>NC_139401.1:46950000-56950000 GCF_054392235.1 Sus scrofa
GGTGTCCAAACTCCTTGGTACTTCCCAAAGGTCGGGAGGCTCACTACCTCATAGTGCCTCCTGCCTGCCAGGCCTGGAATTGCAGCAAGCCTCCTCTCAGCCTCCCAAGTTCTATGGGAGCAGAAGAGCCAGAGTCGCTGGCTCTTGCTCTCCCCAGCCCAGGGCCAGGCTGTGACACTATTTAATTGTAACCCTCCTCAGGCTCGTATGTAAACTAGGACGATAATAGTACCCATCTTCCAAAGTTAAAGTGCATGTCCCTGCAGGGCCTCCAGCTCCCTGTCCAATCTGGTTCCCAGCCTCACAGCCACTCTGCCAGAGATGGGGGCGGGGGGGTGGGGGGAGGAAGGGGATGCCGAGGCCAGCGCACCTTGGGCTTAGGGCCTCATGGCAGGAAAAGGCCAAGGCCCTGGCTTTTGCCAGTAAAGAGCTCAGCACCAGACTTTCTGGGGGGACCCCTCCTGGGGTGGAGGTTCCCAGGGACCAGGGCCAACTCTGAGGACAGGGCTGAGCTCTGTCCACAGCCAGATCCACACAGAAACTGACTGATTTGTGTCCCTCCAGTATCACCACCCTCTAGCCACGAGGCCTCCTGACCCAGGGGGGCCCTGGGACCACCCCCCCTCCCCCCACCACCAACTTAGCTCTCGTGAGGCCGGCCCCCACCATGACCATGAAGGCCCAACTTGTGACAAGGCAGAAGGGGGAACAGCAGCAGCTGAGAGGCAGCCCAGAGAAGCCCCCCCCTTGCCCCCATCATGGGGGCCAGGGGGTAAACTGAGGGCCACAGTCAGGGGAAGACAGACAGAGCCGGAGAGTCCCGAGATCTGAGCTGGGATCTCAATGCTGCCATTGCATCTCTGGGAGGGCTTCAGAGGTGCCCCTACCCTGCCCATGCCCAGGCCTCAATCTGCCCCTCTGCACGTGGGGAAGGGGAGTGGCGCGGGGTAGATGAAGAGCCGGGGCCTGGCTAGGGGGACAGGGATTCAGAGAGAGAGAAACGGAGATCGGAGATCGACAGATAGACCTAAGCAAAGAGACCCAGGGAACCGGAGCTACAGGGAGAGAAGGGGGAAACGTAAGGGGGATGGAGAGAGATGCCCAAGAGAGACACTCAAGAGAGAGGATGCTGAGCGAAGGAGAGACAGCGAGGAGGGGGAAGCAACGCAGAGGAGCGGGAAGTCAGAGAGAGAGAGAGAAACAACACAGGGAGATGGGGAGAGACCTGGTTGGTGGGGGGGAGAGGGAGAGAGAAAGGAGGGGGAGCGGGAGGGGGAAAGAAAGAGAGAGAGGGACAGAGAAGGAGCGAGAGAAGGAGAGAGAGGGAGAGAATGTGATGCTCCAAATAAGAACAGTTGGTGGTCTCTGGCTGGAGAGGCTGATGCAGCCTGAAATAATGAGGAATAACAGAGGGCGAGATGGCAGGGCCTTTGGGCCTGTGCTGTACTGTATTGTGGAGCAATAATCAGCAAAGTGGTATCCCCGCTGGCACCCCCACAACCCCACCGCCCCGCCAAGAACAGACACTGAACTATATGGGAAAAGAATCTGAAAAAGAATGGATGTGTGTATACGTGTTACTGAATCACTTTTTTTTTTTTTTGTCTTTTTTGCCATTTCTTGGGACGCTCCTGCAGCATATGGAGGTTCCCAGGCTAGGGGTCGAATCGGAGCGGTAGCCACCGGCCTGCACCACAGCCACAGCAATGCCAGATCTGAGCCGCGTCTGCAACCTACACCACAGTTCCCGGCAACGCCGGATCCTTCACCCACTGAGCAAGGCCAGGGATCGCGAACCCGCCACCTCATGATTCCTCATTGGATTTGTTAACCACTGAGCCATGACGGGAACTCCCTGAATCACTTTTCTATACAGCAGAAAGGATCACGTTTAAAAATGAGAAAAAAAAGAAAAAGAGAGAAAGAAAGAAAGAAAGAAAGAAAGAAAGAAAGAAAGAAAGAAAGAAAGAAAGAAAGAACGAACGAACAGACACAGAGGAACAGAACAGAAGAGAAAAGCTCAAATACAGACCAGTCTCTAGAGGGCCTCGAGTTTGTGATGAATGTGGCATTTCAGCCCAGGGGATGCTGGGGGATAGAGTAACACAAGTTTCTGGGATAATTAAGGGGAAAAGTGAGTTAATGACTGATCAGTCCATTTTCCCGCCAACCCCTCCCTGCCCAGTTTGAAACGGCATCGTCATCACACAGCCTTACATGAGTTCTATATCTATGAAAGAGATAAATAATAATATCTGATATTGATCTTGGGTTTATTGTACATGAAGCATTGAACAAGGTTGATAGATTTAATCCTCACAGCCACCCTTTGAGGTTGGTACTATTATAACCATCATGGTAACACATGAGGAAATGGAGGTGCAGAGAGGTTAAATGCCTGGCCAGAAATCACACAGATTGCTGGGGGGGGGGGAGGCTGGGTTTGTCCCAGACAGTCTGGCTCCAGTACCCACACTCTTCACCTCTAGAGTAAGTGGAAAAAATGAAGCCATAAAGGAGAATAGAAGCCAACAGAGGTGAACATTTATCTCATTTTCAAGTGGGAAAAGACTTTCGAAGCACAAAACCAGAGACAGTAACCACAGAAGAAAAAACTAACCTCCTTGACACTAGAAAAACATCACAAGCATCACAAAACAGCATCGATAAATAGGAAAACACCTTCAGCAAATGATGAATTGGGAGAAAATATTTGCTATATACCTATGGCTGATGGATGGTCAGTATCTTTTATATAAAGAGCTGGGACAAATCAATCAATTAAAACGATGACCCCCTATTAGGACTAAGGACGTGACCAGGTAACTTAAAAAAAGAAATGAAAAAAGCACAAATGGTCAACAAATAGGATAAGTAATCAAAAGATGCAAATTTCAACAACATGGTACTATTTTTCTTACCTGCTATGTTGAGAAAGGATTAAAAAATGATAACACCCACCCACGGTTAGCTTGAGCAGAGGGAGCATAAAACAGGACGACCTTTTGGAAGGACAATTTGCACAGAGGGTCAGAGACCTTAAAAAGGTACAAACCCTTTGCCCTAGCCACTCCACTGGGAGCAATCCAAGAAACTAATCAGGGATGGTTAGGGGGAAAAAACTAGAAACAACCCAAATGCCCCCAAATCAGCACTTGGTCGAACCAGTCGTGGTTCATACTGATGTGAGGACAGTCTGGACAGTTATGGAAGGGTCCCATGTTGAAACACTTTTTGGTGATCTACAAAAATGCTCCTATTCATTGACTAAAGCAGAAAAAAAACCCAATAGTTGGGTAGATGGCATGATTCTCATTTGGTTAAAAAAATACTAACAGTCAGGAGATGCAAACGATTACATTTAGAATGAATAAACAACCAGGTCCTACTGTATAGCACTGGGAACTATCTCCGATCTCCTGAGATAGAACATGATGGAAAAGTAATATAAAATATAACTAATAAAATCAATAATATATATATATATATATATGACTGAGTCACTTTGCTGTATAGCAGAAATTGGCACAACACTGTCAATCAACTACACTTTCATAAAAAATAAAATACGAACAGTTAACAGTCCGCGAACACCTGCTAAGCCTGCAGAGACGAGGTCACCGCAGCCCTGAATGGCCTACTCTGTTCCTGGACTGGATCCTGGCCACACACACACACACACACACACGGTCCTGGGGGTAGCTAAACCAGGTTGACAGAGGCATGAAGGGCCCCCCAGGAGGGAGACCCTCCTGCAGTGCAAGCAGGAGTTCAAGTTAAGTGTTCAGCTCAACCCGCCAGCCCACAGTCCTCCTTCCGTGGGGCAAACAGAATTGATGCTCATTCTTATAAAATGTAAATGTCCTCCTTGATGTTACAAAACTCGCTGTTATTAAGCGACAGCTGTACACAGCTCTTTGCTGGGTGCTGGGGGGTGGTGGGGGGGGGGGATAGGCAGGCAGGGGGAAGGCAAGATGAAATGAACCAGCAGGAAAGGTGGTGGGAGAGATGAGGAAAGGGGACAGACAGGAGTGTGGTCAGGAGACAGCGACAGGGAAGATGGTCAGAGCCAGAGAAAAAGAGGGATGGAGAGGCTGCGTGCCAGGGAGACACAGAAAGAGAGGGGCAGAGAAGCACGAAAACAGCGAGACAGAGCGGGAGGGGAGCTCTCTCCAGAAAGAGGCGAGCCGGAGAGATGAGAGAGAGAGAGAGAGAGGAGTTGAAAGTTCCAGTTACACCTGGACGGTGTTTCAAGTTGGTCAAAGCGCTGCAATGCCTAAAGACGGGCAGTTGATATAGTTTAAAAAAATCCTACCCATCCGCACATCGATCCATTGATTTATCTTTGCCCTGTGCCCCAGCAAAGATTAAGAACTTGACCCGTCGGTCTTCTGGCATTTGTTATTACGATTATTACTGTAAAAAAAACCAAAAAAAACCAAAAAACCTTACCTGACCGGGACCGAGGTAGTTGCGTGCTGTCCTGACTGTCCTGGGAGGGCCCTTGATCCCCCAGTGCCTACCTCACTGTCGCCTCTTCCGCTGGACCCGCATCTGGTGGGGGAGAGCAGGGACACTCACCTTGGTGAAGTGGACTGACAGAAAAGGATCAGCCTGGCTTGTGGGAAACTGTCACATATCAAAAACAACTTTGCTTTTATACCGAGAAGAAAAACCACGGTGTGGAAGCCACAGACCTCTCTCTCTCTTCTAATAATCCAAATTTTTTTTTCGATGAGTGTGTATGCTGATAATCACAGGGTTGGGGGGGGGGTTCTCATAGCTTTCCTCTCTCTCTCTCTCTCTCGCTCGCTCGCTCTCTCGCTCTGTTTCTCCTCTTCTTGATTATGAGACTTAAACGGAAATTTTGAAATTTTGGGTTTTTTCTTTGCCCTTTACGAGTCATCTGAAAATATGATTTCTTCCCCTCACTACCGAGGTGAGAGGTATCAATGAGATAACAGAGCTCATGAGAAACCACAGGTTTTTAAACAAAAGTGTGTAGAGTTAGAAAAAAAAGAAAAGAAAAGAAAATGAGGGGGAAGAACTCTAATAAATCACAGGGGCGTCCTGGGCAGGCAGAGACGCCGCTCTGTAGAGTGAGAAGATATTGGAGAGTCTTGAAGATATTGAAAAGGAAGAGTGTAATGGGTGCGTGGGAAACATCAGGGAAAGAATGGAATAGGGCTGGGTTTCCTGGGGCTTTGCTTCTGGTCCAGGCCTCAGTTTCCCCATAGGGGGAATTGATGAGGTCATCACATTTTTACTACCCAGGGATGGGGAGCCCTGGACACGGTTGCAACCCATCTTCTCACAGAGGCTAAGGGGCATGGAAGTTACTTCATGGAGGAAAAAAGCAGGGGGTCCCTCCCCAACCCCACCTCCCCCCGCTGCCAACAATTCACAGAATCCAAGAGTCTGAGAATCGCTGGCTCTCAGAAGCCACTGAACATCACTGAAGGAACAAGGGGCAAAGAGTCTTGCCTCATGACATCTTAGGACCGGAGGGCTCTGACTCAGAGGCCACCCTATAGGGAAGATCCTAACCAGGCCCCAGGATGGACGCACCCATCCTCACAAAGCTCTGAGGCCCGTTGAGACCCCAACCTTCTCATGGCCCGTTGGGGCCCCAACCTGCTCGCGCTCAGAGACACCACTGCCTGATGCTTCTGAGGCCCTTGGCCTTTGCCGTTTTCTGCTTTGAAAACTTCCGGTTTCTAAGGATTTCGGATTCCAAATCTCCTCCATCGTCCCCACAGCGGACACTTCTCTCGAATCGTCCACGTGCCAGACACAGCGCCGAAAACGCTTCTCACAGCCGATCTTGTTCAATCCTCACCACGGCCCTCGGAGATCCATCTTGTCATCATGGCCCTTGGACAGAGGGCGAAAAAGGGGGGACGAAACAGTCAGGCAACTGCTCCCAGATCACAGAGCTGGCAGAGGGGGGCCCTGCGTCCCAGGGGTGCTGGGCTCTGGAACCCTCAGGTTTCGTTGAGCACAAGGGTCTCAAATTTTACATTAGAAGCTGCAGAGACCGGGAGGGTCTGCAATTTGGAGATTCTTCTGGAGGCTGGAAGGTTGCAGGGTGTCCAAGATTTGGCGGCTGCCTTTCTTCACTTCAGCGGGGACCCCCTCCAATCAGTGGTCAACAGAGGAGATGGGCCCCTAGGGGCTTCTCCTGATAAGCCGTGGCTGGGACTCTCAGCCTCAGGCTCTCCAGCGCCCTACATGGCCCAGGGTTCCGTCCTCCAATGTCCACTCCAATTCCTCTGCAAGACCAGCTTCAGGCCTGGGAAAGAGAAATTGGAAAGAGCTTTTTATTCACATGGTGTAAACCTAATGGCCAAGACCTGCTCCTTTGCCTCTCCACCCCCCACACACAACCTCCCAAATCCTCAAAAGAAGGAGAACCTCTTTCCTCAACTCAGACTCACCTTTTTGGAAAAGCCCAGAGGGGGCCTGGTGGCCTGACTTTGTGAAGACAAGAAAAAAAAAAAAAGTGAATAGAAAAAAAAAAAAAGACCTTCAAAAAATCAGCTAACAACAACAATAAAAAAAAAAAAAAACCAACCCTCCCTACCATTAGTTCAAAACAAGACTTTCACTGGTTGAGGCTTCTGAGTTGGTGGGACATGTCTGAGACCCAAGGATGTCCTGTGTGTGCCTGGCAGCCAGGGGAGGCACCAGTGAGATGAGGTCTCAGGTTGGAGGCCTGTAGGGACCCAGCATTCAGTAGGGGCTTAATAGATGGCATGTGGCATGGGGTTGGGAGCAAGAGAGGGGAGGAGGTGGACTTTAGGGATGTCCCCGAGGCTACTTAATAACCCCTTGCTCCCCGTAGACTTGGGTCTGAATGTTGCCGACACATCCCGGGTTACCATAAACCAGGCCACTTCCAGAACTCATTCCTTGTCCCCAGCGCTGTTCCCTCCTGAGAGAGGGGGGCTGTTTTTCTCTTTCAGGGTCCGAGGTGTGGTCTGTGTCCTTGCCAAACCATCTCTCCCTTACTGCCACTCCCTCCAATGACAGGTGGCCAGAGAAGGCGGAGGATGGCTGAGGGAGCGTGGTGGCCCAAAGAGTCCCAGCCAGGAGGCCACTGGAGAGGGACCCGGCGTGGTGGAAGGGTGATGCGGACACTGCTGAGAGCCAGGACCCTTGCAGAGTGAGGGTTGATGGGTCAGGTGGGCAGAGAGGGGGCAGCAGTCACCACTTCCTCTCTGCACTGGACTATGCTGTCTCCCATGGGAGGTTCCTAGGGAGGAGGGGGTTGGATTAAACAGAGAGATCGGCGAACGTCCCCTGAGAAGGGGGCCTTTGACAGAGACCTGAAGGAAGGAGCCATGCAGATTCTCTGAGTAATTCCAGAGGCAAGAGCCAGCTCAAAGATCCTGATGTGGGAGTGCAACTGACCTGCTCAAGGTCTACTAAAGAGGTCAGTGTGGTTAGAGTGGCGTCAGGCAAGAGGAGGAGGGGTAGGAGGCGAGGTCAGAGAGTAGGCTGGGGAGCGGTCAACCAGGCAGGACCTTGTTTAGCCCATGGTAAGGACTTTGGATTTTACCCTGAGTGAGCAGGAGGCCAGAGGAAGGTTGTGAGCAGAGGAGAGGCGTGAATTGTCTTAAGGATTTCACAGCATCCCTCTGATGGAGTGTAGAATGGACCATAGGAGTGAGGATGGAAGCATGGAGACCAGTGAAAGGGAGGCTACTGGAATAGTCCTGGTGATTGATGGAGAGGGTATATTTGGGAAATATATTGAATGGAGAGCTGACAGGATTTTTTTTTTTTTATGGCTATGGGTGTAGCATATGGAAGTTCCCGGGTCAGGATAGAACCCGAACCTCCCAGGCGACCCCAGTCAGATTATTAACCCACTGTGCCACAACAGGAACTCAAAGCTTTTTTTTTTTTTTTTCCTTTTTCTTTTTAGGGCCGCACCTGTGGCATATGGAAGTTCCCAGGCTAGGGGTCGAATCAGAGCTACAGCAGCTGGCCTACGCCACAGCCACAGCAATGCGTGATTGAAGCCTCGGCTGCGAACTACACCACAGCTCACAGCAAGGCTGGATCCTTAACCCACTGAGCCAGGCTAGGGATGGAACCCGCATCCTCATGGATACTAGCTGGATTCGCTTCTGCTCAGCCATGACGGGAACTCCATATGTTTTTTTTTTTTTTTCTTTTTTTTTTTTAATGGTTGACAGGATTTGTTGAAGGATGAGAGTCTTGGGGCCAGACCAGGACATGGACAATGCCCTAACTCTGGGCAGGAAGGAGTCCCTGGACTACTTACCAGCTTGAACTTTTAGGAGTGAAAACAATAAAGTTCTATCTTGTTTAAGCTCACATTATTTTGTGGGTTCTCCCTGCCTCCTGCTATTTGCAACTATACATAATTGGTTCCTGACCCATGACCCCATTCTGGACACTGAGACCTGAGAAGAGGAGCCCACTGGCGGAAGTGCCTCCTTTCTAGGGATGCTGTGAGTCAGAGCCTTGCATACAGTAGGTGTTTAGAAAATAACCCAGGATGGAGGAGGGAATATATGAATGGCCATGTTCCTACAGGAGGTGGGATCTCGAAGGCAGAGTGGAAAAAGAGAGTGAGAGGACATGAGGAAGCAGAAGGAGTAGCACTCTTAGGAGAGGGAGCAGTAGGAACAGAGACTGGAGACAGAAAGATGGGCGGTGAGGCCACTGTCGGCTATGGCGTTTGAGTCAGGCAAGAATGACAGGGATTTGATCTGTGATAGTCAATGTCTGCCAACATGGCCAACCAACTCCCGGCTGCATACAGTCACGCTCAGAGTTAGAAAAAGCTAATTTTCAAAAAAAAAAAAAAAACAAAAAAAAACCCCAAAACCTCAATCTCTCCTTCATTCAACAATGGTGCCAAATCCTGGAGAACACTGAGAATGATAATCAGGGGCATTCTCGGCTAGTGGTACTGCCCAAGCTAAGGTTCGGAGGTGGGCAGGGGAGAACCAGCAACTGTGACCGCAAAGTCCGTTTTGCTTTCTTGATCTCACACTAGGGTACGGTCTAGGTTCTTGGGGGCTCTCGGCATTCACAGCCCTGGGGCAAAAGGGAGTGGTCATGGAGGGTTAAGGAGAAGGTAAAACCATCCACGAGAGGTACACTTTTCCTAAAGGCTGCCTGCACTCTACGGTTCTGTAGCCCGACCACCCTACAACCTAGACTACCTACGCACCATCCTCTCCTCCGGCCTCCTTATTGGCTGCTCATCCTCTCCTTCACACCACCTACAACACCCTCGTTGGCTCTGCTCTTTGCCGTCCCACCTCCGGATCCTTCGGTCCCGCTATGCTTTCTAGCTTTGGTATTGGTTCACCCCGTTCCAGCACCCTTTGACGTCTCAACAGTCTTCACTCTGGCTCCTCCATTGGCTAACCGCCATCTCTCTTTCCTGCTCCCGCCTTCGCCGCCTACCCATTGGCTTTCCCCCTTCAGTCCCGCCTCCCGGGCAACTCACACACCGCCTCTCGGTCACTTCTAGTCTCCGCAGTGGCTAGTTCAGCCCTGGCACCGCCCCTTGAAGGCGTAGTGCACATTCACAGGACTCCTCATTGGCTCGCTGCAGCCATTAGCGTCATCTCTTCCGTACGCCACAGGCGCGCGACTCCCCATTGGCTCTTCGCTGTCTCTAGCTTCCATCCCACCACCTACGCAACCCACGGATCTCCTGCTTTTCTGGTCTCTCCGTTCGCTTCCGCTGCCCCCCATCGCCTGAAACCATTCCATTTTCCCCGGCGCCCATACACCGCTCCCGCTTCCCTATTATCTGTCCTACGACTGCTCTCTTCATCCCGGACCCCGCCCCCCCATTCAGGCCTCCCCATTGATTCCCCGATCATCCCGCCTCCTACACCGCCCACTCTCGGGCATCCCCATTGGCTGCGCGCTTCCCCTGCACGCGCTTCACCGCCTACGTCACGCGTGCGCGGCTCCTCATTGGCTCTCCGCTACACCTGTCTTCGTCTCGCCGCCTACGCCCCCCGTGAGTCGTACCCCCCCGCGCTGGCCTTCCCATTGGCTGCTCGCCCCTTCAGGCCCTGCCCCCGCCGGTCCCGCCGCCGGTGCCGTCGGTGCCGCCGCCGCCGCCGATATGGCGCGCACGGCCCCTGTGGAGCCCCCGCTGCGGCATCCCGCGCCCCCCTCGCCGGCCGCGGGCGAGCCCCGCACCTCAGTCGAGGTAGCGGTGGCCCCGCGGCGGGTGCTGTTCGCCGATGAGGCCCTGGGGCTGCCGCTGGCGCAGCTGCGCCGCTACCGGCCGTGGGGCGGGCCCGGGGCGGGCAAGATGGCGGCGGCGGCCGGGCAAGATGGCGACGGCGGCGGGGCTGACGAGGACGACGATGGCGAGGATGGGGATGAAGGGGAGGAGGAAGAGGAGGCTTGCCCCGAGCCCTCGCCGCTGTGCCCCGTCCCCGCTGGCGGGGGGTTTTACCTGGTGCCCACATTTTCGCTGCCGCCCGCGTCAGGCCGTCTGGAGCGCTTGGGGCGCGTCATGGTGGAGCTGGAGGCTCTGTTGCCGCCTCCCGGAGCGGTCCCCGGGGGTGCCGGGGTGTGGGTGCCCGGGGGGCGCCCGCCCGTGCTGCGCGGGTTGGTCCGCGTGCTGAACCGCTCCTTCGAGAAGGCGGTGCACGTGCGGGCCTCACACGACGGCTGGGCTTCCTTCTGCGACCACCCAGCGCGCTACGTCCCGCGCAGCCCGCCATGGGCAGGAACGGGAGGACCAGGAGCAGGAGATCCCATCCTGGATCTGGCCCTTGGCCTGGGCCCCGGCCAGGCGTCCGCCTCCTCGCCCGACGACGGCGGCCGCACCGACCGCTTTGCCTTCCAGCTGCCCTTTGCTGAGGGCGCGGGCGATGGGGCGCGCCTGGACTTCGTGGTGCGCTATGAGACCCCCGAGGGCACTTTCTGGGCCAACAACCACGGCCGCAACTACACAGTCCTGCTCCGGATTGCACCCGCTCCCACACCCACTGATGCCGAAGGGCTGCCCCAGCAGCAGCAGCTGCAGCAGCCGGAGCCACAGCCCGAGTGCCAGGGTCCCGTGGAGGCTGAGGCCAGGCAGCTGAAGAGCTGCATGAAGCCGATGAGGCGCAGGTAATGTCTGCCAGCGCCACCTCCGCCAACGCAGGGCTGTGTCTAGGATGGAGGACAAGCAGTCTGGCCCAGGAACCCCTCAGGCTTGCTCACCAGGACTGGGAGGAGGGCTCATTCAGTCAGTTAGTCAAAGAGTAATGGAGACCAAACGTGTGCTAGGCTGTGTTTTAATTACCGGGGTTTCATTCATGTATTGAATTCCACTGTAGAGCCCTGAACAAGACAGACATCTTCCCTGCCCTCCAGAATCAACAGGCTTTTATGAGAGACTGGAAAAAAAACAACCAGCAGGCGGATGAGCTACATAGGGATAAGGTTAGCTGCTGAGAGGAAAGGAGAATAGGAATAGTTGGGGAGGCAATAGCTGCTTAAGGCAGGGTGTTGGGGGAGGGCCTTTGAGGAAGTAAGTCCTGGATGCTGATTAGCAGAGTTAATGCTCAGGCGTGGGGGGAGAGTTTGTAGAAAAGGGAACAGGGAGGACTTTCTGAGGAAGTGCTGTTTCAACTGAGCCCTGAATGATGAAGAGGAATAGTTATGCACACATAATGGGAGCAAGGATGTTCTAAGGAGTAAGAATAGCAAGTGCAAAGGTCCTGAGGTGGGAGCAAGCCTGGTGTGAGTGAAGGGTAGTGTGTTGGAGCGGAGAGAACTGCAGTGAGAATGCTGGTGTGGACCAAGGGCCTTGCCTATGAGGCAGGGAATCTGATCTCCATTTGACAGCACAGGAAGCCAGGGTTCTAGAGGGAGAAACTGGTTGAGGAAGCGATGGCGCCTGGCTTTTCCAATTCGGCCATGTCTGACCTTGAGGCCTGTGCACTCTTTTTACTGTTTTTGCTCTTATCTGGTCTGTTAGCTTCTGTGGAGTTGAGGGGCTGAGCCCCTGCTCTCACGGGGAAGCTGTGGCTCTGGCTGAGGCAGAACCAGACGGGCCTGGCCTGGAAGCTCCTGACCTTTGTTTTTGCTATACCACCTGTGACCATTCAGGGCCTGGGAGGAGGAAGCAGTTAGCCCTGGAAGGCCCTGATAACAAGATTCTCCTAGGTTTTTCTCTCTCCAGCCATGGGTTCTTCAAGAGTAGCGGCTAGGCCCTGATTTGCTGGGGAGATCACCTCAGTCTAACGTGGGCTAAGTAGATTCTCCATGCGTTTGCGGGAAGTGCAGACATTTCCCTTTTCCGGGGAGGACTGGAAACGAGAATGAGAAAGGTGCTTTTTGAATCTTGGATATGCTCGATCAGAAGCCTATGGCTCCAGCAAGGTGTCTGCGATCCTGGCAAGGCCTCGGGCTGTGAGTGGTTCTGAAAGGTCGAGCTTGGAGCAGGTGGGCAGATGTGCCTGGGTCAGTGAGCAGGCAGACAAGTACCCATCTGCCAACCTGTGACCCCCCCACCGTAACTTGGGACTTCGTCTGAGCAGGGCAGGCAGCATGGCTTTCCTTGCAGCGCGGATTCTGACATCAGAGTGCCGGGGTTCAAATCCCACTCCTGGCGGCTGCGGGTCTTGTGACCTTGGCCGACTCATTTAACCGCACTGTGCCTCAGTACTCTCATCTGTAAAGCAGATGATAATTGCACCTGCTTCACGGGAGATGCGTCAAAGCATTCCTAACCGAGCCTGGCTCTCAGTCGTGCCGTATAGGTGTTTGTATCAATACTTAGGGACTCACCCATAGTTCCTTGGATTCTCCTCCCAAGCTCTGCTCTGCCCACCCCCAGCTGTGTAGCTTTGCCTCAGTTTCTTCATCCCTAAGCCTCAGCCTTCTCATCGGCTAAAGGGAAATGACAGTCACTTTGTGTGCTTGGATTGGACGTAGCAAGCGTGGGGAAGGTAACCGAAGCATGGTGGTAGCTTCGAGAGATTAACCGTGGCCAGCAGTTAATGATCTCTGTGTCGAGAGCTTCAAGTGTGTTCTCTCCCGAGTCGTGCTGTGCATGCCATGTGGTGGAGGTGCTATGATGATGCCCATTTGATGATAGAGGGGGACACCGAGGTAGAAGTGAGCCAGCTTGTTCACGTACACTCAGCCAGTGAGTGACGGGACCAGGGAGGAGGCAGTAGGGACTTAAAAAAAAAAAAAAAACCCCAAGCAAACCCCAAACACTACTGTTCCCCTTGAAGGCCTGCTAGGATTCAGGGCAAACTTCCTGTCGCTCCTGGTATTCCCATGTTCCCAGCATGTCTTGCTTTCCTTTTCCACTTCGCGATCTGAAGTGTGAAGCTCGGTGGATTTTTACGTGTACGCCCGTGCGAAACCAGCACCCAGATCAAGGTATCAAGCTGTGGCAGGGGCCCCAGAATCGCCTTCATTTCCGTCACTTTTCCCGAGTCGTCATCCCAGCTGGCTGTCGTGGGAGCCCTGTCTGTAAGACGCGACAGTTTGAGTAACAAGAGTTCGGTCATTTTAGAGTGTGAAAGGAAAGGAACAGAGAAATCAAAAGCTTGCAGGGCCAAGGTGGGTGGAGAGGGTGTTTTTCTTTTAAAATACATGCGTGGTTTTAAGGAGAAATTGAAGCAGCCCGTTCAGACAATTGTTTTGGTATCTGGCCCCAGGTCTGTGGTTCCTAACATGACTTGTGATATTATTTTAAGTGGGCAGATGGCTTTTTGATAGCTTCTTTATCTTGATCTCAGCTCTTGCAAAGGGGAGGCTGATGCTCATTGCAAGATCAGCGGTAAGATTTGCTTTGTAGGTCGGTGGCTTTCTTGGCGAGTACATTTCAACTTATTATTGTTTCAAAACCTGCATGCTGCCGGTGACATGGAGCGCTGTTGAAGAACAGCCTGCTCCCTGCCACCCAGCCCTCTTGGGCCACGGTGGAGGACCTCAGGGGGTAGCCTCAAGCCTGTGGGAGCCCTGTCGCAGAGGGCTTCCCATTCAGGAAGCGTTGGCTTGCAGGCCCACCGTGCACCGGGCGCAGCCACGTCAGGTCAGGGCACGGGGGACGTCTGTGCCAGCCATTGGGGAGGCAGCGAAATGGCTGCATTCCTGGAGTGGCTGGACCAGGCTTTTGAAAACCCTGAGGCTTAGAGATGATCCATCAACAAGCATTTATTGAGGGCCTCCTATGTGCTGGGCACAGCACTAGGTTCAAACAGTTTTGCTGCAGACTGGCGCTGAGCCGCCCAAGGGCTGGTGGTGGAACTGGGTGGGTGGGGCAGGTGAGGAGGGCTTGCTGTACCAGACCCGGCAGAGGCCTGGCCGAGCATTTGCATGCACAGTCTCATCGAACGAATCCTTTCAGCGTTCCCTGTTGAGATAGATGGTTTTGCTCCCTCTTTTCTGGATGAGCACACGGAGGCTCCCAGAGTCCCAAAATCCCAGGGCTGGTGTGGGGAGGAGCCCCTCAGGTTCTGCCTTGGCTTAACACCCTTGGACCGTGTCCTCTTCCTCTTAAAAATAAAGACCAGGAAAGCCTCAGCCCGGCCTTCAAGCACCCCACCCCACCCCCGCCGCCCTCTCCCCTCTTCTGGCCTCCCAGGCTGCTGTTCTCACCTCCCGCCATCCTCTGCTTTCTGAGTATCCATCGCCACGGTCTTTCCAAGGTGCTTTGCCCCTTCCTGCCTTAGGGCCTTTGTCCTTGCTGTTTCCCTCACCAGGAATGTTGGTCCTGGGCCCCCTAGCAGGCTCCTCATTTTGATCCTTCAGCTAAGAGGGCTTCCTCCTGGAAGCCTGTCCACCCCTACCTCCTCAGGCCCTGTTTAAACGTTTGGTACTGTTTCTATTTTGTTTTGTTTTGTTTTGTTTTGTTTTTAAATAGCACCAAGTAGTCAAGCTGGCAAGCCCTGTTAGAGAATGGCATATAGCAGAGCAGATGCACATTGCCACAAATCCAGGACCATTTTCCACCCTGCTTGGCAGTCCTACTGTATTATTCTGATCCACTCTTGTCTCCTCCCTGAGGTGACTCTTTCAAATGTTCTTTGCCTTCAGACTTCCTGCTTTCAGAAAAACAAGTAGAAACAAACCATAAGAATGGAACTCCCCAGCCCTTGTAGCCCCCAAGCCTGCAAACCGGGATTTCCCTCTCTTGTGTTACAGGGGAGGAGGGGGCCCTCTTCCTCCCTCAGGCCAGTCCCCCCCACTTGTGCTCCGGGTTCCATTTTCCTGCCACTGGCTCTAGAACCTGATGTCATCAGTTGCCCTTTCTCTCCTGGCAGCTTTTCACTGCCCTCCTTGCCTGAGGCTCTCTGTTGGCCTTTCTAGATGCCAGCATCTCTGCTATCTTAAAAGTCTGTCCTCTGACCCCACCTCTGTCCCCACTGCTCCTTGCCCGCACCCAGGCACCCTCCTCCCCTTCATGGCCAGCCCCTCTCTCAAGAACTGCCTACACTTTATCTGCATTCTCTCCTGCCCCCTGCATCTGCCAGATTCCAGAGGTGGCTTTTTCGTGTTCTTCTTGAAGCGGTCGAGCAGCCCTACTTCAAACACATTCTTCCCTTGCCTTGGGACCACCCTCTGCTGCTTTTCCTCTGAACTCTCTGGCCCTTCTCTTCCTCCCGGCTCTTTCCTTCAGCCTCACCTTTACAAACTCAGTGTCTCCACTTGGCTGATGTCCCAAAGATGCCTCACAAGGTCCCTCATTCGAGATGAAATCTATCACCTCCCCCAAAGAGCCCTGAGCAGCCTCTCCCTGACCTCTCCCTTGCTCCTTGCCCCTCTAAGCATCCTAAGCCCTCGCTGACCCGGGAGTCAAGGCCAGGGCCCCTTGTTCTAGGACCTTCTTTCTTTTTCCGAAGGCCCTGACCTGTCTGTAGTTAGGCCTTCATCGGGGGATTGTTGGCCGACCCTCTCTGCCCTGCTAGACTGTAAGCTCCGTGAGGGGTAGGGACACGGTCTGCTTTTGTTCACTGCTGTACTCCCGCAGGGCCTGCTGCGGTGCCTGGCACTTAACAGGTGCTCAATAAATGTTTGTTGAAAGAATGAGTGTGAGTATCTTTTTTTTTTGATGTCTTCCTCCACCCGAAACTGGAAGTTTCCTAGTCGAGTTTGCTCCCCATTGTGTCTCCAGGGTGTGTCCCTGAGCTGATGCACAGTCCGGCCTCAGGGACTTTCAGGTGTGCCTGTAGCCGAATGGCTGGGGACCCAGTTTGCTCTCCGAGTTGGCAGTCTTTGGGAAAATCAGAACCACCAAAGTCGAAACAGGATGGGCCAGGGATCATCTTAGTTGGCTGGAGAGTGAGGATTTTAGTGTGCCGGTGAGCCTCTTTTACTCCACAGGAAACTGGTAGGGCATCATGGTCAAGAAAGTGGGCCTGAGGCCACATGTTATGAAAGTGGCAGAGCCGGAATCTGAGCCAGGTGGTCCCGCTCTGGTGGCCGGGTTCTCAACTGCTGTGCCGGGCTGGGTGATGTGTCTTTACCAGCCGGGCGGTGCTGGGCAAGTTGCTTTCCTTTTCAGAGCCTCAGTTTCCCTCAGTGGGAATTTGGAGGGGAGGATTGGGTTAAGCACCTTGGACAGGTGATTTTTCACATAGTGCCTCAACCCACCCAACAGCTCCCTGTGGTAGGTATGACTCTTCTACCCTCTTCACAGATGCGGAAACTGAGGCACAGAGAGGTTAAGTCACTTGCTGCAGGTCCCACAGCTGGCAGGTGGCAGAGCTGGGGTTATTTAAAACTACACACCATGACCCTTTATTGAGATGTGAAATCAATTTACTGGGTTCCAACAACCATTAACAAAAATAGCCTAGGATAAAATCAGAGCGCATCACAACATGTAGCAAAGGTAAGTGTTGTTTCATTCAAGGAACAACCGGTTTTCAGTGTGTGTGTGTGTGTGTGTGTGTGTGTGTGTGTGTGGTTATACCTATATGGGGGTATGCTGGGTTATGTAAAATGTATTTCTTATGGTGGGTCACGGCCAAGTGAACCAAGTCATTGCTGTAACAGAAGCTCTTGGCACCAAAAACTGCTCAGCCCCTCCACCCTGCTGGATTGTCCGAAAGTTCCAGAGCCGACACTGACAGACTAGCTGGGGAAGGCAGAGCCGTGCCCCATAGAACTTGGTGACATTCACAGCCTCCTTCAGAGCCTGTTCTGCTTTTGGTGTTTTTAAGGCCGCACCCACGGCATCTGGAGGTTCCCAGGCTAGGGGTCCCATCAGAGGTACAGCTGCCAGCCACAGCCACAGCCACGCGGGATCCAAGCCGAGTCTGCGACCTACACCACAGCTCACGGCAACATTGGATTCTTAACCCACTGAGCGAGGCCGGGGATCAAACCCGCGTCCTCACGGATGCTAGTCAGGTTCGTTAAGCGCGGAGCCACGATGGGAACTCCCAAGACCTGTTCTTTACAGAAAGCAGAGGGCTCGGGGTAACTGGGATTCCGAGTATCTCGGGCAAGTTTCTGAAGCCACCTGTCCCCTTGGAGAGTCAGCATTATCTTGAGGCTGACTGCACGGGAGCTGGGGTCGGCTAAGTTTCCCTTGGGTTTCAGTGCATGACCCACTTTGGGCTGGCCAGGTTCTTTGAAAACATGAGTGTTGGGGGTGCTCTCAGAGGACTTGGGCGGTGGCGGCGTTGGCGGTGGTGGCAGTGATGAGACGGCTCTGAAAGTCTGCTTTGCTCTTCTGCACAGGGGGTTGTCAGCCCTGGCTGGCTCGCTTGCTCTCTGACTGTGGCGATTCACTTTTTTGGTGCTGTCTCAGCTGGCCTTGGCTGCAGCCCACGGCACCACTTTCTGAAATCTCATTCCCCCTGGTCTCCCCAGGTGCTGTCTTGAGGTCAGAGGCCACTGAGTTTCCTGGTGGCAGGAGGACTTTTCATGCCCAGGAGACAGGCATGCAGGCCTGACCCAGCCCCCTCTAGGTTACGCTGCCTTGAGTAGTTCTCACCAAGGATGTGTGCCCCCGATGCCCCCTGGTCTGTGTGCCCCCGCCTGTGAATGCCCACTGCCCTTGAGGCGGTACCACGTGGCGGGTGTGGGGTTGGTGCCAAAAAAGCAGGTTTCTTTCTCGAAAATTAGCAAGCATGCTGGAGGTACAGTTTTGTTCTTAATCTCCTCCCTCCCCATTTTTCTAAGAACCCCTCTTCTCTGTTACTGATTAGTGAGTCAGTAGACATTTGTACTCCATTTCTTTCACTATCCTCCTTTTGATTAAAGTCATAGTTGCCTCCGAATATTTACCGTGAAAGACAGTTCAAGGATATTTAGTTTTTTTTTTTTTTCTTTGTGTTTTTTTCAGCCCACGGTTTCGAACACGGTGTTTAAAATGGAGCCCTCTTTGGAGTTCCCTGGTGGCTCAGCGGGTTAAGGATCCGGCGTTGTACCTACTGTGGCGTGGGTCCCATCCCTGGCCTGGGGAACTTGCACATGCTACAGGCTCGGCCAAAGGGGGGAAAAAAAATGGAACCCTCTTTGGATGTTATCAGTGTGGTATGTAGTTAGTAGGTTTAGACACGGTTCCTTGAGCCTCAGTTTCTGCACTTGTAAAAGAAAGCGTGTTGCTTTGAAGGATAGATGTGAAGGGTCTCATACGACTTGGTGTATCAATGAGAAGGGCCCACAGTGGAGGAAGTGAACAATAGATGCTTATTGGTGCCTCCTGCTTCTGTCTCTCTTGCCTTCAGAGGTAGGGAGAGTGACCTGCGATCTTCTGCTGACTTCATGGATCTTGGGATTGGCTAGATTGCTTGACCTGATTTTTTAATGTTCCCCCTCTTCTCACCTTCCCCGGCTGTGGAAGAAGAGATGTTCTGAAGGCTGAGGGATTTGTTTTGTATTCGTTTTTCTTCTCTCTCTCATCTTCCTTCGCGTGGACGGTGGAGTTCTTCTCCTGCGGATTGGCTGCATCCTGAGTTCCCCCCTCTTTTCTCTCATGTACCTGCAGGACTCTGGAGTGGCTATTGTTTTGTTGGCATTTTTTTGTTGTTTTGTTTTTTTATTTTTAGAGTGGCTTTTAGAAGCCTGGTTGTCATGCACATGCTTCGGACCAGATAGCAGGGAAAGGCTTGCCTAGGCCTGTCCTGGAAGGCGGACTGCCTTTCTTTCTGTTTGTGTGTGTCTTCTTGAGGATGCTTGCTGTGGACGATCCTAGGGAGTTCCCTGGCAGCTCTGTGGGTTAAGGATCCAGCGTTGCTGCTGCTGAGATTCTGGTTACTGCGGTGGCACAGGTTTGATCCCTGGCCTGGGAATTTCTGCATGCTGTGGGTGCAGCCAAAAAAAAAAAAAAAAAAAAAAAAAAAAAAAAAAAAACCACACACACTTAGGAAGATGACATTTTCTTTAAGGAAGGACTCCACCAGTAAAAGAAGTCAGCAAAAATTGTGTTGGGTCACGAATCCAAAGACCTGGATTTTCCACCCACTCAGGGACTGGTGCAGGATGAACTCAGTTTGCTCCAGATCCCCCTTTGTCATCTGTAATGTGTAGGAGTTGATGGCTGGGCTCCTGGAGTCACCCACTCCCTGCCCTGGAGTCTTCTGATTAAAATACCTCTGGGGGCGGAGGGGGGGGAATGTGTGAACCCTAGTCTGTGGAGAAAGACAGCCGGTCCCTTCTGGAGCTCTCAGCCTCTGGATCCATGTACATGGTTCAAGCTTCCTCCCCAAGGGGGCTGATAAGAAGCAGTTCGTGCCACCTCCTTCTGCGTCTGGTGTTCTCTCAGTTCCAGGTCTCATGCCGCCAGGGAAGCAGGGAGTGACTCTGAGGGCAAAAGGCAGGTCCAAAGGGAAACTCGAATGAAGGTGGAGGCAGGGGTCTTGTCCATTACCGCTGCCTCCTTCTATGGACTCTGGCAAGGCTTGGCGATGGGGCTGCGGGATGACCCCCCCCAACCCACCCCCATAGCCTCCCTCCTCCAAGAAGCCGCAGTTTGTTGGTTGAGGGCACAGACTGGGGAACCGAAAGGCCTAGGTTTCACTCTTCGCTGCATGACCTCGAGCTATTGACTCGGCTTCCGTTTCACCATCTGTAGGATGAGGATAATTACCCTGCCTACTTGAGAAGAGCCAGAGCACCACTCTCGGGGGGTTCTCGCAAGGATGAAGTGAATCTCTGTGAAGCTCTGCCGTGAAACGGCACAGTAAGCACTACATATGCAGGTCAGCTAGTGGTCTGTTTCTGTAGGTCATGGTGATGGTAGCTGATGATGTGGGGTTTTTTTGTTTTTGTTTTTTTATTTTATTTTATTTTATTTTATTTTATTTTGCCATTTCTTGGGCCGCTCCCGCGGCATATGGAGGTTCCCAGACTAGGAGTCGAATCGGAGCTGCAGCTGCCGGCCTCCACCACAGCCACAGCAACGCGGGATCCGAGCCGCATCTGCAACCTACACCACAGCTCATGGCAAGGCTGGATCCCCAACCCACGGAGCAAGGCCAGGGATCGAACCCGCAACCTCATGGTTCCTAGTCGGATTCGTTAACCACTGCGCCACAACGGGAACTCCTGATGATGTGTTTTCCAAAACAGCGCAGCTGCTTCCAGAAAGGTCCACACCCTCTTGTTCCTTCCCAGGAAGAAGGAGGTCCGGGCTCTTGCCTCAGGGCTTCTCAGGTCCCCACACACCATTTTTAGCTAGTGGTTCCCATGGCTCCAGGATCCTCGTGACCTCCCCTGCTGGCAGGGACTGGCTGAAATACCTTTGGTTTCTGCCACTCAGACCTTGGGGTCTGACTTGCCTGGCGAAGGAGGGAAAAGACCACCAAATACCTATGGTCGATGCAGCCCCTGCTCTGAGCCGGGTCCTGGGGTCTGGCTTGAGGTCCCCATTTCCCTTGGCTGCCCTGTGCTTGGTGTACACATCCTAGCTCCCCTGTGCTCCATTTTAAGGTGAGGAGGGTGAGGCCCACGGAGGTTAAGTGGCCTGCCAGGCTGATACGGTGACAGGGGGAGGAATTGGCCGAGGGACCTAGGCCTCTGTGACCTCAGGTTACTGCCTTTCCTGCTCACCTCCTTCCCGAGCTCTGGTTGCTTCCTCCCCCTGCCCCCTTTCTTTTGTCTTTTTAGAGCCACATATGGAGGTTCCCTTGGCACATGGAGGTTCCCAGCCTGGGGGTCTCATCATAGCTACAGCCGCCAGCATTCGCCACCACAGCCACAGCCTGGCAGGATCCCAGCCGCATCTGCGACCTACACCACAGCTCCCGGCAATGCCGGATCCTTCACCCACTGAGCGAGAGGCCAGGGATTGAACCTGCGTCCTCACGGATGCTAGTCAGATTCGTTTCCACTGCACCATGACGGGAACTCCCCTTCCTCCCCTTTGATGCTCCCTGTGTCCCTCCCTTGCCCTTGCCTGGAAAAGATGCTTTCCTCCCCGGCCAGAAATATACCCTAAAGACATGATCCGAAAAGATCATTAAGGCCATGCCCAGCGATGTCTGCTGACGTCCGCTGTGCGAGCGCAAGCCGAAGGAAACAAACCTAGCTGCCCAGTAGGAGGGGAAGGGCTGTGTACACTCTGGGGAGCCCACGTGATCGGAGCAGTGTGCAGGCATTTCGGAGGTTCGCTAAAGTACATAATGAGTCGTCGTCGTCTTACTGTTAAATGGCCAAAGCCAGCTGCAAAATTACGCCTGCAGCATCTAAACGATTCATAGAATGTGTGGAATGAAAATTTCCAAAATGGTAATGGTGGTTGCCTCTGGCTGGTGCGTGACTTTTCTCCCGCTTCTTTATGCTTTCCCGTATTCTTGTCCGTTTTCTACGATGAGCACGTAGGATTAGAGGGTAGGAAGAGGCAGCAGGCCACAGAAGAGAAAAACAGCAGCTGTCAGGTGAGGGTGGGCCCACAGCGAGGCTCAGAAGGTGCCGGTAGGTGGTAGAACCGGCCTTGCAGAGCATCAGATCCACGCATTCTCTCCTCCACCCCACAGGCCTCACGAGGAAGAGCTGAGGATGAAGAGTGCGGAAGATAATGCCCCTGCTGTGGGTAAGCAACTGGCAGGCTGTGGGAGCTTTAGCTTTTCCGTCCCCATTTCTTTCTTCCTCCTCTTTTCTTTCCCCCCCAAATTAAGAGGCGCCCTCTGCCTTAGGCTCTGTCCCGGAAAGCCTCAGGGGTAAATCTGCCAATTGGCCAGGAGAGTCTGTTTCCTTAACCCACCCAGACCTGTTTCTACACCTGCCTCGCCCCAATGGTGTCCTCTTCTTTCCAGCAGAGCGTCCCGATGTCCAGGAGTCACTGGGTCCCCTGGTGGCGCCCACACCTCTCCGTCCGTGGCCCCAAATGACACTCCAGGTAAGCAGGCCCTGGCAGCCTCGGAATGGACAGCCCGATGGGAGGCCGGGGAGTGAGGGCTGACTTGCTCTGGGTCTACCCTAGGTTGGAGGGAGGGCCCCCAAATCAGAGCCTGGTGGCAGAGGGGTAGAATGCAGTTATTCCACCCACCCCCTCCACCCTCACCCCCCGCCCCAGGCGTATAGAAATGTCATCTGTTAGTTTAGCAAATCTTTTTTTGTTGTTGTTTTTTTGCCATTTCTTGGGCGGCTCCCGAGGCATATGGAGGTTCCCAGGCTAGGGGTCGAATTGGAGCTGTAGCCACCGGCCTACGCCAGAGCCACAGCAACGCGGGATCCGAGCCGTGCCTGCAACCTACACCACAGCTCATGGCAACACTGGATCCTTAACCCACTGAGCAAGGCCAGGGATTGAACCTGCAACCTCATGGTTCTTAGTTGAATTCGTTAACCACTGTGCCACGACGGGAACTCCAAGTTTGGCAAATCTTTCTTGAGTGCCTGCTCTTTGCCAAGCACTGTTAGGGACACCAGTAATACAGTCATGACCAAAACACACTATCTTCATGGGACTGACTTACGTTTTAATGGCGTGAGATGTAAGTAGTTAAAATAGATCGTGTTTTGGGTGATGATGCATGCTAAGAAAAAAAATAAAGGGCTAGGGAGAGGGAGTGGGGGGGTGCGGGTGTTGGGGGGAGAGGGGAGCATTTGCAACTTCAGATCGGGTGGCCAGGGAAGGCCTGAGTGGTCAGTGAGCTTTGAGCAAACATTGAGGAAGGTACAGTAGCGAAGCACCTGGATAACTAGGGGGAGAACATCTCAGGCAAGTGCACAGTCCCCGAGGTGGGGCCGTGGCTAATGTGTGTGGGGGACAGGGAGGAGCAGGGCGAGTGAGGGTGGGCCAAAGGAGGTGAGGTGGGGGCAGCGGCGAGGCAGCCTGTGCGGGGCCTCCTGGGCCATGGAGAGGACTCTGGCTTTTACTCTGAGTGACAGGGGGATGGCAGGGGGGTCATGAGCAGAGGCAGGCCATCATCTGACTTAGGACTTAACAGACTCCCTCTGGCTGCCTCGAGAAAGAGACTGCAGGGTTGAGGGCGGAAGCTGGGGGACCCTGAGGAGGAAGCTACTGCAGTGGTCCAGGCGAGCGAAGCCAGGGCTGGCAGGGGAGAGAGAGTCTAGAGATGTGTGTGTGTGTGAGTGTGTGTGTGTGTGTGTGTGTGTGTACTTTCCCTCCCCTAAACCTGGAAACAGTCATTTATTTCAGGAATCCTGATTCCTTCTAGTGGAGAATAGTATTTGGAAACCCAGATCTGGGTGCTAGGTGTGCTTGTTGCTATCAGATTGGTCGTCGTTTCTGGGCCTTGTCAAGAGAGCTAGGAAATAAATGTTTTTAAAAGAGAAAATATGTGAATTCCTATTGATAGTCTGGATATGTTTTGGAGATCAACCAACAGTATTTACTCAGAGTCATTCACCAAATACTGGTGCCCACTGAATTCCTCGACTTTATGACCTGCAGGAAGCCCTCTCTTATTGTTTTTTTTTTTTTTTTTTTTTTTTTTTTGTCGTTTTAGGGCCGCACCCGCGGCACATGGAGGTTCCCAGGCTAGGGGTCTAATCGGAGCTATAGCTGCGGGCCTACACCACAGCCACAGCAATGCCAGATCTGAGTCGCATCTGTGACCTACACCACGGCTCACGGCAACTCTGGATTGTTAACCCACTGATCGAGGCCAGGGATCGAACCCGCAACCTCATGGTTCCTAGTTGGATTCGTTAACCACTGCGCCACGACGGGAACTCCCCCCCCCTTTATTGTTTTTATTTTTTAAATTTTCTTTCAATTTTTATTGTTTTGGCTGCCCTCGAGCATGTGGAGTTCCCGGGCCAGGGATCAGATCTGAACTGCAGCTGCAGCAATGCCGGATCCTTAACCCACTGTGCGGGGCCAGGGGTCCAACCTGTATTCCATTGCTCTGCAGACACCCCTGATCCCAGTGCACCACCATGGGAACTCCGGGAAGCCCCCTTTGATTTCAGCTAATTTTGTTATTTTCGTACAGACATCATCTTGGGAGTGAAGAGAATGCCAGACCTCCCTTTAAGGAGTTTTCACCTGGGGGGCTGGGTGTGGGCCGCCCCCAGTTCTCACCGTCTGCCCCCAGTTCTCACGCTCTCTGCTTGTCCCATCCCCTCTTCTGCTTCATTCATTCCCTTCCCTTTCTCCCTCCCACTGCCCCCCCCCCGCACCCCACCCCCTGGCTCCAGGTTTCTGAAGTTACAGTGACTGGCAAACCCCCCGAGGAAGGCGATGCCCGCAGAAGCAGTCCGCCTGTGGCTTTCACAGAGGCGCCCCCGGCACCGGCCATCAGGATTCCCCTCTCATCCTCTCTCTGTGGCCTGGGAGGCTCTCCCAGGGACCAGGCCTCGGGGCCCGATGCAAGTGAGGGGGCTGCCGGGCCACTCCTGGAACCCAGCCAGCGAAAGGTGGAGGCCACGTGGGAAGTATCGAGCGAGAATGGCCGGGGCCGAAAGGACCCCATGGTGGGAGCTGTTGTGGATGAGCCCCCCGGGGGTCTGGAGGTTGTGAGCGGGTTGGAGGAGCCGCTTGGCGAGGACACCATTGACCAGGAGCTGGAGCAGCTCTACCTGTCCCACCTGAGCCGCCTGCGCGCCGCCGTGGCCGCTGGTGGGGCGGGAGGTGGCGGGGAGGGCCCCACAGATGGGGGATTGTCCCCCAGCCATCCCCTGGGCATGCTCACAGACCGTGACCTGATCTTGAAGTGGCCTGGCCCCGAGCGGGCCCTGAACAGTGCCCTGGCTGAGGAGATTACACTGCACTACGCCCGGCTGGGGCGTGGCGTAGAGCTCATCAAAGACACTGAGGACCCCGATGAGGAGGGGGAGGGGGAAGAGGGGCTCTCCATCATACCCTCCAGCCCAGAAGGGGACACCCCCAAGGAATCGCCTCCGGAAATCGTCTCTGGGGCCCGTTCTGTGGTAGCCGGTATAGGAGATGTGTGGCTCCCGTGGGCAGAGGGCTCGGGGTGTGCCAGCCCTGGCGTTCTGGGGGTAGAGGGTCAGTTCACCGGGGCGCCAGAGGAGGGGACAGGCAAGGACTCTGGCTCTTCGCGTGTGAGTAGGGTGACAGTTGGGGTAACTGGGACCCCAGGAGGGATGGAGCTTACCACTGAGTTGGCCGACAGCTCGGCTCCTGTATCTGGCAAGGAGCCAGCCTCTCCAGTCCTGCAGGGGCCACATCTCCCCCTTCCTGGTCCCTTGGGGGCCGAAGTCCGTCCTTCCAGCCTGGCGGGGCCCCAGGTGAGCTCTGGGGATGCAGAGGGTTCAGGCCCAAGCCTTGAGCCCCCCAAGAGGTCTCCTGCCCTAGCAGCCCCCGCAGAGAGTGTGTGCATATTGCCTCCCCAGCTCCGGGGGCCCTTGACCCAGACGCTGGGGGTCCTGGCTGGGCTGGTGGTGGTCCCTATGGCTCTGAACAGTGGTATGTCCCTCCTGGTGCTTGCGCTGTGCCTCTCTCTGGCCTGGTTCTCGTAGGAGCAGCTTGTGAGACCAGCAATAACAGGCTTCTCCCTCTCTGGGGTCTGGGGAGGGGCAGCCCCTGCACCCCCACCCCCACCCCGCCCAGAGGGTTCAGATAGGATGTGTGTACAGTGAAGGGTCCTTTGCTTCTGAGACTGCTCGACCGGAGAGAGGCCTTCCTGTCCCTGAGCTCTCGTCGGCCCGGGGCTCCCTGCCGAGATACCAGGGGAGAGAGACAAGGCACGAGCGGATGGTGCAAGTGAGAACTTTCCGAATGGAACTAGGCATGTCCTCCCTTCCCACCCCCGCCCCCCAAGCCTGTATTTATTTTTGTATAATTCTCTGGATGAGGGAGAGTGGTCATGAGCTGGTCTTGGGGCACAATTACCCAGAGATATATTTATTAACAGCCAACCTGTGCAACCTGCTGGAGCTTTATTTTTAATTTAATTTATATAGAGTACCTATTATTATATGCCACAATAGAGCTCTATGACAAACCACGTGTCTTGCTGTGTAATGCTCTCCTGCTTGGGCCCGAAAGTGCAGGGCGGTCACGTTCCATGGGAGGACCACGGTGGGGGATGGGGGGTGGGGTGGGATGTGGCTGCCACTTCGGGGATGTCTTTGAGGATCTGTGTCACCTTGCCTTAGGGTCACCACGTCTAATGCATATGGTCTGGTGGCCTTGGCCGGGGAGGGCAGGCCGCTGGTCCTTTCCGCATTCTGCCAGGGAGGGAGGAAGAATGGTGGCCACCTGAGTGTTTGGTGTCACACACACGGCCGCAGTGGTGGATGTGGGCAGCTGGGGATGAGGGGATACTGTTTGTGAATCAGCCACATGAGTTTGAGGTTACGAAAAACAACCCCCAACCACCCCAGCCTTTGACACTAGCGGGAAGAGCCCTCTACCCTCAAGTTTGGGAGGGCCTCAGAAAGCAGAGAGGACTTAACGTGCTGTGAGAAATTCCTGACCAAGTTGCTGTCCACGGATGCTGCGTTCGAACGCAAAACAGGAAACTCAGAAACTTTGAAAGAAAGGAGAGATCTATATACCGCATGCAAATAAAAACTCTGGGAGCTCCCACTGTGGTGCTGTGGGTTAAGAATCCAACTGCAGCAGCTTAGGTCACTGTGGAGGCGCAGGTTCGATCCCTGGCCCGGCGCAGTGGGATAAGGATCCGGTGTTGCTACAGCTGCCGTGTTGGTAGCACCTCTGGCTTGGATTCACTCCCTGGCTATGCTGTGGGTGTGGCCATAAAAGAAAAACAAACAAAAAAGCCCCCTCTTTTGTTTACTTCCCTTCACAGCAAAAGCGGTGGTGGGGTTTTTTGTTTTGTTTTGTTTTGTTTTTTGCCTTTTTAGGGCTGCACTCGAAGCCTATGGAAGTTCCCAGGCTAGGGGTGAGATTGGAACTGCAGCTGCCGGCTTATGCCACAGTCACAGCAACCCTGGATCCAAGCCTCGTCTGCAGCCTACACCACAGCTACATCAACGCGGGATCCAAGCCAAGCCCACGACCTCCACTGCAGCTCATGGCGATGCCAGAACCTTAACCCACTGAGCAAGGCCAGGGATTGAACCCACATCTCATGGATACTAGTCAGATTCGTTTCTGCTGTGCCACGATGGGAACTCCTTTTTTTTTTTTTTTTTTTTTTTTTTTTTTTTTTTTTTTTTTTTACAGCAAAACTTTATACCAGATCTTCTCAGTCCTTCTCCTCCAGAGTGCCAGGGCTTTCCTGAAACAGCCCCAATTTTTTTTTTTTTTTTTTTTTTTTTTTTTTTTTTTTTTTTTGCCCAACCACTTCAGTAAACGTGTTGAAGTCACTGATGACACTCACAACGTTGTCTCAATGGTCGGGTCTCAGACCTCATCATACTTGACCTGTTGGTAGCATTTGACACAGTGGACCAATTCCTCAACCTTGAAATCCTTTCCTTGGAGTTCCCGTCGTGGCGCAGTGGTTAACAAATCCAACTAAGAACCATGAGGTTGAGGGTTCGACCCGTGGCCTTGCTCAGTGGGTGGAGGATCCGGTGTTGCCATGAGCTGTGGTGTAGGTTGCAGGCACGGCTTGGATCCCGTGTTGCTGTGGCTCTGGCGTAGGCCGGCGGCTACAGCTCCGATTCGACCCCTAGCCTGGGAACCTCCATTTGCTGCAGGAGTGGGCCTAGGAAAAAAAAAAATCCCTTCTTCACTTGGTTTCCAGGATACCACCCTCTCCTAGTTTTCCTCTTTCCTCACTGGCCACTCTTCTGGAACAGGACCTGGCACATATTAGGTGCTCAATGAATAGCCATTGAGCGAAATAAGTGAAGAAACAGACACCTGGGGAAATACAGCCACATGGCCAGATAACTTAGTTGGCCATTCAGTGGTTATAGCCCAGTTCAGTTCCACATGTGTTGATGTCAGCACAGCTCTGAGAACACAGAGAAAGGAGCCCACAGTCTAGTGGGGGAGACCGACACAGAGAAAGAATTTGAGTGCAGTGTGGTTAGTGCAATAGCGGTGATGGATCCAGTGAGCCATGGGGGCCCCCAGGACAGATGCTCAGTCTGTTGCGGGGACTCTGGAAGCCCTCTTGGAGGATATGGGGCCTGAACTGCATGTTAAGAAACGAGAAGGAGGAGTTCCCGTTGTGGCGCCATGGTTAACGTATCTGACTAGGAACCATGAGGTTGCGGGTTGGATCCCTGGCCTTGCTCAGTGGGTGAAGGATCCGGTGTTGCCGTGAGCTATGCTGTAGGTCGCAGACACGGCTCGGATCCTGCGTTGCTGTGGTTGTGGTTCCCAATTGGACCCCTAGCCTGGGAACCTCCATATGCTGCAGGTGCAGGGAACTGAAGGGGACGAGAGGGCAGTCTAGTAAGAAGCAAGAGCACTGCGGAGGTCTGGAGGTAGGAAAACAACTAGCGAATACAAATTTCACCTTTCAGTGGGGATATTCTGACTTTGTCAAAGTCCAGACATGTGTCTGTGGCCTTCCACTGATGTCATCATTTACTCAATGTCCAGAAAAAGCAACTTTGGGTTGAAAAATTACGTTAGATGGACAAATCACTACAGATACATAACTTGCCACAACTGTCTCCAAAGAAGACGAGATCGTGAGTAGTCTTACAACCATTAAAGCAACAGAACTTGTGGCCCAAAGTTCCTGCACAGAAACTATGGAACCAGATGGCTTCACTGGTGAAACACTCCAGGAACAAATAATTTCAATTTTACAAAAGCAATTCCAGGGTGTAGAAAAAGGGAGCATTCCTAATTCTCTTTATGGGGCTGATATAACCTTGATGCTGAGAGCTGATGAGTGAAAAAAGAATATTACAGAACAATCTCAAGAGAATAGATGTAACTTTTTTTTTTTTTTGTCTTTTTGCCTTTTGAGGGCCGCTCCCGAGGAATATGGAGGTTCCCAGGCTAGGGGTCGGATCAGAGCTGTAGCCACCGGCCTACACCAGAGCCACAGCAACATGGGATCCGAGCCGTGTCTGCGACCTACACCACAGCTCATGGCAACGCCGGATCCTTCACCCACTGAGCAAGGCCAGGGATCAAACCCGCAACCTCATGGTTCCTAGTCAGATTCATTAACCACTGTGCCACAACGGGAACTCCGTGAATAGATGTAATTCTTTAAGCTAAATGATAATTACCCATCTTAGTCCATTCAGGCTATTCTAACAAAATAGTGTATAGACTAGGTGGCTAATAAACAACCAACCTTTACCTCTCCTAGATACGGAGGACAGGAAGTCCAAGATCAAGGTGCCGGTAGATTTGGTGTCTGGTGAGAGCCAACTTCCTGCTTCATAGATGGCTGTCTTCCCACTGTGTCCTCATATACTGAAAGGATGAGATTGCTCTCTGGGGTCTGTTTTATAAGGGCCCTAATCGCATTCATGGGGGCTCACCCTCATGACCTAATCACCTCCCAAAGACCCTACCTCCTCATACCATCACATTGGGGATTAGGTTTCAACATATGAATTTTTTAGTATTTATTTATTTATTTATTTATTTATTTATTTATTTATTTATTTTGCTCTGTAGGGCCGCACCTGGGGCATATGGAAGTTCCCAGGCTAGGGGTCCAATGGGAGCTGCAGCTGCTGCTGGCCTACGGCATAGCTGCAGCCACGTCAGATCCCAGCTGTGTCTGCAACCTCCACTGCAGTGCACAGCAACGCTTAAACCCACTGAGCAGGGCCAGGGATTGAACCTGCGTCCTCATGGATACTAGTCAGGTTCATTACCACTGAGCCACAATGGCAACTCCCAACATAAGAATTTTGAAGGGACACAAATATTCAGGCCATAGCACTGCCTAAGTTCAATATATTAAAAAAAGTATAATAATCAAGTTGGATTTATTTCCAAACTGCGAGGTGGTTTAACATTCGAACTCAATCAGCATACCTCACCTCATTAGCAGATTAAATGAGAAAAACCACAACCACCTCAATAAGTGTAGAGAAAGAGATAAAATTTGACATCTATTCGTGATATAAAAAATCTTAGCAAATTAGTTGAATATGTTTTCTTAAAGGGTATTTACAAAGATACACAGCAATGACACACACACTTGAAAGTAAAATGTGGAGTTCCCTTCGTGGCTCAGCAGTTAACGAACCCAACTAGGATCCATGAGGATGCAGGCTTGATCCAAGGCCTTGCTCAGTGGGTTAAGGATCCGGCTTGCCTTGAGTTGTGGTGTAGGCCAGCAGCTCTAGCTCCGACTTGACCCCTAGCCTGGGAACTTCCATTTGTCATGGGTGTGGCCCTAAAAAGACAACAACAACAACAACAACAACAACAACAACAACAAACAGATCAATGAAAGACCAGTGGTCTCAGAAACAGATTCACTCATGTGTAGACAGAGAAGAGATGGCCAAGGAGGTGCTTTGAGACCAGTGGGGAATGGTTGGACTTCTGATAAGTGGAACAATCAGTTATCCATATTGAAAAAAAAAAAAAGAAAGAAATTGGATCCTTACCTCACAACACAAAAATAATACTAGGTGTACTGAAAACCTAAGTGTGAAAGGCAAAATCAAAGAGCTTTAAGACTTTAATAGAACAGAACATAGAAGATAGGAAAGTTTTTCTTAAACAAGACAGAAAACGCTAACCCTAAATGACACTGATAAGACATTCGATTACACTAAAATTACTAAGAAGGTCTACTGATCAAAAACAAAGCCATAACGAGAATGAAAACCACATACTGGGACACAGATTGAGAGAGGATAATTGAAACACATTTAACAGATGAAGGGCTCGAAACTAGACTATATTAAAAACTACAAATAGAGGCGTTCCTGTCGTGGCACAGTGGTTAATGAATCCGACTAGGAACCATGAGGTTGCAGGTTCGGTCCCTGGCCTTGGCTCAGTGGGTTAAGGATCCGGCGTTGCCGTGAGCTGTGGTGCAGGTGGCAGACGCGGCTTGGATCCCATGTTGCTGTGGCTCTGGTGTAGGCTGGCGGCTGTGGCTCCGATTGGACCCCTAGCCTGGGAACCTCCATATGCCGTGGGTGCAGCCCTAAAAAGACATATTAAAACATAAAAATAAATAAATAAAAAGTACATTTCTCAGGCAAAAAAAAAGAAACGACGACAACTACAGTGGCAAGTGGGAGTAACATGACTCTGGGATTCATCCACGCAGGCTCTGAGCCAGCCTGGTTTCCTTTGTCTAGACCACGGAGTATAGACTATTCTTCAGAACCTTCTCTGGGGTCTGGGTCCCCTTGCCTTCAGTCCTGGAATTCCTGAGGGTCCCTCCGCCCTGCCTGTGGAACTCATATTCTGGGGAGTTGTTTATTCTTTGTCTCCTGACACCAGCTATGGTGTGCAGACACCTGTCTCTGAGGGGAGGGATAGGATCTGCCCACTTTGTCCTCAGATGGTGGAGTCCAGCTCCCCTTGAACTTGATTCACACTCATAATAAATGAGGAAATGTGGTTTTATTTATTTTTTATTTTTTTATTTTATTTGTTGTCTTTTGAGGACCGCACCCACGGCATATGGAAGTTCCCAGGCTAGGGGTCGAATCAGAGCTGCAGCCACTGGCCTACGCCGCAGCCACAGCAACCTGGGATCCGAGCTGCATCTGAGACCTATACCACAGATCACGGCAACACCAGATCCTTCACCCACTGAGCGAGGCCAGGGATCGAACCTGCGTCCTCATGGATGCTACTCAGATTCATTTCTGCTGAGCCACGATGGGAACTGCCAGGAAATGAGGTTTTAGAGCCTTGGAAATCTCTTTCTCTCTCTCTCTCTCTCTCTCTCTTTTTTTTTTTTTTTTTTGGTCTTTTTGGGGCCACATCTATGGCATATAGATGTTCCCAGGCTAGGGGTTGAATCAGGGCTGTGGCTGCCAGCCTACACCACAGCTCACGGCAATGCCAGATCCTTCACCCACTGAGCGAGGTCAGGGATCGAACCCATATCCTCATGGATATTAGTCGGGTTCATTACCACTGCCACTGCGCCACCACGGGAAATCCTGGGACATCTCATTTAAAAGCCAGAACCCCAAGTCCTGGTTGGGTCTTGGGCAAGTCATCTATCGTCTCCCAGCCTCAGTTCCTCATTCATAAAAGGGGGCTGATGCCCACTGTGCTTTGGCGAACACATGGGTAGTGGCCCTCGCTCATGACCACATTCGATTAATCTAGTGACCCAGGCAGTGGAGGAGGGCGAGCAAGGGGAAGGGCTCTAGAAGGACACAGTCCAGGACTAAATTTCTACCATGTCACCTGATGGGCCAGTTACTCAAGCTGTCTGTGCCTCCCTTTGATCCTCCGTCCTCGGGGTCATGGTGAAGGTTAAAGGAGATAACACGTCAATCACTGAAGGCAGTGCCTGGCAGAGCAAGTCAGCATCAGTTGTTATCAGCCCCCCTCTGGATCTCGCAATCACTGTCACCCACACCCCATGCCCACCCTCCAGTGTGTGTATTATTATATTATCATAATAGAGTGGTGGGTGATGTGCAGGGTTGGGGGTCTCCTTGTACCCCAGACCTCTTCCCTGCCTGCCCCCTTGAGAAGCACTGGGTCCCCACACACCTTCCCCAGGGGACCTGCATCCTTCTCAGGCTCTCCCTGTCTCGGAGGCTGACAGAGGGGACAGGGCCACCCCCCCATCCCAGGGTCACCATCTCATGGAGGCCACAGGACTGGGCATTTCTGAGAGAAATAAGGGCCTGAGAAGGAGGGAGGAAGGAAGGCAGGGAGGGGGACATGTGTTTCCCCACCTAGAAGTTTCCCATTAATGTCATAACAAAGGCACAACAAACTCAATGGCTTAAAACAACACCAGTGAGGAATTCCTGCTGTGGCACAGCAGAAACCCACCCAACTAGTATCCATGAGGATGCGGGTTCGGTCCCTGGCCTCGCTCCGTGAGTTAAGAATCTGGCATTGCTGTGGCTGTGGTGTAGGCTGGCAGCTGTCGCTCTGATTGGACCCCTAGCCTGGGAACCTCCATATGCTGCAGGTGCGGCCCTAAAAAGAAAAAAAAAAAAATCAAACCCAACACCAATGTATGATCTTACAGTTCTGGAGGTCAGAAGTCGCATAAGGTGCCCTCAGGACTGCTTTCCTTCTGGGCCTTCTGGAGACTCTAGGGGGCAGGAAATCATTCCCCTTGCCTCTTCCAGCTTCTAGAAGTGGCCTGCAATCCTAGAGTGCCAGCCCCTTTCTTCCATCTTCAAAACCAGCAATAGCCAGTCGAGTCTTTCTCAGATCAAATCACACTCTTTCCTGCCTTCTTCCTTCACTTATAAAAAATGAATGAATCGACGGACAAGGGATGAATCTCCAAAAGTTATAAACACCTTCTGCGGCTCCATACCAAAAAAACAAACAACCCCATCCATAAATGGGCAGAAGATCTAAACAGACAATTCTCCAAAGAAGACATCCAGATGGCCAAAAATCACATGAAAAGATGTTCAACATCACTCATTAGTAGAGAAATGCACATCAAAACGACTTATGAGGCACCACCTTACACCAGCCAGAATGGCCATCATCCAAAAAAGTCTACACACAATAAGTGTTGGAGAGGGTGCGGAGAAAAAGGACCCCTAGTACACTGTTGGTGGGATTGTAAATTGGTGCAACCACTGTGGAAAGCAGTATGGAGATGCCTCAGAAAACTGAACATAGAACTACCATTTGATCCAGCCATCCCACTCCTGGGCATCTATCCAGAGAAAACCACGACTTGCAAAGACACATGTACTCCAGTGTTCACTGCAGCACTCTTTTCAGTAGCCAAGACCTGGAAACAACCTAACTGTCCATTGACAGAGGAGTGGATCAAGAAGAGGTGGTCCATATACACAATGGAATATTACCCAGCCATTATAAGGAACAAAATACCAGCATTTTTAGCAACACAGATGGACCTAGAAATTATCATGCTAAGTGAAGTCAGCCAGACAATGAGACGCCAACATCAAATGCTTTCACTGACATGTGGAATCTGAAAAAAGGACAGAATGAACTTCTTTGCAGAACAGATACTGACTCACAGACTTCGAAAAACTTATGGTCTCCAAAGGAGACTGTTCGGGGGGTGGGGGGGATGCGCTGGGGTTGTGGGATGGAAATCCTATAAAATTGGATTGTGATGATCCCTGTACAACTATAAGTGTAATAAATTCATTGTGTCATAAAAAAAAAAAAAGATCCATTTTGGTTACACTGGAGCCATCCAGAGAATCCAGGATAATCTCCCCATCTCGAAATGCTTAAATTTAATCACACCTGCAAAGTCTCTGTTGCCATGTAAGGTAACGTATTCCAGGTCCTGTGGTTTAGGACGTGGACGTCTTTTGGGGGCCATAATTCTGCCTATCAAACATTCGCTCCCTTACCAGGCCTCTGTGGTGACTGCCAGTGTCCCCACGGCGGAAACTACAGAAGTGGACAGATGGGGCTTACGCTTAAAGGGGGCAAGGTGCCCACCCCATGGGAAGAACAGCATGTCAATAGTTAATTAAGTTTAAGTGAATGTGGGGAGTTCCCATTGTGGCTCAGTGGTAATGAAACCCACTAGTATTCATGGGGATTTGGGTTCAATCTCTGGCCTTGCTCAGTGGGTTAAGGATCTGGCATTGCCATGAGCTGTGGTGTAAACGTGACTCAAATCCCAAGTTTCTGTGGCTGTGGCGTTAGCCCAGAGGCTGCAGCTCCAATTTGACCCCTAGCCTGGGAACTTCCATATGCTTCAGGTGCGGCTCTAAAAAGAAAAATAAGAATAATAACAACAATAAGATTGAGTGAAAATTTTTTGTGGCTACAGCATGCAGCAGCTTGACGTGGGATCTCAGTTCCCAGACCAGGTATTGAACCCAGGTCATGTGGTGAAAGTGCCGAATCCTAACCCCTAGACCACCAGGGAACTCCCAGGTGATTCTTCTGTAAATAACAATACAATCAGCATTAACTGCACAGTTACTCTGTGCCAGACACGGGCTGATCACTTTGTATCAATCATGCTTTCCTTACACCAAATGCACGATGTAAATTCAATGTTTATCACCGGTGTACAGATGGGCAAACTGAGGCCCTGAGTGCCTTCCGTGTTCTCATCAGCCCTGAGCACAGTCCTTTGCAGAGGTCTTCCTGATCTTCTTCTCCCTCCTTCTCCTCATTACGAGGCCCAGGATCTTGATCTCAGGGTGTCTTCTGCTCAGCCCTCAATCTGTTCCCAGACCACATCCTACCACCTCTCCACTTCCCATTCTGGATGTCTGTGGTGCAGAGTTAGTCCGGGTCCAAACCTGAGCATCCTGCTAAGTTAAAGCAGCCTTTTCCTTTCATTCATGGATGTCTGAATGAAACCTTGGTCCCACGGGGAGCTCTTGGTGTCACTCATCAGGCATAGCTCAGCCACAAGCCAAGCGCTGTCCAAGTTATAGCGTTACCCCGCCTTTGCCGGCAGGGGGCGTCTCATCGTCAAGACTGGAAGACAGAGGAAGGACAGAGGCTTAAACATTCACACCTGAGAGAGTCACAGGCTTCTGGGCGCGTGAGCCCCAGGTCTGGGTGTCCCTTGGGGTCCCCCCCTCTGTGTGTGGACAGCGGGAGGCACCAAGGGCCAGCTCTGACTCTTCCTCCTGGAGGACCCTGGTCCTAGTGTTGTTTAGTCTTCTGCAGAAGGCCTTCCTCTCCCTTCTTCTCCCTCCTGCTCTTCTTCCTCCTACCAGAAGCTCATTTCCACGGTTAAAGGGAAGTTGGCATATTCTTTTTTTTTTTTTTTCTTTTCTTTTAGGGCCGCATCCACAGCATATGGAGGTTCCCAGGCTAAGGGTCTAATCAGAGCTGTAGCTGCCAGCCTATGCCACAGCCACAGCAACGCCAGATCCGAGCCGCGTCTGCAACCCACACCACAGCTCACGGCAACGATGGATCCTTAACCCACTGAGAGAGGCCAGGGATCAAACCCGCAGCCTCATGGATCCTAGCCGGTTTCGCTAACCGCTGAGCCACGACGTGAACTCCCGAAGTTGGCATATTCTTAATCATCTTTTTCTCATTGAAAGGTGGCATCATATGCCTTTTGTGTGTGTGTGTCTTTTCTGGGGCCACACCCACAGCATATGGAGGTTCCCAAGCTAGGGGCTAATCGGAGCTGTACCTGCCAGCCACAGCCACAACCACAGCCACAGCCACAGTCACAGCAACGGAGGATCCGTAACCTGCTGATCGAGGCCAGGGATCGAACCCGCAACCTCATGGTTCCTAGTTGGATTCATTAACCACTGCACCACGACGGGAACTCCAGGATTCACTCTCTTAACAACGTTCATGTATAACATAGAGCAGTGTTAATTATATTTATCATGTTGTACATTACCTCTCTAGCACGTATTTATCTTATAACTGGAAGTTTGTACCTTTTGACTACCTTCATCCAATTTCCCTCCCCCACTTCTGGTAACCACAAATCTGATCTCTTTCCCTATGACTTTGGGTTTTTTTTTTTTTTTTTTTTTTGGTCTTTTTGCCATTTCTTGGGCTGCGAGGTTCCCAAGCTAGGGGTTGAATCGGAGCTGTAGCTGCTGGCCTGCGCCAGAGCCACAGCAACTCGGGATCCGAGCCGTGTCTGCCACCTACACTACAGCTCACAGCAACGCCGGATCCTTAACCCACTGAGCAAGGGCAGGGACTGAACCCGCAACCTCATGGTTCCTAGTCGGATTCGTTAACCACTGCGCCACGACGGGATCTCCCTATGACTTTGTTTTTGAAGTACAATTGACCTACAGCGCTATGTTAGGTTCTGGTGTGCAACCTAGAGATTCGATATTTCTACACATTACAAAATTATCCCCATGAACCTTCTTTTTATTAGTGTTTATCTGGTGTATCTTTTCCCAACCTTTTATTTTAACCTTCCTATATTATTATATTTGAACTGACTTTACTGTAGAAGGCATATAGCTGGTCATGTTTTGTTTTGTTTTGTTTTGTTTTATTTTATTTTATTTTATTTTGTCTTTTTAGGGCCACACCTGCGATATATGGAGGTTCCCAGACCAGGGGTCCATTCAGAGCTGTAGCTGTCGGCCTCCACCACAGCCTCAGCAATGCTGGATCCTTAACCCACTGAGCAAGGCCAGGGATCGAACCTGCGTCCTCATGGATGCTCGTCAGATTCGTTTGTGCTGAGCCACGACGGGGACTCCATGGGTCATGTTTTTTGTTTTTGTTTTTATTTTTATTTTTTATTTTTTTTGTCTTTTTGCCATTTCTTGGGCCGCTCCCGCGGCATATGGGATGTTCCCAGGCTAGGGGTCTAATCGGAGCTATAGCCACCAGCCTACGCCAGAGCCACAGCAACGCAGGATCCGAGCCGCGTCTGCAACTTACACCACAGCTCACGGCAACGCCGGATCGTTAACCCACTGAGCAAGGGCAGGGACCGAACCCGCAACCTCATGGTTCCTAGTCGGATTCGTTAACCACTGCGCCACGACGGGAACTCCCCGTTTTTGTTTTTAATATAAATCCATCCTTAGAATCTTCAACTTAATTGGGGGTGTTTGGACCATTTACATTAAGCGTAATTACAAGTGTATTTGGAGTATGTGTACCATTTTATCATTTGTTTTCTGTTTCTATTCTCTGGTTTCTGTCCCCCTGCTTTCTTGCTTTGCTTTCAGTAGTCCTTTAACATTTATTATGTTTTTGACTCTATTTTTTGGTATACTTTTATTGTAAAAAAATTTAAATTATAGTTGATTTACAAGGCTGTGCCAATTTTTTTTTTTCTTTTGTCTTTTTAGGGCCACACCCACGGCATCTGGAGGTTCCCAGGCGAGGGGTCCAATCGGAGCTACAGCCGCTGGCCTACACCACAGCCACAGCAACGCCAGATCCGAGCCGTGTCTGGGACCTACACTGCAGCTCACGGCAATGCCGGATCCTTAACCCACTGATCGAGGCCAGGGATTGAACCCGAAACCTCATGGTTCCTACGTGGATTTGTTTCTGCTGTGCCACAATAGGAACTCCTGTTGTGCCAATTTCTGCTGTGCAGCAAAGTAACCCAGTCATACATATATACGTTTCTTTTCATAAACTTCATGGTCCGTAACAAGAGATTGGATATAGTTCTCTGTGCTGTACAGTAGGACCTCATTGCTTATTCATTCAAAATGCAATGGTTTGCATCTACTCAGCTCAAATTCCCAGTCCATCCCACTCCCTCCCCCTCCCCCTTGGCAACCACAAGTCTTGTTCTCTATGTTTGTGAGTCCGTTTCTGTTTTGTAAACAAGTTCGTTTGTGCCATATTTTAGATTCCACATATAAGGGATATCATATGGTATTTGTCTTTCTCTTTCTGACTTAGGATGAGAATCTCTAGCATCCATGTTGCTGCAAATGGCATTATTTCATTCTTTTCATGGGTGAGTAGTATTCCGTTGCATATAACACAGCACATCTTCTTAATCCATTCATCTTTCCATGGATATTTATGTTGCTTATATGTCTTGGCTTTTGTGAGTAGAGCTGCAATGAACATAGGGGTGCATATGTCTTTTCGAATTATAGTTTTCTTCAGATACATGCCCAGGAGTGGGATTGCTGGATCACCTGATAGGGTTTTTTTGTTGTTTTTGTTTTTGTTTTGCTTTTTAGGGCCACACTTGAGGCACATGGAAGTTCTGAGGCTAGGGGCTGAATCAGAGCTACAGCTCCGAGCCACGACTTCGACCTGTACCACAACTCACGGCAATGCCAGATCCTTAACCCACTAGGCAAAGCCAGGGATCGAACCCACAACCTCAAGGATCCTAGTTGAGTTGATTAACCACTGAGCCATGAAGGGAACTCCGACATAGTAGTTTTATATTTAGTTTTCTGAGGAACCTCCATACTGTTTTCCATAGGGGTTGCACCAATTTACATTCCCACCAACAGTGCAGGAGGGTTCCCTTTTCTCCACACCCTCTCCGGCATTTGTTAATTGTGAACTTATTCGTGATGGCCATTCTGACTGGTGTGAGGTGGTACCTCGTTGCAGTTTTGCTTTGCATTTCTCTACTAAGTAGGGATGTTGAGCATTTTTTTCATGCACTTCCTGGCACATGTTTCAAGTTCACTATTTTCTTTTCCTCATTCTGTTATTGAAGCTCTGCAATGAGATTGTTATTTGGTTATTGTCATGTTTTTCCCTTATAAAATTTCCATTTGTTTCTTGAAATCTCTCTCTCTTTTGGTGCCAAGACTTTTTACGTTTGTTTTGAAAGTGTTCATGATGGCCTTGTGGGATGGAAATCCTGTGAAACTGGATTGTTATGATCATTATACAACTACAGATGTGATAAATTCATTTGAATAATAATAATAAAATTTTTAAGTGTTCATGATGGCTTTGTTGAAGCATTTTTATAGTATCTCCTTTAAAGATATCAGATAATCCCAGCACGTTGTCTTTCCCACCTGAGCTCAGATTTTCCTGTTTTTTTTCATGTTCTGAGGTTTGTTTTTTTTGTGTGTGTGTTTTTTGTTTTGTTTTGTTTTGTTTTTTTTTGCTTTTTAGGACCACATCTGTGGCACATGGAGGTTCCCAGGCTAGGGGCCGAATCGGAGCTTCAGCCAGCCTACACCACAGCCACAGCAATGCGGGATCCAAGCTGCATCTTTGACCTGTACCACGCAGCTCACAGCAACACCAGATCCTTAACCCACTGAGTGAAACCAGGGATGGAACCCATGTCCTCATGGACACTAGTCAAGTTCGTTACCCCTGAGTTACAACAGGAACTCCACTGAGCAATTTTTTGACTTTATTATTATTTGGCCACACCTGAGGCATGTGGAAGTTCCTGGGCCAGGGATTGAACTTGTGCTACAGCAGCGACCCAAGCTACTGCAGTGACAATGCTGGATCCATAACCTGCTGCACCACATGGGGATTCCTTTTTACTTTAAGTAATTTTTTAAAAGTTTGCTTTCAATTTGCAGTTATTACTGAATGTTGGGTATATTCCCTTTGTTGTACATCCTTGAGCCTACCTTACACTCCATAATTTATACTTCTCATTCTCCCACCTCTGTATTGCCCCTTCCCCACCCCCAGTAACCACAAGTTTGTTCCCTCTATTTGTGAACCTGCTTCTTGTTACATTCAGTAATTCATTGTAATTTTTAGACAAATTGTATTTGTCTTCCGGAGACTTATTTCACTTAACACAGTGCCCTCCAGGTCCATCTATGATGCTGCAAATGGCAGAAGTGCACTCTTTTCATGGCTGAGTAGTATTCCAATGTGTGTGTGTGTGTGTGTGTGTGTGTGTGTGTGTGTGTACATCTTTTTTTATCCATTCACCTCTTGGTGGACACCTAGGATGCTTCCATGTCTTGATAACTGTGCAAACAATGCAGGTATGAGCATTCCCTCAGGGGCTTAAGGATGCAACCCATCTTCTCTGAGGATGTGGGTTCCATCCCCGGCCTCACTCAGTGGGTTAAGGATCTGGTGTTGCCACAAGCTGCACTGTAGGCTGCACATGCAGCTAGGATCCTGTCTTGCTCTGCCTGTGGCATAAGCTGCAGTTGCAACTCGGCTTTAACCCTTGGCCTGGGAACCTCCCTATGCTGCAGGTGCAGGGGAGCTGGCCGGTAAAAAGAACAAAAAAAGAAACATTGCTGTCATGAACTCTGGGTACATGTATTTTTTTGAGTTCGTGTTTTTGTTTCTTTTGGATCTACCCAGGAGTGGAACTGCTGAGTCATGCAGTGGTTCAACTTTTATTTTTAATAGTTTTAAGTCCATTTATTTGCTTTATGGTTGAGCTAGTTTGATGAATTTTCAATGATACCACACAGTAATGAGAAATTTATACACTTTTTCTTTTTTCTTTTTTGTCTTTTTGCCCTTTCTAGGGCTGCTCCCACGGCATATGGAGGTTCCCAGGGTAGGGGTCGAATTGGAACCGTAGCCACCAGCCTATGCCACAGTCACAGCAACGCGGGATCCGAGCCGCGTCTGCAACCTACACCACAAGCTCATGGCAACGCCGGATCCTTCACCAACTGAGCAAGGCCAGGGATCGAACCTGCAACTTCATAGTTCCTAGTCGGATTCGTTAACCACTGTGCCACGACAGGAACTCCTATATACTTTACTTCTGAACATCCTATTTTTCTCCCGGGGTAGTTCTATTTTTCAAGTATTCTGAGTAATTTGGAATCATATGCTAGACATTTTGAATATTAGGTTTGGAGACCCTCGGGCCTCTGTAAATCCTATGGAGTATATGGCCATTTCTGTTGTAGTAGGCATTAAACCTTGCTCACAGGCAGCCACCATAGCCCCTGTCTCAGTGGCGGGGCTGGGATAAGGGAGAAAGATGGGCCACAGAGGGGAGAGAGCAATTGAAAGTTGGGCGACTATTGGGGGTGGGGGACGGGTTTTGCAGCATCTGGCCCTGGAGGCACCAGAGACTGCTGGCAGAGCACAGATCCGCGAGCCCCCGGTGGGGTCCCGTGCGGTTCCCGTGGCGGGGGGCGGAAACGCCAGCCCACGGGGCGCTCGCTAGACACAGTGCGCATGCCCACGGTCCAGTCCGCCTTGGACGTGCAGCTTGCAACGTGGTGTGGGTTCCGAGCTGTGCGGGTTGCATCTTCGCGTCTTAGCATCTGGTTTCTTCTTACGTGGCTGAGGCTCTCCAGGTAGGTCCCCAGAGTTTAAGTGTGCATCCTGTGGGCAGTTTAAGTGTGTGTGCGTGTGAGGAGAGCCAGCGGATTGGGCGGTGTGCCCTGTGGCCTCCAAGGAGGAAGATCCTCGAGGTCGTCGTCCTTTTTCACAGGTGTCGCGGCCACCATGGCTTTGGTTGTGGTGGCGGGAAAGGAAGGAGGGCAGGCGGTGGAGGGCAGGGGGTCCGATGAAGGTGGAGAGAGGCTTGGGGGCGTTATTTGAGGGATCTGGGTCCTGGAGGTGCCTGGATCTGTCGACAGAGCACAGAATCCAGAGTCTGCAGTGGAGGCTAGATGTGGCTGTTAGATTACAAACTTTTTCTATATTGGAGAGTCCAGGAGTAAAATGGAATCTTTTTAGCAAAGCGGTACTTTTTTTCCATCAAGTACTCCTCCTCCGTCTCTGCCAAATTGGGAGGTGGTCAGATGAAGACGGGGCGAGCCTTGGGGGCCTTATTTGAGGTAGATGAGTCTTGGAGGCCCTGGAACTGCAGACATAGTTTGGAATCCAGAGTCGGCAGAGGGGGCCGGGCAGGCGGTAAAGGAAAGGCCTAGAAACGGGGAGCTCTGTGTGGTTTTGACTTCCTCCTGGGATCTGTAGTGCCCTAAGCAGGGTGCCAGGGAAGGAGAGTGCCACGTTATGTGTTTATTGTAGCCGCTCGACCCTGCCATTTTAGGGCAGAAAATAGCCGTAGATAATAGGTAAAAGAGTGAGTGTGGCTTTGTGTTCCACTAAAACTTTGTGGAGGGGAGGAAGGGCTTAGTATATGAGAATAGTGTACCAAAAGTAGTCTTAAAATTTTCTAGTGTTTTTTTTTTTTTAAGTTGAAGTATAGTTGGTGTAGGAGTTCCCATCGAGGCGCAGTGGTTAACGAGTCCGACTAGGAACCATGGGGTTGCGGGTTCAATCACTGGCCTTACTCAGTGGGTTAAGGATCCGGCGTTGCCGTGAGCTGTGGTTTAGCTCTCAGAGGCGGCTTGGATCCTGCATTGCTGTGGCTCTGGTGTAGGCCGGCGGCTACAGCTCTGATTCGACCCCTAGCCTGGGAACCTCCATAGGCCGCGGGTGCAGCCCTAGAAAAGACAAAAAGACAAAAAAAAAAAGTATAGTTGGTGTACGTACAATATTATACCTTACAAAGGTGCAGTATAATGGTTCACTGTTTTTAATGGTTTATATATTCCATTGAAAATTATTATGGAATATTGGCTCTGTTCCTTGCGTTGTATAATATATGCTTGTAGCTTATTTTATACATAGTGTGTAGCTCTTAATGCCCTTCCTCTATTTTGTCCCTCTGTCCTTCCCTCTTCACACTGATAACCACTAGTTTTCTTTATCTGTGCGTCTGCTGCTTTTTTGTTATATTCAGGAGTTTGTTGTATTTTTTGGTTTGTCTTTTGTTTGCTTTTTTCTCTATTTCAGGTTTTTTTTTGTTTGTTTGAGTTTGTTGTAGTTTTTAGATTCCACATCTACAGTACTTGTGTCTTTCTCTGGCTTATTTCACTTAATATAATATCTCCCAAGCCCATCCATGTTGCTGCAAATGGCAAAATTTCATTATTTTTTATGGCTAAGTAGTATTCCACTGTGTATGTATATTATATACCACATCTTTATCCATTTATCTGTTGGTGGATACTTATGTTGCTTCCACATCTAGGCAAATTTTTTTTGTCTTTTGTCTTTTTAGGCTGCCCCCTCGGCATGTGGAGGTTCCCAGGCTAGGGGTTGAATCCGAGCTACAGCTGCCAGCCTACACCAGAGCCACAACAACGCCAGATCCGAGCTGCATCTGCAATCTACACCACAGCTCACAGCAACTCAGGATCCTTAACACACTGAGCAAGGCCAGGGAGCCAACCCCGTCTTCGTGGATACTAGTCGGGTTCATTAATTCTGATAACTGCTGAGCCCAATGGGAACTCCTCTTGGCAATTGTTAATAATGCTGCAGTGAACATTGAGTGCCTGTGTGTTTTTGAATTAGTTTTTTTTTTTGTTCATTTGTTTCTTTTGTATCTATACCCAAGAGGGGAGTTGCTGAGTCATATGGTAGTTCTATTTTTAGTTTTTTTGAGAAACCTCCATACTGCTTTCCACAGTGGCTGCACCTGTTAACATTCTTACCAACAATGCACAAAGATTCCCTTTTTCCCACATCCTCCTCAACACTTGTTGTCTTTTGAATTTTTTTTTTTTGGTCTTTTTGCCATTTCTAGGGCCAATCCCGCGGCATATGGAAGTTCCCAGGCTAGGGGTGTGATTGGAGCTGTAGCTGCCAGCCTACACCACAGCCACAGCATCACGAGGTCCGAGCCGAGTCTGCGACCTACACCACAGCTCCCGGCAACGCTGGATCCTTAACCCACTGAGCGAGGCCAGGGATCGAACCCGCAGCCTCATGGTTCCTAGTCGGATTTGTTAACCACTGCGCCATGACGGGAACTCTGTCTTTTGACTTTTTGATAATAGTCGTTTTCTCTAGTGGTGTTTTCTTATGTCTCCATGATGGTGAATCAAGTTGTGAAACCAAACTTCATCAGAAAGGTGTTCTTGTCTTTTTAAGGTGAGGTTTTAAGGTGATTTTTCTGTCAGCTTGGCCATGACATAAGCAGTTGCTTTTGTAAGTTGCCAGATTTATTGTGCTTGGGAAGCAAGCACAATTACCTCGAGACTTATTTTGAAAATATTTTCAATATTAAATAGTATACATGATCACTTGTCCATGAAAGTGTTCAAATGTAATTATCCTCTTAAGTGCATTTTCCAAATCAATATTCTGTTTTCAGTGGGAAATATGAGTCGGAGAATAAAGTCAACATACAGACCTAAAGGAAGAGGCTATGGCCAAGAATATTGCAGGGCCCTTGGGCCTGTGGTTGTAAGTGTTTTAACATTTGCTGTTTTTTATTAGTAGAAATTAATTTTTGTGAAAATGCTGTCAAACTAATATAAATACACTGATAAAGGTCTTCCATGTGACAAGGGAATTGGATCCAGGAGGATTACAGTCTGGTGGTCGCCTTGTGCCTGGATGGATGCTGTTATATTCCCTGGGAGTATAGCTGATAACTTCCTCCTTATGTTAATAACAGCAGATTGCACACATCCATCCCAACCTAGATTAAAATAGCTTCCAAAGTCCTTGTGGGTAATGGTTTCCTTGGAGTAGCATTTCAGTGGGAAGAGTAACTTTATTAAGAATAAGTATACGGGAAGTCCCGTCATGGCTCAGCAGTAACGAATCTGACTAGGAACCATGAGGTTGCGGGTTCGATCCCTGGCCTCGCTCAGTGGGTTAAGGATCTGGCGTTGCTGTGAGCTGTGGTGTAGGCCAGCAGGTACAGCTTGGATTGATCCCTAGCATGGGAACCTCCATATGCCCCAGGTACGGCCCTAAAGAAGACCAAGAAAAAAAAAAAGGAATAAGTATACTGAATAGTATTGGAGTCTTTAAATTTGCTTAGGACCAAATATATCTATGTATTCTGTAATTTATAGTGTTGACATGTATTAGTAACAGAATTTTTCACTTGCACACACACACACACACACACACACACACACACGCACACACACACCCTGTACTCCCAACAGCCCAGTGGCAAGCAGCCTCAACAAATGGAGCCACCAACTCTGAGTGAGGACATTCCACCTGGTCAAGAGAAAAAGACTGAAGGAGCATCTGCAATTCAAGGTGAAGGGAAAGGGAAGAATACCTTGTGTGTGTGTGCACGTGTGTGTGTGTGTGTGTGTGTGCACGTGTGTGTGTGTCTCATGTGTTATACCAGTAATAGAAGGAAAGAAAATAATAGAAGGGATCTCAAACATTGTCTGAAAATTGGCTAGAAAAGTGAAGAGAGTGGCTTGCATCTTAAGGCAATACCTCGCTCTAAGAATTTTCCCCAATTTTATAAATGAGAACATTGAGACTCAAGGATTGCGTTTATCAAAGAGCATTTGACTGTTGAATACAAGATTTATATTTCAGGATTCCCATCGTGGTACAGCAGAAACGAATCCCACTCGGAGCCATAAGGTCGCAGGTTCGATCCCTGGCCTTGCTCAATGGGTTAAGGATCCGGCGTTGCTGTGAGCTGTGGTGTAGGTCACGGGCACAGCTAGGATCTGGCATTGCTGTGGCTGTGGTGTAGGCCAGTGGCTGTGGTTTAGGCCAGCAGCTGTAGGTCTGATTGGACCCCCTAGCCTGGGAACCTCCATATGCCGTGGGTGCGGCCCTAAAAAGACAAAAAAAAAATTATATTGCATTCCAAAGTTTGTATCTTCCTTTTACTATTAAAAAAAAAGGTGAATGATCTGGCTTGAAACTGAAATGTTTGTGCTGTAATATAACTAGTATTGGCCCAGGAATACATAGTTCAGTGAAGAGATTCCAGAAATGAGTCGTCAATGATGGCTATTGATATTTTTATATGGTAAGTTTGCTAAAAGTCGGAAAATTCAGGATACTGACATCCAGGTAGCTGGTTTAGTATGAATTTTTTAAGTTGTTTGTTTGTTTTTTTTTTGTATTTTGCTTTTTGGGGCCGGATCCATGGCATTTGGAGATTCCCAGGCTAGGGGTCGAATCAGAGCTGCAGCTGCCGGCTTACACCGCAGCCACAGCAACGTAGGATCCAAGCCGCATCTGTGACCTACACCACAGCTCACGACAACGCCAGATCCCCAACCCACTGAGCAGGGGCAAGGATCAAACTCGCATCCTCGTGGATACTAGTTGGATTCGTTTCTGCTGTGCCACAATGGGAACTCCCAAGTGGCTTTTTTATAAGTGGCTTTTATTTTATTTTATTATTATTATTATTTTTGTCTTTCTGCTGTTTCCTGGGCCGCTCCCGCGGCATATGGAGGTTCCCAGGCTAGGGGTCTATCCGGCCTACGCCAGAGCCACAGCAACATGGGATCCAAGCCGCGTCTGCAACCTACACCACAGCTCATGGCAACGCCGGATCCTTCACCCACTGAGCAAAGGCAGGGACCGAACCCGCAACCTCATGGTTCCTAGTCGGATTCATTAACCACTGCGCCACGACGGGAACTCCAATATATGCATATATATATATATATATATATATATATATATATATATATATATCTCCCATATATATATACGTAGTATTTTGAAGCATTGCATAACTCAGGCCACTGTTAAAGTTTTCTAAATCACGCCTGACAACAATGCCCAATCATTTCTTTCCATCCCATTTTCTTTATTCTCACTGTAAGACAATGTATTTGCTATTATTCATAAATAATTGTGCTGTCATTTTTGGTACTTTGTTCTGCATGGGATTCATTTATGGAACATTACATATAGGACCTTTGGACTTAAATATAACTTTTTTTTTTTTTTTTGCTTTTTATGGCTGCACCCGTGGCATATGGAAGTCCCCAGGCTGGAGGTTGAGTTGGAACTGCAGCTGCCAGCCTACACCACAGCCACAGCAATGCAGGATCTGAGCCCCATCAGCGACCTACACCACAGCTCAGCAATGCTGGATCCTTAACTCACTGAGCCAGGCCAGGGATCAAACCCACAACCTCATGGTTCTTAGTTGGATTCATTTCGGCTGCGCCATGACGGGAACTCCCTGAATATAGCTTTTATCTTAAAAGAATAAGTTTCTGGCTACCCCAGTTGAGAATGGTGTCACAGCTACAAGATTTGTCATAGGCCTGTGAATCCATTCAGCTCACTCTTCAGAAAATTCCATTTTAATTGTAATTGAAATCCTATACATGATGTAGACTTCAGACATTATAAATAGCTGATGCTCACTGCTTTTAGTACACGAGTAAAATACCTAAATTATACATTTATTGTGGTTTATTCGTAGATTGACATTTCCAATAAGGGCTTCGGAATACAGGAAAACAAATGTGTAAAGTCCATTCCTAGTTGCTGTTAATGATGCCAAAACAACTCCTTACTGAACAGTACACTTAAAATGGTTAAGATGGTAAATTTTACGTGTTTTTAAACCACAGTTAAAAAGTAAAGTAAATCTTGGAGTTCCCATCATGGCTCAGTGGTTAATGAATCCAACTAGGAACCATGAGGTTGTGGGTTCGATCCCTGGTCTCGCTCAGTGGGTGAAGGATCCGGCGTTGCCGTGAGCTGTGGTGTAGGCCGGTGGCTACAGCTCTGATTCGACCCCTAGCCTGGGAACCTCCATATGCCACCAGAGCAGCCCTAGAAATGGCAAAATAAATAAATAAAGTCAGTCTTGTCTTCCTGAAGTACACTATAGTTATCACATATTCTCTTTAATTTTTACTTTATATTTCCCAAAATATAAAATTTATAGAAAGTTTATAAGAATAGTACTGTTAACTCATATACTTTTCACCTAGACTCACCCATTGAGGTTTAACCACATTGGTTTCATATCCTCTTTCCTTCCCCCATATAGATAAATATAACAATATCTATCTCTCTCCATATATATATACACACACCCCCACATACACAGATATACGCTTATTGATCTGTTTGCTGTTATTAATACTGAATCCTTCAAATAAAGTTGCAACTATTACGAGCTTCCACCCTAAGTACATTAGTGTATATGTAGCCTGAGACCAAAGGAGTCATTCTCTTGGCTAATCACTGTACAATTATCAAAATCAGGAACACTGACAGTGAGACTATGCAGTCATTTTTTTTTCCGCTGTAATATGCGGTTATTAAATATGCAGTGTGTATTCAGATTTCCCCAGTTGTCCTGATAATTTTCTTCCTGGAATTTTTTTTTTTTTTTTTGGATCCAGAATCCAGTCCAGGATCATGCATTACCTTTCATTGTCCTGTCTATTTAGTCCTGTTTAATCTAGAGTAGTTCTTTAGTCTTTGTATCATTCATGACACTGACATTTCTGAAGAGGACATACCAGTGGGTTTGTGTATTGTTAATCATTTTGAGGTATTTTTTTTTAAGACGTTTTACCCTATTCAGCACTTATTCGTGTCTACTCATGCCGTGCAACATGCTAAATCTACTGGGAGACACTGTTTCAACCCTGAGTTCACAATCTACTTTTTTTTTTTTTTTTGTCTTTTTTGTCTTTTTGCCATTTCTTGGGCCACTCCTGCGGCATATGGAGGTTCCCAGGCTAGGGGTCAAATCGGAGCTGTAGCCACCAGCCTATGCCAGAGCCACAGCAACATGGGATCCAAGCCACGTCTGCAACCTACACCACAGCCCACGGCAACGCCAGATCCTTAACCCACTAAGCAAGGCCAGGGATCGAACTCGCCACTTCGTGGTTCCTAGTCGGATTTGTTAACCACTGCGCCACGCCGGGAACTCCATGTTCTTGTGATTCTTAACACATCACCTTATTAACCCCATTAGCCTGCGGCTTTTATTTCATGACACTGAAGGGATGAATATTATCATTCTCTTAGTTCTAACTCATATTTACTTCTTAAATTGATACACTTTTTATTTGCAAGGGGCTGTCCTGGAAGCTAATCAGCAGGAACTGGCTGAGGCAAAGACTGGATATGAGCATGAAGATGGTGCTGATGTCAAGAAGATTCTGCCAAATCCAGAGCCCGATGAAATGCCGGAGGGAGGTATGTTATCCATTAAGCATGCAAATTATAGGGTGTCTGTTTTCCACAATATTTTTTGTGTGTCTTTTTGTCTTTTGAGGGCCACACCATGGCATATGGAGGTTCCCAGGCTAGGGGTCTAATTGGAGCTATAGCCGCCGGCCTACCCCAGAGCCACAGCAATGCAGGATCCGAGCCGCATCTGCGACCTACACCACAGCTCACGGTAACGCCGGAGCCGTAACCCACTGAGCGAGGCCAGGGTTCGAACCTGAAACCTCATGGTTCCTAGTTGGATTCATTTCCGCTGCACCACAACAGGCACTCCATCCACAATATTTTATTTTTGTTTTTAAAATTTTTTTTCTTTTTTCGGCTACACCTGTGGCATATGGAAGTTCCCGGGCCAGGGATCGAATCTGAGCTACAGCTTTGACCTGTGCCGTGACAACATGGCATCATTACCCTGCTGCATCGGGCTGGGGCTCAAACCGGCAATGCCACAGAGACAAGCCGGACCATTAACCCGCTGGGCAGCAGCAGGAACTCAGATATTATGTTTTTAATGATACAGAAGTAACATTACTGTTAACTTTTTTTTTTTTTTGGTCTTTTTGCCATTTTCTTGGGCCGCTCTCGCGGCATATGGGGGTTCCCAGGCTAGGGGTCTAATCGGAGCTGTAGCCGCTGGTCTATGCCAGAGCCACAACAACGCGGGATCCGAGCCAAGTCTGCAACCTATACCACAGCTCATGGCAACGCCAGATCCTTAACCCACTGAGCAAGGCCAGGGGTCGAACCCACAACCTCATGGTTCCTAGTCGGATTCGTTAACCACTGAGCCACGACGGGAACTCCACTGTTAACTTTAATAACAGTTCACGTGTGGATGATTTGAAATGTAGTTTAGACCTTATGGACTATCAGGTATAGAGACAAATTGCATCAAAGCCATGTTGAATTATAAAATGAAAGCATTTTCTTTTAAGTATAAGCCCTTTAACTAATAATCATTTTCAGATGCTTTTATAAAAATGTGCATTTAACAGATATGTAATGAACTTGTAACACACATCAGTTTGTATGAAACATGCTCTAGTATCATAAGTTGTATGATTCTGGGCAAATCTCTTAACTTTTTCTTTTTTGCTTTGCCTTTTTTTTTTTTTTTTTTTAAGAGCCGCACCCATGGCATATGGAAGTTCCCAGGCGAGGGGTGAGATCAGAGCTGCCACTCCCAGCCTACGCCACTATGCCACAGTCACAGCAATACAGGATCTGACACTGCAGCTCATGGCAATGCCAGATCCTTAACCCACTGAGCGGGGCCAGGGATCAAACCCGAGTCCTCATGGATCCTAATCAGGTTTATTACTGCCGCAATGGGAGCTGCCAAATCCCTTCACTTCTTTCTGTAGCTGCTCACCTACACCACAGCCACTCAGGATCCGAGCCACATCTGTGACCTACACCATAGCTCACGGTAACAGTGGATCCCTAAGCCACTGAGCGAGGCCAGGGATCGAACCCGAGTCCTCTTGGATGCTAGTCGGGTTTGTTAACCACTGAGCCACGACGGGAACTCCCCCACTGTCAGTCTTGATGAGCTGCTATTCCTAATAAAATGTGGACACTATGATAAAATCACTTCTAACCATGTCAAATGTGGCATGAAAGGAGTTCTCACTATGGCACAGCGGGTTAAGAATCTGACTGTAGTGGCTCAGGTTGCTGCAGAGGTGGGGGTTTGATCCCTTGCCTGGTGATGGGTTAAAGGACCTTGGCCTGGGAACTTCCATATGCTGCAGATGTGCCCATTAAAAAAAAGTGGCATGAAAATTTTGTGCCTTGAGGTATCAAATTGGTAAGATTGAATTTCACAGGCCATAACTGAAGTACTTCCTGAGTAATCAGTTTAAGTGTGTTTCCCAAATTACTGACCATTGTAGTTCCCATCGTGGCTCAGTGGTTAACGATTCCGACTAGGAACCATGGGGTTGCCGGTTCGATCCCTGCCCTTGCTCAGTGGGTTGGTGATCCGGCGTTGCCGTGAGCTGTGGTGTAGGTCGCAGACATGGCTCGGATCCCGCGTTGCTGTGGCTCTGGCGCAGGCTGGCAGCTACAGCTTCGATTAGACCCCTGGCCTGGGAACCTCCATATGCTGTGGGAAGTGGCCCTAGAAAAGGCAAAAAGACACAAACACACACAAATTACTGACCATTAATCACATAACTTCTGAATTTAAAGGAAGCATTTGATGTTTAGGGAAGAAATGACCCTGCATTCATCTTCTAAATATTTTTACTCTGCATTCTTGGTCCATTCCAGACTATTTAAGTTAAAAGGTAGTTTTCAGGAGTTCCCATTGTGGCTCAGTGGGTTAAGAGCCCAACATCGTGTCCATAAAGGTGTGAGTTTGATTCCTGGCCTCGATCAGTAGGTTAAGGAGCTGGCGTTGCCACAAGCTGTGGATGTGGCTCGGATCTGGTGTTGCCTTGGCTGTGGTGTAGGCCTCACTGCAGCTCCAATTCAACCCCTAGCCTAGGAACTTCGGTATGCCGCAGGTGCAGGGCTAAAAAAAAAAAAAGTTTTCAGGCGAACATGGCTAAAATGTACACATAGAAGATCACGGCCTTAAATACACGTGCTATTAAAAAAGGAAAAGATAATAAATTACATGAGCATCTAATATAAAAACTAGTAAAAAGGCAACAAAATAAACCTAAGGGAAAAGGAAGGGGATTCTTTCTTTTCTTTTCTTTTCTTTTTTTTTTTTGTATTTTTAGGGCTGCACCTGCGGCATATGAAGGTTCCCAAGCTAGGGGTCTAATCAGAGCTGTAGCTGCCAGCCTACATACACCACAGCTCATGGCAGTGCTGGATGCTTAACCCACTGAGTGGGGCCAGGGATCAAACCTGTGTCCTCATGAATACTAGTCGAGTTTGTTACCACTGAGCCACAATGGGAACTACAGAAGGGGGATTCTTCCCCCTCCCCCTCCCTGGAAGGGGATTCTTAATAAATTACAGTTATGAATCATTAGGAAAAGGAAAAATAATAAGCTAATAAGTAAATCAGTGAGATTGCTTTTAGAACATATTTGTGCGTTGAAGATCTGCTAGTTTAAATAATCTTGCAGAAAACAGACAAAAGACCAAGTATACACAATGAAGAATATGAAAAAGACACTAACAGATATTAGGTAAATCTTTTCTCCATCTACCTATCTGTCTGTTTATCTGGATTTCTAGGTTTTTTTTCTTCACCCTGCTTCTGTCCTTTTTTTCCCCCCAGACTCTCAGAAATGGTACTATTTTCCTTCACAGTTTGATGTTACCTTTGATGGTAATGGCTTAAAACTAGTGTAACCATAAAAGTGATAATACAGGAGTTCCCGTAATGGCTCAGTGGTTAACGAATACAACTAGGAACCATGAGGTTTCAGGTTCGATCCCTGGCCTCACTCAGTGGGTTAAGGATCCGGCATTGCCATGAGCTGTGGTGTAGGTGGCAGATGTGACTTGGATCTGGCGTTGCTGTGGCTGTGGTGTAGGTCAGCAGCTGTAGCTCCAATTGGACCCCTAGCCTGGGAACCACCACATGCCATGGGCGCGGCCCTAGAAAAGACAGGCAAAAAAAAGAAAAAAATGGAGTTCCCGTCGTGGCGCAGTGGTTAACGAATCCAACTAGGAACCATGAGGTTGCGGGTTCGGTCCCTGGCCTTGCTCAGTGGGTTAAGGATCTGGTCTTGCCATGAGCTGTGGTGTGGGTCACAGACCCGGCTCAGATCTGGCGTTGCTGTGGCTGTGGCGTAGGCCATAGGCTACAGCTCCGATTGGACCCCTAGCCTGGGAACCTCCATATGCCACGGGAGCGGCCCAAGAAATGGCAAAAAAGACAAAAAAAAAAAAAGTTTTAATACACACCGGAATGCTTTTTTTTTTGTTCTTTTTTTTGGCTGCCTCCGTGGCATATGGAAGCTCTCAGGCCAGGGATTGAATCTCAGCCGCAGCTTTGACCTATACCCCAGCTGCAGCAATGCTGGATCCTTAATCCACCATGCTGGGCTGGGGATTGAACCCGTGCCGCCGCAGAGACAAGGCCAGGTCCTTAGCCTGCTGTGCCACCGTGGGAACTCCCGGAATGCTTTTTAAGTGTATAAAGAGTCACTAGTCAAAATTACAACAGGAGTGTGGACAAAAACAGGGACAAATGTTTAACCCACTACCATGTAAGGGCTGCTACACAGGCTCATAGAATTTGGCACTTTTCCACAATAGAACCAAAACAAATGCAGAACTAGCCTGTTTATTTCATTGAAGCAATTCTAAGTGTGACATTACTGTTTTAGATATCCTATATTCAGAATGTTTTTTCAAGTGAAAACTTTTTTTTTTTTCCGCTGCACCTGCGGCATACGGAAATTCCTGGGCCAGAGATCAAACCCCCACCCCAGCAGTGACAATGCCAGGTCCTCAACCACCTGAGCCACCAGGACGTTCCTCAAGTTAGAACACTTAAAGGAACTTTTCAAAAGCTTCTTTTGTTTCTTAGGTTTTTTTTTTTTTTTTGTCTTTTTGCCTTTTCTAGGGCTGCTCCCGAGGCATATGGAGGTTCCCAGGCTAGGGGTCCAATTGGAGCTACAGCTGCTGGCCTACACCACAGCCACAGCCATGCGGGATCCGAGCATCGTCTGCAACCTACACCACAGCTCATGGCAACGCCAGATCGTTAACCCACTGAGCAAGGCCAGGGATCGAACCTGCAACCTCATGGTTCCTAGTCGGATTCATTAACCACTGCGACACCACGGGAACTCCTGTTTCTTGGGTTTTTTAAATTTGTTGTTTGGTTGGCTTTTTACTAAAAGTACACAGATTTTTGCTTCCTACTTACACCACTTCGGAATAGAAACATTGAGTTTAATCAGTTCTGAATTGGAACTGTCTCTGTTTCTCTGTATCACTGCAAAGGGTGGTGTGTTTGGAAAATATTAATATGCCTGAAAGTCTGCCTTCAGAGTCTGTATACAGGTTTAACTGGATATAAGTCAAGGGTCAGTCACCCTTAGGGTTCTGGTTTTAGTCCATTTTATAAAACTAAAAGTGTAGTGTTATTTGTATGCCTTTGGTGTCTTCTAAATAAAGTTCTAATAATTCCAAATGTTATGTTATCTTACAGGTGAAGAGCAGCCACAGGTTTAAACGAAGACAAGCTGTAACCATGCAGGCTGTTCACGTATTGGATTGTTAAAATTCTCTCAATAAAATTTTGCGGTTTCGTCCAAAGTAGTCTTGTATATACTTTTTATTAAATTTACTCACAGGGGTTTTTTGTGTGTGTTTTGTCTTTTGGGGGCTGCACCCACGGCATATGGAGGTTCCCAGGCTAGGGGTTGAATCAAAGCTGAAGCCACCGGCCTGCACCACAGCCACAGCCATGTGGGATCCGAGCCGCATCTGTGACCTACACCACAGCTCACGGCAACACTGGATCCCTAACCCACTGAGGGAGGCCAGGGATAGAACCCTTGTCCTCATGGATGCCAGTTGAGTTTGTCGTTAACCACTGAGCCACAATGGGAGCTCCTCTTATAGGTTTTTGATGCTATTGAAAATTAGACCTTTTTGCGGAGTTCCCGTCGTGGCGCAGTGGTTAACGAATCTGACTAGGAACCATGAGGTTGCAGGTTCGGTCCCTGCCCTTGCTCAGTGGGTTAAGGATCTGGCGTGCCGTGAGCTGTGGTGTAGGTTGCAGACGCGGCTCGGATCCTGCGTTGCTGTGGCTCTGGTATAGGCTGGTGGCTACAGCTCCGATTCAACCCCTAGCCTGGGAACCTCCATATGCCACAGGAGCGGCCCAAGAAATGGCAAAAAAACAAAAAAGAAAAAACAAAAAAAAAAGAAAATTACACCTTTTTGGGAAATTTTATATTTCGTTATGTCTGGTATGTAGAGATGTAATTTTTGTGTATTGCTTTTTCTATGCAGCAACCTTGCTAAATACACTTATTAGTCCTAAAGTTTATCTTTAGATCCTTTTCAGTTTTCAGCATAATCATACCATCTTTTGTTTTGTTTTAGACCATGCCCTTGGCATGTGGAAATTCCCAGGCCAGGAATTGAACTTGAGCCAAAACGGCGACAATACTGAATTTTTTTTTTTCTTCTTTTTAGGGCCACACCTGTGGCATATGGAAGTTCCCAGACTAGAGGTCGAATCAGAGCTTCAGCTGCTGGCCTACACCACAGCCACAGCAACACAGGATCCCAGCTGTGTCTGTGACCTATACCACAGCTCATGGCAATGCCGGATCCCCAACCCACTGAGTGAGGCCAGGGATCGAACTTGCATCTTCAGGGATACCAGTCGGATTCGTTTCCATGGTGCCACAATTTGGGAACTCCCAACAATGCTGAATTCTTAAGCGCTAGACCCCAGGGAACTCCCATGTCATTTTTTTTTGCTTTTTTTTTTTTTAGGGCCACACCCACTGCACATGCAGGTTCCCAGGCTAGGGGTCGAATCAGAGCTATAGCTGCTGGCCTACACCACAGCCACAGCAACACAGGATCCCAGCCATGTCTGCAACCTACACCACAGCTCAAGGCAATGCCAGATCCCCAACTCACCGAGCAAGCCAGGGATTGACCTGCATCCTCATGGATACGAGTCAGATTGGTTTCCGCTGTGCCATAACAGGAACTCATCTTTTTTTAAAAAAATAAATTTTATTGGAGTATAGTTGACAGAACGTTGTATTAGTTTCAGGTGTACAGCAAAGTAAGTCATTTTTACAATACATATTTATTCCTTTTCAGAGTCTTTTCCCATATAGGTTATTACACAGTATTGAGTAGCTTACCCTGTGCTATACAGTAGCTTCTCGTTACCTACCTGTTTGATATATACCAGTGTGTATATGCCAGTCCCAACCCCCTAATTTATCTCTTCCCTCCCCCACATTTCTCCTTTGGTAACCATAACTTTGGTTTCAAAATCTTTTGAGTTTCGGTTTTGTAAATCCTTTTGTATAATCCTACTGGCCTATGCTACAGCCACAGCAATGCAGGATCCAAGCTGCGCCTGTGACCTACACCAGAGCTTATGGCAACACTGGATCCTTAACCCACTGAGCAAGGCCAGGGATCGAAACACATCCTCACGGATGCTAGTCAGGTTCTTAACCTACTGAGCCACGGAGGGAACTCCTATTACAAACTATTGAGTAGATTTCCCTGTGCTATACAGTAGGTTCTTATTCATCATCTTTTTCTTAATTCATGGATGCTTAAAATATAAACATACACCTTCTCCAATTATGGCCTCTTTATTCAGTTCTGATACCACTATTATGGCAAATTCCTGCAGAATATTGGAAATTCATTGTTTCCCTCCGCAGTGGAAGAGTCTACAGAGCACTGGAGGTGTATGTTGCCCTTAGACTTACAAACCCTGGCATCCCCTAGCCTCAACAATAACCTTTTGTAAAAGGCAAAAAATGGCTGGCCCAAGGGAACAGAAACTTTCTCTTTTTTTTCTTTTCTTTTCTTTTCTTTTTTTTTTTTTTTTTTTGGTCTTTTTGCCTTTTCTAGGGCTGCATCCATGGCATATGGAGGTTCCCAAGCTAGGGGTCTAATCAGAGCTGTAGCCGCTGGCCTACCCCAGAGCCACAGTAACGTGGGATCAGAGCCACATCTGCGACCTACACCACAGCTCACGGCAATGCTGGATCCTTAACCCACTGAGCAAGGCCAGGGATCGAACCTGCAACCTCATGGTTCCTAGTTGGATTCATTAACCACTGAGCCACGACGGGAACTCCTGGGAGCAGAAACTCTTAGGTTGTATCACCTTCGATGTGCTTTCAATGAGCTAAGAGCCAGGGAGAACTGGCTGATGTCTGCTCTTTCCCTCAAGTCATCTGATGAGTGTCTGTGACTCAGAAATTTAGGTGAAGAGGACTCAAAGGGATGACAGAAAATGCAGTGGATGAGAGAATGGAGGGAGTTTTTTTGTTTTTGCTTTTTTTTTTTTGGTCTTTTTTGCCTTTTCTAGGGCCGCTCCCACGGCACCTGGAGGTTCCCAGGGTAGGGGTCGAATCGGAGCTGTAGCTGCCAGCCTACGCCAGAGCCACAGCAACGCGGGATCTGAGCCGCATCTGCCACCTACACCACAGCTCACAGCAACGCTCGATCCCCAACCCACTGAGCAAGGCCAGGGACCGAACCCACAACCTCATGGTTCCTAGTCGGATTCGTTAACCACTGCGCCATGAAGGGAACTCCCAAGTTTTTTTTTTCCTTATGGAGGAAGATAAATCTCTGACATCTGGTCTCTTTAGACTGAAGTCTACCCATTAAAGGTATTTGGAAATCTCTTTTTATATATATGTATGTATGTATATATGTACATATGTATGTGTGTATTTATTGTCTTTTTAGGGCCACACCCACAGCATATGGAGGTTCCCAGGCTAGGGGTCGAATCGGAGCTAAAGTGGCCGGCCTACACTGCAGCCACAGCAACTCAGGATCCAAGCCACATATGGGACCTACGCCACAGCTCATGGCAATGCCAGATCCTTAACCCACTGAGTGAGGCCAGGGATCGAACCCACATCCTCATGGATACTCGTCGGGTTCGTTACCACCGATCCACAGCCGGGACTCCCAGAAGTCTCTCCTTATTGTTCAGGCTTTGGATCGCAGATCTTTGTCAGGAACTGTGTGCTTAGCTCAGAAGTCATGCTGAAGACTAGTGTCAGCCCCCTTGGCCAAGGAACCTTGGAAAAGAGACTTATGGAGGCCCCAGATGAGGCACAAATCGCACCACTTAGTCAGTGTCACCAGGACAAAGGCCACAGGATGACCAGAGACCACCAAGATGCAAAACTGAAATGCTGCACCCATTACAAACTCCCCATGTCCCCTCTGCCTCTCTTTCGCTCCTGATATTGGTAATTTGTCTTCTCTTCGATTTTGGTTTGTTTGTGTTTTTGGTCAGTCTGGCTAGAGTTTTATCAATGTTAATTGATTTTTCCAAGGAACCAGTTTTTAGGTCACTGTTTTGTTTTTTTTTTTTCTTTTCCCTATGGTTACTCTGTTTTAGATTTTCTTTTTTCATCTTTTTGTCTTTTTAGGGCCACACCCTGGGCGGGGCATATGGAGGGTCCCAGACTAGGGGTTGAGTTGGAGCTGTAGCCACCAGCCTACACCACAGCCACAGCCACACAGGATGTGAGCCTCGTCTGCCACCTGCGCCACAGCTCATGGCAAAGCCGGATCCCTAACCCACTGAGTGAGGCCAGGGATGGAACCTGCGGACATGGATGGTAGTTGGGTTCGCTAACCGCTGAGCCACGACGGGAACTACTATTTTCGATTTTCTTGATTGCTTATCTGTATTATTTATTTCCTTCGGGTTGGCTTAACTTTGTCTTTTCCTAAGCTTAGATCATTGATGGGAGGCCTTGATGGGCTTCAGGACATGCTACTCCCAAATATGGCACCTTAGCATATTGAAAACTTTAAGCCGAAGGAGTTTGGAAAACAGCAAAAGCAGGGAGGTCACTGTGACCTTCCTTCTGCCCTTTCCCCTGAAACAGATCATAGACCCTTGTGTCAGACATGCTCTGCCTGTACCCAGAGGAAGGGCGCATCCTTATCTCTGAAGACAAAGGAACCCTAATGAGAATCTGAACAAACAGAATTTGCTCTCTTTCCCCCAGTTTATGACACTTACCACGTGCTTTCTGACCCTATCATATTTCCCCATGACTGTCTGCGCTTCATCAAACCTAGCATTCAACTACTCAGGTCCTCATTTCCTTATGAAAGCACCCGGGTCACATGAAATTTACATTAAATAAACTTGCAATGTTTACATTTTGAAATAAAATTTATGATTCATTAAAAAAAACAAAATAAATACATAAACTTGCATACTTTTCTCCTGTGAATCCATCTTTGTCATTTTAATTTTCAGATCCAGTCAATGACCCTAAGAGGGTGAAGGGAAACTTCTTCCTGTGCTATTGCTTTCTTTTCTAACCAAAGCATTTAATGACATAGTTTTTCCTCTAAGCACTGCTTTAGCTGCATACAAATTCTTTTATGTTGTGTTTTCCGTGTCATTTAATTAAAAGCATTTCCTGGAGACCCTGTTGTGGCTCAGCGAAAAGAACCTGCCTAGCATCCATGAGGACGCAGGTTCGATCCCTGGCTTCACTCAGTGGGTTAAGGATCTGGTGTTGCCGTGAGCTATGGTGTAGGTCACAGATGTGGCGTGGATCCTGAGTTGCTGTGGCTGTGGTGTAGGCCAGAGGCTACAGCTCTGATTCGACCCCTAGCCTGGGAACCTCCATATGCCACAGGTGCATCCCTCAAAAGACAAAAACAAAAAAGCATTTCCGAATTTGCTTTGTGACTTACTCTTTGATGAACCCATAGGTTATTTATAAGTGTCGTTAATTTTGAAGCATTGGGAAAATTTCCAGGTATTGTTCTGGCGTTGATTTCCAGCTTAGTTCCAGGACAGCCAGAGAACATATTGTGCATTATTTAAGGTTTTTAAAATTTGTTGAGATTTTGTTATGACTCAGAATCTGGTCATACAAACATAGATTTTCCTGCCTCCTTCTTTTCCTTATAAGGATCTTTCTGATTACACAGGGGCCCGGCAGATAATCCAGGATAATCTCCCCAGCTCAAGATTCTTAATTTAATCACACCTGCCAGATTCCTTTGGCCGCGGAAGGTGACACATTCATAGATTCTGGGGATTAGATTGTGGATATCTGGGGGGAGGGGTTGTCATTATTCTGTGTATCACACCTCCTTTCCTGCCCCCAAGCCCTTGTGGTGACTCTTACTGGCCCCAGATGTGTCCACAGAGGTGGAGAGATGGCGGCTACTTCTGAGAGTAGCAAGGGCCACATCCATCAAAGGAGACAATTATAGCAACAGTTGATGGCCCTGGGAATAATAATAATGACAATGTTGATCACACCAGTTATTGGTTATTGTTTTGCACTAGGCTTGCCTTGTGCCAGTGCTTTGCATGAATTAGACTTGCCACAAGTGAGAGTCTGATGCCCTGCAAGTTTATATGATTTCACCCAGTGTCATGCAGATGGCATGTAGTGGAGGAGCCATGGTTAGACCTCCAGCTTTCTCCACAGTCTGACCCCTGGATACTACCTCAAGTTAGGACCTTGACCTCCAGAGGGGTTGGGGGAGGCCTCTTCAGAATGGATTGTTTGGAATTCCCATTGCGGCACAGTGGAAGTGAATCTGATTAGTATCCATGAGGACGTAGGTTCAGGGTGGTGTAGGTCGAAGACATGGCTCCAATCTCGTGTTGCTGTGGTTGTGGCTGCAGCTCTGATTGGATCCCTAGCCTGGAAACTTCCATATGCCATGGGGGTGGTCCTAAAAAGAAAAAAAAAAGATGGATCATTTATGGACCTTAGAACTGGAGGATGGATACGGGGGCCTCCTACTGGCCAAATCACTACTTTTTTTGGCATATTTTAAAAAATTAGAGTTGACTTACAATGTTGTGCCAATATCTGCTGTACAGCAAAGTGACGCAGTCATTCATATGTGCACGCGCGTGTGTGTGTGTGTGTGTACATTCTTTTTCTTATATTATTTTCCATCATGTTCTATCCTAAGAGATTGGATAGAGTTCTCTGTGCTAGACAGTAGGACCTCATGGTTTATGCATTCTTTTTTTTTTTTTCTTTTTTCTTTTGTTGCTATTTAGTGCCCCCCCACATGGCATATGGGAGTTCCCAGGCTAGGGGTTGAATCAGAGCTGCAGGTGCCAGCCACAGCCACGGCCACAGCCAGCCACAACAGATCAGAGCCGCGTCTGCAACCTACACCACAGCTCACAACGCTGGATCCTTAACCCTCCGAGCGAGGCCAGGGACAGAACCTACACCCTCGTGGATCCTAGTTGGATTTGTTACTGCTGAGCCACAACGGGGACTCCCTGTTTGTCCATTCTAAATGTAATAGTTGGCTTCTACCAACCCCAAACTCCCCATCTATCCCTCCCCCTGCTGGATGGCAACTACAAGTCAATTCTCTATGGCTGAAAATCACTACTTTTTATGCACCTACAGAGAGGCTGTCTGGCTCTGCCTGTCTGTGTGTCTCTGACTCTCCGATTGTCTCTCCTTCCTTCCATCTCTCTCTGTCTGTCTGTCTTTGTCTCACACACACACAGAACACTGTACCTTATACTTGTGGCTTCATCTACGTGATTCAGGAGTTTGGCATCTGCATAACTCAGGAGAATATGATCCTTAGCACACGTGGGGTGTGTCTCACACAAAGCTCTGCAGCCCTGTCTGCCATTGAATTGGCCCAGGTTTTTTTTTTTTAATTTTATTTATTTATTCATTTATTTGTCTTTTTGCCATTTCTTGGGCCACTCCCGCGGCACATGGAGGTTCCCAGGCTAGGGGTCTAATCGGAGCTGTAGCCGCCGGCCTACCCTAGAGCCACAGCAACGCGGGATCCGAGCCGTGTCTGCGACCTACACCACGGCTCACGGCAACGCCAGATCGTTAACCCACTGAGCAAGGCCAGGGATCGAACCCTCAACCTCATGGTTCCTAGTCGGATTCGTTAACCACTGTGCCATGATGGGAACTCCTGGCCTGGTTATTGACAGCGAGCGTGGGGGGGCAGCCAGGGATTGTGGAAGTTTCCAGCAGGCATCTGGGGGAGGTGGCAGCACAGTGTGAATGGTGCAGGTGTCTGGACCAGGACCTCCAGACACCTCACCACCGCTGTTCCCACATCCCCCCCTTCCCTCGTCAGCCACCAGACCTCCCCTTCCAGCCCAGGGGCCTCTGTAGCCCCCTGCCCCCAGCCTCATTCTCTCAGTTGAGCCTCGCCCCCATTGAGTCCTTTCACCCAGCACCCAGGGCTGCCTCAGAGCGTCCCCTCAGGTCCCTCCCTGCTCCCTATAAGGGCGCAACATTCTACAAGATACTTCTTTCCTGTCCCTGCACAGGGCTTGGTCACAAAGTCCCTGTTAGGGTAGAACTGAACATCTCTAGAGGGTCCAGGTGAAATCCAGACCCAGACCTGGAGTCCAGGGTGGTTCCTGCAGGGCTGGAGGGAAAGGGAGAGGGTTTCTGATGGGAGGAGCTGCGCTGAGTGCCCTGCAGGAGGTGGGATGACACAGTGTAGGGCTGGGTCTGTGAGGTCAGGGAAGGGGCCCTGGCAGGGCCTGGGGCAGCGTGAGTGCCAGGACTACCCGCCCCAGCTGCTGTCCCCATGGGGTCTGACACCTGGCCAGGCTCCGTCCCACAGATGTTGGAGGACCAAGCCAGTTATGAGGCTTCCTAGGGATAGGGGTGGTGGGGTTTTCTCAAGGGACCTAGTGAGGATGGAGTGGGATGGCACTCAAGAGGTGCTTGGGGAGGTCCCTTCGCAGCGCAATGGAAATGAATCCGACGAGAAACCATGAGGTTGCGGGTTCGATCCCTGGCCTCGCTCAGTGGGTGAAGGATCCAGCATGGCCATGAGCTGTGATGTAGGTCACAGATGCAGCTCAGATCCCGTGTGGCTGTGGCTGTAGTGTAAGCCAGCAGCTGCAGCTCCGATTCGACCCCTAGCCTGGGAACCTCCATATGCCACAAGGGTGGCCCTAAAAAGACTAAAAGACCAAAAAAAAAAAAAAAAAAGAGGTGCTTGGGATTAGCCGTAAAAAAAAGGAGGAAATTCTGCCATTTGTGACAACATGGATGGTCCTTGAGGGCATTATGCTAAGTGAAATAAACTGGACAGAGAAAGACAAAAACTGAATACTCTCACTTATAGTAGAATCTAAAAAAAAAACCAAATACATAGAAACAGAGAACAGATTGGTGGCTTCCAGAGGTAAGGGGGTGGGGTGAGGACCGGGGAATGGGGGAAGGTGGTCCAAAGGTCCAAACTGCCACTTAAAAGACTGGAGTTCCTGTTGTGGCTTGGTGGGTTAAGAACCTGACATATTGTCCCTGAGGTTGTAGGTTCGATCCCTGGCCTTGTTCAGTGCATTAAGAATCCGGCGTTGCCGTGAGCTCGGATCCCGAGTTGCTGTGGCTGTAGCTCCGATTTGATCCCTAGCCTGGGAACTTCCACATTCCTAGGGTGCAGCCCTAAAAAGCAAAAAAACAAAAACAAAAAAAAAAACAAAACCCCAAAACCCTGGGGGGGGGGGCATTTTAGAAATGATACGGTATTTTTCTTTTTTGGCTGCCCTTTGGCACATGGAGTTCCTGGGCCAGGGATCAGATCCGAGCCGCAGTCATGACCTAAGCCGCAGCTGCAGCAATGCAGGATCCTTAACCCACTGTACTGGGCTGGGGATCGAACCCCGACCTCAGCGCTCCCAAGACACCACAGATCCTGTTGTGCCACAGTGAGAACTCTCATGCGGTATTTTTCATTGTTTATTTTTATAGTCACCTTCTATGGCAGTACATAGTTTCTAGTTTTGTGCAGTGATAGAATCTTTTCTTTTCAAAATATGTCATTTAAAACAAAAGTGGAGTTCCTGTTGTGGCTCAGCGGTAACGAATCCAACTAGTATTCATGAGGATGCGGGTTTGATCCCTGGCCTTGCTCAGTGGGTTAAGGATCCGGCGTTGCTGTGAGCTGTGGTGTAGTTCACAGGCATGGCTCGGATCCTGTGTTGCTGTGGCTGTGGTGTAGGCTGGCAGCTGTAGCTCTGATTCGACCCCTAGCCTGGGAACTTCCATATGCTATCAGTGAGGGCCCCTCCAAAAACAAAAACAAAAACAAACAAAAGTGAGGAGTTCCCACTGTGGTGCAACAGAGTAGGCAGCATCTCTGGAGTGCTGGGACACAGGTTCAATCTCTGGTTTTGCTCAGTAGGTCAAGGATCCAGCATTGCCGCAGCTGTGGCATCATTGAAACTGTGGCCCAGATCTGATCCCTGGCCCGGGAACTCCATATGCCGTGGGGTGGCCAAAAAAGAAAAACAAAACAAAACAAAAACAAAAAAACACCTCGAAAGTGATGTGATCTTACCAAAAATTTGAGATGACTATACTAGTTGGAATATGGGCTCATGGTTCTTCAGCCTCTCTCAGCTGCCTAGAAGGATCTTCCTGGGGTCAGGTGCACAGGTGACCCCCTCATGGTGCCCACACTGAGGGCACTCTGGATGCCTACGGAAGGGGGAGAGATTAATCATCAATTCAGTATCTGCTCAGGAAGGCCCACACAGTGTCAAGTACATCTTGGCTGATGGGAAGCGAGCAGTCCTACGGGCATCACACAAATCCTCAGAAGTCACACAGTCTGGTGAGGGAGGCCAACACAAACACATAAGCAGAGAAAGAAAATGAAAAGGCACTGAGGTATGTGGTTGCGAGGATGGAACTCTGGATCCAGAGGGTCTTGGCTCCGATCCTGGCTCCATGACTTCCCAGCTGTGTGACAGGTTACTAAACCTCTCTGTTTCTCAGGTGCCTCATTTGTAAAATGAAGACAACAAAACTGCTTACCTCCTTAGGTTGTTGTGAGAAGTATTATGTGAATTCATATTTGTAAAGAATTCTGAACCATTCCTGGCATATAATAAACACTTAATAAGTGCTTGCTATTATTATTATTTTTTTTTTTGTCTTTTTGCCTTTTCTAGGGCTGCTTCCCACAGCATCTGGAGGTTCCCAAGCTAGGGGTCGAATCAGAGCTGCAGCCTCCGGCCTACACCAGAGCCACAGCAACGCAGGATCCGAGCTGCATCTGCGACCTACACCACAGCTCACAACAATGCCGGATCCTTAACCCACTGAGCAAGGCCAGGGATCAAACCTGAAACCTCATGGTTCCTAGTCGGATTCGTTAACCACTGCACCACGACGGGAACTCCAATGAAATCGTTTTAAAGCATTGAATTAGGAGTGCAGCCCATGGAAGTTCAAGAAGGGACACAGAGGAAGAAGACATAAAGGTCTTCTCACATGTAAAGTGGAGGCAGTAACAGCACAACCCTCCAAAGTTTATTGTGCCTATTTCGTTTCATCTTTCTTAGTGTTTAAGAAAAGTAAGTCAGAAAGAGAAAGACGCCAAATGTCCATTGACAGATGATTGGATTTGGAAGAAGTGGTATATATACACAATGGAATACTACTCAGCCATAAAAAAGAATGACATAATGCCATTTGCAGCAACATGGATGGAACTAGAGAATCTCATCCTGAGTGAAATGAGCCAGAAAGACAAAGACAAATACCATATGATATCACTTATAACTGGAATCTAATATCCAGCACAAATGAACATCTCCTCAGAAAAGAAAATCATGGACTTGGAGAAGAGACTTGTGGTTGCCTGATGGGAGGGGGAGGGAATGGGAGGGATCGGGAGCTTGGGCTTATCAGACACAACTTAGAATAGATTTACAAGGAGATCCTGCTGAATAGCATTGAGAACTTTGTCTAGATACTCATGTTGCAACAGAAGAAAGGGTGGGGGAAAAATATAATTGTAATGTATACTTGTAAGGATAACCTGACCCCCTTGCTGTACAGTGGGGAAAAAAAAAAAAAAAAGAATCTGAGAAAGAGAAAGACGAATACCATACGATACCCCCTATATGTGGAATCTAAAATATGGCCCAAATGAACCTACTTATAAAACAGAAACAGGAGTTCCCGTCGTGGCGCAGCAGAAACGCATCTGACTAGCATCCATGAGGACGCAGGTTCAATCCCTGGCCTCGCTCAGTGGGTTAAGGATCCAGCGTTGCCATGAGCTGTGGTATAGGTCACAGAGGCGGCTCGGATCTGGCGTGGCTGTGGCTGTGGGTGTGGTGTAGGCCGGCAGCTTGTAGTTCCAATTCGCCCCCTAGCCTGGGAAGCTCCATATGCTGCAGGTGTGGCCCTAAAAAGACAATAACATAAAATAAAATAAAATAAAATAAAGTGAAACAGAATTACAGACATGGAGAACAGACTTGTGGTTGTCAAGGGGGAGGGGTGGAATGGACTGGGAGTTTGGGGTTAGTAGATGCAAACTATTACACTTAGAATGGATAAGCAATCAGTTCCAACTGTATAACACAGGGAAATATATCCAGTCTCTTGGGATAGACCATGATGGAAGGTAATTTAAGAAAAGAAATATACATACATATCTATGAGTGGGTCACTTTGCTGTACAGTAGAAAGTGGCACAACATGGTAAATCAACTATAAATTATTTTTTAAAAAAGAATGTCCTAGCCTTAGTCCTAGGGCTAAGTCTCCATCCCTTGGCAAGGGACCTGTCACCTCCATTCTGGATGGCACTCTTGTTACTGTGGCTCTAAGATACCCCTGTGGCTCCCAAGGGGCCCAACTGGGTATCAGGGCCTCATTCTGGGCCCTGTGAAGGTCACTCCAGGAGGCCTGACTCCTTGGAGACAGAATCTGGGGGTTCTTGTCCTCCCAGGGTCAGTCTAAGTGAGCTTCTCTTGGTAGCTTCAATCAAGTCCTTAAGGTAACTGTCAGCCCCACTGCATTTGTGAATGAATGATGCTGAAAGGAATGGCTCACCCCCTCCCAGGCTCCTGAGCCAGCCCCCACCCAACCCCAAACCCCTCCTCTGAGGTAGCCCTGTGAGGGACGTGGAGCCAGATCTGCGGTGAACAAAGCCCAGTTCCCGCTCCTCCCGCTGAACAAAGCCCAGTTCCCGCTCCTCCCGCGGGGATCAGGCACTAGCCTTTTGGGGTTGGACACTTTTATCGGCCTTCACAGGTTCCATCTGCTGTTCCCTGTTAACAGCGTGTCTTGTAGAAGGCACTCCCCCTTGCCCCTGCGGATACACAGGTCCCACTGATTTTGTATCATATCCAGCAGGTGATGTGTGGTATACATGTTATGAATTATACTCTGCAAGTTATTGGCTATAAATGTCATTTAGAGCCTCCCCTCCCTGCCCCGCTGCCCTCCCCGAAAATTTGCTCGCATCATCCTTGTGCACACAGCTACATGCACATGTGGGAGCGTTTCTTTACACACAATCTTAGAAGTGTAACTGCTGGGCCAGTCATTCAACGATCTGAGTGCCTACTCTGTGCCGGACACTGCTGGAGGCGTTGGGGAGACTCGAGGAACTAGAAAGCCACATGTCCCTGCTTTGGTGGAGCTGACATTCCAGTGGAGGCTATTTCCAGTTTGTATTTTGATAGATGCTGCCTCACTAAGTACCTACGCCTGGGGTGGGAGCTTTAAGGCAGCTGCGGGTACTCCTCGGCCTTTGCTCTCCGCAAGACCTTCAGGGTCGGGGCCTGGGACAGTCCATTTGAGGACGTGGGTGTGGAGTGGGGGGAGACAGGGATGGAAGGGTCCAGGTAGTGGGAGGAGGCTGAGAAGGAACGGTTCACAGCGTATTTGCATCGAAGCCTCCTTGATCACACCACTAGGGGGCCTCCGGGAGGCAGGGATGAGGAGTCGGTGATAGAACCATCCTCCCAGGTTATACCACTGCAGGAGGCACAAACGGTAACAGTTCTGGGAGGTACCACTGGGTAGGTGTCGCCTATTTTGGAACAAACCACTGCGTGGGTTGGATGTGACACTAAGGGGCGCTACCACCCCCAGGTAGGGGGTTTCCACCCAAGCTCCTGATGGAGGCACGAGTGGCAGTACCTTGAACGTCCGCAACCCCCACCCATCCTCCCGATTCTTATCTGAGTCCCAGGCAGGCACCCACTAAGGACTGAAGCCCCCACCTTGCCAAGGCTACACTCGCAGTTTCTCATCGGTCTCCGCCCTTCAAGTTCTTTACCTTTGAATCAGTGGCTCGAGCGTACAGGAGCAAGCGATTGGATCTACGGAGAGGTGAGCGGGTCGCAAGGCTCGATTTGGGATCTGATTGGTCAAGGCGAGTTCTTACCAATCCGGAGCTTTTTCTGTGCGCACCGGAGCATTAGCCCCGCCCCCAGTCGCGCGCTGAGCTCCAATTGGCCGCTGTTTTAGCGCAGGCGCAATGGCTTTTTGGTCCGAGTTCCGCGCCGTGGAGGCGGGACTTTCGGGATGGAGGACAGGTTCGAGTCTCGTCGAAGCTCGTCGCCGTGTTGCAGTCTGCTCACTTGTCAAAGATGCTGAAGATTCTCCCGTAGCAGAATTTACAACTATATCTCTTATTGCTGCGGTGATGGGGGCTGACCTCGTGTGAGTAACTGCAATCTCGTAGTCCCCATTCACTCCTAAATTCAGTCACAAGCCCAGCAGGCCCTCTGCCTCCTCGCAGTAATTCATTCATTCATTCTCTCTCTCTCTCTTTTTTTTTTTTTTTTTGTCTTTTGTCTTTTTAGGGCCACACCTGCGGCATATGGAGGTTCCCAGGCTAGGAGTCTAATCCGAGCTGTTGCCACCAGCCTGTGCCACAGCCACAGCAACGCCAGATGGGAACCGTGTCTGCGACCTACACCACAGCTCAAGGCAATGCCCGAGCCTTAACTCACTGAGCAAGGCCAGGGATCAAACCGGCAACGTCATGGTTCCTAGTCGGATTCGTTTCTACTGTGCCACATCGGGAACTCCTCATTCATTCTCTTCATCGCTAAAATTGCACTATCAGATTTGTGATTTAGGGAAATTTCACAAACGTTACTTTATTAGGCATAAATCCTGTCCTGGTGGAGGGCCCATGATCCCAGGACTACAGAGCAGGGCTCCTCGGACAAATCTAGTTTGTTGGTGCTTTTGTGATGAAATATTTCCCATGTGGGTTTTCTTTGTGCTGTTAATTCCAGAAATACATTAAGCCTGGAACCAGGTTTATCTTGAAACCGTACTGTAATCTAGTTTTAAAACAGCAGAAATCTTTATCTAAAGGCAACAACAAATACTGTTTGCAGCATATATTTCCAACATTTCCTCTTAAGGTGCATAGGAAAGTAGGGAAAGCTACATAGTCAAAAAGTACAAGTAACTGTCGGAGTTCCTGTCATGGCTCAGTGAAAACGAATCTGACTAGTATCCATGAGGATGCAAGTTCGATCCGTGGCTTCACTCAGTGGGTTAAGGATCCAGCGTTGCAGTCAGATGTGGTGTAGATCGCAGATGCAGCTTGGATCCAGCGTTGCTGTGCCTCTGGCATAGGCCGGTAGGTACAGCTCCAATTAGACCCCTAGCCTGGGAACCTCCATATGCCACGGATGCAGCCCTAAAAAGACAAAAAAAAAAAAAAAAAAAAAAAGACAAAAAGTACAAGTAAATGTGAAAGTATGGGAGGAAAAGCAAACCCTAAAACTGAATACAAGCATGGAGTTCTGCATGGAGTTCTCAGTGTGGCTCAGCGGGTTATGAACCCCATTAGTATCCCTGAGGATGAAGGTTCAATCCCTGGCCTTGCTCAGTGGGTTAAGGATCCATTGTTTCTGTGAGATATGGTGTAGGCCTCAGCTGCAGCTCCAATTCCACCCTTAGCCTGGGAACTTCCATATGCCACAGGAGTGCCCCCCCCAAAAAAAACAAACAAAAAAGGAATACAAGCATACACAAATGAACCCAATTCTTGGTTAAATTGATAACCCACAGAGAAAAGTATTCTCCCAGATAGCTTTTTTCCTTTTTTTTTTTGGCATATGCATTTTCTTTCCTTTTTTTCTTTTTTTTCTTTTTGCTTTTTAGGGCCTCATGTGCAGCATAGGAAAGTTCCCAGGCTCTGGGTCTAATTGGAGCTGCACTGCTGGCCTACAGCAACTCAGGATCTGAGCCTTGTCTGCAACCTACACCACAGCTCATGGCAACACTGGCTACTTAACCCACTGAGTGAGGCCAGGGATGGAACCAGCATCCTCACAGATACTAGTTGGGTATGTTTCCGCTGAGCCACAAAGGGAACTCCCAGATAGCTTTCTCCAGCTGTGTCGGTATTGGTCATCACACAGTAGGATCCAGTATTCAATTCAATACAGTCTTCAGTATTCAATTTTCTTTTCTTTCTGTCAAGATTTCTGAATGTGATGGAGCGTGATGATGGGAGAAAAAAGAATGTATACATGTATGTGTGACTGGCTCGCCTTGCTGTGCAGTAGAAAATTGACAGAACACTGTAAACCAGCTCTAGCGGAAAACATAAAAATCATTACAAAATGTGCAAGTAAAAAAAAAAAAAAGATTTCTGGAGTTCCCGTCGTGGCGCAGTGGTTAACGAATCCGACTAGGAACCATGAGGTTGCGGGTTCGGTCCCTGCCCTTGCTCCGGCGTTGCCGTGAGCTGTGGTGTAGGTTGCAGACGCGGCTCGGATCCTGTGTTGCTGTGGCTCTGGCGTAGGCCGGGGGCTACAGCTCCGATTCAGCCCCTAGCCTGGGAACCTCCATATGCCGCGGGAGCGGCCCAAGAAATAGCAACAACAACAACAATAACAACAACAACAAAAAAAAAAAAAGACAAAAAAAAAAAAGATTTCTTAATGATTCCTGTTTGTTTTAATCAAGATGTTTGCTTTAATCATTTTCTGAAGCTACTTCCTCCAGGACAAAGGCAGACTGGATAAACCTCCTGTTTTTGTTTGTTTGTTTGTGTTTTTACTTTTTGCCTTTTCTTGGGCTGCTCCTGTGGCATATGGAGGTTCCCAGGCCACGGGTCAAATCGGAGCTGTAGCCGCCGGCCTACACCACAGCCACAGCAACGCCGGATCGTTAACCCACTGAGCAAGGGCAGGGACCGAACCCGCAACCTCATGGTTCCTAGTCGATTCGTTAACCACTGCACCACGACGGGAACGCCTATCCTGAGTCTTTCAATCTATGAACATCATACGTTTTTCCACTTATCTAGGTCTTTGATGTCTTTCATCAGCATTTTGTAATTTTTAGCATACATGCTTTTAGGTTGATAGCTAGGTTTATAACTATTTAATTTTCTTTAGCACAATTGTAAATAGTATTGTGTCTTAAATTTTAGTTCCCACAAGGTCGTTGTTAACATATGGAAATGCAATTGATTTTTAGTTGTCGATCTTGTATTTTGAAATCATGCAAACTCATAAGTTCTAGGAGAGTTTGTTTTGTTTTGGGTTACTTGGGGGAGTTCTCGTTGTGGCACAGAGGAAATGAATGCGACTAGGATCCATGAGGATGTGGGTTTGATCCCCGGCCTTGCTCAGTGGGTTAAGGCTCTGGCATTGCCGTGAGCTGTATAGGTTGCAGATGTGCCTCGGATCTGGCACTGCTGTGGCATAGGCTGGCAACTGTAGGTCCGAATCAACCCCTACCCTGGAACTTCCATATGAAGCCCTATAAAGAAAAAGAAAAGGAATTTTATGTCTCTATTACTCGATAAATATGTAATTAGTAAACTAAATTAAAAAATAATCAAATCTTTTTTTAGTGCTGTTTTCATCAACTCTGCCTTCCCACTGGAGTTGCCTGGGGGAACTTTTAAAAAATATCAATTTTCAGGCTTCACCCTATATCAGTTGGGTGTGGAGTTCAGGCATCTATATTCAAAAAATTATTTCCCAGGAGTTCCCGCTGTGGCTCAGTGGTTAACAAATCTGACAAGCATCCATGAGGATGCAGGTTTGATTTTTGGCCTTGCTTAGCGGGCTAAGGATCCAGCATTGCCGTGAGCTGTGGTGTAGGTTGCAGAGGCGGCTCGGATCCCATGTGGCTGTGGCTGTGGCGTTAGGTGGCTGTAGCTCCAATTCAACCCCTGGCCTGGGAACCTCCATATGCTGCAGATGCAGCCTCTAAAAAAAAAAAAAAGCAATAATAATAATAAAGTTTAAAAAAATTATTTTCCAGGCTATTTGAATATGTATCTAGGGCTGAGGAGGGCTGGTTTAGAACATATATTACCAGTAGACTTTTGATAAACTGTTCGCAGCAGTGAGAACGGTAAAACATGAGGTTCTTACCATCTTAAAGTCAACTCATTTATTGGAGATTGGGAGATCAGATACTTTGGGGAGGTCTTGCTTGAGAGAAATCAAACCCAAGCTAGGTATTTGTAGCTGCTGACGCAGAGAGAGCTAAAGAGCATTAGGACTGCAAGTCTGAGCCTTCTGAGTTTACTTTGTGTGATTAGAACTCATCAGAGGCTATGACAATGACATTTTCTCAGTCCATTGAGGAAAGCAGAAGAGGAGGAAAGAAGAAAACATACTTCCTAAATTTAGGGTAGTTTGTAGTCCTTACACTATCATCTGAAAGAGGTTACTATCCAAAGTGGTCCCTGATACTTATTTTCAACTCTTATTTAGGCCGTCTTTAGCATTTGGCACTCATGACTAATGGACTAAGATACCGAGAGAGATGACATTGGAGCTCTGTCTGCAGAAGAACTCGGGACAATGTCAAGGAATCAGAAGAAGGTCCATTTGCACAGGTGTCCAGGAATATACATTCAGGAAGGCTGATGCCTCACTTATCACAGGATGTGATTAGAAAATGTGCCCCTAAAGAGAATTATAGGATTTTTAAAAACAATTTGGTGGGTGTGGGTTTTGGTTGCGTTTTAGCATATTCCCCATGTTGTGCTACCATTACTACCACCTAATTCTAGAACATTTTCAATCCTCCTCCAAAGAAACTCAGTACCCATTAGCAGTCATTTCCCCTTCTCCTCTCCTTCCAGACCCTGGCAATCACTCATCTATTTTTTTGTCTCTACGGATGTGCTTATTTTGGCCATCTCCTATAAATGGAATTGTGAAATATGTAGTCCTTTGTGCCTGGCTTCTTTCACTCTGCAGAATGTTTTCAAGTTTCAACCATATTGTGCCATGGATTAGTACTTCATTCTTTGTTATGGCTGAATAATATTCCATTGTATTGATATACTACCTTCTGTTTAGCTCTTCATTAGCTGATGGACATTTAGGTTATTTCCCCCTTTTGGCTATTGTGAATAACGCTGCTTTGAACACTGGAGTACAATTTTTTTGTGTGTGATCTATATTTTCATTTCTCTTGGGTGTATACCTAGGAATATACATATGGTATGGATCATAGGGTAATTCTATGTTTAACTTTTTGAGCAACTGCTAAACTGTTTTCTATGCATCCTCACCATTCTGCATTCCCACCAGCAATGTATGAGTGTTCCCATTTCTCTACCTCTTCATCAACACTTGTTATTCTCTGTCTTTTTAATTACAGCCATCAAAGTGGGTATGAAGTACTTTCCCACTATAGTTTTTTGGGGTTTTTTTTTTATATGTGTACATTTTATTAAAAATTTTTTAAAAATTTTTTGTCTTTTTCTAGGGCTGCACTCACGGCATATGGAGGTTCCCAGGCTAGGGGTCGAATCAAAGCTGTAGCTGCCATCCTACACCACAGCTCAGGGCAATGCCGGATCCTGAACCCACTGAGCAAGGCCAGGGATTGAACCCACAACCTCATGGTTCCTAGTCGGATTCGTTAACCACTGAGCCACGACGGGAACTCCTGGCTTCAGTTTTTAACTCAGGACCCACCAAGGAAAGCCAAATCTGCTCCCCCAAACCAATCACAGAAGATGCCCTGCTTCTAATTAGTTCACCTTCATCTTCCCCTGTCAACAGCCTCCAATCAGGCCTGAGAGACTGAATATACAAAAGGACAATGGTCAGACCACATAAAAAAGTAGAACTTTGACCCACAACCTACAGCAACCTGGCCAGGAAGCCAGCCCCTTGTCTACAATAACCAGTCCAGGAAGCCAGCCTGCTAGAAGTCTGACTTGCAGGAAGCCAGATTGTTACCTCTAGTGACAATCCAGGAAGCTCAACAATAACTTCTGTAACAATCGGCCCCCAAAGCAAGGACTTGATTAATAACTGACAGCTTCCCTACTTCTTTTTTTTTTTTTTTTTTTTGTCTTTTTGCCATTTCTAGGGCCGCTCCCTCAGCACATGGAGGTTCCCAGGCTAGGGGTCTAGCTGGAGCTGTTGCTGCCAGCCTACACCACAGCCACGACAGATCCGAGCCGCGTCTGCGACCTACACCAAGGCTCATGGCAATGCCAGATCCTCAACCCACTGAGCAAGGCTAGGGATCGAACCCGTAACCTCGCGTGGTTCCTAGTCGGATTCGTTATCCACTGCACCACGACAGGAACTCCAGCTTCCCTCATTTTTTTTTTTTTTTTTTTTTGGCTTTTTGCTATTTCTTGGGCCGCTCCCGCAGCATATGGAGGTTCCCAGGCTAGGGGTCGAATCGGAGCTGTAGCCACCGGCCTACGCCAGAGCCACAGCAACGCGGGATCCAAGCCGTGTCTGCAACCTACACCACAGCTCACGGCAACGCCGGATCGTTAACCCACTGAGCAAGGGCAGGAACCGAACCCGCAACCTCATGGTTCCTAGTCGGATTCGTTAACCACTGCGCCACGACGGGAACTCATTTTTGTCCCGCCTTCCGATTTAGGACCAATGGGAGAAAGCCAGATAGGCAGCGCTAACCAATCACATGGGATGTCCGCTCTTAATTAGCCTGCGTCCAGCTCCCCCACACCACCAGCCTCCAATCAGGGCACACCTGAAGCCTTCTCCCTTTTCCACGATAAAACTTTCCCACTTCTCTGCTGGCCTTTGAGGCTTCGCCAAAATGCAAGCAAGACGGACTCCCTTGCTGTAGCAAGCCAAGAATAAATAGCCTTTGCTTTTCTCATTCGGTTGGTCTCCATTTATTTCCACAGGCATACCTGAAGTCTTTCCTCTTATCACTTTAAAACTTTCCCACTCCCCTGCCTGCCTTTGAGTCTCTGCCAAACACAAATGATGACACAGGCTGATCCCTTGCTATAGCAACCTCTGAATAAAGAGCCTCTTTTTGTTCTCATTTGGGTTTTCTTTATGGCTACAGTAGGGTTTCCAGAAAAAAAAGAGGGTTCTCTCGTACATGTGAATTTCAGATAAACAACAAACAATTTTTCAACATAACTATGTCTCAAATATTGCATCATTGTAATTTGCTAAATGTGGAACCCTGAGCATATGTAAAAATGTCAGTTCACAGAGGCTCAGAGAGCCGTGTCAGATGCTGGCTTTCTCAACACAAGGCAGCTGAGTAATTCTGCTCAGCTGAGCCTCCGGGTTTGTTAAGTGCCAATTAAGTGACATTTCTGTTTTCTGTTTTGTTGTGTTGTGTTTCTATACCAGACCAGAGTTTATCCTCCAATCAATACATGCTTTGACTTGCCTTTATCAAGCTGGGGGACTTTCAAATTATTGTCTGGGTTTTAGCCCCAGACAATACAAAGCATTTCATTCTAAAAGCCCTTTGCTCCGTGTGTGTTAATTACAGTCATTTCAATGGTTTCTGCTGCCAGTTTTCTCTGCTCTTCAATCCAAGTGATGTTAATTCAGTCGCCCAAATCCCTGGGGATTCATGCAAGCTTCATTGCTGATTTATTTTTGTCCTGACCAGATGGCTCCAGGTTCCTATGACTGCACGGGTGTCTTTTGGATTATCCTGTTTTTCTTTCCCAATGCCCAAGGTGAGGGTTGATCTTGTTTTTATTTCCCAATGCCCAAGGTAAGGGTTGATCACACATTTGTCAGCAAGATAAGTCATTTACCACCACTGCTGCTCGAGCACCATAACCAAAGGGATTAGATTTAATATATGTTTTCATAAACCCCGTAGCAAAAGCTGGAAGAGGACTGTTGGTTTGTTTTTTGATGCAGCCAGTGGAAGGAAAACAGCTGGAAGGGACACATCAGAGAGGAAGGGGACCCTACAGGGGGCTCCAAAGTCCCCTCACTGAGCCCTTCTTTGCCTTTAAAGAGGTGGCCATGAAAAAGATAAGCAGACTGTGTTTAATGAAACCACTAAGCACACAAAGGAAGACGGGATGTTTAAAGAACCAATAAATCAAAAAAACTGACAAATGCAATATTTCACTCTGAGACTGAGGATTTCAATTCACCCAAAGGGAACACTTAGCTTTTGTTAAAAAAAAAAAAAATCCTCAAATGTTCCTCTACAATGAAAGCTCTTGTTATCAGGCCAGACAAGAGTTGAATCTGCTCTGGTTAGTGTAGGTTTATGAAACTGATAGGGATGGAGTAGGAACAGGTAGTTGTGGAAGTCCCAATAAAGGATCTTAGAAATCTAGGGGATGCTGGGAGGTCACTGTAAGTTAATGAATTGCTCAAAAAAGCCATCAGAACAAGGCAGGCTTGCTTGCCTCGGGTCATTGGGTGAGGGATGCCTGCATTCAGATTCAGACCTGGGGCAGGAGTTTGGGGACCGCCCTTCTGCTGATTTGAATACACACCTTACTGGAGACCCAGGAGGAGCTACTACTCCCAGAAAGGAAGAGGCGGTCTTCTCGGACCCCCACTCCCCTCGGATGAGAAAACTGTAGCCCACCCCATCCTCCTCCGGGCATAGCTTCAGTGCCTGCCCACTGGCACCTCTCACAAGGGTCCTATCCTAATAAATCTATTTCTTGCCTATCCCTTTGTCTCTTGCTGAATTCCTTCTGCGCAAAGACATGAAGAACCTGAACCTCAAGTGAGTCCAGACACTAGGTGAGGGATTCTAATTTAAAACCATGGGCTCAGGTCCCAATCTGGGTTTAGGCTGGGTTCGAGTCCCGGCACGTGGGTTCAAGTCCCAGTCTGTGTTCTGGCTAGGTTCAGGCCGTTAGTGCTGTCAGTTTCAAAACTTTGAAAAAGATGCAGGAAGCCACCCAACACTGAGATTTGTGGCATTCGGACTGACATGTGCCCCAGAACACATGCAATCCAGGACTTCTGAGTTACCATCATGAGGGGTTTCGGTCACCCAAAGGGTTTATTGTTCAAAATGCCATAGGGCTCACAATGAACACAGATGATCAGATTCTTGGTTCTTTTTCTAGAACAGTTCCTCTGATGGCCTACCCCTGCAACGCAAAATCCAAAAGGACTTTATGTTTTTATAGCTACACCCACAGCACATGGAATTTCCTGGGGCAGGGATCGAAGCTGAGCCGCAGCTGTGACCTATGCCAGATCCTTTAACCCACTGCACCGGGCTGGAAATTGAAACCTTGTCTCTGCAGTGACAGGAGCCGCTGCAGTTGGATTCTTAATCCACTGCCACAGCGGGAACTCTCAAATGGACTCTAAAACAGGGGGAGCTACTTCCTTTTTATCTTGGCGAGTCCAACTCAAACATTTCTGACTTTTGGGCTCTAGTTAGCCTACCGTGCATCTTGTTTTGGCTGGCGCCAGGAAACTCAAAGGTTCATAAAGCACAGGGCTTGCTTTATAAACCAAGCAGAAGCTTTCATCTACAAATGCAATTATAACACAGTGCTGCCCCTGAAGACTGCTGTGGGAAGATACAAATTTGTCAAGTGGTAGGCAAATGAATCGGGAGATATCTTCCTGATTTAATCCTTTTTTTTTTTTTTTTTTTCTTTTGCTTCCTAGGGCTACACTCGCGATATATGGAAGTTCCCAGGCTAGGAGTTGAATCAGAGCTACAGCTGCTGACCAACCCCACAGCCACAGCAACCAAGCCACAAGCAAGCTGCATCTGTGACATACACCACCACTCACTGCAATGCCCGATCCCCGACCCTGAGGGAGGGAACCTGCAGCCTCACGGTTCCTAGTCGGATTTTGTTTCTGCTTCTCCACAACCGGAACCCCCTGATTTCATCTTGATCTTGAGATCTGAGAATGGCTGTGATAGGTAGATGAGTTCTGGGTGCATTTTGGAGGGGTCTGAGTCTAGGGAGGGCGTGATGGTACATTCGGCATAAACAGAAGTAGAAGCCAGGAAAAGCAAAGAATGATTATGAAACTGGGAGCACAGCGATGGGCTTTGTTTTGGTTTGGCCACACCCACAGGATATGAAAATTCCCGGGCCAGGGATCAAATCCACGCCGCAGCTGTAACCAGAGCCACAGCAGTGACAAAGCTGTGCGACAAAACTGAATCCTTAACTGGCTGAGCCACCAGAGAACTCCACAGTGGTGTGCTCCAGTGTTGCAGGAGGGGATGTAAGAGAATGTAGAAAGGCCAAATCAAAAGGATAACAACTCTATATTCGCCTGCTTGATAGTAGCGCTTTGCTAAGAGCTCTTGACTCATTATCACATTGAAAGCCCATCACTCTCTGAAGTTCGTATTGTTTTTGCTTTTTGTCTTTTTAGGACCGCATCCACGGCATATGAAGGTTCCCAGGCTAGGGGTCGAATCAGAGCTGTAGCCACCGGCCTACACCACAGCCACAGCAACGCGGGATCCGAACCGCATCTGCAACCTCCACCACAGCTCATGGCAACGCCGGATCCTTAACCCACTGAGCAAGGCCAGGGATCGAACCCGCAACATCATGGTTCCTAGTCGGATTCATTTCTGCTGCGCCACGTTGGGAACTCCTGAAGTAGGTATTGTTAGTCCCATTTGACAGCAGAGGAAACTGAGGCACAGCCAATGTAGATAACTGAAGGTTTGGTTTATGGTATTGGCCTGTAACACGTGGTGCTGAGGAACTCTGTTGGGCACCGGAAGGAGGTAGGATGGAGGGTTCTGATTATCTGGTTGGCCTGATTCCTCTCCTCCCCACCTTCATGCCTTCTTGCATTAAGTACCCTCACTCTCCTTCACCTTATTGGTCCCTGTGTGTATTTTATCTCTGCAACTCATTTTCGATTTCTTTAAAGGGAGAGATCTTGTCGGTCCTTTTGTATCTTCCCCAGAACAGATAGCTTAGCACACACAATGGTTCATTGATTTTTTTTTGGGGGGGGGGTCTTTTTAGACCCTCAGCATATGGAGGCTCCCAGGCTAGGGGTCAAATCGAAGCTGTAAAAAGAGAGAGAGAGAAAATATTGGAATCTAGTTCATATCCAATTTCTTCTTCTTCTTTTTTTTTTTTCTTTTTAGGGCCGCATTGGTGGCATATGGAGATTCCCAGGCTAGGGGTCCAATTGGAGCTAAGCTGCCGGCCTATATCACAGCCACAGCAACGCCAGATCCGAGCTGTGCCCGCAACCTACACCACAGCTCACGGCAACGCTGGATCCTTAACCCACTGAGCGAGGCCTGGGATCGAACCTGCAACCTCATGGTTCCTGGTCAGATTCGTTTCCACTGCGCCACGACGGGAACTCCAGAAGTTGTCTTTTGAATGCTTGGAAAGGCTGAATGAGTCTAACCAAAGTGTACAGCATGTTTTAATGTGACAAGCATAGGAGATCCATTTGATTACACCCAGAGAAAACCCCAGGGGTCCACATTGAAAAGGCACGGTTGTGTTGCTTATGGTGTCATTGACCTTGGTGTGTACTGTAGGTGAGCAAAATTTGCCACCCCAAAATGTTTCTCTTTGGCATGCAGATTAATTTAGGCTGATTGTATTTATTTTTATTTTTATTTTTTTGTCTTTTTAGAGCCACACCTGTGGCATGTGGAAGTTCCACGCTAGGGGTAGAATTGGAGCCGTAGCTGCCGGCCTACACCACAGTCACAGCAACTTGGGATCAGAGCCACGTCTGTGACCTATACCACACAGCTCACAGCAATGCTGGATCCTTAACCCACTGATCGGGGCCAGGGATTGAACTCACATCCTAATGATACTAGTCGGGTTCATTACCGCTGAGCCTTGACGGGAACTCCTGCTTTTCCATCTTCACATGAATTGCCTTCTGAAGTCCCAAACCATCACTCCCAACATCATCCTCTTTCTTTTCTTTCTCTTTCTTTCTTTTTTCTTTCTTTCTTTTTCTTTCTTTTCTTCCTTTCCTTCCTTCCTTCCTTTTCTTTCTTGCTTTCTTGCTTTCTTTTTCTTTCTTTCATTTCTTTCTTTCCTTCCTTTCCTTCCTTCCTTTCTTTTTCTTTCTTTCTTTTTTTTTTCTTTTTTTTTTTTTTGTCTTTTTTGTCTTTTGTTGTTGTTGTTGTTGTTGCTATTTCTTGGGCCGCTCCCGCAGCATATGGAGGTTCCCAGGCTAGGGGTTGAATCGGAGCTGTAGCCACTGGCCTGAACCACAGCCACAGCAACGCGGGATCTGAGCCGAGTCTGCAACCTTCACCACAGCTCATGGCAACGCCGGATCGTTAACCCACTGAGCAAGGGCAGGGACCGAACCCGCAACCTCATGGTTCCTAGTCGAATTCGTTAACCACTGCGCCACGACGGGAACTCCTTTCTTTTTCTTTCTTTCTCTTTCCTTCCTTCCTTCTTTCTTCCTTTCCTTCTTTCTTTTTCTTTCTTTCTCTTTCCTTCCTTCCTTCCTTCCTTCCTTCCTTCCTTCCTTCCTTCTTTCTCTCTCTCTCTCTCTTTCTTTCTTTTCTTTCTAGCTAAAGATGGTATTTAAGGTGAGGGTTTCTGCCATTTCATCAAGTTAGTTTTCCTGGTTCTCTCCCATTGGTCTTCCTCCCAGGAATCTAGTCTCTGGACGGCAAATCATGGAAGGATGTATCTAGTGACATTCCCTTTGAGAATGTATCTGTTAAAAATATGATGCCACTTTGGACGATTTTTTAACAACCACACCTGCAGCATACGGGAGTTCCCAGGCTAGGGGTTGAATCAGAGCTGCAGCTGCCACCTACGCCACACCCACAACCACACCAGATCCGAGCCACATCTGTGACCTACACCACAGCCCACGGCAACACTAGATCCTTAACCTACTGAGCGAGGCCAGGGATTGAACCCTCATCCTCACAGAGACAGTGTCATATCCTTAACCTGCTGAGCCACAAGGGGAACTCTGTTTTAGACAATATTTGACAAGCTTGAAATTTTTTTACTAAGTCCCTCTCTCTATGTTTTATCTCTATACATTTATACAGATAATTCAGTATGTGTACCTGGAATGAATGTTTGTAATAGAAAAACAAACAATTGAAGTGTGCATTAAGTGAATGGATAAAATTAGATGTATCACAAGCATATCATGGAAGACCACCGAAAGAGGGATAGAAACCTCTGTGTGCTAATACGAGAAATTGTCCATGGTTTATTTTATTTTTTTATTTTTTGTCTTTTTGCCATTTCTTGGGCCGCTCCCCCGGCATATGGAGGTTCCCAGGCTAGGGGTTGAGTTGGAGCTGTAGCCACCGGCCTACACCACAGCCACAGCAACGCGGGATCTGAGCCGCATCGGCAACCTACACCACAGCTCATGGCAACGCCGGATCGTTAACCCACTGAGCAAGGCCAGGGACCGAACCCGAAATCTCGTGGTTCCTAGTCAGATTCGTTAACCATTGCGCCACAATGGGAACTCCTGCCTTTTGCCTTTTTAGGGCTGCACCCACAGGAGCGAGGCCAGGGATCGAACCTGCAACCTCATGGTTCCTAGTCGGATTCGTTTCTGCTGCGCCACATGGGAACCCCATGGTTCGTTTTTGACAAGCTTGAACTTATTAACAAGGTGGAGCCCCTCATGATGGAGATGATGGAGGAGGAGTCACCACAGTCTCACTGGGCCTGGAATCATTTCCTATGAGGAAAGCCTCTGAGGACTGTGAGGTGAAGAGTGCATCATCGTAAGAGCTAGTGGTTAGATTTTTAAGTCAGAGGAGATGAAACTCTTCTGAAAATTGGGATGATTTTGACTGGAAAAGATCACTAGTGCACTTCAATTTTGCCAATTTTTTTTTTTTTGTCTTTTTAGGGCCATAGCTCTACCTTACGGAGGTTCCCAGGCTAGGGGTTGAATCAGAGCTGCAGCCGCCAGCCTACGCCACAGCCACGGTAATACCGGATCCTGGATCCTTAACCCACTGAATGAGGCCAGGATCAAACCCGTATCCTCACAGAGACAATGTCAGGTCCTTAAGCTGCTGAAACACAGCAGGATCTCCCAGAGATCTGCTTTCAGGTAGATAAAGGAAGCTCTGAGAAGGCTTCTTTTTGCATCAGTTGATTTGTAGTTGCCTTCAGTTTAAAACAATCCTTATGTCAAAGGGGCACGTTTTGGCATTTAGTTCTCTTCAGTATTATTCACAAATTTGTGAATTGGGGAATTCCTGTTGTGGCTCAGCAGTGACGAGCCCGACTGGTATTCATGAGGACACGGGTTCAATCCCTGGCCTCGCTCAGTGGGTTGAGGAATCTGGCATTGCTGTGAGCTGTGGTGTAGGTTGCAGACGTGGCTTGGATCCTGCACGGCTGTGGCTGTGTAGTCGGCTGCTGGCTGCAGCTCTGATTGGACCCCTGGCCTGGGAGCTTACCTATGCCACAGGTGTGGCCCTAAAAAGACAGAAAAAAAAAAAAATTGTGTATTGGGCAACCCAATGAAATCCATTTGGAAATGTTCAAATGGTTTTTGAGGCATAGGTTCTTTATATCTTTTTTTTTTTTTTTGCCTTTTGTTGTTGCTATCTCTTGGGCCGCTTCCGCGGCATATGGAGGTTCCCAGGCTAGGGGCTGAATCAGAGCTGTAGCCACCGGCCTACGCCAGAGCCACAGCAACTCGGGATCTGAGCCGCGTCTGCAACCTACACCACAGCTCACGGCAACACTGGATCGTCAACCCACTGAGCAAGGGCAGGGACCGAACCCGCAACCTCATGGTTCCTAGTCGGATTCGTCAACCACTGTGCCACGACGGGAACTCCAGGTTCTTTATATCTTTTTCTGGGTTATGATAATGTCAGATAAGGCACAATTTGGCCCCCTGTCTTTTTTTTTTTGTCTTTTTGCCTTTTCTGGAGCCGTTCCCGCGGCTTACAGAGGTTCCCAGGCTAGGGGTCTAATCGGAGCTGTAGCCGCCAGCCTACACCACAACCACAGCAACACGGGATCCGAGCCATGTCTGCGACCCGCCCCACAGCTCACGGCAAAGCCCAATCCTTGACCCACTGAGCGAGGCCAGGGATCAAACCTGCAGCCTCATGTTTCCTAGTTGGATTCATTAACCACTGCACCATGATGGGAACTCCCAGTTCCAAACTCTATTCTAGAGACTTCTATTTTAAAAAAACTGGCCAGTGGAGTTCCCGTTGTGGCACAGCGGTTAACGAATCCGACTAGGAACCATGAGGTTTCGGGTTCGATCCCTGGCCTCGCTCAGTGGGTTAAGGATCCAGTGTTGCATTGAGCTGTGGTGTAGGTCGAAGACGAGGCTTGGATCCCACGTGGCCGTGTCTCTGGTGTGGGTCAGAGGCTATAGCTCTGATGAGACCCCTAGCCTGGGAATCTCCGTATGCCATGGGTACGGCCCTAGAAAAGGCAAAAAAAAAAAAAAGACCAAAAAGAAAAAGAAAAAAAGAAAACACTGGCCAGTGATATCGTTGTTCATTTTCTTTGATTTACTTCTTTTAAAAATCTTTTCCCTCAGTTACATACAGCTGTCCCTTGCCCTTCTATCCTCATGCTTGTTTCTAAGAGCCCCCGTTGAAGTCACTGCTTCTCATCTGCTATAGGAAAGAATTTGACAAACAAGCTTGTTTGTAAGTATTGTGTGGGGGAACGAATTCTCGGTCTGAAAGAGGGCCCGGGGCAATGGAAGAGTTCAGCTGTAAACCATGGGCCGTGTGAATGGCTGTTTCTGGCCTTCATGGCCTTGGCTGGATGATTCCTGCCTCCAGCCTTTGTGGAGGTGGCTGTCACACCGACTTGCCAGGAGGCCATCTCTGCGGATATAAATTCCACCAGAGTCTTGTGCAAGGTCCTTGTCTGGGAATATCAAAGGAACACATGACTCTCTGGATTCTTGGGACCTCAGTCTCATGTGGGATAGTAAATCCTCCGAAGAACAAAGCAACATAGCACGCATTCATCACATATGCCATGGCTCACCACTGAAGGATCACAGCATCAAGATTTTCTGGAAGAGATACGAATGGAATGAATTTTCCTTTGAAGAAGTGACCGATAAGCTTTGGTGATGTCAGGAAAGGGAAAATCCTGACTCCCGTGCAGATATGAAAATAAATACATGCTAAAGCATTAATCTGACTCCTATTAAAGCGTCCCAGAGCCTGACAGTGCTTAAAGCAGTAAAAACACTTTACTCAGGAACGCCTGCATGAGGGGAAAAGAGACCGCAGTGTAGATCTGGGCTCAACTGCGAATACATCAAAGACAGCTGTGGATTTTTAGCTTGGGAGCAGCATGGGGGGCGGGGGGCGAGGGGGTGCCGTGTCAGTGGATGGAAGATTACCCAGAGGAAACATCAAGGGGATTCTTGCTAAACCGACCTAACAGGATTCTTGCTGGAGGCAGGCCAGGGCCATGGGATGTCAAGGGTGTTTGTGGGGGGGAGGGTTCTCCCTAAACTGCCCTAGCAGGATTCTTATGGCAAGGGCAGGCCCTTCAAGAATTGGGGGGCCAACATCAAGGCCTAACTGAGAAGAGGGCTCAGGGAAGCCTGACCAGAGGTTGGTCAAGGAGAGAGTCTTTGTCACTTGCGTGATAGGACAGAACCTGGCAGATGTTATGATCGGTTCAAAGGAAAAGGCAAGCCAGCACAGACTGTTGGATGAATTGCAAATGTCCACAAAGATGGCTTTTCCATTCTGGAGGGAGGAAGCGAATTCAAATTGCTACCAACCAGGATGAAATTTACATATCTATCAGCTACTCGCAGCTCGCAAAGAATTGCAAAGTAGCTCAAAGACAATGAACAGGGCTAGAATCACTTAAGGATAACCCTGGGTGGGCCTGTTAGGAGAGGATGCAGAGTTTCCCATTGAAACACAAATATTTCTCTACCAGGATGCTGGCAAGGTGCACGGACGGGTGGAAAGCAGGGAAGTCACAGAGTAGCAATGCAGGGACGGTAAGGAAGTCACAAAAGGTTAACCCTTTTCGTTGGGTTTACAATACAATGAGCCGGAGACCCAATAATGTTGTTTTCAGGGTGAAAGAGAAAGTCTGATTTCAGATTCTCTAAATCTGTTTTTTAAAACATCGAGGTATAGTATTTCCAACATTATATTAGGTTCAGGCGTAAAACATAGGGATTCACAATTTCTGTAGATTATACTCCCTTTAAAGTTATAAAAACATTGGCTATGTTTCCTGTGCTTCACAATATTAGTTTGTAGCTTATTTATTTTTTACTTAGTAATTTGTACAGAGTCTCTAAATGCTTAATGCATGGAGTTCCGATGTGTGCATATTTCATCCTGATGGCTTTAGGGTATCTGTCAGCTGATGCTAGCTGCTTCTAGTTCCTGTGGCTACAGAGCTTTTTCACTGAGCCGGATCTTCTCTGAAGTTGTTCATTATGAGATTTTTGGAAAACTTTCCATAGCCTTGAACGGTATGGGGAAGGGGGACATGGGTAAAAAAAGAAGATGAGAAATGTGATATATTTTATCTTTCTGTGTTGGCTTTGATTTTTAAAATAACTCTGTAGTCCTTTTCAATTTTCCCCTCAGGACAGTTTTCTCCTCTGCACACTCTTTTTCTTCATTTTAATGGCTGCAGTTTTGCTCTGGTGAGTCCAAAGGCGTGGCCAGAGTTTCATGAACCACCTGCTGGAACGAAGGGGCCAAGTTACAGAGGAGGGGCCCCTAGGGGGCGCTAATAAGGTGAGAAGGGGAGTGGGGACCCAGATAGGCATGGTGGGGGGCAAGGAGGGAGGGGGAGACAGAGAAGATAAGAGAGCTGGGAAAACTCGTCACAACAAATGGTTTAGCGTAGAAGGGGCTTCCACTGTTTGTTCTCAAATTCCATCAGCTAAAATATTCAATATGCCAAGGTCCCCTATTTTGGGGTTGCATGTCCTGATCCCCATCACAGCCAAGAATCTTCTTTTCTTTTTACATTAAGATTTTTTTAAATTAAAAAGTAATCTTGGAGTTTCCGTTGTGGCGTGGTGGAAAGGAACCCAACTAGGAACCAAGAGGCCTCGCTCAGTGGGTTGAGAATCTGGCGTTGCTGTGAGCTGTGGTGTAGGTCACAGACATGGCTCGGATCTGATGATCTGATGTTGTTGTGGCTGTGGTGTAGGCTGGTGGCTGCAGCTCTGATTAGACCCCTAGCCTGGGAACCTCCATATGGTGAGGGTGCAGCTCTAAAAAAAAACAAAAGAAGGGAATCTTTATATTTTCTTCTACTATAGAATTGCCACAGAAACCTTAGGTTTTACAGGATTTGAGGGGTATTTATGAACACCCATTGAGTCATTTAAGAAAAATGAGACGACTGACATATATCAGTGTGGACGGTTAAGGTGTACAATGCATTGATTTGGTTCATTTATAGATAACATTATGATCCCCATAGCGCCAGTTCTATGCTATGAACTGTCTATGCTATGATGTGTCCTCTCTTCCATCACATAATTATCGTTTCTTTTTTGTACTGAGAACATTTAGCAATTTAAAAAGTTGAAGTCTGGAAACAACCTCAATGTCCATTGACAGAGGAATGGATCAAGAAGATGCGGTCCATATCCACAATGGAATATTACGCAGCCATTAAAAGGAATGAAATACCAGCATTTTTAGCAACATGGATGGACCTAGAAATGATCGTGCTAAGTGAAGTCAGCCATACAGTGAGACACCAACATCAAATGCTTTCACTGACATGTGGAATCTGAAAAAAGGACAGAATGAACTTTGCAAAACAGATGCTGACTCACATACTTTGAAAAACTTATGGTTTCCAGAGAAGACAGTTTGGGGGGTGGGGAGATGTGCTTGGGTTGTGGGATGGAAATTCTGTGAAATCAGATTGTTATGATCATTATACAACTATTGATGTGATAAATGCATTGAGTAATAAAAAAAGGAAAAAATGAATAAAATAAAAATTTGACTACAATCACTGTGCTGTATGTTAGATCTCAAGAATATATTTATCTTCTAATTGCAACTTTGTACACTTTGACCAACTTCTTCCCAAGTCTCCCACCCCAAGTTCCTGGTAACCATTATTCACCTCTCTGTTTCTGCAAGTTTGACTTTTTTTTTTCTTGCCTATTTTAGGGCCACTCCTGCAGCATATGGAGGTTCCCAGGCTAGGGGTCTAATTGGAGCTGTGGTAGCCAGCCTACACCACAGCCACAGCAATGTGGGATCCAAGACGAGTCTGCAATCTACACCACAGTTCATGGCAATGCTGGATCCTTAACCCACTGAGCAAGGTCAGGGATAGACCCGCAACCTCATGGTTCCTAGTCAGATTCGTTAACCACTGAGCCACGACAGGAACTCCCAAGTTTGACTTTTTTGAGTCCACATATAAATGAATTTAGACAAATACTTGTGTTTCTCTGTCTGACTTATATCACTTATAATGTCCTCAAGGTCTATGCATGTTGGTGCAAATAGGCAGGATTTCTTTCTTTCTCATGCCTGAATAATATTACATTACATTGAAGGGGAGCAGAATATGCCACCCCCCAATGTGCCACCATGTGGAGAAAGACTTTTGCCTCTCTCTTAACTGCCTAAAAGGATTTAGATAGGAGATCTGGTCCAGAAAGAGAGCTATTATCAGAGCGAAGTTTTTATCTGAAAGACTTACCCGCCTGGCAGCACAAACATCTGCTCTTCTTATCATCCTGTGAACTGCCCTCCTCCCCTTTGAAATCCCTTTAAGCCCCTATCCCATTCCTTAGCTCAGGATGGCATATAAGCCACAATTGCCTCTTTGCCTTTAGGCCTCATTTTTGCTGGGGCTCCTAGGTAGGAGATTCAATTTACTTTTCCCCTGTTAATCTGTCTTCAGTCTGTTTAATTATTAGGCCAACCAAAGAACCTAGAAGGGCAGAAGGAAAATTTCCTCCCACCCTGACAGTATATACCCCATACTTTGTCCATTCTTCTATTGATGGGCGGGTTGTTTCCATCTATTGGCCACTGTGAATAATGCAATAAACATAGGCGTGAAATAATCTTTGTGCTATCCTATTTTCATTTCCTTCAGATATGTAGCCAGGAGTGGGATTGCTGGATCATAGAATAGCTCTATTTTTATTTTTTTGAAGAACCTTCGTACTATTGTCTATTGTAGAATGGTGGCTATACCACAACAGTGCGTAAGAGAGTTTCTTTTTTGCCGCATCCTCACTAACACTTGTTATCTCTTGTTTTCTTGATAATAGCCATTCTAACAGGCGATATCTTATTGTGGTTTTGATTTGTATTTCCCTGCTGATTAGATGTTGAGCATCTTTTCATGTACCTATTGGCTATTTGGATGACTTCTCTGGAAAACTGTCTGTTCGGTTCTTCTGCCCATTTTTACATGGGATTGTTGTTGTTGTTGTTATGGAGTTGTGTGAGTTCTTTAAATATTCTTTAAATATTTTGGATATTAACCCCTTGCCAGATATATGGCTTGCAAGGATTTTCTCTCATTGCATAGGTTTCCAGGGTTCTTTTTGGTTAGATGGCATTTTTCCTTTCTTTTTTTCTGAGTAGAGCAGGAAAAGTAACATGGACCTAAGATATAAAGGCAGAAGGCTCAAATGCTACATTTATGTCTCTGGCTTCCTTTAGGCCTTGGTCACAGAGTGCCTTTGGAATTCAGATGACACCTGATAAATACGGTAAGCAGCTTCTGTTTCAGCTTAGAAGTGACAAAAGCTCTTTCTGTGATCAACCTTTAGTCAGGCTCCTCTGAGACCTCTTTTCAACTAGGCCTTGTCCTGGGGGCCCTGTCTTCTGCCTGCCTCCTCTAATTGTAGCAAGAATTCCTCCTTGATCAGTTTAAAGAGAACCCCCCACGCCCTTCATATCTGGTCTCCCTGGCTTGCTTTCAGTCAGTAAGAATCCTATGGAGTTGGTTTAGCAAGAATCCTCCTACCCTTATTGTTTCCTCTTAGTAATTTTCCATGCACTTTTTTTTTTTTTTTTTTTTTTTTTTGTCTTTTTGCCATTTCTTGGGCTGCCTCATATGGAGGTTCCCAGGCTAGGGGTTGAATCGGAGCTGTAGCCACTGACCTACACCAGAGCCACAGCAACGCGGGATCCGAGCCTTGTCTGCGACGACACCACAGCTCACGGCAACACCGGATCCTTAACCCACTGAGCAAGGCCAGGGATCAAACCCACAACCTCATGGTTTCTAGTTGCATTCATTAACCTTTTTTTTTTTTTTTTTTTTTTTTTTTTTTTGCAGTTGAGTTCTTGAAATCTCTTATCTGCCTAACAGCAGAGCTTCCTAAAAGAACTAAATTGTCATAAAGTCTCTTTCTGGGAGCAACCAGGGGATATTGACTCTTATCATCAAAGATGAGAAGCCTCCACATCACACGTAAACAAATATTTTACAAAACTACCATATCTTCCATCTGTTCTCCTAAGGGCCCATTTATCTTTCCAAAAAGGTTATTTGTTTTCCCATTAAGTTCTCTTCTTCACCTTGTTTCCCCTATTAAAATGATACATAAACCATACATTCTAAATGCCTCCTTCAATGACATTTTTCTGTAAATTCCTGTACGTACATAAATGAATACGAATCTGTCTTTTCTCTTGCCTATCTGTTTAAGGGAAGGAAAAACATCTTCCTTCTACCCATCCTAGGTTCTTTGGCTGGGGTCCTGCAAATTAGACTGACAAAAGACAGAAGAGAAAATCAAACAAGCTTATTAATGCCTGTACTTTGCATATACATGGGACTACACAGTGATAAGTAACACAAAAGGGTGTTTAGAACTTGGCTTATCGTAACAAAGGAACAGTACATCTTAGCACAAGACAAAGGAGAAGGACCTTGAATTTCTAAGAGTGGCAAATTGTGAGAAGTTAAATATAGGAGGGAAGTAATGGGATTGTTAGTAAAATTTGTTATGTAGATCCCTCTGGGGCCACCTCTGGGGTGATAAGAGCTTAGAGTTATTTCCAGCAATTAACTTCTATCCTTCCTAATAGAGAGATGACTTGGGGGAGGGGGGGAGGGGGGAGACCTTTACAAATTTATGGCCTACTTTTGGCAAATATGAGGGCGGCAAAGAGTTTTTCTTTTCTTTCTTTCTTTTTTTTTTTTTTTTTTTTGCTTTTTAGCACCCCACTTGCAGCATATGAAGGTTCCTGGGTCTAATAGGAGCTGTAGCCGCCGGCCTCTGCCACAAGCACAGCAAGGTCATATCCGGGCCGTGTCTGTGACCAACACCACAGCTCATGGCAACACTGCGTCCTTAACCTACTGAGCGAGGCCAGGGATTGAACCTGCGTCCTCATGGATGCTAGTTAGATTTCGTTTCCGCTGAGCTACGACGGGAACTTCCAGAGAGCTTTTCTGGTACCTGCTTCAGCTCAAAATAATCCTTATGCCAAAATGGCATATTTGGGGGGTTGCATGTTTTGCTACTTTTTATTGTCTTGTGTCAATTTAATTTGCAGTCTCCCAATCACTTAAACTAAGAGGGTAGAGGAAGTTTTTCCTCCCCAACATAAGTATTGCAATAGTACATAATAAAGTCTTCCTAAGCACTTTAATAAGTATCAGACTCTTTTTTTCCCCCTATAATAGAAGGGATTTCAAGAATTTACAAGTTACCTTCTGCCTTAGACTCTTCATTTTCCTTAAAAATTCCTTTTTAAAATAAAAGCTTATTGTCCTATCTCTGCCATTATGCTACCAGGGGCAGCAGGTCAATTGCATTGGCCAGCTCATGTTATCGAATTAAATTTTGGTAATTTTTAAGCTATCATTCTTGGGGTCTTTGCTTCCTGAGCCTTCCTAAACCTGAAATACTTAAGTATACAAAGAAAGCTTTCCACCCATTTCCTTTGCTTTTTTGAGTGAAGAAAAATGGTTCAGAACATGTTTCAAGTTCCAAACAAGTAGTTATTTACTGAGAAATTAAGTGCAGGATTATTTCCATGCTGGCTTTTTTGGGGATTCAATTTTATGCACTGACTCAAAGGGATTTTTGAGTGTCTGTTTGTCAGTCTCATGTTAAACACTGGAATTGGAGTTGAGAATGAGACCAACATGGTCCTTACAAAGACATAATTTCATTATACTAGCATAAAGTCTAAATAAAAAAAGATTTGTCTAGGATTTTCAGCCAAGGCTCTTAGAGGAGGTGACACTTGCGATTGACAGGTTAAAAAAAAAAAAAAAAAAAAAGAAAAAAACTAAAAGGAAAGAAAAAGAAAAAAAAGAAAGGAAAGAACATTCTAGAAGGAAAGTCATAAAACCTTGAAGGAAAGAAACAGCATCAGTTCTCCAAAGACCAGGCTGATTCTACATGGCCAAACCATGTATGCATTTCAAACAACTTAGGTGTGAACACCCAGGAGGTGGTCTGTAGCTCTCAGAACCTTGGAGAAGAAAGAAAATTCTGCAAAGTTTTAAATTCAGGGCCAACCCAGTCTGTCTGCCACATCCTCACTCTACTAGAAGGAGAAAAGCATCAGTGCTAAGAAATGGAGCTAGATGTGCACCGGACAGTTGGCAGCTGCACTCATCTATGTGGCACATGGCTCATTACTTCAGGTTGAGAGGCTACTGCCCCCATGTGCATCTGATAATGTATCTGGACTTGCCCCAGCAGGCTGCCTAGACAGTTATAGTTTTGGGGATAATGTGGTATGTTTTGAGTGGAGTGAGGAATGGAGAAAGGGAGGTATTTTGTTAATTGCTAATTATCCTGAATGTTTCCAGTTGGTATTCTCTGATTGTCTTACTGATAAGATTCAGCAAGAGCCAACATTCATAGAATGCTTTATATGTATTATCACGTTTACTGTAAAAGAAACCAGAAATATATTTTTATAGTAATTTTTATTTTTTCTAATATAGCTGGTTTACAGTGTTCTGTCAATTTTCTTTTTTTAAATTTTTTTTTATTTTCCCACTGTACAGCACTGTCAATTTTCTACTGTTCAACAAGGTGACCTGGTCACACATACATGTGTGACCCAGTTACACATACATGTATATATTCCTTTTTCTCATATTATCATGCTCCATCACAAGTGACTAGCTATAGTTCCCAGTGCTATACAGTAGGATCCCATTGCTTATCCATTCCAAAGGCAACAGTTTGCATCTATTAACCCCAGATTCCCAGTCCATCCCACTCCCTCCCCTCCCCGTTGGCAACCACAAGTCTGCTCTCCAAGTCCATGAGTTTCTCTCTCTCTTTTTTTTTTTTTTTTTTTTTTTTTGCCTTTTCTAGGGCCACACCTGAAGCATATGGAGGTTCCCAGGCTAGGGGTTGAATCAGAGTTGCAGCTGCTGGCCTACACCACAGCCATAGCAATGCCAGATCCGAGCCACACCTGCAACATACACCACAGCTCATGGCAACACCGGATCCTTAACCCACTGAGCAAGGCCAGGGATCAAACCCACAACCTCATGGTTCCTAGTCGGATTCGTTAACCACTGTGCCACGACGGGAACTCCCATGAGTTTCTCTTCTGTGGAAAGGTTCATTTGTGCCGTATATTAGATTCGTTTCTGCTGTGCCAGGATGGGAACTCCGGGAGGTCTGTTTTAATGTAGATTTAATTAATTAATTAAGTCATCTTTTTAGGGCCTCATCTGCAGCAAATGGAAGTTCTGAGGCTAGGTGTCAAATTGTAGCTACGGCTGCCTGCCACAACAACATGGGATCTGAGGCACATCTGTGACCTACACCACAGCTCACAGCAATGCCAGATTCCTGGCCCACTGATTGGGGCCAGGGATCGAACCCCCATCCTTATGGATACTAGTTGGGTTTGGTACCACTGAACCATGACAGGAACTCCAGGTTTAATTATTACTTTAGGTATGGAAAGGCAAACTGATCAGGATATGATTGCCATTGAAAAGAAAGTTTGTTATACTCATAGATTCCAAGAGAAGGAGACATGCCACACCTTGGATGCCCCATGGGGAAGCACCAGGGTCAGTCAGGAGGCAGAGGAAGATGGGGAAGTGGCAGGCAGAATGTATATGGATATATGGCTGGGTCACTTTGCTGTGCAGCAGAAGTTGACAGAACATTGTCAACCAACTCTAATAAAAAATTAACGAAAAAATGGAGTTCCCGTCGTGGCTCAGTGGTTAACGAATCTGACTCGGAACCATGAGGTTGCGGGTTCGATCCCTGGCCTTGCTCAGTGGGTTAAGGATTCGGTGTTGCCATGAGCTGTGGTGTAGGTCGCAGACATGACTCGGATCTGGCGTTGCTGTGGCTCTAGCGTAGGCCAGCGGCTACAGCTCCGATTCGACCCCTAGCCTGGGAACCTTCACATGCCATGGTAGCGGCCCTAGAAAAGGCAAAAAGACGAAAATGAATAAATAAATAAATAAAATAAAATAATGAAAAAGAATATAGAAAAGACATGGTTCCTACAAGATCTCTGGAATCATAGAGGCTGTGCATCTCAGTGTTTGAGTCTCAATTATTGGGCGTCTTGTTACTGGTGTGAAGTCTCTGAGTGCATCGATGGTCTGTGTCCTGTGGTTTTAGTCTGAGGTGTTTGCAGTCCGTGTTCAGGGTTTGAGATATCTGAGCTTGAGGGTCTGTGACCTCAAGTTTGGATGTGGGATCTTTGGGGGTCTTTGTGCAGGATGTGAGCTCTCTGAAACCTTCGAGGATCTGTGTCTCAGGTATCGAGTCTGAGGTGTTTGGAAGTCCCTGTTCTTGGTGTGAGTCTATGAAATGGTTTTAAGTCTGAAATATTTCCCATTTTCCATTCAGTGTGTCAAGTCTCTGAACGCTTTGGGGACACATGGTTTTTGAAGGCATATGCCCTTGCTTTGTCCCCCTTCGCTTGGCAATACAATAAAGCTGTTCTTTTCGTCTTCACCCCAAACTCTATCTCTATTACTCAATTCAGCCTTGTTGCACAGAGGCCAGTTTTCGGCAATATCACCAAACTTCTAGCAGCCTGACTGAAGGAGTTTGGCTCAAGGGGAAAGGAGTATAAGGGTCAGGAGGCCCACGTCCAGCATCCTGTGGTTCTAGCGTGAGCTTTCCCTGGCTTATTGTGATGGAAAGAGGAGTGGAAGTTTTTCCTTCCAAATGGATTGCACAGGTGTTATTGCCTGGCCTATGATCTGAAATGTGCTGGCCGCATGCAATTTAATTTATTTTTTTATTTTATTTTATTTTTTTTGTAGTTTTGCTATTTCTTTGGGCCGCTCCCGCGGCATATGGAGGTTCCCAGGCTAGGGGTCCAATCGGGGCTGTAGCCACCGGCCTATGCCACAGCCACAGCAACCACAGCAACGCGGGATCTGAGCCGCGTCTGCAACCTACACCACAGCTCACGGCAACGCCGGATCGTTAACCCACTGAGCAAGGGCAGGGACCGAACCCGAAACCTCATGGTTCCTAGTCGGATTCGTTAACCACTGCGCCACGACGGGAACTCTACAATTTAATTTATTTTAAAACCCACAAACACCAGCAACTATCACAACATTGCAAATCAACTCTACTTCAATTAAAAATAAATACATATCTGAAGAAATGTTCCCGTCGTGACTCAGTGGTTAGCGAACCCGACTAGCATCCGTGAAGACGTGGGTTCGATCCCTGGCCTTGCTCAGTGGGTTAAGGATCTGGTGTTGCTGAGCTGTGGTGTAGGTCACAGACGTGGCTTGGATCCTGTGTTGCTGTGGTTGTGGTTCCCAATTGGACCCCTAGCCTGGGAACCTCCATATGCTGCAGGTGCAGCCCTAAAAAGACATGCTGCAGGTGTGGCCCTAATAAATAAATTAAGAGAAAAAAAAAAATAAAGTTTCTGAACTCTTTTTAAGCTTGTTTGCCCTCAAGATTGAGTGTAATGTATTTGGGGTCTGAGTTCAAGGTTTGTGTTTCCTAAATCCTTTGCTGTCTGAGGTCTCTGTACTCGATACTGTTCTGTTTCCCAGTATTTTACTCTGAGATATTTAGGTGTCTGTGTTTGGGGTATGAGGTCTGTGAATTCTTTGAGGGGCTATGTCCTCAGGTTGAAGTCTTGAGGGCCTGTTTCTAGTAAAAAGGTCTATGAGGTGAGGATGAATCTAAAAAGGACCCAGTCTTCACCTGAGGGCTCTCCTATGTGTCTCACACATATTTCTCTGCTGAATTAGGAAAAGCACCTACCAATGATGGGAGACCATATCCACTGGAGTAGCGCAGACCCACTCCGATGCCCCACTTGTCACTCCACGGTGCAGTCTCAGGGTTCGATCCGCATGACGGGCTGCTCTGAGAACTTAAGCCACTACTTAACGCTGAATGTGGGGAGAGTGTCTTGTGGGTCACAGACAACTAAGAAGCCATCTGAGCTCTGCTCCTTGGTGGATGGTGTGCTAATGATCCTGGGGGCCACAGCCCAAACCAAAGCAAGAGAAAAAGCAACACACTTAACCCCTTAGCTAAAGTCAAACCTGTTACATGGAAATGTCCAAACGAATGCAGAGTCTAGTCCTGATGGCTCAAGTGCTTGGCATCTAGGAGGTATTCAATACATACAGGATAAATGTGAATCTGAGGGGCAGTGGAATATGGGAAGAGAGCTCTTATTTGCCAGTAAAGGGTTCTGAGTTTTATCTATTACCCCTTGTGTGCCTTTGCGTAGGTTAACTCATGCCTTTCAGCCTCAATGTCTGTTTTACCTCTAATGTAGGCACCATCATAGCGATCAGACAGGTTTAGTGAGAAGATGCGGAGATGGCTTATCTACACAAATGGAGGGCATCAGGGCAGTGCCTGGGCTAACGCAGGGCAGTGCTAAAGGTCATTGTTGAGAGTAAATGATCACAGCCAGCATCATTTCTGCAATATCCTCCGCAGTCAGGACACTGCACATATATTGTTTCTAATTCTCACACTAGTAAAACAAGGTAGAGATGTGAGGTCCCCTTAGGGTTTTGGAAAGTGAGCTCAGAGAGGCTAATAAGGAACTTGCCCCAAGTTACAAGGCCCATAAAGGGCAGCAATAGGTGGAAGGGCTGCATCGGATCGCTAGGATGTCCAAAGTAGATGCCATCTCAGAAGGGACCACAAAACAGCACCCAGGAGTAAGTGATTTCAGCCAGTGGAGCCCCAACTTCAGAGCTATCCAAGACTGGATGAATCAAGACCAGTGAGAAATAAGGCAGTGTCAAGAGAATGGAGGACACTTGTACAATATTGTATTAGTTTCAGGTGTACAGCAAGGTGATTTGGTGACATATATCTGTATTTAGATTATTTTCCATTGTAGTTTATTATAAGATTTTGAATATAGTTCCCTGTGCTATACAGTAAATTCTTGTCACTTACATATTTTATGTGTATCTGTTAATCCCATACTCCTAATTTATCCCTCCTTTCCCTCCCTCTCCCTTTTGGTAGCCATAAGTTTGTTTCCGATGTCTGCGAGTCTATTTCTGTTTTGTATATAGATTCATTTGTATTATTTATTTATTTTTTGGTCTTTTTTTAGGGCCGCACCCGTGGCCCATGGAGGTTCCCAGACTAGGGGTCCAATCGGAGCTATAGCTGCCTGCCTACACCACAGCCACAGCAACGCAGGATCCGAGCTGCATCTGCGACCTACCTACACCACAGCTCCTGGACGATCCGGGTCCTTAACCCACTGAGCAAGGCCAGGGATCGAACCCGCAACCTCATGGTTCCTAGTTGGATTTGTTTCTGCTGTGCCACGACAGGAACTCCTGTATTATTTTTTTTAGATTCCACATATTAAGTGGTATCAGATGATATTTGTCTTTCTCTGACTTACTTCATTTAGTATATTTTCTAGGTCCAACCATGTTGCTGCAAATGGCAGCATTTCATTCTTTTTTATGGCACACACATCTACACACATACCACATCTACTTTATCCATTCATCTGTTGAGGGATACTTAGATTGCTTATCTATCTTGGCTATTGTTAGTAGTACTGCTATGAACATTGAGGTGCGTGTATCTTTTTTTTTTTTTTTTTTTTTTTTTTTTTTTGTATTTTCTAGGGCTACACCCATGGCATATGGAGGTTCCCAGGCTAGGGGTCTGATCAGAGCTGTAGTCACTGGCCTATGCCAGAACCACAGCAACGCCAGATCCGAGCCACATCTGTAGCCTGCACTCACAGCTCATGGCAGCAGCAGATCCTTAACCCACTGAGGGAGGCCAGGGATCAAACCCACAACTTCGTGGTTCCTAGTCGGATTTGTTAACCACTGAGCCACAATGGGAACTCCGCATATATCTTTTTGAATTAATGTTTTAATTTTTTCTGGAGATATGCCTGTGAGTGGGGTTGCTGGATCATATGGTAGTTCTAAGTTTTTTAAGGAACTTCCATACTGTTTTCTATAGTGGCTGCACCAATTTACATTCCCACCAACAGTGGAGTACACTTATTTTTCTTTCTTTTTTGTCTTTTGTTGTTGTTGTTATTGTTGTTGTTGTTGCTATTTCTTGGGCCGCTCCCATGGCATATGGAGGTTCCCAGGCTAGGGGTTGAATCGGAGTTGTAGCCACCGGCCTACACCAGAGACACAGCAACACGGGATCCGAGCCTCGTCTGCAAACTACACCACAGCTCACGGCAACACCGGATCATTAACCCACTGAGCAAGGGCAGGGACCGAACCCACAACCTCATGGTTCCTAGTCGGATTCGTTAACCACTGCACCACGACGGGAACTCCCACACTTATTTTTCTTTTGCTGCTTTCAAGATTTTCTCTTTGGCTTTGGCTGCCAATGCTTGTATTCTGTGGTGCTTTTTATTTTATGTTATTTTATGTTATTTATTTTATTTTTATGGCCACACCCACTACATATGGAAGTTCTAGGGCCAGGGATTGAATATGAGCCACAGCCATGACCTATGCCAGATCCTTTAACCCACTGCACAGGTCTGGGTATCCAACCCATGCCTCTGCAGTGACCTGAGCTACTGTACTTGGATTCTTAACCCACTGTGCCACAGCAGAAACTCCTTGTTGAGCTTTTGGATCTGTGGATTTAATGGTTCACATCATATTTAGGAAGATTTTAGTGATTCTTTCTTCAGATAAATTTTCTGTTCATTTTTCCCTCTTTTACTCTCGTTATGTGCATGTTGGTATACTTCATTGTGTTCCATAGGTCTGTGAGGCCCTACTCATTTTTCTTTATTTTTTATCCTTTCTGTCCTTGAAATTGTTGTTGTTTTTTTTTTTTTTTTTTTCTTTTTTTTTTTAGGACCGCACCTGGGGCATATGAGGGTTCCCAGGCTAGGGGTCAAATCGGAGCTGTAGCTGCTGGCCTACACCACAGCCCCAGCAATGCCAGATCCGAGCCATGTGTGTGACCTACACCACAGTTCACAGCAACAGGAACTCCTAATGTTTTTTATTTAATATCTTTCCTGGATCAATTCTGTGAAGTATATTTCCCTTGTAGTGTGCAGTCTCTGATGTCACTGCTCAGTTTTTTTTTTTTTTTCTCTTTTTATTTTGAAGCCTAGCTTCCTAGAGGTTGCCCCAGGTCAGCATAGCGTAATATTCCATCGAGGATTATTTAGAGGCAATGCTTATGCTCTTTGAGGTAATAATGGGGATCAGAACACGCTGACCCCAAAGGTGGAATCTTGGTATTCTGAATATTTTAAAGCTAAAGGAATTTGAGAAAAGGGCAGAAATGAGATTGTCACTCTGACCTTCCCCCCACCCGCCTTCCCTTAAGTATGTCATGAGATCCTCATGTGAGAAGTGCCCTTCTGATACCCAGAGGAAAGTAGCATCCTTATCTACAAAGACAAAGGGAGCCGAAAAGAATCTGAATAAACAGGCCTTGCTAAGTTTCCAGCAGTTTACTATACTTACCTCATACTCTTTGATCGATCACATTTCTCTCCTAGTTTATTACACTAATCGTATACTCTTTGAGCTATCATTATTTCTCTGTGACTATTTCTTCTTCACCCTCCATCAAACTTAGCATGAAAATCCTCAGCTTTGTTTCTTTGGGTCTTCACTTTCTTTTTCTTTTCTTTCTTTCTTTTTTTTTTTTTTTTTTTTTTTTTTGTCTTTTCTAGGGCCGCTTCCTGTGGCATATGGAGGTTCCCAGGTGAGGGGTCTAATCGGAGCTGTAGCCGCTGGCCTACACCACAGCCACAGCCATGCGGGATCTGAGCCACGTCTGCAACCTACACCACAGCTCACAGCAACTCCAGATCCTTAATCCACTGAGCAAGGCCAGGGATCGAACCTGCAACCTCATGGTTCCTAGCTGGATTCGTTAGCCACTGTGCCACGACGGGAACTCCTGGGTCTTCACTTTCTTATGAAGACTTCAGTGTCATGTAAAACTTATATATTAGGTAAATTTGTATGTGTTTCTCCTCTTGATCTGTCTTTGTCAGTTTAATTAACAGACCCAGCCAGGGACCCTAATAGGGCAAAGGAAACCTTTTTTTCTCTCCTACACCAGTAAGGAGTCAGGCCTTTGCTGATGGATTTGTGATTGGTGTGGGGAATGCTTTACATTCTTCCACACATTCTAGTGGAGGCCAGTAGCTTTCAAGTGCCTGCTTCAGTTGCTCTTTTGTAGGTGCAGCCTGGCATATATGCACAGCCTCCACCACCCCCAGGGAGAAGTATGATCTTAATAGGGAATTTTTGAGCTGTTTATTTCCCTGTTTCTCCCTATTAAACTTCTGGCTGATTTGCTGTTTTGTCTTTTGGTACTGGTTTTGTCAGACTATTAGCCTCCTCTTAATTGTCTGATAGTAAGATTGTTATTGTTTTTGACTGCACCTTAAGCCATGAGTTTGTCCCGTAGGAGAGAAAAAGCTTGCCTTCTACCCTTCTAAGTTCTTGGATGGAGTACTCACCAAAGACATACTAACAAGATAAAAACAAACAAAAGTTGGAGTTCCCGTCGTGGTTCAGTGGTTAACAAATCTGACTAGGAACCATGAGGTTTCAGGTTCAATCCCTGGCCTTGCTCATTAGGTTAAGGATCCGGCATTGCCGTGAGCTGTGGTGTAGGTTGCAGAGGCGGCTCGGATCCTGCGCTGCTGTGGCTCTGGCATAGGCCAGCAGCTACAGCTCTGATTAGACTCCTAGCCTGGGAACCTCCATATGCCGCAGAAGCGGCCCTAGAAATGCCAAAAAGACAAAAAACAAACAAACAAAAGTTTATTAACTTGCATACCTCATGTATACATAGGAGATGGCCAGGGAAAAATGAGTAACTCTCAGAGATGGCTTAGAACTCAGGCTTAAATACCATCTTCAACTAAAGACAAAAGAAAGAAAGGTATAGGTGCAGTTATGGGGAGATGACCAAAAGAAGTACATTTTTTTTTTTTTTTTGTCTTTTTAGGGCCACACCCACAGCATATGGAAGTTCCCGGGCTAGGCAAACGCTGGCCTACACCACAGCCACAGCAACACCAGAACAGAGCCACATCACAGCTCACAGCAATGCTGGATCTTTAACCCACTTGGCAAGGCCAGAGATGAAACCTGCGTCCTCAAGGATGCTAGTCAGATTTGTTGCCACTGAGCCACAACAGAAACTCTCTGAGAAGTGCTAGGTGAACCTAGGGTAAGGTTTGTTATGCAGATTTATCAGAGCCTTCTCTGCTGGCAAGAGTTTCTCTAGATTTAATCATCCTCCTCCTGGTACAAAGAGGGAGACACTCTGACACACAGGAGATTTCCTTTATAAATGTAAATGTCCCTTACAAAAGGATTACTTCTACTCTGTTTTCTGAGTTTATCCTGTGTCTGCTGTTCTCAAATAATCCTTATGCCAAAGAGGCATGTTTTAGGGTGGCATATTCTGGTGTCCTAAGTCATATTTTGGGGTGGCGTTTTCTGATCTCCTATACTTCACACTCTGTTCCAAATAAAATTAGCTCTTTAGCAAAGCTGTGAAGCTACCAGTCCTCCAGTCTTGACTCTCCCCTTGGGCAGGATTTCTGTGTTCCTGTACTGGAGATAAGGCTAGGGACGGGGATGGTGGCCTGCTTCTCCCAGATACCACTACTCTGCAAGTGGGAGCCAAAAGGGACTATAGCTCCCATCTTCTCTGCTTGCCCCTCCCTGCATGTAAGAGGAATCTGAGGGTGGGGGTTGCTAGTGGGGTCCCAGTATTGCCTTGCCTGGGGTGCAGCTTCCATCCTATGAGCTTCCACACTGAGCAGGGAAAGGAATCCCCAGTCTTTTCTGCCATGGAATAAGGCTTCTGAAACACAAAGATAGTGGGGGTTGAGAGATGTTTGTGACTGCCTCTCCTGGGGTGAAACTGTAGCCCTTAGGAGCTGTGGGAAAGGGAGTCCCCTCCCCACCCCCCATATTATTGGCTGCAGTTTCCTGGAGTTAAAGTTTCAGTAACACAGAGTCGAAGGGGAGGGAGGAAAGCAGATTCTAGCTCAAATAACACAGATTTTTCACTGTTCTTACCAAGTTTATTTGATTTTCTTGAATAAATAAATGCTGCTCAGTTTGCTGTATGACCTTAGACCAACTTCCAGACATTTTAAATGGTTGTGTTTTATAATGTTTACCTGTTATCAGAGAAATACAAATGCTGAATGTTATTATTTACATGTGGAATAAAAAAAATAAAGGAGTTTCCGCTGTGGCTCAGCAGTAATGAACCGGACTAGTATCCGTGAGGATGTGGGCTCGATCCCTGGCCTCATTCAGTGGGTTAAAGATCCAGTTTTGCTGTGAACTGTGGTGTAGTTTGCAGACAAGGCTCGGATCCCACATTACTGTGGCTGTGGTGCAGGCTGGCAGCTACAGCTCTGATTCAACCCCTAGCCTGGGAATTTCCATATGCCGGGAGTGCAGCCCTAAAAAGACAAAAAAAAATAAAGCAAATAAATAAATAAATAAGTAAAGCAAACGAATGAATATAACAAAAGAGAAGCAGACTCACAGATACACAGAACAAACTACTGGTTACCCATGGGGAGAGGGAAGAAGGGAGGGGAAGGATAAGGTAGAGGAGTAAGAGGTACAAACTAGTATGTATAGAAAAAATAAGCTACAAAGATATATTGTACAGCACAGGGAATATAGCCAATATTTTATAACTTTAAAAGTATGATCTATAAAAGTATTGAATCGCTATGTTGTACACCTGAAACTAATATAACACTGTAAATCAACTACACTTAAATAAAAAAAAAAAAAAACCCAAAACATAAGTGCCTCTGACATTTGAGGAGTGAACACCATAAAAATTCTTACCGTGTAATTACCTCATTATTACATCAGCATCGTTTTTCTTTTTTACACAATAGGGAAGAAATGCAGAGATACAAACCTTTTTAGTTATATTTAAAGCTTAGATGCTTTTGAGCAGCATTCACTTCTTCCTTCCTTTCTCCCTCCCTACCTCCTTCCCCTTCCCCCACTCCCTCCCCCTCTCCTTCACTCTTTCTTTCTTTTTTGCTTTATGGGCCGCACCGCAGCATATGGAAGTTCCCAGGCTAGGGGTCGAATCGGAGTTACAGCTGCCGGCCTACACCAGCCACAGCCATGCAGGATCCAAGCCACATCTGCAACCTACGCCTCAGCTCATGGCCACACTGGATCCTTAACCCACTGAGCAAGGCCAGGGATCAAACCTGAATCCTCATGGATGCTAGTTGGTTACTGCTGAGCCACAATGGGAACTCCAGCATTCACTGCTTTCTTTAAATGTGCTGAGAAGATGGAAAGTTTGGAGACCTAGAGACCATTTTTCAGCTTTGCTCTGGAGGAACTGTGTGATATTGTCTGGGATTTTCTCTCCCCTGGGAAGTAAAATAATACCTTTTTGTATAGGGTCTATACCCACCAAATGAAAGATGTGTTTTAGGGAACTTGGAGAGCAAAGACAATTATTCAGATGATTCAGGCCAAAATCCATCCTGCCATGAAGGAGGAAAATGAAGTTTAGAGTTGGCCCTGAGCTTCCCAGAATGCATAAAGCAAACCAGAGAAAGATCAGCACCAGTTTCTGGCCAGGATGCACAGGTGTAATATTTCAATTACCTGTTGGCAAACAAATAAAATGGGAATTACATTTGTCAGTGATAATATTTGGGTACTGATGAGACAGGGTAGGCCATTAGTATTAATAAGCTGTGGCTGGGAAGACAGACAGAAAAAGTCTAATATCCAGTCTCTTCAAGAAGGCCAGCCCTGGCATGAGGCACACTTCCCAAGGGTCCCAGGCTGTGCTTTATGAGCCAACAAGACAGATGGTTACCACGCTGTGCTGCAGCTGGGAAAATGGACTGCAGATCACCTCCACAGGCCAGCAGCAGCCATATGTCACCAAGTGGGGAGGCCAATGCCTCTCTTAGAACCATTCATATGAACCTCTAGGTGGGTTGTGGTGTTTGCTTCTTAGACTCTTTAATATTGACACTGTCTCCTTCTTTTGGCTAGGCTGCTACAGGGACAGGTCCCTGTTTTAACTGGCCGGAGGGATATCCCTTTGGGGAAAGCTACAGGAGGGTTGTGTTAGGACAGGGAGACATGGGCACATGGAAAACAGTGAGGAGACAGATACTCTCTGGGTTCTGCAGTGTGAACCTTGGGCGAGGGCGTATCCTAGACTCCTGGATTTGGAGGGCAGGTGTATATATGAATATCTGAATTTCTGCCAAGCAAACAACAGTCTGGCTTTATAAGCGACCTCATCTGTAACCACAGTTGTACTTGGGGTTTCTAAGACCATCTTTAGGTTCTATAGAAGGACTCACAGAACTCAGCAAAGCTATTATACTCATAGTTACGGTCTATAACATTGAAAGCATAGAGATTAAAATCAGCAATGGAAAAAGGTGCATAGGGCAGAGTCCAGGAGAGACCAGGTACAAGATTTGAATTGTTCTCTCCAAATGGAGTCAAATGATTGGCACTTTTTTTTAGCAATGATGTATGACAATGTGTATGGAGTACAGGCAACTAGGGAAGCTCACTGGAGCATTGGTATCCGGGGTTTTTATAGGGGGCTCAGTCATATAGGCGTGGGACACCCATGTGACTGATTGTAGTTACTTAGTCTCCAGCCCCCAAGGAGTCAAATAATACCACATGGTCCAAGGCTCCCACCATAAGTCATCCTGCTGGTGTAAAATATCTGGTATGGCCAAGGCCTCAGCTAGTCAAAGATGCTCTAAATAGGCAGGATATTCCAAGGGCTTAGAGGTTCTCTCCCAGGAGCTGGGGAAAAGGACATAACTTTTAGGGGGCATGTGCAGGGTTTGTACAACCCAGACCTGCTGAGTTAATCCTTTACTGCACAAGAGCAGAAATACAGGAGTGCTAATCCCTCTTCATCCTGGAGAACAGAATTGGCTTGTCACGTGGTTTGATATTCTAAACATGTGTATACCTTTATTTGCCCTGCTGAAATCTCATTTGTTTTTGTTTTTGTTTTGGCCACACCTGAGGCATATGGAAGTTCCCAGGCCAGGGACTGAATCTGAGCTGCAGCTGCAACCCATGCCACAGCTGCAGCAATGCCAGATCCTTAACCCACTGCACCTCAGCAGGAATTCCCCTGAAATCTCACTTGGATGCTATATTTGGCAGGGCCTGGAGGTTGTGTTGTGAAGAGGGAAATGCTTTGGATGTGGAGGAGGAAATATGGGTCAGCATTGGAGCTCTGTCACCACTGGCTGTGGAACCACATAGAAGTCTCTCAGCCTACTTGGTTCCAGCATCATCCTCTGTCATACAAGACTGGTAATATTTAACCTACCTCCTATGAGCAACGCCAGCTATTACTGGGATGATCAAATAAAGAATGCAAAGTCAACTTGAAAATTTAACATGAGGAGTTCCTATCATGGCTCAGCGGTAATGAATCCGACTAGTATCCATGAGGATGCAGGTTCAATCGCTGGCCTCTCTCAGTGTGTTAAGAATCCAACATTGCTTTGGCTATGATGTAGGCCCGCAGCTGCAGTTCTGATTCGGCCCCAAGCCTGGGAGGCTCCATATACCTCGGGCCAGGCCCTAAAAATACCAAAAAAAAAAAAAAAATTTAACATGCTACACAAATACCTGTGATGAAGACAATGGTTTGCTGTTCAATAAGCTTTCAAAGGAAGAAATACCACACAAATCCTGATTGAGAACATTGGTTGGGGCCAGTGGTAATTTAAAGGTTTTTAGGAGTTCCTGTCGTGGCTCAGTGGTTAATGAATCCGACTAGGAACCATGAAGTTGGGGGTTCGATCCCTGGCCTTGCTCAGTGGGTGAAGGATTTGGCAGTGCCGTGAGCTGTGGTGTAGGTTGCAGATGCGGCTTGGATCCTGGGTTGCTGTGGCTGTGGTGTAGGCCGGCGGCTATAGCTCTGATTGGACCCCTAGCCTGGGAACCTCCATATGCCGCAGGTACGGCCCTAGAAAAGGCAAAAAGCCAAAAAAAAAAAAAAAAAAAAGGTTTTTAAATTAGACTTTATTTTTCAGAGCAGTTTTCAGTTTACAGCAAAATTGAGCAGATGGTATAGAGATTTCCCACATCCCCCCTGGCCCCACACATGCACAGCCTCCCCCACTATCAACATCCCCCACTAGAGTGTTACATCTGTTAGAACTGATGAGCCTATGTTAACACATTGTCACCCAAAGTCCTCGGTTCACCTTAGGGTCTACTCTCAGTGTTAGGTTTGGACACATATGTAACTGTGTGTTTGGATATACATGTAATTACATGTATTCACCATTATAGGATCAAACAGAATAGTCTCAGTAGTTGTGTTTTTTTTTTTTTTTTTTTTTTGGTTTTTTAGGGCTGCACCCATGACAAACAGAAGTTTCCTGGTGAGGGGTCGAAATGGAGCTGCTGCTGCCAGCCACAGACACAGCAATGCCAGATCCTGGGCCGAATCTGCAACCTACACCACAGCTCATGGCAACGCTGGATCCTTAACCTACTGAGTGAGGCCAGGAATCGAACCCACATCCTCATTGGTACTGGCTGGGTTTGTAACCCTCTGAGCCACGAGGGGAACACCCAGCAGTTGTACTTTTTACCTTGTCTTTTTAGGGGCAGGGTTAGCTCCATTCCTGAAAGATTGATTTGAAGACCTCAAGGATGATTAAAAAATGCTATTTAGGAGTTTCCTGATGGCTCAGTAGGTTAAGGATCTGGCGTTGTCACTGCTGTGGCTTGGGTTACTGTCATGGCATGGATTTGATCCCTGGCCCAGGAACTTTGGCATGCTGTGGGTGTGCCCCCACTCCCGCACCCCAGAAAAAGAGCTGTTAAAATCCCTGAGGATTGGAGAGGGCCTATTTATGCCACCCGCCATCTTCACTGGTTATATGAAAAGCCCTCTAACTAGGAGGCACTTGTGGTGATTCAAACTGTTCTCTTTTGAAATCTCCATAGCAGATTGGTCCACATCATTCTTTTACCAGAGAGATCTGGGAGGGGATGCCACATACAGTCTTTCAAATCGTGAACTGTACAACTCTAGGAGGTGCTATTCACATAGACTATAGCTTAACCACACTCCTTGGAATTGTGTAATGTGGAAAACGTGATTCTGGGAAGGATCTAGAAGAATCTAGAAGTTTCTAGCTTTGTGTTTAACCAGGCTGTGTGAAAATCAGATTCTTGTAGTTAAAGGCATTTTTACATTCCCCTATGTCCAAAGAGTATGAAAAGCAATTTACTACAAATCATTTACTTTATTATTTTTTTGGCTGTGTCTGCAGCATGTGGAAGTTCCCAGGCCAGGGATCAAACCCCCACAGCAGTGGCCTGAGCCAGATCCTTAACCCACTAGGCCACCATGGAACTCCACAGATCATTTGCTTTACATAAGAATTGCTGGAGTTTCTGCTGCGGCTCAGCAGGTTCAGGATCAGATATTGTCTCTATGAGGATGTGGGTTCAATCCCATCCCTGGCCTTGCTCAGTGGGTTTAAGGATCTGGCATTGCTGAGAAAGCTGTGGTGCTGCTCACAGATGGGGCTCAGATCTGCTGTGGCTGTTGTTGTGGCATAGGCCAGCAGCTGCAACTCCAATTTGACCCCTAGCCTGGGAATTTCCATATTTAGCTTATGCCGCTGTAAAAAGAAAAAAAAAAAAAAAGAATTACTGATCATCTTCCTGTGGAATTGCTTCTTTAGCAATTGTTTCTCTGATATAGAGGGATGGAAAGACTGACTCCTGATGCTTAGAACTTCAAACTTGGTGGCCCTAGATGAAAGATGCCCTTGAGTCTGGGGCTCTGAAGGCCTCAAATCATATTGTCATGAGTGGCCACCTATTCCCCCTTCCAGGTTGCTCCTTCTCATAGGGTTGACCTACAGTGAAAAGAATAAGGGTATTGATTTTCAGTTATGAATATGCCCAAGAGTGTATGGGGATATTCCATTTCCATGATTCTTCTATTTCTCAGTGCCATCAGTAGCTGAGAGTTAATGACATTGAAATTATTATTATTATTATTTTATTTTTTGGTCACCCCGAGGCACATGGAGTTCCTCGGCCAGGGGTCAGATCTGAGCCGCACTTGCGACCTAAGCTGCAGCTGTGGCAACCCTGGATCCTTAACCCACTGTACCAGGCCAGGGATCAAACCTCAGCGCTCCCAAGACACTGCTGATCCCCTTGTGCCCCAGTTGGAACTCTGATGTTGATGTTATTATGCTACTTAATTGAAGGCCAATGACACTCATTGTGTCATTAATCAGATTTCACTCATTTAACTGATCAGACAAAACGTAAATGAGGAAAAATGCTTTTTAGTTAAATTTTTCTTATTTATACTTGCCAGTAAAGATTCTTTTTTTTTTTTGCTCTTTAGGGCCATGCCCGCGGCATATGGAAGTTCGCAGGCTAAGGGTTGAATCGGAGTTACAGCTGCCGGCCACGGCCACAGCCACGCCAGATCCAAGCCATGTCTGCGACCTACACCACAGCTCACGGCAATGCTGGATCCTTAACCCACTGAGCAAGGCCAGGGATGGAACCCTCAACCTCATGGTTCCTAATTGGATTTGTTTCCCCTGTGCCACGATGGGCACTCCATTTGCCAGTAAAGATTCTTAATTAAGCCTTCAGTAGAAAGGATTCTTCATCCTGAATGCTATGTTGCATGTGATTTTCACTCCAAAGTTAGGAAAGGATAGCTGACGGATCACTCTTGTTTGCAAAATCTCCATTTTTAAGATCACTGCCATTGCATTTTCGCTGCTTTACACGTGGCCTTTGCCATATTGTTACTTTAGCTAGATTAGGGCTAAAGAGACTACTAAAAGTGGTGACTTTTATTTTTCTCCTTCAAGAAAGCAACATAAAAGAATAATACTCCTATACAAATTGCAAAAAAAGGCAGTGGGTTTGATCTGTGTTTCTTGAAGAACTAACAAGACCTTCAGAAAACCTTGCTCATGCATTTTAATAAGGTTGGTCCCCTAGCATTCTGTTTGTGTACTTCATTTTTTCAGTCATTGCTAATTCCTGGAAGTATGTGATCTTCGTCATGCTTTCTCTGCTGTGTTTGAAGTCACCCCCATCTCTATTGCTGGCTTGACTCTTCTTCCTGTTCTACTAACCTTGTTAATTTCTAAGATTCCCAGAGCTTCCAATTCAGGGCCAGGGACTGCACTGGAAACCACTGAGACCAATTAGCACAGAGTGTCCTTTTTTTTTTTTTTTTTTGTCTTTTTGCTATTTCTTGGGCCACTCCCGCGGCATATGGAGGTTCCCAGGCTAGGGGTCGAATCGGAGCTGTAGCCCCTGGCCTACGCCAGAGCCACAGCAACGCAGGATCCGAGCCGCGTCTGCAACCTACACCACAGCTCACGGCAACGCCAGATCGTTAACCCACTGTGCAAGGGCAGGGACCGAACCCGCAACCTCATGGTTCCTAGTCGGATTCGTTAACCACTGCGCCACGACGGGAACTCTTTTTTTTTTTTTTTTTTGTCTTTTTAGAGTGTCCTTAAGGGGGGCGTGTGGGCAGCTGTACTGGACTCTTGGTCATCTTCTGCCTCCACAAAATCTTTTTATGTATAGAAAGACTGGTAATTGCAGTATTTAATGATACAAGTTGCCGTTTCTCTCCTTTTCTTTCTTTCTTTCTTTCTTTCTTTTTTTTTTTTTCTGCATTTGCAGCATATGGAAGTTCCTGGGCCAGGGATTGAATCCATGTAGCCGTGACCTACACAGTAGCTGTGGCAGCGACCCTGGATCCTTAACCCACTGCGTTGGTCTGGGGATTGAACCCAAGCAGCCAAAGACAACACTGGATCTTTTTTTTTTTTTTTTTTTTTTTTTTTTTTTTGCTTTTTAAGGCCACACCCATGCATATGGAGGTTCCCAGGCTAGGGGTTTAATTGGAGATGTAGCCGTTGGCCTATGCCACAGCCACAGCCACAGCAACGCCAGATCCCAGCCGTGTCTGTGACCTACACCACAGCTCATGGCACAGCCATATCCTTAACCCACTGAGCGAGGCCAGGGATCAAACCCGAAACCTCATGGTTCCTAGCTGGATTCATTTCCGCTGCGCCACAATGGGTACTCCCCTCTGTCCTTTTCTTAAAAACACATCCTGAAACACTTAGGAACTCAAAAGGGGGAACATATACGCTTTTGTTTTTCCTTTTAAAAACACTGCTGATCCTCTGCCCACCTCCACCAACTCTCTCAGATTCCCAACATCACAGGCTAATCTTCTTTCAAATGTAAATGCTCACCTCCCCAAGGATCAAGATGAGCCAGAGAAAAGCAGAACATAAGGGGAAGATGCCAGGAAAGGCATTGACACCCTAAGGGAGAGCTTTTTTCCTTTGGGAGAACTGACCTTCCAGAGAAAGCAAATTAAATTATCTTCCTCATCTTTTTGCTGTGACATTAAAGTGCACATTATGTGCCGATCACTCTTGCTTTGTACTCATAACCTTGAACCAAAATTAAACTGTTGTCATAGGGAGTTGGCATGTTTGTCACGGTGACTAACCCAAAGCCTGAATGGTTCCAGAAAAGCAGTTTGGGGCACAACAGGAAGAATTACCTAGTGGCCATGGAACATTCTCCTTCTTGTAGAGGAAAAAACACTCCCATCCTCTAAGCTAGGAGCTTCTGTTCCGCTGTCTGAAGTGTGGTTTGAATGCCCAGAGAGAACAGAATCCTCAATTAGCATGGGACAGATCCTCAATGTATTCATTTAGCTAGTGAGCTTTATTTTTATTTTTTTGGCTTTTTAGGGCCACACATGGTGGTATATGGAAGCTCCCAGGCTAAGGGTCGAATCAGAGCTACAGCCGCTGGCCTATGCCACAGCCACAGCAATGCCAGATCCGAGCCTCATCTGCGATCTACCTCATCGCCTGTGGCAACGGCGGATCCCTAATCCACTGAGCAAGGCCAGGGATCGACTCCGCATCCTCATGGATCCTAGTGGGGTTCGTTAACCCCTGAGCCACAAAGGGAGCTCCCTGGCTAGTGAGCATTATTAAGCACCGACTCTTACTATTCATTTTTCCACTCATACAGTGGAGAACGTGTGACTTGTGAGAATCTGTTGGGGAGTCATTTATGAAAAGTTCATGCTCACTGCCTTTGAACAGCTTTTAGTCCTGTCACAGAGAAAACAAATCAACAGCTGTGTGTGACACACAGTGTGACTGCACAGGGTGCTATAGGAATAAAGAGAAAGGGTCTCAGAGTTCGTGTCGTGGCGCAGTGGTTAACGAATCCAACTAGGAACCATGAGGTTGCGGGGTCGGTCCCTGCCCTTGCTCAGTGGGTTAACGATCCAGCATTGCCATGAGCTGTGGTGTAGGTCGCAGACACGGCTCAGATCCCGAGTTGCTGTGGCTCTGGCGTAGGCTGGCAGCTACAGCTCCGATTTGACCCCTAGCCTGGGAACCTCCATATGCCGCGGGAGCGGCCCCAGAAATGGCAAAAAAAAGACAAAAAAAAAAAGAGAAAGGGTCTCAAATGTAGCCTTGGGCAATTAAGGATGGTGAGAAGGTGGCATCTTAGCTGAACCCATGAGGACTGCATAGAACAACAGGTAGTAGTTACCCTGGAGAAGAAGTCGAGTAATGCCATTCCAGATGGAGAGAGTAGCAGGGCAAAGTTCTGGAACTGTACTCTGAGTGTAGAGAGCATTGGGAAGCAATGTAAAGCCATTGAAGAGTTGTCGGGACAAGTGGATCTGAGCAGATTTGCATTTTATTTTATTTTATTTTATTTTATTTTATTTTATTTTATTTTTTATCTTTTTAGGACCGCAACTGAGGCAATATGGAGGTTCCTGGGCTAGGGGTCGAATTGGAGTTGTAGCTGCCAGCCTACACCACAGCCACAGCCACACCAGATCCGAGCAGCATCCTTAACCCACTGAGCAAGGCCAGGGATTGAACTTGCATGCTCATGGATGCTAGTCATGGATGCTAGATTTGTTTCCACTGAGCCATGATGGGAACTCCCAGATTTGCATTTTAGAAAGCTGTCTCTAGCTTGCATGGAAAGTTGACTATGGAAAGGCAAGTCTGGAGACAGAGAAACTTAATGGTCCTACCCTCACCTCCCCCCCTCGAAGGCTGCTGGTGGCTGCTGGCTGGGAGGGTGGAGAGAAATGAGTATTTTCTTTTCGTGTGTGTGTGTGTGTGTGTGTGTGTGTGTGTGTGTCTTTTTGCCTTTTCTGGGGCCGCTCCCTTGGCATATGGACGTTCCCAGGCTAGGGGTCGAATTGGAGCTGTAGCTGCCAGCCTATGCCACAGCCACAGCAACGTGGGATCCGAGCCGCGTCTGCAACGTACATCACAGCTCATGGCAACGCCGGATCCTTCACCCACTGAGCGAGACCAGGGATCGAACCCACAACCTCATGGTTCCTAGTTGGATTCGTTAACCACTGAGCCTCGACGGGAACTTCAAGAAATGAGTATCTTCAATGTATATTTAGGAGGAGGAGGGTTGATCTGATTGGCTGAATGATTAGATGTGGAGGACCGGCAGATGTGGGAAAGAAGGAAGTTCATGCAGAGCTTCTGCCCTCCGGGAGCTTACAGAACGCTTGAAAGACTAAACCTGTAAATGTAAACCTTGGACATTTCAGGCACCTTGGTGTATCGGAAAGAGTCTGGGCTTTGAAATCAACCAAACTTGCCTTGATTTCCTGTCATACCATTGACTAGGCATATAAGAGACATGGATCACTTGAACACATTGCATCTCAGTCTTTTACTGCCTTCTGGGTCGTTATGAGCTCCATGTGTGAAAAGTATGTGGCATCTAAGAGATGGTCTATAAATATCAGCAAATATATATATATATATATATATATATATATATATATATATATATATATTTTTCTCTTTTAAGGGCTGCACCCGCTGCATATGGAGGCTCCCAGGCTAGGGGTCTAATTGGAGCTACAGCTATTGGCCTATACCACAGCCACTGCAATGCCAGATCTAATCCGAATCTGCAACCTACACCACAGCGCATGGCAACGCTGGATCCTTAACCCACTGAGCGAGGCCAGGGATTGAACCTGCAACCTCATGGTTCCTAGTCGGATTTGTTTCCACTGTGCCATGACAGGAACTCCATATATCAGTAGATATTTCTATAAAATAAGAACTGAGAGTTCCTGGTGTGGTGAAGTGGGTTATAGGATCTGGTGTTGCTGTAGCTGAAGCATAGGTTGCAGCTATGATTTGAATTCAATCCCTGCCCCAGGAATTTGCATATGCTGTGGATGCGGCCATGAAAAAATACCGGTGAGATATTTCACCTTTCATTCATCTTAAGTCTTTGAGATCAGATGTGTTTTTTTTTATCACAACATTATAAATCAAGTATACGTCAATAAAACTTAAAAAGAAGAAAAAAAAAAGAATCGTTTAACACTAGGTAAATAATACCAGTCATTATTAAGTAAAACCATTAAAAACAAATATGGGTTAATATGTAAATTTGGGGGGATCAAACATATATTAAAGGATATTTTTGATCTTAAAAGATTCTGAGAAAGAGAAAACTCCTATTCTGCAGTTAGGAAGCAAAATAGAAATTTGTATCATGTTTCTGAATATCCCTGGTCAATGGGTTCCTTATCTCCTTGGATCAACATTTTTATCCTATGAGGATTGGAAGTTCTTTCATATATCTGACTGCAGTCCCTCTTGCTTTATTTTTAAGCCTGTATGCCTTTTCCCAGTTCCCTTAGATTTCATCTTGCTATTCCAAGTGTAGTTATTGTCTTGTCAGGGAGTGGTTTAGCAATAGTGTAGCCAATGTTTTTGTGCTGGGACTTTAACTATATTGCTTTGATTTTCTAGCTCTGCCTAAGGGATGTGTTAAATTATTTCCTGGAATTGGCATTGTCTTCTCCATATACCTTGCTCATTTCTTTTCTGTTTAGAGAAAATATAACACATTTAAATTCCTTGTCAAAATGTTCCCTTCTCTGATGGAAATGTTCTCGAATTAGATAGTGGCAATGGTTGCACAACACAGTGAGGACTAAAAAAAAAAAAAAAAACTGAATCGTACACTTTAAAATGGTAAGGTTTCTGTTATGTGACTTATATTTCAATAAAATAAAAAATAAAAAGCCACCAAAGCTTAAAAAAGTGTTCCTTTCTTCTGATGTCTTTTTTTTTTTTTTCTGATGTCTTTTTGGTCTGATGTCTTTTGTCTCCTGGATCAATGTGTATGACCTGTGTGTTTCCATGTAAAACATCGCCCAAGCCGGCATCCAGGGAAGCTATTCCAGAGCCTTGATCTGTGGAAATGTTTATCCCTACTTTATACATGGGGACCTGAGGCAAAAAAGAGGCACCGGATTGACTTAGACTCACCCATCTGCCAGACACCCACACAGAACTGATCAGACAGCACTGGTCTTTGCTGGAGGCGAACTGGACTTCCAGTGTGTCTTTCGTGTGTCCCTAACCTCCTTCTTCAGCCAGCCCTCGATCTCTTCTATTTTTCCTTCTTCTGTTCAAATTTACTCCTGGAAAGGATCTGGTCTACTCTTGGCATGTATTTCAGATCAGGTACTACCGCTCTCTGGACGATTTTTTTTTTTTTCCAGTCTTTTTGCCTTTTTCTAGGGCTGCTCCCTCGGGATAGAGAGGTTCCCAGCCTAAGGGTCGAATCAGAGCTGTAGCTGCCAGCCTACGCCAGAGCCACAGCAACGCGGGATCCAAGCCGCGTCCACGACCTACACCACAGTTCACGGCAACGCCGGATCCTTAACCCACGGAGCAAGGCCAGGGCTTGAACCCGCAACCTCATGGTTCCTAGTCGGATTCGTTAACCACTGAGCCACGACGGGAACTCCCTCTCGTTTTAAAACTTCTCTGTATTGAAGAACTGGAAGGGATCGTTACTCGTAGAGGAAAAAGCGAAACGAGCTGGCGGGGCAGCTCAGGAAGAGCAGGATTTGAGTTCTCCTCAGCTCTTCCAATGCTGCCACATCGCTGTCGTCTACTCTACCTCCACCTAAAGCCAACCGTACATTTGGATGATGACTCCGCCCTTCCCTTCAGCCAGCAACGATGTTGACTCTGAGGCTGTACCTCTCAGTATGTGCAACACCTACAATGTGTCAGGCTGTGTGGTCAACAGACCCGGTCTCTAACCCGGGCCTGCCCACAGAGAGCTGGCAGACCTTGGGCGGGTTATTTCGAGCCTCAGTATCCTCCAGGCTGCGGTCTGGCCACAGGGATCCTGATTTCATAGGATTCTAGGGGAAGCAAGTGGAGTTTCCAGCCTGCCCCCATCACGGGGCCTTGTAAATTCCCTTTCCTCCCTGCTTCTGAAGTCAAAGCCTCTGAATACGGCCCGTGTTTTCACTGAAGTTCTTGTCTTCAGTCTCAGTCCCTGAGGCACAAAGAAAGAAGAAGAAAGTGATCCTGGAGGGCTGCAATCTGTAACTGAGTCAATGTGCCATAAGGAATATTGAATAGGCTGCCTGTAGTGGATTGAGTTGCAGTCCCCAAACGATACATGTGTCCAAGTCCTGATCCCTAGTACCTGTAAAGCTTATGTGGATGTAGGGTTTTGCAGAGGTAAGTAAGATAAGGTGACCTTAGGTGGACCCTAAATCCAATGACTGATGTCGCTCTCTCTCTCTTTTTTTTGGTCGCACCTGCAGGATGCGGAAATTCCTGGGCCAGGGATGGAACTCGCCCCTCAGCTGTAACCAGAGCCACAGCAGTGACAACGCTGGATCCTTAACCTGCTGTGCCACCAGGGAACTCCTGATGCCTCTTAGAAAAGAGAAAGGAAAGGGAGGTTTGAGACTCAGAGACACAGAAGAGAAAGCCTTGTGCACAGGGAGGCAGAGATTGGAATTATGTTGCTACAAACCAAGGAGTGTCTGGGGTCACCCAAAGCTGAAGAAGGCAAGGAATGATTCTTCCCTACAGCCATCAGAGGGAGTATGGTCCCCGTGACAGCTTGATTTCAAATTTCTGGCTTCCAGAACGGAGAGAGAATAGATTTCTGTTGTTTTATGTCACCAAATAATAATTTGTTCCAGCAGCCACAGGAAACTAATCCACTGCCTTAAGGAAGGACATTGATTCATGCATCACCATATCCAGAGAAACTAGCACATGTATTTGCTAGTGCATTCCCATCTGGGTGTGTCTTGAGCATCAGGAGAGGCAGGAAGCGTCCCAGTGGCCATCTGGCCTCCCTCCCCAGCTCTGGGCAGAGCTGGCACCTGCCCATGGATGGTCCCACCCCATGCCCAGACTGATGGAGTTACCCACTGTGATGCGTTATATGGGGGGGGGCATCTATAGACCTCTTCACATGGAGGCAGAATAAACACACTGCTTATAAACGCTCTCCCGGAAAGGTCTGGCCCGAAGCACAATGGCAGGTGTGGTAATTACATCTCCCCAGGAACACAAATTGCAAGTTACCATGGTGCTAAAGCAGTAGCTGACAACTTTCTTCTTTGACCAAAAAAGATTTCCTGAAATTGCTTTTGATGAAATAAAACCAACATTAATTTCCTTTTGATGCAGTGTACCTGTCAGTTGAAATGGAAGAAGAAAGCCATTACTAGCTTTCATAGATAGATGACAGATAGATAGATTTGACTTTCCCTAGAACTCAACAGATGCAAAATAGGAAGGAAAGGCTGCAATACCAAGGGTTCATATATATATATATTTGGCTGTGCCCATGGCAAGCAGAAGTGCCCAGGCTGGGGATCGAACCCGTACCACAACAGTGACCGGAGCTGCTGCAGTGACAATGGCAGATCCCTAACCCACGGCACTGCAAGGGAACTCCTATCTGTGCCTATTTTGAGGGCAAGATAAATAAGAACAAAGCCCTGCCGGCTCATGTCAACAGCTCTGCTTCTCTGCCTGCCGGGCTCTGGGTTGTGTGTGTGTGTCAGAGGGAAGCTGAGGTGGCCACCTCTTCACAACCTCTGTCCTACGGACAAGTTGGTCACCCCGCCCCTCAGCACTGGAGTAAAATCATTAGAAATACAGAGCATCTGAAAGTGCTAAAGTGCACAGTGGGCTCAAGTAGGCGTGATGCATCTCTATGAAGCCCTCTGGCGAAACCCTCAACAAGGGGAGCTCTGGGCTGTCATGGTTTCACAGTGGCTCATTGTCTATACACCAAAGGCAATACCACAGAGGCAGGGGACGTTTGTACCCTCCTGCTTGCTGGAAGCCACTCTGGTACCTCAGCTCTGAGGTTTCCTTTGATGGGAGCAGGATGTGTGCAAGTTTTCACAGTGAATTTAGCATCCTCTCCTCAGCTGAGCTAAAGGGCCTGTTTTCCAAAATGATCCCATCTGACATTTAGATGACACTGGATTCAGTCCATCCCTCTCAGAGCAGCTTACCAGTGGGGCCTCTGTCTAAACCCCAGGAACAAGAGCAGAAGAGCCAGCTGGTTTTCTCACAAAGGACCCTGAGTGGTACTCAGCCCACACATGCTCCTATTTGATGCCTTTTTTTTCCCCCTCTGTTTTTGGCTGCACCTGCAGCCTATGGAAGTTCCTGGGCCAAGGATCAAATTTGAGCCGGAGCCGCAACCTATGCCAGAGCTACAGCAATGCTGGTTCCTTAACCCTCTGTGCCACAGTGGGAACTCCTTTTTAATGGAGCAAATTCATGCTTGGTAATAAGCAGGAAGTAGATCTCTTGTGCATTTGCCATCTTTAACCAATCCCTGGATGAGGTTCTAAAATCTCATTGAAAGGAAATGTTTAGACAAAATTGGGAAGGTGGAACTCGTTTCCCTTTCAATTTATACTTGGGCAGAATCAAAGAAACCTGAATGCCTTTAGCATTTTTTTTTTTTGCTTTTTTTTAGGGCTGCACCCACAGCATATGGAGTTTCCCAGGCTAGGGGTTGAATTGGAGCTAAAGCTGCCAGCCTACGCCAGAGCCACAGCAACGTGGGATCTGAGCCACGTCTTCGACCTATACCACAGCTCATGGCAACGCCAGATCCTTAACCTACTGAGCGAGGCCAGGGATTGAACCTGCATCCTCATGGATACTAGTCGGGTTCGTTAACCACTGAGCCACGATGGGAACTCCGCCTTTAGCATTTTAACCTTGTCCATGAAATATGTGACAATCCAGTGTGTGTGTGTTTGTGTGTGTGTGTGTGTACATGCGCTCATACTGGGGAGTACAGTGAGTGTTTGAATACTTACATCCTGTAGTTACTGATGCAAGATGATTTGAAGACTTGAAAATTTTCATTTATACAAGTAACTTATTTGTTCAAATTGGGCAAAGTATGTACAAGAGCCAGAAAAATGATTTAAAAAAAACTAAAAAACCAACAAAAAACCAGCTTTAACCAACAAACAGAAAAATGATTGGAAGAGTGAGGTGAGGTTAAAAAAATGTGCAGGAGTTCCCTGGTGGCTCAGCAGGTTAAGGATCCGGCATTGTCACTACCATGGCTCAGGTTATTGCTGTGGAATGGGTTTGATCCCTGGCCTGGGACCTTCCACATGCCATGGGTGTGGCCAAAAAAAACAAAAACAAAAACAAAAACAAAAAAAAGAATTTACTGTGTAGAGCTCAGGGAAACATTTGCTAAGCAGAGTTGAGAATATGCTTTTGACTCGGGGCTGTAAATCCCCAAAGAGGAATTTGCAGGGTAGTAAGAGGGCACTGCTGAGATGGACATGGGCAGACAGGAGTTGAGGTGTGTCTTAGTCAGCTCAGGCTGCATTACAAAATCCCAGAGCCTGGGTGGCTCAAACAATAGAAATTACTTTTCTTCCAGTTCTGGAAGCCGAACAGTCCAGGATCAAAGTGTCAGCAGATTCGGTTTCGGAGGAGAGCTCCCTTCCTGGTTTGCAGGCGGATGGCTACATTTTTGCTGAGTGTTCACATGGCCTCTTTGTGAGTGAATGGAGACAGGGAGAGTGAGCTCTCCTGTGTCTCTTCTTTTTTTTTTTTTGCTATTTCTTGGGCCGCTCCCGCGGCATATGGAAGTTCCCAGGCTAGGGGTCGAATCAGAGCTGTAGCTGCCAGCCTACGCCAGAGCCACAGCAACGCGGGATCCGAGCCACGTCTGCAACCTACACCACAGGTCATGGCAACGCCGGACCCTTAACCCACTGAGCAAGGGCAGGGATCAAACCCGCAACCTCATGGTTCCTAGTCGGATTTGTTAACCACTGCGCCACGACGGGAACTCCCTGTGTCTCTTCTTATAAGGGCACTAACCCATCCAATCAGGGCCCTGCCCTTATGACTTCGTTTAATCTTAAATACCTTCTTGTAGGCCCTGTCTCCAAATACAATCACATTAGAGGTTAGGGCTTCAACACACGAATTTGGGGAGGGGGGGAAACAGATCAGTCCATAGCAGAGTGGAAACTCCAAGTAGTAGAACAGCCTCCTAGAGAAACTGTGGGGATGCTTCCTGGGAAAATAAAAGATGGAGTTTCGCAATATGCTGGAGGGATAGGGAGGGCCTACTCCTGGCCCTTTGGAGATGCGAGGAAGGGCAGTGCAGACTAAAAGCTCTAGGTTGCTTGGAAAAATTACTTGATGAATGCTTTGATCTGGTAACCTCTCTCTCCCTCTTAATGGAATACTGGTGTATTTTTTTTTCTTTCTTACTTTTCTAGGGCCGCTCCCTGGCATATGGAGGTTCCCAGGCTAGGGGTCGAATTGGAGCTGTAGACGCCGGCCTACGCCAGAGCCACAGCCACACGGGATCTGAGCTGCGTCTGCGACCTACACCACAGCTCGTGGCAACGCTGGATCCTTAATCCACGGAGCAAGGCCAGGGATTGAACCCGCAACCTCATGGCTCCTAGTCGGATTTGTTCACCACTGTGCCACGACGGGAACTCCTACTGTTGTGTTCTTATTGGATAGATAGAACTAGGTTAGGAAGGAAGGAAATAAATGAAGAAGGAAAGTAGGAAGGGAGAGATTGGAGCTAGTAGGACTATGGGGTTGTGGCTACAATCTCCTGGGGGAGAAACAGAGAATGTGAGGTTATACTTTCTCTTGATCATGCAAGCAGTTACTGGCAATTTGTTCTGGCCAGGAAAACTTCTGCTATGGTGACTCCAGGTGACTGTGAAATAACCAATCTAGGAACAGAAATAGAATCGTTATTTTTTCTGCCTGAAGAACTCTTTTTCCTGTCATTTGATTTAAAGGCCAAAGGCTATTCACCAGGTGGTTGAGAATTATAAAACCTTCATGAAATGTTCATCAAAGTTTTGAATTGAATAGAGTGTGTGATCAAGGGGAAAGCTGGGCTAATTTAAATCCCTGCCAGACCTGTCTTAATGAGGTAACATGAGCTATAAAAATTATAGCGGCAAAGACTTCCGTGGAAGTCATTACACCCAATGCTGTGAGCTCACAGGACAGCCACTGAGTGTCATCTCTCTGGTGGCTGAATGGGGATCAGGCACTGGCCAAAGGTAATGCAAAGACGTGCTCCTCTCTTACTATGATTGTGTAGATCTCATGGGCTTTTCGAAGTGGCTTGTGGGTCAGTGTTTACTGGTTCCTGGACTAGCACACCCTCCTTCTGACGTCTTAAAAGAAACAATCCCCAGGTTTGGTAGAAGCCCTCGATCGTCTCACTTAAAGAAGTTGGAAGTCAATGTATAGTCACAGCCCCACCTCACTTTTACCCTGATTTGCTAACCTGATCCTTGCCAAATTAGGCTGAAAGGAAACCTGAGAGGATCTTTTCTTTTTTTCCATTTTCAGACAGGTACCAACCTTTACATTAAAGGGTCTACAAATATTTACTAATTTATCACTGGGACGCAGAATTGGTACATATTTTCAGGTGATCCTCTTCACCCGGCATGTGTATTTATATATTTATATATAAAGTTGAGGAGTTCCCGTCGTGGCGCAGTGGTTGACGAATCCGACTAGGAACCATGAGGTGGCGGGTTCGGTCCCTGGTCTTGCTCAGTGGGTTAACGATCCGGCGTTGCCGTGAGCTGTGGTGTAGGTTGCAGACATGGCTCGGATCCTGCGTTGCTGTGGCTCTGGCGTAGGCCGGTGGCTACAGCTCCGCTTCGACCCCTAGCCTGGGAACCTCCATATGCCGCGGGAGCGGCCCAAGAAATAGCAACAACAACAGCAGCAAAAGACAAAAGACAAAAGACAAAAGACCAAAAAAAAAAAAAAAAAAAAAGTTGACATCGTCTATAATTACAGATGGATATAATTACATCAATAGATGATAGAAGGATAGATCAATAGATGGATCGATCAATCAGTTGCTGTGATGGACAGAAGGAGGGGAAAAGAAACAAATTCATCAGTTGGTGTCATATCATGGTAGAACATAAGGCTAGAATGTGTTCAACCTTGTTGAAACCCAGTTCGTTTGACCTTGGGAAGGGCTTCTTCTCACTGAATCTCAGGGTCTCCATCAGGAAATCCAGAGAACTAATTCATCATTACTAAAGACCCATTCAATCTTGTGATCCTACAGTCATAAGGAGGGTGACAAGATGCTCTTCCATACTTAGGCTTCCATCTGAAAAGTGCATTTTGCTTTTACTTCCCATTTTGGTAAAGGAGAAGTTGAAGTTGAGCAAGGTTATGTGAGGCGCAAAGCAATTGGCGATGGAATTTCATCTTTAATCCAAGGCTTTGGATCTTTCTTCCTACTACATTAACTGCTGTTTACGGTGTCTGCTGGCACCATATTGGGCTATTTAAAATGCTATTCTGAATGACACCTTTGACTGGACAGAAAAAGTTATATCATCAAAACATTCTGTGGAGCCCTTTCTTTTTTTTTTTTTTTTTTTTTTTTTTTGTCTTTTGTAGGGCTGCACCTGCAGCATATGGAGGTTCCCAAGCTAGGAGTTGAATCGGAGCTGTAGCCGCCAGCCCACACCACAGCCACAGACACAGCAATGCCAGATACAAGCCATGACTGTGACCTACACCACAGCTCACGGCAATGCTGGATCCTTAACCCACTGGGTGAGGGAGGCCAGGGATCAAACCCGAAACCTCATAGTTCCTAGTGGGATTCGTTTCCGCTGTGCCATGATGGGAACTCCTGCGGAGTCTTCTCAATGACACTTATACTCCTAGAGAGCAAAGGTGTTAGTAAGCATGTTAAGCATGTGTAGTATTGTTTTATTTAGTTTCCATTACCCAAAATTTTAAAGCAGTTTCACTAAAAACATAGGAGTAACAATCTTAACACTCCAGGAGGAAAATTTGGGCAGAGAACTCTCTGAGAAACATCCTCAAACTAATGGCTGGTCAAAATAAACCTCTCCTCTCTCTTTTCTTTCCCTTCTCCCTCCTTTCTTGATTTGTATTAAGTTTTCTCTATTGGTTTCTCTTTTCTATTCCCTATCTGGTTTAAGGCAAATTGAGCCAGGTTTCTGAAACTTAAATCCAAAAGCAGGAGTTCCCGTCATGGCTCAGTGGTTAACGAATCCGACGAGGAACCGTGAGGTTGCGGGTTCAATCCCTGGCCTTGCTCAGTGGATTAAGGATCCAGCATTGCCTTGGTTTGGTCACAGACGTGGCTCAGATCCCACGTTGCTGTGGCTCTGGTGTAGGCTAGAGGCTACAGCTCTGATTAGACCCCTGGCCTGGGAACCTCCATGTGCTGTAGGGGTGGCCCTAGGAAAAAAAAACGCAAAAAGACACACACACACAAAAAAGAATCTAAAGGTTATTAAAAAAAAAAAAGCAGTGTAATGGATACATCATCTAACTCTCATGTCAACTCACTAGGTACGAACTGCTATTATACTCATTTTAGATAGCGAGAAACTGGGGGCACAGAGGACTTGAAAAATTGCCCAAAGTCACACAACTGAGAAATACGTGGAGCCATGATTTTGATCAAGAAAGTGTGAATCCAGTGACTACACCATTAGCTATTATACTATATGCTAGTAAGTGTGAAGCCAGATTTTAAACCAGCTGTTTGACTTAAACCCCACTGATCTTGGGAGTTCTCTTCGTGGCTCAGCGGTTAACGAAGGTGACTTGCATCCATGAGGATGTGGGTTCGATCCCTGGCCTTGCTCAGTGGGTTAAGAATCCGGCAGTTGCCATGAGCTGTGGCGTAAGTTGCAGACGTGGCTCAGATCCTGGGTTGCTGTGGCTGTGGTGTAGGCTGGCAGCTGTAACTCTGATTTGACCCCTAGCCTAGTAATATGCCATGGTTGCTGCCCTAAATAGCCAAAAACCCCCAAAAAACAAAAAACCCCAAACCAAAAAGAAATCATTGATCTTAACTACTAGACTATATTACTTGTGATAAAAATGATGCTGATCATAATGATGACAATAAAAGTAATAATTATTATAGCTGGCATTTATTGTTTTTTTTTTGTTTTGTTTTGTTTTTTTTTTTGTCTTTTTGCCTTTTCTAGGGCTACTTCCCGCGGCATATGGAGGTTCCCAGGCTAGGGGTCGAATCGGAGCTATAGCCGCCGGCCTACACCACAGCCACAGCCACACGGGATGCGAGCCTCGTCTGCAATCTACACCACAACTCATGGCAACACTGGATCCTTAATCCACTGAGCAAGGCCAGGGATCGTACCTGCAACCTCATGGTCCCTAGTCGGATTCATTAACCACTGAGCCACGATGGGAACTCCTATTGAGCTTTTATAGTGTACCAGCACTACTATAAGTATTTTAATAAATTAACTCATTTAATCTTCACAAAACCCTATGAGATTGTTACCACCGTTATCCCCATGAAAAAATGCATTTCTGCTCATATTTATAAACTGAGGGACAGAATTTATTTTTAAGAATTTTAAATTAAGATACAATTCACATACCATAAAATATACCCTTTTAAAATGTAAAATTTCATGGGAGTTCCTGTTGTGGCTCAGCGGTTAGGGAAACTGACTAACATCCCTGAGGATGTGCGTTCGATCCCTGGCCTCGCGCAGTGGGTTAAGGATCCCATGTTGCTGTGGCTGTGGTGTAGGCTGGTGGCTATAGCTCCGACTGGATCCCTAGCCTGGGAACCTCCATACGCCCTAAAAGACCAAAAAAAAAAAAAACAAAAAACAAAAAAACAAAAAACAAAAAAAAGGAAAATGTCGTGATTTTTAATCTATCCATTATGTTGCACAACCATCACCACTATGTAATTTTAGAATATTTTCATTATCCCAAAAAGAAAGCCTGTGTGCATTAGCAGTCACTTTCCATTTCCCTTGCCCCCCAGCTCTTGGCAAACAGTAATCTACTTTCTGTCTCTATAGATTTGCCCATTCTGGACATTTCATATAAAAGGAATCATACAATATGTGTCCTTTTGCGTCTGGCTTCTTTCATTTGGCATAGAGAAAAACAGCTACCCTTTATTGGTTGCCATGACTACCATGTCCTAAGCACTGTTATTGGGAGCTTTGTGTGCATTATCTCTAATTCTCCCAATAACCTCGTGTCAGAAACTATTATCTTCATTTTAATGAGGAGACAGAGTCACAGAGCTGTTCAGTATCTTGCATAAAGTGCAACAGCTCGTAAATGGCAAAGTTAAAATGCAGACCCCCGCTCTATCTGTATCCAAATCCCATGCCCTTTGCACTCCATCCCTCTGCCTCATGGTCATATGAATGTGGGCTAGTAACGGGGTGGCCTTAAAGCCAGGGCAAAGGAGTCCAGTCATCCTGCTGGTGATGGGAAAGTATAGCCCCAAGCTCTCCTGGACTTGGTGCCCGGTAGTGGGGTGGGGGTAAGGGGTTCCCTCTCCCTCCCAAGCCTGTGCTCTGTACTTCAGCAAATTTCTCTGCCGAGGTCCTGCTTGACTTCTTCTCTCTGGAACTCCCTTGAGGCCCCAGCTGATGTATATATAGGCTGAAGAGCCTGTGGGGGGGAATTTCTGTATGTCTTCATCTGGCTTTGTGTTACACATGGCGTTGTGATGAGGCAAGATTTCTACTGAGGGAAGGAAAACAATCAAAACAATCAATGGGATCTCTTCAAGCCTTGCCCAAAGTCTGCCGCTTGGGCACGTTTCCTTCTGGGATTCATTGGGCACCAGCTCGCCTTGTGTGGATGGGCATCCAAAGCTGACAGCTCATATGTGCCTCCACCACAGGTGGTTTTAGGGTTGCCCACTGGTTTGGTGCACAGAGAGCCATTTATGCTGTTGACCTGTACTGACGCTTTCTCCCAATGTAAAGCTCTTCGGGGTGTGACTTGGAAGGATCTAGGGTAATGCACTTCAAAGAGAGAGGATGGGTCGATAAAGCTGAGATTTGTGCTGTGCAGTGCTGATAATGATTCTTTGCTGGCTTTGGAGGATTTCACATAAAAGAAAATCTTTATCTCAAAGAACAGGCTGCTAGAATGTTAGAGATGGGAGTGACCCTTAAGACTTAAGTATTCGGTCCCCCCCCTTTTTTTTTGCTTCTTAGGGCCACACCCGCCGCATATGGAAGTTCCCAGGCTAGGGGTCCAATCGGAGCTACAGCCGCTGGCCTACGCCACAGCCACAGCAACACGGGATCTGAGCCGCGTCTGCAACCTACATCACAGCTCACGGCAACGCCGGATCCTTAACCCACTGAGCGAGGCCAGGGATCAAACCCGCAACCTCATGGTTCCTGGTCGGATTCGTTTCCACTGCACCACGACAGGAACTCCTCAGCCCTTCCTTTTTTAGAGACAAATACATGCACCAAGTCTAAGAAAGAAGTTTGGCACAGAGCCTGAGTGTGTGACACATCTGTGGGTGCCAATGGGACAGACCATAAGGGTCATGGTGCTTGGGCTGCTTTATCCAGTGAAGTCTTGACCCCATCGATCCCTGAATTTCAATGACACACAAACATATCAGATGGTGCCTGTTGTAGCACTGCCCTCCGTGCTGCAGCTTCACTGTTCTCTTTCATGAAAACGTGCCCTCGGCAGGATGGGCCCTTGTCACTACCAGGACACTGATGATAACGATGACGATAAAAATGACACTCTCATCTCAGAAGATCTGGAGCATGGTGGAAATGACTTGTGCTCTAGTGATTTTCGAGGTTGCCTTGGGGGACCTCCCAGTTGCCTCCTCAAAGCCATCTGTTGTGTCCCCTTCTCTCTCTCAAGGACCACCAGGACAGCCTACAGGGGGAGGGGGAGAGGAGATGGTGCAGGTCCACAGAACAGAACCAAAATATCCAACAGTGCAATTGGCTCTCCCCAGGGACCTGCCCCAAGAGCTCTTTCATTTATACACTGTGCAAAAGCAGATGTTTATACTAACGCTTGCGGACAATGAAGAATTGGGTGGTGTTTTCCATGCTCTGCATAAGAAGGCACAGAGATGGGTACTGAAATAATGCCTTCCAAAAAAGTTAGTAAAATGCAAATCCAAACAGCTCTTTTTTTTTTTTTTTTTGGCTGCACCCATGGTCTGTGAAAGTTCCCGGGTGCCAAAGCAGTGACAACGTTTGATCCTTCACTCACTGCGCTGCAAAGGAACTCCTAAACAGCTCATTTGTTTTAGATTGCTGAACCGATTTGCTGTTACTGCAGCTAGAAGACCTTTAAGTCACTGTCGAGTTCACAGAGGAAGTGAGAAGCTGGCAGGAAAGAGGGTGTCTGGAGAGAAACCTTTGTCGTTTTGACACTGAGGATGGTGTGTCTCAGGCTCCCCCTTTTAACTTTTTATCTTGAGATAGTTTTAGACTTACCAAAAGGCTGTGCAAATAGCACAGAGTTTCTGTATGGCCGTCACTTAGCTTCCCCTTATGTTAACATCTTCTATGACCACAGAATACTTATCAAAAGTAAGGCATTAACATAAAAAAGAATAAGAGAATGCCATTTGCAGCAACACGGATGGACCCAGATATTATCACACTAAGTGAAGTAAGTCAGACAACGACAAATATAATATCATGTATACGAGGAAGCTAAAATATGATACAAATGAACTTATTTACAAAACATAAGCAGACTCACAGAGGTAGAAAACAAACTCATGATTACCAAAGGGGCAAGCAGTGGGGCAGGGATGAATTGGGAGTTGGGATTGGCAGATGGAAGCTAGTGGGTATGAAACAGATAAACAACAAGACCTACTGTATAGCACGGGGAACTATACTTAATATCTTATAATAAACTATAATGGAAAAGAATATGAAAAAGAATATATGTATATGTATGTGTAACTTAATCACTTCGCTCTACACCAGAAACTAACCCGACATTATAAATCACCTATATGCCAATACAAAAAATGAAAACATAACAAAGAGGACTTAAGGTTCCTCCTCTCAAAATCTGCATCCCCTTGCATCAACTTTTAAGAACGTTTTTATTTAAATATGTATAATCATATGAAGGTTTTTTGGAATATCAAAAAAAGTAAGGCATTAGTCTTGGTACAATGCTATTGACCAAACTATAACATCTGTTCAGATGTCATCCGTTTTTCCACGGAAGTCCTTTTTCTATTCTAAGATCCAGTCTCAGCCTCCACATTGCATTTGTTGCCTTAGTCACACAGCGTGACTCCTTAGTCACTTCCCGTCTGTAACAGTTCCTCAGTCTTGTCTTCCGAGACCTTGACATTTTTGAAGAGTAGTGGTCAGATATTTTGTAGAATGTCCTTCAATTGGGGTTTGCCTGATGTTTTCTCATGATGAGAATAAAACAGAAATGTCTCCTGATTAGTTAGAAAGAAACTGAAGTCTGTTCTCCAAGTCCATGATTTTCTTTTCTGTGGAAAGGTTCATTTGTGCCGTATATTATATGCTGTACAGTAGAAAAAAAAATTGTATTGGGGAAATAAAAATTAAAAAAAAAAGAAATAAACTGAAGTTGGGGAGCTGGTTGAGGGCTACACTTAAGAAAGGGAGGTTATTTTCTCTGGCATCCTGTACCCCCTGTCATTGCTCTCTGTCCATTTCCAGTCTTCTTCTCTCTGCCTCTAATGGCCAAGATTTTCTAAGCACTTGCTCTGTGTCCAACATAATCATGGAGGAACGGAATGCTGCAGAAGAAAGGCGCCTTTTAAATTTTTCATTTTTTTTTTCACAAGTGTCCTCGAACTCTAGGAAGGAATTCCAATTTCCTACATCGAAACTACATGGAGGCAGCACGGTGCTCCTTTTGAAAAGGTTTGAGCTGAGGGGCAGCCCCTCTTGCAGCCAGAATTCATCATTATATTACTGATTGTGTCAAAAAGAGTGATGCTGCCTTAGCAAAATTTGAAACTTGCAATGTGTGTACTACATCGTAGGGGAAGCTTCCTGAAGTTGCCTCCTTAATTGAGTGAGTTTCGTCTCTGAGCTTCTGCTATTTCCTACTCTTGGTGGAGGGAGAAACGGTAATCCTTACTTTTGTTGGTTTTTTTTTGTTGTTGTTGTTGTTTTTTGAGTTCCCAGAGAGATGAGAAGTATTATGAAATCATCAGTGTTGTAGCTTAGAATATGATCCTTCCAACTGATGCCACTGGCTAAGATTTAGTATCTTCTTCAGAAGAAAGTTTGGGGATTTTTTCATAGCCCTATTGATCATCAGTGCTAGAAGAAATTCTGTTCACAGTCCTGCTATTTAACAGATGAGATCACTGAGGCCAGAGAGGGAAGAGCAATCAATTATTCAATGAAATCTCTATTGCCCACTTTCTTTGTTGTTGTTGTTGTTGTTGTTGTTGTTGTTGTTGCTATTTCTTGGGCCGCTCCCGCGGCATATGGAGGTTCCCAGGCTAGGGGTCGAAGCGGAGCTGTAGCTGAGGCCTATGCCAGAGCCACAGCAACTCGGGATCCAAGCCGCGTCTGCAACCTACACCACAGCTCACGGCAATGCCAGATCGTTAACCCACTGAGCAAGGGCAGGGACCGAACCCGCAACCTCATGGTTCCTAGTAGGATTCGTTAACCACCGCGCCACGACGGGAACTCCTATTGCCCACTTTCTAGGTGCTCAGTTCCGTACTGGTTGGTATAAGGGCATATAGGTTTATAGGACATGGTCTGGTCTCTATCCTTAAAAAGCTTAAAGAACTAGTAGGAGAGTGACTACTACTCCTTTTAAAGTGACAGTGAACAAGGCAGGGTAGTTGATGCTGAGAGTCATAAGAATTCATAGGCAAATGTAGTAAAAGCTTGAAAAGGCCTTAAAGGGGAGGATCTTTAAAACTGAGCTGGATCTTTAACAATTGATAGGAAGTGGAGAGGTAAAAAGTCAGACTGTGGGGGAGTTCCCATTGTGGCTCAGCCGGTTAAGAACCCGACTAAGTATCCATGAGGTTGCCGGTTCAATCCCTGGCCTCACTCAGTGGATTAAGGATTTGGCATCGCTGCAGGTTGTGGCGTAGGCTGCAGATGCGGCTTGGATATGGCATTGCTGTGGCATAGGCCTCAGCTGCAGCTCTGATTCAACCCCTAGCCTGGGAACTTCCATATGCAGCACGTGGGCCCATACAAAGAAAAAAACAACAAAAAAAAAAGTCAGACCGTGGAAAGCCCCAAAAGCCAGGCAGAAAAGGTTGGAGGATTTGAAGCACATGAAGGAAGTAGTCTTCACAGAAGTTTAATCTGCCTGAGATGTGCAGTGGGAGTCATTGCCAGGCAAGTGTGACATTTATTCTGGGCCTCCTGGAGGTAGGGCCAAAGCACTGTGGTCCACTGGTGAGACTAGGAATCAGGTAGGAAAGGAGAACTGCTGTATGGAACAAGTGGGAGAGAATTTAGGGGAGGTAATTGTATTTCTGAGTGTCCCTTACACTTTAATTGAAAAGGTATACTGGTTAACATTTTTAATAGATGGGTAATAAGGACCTACTGTATAGCAGAGAGTAATCTGCTCAATACTGTGTAATAGCCCATATGGGAAAAGAACCTGAAAAAGGATATACGTATATGCATGCTGATTTTCTTTTCTTTTCTTTTCTTTCCTTTTTTTTTTTTTTTTTTTTTTTGTATTTTCTAGGGCTGCACCTGCGGCATATGGAGGTTCCCAGGCTAGGGGTCTAATCAGAGCTGTAGCTGCTGGCCTTCGCCACAGCCACAGCAACACCAGTTCCGAGCCGCATCTGAGACCTACACCACAGCTCATGGCAACACTGGGTCCTTAACTCACTGAGCGAGGCCAGGGATCAATCCCGCAACCTCATGGTTCCTAGTCGGATTCGTTAACCACTGAGCCACGATGGGAACTCCATGCTGATTTTCTTTACCGTACACGTGAAACCAATGCAACTTTCTAAGTCAACTGTGTTTCAGTACAATTTATTTAAAAATCATTTTTAAAGTGCTGACTATGTGCTAGCCATTGCTTTATGTGCACTAGTTCATGTAATGTCTCCTTTGCAGAGGAGGAAACTGAGACTTGGAAAAATAAGTAACTCCTTCCAATCCACAGGGCTGGCAAATAGCAAAGCTAAGTTGCCCAAATAGGCCTGATTTCAGAGTCTCTACACCTGGCTGCATTATTTCTTCTGTGTTAGAGCTGGAGGAACCTTTGGATTTTAGTCCAAACTCCCATTTTAATGAAGAGCCGGCCAAAACTCCAAACAGGGAGAACGGGCCACCTGATACCTGATCCTTTAGCTCTTCTGCAAAATCTTCGTGCCCCTGACACCAGGGGATGGGGTGTCTGATCCTGAAGGCTCCATGACTATACTTGGGAGAACAAACCCTCTCTAAAAGAGCTCACGTTGGGAGTTCCAGTCGTGGCTCAGTGGAACCAAATCTGACTAGTATCCATGAGGACGCAGGTTGGATCCCTGGCCTTGCTCAGTGGGTTAAGGATCCAGCATTGCCGTGAGCTGTGGTGTAGGCCACAGCTGTGGCTTGGATCTGGTGTGGCTGTGGCTGTGGCGTAGGCCAGAGGCTACAGCTCCGATTTGACCCCTAGCCTGGGAACTTCCACATGCCACAAGTGTGGCCCTAAAAAAAAAAGCCCAGGCTGTAGACTTTGCTGATTAAAATCAGGTTCTTCACATCCTTCGATGACTCTTCCCCCTCCAGTTGTAACCAGAGATCTGGGTCAAGAAGGGGCTCAAAGGGGGGCTCTCCTGGCAGGGGCCCAGCACTGCACACAGGAGCGTGTGCTCCTAGAGCTGGGAAGTCAGTGGTGGGCACAGATGTTACCTCACCTTCGTAGTTTGATTCATCACTCTGAAGGCTCTTCTGTTTGGACAAGTGTCTTTTATAACATGGCCACTTTGTGTTCTTGGCCAAATTCCTTGTCTCCTGCTGAACAGCATTTTCATTTGTAAAGTGAGAATAGTGATCATTCTTACCTTTTCAGGGTTTGGGGTGTGAGAATAAAATAGCTTTGGCTAAGTATACAGCACAGGCCCTTAATGAACATTAGCACCCCGAAATACCTTGGTAGGATAAGCAACAGACGGTAGGATGACAAGATCACTGAGTTTGGAATCAGACAACATGAAGATGCATTCAGGATCTACCTTGGATGTGGTCTTGGACAAATCAGATAGGCTCTGGCTATAGTCCCTCATCTGAAAACAAAGGAGTTCATTTGGAATGCTGCAAGTGGTCATCCTTAAGAAGGAACAGGGCGGGGTTCCCGTCGTGGCTCAGGGGAAACGAATCTAACATCCATGAGGACGCAGGTTCGATCCCTGGCCTCGCTCAGTGGGTTAAGGGTCCTGTTTTGCCATGAGCTGTGGTGTAGTCCGCAGATGTGGCTGTGGTGTAGACTGGCAGCTGTAGCTCCGATTTGACCCCTACCCTGGGGACCTCCGTATGCTCTGGGTGGGGCCCTAAAAAAAAAAAAAAAGAAGGGACAAGACATGCGAAGCTGGTGGAAGGAGACACAGGTAACAAAGGGAGGGGAGGAGGGAATTGTCCAGAAACCCGCTTTGCTTTTTCTCAGCATCTCAAATATTTGCCCCAAACCTTTGTTTTCAAGGAGAACACAAGCTCAGTAAAAATGTAATTGCAATGTAGAGGCAGCTTTAGAAAAACTTAACCATAACAGTAACGATAATATGCACCATTTATTGAGTGAGTGTTTGCTATGACCAAGGACTGAGCTGAATGCTCTTCACAGAGAATGTCCATTTTCCCTAAAAACTGCACAAGGTAAGCATTTACAGGTGAGGAAACTGAGTTGCAGATATGTGGGGCCAATATCCAGGTCCCACAGATTAGGAAGCAGTGGTGATGGGATCCTGATTTGAATTTCTTGAGCTTCATTCAAATGACTTGTTCTTTGCCTTATGCTTAGATGTTTCTCATTTTCACTCATTAAGTGCTGGCCCTTCAAGGTGGTCTGGTTAAGAGGCTGTATTTATTTTCAGAAGCTGTCGCCAGATCATGAAGCCCTCTTTGCGTTTCTTTTTAAGAGCTGGTTTTCAGAAACATACAAGGAAATCAGCCCTGCCCTTTTCCACCACAACCTGTTCAAGGACCAGTGGTATTTGACCTTTGGATTCTCTACCTTAGGGACTAGATGTGCATCTGAACATCATCTGAAGAGTTCCCATAATGAGAATTCATACTCAGAAACACATTGTAGTCATGGTTGTAAATATTTGGAATACTTGTGCTTTGGGATTTGAAGCCAGTTTCAAAAACAGGTGTTCCAGAAATGGCTTTAGGATTGGTAACACCATTGCAGTCCTAGGATGACTGCTCTAAAAAATGAGCAAACCCATTTGGGAGTCGAAGGGCTGACAGGGCGACTGAAAGCAACAAGATGTAATCCCCTCCCAGTTCCTATTCCAACCAAGCTAATATTTCATACTTGTGGAATGAGTGACGTGCAAATTGGTGTGTGCGTGTGTGTGTGTGTGGGGGGGGTCTTCCAACATAGCGAACAACAGGAGACTGAGAGAGAGAGGCAGAGAGAGAGAGAGAGATGTGGAATTTCCCTCCAAATCTCCTCCTACCTGAGTTCCTGGCTCTAAACCTAGACCAAAGGTTTTTTTTTTCCGTTCCTTTTCTTTTCTTTAGATTGATAAACAATAGCATTTAATTGTTTCTGCTTAAATTTCCTTTGTTACGCCCATGCTAATTTTCATGTTTTCTTTTTTTTTTTTTTTTTGTCTTTTTGCTATTTCTTTGGACCGCTCCCGCGGCATATGGAGGTTCCCAGGCTAGGGGTCCAATCGGAGCTGTAGCCCCTGGCCTATGCCAGAGCCACAGCAATGTGGGATCCGAGCCGCGTCTGCAACCTACACCACAGCCCACGGCAACGCTGGATCGCTAACCCACTGAGCAAGGCCAGGGATCAAACCCGCAACCTCATGGTTCCTAGTCGGATTCGTTAACCACTGCACCACGACGGGAACTCCTAATTTTCACGTTTATAGGACATTTATATTGTTTGTTTATATCTTCTGCTCACTTTGCATTGGTACATTAGTTCTTTTTTATTTCCTCTATAGACTTCTTTACATCATAATGACAATAGTGCTTTTCCATATTTGCTGCAAGATTTTTTTCCTCCGTTTTCTCTCTGCCTTTCAGTTGTCTTCATTATTTTTTCCTTTTTATGGCTGCACCTGTGGCATAGGGACGTTCTCGGGCTGGGGGCAGAATTGGAGCTGATGTAAAGAATTTAACCTCACCCAAAGAGAGGTCTGGCCTTTGCCCTTGGCTTCTGGAAGATAATCTCTAGGCCTTAGAATGTCATGTGTGATAGGAATGTCTTTGTTTGTTTGGGAGTCTTGGTCCAGCCATATAGTAACTATGTGATTTAGAGTGGGGGCATTGACCCACACCAATAGTGTGCTTAATGGGCGGCGGGGGGAGCAGGTTCGGTCCAGCCAGGTGATGACTATGTGATGTACACTGGGGGCTCAGAGCCACGCCAAAACCAACACGATGAAGGGCTGGGGCTTTGGGTCATGCAGGTTGACCTCCCGAGGATTGGAAACTGAGCCCACATCAGCCATGTAGGCAGGCAGCTGTGTCCACATGATGGAGCCCCATTGGAGGTTCTTGATACCAAGGCTTGGGTAAGATTCCTAGTTGGCAAGACTCCATGCAATTGTCACACATCCATTCCAGGAGAGTAATGCTGTCTTGAGTCCACGAAAAGAGGACAACTGGAAGTTCTGCATTTGGCATTATTCTGGAATCTGCCCCAAACGCTTCTTCTCTTGGCTGATTTTATTTTATTTTATTATTTTTTAAAATTAATTTTTTGTCTTTTTGCCTTTTCTAGGGCCACTTCCCACAGCATATGGAGGTTCCCAGGCTAGGGGTCGAATAGGAGCTATAGCTGCTGGCCTACGCCAGAGCCACAGCAATGCAGGATCCGAGCCACGTCTGTGACCTACACTACACCACAGCTCACGGCAATGCTGGATCCTTAACCCACTGAGCAAGGCCAGAGATTAAACCCACAACCTCGTGGTTCCTAGTCATATTTGTTAACCACTGAGCCACGATGAGAACTCTCCTTGGCTGATTTTAATTTCTCTCCTTTGGCTATAATAAAATGCAACTGTGAGTATAATAGCTTTCAGTGAGTTCTGTGAGTCCTTCCAGCAAATTATTGAAACTGAGGGTGGTTTGGGAATGTCCTGAACTTGCAATAGTAGTGACAGTGGTCCTGTGTGGACTGTTCCCTCCAATTCTGCAGTTGGCTATCTTTTTGCAGATGTGCAGGGTGGGGGCCTCCTTGTACCCCAGGCCTCTTCCCCACCTTCCCCTTGAGAGGTACTGTGTCCCCACACACCTTCTCCAAGGGACCTTCACCCTTCTCAGTCTCCCTCTGTCTCTGAGGCTCACTGAGGGGACAGCCACCACCTCATCCCAGGGTCACCATCTCATAGGGGCCAGAGAAATGGGCATTTCTGACGGAAAAAGGGATCTGGGAGGGAGGAGGATACATGTTTCTCTTCTTTTTTTTCTAGACCTTTGTGGCGAATACCCCTGTCTTCATACTGGGGCTTCATGCTGGGGCCACAGAGGTGAACAGACAGGGCCTACCCTAAGGAGAGTGAGGTCCCCATCCTGTGGGGGGAGAAAAGCACATCAACACATAGCAATGACAGCGATCATAATATTAAAAATGAACAAAACAGTTCACAGCAACGCAGGATCCAAGCCGTGTCTGCAACCTACACCACAGCTCACAGCAGCACTGGATCCTTAACCCACTGAGTGAGGCCAGGGATTGAACCTGCATCTTCATGGATGCTGGTCAGATTCCTTTCGGCTGAGCCATGAGGGGAACTCCCATTTCTTTTTTTGTGGTGAGAACATTTAAGATCTGCTCCCTTAGCAACTTTCAAGTTTATGAGACAGTATTATTAACTATAATTACCATGCTGTATATTGGATCCCCAGAAATTGTTCACCTTGTAGCTGGAAGTTTATATTCTTTGACCAATCTCTCCCCACCATCCCTGCCCCTGATAACTACCACTCTACTCTCTGTTTCTCTGAGTTTGGCTTTGTAGATTTCACAAATGTGATATCATATAATATTTATCTTTCTCTGACTTATTTTACTTAGCATAATGCCCTCAAGGTCTATCCAAGTTGTTGCAAATGGTGGGGTTTCCTTCTCTTATGGCTGAGTTCTTTCTATCTATCCATCCATTCAACTATGATATCTTCTTTATCCATTCATACACTGATGGACACTTAGGTTGTTTCCATATCTTGGCTATTGTGAATAATGCAGTAATTGCACAAGGGGGTGCAGATAGCTCTTTGAGATCTTGTTTTCACTTCCTTTGGATAAACACCCAGAAGTGAGTTGTTGTATCATATGGTAGTTTTATTTTGGACACACTATATTGTTTTCCATGGTGGTTGCACCAACTTACATTACCACCAACAGTGCACAAGTGTTCCCTTTTCCCCACACCCTCACCAACACTTGTTATCTTTGACTTTTTGATGGTAGCCATTCTAACAGGTGTGAGGTAATATCTTTTTGTGGTTTTGATTCGCATTTCTCAGCATGTGAGGATTCTAAACAGTTTTGGGGGTTTGTTTCTCAGTGTGTGAGGTGTCTGAGTTCCTTGAATGTCTTTGTCCCTGGTTGTAATGTTTCTGAGTTTTTTGGGGGTCTGTAGGCCAGGGTGTAAGATCTCGGCATTCTTGGGGGGTGTTTTGTGTCACGGCATGTCTGAGCTGTTGGCAGGACTGTGTTCACATATGAGCTGCTGGCCATTTGGGGGTCTGTATCCTGGGTTTGGGGTCTCCTAGTAATCTGATGTGGTCCATGTGCAGGGCTAGAGGTCTCTGAACTCAGAGTGTGAATTCTCTGAGTTGTTTAGGGGTTTATGTCAATGTGTGAGATCTATTATCTGGTTAGTGTCTTTGTTTTTGAGCGTCCTGAGCTGGTTGGCTGACTCCATGGGTATGAGGTGTCTGGCTGTTTGGGAATATGTATTCTTGGTGTATGATCTGTGGGACAGTTTTGGGTGTGCGTCTAGGATTATGTCTGTCTGCAGGTCTCTGAGCTATTTCTATATCTATTTTCAGACTGTGAGGTCTTTGAGGTATTTGGGGAGTCTGTATCCTAAACACTTTGGGTATTTGTGTTCAATGGAATGACTCCACGGAGCCATTTAGAGGTCTCTGTTAATGAGCCGTGTGGGCATCTTTGTCCAGCGTATGAGATCTCTGAGCAGTTCAGGGGTCTGTGCCTAAGGTGCAGGTTGTCTGAGCAGTCTGAGGGTCCTTATCTCAGATTATGAGGTCTCTAAGTTGATATAAAATGTTTAATGTCTGTCTGCTGTTTGGGGATTTGTGTTTGGAGTGAGATCTCTGAGCTCTTTGGTGGTCTGTGCTTCAAGGTATAAGTGTGAAGTATTTCAAAGTCTGTGTTCAGGGTGCGAAGTGTCTAAACTCTTTGAAGGTCTGTGCTCCAAGTTTGAATCTATAGTATTTGGGGTTCTGTATTCAGGGTGTGAGGTCTCTGAACTCATTAGGGGTATGGGTTCCAAAGTTTGAGTCTGAAGTATTTCCAGTCTGTTTAGGGTGTGAGGCCTCTGAGATCTTTGAAGATGTTTGTCCCAAAGTTTGAATGTAATGTATTCGGGGTCTCAGTTCAGGATCTGAGATTTTATGGTTTTTTGTCCTTTTTTTTTTTTTTTTTTTTTTTTTTGCTATTTCTTGGGCTGCTCCCACCTCATATGGAGGTTCCCAGGCTAGGGGTCAAATCAGAGCTGTAGCCGCGTCTGCAACCTACACCACAGCTCATGGCAACGCTGGATCCTTAACCCACTGAGCAAGGCCAGGGATTGAACCAGCAACCTTATGGTTCCTAGTCGGATTCGTTAACCACTGGGCCATGACAGGAACTCCCTGAGATTTTAAATACTTGAATGATCTGTGTTCTAAAGTCTGAGTTTGAGGTAATGGGGGGACCTTTGTTCAGGATGTATAATCTCTGAAATCTTTTGTGTGTCTCCTTCTTGGGACTTGAATATAGCGTACATGGGGGTCTCTTTTGTAAGAGCATGGGGTCCCTGAACTATTAGAAGGTTGGTGACAAGGTTTGAATTGTCTGTGTTTAGGCTAAGTCTCTGAACTAGAGGGTCTTTGTCCCAAGGTACTAGTGTGCATTACTTGAGGCCTCTGTTTAGGGAGTGAGGTCCTTGAGTTTTTTAAAATTTTTTATTAAATATTTATTTATTTATTTATTTATTTATTTATTTTTGGTCTTTTTGCCATTTCTTGGGCCGCTCCCGCGGCATATGGAGATTCCCAGGCTAGGGGTCCAATTGGAGCTGTAGCCGCCGGCCTACGCCAGAGCCACAGCCACGCTGGATCCGAGCCGCATCTGCGACCTACACCACAGCTCACGGCAACGCCGGATCCTTAACCCACTGAGCAAGGCCAGGGATCGAACCCACAACCTCATGGTTCCTAGTCAGATTCGTTAACCACTGAGCTACGACAGGAACTCCTTTTTTTCAGTTTTTTTAAATCGAAGTACCATTGATTTACAATATCATGTTGGAGTTCCCGTCGTGGTGCAGCGGAAATGAATCCGACTAGGACCCATGAGGTTGTGGGTTCGATCCCTGGCCTTGCTCAGTGGGTTAAGGATCTGATGTTGCCGTGAGCTGTGGTGTAGGTCGCAGATGCAGCTCGTATCCCCCGTGGTTGTGGCTGTGGTGCAAGCCGGCAGCTGTAGCTCCGATTCGACCCCTAGCCTGGGAACCTCCGTATGTCCATAAAAACAAAATAAATAAATAAATAGATAAAAAGCAAAATAAATAAATATTTATAAAAAAAACAATATCATGTTAATTTCTTCTGTATAGCAAAGTGACTCAGTTTTATACACTTATACATGCTTTTTAATATTCTTTTCCATTATGGTTTACCCCAGGATATGGGATATAGTTCCCTGTGCTATAAGTAGGACCTTGTTGTTTACCCATTCTACATGGAATAGTTTGAATCTCCTAACCCCAAACTCCCAGTCCATTCTTCCCCCATGGCAATCACAAGTCTGTTCTCTATGTCTATATGTTTCTGTTTTGTAGATAAGTTCATTTGTGTCATATTTTGGATTCCACATATAAGTGATATCATATGGTATTGGTCTTTCTCATTCTGACTTCACTTAGTATGAGAATCTCTAGGTGCATCCGTGTTGCAGCAAACGGTGTTATTTTGTTCTTTTTTATGGCTATGTAGTATTCCATTGTATATATGTAGTTCCTTGAATTTCTGAAGGGTTGAGCCTGAGATGTTGGAGCATCTGTGTCTAGGGTGTGCAGTATTTGAATTTTTAGAGTGTCTGTGTTCCAAGTTTGGGTTGGAGGTATTTGGGATTTGATTTCAGAGTGTGAGAGCCTTGCGTTCTAAGGGTTAGTATTCCAAATTTCGAGTTTAAAGTACTTAGAGGCCTGTGTTAGAGTGCTAAGTTTCAGAACTCATTAATACAGTCTCTGAACTTGGTCTATATGTATCCAGTTTGAGGTATTTTGGGATTTGTGATCAGGAAATGAGTTCTCTGAAATCTTTGACTTTTGTGATCCAAGGTTTGAGTTCGAGGCATTTGAGCATCTCTGTTCAGGCTATAAAATCTCTGAATTTTATACCAATGTCTGTACCAATTTTTTAGTTTACATTTTTGGAGGCTTATGTGAGGTCTCTACACTCTCTGAGGGTCTGAGTATTAAGGTTTGAATTCGAGGTATGGGAAGGTCAATATTTAATGATGGGATGTTTCTGAAAAATTTGAGGGTCTATGTTTTCTGGTTTGAGTGTATATTTGGAGGTCCAGGTGTGAGGTCTCTGAACTTTTAAGGGGTTACCAAGGTTTTATGAGTCAGTTTCTTGGTGGCATTTTTCAGGGTGTGAGGTGTCTAAATTTGCAGGTTTCTGTACCCCACTATTTGGGTCAGAGGTATTTGGGGGTCTGTAGTCAAGAGTATGAAATCTGAACGTTTAGGAGGGTCATTTTATCAAGTTTTCACTGTGAGTTATTTAGGTTCTGTGTTCAGGACTGGAGGTTTCTGTCCTATTTGAGGGTCTGTTTCAATGTTTAAGTCTCAAGTGTTTGGGAGTCCTGTTCAGGGAGTATTGTGTTCGAACCCATTGAGCCCTGTATCCAAAAACCTTAATCTGAGGTATGTGGGTTCAATGCTCAGGGTGAGAGGTCTCTGAATTCTTAGAGAGTTTTTGTTCCAAAGTTTTTAGTGTGAATTACTTAAAGTTTCAGGTCAGTGATTTTTTTTTTTAAGAGGGTCTCTGTCCCGAGTTTGGATCAGTGGTATTTGTGGTCTTTGTTTAGGGTGTGATGTCTCTGAATTTATTGAGAATCTGTTTTACAAGGTCTGAGTCTAAAGAACTTGGTGGGTGGGGGTCAGTGTCCTGGTCATGAGGCCTCTCAAAATGTATGAGGGTCTGACTTTTAATGTTTGAGTTTGAAGCATTTGAGGGTCTGTGTCCCAAGGGATGAGTCTGTCATATTTGCTGGTCTGTTTAGAGTGTTCGTTTTCAGAACTCTTGGAGGATCTTGGTTTTTTTTTTTTTTTGGGGGGGGGGTCTTTTTGCCTTTTCTAGGGCCGCCCCCGTGGCATATGGAGGTTCCCAGGCTAGGGATCGAATCAGAGCTACAGCTGCCAGCCTACACCACAGCCACAGCAATGTGGGATCCGAGCCGCGTCTGCAACCTACACCACAGCTCATGGCAACGCCGGATCCTTAACCCACTGAGCAAGGCCAGGGATCGAACCCGCAACCTCATGGTTCCTAGTCAGATTCCTTAACCGCTGCGCCACGACGAGGAACTCCGGATCTTGGTTTTCACGTTTGAGTCTGAGCTAGTTAGGATTTTCTGTTCGAGGTATGTGGTCTCTGTACTCATTAAGGCCTATGCCCCAAGGTTGAGAATGAGGAGGTTGCAAGTCAATATTCAAGTTGTCAGGTCTCTCTCTGGATCGTCACTGTGTCCTCATGTTTGAGTCTGAGGTATCTGGGGGTCCATATTCAGAGTGCAAGATCTGAAATCTTCGAGAGTATAAGGTTTTAGGTCTGAGGTATTTGGAGATCAGTGTTCAGGTGGCTTGGCTTCTCAAATCTTTGAGAGTCTATATATTAATGTTTGAATCTGTATTCAGGGTAAGAGGTCTCTGAACTATTGGTGTTCTGTGCCCCATGATATGAGTCTCTAGTATTTGGGATCTTTTTCAAAGTGTTAGGTCTCTGAATTCTAGGGATCTGGGTTTTGTTGCTTGAGTCTGAGGTTTGGGTCTTTAATTCTTTGAGGAACTGTGTCCTAAACTTTAAATCTTGGGTATTTGGGATTCATCATTCAGTATGTGAGGTCTCTGAACTTTTAATGTCTTTTTCTTAAGGTTTTAGCATGGAGTTATTAGGGTCAGTGTTCAGGGGTTGTGGTCTCTGAATTTTTCGAGGGTTTGTGTTCCAATGTTTGAGTCTATGATATCTGGGGTTCATGGTGTGAGGCCTCTGAAATAACTGAGTTTATTTCCAAATTTTGAGTCTCAGGTAGTGTGGGGTCTCCAAGGTGTCATGACTGGAGTTTTAGGGTCTGTGTCACAAGTTTGAGTTGGAGGTGTTTGGCGGTCTGAGATCAGGCTGTCAGGGCTGTAAATTCATTGTGGGTCTGCATTCCAAGATTTGAGTTTCAGGTATTTGAGGATTTTTTTTTTTTTTTTTTTTTTTTTTTTGCTTTTTTAGGGCTGCACTCACAGCATATGGAAGTTCCAGGCTAGGGGTTGAATTGGAGCTACAGCTGCCAGCCTACACCACAGTCACAGCAATGCCAGATCCTTAACTCATTGAGCGAGGCCAGGGATGGAACCCGCATCCTCATGGATTCTAGTCGGGTTCGTTACCGCTGAGCCATGACGGGAACTCCCAGGTTTCTGAAATCTTTGATGGTATCTGTCCCTCAGTTTAAACTAAATTATTTGTGTTCTGTGTTCAGGGTGTGAGACTGCCTAGCTGAGAGACTTTGCTCCATGAGCCTTAAGTATTTTGTGGTATATGTTCAGGGTGTGATGTCTGTGAACTCTCTAAGCATATGTCATAACTCCAGGAGCCAGAGATAATTAGGGATCTATTTTCAGGGCTTGATATCTCTGCATTCTCTGAGGCTCTGTGTCTCAAGGTATGAAGTGGGGTAATGAGGGTCGGAGTGGAGCCTGAGGCTTCTCAACTTCTTAAGCATGTCCCAACATTTGAGCCTGGGGGAAATCTGTTCATGATGTGAGGTCTCCAAAGTCTTTGAAAGAGTCTGTGTTGTAAGGGTTGAATCTGGTGAGTCTGTGTTCCGGGTACGAGATCCCTCAAATTTTTGTGGGTCATGTTTTAATGTTTTGAGTCTGAGGTGTTTTCAGGTCTGTATTCAAGGTGTGAGATGTCCGAACTCTTTGAGGGTCTGTACCAAAGTTTTCATCAGAAGTATTTGGGGGTTCTGTGTCCAGAGTTTGAGGTGTCTGAACTTTTGGAGAGTCTGGATCCCAATATGTGAGTCTGAAGGATGCTAGGCCATGTTCAGGACGTGAGGTCCCTTGAGTTCTCTGGTGTTCTGTATCTAGGACATGGGCTCTCTGAGCTGTTCAAGTGTCTGCGCCACAAGTGTGAGCTGTCAGAGCAGCTTGGATGGAGTGAGGCCTGCATAGCTCTCTGAGATCTTTAGGACTCTGTGTCCAGGATTTTAAGTCTCTAACCCATTTAGGGGTCTTTGCCTAAGCTCAGAGGCCAATGGATTCTCTGGGGATCTATTCTCCAGGTGCTGAGGTTTGTGGATTCTTAGGGGTCTATGTCCTCAGTGTCCAATGGCCTAACTCTAAGAGGGTATTTGTCCCAGATGTGAGGTTTCCGAGCTATCTGGGTATGTTATGACCCAAGCCGTGCCATTAGCGGGCTGCTCGAGGATCTGTTTGTTCCCTGATGTGAAGACTCTTTACTGTTTGGGACTTTGCATTCTGGGTATAAAGTCTGTCAGCTGTTTAGGGGGCCTGGATTCAGTCCTAGGTGTGTGGTCTCTGCATCATCTGTGGATCTGTATCCACAATATGAGGTCTATGGGGTGGGGTGGGGGATTCCTTCTATAATGTGGCATCTCTAAGCTGGTTTCAGGGTCTTTTATCTCAAGGTATGAGGTCTAGAAGCTATTTGGGGGTCTGATCGGGGACACGAACTTCCTTGTTTTCAGCTCCTGATGGTCAGTATCTTCAATCATCTCCTCACTACTCTGTGACACTGCAGTTGCCTTAACCTCTCAGAGGCTACTTTCCTCATTTTTTTTTTCTTCAGCTGTACCAATGGCATATGGAAGTTAGGGATCAAATTTAAGCCGTAGCTGCCATCTACACCACAGCTGCGGCAACACTGGCTCCTTAACCCAGTGCGCTGGGCCAGGGATTAGATCTGTATCCCCACAGAGACAACGCTGGATCATCAACCCATTGTGCCACAGTGGGAACTCCGCTTTCCTCATCTTAAACTCAGAGAAACCCACGTTTCCCTTCGGGTGATTGTTCTGAGGATGAAGCGTGATAGAGCTTTGTGAAGCCCCTGGCTCACAGCCCAGGACGTCACTGGCTTTTCACAAAGAGGATCCCTTCATCACCTTTCCTTCACCCTCACCGCTCTTTTGAAGAGATCAGCACCCACAGGCCTGTGGCACGAGTTTTCCTCAGTGCAGGCCAGAGCTCCTCCGTGCCCTTCTGAAGGGCATCTGTGTCTGTCCAGGAGGGGGTTGTCTCTCTTCACCCCGTCCCGGCCCACATCCATCCATTCCCCCATCTGGCGATGGCCCAAGCCCTCTCCTGATCCTTCCCGTGGCCCAGTCAAGCTGGGGGGTGGGGGTGCTCCAGTGGACTCAAGAGCAGTCCTGAGCTGGTTCTGGGGCCTGAGCAGGGATTTATGTGAGGGTTTTCGTATTCTTGTAGCATGACCTGGGGTTCTTTTGTTTCATCAGGTTGAACTGAAATAATGCCAATAATTTGGATAGGTAAGAAACTCACACACACCTTGTACAAAACACAAATGCACCAAAAAAAAAAAAAAAAAGAGAGAGAGAGAGAGAGAGAGAGAGTACAGTAAAAATAAGCTTCCTTTCCCCGCCTGGTGTCATGGTGACCAGTTTCTCGTGGGTCCCTCCTGAGATGGTCTCGGCACACACTAGTGTGTGCGTACACATGCTATCACCCGCTCCCTCTCCGTTTTATTCCCAAGTGGAAACACATGGTCTGTCCTTTGGTGGCTTCCTGGAACAATGTGCCTTGGAGACTGTTCCCTAATAGCCCACATGTTCATCTCTATCCACTGTCCCCCATGTTCTGAGGATGAAAATGTATCATTTGTTCATCATCCCTCTTGCCTGCACAAGCAGGGTGTTTCCTGTCTTCTGTGACAAGCAGAGTCATTGGATTATTATCATTATTGAGTTTTGGTCTGAGAGGGGAGTCTCTGAGCCCAGAGTCTTGTGTGGAAAAGTAGCCATGGGAGGTGGTGAAGTCTCCTGGGGCCCGGAAGCTTCGAGATGATGGGAGTATGTCATAAGTGTGTGTGTGTGTGTGTGGGGAGGGTTGTCTGCACTTGGCTGAACGTCAGACTGGTCAGGGCAGGGAGAGAAAACCATCCAGGCTCTGAGGGAGGAGGGGCTCAGGTTGGGTCCTTGGAAGATGGGGTGAGGGAGGAGATCCTAGGAAACCAAACTGTCCCCATTCCTGTAGACACTGTCCCTGGCTTAGAGAAGTAGAGACTCCTGGGCCTGGGACCTGTCCCACATTAAAGATATGACCTTGAGTGACAAGACACTATTATTCTCAGAGGGACAGGTGGGGACCCAGGTAAACTGGGAGGCCCTTGCTATGCAGGCCCTAGAAGCTGGCTCTGTGGAGAGAGTCACCCCTGCGAAGAAGGCTGTGCCTTGAGGAACATGCTGGTCAGAAAGGGTTGATGTGTCTACATCTGTCCATACCCCCAGCCATGCCTCTTTTCTCATTTGTCTGTCATAGCCCATGCCAATCCCCAGGTCTAGAGTTCCACAGAGTGGTGATTCTCTGAGGCTTTTCTGTTTCCCAGCCCTTAAAAGGCTTCAGTGGACCCAGTCCAGGCCTCTTGGTCTCACCGTTCCCATCTCTTGAGTCACCGGTGTGCCTCACCTATATCTGCTCTCCTTTTCCACTCAAGCTTAGGCCCTGGACTTTTGAGACAATCCCTAATTTCAAGTGATGTGGTTCATGTTCTTACTGGTAAAAGGGTCAGACAAGTACTCTTCTAGTGGGCCATCCCATGGGAATCTGACCTTCTTTGGCTGACCCCACAACACCTGGCCCTTACGCTAGGGCTGGAGATAGAAGAAGGGAGATGGGAAAATAAAATACTTAAGGGGACAGCAAGGGATGATGTGGGTATGGTATGTTTTCATTTGGGGTGACCATGAAGAGACTCTAGGATGAGGTGGTTTGAACTGAGCCCCCCAAAAGACGAACCAACAGGCCAAGTGTGGGGATGTGTGGACTGGACCCAGGGCCCGGCCAGTACACAGTCTCTGAAGCTTGATTGCCTTGGGGCAGGAAAGCTGGGTGCCTCTTTTGGCCCCAGGCTTCAGTCTTGTGCAAGGGGCTCTCAACAACATCCTAGGAAGTTCTGAAGCAAGGGAATGGAAACTTGGCCTTTGATTCCGACAAAAGATTCAGGGCTTGGGACAAGTCATTTCCAGGCGCTGGGATAGCCAAACAGAAAGGCACAGTCCGGGGCGTGTGTGGGCTGATGTGGATGGATGACTCCATTGAGTGGTTGGGAAGGGAGCTGCGGATGGGGTGTTCCACTAGTGTAGTGTGGGGGGGCACAGGGAGAAGACAATCCATTGGCCGGGGGGGGGGGGGGGGGCTGCACCTGACCTGTAAACTGCAGGTCAGGGAGGAGGGGAAATTAACACCATCCCTGATGGGAGTGGGAATCCTGTCCTCCCAGCTTCCACCTGGGCTCGAGGCCAACGCCCACTCTCCAGCTTTGTGTCCACTTACTCTGAGGCCTCTACCATGGATCTACCATGTCCCCAAATTGTCCACTTTGAATTGGCCTTAAGACTGTGAGTCCCTGGGCAGACGCTGGCTCTGGGATGAGGGAAACAGAGCCTTCCTGGGCGCTAACTGGTCCTAAGAACTTTCCTGTCTCAGTTCTGCCCAGTTGCGGGGGATTGCCAACCCCCCCCCCCACGTCTCACCCCTTCCCTCCAGTGCTGTGTTTTCACTGGCTACTGATTATTCAATGCAGCTGCCTTGGTTGCTGGGTCAGCTTTCAGGGCTTAGGAGGTGAGGCTTCGGCACAGGAGTGTGATGAGAGCTAGACCCTATCTTGGAGCATCTGTGATCCTCCTGTAAATGCCATTATCCCTGATTCCTCCTTGCACTTCTGCCCCTGCAGGGATCAGCCAGTTCGGTCAACAGTGTCCCTGCTCTAGTGATGGAGCTGACCTGTTTGAGCTCCCGCAGTCTCCCATTCGCCTCTAAGCGCAGTCAGAAGCCCAGCAGGCACCTCTGACCCTGGTCAATCATCCCTGAAGTGCATTCATGCATTCAACCATTCTCTTCTTTACTCAAAACTAAAATTGGATTTGGTTTTTTTGGGAGGAACTTCACAGAAGTCACTTCATTAAACTGGAATCCTGTCCTGGTGGGAGAAGCATGGCAGGTAGCTCAGGGTTCTTGATCCCAGAAGCCAAGAGAGCTCAGCTTGTAACAGGTGAGTGCACCTGAGTGGGGGATGTGAGATGCGAGGGACAGGGCAAGAGGGCTGAGGAGGTAAGAGACAGGGGAAAGAAGCGATGAAGGCAGAAAGGAGAAATCAAGAGACATGGGAATAAAAGCTCAGACTCACTGATGCCTAATAGGGGCCAGGAATGGGTTTAGCAACACATAGAAAACACCTAGAGGGAAATGAAGGGGATCGGGGTCTGCCACCCCCAAAACACACTGCTCTGGTAGGAAGAATTACTTTGAGCGGAAGGAATCTGGAGTTTCCGAACTCCCTATCTGTTGCAAAGCAAAGCCTCTCTAAAGAACTCAAAAGAACTCAATTGTAATAAATACCACCCTTGGGGGCGACTCTCCTCTTCTCCGAGAGAAGCCCACATCCAAATAGACATTGTCACAAGACTATTTTATCTCCCATCTATTCTCCCAAGGGCCCATTTATTTTCCAAAAAGTCACTTGCTTTTCCATAGGTGCCCTTTCTCCATCTCCCTTCCCCCACTAGGTCAGGTAAACAGGCTCCAGATTCTAAGCACCGCTCTGAGTTACTCATCACTGACTGTTCCCAAGTGTTCTGGATGCAGGTGTTCTCCTGTTTACAATTGTAAAAATGATTTTTCTAAAGGCTCATCTTTCCTAGTCCTCTAAATATTTCAGGGTGGCAAATTGTTCTGACATCTTTGTCAGGTTGGAAATCAGTGAGTGACCAGGGGTAATATTTACAGAAAAAGAAAGCCTTTAGATGCATACTGACTGCTGATGGGGGTGGGGGGATTGCAGTGGAGATAGAAGGTCAGCAAAAGCCTGTGAGTGTTCTGGAAAATGCTGAGGCAATATAGGTAAAACACAGGTCCCTAAGGAGAGGCTGTACATTGTCAAGATAAGTGTCTTCATTAAGGCTGCCTACACTTTCCCCCCGGTGGCTCATTTGATTTGGTTGCAGAAAATCTGCTTGTGACAATGCCCAGATTATGGGTTCAAGGCTCACTCAGAGCACTTTTTACTTTCTGGGCAATGCTGAGGATATAATCACCTAGACCACTTTTTTTTTTTTTTTTTTTTTTTTTTTTTTTTTTTTGTCTTTTTGCTATTTCTTTGGGCCGCTCCCGCGGCATATGGAGGTTCCCAGGCTAGGGGTCCAATCGGAGCTGTAGCCACCGGCCTACGCCAGAGCTACAGCAACGCGGGATCCGAGCCGCGTCTGCAACCTACACCACAGCTCACGGCAACGCCAGATCCTTAACCCACTGAGCAAGGGCAGGGACCGAACCTGCAACCTCATGGTTCCTAGTCGGATTCGTTAACCACTGTGCCACGACGGGAACTCCCCCCCCTTTTTTTTTAAATTTCTGGAAAGCTACAGATTGAGAAAGAAAAAATAGGAGATCAATATGTAGTGAAACAGACCAAACTCTCCCCGCAACATCTGTAAAGCCATATGTAGAAAGCGAAACATGATACCAGTTGTTGTAGCAATGAGTTATCAATTACAGGATTCAATTTGATCACTCTAAAGAGAAACATGGGGAGTTCCCGTCGTGGCTCAGCAGTTAACAAACCTGATTAGTATCCATGAGGATGCAGGTTTGATCCCTGGCCTTGCTCAGTGGGTTCAGGATCTGGTGTTGCCATGAGCTGTGGTGTAGGTCGCAGACGTACCTCAGATCCCGCGTTGCTGTGGCTGTGGTGTAGGCTGGTGGCTACAGCTCCTATTCAACCCCTAGCCTGGGAACCTCCATATGCTGTGGATACAGCCCTGAACAACAACAACAACAAAAGACAAAAAAATTAAAGAGAAACATGGAAGTGAATGCAAATTAGGGGAAAATTAAAACAGAGGTAGAAGGCTATTAGACTATGTTGGCAAAGAGAGGGAGAGTAATAGATGCTTTGGACTAAGTGGTTGCAGAGGGCATGGAAAGAAATGGGAACATCAGACGGGTGTTAGGGAAATGAAACTGGACAAACCTCAGCAAGGATTTGGACCTAGTGTGAAGGAGAGGGAGGCGCAGAATGTTGAGATCATGTTTCTGTGTTGATGGTGCCATTTGTTGATAGGGAGACTACTACAAGAGAACTGTTTTGTAAAGAACTTTAAGATAGGGATTTTTCTCAAAGAGCTCGTGGTCTAAAGGGAAGGCAAGATGAGGGATTTTTCTCATTATCTATAGTTATATGTCCTCCTGAGTTTGAGACCCTGTTCCTCTATATGCTTAAAGTCTCCAATCTCACAAAGCCCTGTAGCGCCAGTATTGTTTTTAGTATATGCCTCTCCTTTATAAATATAGGGTTAGGGTTAGGGTTAGGGTAAGATGCTTCACACAACATCTAAGTGTATGGACTACATGAGGCCATTATCATGAAGATGAAGATGCTTCACACAACATCAGCATCTTCACACAACATCTAGTGAAGATGCTTCGCACAACATCTAAGGGTGTGGACTACATGAGGCCATCATCACCTACCCCTTCTCCCTCACCACAGGTGAAAACTGAGTCAGTTAACAGGTGTTTTATTCCAGACATTCTTCTCTGCACTCACCTATCTCACATGCGTGCGCGCGCGCGAACACACACACACACACACAAAATCCCATGATGAGCATCACCCAATACTGTACCCCACTAATAATGAGTCACAGAGAAATCCTTCTGTACAGTACAGATCCATCCTCCTCATTCTGTTTTACAGCTCGCTTGTGCTGCACGGTATGCTATGAACCTCCACTACTCACTTACCCTCCAGTGTGCAGTGGCTATTAATAGACATTTAACATTTTTTTTTTTTTTTTTAGCGCCATACCCACGGCATGTGGGAATTCCCAGGCTAGGGGTCGGATCGGAGCTATAGCTGCCAGCCTGCGCCACAGCCACAGCAACTTGGGATCCGAGCCTCTTCTGCAACCCTCACCACAGCTCACAGAAATGCTGGATCCTTAACCCACTGAGTGAGGCCAAGGATCAAACCTGCAACCTCATGGTTCCTAGGTGGGATCGTTAACTGCTGAGCCACAAAGGGAACTCCCTAGACATTTAACATTTTTACAGGTTTTCTCCTTCCATCTTGTGCATATAGCTCTCTCTCTCTCTCTAAGGGTTTATTATACATTCTTAAAAGTAGAATTGCTTGGTTAAAGAGTTCAGTCATTCAATAAACCCTTACTGAGCACGTATTATGCGGCTAGAGATTGTTTTAGGAGTTGGGGAAACATTACTGAACAAAACATGAATATACCTAAGGGTGGAGTGACCATTTTTTATTTATTTTTTATTTTTTATTTTTATTTTTTTTTAAATTTTCCCACTGACCATTTTTTATTTTGATGAATGCTGCCACACTGCTGTCTCTCACTGGTTCAGGGACATTAATGCCAATTTACTGCTATCCTAAATACCACTCCTGGTGTGGGGTTTCTGCAGCAGACCAAAAATATTTATTTATTTATTTTTAATAATTGTCTTGCTTTTTTTTTTTTTTTTTTTTTTTTTTTTTGTCTTTTTGCTATTTCTTGGGCCGCTCCCGCGGCATATGGAGGTTCCCAGGCTAGGGGTCCAATCGGAGCTGTAGTCTCCGGCCTATGCCAGAGCCACAGCAACGCGGGATCCGAGCCGTGTCTGCAACCTACACCACAGCTCACGGCAACGCCGGATTGTTAACCCACTGAGCAAGGGCAGGGACCGAACCCTCAACCTCATGGTTCCTAGTCGGATTCGTTAACCACTGCGCCACGACGGGAACTCTCAAAAATATTTGAATAATCCAAACGAACGCAGGAAAGGGGAAAGAGAACAGATACACAAGCAAACAGAAACCACACCAAACAAAAACCCAGAGGGGGCAAATAGAATAACCTCCCTTCCCCATAACCTGATAACCCTAAATACAACCATATCAATTATTACATTAAATGTTAATGGTATAAGCAGTTCAACTAAAACATAGAGATGCACAGAGTAGACAAAAAGCAAGGCATAAAATACAAAGATACAAAGATACAAAAAATACAAAGATACAAAGATACAAAAATACAAAGATAGATACAAATATACAAAAAATACAAAGATACAAAGATACAGAGAGTTTAAAAGTAAATGAGGCGATGCCAAGCAGTTATGTTGTGAGCCACAGGGGAAGTCCAAAAAAAAGAATGTATACATGTATGTGTGACCAGGTCACTTTGCTGTACAGGAGAAAAGTGATAGAACACTGTAAACCAACTACAATGGAAAAAAATACAAATCATAATAAATACATACATAAGTAAATGAAGGAGTTGCTGCTGTGGTGCAATGGGATTGGCAGCGTCTCTGCAGCGCCAGGATGCAGGTTTGATCCCCGGCCCAGCACAGTGGGTTAAGGGATCCCATGTTGCCGCAGCTGTGGTGTAGGTCCCAACTGTGGTTTGGACCTGACCCCTGGCCCAGGTACTCCATATGCCGTGGGGTGGCCAAAAAAGAAAAAAAAAAAGTACATGAACGGAAAAAGTTACACTATGAAAACAAAAAACATAAGAAGGATAGAGTGGATATTATAAATCAGACAAAGTAAACTTGAAGACAGTGTTACCACAGATAAAAGAGAAATGTCATAATGATAACAGGGAAGGTTTCTTAGAAAGATATAATAATTATAAATATGGATGTGCCTAATCATAAGGTCTCAATGTACACGAAGCAAAAACTGACAGTCATAGTAGGAATTTTTTTTTGCATTGTTATGGCATGATACGCAATGGTAAGTTTATTTATTTTTTATTGTAACTGATTTACAGCGTTCTGTCAATTTTTGCTGTATAGCAAAATGACTCAGTTATACATATACATACACATTCTTTTTCTCACATTATCCTCCATCATGTTCCATCACAAGTGATTAGATAAATAGCTCCCTGTGCTATACAGCAGGATCCCACTGCCCCTCCACTCCAAATGCAACAGTTTTCATCTGCTAACCCCAGACTCCCAACCCATTCCACTCCCTCCTGCTCCCTCCTGGCAAACCCGAGCCTGTCCTCCTTGTCCATGATATAGTAGGAAATTTTAATATTCCTCTTTAGTTGATGGAATGACTAGACCAAAAAATCAGTAAAGACGCAGAATGTTTGAACACAGAAGGTATCAACCACCTTGACCTAACTGACATCCGTAGAATACTCCATCCAATAATTGCAGAATACATAGTTTTTTTTTCAAGCTCACACTGCACATTTCACCACAATAGACCATAGCCTGGACTGTAAAACATCTCTCAATAAATCTTAAAGGATCAAGGTCATACAGATTATATTCTATGATTACACTTGAATTGGATTACAAATTAATTATAATGTGATATATATATACTGGAAACTCTCAAATATCTGGAAATTACACACCATACTTTTAAATGATTCAAGGGTCAAAGATGAAATCACAAGGGAAGTTAGAAAATATTTTGAGCCAAAAATAAAGTAGAACAGATCAAAATTCATGGGATTAAACTAAAGGAATGCCTAGAGGGTAATTTACAGCTTTAAATGGTAATATTAGAAAAGAAGTACATAAAATCAATGACCTAAGGTTTTCCCTGGAGAAGCTAGAAGAAGAGCAAAGTTAATACTTGGTAAGTAGAAGGAAGGAAATAATAAAGAGCAGAAACCAATTTTATTGGAAATAGGCAGCAGAGAAAATTAACAAAGCCAAAATTCTGATCTTGCAAAAGATGAACAAAATCGACAAACCTCTAGTTAGGCTGCACGAGATGACCCGGGAGAGGAAACAAATCACTGATATCAGGAACATACATGGAGTTATCTACAGAGACCCTACAGACATTAAAAGGATAGTAAGAAAATAGAATGAACACCTCTCAGCCAACAAATTTGACAACGTAGATGGGATGGATGGATGGGTGGAGGGAGAAGTCGAAGTGTGATGCAGGCCCAAATACTGCCATGGCTGACTCCCTGGGGAGCCCGTGAATGGCCCGTTAAGAGTTACCCCACGTTGGGTCTAGATGGTCCTGCCTTGATAACCCCACATCCATCAGTCATAAGCATGCCCCCCCACCAACCCAGAGAAAGAGTGTGACCTTGAGTGAAGCGGCTCTCTGCCGTTGAGACAATCCCTGAAGGGGCTGACAGCTGTCTGCCAACAGCGGCTGAAGGACTAAGCCTTACACTGAAGGGGCATCTGCGTTGATGCATCACACGGTCCATCACAGGTCCCTTTAGGAACATTTCTTTTTAATCTAGATCTACGCTGTCAGCGACATGATAGAGTGGACTGAAGTAAAGAGGATTAAGGGCAGGATGACTTATGAGAATAACGGATGAAAAAAATAACAGTATTAATATCTACCACCCTCTCTAGGTCAGGCACCAGGGCAGGAATCAAAGATACTGGGAGAAAATAGAGCTCCTGCCCCTGCCCTTGGTGGGAGGAGGCACGGCAGATAGCATGAAATGAAATCTCACAGGAAATATGTTATGATAATGCCACAGCAGTGAAGAAGGGTAAACAATTCGGTCTGCTTTGGCTAGAGGTGGTATGTGTGTGTGTGTGTGAGGGGGAGGCTGGATTTCCAGAAAGGTTTTAGGTAACTTTTTTAACATCTATGAGACCAAGAAGGTTTCGTACAGGATGTGGCATTTGAGGTGTTCTTTAAACATAGCCCTGATTTTTTTTTTTTAATGCACTCAGAGTTAGAATATAATTTGGTTTAGAAACATAGGATATACACAAGTGGTCTTTTTCTAAAACAACTGCTAATGGAAGACATATCTGTGTTACCATAAACAATATATTTTTTCCGGAAACACTTTTCTTGCCAATTATGTGCATTTTAAAAACAACCATTATGGAGTTCCCGTCATGGTGCAGCTGAAACGAATCCGACTAGGAACCATGAGGTTGTGGGTTCGATCCCTGGCCTTGCTCAGTGGGTTAAGGATCCAGCGTTGCCATGAGCTGTGGTGTAGGTCGAAGACGTGGCTCAGATCCCACGTTTCTGGGGCTGTGGTGTAGGCCAGCGGCCATAGCTCCGATTAGACCCCCAGCCTGGGAACCTCCATATGCTGAAAAAAATTAAAAAAATAAAATAAAAACAACTATTACAATAGTTTCAGGACAAACACATTTTTTTTTTCTTGGAAGATATACTGGAAATCTATAACAAGCAAGGTTTATTTAGGATTTTTTAAATTTATAGACACGATGTTGGAAATGTGCTTATGATGTAAAAAAAAAAAAAAATGAAGTTCCCTCGACCCCTTTGCTATGCATAGAGGACCCCTCAATAGGAAGTGGTACTTCATTTTACCTCGGATACAAATCTCGGAAGACACAATCCCAAAGAATTCAGAGACCTTATACTTGAATACAGACACCCTCGCATTCAACCTCACAGTCAAACCCACAAATACGAAAGACTCTATCTTAAAACACAAATACTCAAGGAGTTTAGAGACCCCCCTACCCTGATATAACTCCCAAATACCTCAGATTAGAAACTTGGGACACAGAAACCCAAAGACAATGCACATGCTAAATTTAGACTCCAGAAACCTCCAAACCCAACTTGGGACAAAAACCCTTCAAGAGTTCAGACACCTCCTACACTGAATTACCTCATTATATCCAATTACCTCATACCTAAACCTTGAAACACAGAATCTCAAAGACTTCAGAGACCACACATCCTGACTACAAACCCCAAATGCCTCAGACTCAAATCTAGAGGGTACAGATCCTCTAAAAGTTCAGAGACTTCACCCTGAACAGAGTCTTTAAATACCTCAGACTTGAATCTTGGAAGAGGCTCTAACTGAGGTCAGAAACCTCATTTTTTACAAACAGATTCCCAGTTACCTCAGAATCACACCTTGGAACACAGAATCCCAAAGAGCTCAGAGAACTTGGACCCAATACACACCTCCAAAACCTCAGAATCAAACCCTGGAATACAGACCCTGAAAGAGTGCAGAGGCATTACACACTCAAAACAGACTGCCACAGGAGTTCCCATCGTGGCTCAGTGGTTAACGAATCCGACTAGGAACCATGAGGTTGCGGGTTTGACCCCTGGCCTTACTCAGTGGGTTAGGGACCCGTCATTGCTGTGAGCTGTGGTGTAGGTTGCAGACGCAGCTTGGATCCAGCATTGCTGTGGCTGTGGTGTAGGCTGGCAGCTGTAGCTCCGATTCAGACCCCTAGCCTGGGAACCTCCATATGTCGCAGAAGCGGCCCTAGAAATGGCAAAAAAGACAAAAGCAAAACAAACAAACAAAAAAACAGACTGCCACAAACCTCAGGCTCATGCCTTAGGACAGACTTTCAAAGAGTTCAGGTACAACATGCCATTATCTCAGACCTCTAGTTACGTAGAACTGAAACCGTGGGATGTGACAAAGGTGTTCAAAAAAGTCAGAGGCCTCATACTCCGAATAAAGACATCTGAATTGCTCAGAATCAAATCTTGAAACAAAGACTCCCCCAACGGATTTCAGAGATTCCCCCAACCTGAATACAGACTCCTCCCAAGACCTTAGACTCAAACTTTAAAATACAGACTCTCAAAGATTTCAGAGACCTCTTATCCTGAATACAGACTCAAATCTGGGACACGGACCCTCTTAAAGTCCAAAGAGCAATACTCTGAACACAGTCCCTAAGTATCTCAGGCTCAAGGACTTTACATGAGTTCAGGAGGTTCGTTTCCTGAAAATTCCCCAATTACCTCAGAATCAAATCTTGGGACAGAGATCATGAAAGAATTCAGCTTTACAAATGGAAAAGAAATACCTCAAACTCAAATCTTGGGGCAGGGTCTCAAAGATTTGAGAGGTCACACCCTGAAAAGAGATCCTCAGCTACCTCAAACTCAAACGTCAGAGCACAGGCAGACTCTCAAAGAACTCATCGTTCACTCTCTGAGCTAAACTCTCAATAACCTCACGCTCACCCTTTGGAACACAGACCCTTGCGAAATAGACTCAATAAAATTTCACACACCTCACAGCTTGAACAATGACAACCAACACCTCCAACTCAACACAGGCTCTGTAAGATTTCTGAGACTTCACGGCCTGAACACAAATCCTCAGATGCCACTGGCTCAACACCTGGAACACAGACCATCAAAGAGTTCAGAGATCGCCCATCTTGTATACCAGCCCCCTCCAGAAACTCACACTCAAAACCTGAAACCCATACACTCTAAGATGTCACATCTGAACACATACTCTCAACTACCTCAGAAAATATGGGACACAGATCCTTAGGGTGTTCAGACCCAACACGCTGCACAGTGATCCTGAAACACAGGAGACTAAAATCCTGAAATAGAGACAAGGATTACAAGAAACTGAATACACTCAACACAGACCTCCCAATACCTCAGACTCAAACTTGGAACACAGATCATCAGTGTGCTTGGACCTCAAGTCGTGAACTCATGCCCCTACACATCAGAATCAAACCCTGGGACAACACCCTCAAAGGGGTCGCTCCTCCTGCCCACAAACTCCCAAATATTTCAGGTGCAAACCTTGGAGCACAGACACCAAGTTCCCACATCTCTCACGCCCTGCAAACCTCGCAATATAAAGACTTGCAAATATCTGATTCGCATGCTGGAGCCTCAAAGAATTCAGGAACTTCACATGCTAAACAGAAATCTCCAAATACCACAAACTCAAATCTTGGCACATGGACTCCCCGAGAGTTCAGAAAACTCGCACCTTGAGCAAAGAGACCAAAAAAACCTCAGAAGAAAACCTAGGACACAAACTCTCAAAAATTTCGAAGACCTCTCACCTTGAATACTCACTCAGACACCTCAGGCTCCACCCTGGAGAACACCTTCTGAAAGAGTTCTGTGACCACTCAACCTCTTCACACACCTCCAAACACCTCAGAACCAATATCTGGAACCCAGTTCCAAATTTTTAACCTACAGCTCAGATCCAGAACATGAACTTCCAAACACTCCAGACTCAAATGCTCTGACACAAAGCCTGAAAGAATTCAGAAGGCCGCTCAACTGAACACAGATCACAAATAACTGAGATTCAAATTTTGCTCACAGTCCCTCAAAAATTAAGAGACCTCACTCTAGCTCACAGAACCCATGTATCTCATCCTCAAATGTGAAAACGCAGACCCTAAAGATCTGTGAATGTGTACACTCTAAATACAAACCCGAATATCTCAAACTCAGACTCAGGAACACTTGGGAGTTCGAAGACTTTACACAGATCACAAATACCTCAGACTCATTTCCTACTGGGGAGAAAAACAAAACAAAGCAAAACTTCAACGAGTTCAGAGACCTCATACGCTGAGCCAGACCCCAAAATACTTTAGATTCAAACCTTGGAGCATAGATACTCAATAAGTTCACACTCTTCGCACTCCCTGAATAAAGTCCTGCAAATACCTCAGAGTTAAAACCCCCAAACACAGAACGTCAAACAAGTCAGAGGCTTCACACCCTAAATATGAACCCCCAAACACCTCAAACTCAAATGTTGGAACACAGAACCTCCAAGAATTCAGAGACCTCATACCCCGAAGAGAGACACCAAAACCTCTGAAGCAAACTTAGGACAGAAGCCCGAAAAGAGTTCAGAGACCTCACGCTCTGAACATTGACTCAAACACCTCAGATGCTAACCTTGGAACACCAGCCGGAAAGAGTCCTGCACCTTGTAAATTGAATACACACCTCAAAATATCTCGAGTGCAAATATTTGGATTGCAGACCTTCTAGAGTGCATAGACCTCACACTCAGAATAGAAATTTCCAAACACCTCAGACATATACCTTCAAAAAATTCAGAGATCTTGCGCCTTAAACCCAGGACCCGTATGCTTATTTGTAAATGCTCATTGTGAATATAGACCCCAAAAACCTCAGACTCAAACCCTGAAACACATATGACTTCAGAGAGCAAAACCCTAAACCAAGAACCACAAAGACATCAAACTCAGAATTTTATGTCACAGACCCTTAAAGAGTTCAAGATCTCACACTCTAAACACGGAACACCAAATACCTCAGGCTCAGTCCCACGAAAACAAAAAAAAAAAACTTTCCAAAAATCACTGATCTCACACTCTGAACACAGATCCCAAAATAACTTACATTCAAACATCAGAGCACACTTAACTAGTTCAAAGACCTCTACCCCCTGCTCAGGGACCCTCGATTGCATCCGATTCTAAAGTTGGAACACAGGCCCTCAAAGATTTCAGAGATTTCATACCTGCAGATAAATACCCAAAAGCCACACATAGGAATTCCCCGGTGGCTCAGCAGGTTAACGATCTAGCGTTGCTGCTGCTGCGGCTCTGGTTATAGCTGTGGTACGGGTCTGATCCCTGGCCTGGGAACTTCCACATGCCTCTGGCAAGGCCAAAACAAAACAAAAGCCACACGCGCAGTTCTTGGAGCACTGATCCTCTAAAGTCTAGAGACCTCACACTTTGAGCTTAGATAACTGAGATACCAAAAAGAACTTCAGAAGTAAACTTCAGAAACAAACCCTCAAAGAGGTCAGATACTTCCAACCTTGAAAAAAGGTCCTGGAGTTCCCGTTGTGGGGCAGTGGTTAATGAATCCAACTGGGAACCATGAGGTTTCGGGTTTGATCCCTGGCCTCGCTCAGTGGGTTAAGGATCCAGCGTTGCCGTGAGCTGTGGTGTAGGTCACAGACAGGGTTCGGATCCCGTGTTGCTGTGGCTGTGGTATAGGCTGGCAGCTACAGCTCCGATTAGACCCCTAGCCTGGGAACCTCCATATGCTGTGGGAGTGGCCCTAGAAAAGGCAAAAAGACAAAAAGACAAAAAAAAAAAAAAAAGGTCCCAAACACACCTCAAACACCAACCTTGGAACACATACCATGAGAGGGTTCTGCATCGTCCCAACCTCCAAACACCAGTGATTCAATTTGGAACCCAGATCCTCAGTGAATTCATAGACCTCATGCCCTTACAAGGTATGAGACCTTACAAATACCCGAGACTCCAAACTAGGACTACAGACATTCAACAGATTTAGAGAATTTACTTCTTTCAATAAATAAATCATAAATGTCATACAAACATTAAGACACAGACCCTAAAAGACTTGTGAACGCTTACACTCAGAACACAGATATACAACGCCTCAAATACATAACAGACGGTCAAAGATGTCACAAAATGAAAATTCTAAACACAGATGTTCAAATACCTCAAATTTACTATCATGGGACATAGACCCTCATAGACTTCAAAGACTTTATATTCCAAATAGAGATGTGTGAATACCCCAGACTCAATCCTATACTAAAAACAAAACAAAACAAACAACCTTCAAAAAGTTGGACACATCACACCCAGACCCTCAAAGAGTTCAAAACTCTCACACCCTGAATACAGACTTCAGGAGCTCAGATTCAAAATTTGTGCCAAAGACCCTCAGCGATTTCAGAGCCCTCACACTCTAAACACAAATCCCTAAGTACATCAATTAAAACTTTACGACACAGGAGTTCCCGCTGTGGTGCAATGGGATCGGTGGCCTCTTGGGAGTGCTGGGATGCAGGTTTGATCCCCAGCCCCTGACCCAGCACAATGGGTTAAGGATCCGGTGTTGCTGCAGCTGCAGCTTAGGTCATGACTGTGGGATCTGATCCCAGGCCTGGGAATCCCATATGCCATGGTGTGGCAAAAAAAAAAAAAAAAAAGAACAAAACTTTAAGACACAGACCCTCAGGGTTCAGAGACATCCTACTCTAAACATGAGTCTCAAATACCTCAGATCCAAAAGTTGGATCACAGAACCTCAAAAACAATCAAGGACCTCAGGCCCTATATTATTTGGACCTCACACCAAATAACATAGAAGCAAACACAGGATGTGACCCCTCAAAGAGTTCAGACTTCACATCTTGAACACTAATTCCCTAAATACCTACATACCTCGTATTCAACCTAGGGACAGAGACCTCAACGAGTTCAGAGAATGTGCCCACATAATACGGACCTCAAATCCCTCACAGTCAAGTCTGACTTTTAAAATTTTAGACACCCTTCTTCCTGAACACGGACCCCTAAATATCTCAGACTTAATCCTTCATAAACTAACAGAGACCCACAAGTACCTCATTAAAATCTTACAACACAGACCCTCAAAGACCTCAGATCAAACCTTGGAACGTAGTTAATAAGTTCAGACACCTCTCATCCTGATCGCAGACCCCCTAGGACCTCTGCTAACACAGACCCTCGAAGAGTTCAGAGACCCCACACCCTGAACAAGGATGTCTAAACAACTCAGACCAAAAAAAAGTGGCAGCCCAGAACTTAAAAGATTCAAGACCTTACTCTGAATGCAGAGCAAAAATACCTCTGAAACCTGAGATCTAAGCTTAAAATTTCAGACTTCACAACTTGATCACAGGTCCCCAGTTACCTCAGATCCAAAGCTTACAGTGCAGACCCTGAAAAATTTCGGAGACCTCGCACCTGAAAACAGACCAGCAGTTACCTCAGACTCAAACATTTGGACAGACACTGAAAAATGTCAGAGAACATGAGCATATACCTCTAAGTATCTCAGACTCAAAACGTGGACCTTATGCCTTTAGAGAGATTAGAGATCTCATACCTTGAACATGGGCTTCCAAGCACCTTGGGCAAAGAACTTGGAACAAAGATCTTCAAAGAATCCACGGACCTCACTTCCTGAACACCGACCCCCAAATAGCTTGGACCCAAATGTGGGACTCAGACCTTCTAAAAGCTCAAAGACTCATACGCCCTGAACTCAGGACTCCTAATCCCTAAGACTAAAACCTCCTAACAGAAACTAGATATTGCAGGGGCTTCCAACTCTGATTACAGACCCTTAAATAACTCAAACTGAATCCTTGGGATACAGATTCTCTAAAAGTATGGAGACCTCAGGCTATGAATGCAGACCTCCAGATACATGAAACTTACATTTTGGAAATGGATCCCCCCAGATTTCAGATTCCTCTCATCCTGAACAGAGACCATGATGCCTTGAGATTCAAATCTTAACAACCTAAGTCCCCGAAGACTTCACACTGTGAACACAAACCACTACTCTGGAGTCAAAACCTTGTGTTCACAGACCTCAAAGAGGTCACAGAGCTCACACCATGATCACAGACCTTCAAATCCCTCAGAATCAAATCTTAGAACAGAGATTCTCAAAGTTTCAGAGGCCTTGAACTCTGACTATGGATCCCCAAATAACTCCAGCTGAATCCCTGGGAGACAGACCCTCTAAAATTTTAGCCTTTGCACTCTGAAAACAGATCCCAAACACCTTGTATTCAAAACTTGGGACACAGATCCTTTAAAAGATCAGAAATTTCACATACTGAACACAGACCTCAAGTAACTTAGACTTGAAACAGAATTCCATTGATTTCAGAGACAGCTCTCACTAAACAGAGAGACTAAACCATAGCAAGAGCAAACTTCAAATTCAGTACAAGTCTTTGCTAAATTAGCACTAAATCCTAGGAGAAGTACACATACTAAAATTCTAGGAGAAATAACTGTGCACATACCAAGTATTTACCTTAGTATCTATTATCCTATTCAACATGTCAGACTTTCATCACGGAAATATTTTTCCCTTTTTAGAACCTCACCTGTGGCATATGGGAGTTCTGGGGTTGGGGTGGAATCAGAGCTGCAGCTGGAGCCTACACCACAACCACAGAAACTCGGGATCCAAGCTGCATCTGCGACCTATACCATAGCTTGTGGCAATGCCTGATTCTTAACCCACTGAGCAAGGCCAGGGATTGAACCTGCAACCTCATGGTTCCCAGTCGGATTCGTTAACCACTGCACCATGACAGGAACTCCACTAGTAAGATTCTTAACCCACTGAGCCACAACAGGAACTCCTCATCATGGAATTATTATGCATACAAAGAGGTTAGAAACACACAGTCTTGGACATCCCATGTGGCTCACAAAAAGGCGAGAAACACACAGTCTAAAGAAACAATCATTATGGAGTTCCCGTTGTGGCTCAGCAGTTAATGAATCTGACTAGCGTCCATGAGGACATAGGTTCGATCCCTGGCCTTGCTCAGTGGGTTAAGGATCCAACATTGCTGTGAGCTGTGGTGTAGATCATAGACGCAGCTTGGATCCGGCATTGCTACGGCTCTGGCATAGGCCGGCGGCTGTAGCTCCGATTAGACCCCCATCCTGGGAACCTCCATATGCCACGGGTGTGGCCCTAAAAAGCAAAAAAAAAAAAAATAAATAAATAAAAAATAAAGAAACAATCATTGGACCCAAACTCAGATATAACACAGACAGGAAACTATCTGAGACTTTAAAATAATTGTAGCTAATATGTTAAAGGCTCTGATGGAAGGAGGGGTGGGAAAGAAAGTCTTCCCTGGGGTTTTGATTAAGCCTCATTCTTAGGTAAGCACTATGAACATGTGACTTGGTGGAGTGGGCTTTAGAATGTTCTGTCCTTCGTCTATGGGAAGAGCTTTTTTTTTTTTTTTTTTTTTTTTTTTTTTTTGTCAGGGATCAGATCTGAGCCACATTTGCAACCTATGCTGCAACTGTACCAATGCTGGATCCTTTAACCCACTGCGCTGGGCTGGGGATTGAACCTGCGTTCCAGCACTCCAGAGACACCACTGATCCCATTGCACCTCAGTGGGAACTCCTGTGTAGATCTTTTTCCCCCTGTTGGCTTCTTCCAGCTGCATGGGTATCTACCCATGTATTCTGGTGACAGTTTGGTGCCCTGGCTCTTGAAGATGGGTCTGGGCCAAGTTTCCATGATGGTTTCCATTGTTTTCCCCTAGTTGAAGTAGAATTCTACCAGTGCTTGCAGATTAAGCTTTTTTTGTTCTATAGGGGAGATGGGGAAATGGGTCTGGTGGGATTTTGGCAGTTGCTGTTCTCCTCTTGCTAACACCACAAGAGAACTTCTCTGAATTCTCTGTGAGCCTAGTGGTACTCCTAGAGGAAAAGCCCACAAGAGGGTGAGAACTCCAGGGGCCTGCGTCCCCTGGGAGCTTCACATTCTCATGCTAGCCTCATTCCTGCTCTTTGGAGGAAAGCATTCAGTCTTTCAAACCAAATATGACGTTAGCTGTAGGTTTTTTGAAGATACCCTTTACCAAATTCAGGGAGTTCCCTTCTAGTCCTAGTTTGCTGAGAATTTTCATGATTCATGGATGTATTTTGCTAAATGCTTCCACTGCAACAACTGACATGGGCATGTGGTTTTCTTTAGACTGTTAACATGGAGGATTACAGTGACTGATTTTTTGTTTTGTTTTGTTTTTAGGGCCACACCTGGAGCACATGGAAGTTCCCAGGCCCGGGGTTGAATGGGAGCTGCAGCTGCCAGCCTATGCCACAGCCACAGCCACAGCAATGCCAGATCCCTAACCCAATGAGCAAGGCCGGCCAGGGATCGAACCTGCATCCTCATGGATACTAGTCGGGTTTGTAACCTGCTGAGCCACAATGGGAACTCCCCATTGATTGACTCAGCATATTGAACTGGTTTTGTATTCCTGGAATAAGCCTCCTTTGGTTGTAGTGCATTATTCTTCTTATATATCAGTAGATTCAATTTGCTAATATTTTGTTGAGGACGTTTACATTTATATTCATGATAATCCCAACAATCCTAAATGTTTACATACCTAATAACAGAGCTACCAAATACATGAAGCTAAAACTGATAAAACTGCAAAGAGAAATAGATAAATCTACAATTACAGTCTGAGATTTCAATATCCCTTTCTTGATAATTGATAGGACATTTAAGCAGAATATCAACAAGGATGCAATAGACAATCTGAGAGGTACGAAGTACCAAAGCTCAGTTAAGAATAGGTAACTACTGGCAGTGGCCAGGCAGCCCAGCTTCGTGAAGCCTCTCCAGCTGCAGCCCTCAGGTACCCAGCACGTGCCCACCCTGCTGCCAGGATGCCCAAGAGGAAGGTCAGCTCCACGCAGAGGGTGGTAAAGGAGGAGCCCAAGAGGAGACTGCTAGCTAAACCTGCTCCTACAAAAGTGGAAAGGAAGCCAGAAAAGGTGGCTGCAAAGGATAAATCTTCAGACAAAAAAGTACAAACAAAAGGGAAAAGGGGAGCAAAGGGAAAACAGGCCGAAGTGACTAACCAGAGACTAAAGAGGATTTACCTGCAGAAAACAGAGAAACTAAAAATTAGGAGAGCCCAGCCTCTGATGAAGCAGGAGAGAAAGAAGCCAAGTCCGATTAATACCACACACACACACCCAGTCCCGTCAGTGGTTCCTGTCCCCCTTCTTGTACAACCCAGAGGAGTATTTTTATCAACTATTTTGTAAATGCAAGTTTTTTAGTAGCTCTAGAAACATTTTTTTTTTTTGTCTTTTTAGGGCCACATCCGCAGCATATGGAAGTTCCCAGGTTAGGGGTTGAATCAGAGCTGCAGCTGCCGGCCTACACCACAGCCACAGCAACACGGGATCTGAGCTGCGTCTGTGACCTACACCACAGCTCACGGCAATGAAGAGTCCCTGACCCACTGAGCGAGGCCAGGGGTTGAACCTGCATCCTCATGGATGCTAGTTGGACTCATTTCTGCTGCGCCACAACAGGAACTCCTAGAAACATTTATAAGAAGGAGGGAATCCCACCTCAGTCCATTTTTTAAGTGTAAATGCTTATTTTTAAGAGGTGAAATCATTTGGTTATTTATTTTTTGGTACAACCAGAAAATAGTGGGATATTGAATATGAGAGGCTTCAATTGTCTTGGGTGTCAGCTTAACATTCCATAGATGGAGTAGCTTTTATATCCTGTAATACAAAGCATACTAAATAGCAATTTGGAGTCAGTTGTGCATTTAACGTCTTGAACACTTTAAATTACTTCTCGGAGTTTCCGTCATGGCTCAGTGGTTAACAAACCTGACTAGTATCCATAAGGATGTGGGCTCAATCTCTGGCCTTACTCAGTGGGTTAAGGATCTGGCATTGCCATGAGCTGTGGTGTAGGTTGCAGACATGACTCGGATCCCAGGTTGCCGTGGCTGTGGCATAGGCCAGCAGCCAACCCCTAGCCTGGGAACCTCCATATGCCACGGATGCAGCCCTAAAAAGACAAAAAAAATTACTTCTCTTCTCATGTTGTTTCCTAAAGCATACCACTCCTTGATCTTGGCTCTCCTTGTCAGAATTTTGTGCACTCTGCAACATCTTTGGTCGTGGTAGTCCAATTTTCCTAGTAATTTTGTTAATGTGCTGTGAAAGATTGAAAATTTGAGTATGTAGTGTATATGATATTAAATTGTGAATTAGTGGGTCTTGTGATATAACAGCATTTGAAGATATTGGTACTTGATATCCTGTTAAGGAAAATTTGCCTCCAAATTTTCTGTAAAGTCACTGGAATAATGGTTGAGAAAAGAATCACAACTATATGATTTTTTAGATTTTTGGTATGTATATTTTTTCCTTTGTCTTTTTAGGGCCGCACCTGAGGCACATGGAGGTTCCCAGGCTAGGGGTCGAATTGGAGCTGTTGCTGCTGGCCTATGCCAAAGCCACAGCAACGCCAGATCTGAGCCGTGTCTGCCACCTACACCACAGCTCATGGCAACGCCAGATCCTTAACCCACTGAGCAAGGCCAGGGATTGAACCCGCAACCTCATGGTTCCGAGTTGGATTCATTAACCACTCAGTCACGACGGGAACTCCGGTATGTATGTTAAGAGTTGTGTACAAGCTGACATGTCTGTGTACCGATTCTCAAAACAACAAGTAAAATCTCAGTTATGATAGAAAAAAATAACTAGCAGTACAGCAGACATTGACTGTAAATCAATTATAATAAAAGAATAATAAAAAGGAAAAAGCAAAAAAAAGAATAGATAACTGGAATAGCCCTTTATCTAGTAAAGGAATTAAAAACGCAGTGAAAAACTGTTTTCATAAAGAAATAAGATTTTAACAAGTTGAATTCAACAACATGTTAAAAGACTAATAGATCATGGCTGAATGGAATTTATCACAGTAAAGCAGGGCTGGTTTAATATTTGAAAAAAAAAAACGAAATTCACCATATTAACAAACTAAAAAAGAAAAAAACCATGTGATTGTCTCAATGCGGAATGCTTTTGGCCTAATATCAGGAACAAGACAGGGATGTCCCCTTTTACGACTTGTATTCAACATTGTACTCAAGGTTTCTAGATCGTGTAATCAGGCAAGATAAATTACTAAAATACATCCACCTTGGAAATGAAGAAGTAAAACTGTCTATTCACAGATGACACAATCATTTTCATAGAAAGTGTGAATAAATTTAATTAAAAGCTACTAAAACCAACAAATGATTCTAGTGAAGCTTCAGGAAACAAGCTCAATGTAAAAAAAAAAAAAATGAGGTATATTTCTATATACTAGCAACAATCAAAACTTGAAATAAAAACCAATATAATTTATGAGAGCATTAAAACAGGTGAAATACATATGGGTGAATCTGACAGAAGAGGTGAAAACTACAATATATTGCCAAGAGAAATTAAGACCCAAGGAAAGACTCAAAATTGTTAACATGTCACTTCTCCCCAAATTGATCCATAATTTTAACACACTCTTAATAAAAATCCCAGTTCTTTCTTTTTCAGAGAAATCGACACGCGGATTCTAAAGGTGATATTGAAATACAAAGGACCTAGATTAGACAAAACAAGATTTTAAGCATTATTATAAAACTATATCACAACAGCTTGCCATTAAAATAGACAAATAGATCAATGGAACAGAGAGTCCAGAAATAAACCTACACCTATATGGACAACTGATTTTTGGCAAAGGCATATAGGCAGGGGCATAAGTGCCAGAGGAAGCCGGCATGACCTTGGCACCTTTCCAATTAATTGCCTAAAACTACTGGCAGATGTGTGCATAAGAAGAAAGTCACCCAAAAGAGAGAAGTCCAAAGCCAGATGAGCTTTCTAGGACAGGTGAGACTGAAAGCACAATTACAAATTTGGGACCAGTTGGCACAGAAAGGCAAACTTGGAGGCTTCTGTATGAGGGGTGGGGGAGAGCTTCCAATAGGGACAGAGCCTTCCTTCTTCTCCATGGCTTCAGATGCACCACCCAGGTATGCCAACACTAAGTAATGGCTATCTGGATACATGCGAGTGTGTATGCGATACCGAAATGTGCATGAGTAGTATCTGAGGGAGCTTACAGACTGTTGGAGTCAAAGTTTAAAAGCAGCATATACCTGCAGTTCCCATTGTGGCGCAGTGGAAACCGAATCCGACTAGGAACCATGAAGTTTGGGGTTCGATCCCTGGCCTCGCTCGGTGGGTTAAGGATCTGGTGTTGCCACGAGCCATGAGTGCAGGCCGCAGACGCGGCTCGGATCTGGCGTTGCTGTGGCTGTGGCGTAGGCTGGCAGCTACAGTTCTGGTTAGATCCCTAGCTTGGAAATCTCCATGTGCCGTGGGTGTGGCCCTAAAAAGACGAAAGACAAAAAAAAAAAAAAGCAGCATATACCTTATCAATAAGATTTACATGAAGACTCCTTTGCAATTACATAGACTCCCTTTATGTTTACCAGGCAGTGCTTTAGAAAAACTTACCTCACAGAATATTTACATTCACAATCTACTTGCACACTTATTGTGGCCTGCTAGTGGTCGGGAACACCAAAGAAGAGATTCCCCTCTCACCCCACAGCCTGAATCTCCAGCCTCAGTGACCTCATGTGGTTGCTAAGCATGTCATGGCCTAGCAGTTTTCATGGACTTAGCTCATGATGTTTCTTCCGGGAGTGCTGCCTCTTGCACATGGGGGTACTTACACCACATCACTTCTCGTGGATGGTGGTTATGGGGTGCTCATGGGGTTGCTAAGCTTCTTCTTGAGCTAAGGGATTCAAGGATACCAGCAAATCCATGAGTCAGCAAGGTAAAGAAACAAGCAAAGGCAGTGGGAGCAGAAAGACACAGGTTTAATTCCTGGAAGACCTTGCCAAGGGTGTGATGTTGGACAAACTAGAAATAATCTTGGGCTCCTATTCCTTTATGCAGGATTTTTTCCCCTAAAGAAATAATTACGGAAGTGGGCAGGGAGTGATCCATGAGGATGTTTGCTGCAACATGGGTGATAACTGAGAATAAATGTGTGAGACATATATATGAAACTATATGCACTAAAATGACAGAGAGAGTTTTTTTTTCCCTTCCATTTTTGGCCACCCTGCAGCATAGGGAGATCCTGGGCCAGGGATCAGATCTGAGCCGCAGTTGCAGCCTATGCTGTAGAAACGGTAACACTTGATCCTTTAACCCACTGTGCTGGGCTGAGGATTGAACCTGCATCCTGGTGCTACAGAGATGCCACTGGTCCCACTGCGCCACAGCTGTAACTCCAAGAGAGTTTTGTTTTGTCTTTTTAGGGCTGAACCCACAGCATATGGAAGTTACCAGGCTAGGGTCTAATCAGAGCTACAGCTGCCAGCCTACACCACAGCCATAGCAATGCCAGATCCTAACCCACTGAGCGAGGCCAGGGATTGAACCCTCAACCTCATGGTTCCTAGTCAGATTTGTTCCCACTGCTCCACAACAGGAATTTCCAAGAGAGGTTTTTAATGAATGCTTGAATTATAAGGTTGATTCTTAATTCTCCTGTTTCTGACTTTATGGATTTTTTTTTACTATGGGTATAAATTACTTGAATAATGATGTTAAACCTTATTATTTATTAAAAATGCAAATTCAAAAACTAGCATGGGGAGTTCCTATCATGGCTCAGCAGTTACGAACCCGACTAGTATCCATGAGGATGCAGGTTTGATCCCTGGCCTCGCTCAGTGGGTTAAGGATCCAGCATTGCCGTGAGCTGTGGTGCAGATCGCAAACGGCTCAGATCTGGCGTTGCTGTGGCTGTGGTGTAGGCCGGCAGCTGTAGCTCTGATTTGACACCTAGCCTGGGAACCTCCATATGCCACAGGTGTGACCCTAAAAAACAAACAAACAAAAAAACTTGCATGGTATCATTTTCTCCCATCAAAATAGCAGGATAAGAACTGTTACACCCAACAACTGCAAGATTGGAAGAAAACAGGACTTTCGGTACACAAGCCGGAATATAAAATGGTTTCTTATATCCTACAATCATCTAGCAATATACATTAAAAGCCTTTAAGCATCCACTTTCCCTTCACCCAGCAATTCAATTTCCAGGAATAAATCCTAAGAAAATATGAGAAAAGTGTGCTACAGCCCAAGTATAAGAGGTTCCTTCCAATTTTACTTACAATATTAAAACGTTCATGAACAATCAACATGAACACACACACACACACACACACACACACACACACACAGTCACATGCCTGCTTCAAACAACCATAGAATCATCCTAGAGTGTTCCACAGCTTTTTTGGGGTACTATTTAACATTAATTAGTGGGCATTATCCTATAGCAATACGCGTTAATTTATCTAATTCTTGAGGGGCTGCAAGGCGTCCACTGTCCAGTTTTACTGCAATTCATATGAGCAAGCACATTACTGAACACACTGGCACTTTTGAGTTTTCACGTTTGCAACTGTTATGTATTTATTGCGGTCTACCTAGATGAACAGACCTCTAGGATGGGTTCCCAAAGGCAGACTGCTGGGAAAGGGTGCTTAGTGCATTACTAACTGAAAGACACTGAGAGTAACAAGAGTCTCTCAGGAACCTCTAAACCTGCTCCCTCCCCACTATCCAGAGAGGTGGAGATGGGTTGCAAGAGCTGTTGGGGCTCAACAAAGACATCCCCCATACATCCCAGCAGCACCCTCTATTGGTCTCTCTCCGAGGTTGGCTGTTGGGATTTCTCCCAGCATCACCCAGGTGGTCTGTAGGAACTCTCCCAGGTCTGGCCCATCCCCAGACCTTAGAGGGTCAGTAGCCCAGGTCAGAAGAAGACCAGAGTACTCCCCATCACCATCGCCTCCCTCTGGAGCATATGCCTCTCGTCAGCATGGAACCCTGAATCTTTCCCTCCTCCAAGTATTGGCAATGGGTCGGGGTGTCACCCCATCCACCACACAGCCACAGCTGCCACTTCACCGCAGCTTCACCAAAGCCTCGTGTCTGCGCATCCTGCTCACAGCTGGCCCAGGCAGCATTTCCCACATTTCTCCGACTGGGTTTCTGGACGGTCTGCACAGAGCTCACCTTTGGCCCATGCACCACCTGGGTGGGCCTTGACCTTGACACCTGCTGCACTTCACATCGGGCACAGTCGGGCACAGTCGCCAGTTCCCACTCCTGATAAGTATCTCTGTAGCAGGTGGATGAACAAAGGGTCTTTTTTTCCCTTTGCTAATGTGAGGAAGGGGAGTGGGGAGGGACAGGAGCGATGCTCTGCAGCTCCCCTCAGTGCTCTTAGCAATACTATTACTGCCAGGTGTTGGGCGACCTTATATGGGGATTTAAATAACGACAAAGACAGTGGGACTGGCCAATTCTTCATGAAGGAGCAGGTATTACTTGTACCATAAAACAAAACGACATGATATTTACAATCATCATCATGATATAAACAAGGGCTTGGGAGTCCCTGATTGTTCTTGGTGAGAGGGCTCACTCCAAACTAACCCTGCCTGAGGATGAGGTGTCCTGGAAAGGTTTCTTTTTCAATTCAAACTTCAAGCTCGCATAGAGAAAGGACCCCATCTTCCCTCCAACTTCTTCACGATATCCTGGAGAAACTTGCTCCAACTTAGAGAACACAGCTGCTGCATTCAAAGCAGCAAGGTCAGGGAGACAGCTGGGCTGCAGATAGCCTTTCAAGGAGATAAGAAGAAATGACCAAGAGCCAAGGAAAGCATGCTGCATGAGATACTGGAGACGGAGGTTAGCACCCGCAGTTTATGCTAATTAACCAATGTGAGAACTCAGCCCTTCCCCGTAAGTCTTTATTTCGTACACACAAAGATCTGAGTCCTAGAAACAGCTCCCGATTAGACATTAAAAGTGGTTATCCTTGATCAGTGAGACCAAGGAAGGATGATATATTTACACTTGGCTCTAAATTGACTCTGTCTCGACGGTAGGAGAGGATAGAGGAGAGAGAGTGAGGAAGGGAGAGATGTGGCAATTCTATTTTTGCCACAGGGGATCTTTCTAACTCTCAAAGAATATGTGCTTCTCTAAAGATACCTTCAGGGTCTGGGAACTATCCTGGACATGCAAATACAGAAAGGCCTTTTTTTTTTTTTTTTTTTTTTTTTTTTTTTTGGTGATGGTGGTGGGGGGGGGGTTGGTATAGGAAAAGGCAGGGCAAACTCCTTCCTATCCTGCAGGTGGCCACCTACCTTTGTTTGCCTAAAGCAAGAACAGTGGGCTGCTGTCCTCTCCCACCTCCCTTTGCCCACCCTCCCCCGACAGCACAGGGCCAGATCACCTGGGGGATGCTGAAACCCTTCACCGGGGAGGTGCACCGGGTGCAGAAGACCTACAACCCGGAGGGCTGCATTTTATCTGCTGGGTTACCCTTGGAGAACCAGATGTCTCTGGAGCCCTGGAAGCTGCCGACTTCAGGACAACAAAGCATATTTACAGTCTGAGAAGGGGGGGGGGAGGTTGGTGGTGGTGTGGTGGTGCTGGTGCACTTCTCTAAAGCCTCCGACTTCTTCTGGGGTCACGCTGCACATACACAATGCTACATAATCAGCTGTTAATAACAGTGAATAACTTAATGTGACCAGCACCCCTAAGACAGCAAACATTGTGCATTCCTTTTGATGGGCAGCCATACTTCGTTTTCAAATGTGCCTCAGTTTTACTTACACATAGCAAGTCCGTGACCATGCCTTTATAAATTCAGCTGCTTTGGAGGTCTCCTGTATCTGAATCTTTGTTCACATCCCAGACGGCTACCTTAACATAAAGTTCTAGAAGAAGAAATACTCGGTCACAGGATGATTTAAGGCTTAAGGTTTAAGGCTTATGCATTTGGGTTTATCAATCCTTTCCTTTACACTCTCATGTTTAAAATGCCTTTTCATGCTTTCAGAACCTAAAAGCTTTCACACATCTCTGGGGGAAACGAAAGACTCCCTTGAGAGCCACTGAGACAGCTGCCCCGAGAGGAGAATTTGGAGGGTTCAATCGGCAGGTGAAATGCACAACTGAGAACGTTCTAGATACAGAAGAAGGGAAATATTTTGGAATGGAGAGAAGAAGGACAAGTCCCTTCTGGGGTTGGTCAGCAACGCCCTCTTCCAGGCGGGGTGGAGCCTCTACCTGGTCAGGGAGGGCTGCAACCACAGCCCTTGTGACACACACATTACTGCGCCTGTGCGCAGGACTTACTCACACACCTCCGAGGCTTGGGCTTGGCTAGTGGAGTCAGCTCTGCAGAGGTCGTGTTTCGGCGGCGACGAAAGGTTAGATAGCATTTTCATACCCTTTCTGGTTCTCCCCCAGGTTCTCTGATGTCTCATGGCAGGTATGAGTGTGAATAGGCGTTAGCGAGAGAGTGTGAGCCAGGGGGGATTCAGGTGAATGGGTGCAGCTTGATAACTTGCTCCAAAAGGTCCTCGATGTCGTTGTTTTTCCCTTTACAGGCGTCGCGGTGGCTTTGGCTCTTGGCGGTGGGGAGGCAAGGGAGGACAGTGGGCGGCAGAGAGAAGGGGATCAGGTGAAGATGGGGCGCGTTTCGGGGGCTTTCTTTGATGGAATAGAGTCCGGGAGGCACCAGAAACTGCTGACAGAGTACAGAGCCGGAAGTCCTCCGTGGGGTCCCGTGGCGGTCCCGTGGCGGGGGGGCGGCGACACCAGCCCACGCGGCCCAAGCTAGACGCAATGCGCATGTCCAGGGCTGCGGGCCTTCCCATCAGCAGTTGGCTTGTGCGGTGCAACAAGGTCTGGGGTGCCGAGCTGTGCGGGTTGCCTCTTAGCGTCTTAGCGTCTGGGTTCTTTCTATCTGGCAGAGGTTCTCCAGGTAGGTCCCCAGAGTTTAAATGTGCGTCCTGTCGGCAGTTTGTGTGTGTGTGTGTGTGTGTGTGTGTGTGTGTAGCCAGCAGGTCAGGCGGTTTGCTCTGTGGCCTCTGAGGAGGAAGGTCCTTGAGGTCGTCGTCCTTTTTCACAGGTGTCGCGGCCACCGTGGCTTTGGTTGTGGTGGCGGGAAAGGAAGGAGGGCGGGCGGCGGAGGCCAGGGGGTCCGATGAAGGTGGGGAGAGGCTTGGGGGCGTTATTTGAGGGGTTTGGGTCCTGGAGGTGCCTGGATCTGCCGACGGAGCACAGAATCCAGAGTCTGTAGTGGGAGCTGGACATGGCTGTTGATTACAAAATCTCAACATATTGGAGAGTCCAGCAGTGAAACAGTGTTTTTAGGAAAGCCATTCGTTTTTTCATCAAATGCTTGAAGGTTCCTTTTCTGTATATTGGCTGTGAGAGAAACAGAGGGGTTTGCTGACAGCCTTATTTGAGGTGATTGGAAAACAGGCAATAACGTTATTATTAATTCAAGACTTACTTTGGAACTATCATGAGATGTAAAAAAAGGATTTCCAATCAGCAGTTGGCCACGGAAATAATGCTGCGTATAGTCTTTTTAAAATTACATCCTTCAGGGAGTTCCCTTCAGGGTGAGTGGTTAATGAACCCGACTAGGATCCATAAGGATGCGGGTTCGATCCCTGGCCTCGCTCAGTGGGTTAAGGATCCAGCGTTGTCGTGAGCTATGGTGTGGGTCGCCGACACTGCTCGTGTCCAGTGTGGCTGTGGCTGTGGCTGGCAGCTGTAGCTCTGATTCGACCCCTAGCCTGGGGACTTCCATTTGCCGTGGGTGCGGCCCTAAAAAGCAAAAAAAAAAAAAAAAAAAAAAAAAAAAAAAAATCGCATTGTTCAGCTCACCATTTTCTGCTTTCAGTGTGAATTATGAGTGCTCGGGTAAGATCAAGATCTAGAGGAAGAGGAGATGGTCAGGAGTCTTCTGATTCGGTTGAACCTGTGGTTGTGAGTGCTTTAACATCTTATTTCCATTGGCAGAAATAAAATCGAAAACATTTTTGAACCAATACAGATATGTTGTATAAAGGATTATCTTGCTGAGAATGGGTGGGAAATGAAATTCCGTAACTGAGACATTGAGCAAAGAGACTTATGTTCAGATATTGCCTGGATATATATATATATATTGATATGAGCCTGGAAATCATCCCTATGACTTCCCTGCTGAGCTTATTGATAAGAAACACACAGCCCAGAAAAGATTAAAATGGTTTCTAGAATTATTTGGTCCTTGGAGATAACTCCTTTCTTAGAGTATTTTCTATATAGGAAGAGTAACTTTATTAAGAGTACTTACAGAGAAAGTTATAGGAAAATCTTCTTTAGATGGATGGTTAGTTACGTCTATGTAGTATGTGTATTTGTGCCTTCTTTTGTCATTGTGTTAATCACAATACTTTTTATTTGCGCCTCTTGTCCTCTAAGACCCCGAAATTAAGTGGCAAGAAGTCTCAACAAAAGGAACCACCAACTGAGAATCTGGATATCAAACCTGGACAAGAGAAAGGAGGAACATCTGAGGTTCAAGGTGAAGAGGGGTGGACAATTTGTATTACATTTACGGTATTTTACTAGTGACAGGTATAAAGGGTTCCCTGAAAATTGAGTGGAAACCTATTTGGTAAGGGAAAGGTGTAGTTTGCAGCTCATTTCAGTCCTTCTCTGTGATAAATTTTCCTCCTTTCAGCATTTTACCCTTCCTTTTTTTTCTTCTTTTGTCTTTTTGCCTTTTTAGGACCACACCCGCGGTATATGGAGGTTCCCAGACTAGGGGTCTAATTGGAAGTACAGCTGCCAGCCTACACCACAACCACAGCAACACCAGATTCGAGCCGCATCTGCAACCTACACCACAGCTCACGGCAACGCCGGATCCTTAACCCACTGAGCGAGGCCAGGGATCAAACCTGCAACCTCATGGTTCCTAGTCAGATTCGTTTGCACTGCACCATGACACGGGAACTCCCATCCATGTTTTAAATTACTTGGCATGCTTGGAAAACACAGTCCTTGCCAGGGCTCTAAATTAGCAAATCAAAGGAAGCAACATTAAATTTAGACAAAATTATACACTGTTTTTCTAGTTAAACTTGTTATTTTTGGAATGCTGTTTTCAGGGCTTCTTAAATCATTGCATCGAAAGTTTAAGCAATGCTAGATGTATTTTGGTTAGCTCTTAGATTGTAATTTAAAATTTTTTTCATAATACAGAGAAATAAAAAATGTGAAATCCTTTCCTAGTTGCTATTAAAGTCTTCAATATTTTTGTCTTCCTGAACCATAATCTAGTTGTCACATAATCTTTTTTTAAACTTTTTACTTAGAAAAGGTTTAAAATGCACAGAAAAGTTAAAAGAAAGTGCAGTATATTACTGTATCCTTTTTTTTAAAATTGCTTTTTAGGACCACACCCACGGCATATGGAGGTTCCCAGACGAGGGGTTGAATCAGGGCTACAGCTGCGGGCCTGTAGCTCAGCCACAGCAACGCCAGATCCAAGCTGTGTCTGCGACCCACACTATGGCTCATGGCAACACCGGTTCCTTAACCCACTGAGCAAGGTCAGGGATCGAACCCACAACCTCATGGATACTAGTCAGATTCGTTTCCACTGCGCCACAAGCCACGACGGGAACTCCCTATTTCTGTATCCTTTTTACCTTGATTCACCAATTGCTAACATTTTGCCCTCTCTTTGGGTATTAGTATTGTTTTTGCTAAACCACCAAATTTCAAATACAACTATTTACTCTCTAGGTAATTCAGTAAGTATCTCCTAAAAACAAGGATATTTCATAACCCAGTATAGTGGTCAAATTCAGAAAATTTAACATTGAGGAAACATTATTATCTAATATGTAGTCAGTTGGCTTGTAATATCCACGTTTGTTGGTTGGCCTATTAATGTTCTCTATACCATTTTTTTTCCTGGTCCAGGATTCAATCCAAGACTACTCATCTCTCTCTGGACTCTCTTAACCTGGAAGTGTATCTCAATCTTGGTCTTTCATGATTGACCTCTTTTGGAGTCCAAACCAGTTGTTTTGTAAAATGTTCTTTAGTTTGTGTTTGTCTCATCTTACTATTTTTGAAGACTTTTTTCACTTGTTTATTGAGGTCTGCTTGGTAGCAGGTAATGTACTAGGTGCTAAGGGTGTAAACACAAATGAGAATGAATTCTATCTTGAGTTCACAATCCTATCAGAGAAATTCATGTAATCAAGTAGCTGATCTAATGAGATACGTGCATTGATAGACATGTGTATGGGTTGCAAAGGTGATAACCGATTGTGTTTTCAACGGTGTTAGAATAAAATATGCCTCAGAGAAGAGGTAATATAGGAGATTCTCCATTTTCTAGCAACAAATTCTCTAGTGCTCACTGTATTCTTATGCATCACGCATTTATTACAGTACTCACCTACGGTGCTTTATCTAGTAACATTTATTTATGGTTTAATGCTTATGTTAATAACTCTCTATTTATAGCAGAACCTAAATTGGAAGGTGCAAGCCAGGAAACGGGTCTGGAAAAGACTGGGGGTGAGCGTGGAGATGGCCCTGATGTGAAAGGGAAGATTCCACCTAATCTAATGCCTGCGAAAAATCTGGAAGCAGGTAAGTTACCTCTTAAGAAAGTAATTCACGGAGTTGTTCTTTTCTACACTATTATACTTTCATAATAATCTCACATACACACATTATTTAAAAGGTAGTACAGACACTACATGCTTGATTCACAGACAATGTCGGGAAAATTAATTGCCAAGTCCATGTTGTTGAGTTATAAAACATAAAAGTATTATTACTTTGGAGTAGAAGTCCTTTAAAATCCAAGGCAAGTGATCAAATACTTTTTAAAGTACTTAAATTAACATACTCCAGGAGTTCCTATTGTGGCTCAGCAGGTTAAGAACCTGGCACTGTCTCTGAGGATGCAGGTTCTTAACTCAGTGGGTTAAGAATCCTGCATTGCTGCAGGCTGCAGCATAGGTTGCAAACACAGCACAGATCTGGTGTTGCCACGGCTGTGGCGTAGGCCTCAGCTGCAGCTCATATGTCACAGGTGCAGCCCTAAAAAGAAAAAACTATATATATCTTGTAATAACTATAATGGGAAAGAATCTGAAAAACTATATATACTTTATACCTAAAACTAACATAGTAAATCAACTATACTTCAATAAAAATTAATAAACATACCCTAGTACTAATTAGATATCTAAACAATACAGTAGTATTGCGATTTTTTCCTTTTTATGGCTGCACTTGTGGCATATGAAAGTTCCCATGCTAGGAGTCGAATCAGAGCTACAACTGCAGTCCTGTGCCACAACCACAGCCACACCAGATCCTAACCCACTGAGCAAGGCCAAGTATTGAACCTGCATCCTCATGGACACTATGTCAGATTCTTCACCTGCTGAGCCACAACAGGAACTCCAGTATTGATTTTTTTTAATTTGCCAGAACTGTTTCTCAAAAATCATTATCTTTTTAGTTGCCAAAGAATAATAATGGATCTGTATGTTTTGGCTTTTCTAGGTTGGTTGGTGGTGGTTTTTTAATTGTGAGCTGGGCTGAGAAATAGTAGCGTTTCCCCTCACATTTTAATGTGTGACCATGTAGTTTTTATCATCCAAACTGGGATACTCTTGAGAGTTAGAGGGAGTGCCATGACTACGCAACTCCAGGATCACAGGTGCAAATTGCAGCAAATGCCACCTTACTATAAATAGGCCATATAAAGGTTGAGCTAGACCAGTGAAATACTTTGCACAAAAGAGGCAAACCAAACAGGATGCTGTTCTTTGTCCTCTCTTTGAACGGTTCCAAGTATGACATAATTTTGGCTAATACATATAATTAGAAGGATACTTAAAGTCAGTGGTCTTGAATAACACTGAGTTTGCTTGCTTGTTTTGCTTCTTGGAGTTTTTGTTTGGTTGATGTTATTAATCACTGGCAGTTTCTACTATTTCAATTATCTTCGGGTTCATGTTGTGGCTCAGCAGTAATGAACCTGACTAGTATGCATGAGGATAGGGGTTCAATCTCTGGCCTTGCTTATTGGGTTGAGGATGCGGTGTTGCCGTGAGCTGTGCCGTGAGGTCGCAGATGTGGCTCAGATTGGGCGTTGCTGTGGCTGTGGTGTAGGCCAGCAGCTGTAGCTCTGATTTGACCCCTAACTTGGGAACTTCCATATGCCACGAGTGCGGCCCTAAAAAAATAAAAATATCGGGAGCTTGGGGTTATCAGACACAACTTAGAATAGATTTACAAGGAGATCCTGCTGAGTAGCATTGAGAACTATGTCTAGATACTCATGTTGCAGCAGAACAAAGGGTGGGGAAAAAAAAATGTAATGTATACATGTAAGGATAACTTGATCCCCTTGCTGTACAGTGGGAAAATAAAAAAAAAAGAATAAATAGTCTTTAAGTAGCCAAATAGGATTTAATCTGTTCTAGACTTGAGAGATCTGTTTCTTCATACCACCCAAACCAATCATGCATTAAAAAAATTTGTGCTCGTAGTTCCCGTCGTGGCTCAGCAGTTAATGAATCCGACTAGGAACCATAAGGTTGCGGGTTCGATCTCTGGCCTTGCTCAGTGGGTTAAGGATCTGGCATTGCCGTGAGCTGTGGTGTGAGTCACAGACGTGGCTCGGATCCCTCGTTGCTGTGGCTCTGGTGTAGGCCGGTGGCTACAGCTCGGATTAGACCCCTAGGCTGGGAACCTCCATATGCCGCGGAAGCGGCTCAAGAAATGCCAAAAAAAAAAAAAAAAAAAAAAAGAAGAAAAAAAATTTGTGCTCATATGCCTGAAAATGTACATTAGCATGGAAACCTATGCAGTAGTTAGAGTTCTGTTTTCCGTTTCATCTTATAAAACCAAAACTGGAAGCTCCTGTTGTGGCTCAGCTGGTTAAGAACCCAACATAGTATCCATGAGGATGCGGGTTTGATCCCTGGCCTTGCTCAGTGGGTTAAGGATCCAGTGTGCCACAAGCTGTGGTGTAGGTTACAGATGAGGCTTGGATCTGGCCTTGCCATGGCTGTGGCATAGGCCTCAGCTTTAGGTTCAATTTGACCCCTAGCCTGGGAACTGCCATATACTGTAGGCGAGGCCCTGAAAAAGAAAATACAAAAAACAAAAACTGTAGTGTCTGTTGTGTACCTTTTTTATTGTCTAAGTAATGTTCTATGAAGTAATGTACAACTGTTATGTTTATGTTTTAGGTGATGGCCAGTCATAAGTTAAAAAGAATACAAGCTGAAGCCATACATGCTGTTGTTATATTGATAATTTGGCTTGTTAAATCCTCTCAATAAAGTTCTCAGTTTCTGAGAAGAAATCATGTACATCTTTGGTTCAGTCTGTTTCTAGGAACTTGATAAGTGGTATCTCAAAAGACTGCGTGGATTTTCGTGCATGGCTCAGCGGAAACGAATCTGTCTAGTATCCATGAGGACGAAGGTTTGATCCCAGGCCTCACTCAGTGGGTTAAGGATCCAGCGTTGTCATGAGCTGTGGTGTAGGTCCCAGATGTGGCTTGGATCCCGAGTTGCTATGGCTGTGGTGTAAGCCAGCAGCCACAGCTGCGATTCCTAGCCTGGGAACCTCCATATGCCATGGGTGTGGTCCTAAAAAGACAAAAAAAAAAAAAGAAAAAAAAAAAGAAAAATACTCTTCATGTTATGTTTAGAGCTGGTGTGAAGTGCTGCTTATTTTGTGTAATGTTTTTGTGTCTGGTAACTTTGCTTCTACATCCTTCTGGATTTTCTACATACCCAATCATACTGTATGCAAATAATGACAGTTTTACTACTTCTTTTTGAATCTTTATTTCTTGTTCTTACCTTATGACACTGGCCAGACCCTTTTAGTATGGTGTTGACCAGAAGTGATGATAGTGGACATCCTTGTTATATTCCTGACCTCAAAGGAAAAACTTTCAGTATTTCACTATGATGTGTAATGTAAATTTTTATTAGACCTCTTATATTAGATTTATGGAAGTGCCTTTTTATTCCTAGTTTGCTTTTTTTTTTTTTTGTCTTTTTGCCATTTTCTTGGGTCGCTCCTGTGGTATATGGAGGTTCCCAGGTTAGGAGTCTAATCGGAGCTGTAGCCACCACCCTATGCTACAGCCACAGCAACACAGGATCCGAGCTGCGTCTGCAACCTACACCACAGCTCACGGCAACGCCGGATCTTTAACCCACTGAGCAAGGGCAGGAATTGAACCCGCAACCTCATGGTTCCTAGTCGGATTTGTTAACCACTGAGCCACGACGGGGACTCCATCCGTTAATCTCTAAATGTGGCATTCCTAGAAAAAACTCAATTTGAGAAATGATATATTGTCCTTCATCTGTATTACTGAATTCCTTTTCCTAATGTTTTGTGTAGGATTTTTGCATCTTTGTTTATGAGTTAGCTTGGCCCATACTTTTTTAAAAGTACTCTCCATGTTGGGTTTTGATATCAAGGATTATTCTGGCTGGGTAAAGTGAGTTGATGTTAAATAGCCTTGTTTTCTATTACCTGATAGAATTCATCTAACGTTGGAAGTACTTAATTATTTGATAGAATTTGTCAGTGAAGTTATCTGGGCCTGGAGTTCTCTTTTTAGGAAAGTTTTTAATTAATAATTCAATACCTATTCTTCAGTCAGTTTGGATAATTTTTATTGTTCTAGGACTTTGGCCTATCTAAATCTTTATTTACACAAAATTGTCCATAGTATCTTCTCGTTATCCTCTTAATGTCTTCAGAATCTGTAGTGATACTGCCATTTTCATTCTTTGTACTGATAAAATTGTACCTTCTCTCTTGCATTTTTAATGTCTCACCAGAGGTTTACCAATTTTTTTTTTTTTGGTCTTTTCAAAATAAACCAGCTTTTGGCTGTGCTGATCCTATTCTGTTTTGTTTCATTTCTCACCTTTATCATTTCTTTTCTTCTTTTCTAACTCCTTGAGATATTTAGCTCATCAATTTTCAGCCTTTTAAACATATACTTTTAAATTATAGTATTTTCTCCAAATAGGACTTTAGCTTCATCTCACAAGTTTTGATAGGCAGTAATTTTGTTATTCAGCTCAAAATATGTTCCAATTTTCAGCTTGTTTTCTTTGAATTATGGATTACTGCTAAGTGTATTTCTTTTAACTTTTAAACATTTGAACATTGTCTAATTTGTTGTTATGTAGCACACATAACTGATATAACTGTTTAGAAGAGACAGCCAAAACATAAGAATTCAGAAAAGTTGAAAGTAAAAGGATGGACCAGTATTCCATACAAAATAACTGAAAATAGGCTTTAAGATGAACAGGAATTACTGGAAATAAGGGATACTTCGTGTTGAAAACAATTGAATTTATCAGGAAGATTTAACAGTTTTAAGCATGAACCTAATACCATGTCTTCAAAATGTAATGGAAAAATTGGCAGAACCACAAGGAGCAATCAGTGAGGATAATGTCAGATTGGTACATCATGATTAACAAACTTTGCCTAATTCCACTACATATTCAGTACATATTCTTTTCAGTGCAGTTATTCATAAGGGGATATACACTGTGTATTTCAGTTTTTGGAAGTTTGTTGAGATGTGTTTTTGACCCAGCATGTTGTCAGTTTTTATAAAAAGTTCCATATGTACTTGAAAAGAATATGTATTCAGTTGTTGAATGTGAGTGACGTACTCTGCCTAACTTTGTGTTCCTGTCCTGCAGTTGTATAAGATTTTAGTGCTCTAGTCTGGTTGCCCTGACAAGGCAAGGAACCCTTGGGCAATGGTTCCAGGCTTGCTGCCTTCCTCAGCTTTCCCTTGGCCTCTAGGAAACTAGTTCATTCTTGCCATACCCACATAGTGGTAGTAGCTCAAGTTCCTTTCCTATGCTATTGTTTCTTTTCTCCCAACTGTCACAGGCAGCTCTACAAGCCTTTCTTTCAAACTTCAGGCAAAAACCAGATACCTGTTTCCAGGGAGTACATGTCAAGCTCTAAAATCTCAGTCATCATACCTCATTCTGGTGCAGGACTAGAATGGGTCTCTGATTCTCCCACAGTTCAGTGAGCATACAGCTGGTGAGATGCCAGTCTTCCCTGTTAAATATATTTCAATCATCTTTCAGGGGCTCTCTTAGATCCCAGTTCATTTGGTTTCAAAGGGGCATGGGTAACTTACTCCTCCCTCCAGCTTAGTGTAAAGGAGGATTTATTTCAGACCAGCCCTAACTGAGTTGATAACTCACTATTTAGGCATTTTATTCTCAACAAACCTCTGTTTAAGGAGTTTTCAAACTTCTACTAATCTTATCTTTATATAGACTGGTTAGGCCAGCAGGGTGAGGGAATAAATTATCCCCATCTCTTTAAAATATGGTGTTACTTATTGCCGATTATCCTGTTGTCAGTAAGCATTTGGATAAAATGAATACAATAAATATGAAATTAATTTAAGGACATAGAGAGCATTCAAAGCCGAGTCCACAGGAAATTACCTAGGGAGAGAGAACATAGAAGAGAGCCACGGATAGAGCCCTGGAGCACTCTACGAAAGGTAGAACCTATGAAGGACTGGAAAAAAGGACCACTAGAAAGGTATCAAAATCTAGTGTTTCAATAAAATGTTTAAGTGAAATAAAGTTAAACTAGTAAGTGGTCAGTAATTTAAAATGCTGGTGAGGAGTTCCCGACATGGCTCGTGAAAACGAATCTGACTAGTATCCAAGAGGATGCAGGTTTGATCCTGGCCTCGCTCACTGGGTTAAGGATCCGGCATTGCCATGAGCTTCGGTGTAGGTAGGTCACAGCTCACGGCTCGGATCCCATGTTGCTGTGGCTGTGGTGTAGGCCAGCAGCCACAGCTGCGATTCGACCCCCTCTCCGTATGCCGCAGATGCGGCCCTAAAAAGACAAAATAACAAAATGCTGCTGAGAGGTCATGCAAAAGAGGTATAGGAAATTTAGTGTTAGTTTGATTAGACATGTCACCAGAGACCTTGATGAGAGCCGTTTTAATGGGGTTGTGGAGAAGAAAGCCTGACTGAAGAGGATTAAGTGAGAATGGGAGGTGAGCAAGTGGAAAGAGTAATTATAGAATTCATTTTTTATTTTTTTGCTTTTTAGGGCTGCACCTACAGCATATGGAGGTTCCCAGGCTAGGGGTTGAATCGGAGCTGTGGCCACTGCCACAGCCACAGCCACGCAGGATCTGAGCTGCATCTGTGACCTATACCACAGCTCATGGCAACGGCGAATCCTTAACCCACTGAGGGAGGCCAGGGGGGATCAAACATGCATCCTCATGGTTCCTAGTCAGATTTGTTTCTGCTGTGCCACAGCAGGAACTCCAGAAATGTACTTTTTAATTGAGGTTTAGTTGATACACAGTATAAATTTCAGGTATGCAACATTGTAATTAACAATTTTTACAGGTTATACTCCATCCATTTATAGTTGAAACATTGGCTATACTCCCTGTGCAGTATAATATACCTTTGTAGCTTCATTTGTTGTTTGTTTGTTTTGCTTTTTAGGGCCACACCCATGGCATATGGAAGTTCCCAGGCTGGGGGTCCAATCAGAGCCAGAGCTGCTGTTCTACCCCACAGCCACAGCAATGCCAGATCCGAGCTGCATCTGCAACCTACACCACAGCTCACAGCAATGCCGGATGCTTAACCCACTGAGCAAGGGCAAGGATTGAACCCGCAACCTCATGGCTCCTAGTCGGATTCGTTAACCACTGCGCCACGACGGGAACTCCTAGCTTATTCATTTTATATATAGTAATTTGTACCTCTTAATCCTCTACCTGGTCTTGCCCCTCTCCATTCCCTCTCCCCACTGGTAACTACTAGTTTGTTCTCTATGTCTGAGTCTCTTTCTGTTGTTATATTCATTAGTTTGTTGAATTTTTAATTAAATTTTTAAAAATTATTTCTTAAATGCTGCACCTATGGCATATGAAAATTCCTGGGCTAGGGGTCAAATTGGAGCTGCAGCTGTTGGCTTATGCCGCAGCCACATCAACGTGGGATTCAAGCCGCATCTGCAACATACGCTGCAGCTTACGACATCGCTGGATACTTAACCCACTGAGCGAGGCTAGGGATCGAACCCACATCCTCATGGATACTAGTTGAGCTCTTAACCCACTGAGCCACAAAGGGAACTCCAGTTTGTTGTATTTTTTAGATTCTGTATATAAGGGAGAATCATACAGCGTTTGTTTTTCTCTGACTTACTTCACTAAGATTACTACGCTCACAGGTGTTCCCATTGTGGCACAGTAGAAACACACCCAACTAGTATCCATGAGGATGCAGGTTTGATCCGTGGCCTTGCTCAGTGGGTTAAGGATCCGACATTGCTGTGAGCTGTGGTGTAGGTCGCAGATGTGACTCAGATCTGGCGTTGCTGTGGCTGTGGTGTAGGCCGGCAGCTGCATCACTGATTGGACACCTAGCCGGGGAACTTCCGTGTGCCTTGGGTGCAGCCTTAAAAGGCAAAAAACAAAACAAAACAAAAAATCCTCCAAGCCCATCCATGCTGGCAAAATTTCATTCTTTTTTTTTGGCTGAGTAATATTCCATTGTGTGTGTGTGATATGTATCACACACCACATCTTCCTTATCCATTCATCTATTAATGGTAACTAAGATTGCTTCCATATCTTGTCAGTTATAAGTAATGCTGCTATGAACAGTGAGGTGCATGTATCTTTTTGAATTAGTGTTTTCATTTTTTCTGTTACATACCCAGGAGTGGAATTGCTGGGTCATATGATAATTCTGTTTTTTTGGTCATGCCCATGGCATGTGGAAGTTCCTGGGCCAGGACTTGCACGGGCACCACAGCAGTAACCAGAGCCAAGCAGTGACAACACTGAATCCTTAACCCACTGAGCCACCAGGGAAGACCTATTTTTAACTTTTTTAGGAGCCTCCATATTATTCTCCATAGTGGCTGTACCAGTTTATATTCCCACCCACAGGGCATGAGCATTCCCTTTTCTCTGTATCCTTGCCAACGTTTGTTATTTGTGGGGTTTTTTGTTTGTTTGTTTTTTGTGCGCCTTTCGAGGCCGCACTTTTGGCATACGGAGGTTCCCAGGCTAGGGGTCCAATCAGAGCTACAGCTGCCAGCCTACACCACAGCCACAGCAACATCAGATCTGAGCCACAGTTCACAGCAACGCCAGATCCTTAACCCACTGAACGAGGCCAGGAATTGAACCCACAACCTCATGGTTCCTAATTGGATTTGTTTCCACTGCACCACATGGAAACTCCTGTGGGGGTTTTTTTGTTTGTTTAGCCATGCCTGTGGCATGTGGAAGTTCCTGGGCCAGGGATCAAACCCTCACCACAGCAGTGACTTGAGTGGCTGCAGTGACAACACTGAATCCTTAACACCTGTATCACAAGGGAACTCCTGTGTGTGATCTTTTTGATGATAGACATTCTGACAGGTGTGAGGTGATAGTTTGATTTGCATTTCTCTGATAATTATTTATATTGAGCATTTTTTCACGTGCCTGTTTTCCATCTGTATGTCTTCTTTGGAAAAATGTCTGTTTAGGTCTTCTGCTTTTTAAAATTTTTTTAGTTCTGCTTTTTAGGGCTGCATGTGTGGCATGCATATGGAAGTTCCCAGGCTAGGGCTTAAATTGGAGCTGCAGCTTCTGGCCTACACCACAGCCACAGCCATGCTGGATCTGAGCTGCATCTTTGACCTACACCATAGCTCACGGCAATGCCGGATCCTTAACCCACTGAGCAAGGCCAGGGATCAAACTCACATCCTCATGGATACTAGTCGTGTTTCTTACTGCTGAGCCACAACAGGAACTCTTCTGCTCAGTTTTTAATTGGGTTATTTTTTTTATGATGAGTTATATGAGTTTATATATTTTGGATATTAAACTTTTAAGAGAATTTTTATTGAGGTATAGTTGATTTACAATGTTGTATTAGCTTCAGGTGTATAGCAAAGTGAAACAGCTGTGTACATATATCCGTTCTTTTTTCCCATGTAAGTTATTGCAGAACATTGAGCAGACCTCTCCACTAGTTACCTAGTTATATGTTCCATGTATAATAGTGGATATCCTCCCAGTTTATTCCTCTTTCCCTATGGTTTTCCTCTGGTAGCCCTAAGTTTGATTTCAAAATCTGTCCATTTGTTTGTAAATAAGTTCCTTTCCATCATTTTTATTAGATTCCACATATAAGTAATATCATATGATATTTGTCTTTCTCTGGCTGACTCCACTCCATATGATAATCTCTAGGCTCATCCATGTTGCTGCAAATGGCATTATTTTGTTCTTTTTTATGGCTAATATTCTATTATATATATATACCAGGGATATTAATCTCTTTATCAGTCATATCATTTACAGATATTTTCTCCCATTCAATAGGTTATCTTTTTGTTTTGTCTATGTTACAGAAGAGTATTCTTGAAGAGTTTTGATGGTGAAGAAGAAGGAAACAGAAGTTTAGCTAAGAGGCCAGCATGAGGTCAAGGGAGGATTCTTTTTTGGTGGAGTTGTATTAAGGCATACTTGTGTGCTACTGAGAATGGTCCAGCAGAGGATGAAAGACTTTGATAAACCCGTAGGGGAGGGATCCAAGCCCAATTGGAGGGGTTGGCCTTGGAGAGGAACAGGGACACCTTTCCACAGTTAGGTGAAGGCTGTATAAATTTCCCTGAGTAGAGAAATGGGTAAGATTAGAAAGCAGACAGGAGGACTCTACTTGTTCCTTTATACCCTTTTATGATTTTTGAATTTTGATCATGATGACATTTGTTTTTCTAAAGTAGTAAGATTTTGTTATTTAAGATGTTTTCAAAGAGAAGCTTGTGGTCACTTACTTTGTAGCCATGATGTGCTCTGAGGTGCACATGAGCCCCTATCAGGAGAAGCAGAAGCTCTCATTTGATTCTCCTTCTGCCAGGGTCACTTTAGGATCGTTAGAGGCTCTGAGCCTCAGGAAGATTACGGCATGCCCTTATTTCCACATGCCATGTATATATCATGATAAAAATTAATGGTAAATTTTTTATCTTTTCCCAATGATGTTGATTTTGTAGTTTCTTTGAATATCAAACTCAGGTATCAAATGTTACTAACAATCTCTCTCTCATCGTTGGGAGCTCCCTTCCTGCTGGTGACCTAAAACATTTGTTTAGTTGGCCTTTAAGATAGCCTTGCACTGAATCCGGTCCTTCCTTTGGGCTTTTACCCACTTTTCAACATGTATTGGATTGCTGTAAGATACAAGGAGGAGTTCCTTTCATGGTTTAGCGGTTAACTAACCCAACTAGGATCCATGAAGATGCGGGTTCATTCCCTGGCCTCGCTCAGTGGGTTAAGGATCCAGTGTTGCCGTTAGCTGTGGTGTAGGTCGCAGATGCAGCTTGGATCCCGAGTGGCTGTGGTGTAGGTGGGCAGCTGTCTCTCTGATTAGACCCCTAGCCTGGGAACCTCCATATGCTGCAGATGTGGCCCTAAAGAGCAATTGAAAAAAAAAAAAGATAGAAGGAAACCTCATATAACCTGGACAGTATGGTCAGTTTCTGCAAGTGTCATCTGTGGACAGGAGAAAGATGCCAGATGGATGGGAAGAGTCCTTTAAACTAGGTGGCTCATGACAGCAGGGGACCAATTTTAGTGTTTTATTGCAGGCCACAAAGGGCAGGCATTGGAAAGATGCTGGGGTACTTCAAGGAATTAAAGCAAGAGTTGGCTTAGGAAGGGGAGACACCAAGGCAGCTCCGGGGGTTCACCTGTAGCGGTTCTGCCTTGCCTTGCTGTGTGAAACAAAACCCCAGAGCATGGAGGATGTAGCACTCTCTGTCTAATTCACCTGAGAGGTGGCAACCCTCCTGGCACTCTGGGAGAACCAGCACGGAGGCAGCCTCATGGGGACCAGCATCCTACCCTCCTTAAGGGCTCCAGATGGCAAGAGCCACCTCTTGCTGCTGACCCCAGGAGGCCTAGGCACCTCCCCCTCCCTGGAGGAAGGGGCCAGGTGGAGGGGTGCTGTCCTGCGCTCCCCACGGAGAGCTCTGCCCCAGTGTAATCAAGGCAGGACCACAGCCCCCAAGGGCCACGCTGTGTGTACCGGGCCAAGGCCAGCCATCACCAGGACTCAGGGACCAGACTCTCCTAGAACACACTCTCCCTGATCCCGGAGTCTGCTGCTCCTCAGCCTTGTCCTGATGCCTGCCCTGGCTGCACTCCCTGGGACCCGCACCTGTGGCTGCTTCCCAACATCCCCCAGCTGCCCAAGACCCAAACTACTTGTTCTGGGCTCCGTGTTCGTGCCCCCCCCCCCCGTGCTGCTGCCCACTGTCAGCAGCTCTCAGCGCAGGAGCACCCCCCAGCCGCATGGCCGCCCTCTCCTCCCACTCCCCCCACAGGTAGCTTCGTCCCTGCCCCTCCCACCTGCTGCCCGCCTGGGGCTCTGCTAAGGCATCCCTGCCCCTCCCACCTGCTGCCCGCCTGGGGCTCTGCTAAGGCTCGAGGGTCTTGGGACAGTGTCCTGCAATTTAGGCCCCTCTCTCAGCAGTAGGGGAGGTGCCAGGGGAGGCACAGCCTTGTCGTGCTTTGTCCCTCCCGCTGCCCCACCCCACCCCCTCCAGGGGGCTCAGCGTCTGCTGGGTTGCAAGGCCGGCTGCCAAACCTCCCTTGGCCTTGGGGGCCCGAGGAGGAGGTGAGGAGCAGGTACAGACTCCGCAGAGCACGGATCAGGTGGACATGGCACATGCCTGTTGGGGCCAGTGGCCTTGGGAGCTTTGCCCCTGTGGCTCTGGGGTCCAGGCCTGGCCCTGGGTCTTGGTGCCTATGGGGCAGGGCAGAACCCAGGGTGGGCAGGGAGCCTGGGACAGGGCTGGGGCAGGCTGAGCCGCGGAGATGATGGCCTGTGACAGCTTCTGCCGGCGCTCCTCAGGACCGGGCCTCTGGGGGGCCATTTCCCAGCCTCGGGGACGTTTCTGGACCCGGCCATCCCTCGGTCCCTGGCCCTGCAGTGCTGGGGGAGGCTGCATGGATGAAGGGAAGGACGGGAGGATCAGGGTTGTGTAAGGGGGCAAAAAGCCTATACTCTGGGAGTACCACAGGAGATGCAAGGCAATCTCTCCCCAGAAGCCTTTGCTGGTGTGCAGAGGACAGTGCCCTGGAGGAGAATCAAAGGAACTGAGTTGGCGCATCCTTCTACTTAAAAGCTATGTGTCTACATGTAACATGTAGATGTTCCTCTTTGAGTCTCAGCTTTGTTGCCTGTAAACTGGAGATAATTCCTACCTCACAGGGATTCCGCAGAGATGAAATGAAATGAAAAATGGCAATGCTCAAAGGGAAAGCTAGGCCCATTCTAAAGGCACAGGGCATGTTGGTTGTAGCCAAACCTCAATTTGTCTAGGACAAGGGCTAGAGGCTGGACTACACTAGAAGTGACAGCCACCTGGGATCTATCCACAGACCCACCTTCCACGCCATCACGTCTCCTCACCCCCCACAGCCTGTCAACTCGATTCCTCTCCAGTACTCACTGTCACCTGGGGCTCCAGTGAACCAGACCACACCACTTGCTCTCTAGTGCCCAGGAGAGTGCAGCCAGGGTCACACCCAAGGCCTATAAATGAGGCCCTCAGGCAAGTGGCTCACTCGCCTCTTAATGTCCAAGATGAAAAGCTAAGCAGAGATATATGCTCTAGAGTAGCATGTGGGATATGGTCCCGTGTGTGTGTAGGATAGACATAAAATATGCTTGCATATTTGTTTTATGTGATTATGAAAGTACAATTTTCGTTTCTATGAAAATTTATGGACAAGAACACAAGAAACTGTTCACAGTGGTTCTCACTAGGCAGTGGAACTGGGATGGTGGGAAGGGAGCAGAGGAGACTTAAAAGAGTCTTACCAGTCATGATCATTTGAATATTTTTACCATGAGCCTGTGCTATTTTTATAAAAGAATAAACTTTAAATCAAAAGATATAGATGATAGGTTGCCAGGTAGATACAGATGATAGAAAATGCATATAGATAAATGGTATAGAGATGAAAGATGAGCTAGAGGCGTTCCTGCTGTGGTGCCACAGGATCAGTGGCATCTCCAGAGCGCGGGGATGCAGGTTTGATCCCTGGCCCAGCACACTGGGTTAAGGATCCCACACTGCTGCAGCTGTGGGATAGGTTACAACCGTGCCTCCAAGCTGATTCCTGACTTGTGGATTCCATATGCTGCAGCGTGGCCAATAAAGGAAAAAAAGGATGAACTAGGGAGATAGGCACACACATATCTCTGTGCCTCAGTTTTCTCATATGTGCAATAGTATCTCTTTCACAGGATTACCACGAGGAGTAAATGACTGAGTGCATTCGATCCTTTGGAACAGTTCTGGCACACACTAAGTGCTCAATAAATGCTCTCTTTAGTGCAGTAATAGTGTGGAGGCAGAGAGGCTGGCTGGATGTGATAATCTCTTTCGCCACCTTGTGGTCAGTGTACGTCATGCAGGAACATCAATGCCAATAAGAAGCATCTTTTCAGCCTTCTTGGTAGGTGAGTGGATGAGTTGGCCTTAGTGGGGTTGGCGGCTCTATGACTTTTAAAATTGCAAGAGAGCTTAGGAGTTCCCATCGTGGCTCAGCGGTTAACGAATCTGACTAGCATCCATGAGGATGCAGGTTCGATTCCCTGCCCTTGCTCAGTGAATTAAGGACCCAGCGTTGCCGTGAACTGTGGTGTAGCCCACAGACATGGCTCGGATCCTGCGTTGCTGTGGCTGTGGTGTAGGCCAGCAGCTACAGCTCTGATTTGACCCCTAGCCTGGGAGCCTCCACATGCCGTGCGTGTGACCCTAAAAAGCAAATAAATAAATAAATAAATAATAAAATTGCAAAAGAGTTTAAATAAATAACTTTATAAATAGGTAGCTAGATGAGGCTTATAATCCTCTACTCATTGCTTCCGATTCAGATGCCTAGCCCTGAATGTGTCAACGAGAAACATTGTCATTGACTGGTTTCCTGTTTGCTTTCGAGTCTCTCTTCATCCATTTAGGCTTCTTCATTGCAGGTGACAGAATCCATTCTAGCTTCTTTAAGCAGAAAAGAGATTTTTAAAAACTGCTATGAGGTGGAGTTCAAGGAACTCTCCAACAAAGGAACTGGCTCTGGGGGCGAGTCACTCAGAAGTTGGTGCAATCCACCTCCCCTGTGGGACAGGTACTGCTGAGGCTGAACCCGGGTCTGTGCCATTGGGACATCTACAGTTGCTAGTGAAAACTCGGCATCTCTCAGCCATGTTCCGCTGTTTTCACCAAGCATGGATTCCACTGGATGACTGTCTCCTTACTTGTTTCCCCTGACCCAGAGTCTCAATGGGGAACATCTGATCGGTGGAGCCCAGGGCTTCTGCTTCTGCCCTAGGCTGAGTTATGGTTTCCACCTTATGGAGGCAGAACTCTTAATGCGGCCACTCTGCTGACTTAGAAAGGCTTTTCAGAAGAGGCTGGATAAGGCAGGGGGTGATGCTCTACCCCTGGGGAGAAGATATTGTGTGTATATGTGTGTGTGTGTGTGTGTGTGTGTGTACTTCAGAAAACCTATGTCCCTTCCTGTCTAGCAGCAGGTTCTAGATATGGTCCAGGCACTACTAGGAATTTAGATCTGAGTCTGTGTTCAGAGTCCATACTGATCGTCCAGGGGGCAGACCATGGCAAGACCATGAGGGAGGGTTCTTTTAGGCTGGGTCCTCCATGGCTGCCATGGAGGGACCATGTCTGTCCAGTTTACTGTTGTATTCCCTGGCAGCTAACTCGGTGCCTCAATATATGATTGAAGGGAAGGTGCAGTGAAGGAACCAATTAAGCTGGCCACTTTCCTTATGTAGTGGTAAATTTTCACTGACACTTACGGCCTTTAATTTCAGCAGAAGCCTAAAAGATGCTGCCCTGGGGATGTCTCATTAGATAAGGGAGATGCAAAGGGAGGTCGCCCTGCTTACACCAAACCAACAACCTCATGTAAGGTTTCTGACTTCTTCCAGGAAGGTTCTGCCCAAGCAGACACATTCAGTGCCTCCGTTCAGAGGGAATGGACAGCCAAGTGGGTGCCACCAGATTTTACTGTCAAACTTGATACTTTTTTGAAAAAATTCTGCATTCAGAACATAATTTCTGGGGAAACTGGCAACTCCAGGTATTGAAGTTCCCTCTTTTCTGTACAACAGTTGTCCAGCCTCATTTGTTGAAAAGATGATTCTTTATTTTTATTTTTTGTATTTTAGGGCCACACCCACAGCATATGGAGGTTCCCAGGCTAGGGGTCGAATCAGAACTGTAGCCGCTGGCCTATACCACAGCCACAGCAACACCAGATCCAAGCCATGTCTGTGGTCTACACCACAGCTCGCGGCAACGCTGGATCCGCAACCTACTGAGCGAGGCCAGGGATTGAACCTGCATCCTCGTGAATGCTAGTCAGATTCGTTTCCACTGAGCCATGATGGGAACTCCTGATTCGTTTGTAATTGAATTTCTTTGGCACTCTTGTGAAAAATTAGTTGAATAAATGTGAACTGATTCCACAAAAAAAACATATTTCAGGAGGAATGCCGACAGTATTCAGGGGAATTGCTCAAGGCTGCTAGGTCCGAAGGCCTATTGGAATGGTAGGCTCAAATGGGATTTGCATCACCCAGCACTGAGTTGAGTGAGTCCCTGATTGTGACTATTGAAAGGCACAGACCACCAGAGGGAGCAGGTGTGCCTCTGCTGTAGCAGATCATAGCCCTTCCTGTTTGGACCCCCCCCCCCACCCCCTTTGCTCTGGAAAAATACCACTGTTGCTCAGCAACAGAGAAACCAGTCGTGCAGGGCCCCTGCCTCTACCAGTCACCAGCCCTAAGTGAGACATGGAATATAAAGGCCTGCCTTCAGATCCCATCTTCTATAGCCCTTTGGAACTTACTAGCCACTCAAAATGCCACCTGTCACCCCTCATCATTTTTTGGGGGGTCCCCAGAACCACCCACACATTCAGTTGAATTCGCTGCAAGGGTTCAAGGGACTCAGTATATAATTGTACTCATAGCTAAGGTGTATTATAGCAACAGGCTATACGATAAGATCAGCAAGGGAAAAAAAGACACAGGTGGGGTCTGGAGGCTTCCTTCGTCTCTCTCCAGCCTTTGATGGGGCAGACCAAGTACACTCTTCCCCAGGAATGAAAACACACATGTGGAGGAGTTCCCTTGTGGCACAGTGGGTTAAGGATCTGGTGTCACTGCAGCGGCTTGGGTCGCTGCTGTGGCACAGGTTCGGTCCCTGGGAACTTCCGCGTGCCATGGGGCGTGGCCCAAAGAAACAAAAACAAAACGCACAATATGCGGGTGATGTTTTACCCTAGGAAGCTCACTCAGTGTCCATGAGTTTACTTCCTAGGGGATGGGGACTGGGTACCCTCTGCCCAGCACATACCAACCTTCCAGACTCAGAAGGAAAGAAGGCATTTGGCAGAAATGACATTGTACAAACAGGTTATGCACAGAGAACCACACTTAGCAATCAGGGAACAGGTAGGGTGCTGGGATAATTGGGTATTGCTGCTGTGACAAATTTTCACAAGCTTAGAAGTTTATAGAAATTTATCAATCTTACAGTTCTGTAAGTCAAAAGTCCAGCACAGGTCTCACCAGGCTAAATTCCAGGTGTCAGCAGGGCCGCATTCTTTTCGGAGGCCCTAGAGGAGGATCTGTTTCCTGCTTACTCAGGTTGTTGGCAGACTTCAGTTCAGAGGTCCCTGTTTTCTTAGAGGCTGTATCACCTGGGGGCTGTTCCCAGCTTCTGGCGGCCACCACGCTCCTTGGCTTATGGCCCCTTTCTCCATCTAGGAAGCCAGAACAGTGAGTCAAATCCTTCTCAAGGCACACCTTTCTGACCCCTCGTCCATTATCTCATCTCTCAGACAGCAACCGGGAAAGGTTCTCCAGTCTTCAGGACTCGTGTGATTAGATTAGGCTCATTCAGCTAATCCAGAGTCATCTCCTCATCTTAAAGCCTTAATCACACTGGCAAAATCCCTTTTGCCATATATGTTGACTATGTTATCATAGGTTCCAGGGATTAGGACATGGACATCTTTAGGTAGCTAGAATTCTACCTTCAAGTGCCAAGTTCCCAGATGCGAGTCAGGGGCCAACCTCAAAAGCAGCCTTTCTAAAAACAACTCAGGAGGTCCTCTTGTGCTTCAGCAGGTTACAAACCCGACTAGGAGCCATGAGGTTGCGGGTTTGATCCCTGGCCTCGCCCAGTGGGTTAAGGATCCGGCGTTGCCATGAGCTGTGGTGTAGGTTGCAAGTGTGGCTCGGATCTGGCATTGCTATGGCTGTGGTGTAGGCCAGCAGCTGCAACTCTGATTCAACCCCTAGCCTGGGAACTTCCATATGCCATGGGGGTGGCCCTAAAAAGCAAAAAAAAAAAAAAAAAAAACCAAACCAACAAAAACCCCCCAAAAAACAGGGTTGTCTAAAGTCAACTCAGGGACTCAGGTCTGCTATAATTATTTTTTGTACAGACATACATACTAAAGGAAGGGGATATTAGGGGATATTATAAGTAATAGGTGACACCACCTTCCAATTATGTGTGGCCCCTCTAGTGCTTGTAATTTCTTGGACTTTGTAGACAACTGGACCCAGGGCTCAGCCCATAAAGAGGCCCTTGTGCTCCAGACACACTCTAACCTCCAGGCTGCACGAGGCTGTCTCCTCCCCCATCCCTTCAACCCTGAGAGGAGCCAAGGTCAAAGAAACTGTTAGGCTGTGGTGATTATTAGCATTGAGCTTCGCAGAAAACAGATTCCAGGTGAAAGTCTTAGCTATGTACCAAAAGCAAGTTACTTAATCTCTCTGATTCTCATCTCCTCATCTGCTCATGGATATAACAGCACTGGCTTACAGATTTAAATGAGAGAATGCACACCAGGCATGTATAGGATAATACCTTCCAGATCTTAATGGCTAGTGGGCTAGGAGATGGACCACCCAGTGGGAGTAAAAACAAGATTAAAATCGCCTCTTTCCACATGGCGCTTCCTCTTGGGGGGGAAATAAAAGAGGTAGAGAACCACTTTTAGGATCTACCTTGGTCTATTTTTTTTTTCCTTTGGAAACCTTAGCTCTTTATTGACAAACTTATTTCTCTTTCTTTCCGTGGGAAAGTGTGGCATTGTGAATTATTAACCTTTGTTTTTCACCCCCTGCTCCAGCTTGCCCTTGTACTCCTGTCCCTGCCTCACACTCAGCACGTCCAAGGCTTCTGCCCCAGGGTAGAGTTATTGTAGCAGAAATGCAAATAGACTCAAAGAACCCAAGATCAGCTTTTGAGTTTTCAGAAGAGATTTCAGAAAATTGACCCAGAGGAAACAGGAGATCTTAGGGCTTCTGAATCCTGAGAGATAAGGACCTGGCCTATCTACAGTCATAGAAGAATATGTGGTCTGTCCAAAGACTTCCAGCCACCCCAGACTAGATGAAAATCCCACAGACTGAAGGGAGGGCTGAGAGGCAGGCAGGGAGACACGGATGACATTCAAGGTCAGGAAACGCCATCCTCCATTTCAGACTCTCACTCGCTCTCGCTCTTGCTCTCTCTCTCTTTCTCCCTTTCTCTTTCCCTCTCTCTCTTCCCTCCCTCCCCCTCCCCCTCCAGGATCTGGCTTCCTTCTCATCTCCAAATATCACAGTGGTATGACAGAAAGGATCAGAAAGGCCACCCCATTAGCTTTTAGTCGGGGCCTTAGGATGGAGAGAGGAAAAGAGTCTGTGGTTTTCAGAGAAGGTCCAGCACCCACTGTCTGGTAGGAGGGGTTTGCGGCCAAAGGCCTGTATTATTACAGATTTAGCGTTTGCCTGGGCGGCAGGTCCTCAGCAAACCACTTTAGGTCCTTTGAGACCTGCTTACATCACCCTGCTGGCATGGTGGTCCCCATCAGGTAAAGACTCCGTTCCTCCCATTACGAAGAAGAGTCATGAGGTTTCCTGACAGCAAGGCGACAATGTCCAAGTCACAACAGGTGAACAAAAGACCCTTTGACAGAGCCAGCGCCACTTGCTCTGGGATTAGGTGTTCACCGAAAGATGTCAGGTACCCCCATTTCTGGTGGATGTGTTCCTACCCAAGGCGGCACGCAAAAGGCACTACCAGGATGGAATTTTGAGGCACCAACATTGGGGCAGATTGAAATTATTAACAATTCAGTGATGTCCAGTCCCTACTAACCCTCCATGGCTTCTAACTAATAACTCTCTGAATTTTGGGTAGGTTTCATGAAACCATGGAAGAAAAGAAAGAAAAAGGCCCTGAGAGGACTGTGTAGCATTTTTATGAACAAATGAATATTGTTCTTCCAGCTGGGTTGCATGGAGGTACATCAGGAGGAACCATGAGTCCCACCAAATGATGGCCAAACTGTGGTGTGGATGTTGATCTTTGTGCATTTTTCAAGGAAGAGGGGCTGAGGATGTGATCAGATTCTCTGGGGGTTCTGAGACTTACGACTTTTTTTGCAGGAGGGCGTCCTGGATCTGTGCTTTATTATCTGTGCACCCTACAAAAACTCATTTACAATCCCCACGTCATGCTTTTCCTGCCTGTGGAGTAGAAAAAGCAATACTGAGCACACGGAGTTATGGTAAGGAATTAATTAGAAGGTGCTTTGTAAATAAATTGATTTTTAACTGAGGGGTATTCATGTGTTAGCCCTCCTTACCACCCCCAAATAGATAATAGGCCATCGGTTGAGATTTTTTTTTTGAGTTTTTTTTTTTTTATATCAGAGATACACATTTTTAGAAGATGTATGTGTACGCAGTCTACGTGTGACATAATGATGGGTTTAATCCTTTGTTTTTTTTCAAGGAAGGATTGTCATCGATTATTTGGTATTGTGTACCTTAAAAATAATAACGCTGCTGCTGCTGATGGTGATGCTAATTCCTTGTGCTTGCGTAGCCGGTAGTCTTCTCATTTATCTCATCAGTTGTTGACAAAGCCCTCCTCTTACTCTTGTAAATGAAATGAGGCTATTGCTGGGTCCGCAGTGTTTGGTTGCCATGGTTTGAGTTCGTTTCATAAGCTGTTGCTTGGCAATCCCACGCGTCAGCTGGCTCTTTTTCCTCAGCACTCTCACCACACACTGTCTGAAGTATAATGAGACCAAGGCTGGGCAAAGGAGGATAATGGTCCCCAAGTGCTTTCTATCTTCCCCCACAGCGCTGTTACCATGATGTCTGGTAAATGCGTTGAGAGCAGAGCAGTGATGTGGTTATGAGCATGAGATTTAGAGTCATGCAGACCTGGGTTCGAATTCAGACTTGGGATCTGGCTCGATGCATCCTTTAGCTAGTCACTTAGGCCAATCTGAGTCTCAGTTTCTCCATGTGTAAAGTGGGCATAATTACATTCAGCTCCTAGAGTGGTTGGTGAGGATTGAGGGAGAAAATCCATATAAAGCCCCTACACACAGTAGGGGCTCAGTAGCTGCAACCTGTTCTTTTTTCTTTTTCTTTTTCTTTCTTTCTTTTTTTTTTTTTTTTTTTTGCTACACCTGCGGCATGTGGAAGTTTCTGGGCAAGGGATCGAACCCATGCCACAGCCAAACCTCTGCAGTGACAATGCCAGGTCCTTAACCAAATATGCCACAAGGGAACTCCTGTAACCTATTCTAATAAGGGTGATGGGAGGTGCTAGGACTATAACTTTCCTTATTCTGCTGTAAAATGCTCTGATGTCACAGTCAGGTTGGATTTCATTTGTACAGTTATGCTCCACTTTGCTTTATGCATAGAATGAGTGGGCCCACTACAAATCCATGGATTTAAACAGAAATTTGGAAATAATCAGGACCAAGGGAAAGAACAGGGGGTGTTGGTACCAAAAGGAAACAAGTAGGGATTCAGCAGACAGAAGATATCAATAGAAGATGCCCACTCTAGGTAGTAGATGGGTAGGTGCTATGTCTTCAGAGGGGCTTGCATGGAGGAGACCCATCTCCTCCCTAGACAAACACGTGTCTGCAGGCAGTGGTGTACTGGTAAAATAGCTCTCAGGGAGAGAAACCCCCTAATTTGTAGCATTTGCCCATTTCCATGGTGTAAATACTCCTACTGGGGCTGATTTCAGGCTGCCAACACAACAGAATGCACATGATTTCATTCTGTTCAGTGATGAACAGAATGTGGAGTTGGAAAGAAATGCCTGCAATCCGCTCTCAGGAGCCTTTTAGAAGCTGCTCTAGTACAGAACTAATTCCTTCCCTAAGGGCAGCTTTCCTGGTTTTTTCTCATTGCTGGGCATCCCCAATAAGCTCCTGTATGTTTTTTTAAATTATGTTTTATTGTTTTGTCCTTTTAGGGCCGCACCCATGGCATATGGAAGTTCCCAGGTTAGGGGTCGAATCGGAGCTGTAGCTGCCAGCCTACACCACAGCCACAGCAGCGTGGGATCCGAGCCTCGACTGCAACCTATACCACAGCCCGTGGCAACACCGAATCCCTAACCCACTGAGCGAGGCCAGGGATCGAACCTGAGTCGTCATGGATATTAGTGGGGTTCATTACTCATGAGCCATGACAGGAACTCCTCCTGTATGTTTTTATAGCACTTTAGGGAGATCAGTTCTCAAGACTGCTCTTCTGGCCTTCAGTTTTCCCAGATTGGAAGGATATGGCTGAGGAAGTCTCTTGTGCAAGCCCAGCCCCCACCGTTACAGGCTGGCCCCTGTGACCTTTCTGCCCCAGGACCAGGACCCCATGACCTTCCCAGGATCCATAGAAGACTTGGGACTCAGGAAACACCTAGGCGAATGTCCTGTTTGAGGCAATCTCTTGTTTCAAAGTTATCTTTGTTGATCTTTTTTTTACATAACCCAACTCAAACATGCTGCCATGGTCACAGTCTTTCATAGTCTTAGTCACGTCCTATAATGTATATTAACCTTAGTATTTTTATATGAGTCACCAACCAGTCTTAAAATTAATCACCTTTAAAATAAATCTGTGCCACCATACCATTTCTTCATCTAGTAGCACATCAGTGTGGTTGTCTGATTCTGAAAGCTGGAGTAAACAAACAACTGTGGGGGTTTGAATTCCCTTATGGCCTGATCGATTTCAGGCGTCAGTCATTGATTTTCAGTCACAAGAGTAGGTACACTGACCAGCTTCTGGTGAAAATATGTTGTATGTGGTTTACATTTTACTTGGTCCCTAATTCGTATTTCCTCCCCTCTCAATGTCTGACAGTGTCCAGTCGAATGCTTTCTGCAGATACAGTAGCCCCAAACACAGTGTGTCCCCTGCAGGTCAGCTGAACAATAATACTAAGATGTTTATGCTGCACAAGTAGCAGGAGAGAAAATTAGATAGAATACCGTACAACTTTGTCAGGTGGGGGGGTAGGTCAAATAACAGAAGATTTTGGGGGAGGGAGCTAGGTACAAAGTCATTAACCTTAATATAATTAATGGCCTGTCACAGGGAGTGAGGGGAACTTTCAGTAGTGGGTGGAGTGTACGAGTTTGGAGGGGGAAACTAGAGGAGACAATAGTTTCCCTGAAAGAGCAAGAGGAGAGATTCAGAGGACCTGGGCAAGATCCTTTGAAGGAGAGAAGGACACCAGGGAAAATGGAAGGCTGTTGGGAGACGGTACAAGTGGTGGGTTGAGGGGGAACTGGGAGCTAGAGACTAAAAAGAAAGGTTTGGGGGAATTCCCATCGTGGCGCAGTGGAAACGAATCCGGCTAGGAACCATGAGGTTGCAGGTTCGATCCCTGGCCTTGATCAATGGGGTTAAGGATCCAGCATTGCCGTGAGCTGTGGTGTAGGTTGCAGACGTGGCTTGGATCTCATATGGCTGTGGCTGTGGATTAGGCCAGCAGCTGTAGCTTCGATTAGACCCCTAGCCTGGGAACCTCTCTCTATATGCCGCAGGTGCGGCCCTAAAAAGCAAAAAAAAAGGGGAAAGGTTTTGGGAGAAGAAATGTCTAATGGGGACTTTCTAGTTAAATTCTGTGGGAGCAACCCCCCCCCCCACACACACATATCAGAAATCTTCTACAATTTAATTCTACAAACCTTGCTGTCTGATGGGAATAGATGGCCTGTGGTACATATAAACAAAAGTCTGGTTTCAAGGTTTAGATATGGAGAAAAAAAAGAGCCTGTGGGTCAGGGTAGCAGACATGTGGCTTATATATACTCTTGTGTCAATAAAGGGACATCTTTGCATGCAAAGATCTAGTGGGGAGTTCCTGTTGTGGCTCAGTGGTAATGAACCTGGCTAGTATCCATAAGGATGCGGGTTCAATCCCTGGCTCTGGTCAGTGTGTTAAGGATCCCTCGTTGCTGTGGCTGTGCTGTAGGTGGCAGCTGCAGCTCTGATTCGACCCCTAGCCTGGGAACCTCCATATGCTGCAACTGCAAACCTAGTTTTCACCACCCACTGGTAGGCCAGGGTAGAGGGTATTTAGTGTGCCTCGCTGGAAGACCACAGGCTAGAGAGGCATGAGGAGTACGGAGTCTCCTTGAATGAGCCTACAGGCTTGTGAAACTCTTCCTCAAGCTGACCACCCAGAAACAGGTCCAAGCTTCATGGTCCCCAAAGGTATACTCAGGAGGGGCAGACCCCTGCTGGGGATAGTCTTGTCAGATCCGGAAGAGCAGCTTATCAGCACGGATAAGCATACATTCTGTCTTAAAAAAACACAAAGAGACAACAGTTATTTCATCACTCATGTTTTCCAAATGTTTGAAAACCTTGTGTGTCAAGGAGCTTGGGGACCTTTACTCTGAACAGTTTTTATCTTTCATCCTTTTGTGCCTGATTATTTCAATGTTAACAAGGAGTGAGCATGCTATTTTTTTTTTTTTTTTGAAAATTTGAAAAAGTCTTAAAACTTTTCGGGTCACTTTTACATTTTGGGCCAATTTTCAGATACTAAGAGGGTTTCTTTCTTTCTTTCTTTTTTTTTTTTGGTCTTTTATCTTTTTAGGGCCACACCTGCCGCATATGGGGGTTCTCAGACTAGGGGTCTAATCGGGGCTATAGCTGCTGACCTACACCAGAGCCACAGCAACATCAGATCTGAGCTGTGTCTGTGACCTACACCACAGCTCACAGCAATGCCGGATCCTGAACCCACTGAGGGAGGCCAGGGATCGAACCTGCAACCTCATGGTTCCTGGTCAGATTCGTTTCCACTGCGCCACGACAGGAACTCCAGAGGGTTTTATTTCCAATTTATTTTCAGGAAATTTTGCCTTACTACCTTTTTTATGGACTTTCACATTTTATCTTCAGCTAAAATTCATTCATCTAGAAGCCAATTATTTGAAAAGGAATAGGGAGTGTGTGGCTGAGATGGCTCGGTGAGCCACCTAAGATCCATTCACTCTTTCTCTGCCATGGAATTGTGGCTAGGAGCAGCTGCTCAGTCGAAGATTTCAGTTCTCAGTGCCCCCATTCCCCTACTCCACCCAAGTGGCTGGTACTTGCTAGTAGAATATGAGAATTACCACATGGCCAAATAAAGGGCTGTGCCTTTTCCATGGTCTCTTTCCTCATCTGCCAGCTAAGTGGAGGGAACGCTGGGGCCCTAGGGAAGAGTGAAGGTCACAGGCTAGAGGGAGGCCACCATCAGGCAAGAAAAACATCACTGGGTTTAATGGAGCAAGAATCTAATCTATCATGTTAAGCCACTGAAATCATTCCAGGGTTTATCTATTATAGTAGTTAGCATTACTTTAACCAGTACAAGGGTTTCTCCAGTCAATCATCAATCTTGTACACAGAGCATAACCTTGGGAATACACTCTACCCTTCCAAAGTCTCCACCTTTGAACTAAAGGCATTTCAGAAAACCATACAAAAAGAACACCTGGGGTGATGGTGACAATTCTTTTTCTTGCAGGAAAGGCCACAGACAAGCGAACCCAGGACTGGGCCCCAAAGGAAGGTGTTTAGGAATTTATCAGTTGGAAAAGACACAATGCTAACAGGCAGGTGGTTAATAGGAGTCTAGGAAATTCCATCAAAAGGTAGAAAATTCAGAGTATAGATTAAATGGGGGTATCAGCTTAGACAAAGCTTAAAAAGACAAAAGAAAGATAAGTAACAAAACAGCTGGGGATGATATGAATGCAGAGGTGGAGAAGAGCTGGTTAGGGCTGGTTTGCTGGAACTACCATTTTTAGAGTCCTCGGCATGGTCTAGCACCCTTTGTGTATTTTCCTTTGGGCCACCCAGGGGCCTCCCAATCTACCGAGCCTTTAGCGAACACCTGGAAACATTGCACAGACAAACAAGCATTCTACATAGCAGGGCATTTTCCTCATCCTCAGACTGATAGGACACACTTGAGGGTGTGAGGATGAAAGACAAGCAGGGACCGGGGCTGGTGAGTAGACAGCCTCAGTCACCCCAGAAGGGCCCAGCAGACTGACCCTTCCAGAGCTTGTGCAGTTAGTTCCAGGTGGCCCCAGTGAGATGGGCGGAGCCTGGTCTGCCCAGCTCTGACATCTTAAAAGCTTAAGTCCTTAAAGCTTAAAATGCTAAAAATGATGTGTAGATCCCACTGTTCTCCCCTCACCTCTTCCCGTTTTGGACTAAGCCTCTGGCGTCAGGGTTCTGGGCAAAAAAAGAGTGAGACATTCCCCTATTCAATTTATTCTGAGAGGGGAGATGCAGTAACAATGAAAATTCCATTGAGGATAAGGGATTCTAATTGCCCAAGCAAAGGAGTTTCTCCACCAACACGTGATAGACTCTTTTTATCGGGTCACTAGTCTGGGATTTGTGAGCGATGAAAGAGGCCCTGTACCTGCAATGCCTTAATGAAAGTCCCTAAAAATAAGAACAAGTGGTAGGAGTGGTGATCTGAAAGGAACTGGTCTTAGTATCCTTAATAGAGTGCTCCTATTGAAAAAACTTAATTTTTTAAAATTTTTTATTTTTGCTTTTTAGGGCTGCACCTGCGGCATATGGAGGTTCCCAGGCTAGGAGTCGAATTGGAGCTGCAGCTGCCAGCTTACGCCACAGCCACGGCAATGCCAGATCTGAACCATATCTGTGACCTATACCATAGCTCATGGAAACACCAGATCCTTAGTTCACTGAATGAGGCCAGGAATCCAACCCATGTCCTCATGGATAGTACTTGGGTTTGCTACCACCGAGCCACAATAGGAACTCCCAGAAGAACTTAATTTAAAAAAAATTAATTTGTATTGTCACCATTTGATGCTCAAGTGAAACGAGCATCCTTGGATTTTGGTATCTGTGGGGCAGGGGGTATCCTAGAGCCAATCCCTTGCAGATACTGAGGGACAACTGTATACTATTTATGGGTAAGTATGTATGTTCATGGACACATATGTAAAATATAAAACACTCCCCCAAAATGATGAATGCCAAATTCAGAATAGTAGTTTCGCTAAGGTAAGGGAAGGAATACTCAGGGTGCGTCTACTAAACCTGCTTTGTTTTGTTTCTTTAAAAAGTGATGTGAAATAGATATGGCAAAAACTAAAGATCTGAGAAGCTGCAAAAAAAATTAATTTGTATCGAAGTATAGTTGCTGTACACTATTATACAAGTTACCAGTGTACAATATAGTGATTCACGATTTTTAAAGTTTATACTCCATTTATAGTTATAAAATGTTGGCTCTATTCCCTGTGTTGTATAGTATATCCTTATAGCTTATTTTATTCCTAATAGTTTGTACCTCTTACTCCTCTACCCCTATCTTGCCCCTTCTCCCTTCTGTCTCCCCGCTGGTAACCACTAGTTTGTTCTCTATATCTCTGAGTCTGCTTCTTTTTTGTTATATTCACTAGTTGTATTTTTGAGATTCCACATATAAGTAATATCCTGCACTATTTCTTTCTCTGTGTGACTTATTTCACTTAGCACAACACCCTCCAAGTTCATCCACATTGCTGCAAATGGCAAAATTTCATTCTTTTTTATGGCTAAGTGATATTACATTGTATATATGTACATGCGTGTGTATATATATATGTATACACACACACACACACACACACACACACACACACACACACACACACCCCAAATCTTTATCCATTCATCCGTTGGTGGACACAGGTGTGGGAGAACTATTTTGATCAGCATGTGTATTAGTCAAAGTTCAGTTGCCCATAACAGAAATCACTGTAGTTACTTTAACAGGATATGGAGTGAACAGCGGGAATAAGGAATTTATGAAATCATTGGAAGGGCTGAAGGAGCAACTTGTGGGCTCAGCTGCCAGGAATGACTACTAGAACAACAAAATGAATTGTTCCACTAGGAAGACTGCTACCTCTGCCGCAGTCAGGAAGCTGGGGAATCAGGAAGTTTCTTTCCTGACAGCTGGGTTCAGGATCACACAGTCCTGTGATCAGGAATCTGTCAGCACGACTGTTGGCTCTAGGAATATGCTACCTTAGCTGTGCTCCTGAGATCAGGAAGCTGCCATCACATCTGTTCCAGAGCCACCTGAGCCTGCTAGATTCAGAGCAGCAGAATGGAGCCTTCTCATATTGCCACCTCTCTCTCCACTTGAGTAAATTCTCAAAGATAATTCTCACAGGAGTATATCTGATTAGAAGAACCTAAATTACATCTATTTCCTTGCTTCAAAGGAGTAAGAAAATAGAGCTTTTAGCTCTATTTTGTATCATAAAGGAAGGTGCGCTAGAGAGGGGTTAGCGGAGATATTCAGCAAGCCAATCTATAGAGTTCATTACCAGTCATTCCCTGCCCAGAAAAAAAGCCCTCATCCCTGCCCCTGACACTCTGGCCTTTCATGATGTGAAACGAGCCCAATGAGATAAAAGCTTCAATTCTGAAAGCAAAACAAAGTAGCAATATAATGCCATCGGGCTAGGAACATTATGTTGAGTAAAGCCTGCATTGACGTAAATGATACAATCAAAACTATAACAAACCTAAATTTATAAAAATATTACTCTCTGGAAAAAACTAAAATTTGAAAAATGATTTTTGAGAAAAAAAATGCATCGAAGAGTTGTGATGTCAGGCAACACGGTGTATTTTTTAAAGATGTAAACATATCCAGGATATGTTTCATGAGCCGAGTGTCTATGGTAGAGAGGAGGGAATGAGAGTAGGGATTTGCGGTAAAGGAAAAAAAGTAATAAAATAAAAATTTTAAAGAGAATAGCCTGTACTGACTGATGATAAAAGTGTGCTATAATCTGTGTGATATGAATAATTCAACTCCTGCTTTTGTAACGTCTAAATAGGATACATGAAAGTTACCAAAAAATGTTAACTGGTGATTGGAGGCATGCATTTTAAATTAATATGCAACTGAAAATTCCATGAAAACACTGCCAAACAGAGCAGGAATAAATGACTTAAATCAGTTAGATTTTAAAATAAAAATTGCAACCTACAGAATGGGAGAAAATATTTGCCAATCATATATCAGAAAGAGGTGAGTATCCAAAATATGTGAAGAACCCATGCAACTCAATAACAAAATGTGGGGGAGGGGGGGGAGGGGGATGGGCTGGGAGTCTGGGGTTAATGGATGTAAACTATTGCATTAGGAGTGGATAAGCAATGAGATCCTGCTATATAGCACAGGGAACTATATCTAGTCACTTGTGAAGGAGCATGATAGAGGATAATGTGAGAAAAAGAATGTATGTATATACATATGTGTGTGTGTGTGACTGGATCACGTTGCTGTACAATAGAAAACTGATAGAACACTGTAAACCAACTACAATGGAAACAATAAAAATCATTAAAAAATATAAGCTATTAAAAAGTAACAGAATCCCCAATTGGATTAATAAAGGGGCAGGGAAACTAAACAAGAATTTTTCCAAAGACAACATCCAGGTGACCAACAGGTACGTGGAAAGATGATCAACATCACTTAATTATCAGGGAAATGCAAATCAAAACCGCAATGAGCTATCACTTCACACCTTTTAGAATAGATGTCATCAAAATCACATGAGATAAGGGTTGGTGAGGATATAGAGAAAAGGGAGACCTTGTGCACTGTTGGTAGGAATGTAAATTGGTACAGTCACTATGGAAAACAGTATAGAGTTTCCTCAAAAATTAAAAACAGAACTGCCCTATGAGCCAGCAATTCTACTTCTTTTCATTCCAAAGGGAATGAAAGCAGGGCATTGAGATATTTCCACTGCCATGTTTATTGCGGCATTACTCCTAATAGCCAAGATGCAGAAACAACCTAAGTGCCCACCAGTGGATTAATGGATAAAGATGTGGTATATATCATATATGTATGATGGGATATCATTCAGCTGTGAGAAAGAAGGAAATCCTGCCATTTGCAACAACATGGATGAACTTCGAGGACATATGCTAACTGACGTAAGTCAGAGACAAAGACTGTTATGATCTCATACAATCTAAAAAAGCTTAATTCATGAAGACAGAGTGGAATGGTGGTGACCAGGGTCTAGGGCGTGGAGGAACAGGAGAGATGTTGTTTAAGGGTACAAACTTGCAACTGGTAGATAAGTCCTTGAGATCTAAAGTACAGTATGGTAAGTATGGACAACAATATTGTATTATGATTATCATACTTACTAAGAGACTAAATCGTAATTATTCCCAGCACACACACAAAAATTATGTGAGGTGGTAGAGGTGTTAGCTAACCAGCGATACTGCAGTATATAGACGTATAAAATCAACATTGTATCCCTTTAACTTACACAGTGTTACTTGTCAGTTATATCTCAATTTTAAAAATTAAAATCACTCCCCAAATTCAGCAATACATGCAAATATATAATTTTTTGAAGCTTAGAAGATTCCACACAGGGTTTACAAATTAATCAAATGTCCAAATGGAAAGCCGAGGAATGCGCGCATCCTCAATTCTGATAGCACAGTGTATGGTATCAAAATAATATAGACTGATAAAAATTGTACAATTGAAAATCTTATCGAATAGGAAAGAAACATACAGCACAAAATCATCGTTTCAATTTTAAATGAAATTTTAAGAATTCACACATGAGGGAGTTCCTGTCGTGGCGCAGTGGTTAACGAATCCGACTAGGAACCATGAGCTTGTGGGTTCGGTCCCTGCCCTTGCTCAGTGGGTTAACGATCCGGCGTTGCCGTGAGCTGTGGTGTAGGTTGCAGACGCGGCTCGGATCTTGCATTGCTGTGGCTCTGGCGTAGGCCGGTGGCTACAGCTCCAATTAGACCCCTAGCCTGGGAACCTCCACATGCCGCGGAAGCAGCCCAAAGAAATAGCAAAAAGACAAAAAAAAAAAAAAAAAAAAGAATTCACACATGAAAAAAATGTCTTCATACCAGAACAGTAACATAAAATGAATACAGGGAGTTCCCACTGTGGCGCAGTGGTTAAAGAATCCGACCAGGAACCATGAGGTTGCGGGTTCGGTCCCTGGCCTTGCCCAGTGGGTTAAGGATCTGGTGTTGCCATGAGCTGTGTATAGGTTGCAGATGTGGCTCTGATCCAGCGTTGCTGTGGCTGTGGTGTAGGCCAGCGGCTACAGCTCCGATTTGACCCCTAGCCTGGGAACCTCCATATGCTGCGGAAGCGGCCCTAGAAAAGGCAAAAAGACAAAAATAAAAATAAAATAAAATAAAATAAAATGAATATAGTCAATAGTTACAGAAGCCTTATTAACCCATGTTAGGAGATACTTGCTTTGAACCAATTTGTAAACTTAAAAGGCTTATGAAAACTTCAGAAACCAAATGATAAAATTATTTACCTTAGAGTTAAATTCAAATAAAAATAATAATATCTAAAGAACCACAACAAGGAAACAGCTCTGCAAAAACCTAAAACAAATCTACTTGACTCATCAAATCATTGAAAACCAAACCCCAAACCATTCACATTTACTGAAAGATCCTGTTTATTGATTGGAAACATTTCATTTCCAGCCAATTAAAAAATCTATAATTTTGCCTAAATTGTACCATGCCATACCCTAAAATTTCTTCTTTCCCAAGTGCCTCTGTATTCTATTCAAACTAAATCCCTGACACAATTAGGCAGCTGAGCAGGCCAGGGGGCCTTCCTTTGGCACTTAGAAAGCCACGGTCCACACAAAGGTCAGGGCTCTTGCTTCTGCCTTTCACACCATGATATAACTTGGCCAAACCCAAACTCTCAGCTCTGCTCTTCACATCATGAAATAGCCTTTGTCCACAGCAAGACCCTAGAGAGACCCCAAGAGTTTCCAAACAGACCTAGGGTTCCCCCACCTCAGTAGCATTCTTTCTACCTGGATTGAACTAGGAGCTTTGTCCATAGCCTGTGGCAGTGCCTGGTCATACTAACGTGATGGGAAGAAAATCCTATCTGCTTTGGCTCCCAGATGGCTGTTGCAGTTGGGTGGTGATAGTCAACGTTGGCCTTTTTCCCCTTTGCTGGCTCCTGGAGGTGACTTGTAGATTCTTTTGTTTGCTGTGAATGTCTTCTGTCTGCAGGCCAAAAAGGCTGGATCAATTGGGTGGAGTGTAGATGGAGAAAAGGTGATATACCTCGTCTGGGGCTTAGAGCAGGTCGAAGAGGACAAGTGCTTTACGTTGTGAGGAGCAGAAGGCAGGGCTCTGGTCTGGAGGAATGGAGCTGTCACATTGAGGTGAGTGAGGGTCATTTGGGGTGGGCTGCCTCATTCCAGGTGTGGCTGATATGTGGGTCCTGACCTAGGCCTGAGCATCCTCAAGGTGTAAAGGGCAGAGGTGAGTGACTTGGTCAGGGCTGTAGGGGGCAAAGATATTCACCCAGGTCTAGTTAAGGGCTGTTCCCAGATACTGTAGCTCATCAAATCTAAGATGTAAGTGTACTATTTATGTATCGCTACATGAAGAAAGTAAAAAGGCTGCCGATTAAACCATGTCATAATGTTTTCTTTGCACTTATAATTTAAAATTTTTACTTACTGAGTTATTTTACTCTTATATAGACATAGTATCTTTTCATGTATCACTCTTATGTGTGCTTAAAAATATAAACAATATAAATTGCTTAAAGTACTTCTAAACTTTCTTCACATCTATAATCTATTCTGAATCACTTTGCAGCTCGGAGTTGGAATTGTCCATGTTTTTCCACACAGTATTGTCCTGTGTGCTATCAAGATTGCTGGTGATACAGCTTTTTTTTTTTTTTTTTTTTTTTTTTTTTTTTTTTTTTTTTTTGCTTTTTAGGGCTGCACCCACAGCGTACGGCATACGGAAGTTCCCAGGCTAGGGGTCGAATTGGAGCTATAGCTGCCGACCTACACCACAACCGCAGCAATTTGGGATCTGAGCCGTGTCTGCGACCTACACCACTGCTCAAGGCAACGCCGGGTCCTTAACCCACTGAGTGAGGCCAGGGATCAAACCGGCCACCTCATGGTTCCTAGTTGGATTTGTTCCCACTGTGCCACAACAGGAACTCCAAGATACAGAATTTCTTAAACGAAATGTCCAGGGGATTTTCTTGCAAGTTGCTTCCAAGCTACAAGTTTAGACATGGGCTTACTTGTTCCACTTGTGAAAAGTAATCTTGTTGAACATATCTCAACAACAAAACACAAGAGTTTCGGCTACTTGTGAGTGTCTTCCTTGTGTTGGACTCAAAACACACTTTGTTGTTGTCCTGCACGAAAATCTGTAATTGCAATCATTCCTCCATGCTTCACATATCTATTGCCTCATAACAAACCTCAGCTACACAGATCACCATTTCTAGCTGGAGGGTGGCTATTACCCTGTGCTAATATGCCTCTGATAGTTGAACCTTGCTCCAAAGCTCGCTCTTTCTTTCTTTCTTTCTTTCCTTTCCTTTCTTTCTTTCTTTCTTTCTTTTTTTTTTTTTTTTGATTTTTGAAATACTTATAGGCTCATAAGAAGTTGCAAGAAGTACAGAGAGGTCCCACATACTCATCACCCAGTTTCCATCAATGGTAACATCTTACATAAGCTTAAGTCAAAACCAGGAAACCGGATGACACAACACAATTAACTAAACTGCAGATCTTAACTCATAGTCTACCAGTCTTTGCATGTGTTTATTTATTTTGTGTGTTTGTGGATCATTTAATGACATTTAATTACATGTATATATATATATATATATATAAAATCACCACTGCAATCAAGATACAGAAGTAGTCTGTCACTACCAGTTTTGGGGGTGGGGTGGGGGGAATACGCTGGGGTTGTGGGATGGAAATCCTATAAAATTGGATTGTGATGATCATTGTACAACTATAAATATAATAAATTCATTGAGCAACAATAAAAAAAAAGTATTTTGTCACTACAAAGATTCCCCTCATGTTACCCGTTGGTAATCACACTTTTACATTTTTCATTGGAGCAAACACCCTCAGCTGCCGCCTCATTCTTGGCTTTATCTGGTTGTGGATGCTAAGCAGTGCGCTTGTTGGATTCTTGTCTATTTTTGCCTCCTAAGCATGCCATGTTCTATTAACCGTCTCCATAACAGCCTAGATCCTAACCCCCTTGGCTACTCTTCTGACTTAAAAGTATTGTTTTTAGTCATTATGGTGACTGCAGCCTCCTGGCTTCTGGCAGTTAATTGCTGACGCCTGGCTCTATTACTTCAAGGCTCCATGATTCCCGTGGACATTAATGAGCCGTGACCACCTCTTCCACCCTCAGCCCTAGCCAGCAAGTGAGAGCCACCACTGAACTTCTTCTTCTTTTTTTTTTTTTTTTTTTTTTGTCTTTTTGCCTTTTCTAGGGCCGCTGCTGTGGCATATGGAGGTTCCCAGGCTAGGGGTCGAATAGGAGCTGTAGCCACTGGCCTACGCCAGAGCCACAGCAATGCGGGATCCCAGCCACGTCTGCAACCTACGCCACAGCTTGTGGCAATGCCAAATCCTTAGTCGGATTCATTAACCACTGCGCCACGACGGGAACTCCCCATTGAACTTCTTAATGATGCTGGTTTCCCTCTCACCAGTACAATCCTGATGGCTTTAGTGAATGGTGATTTTTCTTGCCCCCCCCCCCCCGCCCTACCCATGGAACAGAATCTTCTGGTAGTATTTCTGACCTCACGTGGTATACCTAGTCCAATACATCCAATTCCTTTAGCTTCTTTAGTCCTTCTTCTGTCATCCTCCAGGCAACACAGGCATTTCTGCTTTACTCAGCATGGGTCTTTGCCTACTTCAGGCTTCTAAGAGCCACCCTAGAAGTGAGTCTGCCCCATCCCTGGGATCCTTGCCAGGGTGTTAAAATCTACCTCCCAAGAAAGTACCCTCAAATTGATAAATTCTTGCTTTTTCAATGTTATGTTCTAACTACTTCGATCAAGCACCTTAAACTCCAATCTCAGGGGTACTCACTTGGCTCATGCCAGTTTGTGTTAGCTAATCCTTACAGCTCCTTCAGAATACAGTCTATTTCCCTCCTTATCAGGACCAGCACATCTCCAGTGGGGTTATTCTGTTATTGAATCCAGGTTATTAACCTGGCAGCCAGGAGAAAAGATCGGGGCAACTCCTAAAAGAGAAACCATTTGTTTTGTGGGGTGAGGCCTTGCTAACATCTTCCAGCATGACAGACATGCTAGCTCTTACTAGGGTGAGCTACCTCTGCAACTTCTGAGAGTTCAGGTAAATCTACAGGGCCAACATCTTAGGAGTATCCATCCAGACATCTCCATCCCATTTTTCAGGTCCCAGGTTTTTCCAGCCAGGGTTCTGACTTTAGCATATCAGACTTGCCTAGGCTTGTTACCAAGTCCAAGTTCACACTGCTCACAGTAGGCCAGTAAAATTGAGAGAGGAGTTACTGGGGCAAGGAATAGTGACTATTTGGAAAGCCAGCAGACTGAGAAGATGGTAAACTAAAGGCCCAAAGAACCATCTTACCCAAGTTAGAATTCAGGCTTCTTTTATTTTAAAAGGGGGGGAGGTGAGGCTGGTTGTTGCAAAAGTCTTTGGTGTCAGAATCCTTTGTTTTTGCATCTGTTCATGTATCAGGTCATGATGTTCCTGTAAACCTCCAACAAGACAAATGTTATTCCCTGTTTTGCAAGTTTTTATCTCCATATGAATAGAAAAGTGTTATACCTTTAAAGGTCAGAGCCTTGAGAATGGGCTATCCTGTGTATTTCAGACTATACCCAACTTTCTTGTAGCAAAGACAATAGAATGCAAAGGTTAAAATAAAAGAAACAGAAATGGAGTCAGAAGAGAAACAGTATGGAGTCAGATTTGTTCTTACAGGATGAGCATTTATTCATCTTGAGGCTCTTACTATCCAGTCCTGAGTCTGTTCCTCTAAAATGTCTACTTGTTACTGAATCCAAGCTTGTACTATTCACCACACAACAGACCAACAACGCAAGAGACAAGTGGTTAGGGCAAGGAATAGTGACTTTAGTTGGAAAATTGGAAAATTAATAGACAAAGAAGATGGTAGGCTAGTGTCCCGGAGAACCATCCTATCCAGGGTTTGGATGCTAGTTTCTTTTACAGAACAAAGATGGGGAGGTGAGGAGATAGAGTTAAAAAGGCGATAAGTTGTTGCAAATGTTTCCTGGTTCAGGCCAGACTCTGGAGGGAACGTGTTAATTTCTTCTTTAGGGTAGCCCTTCGCAGGTGGCCCCGGTCAGGATGTTTCCTGTGAGCCAAACAAAGGCATTTCAGCTTAACACTCAGGCATAGGAAGCAGGGTTGCTGGATATGGCATTATGTATACTTAAAGCTATAGGCAACATTCCTTTAGATTCATTTGCAGCAAAGTAATACAATACAAAGGTTAATGTAAAAAAAACAGATCCAATATGGAGTCAGATTTGTTCTTCCCTTTTACATACTTTTCTATCGAAGGAGAAAGTGTTTTTATAAGCTATCGACAAGATCCTCTGGCTCTTAACACTTTGCCATTAATTGCTTGTTAACAGCCCTCTATCACATTATCCCTTTGTAGGGCATCAATACAAATTAGTAATAACCAGCCAACTTTGCTGACCTTTCTTTCAAATGCCAGAATATCATACTTGCAAGAATGTCCCCTTCCACTGGGCATTTTCCCAGATCGCTACTGGTGAAATCATCAGCATTTGTTTTACCAGCTTGTAGAAAGTAACATCTGTTCCCAGCTACAACTCAGGATGGCATCCTCTTTGCCCAGCAGGTAGTAAGTGATCCAGCTCCCCAAACCCATCTGACCATCCACTTTCTTGGATCGCATTAATAGTACACTTTATGTCTATCCAAAACCTCCAAGAAGCTGATGCCAAGATGAGATTAGATATGCAAGAAACTTATTGGGAGAAATGCATGTGGGTGATAAAGAGAAAGAAGCAGAAGTAGGCAGGGAGAGCTTCCAGATTCCAGTCTAGGTCTGACACCTGTGAAAGGAGAAGGGAAAGGTAAAAGGATTGGTTAGAGAGTTCCGTCTGTAGCACAGTTCAAAGAAAGTTTGAGCTCATCAGATGGGTTAGAGAAATATTTCGTCCCACAAGAATGGGCCAACACTAGTTTTGCACTATGCTCAGTTAGTGCTATTGGCAGCCTGGGCGAAGCATGGTCTTGATGCAAACTTGGTAGTGGACCAAGTCAGGTGACAGCCGGAACTATTAGTTAACTGTGCTTCCTGCAGTAGAAGATCTCAGTGGTACATTTTTATGATCACTAAAGGTGGCATTCTAGGTGCAAACCTTACATTTGTCCCTGGTTTTGATCTGTGGGGAAGGGTTGAGGGCTTCTGTCCATGCCTCTTTAACTGCAAGCCATGGACCAACCAGGGATGATTGATCTTTTCATCCCACTTGAATACCCCTAGTATAATCTTCCACATTACCAAGAAAGGCTCCCTCCTCTTCCACCCCTCACTCAAGTTTGGAAACAGGAATGGGACCTGGAAATGTGCCATGACCAATTCTGTGTCATTTTAGAGCCTTCTCTTTGGCTTGAGAAGAGACCCAGACCTTAGACTCTAATCATACAGCTGATTGCTTTAAAATGTAAAACACTGGACAAACTTTTGAAACTCTTGCCAAACTATGTTTTACCTCTGACTGCCACTCTGGGACCCTCCGTGTATTAAGGGCTCCATACAAGATGGTGCGTCGGGTCTTAATATGTAGTTTTTGCTTCCTCAGGCTCATCAACCTAAAAGAAATGGCTTTGGCCCAATTAAACCCTAAGACATTACAGCCCTTAGGCAGCTCAACTTTAGACCTGATTCATTCTCTCTGCAATGCCCATGGATCTGAGGATGTGAGATAGGTGTGACTGTGCGTCCATTTCTATGAGGTTTGATGTTTTATCAGGCTTATCAGGCCATTTCTTAGTTGAAAATATCCTTGCTTTAGCAGCAAAATATCTTAATAGGATGGTTACCAGAGTGGGGATTCTCCTTTGTGGTTAGCATGGCCTCAACTCAACAAGAGTGGCTATGAGCGATCGTGAAGAACAGTAGTTTTCAAAGATTACCTAAAGTTATGACCCCAATTAGAGGTTGCCCAAAAGGAATTCTTAGGTTGGTTTGGGGCCATCGTAGAGAGCATTCTAGGCAGGCAGAAAAACCAGTCCTGCCCTTCAGTATTTACTTCTTTCCACCATCCAGTATGTGTGATGGCAATAATTGTTTCAAGTATACTAAAATATTTATTATCTTAGATCTTATCATGGATTGAATTGTGTCCCCCTACAAAATATGTTGATTCTTGGAGTTCTCTGGTGGCTCAGCAGGTTAAGGATCGGGTGTTGTCACTGCTGTGGCCCAGGTGGCTGCTCTGGCACGGGTTCGAGACCTGGCCTGGGAACTTTTGTATGCCTTGGGTGCAGCCAAAAAAAAAAAAAAAAAAAGATATGTTGAAGTCTTAATTTCCAGTATATTATTTGAAGGCGACTTTATTTGGAAATAGGATTTTTGTAGATGTAATCAAGTTTAGATGTGGTCATTAGGGTGGGCCCTTAATCCAGTGGGACTGGCCTCCTTATAAGAAGAGAAGAGACACAGAGATAGAGACGCACAAGGAGAATGCCATGTGACAACAGAGATAGAGATTGGATTGATGTGTCTGTAAGCCTAGGAATGTCAATGATTGCCAGCAATACCAGAAGCTAAGAGAAAGGCATGGAACATATTCTCCCCTGGAGCCTTCAGAGAAGGCATGGCATTGCTGATACCTTGATTGTGGACATTTAGGCTCCATAACTGTGAGACAACAAATTTCTATTGTTTAAAACCACTGAGTTTGTGTTAATTTATTATGTCAGTCCTAGGAGACTAATATAGATCCCTATACTGACTTTGGTTCTTTGTGGTAGGAGTTTCCAGAAATATAAAGGGGAAAGTTGGGACCTACCCATCAGAGAGGAATGTAGGTAATACTTTGATGCTCCTGGTCCTCCAAGTTTTATTAGCCGGGAACAAAAACGCAGAGAAAAGGTCAAGCTTAGGTCTCTGGTTCTTATGTCTTCTTACTAGTTAAAAGTTGCACTGCACACTTGGCCAAGGTACCCAGTGTTTCCAATTCTTATTTCTCCACTTGCTTTGACTCTTTGGGGCCCTGAGATGAAAATAGTAATACTACTAGATAATACTTATGAGAACTCTTGCTTGTTGTGATTGCTTTTAATGACTCACAACAATGCTAAAATGGAGTCATTGATATTTCTATATCTACTTTTACAGACGGAGAAACTGAAACAGAGATGTTAAATATGCTGCCAGTGGTCCCACAGCCAGGAAATGGCAGAGATAGGATTTGAACACTGGTAACAACGGCTCCACAGACTGCACTTGTTAGGCCAGACTGCCTCCTCCTCTAGTGGGAAGCACGGCAGAGGTGGTGGCAAATAGAATTCACTAAGTGCTGGATGTTTCAGTAGTCCAACAAACTATCGGCTGTCAGAAAGAAATAGGCCGATTTTGTTACCGTGGTGTCTGACATCCTCAAAATGAATGGCTCTTTTGGAAGCCCAAAGGCCGCAATTTCAACCTCCCAGACCCAGTTCCATTTTTCCAAAGTAGCTTATTTGGATCCCAGGTCCCTGGACACCCAATCCAGCTTTTCCTATGCAGAGAAGTCATCCTCAATGTATAATTTGCTTTCCCTTGCAGTTAGTAGTTCTCTACTAACTTAAGATTATTGAGAAAATAAAAGTTAGAGAAACATACACATCAATTGATATTGATATAGCTATTTCCCATGAAGAAGTTGGAGGCTTCTCCAAGAATTTCTCCACTCAGTTAATTAATGGTTATAGGCTAGTACTAGTGCCAGAGGTTTTATGAACAAATTGAAACCTCCATAATAGAGCATAGTTGTTCACCAAGTACCATTTAGCTTCCCAACCAGGCAGGAATGATTATGAATGAACCTTGGTAATAGCTTCATTTCCAAGCCAACAATTCTGGGACTATTGCCCTCATTTCTTTGATGACGTTAACAACATTGGGGTTATGTATCTGTTGGTGTTGGGGTAGCCATATAGTCCTTATACCAACTTGAGCTCAAGTATGAATGCATGACTTACCATCCAGCTGACTCCTCCATCAAAATTAATTGCATTGTGGCAATTTCATTCTTTACATCCTAATGCAAAAATTGATGATTCTGTTAGGTTAGGGAAAAAAAGGAGAAAAGAAATCCTTGAGGTTCCTAAGACATGCCCACTTTAAGCCCAGTTTGGTCTTGGGTGCTGCTTATGGGATTTCAGGTACTCCTGCCAATTTTCCCATCCCATAAACAATGCCTACAATTGAGAAGATTTAAATAAATTACATCTGTACCCAAAATTCAGTGGGAAGGTCCAGGTATCTCTTCCCTTCTGTATTCTTCCCAACAAACCCCTCGTGACCTTGGGAAGTAATTATGTGCCGAGAACCCACTATTCCTGCCTTCTTAGTTTGAAAATTGGAAGGGCTGGATGTTCAGATGTTTCTGAATATTCTTGGCTCTGAACCAAAACAACGACTTCCATTTCCCCCCAGGTGTAGAGTCCCATGTGTAATTTGCAACAACAGGGAGGCAAAATGTATTGCTATCATAGTGCTCCAGAATATACCCATTCTCCCTGAAGAGTAGAGACACTGGTCTCTTCCCAGAGATGACAGGTGAATTCATATGGGGTTTGGGTTTGGGGCTCTGCCTTTGATCTGAAACTGGGTGCAAACAGGAACCAACCAGGCTTGCCTATTTGATCCAGTGTAGCCTCTTTGGATAATCAGTCTAAAATATGTTTTAACTCAGCATCTCTTAAATTTAGGTTTATTAAGATATAGTTTATATGTAATAAGACTCACCCTTTTTAGAAGTTTAGGGGCATGAATTTTGACAAACTTATATAGTTATATAATCACCACAGTCATGGTACAGAAAATTTCCATATCACAAAAAGTTCCCTTGTGCCCCTTGATAATCAGACCCTCTCCTTCCCCCAGAAGCTGGCAACCACTAACATGTTTTATATCTCCATAGTTTTGCCTTTTCCAGAATATAAATAGAGTTACACAGCATGTAGCCTTCTGATTTTGGTTTCTCTTACTCAGCATAATGCATTTGAGATTCATCCATGTTATTGTGTGTGTCCATAGTTCATTCCCTTTTATTGCTGACAGTTTTTGTCCTTTTATTTTATGGACATACCAAAGTCAATTTCTCCATTCACTATGAAGAACATTTGGGTTGTTTCCAGTTTGGGACTTCTACAAACATTCATGTACAAGTTTTTGTGTGAACATAAATTATCATTTCTCTGGGGTAAATACCTTGGAGTGGGTGGCATGGCCACACGGTAAGTGTATATTTGACTTTATAAGAAACTTAACGCCCTTTTATTCTTCCCTAGTATCTGCCCATTCTGCTCTAAAAAAGTAACTACTGTTGGTTTGTTGCAGGGATTCACCATCCCCAAGCCTTCCACCACCAAAAATGTGTTTTGTAGAAGGTTTCTAGAAGGTAATCGGTATCAACCATTTGTTTTGACTTTCTGGTTCTTCTGGTTGTAATCATTGGAAAGTCATATGGTTTTTCCATATTTCGCTGGCACCAAGTGCCGGATTTTCAAGTTTTTTTTTTTTTTTTTTTTTTTTTTTTGCATGTCTGTTGCCATTCCTGGGATCAAGGGTTCCATTGTAATTGAACGGAATTGCTGTCCAGTGTCTAGCCCTTGTGATGACTAGCAAAAAGACTTTCCCATGAGGATCTCTTTCTTGATTCACCATTGTCTTGTAATTGACACAGTTCCTAAATTCTTCCTATATGTTCTCTGACCTCCATCTACAGATCTCCAAACCAATGGTCTGAGCAAAGGCCCCCACAACTTCCCCTTGTCTCTAGTGTTATGTCGCCCCATCCCTTAACTCATTCCATCAGCCACTTGGGAAGCTTTTCAGTTCTTAGGGCACCTTCCCTGGCCTTGAAAACCTTAGACTTACTGGTCTTCCAAAGTTTTCAGTGATAAATGTCCACTTCAGTGTGGGTGGATGGCAGAGCAGAGTAGGGTTTTGGGGGGTTGCCCCAGGCTGGTCTGTCCTTCCCTCCCTCCTGCAGGTTTGTTGTGTGCCTTGCAATCCTTGTTGATTCACCTTGACAGATGCATGTGCAGACTTGCCCTCTTAGTGAAGCACAACTGGTGGTGGGTTCACCATAATCAAAGGGATTTGTCCCTTACCTTGGCATTCTTCAAATACCTCATCACTCTCAGACAAATTCTTTCCATTTATTTCTTAGGGTGGAATCGCTAGTGAATCACTGAGACTGTCTTTCTAGCTCCTCACAATTTTCTCTCCATTTGTTAGTGCTGTTGCCCTTTGACCTTCAAAACCTGAAAATGACTGGCCTGCCACTTTTCATCTGGCCACAAAAATCAGTCAGTATTGTACTATGCTCTATTCCATTTGTTCATGCTCCCTCTCTCTACCTCATGGAAAGAGTAAGCTCTGTTACAAGTTCTGGTAAGGTGATCCCTTGCTCTGTTTATAACCTTCCTGGGTTTCTTCCCTCTCCACGAGGGACATGGTCATCACCCAAGAGATCCAGAATCTTCTGCCCATCTCTCTGCAATCTATCTTGATCTGACTCCTAAGTCAGGTGAGCTCATCCTAAGAATAAGTCTTTCTTAAGAAACCCCATTCCAGTTCATCACTCTTAGTGAAACACTCCAAAATTCCCCCAGGATGCTGAATTCCCTTCCATGTCACATTTCTTGGCAGCAGATTTTTTTTTCTGGCATACTTAGGGCTCCCCAAATCTATGACAGTGTGAAGATGTTAGAGAACCAATTCTATGGGAAGTCTTCCTTATGATATATTTGTTGACTCAGGGCTTGCCTAGTTCTGTTCTGCTGCCACTATTGTTTCCACTCAAAAAAATAATAAGTTTTAAAAAGATGAATATATAATGACATAAATGAAATTCTTGTTGTTGTCTTTTAAACTAAAAGTAAAAAAAAAAAAAAGTAAACTAAAAGTCACAGAGACCTTTATGATGATAGGCAGAAAGAGCAGCCCTTGGACCTTCTACTCCACTCTCAACTCCAGCTCCTGAGATCCAGGTTAAATACCTTGCTTAAGCTCAGCTACAGTGTGACTTCATAAACCAATTCCCCACTTCATCCCTCCCAGCAGGACAGCACGGTGGCCAAGAAATGGTGGAGTACCAGCCAGGATAGCAGACGTGGGGTTATATTTAATTTATGCAAATCACTTTTTAAGAAAAATACAAGTCACTTTTGTGTAAATGAATAAGCATATTCAAATGAAAAAGATATAGTATTCACCAGTCACTGGTTATGCTGGATTGGAGGTGTAACCTCAAATGGATTACTCTCACTTAGCTGGAGGCCTATGGTCTAGAGAACAGAGGACAACTGAGTCAGTCTGCTGAGTCTCTTTATTGTGGAGACATGTCCAGCGACATGATGCTGAGGGCCCCTCTTATAGCTGTGGTCCTGGATGAAGGCCTGGGCTTTCTGTATTCCACCAGTGTTGCCCAGGGGAGCAGAAGAGAACATGTTATCACATAGACACTCTGGGGTCAGTTTTATTAGAGCCTCTGGAGATGCTTGTGCACCTCTGCATTCAGGGAAAAAAAACCTTGATATTCTAATTAAAAACAACATGATAGCAAATTGTTGAGAATTCAATACCCTCTTGTTTTGGTTTGAAATTCCTTTTTCAAGAGATTATAGTTGCTTTATATAACCTTCACCCATTTCCCCCCAAATTTATATCTGTGTGATAGAAAATTGGCATTGGGACAATGTGTATGCATAGTTCTGTGTCCTCTCATCATATATGGATTGGTGTAACCACCACCACAATAAAGAGATAGAACTGTTCCATCTCTGCGAAGATCTTCCTGCTACCTTTTATATTCACGCCCACTCCCCTCCCATCCACCATCCCTAACCCCTGGCAACCACTAATTTGTTCTCCATCTCTTAATTTTGTCACTTCAAGAATGTTATATAAATGGAATCATACAGTTTGTGACCTTTTGAGATTTTTTTTTCACTCAGTATAATGTCTTTGAGATCCATGCAAAGTATTGTGTGTATAGTTTGTCTTACTATTGCTGAATAGTATTCCATGGTATGGATACACCACAATTTAACTCTCCACCTATTAGAGGATATTTTGGTTCTTTCCAAATTTAGCTGTTACAAATAAGGCTGCTGTGACCATTCAAGTACACATTTTTGTCTGGGTGTAAGTCTTCATTTCTCAGGGATAAATGCCTAGGAGTGAGACTACTGGGTCAAATGATAGTTTGGTTATTTAAGAAATTACTAAATTATTTTCCAGAGGGACTATACATTACCACCAGCAATGAGAGCTCTAGTTTCTCTGCATCCTTACCAGCATTGGTCTTGTCACTATTTTTAATTTTAGCTGTTCTAACAGGTATATGATAATATCTCATTATGGTCTTAATTTGCATTTCCCTAATGACTAATGATACTGAACATTTCTTCATATGCTTATTGTCATCTGTTTATCCTCTTTGTTGAGCTATCTCTTCAATTCTTTTGTCTGCTTTCTAATTGGATTTTCCTTTTTACCGTTGAGTTTTGAGAATTCTTTATCTATTCTAGTCGTGAGTCCCTTGCCAGATATGTGGTTTGCAAATAATTTTTTCCAGTTCGTAATGTGTATTTTAATTTTCCCAAGAGACTTTTACAAAAGTCTTTATTTTGATTTAGTATAAAATGTCATTTTTTTTTGGTCATGCTTTTTGTATTATGTCTAAGAATTCTTCACCAACCCCTAGGTACTACACTTGATCTTAGCCAAACGGCCGAGAAGCGATCACCAACCCCTAAGGCCTGAAGATTTCTCCTCTTTTAATAGTTTTATAGTTTACCTTTAAATCTGTGATTCATTTTGAGTTAATTTTTGTATAAGGTTTGCATTCTAGGTGGAGGTTTTTTGTTTGTTTGTTTTTGCCTATGGACATCCAATTTTTCCAGCACCATTTGTTGAAAAGACTGTCCTTCCTCCATTGGATTGCCTTCATACCTTGTCAAAGATCAGTTGGCCATTCTTCTGTGGGTCTATTTATAGGTTCTCAATTCTATTTCACTGATCCTTGATTCTTTATCATTGATTTTTATTCTTTTCCATTGATATATTTATATTTCCCTGCCAATACCATGCATTCTTTTTTTAAAAATGATTTTTATTTTTTCCCATTATAGCTAGTCTATAGTGTTCTGTCAATTTTCTACTGTAAAGCAAGGTGACCCAGTCACACATACCTGTATACATTCTTGTTCTCACATTATCATGCTCCATCATAAGTGGCTAGATGTAGTTCCCAGTGCTATACAGCAGGATCTCATTGCTTATCCATTCCAAAGGCAATAGTTTGTGTCTATTAACCCCAGATTCCCAGTTCCACTCCCTCCCCCTCCCCCTTGGCAACCACAAGTCAGTTCTCCATGTCCATAATTTTTCTTTTTTGTGGAAAGGTTCATTTGTGCCATATATTAGATTCCAGATATAAGTGATATCATATGGTATTTGCCTTTCTCTTTCTGACCTACTTCATTCAGTATGAGAGTCTCTAGTTCCATCCATGTTGCTGCAAATGGCATTATTTTGTTCTTTTTTATGGCCAAGTAGTATTCCATTGTGTATATATACCACATCATCTTAATCCACTCATCTGTTGATGGACATTTAAGTTGTTTCCATGTCTTGGCTATTGTGAATAGTGCTGTAGTGAACGTACGGGTGAATGTGTCTTTTTCAAGGAAAGTTTTGTCTGGATGTATGCCCAAGAGTGGGATTACTGGGTCATATGGTTGTTCTATGTATAGTTTTCTAAGGTATCTCCATACTGTTTTCCATATAGTTTTCTAAGGTACCTCCATACTGTTTTCCATAGTGGTTGTACCAATTGACATTCCCACCAATGGTACAGGAGGGTTCCCTTTTTGCCATACCTTCTCCAGCATTTGCTATTTGTGAACTTATTTTTTTTTAATTTTTTTATTTTATTTATTTATTTTTTTATTCATTCATTTTTTTTGTCTTTTTTTTTTTTTTTTTTCCCACTGTACAGCAAGGGGGTCAGGTTATCCTTACATGTATACATTGCAATTACAGTTTTTTCCCCCACCCTTTCTTCTGTTGCAACATGAGTATCTAGAAATAGTTCTCAATGCTATTCAGCAGGACCTCCTTGTAAATCTATTCTAGGTTGTGTCTGATAAGCCCAAGCTCCCGATCCCTCCCACTCCCTCCCCCTCCCATCAGGCAACCACAAGTCTCTTCTCCAAGTCCATGATTTTCTTTTCTGAGGAGATGTTCATTTGTGCTGGATATTAGATTCCAGTTATAAGTGATATCATATGGTATTTGACGGACAAGGGCTTAATCTCTAGAATATATAAGCAACTTATACAACTCAACAGCAAAAAAACCAATCAATTAATGGAAAAATGGGCAAAAGACCTGAATAGACATTTCTCCAAAGAAGATATACAGATGGCCAACAAACACATGAAAAAATGCTCAACATCGCTGATTATAAGAGAAATGCAAATCAAAACTACCATGAGATACCACCGCACACCAGTCAGAATGGCCATCATTCATAAATCGACAAATAACAAGTGCTGGAGGGGCTGTGCAGAAAAGGGAACCCTCCTGCACTGCTGGTGGGAATGGAAACTGGTACAACCACTATGGAGAACAGTTTGGAGATACCTTAGAAATCTATACATAGAACTTCCATATGACCCTGCAATCCCACTCTTGGGCATCTATCCGGACAAAGCTCTACTTAAAAGAGACACATGCACCCGCATGTTCATTGCAGCACTATTCACAATAGCCGGGACATGGAAACAACCCAAATGTCCATCGACAGATGATTGGATTCGGAAGAGGTAGTATATATACACAATGGAATACTACTCAGCCATAAAAAAGGATGACATAATGCCATTTGCAGCAACATGGATGGAACTAGAGAATCTCATACTGAGTGATATTTGTGAACTTATTAATGATAGCCTTTCTGACTGGTGTAAGGTGGTACCTCATAGTAGTTTTGATTTGCATTTCTCTAATAATCAGTGATGCTGAGCATTTTTTCATGTGCTTTTTGGCCATCCGTATATCTTCCTTGGAGAAATGTCTATTCAGGTCTTTTGCCCATTTTTCCCTTTGGGTTGTTGGCTTTTTTGCTATTGAGTTGTATAAGTTTTTCATATATTTTAGAGATTAAGCCCTTGTCAGTTGCATCATTTGAAACTATTTTCTCCCATTCTGTAAGTTGTCTTTTTGATTTTTTAAAATGGTTTCCTTTGCTGTGCAAGAACTTGTAAGTTTGATTACGTCTCATTGGTTTATTTTTGCTTTTATTTCTCTTGCCTTGGGAGACTGACCTGAGAAAACATTTGTAAGTTTGATGTCAGAGAGTGTTTTGCCTATGTTCTTTTCTAGGAGTTTGGTGGTGTCTTGTCTTACGTTTAAGTCTTTCAGCCATTTTGAGTTTATTTTTGCGCATGGTATGAGGGTGTGTTCCAGTTTCATTGATTTACATGCAGCTGTCCAGTTTTCCCAGCACCTCTTGCTGAAAAGACTGTCTTTTTCCCATTTATATTCTTGCCTCCTTTGTTGAAGATTAATTGACCATAGATATCTGGGTTTATTTCTGGGTTCTCTATTCCATTCCATTTGTCTGTATGTCTGTTTTGGTACCAGTACCACACTCTCTTGATTACTGAATACCACACATTCTTGATTATCATACCTATATAGAAAATCTTAAAATCAGGTAGTGTGATTCCTCTAACTTTATTCCTCTCTTCCAATATTGTTTTAGCTATTCTAGTTCCTTTGCCTTTTAATATGTTTTAGGATAACCTTGCCTACATCTGTTAAAAAAAATCTTGCTGGAATCTTCATAGGAATTGCATTAAATAATGCTGTATATAAATTTCATATATATGATATTTGATAATTTTAATATGTTGAATCTTCCAACCTATGAAAACAGTATGTCTCTCCTATTTAGATAGAGAAGGCTTTTTCTCTAAGTATTACACATACATACCTTATCACAGTCTATTGGTATCAACATTTCCTCAGTTTGGATGAAATGTGGAAACCTTATGTCCCTTTACTTCATTTAGAATATAATTGTCTTATATTCTTCTGCATGCATTGAAAAACACATCAGATAGTATTTAAAATTTTTGCTTCAACTATCAAACATAATTTAGAAAACTCAATTTAGGGAAGGAAAAGCTGTTATATTTACCCATATTTTTACTTTTTCTGTTATCATTTTTCTCCTTCTTGATGTTTTCAGATTTCTTCTTTTATAATTTCCTTGCTGTCCAGAGAACTTTTAGCCATATTTCAGGTTTGCTGGTGGCAACTTTTTAGGTTTGCTGGTGGCAAGTTCTCTTAGTTTTCCTTTATTTAAGAATGTCTTGATTACCCCTTCATCCCGTAGGATATTTTCACTGGACATAGAATTCTGGAACTGACACAATATTTTTCAAGTGTTGAAGTTGCTTCTGGAACTTCATGGTTCTGACCTCCATGGTTTGTGATGAGAAATCCTCTGTGATTCAGTTTTTTTCCCCCCTAAAGGCACAACATCATTACTCTCTTGCTGCCTTTTTATTTGGTCCTTTATTTTCAGGAGTTTGAGTATAATGGGTCTTGGCATGGATTTTTTTTATGTGTATACCATTTGGGGTTTGTTCAGCTTCTTGAATCTATAGGTTTATGTCTTTTGGTAATTTTTCAGTCATTATTTCTTTGAATATTTTTTCAGCTCTACCTTTTTTCTCCTCTCCTTTCCTATCTTTGATGACACAGATGTTCAGTCTTTTGTTATAGACTGTTATATTCCTTGGATCTGTTCATTCCCCACCCCTCCCTCAGTCTGTTTTCTTTCTATTGTTCACACTGGATAATTTTTATTGTTCTGTCTTTAAGTTCACTGATTCTTTCCTCTGTCTCTTCCATTCTGCTGTTGATCCCATCTGTTAATTTTTAAAAATTTCAGTTACTGCATTTTTTTAGTTTTAAAAATTCTATTTAGTTCTTTTTTTTTTTTTTTTTTTTTTTTTTGCTTTTTAGGGCTACACTCAAGGCATATGGCGGTTCCCAGGCTAGGGGTTGAGTTGGAGCAGTAACTGCTGGCCTGCACCACAGCCACAGCAATGTGGGATCTGAGCCACATCTGTGACCTACACCATAGCTCATGGGATCCTTAACCTATTGAGCAAGGCCAGGGATTGAACCTGCATCCTCATGGATGCTAGTCAGATTCGTTAACTGCTGACCCATGACAGGAACTCCCCATTTAGTTTGTTTTTATATCTTTTGTTACTTTGACGAAATTTTCTTTTCAAAAATTTGTTTCTATTATGTTTATAATGGCTCGTTAAAACATCTTTATGAATAGCTATGTCATATTAGTTGTGTCTTTTGATTGTCTTTTCTCATCAAGTGGAGATTTTCCTGGCTTTTGATAGAATGAGTGATTTATAAGATATTATAAGACTCTGGATAGCATTTAAATCTTTTGTTTTTATCATCCTTCTGACACTGCTCTGACAGGGGAAGGAGAATACCACTTTATCGCTGCCAGGTGGAATAGAAGTCCAAGTTCCTCATTTAGCCTCAGTTGACACCTGGGGTAAGGGTTTCATTAATACTTGGCAAGGTGGGATTTCAAGCTCTCCTCTATGCTTTGTTATGGTTCTCATGACTGCCATTGGCACTACAGTGGGGGAGGGATGCTTGTTACTTCTAGATGGTGGTAAAAGTGCTGCTTGGGACACCTCTGATGCCGCATTTGTGGGGAGAAGAGGAGGGGTCCCTTGTTATCTATCACCAGGTGGGCATGAAGTCCAAGCTTTCCATGTAGTCTCAACTGACACTGCGTCTGAGGGCCCTTGTTACTGCCCAGTAGGAATGAAAAGTTCTGGCTCCCAGCACCCAATCTAGGATATATGAGGCAAAACAGAACAAAACCTCAGGGAACTCACTGCTTTGCCATTCTTTGGGTTCTGAGGTCTATAGTCAATCCTACTTCTTCTGCCTACTTTTCAGAGTTTTCTTATGTTTGTTTTATAACCAATGTCCAGGGTTTTAAACTGCACTTTGCAGGAGGAATAGGGAGAAGTACATCTACTACATTTTTCCAGAAGGAGAAATCTCACTTGGTTTGTTTTTAATCTTCATTTTATTATGGAAAAATGTAAACACACACAAAAGTAGAGATTAGTAGAATGAATTTCCTTTACTCAGCTTCAACAATTTGCAGTGTTTTGCCAATTATATTCTATTTACTCTCCCCATTCCAAGGTTTGTTGCAGTCTTTTAACTCAAATCCTAGATATAATATCTCATTCAATGTGAGTGTGCATCTCTAACAGACAATATTTTTTTACATAACCACAATGCCATTATTACAATTTACTAATTAACAACAATCCTTAATGTAATTAAATACTAATTCATATTTAAATTTTCCTGATTGTTACAAGAAATGTTTTTAAAATTGATTTTTTTTTCAAAATAGGACCCAAACCAAATATAATATTGCAGTTGGTTGATATCTCTCTTAAGTCTCCTCTAAAAATCTGTACATTTCCATGGAGTTCCTGTCGTGGCTCAGTGGTTAACGAATCCGACTAGGAACCATGGGGTTGCGGGCTTGATCCCTGGCCTTGCTCAGTGGGTTAAGGATCTGGCGTTGCCGTGAGATGCTGTTAAAAATACTGCAATGAGTGGTTAACGAATCCGACTAGGAACCATGAGGTTGCGGGTTCGATCCCTGCCCTTGCTCAGTGGGTTAACGATCCGGCGTTGCCGTGAGCTGTGGTGTAGGTTGCAGACGCGGCTCGGATCCCGCGTTGCTGTGGCTCTGGTGTAGGCCGGTGGCTACAGCTCCAATTAGACCCCTAGCCTGGGAATCTCCATATGCCGCGGGAGCTGCCCAAGACCAAGAAATAGCAAAAAGACCAAAAAAAAAAAATACTGCAATGCATAAACAGTCCCCAAATAAAGAATTATCTGGCCCCAAATGTTAATAGTGCATAGGAAACCGTGGCCTAGGTTTATCATTTCATTAGGGATTATAAATAGTGATATACTAATTCTATCATTCCTTCTGCATTTGTTATCTGGAATTGTTGCATAAAGAAGATCATTAATTATTTGGTTATCTGGAAGTACAGTTGATATGGGAAATGTGGGAGAAGTTCTGGATTTTTATGGTTATTAATTTTTGCAACAATAATTTGGTGCCTTAGCATCACCCAGGGGTGACCTGTGTTTTTTAATGTCATTATAAACTTGTATTTTATACATTTGGTGCTTGATTAATTGCAGACTTTTAAAAATGCTCTAATTGTCCCAATATAGCGAAATGGGAACTCCTGTTCATTTTGGATCCTATGTTCTTTTGACATGACTACATTAGTTTTTGATATCTCCCTTGCCTTTTTTTTCCTTTTTTTTTTTTTTTTTTTGTGTGTGTGTCTTTTTAGGGCCACATCTGTGGCATATGGAAGTTCCCAGGCTAGGGGTCGAATTGGAGCTGTAGCTGTTGGCTTATGCCACAGCCACAGAAACAGGGGATCTGAGCCTTGTCTGCGACCTACATCATAGCTCACAGCAACGCCCGATCCTTAACCCACTGAGCAAGGCCAGGGATGGAACCCGCATCCTCATGGATACTACTCAGGCTTCTAACTGCTGATCCACAATGGGAACTCAGTCTCCCTTGCTTTTTGAAAAAAAAAAAAAAAAAAAAAAAAAAAAAAAGACGCCCCAGGATCATTTTGTACACTTCTTGTTAGATACCTGTAAACAATTATTTCTTCAAGGAAGATTGGTTCCTTTTGGTAGGAAATGATATTTAGAGGCCACAATCCAGGCATTAGTTATACTCATTGCTAGTAGGTTGTTATTGTTGCTATATCTTTTCATTGGACAGAGCTAGGAAATATTTATTTTTAGAAAGATAAAAGTAAATCATAAGTTCGTAATAGTTCTGTAAGTATTTGGATTTCCTCCACTCTTACACAAAGGTAGCATACTATATACACACAGTATTCTATACTTTGCTTTTTCCACTTAACAACATATCCCAAATATTACTCCTAACCATTATATAGAAATCTCATTCCATAGTATTCTGTTTTATTTTCTTAAAAAGGTTTTTTTTTTTTTTCCTGAGCTTTCCATTTTATGGCTCCACTATAATTTATTCAACTGGTCCCCTAGTGGTAAACATTTTTTTCCAGTCCTTTGTTATTATGCATAGTGTTACAATGAATGGCCTTGTGCATATGTCATTTTGTACTTTCGCTGGTGGATGTTTGGGTTAGATTCTGGGAAGTGGGACTACTGAGTCAAATAGTGAGTGCACACATGTAATCTTGCTAGACATTGCTAAATTTCCCCCATTGAGGTTATATAATTTTGTCTGTATTGCTTTTTGTGGTTTTTAAAAGGAACGACATTTCTTGCAACTAGCAGATAAATAAATCTTGGTGATCTAATGCACAGCATAGTGAATATAGACAAGAATATTGTGTTATCATCATCAAATTTGCCAAGAGACTAGATCTTAATTATTCCACCCACAAGAAAGAAATGATAATTATGTGACACGATGGAGGTGCTATTTCTACAATGGCAATCATATTACAATATATAAATGTATCAAATCAACACTGTACACCTTAAACTGACACAATGTGGTTTGCAAAGCTTAGATAGGTGGTTGGCCAGATGCTGTGCCAGCATGCAGGAGGCTGTTCAGAGCCCATGTTATGAAGCAAGAGAGGTGAGGAATCAAAAGTATAAGTCCAATGGAGCAGCAGTCTGAAAGGGTATAGTCAGAGCTGCTGAAGACTGAGGGAAATTAAAAAACAGACTATCAGAAGCAATATTTGTGAAAGCTGGGAAAATGGCTGGTTAGGATCTGAGGCAGTATTACTCACCTCTTTGCTGTTATTCCTTACAAGCCTGACTTTGCTGTCTCTGTGAGCCTTTCCTTCCTTTCAGCCAGAAAAGGGCCTGGGCCACTGGAATCACATGGGCTCAAGCTAGCTAGCCAGGGCTAGAGGCGTGCTTGAAGGAGGCCCTGACCTCCGTTCTCAGCCCCCTATCACACCACTAGGCCTGCTGCTTCCTTCTGTAGGCCTTGCATCTCCTGGAAGCCTGTGGTGGATACTGATGAGCCTGCTACTCAGTTCCCTGGTTGCTGATTTGGCTCTGGGAATGCAAGGTGCAAGGCCTCGTCCTGCTGCCATAAGCAGGGCTGCTGAGCTGGCTACCTTGGTCGTCATGAATGGGCCAGGAGGCTGGCTACTCCTGAGCTTAGAGCAGCCTGGCATGGTCCAAATGGGATGGAAAGAGCCCACCTCATCAGCTCCCAGACCTAAGAGCCTTAGTGTGGAGTGTACTTGCCATTTTCCCCTTCTTTAGCTCAGTGAAGTTTCGCAGACCAGTAGTGGGTGTCAGATATCTCATTGTTGATAGTAGGTATATTCTGAATGGGAACAGGTATAGAAGCAGAGAATAAGCATAAGCAAATTCAAGGTACTTAGTGTTTTTGTGTCTCAGTTTCATTTGTATAGTGAGAAGCATACTGAGACCTACCTAACCTCACCAGGTGTTATGAGGTTTAAATAACTTAGTAAAGTACTTAGAAAATGGTGCCTGTCGTATCATAAGCAATCAATAAATGTTAGTTACCTTTGCTATTATTTGATTATAATTACTATACATAAATCTTAAATTACATCATGTCATTCCCTTGCTAACTCCCCCCCCAAATGATTCCTATCATAATTGGGATACTATTCAAATCCATACAATGGTCTATAAGGCTCCAGGTCACCTGGTCCCTGCCTACATTTCTATCCTTGTCTTTTTTTTTTTTTAGGGCCACACCTGTGGCATATGGAAGTTCCCAGGCCAGGGGTCAAGCTGTAGCTGCCGGCCACAGCCACAGCCATAGCAACACAGGATCCGAGCCACATTGACCACCTACACCACAGCTCACGGCAACGCTGGATCCTTAACCCACTGAGCGAGGCCAGGGATTGAACTGCATCCTTATGGATACTAGTCAGGTTCGTTAACCACTGAGCCACAATGGGAACCCCCTCAACCTCATCTTGTACCATTTTCCTTCTTATTTTCATTTTTTACAAATCATCAAGCTCTTTTTTGGTCTCAGGACCTTTGCAGTTGCTCTACGTGTTTATAATCAGAAAAACACAACAACAACAACAAAAACCCTGAGATACTAAAATCCACAACCCATCAAGAAAGGTTTGTGAATCCTGACTACATAATAATCTTAAACATCATATGGTGAAAAAATGAAATAAAATACAATAGATAAATGGTAAATCAGAACATAAATATATACAGAATATGACAAAGGGCTAATATCTTAGTAGTTAGGAGTCTAAACTAGATTCTAACTGCTGGGTTTGAATCCAGGTCCATCATGTACTAGCTGTGTGACTTGGGTTTCACTCAGTCTCTCTATGCCTCAGCTTCCTCCTCTGTAAAATGAGGATTATAACACTTCCTAATATTGTAGTAATGTAATCCTTGAGTTAAGCGATTTAATAGAATGACTCTTGGTATACTTCAAGCACCAGATAAGTTTTACTTATTATTATGGTTAATAAGAAGCCAGAAGAAAAACAGGCGAAGGATATGAACAGGCAGTTCACAAAGAAGGTAAAACAAAATAATCAATAAACATGAAAATATGGTTGACTTTCATGATGAAAAGCAATAATTTATTTCACAAATATTTCAGTATGTATTAAGTGCCAAGAGGCATTAGGAATAGAATAGTGAACATCTTACTCTCACGGAATTTACATTATGGTAATTGTATTTGTGTGTGTATAATACTTAGTACATCACGTAGTAATAGTGTTTTGAAGAACAGTAAGACAGGGATGGGGTGTCATTTTACATAGAGATCAAAGAAAGACTCTGAGATAAGGTAATATTTAAGCAGTGATCTGAAGAAGCGAGGGAGAAAGCCATGAGGATTTCTAGGGGAAGAGCTTTCCAAGCAGTGGGAAAAATAAGGGCACAGGCTTGGAAGCAGGAGCCAGCTTAGCTTACTCAAGGAAGAGCAGTAAATCTAGCTTGTTTGGGGCAAGGCTAAGTTGATAGAAAGCGAGGTCTAAAAGACCGAGGCCAGATCCTACAGGGCTTTAAAGGCCAGGATAAGGACCTGGGACTTCCGTAGGAGTGAAATAGAAAGCCTGCTGTCACTTAGGAATTGTATTCCGCTACATATAACAGGGATCCACATAACAAAGGCTTAAATAGGATGTTGTTTCAAGTGTTATATTGATTCTAGGACATCCCATTATTCTATGTCCCAAGAAAGAGGAAGAAGTTGCTGGCAAATATAATCACAAACTGTCATTCAAAGGTTTCAGAGATACTGAAGCATGAAGAGATGTACCTCTTAGAGGTGGTGTTTTTTTTTTTCCCTCAAGTAAGATTAGGTCGAGACGTCATCAGTTTTTTGGTTGGAAGATGGCTACTCTGCTATAGCCATTAAATTCTCATTTCCAGGAGGAAGGAGAAATGAAGAAGGGGGAAATGCTTTTTATTCTTCCCTGTTAATTCTTTAAAAATCTCCTCTGAAAAACTCATTGGGAGTTCCCGTCGTGGCGCAGTGGTTAACAAATCCGACGAGGAACCATGAGGTTGCGGGTTCGATCCCTGGCCTTGCTCAGTGGGTTAAGGATCCGGCGTTGCCCTGAGCTGTGGTGTAGGTCACAGACTCGGCTCGGATCCTGCGTTGCTGTGGTTCTGGCGTAGGCCAGTGGCTATGGCTCCAATTAGACCCCTAGCCTGGGAACCTCCATATGCCAGGGGAGTGGCCCTAGAAAAGGCAAAAAGACAAAAAAACCCCCAAAAAACAAAAACAAAAAACCTCGGAATTTTTATTGGTATTGCATTGGTTGTGTAGATCAACTTGGAGAGTACTGCCTGGTGTCCAATGTGTAGTGCTAAGTCGTTGATCAATATGTATGTTACAGTCTCATTTATACTTCATAAAAGGGTAAGTCTATGAAACATGCTTGTACCTCCATAGAAAATTTCTCAAAGGAGACGTGAGAAACTGTTAATACGTGGTTATTTCAGGGCAACAGAATTGGCTGTGATTAACTTTTCATGTTATGCTGTCTTTTATGTCCTTTTTTAAAAAACCACAAATATTGTACAGATTACTTTTATAATAATAAATGTAAAACAGCAACCTTAAAAGTGGAGTGTGCATTAGCCTGGGGGTATAGGAGGACTTTCCATGGAAAATGAGCACTTAGAGTTTTCAGGGGATCAATTTCTACATCCTCAAATTTCATTTTCACATTTCCTAAAATTGATCTGCCAGAGAACACACGAGTGTGGAAGAATCAAGCTGGTTCTCTTTTTCCATCTCCCTTTTCACAGTTGTCCTTTTTGCACTTTACAAAAGAAAAGCATATCTTTGACCCATCTCAAATCTTACCTGGGTGCACTCGCCCTATGGTGTACAGTCCTCAGGGTACCACAGAGACAGTTCCAAACACTGCTGCCAATAGTGAAGAAATAAATTGCTCTAACAAATGAATATATTGGTATCAAATCCTTTCGCACCTTAGATGGCTTCCAGCAAAATTGAAGGTGAACCCAATGGAGCTGTCGGCTGACAAAATCATGAAAAATAATTTTGAAGACAAATCATTGTGTAGTCCCCTTCCCCCATATATCTTCAAAGGATTTCAAATACTTGAGTGACATTGCTAAAACAAAATGTCCATTCCCATTTACTTATTTATATAACGAGGTTTCTGTGTGCTAATGTTTAACCAAACAAAAAGGAGGAAGAGAATTGATGCTGAATCCTGTCTCATTCTGAAAATAAGCAATATTTATCTGTGGATACACCCACTAATGTTTTTCAAGAAAAAGACTTAATCTGTCTCTAGTAAATTTTTGTTTTTATGTTAATAATTACTTATCCAAGTGTGTAATATGGTTACAGTTTTTGATCCATCATTTCCAATACTAATTGCCATGATAACTCAAGCAAGAGTAAATTTTTGAACACTACTTAAGAGTTTTAGGATCACAGGAACATTTAAAAAGCATTTAAGTAGCAAAATGTGCACATACTTTTTCTGCAGGGAAATATGATAGGATAATCAATAAAATCATTTTAAGTGCAAAAATATATATTATTGGGATAAAATTCCTGTCAGGAGAATAAAATGGAATTGAGAACTCAGGGAGAAAAGGGAAAATGTACACCTCTCAACTGTCAAGGAGGAGCTCGGTTTTGAATTTTTAAAACAGATGTCGATGGCTCTCAAATCACTAACGTATATAGGTTTCACTGCTTTCACCTAAAACTCTGACGCTTTGTTTGTGGATGTTAATATTTGTCAGAAATCACATCATTTGCAGCTGACACTTTGGATGCAGAATTTTAGATGTCAGGGTAAATCTGTGGAGGAGCACAATGTAAAAAAAAAACATTTTTAGAGAGCATTTTGATATAAACCAATAGTTTTATATAAACATACAAAACAAATATAGGTGGGAGCATAATATGCTCTTTTGCCACCTTGTGGCAGGAGCTGTATTTAAGCCAGGCACCGCGGCTGCAATGAGGAGGGGGTCTCTTCTCAGGTCAGCCCCTCTGGCTAGCCTTCAGTCAGGTCTTTGTGAGGCAGAGATGGTGGCATTTGCCTAGGACTGAATCCAGACCCATACAAGCGAGAAGCATCAAAAGGATTATGCCCATGCATGCCGCCCCCCCCCCCCCTGCCGCCGCGCACGTGATTCAGAGCAAAAGCAGCATGCAATCAGGAAAGGAATGTAAGGAGATACAACAAAATTCTGACTTTTCCCATGAGGGCCGCTTAAAAAAAATGTCAAGCTGTTTCTGATATCTTTTCCTTGATTCTTTTGTTTTGGTGTCTCTTCTCTGCTGGTGACCTAGACACTTCCTCAGTCTGCCTTTTGGGGAACCCGGCCCTGATCCTGGCCCCGGGGTAAGTTTGGTTCACTACTGGGTCCGCAGCAGTTAGTACAACACCTGGCTCTAGGTTGGCACTGAATTTGTTGAGTGAGTGAATGATGGCAGAGCCCCTCCGCCCACTTCCAGAACATGCTGGACCCAGGGGCAGTGGGAGGGGGGGATGCTTCTGCAGGAGGTAGAGCAGGAAGGCAGTCAGTTTGCCATGGTTAATCTTCAGTGGTGGATAGTCACAGGTACACTGAGATCTTTTGATCTCTTTGATGTTTGCTTCTCGAGTATCTCCTGTGCTCCCTGCCCTGCCCCCACCTTGCAGGTGCAGGATGACTTCAGTGGGTGCCCTAGTTGAAGTTCCTGGGGTCACAGGCCACAAAAGGCAGGCATTTATTGGAAGGATGCTGGGGTGCTTCAAGGAACTGAAGCAGGAATTGGCTTAGGAAGGGGAGGCACAAAGGCAGCTCTAGATACCGCATATGTATGGGAACCAGCATCCTACCCTCCTTAAGGGCTCCAGATGGCAACAGCCACCTCTTGCTGCTGACCCCAGGAGGCCTAGGCACCTCCCCCTCCCTGGAGGAAGGGGCCAGGTGGAGGGGTGCTGTCCTGCGCTCCCCACGGAGAGCTCTGCCCCAGTGTAATCAAGGCAGGACCACAGCCCCCAAGGGCCACGCTGTGTGTACCGGGCCAAGGCCAGCCATCACCAGGACTCAGGGACCAGACTCTCCTAGAACACACTCTCCCTGATCCCGGAGTCTGCTGCTCCTCAGCCTTGTCCTGATGCCTGCCCTGGCTGCACTCCCTGGGACCCGCACCTGTGGCTGCTTCCCAACATCCCCCAGCTGCCCAAGACCCAAACTACTTGTTCTGGGCTCCGTGTTCGTGCCCCCCCCCCCGTGCTGCTGCCCACTGTCAGCAGCTCTCAGTGCAGGAGCACCCCCCAGCCGCATGGCCGCCCTCTCCTCCCACTCCCCCCACAGGTAGCTTCGTCCCTGCCCCTCCCACCTGCTGCCCGCCTGGGGCTCTGCTAAGGCATCCCTGCCCCTCCCACCTGCTGCCCGCCTGGGGCTCTGCTAAGGCTCGAGGGTCTTGGGACAGTGTCCTGCAATTTAGGCCCCTCTCTCAGCAGTAGGGGAGGTGCCAGCAGGAGGCACAGCCTTGTCGTGCTTTGTCCCTCCCGCTGCCCCACCCCACCCCCTCCAGGGGGCTCAGCGTCTGCTGGGTTGCAAGGCCGGCTGCCAAACCTCCCTTGGCCTTGGGGGCCCGAGGAGGAGGTGAGGAGCAGGTACAGACTCCGCAGAGCACGGATCAGGTGGACATGGCACATGCCTGTTGGGGCCAGTGGCCTTGGGAGCTCTGCCCCTGTGGCTCTGGGGTCCAGGCCTGGCCCTGGGTCTTGGTGCCTATGGGGCAGGGCAGAACCCAGGGTGGGCGGGGAGCCTGGGACAGGGCTGGGGCAGGCTGAGCCGCGGAGATGATGGCCTGTGACAGCTTCTGCCGGCGCTCCTCAGGACCGGGCCTCTGGGGGGCCATTTCCCAGCCTCGGGGACGTTTCTGGACCCGGCCATCCCTCGGTCCCTGGCCCTGCAGTGCTGGGGGAGGCTGCATGGACGAAGGGAAGGACGGGGAGAGGGGAGGAGACGATGATGGGGGTCAAAGCAGCGATTGGAGCCGAGAACTGGAAGCGCCTTAAAGAGACTGCGCGGTCCCCGCCCCCCTTCCCGCCAGCCTCAATGAATTAGAGCTGTGTTTCCCAAACTTGCCTGATCATAAGAATCCTCTCCGGCCCTAGTTAAAGATACAGGTTCCGGAGCACGTCCCTTCGAGATTCTGATTCAGTGGGGCCGCGGGTGGAGCCGAGGAATCTGTAATTTTAACACGCTCCCCACGTGATTCTCGTGAACAAGCAAGTTTGGGAAATATTGAATTAAAGGAAACGGGGCCTGGCTGCGAGCGGGCCTCCGCTAGAGGGCTACGGCGGGGAGGATTCCCGGGGGCGTCGCCTGCTTCCGCCGCCGCCTCCTTCAGTGAAAGTCCCTTTTGGGTCCAGCTGCCAGAGCCACCGCGCTCCCTCAGGCCGGGCGGGGGACACCCCAGGTCTGCGTGGCCCCCGCGCCGCCACGCCCAGCGGCCGCCCGAGCCCTGCGAGCAGGGGGAGGAGCCGCCGCCAGTGGAGGAGGCGGAGGAGGCAGAGGAGGCGGAGACGGCGGAGACGGCGGCGAAGGCGGAGAGGAAGGTGGAGGCGAAGGTGGAGGGGAAGGTGGACGCGGCGGGGAAGGTGGACGCGGCGGGGAAGGTGGACGCGGCGGGGAAGGTGGACGCCACCGGGAAAGTGGACACGGCAGGGAAGGTGGACGCCGCCGGGAAGGTGGAGACGGCGGAGGGTCCGGGCCGCCGGGTTGAGCTCAAGCTGGAGCCCGAACCCGAACCCGAGCCGGCACGGGAGGCGGAGCAGGAGCCGAAGGGGGAGCCGAAGCAGGAGCCGGAGGATGAGAACCCAGCGCGGAGCGGCGGTGGCGGCGGCGGCAGCGACGAGGTTCCTCTCCCCACCCTTCCCTCTGACCCCCCGCGGCCCCCCGATCCCTCCCCGCGGCGCAGCCGTGCCCCCCGCCGCCGACCCCGGCCGCGGCCGCAGACCCGGCTCCGTACCCCGCCGCAGCCTAGGCCACGGCCCCCGCCCCGGCCCCGGCCCCGGCGCGGCCCTGGGGGCGGATGCCTGGATGTGGATTTCGCTGTGGGTCCACCAGGCTGTTCCCACGTGAACAGCTTTAAGGTGGGAGAGAACTGGAGGCAGGAACTGCGGGTCATCTACCAGTGCTTCGTGTGGTGTGGAACCCCCGAGACCAGGAAAAGCAAGGCAAAGTCGTGCATCTGCCATGTGTGCGGCACCCATTTGAACAGACTCCACTCTTGCCTTTCCTGTGTCTTCTTTGGCTGCTTCACAGAGAAACACATTCACGAGCACGCCGAGACAAAACAACACAACTTAGCTGTAGACCTTTATTACGGAGGTATATACTGCTTTATGTGTAAGGACTATGTATATGACAAAGACATTGAGCAAATTGCCAAAGAAGAGCAAGGGGAGGCTTTGAAATTACAAGCCTCCACCTCCACCGAGGTTTCTCACCAGCAGTGTTCGATGCCAGGCCTCGGTGAGAAATATCCAACCTGGGAGACAACCAAACCCGAGTTAGAACTGCTGGGACACAACCCAAGGAGGAGAAGAATTACCTCCAGCTTTACCATCGGTTTAAGAGGACTAATCAATCTTGGCAACACGTGCTTTATGAACTGCATCGTCCAGGCCCTTACCCACACTCCCATCCTGAGAGATTTCTTCCTCTCTGACAGGCACAGATGTGAAATGCCAAGCCCCGAGTTGTGTCTGGTCTGTGAGATGTCTTCGCTCTTTCGGGAGTTGTATTCTGGAAACCCGTCTCCTCACGTTCCCTATAAGTTACTGCACCTGGTCTGGATACACGCGCGTCACTTAGCAGGGTACCGGCAACAGGATGCCCACGAGTTCCTCATCGCAGCGTTAGACGTCCTGCACAGGCACTGCAAAGGTGATGATGCCGGGAAGGCGGCCAACAATCCCAACCACTGTAACTGCATCATTGACCAAATCTTCACAGGTGGCTTGCAATCCGATGTCACCTGTCAAGCCTGCCATGGGGTGTCCACCACGATAGACCCCTGCTGGGACATCAGTTTGGACTTGCCTGGCTCTTGCACCTCCTTCTGGCCAATGAGCCCAGGGAGGGAGAGCAGTGTGAATGGGGAAAGCCACATCCCAGGCATCACCACCCTCACGGACTGCTTGCGAAGGTTTACGAGGCCAGAGCACTTAGGAAGCAGTGCCAAAATCAAGTGCGGTAGTTGCCAGAGCTACCAGGAATCTACCAAACAGCTCACAATGAATAAATTACCCGTCGTTGCCTGTTTTCATTTCAAACGTTTTGAACACTCAGCCAAACAGAGGCGCAAGATCACTACATACATATCCTTTCCTCTGGAGCTGGATATGACACCATTCATGGCCTCGAGCAAAGAGAGCAGGATGAATGGACAGTTGCAGCTGCCAACCAATAGTGGAAACGACGAGAATAAGTATTCCTTGTTTGCTGTGGTTAATCACCAAGGAACCTTGGAGAGTGGCCACTACACCAGCTTCATCCGGCACCACAAGGACCAGTGGTTCAAGTGTGATGATGCCGTCATCACCAAGGCCAGTATTAAGGACGTTCTGGACAGTGAAGGGTATTTACTGTTCTATCACAAACAGGTCCTGGAACATGAGTCAGAAAAAGTGAAAGAAATGAACACACAAGCCTACTGAAGTGACACACAGACCTACCTACCTGTAATGGAAGATGACAGCACCCAAACTACAACTGGCATCGAGATTTGTAAAGGACCTACTTGCATTGGCCCACGGGCCTGACAGAGTAAGAATTGAACAGTTCCCAGTGTCTAAAAGGTCCCGATTGGAAGAGAAGTAGAAGGGGCGGGAGAAGAGGCTCTAATCTAAGCAGTCACTTCAAGGAAAATTAAATGGCAGGAATGCTCTGGGTGGGGAAGGCAGGAGCAGGGAAATCCTGACACTGGTACATAGCCTATATTCCTCCAAAAGGTTGTGTGGGAAAGTGTGGGGTGGGAGGGGGGTGGTGTGTGGGGGGGTGTGTGCCCTTGTAACCGTAAAACATCTTTCTCCATGGGTGTTTCAGCTTCAACTGACCAATCACATAAAACAGGTATATGTTTGGGGGGAAAAAGAAAAGTTTATACAAATGCAGCCCATTACGCGTATGGGTACGAAAGCGGAAAAGCGGAGGAGGCAGGGATATCTCATTGACAAACACCTTTGCCAGTTTCTTTGTATTCGTGATTTTTTGTGCTATTAAATGCAGTATTACACAAAGAAAAGCCCACGTGGGCTAGTGAAACAAGAAAGGAGGGGGGCTTGTATAAGGGGAGCAGTGGCTCCAAAGGTAGAGAAGACAAGAAACACTGTAAGATAAGCAACCAACACAGGCCTCAGCGAAGAGTATAGTGTGTGAGTGTTTAAAACAAACAACAACAACAAAAGCTGTATGATATACTTGAGCAAATCAATGAACCTCTTTGCGATTGTTTTCCCATCTGTACAATGCAGATAATTCCTACCTTAAAGGGTTATTGTTAAAGATTAAATGATATAAAATGTGTCAAAGTATAAAGTAAAAGGCTTGGAACTTTGTAGGGGCTCAGTAAACGTTTGTTGGATCTGAAACGTCTTCTGACCATGACCAGAATGCATTAGCGGTGAGGGTCAGCTCTCCTTAAGGCCCGTGGACAGAAAGGACCACACATTGTGTCACACGCAGTCACATGCTCGCGCGCACGCGCGCACACACACACACACACACACACACTTTCACTCTCTCTTATAACTCCTTCCCCAGGACTGTCTCCTGGAGCCCCAAGCCCACACTCCACTCTTGCCTCGTGTACAGGGCCCCACAGTCAGTGCCACACCCGGGATTGGGAGGAGAACCACAGCTGTCCCCCCAAGTCATCATTCTGTCCATTCAGAAGACTTGTCACGTTGCTTTCATGACTCAGCACCCCAGTGATGGGACTCGGGGCCACTAGGCTGCTAGGCTTCCACACGAGGGTGTTGGTGGTCGCTGCCCTCCAAAAGCATTATGGGTGTCGCTATGTTCATCTGCAGCCACAGATCAGGAGGAAGACTATTCCCCAGAGCTCCCTTGTCCACCAGCCGGGGGAGAGGGGTGGAGTGGCATGTTGGCCTCTCCCCTGATTCTCAAGAGGGCAGAGTGGCCTGGGAGGGCTAAGCTGAAACGGATGGGTTAAGCACTGGTGGCGGCTCCTCCTTTTCTCCTCAGCATCAGATACGAGAGTACTTACTACCTGGAAAACCCGGGGTCGGGGGGTGGGGGGGACTGAATAGTTCAGACCCATGGGGCTTGGATCTACTGGCTCAGGTAAGAGGCTGGGCTTTCCCAGGGCTCCCCAAGTCCACTTCATGGCCATGTCATTTGGAAATTGTGTGTGTGTGTGTGTGTGTGTGTGTGTGTGTATTATGTGGTTGTGGATGCCTCCCCACCTAGCTTATAGGCACTTTTAGGACAAGGGTTGTGTCTCCTCTTGTACCCTGGGCTGTGGCCTCAGCCCCTAGTACAGTCACTGGCACAGAGTATTGGAAGCGTTTCCTGGATGGATGAATGAACCACACCACCCTCCTGGCACAACCAAATTTCCCTCACCCCCTCCCTCCGGGCTGATAATCCTCAGGAGAAAATGTAAAACGTGTTATTTTTGCTATCTTGTAGGCTGAGAAAGAGCAAGAGGTAAGTGGCCTCGGATGCCACTTGGCACCTTCACGCAGGTCTCAGCCTCCCCTTTGGGATGTGTGGGAGCCCTGCCTGGGAAGACAGCCACGTCCTCCTTCCTGCTCTCTGCCCCATGAAGAGTCCAGTCGGGCATGTGCCCCCAGATCCTGACTGCTTGCACAGACACCGTCCTTTTCCATTTAAAAAACGCTTTTATGTGGAAATAGTTTCAAAGTGGCAGCGCAATTGCAGAAATACAAATGGTATAAAGAACATCCATATACCCTTTACCAGATTTACCCATGGCTAACATTGTATTCCACTTGCTCTCATGGCATGTATGCACTCTCTCGTATTCATGTGTGTGTGTGTGTGTTTGGATCAAATGAGGGTAAATCACCTCATGGCCCTTTATGCCCAGTACCCCAGTGTGCATTTCCTAAGACTACTCCCCGTATCCCAGTACAGTTAACAGCTTCAGTACATTTATCATTGAGATAATACTGTTATCTAATTAACCATTTGTACTCCAGATTTGTCTCCATAATGTCCTTTATAGCATTTTCCCTTGTCCTCACAGAATCTGGTCCAGGGTGAGGGATTGCTTTGAGCTGTTGTGTCTCTTCAGCCTCCTTGAATGGGAACTCTCTTTCCCAGGCTGTCACCATCCTGTGTGGCCATTAGCATTTTTAACAGAACATTGCTGCTTTGGGGTGTGTCTGATACAGAAACTGTCTTTTAAGTACCCTGTACTCCGGAATAGTTCTAAGAGATGAATGGCGCGAGCCTGTTGAAGCCGACTCTCCTGTCTCCACTGGTGGAAGGCACAGACCACCAGAGGGAGCAGCTGTGCCCGGCACTTCTGATAGAAGCACGTACCTCTTCTGTCTGGAAAACACCATTGTCCCTCAGCAACAGGGGAGCCCTTCGAGCCCAGCCCTATGCCCCTACCCATCACCAACCCCCAAAGTGAGCCATGGAGTGTAACTGCAGCAGGGCCTGCGTTCAGATCACATCACCGCGGGACCCAGGGCATCATGTGTTTGGCAGGTATGTGTTACTTTGAGCTCAAATGCAATTCAGGCATGTTTGAGCCTGTCTGGTACATGGGCGGGCACCTGCATGGTTGGGGCCATTAGGGGGACCAGGAGGTAGCACCCTTGGTACCTTCATCACCATTCCCATGGTGGGCACAGCAGCAGTGGAGTGGCAGGGAAGGGATACTCCTGAAGCAGTTTCACAGGCAGAGTACCCAAGAATGGGGTACAGGGAGTTACCGTCGTGGCTCAGCAGTTAGCGAACCAGACTAGCATCCCTGAGGACACGGGTTCGATCCCTGGCCTCGCTCAGTGGGTTAAGGATCTGGCGTTGCCGTGAGCTGTGGTGTAGGTTGCAGACGCAGCTCGGATCCTGAGTTGCTGTGGCTCTGGCGTAGGCCGGCAGCTGCAGCTCCGTTTCAACCCCTAGCCTGGGAACCTCCATATGCCATGGGTATGGCCCTTTTAGACTGAAAAAAAAAAAAAAAAAGAATGGGGCACAGAATAAGTGAGGAAGTACATGAGAGATGCCAAAACCAGATTGGTTTGTGGTGTACTGGGGACTTTCAGACACAATTGGGCTATTTTACATGGGGGCCTGAATTTCTCTGTGAGCTGGTGGACAAGAGCTGGTGACAGGTAAGCGAATTCTTTAATGGAGAGTCTCTCTACTTTCACAAGCTGGTAAGGCCAGGGAAACTCCATTCATGTGTAGACTGACAATCTGGGCCCAGAAGGGCACGGGCAAAAAGACGAGTGCTCACAACTGGGGGCCTTATCCACCCATAGAGCTCAGAATGAGGGACCAAACAATGGGGCCCTTACCTTTCACCCACTGCACATGCTTCCCCATGGGGTCTGGGCCTAGTGTGGTTGGAAGTCCAGAGCCCTACCCCTTCCCATTTCCTGGAATAACTGGATGCTGAAATGTACTCTGGCCTACCGGTCACATTAGGTAAGTGCTTCACTTCTTTCCCATCCATGGGGAAGCCAGGATCAGGGATGCTGTCAACCAAGAGGTCTTTTCCAATCAAGGAACAGAGTGACCTCCCATACTATTATGTCACTGTCATAACACCATAGACAGGGTGCCAGGGACCAGCGTTTGCCCCACATGTATCTTTCACACCCAGAAGCCAAGGCCCTGGTCCTCTTGAGAGTACCCAGCCCAGCACCCAGAGCAGTGTGTCAGTTACACACTGATCTTTCGCTGCAAGTGACCCAGTGATGCTTTTAAACTGTATTAAAGCATATCAAATATACAGGAAATGGGCATATCATTAGGGTACAGCTTCATGAATTTCTGTGAAGTGAACACATCTCGGTAAATAGCATCTAGATCAAGAAAGAGAACATTACCCATAAGTCAGGCCCCCTTCCTGCTTCTTTCTAGTCAATAATCCCAAAGGGTAAGCCTTATCCTTACTTCTTCCACTGTAGATTCATGGTGCCTTTTTATTTTTTGTCTTTTGTCTTTTTAGGGCTGCACCCGTGGCATATGGGGGCTCCCGGGCTAGGGGTCGAATCAGAGCTGCAGCTGCCGGCCTACACCACAGCCACAGCAACACCAGATCTGAGCCTCATCTTCAACCTACACCACAACTCACGGCAACACGGGATCCTCAACCCACCCAGCGAGGCCAGGGATCGAGCCCGTGTCCCTGTGGATACTAGTCAGGTTCATTAACCACTGCGCCACAATGGGAACTCCTGTGGTGCCTTTATAAGTGCCTTCTATAAATGGAATTGTTCAGTACTTACGCTTTCGTGTCTGGCTTCTTTTGCTCATCATTATTTTATGAGCTTTAGATCTGAGGTCTCGTTGTCAAGGAAAATTATGAGGAGTGTCATTTTTTTCTGTCTCGCGAACTAAAAGTAAGGATTCCCTATTCTTCCTAGTGATTTCTCACTTATTGAACCAATTCAGAGGGACCCTGGCCATTGCAAAGTTGGACCTCGAGAGAGTCTATAATCTCCTTTATGTATGAAAATTGTTAAGTTCTCCTGTGGTGCAGCAGGTTAAGGATCTGGCGTTTTCACTGCAGCAGCTTGGGTTCAGTCCCTGATCTCTGGCCTGGGAACTTCCATGTGCTGTGGCTGCAGCCATGGCAAAAAAATTAAAAAAAAAAAAAAAAAGATGGGTGGAAAACAGCCTGCTAGGTAAATCTGGGCTTGTTTAGGCACCCAGAAATGTTAATCTTGAGCAATACTCCAGGCCTGTTCCAATAGCTCCTGTATGGGATACTCTGTTCTAGTAAGGCCTCTAATGTGCCTCAGAGTCACTTGGAGGGCTCGTTAACACAGATGGCTGGGTCCTGCCCGCAGAGTTTCTGATTTCAGTAGATCTGTTGTTTTGTCTTGTTTTGTTTCTTTGGTCTTTTTAGGGCTGCTCCCTTGGCATATGGAGGTTCCCAGGCTAGGGGTCAAATCGGAGCCATAGCTGCTGGCCTACACCACAGCAACGCAGGAACCAAGCCGAGTCTGCAACCTACACCACAGCTCACAACAATGCTGGATCTTTAACCCACTGAGCAAGGCCAGGGATGGAACCCGCATCCTCATAGATACTAGCCAGGTTCGTTAACCGCTGAGCCACGACGGGAACTCCTGATTTCAGTAGATTTGGGATAGGGGGTTGCAGATTTGCATTCCTAACCTATTCCCAGGTGATGCTCATGCTTCTGGCTCTAGGACCACACTTTAAGAACCACTGATCTATTCACTTTGCTTTCACATGGTGGTGCTTGGACCCCAAGGAGTCTACGACGATGCCCTGTGGAGCACCACCTTGGAGCACCAGAAGGGGGCAAGGTGGTGAGGATCAGGAGCTCCCCAAATAGAAAATCAGTAAGAGGGAGTTATAGATTTTATATTTGGGAGTTCCAAGTAATATTTGAAGACAGAGTTCTGCTATAAACACTTTTAAAGTGGAAAATTACTCTGCGAAGGAACTTTAGACCCCAGGGGGGTGATGTATTTAAACTACATTGGTGGAGTTCCCCTTGTGGCTCGGCAGGTTAAGGACCTGCCATAGTCTCCGTGAGGATACGGGTTGATCCCTCGAGTTGCTCAGTGGGTTAAGGATCCAGCATTGCTGTGAGGTGTGGTGCAGGTCACAGAGATGGCTCAGATCCGGTGTTTCTGTGGCTGTGGTGTAGGCCTCAGCTGCAGCTCCCATTCCACTCCTAGCTCAGGAACTTCCATATGCTGCAGGTGCAGCCATGAAAAGGAAAAAAAAAAAAAAAAACCGGATAGGTGGTATATCTGTAGAATGATCCGATGTGCTATAGAGACCTGGCCTCCTATGTGCCCTTGATCTATAATCTAGATGGTCCTGAGAGGGACTTAAATTCCTTGAAACTCAAAGAAGTGCATAGTTATGAGGATGGAAGTGATGAGGGAAAATGCTCAAGTATAAATACAGCACAAAATCCTATGCATAAAGTATGATTTTCTCCTGGCAATATAGCACACTAAGATGACATGAGTAGCACCTCCCCTCCACTACAAACACATACTAACACTAGAAAAACTATAACAAAATTTTAGTTTATACCTGAACTTACAGAAGCAAAAAGCAGAGCTCCCGTCGTGGCTCAGTGGAAACGAATCTGACTGGCATCCATGAGGGTGCAGGTTTGATCCCTGGCCCCGCTCAGTGGGTGAAGGATCCAGCATTGCCGCGAGCTGTGGTATAAGTTGCAGACGTAGCTTGGATCTGATGTGGCTGTGGCTGTGGCATAGACTGGCAGCTACAGCTCCCATTCGACCCCTAGCCTGGGAACCTCCATATGCCGCAGGTGTGGCCCTAGAAAGACGTAAATAAATAGATAAAGTAGGGAGAAATTTGTAAAAAAAAAAAAAAAAAAAAAGAAAGTAGGGAGAATTTTGCAATAAATAAATAAATAAGCGAAAAGTAAAATCTCCAGAGAAAAAGAGAAAGCTAATTTAGTCATTGTAAATGGACACTGCAGTAACCCATTGTGCTGCTGGTTCCAGATATCAGGCCCTAGGAGCTAGGGGCTTAGAGCTGGGAATCTTGTGCCCATGCAAGTATTGGCAACACAGCCTCAAGGCCACCAGAGGCAGAGAGGCTGAGAGTAACACCTCTGGATAAAGTCTTTAGTATCTTCTCAGTTGGTTAAAATGGGATTTGGGGAGTTTCCTGGTGGCACACCGAGTTAAGGATCCAGCATTGTCACTGCTGTGGCTCAGGTTTGATCCCTGGCCCAGGAACTTCATGCTGCGGGTGCAGCCAAAAAAAAAAATAAATAAAATAAAATAAATAAATAAAAAAAATAAATTTAAACGGGAGTTGGGGAGTTCCTGTCATTGCTCAGCCGTAAGGAACCCGACTAGGATCCACGAGGATGCAGGTTTGATCCCTGGCCTTACTCAGTGGGTTAAGGATCCGGCATTGCCATGAGCTGTGTGGAGGATGAAGACTTGGCTCGGATCTGGCATGGCTGTGGCTGTGGTGTAGGCCGGCAGCTGTAGCTCTGATTGGACCCCTAGCCTGGGAACCTCCATATGCCACAGGTGTGGCCCTAAAAAGCAAAACCAAAAAACAACAAAAAAAGAGGGGGCGGTGGAGTTGGAAAGTAAGCCATGAAAGGTCTTACTGCTCTTTCTGGAGCCACCAGAAGAAATAGAAATCCCAGGCCTATGCCATATGTGGATGTGGGGGGTCTAAATTTACCCTACCATGTGTTATGGGAGTCACATGCTGAAAAATTAAAACTCAAATTGGAGCAGACCAAGCAAAGCTCTAGAACCTCAGCAAAAGCAAAAACATTTTTACCATACAGGGCACATAGAACCCCACAGAAAAAGACATCTGCCGAAGTTGTGCTCAGAAAGAAAGAAAGAAACAAAAAGATTGTGCTTGCAAAGAAATGATGCTCCATGAAGGTGAGTCACCCGTTGCCACAAGAAGGAGGAGAATTAGTAGCCCCAAGAAATACTGATGAGATGAACTACCACTCTTTTTTTGCAAGTGGAATAAGGACATGTCCAGGAAAAAATAAACCGAAGAAAGGTTAGCAATAATAGACTCTTACTTAAATAACTACTGAAAGATATCCTTCAGGAAGAAGGAAATTGAAATTGGAGAGAAAGGATGAATAGGAGGCAAGGAACAGTGAACAAAAAATTGATAAACATGGGAAAATCTAAATAAGCATTAAGTACATAAAACAACAATGATGTTGAATCATATGGAATCATATGGAATATATGATGTTGAATCATATAGAAACAGGCTGGCACAAACAACGCTACAGCTCAAAGGCATGTACAGCAGCAGAAGACTATTAATATTTAAATAATCTAAGGCTCTTGTATTGTTTGGGAGGAGGGTAGGGCAATTGCCTGTGTTTGGACCTTGTTAAGTCAAGTATGAATGTTTAAACATTTAAGAGTATGAACTCCTAGTTTCTGGCGGTGGCAGGCTTGGTTATTTGATCCAGCTTTTCTATTGAAGTAATGAAGTATCCTGAATAAAAATGTTCAGAACCACTTTGAAAGCACTCAAGAGGAGTTCCCTGGTGGCTCAGCAGGTTAAGGATCTGAGGATGTCACTGCTGTGGCTCTGGTTACAGCTGTGGTGCTGGTTCAGTCCCTGGCGGGGAACTTCCACATGCCTCTGGAGAAGAATATATCCATCCAGGCCTCAGGAAACCCCCACAAACAAATTCTCCAGGGCACAGTGACCAGAAAGCAGAGTAAAATTAGCATATAGGGAAACAAGGCAACTTGACTTAAGAATAGCAGACTACCGTATGATCCAGCAATCCTACTCCTGGGCATCTATCCAGAGAAAAACATAATTCACAAAGATACATGCACCTCAGAGTTCATAGCAGCACTATTCACAATAGCTAAGACATGGAAACAACTTAATGTCCATTGAGAGATGAATGGATTAAGAAGATATACATATATACAGTGAAATACTACTCAGCCAGAAAAAAAGAACAAAACAATGCCATTTGCTATCATACTAAGTGAAGTAAGACGGAGAAAGAACACATATCATATGGTATCACTTATATGTGGAATTTGAAAAAATGAAACAAATGAACTTAGTTACAAAACCAGAAAACAGACTTTCAGACTTTGAAAACAAACATATAGTTACCAAAGGGGAAGGGTGGGGGGTGTAGGGACGGGTTGGGGGTTTGGGACTGGCAAATACACACTTTTGTATGTGAAATGGTTGGGCAGTGGGGATCTGCTGGGAACTAGCACTGGCACAGGGAACTAGCCAGTATTCTGTGATAATCGATATGGGAAAAGAATCTGAAAAAGAATGAATGTGTGTGTATGTATAACTGAACCTGTTGCACAGCAAAAATTATTGCAACATTGTACATCAACTATACTTCAATCAAACTTTTTAAAAAATTAAAAACTGAAACAACAGAAACAGACTCACAGATTTCAGGTGAGAGAATTAACAGGCACATATTTTAAGATTTATTTTTTACTGAAGTATAGTTGATGTACAATGTTGTGTTACTTTCTACCGTATAGCAAAGTGATTCAGTTACACATACACACATGTGTGTGTATATATAGGTACATATACATTTATATGTGTGTGTGTATATATACTTTAAAAAATAGGAGTTCCCGTCGTGGCGCAGTGGTTAACGAACCCGACTAGGAACCATGAGCTTGCGGGTTCGATCCCTGGCCTTGCTCAGTGGGTTAAGGATCCGGCATTGCCGTGAGCTGTGGTGTAGGTTGCAGACGCGGCTCGGATCCCATGTTGCTGTGGCTGTGGTGTAGGCCGGTGGCTACAGCTCCGATTGGACCCCTAGCCTGGGAACCTCCATATGCCATAGGAGTGACCCTAGAAAAGGCAAAAAGACAAAAATAAATAAATAAATAAAATAAAATAAAATAAAAAATATTCTTTTCCATTATGGCTTATCACAGGATACTGAATATAGTTCTCTGTGCTATAGAATAGGTCCTTGTTGTTATCCATTTTATATATATACAGTTTGCCTCTACTAATCCCAAACTCCCAGTCCATCCCTCCCTTAACCCCCTTGCTCTTGGCAATCACAAATCTGTTTTCTACGTCTGAGTTTATTTCTGTTTCATAGATAAGTTCATTTGTGCCATATTTTCCATTCCACATATAAGTGATATCATATGGTATCTTTCTTCCTCTTTCCCATTTACCATGAGAATCTCTCATTCCATCCATGTTGCTGCAAATGGAATTGTTTGTTTGTTTGTTTTCTGGCTAAGTAGTATTCCTTTGTATATATGCACCACATCTTCATTCATCTCTCAGTGGACATTTAGGCTGTTTCCACGTCTCAGCTATTGTGAATGGTGCTGCTATGAACACTGGGGTGTATGTATCATTTTGAATTATAGTTTTGTCTGGATATATGCCCAGAAATGGAATTGGTAGATAATCTCTTTTTAGCTTTTTTTTTTTTTTGGTCTTTTTGCCTTTTCTAGGGCTGCTCCCGTGGCATATGGAGGTTCTCAGGCTAGGGGTCCAACCGGAGCTGAAGCCACCAGCCTATACCAGAGCCACAGCAACGCGGGATCCGAGCCGCGTCTGTGACCTACACCACGGCTCATGGCAATGCTGGGTCCTTAACCCACTGAGCAAGGCCAGGGATTGAACCCACAACCTCATGGTTCCTAGTTGGATTTGATAATCACTGAGCCACAGCAGGAACTCCTCTTTTTAACTTTTTGAGGAAACTCCAAACTGTTTTCATAGAGACTGTACTAACTTATATTTCCACCAAGCATGTAGGAGAATTCCCTTTTCTCCACACCATCTCCAGAATTTGTTATTTGTAGACATTTTTCCCCCCTTTTCTGGCTGCCCTGCAGCATATGGAAGTTCCTGAGCCAGGGATTGAATCAGAGCTGCAGCTGTGGCAACGCCAGATCCCTTAACCCACTGGACCAGGCTGGGGATTGAACCTATGTTTCCCAGCAACCCGAGATGCTCCAGTCAGATTTCTAACCCACTGTGCCACAGCAGGAACCCCAATTTGTAGACATTTTAAAAAAATGATTTTTATTTTTCCTATTATAGTTGGTTTACAGTGTTCTGTCAATTTTCTATTATACAACAAAGTAACCCAGTCTCTCTCTCTCTCTCTCACACACACACACACACACACATACATTCTTTTTCTCAAGTTATCCTCCGTCATGCTCCATCATAAGTGACTAGATATAGATCTCAGTGCTATACAGCAGGATCTTATTGCTTATCCATTCCAAAGGCAATAGTTTGCATCTGTTAACCCCAGATTCCCAGTCCATCCCACTCCCTCCCCTCCCCATCCCCCTTGGCAACCACAAGTCTGTTCTCCAAGTCCATGAGTTTCTCTTCTGTGGAAAGTTTCATTTGTGCCATATATTGGATTCCAGATAAAAGTGATATCATATGGTATTTGTCCTTCTCTTTCTGACTCCACTCAGGATGAGAGTCTCTAGTTCCATCCATGTGGCTGCAAATGGCATTATTTCATTCTTTTTTATGGCTGAGTAGTATTCTGTTGTGTATAGATACCACATCTTCTTAATCCATCCATCTGTTGATGGACATTTAGGATGTTTCCATGTCTTAGCTATTGTGAATAGTGCTGCAGTGAACATACGAGTGCATGTGCCTTCTTCAAGGAAAGTTTTGTCTGGATATATGCCCAAGAGTGGGATTGCTGGGTCATATGGTAGCCTATATTTAGTTTTCTGAGGTACCTCCACATTGTTCTCCATGGTGGTTGTACCAGTTTACATGACCACCAGCACTGTAGGAGGGTTCCCTTTTCTTCACACCCTCTCCAGCATTTATTTGTGGACTTATTAATGATGGCCATTCTGACTGGTGTGAGGTGGTACCCTCACAGTACTTTGATTTGCATTTTTCTAATAATTGGTGATGTTGAGCATCTTTTCATGTGCCTGTTGGCCATCTGTATGTCTTCTTTGAAGAAATGTCTATTTAGTTCTTCTGCTCATTTTTTGATTTTTTTTTTTTGTTATTTGAGTTATATGAGCTGATTGTATATTTTGGAGATTAAGCCCTTGTCAGCCGCATCATTTCCAAATATTTTCTCACATTCCATAGGTTATCTTTTCATTCTGTTCATGGTTTCCTCTGCTGTGCAAAAGCCTATACATTTGATTAGGTCCCATTTGTTTATTTTTGCTTTTATTTCTATTGCCTTGGGGACTGACCTAGAGAAACATTGGTACAATTTATGTCAGAGAATGTTTTACCTTTTAGGGATTTTACGGTGTCACCTCTTGTGTTTAAGTCTTTAAGCCACTTTGAGTTTATTTTTGTCTATTATGTGAGGGTGTGTTCTAACTTCATTGATTTACAAGTGGCTGTCCAACTTTCCCAAACCACCTGCCCTTTTCCCATTGTATATTCTTGCCTCCTTTGTCGTAGATTAATCGAATGTCTCAGTTTATTTCTGGGTTCTCCATTCTGTTCCATTAATTCATATGGCTGTTTTTGTGCCAATACGATGCTGTTTTGATTATTGCAGCTTTGTAGTATTGCCAGACACATATTTTAAAACAACTATGTGTACCTTATGCCTTCATGTTCTATACTCAGCAAAATTTTTTTTTAAGGAATGAGAGAAAAAAAAGACATATTTACACAAACATTGTTCTACACCAGCAGAGCCTCACTAAGGGAAATTCAAAAAACTAAAGGGAGTTCCTATTGTGGCACAGCAGAAACAAATCTGACCAGTATCCATGAGGACACAGGTTTGATCCCTGGCCTCACTCAGTGGGTTAAGGATCCGGCATTGCCATGAGCGGTGGTGTAGGTCACAGATGTGGCTCGGATCCTGTGTTGCTGTGGATGTGGTGAAGGCCCGACACTACAGCTCCAATTTGACCCCTACCCTGGGAACCTCCATATGCTGCGAGTGTGGCACTAAAAAGCGAAAAAAAAAAAAAAAAAGTAGATGGCAGATTATCCCAGGTGGGAAGATCTGTGATGAATGAAAGAATGAAAAGTAAAGATGACGGTAAACATGTGGACAAATGTAAATAAGTACAAGGTATTAAACAATAATCATTTCTAGTGGGCTTTGAAAAGAAATCTAGACTAGAAAGACTAGACAATTATAAGCATATGAGTTGGGACAGTCAATGGAGTTATAAGTGTTCTAAACTCTTGTATTATCTGGAAGGAAGGTAAAGGAATTTTTTTTCATTTTAAACTTTTGTAAGTTAATTATGCATACTGTTATTTCTGGGGTAACCATTAAACAATAGGAACAGAATGCAGTGCATAATTTACACTCTAGTAAAGGGGAGAAATGGAATAATAATTTAAAAAATGACTATATAACTTCCAAGCTACCGAAGGGGGGAAGAAATCCCATCAATCAAATTGAAGGCAGGAAAAGTACGGGAAAAATAAGCATTGAAAAATTGGGGTAAATAGAAAGCACAAATTAAAATGCCGAGGAACAAATCTAAATACAAGAATACAATGACAACAATAATACGCATGGATTAAACTCTCCAGTTAATAGTGTCAGACTGAATTTTGAAAAATCCAGCCATGTGCTCTTTGTTTTTTTAAAATTTCTTTTCTTGGGGGCACGCCCACAGTGCGCAGAAGTTCCTGGGCCGAGGATTGAACCTGTGCCACAGCAGCAACTCAAGCCACAGCAGCAGCAATGCCATATCCTTAACCCACTGTGCCACCAGGGAACTCCAGCTTTGTGCTCTTTTTATTTTTTTAATTTTTTAATTAATTAATTTTTTTTGGCTTTTTGTCTTTTCAGGGCCGCACTTGCGGCATATGGAGGTTCCCAGGCTAGGGGTCCAATCGGAGCTGTAGCCGCTGGCCTGCACCACAGCCACAGCCAGAGCAACATCAGATTCAAGCCGCATCTTCGACCTACCCCACAGCGAATGGCAACGCTGGATCCTTAACCCACTGAGCGAGGCCAGGAATTGAACCCAAAACCTCATGGTTCCTAGTTGTATTCGTTTCCACTGTGCTATGATGGGAACCTCTTTGTGTTCTTTTTTTAAGAAAAATTTTATTGGGGAGTTCCCGTCGTGGCTCAGTGGTTAACGAATCCGACCAGGAACCATGAGGTTGAAGGTTTGATCCCTGGCCTCGCTCAGTGGGTGAAGGATCCGGTGTTGCCGTGAGCTGTGGTGTAGGTCGAAGATGTGGCTCAGATCCTGCGTGGTTGTGACTCTGGCATAGGCTGGAGGCTATAGCTCCAATTCGACCCCTAGCCTGGGAACCTCCATATGCCGAGGGAAGCGGCCCTAGAAAAGGCAAAAAGAAAAAAAAATTATTGGAATATAGTTGACTTATAAAGTTGTATTAATTTCAGGTGTATAGCAAAGTGAATCAGTTATACATATACATATCCCCATTCCTTTTCAGATTCTTTCCCCATATAGGTTATTACACAGTATTGAGTAAATTTCCCTGGGTTATAGGTCAGTCCTTGTTACCCTTCTATTTTATATATAGTGGTGTGTGTGTATCAATCCTAACTCCCTAATTTATCCCCCTTCACGTTTTCCCTTTGGCAAACATAAGTTTTGTTTTGAAATCTTTGAGTCTGTTTCTGTTTTGTAAGTTCTATTGGGTCACTTCTACTAGAATCCACATATTAGTGATCTCATATGTACGGAGCAGGCAAATCCATAGAGACAGAAATTAGATTAGCGGTTGCTGAGGGTTGGAGGAAGGGAGAAGGAATAACAGATGCAGGGTTTCCTTTGAGGGTGATGAAAATATGCTGGAATTAGATAATAGTGAGTGTGACACCATCCTGTAAATATACTAAAACCCACCACAGTTTAAAATTTATACTTTAAAAGGGTAGATTCTATAATATGTGAACTGTACCTCAATTTTAAAATGTAGATTATAATAACAGACTCTCGAAGAGTTGTTGTGAAGGTTCAAAGAGATAATGCATGTATAGTCTTTAGCACAATTCCTGGCACCATCATAAGTGTTCAACGAATTAAAGGTGCAATTCTTTCCAAAAAAAAAAAAAGGAGGGGGAGTTCCTGTCGTGGTTCAGTGGTTAACGACTAGTATCCGTGAGGATTTGGGTTCAATACCTGGCTTTGCTCGGTGGGTTAAGGATCCAGCATTGCTGTGAGCTGTGGTGTAGGTTGAAGATTCGGCTGGGATCCTGCCTTGCTCTGGCTGTGGTGTAGGCCGGCAGCTACAGCTCCACTTTGACCCCTATCCTGGGACTCTCCCTGTGCCCCAGGTGTGGCCCTAAAAAGTGGGGAAAAAAAAAAAAGAACCTGCCCTCCGCTTCCTGTCTTCAGCCATACGCCTTTCTCTCTCCCATCTAAGCTGAGATGACTGGAGATTTATTCTTTGGAGAGGGTTAAAAAGGATCTCCAGACCAGGGGACAAAAAGCATAGTTGAAGGTGGGGGTAATATCCTGAAAACAGGGGGTTAGGTGGAATTTCACAAAACAAACGACCCACCTAATTGCAAGGGAAGCGGCAAAAATGCTGTGTACCCAGTTAGATTTGAGTGAGCAAAGCTAATCATCTTTGGCACAAGCTCAAAACTAAAAAAGATTTTCTCCTTGACCAAACTTTAGTCAGGCTCCTCTGATACCTCTTTTTTTTTTTTTTTTTTTTCGTCTTTTTGCCATTTCTTGGGCTGCTCCTGCGGCATATGGAGGTTCCCAGGCGAGGGGTCGAATCGGAGCTGTAGCTGCCGGCCTACACCACAGCCAGAGCAACGCGGGATCCGAGCCACGTCTGCAACCTACACCACAGCTCATGGCAATGCCGGATCCTTAACCCACTGAGGGAGGCCAGGGATCGAACCCGCAACCTCTAGGTTCCTAGTCGGATTCGTTAACCCCTGAGCCATGACGGGAACTCCCCATTCATGATTTTTAAAACTTAGAGAAGTTTATCTTAACCTGATAGTCAAAAATCTATAGCAGACATCACACTTGAAAATAAAATTTTAGAATCATACCCTTTAATTTTAGAAATGAGACTAGCATGCCTTTATCACTCGATTTTACATTCTATTTTATATTTACATTGTACTGGAGTGAAGGTCCCAACCGATGTAGTAAGATGAGAAGAAACAGGTATAAAGGTCGGAAAAGAGAAGACAAGTCTCTGATTATTTAAAGATAATAAGGAGTTCATTCCTGTTGTGGCGCAGCAGAAACCAATCTGACTAGGAATCATAAGGTTGCAGGTTCGATCCCTGGCCTCGCTCAGTGGGTTAAGGCTCTGGCGTTGCTGTGAGCTGTGGTGTAGGTCACAGATGAGGCTTGGATCTGATGTTGCTGTGGTGTAGGCCGGCAGCTGTAGCTCCGATTGGACCCTTGGGAACCTCCATATGCCATGGGTGCCGCCATAAAAAGCAATAATAATAATAATAATAATAATAATAATAATAATAATAAAACTAGATAAACCACTTATCTTAGGGTTCCCAGAAAGGCAGACCCTTCCAGCAGGAGTTAGGGGCATGTCGTTTATTTGGGAGATAATCCAAAGACACACAAGGGAGGGAGGGAGGAAGTTACTTGGGAAAGGGAAAATGCAATGCAATGAAAAGCCAATGCAAGAGGTATTCATGAGCTGGTTAGCACTATGCATGTCTGGGAATCAAGTTCACTAGGACCCTCCGTGTGCTACACATAAGGCATATGTGGCAGAACCATTCTGCTGAAGGACAGGGAGACTGGAGCATTTGTCCACTGACTCTCCCTACCTGCATTGGTTGAATATTACTGTAGAGGTGCTACCTCCCCCACACCCTTCCCAGTGGTGGCGCCAAGCTCTTGTTTCGCTGGACAAAGCCCTCAAGCAAAGAAGCAGAGACACTCATGCCCTTAAGGTAGAAAGCAGTCAGCCTGACAAAACAATTTTCTACCCCCCAGCTGTGGATGAACTCAGAGATGGGCCACAGGGTAGAGGACAGGGCATCAACAGCACCGCATTCAAGAGAGTTTATAATAAACTATTAGAATCAATAAGAGAGTTCAGCTGTGTTGCTGGAGACAAGATCCGTCTACAGGAATTGAATGTTCCTATATGCCAGCAATGACCTCTTAGAAAATGTGTGTTTTTTTTTTTCCTAACAAAATTCCGGAGTTCCTGCTGTGGCAAATCTGGTTAGGGATCTGGCACTGTCACTGCTGAGGCTCCGGTTCCATCCCTGGCCCGGGAACTTCTATATGCCACAGGTATAGTCAAAAAAGAAGAAGAAGAAAAAAAAAAGCAAACCTTTGGAGGGGGGAGTTCCCTCGTGGCCTAGTGGTTAGGACTCAGCTCTTTCACTGCTGTGGCCTGGAATCAATCCCTGGTCTGGGAACTGAGATCCCACATGAAGCCACTTCACACCACTAGTCAAAACAAAAAATAATAAACAAACAAAAAACTTCTGAGGAATATCTAACCCCATGATGCAAAATTTATATGGAATATGTTAAAAAATGTCATCATGGGAGTTCCCTTCATGGCTTAGTGGAAATGAATCCGCCTAGAATCCATGAGGATGTGGGTTCAAACCCTGGCCTTGCTCAGTGGGTCGGGGATCCGACGTTACTGTGAGCCGTGGTGTAGGTCGCAGACATGGCTGGGATCCCACAGTTTCTGTGGCTGTGGCGTAGGCCAGCAGCTGCAGCTCCGATTGGACCCCTAGCCTGGGAACTTCCATGTGCTGCAGGTGCAGCCCTAAAAGCAAAAGCACAAAAAACAAAAAGAAAAAAAAAGAAAGAAAAGAAAATTTCATTGTAACGCATAAATACAACCTAAATAAGTAGAGACATATAGCATGTTGATGGATTTAAAAAAAACTCACTAATGTAAAATTCTACACAAATCCAATGAAAATCCCCCAAGGTTTTTTTTTTTTTAAATATAATGATTTTTTTTTGCCATTATAGCTGGTTTACAGTGCTCTGTCAATTTTCTACTGTACAGCCAGTCTCCCAAAGAAACAGGTTTTGTTTTTTCACATAACTAGAAAAACGAATTTTAGAATTTATATGAAAAAACAAAGGGCCAAGGGCAGCCAAAATAATGTTGAAGGAGAAGGTGGTACAGGAGACAGACAAACAGATGGAGTGGACTAGAGAATCCAGAAAAAAAAAAAAAAACCCCATCCACGACATGCATATGGAAACTTGGTATTCAACAGAGGTGGCATTAAAAATTAATGGGTAAAGATAGGTCATTTAATATATCTGCTGGGGCAACTGGTTACTCACACGGAAAAATTAAGTTAAACCAGTACTTGACATCCTAACCCCGAAAAAACCAATTTCAGATAAAGTTCTGTATGTGACAAATAGAACTTTAAAGTTTGCAGAAGAAAATATAGGAGACTCTGATAGCCTCATGATTTCTTATACAGAACACAAAAATCAAAAAAGCATAAAGGAAAAGATTCCAGGAGTTCCCGTCGTGGCGCAGTGGTTAACGAATCCGACTAGGAACCATGAGGTTGCGGGTTCGGTCCCTGCCCTTGCTCAGTGGGTTAACGATCCGGTGTTGCCGTGAGCTGTGGTGTAGGTCGCAGATGCGGCTCGGATCCTGCGTTGCTGTGGCTCTGGGGTAGGCTGGTGGCTGCAGCTCTGATTGGACCCCTAGCCTGGGAACCTCCATATGCCGCGGGAGCGGCCCAAGAAATAGCAAAAAGACAAAAAAAAAAAAAAAAAAAAAAAAAGATTCCAGATGTAACCTGAAGCCGAAAAAAACTTATTTGTTCTATATGTTGAAATTCTATCAGTCCCTTGAAGAATAAAGTTTTATTTACTATTGCAAGAGCAAATTCTGCAATGATTAATGACTGGGCAAGCTGTTAATTTTATGTCAAAAAGAGATTAAGAGATTTCAAATAGTTAAATAGGGACATAGGTTGACCTTTAATACCAGTATTAAGAGAGAACATGTTAGCTAGACAATTTAGGCATTATGCGCTTTTCAAATTAAGATAATTATGTTATTTTACATAATAATCCAAGGCAGAATAACATGTATATTTATTATATCGTATATTTGATTATATATTACTTTCATTCTTTGTAAAAATTGTTTCCACACAAAGCATTCGTAACCTTAAACAAAGTTTAAGAATAATATTTAATTTTTAGTCGCTTACTTCCATGTAGACTATAACTCTTTTGAGAAAAAGCCTTATTTGAGAATTCCCCATATCTTGTGAAGATGGATTAAAACCAAGTGTCTCTTTTATGTCAAAATTTCATGCAGTGGGAAAATTCCAAGATCATGTGCAACATTTATAATAAACCATCTTCAGCTGAGACTTAATAAAGATTATAAAGAGTTCAAAACAAAAAAGTTTTAGAGAAAAATGAGAAGCCCCCTAAATATCTTATTCTTTTTTAAAAAAAATTATTTTATTGACGTATAATTGATTTACTGTGTTGTGTTAATTTCTGCTGTACAGCAAAGCGATTCAGGTATATATATCTATTCTTTTTTATATTCTTTCCCATGATGGTTTATCACAGGATAGTGAATATAGTTCCCTGTGCTATACAGTAGGGCCTTGTTTATCCAGCCTATATGTAATAATTTGCATCTGCTAATCCTAAACTCCCAATTGCAACCCCTGCCGCCGCCCTTGGCAATCACAAGTCTGTTCTCTATGTCTGTGAGTCTGTTTCTGTTTTGTAGATAGGTTCATTTGTGCCATATTTTAGATTCCACATATAACTGTAAATATCTTACTCTTCCACTCATCTCAATGGAAGGTGAGTAGTGTTTAGTACTAAAAATGTGCATTCTAGTGACCACAGGAGGAATCTAGCTGCTTACAGTGCTGAGAAATTCATCTTCCTGCATTATAATATCAAATCGTTAAAAGTTCATTAACAAAACTGTAATTGTAAAAATGCTTACTGATAAAATTTCGGAATTATTCCTTCATTCCAGGCGTTTATTCTATGATAGTGATATTCAGCTTGTGGCCTTAGCTTTAACTGAACATGGACGTCATTCATGTATGTTTTATGTACCTCTATTATCCAGAATATAGAAATCACTCTTATAAAGCAATAGGAAGGATGTACAAGCCAATGGAAGAAAGGAGCAAACGGATGTGAACTGGCAATTCACAGAATGGGAAATTCAGATGGATGATATTCAGTTTGACTAGCAATTAGGAAATGCAAATTAAACAATATCGAGACACCATTTTCATATTCATCAGGCTGGAAAAATTTTATTTATTTATTTATTTATTGGTCTTTTCTAGAACCGCACTTTCGGCATATGGAGGTTCCCAGGCTAGGGGTCCAATCGGAGCTACAGCTGCCAGCCTACACCACGGCCACAACAATGTCAGATCCAAGCCGCGTCTGTGACCTACACCACAGCTCACAGCAACGCCAGATCCTTAACTCACTGATCCAGGCCAGGGATCGAACCCGAAACCTTGTGGGTCCTAGTCGGATGCGTTAACAACTGAGCCACAGTGGGAACTCCTGGAACAATTTTAAAGACTGAGGATATCAAGTTTGGCATTGGCCAGGATGTTAGACTAACTGGGATTTTCATATACTGCTGGCTGGAGCATATATTGGTACCCCTTCAGAGAACAGTTTGGAATTGGTTTTGTTTTGTTTTCTCACAGGTTTTTTTGTTTTTTGTTTTTTGTTTGGCTGTGCTGGTGGCACGTGGCAGGCCCTGGGCCAGGGATGGAACCCACGCCACAAGCAGCAGCAACCTGAGCCACAGCAGTGACACCACCAGATGCTTAACCTGCGGAGCCACCATGGAACTCCTCTCACAGGTTTTGAAAGGAACGAGGTACTAGCCAGCTACTGGACTTTCAGGTATAAACCCTAAAGAACTATTACACATAGAGTCGTGCTTTTTGTAGTAAAATTGCTGCCAGTGAGGGAAGAGATGAATAAATGTTGGTGTATTAATACATGGAATACAAGGATAAATTAATTTGGTTTATAAGGAGCCACAGGGATAAATCCTGCAGCCATAATACTGGGTAAAAAACAAGTTTGGATGTGATACATACAGTTTGATATTATGTATATAGATTTTTAAAAATATACCAAACAGCACTAAGTACTGTTTTTATGGACACAGACCTATAAGGGAGAGTATAGAAATACTGATAGGAAGAAAACAGAACAATTTCAGCATAATGGTTACCTTGGGGAAGGGAGAGAGGGGACTGGGTCTGGAAAGAGTACAACGGGAGCTTCATCTGTATCTGTAACATTTTATTTCCTTAAAAATTTATGTATGCATGCCCAAATAACAAAATTTAGGGTACTTGAGTATTCTTTATTTTACTCTGTGCACTTTCCCATCGGTTCGTAATATATTTTTTCTTTTTTCTCTTTTGTCTTTTTAGGACTGTACCCCAGGCATATGGAGGTTCCCAGGCTAGGTGTCGAATCAGAGCTACAGCTGCCAGCCACAGCGATGCCAGATCTGAGCCGTGTCTGTAACCTACACCACAGCTCACGGCAAGGCCGGATCCTTGACCCACTGAGGGAGGCCAGGGATCGAACCTGCGTCCTCATGGCTGCTAGTCAGATTCGGTTCCACTGAGCCATGACAAGAACGCCTGTAATATTTCATAATAAAAGTGCAATTTATTGCTCTAGCCCACCATAAGCCATGCCAGAAGATTGATAACAAACTATGAAAAATAGTTGCAATTCATATTACACAGAGCTTATTTTTCTAAAATACAAAGAACTACAAATCCATACAAAAAAGACGACAAAAAATGTGGTCAAAGAATATTGACAGGTCACAGGAAAAGAAAAAAAATGGCTCCTACACATAAATGACTTTCAGCCTCAGTTATAATAAAAGAAAGGCAAATTAGGACTAAATTGAGATGCTGTTATTTTATATAACAGATTTGCAAAGATTTAAAAAGGTCTGCTAACTCATCACAGTGATGAGGATGACAGAGAGATAGTGTTTGTAGCTAAGGGGCACAGCTTCTGTGTAGAGCAATTAGTCAATATCTACCAATCAAAATGACAAATTCAGGAGTTCCCCTCGTGGCTCAGCAGAAATGAATCTAACTAGTATCCATGAGAACGCAGGTTCGATCCCTGGCCTCACTCAGTGGGTTAAGGATCTGGCATTGCCATGAGCTGCGGTGTAGGTCGCAGACACAGCTCGGATCTGACATTGCTGTGGCTGTGGTGTAGGCTGGCAGCTATATCTCTGATTGGCCTCCTAACCTGGGAACTTCCATATGCCACGAGTGCGGCTCTAAAAAAAAAAAAAAAAAAAAAAAAAAATTACGAATGCATATATTTATACTAAGCAATTCCACTTGTAGGAATTATCCTACAGATATACTTACACAGAGGCAAAATGATATATAAGGGTATTCATTGCAACATTAGAGATAACCTAAATGTCTGTCAATAGAGGACTGGGTAAATAAATTATGGTAACGCAATACAAAGGTCTAAAATGCAGTTGTTAAAAAATAAACTACTTATATGGAATAATTGTCGAGATATGTTCAGTGAAAAAAGGCAAATTGCAGAACAGTAAGTATGAAATGCCACCATCACATGTGAATGTATTATCTACTCTAAAAACGCGGTTTCAATTATGTTAGGTATATATATGTACCTACTATTAACTTCTTGTCCACAAACTTGAGTGAAATATATACAATTTTATTTCAATAATTCAACCTAATTTCCGTCCCTGAGCCCCCATTTCAGGAGTAATACTAGCTTGGCCTTATTTCTATCTACCACCAAGATGGTGCCACAATCCTGATAGTTTATTTATTTATTTATTTAGACTTATCATTATTCTATTTTGAGAGAACAAACAGATCCATTTTTTACTTTATAAAGATTATATAATTTTCCCAATAAAGGCCGAATTAATAGTTAATACACTATATAATAGAGAATGCCCATTAGCAAGCATGTAGCATGTGATAAACAGCTTTTCTTTTCTAATTTTTTAAAATTTAAAAAATTTTATTTCATTTTTTTCTTTTTACAGCTGCACCTGTGGCATATGGAGGTTCTCAGGCTGGGGGTCAAATCAGAGCTGTGGTTTGGGGCCTATACCACAGCCACAGCAACATTGAATTCGAGCCGCATCTGTGACCTCTGCCACAGCTTGTGGCAACACCAGATCCTTAACCACTGAGCGAGGCCAGGGATTGAACCTGCATTCTCATGGACAGGATGTTGGATTCTTAACCTGCTCAGCCACAACTGGAACTCCTTTTTTAAAAAATTGAGGTATAATTGATTTACAATATCATGCTAGTTTCAGGTCAGCACAGCAATTCAGTTATATATATTATATATATATTCTTCAGATTCTATTCCTTGTATAGGTTATTACAAACTATTGAGTATAGTTCCCTGTGCTATACAGTAGGTCTTTGTAGTTTATCTATTTTTATATACCATGGTGTGTGTATGTTAATCCCAACCTCCAAATTTATCTCTCCCCCCGATATTTTATTTATTTATTTACCTCTTTATTTATGACCATACCCATGGCATGCGGAAATTCCCAGGCCTGGGTTCGAACCTAAGCCACAGCAGTGACAATGCTGAATCCTTAACTGATCAGCCACCAGGGAACTCCCCCCCTATATTTTAGATAGGGCCAGGATATCAGAGATTGGCAGCTAGTCCTCAATCACCTGTCCACATAGTTTGCTGCTGAGTAAATCTTGGGCCTTACAGCATGGAGTCTCATGGTTATCCAATGTGTCCATGCCATGTTTGGGACATATAACTCTTTCATAATGTTGCTTATTGTACCGTCTGCTGAGATGCACCACACAGCAACACAGATAAAATATGTATGAACATAGTTCCCATCGTGGCTTAGAGGTTAACAAACCCCACTTGCGGGTTTGATCCCTGGCCTCCCTCAGTGGGTTAAGGATCCGGAGTTGCTGTGAGCTGTGGCGTACGTCGCAGATGTGACTCAGATCCCACATTGCTATGGCTAAGGCCTAGGCTGGCAGCTACAGCTCCCGATCGGACCCCTAGCCTGGGAACCTCCATAAACCACGGGTGCGGTCCTAAAAAGACAAAGAAGACCGAAAATATGTATGAACATAGCTGATTAGACAGATATATAATCGCCTACTATGTGTCAGGCACTGTACTGGACACTGGGAATACAGCAGTGAACAAAACATGAAAATCCCTGTCTTCATGGAGCCTATATTCTTTTTTTTTTCTTTAATGGCTACACCTGTGGCATATTGAAGTTCCCAGGCCAGGGATTGAATCCCAGCCACAGCTGAGATCTGTGGCAGCTGTGGCAACACCGGATCCTTTAACCCACTGAGTGAGGCCAGGGATCAAACCCGCATCCTCATTGACACCATGTCGGGTTCTTAACCCACTGAGCCACAGCAGGATCTCTGAGCCTATATTCTAGTGGAAGAGAAGATGCCTACCTCTGGTCCTTTTATGAGGAGGCTGGCACAGAGGTTGAAGCCCATCTTGCCAGTGGAGTCATAGACAGAATTTGGTGGTTGGTAGGAATGAGAAGTGGGACTGAAGACAGGGGAATGGATTATAGATATATCTATGGAATAGATGAGCCTGTTGCCCGCCTCCCCACCCCAACCCCAAATACACAAAAGCAGCCCAGCAAAAACTGGAAGGCTCCTTTATAAAGATATTGCGTCACTAAAGGGCTTGAATCACATGGATGCGATGAATCAGAGGCATGGGCTGGGAGGGGAGTGTGGGGAGGTATCGGGAGCATTTCCTTGGGGAAAGAGTATTTTCTCACTGATATTTATTGAGAAATGCTGATGCTTCGTGATTATAAAAAAACAGATTGACTTTAGGTGTTTGTTTTTTGTTTTGGCCGTGCCTGTGGCATGTGGACGTTCCCAGGATCAAACCCGCGTCACAGCAGTGATCAGAGCCACAGTGACAATGCCGTATCCTTACCCGATGAGACATGAGGGGACTCTCTAGTAGTTTATTATTATTATTATTATTTTGTCTTTTTTTTGTTGTCTTTTAGGGCCGCGCCTGTGGCATATGGAGATTCCCAGGCTAGGGGTCTAATCAGAGCTGTAGCCGCTGGCCTCTACCACAGCCACAGCAACGAGGGATCTGAGACACATCTGCAACCTACACCACAGCTCATGGCAACGCCAGATCCTTAACCCACTGAGAAAGGCCAGGAATCGAACCTGCGTCCTCACAGATGCTAGTCGTGTTCGTTAATCACTGAGCCATGACGGGAACTCCTATTACGATTATTTTTAAATTCTCTAAACACCCTTTTATTTATTTATTTATTTGTTTATTTATTTATTGCCACACAGTACAGAAAGCTGTTCCCATCACCCTTGCCCTTGATAGGACATGACAAAGATATTATATTATTTGTCATAACATGACAAATAATATAATTTGAGACAGATTATTTGATACAATAAACCTATATCAAGGATGTAGACTGCTTTATAGCACTTTTCAATGACAGCCAGCCCCCTCAAAATATGAGTGGTTACCAAAAAAGGAACCAATTCAAGGGAGTTCTCCTGTGGTGCAGCAGGTTAAGGATCTGGTATTGTCAGTGCAGCGGCTCAGGTCACTGCAGTGGCACGGGTTCAGTCTTTGGCCCAGGAACTTCCACACGCTGCAGGTGAAATTGAAAAAAACCGAAAAAAACACAAAAACCCCAAACCCCAAAAGGAACCACTTCAAGACCTATGCATTTAAACTAGGGGGAGATGAGGAAAAGAGAAAGGAACATAAACAAAAGGCAAATGAAGAGCATACACAAAGAGAAGGTTTACCAAAGAAACACTGGAAGAGAGTTTCCACGGTGGCTCAGTGGTTAACAAACCTGACTAACATCCCTGAGGACGCAGGTTCAATCCTTGGCCTTGCTCAGTGGGTTAAGGATCCGGTGTTGCCATGAGCTATGGTGTAGGTTGCAGACGCAGCTCAGATCCCGAGTTGCTGTGGCTGTGGTGTGAGCCAGCAGCTGTAGCTCCCACTAGACCTCTAGCCTGGGAACCTCCATATGCTGCAGGTGTGGCCCTAAAGACACTGCAAGTATCACAGATATCATGATGGTATCTAAATACCACAAGGTATCATGATGGTATATAGTTCTTATAGGATCATGATGGCTCTTTAAGAAGAGAACCATCGGGAAATAACAGCGTCCGAAGAAGATATTCAAGACAGCAGGAGAGTAAGAAAACAAGTTTATAAATTTCAAGACAAAACAGAAACGAAAACTAAATCACAAAGCCACATTAGAAGCAAACAAACCCCACAACTGAAAAGACAGAAACGTGAAAAGGCACGAGGAAATCACGCCAAACGAGGTAGAAATGATCAATAGTTCAGTGATTATATAGAGAAAGAATTACAGCTGATAAAGTACATGGAGCTGATGTGAGAAATCCTTCCACCCACCTCAGATGCATAAATGCTAGACGCCTGTCATGGAAACAAAGTATCTATAGCCATGTTTAGAATCAAGAAAAGGAAATCTCCAAGCACCAGAGACAAAGAGGGAAGGGCGAGCTGGATCCGTGACCCTGAGCTGAAAACGAAGGTATCACATTTTGGCATACACTAGAAGTGATAATGAAAGGGAGGTCTGGGGACCCCTAGGGGTCCCCAAGATCCTCTCGGAGGTCTGCAAAGTCCAAACTGTTTTCACAAGAATCCTGAGATTTTCTTTGAATTTATCACTCCCATTTATCACTCTCTCCATCAAGCATTCAGCAGTTTTCCCAAAGCTGTGTGACCTATGATACTGCAACAGATTGATGCAGAAGCAGATATGAGAATCGGGCTGTCTTCTATTCAGCCAGACAGAAAAGAGATTTGCAGAGATGTAAAACAATAAGATTACATATTTTGCATATTGTGGAATATACAGTTACTTTTCACTAGAAGTATAGTAATTGCGTAACATGTAATGTGTTTCCAGTACTATTTTAAATGCATGAACAAGGTAATATGTAAATGCTTAATCATTTTTAACTTCTCTGATAGCAAATACCGATAGATATAGTACACATACATGAAAGCTCTTTTAAGATGTTGAATAATGGTTAATTTTTATTATAAAATTAACATATAGTAAAATTGACTTTGTTGGCATACAGTTTGATAAATTTTAACACTCGCGTAGGCTCAGGCAACCATTACCACAAACAAAATAATAAAAATCCAGTTCTATTACCCACCCCAACCTCCCTTGTGCTATCTATCCCTTTGTCATACCATCCTCCCACCCCTAAGCCCTGACAACCACTGATCTGTTCTCTGTCACTATAGTTACATCTTTTTGATAATGCCATATAAATGAATCATACAATATGTAACCTTTTGAAACTCGCTTCTTTCCTTCCGCATAATGCCTCTGAGATCCATTCAAGTCGTGGGGCGAATCAATAGTTCATTCCTTTTTATTGCTGAATAGTACCACAGTTTGTTTATTCATTCACTCGCTAAAGGAACATTTGGGTTCTTTCCACTTGGGGGCTGTTACAAATAAAGCTAGTATGAACATTCATATGCAGGTTTCATGTCAACCCTTCTCTAAGGTAAATACCCAGGAATGGGATTGCTGGATTATGTGGTAAGTATATGTTTAACTTCCAAACTGTTTTCCAAAGTGGCTCTACCATTTTGCATTTGGAAGAGCAATGTAAAAGCCTTCCAGGAGTTCCCGTCGTGGGGCAGCGGAAACGAATCTGACTAGGAACCGTAAGGTTGAGGGTTCGATCACTGGCCTTGCTCAGATGGGTAAGGATCTGGCATGGCTGTGAGCTATGGTGTAGGTCGCAGGTGCGGTTTGGATTCTGCGTTGCTGTGGCTGTGGTGTAGGCCGGCCGCTGCAGTTCCAATTCGACCCCTAGGCTGGGAACCTCCATTTGCTGTGGGTGTGGCCCGAAAAAGCGAAAAATAAAAGAATAAAAGAGTTCCAGCCACTCTGCATCTTTGCTAGCAATTGGTTTGGTCAGTATATTTTATTTTAGCCATTCGAATAGGTGTGTAGTGGTTTTAATGTGTATTTTCCTAATGGTTAATGATGTTGAAAATCTTTCCATGTGCTTATTTTCATGCATATATCCTCTTTGTTGATGTGGCTGTTCAAGCCACTCGGCTATTTTTTAAAATGGGGTTTTTAATTTTCTAACTGTTGAGTTATGAGGGTTTTTAAATATGTACTGGATATATATATATATATATATATATATATATATATATATATATGCTGGTTTTTTATATGTGCACATCCTTTGGCAGATGTGGGAAATGAAAATATTCTGTAGCTCCCCTTAACAAAATGTTCTTAACGGTGTCTTTCACAGAACAAAAAAGTTTTGGTTTTGGTGAAGTCCAACTTATTTTTTTTTTTTTCAACTGATCATGCTTTTGCTGTCACGTGAAAAAACACTCTTTATCTAACCCCAGGTAAAGAGTTTTCTCCTATTTTTCTGTTAAAAGTTTCATGATTTTATGTTTTACATTTAGATCTATTTTTGTTTTTGAGTTAATTTTCATATAAGGTATGAGGTTATGGTTGAAATTCATTTTTTTGGTACATCTAAGTCCAGTTATTGCAGTTGTCATTTGTTGAAAAGATTATCCTTTTTCTCCAGTGAATTGCCTTTACAACTCTATCAAAAATCAATTGGTCAGCAGTTCCCCACGGTGGCTCAGCAGTAACAAACCTGATTAGCAACCAAGAGGATGTAGGTTTGATCCCTGGCCTTGCTCAGTGGGTTGGGGATCTGGCGTTGCCATGAGTTGTGGTGTAGGTCACAGACACGGTTTGGATCCTGAGTTGCTGTGGCTGTGGTGTAGGCCTGCAGCTGCAGCTCCAATTTGACCCCTAGCCTGGGAACCTCCATATGCTGTGGGTGCGGCCCTAAAAAGACAAAAAAAAAGAAAAACATCGGTCATATTGGTGTGGTCCTACTTCTGAACTCTCTATCCTACGTTGATATATGTGTGTGTCTCTTCACCAATACCACCCTGTTCTGATTTCTGTAACTTCAAAGTTCAGTTCATACTAAGTCTTAAAATCACATAGTATGATTGTTTTAACTATTTTCATTCCTATGTCTTTTCATATTAATTTTGATAGCAGTTTGTCAATACTTGCAAAAACTATTGCTTGGATTTTGCCTGGAATTGGGTTAGATCTATAGATTCATTTGGGAAGAACTGGCATCTTTATGTGATAGGTCCCTCCATTTATTTAGACCTTCACTGATTTCTTCCATCAGCATTTTGTAATTTTCACCATAGACTTTTGGCTTTGCGGACTTTGAGTCCACACCTGGTTACAGCCGAAGAAATAAAATGGTAAACTTACTGAAAATTCAGTGATACTACGAAACCCAGACTTCCAAGATCTACTCTATTATTTACTTTCAGAGTACTCAAATAGCTGTTCCATGCAGTCTGTCCGGGTTTTACACCTGTCTTTAGTGGAAGAGACAGTTTGGAGTTGTTTACTCCAACTCAGCAAAACAAAACGGTAAATTTTTTAAAGCGTCAATAAGATCTGAGATGGAAAAGTTTGAGAACCACTGCATTTTAAGTACTGAAGTTATAATAGTCTCTCAGAGATGGAAGCTGAGGCCCCAAAGCAGGAACTGACTCCTCTCCATTAAGCCATATGCCTTTTCACACCAAGGGAACTTGTAAAATTTCACCTACAGGACCAGAAATATGGCAAGGAAGCTCACTGTTTGTCCAGGACAACAGGTAGAAAATAGTCATCTCCAAAAAAAGGGCATATAATGAATAACTTCAAAAACATTAGAGATGTTTAAAAAAGCGATGAAGCCAAGAGAGGCAGGAAAAGAGGGGTGGAAAGAAGAAAATACGATTAAAAGATAGCACAGGGACTTTCTCTTCCAAATCATGATGGACTGAAAGGAAGTGGGTTTACCATCTTGCCTTAAACGACGAAAAAGAATGGATAAATGACATAAAACAATGGTTTTCAGACATTGACCATCAGGCAGTAAAGGACACTGATCCTTGAGAACAAGGAAACAAACAAAGTGAGCCCTATGATTACCTTCGCTTGCTGCCTGGAGAGTTTTCAGGTCACAGCACAGGCAGGGGGAATCTAAACAGACCTGAGCGTCTCCCTAAGTCAAGAAGACTGAGCTGAAAATTCAAGGAGGACAAGGTGATTAGATTCACAGGGCATCTATACTGGGGTGGGGTTGGGGAGAGAGAAGGGGAGAGAGACAGAGACAGAGAGGGAGGGGCAGAGAGCAGGAGAGTGCGCAAACTTGAATGCTCTGGAAATACGCAGTAGGTTTTCCTAGAGTCTTCAGCTGAGTACCGATCAACACATGTATGTGAGGAAACTACCAAGGCCAGGAAATGAATTACAAGGAATGAGCATGGAGAACAAGTTTTTCAGCGAAAAGAGGGCTGGGAAGAATTCATATTCCCCAGATCCAAAGTGGAAACATCTCGTGATACATCGTGCTTTCGGTAGAGTACTCAGAAGGGTAGTGCCACAGTAGAGGACATTATTAGCCTTAAACTGCTGTTCTGGGAGATCCCGTCGTGGCGCAGTGGTTAACGAATCTGACTAGGAACCATGAGGTTGCGGGTTTGATCCCTGCCTGGCTCAGTGGGTTAACGATCCGGCATTGCCGTGAGCTGTGGTGTAGGTTGCAGACGCGGCTTGGATCCAGCGTTGCTGTGGCTCTGGTGTAGACTGGTGGCTACAGCTCCGATTCGACCCCTGGCCTGGGAACCTCCATGTGCCGTGGGAGGGGCCCAAGAAATAGCAAAAAGACAAAAAAAAAAAAAAAAAAAAAAAGGAAAAAAAAAGAAAGAAAGAAAAAACTACTGTTCTGATCTGTTGGAGAAAAACTAAAATTTCCTGCCAGTCCAGGAAATCCTCTCCATGAATACAGAGAAGAAAGAAAATAGCTTTATTATTGAATAAGCACTCAGCCAGACTGTGAGGCATTACAGGCAATCTGCTAATGAGATTGGAAAGAAAGAAAGAAAGAAATCCCATTCTTATGTATGCGATGTATCTATTACATACATGTTTTTAAATTATAATGTGTCCTTACGTAAGAGGACTTGAAAGTACTGTTTGCCACACATTCTTTCTTAGTTCATCCTGAGTTCACCTGGTAATTGGAGTAGCCGTCTGTGTTAATTAATTGCCTTTATCTAAAGGAAAAATACAGCTTTTCATATCTGTATGACAAGCAGGTGCTTACAGCTTAGGGCAAAGCACCTAGACTAAACTCTCAGGATGACAAAGAAATATAGGGGCGCTATCTTTCTTGATGTTTACATTTCAAAGAGATAGCTCCCAGTCCCTTCAGAAAAACATTTTTGGGTTATAAGGCTAGCAAGAGTCTTATTAGTCCTTATTACATATGCATCAAAGCAAGAGGATGGATTTACAAATACTAGGTTTCTCAAGGAAAAGAATGCTAAGAAAAGGGAGAGAGAAAAGGTCTCTTTCCTTTTTGGCAATAGGGAAAGTTTAATTTTATTTTTATTTACCCTTCCAGATTTTACCTTTTATAAAAAGATTAACAGCAACCCTCAAAAGGATCAAATTCTTTCCAAGTAACTTAACTGTATCCCAGAAAAAGCTAAAGACCATTAAAAGACATACAGAAAATTTAGTATTAAACAAGAGAAAACTCACAATGTTTGGCTTCCAATAAGGAATTACCAGGGGGAGTTCCCGTTGTGGCTCAGTGGTTAACGAATCCGACTAGGAACCATGAGGTTGCGGGTTCAATCCCTGGCCTCGCTCAGTGGATTAAGAATCTGGTGTTGCCATGAGCTGTGGTGTAGGTTGCAAACATGGCTCGGATCCTGAGTTGCTGTGGCTCTGGCAAAGGCCGGCAGCTACAGCTCCGATTAGACCCCTAGCCTGGGAACCTCCATGTGCCGCGGATGCGGCCCTAGAAAATACAAAAAAAAAAAAAAAAAAAAAAAAAAAATCCTCAGTTAAAAAAAAAAAAAGAAATTACCAGGTATACAAAGAAGTGAGAAAATATAATCAAAGGCAGCAGACCCAGAAATGTCACAGATGATAGTTACTAGACAAAGCCATTAAAAAGACGATATGTAGAGAAAAAGATGCATCTATTAAGGAAAGAAATGGAAGATATAAAGTTCCACAGTGAATTTGTAGAGATGAAAATATACGCCTGTGATATAAAATACACTAGATGGGATTAAAAGTAGATTAGAGACTCCAATAAAAAAGACTAATGAACTTGAGGACACAGCCCTTCAAGTGATTCAAAAAAGAAACACAAAGAAGAAAAGCCTGAAAATAAATAAACAGAACATTAATGAGCTATGGGACAACTGCAAGCAGCTTAATTCATGTGTGATTTCCAGGAAGGGAGAGCGTGGAAGGATGCTGTTGTAAGGTTCTTATACTATACATGAATTGTTATTACCTCAAAGCTGACTGTAATAAGTGAAAGTTGTACATCCTAATACAATCAGTAAAGTAACACAACAAAAAGTTATATTTAACAAGCCAAAAAGGAGATAATGTGGAATCAAAAAAAAAAAAACCCTCATTAAGCTCAAAAGAAGACAATAAAAGAGCAAAATGGGAACAAGGAACAAATGGGATAAAGAAAAACTGCCAGGAGTTCCCGTCGTGGCGCAGTGGTTAACGAATCCGACTAGGAACCATGAGGTTGCGGGTTCGGTCCCTGCCCTTGCTCAGTGGGTTAATGATCTGGCGTTGCCGTGAGCTGTGGTGTAGGTTGCAGACGCGGCTCGGATCCTGCGTTGCTGTGGCTCTGGTGTAGGCTGGCAGCCACAGCTCTGATTAGACCCCTAGCCTGGGAACCTCCATATGCCGCGGGAGTGGCCCAAAGAAATAGCAAAAAGACAAAAAAAAAAAAAAAAAAAAGAAAGAAAAACTGCCAGATGGCAGATTTAAATATGATCATATCAGGAGTTCCCATCGTGGCTCAGTGGTTAGCGAATATGACTAGGAACCATGAGGTTGTGGGTTCGATCCCTGGCCTTGCTCAGTGGGTTAAGGATCTGGCGTTGCCATGAGCTGTGGTGTAGGTCGCAGATGCGGCTCAGATCCCGAGTTGCTGTGGCTGTGGTGTAGGCTGGTGGCTACAGCTCCAATTCGACCCCTAGCCTGGGATTCTCCATATGCTGCGGGTGCAGCCCTAGAAAAGACAATATATGATCATATCAACAATCACATTAAAGGTGAGTGGTTTAAACACCCCAATTAAAAGACAGAGATTGCCAAACTGAATTAAAAACCATGACCCAACTATTTGTTGCCAACAAGATATCCATTCATTTTATTTTAATTAAAAAAATTTTTTGAAGTATAGTTGATTTACAATGTTGTGTTAATTTCTGCTATACAGCAAAGTGACTCAGTTTTATATATATATATATGCATACATACATACATATACATACATACATACACACACACATATATATATTCTTTTTCATATTCTTTTCCATTATGGTTTATCATGGGATGTTGAATATAGTTCCCTGTGCTATACAATAGGACCTTGTTTATCCATCCTATATATAATAGTTTGCACCTACTAATCCCAAATTCCTAACCCTTCCCTCACCCATCCTCTGTGTCTGGGTGAGAATCTGTTTCTGTGTTGTAGTATATTTATTTGTGTCACATTTTAGATTCCACATATAAGTGATATCATATGGTATTTGTTCTCTTTCTGACTTACTTCACTTAGTATGATAATCTCTAGGGCCAGCCATGTTGCTGCTAATGGCATTACTTCATCAAGATATCCATTTAAATATAAAAACATACAAAAATAAATATAAAGATGCAAACATATTAAAAATAAAGGGATAGAATATAATGTTCTGTCTAATCAAAAGGAAGTTGGAGTGGCTATATTAATGTAGGACAAAATAGATTTCGGGTCAAAGAATTTTACCAGAGATAGAGTGTCATTCATAATGATAAAATGGTCAATTTATCAAATAACTGAACTTTGATTTTTTTAATTTTAATTTTAATTTTTTGACTTATTAGGGCCGTACCTGCGGCATATGGAGGTTCCCAGGCTAGGGGTCAAATCAGAGCTGTAGCTGCTGACCTTCATCTTAGCCACAGCAATGCTAGATCCGAGCCACATCTGCGACCTACATCACAGCTCACAGCAACGACGGATCCTTAACCCAATAAGTGAGGCCAGGGATTGAACCTGCATCCTTATGGATATTAAGCCAGATTCATTTCTGCCGAGTCACGATGGAAACTCCAAGTAACTGAACTTTGAAATGCATAAAGTAAAAACAGCTCTTCAAGAATAGACAAATTCACAAATATGACATTTCGACACCCCTCTCTCAATAAATGATAGAACAAGTAGATAGAAAATCAGTAAGACTATATAAGACTTAAACAAAACTATCAACCAACCTGATGTAATTAACAGTTATAGAATACTTCACCCAAAACAACAGAATATGTATTATCAAGGATCACACAGAATATGAACAAGACACCAAATTTTGAGCCATAAAAAGTCAAAATATATTTAAATGGATTCAAGTAATACAAAGTATGTTTTCTGACCGTAAATAAATTGCAAATCAATAACAGAAAGATATCTGGAAAATCCTAAAGTACTTGGAAACTAATACACCTATAAATAACCCATGGGGGAGTTCTCGTCATGGCACCGTGGTTAACGAATCCAACTAGGAACCATGAGGTTGCGGGTTTGATCCCTGGCCTTGCTCAGTGGGTTAAGGATCTGGTGTTGCCATGAGCTGTGGTGTAGATTGCAGACATGGCTCGGATCCTGAGTTGCTGTGGCTCTGGCAAAGGCCAGCAGCTACAGCTCCAATTAGACCCCTAGCCTGGGAACCTCCATATGCTGTGGGAGCAGCCCAAGAAATGGCAAAAAGACAAAACAAAAACAAAAACAAAAACAAAACAAACCCATGGGTCAGTGAAGAGAAACCACAGGGGGGATTAGAAAGCATTTTGAGGTGAGTGAAAATGAAAATATGACTTATTAACTATTAGGGAAACAGCAAAAGCAGTGCTTAGAGGAAAACTTATAGCATTAAACATTTGCATTATAAAAGAAGAAAGGTCTCAAATAAGTGACCTAAGGAAGCTAGAAAAAAGAGAAGCAAATCAAAATACATTAAACAGAAGAATAAAAATAGTAAATATTAGATCGGAAATCACTGTAATATAACAGAGAGAAAAATCAATGAGACCAAAAGCAGGTTCTTTGAAAAAAAAAAGTCAATATAGCTAATAAACAACTATTCAGACTAAGTAGGGAAAAAAGAGAAGGTATAGTTTACATGAGTCAGGAATGAAACAAGGAAAAATTACTATAGATCCTAAACATATTAAAAGGATAATGAGGGAATATCATGATTAACGTGATACCAATAAATGCAGCAACATGGATAAATAAACTGAAAGACACAAACCACTGAAGCTCATTCTGGGAGAAATAGGTAACATACATAGAACAATAACTAATAAGAATTAAATTTTTGTTTACAAACCTCCCCCCAAAGTAAACTCCTGGAGAGATGGTGTCTCTGACAAATTCTACAAAACATTTATCAAAAAATATAAATCCTATACAAACTCTTCCAGAATATAGAAGATGAAGGAAGACTTTCTAATTAATGTGGGCAGCATTACTCTGATAGCCAAATGAGACAAATAAATTGAAAGAAGAAAACTATAGACCAGTATCCCTCATGAACATAGATGCAAAAATTCTTAAAACTTTAGCAAATAATCTGTCATGAATAAGTGATTTTTTCCCAAGACTACAAAGAGGATTTAATATTTGAAAACCAATGTCTTTCACAATATCAAAAGATGAAAAAATAACAAACCATAGGATCACTTCAATAGATTCAGAAAAAGTATTTTACAAAATTCAACATCTTTTCATAATAAAAATTCTTAGCGGGAGTTCCTGTTGTGGCTCAATGGTTAGCGAATCTGACTAGGAACCATGAGGTGGTGGGTTCGATCCCTGGCCTCGCTCAGTGGGTTAAGGATCCGGCGTTGCCGTGAGCTGCGGTGTATGTAGGTCGCAGACGCGGCTTGGATCCTGCGTTGCTGTGGCTGTGGTGTAGGCCGGTGGCTACAGCTCCGATTCGACCCCTAGCCTGGGAACCTCCATATGCCATGGGAGCGGCCCTAGAAAAGGTAAAAGACGAAAAACAAAACAAAACAAAACAAAAAAACCAAAAAACTCAGTGAACCAGGAAAAGAAGGGAATCTCCTCTGTTTAAGAACACCCACAAAAACCCTACATGTAACATCATACTTATGGTGAAAGATGGAATGCTTTGAGGCCAAAACCAGGAACAAGGGAAGAATATCTATTCTCTGCTTATATTCATTATTTTACTGGAGGTCCTAGCCAATACAATAAAACAAGACAAAGAGATAAAAGGTATGCAGAGCAGAAAGGAAAAGGTAGGCGTTCCCATCGTGGCTCAGCAGTTAATGAAAGAATCAGACTAGCATCCATGAGGAAGCAGGTACAACCTCTGGCCTTGCTCAGTGGGTTAAGGATCTGGCATTGCTGTGAGCAGTGATGTAGGTCGCAGAGGCGACTCGGACCTGGCGTTGCTGTGGCTGTGGCTTAAGCAGGCAGCTACAGCTCCGATTGGCCCCCTAGCCTGGGAACCTCCATATGCCAAGTGGGTGCAGCCCTAAAAAAATAAAAAAGACAAAAGACCAAAAGAAAAAAAAAAAAAAAGGTAAAATTCTATACTCAGGTAACATGATAGTCTACATAGAGAATGCAAAGGAATTCACGAAAGAAACTTCTAGGATTAATAAGTGAGTTTAGCAATCTGTAGGATAGAGAGATAAAAATCTAATAAAATATGTGCAAGATCTGCTCATTGAAAGCTAGAAAACATGGCTGAAACTATAAAAGATGTAAACAAATCAAGAGGTATCTTATGATCGTGGATCCGAAGACTCAAAATTGTTAGGATGTCAGTTGTCTCAAAATTGATCTCAAGATTCAAAGCATTCTCAATCAAAATCCTAACAGAATTTTTTACAGATTGATAAGCAGCTTCTAAAATTCATATGTTCATTCTAAGAACCTAGAATAGTCAAATACAATTTTTTAAGAGACATGCAATTGATTCCAAGGTCAGATCCTATCTTTATTTAAAGATTTATATTTTATTCAATATCAGTTGTACGTTAATTTAGATTTTTAAAAAATATCACAATAAGCCACCATTTGTTTCTGAAGTTTTGGTGCCTGCTAAATTTTTTTCCTAGGTTTTTTTAAGATAAAGTTGACATATTACATTGTGTAAGTTTAATGCATACGACGATTTGATACACATATTCAAATACACTTTTGAAAAGAAGAATAAAGTTGGAATACTTACAACAACTGACTTCAAGACTTGTAATAAAGGCACAGTAATCCAGACAGTGTAGTATTGGCATGGATATTGGTAAATAGATCAATGGAACAGAATAGAGAGTCCAAAAATAGGCTCACAGAATTGATTTTTGACAATGATGAAAGGCAATTCATTAGGAAAGGACAGCATTTTCAACAAATGGTGCTCAAATGATTAGATGTCTATATGCAAAAAAGTAAACTTTGATGCCTGCCTCTTCCCATTCATAAAAAATTAATGCAAAATGGTCATAAACCTAAAGCTATACAATTTCTGGGAGAAAACACAGTAGAAAGTCTTTTTTTTTTTTTTGACCTTGAGTTAGGCACATATTTCTCATATATAATGCCAAAAAAGAATAAACTGGTGGAGTTCCCACCATGGTGCAGTGAGGCTAGGGATCGAACCCGCATCCTCATGGATACTAGTCAGGTTCTTAACCAGCTGAGCCACAACGGGAACTCCCTATATATGTTATTTTAAGTAAAATACTGGTTTTAGATTTATTCCTAGGTACCTTATAGCGTTTTTCCTTAATACTGCAGCAGTTCGGGTTGTTGTGGAAGCATAGGTTCCATCCCCAGCTGAGTGCAAAGGGTTAAATGATCTGGCTTTGCTGCAGCTGTGGCATAGGTCGTGGTTGCAGCTCAGATTCAATCCCTGGCATATGAACTTCCGTGGGTGTGGCCATTAAAAAATTAAAATAACATATATATGTATATATAAAATACCATTTAAAATTTCTTTCTTTCTCCCCCTCCCCTTTATTTGGGTCTTTTTAGGGCCATACCCACGGCATATGGAGGTTCCCAGGCTAGGGGTGGAATCAGAGCTGTAGCTGCTGGCCTACACCACAGCAATGCCAGATCCGAGCCACATCTGTGACCTACAGCACAGCTCACAGCAACACCGGATCGTTAACCCACTGAGCGAGGCCAGGGATCGAACCTGCGTACTCATGGATGCTAGTCAGATTTTTTTCTGCTGAGTCACAATGGGAACTCCCCTTAAAATTTATTTCTATTTCATGATTTATACTTTCACCTTCATTCAATCAAAATATTGAGTACCTACTACGCACCAGGCACTGTTGTTGTCAGGGCTGTAGATGCAATGATGAATGAAACAAAGTTCTAGCCTTCATGAAACTTACATTGTAGTGGGAGGAAGTGATAACAAATAAAATAAGCACAATACATAGCCTTGTAAAACGTGCTTGAAGAAAAAAATAAATCAAGGGGGTTGATATTTTAGAAGGAGTGGTAGAAGGGAAGGATAAGATGTGAATAGAGGCCCAAATGAAGGGAATATCCGGTAGGGGTGGAGAAGGGAGGGAAAGCTTTCCAGGCAGAGAGAGCAGCAAGTGCAAAGACCCTGAGGTCGAAAAGCATGGCAGGTCTAAAACAGCAATACAGAGTCAGCATCTCTAGAGGAGAGTTGTGCAGGGAACAGATCATAGGGCCTTTCCTGTAAGCCATGATGAGGTGTATGGATGTTTGAGGAAGATGGGGAAGTTAATGGAAGGTTTTGAGCACAAAAGTAGCATGATTTGATTTGTGTTATAAAAGGATCACTTTGACTTCTGTGTTGTGAGTAGAGACCAGACATCTTTATCCATCTATCTGCTGATTCGACATTTAGGTTGCTTCCATGTCTTAGCTATTGTGAATAGTGCTGCTATGAAGACTGGGGCGCATGTACCATTTTGAATTATAGTTTTTTCCAGACATCTGCCTAGGAGTCTTATGTCTTACCACAGGATACTGAAGATAGTTCCCTGTGTTATGCAGTAGGTCTTTGGTCGTTTATCCATCCTATATATGGTCGTTTGCACCTGCTAATCCCAAACTCAGTCTTTTCCTCCCCCCACAGCAACCACAAGTCTGTTCTCTATGCCTGTGAGTATGTTTCTTTTGTAGATAGGTTCCTTTGTGCCATATTTTCGGGTCCCCATATAAGTGATAGCATATGTCTTTCTCTTTCTGACTTACTTCACTTTGTGTGATAATCTCCAGGTCCATCCACGTTGCTACAAATGGCATTACTTCATCCTTTTATATGGCTGAGTAGTATTTTGTTGTATGCATATATACCACACCTTTATCCATTTATCTGTTGATTAGACATTTAGGTTGCTTCCACTTAGCTATTGTGGACAGTGCTGCTATGAAGACGGGGGTGCATGTATCTTTTTGAATTGGAGTGGGTTTACTGGATCATACGGTAGTTCTATACTTAGTTTTTTGAGGAATCTCCATACTACTGTTCTCTCTAGTGGCTGCACCAATTTACAGTCCCACCAACAGTGTGCGAGGGTTCCCTTTCCTCCACACGCTCTCTAGCATTTGTTATTTGTAGGGAAGTCATCAGCATATTAATGGTAATTAAAACCAGGAGACTAGATGAACTCGCCTGGGGAATGTTTGCAGAGAAAAGAAAAGAGGAATAAGAGACCTCGAGTAAGTAGTTCAGCAGCATCTTAACCATTCTGTTCTTATGCAATTACGTTTGTGGATCTAAGTAGTGGACTCTATTTTTTCCTACTTGGCTTGGTATTTTCTATGTTTGTCAAAGTTAGTGTGTGTTTCCCCATGGTTGGTTTGTTTTTTGCTTTTAGGGCCATATCTGCACCTTATGGATCCTGTGTCCTCTAAGAATTATAGTCCTGATTTTCCCAGGACGATGCCAGCTTATACATGGTGTGCCACCATCCTGCCCCATTTACCTTGTCATTCTCAAAAACATTCCTGATTGGATGATAAATTATATGGTCACCTTCTCTAGAACTCAAAGTCTTCAGCAAATCCCCCTGTATCCTTTCCTTGTTTGCTAAGCATTTCTCTCACCGTCTTTTTTCGGGGGGTTGGGGTGTACCCACAGCGTGTAGAAGTTCCCAGGCCAGGGATTAAACCTGTGCCACAGCAGCAGCCTGAGCCACTACAGTGACAATGCTGGGCCCTTAACCCACTGAGCCACAAGGGAACTCCTCCCTCGCCTGCTTAATCTGACTGAAATCTGGATCTACCCAAGGACCTTACAGCCCTCTTAGGTGATGGTTATTTTTATTCCAACAGCTGGAGGTCCATCACTGCCATTTTCAAATCATTCTTCCTTTCTCCTCTGGAAAAAGCCCCGTCTTTGAATTTCCTGTCACAGAATGTTTTATATATAATGTGTATTTTATAAAAATATATATTTTAGCTTCTGTCTCACTGTAACTCTCTTCAATTAATTCTACCAATGCTCTGTGATTTCAAAATCTTAAGACCTGATCCTTCTAACATCCTAGCCTCTCAGTGCCTTGAAATCCTCTCTTCCAGTTTTGTCTTCCACCCATTTTGTCATTCCTAATAATTCCTACCCCTCTCCTATATGCCTGGAGCGGAACATGGCTGGAGAAAAACACAAAATAACACTCTCACTTTAAATTCAAGACCACGAACCTCAAGTGGGCACTTAATGTTGCCAGGAAATCACATAATATTATCCTAGTCCATTTACTCTCCCGGTTTCCTAGACAACTATTTCATACCTTCTTCTCTCCCTTCAAACCTCGAACACCTCCGCACCCGTCCTCACTCTCAGCTCCTGACCTTGCTTCCAATTTCACTGAGAAAACAGAGGCAATCTGAAAACAAAGATCACAAATTTCTACCACTGCATCTACTTACCTACATATGTATTCTAAAGCTACATATGTATTCTGTCCTTTCTCCTATGACTGTGGATGAACTGTCCCTGCTCTTAGCTCAGGCCAACCCCTCCATTCCTCCTTGGGCAACTCTCTCCTCTCTTGCCCCTCAAGCATGATTTTTCTCCTACAGGATCTTTCCCATCGGCTTCAACCATGCTATGATTGCTCCCGTTAAAAAATTGTACACATCTTGGAGTTCCCATTGTGGTGCAGTGGAAACGAATTCGACTAGGAACCATGAGGGTGCGGGTTCGATCCCTGGCCTTGCTCGGTGGGTTAAGGATCCGGCGTTGCCGTGAGCTGTGCTGTAGATCACAGACGTGGCTCAGATTGGGTGTGGCTGTGGCTGTGGCTGTGGCTGTGGCGTAGGCTGGTGGCTACAGCTCTGACTCGACCCCTAGCCTGGGAATCTCCATATGCTGCGGGTGTGGCCCTAAAAGGACAAAAAGACCAAAAAAAAAAAAAAAAAAAAAGGCAGAGGGAACTCTACCCAATATTCTGTGATAACCTATATGGGAAACGAATCTGAAAAAGAATGGATATGTGTATGTATTTCACTGAATCACTTTGTTGTACAGCAGAAATGATTACAGCAGTGTAAATCAACTATACTTCAATACAATTTTTTAAAAATGGAAAAAAAAATACAGAACTCGTCCATCGCACGCAGCTCTCCACTCCCTGCTCTCCCTCCCGCTACTCCTTTCTAGTCACTCCCCTCCCATCACCAGTCCTCATCCATGGCAACGACTAATCTCTTCTCCATCTCTATAATTTTCTCATTTCAAAAATCTTCCGTCAATGAATTCCTGTAATGTGTGACCTTTTGAGATTGCCTTTTCACAACTCACATGATGTCCTTGAAATCCATTTAAGTTGTTGCATTTATCAGTCGTTCCCCCCCCCCTTTCCCCGTTTCCCTGTTTTATATAAAAAGGGGGTGGGAAGCAGTACACCGGGGATGGCAGCTTCCCTGGGTCTAGAAGTGGGTGGTGACCCCAGGGTCTCTGTCAGGTCGGCCAGGACAATGCTGGGCATGGTGCTGACCCCCGGGCCAGCTCGCGGGCGCTCAAGGGTTCCGAAGTGAACACAGTGGTTGAGTAGCTGGGGAGAGAATGGTCCACACCATTTTTGTAGGACGTGACAGTCCACGCTCTGCATCCATTTGTCGTGGGGTCGAGGGCCACCATCCAGTGTGACAAATCAAGTGTGCCACCATCCAGTGTCTCCCACAGCACTGATGTTCTGCTGGGCCCCTAGGTGGCCCTCCACGCAGGGCCCTCCAGGTCGTGTTTGCTTGGGTGCCCACCACAGCAGACACATGTCCCTATCACTCTCCTTGGCTTCTGGCAGGTACGGGTAGACCATGAACTTGCAGTCTTGGGCAGACACACTGAATCCCAGCTGGGCACTGTCCATGATGAGGTCAACACTCTACACCTCGAGGGGCTTGTCATCCTTTTAGCGGAGGCTCAGAGTCTTGTCCTCCTGGTAGCTTAGCAGCAAGATGCTTTTCATGAGAGCCATGGCCAGGATGAAATGCTTTGCATTGATCATCTGGTGGAAATACAGTTGGGTGCCAATGAAGGCTGTGCCACTCAGGTTGCTGGCCCGCAGGCTCTTCTGGCTGATGGCCACCTTAGGTGGCAGTTGCAGTGACACAGGGCAGTCATGACCAATCCCTTCTGTTTCTTCTCATATAGGACCTTGAGCTTATTCTTGGTCACATGGTAAGTGTATGTTTAATTTACTAAGAAAACAGTAAGAGTTCCCATCGTGGCTCATTGGTAACGAACCCAACTAGTATCCATGAGGAGGTGGGTCCGATTCCTGGCCTCGCTCAGTGGGTTAAGGATCTGGTATTGCTGTGAACTGGGGTGTAGGTTGCAGATGTGGCTTGGATCCCGTGTTGCTGTGGCTGTGGTGTAGGCAGGCAGCTGTAGCTACAATTTGACCCCTAGCCTGGGAACTTGCATATGCCGAGAGTGTGGCCCTTAAAAAAGAAAGAAAGAAAGAAAGAAAGAAAGAAAGAAAGAAAGAAAGAAAGAAAGAAAGAAAGAAAGAAAGAAAGAAAACAGCATTTTCCAGAGTGGCGGGAAAATTTTACATACCCACTAGAAATGTATGAAACATCCAGTTTCTCCACATCCTTGTCAGCATTTAGTATTATTGCTTTTTTTAGCTTAGCAGTTCTAGTAAGTGTCTAGTGGTGTCTCGCCATAGTCTTAATTTGCATTTCTTTAAATGCTAGTGATGTTGAGCATCTTTTTAGGTGTTTATTTACCTTCTTGTATCCTCTTCAGTGAGATGCTTCTTCATGTTTTTTACTCATTTTCTAATTCGATTATTTATTTTACTGCTCAATTTTAAGTGTTCTTTATATATTCTATTCTTTTAGCACTTCAAAAAAGTTCTACCTCTTCCTTTTGACTTCCAGGGTTTCTGATGAGAAACTTGCCTTCATTCAAATAGTAAGGTGTCATTTCTCACTTGGTGCTTTCAAGATTTTTTTCTTTGCCTTTATCTTTTTCTTTCTTTCTTTCTTTCTTTCTTTCTTTCTTTCTTTCTTTCTTTCTTTCTTTCTTTCTTTTCTTTTCTTTTTTTTTTGTCTTTTTAGGTCCACACTGGCAGCATATGGAGGTTCCAGGCTAGGTGTCGAATTGGATCTGGAGCTTCTGGCCTACATCACAGCCACAGCAACACAGGATCTGAGCTGCATCTGCAACCTACACCACAGCTCACAGCAATGCTGGAGCCTTAACCCACTGAGAAAGGCCAGGGATTGAACCTATGTCCTTATGGATGTTAGTCAGATTCGATTCTGCTGGGCCACTATGGGAACTCCTGCCTTTGGTTCTCAAAAGTTTGATTATGATGTATCTTGGTGTGAATTTCTTTGGGTTTATTCTGTTTGAGGATTTCCTGGCTATTAGAGCTGTAGGTTTATGTCTCTTCCCAAATTTTGGAAAATTTCAGCCATTATATTTTCCAGTTCTAAAATTTTCATTTGGCAATTTCGACCAAAATACCCGTGACAGGAGTTCCCTGGTGGCCTTGTATTTAAGGATTTGTCATTGTCACTGCTGTGGCTTGGGTTTGACCCCAGACCAGGAAACTTCTGGATGCCATAGGCATGGCCAAAAAAAAAAAAAAAATACCTGTAACATTTTCCACAGACCTAGAACAAATAATCTTACAATTCATATGGAACCACAAAAGACCCCCGGATTGCAAAATCAATCTTGAGGAAAAAAGAACAAACTTAAAGGTATAACCTTCCTAGTCTTCAGACTATACTACAAAGCTATAGTAATCAAAACAGTATGGTACTAGCACAAAAATGGACACATAGCTCAATGGAACAGTATAGGTAAATAAACCCACACACCTATGGTCAATTAATCCATGACAAAAGAAGCAAGATTATACAATGGAGAAAAGACAGCCTCTTCAACAAGTGGTGCTGGGAAAAACAGACAGCTGCATATAAAAGGATGAGATAAAAACATTCCCTTGTATACAAAAATAAACTCAAAATGGTTTAAAGATCTAAATACCAGAATAGAAACTGTAAAATGCTGAGACGAAAACATAGGCAGAACACTCTTTGACATAAATAATAGCAATATTTTTTGATCAGTCTCTTAAGGCAAAATAAATAAAGGTGAAATAAATAGGACCTACTTAAATTTAAAAGCTTTTGCACAGCAAGGGAAACCATGAACAAAATGAAAAGACAACCTACAGAATGGGAGAAAATATTTGCAATAGATGTGACTGACAAAGAATTTCTAAAATATACAAACAGCTCATATGGCTCAATATAAAAAAAAATAAACAACCCAATCAAAAATTGGGCAGAGGACCTGTATAGACATTTCTCCAAAGAAGACATACAGACGGCTCACAGGCACATGAAAGGATGCTCAACATTGTTAGAGAAATGAAAATCAAAAACCGCAATGAGCTATCACCTCACACTTGTCAGAATGGCTATCATCAAAAAGCCTACAAGTAGGAGTTCCTGTTGTGGCGCAGTGGTTAACGAATCCGACTAGGAACCATGAGGTTGCGGGTTCGGTCCCTGCCCTTGCTCAGTGGGTTAACGATCCGGCGTTGCCGTGAGCTGTGGTGTAGGTTGCAGACGCGGCTCGGATCCCGCGTTGCTGTGGCTTTGGCGTAGGCCGGTGGCTACAGCTCCGATTCAACCCCTAGCCTGGGAACCTCCATATGCCGCGGGAGCGGCCCAAGAAATAGCAACAACAACAACAACAGCAAAGACAAAAAGACCAAAAAAAAATAAAAAATAAAAAATAAAGCCTAATGCTTAATCTTAAAAAAAAAAAAAAAAAAAAAAAAAAAAAAAAAAAAAGCCTACAAGTAGAGTTCCCATCATGGCTTAGTGGAAACAATTCTGACTGGCATCCACGAGGACGCAGGTTCGATCCCTGGCCTCGCTCAGTGGGTTGGGGATCTGGGGTTGCTGTGAGCTGTGGTGTAGGCTGGCGGCTACAGCTCCAATTTGACCCCTAGCCTGGGACACTCCATATGCTGTGGGTGCGGTCCTTGAAAAAAAAAGTCTACAAGCAACAAATGTGGGAGAGGATGTGGAGAAAAGGGAACACTTATACACTATTGATGAGAATGTAAATTGGTGCAGTCGTTATGGAAAACAGCACAGAGGTTCCTCGAAAAACTAAAAATAGTACTACCGTATAATTCAGTAATTCTAATTTTCGGTATGTAGCCAGAAAACAATGAAAACACTAATTTGAAAAGATACATGCATCCCAGTGTTCATAGTAGCACTGTACAATAGCCAAGACATGGAAGCAACATAAGTGCCCATCAACAGACGACTGGATTAAGAAGATGTGCTGTGTGTGTGTGTGTGTGTGTGTGTGTGTGTGTGTGTGTGTGTATAATAGTATTCAGCCATAAAAAATAATGAAATTCTGCCATTTGCAGCAACGTGGATGGACCTAAGAGAATATTATGCTTAGTGAAATAAGTCAGAGAAAGACAAATATTGTATGGTATCACTTATATATAGAATCTAAAAAAATACAAATGAATGTACATGCAAAAGAGAAACAGACTCGCAGATATAGAAAACACACTTGTTAGCAAAGGGAAGAGGGAAGAGGGGAGGGACAAATTAAGGATATGGGTTTAACAGATACAAACTACTATGTCTACAGTAGATAAGCAACCCGGATATACTGCATAACACAGGGAAGCATAGCCATTATCTTGTAATAACCTATAATGGAGTATAATCTTCAAAAATACTGAATCACGGAGTTCCCGTCCTGGCTCAGTGGTTAACGAATCCGACTAGGAACTGAGAGGTTGAGGGTTCGATCCCTGGCCTTGCTCACTGGGTTGAGGATCTGGCATTGCCCTGAGCTGTGGTGTAGGCCGCAGATGCAGCTTGGATCCTGCTGTGGCTGTGGTGTAGGCTGGCAGCTATAGCTCTGATTAGACCTCTAGCCTGGGAACCTCCATATGCCACTGGAGCGGCCCTAGAAAAGGCAAAAAGACCACACACACACACACACAAATACTGAATCTCTATGTTGTATACCGGAAACTAACATAACATTGTAAATCAACTATATTTCAGTAAAAAACTGTACTAAGGATAACATTTCCATTTAGTTCTCTTTTACATCCTCTATTTCTTTGCTGAGACTTTCCATTTTTTCATTCACTTCAAACCTGTTCAGAGCTGCTCTTTGAAGCATATTTATGTTGAATGTTTTAAAATCCTTCTAGGAGTTCCTGTCGTGGCTCCGTGGTTAACAAACCAGACTAGTATCCATAAATACACGGGTTCCATCCGTGGGTCAAGGATCCGGCGTTGCTGTGAGCTGTGGTGTAGGTCGCAGACGCAGCTTGGATCCCAAGTTGCTGTGGCTGTGGTGTAGGCCAGCAGCTGCAGCTCCAGTTCAACCCCTAGTCTGGGAACCTCCATATGCCACAGATGCGGCCCTAAAAAGACCAAAAAAAAAAAAAAAAAAAAAATCCTTCTACTATAACTCCAACATCTGTGACATAAGTCTTGGTGTCTCTTGGCTGATTTTTCTTGTGTGAGATTTTCCTGTTTCTTGCTATGATAAGTTATTTTCATTTGTATCCTGGACATTTCTGATGTTATGTGATAAGACTCTGGATCTTATTTAAATCGTCTGTTTCACTGACCTCCTCCGATACCACAATACCACGTCAGAAATGGGGGGCGGTCTTGCTACCACCAGGTGGAGGTGGAAGACCGTGTTTCCTACCTTGTTTTCACCGTGGGGCAGGAGAGGCATCTGTTCCTATTGGGAAGAAGCAGCCACTGCAAAAAGAGACCACAAATGCACTGATCCCATTTCTAAAGGAGGAACTTTCTCTTCCCAGAGTCATGTTCTTTACTCCACCGGTAGATGGCGCGCATTCCACGTGATTAGATTTCAGCGCGAGCCCTTCAGGGCGGCCCTTCTAAACCGAGCCTAAAAGTAATCAGAACCATTCTTTCCGAACTATGTACCCGGCTATTTGCATTCACCATTTAGTTCTTAGCGCAGCTTTGTGGACAAGCTATCATTATCCCCACTTTCGAGATAGGGAGACAGGCTCTTGCTCAAGCCTGGATTCCAAACCAGCTCTCTGATTTGGGAATCTCTGTTCTTTCCATCACCCCATCACACTGGGCTGTCTTTGGGAAAGCCCAAGGCAAGTTTTTCTAATGGGTGGAATTCTTAGGCGGATCCCTTTGACTGGAGGGCTTTCTTTCTTTCTTTCTTTCTTTTTTTTTTTTTTCTTGTCTTTTTGCTATTTCTTGGGCCGCTCCCACGGCATATGGAGGTTCCCAGGCTAGGGGTCCAATCGGAGCTGTAGCCACCGGCCTACACCAGAGCCACAGCAAGGCGGGATCCAAGCCGCGTTTGCAACCTACACCACAGCTCACGGCAACGCCGGATCCGTAACCCACTGAGCAAGGGCAGGGATCGAACCTGCAACCTCATGGTTCCTAGTCGGATTCGTTAACCACTGCGCCACGACGGGAACTCCTGGAGGGCTTTCTTTCTTTTTTTTTTTTTTTTTCTTTTTTTTGGTCTGTTGTTGTTGTTGTTGCTGTTGTTGCTATTTTTTGGGCCGCTCCAGCGGCATATGGAGGTTCCCAGGCTAGGGGTTGAATCGGAGCTGCAGCCACCGGCCTACGCCAGAGCCACAGCAACGCGGGATCCGAGCCGCGTCTGCAACCTACACCACAGCTCACGGCAACGCCGGATCGTTAACCCACTGAGCAAGGGCAGGGACCGAACCCGCAACCTCATGGTTCCTAGTCGGATTCGTTAACCACTGCGCCAGGACGGGAACTCCCTGGAGGGCTTTCTTAATGCCGCTGCTACGACGTGCAATCAGAGCCAGAGACTACTTTGGGCTGTTTCAGAGGAGGCAAATCACTTAATCTGCAGGCCTCATCTTCCTCTTTGGTCAAATGGGAATGATAACATCTGCTCACCTTAATTCTGAAGGTGGTGTGACAGAAGGTGGGGGAGAGAGGTGTGAAAACACTCTGAGAACGATGCATTCAACCCAGCGTTTATGGAATGCCTGCTAGGAGTGGGCACGGTGGTGAGCCTGTGAGGCAGGGCTGCTCAAAGTGTGGGCCGTGGCGCAGTGCCAGTCCACAGACTATTTCTTGCCAGTCCGTGGCCACAGTTTTGAGAGTATATGTTTCGAAACCCTAACAAAAATTTGACAGAGTCACTGGATGTCTGTTGCGTATAATCCCAAAGGAATTGGGCTTTTATTGTGTATGTGAAAGGTTTTGAGTTCAGTTTTCTAGTAATGCATTTTCCTTGCAGTTTATAAAAGGATTGGTACACGATGGATGTGGGGGCAAATGGTTCTTTGCCACAAAGAGTTCGGAAAGATCTAGCTGTGCCGAATATAAAAGAAGTATAGGACAAGGCGCTCTCAGGGTAGTGGGTGAACAGGCATCACAGTGGTTCTGAGAAACCACCACCACTAGTCCATGTGCTTCCACGTACGTGGAACAGAAGGCTATAGAGAGTAGGGACCTGCAAATCCTGGAAACCGCACTGTAAACAAACTCGCATATTTGCTCTCCTTAGATTCTAGCAGCTCTAATCTAGATAGAACTGAACTGCTCTCAGACAGACGGTGATCTGATATGGAATTTTTATTTCTTTTTATTTTTTACTTTTTAAAAATTTGACTTGTCATTGGAGTTCTCTTCGTGGTGCAGTGGTTAACGAATCCGACTAGGAACCATGAGGTTGCGGGTTTGATCCCGGGCCTTGCTCAGTGGGTTAAGGATCCGGCACTGCCGTGAGCTGTGGTGTAGGTCACAGACGCGGCTCGGATCCCGCATTGCTGTGGCTGTGGTGTAGGCCAGCGGCTGCAGCTCCGATTCAACCTAGCCTGGGAACCTACATATGTCGCTGGAGTGGACCTAGAAAAGGCAAAAAGACAGAAAAAAAATTGACAAGGTTGTGTTAATTTCTGCTGTACAGCGAAGTAATGCGGTTATACATATATATATAAAATATATATTCTTTTTCATATTCTTTTCCATAAAGATTTATCACAGGATATTGAATATAGTTCTCTGTACTATTCAGTGAGACCTATATATACCAGCTTGCATCTGCTAATCCCAAACTCTCACTCAATCTCCTCCGCCCTTTGACAACCACAAGTCTGTTCTCTATGCCTGTGAGTCTGTTTCTGCTTCATAGATAGGTTCATTTGTGTCATATTTTTATATCCCACTTATTAGTCATATCATATGGTATTTGTCTTTGACTTCACGTAGTGTGATAATCTATAGGTCCCTCCATGTTGCTGCAAACAGCAGTATTTAATTCTTTTTTATGGCTGAGTAATATTCCATTGCATATATACACCTCATCTTCTTTACCCATTCTGATATGAAATTTTTAAAAAGTAAAATTTCTGAGAAAAACATTTGTCAAAAATTCTGCTGAGGTGTTCCCATTGTGGCGCAGTGGTTAACGAATCCGACTAGGAACCATGAGGTTGTGGGTTTGGTCCCTGGCCTTGCTCAGTGGGTTACCGATCCGGCGTTGCCGTGAGCTGTGGTGTGGGTTGCAGATGCCGATCGGATCCCGAGTTGCTGTGGCTCTGGCGTAGGCTGGTGGCTACAGCTCCGATTGGACCCCTTGCCTGGGAACCTCCATATGCCACGGGAGCGGCCCAAGAAATAGCAAAAAGACAAAAAAAAAAAAAAAAAAATTCTGCTGAGTCCAGTGAGAGAACTATAAAGACTGAGATTTATTTATTTATTTATTTATTTATATTTTTGGTCTTTTTGCTATTTCTTGGGCCACTCCCGCGGCACATGGAGGTTCCCAGGCTAAGGTCCAATAGGAGCAGTAGCTGCCAGCCTACGCCAGAGCCATAGCAACGCGGGATCCGAGCCGCGTCTGCAACCTACATCACAGCTCACGGCAATGCCGGATCCTTAACCCACTGAGCAAGGCCAGGGATCAAACCCGAAACCTCATGGTTTCTAGTCGGATTTGTTAACCACTGCACCACGATGGGAACTCCAAGACTGAGATTTTTTAAAAATGTCTTTTTAGGGCCACACTCATGGCATATGGAGGTTCCCAGGGAGGGGTTGAAACAGAGTTGTAGCCTCTGGCCTACGCCACAGCCACAATACTGCCAGATCCAAGCCATGTCTGCGACCTACACCACAGCTCATGACGTCAGATTCTTAACCCACTGGTGGAGGCCAGGAATCAAACCTGCGTCCTCATGGATGCTAGTGAGATTTGTTTCTGCTGAGTCACGATAGGAACTCCCCAAGACTGGGATTTTAAAAATACTAATTCTTAAATTTTTTTTAATTGACGTATAGTTGATTTACAATGTTGTTTTAGTTTGGGGGTATAGCAAATTGACTCAGTTATATATATATACACACACGCACACACACACACACATACGTATATATACATACACACATATATTCTTTTTCAGATTCTTTTCCATTATAGGTTATTATACAATAGCGAATATAGTTCCCTGTTGTTTATTTTATATATAGTAGTTTGTACCAGATGTTTTATTTTAAAACTAGTATCCCTAGGGGCTAATATAGTACCTGGCACAATAGGAAAGGCTCGAACTAAATGTGGAAAAAAGAGTTCCCATCGTGGCTTGGTGGTTTAACGAACCCAACTAGCATCCATTAGGGCGCGGGTTCAATCCCTGGCCTTGATCAGTGGGTTAAGGGTCTGGCATTGCCGTGAGCTGTGGTGTAGGTCACAGACTCGGCTTGGATCCTGCATTGCTGCGGCTATGGCTGTGGCTGACAGCTACAGCTCCAGTTCGACCCCAAGCCTGGGAACCTCCATATGCCGTGGGTGTGGCCCTAAAAAGTAAAAAAAAAAAAGATGTGAAACAAATAAACAACAATACCAGAAACATTCACTTACTACTTTACATGGCTATGCACTCACGTAACTATTTCAGTCTGGATTTGCAATGACAATTTCAAAAGTAAAGATGAAGCTACTTCAGTATTTACGATAGCCAAGACATGGAAGCAATCTAAATGTCTATCAACAGATGATTGGATAAATAAGATGTGGTGTGTGTGTGTGTGTGTGTATACCACATCTTATGCACACATATATACACACAATGGAATATCACTCAGCCATAAAAAAGAATGAAATAATGCCATTTGCAGCAACATGAGTGGACCTAGAGATTATCGTATGCAGTGAAGTCAGACAGAAAAAGACAAGTATCATATGATACCACCTATATGTGGAATCTAAAAGATGATACAAATGAACTTACAAAACAGAAATAGACTCACAGACTTAGAGAACAAACCTGGTTACCAAAGGGGATTTTTTTTGGAGGGGGAGATAAATTAAGAATTTGGTAAAAGGTGAAAGATTTATATGATCTGAAGAGAAGAGGAGTTCCTGTCGTGGCTCAGTGGTTAAGGAATCTGACTAGGAACCATGAGGTTGCAGGTTCAATCCCTGCCCTTGCTCAGTGGGTTAACGACCTGGCGTTGCCATGAGCTGTGGTGTAGGTCGAAGATGTGGCTCAGATCTCATGTTCCTATGGCTCTGGTGTAGGCTGGCAGCTACAGCTCTGATTAGACCCCTAGCCTGGGAACCTCCATATGCTGCGGGTGCAGCCTTAGAAAAGACCAAAAAAAAAAAAAAAGATCTGAAGAGAAACCAGAGTATTAAATTAGGAGTTTGGGATTAACATATATATGTAATACGCATTATATGTTATGTATATACATATGTTATATACACACATATGTTATATATATATATAACACATTATATATATATATATATATTACATAATATATATAGTCTTTTTAGGGCCACACCCATGGCATATAGAAGTTCCTAGGCTAGCGGTTGAATTGGAGCTATAGTGGCCGGCCTGTGCCACAGCCATAGCAACATGAGATCTGAGCCATGTCTGCGACCTACACCACAGCTCGTGGCATCCTTAACCCACTGAGTGAGGCCAGGGATTGAACCTGTGTCCTTAACCCACTGAGTGAGGCCAGGGATTGAACCTGTGTCCTCATGGATACTAATTGGGTTCGTTACTGCTGAGCCACGACAGGAACTCTGGGATTAACATATAAAACAGGTAAAGAACAAGGATCTACTGTATAACACAGAGAACTATATGCAATATCTTATAACAACCTATAATGGAAAAGAATCTGAAAAAGAATATATATGTGTATGTATGTATAACTGAGTCATTTTGCTGTACACCTGAAACTAACACAACATTGTAAATCAACTATACCTCAATATTAAAAATGGTTTAAAAAAAAAGATAAAGATGCTTTAGACATTGACAGTGTAGGTGCCACCATGACCTATTGCTCTGGAGATTTTTCTTTTACAAAATTAGCTCTAAACTGCTATCTTTTGGGGAGTTCCCATCATGGCTCAGCAGAAACAAATCTGACTAGGAACCATGAGATTGCGGGTTCGATCCCTGGCTTCACTCGGTGGGTTAAGAATCCAGCGTTGCCAAGAGCTGTAGTTTAGGTCGAAGATGTGGCTCAGATCTGGTGTTGCTGGGGCTCTGGCATAGGCTGGCAGCTGTAGCTTCGATTAGACCTCTAGTCTGGGAATTTCCATATGCCACAAGTATGGCCCTAAAAAGCAAAACAAAAAACAAAAAAAACCCCTACCTTTTATTATACAGAGAAATTCACTGTTTTATTCTCTCTTTATAATTAACTTTTAAGATCGCATTGTGTTTACTCTTTACTTTTTAAGGCGGGAAAGGGCTTTTGACCCAAAGTCTGTTGGCCACTCTGTGGGGGGGATGGGGTGGGAACATTTTTTTCGAGTTTTTCCAAAGAAGGGGGAAGAGAGCAGAGGGTCTCATTAATGTCGATTTATGTACATTATGTACTTTTGGCCAGCTCCACTTGTGACCATGTGCACACACTTTCTGGGCACCTGGCTAAGGTTCTCACGGGGAAGAGAACAGAGTTAACAGAATCCATACCTCCTGATTAAATTATTAACTTTGCCTCATTAGCACCACACTCTAACCACTTCACTTGGGGAGGTACAGTTCTCTAGGCATTTATTCCTCACCGCATAAATAACTCCTGCAAAACTTATGGATCCAGAGGAAACTTCTTAATCATCATCACCATCAATAGTAATACTAGCTCACATTTATTGAGCGTTTAATCTTTTCCAACCACTTAAATCCATTAATACATTTTCTCTGTTCATTTTACAGATAAGCAACCTGAAGGAGAGTGAATCTTGCATGAGGTGACACAGCTAATAAGGGTCTGCGTCTGGTCGGTTCTGAGCCCAGGAAGTCTGGCTCCAGAGCCCACTCCCATAACTGGTTTTGTTTTGCAATTCGCAAACGATAGAATATTCTTTTTTGAAATGTACTCCTGAAAGCAACGAGCCCTCCAAGCTGTCGGCGGTCAGTGGCGACACCACGTGGTAATCTGGGTGTACTGCAGCTCTCGTAGTCTTCATAAATCACTCCCGCCCAAACTCTTCCAAATAAAGCTATATTGCAGATAAAGCCAATATTTGCTCGCTCTACAGAGGTAGCTTCCAACCAGATTGCCATCCTTCGACCTTATTTTTCTTGTTTCATAGGAAAAGGTGTCTTTTCCAAGCTTAGCTTGTATTTTCCATCTCATTTCTATTTTTCCACGTATTTTACTCCATTGTTTATCCCCTCCTTTTCTCTCTCCTCTTCAATTGCTGTTTCATCCTTGGCTCTTCCTGCTCAATCTACAAAGAAGCTCTGGTTTCTCCTATCTTGCAATGACAAAAACAAACACATCTCTCCTTGAACAATTACCCCAGATTCACCTTCTTAAAAAAGAGTCGCCAGGAGTTCCCTCTGTGGTGCAGCAGAAATGAATGCGACTAGGATCCGTGAAGATGCGGGTTCGATCCCTAGCCTCGCTCAGTGGGTCGGGGATCTGGCGTGGCCGTGAGCAGTGATGTAGGTCGCAGGTGTGGCTCGGATCTGGCATTGCTGTGGCCATGGGGTAGACCGGCAGCTGTAGCTCTGATTTGACCCCTAGCCTGGGGACTTCCATATGCCGCAGATGCCACCTTAAAAAAAAAAAAAAGAAAAGTGACCGATGTTAACTAGACTTATTGTGGTAATCATATTGCAATATATACAAATAGTGAGTCATCAGCACACCTGAAACTAATATAATGTTATGGGTCAATTATACTTCAATTAAAAAAAGGAAGCCTTCCCATAAAGGAACTACCTTGCTCAAGAACCTTGATTATTTTTCACTTTCTGAGTTAAGTACAAATCTCAGTTCAACGTTCAGGATCCTCCAAAATTGGGTTTCAATTTACCTTCTAGTTACATCTCCTACAACTTCCATACACTTCTTTATCCTAAGCTTCCACTACAGAGGACTACTCAGAGGTCCTTATACGATTTCCTGCCTGAATATCGTTGTACAAGGTGTTAACTCCAGTTGCATTTACCACCATCAGAGGACTCAGCACAACCTGCCCTGAGTATTTCTAGTTACCTGTGGCTCTCCCTCACCCACCCACCTCTATACCATGAGGGCCTGACGGCAGAGACTACATGTTACAAGGTGAGAAAGTAAAAATTCACTTGGACTGAGAAAGCAAAAACCTGGCCATTCATCAGGCCGGAATAACAGACACAGATAAAACCAGCTGCAAATTGAACAGGGAACAACAGTTCTCCCAAAGACATGCTGCTGCGGGGAGATAACAGCCTCCTATGTGAGTGACCATCGTGTTTTTTTTTTTCTTTTATTCACTGAGAAACTTTGTTTTCTACAATCACAGACTATCAGGAACCTTGCTGCTTGAAATGGTATCTGTGAGACTAAAACATCGCACCTTTGTCTGGAGGACATAAGCTTCTTGGACCCAGGGAAGCAACCTTAATTTCCAATGCAGGTGCAGAGCTTCAGATAAGGGGTATTTGGAGATGACATTCCACCTCTATCTTTACTTTGTGGTTCCCAAGGAAACAGGACTCTGGGTTCACTTCCAAGTCCAGACCTGCCATTGACCCCTCCACACAGCCCTGCTTTGAGCTTATGAAAACAATGCTTGGTTTAAAATTCACTTAAAACCCTTCCCCCCAATACCATAATGACTCTTGCTTTAGTGAGATGCTCCGTGGTTTCTCTGGTGTGCAGTCTCCCTTGTTGCTGAGGGTCCAAAAGCCTGACTTTACTGATTACAGATTTGTCCTTGGTGGCCTTGTCTTGACTGGGCTAGGATAGAGGTTTTGTACCCCTCACCACTTAGCTTGCCCAACGTAGGTGTTCAAAATTGTTCCCTACAGTAGACCCTGAATTAGAGTACTGGGGATCATCTGGAGTGATTATACACGTTCCTGTGTCAGTTCTGCCAGTAAAGAATTAGTTGGATCGTGTCAAATAGGTCAACGCGCCCCATTGGCCTGTTTCCTCCAATCCTAGGATAAGGGCTTTGGAGTCAGGGAGACCTAGGTTGGAATCTCAGTTCTACCTCTTACTAGTCCTGTGATTTCCGCTTTCCCGAGCCTCTGTTCTGTAATTATTAAAATGGAGACAGGAGTTCCTGTTGTGGCGCAGCGGAAACAAATCCCACTGGGAACCATGAGGTTGTGGGTTCGATCTCTGGCCTCGCTCAGTGGGTTCAGGATCTGGTGTTGCCGTAAGCTGTGGCATCGGTCGCAGACATGGCTTGGATCCCGCGTGGCTGTGGCTGTGGCATAGGCCGGCGGCTGCAGCTCCGATTAGACCCCTAGCCTGGGAACCTCCATATTCCCTGAGTGCGGCACTATAAAGAGAGAGAGAAAAAAAAAAAAAAAAAGGAGACAATACCAAAAACTGCAGTGTAGATTTTCCAGTGTTACTGAGGATCGAGTTGGCTGTTAACACGCATCCCTACATTTGATCACTATTCCTACTACTACTATTATGTGAGCTCGGACACGTTACTTAACCTTTCTGTGCCTCCGTTTCCTATGAATAAAAGTGGAGAAGTAATAGTACTATCCCAGTGGGGTTACTGTGTGCATTACATGAGATCAAAAAAAGTAAAGGGCATCCAACAGTGTCTGGCGTTATGGAGGTTCAAGATGCGTGAGCTAATGTAATTAGTATCACATTTCTACTACTAACTATTCTGTGAGCCCAAAGCTCAGGGGCATCACTTTCGTTCTAAGAACAAAACCCCCCAATATGGATCGCAGGCCCGAAACTGAAAAGGAGCATTTCTTTTTTAAAGGCAATTGATACGCCCACCACTGAGTTAGGCCCCGCCCAGTCCTCATTAAATATGGCAGCGAGCAGGGCCGACCTACTGCGGCTGCGCGCGCGGAAACTCCTCCCAGCACCGTTCTCGCGGCCGCTCTCCCCGCCCTGCTGCCTCCCCCGCGGGCATCACCTAGTCCCCGCCTCCCACCTCCTCCCCGCCTCCGCCGAGGTGTGGGGAGAGGGCTGGCCGGGGCGCGCACGCGCAGACCGCGGCGGTGCTTGGCCGAGCCTTGCGAGGCGCCTGTCACATGAGCCGCGCGCCCGCTCCGCTCCCCCTCCTCCTGGCTGGGCTGTGAATGAAGCTCTGCCGGCTACGTGGGGCGCTAGCTCAACTCAGTGTCCCGGACGCCAGAGCCGACTGAGCGCTCTGCCCGCCGGCGGCGGACACGGGCTCCGCCGCTCCGGACTTCGGCGACAGGTAAAGACAAACGGGCTGTCCCTACCCGAGCAGGTCCTTGGCGGGCCGCTGGCCCTCACCCACCCTCGGAGCACCCCCTGGGCGCAGCGACACAGGGGAAGCGCTCCCCCACTGGCTCGGCCCACGGGAGATGGGGGTTCCCCGTGCCTGGCCGCCGCCTCCTGGTACTCGGAGGAGTTAGACCGGCCAGTTCTAGCCAGTGCAGGGCGGCATCTTCCAGGGAGCCCAGCCCTGTTCTCTGAGCCAGGGTCCCTGCGCTGTCCCAGCGAAGTTTTCTCGCGGAGCCACGCCAAGCCCGCCCCGCTTTTGAATGGGGGAGGTTAGCTCCAGGCATCCCCTTTCCAGGACTGGGGCAGGGTGGCTCTGGCTGGTTAAGCCCTGTCGAGGCCCCGTTCTTATCCATCCTGCCCTGGACTGGCAAGTTTGTGTGGGTCGTAGCGAAGCGGAGTCCAGACTCTCAGAAAAGTGGTTGCTGCGTTTTCCTTTTCCCACTTGGCTCTCCAGACTTTCCAGGCTTGCGCTTGAGCGCCTTCGCCCCAAGGGGAAAACTTTACCTTCACATCGATGCGCGTTTTACCACATTAACGTTTCAGAGCAAATCATTTTCCTGGAGTGCCAAGTGAAGTTGTACGTGTGCCCGTGTGTTAACGTCAGTTGTGAGCTACCCCGAATGAGGGAGGGGAATCCAGATGTGTGGAGCATAACAGGCCAGTAGGAATCTGCTTTACGTGAACTTCATATATTTATTAGCAACTACTTGGGCTTGACTTGCGAAATGTTAAATTCTCCTGGTCCCACGAGGTGCAGATCAGTGCTTTATCACTGCACGCTAAATAAGAGGGGAAAAAAAAAAAAAAAAGGCAAGTCAAGACAGACTGTCCCAGGTTCCAGATAAGTCATCAGAGCGCTTTTTTTTTCCTGGTGAATTCATCCTCGGACTTTTGTGAGTTCCTACTTTTCTTGGACTTCTCTAGCCTTTCCTTATCCAAAGCACTGTCATTTCTCTGTTGGCTTTTGGGGATGAGTGTACACTCTCACACGTTTGTCCTTTAAAGAAGGCATTAAAAAAAGGCCAAAATGGGAGTTCCGGTCGTGGCTCAGCGGAAACGAATCGGACTGCCATCCACGAGGACTTTGGTTCGATCCCTGGCCTGGCTCAGTGGGTTAAGGATCTGGCGTTGCCATGAGCTATAGTGTAGGTCACAGACATGGCTTGGATCCCGCATTGTTGTGGCTGTGGTGTAGGCCAGTGGCTACAGCTCCGATTGGACCCCTAGCCTGGGAACCTCCATATGCTGCCGGTTCGGCCCTAAAAAGGCAAAAGATAAAAAAAAAAAAAAAAAAAAAAAAAAAAAAAAGCCAAAATGATGGCTTTTAGGTTCGCATTAGTCTTAGGAAAGTATGCCTTAGGGCTTTCACTTGGGGGTGGGTGGAGGTGTTGCTTTTGTGAAACTTATGGAAATAGCAATCTACTTGGAACTTCAGGTCAAAAAAAGTGAAGACTTTCTTAGGAAAAAAGCCAATTGGCTTGTATGCTACATAAGGAAGACCAGTTTACTAATGAAGAACTTGTTTAAATGGATAAGCAAAGGGGTTAATGCATTAGACTCCTGAATCAAATGGAGTCAGACCTTTCATTTTTTTCTCTCCCATTCCCAGCGCCTTTCGGAGCCTCGCAGCTTTTGTCCTAAGACTGAATTTGACATTTTAAAAATCGGGATTATCTGAATTGCTTTGGTTTTACTTAAATTAGTATTCCATGAGATTTTTTTTTCTTTTCCTTTGGTTCTTTTCCTTTCTGATTATAAAAACCGTCTAGGCTCCCTATAGGACACTGGCGAAATGTGGGAAAATATATTGAAGCGGAGAGGAAGCACCACGACCCAGAGGGCTTTGCTCTTCACTTCTCATTCTGTCTTCTTTCCTCTCTTTTCCTCTGCGAGATTTTCCATCGCAAAATTTTCCTCTCCTGTCTACAAACTTTTTTTTTTTAATGTAGAGTTGGGTGTTGGGGGGGGGCTGTTGGGAAGGCATCGGCTATCACACGATTCATTTCCCCAAAGTGTGGCACTTCCAGGTAGGAGAGACACTTAATGATTATCTCATCCAGCCACCCTGCCTTTGAGATTCTGAAACGCATTTACTGAAGATCCAGTGATTCATGCAGAATTGGACAGCAGTCACTGGCCGTATTAACCGGCTCCACGTCTCCTCATTCTTCTTTCAGCAATACCTCGCTGCCTAGACGGAAACTTGACACTGTCTCGATCCGCTTATCTTTCCAGAGAGGTCCAGGAGATACTTTTCAAGGATTTGAATGTTTTTTTTTTCTGTTGATGTTTTCAGGTTCTGAGCTGGAACACCTTGCCGAAAACCAGACGGCACAGCTGCTCGTCCATCTACGTCCCAGTCAAGCCTGCCTACAAAACTGGGGCGGGGGGGGGGTCTGGGAAACTCTGAGCCTGTGACCCCAACGTGGGAGAGAATAGGATCAAGATGGCCATGTGGCAAGGTAAGAAGTTCGCTCGTCTTCCTCTCACTGGTTTTTTTCCTCCTCTATCCTCCATCCCAACCCAAACCCCCAAGCCCATGGCAGGCCGCCAGCCAGCTGTTTCTTTAATTTAACCCTTTGTCTTCCCCAGGACAAAGCATATTAGTTTAAAAGGAGTTGCTGCCAGCTGGACGTTCAGAGTATTTTAAAGTAGGGGTGGAGGGATGTGTGTGTGTGGGGGGGGTGTAGGTGTAGCAGGAAAATGTAGTGCCGGAAGCATTTTCAAAGAACTCCCTTCATTCGAACATGTGCTCCTGGGAGGTGATATGTAAGGAGACAGAAGGTGGTCTTTTTTCCTTTCTCTTTTTCTTTTCTTTTTTTTCATATTTTTGTTTCTTATTTATTTCTGGCAAATTTCTATCATCAAGTTCTCCAAGGTGGGGGAGTCAGATGTCAGCACTTCCCTGGCTCCCTCTTCCCAATGGAGACTTGAAAGCATATTTAATGTTATAGTGTTTATATTTGATGATAGAAGGAAAATGCCTGTTTTAATACTGTGGAATGACCTCAAAGCAAAGCTCAATGATATCTTGCCTGATGGATTCCATCTCTTATGAACCTATGAATTCTTAACCACATGCAAAAAAAGTTAATTTTTCTTTTTGCTGGGGTCGGGGATTGGGCCTTTTGGGAGAGTAGCAGAATCTCCAGGGGTGTGTGGGATTTTGATGTTTATCAAAAGGAAGTATGGGAGTTCCTGCTGTGGCACAATGGGCTCCGCGGTGTCTCTGGAGTACTGGGACGCAGGTTCGATCCCCGGCCCGGCACAGTGGGGTTAAGGATCCAGCTGTCACAACTACGGCTCAGATCTCTGACTCCTGGCCTGGGAATTCCGTATGCCACAGGGCAGCCTAAAAAGAAAACAAAATTAAAAGGAGGTCTGGGTTTAAGAAACGGTAGACAAAAACAAGAACAAAAAGAAATGGTAGACAGACACTACCCAGATTGGTCTGTGACCCACAAAAGGTTAAGGACCATTTAGATGGAGTAGAATGAAAGGAGCGCGAATGTCTGTAAATATTCAACAAGTAGGTTTGTTGGTGGTCAAATGTATCTTTTAAAACTGGCTCCTGTTGGTTATGGTTTGTGACAAATATTTTTGATGTGCGCCGTCAATTTAAAGATACTCATTGAAATGAGGTTTGGCCCCGTATGCCTGCTTTTTTTGGCAGGGGTGGGGGGGGGGACACACTTTTTTTAGGGCGTATGGAAGTTCCCAGGCGAGGGATCCAATTGGAGCTATAGCTGCTGGCCTACGCCACAGCCACAGCAATGCAGGATCCTTAACCCACTGAGCAAGGCCAGGGATCAAATCTGCATCCTCATGGATACTAACTGAGTTTGTAACCCCCTGAGCCACAACAGGAACTCCCCTGAGTGCCTGCTTTGACTCCCCCAATGGGCATTTATCAGGAGCAGTTTGGATATTCTTGTTTAAGTCCTGAGACATTCTTTCATTCGACAAGTAGAATGCAGAGATGGGTAAGGTGCAGAACCCTAGAGGGTTCCTTGTCTTATGGCGGAGACATAGTTATAAACAAATGACTGTGTCGGGTTGAATAAGTGTTAAAATAGGGAGACGCGCAAAATGCGATGGAGGGCCAGAGAAAAGCGAGATGGACGGTGAGTTTTGAGTTGGGCTAAGGAAAATGAGTGGGAGTTCGCCAGATGGGCAAATGAGAGAATTGCGTTTTGGGCAGACAGAGAAGCACTGTCAGGGGAACTTGCAAGTTGCTCTGTTGGCCTCATGTGAGGTGTGTGGGCTGCAACCTCAGACAAAGCAGAGAAGGTAGTCGGAGGCCGGATGATAAAAGAACCTTACATGTTCGGAGTTCCTGTCGTGGCTCAGTGGTGAACGAACCCCACTAGGAACCATGAGGTTGCGGGTTCGATCCCTGGCCTCGCTCAGTGGGTTAAGGATCCGGCGTTGCCGTGAGCTGTGGTGTAGGTCACAGACACGGCTCAGATCCTGCGTGGCTGTGGCTCTGGGGTAGGCCGGTGGCTGCAGCTCCGATTTGACCCCTAGCCTGGGAACCTCCATATGCCACGGGAACGGCCCTAGAAAAGGCAAAAAGACAAAAAACAAACAAACAAACAAAAAAACCCTTATATGTCCTAGGAAGGATTTTATACTTTATTCCAAAGACAGAGATTCTAAACAGGGAAATAACGTAATAAGATTTTGTTGGAGGATAATTTCCTTGGCAGCAGTGTTGAGGTGGGATTGGAGCCGGAGAGAATGAGAGCCCAGAGCCAGTTGGGAGGTTTCTGGCAGAGCGGTTTCAGGAAGAAATGCTGAGGGTCTGAGCAGAAGCAGGAGCAGCAAGGCTAGACACATTCTGTGACTGGATGTGGAGGGGGAACCCAGCTTGGGTTGATACCCAGTTTGGGCACCTGGGGCCGGTGGTGCCATTCACTGAGATGGGGAACATGGGAGGTGGCGAGCAGGGCATGGGGGCGGTGGGAAGTTAGTGTGCCTAGTTGGTTTGGCCGTTTTGTTTGAGACCCCTTGCAGGCTGTCAGGTCGATGTTTAAAAAGACAGTCCTCGGCGTTCCTGTCGTGGCACAGCAGAAACGAATCTGACTAGGAACCATGAGGTGGCGGGTTCGATCCCCAGCCTCGCTCAGTGGGTTAAGGATCCGGTGTTAAGGATCCGGAGCTGTGGTGTAGGTTGCAGATGCGGCTCAGATCCCGTGTGGCTGTGCCTGTGGGGTAGGCCAACAGCCGTAGCTCCGATTGGACCCCTAGCCTGGGAACCTCCATATGCTGCAGGTGTGGCCCTAAAAAAGCAAAAAAAAAAAAAAAAAAAAAAAGCAAAGAAAAAAGACAGTCCTCAGTGTATGGAATTGGAATTTGTGCAGGTGGGGAGCTAAAGTTTTTGTTTCTAATGATGCATAAAGAGCTGGTGTTTTTTTCCTCTGTTTAAGGGGAATGTCATTAGTAGTTAATAATTTATTTTATAATGAAAACATTTTAATTCTTAATAAAATATCATAATTTCTTAATAAGTAATGTATTCTGCTGTCTCAGGCCCTGGAATCTGATCGGCTTAAAATTACACTGGAGGAGTTCCCAATGTGGTACAGTGTGTTAAGAACCTGACTTCAGCAGCTTGGGTGACTGCAAAAGCACGGGTTCAATCGGTGGCCCGGTGCAGTGGGTTAACAGATCCAGTGTTGCCACAGCTGCAGCTCGGATTCAGTCCCTGGCCTTGGAATTTCCATGTGCCTTGGGAATGGCCATAAAAAAATTACACTGGAGGAAAACAATTCTAGCATCATTAAAGAGGGCAGTATTCCACACAAGTAGCTGCAGCTCATTCCTTGATTCGTGCAACCTCCGAAGTGTCAGGCATAGTACAGTAATGGTTTGGGTGGCAGTATGGTGGAGTGGTTAAAAGTATGGGTCTAGGAGTTCCTGTCGTGGCGCAATGGTTACTGAATCTGACTAGGAACCGTGAGGTTGCGGGTTCAATCCCTGGCCTTGCTCAGTGGGTTAAGGATCCGGCGTGGCTGTGAGCCGTGGTGTAGGTCACAGATGTGGCTCAGATCCTGCATGGCTGTGGCTGTGGTGTAGGCTGGCGGCTACAGCTCCGATTCGACCCCTAGTCTGGGAACCTCCACATGCCACAGGTGCAGTTCTAGAAAAGAGAAAAAGACCAAAAAAAAAAAAAATGCAGGTCTAGGTTCACTTCCGTTGGTTCCATCACTTGGTAGCTGTGAGATCTTGGGCAAGTCCCTTCACCTCTCTGTGTCTCCGTTTTCTCCTTTGTAAAATGTGGATAACAGTAGAACTCACCTTATAAGGTTGTTCTAATGATTAACTTAATATTAAGCAGAGCACTTGGATCACAGTGTGTGCCTTCTAAGCGTTTGCTCTTATTACTAGTAGTAAGACGTTTTGAATGTTGTTCAGCATATAATAAGTGCTCAGTAAAAGTTAGCAATAGCAGTTATTGTTCCCGCTATTCCTATTCCTGCTATGACTATTATTATTATTGGCTCTAACTTGGAGTGGGACTCAGTAAAAGCAATAGCTGTTATTGTTCCTGCTATTCCTATTCCTATTCCTGCTATGACTATTATTATTATTATTATTGGCTCTAGCTTGGAGTAGGGCTCAGTAAAAGTTAGCAATTTTTGTTCCTATTCCTGCTATGACTGTTATTATTATTAGCTCCCCCCTGTTCTGTGTGGGGGGGAATATCTCAGGTTGTCTTTAGAAGGTCTGCCCTGTAAGCAGTCTGTTCGGGTGTTTCGGTAGAGGTTTAGATCTGAAAAGATCCTTAGAAAACATCTAGCCCAGCCCCTAGATGCTAAGCGACATGTCTGTGGTCAGAACAGGTTGGTGATGGTGACAGGACTAAAATCCAGGTCTCCTGATTCCCTCTTCTCATTTTCATTCTGTAGCCTCATGGAAGAGGGAACGTGTGGGTCTGTCCCCAGCTCAAGGAAGCGCTGAGTCAGTCTCTGGAGCTGGTAGAGGAACTCTAAGAGCTAAGAGGAAGCCAAGCGTCGTGGGTCTCTAGGGTCAGTGCTGTCTAGCTCCTCCGTAGAGAATTTGATCGGAATCCCCATACCTCTTAAACATGGCCAGCATTATTATTTTTGACTTCGATTGATGGAATCCTCTAAGACACTTCCTGGCCACTTGAAACAGAGTGTACTGAGCATAATTTACTATCTTCGAGAACTCAGGGTCATCATTAATAACACCAGTGTTATCGGTCTGCTGGTCAAGAACATATTGAAGAGAAATCTAACCAGTGTGGGGTGGGATGAGGGTGGAGACTTGTGTTGTCAGGTGTCATTTCATTATACAATTAACATCAAGCACTAGTTGTGTACCCGGCACGAGGGCTGAGCCCTACAGGTGCAATACTCAGTTAAAAAAATAGATGTGAGGAGTTCCCTTTGTGGCTCAGCAGTTCACGAACCCAACTAGGATCCATGAGGATGCGGGTTCGATCCCTGGCCTCGCTCAGTGGGTTAAGGATCTTGGCATTGCCCCGAGTTGTGGTGTAGGTCGCAGACACGGCTCAGATCCCGTGTTGCTGTGGCTGTGGTGTAGGCTGGCGGCTACAGCTCCAATTGGACCCCTAGCCTGGGACCCTCCATGTGCCACCGGTTCGGCCCTAAAATAGCAAAAAAAAAAAAGATATGGGCTCTACTCTCATGCAACTTACCAACGAGGATCAAGGTAGCATTTCAAATTTATGAAATGCTTTACTTAACAAATGTGCTGAAGTAATTTGGAAGAATGATACCAATGTAAATTTAGAAGGGTTAAAATAATGTTGCTTAACAAAGGAGGGGCGGTGCGTGGGAATTGCCTTTTAAAAATATTCCTGCTCAGGTCTTATCCCCCCCAAATTGTGCTTCAGTCTTAAGACCTGAGCATTTTAAAAAAGTTCCGTAAGCAGTTTTGATGTGTAATCCTGTTTGGGAACAGCTGCATAAAAAAAAACAGAGAAATGATAAAGAACTCAGAATATAAGAGAATTCTTATGTAATCTTGGGGCAGGGAAGATATTTGCATGCATAATATGAAAGGTAGAATAATAAAGAAAAAGTTTAATATAATCAACTATATGAACATTTAAAATTTCTACCCAAAGCCATAAATAAAGTTAATGAGAAAACTAGAAACAATTGCAAAAAAATTGCATTATCCTTAATATATAAAGAATTACAGCACAATAAGAAAAATGCAGGTATTCTACTAAAAAAATATGCAGAGGATGGGATTATGAAAACACATAAGAAATCCAAACAGCCAATAAACATGAAAAAAAAACTTCTGGAGTTCCCATTGTGGCTCAGCAGTTAACGAACCCGCCTAGTATCCATGAGGATGCAGGTTCAATCCCTGGCCTCGCTCAGTGGATTAAGGACCCGGTGTTGCTGTGAGCTGTGGTGTAGGTTGCAGATGTGGCTTGGATCCTACGTTGCTGTGGCTGTGGTGTAAGCTGGCAGCTGCAGCTCCGATTGGACCCCTAGCCTGGGAACCTCCCTGTGCTGTGGGTGCGGTCCTAAAAAGACAAAAAAAGGTAGTATGATCCCATTTTAATATATGTGTTGTGTCCATGTCTGTTTCATATAAAGAAAAGTCTGAGGGGAGAGACACAAAAGTATTAACACAAATTATGGTTAACTTCATTTTTGCTTATTTGTATCTTCCAGTTTTTCTGTACATATCATGGGTTCTTTGTCAATTTTTAATAGTATAATTTCAGAAGGAAATATCAGATATATGTACACAGCTTTATATACGAAGGTATTTATAAATAGTGAAAAACTGAAGACATAATTTCCGTAGTAGGGAATGTGAGTAAATTCTGGCAAGTCCACAGAGTAAATTATCTGGCTATTAAAAGTCAAGGCCGGGAGTTCCTGCCATGGCATAGTGGGATGAGAATCCCACTGCAGCGGCCCCGTGGGTGCAGTGGGGGAGCTGTGGAAGTGCAGGTTTGACCCCGAGTCTGGCATAGCAGGTTAAAGGATCCAGTGTTGCCATAGCTATGCCGTAGGTCACAGCTGTGGCTCGGATTCAGTCCCTGGCCCAGGAACTTGCCATCTGCCATGGGTGTGGTCATTAAAAAAAAAAAAAAAGATCAAAACCTATGCTGAGGAAAATCTTCAGGATATAATGGAATAGTAAGGGGCTTATTCCATTTCTGTCTTTTCAGTTTGAGTGTGGGTTTATGTATATTTCTGTGTGTTTACAGGTTACGCATATACCTGTAATGATAAATACAGAGTGGATAATGATAAATACAGAGTGGATGGCTGTCCCCAGGTAGCAGGATACCTTTATATTTTTTTTGCTTTTTATACTTTTATTTTCCAAATGTCATACAATAAATACGTATTGCTTTTCAATGAGAAAACCAGTTATTTGGAAATGAGGTAGAAAATAACAGTGACTCCAACAAGGAGTGAACGGTGTGGGCACCTGGACAACTGTTTGGGCCTCTCTGTGCCCCCCTCTGCCTCCAAATTAAAAAAAAAAAACAAAAAAACAGCCAGCAGCCAAACCCCTGAGGGTTTGGTTAGAGCAGGTTTTTTTTTGTTTTTTTTTTTTTTTTGCTGTTAACACTTCCTCAAGTACTCTTGCAATTTTTGGCTGTTCTCTCTCTGCAAAAACCCTTTGGGGAGTGAGATTGGGGAAAGGGAGAGTGTACAGAAATGGGGAAATTACCCTTAATCTCGTATGGGGGTTACATAATAAGGTGAGGCGGCAAAGTGTGTCAGAATAAGTGTGAAAGTAAAACAGTTGCAATGAGAAACTGTTCTGTTGGCCTCAGATCCAAAGGAAGTATATTTTGACCTTGTGGGTTTTTTTGGTTTTGTTTTTGTCTTTTGTCTTTTTTTTTTGGCACATCAGAGTGTATTTGTAAACACCGTGGTGATTTAGCTACCACTTGGGGGCCACGGGGAGCATCACGAAGCTGTCAGTGAATTGATGACAGAGCTTCATTGTGTGGCTTGATAGTTGGACCACGGTCACCTAGGAAAAGCCATCTGGTCTTGCTCTGATGACCAAAACGTTAGTATCGGCGTGACGCAAACAAAAAGTCCTGTTGTTAGCACAGGAGTAAAGAAGCATGGAGTTTCCATCGTGGCTCAGCGGAAAAGAACCCAACTAGTATCCATGGAGTTGCAGGTTCGATCCCTGGCCTCGCTCAGTGGGTGAAGGATTGGGCGTTGCCGTGAGCTGTGGTGTAGGTCGCAGATGCGGCTTGGACCCTGTGTGGCTGTGGTTGTGGTGTAGGCCGGTGGCTGTAGCTCTGATTGGACCCCTAGCCTGGGAACCTCCATATGCCGAGGATGTGGCCCTAAAAAGCCAAAAAAAAAAAAAAAAAAAAGAAGAAGAAGCAGAAGAACCCCCACTCCCCTCCTTTTCAGCGCAGTATCCTCATCTACAGCAGGTACCAAAAATGAGTTCTTGGTCTCTCTGCATCATTGCCCATTCACCATGCCTTAGCAGGGCTGAATTGGGGTGGAAGGAATGGATTATGAGGAAAAATGTTGAGTAGGGGGGTAACCCAAAACAATCTCTGAGAAAAATGTTCTCTAAGAGCCAGCCGTTCCGGCCCAAGCATAGAGTGTGGAAGGAACATGGGCCTTGGAATCTGATACACCTGGATCTGAACCCAGCGCTGCTAGTTGGTAGCCAAAGGTACCTAAGCTCCAAAAGCCTCTATTGTCTCACCTGGGGTCAGGTGTAGTCTCTGGAGGCAGACTCCCTGGGTCTGTATCCTGGTCTGTCACTGCTAGCTAGTGGCAAGTGAGTTCATCCCTGAGCCTCACCCACTTCATCTGTAACATGGGTTTAATCTAATCAGTCCTGAAAGGGTATATGGCATCTCTCTGTACTCTTTCTTACAATTGCACGTGAATCTACAAATAAAGTCTTTACCTCAAGGAGTTCCCACTGTGGCTCAGCAGAAACGAATCCGACTAGGAACCATGAAGTTGCGGGTTCGATCCCTGGCCTCGCTTGGTAGGTTAAGGATTCAGCGTTGCTGTGAGCTGTGGTGTAGGTCGCAGATGCGGCTCAGATCTGGCATTGTCGTGGCTGTGGTGTAGGCTGGCAGCTGTAGCTCTGATTCGGTCCCTAGCCTGGGAACCTCCATATGCCGCTGGTGCAGTCCTAAAAAGAATAAAAAATTAAAAAAAATAAAATTTTGCTTAAAAAAAAAAGAAGAAGAGAACAAGGACTTTGTCCTACATAACAGTAATAGCATTTGCACTCAAGGAATTATCATCTATGTGGTAATTTTTTTTTTTTTGGTCTTTTGTCCTTTTAGGGCCGCACCCACGGCATGTGGAGGTTCCCAGGCTAGGGGGTCTAATTGGAGCTGTTGCTGCTGGCCCACACCACAGCCACAGCAACAGCAGATCTGAGCCAAGTCATTCATCCAACAGTTTTTTAGCTTTAAATGGAGATCTTTACCTGAATGGTTGAAAAATGGTAATTTTTCTAAGTTTATCATCCCCTCACCTCTGCAGTGACCTGAGCCGCTGCAGAGACAACAGTGGGTCCTTAACCCACTGTACCACAGTGGGAACTCCTCACACCTTTTTTTAAAGCTGGAATTCATCTGTATTGAAGAGTTCCCCCACATTTAAAATTTTTATTTTTATTTAACTGTAGTTGATTTATAATAATTGTGTTGGTTTCAGTTGTACAGCTTCAGATTCTTTTCTGTTATAGTTTATTACAAGAAATGGAATATAGTTCCCTGTGCTATACAGTAAATCCTTGTGTATCTGTTAATCTCAAACTCCTAATTTATCCTTCCGCCTTCTCTTTCTCCTTTGGTAACCACAAGTTTGTTTTCTGTGTCTCTGAGTCTGCTTCTGCTTTGTAAATAAGTTGATTTGTACTATTTTTTTAGTTTTTTTATTTTTTATTTTATTTTATTTTTTCTGTCTTTTTGCCTTTTCTAGAGCCACCCCTGCAGCATATGGAGGTTCCCAGGCTAGGGGTCGAATCCGAGCTCTAGCTGCCCGTGTACACCAGAGCCACAGCAACGCGGGATCTGAGCCGCATCTGCAACCTACACCACAGCTCACGGCAATGCTGGATCCTTAACCCACTGAGCAAGGCCAGGGATCGAACCCGCAACCTCATGGTTCCTAGGCGGATTCCTTAACCACTGCGCCACGATGGGAACTCCTGTACTATTTTTTTTTAGATTCCGCGTATAAGTGATATTATATTTGTCTTTCTCTGTCTGACTTCACTTAGCATGATAATCCCTAGGTCCATCCATGTTGCTGCACTTGGCAGTAGTTCATTCTTTTTTGGCTGAGTAGTATTCCATTGTGTGTGTGTGTGTGTGTGTGTGTGTGTGTGTGTGTGTGTGTGTGTGTGTGTGTGTGTATACCACACTGTCTTTATTCATTCATCCATCAGTGGGCATTTAGGTGGCTTCCGTGTCTTGGCTATTATTAGTAAATGCTGGGGTGCGTGTATCTGCTCGAATTAGCCTTTTCATCTTTTATGGATGAGTGTCCAGGAGTGAGATTGGTGCATCGTATGGTTAACTCTATATATTTTCAGTTTCCCAAGTACCACCAACAGCGTAGGACCCCCACATTTTTAAATTAAGAGAAACAAATTGCATCCCAAAGATACATGCTCATTTTTTTTTTTTTCTCTTGGGCGCATCTTTTTTCATTGCGGTAAAATGCGTATAACCTAACACTTGCCATTTTAGCTATTTTAAAGGGTACAACTTAGCAACGTTTAGTACACACACAATGTTGTGCCCCCACCCCTGTCCCGGCTACCATCTAGTTCCAGAACATTTTTATTACTCCAAAAGGAAATCCCCTACCCATCATCCTCATCTCTACTCAGAGGATTACTGGGAGGATGAAGTGAGTTAATATCCATGGATACAGTCTTTGAACACTGACCAGCACTTGTGAAGCACTCATGAATGTTAACTTTTACTATTATATCCTTTTATTTTTTTTTCTTTTTTTTTTGGTCTTTTTGCTATTTCTAGGGCCACTTCCCGCGGCATATGGAGGTTCCCAGGCTAGGGGTCCAATCGGAGCTGTAGCCACTGGCCTGCACCACAGCCACAGCAACTCAGGATCCGAGCCACGTCTGCAACTTACACCACAGCTCACGACAACGCCGGATCCTTCACCCACTGAGCAAGGCCAGGGACTGAACCCGAGACCTCATGGTTCCTAGTCGAATTCGTTAACCACTGCGCCACGACGGGAACTCCTTATATCTTTTTAGATATTATAATATTTACCTCATGTGGTGGTAGACGAGAATGAGAATCACCAAAATGCCTAGTCTGTCGTGGCTGTTGTGATTGTATTATACTTGTGACGGAAAAAAAAATCAGCATGCTCTTGAAGGAATTTCTTTTCTTCCTTCCTTCCTTCCTTCCTTCCTTCCTTCTTTCTTTCCTTCCTTCCTTTCTTTCTTTCTTTCTTTCCTTTCTTTCTCCCTCCCTCCCTCTCCCTCCCTCCCTCCCTCTCTCTCTCTCTTTCTTTCTTTCTTTCTCTTTTTCTCTCTTTCTCTCTTTCTTTCTTCTTTTTAGGGCTGCACCCGAGGCATATGGAAGTTCCCAGGCTAGGGGTTGAATCGGAGCTGCAACCACCAGCCACAGCCCCAGCCACTCGAGATCCGTGCTGTGTCTGCGACCCACACCACAACTCATGGCAATGCCAGATCTCTGACCCACTGAGCGAGGCCAGGGATTGAACCTGCATCCTCAGGGACACTAGTCGGATTTGTTTGCACCGCGCCACAAGGGGACCTCCTTGAAGGCATGTATTTAAACTGGAAGGGATCTCTGGAGGTGATCCGTTTGCAGCATCTCATCTTGCGAAGGAAGAAACTGAGGCCCAGGGAGACTCCTTCTGGGTCATGCAGCTGTCACATGGGGCAGAGAGCCAGGAGTAGGCCCTGGGCTCGATCTTCAGAACTAGCCTGTCTGCCTGTGCAGTCCCACCGCGTTACACTGCCCCCCCCCCCCCGCCCCCGGCTTGGCTAGTTTATAATTTTTTTTTTTTTGTTAAATCCTAGTCTTTCCTTACTGTTGATCTCCTTACTTTATTACTTCTTTGGAAAGTTTAGTCATTTTTTTTTTCTTCCCCCCAAAGAATTGTTTTGTCATTGAGGCTTCCAGGATGTGTTTATTTTCTTCCTGTGCCTCTGTTAGCATTTTTTGAAATAAACTGTAGGTTCTTAGGTTTTAACCAGAATTATGATTCAAAGCTTCCTGTTTCACATAACGCTGTCCTGTGTCTGGCGGGGGAGGGGGGGCCTAGAAAGTCTCACTGCGGGTGGCAACAAATGCCAGATTCTTCTGCTTCTTGGTACCTTCTGCTAACCTGCAGGTATTTATAGACCTGTGGTCAGACCAAAGAAGCTGTTGGAGAGTTAATAGGATGAGGTAACCCCCTTAGAAATGACATATTTTCATGCTTTTCAGCCCAGTACCATTCAGGGGTGAGGTAGCATTTTATTGTATTTATTTAGGATTTCTGCCCTGACTCCTTCCATGAAGAGCAACACAGAAATTGCAACACGGGAATAAATCCAGGACAGGGACCATCTAGTGGCAATGAAATAGATGTGGCCAGGCGGGTGAGATGCTCTGGGCACCGAATTTTTCTTTTTCTTGTTTTCTTTCCCTTTTTCCCTCCCTCTTCTTTTTTTCTTCTTGCCCCCCGCCCCCCAAAAAAAGGCATCTTCAGGCCAACGAAATTGTCCAGATGTAGAGGAACCCTTGGCCTTGTCTAGCCTAAGGCTTCTGGTCCTTCCTCTGGCTTCCCTTGGCCTGGCCTGACGGGTGACTACGTATGACTCAGCGCTGAGTGTTCCCAGGTTTGAAATCGTGCTCTTTCCTGTTTAGCTCAAGAGCCGTGACAGGCAGGTGGGCAGAGGAGTGGTCAGTACCCAAGTGCCCGACTCAGCCAAGGGTGTCTTTCCTTTGGCTCCTGGACCCTGGGAATAAGTAATAATAATAGACCCCCTTCCCCTTATTCGCCGTATTGAAGCACCGAACCACCATCCACCCAGATATCAAAGCCAGACGTCTGTGTGGCATCACACAGCCCTTGCTCTTCCCCAAGTGCAGTGCCCCCTTGGTGGCCTAGGGCATTGCAGGAGGTCACATTCCTGGCAGACATCTACTTCCTTTGCAGCCGTCAGCTCAGAGGTCGGCTCTTCTCTCTAGCCTTTCCTGAAATCTTGCCCAGCCTCTGGGAAAATTCGCCTTTCCCTTTGTGTGTTTCCCTGCTCTATTGTGTATCCCTGGAAGGCATTGGCTGTATTTGATCAGTACTTTCATTTCGGTGTCTGATGTGTGCCTGGCACTGCGGTTTTTGGGTACGCGTGTTGGGTAGCTGCTGGGGGTATCGTGGTGACCTCCGAAACCTTGTAGTTATGTCGGGGAGTTGGAATGCAAATGAAGAAATACACAAATATTTCGTGATGAAGTGTTGTGAGTGCTCTAAGATCTCCTGAGAAAGACAAGTAATTTATTAGAGGGGGGATCTGCTAAGACACGATGAGTTCGGCTGCGACTGAAAGATGAGCAGGAGTCATCCAGGCGAAGAGTTGGGGGCAGAGCATCCCGGGAAGAGAAAACAAAGTGGAAATCCCTGAGGTGGAAAGAACCTGGATTCTTCCCCCACGTGGCCCAGTATGGCTGTCTCATAGCAAAGGAGGTATAAAGGGACACAGGATGAAATCGGAAGTGCGGGCAGGGGGCTGGTCACACAGAGTTTTGTAGCCCCTGTAACCACGTATCCCAAGGGTGGTGCGGAGGCTTTGCAGAAAGATCAGACAGGGTAGGAGATCAGTGGACGAGAGAGGAGTGCCTCGTTCGCTTTCGTGTACCAACTGTCAAGCAGAGAATGCCCAGCACATACTATGTGTTCATCCAGCCTTTGTTTAGGGAGTAATACTTGCCTGGCCTCCCTGCCAGGGTTGCCGTGAAGATTACCTAAGGTGCGGGAGTTCCCGTCGTGGCTCAGTGGTTAACGCATCCGACTAGGAACCATGAGGTTGCAGGTTCGATCCCTGGCCTTGCTCCATGGGTTAAAGATCTGGCATTGCCGTGAGCTGTGGTGTAGGTCACAGATGAGGCTCGGATCCTGCGTAGCTGTGGCTCTGGGGTAGGCCGGTGGCTACAGCTCTGATTGAACCCCTAGCCTGGGAACCTCCATATGCCGCGGAAGCAGCCCAAGAAATGGCAAAAAGACCAAAAAAAAAAAAAAAAAAGATTACCTAAGGTGAGATATACCAGCGTGCTTTGCAGAACGTAAAATACTGAAAAAGTGTTACTCCAGATGTAATTCACCCGATCCTATGTAGGGATGCTTGCAGATGTTCACTATCACCGGAAGAGAAAAAAAACAAGCCAACCTGATTATTAAACGAGTAAAATCTCTCAACCAGCTCATTCCCATGCCATGAATGTCCTGACATACTGATTTCTCATATATTCAAAGTGCGCCTCCATTGCCAGTGCCTTTAACTAATTATGGGTGGTGCATGGAAACTCCCTGATAGCACAGCCATCATGCAGCACTCCTGGTGTTAGGGTTGATTGTGTTGCCAGGAGCAGTATAGGTTCCTCTTCTTTGCTGAATTCCCTCAATAAAAATCGCTGAGCAATTCGTTATTGCAGAGCTGGATGAATTGTGAGGAATAGCACCCTCTGATTTTGCCATTTGGATGGGGGCAAGGCTAATCACAGCAAGATGTGGCTCCTGCCAGCTGTGGCACTTGGCTTTCTAAACTGCGTTACAGTAAAAGATGTAGCAAAATCATCAGCACGCTGCTTCTTTTGGTTCCTTCTTTTTAGGCCTGCACCTGCGGCGTGTGGAAGTTCCTGGGCTAGGGATCGAATCGGAGCTGCAGCTGCCGGCCTGCGTCACAGCCACAGCAACGTGGGATCAAAGCCACATCTGCAGCCTATGCCACAGCGTGTGGCAACGCCAGATCCTTAACCCACTGAGGGAGGCCAGGGAACGAACCCGCATGGATACTAGTCGGGTTCTTAACCCACTGAGCCATAACGGGAACTCCAGGACACTGCTATTTTTGTGTTAAATATCTAGTTCCTTATTTGAGCTGCAGGAACTTCAGACCCGGTGATTGATTTATTTTAGTTTATTTTTTACAAATTTTATTGACGTATAGTTGATTTACAATGTCGTGTTAATTTCTACTGTACAGCAAAGTGATTCAGTCATACACACACACATATTCATTCCTATATAGGTTATTACAGAATATTGATTTCCCTGTGCTATACAGCAGGTTCCCTTTGATAAACCATTACATGTACAAAAGTGTGCGTTTGCCAGTCCCAAGCCCTAACCCGCCCCTCTCCACCTTCACCTTTGATAACCGTAAGTTTGTTTTCAAGGTCTGTGAATCTGTTTTTGTTTTGTAACAAAGTTCATTGGTATCACTTTAAAAAATTCCACACATAAGTGATATCATATATTTGTCTTTCTCTATCTTACTTCACTTAGTATGATAATCTAGGTCCATCCATGTGGCTGCAAGTGGCATTACTTCATTCTTTTTTATGGCTGAGTAATACTCCATTGCACCACATCTTCTTTATCCATTCCTCTGCCAGTGGACATTTAGATTGCTTCCATGTCTTGGCTATTGTAAATAGTGCTGCAGTGAACATTGGGGTGCATATATCTTTTCTTTTCTTTTTTTTTTTTTTTGTCTTTTTGTGGCTGCACCCACGGCATATGGAGGTTCCCAGGCTAGGGGTCTAATTGGAACTGTAGCCGCTAGTCTGTGACACAGCCATAGCAATAGCAGATCCGAACTGTGTCTGCAGCCTACACCACAGCTCACGACAATGCCAGATCCTTAACCCACTGAGCAAGGTTAGGGATCGAACTCGCATCCTCCTGGTTCCTAGTCGGATTCGTTTCCACTGTACCACGATGGGAGCTCCATATATCTTTTCGGATGGTTTTGAAACCTAGGCAGAACACTCTTTGACATAAATTGTAGAAATACCTTTTTTTTTTTTTTTTTTTTTGCTTTTTAGGGTTGCACCCGCAGCATATGGAGGTTCCCAGGCTAGGGGTCCAATCGGGGCTGTAGCTGCCAGCCTACGCCAGAGCCACAGTAACGCCAGATGTGAGCCCAGTCTGGGACCTACATCAGAGCTCATGGCAATGCCGGATCCTTAACCCACTGAGCCAGGCCAGGGATCGAACCTGCAACCTCATGGTTCCTAGTCGGAATCGTTTCCACGGAGCCACGACGGGAACTCCAGAAATAGCTTTTTGGATCCACCTCCTAGAGCAATGAAAATCAACACTAAAATAAACCAATTACACTTAAAACCTTTTGCACAGCAAAAGAAACCATAAACAAAACGAAACGACAATTCACAGAATGCGAAAAAATACTCACAAATGAAGCGACTGACAAGGGATTCCTCTCCAAAATATGCAGACAACTCATGCAGAGCAATACCAAAAAAAATCAAACAACCCAACTGGTGATTTATTTATTTATTTATTGTCTTTTTGCTATTTCTTTGGGCCGCTCCCGCGGCATATGGAGGTTCCCAGGCTAGGGGTCGAATCGGAGCTGTAGCCACTGGCCTACGCCAGAGCCACAGCAACGCGGGATCCGAGCCACGTCTGCAACCTACACCACAGCTCACGGCAACGCCGGATCCTTAACCCACTGAGCAAGGGCAGGGACCGAACCTGCAACCTCATGGTTCCTAGTCGGATGCGTTAACCACTGCGCCACGATGGGAACTCCCCAACTGGTGATTGATTTAAAGCTCCCTTGCCCCCGCTCTCCCTCGACCCCGCTCTCCCTTGCCCCCACTCTCCCTCGCCCCCCGCCCCATGCTTCATTATTGGTGGGAGTGTCAATTGTTAGAGCCCATTTGGAGGGCATCTTGGAAGCCCTTAGAAAGATGTAAAACACGTATTATACCTTGTTCTGGTGCATAGAGTCTGAAAAGGACCCGTACAAAAGTCACTTGGAACAAGGATGTTAGTTGCGTTGTTGCCGTGTTTTCACTATCGATCATCACGATGTCCATTATGAGAGGCTGGTTAGGTTAATTAATAATGGTGTAGGTGCCCCTCGGAATGGAATTCGTTAAAAAGAGTGAGGTACAGGAGTTCCTGTTGTGGTGCAGCAGAAGTGAATCTGACGGATATCCATAAGGATGCAGGTTCGATCCCTGGCCTTGCTCAGTGGGTTAAGGATCCAGCATTGCCGTGAGCTGTGGTGTAGGTCCCAGACGTGGCTCAGATCTGGCATTGCTGTGGCTGTGCTGTAGGCCAGCAGCTGGAGCTCCAGTTGGACCCCTAGCCTGGGAATCTCCATAGGCCGTGGGTACGGGTCCCCCCCCCCAAAAAAAAAGAGTGAGGTGGCTCTCTCTATAATGACAGAACGATGTCTGTGATACATCTTAGGTGGGAAGAAAAAGGTGCAGAATGGTATTGTATGATCCCAGGTGCACAGCAGAAAGAAGGGAGAAGGTATAGGATAGATAGATATAAGCTTGTAAATATGTATTCTTACACATGCATGATATTTTCTGGAATGATGCAGACAAAGCAATTATCAGTTGTTACCTTGTGGATTAGGGACAGCTAGGGGTTTTTCATTTTCACTTGACACTTACTGCTTCACTTGTTTACAACAGGCCGTAATGCCTGTGAATAATAAACTTTTTTGCTTTTTAGGGTCGCACCCACTGCATATGGAAGGAAGTTCCCAGGCTAGAGGCTGAATTAGAGCTGCAACTGCCGGCCTACACCACAGCCACAGCCACATGGGATCCGAGCCTCATCTGTGACCTACACCACTGCTCACTGTAATGCCAGATCCTTAACCCACTGAGCAAGGGGCAGGGACCGAACCCGCAACCTCATGGATCCTAGTCGGGTTCGTTAACCAGTGAGCCGTGAAGGGAACTCCCAAGAATGAACTTTAAATAAAACCCATACCTCACTCAATTGTTTTCTTAACACAATTATTCTAAGAAATAAAAGCTGTCATTGTAGTCAAGGTGAGAGGTTAGGTCCGAAGCACAGGAGGCAGAGTCTGGGCAAATCAAAGGCCTCAGAAAGCTAGTAGGGAATTATCGTGACCAAGAGGCTTGCGGGTGGGGTGAGGATGTGTGTGTGGCTTTTGTTTAAAGCTTAGTGCTAAGAAAATGAGATAAAATTAGGTCAAAATTGTGATTTTTGTTAGGGCTTTTTATTTTTTCTTGAATGAAGCAATTTTAATTATGCCCTTAGTTTTGATCTGTGGGTATTTTAATACCCAAGTTGCAGAGCAATTGTATTCTAGGCCCCAATTAAACAATTAAGTGTCTCAGTGTCTGGATAAATAGTTGTTGTTCTTGTTCAGCTTGTTTAAATATTGTAAGTGAGTGCCAGGCTACAATTTCTTGAGCTTTTTGCTTAAGGACCTGAGGAGGAATAAACTACAGTCTTACGTTTGAAGCAGGGAAGATGTAAGTTGCCTATATTTGCATAATCAAGTTTTGATTAAATTCAACCCTCAGTGCTTCAGTGTCGTTTTGGCCCCCTCTCCCCACCACCAAAAGAAGACTTTTGCCTGAGATACAAGAAGTAAAAGGAGGGGAGTTCCCGTTGTGGCTCAGTGCAAATGGATCCCTGGCCCCGCTCAGTGGGTTAAGGATCCGTGAGCTGTGGTGTAGGTCGCAGATGTGGATTGGATCCTGTGTGGCTGTGGCTGTGGCGTAGGCTGGTGGCTACAGCTCTGATTTGACCCTTAGCCTGGGACCCTCCATATGCCGTGGTTGTGGCCCTAAGAAGACAAAAAACAAAACAAAACAAAAAGAAGTAAAAGGAATGTGGAGCTTCATGTCCCCTTGATTTGATCTAATGACTGGGTTCCTTTACTCCGTGCTGTGCGTGTGGAGACAGAGAGTGACTAGCCCGTCTTAAACCACCCTGGTTCTCTCATATTTGGAATTTTCACCAGGAGATAGATGGTAGAGACTTAACAATGGATTAAGAAGGAAGACGGGTTTCACTCTGGGATGTCTGTCTGTCTGTCTGTCTGTCTGTATAGTCGGGCAGGTGGCAGAGGCTGGCGTGAGGGAAATGGCCAGGAAGGAGAAAGGCTAAGGAATGTCAGGCCGTCGATGGGCACAGATGGGCTAGAATCGTAAAGAGTGTAACTTTTGAGAGAAGTTGGCAGCCATTGAGCATGAGGAGCTGCCTGAGTTGTGGCTTTAGGTTGAACCTGGACCTGGACCTGGAAGTTCTGCTTAGAGCACCAGACAAGAGGATTTTCATCTCTGCTGGGGAGCAGAGAAGCTGTTAGAAATGGCCCCAGTGTAGGAGTTGCCGTTGTGGCGCAGTGGTTAATGAATCCCAACTAGGAACCATGAGGTTGCGGGTTCGATCCCTGGCCTTGCTCAGTGGGTTAAGGATCCGGCGTTGCCGTGAGCTGTGGTGTAGGTCACAGATGCGGCTCAGATCCCAAGTTGCTGTGGCTGTGGTGTAGGCTGGCAGCTAGAGCTCGGATTCGACCCCTAGCCTGGGAACCTCCATATGCTGCAGGAGCGGCCCTAGAAAAGGCAAAAAGACAAAAAGAAAAAAGAAAAAAGAAAGAAATGGCCCCAGTTTGGACTAGGCGTAAAGGAGGGAGGACCTGGGAGCAGAAACAGACATCCTAGGAAGACAGGGGAGGCCCCGAGTGACACGTGGGCTGGACTTTGTATCTGCTGAGAGCCCTGAGTTGACTGCCCTGTGTAGGGTATGTTGCTGAGAAGCCTCACACTATCGTAAAGTAGTCTGACTTGACTGAGGTCGAGGAAGAGAAGAGAACAAATAATAACAGCTGTCATTTGGAGTTCCCACTGGAGCCCAACGGGATCGGTGACGTCTCTGCAGCACTAGGATGCAGGTTTGATCCCAGGCCCCAGCACAATAGGTTAAGGATCCAGCGTTGCTGCACCTGCGGCGTAGGTTGCAACTGCAGCTGGGATCTGATCTCTGGCCCGGGAACTCCATGTGCTGAGGGACAGCCAAAAATGAAAAAAACCAAAACAAAACAGCTCTCATTTATCCAGTACTTCTTGTGTGTGTTTTCCATGTGCTTTATATGCATGTTGAACTGGTAATTGACAGAGCCTGGATCCAAAGCAGTGTGGCTCTGGAGCCCTTGCCGTCATACTAATGAGCAAGTGAAATGACCTCAAGGGCGTAGGAAATGCAGAAACAAACAACCGATGGCTAAGTGCAATGGAATCCTGTGGCCAAAATTCTGGCTTCTTCCTAAAGTGATGTAGTGAGTATCCCTTGTGTGAAAGACACTGCGAGGTGTCACACGTGGGACTGAGAGGACTCGGAAGTGGACACTGTCCTCCCCACAGCTAACCTCTGAGGAAGTTCAAACATGTGCAGAAATAACCCAAGCTGGTGTTACAGCCACATGGTCAGAGGGGTTTAGAATACCGTAGGAGGAAGACAGAGGTCAGGAGGTGGCGTGTGGGTTGCACCACGTGGTACAGGGTAGGGTCTTCTATAGTTTTCGATGTTGGAGATGCGATTTCAGGCAGCAAAGTAGGAGGTAGCTTTGAGAGAATGAGAAAAGAAAGCATCACGCCAGGCCTGTTAAAATGATCCGCACTGTCTCATTCAGTCCTCATAAACAACCCTTTGTGGACCAAATGCTTTTTTGTCAAAAATGAGGACTTTTTTTTTTTTTTTTTGGTCTTTTTGCCATTTCTCGGGCCGCTCCTGCGGCATATGGAGGTTCCCAGGCTAGGGGGTCTAATTGGAGCTGTAGCCACCGGCCTACAGCACAGCCACAGCAACGCGGGATCCGAGCCGCGTCTTCAACCTACACCACAGCTCATGGCAACGCCGGATTCTTAACCCACTTAGTGAGGCCAAGGACCGAACCCGCAACCTCATGGTTCCTAGTCGGATTTGTTAACCACTGAGGCACGACGGGAACTCCGGAAATGTGAGTTTTTATTAGCATTCTAGACTAAGAGAAGATTTGCTTCCCCACACACTTGATTTACTGGCTTATAATCCATCAACATACTATTTTAACCCTCTTTTGCCTCCTTTACTCCTCTGTAAAATGTACTGTTGATCTTTGTCACTGAAAAGCCCCTGGGAAAAATAAAAAAGTTGAGCTTGTCTGAATGTTCTTTTTTGTCTTCCATATTTTCAGAAATTGAGAGCTTGTGCTCAAATTTAAAATTGAATCCCTGTGTTGAATACACTCACTTTTATGTTGCATCGGCAAATGGTAATCATAATGTTGATAAGGATGTGTTGTTTCTCTTTTCTGAACTTCTGCCTCTGTTGCCGCCTAAAGGTAACCTAACTACCAGATGAATTCTAACACCCACCTTATAATATCTTTTTGTTTTTTTTTTTTTTTTTTTAGGGTTGTACCCATGGCATGTGGAGGTTCCCAGGCTAGGGGTCAAATCAGAGGTGTAGCTGCCAGCCTACACCACAGCCACAGCAACGTGGGATCCGAGCCGCCTCTGCGACCTACACCACAGCTCACGGCAATGCCAGATCCTTAACCCACTGAGCGAGGCCAGGGATCGAACCCACATCCTCATGGTTCCTAGTCGGATTCGTTTCTACTGCGCCACAGCAGGAACTCCAAATATCTTATAATATCTTTTCTATCATTGCCTGAAACTGCTTTTTTTTATTATTTTTTTCCTTTTTTAATTCATTTCTCAGTTTTATTACAAAGTGTATTAAACTGTTTTTAAAATTCTTTATTATGGTTTAACTTTTAAAAATGTTTATCTTAGCTCCCCAGATAGACTGGAAGATACTTGAGGGACAGGAGCGTACATGTTTGTAATTCCTTAAATAGAGGCACCTAAGAAATAGTAATTGATTTAATTTGACCAGTTTGTATGGTACAATAGGACTGCTCCTCCTTTTTTTTTTTTTTTTTGGTCTTTTTAGGGCCGCACCCGCAGCATATGGAGGTTCCCAGGCTAGGGGTTTAATTGGAACTGCAGCTGCTGGCCTACACCATAACCACAGCAGTGCGAGATCCGAGCCACATCTGTGAGCTACACCACAGCTCATGGCAACGCTGGATCCTTTAATCCATTGAGTGAGGCCAGGGATCCAACTTGAGTCCTCGTGGATACTAGTTGGGTTCTTTATTGCTGAGCCGCAGTGGGAACTCCTGCTCCGTTTGTCCATTGTACATTACTAATATGGGTTCAAGTAGTATTGGGTTTTTGGCAGCTATATCTTACTATGAGCCCAAGGCCTACTTCTTCTCCAAGTATGTCTCTGTCTGAGTGTCTCTCATTTTAATTGTTTTTATTTACAAAAACCTTTCTGTCTAGGCTTTTACTTAAACATTAATATAGTTAAAATTTTATTTCTGGTTCATCTTGTTAGTTTTAGCATTATTATCATACATATTTCATAAATCTCTTTATCCAAGTAATCAATAAAATATTGCTTGGTGTATTTGTTTTCTCTTGCTGCATAAGAAATTACCACAAACTTAGTGGCTCAAAACAATACCCATTTATTATCTCCCAGTTTCTGTGGGTCCTCAGTCTGTCATGGCTTGGCTGGGTCCTTTGCTCCATTTTTCAGGCTGCAATCAGTGCGTTGGTTGAGACCACAAGTCTCATCTGAGACCTTGGGATCCTCTTCCAAGCCCACATGGCTGTTGGCAGAGTTTAATTCTTTGTGGTTGTAGGACTGAGTCCCATAGATCCCAGGGGCTACCTGTAGTTCTCTGCCACATGGCCCTCTCCCTTGCACTTCGCAACATAGCAGCTTACCTCTTCGAGGCTGGCAAAAGATGAAGTCTGTATGTCGCCACAGCAAGAAGGAATCGTGCATAATCATGGAAGGGACATGCCATCATCCTTGCTGTTTTCTATTGGCTTGAAGCTGGTTGCACGTCTCTCCCATGCCCAAGGCACGGGGATTATAGACGGGCATGAACACCAGGAGGTCGGCATTGTTGGAAGTTGCCTACACGTGTCTGCTACGCTTGGCATAGAGCTGAACGAGGTTAATTGAAGACTTGCAACTTATCATTAAGCCATGAATGGCCACTTATTGGGTAAGGCTGCTCTAAAGCTGTGACTCTAACTTTATTGTCATGCAGTGAATTTTTTTTTTTTATCTTGCTTATAAGGCTCTAATGAGAGGTAATGTTCCATACTTTGCCCAATATCATTCAGCATGTGGGGCCTTCCACTGAGGCAAAGAGCACTAGAGCTGCAGTAGAGCTGGGGAGATGGAGATTTCAGTTTGGATGCCTTAGGTGTCCAAGTAGAGATTCATCTCCCCTGGGTCTTGGGGTTTAGGAGAGGGTTTGGGCTGGACTGGAGAGCTGGGAGTCTTCCATGTAAAGATGGTGGGCGCGTGGGTGTAGCTTGAGAGGGGAAAGGTACCAAGGATGTTCTGGGGAAACCCAGGTGCCGTAAGTGAGTCCTCTGACCTCCTACTCGAACAGCCCAAATGAAAAAGGGAATAAGTTGGCCAGGAGTTCCCGTTGTGGCTCAGCGGGAACAAATCTGACTAGTATCCCTGAGGACGCAGGTTCGATCCCTGTCCTCACTCAGTGGATTAAGGATCCGGTGTGGCTGAGAGCTGTGATGTAGGTCACAGACACAGCTCGGATCCTGCATTGCTGTGGCTGCACCACAGGCCAGCAGCTACAGCTCTGATTGGACCCCTAGCCTGGGAACCTCCATATGCCGAGGGGGCAGCCCTAAATAGATTTAAAAAAAAAAAAAGAAAAGAAGTTATCCAGCTTCAGAGGACAAGTGGTCTTATTTTTGTTTGCTTCTGCCTTCCATCCCACCCCTTCCTGTCTATCCCAGGTACCACTTCTCTGCTCCCCTCCCATCCTTTTCTTCTGGTATCTTTTCTCCTTTTCCACCAGACCCATTCGCTACACCTTCCATAAATATGTTGTGGTCTCCCTTTGCTGTGCCCTCTCACTGCTAATACCTATCTCACCCGCCACCGAACCTTTCTGGGCCTCAGTTTATCTCAACTCTTGAGCATCACACAGGGTGTCATACAGGGAGAAGGCTATGATGGCGAAGAAGCCCCTTGCAGATCTAAATTCTGTTCTGCCATCTTATTTCTCGCCCCCTTTCCCTTTTCGGTGCCGTTGACAGTTCAGTTCCTTTTTGAAACTTCCCTCCCTTGGCCACAGAGCTATTGTACTCTCCTAGTTCTCTTTCCGCCTGCCTCTCCTGCTGTTGCCTCTTTGCTCTTGCTTCCTTCAGCCCCCCCTAATTCTGTCCATATTTGGGAGTGTTGCGTTCTCTGCCTTTTCTCCCTTCTCCCCGGTGAGATTTTCGTCTTCTCTTCTGGCCTCACCTCTTTTGGCTTTTAATTATGGAAGCCACCCATGATTACATGTTGGTCTTAAAAAAAGGAATATAGAAGCATCGGGGCTAAAAAGCAAAAGTCTCCTTTCAGCCTCTTCCTCAGAGGTAACCACTCCTAGCACGTTGATGTCCTTTCTTCCAGGTGTTGACTCCCAAACCCCTGAAACTTAGCTCTAAACTCTCCTTTTTCATCTATGGCCACAATCAGAATACCCTTAACCTGGATGCTGTACTCTCAGCCTATCAAAATGAGCTATAGCCGAATGACTTCGGGCATGTGGTTGATGTGATTCTTTCTGTGGTTGTTTTCTCTTCTGGTTCTTTCATGTCTAATGTGTATTTATTTTTGTGTCCCCATAGCATTAGAGATATTCCATATATGTTTGACTGATCCTGTCATTTTGTGGCTGATGAGCTCTCATTACAACTCCTTCCCAGTTTGCTTATATATGCAGACCCAAGGAACTAGAATAACCCTCTGTCAAAACTTTATTTCATTTATTTATTTATTTGTTTATTTATTGTCTTTTTACGGCTGCACATGCAGCATATGGCAGTTCCCAGGCTAGGGGTCAAATCAGAGCTATCGCTGCCGGCCTATGCCACAGTCACAGCAATGCAGGATCCTTAACCTCCTGAGCGAGGCCAGGTATCCTCCCGGATACTAGTTGGGTTCATTACCGCTGAGCCATGGTGGGAACTCCCGTCTGTCAAAACTTTAGATGAGGAGTTCCCTGGTGGCCTAGCAGGTTAAGGATCTGGCATTGTCACTGCAGTGGCTTGGGTCACTGTTGTAAGCAAGAGTTCCTTCCCCGGCCAGGAACTTCTGCATGCCATGGGCATTGCCAAAACAAAAACCAAAAAGAAACTTTAGATGAAAAAGTAGATGTCTGGGTATAGGGACTAGTCATTGGGAACCGGAACATGTGAATGGGTAGGCGAGTCAGAGGAAGCATGGAGATTTGTTGGGGGAGAATAAAGTGATAGATGGATAGTACCTTGGAAACGTTGATTGGTAAATTAAAGCCAGGGTGCGAACATGAAAGAAAAACATCATGGGCTCTAAAACTTAAATATCTTAATCTAAAATATTAGCCCCTGGAATTGCTATTTGTGTGAAAAGAAAAAGATGAAGAAGATGTATAGATAAGCACCGGCATGTAATGGGTCAGTTTATAAAAAAGTATTTCCCCCTCTCTGTATATTACGTGCAAATTAACTGCCAAGGGTTTGCCTTTTGAGCCTCCAGCTTGCCGGCGGAAGGTGATTACTTCGCGTTGTTTTAATGAGGCTGCATCCTGAGCAAATGCCACACTGAAAACTGCAGGCTTCATTCCAGAGGAGCTGAGTGAGGGGTCACCATTGGAGAGGATCCATAATAGTGGTTCTCACCTGGGGGGCCGTTTTGCTCGTCTGGGGCTATTTTTCAATATGTCCGGAGGCATTTTTGGTTGTCACAACTGCGGGGGAAGTTACTGGCATCTGGTGAGTGGAAGACAGGGAAATTGCTAAAGATCCAAAAATACCCAGGTCCCCACCCCCTCCCTCCCCAGCCCCCCAACAACGAATGCTCCTACCCAACAGTAGCACTGAGGTAGAGAAACAGGGAAATTTGGGGTTGGGAGAGATCCACCCCCCTTTGGGTTTATGCTGATGTCCTGTAACACTTCCCCTTGGCGGATATGACGATTGTTCGGATTGCGGTGATAGCAGTATAAATATCAGATGAATGACTCTTATTTGCTTTTCTAGCTATTCTCATTGATTGGCTATTAAAGGAGATTACCCCCAAACTTTGTCCATACGCATTTTTTTTTCAAGGGGAACTTATTGCCAGCACAGTTAAAGAGAGAGAAACAAGAATGCTAAGACCCGATGCAATTTTATCTTGAGTTGTTGCCCTGGTGTCCTGCATTTCTAATTCTTAATCTCAAATACTGCAGGTGACCTTATCTTAAACTGAGATATAGCTCAGGAGTTTTAAATGCGCTACCCAAGGTCACATGATGTTATGTAATCGTAAACCCTGAGCCAGAAATTGAGTCTCTTGATTTCCAGGCCACTGTTCCTTCACTTCTGCCATCACTTCTGTGTTGCAGCCTTTCCTGAAGAGAAGAGTCAGGTATGTCAAACAAAGATCAAATGGTCTTAGGTGCTGGACATTTCGTGAATTTTTGCAAGAATATTTAACCTCACCGATCATTAAAAAAAAAAAAAAAAAAAGGCACGAGTTCCCATGTGGTGCAGTGGAAATAAATCCCACTTGTATCCATGAGGATGCAGGGTTGATCCCTGGCCTTGCTCCGTGGGTTAAGGATCCTGCCTTGCCCTGAGCTGTGGTGTAGGTCACAGACATGGCTGAGATCCAGCATTGCAGTGGCTGTGGTATAGACGGGCAGCAACAGTTTGATTCGACCTGCTAGCCTGGGAACATCCATATGCCATGGGTGTGGCCCTATAAAGCAAAATAAATAAATAAATAAATAAATAAAAGAAGAACGAAAAGGCAAAAATAAAAAAAATTAAAAAAAAAAAGCCACAAAAATACCCCAAGCTAATGCAGAGCAAAACTCAGGGAGTTACACATTTTCACCAATTAACATGGACACGGGGTTGCACAAATGGGCAGGGGAGCTTAGAGGAAGTGGTGGAGGGAAAGGACCTTTAGTGTGACACAGCTGGATGGCATTTCTCTAGCTACCATTTTGAAGAATGTTGCCTTTTGGACTGACTCCCAAACTCCATTTGGCTAGCACGTTGGAATTTTAAATGGGTAAAAAATATGATTTTCCGTTGTTCCCAGCTGCCCTGCATGGTTTAATAGATGTGTATTTAAAAGGGAATAGAACCAGCATTGATTTGCTTTATGAACTTAGGAAATATACTTCCTTCCTTCCTATGCTCAGTTCCTGCCTATAGTAAATGGAGGATGTTAGCGGTAAATTTATTGAGCCCTTATAATTTGCCAGGTACTGTTCTGAGCCCTTTTATACATATAACACTTCAGTACAACTCTATAAGGTAAATATTGTGATTCCCATTTTAAAATTCAGGAAACCGAGGGAAAGTGAGGTTAGGTAACTCTTGTTCTTCATTGGCTAATAAGTAGGGCCTGATTCGGATTGAGATATGCTGTCAATGGAAAATAACCCACTAGATTTCCAAGTATTAGTGTGATAAAAAGAATATAAAGTATCGCACTAATTTAAAAAGTAATTGGAGTTCCCGTCCTGGCACAGTGGTGAATGAATCCGACTAGGAACTATGAGGTTGCGGGTTCGATCCCTGGCCTTGCTCAGTGGGTGAAGGATCCGGCGTTGCCGTGAGCTGTGGTGTAGGTCGCATACACAGCTCAGATCCGGCGTGGCTGTGGCTGTGGTGTAGGCCGGTGGCTACAGCTCTGATTCGACCCCTAGCCTGGGAACCTCCATATGCCGCGGGAGTGGCCCAAGAAATAGCAAAAAAAAAAAAAAAAAAAAAAGAGACAAAATTGGTGACTTGGATCTTGCCAGCGAGGAGCTTATTATCTAGTAAAAGAACATGTACGCACAGGACTCTACATAAAATCATATGTGATCGGTGGTAGAAATCACGGGCTTAGAATCCTAAGAGGACGAGTAGTGATTTGCAGCTGTGGTGAGGAGGAGGGCAGGCTTGGGAAGGAGGCGACATTTGAGCTGGTTGGAGAAAGATGGATGGGATTTTAACAGATGTCCCCTCTGTGCGCAAAAGGATATGCAGAAATTGGTGACAGTTCATTGAGCTGGCATGCTTTTCCGCTCACCAAATGGAGGCGCTGCGTGGCACAAGATGGATGGAGAGTGGTCTGATGCATTGAAATGGGGATTTGCTAAGGATCCGTTTGTGTTGCGGTGCCTTCCTTGGCAGAACCCTTGCTTGCACAGACCTGGACATTTCCACTCATAGAACAGCTTAGCTATCTGAGTCTTTTAATTTATGGTCTCCCGGATTAGCCAGAGAGCAGGTATTGCTTAAGCACATAGTTTGTGCCTGTGCATATCTTTTTAGGTATGTATAGATGGGTGGGCAGGCACACAAGTTGTTTTAAACTGTGGTTGCAATGGGCCAGCCTCAAAATTTAGAATTAGCACGAATTTCTTCTTTGATTTTTCGTTTTGCTTTTTGGGTCTGCGCCTGCGGCATATGGAGGTTCCCAGGTTAGGGATCAAATCGGGGCTGCAGCTGCAAGCCTACACCACAGCCCAGCAACACCACATCCGAGTCACGTCTGTGACCTACACCACAGCTCACGGATCCTTAACCCACTGAGCGAGGCCAGGGATCCAACCCACGTCCCATGGATCCTAGTTGGGTTCGTTAACCACTGAGCCACGACGGAAATTCCCCTGAATTTCTTCTTATAAATTGTCATCTAGTCTTTCCAGCAAATAATGGCAGCTCCTTCCACGGGGAGGATTAAGTAAGGGGGTAGAAAGAGGCCAGGAATGTTATTCTACCAGAAGGTTCTCTACCTTGAATTGGAAGAAGTACAAAAAAATTTCCCTTACCCCCCTCCCCATACCACTGTGTTCAATTCTGTCCTGTCCTTCCCCTTACCAATGGTGCACCACATTGACAGGTCTGGTTTTGTGTGGGAGTTATTTGGCATTAAAAAAAAAAAAAGACTATGGGTGGGTGGGTGAAAGAATATTGCTTTTAAGATAAAATCTCGAAGAACTCTGTAGCCTTAAGTGGTGGGGTCCCTCCACCCGGTACCTGCAGGGCCTTTGTCTTCTAGGTGGGTTTTTTGGTTTGTTTTATGCTAATAGAGTTTTGCCCCATTAATGTAGAAGATGCTGCATTGACTCCTTCCTGCTCTCCAGCGGAAACCATACAGTTTGCTGTTTTTCCCTTTTGTAGAATCCTAAACTGTTAAAGCTACTCAGGGATACTCTTATAGAATGTTAGTGTAACTGAGCCTCTTAGAAATGATAATCCATCTCTTGTCTTAAAAAAAATTCATTGGTTTTTATTGTAACCAGTTTTTAAAAATTAGAAAATACAAATAAGGAACAAAGAAATTTTGCATCCCAAATTTTAAAAGAGGGAACATTTTGGGGGAGGTCTTTTTTGGGCTGCACCCGTAGCATATGGAGGTTCCCAGGCTAGGGGTCTAATCCTAGCTACAGCTGCCGGCCTATACCCCAGCCACAGCAACGCCAGATCCGAGCTGCATCTGCGACCTACACCATGGCTCACGGCAATACCAGATCCTTAACCCACTGAGTGAGGCCAGGGGTCGAACCCACAACCTTGTGGTCCCTAGTCGGGTTCGTTTCCACTGTGCCACGATGGGAACTCTGAGAGAACCTTTTTTTTTTTTCGCATTTTATGGCCGCACTGGCAGCATATGGAGGTTCCCGGGGTAGGGGTCAATTTGGAGCTGTAGCTGCCTGCCTACACCACAGCCACAGCAACACAGGATCTGAGCCGTGTCTGCGACCTATACCACAGCTCACGGCAACGCCGGACCCTTAACCCACTGAGCGAGAGCAGGGATTGACCCACAACCTCATGGTTCCTAGTCGGATTTGTTTCCCCTGCGCCATGACGGGAACTCCAAAAGAGAGAACATTTTTAACACCCACATGCATAGCCTTCTAGGTTGTGTGTGTATCTTTAATGCAAAAATGAATTCTACCACTTTATGAACCACCCTTTTTCATCCTTATGTCATGGACCCGTTTCTGTATTGTCAGCTCTTCATCTACAACAATATTTTTTTCTGAATACCCCATTGTATTGATGAACCATGATTGATTTAAGCAGTCCCTTGTTGGACATGTAAAAATTGTTTCTAGTTGTACCCCGTCGTTACCAGTGTTGTCATGAACATCCTCAGAGTTAAATTGTTGTCACATCCTTAACTGTTTCTTTGGTATAAATTATAACAAGTAGAATTGGGGAGTTCCTGTTGTGGCTCAGTGGCAATGAACCAGACTAGTATCTATGAGGACATGGGTTTGATCCCTGGTCTTGCTCAGTGGGTTAAGGATCTGGCATTGCTGTGAGCTGCGGTGTAGGTCACAGACATGGCTCAGATCTGGCGTGGCTGTGGCTGTGACCTAGGCCAGCAGCTGCAGCTCTGATTCAACCCCTGGCCTGAGAACGTCCATGTGCCACAGGGGCAGCCTTAAAAAAAAAAAAAGTAGAATTGGACAGATGAGAGAATAACGTTTGATCAGTTTACACTCTTGAACTCTTGCCAATCTTGTGCATTATCATTTGGAAAATATTTGTGAATTTGATACATCAGAAGGGCTTTTTGTTGTAGCATCTAACTCGAGTGAGGTTGTATTTCCTTTGTGTGCTTATGTGATTGGTAATTCCTTATTGGGTTGTGGCTTTTTCACATATTTCAGAGTTATTCAGTTATTAAGGAAAGTATCTCTGTCATCATGTTGCATGTCATTCTTCTCAGTGTTGATATCTGTTTTATAATTTTTGTTTAATGTCCACCAGGTTTCCATTTTTTCTGTAGTCAAATGTATCAGCCTTTTTGTTTGTGGTTTATAAGGTTTTTGTTTGTTTGTTTGTTTTTGTTTTTGTTTTGTTTTTGCCTTTTAGGCCTGCGCCTGTAGCATATGGAGGCTCCCAGGCTAGGGGTCGAGTTAGAGCTACAGCTCCTGGCCTACACCACAGCCACAGCAACGCGGGATCCAGGCTGCATCTGTGACCTATACCACAGCTCACGGCAATGCCAGATCCTTCACCCATTGAGTGAGGCCGGGGATCGAACCCACACCCTCATGGTTCCTAGTCACATTTGTTTCTGCTGTGCGATGGGAACTCCGCTTTGTGGTTTGTAAGTGTACCCATCTCTCACCACAAGCCAAGGAGCTCTAAGGGCCAAGATGTGCCCTCCCAGAACTCCTGCTGCTCAGAATCCCCTGCTCATTGGCTTCCAGGATGCCAAGGGCCTCTTCCCTGTGTCTGTCCTCCTCGGGGGGGGGGGGGCACTGTGCCATAGGTGTGAGCTCTCCTAGGTCTAAGGGCTGGTTGTTTGGTGGAAGAAATGTGTGCATGGAGCTTGGACACGTGGAGTGGTGTGTGCATACGTATATGCCCAAGGCCCCTAGTCGTGTAGGGAGGAGTAGAGTCAGGGGAAGGGGGAGAATAAAAAGGGGGGCTGTGAGCCAGCATTTATAGTCTAGTCTCTGGCTTTACAGATGTCACAGTAATATTTATGCTTTTAATTACAATTCAATCTGGAATCCACCTGGCCTTTCCTTTGGGATGAGCTGTGAGGTCAAAAACGAACTCCCCTCCCTCAGATGTTGCCCCTCTTGTTTTTTTGTTGTGGTTTTTTTTTTTTTTTTTTTTGGTCTTTTGTTTTGTTTTTTTTGTCTTTTTAGGGCTGCCCTTGCGGCATATGAGGTTCCCAGGCTAGGGGTCGAAATGGGAGCTACAGCTGCCGGCCTAAGCCACAGCCACAGCAACGCAGGATCCAAGCCGAGTCTGCAGCCTACACCACAGCTCACAGCAACGCCAGATCCTTAACCCACTGAGCGAGGCCAGGGATCGAACCCGAAACCTCATGGTTCCTAGTCAGATTCTTTTCCGCTATGCCATGACAGAACTCCGCCCCCTCTTGTTTTATACATGGGGAAACTGAGCCTTAGGTTGTCATTGTTCTAGAGTCAGCAGGTTGACTGGTGGCAGGGCTATTTTTTGGCTGCACGTGCAGCGTGTGGAGGTTCTGGGGCCAGGGATAAAACTTCGTGCCACAACAGTGACCCGAGCCACAGCAGTGACAATGCCAGAGCCTTAACCTGCTGAGCCACCACAGCAGAGCTGTTTCATGTTTTTTTTTTTCCCCCTTTTTTGGCTGCCCTGCAGCCTATGGAGTTCCCAGGCCAACACAGTTTCAACCTATGTGCAGCTGTAACAGTGCTGGATCCTTAACCCACTGTGCTGGGCTAGGGACCGAACCCATGTCCCAGTGCTCCAGAGACATCACCGATTCTGTTGTGCCACGGTGGGAACTTCACGGCAGAGCTGTTTCTTAGGACCGACAGACTAGTGCTCATTCCTTTGAGACCTGGGCTTGATTGCCTCTGGTCTGGTACTAACTGGCCTTTCACGTCTTGTGTAGGACAGGTTTCTGATCAATCCCACCCACCCATCGTCCACCCGCAGCCCCCATCATTTTGCCCAGCTAGTGGCGTTTTCCGGGTTCCAGCCCTTGTGGTCAGTCCGTACAGACCTTATACTCCTTGCAGGCTGACCCTTGCCCCTGCTTATAAAGCAGTCAAAACGCTACAGCCCTAGTCGCAACCCCTGGTCCTTAAGCTTCAGCTTGAAACCAGCAGGTGGGAACGCAAATATCTGTAGAAACACAGAAAAACACTTTTATTTTACGGAGTTGGCGTGGTTTGTTTTTCTTAAGGCTTCCGATGAGCTATTCAGTCACCCCACCCCTCAGTTCCCTTGAGATGCCATAAGCATAGCCATTGGTTACAGTCTGAGATAATTTGGCTGCTTCTGAATACAGGTTGCTTATTGCGATGACCTGGGTTTATGTTGTTCTCTGTCTAACTTATTTTTCAGAAAGTTCTCTAGATTTGACTCATTTTTATCCTGTCTCTGCTTTTAAAATCATGTACTGCATACCCCAAAGACAGTTCAGCCTAGCAACTATTAAAGTGACTTTCAACATGGCACTTTTTTTTTTTTAAATCTTTAATGAAGGAAAACCCTACTCTCTTTCCCCAGAGGTGGAAATCTCAATTTATGTTCAAGCAGAGAAAACTCGTTAATTAAAACTGTCAAAGTGTAGTGAGCTTTGTGACTTTAATATATGTTTCATCTGCTGATGGGGGCAGGGACAGAAATAGGAAATAGTTCCCAGGTCCTTTTCCAAGTCAGTTGCGATGACATCAATCTTCGCTTAGGTCTTCAAACCACACATTTTGATGAAGCCAAAACTGATCGGATTGAGTAGAGGACTGTACCACCACCTCTAAGGTCTGTCTTAGTTCTTTGGGTCTTATGTTGCTGCCTTCACTCCCCAACAACCAGCTTTAGAGCCTTAGAGCTAGTGTTTTTTGTTTGCTTGGCTTTGTTTAATGTGCTTGTTTTCAATGTAGGCATCACAGACAATAGGTGAGCTCTTTCAGTTACTATGTACGTTGCCCTGTGCTGTTTTTCTCATTCATAAATCTAGGATAAGACCTAAATTATCGAAACATGGTCAAGGAGTTCCCTTCGTGGCTCAGTGGTTCACAAAGCTGACTAGGAACCATGAGGCTGTGGGTTCGATCCCTGGCCTCACTCAGTGGGTTAAGGATCCGGCGTTGCCATGAGCTGTGGTGTAGGTTGCAGACTTGGCTCAGATCCCGAGTTGCTGTGGCTGTGGTGTAGGCCAGCAGCTGTAGCTCTGATTCGACCCCTAGCCTGGGAACCTCCATCTGCTGCAAGTGGGGCCCTAAAAAAAAAAAAAAAAAAAAAAGGAAAAAAAAGAGGAATATGGTCAAAATACTCTGCAAGAAGACAAAGGAGGAGTTTTAAACTGTGGTTACAATGGGCCAGGCTTGAAATTTAGATTTAACACGAATTTCTTCTTATAAATTGTCATTTAATCTTTCCAGCAAATAATGGCAGCTCCTTCCATGGGGAGGAGTAAGTAAGGGGGTAGAAAGAGACCAGAAATGTTACTCTACCAGAAGCTTCTCTACCTTGAAGTGGAAGAAGTAGGAAAAAAATAATCCCCTCTCCCCTCTCCCATACCACTGTGTTCAATTCTGTCTTGTCTTTCCACCTGCCAATTGTGCATCAAATTGAGGGGTATGGTTTTGTGTGGAAGTCATTTGTCATTAAAAAAAAAAAGACTCTGGGTGAGGGGGAATATTGCTTTCAAGATAAAATCTCAAGGGAGTTCCCGCTGTGGCTTAGTGGGTTAAGAACTCGCCTAGTATCCACCAGGACAGGGGTTTGATTCCCTGGCCTCACTCCGTGGGCTAAGGATCTGGTGTTGCAAGCTGTGGCGAAGGACGCAGATGTGGCTCGGATCCCGCGTTGCTGTGGCTGTGGCATAGGTTGGCAGCTGCAGCTCTGATTTGACCCCTGGCCTGGGAACCTCCATATGCCATGGTTGCGGCCCTAAAAAGGAAAAAAAAAAGAAAAAAGTAAATAAAAGCGTGCAGACGTATAAGGAAATGTAACATAACAGCCATGACAAGACTAAAAATATATGTGGAAGAAAGATTTTGACAGCAATGTCCCTTACCTTCCTAGTTAACTATATATTAAGAAAGTTACTTTTTTTTTTGGGGTGGGGACTAGATCCATACCACTTCCAGAAGGGCACCACTTTGTGTTTCCTGTCCAAACCAGCCTGCCATCTAAGATCCCTAGAAAACTATTGTCTCACATTTGATTTAGTCCAGCCTCTGACTCAGGCTAGCAGTCCACTCACACTGCAGTGGCCATTTCCAGTTGCCCCATGAGTAGTTGGCTGCCTGAATTTGAATTCTAGTTCTGATACTTGAATAGCTGTGGTTATAGCCTTGGACAGATTTTTTTTAACCCCCCTTATACATGAATTCTCTCATCTGTGACACGGGGATAGTGGTACCCACCTCACAAGGCTGTTGGGATGATTATATCAGATAACGTATAGTACTTATTATGGCTACTCGCACATTCTTGTTGCTTTTTTTTTTTTTTTTTGGTCTTTTTGCCTTTTCTAGGGCCGCTCCTGTGGCATGTGGAGGTTCCCAGGCTAGGGGTCGAATCAGAGCTGTAGCCACCGGCCTACGCCACAGCCATAGCCACGCGGGATCCAAGCCGTGTCTGTGACGTGCATCACAGCTCACGGCAACACCGGATCCTTAACCCACTGAGTGAGGCCAGGGATCGAACCGGCAACCTCTTGGTTCCTAATCAGATTCATTAATCCTTGAGCCACGACAGGAACTCCTCTTGTTGCTCTTGCTGATAATTGTTTTTTCATTGTCATGAAGGTGGAAATGTTGCACATCATCCTTCTCTGTTTTGAGCTGAAATCTGTCTCTTTGTAACCTCCAACCACTGCGCTGCACAGAAAGAAAAATAGTCTAACCCTTTTTCCTTACTTGCCAGCCTTTCAGATATTGGGCGGGTAAGGACACAGTGTGAAAGCATTTTGTAAATTGTAAAATGCCATGCTACCTCCAACGGAGTATTTAAATGATGTTTATTTTTTTCGTTATAGCTGGTTTAGTGTTCTGTCAATTTTCTACTGTACAGCAAAGTGACCCAATCACATGTACCTATATACATTCTCTTTCTCACATTATCCTCCAAAGGAGTATTTAACGTTATATCATGGTCTACACTAAAATTATTATCTAACCTGATCCTGGCACCTGCCGCATCTTATCTTCTCCAGGCTAAATATCTTGTGTTCCTTCTAGTGTTGTTCATATAACAGGATTTCTAGATATTTAACCATCTTAGTTGCCTAACTTGGGATATAAAGTAGTTTATTCATGTCTCCTTTAAAGCATGGCCCCTAAGATATGACTTGGTCCTATATATGCATTCAGATTAGTGAAGAGCAAAATGATGATATAATATTTACCTCTATCCTCCCTTAAAAATTATATCCTTTGTGGAGTTCCCTGGTGGCTCAGTGGTTTAAGGATCCAGTGTTGGAGTTCCCGTTATGGTTCGGTGGAAACGAATCAGTCTAGTAACCATGAGGTTGCAGGTTCAATCCCTGGCCTGGCTCAGTGGGTTAAGGATCCAGCGTTGCCATAGAGCTGTGGTGTAGGTCACGGACGTGGCTTGGATCCTGTGTTGCTGTGGCTGTGGTGTATGCCGGCAGCTGCAGCTCCAGTTAGACCCCTAGCCGGGGAACCTCCATATGCTGCAGGTGCCGCCTTAAAAAAAAAGCCAAAAGAAGGATCCAGTGTCCTCACTGCTGTGGCTTGGGTTGCAGCTGTGGCATGGGTTTGACCCCTGGCCCAGGAACTCCTGCATGCCATGCCAGTGGGCGGGAAAAAAAATTACATCCTTTGTTATGAAGTGGAAAATTGTGTCAGTTTGAGGGAGCATTATCAAGGACCTTTTCTGATGAACTCACATTAAACTTGTTGAGTATTTTTCAACTTGTCGTCTCTTATTTTTTAACCCTTTTTTGAGCCCTTGTCTTAGCAGCAAGCACTGTGCTGTGTGCTGGGGATATAGTGTGGCGGGCTCTAGCTTTGTCTCGATTTTATTTCAGTCCCTAGCTCAGCCTGTTGATATTTTTGGATTCTAGTTCTCTTTGAAACCAAATGTAGCTGTTTCTGTGTTTTATATCCTTCACGCAGTTGATCAAAATGCTCGCTCTCCCTTCCCTAACTTGTTGGGTTAAAAATGGTATCTCAGGAGTTCCCATTGTGGCGCAGCAGAAATGAATTCAACTAGGAGCCACGAAGTGAGTTAGGGATCCGGCGTTGCCGCGAGCTTTGGTATAGGTTGCAGACGTGGCTCAGATCCTGTGTTGCTGTGTCTGTGGCGTAGGTCGGCAGCTGTAGCTCCGCTTCTAGTTTGACCCCTCGCCTGGGAGCCTCTGTATGCCACAGGTGGGGCCCTAAAAAGCCAAAAAAAAAAAAAAAAATCTCATTTTTGACAAGTACAGAGCCTGAGATGAGCAGCTAGATCTCTTTTGGTGAGGTTGACATTGATCTGTTACATAGGGTTCCTTAAAACACAACTTTTTGTTGTAAATTCATTATGGATCCATAGGACGTTGCACAGAAATGCACAGGGAAGTCCTGTGTCCCCTTCCCCCAGTTTCTCCCAATGCTGACGTCTTATACAACTATAGTCCAATATCAAAACTAAGAAATTGAACTTGGTACAATCCATAGAGCTTAACTCAGATTGTGTGTGTGTGTGTGTGTGGCCCTATGAAGCTTTATCATACGTGTGGCTTTGTGTAACCAGCACCACCATGATCAAGATACTTAACTCTGCCGTCAGTACAAGACTCCCTTTATAGCCACATCCCTTCCTTCCCTCTCCTCACGCCTAGCCCCATGTGGCACCTGTTCTCCATCTCTGTAGTTCATGTTGTTTTAGGACTGTCACATATGTGGGCTCATGCACCATGCATCCTTTTGAGATTTTTTTTTCCACTCAGTGCAATTCCTTTGTCGCTCATCCAAGTCGTTGCATGTATCAGTAGTTTGTTCTTTTTTGTTGCTGAATAGCATTCCATTAGCATTCTCTTTGCCTAAGTTTATTCAGTCAGTCCTAAATCAGCCTACCTGTATTAACAGTGCAGAGCACATGTCTCACGTGAATGTATTCTGTTGGGGGAAAATGTTTTAAAGGACTTACTGAACCACAAAAACACTAAGTCAGTGGCATTACCTCAATATACCAGTCGTGCTACCCGGTCATTGCTTGTAAACCATCCGTTTAATACCCTGTTGTAGATTTTTACCCCCCCCCCCCAAATCAAGATCAGTGGTCTTTGGTTTCTGAGCTGTTTGAAAAGTATCTGGCTTTTGACAGTTCGGCTGTTAGTTGTCCAACTACAGGCTTTTTTCATTTTTGTAGTTGGCTTTGATTTTTCAGAGATTACCACTCATGCTTCTCCATCAGGAATGTTGGGTATCTCAGTAGCATGGGGTATCCTTGATGTGGGCCCACAGACCCAAACTGACTTTATTATTATCTTTTTGGCTGTACCTGTGGCATGCAGAAGTTCCCGGGGCAGGGATCGAACCCGAGCCACAGCAGCGGCGACACCAGACCCTTAACCCACTGAGCCACCAGGGAACTCCCAAACTGACTTTAAACTGCTTTAAAAGTCTCGGTGTTTCAGTATCTGTTGGGCTCTGCCAAAGAATTATTCTTATTTGCGCTACCGTTTCCAATTTGAAAATTATCCTTATCATTTAAGATGGAATTGAAATAGGAAGCAAGTCACCCCACTGGTATTTGTGCTTGCTCACTTGCTGTCTTTGTCACCTGTTCCCATAGATCTTCTATTTAGGGTCAATATCTTAACCTTGAAAATCTGAGCTTGCTGTATAGCTAGCTAGTTCCCATGGCCCACTGGCCTACCAGCCTGTTTCCTGTGTAGCTACACTGCGTTCTTTAGTCAGTTCTCCTTTTTTCCTTTGGGGATCACGGGAGATTGATGATCTTATGAGCACTTTCCCCCTGAAATCTTTTATTCCTCTTAAATAGTAGTCCACTTAAGAGCCCTTGTGGTCTCTGGTAGTAATGTCCACTCTCAGTGTCTGGGTAGTATCTTCGTACCTATCCCACTTTTTTGTCCTTGGTCATAACCCAACAGTACTTAAGAGGGCATGGACATATTTCCTAAGGTTTCTTTCACTTCTACTTTTACCAATCAGTTCTTCTTTCTTGGTCAGACTTCTACAGAGTTGTAGTTCCTCTCGCTGCTTCCTGAGCATCCCAAAGGATGAAATTTCCTTCTTGTAAGTTCAGTACAGCCCTTCCTCTTTCATAGGCATGTTGTTTCCTGGCTGACAGTCTCGTCTCAGATCCCTTGTGGCCTCTAGAATTCCTCTTCTTTGTTTGTTTGTTTGTTTGTTTGTCTTGGCTTTTTGCCTTTTCTAGGGCCACTCCCACAGCATATGGAGGTTCCCAGGCTAGGGGTCTCATCGGAGCTGTAGCCGCCAGCCTACACCACAGCCACAGCAAGGCCAGATCTGAGCTGTACCTGCGACCTACACCCCAGCTCCCGGCAACGCCGGATCCTTCACCCACTGAGCGAGGCCAGGGATCAAACCTGCAGCCTCATGGTTCCACGTTGGATTTGTGTCTGCTGTGCCAGCCACGACGGGAACTCTGGAATGCCTGTTCTTTGGTCAAGAAATGTCCATATATTCTCAACCATTTTTCTGGCACTCTTTGCCTTGATGACAGTATTTTCTTCATGACTTTTTTATTTTTTTCAATTGCAGTATAGTTGATTTACAGTGTGGTGTTAATTTCTGCTGTACAGAAAAGCAATTCAGATATATATATATATATATATATATATATGCTGAATATATAGATATATATTTTTTTTCTTTTTTACATTCTTTTCCATTATGGTCTATTCCAGGAGATTGGGTATAGTTCCCTGGGGTGCGCCATAGAACCTCGTTGTTTATCCATTCTATACCTAGTGGTTTGCCTCCACTCATCTCACGCTCCCCGTCCATCCCTCCCCGACTCCCTTCCCCCTTGGGCAGCCACAAGTCTCTTCTCTATGTCTGTCTTCACTGCCCTGCCCTCCTAAGTGGAAGCTGTCCATGCTCTCACAGTTCCTCAATTTCAAAGCTCACTTCTGCTGCCAGGATATTGTTCAACACCTTCCTTTTCCCTTCGTCTTGAATGTGCACGCCTTTGGGTCGTGGCCCGCCTCTCTTCATGGGCATCGACGGACCGCTGGCTTACTTGCTCCCATTCTTCGAGGCCTCTGGACCCTGGCTTAGCGTCCTGGGCTCTCCTGACTCCTGTTATCACCCCAGACCGTGTCCGTGGCCCCACCACTGCTTCATCCAGTGCTTCAGCATGGCACATCCTTGACTCCAGTACTGCCACCTTCATTTTCACACTGCCTCAGTCACTTCGTCCTGTGTGGTCACACTTGGGGTCTTGGCACTAACTGGAACTATTCTACTTCTGCTATTTCCAGCCCTGAAATTCAAGTTTTTTTTTTTTTTTTTTTTTTTTTTTTTTTTGTCTTTTCTAGGGCTGCTCCCTTGGCATTTGGAGGTTCCCAGGCTAGGGGTCGCATCAGAGCTGTAGCCTCCGGCCTACACCACAGCCACAGCCACAGCAACACGGGATCCGAGCCGCGTCTGTGACCCACACCACAGCTCCCAGCCACACCGGATCCTTCACCCACGGAGCGAGGCCAGGGATCGAACCCGCCACCTCACGGTTCCTAGTCAGATTCGTGAACCACTGCGCCACGACGGGAGCTCCTGAAATTCAACTTGTTGACGAGCACCTCTCGCCTTCCACGTTCCAGATCCCCTTCCTCTCCCAGAACCTTTCTGACCGCATCGACCCTTCTGGTCCCTTCTCTTCTCTTCCTGACTTTCAGCCCTCTCCCCCTTCTGCGGTCTTTCCCACTCATTCAGCCGTTTCCCCTTCTCTCCCCCACTGCCCCTACCCACGCAATCCCCGCCAGCCATCTGATACTCATTCCCAGCAGTATCCTCAATTCCCTCACGCCCCTCTGGTGCCTCTTGTTCCCCTGCACCTGCCCTGCCAATCCCCAGGCCTAGACGGACTTCAGCATCTGCTTTCTCCCGTCCTGTTCCCAGGCCGCTGTGCAGCACTTCGGAAAACCACCCCAGCATGCCAGTGATATATCCATGACCAAACTGTGATTTCTGACCACAGCTGGATCCTCCACGGCTGCTCGCTAATCCTCTTCTGCTCATTCCCAGTTGGTTCCTTTTCCAGTTTCCCACAGCATCTGCTCCATTTTCTTACCACACCCCTCGAGGGCCCCCCGACGTGGCCTTCACCATCCCCAGCTCCCCTCAGCAGATCATCTAGTTACATCCTTGCCTGAAAAGATAGAGCCCACTAGTCACAAGCTCTCTTTCCCTTGACACATTTCTGTCCATGGCTACTTTTATCTTCATTCTTTGAGTATCATCTTTTCCCAGGCTTTTTACCTCTTCCCCTCATGCCTCCTTCAAGAGAGTCTGTGTTCCACTAATCTCTTCCTTCTCTCTCGTATCTTTCATATTTTCCTCAAAGAATTCTTTTTCTTCTGTCTGCACATATCCAAGAATCCCTCTTGTACCTACTTCCCGAAAATCTACCATCTCTGTAGATGAACAGGAAATCTTTTTTCCTTCATTTTATCTGAAAATGTCTTTTCTTCTTCTTCTTCTTCTTCTTCTTCTTCTTTTTTTTTTTTAAAGGGCTGCACCTCCGGCATATGGAAGTTCCCAGGCTAGGGGATGAATTGGAGCTGCAGCCGCTGGCCTACACCACAGCCACAGCAATGCCAGGTCTAAGCCATGTTTGCAACCTACACTTCAACTCATGGCAACACCGGATCCTTAACCCACTGAGCAGGGCCAGGGATCAAACCCGTGTCCTCATGGATACTGGTCGGGTTCTAAACCTGCTGAGCCACAGCGGGAACTCCTATCTGAAAATTTCTTGAAAGAGCCATCTCTGCTTTCTCACTTTTCAGCCTTTGACTCATAAAATCTGGCTCGTGCACCCTTCCCTTTACTAAAAACTGACCTCTCATAGGTCAGCATTGACTTTGATATTCAGGTTGGGGTGGATTGGGTGTCCTGTGATAGAGAAAACAGAGGAGGGAGGGTGTGTGTGTGTGTACATACAAACTTGCCCATGCTTGTTTAGAGGGGGAAAGAAGTATGATGGAGGGAGATGTAATTCAATACTGTACCTTACTTCTGTTCCAGAGAAGTTAATAAATAATGTTAATTCACTTCATTCTCTTTGCTGTGACTCCCAACCATTATTCACTGTGTTTCCACCATCTGGTTTATTAAATTCCATAAGAAAGTACTGCCTTTTAAAAATGATGGTGATGAAGGAGTTCCCGTCTTGGCTCAGTGGTTCACAAATCTGACTAGGAACCATGAGGTTGTGGGTTCGATCCCTGGCCTTGCTCAGTGGGTGAAGGATCTGGCGTAGCCATGAGCTGTGGTGTAGGTTACAGACGCGGCTCAGATCCTGCGTTGCTGTGGCTGTGGTGTAGGCCGGTGGCTACAGCTCCGATTGGACCCCTAGCCTGGGAACCTCCATATGCCTCGGGAGCACCCCTGGAAAAGGCAAAAAGACAAAAAAAAAAAAAATGATGGTGATGATGGTGATAGCGGCCGCCTTTGGGGTGTTTCCTCTGTGCCTTATACTGTGATTGATATTTGAATGCATTATGGCCTTTGGTTTTCGTAAGAGCTTATTAGTGAAATAAGTGTTCTAATGTCCATTTTATGGATGGGCCAGGGATGGTTCAGAGGGCAGGTGTTTTAACCAAGATCACATGACAACCAAGAGCCAGCACCTTGGTCGGCCTGGCATTAAACCTCTCCTTAACCATTATATTCTCCTGCCTTCTATGACCTAGAGCCAGATGCCATCTCACTAGCTCTTGAGGACAGTAACTGTGCGATCATGCTTGCTTTCTGGTGTTTCACGTGCCCTGGTGACTTTGTTTCTGATGACGACTCTTTACATCAGTCTGAGAACTGAAAATCAGCCTGATGTCTAGCTCTTTTGTCTGGTTTGGAGTGGAGGGTATCTCTTCCATCACGTTTTTCTTTCTATGTCGTGTTTTTGGCTGGTATGTTTTTTTTCCTTTCTTTAAACCTTTTCTTTTGAGTCCATGTTGGTTATGTTAGCGAAGCTCCCACAAAATCATTTCTTCCTGGTCTGTGAAATTTCCCCCAGTCCTTGCTGGAAGTTCATCATTCTGAGATCTTCAGTGATTATCCAGAAAACCACATCCTATTCTTTGACGTCATCTAAGTAACAGTATATTCATTTCCCATATCTTTCCTTCTGGTCAGAAGGAGGAAGAAGTTAAAAAGCTCCCACAGGTCCCTAAAGTCTTCAGTTTTCTACCTAAACTTTCACAGTCAGTAGATAATAGTCCAGGTTCTTCCTCATTTTGTAATTTGTTTCCAGACCTAAACATTCCCAGGACAAAAAATAAACTGAAAGGAGTTACCACTGTGGCTCCAGTGGGTTAGGACCTGACATTGTCTCTGTGAGGACGCAGGTTCGATCCTTGGCCTCACTCAGCAGGTTAAGTATCTCGCGTTGACGAAAGCTGTGGGGTAGGTCACAGATGCAGCTTGGATCTGGTGTGGCTGTGCTATAGGACCGTAGCCACAGTTCCAGTTTGACCCATAGCCTGAAGACTTCCATATGTTGCAGGTGTAGCCATAAAAAGACAAAACGGAAACAAACGCAAAAACCAAAAATAAACTGGAAGATATACAGCATGCCTGTTCATCTCACTGCAAGAGTAAAAAGCACCCCAGAATGGGAGAAATTTGCTGGGACTGAAGAAATAGTCAGCTTTTGCTGTTAATTAGGCAGGGAGGATAGACAACAATAAAGACAAGCACAAAGGTAGCAGAAAACATTTTTTTTTTTTTTTTAACCAAAGTCAGGAAGCAGCTGTAACAAAGCCACAAAGACACCCTCTTTCAGCGAATCCTGCTTTCTTGTTAATGATGCCCTAGACCCACTCTGCTCTTCCCATCTATTACTCCCCAGTAATCCCACATGCTGGGCTGCCCCTGCCTCAGAGGATCACCCCATCCCTAGTTTATTCCCGCTGCTCCTAATCCTGCCTCAGAAATAAACACCAACCTAGAACTGATCCTCGCTTTCCTTAGGCCCTCTTCGTGATGTTGCAGTCATTCAGAGACATCCCCCCAAAATGCGTCCCTTCTCCTTCTTGTTGACCAGCATCCCAGGGTTCCTCTGGCATGCCCTTCCTTACGATGAGTGAACAGATCTGACTTTGTCAGATTGTGGACTTGTCCTTGGTGACCTCTAGGCGATTGAGCTTTAAATGTCATTCTCACCTTGAGCTTCCCCCGAATGAGAACTTGGCCTACGTAATTAAGTTCAAGCCTGGCCCAGTTCCATCTTGAGACTGAATGTCCCCATCCGTTTCTTGGCTCAACCCAGGTGTAGTGGCAATAACGGACTGATACAGTGCCATCTTAGTCTCGAGGCAGCAGCCTGAGCTGAAAAACCAGTATTGAAACGAGATTAGAGACCTGAAATGCTGGGGTCAGTACTATACATGGTGGTAAAGGGGGGTGCGGACTTAATGAGCCACCAGCCAGTGACTCCAGAAGGAGGTGAAGTGGTGAAAAATGTGAGGGACATACATTGGTTTTAAAAATATGTCAAAGAAGGTGTTGGACTTGGGATGGGGTAGAGGGGGCAAGAGCAGGTGAGTCCTGGTAGAGCAGACTGACTCGTGTAAAAGGATGGAAGCCAGAATGGACGGGTCATATTGGAGCACTAGCCTTTCTGTTGAGCGTGGAGAGGCAAAGAACAAGAAAGCCTCAGTTTGTTGATCTCTTTTCTCAGTGAAGTGCATGGTTTTGGGGGCTGGAGAGAGGCTGATTAGGATTTAAGAAGAGACGATTCCAGCAGGTGGCCATCACAGTGATATAAAAGTAGTCTAGGAAGGAGGAGGAACAGCAACGTCTGGCGGTACCGCTTAGATACTTCTTTTGGGGACGCTTTGCTTGCTCCCTGTGGAGAGGATGCTTTCCATTTCTGCTCACCTGGACCACTCAAAGCAAGGAAATATTTCTCCCTGCTTGATCTTTGCCTTACATTAGGAAGAAGGGCATTTGATATCTCTCCTTAGAAGGTGTATCAGGACAAGAGTTACACACCAGGTCAGTATTCTCACGGGACAGATGACAGGTGAATTCGGCATCAGTTATTGTGAAGACCTGTGCTGTTTCCAAGGAGGCCATTTAGGGTACAGTCTATGTTCTTCCTGTTTGTAGACCATTAAGTCTATCTTTTTTCTTTTTTCTTTTTTTTTTGCTTCCCAGGGCCGCACCCGAGGCACATGGAGGTTCCCAGGCCAGGGGTCCAATTGGAGCTACGGCTGCCGGCCTATGCCACAGCCACAGCAAGCTGGATCTGAGCTGTGTCTGCGACCTACATCACAGCTCACAGCGAGGCCAGGGATCGAACCCGCAACCTCATGGTCCCTAGTTGGATTCGTTTCCGCTTCGCCATGACGGGAACTCCTCTTTTTTTCTTGTTATCACCAAAAAAGTGCAAAGGAATGCCTGCATTGCATCATCGTTTTGGATGAAACCAAAGCCTTAATTCTGTTGCTTTTGCAGTGAACTAACACCTTTCTTATCTTGGGCAACTCCATTGAAATTGGTTAACCAGTTAAATGGTAACGCTACCTTTCTTGGTGTTATTTTCTGTTTGGATGGGATATATGTTGCATTTTTAACTCCAGCTATAAAAACAATAATATTCAGTATGGTAAATTTGCTTTGGTTTAGAAGAGTATTTGTTCAGCAGCCATTTGCTGAGCACATGCCAGAAAGTGTCAGATGATGTTTTGAATAATGGAGCTGTTTTTTGTTGAAGTTAGAGCAGCAAACAAGATAATGTTCATTTGAAAGAACCGTGACAGGATGAGTAGGTAGGTGAGAGACTCCTTCTTGAAAAAGCTTCATTAATTCCATCCAATTATAAGTAAAGTATACTTTGTGTTTTAGCAAAAAAGTATAGCTTGAAACAAACTTTTGCCAGTTAGATCTTTAACGAACAAGTAGCAATTTAGTGCCAGGCTTTGTTCTCGGTACCTTGCAAAATTAAATCATTCATCACCCCCCCCCCCCAAAAAAATCTATGAGGCAGATACCATTTTTACCTCAAAAAAATGTTTTTTTTAAATTTTTTTAATTTTTTGTCTTTTTGCCTTTTCTAGGGGCGCTTCCCGCGGCATATGGAGGTTCCCAGGCTAGGGGTTGAATCAGAGCTGTAGCCACCGGCCTACACCGCAGCCACAGCCACGCGGGATCCGAGCCGTGTCTGCAACCTACACCACAGCTCACAGCAATGCCGGATCCCCACCCCACTGAGCAAGGGCAGGGATCGAACCTGCCACCTCATGGTTCCTAGTCGGATTGGTTAACCACTGTGCCATGACGGGAACTCCTCAAAAAATGTTTTTAAAGGTCACACCTGTGCCATGTGGAAGTTCCTAGGGGTTGAATTGGAGTGGCACCTTTTGGCCTACACCACAGTCACAGCAATGCCAGTTCCAGGCTGCATCTGCGACCTACACCACAGCTCATGGCAACACTGAATTCTTAACCCATGGAGCAGGGCCAGGGATCGAACCTGCATCCTCATGGATACTAGTCAGGCTTGTTACCTATGAACTACAACGAGAACTCCTTCGCCTTAATTCTGTAGGTGAAAAAAATGGAGTCACTTAGAAGCTTGGCATCTTGCCCAAGGTTACAAGATATTAAGTCATGATGTTAGGATTTGAAATACAGGCAGCCTGTGCTACCTGTGTTTAGCTGCAAATAGCTTCTTTTGGAAGGACCCGTGAGTTTTAATTTGCTCAAGTGGATTTATCATGCCTCCTGAAATCCTGCTTATGCTGTCAATGTGTTTATCAACCTCCTTCATCCCTGTATGAAGCTATTTTTCTCCCCAGCTGTAATCCACGTCATGACAGGTTCTGAGTTAATGGTATTTATGTTTAAATTTTGTTATTTTTATTATATCTTTTGCTAATTTTTTGGTCACTTGTCTCCAGGGCTCATTCTTTCAGCCATCAGACTGTTCAGTTCCACAAGCCCTCTCTTCCATTGCTCCCCCGACAGCAGATTCCCACAGACTCCACACAGGGTGACTTTATTCTGCCTCAGTCTATTAGTGACCAAGTCTCCCAAGTTCAAGGAGAAACCTCTCTTGACCTATATCAGCATGTACATGACTGAAAATTGTGTCACATACAGCAAAACATATGTGCTTCCAGGGCACCCCACAGCAGGATTAAAATAGGTCTGTCTTGTGTTGTCTTATGCTGCTTGTTCCCCTAGAAAGGTAACCACATGGGGTCATTCTCCTCAGCTTAAAACCAGGGGTATCAACATGACAAAAGGGCTGAAGAATGTGCCTGGGGTTGATTTAATGATTTGTGAGATTCTGTTCAGCCTTGAGACCATGTGATTTTTATCTGTTTTTATCTGCTTTATTGAGACATACTGACACCTAATAAACAGCACATATTTAAAGTGTACCATGTGATAAGCTTTGAAATATGTATATGCTTGTGAAGTCATCACCGCTATCAAGCTAATGAAAAAGGTCATTACTGGGAGTTCCCATTGTGATGCAGCGGAAACAAATCTCACTAGTGTCCATGAGGACTTGGGGTTCCATCCCTGGCCTCGCTTGGTGGGTTAAGTAAGGATCTGGCGTTGCTGTGGCTGTGGCGTAGGTCGGAACTTCCATGTGCTGCAGGTGCAGCCCTAAAAAGCCAAAAAAAAAAAAAAAAAAAAGTCCATTACCTCCAAAAGTTTCTTCCTGGTCTTGCGTCAATTCTTCCCTTTTCAGCCAGCAAGGACACGCCGTCCCCCAAACAAAAAATGTATTACTATGTGTTAATTTGCTTTTCCTAGATTTTTTTATTTTAGGACTGTACCTGCGGCACATGGAAGTTCCCAGGCTAGGGATTGAATCAGAGCAGCAGCTGCTGACCTACGCCACAGCCACAGTAATGCCGGATCTGAGCTGCAGCCAGCTTGTGGCAACACCGAATCCTTAACCCACTGAGCGAGGCCAGGGGTTGAACTTGGATCCTCGCGGTGACTACGCTGGGTCCTTAACCACTGAGCCACAGTGGGAACTCCTGCGTTTCCTAGAATTTTATGTAAGTGGAATCACACAGTATATAGTTTCTTTTGTTTGGCTCCTTTCGTTCAGCATAATTATTTTGAGATTAATTCATGCTGTGCATACCAATCGTTCGTTGCTTTGTGTTATCTTGTTTTATGGACATAATACAGGTTATTTATCCGTTCCTCTGCTGATGGACATTGGAGTTGTTTTGGATTTTCAGCTACTACGAGTAATGCTGCTGTATGTATATTTGTGAGCAAATCTTTCTCTGGACAGATGCTTTCATTTCTCTTGAGTAAATAGCTAAGATTGGAATGACTGCATCCTATGGTAAGTGTGTGTTTAACGTTTAAGAAATTGCCAACCTGTTAGCTGAAGTGGTTGCTGATGGGAGTGAAAATGGTAGAGTCAGTAAGTTGTAGCTGTTCCACATCTGTCACAATACTTGATATATCAGTGTGTTTATTTTTAGCCATTCTAGTAGGTGCTATCTCATTGTAGCTTTAAATTGTCTCTTCCTTTCCACTTATTTTATGTCTTTGTATTTAAAGTGAGGTTTTTGGAGTTCCCATCATGGCGCAGTGGTTAAGGAATCCGACTAGGAACCATGGGGTTGAAGATTCGATCCCTGGCCTCCCTCAGTGGGTTAAGGATCCGGCGTTGCCGTGAGCTGTGGTGTAGGTCACAGACGCGGCTCAGATTCCATGTTGCTGTGGCTGTGGCTGTGGTTGGTGGCTACAGCTTCGATTGGACCCCTAGCCTGGGAACCTCCATATGCTGCGGGTCCAGCCTAAAAAGCAAAAAAAAAAAAAAAGCGCTTCATTGATTTTTGTGTATTAACCTTATTTCCTGCAGCTTTGCAGAATTCATTTATTAGTTCTAGTAGTTTTTTGGTGCCTTCCTTAGGATTTTCTGTGTACATGGTCATGCCATCTGTATTTACACATAGTTTTACTTCTTACTTTCCAATCTGGCTGCTTTTAATTTCTTTTTCTGTTCTAACTGCCCTGGTTAGAACTTCCAGTAGAATATTGTATAGAATATTTGAGATTGGACATCTCAAATTTTTCCTGATTTTAGGGGAGAAAGCATTCAGTCTTTCACAATCCATTATGATTGTTTTATGAGGGTTTTTTTGTTTTTGTTTTTGTTTTTTTGGTAGCTGGATTTAATTAAGGAAGATCTCTCCTATTCCTAGTTGATTGATGGTTTTATCTCAAAAGGGTGTTGTAGCCTCTGCCCTAGGAGTGACTGGTGTGAGGGTGATCAGGGCACGTCGTTCTTGCCTCCTGCACCGGGTGTCTGCCCTACAACTGTGAGCTGGGTGAGGGAAAGGAGTCTTGGTGGTCTTCTTGGTTCCACCTGGATCAAAAGACAACTTCTGCAACATCAGGGCTGGGGAATTAGGAGCACCAGCGCCCTGCCCCTCCCGGGGTGAAACTGGGAGCCTCGAGGGGAAGGAGCCCCCATCTTCTTGGCTTCCCGGGATAGAGCCTCTGTCACACAGCCATTTGGGGAGTGTGATCAGGCAGCAAGTCGTAGCTTCAATGTCATCCGCACTCACTGTTCTTTTTTTTTTTTTTTTTTTTTTGTCATTTTTTGCCATTTCTTGGGCCACTCCAGCAGCATGTGGAGGTTCCCAGGCTAGGGGTTGAGTCGGAACTGTAGCCGCCAGCCTACGCCAGAGCCACAGCAACGCAAGATCTGAGCCGCGTCTGCAACCTACACCACAGCTCACGGCAACGCCAGATCCTTCACCCACTGAGCAAGGCCAGGGATCGAACCCACAACCTCATGGTTCCCAGTCGGATTCATTAACCACTGCGCCACGACGGGAACTCCTGCACTCACTGTTCTTGCTGAGATGTAATAGATTTTCTTCAATGGGTATTTCTCCTTTTGCAGTACACCCTTAGGACAGTTTCCAGAGGCTTACAACGATTGCTTTTAAAAATTATTTTTACCAGGTAAATTGTTGCTTTGCTAGGGAGACAGTGGGCCAAGCTCCTTATCCCACATTCTATAAGTCCCAACCAATGATGAGACGTTCTAATTTAAAAAATTATTTGGGGGAGTTCCTTTCATGGCTCAGTGGTTAACAAACCCATCTAGGATCCGGGAGGTTGCGGGTTCCATCCCTGGCCTTGATCAGTGGGTTAAGGATCCAGTGTTGCTGTGAGCTTCGGTGTAGGTCGCAGACAAGGCTCAGATCCTGTGTTGCTGTGGTGTAGGCTGGCAGCTGTAGCTTTGATTCGATCCCTAGCCTGGGAACTTCCGTATGCAGAAAGTGTGGCCCCCAAGAGACAAAAAGAAATGGGGTGTAATTTTACACGTACTAAAAATTTGTAACAATAACAAAAATACAAAGACCACTCTTACACCCTTTACCCAGATTCACCTACTGTTAATGTTTTACTCTATCTATCGTTTATGTGCATGTGCATGTGTGTGCATGTGTGTGTGTGTGCACATATGTTTTCTGCACCATATGAGGGTAAAGTACGTACATCATGGCCCTTTACTCCTAAATAATTGAGTGTATATTTCTTAGGAATAGAGATAATCTATTGCAGAACTGTAGAATAGTTATCAATTTCAGTAAATTTAGTATTGATTATTTATCTAATCTGCCATAGAATCCAGTCCTGTATTTGTACCTCACACTTCCACCCTCTGTTTTACATGTTTTTTTTTCTTTTGATGGCCACGCCTGCAACATATGGAAGTTCCTGGGCCAGGGATCGAATCGGAGCTGGAGGTGCAGGCCTGTGCCACAGCCACGGCCACACTGGATCCGAGCTGAGACTGCAACCTATGCCACAGCTTGTGGCAACCCACTGAGCGAGGCCAGAGGTCAAACTTGCATCCTCACAGAGACTCCACTGGGTCCTTAACCCACTGAGCCCCAATGGAAACTCCTGTGTGTGTTTTATATTGTACATAATACTCGTACATGGGAATCCATATTTCAGTGTTTTTCTGTTTTTTTAAGCTTTATTTTATTTGAACTTTAATTTTTCCACTCTGAATTTTAATTTTGTTTTTAAAATTTTTTAAAATTGAGGCATAGTTGATTTACAGTGCTGTGTTAGTTTCAGGTGTACAGCAAAGTGATTCACATATATATATTCTTTCTCAGATTTTTTCCATTATAGGTTTTTACATGATATTGAATATAGTTCCATGTGCTATACAGTAGGTCCTTGATGATTATTTTATATATAGTAGTGTGTATTTTATATATAGTAGTAATCCCAAACCCCTAATTTATCCCCCTCTCCAACCTTTCTCCTTTGGTACCCATACCTGTGTTTTCAAGGTATGTGAGTCTGTTTCCGTTTTGTAAATAAATTCATTGTATCATTTTTTTAGATTCCACATATAAGTGATATATGATTTATCTTTGCCTGACCTCACTTAGTATGATAATCTCTGAGTCAGTCCGTTTGCTGCAAATGGCATTGTTTCATTTTTTATGGCTGAGTAGTACTCCATTGTATATATGTACCATATGTTTATTCACTCTTCTGTCAATAGACACTTAGCTTGCTTCCTTGTCTTGGCTATTGTAAATAGTGCTGCAGTGAACATAGGGGTATGTGTATCTTTTTCAGTTATAGTTTTGTCCATATATATATATATATATATATGCCCAGGAATGGGATTGCTGGGTCGTATGGTAGTTCTGTTTTAGATTTGTAAGAAACCTCTGAACATAGTTGGCTGTCCCAATTTACATGCCCACCAACAGGGTAGGAGGGTTCCCTTTTCTCTGCACCTTTTCCAACATTTATTGTTTGCAGACATTTTGATGATGGCAATTCTGACTTTAGTTTTGATTGGCATTTCTCTCTATATATATATTCTTAGGGAGTTCCCATTGTTGAAGAGTGGAAACGAATTCGACCAGTGTCCATGAGGATGCGGGTTCGATCCCTGGCCTTGCTCGGTGGGTAGGAGATCTGGTGCTGCTGTGAGCTGTGGCGTAGGTTGCAGATGTGGCTTGGACCCTGAGTTGCTGTGGCTGTGGCGTAAGCCAGCAGCTGCAGCTCCGGTTCTACCCCTAGCCTGGGAACCTCCATATGCCACAGGTGTGGCTCTAAGAGCAAAAAAAAAAAAAGAATATATATATATTCTTTTTCAGATTTTTTTCCTGTTTTTCTATTTACACACATGTGCAATAAAAAGGCTTGTGAAGCAACCCATCCAGAGTTTGACAAAGTGCTTTCACCATCAGCTCAGCTGATCCTACCACCACCTTGTGATGCAGGCAATGTGTATTTTCGCACCCTTATCAAATATGAAGAAATCACTGAGGAATTCGCTAAAGCTATAAAGCTTAGCAAGTGTTAGACCTGTGGGCCTCAACCCCAGGACTTCTGACCCCAGAGTTCATCTCTTTCCACACCATGTGACCTTGCTAAATAAGCTCTCAGCTGTTTACATGGGACTTTTCTATGTAGGAATTTGAAAGCAACTTCAGATCACATGACTCTAAAGCCTGTGCCAGATGCCTCCAACATATAGTTTTGAAGACATTGTGGCTCGGTGAGGTCAAGTGGCTGTCACTTCCTTAAGCAAAGTAGGAAAAAGGAAGCCTTACTGCCATTTTCTTTCCTCCTCTCACAGTGACCACCCCTCCCCCCCAATTCCCAGAAATGTTTCACTTGACTAACAGCAACATTTATATGGTGCATTAACCAATTCCAATGCATTTAAAAATTTTCCATCGTTTTGGAGTTCCTGTCAAGGTGCAGTGGTTAACGAATCTGACTAGGAATCATGAGGTTGCAGGTTCGATCCCTGGCCTTGCTCCGTGGGTTAAGGATCCGAGGTTGCTATGAGCTGGGGTGTAGGTCACAGACGCGGCTCGGATCTGACGTTGCTGTGGCTCTGGCGTAGGCCAGTGGCTACAGTTCCAATTCGACCCCTAGCCTGGGAACCTCCATGTGCTGTGGATGCGGCCCTAGAAAAGGCAAAAAAAAAAAAAAAAAAAAGAGGAAGGTTGCAGTCTTCAGAGTGGAATATACAAGATAATCTACTAGGATGTAGGAAGGAAAGAATAAGAATTTTTTTTTTTTTTTTTTTGCCATTTCTCTAACTGTTCTTCTGTTTGCTCTTTTTTTTTTTAACAGCTTTATTAAAATTCACATTCCATCAACTCACCCATTTAGAGTATATGATTTGATGGTTTTAAGTGTATCCATCACCCCCCCCACCCCCCCCAGGAAACTGCTATTCTACTTTCTGTCTATAGATTTGCCTATTCTAGACATCTCATAAAAATGGAATCATACAATATGTGGTCTTTTGCGTCTGGCTTCTTTCCCTTAGTGTAATATTTTCAAGTTTCATCCATGTAACCGTAAGTCATTCCTCTTTATTGCCTAATAATATTCCATTGTATGGATCTACCACATTTTGTTTATGCATTTTCCAGGTCATGGATATTAGGGTTGTTTCTACTTGTTTGCTTTCATAACTAATGCTGCTCTAAACATTTGTCTGTTTCTTGGTGGACATACGTTTTCATTTCTTTTGGTTATTACTGTGTTCCTTGATGAGCATACATGAATGGGATACATGGGAGGTGGAAGGGATGGCAGATAAATATAGAAGTAGAACCTGGGAGTTCCCTGGTAGCCTAGCAGTTAAGGAGCTGGTGTTGTCACTGCAGCGGCCCTGGTCACTGCTGTGGCGGGGGTTTGATGCCTGGCCCAGGAGCTTCTACATAGCCGAAAACAAACAAAAAAAAAGAAGTACAACTTGGAGTTGCCGTCGTGGCTCAGTGGTAATAAGCCCACCTAGTACCTATGAGGACAGAAGTCAGTCCCCGGCCTCACTTAGTGGGTTAAGGATCTGGTGTTGCCGTGGGCTGTGGGGTGGGTCACAGACGGAGCTCGGATCTGGCAGTGCTGTGGCTGTGGTTGTAGGCCAGCAGCTACAGTTTCCAATTTGACAACCTAGCCTGGGAACTTCCATATGTCACAGGTGGCAGCCCTAAAAAAGCAAAAAAAAAAAAAAAAAGTAGAACCTGATTTGGGGAAGGAAGGTGTTGGTGAGTGTTCAGTTTGGGACATCTGGAATTCGAGGGCATCATTCATTCAGGTGATATTTGAGCGGCTTATTTGTGCCAGGCACAGTTCAGGATGCCAGAGATATATTGAAGGAAGAGACAGCCAGGGTCCCCGCCCTAATGGAACTTGTGGGCTTAGTAGGGCAGACAGACAGAAGCAATTATAGCCAAGTGTAATGGGTGTCATGGTAGAAGCGAGAAGAAGGGTTTAATTCAGGCTCCTGGAAAGAGTGATTCTATAAGACGCTGTGGTTAGTAGAAAGAAGTTTAAAATTGTTATAGCTTGGAGTTCCTGTCGTGGTGCAGTGGTTGACGAATCCAACCAGGAGCCATGGGATTGCGGGTTTGATCCCTGGCCTTGCTCGGTGGGTTGAGGATCCGGTGTTGCCGTGACCTGTGTGGGTCGCAGACGTGGCTTGGATCCCTCGTTGCTGTGGCTGTGGTGTAGGCTGGCAGCTAGAGCTGCGATTCGACCCCTAGCCTGGGAACCTCCATATGCCGTGGGAACAGCCCAAGAAAATGGCAAAAAGACAAAAAAATAAAAATAAAAAATAAAATCGCTATAGCTTAAGGTAGAAGTAGGGAGAAGGACAGAGAATTATCAGGTATGGATAAAATATTAGAGTTCATAAGATAATATTGTTGGAGTTCCCGTCAGGGCTCAGTGGTTAATGAACCCCACTAGTATCCATGCGGACATAGGTTTGATCCCTGGCCTCCTTGTTCAGTGGGTTAAGGATCCGGTGTTGCCGTGAGCTGTGGTGTAGGTTGCAGATGCGCCTCAGATCTGGCATGGCTGTGGCTGTGGTGTAGGCCTATAGCTACAGCGCCAATTTGACCCCTTACCTGGGGAACCTCCAGTTGCTGGGAGTATGGCCCTGAAAAGACAAAGACAAAAAAAAAAGAAAAAGAAAGATAATATTGGTTTCCCCTACTTTCCCCCTTCCTTCCCACAAGGGGGAAGAAAAAAGGATGATTGCCTGCAGCTCCAGGGAACAACTAGCAGTTCCCTGACTCTCTTGCTTTGTTGCCCCCGTGCCTTTGAATGTGCCCTGCCCTCTACTGGGAATTTTCCTCTCCCATCCCTTTTGTCTAGCCACCTCCTGCCCATCTTTATGATCATCTTTCAGAAAGCTTGATGTGACCCCCTGTTCCATGTCCCCCACAGTCTTCTGGGCCTACGGACCACCCTCTCTCTTCTTCTATTTCTTTTCTTTTTTTGGTCTTTTTGGGGCCGCAGCCATGGCATATGGAGATTCCCAGGCTAGGGGTCAAATCAGAGCTGTAGCCACTGTCCTACGCCTCAGCCACAGCCACACCAGATCCAAGCTGCATCTGCAACCTACACCATAGCTCACGGCAATGCTGGATTCTTAACCCACTGAGCAGGGCGAGGGATAGAACCTGTGTCCTCAAGGATGCTAGTCGGATTCATTTTCACCGAGCCATGACAAGAGAGACGGGAACTCCTCTCTTGTGTTAGTTGTATGTGCCCTAAGAGCAGGAGTCTGTTCATCAACCTAAGTAGCCCCCCCGCCCCAGTGCTTTCCCCATAGTGGGATGGATGAATTAAACAAAAATAACCACCTCTGGAGAAAAATCTGCCTTTTGTGAACAAGAGGAGGAAGCTTCATCACTTCATAAAAAAGGAGCTTCATTGTGAGTCTAACTCAGTTGTTCTTAACCTGGGCCGATTTTGACCCTGATCTCTCAACCCATCCCACCCCAAACATTTGACAGTGTCTGGAGACATTTTTAGTTGTGACAGTTGACTGGGGGAAGGGAGCAGGTGGCCGGCATCTAGTAGAGGACAAGGATGCTGTTAACACATCCTACAGTACCCAGGAGAACCCCCCACAACAATTATCCAGCCCCAAATATCAGTAGTGCTGAGGTTGAGAGACACTGGTCTAATGTAGTTCAACTGTCTCTCTCTCTCTTTTTCTGTTTTTGGTCTTTTTGGTCTTTTTTTAGGGCTGCACCTGCGGCATATGGAAATTCCCAGGCTAGGAGTAGAATTGGAGCTGTAGCCGCCAGCCTTCGCCCCAGTCACAGCACCGCAGGATCCGAGCCTCGTCTGCAACCTACATCACAGCTCATGGCAACGCCAGATCCTTAACCCACTGAATGAGGCCAGGGTTCAAACCAAGTCCTCATGGATGCTAGTCGGGTTTGTTAACTGCCGAGCCGACAGGAACTCCTAGTTCAGCTCTCTTTTACTCAAAGCACTGGTTCTCAAAGTGTGCCCTCCTCCTGGCAGTGGCAACATCCACTGGGGAACCGTTTGAAAGGACAATTTGGGGTTTCCGTTGTGGCTCAGTGGGTTAAGGACCTGATGTAGTCTCTGTGAGGATGCCGGTTTGATCTCTGGACTCAGTCAGTGGGTTAAGCATCCGGTGTTGCTGCAAGCTGTGCCATAGGTCACAGGTGTGGCTGGGATCCAGTGTTGCTGTGGCTGTGGTGTAGCCCAGCAGCTGCAGCTCCGATTCGACCCCAGCCCGGGAACTTCCATATGGCGCCGGTGTGGCCCTAAAAAGAAGAAAAAAAAAAGTCACATTCTCGAGTCCCAACCCAAAGCCACTGAAGGAGAAACTCTGACGATGGTACACTCTGTTTGCACAAGCCCTCCAGGGGGGTTCTGATGCAGGCTGGCGTTTGCGAACCACTTCTAAAGTCAAAGAGTGGTTGGGAACAGAGCCAGAGCCGGAGCCCCAAGAGACTCCCAGGGTGGTAGTGGTTAAGGAATCATGTTAGAACAATCCACAGGAAGTGGCGGTTTCCAGGGCCAAGTGGTCTTTGGGATCAGATGTTCCTGAAGAGTTGCCGTATATGAGAACAGGCAAAGGGCAGTGAGCTTGCTGCTTGGTTATGTCTCTTGAAAACAGAGGATAATGCCATTCAGAAGGGAAAGGTTTGGTAGGGGGTGACCTGAGCTCTTTGAGTTTGCAGTCATCTCTGCAAAAGAGGCACTTGTTCAAGTTTATATTTAATGTTAGGCTTTTGGAAGTAACTTGCCAGGACCCTCACCCCTCTAACACAAGAGCTCGTAATCTTTTCTTTGTGTTTTATTTCAGTCTTTTTCTATGTACAGGACTGTTTTTTACAGTGGTGTTGCTGTCACAGTAAATAAAATGGTCTTTTCAAAGGTTATGCTGGATCGGTAGGCAGCAAAGGTGACCTAGATCCTCCGGCCACTTTGTTCTCCTTGGGGGCAGGGTACTTTGGTGGAGTCGGAGGTCCTAGGAAAAGCCGGGCAGGTGCCTCAGGCTAATTTTGGTTCTCTGGGAAGAAAACAATAAAAAAAGCTAACTTCAGAACAGAAATTTTTCTCAAGCCTCATTAAGGAAGCCACGGATACAGATAAGACAATGGGAGAGGAAAAGTCTCCTTTAGGGGAAAAGCTTGTATCATAAATAGGAGCTACTCAGAGCTATTTGGATCGGGTCGTTTCCTAAAGAAGCTTTTTACTGAGTGGGCATGGCAGGGAGGAAAGAATTTTAGAGCCTCGGCTGTGTTGGGGTAGGGGAGAGTTAAAGAAAATAGGTGCTGGCCTTAGGGATTTGTTTCCCTAACAAGTCAAGTATGTTAGCGAAATGCTCCCTAACATTGCGAATGAATTTTTCTTTTTTTTTTCCTCATTTTTTTAATTACTCAAATGAATTTATCACATCTGTAGTTGTATAATGATCATAACAATCTGATTTCACAGGATTTCCATCCCACAGCCCAAGCACATCCCCCCACCCCCCAAACTGTCTCCTCTGGAGACCATAAGTTTTTCAATGTCTGTGAGTCAGCATCTGCTCTGCAAAGAAGTTCCGTCTGTCCTTTTTTCAGATTCCACATGTCAGTGAAAGCATTTGATGTTGGTGTCTCATTGTATGGCTGACTTCAGTTAGCATAATAGTTTCTAGGTCCATCCATGTTGCAAAAAATGCTGGTATTTCATTCTTTTTGATGGCTGAGTAATATTCCATTATGTATATGTACCACATCTTCTTGATCCACTCCTCTGTCGATGGACATTTAGGTTGTTTCCATGTCTTGGCTATTGTAAAGAGTGCTGCAATGAACACTGGAGTACATGTGTCTTTGCAAGTCGTGGTTTTCTCTGGATAGATGCCCAGGAGTGGGATTGCTGGATCAAATGATAGTTCTATGTTTAGTTTTCTGAGGCATCTCCATACTGCTTTCCACAGTGGTTGCACCAATTTACAATCCCACCCACAGTGTACTAGGGTTCCTTTTTCTCCACACCCTCTCCAGCACTTCTTGTTTGTAGACTTTTGGATGATGGCCATTCTGGCTGGTGTCAGGTGGTACCTCAGAGTGGTTTTGATTTGCATCTCTCTAATAATAAGTGACGCTGAACATCTTTTCATGTGATTTTTGGCCATCTGTATGTCTTCTTTGGAGAATTGTCTGTTTAGATCTTCTGCCCATTTTTGGATGGGGTTGTTTGTTTTTTTGGTATGGAGCTGCAGAAGGTGTTTATAAATTTTGGAGATTAATCCCTTGTCAGTCGATTCATTTGCAAAGATTTTCTCCCATTCTGTGGGTTGTCTTTTTGTGTTGTTTAGGGTTTCCTTTGGCGAATGAATTTTTCAAAAGCACTCATTTTGCATAGAAGACCCGTCTTACTCTCTTTCAAAAGAAACGTCATGACTGGAGTTCCCGTCGTGGTGCAGTGGTTAATGAATCCGACTAGGAACCACGAGGTTGCGGGTTCGGTCCCTGGCCTTGCTCAGTGGGTGAAGGATCCGGCATTGCCGTGAGCTGTGGTGTAGGTCGCAGACGCTGCTTGGATGTGGCGTTGCTGTAGCTGTGGTGTAGGCCGGCGGCTACAGCTCCGATTTGACCCCTAGCCTGGGAACCTCCATATACCGTGGGAGCGGCCCACGAAAATGGCAAAAGGCAAAACAAAAAAAAAAAAAAAAGAAAGAAAGAAACGTCATGACTATGGGTGTGCCAGGCGCGGTGCAGTGGATCTTTAGGCGCACTTGGTAAACCAGGGAAATTAATGGAGGTATCCCCACTTTATAGCATGAGGAATGTTAGGCTCCAAGAACTAAAATGTTGGGACTTGAGGCAGACAGCAGCTAACCGCCAGGGCTAGGCTTCTTTTTATTTATTTATTTTTTTTTATTACTCAAATGAATTTATCACATCTGTAGTTGTATAATGATCATAACAATCTGATTTCACAGGATTTCCATCCCACAGCCCAGGGCTAGACTCCTAAACCCTGGTACGTTTTTCCACAAGGCTACAGTCATTTCCACAGCAACGGCGTTGCCATAGTAAATCCGTTTCTTAGAGGCATCAGATCTCTTCATACCTTTCCTTATTGGACTAGGGTCAGTCCCCAAGGTTGTATATCGGGACCACATGGGGTTTTTCAAAATATATATGGAGGGCGACTTAAAAAAAAAAATCCAACGAAAACCCACCTCCCCCCCCACACCCCTACTTCCTCCCAGTGCCTCTTCTTTCCCAGAAGCCAGGCTATGCAAGGGCTGATTTTAGAGTGTGGAGCAGGTGGTGGGCAGGGCTGGGCCAGCCAGCCTCAAGCCCATTCAGCTGTGATGGTGACAGCTGCTCCTCTCCAGTTGCCCGTAACTTAGCAGATCTCCATCACCTGGAAGAGGGACAGGGCGCACAAGGGTCTTTTGTGGCCTTGGGCAACTGGCGTCAAGCTTTCTGGATTCAGATTTTCTCTCTGTTGCACACCCACGCTGTGACCTTGGGTAAGCTGATCTCGTAACTCCTTTTTTTTTTTTTTTTTTTTTTTTTTAAAGCAGTTACTCTGCATAGAAGACCAGGAGGCAGGATAAAGTAGGGGTTGGGTAGGCCTGGCCTGTAGACTCAAAAGGATAGACATTTTTTTCCAACCAATGTGGAAGATAAAGGTAGGAACTAGGTGTCTATGGCTGAGGTGGGAGGAAGGGGGGGGTGGCGGGTGGGGCGTGTATGTTACTTGAGGGGACAGCAAGATTGAAGGAGTGTTTGTGGTTCTGTTTTCAATGGGAGGAGTGGGTTACATGTGTCACTGGAAACATGGGGGGGGGGTCCCCTTGGAGACAGCTGAAGGCACAGGCCCCCACAAAGGTGAGGAAGAAGATAATCGAAATGCAAGATAGGGGGCCAACTTTTGAGAGGATTGGGGGGGGGATTTCATCGTCTGAAACAAGCAAAAATGGATTGAAGATAATGTGATGTTTTTCTTTACTGTGTGCTGACATACCTTAAGAAGGCCCCCACAGAGCACTGGCTATTTATACATTTTTATATTTATATATATATATATTTATACATTTATTTGTCTTTGTCATTTTAACTAAAAGACAGATATTTTGTCTTTTCTCGTCATTTTATTTGATTAAAGTCTTGCCTGCAGCCCACTTCTCTTCACACCTTCCACTGCAGGCCACACGTTGATCATTTTTTATGTCTGATGGCCAAATTTTAGTCCATCACTGATATACCAGCGTTTAACCACTGACCGATTTTCAAACTTTGGGGAAGCAGACAATTTGTTTGAGATCATGAACTCGTCCACAGTTGTCTAATATTGCTCGTTCCTGTGTATCACAGGATAGTTCTGTAGTTTTTTATCTGCCTTGAATTATTTCTGTCTGTTGTCCAGACTCAACGAAATAGAATTCACTTTCAGCCCATCATACAAATCTACTTGTTTGGCAGTGTCTCTGCGAATTTCAAAAAATCTCCTCCAGTGGTAAGCGTTCAGGTTGACTTTTTAGCTTTTCAGCTTTTCTGCTTGCTGTACTTCTGTAGCTATGCTTTCTGTACGTTTTCTTTTATATTGAAGCAACTTTATTTTTATAAATACTAATTAGTTACCTTAAAGGTTTAGTACTGTCTACTGTATTTAGGGTTAAAGATATAGGTATTCTTATGTTATGAATATTATAAAATATGACACCATATTCATATAACATGAATTAATTATATGCATGTGGTCTCTTAGTTTTATATGAGTTAAAATAACATTTTTTTTCTTTTTTTCCCCGCTGTACAGCATGGGGACCAAGTTCCACTTACCTGTATACATTTTTTCCCCACCCTTTGTTCTGTTGCAATATAAGTATCTAGACATAGTTCTTGATGCTACTCAGCAGGAGCTCCATGTACATCCATTCCAAGTTGTAAAATAACCTTTTTTTTAAATTGATATAATTGACATATAACAGTCAATGTTGGTACATTTCTGTGTTGCAATATGATTACCACAGCAGTGCTTGCCAACACCTCTGTCAGAAAACAAACTCCAAAATCTAATGCCACCTTTAGAATAAATTCATCCCGTTTTTCAACCCTGTTGGAAGCTTTGTTTCTCTTATAATATGGGCTTTAGTGAAACAAAATAATTTTGTAAACAACCCCAGGGGCCTCTTTCAAAAGTATGTTTTAAATGGAAAAACTGCCAGCAAGTGTACCAAAACTATTGGTCGATAAATAAGCCAACTTTCCAAAAGCAGTGTCACGCAATGGCAGAAATAAAATGGGAGAAATGTTTCTGAAGGATTGCCAGACGGATTTTTAAATGATTAAAAATCTGAAATTAAAAAAAAATCATTAAAGGAGCTGAAATGCTAAAAACACACACTAAAAGTTGCAGAACCGTCATAGTGGCGCATGGAAATGGTCAGTAGGCAAAATGACTGAAAAATATGGATTTTTCTTCTCTTTGTTGCTTTAACTAATTCACCTGAAACCAATAGAGTATTGTATTGTTAAAAACTAGTATCATTGGAGTTCCCGTCATCGTGTCTCAGTGGTTAACGAACCTGACTAGTATCCATGAGGATGCAGGTTCGATCCCTGGCCTCGCTCAGTGGGTTCAGGATCCCACATTGCTGTGAACTGTGGTGTATGTAGGTCGCAGACGTGGCTCGGATCCTGCGTTACTGTGTCCGTGGCATAGGCCAGTAGCTACAGCTCCAATTAGACCCCTAGCCTGGGAACCTCCACATGCCAGGTGTGGCCATAAGAAAAGACAAAAAAGACCAAAAAGAAAAAACAAAAACAAAAACCAAAAACCTAGTATCATTTGTCAGGAGAATAAAGTGTAGATGTAGCACTGATTTCTATTATAAAAACCTATTAGATATGAAGGTTTTAATTGCTGATGAGGCTAAACAGTTTTCACTGTTTCTTTCTTGGTGATGTAATATTTTTATATTTTTTAGCCACTTACCCAAAGGAAAGTAACTCTCAGATTGTATCAGATCCCAATTATTATTTTCTGTATTAAGTTCTTTTTCCATCAAAATCATGGCTACTTTTATCTGTATTGCTTTCCTTTTACACTTTGCAGTATTTTTTAATGTATGAAAAGCTTTATTTCTCTCTAGTCATATTCATCACCTATGGGTGATAATTTCTTCTTTCGCTTTGACATTAATAAAATTCTTTTAACACATTGAGTATAAAGGCACCTCTCCATTTTCTTATGGCATCTCATAATTTTTTTAAAAAAAAGTTTGAATCCTTGACTCATCTGGAATGAATTTTAATCGTTTTCCCAAAAGCATTTATTGAAAGTTCCTTTCCCCAATGAACCATCATTTCTCACAGTAAAATCCAAAGACTGTGTGAATTCTTTTTCTACTCTCCATTCTCCTGCATAGTTGAAGTTGCTTGATTCCTATTCTGATTTCCGATTTCATGGTATATGCATTCCTCCATCTCTGATCCATCTACATATCTTTCTCTACTTAAAAAAAAATTCCCCTACTTTTTAATCTGGAAACTGAACCCTTCTATGATCCCCTAACCAAAACATAGTGATTAAAACAAACAAAAAACTGCATCTTGAAATTGCATGGAAAGACACCATGGGCATTTTATTTTATTTTCCTGTGCCTCAGCCTTAGCGTCTCAGTCTTGGCAGATTCTGACTCTAGTTAGTTACTTATTTTTTTAAGTGACGTTCTTAAGTACGGAAGTCATGTCTTTCAAGATTCAGGGTTTAAATCCAAATATTACTAAATTCATTCCATTCTATTACTAGCAGCCAGAGAGCAGCAGCTGTTGAGCTTTTGAGAGAATAGCAAAAAGAACACAGAGAAGAATGCATTTGGACTACTGTTAACTGTGTTCAAGCTGAAATACGAAGCAGAAACCGATCTAAGAAACCGTCTTAGGAGTAAGTTCACTGAACTCTCAGTGGCATCATTAAGGAAATCAGTCGAAGTCCTTGGGTCCTGTGTTCTTTGCCTCTGAGTCTGAAGGCTCTGTGATGCTAATAACTGGAGCCGGTGGCCAGGGAACCTGGGGGAATTACCTTGGCTTAAGTGGCTGGTCCTCTTTTCTCTTTGACTGCCCTTATCACCCAGGCATATTTCTTCCTCTGTTTCTGATCTCCTAATTTTGAGCTGTGTTTCAGAGTGGCACCAGAGGCGAAACATTGTTTTTAATGCAGGACATTTAGGAACAAAATAAGTTGAACGTTTTAAGATTCAACGTAGGAGTTCCCGTCGTGGCGCAGTGGTTAACGAATCCGACTAGAAACCATGAGGTTGCGGGTTCGGTCCCTGGCCTTGCTCAGTGGGTGAAGGATCCGGCGTTGCCGGGAGCTGTGGTGTAGGTTGCAGACGCGGCTTAGATCCCTTGTTGCTGTGGCTGTGTGTAGGCCAGTGGCTACAGCTCCAATTCGACCCCTAGCCTGGGAACCTCCATATGCCGTGGGAGCGGCCCAAAGAAATAGCAAAAGACAAAAAAAAAAAAAAAAAGGGATTCAACGTAAAAGCTCTGTATGTCTTGAAGGGCCAGAGGGAGCCTAACTGTAGAGGAGCCCCCTGCTCCCTGGTGGGAAATGTGTAATGCGGTCCTTGCCAGATTTCTTTATACATTCCAGCGAGTAGCCTCCTATGAAACAGGACGGAGGAACTGTTATTTTATTTTTTTTGTCAAGGGCCACTGACCACCTGAAAGATTTCAGTTAAGGATCACAAGTTTTAAAAAAAGCACCTCTTCAAAAGTCAAGAAATATAACCAGTTCCATTCCTCTGGTTTTAAAATTAGAAAAAGGGAACATAAAAGTCCTCATTCTGTAATTGCAGCAAGCAATTTACAAGGAGCATTTGGGTTTTCTGTTATTGGCAGAAGGGAAATAGAGAAGGAAAGAGAGGGTGTACGGAGTTACATACACATAAAGGCTGGTCTCCCTCTAAAGAGCAGAAATAGAAGCAGCTAGTAATGCCAGCCTTTGCCATGGAAAACATTATAAAAGTTGGAGTGCAAGTTTGTATGCATGTGTGGAGAACTGTTCCACAGATTTAAAGCACCAGCTGTCTGTATTATTGTCCATTTCTTACCCATTATTACTCTCTCCTTTGTTTGTATTCATGCACGCAGAGAGAAACAGCTTTCCAATTGCTTTTACCATTGGTTATGCAGCTTCTTGTTTTTGTCATTGATAGACCTTTTCAGCCCACGTTAGTTTGCACATTTCCATGTATCAGGTGGCCTGCTTATAAACATTTATTTAAATGTTAAGTAACATCACCCAAGGTCCTCGAGACCAGAGGCTTGCATGTTTTGTTCATGGGTGTATGACTCGAAATGAACCATCAGTGAGTGAGGGGAATAAATGCTATATCAGAGTTGGTTTACTCACATCTATGGGATTTTGAAAAAACATTATGAATGCAGCTGTGATGAACATCTGTGGCACAAAGCACTCTTCTTACATGGGAGAGGGGAGATCTCATTTGGGGGGTGGGGTGGGGGGGAACCTGTTCCTGAACTGAGAATTCTGGGTAAGACACTTGGGTTTATGGGGGTAGTATAGTTAGCAGTGTCTTGAGTGTGTCTTCATTACCCCAGTAGCTCCCAGTTATTTAGGAGCTAACACTAACCCTATATCTGTATCTATATATACATACGTGTATGTGTATACACACACACACACACGTAACTGAATCACTTTGCTGTACACCTGATTCTAACACAACATTGTAAATCACTACACTTTTAAAAAATCCCCCCAAAAGAATAATGTTGACTTCTTTCAGATGTATCATATTAGTAATTAAAAGAAAGTCTTTCTGTGGGAGTTCCCGTGGTGGTGCAGTGGTTAACGAATCCAACTAGGTTGTGGGTTCGGTCCCTGGTCTTGCTCAGTGGGTTAAGGATCCGGCGTTGCCACGAACTGTGGTGTAGGTTGCAGTCATGGCTCAGATCCCGCATTGCTGTGGCTCTGGCGTAGGCTGGCGACTACAGCTCCAATTGGACCTCTAGCCTGGGAACCTCCATAAGCCATGGGAGCGGCCCAAGAAATGGCAGAAAGACAAACAAACAAACAAACACTACAATGAGATATCTCACACCTATTAAAATGACTATTATCAAAAAGACTAGAAATAACAAGTGTAGGAGAAGATGTAGAGAAAAGGGAACCCTTGAATTACTGTTTTTTTTTTCTTAAAGTTCTTAGTTTATTAGGCCCCTCATGAAAATTTTGCACAATCACCACGGACAGTCACTGCAGAATCTTTACTCCTTCTTTTTGCCAGCACCACCATTGGCCTTTGCAGTTCCCCTGACTTTCTTCATCCAGTTCTTGCGTTCTTTTTTTTTTTTTATATATATATATATAATGGGCCGCTCCCGCGGCATATGGAGGTTCCCAGGCTAGGGGTCAAATCGGAGCTGTAGCTGCCGGCCTACCCCAGAGCCACAGCAACGCAGGATCCGAGCCACATCTGCAACCTACACCACAGCTAATGGCAATGCCGGAACCTTAACCCACTGAGCAAGGCCAGGGATCAAACCCGCAACCTCATGGTTCTTAGTCGGGTTCATTAACCACTGAGCCACGATGGGAACTCCCCTGTTCTTGCGTTCTTTTCTCTGTTTTCTTGAGGTCTTTTTTCCGTGTCTTGCAAGCCTGTGTTTGGGCTCATTTTTCTTTGCATAATCCAAGGAATCATAAATCATGCCAAAGCCGGTTGTCTTGCCACCACTAAAATGGGTTCTGAATCCAAAGACAAAGATGACATCTGGTGTGGTCTTGTATATTTTGGCTAGTTTTTCCTGAATTTCTGTCTTAGGTACCGTTGCCTTCCCAGGGTGAAGGACATCGATGACCATTTGTTTCCGCTGAAGTAGTCGGTTGATCATGAACTTCCTGGTCCGGATAGTGACTGTGTCATTCATGATGGTGGCTGGCCTTCAAGCAACCAGGGAGGAAAAGAACTTGAATTACTGTTGGTGGGAATGTAAATTGGTACAGCCACTATGGAAGCCAGTATGGAGATTCCTCAGAAAACTAAAAATAGAACTACCAGGAAGTTCCCGTCATGGCTCAGTGGTTAATGAATCTGACTAGGAACCATGAGGTTGCGGGTTCAATCCCTGGCCTTGCTCAGTGGGTCAAGGATCTGGCGTTGCCGAGAGCTGTGGTGTAGGTTGCAGACGCAGCTCGGATCTGGCGTGGCTGTGGCTGTGGCTGTGGTGTAGGCTGGCGACTGTAGCTCTGATGTGATCCCTAGCCTGGGAACCTCCATATGCCACAGGTGCAGCCCTAAAAAGCAATATATATGTAGCTCTGATGCGACCCCTAGCCTGGGAACCTCCATATGCCGCGGGTGTGGCCCTAGAATAGGCAAAAAGACAAAAAACAAAACAAAATAAAATAAAATAAAAATAGAACTATCATATGTTTGATCCAGCAATTCCAATTCTAGGTATTTATCCAGAGAAAGTGAAAACACTTAACTTGAAAAGATATTTGCACTCTTGTGTTCATGGTAGCATTATTTACAGTAGCCAAGATGAAACAATCAAAGTGTCCACTGATGGATGAATGGATAAAGAAATTGTATACATTACACACACACACACACACACACACACAGAGGAATATTTTTCAGCCATAAAAAAGAACGAAATCTTGCCATTTGCGACAACACAGATGGATCTCGAGGGTAACGGTGCTCAGTGGAATAAGTCAGACAGAGAAAGACATCATATGATCTTTCTTATGCATGGAACCTAGTGTGTATATAATACCAAGCTTATAGATATGGAGAGCAGACTGGTGGTTGCTAGAGGCAGGGGATGTGAGGTGGGAAAAAAGGGTGAACTGTTTTTTGATTTTGTTTTAGTTTAAATAAATAAAAATAATTTTAGAAATAGGGTGTTGAACTAAGCGTTGTGCTCACAAGCTTTATTAGGCGTGGTGCTAAGAGATTTACATGTTATCCCTCCAACTCAAGAAATAAATAGTATTATTATCTCCATTTTATAGATGTGGAGAAGAAAATCAGAGTCGTTGCATCCTATCTTGATTTTTTTTTGGTTAATAATACTTGTTATTCTTTAAGACTCAGGAAAAAACTTTGATGTGTTTAATTTCAAAAGAGCTCTTGTTTTGCCATTTGCTGAGATGTCTGGCTTTTTGTACAGCTTTAGTTATTCATTTTATCTATTAACAGTTAATGTTTTTAAAACATCTGTGGAATTTTTTTTTTTTAGGACATGAAAATAAATTGCTTTTCCCTTCGTGAAATGTTTGTAGGGATTTGTTTGTTTACATTTTAAAAACCTTGGAGTTCCCTGGTGGCCTAGCAGTTAAGGACTTGGTATTTTCACTGCTGTGGCTTGGTTTCCTGCTGAGGCATGGGTTCCATTCCTGGCCCGGGCATTTCCACATGCTATGGGCACAGCCCCCGCCCTCCAAATTTTTTTTAAAGATCTTTATGTGAGCAGGTGTGATACTTGGCCCATTCATAGGTGTCAAACCTTTAAAGATGATTGGTTCCCTTCACATTCGTGGTTTCATTGTCTTTCTTTTCTCATCATTTTAAATTAATTAATTACTTAATTTTTTGCTTTTTAGGGCCGTACCCATGACATATGGAAATTCCCAGGCTAGGGGTAGAATCCGAGCTACAACTGCCAACCTATAACACAGCCCACGGCAACGCCGGATCTCCGACCCACTGAGCGAGGCCAGGGATCAAACCCACATCCTCCTGGATACTAGTCAGATGTATTTCCGCTGAGCCGTGACGGGAACTCCTTTTTTTCCCGTCATTTTTAATTTAGAAAAAAGTTATTGAAGAAAACATGAGAAATCTACCTTCCTCTCTGCACTAGCAGATTTAATAAACTGTCTTAAAATTTAGCAGAATACAGCAGCTTTTCCCTAAAAGCAGAGTGACTGTATTGTCTTTCAGCTTGCTCTCTCTGTGTCTTAACATCTAAAAATAAAGTTTGGAGTTCCCGTCGTGATGCAGCGGAAATGAATCCGACTAGGAACCATGAGGTTGCGGGTTTGATCCCTGGCCTCGCTCAGAGGGTTAAGGACCCAGCATTGCTGTGAGCTGTGGTGTAGGTCGCAGACGTGGCTTGGATTCCGAGTGGCTGTGGCTGTGGTGTAGGCTGGCAGCTGTTGCTCCGATTAGACCCCTAGCCTGGGAACCTCCATATGCCACTGGTGCGGCCCTAAAAAGCAAAAATAAATAAAAAAATAATAATAATGAAAAATAAAATAAAATTATAGGAGTTCCCATTGTGGCACATCAGAAACGAGAATGACTAGTATCCATGAGGATGCTGGTTCGATCTATGGCCTTGCTTAGTGGGTTGAAGGATCTGGAGTTGTGAGCTGCGGTGTAGGTCACAGATGTGGCTCAGATCCCGCATTGCTGTGGCTGTGGTGTAGGCTGGCAGCTGCATCTCTGATTGGACCCCTAGCCTGGGACTCTCCATATGCCACAGGTATGGCCCTACAAAGCTAAATAAACAAATAAATAAATAAGATTATATATAAAAATATTTGTAACACTAATAGAAATGTATATATTTAGAAGCTTTAAAAATGTATTCTCAGTCAGGTCTTTCTGTGAAGGGATAGTTTGTGGCTAAATTTATATCCTACCTGCTTTCCTCCTGCTGCCTGTCTGATGTTTTAAAAATGCTCTCTGCCAGTGTCAGGAATTAAAATGCAAAGTATGGAAAGGAGAGCTGGGAAAGTAAAGATACTTTAAAAATATGAAATGAATTCCAATACCTAGTATAAATAACTTTTAAAATATCTGCTTTTTTCAAATGAAATTATTATCCCTGCCACACATTTCACCTTATTCAGATGCATCTGAAACGTTTTGTTTTTGGTCAGCATAATAGAAATTTAACAGAGATACAGTGCTAGTATGATATATTTTTCCAAAAACTTCACATGAATCCTTTTTTCCCCCTTCTAGTAAACTACTTCATTTAATTTTTTTGACTTATAAGTGTGAATTTTAATTTAAAATCCTTAAGCACCAATAATTATAATAATATTTATATATGAATGTTATATATTCATTAATAATTTTGTTATTAATATTTTGAGCCTCACTTTGTTAAAATATCTGAATCTATTTATATTCCATTCCTTTTCTCCGATTTGGGAAGATTTTTGGCTATTTCCTCAAATATTATTTCCACCATTTTTCTCTCCTTTTGGGATACTTCATTTAGTTTTTATTTTAAATGCTGATGTTAAAATAGTGTCCTCATGCACCCACATGTTCATTGCAGCACTATTCACAATAGCCAGGACATGGAAACAACCCAAATGTCCATCGACAGATGATTGGATTCAGAAGATGTGGTATATATACACAATGGAATACTACTCAGCCATAAAAAAGGATGACATAATGCCATTTGCAGCAACATGGATGGAACTAGAGAATCTCATACTGAGTGAAATGAGCCAGAAAGACAAAGACAAATACCATATATCACTTATAACTGGAATCTAATATCCAGCACAAATGAACATCTCCTCAGAAAAGAAAATCATGAACTTGGAGAAAAGACTTGTGGCTGCCTGATGGGAGGGGGAGGGAGTGGGAGGGATTGGGAGCTTAGATTTATCAGACACAACTTAGAATAGATTTACAAGGAGATCCTGCTGAGTAGCATTGAGAACTTTGTCTAGATACTCATGTTGCGACAGAAGCAAGGGTGGGGAAAAAATGTAATTGTAATGTATACATGTAAGGATAACTTGATCCCCTTGCTGTACAGTGGGAAATTAAAAAAAATCACAATTAAATTTAAAAAAATAAAAAATAAAAAAGATAAATAAAATAATAGAGGCGTACCCTTGTGGTATATAGCAGGTTAAGGATCTGGCATTATCACTGCAGTGGTATCGCTGCTGTGGTGCAGGTTTAATCCCTGGCCCTGGAACTTCCATATGCCATGGGCATGCCCCCCCCCCCAAAATGATAGAACTTGCATTTATATGATATTGAAATTTATTATTTTAAAACAATATCACCTTTCACAACTTCAAAAAAATAAATAAATAAAATAGTGTCCTTAGGCAAGACAGCACTTCTTACACAAAACCATGTTTTCCATGAGGTTCCTAAACATTCTAAGAGGAGGAAAAAGCACTTTCTGGTCATTTCCAAAATGACGAGGTTGGAAGTTCCCTGGTGGCTCAGTGGGTTAAGTATCCGGTGTTGTCACCGCTGTGGCCTCGGGTCATTGCTGTGGCATGGATTCAACCCCTGGCTCAGGAACTTCTGTATGTTGCAGGTGCAGCCAAAAAAAAAAAAAAAAAAAAAAAGGTGAGGTAAATGAGAAGTTTAATGTACCTTTATTGTGGAAGTTCTCAGAGCTTTTATTAATACATTAGTGTATTTCCCAAACTTTTTTTTTTAAGATCATACTTAACAATCATACTTAAAAATTTTTTTGGAGTTCCTGTTGTGGCACAGTGGGATTGGTGGCATCTCTGGGGCAATGGGACGCTGGTTCGATCCCTGGTCCAGTAAAGCAGGTTAAGGATCTGGTGTTGCTGCCTCTGTGGTGTAGGTCGCAACTGGGGCTCTGATCTGATCCCTGGCCTGGGAACTCCATATGCTGCGGGGCAGCAAAAAGAAAAGAAAAGAAAAAATATTTTTTGAGGTAACATCTCATATAACCAGTGTTCCATATTTCACAGTTTAGAAAATGCTAGTCTAAGGAATGTGTACTTTCACTCATTCAAAAGAAGCTGCTGGACTTGATAATCTTCAAAAACAGAAGATTATGTAACAAGCAGAAATGCCAAGACTCACTCAGGAACCGTTAACACGGTATAGGATAGATCAAAAGCTTGAGTGCTGACAAGAGAACCAGCTTCTATTGCCAACACATTTTTTTTTTTTTTTGGTCTTTTTAGGGCCGCACTGGTGGCATCTGGAGGTTCTCAGGCTAGGGGTGGAATCGGAGCTACAGCTGTTGGCCTACACCACAGCCACAGCCACAGCACCGCCAGATCCAAGCCGTGTCTGCGACCTACACCACAGCTCACGGCAACCCCGGATCCTTAACCCACTGAGTGAGGCCAGGAATGGAATCCACAACCTCATGGTTCCTAGCCGGATTTGTTTCCACTGTGCCATGATGGGGACTCCGTGCTAACACATCTTTGAAATGACTATTCTCTCATCCTCTTAGGCACCCCCGCCCCACCCTAAGTCTCTTAAATATTTCTTTGGCAAAACTCCATTGACATTGCCTGTTTATTGAAGTTTCAAGAAATTTGACCTCTTAGGAGACATTAACCCCATAATCCTTTCTTATCTTCTAAACCTGTCCAAGGTTGTTTGTGGTCCACCCTCCCCTTATCCCCTTCTTGTGAGTGGTGTAAATAACACATTTCTTGTACAAGAAGGATGGTGTCTTATCTGATAAGACCTTTCCAAACAAGAGTCTGGGAGCCATTTGTGTGTATATCCTTTTCGGAAAATGACTAACAGTAATATATTTATATAAAAGCAGTTTGTTAAAAACTGCTTATTAAATCCACTAGAATCAACTCCTGACAGATACAAGTATGGCCAGGGGGAAGAAAATCACCACCCTCTATATAAGGTATCTTGGAAGTCCTTATGCACCGCACACCCAGTGTTAATAGACTGGTGGTGTTATAATTGTAAACTTTATGTGAGGTTGCTTCCAAGGCATTATAAAGCATTTTTCCTGGAAGTCCTCAAGCAGAGAGAGGGCATTTTATTTTATTTTATTTTTTGGCTTTTTTTTTTTAAGGCCATCCATGTGGCATAAGGAAGGTCCCAGGCTAGGGGTTGAACGGGACCAGAGCCACAGCAGCTGGGGATCTGAGCTGCACCTGCGACCTACACCACAGCCCATGGCAACGCCGGATCCTTAACCCCCTGAGCGAGGCCAGGGATCGAACTTGCATCCTCATGGATCCTAGGTGGGATCGTTAACCGCTGAGCCATGAAGGGAACTCCCAGAGAGAGGGCATTTTAGTTAGACTCTGTTAAATCTCGGAAAATATTCTAGTTGCCTGGGCCTGCGAGAAGGAGGCCCAGGGAAGCGCTGCCGTTTAGACCCTTACAGAAAGGCCCCTTTCCCACAGTACAGCCATTTTAACAGACACTAACTCCAGTGCAGAGCAATCACAGGGTAGAAACTATATAGGTAGGTTTATAGATGATACAGATTCGATGAGGTACAGATACATAGTCTGAGTGTTTAAAGTGTCATTTTTCAGAGTTCCCTTGTGGTGCAGCGGGTTAAGGATTTGGTGTTGTCACTGCAGTGGCTTGGGTCGCTGCTGTGGCGTGGGTTCGATCTTTGGCCTGGGAACTTCTGCATGCCCTGGAGGTGGCCAAATATATGTATATATATAATCCAGTGTTGCTTTTCTAGACCTTTGTTGTTTCTCACGGTTATACCCCTCGTCTCCCTCCACTCCCCAGAAAAAGCCCTCCATACTCCAGATAAGTGTTTTGGGTCCCCCATGTTCCTTCCTAGCCTGTCTATATACCTGGCATCCTAGGTCAAGGCTTAGATTTTCCTTTTAGACAAATGAGGTCTCTTTGTGTCTGGCCTACAGCAAGAAGCCTTGGAGTCCTGTTTCACCCCTTGTCACCCTTCGATAGCCAGTGTACTAAACTTTGTCCCTTGCTCAACAGGGCAGTTGCCCATCACCCCAGGCTAGGGGGGAATCAAATTCAGCTTCCTCACCAGCTTTCCAAATCACTCTAATCCCTTTATTTCCAGGGAGATTGATCTCCCTTCCAATCATACCCAATCAGTGGGCTCTGTCCTGCGAAATAACTGCTTTCTTATTGATGAGCCTAGAGTGACTTTCCAGTGCTTATTGTCTCCCAACGTAAACTCCTCCATGTGCATGGGTTTCAAAGTCTTCATTACCTTTTCTTTTTCTTTTTCTTTTTTTTTTTTTTAGGGCTGCACCCCTGGCCTATGGAAGTTCCCAGGCTAGGGGTCAAATCAGAGCTATAGCTGCTGGCCTACACCACAGCTACAGCAACGCAAGATGTGAGCCACGTCTGTGACCTACACCACAGCTCACGGCAATGCTGGATCCTTAACCCACTGGGTGAGGCCAGGGATCGAACCCACAACCTTATGGTTCCTAGTCAGATTCGTTGCCTCTGTGCCACGACGGGAACTCCATTTTTTTGTTTGTTTATTTGTTTGTTTGTTTTTGCTTTTTAGGGCCGCACCCGAAGCATATGGAGGTTCCCAGGCTAGGGGTTGAATCGCAGCTACAGCCGCTGGCCATGGGATCTGAGCCTTGTCTTCGACCTACACCACAGCTCACAGCAACGCTGGATCCTTAACCCACTGTGCAAGGCCATGGTTCCTAGTCAGATTCCTTTCTGCAGTGCCATGATGGGAACTCCGTATAATTTTTTTTAAGCTTCTAACCCATCATGGAATGATACTTTTGCATAATACAATCAAAATCATTAGGAGAATGAAATTATAAAGACATAGAAAATAAAAACATACAAAGCTTCATATTTATTATTAGAGTCAGGAAACATAAGATTCCTCTGTCACATTACTAAATGCTCCCTTACTTAATATCTAGTTTCTAAATGCTTACTAATTTCTGAATGTGTCTTGGTGAACACTGGTAATAAAGTTTGGGGATTGGCACTAGGCCTCATTCAATGGACTAAGGATCTGGCATTGCCACAAGCTTTGATATAGGTCCCAGATATGGCTCAGATCTGGCATTGCTGTGGCTGTGGCATAGGCCAGCAGCTACAGCTCTGATTCGATCCGTAGCCCAGGAACTTCCATATGCCTCAGATGCGGCCCTACATGTGCCTTCCTCAATATATAGTAGGCATTTGATTAAAATGTATTTTATTTTTAAATTTTATTGACGTGTAGTTGATTACAATGTTGTGTTAATTTCTTTTGTACAGCAGAGTGACTCAGCCATATATAGATATACGCATATCCATTCCCATATAGGTTATCACGGAATATTGAGTAGAGTTCCCTGTGCTACACAGCAGATCCCCATTGATCATCTATTCCATATACCATCGTGTGCATATGCCAATCTCAAGTTCTTACTCCTTCTCTGCCCTCCGCTTTGGTAACCATAGGTTTGTTTTTGAAGTCTGTGAGTCTTCAAACATGTGTTTTAAAAGTACATTAAATTGGGAGTTCCTGTTGTGGCGCGGCGGAAATGAATCTGACTAGGAAGCATGAGGTCGAGGGTTCCATCCCTGGCCTCCCTCGGTGGGTTAAGGATCCAGGGTTGCCGTGAGCTGTGGTGTAGGTCACAGATGCAGCTTGGATCTGGCGTCGCTGTGGCTGTGGTGTAGGCCCGTGGCTACAGCTCCGATGAGACCCCTAACCTGGGAACCTCCATATGCCGTGGATGAGGCCCTTAAAAAAAAAAAAAAAGAGAGAGAGAGAGAGAGAGAGAGAAATAAAAGTGCATTAAATTGGAGTTCCCATCGTGGCTTAGTGGTTAACGAATCTGACTAGGAACCATGAGGTTGTGGGTTCCATCCCTGGCCTCTATCAGTGGGTTAAGGATCTGGCGTTGCTGTGAGCTGTCGTGTAGGTCGCAGACGTGGCTAGAATCCTGAGTTGCTGTGGCTGTGGTGTAGGCTGGCAACTATAGCTCCGATTGGACCCCTAGCCTGAGAACCTCCATATGCCGTGGGTGAGACCCTAGAAAAGACAAACAGACCAAAAAAAAAAAAAGTACATTAAATTGACTATAGTTTGGGCACATACAGAGGACTCACTTTCCAGTATCACCGTTTCAGTAGCTTTTGGCCACTGTATAGGGTGGACTGTGGCACAGGTTTTGGTTAGATGTCCTGCCTCACCTAGGCATTTCCTGCTGGTTCAGACCAGTTATTCTTGGCCTTGACTGGATGACTCCATGGAGTGTCACATGTTAAGAATATTGTGAAACTTCAAAAATTGATTCCTGTTTACCCAGTTTCTATTCATTTTGGTTACACATTCACACGCCATGCAGTACTTTTTCTTTTTCCCTTTAGAGGTTAGAGGAAGCTCTAAGCTGAGAGAGTATTACAGTTGCCCCCAATTTAGAAATTATTGAATTGACCTCTTCTAGGTTAAGTGGCCCAGTCTGCACACCTCTTAATGAATTTCTCCCTGTGCACTTAGATGCAGGGTTGGTTCTTAGAGCCCACAAGCAGTTATGTTTTTCTCTCAACCAGTGTGTCTGTTCCACACGACTGCAACGCTATGCCATTTAAGCATTTCTGTAGCAGCAAGGTGTTTAATGATGCTGCTAGTTTAGTCAGAGGGCTCTGGGAAGTTATTTTTTTTTTAACTCTTCTATGATAATGTAACACATGTGCAGAATTGTGTGCAAATCCAAAGTTACAGCGTAGTGATTTATCCCCAAGTGAACATGCCTGTGTAACCAAGAGTGGTGAGAATTTGACTGGGAGCTTGCTTTCCTTCCTGTTCACAACCCCGGGTGAGGGTTTCTTAAACATATGGCATTAGTGGGAGTGTACGTTATGAAGTTTAAATTGTAATCCATGTGCAGAGGTGCTGCTCAGTTGAATGAATTAAGCCTTTGACTTGTCTCATTGTCCTGAGAACACTGACGCCATCTGTCTGGCAGGACTGATTCTGACAACGATCCAAATCTATAGGGTCTTTCAGTGCATTTCTTAAAAAAAAAAAAAAAAGCTTTCCAGGTGTCTTGAATTATATTTAGTTGTGGTTAGTGGCAAATTTATGAGCTGGCTGGCTACATCTTCTTGACTTGTGCCATAGAATCTGCAAAAGGATCTTGGGTTCTGTCTGTACACTCTACACCCTGCCCCAACCACCGGCTCTATTTTTTTTTTTTTTTTTTTTTTGCCTTCTGAAATTCATCTTGGGAAAACTACACAAAGTTTCCCACATCCCTCTCTTTCCATGGTTACTATTTTCTTGGGGTTTGCAAAGGATGAATTCTGACATACCCTGTTATGTGTCCTACGGTGGGATTAGATACAACGCTCCTAAAGTTCCTGTGCTAGGAAACTTGCTTGTTTTCTTCTTCGAAGTCCTGTGTAGCTTGCAGGGTTGGCATCGTACTCAGTACCCAGTGACCATCCAGGTGAACCACTGGCAGAATCTCTAAAATGTCTGTTTAGAAATAAAACAAGAATAAAGAGAAGAGGAGTTCCCATTGTGGTGCAGTGGAAGCGAATCTCACTAGGATCCATGAGCATGCGGGTTCGATCCCTGGCCTCGCTCAGTGGGATAAGGATCCAGTGTTGTCGTGAGCTGTGGTGTAGGTCGCAGATGCAGTTTGGATCCCGTGTTGCTGTGGCTGTGGCGCAGGCTGGCAGCAGTAGCTCCGTTTCGACCCCTAGCCTGGGAGCTTCCATATGCTGCGAGTGCAGCTTACCACCCCCCCACCAAAAGAATAAAGAGAAGAAATACTTAAATACTATGGTTTATGTCAAGGAAAAAAAAGGCTGCTAAAATCTCTTACAACAGAAATAGCACTTTGCTACAACAATATGCTGCATGTTCTGCAGGTGGTTTTCTTCATTTTCCCCCGAGCAATAATTTCTTAATGCGATGATATATTCACTTTGCAGGAAGCCAGCTACTTTTTTTTTTTTTTTGTCTTTTCTAGGGCTGCTCCCGCAGCATGTGGAGGTTCCCAGGCTAGGGGTCTAATCAGAGCTGTAGCTACCGGCCTACACCAGAGCCACAGCTACGCAGGATCCGACCCGCATCTGCAACCTACACCACAGCTCCCGGCAACGCCGGATCCTTAACCCACTGAGCAAGGCCAGGGATCGAACCCGCCACCTCATGGTTCCTCGTCGGATTCGTTAACCACTGCGCCACGATGGGAACTCCCCGCCAGCTACTTTTTTAAAAGATTGTTTTCAATGCACATAATTTGCTTGCTCTTATTACTCAAGCAGGAATGTCTTGAAGTTCTAAAGCTTGGCATATATGTGGAGCTAGAATTTGTCCTCAGTTTATAACGTAGTTAACTAAGTTCTACGGGCCTCCCCAAACTGAGCTGTTGCGGTTCCTCTTCAGTGGAGTACCAAAATGTGTGTGACTGGCCTCTTGTTTCCTTCCACTAACTTGGGAGGGCTCGTTCCTTGGTGGCGGGTGGGTGTGAGGAAAAGCAATTGAATAGCTTAAACAGACTGAAGCGTACAGCAAGATGCATCAGGAAATGAGACCGCCCCCCCTCCTTGAATTTCTGGCATTAGAGAAAGATGTGCTGGGCCCCAGCGGATTTGGGTCTCTTCCTCCCTTGGCTTGAGCCCTAGCTTCTAGGCATGGAAGCTTTCCTCCCCACACCCACCTTCTCCACCACCAAGGTCAGCCTCAGAGCAGCATTTCCCCCAGGGCCTGGAAGAGGAAGAGTTTCCGGTTGTCCTTGCTTTTCAATTTAAGGGCTTTGTTTAACCTGAAGGGGGGAAGAAGCCGTTTTTCACAGTTAAGGGAAGTAGCTGTATTTTGTGGTCCTCTGTTCCTCGAGTTCTCCAATTACAGACTTTTCGTGTCATAGGCAGGGGTTTATGTGTGACGTTTGACGTGTTAAAGGCAAGGGGAAGGGTCAGGAAGTGGCCCAGAGGGTCACGACTTGCTTAGGCTCTTTTACACCCAATGTATGATCACTGAGGAAGAGAAATAAGAGCAGAAGCTTTCCAATTAAATAATACAGTTTTTTTTTTCTTTCTAGGGCCGCACCCACGGCATATGGAGGTTCCCAAGCTAGGGGTCTAATCGGAGCTGTAGTTGCTGGCCTACAGCATGGCCACAGCAACTCAGGGTCCGAGCCACGTCTGCGACCTACATCACAGCTCATGGCAACGTTGGATCCTTAACCCACTGAGCAAGGTCAGGGATTGAGCCTGCGTCCTCATGATTGCTAGTCAGATTGGTTAACCACTGAGCCACGACAGAAACTCCTAAATAATATAATTTAAACATTAATCATTGTGAGCCGCAAAGCATTTCTTGAGCAGCTGCTATGTGTCTAGCACTGTGGAAGGGGTTATAAGAGAAAAATGCCCTAAACTCTGCGTTTCGTGGGCTTATTATTCAAGAAACAGTGAGGGGGATGGGATGGAAGATGTTATAATACAATCAAGACTTGAATAGTATTGTCTTAAAGAACCTCGAGGAAAACTGTCGTCAAAGTGAGACTTGAGCTGCTGGGTCTTTAAAGACAGTTAAGGTAGGCGTTCCTTTTGTGGCTCAGTGATCACAAACCTGACTAGTATCCATGAGGATGCAGGTTCGATCCCTGGCCTTGCTCTGTGGGTTAAAGATCCAGAGATGCTGTGAGCTATGGTGTAGGTTGCAGACGTGGCTTGGATCTGGTGTGGCTGTGGCTGTGGTGTAGGCTGGCGGCTACAGCTCTGATGAGACCCCTAGCCTGGGAACCTCCATATGCTGAGGGTGTGGCCCTACAAAGACACAAATGAGTAAGTAAATACAGACAGTAGAAAGGGGAGGTGATGGTCCAGTCTGGCCCAATAACACAAGTCTGGTTGGGGGTGGGTGGGGGTTGACTGTGAGGAAGTTGGCTTGACTGAGCAAGAGGATTGTAGAAATTTTTTTTTCTTTTTTAATTTTATTTATTTATTTGTCTTTTGTCTTTTTAGGGCTGCACTGTGGCATATGGAGATTCCCAAGCTAGGGGTCTAATCCGAGCTCCAGCTGCCAGCCTGCACCACAGCTACGGCCACACCAGATCCGAGCCACGTCTGTGACTTACACCACAGCTCACGGCAACACTGGATCCTTAACGCACTGAGCAAGGCCAGGGATCAAACCCTCAACCTCATGGTTCCTAGTCGGATTCAAGTTTCCAGTGCGCCACAACAGGAACTCCTATTTTTTTTTTTTTATTTCAAAAACAAACATGCACTTGGACATATATCTCTAAATAATTGAGATCAAATCATTTCTATTGCTTTATTAAAAAAAAGGATTGTAGAGATTCTGAGAAGCAGGGTGGAGGAGTCTGGGATTGAATATGGCAGTAGGGACTGGTCTTGGAGAAGAATAGCAGATCATGAAGGGTGTAAAGCAGCCAGGGCTGGACTCCAGTGAGAATGGTGGAGATAGAAAGTAAAGGAACAAGTGTGACGCACTGCAAACCAGGAAGTTTGGACTTGGTAACCAATTAAATACAGGGATTACAGTAGGAGGGAGTGAAAGATAATGACCATTCTAAATTGGTCAGCTTAAAATAGCAATGGCGACTGCAGGCAGCTTAGGGGGGAAGGAAATTTGCTTTTTGGAAAGGTAATGAATTTAGTTTTAGTTATTTTTTATTTTTAGGCATCAGCCTTTTTATCTTGTGATAAACGGCTTGAAATATCCTGTGGCTTGAATGGAACAGCAGGAATAGATACTTAGAATATGAGAATCATGACGTCTGAAATCTGAAATAGAATTCAGAGAGATGATTAGAAAGCTGAAGATGTATTCTTCAGGGAAGGAGGGAAGACACACAGTAGGAACCTTGGACAAGGAAGGGGTGACAACAAAGATTGAAAAGAAGGAATGGGAGTTCCCGTTGTGGCTCAGTGGTTAACGAATCCGACTAGGAACCATGAGGTTGCAGGTTCGACGCCTGGCCTTGCTCAGTGGGTGAAGGATCCGGTGTTGCCATGAGCTGTGGTGTAGGTCGCAGATGTGTCTCGGATCCTGCATTGCTGTGTCTGTGATGTAGGCTGGCGGCTACAGCTCTGATTCGACCCCTAGCCTGGGAATCTCCATATGCCGTGGGTGCGGCCCTGAAAAAGACAAAAAAAAAAAAAAAAAAAGAAGAAGAAGAAGGAACGATCAGTGTAGTAGAACCACACAACAGTATAGAATAATATAAACGAAGACAAGGGCATTTTAAGAATTGAGGAACCATCTTATGTGAGATGCTGAAAAATAGATTTGAGGTAGAGTAGAAGTGTAAAAAATTCCCTTTAGGAGTTCCTGCTGTGGTGCCATGGGATCAGCAGCGTCTCTGGAGCATAGGGGTGCAGGTTTGATCCCCAGTCCGGCCATGCCACAATTGTGGCGTAGGTCACAACTGTGGCTCAGATCTAGTCCCTGGCCCAGGAATTCCATACGCTGCAGGGCAGCGGGAAAGAACATTTACAAAAAGAAGAAAAAAAATTTCCTTTGGCTGTGTTAGATTCTAGTGCATAGTAAGCCCTTTCGACCATGTGAGTTTAGACTCTCACTATAACACAACCTATAATGGTGCAGAATTTGATGTGCCCCTATTCAGTCTTGTATTCCACTGCAAGAAGATAGATATTTTTATTTACTGATTTATTTATTGCTTTTTAGGGCCATACCTGTGGCATATGGAGGTTCCCATGCTAGGGGTTTGAATTGGAGCTACAGCTGCCGGCCTACACCACAGCCACAGCAACGCAGGATCCAAGCTGCGTCTGTGACCTACACCACAGCTCATGGCAACACCAGATCCCCCACCCACTGAGCAAGGCCAGGGGTTGAACCCACATCCTCATGGATACTAGTTGGATTCATTTCCCCTGTGCCACATTGGGAATTCCCAACATAGGTATTTTTAGAAGAGTCTTACCCATGACTCCATTCTGCTACAGAAACCCTAGGGGCAGCTCAGACACAGTTTTATGCGGATTGTCTTCAAATATATACAGTAGGTTGCGAAAGTTAAATAAGATGGGGTGAATTTTCCCACAGAGTTTTGACAGACTGTTTTTCCTCCCCCAAACAAATATTTGGCCTTGTCACCATGAGTACGAAGCATCTAGGATGCAGAGGTGTCAGCCACTTGCTTTCAAGACTTCAGTCAAGTCAAGCTATAGGGTGGGAATTAGAATTCAGTTCCCCAGATTGGTCAGTTTTTTTTTTTTTTTCCCTATAGCCCATTGAGAGAATAAGGATTAATCTTCAACTCTCTGTATCCTCTATCTTATCTCTTGGACCTACATTCGGATGAAGACTTGTTCATAAGCAAAAAAATAAAATAAAATAAAAAGAGAGTTCTGCTGTGGTGCCGTGCATAAAGGATCCAGCATTGTCACTGCAGCAGCTTGCATCATTGCTGTGGCGCAGGTTCAGTCCCTGGCCTGGGAACTTCCACATGCTGTGGGCCTGGCCAAAAGAAAAAAAAAAGATTTGTTTATAAGCTTACATTTTGGAATTACAGAGTGAGGTGTAGGCGGTATTTGCCAGGCTAGTAGTCACCACGCCTTGGGTGGGTGGTTAGGCGGAATAGTGGCTGAAAAATGGAGTGTCCGTGTGTATGTGTGCCCAAACCTGACACGCCCTGCAATCTTCCTGAATTAGTAAATCATCTTATCCATGTCTTCTTGCACAATAATGGGGAAAGGGACGTAATTCGAAGAGCTGCTGGCTAAGACATTTTGGGGGCCTGGTAATGGCAATACTTCAAACAGAATCCGAGCAGCTGTACTTTGCTGAAAAGCAAACAGACTCATTTCACAGATAGTTACGGAGCTTCTGGCCCTGTGTCTGAGACCTCCAAGCAAAGTCAAGGTCAGTGGCTTCCCTTTCGGGGGTGGGGTGAGGAAGGAGATAAGGCACAGTGCCAGTGACTGAATGCAAGGCTGAATGTGTGTAGGTGCTATGGGAGCCAGTCAGAGAGGAGAGGCAGTCTTAGAGTGGGTTCCTGGAGGAAATGTAGAGTGCAGAGGCCTGACAGCTAGTAAGAAAAGCATAAATGAAGAGATAATGACTCCATTCATTCTGCCAGTCCTCCACGTTGCAAGACGTAATAAGTTTATGTACCAAATGAATGGTGTAACTGTACCTATTTTTAGAGGGGACTTGAGCTCATGAGTCAAGTCCTTCCAAGTTGTCATTTTTTTGTTTAACTTTCCCGTGAGCAGTAAAATACAATCCACTTGACTGCCAGTTTTTTTTTTTTTTGCCTTTTTCTAGCGGCATATGGGAGGTTCCCAGGCTAGGCGTCGAATCGGAGCTGCAGCCGCCAGCCTACGCCAGATCCCAGCCACATCTGCAATCTACACCACAGCTCACAGCAACGCCAGATCCTTAACCCACTGAGCAAGGTCAGGGATCGAACACGCAACCTCATGGTTCCTAGTCGGATTCGTTAACCACTGAACCACGACGGGAACTCCTCGACTGCCAGTTTTGTCATGTGTTATAGCTTGGCTTTTGAGCCACAGGGCTTGGGAACTGAGGGAACCGTTAACGTTTCATCTTGGGCACACCAGCACAGGTAGGTAGCTTGCTCAGAATTCAGAGCTGCAGAAATGAAATGCCTTGGTGTCTGTGCAGCAAAACATCCTTCTCTTGTTTACTGCTTTGCAAGACAACGTGACCATTTCTGCGAAGGATGCTAAGCCCCCAAATACCTAATGCTTAGCCCAAAGCCATTATCAGTGTGTCAAGGCTGGAGTCCTTGGCGTTTTCTGAGGTCATCTTGCCCCAGCTTCATCACCCTAGCTCTGGAGATTGTTTCAAGGGTCCCTCATGCCCATCGCACTTCTATTGGCTCAGCCACCACCCTCATCAAGCCTTGTTCCCGACACTGTCAGCGAGAGTCCTTTTCATAAAACACCACACAGAACGCGTTGCAAATTCCTTGCTCTTGGCATGTACCTAACCCTCCTCACTGCCCTGCCCAGCATTGCTTCCTCTTGCAACCCTCAGTTGTGAGGGCTGAGCTTTTATGTGGATCCCCCTTGTGCCAATCCATACTTCCGCTTGCTACCAGACTAACCTTCCTGAAGAAGCGTGTTGTTCGCCAACTTATAAAACTTTGGGGAGTTCCCGTCGTGGCTCCATGGTTACTGAATCTGACGAGGAACCAAGAGGTTGCGGGTTCGATCCCTGGCCTCACTCAGTGGGTTAAGGATCCGGCATTGCTGTGAGCTGTGGTGTGGGTTGCAGACGCGGCTCGGATCCCGCATTGCTGTGGCTGTGGTGTAGGCTTGGCAGCCTACAGCTCCAATTCGACCCCTAGCCTGGGAACCTCCATAGGCTGTGGACGCAGCCCTAGAAAAAGCCAAAAGACAAGACAAAACAGAAACAAAAACAAAAACACCCCAAAACTTTGGTAACTGTCCATGGCCTGCAGCTGTGTTTCGCAGGCCTCTCAGTCATTCGCGGACTGCCTATAAAGTCTTCAAGCCCCTCCAGCCTGTTCGTCTCCCTCTGAATGAGCTCATTTTAAACATTAAATCTCTCTTTTAGCCTCATCTCGGCCATTGAACTCCATACACATGCGAGCTGGGGTAGGTTTTAGTTTATTCCTCTTGACACTCAAGGGAACACACATTAAGAGAAACACGGATGGATGAGCCACGGAAAAGTTCCCTCTCAGAAGTGGTTGCTCACCACACCGATGGTCTGACTCTTTTTTTTTTTTTTTTTTTTTTGTCTCTTTAGGGCAGCACCGGCAGCTTATGGAGGTTCCCAGACTAGGGGTCGACTCAGAGCTGTGGCCGCTGGCCTTCACCACAGCCACACAGGATCTGAGCCACATCTGTGACCTACACCACAGGTCACGGCAACACGGGATCCTTAACCCACTGAGCAAGGCCAAGGATTGAACCCGCGTCCTCATGGTTGCTTGTCGGATTCGTTTCCGCTGTGCCACGACGGGAACTCCGTAGCCCGATTCATTCTTCTTCTTGTAGCATTTAAGGACCACAGCATGGCCTCGGCCTTATTCACCCTCACCCTCCTGGCAGAACTCTCCGCTCCAGCTCGACTGGTTTATTTGTGGCCTCTTAGGTGGCGCCTGTGCGTATTCTCCTCCACCTTCTGAAATACCCTCCTCCGCCTCCTCTTCCTCCTGAACTGCCAGCATCGTTCCCATCCTCTTGGGTTGCTCTTAATACCAACCCATCTGGCCCACAGCCGTGTCCCTCCTCTCTTAATTCCTACGTTTTACATTTCACACCTACTGCGTTATATCACTAGGTCAGCATTTTACCTTCTCCAGCTGCAGTCTGTTCTCATGGCATCACAGTCTCCAAGCTGGGATGGAGCTTCCAGAACTTGGCCTGGGACTTTCTTACTTGGTATGAAGATTGCACGTTGCTCCTCGAGGACAGCAGTCATGCTGTACTTACCCATACTGAACATATGGCTCCTTTTTAGCATCTTTCTCTCTCTCTCTTTTTCTTTCTTTCTTTCTTTTCTTTCTTTCTTTCTTTCTTTCTTTCTTTCTTTCTTTCTTTCTTTCTTTCTTTCTTTCTTTCTTTCTTTCTTTCTTTCTTTCTTCCTTCCTTCCTTCCTTCCTTCCTTCCTTTCTTTCTTTCTTTCTTTCTCTCTCTCTCTCTCTCTTCCTTCCTTCCTTCCTTCCTTCCTTCCTTCCTTTCCTTTCCTTTCCTTTCTTTCCTTTCTTTTCCTTCTTTCCTTTCTTTGCCCTTCCTTCCTTCCTTTCTCTATCTTTTCTTTTGTTTTCTTTTCATTTTTCTTTTCACTTTTTAGGGCCACAAATGCAGCATAGGGAGGTTCCCAGGCTAGGGGTCCAGTTGGAGCTACAGCTGCCGGCCTTCGCCACAGCCACTTCTATACGGGATCCGAGCTGCATCTTTGACCTACATCATAGCTCATGGCAATGCCGGATCCTTAACCCACTGAGTGAGGCCAGGGATCGAACCCACAACCTCATGGATCCTAGTTGGGTTCTTAACCCACTGAGCCACAATGGGAACTCCTCTTTAGGATTTTCTGCACTCTGGATGCCATTAAATGTGCCACTGGCTCGCAATTTTTCAGGAGCTCATTAACTAGCTTATCCTGCTGATCATCAGTGTTTCCGGGAAAGCCATCAAAGTCACCACTTTATTATGTCTCCTCCCACGTGTTGTGTCCCTGTTGCACTGTCTCTGCCCTTCACCCTTACCTCAAGCCTCTTCCGTCACCACCCCCCGCCCCCGAACACATGCACACAGCCAGCTCGGTCTCCAGTCTGTTTTGCCAGCTTCTCCTTTACTTCAAAATTAAAATAGTGAATGAACATTTTAATGGACTCTCCCACCTCTGGGTCTCTGTCCTTAGTTCTCCCTTTTTCTTTCTCACTTTGCCCCAAGTGGCTGAGCATGGAATGAGGCCTGGGCCTATCTGCCTTGAGCCGCACCCTTCTGGCCGTAGACAAGGGAAGAGGTGATCAGTTGGGGTGGCCCTTCTCGCTTACCCTGGTACCACCTGCCACTCTGTGGTGAACCCACAGATCCCCACACAGAGCATGCTGCCACAAGGACTTCCCCATGCGCAGCCCCACGAAAAAGGCAGAGAAACAAGGCTGCTCACTTCAGACGTGTAAGTGAAACACACCCACTCTCTGACCTGCTTGCTACATCATGGGCCTTATATATGCCAGAGTAGGAGTTCCCATCGTGGCGCAGTGGAAACGATTCCGACTAGGAACCATGAGGTTGCTGGTTCGATCCATGGCCTTGCTCAGTGGGTTAAGGATCCAGCGTTGCCACGAGCTGTGGTGTAGGTCGCAGATGGGGTTTGGATCTGGCGTTGCTGTGGCTGTGGTGTAGGCCAGCAGCTGTATCTCTGATTCAGTTCTTAGCCTGGGAACCTCCAGAAAAGAGAACAAAGCCTTTTTTTTTTTTGGTCTTTTTAGGGCCTCATCCACGGCATGTGGAGGTTCCCAGGCTAGGGGTCAAATCAGAGCTACAGCTGCCGCTTACGCCGCAGCCACAGCAACGCGGGATCCGAGCCTCGTCTGCGACCTACACCACATCTCACAGCAGCACCGGATCCTTAACCCACTGAACGAGGCCAGGGATTGAACTTGCATCCTCATGGTTACTAGTCAGATTTGTTACCACTGAGCCACAATGGAAATTCCCCGTCACCCTTTCTATGGCTTGACCGCAAGAGAGGGAACTTGCCAGATCCCAGCTCCTTGTGCAGAGTTTGCAGGACAGTGAGCCTTTGCCCATCATGCAGGACGGGAGATTCCTTCATGCCTCTCTCATAGGCATGGTGCACAAGAGAGAACTTTAGGACAGCAGTGCCCTCCCTGCCCCAACGCACACTCAGGGATGATGCGCCCCAGCAGGTGAGAGGAGGAGGCTCCAGATTCTGCCCCACCCCTCGCCCCGCCCCCTCGTACCTGTGTCAGTTCATGTCCTCTGGGAGTAACAGCAGCCTCCTGACCTGTTTGGTGTCTCCTGCTTCTCAGGTTGGGCATGAGCTGTCTCAAGTCCCCTCCCACACACAAGCTTTACAGGTGCACACACTTTCTGAACAGTGCCCAGTCTCTTACACCCAGCGTACCTTGCAGTTCCCTTCCCACAGACATGTTGCCTAGGACAGCGGTGACTTTATTATTATTATTATTATTATTATTATTTTGCTTTTTATGGCTGTACCTGTGGCATATGGAGGTTCCCAGGCTAGGGGTCAAATCAGAGCTACAGCTGCTGGCCTACACCACAGCCACAGCAATGCTGGATCCTTAACCCACTGAGCGAGGCTAGGGATCGAACCCGCACCCTCATGGTTCCTAGTCAGATTTGTCTCCGCTGAGCCATAGCGGGAACTCTGGACAGCAGTGACTTTATAAGAGCTTTGGCTCAAACTCGCAGGCATCCTTCTGATTGTTAAGTATTTGCCTTGTATGGTGGAGAGTGTGGCGGAATAAAAACTATCTGCCCATTTTAGCAGGGAAGACAAAAAAGATCAGAAACTGGAGTTTATCTTTCAAGAATGGCAGGAAACTTCTCAGATTTAATTGGTTGGCCCACAAGATGGAAGTCTAGGAGTCCTTGTCGTGGCTCAGCGGTAGTGAACCTGACTAGTATTCATGAGGACATGGGTTCACTCCCTGGCCTCGCTCAGTGGGTTAAGGATCTGGTGTTGCTATGCACTGTGGTGTAGGTCACAGACATAGCTCGGATCCCGAGTTGCTATGGCTGTGGTGTAGGCTGGTGGCTACAGCTCCTATTCTACCCCTAGCCTGGGAACTTCCATATGCCACAAGTATGGCCCTAAAAAGCAAAAAAAAAAAAAAATGTGGAATACTAAAGAACAAGAGTCAAGGCGAAATCCACATTGGGCTCCTAACACGCTAATTAATGCTGTCAAGCAGCTGACATCTAAGGAAAAGAATATGAGAATTATTTTCCACCTCATAAGTTTGCCTGCTTAGTCTGGTTTCCAGGACTCCATGCTCTAGGTTGGTTGTCCTCTTGCCTCACCAGCCTCTCTTTCTCAGTCACTTTTTTTTTTTTTTTTGTCTTTTCTAGGGCTGCACCTGCGGCATATGGAGGTTCCCAGGCTAGGGGCTGAATCAGAGCTGTAGCCACCGGCCTACACCACAGCTACAGCAATGCTGGATCCTTAACCCACTGAGCGAGGCCAGGGGTCGAACCCGCAACCTCATGGTTCCTAGTGGGACTCATTAACCACTGAGCCCTGACGGGAACCCCCTCAGTCACTTTTGATGGCTCCTCCTCTTCTTCCTGAATTCTAAACCTTAGAGATATAGGGCTTAGTCTTTGGATGTCTTCTTTCCACCTCTCACTAGTCCTCAGCGGTTCTCATCTTGTCCAGTGGCTCTTAACACCATCCTATGTGGATAACCACGTATTTATATTTGCAGACCGCCTGCTCTCCCTCTCTCTCCCCGGCTTTCTCCTCTCTCCCCCCCACCCCACCCCTCCCCTCCCCCACACCCTTTCCCATTTCTGGTTCTGTCTCTTTCCTCTCACTGGTCCCTTTTCCCACACTCAGCTTTCCTCTGGCCCCTCCCCCATACGCAGTTTGAGCAAAAAGTGGGGCTCATTGCAGCGCCTCCTCTGCCTTCCAGCCACCATCACACATGCTTGGTGCAGGGACGCAGGCTTGCAGGGCTATGAGCCAGGGTATTGGCCCTGGCCTTGCTGCTCTACCCCCTACTCATGGCTCATGCACTCCACTTTTTTTTTTTTTTTTTGCTTTTTATGACCACACCCACGGCATATGGAGGTTCCCAGGTTAGGGGTCCAGTTGGCGCTACAGCTGCCGGCCTATGCCACAACCCCAGCCTCGCCAGATCCAAGCCATGTCTGCGACCTACACCACAGCTCACCACAAGGCCGGATCCTTAACCCGCTGAGCAAGGCCAGGGATCGAACCCGCAACCTCATGATTCCTAGTTGGATTCATTTCCGCTGTGCCACAGCAGGAACTCCTGCATTCCCCTTTTTCTCCCCCTGCATCTTGCTTGATGCGTGTGCACACACACCCACAGACATGCACATGAGTACTCAGGGGAGTGAATCATCTCCCCTCCTTTGCGTGCTTCTTTTGCCTGGTGGAGGGTGCACTTTCTGAAACCACTCCTGATCGGCAGGAAAGGGAACATGGCCTTGCCTTGCTCAAGGCGGTTCTTCTGCTCTCTCTCTTTTTCTTACATCCTTTGCCGGTAGAAAGCTACACTTTTTGAAGCTCCCGCCTATGATCTGGCACCAAAGGGAACCTGCTTAGCAAGTTGATCACCTTGGCACTCCCTCTGACACCCTGGTGCTCTGTCTTCCTGCACCCAGAGCCTATCCTTTTCCATGGCCCTTGTGTAGGGGCATCGGCTTGAACACCTCCTGTGAGCAGGCATGCGGGAGAATGAGGCTCCCTGTTGCATCTAAAACACACGGAACCCAGATCCCCTCGCCATCATTCTCACACCCACATGTCTTTCCCCTCCACGCAGCGTGAGGGGAACAAGGCTTTTGTTTTGGGTGGCCTAGGATTCCTGCTGTCCTGCTCTCTCGCTCTTTCATATGCATACAATTGTGGGGAGACTCAGCCTTCTTTGGGGGGCTTCTCTCTAAATAGCAGCGTGCAGGATTCTGAGCTCTCTTACCATGGGTCCTCTCTGCAGGGTCCAGTGTTGTTTCATCTATAAAATAGGGAGAGTGATGACTACCTTGTAGGTATTTTATGGGAATTTCATGGGTTAATTCATGAAAAGCACTTGGAACAGCGCCCTCCAAATAATAAATGCCACATGGAGGTTTGGAAGAAAAAGAAAGATGGGAAAAAATAATAGGCAGTAGATTGTGAACATTCTTGAAAGTACATATTGCGAATGGACACAGAGACCTACTTTCTCATTAAAATCTAAACGCGTTTTATGTGTGGGGCATGGTCGCATTCATACCTGTCCAGAGTATCTGGAAAACACACACACACACACACACACACACACACACACACACACACACACACTCACACACTGTACAGGAGAATGAACCTCCTGGCTTGCTTTCTCTCTTACATGCCTTGAGTGTAGGACCGTTGGCATCTGAATACCCTCCCACACCCAAGGCTTGCAGGAGGGCCAGCCTTCTCCCTCCCCTGCAGTGCCTAAGCATGGGCACACACACACACACACACACACACACACACACACACACACACACGGCAAGTGTTTGATGGAGCCCCTTCTTCCTAAGCCCCGTGTGTGCTACACCAACCCCTTCCCCTGCCCCCAGCGGCTGTCCCGCACCATGTGTACCCCTCCTGCCTTACCCACCAGCACTGGTCCCTTGCTCCTTTGTGGCATCTCGCTTTCTAGAGGGCACCCACACCTCGTGCCAAGAGAATGAGCCTTCCCCTGCTCCCTCTCTCACATCCCTTGCATGGTGGAGGGTGAGCTTTCTGAAAACCCCTCCCACGTGCAGGGTTTGCAGGATGGTGAGCCTCGGCGTCCTTTGCTCTCTTGTGCCTGTGCGCACACACACTTACCTTCAAAAAAGGCAGATATGCACATACCAGCAGTGGGAAGGAGGCTGACCCTCTGCCCTGCGTCCTTCCCCCCAGCTCAGTCATACCTGGGTCTTGCAGGAGGGGGAGTTTTCTCTTACCTTTATCTTGTGCCCAGTGCAGGTCCTCCCACTCAGGGATGAGGACAGCTTGGAAGGAGGGAGTGACTCTTTTGACCTGTTCCTTCCTTGTCAGTGCCTCGTGGGGAGGAGGCGAGGGAACCTTCTCAGGATTCCCATCCATGGGGTGTGATGGAAAAGGAACCTTCTAGCTAATTCCCACAAACGCAACGTGTGAGGGAAATTAAGAGGTTTCTGTTGCTTAACACATATGGAAGTGTGCATTCACACACACACGCACACACAGTGCAGGAAATGGGATTGCCTCCCTATCCCACGCCTTCCCAAATGCACATTTATTTGCACAGCAGGGTGTGTGAAGTTCTATTTTCTTAGACGTTCGTCTAAACTCAAATCTGAGTAGGAGCTTGCTTTATTCTCTTCTCAGATGCAAGGTTGGCAGCTGGTTTATTCAGTGAGCCATTCATTCAGCAAATACTTACTGAGCATCTACTATGTCGCTGGGCAGTTTCCTTCCCACCAGGGCTACTTCAGTGGTCAAAAGACAAGAATTCCTTCCCTAGTGGCGGGGAGACAGGCAGTGAACAAAGTAAGAAAACGCATAGTGTGTCAATCAGTGGTAAGTGCCCTGGAGACCTGGAAAGCAGGAAAAGAGGGTAAAGGAGGGGGTCGGGCACGGGTGCTGGAGATGGCGGTGAGACGTTTAAGGGTCATATAGGGCCATCAAGAAAGACTTACTGTGTTCTAGAAACAACAAAGAGGCCATTGTGGCAGATGTGGTGGGGTGGGAAAGAGTAAGATCTGATGGAGGAAATGGAAAGCCGATGATTAGTATATTTCCCTAGAAGGTGAGAACTCAGGTTTAAAAAAAAAAAAAATCAGGGAGTTCCCGTCGTGATGCAGTGGAAATGAGTCCGACTAGGAACCATGAAGTTGCGGGTTCGATCCCTGGCCTCGCTCAGTGGGTGAAGGATCCAGCATTGCCATGAGCTGTGGTGTAGGTCGCAGACGCGGCTCGGATCCTGCATTACTGTGGCTGTGGCATTGGCCAGCAGCTGTAGCTCAATTTGCCCCCTAGCCTTCGAACCTCCATAAGCTGCAGGTGCGGCCCTAAGAGGACTAAAGAAAAAAAAAATCTCATAATACCATTATCACATTTGATGATAGTTAATAATTTCTTAGTATCATCAGATATTCATTGTTCAAATTTCTAGTCTCAAGAATACCACAAATTGGAGAGTTCCCGTAGTGGCTCAGTGGTTAATGAACCTGACTAGGATCCATGAGGACATGGGTTCGATCCCTGGCCCCACGTAGTGGGTTAAGGATCCAGCGTTGCCATGAGCAGTGGTGTAGGTCACAGACGTGGCTCGGATCTGGCATTGCTGTGGCTATGGCATAGGTCAGCAACTACAGCTCCGATTTGGCCCCTAGCCTGGGGACCTCCATATGCAGTGCGTGCTGCCCTAAAAAGAAAAAAAAAAACCCAAAAAAGAATACCATAAATTGGGATCCCCCAAATAAAGTCCCTATATTGGTTGATAGGTATCTGAAGTCTCTGAACTATGCTTTCTCCCACTATCTATATTTTTTCTCTGCTTGTAATTTATTTCTTGGAAGAAAGTACGCCCTTTGTCCTATAGTTTCCCACAGGCTGGATTTTTCTGGTTGCATCCCCCTGGTATAGTTTACATATTCCTTTTCCTTGTTTGTATTTCCTATAAATTGATAGTTGTATCTGGAAGCCTGATGAGATTTGGGCTTAATTTTGGGGAAGGAGGCAGAAGTATTTCCATTAAGAGGCACAAAACAACTGGTTGGCTCTCATTCTGTGATGTTAGTTGCCACTGATGCTCAATTCCTAGAGGCATTGTTTCATTACGTTTGCAAAATAGTGATCTTCTAATTCTATTATTCTCTCTTCGTTTATTACCAGAAATACTTCTATAAAGAAAAACTTCCCTCAACTACTATTTGATTACCCAGTGGTACAGTTTTATAGGAAAGGTGGAATAAATGCTTAATTCTCTTTACTTATCAGTACTCAAAATAATGAGCTGGCTCACCCACTTACCTCAAAGAGGATCTTTTAAAAAATTATTCTGATAAGCTCATGGGTTTAAATATATTTGATCTTTCCTTTGCAGTTCTTGTCCCCAGTAAGCTCAAATGTTCCATGTTTAGCCAGGAGAGCTTCCTCAAATTGGTTCATGAGTTATTTTGTCATGGCCCTCAAAAAGAAAGCTTCCCTGCCTTCTGGATTGAAAAATTATTCCAGGCTTATCTCAGACATCATCTTCCCTAGACCTGAAATCTGCCACATCTTTAATAAGCCTTGGTTCCTTTGATTAGACATGGTATTTAAAGACCACATTCTAGGCCCTAGCAGTGCTCATTGTCTCTGGATGGGTCATTGTTTTCAAGCTTCTTCAGTGAACAGAACAAAAAAATGTTTTGTTGGCATTCCTTTTGTGGCTCGGCAGTAATGAATCTGACTAGTATCCATGAGGATGAGGGTTCAATCCCTGGCCCAGCTCAGTGGGTTAAATGTCTGGTATTGCCCTGAGCTGTGGTATAGGTCAAAGACATGACTCAGATCCTACGTTGCTTTGGCTGTGGTGTAGGCCGGCAGCTGCAGCTCTAATTCAACCCCTCGCCTGGGAACTTCCATATGCCTCAGGTGTGGCCTTAAAAATACACAAAAAGATAAAATGTGAGTTCATTCTTACATTTCTAATTCAGAATCAGATCACAGGGCTTTTACATTGGTGGCCTGTCTACTGTGCTGGGATGCAGGTTTGATCCCCGTCCCGGCACAGTGGATTAAGGATCTGGCATTGCTGTAGCTGCAGCATAGGTCACAAGTGGGGCTTGGATCTGATCCCTGGCCCAGGAATTCCATATGCCATGGGGTGGCCAGAAAAGGAAAAAAACAAAACAAAAAAAAAAAAAACGCCTCCCTCCAACATGCTGGGTTTTCAGGAGGGCAAGCCTTGGCTTCCTCATCTTCTGGTATGAGGGGTGGCATGTGCCCCATCCACCCCCTGTATGCTGAACCTCATGCATCCCCAGTACAAAGCACAGGCCTTCTGACTCCCTTGCTCTTGCAATTGAACACTGAACTCCCTAAACCCCATTCCTAGGGTTCCATGGGCGCTCAGTGGGGTTAAGGATTTGGCATTGTTATTGCTGTGGTGTGGGTTGGATCCCTTGCTTGGGCATGTTTGCAGGCCACAGACATGCCCAAAAAACAAACCCCATTCCCATATGCCACATTTGCACCAGGGTACATCTTGTTGCAATGGTTCCCCCCTATGCTCGTGCTCACTCCCCCGCCAATGTACACACTGAGGAGAGAGAAACTTCTGATGTTTTCTCTCCATATTCTTTTTGTTGTTGTCTGTCTTTCTTTCTTTCTTTCTTTCTTTCTTTCTTTCTTTCTTTCTTTCTTTCTTTCTTTCTTTTAGGGCCTCACTCGCGGCACATGGAGGTTCCCAGGCTAGGGACTGAATCAGAGCTGCAGCTGCCAGCCATAGCAACACAGGATCCGAGCCACATCTGTGACCTACAGCACAGCTCACGGCAATGCCAGATCCTTAACCCACTGAGCAAGGCCAAGGATCGAACCCAAGTCCCCGTGGATACTAGTCGGGTTCATTACCGCTAAGCCACAACGGGTACTCCCATTTCTGTATTCTTTACATGTGATGGGGCATGCACCTTGTTGATAACGGAGACCAAGGGAGAGACAGACTTGTCAGCTTAGGTGTTTGCAAAGCACTCAGGAGAATGAGTCTATTCGTTCTCCCGCTGCAGGTCCTCCATCTCACAGATATTCAGGCCTCTTTCCTCTTACATGTCACTTGCATGCTATCGTGTGACCCCCGCCTTAAAAATGCACACTCAAATACACAAACGCGGCTAAGTGGCGGGTAAGAAGTACAAGTAATGATAGCCATGGGCCGGGTGCTAGGTGCCCCTTTGTGTTTTGTTATCCTGTTCCATTGTCTCAGCACCATGCGGAGGGAGGCTTTACAGCTCGTCCCCATTTTTCAGATGTGTCGATTCTCTAGGCTAATTTGGGGTGGAGCTTGGATTTGAACCAGGGTTTTGTGGATGCCAGACTCCATGGTTGTCCCTCCATACCGCTGCAGGTCCAGACCAGCCGTGGTGGCAGCATCTCCTGGGAACCCGTTAGAAATGCAAACTCTTGGGTCCTTCCCCAGGCCTATGGATTCAGAAACCCCTAGAACTGGTATATGACCAAGCTCTCCGGGTGATTCTGATACATGTTGACGTTGGAAAACGAGATAACGAGAGAGAACGAGCCTTGGTGATATTCATCTTCATTCTCTCTTTCGTCTCACAATGTTGTCTCATAGTTTGACACTTTTTTGTTGTCAAAAAAGAGAGAACAGACAAAATGTGTTCAACTAGACATCTTTTTAAAATTGAAGAAGTATAGGAGAGTTCCTGTAGAGGCGCAGTGGTTAATGAATCTGACTAGGAACCATGAGGTTGTGGGTTCGGTCCCTGCCCTTGCTCAGTGGGTTAACGATCTGGTGTTGCCGTGAGCTGTGATGTAGATCGCAGACACGGCTCAGATCCTGCGTTGCTGTGGCTCTGGCGTAGGCTGGCGGCTACAGCTTCGATTCGACCCCTAGCCTGGGAACCTCCATGTGCCGCGGAAGTGGCCCTAGAAAAGACCAAAAAAAAAAAAAAATTGAAGAAGTATAGTCGATTTACAGTGCTGTGTTAAAAGTGTACAGCAAAATGGTTCAGTTACACATATACGCATGTATTTGTTCGCTGATCCTTTTCCCGTAGAGTTTATTGCAAGGTATTGAGTAGAGGCATTCCCATTGTGGCTCATCGGAAATGAGCCGGACTTATATTCACGAGGATGTGGGTTTGAGCCTCGCTCAGTGGGTTAAGGAGCTGGTGTTGCCGTGAGCTGTGGTGTAGGTTGCAGGCATGGCTCGGACCCCCCGTTGCTGTGGCTTTGGTGTAGGCTGGCGGCTACGGCTCTGATGCGACCGCTAGCCTGGGAACTTCCACATGCTGCAAGTGCAGCCCTAAAAAGCAAAAAAAAAAAAAAAAAAAAAAAAAAAAAAAAAAAAAAAAAAAAAAGAGAGAGAGAGAGAGAGAGAGACTGAGTGGAGTTCCCTGTGCTGTATAATAGGTCCTTGCTGTTTATTTTATATATAGTAATGCGTATCTGTTAATCCCCAAATCTCAACTCCTAATGTATCGCTCCCCTGCAGTGGCTCTTCTCTCTGGTAACTATATGTATGTCAACTAGACATCTTTACCATGAAGCTCAAGAACCTCCTTTTTACTTCTGTATCATCACAAGTAAGCACCTATTGTGAAGACGAGTGAGCCCTCTCATTAACCCCTCCTGTTCTGGCTCCCCTCTCTAATCCTTGCTACCTGGGTGAGAGTGCTGTGTGAATGCAATGCACCTGGGCAAGGATTCTGAGAGTGAGAGCATCATCTTCATACAAAGCCGAATACCTTTCCAGCCATCCCACCAATATTTATTGATCACCTCTTCTCTGCATGGTACTGAACTGGATCGAGACCCTACAGTTGTCGACAAGGCACACTGTGTTCCCACTCTCACATTGCTTCTGTGTCGAGGGAAAAGAATGAAATTCCGCATCAGCCATGGTACCCACGTGCCCCGAGTGTGGGCGGACTTCTCATTGCTGCCATCACTCACAGGTACACGAAAGCAGGAATCTTCTCTGATCTCACTCGGAAGCCTCTCTGTATAGTCATTCATCAGTGTATAGACATTAGACCAAGACTCTCTGCCATAGTGCCTGCGCACGTGCGCGCACGCACACACACAGCAGGTGCCTGAGCCTTCTCATCTGCTCCCCCTCTCAAATCCTTGGAACCTAGGTGTGAGTGCTGCTCTAGTGCAACACACCTATTCAAGGATTCAAAGAGGCTGAGCCTTGTCTTCAAAGAGAACGACCGAGTACCTGTATGTCACCTCTTCTGCCTTCCCACCATCTTTCAGAATGTTTGAGCTCCCCATGAGGCACGCTGCCCTGAGTGTTAGAGATTCACTGGCGAGTAAGATGGACTGGCCCAGAGCCCTCGTCCCCGGGCTCTCTGGAAGACACGTGTGGGAAAAAAAGGCATCCTGCCCTGTGGCCAGGCTTACACGGTGTTAGGGCATGAGCGTTCTCTTGATTCCGGCTCCCCATGATCAGACACCGTAACGGGGAGACATACAGTGGGTGAGGCGACTCCTACCACCAGTAGTTGCCCTCCCCGAGCTTCTAGTTTAGCAGACAAACGGAAGGGGGTAAAGCAGCCCCTTTACTGTATCAGGACATTTGCCCCCCCCACCCCAGATCGCCCCAGCCTTTCTTGTTAACCCCCAAACACATGGCCAACACATGCCCACTCTCACGTCCAGTCTGAAAAAGATGCTCTTCACAGCCCACATCCAAACGCTCTGTCTGTGAGAGTGGCCGTGTGACCTCATGTGCAGAGATGAGTCCAAATGCACGCGCTTGGGAGAAGGATCCGTCTCATTCAATGCACATGGTGATGCTTTTTGGGAAGGGGACCGTGAGAGTTAAATATGTCCCTCTGTGCACATACAGGGTGCAGGCGCCAGTGTTTTCTGCTCTATCCCCCCCACCCCCGGCCGCCCCCTCTGTCCCCGGGTGAGCGCTTTCTGTGCGCGGTGCACCAGGGCAGAGGTTCTCAAAGGCACGCCTGCCCTGCATGAGCAGAACAGAGACTCTAGACATCACCTCTCAGCTGCCTGCTGCATGCTTGCCCGCCATCTGTCCCTTATTTATCCTTTCCTTCCACAACTAATATTTATTAGGTACTGTGCTGGGCATGGGACATGGAAGATGGACAAGGCAGACTTGGTCCCTGCTTGCCTGGATCCTGTAGTCCAGGAAGGAGAGTGGACTTTGTCATCACCCATCACCCCTGCATGCACCCAGGGCAAGTGGGCCACATAGGTGCCCTCCCCCCCAACTCACAAACAAGCGTGACACTTCTCATTGCCGCTCTCATACTGATACCTGTAGGAGAACCGTCTCTGAATCTTAGTTCCAGCCTCCATAAATGGGCAAGAATGGTGAGCTTCCCTGTTAAACACACATGCAAGGCGTGTGGGTGCTGGAATCTTCTGTTCTGGCTCCCCCTCTCTAATCCTTGCTACCTGGGTGAGAGTGCTTTCTGAATGCAGTGCACCTGGGCAAGGATTCTGAGAGAGGGAGCATTATCTTCGCATAGGACAGAGCCACCTCCGTGTCCTCTTTGCTGCTATCTATGACTAGCTACTGAGACCTACTCTATCTCAGGTGCCGGGCTGGGCAACTGGCCCACAAGACAGCCAGCCCTGTCTGGCCCTCTCCGCAGGTTGGAGAATGGACTTCTTTTCAGGGAAAGCTGTTTAGAAATGCAAATTTTTGGGCCCTGCCCCTGACCTACTAACTTATGAACCACAGCCGTCCTTTTTCTTTTTTTCTTTTTTTCTTTCTTTTTTCTTTTCTTTTCTCTTTCTTTCTTTCTTTCTTTCTTTCTTTCTTTCTTTCTCTCTCTCTCTCTCCCCCCCCCCTCTTTCTTTCTCTCTCTTTTTTCTTTTTTTTTTGTCTTTTTAGGGCCCTACCTGTGGCATATGAAGTTCCCAGGCTAGGGGTCGAATCAGAGCTGCAGGGCCTATGCCAGAGCCACAGCAACTTGGGAACTGAGCCGCATCTGCGACCTTCACCACAGCCCATAGCAATGCTGGATCCTTAACCCACTGAACAAGGCCAGGGATTGAACCTCATGGATACTAATTGGATTCTTAACTCGCTGAGCCACAATGGGAACTCCAGCCATCGGTAGTCTAACAAGCCTTCCCACTGAATCAGGGTCGCTCAAGTTTGAGGGTCACTAATTTAGTGGAAGTGCCGGGGACACAGTGACAAGCAAGTCGGCCTCCAAGGGACTTGGCCCATAGAGGATGGAAGGGAACTCGCTTTCCCATTCCTTATGCAGTGCCGTGTCCCTGCAAGCTGTGGCAGAGGCTACACCTGCTCATGACTCTGCCTACCTCCTCCAGAGCCACATGTGTGGTGAGCACAGGAAGTGAAACTCACAGCCAAGATTACTTTTGAGGGTCTGCACTTAACACCGCGCGTGCGCACACGCACACACACACACACACACACACACACACACACACACACACACACAATGTGCTGAAGAACGAACTGCTCCTTCTCCCATACCCATTGCATATCGGAGTTGTGAATTCTCAAAGCACCTCCTATGTGCATGGTTTACAGGAGGGCGAGCCCTGTCAGCGCAAAGCTTCTGCCAAACCATTCAGTCAACACATACTGATCGATCACTTGTGCTGGGCCACACACTGGGCTGGGAGCATTGTGCGGAATACGAGACAGCATCCCTCTTTTACAGGACTTCCTGTCTGGTGGAGTTGTGTGGTGAATGAACTTCCTCAAGCCTAGAAAACAGGCACACAGGGTGAGCCAGGAATCGAGGCCTCTCATTCTCCTGCAAATACCCATGTGCCCCTGTGCGCACACACTTGCAATAGACCCACCTAAATGTCGACACATTTCTGCACAAAACCGAAAGGCAGGAGAGAGGCTTTGTTATTTTTTACACTTGTCTGTAGACGCACTAACTTCCTTGTTGTGTACACACACTTTAAAGCATGTATGGAGAGTTCCTGGTGTGGCTCAGTGAAAACGAATCTGACTAGCATCCATGAGGACACAGGTTCGATCCCTGCCTTTGCTCAGTGGGTTAAGGATCTGGTGTTGCCATGAGCTGTGGTGTCGGTTACAGATGCAGTTCGGATCTGGCGTTGCTGTGGCTGTGGTGTAGGCCAGCGACTACAGCTCTGATTTGACCCCTAGCCTGGGAACCTCCATCTGCTGCAGGTGCGACCCTAAAAAAAAAATAAAAAAAACAAAAAAACAAAAAACACAGGGAGTTCCCGTCATGGTGCAGTGGAAATGAATCTGACTAGGAACCAAGAGGTTGCGAGTTAGATCCCTGGCCTCGTTCAGTGGGTTAAGGATCTGGCATTGCCGTGAGCTGTGGTGTAGGTTGCAGACAAAGCTCCGATCTGGCGTTGCTGTGGCTGGGGTGTAGGCTGGTGGCTATAGATCTGATTAGACCCCTAGCCTGAGAACCTCCATATGCCACGGGTGTAGCCCTAAAAAGGAAAAAAAAAAAAAAAACCAAACAACAACAAAAAAAACCAAAACCCAAACACAAAAAGCATGTATGGGAGAGTTCCTGTTGAGGCACAGCTTCTCTCTTTACAGTACTAAAAGGTTAAGGATTTGGCGTTTTTGTGGCAGCAAGGGTTTGATTCCCCAGTCTAGTGCAGTGGGTTAAGGATCTGGCATTGCCTCAGCTGTGGCGTAGGTCGCAGCTGTGGCTCAGATTTGATCCCTGGCTTGGGAACTTCCACATGCCTTTGGCGTGACCAAAAAAAAAAAAAAAAAAAAAAAAAAAGGCACATAGAGGGCGCATGTCTCCAGACTGTGTTTTTTGTTTTTGTTTTTGTTTTTTCTCTTCTCTGCCCCTCTCCTTGCAGCCTAGTGTGAGGGCTGGCTCAGTGCAGTGGGCTCAGGCAAGGATGTGAGGTTGGGAGCCTGGTCTCCATGCAGGACAGAACCTATGCCTATGTAGCCCGCCCTCCTGTTCTTTGCTGTTCTTTCAGTCAGTTATTGGCGCGTGCATTTCTTTGTCCATCCATTTAACACATGTACTGAGCTCCTGCTGTTGGCAGGTGCCACAGGGACCTAGCCAGTCAGGGACGCCAGCCTCACTGTCTAGGGGGCGCCCAGGACAGTCAGCTTTCTCATGACAGTGCCTGTGGCTGCTTGCTCAACTTCCCTTTATCCCCTCACCCAGATGTGCCTGTGGTGCATACCTCCTGAGACTTCTGCTCTGCTTCCCCTTTCCTGGCCTTGCCACCCAGATGTGAGGGCTAGCGCAACACAGGGCACCTACCCCAGGACGCCGGGCGGGGGCGGGGGGGGGGGCGCTTTTCTGCAGGTAGAAGGACAGTGTGCCCGTGAATCACTTCTCTTTCCTTTCCTCTCCCCCCTCCCTTCCCCAAGTGTTCACTGAGCAAATGTGCTGGCACGGGGCCAGGCAATGGGCATATGATGCCCACAAGATGGACATGGTCCTTGTCTCGAAAGATAGATGTAGGAGAGCAGACTTCCCTGTCACCTGACATTCCTGCCTGTGCTGAGCTTGGGAGGCTGCAGAATGAGGCTTCTTAAGGATCTCCTAGCGTTCCTGTCCTGGCTCAGCAGAAGAGAATCTGACTAGGAACCATAAGGTTGTGGGTTCGATCCCTGGCCTCGCTCAGTGGGTTAAGGATCCAGCATTGCTGTGAGCTGTGGTGTAGGCTGGCAGCTGTAGCTCCGATTGGACCCTTAGCCTGGGAACCTCCATATCTTGTGGGTGCGGCCCTAGAACAAGACAAAAAGACAAAACAAACAAACAAAGGATCTCCCTCCCAGCGCCCACATGTGCACACGCCTCCTTCCTGCTCTAGCACAGACGGCGGTAAGAGAGCCTTTTCTGTGTTGAGGGCTGCAGGTGCATGAGCCTTCTTCCCTGTTCCCTCTCTCTAATCCTAGCTATCCGGGTCCTAGTGCTGTCTCGAAGCAATGCACCTGGGCAAGGATTCAGAAAGGGTGGGCTGAACTGCACTGAGAAGGACAGAGCTTATAGGTCACCCCTCTTTCCTTCCTTCCTTCCCTCCTTCGCTGTTTCCTTCTTTCATTCCCTCCATTCCACCTTCCTTCTCTCCTTCCCTTCCTCTCTGTTTCCTTCTCTCTTTTTCTTCTTCCCTCCCTGCCTGTTTTCTTCTCTCTTTCTCTCCCTCCATGTTCCCATTCTCTTTTCTCTTCGCTTTTCCTCACTCCCCTCCCCTCTTCATCCTTCCCAGTAAGAGTTTTTTTTTTTTTTTGGGGGGGGGGCTTTTCTAGGGCCGCACTCACGGCATATGGAGGTTCCCAGGCTAAGGGTCGAATTGGAGCCGTAGCTGCTGGCCTACACCACAGCCACAGCCACATCAACACAGGATCCAAGCTGCATCTGCAACCTACACCACAGCTCACGGCAATGCCGGATCCTTAACCCATTGAGCAAGGCCAGGGATCGAACTCGCAACCTCATGGTTCCTAGTCGGATTCGTTAACCACTGCACCACGACAGGAACTCTCCCAATAAGAGTTTTTGAGTGACTGGTGGAACTTGGGAAAGCACCGAACAAAATAGTAAGGGATTTGGGGCTCTCTGTCTGGTGGGCTTGTCTGTGTTCGAAAAGAAATGTCCTTATTCAATAATATCAGAGTTCCCATCGTGGCTCAGCAATAACGAACCCGACTAGTAGCCATGAGGATGCAGGTTCAATCCCTGGCCTGGCTCAGTGGGCTAAGGATGCGGTATTGCCGTGAGCTGTGATGTAGATCACAGATGTGGCTCAGAACTGGTATTGCTGTGGCTGCGGTGTAGGCTATAGCTCCGATTCAACCCCTAGCCTGGGAACTTCCATAGGCTGCAAATGTGGCCCTAAAAAGCTAAATAAATAATGTCTACGAGTTCCCACTCTGGCATAGTGGGTTAAGAATCTGACTGCAGCAGCTTGTGTCACGGTGGAGGCACCGGTTCATTTCATCCCCTGGCTCGGCAAGGTGGGTTAAAAGGATCCGGCGTTGCCACAGCTGTGGCTTGGATTCAGGCCCTGGAACTTCCATATGCCTGTGGGTGTGGCCATAAGACGAAAAATAATGTCTATGTGTTCAGGCATGCAGCATGCTCGAGCGTGAGCTTTCTCTTTACTTCCTTCCTGCCTTCCACACACTTAGGATGGTGGGCAGGGACCAGAGCCTTCCCACCCACCCCCTTCCTCTCACCCATTCAGCCTAGAAGTGAGTGCTCATCTGAAGTTGTCTCCAGTGAGGGCTTCTGAGGGAGAGGGGGAGGGAAAGGGAGCCTTGCCTACCTATAGACAGGACTGAATGCCGTTCTGTCTCCCTTCTTATCTTCCTGAATTTATACAGAGTCCCCGCCATGTGTGAGGTACTGTGTTGAGGATACAGTAAGGAACAAAACAGAGTCACTAGGAGTTCTTGTCGTGGTTCAGTGGGTAACGAATCCGACTAGGAACCATGAGGTTGAGGGTTCGATCCCTGGCCTCGCTCAGTGGGTTGAGGATCTGGCGTTGCCGTGAGCTGTGGTGTAGGTTGCAGACGTAGCTTGGATCCTGCGTTGCTGTGGCTCTGACATAGGCCGGCGGCTACAGCTCCGATTGGACCCCTAGCTTGGGAACTTCCATATGCTGTGGCTGTGGCCCTAGAAAAGCACCCCCCCACACCCGCAAAAAAAAAAAAGAAAAAAAAAGACAGAATCACTGGAGCTACCTTCTGGTGGGCACCTTTAGGAGCACAAGTTAAATCCAGATCCACAGTGCAGATGGGTGAGGTTGTGTTGTTGGGGGTGCTCAAGAATGACCCTTGGCTCTTTCCCTGACCCGTGGAGGGTGCCCTCACCCGCTGCCTGCTGAGGATTCAGAGATGCAGGCAATGGTGAAGCTTCCTACCTACAGGATGTGTAGGAGTTTGCACTCAGAAGCTGTCCCTTAATTCCCAGGACCTAGAGACAGGATTGTGAGCTTCCTTAAGATGCCCGCCACAGACACTTCTTGGATGGGGGTGAAGGGCAGCGGATCCCTTCTTATTTCTCATCATACACCACGCAGCATGGAGATGAGAACAGCCTAGGTCTTTTTTTTTTATAATTTTTTTTTTTTATTTTCCCACTGTACAGCAAGGGGGTCAGGTTATCCTTACATGTATACATTACAATTACATTTTTCCCCCACCCTTTCTTCTGTTCCAACATGAGTATCTACACAAAGTTCTCAATGCTATTCAGCAGGATCTCCTTGTAAATCTATTCTAAGTTGTGTCTGATAAGCCCAAGCTCCCGATCCCTCCCACTCCCTCCCCCTCCCCCTCCCATCAGGCAGCCACAAGTCTCTTCTCCAAGTCCATGATTTTCTTTTCTGAGGAGATGTTCATTTGTGCTGGATATTAGATTCCAGTTATGAGTGATATCATATGGTATTTGTCTTTGTCTTTCTGGCTGATTTCACTCAGTATGAGATTCTCTAGTTCCATCCATGTTGCTGCAAATGGCATGATGTCATCCTTTTTTATGGCTGAGTAGTATTCCATTGTGTATATATACCACCTCTTCCGAATCCAATCATCTGTCGATGGACATTTGGGTTGTTTCCATGTCCTGGCTATTGTGAATAGTGCTGCAATGAACATGCGGGTGCATGTGTCTCTTTTAAGTAGAGTTTTGTCCAGATAGATGCCCAAGAGTGGGATTGCGGGATCATATGGAAGTTCTATGTATAGATTTCTAAGGTATCTCCAAACTGTTCTCCATAGTGGCTGTACCAGTTTACATTCCCACCAGCAGTGCAGGAGGGTTCCCTTTTCTGCACAGCCCCTCCAGCACTTGTTATTTGTGGATTTATTAATGATGGCCATTCTGACTGGTGTGAGGTGGTATCTCATGGTAGTTTTGATTTGCATTTCTCTTATAATCAGCGATGTTGAGCATTTTTTCATGTGTTTGTTGGCCATCTGTATATCTTCTTTGGAGAAATGTCTATTCAGGTCTTTTGCCCATTTTTCCATTGATTGATTGGCTTTTTTGCTGTTGGGTTGTATAAGTTGTTTATATATTCTAGAGATTAAGCTCTTGTCGGTTGCATCATTTGAAACTATTTTCTCCCATTCTGAAAGTTGTCTTTTTGTTTTCTTTTGGGTTTCCTTTGCTGTGCAAAAGCTTTTCAGTTTGATGAGGTCCCATGGGTTTATTTTTGCTCTAATTTCTTTTTTTTTTTTTTTTTTTTTTTTTGTCTTTTTGCTATTTCTTGGGCCGCTCCCGCGGCATATGGAGGTTCCCAGGCTAGGGGTTGAATCAGAGCTGTAGCCACCGGCTTACGCCAGAGCCACAGCAACGCGGTCCGAGCCGCGTCTGCAACCTACACCACAGCTCACGGCAACGCCGGATCATTAACCCACTGAGCAAGGGCAGGGACCGAACCCGCAACCTCATGGTTCCTAGTCGGATTCGTTAACCACTGCGCCACGACGGGAACTCCTAATTTCTATTGCTTTGGGAGACTGACCTGAGAAAATATTCATGATGTTGATGTCAGAGAGTGTTTTGCCTATGTTTTCTTCTAGGAGTTTGATGGTGTCCTGTCATATATTTAAGTCTTTCAGCCATTTTGAGTTTATTTTGGTGCATGGTGTGAGGGTGTGTTCTAGTTTCATTGCTTTGCATGCAGCTGTCCAGGTTTCCCAGCAATGCTTGCTGAATAGACTTTATTTTTCCCATTTTATGTTCTTGCCTCCCTTGTCAAGGATTAATTGACCATAGGTGTCAGGGTTTATTTCCGGATTCTCTATTCTGTTCCATTGGTCTGTCTGTCTGTTTTGATACCAGTACCACACTGTTTTGATGACTGTGGCTTTGTAGTATTTCTTGAAGTCTGGGAGAGTTATGCCTCCTGCTTGGTTTTTGTTTCTCAGGATTGCTTTGGCGATTCTGGGTCTTTTGTTGTTCCATATAAATGTTTGGATTGTTTGTTCTAGTTCTGTGAAAAATGTCCTGGGTCATTTGATAGGGATTGCATTGAATCTGTAGATTGCTTTGGGTAGGATGGCCATTTTTACAATATTGATTTTCCCAATCCAGGAACATGGAATATCTTTCCATTTCTTTACATCTTCTTTGATTTCTTTGATGAAAGTTTTATAGTTCTCGGCATATAGGTCCTTTACCTCCTTGGTCAGGTGTATTCCGAGGTATTTGATTTTGTGAGGTGCAATTTTAAAAGGTATTGTATTTTTGTATTCCTTTTCTAATATTTCATTGCTGGTATACAGAAATGCAACTGACTTCTGAATGTTAATCGTATATCCTGCTACTTTGCTGAATTTATTAATCAGTTCAAGGAGTTTTGGGGTTGAGTCCTTAGGGTTTTCTAGGTATAGAATCATGTCATCTGCATACAGTGACAGTTTGATCTCTTCTCTTCCTATATGGATGCCTTTTATTTCTTTTGTTTGTCTACTTGCTGTGGCTAGGATACAAAACTATGTTGAAGAGCAGTGGTGAGAGTGGGCATCCCTGTCTTGTTCCAGATTTGAGTGAGAAGGCTTTCAGTTTTTCCCCATTGAGGATTATATTTGCTGTGGGTTTATCATAAATGGCTTTGATCATATTCAGGAATGTTCCCTCTATACCCACTTTGGCGAGGGTCTTGATCATGAATGGATGTTGGACTTTGTCACATGCTTTTTCTGCGTCTATTGAGATGATCATATGATTTTTGACTTTTTTTTTTTGTTAATGTGTTGTATGATGCTGATTGATTTGCGTATGTTGAACCATCCTTGTGAACCTGGGATGAACCCAACCTGGTCATGGTGTATAATTTTTTTGATATGTTGTTGGATTCGGTTGACTAAGATTTTGTTGAGAATTTTTGCATCTATATTCATCAATGATATTGGCCGATAGTTTTCTTTTTTGGTGGTATCTCTGTCTGGTTTTGGAATGAGGGTGATGGTGGCATCATAGAATGTCTTTGGGAATATTCCTTCTTCAAGCTTTTGAAAGAGTTTAAGGAGAATGGGCACCAATTCCTCTTTATATGTTTGATAAAATTCACCTGTGAAGCCATCTGGTCCTGGACTTTTATTTGTAGGGAGTGATTTTATGACCTCTTCAATTTCATTTCTAGTGATTGGTCTGTTCAGTTGGTCTGTTTCTGCTTGATTCAGTTTTGGCAGGCTGTAAGATTCTAGAAAATTGTCCATTTTTTCCAGATTGTCAAACTTGCTGCCGTATAGTTGTTCATAGAAGCCTAGGTCTTTTTATTACTGTACGGTCTATTTCTGTCTCTGTCTGTGTCTTCCTTGTCTCACCTAGTGTGTGCAGGTACATGTTCGAATGGAATCCATCTCTCCTGTCCTTGGTACCCAGGCCTGAGTACTCTCTGTGTACTCCAGTACAAGGATTCTAAGAGGGTGAGCCTTGTCTGACATGGATAGATGCAGAGGGACCTTGGTGTTGCCTTATCTCCCATTCATTCATTTATTTATTATTATTTTATATTATTATTATTATTTTGTCTTTTTGCCATTTCTTGGGCCATTGCCGTGCATATGGAGATTCCCAGGCTAGGGGTCCAATCGGAGCTGTAGCCGCCGGCCTACGCCAGAGCCACAGCAACACGGGATCCGAGCCGTGTCTGCAACCTACACCACAGCTCACGGCCATGCCGGATCCTCAACCCACTGAGCGAGGCCAGGGATTGAACCCGCAACCTCATAGTTCCTAGTCGGATTCGTTACCCACTGAACCACGACGGGAACTCCTCATTCATTTATTTAAAAAAATTTTTTGGAATATAGCTGACTTACAATGCTGTATTGGTTTCAGGGGTACAACGAAGTGAATCAGTTATACATATATCCATTCTTTTTTGTTTTTTTTTCCCATGTAGGTTATTACAGAATATTGAGTAGGTTTCCTGAGCTATACAGTAGGTCGTTTCTTGGATAAATACTGACTGCGTGGATTCTGGGTACGGGGGGTGCCGTTGCCATACTGTCTAGTGGGTTTGTGTGAGAATAAACATCTCGATTATCATTGTGTCCACATGCTCGGTGTCGAGGAAATAAGCCTTGGGTTTCTTCCTCCCCATGCACAGAAAGGCAAATCTTTGTAGCAGAAGGCAAATCTTCTTTGTAGCAGACTATTGAGAGTGTAGAGAAGAGTGGGTTTTATTGTTATCTGCTAGGCACCCAGGTAGCAAGTTGGGACGGGCTTTGTCATTGCAGGCAGAAGAGGTGCTTGCACAGGTTTGCACACACCCGCTGTTCCGAGTCCTGAGCCTTCCAGTTGCCTTCCTCTCTCATATTCTTTGCCTATAGGTGCTAGGCTTTCTGAAAGTGAGATTTTTTTTTCCCCGCACTTTTTATAGCTGCACCTGCAGCATATGGAAGTTCCCAGGCTAAGGGTTGAATTGGAGCTGCCGCTTCGGCCTCTGCCACAACCGTAGCAACAGTGGATCTGAGTCGCATTTGTGACCTATGTCACAGCTTGCAGCAATGCCAGATACTTAACCCACCGAGTGAGGCCAGGGATTGAACCTGCATCCTCACATCGGGTTCTTAACCTGCTGAGCCAGAGTAGGATCTCTGGGTTCCAGGCTTTCTGAATCCATCATCTTAAAAAAAAAAAATCTAAAAAAACGTGCATCGTGATCATATAGGAGGACTGTTCAGCTTTTCATCACTTCCCTCAGATCGTCTTCCTTCCTGCAGTTCTTTAGGGGGCATTTACTCTGTGCCAGTCACTGTGCTGGTTGCTAGAAAAACTGGGGGCGGGGCGGGGGGACGCAATGGATGGCATTGGCTGTTTGGCCTTGCAGGAACGTATAGGAGTTTGAGTTTCTTACTTGCATCACAGCTGTGGCAATGCTGGATCCTTAACCCATTGCACTGAGCAGGGATGGAACCAGTAATACCAGAGACAAGCTGGATCATTGACCTACTGCACCACAGCAGGAACTCCTCCTAAACTCTTCATGTGGTCTCCATCCACCTTTTAACTTCGTACATGGTTGAGTGTCAAGAGAGGCAGAGGATATTGTCCCAGAGTTCAAAGTTGCGTATCGGCAGCATTTTTTTTTTTTTTTTTACTTTTTACTTTTTTTAATTTATTTTTTATTGTTATTTCCCCCCACTGTATAGCTTGGGGACCCAGTTACACATACATGTGTACATAATTTTTTCTCCCACTGTCGTGCTGCGTTGTAAGTATCTAGACATAGTTTTCAGTGCTACGCAGCAGGGGTCTCATCGTAATCCATTCCGTGAGCAATAGTTTGCATCCGTTGACCCCAAGCTCCTGATCCCTCCCCCCCCTCCCCCCCCCCCCGCAACCACAAGTCTATTCTCCAAGTCCTTGATTTTCTTTTCTGTGGAAAGGTTCATTTGTGCTGTATATTAGATACCAGATATGAGTGATATCATATGGTATTTTTCTTTCTCTTTCTGACTTATTTCATTCAGTATGAGATTCTCCAGTTCCATCCATGTTGCTGCAAATGGCATTATGTCGTTCTTTTTTATGGCTGAGTAGTATTCCATTGTGTATATATACCACATCTTCCTAATCCAATCCTCTGTTGATGGATATTTGGGTTGTTTCCATGTCCTGGCTATTGTGAATAGTGCTGCAGTGAACATGTGGGTGCATGTGTCTCTGTTAAGTAGAGTTTTGTCCGGACATATGCCCAAGAGTGGGATTGCGGGGTCATATGGAAGTTGTATGTTTAGATTTCTAAGGTGCCTCCATACTGTTCTCCATAGTGGCTGTACCAGCTTACATTCCCACCAACAGTGCAGGAGGGTTCCCTTTTCTCCACACCCTCTCCAGCACTTGTTATTCATGGACTTATGAATGATAGCCATTCTGACTGGTGTGAGGTGGTATCTCATGGTAGTTTTGATTTGCATTTCTCTTGTAATCAGGGATGTTGAGCATTTTTTCATGTGCTGGTTGGCCATCTGTATCTCTTCCTTGGAGGCATATCTATTCAGGTCCTTTGCCCATTTTTCCATTGGGTTGTTGTCGGCAGCATTTTTTTTGTCTCCTAGATATGAGTGGACAGTTCAAGGAGTTATGCTGTTTAGGATCAACCTCTAAAAGAAAAGCGGGGAGGGGTGGAGGATGCAGATTTAGTCTAGCATTTTTAGGTGACCTTAGCAGTATTCTCCAAGGCACTCTGCACTTCAATTAGGCTGATCTATTCATTCCTACCTTTCTTAGTGCCTTTGCCCATTGCCCACTACAGATTTATGATTTTCAGGTCAGCGTAGCAATATGGTATGACAAATAGTGAGAAAGAGACATAGAGACAGACACACAGAGTTCTCAAACAAACTTGTCCTTCTCCCCTAACTTCTCCTGATACTCTCAGCAAAAAAAGACTCAAGTCAGGGAGTTCCCGCTGTGGCTCAGCGGTAATGAACCCAGCTAGTATCCATGAGGATGTGGATTCAATCCCTGGCCTTGCTCAGTGGGTTAAGGATCTGGCATTGCAGTGATCTGTGGGGTAGGCCGGCAGCTGTAGCTCTGATTCAGCCCCTAACCTGGGAACCTTCATTTGCCACGGGTGTGGCCTAAAGAAGAAAAAGACTCTAATTAGTTAATATGTGCCTGGTAACTTTTTGTGTACCTTTTTTTTTTATCATTTTCTTTTCATTTTTTCAAGTTTTATTGAAGTGTACTGCTCAACCTTGCTCTTATTTTTCTCAGACTTTGTATCTTTCTTGATGCACGGGGTCAGCAGCATCAGTATTCCCTGGGACCTTGTTAGAAAATCAAATTGTCAGGTCCCTCCTCAGATTTAGGGAATCAGAAAGTCAGGGATGGGGTGAAATAGGGGGCCCAGTTTGTATAAGCTCTCCAGGGGATTCTGATGCCAGCTAAACTTGGAGAACTACTTGTTTAAAAACCTTTATTAGAAATTTGTATGTTCCACGGGATTTTTTTTTTGGGGGCCAGCCTGCAACATGTGGAAGTTCCTAGGCCAGGGGTCAAGCCTGAACCACAGCAGTGACCTGAACCACGGCAGTGACAATGCAGGATCCTTAACTGCTAGACCATCAGGGAACTCCCACAGGATAACTTTTATGAGTCAGAATTTCCAGGGTTACTCATTGTAGCTCATCAGGGTACAAACCCAATTAGTATCCCTGAGGATGCAGGTTCACGGTCCCTGGCCTCGCTCAGTGGGTTAAGGATCCAGTGTTGCCATGAGTTGCGGTGTGGATCGCAGACATGCCTCAGATCCTGCATTGCTGTGGCTGTGGCGTAGGCTGGCAGCTGCAGCTCCAATTGGACTCCTAGCTGGGAAACTTCCATGTGCCTCAGGTGCGGCCATAAAAGGACCAAAAAAAAAAAAAAAAAAAAAAAAAGAGTCAGAATTTCTTTATGTGTAATCTGACATTTCAGTCTCCTTTGATTTTTTTTAACTTAATAGACTTTTTTGGGGGGCAGTTTTAGGGTTACAGAAAAATTGAGCAGAAAATACAGAGTTACTATATATTCCCTTCCCCCCAGTTTCCTCTATGAACATCTTGCAGTTAATAAAGTACATTTGTTACAATTGATGTGCCAGTATTGACTATTATTATGACATTATTAACTACAAGTCCATAGATTACATTAGGATTCCCTCTTTGTGTTTTGTATTCTGTAGGATGAATGTATAATGACATGTATCCACTGTTGTAGTATCATACACAGTATCTTCACTGTCCTAAAAATCCTCTGTGCTCAGAGCTCCCGTCGTGGCACAGCGGAAACGAATCCAACTAGGAACCATGAGGTTGTGGGTTCGATCCCTGGCCTTGTTCCCTGGCATTGCTGTGACCTGTGGTGTAGGTTGCAGACGAGGCTCGGATCTGGCATTGCTGTGGCTGTGGCGTAGGCTGGAGGCTACAGCTCCGATTAGACCCCTAGCCTGGGAACCTCCATATGCTGCAGGTGCAGCCATAAAAAGACAAAAAGACCAAAAAAAAAAAAAAATCCTCTGTGCTCTACCTTTTCCTCCCTCCCTCTTCCCACACCTCTGGCAACCACTGATCATTCTTCTTTTTCCATAGTTTTGCCTATTCCAGAATATCACATAATTGGAATCATACAGTATGTAACCTTTTTAGAATAACTTTTTTTACTTCATTTATAATTCCTCCAGATATTTTCATGGCTTGATAGCTCATTTATTTTTAAAATTTTAAAAATATTTTTAATTTTTTGCTTTTTAGGGCCATACCCACAGCATATGGAGGTTCCCAGGCTAGGGGTCCAATCAGAACCACAGCTGCTGGCCTACACCACAGCCACAGCAATGCAGGATCCGAGCCACATCTGCCACCTACACCATAGCTCACTGCAATGCTGGATCCTTAACCCACTGAGCGAAGCCAGGGATCTAACCTGCAACCTAATGGTTCCTAGTCAGCTTTGTTTCTGCTGTGCCATGATGGGAACCCACGTTTATTATTATTATTTTTAATCACTGAGTTATATTCCACTGTCTGGATGTACTGTGGTTTGTCTATCCATTCACCTACTAAAAACATCTTGATTTTTCCCAGTTTTAGCAGTTATGAGTAAAGCTGCTGCTGTAAGCATCTGTGTGCTGGTTTTTGTGTGGATGTAAATTTTCAAATCATTTGGGGAAATACCAAGGAGTGTGATTGCTGAATTGTATATTAAGAGTACATTTAGGAGTTCCCATCATGGCACAGTGGAAATGAATCCGACTAGGAACCATGAGGTTGCAGGTTCGAACCCTGGCCTTGCTCAGTGGGTTATGGATCTGGCGTTGCTGTAAGCTGTGGTGTCAGTTGGAGATGCGGCTTGGATCTTGTGTTGCTGTGGCTGTGGCCAGCAGCTACAGCTCTGATTCGACCCCTAGCCTGGGAACCCCCATATGCCGAGGGTGCAGCCCTAAAAAGACAAAAGACAAAAAAAAAAAAAAAAAGAAAAAGAAAAAAGAAAATAAGAAATTATCAGTCTTCCAAAGTATCTGTGCTCTTTTTTTTTTTTTGTCTTTTTTGACATTTCTTGGGCTGCTCCCACGGCATATGGAGGTTCCCAGGCTGGGGGTCGAATAGGAGCTGTAGCCACCAGCCTAAACCAGAGCCACAGCAACGCGGGATCCAAGCCTCGTCTGCAGTGTTTTTCATTTTAGCCATTCTTATAATCATGTAGTGGTATCTCCTTGTTTGTTGGTTTGTTTTGCTTTTTAGGGCCGCACATGCAGCATATGGAAGTTCCCAGGCTAGGGGTCAAATTGGCGCTGCAGGATCCGATCCACATCTGTAACCTATACCACAGCTCCCAGCCATGCCTTATCCTTTAGCCCACTGAGCGAGGCCAGGGATTGAACCCACATCCCCATGGATAATACTTGGGTTTGTTTCCACTGAGCCACAGTGGGAACTCCCGGTGTCTCGTTGTTTTTAAATTGAAATTCTCTAATTACACGTGATGTGGAATACCTTTGATATGTTTATTTACCATGTGTTAATTTTCTTTGGTTAGGGTCACATATTTTGCCCATTTTTGAGTTGTTTTTGTAATTGAGTTTTAAGAGTTCTTTGTATGTTTTCAATACCAGTCCCCTATCAGATAGGTCTTTTGTAAATATTCTCTCCCATATGTGACTTGTTTTTTCACTCTGTTAGCAGTGGCTTCTGCAGAGCAGAGGTTTTTAATTTTTAATAAAATCCAGCTTATCAAGTTTTTCTTTCATAAATTGTAACGTTTGGTGGTATAGCTAAAAAGTTAACTCCAAACCCAAGGTCACCTAGATTTTTTCCTGTTATTTTATGGAGTTTTGCTTTTTACATTTAGGCCTGCGATCCATTTTGAGTTAATGTTTGTGCAAGTTCCAGATCTGTGACTACATTCATTTTCTCTTCTGCATGTAGATGTCCAGTTCCAGTACTGTTGGTTGAAAAGATTCTCCTTTCTCCATTCAATTGCCTTTTGTCCTTTGTCAAAGATCAGTTGAATGTGTTTGTGTGGGTGTAGTTCTGTTTCTTTGATCAATTTGTCTGTTCTTTGACCAATATCACACTGCCTCAATTACTGTAGCTATTTATTAAGTCTTGAAGTCAGGTAATATCAGTGCTCTGGCATTGTTCTCCTTCAATGTTGGAGCTATTTCCCCCTCCATATAAACTTTAGAATCAGTTTCTTGGTATCTACAAAGGAACTTGCTGGGATTTTGATTGGGATTGCATGGAATCTCGATCAGTTGGGGAAGAACTGATGTTTTGACCATATTGAGTCTTCCTATCCATGCGTATGGCCTCTGTCTCCGTTTAGTTAGATCTTTGATTTCTTTTCTCATATAGATCGTGTACGTATTTTATTAGATGTGATATAATCATTCCTTTTGGGGGTTGCTAATATAAATGACATTGTGTTTAATCTTTTTTTTATTTTACAATTTTATTCGGGGCCAAATTCAGGTGTGTGATTCTGAAGCAAAGACTTAGCACTGCCTTCAAGTTTATAATCCTCCGTGGGTGGAGTGAGGGAGCAGCTTGATCCTCAGATTTTCCAGATGTGAAAACCTGGAATTTAGAGAGGTAGAGCCACCAAGGAGGAAGAGACAAGGGACACAGTCAGGACTGGGTTTCCTAACAGCCGGTCCCAATCTCTTTTCCTCCTCTCCAGCCCTTTAAGTGTGTTTTCCTACTATGCTAGGCATTTGCATCTCACTCCATCAATCTCACTACCAGCTTTTTATTTTATTTTATTTTATTTTTTCTGTCTTTTTGCCTTTTCTTGAGCTGCTCCCACAGCATATGGAGGTTCCTAGGCTAGGGGTCGAATCGGAGCTGTAGCCACTGGCCTACACCAGAGCCACAGCAACGCGGGATCCGAGCCGCATCTGTGACCCACACCCCAGCTCATGGCAACGCCGGATCCTCAACCCACTGAGTGAGGTCAGGGATTGAACGTGCAACCTCATGGTTCTTAGTCGGATTCGTTAACCACTGCACCATGACGGGAACTCCTCACTACCAACTTTTGATGCTGGTGCGTGTGTTTAGGAAAACACTGCCAGGCTCTCTGTAAGAGTGGTGTAGAAAGAGTCTCCTTGACATAATTCTATTCCTAGATGACATGCATTGTGGAGAGGCTTTCTGCCCTCCAAGCACAATGACTTTCTGGGAATCAATGTTGTTACAGTCCACTGACCAATGTCTCTATAGCCACAGTCTCCAATTGAAAAGCTTTATGGCACAGTGGTTAACGAATCCGACTAGGAACCATGAGGTTGCGGGTTTGATCCCTGGCCTTGCTCAGTGGGTTAAGGATCCGGCATTGCCGTGAGCTGTGGTGTAGGTTGCAGACGCGGCTTGGATGTGGCGTTGCTGTGGCTGTGGCATAGGCCGGTGCCTACAGCTCTGATTTGACCCCTAGCCTGGGAACCTCCATATGCCGTGGGCGCGGCTCAAGATATGGCAAAAAAAAAAAAAGACAAAAAAAGAAAAGCTTTATTTATAAGCTCTTTCAACTACCCCAGAGTGGCTGTTCATGATACAGGCAAGAAAGATAGGTTCCTATGGTATGAACTCATGTTGGAGATTCTCCAGGCTCAAAAGAGCAATGATCTCTGATTTGTTTAGTTCTTCCCTGAAAGCAGCTCATTTTGAAACAGCTCTAATGGCATTGTGCTTTTACTTTGAAATTCCGCTTGTTCATTGCTGATGTACAAGAAAGTAGTTGATATTTGTATATTAACCTTGCATCCTGCAACCTTGCTAGAGTTGCTCATGAGTTCGAGGGTTTTTTTTTTTTTTTTTTTCTTTTTTGACTGATTCTTTGGGATTTTTCTATGTGGACGATCATGTCATCTGTGAACAAAGACAGTTTTATTGCTTCCTTCCCCAATCTGTATACCTTTTGTTTCCTTTAGTTGTTATTGCATTAGTTGGGACTTCTAGTACAATGCTGAATAGGAGAGCTGAGCAAGGCATCCTTGTCTTGTTCCTGATCTTAGCAGAAAAGCATCTAGTTTCTCACCATTAAGCAAGTTGTTAGCTTTAGTTGATGAAGTTCCCCTTCATTCCTTGTTTGCTGAGAGATTTTTTATCGTGAATGGATGTTGGATTTTGTCAACTGCTTTTTTTTTTTTGCATTGATTGATATGTTCGTATGATTTTTCTTCTTTAGCCCTACTGATGTGATGCATTGTACTAACTGATTTTTTTTTTTTAGTGTATATTAGACCTGCCTTGCATGCCTGAAATAAATCATACTTGGTCATGGCATATAACTCTTTTTATACATTGTGGGTTTGATTTGCTAACATCTTGTTGAGGATTTTTGGAACTATGTTTATGAGAGATATTGGACTATAGTTTCCCATTCTTGTAATGTCTTTGTTTTGTTCGGGTATTAAGATAATGCTAGTCTCAAAGAATGAGTTAGGAGGTATTTTCTCTGCTTCTGTTTTTTGAAACAGATTGTGGAGAACTGATATAATTTCTTCTTTAAATGTTTGGTAGGATTCACCAGTGATCCTATCTGGATCTGGTGCTTTCTATCTTGGAAGGTTATTAGTGATTCAGCTATTTAATTAAATTAATTAATTTATTTATATCACATCTGTAGTTGTACAATGATCATCACAATCCAATTTTATAGGATTTCCATCCCACAATACCAGTGCATCCCCCCACCCCCAAAACTGTCTCCTCCAGAGACCATAAGTTTTTCAATGCCTGTGAGTCAGCATCGGTTCTGCAAAGAAGTTCCGTCTGTCCTTTTCTCAGATTCCACGTGTCAGTGAAAGCATTTGATGTTGGTGTCTCATTGTCTGGCTGACTTCACTTAGCATGATCATTTCTAGATCCATCCATGTTGCTAAAAATGCTGGTATTTCGTTCCTTTTAATGGCTGAGTAATATTCCATTGTGTATATGTACCACATCTTCTTGATCCACTCCTCTGTCGATGGACATTGAGGTTGTTTCCATGTCTTGGCTATTGTAAAGAGTGCTGCAATGAACATCGGGGTACATGTGTCTTTGCGAGTCATGCTTTTCTCTGGGTAGATGCCCAGGAGTGGGATTGCTGGATCAAATGGTAGTTCTATGTTTAGTTTTCTGAGGCATCTCCATACTGTTTCCCACAGTGGTTGCACCAGTTTACACTCCCACCAACAGTGTACTAGAGTTCCTTTTTCTCCACACCCTCTCCAGCACTTATTGTTTGCAGAGTGCTTCAACTAATTTAATAGGTATAGGCAAATTCAGTGATCTGTTTCTTTTTTGTGTGAGTTTTGATAGGTTATATTTTTCAAGGCATTGTCCATTTTTTCTATATTATCAAATCTAGAGCTTAGACTGTCTAATACTCCTTTATTTATTTATTATGGTTGCACCTGCAACATATGGAAGTTCCCAGGTTAGGAGTCGAATCAGAGCTACAGCTGCCAGCCATAGTTACAGCCTCAGCCACAGCAATGCCAGATCTGAGCTGTAGCTTGTGGCAATGCCAGATCCTTAACCCACTGAGCGAGGCCAGGATTGAACCTGCATCCTTATGGATACTAGTCAGGTTCTTAACCTGCTGAGCCACAATGGGAACTCCCTCCTTTATTATCTTTTTAATGTCCATATGATGGATAGTGATAGTTCTTGTTTCATTTTTGATATTATTAATTTGTATCTTTTCTCTTTTTCTTAGTTAACTTGGCTAGAGGTGTATTAATTTTATCACTCTGTTAAAAGAGCCAATTCTTGGTTTTGTTGATTTACTTTATTGATTTACTATCTTCAGTTTCACTGATTTTGCTCTAATTTTTATTACTTGTTTTGTTGTGCTTACTTCGAGTTTAATTTACTCTTCTTTTTCAACTTTCCGAAGCTTAGATGACTGATTTTAGATCTTTCTTCTTTTCTAATATATGCATTCAATGCTATACATTTCCCTCTGAAGCCCTGGTTTTGCTGTTGCTCACAAACTTTGATGTTATTTTTAAATTTTCCTGTACTTTAACATGTTTGTTAATTTCTCTTGTGACTTATTCTTTGACCCACATGTTATTTAGAAATGTGTTGGTTAGTCTTCAAATATTTTGAATTTTTCCAATTACTTTTCTATTGTTAACTTCTGGTTTAATTCCATTATGATCCAAGAGCAGACTTTGCATGATTTCTGGTTTTTTTTTTTTAATTGTTAAGCTGTATTTTAGGGCCCAGGATGTCATCTGTGTTTGTGAAAAATCCGTGTGAGTTTAAGAAGAATATGTATTCTGCTACTGCTGTTAGATGAAGGATTCTGTGCTTGTCAATTTGATCCAGTTGACCAATGATGTTGTTTAGTACAACCATGGAATTTCTGATTTTCTGCTGCTGGATCTGTCCATTTCCAGTGGAGAGGTCTTGAAGTCTCCAACTACAACAGTGGCTTTATTTCTCCTTGCTGTTCTATCAGTTTTTGCTTTGTGTATTTTTATGTTCTTTTGTTATGCACATGCATAGTAAGCATTATTATGGATTCTTAGAGAATTGACCCCTTTAGCATTATGTAATGTCCCTCTTTATCCCTGATAATTTGCCTTGCTCTGAAGTCTGATTTTTCTCAAATTAATAACTATTCTAACCTCCTTTTAATTAGTGTCAACATAGTTTCTTGTGGGCAACGTAGTTGGGTATTGTATGTTTATCTACTATGGCGGTCTCTTGTCTTTTAATTGTTATATTTAGACCATTGATGTTTAAAGTGATTACTGATATGTTGAGTCCACATTATCTACCATATTTGTTACTGTGTCCTATTTGTTGCCCTTATTGTTGTTGTTGTTGTTTTGTCTTTTTTTTTTTTTTCCTTTTTTCTTTTTGTCTTTTCAGATGGAGGTTCCCAGGCTAGGGGTCAAATCGGAGCTGTAGCCTACGCCACAGCCACAGCCACAGCCACAGCAACGCCAGATCCAAGCTGCATCTGCGACCTACACCACAGCTCACGGCCACGCCGGATCCTTAACCCACTGAGCGAGGCCAGGGATCGAACCCGCAACCTCATGGTTCCTAGTCGGATTCGTTAACCACTGAGCCACGACGGGAACTCCACCTTGTTGCTTTCTTATTTTGTCTTCCATTCTTTCTTTGCCGTCGAGTGTTTGTTTTTTTTTTTTTTTTTAAATCTATGTATTTTTCAGCCATGTCTGCAGCATGTGGGACTTCTCAGGCCAGAGATTGAACCCAAGCCATATCTGTAACCAGAGCCTCAGCATTGAGAACACTGGATCCTTAATCTGCTGAGCCATGCAGGAATTTGCCTTCTAGTTTTAATTGGGCAGTTTATATGTGTCCATTTTTCCCGTCTCTCTTAACATATTAAATATATTTTCCTTTTAAAAAAATTGTTTTAGTGGTTGCCTTATGGTTACAATATACATTTACAAGTATTCCAAGACTTCTATCAAATAACCCAATTCTACTTCTTGAGTAGTGCAAGCACCTTATTTTCAGAGTCTTACCACTTCCTTCCTTCTGTCCCTTATAACGTTCTTGTCTTTCATTTCACTTATCCATAAGTTATCATCATCAAATTATTTTTGCACAAACTGTTGTCTGTTAGATCAATTAGGATTTTAAAAATATTTTATTTGGCGTTCCCATCATGGTGCAGTGGAAATGAATCTGACCAGGAACCATGAGGTTGTGGGTTCAATCCCTGACCTCGCTCAGTGGGTTAAGGATCTGGCAGTGCTGTGAGCTGTGATGTGGGTTGCAGACGCAGCTCGGATCCCGCATTGCTGTGGCTGTGGTGTAGGCCGGCAGCCTCAGCTCCGATTTGACCCCTAGCCTGGGAACCTCCATATGCCACCGGAGAGGCCCTAAAAAGAAAATAATAATAATATTTTATTTTACCTTCATTTATTCTTTCTCTGGCATTCTTCCTTTCTTTACATAGGTATAGGTTTCTAATCTCTATCATTTTTCATTTTCCTAAAGAATTTCTTTTAACATTTCCTATAAGCCAAGTCTACTATTGACAAGTTCCCTCAATTTTTGTTTTTCTGAAAAAAGTCTTCATTTCTCATTCTTTTTTTTTGTCTGCATCGGTGGCATGTGGGAATTCCTGGGCCAGGGATCAAACCCACATCACAGCAGCTACCCGAGCCACAGCAGTGACAACGCCGGATCTTTAAACTGCTGCCCCACCAGTGACCTCGCTCATTCAGTTTTGAAGGATAATTGCTCTGAATTCAGAATTCTGGACTGGTGGTTCTTTTCAACGCTTCGTATTTTTCACTCTTCTCGATTGCATGGTTCCTAAAGAGAAGGCTGATATAATTCTCCTCCTTGCTCTTCTATAGGTAAGGTGATTTTTCTTCCGGCTAGTTTCAAGATTTTTTTCTTTGCCTTTGATTTTATGCAGTCTGGTTATTATATCCCTAGTGTATTTATACTCCTTTGGGTTCTCTGAGCTTCCTGGACCTGTAGTTTGGTGTCTATCCTTAATTTTAGGAACGTCTCAGTCATTTTTGCTTCAGATATTTCTTTTGTACCTTTTCTTCTTCTTCTCTTATTCCTGTTATGCACATTTTACAGCTTTTGTAATTGTTCCACAGTTCTTTTTTTATTTTTATTTTTTGTCTTTTGAGGGCCACACCCATGGCATATGGTGGTTCCCAGGCTAGGGGTCAAATGGAGCTGTTGCTGCTGGCCTATGCCAGAGCCCCAGCAACACCGGATCCTAGCCATGTCTGCGACCTACACCACAGCTCATGGCAACACCAGATCCTTAACCCACTGAGCAAGGCCGGGGATCGAACCCACAACCTCATGGCTCCTAGTCAGACTTGTTTCCACTGGGCCACGACGGGAACTCCTGTTCCACAGTTCTTGATATTCTGTCCATTTTCTCATTTTTTTTTTCTTGGCATTTCAGTTTTAGAAGTTAATATTGGCATTTCTTCAAGCTTGCTGATTCTTTTCTCTGCTGCGTTCAGTCTGTTGATGAGCCTAAGACATTCTTCAGTTCCTTTACAGCATATTTCCTTACAGTTTCCATCTCTGTGTTTATATTACTCATCTGTTTTTGCATGTTGTCCACCTTTTCCATTAAGGCCCTTTGCATATTAATCATAGTTATTTTAAACTGTTATTCTGAAAATTCCAACATTCCTTACATATCCGACTCTGGTTCTGGTGCTTGCTCTGTCTCCCCATGCTGTTTTTTTGTTTTTTTTGTTTTTTGTCTTTCTTCTTAGAGCTGCACCCGTGGCATATGGAGGTTCCCAGGCTGGGGGTCCAGTCAGAGCTGTAGCTACCAGCCTACGCCAGGGCCACAGCAACGTGGGATCCGAGCCGCGTCTGCAACCTACACCACAGCTCACAGCAATGCCAGATCCTTAACCCACGGAGCGAGACCAGGGGATCGAACTTGCGTCGTCATGGATGCCAGTCAGGTTTGTTAACTGCTGAGCCACGACGGGAACTCCTTTTTTTTTTTTTTATGTTTTGCAATTTTATTTTTTGAAAGCTGGACATGACATACTGGGTAAAAGTAACTAAAGTAAATAGACCTTTAATGTGAGGTTTTATGTTTATCTGGATAGGGATTAGGATGTGTTTCCTGCTTGCTACATCTGTATGTGTCAGAGGCTCAAATTTTCTCTGCTTTTGCTTTTGTCTCGCCTGTATCTTTGGGTTTGTGCAGTTCTTAGAGTTGTATTCCCCTGTTGTTATTCATGAGCCCTATAGATGTATTAGTAAACTGTAGGGGGTGGGATGTGTTCTCTAGTCCTGTGATTAGGTTTCCATCTTTTAGTAAGCCTGCAACCCTTGGTTGTGAACTTCACAAGTGCTTCTCAGTTTTGTTTTCGTTTGCTTTTTTTTTTTTTCCTCCCCTACATGAGACAGGAAGGCTAGAGGGAGCTAGAATTCAGCTTTCCTTTCCCCTAAGTTGGTTAAGCACTCATAAAATAGTTTCTTGGAATTCCCATCATGGCTGAGCAGTAACGAACCTGACTAGTATCCACGAGGATGTGGGTTCAATCCCTGGCTTCGCTCAGTGGGTTAAGGATCTGGCACTGACATGAGCTGCGGGGTAGGTTGCAGACGCAGCTCGGATCCTGCATTGCTGTGGCGGTCGTGGTGGTGGCATAGGCTGGCGGCTACAGCTCTGATTCGACCCCTAGCCTGGGAACTCCCATCTGCCGCAGGTATGGCCCTACAAAGACAAAAAATAAATAGTTTATGTTAAGGGCCATCCTTGTTAAGAACAGAATGCTTCATCATTTTCCTGCCTCCTGCTTGAAGTGCTGAGGGGATTCTTCTCTGGTCTTCAGTGTGAGAATCTAGTAGGGCTTCTGGAGGTAAAAGGTATGGAAACGTATGGTGCCCCTAAGACTAGGCCTTCGCAAGTTCTTAACTCTCAAACTTGTCCACACTAAGCCTCCAACTGTTCTTCAGTTACAATGTAGGTTCTCCTGCCCTGGGACTGGTTCTCACAGAGGCTTCTGCTAGTGTAAGCTGAAATTGTCTTTATCCGCTTGTCTCCCTAAGTTTGGGGACAGCAGTTTGCCCTATGAGCCGAGTCCTCGGATGGATCTAAGGAGAGCTGTTGCTTTTCAGCGTATTCAATTTTTTTTTGGTCTCATTGTGAGGATGAGAATGACTCCCAAGCCCCTTACGTGCTTGACCGGAAAGCAGAATTCCTCCTTTTATTTTATTTAATTTTATTTTTTATTTTTTTGGTCTTTTTTGCTATTTCTTTGGGCCACTCCCGTGGCATTTGGAGGTTCCCAGGCTAGGGGTCGAATCGGAGCTGTAGCTGCCAGCCTACGCCAGAGCCACAGCAATGCCTCCTTTTATTTTTACTCGGATATATGCATCCACCTTTTTTTGTTACCTTTATCAGTGATGACACAGATTTGTTCCCTTTCCATTCTTTTCACTTCATTGTATTGGATACATCCCTTGATGTTAAAAAGTTATTTATTTTAGAACATATGAATGAATCCATTTTTTGTTTCTTTCCATCGTCAGAAATAATTTGGTATGTTCACCACATCTGGGATAAATATCCCATTTTGGGTTCTTTTAAAAGTCAACTCTAGGAGTTTTCTTGTGGTGCAGAGGGTTAAGGATCTGGCATTGTTGCTGCAGCAGCTTGGGTTGCTGCTGTGGGGTGGGTTCAGTCCCTGGTCTGGGAATTTCCTCACGCCACAGGCGCAGCTAAAATAAAATAAAATAAAATAAACAAACAAATAAAAATCAACTCTAAAAGAAAATCATCTGGAATGTATTGCACTGTGGTATATGTTGTAAGTGGATATTGTTTTCCATTTTGATATCTAGGAGTCCCTCAACTATTTACTAAAAAGTGATTCTTTTTTTGTATTTGTGTTATTTCTTCTGGTTTATCACCTATCAAATTCTTTATCCATTGCTAGCATCTCTAGCTGTTTTTTTTTTTTAACCATGTCCTTTTAAAAAAAATTATTGGAGTATAGTTGACTTACGGAGTTGTATAAAATCTCTAAATCCAGTGCCATGAGATTTGTTTGTTTGTTTTTACATTTTTTGGCCATACCCATGGCATGCAGAAGTTCTCTGGCCAGGGATGGAACCCATACCATAGCAGCGACCCAAGCTGCAGCAGTGACAGTGCCAGATCCTTAACCCACAGAGCCACCTGGGAACTCTAATAAGGTTTTGATGATTTTTTTGGGTAAAAGATTAAAATCTGACAGGGTTAGGAGTTCCCGTCGTGGCGCAGTGGTTAACGAATCCGACTAGGAACCATGAGGTTGCGGGTTCGATCCCTGGCCTTGCTCAGTGGGTTAAGGATCCGGCGTTGCTGTGAGCTGTGGTGTAGGTCACAGACTCACCTCGGATCTGGTATTGCCGTGGCTCTGGTGTAGGCCACCAGCAACAGCTTCGAGTAGACCCCTAGCCTGGGAGCCTCCATATGCTGTGGGCACGGCCCTAAAAAGACAAAAATAAATAAATAAAAAAATAAAATAAAAAAATAAAATCTGAGGTTATTTTTCCCATATTTACATTTAAGAAAATACAGGAGTTCCCGCTGTGGCTCAGGTGGTTAAAAACCTGACATAGTATCCATGAGGATGTGGGTTTGCTCCCTGGCCTCCTTCAGTGGGTTAAGGATCCAGCATTGCTGCAAGCTGTGGCCTAGATTGCAGATGTGGCTTGGATCCGGTGTTGTCCTGGCTGTGGTGTAGGCTGGCAGCTGCAGCTCTGATTAAGCTCCTGGCCTGGGAACTTCCATATACTGTAGGCACCACCATAAAAAGAAAAAAAAAAAAAAAGAAAATACATATGCTAGTATCTTTGCCTGCTTAGTCTTCTAGATGAAGTTCACTATCCATCTTTCACGTTGTATAAAGAATGCCCTGGAGACTTTCACTATGTGGTTGTCATATAGTTCAAATTAGTATCTGTTTCATTCTTGCTATATTTAGAATTTCTCTCTAGGAGCATGATCCATCTTTGTTGATTTATTTCATTCTTTTTTCCCTCCTATTTGGATTTTGTAAGTTTTAAAGTAATATTGTGTTTCAAGTTTATGTCGCTTTGGTAGATAAATTACTGTATTTTTTCGTGCTGTGGTAGCTCGTGGGAATGCGGGGTGTTTCGGTCTATTTACTTTATACTTGCTGAATTCATTTATTACCCTTAGTTATTTTTAGTTAATTTTCTTAGAGTTGTGTAGATATGTGTTCATGCAATCCAAACATCAGAATGTGATGTTTCTTCCTTCTCTGTGTACATTGTTCATTTTTTTCCTCTTAAAGTTTTCTTTTACCATGTTAAATATAATAGGTAATAGGCATCATTGTCTTCCTATATTAGGGGGAATGAGGTTTTGCTTCTTGGTTTTAATTTAAATATTCTGGGAGTTCCCGTCGTGGCTCAGTGGTTAACGAATCCAACTAGGAACCATGAGGTGGCGGGTTTGATCCCTGGCCTTGCTCAGTGGGTTAAGGATCTGGCGTTGCTGTGAGCTGTGGTGTAGGTTGCAGACGTGGCTTGGATCCTTCATTGCTGTGGCTCTGGCGTAGGCTGGCCGCTACAGCTCTGATTCGACCCCTAGCCTGGGAACCTCCACATGCCGTGGGAGTGGCCCTAGAAAAGGCAAAAAGACAAAATAAATAAATAAATATTCTCTATCATACCCATATCAAGAAATAAATCTTCCATCTTGGAATATTTTTAAAAATTTTATTCTGAAATAAATGTTATTTGTAAAAAAATCCATTCTTGACATCTGTTGAGATAATTATGGCCTTTAAAATTTCGTCTGTTAATCTGATAAATGATGTTGACAGTTTCCCTTGGGATCTCAATCTTGTGTTCTCGGAATAAACTCTCCTTATTTATAGTAGGCAGATCTTTCAATGTAACCCTATATTCAGTTTCTTAAAGTTTATTTTGGTAATTTACTAATATATTTCAAAGTGAATGTGATGTATAAAATTTGAGTTTTTTTTTTTTTTTTTTTTTTGGTCTTTTTTAGGGCTGTACCTGTGGCGTATGGAAGGTCCCAGGCTAGGGGTCAAAATGGGGCTACAGCTGCTGGCCTACGCCACAGCCACAGCAACACGGGATTCGAGCCACATCTGCCACCTACACTGTAGCTCACAGCAACGCTGGATCCTTAACTCACTGAGTGAGGCCAGGGTTTGAACCATTGTCCTCATGGATACTAGTTGGGTTCATTGCCGCTGAGCCACAGTGGGAACTCCTGAGTGGTGTCTTTGTCAGGCCTGGCAGGCTCTTGTCCTTGAACTTTAGGGTGCTTCTCTAGCCATCTTGTTTATCATTCTTTGGAAAGCCTTTCTAACAGAGTGTTATATTTACAGTATCTCTGAGATAAAACCAAAGAAAAAGTTGATCTGCTAAGGGAAGATAGCTTATTATTGTATCAATTTTAATTTCTCTGACTTTTTACTTTTTTATTAATTTTTTTGCTTTTTAGGGCCACACCCACAGCATATGGAGGTTCCCAGGCTAGGGGTTGAATCAGAGCTACAGCCACTGGCCTATACCACAGCCACAGCAATGCCAGATCTGAGCCATGTGTGCGACCTACCCCACAGCTAATGGCAAGGCCAGATCCTTAACCCACTGAGTGAGGCCAGGGGTCGAACCCGCAACCTCATGGTTTCTAGTGAGATTCGTTTCTGCTGCGCCATGACGGGAAGTCCTCTCTGACTTTTTAAAGGCCTTTGTTTGTCTGCTAATATTTATTGCCCTTTCATCTGTTGAGATTCAGGTTTTTTTTTTGTGTGTGTGTTTTTTTGTTTGTTTGTTTTGGCTATGCCTGTGGTATGTGCATGTCCCCAGGCCAAGGATCAAACCTGCACCACACCAGTAACCAGAGCCACAGCAGTGACAATATTGAGTCCTTCACCTGCTGAACCACCAGGGAAAGTCTGGGATTCAGCTTTAATAATTTGAACAGTCTCTTCATATATCAAGGCTGTTTCTCCTTTGGAAAAATACTTATAGAAAATACTGTTTTGTTGTTTGCTTTACTTCCACATCTGTCAACAGTGTCTCGTCTGACTGGTTTGTCTTCTTCCTCCTTTTTCCCAATCATGAGGGTTGCCCAAGTACGATTTCTCCATTCTGTGTCCTTTCTCTCCTTTAATATTTCTCAAAGAGTGGTCTGGGCTTCTTGAGACGCTTTCATGGGGTCTGCACCGTCAAAACTATTTTCATATTAATATTAAGACCTGCTTTGCCTTTTTCATTCTCATTTTGTCATGAATATACACTGGAGTTTTCTAGAAGCTGTATAACAGGTGCTGTCATTACTCTGATGGCTAATGGAATAAGTGACCTCTGAAGGCAGACATTACAAAGATTTGCAGGAGTTCCCTGGTGGTAAAGCAGGATCCAGCATTATCACTGCTGTGGCTCGGGTTGCAGCTATGGCACCATTTGGATTCCTGGCCTGGGAACTTCTGCATGTCATGGGTGGGGCCAAGGGAAAAAAAAAAGATTTGCAAAATGCCTCTCACTAATTTTATTTTTGCTGTGTATAATACATTTATTTTTTATTAAAGTTTAGTTGATTTACAGTGTTTCCTCAATTTCTGTTGGATAGCAGAGTGACCCAACCACACACAGTTGCCTGTGCTGTACAGTAGGGCTCCCTTGCCCATCCATTCCAAATGTTACAGTTTGCATCCACCAACCCCAAATTCTCCATCCATCCCACTCTCTCCCCCTCCCCCCAGCAACCACAAATCTGCTCTCCATGTCTGTGATATGTTTGTATTTTGTAGATAGGATCATCTGTGCCGTATTTTAGATTGCACATATAAGCCATATTACATGATATTTGTCTTTCTCTTTCTGACTTACTTCACTGAGTATGAGAATCTCTAGTTTCATCCATGTTTGTGCAAATGACATTATTTTATTCTTTTTCATGGCTCAGTAATAATCCATTGTATATACGTACCATATCTTCTTAATCCATTCATCTGTTGATGGACATTTAGCTTGTTTCCATGTCTTGGCTATTGTGAATAGTGCTGCAATGAATATTGGGGTGCTTGTATATTTTTGAATGAAGGTTTTGTCTGGATATATGCCCAGCAGTGGGATTACTGGGTCATATGGTAGGTCTATATTTAGTTTTCTGAGGTACCTCTATACTGTTTTCCATAGTGGTTGTATCAGTTTACATTCCCACCAACAGTGAAGGAGGGTACCTTTTTCTCCACACCCTCTCCAGCATTTGTTATTTGTTAACTTGTTGATGATGGCCATTCTGACTGGTGTGAAGTGGCACCTCATTGTAGTTTTGACTTGCATTTCTCTAATAATTAAAGACGTCGAGCATTTTTTCATGCGCCTGTTTGCCATCCGTATGTCTTCTTTGGAGAAATGTCTATTTTAGGTCTTCTGCCAGTTTTTCGGTAGGGTTGTTTTTTTTTGTCGTTGTTGAGTTGTAATAGTTATTTATATATTTTGGAGACTAGGCCCTTGTCTGTTGCATTGTTTGCAAAGATTTTCTCCCATTCTGTGGGTTGTCTTTTCGATTTTTAAGTGTTTTCCTTTGCTATGTAAAAGCTTTTAAGTTTAATTAGGTCCCATTGGCTTATTTTTGTTTTTATTGACCTTATTCTATGAGGTGGATCAAATAAGATGTTGCTGTGATTTATGTTGAAGAGCATTCTGCCTATGTTTTCCTCTAGGAGTTTTATAGTATCTGGCCTTATATTTATGTCTTTAATCCACTTCGAGTTTATTTTTGTGCATGGTGTTAGAGAGTGTTCTAATTTCATTCTTTTACATGTAGCTGTCCAGTTTTCCCAGCACCGCTTATTGAAGAGATGATCTTTCTTCCACTGCATAAGTTCTTGACTCCTTTGTCATAGATTAGTTGACCATAGGTGCTTGGATTTATTTCTGGGCTTTCTTTCTTGTTCCATTGATCTATATTTCTGTTTTTGTACCAGTACCACAATGTTTTGATAACTGGAGCTTTGTAGTATTGTCTGAAGTCAAGGAGCCTGATACCCCCATTTCCATTTTTCTTTTTCAGTATTACTTTAGCTATTCAGGGTCTGTTATATTTCCATACAAATTTTTAAATATTCTCAGAGTTTCCGTCATGGCTCAGTGGTTAATGAATCTGACTAGGAACCATGAGGTTGCAGGTTCGATCCCTGGCCTTGCTGAGTGGGTTAAGGACTGGGCGTTGCTGTGGGCTGTGGTGTAGGTTGAAGACAAGGCTCGGATCCTGCATTGCTGTGGCTCTGGCGTAGGCCGGCAGCTGCAGCTCCGATTGGACCCCTAGTCTGGGAACCTCCATATGCCGCAGGAGCAGCCCTAGGAAAGGCAAAAAGACAAAAAAACAAACAAAAAACAACAAAAAAACCAATTTTTGAATATTCTGTTCTAGCTCTATGAAGAATGTCCTTGGTAGTTAGATTGGGATTGCATTGCATTACCATGGGTAGTACAGTCATTTTGACAATATTGGTTCTTCTAATCCAAGAGCATGGTATAGCTTTCCATCTGTTTGTGTTATCTTTGATTTCTTTCATCAGCATTTTATAGCTTTCAGAGTATAGTTCTTTTGTCTCTTTAGGTAGGTTTATTCCTAGGTATTTTATTCTTTTTGAGGTAAATGGGATGGTTTCTCTGATTTCTCTTTCTGATCTTTCATTGTCTGTATATAGAAATGCAATCAATTTCTGTATATAAATTTTGTATCCTGCAACTTTGCCAGATTCATTGTGGATTCCTTTTATTTCTTTTTCTTCTCTGATTTCTGTTGCTAGGACTTCCAAAACTATGTTGAATAGTAGTGGTGAAAGTGGGCATCCTTGTCTTGTTCCTGATCTTAGTGGAAATGTTTTCAGTTTTTTTTCCACTGAGAATGACCTTAACTGTGGGTTTGTCATATATGGCTTTTCTTACTTTGAAGTAGGTTCCCTCTCTGCCCACTTTCTGGAGAGTTTTTTTTTTTTTAAATACAGATTTTTTTCAAAGGTTAATATTAACATATAATGGGATGAATCTTGTTATATTTGAATATATGAACAGGTATTTATTGTAACATTTCCAGATTTAAATTTCTAATTCAATAAATATCTATAGCTAGAACACATATAAGTAAAAGCTCTTTAGGTCCCTCAATAATTTTGAAGACTAAATGGATCCTGAGACCAAATAGTTTGAGAGGAGTTCCCTAGTGACTCAGTGCATTAGGATCTGGGGTTGTCACTGCTGTGGCTCAGGTCAGTGCTATCGTATGGGTTTGATTCCCTGGCCTGGCAGGTGCAACCAAAAATGTTTGAGAACTGCTACCCTCGTCCTGTGTTTTGAGTCCTGTCTTTTCTCACAACCCTTACTCATCTGTGAGGATGACGCCCCGATGAAGATCATGCTGTGAAAAGAAGCACTATTATTTCCTCCGGGGACTTTTTACTCAAAATTTTGACAGGTAGTGGAGGTGCTTTCGGTTAAGGATTGTTCCACACCCCTGAAATAAGGCACCTTGGAGACTCCTCTCCAAGATTTGCATTTCATTTCTACCTCTCAAAATAAAGTAACTGAAACTGGAATTGGAGTGGAAACTAGATTATTTACTGAGCTCTCTCTGTGTGTCAGGCACTTAGGAACACAGGTTTAAGTCACCCTGTCTGCAAGTAGCTCAAAGTATAGTGGGCAGAAGGAGGGTGATTTTATGTCTGTGCCAGTCTTTATCACCTTCCATGTTTATGTTGAGGGTTGACCTAATGTTCTATTTTTAATGATTTTATCATTAGTATTAATGATAGTCTTAATGATAATACTCTTATCTTGGTAAATTTTATAATGCCTCTCAACCCTTTCTTCCTCTTGCCTTCTCCCTTTTCCATGTTTGTGATGTCTAGCATATATCCCTTACACAGAATGCCACTTGCAGGTCAACAGTTATCTTTGTTGAGCCAAAAAAAAAAAAAAAAAAGGAGTTCCCATTGTGGCTCAGTGGGTTACAAGCCCGACTAGTATCCATGAGGATGCAGGTTCGATCCCTGGCCTGGCTCAGGGGGTTAAGGAGCCAGCATTGCCCTGAGCTGTGGTGTAGGTCTCAGACGCGGCTCTGATCCTGCATGACTGGGGCTGTGGTATAGGCCGGCAGCTGCAGCTCCGATTGGACCCCTAGCCTGGGAACCTCCATATGCTGCGGGTGCAGCCCTGTTACCATGGGAATATGTGATATACTTTATATTTTTATTTGAAGGGTCATGTGTCAATAAGCCTGCCTATTCAGGTTTGTACATTTGTTTTTGCCAAATGGGCTAGTTGGGATGGAAATACTAATTTATTTGTACCAACACGTGTCGCTGTCATTAGTTAAACAAGATGCTAGTGTGCCATACCACAAATTAGCACCACCCGACCCCATCCCCACCTGGCTCTTTCCTTATAACTGTTGGGAACATGTGCTCCTTCTACCCCTTTGTCCCCTTCCTCCTCCTGCCCAAATCATCTACAGCAAAACTGGAAATGGCAAACTGCCTTCCTAGCCCTTTCTTCCTTTCTCACTTCCAGTCCACTGCTGCCGCTCTTACCTCCTAAAAGTATTTTTTTTTTTTGTCTTTTTGGGGCCGCACCCATAGCATATGGAGGTTCCCAGGCTAGGGGTCCAATCGGAGCTGTTGCTGCCAGCCTATGCCAGAGCCACAGCCACACGGGATCCAAGCCGTGTCTGCAACCTACACCACAGCTCACGGCAACACTGGATCCTTCACCCACTGAGCGAGGCCAGGGATCGAACCCGCAACCTCATGGCTCCTAGTCAGATTCATTTCCGCTGTGCTACGACGGGAACCCCAAAGTGTGCTTTTTTATCATGTGGCTCCTCAGAAACTACACTGACTCCATCGGCTTCACAGACACTTCCCGATCTGTCTCCATCCATTTGGTCATAGCCAGCCAGTCCTCTCGTCAAGCACAAATGCCACCCTCATTCTCATCTGGAGCCTCTGGCCATTATATTTCCTGGTCCTGGCATACCCTCTTTCCTCCACGAAGCCTTCTCTAGCTCACCATCTCCTCTCCATTTTCTCAACGCCACTTTCCCTTTTATTCTAACAGTTTAACACTTAGCTGCTGTGTAGTTGCATTCTGTGAATGTATCCTCCCCCAGCTTGACCGTAAATTCCTTGAGGGTAGTGACAGGGTAACAAATGCTTTTTGTATCCTTCATCCTCTCCCCCTCATAGGGCAAGGCATAAATTTATTGAGTGACGGCCCCATAAATATGTTGATTGGCTATTAACCCTTCGTCCCCAACAAGACTCCCCCTGAGTAAGCATTTATCGAATACCTTGTCTGGAACAACACTAGAGTTGTTGAGACAACAGAAATGAGAAGGACATGGTGTAGTCACAAGACTCCAGTGGAAGAGATTATGCAATCAACATAGATGTCTGGACAAAGGGGGGCTGAGGGAAAAGCCTGTTTGAGCTGGCCCTAGACGGATTGAATGGGATTTCACCCGGCTGAAAAGAGGACGGGGGCGGGGGTGGCTGGATAGGATTTCAGACGGAATATCTGGCCTGAGCAAAGGCATGGGGGTGTAAAAATACATGGCCTCTGTGGAGCCTAACAAATCTGGTGGCAGAAGATACGTCTCTCTGGGGGAATGGGATCTAGATTTGAAAGGGCTCTGAATGCGATGCAAAGAAATAGAAACTTGACCCAAAAGGCCGGGGGGAACCAGCTTATGATTTTAAGCAAGAAGGTGACAGAAGACACTGAAAGTGTCAGCTATGTAATACAGATGTTGACCAAAGAACATCCCCCCCTGTTGGCCCAGCACCCCCCCCCCGCCCCGTTGGCCCTCCCCATAGCCCTCCATTATATGACAAGCCCTATAGTAATCCACTAGTTGGGATAAAAAAACAAATCCTGTTCCTTTGTTCCTGATCAACCCTAACGTCTGGTTGACCTCAGGCTTGTGACCATCTAGAGGTTTGACTTATTCCAGATATTCCATTCCCTGGACTGATATGTCAGTACAAAGCCCCAAAGTGTTGGGGAAAGAGCAATAGGCTTAGAAGCCAACTAAAGGCAGAATCCAATCTCAGCTTTGAGGAACTTTAAGTTGTTTCCTCATTATCCTGCTGCCTTAACTTTTTCTTTGGAACTTTTTAATGTCTGCCAATTAAAACCAAAGACAACCAGAGCAGATCATCCACGGGTCCCTATGACTCTGAGTTGTCCTGATTATGGGTATTTTCTTGGTTGGACTCCACTTGGTTGCATCTGTTTCACATGATGTGCTTGCTGCTGCTACTTTTCTTTTGTTGACCCTTTATTTCTCTGTACTTGTTAAGGAAGCACTTTATAACCCAAACACTGCACCAGATAGCTGCTCCAGGAAATGTTTGAAATGAGGCACCTCAATTTAGCTGGAGTGTTCTGTGTCAGTGGGTTACAGGAAGGAGTTTGTAAGGTCCCTATGGGGAAACGGAAAAGTTTTCCAACTTCTCCTTTGTTGAGTCTTCATCTTGTAGCGTCATTATTTTGTTTTAATGAATTCCCAGAACAATATGTTCACCCTCTGAAAATACAACTACAGGACATATTCCAAAGCCAACTATAAATTTTTTTTGGACTCCTCATACTTTTCCCTCCTATGATTTGTGTGGCTAATGTAGAGTTCCTGGAACTGTGTATTTTAAAATCATTTCCTGGAGTTCCCGTCCTGACGCAGCGGAAATGAATCCAGCTAGGAACCACGAGGTTGTGGGTTCGATCCCCGGCCTCTCTCAGTGGGTTAAGGGTCTGGCCTTGTGGTGAGCTGTGGTGTAAGTTCCAGACGCAGCTCGGATCTGATGTGGCTGTGGCTGTGGCACAGGCCAGCAGCTATAGCTCCGATTGGGCCCCTAGCCAGGGAACCTCCATGTGCCGTGGGTACAGCCCTTAAAATAAATAAATAAATAAATAAATAAATAAATAAATAAATAAATAAATAATTTCCTGAATGAAACAGGGAACCAGTGAAGAGGGAGGGAAAGGATTCTGCATCATTTTGCAAATGTTCTTGCCTACTTTCAGGGCTAGTCCCTGGAATTCACCGGCATTTAATGAATTTAAACAGAAAGAAAATCTCTCCAGTTGTACCATGATATTAGCCTCAGTTCTTCTCATCAGCTAAAAACGGTGTTTATTCTCTGTTAAGATTTCTAGAACCCTGGCATACCTACTCTTGAGATTGAATGCTTTTATAGGTTCATTGAATGTAGTTCATATTTGTAGACAAATATCAACTGCAAATATTGGCTCTAATGCCACCTGCATTTGAAAGGGAAAGTCAATGTGGGGGTGAGGGCAGGGAACATGCCTTGTTTGGATTTTATTATTTGTGCTTAGGTTAATGTTATTTCTGCTTGTTTTTCATTTTCATCCGATTGAGTTTCAAGTGGCAACAGAAGTGTCAAGTGGAATTCTTGGGCATTCAGGACTGGAGCTTGAGATAGAGGTGAGAGCTAGAGATAGTAGGTTTCCTTAAAGGATAAGATAAAGGAAATCTGAGCAAGGCAGGGAAGGATCTGTTATCTCCGTTGGATCCAGACAGCAAAGTAGAAAAGCTATTTTTTTTTCTTAAATAAAGGCACTTCTGGAATTCCCATTGGGATTCGGCGGTAACGAACCCAACTAGCATCCATGAGGATGTGGGTTCAATCCCTGGTGTCACTCAGCAGGTTAAGGATCCGGCATTGCTGTGAGCTGTGGTGTAGGTCACAGATGCGGCTTGGATCCGGCATTCCGGTGGCTGTGGTGTAGGCTGGCAGCTATAGCTTGATTCGACCCCTAGCCTGGGAACCTCCCTATGCCGCAGGAGTGGCTGTACAAAGCAAGATAAATAAATAAATGAAGACACTTCCTGGACGACAGGCGGGAAGACTGCGAGATTCCGAATTTCCTTGGTGGCGTTAGTCATAGCAAAAAAACTGCCAAGGGTCCTGTGGTAGGTTAGACTTAGAAGAGGCAGCGGAGGCAGGGAACTAGTTAAGTGCATTTTTGCAGGTGTGCTGGGAGGAGGGGAGTGAAGGGATTAGGAGAGAGCAGGGGAAGAGTCCCAAGAGGATGAAGGATTGGCTGGCAGTGAGGGAGCTTGGCTGAGCCTGCAAAGCATGGCTTCTTAGTATCCTAGGAAACCTTGGATCCCAATAGAAGGGTTAGAGATTTTGTAGCTGAGGAAATAGATTTCTGATGGATAATTTTCGACACTATTCGTACCTGTCGGTAAAGAACCCTGCCTTCTCGACCTGACCACGTGTCACCATGGAAAGCATGGTAGTATTCCTGGGGAACCTATTATTTTGGCTCCTGTCTGCACAGAGTTCACCACCCTATTGGTGGGTACTAAAGAAGGTTACTGAGAATGCATTTCTTTTATTTATATTCATCCTTATCCATAAATGAATGGCAGATTTCCCTTGAAATATCTGTTCTCTTGGTTTTAACCCCCACCATGATGTTGATAACTCCCAAGTCTTTACCTCTCAATCTTCATCTCATCTGGCCTACCCAGCATCATTTTTCTATTTTTCTTTTTTCTTTTTTTGTCTTTTTGCCTTTTCTAGGGCCGCTTGCATGGCATATGGAGGTTCCCAGGCTAGGGGTCGAATCGGAGCTGTAGCCGCCAGCCTACACCACAGCCACAGCCACGCGGGATCTGAGTCGAGTCTGCAACCTCCACCACGGCTCACGGCAACGCCGGATCCTTAATCCACTGAGCAAGGCCAGGCATCGAACCTGCAACTTCACGGTTCCTAGTCGGATTCATTAACCACTGTGCCACACCAGGAACTCCCCAGCATTATCTTTCTATCTGTCCCACTATCCCACAATGATTTGGACATAGTTGGTGGTTCAAAATGTCACTCACGCCAGCCTCCTCTGTCAAGCTGACCTCTTTATCACAAGTGAGATGTTGTGAAATTTAACACGTGATTTAGGGCTTAACCTTTCTTTCTTTTTTTCCCTTTTTTTTTAAGGGCCACTCCCACGGCATATGGAAGTTCCCAGGCTAGGGGTCTAACTGGAGCTGTAGCCGCCGGCGTACACCACAGCCACAGCAACGCGGGATCCAAGCCGCATCTGTGACCTACACCACAGCTCACTGCAACACCGGATCCTTAATCCACTGAGCGAGGCCAGGGATTGAACCTGTGTCCTCATGGATGCCAGTCAGATTCGTTTATGCTGAGCCATGATGGGAACTCCGAGCTTAACCTTTCTTAAAACACTAACTGGACAAGTTACTTAGGCTCTCTGAGCTTCAGTTTCCTCATCTATACCAGGAGTGCTAATTAATGCCAGAGCATAGAAACATTGGAAAAATTAAGTAAAAGTGTTCACTTTAATCGCATAGCCCAGGGACTGAAAATTGATTAAGTCCTGGTAAATGTTGGTTCTTTTGGAGTTCCTGTCATTGTTCAGTGCTTAACAAACCTACTAGTATCCATGAAGATGCAAGTTTGATCCTTGCCCTTGCTTAGTGGGTTAAGGCTCTGGCGTTGCTACGAGCTGTGGTGTAGGTCGCAGATTCGGCTCGGATCCTGAGTTGCTGTGGCTGTGGTGTACGCCGGCAGCTAGAGATCTGATTTGACCCCTAGCCTGGGAACCTCCATATGCCGTGGGTGAGGTCATAAAAAGACAAAAGACAAAAAAAAAATGTTGGTTCTTTCTCCTTTATGCTCAAGGTTTAAGATATTTAATGTATCTGCTGTGATTCCAGTTTTTTAGGCCTAAGATTTAATTTAACCTGTTTGGTCTTTACCACATTCTTGCACATAATTCTGATAACCCAGAGTAAGAAATTTCTTAAAAGAATTGTAAGGAGTTCCCTTGTGGTGCAGTGGGTTAAGGATCTGGCATTGTCATTGCAGTGGCTCAGGTTGCTTCTGCAGCATGGGTTTGATCCCTGGCCTTGGAAGTTCCACATGCTGTACGCACAGCCAAAAATAAAACAGAGGAGTTCCCATCGTGGCGCAGTGGTTAACAAATCCGACTAGGAACCATGAGGTTGCAGGTTCGATTCCTGGCCTCACTCAGTGGGTGAAGGATCCGACGTTGCCGTGAGCTGTGGTGTTTGTTCACAGACATGACTCAGATCCTGTGTTGCTGTGGCTGTGGTGTAGGCCGGTGGCTATAGCTCCGATTCGACCCCTAGCCTGGGAACCTCCATATGCCATGGGAGCGGCCCTAGAAGAGGCAAAAAGAAAAAAAAAAAAAGAAAGAAAGAAAGAAAGAAAACAGTCGTAATACCTCAAAAGGAATATGATTTGCCTAATCCAATAGAACTTTGTTGACTATGATACTCGATCAAGATTTCATCAAAATAAAAAAATGAAAGGGGGAGTTCCCTTGTGGTGTAGTGGGTTAAGGATCCAGCACTGCCACTACAGCAGCTTGGGTTGCTTCTGTGGCACAAGTTTGATCCTGGCCTGGGAACTTTCACACAGCCCCTGCATGCCCCCCCGCCCCAATGGAGTGAAGCAGGGATAAATTTGGCTGTAATGCAGGGTTTTTTTTTTTAAATCAATGTAAGATTTTTTTTGGGTAAAATTTGATAATATGAGGATTCCCACTTGGGACGTAGAAAGTATATCATCCTAAATATTAAATTCTTGAGCAGAAAACAGCATTGAAAGGCTCAGTATTGGAGTTCCCGTCGTGGCGCAGTGGTTAACGAATCCGACTAGGAACCATGAGGTTGTGGGTTCGGTCCCTGCCCTTGCTCAGTGGGTTAACGATCTGGCGTTGCCGTGAGCTGTGGTGTAGGTTGCAGACGCGGCTCGGATCCCACGTTGCTGTGGCTCTGGCGTAGGCCGGCGGCTACAGCTCCGATTAGACCCCTAGCCTGGGAACCTCCATATGCCGCCGAAGCGGCCCATAGAAATAGCAAAAAAAAAAAAAAAAGACAGAAAAGCTCAGTACGCCTCTTTTTCCCAGTATTTCTGTGCATCTATATTGTGTTAGGAGCTCTGGGAGAGTCAGAGGCATGAAATGTTTTTCCACTCTGAAGCAGCTAGCGCATTTCTCAATACCGATATCTAGTTTTTATTTTGGCTGATTACTTGTGAACTCCCATGAACTTTGTATGCCTGTCCTCATTTGGTTTGCTCATTTGCATGGTTCTCAAAACACTGCTATCAACTACATGGTAAGCGTAGTAGTGCATTTATCTGGAAGGTATCTGAATATGCTAAGTATATATGTCTATATTCTCAAAATAAGAGCATGAAACAAGACATATGAATAATTGGTAACCCAAAAGGTGAAAACTACCCCAAATGTCCATCAACTGGTAAGTGGATAAAGAAAATGTGGTATGGCCTGGGAGGTAGGGATAAAGTAGGTGGTTGGGATTAACATATATATACACTGCAATATATAAAATAGAGGAGTTCCCATAGTGGCTCAGTGGTTAACTAATCTGACTAGGAACCATGAGGTTGCAGGTTCGATTCCTGGCCTTGCTCAGTGGGTTAAGGATCTGTCGTTGCTGTGAGCTGTGGTGTAGGCTGGCGGCTACAGCGCCGATTTGACCCTAGCCTGGGAACCTCCATGTGCCACGAGAGCGGCCCTAGAAAAGGCAAAAAGACAAAAAAAAAAAATATATATATATATATATGTATGTATATATATAAAATAGATAACCAACAGGGACCTACTGTATAGCACAGGGAACTATATTCATTGTTTTGTAATAACCTATAAAGGAAAAGAATCTGAAAAAGAATGTATATATTTTGCTGTAAGTGAATGGAAGGTTTCCCTTGGAATATCTTTTCCTTGGAATATCTATCTGTATATATGTATGCATGTATGTATGTGTGTAGGTATACCTGAACTACACCTGAAATTACACAACATTCTAAATCAACTATACTTCATTTTAAAAAATGTGCTGTATCCATACAATGGGTATGATTCAGTCCTAAAAAGAAATGTAGTACTGATAGATGCCATAGCATGGATAAGCCTCGACAAAATTAAGAGAAGTGAAAGAAGCCAGACACAAAAGGCCACATATTGTCTGATTACTTTTATTTGAAATATCCAGAACCAGCCAATCACAGACACAGAGAATAGAGGCAGATCCCCATCGTGGCGCATCGGAAACGAATCCGACTAGGAACCATGAGGTTGCGAGTTCCATCCCTGGCCTCGCTCAGTGGGTTAAGGATCCAGCATTGCCGGGAGCTGTGGTGTAGGTCGCAGACGCGGATTGGATCTGGCGTTGCTGTGGCTGTGGCGTAGGCCGGCAGCTGTAGCTCCGATTCAGACCCCTAGCCTGGGAACCTCTATATGCTGCAGGTGGGGCCCGAAAAAGACCAAAAAAAAATCAGAGAGAGAGAATAGAGGCTATAAAGGGCTGGGGAGTTATGTTTACGGGGTAACAAGTTTCTACTTGGGATAATGAAAATTTTCTGGAAATGCTTAGTGATGATGATTGCACAACAGAGTAAATGTTCTAAATGCTACTGAATTGTCTAGTTTAAAATGGTTCAAATGGTAAGTTTTGTATTATGTGTATTTACCACAATAAAAAAAAAAGAATAAGTGGTAAGGAGCCTGGAAGTCATTGTAATAAGCCTCCTGCTTTTCTTTCTGCACAGGAGCCATGGATAACAGGGGCTTTCAGCAGGGAAGTTTCAATAGCTTCCAGAGCAGCTCCAGTGATGAAGACTTGATGGACATACCAGGGACAGCTATGGATTTCTCCATGAGAGATGATGTGCCTCCCTTAGATGGAGAAATAGAAGGTATCATTACTGCTGATGACAATTTATCTTTATCTTATTTTATTTTCACCTTTTTTTTTTTTTTTTTTTTTGTCTTTTTACCATTTCTTGGGCCGCTCATGCGGCATGTGGAGGTTCCCAGGCTAGGGGTCCAATCGGAGCTGTAGCCACCGGCCTATGCCAGAGCCACAGCAACACAGGATCCGAGCCGAGTCTGCGACCTACACCACAGCTCACGGCCACGCTGGATCCTTAACCCACTGAGCAAGGCCAGGGATCGAACCCGCAACCTCATGGTTCCTAGTCGGACTCGTTAACCACTGCACCACGGCGGGAACTCCTTATTTTTACCTTTTTAAGGCTGAACTGGTGGCATATGGAAGTTCCCAGGCTAGGGGTCGAATCAGAGTTGCAGCGGCTGGTTTATGCCATAGCCACAGCAATGCCAGATCTGAGCCGCCTCTGTGACCTCAGCCTGCGGCAGCTGCTGCCTGCGATCGGGGCCAGGGATTGAACCCTCCTTCTCATGGATACTAGTCGGGTTCATTACCGCTGAACCATGACAGGAACTCTGACAATTTATCTTTATTTATTTATTTGTCTTTTTGCCTTTTCTAGGGCCGCTCCTGTGACATATGGAGGTTCCCAGGCTAGGGGTCAAATCGGAGCTGTAGCGGCCAGCCTATGCCAGAGCTACAGCAACAAAGGATCCGAGCCACATCTGCAACCTACACCACAGCTCACAGCAACGCCGGATCCTTAACCCCCTGAGCAAGGCCAAGGATCGAACCCGCAACCTCATGGTTCCTAGTCGGATTCATTAACCACTGAGCCACGACGGGAACTCCTATAATTGGGTTTTTGTTATCTGGAATATATTTATCAAATGAGAATTCCCCTTATTGATTATTTGGTTATCCAGTAATGGCATCCTTTTCAATGGCTGCCTTCAATTTCATGGTATAGCTTTACCATAGTTTACTTAACCAAGCTTCTAGTGATACACATTTTATTTGCTTTCAGTCTTTTGCTATTACAAACAGTGCTGCAGTGGACAGCGTTGTGTGTGTGTGTGTGTGTGTGTGTGTGTGTGTGTGTGTGTATCTCTTTTAAGTGTATGAAAGTATTTCTGTAGCATGAGTATATAAGAGTGCTTATTTCTCAACAGCCTTACTGGTGCTGAATATTATAATCCTTTTTTCATCCTTACAATATGATTACATGAATAAACAGATTCCTATTATGCTTTAATTTTTACTTTTTAAAATTCATGAGGTTGAGCGTATTTTCTTATGTTTCTTAGCCATTTCACTTTCTTTCTCTGCAAGTTTCCTGTTCACATGATCTTACTTTTCTAATGGGCTGATTATCTTATTTTCTATAGAAGCTTTTTGTGCTATTGTTATTATTTTTTCTCTTTTCTTGGGCCGCACCTGCGGCATATGGAGGTTCCCAGGCTAGGGGGTCTAATCGGAGCTGTAGCTGCTGGCCTACACCACAGCTACAGCAATACCAGATCTAAGCTGCGTCTATGACCTACACCCCAGCTCACGGCAACACCAGATCCTTAACCCACTGAGCAAGGCCAGGGATTGAACACGCAACGTCATGGTTCATGTCGGATTTGTTTCTGCTGCGCCTCAATGGGAACTCCCAAATATTTAAAATTTTTATATGACTAGGTATATCACCCTTTTGTGACTTCTGAGTTTCTTATTGTATTTAGAAAGGAGTGTATCAGTTTAAGATTAAGTTCAAATAATTAAAACTATTGTCTCATTCTTCAAGTGATTGGCATTGCCATTCTTAAAGTGAAGTCAGGGGACAAGAAACTACCGTCCAAATTCCTTTTCTTTTTTTTTTTTCCTTTTAGGGCTGCCCTGAGGCATATGGAATTTCCCAGGCTAGGGGTCAAATGGGAGCTGCAGCTGCCAGCCTACACCACAGCCACAACAACTCGGGATTTGAGCTCTGTCTGTGGCCTACACTGCAGCTCAGGGCAATGCCAGATCCTTAACCCACTGAGTGGGGCCAGGGATTGAACCCCCATCCTCATGGTTACTGGTCAGATTCGCTACCCGTGAGCCACAACAGGAACTCCTCCAACTGTCAGAATTCTTATTTAGCAAAGTTGTATTAAGGGCATATGACATTGAAGATATTTTGCTAGGTTCTGGGAATTATCAAGGCTTTAAAGCACCATCCATGACTTCTTCTTTTTTTTTTGTCTTTATTTTTTTTTTTTAGGGCCGCACCTGCAGCATATGGAGGTTCCCAGGCTAGGGGTCAAATTGGAGCTATAGCCACAGGCCTACACCACAGCCACAGCAACACCAGAGCCAGATCTGAGCCGTGTCTGCGGCCTACACCACAGCTCACAGCAATGCTGGATCCTCAACCCACTGAGTGCAGCCAGGGATCGAACCCGCAACCTTTTGGTTCCTAGTCGTATTTGTTAACCACTGCGACACGACGGGAACTCCCATCCATGACTTCTCGAACGTGATTGTAGCTAGCCAAACACTAAATACCTTACCTTATGAGAGTACCTACCTCTTAGAGTTGTTTTCAGGATTAAAAGAGATAACATATAAAGTGTTTATGTGTCTGGCATGGAGTTAATGCTCAATGAAAATTAGCTATTATTATTATTATTATTACTATTTTACTTCTATTACAACCGTATGTTATAAGTGCTATAGCTCTTATAAGAACTTAGCAGAGGATTCATTCTGTGTGTGTGTAGGATTGGAAAAAATTTCGCACAAAAGTTGTGTCTGAGAAGGACCTCGAAAGTTAAATTATTTGGTAGGAAGAAGAGCATTCAAGGCAGAATAGAAGCTTTTACAGAGCTAACAGGCATACTATACAGAAGAATAAAAAGACAGACTATAAGCCCAATTAAGTAAATTGGGGTCTTGAATATCGTGCTACGAAGTTTGAATCATGAGGACAAACTCCCTCGTGTACTCATTGGATAGACACTTTTTGAGCACCTGCTATAAACCAGGCATTCCTATAGGCACGGGGGATACAGAGGCAGGCTTAACATAGATAAGAGCCAAGCCGATCTGGAATTTAGATTTAGATGACTAAATAAATAAACAGATTCCCGAGTTAACTGCCCCATTGTGATAAGTCCTAGGATGGAAATAAACTGAATGACAATAGATGATAACCTGGGAGTAAGGCTTTCTTTGGAAAGGTCAGGGAAGGCTTCTCTGAGGGGAGGTGACCAGCTTGGTATAGGTGAATGTACCAGTGTGGAAAACCACAGGTTCAAAAGCAGACATGACATTTGCCTGGTAAAGATACCTCAGGGCAGCGACAGTAGAAGAGAGCCGCTGAATTTAAAGTTCAAAAAAGAAAGGTACTCATGGTTTGGTATTTGATGGTTTTTCCCATTTGCCTACTAATATAAAAGGAATGTGTGTATTACTTCCATTATTGTGTGATTATAACCATAGTGAGTCAATTGTACCAATTACTGGTTTCTAGGGAGGTGGTCAGTTAGGGTAGCCATAAAGTTAAACTGGCTACCTTTACTTAAGGCTTCTGGCTAAACCACAGTGGTTTAGCCTAATTATCATTATTGCCATTATTGCTTCTTTTTTTTTTGCTTTTTAGGGTCTCACCTGCGGCATATGGAGGTTCCCAGACTAGGGGGCGAATCGGAGCTATAGCCACAGGCCTATACCACAGCCACAGCAATGCGGGATCCAAGCCGTGTCTGCAACCTCCACCACAGCTCACGGCAACACCGGATCCTTAACCCGCCGAGTGAGGCCAGGGATCGAACCCGCCACCTCATGGCTCCTAGTCGGATTGTTTCCATTGTGCCATGACGGGAACTCCAGAAAAATTTTTTTTCAAATATTTTGAACTGTCGTTGGTTGAATCCATGGATGTGGATCTGTGACCTACACCACAGCTCACAGCAATGCTGGATCCTTAACCCACAGAGCCAGGCCAGGGATCGAGCCTGGGTCCTCATGGATGCTAGTCGGATTCATTAGCCCCTGAGCCATGATGGGAACTCCATCATCATTGCTTCTAAGAGAAATTGATTTCTCATAGCAGCCATGTGACTTCTTGTGTGTTCACGTTGCTCTCAGTAGGTAATTGGGCGACTATCCCTTATTCCCATTTAAATAAACTAGAAAACGGAGACAGATGGGATTTTTTGACCTTGCTTATGACTGGAATGTGGTTTTACCTGCATAGTCCTTTACCAGCTTTTCAGCAGCCTTTACAGGGGAATTACTCCTTGTGGTTTCCCAACGTCTGACCATATAATAATGAGGCTGTTTTCCATGAGCCACACACAAAAATCAGTCCACTTACACTACTCTATGGTGATAGAATTTTCCTGCTTTGCTTTTAAATTGTTCGCACTTTATTAAATGTTCTCACTTGGGATTTCCTAACAAACACAACAACAGGAAAAAAAGGTCATAAAGTCCTTGATACTTGGTGGTGAAACTGTGCATAAAATCTACATTTTATACCAGGCACAATGGCACGTACTAAAAAGATTAGTTAAAAGGAGCTTGAAAGGGCCGTAGAAGTGGTTCTTGTTTTCCAGATGGCTCGAGGGATTGATTTATGAGGAATGAATAAATAAATTATGCATGGCATGGTTAAATGCATCGGAGGTAGTGTTATAGTAGTCTGTAAATTAGAGGAAACATAAACACAGAGACCTGAAAAAAAGGGGAGGAGAGGGGAAAATAGAAAAAGGGCTTGAGTAACAGGAACACATTCTGAGCTGTTCTCATAGTGCATCTGTTCTCACTTGCCCGCCTTCGCAGCCTGGAACTCCTGGTCGGCAGTTCATTCACTTATTCGGTGTTTTATGGGAATATCTAGATACGAGCCCAGCACTGTGCTGTTGCAGTACTATTCTTGGATGTCCTCCCTCCCCTCACTTCCTTGTCTTTCTACCTGGCATGCTTTGCCACACACAGAGGAGACATTCCTGGCAAAGAAAGCCGCCCAAGTGAAGGCACACAGCAGCGTCTTTCCTACTCCAGAAGCCGTCTGCCTGTCTGCAGCCTGAGGCTCCCAGGGTGGAGAGGGCAGATAGGGTGGGAGATCAGTTCTAGGTGTGCTTTGGGACCTTATCTTGTAACCAAGGAGTCATCAAATGGTTTAAAAACAGAGGAATGATCTGATCAGATTTGTGTTTTAGAGAATTTATGGCCGAGTGGAGGATGGATTCAGGGAAAGAGTACACTGGAGACTGGAAGACCGGTTGAACTGTTCATTTTTTTAAAAAACAATCCAGGAGTTCCCATCGTGGCGCGGTGGAAACGAATCCGACTAGGAACCATGAGGTTGTGGGTTCGATCCCTGGCCACACTCAGTGGCTTAAGGATCTGGCATTGCCGTGAGCTGTGGTGTAGGTCACAGGTGAGGCTTGGATCTTCCATTGCTGTGGCTGTGGCGTAGGCCGGCATTGTAGCTCCAATTCAGATCCCTAGCCTGGGAACCTTCATATGCTGTGAGTGTGGCCCTAAAAAGCAAAATAAATTAATTAAACAAACAAAAACAAACAAACAGTGTAGGCAAAAGCGCAAAGGCCCTGAATTAAGACAGCAGGGACGGATGATAAGTATAGTTAATAAGTGCTCGAGAAATTTCTGAGTGGGGATCAATAGGGCCGATTTGACATGGAGAATAAGCCAGAAGCATCACAGATGACTTCAAAGCCCAGGTGGAGTAGGAGCAGGCCATCTCCCCCTTGCTAGTGAGAACATGCCCAGACCACCCCTGCAAGCCTCAGCAAAACCTCCTAAGGTCCCAGGGAAGGGAAAAAAAAAACAAACCTCTTTTAAAATGAAAAACATGATGGTGTACAAAATCCACCGTCTAAGTTATGAAACAGTTTTTGTTTGTTCTGCTCCTCTGTTAAAAAAATATATATATCATGGGGAGTTCCTGTCGTGGCTCAGTGGTTAACGAATCCGACTAGGAACCATGAGGTTGTGGGTTCGATCCCTGGCCTTGCTCAGTGGGTTAAGGATCTGGCGTTGCCATGAGCTGTGGTGTAGGTTGCAGACGCGGCTCGGATCCTGCGTTGCTCTGGCTCTGGCGTAGGCTGGCAGCTACAGCTCCGATTCAGACCCCTAGCCTGGGAACCTCCATGTGCTGTAGGAGCGGCCCAAGAAATGGCAAAAAGACAAAAAAAAAAAAAATCATGATATTCCTTAAGGGGGAAACAGAAAGCTTCTTGGGGTCCAGCTCGTGGAGAAAACTTAGCATCATCATCTCGAGCAATTATCGAACCATCGCCCATGAACTTCCCTAAACACTTAGCCTAAGAGAGTGGCAGTTGTCATTGCTGTTTTTTGAGCTTGGGAGGAAAAGAAGTAGCTCATATCAAAAGCTCTGTGGGACCATCAACCTCACCGGTTTTAGATGCCGAACCCTTTAAATGAAGCCTATGATAATGGTCCACAGGCTTAAAGGCTTCCTTTAGGCTCCTTTAATGGGAACATACCTGGTCAGATTTTTTTTTTTTTTGTCTTTTTTTGTTGTTGTTGTTGTTGTTGCTATTTCTTGGGCCGCTCCCGTGGCATATGGAGGTTCCCAGGCTAGGGGTTGAATCGGAGCTGTAGCCACCAGCCTACGCCAGAGCCACAGCAACGCGGGATCCGAGCCGCGTCTGCAACCTACACCACAGCTCACGGCAACGCCGGATCGTTAACCCGCTGAGCAAGGGCAGGGACCGAACCCGCAACCTCATGGTTCCTAGTCGGATTCATTAACCACTGCGCCACGATGGGAACTCCCCTGGTCAGATTTTAAAGCGTATGCCCTCTCGTCTCTCATATATATATCTCTATGTGTGTGTATATATATGTGTGTGTGTGTGTGTGTGTGTGTGTGTGTGTGTGTGTGTGTGTGTGTATTTGTATTAAGTAAAGTATCCATTTTATTCTGGTATACTTCATTTTTTGCCTAATGTCTCATGCAGGATTCCCCACCACTTTTATTTTTTTAAATTTTTTTATTATTTATTTATTTATTTTTGTCTTTCTGTCTTTTCTAGTGCTGCACTCATGGCATGTGGAGGTTTCCAGGCTAGGGGTCTAATCAGAGCCATAGCCGCTGGCTTACGCCAGAGCCACAGCAACACGGGATCCGACCTACACCACAGCTCACGGCAACGCTGGATCCTTCACCCACTGAGCAAGGCCGGGGATCGAACCCACAACCTCATGGTTCCTAGTCGGATTCGTTAACCACTGAGCCATGACGGGAACTCCTCCCCACCACTTTGTCTCCTCGGGCTTCCCCTTCCTTGGCTGTGATGGTTTCTTAGCCGCTTTGTCTATGGTGACCTTGACAGTTTTGAGGATTACTGGCCGGGTATTTATAGAATGTCCCTCAGTTGGGCTTTGTTTGATGTTTTTCTCATACTTCCACTGGGGTTTGGGGGAGGAAGACTGAAGGTGAAGTGTAATTCTTATCACATCATATCAAAGGTATATGCCGCTGCCAGTATGACTCATCCATTACTGCTGATGTTGACCTTGAGGCTGAGGCAGTGTTTGTCAGGTTTCTCCACTGTGAAGTTATTACTTTTTTTTTTTTCTTCATCCCTTCCATAATGTGTGCTTTGGAAGGAAGTCACTGCATAGCCTGCACTTGAGCAAGTTTTGCTCCACCTCCTTGAGGGTGACGTGTCTACCGAAACTATTTGGAATTGTTCCGCATGGGAAATTTCTCTCTTCTTTCCCATTTATTTATTCAATCACTTGTTTATATCAGTAGGGACTCATTTGTTTACTACTTGGGGTTATAATTCCATGATTATTTATTTTATTCAAAGTTTCTAGCTTTGCATCTGGAACTCTTTGAATGGGCTCTGTCTCCTTCCTCAGTCCGAGAACCAGCCAACTTCTCCAAGGAGCTCTGGTTCCTTTCTGTGGAGACTGGTATTAGAACCCAAGATCTGGGCACTGGGTGTGCTTTTTTTTTTTTTTTCCTTGTATTGGAGGATTGTTGCTTCTAGGCCCTCTCAGTAAGGAAATATAAATACATGTATATACTGACCTATGTATGTATGCATAACTATATGTAACCATCTGTGTCTATATTAAGGTAAACATGAGATCATACGGATATCTCTAATTCCAATCCATTATGACATGGATCATTCTTTTTTTTTTTTTTTGCTTTTTAGGGCTGCACCTGTAGCATATGGAGGTTCCAGGCTAGGGGTCCAATTGGAGCTACAGCTGCTGGTCTACACCATAGCCACAGCAACATCAGATCTGAGCCGTGTCTGTGACCTACAGCACAGCTCACCGCAATGCTGGATCCTTAACCCACTGAGCGAGGCCAGGGATCGAACCTGCAACCTCATGGTTCCTAGTCAGATTCATTTCTGCTGCACCACGAAACTCCTACATGGATCATTCTTGCCTCTTCCCTTGCTTGTTTGTAAGCTTCCTTTCCAGGTAGTGAGAAATGCACCTCCCACCCTCCACCATCCATTATTTAACTGTTCATTTCCAGGATATAAACATGGAGTTTCAAATTGTTAACCCTTAGCCTTTGCCTTTACTCTTATGAATGCCACTCATTTCCAGGTACTTGACTCAGCGTCTTTTTCCTCTACCCCTTTTAGTGAGGCTCTTTCACATATTTGTAATATAATTAGGTTCTTTCGTCACATTCTGCATTCCATCCTGGGATTTTTTTTTTTTAATTGCATACAGCTTTGTGCTGTAAAGCTCTAAGGATTTTGACAAATGCATAGTGACATGTATCCACAGTATCATGCAGAATAGTTCCATTGCCCTAAAAAATCCCCTGTATCTTATCTATTCAATGTCCTTCCTTCCTTCTGAGCCTCTGGCAAGCATTGATCCATTTTGATCTTCCTAAATTTGTCTTTTCCAGAATATCTTGATACATGGAATCATACAGTACCTAGATTTTTCAGGTCAACCTCTTTCACTTAGCAATATGCTTTTAAGGTTCTTCCAAGCCTGTGGTTGAGAGCTCATTCATTTTCACTGCCAAATAATATTCCAGTGTCTGAATATATCACAGTTTGTCTATTCATTCACCTACCTACTGAAAGACATCTTAATTTCTTCCAGTTTTTGGCAATTATGACTACAGCTGCTATAAACATCTGTGTGTAGGTTTTCCTATATGCATGAGTTTTCAAGTCAGTTGGGTAAATATATAGGTGTGCGATTGCTGGATTACTTGAAAAACTATGTTTAGTTTTGTGAGAAAATGCCAAACTGTCTTCTAAAGTGGCTGTTCCATTTTGTATTTCCACCCGCAATGAATGAGAGTTCCTCTCCCTCCACATCCTTGTGAGCAATTGGTATTGCCCATATTTTTTTACTGTTTTAAAGATTTTTATTTACTAATGCCAGATGTTATGCAGAAGTCAAATACCTTTATTTTTTATTTTGCGTTTTAGGGCCGCACCCGAAGCATATGGAAGTTCCCAGTCTAGGGCTCGAATCGGAGCTGTAGCTGCCGGCCCAACCCACAGCCACAGCCACAGCAATGCTAGATCTGAGCCACGTCTTTGATCTACACCACAGCTCACGGCAATGCCAGATCCTGAACCCACTGAGCGAGGCCAGGAGTCGAACCTGCAACCTCCTGGTCTCTAGTTGGATTCGTTTCCGCTGAGCCATGACGGGAACTCCAGTATTGCCCGTGTTTTGGATGTGAGCCATTCTAATAGGAGTGTACTGGGATCTTGTTTTAATTTGCATTACTCTAATGACAAATGATACTGAGCATCTTTTCACTTGCTCTTTGCCATCTGTATATCTTCTTGGGTGAGGTTCAGATCTTTTGATTTTAGACTTTCCAATATATACATTTAATACTATAAATTTCCCTAATGAATGCTTTCTCTGCATCCCACAAATTTTATGTTGTAGTTTCGTTTTCATTGACTTCAGAATGTCCACTCATGGGTTATTTGGAAATATGTTGCTTAATTTCCAGGTATTTGGCATTTTCCAGCGGTTTTTCTATTTCTGGTTTAGCTTAATTCCCTTAAACTACTAATTTAAGTAGTCACTTATGCTAGTGACTGGTTCTAGTTTAATTCCCTTGTGTTAGGATTTATGTTAAACTCTCTAGAAGTGGGGGTGGGGGGCGGGCTGTGTTTCTGTTTGGTGTAATTATTCACGCCAGGGGGTTAAATTCCTGTTGTGTCCTTGTTTTTGTTTCCCGTCTTGGTTTTGAGTTTCCTTAAATACAACTCCTTGAGAGAGATTCTGTGTCTTGCAGCTGTAATCCATGGTTCTTAAGTATATGGGAGCCCTATTTGATGTGGTGGTATGGTTTGGGGGAGCAGGTTTTTGTTTTGTTTTTTTTTTAACAATCTTCTGATTAAATCCCATGTCTGGTATCTTTGACCTTCACAAGATAGAATCCAGTGGTGTAGCTTTTTGTTCTCCCTGCCCCCTTACTCCTTTCCCTGACCTCAGCATTCCCAACCCATCTCTTGGAAACCCAGGCCCCTATTGACTTTGCTTTTTTCCCTTAGGTGAGACTGGAAGGCTGGGATGGGGGCTGGAGCTGGAAGAATGCCCTTCCCCCACAGGGATGAGGCTCCAGCAAAGTATTTTCCCCTGGAGCATAGGTCTTTGTCATAGGGAAAGCTTGGGCCTCTTTCACAGTGATAAGTCTTAGCTTCTCCTCCTCCTCCGAGGCAGGAGAGGAATCTTTCTTAGCCTTTCACTTTGAGCGCTTGGTGGGGTTCCTGAAGACAATACCTGCCAAAGCATAGGATCAGGAGTTTCTGATTCTCACACAAGTCCACCCTCAGCCTTCAACAGTCCATCACAGTTGCCATTGAAGGGTCCCTACCAGTTATGATTCCTGCATTTTCTACTCCAGGTAAGCAGATCTCTCTGTGTCTTGCTAGGACAAGCCCCTCTTTTCAGATCTGGGAAGTTTGTGGTTTCCCTTGCAACCTTAATTCTCTGGTGGGTCCAAGAAAAGTTATTGATCTTTCAGATGGTCTAGTTGTTTCTTGTTGTACAAATGGGAGCAACAATTTAACTTTATTTATTTCTTTTAATTGAAGTATAGTTAATTTACAGCATGGTGTTATTTTCTGGGGTACACCAAGGCAGCTTCTGAGCTGCTTACTTGCCAGAGCTGAATCTGGAAGCCCCCGACTTATTTGCTAATTAGTGCAACCCCTTTGATCCTCTCTTGAAGGAAGAAAAAAATCAGAGTCCATTTGCCCTCTAATACATCCTGAGTGGATTATTTTTAACTTCACCTTGTTCCAGTTTATGGCATTTATGGCATTTTGAGGTAGAGGAAAGGGTTGCTGTAATGTTTCAGGAGTGTGAACCGGATGTTTCCAGCGTCTGGCTAGCAGATACCCCAGATACTGGGGCCATGTTGGTATAGGTCTAGTTAGCCATGTACCAGAAGCGGTGTGTTATATACGTCAACTGCTGAGCTGAGTCTTGCTTTTTCTAAGGATTGGTAGTACCATTTTATGATCTTGCCAGAAGAGTGTTCTCTGATAACTGTGCAATCAAAATACCATTTGGAATTCCTCAAAGCTTAAGGTCTTCTCCAGAGTCATTCAGCACAATGTAATAAATGACCCACAAATAGTTATTGCTAAAGTGGTAGAGCATGAGAATTGGAAAGGACTGTAACATCATACGTGCTCATACCCTCTCGTTTTGCAGATGAAGAACTTGAAATCCACAGGATTAAGGCAGTTGCCCAAAGTGACACAAATAGTAAGTTATGGAGCTAGGGTTGGAATCTGAATCTTCTCAATGCTGGACAATGGATCTGATCTGTCAAAGACTTCTTCCCATCGAATTTTGCTTAAAAATTTAGTAAGCCGTCTTCCTTTTAGTGCTTTTCTCCTGGTATTTGCCAGAAACTGTCACCTGTTTTGTTTCTAAATACCCCAGTGGTCTGCCCTTCAGAATGGAAGTCTTCCCTTTGCAATGTCCTGTGTCTCTTCTTCTAGCTGCATTATCATTGTTTTTCTTTTAAGAAACACTTATATGACACATAAATACACCTCACTGTTGAAGATTCAAACAATACACACATATAAAATGTGAAAATCCCCCCTCTCCTTCCCACGCCAGACTGCCCTTTGAAATCACTCAGTATGACCCTTTCCATTATTTTTCTATCCGGTTAACACAGAGACACACTCTTTAATTAAAAAATTCTACTTATTAGTTTGTAACTTGCTTTTTTCACATAATAAGTTTGGGAGATTTTTCTGTTTCAGAACACATCAGTCTCCTTCTTTCCTTGTACTATTTATTCTCCCATTACCGGACCTTATTGTTTCCAGTGCTGCAGTGAATAACATACATACAATGGGTGCACGGGTATGTTTCTTTAAGAACCATCCCTAGATTTTATATACATATAAAATATTTGAATATCACTCGTTTGAATATAACTCATTTTCCTCTCCACGACATCACACTATTTCCATGAATCCAAGAAGAATCTCCTACTTGGTATTTCCTCTCTAGAAGGATTTCCCCTGCCAAAGAATAATTGCTAATCTCTTATCCTCAACTTCCTTTTGGAGAGTAATAGAGAAAAAACAATGCAGACTTAGTACTGAGAAACTGGAGCATTGCTGCCTCCAAAACAATAAGTACAAGTTTTTTTTTTTTTTTTGCATGTGTTTCCTTTCTTTTTTTAAAATTACTCAATGAATTTATTACATTTATAGTTGTACAATGATCATCACAATCCAGTTTCATAGGATTTCCATCTCACAACCCCAGCACATCCCCCCACCTTCCTGAACTGTCTCCTTGGGAAACCATAAGTTTTTCAAAGTCTGTGAGTCAGTATCTGTTCTGCAGAGAAGTTCATTGTGTCCTTTTTTCAGATTCCACATGTCAGTGAAAGCGTTTGATGTTGATGTCTCACTGTCTGACTGATTTCACTTAGCATGATCATTTCTGGGTCCATCCATGTTGCTAAAAATGCCGGTATTTCGTTCCTTTTAATGGCTGAGTCATATTCCATTGTGTATATGTACCGCCTTTTCTTGATCCACTCCTCTGTCAATGGACAGTTAGGTTGTTTCCATGTCTTGGCTATTGCAAAGAGTGCTGCAATGAACACTGGAGTACATGTATCTTTGCGAGCCATGGTTTTCTCGGGATAGATGCCCAGGAGTGGAATAAATACAAATTATTACACAGGATCATGCCAGCTGCAGGGTTTCTCAATGTTCTAGAGTGTGATGTACATTTAAGAGCAGGGTCTCCTTACCCATTACATTTCCCAGTCCTCTTGCCCATCCCATGCATGTATAAATTTGAGAAGGAAGGAATGAAGAGCAAATAATGGGACAGAGAGCTATTTTCTTTTTTTCTTTTTTTTTTCTTTCTTTTCTAGGGCCGCACCCATGGCACATGAAGATTCCCAGGCTAGGGGTCTAATCAGAACTGTAGCTGCCGGCCTACATCACAGCCACAGCAACGCCAGATCCAAGCTGCGCCTGTGACCTACACCACAGCTCACAGCAATGCTTAACCCACTGAGCGAGACCAGGGATCGAACCCACAACCTCTCATGGTTCCTAGTCGGATTCGTTTCTGCTTGCGCAGGGACAGGAACTCCAGGTTATTATTATTTTTTTTTTGAGGGCTATTTTCTTCATAGGGACAACCCTCTCAGCAGCGTTGTCAAATCTCACCCCTCGACTTTGTTTCTGTCTTGATCTCATACAGCGAGAGTCTGCAGATAGCGCATCGTACGCCTCAAGTAATTCTTCCTAAGACCGGTCACCCGGGCAGTTAGTATCCAGGCTCCCCTGGTAATGAATGTGGGTTGGGTGGAGGAATTTCCAGATTAGAGCAGATGTTGGGAAGAGAAGGCATAAAAGGTCAAGCAAATATCTACAGCCCAGTGGGCACAGAGCTGTGTCCAGTGGGAACCAAGGAGTTCGAAGGTGGTATTAGAATCTAGATTCATGCTTATCTCCAACGCCTTTTCCCATCCTTCCATTGCCCACCTTCCTGTGTATTCTCACAACCCTCATTTTAATAGTACGCATCATGGATGTGTTACTGTTTTTACAGTTCTGTTAATTCACCTCTCTCAGCACCTCCTTTGTTGTCTAGCTCTCAGCAGAGCTGGGATAGAAAGTTTCCTCTTTGTTGTCCTTCCTGCCTATTAGACAGCTTCCCATCTTAACGTGCTGTGAGGTGGAACCAAAGCAATCAGTCCTTAGATGAAATGGATGCCGGGGTGACACTCAAAACGACATGGGCAGTGACCTGCCAGATCGGATGTCCGATACAGCTCTGGGGAGTGTCCTGGCGCCTCTGAGCATTCCAGCTGCTACATCATGGGAACGTTCGGGAGCTTCTGGGGGATGATCATGAGAGGAGAGGCTTCCGGAAAGGGTAGTTATTTATCTACAGCCAGAGAGATATTTCCCTATTTAACACCCCGTATGGCTGTTCAGATGTGTGTTAATGGAACAGTTGCCCCGAATAAGCATCCCAGGGGCCAAACTAAGTACATGAAAGCATACGGAACAGGATACTCTCCAGGACTTAGATGGGAGGGCTGCTTGACCAGAGTTTGGTGAAACGACTGGCTTGGGGTCAGTGGGAAAGCCAAATAGAAGCAACGTGGAAGCACAAGTTGATCCATAGGAAAGGTCCTAAAAAAGTTGATTCGTTACTGGGTGATGATAATAACGTTGACACATTCAGCGGTGATGTATTCTCAAACATAGAGGTGGATGGAATTCATATTTTTCACAAGGGTTCATGGCTTGCGGGACCATTCAGAATGGCTGAACCAGTACAAGAAGGGAAAAGGGTGCAGGTATGGAAGTGACAAGTGGCTTACAACAGGCTCTTAGTACGTGCTGTTGAATGAAGGTAACATTTTTTTTTAAAATTTTTTTTATTTTCCCACTGTACGAAGGTAACATTTAAAAGGTAGTCTGAGATGAGAACATTTAGGATTTACTCTCTAAGCAGCTTCCAAGTATAAAATACAATATTATTAACTATAATCACCATGCAATATATAAGGGTATCAGAAGTTCCCGTCGTGGCTCAGTGGTTAACGAATCCAACTAGGAACCATGAGGTTGTGGGTTCGATCCCTGGCCTTGCTCAGTGGGTGAAGGATCCGGTGTTGCTGTGAGCTATGGTGTAGGTCGCAGACGCGGCTCGGATCCCACGTTGCTGTGCTGGCGTAGGCTGGTGGCTACAGCTCCGATTCAACCCCTAGCCTGGGAACCTCCATATGCCGCGGGAGCGGCCCAAGAAAAGGCAAAAAGACAAATATATATATGTGGGTATCAAATCAATGCATTGTACACCTTAAACTTACACAATGTTATGTCAATTACATCGAATAAAGCTGGGGGAGGAGTTCCCTTTGTGGCTCTGCAGTTAACGAACCTGACTAGGCTCCATGAGGATGTGGGTTCAATCCCTGGCCTCCCAGAGTGGGTTAAGGATCTGACATTGCTGAGAGCTGTGGTGTAGCTTGCAGACGTGGCTCAGATCTGGCGTGGCTGTGGCTGTGGCTGTGGCTGGCAGCTGTGGCTCCGATTTGACCCCTAGCCTGGGAACCTCCATATGCCACAGGTGCAGCCCTAAAAAGCAAGGAAAGAAAAAAAAGCTGGGGAAAAATTGGAAAAAAGATAGTAGGAGAAAAAGAATATGTGTGTGTGTGTGTATGGATATGTATGACTGGGTCACTATGCCATACAGCAGAAATTGACACAACACTGTAAATTTTAAAAAAAATCACAGGATGAGTATCTGCTGATGTGTGCTAGGTAGAGTGCTGACTTTTTGTATATGTGTTTTTCGTGTTGTAAAACTGTATAAACCGAAATACATTCTAAAAACGGAACGATTTTCAAGTCCTGTGGTGCATACCAGAGCCCTGCTCCAGTTCTTTGAGTGCTGCTTTCTTTCTGTAGGCTGTTGCCGATACGTAAGCCCTCATGCAGCTGTGGCATCGCTAAAGCAGTACTTCAGGTTCGCATGAGGTTTCTCCTCTCCTTCCCCCCTCCCCTCCCCTGTGTTCTTGTTAGTGTTTAACTAATTCACTTAATTAGTTACTGTTCAGCCTCCCCCCCCCCAGCTAAATGTCTAATGGCATATTGGTTAGGGATTGAAAGAAACATGATTCTCAGATTGGAATTTCTTTTCTGGTGTTTTAAAGGGTTTTCTAGTTTGAAGCATCATGTGATTTTTTAGAAAAAAATGAGAAGGTGGTTTCCATGAAGGGAAATGAGCTAAATACATCAATTTATATGCCTCCTCATACAAGCAGTGTGTGTTTAAAAGACCTATTAAGTTTTTAAACCTAAATGTGACCCACCCGGAAAGCTGTTGCAAGGTTGACATTTTTTTTTTTTTTTCCTCTGACTGGTTTTCTGTTTCTCCCCAGACTCAAGCAATACAGATTAGCCTTTGAGGACTTTTCTGTTTCTCATTCGAGGTCTAATTGTACTTTAACTTGAATCATTTTCCTGCAAGAGCATTAAATGATTTTATAGATTACTTATTTTGAAGGGCACACTATACCTTCACAAGTTACCTAAGTTGTACTTTTTTTTTTTCTTTTTGGCCGCACCCATGGCATATAGAAATTCCCGGGCCAGGCGTTGAACCCAAGCCACAGCAGTGACAATGCAAGGTTTTCAACCCACTGCACCATGAGGGAACTCCGTATGTGTGTGTGTGTGTGTGTGTGTGTGTGTGTGTAAAGGCAAAAATCTAGACTTGCCTAAGTACCTTAATCTGATATTTAGGGTCATTGTTTAGTTTTATTCTTCCTTCCTTGGCAGAGTATTTACACACCAGAAGCTTAACTCTTCTTTTTTAAATACTTAAAATTGAAGTACAGTTGATTTACAGTGTTTCAGGTATATAACAAAGTCACTCGATTTATATATATATATATATTTTTTTTTTTTAATTTTAATTTTATTTATTTTTTTGCTTTTTAGGGCCTCACCTGCAGCATAGGGAAGTTCCCAGGCTAGGAGTTGAATCTGAGCAGTCGCTGCTGGCCTATGCCACAGACACAGCAGTGCCAGATCTGAACCATGTCTGCGACCTACACCACAGCTTGCTGGCAATGCCAGATCCTTAACCCACTGGTTGAGGCCAGGGATCGAACCCGTGTCCTCAGGGATACTAGTCAGGTTCGTTACCACTGAGCCACGACAGGAACTCCAGTTTATATTATTTTTCAGATTTTTTTCTATTATAAGTTATCATGAGATATTGACTATGATTCCCTGTGCTATATCATAGGTCCTTATTGGTTATCTAAAGAAGCTTAATGCTTAATACACTGTTTTTGGAAAAGCCTTTTACATTTTTTTTTTACGTTTTTTTTTTTTTTACTTTCTTTGTACCTTAGTAGTTGGTCCTGATTGGAATAATCTCTGCTGCCATTCTTGACAACTTAATTTTTATGAATTTAGTGTTTCTTTCCACTATGTAAAAAAAAATGCTAAGAAATGAAACCAACTGGATGTGGAATAAGACCCACAGCTTAAGCTATTTGTCATCAAGTCAGATATAGATAACTCCACAAAAGTGTGAACAATTTTTTTTTTCTTTTTAGGGCCACATGTGTGGCATATGGAGGTTCCCAGGCTAGAGGTCAAATTGGAGCTGCAATTGCTGGCCTGCACCACAGCCACAGCAATGCCAGATCCGAGCCGAATCTGCATCTGCAACCTCCATCACAGCTCACACCAACACTGGATACCTAACCCACTGAGCGAGGCCAGGGATCGAACCTGCATCCTCATGGATACTGGTTGGGCTCGTTACTGCTCAGCCACAATGGGAACTCCAAGTATGAACAGTCTCATCCCTCTCATTGAGGAAACCTAAAAAAAGTAGTAGTATCATTATCATCATCCTTAGTATACATTTTAAAATATTTTTTCCTATTCAAAAACTTTGGTGAGTATTTTATAATTCCTGGCCCACACTTGTGCCAAATGCCCATTAAGTAGTCTTCCTGTGTTGAAAGTTTTAAAAACATGTTGCAGGAGCCATGAGTATTTTAGAAACAGAAAATGATCTGATCACATCTGTGTTCCACAAAGATAACTCTGTCCTCAAATATGAACTTTATCATTGTGGTTTTATCATAGGATGCATTAAAATTGGTAAGCATTTCTTTTATTTCCATAATAAGGTCAATTGACCTACACTTGACAGTCTGTATACAGAAACATGTGCTAGAGATTACAAATTTGGCAGAGAAGGGAAAAGAAGGATGGAAAACAGTAAAAGGAATCTGCCAAATTCTGAATATTAGTGCCTCATTTCTTTTTCTTTTTTTGCTGTGCGGCATGTAGCGGCTTGACGTGGGATCTCAGTTCCCAGACCAGGGTTTGAGCTTGGGCTTCAGCGGTGAAAGCACTGAGTCCTACCTAGCCACTAGACCACCAGGGGACTTCATTTTTTTAAAAAAAAATTGAAATATAGGGGTTCCTGTCGTGGTACAGCGAAAATGAATCCGACTAGTATCCATGAGGATGTGGGTTTGATCCCTGGCCTCGCTCAGTGGGTTAGGGATCTGGCGTTGCCGTGAGCTGTGGTGTGGGTCACGGATGTAGCTCGGATCCCATGTGGCTGTGGCGTAGGTAGGCAGCTGTAGCTCTGACTTGACCCCCAGCCTGGGAACTTCCATATGCCTCACATCTGGCCCTAAAAAGCAAATAAATAAATAAAATTGAAATAGAGTTGATTTATAGTGTTATGTTAGTTTCTGGTGTATAGCAACAGCAAAATGATTCACATATATATATATTTTTTTATATACATATGGGTGTAAGAGAGAATTTGAGTACATTCACCAAATTAAAGGACAAGAACACGCTGTAGACATGACTTAAGACAATTTAGAATCATAAGCAAAATGTGAAGTAGACTGACTAGTGAAATTCACCAAATTTTGGTTAAGACAATTTTACAGTAATAAAGCATTACAAGTGTCTCCTTATCTAAAAATCACAAAAAGCCATTGCATAAATTACAGTCAAAAATTGAGTGGAATAATTCTCATAATTTTAGTGTATACATATATATGTGTATATATACTTTTCAGACTTGTTTCCATTATAAGTTATTAGAAGATTTTGAATATAGTTCCCTGTGCTATACAGTAGGTCCCTTGTCGTTTACCTGTTTTGTATTTAGTATGTGTAACTACTGACCCCAAACTCCTAATTTATCCCTCTCCTTTTCCCCTTTGGTAACCATTAGTTTTTTTCTCTGTCTGTGAGTCCGTTTCTATTTTGTAAATAAGTTCATTTTATCATTTTTTTGATTCCACGTATAAATGGTCTCATATGATGGTTGTCTTTCTCTGACTGACTTCGCTTAGTATGATAATCTCTAGGTCCATCCATGTTGCTGCAAATCCAGTGCCTCACTTCTTAATCTGAATTGTAATTAAATCTCATTTTAGTTTCAGGACTGTGTCATTGCTACCAATCCTCTACTTTTTAAAAGAGGAAAACTTACATGGAAGAAAAAAGTTCCTCCCCTAGAAGCACTGATGGAGCGTTTGCAAAACACACGAACTTTCAACAAAAGTTAATGTGGAAAAAAGTTATTTTAATTTATTTTTTTTTTGTCTTTTCATCTTTTCTAGGGCCGCTCCCGCGGCATATGGAGGTTCCCAGGCCAGGGGTCCAATCGGAGCTGTAGCCACTGGCCTACGCCACAGCCACAGCAATGTGGGATCCGAGCCGTGTCCTCGACCTACACCACAGCTCAGGGCAACGCTGGATCTTTAACCCACTGAGTGAGGCCAGGGATCGAACCCGCAACCTCATGGTTCCTAGTCGGATTCGTTAACCACTGCGCCACAACGGGAACTCCTGGAAAAAAGTTATTAACATGGTTCTAGTTATGCAATCTAATCGCTGTACATGGAAGAACTATAGTGTTTAAAGTATCAAAAAGATAGTATCTTAAGGTATAAAATAATCTAATATGATAATATAAGTCTTATTAAAGTAAGAGAATTCTGTAGCAGTCCTTAGGTACTACAGGCGGAATCCTATTTAGTAAAGTAACTTTGCAGGAGGCTTATGAGGTTGTCTGTGTCATCCTCTTTAAGTAAGATATACATAGTTGTCTTTCTTTTTTTAAAAATGATTTTAATTTTTTCCATTATAGTTGGTTTACAGTATTCTGTCAATTTTCTACTGTACAGCAAACTGACCCAGTCACACATACAAATACACACACACACACACACACACACACACACACACACACAGTTTTTCTCACATTATCATCCATCACACTCCATCACGAGTGACTAGATATAGTTCCCAGTGCTATACAGCAGGACCTCATTGCTTATGCATTCCAAAGGCAATAGTTTGCATGTATTAACCCCAGATTCCCAGTCCATCCCACTCCGTCCCCCTCCCCCTTGGCAACCGCAAGTCTGCTCTCCAAGTCCATGTGTTTCTTTTTTGTGGAAAGGTTCATGTGTGCCATATATAAGATTCCAGATATAAGTGATTATCATATGGTATTTGTCTTTCTCTTTCTGACTGACTTCACTTAGGATGAGAGTCTCTAGTTCCATCCATGTTGCTGCAAATGACATTAGTTTGTGCTTTTTTATGACCGAGTAGGATAAACATACTTTTCTAAAAGCATAATTGTATAAGACAGTCACACTTAACCATAGCTTTTGCTTTTTAAGCTTCTTGGTTCCCTGCCACAAAACTGTCAGTTGCCACTGCATTTTAATTCTCACTAATGCTCGGATAGTTCATCAAGAGACTAAGGTGTTATAATGATAATGGGCCAGACCAAAAGCATACAGGTTTCATGAAGTGCCTCACATTTCATAAGGTTTTGCTGTATTACCGTTTCAGGATGCATTGGGCCTTAAAAATTGATGAGAGTAATTATAGCATTTTAAAGCCCTTCATATAGGTCTGATTATTGGAGCACACTGACTAGATTAATCTTTAACAGTGGCTGTCCTGTGGATTCACTTAGGGAGCTGGCAGGTGGCAGCTTTTTTTCCTTTCCTTTTTTTCCAGTTTTATTGAGAAATAATTGACATACATCACTGTGTACGCTTAAGGCATACAGCATGATGCTTTGATTTACATGTATTGCGAAACGATCACCACAAGAGGTTCAGCTAATAGCCATCTTCTCACACAGATACAATAAAAGGAAAAGAACGAAGAGAAGAAAAAAGGAAACAGTTTTCTCCTTGTGATGAGAACGCTTAGGATTTACTCTCGTACTTTCCTATAGGCCATACATCAGTATTAGCTGTAGTCAGAGATGGCAATTGAATTCTTTACTAGATGAGCTTTGTTACACAATTAATTAAGACCTGCTTAAAAATAGCCTTTGGAGTAGGACCAGGGAAGGGAAAGCCTTTAAAACAATGCAGATGCAGTAGTGAATTAATTTGCATGGCTGAAATAGCTGCTTTTCTTGACTGCATTTTGAGTTTTCAAAGTTACTAGGTGGTATTAAAGAACTGACCTGGTTTAGTAAGTTCATAAGTGGTTCCTGTTTTCGTATTTTTCTCTATGAAGCGTGCATAGAAAGCCATTAAACGTATGTGTACAGTTTAAAGAATGATAATATGAATATACAGGTATATTTTTCCTGTTACCCAGATCAAGAAAAATTGCCAGCCAGCCAGAAGCCCCACCCTCACCATGTGCTCCATCCAGATGGTGACCCTCCCCACCCCCACCCCTGCTCCGGTTAGCTACTATCTTTACTTGTGTCATTTTCGTGCCTCTCTGTGTAGTGTAGTCACCTTCATTTGTTTTTGGCCATGCGGAAGTTCCTGGGCCAGGGATCGAACCCACGCCACAGCAGCCACCCAAAGCCGAAGCAGTGACAATGCCAGGTCGTTACCACACTGTACCACAAGGGAGCTCCTAGTCACTTCCATTTGTATAGTAAAATAATATAATTTAGGATTGCCTAATTTTGAGCTTGTGTGAATCATGTTATATACTCTCGTGTCTGGCATCTTTCACTCATTTCACTAATTTAGCTCATTGTGTTTGTGAAATTTTATCTGCGTGGTTGATATCCAGGGCATTTCTTAAAAAAGCCTTTCCATGTGTGCCTGTCTCTCCCCTCCTCCCCGTTCCCGCTTTTTTTTTTTTTTAAACTTAGGATACCTGTAACTCTGAATGCTTTCTGATATTTCTCCTTTGCCTTCTTAGATGTTCTGCCAAATGAGGTCTGAAAGCTCAAACTTGTCTGGATCCCAGTTTCCAAACTGACCTGACTGCCCCCCACTCTGATGGTTTTTGTTTCAATGAGACTACATCTTTAAGGCTTCTGTGCTCAGTTAAAAATCTTCCTTTCTCCAAGGCTGGTCCAAGGGTCTGGTCACGTGATTCCAAGAGTGACATCACATTCTGACCGCCGGGGAACACTGGTAGTTCTTTAGGTGGCGTTTGTTCCTGTGAAAGGCAGCGAACGCAGCAAGTGCCCTTCTCACGCAGCTCAGACCGGGGCTCCTCCTGTTAAAAGCTCCTCAACTTAAATGACCAAATGCGGGCTGCCAAGGTTATTTCTTCCTTGAGGCAGAAAAAAAGAAAACTGTGATTGAAGGTAAGCAGACTTGAGCCTGGCCAAGGACCGAAGCGTGACCCCAGGGAGAAAGGGGATCTGGAGAATCACAAGCAGTCTGTTGTCGGATTCTAATCACTGTCTGCTCTTTTAGAGCCGCCTGACAATTTGCGTTTATAATAGGAGACTGGCTACAGAGAAGGATGATGCAGTGCTCATGTTACCTAGTGATGTAAGAGGATTTTTTTTTTCTTTCCTGTTAAGAAGCTGTTGCAGATCTTCATTTTGTCTTAATATCTTTCGAGCTGGGGCCTCGTTGAGCTATATAGCGTCACATGAGATAACTGTTGGAGGCTTTTAAAAAAAAAAAATCCGTTTCACGGCAGCCTTTGAAAAATCTCTCCCAAGAGGAGCACACTCAAGCCAGAGCAAATTCAATGGAAGCGTTAACCTGCTTTCCAAAGTAAATTGCTGGCGGGTCGGTGCCCCTGGGTCCCTGTCAGCATTTGGCCGGAGACTTGAAATAGTGGCGTTCCCCCCTGCCCCACATACTTGAGTATCTTTCTGCCCTCCTTTGCTCGCTGGCTCTTTCCCTCCAAGCTCTCAACCAACACACCAGCATTAATCTTTACCAGTATGCCACTGACATGATAGGAAACGCTGGGCTGGTGATTCAGCAGCCAACCATTTTACAGCCAGGTACTTTTGAAGATATGGGGAGGACTTTGGTTAAGGGTTTTAAGATTAACTTGTTCACCTCCTCCACTCCCCTCCCACCCCCCTCCCCGCCCTTACTACGCTTTGGATTCTGCAGAGCGCGTTTGGCTTGTGAAAGGTACGGCCCTCGAACTAGGTACTCAGAAGACTTCGACTTTTTCGTAATCCAGGTCCAGCTTGGGAGGTTAGTTGAAACTTAGCCCTTGAGAGTGCCGAGGTGGTCTGTTAGGAGTTGAGGGTGAAGGCGGGGAGGGGGGGTGGGCTCAGCTCAGGGCCCCTCTGGCCTTCTCTGCAGACGGACTCCTCACCAGACGGTCTGGCTTAGAGCTTTGTCCCTGCCAAGGTTGATGCTGCAGAGGTGCGCTGTGGCTGGTGGAGTTCAGTTGGTGGCATTACTCTGCATTTTTCCTCAGTGTGCTTTTGCACACGTTCCTGCAGACAGTTCTCCGTGTTGTGCGTAATCGCAAAATCTCGTTCCGCCAGAGGATGTGGAAATCTCTTGAAGACGTTTGCTAAAGCCGTCCCATGGAACCTCGTGCCAGCGCAACTTCTGAGGCGAGATGTTGCTCCCTCATCCCAGCTGTTCATCAGACAAACTTGGGTTCAGCTGGCGTTTCTTGGGTCGGGGCTCTGGCTTAGACGCTGGAGAAGGCAGTGGCAAGTCAGATACAGGGCTTACCCCTCAAAGAGCTTCGCGTCTAGAAAGGAAGAGAAGCATTTGCGCAGTTGTCATAGAAGTGCTCCGAGCAGTGCAGGTAAAGGGCTGTGGTTGTTGGCCAAATGGATATGTTTCTTCCAGTCGAAGGGTCAGGGAGGGCTGTGCTGCTGCTGAGCCATGCACTTTTCTTGCAATCTCTCCTTGTAAATCTTTGTCTGTTCTGGCATATTCAGTCAAAGTTTCTACAAGCCCATTACCTCAGGGATCAAAGTCTTCTATCTATGGAAGGGAAATATGTACATCCAGCCAGCTGGCCTCTGGAAGACATGCTTTCTTTGGAGTCCCCACTCAGGCACAAGCCACCTCTTAGGATTGAATTACTGCTTCATAAATGTAAAATGGTTTCTGATGTGATGTGTCTGCCAAGACCTTTGACCCTTTTTGTCTTCCTCCCAGAAGAGAAACTGAAATCCCTAAGTGGCTCCAAGCTCCTATCTTTTTTTTTTTAAGTTTTTTTTATTATTTTTTATTATGGTTGATGTGCAGTGTTCTGTCACTTCAGCTGTACAGCAACATGAGCCAGTCATGTATATATACATGCTTTTTCTCCCATCATCCTCCAGCAAGTTCCATCGCAAGTGACTAGATAGAGTTCTCTGTGCTATACAGCAGGATCTCATTCAAGCTCCTGTCTTTTGTATCATGGATCCTTTCCCACTACACTTATTGTCACGCTCATCTGTCCCTTTCCATTCACGCTGCCTTGAGATGCTCATAATTTCGTGCCTAAATCACAGAAACCTGAATGAGATACATGTGCCTACCATGTGGTTATTTTGTAGGTTAGGGTCTGATCGTTTAAGGGCACCTTCACTTCTTGGTGCTCAGAAAGGGAGGTACGAAAAATGTCCAGTGTTGGAGTTCCCCTCGTGGCACAGTGGAAACGAATCCGACTAGGAACCAGGAGGGTGCGGGTTCGATCCCTGGCCTCGCTCAGTGGGTTAAGGATCCAGTGTTGCCGTGAGCTGTGGTGTAGGTTGCAGACTAGGCTTGGATCCCGTGTGGCTGTGGTTGTGGTGTAGGCCAGTGGCTACAGCTCTGATTAGACCCCTAGCCTGGGAACCTCCATCTGCCGAGGTTGCGGCCCTGAAAAGACAAAAGACAAAATAAAAAAAAAAAAAAAAGTCCAGCATCTGAAGTACTAACGTCTGTTTTCTGTTCAATACAGAGGACAAGTCGTACAATGGTGGAGGACTAGGTTCTTCATACAGGATGATGGACTTCTTGGAGGAGCCAATCCCTGGCGTGGGGACCTATGATGATTTTAATACAATTGACTGGGTGAGAGAGAAGTCTCGAGACCGGGATAGGCACCGAGAGGTAAGAGGAAAGATGCTGTGCAAGTGAGTGTTAGGAAACATCAGGAGAGGAAGTTGAAGATTATATGTATATGTATGTTCTTTATATGTATTCTTTCACTCAACCCAGGAGGTGGCCGAATCTGTTTTCTATTGGCAATGTAGGGTTTTAGTTTTTAATGTATTTCAACTTTTTGGGGGGTCTTTTTAGGGCCGCACCTGCAGCATATGGAGGTTCCCAGGCTAGGGATCGAATGAGAGCTGTAGCCACTGGCCTACACCACAGCCACAGCCATGCAGGATCCGAGCCGTTTCTGTGACCTACATCACAGCTCACGGCAACACTGGATCCTTCACCCACTGAGCGAGGCCAGGGATGGAACCTGTGTCCTCACGGATGCTAGTCAGATTCATTTATTCTGAGCCATGATGGGAACTCCTAGTTTGATTTTTAAGGCATCTGGTATATGTTTGTTTGTTTGTTTTTGCTTTTTAGGGCCCCATGTGTGGCATATGGAGATTCCCAGCCTAGGTGTCGAATTGGAGCTACAGCTGCTGGCCTGTGCCACAGCCACAGCAATGCCAGATACCAGCCGTGTCTGTGACCTACACCACAGCTCATGGCAATGCCGGATCCTTAACCCACTGAGCGAGGCCAGGGATCGAACCTGCATCCCCATGGATACTAGTCGGGTTCGTAACCTGCTAAGCCACGATAGGAACACCCTGGTATGTGATTTTGAAAAGAATTTATATGGAATGATGATTTATCTTCCAATAGTAAGTAGCTGAAAAGGATCCTGGGGTATAAAGGCCTTTGCAGAAAGGTGAAAATGAAGTTGGTGGGAGGGACCAAAATGCACTTCAAAGGTCTTCCTTCCCCATCTCCTCTCTTTCATGGTTTTCCCTTGAAGCAGGATTTTTTAGAACTAAGAAAAGTAAATGGGCTCTAAAGGAATAAAAAAAAAATCTTCTCAGAGCCTTAGTGTTTGCTGAAGCTTACAGGATAAACCCGTGATTATAGGTCTTGTACAGCCATAAAACCAAAGCAAATTTATGCATTCAATGCAAACAAAACCGCAAGGCCAATCACATATGAATTAAGGATATTAATGATAGTTAATAGATGGTACTTAGGGCTATGGCCGAGTTTCTTTTGAATATGACAAGAGACTCTCCCTACTTTGCTCTTTTCAAACTGCTGTGAAAACTTCTTGGAGTTTCCATTGTGACTCAGTGGTTAATGAACCCGACTAGGATCCATGAGGATGTGGGTTCGATCCCTGGCCTCGCTCAGTGGGTGAAGGATCCAGCATTGCCGTGAGCTGTGGTGTAGGTTGCAGATGCAGCTCAGATCCTGCATGGCTGTGGCTGTGGTGTAAGCCGGTGGCTATAGCTCCGAATGGACTCCTAGCCTGGGAACCTCCATATGCCACAGGTACAGCCCTAAAAGGCAAAACAAACAAACAAACAAACAAACAAAACAGAACAAACCAAAAAAACACCTTCTCAGAGCAGTCCACCAAGGTCATTTGCCTTTAACTTACTGCTGTGTATCATTTAAGTTAGGGAATCAAATTTCTGGTTTGTGTAAGGAGCACATGTAGAGCTTATTCAAAAGGTGTGGCCTATCATTGTACAACTATAAATGTAATAAACTCGTTGAATAATAAATAAAAACAAAAACAAAAAGTAGAGCCCCAGCCGCAGTCATCCTGATTCAGTAGCTGATCCTCTAGGGAAACCTTTCTTCAGCCAACAGTAGGTATTATTTTTTTTTCTTTCTTACTATTTTTCTTTTTTTTGTCTTTTTGCCATTTCTTGGGCCACTCTCCCGGCATATGGAGGTTCCCAGGCTAGGGGTCGAATTGGAGCTGTAGCCGCCAGCCTGTACCAGAGCCACAGCAACGTGGGATCCAAGCTGTTTCTGTGACCTACACCACAGCTCACAGCAACGCCAGATCCTTAACCCACTGAGCGAGGCCAGGGATCGAACCTGCAACCTCATGGTTCCTAGTTGGATTCGTTAGCCACTGCGCCACGATGGGAACTCCCTCTTACTATTTGTTTTGAGTCCAAATTTCAAATATGATTTTTTGGGAGTTCCCATTGTGGCTCAACAGTTTCAGGATCCAACGTTGACTCTGTGAGGATGCAGGTTCAATCCCTGGCCTCCCTCAATGGGTTAAGGATCCCATGTTACCACAAGCGGCAGCCTAGGTTGCAGAAGAGGCTCGGATCTGGCGTTGCTGTGGCTGTGGTATAGGCTGGCAGCTGCAGCTCCAAGTTGAGCCCTCGCATGGGAACTTCCATATACCACAGGTGTGGCCATAATAAAATAAATTTGGGAGTTCCCATTGTGGCTCAGTGGTTAACAAATCCGACTAGTATGCATGAGGTTGTGGGTTTGATCCCTGGCCTCGCTCAGTGGGTTAAGGATCCGGTGTTGCCATGAGCTGTGGTGTAGGTTGCAGACACAGTTTGGATCCTGAGTTGCTGTGGCTCTGGCGTAGGCTGGCAGCTGCAGCTCCGATTGGACCTCTAGCCTGGGAACCTCCATATACTGTGGGCATGGCCCTAAAAAGACCTAAAAAAAGAAAAAAAGACCAAAAAATTTTAATTTTTGAAGTTGACTCCATTCTCTCCCGAATTCATGACGTTCTCCTCTCTGACCTGAGGGAATCACCTGAGTAGTCAAGTTCAAGATCCCCTTTCCTTCTTCCCCAGCTCCTGACTCGCTTTCTTTCTCATGGACCCCCTGAACCCAGGAGTAAGATTGTCCCAGATTCAGGTTTTGAGAAATGTCTTTATAATCCCTGGATTTGTCATAATCCCACCAAGTTTTCTTCTCCTAACTCAGAAGGGTGATCTCTAGAAAATGTTTTTTTTTTTTTTACTAAGATTTTGCTATTTGGGGAGTTCCCCTCGTGGCACAGTGGTTAATGAATCTGACTAGGAACCATGAGGTTACAGGTTCGATCCCTGGCGTTGCTCAGTGGGTGAAGGATCCGGCATTGCCGTGAGCTGTGGTGTAGGTTGCCGACTCGGCTCGGATCCTGTGTTGCTGTGGCTCTGGTGTAGGCCAGCGGCTGCAGCTCCGATTCAACCCCTGGCCTGGGAACCTCCATATGCTGCGGGAGCAGCCCTAGAAAAGGCAAAAAGCCAAAAAAAAAAAAAAAAGATTTTGCTATTTGGGAACACACACACATATTCTTTCTATTATATCAATTCATTCATCAGGCTTTATTTTATTTTATTTTATTGCCTTTTCTAGGGCCGCTTCCTGCGGCATATGGAGGTTCTTAGGCTAGGGGGTCTAATCGGAGCTGTAGCCACCAGCCTACACCACAGCCACAGCAACGCAGGATCCGTGTCACATCTGCGACCCACAGCACAGCTCATGGCAACGCCAGATCCTTAACCCACTGAGGAAGGCCAGGGATCGAAACCACAACCTCATGGTTCCTGGTCGGATTCTTTAACCACTGCACCACGGTGGGAACTCCCATTCGTCAGGCTTTAAAACATAGACTCTTACGGCTTTAGAATTTTTGCTCTCTGTAAATCAGAGTTCATTTTGTCACTTGCTAATTCCACATGTTATTCAGGTTGTAAAAGCCACTTGTGATATGCCAAGGGCACATTTCTCATGATATCAAAATGGCTGCATCTGAGACACATTTTATCAGCTAATAATAATTCAAAATCAATTAAAATGTGTTTATCATTTGTTCAAAGGAGACCTGCTTTTTCTTTTTTTTTAGCATGAACTATTCATCATCTAGATGGAAACACTGTCCCAGGGAAAAATGTCACCTCATCTCCTTTTCAGCACTTACATTGGAAACGTAAAGGCATAGTTCAAAATGAATTTTTATTTTATTTTATTTTATTTGTTTATTTTTATTTTTTTGCTTTTTAGGGCCACAGATGTGACATATGCAAGTTCCCAGGCTAGGGGTTGAATCAGAGCTGCAGCCACCGGCCTATACCTCAGCCACAGTAACTCGGGATCAGAGCCACATCTGCAACCTACACCACAGCTCACGGCCACACCTTAACCTTTTAACCCACTGATCGGGGCCAGGGATTGAACCCGAATCCTCATGGATATTAGTCAGGTTCGTTTCCGCTGAGCCATGATAGGAACTCCTGAATTTATTTATTTATTTTTTTTGAAGGAGAATAAAAAGAGCTTTATTGCTTTGCCAAGCAAAGGAGGTCACAGCAGGCTAATGCCCTAAAGACCGTGCCCTCTCCAAATCAATGTTTAAAGTGCTTTTACATTTTTATAGTAATTTTTACTTGTGCTGTCACTGTAGATCAAGACGGGGTAGCTATGCTATGGTTCCAAAGATAAGAAATAGAGGTACAGAGAAGGGAGAAGTACCAGTGACAAAGCTGTCAAAATGCTTGGTTTTGTTTTGTTGTTGTTGTTGTTTTGTCTTTTTGCCATTTCTTGGGCTGCTCCTGCGGCATATGGAGGTTCCCAGGCTAGGGGTCGAATCTGAGCTATAGCCACTGGCCTACGCCAGAGCCACAGCCACGCAGGATCCAAGCCGAGTCGGCAACCTACACCACAGCTCACGGCAACGCCGGATCCTTAACCCACGGAGCAAGGGCAGGGACCGAACCTGCAACCTCATGGTTCCTAGTCGGATTCGTTAACTGCTGCACCACGACGGGAACTCCAAAATGCTTAGTTTTGAAATGTGAGCATTGCAAGGTTAAATTGACAAGGGTAGAGCCTAAAAGGTAAAAAAAAAAAACCCACAAAGTTTCTGCACCTCTTGATAGCCACACCTATTCCCAGCAGGCTTTTGAAAATGCAAAGCATCATCCCTGCCATCATTTGGCATCTATGATCGATCACCATACAGTTAGGGGTTTGTGGGATCGAGTCTTGGAATGTGCCTGACCTGGGAAGTAAACCTCCAACCGTACTTTCACCACTGACATAAGCCTATGTTTGCTTATTCTTTGAAAAACAATCAGACTATTTGCTGTGAGTCAAGAGACCATCTTTGGAATATCTGAGGGTCCAGGTCAGAAAGAGACCACTGCCATAAGCAAACCACACTGATGCCATAGGAAAATAGCAGGTGAACAGAGCTGCCCTGAAGCGGTACCTGTAGGAATCGCAGTCCTGCAGATGAAGGTGGGGTGCAGTTAAGACAAGGTTCAATACACTGCCAAGTTCTCAGTGATGTTGGTTTAGCCAAAGATGCTTTGAGAAAGTAACTCCACATTGGTCTCTATTACCAAAGAATAGGTTTGTCTTTGTGTGTGTGTGTGTGTGTGTGTGTGTTTACTGTATTGCACATTTTGAGGTGAAGAAGCCAGGGTGTGCGAAGAAGGTATCAATGTTTTCTCATTTCTCCTTAGATTACCAATAAAAGCAAAGAGTCAACATGGGCCTTAATTCACAGTGTGAGCGATGCTTTTTCTGGCTGGTTGCTGATGCTACTTATTGGGCTGTTATCAGGTATGGCCAACTATGTTAGCTTTCTAACCCAATCTCCTAAAAGCGTGGTGTGCCCTTCCCCCCAAGTCATGAACTGAATTGAAGGCTGCCCTTCAGCATCTCCCTATGTGAAAGGAACTGCTAGGGGACCTTTTGGAAGCTTGATGTCCCCATCAGTAAAGAAGGGTTCATACCTCATATCCTTCCTTAAATAAATGGGGTTTAATGAGGAAATGCATTCAAATATGTTTGTGTGCTATTAAGATACTGTATCCATGTTAACGTGCTATTAGCAGTGCCTTTTGGTGCCTGTCTTGAGGAAGAGCCTTTCCATTGGAGGCTGTTTTTTGTTTTTGTTTTTGTTTTTCTTTTTAGGGCTGCACCTGCGGCGTATGGAAGTTCCCAGGCTAGAGGTTGGATCAGAGCTGCAGCTGCTGGCCTGTGCTACAGCCACAGCCACACAGGATCTGAGCTGCGTCTGTGACCTACACCGCAGCTCACGGCAATGCTGGATCCTTAACTCACTGAGCAGGGCCAGGGATCGAACCTCATGGGTGCTAGTCAGGTTTGTTACTACTAAGCCACGATAGGAACACCCCCCTCCGCCCCCCCCCCCTTTTTAACACATATGACAAGGGGTTTAGGAAAGAAGATGTAGAGAGGACTTCCTGAGAGATTTTTGTCGCTATTTCATTCTTTCTTCTTTTTTTGGCTACACCCATGGCATATGGAAGTTCCCAGGCCAGGGATTGAATCTGAGCCACAGCCGCAGCAACGCCAGATCCGTAACCCACTGCACAAGGATGGGATCGAACCTGCACTTCCACAGCCACCCAAGCCACTGCAGTCAGGTTCTTAACCCACTGCACCACAGAGGGAACTCCTATAGCTTTCTTAAATATCCATTTTCTCATTTGGGGGTAAAGAAAAGCATGTCAGATATGGCTCCTGGGCTCAAGGAGCCTACACTCTTGTCCTTTCATGGTGGCTGGTGAGTGGGATGGTACCATCTTTTCCTGTTCCCTCCATCAATCTCCCAAGCCACTCAAGATAATACACATTCTAACTAGGAACGGTACACTTGCTATACAGTAAAGCTTTTTTATTTTATTTTATTTTTTTTTGTCTTTTGTCTTTTTAGGGTCACACCCATGGCATAAGGAGGTTCCTGGGCTAGGGGTCAAATCAGAACTACAGCTGCCAGCCTACGCCACAGCCACAGCAATGCCAGATCTGAGCCACGTCTGCGACCTACACCATAGCTCACAGCAATGTCGGATCCTTAACCCCCTGAGTGAGGCCAGGGATTGAACCTGCATCCTTATGGATGTTAGTCAGATTCATTTCCACTGAGCCACGATGAGAACTCCTATGCAGTACAGTTTTTTTTAATTTTTTTATTTTATTGTCTTTTTCCCTTTTCTAGGGCCACTCCTGTGGCATATGGAGGTTCCCAGGCTAGGGGTCGAATCGGAGCTGGAGCCATCGGCCTACACCAGAGCCACAGCAATGCGGGATCTGAGCTGCGTCTGCAACCTACACCACAGCTCACGGCAACGTCAGATCCTTCACCCATGGAGCAAGGCCAGGGACCGAACAGGCAACATCATGGTTCCTAGTCAGATTTGTTAACCACTGAGCCATGACGGGAACTCCAATCTAGAGGTAATTCTTGAGCCGTGGGGTGTCAAATGATCACAGTAAGTGAGAAGTGTTTCATCCATAGCTGAGGGTTCAAAGATTTTCTGGGCCCGGGGTCAGTAAGCTTTTTCTCTAAGTGAGTATTTTAGGCTTTGTGAGCCAAATAGTCTATATACCACAAACATAGTCATAGACAGCAGATAAAAAAACAAGGTGGACTGTGACCAAGAAAAACATTACTTAAAACCATAGAAGCAATGGAGTTCCCATAATGGCTCAGCGGTTAACGAATCTGACTCGTATCCATGAGGATGCAGGTTCGATCCCTGGCCTTGCTCAGTGGGTTAAGGATCCAGTGTTGCCGTGAGCTGTGATGTAGGTCGCAGACGTGGCTCGGATCCAGCATGGCTGTGGCTGTGGCGTAGGCCGGTGGCTCTAGCTCCGATTCGACCCCTAGCCTGGGAACCTCCATATGCTGTGGGTGTGGCCCTAAAACGACAAAAAAAAAAAAAAAAAAAAAAAAACAAAAAACAAACAAACAAACATGGAGGCAGGAGTTCTCTTGTGGCCCAGCAGGTTAAGGATCCAGCATGTTCACTGCAGTGGCTTGGGTCACTGCTATGGTGCAGGTTCATTCCCTGGCCTGGGAACTTTTGCGTACCGTGGGTGCAATCAGAAAACCCCCCAAAAAACATAGAGGCAGATTTGACCCTCGGGCCATAGTTTGCCAACCCATGGTGTGTGCTGTGAACACTGCCCCTTCTCTGGCTCGCACAGAAAAGAGGAGTTGGTTCTGGATGATTTCGAGCCAGCTAATGATAGGCTGAGTGGCCTGTAATGTCAGGTACTGCAGAGAGGCTGGCGAGAAGGAAGGGGGCTGAGAAAAGGTCACTGCTTTGGCAGTTAGGAGGATATCTGAAATATTGTCTCAGTATAAATATTAGGAGCCAGTTTTCAAGGGGATGGACCATTGTAGACATTCTGCAGATACTGGGTAGTCAGTGAAAGGAAAGGAGGTCCAGATGCTCGAAACGGTAGCATGGACAAGGGGAAGCATTTCATTCTTTAGGGTTGGGAAACCCACTAAAAATTTTTTTAACCAGGGGGAGTTCCCGCTGTGGCTCAGTGGGTTAAGAACCCAACATAGTGTCCATGAAGACGCAGGTCGGATTCCTGGCCTCACTCAGTGGGTTAAGGATCCAGCATTGCCAGAGACTATGGCTCAGATCTGGCCTTTCTGTGGCTGTGGTGTAGGCTGGCAGCTGTAGCTCAATTTGACCCCTAGCCTGGGAACCTCCATATGCCGCAGGTGCGGCTGTAAAAAGAAAAAGAAAATTGTGACCAGGGAAGAAAGAGCCTATTGGGAAAAGGAGAAGGAGACGTGGAAGGGAAGATAGGATTGCGGGAGCCGATGTTAGGTGGAATAACACACACGTGTGAACCAGCCAGAGCATGAGCCGAACTTTTGAACATCCTGTTCATTTTCTGAATCCAGGCAGTAAGTGCAATCGGAGTTGGAAGGAAGGAACGGCAGGGGCTGGAGTGGCCAAGAATAGGTGTCAAACAACGTGTTAAATTCGACATAATTCCAGTATGTCAATAACCTATGTTAACACTCGTAGCACCTCCCAAACATACCCATGACCCAGCCTGCAGTCCGTTGGAACGTAGGCATAATAGTCTCAGCTTTTTAATGTATGTCTTGTCCCTAGGTGGTCGGTGAATATTTTTCTTTCCTTCGTACACACAGCGTATTTTGTTTTTTAAGCATCGGAGAGCAATAATGGAAGCAGTGTGTCTGAATGCAGGAACAGTCTCGGAATTCGGGGGCTATGAATTTTATGATGTCTTTGCGATTTCCCTAAAGCACCATTCTAGACCATTTAATTTCTTTATGCCAGAGTTTCTTCATCTGGACAGCAGAAATGATGAGAAGGCCAGAATCGAAAGTGCTATCACTCTCTTAACCCTATCAGTCTATTAGCCACGGTGCATATAAGTCCCCATTCACGGTTCATTTTCTCCTAATTTTCTCTGAGGAGTGCTGTGTGTGAAATATTATTTGCTCCTTCTCCCTAAGGAAACTTCCGAATGTTCACGTCCCAGGCTCAGGAGTCTTCAGCCCGTCTACAGCTTCATCTAAGCTTCCACGTACATCACAGTTGGTGCTTTTATAAACTTACTTCCCTTAGCCTACCATGCCTTCCTGCATCACTCAAATTCCCTTGTCCCTGAAGCCAAATTGCTATTCAGACTGAGCCCTTCTCATAGTCATCAGCTGCCCTCTGCAAGCCATCTCCAATAAAAATAATATTCTTCAATGTAGGCAATTTACATTTTCTCAGTTTTATGTGTAAAGGGAGCGTGAAATAATCTTTAATAAATGTGACCATCTTTTTTTTTTTTTTTTTTTTTTTTTATCTTTGCTGCATTCTCGGCATGAAGAAGTTCCCAGGCCAGGGACCAAACCTGTGCTGCAGCAGCGACCCGAGCCTCAGCAGTAACAAGGCTGGATCCTTAACCACTGGGCTGCCAGGGAACTCCTAACATGACTGTCTTTATGGATTAGTATGCATCACCTCTTAAGTCAAAGCAGAGTCTTTGCCACATGGAGCAGCTAAAAGTCAAATCCACACCGCTTGTTCCCACCCACCCACTTTGCTCTCCCCTAAATTTTCCCCATAGAAAGACAGTGTTTAATGCAGGCAGTGTTTTGTTTTTCCCCCTCTTGAACAGGCATTTAATAATAGGTAACTTCTACTAGAGATGCTAGGTGAAAAGCTAACAGGCGGACACTCAGAAGGAGGTTGCAGATGGAATGAGAAATTACAGACTTGTCCATCATTTTTTTTTTTTTCGTCTTTTTGCCTTTTGAGGGCCGCTCCTGTGGCATGTGGAGGTTCCAGGCTAGGGGTCAAATCGGAGCTGTAGCCGCTGGCCTACGCCACAGCCACAGCAACGTGGGATCCCAGCCGCGTCTGCAACCTACCCCACAGCTCACGGCAACGCCGGATCCTTAACCCACTGAGCAAGGCCAGGGATTGAACCTGCAACCTCATGGTTCCTAGTCAGATTCGTTAACCACTGAGCCACGACGGGAACTCCATACTTGTCCATTGTTTTGATCCTTTTTCCCTTATTACCTCTGACGACTGTGGCCTTTCCTTCCCTCCCCTCAAATCAGGTTCCCTAGCTGGCTTGATTGACATCTCTGCTCACTGGATGACAGACTTAAAAGAAGGTATATGCACAGAGGGACTCTGGTTTAACCATGAACACTGCTGCTGGAACTCCAAGCACGTCACCTTTAAAGACAGAGATAAATGCCCTGAGTGGAATAGCTGGTCCCAGCTTATCATCAGCGCAGATGAGGTAATGTGTTGTGAGGATTTCTGAACCACTGCCTTCTCTTCTTAGATTTACTTCATTGCATACATTGTCCTTGTTGGCAATTGCAGAATCTTCCTTTCCTTTTCGTGAAAAAAGGGGAACCAGTGCCAGCTGCTTTTCTCTGTGGTTTAGGTGCAACCCTGTTTCTCTCTTGACATGTGGAGTTGTTTGATGCTTACACAATAACTTAGATTTTTTGCTTGTTTTAAATGAGCCTGGTGTTTCTCCTTAGCTGTTAGGACACCATGTGACTGAATCTATCTTTCTCTAGTGATTTCAATAGAAATGTCAAAGTCGGAGTTCCCATGGTGGTGTGGCGGAAATGAATCCGGCTAGGAACCGTGAGGTTGCGGGTTCGATCCTTGGCCTGGCTCAGTGGGTTAAGGATCTGGCATGGCCCTGAGCTGTGGTGTAGGTCACAGACGCGGCTCAGATCCCGCGTTGCTGTGGCTGTGGCGTAGGCCAGCAGCTACAGCTCTGATTGGACCCCTAGTTTGGGAACCTCCGTATGCCTCGGGTGCTTCCCTAAAAAGCCAAAAAAAAATTAGAAAAAAGAAATCTTAAAGTCAGTCAACAGGTAAGCTATAATTTGTAACAAAGGACGGAGTGGGTTAAAAATGCATTTATTGTATAGACTCCAAAAGCAGTTTTTCCCTGAGCATTGCATTAGAACATTAAAAATATTATGGCGTGTTCCATAGCAAAATAACAGAAACCCTGGAGTAAAATTGCCCATAGTCCCATTTTGAGGTTAAATTAAAATTTTCATTAGTCTTGTTTTCTCGCTTATCTTTTTCTTTATTTCTTTCTTTTTTTTTTTTTTTTTTTTTTTTTGTCTTTTTGTCTCTTTGTCTTTTCTAGGGCTGCTCCCACGGCATATGGAGGTTCCCAGGCTAGGGGTCTAATTGGACCTGTAGCCATTGGCCTATACCACAGCTCACAGCAGCGCCGGATTCTTAACCCACTGAGCAAGGCCAGGAATCAAACCCACAACCTCATGGTTTCTAGTCGGATTTGTTAACCACTGAGTCACGACGGGAACTCCTCGATTATCTTTTTCAATGTAAAAATGATTTTCTTGGTTCCTTACCTTTCTGTTACCATTTGGTGTGTATGTTAGATCTCTCCTGCAAAAAAAAAAAAAACAAAAACAGAAGCACACAGGAGTTCCCATTGTGGCACAGTGGGTTAAGAATCCGACTGCAGGAGTTCCTGTCATGGCTCAGTGGCAACGAATCTGATTAGTATCCATGAGCTCGCAAGTTTGATCCTTGGCCTCGCTCAGTGGGTTAAGGATCCAGCACTGCTGTGGTGTAGGTCGCAAATGCGGCTCAGATCCCCTGTTGCTGTGGCTGTGGTGTAGGCCAGCGGCTATAGCTCCAATTTGATCCCTAGCCTGGGAACCTCCATATGCTGTGGGTGCGGCTCTAAAAAGACATAAAAAGGATTCTGACTGCATTAGCTTGGGTCACTGCGGAGGTGCGAGTTCACTCCCTAGTCTGGTACAGTGGCTTAACGTATCTCCATTGCCGCAGATGTGGCGTAAATCACAGCTGCAGCTCAGATTCATTTCCTGCCCAGGAACTTCGATGTGTCACAGGTGCAGCCGTAAATTTTTTTTTTTTTTTTTTTTAAAGCACACAAGGAGTTCCCGTCATGGCTCAGTGGTTAACGAATCCTACTAGGAGTCATGAGGTTTCTGGTTCCATCCCTGGCCTCGTGCAGTGGGTTAAGGATCTGGCATTGCCGTGAGCTGTGGTGTAGGTTGCAGATGTGGCTCGGATCCGGCATTGCTGTGGCAGTGGTGTAGGCCAGCGGCTGTATCTCTGATTAGACCCCTAGCCTGGGAACCTCCATATACCACGGATGTGGCCCTAGAAAAAGACAAAAAGACAAAAAACAAAAACAAAAAAAGCACACAAAACATCCCTCAAATCTCAATTCCCTCTGTGGTGCAATGGGATCAGTAGTATCTTTGCAGCACTGGGATGCAGTTTTGATCCCCAGCCCAGCCTCGTAGGTTAAGGATCTGGCATTGTAGGTCGCAACTGCAGCTCAGATCTGATCCCTGGCCCAGGAACTCCATGTACCCCCCGGGCAGCCAAAAAAGAAAAAAAAAGTAAGAAGATAATAAAGTCAGAAATAAGAGTGTTACGTACATATCTGACTATGCATATTGGCTTTGGGAAAGAATTCAATAAAATGGTCAGATACGTTCTAAATATGTGAGAGGGTTTAAGTCTGCGCTTCTCAAACTGGGGTAAGGTCAGCGTACCAGAGGGTATGGGAAACCTCAGGGTACATGCCACGTGCCTTCCCAGATTATCAGGTTTTCCTGAATATTTGGAAGAAATGTTTTTCAGAAATTAAATGTAAGAGTCATTCAAAAGGAATGCAAAATTCTCATGTTTAAGATAAAACAAAATCTTATTTCAGCTCTGCTCCTGGGTGCTCCACCCTCTATCTTCTCTCTTAGATTAGGAGTACATGCTTGGATAGAAAAATTTGAGATGCCCTGGAATTTAGGATGAGAGTGTGTGTGTGTGTGTGTGTGTGTGTGTGTGTGTGAGAGAGAGAGAGAGAGAGATGCCCTTGTTTTTTTTTTTTTACTCTTTTATATATATATATATATATATATATATATATATATATATATTTGCTGTACCCTTGACATGTGGCAGTTCCTGGACCAGGGATCAAACCCATGCCACAACAGTGACAATACCATATCCTTAACCTACTGCACCACAAGGGAACTCCTCTGGCTTTCCTTTTAATGAATGAAATCCTTGCCTGGGCAAAGAGTCTGTTGGCTTTTTATTTTATTATTTATTTATTTATTTATTTTTGCTTTTTCCAGGTGGCACCCATGGCATATGGACGTTCTCAGGCTAGGAATCCAATTGGAGCTGCAGCTGCTGGCCTACACCACAGCCACAGCAATGCAGGATTTGAACCGCATCTGCAGCCTATACCACAGCTCATGGCAACGCCAAATCCTTAACCCACTGAGTGAGGCCAAGGATCAAACCTGCATCCTCATGGATACTGGTTGGGTTCTTTTCCACTGAGCCATGGTGGGGACTCCCAAGAGTCTGTTGGCTTTTAAGAAGAGTTATCCTGCTGAGAACTTGGCCTCCTGTCTCTGCCTCTAGCCAGTTTCAACCACTTTCCCTTTCATTCCCTTTCCCTCTTTGTTTCCTGCATCTAGAGTCTTCTTCCTCTCTGGCTACATTTGTTAAGGCCAAGAGAGAATTTGTTCCTCTGAAGGACTAAAATAATGAAAAACCTGTGTCAAAATCATAACTCAGAAAAATTGTGAGCATTTTGGTTCTCCTTGCTAAAGAGACGAATTATTTTGTCTAAGTCAATGAATTGCTTTGATAAGGTTTTAGGCTTTGAAAATTCGAGAATGGGAGTTCCCTTCATGGCTCAGTGGTTAACAAACCCGACTAGGATCCATGAGGATGCAGGTTCTATCCCTGGCCTTGCTCAGTGGGTTAAGAACCTGGCGTTGCCGTGAGCTGTGGTGTGGGTTGCAGACTTGGCCCGGATCCTGCATTGCCATGGCTGTGGCTGTGGCCAGCAGCTGTAGCTCTGATTCAACCCCTAGCCTGGGAACTTCCATATGCCTCAGGTGCGGCCCTAAAAAGAAAAAAAAAGTCAAGAGTCCTTTGAGCTTTGTGTTTCATGTAATTTAAGTGCGTTTCACCTTCTTATTATTTCTTTATTTATTTATTTATTTATTTATTTATTTATTTTATTATTTTCCCACTGTACAGCAAGGGGGTCAGGTCATCCTTAGATGTATACATTGCAGTTACAGTTTTTTCCCCCACCCTTTCTTCTGTTGCGACATGAGTATCTAGACATAGTTCTCAATGCTATTCAGCAGGATCTCCTTATAAATCTATTCTAGGTTGTGTCTGATAAGCCCAAGATTATTTCTATCAGCACGCATAATCTGCTAATGTTCAAGATCTTTTTTTTTTTTTTTTCCAGTAAGGCATAGCCGTTTGCAAGTGCTTTAATGTTGGCACATCCTTATTAGTGCTCAAAATTAGATTTCTTTTCTAGCAGACTTCATTATCATGGGGGATAGTCTCATAAATATATTCTCTCCATTTTTAAAAATAGCTGTCGCGGAGTTCCCATTGTGGCCCGGTGCGGTTAAGAACCTGGCATGCTGTCCGTGAGGTTGTGAGTTTGATCCCTGGTCTCGCTTAGTGGGTTAAGGATCCAACGTTGCTATGGCTGTGGCAAAGGCTGGCAGTTCAGCTCCGATTTGACCCCTAGCCCTTGAACTTCCATATGCCAAGGTGCAGCACCGCCCACTCCCCCCCCCATAACTATTTCTGCTTTATTCTTTGGCATAGCTGGCATCTCACTGGTTTTGTCTGATGGTCAGAACCCCAAACTTCCTACTGCATCTTTTTGTTGCTGAGTTGACTCAGCAACTACACCTTTGCTAATACTGTACAAAATTCTCTCAAAGATGTGGTCCTCTCTATAGAAGGCAATTGGGATTTGGGGTTTTTTTTTTAGATCTTTTTTGTTTAACATTTAATTTTTTATATTAAAAATTTTTGATTTTTACAAAGTATTTGTTTATTTTAAGAAAAACACCCAGGAATTGTAGATACTCTAACCTCCTATGAGACCTTGGTAGCAAGGTAGGTAGTAGCCAATGATGAATTTAGTGCAACCTCTGAGCCAGTCCTCACTTCATAGGTATAGCCAAGGTTCAGCCATTCCAATGAAAGGGCTGTTAAGGCCCCCCCTTTTGTCTTTTTGCCATTTCTTGGGCCGCTCCCACAGCATATGGAGGTTCCCAGGCTAGGGGTCCAATCGGAGCTGTAGCCACCGGCCTATGCCACAGCCACGGCAACTCGGGATCCGAGCCACATCTACCACCTATACCACAGCTCATGGCAACAACGGATCCTTCACCCACTGAGCAAGGCCAGGGATCGAACCCACAACCTCATGGTTCCTAGTCAGATTCATTAACCACTGAGCCATGACGGGAACTCCTGTTTTTTTTTGTCTTTAAGGCCATGCCTGTGGCATATGAAAGTTCCCAGGCGAGGGGTTGCATCAGAGCCACAGCCACAGCAACACCAGATCTGAGCTTCATCTGCGACCTACACCACAGTTCCCAGCAACACCAGATCCTTAACCCACTGAGTGGGGCCAGGGATCGAACCCGAATCCTCATGGATACTAGTTGGGTTCATTTCCGCTGAGCTGCAACAGGAACTTCAGGGCTCTTAAGCCTCTTAATAAAGTGCCAGCGTATCATGTATATTTGACTACAGAATCTGTCGAAGCTCTCACAGAGAGAGTGAATTTGCTTCTTTATTCTTGTGCATCCTTAGAAGCCATTGTCACTTTCCTTTGGCTTTAGCAAAGGAAGCGGGCTGACTGCGTTTCAGTGGTTGCTTCGCTGGCCATCTGGGAAGGAACATCTTGAACAATTCAATATTGTTTTTTTTTTTTTCTGACCTCCTCTGCTGAAAACCCATTACTCAGAAGAACTCATGGAGGCTGTCTGAGCTAAAACAAATTTCTTTCTTTCTCCCCCCCCCCGCCCCGTTCCAGGGCGCCTTTGCCTACATAGTCAATTATTTCATGTACGTCCTCTGGGCTCTCCTGTTTGCCTTCCTCGCTGTGTCTCTTGTCAAGGTCTTCGCCCCTTATGCCTGCGGCTCCGGAATCCCTGAGGTAAGTCTCTAAAATGGGATGCTAACGATCATGCATCCTTTTCAGTTCAAACCGTTTAATATGTACTCCAGCATAAACCACAATTGCATAGTAAACAGCATCAGATGCCGAGGCACGCTAGGGCCTCTCTCCCAGCCTGGGCTACCTGGACATTAATAAAAGGGAGTTGATTCCTAGCCTCCTGTGGGTTCCTGCTGAATCAGGTCCCTGAAGACCTCCCCGACTCCCTACCCAAGAATCTCCTAGGGTAGATCCAGATTCTGGCCTGCAAAAATGGTGGTACTGTCCGTTTGTTCGAGCAGAAGACATCAAACTATTTTGCTGCATTTGCTGCAATATGATTTGGGCTGGAAGGAGAGTGATTAAATCCCTCGTTCTAGGGACTTTGGGTTTCGATTGCTTGACCGTGACTGAAACCCCTGAGATTTTAGGTGACTGGGATGACCTTGCCCCTTTCTGTTTCCTTTTTTTTTTTTTTTTTTTTTTTTTTTTTTTCTGTTTGCCTTTTCTAGGGCCGCACCCTCAGCATATGGAGGTTCCCAGGCTAAGGGTCTCATCGGAGCTGTAGACGCCAGCCTTACGCCAGAGCCACAGCAGCGTGGGATCCGAGCTGCGTCTGCGACCTACACCACAGCTCACGGCAACACCGGATCCTTCACCCACGGAGCGAGGCCAGGGATCGAACCCGCAACCTCATGGTTCCTAGCCGGATTCATTAACCACCGAGCCACGACGGGAACTCCCCCTCTCTGTTTCCTGACCAAGTCATGGTTACAAATTTCTTGGCAGACAGTCAAGGCTCTGCTTGTCTGTAAGGATATGAGCAAGGAAAATGCCCTCCCTCTCCACCCCCGCTTTCTCGGTATACATGTACTCCCAGTACTTGCAATACTCCCTTGCCCAGTTGTCACTTGCCCCCTTGCCCACCCCCCAAAAAGGACCATGAAGGTTTAAAGAAGAGTTTTCACTTTCTTGGGCCCCTGGGTTCCCTCCCAAACCAGGATTATCACTGTGGCTCAGGCATCGGGCTGTCACTTGTTCAAAAGGTGCAGTTTCTAAAATGAGGACCGGAGTTACCGTTTCTAAGCCTCGTTTCCTTACTTAGTCTGTATGGCACCTCTCTGTGTTTGACCTGCAGATTAAAACGATCCTGAGTGGTTTTATTATTAGGGGCTATTTGGGTAAGTGGACCCTGATTATCAAAACCATCACGTTGGTACTGGCAGTGTCATCTGGCTTGAGCCTGGGCAAAGAGGGCCCCCTAGTGCACGTGGCTTGCTGCTGTGGGAACATCCTGTGCCACTGCTTCAACAAATACCGGAAGAATGAAGCCAAGCGCAGAGAGGTAATGACAAATGGCCTTAAGAGCCTTTTTTTTTTTTTTTGGTGGTGGTGGGGGGTGTTGTTGTTGTTGTGAGAGTGGGAGTGGTACAATCTTAGGATTGTTTGGGAAGGAGAGTTTGGGGACCCTACCAGTGTTAAGGCAGATACCCTTTGACCCAGCTGTCCCACTTCTAGGGATATATCCTACAGACATCCTACCATGTGTGCACAGAGGCATGTGGGGATAAAGGATGGAGCATCTGTCAACACAGTAAAAAACTGAAGCAATCAAAATGTCCATGAATGAGGGACTGATTGAATAAGCAATATTCTAGAATACTATGCACCTGGTGTTTTGTTTTGTTTTTGTTTTTGTTTTTGTCTTTTCTAGGGCTGCACCTGTGGCATATGGAGGCTCCCAGGCTAGGGGTCCAATCGGAGCTGCAGCTGCCGGCCTATACCAGAGCCACAGCAACGGGTGATCCGAGCCGAGTCTGAGACCTACACCCCAGCTCACGGCAATGCTGGATCCTTAACCCACTGAGCAAGGCCAGGGATGGAACCCACCACCCCATGGTTCCTAATCGGATTTGTTAACCACTGAGCCATGATGGGAACTCCGGGAATACTATGCAACTATTAAAGAGAAAGCTAGCACTCTGTATACTGACATGGAATGGTGGCTGTAAAATACCATTAAAGTTTCAAAAGCCAATTTCAGACTAATGTGTATAGTAAAAAATCAGTTCATATTTTTGGAAAGGGCACATATATGCACCTAGAATGAAAATGCCTGGGAAGTGGTTTTACCCCCAAGCTCTTAAGAACGTCTGCCTCTGGTGAGGGGAAAAATGAGGTGGCAGTGAGGGAAAAGTAAGGACTTTAACTTTTAATTCTATGCAAGCATGTGCTATTTCTATTACAAAATAAGCTCCAAAAACATGGGAAGATTTTTTTTTTTTAAAAAAGAAGTTGTTTGGAGTTCCCATTGTGGCTCAGTGGTTAACAAATCTGACTAGGAACCATGAGGTTGCGGGTTTGATCCCTGGCCTTGCTCAGTGGGTGAAGGATCTGGCGTTGCCGTGAACTGTAGTGTAGGTTGCAGATGCGACTGGGATCCCGCGTTGCTGTGGCTCTGCTGTAGGCTGGTGGCTACAGCTCTGATTCAACCCCTAGCTTGGAAACCTCCATATGGCACGGGAAGCGGCCCTTGAAAAAGGCAAAAAGACAAAAAAAAAAAAAAAAAAAAAAAAAAGAAGAAGAAGTTGTTTATTTCTGTGGACGAATGTAAATTCAGCATGTGTTTTGGATGCCAGCTTTTTTACCTTTTATTTCTACCTAACGGCATGGTGCCTCAGTTTCTCTGGGTATCGAATCTCTCTCTGTCTTCTGCCTCAACCCTGCTAAATTAGTCCCACTGCAGCATCTTCGTTGTTCTCGTGTTCATGCAGCTATTAATGTGTGTATCATTTTGAGGAGGAAGAACTATTTTCTCAAATAGTTCCAAGTAATTGGTTACTTTCGTCCCACCATAATTAAGGATTTAAGAAAAAAATGGTTCTTGCTCTGTTTTCCTGGAATTACAAAGAAATCACATATGGAATGGGTCAAGACCAAGGGCATTTTGTTAGAAAGGATTTTTCACAAAATTGGAACCTAGTGATTTATTCTGAAAGCAAAACAAAACAAAATGCGCTGTAGGAGTTGCCGTTGTAGCTCAGTGGTAACTAATCTGATGAGTATCCACGAGGCTGTGTGTTTGAACTCTGGCCTCGCTCAGTGGGTTAAGGATCCGGCCTTGCCTTGAGCTGTGGTGTAGGTCACAGACGCGGCTCAGATCCCATGTTGCTGTGGCTGTGGTGTAGGCTGGCAGCTGCAGCTCCGATTCGACCCCTAGCCTGGGAACTTCCATATGCCACAGTGTGGCCCTAAAAAAAGCCAAAAAAAAAAAAAAAAACCCACAAAAAAACAAAATTCACTGTAAGACTTGGAAGGAATCTCAAAGATGCTAAAATTTCAAACATGGGATACATTTTGATAGTTCATGGGGGAAAGTTCCTGGTAGGAGAGAGAGAGGGGGGAATCTGAGTAGCTTGTTTAGCTTATCTGTCAAGTGTAGAGGGACATAAAGGCAGTATTAAACTGGAGAGGTTGTTAGACAGGAAAAATGTACAACAGAAGCTAAAGAGATGAAGACAAAACAGTTTATTTATTTATTTATTTATTTTTGTCTTTTTTTGCCATTTCTTGGGCCACTCCCGTGACATATGGAGGTTCCCAGGCTAGGGGGTCTAATCGGAGCTGTAGCCGCCGGCCTACACCACAGCCACAGCAACGTGGTATCCGAGCCGCGTCTGCACCCTATACCACAGCTCATGGCAACACCGGATCCTTCACCCACTGAGCAAGGCCAGGGATCGAACCCGCAACCTCATGGTTCCTAGTCAGATTCGTTAACTACTGTGCCATGACGGGAACTCTGACAAAATATTTTAACTGGCAAGAGTAAAGTGTTGATTGTTGCTGGTTTTGCACGGGTAGAGGTGACTTGGAAGCTAGATTACTGGTTGCTTTTGTTCCATACAAGAGGCATTTTTGTTCAGATTGTTCCTTAGAAAATGAGAGCGGAGTTTGATTTGTCTGTTTCTACAGATGCCATATATTTCTCTAACTAAACGTGTGAATCTTTGACCATGTCATTCATTTCCTATTACTTATTTAGACTTGGTAGTTATTTATTTTTATTTATTTATTTATCTATTTATTTTTGTCTTTTTGCCTTTTCTAGGGCCGCTTCCCGCGGCATATGGAGGTTCCCAGGCTAGGGGTTGAATTGGAGCTGTAGCCACCGGCCTACACCACAGCCACAGCAACGCGGGATCCGAGCCGCATCTGTGACCTACACCACAGCTCACGGCAACGCCGGATACTTGACCCACTGAGCGTGGCCAGAGATCGAACCCACAACCTCGTGGTTCCTAGTTGGATTCATTAACCACTGAGCCACGATGGGAACTCCATTGGCAGTTATTTTTTTTCTGTTGTTCTCACCATCAGCTGTAACCCTTTTATGTCCCAGGGTCTTGTCAAAGTGGCCAGATGGTTGAGAGTAAAATAGAGATTGGAGAAGGCAGGGCATAAATATAACCTAAAATTAAAGTTAAACTGGCTGCCTTGATTCTTTCTTCTTCCTCATAAATCATCCGACGTGAAATCACTGAAATCCTCTTTCTCAAGTTCTGAGTTGAATGTCCTTATCTTTCTCAGATGAAAGCCACTGCAGCCTTGGGTTTCAAAGTCCTCCCCAGCTAGCACCAGGGATGACCTTTCCCCCCTTCATTTTCCTAGGCCATCCTGCGCTCCCAGAGAAGCCTGCCTATTTATTTTGCCAGGAACTATTTTATTCTTCGAAAACTTTTTTTTTCTCTTTTTGCTCTTTTTAGGGCCATACCCACGACATATGAAGGTTCCCAGGTTAGGGGTTGACTAGAAGCTGCAGTGGCTGGCCTGCACCACAGCCACAGCAGTGCAGGATCCGAGCTGCAGCTGGGACCTACACCACAGCTCACAGCAACGCCGGGTCCTTAACTCACTGAGCGAGGCCAGGGATTGAACCTGCATCCTCATGGATGCTAGTTAGATTCGTTTCTGCTGCACCCCAAAGGGAATGCCTGTGAGCCAGTTCTTCCTTCCGTTTTGTATCAGTAGAACCTTCTTTAAAACCTCATTTTAAAAGATCTTCCCTGTAAAGAAAGTGCTCTGTAAATACATCACTGTAAGTATTTTACTTAGGTAGTGACTAGGTCTCCAGACTCAAAAATCCATTCCTGAATCAGGAGTATTGGAGATTGGGGTGTAATTTGGAATCGGGTGTCAAGTAACTTGGAATCATGTCTAAGGAGATTGCACGGGAAAGGCCCTTCACCTGTTCCAGCATGTGAACCATGTATTCAAAATGCAGCATACAGTGTTCACTCTCAAAGTCAATATAAACTGAATTTCATTTTTGATAAGGTGGACATGGAGCATGTAAAGGTTTTTTGTTTTTCTGTGTGGTTTTTTTTTTTTTTTTTTTTTTTTTGTCTTTTTAGGGCCACACGCATGGCATATGGAGGTTCCCAGGCTAGGGGTCGAATCAGAGCTGCAGCCACCGGCCTACCCCAGAGCCACAGCAACACGGGATCTGAGCCGCATCTGCCACCTACACCATAGCTCCCAGCAGTGCCGGATCCTTAACCCACGGAGTGAGGCCAGGGATGGAACCCAAGTCCTGATGGATGCTAGTCGGGTTCGTTAACCGATGAGCCACGACGGGAACTCCTTAAGGTTTTTTTTAAAAAAATCTTTAGTAACCACTACCATTCCTTTTTTTATATATTACTCAATGAATTTATTACATTTATAGTTGTACAAAGATCATCACAATCCAGTCTAACATTCCTTTTTTTAAACATGTGATTGAAGGTTGGAAGGTAGCCTTATCCTATGAAGTAATTTTGAGTTTTGGATCGTAGGTCTTGTCAGCTGCTGCCGCAGCCGGTGTGTCTGTGGCCTTCGGGGCACCTATCGGCGGAGTATTATTCAGCCTGGAAGAGGTAACAGCTTTTATCTGTCTGTGGAACACACCCCTGATTTTGTGCCTGGAATTCTGGGCCACTGCCTCTACACGTTGCAGTTCCGACATGCACCGCCCAACTCCAGTGCTTTGCCCTGGGACCCCAGATCTCCAGGCAGTTTTCATGCCCAGCTCGACTTCCCACAGCACCGATTTTTCATCCCAGACGGGTTCTGCATATTGACTGAGTTGACCTTCTCACTGTCTTACAGGTCAGCTACTACTTTCCCCTCAAAACACTGTGGCGTTCGTTTTTTGCGGCCTTAGTGGCCGCGTTTACCCTTCGCTCCATCAACCCATTTGGCAACAGCCGCCTGGTTCTGTTCTATGTGGAGTTTCACACCCCGTGGCATCTCTTTGAGCTCGTGCCCTTCATCCTGCTGGGCATCTTTGGCGGCCTGTGGGGAGCCCTGTTTATCCGCACCAACATCGCCTGGTGTCGGAAGCGGAAGACCACCCAGTTGGGCAAGTATCCGGTCATAGAGGTGCTCGTCGTGACAGCCATCACCGCCATCCTGGCTTTCCCCAATGAGTACACCCGCATGAGCACAAGCGAGCTCATTTCCGAGCTGTTCAATGACTGTGGCCTTCTGGACTCCTCCAAGCTCTGCGATTATGAGAACCGTTTCAACACAAGCAAGGCTGCTGAGCTTCCCGACAGGCCGGCTGGTGCGGGCGTCTACAGTGCGATGTGGCAGCTGGCCTTGACCCTCATCCTGAAAATCGTCATCACTATATTCACCTTTGGCATGAAGGTGAGGAGATTCCGTTGGTCCTCGGTGGTTATGTGCGTGGCTGGAGGTTCGGAGGGCGAAGCCGGGACCTACAATTCTTATGGCTCGTTTGGCGTGTCAAGCTTCACCCAGTGTTCTCCCACCACCCCAACCCCCGCCGCCCCATCCAAGCCCTTCCCCCCCAAGCCCTCCCCCCCACCACCCCACATGTCCTCATGACTCCTTAGACAGTTGTACTGCTATGCAAAATTGTCCAAGCCTAGTTTTAGGCCAAACGCAATCCCCGCTGATGAGATTTCAAGTAGACGTGGGTCTTCTCCTTTTCTGTGGAGAGCGTATTTTGCCCCTCAAAAAGGATGGCGGGGCGTTCCCGTCATGGTGCGGTGGACACACATCCAGCTGGGAACCATGAGGTCGCAGGTTCGATCCCTGACCTTGCTCAGTGGGTGAAGGATCCGGTGTTGCTGTGAGCTGGGGGTGTAGGTCGCAGCTGTAGCTCCCATTAGACCCCTAGCCTGGGAACCTCCATATGCCGCAGGTGTGGCTCTTCAAAAAAAAAAAAAAAAGGATGGCGAGGTATTTATTCCAGTGCATTTTGGATCAGAAAACTATCTGGCCAATGCATTTTTAGTCCTTATGAGGTAGCTTTTGAGTTTACCCATAAAGCAAAATCTTAGGCTGAACCAAATCAAGTTGCTGACCTTTTTGACTCCTGAAATCACAATTCCATAGGGTTCAACCCAATAGATAGCTAAATGTATTCTTACTGTGGTTTTCCACGTCCAGGTATTCCAGGAATTTCACAGGCAATCCATTTAGATGATCAAAAGCAGGCATCAGGCCAGCACCTTTTTTACTTTAAGTACCTGTTATCATTTCCACGTGTCAGAAGGAACCAGAAAGGAGAGTTTGTTAATGTATTATCCTCCTTCTTCCTTGGTTTTTATTTGTTTTTTTTTTAATTCAGCACTCACCTACCAAGGTATTTCCCTCTAAGGGAACGGCGATTAAAACCAGAAAATAAGAACCGGCCACGCAGTTTAGGCAGAACTGTAATCTCTGAATTAATACCCATCTTTCTCAGCACCTGGACAGATTTGCGGTGCTTCCAGAACTCCTTTTCACCTCATGCTTCATTCTTTCTTTTAAAGTGAATTTGCAGACCATCAGATCCACCCCAATTCAAATGTATTCCAGAACCAAATACAAGCGTTTTTACTTTGTGTAATTTTATTGGCCACGCCCACAGCATGCAGAGGTTCCTAGGCCAGGGATCGAACCCAAGCCATAGCAGTGCCCCGGGCTGCTGCAGTGAAAATGCTGGATCCTTAACCTACTATGCCGCAAGGGAACTCCAAACGTAAGTTATGTTCAAATACTCTGCTCTCAGATTATCCCTGCCAACATTAACCCTCTCTTACTTAGCACAGCAAATTGAGAATGCCTCCCTGTAACCCAGGAGTCAAAAAAAGAGTGGGGAGACAGACGCTTTAGAGTTCCTTTTTGGGATAGTCATGGGACCATAGTCACTACCTCCTTTTAAAAATGTAATCATTGACTCTTTCTTTATACTGTGGAAATACACTGCAACCTCATGCGCCATCCTTTTTGTGTGAGCAATGGGTCAGGATTCGATACATGAGAGTGGTTACAAGCGTTGCATTTACACCCCAGCACCAGTGTGTACTAACTCTCGGCCTTGGGTGAGTTCCTTACCCTCTCTGCACCTTAGGTCCTTTGAGAGTTGGGAGAGCACCTGCCTCCTGGGGTGGTTTTAAAGAACCTGTGAAATCCTGTCTGTAGAGCATCCAGCATGGATAGAACATGGTAGACAGTCAATAAAGGGTAATTAATACTGATAAAAGTTCAAAATTGGGGAAAATGTCTGCATATATGAGAAACTCCATCTATTTTCCTTTTTCTTTGGGAAAGGCTTAATTTCTGCCTCCAGTTCTGTGTTGGTCTGGAGAGTTCAGGCTCTTGCCTGATGGACCCCGAATCAGGGTAAGCGTCTTTGCAGTCGTACTTGCCTGCACGTCCCAGAGAACCTCTAGTCCCCGTAGTGTCACACAAATCTTTGCAGCCACTTGCTAGCATAGTGCATAGTTCAATTGTCATTGGCCTGTTTGCTTCGCAGAGGGACAGTCCTCTACCCCTTACCATATGCCAGGCGATCATGTCACTTCTCAGTGACCATCTTTTGCTTTCTCTTTGCAGATCCCCTCTGGCCTCTTTATCCCTAGCATGGCTGTTGGTGCTATAGCGGGTCGGCTTTTGGGAGTAGGGATGGAACAGCTGGCTTATTACCACCATGACTGGGCCATCTTCAATAGCTGGTGCAGTCAAGGAGCGGACTGTATCACCCCTGGCCTTTATGCCATGGTTGGGGCTGCAGCCTGCTTGGGTGAGTACTGTTTGCATTGATTTCGGAGAGATCACCACACAGGTGACGTGATAAAGACAGTGATATTAAACACAATTGACTGTAGTTTTTTTTTTTTTTTTTTTAAATGACTGTTTCTGGTCAGGTTTGACATTTTCAGTTGCTTTAAGGAAACATCCCCTTTTCTTTTCTTTTTCTTTTTAGGGCCCCACCCACGGCATATGGAAGTTCCCAGGCTAGGGGTCGAATCGGAGCTGCAGCTGCCGGCCCAACCCACAGCCACAGCCACGTGGGATCCTTAACCCACTGAGTGAGACCAGGGATCGAACCCGAATCCTCATGGGTACTAGTTGGATTCTTAACCCACTGAGCCACAATGGGAACTCCAAGGAAACCTTCTTTTACCATATATCTACATTCCTCCTCTTTGAGAGTAATTCTTCCCTCAAATTCTATCATATTAAGGAAATAATTCAAAATTGGGACAGATATCCGCACACGAATGTTCATCATGATGTTATTTATGATAGTAAATAATTGGAGTCAACCTAAAAGCACAATAGGGGACTGGTTAAATAAACTATTATCCATATAATGTGATACTATGCACCCACTGAATGCGATACTATGTTTAATGTCTTTAAATACAATATGAAATAAATTTGTACTAATACACAAAGGGTTCCCACCATAAAGTTGGGAGAAAAAGCATGGTGGGGAATTAAATATAACATGCGCTCATGTGTGTAAGAACATACCTTTTTGCATAGTAAAAAACTTGGAAGACATTGGAAAGTTTTACTCTGCGTATTTCTAGGCAGTGAGCTTATGGATAATGACTTTGTTTTATATACTTAAAAATATATATTTTTCTGTAGTTCCCGTCGTGGTGCAGTGGTTAACGAATCTGACTAGGAACCATGAGGTTGTGGGTTCGATCCCTGTCCTTGCTCAGTGGGTTAACGATCCAGCGTTGCCGTGAACTGTGGTGTAGGTTGCAGATGTGGCTCGGATCCCGAGTTGCTGTGGCTCTGGTGTAGGCCGGTGGCTACAGCTCCAATTCGACCCCTAGCCTGGGAACCTCCATATGCTGTAGGAGCAACCCAAGAAATAGCAAAAAGACCAAAAAAATATATATATATATATATAATTTTCCACAGTGAGTACACATCCCAGAAAACCTCTTGGATCTATAGTGTTATGTAAATGATGGAGTTTTTCGGGGTTTTTTTTGCTCTTTAGGGCCACACCCGCGGCACATGGAGGTTCCCAGGCTAGGGGTCGAATCAGAGCTACAGCTGCCAGCCTACACCACAGCCACAGCAACATCAGATCCGAGCCATGTCTGCGACCTACACCACAACTCACGGCAACGCCAGATCCTTCATCCACTGAGCGAGGCCGGGGATCGAACCCGCAACCTCATGGTTCCTAGTCAGATTCGTTTCTGCTGCGCCATGACGGGAACTCCTGTAAATCATAGCAATCTTATGCAATTACTTTTATAATTGGGAGTGGGGAGGAACAGACCAGTTAAAGAAGACTGAAGGAGGCAATTTGTACTTTTGTAGAGGTTATTCTGAGAGATCTGACTCCTGTCCATTGTAAATTTGCTTGAATGCAGTTGCAAGGGTCTGTGCAGTTGTAGGTGAGGCCTCCTTTTAGTGATGTTTCTTTCTTTCTTTTCTTTTTTTTTTTTTTTTTGCCATTTCTTGGGCCGCTCCCTTGGCGTTTGGAGGTTCCCAGGCTAGGGGTCGAATCGGAGCTGTAGCTGCCTGCCTAAGCCACAGCCACAGCAACGCCAAACCTGAGCTGCATCTGCGACCTACACTACGGCTCACGGCAATGCTGGATCCTTAACCCACTGAGCGCGGCCAGGGATCGAACCCGCAACCTCATGGTTCCTAGTCAGAATTGTTAACCACTGAGCCACGATGGGAACTCCCTAGTGACGTTCCTGATAACTGACATTTTCTGGTTGGGGCCTAGGATAGGCTCATACCTGCAGTGACTCCTCTGCTCGCCTGCCTTTGGAATGTAGTCTGTGTCTGATGTTTTAAATTGTTTTTGTGCAGGTGGGGTGACTCGGATGACTGTTTCTCTTGTTGTCATAATGTTTGAACTGACTGGTGGCCTGGAATACATTGTGCCTCTGATGGCAGCAGCCATGACAAGCAAGTGGGTGGCAGACGCTCTCGGGCGGGAGGGCATCTATGATGCCCACATTCGTCTCAATGGATACCCCTTTCTTGAAGCCAAAGAAGAGTTTGCTCATAAGACCCTGGCAATGGACGTGATGAAACCCCGGAGAAACGATCCTTCGTTGACTGTACTCACTCAGGACAGTATGACCGTGGAAGATGTAGAGACCATTATCAGTGAAACCACTTACAGTGGCTTCCCAGTGGTGGTATCGCGGGAGTCCCAAAGACTTGTGGGTTTTGTCCTCCGAAGAGATCTCATTATTTCAATTGGTAAGGATTTCAGAAAGGGCCTGAGGGAGTCCACTATGGAAAGAAATAAATATGCATTGCGGGGAGGGATAATTAGGAGTTTGGGATTACCGTATATACGCTACTATATACAAAATAGGCAAACAACAAAGACCCACTGTATAGCATAGGGGACTATACCCAACATATTATAATAACTTATAATGGAAAAGAATCTGAAAAAGGATATCTATCTATCTATCCGTCTATCTATGATATATCATATATCATGTAATATATAATCATTTTGCTGTACACTTGAAACTAACATATTTACATTGTCATATATATATATATATATATATATATATATATATATATATATATAACCGAGGGAGAGGGACTAGTTAGGGGCCAGAAGGTTAGAAACAGTCCTTCCTTTTTCAACCTTTTTTTTGCACCCCCGCCCCGACTTTTCAACTAGAAAATGCCCGAAAAAAACAGGATGGAGTTGTGAGCACGTCCATCATTTATTTCACCGAGCATTCTCCTCCAATGCCCCCATACACGCCGCCTACCCTCAAGCTTCGGAACATCCTGGACCTCAGCCCCTTCACTGTGACCGACCTGACACCCATGGAGATCGTGGTGGATATCTTCCGCAAGCTGGGCCTGCGCCAGTGCCTGGTTACGCACAATGGGTGAGAGCTCTTTGGTGCAAAGCTAGTTGGATATGGGGAGAGAAGAGAATGTAGAGAGAGAAAGAAAGAGCTCAGGAATGTCCAGGAACATCAGCAGCATGTCTAGACCTTTCGGAAGCTCTGCGATGAAGGCAGATGTGTCTTTCACTGTCAGGATTCATAGGAAAGGGTGTTGGGGAAGATAGTGGGTTTGAGAGACGTGAACTGCTGGCCGCACGTTGCCAATAACTCCGTTCCTCCCCTGCGAAGGAAACAAGTCTGTTCTTAGAAACAGGCAGCACTGAAATCATTGGATTCAGTAGGATGTGTACAGTATTTGGTCCTTATGGTACCTTTGTTATTATATTTGAGGGTAAGAAATCCAAGTTCCAGTGAGGTTTAAAGATTATATATGCAAGGACCCCCCTGTTACCATCTAGTAGACGTAGGCTTTAAATATAAGTCTTCTGACTCCCAAGGCTGAGGCTCTTTCTTTCCAGGGTATTTCTTTTCTTTCTTTCTTTCGTTCGTTCGTTCATTCATTCGTTCGTTCGTTTTTTGGTCTTTTTTTTTTTTTAGGGCCACTTCCGCGGCATATGGAGGTTCCCAGGCTAAGGGTCGAATCGGAGCTGTAGCCACCGGCCTTCACCACAGCCACAGCAGCGCGGGATCTGAGCCACATTTGTGACCTGTACCACAGCTCATGGCAACGCCGGATCCTTCACCCACGGAGCAAGGCCAGGGATCGAACCCGCATCCTCATGGACCCTAGTCAGGTTTGTTAACCCTTGAGCCACAATGGGAACTCCTTTCCAGGATATTTCTTATCCAGTCAAGAAAGCCCTGCTCTTTTCATTGGAAAGCAAAGGAAGTTGAGGTGAAGGGGGACGTGCGTGTGTGTGTGTGTGTGTGTGTGTGTGTGTGTGAACATGGTATGTTAATCCAGCAATTATATAAGAATTTCACCCTCAAAAATTTCTGGATAGTGTAACAGATGTCTTGCAGGATTGAAACCAGTAGGGGGACTTTTTCTAACTGATTCCTTCAACCTTTCCCGAATCTGTACTTCATGTACGAAGGTATTCCACTAGATTCCGGGGAGAGGCAAAAGTGAATGAGACCCTTCTCTGCCCTCAAGGAGTGTGTAGTGTGTTATAGGGAAGCCGAACACACCCAGGTGCTTATAGTACAACAGCAAACAGGACAAGTGCTACGGAAGAAGTGTGCCCAGAACATGCTGTTCCTAGGAGGAGGGCACAGTTATTGCCAGCTCATAGGATCAAGGAAGGCGTTCTAGAAGAGGGACATGTGAACTGGCTTGCAAAAGGTGAGATTCATACATGTAGAGAATGATTTTTTTTTTGCACTTTTTTTTTTTTTTTAGGGCTGTACCTGCCGCATATGAAAGTTCCCAGGCTAGGGGTCAAATCAGACCTACAGCTGCCGGCCTACACCACAGCCACAGATCTGAGCCAGATCTGAGCCGCGTCTGTGACCTACCCCACAGCTTCCTGCAACATCGGATCCTTAACCCACGGAGCAAGGCCAGGGATCGCACCCGCATCCTCCTCGATCCTAGTTGGATTCGTTGCTGCTGCACCCCAATGGCCACTCCGAGAAGAATGTTTAAACCACAGGAAATAGCAGGATATAAGCCCTAGAGGTAGAAATGCGTAGAGCTTGCTTAGGGACCCACGCATTGTCCCATTTGCCGGGTACATGTAACCTAGTCCCATTATCACCTCATTCTCTCAGGGCAGATAGTGTTCAAAGACAAAGTGGGAAAAAGCCTGAGAAGGAAAAGGTTCACCTTTGAGGACATTGTGTTAACTACAGACTGATGTGTGTTTCATTGTCTTGTTTTGTCTTTTAGGCGATTGCTTGGAATCATTACCAAAAAGGATGTGCTGAAGCACATAGCACAGATGGCCAACCAAGATCCCGATTCCATTCTCTTCAACTAGAATCACAGGGTTGTTACTGGATATAAAACAGGAAGGACAGTGCAGACCATGGATATATTTTATTAACTGGGTACTCAAACCACATTTCCCACATTTGGATGGTGAAGTTATATTAGTGTGTTGTCTCTTTCCTACAAGTTAACCAGTTGCACTACATAATCTCTGGAAATTAATCTTCTCTTTAGGAGAAAATTCAGTAAGGCTTCTGTGATATTGCATTAGGAGGATTTCATGAAAGCGTGAACAAGATTGCTATGGTTTTAATTCTTTTTCTTTTTTTTTAAAGATTTTTTTTTAATTTAAAACATAATCGTTAGCCAATATGCAATCACTGAAAACTATGCAAGAAAAATTCCAGCCGTCCTGACCTATAGCCTGCAGGAAACTCATGAAAAAGTCACTTTTGGGGACTCTGACTGTCATTGGTGGAAGATGAAGTGTAAACTAAGGGGCTTTGCTTTTTCCAACCACAGAAAGGAAAGCCAGAAGGAAAATAGTAATGGTATTTTCCAGACTGTGAATTCAGTTCAAATGTTAATCCTATTCCTGTTACAATATTTAGCATTATTAGTTTATGTGTGTGTATGTTAATTTTAATATCTGATTATAAGACAATGCTGCTTTGGTTAATCTCCTCTAAATGAATTTAGAGAGGTTGACTTTTATAGCTTGCTTGTTCCTGGTACTCTTTTGAAGTGCACAACAAGTTATAGAATTTTCTCCTTGTCTGACAAAAAGGGTAATTTTCCAGATTGGTTAGCTCATAGACAAGGACTTGGCCATGAATGTCTTAGTAGCAAGGAAACGATTTCTCCAGCTTCCTTGAAATGAATGATTAGTCAAGTTCTAAGCAAAGTCACCGACTAGGAATTTCACATTTTGGTGAGGTCCCCACCGATCCGCTCATCCAGATGCCACCTCCACGAGTGATGGTGCTCTCGGCTTCTGGAGTATGTAAGACTCGTAAAGGGAACCACGTCGAGACTGCATACTGGTAAAGCTGGGACGATTCCGAGCTGTGTCTGCGTTCTCATGCATTCCTTCGTAACAACCACCAGTACTAGGATAACTGGGCACCCATGCCGCCTCCCAGTGTTAAGTACGTCTAACAGGCCAGTGTTGTCCCCGCGATCGTGAATTTAGGCTTTGAGGTACTTGCAAATACATTCAAGGCATCGGAACAGGATAGGCAGCTGTGACTCCCTTGAGGCTCCTTGGAATTCTTAATACAACCCTATTCCTAATCCTAACCCGTCCTCAGACCCAGGGGTGTGGACAAGGCCTGGTGACACCAAAGGTGCTTGCAATCCACTCGAAAAGGTGCCTGTCTCAATTTCCCACCACCTTGACTGCAGTAGAGGACATCACGCACTAGGGACAGCTGGTGGCATTACAGAGCCACCGCCATCATTCCGACTCTGGTTTCATCTTCTACAGGTTTGCCCACATGCAGTCGTTCGTTCCCCCTCCTCTCTTCTCCCTTTCCCCCGCCTCAGTCCTGAGTCCCCTCTTTGGGGTTGAGCGCTCTGCCTGGTTAATGATTTCCTGTTACACAAAACAACCCCTTCCCCCCCTGCCCAGGGCTAGTTAAATTGTCAACCAAGCCTCCACAATCTTAACGGCCCCTGGACCAGAGGACCATTTGCTTTGCCCTGGAGCTCAAGTAGCTGCCACCGCACCGCCCTTTCCACGCTGCTACCCACAGCAGTGAGACTCCAACCCTAGTGGGGAGCATTGAGCCTTTCCCGTTTTGTGAATCTGTCCCCGGCCCTCCCCACCTTCCTTCTGGCCGAGAATCACCAGTCCCTTGGCCTATCCTCTCCCACCCCCTGCATACCTCATTTTAAAAGTTGCTGATCTCTGAGACTCAGCATTTTGTTTTGTTTTGTTTTTTTTTTTTTTTTGGTTGTTAACCCCTAGTTCTTATCTCTCCAAAAATCTGAAATTCTTTTACTGCCCAGAACTGGTGAGCCAAAGCTTATTTTGATATTTATCTTTAAAAAGGCAGTCACCAGACTCTCTCCTTTTAAGTATATCACTCTAGCATTTTAATGAAAAAGACAAAAAAAAAAAAAAAAGCCCTCCCTAGGTTATCTTATATTATAGTCATGCCTCAGTAACTTCACATCTCTTGTCCATCCTGTGCCACTGATTCCCTCACACACTCTGAGGCCGTCTGCCTGACTACCCTGTGTATTGTGTAGCAAAGTTCTTACGTGTGTACTTCTGGTTCATTACCTATCTTTCTCTTATCAGCTGTCCAACTAAAGTTTGCAAAACAGGAAAGGGTAGCATTTCTGGTATTCGATGACCGCGAAAGGTTTGGTCGCATTTCATAGGGCAGCGGGTATACGGAGGGTGTCTGAGTTTGCCATTGTGTTTCTTGTAGGCTCTGTTCTCGCTTTTAGACAGATGAGCCGGTGTTAAGGTGCTACTTCCCAGAAAAAAAAAAATTCAAGAAATCAGATAACACTGTGCCAAGGTATACTTTCTAGATGTTAAGCACCCATTGGCCCTCCAGAGAATAATACCCCTTTGATACCTCACTCCTGATAAATCTCACTCATTAAAACCTCAGCTTCTCAGGAATCCTCGTGACTCAAAGGCTAGAAGTAGCTGTAGTGTGTGGTGTTCTATGTCCATTAGATGTCCATTCCTATGGTTTGGCTCAAAGGTTGGCTAATTGTGGTAGAGCCCTCCATTAGACTGCTAGCTCAGCACCTTAACCCTCAAGAGGTTCTTGTCTTGAGGCCTAGAAAAATGTTCTTTCGGCCATTGCCACTTCAGCAGTTGGACACACTTAAACCAACAAAGCTGATCTGGTGGTCGGTGTGTGTGGGGGGGTGTCAGTAGCCTCAAGTGGCCACATACCTCAGTGGCAAAAGACGAGATAATCTGTGATCGAATAATTCATGTGAGTCGAGACTAGTCGATCCTGGTATTAAGAAAAAAAAAAAAAAAGATGGCCTGACCCAAGGGATTTACAAAAGAATGCCAAGAAGTGCTTCCGCGGAGTTAAGGTTTTCCAAGACAGAATATGTGGGAGACATCCAGCCATGAAAGGAATGAGAGTCTATAGATTTGTTAAAAAAAAAAAACAAAAAACCAAAAAAACCCCAAAACTAACTGCTCTATTTCATATCTTCAGATCTGCCATGTAAAGAATTAAAGCAGCTGAAATAGTTAAGGCAGGGGACTAAACTGAACAGGCAAAATAATGGCTGTTTTCCAGATCACTTGTGTTTGGATGTTTATTCAGACGCTCTCTTTTCTGGCTCCCGGTGGAACATCTGGCTCAGCCCAGCTGTGGCGTTAGAGGTGATAAAATCCACAGCGCACAGCTCCTCTGGCGGATGATCTGACGTGGGTGATGCTTTGCATTTGACAGCCAGCAGAGCAGACGATTGATTTGCTGATGGAACTGCAAAGCAGTTCACGTGTTTGGGCACCAGAGGCTGAATCTGAACCCTTGGCGGGTAGAGCAGAGCGCAGCATACATGCCTCTGGCAAGTCTTCAGTTGTGTTGGAACCCGAGAATGAGAAAGCAATGGAGACTCGGTGTGGTCTAAGGCTACGCAGTAATTCTTAACTATGAATTTACGAACCCATTCAGGTGTCGGGGGCGGGGAGCAAACAGGTGCTTGAAGCCAGCGTGCAATAGAATCCACCAGAGAAAGTAATACGTATTGGAATCCACTGTCCCGGTTGGGTCTTGATTTTGGTTGGTTTTGTGAGGTGATGCGTAGGAAGGCATCCTTGTTACCGCATGGCAGCTTTTGGGTTTATTTTTTAACAAAACACAGGGAGTGCAGTTTTTGAGGTGGTGTTCTTAAGAAATGAGAGTGAAGACAATGACCAAAAATTTGAAAAGGCCAGTGCGTCTTATGTTGCCAAAGTACTGCCTGGCGACTGACCACATTGTATTGGGAGGAATCTGTTTGCGTTCACTGGATCAGAGCCGAACGCAGGCCACTCATCTGTTCAGAGAGAGCAGGAAAGCATCTTTCATGGTGGTGTGGAGAGTACGGAGCTCTTGAAAACCCTGAGAAAAAAATCAGGATTTTTGCAAGCAAAGGGGAGGTGGAATATTGAGTCCTTAAAAAAAAAAAAAAAAAAAAAAAGACCACCTAAATGTGTGGTCTGTATTTAAGTGTCCTACAACCTTGATGATTATTATTATAATTATTATTTGCTTTTTAGAGCTGTACCTTGTGGCATATGGAGGTTCCCAGGCTAGGGGTCGAATCGGAGCTGTTGCCACCGGCCTACGCCAGAGCCACAGCAACGTGCCAGATCCGAGCTGCATCTGTGGCCTACACCACAGCTCATGGCAACACCGGATCCTTAACCTGCTGAGCGAGGCCAGGAATGGAACCTGCAACCTCATGGATCCCAGTCAGGTTCATTACCTCTGAGCCATGACGGGAACTCCCCATTTTTTTTTTAATCACCTCCAGGATTACCTGGATTCCCTTTGGAGAGAGAATGGAAAGTCTCGTAAGAAACTATGTGAGGTCTTGCAGGATGGTGGGAGGAAGGCCATTCCATGCCCCTAGCCAGATATCCTGGCCTTTCTCATCGGCTTGATCACGTGCCTCAAGGGGAGAAAAAATGAGTAGCCTCCCAAAGACGGGGCTTTCCAAGCAACCAAGAGGCTCAAAGCAGCATTTGGCTGGAGGCAGTCTCCTTTGATGGAGAGGGCTGACCTAAGACCAGACACATGAAGAGGGCGGCATCCACTGCCATTGCCTCGATGCTAAGCTGCAGGTAGATTATCTTGAATTTTGTTAGCAAAATATTTACAGATGTTCCACTGTCAGCCTCCTGCGTATGTACGTCTTGTACATGAAAAAGAAAAAGGTGAGGGTTTCTCAGAGCTCAGGGACCTGGGTCAATCTGAAGTGCAATCCACATAGTTGGATCCGAGGCAGCCACTCAAATCGGCTCCGCCTCACTCTCGGTTGTGGGCACTGAGGAGAGACGTTCTTGGCCGGAATAATAGCAGGTGGTAGCCAGGTCCAGTTACTGCCCCCAGGTTTGCTGGCCAGCGTCTCTCTTCAAAACATCTGGATCTGGGCAACGTCCTCAAGTGATGCAGGGAGCAAAAACGGTTTTTCCACTGTGTGGTCTGGTTTGGCCAGATCACAAAAGAAAAGAAAAGTCTGCGACGTGCGGAGTGGGTGTTCCTTTTGGGGGTGGGGAATGACCTCTCCAGTCACCCAGCTCAGTCTCGCAGTCATCAGTTCCTACCTCTAAGTTCCTGCCAAAGGGTCTTCGGCTTCTGTGTGCACATGCATGGAATGAATGCCCTGCCTAGAGTGTGGCCTTTTCAAGAGAAAAGGCAGGTGATGGTATAAAAAATACGAGAGGTTTTTTGTTGTTGTTGTTTTGTTTTGTTTTTAAAAAGGGGGTCTCTGCCTTGCCCGCCCCTGTCTCTCTGTCTCTCCGCCTTCCCTCCTCCCCATGCCCTATGTTCAAATTTTTCTCAGTTGTTACATGTGTGTGGTTTTGAAGGTGGATCTTTGGAGAGGGAGAGGGTCCTTCGGAGAACAGAGCATGGAGGATACATCCGCATTGCTGGGGGCCAACAGGGCTTTGCTCCACCGTCGGGGCTAAAGCCCACGGTACCTGTTGGGAGGATGCAGGGCTGTAGCCTCTCAGGGCAGACATAGGACGTATGCATTGCTAAACATGAGTACTTGTCCAAATCTGTCGGAAGGCAGAGGCAGTCTAGGATTTGGGGCGCGAAGTGCCACCTGACAGAATGGGGATGAGCGGTGGCCCGCAGTGGTTTAGTCAGGATGCGAATGTTTCGCCTCCTTCTCTTCTTGAGTGTACCTCCAGATACATGCACCTGCAAGAGTGCGCCTTTCCCCCCGCCCCCCTGTCGCCTCTGTTTCACTGTATCCCTTCTTCTCTTTCCCATTGTCCTGCCTTTTTAGTACTCAGATTTTTTTAAAAATAAATATTTACTTTTTTATGATATATTTGGTCCCTTGGGACTATGTTATGATTCAGAATTAATTTCCTTCTAGGTAAAAACAAACAAAAAAACAAAAAAACAAACAAAAAAAAAACAGATGTGTTTAATATGTTTGTTCTTTTAAACTGTCTTTCGAAGCTATGCTGCTAACCAGCTACAGGCCAGAAGGGAGTTGGGCCAGATAGACCGCACCCTGGTCATGTCACTTGAGGATGACATGGATGTTTTGATGGTAACTCTTCTTCATTTGACCAAGGCCAGTCTCCTGCTCTGACCTCTGTCCATTCATTTCTGGCTGTGGGGAGACTCCTACCTGTGGGTGAGCCAGTGAGGCCAAGAGGATCAGAGCGGCCGGGTTCCAGCCCGTGGGCCACTCTATTCATCTCTCTGTAATAAGCTCATGTGTAGCCAAAGAAAACCTGTCTGACTCGATATCTTCGTTCCTGAGAGTTGGTAAAAGTTCAGCTGAAGCTGAGGTATAGCCATCAGCAATAGCTAGGCGTCCAGAGACCACCATCAACCAAAGCTAATATAGCCTGAGTTTCCCTAGGAAGCTTGGTGCTGAGCTGTTCAGAGCAATTATTTCTCTGAGTGTTGCCAACCCGTTAGTCATGCTTTCTTAGCTTTATTCTAACTTTTGGAGATGTCGGTCCCTGTTCATAGGCACAGCCTGTACCAAAGCTGTACCAGCCTGTACCACTGCATACTTCATTCTGCTCCCTGGTCAAGCATAGCAGCGTAGTCTCAAAAGGAAGATGTGGGCTGGGGAGTTAGGAGACCTGGTTCCTATTCCCTATGCTTCTACTATACTAGCCTCGAGATCTTTAACCGCTCTGTGCCTCAGTGTTCCCATCTGCAAAATGGGGATAGTGTTAATTGCCCTACCTACCTCACAGGGTTGTTGTGAGGATAAACTGAGACCACGAAAGGAAAGTACTTTGACAAGTGCTATGCAACTTACAAGAAAGGGAAACAATCACGTTCAAGGCAATGGGATGGACATTGGCAGAAGGGTTAATGGGACTGTCCAGCCCTTTCTCTGTGTGGCTTAAACCCAGGTTGCCATTGCTTTATACATTTTTTCACTTAGCACAGATTTGTAATTATGCATGTAATAAAGCACAGCCTTATCCGACTTGGCGTCTGATGTGTCTTTGAAGACCCTAAATGTGTGTGTGTGTGTGTGTGTGTGTGTGTGTGTGTGTGTGTGTGTGTGGAGGGGGTGCTTGAATCATGTTTGGTTCAGAGGTAGGTGTTAAATCCTGTAATATCTCTAAGACATGTGGAGTTCCCGTCGTGGCTCCATGGTTAACGAATCCGCCTAGGAACCATGAGGTTGTGGGTTCGATCCCTGGCCTCGCTCCATGGGTTGAGGATCCGGCATTGCCGTGAGCTGTGGTGTGGGTTGCAGACATGGCTCGGATCCTCCATGGCTGTGGCTCTGGCATCGGCCAGTGGCTGTGGCTCCAATTCAACCCCTAGCCTGGGAACATCCAGATGATGCCGAGGGAGGGAGCGGCCTTAGAAAAGGCAAAAAGCCAAAAAAAAAAAAAAAAGACTCATGAAGACTCGAAATTTCATTGCTATTGATTTCTGATCATAAAAGCGGGGGGCGTGGAGGTTGGGGGTTGGTGATAGAAAAGGCACCGCCTACCTGCAGGCTCACTTCTCAAAATGATTTATTAAATACTTCATTCTGTTTTACGTTTCCAGAGTTAGGAATACTTTTTACTGTAAGAAGACAAATGAGCACCTTGCGTTTCCGGAGCAATTCCAGATACCTCCTTCATTACGGCTCCTTAAATGTTCTTGTCTCAGATACGGGTGATACTTTCCTGGTGAAATAAGGATTAACCGGGAGCCCTATTTCTTTGTCTTGTTTTGAGCTTTTAGTGATGGAAGGATGTGGGCTTTTGACAAGCCTCTTGCTTACAGTAAGTTCTTCCATGGAGCAGGATGGGTGACAGAGGTGGCCCTGCAGTGAATGGTAGCGCGAATGGTACCTTGTTTATGGTGTGTTGGGATTGAACTGTCTTCCACGGGAAACGCTTGGAAGTGACTGATGAGTGAGAGGCTTTGGGGACATGGTTGAATATTCACCCGTGTCCTTTTCAAACCTTGCTGAAACCCAGAAAACAAAAGAAGGTTATGCTCTGAATTAGGATTTCCCTACTTTCTCACTCTATTCTCCCTGAATCTGATTCCTGCCCTCCCTCTCTGTTAGCCAGACCACTAAGAAGGCAGTTCAAGGTGTGTCCACAGTTTCATTTAAAATTTTCTCCAGTGGACATTTGATTACTCTGCCTCAGGGGTGTCTTAATATCTTGTTGCTACTAAGAACTTTAATGCCTTTGGCCTACTTGGTATCATTTCAGGAAGGACACTTCTATGTAAAAAATAGCTCCCTCAGGAGTTCCCACTGTGGCGCAGCGGAAACGAATCCGACTAGGAACCATGAGGTTGCGGGTTTGATCCCTGGCCTCGCTCAGTGGGTTAAGGATCCGGTGTGGCTGTGGCTTGGCATAGGCTGACAGCTGTATCTCCGATTCGACCTCTAGCCTGGGAACCTCCATGTTATGCCATGGGTGCGGCCCTAAAAAAGCAAAAAAAAAAAAAAAAAAAAAAAAAAAAAAAAAAGTAAAATTAAAAAAAATAAGTAAAAATGACTCCCTCATAAGCATGAAATTCCACAAGGAATCTCAGCTTTTGATGTTAGTTATCATTTTACTGGACCTCCTTCTACGCTATCACCATCCCTGCCTCTAATCTAAATACCTTTTGAGAAAAAACCCAGTACATCTAGCTGTCATCTGCTATCCACAACTTGCTGTGAATTAGAGTGCGTGTCCAGTTGCTGTAGGGCTCAGATAAAAGTGGCTTTGATGGAGTATGAAGGACAGATTAATCCGTCATTTAGTGCAGCAGCTGCCGGGTTGGGGGGTGGGGGACCTGGAAATGACCACCAGATGTCAGTGCAGTCATTAAAATAACTGGTGTAGCTCTGGTTTGGTCACAAAAGAACTCTCTGGAGTTCCCATTATGGCTCAGTGGGTTAAGAACCCGACATAGAGTCCATGAGGATGCAGGTTCAATCCCTGGCCTCACTTAGTGGGTTAAGGATCTGGCATTGCCATGAGCTGTGGTGTAGATCATAGATGTAGGTCAGATCACACGTTGCTGTGGCTGTGGCATAGGCTGGCAGCTGCAGCTCTGATTTGACCCATGGTTTGGGAACTTCTACATGTCGAAGGTGTGGCCCTAAAAAGAAAAAAAAAAAAAGAACTGTCTGAGGGTAGGCAGGGCAAGAAACATTCACTTACACATACAGCTAGATGCTGGGAATGCAAAATTCAATCACAAGCTATTTCTGAATTGATCAGATATTTAATGAATGAATGTAAGTTTTTCATTGTTTGATTTTTTGGCCGCACCCTTGGCATGTGGAAGTTTCCGGGCCAGGGATTGAGTCTGCCCCACGGCAGTGACAACATTTGATGCTTAACCCACTGAGCCACCAGGGTACTCCTCAGATATTCTATTTTAATGCATATAATAAACTAAGCTTTTCTTATTATTGAAAAAAAAATCAATCACATGGCAGCCCCTGCCTTTAAGGAGCTTATCGCCCTAGTGTCTGAGAACTGTACCTGTTTGAAGCAGTACCTCGGATAAAAATAATGAGGAAGGAAGGACTGCAGTTCCTCCCTCATTAGGATGGCCATTTAATTTATTGTGTGACGAAGACACTTTTGACAGTGGGATGATGTCACTTTAAGACACTGCTGACTGCGGGACAGCAGGCACAGACTAGGCCTATCTCAGGTGTATTAGTCAGCTCGGGCTGCTATAACAAATTTCTGGAGTTCCTGTCGTGGCGCAGTGCTTATCCGACTAGGAACCATGAGGTTGCGGGTTCGATCCCTGGCTTTGCTCAGTGGGCCGACGATCCAGCGTTGCTGTGAGCTGTGGTGTAGGTCACAGACTCTGCTCGGATCCCTTGTTGCTGTCTGTGGCTATGGTGTAGGCCAGTGGCTACAGCTCCAATTCGACCCCTAGCCTAGGAACCTCCATATGCCGTGGGAGTGGCCCTAGAAAAGACAAAAAAAGAAAAAAGAAATTCCCATAGATGGAGTGGCTTATAAACAAGAGAAATTCAGGAGTTCTCTGGTGGCCTAGTGGTTCAGGATCCGGCATTGTCCCTGCTGCAGCTCAGGCCACTGCCGTGGTGTGAGTTCGATCCCTGGCCGGGGAACTTCTGCATGCTGTAGGCACAGCCAAAAAAAAAAAAAAAAAAAAAAACAAAAAACCAAACCAATCCAATGAAAATTTCTCACAGTTCTGGTGACCAGAATTCTGAGATTAGGGTGTCAGCCTAGTGAGGGCCTTCTCCCCCAGGTTGGGACCACAGACTTTGTTGTGTCCTCACATGGGAGAAGGAGCTAGAGCGCTCTCCAGGGTCTCTTTATTAGGGCATGAATCCTGTTTGTGTTCAGGTCCCACCCTTCCTATCGTCATCACCTCCCAAAGGCCCTACCTCCAATTTTAAGTACACTTCGAGTTAGGACTTCCAAGTATGAATTTTGGGTGACACAAACATCCCGTCTATAACAGCGGATTATAACCAAGTAGTGTGGCCCCTCTCTTCCTCGGGTGTCTCCAGCTCCTGTCCTTTAGACGAGTCCCAGCTCCGGGGCTCCTAAGCTCCTGCCCTAGGATCTCAGGTTCTGCCCTTCTCCTTGACTTCCCAAGACCCCTGTCCTGGCCTTCTTCCTTCCTTCATAATAAGCACTCTCACCTCAACTGCCCCCGGGATGTGGTGTTCAGACAACCACAGGTAAACCAAAAAAATCTGACTCAAAAATAATAATAGGACTCTGAGCAGAGAGCAACATGCAGGATAAGACAATGTTACCCTTTGTCTTTGGGGTCCCCTTAGGTCTCCTCAAGCTGGATTGAGGAAATTCCGTGTCTATACAATGCCCACCACTAATGTCTCTACATGGATGCTTTTGGATCTTGATTCGGGAGACTGCAAATGGAACACAAGACAGGAGTTCCTGTCGTGGTTCAGTGGTTAACGAATCCGACTAGGAACCATGACATTGTGGGTTCGATCCCTGGCCTTGCTCACTGGGTTAAGGATCTGGCGTTGCCATGAGCTGCGGTGTAGGTCGCAGATGTGGCTTGGATCCCACGTTGCTGTGGCTGTGGTGTAGGCCGGAGGCTACAGCTCTGATGTGACCCCTAGCCTGGGAACCTCCATATGCCACAGATGTGGCCCTAGAAAAAGCAAAAAAAAAAAAAAACCACAAGACAGAATGGAAAAAGCATAGAATTTGGAGCCAGGAGACTTGGTTTTTGGAGAGGAATTTCTTCCTTTCTCCAGCAAACAAAACTCAGAATCTCTACGATTGGCCTTGGAGGAAGAGGCTCTGTTGAAAAGCAGCCTCTGGACCTCATAAGTATGGCTGTGTGTTCCCCAAGATTCTCCTTCCTTTTGAGACAATCTTTCTGGTTACCTCACTGGCCTTGGGGTATAGTGGAGATTACTCCTTTTGAATAATCTAGCCTGAGTGTGCCTCTATAGCGTAGCTGAAATGGACATAGAACTTTTCATCTACAAGTTCAGGGAAAATAAAAGGAAGCCATCATGATGTGCCGTGAGGTCATCTGGCTGACCTTGACTGTGCATCAGAATCATCTGAAATACATGTTAAAACATAGATTTTTTGAGGTTAATAGATGTAGACTATTGCCTTTGGAATGGATTAGCAGCGAGATGCTGCTGTGTAGCACTGGGAACTCTGTCTGGTCACTTATGAGGGAACATGATAATGGAAGAAAAAAGAATGTATACATGTATGTGTGACTAGGTCACCATGCTGTACAGTAGAAAAATTGACAGAACACTCTAAACCAGCTATAATGGAAAAAAATATTTATATATATATATATTATATATATATATAAATTATTGGAGTTCCCGTCATGGTGCAGCGGAAAAAAATCTGACTAGGAACCATGAGGTTCCAGGTTCGATCCCTGGGCTCACTCGGTGGGTTAAGGATCCAGCATTGCCGTGAGCTGTGGGGTAGGTCGCAGACACAGCTCAGATCTGGTGTGGCTGTGGCTGTGGTGTAGGCTGGCAGCTGTAGCTCTGATGCGACCCCTCGCCTGGGAACTTCCATATGCCACAGGTGCAGCCCTGAAAAGCACACATATATGTATATATATGTATATACGTGCATATATATATATATATATATATATATATATATATATATATATATATTCCTAGATGTTTGGTGTCAGGTTTTGCATGACTATTTGGAAAACCATACAGAGATGTTACAGGCTTCACCCTGCCCTGAAGCTTTTGCAGACTTCCTCTTGGTGGGCGCCAACCCCCCTGAGAGAACTCACTGTCCGACTAAAGCATCTTGGTTCCTGTTTCCTGCCTGAAGATGTGTCTCTTTCCTAGTTGTAGATCACCTTCCAGGGACAACACACTTAGCCACCCCAAAGCAGCTCTTAGAGTTTATACTTGCAAGTCACAACCTGATGCTCGGTATCTCATACGACCTTTCGTAAGTGATGGAGGGCATGTTTGTTTCAGGCTCTGCTACTTCTTCGCCACGTGTTTGACCTCTGTGAACCTCAGTGACCTCATCTGTAAAGGAGTAATGAGGATAAAACCTGCCTCACGGGACTGTAGACATGAATGAAACTCGGTAAGAAAATTGGGTTTTACAAGTTGGCTATGCAAATATCATTCGTCTTCATTTGGTCCTGAGGGCTAAAGGAGATATGTTTGAGAATAGTCCATTCCCTCCACCAATATTTACTGAGCACCGCCAGGCACTGGAGATTCAATGAAAGGAAAAAACAGACCTGTTCCCTAGATGACAATTCCAAAACGCAGTCCATTGGCAATCTCTTTTAGTAACAAATACATTTTTTCCAAGTTCAATATCTACGGGTTCAGTAGCCTGTCCTGAAGTGTCAGCAGAATCTTGACATACACACCCACCCTCCCCCATCCGAAATGTTTCCCAATTATTTCTGCCTCTGCTGAATACTCTGGAATCAGGGCATCCCAGGAACACACAAACTGATCTGTCCGCCAAATCATCAAGAGGGATGGCAGTTCCTGTTGCGGCTCAGCAGGTTAAGAACCTGACATAGTGTCTATGGGGATGCGGGTTGGATCCCTGGCCTCGCTCAGTGGGTTAAGGGTCTGACGTGGCTGTGGCTGTGGTGTAGGATGGCAGCTGCAGCTCTGATTTGACCCCTAGCCTGAGAACTTCCAAATGCCCCCTCCCCCCGAAAAGAGGGAGGTACCCACGTTGTTCCCTCTGCAAAGCCACTCAGAGAACCCTTCCTTACCCCAGATCTCAGCCAGCCTGAGACCAATGGTACTCTTGGCTTCCTAGCCTATTCTCCAGCGTTCCTTTTTCTTTCTAGTTCAGTTACAAAAAACAAAAACTCCCTCGTAAATGGATGGATACCAACAGATATGACTGCGTGAATGCAGGGAGTGGGCAGGAGGGTACACTATAGTCTGCTCTACAGCAGCAATATACTAGGCATATTTTATTCCACCCACACCCTTGAGCTTCCCAGCAGCCCTGCGAGATAGGCAACATATGAGGATTCTCAGACAAAGTCTTGTTTGTGATATGCTCAGTATCTCAGAGGCAGGAAGTGTTGTAACAGAAGCTGGAACTCAATGTTTTTGACCGCAAGTCTGGAGCTCTTTCTACTGCTCATCTTGTGGCTCAGCGCTCATATGTTTCGGTCAGTTTATGGGCAGAGAGTAACAGGAGCCTAACTGGTTGGACTGTTGGCCTAGTGTTAAAAAATATACGGTGGATGGAGTCCCCGCTGTGGCCCCATGGGATTGGCAGTGTCTCTGCAGTTCCAGGATGCAGGTTCGATCGCCAACCTGGCATGGTGGGTTAAAGGATCCAGCGTTGCCACAACTGTGGCTTGGATCTGATCCCTGGCCCAGGAACTCCATATGCCGTGGGGTGGCCAAAAAAGGAAAAAAAAAAATTGTGATGGATAAGAATCTATAGAGAGGTGTGTAGAGACGACCAGAAACAATCCTTGGAAGGAGATTTTCGAAGAGGGTTCTTTTCTTTTCTTCTTCCTGTTTATCTTTTTAGGGCTGCACTTGCGGCATATGGAGGTTCCCAGGCTAGGGGATCAGATTGGAGCTGTAGCTGCCTGCTTAAGCCACAGCCACAGCAACGCCAGATCCGAGCCACGTCTGCAACCTACACCACAGCTCATGGCAACACTGGATCCTTAACCCACTGAGCAAGGCCGCGTCCTCATGGATACGAGTAGGGTTCGTTACTGCTGAGTCTGGACAGGAACTCCCCAAAGAGGTTTCTTTTAAAATGTGGACATATAGAAAAGTGAGAAGTGGGGATGGATTGGGGTTGGGGAGCAGTATGTGGGGACCTGTATTTACTAATTGATTTCCCTTGGTATCATTTGAAGTTTTTACCAGGAGCCTCTATCACTTTTCTAATTTTTAGAAAGTAAATATCCAGGAAGGTGAACAATGCTTTTAATATGGGGTTAGAAAGATGTGTTTATCTCATCACTTGGAAGCTAAATTTGTTATTCCTGCAAACTAGTGATAAATAAAACTAAAGCCTCCGGTCCAGTAAATGATGGGATGAAAATTCCCATCCCTAACAGGGGGAGCCGCATGACTCATGCAGGCACGGGGCTGTTTTCTTTCATCTTCTAATGCAGCAGATCTATTATTTATTTATTTATTTATTTATTTATTTTTGCTTTTTCAGGGCCGCACCCATGGTATATGGAAGCTCCCAGGCTAGGGGTTGCATCAGAGCTACAGCTGCCGGCCTCCACCACAGCCACAGCAACACCAGATTGGAGCTGCACCTGTGACCTACACCACAGTTCCCGGCAAGGCCAGAGCCTTAACCCACTCAGCGAGGCCAGGGATCGAACCCGAAACCTCAGGGATCCTAGTCGGGTTTGTTAACCACTGAGCCATGAAGGGAACTCCCAGAATGATCTTTTTAAAACATATCGCATCATATCAGTTGCCTGATCTGAGACCCTTTGGGGACTGCACGTTACATCCATCCAGAGCAAATCCAAACTGCTTACCCTGGCCTCTGAGGCTTTCCACAACCTTCGTCTGGTCTATCTTGCTAACCTCATGTGATACGTGGAATTGTGTCCTCCTAAAATGCATATGTTAAGGTCCTAACCCCTGGTACCTCAGCAAGTGACCTCATGGAAATAGAGTCCATGCTTATGTGATTTGTTAAATTAGGATGAGGTCTTTCAGGAGTAGCTTGAATCCAATATGATTCAGGTCCTCGTAAGAAGGAGAAATTTGGAAACAAGCACACACACACCCTGCCAGGTAAAGATGAACGTGGCTATTGGGGTGATGCAGCAGAAGCCAAAGACCATCAAAGATTGCCAGCAAACCACCAGAATCTAGGAGAGAGGCACAGATTCTCTTTCACAGCCATAGAAGGAACCAAGTCCTCCAGCACTTTAATCTCAGACTTCTAGGCTCCAGAACTGAGGCAGCATGTGTTTCTGTTGTTTAGACAGCCTGGTTTATGATACTTTGTTACAGCAGCTGCAACAACCTAATTAATAACATCTTATCTCTTAGTGCTCATCTGCTCTCTCACTTGCTCCCCAAACACTATCTTCTTCTTTTTTTTTTTTCAGTTTCTCACACATCCAGCTTATTTCTTTTCTTTCTTTTTTCTTTTTTTTTTGCCTTTTCTAGGGCCGCTCCTGCAGCATATGGAGGTTCCCAGGTTAGGGGTCCAATCGGAGCTGTAGCCACCAGCCTACGCCAGAGCCACAGCAATGCGGGATCCGAGCCATGTCTGCAACCTACACCACAGCTCACGGCAATGTCGGATCCTGAACCCACTGAGCAAGGCCAGGGATCGAACCCACAACCTCATGGTTACTAGTCGGATTTGTTTCCCCTGCACCACAACGGGAACTCCCCTGATGTTTTCTTATGTATATGTTTTTAATATATTTCCCCCAATTAGAATGTGAATTCCATGGGGATTTTGTACACCACCATATCCCCAGCTTCTACCTAGAGGTCCCTGGCACATGAAAGACACATCAATAAATATTTGTTGAGAGAGTCCCCTGGTGATCTCACAGTTAAAGATCTGGCATTGTCACTGCAACAGCTCAGGTCACAGCTGTGGAGTGGGTTTGATCCCTGGCCCAGGAAGTTCCAGATGCCATGGGCACAACCAAAAAGTAATTTTTAAAAATTTGTTGAATGGGAGTTCCCATCGTGGTGCAGTGGTTAATGAATCCAACAAGGAACCATGAGGTTGCGGGTTCGATCCCTGGCCTCACTCAGTGGGTTAAGGATCCGGCGTTGCCGTGAGCTGTGGTGTAGGTTGCAGACTCGGCTTGGATCCTGAGTTGCTGTGGCTCTGGCGTAGGCCAACGGCTACAGCTCCAATTCGACCCCTAGCCTGGGAACCTCCATATGCCATGCGAGCGGCCCTAGAAAAGGCAAAAAAGACAAAAAAAAAAAAAAAATTTGTTGAATGGATGGGAAGAGTTCGTCAGTAGATTCATTCATTAAGCATTTATGGAAGCTCTACTACTTGACAGCCATTATGTAAGAACTTGAGGCACAAAGGTAACTAAGATAGGATCCCTGCCTATTGTCTTTCTAAGAGCCAGATCCCAATACTCCTATAGTAGAAAGAACCTGGGCTTTGGAATCTGACAGGTCTAAGTTCCTATCCTAGCTCTGTGGCTTACTAGCTGTGTGATCCTGGGCAAGGCACCTAATCTCTCTGTACCTCAATTGTCTCTTCTACCTAAGGGGGATAATATTAATACCTAACCCAGAGAGAGTTGTGCTAATAAATAAATATAATTGATAATGTGTATTAAAAGCTCAGCAGTGCCTGGTACCCAGCAAAGGCTAAAAAACGACATTCCACTTCTATTTCATTCTGATTAAATCACCAGGGCCCTTCTGCTCACAGCTCTTTGCCTCCCTTTGGGGGAAATTAACCATCCCCCAGGATAGCAGTAGAAAGTAATTTGGCCTAAAGGGAGACCCTGAGTGGTCCCAGTGTTTCTATCAGGGATCTCTGAGCCATTCAGGTGGGAGACACATGTTGGTAGTAAACACCCAACCTGCTTCCCTTCATGCCCTGCATATGAGGTAGTCATTCATTCATTCATTCATTCAGCATTTATTTCTTGAGCATCTATTCTGTCCCAAGCACTGTACTGAGTGCTGGGAGTATAAGAGCCAACGACCCACACATGGTCCTTGTCTTCACTGGGCTTACAGTCTAGTAGAGGGTTTGGAGGGGGTTGTCTGTATTTTTTTTATGTATTCTTTTTTTTCCAGTTTCTTTCTCTTTATTTTTTTGTATTATTTTTTTAATTACTCAAATGAATTTATCACATCTGTAGTTGTATAATGATCATCACAATCCAATTTCACAGGATTTCTATCCCATAACCCAAGCACATCCCCCCATCCCCTGTTTTTTCATGTAGTCTTTCAGCAAAGATTTATTAGGCCTGGCAGTCCCAGGCTTTATCTAGAGAAAATGGTGACATTGTTTCATTACCAGCTGTTATCCAAAATGACCAAGTAAGTGGCCCTGAACTTGGGGCAGGCATTGGCAATGGTGTTCATCCTTGGAGTTCTGCAGGCTTAAGAACCCTCCAGGAATTAACATCTTTTTTTTTTTTCTTTTTGCCTTTTCTAGGGCTGCTCCTACGGCATATGGGGGTTCCCAGGCTAGGGGTCCAATCGGAGCTGCAGCCACTGGCCTACACCAGAGCCACAGCCACGAGGGATCCGATCCGTGTCTGCAACCTACACCACAGCTCACGGCAACGCCGGATCCTTAACCCACTGAGTGAGGCCAGGGATCGAACCCGCAACCTCATGGTTCCTATTTGGATTCATTAACCACTGCGCCACGATGGGAACTCCAGGAATTCACATCTTAAAAATTTTCACATATTGAGCACTTGCTTTGTTTCAAGCACTAGATTCCATGCTTTGCATCTATTATTTTGTCGAATCCCCACAACAACCTTGAGAAACAGATACTGTTATTAAATCCTTTTATGTCAGATAAGGAAAGGGATGCTCATGCTGGTGGGAGAGTGGAGTGACTCATCCTAGATGGTACAGATAAGAAGTGGACTTCAGGTCTGCATGACTGCCAAGCCTCTTTCTAAAATACCATGATGCGTCAGTATTTCCAGAGGTGTTTTTTTTGTGTGTGTCTTTTTGCCTTTTCTAGGGCTGCTCCCGGGGCATATGGAGGTTCCCTGGCTAGGGGTCTAATTGGAGCTGAGGCCGCCAGCCTACACCACAGCCACAGCACCATGAGATCCGAGCTGCGCCTGCGACCTACACCACAGCTCACGGCAACGCCGGATCGTTAACCCACTGAGCAAGGCCAGGGATCGAACCCGCAACCTCATGGTTCCTAGCCAGATTCCTTAACCACTGTGCCACAGTGGGAACTCCCCATAGGCATTTTTGCTAAGGAAGCATTACACAGGGCTGACTTATTGAAAGCTAGGAGAGCTCTTGAAAGAAAAAATAAGGGTCATGAAATAGCTAGGAATCTCCAAATCCCCCTACTTTCCTGTATCCGTGGTCTATGGCCATGTAATGCTATTATCACAAAATTAGTGGCCAAAAACAAAACACATTTATTATCTCACAGTTTCCATGGGTTGAGTCTTGGCAAAGCTTAGCTGGGTTGTTTGCAAGGCATCAATCAACATATTGGCGAGGGATGGGCTTTCATCGGAGGCTCCATTGGGAAAGAATCCACATCCAAGCTCACATGATTATTGGTGGCATCCAATTCCTCTGGGCTGCAACACTGAAGGCCTCATTTCCTAGCTTACTCTCAGCCAGAGGCCACTCTTGTTTCTTTGCTGTATTAATTAGGGTTGTGCATAGACATAGAACAAACAGAACGTGTGTGTGTCTGTGTGGGTACAGATATGGAGAAAGAGAGAGGAGAGAGAGATTATGAGGAATTGGCTGATAATGAAGGTGACGAATCCAAAGTCTGCAGGACGGGCCAGCAGGCTGGAAGCCCAGGGAAGCGCCAGTGTTACAGTTTCGGTCTGAGGGGGCTGTGTCTGCTGGCAGGATTCCCTCTTGCTAAGGGGGAGCTCAGTCATTTGTTCTATTCAGGCCTTTAGCTGATTGATTGGATGAAGCCCACCCACATCATGGAGGGTAATCTACACGACTCAAAGGCCATCAATTTAAATGTTCATCTTGGAGTTCCCATCATGGTGCAGCGGAAACGAATCTGACTAGGAACTATGAGGTTGCGGGTTCGATCCCTGGCCTTGCTCAGTGGGTTGAGGATCCGGCGTTGCCGTGAGCTGTGGTGTAGGTCGCAGACGAGGCTTGGATCCTGCATCGCTATGGTTGTGGTGTAGGCTGGCAGCTACAGCTCTGATTTGCCTCCTCGCCTGGGAACCTCCGTATGCCATGGGTGCAGCCCTAAAAAGCAAAAAAAGAAAAAAAGTAAATGTAATCGTATACAAAAACACCCTCACAGAAACATCCAGAATAAGGTTTGATCAAATATCTGGGTACTGCGGTCTGGCCAAGTTGGTACTTAAAACTAAGCCCTTATACTTGCCATCATGGGCCTCCCCAGCATGACCACTTGGTTCATCAAAGCCAGCCAAGGAAGAGAGTTTCTTTTTTCTTTTTTTTTTTTTTTTGTCTTTTGTCTTTGTTGTTGTTGTTGCTATTTCTTGGGCCGCTCCCGCGGCATATGGAGGTTCCAAGGCTAGGGGTCGAATCAGAGCTGTAGCCACCGGCCTACGCCAGAGCCACAGCAACGCGGGATCCGAGCCGCGTCTGCAACCTACACCACAGCTCACGGCAACGCCGGATCATTAACCCACTGAGCAAGGGCAGGGACCGAACCCGCAACCTCATGGTTCCTAGTCGGATTCGTTAACCACTGCGCCATGACGGGAACTCCCGGAAGAGAGTTTCTTAGTGGGAGGCTCCTTGCAAGATTATGCAACGTAATCACAGAAGTGGTATCCTGCTACGATTGCCATATTCTGTTTGTTAGAAGAGAGTCCCAGGTATGTAATAAATTCATTGAGTAATAAAACAGAATAATAATAATAAAAAATAAGGAGTTCCCATCGTGGCGCAGTGGTTAACGAATCCGACTAGGAACCATGAGGTTGCAGGTTCGATCCCTGGCACCGCTCAGTGGGTTAAGGATCCGGCATTGCTGTGAGCTGTGGTATAGGTTGCAGACATGGCTCGGATCTGGCCTTGCTGTGGCTGTGGTGTAGGCTGCCAGCAACAACTCCAATTAGACCCCTAGCCTGGGAACCTCCATATGCCGTGGGAGCGGCCCTAAAAAAGACAAAAATAAAAAATAAAATAAAAAGAAGAAAGTCACAGGTCCGGCTGGTGATGTTGGGGCCTTGGAGGCCATGTTGGAGTCTTTCTGCCACAGTCCACCTTTTAACTGCCAATGATTCCCATCCCTCCCACATTCAAAATACATTCATTCCCTCCTAGCATTACCCAGAGTCTCATCCCATTACAGAATCTGCTTGAAGTCCAGCCACATCATTTAAATCAAGTCCAGGTATGGATGTGGTTCTTTAGGTTAATTCCTCTCTATATGATGTTCTTTTTTTTTTTTTTTGTCTTTTTTTGTCTTTTTGCCTTTTTCTAGGGCCACTCCCCCGGTGTATGGAGGTTCCCAGGCTAGGGGTCGAATCGGAGCTTTAGCCTCCGGCCTACACCACAGCCACAGCCACGCAGGATCCGAGCCACATCTGCGACCTACACCACAGCTCTTGGCAATGCCGGATCCTTAACCCACTGAGCAAGGCCAGGGATCGAACCCGCAACCTCATGGTTCCTAGTCGGATTCATTAACCACTGAGCCACGACAGGAACTCCTATATGATGTTCTATAAAACTAAACAGACAAGTAATCTCCCTCTTACAAAACCAACATAAAAAGATGGGGAGACATAGGATAACCACTGTAGACATTTCCATTTGAAAAAGGGGGGAGAAGGTCTTGGGAGACATCAGAGTCCGTGGCAATTCCAAAATCCAACTGGGCAAATAGGTGTTAAATATTCCTTGATTAGTTCCTAAGCCCTCTCTGATTACTTGATTCTGTCCTCTGAATTAGCCTCCCCCCCTCTTTTTTTTGTCTTTTTAGGGCCGTATCCATGGCATATGGAGGTTCCCAGGCTAGGGGTCGAATCGGAGCTACAGCTGCTGGCCTACACCACAGCCACGGTAATGCCAGATCCAAGCCGCATGGCAACACCGGATCCTTAACCCACTGAGCGAGGCCAGGGATCGAACCGGCAACCTCATAGTTCCTCATCAGATTCGTTTCTGCTGCGCCAAGACAGGAACTCCCTTTTTCATGGAAGGTAGTACACATTTGCAGCTAAGTAGTTTTATCAGCCTGCTTCCTGTCAGTCGAATTTTGGGGGTCCAACAGCCTTCTTTAATTTTGTTCTCTCTGTCTCGGTCCAAGCTAACAGTGGTTCTGCTGAAATAACTTTCTCAAAAACTGGACAAGTCTTCAGTGGGTTCAATCGGGGTTCCTTCCATTAGAAAAAACACTTGCCCACAGATCTATTTGAGATAAGCTCTTGCCAACCTCGGACTCCTGAGATGGCTAAGTACACAGCTCTTAAGCTTTCCAGAAGCCCTATTGTTTGAGAAGTTCCATGAGGCGTACCCTTAATCTCCTCAAAGGGCCTGTTGTGTGACTGAATACCACTCCGATCCTTTGATCTTTCTGAGGCTTTAACAAAAGATCGTACAGCTACTCTCTCAGCCTTTTCTCTATGCCATGCTTTCTTTCAAAAAATTTTTTTAACATTTATTTATTATTGAAGTATTGTTGATTTATAATAGTGTGTTAATTTCTGTGTAGCAAAGTGACTTATTTATACTTATTTATACATATTATGGCTCTGTGGTTAGCGAATCCGACTAGGAACCATGAGGTTGTGGGTTCGATCCCTGGCCTTGCTCAGTGGGTTATGGATCTGGCATTGCCATGAGCTGTGGTGTAGGTTGCAGATGTGGCTCGGATCCTGCGTGGCTGTGGCTCTGGTGTAGGCCAGCGGCTACAGCTCCGATTGGACTCCTAGCCTGGGAACTTCCATATGCCTCGGGTGCGGCCCTAGAAAAGACAAAAAGACAAAAAAAAAAAAAAAAAAAGAAGAAAATATTATTTGCTAATACGATTAATCATAGGAAATTGAATATAGTTCTCTATGCCATAAAGTAGGAGCTTGTTAATTATCCCCTCCATGTATCATAGCTTTCATTTGCTATTGCCAACCTCCCCCTCCCCCCTCCCCTCTCTCTCCTCCTCCCAAATCTCCTCCCCCTTGGAAACCCCAAGTGTGTTTTCTATGTCTGCAAGTCTATTTCTGTTTATTTCTTTCTTGTGTGTGTGTGTGTCTTTTTAGGGCCACACCCGTGACATATGGAGGTTCCCAAGCTAGGAGTACATTCGGAGCTGTAATCGCCGGCCTACGCCAGAGCCACAGCAACATAGGATCCGAGCATCATCTGCGACCTACACCACAGCTCACAGCAATGCCTGATCCTTAACCCACTGAGTGAGGCCAGGGATCAAACCCACATCTGCATGGGTACGATTTGGGTTCGCTAACCGCTGAGCCACGATGGGAACTCCAGTTTCTGCTTTATAGATAGGTTCTTTTGATGCCACACTTTCTGAGTGCTTGGAAGCTCTTTCTTTCTTTCTTTCTTTCTTTCTTTCTTTCTTTCTTTCTTTCTTTCTTTCTTTCTTTCTTTCTTTCTTTCTTTCTTTCTTTCTTTTTGCCATTTCTTGGGCTGCTCCCGTGGCATATGAAGGTTCCCAGGGTAGGGGTCGAATAGGAGCTGTAGCCGCCAGCCTACGCCACAGCCACGCAGGATCCGAGCCGCGTCTGCAACCTACATCACAGCTCACCGCAATGCTGGATCCTTAACCCACTGAGCAAGGGCAGGGATCGAACCCACAACCTCATGGTTCCTAGTCGGATTCATTAACCATCGAGCCATGACGGGAACTCCATGGAAGCTATTTCTTAATTTTAGCATCTTCTGCTATCTGGAGAGGCTGAGTGCTAGTTCCTTCTAGGTTTAATACTTTTTCTCTTAATGTATTTCTCCCCTCTCACATTTTACTATGAGCAGCAGGGGGGGGAAAGGCCATACCTTCAACACTTCCCTGAGGATGCTTGGTAAGTAAATAAGCAAATTCATCACCTATATGTTCTACTTTCCACATAACCTCAGGCAACAATTTCAATAAGCTTTTCCCCATAAATTAACAGGGATTCCCCCATAGCCCTGTGCCTGCCACAAGGTGCGTGTTTAATACATTTTTTTTTTTTTTGCTTTTTTTTAGGGCCACACCCGCAACATATGGAAGTTCCTGTTCTAGGGGCTGAATTGGAGGTGCAGCTGCCAGCCTAAGTCACAGCCGAAGCAACGTCAGATCCGAGCCACATCTGGGACCGACATCGTAGCTCACAGCAGCACTGGATCCTTGACCCACTAAGTGGGGCCAGGGATCAAACCTGCATCCTCACAGTTACTAGTCGGATTCGCTTCTGGTAAGGTGGTTGTCAGAATTTCATAAGATCATGTGTGAAATTGCCTGGCCTATAGCAGATATGTAGATCTTTCCCTTTGCTTCTGTTATGGACTGAATATTTGCATCCCCATAAAATTCATATATTGAAGCCCTAAACAGTGTGGCTGCAGTTGGAATGAGGAAATAATTAAGGTTAAGTGAGGTTGTAAGTGGAAGCCCTAACCCATTAGGCTTAGTGTCCTTTTAAGAAGAGACACCAGATAGCTCATTCTCTGGCTCTCTTTCCCTCTCTCTCTCCGTGTGTGTGTGTGTGTGTGTGTGTGTGTGTGTGTGTTTACCCTCTGAGGAAAGGCCATTCATACCAGGACACAATGAGAAAGCGGTTGTCTAGAAGCCAGGAAGCTCTCATCAGAAACTGACCATGACCTTGATCTCATACTTCGAGCCTCTAAAACTATGAGAGAATAAACTTCTGTTGTTTAAGCCACCCACTATATGATTTTTTTTTTTTTTTGGCCACCCACATGGTATATGGAAGTTCCCGGGCCAGGGATCAAATCTGCACCTCAGCTGTGACCTACACCACAGCTGCGGCAACATCAGATCCTTTAACCCACTGCACCTGACCAGGGATTGAACCTATGCCTCAGCAGCAACCCGAGCCACTGCAGGGGTGATGTCAGATTCTTAACCTGCTGTGCTGCAGTGGCAACTCCATCTCTTCTGGTGCTTTACGGTTACCTGAACTAAGACACCTTCCTTGGGTGAAGCTATTGGAATCTAGTGATGAGAACCCACTCCACTCAGTTCTCAGCTGCTCAACAGATGATGCTGGGACATGTGGAAAGGAACAATCTGCTTTTTAAAACTATAATGTTCAGGAGTTCCCCTTGTGGCTCAGTGGTTAACGAATCCGACTAGGAACCATGAGGTTGCGGGTTCAATCCCTGCCCTTGCTCAGTGGGTGAAGGATCCGGCGTTGCCATGAACTGTGGTGTAGGTTGCAGCTGCGGCTCAGATCCTGCATGGCTGTGGCTGTGGTGTGGACCGGCAGCTACAGCTCTGATTGGACCCCTACCCTGGGAACCTCCATATGCCATGGGAGTGGCCCTAGAAAAGGCAAAAAGACAAAAAATAAATAAATAAAATTATAATGTTCATTTTCTCTGATTATAAAATAATCATTGTAAAAAATAGGAAAATACAGAAAATCATAGTGAAGAAAGTAAAAGGTTTTGGTGAATTTATTATTTTTCTACGCATGGCAGTTTGTACACCAATCTCACCCAGAGATTGGAGTGACATTAATTCATAGTGCCTTTTATTCTTTTTCCCCCCTCTCATTTAATATTTATTAGAGTAAATTGCTTTCCGCAGATGTCTTTTCCTCCAGAATCATTTCTCTCCTGGGTTTTTGACTTCCTGTTCTCCAGCCTATTCTGAGCCAGCTTCGGCCTGTGTCAGGCCCTAGCTCCAAGCCCAAAAGAGGTTTGCCCCCTGTGGACATGCGTCAGGTCATATGAGTAACTATATTTTCACCTGCAACATTGCTGGGGAAGATGAGAGGAAATGGCAGTTCTGGGGACAGGTAGGAGCGAACCAGACTCTGTGACTCCCTTAAGACAGAGATTCAAGTTCTCTTTTACTAAAACCCAGTGATAGAACAAAAGCCACAGGCTAGGATTTGTGGCCTGAGAGCAAGGGAATGCACTGGCTTGATAAGAAAGACCCAAGGTTAATAATGATCCAGGGAGTTCCTGTTGTGGCTCAGTGGGTTAAGGACCCAACATTGTCTCTGTGATTATGTGGGTTTGATCCCTGGCCTCACTCAGGCTGCAGCAGAGGTTGCAGATGTGGCTCAGGTCCAGCGGTGCCGTGGCTGTGGCCTAGGCTGGCAGCTGCAACTCCGATTTGACCCTTGGCCCGGGAACTTCCTTATGCTGCAGGTACAGCTGTAAAAAGAGAAAAAAATAATTGTCAGTAGATGTAAACTCTTGCATTTGGAGTGGATGAGCAATGAGATCCTGCTGCCTAGCACAGGGAACTGTGTCTAATTACTTGTGTTGAAACTGGATGGAGGATAATGTGAAAAAAAGAATGTATATGTATGTATAACTAGGTCATCTTGCTGTACAGCAAAAATTGACAGAACATTGTAAATCAACTATAATAATTTTTTTTAAAAGAAAAAAGTTGGAGTTCCTGTCGTGGCGCAGTGGTTAACAAATCCGACTAGGAACCATGAGCTTGTGGGTTCGGTCCCTGGCCTTGCTCCGTGGGTTAGGGATCTGTCGTTGCTGTGAGCTGTGGCATAGGCTGGTGGCTACAACTCCGATTTGACCCCTAGCCTGGGAACCTCCATATGCCACAGGAGCGGCCCAGGAAATGGCAAAAAGACAAAAAAAAAAATAATACTACATATTTATTGAATACATAACTACTACGTTTCCTCTATTCTATGATGTGCTATTTTTTCCCCAAAATTTCTGAAACTGGGACTCATCACACCATGAGTTTATGTTTGCTTTTAAAGTCATTTTCTTGTCTTTCTCCCTCAAGAATAACCCTAAACCTCTCTGACTCCCTAAGCAAGGTCTTCTGAGACTTTAATGTGGGGACCTTGTTAAAACACAGATTCTGATTCAGTAGGTCTTGGGGCAGAGCCTGAGATTCTGCAGTTCTCATGAGCTGCCAGGCAATCCCAGGGCTGCTGGTCCTTGGACCACACTCTAAATAGCAAGGGTCTAGATCTCTAGACTAACCAGTCTCAGGCCAGAAAAACCATAGGTTGGAATGGGAGCCACATTGGAGTCAGGCCCGTGGAGCAACCTTCTTGATGTAGCAAACTTCTGGTCCACCAGCCTGGGACCAAGGTTTTGGAACAGTACTGAAATCTGTAGGTGGATAGTGAGTGTTCCTTTTTCTTTTTCTTTTTCTTTTTCTTTTCTTTTCTTTTCTTTTTTTTTCGGTCTTGTCTTTTTGGGCCACACCCACAGCATATGGAGGGTCCCAGGCTAGGGGTCCAATTGGAGCTGTAGCCTCGGGCCTGCACCAGAGCCACAGCAACTTGGGATCCAAGCCGAGTCTGTGACCTACACCATAGCTCATGGCAACTCGGGATCTTTAACCCACTGAGCGAGGTCAGGGATTGAACCCACAACCTCATGGATGCTAGTCATTTTTGCTAACCACTGAGCCATGATGGAAACTCCATAAGTGTCCTTAAATTAGCACCTTTGGTTACATATAAGAGTCATGTCTGCCATTCTGAATTGGAACTGTTTAGATGCCAGAAATTCTGGAAAGGAGACCCCAAGACCTTAGCCTTATTGATTTTACCTCTAGTCAAACTTTGCTAGTTGGAATCTTTGGCAGTTACCTCCCACATTCTCAGTAGGTAGGGAAGAGACTGCTGGTCTCAGTTCTCCAACTAGAGTAAAACCAGCCCTTTCAACTAACTATCCATTCAGCAATCAAGTAGACTTTTCTCGTCTCTCTTCTTTCTCTGTACCTTAAATAGTCAGGCATCAGGGCCTGGGGATTCTTATTTTTAATTTTCTTTCTTTCTTTTTTTTTTTTTTTTTTGCCTTTTCTAAGGCTGAACTCACAGCATGTGGAGGTTCCCAGGCTAGGGGTCTAATCGGAGCTGTAGCCGCCAGCCTACGCCAGAGCCACAGCAATGCCCAGATCCCAGCTGCATCTGGGACCTACACCACAGTTCACAGCAACACCGGATCCTCAACCCACTAAGCGAGGCCAGGGATTGAACCTGCAACCTCCTGGTTCCTCGTCAGGTTTGCTTCCACTGCGCCACAATGGGAACTCCTGTGACTAGCTCTTTTCATTTAGCATAATGTCCTCAAAGTTCACCTGTGTTGTTGCAAATGACAAGATTCCCCTCTTTCTTTTCTCTCTTTTCTTTTTTCTTCTTTCCTTTCCTTTGCTTTCTCTCCTTTTCTTCCCTTTTCTTTCTCTCCTTTCCTTTCCTTTTCTTTTCTTGCTTATTCTTCCCCTTCCTTTCTTCTTCCTCTTCCTCCTCCTCTTCCTCTTCTTCCTTTTCTTCTCCTCCTCCTTCTCCTAAATACTAGGCCACCAGGGAACTCCCAAGATTCCTTAAGGCTAAATAGTATTCTGTCGTAAGTATATACTGAATTTTCTTTGTCCACTCATCTTTTTTTTTATTACTCAAATGAATTTATCACATCTGTAGTTGTATAATGACCATCACAATCCAATTTCACAGGATTTCCATCCCATAACCCAAGCACATCCCCCCACCCCCCAAACTGTCTCCTCCAGAGACCGTAAGTTTTTCAATGTCTGTGAGTCAGCATCTGTTCTGCAAAGAAGTTCAGTCTGTCCTTTTTTCAGATTCCACATGTCAGTGAAAGCATTTGATGTTGGTGTCTCGTATGACTGACTTCACTTAGCATGATCATTTCTAGATCCATCCATGTTGCTAAAAATGCTGGTATTTCGTTCCTTTTAATGGCTGAGTAATATTCCATTCTGTATATGTACCGCCTCTTCTTGATCCACTCCTCTGTCGATGGATATTTAGGTCGTTTCCATGTCTTGGCTGTTGCAAAGACTGTTGCAATGAACATCGGGGTACATGTGTCTTTGCGAGTTGTGGTTTTCTCTGGGTAGATGCCCAGGAGTGGGATGGCTGGATCAAATGACAAGATTCCCTTCTTTCTTTTCTCTCTCTCTTTCTTTTCTTTTTTCTTCTTTCCTTTCCTTTTCTTTCTTTCCTTTCCTTTCTTCTTCTTCCTCTTCCTTTCTTCTTCCGCTTCCTTTCTTCTTCCTCTTCCTCCTCCTCTTCCTCTTCTTCCTTTTCTTCTCCTCCTCCTCCTTCTCCTAAACACTAGGCTACCAGGGAACTCCCAGGATTCCTTAAGGCTAAATTGTATTCTGTCGTAGCTATATACCGAATGTTCTTTGTCCACTCATCTTAATTCACAGCATTTTTGCCATCTGGCTCCTCCAATATTGTGTACCCCTGATGTCCTTCTGCACGTCCCCTCCACTGACTTCCCCATCCCAAACTCTTCTGCCCACTCCTCACAGCAATTTTTGCCTAGAATAGCTCCAATTCCTCCACTGCTTTCCTCCTCAACCATTCCTTCCCCCACATCTCCCACTTCTGGTCAGGTCTCATTATTGCCTCAAGAACATTATGCCCATTACGGAAACCAGGCTTTGATTCATTCAGTGCTTCCCATCCACACTACCTTCCCTCTTCCAGGAAAGGTTTTAGGAATAGCTAAGAATAGCTCTCATTTATTGAGTACTTACTCTGGGCTAAGCGCTTTATGTAGGTGATGTATTACAACAGCCCTATGAGCTAGATATTCTATAGTGATTCCCATTTGATGGGAGGAAACTGAGGGTCAAATAGAGTCTGTCTGCCTCTGTACATGTAGACTATGACTTTGTCTTTTCTTACTGATCCCATCGCCATTTAAATACTGTCTCCACTACTTTCAAAGCATATAGGAAATACATTAACTATGCTTTAGTTCCTTGAAGTGCTTCTGGATCCTGCTTTTATATACACATTATTTATAGTTTGCATATCTAAGGACATGGTGCCTCTCAAGCTTTTGAAGGACTTTTAAGCCATTTTGTTCACATCAATTGTTGAGCCCTTTGCTCTGCTGTCTTTATTCCTATTGAGGTGCTCAGTAAACCCCGTCTTTCTGGATGTTATAAAGCGGAGCCTCAGTCATGCCCCTGTAACAAGCATCCCAATCCCAAATGAGAGGAATCAGAATGAGTGCTGGTGCCTTCACAGGCAGGAGCATGAAACTCCTGGGCACACAGCAATGTCTCTGGCAGCTTTGAGGAGAGTGGGTCTGATGGGGTTGGGGAGAAGAGGGGTTTTCCGTTTTATTCTCTATACCTCCATAGTGTTAGTTTTTTTTTTGTTTGTTTGTTTGTTTTGTTTTTCTTTTTGCCTTTTCTGGGGCCGCTCCCACGGCATATGGAGGTTCCCAGGCTAGGGGTCCAATGGGAGCTGTAGCCACCAGCCTATGCCAGAGCCACAGCAACGCGGGATCCGAGCTGCGTCTGCAACATACACCACAGCTCACGGCAACGCTGGATCCTTCACCTGCTGAGCGAGGCCAGGGATCGAACCTGCAACCTCATGGTTCCTAGTTGGATTCATTAACCACCGAGCCACGACAGCAATGCCTCCTATAGTGTTTGATTTTTTAAAAAAATTAAAGTATAGTTGATTCACAATGTTGTGCCAATTTCTGCTGTACATCAAATTGACCCAGCCATATATATATATGCATTCCTTTTCTTATATTATCTCCCATCATGGTCTACTCCAAGACTGGATATAGTTCCCAGTGCTTCAGCAGGAACTCATTGCTATTCATCTCACATGTAATACTTTGTGACCTTTCCTTCCTTCCTTCCTTCCTTTCTTTCGACTGTATGAAATTTTCCCAGCCCTGGGATCGAATCGGAGCTATAGCCCCCAGCCTACACCACAGCTCACGGCAATGCTGGATCCTTAACCCACTGAGCAGGGATTGAACCCGCATCCTCATGGATACTAGTTGGATTCGTTTCCCCTGTGCCACAACGGGAACTCCCCCCAAATATTTTAAAGTTTCACAATGCTCATGGCTGGCAAGCAGGAGTAGACTGAGCTTGACGGATGGTTAGCATGGGTTCTTTGGAGGCAATTTTGCAGTGTGCGTTAGCATTTACCATTTATGTATCTTTGACCCAACAATACTGCTGCTAAGAATTTACCATTTGGGTTCATAGATGCAAACTATAGTCTTTGGAATGGATAAGCAATGGGATCCTGCTGTATAGCACTGGGAACTATGGTCACTTGTGATGGAGCATGATGATGTGAGAAAAAAGAATGTATACATGTATGTGTGACTGGGTCACCTTGGTGTGCAGCAGAAAATTGACAGAACACTGTAAACAAGCTCTAATGGAAAAAATAAAAATCATTATTAAAAAGAAATTTAAAAAGATATATACTCAAAACCATGTCATGATGTTTAGCATATAAGGATACTTACTGCAGAATTTTTCAAACTGGCAAAAAACTAAATGTATATCATTGGAGTTTGGTTAAATAAACTGTGGTTCATCTCTTAATACTGAGAACATTAAACAGCCATTTCAAAGCAAGAGGTGCAGAGTTCCTGCTGTGGTGCCACGAGATTAGCGGCGTCTTGGGAGCTCTGGGACATGGGTTCAATCCCTACCTGGCATCGTGGGTTAAGGATCCAGCATTGCTGCAGCTGTGGCTTGGGTCACGACTGTCTGATCTGATCCCTGGCCTGGGAGCTCCATGTGCCATTGTGCGGCCAAAAATGAAAAGACTAAAATGCAAATAAAAACAAGAGGTGGAGCTGTATTGCCGATGTGGCATGATCTTAAGGATGTGTTATTAAGTGTGAAAAGTAGGAAATGTGAATATAACATGCTACCATTTGTATCCTTCTCTTTTTTTGTCTGGAAGAATACATAAAACTGTCCAGAGGAAAATTACATTCAGATAGAAGAACTATATAGTTCTGGGGCTGGAGCGCTTTTGATCTACAGTTTCAACGCTTTGTACTTAAAATATTTTATCATGTGGGTGAAGAGCTTCTAAAGAAACAAAAAGACTGTTTTAAAATATCAAAGAGGGCATTGACAGACTTCAAAAGCTTGGTCCATGGACTCCAGGTTAAGAACCTTTGTGTTAGGGGCAAGAGCCTGCCCAAATATTTAATGTTCCATCTCTTCAGCCTCATAGTTCCCCAAGATCAAGGGCTCTGCAGAGACGCTGGTGGCAAGGTTTATATCCTGAAAAGTCACCCTTGGACAAATAGTCTTTAGTAAACAAGGGCCATATCAGTGTTAGAACATTAGGGTATAGCTTTAACTACCAACTCTAAGTTTCATTCTTTTTAAAAAAACTTTTGTTTTTTTTAAATGATTTTTATTTTTTCCATCATACCTGGTTTACAGTGTTCTGTCAGTTTTCTACTGTACAGCAAGGTGACCTAGTCACACATATATCTAACTTTTCATTTCTTTTTATTTTTTATTTATTTATTTTTTGTCTTTTTGTGTGTGTGTGTCTTTCCTAGGGCTGCACCTACAGCATATGGAGGTTCCCAGGCTAGCAGTCGAATTGGAGCTGTAGCCGCTGGCCTACACCAGAGCCACAGCAACATGGGATCCGAGCCGCATCTGTGACCTACATCCCAGTTCGTGGCAACGCCGGATCCTTAACACACGGAGCAAGGCCGGGGATTGAACCTGCAACCTCATGGTTCCTAGTCGCATTCGTTAACCACTGAGCCAAGACAGGAACTCCCTAATTTTTCATTTCTTAATTATTATGCACTCATAAGAAATTGCAAGAGACACTGCTTTATGAAAGATCCACAGTGTTCTTATCACAAGTAATAAATCCTTCCTTCTGAAAAACAGAATAAAGCCAAAAAAAGAAAATTGCAACATTAGCACAGAAGTCCTGTGACCCGTTACCCAGTTTCCCCAACAGTGACATCTTGCATAATTAAAGTATATATCAAAAATGGGAAATTAATTGGTTTAATACAATTATCTGGACTATAACTCTTACTCAGATTGTAGTAGTTTTTTTGTTTTTTTTTTGTTTTTTGTTTTTTTTTTCCCTGTCCAGCTGCATCTGTGGCACATGGAAGTTCCCAGGCCAGGAAGTGACCTATGTCACTGCTGCAGAAACACCAGATCCTTGACCTGATGTGCCAGGTTAAGGAACCAGTGCCTCCACAGAGACAAGCCAGATCAATCACCTACTGTGCCACAGCAGGAACTCCATATTTTACTAGTTTTCCCATGCACCCGTTCTTTGAGTATGTCTTTGTTATAATTCTATTACATTTCATCCCGTGGGTAGATGGGATATAAACCTCATCAAAATTGAGGCAGAAGTGTCCTGACATGACAAAGGAACTCCTGTTGTTGCCACTTTATAATCACTCATTTCCTCTCATTCCCTATCTGTTCTTAGCTGGTCTCCATCGCTCTATATGATTTTGTCATTTTTGGAATTTTGTATTCTCAAAAGAGAATGGAATCACAAAGAGATTAGCTCTCTTTCACTCAGCATAAGCCCCTGGGGATCCGTCCTTGTTGCCGCCTGTAGCTTGTTTCTTTTTATTACTGAGCAGTAATTCATTGTATGGATGTATTATGAGTTTGCTTACTCATTCTCCCTCTGAAGGACATTCGTTAGCTCCAATTTTGTATTATGGCGCATAAAGCTGCTATGAATAGACATGTATGGTTTTTTTTTTTGATTTATAAAATTTATTTTATCTCTAGTAGTAAGCAGGACCACAAAATATCTAGAATTATCGTTCACGAAGCAGCATAATCTAGTAAACTAGTGTTTTTTAAAATTATAGTTGATCATGTACAGATTTTTTTTTTTTGGCTTTTTAGGGCCACACACGTGGCATATGGTGGTTCCCAGGCTAGGAGTCGAATCGGAGCTGTAGCCGCCGGCCTACACCACAGCCACAGCAATGCCAGATCCGAGCTGCGTCTGCAACCTACACCACAGCTCATGGTAATGCCGGATCCTTAACCCACTGAGCGAGGCCAGGGATTGAACCTGCATCCTCATGGATGCTAGTCAGATTCGTTAACCACTGAGCCACAATGGGAACTCTAATTTCTCCATTTTTAAAAAATGGTTGCACCCATGGCATATGGACGTTCCCAGGCCAGAGGCTGAATCTGAGCCACAGCTGTGACCTACACTGCAGCTGCAGCAATGCCGGATATTTTAACCCACTGTGCTGGGCTGGGGATTGAACCCATGACTCTGCAGTTACCTGAGCTTCAGCAGTCAGATTCTTAACCCACTGTGCCATGGTAGGAACTCCTAATTTCTCTAATTTTTTTTTTTTTTGTCTTTTTGTCTTTTTTAGGGCTGCACCCGCTGCATATGGAGGTTCCCAGGCTAGGGGTCAAATCAGAGCTGTAGCCGCCGGCCTACACCACAGCCACAGCCATGCGGGATCTAAGCTGTGTCGGCGACCTACACCATAGCTCACGGCAACACCGGATCCTTAACCCACTGAGTGAGGCCAGGGATCAAACCTGCAACCTCATGGTTCCTAGTCGGAGTTGTTAACCACTGAGCCACGTCGGGAACTCCTCTGTTCCTTTTAATCACCCACTTCATCCATGTGGCCTTTGTCTTTCTATCAATCCTGACTTCTCTGTTTTTCCATGAACTTGACTAAATAGAGCTTCCCTTATTGGGTTTACAAGTCCTAAGTTTAAGTGAACAACAGAGACTGCCTAGCATCTCTGTATTCCAATTCCAGATTCTCACAATGGAATCTGGTTGCCCCATCTTGGATCAGGAATCCTATATGGTTCAATCAGTTTGGCTCGGGAGTCAGGATTACAACATGCTGCCAAGAGTTTACCTTTATGAGTGGGAAGGATCTGTATTGTTAGAGAAAGGGGATGGTGGGTTTGGCAGAGCGCTCAAAGCAGATAATGTATGAGAAATCATTGAAAAAAATAGAAATAGTGGATGATCCTAATAATGGCCATCAATTGTTTCTGTCTGCTACCTTTAATTTCTCTCTTTTTTTTTTTCCTGGTAATAGATTCCATTCCTTGGACCATAAGGATGGCGGACCTATGACCCAAGGTGAATGGATCATGGCCAGGATCCCTGTGCTCAGTCCTGCCATTTAGCATCTTTCTGGAATCTTTCTCCCCTCTATGATCTGGCCATTCAACCACCCCCATCCTTTTAGAGTTCACCTTGGGCTTTAGTAGTGTTTGTATTCTATCCTGCAGAATTGCACAGATTTCGTATTTTCTGCTGACTTTGGGTCTGATGTCCCTAATGCTATACACAGGAAAGTCTTTGGGGAGGCATCTGGGCCCCTAGGAAAGGGATGTAAGCCTTTCCCAAAGTCCCTTAGCTGACCTCCCTTTAGACTTCACTGGCCAGAACTGGTTGTCCGTCATTGGTCAAGGGAAAGAGTGTTGCCAGAATTGTCAGAAACCAGTCCTGGCTCATCTCCTAGGGCTGACCCACCCTCCCTGAGATCAAGACATCTCTGTTGGCGATCTGTTGAATGTTGAGGGTCTGTTAGCAAGAAGATAAGAGCATGCCTGCCAAAATTGTCTGCCGCAGAGCGTGAGCTCACAGAGGCCAGACTTTCTGGGATTTACTCTCTCTGATCCTGGCTTCTTCCAACTTGCAGGCCACCTCATCCAGACCTTCCTTCTCTTTCCCTTTTTCTCCTCCTTTTGCATGGTATTGGAATAGTTGGTGACTGCTAGCCTGTTTCCTGGAAGGAGAACCGCTCCGATGAAAAGAAACGCACGTGGCAACGAGGGGTAAGTGACTAGTTCTAAGCCACATTTTTGCATGCTCTGTCTGTCTTGCAGTGCAGCATTATGTAGGAAATATCTAACATACAAGGCCACAGAGCATAGGGATAGGAGCCGGGCTCCGGAAGCATATTTCCTGCTTTCAAACTCCTGTGTCAATAGCTAATAGTTGTGGTAACTTTGGCCTAGTAACTAAAGTCTCTGTGCCTCAGTTTATCATAGGATTGTTGTGAAAGGAGATAATACATACAAAACCCTTAGTATAGTGCTTGCATGTAGTAAGCATTCACTAACTATTATGAGTTATTACTCAACTATTATTCACACTAATAGAAAAGTCTGGAAGGAAAGAGTGTTTTTGTCTAAATGGTGGATTTCAGGGGATTTTTAATTTTTGTTCCTGATACTGTTCTGTATTTTCCAAGTATCCTACAATGAAGCATGTATAGCTTTGACAAGCAGAATGTAACCCATTTCATTAAAATTAAATCAGTGTTCTTACTCTCAAATAACCATGCAAATCAAGAAGGATCTTAAATGGGGGCATATGAAACCATCAAAAAGAACACCTGCCACTGGCTCTCAGTGTGACTAGGATGTGGGCAGTCACTGTACCTCTCAGATTCCACTCAAGCAGGAGAATTCTTGGGCTGGTGTTTCTTCCAGAATTCCGAGGACAAAGTGATGTAATGATGGATGAGAAAATATTTTGTACATATGAGCAGATAGGATTATAATAATTAGCCTCAGATTCTTTGAATTTGGCCAGGCAAAAGGAGACTGGGTTACTAACAGTTGTGCTTTCTGAAAAGGCAGGACTTGGGCTCAGAGATATCAGGCCAGAGGCCAGTTGGGCATTTTGAGTTGAAACTAGAGCTTAGAGAGAGACAATGGTACTGGGCGCCTGTCCTGAGGGTGTGGGAAGAGAAGAGGGAGAGAACTAGCATTGGTTAGCCACTTGGAACTGTCAGTTACTTGACATAAAATCTCAAGGAACGGAGTTCCTGTTGTGGTGCAGTGGTTAACGAATCCGACTAGGAACCATGAGGTTGAGGGTTCGGTCCCTGGCCTTGCTCCGTGGGTTAAGGATCCGGCATTGCCGTGAACTGTGGTGTAGGTTGCAGACGCCACTCGGATCCCATGTTGCTGTGCCTGTGGTGTAGGCCTGCAGCTGCAGCTCCAATTCGACCCCTAGCCTGGGAATCTCCATATGCCACGGGAGTGGCCCAAGAAATGGCAAAAAGACAAAAAACCAAAAAACGAAAAACTCAAGGAACTTAATCCTCAGCCACGATTCTGGGAAGTGAGTTTTTCTGTCCGCAATTAAAGATGTATGAATTGAGTCTCAGATAGGCAGAATGATTTTTCCAAGGTCCCAGGAGACAAGAGCATGGATTAATGGATTTAAACACTTATCTTTACAATGTTGGGGCCTTTATTTTATTTGATACCATGTTCCCTGTGGGTAGAGTGACTCTACACCTTGGTTTGCCCTAGGTCAGTCTCACTTTGTACTTTATTCATGGCGGGATAATGAATAGTCCCTTTTCACTTTCAAAAGTGTCCCAGCTTGGATGACACATTGTATGGTTAGCTTACCAATGGGGAACAGCAATGGGGGACAACCAGGTCAGAGGGGTTCACTCTCTGGCCCCTCTCTCTTCCATGAAATGCAGCATAACTTACATTTTTTTTTTTTGTCTTTTTGCCATTTTCTTGGGCTGCTCCCGTGGCATACGGAGGTTCCCAGGCTAGGGGTTGAATCGGAGCTGCAGTCACCAGCCTATGCCAGAGCCACAGCAACTCGGGATCCGAGCCTCATCTGCAACCTACACCACAGCTCACAGCAATGCCGGATCCTCAACCCACTGAGCAAGGCCAGGCATCGAACCCGCAACCTCATGGTTCCTAGTCAGATTCATTAACCACTGAGCCATGACGGGAACTCCATATGCTTTCCCCTTTGATCAACAGATTCAGCTGAGCTTTGTCTTCTTGGTAAGAACAACAGGTACCCTTTTGGAATGCTCATTTAATCCTCACAGTGCTATCATTAATTCCAATTTAAAGATGAAGAGGCAGGTACAGAGGGGCAAGTGACTTGTCTAAGGGTCCAAAGCTGGTAAGTAGTAGAGGCAGGTCTTCAACACAGGTCTGCTTAACTCCGCAGTCCAGGACCCACTGGAGAATCTTCATGTGAAACTTCCCAAACCATAGGGTCTAGGATCCATGACAATGTTTTACTAGGACATTGCACCCTACTCTGATTTTCATTCCCTTTCCTGTAGCAGATGGAAGAACGGTTCATGGTGTCCCTGTGCTCTTCAAGATGGTCTCAAAATCCCCACCAGAGTCCACCCTACAAATGTCAGTGAGACTTCCTATCATTAGAGTATGGCCCTAAGTTGTGTATGGCCTTGGGTTGTGCCCAAGTCATCAACCCATCTTTTCGTTCTACTCTCAGATGCCTCTTAGCATGTCTTTCTTATATGAAAATCCCATGAAACAACTATCCTGATCTTCAAACCATCTCCTTCCTAGGTTAAGCAGGTAGTGGACTTGGGGTTTTGAATAATGGGTCCTTTAACAGGAGAGTCCTGGATAACGCATGTAGGAGTCTTCCCATTGCAGACGAATCTGGGAAGTTCCTCTTATGTCTCAGTAGGTTGAGAACCCAACTAGTATCCATGGCAATGCAGGTTTGATCTCTGGGATCAAACTCCTGGGATAGTGTATGTAGGAGTCGTCTCATTGCAGAAGAATTTGGCCAGAGCCAGGCGGAAGGTCAAGGACAAACTCAGAGGCCTGAGTGAAAGTCCAAGAGGGCCCTAGTCCCAACAAATTGCTAGAGTATTGAGCAGAGAAACTGAGGCAAAAGACTGGGCCTTTGTAACTAGTTGCTAACTTGGGCCTGGAGAGAATTACAGAAGAAAGATAAAAAGGAGAGAAGTAGGAATGGTTACAATTTGGAGGCCAGTCTTAGTTCTACTGGGAAAGACCAGAGGAAGGAAAAGAAGGTGAGGGATGACATCAAGCCTTTTTAGTAGCCTTACGTAAAACATTAAATTAAAAAAATTTTATGGACATACAGTTGTGTTAATGTTGTATTGACGATGTTGTGTTAATTTCTGCTGTACAGCAAAGTGATTCAGTTATACATACACACTGTTTTTATTTTTTAATTGAATTGAATTTTATTTTTTAAAATTTCTTATTACATTTTTATTGAGATATAATTGACACACAGCACTGTGTAAGTTTAAAATGATTTGACTTATATACACCAAGAAATCATTACCACAGTAAGTGCAAAGGACATCCATCATCTCATGCAGATAAAACATGAAATAGAAAAAAAATTTTTTTCCTTGTGATAAGAACTCTTAGAATTTCCTCTTTAACTTTCATACATAACATAGGGCAGTGTTAATTATATCATGTTGTACATTGCATCTCTTGTACTTATTTGTCTTATAACTGAATTTGCTACATCTTTTGACCAGCTTCCTCCAATTCTCCCTTCCCTACCCCTTGCCTCTGGAAAAAAAAAAAAACAAATCTAATTTTCTATTAGATTTGTTTTGGACACACTGTTTTTAAAAATATTCTTTTCCATCAGAGTTCCTGCGGGGCTCAGCAGGTTGAGGATCTGATGTGGTTACTGCTGAGGCTCGGGTAACTGCTGTGGTGTGGGTTCAATCCCTGGCCCTGGAACTTCCACATGGTGCAGTCATGCCTCCCCCTGCCACCCCCCCCCCAAATTCTTACCCATAATGGTTTATCTCAAGATATTGAACAAGTTCCCTGTGCTATATAGTAGGACCTTGTGGTCTATCCATCCTACATGTAATAGTTTGTATTTGCTAAACCCAGCCTCTCACTTCATCATGCTCCTACCCCATTACATAATTATTTCATATAAATGATGGGTAGAAACAGATATAAACTCAAGGGACTGTACAATTTTCAAGCTCTGAGGCAGCAACAACTTACTTCTCTCCTTCCTTCAGCAATTGTGTTTTTATCCAACAGGTTAGGCTTCTCCATTTCTTTTATGCTGCTTGTCCTAACATGAGTCAACCGAAAGTGCTCAGTGGGGCCACTGTCTCAAAACCTTCTCCCAGAGAAGGTAGCTCTCGGCCCCTGGCTACACTCTGCCAGCCCCAGGAGGGTCCTGTCACAGAGGGGAGCACTGCTGTCTTCCTCTGGAACAACTCTTCTGCTGCCTCTCTCTCTCTCTCTTTTTTTTTTTCTTTTTCTTTTTACAGCCATACCTGCAGCATATGGAAGTTCCCAGGCTAGGGGTCAAATCGGAGCTATAGCTGCTGGCCTACACCACAGCCATGGCAACACTAGTTCCGAGCCGCATCTGAGACCTATGCCACAGCTTGTAGCGATGCCAGATCCTTAACCCGCTGAGTGAGGTCAGGGATCAAACTTGCATCATCATGGATACTAGTTGGGTTCTTAACCTACTGAGCCACAGTGGGAACTCCTTTCCTGCCTCTCTTAATCTTCAGCTGTCTCCTCAGGCTTGTTCCCTTTGGCAGTCAGGCTCTAAATAGGCAGATGGGGTGATGTCAGGCCTTCAGGCATCTCATGGACTAGGTTCTTGAGAAAGAGAGGGAGAAGAGTCCAAAAGACCAGCCCTAGTTGCTTGGCCAGGGTACTGGCCTCTGAGTATCTTTTAGTTCTCATGCTGAGTGCTGATGACTCAGGAAATGTGTGTGATCCAGTCTGGCCACTCCCCAACTCCAGGCCATGGGCCTTGTCACGTGACCAGACGGAAAGCCCCCCAGTAATCAGATGTCCTGTCTGCATAATCTGCAGAGACGGGTGATACTGATACCAAAAGCTCTCCCTACTCCTCATCTCAAAGACACCTAGCTATTTTTTTTTTGTCTTTCATCTTTTTCTTTTAAGGGCCACACCCACGGCATATGGAGGTTCCCAGGCTAGAGGTCTAATCAGAGCTGTTGCTGCCAGCCTATGCCACAGCCACAGCTATGCCAGATCCGAGCTGCATCTGCGACCTACACCACAGCTCACGGCAACGCTGGATCCTTAACCCACTGAGCAAGGCCAGGGATCAAACCCGCAACCTCATGGTTCCTAGTTGGCTTTGTTTCCACTGCGCCACAGCAGGAACTCCAAAGACACCCAGCTATTATGGAGCATGGAGGCCACACTTGATCTTGGGTGACTGGCACTTGGTGTCCATACCCTTGAGAAGCAAAATGGGATGGTGTAATCTGTGCAGTGGTTGATACCTTCTATCAGCTCTTGGCTCATCCGGAAGGGCTCCTTGTCTTTAGCCCTGCTACTAACGTGAAGGTAGAGCTACACACAGTACCTGCCACCCTATAGCTGACCCAATGTGCCTCTGCCTGGTAGATGAGGTTGTGCCAGGAAGACCCCAAAACATCTCAGGGCTCCCAGTTGTGTAGGAGTGATGACTAGGGCAGTTCCTCAGGATGGATCGAAGTTTCTGGAAGGAAAAGAGGAGGAGCAGGTTCGAGGGAGACCATCAGCCTAGAATTCTATGACAACTTCCGACTTACCTCTATCCCAGTCTTCCAAAGGCTCTAAAGGTTTTTAAACAGGAGGGTGACTTGTGTCACAAGAACCACAGACCTAGGTATGTGTCTGGGCTGTACCACTCACTAGCTAGATAACTTTGAGCAATGAATTTTAACTTGTCTAAGCCTCCATTTCCTCAAAATATAAGACAGGGAAAAATGATTTCTACTTTAATTTTTTGTTTGTTTGTTTGTTTGTTTGCCACCCTACGGCATATGGAGTTCCCCCGGGCCAGGGGTCAGATCTCAGCTGCAGTTGCCACCTGTGCCACAGCTGCAGCAATGCTGGATTCTTTAACCCACTGTGCTGGGCTGGAAATCGAACCTGCGTCCTTGTGCTCCAGCGGCACCATCAATCCTGTTGCACCACAGCGGGAACTCCAGTTTCTGCTTTAATGTGGAGATGACATGAGATGACATGCAAAAAGTGCCTGGGACAGTTTGGCACCTAGGGGACATTCAACAAATAGAAGTTATTACCATTCTGGAGTTCCCGTCATGGCTCATCGGAAACGAATCCGACTTAGGAACCATGAGGTTGCGGGTTCGATCCCTGGCCTCCCTCAGTGTGTTAAGGATCTGGTGTTGCCGTGAGCTGTGGTGTAGGTCGCAGATGCAGCTTGGATCCTGTGTTGATGTGGCTGTGGCTGTGGCTGTGGCCGGCAGCTGCAGCTCCGATTGGACCCCCGGCCTGGGAACCTCCATATGCCGCGGGTGCAGCCCTAAAAAGCAAAAAAAAAAAAAAAAAAAAAAAAAAGAAAGAAAAAGTTATTACTATTCTTACTGAAAGGAAGACAGACCAAATGAAATCAGCTAAATTTTCAAGCCCCTCTATTACATGATCCTATCTGTGTTTTAGCCTCCATCTCCGGCTGCTTCTCTCTTGCGGCTTTCAGCGCCAATCATGTGGGATAAATTCCCATTTCCTCGCCCTGCCCCTGCATGGTTCCACTTTCGTGCCTTTGATCGCGTTCTCCCCCAGCTCAGCCTGCCATCCCTGTCCTCTCTGCCTAAGCAAGTCCAGCCCATCCTTCACATCCCCCCTCATCCAGGAGGCAGGGCTCCAGGGTCTTAGAGCGAGGTGAGCAGAGGTGTGTGAGGACGAGGTGGCAGCTGACCCTCAGATGCACTAGCGGTGTCCATCCTGGCTCTTGTGGGCAAAGAGGAAAAACAAGCCTTGCTGGGAGGGCCAGGGGACCAAAATGGGACAGCGGTGCAGAAAAATAGCATTTGGAATTGCTTCCTGAGACCTCGGTGACCTTAAATTGACAACAAAGAGGAAAAGGATTGCAGGCCACTCCCGTTAATGAGCCCTCCCAACAAGAAGCTCAATGCTTAAGGTCCACAGACCAAGTGCTTCGGGGCCTCAGAGCCGAGAGACTAATTAGAGTTACAGTTTCTGGAAATTTACTTGTCAATGCTTTAACAAAGAGAGCGGGATACCCGCACGTGTGTCTGGTTAGTGTTGTTCAACATTCGAGGAGCTTTTGCTTAACATCTGAAGTATCTTAATTAGAAAGGTACCCTCCATGTGTTAGTTATCATCTGAAGAAACCCATATGCCAGAGGGCTGTCACAAATACTTAAGGTTTCTCCAGTTGACATCGGTGACTATGAAACAGCATAATACAAATTAGAAGTGATTTTTTTGTGTGGGTGAGATGAACATAAGATATGGAGACTGGCTAAAAATACACAAGGATTTCCACCTTTGTACATATAGGCTGCAAGAATTTAGCTAGTCCAGGAGTTCCCGTCGTGGCTCAGTGGTTAATGAATCTGACTGGGAACCATGAGGTGGCGAGTTTGATCCCTGCCTTTGCTCAGTGGGTTAAGGATCCCGCATTGCTGTGACTGTGGTGTAGGTGGGCAGCTACAGCTCTGATTCGACCCCTAGCCTGGGAACCTCTATATACCGCAGGAGCAGCCCCAGAAAAGACAAAAAAAAAAAAAAGAAAGAAAAAGAAAAGAAAAGAAAGAATTTAGCTAGTCCAGTTGCATATTTCCTATGGAATGATGCCTCTAGGCTTAGGATTTCCAACTGGTCCAATGTTCCAAGGCTTACTGCAGCATTTGTCACTGGAATCCTACCACTAAAAGATGGCACATGCAGGAGTTCCATGTGGCGCAGTGGGTTAAGGATCCAGCATTGTCACTGCTGCAGCTTGGGTCACTGCCGTGGTGCAGGTTTGATCCCTGGCCCAGCATTGTCACTGCTGCAGCTTGGGTCACTGCCGTGGTGCAGGTTTGATCCCTGGCCCTGGAACTTCCACATGCTGTGGGTGCAGCCGAAAAAGAAATCAACAAATAGAAAGAAAACATATGTCACGTAAACCCGATCATGTTACTTTTTTGCTTGAAAACTTCCAGTGGCTTCCTGTCTCATTTAGAGGAAAAGCCAAAGTGCTAACCATACTGCCCAAAACCTGGCTGATCTTGTGCTCTGCTCACCCACCCATCCCATAGTTAGTCTTACTTTATCCATTAATACTCTTTCCCCTCATGCCCTCTCCTCTGGCCACATCGGCCTCCTCACTCTTCCCCAGGTATTCCCGGAACCAGGCAGCCTTCCTTCTCAGGCCCTTCACACTTGTGTTTTATTTTGCCTGGAATGTTTTGTCATTTTAGGGCCACGCCTGCAGCATATGGAGGTTCCCAGGCTAGGGGTCTAATTGGAGCTATAGCTGCCCGCCTACACCACAGCCACAGCAATGCCAGATCCTTAACCCACTGAGCGAGGCCAGGGATCAAACCTGCATCCTCATGGATGCTGGTCAGGTTCATTAACCGCTGAGCCACGATGGGAACTCCTAATCGTTTTGGTGGTGGTGGTGGTGGTTATCCCCTCTAAGAAGATGTAAGCTCCAGGGAGTTCCCATCGTGGCGCAGTGGTTAACGAATCCGACTAGGAACCATGAGGTTGCAGGTTTGATCCCTGCCCTTGCTCAGTGGGTTAAGGATCCAGCGTTGCTGTGAGCTGTGATGTAGGTTGCAGACTCGGCTCGGATCCCACGTTGCTGTGGCTCTGGCATAGGCCGGGGGCTACAGCTCCGATTGGACCCCTAGCCTGGGAACCTCCATATGCCGCGGGAGCGGCCCAAGAAATAGCACAAAGACAAAAAAAAAAAAAAAAAAAAAAAAAGAAGATGTAAGCTCCACAAGTGCAGAGATTTTGCCTGCCTTATTGCCCACTACTGTCGTTAATGACTAGAATATGCATATAGAAGGCATTTGATAAATATTTATTGAATGAATGTTTCTGTAAGACCGGTGTGGCATATTAAGGTGGCAGCAAATCTTTTGCTACCCTTCTCACTGAGAGGTAGTCTAATCCCCCTTTCCTTGAATCTGGAGAGGTTTAGTGATTTACTTGGCCAAAAGAATGCAGGAAAAGTGACCTTCTGAGGGTTCCTGTTAACGAACCCAACTAGTATCCGTAAGGATGTGGGTTCAATCCCTGGCCTCTCTCAGTGGGTTAAGGATCTGGCGTTGCCATGAGCGGTGGTGCAGGTCCCAGACGCGGCTCGGATCTGGTGTTGCTGTGGCTGTGGTGTAGGCTGGCGGCTGTAGCTCTGATTCAGCCCCTAGCCTGGGGACTTCCATATGCTGCGGGGGTGGCTCTAAAAAGCAAAAAAAAAAAAAAAAAAAAAAAAAACCTTCTGGAACTTCTGAGGTTAGGTCATAAGACTTTTAGTTTTCACCTAGGTCCCTCACTCTCTGAGCCTTCGGCTGCCAGGTAAGAGCTCCAGCTACCCTGAGACTGCCATGCCTCAGAGTTCCCTTGCCCAACAGTCTCATCTGAGCCCAGCCTTCCAGTCTTCCCACTAAGGTGTCAGACATGTGAGTGGAAGCCTTCTCGGACCCTCCAGTCCAGCCTCATCCACCGGCTGAGCACAGCCTCAATCATGTGGAACCGAAGAATCATCCAGCCAAACCCTGGCAGAATTCTTTTTTTGTTGTTTTTGTCTTTTTTTGCCATTTCTTGGGCCGCTTCCACAGCATGTGGAGGTTCCCAGGCTAGGGGTCTAATCAGAGCTGTAGACGCCGGCCTACACCAGAGCCACAGCAACGCGGGATCCGAGCTGTGCCTACAACCTACACCATAGCTCACGGCAACGCCGGGTCCTTAACCCACGGAGCAAGGCCAGAGATCGAACCTGCCACCTCATGGTTCTTAGTCGGATTCGTTAACCACTGCGCCACGACGGGAACTCCAACCCTGGCAGAATTCTTAACTCCCAAAATTGTGAGATATGATAAAACAGTTGTTTGAAGCCACTCAGTTCTTTGGAAGCTTGTTACACAGTCATAGATAATTAGAACCCCCAGAAAGAGCAATCTGTATTTCTCCAAAGCCCTGCCTGGGTGCCTGGAGAAGCAACTCACCTCTCTGAATACTCTGTTAGAGAATATTATCCGTCCCTTGAAGGAAAGCTAGACAACTCTGAGAAAACCAACTTCTGGCGAGCCCCTCCATCCCCACATCAGGGGCAGAGGTTGTGGGATAGAGGAAGGCTGTCGTCACTGGAGAGTCTGCCAGCCTTCTCGGGTCACTCGCTCACTGAGGACACAGATTTCGTAATGCTGACAGCCAGTTTGAGGTCAGGAGTCAGAGGACTCTGGCAGGCCCTTGAGCAACTATAAGCATTTCAACTCTTTCCTATTTTTTTGTTTTTAAAGGGCTGCATATGGAAGTTCCCAGGCTAGGGGTTGAATCGGAGCTGCAGCTGCCAACCCACGCCACAGCCACAGCCATGCCAGATCCAAGCCGCATCTGCAACCTACCCCGCAGCTCACGGCAATGCTGGATCCTTAACCCACGGAGCGAGGCCAAGGATGGAACCCACATCCTCATGGATACCAGTTGGATTTGTTTCTACTGCACCACAAAGGGACCTTCCCATTTCAACTCTTAAGGACTTCCAAGTGGTTGACTCTTAAAGAAAAACGTAACAAACATGACTTAATCTTCCCGATGGTAGGAAGCTGAGCCTGAATTACAACAGTGTTATCTGTCCCTGACCTTGTTCCAAAGGAACCTAAAGAGGAAGGAGAGGCCCGTTCACTAGTGGCACTTTCTAGCCGGGTCTCATTCACATTTCAAAGTGCTCTAGGAGAAGATTCATCATGATGATTATTTTGTAATATACAGAAATATTGAATCGCCATGTTGTGCACCTGTTATTCACGTGGTGGTGTGGGTCAATTATACTTCAATAAAAAAAAATAGAGAAAAACCCAGACGCCTAACATCCTTGAGTGCACTTCAAGGTTTAACCCGAGGAGTTCCCGCCGTGGCGCAGTGGTTAACGAATCCGACTAGGAACCATGAGGTTGCAGGTTCCATCCCTGGCCTTGCTCCATGGGTTAAGGATCCGGCGTTGCCGTGAGCTGCGGTGTAGGTTGCAGACACGGATCAGATCCCGAGTTGCTGTGGCTCTGGCGTAGGCTGGTGGCTACGGCTCCGATTAGACCCCTAGCCTGGGAACCTCCATATGCCGCGAGAGCGGCCCTAGAAAAGGCAAAAAGACAAAAAAGAAAAAAAAAAAGAAAGAAAGAAAGAAAATTAATTGCTTGTATCCACACACACAAAAGCACCCTAGTGGAAATATCCTCACTCTAGTCCCAGCTCAGCCATTAACCTGCCCTGGGGACCTCCTGCAAGGCATCCCATCTCTCTGGGCCTCAGTCTTCTCATATGTAAAATAGACAAGTCTCTTAGCAGTAACTAGCCTGTTAGAAGCTCCAAGAGTTGGCGCTCCAAGGTAGTGACAGACAGGCGAGAGGTAGTGTTGAAAATACTAAGATGACTTCAGCAGAAGTGCAAGAGCACGCCTGCGTCTCATTGACTTCGGGTCCACAAATCCCGGCCTCTGTCTTCTCCCCCTTCTCTGTCTTCCCTCCCATCCCTGGTGTCAGGTTGTATTTGGTTCTGAGACTTTGATTCCATCCATCAATAAATATGCTGATGGAAGGCATTCATCAAAGTCCCCAGATTCAGATTTTCTCATTTCCTATTCTCACATACCCTTCACAACCACACTCCTGCATTTCTCATTTCCTTCCACTGCCTACACTTACCCGCCCTCTCTTAGGTAAGTGGTTCTCCCTGGGAATGGGAGTGAGGGTGGAGTCCTACAGGACATTTTGTGAACTATGTGGTGGTATTTTTGATTGTCACAATAATTGAGGGGTGGGTACGACGGGCAGACAGGGTTTGGGGTTGCTAATTCCTGGAGAGCTCATGACAGTCCCATTTTTTTGTGTGTGTGTCTTTTTGCCATTTCTTGGGCCACACCTGCGGCATATGGAGGTTCCCAGGCTAGGGGTCTAATCGGAGCTGGAGCCACCGGCCTACACCAGAGCCACAGCAACACGGGATCCGAGCCTCGTCTGCGATCTACACCACAGCTCACGGCAACGCCAGGTCCTTAACCCACTGAGTGAGGCCAGGGATGGAACCCGCAACCTCATGGTTCCTAGTCAGATTCGTTAACCACTGCGCCACGACGGGAACTCCAAGACAGTCCTATCTTTTGAATGTCCTGCTAGATACTCATGAAGGTGAACAGACTACTTAAAATGATCAAGAACTGTGAAAATGGAATTCCCATTGTGGATCAGCAGGTTAAGAACCGACATAGTGCCTGTGAGGATGTGGGTTGGATCCCTGACCTCGCTCAGTGGGTTAAAGATTCTGTTTGCCACAAGCTGTGGCGTAGGCCGGCAGCTGCAGCTCTGATTTGGTCCCTTGTCTGGGAACATCCATATGCTGCAGGTGCGGCTGTAAAAAGAAAAAAAAAATGATCTGAGTTTATACCCTAACTCCATATTATATAAAAACACCAAATCATTTCCTACAGTTTACATGAAAACTGAAGTTTTCCGGAGTGCAACTATCGTGTTAATCAAGAGAAGACTATATTTTGCCTCGAATTTTATCCAGAGTTATTCACGACTTGGAAAATCACACCTCTATGGTAACATACCATTGTGGTATTTGAGGGGCTGATACAACACACCTTTATCAGTTGGCATTTTCAGGTAGAGGCAATTGAGGTCATTTGTCTTCCAGGATAATCATGACTCAGCGTATATTGAAATGTACTTTATTTTCTTAAAAAGTATAGTTCTTATGCCCTTGATATTGCAGTTTGGACATTGCACTCATCTTTTCAAATTATGTGCATATGTAGGTTATTTACCCACAAATTCCATTTCAGGGTAATAAAAGAGTGTTACAAAATATTTGTATTATTAAGTCATTAAAGTCATTATAGGAGTTCCCACTGTGGCTCAGTGGTAGTGAACCAGACTAGTATCCATGAGGATGCGGGTTTGATCCCTGGCCCCACTCAGTGGGTTAAGGATTCGGAGTTGCTGTGAGCCTGCAGTGTAGGTTACAGAGGTGGCTCGGATCTGGCGTTTTTGTGGCTATGGCGTAGGCCGGCCGCTGCAGCTCCAATTCGACCCCTAGCCTGGGGACTTCCATATGCCACGGGTGTGGCCCTAAAAAGACAAAAAAAAAAAAAAAAAAAAGATGACCCCCAATGACCCCTGGCTGCTGGCATTCATACCTTTGTATAGGCTCCTCCCACATTAAATGAGATTAACCTGTATAACCAATAGGATATTGTGAAAACGATGGAGTACTTTTAAGGGTGGGTCATAAATGCCTCTACAGATTCTCTCTCTCTCTCAGATCACTTGAAGCCTGCTGCCCTGTGATGAGGACACATAAGCACCCCTATGGAGGTGAGCAACTGAGGCATCCTGCCAGCAACAAGAACCTTGACAGCCTGTAAGTAAGCTACCTTGGTAATGAATCCTCCAGTCTTAGCCAAGGCTTCAGATGACGGCAAGCATAGCTGATTTTCTTGACTACAATCTCGTGAAGGACCTCGTGTTTTCATCTCCTAGTTAAACTATTCCAGATTCACGACCTGTATCAACTGTATGAGAGAAATATTTCTTGTTATTTTAAGCTACGAAGTTTGGGGATATTTTGCCAGGGAGGACTGACCTTTTTGTTTTGGGGGTGGGGGGGGCGCTGTACCTGTGGCATATGGAAGTTTCCAGGCTAGGGGTCCAATCAGAGCCTATGCCACAGCGACAGCCACGTGGGATCCAAGCTGTGTCTGCAACCTACCCATAGGTCTTGGCAATGCCAGATCCTTAACGCACTGAGCGAGGCCAGGGATCGAACCTGCAACCTCATGGATACTAGTCGGGTTTCTTTCTGCTGAGCCACAGTGGGAACTCCAGACCTTATTTTTTTAATTGAGGTATAGTTGATTTTCAATGTTGAGTATATATAATATACATATTCTTTTTCATATTCTTTTCCATTAAAGGTTATCATGCGTTATTGAATATAGTTCTATGTGCTACACGATGGGTCCTTGTTTATATATTTTGTATATAGTAGTGTGTATACTATAGTATATTAATCCAAAAGTCCTAATTTATCCCTCCTCTCACCTTCTCCTTTGGTAACCATAGGATTGTTTTCTATTTCTGTGAGTCTATTTCTGTTTTATATATAAGTTCATTATCCTTTTTTAAATCATTTATGTATATATATATATATTTTTTTTTTCTGCTGTACAGCATGGTGACCCAGTTACACTTACATGTATACATTTTTTTTCTCCCATTATCATGCTCCATCATAAGTGACTGGACAGAGTTCCCAGTGCTACACAGCAGGATCCCATTGCTAATCCATCCCAAAGGCAACATTCTGCATCTCTTTACCCCAGGCTCCCAGTCCCTCCCACTCCCTCCCCTTCCCCCTTGGCAACCACAAGTCTCTTCTCCAAGTCCATGATTTTCTTTTCTGTGGAAAGATTTCTTTGTGCCATATATTAGATTCCAGCTATAAGTGATATCATATGGTATTTGTCTTTGTCTTTCTGACTTACTTCACTCAGGATGAGTCTCCAGTTCCATCCATGTTGCTGCGAATGGCATTATTTCATTCTTTTTTATGGCTAAGTAGTATTCCACTGCTTATATACACATCTTCTTTATCCAGTCATCTACTGATGGACACTTAGGTTGCTTCCATTTCTTGGCTGTTGTAAGTAGTACTGCTATGAACATTGGAGTGCATTACCTTTTTTTTTTTTTAAATTTAACTTTATTGAAGTATAGTTGATTTACAATGCTGTGTTAATTTCTGCTGTACCGCAAAGTGATTCAGCCATATATATATATTCATATCCATTCCCATATAGGTTGTCACAGAACATTGAGTAGGTTTTCCTATGCTATACAGCAGGTCCTCTAGATTATCCATTCCATATACAAAAGTCTTCCTTTGCCATTCCCAAACCCTAGTCCATTCCCCCTTCCCCTCCCCCCCTCCTTCCTCTTTGGTGACCATACATTTGTTTTCAAAGTCTGTGAGTCTGTCTCTGTTTTGTAAATAAGTTTATTTGTATCATTTAAAAAATTCCACATATAAGTGATATCATATGGTAGCATATAACTTTTTGAATTAGAGCTTTCCTCTTTTCCATATTTTCTGGATATATGCCCAGGAGTGGGATTGCTGAATCATATGGTAATTCTTTGTTTGTATGTTTGTTTTTAGGGCCACACGCATGGTGTATGGAGATTCCCAGGCTAGGGGTTGAACTGGAGCTACAGCTGCTGGCCTACGCCACAGCCACAGCAACGGGGGATCCCAGCCATGTCTGTGACTTACACCACAGCCCACAGCAACACCAGATCCCTGATCTACTGAGCAAAGCCAGGAACTGAACCAGCATCCTCATGGATACTAGTCAGACTTGTTTCTGCTGCACCACAACGGGAACTCCTGGTAATTCTATTTTTAGTTTTTTAAGGAATTCTCCAGACTGTTCTCCACAGTGGATGAACAAATTTACATTCCCACCAACAGTGTAGGAGGGTTGCCTTTTCTTTCTACCCTCTCTGGCATTTATTATTTGTGGACATTTTCATGAAGACCGGTCAGGCTGGTGTGAGGTGATACCTCATTGTGGTTTTGATTCGCACTTCTCTAATAATCAGTGATGTTGAACATTGTTTGCATGTGCTTTTTGGCCATCTGTAGGTCTTCTTTGGAGAAATGTCTATTGAGGTCTTCTGCCCATTTTTTGATTAGGTTCTTTGTTTTTTAAAATATTGAGTTGTATGAGCTGTTTGTGTATTTTGTAAATTAAGCCCTTGTTGGCAGCATCAAATTTGTGAATATCTTCTCCCATTCAGTAGGTTGTCTTTTCACTTTATTGATGGTTTCCTTTGCTGTGCAAAAGCTTCTAAGTTTGATTAGGTCCCATTTGTTCATTTTGGGTTTTACTCCCAATTGCCTTGAGAGACCCATCTAAGAAAACATTGTTACAATTTATGTCAGAGAATGTTTTGCCTGTATTCTCTTCTAGGAGTTCTATGGTGTCATGTCTTATATTTAAGTCTTTAAGCCATTTTGAGTTTATTTTTGTGTATGGTGTGAGGGAACGGTCTGACTTCATTGATTTACATGTGGCTGATAGACTGACCTTGTTATGCCTTTCCTAGATTCTCAATCTCTCCTTAATAGAATATAAGCTCCAAAGGGCATAAACCTTGTCTGTTTTGTTCATTACTGTATCCCCCATGTGTAGAACAAGGCCTGGCACATGGCAGCTGCCAAATATTAATTGAATGAATGAATGAACTTTGGCAAAAGAGATGTAAATTCTCAGAAGGCAAATATGACCATCATGATTTATAAACAATATGATTATCTAGATAGATAATCCAAGGCAATCAATTGAGAAACCATTAGAACCCATGAAAATAATTCAGCAAGTTGGCAAAATATAATAGCAACATACAAAAAGCATTAATGCTTTTATATGCCAACAATAATCTACTAGGCAATGTAATAGATTTTAAAAAGACCACAGTCACAACAACTCCTAGAGCTATAAATTGCCTGGGGAAAATCTAATAATAAATGCACAAAGAAAAGAAAAGAGGAAAAGAAGAAAAATTGAAAAGTTTACTGACAAAAATAGAAGAATATCTGAATGGAGCGATAGTATGTTATATTTCACTATGGTAAAGCTCAATATTGTAAAGGTGTCAATGACTTTAAAAGTCTATAAATTTAATCCCAATCAAAATCTTAATGGTAGCTTTTACAAAACTCACCAAATTGATTTTAAAATCTCACTTGGAAGAGCAAATGTTCAAGAATAGCTGAGACAATTTTGGAAAAGAACAGTGGGAGGAGACTTGCCCTATCAGATATGAAAATGTACCATAGAGGTGTGGTAATTAAAATGATGTGGTAATGGAAATAACATTGACAAATGGATCATTGGATCAGAATAAAGAGTCCAAAATAGATCTAAATATATATATGGGAATTCGGGGTTTGTTTTTGTTTTTGCCTTTTAGGGCTGCACCTGCGGCACATGGAAGTTCCTTGGCTAAGGGTTGAATCAGAGCTACAGCTGCTGGCCTACACAACAGCCACAGCAACGCTGGATCCCTGACCCACTGAGGGAGGCCAGGGATCAAACCCACATCCTTATGGATACTAGTCAGATTCATTTCTGCTGTGCTGCAATGGGAACTCTGGGAATTTAGTTTTTAACAAAGGAGAAAGGATAAAATATTAATAAATGGTCTTAGGAAAACTGGTTATCCATTTAGGAAAAAAATTAAGTTAGAAATTACCTCACAACTTTCAGAAAAGTAAATTTCAGATCAATTAAAGGCCTGAACATAAAATATAAAGTTATAAAAAAGAAATATAGGGGAGCATAAAATAGCATAGTCATAAAACATAAAGACACAGGTAAATTAATCTGATTGAATCAAAAACATAAAACACCTCTAAGACAAAAACATGAAAACAAAAGTACCTCATAATCGTCAGTACCATCAGATTACTGAAATTCTTTATTTTATGAATTGAATATTAAAAATTATTTTGACAGGTTTTGTTTTGTGCTTTAGGGCAATGAAGAAACAATCTTTGTTTTATGTTTCAAGACAGTAATGCCTCTTTATTGGGGGCTGTTTAAAAATTACAGCCTTTATTTTCATGGGTCGAGAATCTTGTAAAACAATAAATGTGGGGATTCTCAGAATGGCTGAGTGAAGAGCTTGGAAGACACTCTCCCCCAAAAAATCCAATAATAAAACCTGGAAAAATGATCAAAAAACAATCCCTAGGGACTCTAGAAGACAATACCAAACACTTATTTCCAAGAGCCATCAATGTAGAAGGCTTAGTAAATGGTTCCCTTAGACCAATTTTCCCTGACAGAAATTCAGCATTTGATTATGCTTTCAATTTATTTTTTATTTTACTTTATTTTATTTTATTTTATTTTATTTTATTTTATTTTATTTTATTTTATTTTATTTTATATGTATGCTTTCAATTGAGATTTTTCCTCTTTGTACCAGGTCAGGGTACCTAGTGGATAGTCAATAAGTGTATCTTAAATAAATCTATTTTATACCAGCTCTACATTAGGATGATGGGGCTGCTCAGAAAGTAAATAGTATCAGTTGGACAGAGCCAGTCTTGAGATTTAGCCAACATAGCCAGGCTTATAATGCTGTTGTAGAAAAAGACCATGAGAGAGGGATGACTTTGATAACTGGCTCTAATAAAGCCCATCATTCACTCTACAAGTGCCAACCACAAAGCACTGAAGAGGTGGAAGTGAACATGGCATCATTCTTAGCAATGCATATAGCATGCACTCCTGGTGTTTCTCCAAGTGTCTGAATTTCCTTTTCTGATGAGGACATTGTCGGATTGGATCAGGGCCCACCCTAACAAACAGCCATATTCACCTCTTTAAAGGCCCTATCTCCAACTAGAGCCGAATTCTTAGATACTAGGCACTGGGGGACTCAACATATGAATTTGAGAGAGAGACAGTTCAGCCCAAGACATCAAGTTCTGTGAGAATGCAGATCATGAAAATGAGAACCATTGCAATACCAATGCTAGCAAGTCTGAAAAAGAAGGCTCAACTACTGTGTTATTTTAGGCAGATGAAGACCACACACAACTGGATTAGTGAGGTAAATAACCCAAACAAGACCTATTATACAATATAAAGAATTTGGGTTTGGGCATGGTACACAGAAGGGTGTGTGAATGCACATATGGAAGCCGAAGTCCTGGATGAGATTGGTGAGTGCTTTGAAATTCATTTAAAAATCTCCCTTAAAGATACCACTGCTCAGTTGACAGTAACAGCCACTGAATTAGCTTGAGCATATCACATCAATGAACATGCATTATTATTCCTTTGATTACTATATGAAACTGACTAAAGTTACATATCCTGATTCAGAGGCTGCAACTATAGGCAAATAAAAGGGAGACATTTTGATAACAGATTTAGTCCCTTATAGCATAGATCTGATTCTGTCAGATTCTTATCAACGATCAGGCTTTTCACAGTGTATCAAAGGATGAGTCTGATCTCGGCAAGAAAAATTCATCCATTGGTTTTTAGGGTTAGGGAAAACTCATCCATTTAGTTTTTAGGTATTTCAATTTTCTTTTAAAAATGGAGTTTTGGGAGTACCCATCATGGCTCAGTGGGTAATGAACCCGGCTAGTATCCCTGAGGACATGGGTTTGATCCCTGGCCTTGCTCAGTGGGTTAAGAATCTGGCATTACCATCAGATGTGGTGTAGGTTGCAGACGCGGCTCGGATCGTGTGTTGCTGTGGCTGTGGTATAGGCTTGGAATTTCCATATGTCACCAGTGTGGCCCTGAAAAGACAAAAGACAAAAACATAAAATAAAACTGGAGTTTCATATATTGCCTTTTTTTTTTGGCTGTGCCCATGCCATGCAAAAGTTCCCAGGCCAGGGATCGAACCTGTGCCACAGTAGTGACAAAGTCAGATCCTTAACCTGCTGAGCCACTAGGAACTTCTTATTTTGTCTTTTTGATATCCATGAGGATGTTCATGAAACCACAGAAAGCTGAACAATACAAACTAGATATTACACATCTATTTGTATATTCAGCAGACAGTACACATGTAAATTGTGAAAATTCCATTCAGTCTATAAACCTACTCAAGAAAATGAAAGTACTACCATATAATCCAGCAATATCACTCCTGGGCATATAACTGGACAAAACTATAATTCAAAAAGATACATGCACCCCCATGTTTATTGGAGCACTATTCACAATAGCCAAGACATGGAAACAACCTAAATGTCCATCGACAGATGAATGGATTAAGATGTGGTATATATATACAATGGAATACTATGCAGCCATAAAAAGAACAAAATAATGTCATTTGCAGCAACATGGATGGAACTAGAGACTCTCATACTAAGTGAAGCAAGTCAGAAAGAGAAAGACAAATACTATATAATACCATTTATATTATGGCATCTAAAATCTGGCACAAATGAACCTATTTATAGAACAGGAACAGACTCACAGACACAGAGAAGAGACTTATGTTTGCCAAGGGGGAGGGGGGAGGGAGTGGGATGGACTGGGAGTTTGGAGTTAATAGATGCAAACGATTACATTTAGAATGGATAAGCAATGAGGTCCTACTATATAGCACAGGGAACTATAGCCAGTCTCTTGGGAGAGACCATCATGGAAGTAAATCAACTATAATTAAAAAAAAAGTAAACAAAACCTAAACCAAGCCAAACAACATCGGAGTGGAGTGAGAGATTTTTCACTCTTTATAAATTAAAATTGTCATTGGGCAGGGGGCCAAGGGTTTGTATATGCTGGTCTTTAAGGAGTGGGAGGGATGAGGTAGCTGGAGTTGGTGATTAATGAGGACCTAGTCTTTTTCTTGGGAGAGAATACATAGGTTAACTTATAAGAAAATAGGTTCATTTCCTGGGTTCTGCCTTCAGGAGGGAACTACATCCCATCTTTGAAGGAAACCCACAACTCCCCCGCCCCCAGAGCCAGGAGTCAAAACCTGGCTTCAGGTCCAGGCAGGAAGCCCTTCCCTTCAAGCCTTTGTACTTGGACTCCATTGAACAGCTTTGCTATCCTGCGGTTCAGGAACTGTTCTTTCCTCAGCTCTCTGCTACAGACTGTGAAGTGAAGAGGAGCACCGGAGAGGAAGTCAGGAGACGGAATTGTTCATGCATCAACTCACTCCCTGCCCCTTACCCCCTAACTCTACCCTTTTCCCTGCCTTGCTAAGAGATCTAGCTGCAAAATGGGGCTGATGATGCATGCCTGGGCTGTTGAGAGGATTAACTGCAATTCTAAGTGAAGTACCCAATCCCCAGACTCTCAGTGCCCATTGGTTCTATGGGAATCAGGAGCTGCCTGGCCTCAGCTCTTGAAAACCCTTTTCCCTCCTTTCCATCCGCAATGAACATAATACTAAATATTTACCACTGACATATATTAACATAAAATATTACATATTACAAACGTATATTTCAGTCCCCCCAACATCCTTTAGATTTCGGAACTTTTATCCCCATATATGGAGAATCCATGGTATGGAGCTCGAGACACAGAGAGGTAACTTTCCTAGAGCCACCCAATTAGTAAGTGATAGAGTCACTATTTGGACCCAGGTTTCCGGCTGCAGTGTATTCCCTGGGAGGTTCCCAGGCTGAATGCACTTTCGGTGCTTGCCCATATCTGCAGAGTTCATTTCCAGGCTGTGAGAGTACATGATGTTCCCACCTCGGGGGGGAGGGAGCTACAGAGTGCCCAGAGGCCCCACTTGGCCTGCGGGGGTCCTTTCTGAGCAAAACAAACAAGCTTAGCCCCACCCTTACCTCTGTCTCCTCAGGAGACCATAGATAAGCCAAGATTTGGATCTCAGACCTGCCCAAATTCGGGTCATAGGGAAGGAACCTCAGAAAATCAGGTTCTTCAGAAATAAAGTACAGAGGGGAGTTCCTGTCGTGGTGCAGTGGTTAATGAATCCGACTAGGAACCATGAGGTTGCGAGTTCGATCCCTGGCCTTGCTCAGTGGGTTAAGGATCCGACATTGCCGTGAGCTGTGGTGTAGGTCGCAGACGCGGCTCGGATCCTGCGTTGCTGTGGCTGTGGTGTAGGCTGGCAGCTACAGCTCTGATTCGACCCCTAGCCTGGGAATCTCCATGTGCTGCAAAGCGGCCCTAGAAAAAAGCAAAAAGACAATAAATAAATAAACAAAGTACAGAGGGAGTGAGGTTATGGCTGGGGCTAATGATCCCTAAGAATGTGAAGATTAACCTCAGCTGGTACCAGATCTTCCCTGGGGGTGTCAATGGTCCACTCTTTAGGGCTCCCAGCTCTTCTCACCTTGGAAATGGGCAACACAAGATAGGCAAGGAGATGAGTGGTGGAGGAATCCTTGGTATCAAATAGGGCTTTGCTTACTCTGGTGAATCCCAAGGTGTTATGTGACTTTGCCCACCTCCCTCACCAGGCCTAAGCTGCCTCTTCCTGGCCTTTGGCCGTGTAGCCTGCAGGCAGAAGCACTGGAGCTAGAAGGGGATGGAAGCTAGAAGGGGATGGGAAAGGGAAGCTACAGTTTAAAAGGAGCCTTGGTGGTTGCCTAGCAACCATCAGCCCACACAATAGCCTTGAGGAGTGTTTGTCCTCTCCTTGGACCCTCTCCTCCCAGGGAAGTGGACAGGGAAAACACAGGGGAGTTGGGGTGGGGGACTGCCATTAAAGAGTGTCTCCTTGACCAAACTTTGGGCAGGCTCCAACCATCTTCTCAACCAGGCCCTGGCTTTTGAACTTCTGTGTTCCTCTCTGCATTATCTAATTTTAGCAAGAATGCTGCCAAGTCTGTTTGACCAGAATGCCCATGCTAGTCTGATCATCCTCAATATTGGATCAAATTCCTTAACCGCCACCATCCCCCAGGTGACCTCTGATCACCCTGACTGCCTTCAGTTAGAATCCTGTTGGGTCAGTTTAGCCAGAATCTCCCCTATGTTTCCTTTTAGTCATTTTTTTCATCCACTGGTAGACCTGCCCTTACCCTGTTCCTTGATTCCAAATCCTTACTTTTCCTTGTAGTCCAAGCAAAGACCAATCTTTCTCCCCCCCATTTTAAACCCCATTGTAGTAGTCCCCCAAATAAAGTCTTACTGTCCTTAAGATGTGTCATGAATACTTTTTTTCATGAACACCCCCATGATCGTTCCAAGATAAGGAGCCGAAATTACCAAGCACAGAGTGAGGCTTTCCTCAGAAAGAGCAACATTGGGTAAAGTTTGTACATATGGTCAAATAATTTTTAACAACCACCTGCTGTAGCATTGCTCGCCTGCTAGCTAGATGTGACAAGCTCCCCTCGGTGGAATCCCTTCCATGGCCACCAGACTTCTAGGAAATTCAGAAGCAGGTGGGGTCATTTCTCCACATGTACAGCTCCTTCTGTTTGAGGCTCTTTCCTGCCTTATTACACCATCATCTTAACTACAAGGTCTACCATGGGCCCTTTCCTACCAGACATGGATCTCAGCCAAGCGAAGGAAAAAAGAACAAGGGATTTGTGTCTAGAATAAAGAACACTTACAACTCAACAATAAAAAGGTAAATAACCCAATTAAAACATGGACAAAGAATTTTTTTTTTTTTGTCTTTTCTAGGGCCGGACCTGCGGCATATGGAGGTTCCCAGGCTAGGGGTCTAATCGGAGCTGTGGCCTCTGGCCTATGCCAGGACCACAGAAATGTGGGATCCGAGCCACGTCTGTGACCTACACCCCAGCTCATGGCAATGCCAGATCCTTAACTCACTGATCGAGGCCAGGGATCGAACCTGCGACCTCATGGTTCCTAGTCGGATTTGTTAACCACTGAGCCATGATGGGAACTCCTGGGCAAAGAATTTGAATATATAATTCTCTAAATGAGATAGGTGTATGGCCGAAAAACAGATTAAAAGATGCTCAGACGTCATTAGTCATCAAGGAAATGCTGCAGATCAAATTCCCAATGAGATACTATTTCACATCTACTAGCATGGCTAGAACAAAAAAAGTCAAATGCTAAGTGTTGATATGCAAGGGATATGGAGAAATAGAAACCCTCATACCCCGCTGGTGGGAACATAAAGTGGTACAGCCACTTTGAAAAATAGTCTGATGATTCCTTAAAGGAGTAAACATAGAATTACCATATGACCCGGCAATTCCACTCCTAGGTATAGACCCAAGAGGAAGGAAAATATAGGCTCACACAGAAACTGGCACATGCATATTTATAACAGCACGATTCACAACAACCAAAAAAGTGGAAACAACCCAAATGTCCACCAACAGACAAATGGATAAACAAAAGATGGTACCCGTATAATGGAATATTATTCAGCTGCAACAAGGAAATAAAGTACTGATACATATGGTACAACGTGGATGAACCTTGAAAACATTATGCCCAGTATAGGAAGCCAATCACAAAAGGCTATACACTGGACTATGCCACTCATATATGAAAGCTCAGCATAACCGGTATTCTGTGATAATACTGTGGGAAAAGAATCTGAACGAGAATGGATGTGTATATGTGGATGACTGAATCGCTTTGTGGTACAGCAGAAATTATCACAATGTTGTATATCAACTATACTTAAAAAAAGAAAGAAAAAAGGGAAGTTCCCACTGTGGCGCAGCAGAAATGAATATGACTAGTGTCCATGAGGATGTGGGTTCCCTCCCTGGCCTCACTCAGTGGGTCAGGGATCTGGCATTGCTGTGAGCTCTGGTGTAGGTCTCAGATGTGGCTCAGATCCTGTGTTGTTGTGGCTGTGGCATAGGCTGCCCCTCTCGTTTGACCCCCTAGCCTGGGACCTTCCATATGCTACAGGGGAGGCCCTAAAAAGCGAAAAAAAAAGGGAAAAAAGAAAGTTCAGCAAAAGGAACTATATAGAGACAGAAAATAGATTAGTAGATTCTTAGGGCTGCAAGGAGGGACTGAGGAAATAGAGGGATGATAGCTAAATAGTTTCTTTTTTAATTAAATTAATTAATTAATCTTTCCCCAATACATTCTTATTATTTTTCTTCTGTACAGCATGGTGACCCAGTTACACATACATGTATTCATTATTTTTTCTCACATTATCAGGCTCCTTCATAAGACACTAGACATAGTTCCCAGTGCTACACAGCAGGATCTCATTGCTAATCCATTCCAAAAGCAACAGTTTGTGTCTTTTAACCCCAAGCTCCCAATACATCCCACTCCCTCTCCTTCCCCCTTGGCAACCACAAGTCTGTTCTCCAAGTCCATGATTTTATTTTCCGTGGAAAGGTTCATTTCATATCGTATAAATCTTTCAGCTTTTACTAAGTAGTTTCTTCTTGATGTGATGAAATGTTCTGAAATTAAATGTGATGATTATACACATCTGGTAATATACTAAAAACCATTGAACCATACATATACTATAAATTGGTGCATGGTATATGAATTGTATCTCAAAGAGTTTTTCTTTTTCTACGAAGTTTTTAAATGTTATCTATTTTTATTAAAGTATAGTGATTTCTTTAAAAGAAAGAAATCAGGGATAAAAGTAATGAAAAATACTTGTAATAACTCAATGAATTTTATTATATTTATAGTTGTATAACCATCATCACAACCTAATTTTAGAACATTTCCATCCCAAGCCCCAATCCATCCCTTCCTCCCCACCACCAGTCCCCTTTGATAACCATAAGTTTTTCAAAGTCTGTAAGTCTGTTTCTGTTCTGCAAATAAGTTCATTTGTATTCTTTTTTTTTTTTTTAGATTTCACATATAAGTGATATCATATGATGTTGGTCTCTCACTGTCTAACTTTACTTAGTATAATAATTTCTAGGTCCATCCATGTTGCTACAAATGGCATTATTCCATTACTTTTTATGGCTGAATAATATTCCATTGTATAGGTATACCACCTTTTCTTTATCCATTCCTTTGTTGATGGACATTTGGGTTTCTTCTATGTCTTGGCTAATGTATATGGTACTGCAATGAACATTGGGGTACATGTATATTTTCGAGTCATGGTTTTCTCCAGATAGATGCTCAAGAGTGGTATTGGTATTTTTAGTTTTTTGAGGAAACTCCATACTGTTTTCCATAACAGTTGCACCAATTTACATTCCCACCAACACTGTAGGAGGGTTCCCTTTTCTCCATATCCTCTCCAGCATTTACTGTTTGTAGACTTTTTGATGATGGCCATTCTGGCTGCTGTAAGGTGGTGCCTCATAGTAGTTTGATTTGCATTTCTCTCATAATTAGTGATATTGAGCATCTTTTCATGTGGTTTTTGGCCATCTGTATGTCTTCTTTGGAGAACTGTCTGTTTAGATCTTCTGCCCATTTTTTGATGGGGTTGTTTGTTTTTTTGGTATGGAGCCGCAGAAGGTGTTTATAAATTTGGGGGATTAATCCCTCGTCAGTCACTTCATTTTCAAATATTTTCTCCCATTCTGTGGGTTGTCTTTTCATTCTGTTTAGGGTTTCCTTTGCTGTGCAAAGCTTTTAAGTTTAATTAGGTCCCATTGGTTTATTTTTGTTTTTACTGTCATTATTTTAGGCGATACATCAAACAAGATATTGCTGTGATTTATGTCGAAGAGCTTTCTGACTATGTTTTCCTCAAGGAGTTTTATAGTATCTGTCCTTACATTTAGGTTTTTAATCCACTTTGAGTTTATTTTTGTGTGTGGTGTTAGAAAATATTCTAATTTCATTCTTTTACATGCGGCTGTCCAGTTTTCCCAGCACCACTTACTGAAGAGACTGTCTTCTCCATTGTATATTCTTCCCTCCTTTATCATTGATTAGTTGACCATAGGTGTATGGTTTTTATCTCTGGGCTTTCTATCCTCTTCCACTGATCTGTATTTCTGTTTTTGTACCAGTACCATATTGTTTTGATGACCATAGATTTGTAGTGTAGCCTGAAGTCAGGGAGCCTGATTCCTCCAGCTCCATTTTTCTTCCTCAGGATTGCTTTGGCTAAGGAATGAAAAATGCTTAATTTAATCCCAATAAAAGTAAGCAATAGGAATTCCCATTGTGGCTCAGTGGTTAACAATCCAACTAGGAACCATGAGATTGTGGGTTTGATCCCTGGTCTTGCTCACTGAGCAAATGCTTGCTCAGTGGGTTAAGGATCTGGCATTGCCGTGAGCTGTGGTGTAGGTTGCGGATGCGGCTTGGATCTGGCATTGCTGTGGCTGTGATGTAGGCCGGCGGCTACAGCTCCAATTCGACCCCTAGCCTGGGAACCTCCATATGCTATGGGTACGGCCCTAAAAAGACAAAAAGACAAAAAAAAAAAAAAAAAAAGGAGAGCAATAAACTTTCTTCACTCCCCCCCCCCCCCCAACAATACCCTTCCAACTCACCTATGGTGCGCAGAATAGGTTCTAGCATTTATAGTAGGTACTCAATAAATAGTTGTTGAATTAAGGAATATAGTTTATATCTAAGAATGGATGTATTGCGGATGGGTGAAAAGAGAAATCTGAGGCTGGTATCTGTTAATGGATTAATATTTTAAAGTGCTTAGAACAATGTCTAGCACTAGTAAATGCTATATACATGTTTGTTAAATACAAGATAAAGTAATAGTTGCAAAACCTTCCACACAGGATCTACCTATGATAGCAGCCCATCATATGATATATCCAGAATCCATTTTAGGGCTGTTTATGAGATTAGTAACCTGTGAGATAGCATTCACAATTTCTCAAAAGGTGACCAGAGAAGCTGCTTTAGAATAACAGGCTGCTGGAGTTCCTGTCGTGGCTCAGCGGAAATGAATCCAACTAGGAACCACGAGGTTGTGGGTTCGATCCCTGGCCTAGCTCAGTGGGTGAAGGATCTGGCATGGCTGTGAGCTGTGGTGTAGTCGCAGATGAGGGTCAGATCTGATGTTGCTGTGGCTGTGGCGTAGGCCGTCAGCTGTAGCTCTGATTGGACCCCTCGCCTGGGAACCTCCATATGCCACAGATGCGGCCCTAAAGAGCAAAAATGAAATAATAAAATAAAATAAAAGAGTAACATGCTGCTTTGGGGGCCCCAGATGCAGACTGGAAGCTACTGGTAGATGACAGTATGTCAGGAAGAAACGTAATAGACACTGGCGTGCCCAGGGAAGTGTTTATATTCCTTCCCCCATAGATTCACTTGGGTTGCTTTCCTCTTCCAATGCTCTCCTCGCCAACTGATTATTTAAGAACCTTCCTTTCTTTAACATCCAACTTACGTCCTACCTCAGCTCCCGGGTCTCCAAGGCAGTCTTTCCTCTGAGTTCCAACAATGCTAGTTGGTACCTCCCTTTGGCCTGGAGAATATGCTGTCTTATGCATGTCTTTCTCTCCTTCTTCAGATCATAAGCACCTCAAGGGCAGACGCTGCTCTTGGGTCTCTCCCAAGATGACTCCCTCTCTGTGGGAGGTGAATCAACCAGTGTTCAAGGCAAAAGAGAAAGTTCACTCCTCCGTTCATTCCTCAAATACTTACTGAGTCCTTTGCTTGGGATGGAGGATCTGGAGGATGAAAGAGTAGAGTCCTTTGTCCTTAGGAAGGCCACAACCTTGGATCAAAACTTTAGGAGTTCCCGTCGTGGCACAGTGGTTAACGAATCCGACTAGGAACCATGAGGTTGCGGGTTCGATCCCTGGTCTTGCTCAGTGGGTCAAGGATCGGGCTTTGCCGTGATCTGTGGTGTAAGTTGTAGACACGGCTAGGATCCCGCGTTGCTGTGGCTCTGGCGGAGGCTGGCAGCTACAGCTCCGACTAGATCCCTAGCCTGGGAACCTCCATATGCCGCGTGTGTGGCCCAAGAAATGGCAAAAAAGACAAAAGAAAAAAAAAAAGAAAGCAATTGGAACAGAGTGTGGCACACCTTGGGCCACTAGTACAGAGGATATATTATTACCTCTCACGTTGATTGCAAATATAACTGACTGTTAGATTATCTATGCTGCATACTTCTATTTTTACATTTAAAGTATAGTTGATTTACAATGTGCCAATTCCTGCTGTACAGCAAAGTGACCTAGTCATCCATATGTACACATTTCCTTTCTTATATTATCTTCCATCATGGTCTATCCCAAAAGACTGGATATAGTTTCCTGTGCTATACAGTTGGAACTGATTGATTATCTATTCTAAATATAATAGTTTACATCTACTAACCCCAAATAAACCCCAAGTCCATCCCAGTCCCTCCCCCCACTTGGCAACCACAAATCTGTTCTCTTTGTCTGTGAGTCTGTTCCCATTTTGCAGATATGTTCATTTGTGCCAGATTTTAGATTCCACATATAAGTGATATCATATGGTATTTGTCTTTCTCTCTGACTTCCTTTGCTTAGTATGAGAACCTCTATTTTTGCATCCATGTTGCTGCATATGGCATTATTTCATTCTTTTTTTATGGCTGAGTAGTATTCCATTGTATATATGTACCACATCTTCTTAGTCCATTCATCTGGCAATGGACATTTAGGTTGTTTCCATGTCTTGAGCAGCACTGTTCTTAATAGGCCCAAATTGGAAACAACTCAAATGTCTGTCAACCAGAAAAGGGAAGATTTAACATACAAGGGAATATTATACAGCAGTGAGAATAAAACAACACCAGAACAACAACGTGATTGAATTTCACAAACACAGTGTTGAGGTAAGGAAATCAGGCACAAGAAAATCATACAGTACGATTCTATTTATACATAAAGTTTTCAAAATGGCAGAGCGAAGCTGTGGTTTTGAGTCAGTATAGTGAAGGGAAGGGAGAGTGTTTGAGGGGAAGCACAAAATAGAGGATTTTGGATGCTGTTAATGTTCTATTTCTTGACCAGGGTAAGTTCAACTGGTGATAATTTATCAATAATATATTGGGCTTAAGACATAGAGGCAATTAAATGTCTATCAATAAAAGAATGGATAAAGATGTGCCATATATATATCTCATAATGGACTATTACTCAGCCATAGAAAGAATGAAATAATACCATTTTCAGCAACATGGATGGACCTAGAGATTCCCATACTAAGTGAAGTAAGTCAGACAGAAAGACAACTATCCTATGATATTTGTGGAATCTAAAAAAAAAATGATACAAATGAACTTATTCACAAAACAGAAATAGACGTACATACACAGAAAACAAATTTATGGTTACCAAAAGGGATAGCAGGAGGAGTTGGGGGAGAGATAAATTAAGAATTTGGGATTAACAGACAGATACACACTACCATATATAAAATAAATAAACAAAGGCCTACTGTATACCATCGGGAATTATATTCAATACCTACGATAACTTAGAATGGAAAAGAATCTGAAAAAGAATAGGAATCACTTTGCTGTACATGTGAAACTAACACAACATTGTAAATTAGCTATACCTCAATTTTAAAATGCATAAAATAATAATATATTGGGCTTATCATTTGTGTATTTTCATGTATAGATTGAATCAAAAGTAGAAAGTTGACTTAAAAAAAACCTGCCTGTCACACCCACTGGCTGACTATAGAAGTAATCCAGGTGGTAAATAATAAAGGTCTGAATAATTTAAGATCATGGAAATAAAGTGGGAGAGTAAGGAACAATGAATGAATGGGGGTGGACAGTATAGAGGGGTGGAATCAAGGACAATGCCCAGAATTTGGGCTTGGACAACTGGGTAAATGATGATGGGATTGGATGAGACAGGGATCATTGGAAGACCTAAGACCAGGTGAATAAATAGGTAATGAGATCTGATTGGCGCATGATGAGCTCAGAGTGTGTATGGGACATTTATGTGAAGAGGCAGTGTGGCATGGAGTTTAAAAGTGGAGCTGATTTTTGATTCTAGATCTCATGGAGTAAACACATACCTCTCTCTCTCTCTTTATCCCCCACTGAACTTGATGATAAAACATGTACAGGGAGTTCCCGTCGTGGCTCAGTGGTTAACAAATCTGACTAGGAACCATGAGGTTGCCGGTTCGATCCCTGGCCTCGCTCAGTGGGTTAAGGATCCGGCATTGCCGTGAGCTGTGGTGTAGGTCACAGATGAGGTTCGGATCCTGTGTTGCTGTGGCTGTTGGATAGACCAGTGGCTACAGCTCTGATTGGACCCCTAGCCTGGAAACTTCCATATGCCCTGGGTGTCGCCCTAAAAAAAAGGGAAAAAAAATACACATGTCTGTGCTGCAACCCCAAACTGAAGAATGAAGATGTTTCTTGGGTGTGACCTAAGAATCTGCATTTGAAAGGATCTAGGACAACCTGCCCAGTGAAGAAGCTCCACTGTGAAACTTCATCTGAGGGAGTTCCCGTCGTGGCTCAGTGGTTAACGAATCTGACTAGAAACCATGAGGTTGCGGGTTTGACCCCTGGCCTTGCTCAGTGGGTTAAGGATCTGGCGTTGCTGTGAGCTGTGGAGTAGGTCGCAGACTCGGCTCGGATGCCGAGTTGCTGTGGTTCTGGCGTAGGCCGGTGGCTACAGCTCCAATTCGACCCCTAGCCTGGGCACCTCCATATGCCGTGGGAGCGGCCTAGGAAATGGCAAAAAAGACAAAAACAAAACAAAACAAACAAAAAAAACTTTATCTGAGACCCACCTCTGCCTCCTCTGGTTCTTGGTTTCCTTCAGGACCCAACCCTTGGCCCTAGCTCTCTTTGGCAAGGCTGCCAAGCTGGGCCTTCCTCCAACCCTTTGCAAAGCAGGTGCAGCTAGTGGGTGGGGGTGGTGAGAACAGTGAGCGGAGGATAGATCCCGGGGTTACTCCAACATCTATCAGATGGGCAGAGAGAGAGGATTCCATGAGAGAATGAGAAGGAAGGGCCGGGCAGTAGGATGGCAATCTCAAGAGCATTCTCACACGTAGAATGACTGTAGAAGCTACATTAGAATGAGAGTGGACCATTCGCTGCCAGAGGAGGTTTTTCTGGCAAGCCCCTTCTTCCCTCCAGCAGACAGTCTGTGCCACGGGGCTGGGCTGACAGGCACCTGAAATCTCGCACAGGAGAAATTTGAGATCCTGCTGTGTAGCCCTGAGAACTATGTCTAGATACTTACATCACAACACAACAATGGGAGGATAAAGTATGCATACGTGTATGTGTAACATGGTCCCCATGCTGTACAGTGGGAAAAAAAAATAATAATAAAAAAGCCAGGTGTCTGGGAGACAGATGCTATCAAATCCCAGAGAGGAAGGTGGTGAGCGGGTCAGGGTGTTTGGCATTGCTTCTCCCTCCTGCTGAGCTCTGGGACAGGATTTATGGTTTCCGGGAGATGTTGTGTGAAACCACTGCAGGGTCAGGAAAAAAAAATTACGCCTGTTAGTCATTTGGGGGTGGAGGAAGCATGGAGCCTGGAGGCTACTGTGCTTAGCATCTGGGTGGGAGTGAGGGTGTGCAGCCTTAGGGGAGGCAAGTGAAAGCCTACCCTGCTCCCCTTTGCCAATCGGCTCCATCATAGCTGGGCTTTGGGGGTTTTCCTGCGAGTTATAAGGAACACCCTTCCCCCCTGCCCCCCAAGAGATGAGTTGGCTCAGACGTGGATAAATCCTTTCAATCTTCTGTAAAATCCAGGGAGGTTGGCCTTTTAAGAATGAAAAATGAAAGGGAGGGAAAAGAAGCAGATATAAACAAAGGAAGTAAATAACGGTTGGAGCCACACTCTCTTCCAATCCATCCGTCCCACAGCAGACCAAGCGAGCATTCCAGAACGTAAATCTCGCCCTGAAACTGCCAGGCTCAAACCTTTCAAATGGTTTTCCATTGACCTTAGAAGCGAGTCCAAAATTTTAAACATGATATACAAGGCCCTTTGCAATCGGATGCCAGCTGACTTTGCTAGCTTTGTCACTCATCGCCTCCCCCTCACACATGCTGCATTCCTGCTAGGGATGCCTCTCTAGTTCCTGAACGAGCCACGCTTTATTTGTCTTTGAACTTTGCTTGCGTGTGGCTACCCACCAGCCACTTCAATTGAGCACGGTAGTTAAAAAAGTACAGACCCCAGAATCAGGCTGCGTGGGCTTCATCCCGGTTGTGGGTAAGTTTCTGATCCTCTCTGCCATCATTTCTTGGGGGGCAAAATGGGGCTACCAAGAGGGGTGCCCTGAGGATCAGATGAGAGACCTGGCAAGGTCAGCACAAGATGCGTGGTAGCTGTGAGTCAACAAACACCAGTTGGTGGGTTGCCCAGTAGGTGGGAGGCCTTTTGCATTCACTTATCACAGGCTACTTCCAGTCTGGAGGGAAGGCAGATGCGTGAAACAGGACATTATAATACAGTGTGAACAAAGCACAGATGGAGCTGTGCGAGCCAGAAGGAGCAACTCATGGGTTCCCTCCCTTCATCCCTTTCCTCCGCTGGACTCATCTCCAATGATACCTCAAATTGAATTGTTTTTTAGCTAGGCCCAGAGGCTTGAGGGAGATCGGAAAGAATTTCCAACGTAGGGCCAGCATTCAGATTTTAGACACTGGTACGACCCTATTGGCAGTTAAAATATTGCCATAAATTTGTACTCATTGGTAAATGCCCCCAGGACCCGAAGTGTTCCATAAAGCTTCTTCCCACTCCACCTTGGGTGGCCTGGCTCTCAGGGACACAAAATGGACACCATTAGGGACTGCCCTTGTGGTGTCCCCGCAGGCACATGTGTGCCCGGTTGTCTGGAGCTGTTTTTTTCACTCTGGTTTCCCCCAGCCTCACCCTCGGGACCCATCCTCCAATGGCAGTGGCCCCGGGGACTGTGAGCAAATATGAATTACCACTTGGTTCCATGAGGATGCATTTTGAGCATCACGTCTGCTTGAACTTGGGGATAGTGCCAGTAGCTGCATCTTCTTGTTTGTTGAGATGCATGCTGCTTTGGGGTAGCTTTTGGTCTTCTTCCAGGACCTGGCTTAGGCCTGTGATTCCCTTTGGAAACCTCTGCCCATCCACCAGCCTGGATTCCTTCCAGCCAACCATCCGCCTCACTTTAGACATTCCTGTCACCTCTGCCCTCTGCCCGCACTTATCCTGACTAGTGACATCAGGGACAAGGTCCTGGCATTCTATGAAGCAGTACAGAGTGGGAGCTTTGGAGCCAGGATTATCTGTGTTTGACCACCAGCTCCTAACTGTGTAAACCTGAGTAAGTTCTTCAGCTTCTCTGGGCCTCAGTTACCTCGTCTGCAAAGTGGGAGAACAAAAGTCCCTACCTCAGTCCCTTAGATAATTGCCCGGCACATAGTCAAATTTTGGTAAATGTTAGACATTATTATTATTTTGCATTGAACATTTAACGAGCACATTTAGGCATATTTTTTATTATGTATTACTTTATTTTTATTTATTTATTTTTTGTCTTTTTAGGGCCACACCCATGGCATATGGAGGCTCCCAGGCTAGGGGTCAAATTGGAGCTATAGCTGCTGGCCTACACCACAGCCACAGCCACGCCAGAGCCGAACCGTGTCTACGACCTACACCACAGCTCACGGCAACCCTGGATCCTTAACTCACTGAGCCAGGCCAGGGATGGAACCTGCATTCTCATGAATACTAGTCAGATTCGTTTCCGCTGAGCTATGATGGGAATGCCAGGCATATTTTTATTTTCTAATTATAATTTTTTTTTTCATTTTATGGCTGCACCTGCAGCATATGGAAGTTTCCAGGCTGGGAACTGAATCAGAGCTGCAGCTGAGGCCTACACCATGGCCATGGCAACACTGGGTCCAAGCCTTATCTGTGACCTACACTGCAGCTTGTGGCAACACCAGATCCTTAACCCACTGAGCAAGGCCAGGGATCGAACCCATATCCTCACAGAGACCATGTCAGGTTCTTAACCCACTGAGTCACAACAGGAACTCCTAGGTATATTTTTAAACATTTTCACCTTGCTTATCTCTTTGATCTGCTCCAACAGTTCCAGAGAGGCAGATAGGGAAAGGTATTGGTTAGCATCCTGAGAGCTGAGGTAAGGCAACAGATACTTGGCTATATTAAGTGATTAAATGATATTAAATGGCCATGGTTAATGACAAAATTTCCTTTTTTTTTTTTTGGTCTTTTTATGGCCACACCCTCGGCATATGGAAATGCCCAGGCGAGGGGTTGAATCAGAGCTCCAGCTGCCAGCCTACAACACAGCCACAGCAACGCAGGATCCAAGCCGCATCTCCAACCTACACCACAGCTCACGGCAATGCTGGATCCTTAACCCTCTGAGCAAGGCCAGGGATTGAACCCATGTCCTCATGGATCCTAGTCAGGTTCATTACCCACTGAGCCATGATGGGAGCGCCCACAAAATTTCCGACTCCCCATTTGGTATTATTTTTCTCCACCAGGGCACACTGAAATAGGTAGATCATTACTCATTTCAGTAAATGTTTATTGAATGGCTATTAGGTACCAGGCACCGTGCTGGGCACTGAGGATCCAGTAGTGAACAAGACAGGCAGGCCCCTCTGCTCCTGGAGGTACCATTCTAGCGGAAGGAGACAGTGCGAGGTAAGTAAATAATGATAAAAAGAATGTATCAGCTAGTGTGATGAAAAGAAAACATAGGGTGGTGACAATAAGAGACAGAGTGGTGAAGGAAGGCTTTTCTGAGAAGGAGACTTTTATGACAAGAAGGAGTTGAACTGAAAACCTCTCCCCTTTGGGTACGTAGCTGGGATCTGGGAGGGAAGTTCTCATACAAAGGGAGCTCCCAGGGGTTCCTGTTGTGGCTCAGTGGGTTAAGAGCTTGACTTGTAGCCGTGAGAATGTGGGTTCGATCCCTGGCCTCGCTCAGTGGATTAAGGATCGGGAGTTGCCTGGAGCTGTGGTGTGGGTTGCAGAAGCGGCTTGGATCTGTGTTGCTGTGACTGTGGTGTAGGCCAGTAGCTGTGGCTCCGATTCGACCCCTAGCCTGGGAACCTCCATATGCCGCGGGAGCAGCCCTAAAAAGCCAAAAAAAAAAAAAAAGAATGACACAGAGGTGACGTGTCCTTCTGTTGACATTTTATCAGAGGGGCCTTGACAGCAATATGTCTTTACTAATGACGTTGATCTTGAACACATAATTAAGGTATTATCGGCAGCTTCATCCATTGCAAAGTGACTCTTTTCCCCTTTACAATTAATACATGCCTTGAGGGAGATACTTTGAGACTATCCCATAAAGATTTAAATTGGCTTTATATGCTATATGTTAAATTAGAGAGGGTTTTATTTAGTTTTACTTGTCCGGAGCACAGTCTATTTTTCTATGTATCTGTTTTCCTTTGTATTTCTCATCCATGTTTTACAGATTTAAAAAAAAAAAAAACATGGATTCTGAATTAATGGGAAGACAGTTTGGGAGAATGAAAAAAGCGTAGTATTTGACATGAGGCAAACCTGGATTTGAATCCCAACTCTCACCCTTACTGGCTGTATGACCTTGAAAAAGGCCATTAGGAGTTCCTGCTGTGGCTCAGCGGTAAGGAACCTGACTAGTATTCATAAGAATTTGGGTTCCATCCCTGGCCTTGGGCAGTGGGTTAAGGATCTGGCATTGCTGTGAGCTGTGGTGTAGGTGTCAGACGTGACTCGGATCCCACATTGCTGTGGCTGTGGTGTAGACCCACAGCTGCAACTCTGATTCGACTCCTAGCCTGGGAACTTCCATATGCCTCACGTGTGGCCTTAAAAAGGAAAAAAAAAAAAAGGCCTTTAAATCTCTGACCCTCTAATTTCTCTGCTATAAAAAGCAGCTAATAACAAACCATTTCACAAGGTTTTTAAAAGAACTAAAGCACCTAGTAGCATCTGGCACTCAGTAAGTGCTCTGTAAATGCCACTTCTTGCCTCCCTTCATACCCGAGTGTTTAATGTTATTGACACTGTGGTAATTAGATTCTCTTCTTTTAGGGTGGCTTTAGGATATAGAAATTCAATAGATTCTTTCAGAACTTTTTTTCATGTTCTGATACCACAGAGACCTTAGTGCAGTGGAATTGCTGAAGGTTTTACACGAGTCTGAGTCAGCGGGGAGAAAGCAGCAGCTGAATTTTTTTTTTTTTTTTTTTTTTTTGTCTTTTGTCCTTTTAGGGCTGCACCTGCAGCATATGGAGGTTCCCAGGCTAGGGGTCCAATCGGAGTTGTAGCTGCCAGCCTACACCACAGCCACAGCAATGCCAGATCCTTAACCCGCTGAGCGAGGCCAGGGATCGAACCTGCACCCTCATGGATTCGTCTCTGCTGAGCCATGAAGGGAACTCCCTGGAATTGTTTTATAGTTGATGGCAAGTTCTTACAGCTAGCTCACAAGTATGTTCTATCCTATACCTTTGCAATAAAATTCCTTACCTCTAGTATTTGGAGATTTGATTTTCATGGATGTACAAATATACCTTTGCAAAGGTGGCATTTTTACTTTTACCCCTCCTCTATTTATACTTTTTATTTTTCTTCTTTCATCATTAGAACTATTTAAAAGTAGAATTTTAAAGGGGCAATCTTGTGTGGTTCCTGGTTTTAACTAGAATTAATGTGAACTTTTTTTGGGGGGAATGCACCTGCAGCATATGAAGCTCCCGGCGCTAGGGGTCGAATCAGAGCTGCAACTGCCGGCCTACATCACAACCACAGCAACACCAGATCCGAGCTGCATCTGTGACCTAATATCTCAGCTTGTGGGCAACACTGGGTCCTTAACGCACTGATCAAGGCCAGGGATTGAACCCACATCCTCATGGATACCAGTCAGGTTCTTAACCCTCTGAGCCACATCAGGAACTCCAGAAAGATATACTCTTAAATATACTTAATCGAGCAAGAGAGAGGACACGAAAATAGCCCTCTCCTCACCTCTGGTTATTTTTGTTTTTTAAGGTTTAAGTGAAAGTTTGGTTTCTCTGTCTTTTTTTTCCTTGCTCCCAATTTTATTTCCCTTTTTCTAAACTTGTTGGATCTGTTATTTGTTTTCTTTCTAAGTTCTTTAGGCAGGGGTTTAATGCACTGTTGCTTTTTTGTTGGCCACACCCGTGGCAGGCAGACGTTCCTGGGCCAGGGTTCGAACCTGAGTCACTGCAGTGACAATGCTATATCCTTAACCACTAGGACATCAGGGAACTCCCATTATTGCTTTTTGGTACTGAGGCAGGCTTCAGGGCAATACAGTCCCTAAGTATTGCCTTGACAATCTCTCAGAAAATTAGTCTTACAATTTTCCCTTTTGCCCTATGCTCCATTATATTTTGGCCTGGCACCATTTCTAATCCTCTATATTACAAAGTTTGACATTTTGATATTCTGCATTCATTTTGATTTTTTAACATGGTGCATTAAAACTACTTATTCTGGGAGTTCTGGTTGTGGCTCAGCGGAAACACATCTGACCAGGATCCATGAGGATGCAGGTTCGATCCCTGGTCTCACTCAGTGGGTTAAGGATCCAGCGTTGCCACAGGCTGTGGTGTAGGGCGTGGACGTGGCTCGGATCTGGCATTTCGGTGGCTGTGGAGTAGGTCAGGGGCTACAGCTCCAACTGGACCCGTAGCCCGGGAACCTCTGTATGCCTCGGGGGCGGCCCTAGAAAGCAAAAACAAACGAGCAAATTACTTATTTTGACCATGGAGTTTTGTTTTGGTGGCCCCTTAAATTTTGCCCCTGAGGCAAATGCCTCTGTTATCTTACCTGGGCCTAGGCTTGGCCCTGTGATTCCCCCCTGCACAGGCGTTCTGCTCACAACTGTCTTTGCAAGTGGAGGCCTGATGCTCAGAAAGGTTCCAACCGCCAGAGACAGCAACCTAGGGACACGGCCTGCCAGGAGAAGATCCTATGTTCCTTCTCCTTCTGTGCCTGTCACCCCTTTCCTACGAGATGTGGGGCTTCCAGCGCAGGAGAAGCCTCTGGGCATTTCCAGCTGCGGGCCCTGAGCCTGGCCAGCTCACTTCTCCATTTAGAGAGGTGAAAGGCCAGGGTCTCCCCCTCCAGGAATAAAGCCCAAGGATTGTTGAGCTCTTCCAGACCCTTGTCAGGGCCCTGTGAGGCCCAAAGCATTCCTCTCTCGGCTGGAGTCTGTCAGTCAGTTCTGGCACAAATCAAGTTTCCTCACCCTGAGCTTACCTCATCGCTGCAAGTTTCCCTGAGAAATGATGCAAGAGAAACTCTTAGAATCCTCAAAGGTCAGAGCTGGAGGGGCCCTTGGAGACCCTTTTGCCTCAACCCCCCTCAGTTAACAGAACATATAACTTCCTTTGCTCTATTTCCACGTTCCAAGGACTCCCCAAGGCCACCTCCTAATAGAAGTCGGGAGCCCGTCCAGAGCCAAGTTAATCAAGGAAGTAAACGACTATGGGACCCAGCTGTGCTCAGGGAGGATTGAATCATCAGAAATACAGCCCCGGCCCCGGGATTTGTTTATTAAGGATTTTCTTCAAGGACAGAGAAGGATCTGTGGTGGCTCAACTCCAAAGATTTTCATGGGGTCGGGGGGTGTGGCTGGAAAAGGTTTGACTGGCTTTCATCAGGGCTGGGGCCGGGGGGGGGGGATGTGTTTTAAGGTCCTGCTTGGAAGGGGGCCTGCTGACTTCCATCTGACCGGCCCAGGCAGGGTGGAGGAGTTGGCAAAGTTTGCCTCGGTGCAGCTCACCCCCCAACCCCCCCAAAGTGTGCCCCTCTGGGTCCCACCCTCACAGAATCTTGCTTTCAGTTTGGAGATGGGGCAAGAGCACTTGCAACTGCGCTAGGATGGGCTTTGAGAAGTCCAGCTTCCTTTCCATATCTGAATTATAACAGCATCCTCCTTGCAAGGAGAATCCATTCTTCTCGTTTAACCTCTAAACTGTGAGGGTGCTTTTGGTCTGCATTTTCCAGGTAAAGAAAAAGGCTCGGAGTCTACTTAGGTGACTCAAAGGCCAAGCAACTAGTAAGAAGCAAAGCTTTACCTTTCGGAGTTCTGGTTGTGGCTCAGGGGGTTAAGAACCCGACTAGCATCCATGAGGATGCAGGTTTGATGCCTGGCCTTCCTCAGCGGGTTAAGGATCTGGCATTGCTGCAGACTGCAGCGTTAGGTGGCAGAGGCAGCTTGAATCTGGTGTTGCTGTGGCTGTGGCATAGGCGGGCAGCTACAGCTCTGATTCGACCCCTGGCCTGGGACCTTCCATATGCCCTGGGTGCAGCTCTTAAAAGAGAGTAAAAAAAGGCTTTACCTTTTGAGTCTAGAAGGATATCACATCCTATGCCTGTTCTAAGCCACAGGCACCTCAATGATGCCGAGGTATATGCCACAGCAAACTAGCTCACAGAGAACCACAGGGCTGAAACCACGGTCTTGATCTGATTTGCACTGAGATCCAGCCATGCGATGGCCATCTGAGAAGCAGCCAACAAATCTAGGAATTTAGTGCTCATCTCAAAGGAGACATTGGGATTCACATAGGGTGGCTGTGCGGAAATTTCCCTTCTGTAGCTTTGTTCTCGGAGAATGTTTTTCTCTCAGACTACTGGAAAACAAGGGAATCTCATCACTGGAAGGAAATGACTTATAAGGAAGCTTTATTTACATGGGTGGGGTGGGATGGGGTGGGGATCAAATCCCCTTGTAGTTCTCTGCAGTATTTAACTGTGTGCGGTGATTCCTGGGTGTGTGTGTGTCTGCGGATAATAGACTGTCTTCGTTTTTTTCTTTTTTTTTGCTTTTCAGGGCTGCACCCACGGCATATGGAGGTTCCCAGGCGAGGGGTCCAATCGGAGCTGTACTTGGTGGCCTACACCACAGCCACAGCAACGCGGGATCCGAGCCGCATCTGCAACCTACACCACAGCTCACAGCAACACCGGATTCTCAACCCACGGATCGAGGCCAGGGATTGAACCCACAACCTCATGGTTCCTAGTCGGATTCGTTTCCGATGTGCCGTGACAGGAACTCCCTTTCCTCGTTTTTTCAACTCAGCTAGCCCATCTGCAAACTCTTTTTTTTTTTTTTTTTTTTGTCTTTTTGCCTTTTGCTTGAGCTGCTCCCGTGGCATATGTGAGGAGGTTCCCAGGCTAGGGGTTGAATCGGAGCTGTAGCCACCGGCCTACACCAGAGCCACAGCCATGTAGGATCCAAGCTGTGTCTGCAACCTACACCACAGCTCATGGCAACGCCAGGTCCTTAACCCACTGAGCAAGGCCAGGGATCGAACCCACAACCTCATGGTTCCTAGTTGGGTTCATTAACCACTGTGCCACAACGGGAACTCCCCACCTGCAAACTCTTAAAAGTGACCAAGAAAGCTATACTCTGGGGACTAGAGGGAGATGATCAAGTTACGCATGCAAATCTGGGAGACCCAGTGAGGCCGCAGGTGGCAAAACTCCAAAGAGTTTGTGAACCGCAATTTGGATAAGCCAGATGACTTAGGAACGTGGACATGGGTTACACCTGTGTCTTGGGTGCTCAGAACATGACCGAGTGAGATCTGGACACAAGTCCAATGTTGTCTCACCAGTCCTTGAAATTGGACCCATTCCCCCTCCCTTAGTCCAGATATATCTGACCAAGAAAACAATGACACAAATTTTCGTTTTTTTTTTTTATTCATGTACTTGCCCAGCTTGTTGGACGCCCTGTATTGGCACAGTCCAACTGCTCAGATGTATTAGGAATTACAATTGTGTGGCATGCAGTTCGCTGGCCTGGTGGTGGGGGTGCTCCAGCTGGGATGGAATGCTGCTAGGGCGGGGGGAGCAAATGGAGAGGAGTCGAAGGAGTTTTTAGCTCACAGGTTAGTGAGCAGCCAGTCTAGCAGTTGTTTTCTAGCCATGTTTCCCACAGCTTCATCCAGTTGCCGTTCCTTGGCGAACTTCATGACCTCTTGAAGAAGATCTCCTACGCTGTACCCCTTCTCTGCGGCCTTAGCTGAAACTTCCGGAAGCTGTGGAGAGGGCAGAGATAGCTGGAGTCTCCTGATGCCTTTGGAGCTGGGACCCAGATGGATAAAGTGAACTACACCCACCCGCCACCTTTCCTGTCCTTGATTCTAGGATTAAAGGCTGCCACAGATCCAGGGCTGGAGGCTGCTGACATGATTTTCCTTTTTCCTGGACCCTCCTCTAATGGCCTAGCTCAAAATGTCAAAGGTCTTTTCTTTTCAAGCTTCAACAAACAAACTCTGGAATCGTGTTCACTAAATACTTCTCATCAGGCCCTGGAGCCTTCTGTTAATCTGTACTGACTTCTAGGTCAAGGCTAGGGGTTACCCATTGCTCTGCCTCCCTAAAAACAAGGTATATGAGATTGGAAGTAGGGAGGCCAGCCTGGGCTCAGGTCCTGGCCTGAAAATAATTGGGTTGAATATTTTATTTCTTTGGAATGCATCTAATGTAGGAAGCAGGCTGTGGAGTGTGTGTGTGAGCTCACAAAACAAGACTCCAAAAGAGCTCCCTGATGTTTTAACAAAGAGTTTGTTGAAAGGCTTACCGATAAAGAGGAACTAATCTCACTCTCCTGCTCTTAGAAATGCACAGGCCTTGAGGTGTCCAGAGCCCTGCTTAGTTAATGGCTCCTCACATTTGTGTCTTTATGAGCTAAGGGTCATTCATGAGTCACATGATAAAGAAAAGACTTTTAAAAAATGGACCACTCTTGGGCTCTAAGGTACCATACTGCCTCCCTGCCCCTACCCCTTCCAACCCTCTTTCTGCCTGTTCTTTGTTGCATTGCTTACCTTTTCCAGTTGTCCATCATCATCTCCCATGAAGTAGAGCATGGGCACGTTAAATTGGGAGGCTGCAATCCACTGCAGGACAGCCTGGAGCTGCTTTTGCAAGCTGCTTGTTGAGCACTGGTTATTGACAATGACCTCAGGTCCAGGAGAGTCTTGATAGTTCTGTGACATCCCACCATCGTGACTACGTTTGGGGCCGCTGACCTGGTAATTGGCATTGTTGGCCAAGGCTGCTTGTTCTTCCAGCTCGGCAAGGGCTGCCCTGTTGTTGCTGTACTTAGCCATGATAAGGCAGAGCTTCATCACAGACTCTACCAGTTGATCTATAAATTGTCGATTCACCTGCTTCATTCCACTGATAAAGTCAAGTTCTTGATTGTCCTGGCATTGGTCTTCCCCTCTGTCAGGCCTCTTGGACATGGAAGATGCCTTGTTTGTCCTGGGCTCTGAACGTTTGTTCTCACCTTCACATAGATCTTCACAGTGGAAGGGGCTCTCACCAAGCAGTTTTTGGATCAGTGACAGGACAATGTTTGACATATCCAGCTTCTGGGAGTCCAGGTGTTGATTCTCCTTTAAAGAGGTGGATGGTCCAGGTGCTCCATGAGATTCTAGATGTTTCATTGAAAGCGCCTTGGCACTTTGGTTACCTCCACACTTCTCGTATTGAGCACTCTGAGTCATATAGCCCATGGTAGAACCAGGACAGTCGTCTTCAAATGCATCTTTGCCCTTGGCTTGCTGGGTCAGGTGGTACCGGATCAGCATAAGGGCAGAGACAATCAAGTCCTTTGCCAGTGAATCTGTGGAGGGGCTGATCTTCTCCCTCTTCTCCTCCTTGTTACTGATGCATGGTTTGCTGGCCATCTTGCCTGGATTCCCTTGCTTTTGGTTCCACATGGTCAGGCTCTCCTTGAGAATATGTTCACCGACTTTCTCAGCACTGGTCAATGGCTTGCATTCCTCTGGTTTCATTTTGCCTTTGTCCTTCCCCTTCGTCTCAGCCTTCATGGCTGAGAATTCGAGACTTTGGTTCTTGCATTTGGGATCGTGGGACCCAGCTTTCAAGGATGCATATGACAGACTCTGAGATTTAGTTTCCCTTTTCTCTCCAAGAAGAGCACTGACCAGGCGCTTCAGCATGGCTTCCATGATGTCAGCAGCGTTTTGTTTCCCATGGTTGAACAGATTCCTCTTGACTGCTGAGACAAAGTCCGAGTCAGTCATCAGGACCCCGGTGATGTTATGTAGGTTCTTCATGCAGGAGTCAATCAAATCGGACACAATTTCCTTGGTGTGTTTTAACAATACCCTCTTCAGGACCATACAGGCTGGAATTGGCTTCCCAGAGCTATGAACTTTCAAGGTCTTCATAACAGAGACCATCATGTCAGATGCCACTTGATTTGCATAAACCATGAGCCCTTTGCTGATCGAATCTGCAAATTCTTTGCTATCTCTTTGGCACACCTGTTTGTCTCCACCTTTGTTCTTGTTGGATAGTTCGCTGTACAGAAAGGTCTTTCGGCCACCTTCCCTACACTCTTCCCCAGTGCCCCGCATTTCTGCAGAGGTCATTTCCACAGCATCATGGGCCATTTCAGAAGCGATCTTGCTCACAGCACTGCGAGGGCTGTCTTTCCCTTTGTCCCCAGAAGGTGGATAGATGGAATGATGAAGACATTTGCTTCCACCTTCCAGCTTCTCCTTGATTTCCTTGCGGGCCATCTGGATCACCAGAGAAGATAGCCGGTTGACATAGAAGGAAAGGTCATCCATAGAACATTCTCCATCAGGGGAGATAACTGCCCTCTGATTACTAGGAGATTTGGCTGGCGGGGTGGAAGGACTCTGGTTATTGTTGGTGTTCTTGGATGCCGTCATTTCAAGACGTAGGTTTTGAGGTCCGTTGGCCATATAATCCATGTTCAGTTGATCAGCATAGACACTGTAGCAGTTCCCAGAGTGTAATTGGTGACATTCGCCCTCTGTATCTCCTACTTTATGTTTACAGCTAGAGGCTGAGGGACTCAGTGCATGTTGGAAACCTAAGGCATACTTTTGAAGATCATTGAGAAGCCAGTTGAGGACACTTATGGGATCAGAGGGAGTTTGTTTGAAAAGGCACACAGATCCCTCTGTCTGAAAAAAGAAGAACACCTATCCATAAGAGTCTGGGTAGGTTACTTCTTTCCCCTATTTTATTTAGAAGATACATCCTCTAAGCTGCACAGATTAGGGATTTGACCTTGAGAATTTTCATGGGTGTATAACACGCAATTATATCCATCCAAACACGTTTGAACAGCAGCAGCAGCAACAAAAGCTCAGAGTATATACATTTGTACCCTTAACTCTACACAAGTCTCATCAATATGTTTGTCAATTTCATCTGCGTAAGTGTGCTTATCTCCACATATCAAAAATGTGGTCCAAAAAAAAAAAAAAAAAGAGTTCCTGTTGTGGCGCAGAGGAAACGAATCTGACTAGGAACCATGAGGTTGGGGGTTCGATCCCTGGCCTTGCTCAGTGGGTTAAGGATCTGGCATTGCTGTGAGCTGTGGTGTAGGCCGGTAGCAACAACTCTGATTAGACCCCCTAGCCTGGGAACCTCCATATGCTGCAAGTGCGTCCCTGAAAAAAGCCAAAAAAAAAAAAGTGCCGGTGTGTCTGTGGTGTGTGTATATGCACATCAATATATCAATTCATGAGTGTGAATATTGTCAGTCTATACTATTAGTGCGTGAAAATGTGTCTGCGTGTATGTATGTGCATATGCATATGCCACTGCTCATATGTCACTATGTGTAAGCATGTGTAATAATGTGTTGATATCACTACACATTGTTTATGTCTGTGGTATAGGGCAGCATGTGCATGTTAGTATGTGTATTTTGTACATGTGTGAATGTAAAAATATGAGTGTATATATCCGCGTGTCTCTGAATATGTAAATAAGCAAGAGTCAATCTGAGTGGTCTGCCTATTTGTTTATGATATAAAGCCAGTAGCATGTATCATGCAGCTAAAAATGTTATTTATAGATGTTGAGGCATACATTCATCTACTAACATAATACTGATTAATATTAACATATGATTAATGTATACTAATATGTATGTTAAAATATGAATATATATAAATAGGTGATTATATAATGACTGGGTCTATCAATAGAGTAGGCATCAGTTTATGTCATGTTTTATATTATGTCAGTGATTGACAATGTGTGTCAGCATTGCATACACTTTGGTATTTGAGTATGTCTGTGAGTTCATGAGTTGCATCTGTATCAAATGTGTGTCTCTATGCACACAAACATGTGCCTAAGTGAGTATGTGTTACTTTAAGTTTGGGTGTGTGTGTGTATCAACATGAGTTATAAGTGTGTATGCCTGGAGTTCCCGTTGTGGCTCAGCGGGAACTGAATCTCAACTCAGATTCAGAAATGAATCTGACTAGCATCCATGAGGATGCAGGTTCCATCCCTGGCCTCGCTCAGTAGGTTAAGGATCCGGCGTTGCCATGAGCTGTGGTGTGGTCACAGACGCGGCTTGGATCTGCCATTGCTGTGGCTCTGGGGTAGGCCGGGGGCTACAGCTCGGATTGGACCGCTAGCCTGGGAACCTCCATCTGCTGCGGGAATGGCCCTCCCACCCAAAAAAGTGTGTATGCCTGTATCTGAGTCTGCATGGTTTCTGTGTTTTGATCAAGGCTTGCGTGTGTTTATGTATGGCGTGCTTGGATGTATATATGAATGTTTATGTGTGTCACATGCAGGCACATCAATGCATCTGACTCTGTATATCTTTGTATATGTGTGAAAGTCATCGTTATGAATTAGTCACTGTATATAAGTTTGTTATGCCAATGCTTGTGTGTGTCTATCAGTGTCACGTTCCTGGAAACACGAGGTCATGATAAGGTCCACTTTTTGCAAATAAGCTTAAACTACAATGAAGGAGACCTGCATTGTGTGTAGTAAATATGGGCTTGCTTTTTTAAAAACCAACACCAAGTGTAATTTATCTGTTTATTAAGACACCAGGATGGAGCTGGCCACCCTCAACTGAACCCAAAACTCTTTGGAGAATTTGTAACTGGTTTTCCTTTCCTCAGGGGCCATTCTTATCACTCCAAATGCATCTGGGGCCAGAAATGATGCTGCTGGCTATAATATGAGCCTGGCATCACAGAACAAGAAATATTTGACTCCTCGGCCCTGAAACCAAATATCTTGTTCCAATATCAGCTACTCCAGGCTTGGGGACTCTAAGAGTGACTTATTTACTCTGATGCCCACCTCAGACCATCCTAACGGACGTAGCCTAGGATGTTGGCACAAAAACAAAAGGATTCTATATGTGACAGTGTCATGCCAGTGTAATTGCTTCTAACTGTGTGCTTCCCGACAACCCGTATAATCTCTTAAGACAACAGGGTGGGGACCAGGCAACTACAGTTTTTGTTTGTTGTGGATTCTTCTCCATATCTTCTTTTTTTCATTATTGGATTCTGGGCAACATGGGGGTGCATAACTCCATTGCAAGCCAGCAAAGAACACTGCAAAGGACCTTGCTTATACGCCCCTATCTTTGTTAGGCTAGGCATTGAAAGATTCTCTTTGCAGTAGGTACTTCATATGAGGAGAGAGCATTCTGAGCCTCTGTGATTAGTGCCATGGTGAGATACCTGGGCATTGAACTTACCCTGACTCTGAACTTGGGCCTGTGTTCTCTAGCATGTCATATTATTCAAATTTGGGGGCCTGTTTGACCATAGTTCTCTTTTTCTCTCTGAACCAGAGTCCTCCAGTTCAGCACTGGGCTCTGGGAATAAGATAGGGTAGACTCAGAGACTAAGTATACCTTAGACTGGTCTTGCTTCTCAGTATCCTTGATCACAATAATCTCTTTTTCTTCCAGATTCTCCAGGTGTAAGTCACCTTCTGAATCGGAACCAGCAGCATCCTATGGAATTAAGGGGCAAGATTCTCATGAACAGGTGCGTTTCGAGACTTTTCCAAGCTCGCTTCCTACTACCCCTTTTCTTTCCGAAGGAACGGTAGGCTTGTAATGTTACCTAGTCTTTGAAGAATGAGATGAAGTTCCCTCTACAAATTGCTACTCCCCTCCCTCTTCCCCTACTCCACTGAAGGTATTTACAAAGCCATCAGTCTCAGGAACCATATTGCATTAAATATCAATCTTTTGGACAGGGAGATCCCCCCCCCCCAATTTTCTTTCTTGTCCCCGTGTTTCTGATATGCTACCTTCCATGTTTTCTTTCTTTTGGCCCTACCAGCAACTTAAGTGGCTTATAAGAAGAGATTTGGTTATCAAGAGTGACGGTGAGTTCTGAACCAGGGATCATGAGCGCATGAGAATGATGGCTTTTCATCTGAGTCCCTTCCACCTTTCCCCCCTCTGCCACCACCTTTCCCTTTCCTCCTGCTGCCGCTAATAACCCTCTCTCAGCAGTGTCCCACCCATTCCAACTCTGAGAGGAGCAGAGAGTACTCACCTTGGAATCTTTATCTTCCACATTCAGGGTGGACACATCAACAAAGCATATCTGCATCAAATTAGGAGGGTGAACTTAGAAAAATTCTAGAGAAAAGGCCTTCATATCTCTTTCCAGGAGGTGAGAAGAACACACCTACCTTATCGAGTTCTTGTGAAGACTGATTGATTGATTGGCAAAAGGTCTGTACATTGTTAAGTACTCAATAAATATTAATGCTAGGATTAGTATTAGGCAGACAGAATCTTAACGACACCTACCTGTGAGAGAGAGAGGCTGAAAATACCTTATCCGTATTTATTGAGAAAACTAATAGAGGTGCCTTGCCCAACAAACACAAACTCAAAAGGTAGAACTCATGTGAGAATTCCATCTCCCTGGCTCCCAGTTTTGGAGCACATGCTACTACACTAATGTTGCCACAATGTGTTTTTTGTTTGTTTTACTATGGTGATATAGAAGATTTTAGGTGGCACAAACATTTCTGTGTGTAATAGGTGCTTTTCTGGATGGTCCATTAGGCAAAACATGTACCATTACATCAAACCTGTGCTATTACAGATAACGTTGCTTAGGGTGATGGTAACTTTTAAATGTAAGTCAATTTTTAAAACATGGCAGAAATACTTTTACTTACTATGTGTAGGTAAATAATAGTATGAGTGGTGCTTGAACATGATAAAACAATGTGAAGTACTATGCAATTCAAGTTTGGGAAACAGAGCGTGAAGTATCCTAGGCATCCTGCTTTAGGATAACTTACCTGTAGCTAGGTGACATTGTTATGCTTCAGAGATGTAAAGTGATAGAGGCTGGTAACTAGGCAACCACCACCCCTCCTCCCCTCAGGCTCCCCCCCCCAACCTTCCCTCCCCAGCCCCTTTATTTCACTCCTCATCTTGCCCCTCCCTTGAATTGTCCCTGTGTGTGGTGTATGAGAACACTAGTCCCCCACAGACCTCGTTGGTCTTGATGGCTTGGGGAAGTCACAGAATGACTCTCCATTAGTCTATCTTGGGCTCTGGGATATCGATACCCAAATGCCAATCCTTTCCACTCCTTGGTAGGAGTCATTTTGTCTCTTACCACTTTCCTATCCTGATCTTGCTGTCCTGTTGGGCTGTAGAGATCTACCTTGCACATGCCCCTGTGGCTGTGTAACCAGTCAATACCATCAGACATCTGGAAAGAGACAGAAAATGAATCTCAAAGGCTCATGTAGTTTTTGAGAAACTGAGTCAGTTTAAGTAAGGCTCTTCCTAAAACCCATCTTCTCTGTGTTGCACAGAGATTTAGGCTAGGGACTGGTGGGGTGAGCCATGGAAGAAGGACACCCTGAAATGTTTGAAGCTGATGATCCAGATCATTATCTTTCAGCTCAATCCACAGTTCCCTTTAATTTAGATTCCCCACACCAAGGATTTGGAACCATGGAATTTATCATCCTGACTCCTGGTTGGGAAAAATGGCAGGCTGGGAGGCAAACTTAAAAGGAGGCCTAGAGACTGTGGGGATTAAAGTTAGTGATTTATTTCTTCCTAGCGCCACTCACTAAACCTCACCCATCTCCACTTTTCTTTACCCATTCTTGGGTACCCTCAGTGAATCAAGCTCTCTGCACCCCCTTTCACTGAATTTTAGCTACACCTAGTTGAACCAGAGTCTTTCTCATTACATTAAAGAAAGGGAAATTAGGTAAATAGCTGTAATACTTACCACATAGGGTCACTGGAAAATACTAAGGTCAATACCAATAGAATGAATAATCCTTTGTGTTAAAACAACACATTAAGATTTCATCATATAGAACACATTTCTGAAAACTGAGAACACTTGGTCTAATAGCCTTAAGTCTAATGAAGAGACCAAAAGGTTTGAGGGAAGACCAGACCCTGATCCCAGAAGGACCAAGTTTAATTTTACTTTTGAAAGAGAAAATAATCTCTGCCACCTTCCTTCAACACCTCTCACCCCAGCCTGGAACCAAAAGTGAAAAGGAAAGACCTCAGATCTACATTTGGGAAGACACAGTTAAGGGCTTGAATTTGATTTATCTTTAAAATTTAACAAGAGAAACTTTTTGGCCAGGTAGGAGAGGGCGGTTGAAGTCCTTTCCCCCAACTTGCTTCAACATTTAGAACTCTTTAACCTCTAGCTCCCTCCCCTCCCCACCCCTCCCCCTTCCTTCCCCCCTCTCCCTCCCTCAGCCCTTCCGACCCTCTCTCTCCCCCCCTTCTTCCTCATTTCTTTCCCTCCAGTCCACCTCCCCTTCCTCTCCCTCCCTCTTCCCTCCTTCTCCTCCCTTCTGTCTCTTCCTTCCTCCCTCTCTCCCACCACCCTTCCCTCCTTTCCCTCCCTCTGCCTCTCTTCTTCTCTCACCCTCTACATTTTTACACTTACTGTCCTCTGATGGGTAGCCTTTCGCAAGATGCTACTGCACTTCTGCCCTTTACCCACCCTCCTCCCTCCATCCCATCGCCCCCATCTTTTTGGGCTCTCCCTTCAAGACTCTCTAGAAATCCGTGAAAAAGTTTTAGAAGAGGCTTTCCACACCCTCAAAAGAGGGAGTTTCTTTTTTTCAAGAGCTAGAGATCATTTGCTTTGGTTAAAAAAAAAGAAAAAAAAAAAAGAGGGGGAGGCATAGAGGTCCCTCCTGTGATTTGGCTATAGCCTCATTCCAAAACCTTAAAAAAAACCTGTTAAAAATAGTATTAATGAACTTCTTACCTTGATAATGAAGTTATTTTAGACTTTGGCTGAAAATGTGCCACCCAGAAGGGAGATGTGCCCCTTGAGATGGAAGCGGGCAGTGCCAAGTTCTTGGGCACCTGCAGCTGGCTGCCACCCCTGTCAGCTGTTGAATGAGACTGAAGGGCCAGGCTTTCCCCCTGCTGTTTCTGACCCTGGGGCATGACAACAGAGTTTGTTGGGTCATAATGCCCTAAACTGTAGCAACCTCAGCAAAGGTGGGGCAGGCTGGCAAACTCAGTAGCCCCTCACATCAAAAGCTATGCCCCTCACATCAAAAACACATATGGCTGTGTGCTGTACAACAAAGTTTTGCTCTTATGTCTAAGAGGGTACACATATTTTACATTTCATCCAGCTCACCACTCGTTAACACCCCCTTTCTTTCTCTTCCCTCTTCAAGCTAGACTTCTAGAACAGTCTAGTCATGTCACTTACCAGGTTGGTGGAGATTTATATTTTTCACATACAGAAATACCACCAGCCTCTATGAACCAAACAGTATTAATTTTCACATCTTAGCTCCTTGGGTTTCCCTCTAGAGATTCAGAGTTATGTGGCAAAAGATCTTTGGATTTATGTCAAAACAGGGAAATGTTAATCAGAGTCCTTTCTGGGTATCCTTAATATCTAAGGATGAAAGAAAGTTGGAGGCTGCCTTAGCAGCTTCTGCGGTTTCACCTCACCATCAAGACACCCCCTCAGCTAGTCAAAAAGAAGCCAGAAGATGCCCCTACCTTTGTAGTAGCAGAATAGGCTATTTTGTGGGACCCTGGCATCATTTGTTCTTGTCAATTTGGATGCTGTGATGACCCTTCCAGTCTGACTCCAGATGTTGTTGCTCTCCTCAACTCTCCATACTCTCCTGAAGACTTGACTGCCAGCTGGTACCAGAACTTCTACCTCATGACATCACTGTTTCCATAGAGAACAGTGACAACACAAAGTCAGGGACTCTTTCCTTGGAATTCTGGGTATCTAAGTGGTCCCTCAAGATTTAAGCTTTATCATGAGACATAATTAGTGTGCCCCACCCCCCACGCCTGGCCAGTGCATTTGGGTCAGGGTTAGCCTTTCACAGACTCCCCAAGCTATGAGAAGCCCTGAGCCCCACTTATTCTTTTCCGTTATGGTCAGCCAGTGCAGGATTGCTGGCTACGCTATTCCTTAAAGCATTATCCATTACATTTGGAAATGCCTTCAGTTTAGCCCTACTTTGGAAACTTTATCCCATAACCAAATGCTCTCACTGTGCCCAAGTCTCATCTTGGTTTCCACTTGTCCTTTCTCCACATGCCTCCACATTAATCTCCTGTCAATAAATGGATCTGAATTAAAAATCAGTTGAGATGACCCCCTAAATAATAAGAGTTTCATATCCTTGGTTCTACCTCCATTTCTTCTTTTATCTGTTACCCCCAAATTGTATATCTTAACCCTGCTATACAGTTTTGATCTCGTCAATTCATGGCATCAAAGAGAAACAGAACTGGACCTTCTTTAAAGGTTGTCAGACCAATTTTTTTTTCTTTTCTTTTCTTTTTTTATTATTTTCCCACTGTACAGCAAGGGGGTCAGGTCATCCTTAGATGTATACATTGCAGTTACAGTTTTTTCCCCCACCCTTTCTTCTGTTGCGACATGAGTATCTAGACATAGTTCTCAATGCTATTCAGCAGGATCTCCTTATAAATCTATTCTAGGTTGTGTCTGATAAGCCCAAGCTCCCGATCCCTCCCACTCCCTCCCCCTCCCATCAGGCAACCACAAGTCTCTTCTCCAAGTCCATGATTTTCTTTTCTGAGGAGATGTTCATTTGTGCTGGATATTAGATTCCAGTTAGAAGTGATATCATATGGTATTTGTCTTTGTCTTTCTGGCTCATTTCACTCAGTATGAGATTCTCTAGTTCCATCCATGTTGCTGCAAATGGCATTATGTCATCCTTTTTTATGGCTGAGTAGTATTCCATTGTGTATATATACCACATCTTCCGAATCCAATCATCTGTCGATGGACATTTGGATTGTTTCCATGTCCTGGCTATTGTGAATAGGGCTGCAATGAACATGCGGGTGCATGTGTGTCAGACCAATTTTATTCAGGCTACTGTAGCAAGGGTGAGAGATGAACAGAGCTCAACTCCACTGAATCAAAAGGTGGAAGGGTTTTTATTTTTTTAAATGATTTTTATTTTTTCCATTATATTTGGTTTACAGTGTTCTATCAATTTTCTACCATAGAGCAAACTGACCCAGTCACATGTACATATATACATTCTTTTCTTTTTTCTTTTCTTTTTTTTTTTTTTTTTTGTCTTTTTGCCTTTTCTAGAGCCGCTCCCATGGCACATGGAGGTTCCCAGGCTAGGGGTCGAATCAGAGCTGTAGCCGCCAGCCTACGCCACAGCCACAGCAACTCCAGATCCAAGCTGTGTCTGTGACCTACACCACAGCTCACCACAACGCCGGATCCTTAACCCACTGAGTGAGGACAGAGATCGAACCCACAACCACATGGTTCCTAGTCAGATTTGTTTCCACTGCACCATGATGGGAACTCCAACATATATACATTCTTTTTCTCACATTATCCTCCATCATGCTCCATCATAAGTGTCTAGATATAGTTCCCAGTGCTATACAGCAGGATCTCATTGCTTATCCATTCCAAAAGCAATAGTTTGCATCTATTAACCCCAGATTCCCAGTCCATCCCACTCCCTCCCCCTCCCCTTGGCAACCACAAGTCTGTTCTCCAAGTCCATGAGTTTCTTTCCTGTGGAAAGATTTATTTGTGCCATATATTAGATTCCAGATATAAATGATATCATATGGTATTTGTCTTTCTCTTGCTGACTTACTTCACTTAGTATGAGAGTCTCTAGTTTCATCCATGTTGCTGCAAATGGCATTATTTTGTTCTTTTTTATGGCTGAGTAGTATTCCATTTTTTTTTGTTTTTTTGTTTTTTTTTTTTTACCATGTATTCTTAATCCATTCATCTGTCAATGGACATTTAGGTTGTTTCCATGTCTTGGCTATTGTGAATAGTGCTTCAATGAACATATGGGTGCATGTGTCTTTTTCAAGGAAAGTTTTATCTGGATATATGCCCAAGAGTGGGATTGCTGGGTCATATGGTAGTGTTCTATGTATAGTTTTCTAAGGTACCTCCATACTGCTTTCCACAGTGGTTGTACCAGTTTACATTCCTACCAACAGTGTAGGAAGGTTCCCTTTTCTCCATACGTCCTACAGCATGTGTTATTTGTGGACTTATTAATGATGGCCATTCCGACTGGTGTGAGGTGGTATCTCATGGTAGTTTTGATTTGCATTTCCCTAATAATCAGTAATGTTGAGCATTTTTTCATGTGCCTGTTGGCCATCTGTATATCTTCTTCATAGAAATGTCTATTCAGGTCTCCTGCCCATTTTTCAATTGGGTTGTTGCTTTTTTTTGCTGTTGAGTTGTATGTATAAGTTGTTTGTATGTTTTAGAGATTAAGCCCCTATCAATTGCATCATTTGAAACTATTTTCTCCCATTCTGTGGGTTGTCTTTTTTTTTTATGGTTTCCTTTGCTGTGCAAAAGCTTGTCAGTTTGATTAGGTCCCATTGGTTTATTTTTGCTTTTATTTCTGTTGCCTTGGGAGTCTGACTTGAGAAAACATTTGTAAGGTTGATGTCAGAGAAAGTTTTGCCTATGTTCTCTTCTAGGAGTTGGATGGTATCTTGTCTTACGTTTATGTCTTTAAGCCATTTTGAGTATATTTTCGTGCATGGTGTGAGGGTGGGTTCTAGTTTCATTGATTTGCGTGCAGCTGTCCAGGTTTCCCAGCAATTCTTGCTGAAAAGACTGTCTTTTTCCCATTTTATGTTCTCACCTCCTTTGTCAAACATTAATTGACCATAGGTGTCTGGGTTTATTTCTGGGTTTTCTATTCTGTTCCATTGGTCTGTATGTCTGTTTTGGTAGCAGTACTACACTGTCTTGATGACTGTGGCTTTATAATATTGCCTGAAGTCTGGGATAGTTATGCCTCCCGCTTGGTTTTTGATCCTCAGGATTGCTTGGCAATTCTGAGTCCTTTGTGGTTCCATATAAATTTTTGGATTGTTTGTTCTAGTTCTGTGAAAAATGTCATGGGTAATTTGATGGGGTTTGCATTGAATCTGTAGATTTCTTTGGGGAGTATGGCCATTTTTACAATATTAATTTTTCCAACCCAGGAACATGGAATATCTTTCCATTTCTTTGAATCATCTTTAATTTCCTTAATTAATGTTTTATAGTTCTCAGCATACAAGTCTTTCACCTCCTTGGTCAGGTTTTTTCCTATGTATTTAATTTTGGGGGGTGTGATTTTAAAAGGTATTATATTTTTATATTCCTTTTCTAATATTTCATTGTTAGTATACAGAAATGTGACTGATTTCTGAATGTTAATCTTGTATCCTGCTACTTTTCTGAATTTATTGATCAGTTTGAGAAGTTTTTGTGTGGAGTCCTTAGGGTTTTCTATATATAGTGCCATGTCATCTCCATACAGTGACAATTTTATGTCTTCTCTTCCAGTTTGGATGCCTTTTATTTCTTTGGTTTGTCTGATTGCTGTGGCTAGGACTTCCAGTACTATGTTGAATAACAGTGGTGAGAGTGGGCATCCTTGTCTTGTTCCAGATTTTAGTGGGAAGGCTTTCAGTTTTTCTCCATTGAGTATTATATTGGCTGTGGGTTTGTCATAAATGGCTTTTATTATGTTAAGGTATGTTCCTTCTATACCCACTTTGGTAAGAGTTTTTATCATGAATGGCTGTTGGACTTTGTCAAATGCTTTTTCTGCATCTATTGAGATAATCATATGGTTTTTGACTTTTGTTTTGTTAATGTAGTGTATGACATTGATTGATTTGCATATGTTGAACCATCCTTGTGAACCTGGGATGAATCCCACTTGGTCATGGTGTATGATCTTTTTTATTTATTGTTGGATTTGGTTGGCTAAAATTTTGTTGAGAATTTTTGCTTCTATATTCATCAAAGACATTGGCCTATAATTTTCTTTTTTGCTAGTATCTTTGGTTTTGGTATTACAGTGATGGTGGCTTCATAGAATGTCTTTGGGAGTGTTCCTTCTTCTTCAACGTTTTGGAAAATTTAAGGAGGATGGGTATAAGTTCCTCTTTGTGTGTTTGGTAGAATTTGCCTGTAAAGCCATCTGATCCTGGACTTTTGTATGTAGGCAATGCTTTTATTACATATTCAATTTCATTTCTAGTGATTGGTCTGTTCAGCTGATCTATTTCTTCTTGATTCAGTTTTGGCAGACTGTACGTCTCTAGAAAGTTGTCCATTTCAGAAGGGTTTTTAAATGCTGGAGAGTGCTAAAGGGAAAGTGCTGAGGGAAATTTGTGGGATAGGAAGTTGATCAATGTGATCCAGCATCTGTGTTTGTCAAATGGGACTTATCAAAAGCCTCTAAAAGGACTGGGAGACAGGGACCCTATCTTTTTTGATGATTACATTTCAAAGGGATGACTCCCAGGTCCTTGAGAAAGATATTTCCGGATTGTAGAATATACAACTCGAAAGGACAGAGAAAGTATTTACAGACACAAGTTTTCTGAAATAAATGTTCTGAGAAAGGGGAGGCCAGAGGTCTATCGTCGGGTTTTGGCTAGAATAAAAAGTAAATTTTTTTTTTGTGGCACTTTTGAACTTTCTCAAGCAGGCATTACAAAGAGGCTGGGGTCATCATTCTAGGGACATGGCCTTGAAGTGATAGAAACTATGCTGGTGTTTGTTCAAGTCCCTTAACGTAGGGAGTGGATGAAATTGTTTGTGCTGAAAGCTATAGTTCTTAAAAGGCCAAGGTTGAGGACTAGTTGAGAAGACAACTCAGAGGAGCCTGACTATATCAAATCATCATGTGGTACAGCTTAAATATATACAAATTTTATTAAAAAATAAGTTTTGGTCAGGGAGAGAGTCTTTGTCAATGACGATGAGTTAGAATGTATAACATAGGACCTGTTTTTCCTATACCGCCCTTTTGTCAAGGGGAATTTTGATGATTAAAGACAAAGTTGGAGCTCCTGTGTCTGGCCCATGTCTGTGGAATAAGAAGCAAAGAAAGAAAATGTTTATTTATTCTTCAATCACAAGAATGTATATCCCTAAGATAAAAGCAAACACATAGCAACAACCACCAAAAAACCAAAACCCATCTATATCTCCCAGCCCGGAAGGGAACAAATATGGCTCTGGCCTGGAAAATGTCTTACCACTTCTCCTAACTGACAAAGAGGGAACTATTATGGATGATTAGAGGTTTGTCCCTTTGCACCCCAATCCTGTCATCTTGGAGGCTAACCAGGAGCAAACAAGAGCAGCATTTGGGTGGGTTGGGAAACCAATAATGAAATGTAAGCAGGGTTTGTCATAGGTTACCGTGTAACTGCTGCCTCTTCTTTCTCTCAAGTTGCTGAGGGTCTCAGACTGACCTATACTGACTAGAGGTGGGGACAGAAGGGGGGGAAAGGGATATTCAGAGAGTCAAAAGAAGGAATATTCCATGTTAGTGCATGAATATGTGTGAAGTAGTATGCACTTAGGTTAGTCTTTGAGAGCCAAATATAGAAATATTAAACAGAAACTTTGGTCATTATTCCCCCCCACAACCAATATTTTCTGTTTTCTAACCTTGTTGATTCCACCTAAGCATCGTCTCTTCCACACAAACTTGTGAATAATTATATGTCAACACTTTAAATATGTCTTCAGTTTGCATTTGTTTTTTGTTTTTGTTTTCTCTTTTTGCCTTTTCTGGGGCAGCTTCCCATGGCATATGAAGGTTCCCAGGCTAGGGGTCACATCAGAGCTGTAGCCGCCAGCCCATGCCAGAGCCACAGCAACACAGGATCCAAGCCGTGTCTGCGACCTACACCAGAGCTCACGGCAATGCCAGATCCTTAACCCACTGAGCTAGGCCGGGGATCGAACCTGCAACCTCATGGTTCCTAGTCAGATTCGTTAACCACTGCGCCCCAATGGGAACTCCAGGTTGCGTTTGGTTTGAAAGAGCTATTAAGATAGTAAAAATGAGGCCTGTGTCTGTAATGTAATTATTATGAACAATGGCAAAATTAAATTTAAATGAGCCGAACGATCACCCTTCATGAAATCACTATCTGCCTGTTAGTTCCACTAAGGATCTCCTAGACTCAGATTTAGCCTACCTAATTTCATTTATGTGATGACACTGTGACCATTTGGAAAATGGGCTGTGATGCTAATGATTATCAGACATTATTTACTGTGGACCCGTACAAATGAAAACTCTACTTCTTTTTCTCCTGAACTGTTTTCCAGCCATGAGAATGCACAATGTCATTTAGAGCAACTTCATGTAACCATACTACAGTGAAAAATTGGATAGCTATTCTGAACATCTCAGCAATGGTGTTGCATAATTACTTCTGTCAAGTATTTATGTCTGTCTTTTCCTTTGAGTGACTGAAGCCGTGGAGGGAGAAAATAAAAGACTTTTGAAAAGCTATAAACATTCTCATTTTTAAATTTCAGAGGGCAGCTGTTAAAGGAAAGCAGACTCTTATGTTCGAGTTTCCTTTTTAGGTAGGGGCTTAATTAGGCAGCTAAGATCTGTTCTATTGCCTTGTAGAAAATGACTTACAGCTATTTTTGAAGGGTGGGCTTGGCTTGACAGTGGCCATTTCTGGTCAGTCTCCTTCCTCTTATAATTGTGAATTTCCCCCTCTCTGATTTTCTAGAACATTTGTTTATTGTCTGTATAATTCATCTGACATTTACTAGATCTGGCCTTGTAGAGTTAATTAACTTTCCCTATTTCTGGATCACCTACAATGAAAGCCTGGAGGGCAGGGTCTCTGATTCTTTCTCATTGTATCTGCCACAATGGTGGGCACACAGCGCGGGCTCAAGAATCAAATGATGGTTTTGGAATTTCAGGCAGGAAGCAAGTCAGCAGCCACATAAGTCTTGGAATCTGTAATAATGACAAAAAACTTGGTTAGCTATTTGAGTGGGCAGCCTTCTTCTTAGAACAATAATGCTCACACTAGCTAGCATACATCAGAATCACGGGGGAGGGGTGTTGGAGGGGGGTGGAGGGGGGACTTGTGGAAACAGTGGTGGAGCTTCCAGGATCAAGAGGGTAATGTACCTGAAAAAGGCATGAAAGATCTGCACACATCTACCCCCACCGCATACCTTGTCCTGTATAGCTCTTCTTTTTTTGGTTTTTCCTGAATTATAAACCAATACATGCAAATAAAGTCTTAAACAAACCACACAACAGCTAGTTGGACCCCATCCCAGAGTTTTTAATTCTGCAGGTCTGTCATGGGGCCTGAAAATTTGCTCGGTATTGTATTTTACATGCATCCTCGTTTCAGTTTCACGCAACCTTCTGAAATGGGTATTATTTCCATCCGGATTTTATGAATGGGTGGCTGGAGCAGAGGCCATTTGGCGGGAGGTCTGGCTCGATCAGGCACTCGTCGCTACCATCCTCTTGGGGGGTGGGTGTCTGTGTGGGGAGCGCGCAGAGGTGAGTGAGGGTTTTTCCTTTCTTCTCGTCCCGAAGAGGCGGAAGAGAAACTCCCTGAGCAGGGCAAAGGGTACCTACTCTGATCTTTTGGCCCCATCTGGTGGTTTGGGGTCTGACTGAACAAAGTGCTGATCCATTACCTCCCCCTGCTGGTGAGACTGGTGGGGTCCGCCGGTGGCCGGGAGATTGGTTTCCTGAGCCTGTTTGTTTCTCAAGGCGGTTTTGCTGAGATGTTTTAAGGCTGAGGCGATTATTCTGACGCGGTTAGTCTCCCCCCCGCCCCCGCCCTCCGCGCCCCAAGCCCTTCTCTTCCCCTTTTCCGGATTTTGCTTTGTTTTCTTTTCTTTTTTGTTTTTTTCTTTTCCGATTGGTGGGGAGCGCCTCTCCAACATACAGCATTTGTTCCAATCCTTCTGTAGCGTGTCAAAGGTACAACTTATTTTTTCTAGGTAGTAAAAGAGCTTTTTGCCTCAGACCTATGTATATAAATATATCAGTATATCCTGTGTCAGAGCTGGAGATGTGGCTGAGGGAACTCAGCTGTTAACTGGGTTTCCACCCCCCACCCCGTCAAACCAACAAGTTGGTTTCCTACGTCACAGAAAGTACTTATTATGGTACGCACTGGTGACCGAGTTTTGATTCCTCCCTCCAGATAGTATTTTTTTTTTTTTGTCTTTTTAGGGCCACCCACGGCATTTGGAGGTTCCCAGGCTAGGGGTCCAATCGGAGCTACAGCTGCCAGCTGACGCCACAGCCACAGCAACATGGGATCCGAGCCACGTCTGCGACCTACACCACAGCTCATGGTAACGCCTGAGCCTCCACCCACGGAGCGAGGCCAGGGATCGAACCCTCGACCTCAGGGTTCCTAGTCGGATTCGTTTCCGCTGTGACACAACCAGCGGGAACTCCTTTCCAAATAGTATCCTTATCCGCGAATGACAGTTTTCAGCAAAGACCGTGGAGGAGAGGAAGGAGATCTGGAAGCACGAAACCTCTCGGGTTCCCTCACAGCCCTTGTGGGCAGTTCCCACCTCCCCCAACACACAGATTTAAGGATCATTAAGATAAGATGCAGCCTACCCTCAAATAGGATAAAGACTACCCTTAAATAGGATGAAGACTATCCTGGAAATAGGATAAAGACTAGTCTTCGGCTTTGTGGTGTCAGGGCCCCCTTGGGGATATCAGGCTTAGACCTTCTGTGCCTGTCACTTTCAAATCAAGATGACCATGGGGGTAATGAGTCCATGTGGCCACTAGGAGGTCGCAGCTGCTTGGAAAAACGTGTTTGCACACAGCATACGCTCCACCCCCAGCCCCAAGCCAGTTTTGGTTTTTTTTGGTTTTTTTTTGTTTGTTTGTTTGTTTTGTTTTTTTTTGAGGAGGCAGTCCTCCAGGTCAAAGGGAAACTGCTGCGTCCTCCCTGCTAGAATCACTCCCCATCCTAAAACCTGCAAGTTTGTGTATATTTATTGATCCGTGTTCTTAATAGCCCCATCCTAAAGACAGGTAACAGGTTCAAGGAAAGCAGTGACAGTCCAACTCGGACCCTAACAGTGCCTCGGGTACTTAGCTACTCAGTAATGCCTCTTGGTGATGTCAAGGGTGATGATGAGAACAGCGATTGTGTTGGTAAATATTTCCTCAACATGTGTCCTCTGAAGTTCTCAGTTTTATATTCACCTTGCTTTAGTGCTTATCACCCTCTGCCTTGTGTTGTAGTTATTTCATCATGAGCTTTATCTTCCCAAATACAGAAATGCTTGAGGAGAAGGACTGCATTTACTCATTTTCATTTATCCTGCAAGGGATACCTCTAGGTTCATCTATATGAGGGTGTGTTTAAGGATATGTACATAACTAAAAATTAGTGTGTGTGCATCTGAAACCAGTATAATGTTATATGTCAATTCTGTCTCAAGAAGAAAAGAAAGACAGCTATTGGTAATGGCTGTGCAAGACTTGCTGTGCCCAGAACCATATAGAAGGGCTTGATGAAGGCCAAGAATACTGGACCATGTTGGTCTAAACTGATTGGCTTATTTCACTAACTTCCTAACTGGTTCCACTGAGTTTTTCCTAGCCACTCTTCAACCGAATATTTTTAAAAGAACCAATATTTTGTTAACTACTGTTTTTTGGTTTTTGTTTTTCTTTTTAGGGCCGTACCTGTGGCATATGGAGATTCCCAGGCTAGGGGTCCAATTGGAGCCGTAGCCGCCGGCCTACACCACAGCCACAGCAATGTGGGATCCGAGCCGCGTCTGCAATCTACACCACAGCTCAAGGCAATGCCCGATCCTCAACCCACTGAGCAAGGCCAGGGATCAAACCCGCAACCTTATGGTTCCTAGTCAGGTTCATTAACCACTGAGCCACAAATGGAAACTCCAAACTACTGTTATTTTTTATAACAGCTTTATTGAAATATAATTCCAATACTATGTAATTCACCTTTTTAAAGAAGTATACAATTCAATGATTTTTAGTACATTCAAGGGCTGTGCAACCATCACCATAATAGATTTAAGGATATTTTCATCACTGCACAAAGAAACCTCCTACACTTTAGCTATCACATCTCAGCTCCCCCAACCCTATGCCTCCCCAGCCTTAGGGAGCCACTATTCTACTTTCTGTCTGTATAGATTTGCCCATTCTGAACATTTAATATAGATGGAATCATATAATGTGTGATCTTTTGTCACTGACTTCTTCCACCTAGCATTACATAGCCCAGGAAAGAGTTGTGACATGTGTGACAGGGTTTTTGTTGGGGCCTTTCATGCAGGCATCCTCTGCCTAGTACATACCAAATCTCCAGAGTCCCGGGAGGAAAGCTGCTATTCACCACAAACTATGTAGTTCACACAGTTAGAATACAGTGAACTATTCTTATCAGTTAGGGTGGGAGGAACCCTTGCCAAATCCAAGTTCCCAGATCCTAGCCAAGGGCCAACCTTGCCAGCAGTGTTTTCAAATGATAGCTTTCTCAGGCCTCCTAGCCTCTTTTTTCTATCCAAATTTCAATAGGAATTGCATTGATTCTGTAGATCAATTTGAAGAGAATTGCCATATTAACAATATTAATTATTCAAATCAATGAAAATGGGATATCATCACATTTATTTAGGTCTTTAATGTCTCTCAATGCTGTTTTGTGGTTTTTAGCATGCAAGTCTTGTACTACTTACTTCTGTTACATTTATTTCTAAGTATTTAATCCTTTTTGATGCCATGTGAGTGGAATTGCTTTCTTAATTTCATCTTCAGATTGTTCCTTGCAAGTGTATAGACATGCAATCAAGTTTTATTGATCTGGTATCCTATAATCTTGAGCTCATTTATTAGCTCACATAGTTAGTTTTCTTTTGTGTGTGTGGATTCCTTAGCCTATTAATATGGTGGATTGCGTGGATTGATTTTTTTATTGAAGTATAGTTGATATACAATATTATATAAGTTATAGGTGCTTGATATAGTGATTCACCATTTTTTTTTTGTCTTTTTAGGGCCGCACTCACGTGGAGCTGTAGCCGCCTGCCCAGGCCACAGCCACAGAAACAACAGATCCTAGCTGCGTCTGCGGCCTATACCACAGCTCAGAGCAATGCTGGATCCTTAACCCACTGAGCGAGGCCAGGGATCGAACCTGTGTCCTATGGATACTAGTCAGATTTGTTTCCTCTGAGCCATGACAGGAACTCCAGCAATTCACCATTTTTAAAGATTATTAATGTAAACTCCATTTACAGTTATTATAAAATATTGGCTACCTTCCCCATGTTGTACAATATATCCTTGAAGCTTATTTTATACATAATAGCTTGTACCTCTTAATCCTCTACCCCATATTGCCCCTTCCCCCTTCCCACAAGTAATCGTTAGAAGCAATCATTATTCTGTTCTCTGTATCTGTGTCTGCTTCATTTTTGTTATATTCACTAGTTTGTCATATTTTTTAGATTCCACATGTAAATAATATCATACAGTATTTGTCTTTCTCTATCTGACTTATTTCACTAATCATAATGCCCTTCGGGTCCATCTATGTAGCTGCGAATGGCAGAAATCCATTCTTTTTTTATGGCTGAGTGATATTCCGTTGTATATATATAAAGATTTTATATATATATATATAAAATATGTATTTATCCATTCATCTATTGATAGGCGATTAGGTTACTTCTAAATCTTGGCAGTTGTAAATAATGCTGCTACGAACATTGTGGTGCATGTATCTTTTCAAATTAGTGGTTTTGTTTTGTTTTTCAGATATATACTCAGGAGTGGAATTGCCAGGCCATGTGGTAGTTATGTTTCTAGCTTTTTGAGAAACTGCCATACTATTTCCCCATGGATTGATTTTTTTGAACCAGCTTTGCATCCCTGAAATAAACAAACCCCACTTGGTCATAGTATACAATACTTTTAAATATTGCTAAATTCTGCTTGCTAATATCTTTCTGAATATTTCACATCTGTTTTCATGCAGGATATTTGTCTATAGTTTTCTCTTTTTTTTTTGGTACTGTCTTTGGTTTTTGTATCATGGTGAAAGTGTTCTCTTATGAGTTGGGGAAGTGTTCCTTCCTCTTATTTTCTGGAAGATGATGTAGAATTGGTGTTAATTATTCTTTAAACATTTGGTTAAATTCTCCCTTGAAATCATCTGGGCCTGGAGACTTCTTTTGGGGGGAATTTTTTAAAGTAAAAATTGAATTTCTGGAGTTCCTGTCGTGGCTCAGTGGTTAACAAACCCGATGAGTATCCATGAGGACGCAGGTTTGATCCCTGGCCTCGCTCAGTGGGTTAAGGATCCAGCATTGCTGTGAGCTGTGGCATAGGTTGCAGATGCGGCTTGGATCTGGCATTGTTGTGGCTGTGGTGTAGGCCGGCAGCTATAGCTCCAATTAGACCCCTAGCCTGGAAACCTCCATATGCTGTGGGTGTGGCCCTAAAAAGACAAAAAGAAAAAAAAATTGAATTTCTTAAAAGTATGGACATATTCAAGTGATATATTTCACATTTGGTGCATTGTGGTAGTTTGTGATTTCCAGAAAATTGTCCATTTCAATTAAATTGTAAAATTTCCATGTGTAGAGCTCATAGGATTCCCTTATTTTCCTTTTGATGTCAGTAGAGTTTGTACTGATATAATTTGTTTCATTTCTTTTTTTTTCCCATTTAAAAAAAAGTTTTATTGAAATATAGTTGATTTACAGTGTTGTGATAATTTCTGCTGTACGACAAAGTGATTTACATATGCATAATTCATAATTCATTCATTTACATAATTCATTATTTTACAGATTCTTTTCCCATATCACTGAATATCAGGTAGAATTCCCTGCACTATACAGCAGTTCCCTGTAGGCCAGTCATTCCATATACCAATGTGCAATTCCACTTTATTGAACTATATCCTCTACTTTACATTATTTTTTTTTATTATTTTTATTTTCCCACTGTACAGCAAGGGGGTCAGGTTATCCTTAGATGTATACATTGCAGTTACAGTTTTTTCCCCCACCCTTTCTTCTGTTGCAACATGAGTATCTAGACATAGTTCTCATTGCTATTCAGCAGGATCTCCTTGTAAATCTATTCTAAGTTGTGTCTGATAAGCCCAAGCTCCCGATCCTTCCCACTCCCTCCCTCTCCCATCAGGCAGCCACAAGTCTCTTCTCCAAGTCCATGATTTTCTTTTCTGAGGAGATGTTCATTTGTGCTGGATATTAGATTCCAGTTAGAAGTGATATCATATGGTATTTGTCTTTGTCTTTCTGGCTCATTTCACTCAGTATGAGATTCTCCAGTTCCATCCATGTTGCTGCAAATGACATTATGTCATTCTTCTTTATGGCTGAGTAGTATTCCATTGTGTATATATACAACCTCTTCTGAATCCAATCCTCTGTGGATGGACATTTGGGTTGTTTCCATGTCCTGGCTATTGTGAATAGTGCTGCAATGAACATGCGGGTGCATGTGTCTCTTTTAAGTAGAGTTTTGTCCAGATAGATGCCCAAGAGTGGGATTGCAGGGTCATATGGAAGTTCTATGTATAGATTTCTAAGGTATCTCCAAACTGTTCTCCGTAGTGGCTGTACCAGTTTACATTCCCACCAGCAGTGCAGGAGGGTTCCCTTTTCTGCACAGCCCCTCCAGCACTTGTTATTTGTGGATTTATGAATGATGGCCATTCTGACTGGTGTGAGGTGGTATCTCATGGTAGTTTTGATTTGCATTTCTCTTATAATCAGCGATGTTGAGCATTTTTTCATGTGTTTGTTGGCCATCTGTATATCTTCTTTGGAGAAATGTCTATTCAGGTCTTTTGCCCATTTTTCCATTGATTGATTGGCTTTTTTTGCTGTTGAGTTGTATAAGTTGCTTATATATTCTAGAGATTAAGCCCTTGTCAGTTGCATCATTTGAAACTATTTTCTCCCATTCTGTAAGTTGTCTTTTTGTTTTCTTTTGGGTTTCCTTTGCTGTGCAAAAGCTTGTCAGTTTGATGAGGTCCCATGGGTTTATTTTTGCTCTAATTTCTATTGCTTTGGGAGACTGACCTGAGAAAATATTCATGATGTTGATGTCCGAGAGTGTTTTGCCTATGTTTTCTTCTAGGAGTTTGATGGTGTCCTGTCATATATTTAAGTCTTTCAGCCATTTGGAGTTTATTTTTGTGCATGGTGTGAGAGTGTGTTCTAGTTTCATTGCTTTGCATGCAGCTGTCCAGGTTTCCCAGCAATGCTTGCTGAATAGACTTTCCTTTTCCCATTTGATGTTCTTGCCTCCCTTGTCAAAGATTAATTGACCATAGGTGTCAGGGTTTATTTCCGGATTCTCTATTCTGTTCCATTGGTCTGTCTGTCTGTTTTGATACCAGTACCACACTGTTTGGATGACTGTGGCTTTGTAGTATTTCTTGAAGTCTGGGAGAGTGATGCCTCCTGCTTGGTTTTTGTTTCTCAGGATTGCTTTGGCGATTCTGGGTCTTTTGTGGTTCCATATAAATGTTTGGATTGTTTGTTCTAGTTCTGTGAAAAATGTCATGGGTAATTTGATAGGGATTGTATTGATTCTGTAGATTGCTTTGGGTAGTATGGCCATTTTCACAATATTGATTTTTCCAACCCAGGAACATGGAATATCTTTCCATTTCTTTACATCTTCTTTGATTTCTTTGATGAAAGTTTTATAGTTCTCGGCATATAGGTCCTTTACCTCCTTGGTCAGGTGTATTCCGAGGTATTTGATTTTGTGAGGTACAATTTTAAAAGGTATCGTATTTTTGTATTCCTTTTCTAATGTTTCATTGCTGGTATACAGAAATGCAACTGACTTCTGAATGTTAATCTTATATCCTGCCACTTTGCTGAATTTATTAATCAGTTCAAGGAGTTTTGGGGTTGAGTCCTTAGGGTTTTCTAGGTATAGAATCATGTCATCTGCATACAGTGACAGTTTGATCTCTTCTCTTCCTATATGGATGCCTTTGATTTCTTTTGTTTGTCTAATTGCTGTGGCTAAGACTTCCAAAACGATGTTGAAGAGCAGTGGTGAGAGTGGGCATCCCTGTCTTGTTCCAGATTTGAGTGAGAAGGCTTTCAGTTTTTCCCCATTGAGTATTATATTTGCTGTGGGTTTATCATAAATGGCTTTGATGATATTCAGGAATGTTCCCTCTATACCCACTTTGGTGAGGGTCTTGATCATGAATGGATGTTGAACTTTGTCAAATGCTTTTTCTGCATCTATTGAGATGATCATACGATTTTTGACCTTTTTTTTGTTAATGTGGTGTATGATGCTGATTGATTTGCGTATGTTGAACCATCCTTGTGATCCTGGGATGAACCCAACCTGGTCATGGTGTACAATTTTTTTCGTATGTTGTTGGATTCGGTTGGCTAAGATTTTGTTGAGAATTTTTGCATCTATATTCATCAATGATATTGGCCGATAGTTTTCTTTTTTGGTGGTATCTCTGTCTGGTTTTGGAATGAGGATGATGGTGGCCTCATAGAATGTCTTTGGGAGTATTTCTTCTTCTTCAACCCTTTGAAAGAGTTTAAGGAGGATGGGCACCAATTCCTCTTTATATGTTTGATAAAATTCACCTGTGAAGCCATCTGGTCCTGGACTTTTATTTGTAGGGAGTGATTTTATGACCTCTTCAATTTCATTTCTAGTGATCGGTCTGTTCAGTTGGTCTGTTTCTGCTTGATTCAGTTTTGGCAGGCTGTAAGATTCTAGAAAATCGTCCATTTCTTTCAGATTGTCAAACTTGTTGCCATATAGTTGTTCATAGTATTCTCTTATGGTTTTTTGTATTTCTGCTGTATCCATTGTGATTTCTCCTTTTTCATTTATAATTTTGGTGATTTGGGTTCTTTCTCTCCTCTTTTTAGTGAGTCTGGCCAGGGGTTTATCAATTTTGTTCCCTTTTCAAAGAACCAGCTCTTGGTTTTATTAATTTTCTCTATTGTTTTTTGAGTCTCTATTTTATTGATTTCTTCTTTGATCTTTATAATTTCCTTCCTTCTGCTGACTTTAGCACTTTTTTGTTCTTCTTTTTCTAATTCGTTTAGGTGGAGGTCTAAGTTGTCCATTTGGGATCTTTCTTCTTTTTTGAGAAAGGCCTGTATTGCTATAAATTTCCCTCTGAGCACTGCTTTCGCAGCATCTCATAGATTTTGAGAGGTTGTGTCTTCATTATCATTTGTTTCAAGGTAGTTTTTAATTTCCTTCTTGATTTCCTCATTGACCCATTGGTTTTTTAGTAGCATGTTGTTGAGTCTCCATGTAGTAGGTTTTTTCTCTTTCCTTTTCCCATGGTTGATTTCTAATTTCATGGCATTGTGGTCAGAGAAGATACTTGAGATAATTTCTACGCTCCTAAATTTATGGAGATTCGCTTTGTGTCCCAATATGGGGTCGATTCTTGAGAATGTTCCATGAGCATTTGAGAAGAATGTGTATTCTGATGTTTTTGGATGTAGTGTCCTGAAGATATCAATTAAGTCTAACTTTTCTATTGTTTCCTTTAGGATCTCTGTTGCTTTATTGGTTTTCTGTCTAGAGGATCTGTCCATTGATGTGAGGGGGGTATTTAGGTCTCCTACTATGATTGTATTCTCATCAATATCTCCCTTTATGTCTGTTAATATTTGTTGTATGTATCTGGGTGCTCCTATATTTGGGGCATATATGTTGACGATAGTAACATCCTCTCCTTGGATGGATCCCTTAATCATTAAATAGTGTCCTTCTTTGTCTTTCTTTATGTTTAAATAATGTCCTTCTTTGTCTTTCTTTATGTTGTTTCATTTCTGATGTTGCTAATCTGTCTTTTTTGTCTTTCTTGCAGAAGTTTATAAATGTTACTGATCTTTTCAAAGAATCAGTTCTTTGTTCCATTGATTTTTACTATTTGTTTTTCTGTTTTCAATTTTATCAATTTCTGCTCTTATTTTTATTTCTTACCTTATCCTTGCATTGGATTTATTTTGTTCGTCTTTTTCTAGAAGAGGTGTAACTTACATTATTGACTTTTAGACTTTCCCTCTTTTTTAATGTAAGCAGTTAGTGCTATAAATTTCCCTTTCAGCACTGCATTAGCTGTGTCCCACAAATTTTGATGCTAATTCAGCTCAATGTTTCTCTTTAATTTTAATTTTTAATTGAAGTATAGTTGACTTACAGTATTTCAGGCGTACCACAAAGTGATTGAGTTATATATATATATATATATATATATATATATATATATACACATATATATATATGAATATATATGAATTTTTCATATATTCTTTTCCATTGTAGGTTATTAAGTTGTTGAATATAGTTCCCTGTGCTACACAGCAGGTCCTTGTTGTTTATCTGCTTTATTTTTTTTGTCTTTTTGCCTTTTTCTAGGGCCACACCTGCAGCACATGGAGGTTCCCAGGCTAGGGGCCTAATCGGAGCTGTAGCCACTGGCCTTCACCAGAGCCACAGCAACGCAGAATCCAAGCCACGTCTGCAAACTACACCACAGCTCATGGCAACACCAGATCCTTAACCCACTGAGCAAGGCCAGGGATCGAACCCATAACCTCATGGTTCCTAGTCAGATTCGTTAGCCACTGAGCCAGGATGGGAACTCCTATCTGCTTTATATATAGTAGTGTGTATCTGTTAATCCTGAATTCCTAAGTTAGCCCTCCCCCCACTTCCCATAAGTTCATTTTCTATGTCTGTGAGTCTATTTATATTTTGGAAATAAGTTCATTTGTATTATTGTTTTAGATTCCTCATGTAAGTAATATCATGTGTTATTTGTCTTTGTCTGACTTAATTCATTTAGTATGATAATCTCTAGGTTAACCCATGTTGCTGCAAATGGCATTATTTCATTCTTCTTATGGCTGAGTAATATTCCAGTGTGTGTGTGTGTGTGTGTGTGTGTGTGTGTGTGTGTTTGTGTGTGTACCACACCTTCTTTATCCGTTCATCTGTCACTTAGGTTGCTTCCATGTCCTGGTTGTTGTAAATAGTGCTTCAGTGAGCATTGGAGTGCATGTATCTTTTCAAATTAGAGTTTTTGTCTTTTCTAGATATGTGCCCAGGAGTGGGATTTCTGGATCATATGGTAACTCTATTTTCACTTTTATTTTCTTTTTACAGCTGCATCTGTAGCATTTGGAAGTTCCTGGGCCAGAGGTCCAATCAGAGCTGCAGCTGGGACCTATGACACAGCCACAGCAACTCTGAACTTGAGCCACATTTGAGATGTATGCCGCAGCTTTCAGCAATGCCAGATCCCTGACCCACTGAGCCAGGCCAGAGATCAAACCCACATCCTCACAGAGACAATATCAGGTCCTTAACCCACTGAGCCACAACAGGAACACCTTTATTAATTTATATATATTTTTAGGGTCACTCATGGTACATGGAAGTTCCTAGGCTAGGGGTCAAAATTAGAGCCTTAGCTGCCGGCCTACACCACAGCCACAGCAAAACCCATCTGTGACCTATACCACAGTTCATGGCAATGTTGCATCCTTTACCCACTGAGCGAGGCCGGGGATTGAACCTGCATCCTCATGGATACTAGTCAGGTTTGTGACCACTGAACCATGATGGGAACTCCTATTTTCATTTTTAATAGAACCTCCAGGCTGTTCTTCATAGTGACTGAACCAATTTGCATTCTCCCCAGCAGTGTAGGAGAGTTCACTTTACTCCACACTGTCTCCAGCATTTATTATTTGTAGATTTTTTTCATGATGGCCATTCTGACTGGTGTAAGGTGATACATTATTGTGGTCCTGATTTGCAGTTACCAAATAATTAGTGATGTTGATATTTCTCTTTTTGGTTCTATCAGATTTTACTTTGTGTATTTTATAGCTCTATTGGTTGGTGTGTACACAGTTAGGGTTGATGTGTCTCTTTGGTAGACTGATCTTTTTATCATTATGCAATATTCCCCTCTGTCCCTGGTAATTTATTTGCTATGAAGTTTACATTATCTGATATTAATACAGATAATTTTGTTTTAAAAATTAATGTATGTATGGTATATCTTTTTCTGCTTAAACATTTTCAATCTATTTACATTATATTGAAGTGGGCTACTTGTTGACAGAATATTGTTGGATCACGCTTTTTTAAGCCACTTTGCCAATCTGTCTTTTTCTTTTTTTATGTATTTTAAATGTTACTTTTATTTTATGAAGTGCCACTTTTTGTTGTACATGAGTAGTGATGTTTTGTAATTATACAATATATAATCATATTTTTTCTTTTTTTTCTTTATTTTATTTTCCCACTGTACAGCAAGGGGATCAAGTTATCCTTACATGTATACATTACAATTACATTTTTTCCCCACCCTTTGTTCTTTTGCAACATGAGTATCTAGACAAAGTTCTCAATGCTATTCAGCAGGATCTCCTTGTAAATCTATTCTAAGTTGTGTCTGATAAGCCCAAGCTCCCGATCCTTCCCACTCCCTCCCTCTCCCATCAGGCAGCCACAAGTCTTTTCTCCAAGTCCATGATTTTCTTTTCTGAGGAGATGTTCATTTGTGCTGGATATTAGATTCCAGCTATAAGTGATATCATATGGTATTTGTCTTTGTCTTTCTGGCTCATTTCACTCAGTATGAGAGTGTCTAGTTCCATCCATGTTGCTGCAAATGGCAGTGTGTCATTCTTTTTTATGGCTGAATAGTATTCCATTGTGTTATATATACAACCTCTTCCGAATCCAATCCTCTGTGGATGGACATTTGGGTTGTTTCCATGTCCTGGCTATTGTGAATAGTGCTGCAATGAACATGCGGGTGCATGTGTCTCTTTTAAGTAGAGTTTTGTCCAGATAGATGCCCAAGAGTGGGATTGCGGGGTCATATGGAAGTTCTATGTATAGATTTCTAAGGTATCTCCAAACTGTTCTCCGTAGTGGCTGTACCAGTTTACATTCCCACCAGCAGTGCAGGAGGGTTCCCTTTTCTGCACAGCCCCTCTAGTACTTGTTATTTGTGGATTTATGAATGATGGCCATTCTGACTGGTGTGAGGTGGTATCTCATGGTAGTTTTGATTTGCATTTCTCTTATAATCAATGATGTTGAGCATTTTTTCATGTGTTTGCTGGCCATCTGTATCTCTTCCTTGGAGAAATGTCTATTCAGGTCTTTTGCCCATTTTTCCATTGATTGATTGGCTTTTTTGCTGTTGGGTTAAATAAGTTTTTTATATATTCTAGAGCCAATCTCTGTCTTTTAATTCCTCTATTTAAACACTACTGTTTAGCGTTTCCCATTTAATGTGATTTTTGATCTGTTAGGGCTTATGTCCACCATTTTATTTTTTGCTTTCTGATTATTCCTTCCATTTATCAGAGGGATATGTTTTCTTTCTCCTGTCTTCCAGTCAGTTACTTAAACATTCTTTTGAATTCCGTTTTGATGTATCTATAGTGTTTTTGAGTGTATCTCTTTGTATGGCTTTTAAAAATAAATGTTCTAGGAGTTCCCGTTGTGGCTCAGTGGTTAACGAATCCGATTAGGAACCATGAGGTTGTGGGTTCGATCCCTGGCCTTGCTCAGTGGGTTAAGGATCTGGCGTTGCTGTGACCTGTGGTGTAGGTTGCAGATGCGGCTCGGATCCCGCGTTGCTCTGGCTGTGGTGTAGGCCAGCAGCTACAGCTCCGATTAGACCCCTAGCCTGGGAACCTCCATATGCCGCAGGAGCAGCCCTAGAAAAGACAAATAAATAAATAAATAAATAAATAATAAATAATAAAAATGCATGTTCTAGGTATTGTATTATATATACACAACTTAATCACATTTTACCGGAGTTAATATTTTAACAGTTTGAGGGGGTGTAGAAAATTTTCCTCACTTTGCCCTCTTCTATCTCTATTATTGTTTTAAACATTCCCTCTACATACATTGGGAACTACATCAGACAGTGTTTTACATTTTGCTCTAACTGTTAGAGGTAATTGAGAAAGGAGCATCAGAATGAGTGTCTGTTGTATCTACCTATATTTTTGCTCTCTCCACTGTTCCTTCCCTCTGATGTTACAAGATTCCCCCTGTTACTATTTTTTCTACTTTATAAATTTTCTATTCATTTAAGGGGGGCATCCAAGAATGACTTGATTTCTCCTTCTCTCCTGAAGGATATTTTTTTGGGGATATAGAATTCTGAGTTGACAAGTCTTTTCTTTTAGGACTTGGAAAATATTGTCACCTAGTGCTGGCCTGCAAGGCTTCTGATAAGAAATCTATTGTCATTCAACAAAATTTTGCCCTATTAGAAAGGTCGTCTTTCTTGCTGCTTTCAAGGTTTTTTTCTTTGTCTTCAGTTTTCAGAAGTTTGATTATGTGCGTGTGTTTGAATTTGAGTTTATCTGATTTGGGGTTAACTTAGCTTCTTGAATCTATAGGTTTCTATCTCTCAAATTTGGAAAAAACTTCAGCCTTATTTCTTGGGATAAATATTTTTGTAGGAAAGATTACCAGAAGTAGAATCTCTGGGTAAAAATTTCAAACATTTAAAACTCAATAGGTATTTTCAAACAAACTTTCCAAAGTTTACTGCAGTTTTTAACTCCTGCTGACAGTGAATAAAAGTGCCTGTTTACCCAGCCCTTTACCAATAAAACTTATCAGTACTCTACTAAACCATTGCCAATGTCCTAAACAAAAATAATGCATTGTTCATTTAATCTACATTTATTTTTAGTGAAGTTGAGCATATTTTTATGTTTATTGGCCACTTGCATTTCTCCTTTTTTTCTTTTTAGGGCCACATCTGTGGCACATGGAAGTTCCCAGGCTAGGGGTCAAATCAGAGCTGCAGCTGCTGGCCTACGCCACAGCCACAGCAACACCAGATCTGAGCCACATCTGCGACCTATGCCTATGCAAGTTGTAGCAACGGGATCTTTTAACCCACTGAGTGAGGCCAGGGATTGAACCTGCATCCTCATAGATACTAGTCAGGTTCTTAACCTACTGAACCACAGTGGGAACTCCTTGTATTTCTTTTCTAATTGTTCATTTTCTTGCCAAATTTTCTTTTTTTGGCTACACCAGCAGCATGTGGAAGTTCCTAGGTCAGGGATTGAACCTGCGCCACAGCAGCCATCCAAGCTGCTGCAGTGACAATGCCAGGTCCTTAACCTGCTGTGCCACAAGGGAGCTCCCTCCTTGCCATTTTTTTTTGATGGGCATCATCCTTTTCTTGTTGACCATGCAGTTCTCTCTGTACGTTTTAGAAGTTATTCCATTGCCACTTGTGTTGACAATGTTTTTGGCCAATTTGCTGTTAGGATTTTTAACCCTGTTGTTGTTTTTGTTTACTTGTTTTGCCAAATAGAAATTTCAAAATTTAGCTACTAAAATTTATTGAACCTTTTGCTATCTCTAGATTTTTCTGGACCTATTTAGGAAGGTTTTCCTTTCTGCAAGATTATAAAAATATTTTGTCTAGTATTTCCACTGTTTCATTTTCATGATTAAATCTTGGATCCACGTGAAATATATTATGGCGTAAAAGTGAGGTAGATAATAGCAGATCTTTTCTATCAGGTTTTAATATAGGAATGTAGAGGCGAGGAGAAAGGAGAGCTTATGAAAGTGTTGTACACCTAGGCAGAGGGAAATATTGGAAAATGGTAAAGTTAAAGGGCTTTTTCCTTTTTTCTTTTTGTCTTTTTAGGGCTGCACCTGTGGCATGTAGGGGTTCCCAGGCTAGGGGTCGAATTGGAGATGCAGCACCGCCACAGCCACAGCAATGCCAGATCTGAGCGGTGTCTGCGACCTACACCACAGCTCACGGCAATGCCGGATCTTTAACCCACTGAGTGAGGCCAGGGATCGAACCAACATCCTCACGGATGCTAGTCAGATTCGTTTCTGCTGAGCCACGACGGGAACTCCTTATTTCTTAATGTTCTCTCTGAGTGCTACCTAAAGAAAAGGTTAAGCTAACTGAAGTTGAGAGAAAAACAGATTTTGAAATTTTGGGGAAATTTATAATTTTTACTCAGTAACTTTTTTGTTTTTGTGAAAGACTGGGAAGAAATAGGAAAAATGGAATTCCTGTCGTGGCGAAGCGGTTAACGAATCCGACTAGGAACCATGAGGTTGCGGGTTCGGTCCCTGCCCTTGCTCAGTGGGTTAACGATCCGGCGTTGCCGTGAGCTGTGGTGTAGGTCGCAGACGCAGCTCGGATCCCGCGTTGCTGTGGCTCTGGTGTACGCTGGTGGCTCCAGCTCCGATTCGACCCCTAGCCTGGGAACCTCCATATGCCACGGGAGCAGCCCAAAGAAATAGCAAAAAGACAAAAAAAAAAAAAAAAAAAAAAGGAAATAGGAAAAATGAAGTAGCTTGTTTGTGATTTTTGTGTTGCTGTTGTTTCGGTGGATGGATCTTTTCCTCCTTCGACTAGAGGAGATTTCTAGTGACTCATGTTAATAATGTATTTCCTTTATAATGTGTCCCAGTGGGACACTTGTTTACAGCAGAAGATACTCATTGATTTGGTCAACAAATATTTTCAATCATTTGTTAAAGAAGCAGTTATGGGATAATAGCTATGTATTTGGTCTCTGGAGTCAGACTGCTCGGGTTTAAATCCAAATCCAGTAGTTCAATAGCTGTGTGATCTTGGGCAAGTTACTAAACTTCTCTGTACTTCAAGTTCTTCCTCTGCAAAAGAGGGACATGAAGCAACTCGCTATATTATTGTGTGTGTCAGAACGGTGTCACCTGTATAGTATTTCATAAATGTAAACTATTCTTAATGCTAATCACTGGAGATAGAGTGTGGTCCTTGCAGTTATGAACCTGGCATTCTTGAACGAGTAGTTAGGTTAAAAAATCACAGATAGGAATGATTTCTCTAAAAGAAATGTAAGGGGCTGAGACAAAGTATAAGGGGATGGGAGAACAATCCTACTCTAGATAAGGTGGTCAAGGAAGGCCTCTCTGAAGAGGGGAATTTTTTTTTTTTTTGTCTTTTCTAGGGCCAATCCCACGGCATATGGAGGTTCCCAGGCTAGGGGTGTAATTGGAGCTGTAGCCACTGGCCTACACCAGAGCCACAGCAAGGCCGGATCCGAGCTGCATCTGTGACCTACATCACAGCTCAGGGCAACGCTGGATCCTAGACCAACTGAACAAGGCCAGGGATCAAACCCGCAACCTCATGGTTCCTAGTTGGATTTGTTAACCACTGCACCACGACGGGAACTCCAAGAGGGGACATTTAAACATGAGGATAATCAAGTAATTTAAAGGAGAGAGGAATGTTTCTGACAGTAGGAACGTCATGTGCAAAGGTCCTGAGGAGAGGGATTTTGGTATATTTAAAGTTTGGAAAGAAGATCATTATGGCTGGAATGGAGTAAAAGTAAATGAGAATGAGAGTGGTATAAGATGAGGTTGATGAGATAGGTGGGACTTGTAGTTCAGAGTGAGGAATCTGGATTTTATATTAGGTTCTGTGGGAAACCACTAAAGCAGGTGAAGTTTTTTTTTTTTTTTTTTTTTTTTAAGACTGATCTTATCATTGTGTTGTATTTGCCTTAGAGAAGAGCCAGATCAGAAAGGGGGGAGAGCAACTTGGAGACTTTTGACAGGGGTCCAATGAGAGACTATAGTGATAGTGGAGTTGGAGAGAAGTGGATGGATATAAAACATATTTTTGAGGTCGAATCAACAGGACTTGCTGAAGGATTGGATATGGAAGGGAGGGCAAGGTGGTGGAAAAGAATTGGAATAATGAGATCCTGCTGTGTAGCACTGGGAACTATGTCTAGTCACTTATGATGGAGCATGATAATGTGAAAAAAAAGAATGTATACATGCATGTGTAACTGGGTCACCATGCTGTACAGTAGAAAAGAAATTGTGTTGGGGAAATAACAATTAAAAAAAAAAAAAAAAGAATAATACCCAGGGAGTTCCCGTCGTAGTGCAGCAGAAACGAATCTGACTAGGAACCATGAGGTTGTGGGTTCTATCCCTGGCCTTGCTCAGTGGGTTAAGGATCTGCCATTGCTGTGAGTTGTGGTGTAGGTCACAGACGAGACTCAGATCTGGTGTTGCTGTGCTGTGGCGTAGGCTAGCAGCTGTAGCTCCGATTTGACCTCTAGCCTGGGAATCTCCATATGCCGAGGGTGCAGTCCTAAAAAGCAAAATAAATAAATAAATAAATAAATAAATAAAATAAAAGAATGATACCTAGTCTTGATGTGATACCAATTGCGATAATCGAGGAAGGATCAGGTTTGGTGAGGGTTGTGAATATCTTGAATGCGAGGCATTTATTAGACATCCAAGCGGAGATGTGGAATAGTCAATTGTATTTATGAATCTGGAATTCAGGGCCAGCTTTTAGATGATATTTAAAGTGATGGATCCAGATGTGATAACCTAGGGAGATTAAAAAGAGAAGAGAGCCTGGGATCATGTGACCTATTTTACCTTTAATGTAGAAGCTATGAGATATTAAAAGGAGAATGGACTAATAATAAAAGTAAGGATGTAATTTTTTTTTTTTTTTTTTTTTTTTTTGCTATTTCTTGGGCCGCTCCCACGGCATATGGAGGTTCCCAAGCTAGGGGTCTAATTGGAGCTGTAGCCACTGGCCTACGCCAGAGCCACAGCAACGCTGGCTCAGCCACAGCAGCCACAGCAGCGTCTGCAACCTACACCACAGCTCACGGCAACGCCGGATCCTTAACCCACTGAGTGAGGGCAGGGACCGAACCCGCAACCTCATGGTTCCTAGTCGGATTCGTTAACCACTGCGCCACGGCGGGAACTCCGAAGGATGTAATTTTTAATGGTAGAGTGTCTGCTATATATGCAGGAATTCCTAGATTTTATCCCTGGCATTTCCATTTTTTCTTTGCCTCCTCAGAAGACAAGGGCAGACCTATAAACTCTTCAAGCCTTCTGTCACTTACTCATATATATATATTTTCTAGCTCCTGGAACAAAGCAGGTACTTTGTTGAATGAATGGATTCATGTAGGAATGAAATGAATGAGAATATCGGTAGTAGTACCTCCTTTGCCACAAAGCACATTGACACTGAGCAGTTAGCAAGCTACACTTTTGCTATCTGTAAAATAACAGTAATAAAAGTACCTACCCTTTGGGACAAAGTTTAAAACCATAAAACATTTATAGCAATTAGCACAGAGCTAGCACTCAATTAATGTTAGCTGCTATTAGCTTTCTGCGCTTCGGGTGCTTATTCATAAAATAGGGGCAATAATTTCTGCTCGGCTTCCCTCACAAGGCCATTTGTGAAGCCATCAGGAGTTAACGTGTAACTCTACAAAAGCTTATCAATATTAATGTTTTAATTGCTCTGAACTTTCCTACGTAAAGCAGCCACTCTCGCCGCCCTCTAGCACGATTATTTAAATGAAAACTCGTCTTTAAAGAGACTCAGTACTCCCGCTTGTCAGCTCAGCCGGGTCCAACCAATAGTACTCGAAACCACACCCAGTTGTGAAGTCTATTAGCCCAGAGTTCAGTTTAAAAATACCCAGCCCCGCCCCTCCCTGCTGGGCGAGCGCAAGTCTCAACTGCACGTTGATTGGCCCCTGCTGGCCAATCACCACTGCTCTTCCTTCTGAGGCTGTAATTTTCAAAATTCGCTACTGGGCTGATCCGAGAGAGCACAGGGTAAGTTGAGACGCACACGAGTTGCTGCGATCCGGAGCTCCGTTCTTTTCCTGGGTCTCTCCCGGGGCTAGGAGTGCATCCGTGGGCTCTCCTGTTCTGCCTTTAATCTCTCGATATGAGGTAGGCGCCTTTGAACTTGAACCGCTCGCTCCGATGTCCGGCTCTGTCGCACCGGGGTGGGTCCTTGAGTCTTCCCTTCAGTCCCTTGTAACTCACTGTCTTCTTTTGCCTAGATGCATGGCATCCCTGCCAGGAAACCAAGCTTGGTTTTCTGTCAGTCAGCAGTACGAGGTTGGGCAGGGAGTGTGTATTAAGGGGTGAGATAGCAACGTCGAAACTCCCCCCCCCCCCCCAAAAACACCCCCTTCCCCCGCCCGGGTCCTGGCTTTTAAATGGAGCTACCGGTACGCATTCCTGAATCAGAGTAATTTACATAACGTCTTTTCACAAGTGAAACTCTGCAGGATCAGTTTCACCCAGAAGACAGGTTTACGCCAGAGAATGCTACTTGAGGGATGTCTTTACAGGTTGAAGGATATGAAGGCCGATGGAAACGTGTCTTTTCTCTCTTGTTATCTCTCCTGGCTCTCTCATATCACCATCTCCAATCCCATCCCTGTGTCATTCCCACTGCTCTCTGCTACCCTCTTCTTGGAATCCTAGGATGCCAGTTTGACGCGACCCTAGAACAATGCTTCTTAAACTTTAAAGAGCATACAGATCACCTGAGGATATTGTTAACTTGCACCTTCTGATTTGATAAGATGTAGCTTGGGGCCTGAGATCTTCAAGTGCTAACAAGCTCCCAGGTGATGCCGATATTGCTGGCCCATTGAGCGTGGTTTAAATGTCAAGGAGACTCTGGCCCCACTATCTCATTTTATCAGGTGGGGGAAGGAGGTCTGGAGAGGGAAAAGGGACCTGTCCAGCATCAGGCAGCCAACTAGGGGCAGGATCAGAACTAGACCCTTGGCATCCTTCCCCACCCAGCGCTGCTTTCATTGACCCCATGCTGCTTTCTCTGCTCAGGGTCTTGCTGTCTGTAACCTGCCTTTATAAAAAGAAGTTGCTATTATTTCCTGAGATTGCCTTTGTCTACGGTTTTGGAGTCTGAGCCACTGGGCTGCTGAATAAGCCAACTTGCCTCTGTGTGAGTTTCAGCACCAGCCCCTGGATGCCCAGTGGCATCTCCAACATTTATCATGTGTATGTAGGGGAGATAGAAAGTCTGGAAAGTGGAAAGGATTGTCATTTTCTTGTCCAAATAAGGCTAAGGGTTCTGTAGGTGGTAGAAGTTGAGAGTGTTCTGCAGATGCCCTTTTATGAAAGCATATCTTTGGTGCTGTCAATCCCTTCTCCCCTCCTAGTGGCAAGGAAATTAGTTACTTAGCTCAGTGTGTGCAGCCCTCAAAGAAATGATTTTTTGTTCAGGAAAATGAAGGTGATATATGAACATCATCTGGAAAACCTTTCCTCTGAGGTTTTAGTCAACCTGTGACATCATCAGCTGAAAGTTTTCTGACGTGTTGACTCCCGTTTATTTTCTTTCCGCTTGAAAAGATAAAGATTTCAGAACACTTTGGTCATCCATAAAAAATGTATGAGGTGTGACTAATAAGAGTGGAGGAAGTGGTTTTCATACAGTGCCGTTAAGGGTGGGTTCACCCAGTTTATCTTTATTGCTGCTTGGCTGAGTTTTGAGGGATGAGATGGAAAATAGGTTTGGATTTGGACCAATCATCCGTTAAAGCTTTGCACATGCAAATTTACATTTGCACCACATGGTACCTCTGCAAGTAAGAGTTGCTATAGCTCTTTTGCAAATGAGGAAACTGAGGCTCAGAAATGCTAAACTGGCTGACTTGGAAGCCCGATTGCTTCTTTAAAAACAGCCTATGAGCCTTCTCACTCTTCATTGCTATCACACTATGGCCTTTTGCTTTGGCCTGTGGACTGTTTTGGAATCTTTTTGTGTACCATCAGAGAGACTTCACAATATTTTAGAAAAGAGCCCTGGAAAGAGCTGGGTGATCTATGCTGCTTAATAGTCTGTCCTGTGTAGTAAGTCACTTAGCTCCCTTGGGACCATAAGACAGACAGAATTGACTTGCCCTGCTTACCCTCATGGTTTTGTTGGGATTTTTTTTTTTTAAATCTTTTTGCCTTTTCTAGGGCCGCTCCTGGGGCATATGGGGGTTCCCAGGCTAGGGGTAGAATCAGAGCTGTAGCCACCAGCCTACACCACAGCTCACGGCAATGCCGGATCCTTAACCCACTGAGCAAGGGCAGGGACCGAACCCGAAACCTCACGGTTCCTAGTCAGATTCGGTCACCACTACACCACGAAGGCAACTCCTATAGGGAGGCTTAACTGATGTAATAGATGTGAAAGGCGCATATTTGTACTGACTTTTCCTCGCCAAGGGAATGCTTAATATTCTCCATCCAAAGCAAAACCCAAGTCAGCCTTTCTCCTTTCTTAAACCTCCCCTTCTCCCCTCAAAATGCAGTCTTCTCTGCACTCTTAACAACGTGGCCCCAGCCTAGCTTGCTGCCTCTTTCTAACTCCTCCCCAAGCACATTTTTTATATTCCACACTCCCAGACAACTTGGATGTTCCCAGACCTGCTGTGCTCTCCGTGTTCAAGCCTCTGCCTGGGTGCCTGGAAAGCTTCCCTGTCTACTTGGAAACGTCTTGGTGGTTTAAGTCCAGATCAAATCTAGCCCCTCTCTACGAACCCTTCCTCTACCCCCCCCAAACAAGATTACTGATTTTCCCTTATGTTTCTAAAGTACTTTTTATCTACCATTATTAAATCATTTGTCACATTTTTATGTAACTGTTACAACTGTGCAGTGACTACTGCCAGGATAAGATACATAATTTATTTCTGTTTGTAGCTTCCTTGCCTGAAGTATCTGGTACATAGTGGTAAATTTGTTGCAATGCCTTAAGGGTCTCTCTTACAGAGGACTGTTCTTTGTCAAATGCAGTTGAACTTGGAGACTGAATGTGGGTGGGTTGGAAGGGCAGTAGTATCTGAGTGGGAAAGGTCTCTTGTATATCCAAAGACTGATTCCTCTTAGTAATGTATTTGTTTGTAAGACACATAAGTGTATCAGCTATTGAGAACTGACAAACTAAAAGAACATTAAGGAATGTAGGAATGCGAGGGGGTGAAGGTCTGTAATGACTATTAACTTTTTATGTCTAGTGATTTTCAACAAGTTAGTTTCTTCTGCAGTTATCTTTTGGTTTTGTTTTTCTTACCAGGTGTCTGGAACTGGATTACAGTTTCTTAATTGAATGCAGCCTTCAGATACCCTCTGGCCTATTGTGCATACCTGTGTATGTGTGGTCCATTCTTTTGCCTTCTCTGTGGCATCATTATCATTGCTATGGCCAGGACCTCATACCTTTTATTTTTTAATTAAAACATTTTTTTTTTTTTATCTTTTAGCCATTTCTTGGGCCGCTCCCGCGGCATGTGGAGGTTCCCAGGCTAGGGGGTGAATTGGAGCTGTAGCCGCCAGCCTACACCAGAGCCACAGCAACGCAGGATCTGAGCCGCGTCTGCAACCTACACCACAGCTCACGGCAACGCCGGATCATTAATCCAGTAAGCAAGGGCAGGGACCGAACCCGCAACCGCAACCTCGTGGTTCCTAGTCGGATTTGTTAACCACTGAGCCATGACAGGAACTCCAGGAACCTCATACCTTTTAAAGAACATTAACCCTACCAGTGAGCCTCCATACTATATGATCTTTTCTTTTTTTATATAATGATTTTTAGTTTCTTCTTTTCTTTTTTTTATATAATGATTTTTATTTTTTCCATTATAGCTGGTTTACAGTGTTCTGTCAATTTTCTACTGCACAGCAAGGTGACCCAGTCACACATACATGTATACATTCTTTTTTCCCCACATTATCATGCTCCGTCACAAGTGACCATAGTTCCCAGCAGGATCCCATTGCTTATCCATTCCAAATTCCCATGGCTTATCCATTCCATTCCCTTATCCATTCCCATTATCCTTATCCCATTATCCTTATCCATTATCTTTATCCATTCCCATTGCTTATCCATTCCAAAGGCTATAGTTTGCATCTATTAAATGTTTTTGATTATTTTCAGTGCAAATCTCTTAATTCATTCCCAGTGTTCCTACGCCTAAACTAGGGGCTAGGCCATAGTCCTGGTGCCAACAGATGATGGCAGGTACTGTGCTGTTTTTTTTTTTTTGTACATAGAGTATCTCATTTAATTTGAACAGTGCTCTGCAGAGGTAGGTATGCTTATCTCCATTTTACAGATGAGATAACTGAAGTCCCGTGAGTTAAAGCCACTTGCCCATGGTTAAGTGTAAGAGCACCAATATTTGAACCCAGATCTACTTCCATCAAAGTCTGTTTTCTCCTAGAAATGCTATAGAGAGACAGGGTTTTCTCAAGGATCTCCAGAGAATTCTGCGATTTTTCTGGTGAATGGTGTTTTTTAAAGAGTCCTTTTCTGATTGCAACCCTGTCTTGGATAGATGCTGCTGAATCTGTGAGAAATGCCACTGCCACTACCACCCCGACGCTCCAAACGTGAGACGAAGAAATCTAAGACCAGCATAATTGTGCCCAGGGATCATGGCCCATCTGAAAAGGTTAGAGCAAGCTGTCTCTCCCAACAGTGTCTCAGGTAGCCTCTTCCTGTGTTGGCTCAGTCCCTACGCTCATACCTACATCTTTTGGAATATGCTTGGTTTAATCAGAGAAAGTGGGAAAGGGTGGCAGACCTTGTAGTTGGAGAAGACCAGCAGATTAGAACTTGGGAAGAAAGTGTGAACTCTTCTTTCCTGCACATGCATGGCATCCTTCACAACCCTCAAAAGCAAACAATACTCAGTTCTCATTAATGATCACGTGTATACGCTTACTTTCTCTGTGATGCTCAAAGCACTTTGCCCGGGGGCTGCCTGGTACATACTGGGGCAAGTACGAAGATTAGGTCCACAGATGTATTATAAGGCTTTTTACAGCTATTAAATTTGAAGAATAGGTCTATTTTGATTCTGCTGTCTTGACTTTGTGGATAGTTCAACATTGTCATTCCGACCCTGCGATATTCTATGTTTGTCATTATTCATATTTTAGTCAGAATTTTACGAACACTGATGAATTGTTAGGGGAGTGCTTCCTGGAGCAAACATCATTAGACCGGTTTAATTTCCTTGATTGGTTTTCTCTCAGGACAGATAAACATTTTCTAATCATTTTCGTTTTTGTCTTGCTAAAATGATCTTCTTGCAGGGGGCCAAATGGGTTTTTCTTATGTAAATTTGACAAAGATTTGATACATTGATCAGATTCTTGTCCACATACATGTTCTGATTAGAGTTCTGCCACTATTACGTTTTCTTTTGTGGCGGTTATTTTCCCACATCCGACTCTCTCAGGGCTTATTTTGCAAATATAAATTTTATTGAGTTCAGTTTCGCCCATTAATTTTATTTGGGGCTGGTTATTTCTCCCAGTAATATTAAGTAGGAATTGGCTAGCAGACAGACAGTTCATTGCTTAGCTAATTTGTGAGAAAATAATAATTTATTTTTTGCTAATTATTTCCTCCAGGATTATTTATTATGAACCAGATAAAAGACTAAGAGTTCACTTATTTCTTAGCTTAATCAATGAAAAAAAACCCAGAAGTAATTCTCAGCTCTTTCAGGATTATTCTATTGTGCTTGGATTGGTCTATTGTAATATGAATCCAGTTCTCTAAATTTCTTTCTTTTTTTTTTGTCTTTTTTTTCTTTTTTTTTTTTTTTTTGTCTTTTTGCCATTTCTAGGGCCACTTCCCGTGGCATATGGAGGTTCCCAGGCTAGGGGTCCAGTCGGAGCTGTAGCCACCAGCCTACACCAGAGCCACAGCCATGTGGGATCCGAGCTGTATTTTCAGCTTACACCACAGCTCATGGCAACGCTGGATCCTTCACCCACTGAGCAAGGCCAGGGATCGAACCCGCAACCTCATGGTTCCTAGTCAGATTCGTTAACCACTGCACCACCATGGGAACTCCAGTTCTCTAAATTTCTAATCACTCATTGTTTATGATGTAACTAGAGAACAGGGCAGGTAAATGGTCTGACCTCAGTGTTCTGTCTCACATTATAACAACCCTGTGACATAGGTAGGGCGGGGCTCTCATTTCATAAAGGAAATCTGATACTTAGGAGACTGTCACCAAATAAAACCTGTTAGGGGATAGAAGAGCCCTACAGTGTGATTTACCTTAACCTCTGACCTCATAGAGATAGTCTTGCTCATTTGGGAGTGAGGTAAGCTATGCACAGGTAAGTACTACCTAGAGAGAAAGCTCCCTTTGCTCCAAAATATTCACCCTTCCTCCTTCCCCCCGCTCCCCTCATATACACTAAAAATTAGGAATTAATATGGAGTACCAAACTCTTTTTTTTTTTTTTTTTTTTTTTTTTTTGGTCTTTTTGCCATTTCTTGTGCCGCTCCCGTGGCATATGGAGTTTCCCAGGCTAGGGGTCCAATCGCAGCTGTAGCCTCTAGCCTATGCCAGAGCCACAGCAATGCGGGATCCAAGCCGCATCTGCAATCTACGCCACAGCTCACAGTAACGCCGGATCCTTAACCCACTGAGCAAGGCCAGGGATCGAACCCGCAGCCTTGTGGTTCCTAGTCAGATTCATTAACCACTGCGCCACGATGGGAACTCCCCAAACTCTTAAAACATAGCATTTCCCCTATGAGGTTGAAAACCATCTTGAAATATATATACTTTAAAAATACAATTCCTTCCCATTTAAAGTGTATAAAGACTTTTAACAAACATGCGTTCTCTTATTTGATCCTCAAATAAGGTAGGTTATCTTTCCCATTTTGCCAATGAGCAAACAGAGGCTCCGAAATTAAGTGACTTGTCCAAGGTCACCAGCTAGTAGAGAGCTAGCTGATCCTCGATCAGTATCTAAGGATGTGTGTTATTGTCCTTATTGGAAATGTCTTAAATCAACTCCTTAACATCAGAGACATTTTGTTAAGTTATTGAACTAATTTATCTGGGGCCATCCATCTTAAAAGAATGACTGGGAATTGCAAGGGGGGTGGTGGTGGTGGTGATGGTTGATCTTGGCCAGAATAGCCATACATAGGCGTAAGAGAGAAAATTCGCTGCGCTAAGCTCTTTTGCTCATTCTGAGAGTTAGACGGAAGGTCATCTTGTCTCCTCACAGCCTTGTCCCTGTCATCAATGACTGCCTGCCTTTTAGGGACTCTCTAAGCAGCAGTGAGTACTGAAATTTCCTTTTCTTATGGTTTATTGGGGTTTATCATAGGCCTTCCCAGTTGCTTGGAGGTTCCGGTGTTTCCCTTAGAGCCCCGAAGATGACCCCAAGACCTTGAAAAGACTGTTCACCATTGCATATACTCATGTACCTCTTTTCTTTTTTTAGAGAGGGGAGAATTCCCAAGCAAAGAGATCTCCATCTTCACCTCAGGGGCCACTGAAAAAGAGATCAGCTTTTGAAGATCTCACCAACGTGAGTATGCTAGTCCAGGCCTCTGGGCGCGGTGTTGCATAAAAGTTAGACAGCCCCCTCCCTGAGGGATCTTTCCAGCTTACCAGACTCTGACCCTCTCTGGAATGTTGAGAGCCACTTTTACTCGGAATCAATGACCCAGTTTCAGAAACTGCAGGGGTTCTTCTGCTGGTACATACCATCTGGGTGAATAGCTAGAGCGCTCTGGAAGCTGCAGAGCGATTATCAGATATGGAATTGCAGACAAATATGAGAGCTATGTATCTTGCATTTTAGATCAAGTCCAGAGATGGCTTAGCTGGCCGCCTGGGCCTTTGAGGCAAGTACTTTTGGTGGATTCATTGTAGTCTGGGGCAGTGTTTATCAATTCAGGCACTATGGGCGTTTCAGACAACACTTTTTTTTTTTTTTTCTTTTTAGAGCCGCACCCTCGGCATATGGAGCTTCCCAGGTTAGGGGTCGAATTGGAGCTGTAGGCGCTGGCCTATGCCACAGCCACAGCCACGCCAGATCCTAGCCATGTCTGTGACCTACACCACATCTCAAGGTAATGCTGGAGTCTTAACCCACTGAGCGAGGCCTGGGATCGAACCTGTGTCCACATGGATGCTAATCAGATTCATTTCCGCTAAGCCAAGACAGGAACTCCCCATTTTTTTTTTCTCTTGTGTAGGACTGACCTCAGCCAGCATTCTTTCCCCCTCCACTCCTGCATTAAGTTCCCGCAATATTCCAGGCACAGCAATAATCAAAAATACCCTCTGGTAATAAACATACAGATTTCGAAACCAATCTTATACGTGAAACCATTGGCGGGAGGGAAGAGTTGGGAAGATGGGAATAACACATACACACTACTGTATATAATAGAAGATTAATGAGAACCTGCTGTATAGCACAGGAAAATCTACTCAGTAGTTTGTAATAACCTATAGGGGACAAAAAAGAATGGATATATTTATATGTACAACCGATTCACTTTGCTGTACACCTGAAACTAATGCACCATTGTAAATCAACTCTACTTGAATAAAATTAAATTAAAAAAAAGAAAAAAAATGCGCTCTGGGAGTTCCCACTGTGGTACAGTGCTTTAAGGACCTGGAGTTGTCTGCAGCAGCACAGGTTCAGTCCCTGGCCCAGCACAGTGGGTTAAGGATCTGGCATTGTCCCGCCTGTGACATAGATCACAGCTGTGGCTCGGATTCTATTCCTGGCCTGGGAATTTCCTCATGCTGTGGGTGCAGCAAATAAAGGGAAAAAAAAAATGCACCCTGATGTTCGGAACCATTGAAGACCACAGTTCCATGGTCTGGTTTTCAACTGTGGAGATCTAGAAACTCAGTTTTGACTATAATTCTTGAGTTTGCTTCCAAGTTACCTCCCTTCTGGTATTACTAAGGTACCAGCCAAAAATTGAACTTAGTATTTAGAATGCTACGCATTGAATGTAGAATTGGGCCAAAAGTAATCTTAGAATTTGAAAATGATAATAGCCGATGCCTACGGAGTGCCTACCATGCACCAGGCACTATTCTAAGCATGTTTTCCCTGTATCCACAAAATTCTCATACAATCCTATGAGGCAGATATTATAATTATCTCCACTTTGTAGAAAAAGTCTTGCCCAGTGTTGGTTTTGGAGTCTGTTTCATCTAGGATACGGAGAACCATGGTGAAATAGTCCTGATCTCTAAGATAGGGTTTCCTTTTATGGCTACCAGAATTCTTATATCTACTAGATAATATTCTACCTCTTTGGGCAGGATTGGAAAAGCAAGGCAGTTCTTTCCCTCTTTTATTTTTGTCTCTCCCCCGCTCCATCTCCCCACTGGTCACCAGTAGTTTGTCCTCTGTATTGGTGAGTCTGTTTCTATTTTGTTTTACACACACACGCACACACACATACACACATTCATTTGTTTTTGTTTTTTTTTTTAAGATTCCACGTATAAGTGCTACCATACAGTATTTGTCTTCTGATTTGGTGGGTATTATGCTAAGTGAAATAAGTCTCGTCTAATTTCTTCTTAAATTTTTTTTATTGAAGTATAGTTGATTTACAATGTTGTGTTGATTTTTGCTGTATGGCAGAGTGACTCATACAATATATCAGACACAAAAATAAATATTTCTCCATCCTTTCCAAGTTTTCGCCTTTGCATCTCTGCTCTTTAGATGCTTTTGTGGTCTCTTCCTCATGCAGCTTACAACATAGATGATTATGTCACAGCTTCCTGTGCAATCAGATTTACTATAGATTGGTTGAGAGAGAGAGACCTCCCACACAGACCTGTAAGGTTGGATTTATTTCCTGTCTTATGTAACCATGGATCTAGAAACTTGGCTGAGATAAGGTAGCGACACAAATCAGGAGCAGGGGCAGCCCATCTTAGTGTAGCTTTCCTTGGCCTCCAGTTGGGAGTGCAGCGACATTGTGCGGATGAAGGCCTAACAGCATGTGAGAAACTTTCCTGCTCTCTCTCAGTCCCTTTGTTCCCCGTGAAGTTTATCGTGTATATCCTCATTCATAAAGAACAAACAAATAAGTCAAGAGCACAAACAGATAAATCAATCAGAAATATGCGCTAGGATCCTTCTGGTTCTCCAACTGAATTCAACCGCTGTTAGGGCGTATACTTATCCAGGGTCGGGGGAGGGGGTGGGAAGCAAGGCATCCCTGAGCAGTATTTTGGCCTCTCGCTTTTCAGAAGCTCCAAAAGCCTATTTCCCTTTTGGGTTCAGGTTCTAGTCCCCTTGCATGGCCTTTGGTGCTTTCCAGAAAGTTCCATCATGACCATGTACCTAAGCCATTCCAGGGTTGGGCATCTCCTCAGATGTCTCAGCTCATCTCTTTGAGGGGTGAGGATTCCTTTCTCTCTGAATTTTGGGGATTCCCTTTATTATGATGTGCTTCGTTCTGTCCGTGTTACTAGGTCTCCAGGTCCCCATAGCTGTCTTCTCAACGTTCACTACAGGGAGGGCCTGGCCTGCCAAAAGAGTTGATCTGTTCTAGGTAGTTAGTCTGCTGTGAGTGTTCTTTTTTTTCCTTCCCTCTCCTTTATTGTCCCATCATAGGAGGGGCTTTTGCTTTGTTTGAGTTGGTCCTAAGCCAGTGGATCAGGAGATAAGGTCTATATCCACATTTACCTAAATTATTATTATTATTATTATTGTTATTATTTTTGCCACTTCTTGGGCTGCTCCTGCGGCATATGGAGGGTCCCAGGCTAGGGGTCGAATTGGAGCTGTAGCTGCTGGCCTACACCACAGCTCACAGCAACGCCGGATTGTTAACCCACTGAGCAAGGCCAGGAACCGAACCCGCAACCTCATGGTTCCTAGTCGGATTCGCTAACCACTGCGCCACGAGCGGGAACTCCCCGACCTAAATTATTTTTGTCAGAATTTACATCTCTGGTTTCCTATTTCTTGGTGAAAGAGTTATGGGGAGATAATGATAAAGGTCCCCTTGAACTTAGATCTGAAAATATTAGTGCTTTGAACCTTCGTATATGGCGAGTAGAAAGTTTCACCCTTGGAATTAGGGTCCCTACCTTCCTCCTGCCAAGAATGCACATCTTTTCTAATTCTGAATCTCAGCTGGACACCTAGGGAGTTTGTAAAACTTTAGGTGAAGTTAAAATGAAAACTGTGCCAAGCTCTTTTGAAGGGTAGACAACAACTCAAGGGCCTCAGAAAGGATTCCCTTTTGGATTGTAGTTGCTTATTATGATATGCTACAAAGGCATAATTTTTTAATATTTCATTTAGAAATGATTTCAAATTTACAGAAAGCTGCAAAAATAAAAAGTAGTACAGGCGTTCCCATCATGGCTCAGCAGAAACGAATCCGACTAGGAACCGTGAGGTTGTGGGTTTGATCCCTGGCCTCGCTCAGTGGGTTGGGGATCCGGTGTTGCCGTGAGCTGTGGTGTAGGTCACAGACACGGCTCAGATCTGATGTTGCTGTGGCTCTGGTGTAGGCAGGCCGCTGTAGCTCCGATTGGACCCCTAGCCTGGGAACCTCCATATGCTGTGGGTGCAGCCCTAAAAAAACAAAACATAGCAAAAAAAGAGTACAAAGAACACACATATACCTTTTACCTAGATTCACCCATTATTAACATTTTATTCCATTTGCTTGTATACATTATGGCCCTTTACCCATAAATACATCAGTGTACATTTCCTCAGAGAAATTGTCTTATATAACCACAGTGCAGTCAACAACTCCATACATTTGCACTGATACAGTGTTTTTATGTAATCTATTGTCCATATGCCAATTTTTTTTCAGTTGTCCTTGTAAAATCAATGTTACAAGCATTTTTTCCCCTCCAGTAAAGGATCCAGTCTAAGGTTGTTTACTTGTCATGTCTCTAGCTTCTTTATATCTAGAACATTTCCAAAGCCTGCCTTTGTTTTTTGTTTTTTGTTTTCTTTTCTTTTCTTTTTTTTGTCTTTCTGTCTCTTCTAGGGCCGCACCTGTGGCATGTGGAGGTTCCCAGGCTAGGGGTCTAATCAGAGCTGTAGCCTCTGGCCTACGCCTCAGCCACAGCAACGCCAGATCCAAGCCGCATCTGCAACCTACACCACAGCTCAGGGCAATGCTGGATCCTTAAACTACTGAGTGAGGCCAGGGATCGAACCCGCAACCTCATGGTTCCTATTCGGATTTGTTAACCACTGAGCCATGACGGGAACTCCTTTTTTTTTTTTTAATTATGTTTTTTGAAGAATATAGCCCTGCCCCCCCCCCCTTTTAGGTTAAGGATCCAGTGTTTGTCTGATGTTTCCATGTGATTAGATTGATGTTATACACACTTGGCTGCAATACTGTGCAGGTGGTGTTCTGTCTTTCTTAGAGTATCACATCTGGAGGCACATGATGTCCCTCTGCCCCTCATTGGTGAAGTTAATTTTGATCCCTCAGTCAAAATGTTGTCTGGTTTCTCCACTATGTAATAACTGTTTATTTATTTTTTCCTCTTGCGACTAATAGATGGTCTGTGGGACAACCTGCTCTTCAAAATGTCCCGTAGATTTAGCATCCATTGAGGATTTTTGCCTAACCCAATCTTTATAGAGATTTTTCCAACTATAGCCCTTGCTTCCCATTTACCGTTCTGACCCTGGCATTCTACCACAAGCAGAGCCTTCCCTTCTTTCTTGTTTATCTATTTATTTTTGGCCATGCCCTTGGCATGTGGAAGTTCCTAGGCCAGGGATCAAACGCAAGTCACAGCAGTGAAAATACTGCGTCCCCAACCACTAGGCCTCCAGGGAACTCCCTTACCTGTTTATTTAGCATTGGTAGAGACCTATGAATTCTTATTTTTTCAGTGGTTCATGTTCATTATTGTATTGAATTATTTTCAGGCTCAAATTGTCCCAGATTTGGCCTCTAGGGTCCCCTGTAATCTGACTACTTCGTGACATAATCTTTTAATTTTTTTTGAGTATTTTCTTTCCAGCATAACAGGATGTTCCAGGTCCATCTGGTACCTATTTTATCTCAGCCATGGAGTCAATCATTTATCTGAAGAATTCCTGTTTCTTTAAGTGGTGAATGGCATTAGAGACCAAGAGCTCAGTGCTAGCTGTGCTATTGGGGTGTGTGCTTTTTCTGCCCTTTCTCTAGGCTGAATTCCGAAAGGCCCGCATATATTTACACGTATGCATACACACATATCTGTGCATATGTGTACAAATATATGCGTGCCTATAGTCTCAGATGTAGATAAACATATACCTATTTAAGAAGTCATGAGTCCACACAGCTCCCATTCCAGCACACAGGATTCTTTCTTATATTCTTGTTTCTTCTACAATGAAAACCACGGTTCCCATGATCATCAATATATTTCCTTGGTACTACATCTAAAAGGGTTTTAAAATTACTTCTTCCACATCACCATAAGAAACAAACCTACTAAAAAGAGTTCCAGATTTCTTTGCCATATTCTTCAGCACTTCCCACACCCATCCTGACTGAGAATGTGTGTGTTGAGGGTATATGTATATATTCTGTGTTTATGTGGCTTAGTTGTTTCTTGTATTTACTTCTGTTTCTTTCTTTTACCCTTGAGTGTGGTTATGGTATTTATTTGGAATATAATTAGAATCAGTTTGTTTCATTTCATTTATTTATTATTTTTTTCTTTTTAGGGCCACACCGGCAACATATGGAAGTTCCCAGGCTAGGGGGCGCCTCAGAGCTGTAGCTGTCTGCCTATACCATAGCCACAGCCATGCCAGGTCTGAGCTGCCTCTGTAAGCCACACGGCAGCTTGTGGCAACGTGAGATACTTAACCCACTGAGCAAAGCCAGGGATTGAACCTGCATCCTCTGCTATGTCGGGTTCTTAAGCCCCTGAGCCACAATGGGTTTCCCAATTTGTTTCATTTTTGAAAGCGTAACTTTAAAAGTGATTTTCTCCTGACATTCTTCCCAGGCCTATGATCTCTTCTACTGTTAAATAGGATTAGTCATGGTTCGAGTTTGCGGTGGCGCTCCACAGAGCCCCATGTTAAATAACTATCCCCTTGGTGAGATGGGATAGCATGTATCATGGGTAGTGTTGTATTAGAGGTCTACCCCCAAAACCTAGTTCATCTTGGTGTACCCAGGCAGCAAAGCCAGTCACATAGTTGTTTTTCCCCTCTGAACATCTTAACGGGGCCAAATGGAATGTGGTGCTTACGAAACATCTTTTGGGAATCTGCCAGCCAGTTTGCCTGACCTGGAGATCCGAACCACATCCTATGTATCTTGAAATCACTTAGGGCTGCTCTTTAGCCCCTAGGTACCAAGTACTGCTATACTGCTAGCTTGCATCAAGATAAAGACCAGTATCATACTGGTGGTGAGAGGTAATTTGATTGGTGTTCCTGGTAACACCCAAAAAAGGTGTCCAGGGTGGGGATGTGGGTCAGGACTTTCCTATAAGAGCCACGTATTATGTAATTTGAGGGTCTCTCCATTTTCTCGCTTCCCTCTCGTGAATCCCTCCTTTTTTGTTTTTTGCAGGCTTCTCAAAGTCAACCTGCCCCGACCAAGAAGGAGGTCAATAATGAGTTCGTTAAAGATGTTTCCAAGAAGCTAAACAGGAACACACCTGCCCGTGGAAACAATGAGATGAATATTAAAAGGTCAGAGGGTACTCAGATGGCATGGTCTTAGAGGTAAAGGACAGGGTGTGACATCCTTTTGACCCTCTTGGGCAGAGCTGCTGAAGAATTCTAGGCTTCGTATCTCTCTTCCTCCCTCCACCTCCCCCAACCCCTACCTCCATGATGTGCATATTGAAAGAACTATTGTCACTAGGGAACTTGTCAAAAGATCTTGTGGTCATCTTTTCTCTTTCAGTAATTCAGTCCCTGATTGAGTTAGTCTGTACTTGAGAGTGCGGAGGCAACTTAACTTTTCAGGGTATTCTCAGAAGCTGGCTGATAGCTTGCCAGTCTGCTTATCTCATGAGAAGCCTTACCGGGAGGTTTGCTCCTGGTTGCTGTAGAGAAATTACTGTCTCCTTATGCCAGAAATGGGTGTTTTCCAGTGGTTAAAGAGAATCGATCACAGGTTTTGCAGGTTAGATGTGAGTATTTTCATTTAGGATTGGAAAAAGGATTTACTCCTAGGAAAATTTTTATTGGCAGAAGAGTTAGAAAGTGGAGTGAGATCTTTCTACACCCTCTCCTCATTCCAGTGAGAATTACTTCTTTAGGGAAGAATAGAAAAGATTAGCTAGATAACTATAGTAGGGCTAAGCATGGCTTCCAAATGGTAAGGGAAGAAGGTTAGGGAACTCCAAAAAATCAACATGCCAGATCCACAGGACACTTTGCTAATTACCTAGCATAAAGAAATCAAACCCAGAGATTAGCATTTAGCCCTACTCAGTTTCTTGCTGAAATGAAATTCCTGGGATTTGCATGTATATTTTGATCTTAATTCCCTGCATTATTTTCTTTTGAGTGTCTTTCATCATTCTGACTTTAGCAAGGAAATCCTCACAAAATGTGGAAACGTTCAGAGTTCACAGTTCCAATAATAGTGTTAGAACTAATAGTATCTATTGAGAGCTCACCATAATCACACATTATTTTAAGTGGGGTTTTTTTTGGTAACAATTTTATTGAGATGTAATTCACATCCCATACAATTCATCCATTTAAAATGTAGAGTTCAATGGTTTTTAGTATATTCAGAGTTATGCAGCCATTACCACAATGAATTTTAGAACATTTTTCATCAACCACAGAAGAAACCCTGTACCTTTAGCTGTCACCTCTCAATTCTCACATCTTCCACACTTCTAGGCAACCACCTAGACCTGTTTCTATCTCTATAGATTTACCTATTCTGGACATTTCATAGAAGTGGAGTTATACAATGTGTGGTCTTATGTGTCTGGTTTCTGTCACTTAGCTAATGTTTTCAAGGTTCACCCATGTTTTAGCAGGTATCAGTTCTTCATTCCTTTTTATTGCCAAATAATATTCCATTGTATGGATGTACTGTAATTTGTTTATCCATTCATCACTTGATGAACATTTGAATTATTTCTACCTTTTGGTTATTGTGAATAGTGCTGCCATGAACATTTGTGTAAAACTTTTTGCTTGAATGCCTGTGTTTAATTCTTCTTCATATGTAACTAGGAATGTAATTGCTTGTTCATACAGTGATTCTATGTTGGACTCATTGAGGAACTGCCAAACTGTATTCTACAGAGTTTGCACTATCTTACATTCCTGCTAGCAATGGATGAGGAGGTCAAATTTTTCACATCCTTGCTGCCTGCCTGCCTGCCTGCCTGCCTGCCTGCCTGCCTGCCTGCCTGCCTGCCTGCCTGCCTTCCTTCCTTCCTTCCTTCCTTCCTTCCTTCCTTTCTTTCTTTCTTTCTTTCTTTCTTTCTTTCTTTCTTTCTTTCTTTCTTTCTTTCTTTCTTTCTTTCTTTCTTTCTTTCTTTCTTTCTTTCTTTCTCTTTCCTTCTTAATGGCCATTCTAGTGAGTGTGAGATGGTATCTCATTGTGGTTTAGTTTTGTAGTTCTCTGATGACTAATGATCTGGTCATCTTTCGTGTGCTTATCAGCCACTTGCATATCTTCTTTGGAGGAATGTCTATTCAGATCCTGTGCTCATTTGAAATACTTGGTTATTGATCTTTTCATTATTGAGTTGGTGGGGTTCTTTGTATAGTCTGGTTACAAGTCCCTAATCAGATATATGATTAGCAAATATTTTCAGGCATTCTGTGGGTTGTCTTTTCATTTTATTCTTGATGTCCCTTGAAGCACAAACATTTTTAATTTTAATGACATCCAATTTATTTTTTCATTTGTTGTTTATACTTTTGGTGTCATATTTAAGAAACCATTACCAATCCAGGGTTATGAACATTTACTTTTTTTTTTTGGTCTTTTGTCTTTTTGTCCTTTTTTGGTGCTGCATCCACGGCATATGGAAGTTCCCAGGCTAGGGGTCCAATCTGAGCTGTAGCTGCCGGCCTATGCCACTGCCACAGCAACACCAGATCTGAGCCGTGTCTGCAACCTATACCACAGCTCACAGTAATGCCAGATCCTCAACCCACTGAGCGAGGCCAAGGATCAAACCTGCAACCTCATGGTTCCTAGTTGGATTCGTTTCTGCTGTGCCACAATGGGAACTCCAATGAACATTTACTTTTAAGACTTTCTAGTTTTAAAGTTTTAGCTCTTAGATTGTTGATTTGTTTTGTTTGTGTTTTTTTAAGGCCACACGTGCCGTATATGGAAATTTCCAGGCTAAGTGTCAAATCAGAGCTGCAGCTGCTGGCCTCCACCACAGCCATAGCAACACAGGATCTGAGCCACATTTGTGACCTACACTCCAGCTCATGGCAACTCCGAATCCTTAACCCACTGAGTGAGGCCAGGGACCAAACCTGTGTCCTCATGGATACTAGTTGATTTTGTTACCACTGAGCCTCAACAGGAACTCCTGTTGATTTGTTTTGAATTAATTTTTGTTGTTGGTGTGTGTTAGGGGTCTAACTTCATTGTTTTGCATTGTAAATATCCAGTTTTTCCAGTACCATTTTTTTGAAGAGACTAATCTTGCACTCTTGTTGAAAATCAATTGACTGTAAATTCAAGTTTATTTCTGAACTCTCAATTTTATTCCATTGATCTACATGTCTTTCGTCATGCCAGTACCATACTATCTTGATTATTGTTGCTCTGTGGTGTGTTTTGAAATTGGGAAGTATGATTCCTCCATCTTTGTTCTTCTTTTTCAAGATTGATTTGGCTCTTCTGGGTTCCTTGCGATTCCACATAAATTTTAGAATGAGCTTGTTAATTTCTATTAATAAACCAGTTGGCATTCTTATAGAAGTTGCCTTGAACCTGTAAATCAATTTGGGGAGTATTACCATCTTAATAATACTAAGTCTTCCAATCCATAATTATGGGATGTCTTTCCATTTATTTAGATGTGTAATTTCTTTTGACATTTTCAATAGTTTTCAGAGTGTAAATTTTTCATTTCTTTTGTTAAATTTTTTGTAAGCATTTTATTCTTCTTGTTGCTGTTGTAAATGGGATCATTTTCATAATTTCATTTTCATATTGTTCATTGCAAGGATGTAGAAATACATGTGATTTTGTATATTGGTTTTGAATCATGGAATTTTGCTGAATTTATTTATTAGTTCTAATAGTGTTCATGTGGATTCCTTAGGATTTTCTATATGTAAGATTATGTCATCTGCTGACACAGTTTTACTTGTTCTTTTTCAATCTGGATGCCTTTATTTTCTTAACTAATTGTTCTGGCAAGAACCTCTAGTTCTATTTTGAATAAAAGTACTAAGAGTTGGTCATCCTTACCCTCCAAGTGTTGGATGACTAACTTATTCTGGTTTTCCTAGGACTTGCCCAGATGTAACAATGAAAGTTTTGCATCTCAGGAACTCTTTCAGTCCTAGACAAACAAGGAAAGTTGATCACTCTATTGAGGAAGCCTACTCTGATTACCCAGTCTTTGGAAATCATAGACACTAAATACCTATTTCCTGAACTAATGTTTCTTAAGAGATGGATTTGGAGAGGCAGGCAGGAGCAAGATCACCAGGGTCTTAGGGACCATAGCAAAGAGTTTGGATTTTAGAACCGAACCTCTCTGTTCTTTTAATAAAGCATCAGCAATCAGTTACTCACTACCATATGACAAATGTTCCCCTCCCCCCCCAAAAAAAAGAGTTGGACATCCTTTTGTTCTCCCTGATCTTAGGGGAAAGCATTAGTCTTTTACTTTTAGCTATGATGTTAGCTTTGGGTTTTTCATAGATGCTCTTTCAGAGTTGAGGAATCTCCTTTCTAGTCCTACTTTGCTGAGTGCTTTTATCATGAAAGGGTACTGGATTTTGTCAAATGGCATTTCTGGATCTATTAAGATGATCAGTTAGCTTTTGTTTATTATTTCATTAATGTGGTATGATATATGAATTGATTTTCAAATTTTTATTTTTTTTAAATTTATTTTTTATTTTTTGTCTTTTTGCTATTTCTTGGGCCACTCCCGCGGCATATGGAGGTTCCCAGGCTAGGGGTCCAATCGGAGCTGTAGTCACCGGCCTACGCCAGAGCCACAGCAACGCAGGATCCGAGCCGCGTCTGCAACCTACACCACAGCTCACAGCAACGCCAGATCATTAACCCACTGAGCAAGGGCAGGGACCAAACCCGCAACCTCATGGTTTCTAGTCGGATTTGTTAACCACTGCACCATGATGGGAACTCCCTGATTTTCAGATGTTAAACTAATTTTACATTCCTTGGATAAATCCTACTTGGTCATGGTTTATAATCCTTTAATATGCTTCTGGATTTGGTTTGCTACTATTTTGTGGAGGATTTTTTTTTTAAATTTTCCCACTGTACAGCAAGGGGATCAATTTATCCTTACATGTATACATTACAATTACAGTTTTTCCCCCACCCTTTGTTCTGTTGCAACATGGTATCTAGACATAGTTCTCAATGCTACTCAGCAGGATCTCCTTGTAAATCTAAGTTGTGTCTGATAAGCCCAAGCTCCCGATCCCTCCCACTCCCTCCCTCTCCCATCAGGCAGCCACAAGTCTTTTCTCCAAGTCCATGATTCTCTTTTCTGAGGAGATGTTCATTTGTGCTGGATATTAGATTCCAGTTATAAGTGATATCATATGGTATTTGTCTTTGTCTTTCTGGCTCATTTCACTCAGTATGAGATTCTCCAGTTCCATCCATGTTGCTGCAAATGGCATTATGTCGTTCTTTTTAATGGCTGAGTTGTATTCCATTGTGTATATATACCACCTCTTCTGAATCCAATCCTCTGTGGATGGACATTTGGGTTGTTTCCATGTCCTGGCTATTGTGAATAGTGCTGCAATGAACATGCGGGTGCACATGTCTCTTTTAAGTAGAGTTTTGTCCGGATAGATGCCCAAGAGTGGGATTGCGGGGTCATATGGAAGTTCTATGTATAGATTTCTAAGTTATCTCCAAACTGTTCTCCATAGTGGCTGTACCAGTTGACATTCCCACCAACAGTGCAGGAGGGTTCCCTTTTCTGCACAGCCCCTCTAGTACTTGTTATTTGTGGATTTATGAATGATGGCCATTCTGACTGGTGTGAGGTGGTATCTCATGGTAGTTTTGATTTGCATTTCTCTTATAATCAATGATGTTGAGCATTTTTTCATGTGTTTGCTGGCCATCTGTATCTCTTCCTTGGAGAAATGTCTATTCAGGTCTTTTGCCCATTTTTCCATTGATTGATTGGCTTTTTTGCTGTTGGGTTGTATAAGTTGTTTATATATTCTAGAGATTAAGCCCTTGTCAGTTGCATCATTTGAAACTGTTTTCTCCCATTCTGAAAGTTGTCTTTTTGTTTTCTTTTGGGTTTCCTTTGCTGTGCAAAAGCTTGTCAGTTTGATGAGGTCCCATGGGTTTATTTTTGCTCTAATTTCTATTGCTTTGGGAGACTGACCTGAGAAAATATTCATGATGTTGATGTCCGAGAGTGTTTTGCCTATGTTTTCTTCTAGGAGTTTGATGGTGTCCTGTTGTATATTTAAGTCTTTCAGCCATTTTGATTTTATTTTTGTGCATGGTGTGAGGGTGTGTTCTAGTTTCATTGCTTTGCATGCAGCTGTCCAGGTTTCCCAGCAATGCTTGCTGAATAGACTTTCTTTTTCCCATTTGATGTTCTTGCCTCCCTTGTCAAAGATTAATTGACCATAGGTGTCAGGGTTTATTTCCGGGTTTGTGGAGGATTTTTGCATCCATATTTGTAAAATATATTAGACTAGGATTTTCTTGTGATATCTTTGTTTTTGGCATCAGAAAAATATTAGTCTCACAGTATAACTTTGGACATATTCTTACCTCTTCCTGAGTTCATGAAGTATTGGTATTAATTCTCGTTTAAATTTTTGGTAGAATTCACTAGTGAAGACATCTGTGCCTAGATTTTTCTTTGTGGATAGTTTGTGATTATTAATTCAGTGTCTTTACTTGTTTATAGGTCTGTCCAGATTTCCTATTTTCTTTTGTATTTTTTTTTCTATTTCCTTTTTGAGTCTTTAGGTCATTTGTATATTCATAGGAATTTGTCCACTTTATCTAAATTATCTGATTTATTGGTATGCAGTTGTTTCTAACAATTATTTGTTTTAGGTGTTTTTATGCATATTAATCAAATATTTACAGTAGCCTCTATAGGAGGTAATATTATTATTATTTACAGGTGAAAAAAAAAGTGAAACATAGAATATTAACTTGCCCAAGGTCATCCAGCCAATAAGTGGAAGAGCCAGGGTTTGGATCCAGGCAGTCTAGATCCAGATTGCCTGCTCTTTATCATAACTAGACTATCTAAAGACTACTTCTAGTTCTCATTAGGAGGGACATGGACCCCATCTAGTCAGATGGAATTTTTTGAGGCACTTCATTTTATTTGTTTATGTATGTAGTCTATGCCCATGGCATGCAGAAATTCTGGGGCCAGGGATCCAACCTACGTCATAGCAGTGACAATGCTGGGTCCTTAACCCACTAAACCACCAGGAAACTCGAACAATTCAGTGTTTTTTTTTAAAAATTCATTCATTTCAAAAGGTTTAATTAAACCACATCCTTTAAAGACAACACAGTGTTTTTCTCTAATTTCTGCATTCCAAAGGTTCAATTATATCCACAAAAATTTCCTATTATTAAACAGGAATCTGAAGAGAGACATAAGTGAAATATGCTACAAAAGTTTTCTTTTTTTTTTTTTTGGTCTTTTTTTTTTGCTATTTCTTTGGGCCGCTTCCGCGGCATATGGAGGTTCCCAGGCTAGGGGTCTAATCAGAGCTGTAGCCGCTGGCCTACACCACAGCCACAGCAACTTGGGATCCGAGCTGCATCTGCAACCCACACCACAGCTCACGGCAACGCCGGATCGTTAACCCACTGAGCAAGGGCAGGGACCGAACCCGCAACCTCATGGTTCCTAGTTGGATTCGTTAACCACTGCGCCACGACGGGAACTCCAAAAAGTTTTCATATATATAAACTTATATTAGCCCAAAAAAGAAATCAGTAAAATAACTGATATTTTGATTTTTACTTATAGTAACATTGGGATTTATTTATTTATTTAATTACTTAATGAATTTTATTACATTCATAGGTGCACAACAGTCATCACAACCAAATTTTACAACATTTCCATCCCAAACCTTCAGTGCATCCCCCTACACCCCAGCCTGTCTCATTTGGAAAACATAAATTTTTCAAAGTCTGTGAGTCAGTGTCTGTTCTGCAAAGAAGTTCGTTGTGTCCTTTTATTAGATTCCACATGTAAGTGATAGCATTTGATGTTGGTGTCTCATTATCTGACTGACTTCACTTAGCATGATCATTTCTAGGTCCATCCATATTGCTAAAAATGCCAGTATTTCGTTCTTTTTAATGGCTGAGTAGTATTCCATCATGTATATATACCACATTTTCTTTATCCAGTCCTCTGTCGATGGTCATTTAGGTTCTTGTTTCCATGTCTTGGCTATTGAAAATAGTGCTGCAATGAACACTGAAGAACATCTGTCTTTGCGAGTCATGGTTTTCTCTGGATAGATACCCAGGAGTGGGATTGCTGGATCAAATGGTAGTTCTATTTTTAGTTTTCTGAGGAATTTCCATATGGTTTTCCACAGTGGTTGCACCAATTTACAATCCCACCAACAGTGTAATAGGGTTCCTTTTTCTCCACATGCTCTCCAGCACTTATTGTGTGTAGACTTTTTGATGATGTCCATTCTGGCTGGTGTCTGGTGATACCTCAGAGTGGTTTTGATTTGCATTTCTCTACTAATGAGTGATGTTGAACATCTTTTCATGTGTTTTTTGACCATCCATATGTCTTCTTTGGAGAATTATCTATTTACATCTTCTGTCCATTTTTTGATGAGGTTGTTTGTTTTTTTGGTATGGAGCTGCAGAAGGTGTTTATAAATTTTGGAGATTAATCCCTTGTCAGTTGATTCATTTGCAAAGATTTTCTCCCATTCTGTGGGTTGTCTTTTCATTTTGTTTAGGGTTTTCTTTGCTGTGCAGAAACTTTTAAGTTTAATTAAGTCCCATTTGTTTATTTTTGTTTTTACTGTCATTACTCTAAGAGGTAGATCTGAGAAGATGTTGCTGTCGTTTATGTCAGAGAGTGTTTGGCCTATGTTTTCCTCTAGGAGTTTTAGAGTATCTGGTCTTATATCTAGGTCTTTAATCCATTTTGAATTTCTTTTTGTGTATGGTGTTAGGGAGTGTTCTAATTTCATTCTTTTCCATGTGGCTGTCCAGTTTTTCCAGCACCACTTATTGAACAAGCTGTCCTTTCTCCATTGTATATTCTTGCCTCCTTTGTCATAGATTAGTTGGCTGTAGGTGCGTGGCTTTAATTCTGGGCTTTCTATCCTGTTCCACGGATCTATCTTTCTGTCTTTGTGCTAGTACCATATGGTTTTGATGATTGTTGCTTTGTAGTTTAGTCTGAAGTCCAGGAGCCTGATTCCTCCAGCTCTATTTTTCTTTTTCAGGATATCTTTGGTTATTCTGGGTCTTTTGTGTTTCCAAACAAACTTTAAAATATTTCGTTTGAGTTCTGTGAAAAATGTCCTTGGTGATTTGATAGGGATTGCATTGAATCTATAGATTGCCTTGGGTAGTATAGTCATTTTGATAATAATTCTTCCAATCTACGAGCATGGTATGTCTTTCCATCTATTAGTGTCCTCTTTGATTTCTTTCATCAGTGTCAAATAGTTTTCAGAATACAGGTCTTTTGTCTCTTTAGGTAGTTTTCCTCCTAGGTATTTTATTCTTTTGGATGCAATGGTAAATGGGATTGCTTCCCTAATTTCTCTTTCTGATCTTTTGTTGTTAGTATATAGAAATGCCATCAATTTCTGTGTATTAATTTTGTATCCTGTGACTTTGCCAAATTCATGGATGAGCTCTAACAGTTTTCTGGTAGAGTCTTTAGGATTCTCTAGGTATAGTATCATGTCATCTGCAAATAGCGATAGTTTGACTTCTTCCTTTCTAATTTGGATTCCTTTTATGTCTTTTACTTCTCTGATGGCTGTGGCTAGGACTTCCAGAACTATGTTGAATAGTAGTGGCGAGAGTGGACATCCTTGTCTTGTTCCTGATCTCAGCAGGAATTCTTTCAGCTTTTCACCATTGAGAATGATGTTAGCTGTGGGTTTGTCATATATGGCCTTTATTATGTTGAGGTAGGTTCCCTCTATGCCCACTTTCTGAAGGGTTTTTATCAGAAATGGCTGTTGGATTTTGTCAAAGGCTTTTTCTGCAACTATTGAGAGGATCATATGGTTTTTATTCTTCAGTTTGTTAATGTGATGTATCACACTGATTGATTTGCAGATATTGAAGAATGCTTGCATCCCTGGGATAAATCCCACTTGATCCTGATGTACAATCCTTTTAATGGATTGTTGGATGTGGTTTGCTGGTATTTTGTTGAGGATTTTTTCATTGGCCTGTAGTTTTCTTTTTTTGTGGTATCTTTGTCTGGTTTTGGTATCAGGGTGATGGTGGCCTCATAGAATGAGTTTGGGAGTGATCCTTCCTCTGCAATTTTTTGGAATAGTTTCAGAAGGATAGGTGTTCGCTCTTCTTTCTCTAAATCATAAAATTCGCTGGTGATGCCGTCTGGTCCTGGACTTCGGTTTGTTGGAAGTTTGAAAATCACAGTTTCAATTTCAGTTCTTGTGATTGGTCCATTCATCGTTTCTATTTCATCTTGGTTTAGTCTTGGAAGATTGTACTTTTCTAAGAATTTGTCCATTTCTTCTAGGTTTTCCATTTTATTGGCACATATTTTCTTATAGTGGTATTATGGTCCTTTGTATTTCTGTGATGTCCGTTGTTACTTCTCCTTTTTCATTTCCAATTTTATTGATTTGAGTCCTCTCTCTTTTTTTCTTGATAAGTCTGGTTAAGGGTTTATCAATTTTGTTGATATTTTCAAAGAATCAGCTTTTCGTTTCATTGATCATTTCTATGGTTTTCTTTGTTTCTGTTTCTTCGATTTCTGCTCTGATCCTTATGATTTCTTTCCTTCTACTAACTTTAGGTCTTGTCTGTTCTTCTCTCTTGAGCTGCTTTAGATGTAAAGTTAGCTTGTTTATTTGAGCTTTTTCTTGTTTCCTGAGGTAGGCTTGTATTGTTATATACTTTCCTCTTAGATGTGTTTTTGCTGCATCCCATAGGTTTTGGAGTGTTGTATCATTATTGTGATTTGCTTCTAGGTATTTTTTAATTTCCTCTTTAATTTCTTCAGTGATGCATTGTTTGTTTAGGAGCATGTTGTTGAGTCTCCATGTGTTTGTGTTTTTTGCAGTTTTTTTCTTGTTGATTTCCAGTTGTATAGAGTTGTGGTTGGTAAAGATGCTTGATATGATTTCAATTTTCTCAAAGTTACCAAGGCTTGATTTGTAGCCTAGAATGTGATCAATCATAGAGAATGTCTGTGCACACTTGAGAAGAATGTGTATTCTGTTGCTTTTGGATGGAATGTTGTATAAATATCTATTAAGTCCATTGAGTCTAATGCTTCATTCAGGGCCTGGGTTTCCTTATTGATTTTCTGTCTGGATGACCTGTTTCATTGCTGTAAGTGGGGTGTTAAAATCCCCCACTACTATTGTGTTATTGTTTACACAGGGTAACAAACAGTTGCCTTATATATTGTGGTGAACCTATGTTGGGTGCATAGATATTTAAAATTGTTATATTTTCTTCTTGGATTAATCCTTTGATCATTATGTAGTGTCCTTCCTTGTCCCTTAAAATATTCTTCATTTTAAGGTCTATTTTGTCTGTTATGAGTATTGCTACTCCAGCTTTCTTTTGATTCCCATTTGCATGGAATATTTTCTTCCATCCTCTCACTTTCAGTTTCTATGTGTCCCTAGAAGTGAAGTGGGTCTCCTGAAGACAGCATATATATGCATCTTGTTTTTATATCCATTCAGCCAGTCTGTGTCTTTTGGTTGGGGCATTTGGTCCATTAATATTTAAGGTAATTATTGATATATATGTTCTTATTGCCATTTTATTAACTGTTTTTGGATTTATTTTTGTTGCTCTTTTTTCTTCCCTTCTTCTCTTGTTCTCGCCTCTTGTGGTTTGATGACGATCTTTAGTGTTGTATTTGAGTTGCTTTTTCTTTTTTGTTTATTAGTTGTAGATTTTGGTTTGCAGTTGCTGTGAAGTTTTGATATAGGAGTCTATATATATATATGATTGTTTTAAGTTGTTGGTCTCTTAATTGCAAGTGCATCTCCAGTGTCCTGCATTTGTACCCTCCTCTTGTCACGATTTCTGATTTTGGCAGCATAATTGTGCATGGATGATTTCATGTATTTACTGTATATATGCCTTTACTGGTGAGCCTTGTCATTTGTGCTATTTTTGTTTCTGGTTGTGGCCTTTTCTTTTCTGCCTAGAGAAGTTCCTTTAGTATTTGTTGTAAAGCTGGTTTAGTGTTGCTGAATTCTCTTAGCTTTTGCTTATCTGTAAAGCTTTTGATTTCTCCTTCAAATCTGAATGAGAACCTTGCTGGGTAAAGTAAACTTGGTTGGAGGTTTTTTCCTTTCATCACATTAAGTGTATCATGCCACTCCCTTCTGACCTGCAGAGTCTCTGCTGAAAAATCTGCTAATAACCTTATTGGGGTTCCCTTGTATGTTATTTGTTTCTTTTCCCTAGCTGCTTTGAAGGTTTTCTCTTTGTCTTTCATTTTGGTCAGTTTGATTAATATGTGTCTCAGGGTGTTCCTCCTTGGGCTTATTTTATATGGTACTTGTTGAGTTTCCTGGATTTGAGTGAGTGGTTCCTTTCCCATGTTAGGGAATTTTTCAGGTATCATCTCTTTGAATATTTTTTCTGTCCCTTTCTCTGTCTCTTCTCCTTCTGGCAACCTTATAATACAGATGTTGTTGCATTTAATGTTGTCCCAGAGTTCTCTGAGACTCTCTTCATTTGTTTTCAATCTTTTTTCTCTTTTCTGTTCCACATCCGTAATTTCCACTTATCTGTCTTCCACCTTGCTTATTCGTTCTACTGCTTCCTGTATTCTGCTATTGGCTGCTTCTAATGAATTTTTTATTTCAGTTATTGTATTTTCCATCTCTGCTTGCTTAAGTTTTATATCGTGTATTTCTTTGCTCAGTGTTTCCTATAAATTATCCATCTTTGCCTCCAGTTTATTTCCAATGTCTTGCATCATCTTCAACATCATCAGTCTAAAGTCTTTTTCCTGGAGGCTGAGAATTTTCAGATCACTTAGCTGATTTTCTGTGGTTTTTTCTTTCTCCCTTATCCTAGTTATAGTTCTCTGTCTTTTCATTTTTATAGGTTTTTGGTGTGGTGACCTTTTTGCAGACAGTAGAGTTGTAGCCTCTCTTCCTTCTGGTGTCTGTCCCCCTTGTGGCTGAAGTTGGTACAGGGGCTTGCTGATGGGAGGGACTGGTGCCTGCCCACTGGTAGGTGGGGCTGAGTCCTATCCCTTTGGTGGGTGGGGGGCTTTGTCTCTGGGTGAGATTAGAGGTGGCTGTGTGCCTGGTGGGTTTACTGATGGGTCGGGCTGTGATCCCACCTGAATTATTGTTTGTCCTGGGGCTTCTCAGCACTGATGGGTGGGGCCAGATTTTCTCAAAATGTCCACCTCCAGAGAAAGGCATGCTGGTGAATGTTCCCAAGAGCTTTGCCTCCAATGCCCATCTGCCACAATAAGCCACAGTCACCCCCTGTTTTCCTAGGAGATCCTCCAAGAACTGCATTCAGGTCTGACCAGATTCCTATGGTGCCTTTACTTTGCCCTGGGACCCAGTGCACATTTAAGCCTGTGTGTGCCTTTCAAGAATGGGGTCTCCATTTCGCCCATTTCCATGGAACTCCTGCACATAAGTCCCACTGGCCTTCAGTTCCAGATGCAGGGGTTCTTTCTCACAGTGCCGGATCCCCAGATGTATGGATTTTATGTGGGGCTCAGAACTCTCACTCCTGTAGGTGAGTCTCTGTGAACCAGTTACTTTCCAGTTTGTGGGGCTTCCTACCTGGGAGGTATGGGGTTTCTTATATTGTATAATAAGCCCTTCTGCCTCTTGATGTGGCCTCCTCTTTGTCTTCTAGAGTAGGATATCTTTTTGCAAGTTTCCAGTCCATTTGGTTGAAGGTTGCTCAGCATCTGGTTGTAATTTTGTTGTTTTTATGAGAGAAGTTGAGCTCCAGTCCTTCTGTTCCATCATCTTAATCCCTCAGGGGTTTTTAAGATTTATAGAGTTGTATAGCCATCACCACTATTTAATTTTAGTACTTTTTCAGCAATCCCCCTCAAAGAAACTCATACTCAGAGTACCTTATCTTTCTCAGTCCCTCTTTCTACTCTCCTCTCCACCCCTCCCCAGCTCCAGGCAACTACCAGTCTAGCCCTTTGCTGTTATGGATATACCTCTATGGATATGTCTCTTCTAGATGTTTCATATATGGAACCATACCATATTTAGTCTTTTAGAAATACTTACTCTTGTTCAGACTGATGAATGTATTTACCCTTAATCTTCTCCATTTTCTTATTTTGATTTCTAGTCATCCAGTGATTTGGTCACACAAGGTTAGTCACTGTAATTGGGCATACAGTCCCATTCAAAACAAAAGTTTACATCTGACACATGTGAACAAATGCATATTTTGGTCTTTTTATTACCTCCACTAGGACAGCATATTGTGAATAGCCTAGAGTGATACCACGAGCATTAAGATACCACGAGCATTAAGTACCAGCCTATCTTTCTCTTATAAGCCTTCCTAAGCCTTTTATAAGTCTCTCTTATAATCCTCTCTCATAAGCCTTCAAACAATATTAATTTCAACCTGAATCTTACCAGATGCCTGGTATTGACAGACAAAGACAAATAAATGCAGCTAGTGAAGGAGACTGATATATTAGCAAATCACTCATACAATGTGGTAAGTATTATAATAAAAGCTTTTGTATATAAATAAAGGTAATGAATCACATGAGAAACCATAGCATTATTTCAGGGGAAAATTTTTAGAAAAGTGTGGGGACCTAGGTCATAGAAACTATCCAGTGTACTACTTAGTTGATTCACTATGGTACCCATTGATTTTTACCCTCCAGTTTGTCTCCTGGGGTTGGAGCCCTTTCCTTTCCATACATTTAGTAAGTGAAATGACAAAATGAGATGGTAGGTGAGGATTCTAGGAACTACATTTGTCTTATACTCAGACATTGTTTCCTTTACAGGTATAAGGTGGAACCTTCACCAGCAGTAGTCTCAACCACCATGGTACCAAATGTAGATAAATCACTCATTCTGGAGATATCTACCAGCTCCAAAACACCCACTAGTGACGAGGCATTTCTTTTCAAAAAGCCATCTATTTTAAAAGAGGAACCCACTACTGAGGATACAGCCCTCATCAAGAGGTCATTATCTTTAAAGAAATGTGCAAATCAAGGAGAGGGGTCCTTCTTGGAGAAGCCTCTATCCTTGCAGGAAGAGACTGACAGTGATGTTGTAGAGCCAGTGACTTTTTGGAAGAAGCCTAAAACTGAGGAGGAAACCCCCACCCAGAAGCTGTTATCTTTAAAGAAAAAGTGTGCCACTCAGAGGAAGTTGTCCTGTTTGAAGAATCCACTAGTATTACAGAAGACAACCTCTGAAGAGAAGTCACTCATTAAAGAGGTATTGCCTTTTAAGGGAAAGCCTACCACTGAAAAGGAATGCCATGTCCTGGAGCCACCTGCATTGCAAGAGAAGCACACCACTGAGCCACAGGTACCCATTTTGAAGAAATCATTGGCCTTGCAGGAGAAGATCAGCATTGAAGAGGATTCCCTCTTTAAGGAGCCACTGGCTTTTAAGAAGCAACCTACCACTGAGGAGACAACCCTCACCATGAGATCATTATCTTTAAAGAAAAAGTGTACTTCTCAGGGGAAGATGACCCACTTGAAGAAGCCATTAGAATTGCAGAAGACCACCTCAGAAGAGAAGACATTAATTAAGGAGTCCTTGTCCTTTAAAAAGAGGCCCACCAATAAGGATGAGTCCCACTTCCAGGAGCAATCTGTGTTGCAAGATGGGGAAGTTACCTTCTTTAAGAAGCCATGGGCATTTCAGAAGAAAAAAGATGGCAAAGATGAATTCCTTATGGAGACAATTTCCCTTAGGAAGAAGCATACTACTACGGAGGCAGCCCTCTCCAAGAAGACATTACCTTTAAAGAAGAAGCGTACCACTCAGAGGAAGATGTACCACTTGAAGAAGCCACTACCATTGCAGAAGGTCACCTCTGAAGAGAAATCACTCATTAATGGGCCATTGTCCTTTAAGAAGAAGCCTACCACCAAGGAGTCCCTTTTTCAAGAGCCCTCTGCATTGCAGGAGAATCACACTACTCAGGAGGAGGTATCCATCTTGAAGAAGCCCTTGATCTTGCAAAAGACTCCAGCTGAGGAGGAGTCACCTTTAAAGGAGCCTCTGGCTTTTGATAAGAAGGGGGAAACCTCCACCAAGAAGCTGTTACCTTTTAAGAAGAAGTGTACCACTCAGGGTAAGGTGTCCTGCTTGACCAAGTCACTAGGATTGCAGACTACTTCTGGAGAGAAGTCACTCATTAAGGAGTCATTATCCTTTAAAAAGAAGCCCACCACTGAGGAGGAGTCCCTCTTCAAGGAGCCATCTGCACTGCAAGAGAAGCACACCACTCAGGGGGATGTAGCCCTGGTGAAGAAGCCATTGGAATTCCAAGAGGATATTTACAATAAAGATGGACTTCGTATGGAGCCAGTATCCTTTGGGAAGAAACATACCACAAATGTGGCAGTCTCTACCAAGGAGCCATTATCTTTAAAGAAGAAGACATGCACCACTCAAATGGTCATGTCCATCTGCCAAGAACTGTCAGACTTGCAGAATATGATTGGCAAGGGTAAAGATTCCTGCATTACAGAGCCAGTGTCATTTAGGAAGAAGTCTTCAACTGATGAGGCAGTTCTTACCACAGCACCATTATCTTTAAAAACGAGGCGAATCAGTCAGGGGAAGACACCCCTCTTGAAGACGCCATTGATCATAGAGAAGACCACCTCCGAAGAGGAGTCACTCTTTAAGAAGCTATTGCCCTTTAAAAAAAAGGCTACACCTGAAGAGGAGTTCCTCTTCCAGGATCTGTCTGTCTTGAAAGAGAAGCCCACCACTCTGCAAGAGGTGTCCCTCTCAAAGAAGCCATTGGCCTTGCAGGAGAATATCACCACTGAAGAAGAATCATATATTAAGGAACCAGTGACCTTGGACGAGAAGCCTACCGCCGAGGAGGAATTCCCTTTTCAGGAGCCATTTTCATGGCATGTTAAACCTACCCACAAAGATGCATCCCTCTTCTGTAAGTCTTCGGCCTTGCAAAAGACTGATGCTGAAGAGGATTCCTTGAAGATGTTGGCTTTCCAGGAGAATAGCACCTCTGAAGAGGAATTCCTTTTCAAGAAACCATTAGCTCTGGATGAAGAACTCTCTGCTGAGGCAGCAACGACCGTAGTGGGGCAATCATCTTTAAAGAAGAAGCCCACTGCTCAGGGGGAGGTGTTCCTCTTGAAAGAACAGTTGGCCTTGCAAAAGAACATGATCAGTGAGGAGGAGGAGTCCCTTATGAAGCAGCTGCAGGCCTTGCAGGAGAAGCCCAGCACTGAAAAAGAGACCACCCTGAGAGAGTCCTTGGCCACACAGGAGAATCCCAGGAGTGAAAAGGAGACCCCCATCAAGGAGCCCTGGGCTTTGCAGGAGAATCTCCCAATGGAGGAGAAGCCTATCCTGAAGGAGCCCTTGGCCTTGCAGGAAAAGCCCAGCAGTGAGAAGGACTTGCCCTGCAAGGAGTCAGGGACCTTGCCAGAGAATCTCACTCACAAGGAAGATACCTTTCTTAAAGATTTCTTGGTCCTCCAAGTTGAAAGCAGCCCACATGTGTCCACCACCACTGCTCCTGAATCTAGAACAGGCATGTGCAGCACTGTTGTCATGTCAAGTGAGGGCAAATTCAGTGCCACAAGCAAGTCCAGTGCTTGTGAATCCAGTTCCAATAAACCTTCCTCATCTCGGGGCAAGAGATCACAGGAGGAGGTATTCTGCTTTCTTTCTTCTTAAATTAGATGAAGTATTCTTTGTTGTCCTGGAAGCGGCTGCTAGCAACGAGATTTTTGTTTCCTTCCTAAGCAATTGGGTTGCGTATAGTAAGCTACAGTAAATCAAATTGGCCTTGTAGAATCCCTTGACTTCCTGGTTGGCATAGTGATATACCTGAGCAGTTAGAAAGTATTTATTCCAGGAGTTCCCATCGGGGCTCAGCGGTTAACAAATCCAACTAGGAACCATGAGGTTGTGGGTTCAATCCCTGGCCTTGCTCAGTGGGTGAAGGATCCGGCGTTGCCATGAGCTGTGGTGTAGGGTGCAGATGTGGCTTGGATCCCGAGTTGCTGTGGCTGTGGTGTAGACTGGCGGCTACAGCTCTGATTGGACTCCTAGCCTGGGAACCTCCATATGCCACGGGAGCGCCCCCCCCCCAAAAAAATGGCAAAAAGACAAAGAAAAAGAAAAAAAAAAAGTATTTATTCCAGGAATACCCTCAAGGGTCTAGAATACTCTGTGTGTGTGTGTGTGTGTGTGTGTGTGTGTGTGTGTGTGTGTGTGTGTGTGTGTGTGCGCAACCCCTCTTGTAGGCAAAACAATCTGGATAAAGGTGTATAAGGGAGGAAAATAATAATAAGATGATGAATCAGGCCAGATCAAAGCACTGAGACCTAACAAGGGGCCTAAGAAGGCAGGTGACATAAGCTGAAAGAGTAAATTAAGAATCTCTTTCTTGGAGAATCTTGAGCTTGCGTCTAAAAATAGTGCTCTGTTCTTAAGGCAGAGCAGGTGTGTATGAGGAGGAGGACTAAGCATTTCTCGACAGTATGAAGATTATAGGGCCGGGAGTTCCCGTCGTGGCTCAGTGGTTAACGAATCCGACTAGGAACCACGAGGTTGTGGGTTCGATCCCTGGCCTTGCTCAGTGGGTCAAGGATCCGGCGTTGCCGTGAGATATGGTGTAGGTCACAGATGCGGCTCGGATCTGGTGTTGCTGTGGCTGCAGTGTAGGCTGGTGGCAACAGCTCTGATTCGACCCCTAGCCTGGGAACCTCCTCCATATGCCACGGGTATGGCCCTAAAAAGACAAAAAAAGAAAATTATAGGGCCAAGGGGTGCTCTGTTATGGCCCAGGATGTATAAGATTTGAGGAACCTTAGCAGAAGATGACAGAGGGGCGAATGAGTCATTTTTTATGTAAATGTCCTAAGCTTTTCTTGGAATATTTCCCCTAATATGTCTTTTTGGTGCTTTCCAAGCAGTTGACTCCACTGGAGGATATTGACAAGGACCACAGTGATCCATTTTTCAACTCAATATATGCCAAGGATATCTTCAGTTACATGAAGGAGAGAGAGGTGTGTAGGTGGTGGGGGAGAGGGGCAATGATTTCTAGTTCTTATTTCCTCATCATATTTCCCTCAAATGCAAGTTTAAAGGAGGAGGTAATAATGATAATGACAATAATAATAGCAGCAACTGACATCCACTGGTAGCTTACTATGAGTTAATCATCGTGGGAGTTCCCGCTGTGACGCAATGGGACTGGCAGTGTCTTGAGAGAGCTGCAACACACGTTCGATCCCTGACCTGGCCCAGTGGATTAAGGATCCGCTGTCACAGCTGTGGCTTAGGTTGCAACTGCAGCTTGGATCTGATCCCTGGCCTGGGAATTCCATATGCTGCAGGGCAGCCAAAAAAGAAAAAAAAAAAAAAGTTGTGCTAAGGGATTTATAAACACGATCCTGTTTAATTCTTCCAATAATTTCCTGATGGTAGGTATTAGTCTCTCCTTTTTCTAGCTGGGGGAAACTGCTCAGTCACAACTAATTTTTGGTAGGAGATCTGGGATATGAACTAAAGTCTGATTACCTTGAAGACTATAAACCTGCATCTCTTAATTGCTGAGGAGATAATCTCAGACACGAAAATGGTCACGATCTCTTTCCAAGTGGCTGGTCTTAGCGATGTTTTCCCTTCTCTGTGCAAGTTTCTGCTGTCATGTGTACACCGTACCCTTTGTCCCAGCTCTCCAACCTGGTGAAATCGTGTTTCTCCTTTGATATCTGCCGGTCTCCTGTGCTACTAGTGTTCATCAATTGCAAAATTTCTTCTTTCTCTCAGTGGAACATAGTTACATAGTTATTCATATCCATATCTACTAACTAGATAACCTACTAACTAGGTAACCTACTAACTAGGTAATCTAACTATATAACTAGATAATCTACTACATAACTAGATAATCTACTAATTAGAATTATAGCAGGCCATGGGTAAGAGGAAGGGTGACTATCTCATCTCCTCTCTAGAGACATAGAGACAGATTAACTGACTCCAGAGCCTCTAAATTTTCTAGTATACTTTGGAGGAAGCAAGAGATACTTTTGCTCTACTAACACTGCAGGCCTTAGCTCAGCAGTATCAGTTCCACTTGAGATCTTGTTTGAAAGGGAGAAACCTAGCCTCACCCAAGACCTTCTAAATTAGAATATGAAATTTCAAGATCCCCAAGTATCTTTCACGTATGCCTGTTAAAGTTTGAGAACTCCTCCTCTACACAGCATGGCATCATGCTTTAGATTGAATTGCAAAGAAGGGGCAGAATCTCAGTGGTATCCCAACGGTGGTCATACGTGTGAACCTCTGTTCCCAGGTGTGCACCTGCCCTTGTTCCATAGTCTCCTGGACTCCTCAATAAACACCCTGACACCTCAATATCTGCACACAAATAACATGTGTGTCCTTTTCCCAAGGATAACGGAACCTTGTCTGGTAAAGGATTCTTTGCTTCCTATCTGATACCAGCTGAAAAATAATGAGTTAAAACTGTGAAGAAGGAGTTCCCGTCATGGCACAGTGGTTAACGAATCCAACTAGGAACCATGAGATTGTGGGTTTGATCCCTGGCCCTTGCTCAGTGGGTTAATGATCCGGCATTGCCATGAGCTGTGGTGTAGGTTGCAGACGCGGCTCGGATCCCGCGTTGCTGTGGCTCTGGTATAGGCTGGTGGCTATAGCTCCGATTGGACCCCTAGCCTGGGAACCTCCATATGCCACGGGAGCGGCCCAAGAAATAGCAAAAAAAAAAACAAACAAACAAACAAACAAACAAAAAAAAAACTGTGAAGAAGTTACTTAAGTTACAGTTTTTTTTCTGAGATATTAGTTGCAAGTATTTGTTTCCTAAGTTACAGTGTTTAAACTCCAGGAAGAGTTTATTTTTTTAACATTTCTTTCTTCTTGCTGCCAGGAAAAGTTTATACTTAAAAAATACATGGCCAGGCAGACTGATATCAACAGTGACATGAGGGCCATTCTCGTGGACTGGTTGGTGGAGGTGCAGGTAAGCTTGACAACTGCTGCCTTAAGGGGCTGCTCTTTTTCTTTATCAATTATTCATTAAGCTTTGCCAGGTGCCAAACACAGTAAAAATTTACTGGATCTACAGAACTACTGAATAAGCCATGACTCCTGCCTTCAGGGAGCTTATGACCTATGGGGCAAGATAAGACATGCAGACAGGTAAGACAATACAAAGTAAAATATACTAAGTACTGTAAGGATGTTATTGGAGTTCCCTGGTAGCCAAGCAGTTAAGGATCTGGCATTGTCACTGCTGTGGCTTGGGTTGCTGCTGTGGCACAAGTTTGATCTCTGGCCCTGGGAACTTCCTCATGTTGCGGGTGAGGCCAAAAAAAAAATAATAATAATAAAATAAAATAAAAGGGAAAGAAAAGGATGTTATTAATAAGGCACCGTGGGTACTCAGTGGAAGGAAAGATATTTTTAGAAAAGGCAATGATGTAAAAGGTAGTTTAATCATTCTCAAAATCCTTTCAAAGTATATCTAGTGATAAAGTCTTTGAAGCTTTGGATGGGATGGGTAATAGGACGGACAGTGTAGCACCCAACATGGCAGGTGGTTTTTTGTTGAGGGTTGGACGTTTGAGGGAATATTGCTATATATATATATATATATATATATATATATATATTCCTTTTTTTTTTTTTTTTTTTTTTTTGCCTTTTAGAGGTGCACCTGTGGCATATGGAAGTTCCCAGGCTAGGGATCGAATTGGAGCTACAGCTGCTGGCCTACATCACAGCCATAGCAACCCAGGATCCAAGCTGCATCTGTGACCTACACCACAGCTCACAGCAATGCCAGATCCCTGACCCACTGAGAGAGGCCAGGGATCGAACCCACATCCTCATGGATACGAGTCGGATTCATTTCTGCTGCACCACAACAGAGACTCCAAATACTGCTATAAATACTTAATTATTTCTTTACATGAAGGAAGCCTAGCCCAGAATAGTACCTGGATGTAGTAGAGGTCAATAAATATTTGTTGAATGAATGGATTGCTATGGAGTTTGCAAGGAAATATAAGGCGTGGTCTAAGCCCAGCACAGTGTTATATAAAATTAGGAAGAAAAGGTCATATAGTTTAGTATCCTTTAAATACCAGAAGAGTGGTTCAGGCTCACTTTGGAGTGACAGACTAGGGAAATGTCATAGACATGGTATATTTGAACATCAGTAAAGCATGAAAATGTCTCTCATCTTATGGAAACGAAGAATAGTAAATTCGATAAGAATAGAATTTGGGTAGATCTTCAATAAGTAAAATTGACCGCAAAGACTGCTGATCATAGCCAAGCAAGAAAGAGATATCTAGTAGACCGCCAGTGGACTTTGTTCTGACCACCATTTTTAGCGAGTTCCAGTCATGGCTCAGCAGCAACAAACCTGACTAGTGTCCATGAGGACTTGGGTTCAATCCCTGGCATTGCTTAGTGGGTTGGGGTTCCAGTGTTGCTGTTTGCTGTGGTATAAATCAAAGACGTGTCTTGGATCCTGAGTTGCTGTGGCTGTGGTGCTAGATGGCAGCTGCAGCTCTGATTTGACCCCTAGCCTTGGAACTTCCATATGTCATGGGTGCAGCCCTAAAAAGGCAAAACATTTTTTTTTATGAGTGATATAGATGAGAAAGGAGAAGACCGTCTCATCCCATTCTCAAATGGCATGAAACTGGGCGTAGGAATAGGAAATAAATGGATAACAGATAAAATCTCTCTACCAGCTGGAACGATGAACTCAATGTTTTCCTTCCTTCCTTTCTCTCTCTCTCTCTCTCTCTCTCTCTCTCTCTCTCTCTCTCTCTCTCTCTCTCTCTCCCCCTCCCCCTCCCCCTCCCCCTCCCTCTCCCTCTCCCTCTCCCTCTCCCTCTCTCTCCCCTCTTAAGGGCTGAGTGTTCACCATATGGAAGTTCCCAGGCTAGGGGTCCAATTGGAGCTGCAGCTGCCAGCCTATGCCACAGCAACGTAGGATCTGAGCTGCCTCTGTAAGCTACACCACAGCCCAGGGCAATGCCAGATACTTAACCCACTGAGTGAGGCTGGGATTGAACCTGAATCCTCATGGATACTAATCAGGTTTGTTACCGCTGAGCCACAATGGGAACACCTGGACTCAACTTTTTATTTATTTATTATTATTATTATTATTTTGGTCTTTTTGCCTTTTCTAGGGCCACACCTGCAGCATGTGCAGGTTCCCAGGCTAGGGGTCCAATCGGAGCTGTAGCCGCCAGTCTACACCACAGCCACAGCAACATGGGATCCGAGCCACGTCTGCAAGCTACACCACAGCTCACAGCAACGCTGGATCCTTAACCTACTGAGCAAGGCCAGGGATTGAACCCGCCACCTCATGGTTCCTAGTCGGATTCGTTAACCACTGTGCCACGATGGAAACTCCCTGAACTCAACTTTTTAAAAAAAGTTTGTGTTATTTTTATTGCACAAAAACTCACATTTATTATAGCCAAGAAAGAAATGATAATTGTGATCCCACAACCTACAACAGTGTTAACATTCTTGTGTGTATATTATCCCCTACTTTTTTTTTTTTTTTTTTTGTCTTTTTGCCATTTCTTGGCCACTCCCGTGGCATATGGAGGTTCCCAGGCTAGGGGTCGAATCGGAGCCGTAGCCACCGGCCTACACCACTGCCACAGCAACATGGGATCCGAGCCACATCTGCAACCTACACCACAGCTCACGGTGACGCCAGATCCTTCACCCACTGAGCAAGGCCAGGGACCGAACCTGCAACCTCATGGTTCCTAGTTGGATTCATTAACCACTGAGCCGTGATGGGAACTCCCTGTTATCCCCTACTTTTAAAGTGGTGCATGAATCACAGAATCACAGATGCCCAGGTCCCATCCCAGACTTATCAGATCAGAATTGTGGAGGTATGGCCCAGACCCACATATATTTTTAAAGCTCCATAAATGATGCTGATGTACACCTTTTGGTAGAGAAACACAGTTGTAGGGAATGATATACATACTATTTTCATAACGTTGACTTTTATATTTTAAAATAATTGGTACAATTGACTTTTGGCATACAGTTCTATGGAACTTTAATAGTATTTTTAAATAATAGTTTCCGGGTTCCCGTCGTGGTTCAGTGGTTAACTAACCCGGCAGAATCCATGAGGACACTGGTTCAATCCCTGGCCTTGCTCAGTGGGTTAAGGATCCAGCGTTGCCGTGAACTGTGGTGTTGGTCGCAGACATAGCTGGGATCCTGTGTTGTTGTGGCTGTGGCGAAGGCTGGCAGCTGAAGCTCTGATTTGACCCCTAGCCTTCGAACCTCCATATGCTGCAGGTGTGGCCCTAAAAAGACGAAAGACCAAAAAAAAAAAAAAAAAAAAAAAGATTCTGGAGAATTTTCAAAAATAGTGAATATAGAGAGGTCCCATGTACCCTTCACCTAGTTTCTCCCAGTGGTAACATTTTGCATAACTGTAATGTAGTATCACAATCAAGATCCACAGGCCTTATTTAGAAATGTTTCACCAGTTTGTTTACAGGTACCTATTTGTGTGTGTTTAGTCTAAATAATTTTATCACATACGTAAATTTTGTAAGCAGCATCTGTATAATTAAGATACAGAACTGTTCCATCACTAGAAAGATCCCCCGTTTTATCCTTTTATAGCCACAGCCATCTCCCTTCCCTCTCCTTCCTGTCCTTGGAAACTTGTTTTCCACCTCTGTAATTTTCTGATTTTAGGAATGTTATATAAGTAGACTTGCACACCACGTAACCTTTTGGGATTGGCTTTCATCATTCACCATAATTTCCTTGAGATCTAGCCACGTTGTGTGTATCAATAGTTCATTTCTTTTTATTGCTCAGTAGTATTCCGTGCTATGGGTGTACCAAGGTTTGTTTAACCATTCACCCCTTGCAGGACATTTAGGTTCTTTCCAGTTTCTGAGACTGAAAAGAGCACTATAAACATTCATGTACAGGGCTTTATGTGATTATTAGTTTTTATTTCCAATATCTATACCTAGATCTAACGTAAATGAGAAATGATAAATATATGTCTAACGTAATGAGAAACTGCTACAGAATGACTCTATCGTCTTGCAATCTCACCTGCAATGTATAAGAGTTTCAGTTACTCTACGTCTCATCAGTACTTGCTATGGTTAAGTTTTTGTTTTTGTTTTTGTTTTTAATCTTAGCCATATAGATGTATGGAGGAATCTCACCATAGTTCTAATATGCATTTCCTCCAGGGCTAATAATATTGAACATCATGCTTACTTGTTATCTGTACATCGTCCTTGGTAAAGTGTCTACATCTTTCGCCTCATTTCAAATTCGCTAGTTTATTTATTTTTTTATGTCAAGTTATGGGAGTTCTTTACATGTTCTGGATACAAATCCTTTGTTGGATATGTGATTTACAGACATGGTCTACCAGTCTGTAGCCTTTTTATTCCCTTATTTGTGTCTTTCACAGAGCAGAAGGTTTACATTTTGATAAAGTCCAGTTTTTCAATGTTTTCTTTATGGACTGCAGTTTTTGTTTGTGTCATGTCTAAGAACTCTGCTTAAACCTGGGTCATGGATATTTTTTCCTATATTTTACCTAAAAGTTGTATAGCTTTTTTTTTTTTTTGGCTGCGCCTGTGGCATGCAGAAGTTCCAGGGCCAGGGATGGAACCCAAGCCAGAGCAGTGACAACACTGGATCTTTAATCACTAGGCCACCAGGGAACTCCTAAAAGTTTTATAGCTTTAACATTAAATCTATAATCCATTTTGAGTTAGTTTTTGTATAAGGTATGAAGATTTTGAAGTCAAGGCTCATTGTTTTGCATATGGATGTCTGATTGTTCTAACACCACTTGTGGAAAAATATATTTTCTCTACTAAATTGCTTTTGCACCTTTGCCAAAAATCAATTTGCCTTATTTGTCTGGGTCTATTTCTATACTTATTTCTATATTCTGTTTCATTGCTCTCTGTGTCTATTCCTTTGCCAATATCACAGTCTTTATTTCTGTAGTTTTATGATGAGTCTTAAAACTAGGTAACATGCTTCTTCCAACTCTACTCTGTCCTTTTGTTCCAAAATTGTTTTAGCTATTCTAGTGTCTTTGCCTTTCTAGGTAAATTTTAGAATCGGTTTGTCTATATCTATAAAAAATCCTGCTGAGAGTTTGGAATTGAATTACATCTTGTGCATAAAAAACTTAAAACCTGGTTAAATATAATAGACTGTTTTTCTTCTCCTGAGGTTTTTTTCTCTTTGTGTTTTTTTTGTTTGTTTGTTTGTTTTGCTTTTTAGGGCCACACCCATCACATATGGAGGTTCCCAGGCGAGGGGTCCAATCAAAGCTGTAGCTACTGGCTTATGCCACAGCTCACAGCAACGCTGGATCCTTAACCCATTGAGTGAGGCCAGGGATCAAACCCTCATCCTCATGGTTGCTAGTCCAGTTCGTTAACTGCTGAGCCATGATGGGAACTCCAACTGTAGAGTTTTTGATGTCACCTTTGATCAGGTCGAGAAAGTTAATGTTAAATTTGTCAAATGTTTTTTTTCCTGCATCTATTGATAAGTTTTCTTTTTTGCTTTAGATTATTGATATGGTATATCCCATCAATTCTTTTTTTTTTTTTTGTCTTTTTGGGGCTACACCTGTGGCATATGGAGGTTCCCAGGCTAGGGGTCAAATTAGAGCTGTGGCCGCCAGCCTACGCCACAGCAACACCAGATCCAAACCATGTCTGTGACCTACATACACCACAGCTCATGGCAACACCGGATCCTTAACCCACTGATCCAGGCTAGGGATTGAACCTGCGTCCTCATGGATACTAGTCAAATTTGTTTCCGTTGGGCCATGATGGGAACTCCTCCACTGATTTTTTTTTTTGTCTTTTTGTTTTTTGGGGGCCACACCCGCTACATGTGGAGGTTCCCAGGATAGGGGTCCAATCAGAGCTGCAGCTGCCAGCCTACACCACAGCCACGTGGGATCTGAGCTGCGCCTGCGACCTACACAATAGCTCAGGGCAACGCCTGATCCTTAACCCACTTAGTAAGGCCAGGGATCGAACTGAGTCCTCATGGATGCTAGTCGAGGTCATTAACCACTGAGCCATGATGGGAACTCCTCCATTGATTTTTAAATATTGAAGCAGCTTCATATTCCTGGGATAAACCCCCCTTGGTTCTGGCATACTATTTTTGTATATTGATGAGTTGTATTTGCTAATATTTTGTTAAGGATTATTACATCTATATTGATGATGGTTGATGGTCTGTAGTGATCTTTTTTCATTTTGTTCTGTCTTTGGTTTTGGTATGAGAATGAACTGGCTTTATAAAATAATTTGAGGGGAGTTCCCTGGTGGCCTAGCAGTTCACCCCCGAAGCCCAGGTTCAATCCCTGGGTTGGGAACTGAGATCCCACATCAAGCCACTGCATGGCATGGCCAAATAAATAAACAAATAAATAAATTTATTTATTTCTAATACTATCAGCTGTTATTTAAGGAAATGAAGTAATTTGGGAAATATTCCCTTCGCTTCTGTTTTCTAGAAGAGATGTGTAAGATTGATATTATTTATTTTTTACTGTTTGGTAGAATTCATGAGTAAAACTACTGGGCCATCTTTTCTGTGAAGAATTTTACCTAAGAATATAATTTCTTTAATATTATGAAATTATTGAAGTTATCTGTTCATGTCCGATGACTTTGGAAGTTTGTGGTTTTTAAGGAATTGGTCTTTTTGTTTAAGTTGTTGAATTTATGTTCAGAGCATTCCTGATTATTGACTCTTTCATTCTTAATATTTGGCAATTTGTATCTTCTCTCTTTTTAGTTTATGAGTCTTGCTAGGAGTTTATCATTTTTATTGATCTTTTCAGAGAACTAGGTTTTGGTTTCATCTGTTTTTCTCTATTTTTCTGTTTTCAGTTTTACTGATATCTGCTCTCATTTTTATAGTTTCCTTTCTCTTGCTTTGGGTTTAATTTGCTCTTCTTTTCCTAGTTTCTTAAAGTAGAAGAGGAAGTCCTTGATTTCAGACCTTTCTTCTTTTCTAATATAAGCATTTAATGTTATAAATATCTCCCTAAGTACTGCTTTAACTGCATGTCACAAATTTTGGGAGACTTCCTCTTTGATGCTTGGACTATTTAGAAGTTTGTTGTTTAATTTCCAACTGTTTGGAGATTTTGCTCTTATTTTTCTGTTATTGATTTCTAGTTCAATTCCATTGTGGTCAAAGAAGATACTTTGTATGATTTTAATTCTTTAAAATTTTTGAAGGCTTATCACCCAGGATAAAGTCTGTCTTGGTGAATATTACATGAGCACTAGAGAAGAATGTATTCTGCTGTTGGATGGATGAGTGTTGTATAAAATGTCAGATTCAGTTGGTTCAAGTTATTAATTTCTGTATAATTTTTGCTGATGTTCTGCTCTCTAATTCTGTTACTGAGAGAAGGGTACTGAAGTTTTCAACTGTAATTGTGAATTAGTCTATTTCTCTTTTCAGCTTTGTCATTTTTTGCTTTGTGTATTTTGAAAATCTGTTGTTAGGAACGTGTACATTTAGGATTGTTTTATCCTCTTTATAGTGTTTGTGACTTGCTTTTTTTTTCTCATGTAACAATGCTCATGTAATTGCAAACATCTTTACAGTTAAATTGACATATTTCTTCATCGTCAACTGTATTCTGTTCTTCAACTGTCATTATTTACCCAACCCTTTTAATGGACATTTAGGTTATTTCCAAATTTTGCTCTTTGGAGCAAATAACCCTGTAGTGAACATGCATGTACTTGCATTGGTCATAATTGTACTGTTGTTTTTCTGGAATAAATTACTAGGAATTTGAAGTGTTAGATCAAAACAATATATATTTAAATTTCTTTTGTGTCTAGACAACTATCCTTCTGAAGTGTCATGCCCATTTGTACATTAACCAGTATTGAATGAAAGCGATTATTTTCTCATAATCTTGCCAGCATAAGATGTTATATTTTTTCCATTCTGAGAAGTGAAATTTATAAATGCATTATTTTAATCTTATGTACAGGAGCATTGATATTTTAAGGAGTCAGTTATTACGATTTTAAGATTTATTGCTTAGAAAAGTCTTCTTCAGTCATAATTATATAAATATTTCTCAGAATTTTTTCTAGAACATTTATAGTTTCTTTACTATTTTTTTTTTTGGCCACACCCCAGGCCAGGGATTGAGCCCAAGCTGTAGCAGTGACAATGCTGAATCCTTAACCACTAGGCCACCAGGGAACTCCTATAGTTTCATGTTTACATTTAAATCTTTATTTGGAATTTGTTTTGGTTTTGATGTCAGCATTTGTACATCTTCCCCAATGATTGCCTAGTTATTCTAATATCACTTATTTTTCATTATCAACTGGTTTGAAATGACATCCTTGAGTACATAAATTTGGGTTTGTTTATAGTCTTTTCAATTCTATTCTTTGGTATGTTTGTCTATTCTAACATGAGTAGTATGCTGTTTTTTATTATTAAAGCTTTGTAATACATTTATTGCCTCTTTACTAATCTTTTAAAAAATAGTCATGGTTGTTTTTCACGTTAATTGTTGCAGGTGAGATATAGAATAAATTTTTTTTTGGTCTTTTGAGGGATGCACCCATGGCATATGGAGGTTCCCAGGCTAGGGATCTAATCGGAGCTATTGCCTCCGGCCTACGCCAGAGCCACAGCAACCCCAAATCCGAGCCGTGTCTGTGACCTACACCACAGCTCATGGCAACACTGGATCCTTAACCCACTGGGCAAGGCCAGGGATCGAACCTGCAACGTCATGGTTCCTAGTCGGATTCGTTTCCACTGTGCCACAACAGGAACTCCAAGATGTAGAATAACTTTGTCAAGTTTTCAAAAATAGCTTGTTGGGATTAATTCAGGAGAATTGACAGGTTTCATAGTATTGAACTTTCTAAACCAGTTATGTTGTGTCTATTTAGGGACCAGGTTTTCTTTTGCAAGTTTAAGTTTTAAAAGCTCCTCTTTATATTGGTCTCACTGACTTAGAAATGTTTTTCTTTGGTATTGAAGATTTTTTTTTTTTTTTGTCTTTTTAGGCCCGCACCTGCTGCATATGTAAGTTCCCAGGCTAGGGGTCGAATTAGACCTGCAGCTGCCAGTCTACGCCATAGCCACAGCATCATGGGATCCAAGCCGTGTCTGTGACCCACACCACAGCTCACAGCAATGCCAGATCCTTAACCCACTGAGTGAGGCCGGGGATTGAACTTGTATCCTCATGGATATTAGTTGGATTCGTTTCTGCTGAGCCACAACAGGAACTCCTTGAAGAATTTTTTTTTTTTCATTTTATGAATGTTATTCTTTTTCCTTTGATTTTAAAATTTATTGCTAGTATGTTAGGAAAGCAATTGATATTTTTCCTGTATTTTTTTTTGGTATTCATCTACTTTGCTGAATTTAGTCATGATTTATTTAATTTACTCTTAGATTTGGTGTGCTTATACTTTACTTAGAATTTTTGCTTCTGTATTCATAAGTAAGAGTCCTTTGTAGGTTTTTGGTGAAGATGCTATCTTTATTAAGTTGTGGTACCAGGATTACTCTAGCTTATTAATATAATTAGGGAAAATTTCCTACAGTATTAAGTTTAACACAGGAATTATATTTTCCTTGAAGAACTTGCCCATGAACCCACTGTGCATGATGCCATTTGTGTGTGTCATTCTTTGTTAACTTTTTCTAGTAACATTGATAGTTATCAAGATTTTATTACTCTTCTTCAGTCATTTTTGTAGTTTATATTTTCCTTAAAAAACATCCATTTCTTGGTTATTTGCAATTGTTACTATGGATTGTACATGGTATTCTTTTATAATTCTTTGTAATTATTTCTTTTCTCATTCAAAATGTTGTGTGTGATGTGTTGTCTTGCTCCCATTGTTTGCATGTATGTATACACTCTCTTTTCCTCAATTTTCCTCACAAAAGTTTTGTTCATTCCTATGGTCAAAGAGCCAGCTCATGGATAAATATATAACTTTTTCTTTTTTAAAAAATTAACACCTGCTTTCATCTTTATTTTATTCTTGTTTTGTTAAGGTTTATTTTGTTGTTTTTCCATAGCTTCTTGAAATGAAAGCTTAGTGTATTTTAATTATTTCTGACTTCATAATAAAAGCTCCAACACTATGCATTTTCTTCTAAGTAATGGTTCTAACTACGTCCCATTAGCTTTGAAAGAGAGTGTTGTAGCTATCTTGTTTTTCCTCAATAATCTGCAATTGCAATTTTTATTTTTCCCTTGACCCAGGTTTTGTTTTTTTATTTTAAAATAATGCTTACTATTTTTTTTTCAGATGCCTTGCCTTTCTTTAGTTCTTTTGGTTTATCCTTTTACTGCCAATTTCTAGATTTATTGTATTATGTATTGAGAATGTGACCTGAATGATAATTTCTGCTTAAGTTAATGAGATTTTCTTCATGGCTTCAGATATAATGGGTTTTTATAAATAATTCATTGATGTTTGAATAAAATACATAGTCTCTATAGGGTCCAAGATCGTTGTATCAATTAATTTTGGCTTAATAATTATTGTATAATTTATATGCTAATTTATTTGTTTCTGCTTATCAAGGTCTTAGAGATGGGTGATAACAACCTGTAATTGTTGTTTAGTTAATTTGTCGTGGCATTTCTTCACCCTCTCTATTTCACCTTAACCATTCTGTCCCATACAATTTTTTAACACAATTAATACATGTTTATAATATGTGTGTATCCATATATATTTGCGTATATGTATGTACAAAATCAACACCCTTTTCCTCTATCCCTACTTCTCAGAGATAACCATAAATAGTGTAAAGCATACTTTTCTAGATCTTTTTTGTGTGTCTTATTAAGTTTTTGACTATCCTTTCTTTAAAAATCTTAAATTATATGAGTAATACATGAATGTGCATACATACATATATGCATACATGCACACATAAAAATACAGCTTTTTACTGAGTGGGCTGGGTTTTTCGATATTTTTGCTGTATGACCTATTCAAGGTCATGCTGTGTACATTGCTCTACAACTTGCTCTTTCCTTTAAGTCCTGGTAATCTTCCAATGTAAGTATAGATCTACCTTGTTCGTTTAAACTGCTACATGATATTCCACCATATGGATGTAGTTGTTTTTTAGTTCATCGACCCCTTTAGTACACCTTATCTATTAACTGCCCCTCAAGGAAAATGAGATAGTTTGTTTACTTTTAGTTTATTTCTTCTATTTTTAGTCAAAGTAATCTAGACTTTTAGATTCAGATTATTATTGTTTAATACATTACCTTCCCTATAAATATTTTTTAAAAGTCTAGATGCAGATCTGTTTTCCTTATCTAGTATATTGTGTGTCCTTTCAACCTAAAGGTTCAGTCTTTCTTTAGTTCAGAGAAATTTTTTATCTATTATTTATTATTTCTCTTCTGCCTTTTTCCTTATTTTGGTCATGTCTGTATGTGTGTGTGTCTCCAGAATCTATTCTCCTTGGGCATCAAGTTTTCATTATCTTCAACTTTCTTTTATCTCTCAGCTCTGGGCCTTTGAATCATTGATTTGGTTTTGTCAATCTAATATACTGTTCACTGTTACATCTTATTTAAGTGGTTGCTTTTTAGTTAGAAACCAGTCATTCTAGATCCTGGAGTGTTCTCTTTTCATAGATTCAGTGTCCTCTCAGGTCTTGTTGAGAGTATGCTTTTTAAAAGTTTGCTTCGGTTTTTGGACTGAAAAGGTTTCATACGTAGATACTTGTCCTGGTTCCTCAGAGCATTTTTCCTTGAAAAAGTACTTGTTTTTTTCATATATCTGGTAGCTTTTCTCTGTTTATTCATCTTTGTAGAAGATGATCTTTGAGTTTTGGAATTTAACATGAAGTTGTCATATTGGCCTCCTAGTTCAAGACTAAGAGTAATCTTTACATTTTCTAGAGTTTTGTTTATCACTTCCCTTTTGCTGCTGCTTTTCCATTTCCAGATAAAGAGAAGAATTGTTTAGGAAGAATTGGAAGGGTGCACTAGTCAAAGGCAGTTGTAGGGGAAGAACCTTGCTACTGTGCTGAAAGGCTTCTTGTCCTCATTTGGTGTAGCTGCTTGGAATTACCCAGAGCACTGCCAAACCTCTCTAACTGGCATAATGTTAGGCTACTCATTTGGACCCTGATGCTGAGGGGTCAGAAAAATCCTATCGTCTGAAGAATAGGTAGAGGAAGTTAAGTTGTTTGGTTTAGAATGCAAATGGATAGGAAACATAACAACCATCTTCAGTAGTCAAGGGGTTGTCACAAGGATTAGACTTGTTCCATGTAGTCCCAATAGGAGAATTATGTTAGAAGAGTGTTGTCTCACGTTCAAGGAAGTAGGATTGCTGTAACTGACACAGCTGCTGATTTAAATATTTATTGACTCCAGTTTTCAACCATTCATTCCGATATTATTACCTACACTTTTTGATGTTACCATTGGATAACAGTGTGCTGCATGGGTGGCCAGGTGCCTGTGTGAGGTACTGCAAGGAGGCTATATAAGCACTGGTTTTGTCATTTCCTCACAAAGAACTGCCGCTTTCCATTCTTACACTTTTTTTTTTTTGATAATTATTTGACCACGATTTGTTTCTTTTTTAAAAATTAAAGTATAGTTGATTTTACAGTTTTGTGTTAGTTTCAGGTATACAGCAAAGTGATTCTCTTATACATACATATATATTATTTTTACAGATTCTTTTCCCTTATAGATTATGATAAAATATTGAGTACAGTTCCCTGTGTTATACAGTAGGTTCTTGTCAGTTATCTATATATATATAGTAATGTGTGTATGTTAATCAAAAACTCCTAATTTATCCTTACCCCCACTCCATGTGTCCCCTTTGGTAACCATAAGTTTCTATTCTATGTCTGTGGGTATATTTCTGTTTTATATATAAGTTCATTTGTATCTTTTTTTTTTAAAATTCCAAATATAAGCAATGTCCTATGATATTTGTCCTTCTCTGGTTTATTTCACTTAGTATGATAATCCCTAGGTCCCTCCATGTTGCTGCAAATGGCATTATTTCATTCTTTTCTCTGGCCAAGCAATATTCATATTCCATTGTCTAAATATGTCACATCTTCTTTATCCATGCATCCATTGATGGACATTTAGGTTACATCCATGTCTTGGCTATTGTAAATAGTGCAGCAATGAACAATGGGGGTCCATGTGTTTTTTCAAATTATGGGTTTCCCCAGATATATGCTTAGGAATAGGATTGCTGGATCATATGGTACTTCTATTTTTAGTTTTTTAAGGAACCTCCATACTGTTCTCCATAGTGGCCGTGCCAGTTTACATTCCCACCAGCAGTGTATGAGACTTCCTTTTTCTCCACACCCTCTCTGGCATTTATAATTCATAGACTTGTTGGTGATGGTCATAACCTCATTACAGTTTTGATTTGCATTTCTCTAATAATTAACGATGTTGAGCATTTTTTCATGTGCTTTTTGGCCATCTCTATGTCTCTTAGGAAAAAAATGTCTAGTTGTATCTTTTGCCTATTTTTTTATCTTTTTTTTTTTTTGGTAATGAGATGTATGAGCTATTTATATATTCTGGGGATTAATCCCTTGTTGGTTGCTTTGTTTGGAAATATTTTCTCCCATTCTTTGGATTATCTTTTCATTTTGTTTATGGTTTACTTTGCTGTGCAAAAGTTTTTAAGTTTAATTAGGTCTGATTTTCTTATTTTTATTTTCATTATTCTAGGAGGTAGATCAAAAAAGATATTGCTATGATTTATGTCAAAAAGTGTTCTGCCTATGTTTTCCTCTAAGAGTTTTATAGTATGCAGTATTACATTTATGTTTTAATCCGTTTTGAGTTTTATTTGTGTGTGTGGTATTAGAGAATGTTCTAATTTCATTCTTTTACACATGGCTGTCCAGTTTGCCCAGCATCACTTATTAAAGAGGCTATCTTTTCTCCATTGTATATTTTTGCCTCCTTTGTTAAAGATTAATTGACCAAAGGTGTGTAGGTTTATTTCTGGGCTTTCTATGCTGTTTCACTTATCTGTGTGTCTGTTTTTATGCCAGTACCGTACTATTTTGATGACTATGGCTTTGCAGTATAGTCTGAAGATAGGGACCATCTTCCAGCTCTGTTTTTCTTTCTCAAGATTGCTTTGGCTATTCAGGGTCTTTTGTGCTTCCATATACATTTTTTATTTTTTGTTCTAGTTCTGTGAAAAGTGCCATTGGTAATTTGATAGGGATTGCATAGGCTTTGTAGATTGCCTTGGTAGTATAGTCATTTTAACATTGATTCTTCCAGTCCAAGCACACAGTGTATCTTTCTCTTTGTTTATGTCATGTTCGATTTCTTTTTTTTAATGATTTTTATTTTTTTCCATTATAGCTGGTTTATAGTGTTTTGTCAGTTTTCTACTGTACAGCATGGTGACCCAGTTACACATACATGTATACATTTTTTTCTCATGTTATCATGCTCTATCATAAGTGACCAGATATAGTTTCCAGTGCTACACAGAAGGATCTCATTGGTAATCCATTCCAAAGGTGATAGTCTGCATCTATTAACCCCAAGCACCCCATCCATCCCACTCCCTCCCCCTCCTCCTTGGCGACCACAAGTCTGTTCTCCAAGTCCATGATTTTCCTTTCTGTGGAAAGTTTCATTTGTGCCATATATTAGATTCCAGATATGTGATATTATAGAGAAAGACAAATACCATATGATTTATTTCATCAGTGTTTTATAGCTTTACAGTGCAGATCTTTTACCTCCTTAGGTACACTTATTCCTAGGTATTTTATTCTTTTTGATATAGTGGTAAATGGGATTATTTCCTTAATTTCTCTTTCTGATCTTTTATTGTTAGTGTATAGAAATGCAGCAAATTTCTTTGTTTTAATTTTGTACCCTTCAACTTTACCAAATTCATTGATGAGCTCTGGTAGTTTTCTGGTAGAATCTTTAAGGATTTCCTTTGTATAATATCATGTCATCTGCAAACATTGACAGTTTTATATCTGCTTTTCCAATTTGCATCCCTTTTATTTCTTTTTCTTCTTTGATTGCTATGGCTAGAACTCCCAGAACTGTTGCTGAATAAAAGTGGTGAGTGTGGACATCCTTGATCTTAGAGGAAGGAAATGCTTTCAGCTTTTCATTGTTTAATAGGATGTTAGCTGTGGGTTTGTCATATATGGCCTTTGTTATATCAAGGTATGTTTCCTCTATACCCACTTTCTGGAGAGTTTTTATCAAAAATGGATGCTGAATTTTATTAAAAGTTTTTCTGCATCTGTTGAGATCATCAGATGGTTTTTATTCTTCAATTTGTTAATGTAGTATATAGCACTGATTGTGCATATTTGAAAAAACCTTGTATCCCTAGGATAAATCCCACTTGGTCATGTTGTGTGATCTTTTAAATATATTGTTGGCTTTGGTTTGCTAGTATTTGTTGAGCATTTTTGTGTCTGAGTTCATCAGTGATATTGGCCTGCAATTTTCTTTTTTTGTGGTGTCTTTTTCTGGTTTTGGTATCAGGGTGATGGGGGTCTCTTAGAATGAGTTCAGGAGTGTTTCTTCCTTTGCAATTTTTTGGAATAGTTTCAGAAGGATAGGTGTTAAGTCTCTAAATGTTTGGTAGAATTTGCCTATGAAGCCATCTGGTCCTGGATTTTGTTTGTTGGGAGGTTTTTTTTTTTTTTTTTGAGTTTTTAAATCACAGATTCAATTTCAATACTTATAATTGGTCTGTTTATATTTTCTCTTCTTCCTGAGTCAGTCTTAGGCGATGTATCTTTCTAAGAATTTGTCCATTACTTCTAGGTTGTCCGTTTTCTTGGCATATAGCTGCTTGTAGTAGTCTCTTATGATCCTTTGTATTTCTGTGGGGTCAGTGTAACTTTTTCCTTTTAATTTCTAATTTTATTGATTTAGGCCCTCTTTTTTTTTTTTTTCTTGATGAGTCTGGCTAAAGGTTTATCAACTTTGTTTATCTTTTCAGAGAAGCAGCTTTTAGTTTCATTGATCTTTTCTATTATTTTCTTAGTCTCTATTTCATTTACTTCTGTTCTGATCTTTATGATTTCTTTCCTTCTTCTACATTCGGGTTTTTTTTTTTTTTTTTTGTCTTTTGTTGTTGTTGTTGTTGTTGCTATTTCTTGGGCCGCTCCCGCGGCACATGGAGGTTCCCAGGCTAGGGGTCCAATCGGAGCTGTAGCCACCGGCCTATGCCAGAGCCACAGCAACGTGGGATCCGAGCCGCATCTGCAACCTACACCACAGCTCACGGCAACACCGGATCGTTAACCCGCTGAGCAAGGGCAGGGACCGAACCCGCAACCTCATGGTTCCTAGTCAGATTCGTTAACCACTGCGCCACGACGGGAACTCCTTTTTTTTTTTTTTTTTTGTCTTTTGTTGTTGTTGTTGTTGTTGCTATTTCTTGTACATTCGGTTTTTGCTCTTCTTTCTCTAGTTACTTTAGGTGTAAAGTTAGGTTGTTTGAGATTTTTCTTATTTTCCAAGGCAAGCTTGTATTAGTATAAATTCTTAGAACTGTTTTTACTGCATCCCATAGGTTTTGGATTTTTGTTGTTTTCATTTTCATTTGTCTCTAGATATTTTTTCATGTCCCCTTTGATTTTTTTCAGTAATCCATTGGTTGTTTAGTATCATACTGTTTAGCCTCCATGAGTTTGTGTCTCTTGAAGTTTTTTCTTATGATTGATTTCTAATTTTATAGCATTGTTATTGGAAAAAATGCTTGTTATGATTTCAGTTTTTTTAAATTTACTGAGGTTTTCTTTATGGCCCAGCATGTGATCTGTCCTGGAAAATGTTCTATGTGCATTTGAAAAGAATGTGTATTCTGCTTTTGGATGGAATGCTCTATAAATATCAATTAAATCCATCTGGTCTAATACGTCATTTAAAGCCTGTGTTTCCTTATTGATATTCTCTCTGGATGATCTGTCCATTGGTATAAGCGGGGTGTTAAAGCCCCCCATTGTTTTTGTGTTACTGTCAATTTCTCCTTTTATGGATGTTAGTATTTGCCTTATATATTATGGTGCTCCTACATTGGATGCACATATATTTACAATTGTTATATCTTCTTGGATTGATCCCTTGGTCCTTATGTATTGTCCTTCTTTATCTCTTGTCTGTATTTTAAAGTCTATTTTGTCTGATATGAGTATTGCTACTCCAGTTTTCTTTTGATTTCCATTTGCATGGAATACCTTTTTTCATCCCCTCAGTTTCAGTCTATATGTGTCCCTTGATCATGAAGTGGGTCTCTTGTAGACAGCATATATATGGCCCTTGTTTTTGTATCCATTCAGCCAGTCTATGTCTTTTGGTTGAAGCATTTAATCCATTTACATTTAAAGTAATTATTGATATGTTTGTTCTTACTATAATTTTGTTAACTGTTTTGGATTTGATTTTGTATGAACTCAATTTCTTTCTTTTCTTTTTTTTTTTTTTTTGGTCTTTTTGTCGTTTTAGAGCCACACCCATGGCATATGGAGGTTCCCAGGCTAGGGGTCCAATTGGAGCTGTAGCTGCTGACCTACACCATACATGGAACTCCCCATGTATAAACTCAATTTCTTGACACTTAGATGTAATAGTCATTACATTTCATTTGCACAAACTCTCCTTTTCCATTTCTCATGACATTCTTTTGGAATATGTAGTAGGCAGAATAAAATGTCTTGCACCCTAATCCCCAGAATCTGTGACTATGTTACCTCATATGGCAAAAGGAAATTAGACTATGGAATTAAGATTATAGTCCACTGAATTTAAGGCAGAGTGATTAGGGAGTTCCAGTTGTGGCTCAGTGGTTAACAAATCCAACTAGGAACCATGAGGTTGTGGGTTTGATCCCTGGCCTTGCTCAGTGGGTTAAGGATCCAGCGTTGCTGGGAGCTGTGGTGTAGGTTGCAGACGTGGCTCGGATCCCACATTGCTGTGGCTCTGGCGTAGGCTGGCAGCTACAGCTCCGATTTGACCCCTAGCCTGGGAACTTCCATATGCCGCAGGTGTGGCCCAAAGAAATGGCAAAAAGACAAAAAAAAAAAAAGAAGATACAGTGATTATCCTGGATTATCCAAATAGGCCCAGTTATAATCACAAGGGTCCTTAAATGTGGAAGAGGGAGGCAGAGCATGATGCAATGTGATGGCCACTGCTGGCTATGAAGATGGAAGTGATCCCAAACCAAGGAATGTGGGCAGCTTCTAGAGGCTAAAAAAAAAGGATTCCCTTCTAGAACCTTCAGAAAGAAACACAATCCTGCTAACACTTTGATTTTTTGTCAGCCCAGTGAGTCCCATGGACTTATGACCTCCAGATCTGTAAGATATTGAATCTGTGTCATTTTAAGCCACTAAGTGCGTGGCAATTTATTATAGAAGTAAAAGGAAATTAATAAAGACATATTTCTGAGAAGATCCAAGGGCATATCCCCGGAACAGTAAGAATAGCTTCTTTATTATTCAGAAATGTAATATGTCTATTGCTGAAGCAATGTATTTAATCATATTCTGATAATAATTTTACCATCCAAATAGACATCCATTTCTTCAATGCTCCTTATGGACCTACTCTTTGGTCATTAGGGTCCAGTCAGTAAGAGTAGCTGATAGCAAAGGAGGACCAATAAAGTAAGTGAAATTTACAGTGAGGGTGATTCCTACTCAGTAAAAGGAAGAATTTTCTGTTAAAACCATTGAGTGAGAAATTGGGCTGTATTTGGAATTTCTATGGCAGGAACTGAGCAACTATTTGGTAGAGACATGAAAGAGGGGATTCATGCATTAATTAAAGTGTTGGACTGTTACCAAGTCCAAGGTCATTCTGCTTGCCACACAACAGGCCAATAAATCAAGAGATGAGGTGTTGGGGCCAGAAATAGCAACCTTTATTTGGAAGGCTGGGAGTCTAAGATGGCAGACTGACATCCAGGGTCTGGCTGATGGTTTCTTTTATTGAACGAAGAGGAGGGGAGGAGGTAAAGTAAAAAGGCCATAAGTTTTGCAGATATCTCCAGGTTTTGGCCAGACTCCAAGAGAGAATGTATTAACTTCTTTCCTGCAGCCATTCACAGGTGAGCTAGTTCAGGATGCTTCCTGTGAATTAAGTAAAGGTATTTTAGTCTAACATTCAGGCCTGGGGGCAGGATTCCAGGGAGTGGACCATTATGTATACTTCAAACTATAGGCCACATCTCTTTAGTGATTAACTTTTAGCAGAAGCAATGTCATACAAAGGTTAAAAAGTAAAAGAAACAGATCTAATATGGAGTCAGATTTGTTATTCCCTGTTACAGAGCTAGTATAGAGGGGTTTTTTTGTTTGTTTTTTATATAATTATTTTTATTTTTTTCCATTATAGACCTGGAAGATAGAATAATGTTTTGTTTTTTAAGGGCTGTACCTGCAGCATATGGAAGTTCCCAGGCTAGGGGTCGAATCGGACCTGCAGCTGCCAGCCTATGCCACAGCCACAGCAATGCACAATTGTTAGCATTGAGCCACATGGGGAACGCCCTAGATTTTATTGTTTTTGAATCCTAAGAGCCTAAGGAGTTGTGAGGAAGAAACATCACTGAGGATTGTGTGGGACCACTGTGTACGGTGCAAATAGTGTTGACACATAGCTTCCTGCAAGGCAAAAGCAGGCAATGGAATCTAGCTCATACCCTGTTTGCCATGCTGTGCATTCTGGCTGTGAGCCTGCTATACACTGAGGCAGGGGTACCTTTTGTTAATTTATATAAAAGTATTGTCTACATGATAAGATGTATGCCAGAAGGGCTGCATTCACCCAGAGAGATGCCTTTTTTTTTTCTTTTCTAATTTGCACAAAGATGCCATATGGGCCAGCACTAACTCTGGGACTGGGGCTATAAGACATGGTTTCTTGAAGTTTGTAAAACAAGAACAAAGACAAATAAGAGAAAGAAGGAAAGGAGGGTTATACTGCTGCTGCTTTAATCTCATTTTGGCTTCTCACTTCCAAATGGTGCTCTTGGTACTTGCTCCCAATCCGTATATTTTGATAACATATCTAGTTGGAAAGAGAAGTGAATGAATAAACTAATAAACACGTCTCTGTATTTCAGAGCTAAATAAACATCTCTTTGGGGAGTTCACTGTATAAGGTAGTAATGTTTAGTGCTGGTCTCAGTCCATCAATAACTAATATTGTGGCTGGACTAGACCTTGAAGTTCTTATTATGACAGCAAGATGCCCTTCAGCAGTAACCATCCGGAAACTTTGAAAAATGAAAAGTTTATTATCTAAAGGACCTCAGACTTATACAGCACCCCTGGAGCCACATGGGAGGTTGAGGTTGGAGGAGAGGGGAGAGAGAGTGAGAGAGCGTGAGCAGTTGAGCATGCAGGCCAGAGGGTTCTGCTCTTAATGGGTTGAGGTTGGGGGCCTAGTATTTCCGGAGGTCATTCTTTGTCGGTTAATTTAAAACATAAGTGCAGGAATTTAAGGCTTGGGGAGAGGAAAAAAAAATCAGTTCAAATGGTCAGTTACTAAATCCAATGGTAACTGACAAAGAAGCCTCAGTGGGGGAGGTGGCCTGGTTCCTTATCTAGTCTTGGGGCTGGCAGTGCGTTCATTGGAGATGGCCATCCTTGAAGTGGATACCTCTTTGAAGTAGATACCTTGGCAATCAAAACTTACATCCAAAGGAGAAGCCAACTTTTTGGGTTTACACTACAAGTAGCACATGGGGAAAGCCAGCGTCTCAGTTTTGGAGATCAAAGAGAAGGTATGTTCACTCAGGTGCTCAGAGAGAAGGCAGAGCATCTCTCTCTGACATTGAGATTGGTCACTTACCCAAATGGGTAGGAATAGATAAGTCCAGGGTCCTCAAAGGCACAGGAGATATAGCCAGGTACCTAGCTAAGATGGTTCCTGCATTCAGAGCAGAGTTTCAGCTGGCCAGGTCCGGTAGCTCCACTCTCCTCCATGCCACAGACCGGGTAGTTCGATCTATCTGGATATGGCTTTGGAGTTGGACAATATGTGAATTCCTGCCCTGTTTGTGTGTTCCTCTAGATGACCTTTGAGATGAGTCACGAGACCCTGTACTTGGCAGTAAAGCTGGTAGATCATTACCTTATGGAGGTAATATGCAAGAGAGACAAGCTACAGCTCCTTGGTTCCACTGCTTTTCTGATTGCAGCAAAATTTGAGGTGAGCCTGAGTTCATAGGACCTGGAAAAAACGAATCTATTGGTTTCTCTCCATGCTAGATATATATGTATTTATGTATGGATGTGTATTTATATGCATGCATATGAATGTATGTATATATGTATAATATATGTATGTACACACATATGCACATGTGCATATGTGTATATTTGTGTGTGTATGCAATTACATACATGCACATAAATCAGTTTTCCTCCCAATTTTTTTGTCTGTCTTCCTTAGCAGGAAAGCTGATGTTGGGTGCAAATGGTGGCATGTTTGTTTCCTGGCATCAACAAAGTTCTCCTGTTTCTTCTTTGAAGATGTGTGTGTGTGTGTGGGCATGTTCCTAATTACATGGGTTGTTCTTCTTAAAGCTTCCTTCCGGACTAGTCCCCATTCCCCTTTTCTTCTTCTAGCAACACCATTTCCATCTAGTGGAATCTCAAACTGCATATATAAGAAAGTAGTTCCAAATCCAGGTGCTGGAGACATTGAAGCGAAAATGACCTGGTGTAGACAGCAGTGAGTCCAAATACATTAATTGTTTTTTTTTTTGTCTTTTTGTCTTTTTTTAGGGCTGCTCCCACAGCATATGGAGGTTCCCAGGCTAGGGGTTGAATCAGAGCTACAGCTGCCGGCCCACACCACAGCCACAGCAACGCGGGATCCAAGTCACGTCTGCTCCTGAGCGAGGCCAGGGATCGAACCTGCAACCTCATGGTTCCTAGTCACGTTAATTAACCACTGAGCCACGACGGGAGCTCCTAAATACATTAATGATTTTTGAAGGAGCAGTATAAAAAAAAGCAAGTAGCTGGCCTTTCCTTCATAACCATAATCCATCTAACTACTTCATCTGATTTTTTCCTCTTAGATGCCAACTGTTCCCTCCTCAGCTGTATCCCTGCTCTGCTTCCCTCCTTTGCTTTCTCCTTCACTCATCAGCTCCCACCCTGACCAGAACCTCCTTAACTCCACCCGTCCCTTTCAGTGCCTCCCTGGATTGATCTCCGAACCCCTGCTTTGTACCTGAGCTCACTCTCTAGTGGGTTCCTCCCTCCCCTGGCACCCACCCACTCCCTGTTGCTCTTTCCAACCCTCCCTTTCTGGACCCCTCTCTCCCTCCCTCCCTCCCCTCCTCAGTTGCTCCCTCCTTCCATGCCCCACCTCCCTTCCACCCGGGTTCCCTCCCTGCCTCCTTCCTCCAGTGCCTCTCTCCCTCCCTCCCTCCTCCTCCCCCCTTCGGCCCTCCCTTTCTCTCCCTACCCCTTGTTCACTCTCTTCTCTCCTTCCCTAGCTGACTCTCTCCCCTCTCGACCTCCCCCCCATCCTCCCTTCCATTCCTCTAGTATCTGCTCCCCTCCCCCCTCTGTAGCTGTCTCCTTCCCTTCCCCCCCCCCTTCCTTGTCTGCTCCCTCCTTCCCTCCTCGTCTCCCATCCTTGCTCCAAGGTACCTAAGCACTGTGATTCTTCCCCACTTAACTCTCTCCCACCCTCCTTCCCTATCTCCTTCATTTGGGCTCCTTCTCTCTCTCCTCCCTCCCTCCCTGTTGCCCTCTCCGGCTCACTTCCTCTCCTACATCTTGCTCCCTGGTTCCCTGGATCCTCCGCACTCCCCGCTCCCTCTCGCTCCCTTCCTCAGCTGCTCCCTTGCACCCTCTTTTCCTCCTTGGCTCCTTCTTTCCCTCCTTTCATCCTCCCTCCCTCCTTCCTGCCCTTGCCCCCTAGCCTTCTCCTTCTTTTGCTTCCTCTTTTCCCTTCTTCCTCTTTCTGGCTCATTTCCTTCCCCCGTGCACTGGCTTCCTGAGCCATCCCATTGCTCACCTCCCTCTCTCTTTTTCCCCCTCTCCCTCCGCCCCCCTTTCCCTCCTCCTCCCTCTCCCTACCTAGGAATGTCTTTGGGGCTCCATCAAGTATTCCTTGTCTCAGCCTCAAGGGGGTTTTGAACAAGCAGCTGAGCCTGGGGGGCGGGGGTGTCCAACAGAGAGCAGGAGGGAGGAAAAGTGGATGAAGGGCATGCTCTCTCCTAGCAAATTTTGGAAGCCGAAGGGTCCCCTCTTCAGGTTGTCAGGACAAAAGACTAAGTATTTTGGAGAAGGGGTGTCTTCCCCTCACAGGATTGAGAAGCACAGAAAGACTTTTACAAGGGGAGGTCTGGGGATGGTACAAAAAGAGAAGAAAGGAAGGAGCCACTGGTGAGTAGAGCAGTGGAAGGGAGAGTTTCCTGTCCTAGGGTTGTCACTAGGTTGCTGGGTGAACTTGAACCAGTCGCTTCCTCTCTCTGGGCCTCAGTTTTCTTCTCTGCAAACCCAGAGGACTGGTCCAGTTTGTGATTTGAAAATACAGATGCGAGAAGAACGCGGGGATGGGCAGTGAGATGCAGCTAGAGAAAAGATTCAGGGGGAGGGAGTTCCTGTTGGGGCTCAGCCGCTTTGAATGCAAATAGTATCCACGAGGACTCGGGTTTGATCCCTGGCCTCGCTCAGTGGGTTAAAGATCCAATGTTGCTGTGGGCTCTGGTGTAGATTGCAGATGCGGCTCGGATCCTGCATTGCTGTGGCTGTGGCGTAGGCTGGTAGCTACAGCTCTGATTCGACCCCTAGCCTGGGAACCTCCATATGCTGCGGTTGTGGCTCTAAAACACTAAAACAAACAGACAAAGATTCGAGGGGTCTTCCTGCCTCCTAGTTCTCTCCCTAAGACCAAGGTTCAGCCTGCAGAGGGGTGTGACTTGGGAATGGCAAGGTACTCCTGGATTGGGTGGTGTGGGTGGGGGGAGGCAGCGGTTCTTCTAGCCCTTGACCTGACGGGGATCCTCCCAGTCTAGCCCCCTTGCGCATCCTCCCACCCCTTGCAGTCTTCAGTTTCTGCTTAGGCTCTCTCTGCGCCTATCTGCCTCCCTCTCACTGCCCGTTACTCCAGCAGTGCCCCCTCCCAATCCTCCTTATTCATTCCTCTGTCTGGGAAACAAAGTGCAGTCTTATTTTCCATCTCTAACTCCCCTTTCCGTGGTCTCCTTCCCTCTGTTCTCTCCAGAGCAGGCCTTAGATTTCTTCTACATGAACCCGGAGGACTGGTCCAGTTTGTGATTTGAAAATACAGATGCGAGAAGAACGCTGGGACGGGCAGTGAGATGCAGCTAGAGAAAAGATTCAGGGGGGAGTTGTCACACATTAGGAGAGAGCTCACCACTCCCAGTCCCTGTGCCATATTTTGCCACTTCCAGTGCTACAAGAATCTACCCTAAGAAGCCCCATCTGCCTCCCCCATCTTCCAATTTTGTTTTCCAGACGGGCCCCTCAAGTCAACCAGAAGTTGGCTCTCGGAGCTCCCCTGAAGATGTATGCCAGGAAATGCTATTACCTCCTATCCTTCCCCCCCTCTCCTCATCTGCCTTTCACCTCCAAGCAGAGAGGAGGGGGCGGTCTTCACCTGGTTGTCACTGCCTCTCTTCTCCATCCGTAGGAGCCCTGCCCACCTTGTGTGGATGACTTCCTGTACATCTGCGATGATATTTACAAGCGCGATGAGATGCTTGCCATGGAAATCCGAATCCTGCATACCCTAGAATTTGATATCAACATTCCTATTGCCTATCATTTTCTGCGCAGATATGCTAGGGTAAGAGGGAGGAGGCCTAAGTCTTCCTTGCCCCGCTTCTGGGTTCGTCCCCTCCATTCCCAGAGTGGCTGCCTGAGTGGTGGGAAAAGGGAAAGCGGACACCTGGGGGTAGGTTCTTTGGGCCACCCTCCTAGATTGCAATCTTTGTGGAGTGGAAGGAGGGGGAGGGAGAAAATGACAGATTGCCATGGTGTACCTGTAAAGTTTTGAGGTCAGGGCAGAGGAGGGGAGGAGGAGGAGATTCTTCCATCAGGGAGGCACACATGGGAAGTTTGGGGGAGATGCTGGCAAAATTCTCTTCCTTTACCTGAGTATTGGTTTCCGTGGAAGTCACTCTATATTTATCATTATATTGAATCATATGTATATATGATTCAAACAAGAAAAGGAAAGGAGTTCTTTTGGAGCATGGAATACATCCAGCCTAGGAGCAGGTGCACCATTACAGCTGGAGGGCTTTGGTTCTTGAGAGGATGGCACCAACGGAAAGCAGAGGTGGGAGGGGACCCCAAGCATACTGGATAATTTGCTTGAAAACCCCAAGGGTGGCAAAGACTCTTGCCAATGGCAGAATCCCCTCCCTCCTAAAGATGCTGTGCTTTGGGGGCAGGGTCCTTCATGTGCGTCGGCGTGCAGAAGAAATATATCATTCAGGCAGAAGAGTCGTTTAGGCTCAAGGGGGGCTGACTGGTTAGCGTTGGCCCAGGGCGTCTTCGGCTTGGCGCCAGGGTTCCGAATTGATGGCTGAGCCAGTCTTCTTCCTGCCTTTAGTGTGTTCGTGCCAGCATGGAGACACTGACCTTGTCCCGCTTCATCTGTGAGATGACCCTGCAGGAATACGACTACATCCAGGAGAGGGCTTCCAAGCTGGCTGCTGGCTCCTTCCTCCTGGCGCTCTACATGAAGAACCTGGGACACTGGGTAAACACTTGTGGGCGGTGGAGAAGAAAGGGTAGGGATTTAAAGGCCGAGGTTCCGCTCAGGAGGAAGGTGTAAATTAGGGCCGTGGGAAATTCTACAGAACTGCCACGTACCTGCCATTATGATTCTTTAACATCTGGACATCTTGGGGGCCTAGCTGCCTAAACGGTTTCTAGAACCATGGTTTTGAAGTCTTTTTTTTTTTTTTTTTTTTTTTCATTTTTCTTAGTCACGGTACTCTTTGTTCCAAGCTTCCGTGAAAGCCCAATATCACAAAACAGACTAATGAGAAATTATTTCCGTTGCAGCAAGGGATGGGGTGGACCCACTTTTTTTTTCCTAGGGCCGCACCTATGGCATATGGAGGTTCCCAGGCTAGGGGTTGAATCGGAGCTGTAGCCACCAGCCTACACCATAGCCATATAGCCACACAGGGTCTGAGCCATGCCTGCGACCTACAGCACAGCTCACAGCAACACTGGATCCTTAATCCACTGAGCAAGGCCAGGGATCGAACCTGCGTCCTCATGGATCCTAGTCAGATTCGTTTCCACTGTGCCACGGTGGGAACACCCTGGACCCACTTCTTACATGACCCCAATCTCACCTCTGCTCCTGGCAGTCTCCTCAGCAAGGTCGCCCCCACAAGGGAGCTCTTTGGAACAGAATTTGGAAGGCACTGACCCAGAGAACAGAGTAGCAACTGTCCATGTATGTAATAGGGGACTCAGAGGTTTACTATCGTGCTCTTCTTCTTCTGCCGTCCCCACCACCCAGCCTCCTTCCCCAATACAACCAGAATGTATATTTGATGCTTTCTCAATTGTATCAAAAATTTGGAGTTCCCGTCGTGGTGCAGTGGTTAACGAATCCGACTCGGAACCATGAGGTTGCGGGTTCGGTCCCTGGCCTTGCTCAGTGGGTTAAGGATCCGGTGGCGTTGCCGTGAGCTGTGGTGTAGGTTGCAGACGCGGCTCGGATCCCGCGTTGCTGTGGCTCTGGCATAGGCTGGCGGCTACAGCTCCAATTGGACCCCTAGCCTGGGAACCTCCATATGCCGCGGGAGCGGCCCAAGAAATAGCAAAAAAAAAAAAAAAAAAAAGACAAAAAAAAAATTTGAATGAAAGCAACATTAGAAAACTGAATTTTTACTGATGTGTAACATGCCCTCCATATAGAAAGAATATATTTACCAATGAGCATCCTCTTCCCAACCACTGATGGGAAAACCTCTGTGTGCTGAGGAAGAACCCTCTAAATAGTGGAGAGAACTTGGACAGGGCCCTGAAATTTCTTGGGACAGAGAAAGCATTTGGTAAATGGCAATGATGACGATGATGATGATGAAAAAGAATGTGATAATAACAATGACTGGCCTTTATGGAGTGACTAGACAGTGATCTAAACACTTGATGTGTTAACTCGCTTAATCTTCACAACAACCCTATGAGATCAGCTCTCTTATCCGTGTTTTACAGATGAGAAATAACTTCCCATGTTTTGCTAATGAGAGGCAGACCTAGGCTTTGGGAACTAGGAGCGCTAGTCAAAGCATATACCTACTCTGTGATCAGAATGAATGTGGCGGAGTTCCCATTGTGGTGCAGTGGTGAACGAATCCGACTAGGAACCATGAGGTTGCGGGTTCGATCCCTGCCCTTGCTCCGTGGGTGAAGGATCCGGTGTTGCCGTGAGCTGTGGTGTAGGTGGCAGACGCGGGCTTGGATCCCACGTGGCTGTGGCTCTGGCGCAGGCTGGTGGCTACGGCTCCGATTGGACCCCTAGCCTGGGAACCTCCATGTGCCGTAGGAGCGGCCCAAGAAATGGCAAAAAGACAAAAAAAAAAAAAAGAATGAATGTGGCCATAGGTCCAGAACCATGATCCTGGAGGCCCTATGCGGACCCAGGCTTTGACCTTTGGATCTTGAGGACGTCTGATGGGTCCTGAAGGGGGGACAGTTGAGAGGCTCAGGGCAGCAAACTGCTTTGCCAACTAGGACAGAAAAATGTCAGTGTTTTTAACACTTGGTGTGGCTAGACCAGGGAGTGTCAGCTAAATGTCAGCCCTGATCTGAAGCCAGGAAGTCCGGCTCCATAGTCCTCTATACTGTGTACACTGCTTCCCAGAGAAGGGGACGTTTGAGCTGGGTCTTGAAAGATGAGTAGGAACCTGTGAGACCAGACATCCTAGGTAGAGGGAACAATACTTGAAAAGATGTGAAGGCAATAAGGAAACAGTGTGAGGTACTGGGGGGCAGAATGAGACATTTCCTGTGGATGAAGCAGAGGATGTATTAACAGGGAATGGTGAGGGGTGAGACCAGCATGATAGAGGGTGGTCAGATGGTGACAGGCCTTTGCTACCATACTGAGAGACCCCTGTTAAACTAAGGCATTGCACGTTTTTTAGGCAGCGGAGTGACAGACATATGCCTATTTGTGTGTTTTGGAAACAGTACTAGTGTATAGTAGTGTAGAAGGTATGTTAGGTGAGAGAGTGTGTGAAAGTGTCACCACCAGTGAGCAGGCTTTTGTAAGGGTCCCTCTGAAGCACTGGGGCCTGAACAATTGGGGCCATGACAATAGGGCCCTTAATCTTAATTACTTAATTAACACACTCAGTAGGATGCCTTACTCCCTTGCTCAGCATACCAATGACTGCCTGTGGCAGTGGTTTGCAAACGGGGTTCAGTGGAGCCCTGGGATTCCTACAGAAGTATCTCAGGGGTCATGTAAGAGGTAAAGGGATCCAAATTGGTAGGCATCTTGGCCCCTCACCCCCAATTCCGGCTAAGATATTTGAGCTTTCGGGTAAGATATTTGGGCAACAAACAAACAAAAAAACAAAACAAAAACCAAACTAGAGTTCAGAGAAAATAGTTTTAAGACATTTTAAGAAAACCACTACCTCACAGAATAATAAATCTTCCTTTTTCTACCTCTGGAGCTCCCACTAGACTCTCAACACCTGTTGCAGACGTACCCCCATCTACAAAGCTTTCTGTGACTCTCCCAGCCAAAATGCCTGGGCTCTGTGCTTCTTTTCCTCTAGGGTCCCGTGCTGCCCTCCAGCATAACACTTTCCACACATTTCGCAATTCTCTGTGTACACGTCTGTCTCCCCCGCTAGAGTATAGACTCCTCAAAAGCAGGTGCTTTTGTCATCTCTTACTCATCTTTGTATTCACAGCATCCTATATGGAGTTTGGTAATATTAGTCCTTTGGGTAATATTAATTCTTCGGGTATATGCTAGACCCTGTTTGATGTGATTTCTGTATATTAACTCATTTAATTAGTATAATGATCCCCATGTGGCAGATTTGGAAACTGAGGCACCGAGAGGTTAAGTAACTGGTTGAAGGCTGTGCTGGAATTTGAACCCACGTAGTTCACCTCTAGCACCTTTGCTCTTAAACACTCTGCTATATCCCTTTCGCCACATGATAGGCGTCCTTAAAGTCGAACAAGAAAACGAATGCATGAAATGATAGCTGTTCGAGGCAGAGAGGAGGACCAGCCTTACGTTCCTGTTGACTGTTTAGGTGGGAGCTCAAGTTTGCTCTGAGGTTTGCCTGGCCATTGGCTCTTAACCTGAGAGTAAGTTACAAAGTCAGCCCTGGTCCTTAAGTTCTTTAGTGGGTGTCTACTTACATGAATACCTATGGCCAGGGCTAATATCCAGCTGGCGCACATGGATATAGCCATACCATCCGTGTGCAGCGGGAATATATTCTGTTAGCTAGTACCCTATAATGAACAGTCGGTGCCCATGCTGTATGGGTCTTTGAAATGTTTAACCATCTTTCCTGTCTATACTATGGATAGGAAGTTGGGGGTATTGGAGACAGGAAGGGTCAGCTTCCTGTTGGAAAATCACTGTTCATGTTGCTTCTTCTAGGCTCCTACCCTGGAGTATTACACTGGCTACAAGACCTCTGATCTTCACCCCTTGGTCAAGCAGCTGAACATCCTGCTGACTTTGCGTTCTTGCAATAGGCTCAAGACTGTGCAGTCCAAGTACTCCCACCAGTAAGTACCAAACTCCCGTCGAGGTTGGGTTTGTGCTTAGTCATGAGTCGGGGTGCAGACTAATCTCTTTGAAGGGAAAAGAAAGATTCAGGTACTTTTTACCTTACTTTCTGCTCCAGGGTTAAAGCAAGATAGGGACCCAAGGGCCTGTATCCCACTTATTCCATGGAGCCTACTTGCTTTGGCCTGTTTTACACTGAGCAGACCCCTCTTCCTTTTGCAGGGTCTTCTTTGAAGTCGCCAAAATCCCCCCCTTGGACATGTTGAAACTGGAGGAGATTTTGAACAGCTGCTAATTCTAAGGCTGAGGGTCTGGCACTCTGGCAGCAGCCACCAGGGCCAGCCAGGCATGTAAAATAGGCTGTATTTATTCTGTCCTTGAATTTGTCTTGTCGTCACTTTTCTTCATTTTTATTCTCTTTGTTTGTCTTTTCCCCAACTGATGTTGTTATAAATATTTAAGTTTTTTTTTTATAAAAGAGAAGAAATTATTGTAGTATTTGATTAGAAATTTAATAAAAATTAATGGTTGGTAAAATGGCTCCCTTCCCCTCTTATTGCTTAGGAGCCCCATGCGTAACCCAAGGGTGTGTTTTTCCTTGCCTAGTAAAGACTGTGCCTCAACGTCTGGCTTATCCAATATCCCTCTCTTTTTGGAGGCTTTTTCTTCACAGGAAGAGGACTTGAGCTTGGAGGGAATTGATGGATAAGTCTGTAGAAGGAGGACCCCAGGGAGGGGGAGGGGCAGTCCAAAGAGACAGATTCCCCCCTACCCAACAGACAGGTCTCAGTGTTTAGATCCAGGGCGGCTGGAAGTGTGGGCCAATACCCTTTGGTCCCCATTTCTGGTTGCCTGCTAGTTGCTTCTTGTTCGATGATGAAAAGGTAGGGCTTAGGATTTTCACTGCAATGTACCCCCACTTTCATGTTAGATGACTTCCTAGAGTCTAAATTTGAAAAAAACCCAGCACCTTGGAGTGGTGCACTGAAATCTCTTTTGGTCCTTACCCTCTGTCAAGAGGAGAAATTTTGACCTGTGAAATCAGCGAGGTATCCCACTTGCTCAGTCCTTCATTCATAAAGCTTTAAGGAGGCTCTACTCTCTCTCACTCTGTCCTGTCTTTGGGGTGATGTGTACTGGTAGAGTTCCTTCAATCGTTAACAGAGGACCTGAACCAGTTGATGAAGAGTCACTGCCTCTGGGACCTCCCTGGAATCTAGCAACTGAATCAAGTAATGTCTGTCATAGCAGGGGCCCTCCAAGACTATTCTAGTGCTGTGGCTGGCAACTATTGTGATCGCTCGGTAGCCCATTGTTACCACTTATCAAATATTTTGAAAATTAGTCTTGGAGGTTGATATCTGGTAGAGGGACAGTCATTAAAGACTCCTCAATTCTGACCCAAGAATTCCCATGCTAGTCTGGTCATATCTACTTTCCTGCTGGGTTGAACACAGGAGGGAAAGCATGCCATGCCCTTAGTGCTTTGTTACCCATTGTATCCATTTTCCATTATCCCTCCCAACTTGCTTCACCTTGGTGACCAGGTATTGTTAGGTTTCCTCCTGTGCCATCCCACTACCTTGCAGGATGACTAAAGGGTACGGCCAGAGAAGTCTGAGCTGCTGGGCAGTGACTTAGCTGGTGCAGCCAAGTTTGTATAAATATGCTAAAAGCACTAGGCTGGAAAGCTGTCTTGCAACTTTCCAACCTCACTGAAAGGACACGTCATGTTTGTACTTGCTTTTTAATCCTGGAGCGTCATCAGGGGAAACAATTAACTGGTTTATTTCCCTTCCTTTTTTCCAACTCTGTTCTTTAGAGGTGCTAATGGAACCATCAATCATTTTTGTTACAGTTGTTGTACGTGTCTCAAAATTTATTTTACACTCATCACTACTTGAAAATTAAGATTAGATTTCCTGCCTTATTAAAGAAGTACATCTATTTCTTTGTCAAGAATTTGTGTTTATATTTTGATTACTGTCATTGAATATGACTGGTTTTCTTTGTAACCTTACGTATTTTTAAGTTTTACTGAGATATAGTTCACATAATCCACAATTCACCCACTTTAGTCTACAGTTCCATAGTTTTTATTATATTCACAAAGTTAAAGTTGTACATCTGTCTCCACATCTAGTTTTGGAACATTTTCATCACCCCCAAAAGAAACCCCATATCCATTTGCAGTCAGTCCCCATCCCACCCCATCCTCACACCTCCCTACCCTAGGCAGCCACCAATTTACTTTCTGTCTCTATAGATTTACCAGTTCTGGACATTTCACATAAATTAAATCTTGCACTATGTAACCTTTTGTGTTTAGCTTCTTTCGCTTACCATAATGTTTTCAAGGGTCATCTATATTGTCACGTATATCAGTATTTCATTTCCTTGTATTGCTGAAAAATATTCCATTGTGTGGATATATCACATTCTGGTTATCCAGTCATCAGTTGATGGAAATTTGGATTGTTTCCACTTTTTGGCTATTATGAATTATAATTCTGCTTTGGGCCTTCATGTACAAGTTTTTGTGTGGACGTATGTTTTCATTTCTCTTGGGCATATCCTTAGGAGGGGAATTGCTGGACCATGAGCTACTTTACATTACCACCAGCAGTATATGAGAGTTCCAATTTCTCCACATCCTCTCCAACACTTCTTATTATCTGTCTTTATTTTAGTCATTCTAATGGGCATTGAAGTGGTATCTTTTTTTTTTTTTTTTGTCTTTTTAGGGCCGCACCTATAGTCCATGGAGGTTCCCAGGCTAGGGGTTGAACTGGAGCCACAGCTGCTGGCCTACACCACAGCAACTCCAGATCCAAGCCGTGTCTGTGACCTACACCACAGCTCATGGCAATGCCGGATCCCCAACCCACTGAGCAAGGACAGGGATGGAACCTGCAACCTCATGGTTCCTAGTTGGATTCATTTCTGCTGTGCCATGATGAGAACTCCTGAAATGGTATCTTATAGTGGTTTTGATTCATATTTCCTTGATGGCTAATGATGTTAAACATCTTTTTCTTGTGCTTATTCACCATTTGTGTATCCTCTCTGGAGAAATGTCTATTCAAATTCTTTTCCCATTCTTTTTTTTTTTTTTTTTGGTTCTTTTTTGGCCTCCCTGCAGCATATGGAGTTCCCAGGCCAGGGATCAGATCTGAGCCACAGTTGTAACCTACACCACAGCTGCAGCAATGCCAGATCCTTAACCCACTGTGAACAGTTGGGGATCAAACCTATGTCCTACCACTCCAGAGATGCTGTTGATCCTGTTGCACCACAGCGGGAACTCCTTTTCCCATTCTTAACTGGGTTATTTATTTCTTTGTTATTGAGAGGTAAGAATTATTTATATAATCTGCATCATATATATGATTTGCAAATATTTTCCCCGATTCTGTGGATTGTCTTCACATTCTTGATTATGTTAATTGAAGCATAAAATTTTTTAATTTTGATGAAGTATAATTTATCTAAGAAACTGTTGCCAAATTCAGGGTCATAAAGATTTATGACCATTATTTCTTCTTGGAGTTTTATAGTTTTAGCTCTTACATTTAGGTGTTAAATCTTTTTTGAATTAATTCTTATAAATGGTGTGCTGTAAGGGTTCAACTTCATTTTCTTGTATGTGGATATGTTACTGAATGAATCCGCTGGACCCGTGCTGGGATTTTAGCTTGGGCCAAGGTCCCTTGTCTCAGCCGGGGAGGTTCCTTTCCAATCAGATTTGCATAGCCAATAAGGAAACTGATGCTCAGACTGGAACAGCACAAGCTTTATTCAATGGCCAGAGAATGGAGAAGTGAGAACTTAGTTTGCAAATCAACTTCTCGACATAATTTGGGCAGAGACACCATATACGTAAGATTGAGGGAAAAGTGAGAGAATTAGAAAGAGAGGGAGGAATATTCATGCCTTATCTGAGAACAGGTTTGGACTAGAACTGAGGCAACACTCCTTTTTAGCCCAGTATTGACTTTTCTTTTCTTTTCTTTTCTTTTTTTTTTTTTTTGTCTATTCTAGGGCCGCACTCACGGCATATGGAGGTTCCCAGGCTAGGGGTCTAATTGGAGCTGTAGCTGCCAGCCTATGCCAGAGCCACAGCGGCTCAGGATCCATGCCGCATCTGTGACCTACACCACAGCTCTTAACCCACTGAGCAAGGCCAGGGATAGAACCTGAAACCTCATGGTTCCTAGTTGGATTTGTTAACCACTGAGCCACAACAGGAACTCCCAGTATTGACTTTTCTGATTCTTGTCCTGGCAGTTGCTGACTGTCCTGAGGTGCTGGTGGCTGTGTCATTTAAGCATGCTAATATATTACAATGAGTGTGTAGTGAAGCTCAAGGTCTACTGGAAGTCAGATCTTCCACCACCTTGGGCCTAGTTCTTGTTTTTCTCTTTGCAGCTTCCTCCTGAAACTTAGATAGGAACACTTGGTTTCCTTCGAGGAAGGGGCAAGGGTATATAATTCTGGGGCATCTACCTTGGTAACAGATATCCAGTTGCCCCAGTACCATTTGTTAAAAATAACTGTACTTTCTCCACTTAATTACCTTGGCATCCTCATTGGAGATTAATTGGCTGTTAATGTGAGAGTTTATTTCTGGACTCTCAGTTATCTTCTATTTACCTGTATGTCTGTCCTTATGCCAGTATCATATTTTGATGATTCTAGCTTTTTAGTAAGTTTTGAAATCAAGAAATGGGAGTTCTCCAACTTTGTTTCTCTTTTTAAAATACTGTTTTCTTTTCTTTTCTTTTTCTGTCTTTTTGCCTTTTCTAGGGCCATTCCCTTGGCATATGGAGGTTCCCAGGTTAGGGGTCTAATTGGAGCTGTAACCTCCAGCCTATACCACAGCCACAGCAACTCGGGATCCAAGCCGCGTCTGTGACCTACACCACAGCTCACAGCAATGCCAGACCCTTAACCCCCTGGGCAAGGCCAGGGATTGAACCCGTATCCTCATGGTTCCTAGTTGGATCTGTTAATCACCAAGCCACGATAGGAACTCCTTAAAACATTGTTTTGACTATATTCTGGGTCCTTTGCATTTCTATGTGAATTACAGCATTAGTTGATTTCTGAAAAGAAAGTTGAGATTTTAATTGGGATTGCATTGAATTCGTTGGTTAATTTGGGGAAAATTGCCATCTTAACCATATTAAAGCTTCTAGTCTATGAATATGTGTTTTGTGCTGGTTTCAGCCTGTTCATAACCAGTGTTTTCACTGGACCTTCCCTGTGGTTATTTTTATGATTGCAAGATGCCCTCAGCAATAACCATCAGTATTTGAAAGAGACAAAGTTTTTTGTTTACAGGTCCTGGAAAATACACAGCACACCTGGGGCAGGATCAAGGGTCAGGAGAGAGTGAGCAAATGAGCAAGCCTGGGGTTCTCCTTTTATTGAAGCTGAGGGTGGGAACCTAGGGTTTCTGGGTCCCACTCATTATTGGTGAATTTAAAATACAAGAGTGGAATTTGAAGCTAGAGAGGAGAAAAAGCAAGCAGCCCAAATGGTCAGTTAGCAAAGTCTATCAAGATCACTAAAACAAAGGAGTAGGAACTGGGGTGGGAGTGGCTAGCAGTGTGACTTTTGAGATAGCCACCTTTGAACTGGTGCCTCTTTAAAGTGGTTATCTGGGCAATCAAGGCTTAAGTCAGATCCTTGCATTACAAAAAAGAGAGAATCCAACTGGAATGTCTTACCCTACAACATGGTATGTCTTTCCATTTATTTAAGTCTTTTCAACAATGTGTTATAGTTATTAGAGTATAAGTTTTATATTTCTATTGCTACAAGTATATTGTTATAAGTATTGTAATAATACTTATAAATATGGTAATAATATTTATATAACATACTTATAATACTTATATAACTTATACATATTGTATGTATAAGTATAACTATCATAACTACCTATTTATAAGTATTATAATAATACTTATTATTCCTAAGTATTTTGTTTATTTTTTTAATGGAGCCATCAGTCTTGATCACTTTCAATTCCTTTCTTATAACTTTCAATTATGGCCTTGTAAGAAGGTGACTTATTAAGTCTTGTGAATTTTACATCTCAGATATTTCTTGAGTTGGCATTCTTATCATAATCTCTTCTACCACGGCCCAGGTTTGAGGTCTCCTCTATTGCCTAGATTACTCTAGTACTTTCCTAACTGGTTTACCTATCTTCAATCTTGTTTCCATCAAATTCACCTTCCAGGGAGTTCCTCTTGTGGCACAGCGGAAATGAATCCGACTAGGAACCATGAGGATACAAGTTTGATCCCTAGCCTCACTCAGTGGGTTAAGGACCTGGTGTTGCTGTGAGCTATGGTATAGGTCATAGACATGGCTCAGATCTGGCATTGCTGTGGTGCGGCCAGTGGCTACAGCTTGGATTCGACCCCTAGCCTGGGAACCTCCATATGCCTCGAGTGTGGCCCTAAAAAAAAAAAAAAAAAATTCACCTTCCATATAACCTCCAGAATGATTTATTTAAAATTCTAGATTACAGTACTAGGTAAGATGGTTAAGTACTTGCTACTCTTTGTCTGTCCCTGAACACAATCTAAAACCTGGACAGAATTCATGGCACAGATCTTTGAGGATTCTGAAAAGAAAATAGCTGCCTGGAGATGGATGAACACCAGAATTTGAGGAACTGGCAAACCAGTGGTGAGTTTCCCACTCCCCCCACCTCATTTCCCAACCTGCACTTAGTGTATTTGGACATCTGGAAGTGAGTACTGTAGTACAGGCAGAGAACTCCAGGAGAAGCCCTCTAGTTCTTGCTTGAGAAGTGAGGGGGGCAGAGATCCAACATTTTAAGAAATTTCTCTTCTCTCACATCCCAACCCCCAGGCAATCATGCAGTGGCAGCAACAGTGGCAACATGAGAGCCTTCGGGAACCAATACTCTTGGAGAGGGGAAACCTTAGTAATTGTCTGGTGGAGCTGTGGGCCACAAGAGCGCCCAGCCACACACTGTTGCTTTTTTGTCTCTGTCTTCCTACTGCTTGTTTCCCAGATGTGGTCCAGTTGCAGAAGTGAACAGTCTCCAACTGGAGGACTGGAAGTCCCAGGAATTGGGTAGCACTGAGGTAAATGTGGAGAGGTAAGGAGTTCAGGAAAATGACCTCGTGATTTTTTTTTTTTTAATAATGAGCTCCTGGATACCCACTAGTAACCTGTGCCTATTTTGATCATATCCCAGTTAGCGTACCAAAGAATGAAATGACAAACATCAAACATCCATCTAGATTCCATTCTGACCACTTGGTCTCCCTCCCTCTCTCTCTCTCCCATTCTCTCTCTCTCTCTCTCACACACACACACCAGACAGATCTGAATAATACTGCAAAAGCTTTGAAAACTGAACTGACATTGGACCAACAGAAGGCTGGTGGGAACATGTCGCCTGAGTCTAATCACACTGACTGCTAGAGCAAAAATATATATGTTTCCCATGTAATTCAAGCAAGACTTAGAGTTTTATAATGCTATATTGAAAATGTGCAGGACACACTCCAAGATTACCAGGCGTACAAAGAACCACAAATACTTCAACTTGCATGTTAAAAGACAGTGAATAAGCATCAACAACAAGAGGATGCGGATGTTGTGATTATCTGACAAAGACTTTAAGTCAGCTACTATTAAAAACTCAAGTGAATAGCACCAACACTCTTGGAACAAATGTTAAAATGCAAAGTCTAATCAGATAAGTTGAAGTTATAAAGAAGTAGCAACGAAGTGGATACTTCCGAATTGAACAATACAATAACTGAAATTAAAAAAAAAACTTACTGGATGGGCTTAATAGCAGAATTGAGATATTAGAGGAAAGAGTTAATAAACTTTAATGTAGATAAATGGAAATTATGTAATATGAACCACTGAGAAAAAAATATTAGAAACAAATGAACAGTGACTTAGGGGCACGTGGGACAATGATAAAAGGCCTATCAGTCATGCCCTTGGAGGCCCAGGAGGAGAGGAGAAAGACAGCCGCACTGAAAAAAAAATCTGACACAATAATGGCTTGAAAAATTCCCAAGTTTGGTAAAGGACGCCAACCTATAGATTCAAGACAATGAGAAAGTCCCAACCAAGATAAGCCAAAAGAATCCCATTAGATCATAGGAAACCCAGCATCATAAGAACACCTCTGAAAAATAAAGATTAAGAAAAAAATCTTGAAAGCATTCAGAGAGAAATGATGCATTATGTACAGGGGAATAACAATTTGAATGACTGGCGATTTCTCAGTAGAAACTCTAAATCAGAAAGAAGCAACAATTTTTCAAGTGTTGAGAGATTTCTTAACTCAGAGAATCCACCAAAAAATATCCTTCAGGAATGAAGGAAGATTTAAAACACAATTTTGGGTGAAGGACAACTAAGAGAATTCATAGTAAGCAGACCTACTGAAAAGGAATTCCTAAAGAAATTTCTTCATATAGAAGTGAAATGATACCAGAAGGGAAAGTGGAACATTACAAATGAAGGAAGAATACAGGAGTGGTAAAAACTTGGGTAAATTTAATAGACTGTTTTTCTTCTCTTGAGGTGTTTTTTTTGTTTGTTTGTTTTTGTCTTTTGTCTTTTTAGGGCCGCACCCACAGCATATGGAGGTTCCCAGGCAAGAGATCAAGTCGGAGCTATAGCTGCCAGCATACGCCATAGCCACAGCAATGCCAGATCCAAGACCTATATCACAGCTCATGGCAACACTGGATCCTTAACCCACTAAGTGAGGCCAGGGATTGAACCTGCATTCTCATGGATCCTAGTTGGGTTTGTTAACCCCTGAGCCACGACGGGAACTCTGAGTTTTGATGGAAATCATGGAATCTACTAAAAAAAGAAGGAAAAAAAAAACCCTCCTAGAACTAACATGTTTGTTTAACAAGGTAATAGAACACAAAATCAATACATCAAAATCAATCACATTTCTGTACCTGGACAATGTAAAAGGAAATTAAAACTTTAAAAAGCCATTTATAGTAGGTCCTCAAAATGAAATGCTTTGGTTTAAGTCTAGTAATACAAAATCTTTGTGGTGGAAACTAGAAAATGCTGATGAAAGAAATCATGTAAACTGAGAAATGTGGTGTTCATGGAATGGAGGTGTCAACTGAGTAAAGATGTCACTTCTCCATTGATCTGTAATTTTACCTCCATACCACTCAAAATCCCAGTAGGATTTTTTTGGTAGATGTAGACAAAATGATTTTAAAATTTCATGGGCAAATGAACTAGAATAGCTAAGGCAGTTTTGAAAAAGAATAAAGTTGGAAGAATCACTCTAATTTGAAGATTTGCTAAAAAGCTATAAATATGAATATGGCATGGTTATTGAGGAAGAGAAAGAAAAATGCAATGGAGTCCAAACTTAGACCCACACAGTTATGGCTATTTGATTTTTACAGAAGGTGCAGAAACAATTAAATGATAAAAGCAGTCTTTTTTTTTTTTTTTCACTTCATGGTGTTGGAACAATTGGACATCCATATGCTAAAGAATGAACCTTCACCTAACCTCATTCATTGTACAAAAATTAATTCAACCTGAGTAACTGATCTAAAAACAAAACTATACAACCTTGAGAAGTCAACATAAAATCTTTGTGACCTGGGTTATTGGGCTTTCTGAGCAGCACCATTGACCTTTTGGACCTGATAATTCTTTGTTGTGGAAACTTTGCTGTGCATTGTAGGACATTTAGCAGCATCCCCAGCCTTTACTGTGAGAAACCAGTAGCACCATGCCCCTCAGGTTGTGACAACCAGAGCTGTATCCCGGGGACAAAGTCATCCCTGGTCAAGAACTGCTGAGTGGGAGAAAGAGTTTTATATATAACACACAAAAAAAGCATAATTCATAGAAGAAAGAAATGATGAATTGTTCTTTTGATAAAAATGTAGGAGTTCCTGTTGTGGCTCAGCAGTTAATGAACCTGACTAGTATCCATGAGGACGTGGGTTTGATCCCTGGCCTTGCTCCACTGGTTAAGGATCTGGTGTTGCCATGAGCTGTGGTGTAGGTTGCAGACACGGCTTGGATCCCGAGTCATTGTGACTGTGGCATAGGAGGGCGGCTGTAGCTCCGATTTGACCCCTAGCCTGGGAACCTCCATATGCCGCGGGTGTAGCCCTACAAAAGACAAAAGACCAAAAAAAAAAAATGTAAAACTGTTCCTCTGAAAGATATTGTTGAGAGAATGAAAAGCCAAACTGTGGACTAGCAGAAGATATTTTTAAATCATGTATCTGACAAAGAGCTTGAATCCAGGATTTATAAAGAATTCTGAGAACTCAATAAGGAGTAAATGAAAAACAATTACAAGAGAAAAGAATTTGAGCAGCCACCTCACCCAGGAGGTTTTAAGAATGACAAATAAGCACATGAAAAAACATTTAATATCATTAGCCATTAGAGAAATGCTATGGTGAGATGCCACTAAACACCCATTAGAATGGCTAAAATGAAAACTGAGTTCCAAGAGCTTGCAAAGATATGGAGCAAGTGGAACTTGCAAGCATGGCTGGTTTGGATGCAAAATGGTACAGCCACTCTGGAAAATAATTTGGAAGTTTATTGTCAAGTTAAACATGCATTTACCATACAATGCAGCAATCACACTCCTGGGCATTTATCCTAGAGAAGTGGATAGAGTAACCTGTAGATAAATGTTTATAGCAGCTTTATTCATAATTGCCCCAAACTGGAAACAACCGAAAATTCCTTCAGTGGGTGAATGAACTGGTAGATCAGTACAATGGAATATTATTTAGCAATAAGAAGGAACAAACTGTTGACTCACATAACAACTTGAAAGAATTTGAAAGGCATTATGCTGAGTTAAAGAAGCTTGTCTCAAAAGATTACATAGTCTATGACTTTCTTTCCTAAACTGTAGGGCTGGAAAACAGATCAGTGGTTAGAAGTAAAGTTAAGATGTGGCTATAAAGGAATGATACAAAGGAGATTTATGGGATAGTGGAAACTTCTGTATCCTATGGTGGTGGTTGTTACATGACTACCTATGTGTATGAAAATTCACTAAATTATATACCAAAAGAAAAAAAATGATTTTTTTTTTGTGTCTTTTTAGGATTGCACCCGCGGCATATGGAGGTTCCCAAGCTAGGGGTCCAATCGGCGCTGTAGCCGCTGGCCTACACCACAGCCACAATGTCGGATCCAAGCCGTGTCTGCAACCTACACCACAGCTTATGGCAACACTGGATCCTTAACCCACTGAGCGAGGCCAGGGATGGAACCTGCGTCCTCATGGATACTAGTCAGATTCGTTTCTGCTGAGCCATGACGGAACTCCAAAAAAGCGATTTCGTCGTATGATAATTGAAAAAAGAGACAAATTCAATTCTGATGGTATTTTATTAGCTTACAGGATGTAGTCCAAACCTCTTAACAGGCATTACAGGGCCCACCCTGGTGGTAGCTCCTCAGCAACAGGGCTGTTTCCCTCATAAAGCCTAAGGATGTAGTTTTTACAGGAATAGACTTAAGTGTGGCCATGAAGGTCACAACTGTTTTGTCTCTTAAGAGGCAGTTTTTAAGTACAAGAAAGTCAAGGATTTAGAATACCCAAGTTCTCATGCTGGTGTAGCCTTTTGTGGAATTCTGGTTGAGTACAACCTCAGTGGCCTCCCCATTAAATGTGACTAATAACTGGCTCCCCTAGGGTCACTTTTAGTAGGGCAGAAATTGAACCACTTTGATCCCAGGCCTAACCAAGGGTTTTCTTTATATTTTTAAATTTTTTTCTGTTTTATAATGATTTTTAATTTTTTGATTCTAGCTGGTTTACAGTGTTCTGTCCATTTTCTACTGTATAGCATGGTGACCCAGTTACACATACATGTATACGTTTTTTTTCTCACATGACCATGCTCCAACATGAGTGACTAGTCCAAGTCTTTAATTGCTTGACTGTTGTGTTTAACTAAATTCTTTCTTGCCCCCCTTTGGCCACACAAGCAGCATGCAGACGTTCTGGGGCCACAGATTGAATTCGTGCTATTTCAGTGACAATGCTGGCTCCTTAATCCACTGAGCCACCAGGAAACTCCAAAATACGTGTCTTTTTTTTTTCTTTTTTTTTCTTGGCCATATCCATGGCATGTGGAAGTTCTCAGGCTAGGGATCAAATCTAGGCTACATCAGCTACCTGAGCTGCTGCAGTGACAATGCTGGATCCTTAACCTGCTGGGCCACAAGGGAACTCCCAGGTCTAGCCAGAACCCTCCTTCCCATTTGAACCCTTCTGGCTGGGAGAGGAGTATGTGATGTATGGTTTAGGGGAGCATATTGTATTGTTGAAAGCTTTTCAAGGTACTTTTTGCATTTATGCATCTATTCAGTAATCTGGGCTGTACTCTTCTACCTCACTTCATCTCTCTCGGAACTAATTCATTTCATTGGAATCTGGATCCTGCAAGAGAACCAGCTTCTAGAACAAGTACAGTGGCAAGTATTTCCCCACAGCATTGTCCCGAGTGGTTTTAGGTTTTAGAATATTTTTGTGGCAGCCGTTTTAGTGTTATGCTCACCCTGATGGAGAGTAGTGGTTTGTGCACCTGCTGCCCTCCCCAACCTGCCATCCCTAAACGCACGTGGCTTGTTTGGACCTTGGATAATCACCCACGCCCACTCTCCATTTCCATCACCATTCAACTCCTCCTGTGCGAATGTCAATGATGAGACACCCGTGTGGATTACATTTCTCCATTTATTAAAATACTTTAGGAAGCAAAACTTAGTAACTTTGAGGACTGGTGTTCCATTTCATGGGGAGGAGGAATAGGCACACTTTGTGGACCTTTTCTTTCTGCTTTTTTTTTTTTTTCTGTTACACCATCAATACCACAGTTTCCTCCCCCAACCAGCCCCTGGCCCTGCTGCTTTTTTGCAGGGGCCTCCGAGGAAACCAAAAAAACAGAGAAAATAACATAGATTAAAGATTAGCAAACAGACGAAGGCAATTCCACAAACCATAAAGCCAATCAAGGTCCTTTACAGTATGGAAAGGTGCTAATGGGTTTGGTTGCTTTGGTATCAGTTTCTACTTATGAAACTAAAATTCTTCTATTTGTTTCCTGAGGGAAGTTGATGTTGATCCCAACTGTGTCTCCTGATGAACCTTTAACCTGATTTGTTAAGTTGACAATGCTTCCTTTTTTTTTCCTCCTTGCCCCTTTGGATACAACATCGGCCCTTTTTGGTGAGGGGACCGATAGCTGCTGACCCCCTGTGGTACTGACACCAAAAGCAGTTGATGACACTCCAAATCCACTGGTGTTCTCCTTCCCCAGTGTTCTTCTGGCTAGGAATTGCCCACTCAATCCATCCCTCAGGAAGTGCTCCAGAGATGCAACCAAACCCCGGAACGTTGGCTCCTGATGGCGTCTCTGTACATAATTGAGATGGACAGTGTGCGTCTGGTCCCACCACCCGAATAATTAAATTGTATTCCGGCAGGTAGTTCACCATGAAGTCCTGAAAGGAACTCATGCTTCCAGAGGCTGAGCCAACTCCCTTGAGAAAGAGATCACCACTTCCTGCTTTGTTTCCAAGCTAGTACGCGCAAGAACGGGCACTCAGTGAACGCTGTCTTCCTTATGGGGAAGCAACTGCTAACCAAGCAGGTTAGGAAGTAACCAAGTGATTTGGCAAGCCCACACTTGCTCCTGGGCCTTATCCCCTAGTAGGTCTGCTCTGTGAGTTGACTCCAGCCCCCAAATCCCAGTGGTTTCATGTACTATTATTCTGACTCAGGGTGGGGGGACAGAGTAGGTGAAGGGCAATCCCGATGGTACCACAGAGCAATAGCATTACAACGTACAAAGACGTATAGCAAGTCAGCAAAGCAAGCACAAGAGATGGAGTATAGTTTACTGTCATCAGTGATGAAAGTAATTACAAGACAGCTCTGCTTAGGCATTGCCAAGAAAAAGCTACCCTCTCCCAGGACTTCCTTTTGTTTCCTTAAATTTGCTCATTTGGAAATTTGTCATTTTGAAAAAAGGCTCTTCTGAGAAAAATGCAACTTGGTTCCCAACTCTGTGAGGGAGCGTGTGCGCAGCTGTTAACGTGTGTAGCCACGGAGGAGCCAAGCTGGGCTGCCATGGTGACCTCACTGATTTGATCTAATAGCTCTTCCTGGGAAGAAAGAGTAATGTAGAGAAAGCCAAAGACACAGCAACAGCACATTCCCCATTGAAATACGTACAGTAAGTTAACATATTCTGATGCTTAAATAAGTTTTAAATATTTTTTTTCTCTCAATGTTTTTTTTTTTTTTTCCATGAGCCTTCTTCTCTAGTTGTAGAGCTAGGACTTTTTTTGTTTGTTTGGCACAGCAATCAGACGTCTGGGGACTATCCCCTTGTTTGTATTTTTCTCCTCACCCCTGCAGAGGTGGAACACAGGTGGCTGGTTGAAGTGGGCTAGGCTGGTGGAGTTCCAGAGTTGAGAACCAGTGCTTAGAGTCTGGATTTTGCACCTCAATGAACCAGCCATTGGACTGAATCAGGTAATTGAGCACGCTAAGTTTGTCTGAGAAGTGGGGAGAGGCCAGTTTTCTGGCTTGCTCTTGCTAAGTGGGATGGGACACTTACCCAAAGGTATCAGTTGAGGGTGGGTGGGGACAGAAGGCAGACTAGAGAGAACCACTGGAGAAATACTGGAGTTCAATTGGATTTGCCTGACTTGGGCACAGGCATTCAAAAAAAAAAGTGAATTGGGGTTTGGAGCAATTTTGGCCTGGTTTATTTTTGTGAGAAATTTGGAAGAACCATGGGAGAAGCAGAAGCTTTTGGCCTCCCTCTTCCCAGGCCCATGTTCTTGTCACTCTGGATGTCCCCCTGTACTCAAGGGAAAGGAGCAAGAAAGGGGATTCAAAGGTGATTTGGGGGGACTTAACCCAGAAGACGCAGGCCAAGATGGAGCTTGTGGGGAAGGGCCTAGGCTGCGACTTGATGGTCAGGCAGCCCCTAGCTCAGGCATCTAAGTCACAGAGCTCAAGGCCTGGTTGCTCCATATAGTCTTTATTGGGGAAGGGGACAGCACAGTTTGGGGCAGTTGCTGATGTAGAGTCCAGGACAGAGCAAAAAAGGCAGCATGCCAGCTTAGCCCCCTTCTCTAGGGCATTGGTGTTTTTGTTCCCTTTTCTGTAGCCTGGCTCAGAATTTTAAGGGGGCGTCAGAATCAGCTGGGCCATAGGTAGACCCCAGCCACTTCTAAGACGCTGAAAATGCACCAAAAGATTTGAAGCTCCACCAAGAACTAGGGCAGTTGGTAGAGGCCTATGTGTGTGGGGGTAATGGTGGGGTAGGGGGTGGGATCAGGGTGGGGAGGGATTCCTGGGTTAGCACAATAAATTATAGGGTCACTTAGAGGTCGAGTTGTATTTTCAGTTCTTAAAAATATATAGATATATATATAGAGATATCTATATATATATAGATATATATATACATATCTTTATATGTCTCTATACATAGCTATATTGCAGCACAGCGGCAAAACATTTAGTTAAAAAATCCAGCAAGAATGCAGGCAAACTCTCCATGGAGGCATGCAGGCTAGGATCAAGGCAGTAGGAGGGGAGCTTGTATGGTTGCCATAGGGGTGAGTTCCAATCAATGGGCCCACCCAGCCACCAGAGCACCACCTGGACGTGTGCAAAGACGTACATGCGCACATGGAAAAATATAAAGGGTTTGCAGAGAGAGAGTGGTCACAAGAAAAGATTTCACATGGTCACAGGCAAGTGGACAAGCCCCCAGGACCTAGTTCTCACCTTAATAAGCCAACTAGAAAAGACCTCCTGAAGTCAAAAGTTGCAAATTGGCAAGGATTGGGGGAGAAACACCACTAAGCCTGGCTGTCCTGACCCCTCTCCTAATCTCCCTGAGAGTATATCTTTCATTCATTCTCTAACATCAATAGTTTCTCTGTCAGAGAAAAACATTCCAAAATCCCTGAAAAGGTGAACTCCCTTGAATCCTTTGTAGATCCCAGGCCATTCACGAAAAGCTTATCTCAATTAAATATTGTAGTTGCTTAAGATGAGCAAAGAGAAGGAGAACTGAACAAGACAACTCAGAGCAAGAATCTTTGGCCAATGAGAAAATGTTAACCTCTAAGGAGACCTGATTGAGTCCAGGAAAAAATATTAGTGTAAAGAATTGGAGGATCTTTCTTGGTGGTGCTCATATTTGTTCTGAAATAATTTAGTCTTGCCTGTATTGAGGTTTTAAGAGTTTTTAGCAGAATCCTAAATGTTGTGAGTTCTCCTTCCATCTAGCCTTCAAGGACTATAGTTGAGATTCTGATGATGTTGGAAGATCATCATCTTTTGCTTCATCTCTGCGATGTCTGCGATGCCACAAATTACCTTTAGAGAAAAAAGCAAGGTTAGAAATAGTGTTGAGGTTAGCACATTGCCAGATGTCCAAATGTATGGATCCTAAAGAGAGCAGACAGAGTCCTTTAGGAGACAGACTGGTTTGTTCCTATTATGCCATCTCTGAACCATCTTAGGAAACCACCTGCCACCATGCGAGCCAAACACCAATGGCATGAGTTCTCAGAAGCTGATAATCCATGGAACTGCTTCAGCGTCTTCAGAAAGACTCTCATGCACCATGGTCTCCCACCTGGCAGATTCTTAGGGACTCAGACCCATTGGACCAAACCTGAGAAAACATAGTTTGGTCCTGGAGATTCTCTCTTGGCACCTGTGCAAACTCTCAGTTCCTCAAAAACAAAACTGTCGCCTTCCATCCGTCCCCCGCCCCCGCCCCCGCCATGTCCACTACTGTTCTCTCTCTCAAGCTTCTGAAGAAGGGGTGGAACCAAAATTTAAATAATGAAACAGAAAATTTGCATTTCCAGGGATCTATAACACATAAGGCTTAAGAATGTTTAGACAGGTCATGGAACCCTGTAGGGTCCCCAGCACGGACAATCCCAACCCATCTCAAATAGTGCTGCCTTTTGGAGCAGGACCAAAAGCTTGTAGCTGTATTAGACTGGGAGAGAGATCTAAGTTGGACTGTTTTGCCATACTTTATCAACCAAGGAAAGGAATGGGTCAAGCAGAAAGGTAACTACCTGTTCTCATTTTTCTCTTCGGCTGTTTCTATCACAACGACCACACAGCAAAGTTGCCTCGAAGGTTCTCTTCCTGTCAGTGTCCCTATCACTTTCTAACACACACCTTGTCCAAGAGACTACTTGGGATCACCTAAGGTTGGCTCCCAGCTGGCCACCTCCTCCATCACCTCCATCCCCGTGTGCATTTCTAATGGGAGCTTCAGGCCCTTGGGAGGTACCCAGGCTGCTCGGGGGACATCTTCACGATCTCTGTGTCTGTCAGGGAAACTTACCAATAAAACCCTGGATGCCTTGGCCTGATTTAGGCCTGTCTTCCTCTTCTGGCTTCTTCTTCCCCAATTTGGGGAACTTAACTTTCAATCTGAGGCTTCTACTGTCAGTGTCTGAAGATTTTTCCTGGCAAACCACAACAAGAGGAAGGTCGAAATGTTAACTGCCTAGTATTCAGAAACAAGTCCTAGAGGCCTGGCAAGGTGGTGAACAAGGACAGCTGTGGAAGCAGGCAGATCTGTTATCTATCCTGCTGTGGGAGTTACTCCTAATCACTAGTCCCAGGCCCCAGAAGGCATCTGATCTTTATACCAAGATCCTACAGAGTGCCAGATGCTCTGCTAAATGCCTGCCCCCCCACTGCCCTGCTGCCCTTTTAAGGCCACACCTGGGCACATGGGAGTTCCTGGGTGAGGGGTCAAAATGGAGCTGCAGCTGCCGGCCTACATCACAGCCACAGCAACACTGGATCTGAGCTGCATCTGTGACCTACACTGCAGCTCGTAGGAATGCTGGATCCTTAACCCACTGAGCAAGGCCAGGGATCAAACCCGCATCCTCACAGAGACTATATCAGGTTCTGAGTCCACTAAGCGACATTGGGAACTCCCTCCCCCTTTATTTCCCAGTCCACAGGTCACATACCTCCGGAATGAGGATGGAATTCATCCAGTCAATCTTGGATAGCTTTTCGAACTCCTTACTCATGGCATCCAGGGAAGTTTGCAGTGTGGCCTCATATTCGGCATTTCTCAGCTGGTGAAGACAGGAAAAAGAGTGAGTATCCAAGGCCGACCACCCTGCCTTCAAAGACTCTTGCTGTCTCCCCAACTCCTAGTCCCTGCTAGTGGCTGTGAGACCACAGGGTGCCAACCTATATCTCCTTTGGCCAACGGGGTCACTGGAAAGTATAGCCAGCTCTTTACCTTGTCAATAGGGACACCCAGGAGACAACTAGATAGTGATACTTTCCTTGGCACTGGGAATGCTCATAGTTTGGCAAGCATTAAGTTTGTACAACTTAACACTGAGTTGTACCCCTACAACTTAGGGTCCAGGATAAGGGTCCTACCCTTGACCCTCAAGTCCCTGGAGACATCTAAGTGCCCCCCACCACCAGTAATAGCTACCAATTCCTGAACATATACTATTTGTCAGGCACTGTGCATACGTGATTTCATTCCATCTTTTCAATAGCTTTAGAATACCTTACAAAGTATTACTGTTGTCATTTTATAGGCGAGAAGACAGACTCAAAGAAGCTCAAGATCATATGGCTAGACAGAAACCCAGATCTATTTAACTCTATACCCTACCCTCTATATCACACTGTCCCAGGAAGGCAGTGTGTGCTGGCTGGATACTGGGGGTGGGCATCTTTATGACACAGTTACTGTAAGTTAAAGGAAAGAGAGAGAGATTGGCTCAAATTTTCCCTTACTTGCAAAGGGGGTCTGCCTCTGAAGGCTGTGCTTTTATCCCCTTGCTATTCACTTTGAGTAATTGAGAAATAGTTCTAGATGGCTTGTCCCATGGGTTCAGGAAACAAAGTTTAATCATTTCCTGGTTACCCCCAGACCCGAAGGATGAACCCTATATGGTCCATGGAGTGTTAAAATATATTTTTCTGGGGCCATTTCCCTTGATAGTTTTTTTTGTAATTAAAAATATGTATTATGCAGGCAACATTGTTATAGCAAAAATCAAAAGGAAGAATTCAGTACTAATTCTATCTCCAACTCAGAAGAACCAAGTTCTAGACCAATAGCATAGATGAGACAGTTCATGTTCCACTGAACAGAAAGCTGGAAGAACAGATGTGTGCTGCTATTCTCATTCCTGACATGCTTTCCAGCCCACCTAACTTGGCTTCTTCTCTCCCCCCTGGCACGCACCCTACTTTCAGTCTGGTACTTTTGTGCCTCCTCCCTGTGCATGGGCCAGCCGTAAGTGGAACCTTGCCAACTGTCACAAATGGGCAGCAGGTGGAATGAGCAGGGGATGGGATCAGAGGTTATGATCAATCAGGATGGGATATGAGAGGGGAACGAGTCACGCAGGAGAAGTAATCTCTTGCTTTTGCCTTACAAGTAATGATTTAGGATAGTACAGAGTAGCTCAGATGCATAGAACATGTGTGTGCCCATGGTGGTGGGATGGGGAACAGTGGTGTCAGGTAGAAATGGCCATCTATTCAAGAGAAGGGGGAAAGGGGCAGGGAGTCCTTAGGGGCACACCAACCAGCGGAGCTCAAAAGGGATTTGGTAGTCAAACCCAAAGACACAGAGAAGAAAGAAGAATTGAGGGCCTTAGAGAATGATTCCTAATGATAACAGGAAAGGGATAAAATGGCTTTCTAATGACTTCCTATTTGGCAGCTAAAGACTTAGGCTCTGAGAAATAGTATGTGGGTGGGCCTGAGTCTCATGCTCTATTCTCTTGTCCTTCTGGCTCCACTGGAGACTTTGTCCAGGACTCTTCTCTGAGATAAGTGTGCAAACTAACTCAGAGGCCTTTGTTGTTCACTTCTTGGTTCCTGTTATAATATATCACTAAGCCAGTTTGCCAAATAAGGGAAGCGGGAGGTACTGGATGGTAGTTTCTTCATCAGAAGGCTGCATCCCACTCCCAACACTGAGCTCCCTACTGTCTTCCTCCTTTAAGGGGAAGAACAACAACATTCAGATGAAATAAGCCTTATGTCCAGGACACCTCTATGATATGGCCTTTCTGGGGACACATGGTCATTCTTAGCTGCCATGTGCACCCAGGTCTCATTTAGATGTGTGTGTGCGTGCACGTGTGCGTCAGGGGATCCTTACTGGGTTCTATATTAAGTGTGCTATGTGTTCATTTGGGGCTATTGGCTGGTACAAACCAATTTTCATGATCCCATGAGCCTTAAGAAAGCCTGAGTGGCAATGAGAGGCCAAGCTCCCATATTTCCTGCTGGCCAAATTGGCGAGGCCACAGAGCTCTGCCTATATATAGAAGGTACTTCTGTCACAGCCACCAAAGGCTTGAAAGACTCTAACCTGGGGCTCAGATGCTGGGACAGCCTGGCCTGATTGCTTTAGCCACTCTGCCACCTGTGCAGTGTGCCAATTAGATGTGCAAATGGAAAAGGGGAAGTGGATGCACTTCTTACAAAATCAACTCAGAGGCCCCTCTTCAAATAAGCCTTAATTAGACGAGAGGCAAGAACAGCACCTTCCTTGGGGCCTTAGTGGCGAATCTCAAAGTGGGGTGGTCACGATCAGTTGACTCATTAGAGCACACTCACCAGGTGAGCCGATGGGCTTTGCAATATGAGAGATAGCAACTCTTCCTGTGGCTCAAAAACTGAGCCTCAGTCCATTTTCCCTAACACTAATACAATCTACCACCATTCAGGCTGCTAGGCAGAGTGAGGCCCTTAACATGCAGTAGTTTAATCGTCACAATGACCTGGCGAGGTAGAGATTACTGTCCTTATTTTGTAGGTAGGGAAACTGAGACCCAGAGAGGTGTAGTTGCTAGCGTTGTGGATTCATTTGTGTCCCCTCCAAAAAGGTGTCTTGAAATAGGGTCAGTACCCTCAGTACCACAATTATTTGAAAATAGGGTCACTGCAGATGTAATCAGTTACTCAGATGAGACCATTGGCCTGGTCTGGACCCTGGAGTAGGGCAGGCCCTGATGCAGTATGACTGGTATCCTTTAAGGAGCTGGCCATATCAAGACAGGAAAGACACAAGGAGAGCAGTGTGTGAATACGGAGGACTGGAGTAATGCGTCTACAAGCCAAGGAACACATCAAAGATTGCCCGCAAGTCACCAGAAGCTAGGAGGAGGCAAGGAAGGATTTCCCTACAGGTTTCCAGAGGAACGTGGCCCTACTGACACCTTGATTTCAGGCTTCTAGTCTGCAGAATTGTGAGACAAGAAATTTAAGTTGTTTGAAGTTACCCAGATGTTAGCATTTTGTGACAGCAGCCTTAGGAAACGAATATAGTTGGTAAGTGACAGATTTGGGATTCAAACCCGGAGCCCCCCTGACCTTCCCCACTCTTCCATACTGTCTGTCTGCCAACATGGCAAGAGATGTATGTGGAAACTTGGGAGATGGAGAACTGCTCAAAAAAGCTCACCCTTTTCTTCTGAAACTGTATGAGGTATGATGACAACACCCTGCTTTTGTTTGGCCTGGTCTGGACCCAGGAGACATTTGTCAAAGGAGAAGGAGAGACTTTTCTTCAATGATAATGGTAGTCCCTATGGATTAGCATAACCTAGGACGTGACACAACCAATGACAATTCTGGGTGAGGATGACACAGCATGGACTGCCAGGTAAGCATCTGGCCAAAATGCTCCTACATGTCTCCCAATGCCCTGGAACCCAGCACAGCCCGTGACCACCTTCAGATGGGACACTTTGCCATCCCTCGTTCCCACCCCCTCCACTCACCAAGTTTTCATCCAAGAAAGCTTTGGTGTCATCGTAGAGCCCTTTAAGACTAAGTGTAACATCGACTGCGTCATTTCTGGTTAGCGTCTGAGAGGAGAAGAGAGGGGAAAAAAGGAAGGGAGAGAGCCAAGACAGGAGTTGTTGGTTAGTAAGCATGCAGCTGGCTTCTCTGCGGAGGTGAGCAGGCTAGCAGGACGTGGCTGTAGGTGAAAAAGTAATATTCGCAATATAGCACAACTAGTAGTACAGCATGGATGCCGACCAGTCAGAACTGATGCCAGCTGCGAACTACCAATGCAACTGTCTTGGTGTGTTCTATGTAGCGGCACAGTACAACCTGGCATTTGGCATCATTGCTGAGTGCTGGGGGTACAGGGAAATAAGAACTATGCAAACCACAGAGGCCACCTATGGCCACTAGGCCAAAGCCACCTTTCCCATGGTAGGTGGAGTTAGGCCTAACCATCTCTCCTCTTGAAACTCCGGGCCTTGAGCTCCAGTCCTCCTCCAACCCAGATCTGGCCCCAGATAAATAGGTAACCTACGTTTTAGGAGGCCCTGACCCTGTATGTGGCCCTTTGGTATTGTTTGCCTAGCACTAAAGTTACTTTTACTTTTTAAATTTTTAAATTTTTTCCATTATAGCTGGTTTACAGTGGTCTGTCAATTTTCTACCATACAGCAAAGTGACCTCATCACACATACGTATATACATTCTTTTTTCTCACATTATCCTCCATTGGGCTCCATCATAAGTGACTAGATATAGTTCCCAGTGCTATACAGCAGGATCTCATTGCTTACTTTTTAAAAGCATCACTTCAATCTTCTGCCAGTGGGTAAAGTCATGAGATGGCTCATTTAAATAGCAAGTATCCGCATCTGGACCTTTCCCTCAGGAGGGAAACCAAGGCAGCCTAGAGCTGAGGTTTCAATGACAAGTGTCACCTTGACAGGTTATACAGGGATCTACCTGGGATGAGGAAGGGCCAAAGCCAAGCTCCTCTCCATTCACAGGCTATTGCTCCTAGAGCCAGTGTTGTAGATAGCTCTCAGGCTGATGACATCTGCTGGGGGATTCTCCCAGTACCCACTCTGGACCTGTAACAGGTCAAGGAATACCTGCCTCCCTGTCTAACTCTATCCATCATTTTCCTGCCGTATCATTTGCCCAGTTTCTCTATCCAACCTCTGGCTCCCCTCCCTTCCCTTCTATTCCCTTTCCTATTTGGTTTGACTTCTTTCCCTCATCTGCCCCTCCCTCCCTTACCTCAATGGGAGTGCAGGAAGCTGCACCTGCCTCATTGGTGCTGTCTTGGCTGTAAAATATGTTGTTTAAGATGTTAGCACTGGCATTCACAGAATCCATGAGGACAGGCACATGCTGGTGGACCTTGCTTAGGTCAGTAAGTCTGTAATAAAGTAAGGACAGATAATTGAGCCTAGTGTTCTGAAGGACTTCTGGTCTGAGGTGCTGGGGAAGGTTGGGATTAAGGGTAAAAATGAAAGCCCTCGGTCCCCAAATTGGATTCTTTATTTTCTCCTGTTATTTCTACTCTCCTCTAGGGAGCCACCTGTGCCAGAAAATGTTTCTGCTCTTCTCTAGGTATCCACTTTTGTCTATCCTTATCTCACTTCAATTCGATCCTGGGTGCTTTGGGAGAGAGGGAGGCTAGAATAGAGGAGGGCAGCTGTCTCCAGGAACTCTAAGGCCTTCTGGACATTTGAGGGAAAGGATAAACATTTTTTTTTTTGGCCACACCTGTGGCACATGGAAACTTCTGGGCCAGAGATCGAATCTGAGTTGAAGCTCCAACCTATGCCACAGTTGCGGCCACACTGGATCCTTAACTCACTGCGCTGGGCCAGGGGTAGAACCTGTGCCACTGCAGAGACAACATGGATCCCTAATCTGCTGTGCCACAGTGGGAACTCCTAGGATGAACATTTTTAATCCTGTTGGGTCTGGGGCAGCAGGAGGAGATCACAATTCATCTCTGGGCCTAATGGGAGAGGTCCAAGCTGGGTTAGTGGTGACCACAAAGACTATTCTCTATCTGGATTTTCAGGGTCCCTGTCCATCTCCACCTTTCTGAGGCCAGGCTCTCCAGTAGCCAACAGACACAAATTGGCTTCTTCTCCCTATCCCTTCTTGGGATTTCCCCATCCGTATCTGGGTCAGTCCACTTACCTGCTGATGAGGTTTTCTGCAAGCTGAACTAAGCGCTGCATCTGGGCATACTCCTCATCAGAGAGGCTATCTTGAGATTCCTGGGAGTCCAGCTGGGGTTGAGAGGCAGCTTGGATTTCAGAGTGCTTGCACTCCCACATTTTCATTGAGTTCTCCAAGTCCTGGAGATGAAGACAGTGGCAGATCTTAATGACTGCCGTAGCCAAGAGGGCACGTGACAGATCTGAGACCGCAATTTGTGGGTACAGTGGGAAAAGGTGAAAGAGGGCCCCATCCATTCCTCCATACACCCATCTCCACACCAATACATCTGTCCAACATTTTATTCAATGCCTCTTTCATCCTAAGCACTTGTAGTTTTTGCTATTGCTGTGTTGTTGCTGTTATCATGCTAAGTCTTGGGACAACAAACTTGAATCAGACAGATGTCTGCCTTCCAGAAGCTCCCATATGAAGGCATTATGATCAGTTAAAACAGTGGAGTAGCTTTCATGCTCCCCTCTTTGCCAAATCTAGGCAATATGTTCTCATGGATTTTAGATCCATATTTAGACACATCATTAGAGCCATATTTAGAGACATATTTAGTTTAATTTTTTTCAGTTGTACAATGATCATCATAATCCAATTTTATAGGATTTCCATCCCACAACCCCAGGAGAGACATATTTAGTTTAATTTTGGAATCATGCTTCTGTCCTGTACTAGTTGTGTGACCTTTAGTAAAGGATCTAACCCCTCTGGTCCTCATTTTCCTCACCCGTAAAATGGGAATAAGTATATCTACCTCATAGGATTGTTGAGAGGACCTACTTGGAAGAATACATGTAATGTGCCCGACACAATGTAGGTAGTTTATAAACCAGCCATCCCATCCCTTCCCTATTGCTATTTCTATGGACTGTGCACAGGCTAGAGTGGAAGGAAGCCTCCAAGCACCGAGCATCTGATTGATAATGGCTCCTTGCTGGCTTTAGGTTAAAGGTTTAGCTGAGGTGGGTGACATTTGGGAATGGAATATTTTTAAGATACCCTAGAGGAACCTAAAGCCCATAGTCAATGAAACATCTCTTATTAAGGGAGCAGATTTCTCCATAACCACCTGAGGCCTTTAGCTCTCGGTGCAGTGGAGGGAGGAGGACAACTCTGTCAAAAACCACAGGAGAGGGTGTCTTGTCTCACTTTCTTGGACAGTAGCTTGCAAGTGACTCTATATATCAGCATGTCTGGGGGCACGTGTCTGCAAACGCAAGTTCCCAGGAACTGCCCATCCCCACTTGGATTCAGTGGGTCAGTGTGGGGCCTGGGAATGTTCATTTCTAAAAGGCATCCAAGGTGCCTCTGATATAAATGTCATGCAGACCTCCCTTTGAGGACTTTTGCTTGACTGGAAGTATTTAGTACTCAGGTGATAGATACAGATAAGATGGTAGAGGAACCCAAGTCAAGCCTTTCCCTTCTCACCCGATCTCTTGTTAGCATCTGGGCAGCATTCTTGTATCTAATCTTGATAAGGCCTGGCCTCTGAACCCAGGCCTCCCCGTCCACCTGCACTGGGATACCTTCTTCGCCATCAATGGTTATCATCACCTCGCGGCACTGCCAGAGAAGAGGAGGAGGGAGAATGGGGGAGAAAGAATGAGGCAATGTATAGACTACTCTGATGGCCTCACAGTCATGGTCAAAATGAATATCTGTAAAGGACTGGCAAAAATGTGAATTAGGTTATCCCAGGGAGGAAACCCATGTTTCCTGTGGGCTTTTTGCTCCTTTGGTCCCTACCATCTCTGTTTCTAACCTCGGCCAACACCTTGTTGCCCACCAGATTATCTGCTCTCCTCCACCCTGCCATTATTATTATTTTTTTGTCTTTTTAAGGCTGTAGCCTATGGAAGTTTTCAGGGTAGGGATCGAATTGGAGCTGCAGCTGCCAGCCTACATCCCAGCCCATAGCCCACAGCCACAGCAATGCGGGATCCGAGCAGCATCTGCTACCAATATCACAGTGCACAGCAATGCCAGATCCTTAACCCACTGAGCGAGGCCAGGGATCGAACCCGCGTCCTCATGGATAATAGTTGGGTTCATTACTGCTGAGCCACTACAGGAACTCCCACCCTGCCATTCTTATATCTGGTCAATTCTTGGGGCTAGCCCACATCCTGGGTTGTAGTCACAGAGCTCAAACCTTATCTGGTGCCCACCTGGCCTGTGCCTACCTGGGCAATGCGATGATGATGCAGGTTGATGATACGGGACATTGCCATCTGTACGGAACCAAAGATTGCCACTACCTCCAGCTTCCCATCATCTATCGCAGGAGCCTCATATTCCTGAGGAGGAAGAACTGGGTCACATATCTCACTCTTGAGAAACCACACCTTGTCTATTGCAAACAGGTATGCTTTGAAAGCTCCTGGTGAGAATTTTTCTAGCTCACGAAGAGCAGAGAAAATACTACATATTCAGAGGGGAAGGATGAAGTTAGGAAGCCAATTTGGGAAAAAGGCACTGAGATCAAAACTCAGCCCCTTTTGAGATCACAGCTCTCAACTGGTTCCCTCTCTGTCCAACCTAACATCGTAGATCCCCAAGGCCAGTCCCACTGGTCTCATATGGCCTTCCTTCTTGGGTGAGCTCAGAGGAAAGGAGTCACAGCCAATGTCCCAGGAGATTTTATTGACAGACCTCCTTAGAGAAAAGAGCATGGTCTAGGAAACCTTTCAAGGATCTGTTAGGCCTGAGGAAAGAAGATCCAAGGCCCAGGTAACATCTAAGAATTGATCTGATCCTGAGTTTCGGGATTGATTCTTGTGCTCTGGGGTGGTAATTGCCTTTTTTTAAAAACCTGATCATATAGTTTCTGCTAATAAAGGTTCCCAGCCCACCTCCTCTTCTTCTATGCTCTAATCAGTTCAGTTCTCTTTTCTAATAGACTTTAGAGGGGTCAAGCCTGTCTCCCTCTCTGTTCCCTGTTCCATACTCACTGTTGTTGCTGTGCTGCTTCCCCAAAAGTTGACGCCTCCGGCATAGCTGGTAATGTTGAGCACTACAATGCCTTGCAGGTTTGGCAAGGAGATGGCTTCTCCATCACACTGAAAGAAAAGAGTAACCCTTATTGGCTGGTGCTTTAGATACCAAAGTGAAGAGACATTTACAGAGATGGGGGCAGGGCTCTGTCCTCTCTTTATACTATCATTATCTTCTCCATAAAATGGAAATCTATCTTTATGCCTTCCTCCCATGAACTGGGTGTGAGGATCAGAGTTAAAGCTTGGGAAGAACCAAGGATATAGAGGAAAGTTGATTCCCAAGGTCATGATATTTCCTTTCTTCATGCCCAGGAAGGATCGCTCTCTTTTCCACTCACCTCCAGGTGCACTCGTTCTTCCAGTTTCCTGTAAGAGCGCTGAAAGAGTTCCTTGCTTCCCAGAAGGCCATACCACATCTTGTTCTTAAGGCGGCTGCTACAGGGAGGAGATAAGGGTAGAGAAAAGTAGTCAGTGGGCAAGTAGTATAAAGATACATGGATGAAGAAAAGTAAGAGGAGACATCAAGGGTCTTATAGGGAGGAATCATGTTCAATGGTAACTGGACGCAAGAGGGAATGTAGGATATTGTAACTGGTATTCTCATAAAAACACCAGCTACAATGGGTTCCTGGGTCTCCCTGAGGCCTCAGCATCCCATTGATTTGTCACTTTTACTTGCTGCTGATATTGGTTTAGGCTTGGAAGAGACAGGCTATACATAGAAAGTAAGACTCATAAAAAGCTGTGAGCATAACTGGCTGGTACACACCAGCAACCCTGGCAAGTGCCACTCTAGGAGCTCAAGATTTCAGCTGCTTGGAATCCATTTCATTTGAAACATGTGACTCTTAGACTGTAATTTCTTTGAAGCATAACTTTTCTGGCATGGCAGAGGGATTTTCCATGACCTATATGTCAGACAAAATTCAATGCTATAGAAAAGAGCTAAGCTTACTGGGCAGATTGTAGAGGAGGAGGAGCCACCAGTGGAGAGAATATGGGACAGACAAAGATGTCAGGAGACTTGTGGTGGAGGTGGGAAGGACAAGGTCCTGCTTACTGTGCAGTCTGATAAAAATAGGCTAAAATACTTAAAATCACTAGAAAGGCTAGATAGTTAACTGTGAGCTTTTAATTTTTTTGTAATTTTTTAAAAGTCTAGTTGATTTATCATGTTGTGCCAATTTCTGCTGTACAGCAAAGTGACTCAGCCATACATTTATATACATTATTTTTTATATTATTTTCCATCATGGTCTGTTCCAGGAGGTTGGATATAGTTCCCTGTACTACACAGCAGGACCTTGTTGCTTATCCATTCTAAATGTAGTAGTTTGCATCTTTTAACCCCAAATTCCAAGTCCATCCCTCTCAACTATGAGCTTTTAAAGTAGAGCCACAGAAATGAGCCACCACAGGACATGAGTTTTGAAATGTAAGAAGGCTAGCACAAAATTATTTGGACTCTGCTTTAAACTGTAAGTTTTTGGGACACATTAGTTTCCTTATCTATGAAACTAGTTTAGTTATATGGAAATGCAAAATACCTAGAACAACCAAGACAATTCTGAAGTAAGAACAGAGTTGGAAAACTTTCATCTCCCAATTTCAAAACTATAAAGCTACAGTTATCAAGGCAGTGTGGTACATACATAGGATAGACCCACAGACCAATGCAACAGAAGTGAGAGTCTGGGAAAAAACCCTTACATTTATAGCCAATTGATTGTCAACAAAGGTGCCAACACAATTCATTGGAGGAAAGGATAGTTTTTAAAAATGGCACTGTAGTAAATGGATATCCATGTGCAAAGAGACAAACTTAGATTCTTACCTAATTCTATACATAAAAAATTAACTCAAAGCAGATCACAGACTTAAATGCAAGAGCAAAAACAACAAACATTTTAGAAGAAAATATAGCAAAATTTTAAGACCTTGGAGTAGGCAAATATTTCTTAGATGTGGCATCAAAAACGTGGTCCATTAAAAAAAGGGACTGAAATTCAAAAGTTTTCTATTTTACCATTAAAAAATGAAAAGACAAGCAACTGGGAAACTCTTTGCAAAACGCATATTTGATAAAGTAGTTGCTACTCAGTCCAGGCCTGCTCTGAGAGAGGAGTTCTGGTGGCATGTGGCGGGGGTGGTGGTGGTAGTGGTGGGTAGAAGGTGTGCCTCTTTTTATTTGTAGGCCAACACTAGATAGAATGAAATCAGTAGGTGAGGGGAACCAGGTTAGGAATACTAAGAACCAGTAGGGCAATCTTTGATATTTTACAGCCTTGCCAAGCAAAAACAGACCTGAAACCACCACTGGGACCTTGGCAGGTTCTCAGAGACAGAACAAAGATAGGTAATTTGCCAAATCAATTCACTGTAACCTGTTTTTGTTAACAGTAACACAGTTAGTTATGTTTACATAGCAGTCCACAGGTCAAGACTAGGAAGGCAGCTCCAAGTTCAGGATGCTAGTGCAGAGTCATCACACATCCAGTCAACATATGGGGCCAACTATCCCACTAGGCTAACCTTGGACCAATGTTTTTTACTTCCAAAAGATGAACCTCTTTCTGTTGCTTGTCTTTGAGGTAAGGGATGTAGGGATATATGCATGTATTGCAATTGTGTGTCTGCATGTAGGGAGGGGAGTTTCTTCTCCTTACTTGTATTGTCCTGGATGTTCATCTCTTCTGGTGTTGAATTCCAGAGAAATTTTAGCATCTAGTCCAATTCCAAAGTAGTTGTTCATGACACACCTTTCTTTGAAGCGTCTGAAAGTAGCCAAAGGAAAGAAGAGAATAGGCATTGGTGCAGGAAAGAAGTACTGTTATTACTGGGCTGCAGACTTTATCTGCATGATCAAAAACCATTGAGGAAAGGCCTCTACGTTAGGCACACGGCTAAATGTTCTTGAGAGGCAAATGTAGAAGTCCTATTTATGTTAACAACTAGCTTATTAGCTGTAAGAGAGGATACCCCCCCCATCTTTGGGAGTATTCAGTGGGATTGGGACTCATAATAAAGAAGTCACCTTTTGAGACTCTCAGATATGAGTGGCCAATATTTTCCCCACAATAAACGGAAATAAGAGTCATTGGCTTATTCCCATAAATAACTTAAATACCTCAGATAAAAATATATGATGAGATTGGATTGTGACAATCATTGTACAACTATAAATGTAATAAATTCACTGAGTAATTATATATATGTGTATATATATATATATATATATATATATATATATATATGATGAGAATAAAGTCTGCACTACTATTTTCAGAGATGTATGAACTCCTCTGTAGTATTTTCACATCAAAGGGCAAAGTAACCATACATCTAATGGGACAATAAAACTGATAAATGAGGGTAGATATTTATACAACAAAAAAAGCCAAGCAGTTTTTTGATTCTTCTGCGTCCATCTGGGGTGTCAACATCAAAACCAGCATTGTGCTAAAGCCAGTTCATACCAGCTTATGTAAGCTGATTATGCCCATCACTTCCCAACTCTGCACACATTATATCAGTAACTTGAAATAGGCCATGATGGGAGGGTTTATACCAGGAACAAATCAGGGCTTCCTCCCGCCAGGAAAGCTGGTTGTTAAACATTTTTCAGCATACCATTGATCAAAGCTCATTAGGTAGGTCTATTGAGGCCTCAGATATGAACTTAAAATCAATGGTAAAGTAGAGGGGAGTGGGGGTTGGGATAAGAATAAATGGGAAGTATAGGAAACTTAAATACTTGCTAGCTATGTTTTTCTTTTGAGAAACTGAAAATAGGTACAGTTTAGCTACTTAATCCCAGATTTTTAAAAAATTCCTTACTAAACTGACCCTACATCTCTCGCATGAGATTTGCCTCCCTTGACCATAGTCTAGAAATTGGGGTTTCTCTAACTGATGTAACTGATCTTCTTCATGGAACTCAAAATGAATCAATGGGGTGGAACTTGGCTACTGGGGATATTCTAAAGAGGTAAGGCTACTGAGATGGATGTCTTTAGATTTGCTACCTAGTTCCCTAAATGTCCACTTACTTCTTAGCAACTCCAATCATTTACTGGTAAAGGCAACAGTGAAAAACAGGTCCTTTGAAATGACAATAACATTTATAATAACTAAAAATAAATAGTTATAACACATAGTATGTAACTATGGGTGCCAAACACTTCTCAATGCAAATACTTTGCATATATTAACTCAATAAATGCAGTAAACCTATGTGGCAAGTTCTACAATGACCTCCATTTATACAAGAGGACACTGCGGTTTTGGTTGAATTACTTGCGTAAGGTTATACAACTAGTAAGTAGAGTCAGCAGTTGGTTCTGGGTATCCTTAGAATATTCTCTCAATTAGAGAAAGGAAGAAGCCATGAAGAGGTGATAGGCCTGAATACTTACATCATTTCAGGTGTAAAATATAAGTGTTCCAAATTGAGGTTTTCTAGGTCTTCACTTTTGAGAGAAGATATAGAAGACAAAGTACCAAGACGAGAACCTAGACACAAAAGATATCACGTTGGTGTCAGATACAAACAAAAAGCCCTTCCTCCCACTTGCATTTCACCCTACTTTCTCCATTGGAGCAGAGTCAACCTCAGTGACTTTCTCCTAGATAATATTTATGGTTCTCGTTCCAAAGAGGGATCATTTTGGATGGACAGGAACTTCCACTGAGAGACTAGTTAGGCTGGGCTACTTGCTTGCTGGCAGTGAAACAGCTTCACATCTTGGGTTTCATCATGCCAGCCTTTTCAAAGTACCTAGTGGGGTCATTACTTCTGGACATGGGCATGGGATCCTATAGTGTGAGGTTTCTGGAGAAGGCGCGATATCTTCTGCAGAGCAGGACTATGGCTCAAGGAAGATGGATAAAAATACACATTTATTCTCTGGGAACTAGAAGACAGAGCAGAGGTGAAGCTTAGACTAAGAGGAGAAGAAAAGGATCCTTACGGTGTCTTGGGCTCATCTGGTTAATATCTTCTGAGTCATCTTCCAGGAAGAAAGTTGAACTAAAGTTCTTAACTGATATCGTCTGTCGGCTTTGTTCATCAAGAACTATAGAGAAAAAGCAGAAGGGAGGGAAGGAAAGGGAGGAAGGAAGAGAGTGAGGAAAGGAGGGAGGGAGAATTGGTCACATTTCTTGAGCAATTCTTAGTTAATTTCAGTGTGTGGGGCGACAACAGAGACTCTCATTTGATCATCACCTCTCCGTATTGCCCACTCCTCATATCCATGCCCAAGCTTTCTCAATTTTACTTGATATTCTTTTCCTGTTATCCAGTAAATGTGGCTATGAGTAGAAGCTCTGGGCCAGGGGTAGGGGGAATAGGGTGGGAAACCTTCTCTTTTACCTCCATTCTCACCTATTTGTTAATTCATTTACTCACATGACCTTTGTTCTAAACTTAACCCTCTAGGACCATGCCATTCCTCCACTCAAATGTCTGATAAATACCCAGAATATTTGAGGAGTTGCCTTCCTTTCACCAGCTTATATATTGAATAGCTCAGATGCTCAGCCTATGCTAAAGCTCACAGGTTCAATCCCTATTCTACCTGGGGTGTGCCTTTCTTTGTCCCAAGGCCACAAGCTGCACTTTTTTTTTTCTTTTTAGGGCCATACCCTTGGCATATGGAGGTTCCCAGGCTAGGGGTCCAGTTGGAGCTACAGCCACTGGCCTATGCAATAGCCACAGCAATGCAGGATCTGAGCTGAGCCAAGTCTTTGACCCATACCACAGCCCATGGCAATGCTGTTTCCTCGACCCACTGAACGAGACCAGGGATAGAACCCACAACCTCATGGTTCCTAGTTGGATTCGTTTCTGCTGCGCCATGATGGGAACTCCACACAAGCTGCACTTCTGACTTATGTACTGATGGAGCAGACAGGGTTAGTTTTAACAGGTTTATGGCCATGTTAGATTGGTGTGATCTCTTCTACTTGGAAATTACCTGCACAAATAAAGGCAAACTGGCTGTTTAATGATTTCGCAAAGCAGAAGAGATATTTCCTTTCTTTCTTAGAAACTTGGCTGAGGTTTTACCTAAAGGTAGCAAGGCAGGAGAAGGTACCATAGCTTAAAATCAAAGGCCAGCCAAAGGGACTTCCTTGCTATGTGAACTTTTGCTCAATTCCAATAGCTCAGGTAGAACACACTTGCTGTTACACCATTTTCTGATCTGTGCTTCAAAGAAGCATTGTGGAGAAGAAGTGGGAACCAAAATGTTAACATAAGAAGCTGGAGGAGTTGAAGGAGTTTTCATACTGAGTTGGAAGCTTGCAGATTGTCATAAGTTATGGGAAATGGCAATCAATGCCAGAGCTGACAGGACCATTTTCAGGGCCCTTGTAACTGATTAATACTGTGTAAGACATGCAGAGATAAACACTATTTTCTTTCTAAAATCATCATAGGCTTAGTGGTTGGAAGGGAACAGGAGCAGGTGGAAAAAAGTTCCATGTCTGGAGGTGGAAGTTGACGGAGCTTTGAGCTAAGCCACTTAGCAGCTGTAATTATTTAGGATGAGTGTTAGTTCCAAAAATAAATAGGTAGCAAGAGTTGAGTGCCTGGGAGGCAGAAGAAGTCAAAGGGGCAGCTTATCGGGCTGAGGCTTTTCAAATCAGTAAAGTCAGAAGATTGATTTTGGATGCTTTATGAATACAGGATCTAGTTAAATTTTGGTAGTAGTGTCAAATAGCAGACCCAGAGTGAGGGAGAGGAGTATACCATCCACAGGAACCTTCTCTTTCCTCTACCTCAATTGCCACAACCCTGGGACCCTTACCTTGTTCAACTTGGAATATGATGAGTTTCAAGGACTTCTGGAGATTCTGGGCCTTTGTGGCCAGCTCCATCTTGCACTTGGCTATGTGGTCAATTTGTGGGACGAAGGGCTTTCCATCTGCTGTGGCACTGTCTGCATATGCTGTACTACTCTTCTCAACTGCTGCATCTTCAGCAAGGATATCAATCAGGACACTGAGCTTGTCATACATTAAGTCGCTCTATGTGGGGAAGGAGACAGGGCATTGTTATGAGGGATTCATGCTCGAAAGGACAGAATGAGGAGTCAGATGGTATGGAGAGAGGTGGGGAGGAGTTAATAGTTGGCAGGGAACATTGACCATAGAAAGCTGTATGTGGGGAGATGAAAGTTTAGGGTAAGAACTACTTGGGTAGATGTAATAAGATAACCAAAGGGTGTTAAGGGTTCAAAGAGACATTTGTTTGTGAGCAGCTGCAGGCATCAATGCATGTTGCCTAGTCTTTTTCATGTCACAGTGGCCTGTAAGATGATGTGTAATATGGCAAAATTGAGGAAAGATAAACATTTCTGGATTGGTGGTTTCATGGGCTTGCTCCTATGGATGTGGATATGGTTCTGGATGTGTGCCTGGTGTCTGCCTTTGTCTGTGTGGATGTTTGCGGGGGTGTAGTGTGTGATTATGGCTTGATTCCCAGCTCCATCACTTACTAGTTTGTGAGTGGAGGCAAGTACCTTAATCTCTTTGCATTTTTATATTCTAGGGTAATTGTGAAGATTAAATAAGTCATACATTTTAAGTGCTTAGAACAGTGCCTGGCACAGAGTAAGTGTCATGTTAAGTATTAGCTATTATTGTTACTATTGTTGTTATAGAGGCGAATGTGGGTATATTTCTAGCATGTAGTTGTATATATTTTGGAGCATGTTCTGGTATACAGCCATGTTCATGCATGCTTGGTGCACACCGTCTAGATGTGGACAGATGCTTGGCATATACTTTGGTACATGGTACATGGATAAGTATGTATAGTGCCACCCTTCATTTGGTGAAGGGTGAAAAGTTTTGCACCACAAAGAGTACAAGAGAAAAGAATGGAAACTTACTTTCAAAATCACAGACTCTATTGCTGTATTGTTCTGTTTTATCCGGCTCCAGGCCTTTACGATATCAACCACAAAATCTTCCACTGCTGAGCACAGGAATCTGGAAAGATAAGATAGATGGCACAATGTAACATGGACCATGAGGTCCAGAGCCCTTCTCTCATTATGTTAGTTTCTATATTCCTCCTCTTCCTTTTCCCTCTCTCTTTCTTGATCTCTCCTCTCTCCCTTTCCTTCTCTCCCTACTCCCTCTCCCCTCTTTGTTTATTCTGATTCTTCATGTGCATATGGTGAAATATGCTAATATTAAAGAGAGTTTAAATAGCATTTCTTAGCCCAAATTCTGAATTTCTGGAAAACAATTCAGTTGGTTCAGCTTGGGTCAAGATTTCATCCTAGGTCAAATCAGCTATGGTTCAAAGATCCAGCTAATTTAGTAGAGACAAATGACTTTGGAACTGTAGGGAGTGTTTCTCAAAAGAGAATGTGATATACTTGGTGAGAACCCACCAGAGTCCCAGGAGGAATGAATGACCCACGTATTTAGAGGGGGAGATTGTGTTGCTCAGGCTATGAGAAAGCAGCTGTAGTAGGTACTACAGAGAGTTATCTAGGAATCAGATGGAAATCTATCTTTGAAATTTTGTCTTTTTGGAATAGGAGGAACCTTCACCCCAATCTCATCTTTTTTCCCCCTAAACTTTCCATTCAAGAAGTTTTAGTTGGGAGAAACTCTACTTGGAGAGGTAAACATGCTTTCCTTGGACATAACCCCCAACATATTAAAATGAGCCCCATATCTGCCTAAGAAATGGCTCATGAGGGGCAAAAACACCCCAAAGATTGAGAGCCAAAAGAATACTGACCTGGTTGCGATGATCATCTCTGTCGGATACTTGGCCTTCAGGATTTTGTTCAACTCAGTGGTTGCAGATTCTAAGTGTTGGATGGCAGCAGCCTAGGGGGGAAAAGGAGTATTGAGACCTAGAATCTTAGCGCTTTGATAGGGTGCTACCCATCCTCACCCTTTCATCTCCTACTGATGCTCTACCTGCAACTCAACTACCTCTCTGAAAATAACCACAATTAAAGAATTATTGTTGAAGAACTCCACAGATAATCTTAGATCTGTGGTCATTCTAAAAATAAGAGGTGCATATTGTTTCCTCTATGAAACTAAACACTCAAAAATTGATATGAAGGAGAAACTGTTTGTTCCATGTTTCAAATGAACAAACAAATTCATATTATATAGCTAGTAAATAATAAATCTGGGATTCAAACCCACATCTTTCCAACCAAAGTGTCACCTCTTATATATAAAATTAAAAATAATAATAGGATCCACTTATATAGCACTTACTATGTGCCAGGCTCTTTTCTCAGATGTGTGTGTGTGTGTGTGTGTGTGTGTGTGTGTGTGTATTTTAAAGTAATCCTTTAAAAAATTCTATGAAATAAGAACTATTATCCCCACTTCACAGAAATGAAAACTGAGGCATAGGAAAGGGAGAGCTGATGAGTGGCAGAACTAGGATTTGATTTCAGGTAGTCTGGATCTTTCTTTTCTTTTTAGGGCTGCCCCTGCAGCATATGGAAGTTCCCAGGCTAGGGGTTGAATGGAAGCTGCAGCTGCCAGCCCACACCACAGCCATGGCAACGCCAGATCCAATCTGCATCTGCAAACTATGCCACAGCTCACGGTAACACCAGATCCTTCACCCACTGAGCAAGTCCAGGGATCGAACCCACATCCTCATGGATACTAGTTGGGTTCTTATCCCATTGAGCTATAAGGGGAACTCCTAGTCTGGCTCTTAAGTCTGCTCTCCTAACCACAACTTATATGCATCCCTCTCCATCGCCCCCTATATTCAAACATCTACCAATTCCTGATGATCCTATCTCTTCAATAGGTTTTAAATATGTCCACCCACTTCTCCTTATCTCTATTACCACTTCACTAGTCCAGATCACCATCATCTTTTGTCTATACAATTACAGAACTGCCTATCTTTTTTTCCTTGTCTCTAGTCTTTGTTCCTTCAATTGTTTCTCCACATACCATGGGGATATTCTGCTTAAAACCTTTCTATTAGCTAGCAAACTAGATAGATGGATAGAAATGTGATTAAGAAAGTATAGTAAAATATTAATGGTAGAAAATATCAGTTAAAATTTCCTACTGTTTAAACATTTCATAATGGAATAAGAAAAATCCTCATGTATTTCTCATTGCTCTTAGGACAAAAGTTCAAACTTTTTTGGGGAAGAGATCAAGGTGGTGGATTAGGAGGACATAGAACTCATTTCCCCCCATGGTCACATCAAAAGTACATCTAAAATGTGGAGAAATTATCACAGAAAACTAAGTGGATACTGACAAAGAATTTTCAAAAACCGAGGCTGTAAGAAAGATGCACACAGAATTGAGTAGGAAGGGAAGAGAAGCAATCAGTTTGGAACCTGTGTCCCTGGGAGGAGACATAGAAGAGGGATGGGATTAAAAAGGCAGAAGCCTTTTTGGGGAGTGAGCAGTTCAAGCCACGTAATGGGCACCACAGCCCTTGGATCTGACACCAAACGACAAGTCCCCTTAGCTGGTTAGATTACCAGTGGGACTAATAGGAGGGCTGTAAGAAACCTAGACTCAGAGAGACTCAAATCAAGATGGTAGAGTATGAGAATATGAAACTCACTTTACCCCACGAACACATCAATATGTGCAACAGTTCTCTTTGAATACTAATAGGAAACTGGCAGAAAAACTCCTGTACAACCAAGACTGTAAGAAAGATGCGCTTGGAATCAGATAAGAAGGGAAGAGAACCAATGAAGTTGGGACCTGTTCCCCTAGGAGGAGACTCAGAGGAAAAGACAAACACCCACCCTGGGGAGTGAATAGCTTGAGCCACATATTGAGCACCCCAGCCCTGGGGTCGAACGCAGGGAATATAAGCCCTCTTGGCTGGTTGGAGAGCCGGTGGGATTCAGGAGGGCTGAGAAGCCTGACTATGCTCATGGAGAACCTGTGAATGTTAGCTAGCCTCCAAAGCAGGGCAGAAAGCGTGGATTAAAATACCCAGCTGGATGACTGGTCTCCTGTGATGACTCTGGTGTGTGCCCCAGCCTGAGCCAAACAAATGCTCCAACACCAGTTGCTTCACATAGAGCTCCACATTGGACTGAGGGCTGCCACAAGCAAGGAAGAAGCTTGGCTGTAAGATGCTATGATATAATCTATAGTGGAAAAAATCTGAAAAAGAATATATGTATATATCTGAATATATATAAAGAATATATTTTTATATATTCTGAATATATATAGAATATTTCTCTATATATCTGAATCACTTTGCTGTACACCTGAAACACTGTAAATCAGCTGTACTTAAATTTTTAAAAAGATGCTACAGTGGATCAAATCCTGAGTGGCATCCAAGCAGGGAAGGGGTGGCCATTACTGGCAATTGCACATATCAGAGGCAGACCAGATCTCTGATGGCAGCCAGACCACCACAGCTCATGCCTTGACCCCCCCGCCATGAACACCCACCCCAGCCTCTTTTGCTCCAGTACTGCTCTGCTCAGGTAAGGGTACCAGTGCTGGGAGAGGGAAGAGCACACACTTAAATGCATCAAGCAGATCTGACCTGAGCTTTAGGGCTTTTGATCCAGCAACTCAGGACTTGATCCTACTCCCAATAGGGCAGTGATGTCCACTGAGCAGAGGGAAAGCCCTGAATCACACTTGGCTCTGCCCTAGCACCTCTATCTCCAGCCTCACCTCCTACCAAGGTTTTACCTACCAGCACACCTGAAGAAAGGTGATTTTTACTCATATCACATCTAGATCTACCACAAAGCCACTGGGTACAAGCAGACTGCATAGGAACACTCCTACATAAGGACATCCCTTCAAGACCAGCATAGGTATTGACCTAATTTCATAGAGATAGAGAAAGATAAGCAAAATGAAAAGACAGGGGCCTTTGTCTCAATTGAAAGAGAGAGCGAAAAGCCCTGGAAAAACAATGAATGAAACGGAAATAATTTACTAGATAAAAATTTTAAAGCATTAGTAATAAGAAAGATAACTGAATTAGGGGAAAAATAGATGAACGCAGTGAGAGATTTAACAAGGAACTAGCAAATATAAAAGAACCAGTCAGAACTGAAAAATACAATAACTGAAAAAACACACTGGACGGAATTAACAGTGGACTAGGTGATACAGAAAAACACATAAGAGATCTGGAAGATAGAAAATGGAAATCACACAATCAGAATAGCAAAATCTATATATATATATTTCATATAATATTGGTCCCAGAAGAAGAGAGAGAGAAGGTGGTTGAAAATGTTTTAAATGAAATTATAGCTGAAAAGTTCCCATACCTAAGAAAGAAACAGATATCCAGATATAGGAAGTACAGAAGGTCCCAAATAAGATGAACCCAAACGGACCCATACCAAGACCCATCATAATTAAAGTGTCAAAAGTTAAAGAGAGGATTCTAAATGTAGCAAGGAAAAATAGTTAGTTACAAGGGGACCCCTGTAAGACCATCAGTTGATTTCTCTATAGAAACATTGTAGGCCAAAAGGGAGTGGCAAGATATATTCAAAATCTTGAAAGGGAAAAACCTGTAATGTAGGATACTCCACCCAGCAAGATTATCATTTAGAATAGGAGAGAGAAAGAACTTCTTAGACAAGCAGAAACTAAAATAAATGAGCAATACTAAACCTACTCTAAAAGAAATATTAAAGGGTCTTCTCTAAATAAAAAAGAAGAATCCATAGAAAAGGAAAATTCCCAAATAGGAAAGGCAAATATATAATAAGGATTTATGATCATTTAAATAAACAAGCACATAGATTAAAAGAAGAAAAAATGTAAAATCAATTATAAAGACAACAGTAAAGGGATAAGCATGAAGATATAAAATATGACTTAAAAAATAAAATGTTGGGGGGAGTAAAAATGTAGATCTTTTAGAATGTGTTTAAATTTAAATGACTATCAGATTAAATAAAGTAGATATAATTATGGGTCAACATATTTGAACCCCATGGAAACCACAGATCAAAAACCTTCAAAAGATAAACAAAAACCAAAAAGAAAGGAAATCAAGCATATTACTAAAGAAAATTGTTAAACTACAACACGAGAAACAAAAAAGAATAAACAGAGAACTACAAAAACAACTGGAAAGCAAGTAATAAAATGGCAGTTAAGTACATACCTATCAATAATTACTTTAAATGTCAGTAGACTAAATGTTCCAATCAGAAGACAGTGGGCTGACCAGATTAAAAAAGTCAGACCCTTCAATATGCTGCCTAAAAGGGAATCTATTCAGAGCTAAACACACATGGAATAAAGGTGAGGGGATAGAAAAAGATAATTAATGAAAACAAAAATGACAAAGTAGGGGTTAGCGATATTCATATAGGACAATATAGACTTTAAAATGAAGGCTATAATAAAAGACAAAGACAGAGAAGGGTATTATATAATGATAAAGGGATCAATACAAGAAGAAAATATTACACTTGTTAACATATATGCACCCCAAACAATAAGGTCCTACTATATAGCATGGAACTATATCAAATCTCCTGGGACAGAACATGATGGAAAATAATATCCTAAGAATGTATTTATGTATGAGTGAGTCATTTGCTGTAAAGCATAAATTGGCAGAACACTGTAAATCAACTATACTTTAATTAAAAAATATACACCCAATATAGGAGCACCTAAATATATAAAGCAAATACTGACAGACATAAAGGGAGAATTTGACAATAATACAATAATAGTAGAGGATTGTAACACTCCTCTGACGTCAATGGATATATCATCCAGACAGATAATAAGAAAATAGTGGACTTAAATGACACAATAGACTAGTTGGACATAATAGATATCTACAGGACATTCCATTCCCAAACAACAGGATACACATTCTTTTCAAGTGCATATGGAACGTTTTCCAGGATAGATCACATGCTCACATGCTAGGCAGTAAAAAAGCCTCAACAAATTTAAGAGGATAGAAATTATATCAAGTATTTTTGCATGTGTGTGACCAAAACAGTATGAAACTAAAAATCAACTACAGAAAGAAAAATAGGAAAAACATAAACACGTGGAGGCTAAACAACATGTTACTATAAAACTAATGGGACAATGATGAAATCAAAGAGGAAATCAGAAAATACCTCAAGAAAAATGAAAATACAAATATAACTTTCCAAAATCTATGGGATGCAGCAAAAGCAGTTCTAAGAGGGGAGTTCGTACCAATACAGGCCTTCCTCAAGAAACAAGAAAAATCTTAAAAAAACAAGAGTTAGAAAAAGAAGAACCTACTACCTAAAAGAGTTAGAAAAGAACAAATAAAGCCCACAGTCAGCAGAAGGAAGGAAATGATAATATCAGAGAGAAAATAAATAAAATAGAGACAGAAAAAGCAATAGAAAAGATCAGTGAAACCAAGAGCTAGTTCTTTGAAAAGATAAATAAAATTGACAAAACTTAAGCCAGGCTTACCAAGGAGAAATGAGAGAGGACCCAAATAAACAAAGTAAGAGATGAAAGAGGAGAAATAAAAGCCAATACTACAGAGATACAAAAAAAAAAATCAGATTATGAGCAGTTATATGCCAATGTATTGGAAAACTAGAAAAAATGAACACATTTCTAGAAAAATTCAGACTCAGTCAAGAAGAAACAGGAGTTCTCTGGTGGCCTAGCAGTTAAGAATTGAGTGTGGTCACTGCTGTCACTCAGGTTTGATCCTGGCCTGGGAACTTCTGCATGCTATGGGTACAAATAACCAAAACAAACGAAAAACAACAACAACAAAAACCCCAGACAATTTGAACAGACTGATCACTACTACTAAAGTTGAATTTGTAATAAAAAAAACTTCCAGCAAACAACAGTCCAGGACCAGACAGCTTCAGAGAGGAATTCTAACAAACATGTAAAGAAGAGCTAATACTGATCCTTCTTAAACTATTCTCAAAAATCGAAGAGGAAAGAACACTCCCAAATTTATTCTAAAAAACCGCCATTACCATGATACCAAAACCAGACAAAGAAGCTACTGAAAATTTATAGGCCAATATCTTTGATGAATATAAATGCAAAAATCCTTAAAATATTAACAAACTGAATCCAACAATATGTAAAAAGGATATACACTAAGATCAACTTGGATTTATTCCAGGGTCATGAGGGTAGATCATATTAATTGATTTGGCTACAAATCAATTAATATGATACATGAGTTTAATGAAAGGAAGGATAAAAATCATGTGATCATCTCAATAGATGCATAAAAAGCATTTGACAAATTTCAACATCCATTATAAAAATTCTCACCCAAAGTGGGTATAATAGAGGGAATATATGTCAACATAATTAAGGCCATTATGATAAACCTATAGCCAATATCATACCAACAGTGAAAAGCTGAAAGTCTTCCCACTAAATTTAAGAACAAGACAAAGATGCTAACTCTCAGAAAGTTCTAGCCACAGCTTTCAGAGAAGTACAAGAAATAAAAGGCATTCATTTTGGAAGAGGTAAAACTGTCACTATTTGCTGATGAAATGATCTTTATATAGAGAACTCCAAAGTCTCCATCCCCAAATATTAGGGCTAATAAATGAATTCACCAAGGTTGAAGAATACAAGATTAATATGCCAAAATCTGTTGCATTTCTATACACTCATAATGAGCTATCAGAAAAAGACAGCAAGAAAGCAATCCTGTTTAAAATCACATAAAAAAATACCTAGGAATAGACTTAACTAAGGAGGTGAAAGACCTATAATCTGAACAGCGTAAAACATTGATGAAAGAAACTGACGATGACTCAAAGAAATGGTAAGATATCCCATGCTCTTAGATTGGAAGAATTAATATTGTTAAAAATGGCCATTCTACCCAAAGTAATCTACAGATTTAATACACTCCCTATCAAAATACCTATGATATTTTTCATAGAACTAGAAAATAAAAACCCATATAGAACCACAAAAGACTGAAATTGCCAAAGCCATCTTGAGAAAAAGAACAAAACTAGAGGTATAACCCTCCTGAGACTTCAGAATATACTACAAAGCAATAGTAATCAAAACATCATGGTATTGGCAGAAAAACAGACACATAGATCGATGGAGCAGAAACGGAACTGGAAATAAACCTATGCACCTATGGTCAATTAATTTATGACAAAGGAGGCAAGAATATAATGGAGAAAATACAGTCTCTTCATCAAGTGGTACTGGGAAAACTGGATGGCTACATGTAAAACAATGTGACTAGAACATTCCCACAGACCATATACAAAAATAAATTCAAAAAGTGGTTCAGGAGTTCCCATCATGGCTCAGTGGATAATGAATCCGACTAGGAACCATGAGGTTGCAGGTTCGATCCCTGGCCTTGCTCAGTGGGTTAAGGATCTGGTATTGCCAGGAGCTGTGGTGTAGGTTGCAGATGTGGCTCAGATCCCACATTGCTGTGGCTCTGGCATAGGCCAGCAACTACAGCTCTGATTAGACCCCTAGCCTGAGAACCTCCATATGCCATGGGTGTGGCCCTAGAAAAGACAACAACAACAACGAAGCCAAAAAAGTGGTTCAAAGACCTAAATGTAAGACATAACACCATAAAACTCCTAGAAAAGGACATAATCAGACAACCCTTTGACAAAAATCATATTTTTTGGGTCAGTCTTCTAAGGAAAAGGAAATAAAAACAAAAATAGATAGGACCTAATTAAACTTAAAAGCCTTTGCATAGCAAAGGAATCCATTAATAGGATAAAAAAATTATGAAAGTGGAGAAAATATTTGTAAATCATGTGGCTGACAAAGGGTTAATATACAAAATATACAAGCAGGTCATACCACTCAATATCAAAAAAAGAAACAACCCAATCAAAAACTGAGAAGAGTTAAATAGACATTGTCCTGAGGAAGACATAAATATGGTTAACAGGAACAGGAAAAGATGCTCAACATTGATAATTATTAAAGAAATGCAAATCAATACAACAATGAGCGATCACCTCACATCTGTCAGAATGGATATCACCAAAAAGTCTATAAATAAGAAATGGTGGTGAGAATATGGAGAAAAGGAACTCTAGTAAACTGTTGGTGGGAATGTAAATTTGTGTGGCCACTACGGAAAACAGCATTTCCTCAAAAAACTAAAATAGAACTACCATATGATCTAGCAATTCTACTCCTGGTTATATATCCAGAAAAAAAAAAAATGGAAACGCTAATTCAAAAAGATATATACATCCTAGTTTTCATAGCAGCACTATTTAAAATAGCCAAGACATGGAAGCAACCTAAGTGCCTATCAACATATGATTGGATTAAGACAAACACACACACACACACACACACGGGAATATTAGCTATTAAAAAGAATGAAATCTTCCCATTTGGAGCAATGTGGATGGACCTAGAGAATATTATGCTTAGTTAAATATATCAGACAAAGAAAAAATACTGTATGATATCACATATTTAGAATCTAAAAATATATAAATGGATATATATATATACATATATATGAATGGAAACAGACTTACAGATGATAGGAAGCAAACTTGTGCTTACCAAAGGAGAGAGGGAGAAATTAGAGATACGGGATTAACAGGTAGAAAATACTATATATAAAATAGACAAGCAACAAGGATATACTGTATAGTACATGGAATTACACACATTATCTTGTAATGCCTATAATAGAGTATAATTGCAAAAATACTGAATCACTATGCCATACACCTGAAACTAATATAATATTGTAAACCAATTATATAATTTTTTTTTTCTTAAAGAAGTGGGTATCTAAAGGAAAGGAAAAATCCCACTAGTCCAGGCAAATACATGGTAAATGCTAAGGAATAACCACTTAAATAAGCTAGTACAAAGAGTAAAAGAAGAAAAATTGTAAAATCAACTATAAATACCATAGTCAGTAAAGGGATAAACATGAAGATGTAAAATGTGACATCAAAATACAAAGTATGGGAGAAGAGAGTAAAAATGTAGCTCTTTTAGAATGTGTTTGAACTTAAAGGGCTATCTGTTTAAAACAAATAGTTATCATTATAGGTGAACATATATGAACCCCATAGTAACCAAAAATCAAAACTCTATAATAGATTTACACACAAAAAAGAGAAAGGAATAAAAAAAATAACACTATAGTCATCAAATCAAAGGGAAGAAAAAATATAAAGGAATAAATAAGAATGACAATCCCCCAAAACAGTCTTCAATTTCACTGCTGGGTATATATTCAAAGAAAATGAAAACACTAATTTGAAAAGGTAAGTGCACCCCAATGATCATAGCAGAGCAATTTACAATAGCTAAGATATGGAAGCAACCTAAGTGTTCATCAATAGATGAGTGGATAAAGATGTGGTGTATGAGTACACACACATACACAATGGAATACTACTCAGCTGCCATTTGCCACAATGTGGATGGACCCTGAGGGTATTATGCTTAGTGAAATAAGTCAGAATAAGACAAAGACTCTATTTTATCACTTATATGTGAATTGTGAAAAAATTAATTTATATTTAAAAAACAGAAACAGACTCACAGGTGTAGAGAACAAACTAGTGACTAGCAGTGTAGAAGGATGAGGAGGGGCAAGATAGGGGTATTGGACTCAAAGATACAAAGCACTATGTATAAAATAAATAAGAAAGTTGGATATATTGTACAGCAAACAAATAAACATAGACTCCTCTAGTGCAGAGCACATATACACTTGCTTATTCTTGAGACAAGGCAGAAAAAAGCAGATTGAAACTGAATGAGACTCTGAATGATGTCCTGCAACCACTCTGGCACAGGCCCAGCCTGAGCCAAGTGCCCATTCTACCCTACCTACTTCACAATAGCTGTTCTACACTAGGGTTAGAGCTGATGTGGCTGAAGAGAGTGCTCAGATGTGAGGTACTATACCAAGACAAATGAAAATGGAAATACAATTTTACAAAACCTATGGGATGCAGCAAAAGAAGTTCTAAGAGGAGTTCATACCAATAAATGCCTTCCTCAAGATAAGAAAAATCTTGAATAAATAACTTATCCTACAACTCAAAAGAGTTAGAAAAAGAACAAAGCCTAAAGTCAACAGAAGGAAGGAAACAATAATATTAAAGTGGAAATAAATAAGAGATCCAAAAAACAATAGAAAAGATCAATGAAACCAAGAGCTGGTTCTTGGAAAAGATAAGTAAAATTGACAAACCTTTAGCCAGGCTCACCAAGAAGAAAAGAAAGAGGACCCAAATTAAATAAGAAATGAAAGAGGAGACATAACAACCAATACCAAAAAGATACAAAAAGTCATAAAATATACAATGAACAGTTATATGCCAATGATTTGGAAAACCTAAAAGAAATAGACACATTTCTAGAAACGTAATCTTCCAAGACTGAATCAGGAAAAAATAGACAGTCTGAACAGACAGATGACAAATTCAACTTCACTGATAGTAGTGAAGTTGAATTTGTAATAAAAAAATACTCCCAGTAGACCAAGGTCCATGACTGGGTGGCTTCACAGGGGGGTTATACCAAACATATAAAGAAGAGCTAATATATATATTCAAACTAGTCCCAAAAATTGAAGAGGAAGGAACACCTCCAAATTCATTCTATGAGGACACTATTATACTGATAACAAAACTAGACAAAGACACCATGAAGAAAGAAAATTACACACCAATCTTTGATGAATATATATGCAAAAATCCTCAAAAATATTAGCAAACTGAATCCAATAATATATAATCATATACCATGATTAAGTTGGATTTATTCTAGGGATGAAAAGATGGTTTAGTAGTCATAAATCAATCAATGTGATACACCATATTAAAAAAAGCCAGGGAAAAAATCACATGACCCTCTCTATGGATGCAAAAAAATCATGTGACAAAATTAAATACCCATTTATGATAAAAACTCCCATCAAAGTGGGTATAGAGGGAATATATCTCAACATAAATTAAGGCCATTATGACAAACCCACAGACAACATCATACTCAGTGGTGAAAAGCTGAAAACCTTTTCTCTAAAATTAGGAACAAGAGGAGTTCTTGCTGTGGTGCAGTGGGTTAAAAATCCGACTGCAGCAGTTTGGGTTCAATCCCCAACCCAGTGCAGTAGATTAAAGGATTTGGAGTTGCCACAGCTGTGGCGTAAGTCACAGCTGCAGCTTGGATTCAGTCTCTGGCCTGGGAACTTCCATATGCTACAGTTGCAGCCATTAAAAATAAATAAATAAATAATATAATAAAATCAGGAAGAAGACATGGATACCCACTCTTGATACTTCTATTTAACATATTATTGGAATTCCTGGCTATGAGAATCAGAGAAGGAAAAAAAATAAAAGGCATCCAAATTGGAAAGGAAGGAGTAAAACTGTCACAATTTGCAGATGACATGATACTATATATAGAGAACTCTAAATTGTCTACCAAAAAGCTATTAGAATTAATAAAGTAATTCAGTAAAGTTGTAGGGTACAAGATTAGTATACAGAAATCTGTTGCTTTCCTATACACTAATAATGAACTATCAGAAAAAGACAGCAAGAAAACAATCCTGCTTAAAAATCACATCAAAAAGAATAAAATACCTAGGAATAAACTTAACCAAAGGAGGTGAAAGACCTATACTCTGAAAATGATAAAACCTTATTGAAGGAAATTGAGGATGATACAATGAAATGGAAGGATATCCCATGTTTATGGATTGGAATAATTAATACTGTTTAAAATATCCCTAGTACTTGAAGTAATCTATAGACTTAATGAAATCTCTGTGAAAATACCCAGGATGTCTTTCACAGAACTAGAAAAAAATAATGCTAAAATTTATATGGAACCACAAAAGAACCAGAATTGCCAAAGCCATCTTGAGGGAAAAGAATAGAGTGGAAAGTATCACACTCCTTGACTTAAGACTATACTACAAAGCTACAGTCATCAAACAGCATGGTACTGGCACAAAATAGAAACAGAAATCAATGGAATAGAACAGGGAGTTCAGAAATAAACCCTCACTCTTGTGGCCAGTTAATACACAACAAAGGAAGCAAGAATATACAATGGAGAGAATATTGTCTCTTCCATAAATGGTATTGGGAATACTGGACAGCCACATGTAAAAGAATAAATTCAAAATGGAATAAAGACTTAAATGTGAGACCTGAAACCATAAAAATCCTAGAAGAGAACATAGGCTGTATAATCTTTTCATAAATTGTAGCATTATTTTTTGGATCTGCCTCAAGTCAAAAGAAACAAAATTAACAAATGGGGTCTAATTTAACTTAAAGATTTTTGCACAGCAAAGGAAACTTGACAAAATGAAAAGACAGAACCTACTGAATGAGAGAAAATATTCATATATGGTATGACCAATAAGGGGTTAATACCCAAAATATATAAACAGCCCATACAACTCAATATCAAAAAAGGACATGCAGGGAGTTCCTGCCATGGCTCAGTGGTTAATGAATCTGACTAGCATCCATGAGGACTCAGGTTTGATCCCTGGCCTTGCTCAGTGGGTTAAGGATCTGGTGTTGCCATGAGTGGTGCAGGTCACAGATACAGCTCAGATCCTGTGTTGCTATGGCTGTGGCATAGGACGGCAGCTATGGCTCAGATTCAACCCCTGGCCTGGGAACCTCCCTAAACAGCAAAAAAAAAAAAAAAAAAAAAAAAAAAAAGCCAAACATGAAAATGAAATCCCTATGAAAATTAAATACTGATTAAAAATGGGCAGAAGGTCTGAATAGATGTTTTTCCAAAAAAGATATACAGATGGACAACAGGCACATGAAAAGATGCTCATCATCACTAATCATTAGATAAATGCAAATCAAAACCACAATGAGATACTACTTCACACCTGTCAGAATAGCTATCATCAAAAAGAGCTATAAGTATTTGTGAGGATTTTGAGAAAAGGGAACTCATAATAGACTGTTGCTGGGAATGTAAATTGGTTTAGGCACTATAGAAACAGTATGAAACAGTATGAAAGTTTCTCAAAAAACCAAAATTGGAACTACCATATGACTCAGAAATTCCACTCCTAGGAATGTATCTGAAGAAATGAAAGCACTTATGGGAAAGATACATGTACCCCAGTGTTATTAGCAACATTATTTACAATGACCAAAATATGGAAGCAACCTATATATATGTCAATAGATGAATGGATAAAGATGTAGTGCGTGTATTTGTGTGTGTATACACTTAGTGGGATATTATTCAGCCATAGAAAGAAAGAAATTCTGCTATTTGCAACAATGTGGATGGATCTAGAGGGTATTATGCTTAGTGAAATAAGTCTAAAATTATGTTGTGAGCCACATGGGAAGTCCAAATAAGTCTAAAATAAAAAGACAAATACTCTACGTTATCACTTATGTGTAGTATTTAAAAAATAAAAAAGATAAAAAATTTAAAAAGGATGAATATTATAAAAACAGAAATGGATTCAGAGATATAGAGAACACACTGGTGCTTACCAGTGGGGAGAGGGAAGGTGAGAAAGGCACGTTAGGGGTGTGGGATTAAGAGATATAAATTACTCTGTATAAAATAAAAAAGCCATAACGATATGTTGTATAGCACAGGGAAATGTAGCTATTATTTTGTAATTACTTAAAGTTTAAATAACAAAAAATATTGAATCACTATGTTGTATACCTAAGAGTAATACCGTAAATCAACTACACTTAAATTTTCTTAAAAAAGTTTAAACTTCCTGCTATAGTTTACCAAGCCCTTTCTGGCCTGGCCCCTGATTACTTTTCCAACCTCATCTTTGGTTACTTCCCCTATATACACACTCCCTGGCCCTTATGCCTTAGGCATTATGAATGCATTTATGTTCTATGACTATTCCATGCTCTCCTTTTCCTTTGTAACAACACATACTGTTCCATCTAGAACAGGCTTCTTCTTACTTATCCTGATTAACTCCCTCTGGTCCTGGAATCTCTTTTGAAATGACTCTTCTGAGAAGTTTTCCATGATCTCCACCAGACCGAGTTAGGTATACCTGCTGAGTCTTCCTATTCTCCTCTATTTCCTTATGTGCTAACACTCATACTACTTTAGTAAACTATTTTTCTAGCACTGCAAGTTGACTATGGGCTCTATGACAGTATGGACTGTGTCATTCTTCTTTATCAATTTAGCATAAGAATGGCTCCTCAAACAGTATCTCATGCATTATAGTTAATCTATAGTTTCCATATATATATTATGAGTGAATGAACAAGTAAATGGCTGACTGAATTATCTCCCCAATACCTAACACATTTTTTGGTAAATAACTGCTGATTGAAATGTCCTCATTCCTCAGTGACCTCATCCTCATCAAGCCTATGGAAAATACAAAAGTTTCTCTCTGGGTTTTGCCTATTATTTCAATGTGTAATAAAGACGTCGGGGAATTCCTTTGTGGCTTAGAGGTTTAAGGATCTGGTATCCCTGCAGCGGCTTGGGTTGCTGCTGTGGCGTGGGTTCAACCCCTGGCCAGGGAGCTTCCAGATGCTATGGGCATGGCCAAAAAATAAAGATGTTGGTCTGAATTGTAGCTAAGTAGTAGTTACCTCAAATCGGGGTACATCCATTTCAACTTGTCCTCTTAGCAATGGGGTTTGTCTGGGAGTCTCACGGATCATTACACTCCATCTGAAATAAAGTTTAAAGACAGATATTTAGGGCTCTGTTTCTTCAGTGGCTGGCATCAATGATTCATATGTCATGAAAGAGGTCAAAATGTTTATGTGGTGAGCAGTGATGAGTTATAGGGGATGCCCAAGTTATCTCAGGTCACCTGACTGCAAGGTATTCCCCAAGAGGGTCCTCTGCCTCATGACTTTTCAAGGCAATGTGATGGGAGGATTCCCACCATGGGGTTCTCAGAGAGCAGTGCTTCTCAAGGAGTGGTAACTAGCAAGATCACCTGAGGTGCTTTTGTAAAATGCATATACCAAGGCCATACCCAAGACCTACTAAATAAAAGCATTTGTGGTAGGGCCCAGCTTGGTACCTTGAAAAAGCTCCCCGGGATATCCTTATGAGCAGCCACAAATCAAATAATATGCCCCCACATAGAAAGTCTTTCTTCTCAGAAGATTGGAGGGCAATAATCTCTCTTCCCTGGGGCACAGATAATCTAGGCCAATTGTTTAAGAGCCCCCCCCCCTTTTGGAGTTTCTTTGAGAACCCAATGAAACTGTAGAATAATTTCTCTACTATCCTAGAACAGAAAGATGGAAACTTTCCCAAGAAAAAAAATATGCAGACATAGATAATTAGCTATGCAATTTGAAGGAGCTTTATGGAACACTTGAAATTTACCAGTGGGGGCTCCTGCTCTAGGATCTTTTAAGTTTGAGGAGGGGCTTCGGTGATGTTTATAGGCTACATTGTAGACCCTGGCTTCTTAATAGACAAGGTCCCCCAAATATCCCTGCACTGAAGCCAGAAAGGCAGTGAGGCTCTGTGAGGGAGTTTAGAACATTCCTGATTGAGATGACATAAGTGGGAGTAACTGGCATGGGACTGGAAAGCCACAACAACCTGATCTTTCAGCCACTCACCTGTCTAGAATCCTCACGCTAGCTTGCTCCACTCTGTTGAGGATGTTCAGAGGTGACTTGTTTCTGTTCCAGAACGCACCCCAGCCTAGGACACGGGCCAGATCATTACCGGTTCCAAGCGGGATGACTGCCAGCTGACACTGCAAGAACAAAAACCAGACATCCTTTTCAGACAATCCTACCAAGATGCACCCATAAAAGAAACAAGGGGGCGCTATTTGGGAAAGAATAAGGTCTCAAAGCCAGTGGCAATAAGGGACTCATGATTTTAGGAAGCATAATAGGAAGATGTTTGAAACTGAGTGAAATTTTTCTCTAAGGAGTTGGGTCCCACTCTTGGCAATACAGAATCAACTCAGTAAGGGGAAAAGTTGCTGGGATATGTCAACCTGTATAGCCATGCTTATAAAGGAGAAATACGGCCACACATTTCTATCTAAGCTGGGCCCAGGAGGTGAGGTGCCTCAAGTAGACAAAGCTATTGCAGCCAGAAGAGCAGGAGGCTCCTTGCATAGGGGGTAAGGTAAAAAAACATTTTTGCTACTCTTGAGACTCAGGGAAGAAAACCAGTGGCCTCAGGAGGGCTAGGAAATTGGGGGCTGAATGCTGCCTGATGCCACTTTTTTTTTGGCTTGCTTTCCTCCCCTTTAAATATTCACTTTGGGGCTTGGGGGATAGAGCACTGCTCATCTTTTCCTGCTAACTTCCTCACTTCTCCTTTCCACAGATAGAACACCAGAAAATGGTATAGGTGTGCAGGCTTAGATCGGGAATCTACCAGTCAGGTTGACTATGAAACCAGTGGGAAATGGATATTTTCCAAAGGAGATTAAAGCCCAGGGACCTCTTGGGATAAGTAGCTCCACACCCCTAGTCTCTCTAGCAATGGGTAAATTAAGTCAGCTAGAGACTCACCCGTTCATTTAATTCAAAGGCATCAATCAGAGACAGGACCCAGCTCACGCTGCCATCGCCACCACAAACCACGATGCGAAAACGAGCAAAGTTCTTGAACATGCAGAGCCTGGAAAGGAAGAGGTGGAAAGGGAGTTATTTCATGAACTGATGAATTTTATAACTTCCCTACAATATGCCAGGAGCTAAGGACCGCTGCTTCTGCACCCTACTATCAGGCTACCTGGCATCTTTCCCTTAACTGGAGCTCTCTGTGTACCTAAGATCACAGGCAATCTGGAGATCAGGCCTTCCCTCAACCCACACTCTTCTTTGCCCAACCATGTTCTGAAAGCTACTAGTCAGCCAAATCTATTTGTTGAGGCCCAGAAGAATGCTTTGCACAGTTGCCAGGGCTGAACAGTCAGATGGGCCCCAAAGAAAACAGGCCTGTAGTAGAAACATATCTATTTGGCCTCAGGAAAAATTGAGTGACAGGAAAGGTAGAGGGCAATATCCACTTGCCTCCTCCTCTGAAGTCAGGAGACACAGTTTTTACTTCTTCTAATCAGAAAAGGTGAAACCAATCTGAGGGCAGGACATAGGCTTGGAAGAATTTCTGGGAGAGGGCTAAAAGTCCTCTAACCAGCCAACTCAAAATGCTCTGGATTTGTATTTGTGTCCTAACTTGAGATCATAGATCTTTCCTGCCCAGATACGACAACTAATTCTAGGAAGCCTATTCTAGTCTAGAATATATATGGAGCCGGGGGTCCCTTCTATATACTCAACTATATTATATCCCTTAACCAAGGCTTACCCGGCTTCTGGTCCACCCTTCGACAGGTCAAACACTTGAGACGGGTTGAGGTATTGCTTGAATTTCCGGAGGAAGACGATCCCCTGGTGATCGCCGCTTTTTGAGTTGATGAAGATGAGAAGGGGGCATGAACAGGCTGAAGACCAATCAAGATTCCAGAAGTCTGAAGATACTACTAATTGGCCTAATATATGCACACAACAGAGAAAAAAGGGAAAAAAAGCAAAGGGCCGTTGAGATGGAAGCAAAATACACCTTAACATCAAATTTTGCAGACTTTGTAAAAAGCAGCTTTATTGAGGCATCACTGATATCCAAAGAACTGCACATATTTAACGTGTACAATTTAATGAGTTTAGACATAGTCAAATACCCATGATATCACACCACAAAGTAATAGAAGTCCAACACTTCCCACAGCTCCCTTGTACCTCTGATACAGGAAGAGAGGGGAAGTCGGGATGCAGCCCCAAGGAACTTTTATTTTAAAAAAAGCCAACAAAAGCTGGTCTTTGGCCCAGCTGCTGCCAGGCAACCAATATTTGCTGAGCAACTACTACATGCCAATCATCATGTGAGATACTGCTAGGTGTCTAGCTCTTGCCCTCAAGCTGGGGAGACAGATTCATACACAAGAGTATATTGGAACACAAGAACAAGAAAATTGCCACCATAACCAGAGATCAATAAAATCTCAAGGGGAAACTGAGGAAGGAGAAGGCTGAGAGCCTAGGAGGAGGATCAGCATGCCAACTAGTCCTTTCTCTGCCAGAGATAGCTCGGTTCTCACACTGAGAAGATATCAGGTCTGGAGAGATGAGGAGGAAAGACTGTCTTTCAGCCAGGAGCTAATGACAGAACATATCAATGTAGGGTAAAGTTTGGAGCTTTAATCACTCCTCTAAGGCTCTGGCAGAGCAATCTAAGTCATCACACCAACTTCCAGAGGAAACAAGTCTACAGGGAGATTGTCTGGACAGGAGAGAAGCTTTTAATAATCCCCAACACTGAAGTTCCCCATAGAGAAGAGGAGTTACAGCAGTCTAAATTGCCAAAGCCTGCCAGCTCATGCCGAGTCGTAGGGCCTGTTGGCAGGGAGACAGGCAGTGAGCAATGGTCTCATAGGAGATGCTAGGCAAATTGTAAGCCCCCCAAACCTCTAAGCTTGTGGCTTGCCAGAGATGCCCCAGCAAAAATAAATTCAAAGGAGAAAAAGCATATGGCTAGCTCCTGAGTGGTGTGGGATGGGGGTGGGGGGGGGAGGTGGGTAAAAATGTCCCATTTATTGTAGCCTGGGTGAAAGGGAGCCTCAAGGAAGACTGCTGACTTAAGCAGATTTTGTGGCTGTTTTGCCTGGAAAAATCTAAAGCAGGCTTCCTCTGTGGGCCAATTTCTACTCATTGGCCATTAGAGCTTGAAGGTATCCTGAGCCAGCTAGCCTGTTATGTACCAAACTCTCAGGGCTTGCCAGGGTTCAGTGCTACAAGCGGAGTCTGCTCTGTCCTTTCAGTAGCATAACTTGGAAGTAGTTACTCTCCCTGATCATGTTACCCTGTTCTAACATTTTCTTTTTCTTTCTTTTTCTTTTTTTTACAAAAGGTAACCTATTAACACAATGGTAGTTAAGACATTTGTTCATTCACTCAACAAATATGTATTGAGGGCATTCTCTGTGCCTTTTTCTGTCCTTGTTATGTCCTATCTGTCACTGACAAGATAGAAACAATATTTACTCTTATGGAACTTATATTCTAATGGAGTGATACATACCATAGCAAATAAACATAGAAAATAATGCGCTATGAAGAAAGATAAGGCAAGAAAGGGGGATGGAGACTGAAGGGGGTGTTATTTTAGATAGGGTATTCAGGGATGGCTTCTCTGGGGGAGATATTTGAGATGAGATGGGAATGAAGTGAGCAATGCAGATATCTGGGGGAAAAGTTTTCTGGGAGGAGCAGGAGGGAGAATAAGAAGTCACCTAGACAAAGTGGACTACATGGGATGTCTGGGGACAGTGAAGAGAAGAGCATGGCAGCTGTGGAGTGAGAGAGGGAGAGAGTGATAGGACATGAGATCAGAGAGGTGACAGGGACCAGATAAAATAAGATGTTAGAGGAAGCAGTTCAAACTGTTCAGTATGGAATTGAAACCTTAGGGGTTAGGTCTTCAGATACATGAAGAAAATAGTCAAAAGATGGTATCTTTTTATGTGCTTGTTCCCCTACCAACCAACAGCATAGGCCTCAAGTCATGGCCTGGACAGTTTTACCTCTCCTTTGTCTTAGAACCTGATTCTGCTTGTGTTTCCCTTCCTTACTAAAGGGATCATCCTTGCTGGAATATAGCAATGTTAGGCAGATTCCTAACCAGGTAAGTGATTCTGCCCATAGCATTGCTTTTGAATGGGCTGATGTTAATTGTAAGGGAATGTCCTGTACTATTCAAATTGTTGCTTAAATTGCTAAGCAATTCAAACAAAAACAGAGAAGGCCAGCTTTTCAACTTTGAAGCTGGAGGGAAAGCCACTGAATGACAGAATCAAGATTGAAAAATGACCTTAACAAGCAGCTGGGTCAAAGTCAACAAACTGAAAAAGGGATAAATGTGAATCTTGGCCTTTAGGCTCAAAGACATAAATTGCAGCAGAACAGGACAGTAGGAACTTGCTTTGGCAGCATCAAGTGTGAAAAGGGCTTAGGGGATTTACTTGACTTTAAGCTCCAGATGAGTCAAAAGCCCAAAAGAGCCTTTCAAAAAAGAAGCTCATTCTTCTTTGAGCTATATTAATATAATCACAGTACCCAAAACCAAGGAGCCAGCAGTCCCTCTCAAATTGTTGGGTTCATACCACAGAAGGATGTTGAATTAGCATAAGGTTGTATTTTAAAATCTTCTTTTACAAATGTTAACTCATTTAACCATCATAATGCACCAACTTTTACTCTCTGTTGGCAGAAAACAAATGATACATGAGGCACAGAGAATTAAGTAACTTGCCCAAGGTCACAGAGTTAGTAAATAATGCTCACAGGACTAATAGCATCAGTATCATCTGGGGACTTGTTAGAAATGCAAATTCTTGTACTCTACCCAGATCTACTGACTCAAAAACTCAGGAGGAGGGGTAGGGCCTAGAATCCTGTGTTTTAACATACTCCTAAATGAATACGATGCATTCTCAGATTTGACAAATACTTCATTATACTGTTTTTCTTCCATATGAATCAGGGTTGCTGTCTTAGTCATATCTTATTTTCTACATTGCTCATCACTGAGCCTTAAATATAGGCAGCATTCAGTAAATGTTTTAATGAATTCACATAACAATCTTGACTTGCATATACTATGTATCCAGGTTTGAGTTAAGTGCTGGAGATACAGAGAGCTCAGTCTGGAGTGGGAGACATACATGTGTGTTAAGTCCTCTGAGATATGTGTTCTGAGTTTATAGCAAAGGAAATAATTTATTTGTCTGAAGAACTGGGGACAGGTAACTACAGAAACTTCCAAACTAGAGATAATGTTTGACTTTGTTTTCATCCTATAGGATGAGAAAAGAAACTTACCAAACAGACTGGGTAAGAAAAAGGGTAATTAGAAGACATTCTCAGAAATTAGTTTTTTGACTGAACATATAATAATGAATGGATGAGTGCTACTCAACAATGGAATCTGATTCCTCAGAAAGTCATCAGATGGATGTTTCCACCGTGGATGCTAAAGAAGGGATTTCCTAGCTTGGCCAGAGGGGTTGGGCCAGATCATCTTTAATGACATCATCTCTGAGATTGATGGGACTTCCCAACAGGGAATCTATCCATTAAAGAGCATATTTTCCTATACCAAAAAGCTAGAAAGTGTCAAGAAGATATGGAGGTTTTAAAAGACATTCCTAAGACATGACAGGCCAAGTAAAGCATGATAGAAAGAAGGGCTCTAAAGAGTAAGGTTCGGTTGGATCAGGATTGCTGATGACTAGGATGAAAGGCTAGTGATGACTAGGATGAAAGGCTAAAAGCTAACTTGTGGGGAACTGTAAGAGACACTACTCAAAAGAATTGCTTAACACAGGTGCTTCTAATCTATAATATGTCAGTGGTGGAAAGCAAAAGAAAGTAGTAATGCTATTAGTTGGCCATCTATAACAAGAATAAGAAATTACATAGGATGGGAAAAATAAATTTAAAACCCCCACTTTCATAAGGACAGGAAGCACAGAACTTGTTGGGCCAATTGCAAAGAAGTGACAGCCCCTCAACAGATATTTGGGGTGATTTGTGAGATGCTGAGGTGGCCATCCTTCAGTTTGCCCAAAGACATCTTCCCTAGGTCACTGTGGGATGAGCAAAGTCTCAGATTCAAGATTTGTTGACTTTTATTAGCTGCCTGAGTATGCTTGGCTGACTAGTTTGCTACTTTTTCTCTACTGTCAACTCTATCTTCCCCCAGTCCCTTATTTCTCCTGGCCAACCAGGTATCTCTTATTTACCAAGTCATCTCTCTCATCACCTCCTTAGTCAACTTTGTGGTAGGTGACTCTACATGGATAAATATTTGAGTAGATCTGAGAATAATATATGCATGCATCTCTGAGTAAGGGATATGTCTGTGCATGTCATTATGGGGACATATGAGTATGCTTTCCTGCAGAAAACTGTGAGTGGTACATTCCATGCACCAATGTCTGTCTGTATCTGTGTTGGTGTTGGGAAATGAACTGTGAAAGATTAGATTGGCTTAGAGTGGATGTACATGTATGTGAACACATGTACACATGTTCTATGTCTAGTTCTAAAACAGTTGTAATGGCTATAGGAATCCTTGCCTTATTCTATTCTCTGACTAAGAAAACTGTATACTCTTCTTTATGTTCCTTTCTTTGTTCCTAGATAATGCTGGCTTTTCCTTGGCAAAGAAGTAGGCAGCAAGCAATGAGAATTATTTCATGGATTAGCTAGTGTCCAAAAATCATTAAAAAGCTGAAATCAATCCTGATCATTTGGAAACAATTGTGACAGAGGCTACAGAGAACATGTGCACATACATATACACCATAAACATCAATATCCACCATTCCAAAGGTCCAAAGAAAAACATGAGCTCTCTCTAAACATATGCACATTTGTACTCCCATAAATGTTTAACTTGTTGACCATATTAATTTAATTGCAGTCCTTTTCCCCAGGCTTTGCACATTCCCTCCCTCCCTAATGTATTTTTGAGGTTAAAGTTTAGCTACTCACCATCACCTTTGGGGTCGCTGAGGGCAGTGGGAGGAATGACTGATGATCGATGACTTCCGAACCAGCATTCCTTGGAAAACCGTCTCCTGCAGTCATCATGCACCTGGAATGACACGAGAAGAAAGAAAAAACATGAGTGGGACAGGAAGCAGATAACATAGATCAGTATTTTTTCCAATTCTAAAATTTAAGTACTCAGTATTCAAAACTCCCTGGGTGCCATACACATACCCCTGACTCAACCTCTCTCCATCTCAAGCCTGCACCATCCCTGAAATGTACCCTCTGAACTCTGTTCCTTTCAAAGGTGGTTTTCAGAATATACTCATCACAGGCACTGAGTAGATGCCAATCCTAGGGAACGATTTTAGTGGCCTACAGAATGGGAAGTTTACTTGCAGTATAAGAGTGTTAATCCTGATAATATATTATTATACTTCAATCCTTACAACAACTGTGTGTGGTAGGGAAGACATTATTAAGTTCATTTTCAAAATGAGGAAACCAAAGTTTGGAGATGTAAAGGATATTGCTCAAGGTCAAACAACTGGGAAGTGAAAAAGCTGAGACTCTGCTGCCTTCTGCATTAATGCCATACTTCCCAGATTTATGATATCTTCAAGCACCAATTCCTGGAAAATTACAGAGTTCCTAGAGGACATGAACCTGGCCTAATTATATGAAAGCATTTAAAAGAGATCCAGAGGACAGCCAGCATTGTCTTCTTATTGTGATATACTTATTAGTTTCAGGTGTACAACATAATGATTTGGTATTTGTATATATTATGTATGACTGCCACAAAAAAAAATCTAGTTAACATTCATCGCTATACAGTTACATTTTTTTTCTCATATTGAGAACTTTTAAGATTTACTTTCTTAAAGGACCCAAACATAATGCTAAAGGAATACATCAAAACACAAGGAAAGAAACCAAGAGAAGAACAGAGAAGAACTACAAAAACAACCAGAAAAAATTAACAAAATAGCAATAGGCAAATACCTATCAATAATCACTTTAAATTTAAATGGTCTAATGCTCCAATAAGAAGACGTAGAGTGGATGAGTGGGTACAAAAACATGGTCCCTATATATGCTGCCTACAAGAAACTCACTTCAGATCTAAAGACACATGCAGACTGAAAGTGAGAGGATAAAAAAGAGTATTTGATACAAATGGAAATTAAAAGAAAGCTGTGGTAGCAATACCTTATATCAGACAGATAGACTTTAAAACAGAGATTGTTAAAAAAAAAGGAAGGACATTAAATCATGATATAAGAGTCAATAATAGGACATAACACTTGTAAACATTTATGCACTGAACAGAGGAGTAACTAAATATATAAAGTAAATATTAACAAAAATAATTGAATAGGCAGAAATAAAATATTTGTAGGGAACTTTATATCCCTCTTAAATTAATGAATAGGTCATCCAGACCCCCCCCAAATCAATGAGGAAACACTGGCCTTAAAAACACATTAGAAAAGATTACTTTAATAGGTATATATAGAACATTCTATCAAAATTCAGTAGAATATATATTCTTTCCACGGGCATATGGAACATTCTCCAGATACATCACACGTTAGGCCACAAAAGAAGTCTCATTAAATATAAGAAGACTGAAATCATATTAAGTGTTTTTTTATGACAACAACACTATGAAACTAGAAATTAACTACAAGAAGAAAACTGGGGAAGAAATATTAACACGTGGAGACTAAACAACATGCTGTGAAACAACCAATGAGTGAATGAAGAAACTGAAATATACCTTGAGACAAATGAAAATGGAAACACAACTGTTCAAATTCTATGGGACACAGCAAAAGCGGACTTAAGAGGAAAATTCATACCAATACAGGCCTACCTCAAGGAACAAAAATCTCAATTAAAGAATCCAAATGTACATTTAAAGGAACTATAAAAAGAAGAAGAATCAAAGCCCAAAGTTAGTAGAAGGATAAAGTAATAGATCACACAGGAAATAAATGAAATAAAGACTAAAAATTACAAAATTTCAATGAAAGTAAGAGTTGGTTCTTTGAAAGGATGAACAAAATCAATAATAGTTTAGCCGATTTCATTAAGAAAAATAAATAGAATCAGAAATGAAAGAGCAAAATTTACAACTGATACAATAGAAATACAAAGGATCATAAGAAAATACTATAAAAATTATATGCCAACAAATTAAATGACTAAGAAATGAATAATTTTATAGATCATGTAATCTTCCAATACTGAATCATGAAGAAATAGAAAATCTGAGTAGATTGATTACTAGTAATGAAAATTGAATCAGTAAGCAAAAAGCCCCCCAAACAAAAGTCAAGGTCCAGGTGGATTCACCAGTGAATTCGACCAAATATTTAAAGAAGAGTTAACACCTATCATTTTCCAATTATTCCAAAAATGAGGACAAAGAAATACTCCCAAAGTCATTCTACCAAGGCCATCATTACCCTTATACCAAAACCAGACAAAAATACTAATAAAAGAAAATTACAGGCCAATACCTTTGATAAATATAGATGAAAAAATGCTCAACAAAATATTAGCCAACCAAATTAACAATACATTAAAAGAATCATACACCACATACAAGTAAGATTCATTTTAGAGATGCAAAGATGTTTTAACATCTAGAAACCAACCAAGGTCATGTACAAAATTAACAAAAGGAAGGATAAAAATCACATGATCATCTCAACAGATGCAGAAAAAGCATTTTACAAAATTCAAGCATTTTATGAGAAAAATGAGAAAAACTTAACAAAGTATGTTTAGAGAGAATATACCTCAACATAACAAAAAGCCACATACGACAAAATCACAGCTAACATCATACTCAATGGTGAAAACCTGAAAGCTTTTTTTTAAATATTAGGAATGAGACAAGGATGCCCTCTTATGCCACTTTTATTCAACATGGTATTGAAAGTCCTAGCCACAGCAGTGAGGCATGAAAGAGAAATAAGCATAAAGATCAGAAAGGAAGAAGTAAAGCAATCACAATTTTCTGATGACATAGTGCTATATATATAAAACACCAAAGACTCCACCAAAAATCTATTTGAGCTAATTAATGATTTCAGAAATTTGCAGATACAGAATACACAGAAACCTGTTACATTTCTGTACACTAATGATGAATTATCAGAAAGAGAAATGAAGAAAACAATCCCATTTATATTTGTGTCAAAACAATAAACAATACCTGGACATTAATTTAAATAAGGAGGTAAAAGACCTGTAGCCTCAAAATGATAAGAAACTTATTAAAGAAATTGAAGACAACACACTAAAAAAATGGAATATGCCATGCTCATGCACTGGAAGATTCAACATGGCTAAAATGTCCATATTACACAAAGCAATCAACAGGTTCAATGCAATTTCTATCAATATACCAATGGTGTTATTCACAGAACTAGGAAAAAATAAATATAATTTTTGATGAAAACACAAAAGAGTCCTAATAGCAAAAGCAATCTAGAGACAGAAGAACAAAACTAGAGGTGTCATACTCCCATACTTGAAACTATACCACAAACTTACAGAATTCAAAACAGTGTGATACTGGCACGAAAACAAGGCTTATAGATCAATGGATCAGAACAGGAAGTCCAGAACGAAATCCACAATCATATATTCAATTAATGAATGATAAAGGAGACAAGAATATACAATGGGAAAGATAGCCCCTTCAATAAAACTTGACAGCTATATACAAAAGAATGAAACTGGGCCCCTTCCATATACTTATATAAAAATAAACTAAAAATGGGTTAGAGACTTAAATATAAGGCCTGAAACCATAAAACTAGCAAAAAACATAAGAAGGGCACATGCCCAGGACTATATGGGGAGGGCTTTAGCTGTGCTGAGAAGCTGAATATGGGTCTATATGCTCCTTATTTACTCCAATGTTCTTTGCATATTGCTGTGCACTTCAGACTAAAGTGAAGATAAAGAAATTGCAGAAAAGATGGCAGGGTAGAAGGACCTTGACCTCACTTCCTCTCACAAGAATACTGAAATCACAATTAACTTCTGAATGACTATTAATAAAAAAGATTAGAATCTACCAAAAAAAGATATTCTGCATCCAAAGACATATAGAAGAAACCACAAGACAGTAGGAGTGGTGTACTCACTATATAATCAATCCCATACAACCCAGGTAGGTGGCCCACAAACAAGAGAATAATTATATCACAGAAGTTCTCCAATAGGAATGAGAGCTTTGAGTCCCAGCCAGGCTCCCCAGCCTAGGGGTCCAGTATCAAGAAGAGGGGCCCCCAGAGCTTTTGGATTTGAAGGACAGCAGGACTGGATTACAGAATCTCCATAGGACTGGGGTAAACAGACTCTGCTCTTGGAGGGTGCACACAAGGTCTTGAACATACTAGGTCCCAGGGCAAAAGCAGTGACTCCATATGAGCCTGATCCAGAGCTACATACTGGTCTTTGAAGGTCTCCTAGGGAGGTGGGGGTGGCCATGCCTGTCTCTGTGCTCATAAAAGCTGGTGGCAAACATAGTTGGGACCTATGTGAACTCTGGCTGGAGACAGACATCTTGGATCCTAGGTTCTGAGACCTGGCCCAACCCAACAGCTTGTAGGCTCCAGTGCTGGGATGCCTCAGGCCAAACTACCAACAGGGCAGGAACACAGCCCCACCTGTCAGCAGACAGGATACCTAAAGAATTCTTGAGCTCATAGCCATCTCTATACATGCCTCTTGATATAGCCATGCCCACCAGGGGGTCAAGACTCAGCTCTACCCACCAGTAGGCAGGCACTGGCCCCTCCCATCAGGAAGCCTACACAACCTTTAGACAATCCTCACCAACCAGGGGGAAGACACCAGAAGCATGAAAACTACCATCCTGCAGCCTGCAGAACTGAGTCTGCAAACATAGGTCAGAACCTACCCTGGGACCAGATGCTGCCTGGCCCATGGGTGATGAAAAGGTAGAGCACTTCTGGTACACATAGGATATCCCCTATAGAAGGGGACTTCTAGGAGGTCAAGAAATGTAACTAAGCTACCACATATATAAAAATACAAATGGAGGGAGTTCCCATCATGGCACAGTGGTTAGCGAATCCAATTAGGAACCATGAGGCTGCGGGTTTGATCCCTGGCCTTGCTCAGTGGGTTAAGGATCTGGCATTGCCATGAGCTGTGGTGTAGGTCACAGACACGGCTTGGATCCCATGTTGCTGTGGCTCTGGTGTAGGCCGGTGGCTACAGCTCTGATTGGACCCCTAGCATGGGAACATCCACATGCCGTGAGAGTGGCCCAAGAAATGGCAAAAAAAAAAAAGACCAAAAAAAAATACAAATGGAAATTAAAAAAAAAATTGAGATGGGAAAGGAATATATTTCAGATGAAGGAACAAGATAAAACCCCAGAAGAACAACTAAGTGAATTTGGGATGGGCAAACTACCAGAGAATGAATTCAGAGTAATGATCAAAAAGATGATCCAAGAATTTGGGAAAGATACAGATGCACAGAATGAGAAGTTACAAGTTTTTAAGCAAAGAGTTAAGAAATATAAAGAACAACCAGAGTTGAAGAATACAATTACAAATGAAAAATACACTAGAAGGGATAAGTAGCAGGATAAATGAGGGAGAAGAATGAGTCCAGTGAGCTGGAAGAGTAATGAAAATCATTGCTGCAGAACAGAATAAATAAAAAATAATGAAAAGATGACAGTTTGAGACCTCTAGGATAACAACGAATACAACACCATTCTCATTATAGGGGTCCCAGAAGAAGAGGGAGAGAAAGGGCCTGAGAAAATATTTGAAGAGATAATAATTGTATGTAAAGTTCCCTAATATGGGAAAGAAAACAGTTACCCAAGTCTAGGAAGTGCAGAATGTCCCAATAGGATAACCCAAGGAGGAATAAGCCAAGACACACAGTAATCAAACTGATGAAAGTTAAAGACAAAGAGAAAATATTAAAAGCAACAAATAACAAACAAGGGAATCAACAAAACCTCATGGAAACTGTGAACCAAAAATATATAATATATTCACACACAAAAAAAGAAAAAGGAATCCAAACCCAACACTAGAGACAGTCATCAAATCACAAGAGAAGAAAACAAAAGAGGAAAGGAAGAAAAAGACCTATAAAAACTATTCAAAAGCAAATGACAAAATGGCAGTAAGAACATACATATTGATAATTGCCTTAAATGTAAACAAATTAAATCCTCTAATAAAGGCATAGATTGGCCAAATGGATACAAGAAAAACATCCATATATTTGCTGTCTACAAGAGACCCATTTCAGATCTAGAGACACATGGAGACTGAAAGTGAGGGGTGGAAAAAGGTATTTCATGCAAATGGAAATCAAAAGAAAGGTGGAGTAGCAATACTCATATCAGACAAAACAGACTTTAAAATTAATAATGTTACAAGAGGCAAAGAATAACACTACTTGATCAAGAGATCAATCCAAGAAGATATAAAAATTATAAATATATATGCACCTAACATAGGAGCATCACAATATATAAGGCAAATGCAAACAAGCATAAAAGGAGAAATTAGCAGTAACACAGTAATAGGGGAGAGACTTTAACACCCCACTTACACCAATGGACATCAATGTCATCCAGACATAAAATTGACAAGGAAACACAGGCCTTAAATAACACATTAGCGCAAATGGACTTAATTGATATTTATAGAGCATTCCATATGAAATCAGCAGAATACACATTCTTTTCAAGTACACATGGAACATTCTCCAGGATAGATCACATGCTGGGCCACAAAGAAAGCCTCAGTAAATTTAAGAAAACTGAAATTATATCAACCATCTTTTCCAACCACAACACTGTGAAAATAGAAATCAATTACAAGAAAAAACTGCAAAAGACACAAATACGTGGAGGCTAAACAATATGCTACTGAAGAAATCAAAGAGGAAATAAAAAAACTAGAGACAAATGACAATAAAAACCACAATGATCCAAAACCTATAGGATGCAGCAAAAGCAGTTCTGAAAGGGACATTTATAGCAATACAAGCTTACCTCAGGAAACAAAAACTCAAACAACCTAACCTTATGCCTAAAGCAACTTGAGAAAGAAGAACAAGCAAAACCCAAAGTTCATAGAAGGAAAGAAATCATGAAGATCAGAGTAGAAATAAATGAAATGGAGATGAAGAAAACAATAGAAAAGATCAATAAAACTAAAAGCTGGTTCTTTGCAAAGATAAACAAAATTGATAAACCTTTAGTCAGACTCATCAAGAAAAAAAAGGGAGAGGGCCCAAATCAATAACATTAGAAATGAAAAGGGAGAAGTTATAACCAACACCACAGAAATACAAAGGAACACAAGAGACTACTATAAGCAATTGCATGCCAATAAAATGGACAACCTAGAAGAAATAGACAAATTCTTACAAAGGCACAATCTCCCAAGACTGAATTGGGAAGAAATATGAATAGGCCCGTTACAGCTACCAAAGTAGAATCTGTGACTAAAAAACGAACAAGGAAAAGTCCAGGACCAGAGGTTTTCAAAGGCCAATTGTATCCAACATTTAAAGAAGAGATAACACCTATTCTTCTGAAACTATTAAAAAAAATTGCACAGGAAAGAACAAATCCAACCTATTCTATGAGGTTACTATGACTGTGACAGCAAAAATAAAGATGCCTCAAAAAAAAAAAAAAAGAGAGAAAATTTAAGGCTAATCACTGATGAAACTAGAGGCAAAAATTTTCCATAAAATACTAGCAAACTGACTCCAATAATATATTAAAAGGATCATATGACATGATAAAGTGGGACTTATTCCAGGGATGAATGCAAGGATTTTTCAAATCTACAAATCAATCAGTGTGGTATATATCACAGTAACAAATTGAAGAATAAAAATCATACGATCATCTTAACAGATGCAGAAAAAGCTTTCGGAAAAAAAAAAAAAAAAGGAGTTCCCATCGTGGCGCAGTGGTTAACGAATCTGACTGGGAACCATGAGGTTGCGGGTTCGGTCCCTGGCCTTGCTCAGTGGGTTAACGATCCGGCGTAGCCGTGAGCTGTGGTGTAGGTTGCAGACGCGGCTCAGATCCCGCGTTGCTATGGCTCTGGCGTAGGCCAGTGGCTACAGCTCCGATTTGACCCCTAGCGTGGGAACCTCCATATGCCGCGAGAGCGGCCCAAAGAAATAGCAAAAAAAAAAAAAAAAAAAAAAAAAAAAAAAGAAAAAAAGAAAAAGCTTTCGATAAAATTCAACATCCATTTATGATAAAAAAAAAAAACTCCAGAAAGTGAGCATAGAGATAACCTATTACAACATAATGAAGACCATATATGACAGACCCATATAAATGGTGAAAAGCTGAAAGCATTTCCTCTAAGGTCAGGAACAAGATAAGGATGTCCACTCTACCACTTTTTAAAATTAATTAATTAATTAACTTATCACTCTTGTGGCATGTGGAAATTCTGGGGCCAGGGATCAAACCTGTGCCACAGTGGTGAATCAAGCTACAGTAGTGACAATGCCAGATACTTATTCTGCTGAGCCTCAGGGAGCTCTGCTCCCCACTTTTACTTATCAAAGTTTTGCAAGTACTAGCCATAACAATCAGAGAAGAGAAGGAAATAAAAGGGATCTATATTAGAGAAGAAGTAAAACTGTGACTGTTTGCAGATGACATGACACTATACATAGAAAATCCTACAGATGTTAGAAGAACACCACTAGAGTTTATCAATGAATTTGGTAAACTCTCAGGATACGAAATTAATACATAGAAATCTGCTGCATTTCTGTACACTAACAACAAAAGATGAGAAAGAGAAGTTAAGGAAACAATCCTATTTACCATCACATTAAAAATAATAAAATACCTAGGAATAAACCTAAGGAGGCAAAACACCTGTACTATGAAAATTGTAAGATGCTGATGAATGAAATCAAAGATGACAAAAAACAGATGCAAAAATACACTGTGTTCTTAGATTGGAAGAATCAATATTGTTAAAATGACTATAATACCCAAGGCAATCTACAGATTCAATGCAATCCCTATCAAATTGCATTTCTATATACTAACAATGAAAGAATAGAAAGAGAAATTAGGGAAACCACCCCATTTACCACTGTATCAAAAAGAGCAAAATACCTAGGAATCAACCTATCTAGAGACAAGATTTGTAGTCTGAAAACTATGGGACACTTATAAAAGAAATCAAACAGCACAAATAGATGGAAAAATATACCGTGATTTTGGATTGGAAGAATCAATATAGTCAAAATGACAATACTACCCAAGGCAATCTCCTGATTCAATGCAATTCCTATCAAATTACCAATAACATTCTTTATGGAACTGAAACAAAATATTTTAAAATTTGTATGGAAATACAAAAGACCTCAAATAGCCAAAGCAATGTTGAAAAGAAAAAATGAACTGGAGGAATCAGGCTCCCTGACTTCAGACTACTACAAAGCTACAGTCATGGCAACAGTATGGTATTAATACAAAAACAGAAATATAGATAATGGAACAGGATAGAAAGCTCAGAAATAAACCCAAGTACCTATGGAAAACTAACCTATGACAAAGGAGGCAAGAATATACAGTGGAGAAAAGATAGTCTTTTCAATACGTGGTGCTGGGAAAACTGGATAGTTACATGTAAAATAATGAAATTAGAACATTCTCTAACACCATATACAAAAATAAACTCAAAATGGATTAAAGACCTAAATGTAAGGCCAGATGTTATAAAACTCCTAGAGGAAAACCTAGGCAGAATGCTCTTTGGCAGTAAATCACACAACATCTTGTTTGACCCACTTCTTAGAATAAAGACAATAAAGATGCAAATAAACCAGTGGGACCAAATTCAACTCAAAAGCTTCTGCACAGCAAAGAAAATCATTTAAAAAATGAAAAGACAACCTAGAGAATGGGAGAAAATTTTTGCAAGTGACTCAACTGACAAAGGTTTAATCTCCAAAATATACAAACAACTCATACAACTAACAATAACAACAAAAACACAAATGGAGTTTCCATTGTGGCTCAGTGGAAATGAATCTGACTAATATCCATGAGGACACAGGTTTGATCCTTGGGCTCACTCAGTGGGTTAAGGATCTGGTGTTGCCGTGTGTTGAGGTGTAGGTTGCAGATGTGGCTCGGATCTGGCACTGCTGTGGCTGTGGCATAGACCAGTGGCTACAGCTCTGATTACGATCTGACCCCAACCTGGAAACCTCCATATGCTTCAGGTGCAGCCCTAAAAAGACAAAAACAAACAAACAAAACCCAACAAACAACTCAAGTTAAAAATGGGCAGAAGACCTAAATAGATATTTCTCCAAAGAAGACATACAGATGGCCAGAAAGCACATGAACAAAAATGCTCAACATCACTAATTATCAGAGAAATGCAAATCAAAACAACAATTAGGTACTACCTCACACCAGTCAGAGTGGCCATCATTAACAGGTCAACAAACAACAAATGCTAGAGAGGATGTGGAGAAAAGGGAACCTTCCCTCACTCTTGGTGGGAATGTAAATTGGTACAACCACTATGGAAAACAGTATGGAAATACATCAGAAAACTAAATATAGAACTACTGTACAACCCAGCAATCCCACTCTTGGGCCTATATACAGAAAAACTTTTATTGAAAAAGATACATGCACCTGCATGTTCACTGCTGTACTATTCACAATAGCCAAGACATGGAAACAACCTAAATGTCCATCAACAGACAAATGGATTAGAAAGATGTAGCACATATATAGAATGGAATACTACTTAGATATAAAAAGGACAAATTAATGCCATTTGCAGCAACATGGATGAAACCAGAGACTCTCATACTCAGTGAAGTAAATCAGAAAGAGAAAGACAGATACCATATGATATCACTTATATGAGGACTCTAAAATATGGCAGAACGATCTATTTTCAAAACAGAAAAGATCATGGACATGTAGGACAGACTTCTGTTTGCCATATGGTAGGGGGAGGGAGTGGGATGAATTGGGAGTCTGGGGTTAGTAGATGAAAACTGTTGCATTTGGAGTGGATGGGCAATGGGATGCTGCTATATAGCACAGAGTTCTATATACCTAAGCACGTGTGATGAAACATGATGGAGGATAATGTGAGAAAAAGAATGTACATATATGTATGACTGTGTCACTTTGCTGTACAGCAGAAATTGACAGAACATTGTAAATCAATCATAATAAAAATTTTAAAAAATTACCAATGGAATTTTTCACAGAACTAGAGCAAAAGCATTTTTAAATTTTAATAAGAACACAAAAGACCCTGAATCTTGAGAAAGAAAAATAGAGGTACTGGAATCACCCTGAAACTGACAAAGGATTAATTTCCAAAATATACAAATAGCTCATGCAAATCAATGTCAAGAAAATAATAATCCAATTAAAAAATGGGCAGAAGATCTATATATTTCTCTAAAGAAGACAAACAGATGACCAAGAGCCACATGAAAAGATACTAAATATCACTAATTATTAGAGAAATGCAAATGAAAACTTCACCAGTCAGAATGGCCATCATTGGAAAGTCTACAAATAATAAATGCTGGAGAGGGCTTGGAGAAAAATGGAACCCTCTACACTGTTAGTGGGAATGTAAATTGGCACAGTCACTATGAAGAACAGTATGGAGGTTCTCAAAAAACTAAAACTACAGCTACTATATGATCATTCAATCCCACTTCTGGGCATATATCCAGAGAAAACCATAATTCAAAAAGATATATGCACCTCAATGTTTACTGTGGCACTATTTATAACAGACAAGACATGGAAGTAACTTAAATGTTCATCAGCAGAGTAATGGATAAAGAAGATGTGGTATACAATCATATTCACATACATACACACACAAAATATGAAATAATGCCATTTGCAGAAAAATAGATGGACCTAGAGATTACCATACTAAGTGAAGTAAGACAGACAGAGAAATACAAATATCATATGATAGCACTTATATGTGGAATCTAAAGAAAATACAAATGAACTTATTTCCAAAACAGAAAATTTTTTCCAGGCATAGAAGACAAACTCATGGTTACCAAAGAGGAAAAGGGAGTTTGAGCAATGAATTAGAAGTTTTAGATTAACATATGCACTATTATATATAAAATAGATAACCAATGAGGACCTACTGTATAGCACAGGGAACTCTACTCAATATTTTGTAATCACATGGACTTGGAGAATAGACTTGTGGTTTTCTAGGGGGAGGGGAGGGGGAGGGAGTAGGATGGATTGGGAGCTTGGGGTTAATAGATGCAAACTATTGCTTTTGGAATGGATTAGCAATGAGATCCTGCTGTGTAGCACTGAGAACAATGTCTAGTCACTTATGATGGAGCATAATAATGTGAGAAAAAAGAATATATACCTGTATGTGTAACTGGGTCATCATGATGTACAGTAGAAAAAAAATCGTATTGGGTAAATAACAATAAAAAATATTTTGTAATCACCTATAGGGGAAAAGTATCTAAAATCAGATATATATATAGATAGATAGATAAAATGCACTGTTCTATATATATGAAACTAACATGGCATTGTAAATCAACTGTATTTCAAATAAAAAAATAAAACACACACAGGGAGTTCCCTTGTGGCTCAGCAGGTTAAGGATATGGAATTTTCACTGCCAGTCGCTGCTGTGGTGTTAGTTTGATCCCTGGCCTGGGAACTTCCACATGCTGCAGGGGTAACCAAAAAGGAAGAAACACATAGACAAAAAATAAAAGGAAACATAAACAGTAAGCTCTTTGATATATTTTTTGTATATATTTCCTCAGGCAAGTGCAAAAAAAGCAAAAATAAGCAAGTGGACTACATAACAAAAAGGCTTTTGCACAAGGAAAACACCAACTAAACAAAAAGACAACCTACTGAATGGGTGAAGATATCTGCAAATGAAATATCCAATAAACAGTTGATATGAAAATATATAAAGAACTCATACAACTCGGTATTTTTTTAAAAACCTGGTTAAATTTGGGCAGAGGACCTGAATAGACATTTTCCAATGAAGACATACATATGGCCCATAGGCACTTGGAAAAGTGTTCAACATCACTAATCATCAGTGAAATGCAAATCAAAACCACAATGGGATATCACCACACATCTGGAAGATGACTGTTGTCAAAAAGACAAGAAATAATAAGTGCTGTGAGGATGTGGAGAGAAGGGAACCCTTGTGCACTTACTGGTAGGAATGTAAATTGGTGTAGCCAACATGGAAAACAGTACGGAAGTTCTTCAAAAAACTAAAAATAGAACTACCATATAATTTGGCATTTCCATTACTGGGTATTTGTCCAAAGAAAAGGAAAACACTAATTCAAAAAGATATACGTTTTCCTATGTTCAATGCAATATAATAGCGAAGATATGGAAGCACTCAAGCATCCATCCATAGATTAATGGATAAAGAAGATTCAGTGTATATAAACAATGCAATAATACTCAGCCATAAAAAAGAATGAAATACTGTCATTTGTGGCAACATAGATGGACCTGGAGGGTATTACACAAAGTGAAAATAAGGCAGAGAAAAAAAATACTGTATTATTTCACTTATATGTGGAATCTGAAAAACCAAAAAATCACAAACATAAAAGAGAAACGGACTCATATGTACAAACTGGTGGTTGCCAGAGCAGAAAGGGTTGGGGGGATGAGTGAAATAGATGAAGGGGATTAAGAGGTATAAACTTCTAGCTGTAAAATAAATTACAGGAATGTAACACACATAGGGAATATATAGTCAGTCAATAATACTATAACAGCTTTTTATGGTGATTGTGGTAACTGCTCTTATTATAATAATCATTTCATAATTTATAAAAATATTTAGTAAATATGTTGCACACATGAAACTAATATAGTACTGTATGTGAATTATTAAAGCGAATTTTTTTAAGTACCAAAGGAATACAAAAACTACTCACTTGGCAACTTTCAAATACGCAATACAGCATTATTAACTGCAGTCATTATGCTCTACATTACATTCCCAGAACTTGTTTATTTTACAGCTGGAAGTCTGTACCTTCTGACTCTCTTCACCCATTTTGTCTACCCTGCTCCCATGTGTTACAACCACCAAACTGTTAATCTCTATTTAGGAGCTTGATTTTGGTTTTCTCTTTTTAGATTCCACATATACGTGAGATAATATAGTAATTTGCCTCTTCTGACTTACTTCACTTAGCCTACTATCCTCAAGGTTCTCCATGTTGCCAAAAATGGCAAGATTTTATTTTTTTATGGCTGAATAATATTACATTTTTTATATATACCATATCTTCTTCATAGATTCATCCATCAGTGGAAATTTATGCTGTTTGCCTATCTTGCCTATTAGAAATATTTCTGCAGCAAACATGGAAGTACATATATCTTTTTGAGTTAGTGTTTTTGTTTTCTGCAGATACATACCCAGAAGTGGGACTGCTGGATTATATGGTAGTTCTGTGGGGTTTTTTTTGTCTTTTTTTAGGGCCATACCTGTAGCATAATGAGGCTCCCAGGCTAGGGGTTGAATTGGAACTGCAGCTACCAGCCTATGCCATGGCCACAGCAACACAGGATCAGAGCTATATCTGTGACCTGCGGCAGAGCTCATGGCAACACCAGATCCTTAACGCACTGAGTGAGGCAAGGGATAAAACCCTCATCTTCATGGATACTGGTTGGATTTGTTACCACTGAACCACAGTGGGAACTCCTGTTTTCAATTTTTTGAAGAAACTTCATACTTTTTTCCATAGTGTTATATGAATTTATGTTATTACCAACAGTCCACATGGGTTCCCTTTTCTTCATATCCTTGTTAACAATTGTAACTTCTTCTTTAGATAATAATCATTCTAACAGGTATCAGGTGATAGCTCATTCTGGCTTTGGTTTGCATGTCTCTGATGATTAGTGCTGTGAAGCATGTCTTCATGTACCTGTTAGCCATCTGTATGTCTTCATTGGAAAAATATCTATTCAAATCCTCTGCCCATGTTAATTGGATCATTTGTTTTTTTTGCTATGGAGTTGTATGGATTTCCTCTTTTTTGGGGGGTCTTTATGGGCCACAGTTGGGGCCTATGGAAGCTCCCAGGCTAGGGGTTGAATCAGAGCTGTAGTCGTTGGCCTACACCAGAGCCACAGCAACACAGGATCCAAGATGCATCTGCAATATACACCACAGCAACACTGGATCCTTAACCCATTGAGTTAGGCCAGGGATCAAACCTGCATCCTTATGGATGCTAGTCAGGTTTGTTACCACTGAGTCACAACAGGAACTACAAGTTGGATGGATTTTTAATATATTTTAAATATCAACCTCTTATCAGATATATGATTTGCAAATATTTTCTATCAAACAGTAGGTTGCCTTTTTCATTTTCTTGATGGTTCTTTGCTCTGCAGAACCTCTTCATTCATTGTAGTCCTACTTATTTATTTTTGCTCCTGTTCCCTTTGTTTTGGTGTCAAATTTTAAAAAATCATCACTAACATTAATGTCAAGGAGTTTACTGTCCATGTTTTCTTCTAGCAGTTTTATGGTTTCAGGTCTTATACTCAATTCTTTAATGTATATTCAATTAATTAATTTTTTTGTCTTTTTGGGGTGGCACCCATGGCATATGGAGGTTCCCAGGCTAGGGGTTGAATTGGAGCTGTAGCTACCAGCCTATGCCACAGCCACAGCAATGCCAGATCCCAGCCACATCTGTGATCTACACCACGGCTCGTGGCAATGCCAGATCCTTAACCCACTGAGCAAAGCCAGGGATCAAACCTGTGTCCTCATGGATGCTAGCCAGATTTATTTCCACTTAGCCATGATAGGAACTCCTTGAATTAATTTATGTTTATGTCATACAATAGCAGTACAGTTTCATTCTTTTACATGTGGCCATCTGGTATTCCCAGAACCATTTAAGAAAGTGTCCTTTCCCCGATGTATATTCTTGGCTCCTTTATATTCAATAACTTGGCCATATATGCATGGGTTTATTTCTGGGCTCTTTATTCTCTTCAAGTGATCTATATATCTGTTTTTAATACTGTATTGATTACTACAGCTTTGACATATAGTTTGAAATTGGGGCCCATGATGCCTCAAGTTTAGTTCTTCTTTCTCAAGATTCCTTTGGCTATTTTTTTTTCTTTTTAGGGCCACACATGCAGTATATGGAAGTTCCCAGCTAGGGATCAAATAGGAGCTACAGGTGTCAGCCTATACCACCTCCACAGCAATGCAGGATCTGAGCCGAATCTGTGACCTACACCACAGCTCATGGCAACTGCTGGATCCTTAACCCGCTGAATGAGGCTGGGCATCAAACATACATCCTCATGGATATTAATCAGGTTTGTTTCCACTGAGCCACCACAGAAACTCCTGCTTTGGGTACTTGTGGACTTTAATAGTACCATAAAAATTTTAGGAATGTTTATTTTGGTAAAAAATCGTCCTTGGAATTTTGATAGGGATTACATTAAATCTATAGATTACTTTGTGTATAAGGTCCATTTTCGCAATATTCTCCAATTCATGAGAATGAAATATTTTTCCACTTAATTTCTTTCATCAATGTCTATAGTACAGGTTTCCACTTCTTTGGTTATATTTATTCCTAGGTATTTTATCGTTTTTGATGTGATTGTAAATGGAACTATTTTCTAAATTTGATGTTCTGATAGTTTACTATTGGTGTAGAGAAATACAGATTTTTTTGTATGTTGATTTTGAATACAACAACTTTAATGATTTTTTAAATTAATGCTAACACTTTTTTGTTGGAGTATTTATGGTTTTTTATATATAATATGTCATCAACAGTCAGAAGTGACCAAGATGGCAGAGAAGTAAGACCCTGAGCTCAACTCTTTGAACAGGCACACCAAAAATTACAACTGTTTATGGAGCAATTATTGATGAGAAAGACTGTAAGACTAGCATGAAAGTTTTACAATTAAAGATATAATGAAGGAACTACAACAAGATGGATAGGGGAGTGGAGACACAATATAGTCAAGACCCATATTCCTGTGTGGGTGACCCACAAATGGGAGGCTAATTACAACAGTAGAGGTTCTCCCCAAGGACTGAGAGGTCCAAGCCCCTCAGTGGGCTCCCAAGCCCAGGGATACTGTACCAGGAAGACAAGCCCCAAGAAAGTCTGTCTTTGATGTCCAGCAGGGGTTACATTCGGGAGGGCCAGAGGAATGTGGGGAAAAGAGACTCTACTATTAACGGGTGGATCACAAAATCATACATGCTCTGGGAACCAAGTCAGAGCAGTAATTTGGAAGCATACTGGGTCAAACCCACCTCCTCATCTTAGAGAGCAGCCAGAAAGGGGCAACTGAAGCTCATGCTGAGGACAGAGACACTAGCAGAACCCAGTTTTGAGAGCTCATTCTACCACATGGACATTGGTGTTGGTAAGGGCCATTCTAGAATTTTTCCTCCAGCTTATTAGCACAGGGACCCAGCCCCAACTGCCAGCCTCTTGGCACCAGTACTGATGCACCTCAGAAGAAATAGCTAGCTAGGCATGGACACAACCCCACCCAAAAGCAGAAGGGCCTCATTAAGATTCCCGGAGCCCACAGCCACTCTGTGACCTAGGCATTTCATCAGAGGGCCAAGGACCCAGCCCCATACACTACTGCACTGTACCTGTACACAGGGCCCCCTGGGAGCCCCCACAGCCAGCCAGGGACTCAGTTCCACCCACAAGTGGATCAGTACCAACTCCAGGAACACCAGGGTCTTGCATCCTGAAACCTCAGAACTGACCTATCCATCAGTGGGTACACACCAGCCCCAGGACACCCTGCCCTGGCCCTGCCCAACATCAGGTCAACACACCAACTCTGAGACCCCCAAGATCCTGCAGCCAGAGACCTTGAGACACAGGACATGAATCTATCCAACAATGAACTGACACTAGTCCCAGAATCCCTTGGGTCTCAGCCCTGCCCACCAGCATACCAACACCAGGTCCAAGACACCCTAGACCCTTCAGACAGTCACTCTGGGATCCAGGTCCACTCATCAGCTCACTGATATCAGCTTTGGAATGCTTCAAATTTGCAACTAGCTGTGTCTGGAAGGAGCCCTTCCCACCAGCAAGCCAACACTGGACCAAGGACCATTGACCCCTCAACCAACTTCCAAAGAACCCAGCTCTTCCAACTAGTGATATAGCACCAGCCCCAACACCCCATTCCCCCATGGATTGATAGCCAGCTGCTTCATGACCTGGCCCCACCCACCTGTAGCTGGCAGCCTCCACACAAAGTGGGGCCTGGAAACCAACCGGACTGGGGCCCAACAAGCTTGCCAGATTACCCACAGTAGTCATCCCACCACAACAGAAGGACCCATGCAGCTCACAAAGGGGACATCCCTAGAACATATGGCTCTGGTGACCAGAGCAGAGTACACTGCTGGAACACATGGGATGTCTCCTATAAAAGACCACTTCTCTAAGGTCAGGAAATATAACCAAGTTATAAATACATAGAAATAAAAATAGTAAATTCAGCAAAATGAGGTGAAAGAGGAACATGTTCCAAATGAAGGATAAGATAAAATCCAGGGAGAAGATCCAAGTTGAGGTAAGCAATCTACCCAATAAAGAGTTCAAGGTAATGATTGTAAAGATGCTCAAAGAACTCAGGAAAAGATTAGACGAACAGAGTGAGAAGTTAGAAGTATTCAACAAAGAGTTACACAATATAGAGAAGAATCAAGCAGAGATGAAGAAAACTACAATAACTGAAATTAAGAAATACACTAGAAGGGGAGTTCCCTTCATGGCTCAGCAGAAATGAAACTGACTAGTAACCATGAGGACACAGGTTTGATCCCTGGTCTTGCTCAGTGGGTTAAGGATCCTCCATTGCTATGAGCTGTGGTGTAGGTTGCAAACGTAGCTCAGATCTGACATTGCTGTGGCATAGGCAGGTGGCTTCAGCTCCAATTCGACCCCTAGCATGGGAACTTCCATATTCCATGAGTGTGGCCCTCAAAAGACAAAAAAATGATAACACACTAGAAGGAACCAGTAGTAGATTAAGTGATATAGAGGAATAGATCAGTAAGCTGGAGACTGAGTAGTGGAAATTACTGAAGCTGAACAGAATAAAGAAAAAAGAATAATAAGAAATGAGGAGAGTTTAAGAAACCTCTGAAACAACATCAAGCATAATAACATTAAAATTATTGGTGTCTCAGAAGAAAGGGAGAGAGAGAAAGGGGCAGAGAATATTTGAAGATATAATAGCTGAAACTTCTAGTTTGGGAAAGGAAACAAACATCTAAGTCTAGTATTCAGAAGAGAGCTCCAAGATAAATTAACAAAAAGAGGATCACAACAATATACATTGTAATCAAAATGGAAAAGTTAAGCAGCAAGGGAGAAGCAACAACTTATGTACAAGAGTACTCCCATAAGTCTATCAACTGACTTTTTAGCAGAAACTCTGCAGGCCAGAAGGGAGTGGCACATTATGTTTAAAGTGATGAAAGTGGGAAACCTAAAACCAAGAATATTCTGTCTGCCAAGATTTTATTCAGATTTTATGGAATGACCAAAAGGGCTGCAAATAAGCAAAAGTTAAAAGAGTTCAGCCTCACCAAAACATTTTTATGAGAAATGTTGAAAGAACTTCTATAAGCAGAAAAGAAATGGCCACAACTAGAGATACAAAAATCATAAAAGGAAAAATCTCATTGGTAAAGGCAATATATAGTAAAGATAGTAAATCAATGCATATAAAGGTAATAGGAAGGTTAAAAGACAAAAGTGGGAAAGTCATCTATATGCACAATAAACATTTAAGGGATACACAAAAGAAAAGATGTAAAATATGATGTCAAAAACAGTAAAGTTGAAGGAAAATTCAGCATTGCTAAAATGCATTTGAGCCTGAGAGATCAGAAACTTAAAATCACATATATACTGCTAGATCTAAACCTCATGATGCACTAAAAATCTGTAAGAGATATACACACAAAAAAGAGAAAAGAATCCAAATATAACACCAAAGATAGTCTTCAAATTACAAGGGATGGGAGCAAAAGAAGAAAAAAGGAACAAAAAGAACTACAAAAACAACTCTAAAACAATTAACAAAATATCAATAAGCACATACCAATCAATAATCACCTTAAATATAAATGGACTAAATGCTCCAAATAGAATACATAGAGTGGTTGAAGGGATACAAATACAAGGCCCATATATGTGCTGCCCACAAGAAACTCACTTTAGATCTAAAGACATACACAGACTGAAAGTAAGATAATAGAAAAGGATATTCAAGGCAAATGAAATTGAAAGAAAGCCAGGGTAGCAATACTTATATCAATTGGCAAAATGGTTTACAACAGACTGTGACAAGAGACAAAGAAGGACATCACATAATGATATAGGGATCGATCCAAGAAGAAGATATAACAATTGTAAATATATATATACACCCAAGAGAAGCAATAAATACATAAAGCAAATATTAATAGACATAAGGGGAGAAATTTACAGTAACACAATAATAGGAGGGGAATTTAACAACCCACTTACATCAATGGACAGATCATCCATATAGAAAATCAATAAAGAAACACCGTCCTTAACACATCAGATGAAACGGACTTAATATATATAGAAAATTCCATCTAAGAGCAGGAGAATATAAATTATTTTCAGGCACACATGGAAAATTCTCCACAACAGATCGCATCCTAGGCCACAAAAGAAGTCTTGGTAAATTAAAAAAAACTGGAATCATATCAAATATCTTTACCAACCACAATGCTATGAGACTAGAAATCAACTAAAAGAAAAACCTGCATATTATATAGACATGTGGAAGCTAAACATCATGCCACTAAACAGCCAGTGGATCAAAGAAGAAATCAACAGTGTAGGAGAGTTCCTTCTATAGGATTCCTACAATGTTGAGGAAATAAAAATACCTGGAGACAAATGAAGATGAAAAAACAAAAAAACAATGAACCAGTATTTATGTTAAACTCTTTTTTTTTTTTTTTTTTTTTTGGTTTTTAGGGCTGCACTTGTGGCATATGGAGGTTTCCAGGCCAAGGGTCTAATTGGAGCTACAGCTGCCAGCCTACATCACAGCCATAGCAACACCATGTCTGCAACCTACACCACAGCTCACAGCAATGCCAGATCTTTAACCCACAGAGCGAGGCCAGGGATTGAACTCGCACCCTCATGGTTCCTAGTCAGGTTTGTTTCCACTGCACCATGACGGGAACTCCAGGTCCAGTATTTTTGAAGATAAAAACACAGTGATCCAAAATCTATGGTATGCAGCAAAGAGGGAAGTTTATAGCAGTACAAGGCTACCCCAGGAAACAGGAAAAACTTCATATAAACATTCTAACATCACAATTAAAGTAACTAAAAAGAGAAAAAAACACACCCCAAAATTTGAAGAAGGAAATGATAAATATCAGGGAAGAAATAAATGAAATAGAGACAAAATGGAAAAGATCAATGAATCTAAGAGCTGTTTCTTTGGAAAGATAAAATTGATAAGCCTTGGAGTTCCTGTCATGGCTCAGTGGTTAACAAACCTAACCAGCATCCATGAGGACATGGGTTTGATTCCTGGCCTTACTCAGTGGGTTAAGGATCTGGCATTGCCATGGGCTATGGTGTAGGTCACAGATATGGCTCAGATCCCATGTTGCTGTGGCTTTGGCATAGGCTGGTGGCTACAGCTGTGATTTGATTCCTAGCCTGGGAACCTCTATATGCCACTGGTGCAGCCCTAAAAGACAAAAACAAACAAACAAACCAACAACAGAAGGCCTTGAACTAGGACATTTTAAAAAAATTGATAAGCCTTTAGCCAGAATCATCAAGAAAAAAAGAAAGCATTTTTTTGCAAAGATTTTCTCCTATTCTGTGGTTTGTATTTTCATTTTTTGATGGTTTCCTTTGCTGTGCAAAAGCTTTTGAGTTCAATTAGATACAACTGGTTTATTTTTGTTTTTATTTATATTATTCTAGGAGGAGGAGCAAATTAGATGTTGCTGTGATTTATGTCAAAGAGCATTCTGCCTAGGTTTTCCTCTAGGAGTTTTATAGTTTCTGGCCCTACATTCAAGCATTCAATCCGTTTTGAGTTTATTTTTGTGTATGGTGTTAGAGAATGTTCTAATTTCATTCTTTTACATTTAAGTATCCAGTTTTCCCAGCACCACTTATTGAAGAGACTATCTTTTCTCCACTGTATGTTCTTGCCTCTTTTGTCATAGGTTACTTTGCTATAGGTGCTTGGGTTTATTTGTGGGCTTTCTATCCTGTTCCATTGATCTATGTGTTTGTTTTTGTGCCAGTACCATACTGTTGCCATGACTTTAGCTTTGTAGTATAGTCTGAAGTCAGGGAGCATGATTCCTTCAGTTCTGTTTCACTTTTCCAATATTGCTTTGGCTATTTGTGGTCATTTGTGATTCCATACAAATTTTAAATGATTTTGTCCTAGTTCTGTGAATAATGTCATTGGTAATTTGATAGGGCTTACATCGAATCTGTAGATTGCCTTGGGTAGTATAGTCATTTTGATAATTTTGATTCTTCCAATCCAAGAGTATGGTATATCTTTCCATCTGTGTCATCTTTGATTTCTTTCATCAGTGTCTTATTGCTTTCAGAGTACAAGTTTTTTGTCTCTTTAGATAGGTTGATTCCTAGGTATTTTATTCTTTTTGATGTGATGGTAAGTGGGATGGTTCCCCTAATTTCTCTTTCTGATCTTTCACTGTTACTATATAGAAATGCAATTGATTTCTGGGCCTGATCTTCAAAATATACAAACAACTCAACAGCAAGAGAACAACTCAATCAAAAAAATGGGCAGAAGACCAAAATAGACATTTCTCCAAAGAAGACATACAGATGGCCAGAAAGCACATGAACAAAATGCTCACCATCACTAATTATTAGATAAATTCAAATAAAAGCTATAATCAGGATCACTTTACACTGGTCAGAATGGCCATGATTAATAAGTCTACAAATAACAAATGCTAGAGAGGGTTTGGAGAAAAGGGAACCTTCCTACACTGTTGGTGGGAATGTAAATTGGTACAACCACTATGGAAAATAATATGGCGGTACTTCAGAAAAGTAAATATAGAACTACCATATGATCTAGCAATTCCACTCCTGGGCACAGAGCTGGACAAAATTATTACTAAAAAAGAAACATGTACTTCTATGTTCATTGCAGCACTATGCATAATAGCAAAGACATGAAAACAACCTAAATGTCCATGTACAGATGAATGGATTAATAAGATGTGGCACATATATACAAGGGAATATTACTCAGCCTTAAAAAAGAACAAAATAGGAGTTCCCGTCGTGGTGCAGTGGTTAACGAATCTGACTAGGAATCATGAGGGTGCGGGTTCGGTCCCTGCCCTTGCTCAGTGGGTTAAGGATCCGGCATTTCCGTGAACTGTGGTGTAGGTCACAGATGCGGCTCGGATCCTGCATTGCTGTGGCTCTGGCATAGGCCGGTGGCTACAGCTCTGATTAGATCCCTAGCCTGGGAACCTCCATATGCCGTGGGAGTGGCCCAAGAAATGGCAAAAAGACAAAAAAAAAAAAAAAAAAAAAGAACAAAATAATGCCATTTGCAACAACATCGATGCAACTGGAGACTCTTATACTAAGTGACGGAATTCAGAAAGGGAAAGACAAATATCATATGGTAACACTTATATGTGGAGTCTTCAAATATGGCACAAATGAACCTATCCTCAAAACAGAAACAGACTCATGGACATAGAGAACAGACTTGTGGTTGTCAAGGGGGAGGGGTGTGGAGTAGGATGGATTGGGAGTTTGGGGTTGGCAGATGCAAACTATTACATTTAGAATGGATAAGCAATGAGGTTCTACTGTACAGCACAGAGAACTATATACAGTCTCTTGGGATAAAACCTGATAAAAATAGTTATGAGAAAAAGAATGTATATATATGTATGACTGGGTCACTATGATGTACAATAGAAATTGATGCATTATAAATCAACTGTACTCTAATAAAAATAAACTTTAAAAAATGAAAAAAAGAGAGGACCCAAATAGATAAAATCAGAAATGAAAAAGAATTTATGAATTATACCACAGAAATACAGAGGATCATAAGAGATCCCTATGAACAGCTATATGATAATAACATAGACAATGTAGAAGAGATATACAAATTCCTAGAAATGTACAATCTACAAAGGCTGAACGAGGAAGAAATAGAAAATATGAACAGACAAATTATGAGTAATGAAAGTAATTAATGAAACAACTTTCAACAAATCAAAGTCCAGGACCACAGAGATTCATGGGTGAATTCTACCAAACATTTAGAGAAGAGATAAACCTATACTTTTTTCAAACTATTCTTTAAAAATTGAAGAGAGGAGGAACACTCCCAAATTCATTCTATGAGGCCACTATTACCCTGATACCAAAACCCATCATAAACATTACAAAAAGAAAATGACAGACCAATATATTTGATGCAAAAACCCTCAACAAAATATTAACAAACAAAATCTAACAATATATAAAAGGATCATATGTCATGATAAAGTTGGATTCATTCCAGGGTCACAAATCAATCAATGTTATTATCATATCAACAAAAAGAAAGACAAAAACCATATGACTGTCTCAATAGATGTATAAAAATATTTGACAAATTCAACATAAAAAATCTCATCTAAGTGGTTATAGAGGGAACATATCAACATAATAAATGCCATTTACAACAACCCTACAACCAACATAATATGCAACAGAGAAAATATGAAAACCTTCCTGTTAAATGCAGGAATAAGATGGGGATACCCATTCTCACAGCTTCTATTTAACATAGTATTAGAAGTCCTGGACACAGCAACGAGACAAGAAAAAGAAATAAAAGTTATCCAAACTGGAATGTCAATGTCATTATTTGTAGATGACAAGATACACTATACAGAGAACACTAAAATCTCTGTACAAAAACAATTAGAATAAATGATTTCACAAGGTGCCAGTATACGGAATTAATACACAGAAATCTGTTGCATATCTCTACATTCATAATGAAAAAGCAGAAAGAGAAAGTAAAAAAAAAAACTCATTTAAAGTCACATAAAAATACTTAGGAATAGGAGTTCCCGTCGTGGCTCAGTGGTTAACGAATCCGACTAGGAACCATGAGGTTGTGGGTTCGGTCCCTGCCCTTGCTCAGTGGGTTAACGATCCGGCGTTGCCGTGAGCTGTGGTGTAGGTTGCAGACGCGGCTCGGATCCCGAGTTGCTGTGGCTCTGGCGTAGGCCGGTGGCTACAGCTCCGATTCAACCCCTAGCCTGGGAACCTCCATATGCCACGGGAGCGGCCCAAGAAATAGCAACAACAACAACAACAACAAAAGACAAAAAAAAAATACTTAGGAATAGAGTTTACCAGGGAGGTGAAACATAGTCTGAAAACTATAAAATTATGATATAGGAAATTGAGGATGAGTCAAAGAAGTGGAAAGCTATCACTTACTCTTGGAATTGAAGAACCATTACTGAAAAAATGGCCTTACTAGCCAAAGCAATCTACAGATTTAATGCAATCTGTATCAAAATCTCCATGATATTTTATGGAACTAGAACAAATAATCCTAAAATTTATATGGAAACACAAAAGATTCAGAATTACCAAAGCAACTCTGAGAAAAAAGAACAAAGCTGGAGGTATAACCCTTTCAGCCTTCAGACTGTACTACAAGGCTATATAATAATAATAATAATAATAACAATAATAATAATAATAATAATAATAATGTGTGGTAGTGATACAAAAACATTATAGATCAATGGAACAGAATAGAGAGCCCATTAATAATCCCCCCCACACATAGTCAATTAATCTATGATAAAGGAGGCAAGAATATAAAATGGAGAAAAGAGTGTCTCTTAAGTGATGCTGAGCAAACTGGAAAGCTACATGGAAAATAATGAAATTAGAACATTCCCTCAAATCATAGAAAAAAATACACTCAAAAGGTTTAAAGACCTAAATGTAAGACATGACACCATAAAACTCTTAGAAGAGAACATAGACAAAATATTCCTTGACATAAATCATAACATATTTTCTTAGATCATTCTCCCAAGGCAAAAGAAATAATAGAAAAAATAAACAGGACCTAATCAAACTTAAAATCTTTTGCACAGCAAAGGAAATCATCAGAAAAATGAAAAGACAACCTATGGCATGGGTGAAAATATTTGCAAATGATGTGACTGAGAAGGGGTTAATATCCAATACATACAAACAGCTTATACAACTGAATATTAAAAAAACAAACAACCCAATCAAAGTTGGGAGGAAGATCTAGAAAGATATTTTTCCAAAGAAGAAATACGGATGGCTAGCAGGCACATGAAAAGATGCTCAATATCACTAATTATTAGGGAAATACAAATTAAAACTATAATGAGGTATCTCTTCACACCAGTAATAATGGCTATCATCAAATGGTCTACAAATATTAGACATGGAGAGGATGTAGAGAACTTCCCAAGCTATTGATGGGAATGTAAGCTGGTACAGTCACTATGGAAAACAATATGGAAGTTCTGTTTTAAAAACCCTAAAACTAGAAGTACCATACGATCCAGCATTTATATTCTTGGGTATATATCTGGAAAAAACAAAAAAATCTAATTTGCAAAGATACATGCACCCCAATGTTAATAGCAATACTATTTACAATAGCAAAGATATAGAAGAAAACCAAGTGCCCATCAACAAATGACTGGCTTAAGAAGATGTGATATATATACACAATGAATTATTACTCATCCGTAAAAAATAAAATATTGCAATTTGCAGCAGTGTGGATGAACCTAGAGAATATTATGCTTAGTGAAATAAATCAGAGAAAAACAAATACCATATGATATCACTCTTACGTGGAATCTAAAAAATAATACAAATGTATCTATATATAAAACAGAAACTGATTCACATACATAGAAAACAAACTTATGGTTTTCAAAGGGGTGAGGAATTAGGGGAGGGACAAATTAGGAATATGGGATTAACAGATAAAAAGTACTATACATAACAGAGGTAATAATTTACTTTATAGCACAATGAATTATATATGATATCTTATAAAAACATATAATAGAATATAATCTACCAAAAATAGAATCATTATGATATACACTTGAAACTAATACAATGTTGTAAATCAACTATACTTCAATTAAAAAATAAAGAAAAAGACTAAAAAATGTGTAGATGAGGATGTGAAGAAATCAAAACCTTTAGAATGGAATATTATTATCCATAAAATGGAATAAAGTACTACATTCATTCTTATAACATGGATAGACATTGAAATCATTAAGTTAAATTAAAGCAGCAGTCACGAAAGGCCACTATTGTATGATTTCATTTATATGAAATGTCCAAAACATGCAAATCTTGAGACAAAATGTAGACTAGTCAGAGACTACAAGGAGGGGTCTTGGGAACTAACTGGCAATGGGTACATGGTTTCTTTTGGCAGTGATGAAAATGCTCTAAATTTGATTGTGGTGATGATTGTACAACACTGTGATATATTAAAAAAAACTGAATGTACACTTTAAATGGGTCAATTGTGTGGCATGTGAGTTATATTTCAATAAAGATGTTAAAATTTAAAAAATCCTAAACAAAGTATTAGCAAGCCAAATTCAACAATGCATTGTTAAAAGGATCATACATCAACATCAAGTGAGGTTTATCCCAGGGATGTAAGGATGATTCAATATCTGCAAATCAATCAATGTGATACATCATATTAACAAACTGAACAATAAAAATTATATGATCATCTTGATAGCTGTTTTAAAAGCTTTTGACAAAATTTAACAGCAATTTATGATAAAAACTCTTCAGATAGTGGGCATAGAGGGAACATACCTTAGCACAATAAAGGTCATATATTACAAGTCCACAGCTAGCATCATATTCAATGTGAAAATCTGACAGTACTTTCTCTGAGATCAAGAACAAGACAAGGAATTCCACTCTCGCCTCTTTTACTCAACATGATATTGGAAGTCCTAGCCATAGCAATCAAAGAAAAAGAAAGAAAAGGAATCCAAATTGGAAAGGAAGATGTAAAACTGTCACTGTTTCTATGTATAGTATGACATGATACTATACAGAGAAAGCCCTAAAGATGCCTTGAAAACACTACTAGAACTCATCAATGAACTTAGCAAAGTTGCAGGATACAAAATTAAGATACAGAAATCTGTTGCATTTCTATACAATTGCAACAAACTATGAGAAAGAGATACTAAGAAAACAATCCTATTTATAATAGCACAAAAGAATAAAATACCTAAGAATAAATCTAATGAGTAAAGACCTTTACTTGGAAAACTGTAAGACAGTGATGAAAGAAATTGAAGATGACACAAACAGAAAGATATACCATGTTCACAGACTGGAAAAATTAATAATGTTAAAATGACCACATAACCCAAGGCAATCTATAGATTCTATGCAACCTTTATCAAAATATCAATGCCATTTAACACAAAAATAGAACAAATAATTCTAAAATCTGTGTGGAAACACGAAAGACCTGAAATAGCCACAACAATCTTGAAAAAGAAGAACAAAGCTAGAGGTATCACCTTCCATGATTTCAAATCATACTACAAAGCTACAGTAATCAAAACAGATTGGTACTGTTACAAAAACCCATAGATCAATGGAATCAAAAATATATGAAATGAATGCACATATTATTTTGGCGTTTGATCTATGACAAAGTAGGCAAGAATATACAATGAAGAAAAGACAGCCTCTTCAATAAGCAGTGTTGGGTAGCCTTGGCAGCTACATGTAAAAGAAGCAAATTAGACTACTCTATTATACCATGCTCAAAAATAAATTCAAAATGGATTAAAGCCTTGGATGTAGGACCTGAAACCTCAAAACTTCTAGAAGTAAACATAGGCTGTAAGCTCTTTGATGTTGGTCTTAGCAAAATTTTTTTTGCATATGTCTGCTCAGGCAAAGAAATCAAAAGCAACAGTAAACAAATGGGACTTAATTAAACTAAAAAGCTTCTGCACTATGAGGGATACTATCAACAAAACAAAATGACCACCTACTGAATGTTAGAGAATACTTGCAAACAATATATCCAATAAGGGTTTAATACTCAAACTATACAAATAACTCATACAACTCAACATCATAAAAAAAGTGATTAAAAAGTGGGCAGAGGATTCAAATGGACATTTTTTTTCCAAAGAAGACATACAGATGAACAACAGGAACATGAAGAGATGCTCAGCATCACTAATCATCACGGAAATTCAAGTAAAAACCATAATGAGACATTGCCTCAAAACTGTCATGGCTTTTAAAAAAATACAATATATAACAGGTGTTTATGAGTACGTTGAGAAAAGGGCACTGTAGGTAGGAATGTACATTGGTGCAGCTACTACGGAAAACAGTATGGAGATGCCTAAAAATAGTAAAAATAGAACTCCAATATGATCAAGCAATACCACTCCTGGGTATTTATCTGATGAAAACAAAAGCACTAATCAGAACTATTGCCTTTGGAATGGATAAGTAATGAGATCCTGCTGTATAGCACTGGGAACTATATCTAGTCACTTATGATGGAATATGATTGAGGTTAATGTGAGAAAATGAATGTATGTATGTACGTACGACTGGGTCACTTTGCTGTACAGTAGAAAATTGACTGTAAACCAACCATAAAGGAAAAAATTGTTTAAAAAAAGAAAAGCCATATGCACCACAATGTTCATTGCAGCATTATTTTCAATATCCAAGATGTGAAAGCCACCTAAGTTGCCCATCCATAGATGAGTTGATATAGAATATGTGATATAGATACACAGTGGATTATTACTCAGCCACCAAAAAGAATGAAATCTTGTCATTTATGATATCATGGATGGACCTGGAGATGATTATGCTAAATGAAGTAAGCCAAACAGTGAAAGACAATACTATATGACTGCAATTATATGGAGAATCTAAAAAAGAAAACAAATGAACAAACCTAACAAAAAAAATAGAATTATAGATACAGGGGACAGACAGGATGCCAGATAGGGGTGGTGGGTGGAGGAAAGAAACAGGTGAGGGAGATTAACGAACTTCAAGTTGCAAAATAAATGAGTCATGGGTATGAAATGTATAGTGTAGGGAATATAGTAAAAAACTATGTCATATCTTTGCATAGTGACATATTGTAACTATACTTATTGTGGTGATCATTTTGAAATATAAGTATTGAATCACTATGTTAGGTAAGATGAAATAACAGTGTTATAGGTCATTATACTTCAAAAACAAACAATCCACAAACTCATAGAAAAGTATTCAGAACTGTGGTGACCAGAGGTAGAGAGTGGATGAGGGGTAATTGGATAAAGGAAGTCAAAAGGTACAAACTTCTCATTATAATATAAAAAGTACTAGGGATGTAATATACACATAATAAATATAATTAACACTGCTCTATGTTATATATGAAAATTCTTAAGAGGGTAAATCTAAATTATCTCATTATCTTCCTTGGAGAAATCAGGTCCTTTGCCCATTTTTCCATTGGGTTGTTGGCTTTTTTGCTGTTGAGTTGTATAAATTGCTTGTATGTTCTAGAGATTAAGCCCTTGTCAGTTGCATCATTTGACACTATTGTCTCCCATTCTGTAAATTGTCTTTTTGTTTTCTTTTTGTTTCCTTTGCTGTGCAAAAGCTTGTCAGTTTGATTAGGTCCCATGGGTTTATTTTTGCTCTAATTTCTATTGCTTTGGGAGACTGACCTGAGAAAACATTTGTAAGGTTGATGTCAGAGAATGTTTTGCCTATGTTCTCTTCCAGGAGTTTGATGGTGTCTTGTCTTATATTTAAGTCTTTCAGCCATTTTGAGTTTATTTTGGTACATGGTATGAGGGTGTGTTCTAGTTTCATTGCTTTGCATGCAGCTGTCCAGGTTTCCCAGCAATGCTTGCTGAATAGACTTTCTTTTTCCCATTTTATGTTCTTGCCTCCCTTGTCAAAGATTAATTGACCATAGGTGTCAGGGTTTATTTCTGGGTTCTCTATTCGGTTCCATTGGTCTGTCTGTCTGTTTTGGTACCAGTACCACACTGTTTTGATGACTGTGGCTTTGTAGTATTTCTTGAAGTCTGGGAGAGTTATGCCTCCTGCTTGGTTTTTGTTTCTCAGGATTGCTTTGGCGATTCTGGGTCTTTTGTGGTTCCATATAAAGTTTCGGATGGTTTGTTCTAGTTCTGTGAAAAATGTCCTGTGTAATTTGATAGGGGTTGCATTGAATCTGAATATTGCTTTGGGTAGTATGGCCATTTTTACCATATTAATTTTTCCAACTCAGGAAGATGGAATATCTTTCCATTTCTTTGAATCATCTTTAATTTCCTTAATTAATGTTTTATAGTATTTGGCATATAAGTCCTTTACCTCCTTGGTCAGGTATATTCCCAGGTATTTGATTTTTTTGTGGTGCAATTTTAAAGGGTATTGTATTTCTGTATTCCTTTATACAGATGGCCAACAAGCACATGAAAAAATGCTCAAAATCCCTGATTATTAGAGAAATGCAAATGAATACTACCATGAGATACCACCTCACACCAGTTAGAATGGCCATCATTAATAAGTCCACAAATAACAAGTGCTGGAGGGGCTGTGGAGAAAAGAGAACCCTCCTGCACAGTTGGTGGGAATGTAAGCTGGTACAGCCACTATGGAGAAAAGTATGGAGGCACCTTAGAAATCTATACATAGAACTATCATATGATCCAGCAATCCCACTCTTGGGCATATATCCAGACAAAACTTTCCTTAAAAAAGACACATGCACCCGCATGTCCATTGCAGCTCTATTCACAATAGGCAAGAGCTGGAAACAATCCAAATGTCCATCAACAGACAGTTGGATTAGGAAGATGTGGTATACATACAAGGGAATATTACTCAGCTTTAAAAAAAGAATGAAATATTGCCATCTGCAGCAACATGGATGGGACTAGAGACTCTCACACTGAGTGAAATAAGGCAGAAAGAGACAAAGAAATACCATTTGATAGCATTCATATCTGGTATCTAATACACAGCACAAATGAACCTTTCCACAGAAAAGAAAATCACAGACTTGGAGAATAGACTTGTGGCTGCCTAGGGGGGAGGAGGAGGGAGTGGGAAGGATTGGGAGCTTGGGGTCAACAGATGCAAACTATTGTTGTGGGATGGATTTACAATGAGATCCTGCTGTGTAGCACTGAGAACTATGTCTAGATACTTACAACGCAGCACAACAATGGGAGAAAAAATTGTGTATACATGTATGTGTAACTGGGTCCCCATGCTGTACAGTGGGGCAAAAAAAAAAGTGTGTTGGGGGAAATAACAATAAAAAATAAATTAAAAAAATAAGAAATTATCTCATTATGAGGAAAATGTTTTTTAATTTAATTTTGTATCTATGTGAGATAATGGATGCTCCCTAAATTGATTTTGATAATCATTTCATGATGTATGTAAGTCTAATCATTACAATGTACACCTTAATCTTATACTGTGCTGTATGTCAATTATATCTCAATAAACCAGGAAGAAAAAAATAAAAAATCATTTTCGGATTTTGGTGCATTTTGTTTCTTTTTCTTGCCTAATTGTGGCTAGGACTTCCAATACTATGCTGAATAAAAGTGGTGAGAATGGGCATGCTTGTCTTGTTCCTGATCTGAGAGGGAAAGTTTTCAGCTTTTCACCATCAAGTGTGATAATAGTTGTGGGCTTGTCATACATTGCCTTTATTATACTGAGGTACGTTTCCTCTGTACTCACTTTGTTGAGAGTTTTTATCATAAATTAATGTTGTCAAATGCTTTTTCTGCATCTATTGAGACAATCATATGATTTTTATCTTTCATTGTACTAATGTATTGCATCACATTGTTTTATGTGCAGGTGTTGAACCATCCTTACATCCTTGGAAAAAAATCTCAATTGAACATGGTATATGATCCTTTCCATGTATTGTTGAATTCAGTTTGTTAATATTTTGTTAAGTATGTTTGGATCCTTATTCATCTGGGGCATTGGTCTGTAATTTTCTTGTAGCATCCTTGTCTAGTTTTGGTGTCTGGGTAAATCTGACCTGGTAAAATGGGTTTAGAAGTGCTCCTTAGCATTGAGAACTTTGTCTAGATACTCATGTTGCAACAGAAGAAAGGGTGGGGGAAAAATGTAATTGTAATATATACATGTAAGGATAACCTGACCCCCTTGCTATACAGTGGGAAAATAAAAAAAAATTATTAAAAAAAAGGCAAGACACACACACACATACACACACACAAAAGAAGTGCTCCTTCCTCTTTAATTTTTTGGAAGAGTTTCTGGGAAACATTGGTATATGTTCTTCTTTGAATGTTTGGTAGAATTCAACAGCCAAGCCACCTGTTCCTGGACTTTTGTTTGTTGGGAAATTTTTTGTTACTGATCTAGTCCGGCTTGTAATCAGTCTGTGAAGATTTTCTGTTTCTTCATGATTCAGTCTTGGTAGGTTGTATGTTTTTAGAATTTGTCTACCTTTTAGGTTTCTAGTTAGTTGAGTAGTTCATAGTTAGTTGAGTAGTTCCCAGTATTCTTTTATGATCTTTTATTTCTTTGATATTGGTGGCAAAGTCACCTCTTGCCATTCTGTTTTTATTTATTTGAATCCTTTCTTATTTCCTTGGTATGTCTAGCTAATATTTGTCAGTTTTGTTTATTTTAGTTTCACTGATCTTTTCTGTTTTCTCTTTAGTCTCTATTGCATTAATTAATTGATTTTTGTCTTTTGAGGGCCATATCCATGGCATATGGAAGTTCCCAAGCTAGGGGTTGAATCTGAGCTGCAGCTTCCAGCCTTCGCCACAGCCACAGCAACACAGGATCTCAGCTGTGTCTGGGACCTATAGCACAACTCATGGCAATGCTGTATCCTTAACCCACTGAGCAAGGGCAGGGATTGAACCTGCATCTTCATGGGTACTAGCCAGGTTTGTTAACTGCTGAGCCACGATGGGAACTCCTATTGTATTTATTTCAATTCTGATATTTGTTATGTCCTCCCTTCTACTAACTTTGAGCTCCATATTTTCTTTTTCCTAGTTCCTTGAGGTGTAAAATTAGGTTGTTTGAAAAATTTCTTCTTTATTGATGTAGGCATTTATCATGATGAAGTTCCCTCTTAAAACTGATTCTGTTGCATGCCATATGTTTTAGTATGTTGTTTTTCCATTTTCATTTGTCTTGAGCTGTAGTGTTTTTATCTTTTTGATTTTTGACCCATTGGTCATTCAGTAGCATGCTGTTTAATCTCCATATATTTGTGAATTTTCCGGTTTTCTTCCTTTAATTGATTTGTAGTTTCATGCTATTGTGATCAGAAAGGATGATGTAATTTCAGTTTTTTAAAATTCATCAGGACTTAGTTGTGGCCTTGGAGAATGTTCCATGTGTACTTGAGGAGAATATGAATTCCATTGCTTTTGGATGAAATGTTTTGTATATATCTGTTAAGTTCATTTGCTATGTCATTTAAAGCCAATGTTTCCTTATTGACTTTCTTTCTAGATGATTGATCCATTAATGAAAATGGGATATTAAAGTCCCCTACTCTTTTTTTTTTTTTTTTTTGTCTTTTTGCCTTTTTCTTGAGCAGCTCCTGCGGCATATGGAGGTTCCCAGGCTAGAGGTCTAATCGGAGCTGTAGCCGCTGGCCTACGCCAGAGCCACAGCAACACGGGATCTGAGCTGCGTCTGCAACCCACACCACAGCTCACGGCAATGCCAGATCCTTAACCCACTGAGCAAGGCCAGGGATCGAATCCACAACCTCATGGTTCCTAGTCAGATTTGTTAACCACTGCGCCACGATGGGAACTCTGAAAGTCCCCTACTCTTAATATATTGCTATTTCTTCCTTTAGGTCTGTTAATGTTTACTTTATAATTTATTTTATAATTTAGGTGCTGCTATGTTAAGTACATGAATACTTACAAATATTACATCCTTTTGTGAAATTGTCCTATTATTCTATGATGACCATTTTTGTCTCTTATTACAATCATTGTTCTAGAGTTTTTGTCTAAGTACAGATGCCCCTGCTTTCTTTTAAATTTGTGCAAAAGAGATCCTTTCATCCTTTCATGTTCAGTATCTGTTTCCTTATATCTAAGGTGAGTCTCTTGTAGGGAGTATATAGATCAGACTTGTTATTCTATCCATTCAGCCACTTAGTCTCTTGATTGGAGAGTTTAGGCCACTTACACTTAAAGTAATTATTGATAGGCATGTGGTTATTTCCAATCTGTTAATTATTTGCTGGCTGTTTTTGTATTTCCACTCTTCTTCCCTCACTCTATTCCTTCGTAATTTGATAACTTTCTGTAGTGGTGTGCTTAGATTCCTTTATCTTTTATGTATCTACAATAGATTTTTGCTTTATAGTTACCATGAAATTTATGCTTAAGAACGTATTTATAAGTCTATTTTATGTTGAAAATTACTTAAATTTAAATGATTTCTAAAAGCTACACATTTTTTACTCTCCCCCTACAACTTTTTGTTTTTGATTCTACAATTTACCTTTTTATTTTGTGTATCACTTAGCAAATCAGTGTTGTTAGTGCTATTTTTATTACTTTTTTCTTTTAACCGCATACTAGTCTTATAAGTGATTAATGTACTACCTTTATAACATTAGATTAGTCTGAATTTTGCTATATATTTACCTTAACCAATGAGTTTTATACTTTATTTTCATGTTGGTGCCCTTTCATTTCAGCTTAAATAAGTCCCTTTAATATTTCTTGTAACGCCAGTATAGTGGTGATGAACTCTAACTTTTGCTTGTCTAGAAAATTATCTTTTTTCAATTCTAAAGTATAGCTTGTCTGGTAGAGCATACTTGGTTGGAAATTTATTTCTTTCAGCACTTTGAATATATTGTGCTATTCCATCCTGGCCTGTAAACTCTGTACTGAAATATCTGCTGATAGTCTTATGGATGTTCCCTTGTACATAACAAATTGCTTTTCTCTTGTTACATTTATAATTCTCTCCTTGTCTTTAACTTTTGACATTTTAATTACAGTGTATCTTTTTAAAAATGATTTTCATTTTTTCCATCATAGCTGGTTTACCGTGTTCTGTCAATTTTCTACTGTATAGTGAGGTGACCCAGTCACACATACATATATACATTTTTTTCCTCACATTATCATGGTCCATCATTAGTGACTAGATATAGTTTCCAGTGCTATACAGCAGGATCTCATTGCTTATCCATTCCAAAGGCAATATTTTGCATCTATTAACCCCAAATTCCCAGTCCATCCCACTCCCTCTCCCTCCCCTTTGGCAATGACAAATCTGTTTTCCAAGTCCATGATTTTCTTTTCTGTGGAAAGGTTCATTTGTGCCATATATTAGATTCCAGATATAAGTTATATCATATGGTATTTGTCCTTCTCTTTCTGACTTACTTCATGTAGTGTGAGAGTCTCTGGTTTTATCCATGTTGCTGCAAATGGCATTATTTTGTACTTTTTTATGGCTGAGTAGTATTCCATTGTGTATATATACCACATCTTCTTAATCCATTCACTAATTACAGTGTATCTTGATGTGGGTCTCTGGGATCCGCTTATCTGGAACTCTCTGGGTCAATGGATCTAGGTGTATGCTTCCTTCCTCCAGTTAGGAAAGTTTTCAGCTATCATTTCTTCAAATAAATTTTCTGCCACGTTATCTTTCTGTTCTCCTGTGACCCCTATAATATGAATGTTAGTCTATTTGATGTTGTCTCATAAATACCTTAAGTTATCTTCACCTTTTATCAGTCTTTTTTCTTTTTGCTTCTGATTGGATGAGTTCCATTGCCCTGAGTTCTCTTATCTTTTCTATTGTTTCATCTGTTCTGCTGCTGAAACACTCTAGTGTATTTTTCACTTCAGTTATTGTAGTCTTCAGCTCTATGGCTTTTTTTTTTTTTGTCTTTTTGCTATTTCTTGGTCCGCTCCCACGGCATATGGAGGTTCCCAGGCTAGGGGTCGAATCGGAGCTGTAGCCACAGGCCTACGCCAGAGCCACAGCAACGCGGGATCCAAGCCACGTCTGCAACCTACACCATAGCTCACGGCAACGCCAGATCGTCAACCCACTAAGCAAGGGCAGGACCGAACCCGCAACCTCATGGTTCCTAGTCGGATTCGTTAACTACTGCGCCATGATGGGAACTCCCAGCTCTCTGACTCTTGTTTGGTACTTTCTTTTCTTTTTTTTTTTGTCTTTTTGCTATTTATTGGGCCGCTCCCACGGCATATGGAGTTTCCCAGGCTAGGGGTTGAATCGGAGCTGTAGCTGCCGGCCTACGCCAGAGCCACAGCAATGCTGGATCCAAGCCGCGTCTACAACCTACACCACAGCTCAGGGCAACGCTGGATCGTTAACCCACTGAGCAAGGGCAGGGACTGAACCTGCAACCTCATGGTTCCTAGTCAGATTCATTAACCACTGCGCCACGATGGGAACTCCTGTTTGGTACTTTCTTATAATTTCTACCTCTGTTAAAATTCTCACTCTGTTAATACATTCTTCTTTTCAGCATGGTGAGCATCTTCACAGCTGCTATTTTGAACTCTATCAGGTAAATAACTTGTCTCTGTTTCATTAGGACTTTTTCTGAGGTTTTTACCTTTTTCTTTCATTTGGAACATATTCCTATTTCTTCATTTTCCTTGACTTTCTATGTTGGTTTTTAGCATTAGATAAAACAGCTATCTCTTGAGGGAGTGGCCTTAAAAGGGATGAATCTTACCATTCAACCCTCCCCTAGCTCTTGGTTGTTTTTCAAGCTTTTGTGATTGTCCATGCAGCCTATTTTATTTTAGTGCCTCCCAGTAGTTGAAGGTGTCCCAACATCAGTGTCCCAAAGGGGAGGATCTCAATCAGTAGCTAGATTCAGGTTAATTGGTAGCTAAACCTTTTAGAGTATGCAAGTATATATAAAATCTGTGAGGCTGAATGTTTAAGTTCTACTGGCCACCAGAATTGGATGACCTAGAAGTGTCCTCTGTGTGGCAGTTGCAAAAACTGGGGTGTCAGATGAGTGTTCAGATTCCTTTCCAGTAGCTATGCATGACCTGTTGTACATCAGAGGGAGAGCACAATGCTATCATACACCATCCTCTGAAAGCATCTCAGTAGGCCCTTCGATGTGTGTGAAATCAGAGGCATGCCCTTAAGGCCAAAGCTCCAGGACAAACAAATAGGCCTCTTTCACAGAAAGACTGGGATTGTGTTTCAATCTACTGTCTATGCTGTGCCCTTGGGGTGGGTGGTTGTTGGTCAAGAACTCTCTGTTATATTCCCATAGGACCCAAAAATGCAAGCTCTGCTAGACACAAGAGCCAGGAGATCAAGGGACATCCCCTAGAAAGCAGCCACAAAAGAGCAGAGCATAAGATGTGGGTAATAGTTCTCCTCCAGGAGATACTGGCATGCTGGATCATGACAGAAGAACATAAAATAGTACCTGCCTTCTGAGATCTCTGGAAAGGATTAGAGTTGGCTCTTAGATGTATGCTTAATTAAAAGCCTATTCCTCAGGCTGCAATGAAGAAGATAAGCTAATTGGCCTCTTTTTCAGAAAGATTGGGCTCCTTGGACTGTTGCCTCTTGCTGTGCCCTGGGGGTGATAGCTATAGGAAATCTTTCTTCATTTGTTACAATTCTTAGGGACCTGTGAGCATAAGCCCTGCTGGCCATCAGATCCAGTTGGTCTCTAGAGGTGTACCCTGGGGGCTTGTGCAAAAATCAGGGCACCTGATGGGGTACAAGACCCTTTCCAGGAGGTAATGGTGAACTGGAGCAAAGTAGAAGGACAGCACAAAGATGATGCTGACTGGCTGAAGCTAGGAAGAGAGAACCAGAATCTTCTAAGAACGAGCTCATGCTTTAGTTTCATATTGTCTAGAATGATCAGTTTTAAGGAAGTATCTAAAACACTAGAAAGTCTAGATCAGGGTTTCTCAACATTTTCACCATTGATATTTTTGGGCTAACTAGTTCTTTGAGCTGTCCTATGTGTTGTACAAAGTTTAGTAGAATCCCAAACCTCTACTCACTAGAGTCTGCAGCACACTCTTTCCCCTGAGACAATAAAAAAATGTCTCCAAGCAAGGAGATCAGCCAAGATGGTGAAGTAAAAAGACCCTGAGCTCACCTTCTCTCACTGGAACACCAAAATTACAACTATTTACAGAACAACCATCCATGAAAAAGGACCAGAATTTACCAGAAAAGATCTTCTACAACTAAAGATATAAAGAAGGAACAACAACGAGATGGGTAGGAAGGAAGTCAAATCCGACACCCCTGAGTAGCCAACCAACAAACAGAAATTTTAGAGTTCCTTCCATAGAAGAAAGGGGTCTGAGCCCCACATGAGGCTCCCCAGCCTGGGGGCCCTCTTCTGGGAATACAAGTCCCCAGAATGTTTGTCTTTGAAGGTCAGCAGGGCTTACTTTTGATAGTGCCTGAGGGCTGTGGGAAATAGAGGCTCCACTCTTAAAAGGCACACACAAAATCTCACATGTTCCAGGACCTGAGGCAGAAATAGTAATTTGAAAGGAGCCTGGGTCAGACCTAACTTCTGATTTTAGAGAGTCTCATGGAGAGGCAGGAGGCAACTGGAGCTCATTCTGGAGATATAGACAATGGTGGCAGCCATTTTGGGGAGCTTACTCTACCATGTGGACGTGAGTTAGCAAGCACCATTTTGTAATCATCCCTCCATCTTTCTAGCCTTAGGATGCAGCCCCACCCCCCACCCATAAGTACTGGAGCCCTATACACCAGCAAACATGTTGCCTTAAGATCTGTTGAGCCCACAGCCACTACTTGACATAGCCCTATCCACCAGAGTGTCCAGTACCTCTTCCCACATACAAGCATGAAGGTAATGGACCTGGGACCCTCAAAGCCCTATAGCAAGAGACCCAAGACCCTGCTCCACCCACCAGTTTGCAAGCACCTGCTCCTGAATGCCTGGCCCCACCCACCAGTGAGCCTGTTCCAGTCTCAGGAACAGCATCACTCACCAATGGGAGGACAACAGCCACAGCCTGCAGATTCAGCTCACCCAACAGTAGGGTAGCACAATCCCTGGGACTAGAGAGGCCATGGCTCAGCCACCAGCAGGCCAACACAAGCCTCAGGACATCATAGGCCCTGTAGCCAGTTTTCAGGACTTGGCTTTTCCCACTAGTTTGATGCCACTAGCCAGAAGACCTGGCTTCAATCACCAGTGGGCAGGCACAAGCTTCAGGATCTCTTGGAACACAACACTGACCACCAGTGAGCCAGCACTTGCCCCAGGGTTCCCTGGTGTTCTGCAGCCAGCTGCCTAGTGACTTGGGCTCACCAACCCACAGCTTGCAGCATCAATACATTGCAAGACCTGAAAACCAACCAGACCAGGGCCAGCCATGCCTACCGGACCACCCATAGTAGTCATCCTACCATAACAGAAGGATCCATGCATCCCACATAGGGGGAACCTCTAGAGCTCTGGTGACAAGAGGGAAGCACACTGTTGGAACACATAGAATGTCTCTTACAAAAGGTCACTTCTCCAAGGTTGGGAAACATAAACAACTTACCAGATACATAAAAATACAAACAGAAACTTAGGCAAAATGAAGTGACAGAGGGACATGTTCCAAATAAAGGAACAAGATAAAACCCCAGCAGAAGAACTAAGTGAAGTGGAGATGGGCAATCAACCCAAGAAAGAGTTTAGGATAGTGATCATGAAGGTGATCAAAGAACTCAGGAAAAGAATGGATGCATAGAGTGAGAAGTTAGAAGTTTTTGACAAAGAGCTGGAAAACACAAAGAACAACAAAGAGAGATGAAGAATACAATAACTGAAATAAAAAATACACTAGAAGGAATCAACTATAGACTAAATGATACAGAGGAATGGACCAGTGAGCTGGAAGACAGAGTAGTGGAACTCACTGATGTTGAACAAAAAAGAAAAAAAAAGTGAGGACAGTTTAAGAGAACTTTGGGACAACATCAAGAGTATGAAGAGTCACCTTGTAGGGGTTCCAGAAGGACAAGAGAGAGAGGGGCTGAGAACATAATTGAAGACATAATAGCTGAAAACTTCCCTAACATGGGAAAGTAAGCAGACATCCAAATCCAGGAAATGCAGAGTCCCATACAAGAGTAAACCAAAGAGGAATGCACCAAGACACATTGTAATTAGAATGGAAAAAATGGAGATAAAGAGAGACTATTAAAAGTAGCAAGGGAAAAGTGGAGTTCCCATCGTGGATCAGTGGAAATGAATCTGACTAGCATCCATGAGGATGCAGGTTTGATTCCTGGCCTCACTCAGTGGGTTAAGGATCTGGCATTGCTGTGAACTGTGGTGTAGTTCACAGACATGGCTCAGATCTGGCATTGCTGTGGCTGTGGCATAGGCCAGCAGCTACACCTCTGATTTGACACCTAGTCTGGGAACATCCATATGCTGCAGGTGCAACCCTAAAAAGACAAGAAAGAAAGAAAGAGAGAGAGAGAATAAAAGCAACAAATTACATAGAAGGGAAATCCCATAAGGCTGTCAGCTAACTTTCGAGCAGAAACTTCACAGGCCAGAAGGAAGTGATATACTTAAAGCTATTAAAGTGAAAAACATACAACCAAGACAAAGCACTTGTTTAAAATTGATGGAGAGATCAAAATCTATACAGACAAGCAAAAGCTAAAAGAATTCAGCACCACCAAACATGTCTTACAAGAAATGTTTAAGGGACTTATGTAAGTTAAAAATAAAAGTCCACAGCTAGAAACATGAAAATTACAAAAAGAAAAAGCTCATTGATGAAGGTAAATATATAGCAAAGGTATAAAATCAACCACATGCAAAATTAGTAGGGAGGTTAAAAGATGAAAGAAATTAAACCATCTATATCCACAATAAACAGTTGAGGATTACACAAAATAATTAGATATAAAATATGATGTCAAAAACAGTAATTGTGAGGGGAGGAGAGTACAAATGCAGAGTTGTTAAAATACATTTGAAATTAATAGATCAGTAACTTAAAACAATCAATTATATATATTGTTTGCTATATTTAAACCTCATGGAAACCACAAACAAAAAAAATCTATAATAGATACATATACAAAAAAGAGAAAGGAAACCAAACATGACACTTAAGATAGTCATCAAACCACAAGGGAGGAGAACAAGGGAAGAACACGAAAGTACCATAAAAACAACCAGAAACAATTAAGAAAATGGGAAAATAAGTATATATCCATCAATATTTACTTTCAGTGTAAAAGGACTCAATGCTCCAATCAATAGATATTGAATGCTGAATGGATACAAAAAAGAGACCCACATATATATTGCCTATAAGAGACTCACTTCCAATCTAAAGACACACACATACTTGAAATTTAGGGTATAGGAAAAGTTACTCCATGTAAATGGAAACAAAAAGAAAGCAGGGTAGGAATAGTTATGTCAGACAAAAAGACTTTGAAGCAAAAACTATTACAAGAGAGAAAGAAGGAAATTATATAATGATAACGGGGTCAATCCAATCATTTATAATGATTACAAATATGTATTTATATGCACCTAACACAGGAGCACATAAGTGCTTAAAGCAAATATTAAAAGGCATAAAGGGAGAAACTGACAATGATACAATAAATAGGAGGGGACTTTAATACCCCACTTACATCAATAAAGAGTAAACACTAACCTTAAGTGACATGTTAGACAAAATGGAATACATTATATATACACACATACATATGAATATATAAACATATGTGTGTATGTGTGTGTGTGTATGATATTCCATCCAAAAGCAGCAGGATACACATATTTTAGAGTGTGCATGGAATATTCTCCAGGATAGATCACATGCTAGGCCACAAAGCATGCTTCAGTAAGTGTAAGAAAATTAAAATCATATCAGGAGTCATTTCTGACCACAAAGCTATGAAACTAGAAATCAACTACCAAAAAAATAAAAACCTTTATGTCTTTTGTTTTAAAGTCTATTTTGTCTGATATGAGTGTTGCGACTCCTGCTTTTCTGTCATGTCTATTGGCGTGAAATATTTTTCCCCACCCTTTCACTTTCAATCTATATGTATCCTTTGTCCTAAGGTGAGTTTCTTGTAGGCAGCATATTGAAGGTTTTTGTCTTTTTATCCACTCAGCTGCTCTGTGTATTTTGATTGGGGCGTTGTAAAAATGGCCATACTACCCAAAGCAATCTACAGATTCAATGCAATCCCTATCAAATTACACAGGACATTTTTCACAGAACTAGAACAAACCATCCGAAACTTTATATGGAAACACAAAAGACCCAGAATCGCCAAAGCAATCCTGAGAAACAAAAACCAAGCAGGAGGCATAACTCTCCCAGACTTCAAGAAATACTACAAAGCCACAGTCATCAAAACAGTGTGGTACTGGTACCAAAACAGACAGACAGACCAATGGAACCGAATAGAGAACCCAGAAATAAACCCTGACACCTATGGTCAATTAATCTTTGACAAGGGAGGCAAGAACATAAAATGGGAAAAAGAAAGTCTATTCAGCAAGCATTGCTGGGAAACCTGGACAGCTGCATGCAAAGCAATGAAACTAGAACACACCCTCATACCATGTACCAAAATAAACTCAAAATGGCTGAAAGACTTAAATATACGACAGGACACCATCAAACTCCTAGAAGAAAACATAGGCAAAACACTCTCTGACATCAACATCATGAATATTTTCTCAGGTCAGTCTCCCAAAGCAATAGAAATTAGAGCAAAAATAAACCCATGGGACCTCATTAAACTGAAAAGCTTTTGAACAGCAAAGGAAACCCAAAAGAAAACAAAAAGATAACTTTCAGAATGGGAGAAAATAGTTTCAAATGATGCAACCGACAAGGGCTTAATCTCTAGAATATATAAACAGCTTATACAACCCAACAGCAAAAAAGCCAATCAATCAATGGAAAAATGGGCAAAAGACCTGAATAGACATTTCTCCAAAGAAGATATACAGATGGCCAACAAACACATGAAAAAATGCTCAACATCGTTGATTATAAGAGAAATGCAAATCAAAACTACCATGAGATACCACCTCACACCAGTCAGAATGGCCATCATTCATAAATCCACAAATAACAAGTGCTGGAGGGGCTGTGGAGAAAAGGGAACCCTCCTGCACTGTTGGTGGGAATGTCAACTGGTACAGCCACTATGGAGAACAGTTTGGAGATACCTTAGAAATCTATACATAGAACTTCCATATGACCCCACAATCCCACTCTTGGGCATCTATCTGGACAAAACTCTACTTAAAAGAGACACATGCACCCGCATGTTCATTGCAGCACTATTCACAATAGCCAGGACATGGAAACAACCCAAATGTCCATCCACAGAGGATTGGATTCGGAAGAGGTGGTATATATACACAATGGAATACGACTCAGTCATAAAAAAGAAGGATATAATGCCATTTGCAGCAACATGGATGGAACTAGAGGATCTCATCCTGAGTGAAATGAGCCAGAAAGACAAAGACAAACACCATATGATATCACTTATAACTGGAATCTAATATCCAGCACAAATGAACATCTCCTCAGAAAAGAAAATCATGGACTTGGAGAAAAGACTTGTGGCTGCCTGATGGGAGAGGGAGGGAGTGGGAGGGATTGGGAGCTTGGGCTTATCAGACACAACTTAGAATAGATTTACAAGGAGATCCTGCTGAGTAGCATTGAGAACTATGTCTAGATACTCATGTTGCAACAGAACAAAGGGTGAGGGAAAAAAATGTAATTGTAATGTATACATGTAAGGATAACTTGATCCCCTTGCTGTACAGTGGGAAAATAAAAAAAAAAATAAAATGTTAATTCACAAAAAAACCTGGAAAAACAGAAACAGGTGGCAGCTAAACAATGTGCTACTAAACAATCAATCAATCACTAAAAATATAAAAGAGGAAATCAAAAAATACCTGGAGACAAATGAAAATGAAAACACAACAATCCAAAATCTAAGGGACACAGCAAAAGCAGTTCTAAAAAGGAAGTTTATAATGATACAAGATTACCTCTTGAAACAAGAAAAATCCTGAAGTTCCCATCATGGCTCAGGGGAAATGAATCCGACTAATATCCATGAGAATGCACTTTCCATCCTGGGCCTTGCTCAGTGGGTTAAAGATCCAGCATTGCCATGAGATGTGGTGTAGGTCACAGATGCAGTTCAGATCTGGTATTGCTGTGGCTGGTGGCTGCGGCTCTGATTTGACCCCTAGCCTGGGATCCTCCATATACCATGAGTGTGGCCCTAAAAAGCAAAAAAGAAAGAAAAATCTCAAATAAAGAACCTAACCTTACAAGTAAAGGAAGTAAGAAAAGAATAAACAGCCCTAAAGTTAGTAGAACAAAATTCATAAAGATCAGCCAAAATAAAGGAAATAGAGACTAAAATGCAATAGAAACAATTGATGAAACTAAGGGTTAGTTCTTTCAAAAGATAAACAAAAATTGATAACCCTTAGCCAGACTCATCAGGAAAAAAAGAGACAAGACAAAAACATACAGAATCAAAAATGAAAAAGGAGAAATTACAACTGACACCACAAAATGCAAGGGATCATAACAGATTTTGCCAATTTATATGCCAATAAAATGGACAACATAGAAGAAATGGACAAACTCATAGAAATTTACCATCTCCCAATACTGAACTAGGAACAACTGGAAAATATGAACAGATAAATTACAACTACTAACACTGAATCTGTGATTTAAAAACTCCCAACAAACAAAAGTCTAGGACCAGATGGCTTCACAGGTGAATTCTGCCAAACATTTAAAGAAGAGTTAACACTTATCTCAAACTCTTCCCAAAAACTGTAGAGTAAGAAACACTTCTGAATTCATCCTATAAGGCCAGATTCACCCTGATACTACAACCAGACAAAGATATCACAAAAAAAGAAAATTGTGGGAGTTCCCGTCATGGTGCAGTGGTTAACGAATCTGACTAGGAACCATGAGGTTGCGGGTTTGGTCCCTGCCCTTGCTCAGTGGGTTGACAATCCAGCATTGCCGTGAGCTGTGGTGTAGGTCACAGACGCGGCTCGGATCCCGCATTGCTGTGGCTCTGGCGTAGGCCGGAGGCTACAACTCCAATTCGACCCCGAGCCTGGGAACCTCCACATGCCGTGGGAGCGGCCCAAGAAATAGCAAAAAGACAAAAAAAAAAAAAAAAAAAAAAAAAAAAAAAAAAAAAAAAAAAAAAAGAAAGAAAGAAAAGAAAATCGTAGGCCGATATCATTAATGAACATAGACACAAAAATCCTCAACAAAATACTAGTAAATTGAATCCAACAATACATTAAAAGGATCATATACCATGATCAAGTGATATTTATCTCAAGGATGCAAGGATTTTTCAATGTCCACAAATCAATAAATGTGGTATATCACAGTAACAAATTGAAGAATAAAAAAACATATGATCATCCCAATAGATGCAGAAAAAGCTTTTGACAAAATTCTACATCTATTTGTGATAAAAACTCTCCAGAAAGTGTGTATAGAGGGAATATATCTCAACATAATGAAGACCTATATAACAATCCCACAGCTAACATCATACTTAACAGTGGTGAAAAGCTGAAAGCATTTTCTCTATGAACAGACAATATAGACAATAAAGCTCACTCTCCCCAATTTTATTCAATATAGTATTGGAAATCCTGGCCACAGCAATTAGACAAGAAAAAGAAATAGAAGAACTCAAAATTGGAAAGGAAGATTTATAGTACCATGTCACTGTTTGCAAATACATAGAAAACTTAAGATGCCACCAAAAAACTACTAGAGCTCATCAATGAATTTGGTAAAGTTATAGGACACAAAGTTAATATACATAAATCTGTTGCATTTCTATCCACTAACAATGAACTATTGGCAAAAAAATTAAGGAAACAATCCCATTTATAACCACATCAAAAAGAATCAAATATCTAGGAGTAAACCTACTTAATGAAGTAAATGAATTATACTCAGAAAATGATACTGATGAAAGGCAGCACAGATGGAAAGATGTACCTTTTTCATGGACTGGAAGGCTTAATATTGTTAAAATGAGCATACTACCCAAGTCAATCTATAGATTCAATGCAATCTCTATCAAAACACTAATGGCATTTTTCCAGGACTAGAATAAATAATTCTAAAATTTGTATGGAAATGCAAAAGAACTTGATTAGCCAAAACAAACTTGAGATAGAAGAACGGAGCTGGAGGTATCACACTCTCTATCTTTAGATCTTAGTACAAAGCAGCTGTAATCAAAACAATATGGTATTGGCACTAAAATAGACACTTAGAGCAATGGAATAGAAGAGCCCAGAAATAAATCCACACACGTATGGTCAATTAATCTATAAAAAGAGGCAAGAATATACAATGGAGAAAAGACAGTCTCTTCAATAAATGGTGCTGGGATAGTTGGACAGCTACATGTAGAAGAATTAAATTAGAACATTTTTTTTCACACCATATAAAAATAAATGCAAAATGGTTTAAAGACCTAAATTTAAGACCTAAAACCATAAAACTCCTAGAAGAAAATATAGGCAGAACACTCTTTGCCATTTGTTGTAGCAATATTTTTGGATCTACCTCCTCAGGAAAAGAAATAAAAGCAAAATGAATAGGAACCAGTTAAACTAAAATGCTTTTGCACAACAAAGGAAACTGTCAACAAAATAAAAAGACAACCTAAGAAATGAGAGAAAATATTTGCAAATGGTATGAAAGATAAAGTGCTAATATTCAAAATATATAAACAGCTCATACAACTCAGTATCAAAAAAATCCACAAACAATCCAATTTAAAAATGGGCAAAAGACCTAAATAGAATTTTTTCCACAGAAGACATACAGATAGCCAATAGGCACATGGAAAGATGCTCAATATCACTAACTATCATGGAAATGTATATCAAAATCACAACCATATCACGTCATACCTGTCAGAATCATTATCATAAAAGACCACAAACAATAAATGTTGGCAAGGATGTGGAGAAAAGGGAACCTCTTACGTTGCTGGTGAGAATGTAACTTGGTGCAGTCACTATGAAAAACAGTATGGAGGTTCTTAAAAAGACTAAAAATAGAGCTACCAAATGATCCAGCAATTCTACTCCTGAGTATGTATCAGAAGAAAACAAAAATGCTAATTCAAAAAGATAAATGCACCCCAATATTCATAGTAGCATTCTTTGTGATAGTGAAGATATAGAAGCAAGCAATAGTGAAGATATAGAAGCAACCTATAGAAGTAGTAGGAATACTACTACTGCTACTACACAATGGACTACTACTCAGCCGTAAGAAAAAATGAAAAACTGGCATCTGCAACAACATGGATGGACCTGGAGGGTATTTTGATTAGTTCAATAGGTCATATAGAAAAACACAAATACTGTATGCTGTCACTTATATGTGGAATCTAAAAAATAAAAGAAACTAGCGAACAAAAAAGAAACAGATATAGAACAAACTAGTGTTTACCAGTAGGAAGAAGGAAGGGATCATGGATAACATAGGGGGAAGGGGTTAAGAGATACAAACTGTAATGTATAAAATAAATAAGCTACAAGGATATATTGTACAGCACAGAAAATATAGACAATATTTTATAATATATATAAATATAGTATAATCTTTAAAAATTGTTAATCACTGTGTTGTACACCTGAAATATACATATGATAAATCAACTACATCTCAATAAATAAAAATTCCATCAGAATACCATTGGATTAAAAAAAACTCCAGACATTGTCAAATGTCTCTCCTGGGGGGAGAAAAATACTTCCAGTTGAGAACCACTGGTTTAAAGGGATGGTAATATTGTAATTAAGAGCACAGTTTTTTAGAATTATGTATGAATCAAGACTCTTTTGTTTATTGGCAGCATCACCTTGAGCAAATCACTTAACTTTTCTAAATTTCACTTTCCTCTTCTGTAAATGGGGACAATGAGGCCTGGTTTAGGGTTGTTGTAAAGATTAAATGAGATCATGTATATAAACCACTCAATATATAGTGGCAATAATAACGTGATAATATTATTAATCACTATTAATTAACAATGATTACAATATCCCAGGAAATAGTGAATGAGGAAAGGAGAAAGTTTCTTAAATGTAGACTCAGAACTAATTTTTAAATTGCCCATATTGTCACAAGAAATTTCAGCTCTTCCCATTTGCTAGTAGACCTCACTGTTTAAGCCTATCAAAGATAAGAGGGAGTATTAAATCTTATTAAATCTTTCTCTCAAAGACTCCATAGCCAATTCTGGAAAGGCAGGATACTGAGCTCTATACTATGCAATCTGTATAATCTATTTGGGGGTAAGGGTCTCTGAGACGTCTATCTGTGTGTAGGCACAATTAAGCTCCAACCCACCCCTTCTCTAGAAATCTACTTCTCTAAATATCAAGGAGATGAGAAGAGTCTTACCGTAGAATTACACCAGAGACACCGGAAATCTTGAAGTCTCTGGTAACTGCCACAGTTCTCATGACATACTGCACATTGAGAACTGGCAGATATGTTTCCTTCTACCCACTGATGAGGCATAGTTTTCTGAAGGGTAAAAAGAGACAAGAGGTAGAAGTTAGAGATTTGAAGAGAGGAAAGGCCAGCTGAAATAACCATACCACCCCATGGAGGACACTAGGTAACCCCAAGGAACCTTTCTACCATTCTGCCCTCCCTACTCCAATGTTAGTGACCAATGACAGATGGGAGTAGGGGAGGGCTTCCATTCCTCTAGATTTGTTGGATCATGAGCCTGGATCAAGAAGCCTACTTGGGATGTCTGGAAACAGAAGAAGTCTTCCCTCCCCTGTATGTCCTGGCTAAAGGGGAGATGGAAAAGTGTGATTATGAGAAAGCATGGCTGGTACTCACTACTTCATCTGCGGGCATGAGGAGGTCATCAGTAATGGATAAAGTATTCCATTTGCAATCTTTGCTTGCTCTTAAAGCACATAGTCTGTGAGACTTGACTTTGCACACTGTGAAAAGAGGGGAAAAAATATGGATGTGAATCTGGTGACAGTGAAGATTCTGCTTCCTTCCCTAAGCTGCTCTTAAAGTTAGTACTCTCTAATCTTTCCTTCCCCTGCCAGCTTCTAACCACTTCTGATTCTAATTCCAAAGGCTTGTTTCTGTATAATTCAGCTTTTTAAAATTCTTCCTGGTTAAATTTTCTACTATCCAACCTAAATGGAAATTGATCATAAGAATGAGGTGATTTTCATTTTCCCAACTCTGTGACTTAATTATTGTCTCATTCTCCTAGGCCCAATCCTCCCTTTTGATTCATGAGAATTCCCCCTCAAACCAGTCTCTGCTCATTTCCTTTCCTCAGTTTGTGAAGTGCCAGGGTTAACTTTACACTAGAGTTGGTGACCTAGTTTGAGTCAGTGATACTAAAGCTACATAAGCTCCTTCTTCCCTATCTTCACCCACTGAGCTTCACTTCCTAAAGAAATCAGAGAGGTACCTTCACAGATGATAACATTTCGAGAAAAGGCAGGAATGCTTCCCCGACAAACATTGCAGTGCTGGGTTCTGGAACTGTGGCTGGAGTACCAGTAGTGCATTCCAACAAGAAAAGGATTGTTTTCTGCTGCAGGTATCTAAAATAAATCAAAAAGAAGAAAGAATAGAAAGTTAAGCACAGAGGTGGATTAGGGAAGGCCAGAAAATCTGCTGCTAAAGTTGAAATGGCCAGCTATATAAGGTGTCAGAACATGTGAAGAAGAATCAAATTTGGAGCCAATGCCTAACAAATCTCCCACCTTTGTTTTTTTTTTTTTTTTTTCTCCAGTGGTTTTAGAAAGGGAAAAAATAATGGGGATGGTAAATCCCAGAATAGAAACTGAAGGCAGGATTGAGGATCTTTATACTACTTGGCTAAACCACTGCATTGGTTTAGCTTAAGAAAAATTAGTTCTGTCAGTCTTGGCCTTGGCTCTCTTTGAGAAGTCAGCAAAAGGAGGTGATGAGTAGGAAGTTCAGTGATATCCAAGTCCTCTGGCCAGGCAAAAATGGAGGAGGCAGGGCTCTCACTCTGGGCTAAGGAATGCTTGTCAGTCTTTAGATACCTCCTGGAGATACACATTACCCTTCTTAGGCTTACTGCTGCCAGATGAGAAGAGCATTGCATTGCTAGGACAACAGTTGCATTTCAGAGGCTTCTGGCCCAATCATTCTTTTCAGAATATCATGCTATGCCTACAGCAGTTTCCTGGTTAGTTCATTTAATTCATTCGAAGTTTATTAAATATTTACTGAATAACTACTATGTGATTGGAACTTTTCAAGGCACTGGGGTATAGTGAAGAACAAGACAAGGTCGCTGCCCTCATGGAATGGCATTCTGTTTTGGGTTCTCTTTCATGATATTGAATTTGACATTTACTATTACTCCGCCTGTAATTGCTGCATTGGTTTATCACAGCCTAACTCTAATGATTGTAGGGCAGGCACAACATATACCAGCAACAAGTTTGGGGCTTAAGAGGAGAAGGGGAAGGGTGGGCACCAAAACCTCCCAAATTTGTTCTGGTTGTGCATTCCACAGGACACTTGCACCTTTTCTATAATTCCTGTAAATGTCTGATCTCTTCCTTCTTTGCCTTTCTCTAGAATATAGACATGGGTGTACAAATTCAGCCTTTTATTCTTGATGTTATAATTGCTTGGGTGTGTAAAGGCATAAGAATTTAAAATGAAATATATATTCTCCCTGACACTAGATGATCATGGTCCATTAGAAAGGAGAGAGTGAGAAAATACTGTTGAGAGATGTGGAAAATTTAGTATTCAACCTTGATCAGTTTATAGGAATTAGTCATATAAAACATAGCCTGTACATGGTACTCTCTAATCCTTCCTTCCCACTATGACATGCTATTTATGTGCTAAGCTCCTATTGGATTAACCAGAAAGCTTCTGGAAGAAAAGCTATTTTGATGAGCTAAAGGCTCACCTGGGATGAGATCACTTAGTGACTGCATTATTTTTTTGCATACTGAAACCTTGGAAAAGTTCCAAGATCAGAGTAGAGTGGAAATTCCAAAGAAGTGACATAGTCTTGGCTTTGGCACACTGAGCAAACAGCACTTTTTTTACTTCTCAAGCTACTAGATTATAACTCTACAAGTACCTTCCTTCCAACCTCCTTCTCTCTTCTAATAATTGCTAAGAGCTACTCTGTGTCATTTATAAAGGCACTAGATACAGAGATGAATGATCCATAGTTCTTGCCATCAAGGAGCTCATAGTCTACTGTAGGAGACAACTTCCTAAAAGATGATTCTAGTATAGAGTGACAAGTGAGCTCTTCCACAATGTTCAAGATTCTATGGGACAAATGGAAGAAATGAAGAACTCTGCCTGGGTAGAATATTGAATTTCATGGTCCAATTACCTACAGAATGTAAAAATATATAAAATGGACATTGTTTTGGTTCAGCAGTGGAGATGTGCATCCTATTGTATAAGGAAACTTTGATGCATACAACCCTGGATGAGTATGTGTTGCCTGCTGAATTGTTTCCTTGTCAAAATATGTTCAAGTATTTGGTACCTGTGAATGTACTGTTGTGTGAAAATAGGATGTTTATATATGTTATCAATTTAAGATGTGGTTATAATGGATTAGAGTAGGCCCTAACTAATCCAGTGACTGGTGTCCTTATAAGAAAAGGGAAATTTGGACACAGACACAAGAAAGAACATCATGTGATGATAGAGGCAGAGATTGGAATGGTGTGTCTACAAAACAAGGAATGCCAACAAGTGCCTGAAATCACCAGAAGCCAAGTAGAGGCAAAAGATTCTCTTCTACAGCCTTCGTGGTCCTGCTGATACATTGATTTTGAACTTCTAGACCTCAGAACTGTGAGGGAATAAGCTTCTTAATTCGCCTAGTTTGTAGGTTTGCTATGGTAGTCATGAGAAACTAACACAGTATGTCTTTACAGTCCTTTCTAGTAGTTGACAGATTAAAAATCAACTTTGAAGATAGATGAAGAACTGTGGTATATACAAACATTGATCTCTGAAAGCTAAGGAAGGCAGTCTGACCTAAGGCTTTCAGTGATGGCTGTTGGGGTCTGTGTTTGATTTTTTTATGTTCTTTACAACACTTAGGTTAATACATTCATGCAGAGACCATTGCTCTAATAGGATTCTTTAACTATTCTAGGGCAGCTAAGGCTGTTTTCTTCACATCCTGGATCCCTTTCAGCATAATCCAGAACACAGACAGGTGCATTAATTCTTTATCTATTCATTAAAGGAGATCCTATCAGTTCAGGTGTTTTGTAAATTCTAAAGTACTATCCAAATGTGAGGATTTAATATTAAGAATTTGTGAAGTGTGTAAAATCATCAGATGAAACATCCCATAAAGCACAAAATCTTCTAAAGATACATTTCCTTAAAAGAATCTTGTTTGGAAAACTTATGGTCTCCGGAGGAGACAGTTTGGGGGGTGGGGGGATGTGCTTGGGCTGTGAGATGGAAATACTGTGAAATCAGATTGTTATGATCATTATACAACTACAGATGTGATAAATTCATTTGAAAAATAAAAAAAATTAAAAAAAGAATCTTGTTTGGGATGGTTTATGTGATGAAAGGCTGTGTTCAGATAAAACAAAATTAATGGTTTGTGTTATAGCTTGAACTCAACTTCTTTTTATATCATGGTTTTGGTTACTATAGAATGTTAGGTCCTCCCAGGTTGGCTATTGGTAGGGTGACCACATTATCCAAATCAGGACACTATGAACAGTGAAAGGGGAACTATTAGTACATAATTATGCTTGGACAATAAATGTAAGCTCTGTTCTTCTTGAGCAAAGCACTAGCCGTGGAGATGCTATGCATGAGCTAGAGAGTCTTTTAGCCAACTTGAATCTATTGGTTGATCTATACAGCCTAGTTGTCTGGCTTAGTACTACTTAGTTGCCTATCAAACTACTCCATAAAAACAAGGGGTAGAGAATAGAGGAGGGGAAAAAAGATAATAAATTAGGCAGAATTTAAGATTTCCTTCCAAAAGCATGGATTAGGAGTTAGGTGATCTAAGATCCCAATTCTGCCACAATAAATTATGCAATTGCAGGTAAGGCAACTGAACTCCTCTGAGGTTCAATTTTCTCACCTACTTAATGAAATCTTAGAATCATAAGCTTTTCAACTTAAAAGGAATGCTGAAATTCACATAGCCTACCCAGCAGAAAACTAATTTGCCTTTTTTAAAAGTAAATTTAAAAAATTGAGGTATATTTGAGAATTAAAAATGGTATGTATTTAATTTAATGATTTGATATACATATATATTGTAAAATAATCACCACATTCAAACTAATTCACATATCTATCACCTCAGAGAGTTACCACTTTTTTCCTTCTTTGTGTGTATGTGTGTGTGTTAAGCATACTTAAGATCTTCCCTCCTAGCAAATTCTAGTATAAAATAAATGATTGTTTAAAAAATGGTCAGAAGATCTGAATAGATATTTCTCCAGACAGTCAGATGGACAAAAAACACATGAAAAGATGCTCAACATCACTAATTATTACAGAAATGCAAATCAAAACTACATTGAGGTATCACCTCACACAGGTCAGAATGACCATCATCAAAAAATCTACAAACAATAAATGTTGGAGAGAGTGTGAGAAAAGGGAACCCTCCTACATTGTTGGTGGGAATGTAAGCTGGTGCAATCACTATGGATAACAATATGAAGGTTCCTTAAAAAGCTATATATAGAACTATCAGATGATCCAGCAATCCCACTCCTCGGCATCTATCTGGAAAAAACCATAATTCGAAAAGATACACGCACCCCAACGTTCATTGCAGCACTATTTACAATAGCCAAGACATGAAAGCAACCTAAGTGTTCATCAACAGAAGAATGGATAAAGAAGATGTGGTGCATGCATACAATGGAATACTGCTCGGCCATAAAAATAATGAAATAATGCCATTTGCAGCAACATGCATAGACATAGAAATTATCATACTAAGTGAAATAAGTCAAAGACATATATGAGATCACATATATGTGGAATCTGATAAAAATTATACCAAGTAACTTATTCACAAAACAGATTCAAAGATTTCCAAACCAAACTTGCATTTACCAAAATGGGAAATGTTGGGGGGAGGGATAAAGTGGGATAATTGACATATCCACACTACTGTATATGGAATGGATGAGTAACAAGAACCTACTGTATAGCACAGGGAAATCTACCCATACTCTGTGGTGACCTATATGGGAAAATAATCTGAAAAGGAATGGATATACATCTATGTATAGCTAATTCAATTTGCTATACACTTGAAACTGACACAACAATGTAAGTCAACTATACTCCAATAAAATTAACAAAACAATACAAAATGATTGTTACTTATGGTCACATTATTGTACATTAGATCTCCAGAACATATTCCTCCTGCATAACTGAAACTTTGTATCTCTTAACTAATATCTCCTCATTTCCCAATTTCCTCAGCACTTGGTAACCAGCATTCTATTCTCTGCTACTATGAGTTCAACTATTTTAGATTCCACATATAAATGAGAACATGCAGTATTGTCTTTCCATGTCTGGCGTATTTAATTCAGTAAAATGTCCTTGAGGTCCATTCACATTGTTGCAACTGGCAAGACTTCCTACTTTTTTAAGGCTGACTAATATTCATATATATATATATTTTCTTTATTCATTATATATTTTCTAATATTCATATATATATATTTTCTTTATTCATTAATCCACTAAGGGACCCTTAGGTTGTTTCCATATCTTGTCTATTGTGAATAGTGCTGAAACAAACATGGGAGTGAAGATATTACTTTGATATCCTGATATCATTTCCTTTCTATATATACTCAGAAGCAAGATGCTGGAACATAAGGCAGTTACATTTTTAATATTTTGAGAAACCTCAATACTAATTTCTATAATGGCTGGGCCAATTTATACTACCACCAGAAGTGCACAAACTTTCTCATTTCTCCACATTCTTGCCAGCACTCGTTATCTTTTTTCTTTTTTAAAACTGATATATAGTTGACTTATGATATTGTGCTAATTTCAGGTATATAGCAAAGTGATTTGGTTATATATATATATTTTTTTCAGATTATTTTCCATACTTAATTTCTAATTTGGGGGACTTTAAGTTCTTTTTCTTGCCCAAATGCTCTAGTTAGGGTTTCTAGTACTGTGTTGAAAACAAGTGGTGAACTGGCAGCCCCAGGCACCTCAGAGGTCTGCAAAGAAGAGGGTGCTGCAACCAAACACCACCTTTTGTTGCTCTCACTCCCCTGGGAATGCACCCACCCTGCTGCTGCCACTGCCAAACGCTCTGGGCACCACCTACACCTTCATGATCACTGTTACTTCCTAGGGCCATGCAACTAAGGGCAGCCTGCACCACCTTCCATGGTACCTTGCCACTGTCAAGGGACCAGCAATTAGGCACTAGCTACTAGCCCTGCCCATTGCCTCCATTTCCATGGAAGCATGTAAAATACCCTAAAAATAAAAAGTAAGCCCAAACAAAATACCCAGGGGCACTCATGCACATGAACAGGCCTCCAAGACAGAATAAGAAAAATATAAGCAAAATGAAAAAGCTCAGGAGAATTCACATGAAGGAGCAAACAATGAAACAGACCTCTGCATTCTAATAGACACCGAGTTCAAAAAGGAGATAGTGAAAATACTGAAGGAATTAAGAGCAGATATGAATAGTCATGCAGATTACTTTAGAGAGGAACTAGAAAATATAAGGAGGATCCAAGAAAATTAGAAAATTCACTTGCAGAGACACAAGCTGAGTTAAAGGCAGTGAAGAGCAGAATGAATACTGCAAAGGAATGGATTAGTGACTTGGAAGATAGAATAATGGAAATCACCCAATCAGGACAGCAGACAGAAAACCAAATGAAAAAACATGAAAGCAATATAAGAGATCTATGGGATAATATAAAGTGGGCCAATCTATGCATAATAGGGATTCCAGAAGGAGAAGAAAAAGAAAAGAAATTGAAAATATATTTGAAGAAACTATAGTTGAAAACTCTCCAAATCTAAAGGAAATAGATATCAAGATACAGGAAGCACAGAGAGCCCTCAACAAGTTGAACCCAAACAGGCCCACACCAAGACATATTATAATAAAAATGACAAAAGTTAAAGATAAAGAGAGGATTCTAAAGGCAGCAAGAGAAACACAGACTTAATTATAAGGGAACCCCCACAAGGCTATCAGAAACACTACAAGCCAGAAGAGAGTAGCAAGATATATTCAAAGTTCTAAAAGGGAAAAATGTGCAGACTGGAATACTCTACCTAGCAAGAATATCATTTAAATTAGAAGGAGAAATAAAGATTTTCTTCAACAAACTAAAACTAAAAGATTACATCAATACTAAGCTCATTCTAAAAGAAATGCTGAAAGGGCTCCTCTAAATAAAAAATAAGTAAGAAGAAATAGAATGGAGGAAATTATGATTGGAAAGCAATCACTTAAATAAGCCAGTATACAGATCTAAAAGGGAAAAAAAACTATTGTAAAAGTGACAATAAACACAAGAAATAGCAAAAGGACAAACACAAAGATGTTAAAAAAGGCACTTCAAAATCATAAAATGTGGGGAAGGAAAGTAAGAAAATCTAGACTCTTTAAGAATGTGTTTGAGCCTATATTCCTATAAGGCTAAAGCAAGCAGATACAGGAAGGGGTTAACATACTTGAAAAACAGGGCAACCACAAATCGAAACCAAATATTACATTCACAAAAACTAAAAAGAAGAGGACAACAGCATAAAATGAAAGGAATCATCCAACCAAAAAAAGAAAGGAACAAAGGAGAAACATAGAATCAACTGGAAAACAAGGTTTAAAATGGCAATAAAATTGACAGAACACTGTAAACCAGCTATAATGGAAAAAATAAAAATCATTATACATAAAAAACCAAAACATTACAACCAGAAAAAATGGCAGTAAATACATATCTATCAATAATTACCTTAAATGTCAATGGACTAAATGCTCCAATCAAAAGACACAGAGTGGCAGACTGCATAAAAAAGCAAAAACCTACAATCTGCTGTCTACAAGAGACTCATCTTAGGGCAAAGGACACATATAGATTGAAAGTGAGGGGATGAAAAAAGATATTTCATGTGAATGGAAAAGACAGGAAAGCGGGAGCTGCAATCCTCAAATCAGACAAAATAGACTTTAAAACAAAGGCCAAAAAGAAAGACAAAGAAGGACAGTATTTAATGATAAAAAGATCCATTCAAGAAGAGGATATTACAACCATCAATATATAAGCCCTGAATATAGGAGCACCCAGATACATACAACAAATACTAAGAGACATAAAAGGAGAAATTAGTGGGAATACAATAATAGTAGGAAACTTTAACACCCCAGTTACATCAATGGACAGATACTCTAGACAGAAAATCAATAAGGCAACAGAAATCCTAAATGACACAATAGAAAAGTTAGACTTCATTGACATTTTCAGGACATTACATCCAAGAGATCAGAATATATATTCTTTTCAAGTGCACATGGAACATTCTCAATGATTGACCACATACTGGGGAACAAAACTAACCTCAACAAATTTAAGAGTATAGAAATTATTTCAAGTATCTTCTCTGACCACAATGGCATGAAACTAGAAATCAGGAAAGGAAATGAGAAAAAACTGACTACATGGAGACTAAACAACATGCTACTAAAAACCAGTGGGTCAATGAGGAAATCAGAAGGGAAATTAAAAAAACACCTTGGTGTTCCCGTCATGGCTCAGTGGAAACAAGTCTGACTAGCATCCATGAGGACTCAGGTTCAATCCCTGGCTTCACTCAGTGCGTTAAGGATCTGGCATTGCTATGACCTGTGGTGTAGGTTGCAGATGAGGTTTGGATCCTGCGTTGCTGTGGCTGTGCTGTAGGCCAGTGGCTACAGCTCCGATTTGACCCCTTGCCGGGAAACCTCCATATGCTGCGGGTGTGGCCCTAAAAAGACAAACAGAAAAAAAAAACCTTGAGACAAATGATAATGAAAACACAACCATTCAAAATCTATGGGATCCTGCAAAAGCAGTGTTTAGAGGGAAATTCATAGAGATACAGGCCTTCCTCAAAAAAAAGAAGAAAAATCTCAAATCAACAGCTTAACACACCACCTCGAAGAATTAGAAAAACAAAACCTGAAGTCAGCAGACGGAAGGAAATCATAAAGATCAGAGAGGAAATCAATAAAATAGAGATTTGAAAAGAGCGGTGAGAGTAGACATTCTTGCCTTGTACTAAATCTTAGAAGGCAAGTTTTCAGTTTTCCCCCATTGATTATGATGTTATCTATGAGATTTTCATATATGGCCTTTATTGTGTTGAGGTAAGGTCCTTATATACCTATTTTGTTGAAAGGCTCGATAATGAATGGGGATTGAACTTTGTCAAATGCTTTTTTTGCATCTATTGAGATTATCATGTGTTTTTATTTCTTTCATTTTGTTAAGATATTGTTTATGTATATTGAAACATTGTTGCTTCCTCTGGGATAAATCCCTCTTGGTTATGGTGTATAATCCTTTTAATATGCTATTGAATTCAGTTTGCTAGTATTTCATTAAGGATTTTTGCATCTATGTTCATTAAGGATACTAGTCTGTAGCTTTCTTTCTTTTAGTTATCTTTGCCTGGTTTTGGTAGCAGAGTGATACTGGCTTCATAAAATGAGTTTGGAAGTGTTCCCTTGACTTCTATTTTTTGGAAGAGTTTAAAAAGGGACTAGTATTATTTCTTCATTGAATATTTGGTAGAATTCACTCTAAAACCATAAGATCCTGGGCTCTTCTTTGTTGGAAGATTTTTTCATTGCTGATTCAACCTCCCTAGTTGTTATTGGTCTATTGTGGTTTTCTATTTTTTTCTGAGTTATAGTAGTATGTATGTATGTTTCTAGGGATTTATCTGTTTCTAGGTTATTTAGTTTATTTATAATAATTCCCTTATGACCCTCTTTGTTTCTGAGGCATATTGTATAATGTCTTCTCTTTCACTTATGATTTTATTTGAATCTTTTCTAAGAGTTTGTCAATCTTGTTCACATTTTATATAATTATCTTTAGTTTTGTTGACTTTTTAAATTTTTCCCCTATTTTATTTAGTTCTGCTCTGATCTTCATCATTTCCTTTTTCTGCTAACTTTTGGGCTTATTTTGTTGTTTTTTCAGTTTCTTGATGTGTAAAGTTAAGTAAGTTAAGTTGTTTAATATCTTTTTTATTTGTTTTTAAGGGCCATACCTGTGGCATATGAAGGTTTTCAGGCTAGGAGCTGAATCAGAGCTGCAGCTGCTGGACCACACCACAGCCACAGCAACATGAGATCCAAGCCGCATCTGTTATAACTGCTTTTGCTGCATTTCTATGTTTTGTTAGGTTGTGTTTTCATTCTTGTTTTTTTCAAGATGCTTCTTAGGGCCATACCCGTGGCATATGGATGTTCCCAGACTAGGGGTTAAACCAGAGCTGTAGCTGCCAGCCTACACCACAGCCACAGCAATGTTGGATCTGAGAGCCGAGTCTGTGACCTATGCCAGGGCTCATAGCAACACCGGATCCTCAACCCACTGAGTGAGGCCAGGGATTGAACCTGAGCCCTCATGAATACTAGTTGGGTTCATTATTGTTGAGCCACAATGGGAACTCCTCAAGATACTTTTAAAATTCCCCTTGTATTTCCTCTTTGACCTAATGGTTGTTCAGAGTGTACTATTTAGTTTCCATGTATTTGTGAATATTTTTATTTTCTTGCTGTTATTGATTTATATTTCATTCTGTCAGAAGAGATATTTGGAATGATTTCCATTTTCTTAAATTTATTATAACTTGTTTTGTGACCTAGCATGTTATCTTTCCTGGAGGATGTTCTATGTGCCTTTGAGAAGAATATGTCTTCTGCTGTTGGATGGAAATTTCTGTATATGTCAGGTCAATATTGTTCTTCAAGTCAATTGTTTCTGTATTGATTTTCTGCCTGCATGCTCTATCCATTATTTTAAGTGGGGTACTGAAACCCCTATTGCTGTCAATTCCTGCCTTCAAATCTGCCATTGTTTGTTTCATATAGTTAGGTACTCTGATGTTGGGTGCATATATATTTATAATTGTTATATTTTCCTGTTGAATTGACCCTATTATCACTGTATAATGTCTCTTGTTTCTGGAGGAAGTTTTAGACCTAGAAAAGCCCAGGATCTGATGGTTTTACGAGTGAATTCTACCAAATATTCAATGAAGAAATAATACTAGTCCCTTTTTAAGCTCTTCCAAAAAATAGAAGTCAAGGGAACACTTCCAAACTCATTTTACGAAGTCAGTATCACTCTGCTACCAAAACCAGGCAAAGATAACCAAAAGAAAAGAAAGCTACAGACTAGTATCCTTAATGAACATAGATGCAAAAATCCTCAATGTTTTTCTGATGTAAGCATAGTCACTCCCGTTTTTTTTTTTTTTTTTTTTTTTTTTTTTTTTTGGTTACCATTTGCATCCAATATCTTTTTCTATCCCTTCACTTTCAGACTATGATGTCTTTAATTCTAAAGTGAGTGTTTTGTAGAAAGAGTATTGCTGATCTGTTTTTAGCAATACAGCCACTCTATGCATTTTGATTGATGAGTTTAATCATTTACATTTAAGGTAATTATTGATAAGTGAGGGTTTAGTATTGCCATTTTGATCAATGCTTTCTGTATGTCTTGCCATTATTTTGATCCTCTCTTCCTCTGTTGCTGTCTTTTTTTGTTATGTGATTTTTTTAATAGTGATCTGCTTTGGTTTTCTTTCCTATATCATTCATGTACCTATTATAGATGTTTTGGTGTGTGTGTGTGTATGCATGTGTGTGGTTTGCTCGAGGCCTGCATAAAATATCTTGTAGTTATAACCTTCTATTTTAAGTTCTCAACAACTTAAATTCTATAGCATATAAAAATACTTCTACTCCTCCCACCACCACTTATACTTTATGTTCTTGTGGTCAGAGTTTATACTATATATATATATATATATATATAGTATCCATTAATGAAGTTCTCTACTAACTTTTTTTTTTGTCTTTTGTTGTTGTTGTTGTTGTTGCTATTTCTTGGGCCGCTCCCGCGGCATATGGAGGTTCCCAGGCCAGGGGTTGAATCGGAGCTGTAGCCACCGGCCTACGCCAGAGCCACAGCAACGCAGGATCTGAGCCGCGTCTGCAACCTACACCACAGCTCACGGCAACGCCGGATCGTTAACCCACTGAGCAAGGGCAGGGACCGAACCCGCAATCTCATGGTTCCTAGTCGGATTCGTTAACCACTGTGCCACGACAGGAACTCCTCTACTAACTTTTATATTAGAGATAAAAGTAATTCATGCACTATTATCATTAATGAAACACTTTAGGCAGATGAAAGGTTTGAGCCTGGGAGACTTAAAGTAAGAACAAAAAGGAGAAAATTGGAAATAAGGAGCTGCTTAGAAGACTAGATTATAAGGTTGGCTCTTTCTAATGAATTTTAATGGTACCAATGACTATGAGAACAGGAACCAGGAGTTCCTGTTGTGGTGCAGTGGAAATGAATCCAACTAGGAACCAGGAAGTTGTGGGTTCGATCCCTGGTCTTGCTCAGTGGGGTAAGGATCTGGTGTTGCTGTGAGCTGTGGTGTAGGTTGCAGACGTGGCTTGGATCTGGTGTTGCTGTGGCTCTGGTGTAGGCTGGCAGCTACAGCTCTGATTAGACCCCTAGCCTGGGACCCTCCATATGCTGCAGGTGCATCCCTAAAAAGACAAGAGAGAGAGAGAGAGAGAGAGAGCGAGCGAGCGCACGCGAGAGAGAACAGGAATCAACCTTAAAATTCATCTAGACTCCAGATTCTAGATTCTAGATTCTAAAGCATCATTAGATCAAGTCAAGTAGCCCTTATTTAAATGCTTTCAAAGGTGGAGAACTAAATTTATTGCAAAAGAGTACATTCAAAGGTCCTAAAGCTCTAAATTATAGAAAGCTCCCCCCAAGTCTTTGGCATACTAGAAGAACTTTCTAACATTCAATATGAGCCTTAAGAATGTCATCAGCTGTCTCTTGAGGTAGAAAGCTCCCTGTCACTGGAAGTAATTAAAGCAAATGATTTAAATAATTGTTTCTGAAAATGTTGTATAGAAAATCAATTTTTCATAGTGATATCAGCAAGATAGCAGACTAGAAGTTCCCAATGCTTTCCCCCTCCCTCACAAAAAGAACAAATAAACAAATACATTCCAACTAGAATAGCTCTGAGATAGTTCCAGAATACAACAAAGAAGCTGAAGAAACTCTGTGGAGCACAGAGACATGATAGTCACATAGAAAAGTACAGTAAGCAGTTTAACTTTAATGCCCCATGCCCCAATCTGGAAGAACTTGGGGCCAAGAAGAATCCCCTTGGCCTGACCCCCAAAAGGGAAAGGGGGAGCATAAGGACTCTAGCACTCCTCATCAAGGCTGTGGACACAAGCAGCTTTCACCATAGAGGTTCCTTGAATTCTTTATTGATGTTGAATCCAGCTGATGGAGCTACCTGGAGCCCATGCTGCTGTGCCCACCCCAAGAAAGAGCTACTACAGCACTGTCTCTCCACCTCAATCCCAAAGAAGTTACCACTAGTGCACAATAGTGGGGAAGTGCTGCCTCATGCCTCCATTCCCCAAAGCTAGCACCACTGAATCCTGCACACCCCCCGCCAGAGCCACAACCCCCCTCTCCTGCAACTATGTACATACCCTGCACCCCCGCTCTATGGCTTCTCAGCACATACTCAGGCCTCATGCACTAAGGCTACCATCATGATGAATAGACCTGCCCACCAGTTCCAGGTACCAAAGTTGTTCTAGATGCCCCTGAGCTCCAACTCTGGTATCATGGCCATTCTGCAGGTGCCCACACCCCAGGTACCAACACCATTGCCACCACAAATACATCTGTACCCCTGATCCTGGCACCATTGCTACTACATGTGTGTCTGTGTGCTGGACCCAGCTGAAAAGGATCCTCTTAGCAATGACTTCCTCTTGTGGAGGAAAAGGACAACAGTAGGACCAAGCAATCTTCACTGCCAAGGAACTCAATAGCCCTTACCTTCACTGTGGAAATCCACAGCTCTGGTCACTGAGGTCCCCTGCAGCCTATGCCAATGCTGACCTCAGCTGATAGAACGCTACAAGTACTATGTATCTGAAGGTGCTGCATGCTTGGGAGCTGGTGCTCTTACACCTACCTATAGCTAAAAATCTTTACCCCTAAAGACAGTTTATAAAGGCTTGAAGAGATTACTGCTCCCTCAAATATGCAGACATCAACACAAGGCTATCACAAACACACACACAAAAATCAAGGAAACATGACACCACCAAAGATTATAGTAATTTTCTAGTAACTGGCCTCAAAGAAATAGAGATTTATGAATTTCCTGGAAATGAATTCAAAATAATTGTTTTAAGGAAGCTCAGTAAGCTGCAAGAGAACACAGGTGGACAACTCAATGAAAACAGGAAAACAATACATGAACAAAATGACAAGTTTCAATAAAAAGACAGAATTCATAAAGAAGAACAAAAGAGAAATCTGGAGCTGAAGACAATGAATGAAATGAAAAATACAAAAGGGAATTTCAACAGCAGACTTGATCAAGCTGAAGAAAGAAACTGTAAACAGGTCATTTGAAATTGTCTAGTCAGAGAAGAAAAAAAAACGAAAAAGTGTGAAGGAAAGCAAACCTATATACACATTACAGGAGACCCAGAGGGAGGAGAGAGAGAGAAAAAAGGGGGAAGAAAGCTATTTAAAGAAATAATGGTTAAAAACTTCCCAAATCTTGAGAGGGAAATGGTCATACAGATTCATGAAGCTCAAAAATCTCGAAACAGTGGGAAGGATCGGGAGCTTGGGGTTATCAGATACAACTTAGAATAGATTTACAAGGAGATCCTGCTGAGTAGCATTGATAACTATGTCTAGATACTCATATTGCAACAGAACAAAGGGTGGGGAAAAATGTGTACATGTAAGAGTAACTTGATCCCTATGCTGTAGCTGTACAGTGGGAAAAAAAAAAATCTTGAAACAATATCAACCCAAAGATTATATGGAGACACACTATAATCAGATTGTTAAAAGTCAAGGCCAAAGAGAGAATTTTGAAAGCATCAAGAGAAAATCATTCAAAGAGATACATGCCCCCATATGTTCATAGCAGCACTATTCACAATATCCAAGACATGGAGACAACCTAAATATCCATCAACAGATGAATGGATTAAGATGTGGTACATATGTACAATGGAATACTACTAAGCCAGAAAAAGAACTAAATAATGCCATTTGCAGCAACATGGATGCAAATAGAGATTCTCATACTAAGTAAAGGAAGTCAGAAAGAGAAAGACAAATATATCACTTATATGCAGAATCTAAAATATGGCACAAATGAGCTTATTTACAAAAGAGAAACAGAACCATAGACATGGAGAACAGACTTATGATTGCCAAGGGGGGAGGGGGAAGGGAGGGGGATGGACTGGGAGTTTGCAGTTAGTAGATACAAACTATTACATTTAGAATGGATGGGCAATGGGGTCCTGCTGTATAGCACAGAGAACTATACCCAGTCTCTTGGGTTAGAACATGATGAAAGATAATATAAGAAAGGGAATGTGTGTGTGTGTGTGTGTGTGTGTGTATAAATAAATGACTGGGTCACTTTGCTATACAGCAGAAATTGGTACAACATTGTAAATCAACTACACTTTTAAAAAAAATTGGAGTTCCCATTGTGGTGCAGTGGTTAACGAATCTGACTAGGAACCATGAGGTTGCAGGTTTGATCTCTGGCCTTGCTCAGTGGGTTAAGGATCCAGCGTTGCCGTGAGCCGTGGTGTAGGTCACAGACGCGGCTCAGATCCCGCGTTGCTGTGGCTCTGGCGTAGGCCGGCGGCTACAACTCCGATTAGACCCCTAACCTGGGAACCTCCATATGCCGTGGGAGCAGCCCTCGAAAAGGCAAAAAAAAGACCAAAAAAAATTTTTTTTGATTATAAAAACAATAAAGAAGAAAATCAGCTCATCACATATAAGTGAACCCCCCGGAGACTATAAGCAGTTTTTTCAACAGAAACCTTACAGGCCAGGAAAGAGTGAGATGATGTGATCCAAGTACTGAAAGGAAAAACATTACATCTGAGAATACTATACCTGGCAAAGTTATCCTTTAAAATGAAAGACAGGAGTTCCCGTTGTGGCGCAGTGGTTAACGAATCTGACTAGGAACCATGAGGTTGCGGGTTCGGTTCCTGCCCTTGCTCAGTGGGTTAAGGATCCGGCGTTGCAGTGAGCTGTGGTGTAGGTTGCAGACGCGGCTCAGATCCCGCGTTGCTGTGGCTCTGGCATAGGCCGGTGGCTACAGCTCCGATTCAACCCCTAGCCTGGGAATCTCCATATGCCGCGGGAGCGGCCCAAGAAATAGCAACAACAACAACAACAAAAAGACAAAAAGACAAAAGACAAAAAAAAAAATAGAAAAATAAATAAATAAATAAAATGAAAGACAGATAAAGTCTTTCCAAGGCAAACAAAAACTAAGGGAGTTTGTCACCACTAGACTTGCCTTACAAGAAACCCTTAAGGGAGTTCTTCAAATTGAAAGAAAAACATGCTAAACAGCAACATGAAATTATATGAAAGCATAAATCTCATGGGTAAAGGTAAATATATTGACATATACAGATCAATGAAATTCTTCTCCACTCTTTATCCTGGCATTGATAATCCTCCACAATTAGGCCCAACCCACCTCTTCAGACATGCTTAAACTTTCCCAAACTCTTCTTGTCAAATGTAGTCCTCCCCCTTTCACTCTATTCCAGAAAGGTTCTGTTTTCTGTTACTCAGCCTTTGCTTATACAAATTACCCTGCTCCGGACTTCCTCCTTCCCCTAATCCCCTGCCACCAATAAAATCCTATTCATCTTCCAAGGTCAGTCTCATATCTCTTCTCTATTAACTCTACCCAGGGGACTCTAGCCCATACTTATTTCTTCCTCCCCTGAAGTCTCCTACTGTCTGTTTCATTTATCTGGCAATCAATCATGCACTGCCTTGTAACATCTCTGAAAACTTGTCTTAAATACTGTCATTTAACTATTTCATTTGTATATATTTTATTCCCCCAACTACCTAGAAAGCTCATCGAGGCCAGGAGCCAAGGCTATACTTTCTTTTCAACTCTCTATGGAACAAAACTGGGGGCCCAGTAGGGGCTCACTCCTTAATATGTACTGACTGATTTTCAATAGGTTACCCCATTACTTATTAGTGACTTTAATAGACCGCTAAGTCCATGATTAATCTTCTTTTACCCCAGGTCAGGTGACAATTAGAGATAAGGTGCATATAAGAGAAGGCATTTTTGACTCTTTAAGCCTCAAGCAAGAAAAATTGCTAAGATGCGGGTGGTAAGATATTTTACTATTGGCTAAAACTGCTCCTTAATAGATTTGGGGTCCTTGGAGAAGCTCCACAGAGATTGTAATTATAATCTGAAATGCACAACTCTCTCAAGAGAGTTAATAGGTAGATTTTTTCCCCCTTTTTAGTTTGTGCTGGGTAGTCAACATGAAGGCGTTCAATTCATTTGAGTCAGGAATGGCGCAAAAATACTCTGATAGCTTCTTTAGGAGTTCTTGCATTCCTGGACTAATAATTAAAATTCAAAATATTCTATGTGGCCTTTTATGCCAAATTGAAATTGAGAATGCCTCCAGTTTGGATAGTGATAAGCCAAAGGAAGGAAAGGGATTGGTTCACAGAGGTGAAGATAGGAGGGGAGCATGGAACTAACAATTTTTTGTGGCAACTTCTAATGCTGAGCCATAGTGACCTAATTGGGGGTGAGTAGGAGGGATGGGATATGCTTCTCCATTAGAAAAAAGAAGAAAATAACGAAGGAGTGAAATGCTGAGTGCTACTTCATGTAAAGACCACCATTAGATTCTAAGCAGAGACTGTCTCAATTGAGCATTTACAATGTGGGCCTGGGAGAGGTCTTAATGATATGTGGAAAGGTACCTAGTCCCCAGTTCAGTCAACTTGTCATGTACTTATAGCCATGCATAGCAGAATGTACAGTTATGAGAGTAAGTGGTCAAAAGGCTGGGAAGTTCTAGGGGAGTGAGGACAGATGGTTTTTCTCCATGGCATTGTCTTTACTTTTAAAACCCATTATTACTCATTATTTTACACTGCTCCACCCTAAATGCCTATAACAATCCTCTACCCTTTGCTAGTTATTTAAGAAATCAGATTCTTTTTTTAAAATTAAAGTATAGTTGATTTACAATGTCGTGCCAATTTCTGCTATATGGCAAAGTGACCAAGTCACTTTTACATATATGTATATATATATACTTTTTCTCGTATAATTCCCCATCACGTTCTAACCCAAGAGACTGGATATAGTTGTCTGTGCTATACAGCAGGACCCCACTGCCCATCTGATCTAAATGTAATAGTTTGCATCTACTAACCCCAAACTCCCAGTCCATCCCACTCCTTCCCTCCTCCCCCTTGGCAACCACAAGTCTGTTCTCTAAAGACATCAGGTTCTGTTTAGGAGTTGATTCATCTTCCCCTTTATCTCCAAGGCCTTCACAGCAGAACTTTGCTTTAGGATGAACCATGTATCATTCCCTTTCTAAACTCTGGCTCCAAGATTACCTTCAGATTCATTTGTCCATTCAACAAATATTTAGTGAGTTTCTACTATGTGCCAGACACTGCTCTAAGTAAATAAATGACAAAATCCCTCCCCTCTTGAAATTTATATAACTTCTAAGTGTGGTATGTCTGTAGAAGATTGAGGTGAGGGAATAGCCAAGAGTTTGAATGGTGGCACCACTTGTTGCAGGGAGCAGTGACCAGGGGTTTGGTATTGCTAAGGAGGAAAGGAACCCTGCCAAGCTTTGGAGAGCCCTGCTCTTTGTTCTTCCCTCAACATTTCCTTTGTTGTGGACGGTAAACAGAGAGGCAGAATGGCATGATGGTTAAGGACATAAGCTCAGGAGTCATACAGCTTGGGTCCAAATCTTGGCTTTGCTACTAAGTAGTTATTTCATCTTGATGTAGTTCTTTCTCCTTTGTGAGCCTCAATTTTCTTAGCTGCTGTTACTGTAATCACTCATCAGACCCAAGTCAAGACTGCTGACTGCGGCTATGATAACATAGGAACATCTAAGTTAGCTGTTCACCTTGGGTGCCTCATCCATTGAGCATACAGTGACATCTGCATATCAAGTGGATGTGTACAGAAGTATCCAAGCCACATACTCACCAAGGTTTGAGTCCAAGTGAGTGAATTACTCCTATTTATAAACAGGCTTCCTAATGATATGCATCCATTGTTCCTCACCAGATGGTATCTACTTCCATTTTATTATTTCCATGTTTGAAAGGCAGCTTAACTAATGCAATCAATTGTTTGCATTAGTTGTGTGAGTTCTGTGCTATTTCCCTTACCTTACGAATTTCTCCCTGTTGCACAGTTTTTATTACGTTAATCCATTCTTCCATGTCTTTTCGGTTGGGTGCAGCTAGCGTAACTTTTCGCTGTGGTGTGATCACCTACACAAAAAGTCACATCGTTAGCCGGTTCCAACTCCAAAACTTTGCCCCAAACAGATCCTTTGACCTCTCCAAGAAACTAGACAGGTCTACCAAGCACAACCCAAACCACTTCTTGAATATAAGACAAAAATTCCCAGAGCCACTCACAGTCCCTTAGATAACCACCCCAAATAATGATAATGATAAACACTTTAATAGCACTTAATATGTGCCAAGCATTGATCTATTGTACTGTACCTATGTTATTTATTTCAATCTTCACTACAACTCCATGATATGGGCATTATTATTTTTCTCACTTCATAGTCAGGATATTTTTCCATGGCAAAGGAAGTTAAAGACTTGCCCAGGGCCACCTAGCAGGTAAAATGCTAAGGCAGAATTCAAATCCAGATTCTTTGGTTCCAAAACACTTGCTCTTAGACACTACATCATGTACCCATTTGCTATTCAGATGAGGTTGTCTGAAAATCCTACTTGCTTACTGCTGCCCTACTACTTGAAAATAGTAAAGGGCATAGTTTTCATTAGGGTGTGCCTCTTTCTGATTGAGAGGACAGTGAGAATGGAGTGAGGAAACAAAACGTCCAGGTTTTTTTTTTTTTCTTTCTTATGGTCAGAAACAATCTGAAGAGAACGCTCTCTTAATCCTGCTTGGTGCAAGAACCTTGCAGGAACAATGAGAAAGCAATGCTGATGGTCTAGCAGAGGGAGACCATGGTCAGAACTTCATCTTTTCCCAAAGGGCAGGAGGGAGCATGGATAGCTACAGCAGCAGTCATTGCTTATTTCACTGACCCTACTTGCTTTCACTACCAGCCCCATCCCCATCCCCAAATCTTGGGGCTCGAGCTCTCCACACCAACCAATAAGTTCTTTCTTCTTGTTCATGATTCTGTGCTAAATGACAATAGGAACAGGGGCAATTGTGACAACAGCCACTCCTTTGGTCCAAAATTATTCTTGTGGGGGGTTGATGAACAGTGCCTCTGTGTTCTAATCTAAGGGGCAACCTGGCCCTTGGAATTTCTTTGTAGGATGGAGACCTAAAACATTAGCTTGTGTGCTCATCACCCAAAGACTCAGCTTTTTTGGGCCTGGGTCAACAGAACCCTCAGCTTTATCCTGGGTGGTACGATGTGTGAGAGGAAGAGAGTAGGGTCTTCCTCTTATATACAACTGCTCTCCTTTCAAAGGATTATGGACCAGCCATGGAATCAGGGTATTGGGTCCACAGCTCAGTTGTCTGCTAAGTACCACCCACCACCTCCCTGAAGAGGAACCCTAGTCTTTATAACCCACCCCTGCGCCTGGGAAAAGACATTTCTAGGAGGAGGTGGGTAAGAGAATTCCTGGGCCAATGGACTTACTATTTTTCCCACTTCATAGTCAGGACATTTTTCCATGGCAAAGGAAGTTAAAGACTTGCCCAGGGCTACCTAGCAGGTAAAATGCTAAGGCAGAATTCAAATCCAGATTCTTTGGTTCCAAAACACTTGCTCTTAGATTTACTTGAAACACTTGGATTTACTTGAATGACCAAAGCCTTATGACATTTCAGCAGTGACAAGCCCTTGAATACTTCCCTAGGAAATTCTCTGCCCTCTTTGAGGTACACTCATCAGTAATCTTAGCATAGGGTAGCTTTCACTTTGGATTTAGATTCTTATCTACTTCATCAAAGGAGGGAATGTCATGTAGCTCGATTATCCTAATATATTCTACGACATATTAGCAGTCTCTTGAAACCCTCCCGATGATACTCTTTTAAATTATCTTCACTGGGAGAACTGATTTTTGTAATAGTCACTCTGCGACACCTCAAAATCAGCTCAGATCTGTATCAGGCTACTAATAGGGAACAAGGCCATCACTTTTTTAGCCTGTAGAAAATATTCCCATGAATGATCATTAGCACCCATTTGCAATGCTACTTCAAATGGATTTCCATACACATTTTGGGATCAAAGGAGACTTGGGAAATCTGAACCCCAAAGAGGCTACACATGGGTATGGCAACCCCTCTTCCCAGATAGCTCCCACCCCTGCCTATTCAGTCACTCCTAATCTTACTTACGCAAAAACTGTGGCAAAGGTTTCTGCAACTGCTTTCTGCCAAGGCAACTTGAGACAGATCAATAGTTTCAAAACGTGCAAACTGGAAAGGTATAAGAGGGAGAGGGAAAAGGAACCATCTGGTTAATGAGGCAAAGAGACACTAAAGGTAAACACACATACACAGGCACACTAACAGGCATTTTCAGCAGTCATGATCCCATTATTTCTTTGGCTTGAGTGCTGGGATTTATCAACATCATGGTTTTTATTGATATATCATGTGACAGACAAAAATCAAACAAACTAAACCAAAACACAACTCTTCCCAATATTTTTATGTGGATTTATAGGAAGGCCTAGAAAGTTCAGGATTATTCAAAATTAGAGGTTTATGCTGGAGAAGATAATGGGATATGGTCCGGGTAGTGGCCTAGTGGAGCAGATAAGGGTTATCCAACTTAATGCTTGCCAACATGTTACTTGTTGGCCCATCTCCCCACAAAACATTTCCTAGTATCCACCCCTTAATCCATTAACCCAATTGAATCCCAATATATATATGATATATATAAGCTATATACATATAATCTTATGTATATTCTCTTACCGCAGGATGATGTGCAAAGCAGAGCCTTTGTCCTCGAACCAGAAAATATCTAAGCTTCCATCTCTTGAAGGAGTTACAGTTCTTCAGCAGAGGTCCTTCCTTCAATATTTTCTGAAAGATAGAAGCAGAGCGTTGAGTAATTAGGTCAGTTTGCAAGACCATACCATTTGTCTATTCAGTTGAGAAGATCAAATATCTGGAAAGCTCTATCTCTGTCACATATCTGAGAAAAGGCCTGAGGGTCAGGCAAGAACACAAGGAAGTTAGTTCAATCGGTAAAGGCATGGGTTAGCCTAGGATAACACAGTCAGGATGATGTAGACACTAAGTTTCTTAGGGTACATGGCCCAAGAACCATGCAGAACATCTCCATTGGTGGTGGGAAGTGAGGAGGAGGGAAAGACAAGAATACATTCCTAGAAAAGAACAAATGGTAGGGGAAGAGGCTGAGTTCAGTAAAGACAGATTTTCTGGATATCTCCAGGTTGTGGGTCTTCAACAAGCCCTTTCTATTTGCTATTTTAGCATGTTCTTTTTATTTATTTATTTATTTATTTATTTATTCATTCATTCATTTATTTAAGGGCTGTACCCACAGCATATGGAAGTTCCCAGGCTAGGGGTCGAATTGGAGCTATAGCTGCCAGCCTGCTCCATAGCCACAGTAACACCAGATTGGAGCCATGTCTGTGACCTACACCACAGCTCACAGCAACACCAGATCCTTAACCCACTGAGCAAGGCTAGGGATCGAACCTGCGTCCTCATGGATACTAGTAAGATTCATTTCTACTGCGCCATGACAGCAACTCCTAGCATGTTCTTTTTAGAATATTAAATTGGATCACATCCCTTCCCTGCTCACAAGCCTGCAATAGCTTTCTAACACTTTAAGAACCAAATCCAAAGTCTTTACCATAGCCTTCAAGGGATTCATGATTTAGTGAAAGCAAAAAGGGCACCAAAAAGGAATTGCCTTCTGATCACTTTCTTTACCTCTTTCACAGTCTGACCAAACTGATTTTTCAGTAGCTAGTCAAACAGATTGTCTCTAACCAAGCATAGAGTCTACTTACCATTGTTACCATTGAGGACATCCTCAGTTACATTTATAGGCTACAAATCAACATGCAAGACTATACCATCTGGGAGAAGTACTCACACCCACCAAGCTGGAACCAAACACATGCTGAATGGATGAAGAGACAGACTTAGTTTAAGTCATCAAATCAAAGCTTTACTATGAATTTATCTATCATCTAAGTTACAAAATCACCATTTGGTGGTTGTAGAGGTGTTTTGTTTGGCCTGCCTAGTGTATTTCAAGGTTTTTAATCACTTGATAATATTTAAAAGGGAGAATATTTCAAATAAAAATCCAAGTTTCCTGTTTGTTTGTTTGTTTTAAACATCAGGGGAGTTCCCCTTGTGGCTCAGTGGTAACAAACCCAAATAGTATCCTTGAGGATGCAGGTTCAATCCCTGGCCTCGCTCACTGGGTTAAGGATCCCGCATTGCTGTGAGCTGTGGTGTAGGTTGCAGGCATGACTCAGATCCTGCGTTGCTGTGGCTGTGGTGTAGGCCTACAGCTGTAGCTCCGATTTGACCCCAAGCCTGAGAACTTCCATATGCTATGGGTGTGGCCCACTGCTCCACCAAAAAAAAAAAAAAAAGAAAAAAGAAAAAAAAATTCAGAACATCTGGTAACAGTGGACCTATCTTCTCACATGGCAACAATCTGCTGGTACAGAGTAGTAGATGCTTCCTTCAGATGGGGCACTTGACTCCAGCAGGTTATTTAAGATTGGGACCCCATCTAAATAATCCTTTGCTACCCTCATTCTCTCAAATATACACACATCTATTACACTATCTGTTCAATTCTCTAACCAATAAGTTAGTACTAATGGACAGAACCTCTGTATGTCAATGGAAAAGTCAGTTCGCAGCGATCAAAAATTACCTGAATCGTCTTGATAACTTATGGGAGTTTCAAGGTTATTGTACCACTTTTGAGATGTTTACAAAAGAATGGTGCCAAGGAATCAAGCAAGAGAGATCAATAAGATCTTGTGGGAAGGGGGGGAAATTGGCATGGAGAGTGAGAAATCACACTTAAATTGCTGAAATTGAGCCATCTATGAGAAAACAACTCTTGTGTAAGCACTGTGATTACATCACCCTTTCCTTTCTCTACTCAGATGGTCTCTCAATTTTGTCTTCTTTATCCTAACCATCTCAACTTTATGCCATATATTCTTCCACAATAAGTATTCATGATACCTAGGCAGTCATATTTATCCCTTTCTGCTAAAGACTTAAGTTGAAAATGTTAACTGCTCCAACTTTCTATAATTGAAGCCACACCCACTACTTCTGCCCCTTTCCCAAGTTATTCTTTGTCAATTACTCAGTGCTTCTGTTGTTTTTATTTTATCATATATCATGTCCCTTGTAATAGCTCATTTACAGTTTTTGGCTGGATACTTTCCCCTTCCCTCCATTTTTCAGTTTAAAACCTTAACTTCGACTGCTTTTTATTACCCCTGCTGTCATACCCAGCTCTCTTCTCCTCCTGTTCCTTTCAGAGGTGGGATGATGGGCTTGCAATGATGAAACAAGGAGAGGAATTTGCTTCTCCAGAAGATTCCCAGAACCCTGGGCCTTCTGGTTCCTCCAAGAAATTCCCATACCCTGGTAATTTGACACACTAAAATAAGTAGAATTCAGCTTCTTCTCCCCAGCTACTTCCTTTCATCAACCCTTAGTAATGGTCACTATTTAATTCCCCTTCCTGGTACTTAAGAAATGTTCTCTTTCCTTTCCTTACTTGTGCCCTGATAATTAATGATATCCTGTTATCCATCTAAGGACACAGCAAATCATCAAAACCTAATTAATTAATTAGTTAATCCATTAATCTGAGGACACAGCAAATCATCAAAACCTTCAGTTCTCATTCCATGAACACAACATTAATCACAGCCAAAAAAGAAAAGAAAGACCTCATGGTGCATCTATCATTGGATGGGCTGCTTCATTTGTATCTTCTGGGCTCCTCCATCTTTTGCTAGGCCCTTTGCAGGGACACTCCCTGTCTCAAAGATATGGATAGTGGGAAGAAAGGGGGAGGAAAATACATGAAATTATCTGAGATGAGAGAACCATTTGAAAGAGCCTTGGGAGCTTCATGTTCATTGCCCCAAATGTTTACCTTCTAGTTCAAATGAGAGGTTCCACAAAGATAGTGACTATCTACTCACACATCTTGTCATTGGGTACACTAGCCAAATCACAATTATCTCCTCTCTGCCCCATGATATTAAACTGGTCTGAATGCACTAGCTTTAAGTGTATGGCTATCTACTCAATGCTCATAAAAGACTAGATGGTAACAGAAGAGTCAGTAACCTAGCAGGGGAACTAGCGAGCCCAAGCCCAGATGCTGCTAGGTTCTAGGTGATTATGATTGAATGTGACTGGTGTTACTAGTTCATCCCATTCTTCAAGACAAGCTGGCAATCTAGGAGAAAGTTTGTGTGAAGTTTTATAATATGGAAATACTAGCTACTAATTAAAACAAACAAAAAACTTGTGAGGGCCAAATGAAACATGTATAAGGGCAAAATCAGCCACAGTCAACAGGTTTGCAATTTCTGAACTATAACTACTGTCACTTTCTCTAGAGGACAAAGTGAATGAGTAGTTGGTATTCCTGGTATCAGAGGCGGTTACAGTATATGAGTTTGGAGTTTATGTGTGAGGATCCTGTACATATGAGATATATATTTCCAAGTTGGGAACAGATAAACGTTTATGTGACTTACGTACAGTAGGAAGAAAGTTTAGAAGACCATGCAAGAGTTTCTTAAGTTTTGAACATAGGTTCTGTATTGGCAACTCCGAACATCTACAAATCTCCAAACCTGGTTTGGAGAAGGTAAAGTTCCTATGGTTTCTATCACTTTAAACTCTGTCCCCCTTTGGGAGACGTTTCTAAATAAACCATGGTTTAACTACAAAACAAAAACCAAAACCCCAAAAAACCAGTAAGCAGCCCCTGGAAGCCAGTTTGAACAAGCAGAAGCTAAAAAAAAAAAAAATCAATCAATGGGTTACTTCAAGTCAATATTAAGTATGTGGATGCAAACGAACCTTTACCTACATAGAGCCACTAAACTTAACAAGGACATGAGACAAAAATTGGAGGAAACAAACAGGTCAAGAAATACATACTGCAAAGCGAGGCATTGGTACAGGAGCCCTTGCCTATCCTTCAAGAGGATTTTCACTGTGCTTTGCAGTTTCTGGTTTCTTGCAGGTAACATCATTTCATTGACCCCTTGCCACAACCATGTGGAGCGTAACTTCCAATTTCCAGATGGGGAGTTTTTTTTTTTTTTTTAAGTGACTGAATTAGAATAACTAGAAGGGTAGGAAGATTCACATATATACAGCACTTTACAATGGATAAAGTGCTTTTATTTTTGTTATTGAATTTTCTGAAGTAGGTAGTGAAAGGCATCTAACTCAATTCTGTCCTATGAAAGACACTCTGAACTTCGGTTCCAAGTAGCTTGCCCATGTATCTTTATTTTTAAGACTTTATCAAGATGTTTGGAATTTTCCTTCTCAAGTAAGACCATCGATGGTCAACATTTTTAAGATTTTGCAGCATCTTGGGGCTCCAATATTTGTCAGAAGACTGCATCTCCAACGTTATTATGGAAGGCAATGAAGAACGGGATTCTATATGGGAATTTTTTTTTACAATTTATTTTTATTTTTTGTCTTTTTAGGGCTGCACCATGGCATATAGAAGTTCCCAGCCTAGGGGTCAAATCAGACCTATAGCCGCTGGCCTATGCCACAGCCATGCCAGATCTGAGCCACGTCTGTGACCTACACCACAGCTTACGGCAACGCTGGGTCCTTAACCCACTGAGTGAGGCCAGGGATCAAACCTGCGTCCTCATGGATGCTAGTCAGATTCGTTTCTGCTGAGCCATGATGGGAACTCCGGGAATTTTTTTTTTTTGTGTGGCCACATTTATAGGCACACAGTGATTTCATAAAATGGGGCACAACTATAATCCTCAGTCCAAGCTACCACATTCCTGTGGCAATATGTGTAATGCTGCAGGTAGGAAGAAGTTAGGAAGAGTTATTGGACCCTTGTACACACTGAAATGCCATGTGACCCACCCAATGCCCCTTAAACCAGAATATGTTGCAGGCAGGCCTCCTAGTCTTTCCCGAAGGTTCTACTTGACATTAAAATCCAAATAGCACTGATGTCTCTACACTTTTTTTCTTTTTTTTTGGCTGCAGCATGCAGTGGCTTGACACGGAATCTCAGTTCCCAGACCAGTGACTGAACCTGAGCCACAGCAGTGAAAGTGCCGAGTCCTAACCACTAGACTACCAGGGAACTCCCCTGACACCTCTACTTTTAAACTCTCAAGGCTGAATGTTTTGCAGTGGGAGTGAGCGTGGTGCTGAGTTCAATCACCACAGACATCAGGTGGTTTCATTCAAATCCAAGAGCACAGGATTTATTGAGGCATAGGTAACTAGGGTCCTGAGTATAGTGTTCCCACAAAATGTCTTTGCCTAAAGTGTGGTAGCCCTTGCCTAGACAGCTAGACTTTGGAAAGCTCTGCTTCAGTTCCCTTTTGAGTTCTCTTTAATGAGCCGATCCCCAAATTCATTATTCCCAGAAACTCCCGCACTCTGGCACTGACGATCTCTTTCCCTCAATGCTTTACAACTCAGCTGGTACAAATTAATTGCCAACAGTGATGGTAAGCATTTCCCTTGCTCCATATTTATAAAATATCTCAGTAGGGTCTGTAAAAACAGCCCAATTGCCTACATATAATTAACACCTGCCTGCTGCTTATTTGGGAAAGGGCAAGTATAGCCGCTTCTATGACCTTTTCCTGTGCGCCTTCCAAATCCCTGAAGCTTCTACTATCTGCTGTGTCTGTTTTTCTGTGGCTCAGCAGGTTTTTGATGGATGAGGCTTTGGAGGATTCTTTCACCCTGTCCTAGCAAAAGGAGCCGTGATTACACGGCCAAACTGAATTCCACCCCCACCCAATCAAAAAGTAGGCGAGCATCATGTCATACACCACTACCTGGTATTAGCTGGCTGCTCTTCTGTTTGACTTTCTCATGCTGCTCTCAGGAGGGAGGCTGGATCAAGTTGGGATGAGCACGTTTATCACTCCTGCAGTGAAAACTGGACTTCCACTAGGAGCACGGCTGGGGAAGCCAGCTCTCTGTCTACAACTCCTTCAGTCCAAAACCTGGAACATTTATCCTCTTTGCTTTGGGGGAGGGGGTAATGGGAAGAAAGCCATTTCCTAACACTGGCCTGCCAAAGTCGATTCAGAGCAACAATGTTTGATTTGGTTAAAATGCAACTCCGGGGGCGCTTTAGGCTTTAAGAAAGGCCAGGCCCGCTGCTTCACTGAAAGCTTTACATTCCCCAGGGGCCTATTGACATAGCAGGAGTCAGACAGGCTGGCTCCAGCACTTACTAGCTGTGTGACCTTGGGCAAATCGCTTAACCTCTCTGAGCCTTGATTTCCTTGTCCTGTCAGATGAGAATACCTTGCCGAGCATGTGGCCTGCCAACCACTCTGAGTGTGAGCCCCTTGTGGATTGTGGAGGCAGGTGCTACACCCATCCATCTACTGTGAGCTCCCTCCCTAGTACTAGCAAGCCCAGCTGGATAAGGGCCGAAGCAGAAGAATGGGAAAAAGAGTGACTAATTGGCCCAGTTTTTCCAGGACTTTTAGTGCGACATCCATGAGAGTCATAAGCAAACTGAGACTCATTGGTCACCATAGTGCTCAGGAGCCAAATCTTCCTACTGCTCAGATCTGCAAGGACCATAGCTGTAAATCTCTCTCACTGCTTCCTGTGCTAAGCAGGAACTGTTGAGGCTCAGCCACGTCCCTGCTCTCTATTAGTGAAATAAAGGCAGTTGAAAATGATGCGTTTTTCTCTGAAAAGGGAAAAACTAACCAAGTTCTTCCATACCATTCAAAAGGTATTTTATACACATGCACAAATAAATACACACATATATGCTTTCTTCTTCACATAAATTGTAACATTCTAACAATATTTTGTTTCTTGCTTTCTACACTTAATATATCATGGAGCCCTTTCAATATTGGTACATACTGAGCTGCCTCATTTCTTCTTACGATTGCATAGCATTCCATGGTATGGATGTAATATGATTTATTTAAGCAGTTCCCTATTGGTAGACAGTGGTTTAAAATCTTATTCTATTACAGACAATACTGCAATGACTCTCTGTATACACATGTCATTTTGCTTTGGTATGAGTACATTGATAAGATAAATATCAAGGATTGGTGACTTTAAAACTAGTCCACTGGAACCACAAAGCCTAAAAACCTTTGTCTTCTCAAATCCCTCATTTTTCTTTTTCTATTATTGGAATTTCCTAGGAATGGTAAGGACCATTAATTGATTGCGGACTGGGGAGGAGGTGAGCAATTTAGACCCAGGCTGACAAAGTGCAGAGAGCAGTAACCTGGCTCTTGGTAACTGCCCTGGGAATAGCAGCAGCCACAAAGGGGGAAAGAGCTTGGCTGAGTCCTTCCAGATCTACACACAGGTTCAAATGCTGGTTTTGTTTGAAAAATCCATGTTACTGTTAGGAGAGACCACTCGTAACTTGTTCAGGGTTGGGGATCCGAGCTTTGGTTTGCGCTCTTGCCACAAAACTACCTTTCAACTTTCAGACCTAACCTGACCTTAGCAATGAGTAATCTCTCTCCCCACTCCTGTTAAAGATAATGAAAATAAGGCCCCAAGGGGGGCTACACTTACCCAAGTCAAACAGCAAATTAGTGTCCAAACTGGGACTGGGCTTCTGGCCACTCGATTTCAGTAGTGTAGGGAATCCTCGCTGACCTCCTGAATGTGAGTGGAGGTGCCCTATAACTATAGCCATTGAATTTGCTCTATATTGGCAGCACCTCCAGGAACATGTGCAGAGTTTTGGGGGGCTTCAATGGAAGAGCATGGAAAGGCGTGGGAGGAGACCAGCAGGAACATGGCCTGGCTCCAAGAGTGGGATCAAGAGGACAGACGGGGTCAGAGCTTTGGAAGTTTAGACGAGTGGCTTATGGGAAGGCTTCCTGCAAAAGGTTGGTTTTGCTCTGCAAATACAGGGAGGACAAAGGGTGTCAACTAGGGGAAGGAGGATTTTGTTTTCTTTTGCCTCACCTGCCAGGGCTCAAACCAGTAACCAGAGCCACTAGAGTGACAACGCCAGATCCTTAACCTGCCGAGCCATCTGGGAACTCCAGAAGGAGGACTGTTTTTGAGGCTTGGGAGAACAAAAAGCTTGTTAGCAGGAAATCCAGTGAAAGGAGTGGTATAAGCAGAAGCCTATTGAAAGACCCCTATTGCTACAGCAGCACTTGCTGCTACCTAGAAGCAGAAGTTCTGTGGTCACACAAAGACCCCAAAAGAAAGATACCAGGGAATTTTAGACTCTTGGTCTTCAACTTAACCAAGCTCAACAGAGGCCAGGACATCAATTATCTTACCTAGTACCACTGACTTACAAAGAATGACACAGCACTCCTGCTTCCAAATGCTTTCTTGCCCACCTTTTCATCTGATCAGCAGCAGCCAGAGACAGATGGGTTCCTTTAGCATGCTGTGGATGTTTCCTCTCTCGGGGACACTCCCCCCACTGCTTCTAGCTCTTGGGTCCCATCACCAAGCCACATGCCTTCTTTATCCTAACCACCTTCTATGAGACCAAGTGGCTTCTCTTCTGACTCTGGTGATGTCCTCAATAGAAGGAGCGAGGGCAGCATCTTCTAAGTTTCTCTTCAATCATCCCTGTCCAGAGGAATAAAGTTGTTTCTGGCTGACAAATGTCTGCTATTTGCCCTTATTTCCATGCCTTATCTCATGTACCACCCACATAAAGAGTCCTGTGAAGGAGGTGGAGAAGTTGAGGATTAGAGGGGTTAAAGGAGTAGTTCCAAGTCACAGTGACTGGCAGAGCCGGGGTTTAAAACCAGTCTGTTTGATTCTACTGCCTGTCCCCCCCAAATCCTGAGCATCTCTAGGATAATGGTCATCATGATCTGGCCTGGGTGTCAGATCCAATTTAGGGATTATTTCAGTCCACTCATTTCTTCACCTAGCAGGAAAAGACCTGCCAGTAGTGCCTGCAGATTTCCCACTAGTTTACCTGAAGGAGACCATGTACTGCAAATGATTTCAAAAATGTGAAAGGAAAAAAAATGTTTTTTTTTTTTTTGAGAAGTGCCTGAAATGTCATAGTCCCATATTTTGCATATTTTGATCCTTTGTAACAGTATGCTGGACCATGTCTCAGAGCTCCAAAGCCCGGGGATTTCAGCCTTTAGGGATATTTTTAAATGCTTGCAACCTAAAGCCAAAGGAACCTTGCAAATAGGCAAATATGTAGCTCATCTGGCTACAACTCACTCAAAGAGCAAAGCGATGAAGATTCAATTGTTGCTTCTTGTGCATTGGCCTTTAAAAACACCTCTTTCCAATTATGGTTTCAAATGCCTCTAATAACATGGGAGCAGTGAGCCCATATCAACTAACCACTTGTACTTGAAGATTTGGGGAGATTGCCTGATTGCCAAACTGGCCCCATGCAGACAGCCATCTGAAGATGTGCACAGGACCTCCAGATACATTCACTAACAGATCTCTGGGGATGGAGTGGTTAGATCATACAGAGGGGATGTGTGAGTTTTCATTTTATTTTTTCCTCAGCTTTGTGAAGTGGTGTTGACAAGAATCATAAGGTTGGTAGTCAGAAGCAGATGCTAGAATCAGTTGGTTCTGCTTGCTTCTTGCAGAAATAGTAGTCTAGGGAAAATGAAATTCACTCACTCACTGGTGGTTGTATGTTGAGGGGATGGAAGGCACCTGCATGCACATGTGTGCTTGCCCACTTAGCCCTATCAGTGTTAGGGGAGAGCAGGAGCAAAATCTTGGGTAAGGGCAGCTCAGGGGTGGAATTGGCTTGGGGGTAGGGTGAGAGACAGACCCATGAGAGATTCCACCCAACCCTTAAAGCTGTAGCTAGGCTTGCTGCTTCTGAGCAGAGGACTGTCCCTGGCTGCGTAAAATTGCCTCAAGTGGAAGCAGGAGGTATGGTGGTTTGATACCCCACCAAACATGGAGGGAAAATGGAGGAAAGAGCTCTGGTTGCAGTATAAGTCAAGGAAGCGACTGTTGTGGGTCTTGGTTACAGAGAAATTACTGGCCAAGTAACAAAGTTGAAAAGCTATGCCAGTTGGTAAAAGGGACAAGTTTCCTGGAGGAGGAGGAAAAGGAGTAGAAGCAAGAGCAGGAGGGGGAGTAATAGTATGAATTACTAAGAGTTGGTGAGTCTTTACTATGTGGGAAGCACTGTGTTAAATCATGTTACATGGGGTATCTCATTATCTCATTTGAGCTCAATAACAATGCTAAGAATTAGGTGTCATAACAAGCCTCATTTTATAGATTGAGAAACTGAGGCTTAGGGAGACTAGGTATCTTCCCTAAGAGTTAATAAATGGCAGAGCTAAGATCTCTCTTGGAGTTTTACAGGACATAGAAGACCAGTTATTCCTTCACCGAAAGAAAAAAAGTAGGTTTAAATCAATATATTCTATCTTTTGTCAACTGATAGAAGGAGGCAGGATGCTGAAGGGAGATTGGTGGTATGAATCACGGCTATTTGATTCAGTTTTGTTTTTAATATTAAATGCCAGAGTAATTAAGATAATAGCAATTGTTTGGTTTATACAGCACATTATCAGCTAGATAAAGATCTTGAGGATTCTCACTTAACTCTGGAAAAGAAACTGTGAGGAGTCAGCGAAGTAGTCCATAATACTATGGACTTTTTTTTTTTTTCCAAATAAAAAAAGCTATGCCAGTTGGTAAAAGGGACAAGCTTCCGCCCCCCATCCCATCTCATCATAGCTCAACAGTTAACGAACCCAACTAGTATCCATGAGGATTCGGGTTCAATCCCTGGCCTTGCTCAGTGGGTTAGGGATCTGGCATTTCCGTGAGTTGTGGTGTAGGTCACACACGCAGCTCAGATCCACGTGGCTGTGGCTGTGGCTGTGGCCAGCAGCTGTAGCTCCGATTGGAGAACCTAGCCTGGGAACCTACATATGCCACGGGTGCAGCCCTAAAAAGACAAGAAAAAAAAGAAGAAGAAGAAGAAGAAGAAGTCTATGGCTCAAAGAAGAGGTCTATGGTCACTACGTGGTAAACCTTCTCTGGCTTCATGACTTCTGGTACCAGGTTCTTTTCATTGTATCTCTGCACTTTATGTTTCCTGTGTGGTTTGATATTTTAATTAATAGTCTGCATTTTCAAAGCTCAGTTTCCCTTTTCTGCCATCCAGCAATATAATTCTCTGCCATCACTGCTGGTAAAGAAGTATGGTCACAGTCAAGTGTGCCACTGGCAGGTATCCTTGTGGTTAATGAAGGTAACACCATGCTGGACCCAAAGGGAAATTCTTCTCTGATCTGGATACTTCCTAGTAGCCATAATGAAAAATTAACTTCGCTGTGCAACTACTGCACAAAAAGCAGTAGGATCTTACCAGGAAAGACTGAGAACACTGCTGTTACTGTTCCCCTCCCTTCCCAGGGGCTGCTTCCCACAGCTTGTTCAGATGCTTTACCACAAGACCTACTGCTACTCTTTTCATAGCTCTGGACCTTCATTTATTTCCCCATTGAAACACCACCCAGATCTGCCTCCTTTTCCAATTTCTCCCTGCAGGCAAACGCCTGGTAAAACTACACCCCACTCTCCACCAGGCTATGTTTAAGAGATTAAGATTGCTCAACTCCTAAAAGGCTACTAACTACAGTAATCAAATTCTAACACCCACTGGCCAGGACTTAGAGCAAGGCTGAATTTTACTTTCTAGATTTTGTGCTGCTCAACTCAGGGCTGTACTCATAACATATGGAAGTTCCCAGGCTAGGGGTCGAACTGGAGCTACAGCTGCCAGTCTATGCCACAGCCACAGCCACGCCACATTCGAGCTGTGTCTACAACCTACACTACAGCTCATGGCAACACCAGGTCCTTAACCCACTGAGCAGGATCAGGGATCGAACCCATATCCTCATGGATGCTGATTGGGTTGGTTACCACTGAGCCACAATGGGAACCCTGTGTTGCTCAACTCTGGAAAGCTTATCCAGAAAGGGACACCAGAAAGGTATAAAGGCACTAAGGGAGAGAGAAAGAGAGGAGAAGAAAGAGATTGGTGGTATTATAAATCCAGAGAGGTTGAGTATAAAAGGAATAAGATTAGGCTGAGCACGGAGGGGTGGTGGTAAACACCCACAGACTTGTAGATGACAGAAGATGCTCATTTCCCCACCAGTGATGAATAGGATTCTCACTGGTCCTGGAACCATCCCTCAACCATCATGGGGCTCTGAGGTTGTGCTCTAATCAATATGTACAACTCTCTGTTCTAAGTTGCTGGGGAGAAGGAAGTGCTGACTAAAATGGGAAGAGGGTCACCAACTGAGATTTGGGAGACAGCTAGACCTGATTCACACAAAATAATCAGTAGGCAAAATTGTCCTCTGTGGGGGGGGAAGGGGGACTGTCCTTTAATTGGAAACAGGGCCTAAAATCTAGGATTACCTATGAAAGAGAAGGAGGGTGTTTCCTCTGTGGAGAGACTGTGTTCAACCCCGGCTCAGTGCAGTGGGTTAAGGAATTACCTCTCGGTAGGGATGGAGAGAAGGGAACAGAGAGAAGTAGAGAGTCCTTAGCTATCTATGTTTCCTTTCTTTTTTTCCCCCCTTTTTCGGCCTTTCCCACAGCATATGGAAGTTCCCCAGGGATTGAATCTGACCTATGGCACAGCTGCAGCAATGCCGGGTCCTTAACCCACCGTGCTGGGTCAGAGATCAAACCAGCAATGCCACAGACAAGCCAGATCATTAACACACTGTGCCACAGTGGGACCTCCTATTTTATTTCTTTAAAAAAAATCTAGCTGAAGCAAGTATCATATAATATGATTTCATAAATCTGGGTGCAATGTCCATGGGTATCTGTTGTATTTGAAATATTTAATTAAAATATCTTTAAAGAAAAAGAAAAAAAGAATCCGGCATTGCCATAGTTGCAGTATAGGTTGCAGCTGCAGCTCAGATTCAATCCCTGGCCTGTGAACTTCCATATGCTGTGGGTGTGGCCATTAAAAAAAAAAAAAGGAAGGAGCAGAGGAGGTGGCAGACTCACTAATAGCAATATACATACACCAAAATTGATCCCCAGAAAAATATGGAGACACAGCTAACCCCTTTTGCTCCTCATAACGTGGTTAAAAAGTACTCACAGGCATAAGTCTACTATCCACACCTTTTCTGAAATGTCCACTATGGTTAGTCATCCTGCTAAGCAAGTTGTTTCCCTGAGTGCTAATACCCACAACAATACTGCAAGGTAATAATTATTAGCTGCATATTACAGATAAGGCTTGGAAGTTCAGAATGGTCCACTAACTTTTCCAAGATCACACACAATGACAAAGAGGAGTGATTTTGAACTCAAATCTCTCTGATTCTAAGGCCTACACATATTTCTATTCATTATACCATACACCTAGCCTCCATCTGTCATGGAAAGTGAGTGTTGGTTTGGGGTGAGAGAGAGGGTGGATATTTGCAAAACCACAGGAAATCTAAATGATCCAACTTGTGAGTTTTCACAGAAACATTTGTACATGGGTGTAGTATGGGCAGCAATATGGCACCAGAGAAAGACATTGGGCTTAATGGATTATGAGTTTGGGCTCCGGCACTAAACTGCTACATAAGCAAGTCATGCCACTTCCCCAAGCTGCCATTTCCTTGCTAAAAACTGCAGATAAAGGTGCTAAAATTTGGCATGTGATTCATCAAGGGAAGACCAAGACGTTAACAGAACAAAACTATTAAAGTTGCTTAGGTCTATTGCCATACAGTAGGCCTCCCACCAAATTAAAGATGGCATAAAAGAATAGGCTCTGGGCCCAGGAATGGAAATTATTTCAAAACTGAGCAGGTCAGGAAGGCAAACTTCAGCATAAAGTTCTCTTGGTAAATCACAAATATGGGTCACAGCTGAGTTATGTCTGACAGGGACAATGCCCAGAGTGCCACAACTTAGCCATAGTGGGTACTTGATAAGTGTTTATAAAATGAAGTTGGGTGGGGTAAAATATACCTAGGGAGGACAATGAAAAAGCATGTTCTCAAATGTTCAGAGATCCGTATCCTATCAGTTGGTTCATAAAAGCCACTTGCTGTTGTAGGGAACACATGAAAATCCTTATATTTCCAAGCACATATGTTTAGGCAAAAGCCAATCTGGTACAGAAAAAGGAGTGTAGATTTTGGAATCAGATAAACCTAGATTTAAAACTCAGCTCCAATGTGGTACATACACACAATGGAATATTGCTCAGCCATTAAAAGGAACAAAATACCGGCATTTTTAGCAACATGGATGGACCTAGAAATTATCATGCTAAGTGAAGTCAGTCATACAATGAGACATCAACATCAAATGCTTTCACTGACATGTGGAATCTGAAAAAAGGATAGAATGAAGAACTTCTTTGCAGAACAGATACTCACAGACTTTGAAAAACTTATGGTTTCCAAAGGAGACAGTTTGGGGGTGGGGGGATGCGCTGGGGGTGTGGGATGGAAATCCTATAAAATTGGATTGTGATGATCATTGTACAACTATAAATGTGATAAATTCATTGGATAATAATAATAATAAAGAAACCCATTTGAGAGTTCGGGGTTTTTCAGCACCAGCTGTCCTGCACTCCTTGCTTGGCACCCTGAAATAAAGGCTGCACTTTCCTTCACCAAATAAATAAATAAATAAATAAAACTCAGCTCCAAAACTGAGATGCGTTTCCTTGGGAAAGTAACTCAGCATTTTTATCTGCAAAAACACATATAATGATACTCAACTCTTCTTTCTTTTGCTTTTTAGGGCCATACCGTGGCATATAGAAGTTCCCAGGCTAGGGGTCAAATGGGAGCTGCAGCTGCCGGCCTACACCACAGCCACAGAAATGCAGAATTGGAGACATATCAGCGACCTCTACCATAGCCCATGGTAATGCCAGATCCTTAACCCACTGAGTGAGGCCAGGGAGTGGACCTGCATCCTCATGGATACTAGTCAGGTTCTTAATCTGCTGAGCCACAATGGGAACTCTGATACTCACTCCTAATAAAGATCAAGGGCATACACGAAAGTGCTTAGTACCAAGTAGAAATTCAATACATATTTCTTCTTTCCTTCTGTGGATATGGTAGCAATGTTTTTTGACCCCTAAATTGGACCATAAGACTTATCAAGTTTAAGTGTACATGTGGCTGAAATGGGCTTTTGGAGGATTAATTTGAAATCAGTATTTGCCCCAAAATTTGGAGCACAATTTACATACTAATAATTTAAGATCAGTGGGTCTTGTAATACCAGCAGTTAATGTGATCTTGATTTTTGTGGATTAGTCCATGCAAGCACAGACTCTCTCCTTCCCATGAGCAGCAGAACAGGGATTGCTGAGAAAGGAAACAAAGACCATAAATAGAAAAAACAAATTTAAGTCTAGAGAAGAATCTGTGCTTGCTGTCCCCATAAAGATACTCGTAATGCTTGGGACTTACCCCCCCTCCCTGAAAAAAAAAAAAAAACAACCTAGAACATCAGAAGAGCTTCTGACTGTAGGTGTGAATATTTAAGGTAAAAGAAATGTTCTGTTCAAGGCTGGAAGAGAAACTAGTGTGAGAACAAGTGGTGATTAGAACAGTTAGGATTAGTGAACCTGGGAGTTTGTATCTCTTTAAACTTAGCACATAGACATTTCAAATCTAATCCTCTCTAACGTTTACACGTTAAAACAGCGAGGCAATTTTTGAAGGACAAAAAGCTTAGCTGAGCTGAAAACATCCTCTTCTGTTATATTCCATTAGCCACACTATGGGAAAAACAGTTCCAAGAGCTGCTATAATCTGCTATATCTAAAGTACCACCACTTACCTGGTGGCATTTTATTCTACTGATAGTATTCCTAGTTCTAGGCCAATTATCTAGGAGGAAATCATTGGCTTTTAGAGGCCTAATCTTGCAAACTTAAAACTAGTTAAATGAAATAAAGGTAAATAGCACAAGGCCATTTTCCCCACATAAATAACTAAAATCAGGATTTCATCATACCAACTGACTAGATCTTTTACAACTTTACTGGGTAGAACCCAGAAGTCTGCAACTATCCACAAAACAGCTTCTGCCATGTACCATGTACTTACCCTAAAGCAAAAATTCCAACCCCTTCTTATTCTACTTTGCCATTTCATGTGTCTTGGGCTTCCATGGGAAGTCTAAATGTACAGCTATACAATGCAAACTGGCAAATGTATCTCTGCATTTTATCTGTGTTCCTTTCAAAAGCTTAAGATGGTTAGAGTGGACTTCATGGTCAACAAATCCATCTCCTTGCCCATGGCTATGTGATGACTATATACTCAAGCTATCCCCTCCAAATAGCTATTCCTACTTTTCTTAAAAGTTCATTCTTCTCCCTTTTACCCTTGATCTAGAGAAAGGAGATGCTCATTCTTCTTAGCTCTCAATTTTGCAGGAAGAGTTGAAGATTTGCTCTACTAACATGAGACCAGTGGAAAACCAAGAGCATTTTCACACACAGAAGTGAGTGTAGAGTATGTGGAGATTCCCCATGCCAATGAACTCTCTCCGGTTATTACAGAGAAATGAGCTCTCCCTGTGGCTTTCCTGACGGGCAGAGCTTCCACTTTGGTGTTCCCAACTGATGGGCATTTTGATTTCTCTAGGTCTTTTTTTTTTTTTTTTTTTGTCTTTTGTCTTTTTTGTTGTTGTTGTTGCTATTTCTTGGGCCGCTCCTGCGGCATATGGAGGTTCCCAGACTAGGGGTTGAATCGGAGCTGTAGCCACCGGCCTACGCCAGAGCCACAGCAACGCGGAATCCGAGCCACGTCTGCAACCTACACCACAGCTCACGGCAACGCCGGATCGTTAACCCACTGAGCAAGGGCAGGGATCGAACCCGCAACCTCATGGTTCCTAGTCGGATTCGTTAACCACTGCGCCACGACGGGAACTCCTGATTTCTCTAGGTCTTTCTCACTTGAATACATGCAAAGACTCTTTTCCAGGCTCATGATTCACTGAATATTTTTTAGCCAGGAGTAGCAACTTATGAAATGGAAAATAACAAGGGAAATGTGAACTAAAAATCTAATAAACATTGAGTAAGTGTGAAAGGAGACAATATTTCTCCCTGATGTATAAAGAACACACATATCATCTTCCCCTCATTCAAGGACTTAGAGGGGCCTTGGGATGCCCTATGGTCTATCTCAGTTTCCTGGTTTAGTCCCACATATGAATGTCCTCCCAATAGCATATTCAAAGGCAAGAGGACATATTGATTGATGGCTTGAAGCTAGGATGGGTATATGGATATGTGGATGAAGGAAGGTTAGTTCTGGAGTGGATAGGAGAATCAAAGAGAGAAGATGGTAATTACAGGAAAAGGTGTCAGTGGAGGGATTTTAGGAAGGCAGAATTAAGTGTGTAAAACCTTTTGCTGTATGGAAAAATGTTTCAAGCATACATTTTATAGGAAGCTTAAAATATTTTATATGTGCTGCCCAATTTATCCTTACATCTCACAAAGGCAATGAGGAAGTAAGTTATCATCTTCATAATTCATTGCATCAATAGGTACACTTAGTGCTTTTCCTTCTCCAAGTTTAAAGTGCAGTAAAATGTCATATCTTCTCAATAGCATCTATTTCTAAGAATGCAAAATTGTGTTATAGACCATGTTCATTTTGTATTATCACCACTTGCATGCTTTATTCAGAATATGTGTGTAGATATATATTAGTTTGGGTATAAACCTTTTAGTAAACTGATAAATATAAGTAAAAATGATAGCATTCTCCTGGGCCCAAATGCTTTCGGGGTCTCACTGACAATTTAACAAACCATCTTGAGAAACTTTACTGATAACACTCTTTATTCTCTTCTTGAGTTCTGAATTCTAATGTAACCTACAGCCCCCAAAGAGGCTTCTTGAATCAAAATGTTTAATTAGTTGCCTCAAAATAATTGTCACTAGGCCATTTCTCCACATCGTAAACAGCCAAGAGCAACTAAGAGCTAAGAAATAAGAAAATACACATTTTTCAAGTCTCAAGAAGATATTCTGTACTCTGCATGAACCTAAGATACAATCTATTGCCATCTATTTTCTGAATGGAATATGAAGTCACTCAGGCTTATGTAAGCCTATTTAAGCAAAAGCATAAAACCTTTTCTAAAAGCCAAATATAAATGTATTTTAATTAGCTATACCACAACAGAGAACTGATTACTGCAAAATCCGAAACAAACAATCCTTTCAAATTTGTCAATTACAGTTTAACAATGGACTGTCAAATTCTGGGTTTGGCTGTGTTGGGTATCTCCCATTTCCACCATCACATCCCTACACCCAAGAATTAACATATTTTTACTTGAGAAGCTGTGCTTTTAAAAATATATTATGCTCTATTTTGGCACAAAAAGACAAAATTATGTTAACACACAGGAGTTAATTGCCTTACATATAAAATAAACTATACAGCACTAAAATGTTACTCTTGTTTTTTTTGCATGTTGAAATAGGAGTTCCCATCGTGGTGAAGTGGAAACAAATCCGACTAGAAACCATGAGGTTGGGGGTTCAATCCCTGACCTCACTCAGTGGGTTAAGGATATGGTGTTGCCGTGAGCTGTGGAGTAGGTCAAAGATGTGGCTTGGATCCCGCATTGCTGTGGCCGGCAGCTGTAGCTCCAATTAAACCCCTAGCCTGAGGACCTCCATGTGCTGCAGGTGCAGCCCTGAAAAAAAAAATTGAAATAAATACAGATTCACAGGAAGGTGCAAAGAAATGTACAGGATGGTCCTGTATACCATTTACCCATCCTTCCCCAATATTAACATCTTGGATAACCATAGTACAATATCAAAAGCAGGAGACTAACATTGGTACAATCCATAGAACTTATTGGGGTTTCACCAGTTATACCAGAACCCATTTTATATGTGTATGTATGTGTGCGTGTGTACCTCTATGCAATTTTATCACATGTGTAGCTTTGAGTAAACATCATGCCGATCAAGATGTAGAACTGTATGTACTATCATCACAATACCCCCTCATGTTATGCCTTTATAGCCACATTTACTTCCTACTACCTCTGCTCCCTCCTGTCTTTAACCTGTGGTGTCCACAAATCTGTTCTCCATCTGTATAATGTTATTCATACATGGAATCATTCAGTATATATGCTCTTAAGACTGGCTTTTTTTATGCAGGTTAGTTCCCTTGAGCTTCATCAAAGTTGTATTACTGAGTAGTATTCTGCGGTATGCATGTACCACAATTTGTTTCATTCATCCACTGAAAGACATCTGGGTAGTTCCCAATACTTGGCTATTCTGAATAAAGCTGCTATGAACATATGTGTACACATTTTTGTGTGAAAATAAGTTTTCATTTCTCTGGAATATATGCCCAAGTGTGCAATCCCTGGGCCATGTGGTAAATCTATTTTTAGTTTAAAAAGAAACTGCCAAACTATTTTTCAGAGTGCCTGTACCATTTTACATTCCTACCAGCAATGTATATGAATGATCCAGTTTCTCTGCATCCTCTCTTGTACTTGGTGGTGTCACTACTATTTTACTTTATGGGTGTGTAGTGACATCTTACTATGGCCTTAATTTGCATTTCCCTAATGGCTAATGATAGTGAACATCTTTTCATATACTTATTTGCCATCTGTATATTCTCTTGGATGAAGTGTCTGTGTGTGTCTTTTGTCCACTTTCTAATTGGATATTTTGGTTTTAAAATGTTGACTTTTTAGAGTTATTTATATATTCTAAAAAGTCCTCCGTTAGATAAATGACTTGAAAATATTTTCTCAGTCTATAACGTGCCTTTTCATCCTCTTAACAAGGTCTTTCACAGAGCAAAAGTTTTACATTTTGATGGTGTCCAGTTTATGAGTTTTCACTTTCATGGATCATGCTTTTGGTATCATATCATGTGTCTATTATATAACACTTTTGGAAAAATATTCCCCATGACTTTCTTCTGTCTTTCATGCCTTTGGAAGCTTTCGTGTGTGTGTGTGTTTGTGTATACATGCTGACTGGCCTGACCAGGAGAATTGGAACTTATTACTTGTTCATAATTCCTTTTTTTTTTTAAATGGCTATACCCACAGGCATATGAAAGTTCCCAGGCCAGGGACTGAATCTGAGCCTTAGCTGTGGCAACGCTGGATCCTTTAACCCATTGCACCTGGTTGGGGAGCAAACCATGCCTCCACAGGGACCCGAGCTGCTGCAGTTGGATTCTTAACCTACTCCGCCACAGCCGGAACTCCTTGTTCATAATTTCTAATGTATATGTACTACTATGAGGCTCCTGGAGCTGAATATAATGCTACAAAATATGTTACCTAGTGAGAGCTTATTTACCAAGCTTAATATGAGTAGGTGATAAATAGCTCATAAAATTAGAATTCCTCTTTGAATCACACTGTCTTCCATTTAGAAAAAATAGAGAAGCGTGACTAGTATATAGACAATGTGGTATAAATCTGTGAAATTTCTACCTTGAAAATTATGTGGTCAGACTTAGGCAAAAAATCTAAGATCTAAAATTCTTCATACAGTGCAGGGGTATGAATGCCTAGACCCATCCTACCTCCAGAACTTCCCACAGAATCAACTGAGGCCTTTGTTATAACTACACTGCAATTTAACTTCTCTCTCCCATACATACCAAAGCAGAGGGCACTCCCCCGGTGAACTTCCTGCACATGAATCTTCATTTCAGTGTGCTTCTCAGGGAACTCAACCTAACACACCAGGTGCCAGCAGTGGTTTGAGGAAGAAGACTCTAAAAAGATTTTGGCAGTACATTACCTGGCAAACAGAACCCTATCACTGATGGACTTAAGCTGGCACCATCAGAGAGTTTACAGTGTTTGTTCTCCCCTCAAGGGTTCCTACCTCTCTTTGGACAAAGGAACCCATTTTATGTCAAAGGAGATGTGACAGTGGGCACATCACCATAGAGGCCACTGGTCCTATTACATACTGTACCATCTAGAAGCTGCTAGCCTGACAGTGCAATGGAATGGCCTTTTGAAGATACAACTGAGGCACTGGCTTGGAGATTAAAACCTGCAAAGATGGCACAGCAGGCAGCCTCCAAGGTGATCCTCAATGATCCCTGCCTCATGTCGTTCATACCTTTGTGTGATTTTCCCCCTCGAGTGCGGCCTTGACTGGCTTCTAAGGAATAGATTACGGGATATCATTTCCAAGATTAAGTTATAAAAAGACTGTGACTTCTGGGAGTTCCCGTGGTGGCTCAGCGGAAATGAATCTGACTAGTATCCATAAGGATGCGGGTTCCATCCCCGGCCTCACTTGGTGAGTCAGGGATCCAGTGTTGCCAAGAGCTGTGGTGTAGGTCGCAGATGTGGCTTGGATCCCACATTGCTGTGGCTGTGGCTGTGGCTGTGGTGTAGGCCAGCAGCCACTGCTCTGATTCAGCCTCTAGCCTGGGAACTTCCATATGCTGAAGGTGTGGCCCTAAAAAGCAAAAAAAAAAAAAAAAAAAAAAAAAAAAAATCCAACTTTGACTTGTGTTTTGTGCTTTCCTCACTGTCTCTTGGATTGATTGTTCTGAAGCCAGCTGCCATAATGTGGGGCAGCTCTGTGGAGAGGCCCAGGTGCTGAGAGACTGAGGCATACCAACAACTGAGAGAGTGAGCTTGGAAGGATTTTCCCCATTTGAGCCTTAAAGTGAGGCTGCTTGCCTCTGTCAACAGCTTGGCAGCACTCATAAAAGATCTTGAGTCAGAGGTACCTAGCTAAACTACACCTATATTCCTGACCCACAGGAACTGAGATGATATTTGTCATTGGCGCTTTGTTATGTAGCATTAGATAACTAAAATGGGTAGATTGTCCTTCTAGGAACCAAGGGTAGAATTGAAAAGCTTCCATCATTTCCAGGAACCCACTTGGGGAATGAGCTTCTCATCCCTCCAGGCCCTGGGGATTTAGGGGTTCTTCCTCTCAAAAGAAGGATACATCCATGAGTGACAAAGGAAGATACCCATTAAACTTCATAGCTTAAAGTTATTTTGGGGTCAGCTTGCCAAGAGATCAGCAGGTAAAGAAAAGTTATGTGGCAGAGGTACTTGACTTTAGTCATCAGGAGATAGGCCAGGGAAAAATATATCTGTAACCAGGTAATCCGTGGGGGCATTGCTTGGTACTTGCTTGCCCAGTTTTGACAGGAAATCAACAAATGGAGCTACTAGTTGTAGGGCTCAGGGCTCATACCCTCTTGGATATTAGACCTAGTTGAAGTCATCTAGACCAGCAGAAGTGCAGTTGGTAGTGAGGGAACTCTAGAGTGGGGAGGAGAAAAAAAGGATAGCAGCTGTGGCCTAGAAACCCCCTGTGAAGGCAGAGTCTATGGTTTATCCACTAACCTTCTTTCAAGAAGAGACCAACCAGAGTCTGAAGCTATTTGCAGGGTGACTTCTCTGAAGCAGGTATATCTGACCGGTAGAAGGGTGAACTGCAGAGGATACTGTGGCTCACCACCTCGAATCCTCTCCTCAGCAGAGGCGCTCCTCTCCCCAGCTGCTGGCTGTGTGGGCTGAGCTAAGACCCTCCCCTGAAATTGCCCTCAGCTGAAGAGAATGTCTCACCCATGATCATGCATTCCCTCCTCCCCTACCTGGGGCAATAAGGTAACTGGTCAACTTGAGGGTTTGAAAGTCTGGCCCCCTGGCCTCTAGGAATATTTTAGCTCCTGAGTATCCCACAGGCTCTCCAGAGGACTTCGTTGCAAAAGTGTCTTGTTCAATTCCTTTGTCTGCCCAATCCTACCCTTTACTTCCTCACAAATGTTGATCCCAAGGGCAGGTCCCAATAAGTTTCCCGTATTCATCTTTTCCCTCTGTTTCCTATAGAACCTCAGATGAACATGCTAGTTGCTGAACAGATGAATAAATGGTTACTTATTAAAAAAATAAAATTCTTTAGCTTCTAGGAGAAGCAGAAATTGAGAGCTGAGGGCTACTGTACAACAAATTCTAGACATACTTACTTTAGTAAGACGCCAACATGAATCAAAATTTAGTAAACTGGAACTCAGAGCAGGACATTGGTTACATATAAGGACAGTCGGATTCCATGAGTTTATATCACCAAGCAACAACTAGTCATTATCAGCTGCTGAAACTCAACTTGGTGTAAGGTAGGGCTAGATTTCTGATATCTTGCTTTAGTTTGTACCACTATTTGACAACTTCCAGTTATTTGCGCAATAACCCTTTGAGATCAGGGCAAACAGAGAGTCCAAGTGACTTACTCAGATTACCAGTGGGAAATTCTTTCAGAGTCAAGAATGAGGGGGCAGTAACCCAGCTTTTCTGTATTCTTTTTGGAAATCCTTCAGGACATAAATGCTGTTTTCTTCCACAAGAGTGACTTAAATGTGATCTAAAAATAACAAGTACTGAATAAACCACCTCTACCTCCGTCTGATAGGGATGGAGTAGGATAGTTACACAAGTAGTTGTAGAAGCCCCAGTAAGGGACCATAGGTACAGAGGGAAACCAGGGGAACTTTGGGAGATCACTGTAAGTTAATAATTGCTCAAGAAAGCCATCAAAACAAGGCAGGCTTGCTTAACTAGTGGAGGCGCAAATACGCCTCAGGTCATTGGGTGGTGGGTGGGGTGAGGTCTGCTTTCAGGTTCAGACCAAGGGCAGGAAGAATTTAGGGACCACCCTTCTGCTGATTTGAATAAGCACTATGACAGTCTTAGTTTGACCTTATAGGGTCAAATACTCTCTTACGGGATACCAAGGAGGAGCTACTACTCAAAGCAAGAGAAAGAGGTGGTCTTTTCCCACCCCCACTCCCCCTGGGTGATAAAAGTATAGCTCACCTAATCCTTGAGGCAGAACCTCTTTGCCTGCCCATTTGCATCTCTCACAAGCATCTTAACAAATCTATTTCTTTTCTATCACTTTGTCTCTCACTGAATTCCTTCTGTGCTGAGGCACAAAGAACCTGAACCTCAGTAAGTCCAGGTACCAAGCGAATGATTCTAAAAACTGTGGGTTCAAGTCCCAGTCTATGTTTAGGCTGGGTTCGAGTCCTGGAACATGGGTTCAATTCCCAATCTGGGTTCTGGCTAGGTTCAAGTCATATGTGCTGTCAGGTTCAGGTCCACTCCCAGGTAAACAAAGTAGAAAATTTGGAACCCTTAAGCAAAAACATCAGCAAAGGTCTTTTGACCCTTGGTTAAATGCAAAATAAATAGATCTCCAGCCACCTGGATAACTCAAATGCAAGAGCTATTTGTGTGGGATTTCCAAATATTGAAAGAGACATTAGGCATCTGACAGGGGCTATATCTTTTTTGGTGTTGTCCTTTTTAACATTTTACCAAACCTCCTTTCTCTCTTTCCAGCCTATCCCCAGTACCTCCATTTTGTAGGATCTAGTCCCAATATCTTTCCCTAGATAACAAATGGCTGATCTGATATTGGGCTGTTTGAGCTTCTGGGAACTCCTCAGAGTTCTGATTGGAATTGGTCCTTTTTGTAATCTGCCCGGTCTGCTTAGGGACATCTGGAGGTGGGAAGTTCTTTCTAAACAAATTGCTCCATTAAGTCTCCTGAGAATGCCCCTCACAGGACTTGCCTTAAAAATACAATGCTAGACTCCTACACAAAACACTAACTCACACTGGTAGGAAGAGAAGCACACATACATCAGCAGGGGCAAATCCATATGAATGCGCATAAGTATACAGCAAGCCACAAATGGACTCAATAATGCATAGAGGAGGTACATTAGGGGGTGGTGAACTTCAAAATAGATTCTCCTGTACTTCTTAGGGTCTGTAAAGTCTGTATAGCTATCAAGGGCTCATAATGAACACTGGATGATCATGCTCCCTTAATAGTGGTGACTCAGAAGATCAGGCGCCTACTATGAGTCACTGTGGAAGATGCCCCAACAGTAAACCAAGCTGTATTCCACAAAAGCTCCATCCTGCCCCTTGACATGCAACTCCCCCTGCAGGATTTGTTACAAATAATCGTCTTCACTGCCCCATTGGATGGCAGGGACCTGTGAAAATGGGAGGGATAGGGAGATGCCTCTGTGTCCACCCTAACAGTTACCAGGATATTAGAATGAACTGATCAGTACCTTTACCTAAAATGATTTTTGGGCCCGTCTTCCTGGAGCAGGGGCAGGGTAAGGCAGAGGTCACTGTTGTCAGCCCACAGCATCAGCAGCCTGCCCGCACTAGCTTTGTTTCTCATAAAGAATATCAACTTCCTTCTTTGTTGAGGTCACCACTGCACTGCTGCTGCTGGGCAGGAAGTCCATGCTCTGGAGCATGAGTAACATGCTAGACCACATGGGGACATTAAAACCCGGGAACCACATGCTCCTTAGGATGGCAGCCCAGGGAGTGGTCAGAAGGGGGAAATAACAGCATCTGAGCTATTACCCGCTTGAGCCTCCTCTATGCCCTAACTCTTCCATGTTTCCCCTCCTCAAGCAGAAGCTGGTAAAGACCTGCCCAAAGGTGACAACCTACCCAAATGCCCCACCAATAGCAATCCCACGAAGTAAGTGTCTGTTGTGGTGGAAGCCTTGATTAAAACAGCTAAGATGAAGTTCAACACCAATAGGACTAGAAGACACTGAGGAAAGAGAAGGCTAACTACTACTTGAATTATTTGCTTTTCCTCCCCTCACCCAAGAATTAGAAAGAAGCCACATGCCAGAGAACAGATATTCTAAGCTGCCTCTGAGCAAAGAATTCAGTGGGCCATGCATATACCTCAGTTACCAGGCTCTCTAAAGAGAAAAACACCAATAAAGCACTTTGGCCATACCAGCTGAGCTGGCTTACAACTATCCCGGTGCTACCGTTTCATCACAGAACTCCCAGCTACACTACTTTAACTTTTTCTATAAAATATCCCCTGGCAACCAAGAGTCAGTTTCTAGGATTGACTTTAGCCTAGAAAGAATGACTAGGTTTGTGCGGTGTTTTTTTCTTTCTTTTTCTCCCACTCTCTGCCTCCCCTAAATCATAGAAAATTTATATAATCAGCCTTCTGAGATGTGGGTTTGAAAAACAAGGCATATACAGTTGTTTTTCCTGCTGTAAAGTGGCACACAGGTGAGAATAATGACTAATCATGTATATGCATGGCTGTAAATAATTAGTGTGGGGGCAATATCATCCGCATTCTACACACAAACCCTATCCTTGAGGCCAGCCATATCCACTACTCATGCCAGGTGTTTTTCATATGTTTGCAACTAGGATTCAGATTTGTAATGGAAAATATCAATATGTAAAAGGATATTCTGAGAATTCCTGACTAGAATGGCTTGTAGATATACTCTCATTTGCTAGGAGTCCAAGGTCAAGTTATGCTATGTTTCAGTGTGTCTTGGAAGCTTCTCTTTGTCCTCTAGGCTTCTAACTAACTCACCTCATCACACACTGGTTGTTGAATTTCCAGCTTCCATTCATAATCCACAGAGTGCCAACTCAGGGGAGTTGAGGTGTAATGGGAAGTCAGATGTTGCTGCTCTAACTTTTTGATACTGCCCTCCTTGTTCCATTGGTGGGACTTAAGTGGTAGCTTTCCACTGAGTGTCATCTATGGATAGAACTTGATCCTGTTGCAGGATGACACAGAAGCCGGGTTTGCTTCATGTGCACCTGTACCGTCACTTATAATCATTTGCCCATCTTCTGAGGTGTGTGCTTAGCAAACACAACCATTTAACCACAGCAGTATCTAAATGACTATCCTTGGAATTCAAAAATTCTTTTAAACTTCTGAGTCTAAGAATTTCCCAGAAGATAAGAGATGTGCTCTGCCATGAGCCTCCTCCTTAAAATCCCAAGGCTACTTGGCACCATGGATTAAATACTTAAATCTTTCTTATTTCACCTCGAGATGGAGTTGGTTATACATATCATTCACTTTGAAGGGCCTTAGGATCTTGGAGACCTTGTCAAAGCAGCCAAACTTGATAGTAGAGCTCAGGTCTCTCAATAGAAAATGTTGTAATATCAGTGCATAAATATATTTGTTCCTTCCACTTCTTTTCATAGATATAAATCCATGCATCAGAGATTATGTCTGCCATGTTTGCTATGGTACAACCTCAAATTACAAAGCAATACAAGGAAAATGTAGTTGTTAGTATTCTTTGGTGCAGCTCCAGAACAACTCTTATCAAAAGGGCTGGGGTAATGGCAACACAAAATAATTTTCTTCTTTTTCTAGGTGAAAAATGATAAAGAGAGCTTTGAAATCTAATGGCATTTATCTAGTCCTCTATCTAAATGGGAAATGTCATTTAGACATTGAATGAGTACCTCTCTTAACTCCCTTAAAAATATCCCTAGGAGTTCCCATTGTGGCTCAATGGAAATAAATCTGACTAGCATCCATGAGGACACAGGTTCGATCCCTGGCCTCGCTCAGTGGGTTAAGGATCCGGCATTGTCTTGAGCTGTGGTGTAGGTCACAGAGGCAGTTCAGATCCTGCATTGCTGTGGCTGTGGCATAGACTGGCAGCTGTAGCTCTGATTCAACCCCTAGCCTGGGAAGCTCCATATTCTGCAGGTGTGGCCCTAAAAAGACAAGAGTCTCCAAGAGAAGAAAAAGCCTCTTTTAGGACTTAGGTTTCTGTAATAACTTCTTCCACAGTTGGAATAAAGTTAACACTAGACTTTGCAAATTTTCATTCCTTCGTCATGAAAGTTCATCATCTTTGATGAGGAAGTTCTTCATCATCCTTGATGTTTGAAGGACAATCAAATAAGTGTTACTGACATTCTTGCTGGAGGCCAGCACAAATTAAATTTGTGTCAACTCTATGAACCCTGGGGATCGATCTACCTATCATCTATCTATCTATCTATCTCTAATATAACTCTATCTATCTATCTAATCTAATCTATATCTAATTTAGTTATCTTGGTCTCTATCTACCTATCTAATATCTATCTACCTATCACCTCTTTCTAATCTAGCTATCTCTATATACCTATCTAATCCATCTCTATTTTATCTATCTAATCCAGCTATGTTTATATATAATCTATGTATATCTAATCTAGCTATTTATATCTATCCATCTCTTTCTTTTTTTTTTTTTTGTCTTTCTGCCATTTTCTTGGGCCGCTCCCGCGGCATATGGAGGTTCCCAGACTAGGGGTCGAATTGGAGCTGTAGCCACCGGCCTACGCCAGAGCCACAGCAACGCGGGATCCGAGCCGCGTCTGCAACCTACACCACAGCTCACGGCAACGCTGGATCCCTAACCCACTGAGCAAGGGCAGGGATCGAATCCGCAACCTCATGGTTCCTAGTCGGGTTCGTTAAACCACTGCACCACGACGGGAACTCCTCTTTCTTTTTTTTTAAAAAGCCACACCTGTGGCATTTGGAGGTTCCCAGGCTAGGGGTCAAATCAGAGCTGTAGCCATTGGCCTACACCATAACCACAGCAATGACAGATCTGAGCCGCATCTGCCACCTACACCACAGCTCACGGCAACGCTGGATCCTTCACCCACTGAGCGAGGCCAGGGATTGAACCAGTGTCCTCATGGATATTAGATTCGTGTCTGCTGAGCCACAATAGGAACACTTATCCATCTTTTTCTAATCTAGCTATAGCTATATCTAGTCATCTATCTAATATAGCTATCTATATTTATATCTATCTATACCATCTATCTATCTCTATCTAATCGCTCTCTCTGCAGCCAGCCTGCAGAGATAGGGTGTGCAGCTGCATAATTTTTCTCCTGTAGCTCTTCAGGGGTTCCTTCACTCACACATAAAATTGCTTTCATATTAAAATTGCTGCTTTTCTGGGAAAAAAAGTCATGAGAAATATTGGTAGCTCAGATGTCAGGAAGGATTGAAATAATTATTAACTAAAAACTTAGAATTCTACAATTAATTAATATGAATGAAGTACCTGCTCCCTACCAATAAATTATGGCAAGAAGAGAGAACCTATTATGAAAGGAGTCAGAGATGCAATTACTAAGTGTTCAAAAATACTTGTTGCATTGAATTGCAAGCCTCTCTCTTGACATGTCCCTTTAACCATAAGAAAACAGCAGTAAGAAAAGGGGATCCATGACTCTGATGTTAAGATGCATTGTTAAGAAGCAATGATAGCCATCCTTATTGTTCCCACATTTTCCTTATTCTCTGTGGAGCACTTACCCTTTTTTAAAGGGAAGGGGGGCAGAGACAGTGAGCAAGTATAGTACTTTCTTGACATGAAACCAGTGTCTTTCATATCATAGCAGCTACCATTTTTTAAAGAACCAACCAGATACCAGGCACTGGACTAGACAACCGATATGCCATTGATCCTTGGAGTAACCACACAAAGTAGGAATTATTCATCTCATATGATAAATGAGGAAAAGGAGACTAAGAGAGATGAGTGAGGGTCTTTGCTCAAGGTCACAGAGCTAGGAAATGATTGAGCTGCAATCATTTTTCAACCCAAATGTGTCTGACTGTGAAGCTCACTATGGTTACACTGCAGCTCCCATGGTTAGCCTCACATATTGCCTCTGCAGGTAGAAGCCGATCTTAACTCCATTTTATACCCAGGGACATGAAGGCATAGGACAGGACAGAGAAATATTATTCCAAAGAGTCTAAAACATTTTCCCTTCCACACAATCCAGCCTTCGAAGGGGAGAAAGGGAATAGAGAATGAGCCTTCCTCTACCTTAGAAAAATCTCCATCCAGGGATATCAATTGTAGTGACATACAACCCCGCAGGAGGTGGCATGCAAGATGAGCCAACTTGCTGTGGCAACACCACATTGTGGCAGAGATGAAAGGGGAACACAGACCTGAGCTGTGCCTATTAAAAAACAGTAGTAGGCAGGCAGAAATCCGTGCTTTAACCCTATCTCAATACTTTACTTGTTTTTAATGAACTAATTCCACTGTGTATTGATGTCACAGTCATTTTTGAAGCTGTGCAAAGTGCTTTACAGAATTTGTAAGGCTTTAAAATACCTTTGAGCCTAGAATTTTAAAGTGCTTTCCAGATATTACATGGTAGGAAGTATGCTTATTTATCAATGGATAAATAAAAAGTGAGAGGTTAAAGGATTTACCTCAAATCACAAAGGCACAGCTAGGAATAGAATCAGCCTCTTAAATCTTAATTCTGGGCCCAAGCCTCTAGACAGGTGTGTTTTTGATCTCTTAATAATTATAGACCCTTTTGAGAATTCTGATCTCAAGTCCCAAACTACTTACACAATGAATCATAATTATAAGCATCCAAAAAAAAAACTTTTTTTAAAGAAAACAAGCATTACAACCACCTTAAAACCATGTCTCATCCTAAGCCTATGGATTTGGTTAATTTTAAAGAAGGTAATTAGTCCTGAAATAAAGGCAGGTGACCCTTGTTATCCTACTTTATTTAGAGGAACATACGTCATTTCTGGACTCAAGAAGGCTGCTTTGAAAATCTCGTACTAAACTAGACTGACATGGATTGGGGACCAGTTTTGGAGTCAGGAGCCTCGGGCTTGATTCTTGACTCTGACTGTCCTTTAGCCTTATTTTTCTCATCTGCACAATGGGATGAAACCAATACCACGTACAGCATTGGGCTAAGAATTCAAGGACACAGGACACGGGACATACAGGAGCATTTTAGAAGGCTGTAGAGTATGATACACACATCAAGCAGTAGTCTAGAGGGACCACTACATTTTATGGCTGTAACATACCTGATTGAGAAGGGGCTCTGAAGGCTCAGTTTGAAACTCCAATATTATAAGCATACTGAGAAACTAATTAGGAACAGTGTTCCTTACATGCATGACAAGGCATTCCAAAGGTGTGCCAAACAGGTACATACAGGCAGCAAAAGTGAGGCTTAAAAATGTTCTTGGACACCGACAATTAAATATAGATGCTGCTTGGTGCTGAAACTGGACCTGTATGAGATGTGTGGGGGAATCAGTTTCCTTCTTAGACAAGGGCACTGTCCGTCATGACCTGAAGCTCTCATGTCAGAGAAAGATGCATAGAAGTGGGCAGGCCAGGAATGAAACAAAAGCCTCCTAGACCCTCAGAGGGCACCAGGAAAGATTCCAGACAGAGTCTGAGCAGAGGGTGAGTTGCAAAGCAGAAAAAAAATGAGAAATTATTAATGACTTATGCTATATTTCCTGACCATTTCCTTTTCTCCTCACCCATCTGACCCCATTCGCTCATCTTACCACGATTTTCTATTTCATTTCTGTCTATACCCCCCAAACTTCACATCCTCTGGTCTCCAAAAGATACCTAGTGTTTTCTCACTTTGGTTTCTTTGCTTATACTGTTTTGTTCGCCTAGAATTCCCTTCTTATCACTCCTCCCAGAATCTCCATTCAAATAAGAAAAATTCCGGAATGCCCTTTTACTCATCTCTGAGCCCAAGTCTACCCCATCCGCTAGGCGCCAATCAGTATCTCCTTTGAACTCAGAGTTTCTCTCGCAGCCGTTACCATTTTCTACTTGGGGTTGTAGTTATTGGTCTACTTGCTCTTGTTTTCTTTACTTGGCTATAATTTCCTTCAGGTAATTTACAGTTATGGGCACAGTGCCTGACACAGAGCAGGTGTTCAAGAAATGATTTTAGATGCATGCATGAATGAATGAATGAATGATCATTATTACTTTCAATAAGCAGGCCACCATTACGCCTCACGTGGATTTTTGCAACAGCTTAAGTAATCTCCCTGCCTCCCATCTTGTCCTCCAATCTATCCCTCTCACTGTCACAATATATATCTCATAATAATTACTTTTGTTATGTTACTCTCCTACTCAAGAACCTTAAATAATATCCTACGTACGGAATAAAGTCCAACTCCTTCTTTCTCTCCAAACTCTGATAGCAGTTGAATAGAGTCCTTGCTGCCCCAAGTCTTTGTGTATGTTGCTCCCAGATCTGAGTTCAATTGATCTCACCTCCATAAGGAAACCCTCCCTAACTATTCTATTCCTTATTGCTCCTCTTTCATAATTCTGTAGCATTACTCTCTGACCTACACATGCTATAGCCTAATCATATATTTTTTTTAGTATTGTTGCGTACCTATCTCTGGTGTACATGTTTTGTTTTCCAAGTGAGATGGCAGACTTTGCAGACTTCACTGCAATCTACTTTTTTTTTTTTTTTTGGACTTTTTAGGGCCATACCTGCGGCGTATGGAAGTTCCCAGGCTAGGGGTCGAATGAGAGCTGCAGCTGCTGGTCTACACTACAGCTCTCGGCAATGCCAGATCCTGAACCTGCTGAGCGAGGCCAGGGATTGAATCGAGTCCTCATGGATTCTAGTCCCTATCAGGTTCATTACCACTGAATCATGATGGGAACTCCTCTGCATCCACTCTTGTTCTTTCCACACCAACAAGCCAAGGGCTGGGGTTCTACCAGGCCTTCAGTTTACACTTTCAAACATTTGTCCACATATTCCCTGATTATTCCGTCAGGCCTTCCCTTTGTTTCCTCCACCATCTCCTACTCATTTAAGGGGTTTATTATTTAGTTCATATGTAAAAGACACAATTTACCTAGTAAGAATAGTTTTCTTTAAGAAAACTCAACATTTTCAGAGCAAATATTATACTACCCTAAGTACATCTTAGCTTGCTGCCTTTGGAGATATCTTCATATATTTTATATTTATATACATATATGTAAAACTACATTTTTATAATATATATTATGTAATATATATAATATATACAATATAATTATATCTTTAATATATATTATTAATATGCAATTAATATAATATCAATATATTATGTTATATGACTGTTCTGTTATTTCTTATAAATTCAACAGTTCTTAAGTGCCTGCTATGTGTAAAGAGCTTTAAAATAGAATATTTGATATAGAGAACAATATATTCTTTAACACAAGAGAAATGTTCTCATGCTCCTCCTATCAATAACTAGATAACTATTAGCCTCACTTACTAGTTTTCCCAAACACAGTATATTCCTAGGCTTACAAATAGAGATTTGGGTAATAAGAGAAAAGCTACTTGCATTCTATCCCAGGGCAACACACATTAACAATATCTCTTCTCTTTTCAAGACCATTCAGAGGATGTTTTTCGCAACGATGAGAAAACATTTAAAGGAGAGGACAGAAAAGTTGTTGAAAAAATTACTCGGGCTCAACACTTTCAAAGAAAATGTCCCTTAGAAAAATTACACATTCTATTCTTTCTCCCTTCTTGTTCAATACCTCAACTTTGAAATCAATATTTTTTCTCTGCCTATTTTCTCGAACATTATTTGTCCATGTACATCTCTCTTCCATTATCCGATTCTATTGATTTTGTTCATTGCTTTCAATTAGACTAGTATGTGGGGAGGACAACAAACTTTTTCCACCCTGCCTAAACAAAAACATACATACTTTGGTCCTTTAACTCTTTAGGTTATCACCTTTCTTTATCACTGTCTTAAGCTTAGGCCTCACCAACACCCTCAAACCAAAATTTCCAAAACTGTACTCATGATCTTCCTCTGGCTATTACCTGAGCCTGATCTTGCTCCTGTGTTATCATTTTAACAACTCCAGGCTAGAAAGTTCAGGGTCACATTCCATTCTTCTCTTTCCCCACCATCCACATACATTCAGTTACAAACCAAATCCCATCAGCATCTCTTCTGTCCACTACTTCTCATACTGATTGCCTCAGGTCCTCAATATCTCTTGCCTAGACTCATGCCCCTTTCTCTAGAGTCTTCCTGTCTAACTCATCATATTGACAGTTTTCTTAAACCTAAACCTAGTCATGTTCCTTTCAGTCAAAAACCTTCTATGATTCTCCACTGCTTATGGAATAGAACACGTGGTTCCTCACCTGGCATTCAAGGCCCTCAGCAATTTAGCTCCCAACTAACTTTTCCCACCTTTCTTCCTGATGCACTAAATGTTCCAAACCTATCCAGGTTTTGTGGGACTCTCACAGCATCGCCCTTTCTACTTCTTCCTCATCTATGCTTAAGATATTCCTTCTGCCTTCTGTCTTGTCCCATGTTTGCCTATCAAAGTTCTACTTAATCTTCAGGCACAGTTCAGATCTCACCATCCTCAAATAACCTTTCAAGAGTGAGTGGCTTCCAGTAACTACCTAGCAGAGCTCTTGGTCACTTGTATGCCTTAAGAAAGGTTTGTTGAATTGAACTCATCTAAGAGCATGTAAACTTTAGAGAATTTATTGCCTTGCAGAGTGAACAGGCTGAAAATAGGTTAAATAGGAGAGCTGGGCAAGAGTCTCCTCCTTTATATGCTTCAATGTCCAGCTAAGTCTCTATCAGTATGTGTGTGTGCCTACCTACAATGCTATTCAGCTATTGAAGTATATATACTTGGGTATATTCCTAGGAGTGGATGGAGTAATGTGTACCCATGGATGTTGCCTGCCCATGATTGTGGCCCCTATGAATTCCTGGTTCAAACCCCTGTCACAGTTCTCTGTTTTAAAATGATGCTCACAGCTAACAGAGTGGTGGAGTGGAAGCATGCTGGGCCCATAAAATGATACTTAGGTTAAATGTGATATGAAATAAAATAGGAACTAGGAACTTTTAGAAATCAGTTCTGAGCATATGGTTTACAGGCTTCTAGGGACTTGCTAAGGGAGCCACTGTATTTATTTATTTATTTTAAATTAAATTAATTTTGTTATTAGGGTATATTTGATTTACAGTGTTAAGTCAATTTCTGCTGTACAGCAAAGTGACCCAGCAAAGTGACCCAGTCATATATATATATATATATATATATATATATATATATATATACCACATTCTTCTTCCTTTTTTTTTGCTTTTTAGGGTCATACCTGTGGCATATGGAAGTTCCCAGGCTAGGGGTCAAATTGGAGCTGCAGCTGCAGGCCTACACCACAGCCACAGCAAAGCCAGATCTGAGCTGTGTCTGTGACCTGCACTATAGCTCACGGCCACACCAGATCCTTACCCCACTAAGTGAGGCCGGGGATCAAACCCACATCCTCGTGGATACTAGTTGGGTTAGTTACCGCTGAGACACAATGGGAACTCCCTATTCTTTTTTTTATATTATCGTCCATCATGTTCTATCCCAAGAGATTGGATATAGTTCCCTGTGCTGTACAGTAGGGCCTTATTGCTTATGCATTCTAAATGTAATTGTTTGTGTCCCTACCAACCCCAAACTCCCAGTGCATCCCACTCCCTCCCCCCTGACCCTTGGCAACCACAAGTCTTTTCTCTGTGTCTTTGAGTCTGTTTCTGTTTTATAAATAGCTTAATTTGTATCATAGTTTAGATTCCACATCTAAGTGATATATTACCACAATTTTTGACAAATTTCAAAAGCCTTTGTATTTAAATATAAGGAATTAGTATCAGGATCAGCCCATAAGACACCTTTGGGCATATCAGGAAAAGGCACTATTTGCTAAAGATATTTTACTTCTATTTATCAGAAAATTGTCATATTACACTTGACCCTTGAACAACATGACTTTGTGCACGTTCGCTTACATGTGGATTTTTTTCAATAGTAAATACTACAGTATCACATGATTTGTGGTTAGTTGAATCCATGCATGCCGAATCTTGGCTATGGAGGAAGCACATATAGAGGGGAAGCCCAGACATGGAGGGGTGACTATAAATTATATGTAGATTTTCGACTGTGTGGAAAGTTGGTGCCCTTAACACCAGAGTTGTTCAGGAGTTCCTGTTGTGGCACAGTGGTTAACGAATCCGACTAGGAACCATGAGGTGGCGGGTTCGGTCCCTGGCCTTGCTCAGTGGGTTAAGGATCCAGTGTTGCCATGAGCTGTGGTGTAGGTTGCAGACGCAGCTCGGATCCTGCGTTGCTGTGGCTGTGGTGTAGGCTGGCAGCTACAGCTCTGATTGGACCCCTGGCCTGGGAACCTCCATATGCTGCAGGAAGCAGCCCTAGAAAAGGCAAAAAGACAAAAAAAAAAAAAAAAAAAAAAAAAAAACACAAAACAAAAAACACCAGAGTTGTTCAGGAGGGTCAACTGATTTTGTTAGCATGAGGCACTTGACTGCCATCTGCAGGAAAGTTGTTAGAATATCTGTCTGTCTGTCTATCTATCTATCTATATCTATGATGTCTACTTTTTGAAAGGTGTCCCCTTACACCAGGAAGCCTCATATAGTGTACAACCTGCACAACTTTATGTGGTGATCCTGCCAAGTAGCTATTCTAGAAAGGGTAGAAGTTTTCGATCTCATTTAATAGAAAAAGTTCCTTCTGCTTAGAAATAAGATGGGCATTAGAGTTTCCTGCTGTCTAAGTGTTCATATTCTCTTTTCTAAACAGACCATTTGCAAGCTCAGGGTGCTGATCTGATCAGAGGCATTGGTGAAACAAGTTAAGGCTTTTCCTATAACTAGTAGAAAGCTATTTTGGATAAAACTTGGACTTCCAAGAGGATATCAATGCTTAGTTGTTGCTTATTATTCCTCATTAGAAAGGGAAAACCTCAGAATAGTCATATTGACACCTAGCTCCAAAGTCAGGTGCCAGATACAGGAGAAATTTGACACCAAGATAATGAGTCAGAAGCCTTTCAATTACAGTGAAAAGAATACCAGAAATAGATTAAATTCTGATTAACAGTTAAGATTAGTGAAAAGCATCAAGTGGTACTTAGTTATGTGTTTAACCCTGCTCTCTATATATTATAATGAGGTATAATGTTCTTTAGTGATGCTATAGTTGAGTATTTTAATAAATTTGCATGTTTTTAAAAGAACTGACTAGATAACTTGTTGTTCTCATTTTGATCAAGATTAACTGCGTATATCACCAAAGACTAGTAATTCAAGTCCACGCGATCAATACCCAGCTCTTACTAATGTGTAGGGTCCCTCTGTGTGAATTAGAAAAAAACTACATTCCTCTGGGAGGATATGAGGCAGCTCTGCCTATGATCATCTACTGGTAATGAAGCTAAGTCCAGTTTTTGAGGGGTGAATGAATATATTAAAACTTATCTGCATACCTAAAAATAGAAAATGATGATAGCAAATATCATGGTGCATATACACACGACACTAAAATAAGATAGCTTTTGCATATTTCTTATTTTTGAAATATGTTTTCTTTTTTCTTTCTTTTTTAGGGCCACATCTGAGGCATATGGAAGTTTTCAGGCTAGGGATTGAATTGGAGCTGCAGCTGCCTGCCTGCGATGCAGCCACAGCAACACCAGATCCGAGCCATGTCTGCGACCTACACCACAGCTCACAGCAACGCCAGATCCTTAACCCACTGGGCGAGGCCAGGGATCGAACCTGCAGCCTCATGGTTCCTGGTCGGATTCATTTCCACTGTGCCATGATGGGAACCCCTGAAATATGTGTTTTAAATCTAATTTCTTTTTTTCCCAAGTGAATCTATATTTATTTCATATATGAATCCTTCTATCAACTACAACAGCCTGCTTTAACTACTTCTTTTTTTTTTTTTTATTTTCCCACTGTACAGCAAGGGGATCAAGTTATCCTTACATGTATACATTACAATTACATTTTTTCCCCACCCTTTGTTCTGTTGCAACATGAGTATCTATACATAGTTCTCAATGCTACTCAGCAGGATCTCCTTGTAAATCTATTCTAAGTTGTGTCTTATTCGCCCTTCATGATATTTTTCAAAGTAGTTCAGCCGCCATGTATTGAGGGGTAGACAGCACGTTACGCCCTAAGGGATACTCAGGCTGATCATCTCAGTATATGGAAACCAACGAGAAGCAGAAATGTGACTAGACTGGCACAGGATCCCAGAGGAAGGGTAACTAGCTCAGGTGAGATACCAGTGAACATTTGCTGGAGGAGACTGCTGAGCTGAGCTGAGTCGGATGCACATTATTGGCTTTGATTAAGAGACATAAAAGCTAAGGAGTTCCCTGATGGCTCAGCTGGTTAAGGATCTGTCCTTGTCACTGCTGTGGCATGGGTTTGATCCCTGGCCCGGGAACTTCCACATGCCATGGGCGTGGCCCCCCAAAAGAGACACAAAAGCTAAGCCACAGAAAGATTAAGCATTCACTCCATATCACACAGCTATGTAAAGTGGAATCATGACTAGAACCAATGTGAGGTAACTCCCAATCCAAGAAGGAGTCCAAACTATTAAACTGCTGGCTACAAGGTACCCTTTGGACTTATTTCAGAACTAAGTTTTATTTGAAATAGGATTTTATTTGGGAAAGTTCCATACTTCTATGCCTCACAGACACATACAGGCATTAGAATATTAGAAATATTCAGGCACACCAAAATAATCCAAGCCTGCAGCCTTCTAGGACAGCTAATTAACACCTATACCACAATCCTGGCAACCTTTAGTTCTTCATTTTGTGGTTGCTGCAGCTTGCTACAGGGAAGATGTATTGCATAAAAATGAGGCATTAGCTCAAACTTCCTCGGATACCAACTTTAAGAGGCCTGAGTCATTCAAATTGTTCCCCAAAGTTCTTCAACCACCAAAGGCAGCAAACAAAAGCTGGTAATTAAATGTGCAATTAGGGTTTATTATAACTAGCATATATTAGTTTAAAGTCTCACTCGCCACTGCTTTGAATTGGTTTTGTCCTGTTTTTTATGTGTGCTTAATTGTCCTATTTTATATGTAATTAATTTTGTAGGATAGTTTATATCCTTTTTGGATGTAGGCAGAGTGAGAATTCTAAATAAATAATAACAATAGATTAAATTTATGTAGAATTGGCTCTTTTATGTGCTGCCTGTACACTTTATAGTACACTGGGGCCCCTAACAAAATTAATGCCTATAGTATATTTATGCCCATTTTATAGGTCTTGGAACAATTTTGCTGTTTTAAATTATTAGAGAAGCTTACAGCTATATATTGGCCTTTACTACATATTTTTAGTTACATCTAAAACTTACTTGGTGTGGTATCCTTGGTAAGGAACACAATCCCCAACAATAAAAATGTTCCTACAAGTAAAGATAAGTGTACATTATGACAATCCGCTTTATAAGATAGTTGTAATACATTCCTGGCGTGGGTGAGGAAGGAGGAACTCTCTAGAATGACCGTGTTTCCAGGAAAGTCTTATCTACTTTTTGGAATAATTAATGCCCAATTTTAAACTCTGACTTGCTTCAGTGTTGCTGCATCACCAGCATCCTTGCTGAGAAGCCAGTAGTAAATAGAAAGTGCAAACTCACTTTCCTATTAACATAAAACAAAGAATTGGGAAGGTATGTCAGTTACAAACCGAAATTAGCAGAGGGGAGGACTAGTGACATACTTCTCCTTAAATATTAGGCTTGCATTTAATTTCATTGAGAAAAACAGAAAAAGATTCTACTGCTAAAAAGGTTTTGAAAACACTGGACCGGCTGATCTCTAAAGTTCCCTTTCAGGACAGTCTATGGGTCTATAATACTGAAGATAAAAGGTTTCACTGGGTTCCCATCATGGTTTCTTACCTTTGCTGTAGAAAACTATGATATGAAATTGGAAACATATCAAAGAGAAAGCAGATCAGACTCTTACAAAAGTGGAATGTGGTCAAAGGAGGCCTCAAACAGTACAAAAGGCACACTAAATAATGTAGTTATTTTCTTCCATTTTTAGCTTTAGTAGTTTAATTTGGAATTTGGCATACAAGGAAATGGAAAGTTAGATAGTGTTTAATTATATGCCCCATCAGCCAACCCTATGCTTCAGCCATTATTTTTACGAATCAACAAGCCCTCCAATGGTAATACTTGTCAGTTAGGATGGTATATATACAATTTTGTAGGTTGCCTTCAAAGTTTCAATAGGACTGTTCCCTATCTGCTTCATTTTCCACGAGATTTCAATCTGTATGCTATAGTTTTATCTAACTGGCCTTTTCTCTAACTCCATAAAATAAGGCCTCACTCTCTCCTGTCTGTAGGCCCTGGCCTTCCCTGCTCAATTCAAGCATAACCACACTTCTACCTTATATTTCCACTGTCATTGCTTAATTTAATTCCACTTTTCTCTAGGTTTGAGGAAAGATATATTGTTCCTATTGACATCTTTCCCCTAAATTTCTTGTATCAAAGTGAATTTGCTATCAGTTAATCCCTTATATCTGAATCTAATCCATCCCTGAAAGCTGGCTGGATAGTGAATTTTGGATAGTGGGAAATTTTATCCCATTCTTCTCAATTGGAAAAGTGATCAGACCTTCCCATTCCATCTTCAAAGACCCCCAACCAATTTCCTCAAATATCACTAAAATACTCTAAAAGACTTCCAAATATATATCATATTATAAAGTATCTAAAACACCAATGACCTAATTATGGAACAGTTAATGAACTAATTGGCAGATATATTTATGTGTGGATGCCATATTATACTGGATACAAGGATACAAAAAAAAAGTAAAGAAAAGGAAGCTTTCAAGCTGCCTGGGGATGTCTACCTTTGTTTTTCACCATTAGAAGAAAACACTTTTTCTTTTTTTTTTTTTTCAAAAACTTTTAAAAGTTTAGTTCTGATGGTGGGAAGGCAAAAAAAGGCTTTTTCAAGAACCAGACAGAAGACTCACTACTGAGAAGCAATGTAACAGGAAAACCATGAAGAGAGCCACTGAACGGGTGCTTTGATTCCATGTGAAACCAAAGTGAAGCCAAAAACAAACAAAAATGTCCTGGAGATCTTGTCACTAAGTTGAGTAAATTAAAGCAAAGGACACCCTGGCAACATCAAAATTATCATTTTAATTAGTCTTAAGCGTCGAGCTGATTAAGGTGAGGGAGAAAGGGACAACAATATCCAAATTATGGGTAAGAGAAAAGTTATGTTCTACTCAAGCCTGGCAGGGGGGAAATTGTCACAGTAAGCATTAATTGAGGTTAGTGAGAAGGGCACCAACTTGTTAATTTTCTGAAATCAATAATCTTGTTTTGTAGCCTCATTTACTTTCCTCTCTGCTGTTTATGCTTAGCTATTTCAACAAAGCTGTATCACATTTTCCTTTCAAACTGCCAGGGAGAGGTACAGTGATGTAAGTAAACCATGAAATAATACATTAAAGGTAGATAATAGGTCAAAATGACACTTATTAAGGGAAAGTTAACAATCAAGGTAATTCTAAAATGGGATGCAGAGCCCACTGTTGGATTTGGGGTTTGGAGGATGGTGGTGTGATGCTGAAGCCACTTCAGGAGAATGAAGACTCAACTGACAAAGCCCCGGGTTAATGAAAATTTTCCTGGTTTCAAGTGTCTCTACCTGCAGCCAAGGAGATTAACAAATTTTACTCAGCAGGTATCTTTCATTTCCTACCTCAAGCTGCAAAATCCCAGAAGAGAACGGAGACATTAGCTGCAGGAGAAAGCAAATGAATGAACATCCAGAATTCTGAATGTTCTTAGTTGAGCCCTGCAAGCAGTGCTTCTGGCACTCTCCTATTCCTGGAGGCAGGGGTGCCGGGCTCAGTCCCCAAGTCCATTGCCTCTTACTTCAGAAGAACTCTGCAAAGCTCTGGGTGGGAGTATCAGGCCTATCTCTTAGAATCCCACAGTATCACATGCCTTGCTCTGTGCTGCTATGAGGGAAACAAGGCAATGGGAATCCCTGTCCTCTGGGGCCAATATCTCTTTTACAGGCTCTTTAAACAGCAAATGCCTGTAATGCTTCGGAAGAGGAAAATCCCCAAGTGCTAGAGACAAGGCTGAAGATTCTGATCTTAATACTGAATTACGCTCACCTTTTAAATTACCAATTCAACCTCGGTTGGATTGTATACAGTTTATTAACTCTCTCAATTTTCTACCACATTTGGTTAATGAAAGCTGGATTAATTGAATAGTCTATCTCCTAATAATTGTTGATAATGTCCTCACACATAGGTATTTCCCTTCTGGGTAAGAGGCACCCAGAAGAGCCTGATTCTGTAACTTGGTGTTAAAGGGACAAAGCCATGAGTCCATTTTTTATATATGGCTAAAAGTGACCCAATAGAGTCTCAGAAATTTAGATTTTCCTTTGGGGAATTTAACAGTGGGAAGAAAGTGGATTTTGTTCTGGGTCTCCTTCTCCAAACCCAAGTCACGAAGGCTAGCTGGACAATTGAAATCTAGGTGACCAAGAACATGCAATTTGTAAATGTGAGCTGAAACTACTATTTATATATGGGACATTTGTGTAGATATAACAATTGCATCTACATAAAATATATGCTGTCATTGCTTTACACTGCCAGTACATTCCTGAACAGTTATATTTCAAGTGCATCATATAGGTGTTTGACTAGATGAACTTTAAGCTAAAATTAATGTTTCCTAGCAGCACTATTTACAATAGCCAAGAAATGAAAACAACCTAAGTGTCCATTGACAGATGAATGGACAAAGAAGATACTATACAGAGAGAGTAGAAGATGCTATATATACAATGGAATATTACTCAGCCATAAAAAAGAATGAAATAATGCCATTTGTAGTAACATAGATGGACCCAGAGATTATCATACCAAGCAAAGTAAGAAAGAGAAAAACAAATTTTGTATATTACTTATATGTGGAATATAAAATACAACACAAATGAACATACCTACAGAACAGAAATAGACTTATAGAGAAAAGACTTGTGGTTACCAGCTGGGTGTGGGAGGAGGGAAGGATTGGGAGTTTGGGATTAGTAGATGCAAACTTATATATAAAGGGTGGATAAACAAGATCCTACCATATAGCACAGGGAACTATATTCAATATCCTCAGTTGTATATATATAACTGAGTCAATTTGCTGTAGAGCAGAAATTAACATAACATTGTCGATCAACTATACTTCAACAAATTTTTAAAATAAATAAAATTCATGTGTTTCCTAAATCTAATGCGGAACAACGCACACCATCTAGTAATTAAGTGGAGGTGGTGACTGGGGCAGGGGGAAGCCTGAGACACAAATGCACATTTCCTAAAGTCTTACTATTGTAGACTATAAGCATATAGTCAGAGAAAATAAATGCAAAAAATCAAAATATTAACAGTAATTAACTCATGAATGGTGGGATACTATATAATTTTTATTTACTTTTAGGATGCTTTCTTGATTTTCCACATTCTCTGAAATTTGCATATATTCCTTTATTTTATTATATTACACTTTTCTTTAGGAAAAGGGATGCTGAGAGAATTGACTGAGTGAATGCCTCAGTAAAACACATCTGATAAAACAAATAATCACCCCCTGTACGTGTGTTTTGGTAATTGGGTCCCTCATTGCCCAGTGTTGTTTAAAGGAAGGCTCATCTATGTGATTTTTGCCCACCGTGGAATCTTCAGCGCAAAGTATATAGGACATAGCGCAGGCAGTCAACTTACTTTTTAAATAAGTAAGTGAATTTAAAAATCTGGAAAACATTGAGTCTTAGCCTCTGCTTGCTTATAAATCTGACTTGCAGACTTTATGTCTATGAGAGTGGAGCCCTTTGTCACTCTATGAGAAGAGATATTTAAGACAACCACTGTAAGAAACACATTATTGAGTTGACTAAGGTCCTTCTCTGCTAGGTAGGGGTGTGGGTCTAATTTGCAAGTTAATAGCAAGAGTGTCATTGCTTTAAAGTTCATCAACTCTTGAGTTTCTATAATATTAGAGAGGAAGGATGATGCAGCTAATCTCCAAATCATTTCTGTTTGGTTTGGAAAAGAGGTATATGATTTTTTTTCCTCAGAAAGTTGGTCTTCCTAATTCTGTTTTCCATGGACAAGGGTTTGCCTTTCCTGAGTGCACAGCCTGACTGACTGGTGGGAAAGGTAACCAGAAACGGGCTGGGGGCAGAGGGAAGCCAGCCTGGGATTAAACATTGACTACCCTTTAGCCTCAGGTGCTAAATTTAAGGTTCACTGGTCCTGCTCTAGAATGATATTACCTTTTCTTTGTATAATACTTTCTAGTCTTTAGAATGGGGTGGGTGGAGAGGGTACTTTTTCTTAAAAGACAGGCCTTTTTTTCCTCTTACTTTTAAAAAGCCTCTAAATTCTTATAGCACAGGGATATCTACTCAATAGTCTGTGATAACCTATATGGGAAGGGATGTGTGTATAACTGAGTCACTTTGCGGTACAGCAGAAATTAGCACAACATTGTAAATCACCTACAATAAAAGTTAAAAAAAATCTCTTTAAAGGAATAGAGTTCAACAGTGTTGGTGAGATTATGGCCAATTTGCCTTAGGAGGGTTTCTCTTTTCCTCTTAAAATTCTTTTTCTTCCCCTTTTGTGTGTGGCGAAAAATAAAGCCTATTGATTTTAGTGATGTTGAAGAGTCTTAGGAGTGAAGGATTTTTCTTCACAAAAAATCTCTGGGGAAAGGGCTCCTTGCTTTCAGTAGAGTTAGAGGTAGCATCTCTCTTCAGGTCTGGAGGATTTTAATTTTTTAAGAATTAGGTTTTGTGGCGAGGAGCTATAAGGGCCACTGGCTTTAATGAGGTTGGGGAGCCCTTCTCCGGAGGATTTTTCTTTCTTTCCTTTTCTTTAATATAAATTTGTTAGAAGAAATAAGATTGGGAACATCTCTCTTTGAAAGAATTTCTTGTTCTTTCCTTTTATCAAAAAAAATAAATAAACACTTGAAGACTGGAAGATAGATAAGGTACCTGACTTTGAGGGAGACTGGGTGCATCTCCCTTTGAAGAAACTTTAGAAAGAGATTCTGTGGTTCTTTTTTCCCCCTCCTTTTTGTGGGGGTGGACTGGGTTGATTATTAGGAGTAATATCCATTATTTTCAGTAAGGCATTGGTTTCACCTTCCCTGAGGAGAATTTCTTTCTTTTAAAAATTATCCCTTAATGTATTTTCTTCTTCCTCCTGTTTCCCCCCTCCCTCCCTTGCCCTCTACCCCCTTCTGTTCCTCCCTTCCTTTCCCTCCCCTTCCCCCACACCCCCCCCCCACTTTTTTGGTTTGGAGAAAAAGTGTTCAGGGACTTTGGTGAGTTTGGAGGCATCTTCAATCCTTAAAAAGGAGGTTTCCTTTTAAAGATATCTTATTCGTTTTCTTCCTTCTTTCTCCTCTCTAATTCTAAATGTATTTACTTATTTTGAGAAAAGGGGGCTTTATAGAGATTGGAGACATCTTTCCGTCAGAGGACTTTCTTGGGTTTATTTCTGTTTCTCTCCTACCTTCCCCTTCCAAATTTAAAATTTACTATATTAAATACAGCTTTTGGGTTTGGATGAATTGGTTTGGATGAATTCAGATTAGAAGGATTTCCTTTTATTTCTTTCTCCTTAAAAATTGTTTTGCGTTTGTTTTTGTTGTATTTTGGCAGAAAAGTTCTTGTGTCTTTGAGAAGTTGGAGTGATTCTCTTTTTAGAAGATCGGGTTTTCATTTAATTAATATTATCCCCTCCACCAATATACACACCTTACCATTCTTAATTTTCTTTTAAATCTTAAAGAAATTGTATTATGAAATAACATTCATGTGCTTTGGTGAGGATGGGGCATCTCCGTTTGTGGGGGAGGGGGTACTTTTTTTGTTTCCTTTTTTTTTCCTTTTATGAGATTGAAAATTCAGGAGATTTGGTAAGATCAGGGATACTACGCTTTAATGCCTCTTTCTGTTAAATAAAAATGTTTGAGTGTATCTGGAGTGGAGGGATTAGTAAGTTTCATTGACTTTGATGATTTTGAAAGTATACGCCCTTGAAAAGATTTCCTTTTTTGTTTATTTTTCCCAAAGGAAAAAAAATGGGGGGGGTGAATAAAAGTTATTTTTCTTGGTGATGTTGGAGGCCCTTAAGCGGATCCTCTCTCTTAAAATTTCTTTTTTCCCCCCTTATTTATTCATCTGTTCCTTCCTTTGTTTATTTGTGGGAAAGTAGCAGGTTTGTTATCATATAGTTGGAGGAGTGATCTCTTTCTTTTATTTTTTAAATTGAGATATAATTCACATACCATAAAATTCACCATTTTAAAGCATGCAAGTCAGTGGGTTTTTGTGTATTCACAAGGTTGTGCAAACATTACCACTATCTAATTTCAGAACATTCTTATCATCCCCCAAAGAAACCCTGTACCCTTTAGCTATCCCCCACACTTGCCCTCCCAGCTCCTTCCTGCTCCTGGCAACCACTAATCTACTTTCTGTCTCTAAGAATTTGCCTATTTTGGACATTTCATATAGTTGGAAGAAGTAACTGTAGGGACCTTTGGTGAGATTGGTGGACATTTGGAAGATTTATTTTTGTTCCCGTAATTTTTGTGAGAGATTGGGCATTGGCAAATAAAGTTTACAAATTTCAAGAAAATGTTAAGGTTAAAAATCCTGTTTACCTTGAGATGACTTCCCATTCTTTTCATTGAACAAATTCTCTTGGGGATATAAGTTCCATGGGCTTTGGCCAGGGTAAGGAGCACCTCCCTCTAGAATTTTTTTTCTTAAAATAATTTTCAGGGGAAGGATAAGTTTCATTATCTGGGGTCACTCTCCCTTTCCCTTTTTTAAAAAAAATTTGTGAATTTGTTTTTCTATTTTGAGAATAAGGTTTATTTGCTTTGGTGAGGGTGGGGGCATCTCCCTTTAGGAATAGTTGCTTTCTTTTTGAAATGCTTTAAGTTATTTCTTTTCCACTGAGAGAATTACAGTTAGCAGTCAGTGGGCTTTGGAAAGGTTGGGAACCGAAGCCCTAGCAGAATTTCTATTTATTTTCCTTCCAAAAAAAGGGCTTCTTTGGGAGTAATAGGTTCAGGGTCTTGCACCTCTTCTTCCTTCTCAGGCTCCTGTTCTATGATGGCCCCTCTGGGAGCATCAGATAGGGAACAACACTCACTGCTTTGGAAAAAAAAAATCAAGGCTAATGGCATGTCAGCTTAAAGATTGTTCTTAGACAAATGAGGATCCAATGTGTCACAGAAAGCCACATCTTGGCTATTTTTAAAAATCTGCAATAGATAAATTAATAGGTATATCCTATTAGGTGTCAAGTTCTATTTTTGTTCTCTCCCACCCTGCTGCCTTTTTCAGGGGAATAGAAGAGTTAATAAGGCAGAGGAAAGCATTCTGCAAACTGTAAAGTGCCATACTGGCAGTAGGAATTATATAATCCTTATTATAACACCCCTGAATGCTTCCCTGGCCTCTGTGGATTTATCCCCTTCCTTGGAAGCACACTGGATGACTGATGGCTCAGCCTTGCTTTGGGGGCTGTCGATCTGCAGAAGTCCCAGTTGGAGATTTTAGTAAACATATAAGAACTGTATTCTCAGAAAAGAAAGACCACTGGCCAAAAATCTCATTATCTTTTTTAGAACATCCTGCAGCAAATATTCAGGAGCTCTCAGAATATACCAAATAAATCAGAGAGTACCATCAAAAGCTGGCAAGGAGGGGGAAAAGAATCTTAGAGGAAAGAAAGTAATTCCATCCTGACCTTCAACAGGTTAAACATTTGACTCTACAATCCTGAAGCTGTTTATAATCACTGCAGAAATTCCATTCACTTAGGAAAAAAATTTATTACCCCTGAAACCAACAACATCACCATTAGGCGGCTGCTGCCGGGACTTCAGGGGATAAGGACAATTTCCAAATCTTTTTTTTTTTAATTGTTAGTAATTTGCTTCTTAATTATGGTTCCGACATCCATTCTGAAAATGGAAAGATTGACTGCATTTCCTTAAGGGCTATATATTCCAGGCTATTTAAATAAGCATTTACTTCTCACTCTGAAACGAGTGAGAAAGCGCTTTTATTCATTCACAGCAGCAGTCTCTACGTCATTGCAGAAAATGGACTTGATAGGTTTCAAGCCTCAGCAAGTGTTTATTGAGCAAACGTAGGGAGGGCTGAATCATGTTAGGCATTGGGGGGGGAGAGACAGTATCCACCTTTGAGAAGCTCAGGCGTAGGTGAGTTAATACAACATTCCGGCAAGCATTACCAGATGTCAAATAAGCAAATGCTCGCTACTTTGCAGGAAAACGTGGGCAAACAATATCAGGAAACTGTTCTGTTATGGTTTGGAGTATAAGGGTAATTGCTGTGTAGTCATTAGGACGGAAGGATACACAGACCCCTCCCCACCTCAGAAATAAAAGACACAAATGTGTATTTCTTTTCAGATTTTCATCCATCACCTGTATGGTGTGATTATAACTTCAGAGCTGGACAGAACCCAATGACTAAAAATATAAACTGTCTTTCTTCAACCACAGCTGAGGGGAGAGAAGCAAATAGGGTCCACGTGGAAGCCCCGCTCCCCCCAAGAGAGTCATACTATTGTTAAAGAACCAATTCACACGTCTTTACTTACACTTGCTGCCACCAGGTGGGAGACCACGGCTCATTTCCTGGAAATTAAACCATTTCAGAAAGGAAAGAAATAGACAGGTTTGGATCATAAACTGTTATCCTGGTAGCTATTCAGAAAGAAAACAGGAGCCCCTTATCTCAGCTCCTACCCTCATGCTTGTCACAGATTTGCAACCAGCTGGTTCTGAAACCCCCAAAGAGAGCAGACCACACACTGGAAGATATACTGCAGTATGGGTTGGCAAAGTTATCTGGGGGAAATCTGCAGTCACATTCAAACCCTCGGTTTTGCTCATTTTCTCCTTTGACTTAGGCTAGTTTCATGCTACTGGTACTGACTGTGCTGTATTTACCACGTAGGATTTCCTTGTACCATGAGAGCTATAGCTCGTTTTGATCTCTCAGATTGTGTGTACATGAATGTGTGTGTGTGTGTGTGTGTGTGAGAGAGAGAGAGAGAGAGAGAGAGAGAGAGAGAGAGAGAGAGAGAGAGATTCCCCAAGCTTGCCTCAAGGAGGCAGTGTCTGAGAACAATGCAACCCTAGCTAAGATGGCAACCTGTTAGGTTGCAAGTCATCTGGTTATGGGCGCTATTTGCCTGAGGAGAATGCAGCAGAGATTGGTCCTATCACTGAAGATCAGATGGTCTCATCTGCACCAGAGAGCGATTGCATAGCAACACCTAGGGTGTGGAGAAGGGTTGTGCTCCCAGCAGTTTTAGCATTTCCCCAGATCTTTGCATCCTTCAAAAATCCTCTAAAGCCATTGACGGGTTCATTTACATGGCCGTCTTCACAGATGGTCAGGGTTCTTAAACAAGAAGATGCTAAGTGAACAAATGACCAGCTCTATTTGGCAAAATCAAACCAGGGGGAGGTGGTCCCCCTGGCAAGGCTGCCAAGTGCGTGGGGATCAGTTGGCCAGCACACCTGAATGGATACTATGTAGAAGAAGCTAACCCTCCTTATTTGTTGGGTAACAGACATTTTGTTGTCCAGGTGGTAAGAGATGCTTTCCCACTGTCACAGGGCTCATCCCTAGAACTCCTGGCCTTCAGTCAGTCATCCGGAGGCCAAAGAGGCCATATATTCGCTGACCATACTGGTAATTAAGCCCCCGGGGGTCAGTTCTCAATCGAGTTCTCAGAATCTCACTTAAGAAGGCCATAAGTCAGGTGATCCCTGCTGGTCTCCCTCTCACCAGCTTGACAAAAACTTGCAGAGCCAGGAGCAAGCACCTGATTAGGGTGATTTCCCAGGTCTAGCTGCCCTCACCCTATCCCTTCTGGAGGTTACTGCAGGGAAGGGCTGCTGCAGGAGAGGGGGGGAGAGCCAACCCCTGGTGAGAGCTGGGGTTGTTGGATTAAAAAAAAAATTGTCTTAGTCTCCTAGAGTCCTATTCTATTTCTTTTGAAGCCTCTGCACTTTTTTTTTTTCCCCTGTGAAACTTTACCCTTTAGCTTTCTTCTTTTTTGGTCATTTATCATTGCAGTTATTTTGCAAATTCAAGCCTCATAAGTCAGGAAGCAACCAGCGCTTCCATTTCCATTTTGAGACGCTAACCTCTGCCCCCTTCCCCTACATTCTACAAGTGTGCACTCCAGAGCAGAAGGAATCCAGAGCCTTATCCCTATGCCTGCTAGGCAGCAGGATCAATGTGCATTGTTGGTGTGGTGTGCTATTTCTTTGTTTCTGTGTTTTGTTTTTCTTTGGGGGCAAGCTAAATGAAGGTGTATGTGTGCATCATAACGATTTTCACAATCTTGTGGAACGAAGTTTAGGAAAAACGAAGAGTAGGGGGAGCACAGAGAAGACAAGAAAGACAAATTCCTTCTGAAGGGCAGACAGGGTTTCAAGGGTCCAAGGCAAACACGAAAACCTTCTTCTCTCCTAGTCCCCCTCCCCCTGCGCCCTGAGCGGCTGTCCGAGGATCCTCCGCTGGTCTCCTGGTTAAGCGCAACGTTTACGAAGGCATCTCTGAAGACTGGAAGAGATGGGGGTTCCCATTCACACGCTCTCAAATACCAACTCCTATTTTCGTGTCTCTAAACCGGGACTCCTGTACCAATCCAACTGGCACTGGTGCGGGATGCCAGTCACCCGCTTGTGACGCGGCCCATCACTGTACCACTGTGTTTGCACCTACCTGCCAGGAAATCCTGCAGACAGATGGAATGGTGGCTTCGACACACGCATGCTCTCCCCCTCCTCCCCTGCGAACCCTGTCCTTCCCCTGCAGTGCGCGTGGGCGTCGCCCAACCCCTCATCCCCACCCGGAGTATCAGCGCCCAGCAGCCCGCAGAGGCGCTGGCCACCCCCCACCCCCCGGAGCGCTGCCAGTTAGTTGCACCTTAGCTGAAGACCCCCTCCCCAGTGGCAAGGAGGGGGCCAAGCAGACTGTTGCGGCTCCGCAGCTTGGGCCTCTGCGGCAGTGACCGCGGCTAAGAGGTGTGTCCCACCGCCCTCGCGCAACCCCATCCCTGTGTACCCTGGGCCAGCCCCAAACACCTCGCTAGGTCTCTTGCACTCCCTGGTCCATCTTCCTCTTCTTTTTCAAGATACAGGCGCTCACCGCACTGTCACTTCTCTGAGGGAAAACTGCTCCGGCTCCCAACCAGTGCCATCGCCTCTGTTTCTAGCCCCAAACAGCCCAATCTCACTTCCACATGTTGCTTCCCGCCTCCGAACCGCTTCTCATTCCCCCGGGCTCCCCCATTCCCGCATCTTTCCGCATCTTTGCTAGCGGGTGGTAGCCAAATGGGATGCGAAGGGTGCCCAGAGTCCCGAGAGCTGGATAGACCTCCGGCCTCGACTGGCTTCTTTCCATCCTGCCCCGCGGGGGTCTTTTTTTTCTTACCTTTATACTGGACAGCAGCACTGGCGTTCGGGGCGATGGAGAGGTCTTTAGACCCCTCTCTGGAGCGACCACTGGGCACTGTAATAGACGTGGTGCTGGGCTCGGCTCCGGACGGGACACTTGAGCCGGCTCAGGGCAGAACTCTGTGGCTGGTTCTGTGGCTGGTTCTGGGGCCGGCCCGGGGGCCGGTTCTACGGCTGGTACTGGGATCGGCTCTGGGGCCGGATCTGGGGCTGGTTCTGGGGCCGGCTCGGGGACCGGTTCTGGGGCTGGTTCTGGGGCCGGCTCGGGGGCCGGTTCCGTGGCTGGTTCTGAGATCGATTCTACATCTAGTTCTGGGGCTGGTTCTGGGGTTGGCTCTAGGGCCGGTTCTGTCTCTGGTTCTGGGATCGGTTCTGTGTCTAGTTCTGTAGCTGGTTCTGGGGTCGCCTCCGGACCGGGTTCTGGAGCAGGCTCTGGACAGAACTGCGGTGCGGGTTCTGGCGAAGGCGCGTGGAGCAGCGGAGGAACCCGCGCCGGCGGTGGCGGCGGCGGCTGCGGCGGCGGCCACGGCGGTGGCGGCTCCGGAGACTCTGCGGGCTGCTCTCCATCCTGAGGCGGGGCAGTGCCCTGGGCCGCCGCAGCTCCGCGGTCCATGGCCGCACACCGCCTCAGGTCCCGGCAGCCGGCGCCCCTAAATTCGGAGGGCTAAAGTACCCTCGGGCGCCCCGCCCACCCCAGTTCGACAACCCCTTGCAGGGTGCCAAACTTTCCCCCGCCCCGTTCCATGGCTGGCTTCGCTCTGAGGTCTAACCCGGGGGCGCTCGGCGTCTCCCAGTGCTGGAACACGCCCCTCGGTGAGCGCACACCTCTTCGTAAGCAGCCACGGGTCCGATGGGCGGGAAGCAGAGGGGCTTGCGAACGCGGACTGGACAGAGCGCTTGATGACCTCCTAGCGACGTGCGGGGGGGGGGAAGGGGGGGTACAAAAAGGGGAGGGGGAGTGGGGAGGCGTGGGGGGGCGGTTGGAGCCCGGCCGCGTTTAACCCTTTAGTGACGCGAATACAAAAAAAAAAAAAAAAAAAAAAAGCTAGAGGCGAACTTGAGGGTCTTTGCAACCCCCTCCTAACCACTCAGCTGTGAGCTGCTGCTCAGAACAGCTTCCATCCTGTGCCTGCTCTCTCTCACCTCAGCAGCAGGTGAACCTAGCCTCGGACCAACATCTTGCCCCCCATCTCCAAGCCTCTGTGGGCAAGTAATCCTTTTTTCTAACCCGGGAAAAGAAATTAAGCGGCAAGGGGTTGGGGTGTGTATGTATCTCTGTATGCCTCTGTGTGTGTTCGATCCTTTGGGTTGAAGTAAAATGTGTGTGTGTGTGTGTGTGTGTGTGTGTGTGTGCGCGCGCGCGCTCAATCCTTTAGATTGAAGTAAAATTTGTTCCCCCTCTCAGTTTTTGCATTTCTGAGCTTGGCCAGATCCGAGATGTTTGCCATTGGGTTCAGGGTTTGGGGGTGTGCTTCGGGAAAGGTGTGTGACGAGGGTGGGCGAGAGCCCTGGCTTTCCGCAGCCTGCAGATGTAGCCCCGAGAGCGAGGCAAGAGTGCCCGGGTAGCGGCGGCTGGGCTGCGCGCTCCGGAGCGGAGGCTGCCGGTGTCTCCGCAGCGATCCTGGCGTCTGTCTGGCTCGCCTTTGCCATGGGAGACTGCCTTTTGCTTTTAGCTGGACTTCCCAAGCATCAGGAGGACTTTTTAGCGAACTTGTTAATGTGTGTGTGTGTATCTTGGGCTAGGGGGAAATTCACTGCAACACCCATACCTTTTTCACCTCATGATACCTCGGAAGCACCCTGACATTAGGGATTAAAGACTCTCTTGCGAAGAGAACTGCCGGTCTCTGTCGCAGCACCCTTCCCACCACATTGGGAGACTTTAAATCTCTCTTGATTGTTAGTCACGTACAGACCATCACCTCAGTCAGACCTAGACTTTAGACGCCAATGTACTGCAAAATTGCAATTTTGCAATTGAGAAGACCACCCGTTAAGCCACTGCTGTGTGTGTGTGGGGGGGGGGAATGGGGGAGGAGCACCTATAAACCTAATTTGAAATTTGACAAGTGAATTTATCTCCGACACACATAATGCTGCAGTTGTGGGTGGCAGCCCTCCTTCTGCAGCCCCTCCTTTCACCCTCTCTTCCCAGACCATATCCTCCACCAATCCTTCTTCTTTTGCCAACTGACACTGACCCATCTAGAATTTTCTAGAACCTGCGGCATTTTTCTGTTCCCTACGCCACATCCCAACAGTAAATAACAGGGCAGAAGACAGTTTAACCTAGCCCCCTCCAAAGACCAGAATTTCTGATGAGATCTACATTTCCCAGATCCTCACTGCAGCGTCACAGCCTAAGCCCACTCTTCTGGAGAAGGGTTACATTGCTTGGCAGCTACTAAGCTTTTTCAGAGACCATCCTTAACCTCTGGGGCTGGGGAACACGGGCGGTGGGGGGGTGGGGGAGGGAGGTGAGCCCCTCACTGATGGCAGGCCTCCTTCCAGTAAACCCACACAGGGGGCCCATCCTCTTCATCCTCCTTGGGGTTTTTCTCCTCTTTTTTATCCCACATGCAAGCGGCCAAGCTTCTTTTAACCCTAAGGGGTTAGGACTGTCACATACAGATGCCAGATCTGACCAGCCAGTAAGCCTATGCTTGGAGCTCACATCTCAGGCTTTCAGATTTTGGTGAAATCTCAGTCCTTAGAAGGGACCATAACCTCACATTTAAAGCTTATTTTCACTAAACCCTGGCATCTTGGTTAGAAGGCCTGAAAATAGTAGCATCACTGAGTAGAATGGCCTCTTGGTTTAGAAAGTCATGGGATGGAGTTTGGCATAAACCAGGGTGTCATCAAGCAGGACACCACCAGGGGACAACTTGGAGCTATTGCTTTATATATGTTCATTGATACTCATGTCTATAATTCTGTGCTTAATCACAGGGAATCCAAAATGTATGATGTAAACTCTTACTGCAAGGTCAGTTTGACGGTGAATGTTAAAATAGTTGTTTTTGCATGGCTTTTGCTCTATTAGGGTGGGTTACTAAAGAGACATGACTGGACTGTATTATGATTAAATTAATTAAAAAATTCTCAGTACATCACAAGCTGCCTTATTGCCCTAAGTTACAAAAAGGTTTTGTTTTGCCTTTTAGTCTCTCCTCAGCCCAGCGTTGAACACAATGCTTTACCTGGGACCATGGGGGTGGGGCGAGGGAGGGAGAAGGGAGAGGATGGTTGATGGGTGTCTGACTTGGGGAAACACTTTTGCTGTATCTTACCTTCCTCTTCCCCACAGTCTACTGGTCTCTTAATAGCTTTACTTAAATACTTGTTGTATTTTCCTCAAAACTTAAGCCAGGGCTCAGGTCATAGTAAGGATTCAGGAAATGTTTGCTAAATGGATGATTCATTGTAGGTTACCGGTTAGGGTGTCTTTTTTGTTTCTGCATTGCTTTTAAACAGTGTTTGATATTTCAGATGATTGATGATCTCCTAAGAGGCTCTTTTCTAATTGAACGATACTGACATAAGGACCAAGAGCTACATAAGAATAAGAATGATGACCATCTCCACAGAGGTGTGGGTGGACGTGGTTCTGGACATCCCAGAGCAGATATGGTCCCTAACCTGGAACTTTGGGGCATGTTATGTTACCCAATAGGGCTGGATGAAGGACAGATCAGTACAGTGGGCTCATATCTTTGAGTATATAATGGGCTACCTCACCCCCACCCCCAGTATTTATCCTAATCCACCTAAAATAAAGTCCATCCAAGTTGGGACAGAGATCCTTTGATTTCAGGCATGTTAGGAGTTCTGAAGAGGCAAAGGAGAGAAAACCCAAGAAATGTGGCAAAATTAAAGCTCTTATCTTTCTTTTCCTTTCATTTTATTTTCATTATTGAATGAGAGTGTGACACTGCAGAGCTAGAGTGCAAGCTCTTTTTCCCTCGACCAATAGCTTCAATTTTCCTAAACCCTCCCTTTTAGAGCAATTTAGGGAGGAAATAGGTGCCTCTCCTGAGTCTTAGCAGCTGGCAGCCTCCCCCACTTCTGCCACCTTGGCAATGTGCAAAGCCAAAATAGCAACCTTTATAATACTCTACCAAATAAAATAAAGAGATGGGGTGAAGAACAACATTTACTGGGCAAGGTAGAGGATTCAGACAATTAATTTTGATGGGCTTAATATGCTAACCTGTAGCCTTCCCTTGCTCTTGTCTCCTAGGATTTAATTGATACAGGATCGGGAGTTAAAAAGTTAATACCTTCTATTCATATAATGCCTTTGCTTTTTAAAGTATGTTCACATGTATTATCTCACTTGAGCCTCACAACAAATGTGTGAAGCAGAGCAAGTCTGGACTTCTGTCCCACACCCCCATTCCCTAACCTTTTACAGATGAGAAAACAGAAGTCCATTGAGATTAAGTGATATGTCTTAGGTCACAAAGATAATTAGTGGTGGAACAGACGTTTAGAACTTGTGTCACTCAACTCCCAGAGCTTAGCGCTGAGTTGGGGATTGCTGCGTAAATCTGCTCCATTGCAAAGTGGGAAGCCTGCCTTAATGCCCTTCTATTTCTCAAGCCTGTAAGAGGAGCAGTCATTCTGCCATTCTTACCCTGAGGTTTCTCAGCACTCACTCTTTCTCTGGGTGGTAGTTAATGATCTGTAACAAAGCTCACCCCCTAGGAGGTCCCTGTTTAGAGGAACCTTTTTGAATATGTATGTAATATAATAGTCCACCCAGAGTATACTTATTTTATTGGTTCTGTTCTTATATTTTCTTAAAGTGAAGCACTCCACAGTTAAAACACATTTACTGCCAGTCTGAGGTATATATAGCCCTTTTCGGTGCCATTGGGAAGGAGAAGATGGGGCAGAAATATTAGACATTATTCCTTTCCTTGACAATTTTTAGAACTTGGTAGTTAAGGCAAATAGAGGTGAAAACCAATCTGAACACAGGTGTCAGTTTATGTTCATGACGCCAAACTTCGTACTTGTTTGTGGGGGGTGTGACAGTGAGAACAAAGTGTTAGTGTAGAAAGGAAATTGCAAAGGCAGTCGGGAACTCTGGCTTCAGGTTAAGTTCCTTTCACTAAACTCACGGCATGACCTTATACATATCATTTAATATCTTTGGGCTTCAGGTTTTCTCATCTGAAAAATGGGGGTGGGGGAGTAAAGTTGAACTTGATCAGCTAGCTTTAAATTCTGTTCTAGCACAAACTATCAGTGACACTGTGAGTGAATCAGGTAAAGCTTCTTGGAAGGGCACAGGCTTGACGTGAGTCTTAATGATGCAGTTAATATGGATTAGCAAGAAGGAAGTGGAAAGGAGAGGAGCAAGAATTGTAAACCTGGTGGTGAAAATACTCCAGGCTGGTTGAGGTAGGAGGACCATAGCAAGGATTGGTGAGAGATAAGGTTAGAGCAGAATAAGTGGTAGGAAGAAGGGAAGATGTAAAAGGTATTGAATGTTAGACTGAAGGGTTTGAAGATTTGATTTTGAAGGTAACTGGGAGCCAAAGAAGATTGAGTATGGGGTGGTGACAGGTAAAATGGTAAAACTAGGGAGAAAAATGATCCTTCACTGTGTACTGTGTTCTGGAAGCATTTACAAATCTACTTTGTTCCCCTTGAGCTGGTGTCCAGTTATTTCAGGGTCATTTGTGAAATCATGATTCTTGACTTTTGTTGCAACCTCTGGTTTCACATCTGCATTACCAAGGCTGCTGGTCCAACCTGCTTAACCACCTGCCTATACCTTTGGGTTATTTGCCTTCCATGGATTCAACATGCTAATGAAATTCATAATTTGAAATTCTAATTGATAATATATGACCGGCAGAATGGAGAAGGTGAGAGAAAAGTATTCTTAGGCAGGCAGGAGTGGGATGGTTGTGGACCTGAAGCAGATTAAGAGATTGAGGACAATTTGAAGGAGAATAAGAAAAAATGGATCTTTGCAAAATTTTTGACTTACTATGGCTTAGATATGGGGGAGAGCTGATGACAAACAACCATCCAGTAAAGAACTTTCAAGGACCTAGACTGAGCTTGAAGTAATGAGAGAAAACAGATTGCTCTAATGCCATAAAAAAAGTAGTGGTAGAATTTGGTGTGACAGTGCACAGGTGTGTGAGGGGTGTAGGGTGGGGGTAGGGGAGAGTGTTGAGCTCATAGTATTCCTAAAGTGATAGTGTTTAGAAAGCGTGGAAAAGATTGTGTCTTAGAAATGGCAATAATAGAGGCAGGCAGAAAACTGCATTACTCATTCTCAATATTTGAATGTGTGTGTGTCTTTATCCAAAAGTGAAAAAATTTCTTTTTTTCTTTTTTTTTTTTAGGGCTGTACCTGTGGCATATAGATGTTCCCAGGCTAAGGGTTGAATCAGAGCTGCAGCTGCTAGTCTACATCACAGTCATAGCAATGCCAGATCCGAGCTGCATCTGTGACCTACACCCCAGCTCTCTGCAACGCCAGATCCTTAACGCACTGCGTGAGGTCAGGGATCGAACCTGCATCCTCGTGGGTACTAGTTGAGTTCATAACCTGATGAGCCACATTGGGACCCCCCCCCCCAAAAAAAAGATTCTTTCAGTAAGGATTGTTCTTGCACAAAATTACTTTAGTACCCTACCACCCTCCACAAACACCAACCTGGTGATGAGGGGTGGTGGAGGAGGGAGAAACAGATAGGGAAAGGAAATTAAGAAAAAGAGAGATGGATAGGTAGAATTGCTGTGATGAAAAGAGCTGGTGAGTAAGGGAGCTTTCCTTTCTTCCAAAGAATTACCTACCATGTTCTTAGGTGCCTCTTTTTCTCTTCCATTACTTAGAGTTAGCTCAAAATGCACAATTCACTGGCTCTGTGGGAAGAGGGAATTTCAGGGAAGTGTCTTTATACAATTGAAGTGACTTGCAAGGACAAGGTGTCACTTAACTTGGTTGTCTTGGATGGAGATTAAAGCATTAAAAAAGACATTTCCAGAAACCCCCTGTCACCTTTTAGTTTTAAGTCCCTATCCTCTAGTTGTAACATTTCGGGTCATTGGCATTTCTGGTAGGTTTTATCCCCTTTAACCACATTCCAAATGCCAGAATGAGGCTGAGTTACCTCTCCTTTTTCTCCCTGCAATAACAAGGCCCTTTCCCAGCTGGGTCTTAGAGTCTTAATTTGGCCCTAGACCAAAATTTCAGCTGCCTGACAATTTTTCCTAACCAGGTTTTTTGGGATTGCTTCATTCATTCTTTCTACATGTAATTATTGAACATCTACTATGTGTTAGGTAGGCACTTACTTGAATGCTGAGGATTCACAAGTAAATAAGACAGATATCATCTCTGCTCAAATAGCATTTATGGGGTAGAGGCTGGGGAAATAGAGACATTAAACGGACAAGCAAAAACATAAAATGAATGTTTTAGAAATGATAAATGCCTTGAAGAAAACAAACAAGATGTGGTAGAAAGTTTCTAGAGGGTTACTTTGGTCAATATTTTTACTCATTTGTTTAATCCTATAATGTATGCAAAATAGTTTGGGATTACATCACCAATATGACTATCAACAAACATACTAAATAAAATTCAAGATTTTTTCCACTAACTTTTGAATTGGAAAGTTATCAATTCTACAGAAAAGTTGCAAGAATAAAACCACGAAACCATACATTTTTCATTATATAGTTGTTAACATTTTTTCCACATTTACTTGATATCTATAAACTACTCCCACCCCTGCTTTGAATCATACGAAAGTTAGTTGCAGACATTATCACATTCCACCCATAGGCACATGAAAAGATGCTCATCACTAATTAGTAGAGATGCAAATCAAAACTACAGTGAGGTACCACCTCACACCAGTCAGAATGGCCATCATTAATAAGTCTGCAAATAACAAATGCAAGAGAGTGTGTGAAGAAAGGGAACCTTCTTATACTGTTGGTGGGAATGTAAGTTGGTACAACCACTATGGAAAACAGTATGGAGGGTTCCTTAGAAAACTAAACATAGAACTACCATACAATCCAGCAATCCCACTCCTGGGCCTATATCCACACAAAACTATAATTAAAAAAGATTCAAAAAAGATACATGCACCCCCAAGTTCATTGCAGCATTATTCACAGTATCTAAGACATGGAGACAATCTAAATGTTCATCAACAGATGAATGGATTAAGATGTGGTACATATATATAATGGAATACTACTCAGCCATAAAAATGAAATAATGCCATTTGGAGCAACATGGATAAAACTAGAGATTCTCATACTAAGTGAAGGAAGTCAGAAAGAGAGATTCAAATACCATGTGATATCACTTATATGTGGAATCTAAAATATGGCACAAATGAACCTATCTACAAAATAGAAACAGAGAAAAGACTTGTGGTTGCCAAGGGGAAGGGAGAGGGATTGGGCTGGGCTGGGAATTTGGGGTTAGTACATGCAAACTATTACATTTAGGATGATAAGCAATGAAGTCCTACTGTATAGCACAAGGAATTATATCCAGTCTCTTGGGTTAGAACATGATGGAAGACAGCACGAGGAAAAGAATGTGTATGTGTGTGTATTATATATGACTGGGTCAGTTTGCTGTACAGCAGAAGTTGGCATAACATTGTAAATCAACTATGCTTTAATAAAAATTTTTAAATAAAATAAGAAATCCTTGTAATACACAATATAATTACCATATTCAGTAAATTTTAATGACTTAATATTATCTAATATACAAAATATATTAAAAATTTTCCAATTGTCCCAATAATGCTCTGTATAGCTTTTAAAAATAGAGAGCAAAGTCATAAATTGCATGTAGTTGTTGTCTCTTTAGTCTTCTTTAATATAGACTATTTAATCCCTGTTTTTATTTGTCTTTCATGACACTGATATTTTTTTTAATGGCTGCACTCATGGCATATGAAAGTTCCTAGGCCAGGGATTGAATCCGAACTGTAGCTGCGACCTACACAGCAGCAGTGGCAACACCAGATCTTTTAACTCACTGTGCCAAGCTGGGATCAAATCTGTACCTCTGCAGCGACCTGAGCTGCTGCAGTCAGATTCTTGACCCACTCAGCCACAGCAGGCATTCCAACACTGATATTTTTGAAGACTCCAGGTCAGTGGACTTTTAGACTGTCCCTCAATTGGGGTTTGTCTGATTGTGGAAGGCATCTCTAAAGATGCAACTTTCAGGTGAGTCCTGAATGAAAATAGGATCCAGCCAAGCAAAGATCTGTGTGGACTAGGCAGAGGGAACAACAAGCACAAAGGCTTTGAGATGGGGTCAAGCTTGTTGTGTTTGAGGAAAAGAAAGCAGACCAGAGAGGCTGGAGTGAAGGTATTGGGGGGCAGGGAAGTGGTATGAGTTGAAGCAAGATAGGCATGACTCAGATCATGATGAGCCATGCGTGTCATGGGAAAGAATTAGGATTTTATTCCAATTGCAATGGTAAACTGCTAGGACTTTTAAGCAATTTGGTGACATGATCTGATTTGAATTTTCTTTTAAAAGTAATTTTTATTTTCTACAACTTTTATATGTATTTGAAAGAAACAAAGTTCTTTGGCACAGCTGTCAGTGTGCCCTTCCCCCATTATCTACTCCCTAGAGGCAACTACTTTGAACTCCTTTAGCCAAATAACGTACAAAGCTAATACATAATTTCCAGATTAAAGCATTCTTTGGAAAAGGACAGTTTAGCTCATCATCACCAACAGCCCTCGTGCACACACAAACATGAATTTCCCATTTCACCACTCTCCTGGTACGGTTATGTCTTAATTTGATTATATCCATATTCAGTGTTTACATTATCATTACTATGGAAATCATATTCACAGCAGAGTTATGTAGCATGCTATGATTACCTTTCCTTTCTTGCACATCTGTTTGTTTTTAATGGAGCTGGTAATTGTCTTGTTTATTCAATTTCTTAATTTTCCCTATACTTAACATTACTTCATCTATAACCTGTTCTCCAATTGACTAAATCTCCTAATATGTGAAGATTGAAAGCATTGAGAACATTGGCTTTTCTGTCAATTTCATCTTCTGGAAGACGTCCTTTTGAATTTCTCCAACACGACGTAATTGCTCTCTAGATCTGTGACACTGCACTTGTCCTGTGATATCTCTAATAGCTTTAAAGACATTGCTGCATTGTCTTCTAGTTCCTAACTTTTGAAAAACCTGAAGTCATTCTTATGTCTGATCTATTGTAAGTTACTTTAATTTTTTTTTCTGTGGAAGTTGTTAAATTCTTTGTTTTGCCTTTGGTGTGCAATGTCACACTGATACACCCTAGTGCCTGTCTATTTTCTTCCATTATGCTGGGCATTTTTTTAAAAATGTTTTTATTTTTAATTTATTTTTTTGCTTTTTAGGGCTGCCTGTGGCATATGGAAGTTCACAGGCTAAGGACTGATTTGGAGTTGGAGCTGCCAGCCTACATCACAGCCACAGCAGTGCAGGATCTGCGACCTACACCACAGCTCATGGCAATGCCAGATCCTTAATCCACTGAGCGAGGCCAGGATCAAACCTCATGGTTCCTAGTAGGATTCATTTCTGCTGAACCACTATGGCTATGCTGGGCATTTTGTGGGCCCTTTAAATCTTAAAACTGTCTTTTAAATCTGATAAATTTTCTTTATTTTTTTAAATTAAAAAATTGTATTGGAATATAGTTGACTTACAATGTTGTGTTAGTTTCAGGTGTACAGCAAAGTGAAGCAGTTATACATATATCCATTCTTTTTCAGATCCTTTTCCCATGTAGGTTATTGCAAAGTATTGAGTAGAGTTCCCTGTGCTATAGAGTAGTTCCTTATTATTTATCTATTTCATATATAGCAGTGTGTATATGTTAAACCTAAACTCCTAATTTATCCTCCCCCTCAATGTTTCCCCTTTGGTAATCGTAAGTTTGGTTTCCAAATCTTTGAGTTAGTTTCTGTTTTATAAATAAGTTCCTTTGTATAATTTTTATTACATTACACATATTAGTGATATCATATGATATTTGTCTTTCTGACTTACTTTGATTAGTATGAAAATTCTCTAGATCCATCCATGTTCTCATAAATTTTCTTCAATTATTTATTTCATGTTTTTCTTTCCAGTTTTTCTAACTTTTTTTCCCCTGGAAGTCATATCATTCTTATGTTGGACTGTCAGGATTCATCCTGTAATTTGCTTATATTTTATTTTCTATTCTGCTTCTCTTTGTCAATTTGCTCTACCTCTAGGATATTTCCTCAGTTTTATCTTCCAACTTTTCTACAATACTACAATGCAATTCTGACACTAAGTTCCTGGAGTTAGCACAGAATTCATTGGTTAGATACACAGTTCTCAACAAGATTGCCCTCCTTTCATATGCCAGCCACAAATGCAGGGGTACCCAGGTGACTCACATTTCTGTCAAACTGACTACAAACATAGGGTTTCCCAGAACTCCCTCAGATTTGGTAATTCTCTAGAACCACTCATAGAATTCAAGAAGGTGCTATGCTTACAATTCTATTTTTATTATAAAGGATTCAGATCAGGACTAGTCAAATGAGGGGATCCATAGGATGAGGTCTGGGAGGGAACCCTAAAGTGGGGCTTCCATACTCTAACACCTGCCCCCAACCCCATGGGATCAGAATGTATCACTTTCCTGGCACATCACTGTATTTCCAACTAGGAAGCTCACCTGAACTTTGGTGTCTGGAGGTTTTATTGTGGTTTCATTATGTAGACACTTTTGATTGAATTATTGAACTCAATCTCTAGCTCCTCCCTCCATCCCCGATATCAAGTTGGACTTATATAAGCTGCCTCAAAGCCCTATCTCTCTAATCACTTGGTTCGGTCTTTCCAGCATGGCTAGCTCCCAGCCTGAAACTATCTAGGGGGTGGAGCTTCCAAACCCTTGGAATTTCTTGAGTGATAGGAGTGTCTTTGTTATTCATGGTAGACCTCAGAGACTGTACCTGAATTTATGCTAATGAGGTGAGTGATGGTGTGCCCCTAGTTTCAGGATGGGAGCTGGCCATGCTGGAAAATCAATACGTAAACATCTTAATTTTTCTCTTTTCCATAAAGTACCTCTGCCTCAACTGTGTTTGTTCAATGTTTTCTCAGTCCAAAGACGTCCCTGCTGCCCCATTTCACTCTCTCCCGAGAATAAACTCCACATCTTGTGGGGAGAAGGGCAGAGACAATCACCCAACCGTTGAAAGTTGTAGAGATGGATCTTGGGTTCTAACTGCTTAGTATAAATTTCAAGCAATAGTCTCCTTTTCAGCCTCACTTTCACCCTCACTTACAGAAGTACTGGTACCACCACTTGCTGAGCCTTTGGAGGTTCTTTGTTTTCACTTGTGTTAGCTTATCAACTTTCCCCACTGAAAGTTTTGGATTCAATTTCCTCAGGTCTGCTAAGTCAGTTTTACTGTACTTCTACTTTCTAGCTTTAAAAATTGTATTTTTTTATCATGTCTCCATAAATTATTGTCATTTTAGTGCATTTTCCAAAGGAGTGGAGGTAAATGCACGTGTTCAATTTTTTATGGTCAATGGGATGTCATAATTTACATGTTAAGATTGCACTGATCTTTTTGTGAAAAATAATCTGTGAGAGAGGAATACGAGAAGTTAGGATAATAATTAGGTAGGCAATCAAGACATATTTAAGAGGAAAAATAAATAGAGGTTTAGAGAGAAAAATAAATAGAGAGAGAGAGAAAGAGTGGGAAAGAGAGAGGTCACTCATGACTCTGAAGCTCGTGTAGCAGGATGGATGGTGCGTTTCATCTATTTCTTGATTCACTGTTCACTGTCAGGTTATTTTCCAGGACTGCTATCAACTCACTTGTCTTCTCTCACTACCACAATTGATGTCATCATAAAACTGACTCAGAGCAAACCTAACATTGCCAGGAACACAGTTACCATGATAAGGAAAACCTTAATTTAAACAATACCACCAGCAGCAAAAACAACTACAAAAACATCTCCCATTTATGGAGCGATTACTATAAGTCATGCTAAGCCCTTTCCATATATTATTTTGTTTAATTTCCCCAACAGCCCTGTGAGGTAGATACCAACTACAGTTCATTACCATTGAATACTTCAGGTGGATACTTTCTAAATAAATTCAGTTCTGGAGAGAATAATTTTCATTACAAATTGCGTCAGGGTCTCTGGAAGTGTTAGAAGAGCATTGCACTAGCCTACATCATTCCTACTCATTTGCTATACACTCCAAACCTGGAGTAGGAGACATCTGCTCTTTATCCATATTGCCTACCCCTCCCATTAACCACTTCCTCCTGTTCTTTCCTTGCCTTTCTTCCCTTTTTTTTTTTTTGAAAGGATCTGCCCCTTTATTTATTTATTTACTTATTTTTTTTTTTTGTCTTTTCTGGGGCCGAACCTTTCTTTCCTTTTAAAATCCTCTCTTATGCATTATTCCAACTGCAACCTTATTCTACTCCATAATTTCTTCTTCATAGATTAGTGGCTTGAAGTGGAGATGACAAGAACTTTGTTCAATCTGCAAACTTTAGTTAAAATTTTGGGAATAAAAGGTATAAGAATGGAAATGTCTTAAATTGTTCACATGAACATAGCCTAGAGGAAGACAAACAAGGGGATCAGTGAGAAATGATTTTAATGCAACTTGAAACTTTCCCTAAGCTTTCTGAGGAATAGAATTGGGGAAACTGGGAGCAGACAGTATGCACTAAATTAACTCATCACCAACTACGTGGGGTTGTAACCCTTGAGGGAAGCCCAAGAGGATGTCTTAGCTTGAGTTGCCATAGCAAAATGCCATAGACTGGGTGGCTTAATCAATAGAAATTTATTTCTCGCAGTTCTGTAGGCTAAAAGTCTGGATAAGATGGTTGGGCTCTGGTGAGAGTTCTCTTCCTGGCTTGTGGATAGCTACTTTCTTACTGTGTCCTCATATGGTGATGAGAAGAAGAGAGCAAGCTCTCTGGCGTCTCTTCTTTGAAGGGCATTAATTTCTCCACCCTCATGACCTCTTCTAAACCCGATTACCTCCCAGAGACCCTCATTTCCAAATACCATCACATTAGGGGTTAGGGCTTCAGCCTATGAATTTTGCTGAGACAAAAGGATCGAACTCAGCCAGGATCCTCACTGAACCTTCCCCCTAGTATTAATCAATACAGTGAAAACATAGAACACTGACAACAAAGTCATTCAGCAAAAATAGGTGAAATTTGCATGGAAGACCATTTTTTTTTCTAGGTACCATTAGCTGCGGCAGTGCTTGTAGGGATGACTCACTATTTGCCTTTAACCATTTTCTTTCTGCTGAGTTCCGGGTGGGTTTTTACTCCTTCTCTGTAAATCTCTTTCTTCTGTGCTATATTAAGCTTCATCAAGACATACTTCTGGTATGACGATGATAAAAGAGGCGACTAGATTGACTGAGTACATACTGAAATATCATAGACTTTCCTCCCTTGATAAAGGTTCCTTTTTGTGTGACTAGTGAAGGTGGGTGAGTGTAAGTCAGAGGATAGAGTTCTTAAAAGAGATTTGACTTCTTTGGAGACAAGAATGACGAGGAAAGATTTTGTAGTCTTGACGACATCACACGTGTGCTCTCTCTCCTCCATGGAAACCAAAACGTGTGAATGAGACTGAAGAAGTCAGCTAATCCTCACTCCCCCCCCCTCCACTTCCACCTCCACCACTAGCCTTAAGGGTTAGTATTTTTCTTCTTCAGGGCTGAGAAAGAATGTACTAAAGAATAGAAAGGAATATCACAGTGCCATAAGTAACTAAGTAACTTAGTTTTCTGGTTGTTGTAGTTCTGCTTGGTTATTTTTGCTGTTATAAAATTTTCCATTATTGCCCCAGGCACCTTTAGAATAGAGATTGTATAGCCATTGACTCTGAACCCAGATGCTTGTGTTCCAACTAATTCATGGGTCTCAATGCATGCATGCAAATCTGGAGAGTTGCTTTATTATGGTCCTTTTTTTTGGTTTAGTGCCTTTCTATGCAGCCAACCATATTTACCCTTTTACCAAACATCTATTGAGCATCTACTATGTGCCAGAGAGTGTAACAGATACTGAAGGTGTAAAGGCACATAAGATACAATTTTCTGCCTTTGATGCACCTACAGCTCTACAGACAGATCTCTCTTTAAGATAAAGCAATGAACAGGGACTTCCATTGTGGCGCAGCAGAAACAAACCCGACGGACACAGGTTTGATCTCTGGCCTTGCTCAGTGGATTAAGGATCCAGCATGGCTGTGAGTTGTGGAGTAGGTTGCAGATGTGGCTCAGATTCCGCATTGCTGTGGCTGAGGTATGGGCCAGCAGGTGTAGCTCTGATTTGACACCAAGCCGGAACTTCCATATGACATGGGTGCGGCCCTAAAAAGCAATAAATAAATAAATAAATAAATAAATAAATACATAAATAAATAAATAAACAAAGCCATGCACAAATCACTGAAATATAGAGGGATAATTGTGATGATTAGATGCCTGGACAAAATGCTAACTCAGAAGAGTAGTAGTCTATCTTTGCTCAAAGGGAACCAGGGAAGTGTTCACAAAGGAGGTGACATTTGAGTTATGTTTCAAAGAAGGAGGAAAGACGAAAAGTCATTCCAGGCATAAGCAACAGTATTTGCAAAGGCACAAAAATGTAAAGGGGCATAGAGTGTTCAAGAATATGCAAGATGTTCAGTTTGACTGAAGAAATATCAGGTGATCTTGCTAGAAAGGGAAATTAGACTGATTATGAAGGACCTCCCTAAAGAACTTGGATTTGGCATTGAATGGTTTAGGGCAGAAGCTTGACACAACATTATTGACAATGGACAAAGTTTGCTCCAACAACCAGTATGCTGACACCTTGGTCTTGAACTTCTAGTCTCCAGAAATGTGAGAAAATAAATTTCAATTGTTTAGGCAAAAAAAAAAAAAAAAGTTCACTCCAACAACTATATGGAGGACCTTTTGGAAGGAAATGAGAGGCTGATTAGGAGGCTGTCCCAAAAATCCAAGTGAGAGGTGATAAGGGTTTGAGGAAAGTCAGTGACAGTGGAAACAATGAGGAGGGAATATGATTAAAAGACAATTCTAAAGATGATTACAATAGTATTTTGTGGCCAATTGAATGTGGTTACCAGAGAGAAGAAAAAGTTTGGTGTGACTGCTAGATTTCCAATCTAGGTGGCTTGATAGATGGCAAGGCCATTAATAGAGATCAGTTGAAGAGATCCAGTAGATACTTGAACATATGGGTCTAGAGTAGAGGAGAGATGAGTAGGTTGGAGATAAAGATGTATGTAAATGTGGTAGTTGTAGTGGATATGATTTCCCTGGGAAAGTTTCAGACATATGAAAAGGGCATTGAGAATAGGACCTCTAGAAATAGCAACCTTTAAGGAATAGGCACAGGAAGGGAAGTTGTTGAAGGAAGAGAATGAATAATCAGAGAGATAGAAGGAAAACCTGGAGAGATGAAAGGTCTGGTCCCCAGTGTCAAATACTACATAGAGGTCAAGAAAGATGATGATAGGAGCCAGGCCCACTTGATTCAGTGCTTGGGTTATAGGCAACCTTAAAGTTTGCATATTCAGAGGAACTTCGGCAGAAACAGCTGAAGTGGGCTGAGACACAAATGAGAGGGAAGGAAGTGGAGACAGAATTTATCCTTTTGCTTTTATTTTGAAATATGAATTTATAAACATTCCGATAACAACAAACCTTGCCCTGAGGGTTTGTTGTACACTGAGGTACAATGATTAGCAACAGATGATTTTTATCTGTATCTAATATTTAGTGTTTCTTCTTGTATATTGTGCTATGGTTTATCTAATATACATATAAATAAAGATACATATATGAGGGTGTCTTTTGTATCTGATAGTGTAAGCAATCAATTACAGCTTAGGAGCTCCCATCTAGAAAGTAAGGCCCACAGACCTACTGTCTCCTTTGGTTTTGGAAAATCTCCTATCTGCCTTAAAACAGCCCCAGCCCCAGCCTAGAGGGGATGTCTTGTAGGGTATGAATTATTCCTGGAAGCAACTGAATTTGTGCATGCTGAGAATACTCCTTTCTGTGTGCCTTTCCTGGGCATAAAGTCTTCTCTGCAACTCAAGGTTAGGGAGCACTTTTGAATCTCTCAGAGATCCGCAAGGCAATTATGAAGACTAAACTCTGAAATCCATGGAGGCACCATCTTAGACAATGGCACTTAATCCTTTTCTCTAGCACACTGGGGGTGGGGGTGGGGGGTGGTCTAACTTGTACTATCAGTAATAGTAAATCACTGATAGCCAAGAAGAGAGGTAATAATGATGGACCACTTTTATTAAATAGCCAGATATTGTACTCAACATTTTATATCAATTAAGTAAATTACTGCATCTCCAGGATATAGGTATGGAAACTAAATCAGAGAGATTGGGTGACTTATCCTGATAGACTCCTCCTTTAAGAAATGCGGTGATAGCAAAAAAAAAAAAAAAAAAAAAAAAAAGGAGTTCCCGTCGTGGCGCAGTGGTTAACGAATCCGACTAGGAACCATGAGGTTGCGGGTTCGATCCCTGCCCTTGCTCAGGGGGTTAACGATCCGGCGTTGCCGTGAGCTGTGGTGTAGGTTGCAGACATGGCTCGGATCCCGCGTTGCTGTGGCTCTGGCGTAGGCCGGTGGCTGCAGCTCCGATTAGACCCCTAGCCTGGGAACCTCCATATGCCACGGGAGCGGCCCAAGAAATAGCAAAAGAAAAAAAAAAAAGGAAATGTGGTGGTGAAGTAAGAGAGAACGTGAAAGGAACAGTTACAGAGAAAGCAGGTTTCTTTTCCCATTTAACTGAATTTTTATCTGAACCCTGTCCTTTTCTTTAATGTAGGCTGTCTGCTTGGCCCAGTGTTGGGGAAACATGGTGAAGGAATTAGAGATGAAAATGGCAGGTTCCCTAACTTTGAGGTACAAATGGACAATTTGATGAGGCAAGAAATAGAAATATAGAAAAGCAAAGACTAGGCGGTGCTTTTAAAGCTAGGTTGTAAGGCAGTTGCTTGGAACTTGGAGTGTATTTTATATCAGGAACTTGCTAATGCTGAGCACTTTTATTTATTTTTTAATTCTTTGTCTTTTTAGGGCCACACCTACAGCATATGGAAGTTCCCAGGCTAGGGATCAAATTGGAGTTGTAGTTGCTGGCCTACGCCACACCACCAGCAATGCCAGATCCAAGCTGTGTCTGCAACCCACATCACAGCTCATGGCAAAGCCAGATCCTTAACTCACTGAGCAAGGCAAGGGATCAAACCTACATCCTCATGGATTCTAGTCAGTTTTGCCACCACTGAGCCACCATGGGAACTGCACTAATGATGGGTACTTTTATAAGTATATCCATAAATTAAATTTGTCTTGGAGTTCCCGTCGTGGCGCAGTGGTTAACGAATCCGACTAGGAACCATGAGGTTGCGGGTTCGATCCCTGCCCTTGCTCAGTGGGTTAACGATCCGGCGTTGCCGTGAGCTGTGGTGTAGGTTGCAGACATGGCTCGGATCCCGCGTTGCTGTGGCTCTGGCGTAGGCCGGTGGCTGCAGCTCCGATTCGACCCCTAGCCTGGGAATCTCCATATGCCGTGGGAGCGGCCCAAGAAATAACAACAACAACAACAAAAGACAAAAAGACAAAAAAAAAATTAAATTTGTCTTGTGATATAGCTGAAATGCTGTTTATTTTTTATAACAATTAGTATGAGAAATAATGTTATAATAATAATTAAATAAAATGAACTATAAATTTGAATAAGGTGTGGGTTTTAATGCTGGTACTTGAAGAAAAGGTGGTTTAATTACTAGTGGGGTAAAATAAGATGAAGGCTTCAGTAGAGACTCTGAATAGGACTTTTGGCACTTTCAAAGACTTTAGAGATGCTGCACAGGTTTTTTTTTTTTTATCATGTTTGATTTCACTTTAAAGCACATGACCTTCAGTTCTTTAATTTGGTTGCATCAACTCTGCTTTTACACTCATCAAATGTAATTAGAGCTTTTGGCTGAATTACGAATGGAACAAAGAAGAAAATGCTAAGGCCATTATAGATTTTTGGCTACCTAGCTAGGAGTGGTAACCTTTTTACCTCCTAAACTCTTGGCCCTTACTTTCCATCCAGCCTGTTTTCTCAATACAAGAACCTAGTCATATAGCTGCTTCAATTTCTCTGCCTTAGTTTTTCCCTGCCTCAGACTGCTTAATCCATTTCTTTCATCTGGAACTCATTTAGTGACTTCTACCCAGTTCCCAAGTTCCCACTGTGTTTGGTGGAAACGAACCCAACTAGTATCCATGAGGATGCGGGTTCGATCCCTAGCCTCACTGGTTGGGTTAAGGATCTGGTGTTGCCACGAGCTGTGGTGTAGGTCACAGACATGGCTCAGATCTGGCATTGCTGTGGCTATGGTGTAGGCCAGCAGCTGCAGCTTTGATTCGACCCCTAGCCTGGGAACCTCCATATGACATGGATGTGGCACTAAAAAGACAAAAAGAAAGAGAGAGAGAGAGAGAGAGAGAGACTGAGAGAGAGAGAGAGAGAGAGAGAGAGAGAGAGAGAGAAAGGAAGGAAGGAAGGAAGGAAAGAGGAAAGAAAGAAAGAAAGAAAGAAAGAAAGAAAGAATGAAAAAATGAAAAAAACATGGTTTTTTTCAAAAGACAAAATGAAAAAAAAATGGTTTCTCAGAAGAGAGAAGCTACAATCTTGGTCCTAAAAAATAGAGGACTCAGATAAGCAGAGAAGGGGACTAAACAAAAGAACTATTGTAAATATAGGCAGCAAATTCAGATTTAAGAAAAAGTATTTCTGATTGAAATGGAATTTCTTTGAGGAAGTAACTGATGTTAGAGTTGGAAAGGGGCTAGATTGTGACCTTAAGGGTCAGGGCAAGGAGTTTATATTTTATCTTACACGGAATGAGGAGCTAATGGTCATTTCTTGATCAAAGTGGAAGTTTATGAAACTTTGATCAGCTATGGTTGTGAGGATTGATTACAGCAGGTAAACGACTGAGGCGGTGAGATCAGATAGGAGGTTGAGGGCCTGGGTTGATATTAGAGGGGATGGGAAAAGGAGAAGTGCAAGAGACATTGCCAAGTAAAAATTACCAAAACTTTGTAACTGATTGGATAGGGATGAGGGCAAAAAATAAGAATAGTTAATAATGACTATGAGGTTTGAGCCAAAGCAAAGGATAAATTGTAAGAAAGGAATTTATCATAGGAAAACAACCGCACATGTGCAAAAGTTGTTCATTGTCGCATTGTTTGAAGCAGAAAAAACTTAAAAACAACCTAAAGGTCTGTATTTTTCAGGATAATAAATGATATATATTATAATAAACAACCCTTGAATCTCAGTGAATTGACACCATAAAGATATATTGTTCACTCATGTGGTCCAATGAAGTCAGTGAGGGATCATATACTCCTCACAGTCTCTCCGAGATCCAGTTTCTCACATCTTATAATACCACCATCTTCTGCACAATGCTTCCATGGTCACTATAGAGGGAGAGAGAGAGAGAGCAGAGGAACTTGTCTATTTTAGCAGCAAGGCCTAGAAGTAGAACGTATCACTTCCATCCACATCCCATTGACCAGAACTGGTCATATTGCCCACCTGTAACTATATATGTGCCCAGGAGGAAGGTAGAGTGGGTCACAGAACACATAGCAGTGTCTCTTACACAAGGGCAAGGGCCATTTATCCAAATAAGCTATGGATGTCTTTTCTATGGAATACTATTCAGCACTTAAATAAGAGAATGAGATATATCTAGGTAGACTTAAATGGAAAGATCTACAGAACATTTTGTTGATTAAAGAGAATAATTTGAGAATGATACATTAAAATATAACACTGAGATTTTAAAAAACCCAAAGGTCCAATGTTTTATATAAGTACATATTCTGTAAATATATATACAAATGTATAGAAAAAGATCTAGAAGTCTATCAAAACCCAAACTGTCAACAATGGTTATTTCTGAAGAGGAGAAGAGTGGACCTTGACTATTGATGGCATGCAAAATATGCCTTAGTTGTAACTTAAAAATTATAAGGAAAGTGAATTCATGTATTATGCATATGATTAAAATTTATATTGAAATTATATTTGGAGATATGTAATTTTGTTTATTTCTTTCAAAAAAGGGTTTCAGCTATGAATTTAGATTTTGACTTATTGAGTTTAAAGAGCTAATGTAATATCCAGGTTGCTGTTGGTGGTTGGGGTCTAACATTCAGCTAGATATGCAGGTTTGGAGCTCTGGGAAGAAGCTGGAATTAGAGATGTTGCATAGAGGTGAGTACTGAAACCATAACAATGTAAAGGACCTCAAAGGTAAAGCTCCTCAAAGCACCAGAGCATGATAAGAGGAGACAGTTGTGGCAGAATATAAATCAATGCTTCCTTCAAGGAGAAAGCTTTGTTACCAAAAACTGTTGGCTGAACTAATCTATGTGCTTAGTGATGTGAGTGATTTACATTCTAGACATGCTTCTTATCTCATTGTGAACTAGTAACTAATAGTTTGAGGACTGGCACTGGCACATGGACTATGGTTTGAGTAGCAGTGCTCTATGGAAGAGATAATCTAGAGAAAGAAGGGATTTCTGTGGTGAACCTTGGGCTGTGACTGTATTTTGAAGGGATAGGAGGAAAAGAGAAAGAAGTAATAAGATAGTGTCCCTGGAGTCAAGTAAAAGAAACTTTCAGGCATGGAAGGAAGGTGGTCAACAGTGTCAAATGCCACAAAGAATGAGAGAGGGAAAGACATTGGAGTTGACTCTGTGTGTGTGTGTGTGTGTGTGTGTGTGTGTGTGTGTGTGTTCACGTGCCCATGCATGGGTGTGTACATATACTCGCTCATGTTTGAGAAAACCTACACTTATCAAACATGTATTCTATGTCATGAACTTTGCTATAAGCTCTACAAGCATTATTTCATTTCAAGGATTTATTGATGAAAATAGAAGAGTGTGGGAGTGCGGTGGGCCTAGAAGCCAGAGTGCTGGAGGTTAAGGAGAGGGCAAGTAGATGGATATAGGCAGTCATTGCAGAGAAGGTAGGTGATACAAAGAAGGGAGCAGAATGGTGGGTAGAAATGTAAGGAGAAGAGAATTCTACGGCACTAAGATTGACTGTTTTCAGTAAGGTGGGAGACAAGATTTAGTACAGCAGGGCTTGACTGAGCAGAGAAGGTATGTGACAGACACTATGGAATGTAATGGGGGAGCCAAATGCTATGTATAAAATAGTTTCAGCATAATTTTATGACCTCTTCTATCGAGGCTCAGAAAGGCAGAAATCACAAATGCACACAGTAGAGGTTACTTGTGTATTGGCAGAAGATTAAGGTGGTTGAGTAATTGATACTACCAGCCCCCAGCCACTTTTTCTTAATCTTAAATTTATAATAGTATGATTTCTTTCAGGTTCCTTTTCAGACAGACAATTGTGACAGCTAAACCCTCCTCTTGCATTGAATGTCACTGATGTGTTAGTAGAAAAAGCTTTGCAGGTTTCTAGCTCCCCCTTCCCCCCAAATAAATCTGAAAAGAAAACTAACTCCTCTGAGCAGGTCCATGGGGACATTGTTTCTGCCCATCCATAAGTGGTTTTAACACAGAAAGGATAGATGAGAGCCTGTCTGACCAACAAAGAGACAGGAGATTGGTTAGGATTCGGTGTGGGGTGAAAGTGTCACATAGCACAGCCTGGGGATAAGGACAATTTAAAGAGATTATACTGGGAACTGGAAGACCAAGCCAAGCTGACTAATAGCAGTAGAAAGATGACAGCGACTGGGCTCAGGGATCATTCAATTCCCACTAGTGTTTGCAGTGTGACTCTCAAATAATTTCTGTGCAAATTCAGTCTAGTTAATAAGTATTGGAAATTTCAGGCCTTCACAGGTCCTTGTCCCCATCTAAGTCCTTGAATCATTTTAAATCCACTATGCTTTCTTTTTCCTTCTCCTCGTTTTTCCTTTATCCCTTCTTTTCATGTTCTTTCATACTGTTGCTGTGTACACTTAAGTTTGTAAGCCACCAAAAGAAAGAACAGCTCTGGACAAAGTTGTGAGTCAAGGCAATTCAAGATTGGACTAAGGTGTCAGTTCCGCCACTAACTAATTGTGTAACCTTGGACAACTGCTTTCCCACCATGGATTTCAGGTTCTACATCTTTAAAATGAAGAGCCTGAGCTAGATCAGCAAAGCCTGTGCATTCAAAGCAACAGGAGGTATGTTTTTAGGAAATCTGGTTGTCCCCTTGTTGGAGCCTCAGTAGATATGGAGTAGAGCCTAGGTTTTATTTTATTTTTAGTTTTTGTCTTTTTAGGGCCGCACCCACAGCATATGGAGATTCCCAAGCTAGGGGTAGAATCAGAGCTGTAGCCGCTGGCCAACACCACAGCCACAGCAACTTGGTATCCAAGCTGTGTCTGCAACCTATACCACAGCTCATGGCAACGCCGGCTCCTTAACCCACTGAGCGAGGCCAGGGATTGAACCTGTGTCCTTGTGGATACTAGTCAGATTCATTTCCACTGGGCCACAACAGGAACTCCTTTTTTTTGGGGGGGGGGCTAGGTTTTAAAAAGTGACCTAGCTGATTCAAATATATACCTCCAATTGAGAAACACTGGCAATAGATTATTGTTAAAGGATTTTTAGCTGTAACATTACATGAGGAGGGATGTGTGTGCACATGCATGTGTGTGAGAGAGAGAGAGGGAGAGAAAGAGGGCTTTCTTTCTCTGGAAAGCAAGCTAGCTCCTATTGTTCACAAAATTCAAAATTGGGGTCCTGGGACTGTAATGTAAAATTTCTATTTTTTCAATGTACAGATATGTTCTGAAAGACTTAGTAGCTAATGCATGCAAATGCTCTATTTCCTTTCCCAGAGAAATAACAAAATATGACAAGGAACAGGGCAGAATAAAATCAGGGCCTTCCTGGGAGTAGGAATATGGAGATGTGTCATAGGTCCAGCTCTCCAGAAGGTTGAGGATTATGCCCCATCTTTTCCTAACTTGCTGACACTTGAAAAGGACTCCAAGAATCATCGATTGACATTCAGGTATTAAGACCTACTGTGGGAGTTCCCATTGTGGCGCAGTGGTTAATGAATCCAACTAGGTACCATGAGGTTGTGGGTTCGATCCCTGGCCTTGCTCAATGGGTTAAGGATCCGGTGTGCTGTGGTGTGGGTCGCAGATGTGGCTTGGATCCTGTGTTGCTGTGGCTGTGGTATAGGCCGGTGGCTACAGCTCTGATTGGACCTCTGGCCTGGGAACCTCCATATGCCGCAGCAGCGGCCCGAGAAATGGCAAAAAGACAAAAAATAAAAATAAAAATAAAAAAGACCTACTGTGGATGGATGGGAAATGAAGTTTTACTGTACAGCACAGGGAACGATGTCCAGTCTCTTGGGATAGAACATGATGGAGGATGACATGAGGAAAAAATGTATATGTATGTGTGCCTGGGTCTCTTTGCTGCCCAGCAGAAACTGGCAAAACATTGTAAATCAACGATACTTTAATAAAAAAGGAGACATTATCTTTTGAAATATTATTTTGTCAGGGATATTTGCACTTTGAGGAGCCTATGCCAAAGAACTCCACTTTGAACCAATGTTTATGGGAAATTTTGGGGAAATGTTGTCTATCAGAAGATTAGAATTTGATTTCTTGATGACTATGATGGTGCTTGTAGGAGGGGAACTCAATAACTGAAAGTCTACAGTGAAAGTGAATAGCTGCTCTGCTATGGGCATTAAGCATAGGACAGAGGGCCTTAAGAAGTAGTGGGGAGAGGGACTTTGCATAAACCCTATGTGATGCATTCTTCCAATGGTAGCTGGACTAGAGATTGGCATTTAGGAAGGTCAGCATGGATGTTCCAGGGTGCAGAATTCCTAAGCATGGACTTTAGTTAGTGGGACAATGGAGAAGGTCCATGTATCCAATTTCTATCCTTTTTGAAGTGAATTATTGGTGAGGCAGGGTTTTAGAGCTGTTCCACTGAAATTGAAAAGTCCATCCCAGCCAACTGAATTCACTGTTCAAAGAGACCTACAGGCTCCATATCTCCCATTAGCTCCCAAATCCCCAAGGTGTGAGCTTGGGTCTGAACCAGTGCCATCAGTGTGGTTTGGACCAGCTAGAAAAGCCCCAAACACCTCCCTTCCAGGGTTGGCTGTTTGCCATTGTGGCTCTGGTGAGGAGTCAAGAGGAGATTCTCCCCTAGGGCCTTCTTGTGTTGCACACAGTAGCTGCATAGTCTCTGGATGAAGAGCTGGCTTACAGCTCTCTGTGATTGGAGGGGCAAGTTCCTGGCTCTAAAAAAGCAACCCTACGTTGTACTTCTCTGGAGACAGAGCCTACAGTCTCTCAGCTTCCATAATCCCCTATTTAAAATGAAGTTGCTCTGGAAGCATTCACATATTATCTTCTAAAATCTCTTGAGCTGCTTTTAGATGTTCTTTGAGAGCAAAGCTCTGGTTCAGAGGTTTTGTGCAGTGGTCCCTAGCATGGTCTCCAGACCAGTAGCAGCAGCAGCAGCAGTAGCAGCAGCAGCTGCAGGGAGCTTGTTAGAAATGTATATTCTCAGGCTCCACCCAGACCTAAAACTCTAGGGGTGAAGCCTAGTAATTTGGGCTTTACACAAGTCATTCTCATGCATGCTAAGGTTGGAGACCCTTGGTATAAAGAAAGGAATTTGGGCTTTGGAGCCTGACAGACCTGGGTTTAAATCTGGTCTCTACACTACTTAGGTAAACTTGGCTAATGAAAACAGCTAATATTTATTGAATAATGTGTACTTTATACTAGATAATGTGCTGAGCACAATCAAGGGATATGTGTGTGTGTGTGTGTGTGTGTGAGTGTGAAACCTTTATGGAGTTATATATTATTTTTACTCTGACTTTAGAGTTGAGGAAGCTGAGGCTTTGAAGGGTTAAGTGATGGAGCTCAGGTAGTCTGGCTTCAGAGTCTGAGCTTTTAAACATCTATGTAATTTGAGTATCAGTTTTCTCATTTGTAAAATGGGGATAGTATTATTCTACCTACTTTGGAGGGTTTGGAGAAATAGAAATAATAGATCTTGGGACCATTCTTCAGAGGTAGTCCAGCTCAGTCCTGCTGAACTGGAACCTTTCTGTAGAATCTATAGTATACATGGTGCTTTCCCAAAAGATATCACCAATAGTGTAGCTAGGGCAGCAGGAGAGAGATGAAGCTGTAGGAAGAGCCCCAGAGGTGGCAAAGAGCCCTTCTCCTGCTTTCCAAGTTGCAGCTTTAATCTAGGCTAGGCCCCTTCCCTCTTGCCATCCCCACCTTTCACCTAGGCCTAATGGAGCTAAGGGAAGCAGCCCTCTCCATGGAAACTCCTCCTCCGCAGTGATTCAGGTAGGCCTCTAGGGATCACCTTACTAGGAAACTAGTGCTGTGCTGTACTCCTCCATCAGTGAACTCCGGTGGGAACAAGATTGATGGAGAGGTCCCTCCCCAAACTCACCCTGCAACCAGTTTGAAGATCCACACCCTGTTAGCGCAAAGAAAAGGTGATGTGGAGTCTCGGAAAAAAAAAAAAAAAAAAAAAAAAAGCCTCTCCTTTTTTTCATCTTCCTTATAGCTCCTATTTGGCCTGGGGAAAAGGTATAAGATAAATTCCTTCCTATGCTTTCTATTGAAAGGTTGCCATGGAAACCAGGGCCAGCCTCTGCCTTTGGCCTATTGGCAGTCAACAAATAGCTCCAGGGCTGCGTTCCTCATTATTATGGCCCCCTTCCCTAGTGGCTGCCCCTATCTCAGTGCTGCACACAATAAGTGTACAGTTCATTCCTTCACTTAACCATTGTTAGTTGAGCATCTACAATGTGTCAGGCCCTGTTCCTAGGTTCTGGAGAAGCAGAGGTGAATAAAACAAATAAAAGCTTGCTAAACTAAATTAAATCGAATAAGATTGAATTTCTCAGCTTTTGGCAAGACACTGAACTAACTCAGTACTGAAAAGAATCCCAAATGATTTTCACGATAATTTATTTCATGAATATTTATTAAGCACTTACTCTGTACGAGGCACTATTTTAGCTGCAGAGAATACAGCAGTGTACAAGGTCTCTGCTTTAATAGAACTTACTTTCTTAAAGAAGAAGACACATAATGAGCAAGTAGATAAATAAGATAATGATATTAGATGGTGATAAGTGCTATGAAGGTAACAACTTAGATAGTGACCAATGTTGGGACAGGGTGGGGGGTTTCTCTAAATAGAGTGGATGGGGAATGATATTTGACTGGAAACCAGGAAGATGAAAAGGAACTGGCCCTGGGAAAATCTAAGGGAAGAGCATTCCAGACAAGGGAATAGTATTTGAAGACTCTCTAAGCTGGGACTAGCTTGGCTTGTTTAAGGAATTGAACAAAAATCGGAGCAAGGTGGAAAATAGTTAAGAAAGGTATCTAGAGGCTGAGTCTTCCAAGGTCTGCTAGGCTGAGATAGGGAGTTTGGATTCTTGTTTTCATGTTATGTGAAGCCGTTAGAAAGTATTGAGCAATATACATACATGGTATGATTTATGTTTTAATGAGAACACTCTGGCAAGCTGTGTGGAAAAAGACTGTGCAAGGGAAAGAGTTTGTACTGGGAGACCAGTGGATTAAAGATGGCAATATTCCATTTAATTTTTCAAAGTTGTGACCACATAAGTATGCAATATAAGCAACAGATTAAAAAGACTGAGTATGCACGCCTTGAGTTTAAATTAGTGGCTTGCAAAAGTGGCTATGCTCTTTATGCTGCCTCTCATCTCAGTTAACTGGGATGCTCTCAGGTTAAAGCTGAGACCAAAAAGATCTTTCTTTTTTATAGCCCTTTTCGTGTGTGTGTGTGTTTGTGCTATGACATCTCCGTGTCTTCTCATTTAGGTCTCTAAAATTAATTTGTATATATGTATTAATATATATGTATAATTATTATATACATATATATGTATTAATATATATGTATTAATTATTGCCACTCTCACACCTATATTTTTCTAAGAAGCAAAAACAGTAAAATAGTAAAATTGCAAAATTTAAAGTAATCACAGTAGTATATTTCTGCCTGCAGGAAGAAAACCCTATTTATGAAATCTTGGATTTACAAATCGGATAAACTAAGAGATAATCATTCACATTACACAACGTTCTTCTTTTCTTTTTTAGCTATCTATCCTAAAACATTTGCTAACCAGTTCTTTTAAATAGCAATGTCTCTAGTACGGTTAAGTTTTTGTTTATAGATCATGAACCAATCATTACTAATCATTAACTGTGTGACAGTGGGGCTAGAGGGCAGAGAAATTCAATTCAATTCAACAAACATTTATTGAGGTCTACCTTGTACAAATAAGGAAGAGGGTAGGTCCTAGGGAAAATACAAGGATAAATAAGGTTAATTTCTTGCCCCCTGGAAGCATGAAACATTGTGTGGGAAGACATCTAGTACACAGCTAGTTATAACATGAGACAGTCTAGAGCAGAGATCTGTAAAAAGAAAAGTGCTGTGAAACATGGAAAGAGCAATTCGGTCTGACTGGAAGAGGTGGGGAAGGCTTCAGAGAAATGAATTTCTTTCATCTATTCATTCAACAGCCTTCATTGAGCGCCTACCATATGCCACAAATTGTGATAGATGCTTGGAGTACCATGGCGAATGAGACCATAAACAAGCCATTACAATCTAATGTGACTGGGACTATGAGAGGGATAGTATAGGGTGCTATGGGACTATAGAGGAATGACATTAAGTCTAGTAGATAGGGAATTGCCATCATGGCTCAGTGGAAATGAACCCCACTATAGTATCCATGAGGTCTCAGGTTTGATCCCTGGCCTCACTCAGTGGGTTGAAGGTCTGGCATTGCCGTGAGCTGTGGTGTAGGTCACAGACATGGCTTGGATCTGGTGTTGCTGTGGCTGTGGTGTAGGCCAGCAGCTGCAGCTCCAATTCAACTCCTAGCAGGAAACTTCCATATGCTGCAGGTGCGGGCCTAAAAAAAAAAAAAAAAAAAAAAAAAGTTTAGTGGATAGGCTTTGTGGAGCTGTCATATAAGCCAAGACAGAAGATGAGTACAGGTTAGGCAAGTAAGAGCTGGGGTGGGAATACAGTGCAGTGTTCTAGGCAGAGGAAGCAGCATGAGATAAGGCTTGGAGGTATGTTCAGGGAGGGGAAGAGAGAGAGAGAGAGAGGATATGATAACTGAAAATAATCATTTCCTGATATTTCACTATGTTAGCCATAGCTTGTATCTGCAGCAGGAGATTAGGTACAGCAGCTCCTTAGCCATCAAGTTCTTTCCCACTAGCTGCTCTTAATGAGTTGTCTTTGGTTAAGACAAAGAACTATCCAATAACAAATAGTTCAGTAGGCCACCACCATACTTACATTCCCAACTAGTCCTGGATAGGCTGGGAAAGAGGGGTGAGATGACCATTCTTGGGTGTTCGCTTTTTTCATGGCAGCACTGTATGGAATTAGTCATTTGGCTTCAGATAATGTCAAGAGGATCCTAGAGGACAGCAACACACACACACACACACACACACACACACACACATATTTTTTTTCAGAGATTTGTATCCAAGCTAATTCTTGTTGATATGCTAGAGGTGATTTCCCCCACTTAGTAGGGGGCAAAGTAGGCCTTTTCATGGGATTTTCAGAGTTAATGGAGGTCTTAGCATTCGTGACATGTTCCAGATGTAATAAAGACAACCAGTTACTTTTACATATTTCGGAAGTACTATGTTATAATCATTTATTACATTTTAATACTTCATGCAATCTCCACAAGTCCATACTTCAGTTTGTCAATTGGAAACAATAGAATTTTTTTTTAAAAAAGTATTTAAACAATCAATTTATTTGTTATTTTATTTTATTTTTTGCTTTTTAGGGCCACACCTGCAGCATATGGAGGTTCCCAGGCTAGGGGTCAAATCTGAGCTGCAGCTTCTGGCCTTCACCACAGCCCCAGCAATGCAGGATCCAAGCTGCATCTGCAACCTACACCACAGCTCATGGCAATGATGGATACTTAACCCACTGAGTGAGGCCAAGGGTTGAACCTGCATCCTCATGGATACTAGTTGGGTTCATTACTGCTGAGCCACAATGGGAACTCATGTATTTTTAAAATAAGAAATCATATATTTATTTGGTTAGAATTCTTAAAACAAGAAAAGAATACACTTATAGTCATCCCAAATACTGGAAATAGTAGAAATATGGGAAATAGTAATTTTTTTGCCTAAAACTTGGTGCTTTTTTTAAAAAAATTATTTTCATTAGAGTATAATTGATTTACAGTGTTGTGTCAATTTCTGCTGTATAGTATAGTGACCTAGTCACATATATATATAGAGAGATTCTTTTTCTCATACTATCTTCCATCATGCTCTATTCCCAAGAGATTGTATGCAGTTCCCTATTCCATACAGTAGGGCTTTATTGCTTATCCGTTCTAAATGCAATATTTTGCATCTACCAACTCCAAACTCCCCATTTATCCCATGAAGCATTTTTATTTTCATATAAATGCATACATTTCCAAATGGAATTTTAAAAAATTGAAATTGCAAAAAAGGACCAACACTATCAATGTATAATGTAAAAAATAACATTTTTGATAGTAGAATAAATTGGAACAAATTTTCTTGAAAACAATTGGAAATTATTTTCACTCTTCAATATAATTGTCTAGAAAATATCCTATAACACTTAGAAAAACTAAAAATATAATACAATTTATTGAACCAAAATTTCCAATATGGAGTTATTTTAAATAATTGATAATGACTGAAATATTTAGTAAATTTTGGAAAATGTATTTAGTGCAGCACTATTTGAAGTTTGGCATGTGAGAATGGCCTAGAGAAGTTTTATAACAAAGATTTCAACTACATTTTACCCTAGAGTTTCTGATTCAGCAGATCTGGGATAGAGCCCTAAACTTGTATTTCTAATTTCCCAGGTGATGGTGATATTTTGAAACAATAGAACTTTTAAAAAACTTTTTTGTGTGTGAGAAATATAGCACACATACAGAAAAATGCATAAAACATAAATATACAACTTAATGTTATTCTAAAGTAAACAACTGGATAACCCTCACCCAGTAAAGTTTTGGAAATACAGATACGGAATATGGGTGCATGTGTGTGTGTACATGAGTGTGTGCATATGTGTAAGCATGCGTTTCTATGTATAGTTTCTTTTATTTTTTATGAAGGTATAGTTGATTTATAACGCATTAGTTTCGGGTATACAGTATATATATATATATATATACTCATATTCCTTTTCAAATTCTTTTCCCTTATAGTTTATTACAAAATATTGAGAATAGTTCCTTGTGCTATAACAGTAGGTCCTTATTATTTATCTATTTTATATAGAGTAGTGTGTATATGTTAAGCCCCAAATCCTAATTTATCCCTCCCCCAACCTTTCCCCTTTGGTTACTATAACTTTGCTTTTGAGATTTGTGAGTCTGTTTCTGTTTTGTAAATAAGCTCATTTGTATCACTGTTTTAGATTCCACATATAAGTGACACCATATGATATTTTTCTTTGTATGATTTACCTCACTTAATATGATAATCTCTAGGTCCATTTATGTTGCTGCAAATGGCATCATTTCATTGTTTACTATGCTGATATATATACCACATCTTCTTTATCCATGCCTCTGTCGATGGACATTTAGGCTGCTTCCATGTCTTGGTTATTGTAAATAGTGCTGCAGTGAACATAATGTTCAATGCACCCCAGTGTCATATTTTCTTAAATGAAACATGGCTGATCGCATAGTCTCACAATGATTGTTGCCATTGCTATTGGTACTGTGCTGGAAGATTGGCATGCACTGTCACATTTTGTCCTCTTAACTTCCCTATGGACATGAAATGAGGGTCAGTGGTTAAGTGACTTGTTCGTGTTCATCCAGCCAGACTTTTCATAGACCACTTGCCTGCTTATGAGAGAAGGACTGAGCCTTCTAAAAGGTTAGTGGCTGAGGGGGATAAGCCAGGCTGTAGCTCAGATTTCTTATGGAAGGGTAGAACAGTTCCTAGAGGAAGGAGCTCTAAATCATAACTATCAGAAGGGCATGACAAGCTGCTTTTGTTATAAGTGGCATCGGGCAGCAAAAGTTTCTAGGTTGATTCTTACAATACATGCAGGTTCAGATCCTGCATCTACCACTTACCAGCAAGTCACTTCAATTCTCCAAACCTCATTTTTTTTTAATCTGTAAAATGGTAAACTATCTCACACAATTGCTCTGAGGGTTACATGTAACAATTGATATGAGGAACGTTTGCAAACTAGATTGTGCACACAAATGTTAGATATCATTATTATCTTCTATTCCTATTTTTGTTGAGGCATTTCTAAGTACCCTTTTGATCATGTACAAGATGAGATTCACACCTGAAAATAGTGTAGATACTCTTTAACATAATATGCATAGATTTACTTACTTTTTTTTAAAAAAAAATAAGAATGCCTTAAAATTGGTCCTAAAATGTGAAGTCATAATTCATATGCAGCAGAGATGTCTTCATGCAATAGGAGTATATCAAAGGGTTCTTCCAGGAAGATATGTTGACTAAGAAGAGTATTTTGATTCTCAATATGACCTTTGGGGTCAAGATGCTGTGGGAGGAGAAGGTAGAGGGAGTGAGCAAGAGGCCCTATCCGTCATGTTCTCCAAAACAATAAGCAGCCTTCAGCCACCATTGCTGGGAAGTTGCTGTTCCTTTGTATGTTAAGGCAATTTCTTGGAGAATAAGAACAATCTGCTATTTATCTGAAGAATACTAGACTTTTCCACTAATTTAATTCACTCACTTTCTCTATGTATACATATATATACACATATAGTCTTTTTAAGGCTGCACCTGTGGCATATGGCAGTTCCTAGGCTAGGGCTCAAATCAGAGCTGTGGCTGCTAGCATAGGCCAGCAGCCACAGCAACGTGGGTTCTGAGCCACATCTGTGGACTTCTTTGCAGCTCATGGCAATGCTGGATCCTTAACCCACTGAACAGGGCCAGGTATTGAACCTCTGTCCTCATGGATACTAGTTGGATTCGTTACTGCTGAGTCACAATGGAAACTCCTCTCTATGTATACTTTTGAGCACCTACGGTGTGTTTAGCTTTGTTCTAGGAAGTGCTGTGGATGATGGCTCTCTGTGCTCAATGATTGCACAGAAAAGGCAACAATCCATTATAATCACTCCCGGAGCAAGATGGGTATCATCAACAGGGCAGCTGCAGTCCTGAGAAGGAGGGCATCATTGAGGCTTAATGTGATCTGCAGGACCAAGCATTGGTGGACACAGAGACAGGAATAAACTCTGCTAGGTTTGTCACGTCTCTGAAGGCGGTTTTATTTTTCAGCTCACACTTGACTTGCTACAGGAGTGTGCATGTGTATGTGTGTGCACATGCCCACACATACTGATTCCAAATCATACAAAACCCTATGAACACTCATAATGTGCCAGCACTGAACCAGGCATTGAGGGCAAAATGATGATTAAGGTTGTGTCTCATTTGGCTCTCCACATTAGGCACCTCTTAAAATAGCTGGACCTCAGGTACTTTTAAGCTTGAATCTTCCTCTCATGCTTCTCTTTGTTCTGGTCCCAGCCTCCTTAGGGCTCCATTTTCTGATTTGCCTTTTCCTCAGCACTTCTTTTTTTTACCAGTCCCCACCCCTCATCTCTTGCTTGTCCTTTTAATTTTGAGCCTGTTGAAAAATGGATGCAAATACCTATAGTTCATTCCTGTAGACAGTCCTGAGCCGCCCCTTGCTGGCTGCAGTCACCCCAGACTGTGTACTACCCTGGAATCCCCTTTATTACCACAGTCTGCAGCAGACAGAAAGTCAGCACTGCTGATTTTCTTCTCCGTCTTCATCATTGTTACCATCAAACATCCCTAGGGTGTCTACAAGTCTCTCTCCCATCCCTTTTTCTTCTTCTCCTCCTTTCCTCTACCTTGTTAGTTCTTCATCTCCCCACCCCCATCTCTTTAGCACCAATAAATCTTTTATTTTTCAGTAGCAATGAGCTTTCAGACCATTCCATTCTTTTTCTCTGGGGTTTTATCTAGTTCTCTGATTTCTAGTCTATTCTCAGCCAAATATCAAATGTGATCTACGTCTGGACAGCTACAATATATGCAGTGCCTATTTTCGCTGCATGAATTTCATCTGATTACATGTTTGCATGTACCTCAGTGTGCCTTCAGAGAATCAAGCCCACTCTTAATTATACGCACTACTCGAGGTTATCATTAGTACTGATAAGCTCTGAATCTTCTCCTTTTGGCTTAGAGATGGCTTTAAGAATTTCTTTTATAGCCACCTCTGTTCCTAATTCTGTTTTTCTTGGGCCAATATTAGAATGAGTTTGCATTTCCTGAGCACACATGAATTGTTGGCAAAGGGAGGGGGGAGCCTGGTGGTTGGGAGTCAAGGCGCCTGGATGCAGCCTCTGCAATTGAGAGGAGGGGCAAACAAGGGCTCTAAATGACCACAGATAATTCACAAAATAAATGATCCACAGGCTGATAATCAAACAGTGAATATGCTTTAAACACTGCGGCAAGCTTCAAGCCATGATGAAGTGTTTTTTGGAGCTGCTCTTGTCGCAGCTGTGAGGCTGCTTTTCATAACTGAGCAGAGCAGTACTGCGGGCACTAACTGGGCTGCAGAAGCCAGCCTTTGAGGGGCCACCAGTGGGTCTAATGCATTGTGCTCAAAGGATGGGGCAATCTTCAGGCCACTACAAAAAGCTAATTTTTAGTCTGAAGCCCAAAGTGTGCAGGGGTCCTCAAAATCAGTGGCTTCTGAAAATTATCATATTAAGTGTAGATTGCATTTGGGGACAGGGAGGATCAGAGATATGGGTTTAGTTTCATTGACATAGCCTAGGGTTTGGAATAGGGCCTTAGGACCAGAGGACTAGAGTCTTAAGATATGGAGATGGACAGACACCTTGTTATACTACCTGGACTAATATCTAAAAGTGGGAGGAAGTGGGAAAGGAGAATGAGTAAGTTTTAAGGAAGTGCTGTAACTCAGAGGTTGTACAAAAGTATTGTGTTTAGCCTCAGTATTGCCAATGGATTGCTAATGAGGCTATCATAGGTCCCACAAAGTGGTGGGACTAAGACTGCAAATATTCATGTTTTAATCATAAAGTGCATGCTTTTCTTTCCTTTGAAGACAGAATGGGTATTTAAAAAAATTATTGGAGTGTAGTTGCTTTATAATGTTGTTTTAGTTTCAGGTGTACAGCAAAACTGATTCAGTTATACATATACATACAGCCATTCTTTTTCAGATACTTTTCCCATATAGGTTAATATAGAAAATTGAGTATAGTTCCCTGTGCTATACAGTATGTCCTCGTTGATTCTCTATTTTATATACAGTAATGTGTATATGTTAATCCCAAACTCCTAAATTATCCCTCCCCAACATTTCTCCTTTGGCAACCATAAATTTGTTTTTGAAGTCTCAGTTTTTGAGTCCATGAAGTCTATTGTAAATAAATTCATTTGTATCCTTTTTTAGATTCCACATATAAGTGATATCATATAGTATTTCTCTGTGTGACTTACTTCCCTTAATATGATAATCTCCGGGTCCATTCATGTTGCTGCAAATGGTATTATTTCCTTCTTTTTTATGGCTGAGTGATATTCCATTGCATATATGTAGCACATCTTCTTTATCCATTCATCCGTTGATGGACATTTAGGTTGCTTCCATGTCTTGGCTAGAATGGGTCTTAAAGTCAGTGGCATCTTACAATGGCCCTCAGCCATTTTTTCCTTTTGTTGTTTTTGAAATTTGGATGTAGCTTCCACTTGATGCCATCTTATACTTGAAATGTACTATGTGCCTTGGCTAACTCAGGAAGGCTCATGATGAGGACAGGGCTGAGGTTTAGTGATTCCAGCTGTGAGGGGTTGAGCTAATGAGGGTTGCTATTTTTTTCTTTACATTTTTTGACTGCTACATGCTAATGTTGGCTGGAATGGTGGGTCACTGTCAAACTGCACATCTGTATGGTTCTTACAAAGGCTGACATGAAGACACACTGCCCATCCTAAATTGTATAACTGGTTCTTGGGACTCAAGGGCAGTTTCTTTTTTTTAATTTAATTTTATTTATTTATTTTTTTCCCACTGTATAGCAAGGGGATGAAGTTATCCTTACATGTATACATTTTTCCCCCCACCCTTTGTTCTTTGCAATATGAGTATCTAGACATAGTTCTCAATGCTACTCAGGGCAGTTTCTTACATTCATTTCTGTTAACTTTAATTTTGTTTCATCCAACTCATCATCTCATTCATTCAGTGGGCCAGGTCCTGTGCTGAGGCTGAGATTAAAAAAAAAAAAAAAAAAAAAAAAAAAAAAAAAAAAAAAACAGCCACGTAACTTCCATGTATTGTCGGAGGAATGGACAATAAAAAGACTGATAGGTAAATGCTGTAAATACTAAAGTGCGTTTAGTGTTATATAGAGGCACATTAAAGGGGTACCCAGTCTAAGCTTGGGTTTGGGAAGGATAAGCCTAGAGTGACATTCATGTAGCCTCTTACTAGTTGTGTGATCCCTCTGTGCCTCTTTCTCTTTATCAATAAAATGGGGATAATTATATCACCCATTCATGGAATTGTAGGAATAAAATGAGCTAATAGATGTGGAGCTTTTTTTTTTTTGACTCTGCTCGAGACCAGATTTGCTAGAGAACTCCCCCCTGTGGAAGTTCCCAGGTCAGGGATCGAACCTGCACCACAGCAGCAACTTGAGCCACGGAAGTGACCACGCTGGATCCTTAACCCACTGAGCCACCATGGAACTCCCCATATGGAGCTTTTAGAAAACGTCCTGGCCCTGGTAAGGATTATGTTAAGTGTTAACCAAATCAAGAAAAGCTCTTTGGAAGTTTGAGATTGAGCATTTGAGCAGTTTCTTAAAAGACGAGAAGAGTTATTTTGAAAGGGTAGGACAAAACCTTTCAGGCAGTAGGGATAGGAAGAACATGGTACAATTTGAAAACTGCAAATTTAGTAGAGCAGAGTATAGACTGTATTAGCAATGACTGGGGAGGGAGTGACATGGAGGGTGTCAAAACACAGAACTGATCCTTGTTTGCTATGGTAATGGATTTGAATTGGATCCTGAAGGAGTGAGAAAGACTGAAGAATTTTAAGTCATAATGATTAATCCTTCAACCTATGAGATAATTGCTACCCCACTTTACAGATGATGAAATTAATGTGCTGAAAAATTAAATTACTTGCCCATAACTACATAGCTAGCAATAAATTGAACTTGGGAATCTGCATTACAGTGTGTATATGCTTACACCACTATATGCTTAACCACTTCTCCAAGAATACAGGCAAAAAAAAAAAAAAATCAAGTTTTGGGTGAAAAATGATGTGCTTAATTTTTGACATATTAAGTTTCCAGTACTTGTGAGATATTCAAGTGTTTATGTCCTGTAGGCAATTAGGTATATGGATGGGGAGTTTGACCAAAAAACAGACTGATAGTTAGATATAAAAGTCAATCTTGATAAGGTATAGAGTGAAAAATTAGAATCTGAGTGGGGAAAAGAAGTCCATAATGTTGACTAAGACTGAGCTGCAAGATGATTAGGAAGAAAAGCAGAGATTAGGATAACAATTGAAATAAAGAGAATTTTGGAGTTCCCACTGTGGCACAGTGTGTTAATGATCCAGCATTGTCTCTGTGGCAGTGTGGGTTTGATCCCCACCCCAGTGCAGTGAGTTAAGGATCTGGCATTGCCACAGCTGTGGTTGCAGCTGTGGTTCAGACTCATTCCTTGCCTGAGACTTCTATATGACATGGGTGTGGCCATCAAGAGAAAAAATAAAGAGACTTTCAAGAAGGAAGATGAGGTTGACAGAATTGAAGCCCACAGGGAGGTCAAAGCCTGGTAATTTTCTGTAGAATAAAAATAAGCCTATAAGACAGAGAAGAGAAGGCAGACCAGCTACAGAGCTTGTACCCTAAGGAATGACACAGAAGTGAGTCTTTTGGATTTACATTGTGTTTCATATATCCAAGATTGAGTGCTCAAGAAACCAGCAACAGTAGTAGGCACAGGGGAATGATGTCAAAGAGAGCCTTGTGGAGAGTTGAGACTTTCAACAAAGCTCTCCCTGAATATCAGTGGAGGCCTATGGAGAACTTGGACTTTAATTCCAACATGGGAGTAATGAGGCAACACCCACCATTTCCACACCAGAATGGTTATCAGAGAAGGCCTATAAAATGAGGCTTTTAAATAAGATCCCAAGTCCCATAACAAAATATCCTGAATATCCAGGTTTCAATAAAAATAATGACTCATCATACCAAGAACCAAAATGATCTCCACTTGAATGACAGAAGACTATCAACAGACACCAACAACGAGATGACAGAGATGTTAGAGTTATCAATTTTTTTTTTTACTATATAATGATTTTTTTTCATTATAGCTGATTTACAGTGTTCTGTCAATTTTCTACTGTACAGCATGGTGACCCCGTTACACATACATGTATACATTCTTTTTTCTCACATTATCATGCTCCACCATAAGTGACTAGATATAGTTCCCAGTGCTACACAGCAGGATCTCATTGCTTATCCATTCCAAAGGCAATAGTTTGCATCTACTAACCTCAAGTTTGCAATCCATCCCTCCCCCTTGGCAACCGTGAGTCTAAATTTTTTAAAAAGCTATCATAACAGTGCTTCAATGAGCAACTATAAACAAGCTTAAAACAAATAAAAAAGAGAAAGTTTCAGCAAAGAAATAGAAATTCTCAGCAAAGAAATGGAAGATATAAAGAGAAGCAAATGGAGATTTTAGAACTTGAAAAATACAATATCCAAATTCAAAAATAGTGGATGACTCAATATCAGAATGGAAAAGGCAGAGAAAAGACTGTGCAGTTGAAAATAGAGCAATAAAAAATACTCAATGTGAATAATAGCTGAAAAAAAAAAAAGAAAGAAAGCCTCATGAACTTCCATGTTGTTGGAGTTCCAAAAGAAGACAAAAAAAAAAAAAAAGGGTAGGGCTGAGAAAATATTTGGAGAAAAAAAATTTCCCCTAATTTGGCAAAATATACAAACCATGCCATAAAGTCAAGATGCTAAGTGAACTTAAATCATCCATGCCAGGAAATCCATGCCAAGACACATCACAGTCAAACTTCTGACAACTAAAGACAAATAAAAACAATCCTGAAAGCAGCCATAGAAAAATGATGTTTCCTATAGAAAAAATAGAATGATAGTGAATTTCTCATAAAAAAATGGAGGTTGGGAGGAAATAGCACAAGATTTTTTTAAGCACCAAAGGAAAATAACTTCTGAATCAGAATTCTTTACTTAGTAAAATATCCTTTAGATATGATGGACAAATAAAGATACTCTCAGAGGAAAGAAACTAAGGGAATTTGTGAATAGCAGACCTATTTACCTTAAAAGAAAGGCAAAGGAAGTTCTCAAAACAGAAAGGAAATTATAAAATAAGAGCTCTTGGAACATCAGAAAAGAAGAATAGCCAAAAAAGCCAAAATAGGGAGTTCCCATCATGGCTCAGTGGTAACAAACCAGACTAGGATCCATGAGGATTTGGGTTTGATCCCTGACCTCGCTCAGTGGGTTAAGGATCCGGCATTGCCGTGAGCTGTGTGGTGAGCTGTGGTGTAGGTTGCAGACGCGGAGACTACATTGCTGTGGTTGTGGTGTAGGTGCAATGTAGCTGTAGCTATGTTACTGTAGGTTGTTGTGGTGGTACAGCTGTAGCTCTGATTCAACCCCTAGCCTGGGAACTTACATATGCTGTACCTGAGGCCCTAAAAAGAAAAAAAAAGCCAAAATATAGGTAAATACAACAAGCTTTCTTTATGGACTGAATTGTGTCTCCCCCACAAATTCCTATGTTGATGTTGTAACCCTCAGGAGCTGAGAATGTGACTGTATTGGAGATGGAGCCTTTAAAGAGATGATTAAGGTAAAATAAGGCCATATGGACCATATGGATCCAATATAACTGGTGTCCTTATAAGAAGAGAAGATTAGGGCATACACATGAAGGAAGTGAGTACACGGCAAGATGATGGTCATCTGTAAGCCAAGCAGAGAGGTTTCAGAAGAAACCAAACCTGAAAAATGCCTTGATTTTGGATGTCCAGCCTCTGGAACTGTGAGAAAATAAATTTCCATTGTTTAAACCACCCAGTTTGTGGTACTTTGTTATGGCAACCTGATAAACTAATATACTTTCCTTCTCATCAGTTTATAAATTATGTTTAATGGTTGAAAAAAAATGATAACAGTGATGTTGTTCTCAGTGTATATGGAGGAAATATTTAAGACAATTATGTTATAAATGGAAGAGAGTAAAGGAACATGAAAGAAAGATCTCTTAACTTAATGGTAACAAGAAAAAAATTGACACCAGTAGAATGTGATGATGCATGTATAGTGGAGAACTAAGATTAATCACTAAAATGCTATACAAAGAGATAAATTAAAAATTAAACTTAAAATTTTCAAGTAACCTACAGAAAGGTAAGGAAAAAATAGAGAACTGAAAAATCAAATAACAGAAAAAATTGTTAAAAATAAAATTGTAGGCTTTTAAGACTGAACATCAATAATTACATTAAAGGCAACTAATCGACATTAATTGAAAGAAAGAGATTGACAGAGTAAACTGAAAAAAAAGCATGATCTAACGAAATGCTATCTATGAGAAACTCACTTTGAATATAATGATGTACATAGGATGAAAGTAAAAGTATGGAAAAAGTTATACCATGCAAACATTAATCAGGGGGAGGGAGTGGGATGGGTTGGGAGCTTGGGGTTAATAGATGCAGACTACTGCCTTTGGAATGGATTAGCAATGAGATCCTGCTGTGTAGCACTGGGAACTATGTCTAGTCACTTATGATGGAGCATGATAATGCAAGAAAATAAATGTATACACGTATGTGTAACGGGGTCACCATGCTGTACAGTAGAAAAAAAATAATGTATTTGGAAAATAATAAATAAATAAATAAACAACTCCCCCCCCAAAAAAACCAACCCAGATTGTTAAGTAAATGCAACAGAGGAGAAAAAAAAAGAAAGTAGGAGTGGCTAAATTAATTTTATATAAAATAGACTTCAGAACAAAGAAAATCACCAGGAATAAAGAGAAATATTACATAATGATAAGAGTCAATTCACCAAGAAGATATAAGAATCCTAAATTTATATAAACAAACCAATGAGCTACATAATACGTGAAGCAAAAATTGATAGAACTTTCAGAGAAATAGACAGATCCAGCATTATAGTTGGAAACTTCAACACTTCTCTCTTAGTAATCAATAGAACAACTTGTCAGAACATTAGCAAGGATATAGAAGAACTGGACATCATCAGCCAACAGGATCTAATTGATGTTTATAAAGCACTTTACTCAAAAACATTAGCATATACATTCTTTCCAAGTGTTCAAAGAACATATATCAAGAGAGCCCATGCCCTGGGTAATAAAGCAAACGTCAGCATATTTAAAAGAAGTGAAATCATACTTGTTTTATGGCTGCAATAGAATCAAACTAACATAAAGACAAGTGTTTATTTCAGGGACTCAAGGCTGCTTCAGTATTTGAAAATCAATGTCATCCACCGCATTGAGGCTAAAGAACAAAAATCACATGATCACATCAATTGATGCAGAAATACAGTTGACAAAATTCATCACATGTCCATAATAAAAACTTTCAGCAAACTAAGAAGGAGACATCCTAAGGTTGATAAAAATCATATACAAAAAACTCACAAGTAACATCATACTCGCAGTTAAATACTGAACCCTCTTCTAAGATCTAAAACAAGGCAAGGATCTCTGTTCTAACCATTGCTATCCAACTCAGTACTGGAAGTTCTAACCAGTCAGTAAGGAAATATAAGGCATACAGATAGGAAAGGAAGAAATCAAACGGTTTCTATTTGCATAGGACATGATTGTTTATGTAGCAAATCCCAAGGAAGCTATAATAAAACTCCTGAAACTAATGAGTAAGTTCAGCAAAGTCACAGGCTATTAGATCAAGTACAAAAGTCAATTTTATTTCTATACACTAGCAATGAACATGTAGAAACCAAATCTAAAATATAACACCATCTACAATATCACTCAAAAAATGAAAATTAAACACTTAGGTGTAAATCTAACAAAACATGTATTTTTTAAGATTTGTGTGTTGAAATTACAAAATGATGATGAACAAGTTAATAAAAACATTTAAATAAATGGAAATATGTACTGTGTTCATGGATTGGAAGATTCAACAGAGTAAGGATGACTTTTCCTCTTGAAGTATCGCATAATTTTAACGCAGTCTCTATCAAAATCCCAGCAAGCTTGTTTGTAGACAGAAGCCAAATGTGTTATAAAATTTATATGGAAGTGAACAGGTTCTAGACTATTTTAGAAAATCTTTGTTTTTAATAGGCCTGAACTGGAAACAACCACAAGGTCTTACACAGGTGAATGGGCAAACTATGGTATATTTATATCATGGAATACTTTCAGCAATGAAAATGAATGAACAATTGATACATGTAATAACTTGGATGGACCTGAAGGAATTACAATGAGTGAAAAAAGCCAATATCAAAAAGTCACGCACTGCATAATTCCATTTTTACAACATTCTTAAAATCACAAAGTTATAGAGATGGAAAACAGTTCAGTGGTTAATAGGAATTAAGGATAACAAGGGTAAGGGGGTGACTGGACTGTAAATGAGTAGCAAGATGGTGATGGTATAGTCCTATGTCTTGATGGCAGTGGTTATTGCAGGAATCCACAATACGATAAAATGGCAAGCTATCCACATACACTGTACCAATGTCAATTTCCTATTTTGATATTACATAAAATGTACAATTAAGATGTAATCATTGTGAAACTGACAACATTTATGACTTGAACCTAGCCAGAACCCAGATTGGGGCTTGAACACACATGCCAAGACTCGAACCCAGCCAGAGGTCAGACTGGGACTTGAACCCACCGTTTTTAAAATTAGAATCACTCACCTGGTGTCTGGACTTCCTGAAGTTCAGGTTCCTTGTATCTCAGCGCAGAAGGAATTCAGTGAGAGAGAAAGTGATAGGCAGCAAATAGATTTATTAAGATAGGACGCTTGTGAGAGATACAAATGGGCAGGCAAAGAAATAGTGCCCTGAGGATTAGGTGGGCTACATTTTTATAATCCAAGGGAAGTGGGGAGAGGAGAAAGACCACCTCTTCCTCTTTCTTTGAGTAGACCTCAGGTTTACATCATTAGCTCCTCCTTCATATCTAGTAAGAGAGTATTTGACCCTAATGAGGTCAAACCAGGACTTTCATGGTGCTTATTCAAATCAGCAGAAGGGTGGTAACATATGCTAAAATATGTTGAATCAGCTCAGGATTCCATACAATAAGGGTCTCCTACTTTGGAATGTCATCTTTCCCTTAAATTCCTGTCCTTTTTCCTAATGATCACTATCTTGCCGAACTTGAATGCAGGCCTCATTTTATCTTTCACTTAATGACCTGAGGCATATCTCATGAAGCAAGCCTGCTTCATTCTGATGGCTTTCTTGAGTGATTATTAACTTACCCTGATCTCCTAAAGCTTCCCAGATTTCCTTCTCTATCTATGGTCCCCTACTGGGACTTCTACAACTAACTGTGTAACTATCCTACTCTGTCCCTATCAATGGGGGGAAACTGGGTGAAGATGGGACCATTCTGTACTATCTTTGCAATTTTCTGTGAGTCTGTAATTACCTAAAAATAAACAAATTTTGAAAAACATGGCTAAGTAGTCATTGGAGACATTGAAAAGGGCCATTTCAGTAGAAAGGGAGATGTTGAAGGTAGAGAAAAGAGAATAGATAATGGTGCAATGTTCTTGAGGGAACAGAACAAGAGCATAGATGGAGAAATAAACCTTGGTTAAAAGGACACACCTGTTTTCCTCTGAGGCATGAGGAAGCAGTTAGGGTAGTTGCAGGTAAAGATAAGTGTCTAGGTAGAGGAATAAAATTGGGAGAGTTTCTGGCCTGATGACCTCTGCTTTCTTAGTGACATAGGAGGCAAGATCATCTACTGAATATATTCAGAGATATGGTGGATAAAGAACTTGAAGGGCTTGGTGAAAGTTTCAAATAGGCAGTACAGGTATTGAAAAAGGAATCTGATTAGGGTCACATAGGAAGATTTTCTGGTCGTTTGAAGATCAAGCAAAGGTTGGAGATCAACATTTCATAGTGGTAGTAATCTACAGGCGTGTGTGATTTTTCTCTAGTCATACTTAGCCTAGGAGAGGTGAAGATAGGGCAGATGACCCTGTAAGCATTTGGTTATTAGGGTGCAGTGAAGGGACAAGATGGGAGCAGCAGAAAGAGGACAGTAAAGGGGTGAAGTTATTGCTCATGGGTTCTATGTTGGTTAAAGAGAGTAAATTAAAGTCTCGATGAGACTGAGGAATCGATGTCCTATAGGTAAGGAAGTAAGAGAGTTGGAAGGATAGGAAGCCGTGGTCAGATAATAGGATATTCAAGTTCAGAGTTCAGAAATGGAGTGGTTCCAAGGGCCAACAAGGTCTAGGACATGGTTACACTGGAAGCAGAAGAGAGAATGTTGCCAGAATTAAAGAGAAAAAAGAACTGTGAGACCACACAGTTGAATGGGTTAATTACCTTTGAAGTCCCCTGAGGATGACAGTGAGCCTTGTATGAGAGAGGAAGAGACTAGGGGTAGGTTCCAAAGTCTTTAGTAAATGTGGGCAATGACCAGGAGAATTTTACATGGCACCGACCACTTGCTGAATATATAAACCTCAAAAAAGGAGGATTTTGAGTTCTCATCATGGCACAGTGGAAATGAATCTGACTAGGAACCATGAAGTTGTGGGTTCAATCACTGGCCTCGCTCAGTGGGTTGGGGATCCAGCATTTCCGTGAGCTGTGGTGTAGGTCGCAGATGTGGCTCAGACTTGGCATTGCTGTGGCATAGGCTGGTGGCTACAGGTCCGATTGGACCCCTAGCCTGGGAACCTCCCTATGCCATGGGTGCGGCCCTAAAAAGACAAAAAGACCAAAAAAAAAAGAGGATTTTTTTCCATGAGGAGTAATTCCTTGGAAATAGCAGTGGAGAAGTAGAAGGATACTTGATATTGTCTCCTGACTGGCATACTTCAAAAGGACTTAAGGAGTAGTGATGTTCTTAGATGAGACTCATTCACAGATTTATTCATTCATTCATTCATTTGATAAATTATTACAGATCAGGGACTGTATACCCTGGTCTGCCTGGGGACAGTCCTGGTTTATGCATATTTCACTGAAATAATTGTTTAAAATTACCCCTGTCACTCTCAAAATGTTCCAGTATGGATGATAAATTATATGGGCATTCTAGTTATAGAGTACTTTTGGCCTGATTGAAAAGAAAGATCTTTATGCCTCCTTATTCTGTTTTCCATCATATCTGATATCCTGTCATTTGCATGTTTGCGGATGCTCATTTACCCTGTTGGGAATCATCAAATTCTACTATCATCCAGCCTTATTTATCCAATTGTTGAAAAAAAAATATCAGGAGGGACTGTCTGGCACACAGATATGCCCTGCTTGTAACATTTCCCTGAGTTAATAGTCCCATAAATAGGGAAAATGAAGTTAGTCTGCCATGGTTAACACTCGCTGAGCTCTGCTTTGTTTTTGTTTTTAATATATTTTTTGTCTTTTTAGGGCCACACCCATGGCATAGGGAGGTTCTCAGGCTAGGGGTCCAATCGGAGCTGCAGCCTCTGGCCTTAACCACAGCCACAGCAACGCCAGATCCGAGCCATGTCTGCAACCTACACCACAGCTCACCACAACGCTGAATCCTTAACCCACTTGGCCAGGCCAGGGATTGAACCTGTGTCCTCAAGGATTCTAGTCAGATTCTTTTCTGCTGAGTCACGACAGGAACTCCCAATATGTTTTTTTTGGAAGCTCCCTTGTGTTGCATCAGGTTAAAAATTCAGCCTTGCTGCAGCTGTGGCACAGGCTGCAACTGTGGCATGGATTTGATCCCTGGCCCAGTAACTTCCACATGCTGCAGGTGTGGCCAAAAAAAAAAATGTTTTTAAACTAGTGCATGAACTACATTTAGAAATATGGACCTGGGTTAACATCAAACACACTGGTCAATAGTTTCCAGAATCCTTCTTTCTCATTTTTTTTTTTTAAAGTAGCCATACCCATGGGATATGGAAGTTCCCAAGTTAGGGATTGGGTCTGAGTTGCAGCTGTGACCTACATGCCACAGCTACAGCAACGCCAGATCCTTAACCCACTGTGCTGGGCTGGGGACTGAACCTGCACCTCTGCAGTGAGCTGAGCCATTGTAATAAGATTCTTAGCCTACTGTGTCACAGTGTGAACTCCTCTATATATTTTTTTAAAGTCAAAATTATATTTGCCAATATCCAGTATTTTGGAATTTCTCCCAGACTTCATTTCTACTCACTGTCCCCTCCCCTGCAAAAAACCTTTCATTTCCCTCCTTTCTGACCTTGTGATATACTTAATGTTTGCAATCCACCATTTGACACTTAGTTGATCTCAAATAATTTCCATATTTTGCTTTCTGGCCTTGGGGACTTTGCACATGCTATTTCCTTTGCTAGGTATATCCTTCTGTTCCCTTCATCACTCTCCTTGTTAACTCCTGCTTGTTCTTCAGTCTTTACCTTAGACATCACCGCCTCTCAGAAGTCTTTTCAGCCTCCAGGAAGCATAAAAGTGTGTCCTCCCTTCATGTTCCTGTAGCAATGTTTCACTCCTGATAACCTTTTTTTTTTTTGCCATTTCTTGGGCCACTCCCGCAGCATATGGAGGTTCCCAGGCTAAGGGTCCAATCGGAGCTGTAGCCGCTGGCCTGTGCCAGAGCCACAGCAACGTGGGATCCGAGCCGTGTCTGCAACTTACACCACAGCTCACGGCAATGCCGGATCGTTAACCCAATGAGCAAGGCCAGGGACCGAACCCGCAACCTCATGGTTCCTAGTCGGATTTGTTAACCACTGAGCCACAACGGGAACTCCACTCCTGATAACACTTAACCCATGACTGTAATTGTGTGTTTTACTTGTGTGTGTCTCTCATTAGATTATGAGCAACATGAAGCCGGAGACTTTGTCTTGCTCATCATCATATCCCTAGTACCTTGTTCAGTGCTTGCCACTTAGTAGACACCCAATAAATATATGTTGAATGACTGAGTGACCAAAATTTCTAAACCAAGTCATTTAAGATGTTGTTTTGTAACTATGAATATACAAAGGGGATTATGGAATGGATTATTTTATTTTATTTTATTTTTATTTTTTAGGGCCACACCCACAGCAATGGAAGTTCCCAAGCTAGGGGTCAAATCAGAGCTACAGCTGCCGGCCTATACCACAGCCACAGCAATGCCAGATCTGAGCTGTGTCTGTGATCTACACCACAGCTCAGGGCAACACTGGATCCTTAACCCACTAAGCGAGGCCAGGGATGGAAGCTGCATCCTCACGGATGCTAGTCGGGTTTGTTACTGCTGAGCCGCAATGGGAACTCCTGGAATGGATTATTTTAAATGAGGACTGATCTGGAAACCAACCACATCAACCCAGACCTCTGGTATCCATATTCACTTGCTGGAGCTGTTTAATCCACCCACATGGAGATTTCCTTTGTGAGAGCAAATTAAGTATCATGCCTCATGTACATCTCTCACAGGCTTACACAGTATGGAATATGTAGAAGCATCTCAAAAAATACTTCTTGATTTATCGATGATGTTAAAGTGTCATTTTGACTGCATGTCATTTGATGCTGTTTCCATTTAATTAATTGAGATAATGAGATGAAAAGCCCATTTCTCCCTTGCAATGACGGCCCAACCTTTCTCACAGGCATTTTTCTCTTCTGTTTACACTCATTTTAAGGTCTATCCACTTCCTGAGTCCTAGAGATGAGAGTGAGGGTGGGAGATCACATTTGGCTCTAGTGTCTCTTTGTCGCAATTCTCCTTAGTCCTTGACCCATACAGATGGCACCAGTGACCAATTGTATGGGGATGAGCACTGGGCCCTGGCCTAAAAGCCCAAATCCCACAGTAATTCACTAGGTAAATGCTTTTCCTTTCTGAACCACAGTGTCTTTATCTGTCAAGGGGAGGATTCAATTAGCTGATTTCTTAGTTCTAAAATTTATCCGATTCTCTCCTTTGTAGCTTTATTTCTAATCCCACAATAGGCAGCTGTCCCTGGGGCTTCCAACTTACATCAAATTCTGTCACGCCTCAGATTTGAATCGTAGCAAATAGATCCCTGGGAAGTATCCCAATGTATGAATTATTAATGCTCCCACCACACAGTCTCTGTGTGAATATTTACTTATATCACTGGGTATCTAATCCTGACAACAAATCATCATTTGAATGGTTTACTGATGTTTTCTCTCCCCCTCAGTGATTCTGCACGTGTCTTTCTTTCACCTTGAGGATTGTGCAATTCTTTCTTCCCCCGCGAGATTCTGACACTGAACAGCAGAGAGAATGTCAGCATCTGAATCCCACCTTTAATGTTTTTTTTTTCCTATTCTTTTACGGATTGTTGCATTTTTCTTGTATTCTCCATCCTCCGCCACCTCCAACCCCCTCAAGTCATTCTCACATCAACGAGCTTGTCTTTTGCCTTCCCTGATCCATAGCTCCAGCAGCTGTAGCCACAGTTCTGCTCAATGAAGTTCTTAATATGCTCACTGATCTGGTTATTTCCCAGAGGGAAAAAAAACCCTTTCAGGTGTCTTGGCTCTGTCCTATGGGGCTTGATCATCAGCTGTTGCATCTTTCACCTTCCCTCTGGTCTTGGCTATCCAGTATTCCACTCACTCTCACCCTTCCCTACGTCTCTTATCTCCCTTCCCCTCTCAATTACTCTCCCTCTTTCCTTTCCTGCAACAGTTGCTACAGGCTTGCTTTCACACAACGCTTTTCTCTGCCTACATGTTGGAGAAGCTCTTTACTTCCTCAGAAATTCTCCGAGCTAACCTCCATTCATCACCTCTACTGGGGGTGGGTGCCACATCATTGATTTAATTAAAGGTGTAATAAAGACGAGCTGCAGAAAACATTTAGAATGGTAATTCTCTGGCTTGTTACAAACCACTCTCTGTATTGCCTTGCAGACTGGAAACATGGAGGGGGTAGGCATCAACTATATGCTTCCTTTCTTATTCATGATAGGATTGGGGAGTGCCCACTTCAATTAGCATATGCCTTTCTGTAAGCAAGGGTGTCCCAGTCAGCTTAGTCGGCACCGGGATGATGAACTTAATTCTGAATGTGTGGGAGAACCTGAGTTGAATGTCACTGAGTGGCATGCAGCGAGGGATTGGTGTATCAGATGGAAGTGCCTTTAGGAGGCAGTCTGGACCAGCGTCCTATCTGCTCTACTTGGCTATCAAAGCCAACTAACAAACATTACTGAAACTCATTCACCAAAGTGACATGACAAATGTTGATGACATATAGTCAGCTACTTTGTCAAAAAACAAGGCAACAGAAGTGAAAAGTTGGATAGTGAGGGTGTAAGGGGAGACATTAATTTTGACAACTCATATCAGGACAAATTAACAGGCTTCTTGTGGGAAGGACAGCAGTGAGTTCTCATGGGGCTTGCTTTGGTCTAGGATTTTTTTCACTCCTTACCTTGGGTCCCTGCAGTTCAGAACTAGAAAATGTCACGCTTTCCTTCAAATTCCCTTAAAGGGTATACTCCCATCATGAGTTAACTCTCTCATGACATTTCTCTTTGTCAGAAAGTAGGGCAAACTGAGGAGAAATTTAAGGCTCCAGAACCAATCATTTTGCATTTCTCTAGGGAGAGGTTGAGGGGGTTAGTCATGGAGTATCTCTAAAAAAGATAGACTATGCCCTCGTTAGATTCAGCAACAAGGATGAGGAGGAGATTTCTGACGTCTGTGCCTTTCAGCTGCCATCCATCCACCACTTATCTGACCTTAGGTTAAAGCAGGGAAAGAAAAGAGGTTGTAATAAGTGCTGGAAGTTCCCATTGTGGTGCAGCAGAAACTAATCCGACTAGTATCCATGAGGATGAGGGTTCAATCCCTGGCCTCACTCAGTGGGTTAAGGGTCCGATATTGCCATGGGCTGTGGTGTAGGCTGCAGACGCAGCTCGGATCTGGCATTGCTGTGGCTGTGGCATAGGCCAGCAGCTATAGCTCAGATTTTACCCCTAGCCTGGGAATTTCCACATGCTGCTCGCGTGGCCCTAAAAAAAATACGCTGATTTGCCCTGCTGACTCCAGATCTCCTTTTCTATTCTCTACCATACCTACCCCAGTCACTCACTTTTACAGGAAGCATTTGTGCTAATGGCCTGGTAGAATGGGAAGGCAAATGCCCCTTTCTAGTTAACCAGACCTAATGTAGTGGAAACAATACATGGTTTAGGAGACAGATGAATTGGAGTTCCCATCGTGGCACAGTGATTAATGAATCCGACTAGGAACCATGAGGTTTTGGGTTCCATCCCTGGCCTCGCTCAGTGGGTTAAGGATCCAGCATTGCTGTGAGCTGTGGTGTAAGTTGAAAACTCAGCTTGGATCCCGAGTTGCTGTGGCTCTGGCGTAGGCCGGTGGCTACAGCTCCGATTAGACCCCTAGCCCGGGAACCTCCCGCAGGAACGGCCCTAGAAAAAAGGCAAAAAGACAAAAAAAAAAAAAAAAAAAAAAAAAAAAAAGACAGATGAGTTGTGTTTGAATTCTGGCTCTATCATTTTTTGCTATATGAAACAAATTGCTTAATTTCCTTGTGTTACAATTTTATTATCTGTAAAATAACATGGTAATAGTACCTACCTGATTGGGGGGTGTTGAGAGGATTAAATAACTTAATGAATGTAACACCCTGAGAAACATGCTTTGTAATTAATAAGATCTATATGAGAGTTTGCTGCTAGTGTTCATGAAAAAGCACTAAAACTGAAGTTAAACCCATCTTCACCATTTATAAATCACTTCACTTTCCTGTCTTCATGCTATTACTATAAAATGGGAAGCAAAACTCATCTCTTATGTTTCTTTCGGGGACTAAATGAAATAATATATATCAAATAGATGGCACCTAAGAGGCACTCAGTACCTGGGGATTCTTTTTTTATTCTCCCCATCTTTTATTTCTTACAAAGAACAAATGCTTTAAGCCCTGGCAAATCCCATGCCCTTAAGCCTCAAGATCCTTTCCCTAACTTGCCTTCACTAAGATTCTAAAATCAAGTGATCTCTGCCAACTCTATTCCATTTCCATTATTTATTTAGGTAATGGTATTATTACTGCCATTTATTATGCATCCACTTATTGAAATGGCACTGCAGTGGCTGCTGAATGGACTATGCCACCATCTCTGAGAAACCTTTCCCAACACCCTCCCCTTGCCCACCACATCCCACCCCCTACCCCAGGTTAGTTCTTTTCTCTCTGCTCCCACAGCACCCTATGCATGTTTTCACCTCTATTACAGTTTGTTGAATGAGTGAGTGTTGAAAGAAAGACAGAAAGACAAAAATAAGCTTATCTCAGGTTCCAGAATATGCGGACATCACTCTGCCACTAATGACTAATGGAATTGATGATCAAGCCACACTCCCTTGCCTAATTTCATCCATAAACATGATTCATGTTTGTTTCTGTTTGATTTTCAAGGTGAAATTGTGGATTAAGTTGGAAGCTGATTCTTATTAAATAGATATTTATGATACCTCTTCCTTGCCAAGCACTATGCCACTAGGCACAATGGAACTATAAAGATAAGTAAGACATGGTTGTTCCCCTCAGTTAGCTCAGGATCAAGCTAGGGAGCTGAGAGAAACATGTGAAGAGAAGCCTAAGGATACCAGGTAGTGGAATGTTGTGGGGAACCATGTGGTCTTAGAGATCACATAGCCTGGATGGGAACACTGTCTCCTCCATTTACTACTCATTAACAAATAACTTCAGCCTCGCTGAGCCTCAATTTCCTCATTTATAAAATGAGGCTGCTAATCCAAGTACTTAGCTCTGGGTTTCCTGGGAGGAATAAATGAGATCATGCATTTAGCTGCTTAGCTTGATACCTGGGCACACACTAGGCACTAAGTGTTGGTCACTGGTAATAATGTCAGCAGTTTGATCAAGACACTGAGAATTCCAGAGTAGAGAGGTAAAGAGAACAGTGTGGGCTGGAGACCAAGTCATTGCGGCTCCATTTTGCAAGGTACACTTTCATTTAGACCCTTATTAGGAGAGGTATTAAGACAGAAACAGACTCAAAGATTTTGTCTTTTTTTGGGGGGGTGGCCGCACCCGCAGGATATGCAGGTTACCAGGCTAGGGGTTAAATCAGAGCTGTAGCTGTCAGCCTACGCCACAGTCACAGCAACTAGGTATCTGAGCCACATCTGCGACCTACACCACATCTCATGGTAATGCCAGATCCTTAACCCACTGAGCGAGGCCAGGGATTGAACCTGCATCCTCATGGATCCTAGTCGGGTTCATTAACCCCTGAGCCATGATGGGAACTCCAGACTCAAAGATTTTGAAAACAAATTTATGGTTACCAATGGGAAAACGCTGGGGGGAGATGTGGGTTGGGAGGTTGAGTTTGGCATTATACATACTACTATAAACAAAATCACTTGGTATCAAGGATTTAAAATACAGCTTGGGGGAATCTATTCAATTCTCTGTGATGGCCTATACTGGGAAGGAGCCTGAAAAAAAATAGATATATATGTATATGTATGGGTAATTCACTTTGCTCTACACCTGAAATTAACACATTATAAGTCACCTATACTCCAATAAAATTAAATTAAAAATAAAATAGATAAATAACTACAAAAAAGTGTTAAAAAGGGGAAAAGACATTTCAAGAAAGGGATATAGTGGTTTTAAGAGCGTGATCCATGTGTGAGTGATGTCAGTGGATATATTGCTCTGAAGAAGGCAGTTCATACAAGAGAGAATTGGCCAATAAGGGAAGGGGAAAAAACTCTAGGAAAAAGTATATTCAGACTATGCTCAAATCCTGGATTCATCACTTCTAGCTGAAGATTTTAGACAAGTTACTTAAACTTATCTTTAAAATTCACTTTCCCTGGCTTTCTTCAATCTTTCCCCTGCCCCACTCAATCTTTCTAGAAGGCATTGTTTTAAGTATTTTATTTGAAATGATCCATTTAATCTTTACAATGACCTTATCATGAAGGTGTTCTTATTATACTCTTTTTGTAATGAGGACAAATAGATTAAGTAACTTCATGAATATCACACAGATAGTAAGTGGTAGAGACACAAGTTGAACTCAGGACTTTTGAAATATTTTTTGAGAGCCAAGGTGAAAGCAAGCAAAATGCTAGTGTATCGAAAGAAAGAAGCTTACAAATCATGACTGTCTGATGTTAAGGCCAGGCATCGTTTGTCTTGGCTAATACAACTGATTAATTACCCTACTCCTCAGTTAAATAATAATTATAGCTACCCTTTATTGAATATCAAAGTCCTGTGAACTAAGCACTGTATTAAGTCCTTCTTAAACATACTTTCTTGTCACAGAAACCTTGGAGGTAGGTACTCTTAGTCTCCCCATTTTACAGAGGAGGAAACAGAGACACAGTAAATTCATTTGCCCAAGTTTCATATGGTGGAACTCAGATTTGAACTGAAGCAGACTGGTTGCAGATATTGCTAACTGAGCCATAAGGCTGGATATTTAATAACAGAGGAGTTGAGGTTTGGTGACACCTTTGAAAAAACAAAACAAAACAAAAACAATTATGAAAGATGATGAAGTTGGTTTCTTGTTCTATATGATTTTTCTGGTTTGAGTCCATTTTCCTTTCCTGATTACACATCTGACATTCCCTTGTCCATACATATGGGGCATTTCAATATGTGCCTCATGTGGCAGAACAGGATTATAGGTGACTAGCAGGTGGGAAGGGGTCATCTCTACAAGAGATTGGAAACTACAAGAATCAATTCACAGTGCCAAGACATGCCCCTGACCAGCGCTTTTTTTTTCATACCTTTTTCTTTCCTTAGTGTAACTGCATGTCAGTTCTACAAAGATAGCCTGGCAATGCTCAGTTGATGTCTTATATTTAAACAAATAAAGGAAAAGACATCTACTGCTTTTACTCTTGTTGAAATAATTAGGAAGAATAGTTGGGGGTAGTTTGAGGTCATATCCACCCAAGAACCTCAAAGTCTGGCTATTTGCATTCCATAATTATTATTCTGTTATATTCTGTTTAAGAAACTTGAAAGGACACATAACTCATGGAAGAGAAAATAAACAAAGAATATCCTAGCTTGTTAACAAGTAACCTCAGGAAAGCTAAAAATCTTCATTTAGTCCACTTTGTATTTTCTCTCTGATGTGTGAACCCATTTCAGGGCCCCTTGACATTGATTAGATGAATCCTACAGTCCCCTCTCTCAATGATATCAATTATGAAACTTGCTATAGAGTTGCATGTTGGTTCCATCATTTGTTTCTACCAAATGATTTTAGTTATGAAGTCCATTATGCTTTGGATCCATTGAGAAGAAGCTATATTCTTTTAATTATATTGAGAAATGTATTTGTATTCAATTTCTCTAAGATACTAATTTGACCATATACGAAAAAAAATAATGTTCTTCAACTGAGAACGCTCAGAGATTATTTCTCTAGTAATAATTACAGCTCCATTTCTCTTTCCCCATGACCTCCAGTATTTCTAGGAAAAGGGGAGGGAAAAAGGGCAAGAGAGCACTTGTCACAAGCAGAAGCAAAGAGGATGCTTCAGAAGCATCTCCCTAAATGGGGCTTGTTCATGTGTTTTGACAACCACTGAGCCTCTCCTGTAGACAAGAGGGAAATATAGTCACTTGCCTCAAGGAGTTTACATGGTATACTAGTTAGGAAAAATCAGACTAACCCCTTTGAGAACAACTTGTAGGTCAATCTTAGGTAATTCTGGAAGGGATGAGAATAAAAGCTGAGAAATTCTTCATATCCAAACTTGACTATCTGAGAGGGCTTGAGATGTGTTCCTCATTAACTGAGGCTAAGTTCAAGAGAATCTCCAAGAACTGGTCAATCATCCAACATTTCCTCCTCACTCAAATTGTTTCATATGGCTTCCCACAAATTTTTCAATGATCTTCATTTTCAATGGTCTTTCAAATTGTCTTATCGCATAATATAGACAGTTGTGCTTAATGCCTGAAATAACTCATTTTTTTCAAGAAATATTTGTTGAGGACCAACTGTATTTCAGGTGCTCTTTCAGGAGTTGGGGTCAGAGCAGTGAAAAAAGCAGGGCAAAATCTCTGCTTTCATGAAGATTATTCCATTGCGGTTGTGTTAATAATCCTCACCATCACCTGCAGAAGCACTTTATGCAAGCGTTCACACCAGGGCTATTTGCTCGAAGAAGAGTCATTTGAGTATTGACCTGGATAATGTGAGAGTGTGAGTTACGGAAAGAATTTTACAGGCCTGAGAACAACAAGTACCATATCTTTTGCATGGGAGTGTTCAAAGAACAGGTTAGTGGAATAGAAAAGGAGGCTAGTATGGCTGCCATCCAAAGGATCAAGGAAATTGAATTCAAATTCCGATCAAGCACCCACTGTATGTTCCTCACTGTGCTAAACGTCAGTGATACAATGGAAAGCAAAACAAATCCAATCGCTTCCCCCTTGGGAGCTCATGGTCTAATGAGGGAGACAGACATCAATTAAATAATCACTCAGGCAAATATAAAGGTCCCACTTTGAAAAGTGCTGGGAAGGAAAACTTCCACGTGCTGTGAGAGAATAATTATGAGGGCCTAATTGAGACTGGCACATCAAGTAAGGCTTCTTAGGAGAATTGCCGTAGTAGAGAACTGAAGACTGAGTAGGAGCTGAGTATGCGAAGAGTGAAGAAAGGGAAGAACAGTTTAGGCTGAGGTAAACATTGTGTACAAATTCCCCATGGCAATAGAGACAGGGGAAGGAGGAAGGACTGAAAGAAGCCTAGTGTGACTGAGTGTAGAGAGTAGGGTGTATATTTTTTGATGTGTGGTTGGAGATATGGTAAGGGACAAACCATGAAAGGCCACATTAAGAATGCTTTTTCTAAAAGCAGTGGGAAACCACTCAGTAGTTTAAAACACGTAGATCACAATCAGATTGGCTTTCTGTAGAGCACTCTGACTGCAGTGTGGAATGGATTGGTTGAAGACAGCAAGTATGGATGTGGAAGGATATTGAGGTAGTCAGCTGATAGATGTTGGTGGCTTGGACTATTGGAGGCAGCAGTGGAGGCTTGAATGGCAGGAGAGAAGTGGGTGAATTCAGAATATGTTTGTGGGATTGAGCTTCCAGGATTTGCCAATGGATTGTATGTGGAAATGAAGAGGTAGGATGTATGAAGGAAAATTTCCCAGGTTTTTACTTGGTGCAGATGGGTGGGGGGTGATATTATTCATTAAGTTCAGGAGAACAGGAAAAGGATAGACCATAATTTGGAGGGGAAGGTAATACATACATATGCAGAACTGTGTATTGCCTTGTGTTTGATTTGGTTAAAGAGTACTAAAAGAGGAGGTCATATAAATTCTGTATACTACTTCTGTTACTTGCTGTAATAGACTCTCACACATGTCTATAATCTAGCCCCATCAAAGCCATTCACTCCAACAATGACCCTTAAATATACCCTGGAAAATTCTTGCTTTAATGCCCCAGCTCCTACTGTTTCACCTGCATAGGACGCTATCTTGTCTTATCTGTAAAACCCTTCCCAGAATCTTTAATACAAAGGGCTCTTTCCATCTGAATTCTGATAGCATCTATTGTCTGCAACACTCACCTGACATTCATCAATCAGAAACACGCCATAGCTCATTTACAAATAGTCTGAAATGCAAAGTTCATTTGTATGTCAGTTGTCTGAAATACAGAATTCATTTTCCTGTAGAAGATCTTTTATAAACGTTACCTTGAAGATAAATCTGTACTCGCATGTTCATAGCAGCATTATTCACAATAGCCAAGGTATGACAACAACTTAAATATCAAAGGATGAATGGATAAGAAAAATGTATATATACATACAATGGAATTTTATTCAGGCATGAGAAAGAAAGAAACCCTGCCATTTGTGACAACATGGGTGGACCTTGAGAGGATTATGCTAAACGAAGTAAGTCAGACAAAGACAAATACCACATGGTATCACTTATATGTGGAATCAAAGAAAAAAAGTTGAATTCATAGAATCAGAAAGTAGAATGCCTGTCCTCAGAGTTGGGAGGCAGGGGTGGGGAAAATAGAGAGAGGTTGGTAAAAGGGTATAAGTGTTAGTTATAAGGTAAATAAGGTCTGAGGATCTAATGTATACCATGGTGACTACAGTTGATAGCAGTATTGTATAACTGAAACTTGCTAAGAGAGTAAAACTTAAATGTTCTCATAAAAAGGTCAATATGTGAAGTGATGAAAGGAATCCCTTTAGAGCGTAAATGTATATAAAATCTACACTTTAAATATCTTATAATTTTGTCAATTGTACCTAAATAAAGCTGAAGGGGAACGACTAAAAGTACAGAAATTCAAAACCCATTATCAGAAAGAATAGTCCAAAATATTGCTTGAATTACATAGTAATAAGTATGTCTGTGTAAAAAAAAGAAAAAAAAATCTTTTATAGATGATTGTTAGGTTCCAAGGCTAGCCCATCAAACTAATTTAGTTTATAATGTAGTTGAAATATGGAAGCATTTGTGATGCAAAAGAAAAGAAGGTGATACTCTCTCTTTTTTTTGAAAGTGATACTCTTTAAATGAGCAAATGAGAAAACAGTAAAATTGAATATGAAATTATTTTATGTATTTGGAATGCTAGTGCTTAAGGAAAATCAGGTTTAATTAGAGAAGGATGAAGAGGTAGATTGAGAGTTTTGTGGAAATTCTGAAGAGGACTTCTGGAAACTTTCAAGGGCATTAGAGCCTGATGATGCTAGCTATTTATTATGTTTAATTTCACTTCAAACTTATTCAAAAGTTATCCTGGTGCAGGTGTGTTTTAACACTATACTTATGTGTATCGCCTATGATTAGGGTTGCTTTATTTTTCAGTTTGAATTTTTTCTTGGCTCACAAAGGCAGCAAACGCATACAGTTTTTTATTCAAGAGGTTATAAAATTTCTTTAACTTAGAAAGTACAATTATTTGTCTTCTATCTGAGATTCTTTCTATTTGCTCATTGTCCTTCTCTGTGTTTATCTCTTTCTGACTACTCTTGGGCAGTAAGTATCATGTACTCTTGGTTTTACAGTGCCACAGCAAGGTGCCTCTTAGAAATAATTAACCAACTAGAGTCAGAATTCAGATCCATCCACCATCTTCCGGCCTGCCCTCACACTCACTAACTTCTCTCATCTAGTATGATCTTAAACAGACTGGGACATTTAGGACCTTCTTTCAGGCTAGAACAAGCTGAAGGGTTTATTCCATAGCATGGATTTAACATCCTTTCATTTTCTTCTTTTTTAGGCCTGCAGGTGTGGCATATGGACGATTCCAGGATGGGGGTCGAACTGGAGCTACAGCTGCTGGCCTCACCATAGCCACAGCAACCCCAGATCAGAGCTAGGACTGCGACCTATACGCCAACTCAGGGCAACACCAGATCCTTAACATACTGAGAGGGGTCAGGGATTGAACCAGCATCCTCATGTTAACATTCTTTCTTAATGCACCTTGATCCCCTTAAGAGTCAGCCTCAGGCAGTTGAGGGATGGGAAGTCAGAAGCTAAAGCAGAAAGGGAAGAATCTCGGGGGTGGGAGTGGCTCGCCGATGTTGATGTATAGATGCCCATAAGGGAATTTAAATCAGTTCAGGAGTCAGACACAGCTTGTACAAGTGAAATTACAGACATCACTCACACATGGATCACGCTCTTAAAACCATTTAAAAATTTTGTTTACCACCATTTTCAATTTAGTTGCTAAAACTTAGGTTCTGTGATGGCAGAGACCTTATTTTTTTTTCATTGCTATATCCCCAGAACTTTGAACAAGACATAGCATGGAGTAGTAACCCAATAAATATGTTTTGAATAAATCAATGAATATGAATACCACTTTTCATTGAAAACCAGATCTTTTCCTTACAGCTTTTCTGATGACTCAATAAATGAAGCCCCTTCTGTGCAATTCTAAATATTGTAGGTTCCTCAGATGCTGTCTACAGAATCATTTAGAACAAAGCCCCTTCCCTATATACCCACTCCCCTGAAGTAACTGGTCATGTTTTAGTTTTCATCATTAATTTTAAAACCCACATTTTCTCCAACAGCTTTCATTTTTCAGTCGCCTCCTTACCAACCTTTCTAGATGTCACTGAGGCAAACTTTTTACTTCTTCAGACCTTGGTTTTCACAAACAGTATTTTCCTGAACCAGAACACATTTGCATATTAATTTCATTTTGTAATTCTAGTATAAGATAAAAAGGAGCCTATTTTCAAATCATAGTTGATTGAATAAGAAATACAGCACTTCTGGCTGTCGAGTCCATTTTCTTGCACCATCAATTCATGCACAGTCCAACACCCACACTATCAAGACATGAGATGGGAACTTATTACATCCCTTTGTGCACTTCTTTGGCTGTTTCTTTCAACAAGTAGGATTTAGCAAAGCTTTTTCCAAAACCACAAATTTGGGGCTGATGATTTGACTTGAAATTATTAAAGTATTTCTTCTCCTATTCTGCTCTTTCATAACAATCTCAGTCTTATTTTGAATGTTGAACTCAGCTTTGATCTAGTTTATTTCTAATTTGGACGTAAGCAATAAATAGCATTTGTGTGTTGTTGAAGCAGAAATATTTATAATCAAGCTGTGAATATCTGTTTATGTTACATTTATACACACTGACGAGAAGACTGTCACCAAAGTTGCTGGTTGACTGAATCTGAATAAGTCGATGCACATTTAATCAACAGATTGGATGGAAATGGATTGTCACCTGCTAATTGAATGGAACAACAGAGGAGGAAAGATTTAAAACTTACCTCCCTTTTGCCAAAAGTGTAAATCTGAAGAAAGCTTTTTAAAAGTGTCTTTTTTTAGGCTGAAAAAGCAATTTTCAACTCATTGCTTTTGTGGCAAGTGACATGAAAATGCATTTTTGTGTCCAATTCCTCTATATTGTTTTGCTGCCATAAAGCTTCTGGGTGCCAAATGGGATGTCTTCTTGCCAAGGGAAGAAAGGGTTCTTGCCTGATAGAGAATATCAGTTGGGCAACCATCATTTTGATCTGGTTATTTGAAAAGTTGACGTTTACCTGTGTTATCTGGATATCTTTTGCCAAACAAAAAAATTCAGCCAAAGGAAAGTGAGGATTGAGAGAGACAAAAGTCCTATTAAGATACTTAAAAGTCTGTCCCAGACTTTTCTCCCAATAGCAGGGTTTCAACTCTTTCCAGAAATGTCTAGCCACTCTCTGCCCAAAACCCCAAACTTTCCAGCCTCTTTTAACTATAGGATGTGTTTTTTATATATGATTGATTTTTTTTTTTGCAATTTTTTTTGTAGGGTTTCACCCAAGGCATATGGAGATTCCCAGGCTAGGGGTCAAATTGGAGCTGCAGCCGCCGGCCTACACCACAGCTACAGCAGCACCAGATCCAAGCCATGTCTGTGACCTACACCACAGCTCAGAGCAATGCTAGATCTTAACCTGCTGAGTGAGGCCAGATATTGAACTGCATTTTCATGGATCCTCGTCAGTTTTCTTACCACTGAGTCACGATGGGGACTCCTTTATATGATTGATTGATTTTATTTCTTTGCTTTACTCCATTCTATTCCAAATCTCCAAATAATTGGGAGTGCCTTTTATTCCGCCTCTAACAGTGGACTGGATTCAAAAGAGTCAGGAAGATACTTTACCAGTACTTCACTGACTAAGTAAAAAACACGCAGTTCTCACTTGTGCAGTCAACAGAGAGTCAGCAAAGGGATTCCGTGGGCAGGAATCTATCAAGTTGACCACTCAAGCCTCTGACCAAGGTTATACCCAAATCACTCCAGAATGTTCTTTTTTTTTTTTTTAGGGCCACACCCATGGCATATGGAGGTTCCCAAGCTAGGGGTCTAATTGGAGCTATAGCTGCCGGCCTACACCACAGCCACAACAATGCCAGATCCAAGCCACCAGATCCGACCTACATCACAGCTCATGGCAACGCCAGATCCCCAACCCACAGAGCGATGCCAGGGATGGAACCTGCAACCTCATGGTTCCCAGTTGGATTCGTTTCCATTGCACCATGACAGAAACTCCTTTTTTTTTTTTTTTTTTTTTTGTCTTTTTAGGGCTACACCTACAGCATATGTAAGTTCCCAGGCTAGGTGTTGAATGCGAGCTACAGCTGATGGCCTACACCACAACCACAGGAACACCAGATCAGAGATGTATCTGCAGCCTAAGCCACAGCTCACAGCAATGACAGATCCTTAACCCACTGAGAGAGGCCAGGGATTGAACTCATGTCCTCATAGATACTAGTTGGGTTCATTACCACTGAGCCACAACAGGAACTCATTAGAATGCTTTTACTTTAAAAGTCTTAAAATGTCTATTTTTTTTTCTAATTACAAAGGTAATTACTGATCTTTATAAAAGAAAAAGGGTGGGAAAATGCAAAATAAACAAAACCCGAAAATCACAAAGATGATAATTTATGCAGCTTTGGCTTAACACATCACCTTACTTTTGGTGATCATGGATGTTGGGACTTATTTCAGTTCCTGTTGCAAAACTTAGTAGCTTAAAACAACAATGGTTTACTAAATTTCATTATTCTGTGTGTTGCCTTGGCTTGGCAGTTTCATGGGCTATCAGTTGAGACCCTGGGATGGCTAGAAGATCCAAAATGGTTTCATTCACAATGCCGGTTGGTTGGTGCTAACGGTGCTAACAGTTGGCTGGGAACTCAGACTGCTGGCTGAGGGGTGGGTTTTCCTTCACTCAGGCCTCTTCACAAGACTGCTTGGGCTTCTGCAGAGCAAGACATCTGGGTTCAAGAAGAAGAGTACTAAGTGGTGAAAATAGAAACTTCAGACCTCTTAAGACCCAACTTCAGAAGTTATAAAGCATAATTTCTGCCACAATTAGTGAAAATGAGTCACAGTGCCAGCCCTGAATCAATGTGGAGGGGACTATACAAGGGCTTGAACACTGGAAAGTATGGTTCATTTGGGGTCATCTTTGGAGACTAGCTACCACAGAGCACTTCCTATCCTTTAATCCCCAGAAATCTATGCTTCTCTGCAGCTGAAAAATGGGCAGATTTGTGGGAATGGGGGTGATGGTGGTGGTGTTGAGAGGATTAGCTGGAGAAGATGAGCTACCCAACATGGAATGATTCCTAATTTACGTTTTTTTGCCCTATTTCTGTATAGCTGACCATTTAAGAGTTTGATGAAAATTAAGATCTCAGTGTAAATATCACATTCTCAAAGAATTCTTGAGGAATTTCCTCAGTTATTTCCTACTTTTATGTCATCGTGGTTTTTATAATTTCCAATTTATATTTCTTTTATATATATCCTTGCAATTATTTGTTTTGTGGTGTTTTGTTCACAATCCCATGTATCACATGAAGGCAGGGACTTTGTCTTGTGCAGATAAACACCTAGCACAGAGTCTAGGTGCTTACGTTTTGTATTTGTTGAATGAATGGGTGACTAAAAGGGAACTTGGACGTCTGTCCTCATCACTCATTCACTCACACACATGCAATCACATTAACGTGGTCCTGGCTTATAAATAGAAAGTTCTTAATAACTATCTTCCTCAAATCTGTGGGCAATAAGAAAAGTGATACAGGGAAATTTCAATCAAACTAAATCCTGTTGTGACATTTGTTTTCTATAAGAGAAGGCCATTTCCAAGTATATATTGGAAACATCAATTATATTGCCAAGGTTTGTTCCTCTATTTCCAATGGCTCCAAATTGCTACCTGGATGTGTCATGTTTACAGTCAATACAACAGTCCTATTTCAGGATTTTTGCTTTAATCCTACTAGTTTTCCATTCTTTGCCATTGATACCAATAGCTCCAATTATCTTTGCTGCTTTGTTCATCTCCCCTTTTCCATACCCAGTCAAGGCCTATTCTCTCTTCTTTTCTATATTCCTATGGCTGCTATCATGGGTTCAGTCTCTGTTTCATATATATATACAAGCTGACAACCTCATTCATTCATTCAAGTTCAACAGATATTCATTTAGGATCTACTATGTGCCAGACACTGAAGATACAACAGTGTTTATGATTCAGTTTCCGTCTTTGAGGAATTAACAATCTCACTGGGGCATATAATGATTGTTACTGGAACCTGTTAGTGCTATTAGAGGTAGTGTTTTGCAATAGAGGAAGCAGTAACAAACAGTGTCTAGGAGATTGGGATGTTTGGAAAAGGCAGGAGTGGAGAGGTTGAGGGAAGGGCAGTCAGATAGAACAAAATAAACTACATTTGGGGGATGGGATTAAGATGGCAGAATAGAAGGACTGGAGCGCAACTTCTCTCCTAAAAACAACAAAATTCACAACTAAAGACTGAGCACTCTTCACCAAAATGGACCGGAAACCTTAAAAAAGATACCCTACTCCAGAAGAAAAAGAGGAGGCCACATCAAGAGCTTTAACGAGGTACTGTTGATAAAATTAGAATGTAAAATATAAAATTGTGATATATATAAAAAATAAACCACATTTGAACTGAGTCTTGAGGAAGAGAAATTCAACTAGTGACCATGGAAAAGAAGCATGTGAAAAAGAGGGAGAAAAGCACATGTAAAGTCATGAGGGCATGAAAAAACAAGACTTTAAATATGCCAGGAACACAGAGTATGTAGAAAGGAGAGGAAGGAGATGAAGCTGAAAGTCAAAGGGCTGTAATTCCTTATAAGAGTCATGTATAACAAACTATGTAGTTTTGTATTTGAATCAAAGGATTTTAAGCAAGGCAATAACGTGGTTAGATTTCTGTTTTAGAAAGTTCACTCTTACAGCCAGTGTGGAGAATGGGTTAGAGATGGTAAGAGTGGAGAAAGGAGATTTATCCAGACAAGCAGTGTTGGGGTTCTGAAGGATCTGAAGTAGAGTAGTAGTACAGAAGCTGAGAATAGAGGACACAGTGGAAAGAGGGACAAGGAAGAAAAGAATGGAACAGAGAGACTAGGTAATATAAAGACCGAACTAAGATTTGTCAATTTGGTTGCTTTAGCAAAAGTGATATCATGCAGGGATATAAAACGAAACCAGATTCCAGTCTGGGAGGTGAGGAAGTAGAGACAGGGTAGACAAATATCTACAGGCATATAAAATAAAGAGTATGAATTAGGATGGTGTTTATGGGTAAAACTGACCCTTCTGTTGGCTTGATGTTGTTTTCGAGGACGTAAGACTTTAGGGTATATACTCACTGAGAGAAAAACTCCAAAGAAATAGAGACACTGACTTTACCAGAGAAGGAGGGGATAGTTGCTGGAAAAGGACCCCAAGGAAGTGGAAGGAGATGGATAAAATGGAGCCAAAGATGAGAGTGGTGTGGATCACTATTCAGGCTGTAGTAATTATAAGGTGATCTTGGGATCAAATAGCCCTAGGTTCAAATCCCAAATCTATCATTTGCTATCTGGGTGAACTCGACAAGCACTGAACCATTCCAGACCTCAATTTTCTCGGTTATGAATTGAGGGCAAACATTTCTTTCAACCTTCCTCACAGTGTAGTTGTAAGGATTACCTGAGACAGTAAGTACTCAAAGTGGTACCTATCATTACTAAGAAGAATAGGATAAGGACAAGCTAGAGATAAATTTGGCAATAGAGAATCAAGAATGGAAGGCAATCCTTCCTGAGTCCTTTAAATTTCTCTCAGTTAAGGTCAGTTGCTGAAAGCACAAGCAAGGGGGTGGTCAAGGGACTGAATAAAAATGTTAAAGAGCTTATAACCTGCTAAAAGGAAGGAGAATGGGAAGTGCTGAGGAAGAAGCTTGCTGAGCAGCATCAAGGGCCTTGACTTATTTCCCATCCTTCAGTCTCTTGGCTTCAAATCTATCTCGCACAGTGGCACTTGATTAATATTCTCAAAAGGACACATTCATCATGTCACTTTTATATATGTCTGCTAAATAAAGTCCATGCTTCTCTGTTTGGCATTTCAGACCATCCACATTCAGATCTTTTCCTACTGTGCCAATTTCTGCAAATCTACAAACCAGCTGAACTCTTTACTCTTTCCCATATATGTATTCTGTCTTCTCAATTCTGTACCTTTGTTTATGTGATTCACTATACCCCTAACCTGAGGTTCATTTCAGAAGTTTATAAACTATAGGCTTCAGAGTTTTAAAGAACTGAGCTCCAATTCAGACACATTGCCACTGACCAGCCAAATGACCTTAGGCAAGGGGCTTTTCTTCTCTGTGCCTCAGTTTCCTTATGTATAAAAGAGAGAGATGAATAATACAAATTGTGTAGTGTTATTGACAGAGTTGCACTAACATATGTAAAAAGGTGATGGTATAGCACCCGGCACACCATGAAAAATCTGTAAGTGGTAGCTATCACTCATGTACCTAGTAAACATTTAGAGAACACCTGTTATATACTAGGCACTGTGCAAGGGCTCATGGATACAGAAATGAAAAACTTCACAAGTATAGTGAAGGAGGAACTAATTTAGTATAGAAGTGTCAAAGATGGCCTTATGGAGGAGTTGTTATTGGAAATGAATCTTGAAGAATTTGTAAATATTGTCAGGCGGTCAAGATATGTAAGTGGTGTACTCTAAATTTTAAGAGCTTCTGAAAAGATGAGGAAGAAATAAAAAGCCTTGGTTTACTTGCTGAGTAACACAAAGTGATCATGAGTCAGTTAGAATTGTTATTGTAAGCAAACAGGGACCTAATCTAAAGCAGAAAAGATGTTTGTTAAAAGGGTATTTGGTAGCTTTGGATACATGACGGGAAGTGATGGAAGACGGAAGAAATTAGCAAGAGACGCAACCAGATAAGTGGTCAGGGGCCAGGTCATGAAGGGCCTTATAAAATATAAGAAATTTGAACATTATCCTGTTTGTGATGAGGATCTGTTATAGGGTTTTTACAAAGGTAATGACAGTATTGTTTGTGTGGTATAGATACATCATTTTGGCTGTTGTGTGAAGGATGGGGCAGTGTTGGGGCTAGACTAGAACATGGAGACCATTAGGTCAAGGCTGGATGTGATGATTGCTGAATTAAGGCAGGGGCAATAAGACTAGAGATAAATAAATTTGAGAGATGTTTGGGGGATAAAATGAATGCGACTTGGTGAACTTAATTAGATTGATAAGGAATAAGTGAGAGCAATTGAGGATGATTTACTGGTTTCTGTCCTGAAGGGCTAGGCGGATATTGGTGCAATTTATTGAAACTGAAAATGCAGAAGAAGGAACAGGTTTGAGAGGAGGTAGGTGATAAGGCCTGTTTTGTAGATGTTGCATTTGAAGAGCCCAAGAAACAGCTCTGTGAGGATTTTCAGCAGACTTCTGGATATACCACTATCGAGTTCCAGGTAAAGTAATATAGATGTAGATTTGGGAGGCACTTCCATATCAGTATTACTTGAAAACAAGAGGGAGGATTTGATTACCTAGGGAGAGTTTATAGAGGAAGAATAACATGGAGGTAAGTCTGGGAAAACCTATTATTTCAGGGGAAGGTAGACAAAGAAGAATCTAAATGACAGAATATCAAAGCATAGTTTGAAAAGTAGAAGACTTAGGCCAGAAGGACATCACATAAACCAAGAAAGGAGAGAGCTTCAAAAGAAGATTGATCCACAAAATCATTTCGTTAAGAGTTTGGGGTGAAATTAGAACTGAAAAGTGTCCATTGAGTTGACAGATAGGAGATCATCAGGAAACTTATCACATGGGAATAGTAGGGGTGGGAGCTAGACTTCAACAGGTTGAAGAGGGACTGAAAAGGGGAAGCGGATAGACCAAGTGTAAACAATTTATTCTCAAGAGTGTGTATAAAAGGAAAAAAGGGGATTTTCCAGCTTCCAGAATGGGTAAGTAAGGATCTAAAGGAAATCTTTCCCCCAGAAAAATATTTTTTAAGCTGGTCAAAATTATCAAAGTCTCTGGAGATTGACCAAAGGGCTTACAAAAAGTTGAGAAACATTTATTTTAAAAATATATAGAAACTCGATAAGAACAGTGGGAGGCCATGGCATTTGAGCTAGAGACTGTAGCCATTCCTGACAGCTCTGCCATGCAGAAGAACTATTTCAGCAAGCTCTGCTGCCAAGTGGTGCTTCTCATCTCCCCAGACTCCTGGGGTGGAAAAGCTATTTTACATGCTTTTAGAAGTTGGTAAACATCATCAGATCCCATTTTCTACAGTTATGTGGGAGATCTATACAGCATGGGTGGCAGTAGCCAGGAGGCACCTGTTCCCCACCCCCGACTCCAACTGTTTAGGGAGAATCCAGGCAGGGCACTTGATGAAGAAATCGTCCATCTTTCCTGAAGAGCTTTGTGTTGTGAGAGAGCTGTTCCAATGCACTTAGCAGTCTAGTGGTAGCCCCCATCATGCCAAGGTTTCCAGGGTGGAAGAACTATTCCAGGTAGAATCAGTGGCCGGTGAACACTGCAAATCTCCCCAGCTCTGAACTGCAAAAGACCCATACTATATCCTGTCAGCAACTGAGGGTGACACCAGTGCCTCCTGCATGCTCATGCACATGCACACACATACATAATCACCTGCTCCAGAGGGAGGGCTTAGGTAGGACATTTAGTGAATAATGGGTTTCCTATTCCTTATCCCCTCCACACCCTTAGCTCCTGATCTATACTGCAGAATTTCTTCCAGGTGTCAAGTTCGAGCAAGCCTAAAAGACTGTCAACACTGTTTCCCTGCCAAGGAAGCCAACTACAGTTAGATTAGACTGTGGAGCAATTTATGCTGCAGAGCATTGTTGAAAACAATAGAGCAATTAACTAGCAGTTAATAGAGGCAAACAGCTGGGTATAATACTAATAGAAGTAGACCAGGCAGCAGCTTAACAAGAATATTAGGGACAGAGACAAAGAGAGACAGACTAAAACCATGGTCATGCATGGTGGACAGGAAAACTGTGTGCATGCCTAAGGCTGTACTCTCTTAGGAGCAACAGAAGCTCTGTATCAAAGGCGAAATAGACTTCACTGAAATTGTGCAGCCAAATCACAAAACAAACAAACAGATAAACTGTCAAGCAATAAAAATCTAGATGAGGAGAGGGAATCTGTATCCACAGTTGTTGCAGTATATTATCTAAAATGTCTACTTTAACAAAAAATTGAGCAGGAAACAGGAAATTATGATTCATATACAGGAAAAAGTATATATTAGAAACTGTCTTTGAGGGTGCCCAAACATTGACTTAGTAGGCAAAGACTCCAAAGCAGTTATTATAAATATGTTCAAACAGCTAATGGAAAACTTGCTTAAATAATTAAAATAAGGTGTGATGACAATAACTCATAGAAAATTATAGAGAGAAATAATAAAAAAAGAACCGAAGAGAATTTCTGATTTGAAAAGTACAATAACCCAAATGAAAACAAACAAACAAACATTAAAAGGGCTCAACAATGATCTGAGCTGGCAAAAAAAAAAATCAGTGAACTTGAAGATAGGTTAAAAATATTAGGCGATCTGAGGAGTTCCTGTCATGGTGCAGCAGAAATGAATCTGGCTAGGAACCATGAGGTTGCGGGTTCGACCCCTGGCCTTGCTCAGTGGGTTAAGGATCCGGCGTTACCATGAGCTATGGTGTAGGTCGCAGATGCTGCTCACATCTGGCGTTGCTGTGGCTGGTGTAGGCCAACAGCTGTAGCTCTGATTCGACGCCTAGCCTGAGAACCTCTATATACGACAGTTGCGGCCCTAAAAAGCAAAAAAACCAAAAAGCAATCTGATCAGAGAAGAAAAAGAGTGAAAAGCAATTGAACAAAGATTCAGATAAATATCAGACCTCATTAAGTATACCAAATATGCATAAAGGGAATACCAGAAGGAGAGGGGAGAGAGAAATGAGCAGGAAAGTATTTTTAGAAATATTGGCTGAAATTTTCCCAAGTTGATGGAAAATATTAATCTACATATGCAAGAAGATCAATGAACTCCAAAAAGAATAATTTCAAAGAAAGTGACATACAGACATATCAAAATCAAAATGTTGAAAGACGGAGTTCCCATCGTGGCGCAGTGGTTAACGAATCCGACTAGGAACCATGAGGTTGAGGTTGCGGGTTCGGTCCCTGCCCTTGCTCAGTGGGTTAACGATCCAGCGTTGCCGTGAGCTGTGGTGTAGGTTGCAGACGCAGCTCGGATCCCACGTTGCTGTGGCTCTGGCGTAGGCTGGTGGCTACAGCTCCAATTCGACCTCTAGCCTGGGAACTTCCATATGCCGCAGAAGCGGCCCAAGAAATAGCAAAAAGACAAAAAAAAAAAAAAAATGTTGAAAGACAAAGAAAATTCTGAAATTAGTGCGAGAAAAATTACTCATTATGTGCAAGGGTGACAAAATAAGATGAACAAATGGCTTCTCATCAGAAACAGTGAAGGCTAGGAAACAGTGACATGATATTTTTAAAGAGGCAAAAACAAACCTGTTAAGCAAGAATCTTATACAGTTGACCCTTCAACAGAATAAGTTTGAACTGCATGATGCATTGATATGCACTTTTTTTCAGTAGCAGATACAGTAGTACTACACAATCTGTGGCTGGTTGAATCCAAGGATCTGAATATGTGGTTCCTCTGCATCTGCAGATTCAGAAGAATTGCATATACAGAAGGCTGACTTTAAGTTATAAGCAGATTTTCTACTGCACAGATGGTTGCTGCCCCTAGCTCCTGCATTGTTCAAAGGTCAACTATACTCTAAAACTAACTTTCAAAAAGCAAAATCAACAAAACCTGAGAGAATTTGTTAGCATTTGCAAGAAATACTAAACACAGTCCTTCGGGTTAAAAGCAAGTGACACCAGATTAAAATCCACAAGAAAAATGAGCACTGATAAAGGTAATTAAAGAAATTATAGCAGTACAGCTGATTTAAAAAGCAAAATTTCCAACAGGTATGCAAAGTCTTAAACAGCTTGCAACCACCCCAAACCCAGAGTTCTGGCAAGATTATACACAAATCTCGTGGCAAATCAAGGACTATATAAATTACAGGGAACAAGTCTAAAATGTCCTAAAGCCCTCTCAGCGACATGAGAAACATACAGCCTTCATTCAAATGAGCTGTGGGACACTGAACATATGAAATTGTCACAAGCCCATGAGATTTCCAGGTAGTACTCTAGCGATTTTCTTCCACTATTAGATTATTGAATGTCAAAGACTCTCCTTTACATCCTAAGCTCCTTTTCAGCAGGAATCAAGACTGCCAGACCAAGGTGATAGACTGTTCCAATATGTCTGTTCTACCTGAGGAAATGATGTTACCTAAAGCAAATTCAGAAGAAGAATTGCCTTGCAGCAATAAAGCCTGATGCTAACAACTCTTCCTGATCCTCCTACAGTTAATAAAGTGTGCTGGAGTGTTCTTGAGATATATGCTCCTCACTGTAAGTCAGCCCCATATGTGCTGAAGACACCTGAGGACAGCAAGTCACAATCCCATCAAAGGGGTCCCTCCCAAATAGGGACGTTTGAGTCCTCTGTAAACACAATTGGCACTAATGATGATGAAAATAAGCAGATATTCTCCATCTTTACCCTAGAGAAGAGAGTAGTAAACTCTATGGCATCCATGACAGGTTGAAGTTTTTTTATGAGTTGTGAAAGAACTGCATGGAGAGGGAAGCCAAATAACCTCAGGAACAAGAAACTGCTGAGCCCATACTCCTGTAGGATTCTTGAGATTATTTGCTTTGCTTAAATTTGTACTTTGCTCACCACAAAGCTCTTTCTTATTGAACAGTCTTTTGTAGTGAAGTGGACAGTAAGTCTTTTGTTCCTTATGGATACTGGTCCTCATTAATCCCCATTGCCATCTAATATTTATTCACACACAGGCTTAGAATCTTCCCTGAAATCCCTCTTGTAGATATGCTGCTTTTTGGTTGTAAGACATAAGACATAAAGTCTTACAGGAATTTTTAAATCCCATCACTACCTAGTACACAGGTATTATCCAATAAAGCTTATGTGTTGGTTAGTTGATATAAAAAAGCAATAATATATCATATTTGGGGCCTATGGCATATAGAATATGATATACTTGATAATAAAAGAACAAAGGATCAGGTAGGAGAAAAGCTGATTTAGAGTAAGAAAATGATACCAGATGGTAACTTGAATACACAGGAAGAAACAAAGAGAACCAAACATGGTTATTAAGAAGGCTACTATAGTAAACTGTATAAAATATACTTGCTGTTCTCTCTTTTCTCAGCTTCTTTCAAGTATATAAATTTATATAATACAATAATTAAAACAATCTAGTATTGTTTTTTTAAATTTAATTTTATTGGAGTATTGTTAATTTACAATGTATTAGTTTCAGGTATACAGCAAAGTGAGTCAGTGATACATATAAATATATCTATTTTCTTTTCCCATATAGGTTATTGCAAATTATTGAGTATATTTTTCTGTGCTATAAAAATCTAACAAGCAGATTCTTGTTAATCATTTATATTCTAAAGTAGTATGTATGTGTTATTCCCACCCTCCCAATTCTTCCCTCCCCAATGGTTTCACCCATAGTAACCATAAGATTGGTTTTGAAATCTGTGGGCTTGTTTCTGTTTTTTTTAAATATGTTCTTTTGTATCATTTTTGTTAGATTCCACATATAAGATATATGGTATTTATATACAATGGAATATTATTCAGCCATAAAAAGAATGAAAAAATGCCATTTGCAGCAACATGGATGGACCCAGAAATTGTCACACTAAGTGAAGTAAGTTGGACAGAGAAATACAAATACCATATGATATCACTTATATGTGGAATCTAACAATCTAGTATTTTTATTTTTTTTAGGGCTACACTCACAGCATATGGAAATTTCCAGGCTAGGGGCCCAATCGAATAGCAGCTGCTGGCCTGCACCACAGCCACAGCAATGCAGGATCCAAGCCACATCTGCAACCTACATTACAGATCATGGCAACACTGGATCCTTAACTCACTGAGCAGGGCCAGGAATCAAACCCACATGCTCATGGATACTAGTCAGGTTCATTAACCACTGAACCATAATGAGAACTCCCCAGTACTGGTTTTTAAAATCACATATAGATGTAATATATAAAACAATAATAGCACAAAACAGGGGAAGATAGAGCTTTATAGGAATAGTTTCTACATCATACAGGAATTAAGTTACTATAATTCCGAAGTAGATTCTTATAAGTTAAGATGTACATGGTTTATTTTATATGGTACTTGTTGCGCTTCCTGGATTTGAGTGAATGGTTCCTTTCCCATGTTATGGAAGTTTTCGGCTATTATCTCTTGGAATATTTTTTCTGTCCCCTTCTCTCTCTCTTCTCCTTCTGGCACCCCTATAATACGGATGTTGGTGCGTTTAACGTTGTCCCAGAATTCTCTGAGACTCTCTTCGTTTGTTTTCAATCTTTTTTCTCTTTTCTGTTCCACATCTGTGATTTCCACTCATCTGTCCTCCACCTCGCTTATTCGTTCTTCTGCCTCCTGTATTCTGCTGTTAGCTGCTTCTAGTGAATTTTTTATTTCAGTTATTGTATTTTGCATCTCTTCTTCTTTAAGTTTTATATCTTGTATCTCTTTGCTCGGTGTTTCCTGTAAGTTATCCATCTTTGCCTCCAGTTTATTTCCAATGTCTTGCATCATCTTCAGCATCAACAGGCTAAAGTCTTTTTCCTGGAGGCTGAGAATCTCCTGATCACTTAGCTGATTTTCTGGGGTTTTTTCTTTCTCCCTCATCTGAGTTATAGTCCTCTGTCTTTTCCTGAGAGCTTTGCTTCCAATGTCCTTCCCCCACAACAATTCACCCCTGTTTTCCCAGGAGGTCCTCCAAGAACTGCAGTCAGGTTTGACCCAGATTCCTATGGAGACTTTGCTTTGCCCCAGGACCCAGTGCACGTGAAAGTCTGTGTGCACCTTTTAAGAATGGGGTCTCTGTTTCCCCCAGTCCTGTGGAGCTCCTGTGCACAAGCCCTACTGGCCTTCAATGCCAGATGCTCTGGGGTCACTTTCTCCCAGTGCCAGATCCCCACATGTGGGAGTTTGATGTGGGGCTCAGAACGCTCACTCCTGTAGGTGAGTCTCTGTGAACCAGTTGCTTTCCAGTCTGTGGGGCTTCCCACCCGGGAGGTGTGGGGTTGCTTATATCGTGTAATCACCCCTCCTACCTCTTGATGTGGCCTCCTCTTTGTCTTCTGGAGTAGGATATCTTTTTGAAAGCTTCTGGTCCATTTGGTTGAAGATAGCTCAGCTTTTGGTTGTAAATTTTGTTGTTTTTAGGAGAGAAGTTGAGCTCCAGTCCTTCTGTTCCGCCATCTTAATCCCATCTCAGTTAAGATGTACATGGTAATCCCTAGAGAAACTGGTAAGGGTTTAACTAAGAATATAAAGTTTAAAAAAATCACTAATATTATTAAATGTTTCACTAAGGATATTCATTTTGTGATAAAAGGCATTAAAGCCAGAACAGAGGAACAGAAAAAACATGAGACATTTATAAAATAGAAAGTAAAATGATAGTCACATATCCAACCTCTCAGTAATAATATTCAATGTTAATGGATTTAAAAATTCCATCAAGAAAGAGAGATTATCAAAGTGGATAAAAATACAAGCCCACTAAAAGAATGACATATAATCATAGTATTATAAAATATTTTCCTTCCACTCACACCTAACCACATCAACAGTGCTCCTTTATGATAACAGTGGATTAAAGCTGAAAAAACAGTGGACTCTATCTAGGAAGGAGCCTCTAGGTAAAGTCAAATACATCAGGGGAGACAAAAATGAGGACACAGCAGGAAACTGAAGCTTTCTACCAAAAACATTAAACACAGCTTTACTCCTAGCCAAATATACATAAAATCTCACACTAAAGGCATAATTACATCAGTTCCTATTACCTGATACATCATGCCCAGTTTTCAACAACAACAGTAAAAAAGAAAAGGAGTGTAAAAGGCAAAACATAAGAAAACTAAAACAATATGAGGAGAAAAGGCAAGCATCAGAACAAGATTCAGATATGGTAGAATTTGTGTCAATAGAAACTTCCAAAACTGAAATACAAAGAGAAAAGTGAATGGAAAAGACACAGCAGTATATCTAAGAACTAGGAACAGGTAGATAATGTGTAACATTTGTGTAACAGGAATACCAGAAGGAAAAGAGAGAAAGGAGAAGAAATTTTTAGATCACTAATGACTGAGAATTTCCCAAAGTTAATGACAGACACCAAACCACAGATCCCAGAACCTCAGAGAACACTGTGCTGGATAAATATGCTGGATAATATGCTGCATCTAGGCATATCATATTCAAACTTCAGAAAATCAAAGAGAAAGAGATAATTTTGAACGAAGCCAGAGGGGGAGAAAACACCTCACCTGTAGAGGAGCAAGTAGAAGAATCACATCAATTTTCTCTTCAGAAACCATACAAGCACAAAGAAAGTAGAGTTAAATATTTAAAGTTTTGAAGGAAAACTCCCACCCACCTAGAGTTCTGCAATCTTCAAAAGTGAAGGAGAAATAAAAGTTGATTCTTTGGACCATCTGAATGTGTAGCAATTTGTCACTAATAAAGCTTCCTTGCAAGAGATGTTAAAAAGAAGTTTTTAAGACAGAAAGAAAATGAACTCAGATTTAGATAAAAGAGGACTGTTAGAAAATGAATAAAGATAAAATATTTACTTTTTCTCATTCCTAGTTGATTTAACAGATAACATCTTGTTCAAAATAATAATAGTAACAATGTATTTGGTGTTGTGGCTTATGGATATGTGAAATGACAGCAACATTATGAGAAATGAGAAAGAGGAATTGGAATACTTTTTTTAAAAGTATCTATACTTCTAGTGAATCAATATTATTTTATTTTATAATATTTTGAACTGGGAGTAGATTAATTATAAATGCATATTGCAAACTCAAGGGAAACTACTAAAAACTTAAAAAGAAGTATAATTGATATGCCACGAAAATAAGGAAAATGGAATCATAAAAATGCTCATTTAAAATCAGAGAAGGCAGAAAAACAGTAGATAAAATAAGAAATAATGAACAAGTTCAATAAATGCCAAAGGGTTAGAGACATGGTAAAGGTGAATCTAACTATATCAACAATCACTTTAAATGTACATAATATAACTATATCAATTAAAAGACAGGCACTGTCAGGGGAGATAAAAAATAATACCCAACTATATGTTGTCTAAAAGTAATATAAATATAAAGAAACGAATATGTTAAAAGTAATACAAATGTCAAGAAATAAATATATTAAAAATAAAGGAATGGAGAAATATATACCAATATTCTAATCAAAAGAACGCTAGATTAGCTATTTAATTTCAGACAAAATAGACTTCAGAGCAAGGAAATTTATCAAGGACGAAGAAGGGCATTACATAATGATAAAGGAGTCAATTCTCTAAGAGGATATAACAATTCTGAAAATGTATGCACATACAGACAGAGTATCAAAATATGTGAGTCAAAAAGTGATAGACCCACAAGGAGAAATAGGTAAATTCATTATTATAGTTTGAGACTTCAACACCCTTCTATCAGTAATTGACAGATCCAGCTGGCAGAAAATCAGTAAGGATATAGCTGAACTCAACAGCAATATCAATCAACTAGACCTAATTGATATTTATAGAATATTTCATCCAACGACAGAAGAATACACATTATTCTCAACCTTACATGGACCAGCACCAAGATAGACCACATTCTGGGCCATAAACTACATCTTACAAATTTAAAAGAATATAAATCATACAAAATGTGCTTTCAGACTAAAACAGAATCAAACTAGAAGTCAGATTTAGATAGATAGAAAATCCCAAATATTTAGAGATTAAATAACACACTTCTAAATAATAAACGAGTCAAAGAAGAAATTCCATAAGAAATCTTAAAATATTCTGAACTAAGTTAACATGAAAATACAGCTTATCAAAATGTGTGCAATGCAGCAAAACCAGTATTTAGAGGGAAAGTTATAGCATCAAATGAATATTTTAGAAAAGAAGATAACCAATACTCTTAGCTTCCACTTTAGGAAACTGGAGAAAGAAAAGCAATATAAACCTAAGGCAAACAGAAAAAAAAAGAAATAGTAAAAATAGATTAGGACCTTATTGTTTATTTTATATACAGTAATGTTTCTGTTAATGCTGGCTGCTGTTTAAAGGTTCGATTATAGGAGTCAAGTATAGAAGTAGGGAGAACAACTGGGAAGCTTCTAAAATAGCCTAGTCTAAAAATGTTGGTAAGTTGCACTAGGGCAGTAGTGGTGGAGGGCTAAGTAAAATTTGCTTGGATTTGAGATATATTTTGGAGGTGGAACCAATAGAACAGGATGATGGATTGGACGGAGTTGTGAGGGAAAAAAAGTGAATTTCCTTTTATTACCATCCTTGGAACTGCATTACTTCATTATTTTATTCAGCATTTATCCATTAGGCAAACTTTCATTATCAAGCTCTGTCCAGGGTATTGAAGGCCCAGAAATTACCAATATAGAGATCATTCAGATAAAGTTCTTGTTTTCATGGATCTCACAGTTAAGTAAGAGACAGACACACAAAGGGAGATTTATAGTCTAGTGTGAAAAGGTTTCTATGATGGACTTAATTCCTTAGGGCTGTGTGGAAGCACTGAGTGGGGGCACTTATTCCATACTTGACTCATTTGGGGCCTCTCAAGGAAGACTTCCTGTTTACTTAGCAGGTGAAGATAATAGCATCAGCTGTACAGTATTTTTTATTTAATAAACTTTAATATAGACATACATATATCATTCAATACCAGCTACAACCCTTACATATTAGGCAATGCAAAACATCCAAATGGAATAAGACAGGATTCCTTTATTCAGGAAGTTTGAAACCTAGTAGAGATAATGGTATAGCTATATGAATAACTGTAATGCAGGGCAGAAAATGAAAAACACTGTAAAAGAAATAAGTGGAAATCCCAGTTTCCTTACTTCTTATTTCTTTGACTTTGGATCAGTCACTTAACCTCATAGGATCATAGTTTATTCAACTTTAAAATGGGGATAACACTGCTTACCATGCAGGATCTTTGAAATGATTGAATGTGATGATGCCTATCATAGTGCCTGCACTGCCATAATGCTGAGATTGGCACTCAGCAAATTCCATGGAGATTATTGACATAATTAGGTTAATATTACCATATTTGTTACTCTTTCATGTTTGTTGCACTTGTTCTCTCTTTCTCTCTTTTTTTAGTTGAGGTGTTTTTTCATTTTATTGACCATGGGATAGAGTTAAGAATCCCTGACCCAATACCTAAGGCCTTTGATCTTCTGACCCTATTCCTAATTTTTAGAAAGTTGTCATTTAAAACAAAGTCACAGAGTTCCCATTGTGGCTTAGTGGAAAAGAATCTGACTAGTATCCATGAGGATGCAGGTTCGATCCCTGGCCTTGCTCAGTGGGTTAAGGATCTGGCATTGCTGTGAGTTGTGGTGTAGGTGACAGACGCAGCTCGTATCTGGCATTGCTGTGGCTGTGGTGTAGGCTGTGGTATAGGCCATCAGCTACAGCTCTGATTCGACCCCTAGCCTGGGAACCTCCATATGCCGTGGGGCAGCCCTAAAAAAGCAATCGATCGATCAATCAATCAATCAATCAATAAAACAAAGTAGCATATTTAACCAGCCTTTTTACTATGAATTTATTTTTCGACACCCATGCCATCTTTTCATGTTCTCTTTACAGACCCTCTTTTACTGCAACATATACAATATACCATGTCTCATTTTTCCATTTATTTAAACAATGACTAATCTTGAAAGTATTGCCTAGCATATATTAATGTGTATTTATAGGTCTTAATAATAGCAGCTACCATGTAATAAGAGTTTCTTACATGCCGGATATTATACTTAATACTTGCATGTATTATATAATCCTTAGCCTATGCTCCTAAACGCTAATTCTATTGTTGCATTTCAAAAATAGTCTCTGAGTGCTTAAAAGGTTATGGTTAAATAAGTCAAGGCATCCTAAAGTCAAAGCGGGAATGATAGAAAAAAGAAGTGTCAGGATAAGTGTTAGCACATAAAAATTATCAATACATATTTGTTGAATGAATGAATGAGGCTCTGTCAAGTGTTATCTCCTTCATGAGGCTTTCTAAGATTGCTCCAGGTCCCAGGGCTCTATTCCTTGTGAAACTTTTCATAGAATTATGTCTGAGCTCACTTGTTCAGTAGCTAGCTATTTCTTCTTGGGAAAGCTCTTGTCTCATTTCTGTGATTTTCATTTAGTTTTAATATATTTGTTTCTCCCTTTCCCCTTTTACTTGAAATCAGAGAATGTATCATATAAACAGCAAGTATTCATATTTGTTGAAATTCTTTTTGTTCATTGGGATTGATATTATTATACATGAAATGAAGTTTCTGTTTGTTTCTACATTGCCTCCCGGGAAACCAGCTGGATGTATTGTCACTGCATTTTAGAAGTATGTGTTTCAAATTTATTCTAAGTGTGATATATTGAGAGTAGGGTAGTGACATAATCTGATTTACATTTCAAAATTTTTCCTCAAGGAGTTCTGATTTCAGGTAGGATGGAGTAAATATATACCAGGCTTTCCAATTGAGTATAACTATAAAACCTTGAAAGAATTCATATGAAGTTATTTGAGAATTATGAAAAGTAAATATCAGCAGAAGGAGAATGCAGAAATCAAAATCCCACTGAACTAGTTGCAAATTTACCACTTTCTCCTCTGGAATCTTCTAGCCTAAAGTCAATGCAACTCAAAACCTGAAAGTTGAGCACTGCAGTACAGACAGAGAAAGATATAGGAAAAAACACTCTACTTCTGGATGAATGAAAGAAAATGGGACCTGTTAGAACCCAGAGAAAAGAAGAAATTCCCTGTATCTTTTTTCCTCCATTTTCTCATGCTTCAGCCCACAAGTCGCTCCTCGGTGGCAGAGAAGGTAGCAGTGAATGTAAATCTGTGAGAACAAGAAACTTTCTGCTCTGTTCAGTGGAGCTGTGGTGCTAAGAAAGCCAGGCCTAACTCTGTTGATTATTCTCCATGCTCTTGATCCTCCTGTTGGTTGGACTGTGGGTGCAGCACAATCACAGAAGTGGGCAGTTTGGGTATAGAAGACAGAAAAGGGGAGGCCCGGGAACCAGAAAGCACTAGGGAGATAGCAGAGAAGGAGCATGTGAAAATGATCCCATAAGAAGATTTTTGAATTCCTGGGCTCAATCCTGACTTGTTCATGCATGAGTTTGATCATTATTAGCATAACACAAATTTTGAAAACTGAGATAATGAACAGACCACAGTTCAGGTTCTATACTGACCACTGGGTGGTGCACACACAGGACAGATCCAAATAACACTGAAAAGACTATGAAAACTAAACTGACAGTGGAACCACGGCCTACAGAAAGTGTGTTGGAAATTGTGGCTTGACCTAAACAATATCAAGTGTCTGCTTAAACAAAATATCAATCTTTTTTTCATTGGACGTAAACACTATCCAGAGTTCCACAAGAGAGATTTCAAAACATTCAGATTGTAATCCAAAATTGCTAACATAAGAAGAACCATTAAAATCTCATCTCACATGGGAAAAGAAGCAAGCAAGATGGCACAGATATTGGGGTTATGTGACAAAGCATATGTTGTAACAATGCTTGAACAGAGGACTTCTGGTTTCTGTTCCAACATGTAAAGAGCTTAGAAATGGTCACTCTCATCCTCACAATAAGAAAAGAGTTGAACAAACTTAAAATCAATGATTTTCTTAGAGCTATCTGAGAGTTGAGATGACAGAATTAATTGCTATCCCAAAAGCTGAAGAGATAGAGACAGACAGTTTACCAGGAGCAGAAATTGCTGGAGCAACGAAATGGGAAGAACACTTAAATGATAACATCAATGAATTACTAGAGGATCAGTGTGGACTATCTTGAGAGTTATAAACTCCTGAGGGATATCCAAAACAAACAAAGAATTCTTAAAACATATCAATAAGAAGACAAACAACTTGATTAAAGTATGGGGCAAAGAGCTTAGCAGATACCTCTCAAAAGAAGATAAACAGATGGCAAACAAATATGTAAAAAGGTACTTCACATCATATGTCATCAGGGAAACGCAAATTAAAACACCAATGAGAAAGCACTATATACCTATTATAATGGCCACATCGAGAACACTGACAACACCAAATGCTGGAGATGTGGAGCAACAGGAATTCTCATTCATTGCTGGTGGGAATGCAAAATAGTATAGCCAATTTAGAAGATAACTTGGTGGTTTCTTACAAAACTGAATGTACTCTTACTGTATGATCATCAATCTTCCTTGGTACTTATCCAAAGGAGTTGAAAATTTATATCCCCACCAAAACTTGCATCTCAATATTTATAGTAGCTTTATTTATAACTTCCAAAGCTTGGAAGCAACCAAGATATCTTTCAGTAGTTTAATGAAAAAATGAACTGTGTATACCCAAACAATGGAATATTATTCAAGGTGGATATTATTATCCCCAATTTACAGATGAGAAACTGAGAATTGGTAAAATGACATGTCCAAGGATGTACACAATTTACTGGAAGAAGTGGTATTCTAAATCAGACCTATCAGATGCCAGAAGCCTATTCTCGTTCTATTGTACCTAGCTCAGAAAAGGAGTGATAAATCAGATACAGTTAAAGACTTGCTGACCCCAGAATTTTACTATTTTCTAAATACTTTTATTAAATTATAGTGTGCATACAGAAAAGCACATGGGTAATAAGGTAATAAATAGTCACATACTGAAACTACCCATGTAACCAAAACTCATGTCAAGAAGCAGAACATTATCTCCCCCCCCCAATCACCAGCTCCAGAAGGCCTCCTGTGCCCCTTCCAGCCACTATACTGATCAAGGAAAACCACTATCCTACTTTGATCACCATATATTAGTTTTGCCCATTACTGAACTTTACATAAGCAGAATTTTATAACATACTATTTTTTGTCTTGTAGCTTTTGATCAACATTTTTTTTTTTTTGCCATCCAACTATTTGTTGCTTGTTGGTATGGGTCATTCATTTTCATAAGCAGTACAGTATTACATAGCATGGCTGTAGAACAGTATATGTATCCATACTACTATTGATAGGCTGTATGGAGTTTGGAGCTATTACAAATTCACCATTCTTGCACATGTCATTTGGCAAATGTGATTACATTTCTGTTTGGTAATCTTCATTGGGTAGTTAGAACTGGTGACAAGACAGAGAGGGATGGAGGTAGAGAGAGTGGCTGGGAGACTGTCACAAAAGATCAAGCATCAAAATCAGCTACTCTAGGTAAAGAAAAGTATGATAATGGCGGGACTAGAGAGAAAGAAATAGAAAAGAAATAAAAATGCTTAGCTATAGAGATCAATTGGTGTTAGGGAATAAAAGTGACAGAAAACTCAATGATGACAAAGTTTTTTTAAACCACTTAAAGAGAAAATAAAGTTGGGTGGGAATGTTCATTGGCAGAGGGAGTTTACATATTTTTTCAGTTTTATTGAGATATAGTTGACTTATAGCACTATATAACTTTAAGATATACAGTGTAATAATTTGATTTATATATGTAGTAGTCCCCCTTATCTGCAGATTTGCTTTCTGTAGTTTCAGTTGCCTGTGGTCAACCATGGTCAGAAAATATTAAATGGAAAATTTCAGAAATAAATAATTCACAAGTTTTAAATTGCACACCTTTTTTTGAGTAGTGCGATGAATTTTTAAAATTCAAGTACGGTTGACTTATAATGTTATATTAATTTCAGGTATACAGCATAATGATTCAGCATTTTTATAGATTATATGCTATTAAAAGTTATTACAAGATAATGGCTATAATTTCCTGTGCTTTACAAATAACCTTGTTGCCTGTCTATTTTATACATAGTAGTTTGTACCTCTTAATCCTATATCCCTATCTTGCCACTTCTCCCTTCCCTCTCCCTCTTGGGACCCATTACTTTGTCTTCTATATCTCTGAATCTGTTTTTGTTTCACTGTATACATTTATTTGTTTTATTTTTTAGATTCCGCAGATAAATGAAAACGTACAGTATTTGTTTTTCTCTGTCTGACTTATTTCACTAAGCATAAGAGAAGGTCCCGCTTCATTGCTCCGCCTCACTAGGTCCTGCCGCATTGCTGCAAATGGCAGAATTTCATATTTTATGGCCGAGTAATATTCCATTGTGTGTATCTCAAATCATCTTTATCTGTTTTTCTTTATCCACATGCCATCCACCTTCCTCCTGCCTGAGTCATGAATCTTTATTTTGTCCAGTGTATTCTACCTGTTGGTCACTTAGTAGTCATCTTTGTTATCAGATTCCCTGTTGAGGTAATCAGAGTGCTTGCATTCAGGTGAGCCTAATTAACTTTATAATGGCCCCAAATCACAAGAACAGGGATGCTGTGCAATTTGGAACTGGCAAAAAGAAACCGTAAAGTGCTTTCTTTAAGTGAAAAGGTTAAAGTTCTTGGCTTAATAAGGAAAGAAAAAAATCATATACTAAGGTTACTAAGATCTACCACAAGAACAAATCTATCCATTAAATTTTGAAGAAAAAAGAAATTTGTGCTAGTTTTGCTGTCATACATCAACGTGAAAAATTTATGGTGATAGTGCATGATACGTGCATAGATAAGATGGGAAAGGTATTAAATTTATACAATAAGATATTTTCAGAGATACCAGTCACATAACTTTTATTACATTATGTTCTCACAATTGTTCTATTTTATACTTAGTTATTTTTGTTAATCTCTTACTGTACCTAATTTATAAATTAAGAGTTTGGATTGGTATATGCACACTATTGTATATAAAATGGTCAATGGAGACCCGCTGTAGAGCACAGAGAACTCTACTCAATTTTTTGTGATAATCTGTATGGGAAGAGAACCTGAAAAAGAATGGTTATGTGTCTATGTATAACTGAATCACTTTGCTGTACAGCAGAAATTATCACAGCATTGTAAATCAACTATACTTCAATAAAACTTTAAAAAGTGAGAAAAAGAGCTTTAATCATAGGTAGGTATGTATAGGAAAAAAAAAAACACAGTAAACATAGGTTTCAGCACTATCCATCGCTTCAGGCATACAATGCAGATCTTGGAACAGTATCCTCCATGGATAAGGAGGGACTACTGTAACATGGAATGACTGTTATAGTAAGTTTAGTTAATATCCATCATTTCATATAGATACAAAAAACCAAAAAGAAAATGAAAAGTTTTTTTTCCTTGTGATGATAACTTTTAGGATTTACACTTTTAACAAATTTCATACATGCCAGACAACAGCATTATACATTGTACATCATGTGGTACATTATATCCCTAGTACTTATTTCTCTTATAGCTAGAAGTTTGTACCTTTTAACTATCTTCCACCAATTCCCCCACCCTGCCCCCTGCCTATGGCAGCAACAAGTTTGATCTCTTTTTCTATAAGGTTATTTTTTATTTTGGTCCCACATAAAAGTAAGATCATACAGTATTTGTCTTCTCTGTGTGACTTAGCACAATGCCCTCAAAGTCCATCCATGTTGTCACAAATGGCAGGATGTCCCCCTTTCTGTGGATGAATGACTCATTGTGTATGTGTGTGTGTGTGTGTGTGTGTGTATAACAACATCTTTATCCATTCATGTGTCAGTGGACACTTAGGGTGTTTCCATATCTTGGCTATTGTAAATAATGCAGCTATGAACATTAGAATGCATGTATCTCGTAGATACAGTGTTTTCATTTTCTTTGGCTATATACCCAGAGGTAGAATTACCAGATCATGTGGTGTTCTATTTTAAAAATTTTAAGAAACCTCAGTATTCTTTTCCAAAGTACCTGTTACATTACAATCCTACCAACAGTGCATGGGGGCTTCCTTTTTCCACATCCTTACCATATTTCATAACTCTGGTCTTTTTGATGCTAGCTATTCTATCAGGCATGAAATGGTATCTCATCATAGTTTTGATTTGTGCTTCCCAGTGATTAGTGATGCTGAGCAGCTTTTCATGTACTTGTTGGTCATTCATATGCCTTCTTTGGAAAAATGTCTTTTCAGGTCTTTTGCCCATTTTTAATTTGATTATTAGTTTTTACTGCTATTGAGTTATATGAGTTCTTTATGTATTTTGAATATTAACTCCTTACCAAATATATGGTTTACAAATAATTTTTTCCTATTTTATAGGTTATCTTTTCATTTTCTTCATCATTTCTTTTGCTGTGCAAAAATGCTAATTAGTTAGTGTTAGTATATGTTTCTGCATCCATTTATTTTTAATCTTCATGTACCATTATATTTCAAATGGGTCTCTTGTAGGCTACATACAGTTGGGTTGTGTTCTTTATCCCCTCTGGTAATCTCTGTCCTTTAACTGGTGAATTTAGATCACTGATATTCAAAGTGATTATTGAGAGGTGTGACCAAAATGTTGGAGTAAGAAGACCCCGAACTTACCTTCTCCCAGTGGGCACACCAAAATTACAACTATTTACAGAGCAACTATCTGTGAGAACAAACCAAAGACTAGTAGAAAAGATCTTCTGCAATTAAAGATATAAAGAAGGAACCACAACAAGATGGAAAGGAAGGTTAGAGGCGCAATATAGTCAAGACCTACACACCTGGGCAGGAGACCTACAAAAAGGAAGGATAATCACAATTGCAGAAGTTCTACCCAAGGTGCAAGGGATCCAAGCCCCACATCAAGCTACCCAGACTGGGCATCCTGCACCAGGAAGACAAGCCCCCAGAATGTTTGGCCAATATCACTGAAGAATATAGGTGAAAAAATCCTCAACAAAATATTAGCAATACAAATTCAATAGTACATTAGAAAGACCATACAACATGATCCAGTGGGATTTATGCCAATGATGCAATCATGGTTCAATATCTGCAACACAACATTTACTGATAGCTGAAAATTTTTATTATCAGCTCAATAGATAAAAAAGCTTTTGACAATATTCAAAATCCATATATAATAACTTTCAACAAAGTGATTATAGAGGGAAGACACCTCAGCATAATTAAAACCACATATGACAAACTCATAGCCAACAACATACTCAATGATGAAAAACTGGAGGCATTTCCTCTAGGATCAGGAACAAGACACTGTTGTCTATTCTAGCCACTTTTTTCAACATACTATTAGAAGTCCTACTGACAGCAATCAGACAGGAAAAAGAAATAAAAAGAATCCAAGTAAGGAGATGGGATTAAGATGGCAGAATAGAAGGACTGGAGCTCAACTTCTCTCCTAAAAACAACAAAATTTACAACCAAAAGCTGAGCTATCTTCAACCAAATGGACCAGAAGCTTTCAAAAAGATATCCTACTCCAGAAGACAAAGAGGAGGCCACATCAAGAGGTAGGAGGGGTGATTACACGATATAAGCAACCCCACACCTCCCGGGTGGGAAGCCCCACAGACTGGAAAGCAACTGGTTCACAGAGACTCACCTACAGGAGTGAGCGTTCTGAGCCCCACATCAAACTCCCACATGTGGGGATCTGGCACTGGGAGAAAGTGACCCCAGAGCATCTGGCATTGAAGGCCAGTAGGGCTTGTGCACAGGAGCTCCACAGGACTGGGGGAAACAGAGACCCCATTCTTAAAAGGTGCACACAGACTTTCACGTGCACTGGGTCCTGGGGCAAAGCAAAGTCTCCATAGGAATCTGGGTCAAACCTGACTGCAGTTCTTGGAGGACCTCCTGGGAAAACAGGGGTGAATTGTTGTGGGGGAAGGACATTGGAAGCAAAGCTCTCAGGAAAAGACAGAGGACTATAACTCAGATGAGGGAGAAAGAAAAAACCCCAGAAAATCAGCTAAGTGATCAGGAGATTCTCAGCCTCCAGGAAAAAGACTTTAGCCTGTTGATGCTGAAGATGATGCAAGACATTGGAAATAAACTGGAGGCAAAGATGGATAACTTACAGGAAACACCGAGCAAAGAGATACAAGATATAAAACTTAAAGAAGAAGAGATGCAAAATACAATAACTGAAATAAAAAATTCACTAGAAGCAGCTAACAGCAGAATACAGGAGGCAGAAGAACGAATAAGCGAGGTGGAGGACAGATGAGTGGAAATCACAGATGTGGAACAGAAAAGAGAAAAAAGATTGAAAACAAACGAAGAGAGTCTCAGAGAATTCTGGGACAACGTTAAACGCACCAACATCCGTATTATAGGGGTGCCAGAAGGAGAAGAGAGAGAGAAGGGGACAGAAAAAATATTCCAAGAGATAGTATCTGAAAGGAACCATTCACTCAAATCCAGGAAGCGCAATGAGTAACATATAAAATAAACCCAAGGAGGAATACACCAAGACACATATTAATCAAACTGACCAAAATTAAAGACAAAGAGAAAATCTTGAAAGCAGCTAGGGAAAAGAAACAAAAAACATACAAGGGAACCCTGATAAGATTATCAGCAGATTTTTTCAACAGAAAATCTGCAGGCCAGAAGGGAGTGGCATGATATACTTAACATGATGAAAGGAAAAAACCTCCAACCAATATTGCTTTACCCAGCAAGGGTCTCATTCAGATTCGAAGGAAAAATCAAAAGCAAAAGCTAAGCTAAGAGAATTCAGCAACACTAAAGCACCTTTATGACAAATACTAAAGAAACTTCTCTAGGCAGAAAAGAAAAGGCCACAACCAGAAACAAAAATTCTACAAATGACAAGGCTCACCAGTAAAGGTATTTATACAGTAAAGATATGAAATTATCCATGCACAATTATGCCACCAAAATCATAAATCATGAGAAGAGGTGGGTACAAATGAAGGACACTGGAGATGCAGTTGCAATTAAGAGACCAACAACTGAAAACAATCTCATATATATATATATATAGACTCTTATATCAAATCTTCAGAATAACTGTAAACCAAAAATCTATAATTGATATACAAACAAATAAGAAAAATCAACTCAAATACAACACTAAATATAGTCATCAAAACACAAGAGAAGAAGGGAAGAAAAAAAAGTGACAAAAACAAATCCAAAGCAATTAATAAAATGGCAATAAGAACATACATATCAATAATTACCTTCAATGTTAATGGACTAAACACCCCAACCAAAAGACATAGACTGGCTGAATGGATACAAAAACAAAATCCATATATATGCTGTCTTCAGGAGACCCACTTCACTCAGGAACACATACAAATTGGAAATGAAAGGATGGAAGAGAATATTCCATGCAAACGGGGATCAAAAGAAAGTTGGAGTAGCAATACTCATAACAGACAAAATAGACTTTAAAATGAAGAACATTTTAAGGGACAGGAAGGTCACTACATAATGATCAAAGCATCAATCCAAGAAGAAGATATAACAATTTTAAATATCTTTGCACCCAACATAGGTTTACCACAATATATAAGGCAACTGCTAAAAATCTTAAAAGGACAAATCGACAATAACACAATATTAGTGGGGGACATTCACACCCCACTTCCAGCAATGGACAGATCATCCAGACAGAAAATCAATAAGAAAACACAGGCCCTGAATGAAGCATTAGACCAGATGGACTTAATAGATATTTATAGGACATTCCATCCAAAAGCAGAGAATACACATTCTTCTCAATTGCACATGGAACATTCTTTAAGATCATACCCTGGGCTACAAATCAAACCTTGGTAACTTTAAGAAAACTGAAATCATATCAAGCATCTTTTCCGACCACAATGCTATATGGCTGGAAATCAACAACAAAAAAACCTGCAAAAACCACAAACACATGGATACTAAACAACCAATGGATCACTGAAGAAATCAAGAGGAAATTAAAAAATACCTAGAAATAAATGACAACAAAGATAGGACACTCTAAAACCTATGGGATGCAGCAAAAGCCATTCTAAGAGGAAAGTTCATAGCAATACAAGCCCACCTCAGGAAACAAGAAAAAGCTCAAATAAACAAGCTAACATTACAGCTAAAGCAGCTAGAGAGAGAAGAACAGATAAGACCTAAATTTAGTAGAAGGAAAGAAATCATAAATACCAGAGCAGAAATTAATGAAATAGAAATGAAGAAAAGCAGAGAAAAGATCAATGAAATGAAAAGCTGGTTCTTTGAAAAGATCAAAAAAATTGATAAACCCTTAGCCAGACTTATCAAGAAAAAAAGAGAGGACTCAAATCAATAAAATTAGAAATGAAAAAGGAGAAGTAACAGTGGACATCACAGAAATACAAAGGATCATAGGAGACTATTATATACAACTATACACCAATAAAATGTAGAACCTAGAAGAAATGGACAAATTCTTAGAAAGGTACAATCTTCCAAGACTAAACCAAGATGAAATAGAAAAGATGAATGGGCCAATCACAAGTACTGAAATTGAAACTGTGATTAAAAAACTTCCAGGACCATATGGCTTCACAGGCGAATTCTATCAAACATTTAGAGAAGAGCTAATACTTATCCTTCTGAAACTATTTCAAAAAATTGCAGATGAAGGGATACTCTGAAACTCATTTTATGAGGCCACCGTCACCCTGATACCAAAACCAGACAAAGATACCTCAAAAAAAAGAAAATTACAGGCCAATTTCACTGATGAATATAGATGCAAAAATCCTCAACAAAATACTAGCAAACCGCATCCAACAATCCATTAAAAGGATTGTACATCATGATCAAGTGGGATTTATCCCAGGGATGCAAGGGTTCTTCAATATCCACAAATCAATCAGTGTGGTACACCACAGTAACAAACTGAAGAATAAAAACCATATGATCCTCTCAATAGATGCCAAAAAAGCCTTTGACAAAATCCAACAGCCATTTCTGATAAAAATCCTTCAGAAAGTGGGCATAGAGGGAAACTACCTTAACATAATAAAGGCCATATACGACAAACCCACAGCTAACATCATGCTCAATGGTGAAAAACTGAAAGAATTCCCACTGAGATCAGGAACAAGACAAGGATGTCTGCTCTTGCCACTACTATTCAACATCATGTTGGAAGTCCTAGCCACAGCAATCAGAGAAGTAAAAGAGATAAAAGGAATCAAAATTAGAAAAGGAAGAAGTCAAACTATTGCTATTTACAGATTACATGAATTATACCTAGAGAATCCTAAAGACTCTACCAGAAAACTGTTAGGGCTCATCCATGAATTTGGCAGAGTCACAGGAGATAAAATTAATACATATAAATCAATGGCATTTCTATATACTAACAACAAAAGATCAGAAAGAGAAATTAGGGAAGCAATCCCATTTACCATTGCATCCAAAAGAATAAAATACCTAGGAGGAAACCTTCCTAAAGAGATAAAAGATCTGTACCCTGAAAACTATAAGACACTAATGAAAGAAATCAAAGAGGACACAAATAGATGGAAAGACATACCATGCTCTTGGAATGGAAGAGTCAATATTATCAAAATGACGATACTACCCAAGGCAATCTACAGATTCAATGCAATCCCTGTCAAATTACCAAGGACCTGTTTCACAGAACTCGAATGAAATATTTTAAAGTTTGTTTGGAAGCACAAAAAACCCAGAATAGCCAAAGATATCCTGAAAAAGAAAAATGGAGCTGAAGAAATCAGGCTCCCTGACTTCAAACTATACTACAAAGCAAAAATCATCAAAACTGTATGGTACTGGCACAAAGACAAACATATAGATCAGTGGAACAGGATAGAAAGCCCAGAATTAAAGCCACGCACCTATAGCCAACTCATCTATGACAAAGGAAGGAAGAATATACAATGGAGAAAAGACAGTTTGTTCAATAAGTGGTGCTGTGAAAACTGGACAGCCACATGGAAAAGAATGAAATTAGAACACTCCCTAACACCATCCACAAAAATAAACTCCAAATGGATTAAAGATCTAGATATAAGACCAGACACTATAAAACTCTTAGAGGAAAACATAGGCCAAACACTCTCTGACATAAATTACAGCAACATCTTCTCAGATCTACCTCTTAGAGTAATGACAGTAAAAACAAAAATAAACAAATGGGACCTAAGTAAACTTAAAAGTTTCTGCACAGCAAGGGAAACCCTAAACAAAATGAAAAGACAACCCACAGAATGGGAGAACATCCTTGAAAATGAATCAACTGATAAGGGATTAACCTCTAAAATTTATAAATACCTTCTGCAGCTCAATACCAAAAAAACAAACAACCCCATCAAAAAATGGGCAGAAAATCTAAACAGACAGTTCTCCAAAGAAGACATATGGATGGCCAAAAAACACATGAAAAGATGTTCAAAATCACTCATTATTAGAGAAATGCAAATCAAAACCACTATGAGGTACCACCTTACACTGGCTAGAATGGCCATCATCAAAAAGTCTACAAACAATAAGTGCCGGAGAGGGTGTGGAGAAAAAGGCACTCTATTACACTGTTGGTGGGATTGTAAATTGATGCAACCACTGTGGAAAACCGTATGGAGATTCCTCAGAAAACTAAAAATAGAATTACCATTTGATCCAGGAATCCCACTCCTGGGCATCTATCCAGGAAAACCATGACTCGCAAAGACAGATGTACTCCAATGCTCATTGCAGCACTATTTGCAATAGCCAAGACATGGAAACAACCTAAATGTCCATCGACAGAGGAGTGGATCCAGAAGATGTGGTACATATACACAATGGAATATTACTCAGCCATTAAAAGGAATGAAATACCAGGATTTTTAGCAACATGGATGGACCTAGAAATGATCATGCTAAGTGAAGTAAGTCATACAATGAGACACCAACATCAAATGCTTTCACTGACATGTGGAATCTGAAAAAAGGACAGAATGAACTTTTTTGCAGAACAGATACTGACTCACAGACTTTGAAATACTTATGGTTTCCAAAGGAGACAGTTCGGGGAGTTGGGGGGTGCACTGGGGTTTGGGATGGGAATGCTGTAAAACTGGGTTGTGATGATCATTGTACAACTATAAATGTAATAAATTCATTGAGTAATAAGAGAAATTAGAAAAACGAATCCAAGTATTAATGAAGTAAAACTCACTGTTTATAAATAACATGGTATTACACATAGAAAATTCTAAAGATGCCATCAAAACGTTCTTAGAACTAACAAATGAATTCAGTAATATTGTAGGATAAAATTTAATATACAGAATCCTGGTGTTTCTCTAGACTAACAATAAATTATCAGAAAGAGAAATTTTAAAAAAATCTCATTTGCAATTGTCTCAAAAATAATAAAATCTATCCAAAGAGGACTTGTATTCAGAAACCTATAAGACATTGATGGAAGAAGTTGAAGATGACACAAATGAAAAGATATACTGTGCTCATGGATTGAAATAATTTAATATAATGTTTTGTAGATAGGTTCATTTGTGCAATATTTTAGATTCCATATTTAAGTGATATCATATGCTATTTATCTTTCCCTTTCTGCCTTCACTTAGTGATAACCTCTAGTTGTATCCATGTTGCTGTAAATGTCATTATTTTGTTCTTTTTTATGGCTGAATAGTATTCCATTGTATATATGCACCACATCTTCTTAATCCATTCATCTTTTGATGGACATTTAGGTTATTTCCATATCTTGGCTATTGTGAATAGTGCTGCAGCAAACACAGGGGGTGCATGTATCTTTTTTTTTCATTTTTTCTTTTTTATTAGGGCCACACCTGCGGCATACAGAAGTTCCCAGGCTATGGGTAAAATTGGAGCAACAGATCCACCTCCACGGCAATGCAGGATCTGAGCTGTGTCCACAACCTACACCACAGCTCATGGCAATGCCAGATCCCCAACTCACTAAGCAATTCTAAGAATCGAAATCACATCCTCATGGATACTAGTAGGATTCGTTTCCACTGTGCCACAACAGGAACTCCATGTATCTTTTTGAATGAAAGTTTTTCTGGATATATGCCTAGGAGTGGGACTGCTGGATTGTATAGTAGTTCTATAGACTCATGGACATAGAGAACAGGCTCATGGTTGCCAAGGGGGAGGGGAGAATAAGTGGGATGGATGGGGAGTTTGGGGTTGGTAGATGCAAACTATTACATTTAGAATGGATAAGCAATGAGGTCCTACCCTATAGCACAGGGAACTATATCCAGTCTCTTGGTATAGATCATGATGGAAGGTAATATGAGAAAAAGAATGTATGTATATATGTATGACTGGGTCATTATGCTCCACAGCGGAAATTGACTCAACTGTTGTAAATAGGCCTTTAGTAATGTGGTGTTGAAGTGAGGGGGGGAGGGGAAGCATTCTATAATTCTGTGATTAGTCACAGCCTTTACTAATGTGGTGGTGAAGTTGGGGGCGGGGAGCATTCTATAGTTTGATGATTAGGTTCAAGTCTTTTAATGTGCCTATACCTCTGGATTGAACTTCATGAGTGTTTCTCAGTATTTTTCTCCATCCTTAGATGGGAGATGATAGCTAGAGATAGCTAGATTTATATATTTTGCTTCCCCTGAAACATTCTGGTAATACTCCTGCAGGTTAGGCTCTGGTTTATTAGTTTCTGCTGAGGGCAGGCCTTGTTAGGAACAGTGTTCTGGTGTATTTCAAAATGGTTTCTTTTCTCTTCCTGCTGCTGGAAGCCTGAGGGAATTTTCTCTGATACTACAGGAAACTGGTTGAGCTTCTGGAGGTAAATCCCACGATATTGAGGGACCCTACCACAACTGAGTTCCCATGAAGTTTTTAACTTTCAGAATTTTCTGCACTCGGACTCCAGCAATTCATCGATTACAGTTCAGAACTTCCTACACTGGCACTGGTTTCCCTGGTGCTTTCTGCTGGTAAATCACTGCTGCAGTAATCTGTGATAATCTTTATTTGCCTGTCTGTCTTTCTAATCTTAAAAATCTAGTAGTTTTCCTTGTGTCTTCGTTTCTCTTTTGGATCCAAGAAGATTTGTTGATGTTTTGGTCTGTTTGTTGATGTTTCAGTCTGTTAAACTTTTTGCTTGTTACAGTGGAGTGGCAACTTCTCAGCTCCTGATGAGGAACTGGAAACAGGAAGTCCAGTTATTAAACTCCAGAATTTCCATTTTCTCAGAAGCAATAGTTTCTGAGTTCAATATTTGATACTTGTTCTGACCCTAAGAGGGCTTCTTGGAGCTGGCTTATACCTCAGTTCTCTCCTGCAAACTCGCCTGCCCATAGCCTAGACTGTATTAAATCTTTGACCCACCTCCCAGTCCTCCCAGTCACTTTTCACTGCAACCTCCACTGTTCTTGAGAGTTTCCTTAGGCTTGTACATCTTCAAGCTCCATTGCAATTAGTTCAGTTTGTTTGGTAAGAGATTAAGATCTATTTGTTTTATGGTTTGCTTCTCCCCTCTCCCCCCCAGGCAAAACCTGTGAGCAATTGCTCTGGAGGTAAGTATCAGGAAATGTCAAGCTTCTCTGAGTAACAATCCCACTCTAGGAGCTGATCTCTTGGTGGTGTGTGGGGGGGCAGTTAGTAACCAGTCCTCTCAGCTTTCATCTCCTGCCATGCAATTACCACCTCATGAGGCAAGGAAAGGATGATCAAGGCCCCAGTATTCTTCACATACCTCATCAAGGCAGAGTCTCCATGCCATGAGTGAAGACTGGGTGGAAGACGTGAGACACCACCTCTTGACCAGAGTTACCCAGAATTTAGCCCTTAGCAACAAGTAGCTGAGGGAAGGATGAGAAATGCTGAAGTTTTGCTCCTTGTGGGAAATAATCCCTCTGATTGGGAGCTGAGGGAGACAGAACTCTGTGTTATTAGCTGCAGAAGTCTGCAGTGCAGTTACCCCTCTTTGCTGAGCTGGGAGGGGGATGGAGGGTGTGTTCTTGGTTTAAAATACCACGGATTCTCACTTTATTTTTACTGAATTTGTGCAATTTTTCTTGAATAGATGTCTCTTCATTTGTTGTTTGCCATTAGGACCATTTCCAGATATTTAAATTAATGTTTTTAAGGTAGTTTTCACCAGTTTCACTGGGGAATGGTTGGTGAAGGTCCTCACATTGTTGTGCTAGAAGTCAGTCTCCACTTAGGAGTTTTAAGCTTGATAATGACATGGTGAGCTTTGAATTTCATTCTAGGCATTGTTTGCAGAATAGATTAGCAGGGAGATAGGGTACACATTCAGGGAGACCAGTTGGGAGACTGTGGTCCTAGTCTAGGCATGAGATGAAGAAGCCTAAACTGAGGCAATAAAAGAAGTTAGGACTGACAAGGCTCAGGGCTATTGGGTAGCTTAGAAGCCAAAGACGATTTCTAGGTTTCTGGCTTGGGTGATTGGTGACTAGTGGCTCCAGTTACTAAGAGAGGGAACACAAAATATGAAGTAGACTTTGGACAGTGGGACTCGATGGAGAATATAATTGTCAAAATGAGTTAAAGGTACCTGTTGAACATCAAAGCAGAGTTGAATTGTCGATTGTGTACTTAGATCCAGAATTTAGGAGAGTGATCTGGGATGCAGGCATATGTTTGGGAGATGGTCATATGGGGGCAGTGGTGTGCTGGAGCCTGCTTGTAATGGCTCATGAAAGACTGCTAGATTTTCAGGGATTTAGTGAGCTGGTTGTTAAACATAATTTATTAAAAATAAATTATATAAACTTATAATTAAATAATTTATTAAAAATGAAGACAAATACTCAAAGCCCATCACTCCTTATTTATTATTTTCTGTGCTCCCAAGGTTATTTGCATTATTGGATTTGTATAGTGGAGGTGTTATATGATGCCATGCTATTTTATATATCTTCCTAACTCTGTGTCCAGTGATGATCTGTTGGTAACTTGAAATCTACCATGGTGGAAGTATTTACACAAGGGAAATTAGCAAACACTACATACAAATCAAGCATTTTTTTTCTCTCAGAGAGCCAATAGTTAAATATTTACAAGCACAACACTGCATGGGAGCCATTAGCATAGAGGTGGTAATTAAAATTATGTGAATGGATGTGATCACCCAGGTAGAGTGGCATGAATTGGACTAGGAAGAGAAACTTTAAAACCTCAAATCTGAATCGCCTCAAATTCTCAAACCAGTAAAAAAAAAAAAAAAAGGAGGAAACTTACACTTTTTTCACTATAAGGCACCTAGTCAGGAAGGCAAAGTGTTAGCAAATTAGGTTAATCTGTCTCCTGGAGACCAGTCAGAAAGGAAGAAATGAGCAAGCTGCCTGGGGGGGAAAAAAAAATCCCACCCCGAAATCCAAGTCTTGTTAATCTAAGCTGTAAAAGAACAGGAATCCCTGCATTGCCTAATTGGGCAGGAGGCAGGAGGGCAGCTGGGAAGAGTCTTCATGTATGAAAAACAGCTAGCAATAGGACTCCTTTATTCACACATTTATGCATCTCCACAAGGACTTACTCGGTACCTTCTAGCTTCAAAACACAGGCTAGGGACTGTGAGCACAGAGCGGGTAATATATCCATACATGAAGAACTGAAAAGTTGTGATGGTCAGAGAAATCTTGGAGGATGGGGATTTGAGCTGGGCTTTGAATCTTAGCTAAGGGCAGGAGATTGTTCTTCAAATAAAATGTAACAGAAATAGGAAAGGCCCAGAGCCATGAATAATACTACTTAACACTTAAAGAATTCTTACTCTATGCCAAATGCCATTCATTCTAAGAGCTTTATGTGCACTATCTCATTTAATCCTCAAAACAACCCTATAAGGTAGCGACTATTATTGTTCTAACTTTACAGATAGGGAAACAGAGGCCACAGCACAGGGAGGTGGCAAAAATGGCATTGTGAACCCAGACAGTCTGGTTCTAGAGTCTACAGTCTTTACTGATACCCTACCTACCTCCTAGAGAATGCAAGGTGTTTTCTTGAGGGTATGTGCTGATAGAAGCCCAAATGGGGCAGCCATGAGACAGGAGAGTTTGACAGGTAAGAAGGGGGCCAACCTCAAAGGGTTTTGTATTTTAGAGACATTTGCAACAATTGTAGAACAAGCATGGCAGACCTAGCTTTGAATCCTGAATATATCATTGATTAGTTATGTGCCATAGGACAAAGTCATCGATGACTGCGATGGCCTCCATGTCCTCACCTTTCAAATGGGTATGTGAGTGCCAATTTTGTTAGGATGCTGTGAGGATTAAATGAATAAAAGTTTGTAATGTGTCCAGCACATAGGTCACCATTAATGGAGGCTATGACTATTACTTTACGACTTGTAACAGTATACAGCAGAGCTTTCAGAATAATCATTTTAAAAGTTTTTTAGCCAGTGATTCCTCAAAGCCCCATCTATGCGGAATTTCTGGAGAAAACATTCACTTAAAAAATTCATTTCTTCTCCTGGTAGTTTGTGGCTGAAAACCCTACAGCCTTGGGTTGCTGGTGCCTTCCAGTTGCCAAATATGACCAAAGACTGGCTTGGGTTAGGGAAATTGCCCCACATGTGTATCCACCATTCCGAGAGTCCTTCCGGGGTATTACCATTGGGGTGGGGACAGCTAGAAAGGAAGGAGGCTATAGCTCAATTTCTACTCTTTTTGTTTTGTTTTGTTTTTTTAGGGCTTCACCCACAGCATATGGAGGTTCCCAGGCTAGGGGTCAAATTGGAGCTGTAGCTGCTGGTCTACACCACAGCCACACCAATGCAGGATCCAAGCTGCATCTGCAATCTACACCACAGCTCACAGCAATGCCAGATCCTTAACCACTGAGCCATGATGGGAACTCCTCAATTTCTACTCTTTATTGATCCATATGTCACTGCTAGACTCTGGAGATGTCTGCATTGCCCTGCCCACTTCTTCTACCCTAGTCCACTTCTGGGAAGTCAGCAGCGAATAAATAATTGTGGAAACACATGGTCCAGGGACCTGCTGGGACCCTGACTTCTCTGTACTTCCTAGTACACCCTCTTTCCTCTCTAATGAAGTGTCCTTTTATTTTTTTGCATCTGCTAAGGAAACTTTTAACTTGCCTGATCCCTTCCTGGAAATGCTGTTGTTAGAGGTACATAATTGAAAGCATGACTAGGATTAGCTGCTATTGTCAAGAACCTTGAAACTGTAAGTCCTGGTAGTCAGGATTCAAAAATCAAGGAGAGGAGAAGGAGCAAAACCTTTTACTTCTCATATGTCTGCGAATATCTTAATATACAGCTGTCACCCAGAATAGAAAACCAAGGAAGAGTTATCCCTCTTTTGAGTCCCAAACATCTGCTACAGGATCTGAGGCACTTCTTAAAGATGACCTCTAACTGGAGTGGAGTGACTCCTCCCCCTGTGGTTCTGTCTGCAGGCTGTCAAGGAGGGCTCTGCTGACCAACAGCAGGAGGGATCAGGGAAATCATACCATTTCCTGTTTAGGCCACAATGGCTGCCTCATCCAATAGGCAAATGACACAAATAGTCTCAACTTTCAGAATATTCTGTTTTCCTGTTGTGGTCTGGGGGCAGGTCATTCCAGTTGGGATGGGGCTCCTCAGGCCAAGTTGCCACACCTCCACTACAGTGGCTGAATGATTCTGCTGGATTCACCTCTTTCCCATGATCCCCCAAGAGGGCAGCAGACTCTCCAGGGTATCCTAGAAGTTGGATTAAAACTGAGATGGACAGGTGTATTCCCAGGTATTTGATTTTTTGGGGTGCAATTTTAAAAGGTATTGTATTTTTGTATTCCTTTTCTAATATTTCATTGTTAGTATACAGAAATGCGACTGATTTCTGAATGTTAATCTTATATCCTGCTACTTTGCTGAATTAGCAATGAGATCCTGCTGCGTAGCACTGGGAACTATGTCTAGTCACTTATGATGGAGCACGATAGTGTGAGAAAAAAGAATGTATACATGGGCATTCCCATTGTGGCTCAGTGGTTAACAAATCCAACTAGGAACCATGAGGTAGCAGGTTCGATCCCTGCTTCATTCAGTGGGTTAAGGATCCGGCATTGCCGTGAGCTGTGGTGTAGGTCACAGCACGACTTGGATCCTGCGTTGCTGTGGTTCTGGTGTAGGTCGGCAGCTACAGCTCCGATTAGACCCCTGGCCTGGGAACCTCCATATGTCGCAGGTACGGCCAAAAAAATAAGAATGTATACATGTATGTGTAACTGGGTCACCATGCTGTACAGTAGAAATTGACAGAACACTGTAAATCAACTGTAATGGAAAAAATAAAAATCATAAAATTAAAAAAAAAACTGAGATGGGAAGAAAGGATGAGAATTAACAGCAGTTGCTTGGCCAAAGGAATTCTTAGGCCCTACAGAGAGGGTGATGGAGTCTGAATCATACATTCTTGACCTATTTCTCACACTTCACAACTACTCTTCCCTTACAGCTGGGTCTACCTTCATATTTTTTCAGAAATGGACTATGTTTTTGCCCTTTTCACCACTACCACTTTGTTCTAAGCCACCATTTACTCACTGTAGCCTCTGTACTTGCCCCCTTGTTTTCTTTATAGCAGCCAGAAGGATACTTTCATTTCTCAAGTCGCATCATGCCATTCCTCTGTTCCAAATCTTCCAATGACGTATTATATTATTTAAAGTAAAAATCAAAGGCCTTCTAATGGCCTATAAATCCCTGTGAGATTTGTCCCCTCTTCAGCTCTACAATATCAGGTCCCACTCCTTTGCCTCATGCTCATTCTGTTCCAAGCACACCCCTGCTACAGGGGCTTTGCACTAGCTGTTTTCTCCGCCTGGAAAAACCTTCCCTCAAATACTCAAGTAATTCACTCCCCTACCTCCTTCAGATCTTAATTAAAATAATGCACCTTTTCAGGGAGATCTTCCGTGATGGCTCTGTTTAAAGTTGCAGCCACCCCTATACTCCTTTTGCCTCATTTCTGTTTTATTTTTCATATAGTATTTATCAGCTTTTATTTTTTTTTGTCTTTTTTTTTTTTGTCCTTTTAGGGCTGCACCCCTGGAATATGGAGGTTCCCAGGCTAGGGGTCTAATTGGAGTTGTAGCTGCTGGCCTACACCACAGCCACAGCAAGGCTGGATCCGAGCCGTGTCTGTGACCCACACTATAGCTCACGGCAACACCAGATCCTTAACCCATGAGTGAGGCCAGGGATTGAACCCGCAACCTCATGGTTCCTAGTTGGATTTATTAACTGCCGAGCCACGACGGGAACTCCTTTTTTTTTTATAGCCCCCCCCATTTTATTTTATTTTATTTTATTTTTTGGTCTTTCTGCCATTTCTTGGGCCGCTCCCGCGGCATATGGAGGTTCCCAGGCTAGGGGTCTAATCGGAGCTGTAGCTGCCAGCCTACGCCAGAGCCACAGCAACGTGGGATCCGAGCCGCGTTTGTGACCCACACCACAGCTCACGGCAACGCCGGATCCTTAACTCACTGAGCAAGGCCAGGGATCAAACCCGCAACTTCATGGTTCCTAGTCAGATTTGTTAACCACTGCGCCATGACGGGAACTCCCTTTTTTTTATTTTATTTTTTGTGTGTCAGCTTCTAATTTACTGTCTCTTCTCTGCAATGTAAGCTTCATTAGAGCGAGGATTTTTGCCTCGTTTAAACTATATATCTCTAGCATCCAGCACAGGGCCTGGCATTGTGTGCTCAAAAATATTTGTTAAATGAATATTCTTAAAATATGCCCATGGTTCAGGAAAATGTTCCTTTCCTTAGCTGTTTTTCAGTTCCCTCCATTGATAGCATAAGGGGGCTGGATTGGGAGATCTCAGATCTTTTCCATCTGCAGGACTTAAGTTCGGAAATCTAGGTAAAAGCAGTTTCTAGAACCAGATCTCTTGGGATATTTCACCTGCCACCTTGAGACAAGTTACTTGACCTCTCTGGGCCTCTTAGTTTTCTTATTTGAAAGATGAAGATGATAAAAACAGACCCTGTCTCTGAGGGTTGCTCTGAAGATTAAATAAGATCGTCCTTACATAAGTACTTTAACACAGAGCATGGCATTCAATAAACATTAACTATTGTTTTTAAGGTAATCGTTAGCAAGTAGCCACATGAGCAGCCTTCCTTAGGCTTGAAACCAGCTTCAGTCGCTGATGGTATGGGAAAAAAAAAAGAAAAATGCCCTCCGTAACAAAAAAAAAAAAAAAAAAAACAAACAAACAAAAAAAAAACTCACCTGAGTTTCACATGCAGCTCATATGCGATTCATAGGTGTACAGCTGGCCTCATCCTCTTCCCCCACCCCATTACTAAGATAGAACAGCTTGTTCTCTTGTAACCTGATGTCCCTGGATAAGAGGGAGGGGGAGAGAGGCAACATGTGATTGCCATGGCCACCCGCTCTAGCTCAGATTCCACAGAGAAACAGGGCATGGGGGCTTTTTCACAATCACCCACGAACCTGGTCATGGGTGATTTCAACCAGGGTGTGCGGAATACATGTTGTCCTAGTCACAGAAGTTCTGCTAGGAGAGCAAAGGATGATATTCAAAGCCATCTTCAGAAAACATGGTTCGTACAGCTGGCCTGGTCTTTAGGGCAGGAGATGCACTGGCTTGCCAGAATAAGGAAGGTTGTGGATAGACTACCAGATTGGAAACTAGAAGGGATAACCAATGAATAAGCCTATTAGTGGTTATGATAACATCAATAATATCTTACATTTCTTGTGTATTTATTGTGTGCCAGGTGCTTTATAAATGCTTTCATTTAATTCTCTAATGTACTGTCATTCTCAGTCTTAGCTGCACATTGGAAAACTTGAAAACCATTATCAGGGCCCAAGCCCCAGTGTACCAATTAAATAAAAATTTCTCTAAGTCCGTAATTTTCTTTTCTGTGGAAAGGTTCATTTGCGCCATATGTTATGGATTGGGAGCTTGGGGTTAATAGATGCGAACTATTGCTTTTGGAATGGATTAGCAATGAGATCCTGCTGTGTTGCTCTGAGAATTATGTCTAGTCACTTATGATGGAGCATGATAATGGGAGAAAAAAGAATGTATACATGTATGTATAACTGGGTCATCATGCTGTACAGTAGAAAAAAATTTGCATTGGGGAAATAACAATAAAAAAATTAAAATTGGAAAAAATTTCTGTCAAAAATATTTTTAAAAAATCACTCCAGATAATTATAATGTACAGTAAGGATTGAGAGCTACTGCACGAGGTATAGATATAACATATATATTTTACAGGTGAGAAAAATTAAGTTCAGAAAATTTGCTTCGGGTCATCCGGTTAAGAATGAACACTAGGCTATACTGTCTGATGTTTAGTACTACATGCTGTGTACCACCTGGGGAAGGCTTGAACTCAGAACTTGGGGCCAGAACTCAATAGAACAGCAGGTGCATCATGATGGGGTCAAGTATAGCTTGGGCTGAACCCCTTGCACCATATAGGAATCCCAGGGTCAAGTCTGGGATGCCATATTCCAGAGACTGGTCAAGCAGAACATAGACAACTGCTACTGTTTAGGGAATTCTGCCTCAGTCAAGATAGTCTCAGTATTGACTCAGTCATCTGCCCCAGTGATGTTAGCACAAGGGTTATCCAGCTCTCATTTACTTCCCTAGCTTCCTCTGCCCATCAGATCCAGGCTGCATGCAATAGCAGCAGTGACATTAGGTGATTACTTCCTTAGCATGGCATGTATACCACTGGAGGGTCACAAGGTGACTTAGGAGGTAAATGGATAAGCATTTTTAAAATTTCAATAGTCATCTTAATGTAATTGAAATTTGTATTGGATTTATATGTATATATGTGTATGTCTATATATATACAGCACATGATTTCACAAATATTGCTTAGAACAAGGCTAAGTTGATTTAAAATGTTGAAAAGTAATATTAAAGGCAAATATTATGTAATTAATAACCATGGGGTGGTTGGCACAAGAATATGGTTCCAAAATTCAGAACAAGATAGATGAATAGCTGAAGAGGAGAAAACACTGTTTAGAGTCATACATCTGTTCAATCATTTATTCATTCAACAAATACTTATTGGGTAACAAGTATGTGCCAGGAATCCTGTTAAACATAACGCAGGTGAATAAGAAATGGTTCTTTCCTTCAAAGAGCTCACATAAGAGTAAATATATAAGGGCAATTCAATATAAATAAGCAAAGAGCAGAGGGGGTGTATGTGAGAGTGGGCCGGTTAAGGAGACAGAGACAATGAAATTTGGGAAGATTTCCAAAAGAGGTGCCTTAGCAATGTGAATAGGACAGGGAGAAGATGCCAAGTTGAGGGCATTAGGAACAAAGCCTAGAAGTGAGAAACAGCAGCATGTAAATGTGTAATGGTTGGTTAAGGGGTGAAAGGATGAGGGAGGGATTATTCAGTTACTAGAGTGGAAAATACTAAGTGGAGAGGTGGAGAGAGAAGGCCGTGAAGATCTTCTGAGACTGGATTATTGCACTCCAGGAAAATTTTTTTTTCATTATAGTCAATTTACAATGTTGCTTCAATTTCTGTTGTATAGCAACTCTTTAGACAGGCTTAGCTTTGTATCCAGGCTAGAGTGTAGATATTCAACTCCTGGTTCTGCTGTTTTGTTTTGTTTTTTTCTCTTTTTACTGTGTCCATGAGAAAGTTGCCCTGATCTTTCTGAGCTTCAGTTTTTTCATGTGTTAAATGGGAAAATGAATAGTATACTAGCATTAATTGTGGAGAGTTTAACGGGATATCATTGATAAATCAGTTTTCATGATGCTTTGCCTGCAAAGTCCTACTGCTTAAATGTTTTTCCCTGGTTTTCCTCTTTAGTGATGTCAACAGCATGCATTTTTTTTCATTTTTATTTTTTAAATTTTTTCTTTTTTTAATTGTAATAAATTATTTCCCCAATACATTTTTTTCTACTGTACAGCATGTTGACCCAATTATACACACATGTATACATTCTTTTTTCTCACTTCCTGCACTGTTGGTGGGAATGTAAGCTGGTGCAACCACTATGGAGAACAGTATGGAGGTACCTTAGAAAACTATACATAGAACTACCATATAACCCAGCAATCCCACTCTTGGGCATATATCCAGACAAAACTTTCCTTAAAAAAGACACATGCACCTGCATGTTCACTGCAGCACTATTCACAATAGTCAAGATGTGGAAACATGAGTTTATAATATGAATCCATATCACCCTCTCATTTGTCTCCATATTCAACAAACCTTTAAAGAACACCTGCCATTTAGAAGACCTTTCACCTATTTTATTTCACTTAATGTGCACAACTGTTCTGATGACAGGATGACTGTGCAGTGAAAAGTCAAGTGAAAAGGGCAGGGCTGCTACACCACCCTGACTTCAGCTAGAGCAGCTAAGCTTTGCTTTCCCTACAACACTTAAGGTGCACCAGATACCACATTTCTTTATTTTCTTTCATAGATGAAAAACCATCAAGAACTATTTTCCCAAATATGTAAGAGGAATAGTTGCTAAAGACAAAGGGTCTATATACTAGGAATTTGCTCCAGTGAACTCTGCTAGGCTGAGTCTGGAGGCATTGTTGGTATTTTTCAGAATTTAGCTGTTTTGTCTCTCCATATTCTTTTTCTTTTTTAATTTGGTAAAAAACATAAAATGTACCACTTTAACCATTGAAGTGTATAGTTCAGTAGTGTTAAGCATGTTCATATTTTTGTGAAATAGCCAGATTTTTTAAATCAAAAATAATATATTGATGTGTTGATTTTATGGTAATTTGCTGGTGTTTAAACATTTGTTCACTTTTCTGTATTTATGTTACACTTCAAGAAATTTTTTTCTTTTTTTAAGTGATAACATTGAGTAAAACACCAGTGTCTGTCTGTTAATTTATTGGTGAATAACCTAGTTGGCTATACAAGTGAGAGATGATGTCAAGTTTTATAAATGTATAGCAAAAAGAATATTATTTTCTTGTCTTTTTGCCTTTTCTAGGGCCGCTTCCGCCGCATATGGAAGTTCCCAGGCTAGGGGTCTAATCGGAGCTGTAGCTGCTGGCCTACGCCAGAGCCACAGCAACGCAGGATCCGAACTGCATCTGTGACCTACACCACAGCTCACGGCAATGCCGGATCCTTAACCCACTGAGCAAGGCCAGGGATTGAACCCACAACCTCATGGTTCCTAGTCAGATTCATTAACCACTGAGCCACCACGGGAACTCCAATTTTTAATGCTCTATACAATTTAGAAGAATGAAGAGATTAGTTTAATACTAAGACGTCTTAACTAGCATGAAAAAGAATTCAGAGATCTGGTCCAGAGAAGATGGTGGAGACATTACTTTCTGCTCCTCCCCACTAGATACAACTATAAATCCTTGAAATAACCCCTTTGTTCCGTGGTCCTTGAGACTCCCTTCCCTGCTGAGAGGTACTGGACGGCCGGGTAGTTTCCAGCAAGTGGGATCCCTCCAGAACAAGTGATCCAGCCTGGATGCCTCTTTGTGTACATAGACCTGAGAATCTTCTCCCCTCACAGCCTGGCCAAGCTGATCAGCCACTACAAGTAGAAAGTGTCCTTCATGGAGACTGCTTTCCCCCACTTTGAGGTGCCACACAACTTAGCCTGGGGAAACTCCTTCTGCTTCCACAGGCAGAACCAGCACAGACCAGTGGGTGCCCAAGTGATACCATGTAATCCAAGCCAATCAAAGCACAGTGAAGGCTCTGAAGATTAAATTGTTATTGGAACCACAGCAAACAAAATTAGATCCAGACCTACGTGCTAAACCTAAACAAAGAGACTGCCTGCTAAAATGGAGGATTTATATAGGACTGGAGTTTCCTAACACAATAGCCAAAATAACTAGGATGCATTAAAAAAATCACCTGTCATACTGAGAACCAGGAAAATAACTTTAAAAGGAAAAGACAATCGAATGACGCCAACACGGAGATGAATCATACGTTGGAATTATCTGACAAAGATTTTAAAGAAGCCATTATAAAGATGCTTCAATGAGCGATTATGAACAGTCTAGAAACAAATGAAAAAATAGAAAATCTCAGCAAGGAAATAGAAGTTATAAAAAAGAACAAAATGCAAACTGAAAAATATATTAATAGAAAAAAATATCTCTGGGTAATTATGCTAATAAAAAAGCCAATCCCAAAAAGTTATGTACAGTATGATTCCATTTAAGTAAAAGTTTTGAAATGACAAAAATCATACAAATTGGGAACAGTTGAGTGGTTGTCAAGACTTGAGAATTTTGATTCTGAAAAGGGCTGTGGGAGGAAAGTGGGTATGGTTGTCAAAGGGCAAAACAGGAGATTCTTGTGGTGATGGAATTGTTCTGTATCTTGACTATGGTGCTGGATACACAAACCTACACAAGTGATAAACTGTTAGAACTAAATACACACTTAAATGAGTATAAGTAAAAAATTTGAAGAGATCATTGAATCATATCAATGTCAATATCATGGTTGTGGCATTGTACTATGGTTATCATTGGGGGAAAGTGAATGAAAAGTTCATAAGATTTCTCTCGACTATTTCTTACAACTCCATGTGAATCTATAATTACCTCAAATTAAAACTCTTTATGAAAAATAAGATAACATGTTTTAAATGCTTAAATAACTTTGCTTCTGTGATCTGTGAAATACAGAAAATAGAATGTTATTGTACCTGTGGTTTTGCTTCATTTTGTGTTACTGCTAGTGCTGGGGTAAACTTTGAATACAGAAGCTTTTTAATATAAGTACAATTTTGAAAGTTTCATTTGGGGGCAACTTTATGGTATACAAACCCGATGATTTGTTGCAGAACTTAGTGTAGCTTTAGAGTTAGTATTATATTTAGCAGCTAAAACAATATTGTTTTTTAATTCATGTACTAGGTTTATTAGAAATTAACTGCCATATATATAATATATGTTATATATATATATTTAAAGTACAGTATAATATATATTCATTTTTAAAGTGAAATATCAATAATATATATAAAAGTACAATATAATATATATATATCCATTTTTGAAAGTGTGATAAAAATCTTTGAAGGTTAAGTTAGAAAAATTGATACATCCTATATGATTTCCCACTTAGCAGTGTTGGCCAGAAGTCCAATATCTATTTCTTTATGTGATCCTTACACCTCCCTTCAATTATATCAGAATCTTGGGGTTTTGGCAGTCCAGGAGGGCCTTGATAATCAGGCTCTGGCAACAAAGATCTCATTGTTCCTCTTTCAGGCCAGTGTGCTCCTTATCTGTTGCTCCATGATGAGTTTAGATGAAAGTTCAGGGTGTATTAGAATCATCTGGGAACTTGTTAAATATGCTACAACCTTGGATCTGCTCCGAACCTCCTGGTTCCATGTTTTGTTTATTAATCCAGTCCACTGTAAAGAGTGATAAGGTATTTAGACATTAGTAGTATACCACCCTGCCATGTAAGTAAAAAAAATGTATTTGAAAAAAAAAGGGGGCTCGGTGGTAATGAACCCGACCAGTATCCCTGATGATGCTGGTTTGATCCCTGGCCTTGCTCAGTGGGGTTGAGGATCCAGCATTTTGGCTGTGAGCTATGGTGTAGGTTGGATCCTGTGTTGCTGTGGCTATGGTGTAGGCCAGCAGCTGTAGCTCTGATTTGACCCCTGGCCTGGGAACTTCCATATGGGAGTGATGCAATGCCAGAGAATGCTTGAAAAACATCAGTCTTAATAATGTTAAATATCTGTTTTTTTCATATTTTATTATTTTATTGTAATCAATTGTTACTTCCCCAATACATTTTTTTCTACTGTACAGCATGGTGACCCAGTTACACATACATGTATACATTCTTTTTTTTTTTTTTTCACATTATCACGTTCCATCATAAGTGACTAGACAAAGTCCCCCATGCTACACTACAGGATCTCATTGCTAATCCATTCCAAAGGAAATAGTCTGCATCTATTAACTCCAAGCTCCCAATCCATCCATTCCCTCCTCCTCCCCCTTGGCAACCATTTTGATTGTAGTTTACGCTTTCTAAGTCCAGCAACCAGAGTCCCCAGGACTTTGCATTATTATTTTTTAACTCAATGAATTTTATTACATTTATAGTTGTACAATGATCTTCACAAACCAATTTTATAGCATTTCCATCCCAAACCCCCAGCCCATCCCCCCACCCCTTAACCTGTCTCATTTGGAAATCATACATATTTCAAAATCTGTGAGTCAGTGTCTGTTCTGCAAAGAAGTTCATTCTGTCCTTTTTTCAGTTTCCACATGTAAGTGATAGCATATGATGTTAGTGTCTCACTGTCTAACTTCACTTAGCATGATAATTTCTAGGTCCATCCATGTTGCTGCAAATGCCATTATTTCTTTTCTTTTAATGGGTGAGTAATATTCCATTGTGTATATGTACCACATCTTCTTTATCCACTCCTCTGTCAATGGATATTTAGGTTGTTTCCATGCCTTGGCTATTGTATATAGTGCTGCAATGAACACTGGACTACATGTATCTTTCTGAGTCATGGTTTTCTCTGGATAGATGTCCAGGAGTGAGATTGCTGGATCAAATGCTAATTCTATTTTTAGTTTTCTAAGGATTCTCCATACTGTTTTCCACAGTGGTTGCACCAATGTACATTCCCACCAACAGTATAATAGGGTTCCTTTTTCTCCATACCCTCTCCAGCATTTATTGTTTGTAGACTTTTTGATGATGGCCATTCTGGCTGGTGAAAGGTGGTACCTCATAGCGGTTTTGATTTGCATTTCTCTAATGATTAGTGATGTTGGACATCTTTACATGTATTTCTTTTTTTTGCTCAGCTGTATGACCTTGAATTATAAAAAATAAGCTGAAAATGTTGTTGGAGGAAGTGCTGCACAATTGGGGAAGAGTACATTTAGATATAATCTTCAAAATATTTAGCAACTGGCTTAGCGTGGGCAGTAATCAATCAGAAAATACATTAGTGCTAGAGCAGGGTTCTAGAAGTTCCTACTGGGCCAGATTGTGAAGCAGTCTGGCTGAGGTTTTAGGGGAGGGTCCAGAACAGTGGTAGAAGCTGTTGGAGAGCTTCACTATTAAATGGCTATTCACTGGCTAGTAAAAAAAAAATTAAGTTTTTTTTTACAATCAATATGACTAAAATACTGCAAACCAACTTCATAGAAGACCTGGATATATGTATCATTTTCTTCCTCCTCTCTACTTGCATACAATGCCATTATGAACAGTCATAAGAGGATTTCTGAAAAAAATTTCCTATCCTGAGGTTAGAATAGAGTTTGTCTTTTGCTTGGGTCAATTCAGCCTGGATTGGCACTTTGGCAGGTACTGGGGACACTGAATATCAGCTTTCAAGGAATTTATACTCAGGAGGGGACTGACATAATAAAGAAACAATGATTATAGAGTGTTATGAGTGCTGTGATAGAGGAATTCCTAGACCAGCCTGGGGTTGAGGGTCAAGTTTCAGACTAAGCTTCTTGAATGAGATTATTTGAACTGAGTTCTGAAGCAGAAATAGAAATTACCCAGATGAAAAAGAATTAAGGAATAGAAGACTGGGGAGAGGACATTCCAGGCAGAGAAAAAAAAATCATGGTGTGAACCTGGAATTCTAAGTATAGATCTGTATTGATAGAACATGAGATTACATGAGAACATTGTTGGGACCTGTATCACGGAATGCTTGAGTGGAATGCTAAGGATTTTGGAATTTATCCAGTAGTTGATTTGGTGCCATTAAAGAGTTTAGGTAGAATATTAATATAACCATATTTGCATTTAAGAAAAATCTTAATGCTACTACATTGCATACTGTGAATGATATTACCAGGAGTTATGCAATGTGGCAACCTTGCTTGATAGCATCATGAAAGATGGGTTTGAAAGGGGTAGGACTAGAAGCAGGACAACCTTTTAAAGAGGACTATTGCAATACTCCAGACAAAAGATAATGAGTATCTGAACTATACAGCAGTAATGGGAAGGAAAAGATAATTCAAGGAAAAAGTAGAAAGTTAAGGTAGTAGGTCTTGGCAGGATTGAAGTAGATAAAGAGTGACAAGGAGAAATAAAGGATGGTTTTAATGCTTCTGGGTTGGGTAACTGGATGTTACCATCAACTAAAGATAGAATATCAAATAGAATATTAGAAAGGTTGAGATGGGGAGGGTATGAGTGCAGATTTGGACACACAGATGGAGGTGTCCAGTAGGCAGTTGAATATATGCCAATGATGTAGAAATGTACAATCCTCTTTTAGTATCTATGGTCTGACTGTGTCCAGGATCCATGTGGACATTAAAATCCACAGATGCTCAAGTTCCACAGTCAGCTCTCCACGTCTGCGGATTCCACATCTGTGGATTCAATTAACCATGGATTTTAAACAGTACAAAACCTGCAAGGAGATCAAGATGGCAGAGTAAGAGGATGTATGGCTTACCTTCTCCCACTAGCACTTCAAAAACACATCTTACATATGGAATAATTCTTGCAGAAAACCAACTGGAAAGTAGCAGAAAGACTCCTGTACAACCAAGGAGGTAAGAAGAATTCACAAGTTATTGAGTAGGATAGGAAGAAAATCACTGGGTTGGGACCTGTGCCCCTGAAAAGGGGCTCAGAGGGAAAGAGATATCACACAGGCTGATACTCGCCTTGGGGAATGAGCAGGTCAAGTCACAGACTGGGTGTCCCAGTCCTGGAGTCCTTCACATGGGAGATAATCCCTCTTGGCTGCTTGGAGAATTGCTGGAATAGATAGCAAGGCTGGAGAAACCTTCACAAGAAACCACTTGTGAAGAGTGTGCAGGTGCTTGCTTACCCTCAAACAGGGCAGAGAGAGTTCTACTCTAGTAGCTGCCATCTTGCTACACACCCCAGCTTGAGCTGAGTAAACGCTCTGACCCCACTCACTCCACACCACAGCTTGGCACTGGAACTAGGGTGGCCAGAACCTGGGGAAAGACTCTACATAGGTAATCAGAGGTGACCTGGAGGGCCCAAGGTTTAGCCCAGGTGGGGTGGTGGCAGTCACTATTGGTGTTTATTCAAGTGGTACCTCAGAACCAGCCAGACTTCTGATGGCTTTGTGCTGACTGGATTTCCCACAAGCATCTCAGTGCACCCCAACTCAAGCCAAGCTCACTCCATGCCACAGAGCAACACTAGATTGGCCACAACTATGAAAAAGATGCAACTGTAGGCTCCATCTGAGCATAGCTGTAGACACCTACAGAGAGAGGCTCAGCATCAAACCTCTGTAAACATATGACCCCACTTTCTTCAGCACTCCCCTCCTTTGTGGTAAAGGTCCCAGTGCAGGGAGAAGGGAAAGTACATATTTAAAGGGAACAGAGCCAGCTTGAGCCAAGCCCTCAGTGATTCTGCTTCACCAGTTTGGGAGCAGACCCCACCTCCACCCCTGAAAAGGTTGAGATGGCCACTAAGCAAAGAGGAAGTCCTGCCTCACACTCTTTGCAGGCTCTAGGTCCTTCATCATAAGTCCCACTCCCTACCAAGGTGATAGCTGCCAGAAGATCCTGAGGAAAGACGTGACTGGCATCCACATCAAATCCAGACCTCCCATGAAAGGCATTGGGCATATGCATTCTGCGTAGGGACCCTCTCAGATGAGGACACCTCTTTAGAACACAATAGATAAATGTTTCACCTAAATTCATAGGAACAGAGAATGTTAAATAAAATGAAAAGGCAGAAGAACTACTTTTAATTAAAGGAGAAAGAAAACCCCTGAAAAAAATAATAAAACAGAAATAAACAGATAAAGAATTCTTTACCAGATAAAGAATTCAAAACATTTTTAATAAAAATGCTAACTTGGAAGAGAATTTATCTGAACACAGATCATTTTAACAAGGAACCAGAAAATATAAAAAAGATTCAATCAAAAAACACTCTAGAGGAGTTTTCTTGTGGTACAGCAGATTAAAGACCCAGCATTGTCACATGCTGTGGCTCTAGTTATAGCTCTGATACGGATTTGATCCCTGGCCAAAACATGCCACAAGTGCAGCCAAAAGAAAAAAAAAAAAAAAAAAACACCTTCGGAAAAAATGAATAGCAGACTGACAGAAGAATGCATGAGTGATCTGGAAGATAGAATAATGGAAATCACCCAATCAGAATAGCAGACAGGAAAACAAATGAAAGTAACATAGAAGATCTCTGGGATAACAGTAAACATACCAACATTCACATTATAGGGGCTCCAGAAGGAGAACACAGAGAGAAGGATATAAAAAATACATTTGAAGAAATTATGGCTGAAAACTTATCACACCTAAAGAAGGAAATATCCAGGTAGAGTAAGAACACAGGGTCCCAAACAAGATGATCCAAACAGACCCACATCAAGACATATCAGAATTAAAATGGCAAGATGAAAGATAAAGAGAGGATTCTAAAGGCAATAAGAGAAAAACAAAAAGTCATCCAAAGGAATCTCCATAAGGCTATTTGCTGATTTTTCTGCAGACAGTTGGCAGGCTAGAAAGGAATGGCATGATATATTCAAAGTGCTGAAAGGAAAAAAAAACCCTGCAACCTAGGATACTCTACTCAGCAAGATTATCAGAGTAGAAGGAGAAATAAAGAAATTCTCAGATAAGCAAAAACTAAAAGAATTCAGTCATACTAAACCTACCCTAAAAGAAATGTTGAATAGTCTTTTCTAAATAAAAAAGAAGATTCTATGGAAAAGGGGAAATCCCAATTAGAAAAGCAATATATAGTAAAGATCGAAGGTTAGCTAAATAAGCCAGTACATAGATTAAAAAACAAAAATTGTAAAAACAACTATAACTACAATAAACAGTAAATGGATAAGCATGAAGATGTAAAATATTACATGAAAAGCACAAATTGTGGGTAAGGGGAGTAAAAATGTAGATGTATTAGAATGTGCTTGAATTTAAATGATTATCAGTTTAAATCAAGCAAAAATAATTAGGGGTCAACATATTTGAACCCTGGCAGTGACCACAAATCAAAAACTATAATTGATTCAAAAAAATCTAAAAGAAAGAAATGCAAGCATACTACTAAAGAAAATCATCAAACCACAATGGAAGGAACAAAAAGAAGGAAAAGAAGGAATGAACAGAAAATACCTTAAAAAACCTTGAAAACAAATAATTAAATGGCAATAAGTACATACATATCAATAATGATCTTAAATGTCAATGGACCAAATTTTCTTTCCTTTTTTTTTTCTTTTGTCTTTTTAGGACCACACCTGCAGCGTATGGAGGTTCCCAGGCTAGGGGTCTAATCAGAGCTGTTTCTGCCAGCCTATGCCAGAGCCACAGCAATGCCAGATCCAAGCTGCATCTGTGACCTACACCATGGCTCATGGCAATGCTGGATCCTTAACCCACTGAGCAAGGCCAGGGATTGAACACACCACCTCATGGTTCCTAGCTGGATTCGTGTCCACTCCACCACTACAGGAACTCCTGGACCAAATTTTCCAACTATGGTGGCTGATTGGATTAAAAAATAAGACCTTTCAATATGCTGCTTACAAGAGATTTACTTCAGAGCTAAAGACACACCCAGACTGAAAGTGAAGGGATGGAAAAGATATTTCCTGCAAACAGAAACCACAAGAAAACATGGTAGAAATGCTTGTATCAAACAAAATGGACTTTAAAACAAAGGCTATAACAAAGGACAAATTAAGGTATTATATAATAACAAAGGGATAAATATAAGAAGAGGATGTTACACTTATTAACATGTATGCACCAAAATACAGGAGCACCTAATTATATAAAGCAAATACTAACTGATATAAAGGGAGAATTTGACAATAATACAATAATAGTAAGGGAATTTAATACCCCACTTACATGAATGGACAGATTATCCAGAATTAAGGCAAATAAGGCAACAGTGGTGTTAAATGGTGTAAGTTGGACTTAATAGACATCTTCAGGACATTGCATCCCCAAACAGCAGAATACACATTTTTTTCAGGTGCACTTGGAATGGTCTATGGGATAGATCACACACTAGGCCACAAAACAAGCCTCAACAAATTTAAGAGGATAGAAATTATATTGAGCATATTTTCCAACCCAATATTGTGAAACTAGAAATCAACAACAGAAAGAAAATTGGAAAAGAATAAACACAGAGAGACTAAACAATGTGTTACTTAATAACAATGGGTCAATGGAGAAATCAAAGAGGAGTTCTCTTGTGCAGTGGGATAAGGATCCAGATGTTGTCACTTCAGTGGCTCAAGACACTGCTGTGGTTCAGGTTTGTTCTCTGGCCTGGGAACTTCCACAAGCCACAAGTGCAGCCAAAAAAGAAAAAAGGAAAAAAAAATCAAAGAGGAAAGCAGACAATACCTTGAGACAAATGAAAGTGGAAAAACAACTTTCCAAAATCTATGATGTGGCAAAAGCAGTTCTAAGAGGGAAATTTATAGCAGTAAGCTTCCTCAAGAAACAGGAAAAATGTGGGAGTTCCCGTCATGGCACAGTGGTTAACGAATCCGACTAGGAACCATGAGGTTGCGGGTTTGGTCCCTGCCCTTGCTCAGTGGGTTAACAATCCGGCGTTGCCGTGAGCTGTGGTGTAGGTTGCAGACGTGGCTCGGATCCCGCATTGCTGTGGCTCTGGCGTAGGCCGGTGGCTACAGCTCCGATTCAACCCCTAGCCTGGGAACCTCCATATGCCGTGGGAGCGGCCCAAGAAATAGCAACAACAACAACAACAAAAGACAAAAGACAAAAAAAAAAAAAAAACAAACAGCAAAAATCTAAAATAAACAACTTACCGCATAAAAGAATTAGAAAAAGAATAACAAGGCCCAAAGTTAACAGGAGGGAAATAATAAAGATCAGAGAGAAAATAAACAACAGATTAAAAAACAATGAAAAAGATAAAACAAATAGCTGATTTTTGAAAAGATAAACAAAATTAATAAACATTTAGCCAGGCTCATCAAAAAGAAAAAAGAGAACCTGAATGAACAAAATAAGAAATGAAAAAGGAGAATTAAAAACCAATACTGCAGAGATACAAAATATCACAAGAGAATACAATGAAGAGTTATATGCCAACAAGTTGGACAATCTATAAGAAATGGACAAATTTTTGGAAACATACAGCCTGACAAGACTGAATCAAGAGCAACAGACAATTTGAGCAGACTAATCTCTAGAATTAAGTTGAATTTGTAATTTAAAAAACTCCCAGCAAACAAAATCCAGGCTTCACAGGGGAATTCTACCAAATATATAAAGAAGAAATAATACCTATTCTTATCAAACTATTCCAAAAAATTAAAGAGAAGGGAATATTCCCAAGTCCATTCTATGAGGTCATCATTACATCAGAGCCAGAAAAAAAATTACAAAAAGAAAATTACAGGTTGAATATAGATGCAAAAATCCTCAACAAAATGCTGGAAAACTGAATCCAACAATATATAAAAAGGATTGTACACCATGATCAAGTTGGGTTCATTCTAGAGTCACAAGGAGGATTCAACATTCCCAAGTCAATTAATGCAATAAACTACATTAACCAAAAGGATAAAAATCACATGATTATCTCAATATACACAGAAAAAGCATTTGACAAAATTTAACATCCATTCATGATAAAAACCTTCATCAAAGTATGTAATTTCTTTAAATCTGTTGTGTTTCTATATGCTAATAATGAAATATCACAAAGAAAAAGTAAAAAAACAAATCCCATTTAAAATTTCATCAATGAGTTCAATTCCTGGCCTTGCTCAGTAGGTTAAGGATCTGGCATTGCTGCAAGCTGTGGTGTAGGTTGCATATGTAGTTTGGATCTAGTGTTGCTGAAGCTGTGGAATAGACCTATGGCATAGACCTGCAGATTCAGTTCCAATTTGACCCCTATCCTGAGAACTTCTGTATGCCACAGATGTGGCTGTAAAAAGAAAAAAATAAAATTTCATCAAAAAGAATAAAATACCTAGGAATAAACGTAACCAAGGGAGTGAAAGACCTACACTCAGAAAAGTATAAAACATTGCTGAAGGAAATTGAAGATGATACAAAGAAATGGAAAGATACTCCATGCTCTTGGATTGGAAGAATTAATATTGTTAAAATGAACATACTACCCAGAACAGTATGCAGATTTAATCAATCCCTATCAAAATATCCATGACATTTTTCACGTAACTAGAATAAATAATCCTAAATATAATATGGAACCACAAAAGACCCTGAATTGTCAAAGCCACCTTGAGCCAAAATAACAAAGCTGTAGGTATAACCCTCCCAGAGTTCAGATTATACTACAAAGTTATAGTAATCAAAACAGCACATTACTGATACAAAAACAGACACATAGATCAATGGAACAGAATAGAGAGCCCAGAAATAAACCCACACAGCTATGGTCAAATAATCTAAGACAAAAAAGACAGAAATATACAATGGAAAAAAGACAGTCTCTTTAAAAAGTGGTATTGGGGACACTGGACAGCCACATGTAAAACAATGAGATTAGAACAGTCTCTCACACCATATATAAAAACAAACTTAAAGTTGTTTAAAGAACTAAATGTAAGAATTAAAACCATAACATAGGCACTGACATAAATCACAGCAATATATATATATATATATATATATTTTTTGGATCAGTTTCCTAAGGCAAAAGAAATAAAAGCAAAAATAAACAAATAGAACTTAATTAACTTAAAAGCTTTTGCCTGAGAGTTTTTATTTATTTATTTTTTAATTGTTATTTGAAATCATTGACAAAATGAAAAGGCAACCTACAGAAATGGAAGAAAATATTTGCAAGTGATGTGATCAACAAGGGGTTAATATTCAAAATGTACAAACAGCACATAAAACTCAATATCAAAAAAAAGCAATCAAAAAAATTGGCAGAAGATCTAAACAGACATTTTACCAAAGAAGACATGCAGATGGCCAACAGGAACATGAAAAGATGTTCAACATCTCTAATCATCAGGGAAATGGAAATTAAAACAATGAGGTGTTATCTCACACTTGTAAGAATGGCTATTATCAAAAAGACCACAAATAACCATGTTGGAGAGGATGTGGAGAAAAGGGGACCCTTGTACACTGTTGTTAGGAATGTAAATTGGTGCTGCCACTATGGAAAACAGTATGGAGGTTCCTCAAAAAACTAAAAATAAAACTACCATGTGATCCAACAATTCCACTCCTGGGTATGTATCCAGAAAAAACGAAAACACTAATCCAAAAAGATACACCCATCCCAATGTCTATAGCAGTGCTACTAAAAATAGCCAAGACATGGAAGTGACCCAAGGCCCACCAACAGATGAATGGCTTGAGATGAATATTACTCAGCTATAGAAAAGAATGAAATTGTAACATTTGTAGCACTATGAATATACCTAGATGATATTATGTTCAGTGAAATAAGTCAGAGAAAGATAAATACTATATTTCACTTATATGCACAATCTAAAAATAATACAAATGAATATATATGCCAAAAAAACTCAAATTAGGGGTATAATAGATACAAAACACTATGTATAAAATAGGTAAGTAACAAGGATGTACTGTATAGCACAGGGAATAATTGACATTATCTTATAATAACCTATAATATAGTCTGCAAAAGTACTGAACTAATATAATATTGTAAATTACTATACTTCAATAAAAAAGAACAAACAAAAATAAAACATAGTACATAATCTATGGTTGGCTGAATCTGTGGAGGGGGAACCGTGGATTTAGAGAGCCAACTGTAATTGATTTTTAGGTTTTATTTTTAATGTAGATACAGTAAAAGTTTTGGTATACAGTTCTGTGGGTTTTGTCAAACACATAGTGTTGTCTAACCACCATCACAATGAACATATAGAACAATTCCATCACCCCGCCAAAAAAATATCCTGGAACCTCTTCCTTGTAATCAACTGCCTCCCCAACCCTTAACGTCATTAACAGATATATTCTCCATTCTAATAGTTGTACCTTTTTCAGAACATTATTATTCCATATATACTATAGGATTATATATATATAATATGTAGTATGTAGCCTTTTAAGTCTGGTTCCTTTTATGCATCAATAGTCCCTTTTATGCCTATATTATTTTATAATCTTGAAAGTTTTGAGGAGTACTGGTCAGATATTTTATAGAATATCCCTTAATTGAGATTCATCTGATGTTTTTCTAATGGTTATATCAGAGTTATTTATTTTTGGAGGAAGACTGCAGAGGTAAAGTGTCATTCTCATAACATCATATCAAGGGTACATACTGTCAACATGACATATTACATTTGATATTAACCTTGATTATCTGGTATTAACACTTCAACATGGTGTTTATCAGGTTTCTCCAAGTAAAGTTGATATTATTTTCTGGTTTTTGTATTGTATTCTTTGGAAGGACATCACTACACACAGTCCATACTTAGAGAGGGGTGTTATATACCTCTTCCTTAAGGGCAGAGTATCTACATAAATTATTTTGAATTATTATGCATGAAAGATTTGTCTTCCTCCCATTTGTTTATTCAGTCATTTATATCAGTATGGATTTATGGATATTTGTATTTTACTTTGGCTTATAATCCACAGCTATTTCACTTTGTTGCTCAAATTGTTCCAGCTTTGGCCACTGGAGGCTGTGCCCAAGTCCCTTTGATATATCTCCATGATTCTGGCTTTTTTGAGCACTTTCTTACTTTCTGGCGCTCCAAGATGACTCAGTCCTGGAATCATTTATTTCTGCATGGATCCGTGGTTTATTTTATTTATTTATTTAGTCTTTTTGCTATATCTTTGGGCCGCTCCTGCGGCATATGGAGATTCCCAGGCTAGGGGTCGAATCGGAGCTGCAGCCACCGGCCTACGCCAGAGCCACAGCAACGCGGGATCCGAGCCACGTCTGCAACCTACACCACAGCTCAAGGCAACGCCGGATCGTTAACCCACTGAGCAAGGGCAGGGACCGAACCCGCAACCTCATGGTTCCTAGTCAGATTTGTTAACCACTGCGCCACGACGGGAACTCCCTTGGTTTATTTTATTGAAGAATGATATTAAAATCCAAGATCTAGGTTCTAGGTGTACTTGTTGCTACCAAGGTATCATTGTTTCTAGGCCCTTTCAGTGGGTAGAGCTAGGGAATATATGTCTGTAGAACATATGTAGTAGAATATATGTATATCTATAATGATTTCTATGTAAGTATCTATGTTAAGCTAAACATGAGTTTATACTGTTGTCTGTGACATTACACAGAACTAACTGGTTCATTCTTGTCTTTCTCTCTTGCTTCTCTGTAACTTCCTACTCCAAGAGTGAAAAACCTGGCTCCCACTGTCAACCATCTCTTTATTTGTTAAAATTCTGGTATACATGTGGTTTTGGAATTGTTGACCTGCACTCCTGTTTTAAAAAAAAAACTGTGGCAAAGTGCTTATGTACAATTACTTTTATAATTAGTCTTACAGCTTCTAGTAATTTTCAAAGTTTCTTGGGTCAGCACATCTGTTTCCCACCCGCTCAGTATGGCTGTGTCATACTTTTGTAACACAGTTGAATTATTATGTTACAGTCTACATTCCATCTGAGAGTTGCAACTTCCTAGTTGACTTTTTATATTTGAATACAGTAAGATTTACTCTTTATGTTGTAATGTATAGATTTTGTCAAATGGGCAGTGTATCCACCATTACAATGTTATAGAGAATAGGTTCATGACCCTAATAAACAGCCCTTGCGATTCACCTAGTCAACTTTGCTCCTCCCTTAGCAACCACCCGTTTTCAGTCTCTAGTTTTCACTTTCCCAGAATGTCATATAAATGAAATAATACAGTATGTAGCTTTCTGTTTTTTTTCACATAGCCATAGGATTTTAAGATTCATCCATGTCATTATGTGAATTAATACCTTAATCCTTTTAATTGTTGCGTAGTGTTCTACAGTGTGGATGTACTGCAGTTTGTTTATCCGTTTATGTTGAAGGACATCTTGGTTGCTAACAATATTTGAAGCTATGAATACAACTGCTATAAACATTTGCATGCAGGATTTTGTGTGGACATAAATTTTCAAATCAGTTGACTAAAAATTTAGGAAAAGGATTTCCAGACTATAAGATAAGACTAAGTTTAGCATTGTAAGAAACTGCCAAACTGTCATCCAAAATGGCTGTATCATTTTAATATTCCCAATGAATATTAGCAATGAATGAGAGGGCCTGTTGTTCCTCAACCTCACTAGCAACTGATATTGTCACGGATTTTGTTCTAATTAGCATGTAGTGATATCTCAATGTTTTTTAATTTGTAATTACTCAATAACACATCATTCTGAGCATCTTTTCATATGCTCATTAGCCATCTGTATGTGTTCTGCGAGGTATTTACTCTTTTGTCCATTGTTTGGGTTGTTTTCTTCTTGATGAGTTTTAAGAGTTCTTGTTATATTATGGATACAAGTCTTTTATCAGATATCAGTTTTGCAAATATTTTATGTGGCTTTTCATTCCCTTAACAGTGTTCTTTATAGAGCAGAAGTTTTTAATTTTTGTAAGTTCCAACTTACCAATTTTTTCTTTAAAAGTATGTGCTTTCGGTGTGATATATAAGACATCTAAGAACCTTTGGTCTAATCAAAGGTCACAAAAATTCTCTTTTTTTTTCTTTTAAGAGTTATAATTTTACATTTAAATTCTAGGCTTCTGGTTCATTTGAGTTCATATTTATATAAGGTGTGAGGTACAGGTCAAGGCACATTTTTTAATATGTGGATATCCAAATGTTCCAGCCCCATTTGTTAAAAAGACTTTTTCTCATTAAATTGCCTTCACATCTTTGTAAAACATCAGTTGACTCTATTTATGTTGGACTATTTCTGGGTCTCTATTTTGTTTCATTTATCTGTGTGTCTATTTCTCTGCCAGTTTAATAATTACCTTGATTTTATGGCAATATAGGTAGACTTAACCTTGGATGGACTGATTCCTCCAAAGACCATACTGCCTTGAAATGAGACATTGAAAGTCCTTCAACTTTGTTCATTTTCAAAGCTGTTTTGGCTACTATTGTTTCCTTGCCTTTTATAGAAAAAATCCTGTTGGGATTTTATTCGGGTTTCCATTGAATCTATAGATCAATTTTGGGAGAATTAATCTCTTAACACAATTGAGTTTCCCAATCCATGAATATGATTCATATATCCACTTATTTAGCCTCTGTTTGTTATATTTCTTAAATGTTCTGTAGTTTTCAGTGTACATATCCTGAACATATTTTGTTATTTTTTTAAAATAAATATTTCATTTTTCTGGTGGAGTTGTAAACTACACTGTTTTTTTTTTTTAAAAAAACTCTTTACTTCTGATTGTTCATTGCTAATATATAGAAATGCAATTAATTTTTGTACATTGACTATTTAGAGACCTTGTTAAACTCACTTATTAGTTCTAGAACATTTTTTTGTAAATTCCATGAAATTTTCTACATAGACAATCATGTTATCTGTGAATAGAGATAGTTTTATATCTTCCTTTATATTCTGTATGCCTTTTTATTCTTGTATTATTGTACCAGTTAAGACTTCAAATATGATATCAAATAGGAGTGATGAAAATAAGGGTCCTTGTCTCTTTTTGTGGTCTTAAGGTAAAATATTCAATCTTTTATATTAAGTACGATTTTAGCTGTGAATGCATGTTAAGTTGAAGAAGTTCTTTCTAGTTTTAGTTAACTGTGTGAATTTTTAAAAAGTTTTACTGAGATATAATTTACACATTGTAAATGTGCATTTTAATAACTTTTAATGAATTTATGATTATTCAGCCATCACCAAATCCAGTTTTAGAGTATTTACAACCACTCCCCAACCCCAATTTCTTGAATCCATTTGTCAAATTCTGTTCCCACCCCAAATCCCAGGCAAAACTACCTTCTTCTCTAATAATTTGCTTTTTTCAGAATATTTTATATAAGGAAAATACTGCTTGTAATGCCTGAATTTGGCCCCTTGTGGTGGTGAGATTTCTGCCCTCCCAATCCTTCCAAGCCTATCATATCTCTAGGTGGGCAAAGGGAGTCTTCAGCTACAGAATACAAAGAATGCTTTTCAGGCGGGGCCACTTGTTGTGGGGGGATCACCCTGCTGGTGCCACTGGGCATCTCTATGTGAGAGAAAAAAACTCTCTGACCCACAGAAATAAAGAGTATTTTCCCTGGCCACCTTTTATTATTATCAAGTGATAAGGGTGATCAAGTGATCACCCTTACTATTGCCACTGGGCCTGACTGGAGTTGTCAGCATAACTCTCATTTATTCTGGAGAAGGTATGAACCTACCTGAGACACTGACCAATATGTTAGGGTCAGGAAATGCCAGCCCTGGGTCACCTTATGTTCCTGGATGAGGGATTGTAAGATACCCATCTGCTGTATTTTTCCTCCAGTACTGGAGTCTCTAGACAGTCTACTTTCCTCTCTGTACCACTGAGAGTCCCCCTGTGGTTGTCTCCTGCGTCATGGTATAGCTGTACTTAGGGAGAAATGAGTCTATGCCATCTGGTCTGGATCAAAGTCCCTAGACAACTTACATTTAATTTTACTATTGATCTATTAGGGCTTAAGTCCTTCATTTTGTGTGTGCACGTGTTCCTTTGTTTTTCATTTCTGTTTTTTTCCTGCTTTCCTGTTGGCTACTTCAAGATTTTTTAGAATTCCATTTTGAATAAGCTAGTGTTTTTGAGTGCATGTCTTTATATAGAATTTCTTAGTTGTTGCTGTGGACATTACATAACTCATACATAACTTATCAAACTCCACAGGTTGTGTAGACATTTTATTAGTTCCAAAGAGGTATTTCCTTTTAAATTTCTGCACTTTCTTGCATTAATAATATAATTTTATGAACTATTTCCTCTATATACATTGAGAATCACATCAGACAATATTATATTTTTATTTCAATCATCAAACATAATTTAGAAAAATCAAGAGAAGGAAAGTTTCTTACATTTACCCATACATTTTTTCTTCTATTGTTCTTTCTTCCTTTAATGATGTTCCAAGTTTCCTTTTTTTTTTTAATTTTTCTTTTGTTTCAAGAACTTCCTTTAGGCACAGCTTAGGCCTACCAATGAAAAATTTTCTGTTTTTCTTAATCTCAGAATATCTTGATTTCTGCTTCATTACTGGATTCTTGTCATTTCATTCTCTTCATTTTCCTTTAACATAGAATTCAAGGTCGTTGCAGTGCTAAAGTCTAATACAACCAGAGGTATAATTTTCACTGTGTTCTAAAATTGCTATTCACATATGAAAGAGTACTTCTGGAGTTGTGTAAAGTGTGGTTCCTCAGCCCATTGCTGAAAAAAAAGAGGGATAGGAAGGGCTTGATGAGTGTGGTACAGATTTGAATAGGCACTGAACAAATGGGAGAAGAAGCTGACAAAGAGATAACTGATTGGTAGCGAGGGCCCAGCTAAGAAAAGAAGCCATTTGTTGTGGTGACTTCAAGCTGCATATCTGTGTTTTTAGTGTGTTTTTGTTTTTGTTTTTGTTTTTAGTAGTCAGGAATAGAGGTTAGTTTGAAGGCAGCAGTAAGAGGATAAGTTTAATGACAACTTTTGGAGTTCCCATTGTGGCTCACCAGGGAAAGGACCCAGTGTTGTCTCTGTGGATATGTGGGTTCAATTCCTGGCCTGGCTCAGTAGGTTAGGGATTCAGTGTGGCTGTGGGCCTCAGTTGCAGTTCCAATTTTACCTCTGGCTGGGAACTTGCATATGCCTCGGGTACCTCTATAAAAGGAAAGAAAAAAGCTCTTGATGTTTCACTCCTGTATTTCCTCTAATTGCCATGATCCCTACATATCTACCCCTTCACTACAGAAATCAGCAGAAACATCCCAAATCACAGTTAACAGCATTTGTAAATATATCAGTGTGTATTACTCAGCAAAAAAGCCCTGCTTGGCTGAGTGGGAGGTTGAAAGGTGGGGACTACGTCATTGGCCATTCACTCTTCCATCCCTTTAAAGTCTCCAAAGCTAGTAAATAACAGCCTGGGACAGTGACTTCCCAACAGTGCTCCTTATTTCAAAGAGTACCAAGATGACTCCTTGATAATAGCTGCAAATGGGAATGCTGGCAGCAAATGGAAGTGATGAACAGGTTCTGTGGCTCTCTCTTCCCCACTCCTCAAACACATTGTGGCTGACACAGATGAGGAGAGGTAAAGTAAATCCTTTATATGTATATGTATACATATATGTATGCATATGTACACATGTACAAATACACACATTATAATGGAATTTAAAAATAGCAAAGCCTTCTCAAAGCTTCCAGAAAGAAATAAAATTCTCTACAAAAGAAATAATTAAACTGATAACAGACTTATTTAAATACAAGAAGACAATTGAATAATATTTTTAAGGAATTGGACATATCATGTTTAAAAAGACTTTTAATCTATAATTTTATATCCAGTTATTTTTCATTTATGTGTAATACAGCAATAAAAAGTATCTGGGGGCATACAGTATCTCAGAAGTTTTGCCACACAAAGATCCTTGTTGAAGGCAAGTTTGGAGGAAGTCTTCAAAAGAAGAGAAAAAAAGAGATGTTGCAAGGGATATGGAAAGTAAGGGTGATTAAATATCATGGTATAGTGTATTGCTGATGTGAAAAATTAAAAATACTGGGCAGACAGAAATAAACCCACACACATATGGTCAATTAATCTATGACAAAAGAAGCAAGAATATACAATAGAGAAAAGACAGTCTCTTCAATAAGTGGTGCTGGAAAAACTGGACAGCTACATGTAAAAGGATGAAATTAGAACACTCTGTAACACCACACACAAAAATAAAACCAAAATGGATTAAGGGCTTAAATTTTAGACCAGATACTATAAAATTTCTAGAGGAAAAGATAAGCAGAAGACTCTTTGACATAAATTGCAGCAATACTTTTTTTGATCCACCTCCTAGAGTAATGAAAATAAAACCAAAAATAAACAAATGGGACCTAATTAGACTTAAAATCTTTTGCACAGCAAAGGAAATCATTAACAAAACAAAAGGATAGCCCACAGAATGGGAAAAAAAATCTTTGTAAATGAAGCGACTGACAAGGGATTAATCTCCAAAATATATAAACATCTCATACAGCTTTACATAAAAAAACAAGCAACTCAAAAATGGTCAGAAGATCTAAACAGACATTTCTCCAAAGAAGACATACAGGTGGCCAAAAAACATGAAAAAATGCTCAACATCACTAATTATTACAGAAATGCAAATCAAAACTACAATGAGGTATCACCTCATACCAGTCAGAATGGCCATCATCAAAAAATCTACAAACAAAAAATTCTGGAGAGGGTGTGGAGAAAAGGGACCCCTCCTACACTGTTGGTGGGAATGTAAGCTGGTGCACCCATTATGGAGAACAGTATGAAGTTTCCTTTAAAAACTAAATATAGAACTATCATATGAGCTAGCAATCCCACTCCTGGGCATCTATCTGGAGTAAACCTTAATTTGAAAATATGCATGCACCCCAATGTTCCTTGCAGCACTATTTACAGTAGCCAAGACATGAAGTCAACCTAAATGTCCATCAACAGTGGCTTGGATAAAGAAAATGTGGTGCATATATACAATGGAATGTTTCTCAGCCATAAAAAAGCATGAAATAATGCCATTTGCAGCAGCATGGATGGACCTAGAAATGATCATACCCAGTGAAGTAAGACAGAGAAAGACAAATATCATATGAGATTAATAATATGTGGAATCTAATAGAAATGATAAAATAGAACTTAAAAAACAGAAACAGACTCAGGGATTTCAAAACCAAATATATGTTTACCAAAGGGGAAATGTGGGGGGAGGGATAAATTAAGGTTGGGATTGATATATACATACTGCTTATTATATATAGAATAGATGGGTAACAGGGACCTACAGTATAGCGCAGGAAAATTTACTCAATACTGTGTGGTAACCTATATGGGAAAACTAACTTGATTTAGTTTGCTGTACACCTGAAATTAATACAACTTTGTAAGTCAACTATATTACAATAAAATTAAAACAAAATACTGGGCAGGAAGAAGAAAAAAAAATATCCCCCAGAACTAAAGTTTTAAAATTATCAGAACGACAGGAAAGTGTGGCGGGCTCCAAATGACATAGGAGCTTTTTCAAATACTTGTATTTTTAAGAGTAAAATATAGATATTGATAAATTAACAGGGGTAAATAAACATGAATGTTAAGGGAAACCCCAATAAGAACAAAAATAAGATGTATAACTTTTAAACAAAGAAAAGAAAATTCCATGTATCTATAGAAAGTGGGAAAGAAGAAAAAGATAAATGAGTCAAAAAAGACTTCCAGTGCAGATTTCCTACACTGGAGATCTTGAAAAGATCTACTGTGTGGTGTTGAAGAGATCCACTGTGTGGTCATGGGTGCAGTGGCTGAAATGAAATGGAATTGAGATATTCAACAGAACATAGAATCTAAGGTGTTGGGTGACATGTCTGCATGGATCCCATTGCCAGAGATGAGAAATTGGATCCTCCTTTGAGACTTATGTTACTGGGATTTCTCATTCTCTATCCTCTTTAGCAAGCCATGTAATTTATGGGGAGTAAGAAACTTAACAGATTTCGCCAGAGAAGGCTATATAGAAAGGTAACCTTCGAGGGAGTACCAAGTCTCAGTTAAGAAGGGATCAATAAAGAAAGGTGATAAAGTACATTTTTGTGGGCTGAGCTTACTTTACTGTGCCATGGAGTTCTAAAGAGAACTATGGAAAGATTATTTATTTATTTATTTATTTATTTATTTATTTATTTATTTATTGTCTTTGTAGGGCTGTGCCTGCAGCATATGAAATTTCCCAAGTTAGGGGTTGAGTCAAAGCTGTATCTGGTGGCCTACACCACAGCAACAGCAATGCGGGATCTGAGCCTTGTCTGCGACCTACACCCGCAGTTCACAGCAATGCCAGATCCTTAAGTGAGTCTAGGGATTGAACCTGCATTCTCATGGATACTAGTTGGGTTCATTACCACTGAGCTACAACGAGAACTCCTGGAAAGATACTAAAAGAAGAAAATCAATAATGGGAAAAGGAGTGAATAAGGAATTTATGATTACAGTATAAAGGTAGGAAGAGGGTAGATGATGGTGTAGGGGAGCTGCTTGCCTTTGAGTCATGTGTGTGTGTTAAAAGATGAAAAGTATAGATGAAATTGGTTGCCCACAAACGCTCCAACATTTGTGCACATTGTTTTGTACCCAGAATTGGCTGAATTGTTAGGAGGAAAAACAACCTGATACCAGCATCCCTAGTACCACTACTGATATTTCCTCATCCTTTTCACTTGCTATGTTAAAAGCAAAGATAAAGCCCCCTTCAGACCTATTCTTCATTCCATCCCTTTGCTTCTTCTCTCATCTCGCACTTCTTCACATCCCTGTATCACACACATTACTACCTACTCTCTCTTGGACAGATAGGTGACTAGGCCAGATATACTCATACTGTAACCATTGGTCAACCCATAGGACTTTAGACAGAGGTTGCCACCTTGTGGCTGGAGACCAGTATAACCAAGATGGGATGCTAAAACAAATGGGAATTGAATTTGGGGGTCTCACATTTGAGCATCCATCAGAATTACCTGGAGGGCTTGTTAAAACAGAGTGCTTGGCCCCACCCCAATAGATTCTGATTCAGTAGGTCTGAGTTGAGGCTAGAAAACTTTCATTGCTAAAGTGTTCCCAGCTGATGCTACTGTTGCCGCTTCAGATGCTACTGTTGGAAACCACTGCTTTAGACAAACCTCATTCAAGATTGGCAGACCTCCATTTGGCCATCCAAGATTGGTAGAATAAGAGTTTGAACCTAGAGCTACTTGACTCCAAAGTACATTATTTTTTTTGCCACATTATTATTAGGAAATGCAGGTTGTATTGCTTGGGCAGCAGTCTCGTTTGTATTCTGTATCTCTGAAAAGGGTAACCACCTAATTAAAAAAATAATAGTATCCATTCTTTCTGCATAGATTAGATGTACCATGTTATAACTAATAATTCCCCTACTGTTGGACATTTAGTTTGCTTCCAAATTTTCATAATTATTAAAAAATTTAAAGTGAACTTTCTTGTACATAAACCCCTCTATTGCTATTTATTGATCAACTATGATGGAATAAATTTAATGCACTTATATGATGCTAACAGTCTCCCTTCCCATAAAGGGTAGGGATAGGTAGGAGCAAAGAGGATGTGGGGGAGCCAAAAACTTTATTCCATCAAAAGTACTTCTATAAGCAAAACTGGGCACAAGCTCCTGTTCTCCTGGAGATTAGTTTAGCATAATGTTCAAATACTAATCAACTAGTCATACAAATAAATGTAAAGATGTGGCTGTAAAAATGTTATGAAGGAAAGGTCAACAGTATCGTAGGCAGTGTGACAGTGCTTAGAAATTTTCTTCCCAGATTATGAACAAACTTTAAAAAATCGACTACTAACATTTAAATAATAAATTTATGGTTAATATTTTTATGTAATTTCAAATTTACTCTTATATACAAAAGTTTCAACATATAATGAGGATTTGGGTGTTGGCCTTAGCTTTGGCTGAATATTGTTCTTGATACTTGGCCAAGCTGCATTTGCCCAAACTGTGAATTAGATGAACCTACCTGGCACCACCATACTTCTCTGTGATGGACGGGTTTTCAGGTAGCCCTTTCCCGTCACTTGGAATTCACACTTCTGTGTAATCCCCTCCCAGCGAATGTGGGCAGGACCAGTGGCTTGCTTTTAACCAAAAGAAAATGATAGGATGTCATTCCTGTGAATACATTATATTACATATGACTCTATCTTGCTAGGCAACTTGTTTTATTTTTTGAATTGAAATATAATTGACTTATTATATTAGTTTCAGGTATACAACATAGCGTTTTGATATTTTTATACATTACAAAATTATCACCACGATATGTTTAGTTATCAGCTGTCAGCATGCAAAGCTATTACAATGTTATTGACTATATTCCCTACACTGTACATTACATTCCCATGACATTTATTTTATAACTGGAAATTTATACTTATTAATCTCACTTGTTTCAGTCATCCTGCCACTTCCCTCTGGCAGCCACCAGTTTGTTTTCTCTATCTCTGAGTCTGTTTCTGCTTTGTTATGTTGGTTTTGTTTGTTTTATTTTTTATATTTCTCATGTAAGTGAAATCATACAGTATTCATCTTTATCTGATTTATTTCACTTGGTAAAATACCTGCTAAATACATCCATGTTATGGCAAATGGCAAGATTTCATTCTTCTTTATGGTTAGGTAATATTCCATTTAATGTATTGATGGGCACTTAGTTTGCCTCCATATCTTGGCTATTGCAAATAATGAACATTGAAATATATGTGTATATATCTTTACAAATAAGTTTCCCCCCCCCTTTGGGAAAATACCAAGAAGCGGAATTGCTGGATTGTATGAAAGATCTATTTTTAATTATCCATATTATTTTCTGTAGTGGCTGCACCAATTTACATTCCCACCAACGGTGCATAAGGGTACCATTTTTTCCACATCTTTGCCAACACTTGTTATTTGTTGTCTCTTTGATAATAGCCATTCTGACAAAAGTGAGGTGATATTGCATTGTAGTTTTGATTTGCATTTCCATGATGGTTAGTGATATTGTGCATTTTCCATGTTTTTGGCCATTTATATGTCCTCTTTGGTAAAAGGTCCATTTAAGTCCTCTGCAAAATTTTAATTTTTGTTTTTGTTGGTTTTGATTTTGAATGATATGAGTTCTTTGTATATTTTAGATATTAATCTCTCATCAGATACATCATTTGCAAATACCTTCTATTCAGTAGGCTGCCTTTTCATTTTGTGGATAGTGTCCCTCACTTTGCAAGTCTTTTTAGTTTATTTTTGCTTTTGTTTTCCTTGTCTGAGGAGATAAATTAAAAAAAAAATTACCAAAACCAATGTCAAAGTGCATACTGCTTATGTTCTTCCAGGAGTTTTATGGTTTCAGGTCTTACATTTAAGTCTTTAATTCATTTAGTTCACTTTTATATGTGATGTGAGAAAGAAGACCAGTTTGATTATTTTGCATGTAGCTGTCCAGTTTTCCAAACACCATTTATTGAAGAAGCTGTGTTTTCCCCATTGTATATTCCTGCTTCTTTTGCCATAAATTGACCTTATAAGTGTGAGTTTATTTCTGGGCTCTCTATTCTGTTCCATTGATCTATGTGTCTGGTTTTGTGCCAGTACCATATTGTTTTGATTACTGTAGCTTTACAGTATAGTTTGAAATCAGGGGGGTATTATGCCTCCAGCTTTGTTCTTTTTTTTTTTTTTTTTTTTTTTTTTTGTCTTTTTGCTTAAGATTCCCAGGCTAGGGGTCTAATCAGAGCTATAGCCGCCAGCCAATGCCAGAGCCACAGCAATGTGGTATCCGAGCCGCGTCTGTGACCTACACCACAGCTCACGGCAATGCCGGATTGTTAACCCACTGAGCAAGGGCAGGGATAGAACCCGCAACTTCATGCAGCTTTGTTCTTTGTCAAGATTATTTTGGCTATTTAGGGCCTTTTGTGTTTCCATACAAATTTTAGAATTATTTATTCTAGTTCTGTAAAAAATCCCATTGTTATTTTGATAGGGTTTGTATTGAATCTGTAGATTGCCTGGGATAGTATGATCATTTTAATAATATTAATTTTTCTACTCCATGAGCACAGTATATCTTCTCATTTATGTCATCTTCAATTTCTTTTGTCAATGTCTTATATTTGTCTGAATACAGGTCTTTTGCCTCATTGGTTAAATTTATTCCTAGGTATTTTCTTCTTTTGATGCAATCATAAAGGGTATTGTATTCTTAATTTTACTTTCTGTTAGTTTGTTGTTAGTCTAGAAAAACAACAGATTTCTGTATGTTAATTTGTGTCCTACAACTTTACTGAATTCATTTATTAGTCTAATTCTTTTTGGTGGAATGTTTGGGGTTTTTCTATATATAGCATCATGTCATCTGCAAACAGTGAGACTATTACTTATTCCTTTCCAATTTGGCATTCTTTTTATTTATTTTTCTTGTTTGATTGCTATGGTGAGGATTTCCAATACTATGTTAAAAAAATTGGTGAGTGTGGATATCTTTTTCTTGTTCCCAATCTTAGAAGAAATGCTTTCAGATTTTCACTATTGAGTATGATTTAGCTATAGGTTTATTATGTTGAGGTATGCTCCTTCTATACCCACTTTGTGGAGAGTTTTTATCATAAATGGATGTTGGTGTCAAGGTAATATTATCCTCATAGAATAAGTTTGAAAGTGTTCCTTCCTCTTTAATGTTTTTAAATAGTTATATAAGGATAGGTGTTAGGTCTTCTTTAAAGGTTTGGTAGAATCCTCCTGTGAAGCTATCTGCTCTTGGTCTTTTGTTTTTTAGGAGTTGTTTATTATTATTATTGATTCAGTTTCATTACTGATAACCAATCTGTTCATATTTTCCATATCTTCCCAATTCAGTCTTGAGAAATTGTACATTTTGAGGCATTTTTCCATTTCTTCTAGGTTGTCCATTTTATCAGTGTATAATTTTTAGTGGGAATATCTTATGATCTCTTGTATTTCTGTGGTGTCAATTGTAATTTCTCCTCTTTCCTTTATAATTTTATTTATTTTGACCTCTTCTTTCTCTTTTTTCTTGATAAGTCTGACTAAAGATTTATCAATTTTGACTCTTTTGAAAGAGCTACCTCTTAGTTGTATTGATCTTTTCTATTTTTTTGGTTTCTATTTTATTTATTTTTGGTCTTATATTTGTTATTTCTTTCCTTCTAACTTTTTTTGGTACTTCTTTTCTAGTTCCTTTAGGTGTAAAGTTGGATTGTTTTATCTGAGATTTCTCTTGTTTCCTAAGGTAGGCTTAGAACTGCTTTTCTATCATCCCATAGATTTGGAGATCAATGTGTTTCTATTTTCAGCTGATTCAAGATATTATTTGCTATTTTATTTCTTCAGTCACACATTGTTTGTTTAGTAGCATATTGTTTAGCCTCCACATGTTTGAGTTTTTGCAGTTTTTTTCTTGTAGTTGATTTACAAAGAAATGATGATGGAAATGATGTCATTCTCTTTAAATTTATTGAGACTTGTTTTATGGCCTAGCATGTAATCTATCCTAGAAAATGTTTCATGTGTCCTTGAAAAGAGTGTGTATTCTGCTGATTTTGGATGGAATGTTCTCCATATATCTATTAAGTCCATCTGGTCTAATGTATGATTTAATTAAGACCTATGTTTTCTGTCTCTTTCTCTCTATTTTCTTCTGAGACCCCTATAATGTGAAAGTTAGTATGCTTGATGTTGTCCCAGAGGTCTCTTAAACTATCCTTATTTTTAAAAATTGTATTTTCTGTTCAGCTTGGGTGATTTCCACTGCTCTTTCTTCCAGCTCACTGATACATTCATCTGTATCATAAAATCTACTGCTGATTACTTCTAGTGTATTTTTAATTTCAGAGGTTGTATTTTTCAGCTCTATTTTTTATGGTCGCATCTGAACCATATGGAAGTTCCTGGGCCATGGATTGAATCTGAGCCACAGCTGCAGCAGTGCTGGATCCTTTAACCCACTGCACCAGGCTGGGAATCAATCCTGTGTCTCCTCAGCAACGTGAGCCACAGCAGTCAGATTTTTAACCCACTGAATCATGGCAGGAACTCTTGGTTTTTCTTTATATTTTCTAAATCTTTGTTAAATTTCTCATTGTATTCACTAATCCTTCTGCCAAGTTCATTAAGCCTCTTTATGATCATAGCCTTGAACCCTTTATTAGATAGATTATTTCCTTTTGTTTATTTTTAAGGTTTTGTCCTGTTCCTTCATTCGGAACATATTCCATTGTCTCCTCATTTTTCTCAATTCTCTGTTTATTTCTAGGTATTGGGTAGGTTGGTCACATTTCCTGATCTTGGAGAAATGGACTCATATTGGAGACATCCTATGGGCCCAGCTGTGCACTCCCCTCTGGTGACTGGAACTATGTGCTCTAGGGATTTTCCATATGTGGGCTGGGTGGGAAGCTCTCTTGTGACAGGCCTGACTACTGTGGGTAGATTGGTAGATGGGACTGACCCCTAGCCTGGTTGGCTACTAGGCCCTGTCTTACATGGGGTCTCCCAATCCACTGGTGGGCAAAGCTTGGTCCCAGCATGGCTGGCTCTGTGGCCCAGTGAGTCCTGGTGCTGGTGCTCAATTTCTGGTGGGCAGGGCAGGGAACCCAATGTTATTGGCTATGGGGCCTGGGTGTCCCAAGTTTGGTGCCAACCTGATAGTGAGTGGGTAAGTCCCTGGTGGTGTTCATAGGTTAGAGAGAGGAATCCAAAATGGTACTTCTACTACCAGTGTCTTCATGGTAGAATGAGTTCCCCAAAGTGGGTGGTGCCAGCACCTGTGTTCCCACAGGGCATCCCAGTTGCCATCTGTTTCTCCACAAGGCTCTCGGAGACCAGCAAGTGCATCTGGCCTCTGTTCTTTTCAAATTATTTCCCCTGTGCTGGAACTTGTAGCATGTGAGAGTTTTTATGTGCCTTTCACATGAAAGAGTCTCTGTTTCCTATAGTTATCCAGTTCTCCCATATGCAAGTCCAACTGGCATCCAAAGCCAGAAGTTTTAGGGGCTTGTCTTCCCATTGCTAAGAACCCCCAGGCTGGGGAAACTGATGTAGGCCTCATACCCTTCACTCCTTGTGTAGAACCTTTGCAGTTGTAATTATCCTCCCATTTGTGGGTTGCCTACCTGAGAGTGTGGGTCTTGATTATACTGTGTCTCTTTCCTTCCTACCCTTCTCATTGTGATTCCTTCTTTATATCTTTAGTTGTGGAAAATATTCTCTGCTAGTCTTCAGTTAATTATCATATATAGTTACTATGTAAATAGTTGTATTTTTGTGTGTCCTTGGAAGAAGCTGAGCTCAGGGTCTTCCTACCCTGCCATCCTGGCCATATCACCAGCTAACTTGTTATAGAGTCTCTCTCTCTCCCTCCCTCCCTTTCTCCATTGTTGACTTGGAAGAGACAACCTACCATGATTCCTAAAGCCACAAGAAAGTGAATTCTGCCAACAACTGGAGTAAGCTTGGAAGTGGCCCCTTCCCTAGTCGAGCCTCTAGATTAGGGCCCAGACTTGGCTAAGCCTTTGATTGCAGCCTTGCAGAGTTGCAGAGAACCAAGCTAAACTTTGCCTGCTTTCTTGACTCATAGAAACTGTGAAATAATAAATGTATGTTGTTTTAGGTAATTAACTTGTGGTAGCCTAGTAAAGTAATACACCTTCCCCATAGGACTTCAGCCCTTCTCACATGTACTTAGCCTTCTAATTCTTTTATATTCCACTTCCTTGTATTGGGAATCTTCCTCCACTGTATTCATTCTACTTTTGCCTGGCTAACTCTTTCAGGTTTTAGTTTCATTGTCATTTCCTTTGGAAAGATTTATTTAATTTTGCTTTTAGATTTTCCTTCCTTGAAAAATTTTAGGTGGGAAAGTTGACATACTGGTTTTAAGCCATCCTTATAAGATGTAAACAATTCCCAAATAAGAGATTTTTTTCTTGAAAGAATAATTAAATCAATAACTAAAAATTAAGTATGTTCTTAAAGGATATTTTACTTATTGTTATGAATGCTAATACCTCAAACAAGTCTACATTTTAGAATTATATTTGGATCTCTGTTACTTAAAAATTTTAAAGACTTTTTAGTTTGAAATTGATATAATAGCCTTCCTAAGGCTATCTAGTGAATGCACTCTCTCAAAATTTGTATATATTAACAGTATATCTCTCCATTTAGTGATATGAACGTTTTAAGTTTTATAGAGGTAAAACCAACAGTTGTCACAATCAGCACTAATTTTTGTTATATTTTGCTTTTGCCATAAATAGATATACATTTATTTTTCAACTGACTAATACAAGTAAAACATATAGAATATATGACAATATAGTCTCTTTGAATTCCATCTAGAATGTTTTTCTATGTTTAACAGTGAGTATTAAGATATTAACAATAAGTCCTACTGACTTCCCTTATTCATATTACTATCATTTTTTATGCTAATGAATACGACAGGTGATCATATGATTATTGATTACACACAAGTTTAAGAATGCCAGAAATTAAGTTTTTGGTAGATTGTATTATATGTTCAAAATTATTTATTCCTTTCCTACTCTGTAGGCAGAGTATACCTTACTGCCCCATTGTCTTTGGGATTGGCCAGTCATGTGCCTCACTCTAGTCAATAGAATGTAAGCAGATATGGTGTACAGACTCTAGAATAGTCTCCATGATCCTCACCTCACGCTGTTCCTGACCTTGTGTAATCCATTCCCCTTGAGTGTGGATGGGACATGTAACATGTCTCTAATTGATAGAATATGGCAAAGGTGATGAAATGATGCTTCCATGATTATATTACATGATGTAAGATCTGGTCTTGCTAGAATATTCGCCTTAGAGACTTTTCTTGCTGCCTTCATGGAGTCATCGTCTCTGTTTTCACACTGCAAGGAACTGTGGAGAGGCCTCTAGGAACTGTGGGAAGCCTCTAGGAGCTGAGGGAAGCATTTAGGAGATGAGGGTAGCCTTTAGCTGACAGCCAGCAATTAGCTGGTGAAATTTTTAAGCAGTGAACTCAATTAAGCAATGTCCAGACTCCTGACTCATGGGGAATGTGAGATAATAAATGAGTTGTAAGCCACTAAGTCTTTTGTAATTTATTATACAGCAATAATAGATGATTAATATAGTGGACATGGTATACTCTACATGAGGGAAGGTTTAAATACCCTTTTATGGTTTGGCTCTTTCTCCCTCAAGCTTTAGCCTTCCAACAAAAGATGAGTGTGCCAAAGGGAGTGGAAGTTCCTTTAGCTTGGATCATTGAATGAGAAAATTCATGAAGCCACCTGAACCCAGCCAAACAGCAAAGGTGTAACTAACCATTAGAACCTCATGTAAGAATCACAGGTAATGTTTATTGTTGTAAGCCACTGAAATTTAGGAATTGTTTGTCACTGCAAAAAAAAAAAAAAGGTAATTAGTTCAAAGCTGAAAAATATATTGGCTCTGTCTTTAAATATCAAATATCAAATTTAAATATCAATATATTCAGTTTTTAAATATCAAAGCCAGGAGTTCCTGTCATGGCTCAGTGGATAACAAACTCAACTAATATCCATGAGGACATGGGTTTGATCCCTGGCCTTGCTCATTGGGTTAAGGATCCGGTATTGCTGTGAGCTGTGGTGTAGGTCATAGACACAGTTTGGATCCTGCATTGCTGTGGCTGTGGAGTAGGCCAATAGCTACAGCTCCGATTCGGCCCCTAGCCTGGGAACCTCCATATGCCATAGGTGTGGACCTAAAAAGACAAAAAAAAATCAAAGTCAAAGCTAAGGAGTTATGTCATCAAAATGGTGAAGTAGGAGGCCAAGCCTCTGTCCTTCCACAAAGATCAATAATTACATAGCTATCCACAAACAGAAACAGCTCTTAGAGACCACCAGTGTCCACTTAAGAAACTTCAGCCACACAGTGGAACAAAAAACTTAAGAATAACAACACAAAAAGAGAAGGAAGAACAGCTTCATTTTGTCTGCATCATCTCATCCCTAAGCTGACATTACTCAGTGCCAAGAAGTAACTCCCCAGCTGAAAGAGTTCCATTTCCAGGAAAGGGAGAATGGGGTGTGACCACCTTCCCCAGGCTTTCAGGGCACCACAGGAGGACCCATTTCAGTTTTATCTCACCCAGACACCAGCAAAGCTGAGACATATAGAAGTGGCAAGGAACAAGGAAGAAAGCAAGGCTACCAGCATTAGCTATGTATCAGGAGAATCTGTGGTTCCCAGTGGCCTGCTCTGTAGAGGATCCCAGCAAATTTGCCACTAAAGAAACCAATGACCAGCAGAGCCTGTGTGGCTTTCCTGCAGATTTCACCAGTTTTTGCCCCAAAGGCATTTTCATTGACAAATGCCAGCTACCCAAGACCCTCCATGCTCCCTCTATCCTCTGCTCCTGGTGAAGCCTGATACCTGCATTGGCAGCCATCCCAGGCCTCTGCAGACATGTAAATGCAAGATACTAGCCCATATCCCTGTGGCTGATCCTGAGTGCTTGCAGCCAGTCCATCTAGATGTGCTATTGACCACCACCCTCCTGCCTCTCATCACTGACCTCTACTGCTATGTCTGTGTCCATGGCAAGATTCTATAGTCAAGGCTCTCATGGCTTCTTGTGGGCTTATATTTGGCCTTATATCCAGTCAATGGCCAATACCAATGGGCTCACTTGCAGCTAGCCTCCCCTTTCTTCCAGCTATATACCTGCACACCCCTGGCCTGACCAACATCACCCACATCCACTGTTGTGCACACATCCATGTGGAGATCCTGCAGCCACTAGAGTACATGCCAACAAACAAGGCCCCTGAAACTGCTGTGGATCTGGCTCCGGTCCTGTCTCCTGCATTTAGCTTGAACCACTGGTTCCACCTACAGTTAGCCCTTCCAGCTTCTTACCTCCATAACTCCACCTATCTTTCTTCCCTGGCCTCTACTGCTGTGTGAGTACTCATGGGGATATTGTACAGCCACAGGAGTGCATGCCAATATCTAGGGTCTCCATAGTGCTAGTAAACCCACAGTTGGCTCAGGCCTTTACTGCTGCCCTGGCCCCCATCACTGTGTGTGTGTCTTCAAGTCGCACCCCCCCAACACACACACTATACAGGCATCTGCAGCTAACCCCTATTGCCAAGCATGTGCATGCCACTCTAATTACCACCACTACCTGCCATGGTCCCTAGCTGCTAGACCTGGAGGTACACCTGATGAACACAACAGCCCCTGTAGCCTGCAAATCCTCCACAGTGCTTACCACACATTTATTGATGCTGTGGGCCCCAGCAGCTTGAATTGACAAGACATCAAGACCCCCCGCAGACCTGGAGCTACCACATGCCTCTGCACTTGTGCCCTGCACCACTAGATCCAAGGTCACATCATGCTCCAGCATGCCCCACTTGCAAGTGAAGGCCTTTCCTTACCACAGTCAGTCTATAAAGTTTGGAAGATATGACTGCTTCTTCAAATGTGGAGAAACCTATGGAATATTAGAGGGATCAAAAATAAGCAGGGAAATATGACACCACCAAAGGAACATAGTAAACTTTCAGTAACTGACCTCAAATAAATGGAGTTATGTGAATTGCCAAAGAATTCAAAATAATTTTTCTAAAGATGCTGAGAGAACTACAAAAGAACACAGATGAACAATTTAACAAAATCAAGATATAATACAAAAGCAAAATATAAAGTCCAACAAAGAGATAGGAAACATAAAGAAGAACGAAACAGAAATTGTGGAGCTGAAGATACAATGACTGAACTGAGGAATTCAATAGAGAGCTTTCATCATCAGATTGGACCAAACAGAAAAGGAAAAAATCAGATCATTTGGAATCATTGAGTCACAGAAGCAAAAAGAATAAAAAAAAAAAAGCCTATAGGACTCACAGGACACCAATAAAAGAAAGAGTCTATGCATCATTGGAGTCCCAGAAGGAGAAGATGATAAAGTTTAAATAATGTCCGAGAACTTCCCAAACCTGGGAAGAGATTTGGACACCCAAGTTCATGAAGCTAGGAGGCCTCCCCATAATTTCAATCCAAAACAATCTTCTCTAAGAAACATCATATGACTTCCCATTGTGGCACATTGGAAACAAATCTGACTAGTATCCATGATGTGGGTTCAATCCCTGGCCTTGCTCAGTGGGTCAGAGATCTGGCATCACAGTGAGTTATAGTGTAGGTCGCAGATGCAGCTTGGAGCCCACACTGCTGTGGCTGTGGCATAGGCTGGCAGCTACAGCCCCGATTTGACTCCTAGCCTGGGAACTTACATATGCCATGGGTGAGGCCCTAAAAAGGAAAAAAAAAGAAACATTATAATAAAACTGTCTCAAATCAAATGGAGGAGATAGTTTAAAAGTAGCAAGAGAAAAAAATCTCTCATAAAGGGGATACCATAAGGCTATCAGTGGATTTCTAAGGAAAAACCTTACAGATGAAGAGAGAGTGAGATATACATATTCAAAGCGCTGAAAGGAAAAAACTCCCAACCAAGATGACTTTACCTAACAATGTCCTTCAGAAATGAAGATGAGATAAAGCCTCCACAAAAAAAAACAAAAGTGAGGGAGTTTATCACCACAAGACTTGCCTTACAGTAAATGCTAAAAGGAGTTCTTCAAGCTGAAATGAAAAGATGCTAATTAGTAATATGAAAACATAAGAAAACATACAACAAACTGATAATATTAAGTAGAGAGTCAGATTTAGAATACTAATACTGTAATTTGGTGTGTTGACCACATGGCTCTAGTATAAAAGTTGAAGGACAAAAGCATTAAAAATAGCTACAATGATTTGTTAATGGCTACACAATATAAAATATGTAAATTGTGACATCAAAAACAAAATGAGAATAAAAGGGCAGAGTTTTTGTGTGCAATCAATGTTAAGCTGCTACTAGCTTAAATAGACTTATATCAATAAAATGTTTCAAGTAAGCCTCAGGGTAACCACAAAATAAAAACCTATAACAGATGAACACAAGATAAAGAGAAGGGAATCAAAGTATACTACTTCCTTTGCGAATCATTGATTCGCAAAGGAAGACAGTAAGGAAGAAAAAAGGAACAAAGGAACTTTGAAACAACCACAAAACAATAAGATGTCAATAGTAAGTCCTTATATATTAATTACTTTGAATATAAATAGGTTAAATTCTCCAATCAAAAGGTAAAAATGACTTAATGATGGAATAAAAACAAGACCCAGGTATATGTTGCCTCTAAGAGACACTTTAGCTTCAAGAATACACATAGCCTCAAAGTAAAGGGATGAAAAAGATATTCCACAGAAATGAAAACCAAAAAAGAATGGAGTACCATTCGTCTATCAGACAAAACAGACTTTAATTTTTATTGAATGAAACATTCTTTAAATTCTATAGTGCTTTACAATTTTCAAAAGTTTCTCACACAGGATTTCATATAATCCCATAACAACCCCTTTTTTCCTCTACCCTTATATTGCCCTCCCTCTTTCCTCTCCTCACTGGTAACCACTTGTTTGTTCTCTATATTTATCTTTAGGTTATACATATAAGTGATATCATACAGTGTTTGTCTTTCTTTGTATTATTTATTTCACTTAGCATAATGTCCTCCAGGTCCATCCATGTTTCTCCAATGGGCAAAATTTCATTCTTTAGACATAACGGACTTTAAGTCAAAAATTGTTAACAAGAGACAAAGAAGGCTATGATAAAGGGCTCGTTTCATCAGGAGGACAACAATTGTAAATATATATGCACCCACTATCAGCACATCTAAACATATTAAGCAAACACTAACAGACCTGAAGGGAGTAATAGACAACATGATAACAGTAGGGACTTCAATACCCTAGTTTCAACAATGGATAGGTCACCCAGATAGCAAATCGATCTGGAAACATTGGATTTGAACTGTATTTTATTTATTTATTTTGGCTTTACTGGTGGCATGTGGAAGTTCCCAGCCTAGGGATTGAACCCAAGTCACAGCAGTGACAATGTCAAATCCTTAACTGCTAGGCCACCAGGGCACTCCCTTGAACTATACTTTAGACCAAATGAACCTAACAGACATGTAAAAAACATTCCATCCAACACCAGCATAATACAAATTCTTCTCAAGTGCACATGGAACATTCTCCATGACACATTATATGTTATGTCACAAAAGAAGTCTTAGCAAATTTAAAAAGATTGAAAACATATCAACTATCTTTTTCTGACCACAATGACATGAAACTAGAAATCAATAAAAGAAGGAGAACTGGAAGATTCACAAATATGTGGACATTAACATACTCCTGAACAATCAATGAGTCAAAGATGCAATCAAAAGGGAAATCAAATAACTTTTAAATGAAAATTTAAACATAGCATAACAAAACTTATAGGATGAAGCAAGAGCAGTACTAAAAGGGAAGTTGATAGTTATAAAGCCTACATTAAGAAAAAAGAAAGTTCTCAAATAAACAACCTCATGGAACTAGGAAAAAAAACTCAGCAAAATTTGTCAGAATTATGGAGAAAACAAATATCATGGAAAAAATAAATCAAAAATAGAAAAACAGTAGAAAAGATCAATAAAATTGAGTTGGGTTTTTTTGAAAAGATAAACAAAGCTGACAAACTTTAGCTATACTTACTAAGAAAAAAAGAAGACAAAAATTATAAATGATATTACAAAATATAATGAGACTACTATGAATAATTATATGCCAACAAATTGAACAATGAAGAAGAAATGGAAAAATTCCTAGAAACAGACAATGTACCAAAGAAATAGAAAATATGAACAGACTAATAACAAGCAAGAAGATTGAATTAGTAATCCAATAAAAGAAAGCCCAGCACCAGATGGCTTCAGTGGGTGAAATCTACTAAACATTTAAAAAAAGAATCAATGCCAACTCTGCTCAAACTTCCAAATAATTAAGTCGTGGTAACACTCTCAAACTCATTTCACAAGGCCAGCATTCCCTGATACCCAAGCCAGATAAAGATACTACAAGAAAAGCAAACTATAGACCAGTATCTCTAATGAATATAGATGCAAAAATTCTCAAAAAAAATACTAGCAAAATGAATTCAATAGTATTTTGAAGGGATCATACATCATGATCAGGTGATATTTATCCCTTGGATACAAGGATGGCTCAACATACACAAATTAATAAATATGACACCACATTAATAGAATAAAAGACAAAATCATGTGATTATCTCAACAGATGCAGAACAAGCATTTGAAAAATTTAAACATCCTTTTATAATAAAAACTTTCAACAAATTGTGTATACGAGGGACATTAAAACAATAAAAGCCATATATAACAAACTCACAGCTAACATTACACTCAAGGGTGAAAAATTGCAATGTTTTCAAAGAGTTTCAGAAGATAGGTGTTAACTCTTCTTTAAATGTTTGATGGAATTTGCCTGTGAAGCCATCTGGGCATGGACTTTCGTTTGTTGGAAGTTTTTAAATCACAGTTTTAATTTCAGTGTTTGTGATTGGTCCATTAGTATTTTCTACTTATTCCTGTTTCAGTCTTGGAAGATTATACCTTCCTGAGAAGTTGTCCATTTCTTCTAGGTTGTCCATTTTATTTGCATATAGTTGCTTGTAATAGTCTCTTATGATCCTTTGTGTTTCTGTGGCATTAGTTGTAACTTCTCCTTTTTCATTTCTAATTTTGTTGATTTGAGCCTTTTCCCTTTTTGTTAGTGTGTCTGGTTAACCAATTTTATCTTTTCAAAGTACCAGCTTTTAGTTTTAGTAATCTTTTCTACCATTTTCTTCATCTTCATTTCATTTATTTCTGCTCAAATTTTTATGATTTATTTCCTTCTACTGACGTTGGGTTTGGTTTGTTCTTCTTCCTCTAGTTGCTTTAGGTGTAAGTTTTTGTTATTTAAGATTTTTCTTATTTCCAGAGGTAGGCTTGTATTGCTATAAACTTCCCTCTTGGAAGTGCTTTTTCTATGTCCCATAGGTTTTGGATCATTGTGTTTTCATTGTCATTTGTCTTTAGGTACATTTTGTTTTCCTCTTTGATTTTTTGGTGATCTATTGGTTTTTCACTAACATATTGTTTAGCCTCCATGTGTTTGTGTTTTTACAGGTTTTTTTTTTCTTGTAGTTGATTTCTAATCTCATAGCATTGTGGTTGGAAAAGATGCTTGATATGATTTCATTTTTCTTAAATTTACTGAGGCTTGTTTTGTGGCCTAGCATGTGACCTACCCTGGAGAATGTTTCACATGTACCTGAAAAGAATGTGTATTCTGCTGCTTTTGGATGGAATGTTCTACATATATCTTTTAAGTCATTGAGAGCATTATGCTATGTGCAAAAGTCAATCAGAGAAAGACAAATACTATATGATCTCACATATATAGAATCTAAAAACATCAAACTAACAGAAATACAGAGTAGAATGTTAGTCTCCAGGGGATGAGGAATTGGGGAAATGAGGAGATGTTGGTCAAAGGGTATAAACTTTCAGTTGTAAGATGAATAAGTTCTGGAGATCTAAAGCACAGCACAATGACTATAGTTAATAACACTGCATCATATACTTGAAAGTTGCTATGAGGGTATGTTTTCACCATAACAATGACAACAGCAACAACAAAATAGTAATTATATGAGGTGAAGGATGTATTAACTAACCTTATTGTGGTAAATATTTCACAATTCACATGTATATCAAATAATCACCTTGTATACCTTAAACTTACACAGTATTTTATGACAATTATATCTCAATAACCTGAGGGAAAAAGCCAAAGGCATAGATGAACTGCTAAAGCAGATTTAACCAGATAATGAGGCTGAAGCTGAAGTGATGCAACCTTAGACATTGGAGCATGCAGAGAACCTCATTGGCAATGGAACTGGATTTGGAATCCATTAAAATGACTTAAGCAGGAGAAGGGGTGACATAATCATATTTTGATTTTGGCAATATCACTCTGTATACAGCCTGAATAATAGACTATAGAGGGCAAGAGATGATATGGGGAGAACACCTATCAGGCTAATGCTGTAGTTTAGAAGGTAATAGTTATGGTAATAGAAGTGAATAGATTTGACACATATTTAGGAAATAGAATTGATAGGACGTGGTGAGGGATTTTTATGTAGGAAGAGTGAGAGAAAGGAGGCTATCCAGGATCACTCTAAGATGTTTGGCATTCCTAGTTGGTTGGATAGGGGTATTAGTCACTGAAATATAAAGAACACTGGAAGCAACAAGTTTTGAGAGGGAAAAATCACATGTTCAATTTCAGACATGTTAAAATGTCATTGTCATCAAAAATACATAAAGTTTTGGAACTAAGAGAGGATCTGAACTAGAGATACACATTTGGGAGGCAGGTTTATATGTGAGGTGAACTGTAACCATGGTATGGATGAATTTTCTGATGGAAGAGAAATGCAGTGAATACAGAAGAGGGTCTAGAGATAATACAGTGAGAAGACAAGAAAGGCTTGGTTTTAAGATACTCCTATATTTAATCACTGTGTTGGGAAGGGGAAGCCAACATAAAATATCTCCAGAATATGAAGCTCACAATAAAGTTTTCATGAATCCATCCTTCATAAGATATTACTACTCTGTATTTCTGAAGTGTTTACAATGAGGTAGGGCCATTGTGATAAGTCCTAATGGTATAAACTACTTTTTTTCCCCTCAAGAAGCCCATAGCCTAAAGGGAGAGACAGAAAGCATAATTATCTTACCCAAATACCATACACTCTTATTTATTAATACAATAAAATTTCCAAAAGAGGTGTAATCTGAGTTGACACTAAAGGTCAATCTGGAATTGGTTAAATGCAAGAGGTCAGGGGAGGGATTTTCAGGCAGAGGAACCTGCCTCTCTGAAAGCATGGAGGAATGAGACTGCATGACATGTTTGGAGAATTGTCTAGAACTAATGATGAGTGTGAGGATGTGTTAGAAGTCCTAGCTGGAGAAGAGATAGATACAAAGGAGATCGATCACAAAGCTCCTTGTATGCAAGTAGTCAGGGATTTATCCTATGAGCAGTGAGGCCAATTAGAAGGACCTGGCCTAGTATGCCACTTGGGGGTCAGGTACAGAGAGTAGTGTTATGTGCACCCTATAATGAGAGCCTGGAGCCAGGCAGGGTATTACTTCTTCTTCTTTTTTTTTTTTTTTTTTTTTTTTTTTTTTTGCTTTTTAGGGCTGTACATGCAGCAAGTGGAACTTTCCAGGCTAGGGGTAGAATTGGAGTTGCAGCTGCCACAGCAACATAGGATCTGAGCTGTGTCTGCAACGTACTCCACAGTTCATGGCAACACCAGACCCTTAACCCAATGAGTGGGGCCAGGTATTGAACTCACATCTTCATGGATACTAGGCAGGTTTCTAACCCCCTGAGCCACAACAGGAACTCCCGTCTTTATTTAGCCACAAAACTATCCCCTTCACAGACCTGACATGGGAACACTGGGTCTCAGAGGGAGGGCAGAGATGGTTCTAGGTCTAAAGTGTCTGAGTACCATTATAGCAAGGTCTAGAAGACACGTGGTTTTCCTCATTTTCAGATTGTTTCAGTAACAGACATGGTTTAGGTTATGCTTTGGCAAAACTGGATTTGTCTGGTTCTTACAACAGGCATACTTAATAGCTACCAGTTTGTGTGAAAGTGACCAAAATTTGTCCTAAGTGCATTGCCTTATACAATTTATGCACAGTCTAATTATTCTAACAGCCTCTCCTCACTCTTACTGTTAACTAATTTTCTTAAAGAAAAATGAAGTTTTCCTACTTGTAAAAGGTGTTTACATATATAGTCATTTATGAGACTTCTAAACAGTAGCTATTTAAGCTTAGCCCAAATAATGGATTTCTCTCAATTAGAAGTTATCATTTGTTGTACCTACTAATGGGTTTGTTCTTCTATTTTACCTTTCTCAAACTAAAAACTGTGGACAAATCAGGGTACAGATTATTTATTTTTTCCCCAGCACTTTGACTCATTCACATTTCACCTAATGCATTTTCAAGTTGGAAAGATTTTACTCATGGCCTTTTCCCAAATTATTTCCTCTGCAAAAAATATGATCAACTCAGCACTTGAGGAAGTGAGTTCCATTAATTACCCTTTTTAGATGGAAAATCAGTACCTGAGAGGAAAATGGGAATTCAAACCATGTCATTTTACTCAGTTAGCAGCAGTGCACAAATCCAGGCTGAAGGGACATATTTAAGAAACAGTTTACAAACAGAGCATAGGCTTTTAAGATTTATACTGCCCAGTAGGAGAGAAGCTTTTGCTAGAGCCCTTTAGCCTGTGGCTGTGTTTGAACTGTGCATAAGATGGGCACTATTTCCATGTGATATAAGTTAGTTTTCTTTATTATCAGTGGAATTCAGCCTTTTTGTCTAAACCATCTTTAAATCCAACTTCTTCAGTGACAGGTTTGCCATCCTTTTCTAGGCATTAAAAAATCCCATTACAAATTCCATTCAGGGAAAAAATAAGAACATCTCTGCTAAAAATTAACGTAAAATATTTTAGTTATTACAGTAGTAAAGAGAGTCATGAATCTAGCCTATTTCTAATAGCTGTGGAATCAAGGAAAAAATCTGTTTTGCCTTGCTCTACTAGGGTAAAAAATGATTATGTGTGTTTCTATACATAAAGTATGAAATTGTCTCTTTCATTAGGATGGAAACCTCATGAAGGTAGACGCTGACTATTTTGTTCACTTCAGAGTCCCCTGAGCAAAAAATAACACCTTGACATATTAGTTTAATGAATGAATGAATGAATGACATTACACCTTTATACCACTTTGGTTTAATTTGTAAACAACAAAAAATGCTGCCATGAGATTCTAAATTTATATTTAATAAAGTGTTTGAAAGTCCCAGAGTTGTTGTAAAGGTTAAATGAGAACTTTTGTTTAAAAATTGTATATTTAGATAGAAAGAATAGTGGAAGACATGTAAAATTGCCTAACCTAGGGTAGGGAACTCAATGACATTTAAGTTGACTGCAAATCTAAAAAGGAAGTTTGATAAGTAGAGGATTTCCCTAAGCCATCCTCAAACTGGAGCCCAAGTAGTCCACAGGCAGAACAGTTCTTTCCCTACTGCTCTGAATAGGGTGTGTTCTTGGGAATATAGGTGGTCATCTTGCAGGCACTTAATAGATGACATTGTTCCCATCAGATGGTAGTATTGAGCCTGCCAGAAAATTCTACTCACCATAGGGGGTTTCTTAGTCTGAAACATTTTCTCTACAAGTCCAGTGAAATCGTGACCTGGTGCACAGATCAGGATGGGTGAGGAAGGGAAACATTTTTTATTGAGGACTTACTACATGCCTCGCTTTACCAAGGATCTCATTCATTTCCTACTTTAGCTTATAAGAACTGTTAGCATTCATCCAGTACTCACTCTATGCTAGGCACTGTTTTAAGCACTTTACATGCATTAACTCACTAATTCCTCATACCAACCTAAGGAGGTGTAAGTATTTTTGTTACCTCCAATGGACAGAAGAGGACACCGAGACACAAAGAAGTTAAATATGTTCAATGTCACACAACTTCTAAGTGGGGGAGACAGTATTCAAAACCAGGTGGTTTGAGTTTCAGTGTCCAGGCTTTAACTCCCTCCCTGGAGAAGGATTATTATCCTCATTATTACTAAGGCTCCATGAATGAAATGACTTTCCAAGGTCACATTAATAGAGCCAATGGTGCTTTATTTTTCCTTATATTGTTTTACTTCAATCTCACCTCAATAAAAATGATAAATCTAGTAGCTAACATTTATTGAACACTTACTTTATGGCAGGCATTATTTTAGGTGCTTCATGTGGATTATCTCATTTAATCTTTATAAAACTTTGAGGTGGTATTTTTATTAGCCTCTTTTTTAGAGGTGAAGCTCCAGAGGAGTCAGGTAACTTATATAGGAGATATAATAAGTTGGTGGAGTCGGAATCTAAAACCTGATTTATTTGCCTAAAGAGCTGAAGTCCACAATAACGCTACCATACTTCTGGCCTAGAAAGATGGCCCTCTTCCCCAACTGGTCCTGTAGGTGAAGTGATGAGACAGAATTGATACTACTGTTACTCCCTGCATTGCTGGTTCTGCCAAGTCTGCAAGGGGAAGGATGTAATGACAAGGGAGCTTGTGAATGGCATGAATACTGTATCTTTGAGGCTCAGGCATGAGCTACATGCTTACCATCAATTCAGATTTTTGTCATTAGAAATGAGACTGATAGAAATAAGCAAAAGCTTTTTTTCACCATTTTTATTGAGATATAATTCATATACCATCTAGCTAGCTCATTTAAAGTATACCATTCAATGGTTTATGGTATATTCACAAAGATGGGCAATGTTGATTACAATCTAATTTTAGGATATTTTCATCACCCCAAAAAGAAACCCCATGCCCATTAGCAGTAATTCCTCATTTCCCCCAGCCCAGCAGCCCTTGGCAACTGCTAATCTTTCTGCCTTTGTAGATTTACCTGTTCTAAATATTTCATATAAATGGAGTCATACAATATGTAGTCTTTTGTGACTAGCTTCTTTCACTTAGCATAACATTTTCAAGGTTCATCCATGTTGTGGCATATATCAGTACCCCATTCCTTTTTATGGCTGAATAATATCCCACCAAAGTTTGTTTACCCTTCCTCAGCTGATGGACATTTAAGTTGTTTCTACTTTTCTGGCTGTTATGAATAATGCTGCTTTGAACATATGTCTACGTTTTTTTGTTTGAATGCCAGCTTTCAACTGTCCTAGGCATATGCCTAGGAGTGGAATTAAGTCATATGGAAAGTCTGTTTCACATTTTAAGAAACTGCTAAATTGTTTTCCAGTGTGGCCACATCATTTTACATTTTGTACAAGTGTTTCTCTTATATCCTCACTGACACTTATTATTGTTTGCCTTTTTTATTATAGCCATCATAGTGGGTATGAAGTGGTATCTCATTGCGGTTTTGATTTGTATTGCCTTAGTGTTAAGCATTCTTCCCTGTGCTTATGGGTCATTTGCATAAATTCATTGGAGAAATGTCTATTCTTATAAAAAAAAGTCTTTGCCCTTATTTAATTGGTTATTTTTGGGTTGTAAGAGTTCTTTATAGGTTCTGAATAAAAGCCCAATATTAGATATTTTTCCCATTATGTGGATTGTCTTTTCACTTTCTTGATAGTATTGTTTGCAGCACAAAAGTTTTCAATTTTGATATACTCCAATTTATTGACATTTTTGTCACTTGTGTTTTTGGAGTTCTGTCTAGGTAATCGTTGCTTAGCCCAATGTCGGGAAGATTTATTCCTGTTTTCTTCTAAGAGTATTGTAATTTTAATGCTTACATTTAGCTTTATAGTTCAAGTTAATTTTGGTACATAGTGTAAGGAAGAGATCCAAATTCATTCTTTTCATGTGGATACCCAGTTGTCCCTTCATCATTTGTGGACAGATATTCTTTCTCCATTTTATTGGCTTGGCACCATTATTGAAAATTAACTGACCATAAACATGAGGGTTTGTTTCTGTATTCTCAATATTATTCCATTTATTTATATGTCTATACTTGTGAATACATCACAGTCTTGATGACTTTAGCTCTGTAGTAAGAGCTGATTTTGAAATTGAGAGGTGTGACGCATCCAACTTTGTTATTTTATAAGATGGTTTTGACTATTCTGGGTCTCTTGCAATTCCATATGAATTTTAGGTTTCACTTTCCCATTTATACAAAGAAGCCAGCTGGGATTCTCATAAGGATTTTGAACCTGTAGGTCAATTGGGAGAGTACTATTATCTAAAAAATAGGAAGTCTTCCAATCCATGGACAAAGGGTGACTTTATATTTATTTAGATTTTTTTCAATTTCTTTCAACAATGTTTTTAGTTTTCAGTATAAAATTCTTACATGTTGTTTATTAAATGTATCCCCAAGTATTTTTTTTTTTGATGTTAGTATAATGGAATTGTTTTTAGATTGTTCATTGCTAGTGTATAGAAACAGAAGTGATTTTATATATCAACCTTGTATCCTGTGACCTTGCTGAACTCATTTAGGCAGGTAGTTGTGAGCAGTATGAGAAGAGCAAGAATATGCCTAGATTAGAAAAGAATGGATTGAGTAAATCAAGACTAGAATAATAGTAGTTACTATGTCCTTAACATTTTGTGGTAAGTCAGTGCTTCTCACTTTTTAATATGCACATGAATCTCCTCTCAGAAGTCTAGTTAAAATGTAGACTATTACCAGTGAGTTTTGGGTGGAACCTGGGTTCTGCCTTTCTAACAATTTCTAGTAGATAGCTGGTGGCTTTCATATATTACTTTTAAGCCACAACAACTCTGTAAGACACATCTTATTGTTTCCATGTTACAGATAAGAAAAGGAACTCTGAAGTTGAGCAAATAACCCAGGTTCATAGAATAAGTGGCAAAATCAAGATTTGAACACAGTTCATTCTACTGCCAAAGCTGGGCTCGTTCAACTCTACTGCACTGGATATATGGAATAGGAGGAGATTAGTTGGCATATGAATAATGTATGGATTGGGGGAGTAGTAAGCTTTTCAGGGTCAGAGGTGCTTCTTGGAGTACATTTGGGCCTGAACCTTGACGTTATCTTGGAGAGCTGATTAGTGACTAAGAGTAAAGATGTGAGACCGAACTATCAGGTAGAAGTAAGATGATGGTAGTAGAGAGAATTCAAGATTGGAGAAGGTATAGAAAGTGGCTCACCTCTGATCAGAATCAACTTCAGAACTGGACACTGTATACTGCTGAGGTCTACACTTGAGGTCATGCCTGTTATTGATGCTTCCTGAATTCTAAATTATTGTAATGGGGATAATGAATAGCATCAAGGCTAACCCTGAGGGAACAAGGTAAGGGTTTAGGGATGTGGATAAGGCTCTGATCATACAGTTATCTATGAAGGACTATGGACAGGTAATCAAATTCCTTTCCAATACTTTGCAGCAGAATATCAGGAGATTTCCATCACTTCAGTCAAAACACATAAGATAATTTTTTTTTTTGTCCTTAGCACCTTTTATTGAAGTATGACCCTTGATGACAATCTGGCAGACATATCGATGTCAGCCAAGAAGGGAGTGGTGGAGGACACAAATGCAGAAACAATAAGATTCAGAAAAATAATAGCTTCACATGGGATAGATGACCCCCCAACAGTTGTACAACCAACACTGGTTCTTTCTCTATAGAAATTGCCCCCTGCCCCACCCCCCTCTAAAGACCTACTAATCTTCAAAGAATACAATATGTTGTTACAGAAATATTATTGGCATAGACAACTCCTTTGGCAAAGACAGCGGGAGACACCAAGCTCCAGACGGGAGGAAGTGGCCAGGAATGTGCCCAGCTTCCTCCATTTGGGACCTGCTACTGGCAGAGCAGCACCTTTCGGGAGGCTGGGATTAAGGTTGCAGCCCTGGTGCCCCTTGGCAGCTTTTTGGCACAGGACGTGAAAGGGAAAACAGAACCTGAACCAGGCCTTGAAAGAGGCTTTTCATCTTTTTACCCTCTTCGTTCCTTGGCTTCTAGTCTCTCTCTTTTTAGGGCTTTATTTTCAGTGTCTCTGTCCTTCCTCTTGGATTCCCCTTGAGCATCTTCTGCTCTACCCTGGCTGAGTCTGCAGCTGGTGGGGCTCAAAAAGACTCAAAGCCCTGGGACAGGAGTATAAGGAGGACATGTGACTCTTAAATTGATTCTTCTCTATCAACCACTGTGCTTACTCATAACCCACTGTGGCCTGTATGGGGATTTGAAAGGAGAGGACAGAAGACCAATAACTGTCTTTGGGAAAGTCCCTTGGCCTTCCTTCTAAACTGCTACCCCCTGGGGTTCCCATGTGGCTCAGCAAGTTAAGGATCTGGTATTGTCACTGCTGTGGCTCAGGTCTCTGCTGTGGAGTGGGTTCAGTCCCTGACCTGGGAATTTTGTATACCACAGGTGCAGCCACAAAAGAATAAAAAATTAAAAAAATAAAATAAACTGTTCCCCCCGGTAGGCCTTGGTGGAGGGCTGAGCCCAGGAAATGAGAATGCGTGAGAAAGACACCGTATCTCAAGTCACACTGGCAGCTTTGCAGTGCTATCAGCCATGACAGGACTGCCCCATCAGCAGTGTGGGAGTCCCTGTCTGCCGAGCTTCACTGCGCACTATAGTTTGAGGGTTAAATGCTTTGGAAATTGTCCCTCTGTGTGAAAATGAGCATTCTTGTGCTCTGATTCCAACTTTTGAAAGTTGGAGGTGAGATAGGTGACACAAATAACAGAATCAGTATACTTTCAGGGTAATAAAACTTAAGGTACAACCATTCTAACGCTGACTTAAAAAGCCCAGACCATGGTCATGGTGTCCAGGTAAGTGGCCACTCTTTTCCCTGGGCTATAGTTCCCAAAAGCTGTTCTAGCAAAAAAAAAAAAAAAAAAAAAAAAATAAATAAATCTTAGAATAATGGGCTATATTGGCCTTACCCCTCCCTCCAATACAAGACTTGCTCACTGTTTGTCTAAGAGCCTGTTTTTTTTTTTTTAAAAAAAAAAAAAAAGATGGCAACCACAGACTCTATTCAAAGCACTCCCCAGTCTTCCTCAACCTTGACTTAGGTAAACCTAGCCCCTTATAAGCTACCAGCTTTCCTGAATAGAGTAAAATCCTCCACTTGATGGGAGAATGGCAGGTTGGCATTTTTAACAGTGGTTCTAACAGCAGCACTGTACTAAGAGCATGCTCAGGGCCCCCCTCCCTACAGGACACCCTGCTGGCCAAGATTCTTCCATTGTTTCCAAATACAATGAAGAGGAAACAGAAGCTAGCAACCAGTATTTGTAGCAGCAGCAAAGTTCCTTGGCAAATTCTTTGGTTGAATGAAGCACCCCTGCTGCTACAGTTAACCTCTGAGGACCCCGAGGAACTCAGCAGTGACTAGAAGCCCAGGCTGGCTGAGCAGGGCCGTGCAATACCAAGCATGGGCCCCAGTTAGCAAGGAACCAGGAATTGAGCTGGATAACAGGGCAGAGTTTCTTGCCATAGCCCACCCAAGGGCTTTTCCAGGATAGAAACTGGCTACCAGTGTCAGGACATTGGCAACAGTAGCAGCAGCATTTGTTGTTTGTGGGCCTAAGATCCTGGCTGGATTATAACTTGCGTTGCAGGGCTGGCCCTGGCTGGAGCTTCCAGCTACCATGGATTTCAGTTCCCTGAGCCAGGCCACAGGATAAGAAAACAATTAGATAGAGGAGCTCTTCCTGAGCTCACCCCTACCTTAGCTTGGAAATGGTAGAGAAATGGGTGAACCTTCATCCCTTTCAGATTTCTTTGGTTTCGGGAAAAAATAAGTACAAAAAAATATATATTGAACCTTGTTGGGGAAATCTAAGCTCACGGTCATCCAGACTTCAAGGGAAGTGTAGGGTCAGGCCACAGTGGGGAAGACTCTTAGTTCCAAGTGAGAACTCCTTTCTTAGACACTTGTCAGCTATGGTTGGTAGAATTCAAGGCCTTGGTACTCGCTTACCTAGCCATTGGTGAATTCAGGCTGATCTGCAGAAAATGCTTTCCTTCTGGGCTAACTTTCCCCTTTCCAACTCCCCTCTTCTCACCTTATTAGTTAAAAAAAGAAAACAAAAACAATCAAGACATAAAAATAAATAAAATCAAAAGGCCATTTAAAATATAACAATAACAACCCCCTGCCCCCCAATAATAAAACATGTATCCAGAAGTCAGCTTTAGTAGAGCTATGAATGGCCCCATAGTGTGAAGCTCTTGGGGTAGGCACTTGGCACCCCCAGCAATGAAAAGGCAAGATGGAACAGCAAGTCGTAGGCCAAAGTCTTAGGGTGGGGGGTGGGGAGGGCCACACCAGCCAGGGCTGAAGATAGGCCACTTCCCCCTCAACTAGCTGCTGAGGAAGGTGGGGTAGAGCTGATTCAATTCCTTTAAGCATAGCTCCTCTCAGCAGGGCACCGGGCGGTGATTCCCCACCTTGGCTCACATTGTGGTAAGTGTCATTGCTCCTTCTGTGCTTCCTGCTGCAAAGCCCAGGCAAGGCCCTGAAGCTGATGGTAGGTGCGCACCCTCAAGACAACCAGATCTCCATGGGAAGTGGCTGGGCCATGAGCCTCAGGGCAGAGTGGAGCTGCATGGGCAACTTCCCTCTGAGATTTCAGAGGCAGATTATGGTGTGTGTGGGGGGGTCGGGTGGGGGGGTGGCGGGTGGTGAGTGCATGATGTTCCTGGTGTCCTGATACAAAGAAGAATGAAGGCACTTCGGTGGTTCTGCGTGCAACGAGCGCTTGGCTGTGCAAACTGTGGGAAGGAGAGTGTGGTTTGTAGGTTTGTGTGGTCACACTTTGCTGCAGCTTCTACTTCTTGCTTCTGCTCCCTCGAGTAGAAGCTTAGGGCTTCCCCAGGTCCTCTTAGCTGGCTGGGAACACTGCTAGGTTAAGGGGCAGTGAGAGACTCCAGGGTAGAGGATATGGAACAAACTGCTAACTAACTGCTATCTACTTGCTAACAAATTGCTAACAAAGATTGAAAGCACTTCCCGTTGCACTGGGGCAGGGATGGTGTAGGCAGTCCGCTGATGGGATTAGAAATTACTGGGCCCCAGGAGTAGGCTCTCCCTGAGACATTTGAGCTGCTCTTCCCCGAGCTTGATCTTCTCTTCCAGCTCTCGCTGTTCAATGATGAGAGCTGATTTCATCTTCACAAAGTGCTGGTAGTCTTGGAGCTGGTCCTGAGGCAGGTAGCGGGAGACCATTCCAAACACCAACTTCTCCCGGCGGTCCACGTGCTCCTTCAGCTCCTTGGCATCTGTCAACTGCCCTGTCAGCTGCTGTTTCTTCTCTATCAGCACCAGCTGGGGAAGCAGAAGACCAGTGAGGGCCACCCCAAAGATCAGTTTTCTGTCCAACCCAGGGCTCTGCCAGGGATGCTCCCACAAAGCAACTGACTCATTGATGAGTCCTAGATTGCCTGCCCTGAAGTCCATCTGGATGCCAAAGCCTTTCTTTGCTGTAGCAGGGGAGGATAAACAAGACGGCAATTCTGGACAAGGGGATGTGCAGTCACCTCGTTCCATCTCTTAACTGTTTTTAACCCGTGGACCACCACTGGGGTTGGGGTGGGGAAAAGGCTCTGGCAAAGCCAGCTCATCCACGTTCCATCTGCTGAAAAATCATCACTCTGACAATGCTTTCAAAATGGTGCCGGTGCGTCTGTGTGCGTGTGCTGGGATGTATCCGTGTGTGGGCACAGACATTCATGCCTTTTAATGTGGATTCACATTTGTATCCAAAACCACTTGGATGGGAAAAGGTAAGGCAGTTTGGGCTCAGGAATGTACACAGAGTGACCTAACCTGTGAAATTGACAGCCTCCCGATTCACCTACTTGGTGAGACCTCTTCCTTTAACTCTGAGAAAGACAGGCAAAATGCTGCTGCTGCTCTTACTATTACTACTATTAAAACTACTACTACTAAAACTACTATCACCACTACTACTACTGCTAAAACTACTACAATAATAACTACTACTACTATTAAAACTACTACTACGACAACTACTACTGCACCAGTAACTACTACTACTACTACTACACCAGTACCTACTACTACCACTACAACTACTCAACTACTAGTACTACAACTACCCCACACCAGTAACTACTATTATCACTACAACTACCACTACACCAGTAACTACTACTACCACTACCACTACTACTACACAAAATAACTACTACTACCATTACAATAACTAGTGCTAAAACTACTACTACTGCTGCTACTACTACCACTACTAAAACTACTGAAACTACTATTAGTACTACTGCTATAAAACTACTACTACTAGTATTACTACTACCACTAAAACTACTACCGCTACTACTTCTACTACCAGCAGCTAGCACTGATTCAGTGTTTACCTTGTTCTAGGCCCTGGTTAAGTCATTAACATGGGTTACCTAAGTTAAGTCTCAGAACCCCATGAGGTAGGTAGCGTGTTCACCCCAAAGACTGAGACAGAGAGAGGTTAAGTGAGTTGCCCACAATCACACAGTTCATTAGTGGTAGAGTCAGAATTTCTAGGCACATATAAGCCAGTGTCCACACTCTTCACACTATCTTCTCCTGCCTCCCAGACTAGCCAGACTTGAAAGAAGGAGCCCTGGAAAGAAGCAGATAGCACTTCCCTCCATCCACACCCTGGAGACATCAAGCCTACCTTCTCTTGGTTGGCCTCTGAATCGATACTGTTGAGAGCATTCTCCACCCGGGCCAGTCGTCCAGAGAGCGACAGCAACAAGTTGACTACTTTGTCCAGGTCCCCGATAAACAAACGGTATTTTTCAAACTCATTGGATTTGCAGACAGCTTTTAGGTTGGCCTCGACCTCCTCCCCAAGGGCAGAATTGGCACTGATGTCCTCTAGCAATCCTCGCTGGGCCTCCCGCAGCACAGAAAGTTTCCTGCCAATGCTTTCAATAAGCTGTATCTAGGAGAAATAAACAGAGGCAAAGGATGAGAATGGGGACCAACAGAAACGGATCTGTGCCTATAAGCTCTGTTTTGAGATCCAAGTTAACAGATGGCGGGCTACTACCCTAATCATTGGAAACAAAGGAAACCTGAGCAAGTCGTGAGCAATTCCAGTTTTCTGGACAGGCGCCTTCTTTTCCATCTCTTCAGATCTGCTAGGAATCAATGCCTCCACCAAACTTCTTGGCATTAGATGAGTGGTACCCAGCGGGTAATTCTTATTTGTTAGATGTAACTTAATAAATACTTGCCGAGGCTATTTGCTAAACGGGAATGCTGATGAGAGCATAGGCTGGAAAAGCAATGCCATCAAGTATTTGCCTATTGCTTCATTCATTCCCTTTTTTTCCATTTCAGTATCTCTGATGTGGATGACAATGTGCTAGTTCTTCCCCTCCTCAGCTTGGCTTTTGAGGCGTTTTGGATGAGAGTGGAGTTCTAAAGTCCTAGTGACTAGGCTTCACTGCCAGCTCTTCCTAGTTGTGTGACCTTGGGTGAATTTCTTTATGGAGTTTTACTTTATCTGCAGAATGGGGGTTAACCTAGTACCTACTTCATTGAATTATAATATGGGTTCCATGTGATAATGCATGCTAAAGGTTTAGCACAAAGTGCTCAATCAAAGCTCTTGCTCTGATTATTATTCAGTCTGGCCTCACCCTACCATTCTATTCTCTCACTCCTCAGAGCCTCTGAGGATTAGCTCTCACTATCTGTGTTCCAACCACTCCTTCTTAGGTTCCTGATTTGCTGGTGCAGTTCCACCAGCTCTTTCTCTCTTCCTTCACTTTGGCTATTCCAATTCTTTCTTCAGAGCCCAGCTTTGCCTCCACCTTTCCTGCTCCCATAACTCCTCACTCAATGATCTTTTTCTTTTCTAAACTCTCCATTGTTTTAGAATTAGAACCCTAGAGTATAAGTTGAAGTTGTTCACGTTCTAATTCATGTGCTTGCATCTGACCCCTCACCAACTACTGATTGTAAGTTTCTCAAAGGAAGCACTACCTTATATCTTCTGATTTGTCTCCCCAGTTCTGGGACTTTACTCACAGAAGGTAGTGGGGTAGAGTGGAGTTTTGGAGCCTAGATTTCAATTCCACCTCCTTTAAACTGTGTGACCTTGGGCAATATACTCAATCCCACTGAAACTATAACCAAGCAGGGCCCTGTAGGGCTCCTGGGCACACAGGCCTTTCTGTGTTCTCCATTTCTTGTTTTTAGGGAATAAGCTTCAGCCTCCATGACTCTCCTTGAGTTCCAAAGGGCAGTTGCTAATCAGGGAAGGGAGGGGATGCAGAGACCAGGGAGGAGCAGTCAAGAGACAACAGTGTAGCCTTGGGGTGGGGTCCTGGTTCCTCCTCAAGGAATATACAAAAGAATATCTTTGAGCCTTTCAGCAGAACTAAAACCCCCAACAAATGGAAGAACTACTTGATGAAGCATTCTTCATTCCAGGAAGAAGGAAGACCACCAGAACCAGTCCTGGGCCACTAAACACCAGTTTTGAAAGACAATGCAAACTTGCCTCTACCCTGATCCTTATCTACAGTCCAATTTTCCACTCCCCAAACTATAAAACCACCTCTCATCTCTCCCAAGGGGGGCACAGTCTTTAAGGCGTTAGTCTGATGTGGCCGCCCAACCCCCTTTGCCTGGCCAAGCAATAAAGCCATCTTTTTCTCCTTCACCCCAAATTCTGTCTCCATGTTTCTATTCAGCAACAGCAGACCAAGGCTGAGTTTCAGCAACAAAACTTCCGTTTCCTCATCTGTAAACTGGAGAAGCACCACCACCCCCGGCCCCAGTTCCACTGTTGGGAGGGTTTAACGAGATCACAGAAGTAAAATACTTAGTATGGTGCCTGGCACATTAAATGCTCAATACATGTTTATTGATGCTGTTATTACCTCTGCTGCTATTACGGCTATTCCTGCCAACACCACCACCACCAGGCACTCTGAGCTAATTGATACTTGTCTAGCTGCAGGGTCCTGACAAGAATAGATCTGTCCCAGTGAAACAGAGCAGGGCCCTTTGAGGGACCTCCTGGGTACAAGTCCTTTCCATGGCCCCCATTTCTTGTTTGTAGGAAATAGGCTTCTTTCACCCTCCTTGATGTTCCCTGAGTTCCAACAGACAGAGTCAAACCGTTGCTCATCAGGGAAGGGAGGGGATGCAGAAACAAAGGAGGAGCAGTCAAGAAACAAAAATGCAGCTTTGGGGCAGGGTCCTGGTTCCTCCTGAAGCAATGTGCATCACATCTGCGAATTCTTCCGGAGGAACCAAGCCCCCCAGCCCCCACCCCCACCCCCACCCCGAGGTAGAGGATGGGAACTTTGGGCTGAGCACAAGATTCCTAGAACACCACCTTATTACCTCACCACCCACCAATCAGAAGAAAGCCACACACCCTACAGCCCTCACCCCAAATTTTGCCTATAAAAACTTCTCCCCCCAAACCGTGGGGAAATTTGGAGTTTTAGAGCAGGAGCCACCTGTCCTCTTTGTAAGTGGCACCTTTGTAATAAATTCTGCACTTTCCTTTATCGCCACCTGGCAGACTGGCTATATACCACAGGCAGCTGAGTGGACCTAAGTTTGGTTCCGAAACACCAGGTTGTTCCCAGGCTTTGCAGTCAGTATCGCGTTATTGATAACAGCATGGACTTAGTGCCAGCCTACTTGCGTTTGAACCCCAGCTCCGACACAAATTAGTGGTGTGAGCTTGAGCAAATTACTCAAGCTCTCTGTGCCTCGGTTGTACCATCTGAACAAGAGGGTAACAGTATTACCTACCTCCTAGCATTGTTCTGAGACTGAAATGAATTGATACATGTTACATGCTTAGAACAGTATCTTGTATAAAAGAAGTATGCTTCGATGTTTGTTTCATTACTATTCTTGCCCAGGCACTCTGGAACTATAGGCTTTTAGTTAGATATCTAGAATGTGTTCCTTTATAGTCATTTATTTAGAGATGCCTGAGGCGACCAAGGACAAGAGAGCCTCCTGCTCTGGATCCAGGCCTCTTGCCATATTTCAGAACTGGTCAAAAGTCAGGAGACCACCATGATCTTAGTTGGAAGTGTAATGGGTTTACATTTAGGGAAAAATTCCAAAACCCCCTGAGAATTAGGGTGCAGTGATATGAATGAGGCAACATGATTAGATGCCAAGAAGCTCCCAAGTATAACCCCGCCCTCTGCTTTCCTAAATAAAACTCCACTCCAGGGACAAGGGAGGGCTGGTGGCCAAATGATCAACTTGGAAAATCACCTACCTAAGCCCAGCTCTTAGGTTCCATAATCTGGAAAGATGGAAGTGGACAAAGTCCTTTGTTTGTCGCACTTGGGCTTTGCAGCCAGAACTAGGAAAAATGTGTAGTGGATAGAGCTGTGGAGTCATCACAGACCCAGCTAAAGTTAAGTGGCCTTTCTGGGATGTTGCAAATTGGTGACCTTCTTCATCTACTTTCCTCAGAGATAAAAAACTGTTTTAGCCTACTTCAAAGCACTATCTGCTGTTCTGTGCTTTGCTATTTCTGATCATTTCTGTCATCTCCTAGTCAGACATACATTAGGTTGGATCCTAATAAAAGGGCCTGCGTAAGTCAGGAGCAGCCCTGCCATGCTCAGGAAACATGGATTCCAAGGAAGCAGGCATCTGGATCAATAACACTTTGATGCCCCCAAGCTTCCTATTCTTTCCCTGACATTTTGCTTGAGATTGGAAAGAGGTGGAGACCTCTTGCAAAATGGCCTTGAGCTTTCGTACAAGCCATGTCCTGAATGGGAAATATGGGCAGAAGAGCAATTTGCATTGGGCTCAGATGTCCACAAAGTGGTGAATTGGGCCTTTGAAGTTGCCATGGAAACCCTATTTGCTTATGATATAAAATGGGTAAGTGCAAGGGGGGCAAAGTTTTTCCAGGAATTTGATTAGAAAACCAGGCTAGTGGTACTTAGAAGAAAGGGGAGGCTTCAGAACAATACCAACATCATCTTCATTTATCTGTTTTAGTATTTTTAAGAGTTAATTAACTATCCTTACAAATAAATACAAAAGTCGTCTGGCCTATAATTTTTTCTTTTCTTTCTTGGTCAGTCTGTTCTCTCTTCAGAAAGTTGCCCAGAGAATACAATCAATGGATGCCATTGGTTGGAGCTCACTGGCAAAAACTCTGATGTGCCCTGGGTAGCTAGGTACTTATAAAGCTGGCTTACTTCAGAGCAGAAAGTCAGACAGTCTTGACTTTGAGTCCTGGGTCTACACATAGTCTATAACCCTGGGCAACCTGGTCCTCTCAACTGGTAAAAAGAAGACAGTAATGTTTACCTTATAGAGTTTTTTTAAGGAGTCAAGAGACACTGTGATGATGATGACAACGACTCTAACAGCATTACCATTATTGACTGGATCAAAAATAGACTAGGGTTGCATATGCAAGAAACCCAGAGAGGCGATCTGATTCCATACTGAAAATATAAGAATGCACCAAGATATTCTGGAGGACGTGGAGGGCAGGTCAATCTCCAGACACCCTCAAGCTAAATACTGTAAATCTCGAAGGTATATCCAAAAACTTCACCTTTTTTTGAGCCAGTTCATGGTCAATTTCCTCCTCTCCCATCTCTGCCATCTTGGGTTGGTCTTTCAACTTGTTCAGCAGCTCTGCTTTGCCCACAGATATATTGTAATAAGCTGAGTAAGAGGTAGGGATCCCTGGGGCCCCCTGAGGAGGTGAGCAGTGCTGTAGCTCTTGTCTGTGGAAACAAACAAAAAAATGACCATTTGAGCACCTCTGTTGAGAGCTGACCTTTCTGCTTCTTAATTTCCCCATTTGTAAAATGGGATCCTGTTTCACCAAGGAGCTGTAAAATAAGGAAATAATGGACTGGGAAGCACTGTTCAAACATAAACAGGCCATATGAAGGCAAAATAGAAAACAAGTCAAGGCCAACCTTAAGAACTTAAGAAGGCTATTTCTACATTTCTGACTTCCACAGCTAGGGGGACTTCTTCTTCTTCTTCTTTTTTTTTTTTTTTTTTTGTGTGTGTGTGTGTGTGTGTGTGTGTGTGTGTGTGTGTTTTTAGGGCCGCACCTGCAGCATATGGAGGTTCCCAGGCTAGGGTTTGAATCGGAGCTGTAGCTACTGGCCTACGCCACAGCCACAGCAATGCAGGATCCGAGCTGCTTCTGCAGTCTATTCAGCTCACAGCAATGCCAGATCCTTAAACCCACTGAGCAAGGCCAGGGATTGAACTTGTGTCCTCATGGATACTAGTCAGATTCGTTTCCACTGAGCCACGACGGGAACTCCTAGGGGGACTTCTTTGGCGAGCAGTGGGTTTGGTCATTAACATCCCACTAAAATCCAGAAAAACTAGCAGGCCCCTAAAAGTTCTGGGCTTCTGATAATCAGTGATTCCCTCTGGTTCATGGTCTCAGTACATGGATGCTAAGGGAGGGACTAGGTGCTAGGGATGTGTCTGAGACCTTAGGTATTTGTCCTCCAAGACTGTTGGCCTCCCTCCTACCCATCCTGGATGCCAGCCCACCCTGGCTTTATCTAGTCTTCTTGCTTAAAAAGGCACCCTGTGGCTTTCCTGGTCACTCCCATCATTTCTTCTTTCCTGGTGATGCCACCCCTGATGGAAATGACCCCTCCACTGCAGCTCTCCCACGCCAAAGAGGTCACTTATGATCTCAACAGTGGTTACTATGTTGGAGGCTGGGGTTGGCACCCCTGCCAGAGACTTGTCATGGCCCACCACATTGCTCATGAGCTCTTCTGAGACTGTCTGATGTGGGGCAGGCCTTTGGCCTGAGAAGGAATAACACAGCTCTACTTCTGGCCTATCCCCAATGGCCTCAGCCTCCTCCATGGTTGGGAATGAAATGGAAGGGGAGGTGGGAATAGAACCAGTGGTGCCTGGGGGCTTGACAAGTATAGAAGCAGACCCTGTTGTCTTGGGTTCACTGAAGCCTGTGGGGCTGAGGTGCTGCTTCTCAGAGCCCCAGCCCATGAAAGAGAACTGCTCCTCAGGAAAGAAGTAATTCTGGCTCCATCCTGGCTTGGGTTTGGACTCTTCTGCCATCAAAGCTTCTGGTCTGATGTGAGGAAAGAAATGAAAAGAAATGCTTCAGGGTTAGCGTTCAGAGATGGAGGGGCAAAGAATTCCGCCTATGGTTTATGTAAGGGGGAGGCCCACCCCCACTATGTTCTTGTTGCCTACCAGCCACTCCTCCCCTCCACCTGTCTGTGTCACTGCCCCTTCACTAACCTCTAGCTGTTTGAAAGGAAAAATAGGAGAAACTCATTAGTCATTTTTGCAGCTATTTGCAGCTCTTAGATAAAGGTCAAAAATAATGGTTAAAAGGCTCCACAGCTATTTACTGATTCATGCTATGCTGTCTCCTAACTCATCACACAAAAGAAACTTGGGCAAGCAAATATTCCTCATCCTAGGTATTCATTTTACATGTAGGTTTTTAAGCTAACAGTACTGATAAAGGACAGCTACTAGTTAGCATTCACATGGTGCTTACTATGCCCAGGAGCTGTCCTAAGAAGTGTGTGTGTGTGTGTGTGTGTGTCTATAAATACAGACATAAAATGTTAAGCTCATGACAATCATTTTACAAATAACGAACATGAGGCACTGAGAAGTAAAGTGACTTTCCTGGGGTTACGAGACAGTAAATGGCAGACTTGTGATTTAACCCTAGGTGACCCAACTCCAGAATCTATGCTTTTAGTCACTATACCATACTGCCAAAGGGACAATCTGACATCATATAAAACTCTGCATGCAAGGAATTTTCTGGCTGGACTATATCTATGTTAGCAGAGAAGAGAGAACATTTTGAAAGGAATATGACTATAGGAATTTAGGGAATTCCTATCTATAAGAAAAATGTTTAGGGCATGTGTGTGAGTTCAGCATCAGAAAGTACTGAAAGAAAGCACAGATTTTTTTTTAAAGGATCCCTATCAGAGTTCCCACTGTGACTCAGCAGAAATAATCACGGCTAATATCCATGAGGATGTGGGTTCAGTCCTTGGGCCTGCTCAGTGGGTTAAGGATCCAGTATTGCCATGAGCCATGGTATAGGTCACAGTCATGGCTTGGATCCTGTGTTGCTGTGGTTGTGGTGTAGGCCAGCAGTTATAGCTCCAATTTGACTCCTAGCCTGGGAACTTCCATATGCCAGTGCTGTGGCCCTAAAGAGACAAAAAAAAAAAAAAAAAAAAAATCCCTATCAATTACCAATGGCATTTTTCACAGAATTAGATCAAAAATTTTAAAATTTATATGGAAACACAAAAAACCTTGAATATTCAAAGCAATCTTAAGAAGGAAAAGTGGAGCTGAAAGAATCAGGCTCCCTGACTTCAGACTGTACTACAAAGCTACAGTCATCAAAATAGTAGGGTACTGGCACAAAAACAGAAATATAGATCAATGGAACAGGATAGAAAGCCCAGAAATAAACCCATGAACTTATGGTCAATTAATCTACAACAAAGAAGGCAAGAATATATAATGGAGAAAAGATAGTCTCTTCAATAAGTGGTGCCAGGAAAACTGCACAGCTATATGTAAGAATGAAATTAGAACACTCTTGAATGCCATACACAAAAATAAACTCGAAATGCATTAAAGACCTAAATGTAAGACCAGATACTATAAAACTCTTAGTAGAAAACCTAGGCAGAACATTCTTTGACATAAACTGCAGCAATATCTTTTCAGATCCACGTCTTAGAATAATGAAAATAAAAACAAAAATAAATGTGACCTAATTAAACTTAAAAGTTTTTGCACAGCGAAGGGAACCATAAACAAAATGAAAAGATAACCTACAGAATGGGAGAAAATCTTTGCAAATGAAGCAACCAACAAGGAATTAATCTCCAAGATATACAAACAACTCATGTACTTGATATAAAAAAACCAAAAAACTTCATCAAAAAATGGGCAGAAGATCAAAATAGACATTTCTCCAAAGAAGACATAAAAATGGTTAAAAAAAAACATGAAAAGATGTTAAACATTGCTAATTATTACAGACATGCAAATCAAAACTACAGTGAAGTACCACCTCACACCAGGCAGAATGGCAATCATCAACAAGTCTACAAACAATAAATGCTGGACAGGGTGTGGAGAAAAGGGAAGCTTCCTACATTGTTGGGAATGTAAATTGGTACAACCAGTATGGAGGGTCCTCAAAAAACTAAAAATAGAACCACCATATGATCCAGCAATTCTACTCCTGGGCATATATCTGGAGAAAACCATAATTTGAAAAGATGCATGCACCCCAATATTTACTGCAGCACTATTTATAATAGCCAAGACATGGAAGCAGCCTAAATGTACATCAACAGAGAAATGGATAGAGAAGATGTGGTGCATATATATACAATGGCATATTACTCAGCCATAAAAAAAGAATGAAATAATGCCACTTGCAGCAACATGGATGGACCTAGAGATTATTATACTAAGTGAAATAAATCAGAGAAAGACTAGCATCATATGATATTGTTCTTATGTGGAATCTAAAAAAACTGCTACAAATGAACTTATTTATAAAACAGAAACAGACTCATAGACTTTGAAAACAAACATGGTTACCGAAGGGGATAGGTTGGAGGGAGGAATAGATTGGGGGTTTGGGATTGGCATATGTACACTATATGGAATGGACAGTCAACAGGGACCTGCTGTATAGCACAGGGAACTCTACCAATATTCTGTGATCATCTATGTGGTAAAAGAATCTGCAAAAGAATGGATGTGTGTATATGTATAATCGAATCACTTTTTTCGTACAGCAGAAATTATCATAACATTGTAAATCAGCTATATTTCAATAAGACTTTAAAAAATGGAACAAAATTTTAAAAGTTTAAAAAGGGCTGTAGTTGTATGCCAATTATCTCTCGATAAAAGTGGGAAAAAATTTCAAATGACATGCTAACCGGAGATTCAGTTCCGTGTACTATATTATAGTGATCATATCAGGTACTATGTTCTAGGGCCCTTTCCTCATAATCTCCATTAATAGGGCAGAGGTTCTAGGAGATCTATGAGAACATAATCTGACTTTGATAATGAACTTGGATGCACGATTCAGATTTCTTCTATGGAGCACTGAGAGAAGATGCAGAATTCATAAAGCCAACTATATCTGTACTTGAATCAGAATTATTAGATTTAACCAACATTTGATCATTCCACACACCTGCTTCTACATGTATCCTAACACCTTGTAACTAAAAAGTATGTGGGTTATAGAGATACTCAAGTTTAACGTGGCTGAAATTAGGATGTGTCTCTCTCTCTTTTTTTCGCATTTTTAGATTCAAATATTACACATCTCCTGGCCCTAACAAAGCCTTAAAGGCACTTCCTGCTGGGTAGAATCTTGTGCTCTCTGAGGGTTTTGAATAGGATCTTCTTGGCATTCCCATTGTGGCTCAGCATGTTAAGAACCCAACATAGTGTCTGAGAGGATGTGGGTTTGATCCCTGGCCTTGCTCAGTGGGTTAAGGATTTGGTGTTGCCACAGGCTGTGGCGTAGGTCACAGATGTGGCTTAGACTCCGTGTTGCTGTGGCTGTGGCATAGGCCGGCAGCTGCAGCTCTGATTCAACCCCTAGCCTGGGATCTTCCTACGCTATCGGCGCAGCCCTAAAAAGACAAAAAAAAAAAAAAAATGAGTAGGATCTTCTTGAGGAGGCCAGAGATCCTGGGATGATGTAATATGCACAGTGAGCTAGACCATCTGGGTTCTGGCTAGCCTAGATCTTTTGCAACTTATTCTATCTCCACGTGCCTCAATCTTCTCATCTAAAAAAAATGTAGGCAACTAATAGTATCTATTTCATAGGTTTGTTGTGACGATTCAATCAATCCACACACAAAAGTGCTTAGAACAATGCTTGGCACATAGTAAACAGGCAAAAACATATTAGCTATGTTGAGAATGTTGTTTCTTACATTTTCATTGCTCAAAGAAGCATCTATAATAGATTTTTGCAGCCACAAGCCAGGGTTGTGTGCAAACAAATGTTTCCCCTTGCACCCCATGGTCATTGAGAAAAAAAAAAATCTGTGGAATAAGTTACAAGATCGCTAGTAAGAGCAATTTCCCTCTCTCTGGCCAAGGTGTCAAGGTGAATGGAGGTACATAAAAGAGGAAGCACTAGGAGGCTGAAAGGGCTAATCCTGGGGCCTGTAACTTCTACCTCTGGTATACCCTGCCTTCTAAGGGGACAAGAGGGCTTCGTAAAGGCCTGGCCTATTGCCACAACCTGATCTCCCTGAGAGAGGCTGCCTAGGACGGCAAAATAACCACGGGTTCTGGAGGCAGACCTGACTTTGAATCTTTTCTGTATAAATCTGAGTTACTTGGTCCCTTATTTTGCTCAGCTTTAGTTTTCTCATCTGTCAAATGGGGATAATAACGGTCCATAGGGCTGTTGGGAATGAGTCGATGAAATAATAGCAAATGCTTACTATGTGTTCATTCATTTGCTTATGCATTCTTTCTTCTGAAATATTAAATGCCTACTATGTGCCAGGTCACCTTTGCTTCTCCCTGCTGTGGCAGGTAACAATCACAGTCACTTTCCACAAATGTTTTCTCATGGTAAGAATTCTCCCCAGCTAGATGGGTAGTTTGAAAAGCAGCCCTAAGGATCTAGTAAGAGATTCTCACAGTGCCTGGGATCCAGGCCTTGTAAGTGCTCTGCTTGTGGCATCTTAGGCTGGAAAACTTCTCAACTAGTTCCAGTTAGCCAAGTAATGGATGTGGCCATCAATAAAAGACACAATAATCAAGGTATTTCAAATGACAACAAGTCTCAGGCAAGTGCTTCTATAAGATATTTAAAGAAACCTCTTGGGGTTCCTATCATGGCTCAGCAGTAACAAAACTGACTAGTATCTGTGAGGACGTGGATACAATCCCTGGTCTCGCTCAGTGGGTTAAAGGATCCGGCGTTGCGGTGAGCTGCACAGATCCGGACGCAGCTCGGATCCGGTGTTGCTGTGGCTGTGGTGTAGGCCGGCAACTCCAGCTCCAGTTCAACCCCTAGCCTGGGAACTTCCATATGCTGTGGTCGCTGCCCTAAAAAGCCAAAAAAAAAAAAAAAAAAAAAAAAAAGCTCTTAAAGGATAGACACGTGCCCCATCCCACATCCTCTGCAGAGAGTGGGCGGAGCTCTCCGCAGGAGGACTGGCAGAGCTGAAAGTCAAAGCGCTTTTGTTCTGGGGCAAAGAGGACAACCACACACCATGGGGCATGCCGATTGATGCACAGTGAAGGCAACAATTCTGCGGCCATCCTATACTCCTGTTTTAGCCTCTCTGCCCAGGCAGCTGACCCTGTCAACATTGCTTTTGGGTTTTGCTCACTGAAGCAAATGCAAAGAGGCAGAGGAAACAAGGGTGGGTGTGATGGAGAAAGTGGAAGAGGAAGAGAACGCCTTTGGCTGTTGCAAAGAATGGTCAGGGCATAAAGCAGCCAACCCCAGGAGCACCTTTGATGTGGGAAGTGGGCTAAGAGTTTAGAAGTCCAGGCAGGTCCTAGAGTGGAGGCAGGTCAGGTTGTGAGGTTGCCTCTTGCTCTAGAGAGCAAGCAGAAGAAAAGGCAGAAAAGGGCCGGAGCCAGGCTTCTGGAAGAGGCCACAAGGCAACCTTTTGCCCTGCTCAGAGGTTGAGTGAGGCTTCTTGCTCAGAGTCTAGAAACTGATGCATATCCTAAAGACAGATTGAGAAATAATGTAGTATTTTGGTGGTGATATTTAGGCATAAGAACACTGACAACATTTACTGAGCACCTACTATGTGCTAAGCATGGGGCTACGACCTTTACATGGATTATCCTCATATTCACAACAACCAGGCGGCAGAGGTATCATCATGCCCATTTTCTGGGTAAGAAAACTGATGCTGGGAATAGTTTGACCAGCCCAAGGTCATCCAGCTGGTCAGTGGTGGAGGTGGAATTCAAACTCACGCTGCCACCTCTTCAGGGACTTTCCTAAGTACTTACTTGGGGGAATTGGCAGTCTCCTGCTCTGATGTCCTCCAAAGCCCACCAATGCCATAATAGCAGGGGGGCTGAGACTTCTCAGCCTGAGCTCCCAAGTGGCCCCTTGCCTGAGGCAGGAAATTGCTGGAATGGAGAGCAAAGGACTCTTGCTGTGCTGGGAGGCTTTGTGAACCCTGCCTCGAGGCCTCCAGGTGGCCAAAGCCCAGCGGTTGCGGCTGCTCCAGGACCTCATCAGGATTGAGGGTGGTGGAACCAGTGGTTTCTGAGCTGAAATACTGGGGTGGCAGCTCCTCTTCCTCTCCTTCCTCCTCTTCCTCTACTCCTTCCTCCTCCTCTTCTTCCTCCTCCTCATCCTCCTCCTCTCGCTGCTGCTGCTGCTGCTGCTGCTGCTGCTGCTGCTGCTGCTGCTGCTGCTGCTGTTGCTGCTGTTGCTGCTGCTGCTGCTGTTGCTGCTGTTGCTGCTGCTGAGCTGCACGAAAGAGCCTGTACTTCTCCCAGTTGGGAGGAGGAGGGCGAGGAGGAGGAAAGGCCTTCTTCCTGGCACCCAGAGGATTCGGCTGGGTCTCATCAACTTTGGTAAAGAGCTCTTTCCTATGCTGCCCCCAGGCCTTGGAGCTCTGGGGCTCCAAGCTGATGTGGCTCTCTGAGAAGGCGCGGCTGCGCAGCGGGCGGGATGCAGAGGCCATGGAGCTCTCCTCTTCATAACCAGAAGGTTCCTCTGTTTTTTTTGAGGAGTGCTTGAAGTCTCCAAGGAGGTCAAGAGAAGAGATTGCTCGGTAGCTTGACAAGTCCAGTGCTGGGTTCTCAAGGCAGGGATGGAAAGGGATTGCCCATGAAAAGCTAGCCTTAGAATGAGCCATTTCCCTGCAACACAGAAGAGAAATGTGGTGTGAAACAAGCACGTTGCAGATGGTCCTGTAATTCTGGATGACATTTATGGAAAATTTAAAATGGCCGCAAAACAATAATAATATAGGTGGTTAATGTAATACTAGTAATACTAATATATGATATACAATATTGATCGCTGACACTGAGTATGTACTAAGTGCCAGACACTGTTATGAGTGCTTTCCATGTCTTAGCTTATTTAATGCTCACCATAACTCTAGGAAGTAACTACTGTTATTGTCCTGATTTTACAGTTGGGGAAACTGAAGCATGGGCAGGTTAAGTCATTGCTCCAGGTGGCAGAGCTAGGATTTGAACATGGACAGTCTAGTACCAAAGTCCGGATATACAGACCACCCCACTCAGATTGAATGTGTTGTGTCCTGGGGCTTGCAAGTGTGGTTATCCTGTTACATCTGTTGTTTCTGTTTGTTTTGTGTTTAATTATGAAACATTCCAAATGCTTAAAAGTATACAGAGATTGCTATCATAAAGATTCATGTTCCCACCTACTGCCCAGAATTAGCACATTTTAATACTTTGCTGTCTATGTTTAATGATTTTTTTAAATGGCTGCATGCATGGCAGATGGAAGTTCCTGGGCCAGAGACTAAATCCAAGCTGCAGCTGTGACCTACACCACAGCTGTGGCAATGTTGGATCCTTTAAACCACTGCACCAGGCTGGGGACTGAACCTGCGCCTCTGAAGCAACCCTAGCTACCTCAGTTGGATTTTTAACCCACTGTGCCACAGTGGGAACGCCAATGCTTCATAGTTTTTTAAAATACCATTTCACTCCCCACTTCTATTCCCTTGCTGAATCTCTACATGCAACCTATATCATGAATTTGGCATGTACACTTTCTGTCCATCTTCTTATACTTGTAACAAAAAACATCAAACAGGCCATTCACAAATATCTGCTATTTTGCATTTTAAATATCTTCTTCTAATGTAATTCCAATCAGAATTCTCAACAGGAATTTTTAACTGTAGAATTTTTTTTTAACTTGCAAAATAAAGCAGGACATGGCAGTCCCCACTGGTCTGCTGTTTCAATTGCCACAGTTTCTGCTACCTGTAGTCAACTGCTGTCTGAAAAATATTAAATGAGAAATTCTAGAAATAAGCAATTCATAAGTTTTAAATTGTATGCTGTTCTGAGTGATGAAATATACCATCCTGCTTAATCCTGCCCAGGACATAAATCATCCCTTTGTCCAGCAGATCCCACCGATTAGTCACTTAGTAGCTGTCTAGGTAATCAGATGGACTGTCACAGTATCACACTGCTTGTGTTCAAGTCACCCTTATTTTACTTAACAATGGCCCCAAGGCCCAAGAGTAGTGATGCTGGCAATTTGGATCTGTCAAAGAGAAGCTGTAAAGTGCTTCTTTTAAGAGAAAAGGTGAAAGTTCTCCACTTAATAAGGAAGGAAAAAAATCATATGCTGAGGTTGCTAAGATCTATGGTAAGAACGAATCTTCTATCCATGAAATTGTGAAGAAGAAATAGAAATTCATGCTAGTTTGGCTGTCACACCTCAGACTGCAAAGGTTACAGCCACCGTGCAATGTATGTGCTTAGTTAAGATGAAAAGGCATTAAATATGTGGGTGGATGACATGAACAGAAAACATGTTCTCACTGACAGCAATGTGTTGTACCTGAAAGCATGGAACCTACATGAAGACTTCAGCAGGGGATCCCCTGAAACTAATGACACAAGCAATTGATTGGAAGTAAAGGATGGTTACACAAAGATTCAGGAATAGATTTGGACCAAAAAACAGAAAGGAGAGGCTGCATCTGCCAATGAAGAAGGCACTGCCACATTTCTGCCAGAGTTGAGGAAGCTGATTAAAGAGAGAGTCAGCATTCACATAACTTTCATTACAGTATACTGTTACAATGTTCTATTGTATTATTAGTTATTATTGTCAATCTCTTAATGTGCCTAATTTATAAATTAAACTTTATCATAGTACTATGTATAGGAAAAAAACATAGCATATATTGGGTTCAGTATCTATCCATGATTTGAGGCATACACTGGGGGTTTTGGAATGTATCCCCCATGGATAAGGGGGGGGGGCTGCTATACAATAAAAGTGTATTTTGCTGCAGAAGAAATAGGGAGTAAGGGATTAAGCATATCCTAAAGCAATTATAATTAAATGAGTGTTTTACTGATTAATAGAACAGAATGGAAATTCCAGAAACATATCAAACTATCTATTAAAATGTCATATATAATTCACCTTGCATAACAAGATAAAGATTATTTAATAGATATTTTTAAGACAATTTCAGAGCGATGTTATTTGGAGCTGCACCATATATTATATACCAAAATAAATTCCAGATTTAAGAGTTAAGGTTATGTGTACATGTGTAAAATTTTAATATATGTATTACATGTGTGTATATACATATATATATTACATACTTATAAGAAAAAACTATCAGAAAACTTAAAAACTAATGCTGTGAGGTGAAATAAGATACGAGTAAAAGAAAAGTATATCTAAGGAAAAGAAGTCCAGGGTTATTTAAATATGTATAAAAAGTCAAACATCTGTATAATAAAGAGTGACAAATGTCAAAAGACATCTCTTTAGTCTCAGAGTTTAAAGAGTTAAGCCCTCTAAGCCAGAAGATCTGGTTTCCTGCTGTAGCCTGTGAGCAATCAGCATCATGCTAAGTACTGCCTAGTGACAGGAAATTCCAGCAGTCCAATTAAGACATCAGACAGAATATCCATTCAGTAGTCATACTGGAAACTGAGACTATATCCTTAAAAAATAATAATACACATAGTGGTGGCCAAGGTCAGACAGAATAGAAAGCAAAATTTCCTTCAGTCTCCTCATCTCCAGTCCCCATCCTGGCTAGCTCATCCCTCACGTGGATCAAAAAATTCATAGCCCCACATCCCCACTCTCTTCGTATTTGGACCTTAGCCCACCTACAGCTCCATAAGATTGTAATGATCCCTTGTGTACAAACCATTCCACCTGGCATTGCCCCACCTCAGGAAACAAACAAACAAGGTAGTGAGTGGGAAGTAGTAGCATGACAAATGCTATCAGGCACAGACGACTTTCCTGACCACTTTATCTAAAATAGAGACAATTTATCCTTAATTATTCTTTTTCTATTTTGTCTTTCTTAGAGCATACATCCCCACAAGGGCAGAGATCTTGTGTGTTTCATTCATCTGGTACTTAGTGCTTGGTATATAGTAGGCATTTGATAAATATTTAATAAATGAGCTAATTCCCCCAAAAAACCCCGAAGGCCATGATACTCATATCATAAAAAGCTGAATTAAAGGCAAAAGCAATAAACAAGACAATGAAGGGCAATATAATGTTAATGATTAGAAAAAACAATTAAGATCTAATTACCCTGAATCTTTATGTACTAAATAACATAGCATCAAAATTCATAAAACAAATATATAGAAAATGCAAAGGTAGAAAAAAGCTGAAACAAAATATAAGACTGTTTCAGCTGATAACAGATATGACAGTCAAAAGATAGGGGAAAGAAATCTACATTTCTTTACACACTAAAAACAGACTCTGCTTTCTTTTTAAGGGCCCACTGAAAAAATTTTACTTTATATTAATAGCTAAAAGTAGAAGTAGAGACTACAGTATGTAATAACAATACAATAAAACTAGAAATTAATAATGAAAATGAAAAAACAAAAACTTCTAGCACATAGAAAATATAAAGGAGAAAATATCCTCCACTCTAAAGGGGATATCTAGTCTAAAATTGTAGAATACCTAGAAAATAGTAAGAATGGAAGTATCAGAAGTGAGAGGATATGGTTAATTAAAGCTATAGTCTTAAACACTTACATTAATACATGAGAACAAATTAAAATAAATGAATTATGCTTTCAACAAAAGAAGTTAAGAGCCACAAAAATAGAACTAAGCAAAGCAGAAATAAAATTAATGGGACAAATTAACACACTAGAAAACAAATGCTAGGACTAATAATTAAAGCCAAAAGCTTTCTTCAAAAGAAAATATAAAACAGTAAAACAGATAAACCACTTGCTAATCTAATTAAAAGCCCTAAATGCACAAAATTAGAAATGGAGAAATAATCATAGTTACAGAGTAAATGAAGAGTAAGAGAACAAACACTTTACTCTATGAAAACAGATGTGAAAACTTAGAAGAGTTTTATAGGAAAGCAAAAATTACCAAAATTGATTGCAGTAGAGTGAAAATATCGAAAGCATCCATTACCATAGGAAAAAAATGGATATATTTGACACCCCCCAAATAGCACTCATGTTCTTCCATTAATCCTATGAATCTTTCAAGGAATAGACAGTTCCAAGGCTATTTACACTTTCTAGATTCTGGAATCCAGACAACAGAGGGAGAAGAAAAGGATCCTGCATAATGTCAAAACCAAAACCCAACAACTAGAATATACATAAAGGAAAACCAGAGACCATTCTCATCTAAGAATCCTAAGGCAAAACTTACCATCTTTTGCATTTAAAAACATAAATGTTAGAATATTAGTAGATACAAGGAATTTATTAATAAAATATCAACATATATTGAAGGTGCATGCTCAAAAACTCTTTGATATATGATCCAAAGTTGGAAATAATTGGTCTGGGACAGTGGTTCCAAATCAAAGTGGCTCTTAATTGGAATCACCTGAAGGTGTTGTTTAAAATGCAAATTCACTGGCTCCACCTCTACAAATTGAGATTTAGTAACTGTGGTGGGACCAGGAACCCTCATTTAAACAACTGCCCCGAGGGACTCAGGGATCATACTATGGAAACAAAGGTCCAGGGTGAAAAAAGATGGGAGTGTTGTGGTTTGAGGGTAGAGGTTTAGGGGTAGAGTTATATTCTTCCAGTTTGGCTGTTTTCCAATCTATACAGCATGTGCCCCACCCGTAACCACGCACATTGCTACCTTCTGTCCTTGCCTCTCCTACTCTTCCCCACCTCCATCTCCAATCTAGACCTTATGAGATACAGGTGGTGAATCAATCTCTCCAAAAGCCCCAGTTGGGCCAATGTCCTGCAGCTGTAGTGAGAAAAACCCTTGTTCCATGATAGTCATCAAATTTACCACTCTCCTTGTCCCTGGCCAGGGCATATAAAAGGCAACAGAGCAGAGTGGAAAGAACACAGTGTTAGAAAGACTTGGGCCTGAATTCCAGTAAAATTTAAAAATCTGCCTTCATAACCCCAAAGCTGTATGACCTTTAGCAAAGTATTTAATTTGTCTCAGTTTCAGTAAAACATCTATCTTACAAAGCTGCTGGGAGGATTAACTCTATAAAAAAGACCTAGCGATGATGCTGGGTACATGGAAAAGTGATTAATAAATGACAGAACTATAGGGCCACTGCATACAGTTGTGCAAATTGTGCAGCATACCACCTTCGCTGCTGTATGCTTCAGTCCTGCTCCTTGTTCCCATCAAGGGAGCTGGACTGAACTGCCCCCCTGATTAATGTTTAGCCCTGCTCAATAGCCAAGAAACGAGGAGACCTCAGGATCCAGCTCAGCCACACTGGCTGCTGAGCTACAGGGCCCTAGATAACCAAGAATTTTAACCTTAGGCTCAGGCACTCATTCTTCTCATCTGCTAAAAAAGGGAGAGAGAATAAAAGGCAAGTTTAGGCTTAATAGCAGTGTGAAGATCAGTAAGACTAGATGTTCTAAGTTGTCTTGTTTAGGTACTGATCACTTATGTCAGCCTTACAGAATTCACCTCTAGGTAGCCAACTCCAGAACACATTAGAAGGATAGAGTATGCCCTTCTAGAAACATTTGGTGCCCCCAATTCTCAGCACTGTGACACTATCTGGAGACCTTGGGCTCTAGCAAGGCAACCTGGAAATTGCTGTCCTCTGCATCCATCCTAATTTGAAAAGCACTGCTGTTCCACTCACATAGCTTGTGTAAGGGCCGCCTGAACCTTGCAGAGTCACTTATATCAGGGGAGCAGAAGTAGGCCAGACTCCAGAAAAGAGGAAGGACCACCCTCAGTGGGATCAGCTGGGCCAAGGTTTGTACAAATCTTTCAACCCTCTCATTCAATATTACACTGTGCAAGATCTAAGAGGAGCAAAACCCATAGCCCTTGCTTTCCAGGCACCAATAGCTGAGGCAGGCTTGTGAATGGGAGGCTTCCATTGAAGTGTGTCAGGCTCAAGCCAAGGATACTGGCCTTTAGAGGCCCTATTTTCAAAAGGCTTAAGTCTTCTATATATGCACAGTCATCTACAACTCTGCTTAGGGACCAAATAAGGATTCTTCCCTAGAGTAGAGGATAAGGACTTCATTAAGGGAAAAGAACTATGGTTTCTTATTTTTTACTATGTGTCAGGCACTGTTTTCAGGCACTTTCATGTATGTCTTTCTACTACTTTTCATACCAGCTCATTGAAGTAGTTGCCATTATTGCCAGTTTGCAGGTGAGGATCCTGAGGCTTAGAAAGGGTAATTAATTCTCCCAACTAGTAAGAATGGTGTCCAGACTGGAAGTTGCCTTATCTGGCTCCAAGGGACAATACCATGGAAGCAAGGACTCCTGAGGTGAGGCAAAAGGTACTTGTACCACATTCAGCCCCAAGGTGTTCACGAAGACTTTGGCTCATTGTTGAAGAGACGGGAGGAGACATGAAAGCTAAGTATGAAAAAGGGCTTTGTTGACACCAACCAGGAGACTACATCTCAAAAACAAAAGCAAGTTGCGTGCCAAGACCTGGGCTGTTCTTCTCTTTTCCTCTTGGCACAGGTTGCCTGTTCTTCTGATGAATACATTTTCCCCTTTTGTTACAATCTTTTTTTTTTTTTTGCTTCATAGTAATTAAAAATGAAAACCAATATTTGCAGAGACTGAAAAATCTCCTCCTGCCTCCTCTTTAGGTCTTTTGAAGTTTTCTTCTTCAGAATTTTTATTTTTAACCTCACCACAATAGCTTGGCATTCCAGGATCTCAGCAGCAAGAGTGCACAGTTCCAGCCCCCTCTCCCCTTTCCCTTTCCTCAGCAGCCAAAAGATAAGACTGCTCCAAGAGAAACAGCCACTCCCAGCTTATTGCTGAAGGAAATATTTGCGAGATCCAGGAAGTGAGACACCGGGAGGCTACACAGGGAGGAGAGAAAGGCCCAGAGAGCTTGTTGTTGCCACCCTTCTCCACCTCTGGGGCCACAGAATTCAAGTAAGGAACAATTAGTCTGGCAACAGCAATTGCAAGTGGCAGGACTCACCCTGAGCCTTCTACAGCCCCCCAGAAGGCTGGTGCAAAGTATCCTTTGAAGAGATTGGAGATGCCCTTGCTTTTATTGGGGCTGACCTGGGTAAAGGTGAGCTCCTTCTCTCCAATGATCCCAACTTGGAGTTTCCAAGTAGGTCTTCCCATCACTCCTCTGGACCCCACATAGTGTCACAGACATGGTGCTAAAGGGATGGTAATGATCACTCTTGTCTACTGAGAATCTATCATGTGTCAGGCACAGGGCTGGACAGTTAACAGACTCAATCTCATTTCACCCTGGAGACAATCTTCTGCCATGAGTATTCTCTTGCCCATGTTAGAAATGAGGTTCAGGGAGGTTGAACAACTGAGGGACTATAAAGAGAAAAAGCGACCAGACGAAGTTACAACTAAGGTCTATCTGATGTCCATGCCCATGCTTTTGCCAGCACGACATGGTGCCTCTTCAGCATTCTCCTAACCTTCTCAAGAGATTTAATAAAAGTCATTTGGGAGCACATAACACATTGTTGAGGGGCCTGGAGGGTTGATAGCCATAGAACAATTTCACTGAGGGATCAGGATGGCCAAGGACATTGAGGTTCTAGTCTATAATATCCAATGGTTCTGGAACTTGAAGATGCATCAGAATCACGCGGAGAGCTTATTAAAACACATGTTACTCAGTCCTAAATCCAGAATTTCTGATGTAGTAGGTCTGGGGTGGGGTAGAAAATTTTTAATTCTAACAATTTCCCAGATGATGATGATACAGCTAGTCCCAGTCACACTTTAGATGCAAGGCTCTCATTAGTCATTACCTACCAGGTTCCCAACTCACTATCTTGAGATGTATAAAGCCATTATAAAAAAACCCTCAAAACAAAATGCATTTTAATTAACTATATGCATACCACCCATGTGACAAGTGAGGAGAAGATTTACAGAATGAAATAATGGGCATACTGGAGGTCCATAAAGCTTTGGGAATCCTGATACTATTTAAGGAAACTTGGTGCCCCACCATTGTTAAACAATGGATGGGCCAGGAGAGAGCCATTTTTATATATCTGAGTCTTCATGTATGCCAGATGTTAAAGTGCTGAATTTCAAAGACCTAGAATACAATGGAATAGGTTCAATACCAAAATTATAAAGAACATGATTTTATCGTGGATAGTTTAAAAGGCATCCTGGGTGCTCAATTATGAATTAAAATTATTATTATAGAGTAGTTCTTTGGCATGCATGTATTTAACATTTGAGATTTTAACCCTTTGAGAGTAACCCTTAAGATCTATGAAATCTAGTAACTGGTCATTTTGCAGAGGGTATGAATTTGACTTGCAAGGTATCACAATACTGGTTTGTAGGGCAAGTCACCATGCAAAGCAAGGAGCCTAGTCAACCACTTGGCACTCCCATCTCAATGTTGCTTCATGGGTCTCTATTTATTGTTGTCAAGGTATATAGGTGTGCAGTAACCATGGCAAAGAGAAAATGCGCTTCTTTGTGAATAATGGCACCAAAACGCAAACCATTTGCAAACTAGTGCTGATGATGGAAGTGAAGAGAAATGCAAAGGTCTTGAGAAAGCAATGGTTCTGCCCAGATAATAAAATGTTCATTAGTGGGGCTGGAGAGGTTCTATGTTGTTGTGGTGGTGACAAATTTAGAGATTCACAAAGGTCTGGTGATGTATCCTCTCAGAAATGTCAAGTTCTCACAGATTTAGATAAGCAGAAGTGCTGGTTGGTAGAGGATTCTAGCAAAACAAATTCTAGCTAACAGAGAGATCAAGCATGTCTGGTAAGTAACACTGTCATTGGTATGGGGATTTTTCCGAAACCTTTGATCTTTAAATTCTTAGGCCTAAATCAAACCAATGTGGGCTGCCTCTTCTTCAGATTTTCTTTCTTATTATAAATTCCAGCAACTTGACATGTACCCAAAGAACACCATGTGCATTCAACTCCAGCTATTTACATTTTACCAGATGCCTTTCTGAATTTTCTTTGTGTATGGGTACTATCAAGTTCACCATGTGATTTAGAATTGAGCCTTTGCTTTGGGATAATATTGTTACAAATACCCATTTCTGTGCAAGACTCATTATTTGTCTACCTGTCACTGTTAATGGCTATATTCTATTCCATCATAACAATATGTTAAATTGGTAAATATTTTCCATGATTATAAATAGCACCACTACAAATATCTTTAAACAAATTATTTTTTTCCCTTTTTAGGTTATTTCCTTGGCATTGGGCAGTGGGGGTAGGAGGGGAGCTGGGTCAAAGAGTGTGAACAGTTTTGTAACTTGTCACATATTACTAGATTGTCTTTCAGGGAAACAGAACCAATTTATACTGCTCCCAGAAACACATACTGTTTTCTTTCGAGCCTTGTCAACATAGAGTTTTGTCATTTCTATTTATAAGGTCCATTAGTTGTTGATAATTTAATAAGCAGGTTGTGATACCTTGGAGTTGTTTTTATTTGCACTTCTTTAATTGGTAGAGAGGTTGTACTTTTCCATGTGGTGATTTTACTGCCTTTATTTCCTCATGTGTAAATTGGCTGTTCATTTTCCTTGCCCTTTTATGAAGCTGAAGCTGAAATCTGACCTTCTATATCTGTATCCATTCTTTATATTTTTTGGACAGTCAACCGTTATCTGTGATGCTGACCCCAGACATTTTCCTCATTCTGTTGTGTAGCTTTTTATTACATTTTGTTATACAAGGTTTTTTTCCCCCCAACTTTTATATATTTGAAACCATCCATCTTGTCTCTGATGATATCCTCCATTTAACAGACACAAATTTATCTTTCACCCATAGTGGGAATGAATATGCTATTCCACTGGTCTGCTTTTGAAGTTTGCTACAGAGCATTGTATGTGCTGTGGCTATAATTGATTTATTCTCCGTATTGATACCTAAAATTCCCAACATTTATTGAAGAAAGATCAGTTCATGGTTGCTTCCAATGTGCTCTATATTCTTAGAATCTGTTCCTAGAATTTCTCTTTTTTTATTTAATTTCACTGTTTGACTTTTTTTCAACCTACTATCACATAGTTTTAATAGCTGTCACTTTATGATAGACTTTAGAATCTGATAGGGTACGTCTGACATCATTACCTTTTTAAATAAGTGTATTCTTTGGTATTGCTGCCCTTTTATTCTTTCAGATAAATTTTACTATGAATTTGACAAGTTCTACAAAGTACCCCACAGTGACTCTAATCGTAGCACATTACATCTATATATTATTAACTTAGGGAGTATTGTAATCATTACTATATTTAGTCTTCCCAAATTGAAGCAGAGTATAGCTATGCATTTATTCCATGTCTTTATTTCTCCCATTAGACTTTCATAATTTTCCTTGAATAAGTTTTGTGTGCCTGGGATTAAATTAATGCCCAAGTATTTTAATTCCCTTTGTCACGCTCTTTGACAAATCCTTCCATGCCTCTGAAGGTAGCATTCTTCTTAGCTGGTAAAGCCTTCCTGGAAAGTGTATTTCTTTCTAGTTAAATGAGATTCAACTCTGAATTATCCATTTTCTCTCACTCAATTTGAAAGTAGGAAATGTGTACATCATCCACACTCTGCTCATGATGTGATATGATAAAGAGAAGGAAGAGAGCCTTAGGCTGAGAAGTGAAAAACCTCAGTAGTAGTCTGGTTTTGTCATGTACTTGCTGTATAATTCCAGAAGTAATGGGCTCTGGAGTCAGATGCTTGTTTGACCTTGGGCAAGTGATTTTATCTGTAAGTTTCTTCATCTGTAAAATTGCTTCAATAAATGGTAACGATCTCATGGGGTCATGATTAGCAGTAAATAAAATAATGCATGTGAAATGCTAAAAGCAGTGCCTGACACAATAAACAATAAATGTTAGCCACTGTATCTTTTGTCATTGTCGTTGTTAATAATAGTATAATAACACCTTTCCTGAATCTCAACTTCTTTATCAGTCAAGTGGGAAAAATAAGGCTTAACTGCACAGAGTTGCTGTGAGGATTATTAACTGGGGCCATGTATATAAAAACACCCTACATATTCTAAAGGTCTGTGCAAAGCAGAAAAATGGAAAGGATCACAGGAGGCAATCATAAGTACAGAAAACCAAAAGAGATAATCCAGAAAATAATTTCTTTGGGCTTTTAAAGACTTCACACTTACGTAGTTTTTTCCTCCCAGCAGATCTACTCACCGATTTTTTTTTTCCCTCCTGCTAATATTAAAATGTGTTTGCATTCTCTGCACGCAAACCAAATAACAGTGGAGGGAGACAACCAAGAGTGTAACTACCTGGAATTAAAATTCGTTGCAGGCTTCCAGGCAGAGTGTGGCTCAAGAATATACATTTGATTTTCCCACCTACACCCATCATTCCACTTGTGACAGAAATGACAGAAGAAATGTTAGAAATCTCCGCGTAGTGGGGGGAAGGTAAGCGGAAACCCCATCAGGATTTCTCCTCTTTAAATGTCATCTCTGCCCTTGACCTTTCCTAAGCCTTCTCATCTTCCTTGAGATCATATTCTGTGATCTGCCTCCTCTATATTCAGCATCAATATTCTTTCCCTTTCTGTTGACCTCTCCTTTCTGTTTTTAAACTTAAACCGGTTTCCCAGATCCTGATCAAACCATCGCTTGAACCAGTGGCTCTCATATTTAGCTTGCATCAGAATTGCCTGGAGGCCTTCTTAAAACACAGATCTCTGGGCTGAGTCCCAATTTCTGATGCAAGAGGTCTGGGTGGGGTCCAGTCATTTGCATTTCTACCTCAGTTCTTAGGTGATACTGAAGTTCCTGGTCCTAGGGCTACATTTCAAGACCCAATACCTTAAACTCCATCTCCCCCTCTAACTACCACCCCACGTCTCTCCTTCCTTTTCCTGGCTTCTTTTTAAACATTTTAAAATAAATGTCTTTTCAAGCATTCTCCTTTTGAAATATTTTCCAAATCACACAGTAACACATAGTCATTATGTCAAAATTAACGAAAAGAAATCAAAACCCTCCTGCTTTGAAGGTGGAAGTGTAAAATGGGACAGCTACTTTGGGAAACAGGCAATTCCTCAGAAAGTTAACAGAGTTACTATACGGCCCCCAAATTCCACTCCTACGTATATACCCAAGAAAACTGAAAACATAGGTCTGCATAGAAATTTGTATGTGCATCGTCATAGCGGTATTATCCACAGTAGCTAAAAAGGGGAAACAACACAATTGTCCATTAATGGATGAATGGATAAGTAAAATTTGGTACGACTATCCAATAGAATATTATTTTACAAAAGATAGGGAATGAATTACTGATACATGCTATAACACAGATGAACTGCTACAGCATGCTAAGTGGAAGATGCTAGACACAAAAGCCCACTTATTGTATCCTTATAAGAAACGGATAGAATAGGCAGATCCATAGGGACAGAAAGTAGATTAGCGGTTGCTTGAGGTTGAGGTTGGGAATGGAGAGTGACGGCGAATGGGCAAAAGGAATCTTTTTAGGGAGATGGACGTGTTACAAAATTGTAACATGGTGATGATGGCGTAACCTGTAAATTTACCAAAACTCACTGACTTTTACACTTAAAACAGGTGAATTTAGGATGTGTAGGACTGTGTACCTTTCTCCTCTATGCACCCTCTTTACAGACCATTATGCCGTCTACTTTCTTTGCCCACCACTTATACTAAGTCTGCTTTCTTAAAGGCCACTTGGGAGTCCAAATTGTCAAAGCCAGTAGCAGTCCTCTTCTTATCTTCTGTGATGGTACACTGGCCTCCTTCTTCTTCTTACTACTCTAAGATGCTTGCCACTCCAATCTTCTTCAGCCTATCCCCCTCTGGCTGGGAAATCGACAAGCCTCCTCAACAGTATCCCCTTGTCTCCCTCACTTTTTTAATAGCCACATCCACATCATATGGAAGTTGCCAGGCCAGGGGTCGAATCTGAACCACAGCTGTAGCAACACCAGATCCTTTAACTTACTGCACCAGGCCAGGATCGAACCTGTGTCTCTGTAGCAACCCGAGCTGCTGCAGTCAGATTCTTAACCCACCGCACTACAGCAGGAACTCCTCACTAACTTTAAATTCAACAGATAACAACTTAAACTTATCATTTCCTCCAAACCATTTGGTTCCCTTCTCACCTGCCCCCATTATGTCACTAATTTTCTCCAGGTCACTGGGACTCAGAATTATTTGGGGTTTAATGCCTTTCTTTCTCAGGTTCCCATCACCAAGTTCTCTCTACTTTTCTCTCAAGAGTTGATATGCATTTTTGAGCAAATAATCAGAGCCAACAATTCACATAAGAAGCAATGCAAATATTAAATAAATACATGAAAAATGTTCAAACCAGAATAATCAAAGTAAGCAAATTAAAATTATAACAGGCACCATTTACACCTATTGCATTAGAAAAAGAAAATTCCCCATGATGGCAAATTTTAGGGGAAACGGGTATTCTCATATATTGCTAATGGCAGAATAAAACACCTCCAGGGAAAGCAGTTTGGTGAAATCTATCAAGAACAATAAGAATGTTGGTTTTCTTTCACCTAGTAATCCCAACTCTGGATAATTGTTTTTAATGAGATAATTCAAAATGAGAAAAAGGCTATAGCTGCTCAAAATTTTTCAGCAGCGTTACTTTATAGTAGCAAGAAATTGGAACCAACCTAATTATCCACCAATTTGAGAATGATTAAGCAAATTAGAGCATATTAAGCTGGTGAAATATTATGCAGCCATTAAAATTTATAACTATTGAGGAAGCTTTTATAGCAAGATGAAAAACTGTTTACCAAGCAAAGCTTAGTGGGGAAAAAAGGACACACAAAATCACATCTACGTAGTTATTATCATCATGACCCCCAAAATCTCTATACCTATAGATAAAAGCTGGCAGGGAAATGAAAATAATCAGGGTGTTAGGGTGGTAAGAAGACAGATGCTTTCTTCTGTTTTTAATTTCCTGTAATATTGCTTTCACAATAAATATTTTCCCCAAAAATATCTCACATATTTATCCATCCGTTCTACTCCATTCCTATTGCATCCCCCACCTTCCCAATCCAGGGCCACACTCTTTCATGCCTAGATCACTGCCCCTAATTGGTCTCCTTTGAACCCATCTAGGCTGCAAATGTTGTCAAATTGTCTAAAGTGCCACATTTACCATGTCACTTACCTGATCAATAACCTTCAATTGCTTCCATGTTTACCATCCCATCTAGCTTCTAAGGCCTAACTATTCTGGAATAACACTTCACTATTTATGGAGTTCCCATCGTGGCTCAGCAGGTTAAGAACCCATCATAGTGTCCATGAGGATGCAGGTTCAATCCCTGGCCTCATTCAGTGGGTTAAGGATCTGGCATTGACACATGCTGCAGCGTAGGCTGCAGATCTGGTGTGGCTGTGGCTGTGGTGCAGGCCGGCAGCTGCAGCTCCAATTTGACCCCTAGCCTGGGAACTTCCATGTGCCACAGGTGTGGCCCTAAAAAGAAAAAAAAAAAAAAAACTTCACTATTTACCCTTTTTCTCTGCTGTTACCGTTGCGTCTCTTCCTCCTCCTCTTTATTACAACTGACATTTACTGAGGGTTTATGGTGCCCGATTTTGTCCTAAATGCTTTACGTATATTAACTATATTAACCCTCACAAAAGTCACAGAAGGTAAGTACTCTTACCCCATTTCACAAATAAGGAAACTAATGAGGTGGGGTGAAAAAGCGGGGGGGGGGGCGGGGAGAAAGCCACTTGCCAAGTTCACACAGCCAGAGAACAGAAGAACCTGGATCTGAGCCCAGGCAGATTGACTTCATGGCCAGAACTCTTAATAAGAATACTCCAACACACCCTGCCTTCAGTTTTCTTACCCTCCAATGAACAACAGGACACAATAATACTTATCGTGTCTTGGCCTCTTACTGTGCACCAGGCTTTTCTTGTATAAACCATGTATTTGACACTTTTCATCTTAGAGCAGCTTGCCTGAGTTAAAAACGTGGCTTGTGAAGTAAGTCCGAAAGAGAAAGACAAATACCATATGATATCACTTATATCTGGAATCTAATATATGGCACAAATGAACTTTTCCACAAAAAAGAAACTCATGGGCATGGAGAACAGACCTGTGGTCACCAAGGGGGAGGGAATGGGATGGGAATTTGGGGTTAATAGATGCAAACTATTGCCCTTGGAATGGATAAGCCATGAGATCTTGCTGTATAGTACTGGGAACTATATCTAGTCACTTATGATGGAGCATGAATGTGAGAAAAAGAATGTATACATGCATGTGTGACTGGGTCACCTTGCTGTACAGTAGAAAATTGACAGGACACTGTAAAACAGCTATAATGGAAAAAAATGTAAATTATTATTTTAAAAAAAACACGTGGCTTGTCCCTTAAGTAGCTGTGATACCTTGAGTAAGTTACCTCTGAACCTGATTCTTTATCTGAGTCAATGCTTCTCAAAGTGTGATCCCAGAACCACAGGATCCCAGGCCTTAGCATCACCTGGGAAGCTTGTTAGAAATGCATATTTTGAGCCTCACTCCACACCTACTGAATCACGTTTCCTGTGGGATGGGGATCTACTATCTATCTAGAGGTTTTTTTAAAAGCCCATCAGGTTTTCTTTCTTTTCTTTTTTTTTTTCTTTTTACAGCTGCACCTGCAGCATATGGAAGTTCCTGGACTAGGGATCTAATCGGAGCTGCAGCTGAGGCCTACACCACAGCCACAGCAATGCTGGCTCTGAGCCATATCTGTGACCTACACCACAACTTGTGGCAAGGCCAGATCCTTAACCCACTAAACAAGGCCAGGGATCAAACCTGCATCTTCATGGATACCATGTCAGGCTCTTAACCCACGAAGCTACAATGGGAACTCCAGCCACCAGGTGTTTTGAATGCACACTCCACTTTGAGAATCACCGCCCCAGTTCTGATAACACCTACCTGACAGAGTTTTGGGGAAGATCAAATAGAATATGTGTAACTTAGTAGCACATAGGTTGTTTTGCAAATGGTAATTTATTATTACTGCTACTTAGCTCTGTGTGGGTTAGTCTTCCTTGCTCAAACTGTGGATGGGCAGCTATCATGATGGGCAGAACATTCCTGATATTCTTTCTCTAATATTTCCCTGCTTGCCTAGAAACAGGCAGCACATGCACTGGGTTCTAAATAAAGTCCTCTCACTTGATTAGCTGATTGGTAAGCAAGCCATTTTGGAGAAGTAGCAGAGTATAGCACAGTGTCTCTGAGGCTAGACTACCTGGATCTAGTCAACTTCCTAGCTGTGGGACTTCAGGCAAATGAATTTATCTGTGTGTGCTTCAATTTCTTTTCTTGGTTAAATGGAGAGACTAGTAGTACCTACCCCTTAAGGTTATGGGGATAAAAGTGCTTTGAATGCTGCCTAGAATAGACTACTGTGCTCAAGAGTATTAGTTAGCATTGGAGTTCCCATCACGGCTCAGTGGTTAACGAATCCAACTAGGAACCATGAGGTTGCAGGTTCAATCCCTGGCCTTACTCAGTAGGGTAAGAATCCGGCGTTGCAGTGAGCTGTGGTGTAGGTGGCAGACGAGGCTCGGATCCCGAGTTGCTGTGGCTCTGGTGTAGGCCGGTGGCTACAGCTCTGATTCGACCCCTAGCCTGGGAACCTCCATGTGCCATGGGAGAGGCCCAAAAAATGGCAAAAAGACAAAAAAAAAAAGAATATTAGTTAGCATTATTATTTTTGTGTCATTTCATTCAGTCAATGCTGGACGAGGCTCTGTTTCTTCATTTGGCAAGCAAATGACCAATACATCTTGAGCAACTTCTCTGTGTCAGGCACTGTGCTAGGCGCAGAGAATACATCCATGACCGAGGTGTGGTCTCCTTTCTCAGCAGTCTCAGTCTAACAGGGGAAACTCAGTAAACCCACTGGATTGAAAGGCTTTCTCCAAGAACATGGAACAAGTCAGCCCTCAGTGGGGAATCAAGACCAGCCATAGCATCCCATAGTATCTCCACCCAGGCCTTAGATTCCTGAGACAGGATGCTGAGGGATCCATCTGAAGCATTTACTTAGGGGTCCCTATTGAAGCAGTTATAATGGAAAAAGCATGAACTTTGAGGCCAAACTAGGTCCGAATGCTGGCTCAGCTAAGTCACATAACCTCTCTGGACCTCATCTATAAAATCACAAGTAAAAGTAACCTTTGTGGAGAATAAACGAGATTATGGGTATAAAAAGATCCAACCCAGTAAATGGCACTTAGTAGATGATCAAGAAATGTAGGGTTCCTCTCTTTCATTGCCAACCAGAAAACTGATAGGTGTCCCAAACTTTGGAGTCAAAAGAATGCCACGATTATTCCAGTGCCCCCTCCCTAGGTGCCCCCACAGAGGCACAGCTCAAAGTTGTCTTTCCTCTTACATTCCTGGAGTCTGAGTTAAAAGAATCAGTAATAATTGAGGGACCTATTGTCTAATTTGTCCTGGAGAAGAACTGGCTGATAGAATGCATCAAAAAATTTCACACGAGAGAAGGTCCAATCACACTGATGGAGAGACGATAGAGAAAGTAACTGTCTCCTCCTCGTGGTCACCTGTGGCAGGTGGGCCTATCTCTTTGGAGCATGAGTGCCAGGTGAGATGGTCCCTACATTATGGGAACAGATTCTCCACTCTGGGCATTTTTTTCCTAAGGGCTACTCTGTCCACACAACTCTTTCCCCGATGGCCAAAGCCATGTATACCATTTGTATAAATGTCAGGAATCCTAACCTATTGTTAGCATGATCTGCCCCTGGACTTGGAATGAGCAGACCTTAAGCTCTCAACAGGACCTATAAAAAGAAAGGTGGCAGAACCCAAGAAACACTCCAAGGCAAAGGCATAGCAGTAACTGGATAGTCTTACCTCTCCAACCGCCCAATGGCCATTGGGAAGACAAGCATAGTTTATGCCTTCCCATCTATGTTTCAGCATGGCCTGATTCCCAAGTCCTTGTGCCTGGGCACCTGCCTCAGGCTTCTGAGCTGATGGGCACAACGTCCCACAATGCTCCTGGCTACTGTGTATTTCAAAATGTGCTAGTGATCAGTCTGGCCTATAGCTGCCTGGGGGGCGGGGGTCAGGCTGGATTCCATCTATGGCATCAAGCCCTTGGTATGGATGCCAGACCAGGCTCCTCAAAGGAAACAGAGCAAATAGAAAACCTTACCAGTTTCCTTAGATGCCTCATCCCAACTCCCCAAGCAGTCACTTACCTCCCTGACTGGCTGGTCTTCCTGTTTCCTGTTATTGGTTTCCATTTGTCCCCAGGAAATTCCTGCAAAGCAAAATTCTGATAAATTAGGGAGCTCTGAGTAACCAGGTATCTAGATGGCTTCAAAAACGTGAAGAGGTCAGGAGCCTGTCCTGGGCCAGGTCCCACCCGTCCAGCTGGTTCCTTCTAGTCTCCCATGCAGGCTGGAGAACTCTGCACCTAGACGGCTGCCTTTCTGTCAAGAGTCCTGCTGGGTTGCTGGGGACATGCAGAGACCAAGACAGCACTCAAGGACCTGGACAGTGTGGTCTAGAAACTCTGAGTCTCCCTCTCTTTCTTCCCTCCCCTCCCAAACCACATTAAGAACCAGTTTAGCATGTTTGCTGTTTGTTCTGGCTCTTGCAAAGGAGGTCTTTTTGTTTGTTCTGCCCGGTGAACCTGCTCGTTCCTCTTGCCTCTTCCATCATGGAAAGCATCTTCTTAGAAGCCCCAGCCCTTGACTGGGGCTTTGGGGCCTAAAGTTCCTACTGCTGTAACCCTGCTCTGGGCATGCTAGAGAGCATGCATGCCAGCACATGCATGGCATGCAAGTATTGCAGGGCCCCTGCCTCCTCCTACCTGATCTGCCAACAGGGGCTGAGGCAGGCTCATTTCTGGGGAGCTTGTGTGCTGGGTGCCACATGCCCGACATTACTGGAAAAAAACTCTTTACCCTGGGCATTTTGTCCTTAAGGGGTTGGCCCGAGCATTCTTTTCTCTGCAGCCCAAGCCACATATACCATTTGCAAAAATGTCCCTGCCTTCCTATACTAGCTCCAAGCCTAATGCACATTTACCTTTCACATTGTTCCTGATTTAGGCATTCCAAACCCTCTCCCATAAGACTCAGAATTTAGCCTAAAGGGAATGCACAGTTTTCCCTAAATCTCACTGAGATGTCAAAGTCCCTCTTTCTCCAATGTGGTTATTGGTCCCATTCCAAGTTTTATTACCTTTGCCTCAGTAAAAACAAAAATAAAAACAAACAAAAACAAAAACAAAACTACCTTTTGGGGTTAAGTCACCTGGTTGTCAGTCATTCTGGCTAAGACACTTAGCTGTTACTGGAAGGTAGTTATGCCACCTACCTTAACCTCAGCTTTCTATCTGGCAAATAAGGACTATGTGATCTAGCTTTGATGGGTTCCCAGAAGTGAGGATGAAATGGGATGTGTGCAGAGAATGCTTGGCACATAGGAGGCTCTGTATGATATTAGCCATGAAAAAGCTGAGGTCTCCCAGCTTTCACAGGACCAAGAGCAGTCCCTGCCTATCCTTGTCATGTCAGAGCACCTCTATCACTTGTTCAACTTCACATTCTGCCTTGACACCCTTGTGAGATGTCCCTACTTTCAAAGACCCTGTTACCCATGCAGCCACAGTGGGAGCCAGGATTTCCTGTCCATGCCCTGTCTAGCCCTATGGGAAGTGCTCAGTAAATAGCAGTGGCCAAACCAAACAAAGTCCCATCCCAGCTCTCAATCTCCTCCTCAAGTCCCCAGTATCACCTGACATTTGTTTTTTTCCCGATCCACTTAGGTTCCTGTAAATTGTCTGCACCCTTGGAATCAAAGAGGCAGTTATCTCCAAGGCTTGTTGCAGACGGGGATTGACTGTGGTAGCAATTTGTTGCCCTGGTGGATGCTATACTGCTAAAAGGCATCCTGCCATACTGGAGAGGGCCTGGGCTTTGCTTTCAACTCATGGAGAGGCAGTGCAGCACAATTAAGAACTTGGCCTCTGAGGCCAGTCACTACATGGATTCAAATCCCACACCGTGTGTGACCTCAGGCAAACTACCCAATTTCTCTTTACCTCATTCCCCATGCCACTGTACTTAATAATGGTCATGATAATACCTATTTCTTGATTGCCTTGTAAACTAATGAGTTGATACATGGTACTAGAACAGCACCTGGTGCACAGTAGACACTCAAATGTTAGTGTTCATTATGTTGTGCAAATCCTGGCATCATCACTTGCAAGGTGTGTGACCTCACTGAGCCTCAGCTTTGTCAGCCATAAAATGGGGATCTTCTTATAACATATCTCATATAATTGTTAAATGAAATAACTTGATAATATATGCACAACAAACTAGCCTGAAGCATGAGGGATTTAGATGTGTGTTGACTTCAGTTCTCTTAACAGCACCAAACAGGAGCCAATTAGCTCCCCAATGTCTTCCAGGGGCCATAAAGAGCAGGATCTCAACCCTACTTCAGACAGCCACCATCACCTTAGCCATCTCACCTGGGGTATTTTAACCCAGGCAGTAATTTTTCTTCATGTCTAGGGGGAGGATGAGTTCAGGTAGCAGGGGTAGAAATGGCCATGAAATGGCTCCTGGAGAGCTATCCACGTGTCTGAGAGCCTACTGTCCAAGTAGACCTACTAGCTTTTCTAATAGACATTAGGAACTCGATGTTCCCTCACATCGAGTACAAAAGGAAAGGCACAGCATGGGTACAAGCACACCTGCATTGCGGCTGCCAACTGCTATAACCTACAAATGTCACCCCCTTCCCTTGTGGAGTTACTGGCCCTAGGCTAACATTTCTGAAGCCAGCATCTGATTAACTCTCCCTCACCTTCAGCTTGAGCCCCTTGTCTCCACTGTCTACTTGCAGGTTCTTCTTTCAGCAGAAGTTTCTCAAGGTAAGCCCAAATCTCCTTTTATTCTAAGAGATAATAACTCACCCTTAAAAGACGATTACAATCTGGCATTCACTGTTCCAACTGCCTTGTACACGTTGCATCATTTAATTGTTGGTTGAGAGGTCAAGCAACTTATGAAGTAGGTACTATTATTACCCCCACTTTTTTTAGATGGGACAGCTTAGGAATTCAGACTCAGGTAGTCTGCTTCGAGCATCAATGCCCTTAAACCATTATTTAATATTTCCTCTCCTTTTCTCCCCTACATTTTATTATGAATATTTTCAAACACCTAGAAAAGCTGAATGAGTTTACAACAAACACCCATGTATCAACCATCATTTAGATTCTACAATTAGTATTTTACTATATTTGCTTTATTTCATATATATTCACTCCTCTATCCATCCACAAATCCATCTTAAATTCTTGATGCATTTCAATGTACAACTTTATCCCCATACATCTGAAAACTTAAATGAAATGGAAAAAAAATCCTTGAAAGACAAACTACCAAAGCTCACTCAAGAAGAAACAGATTAGAGTTCCTGTTGTGGCTCAGTGATAATGAACCCAACTAGTATCCATGAGGACACGGGTTTGATCCCTGGCCTCATTCAGTGGGTTAAAGGATCTGTCATTGTTGTGAGCTGTGGTGTAGGTCACAGATGCAGCTCGGATCCTGCATTGCTATGGCTGTGGCACAGGTTGGTGGCAACAGCTCTGATTAGACCCTTAGACAGGGAGCTTCCATATGCTGCAGGTGCAGCACTCAAAAGATGAAAAAAAAAGAAGAAATAGATAACCCAAATAACTCTACATCTATTAAAGAAATTGAATTCGTAATTAAAAATCTTTCCATAAAGAAAATTCTAGGCCAAGATGGCTTCAATGATGAATTCTACCAAACATTCAAGGAAAAAATAATACAAATTCTACACAAACTCTTTCTGAAAATAGAAAAGAACATCTCGGTATACATAGATAAAAATACTTAACAAAATATTAGCAAATCAAATCTGGCTGATTGTTTGTTTTTTTGTTTTTTGTTTTTTTTTTTGCTTTTTAGGGCCCCCCTGTGGTATATGGAAGTTCCTAGGCCAGGGATCGAATCAGAGCTACATCTGCCAGCCGACACCATGGCCACAGCAACACAGGATCCGAGCCACACCTGTGACCTACACTACATCTTATGGCAACGCCGGATCCCTGACTCACTCAGGCCAGAGATGGAACCTGTGTCTTCATGGATACTAGTCAGATCCATTTCCACTGCGCCACAATGGGAACTCCCCTATGCTGATTCTTATTTCAAAAATCAATCAATATAAGTCACCATATCACTCAACTAAAAGAGAAAAACTATATGACCATCTTAATAGATATAAAAAAAGTATTTTTTCCAACATCTACTCTTGCTAAAAGCTCTCCCAACAAACTATGAATAAAAGGGAATTTCTTCAACCTGTTAATAGGCATCTACAGCTAACATCAAACTTAGTAGTGAAAAATTGGGAGCAAAGCAACAATACCTGCTCTTACAACTTCTGCTAAACACTGTATTGGGGGTATTGGAGATCCTAGACAGGTATTAGGGTCCTAGGCCCCTCCTAGAAAAGGCATGCACAGTGGGAAGGAAGACAAAATTATTTATATTTACAGATGGCATGACCATCTATGTAGAAAATCTTTAAAAATCTACCAAGAAAAGTGAGTTTCACTAGGCTGCAGGATACAAGGCCAATATACAAAATTAAACTGAATTTCTATATAATAGGAAAGAATTTTAACTTGACCTGAAGGAAACAATGCTATTTTTTTAAAAAAGAAAATAATACTATTTACAATGGCATCACAAACATAAAATCTTAGGGATAAATGTAACAAAATATGTGCAATATCTGTACACTGAAAACTGTAAGTTGCATAGATCAGTACACTTCAAAAACTTAAGCACATGTATCATTAAATAAAGGTCAATGTTTATTTACAATATTTTTAGGAAAAACTTACTTCTAGCAAAAGGCACAAATATTAAGTATACATCTGTTGAATTTTGGCCAATGTTTATACCCGTGTAACTCAAGCTCTTATAAATATATAGGTCATCACCCAAGAAAGTTCTCTCATGCTCTCTCCTGTCAACCTCTGTGCTACCTCCTACAAGCAACCACTGTTTTGAAAATTTTTTCCCGTGGAATAGCTGTTCTAGAACTTTACTTAAAGGAATGGTAGGGTATGGATTCTTTTGTGTAAAGCTTCTTTTACCCCTAAGTTCCCTTTTATCAAAATACATGTATTGAACAATTTCATACACTGTCATTCAGAGTGTTGGCACATGCAACATGGGAACTAACTTCTGGTTTGAGTGCATCAGCCAAAAGGTGGCACTAGAAAAGCCACAGGGAAAGAATCTGGTGGTGAGCTAGCAAGAGCATAGGGAGTCCTCCCAGAAATACCTTGGGGGATGGTGGTGGCTTATATTAGGGTTGTAGGTCATAAGCAGGGTATAGCAACAGCCAGTTTAGACCTGGGTTTCTGAAAGAGACAGACTGGAAAAGGGGGAAAAGATATGTCCTTTAGAAAATCAGACAGGGAGTTCCCCTTGTGGTACAGTGGAAATGAATCTGACTAGGAACTATGAGGTTGTGGGTTTGATCTCTGGCCTTGCTCAGTGGGTTAAGGATCCGGCATTGCCCTGAGCTGTGGTGTAGGTCGCAGATGCTGCTTGTGTCCAGCATGGCTGTGGCTGTGGTGTAGGCTGACAGCTGTAGCTCCGATTCAACCTCTAGCCTGGGAACCTCCATATGCCGTGGGTGCGGCCCTAAAAAGACAAAAAAAAAAAAAAAAAAAAAAAAGAAAATCAGATAGGTCAGATCTCTGAAAGCAAAGCCTGCGAGACATTTGCAAGTTTTGCACCTCCAAATAGTTTTAAAGTAGTAAATGGAAGGGCATCATTTTGTATCAGGCACTGAACCTGGCACTCTATGTTACACAATCTCATTGGCTCCTCCCAACCAATCCAGGAGGTAGCCATTCTTTTCCTCCACTTTAGAGGTGAGGTTATAAGACTTTATTTAGTCCTGGCCATTTTATGAAGTCAAAAATTCTTTTCTTCACCTTTAAAAACCATATAACTACAACTTTAGGTGGTTGGATGACTTGCTTAAGGTCACTCAGCTACCAATTATACGGTCTTTATAGAAAGCGCCGTGCCGTCCATTTTGTGAAGCAAAAGTCATTTTATTCTACCTCTAAAGATGAGGCAACTGCAATTTTGGCATCTGAGTATCTTGCCCAAGGTTAGTGAGCTACCATCTGGTGGAACTAGCACTATCTAGTTTTGAGGCATTATAATCATTATATTTTCAAGTGATTTATCTAGTTTTCTCTTCCCAGTCATGAAGCTCACGCATCCAAGAACCAAGGCCTCACCTGCATTGTTGGCTTCCTGGTTTTCCAAGTGTTGCCAGGTGCCAAGCTGCTGTCCTCGAGGGTACCATGCTGGGGATTATGATAGCAAGCTGAACACCGGATGCACTGGTGGTGGTGGCACCGGCAGTTGTAGCAGTTTGGCATCATATTTCTTTTTCGCAAAGCAGGGCAGATTTCCCCAGAACAATAAATGCAAGGGTCATGTACTACAGCTCCCTGGACACTGCACGAGTAAGAGCACAGCCTGTGGCAATCAAAATCACCACAGTGTAGTGGCTTACAACACATGGATGGTTCTAGGCCTTTGCTGGCAAAACATTCGGTGTAAGTGGGAGTTTCTGACTGAAGGGGTGACATGGAATGATATGATTGGTCTGTGGCATGATATGCTTGGTCCGTGGAATGATATGATTGGTCCATGGGATGGCGCCTCAATTCCCTATAGCTGGAGCTCATTGGCTGGAAGTTCTGGTCTATAGATTTTGGTCTCTGGGTAAAAGTCTTGCTATGAGTGGTTAACCCTGGCAAATGAGATGTAGATAAGGATTTGCTGCTCTCTTCAAAGAACTTTCTTCTGTCTGCAAAGGGCAAGAGGATGGCTTCCTCCCCAGCTTGAGGAGTAGAAGCCTTCAAGTCCTTGTCACCTGGGTTGGAAGGGCCTTCCATGGCTAGTGCCCCTTGTGGCTGCAGGTTGTGCTCTGGAGACCATCTCCAATGACCTCCACGGACTCCACAGTGAACATTTGTTTTTTCAGAGTCCGAGGAGGATGGGTCAGATGCTTTCCACCAGGTGTTGAGGCTCAAAGAGGACTGGCCTGGCCTCTGGCCAGGGCTCATGCGTCCCTCCAAGCCCATCCTAGATTCAGGGCCCTCAGAGGCTTGGCTGAGGCATTCTGAAGACCTAGCCCTGAGTATCATGCTCTTGTTGAAGAGCTTGTCTCTGGGGCTAGGTGGTTTTTTACATGAAGATGGAAGGGATGAGTTAGAGGCAGGAAGTGGAGGACTTTCTAGGTGCTCCTCGGTCTCTTCCACTGGTTCCTTAGCATCACACAGCTGGGACAGGGGACTCTTGCTTTTCTGGAGCTGGGCCTTCCTCCTCTGAATTTCATTTCGCAGATTGGTAGCAAAACGCTCGCTTTTCCGCCGGTTTTGGATTGAACGGCCCCGGGTGCCTCCATTTTGCCTACCACCCACCCGGCCACACTCCTTGGGCTCACTGTCCCCTTCCTCAGTTGCCTCTGTGCTGCCAGCTACCTTAGTGGTTGAAGAACAGTCCCTGGTTTGTTGAGCAAGGGAGCCAGAGGCGGAAGGCTGCTGGATGGCCAATTCACTGTCTGCTCTGCTTGCTCTGTTGGGGTCCTGGAAACCTCTCTCTGGAGGGTGTCCATCAGCCTCTCCATGTGGGGAACGGCTTGGGCTCTGGCACCCTGCACCCAGAGGTCTCTCATCCACTGGCCTGGTCTTTCTCTCTTTGCTGGGCTGGTCCTGGGTTCCTCCTACAGGGGGACATGGGCTTTTCTTGTCTGGGTGGCTGCCGTGCAAAGGGGAGAGAGTCCACTCCTGCCCATCCTGCCCCGTTGGGAGTTCCGTCCCCTGGCTGTCCCTAGTATCCAAGTGCACACGCTGCAAGTGGCATGCCAGCAGCTGTTCCGGGGCACTATGGCGATGCCCTGTGGGTCCTGTGAGGTGTGGAGGGCCACCAAAAGAAGCCTTAGCTAGGTCTGCTGAAGCCTTGTTGAGTGGGCTGGAATCTATGCTGGAAGCTTTGTCATATGCTTTTGGGAATCCAATGGCTTTGGCTGAGGCCTCCATCAGTAGATGCTCAGAGCCCTTCTGGCTGGATTCAGGAGGTTGGCTGAGCTCACAGTTATGATGGCTCTCATTTGTCACTTGGTCTGGCCCGCCGAGGCAACAGAACCTGTTAGGATTCCTTGGGGAGAGCACGGTGTCCAAACTAGGTTGCTCCTTTTGTGGCAAGGAGTCCACGAGCTCAGGAGCCCTGCGCTGCTCTCCATTGAGGAGTTGGGCTCTGGAGGCCTGAAGACTGTCTCGCCTTACTGGAGGTTGTGGGGGACCCCTGGCAGCCTTGGCAGGAGCTGAGTGGTGGACCTCCTGTGGACGGGATGACATCTGGGAGCCAGGAGTCAGTTGGCCCCCACAGGGGCGTTGGCCACCTCCTGAGGTCTCAGCCACATTAAGCCGGCCATTGGCTGCCTTGGTTGGCCCTGGGCCTTGCATGATGCAGTCTGTAGAGGCTGGCTCCTCTGGCCTGAGGGAAAGGGCACAGTCAGAAGCATTTGAGCTGGCCGAGAAGGAGCTATAGGCTGAATCACGCTGGTTGGGGTACGTGTTCTGGTCAATGGGCAAGAGGTGGCCCTCATAGGTGGCTTGGCCTGGTTGCTCCAGGCTCTCCATGCTGCCAATGGAGCTGCTTTTCTCGGTGCTGCAGTGCCGGGAGAGGGGACACCACTGCACACACACGTCACTGCAAGACACAGGACACACCGGTTAGTCAGTCACATCACCAGATTCCTTTCCCACCTTGGCTGGCCCTGCCATGGGGGAAGGCACAGCAACCGGTGCCACAAATGAGAGGGAGATGAAGCAAAAGAGGAAGGAAGGGAAACAGGGGAAGTGGTGCCACAGACATGTGGTCAAGTGGGCGAGAAGATGATAACATGGAAGAGGACAGGGCAAGATCCCAAACACTGAATGTGCAAGAACTCCATTGAGGGTTATGCTCTCTTTCTCTGCCTGCACTGAGTCTAGAATTTCTTCTGGCCATGAGCTGTGATGTAGGTTGCAGATGCAGCTCAGATCCTGTGTTCCTGTAGTGTAGGGTGGCAGGTGTAGCCCTGATTTGACCCCTAGCCTGGGAACATCCATGTGCCACAGATGCAGCCCTACAAAGCAAATATATATATTGCTTCTGGCCTTCTGGCCTGTCATTGTCCCCAGGGAGTCAGCTGCAGCTCTCTGCTAGGAGAAATAAGCATCGATTATCGGAATCTGAGAGGGGCCCGTAAGGGCTCATTTAATTTCAGCCAGCCCATTTTGGAAATCAGTGGTTCTCAAATTTGAGCGTGCCTCTAAATCACCCAGAGGGTTCCTCAAGACACAGATGACCAGGCCTCAGGCCCAAAATTTTTAGGTCTGGGTTTTGACTTCTGACAAGGGCCTGGGGTGATGCTGGTGCTATCCAAGGACCATGATTTTGAGAACCACTGATGTCAAGCAAGTCCTGCAAAGGGAAAGGATTATGAGGAGGTGACTTTTCTCAAGATCGCCCAGCTTTAGTTCAGGGCCAGAACTTAGGCATTCCCCTGTTCTTTTCTTGATAATAGTAACCCTGACCATTTATCCAGGACCTCTGATGTGCCGGGCACTTTGCAATGTCTCATTTTAAACCGAAGTGGAGAGCTTGTTATCTCCATTTTACAAATGGGAAAACCAAAGCTTAAAGAGGGCAAGGAAACTGACATGCTCACAAAGCCATGAAAGAAGCAGAGCTGGAATCTGAACCTAGGCCTCTCTGTAAGTCTAAGCTCCTAGCTCTTCTGCTATATAGTCTATTAAATAGGAATAACAGTTAGAGCTGGATCAGAGCGTTGTTTCATGGGTGAAGTCAGATGGTAAAAGTGAAGCTCCTGTCACAGCCTGGGCACCTAGCAAGGGTTCAATACCTGGTAGCTGGGAGTTCCCATCATGGCTCAGGGGAAACAAACCTGACTAGTATCCTTGAGGACACGGGTTCGATCCCTGGCCTTGCTCAGTGGGTTGAGGATCTGGCGTTGCCGTGAGCTGTGGTGTAAGTCACGGACTTGGCTCAGATCCTGCATTGCTGTGGCTATAGCTCCGATTCAACCACTAGCCCAGGAACTTCCACATGCCGCAGGTGCGGCCCTAAAAAAGCCTAAAAACAAAAAACAAACAAACAAAAAAACCCACCTGGTAGTTGCTGCTCGCTTGATTGTTGTTTGTGTTGCTATTGTTATCAGCATTCTCTCTACTATGAATATTAATAGTATAGTGGCCACTGCCCACACATGCTGCCCTCAGCCCCCAAGGCAAAGCCAAACTGGGAGACACAAGGAAGGGATTAGGATCAGACTTGATCTTGAATTTTAAGTATCATTTCCCACACACAAAGCCAAACTGGGCCAAGCCATGTCAGTAACTCCCTGTGACTGGAACCCTAGAGGTTGCAGGCTGCTCTCAGAAAGGCCACAGTTCCCGAAGGCCAGAGCTGAGTGGTGGCCAGAGCCCTCAAGATCCCCCAGGTCCACCTCTCCTAATTCTTGCTCCCTGCCTCGCCCCTCAGCCACCCCGCTCACTTGACCTCTGGGCTAGGAATCCATCAATCCCTTGTTGGCAAGGAGAGCAGCTACCCACCCCACCACCCTTCCTGTCTGAAAACAATCATACCCACTCAAACAGGAGCCAAGCTCAGTATGTGTTTCTATTCTTCTAGAACAAAACTGCCTCTGCCCTGAGCTCCTGGCTTCCGAAGCCAAATAAAGACACCGAGTGGAGGCGAACTCAATCCTCAAGCTTCCCTGAGACTCCTCAACAGAAATTCTTTCTCGGAGGGAAGATCCTGTTGTGGAAGGGAAAAGGCAGCTGAGGCCAGCGGCTCTGCCAGCTCTGAGCTTGCTGAGAAAGTTCTCTGTGTCTACTGGGCAGCTGTTTCAACAACAGCTCATCCCAAGCGCAGTAAACTGAGAGACTGTCACTGCAGGTGGAGCCTGTGATTCAGGGATGTCCCCATTTTGAAGGCTTTGGTTCTGTGACAGAGCTGGATGAGAAGAACACTGGATGAGGTCACCGTGAGTCACTGCAGCTAGAGAAGAGGCCCAGAACCCAGCCCTGGGGCCACCGCCATTAGACCAGGTTGGAAAGAGGCTGCAAAGGAAATAAGGTGAAAAGCAGGAGAGAGTGGTGTCTTGCAAGTCAAGTGAGGTCAATATTTCAAGGAAACATTTTCTAAAAGGAAAGGGACTGTCCCAAAGTCACAGACAGTTAAGGAGTTCCCTGGTGGCAGAGCAGGTAAAGGATCCAACGTTGTCCCTGCTGTGGCTCTGGTTACTGCTATGGCTCAAGTTCGATCCCCTGCCCAGGAACTTCCACATGCCGTGGGCATGTGGACAAACAAATTAAAACAAACTAAGTAAAAATCCAAAGTCCCAGAGAGTTAGCAGTAGACAAGGACCAGAAGCCAGGCACTCTGGGCCCTCTGCACCCCATTTTCCGCGGGTTCTACACCATCCAATGAGGAGTAGAGCCCAGGAGAAGGAGTAGCCAAGTGTTCGACTTGAGGAGAGGGTTCTAGACTCACCTCGTGTTGCAGCCGGAATGCCAGGACAAGCTGAAGGCCTCAGAAGGGAAATGCATGGTGGTGGCTGCTTCAGGACATCCCTCCAGCAGCTTGGCCACATGCCATGAGTGCGGCCTACTGACAGGGGCGTTTCTCCTACAGAAAGAAAGGGACAGGAAGTCAACTTAGGGAACCAGAGCTGAAATCACTTCCCAGGCAGCTTCCGCCCCCACCTCCTCTTTCCCTTAAATGAAGTAGAACTTCTTGCAAAGAGCTGGCATAGGAATCTTAGGGACCTCCCTCAGCTCCCAGTACTCAAATCGCATTCACCGACAGGGCAATCCCAGGAGATAGAGAATGTTCGTGTCACAGGCCTCTTTTGCTTGTGACTGTATCACAGACATGTACAGCATATAGCAAATGCTCAATAAATATTTGCAGAATGAGTGCTGCTGCTCCATGAATAGTGTGCCCACCCTAAGTTTTCTGTGAGGAAAAAAAAAATCAATCTTGCCAATCTTCCCATTTTTCTCTAAGAAAGGAATAGGTGAACGAGAAGTTTGAACAAGTCAACACCAATTGACTGCCAATTCTCCAATGTTCATGCCTTCATTTGAAAAGCATTTGTTGTATGTGTCCTGTGCATCTGCGCATAGCTCTGGGGATACGGAGGTCAATCAAACAGGCTTTACCCTTGAAAACTTAGAGATTAGTGAGAGTAAAAGAGCTAATTCAAAAAAAGCACAGGAAAGGCACTGCGAGAGTGAAAACTAAGATGGACACAGAGGTGAAGTTCCCCAAGTTTTTAGGAAAAAGGGTATCAAGGAGCCCCCAACTCCTGCCAGGGATAATAGAACAAAGTGGTGGATGGCACCAGGCTAGGCTGACAGGGGGAGACGGGCTGTTTGGCAGGGTAGGGGATGAATAAAGGGAAACAGGTGTGAGGCCAAGGCACCGGATGCAGACACAAGGTCTGCCTGGTGCTGGATGCTGCAGCCACAACTCTTGCACCCACTGGTTTCTACAGACCCCATCCCTGTCATCTGGTATACTTCACATGAAGAAATGCCACCCTTGTGAGTGGGTAAGAACAAGGTAGGGAAGAGCATCTCCAGAAGAGATGGACACAGATATTATCATCCTGAATGAAGTCAGTCAGACAGAGAAAGACAAATATCATATGATATCATTTATATGTGGAATCTAATAAAAAAGATAAAAACTTATTAAACAGAAACAGACTCACAGATTAGAAGATAAACTCATGTTTACCAAAGGGAAAAACATGGGGGGAGGGATGAATTCGGAGGATGGATTAACAAACTACTGTATATAAAACAGATAAACAACAAGGCCCTACTGTATAGCACAGGGAGGTCCATTCAATGTTCTGTAATAATCTATATGGGAAAAAATGGATATATATATATATATATATATATATATATATATATATATATATAATTGATTCTCTTTTCTGTATACCTGAAATTAATACAACACTGCAAATCAACGATACTCCAATAAAACTTGTTGAAAAAGATGATTGATATGAGAGAGAATGAGGGAGAGAGAGGTAGCAAGGGGGGAGGTGGGAGAATAAGAGATGGGGAGAAGGAAGAGGGCAGGGGGAAGGAGAGAGAGAAAGAGGGGAGGGGAGGGAAGGAAACAAGGAGAGAAGGGCCAGGTAGATGACAGAAGTAAGAGGGAAAGATGATACAGAGAAAAACAAATGACAGAAAGGGAGAGAAGTCTGATAAATGTACAAACAACAGAAAGGGAGAGACATCTGATAGGAAGCATCCTAGAGAGAAATGGATGACAGAGAACAAGATAATGACAGAGTAAGAGAAAAAGATGATAAATAAAGGAGATGACAGGGAGATAAATAGGTGAGAGCTTATTTAGCAATGTATTCATTCATTTACTGTGGCAGGCTCCAGACTAGACACACTGAGGGAGCAGAGATGGCTAAGATAAGGCCCCCCAAGTTTCCACATGCTAGGCATATACTGGGATAAATCAGTTCCCTACCTCCCAGGAGCCATAGGAGTAGACAGACTCAAGCTGGAATCCATCCAAGCTGGGAAGGCCCCTCATCCCAGCAGAGACACAGAAAATCCCAGCAGTGCCAGGCTCTAGAGGGCTCGGGCCTAAAAAGGTAGTACTTGTGTGCGGCGGCCGGGGCGAGGGGGGGGGGACATGGACTGAGCAGTAATGAGCCAGACACAGAGAAGGAGATGTAAGAGGAAGGGCAGGGGAAGCTGCCTGCCAAAGGTCAGGAACCAGAGCCATAGGTCAGCAGCAGCGGCTAAAATTTACGGGAAGGAAAGGCAGGTGAGGCCCCCCCACATTTAACCACCCTGTTCTATGATGGATTTCAGAGTGTTTGGCAGGGATGCCAAAGGACTAGAGGACCTTGCGGGAGGAGGGGGCCTGCGCCAGAGTTTCACACACAAAATCATGATGCTAGAAGTCTCTTTGGCGGCTGTTACCCAGAAGCCATCCATTAACAACAATTGACTAAGCATCACACAGAAGTACTAGGTACTACTCTGTATTAGGTACCATGGGTATCTACTATGTTCCCTGCTTCTAGGCACGGAGGATACAGTGGAGAACAGGGAGCCTCTCTTATTTGGGGCTTTTCTTCTACCTCCAGGATTCCTGAAGCTCTGAGTGCAAGGTCTGAAATGTGGGCAGTTAGCTTTGACACCACCTCCCCTCCACAACCATCCCATCCCTTCCTGAGTTCTCCTGAATCTTCTATTACAATATCTCTCTGGCTTTGCTCCTTTCTCTCTCTCCCCCTACCTCTCCCACCCTCTGCCTTTTTCATTAGACTCTTCTACATAATCATACTTCTCCTCCACAGAACCTGTCACCAACACCTCCTGTTCTAGTCCAGGCCTTTAACGCTTTGTGTCCAAAATACCCCATTTGTCTGCCAGCCAGTCTCACCTCATTCTACCTCCAGTCACTGCTTTTAGATCATATGTCAAATAACATTTGGATTGTGGCACTTTCCTATTCAAGAATCTGGCTCCCTCTTTCTTACCCTGTCCTGTAGCAAATATAAATTGTCTCTTTCAAAGCCCTTTATAAGCTATCTTTTTGGGGGGGCGGTGGGGGGGCACACCAGTGGCATATGGAAGTTCCCAGGCTAGGGGTTGGACAGGAGCTGCAGATGCCATCCTCCACCACAACCACAGCAATGCCAGATCCGAGCCACATCTTCAACCTATACCACGGCTCACAGCAACGCCAGATCCTTAACCCACTGAGTGAGACCAGGGATCGAACCCGTGTCCTCATGGATCCTAGTCAGGTCTGTTACTGCTGAGCCACAAAGGGAACTCCCCTTTAAAAGCTATCTTTACCCACCCAGCCCAACCTACGTCCTTGCTCCAGTCACACCCTGCAACCAGCTTTGTGCTTTTGCTGTTGGTTTTCCAGTAGAATCTAGCACAGGCTCTGGAGATGGACCACCTTGGTTTGAATCCAAGTTCCACCACTTATTTTCTCTGTTACTTTAGACAGGTGCCTCCACTTCTCAGAGCTCTAGTTGCCATTGAGAGTAAAATGGGGGTAACAGTAACTAATCATTGGGGTTGTAAAGACCAAATGAGACAACGCATGCCAACTGCCTAGAATGGGGTCTGGTAAGCCCTCAATTGGTTTCAGTTATTCCTGTGACTGTTCCCTCTGCCTGGCATGCCCCTCCCATTTTGTTCGTCTAAATTCTCCCCTGTTGTTCAAGGTACTGCTTACGTACCATCTACTCCAGGGAGCTTGTCCTTAGTCATCTAGTCCTCATGGTTTAGCCCATAATAATAGAGTACATGATACTGCTCATCATCATTTCATGTTTGTTACTCTCCACCTACCAACTATACTAAGCCAGTAGGTAACGGGACAAAATGAAGTGAGACAGATCTACTAGGTTCGTATCCTGAATCTACCATTTTGGATGTGCGATTCTACATAAGTCACCAAACCCTTCAGAGCTTCAGTTTTCTTCTCTGGAACAAAACAAACCAGTGATCTTTACCTGACTAGGTTATTGTGGTGATTAAAGGTAATATTCTCAAAGCATCTGGGACACATACTTATGCAGAGCAAGTGGTCAATAAGGAATGATAATAAGAGTTGTCAGCTCAAACTTGTCTTTTGAGAGGGTTCAAGGGTACTTCCACCCAGATTTGTTCATCCACTGTCAAGTTTCCGCAAGCATCACTGACATCTACCCTGTGTAAGGTAGCTTACAAAGATCCCTGCTCTCTTTAGGCTTTCTCCAGGAGTAAGAACCAACCCTAAGGAAGAGAGAAGCAAGGCAGTGGGAGCTTTGGGAACCACTGAGAGAAAAGCACAAGCTGCCGGGAGGAAAATCCTAGCGGAGAATTTGCAGCCAGAGCTGGAGCCTTCTAGTTTGGGGAGGGAGAGGAAACTATCTCTAGGGTCTCATGCTTGGCCTATCATTATTCCTGAAGAGCCCTAGACTTGGAGTCAGTCCACATTCACATTCCAATCCTAGCTGTGTGACCTGGGGCAAGTCACTTCTCTGGGTTGTAGATTCTTTATCTGTAAAATGGGGACCCTTTCTCACCATCCCTTATTCAAGAGTTATAGTCTGGATTCAATGCAGCCCCAGGCGTAAAATCACTCAGCACAGTGCCTGACATACTTATTCACTTAAAATAACGACAGGGACCATTTATTAAATGCTTAAGATGGACCTGGCACTGAGCACTTTGCATGCATTAGTTGAGGCAATCCTCGCTCCAGCCTTATCCGTAAGCACTTATTATGATGCCCTCTTTACAGATGAAGAAACAGAGACACAGAAAGCTGAACTGCTTTGCCAAGAACACGCAGCTAGTAACCACCAGTTGAGAATGAAGCTCAGGTCCTCCAGCCCTTTTTAGGATACCACACGACCCCACCTCCCTAAAGAGGGATCTATCTCAAAAAGCTTATATACCTGAGGCATTCCCTCAAGAAGCAGTCAGAAAAGGAAAGTCCTAAAGTTTAAACCATCCCCTCCTTTGGCAGTGGGGAAGGAGGATGAGGAGGAGAAATAGGCACTGAGGTAAGAAAATGCCAACCACCAATCATGAAACTCCAGGCCTAGCTGTGGAGGCAACAACCCCAGTGCCTGCCCTTACCCCTAAAGTGCTATCATTAAACACACACCCTATCATTTTCTTTTTCTTCTTTTTTTTTTTTTTTGGCTGCACCCAGCGTATGCAGAAGTTCTGGGGCCAGGGATCAAACTTGTGCCACAGCAGTGATCTGAGCCGCTGCAGTGACAAAACTGAATCCTTAACACACTGAGCAACCAGAGAACTCCATTTTTTAAAAATCACTGTGCCCGTGGCACGTGCAAGTTCCTGGGTCAGGGACTGAACCCACACCACAGCAGCAACCCGAGCCGCCGTAACGATGATGCTGGGTCCTGAACCCACTGTGCCACAAAGGAACTCTGCAAATTCCTTTCTTAAGAAGCAGAAAGAAAGGGATATTGAAGAAAGCAAGCAGAAGGGGGAAGATGGGCAGCAGCTGTGATGGCCATGGCTACCAGTCGTACCTACCATGGAAGTTGCCTGGGATGTGGAGATGGCTTAAGAGAGAGCTGGATATCCAGCCAGCTCAGACGCGCCTCAACAACCCCAGCCCCCACAGCTTCTTTCCGCAGGCTGGATCTTCCTTTAGTCGAGACTCATCTGCCTTCCTTTAACACCTCTTGAGAGGAGGGGCTGTCAGCCCAAGCCCCTGAGTGTGATCCAAGGGGTCAGGCATAATCAGGTCCCAGTTCCAAGAACAGAGAGGAGTAGCACTGAAGGCAAGGTGTGGCCATCAGCCTGGTTGGGCCTAGAGGAGGTGACAGCCTTAGGGAATGAAAGCCAGGGTCAAGAGCTGGATAGCAGTGGAGACGCTGCTCCAGAAACCAGCCAGCATCCTGGTGGCAAAGGGAAGGATGAAAGGCAGTTCCACTAGCATAAACAGCCCCCCCCCCATTCCCTACTCCATCCTCCTCTGAGCCCTGGCCCGCCCCCTTCCACAGCTCAGAGGCCAATAAGGAAGTTGGGCCCCCAGCCACTGCTAGAACTCAGGAAAGGAGCAAGGAAATGATGTTTGTGAAAGATAAAGCGGGTGTCTAAAAAGAATTTTTAAAAATACACGTAAGTGAGAGAGAAAAATACCCCAGACACATACACTTAAAAGAATTCCTGTGCTTCCTGGACTGAGTTGACCCCACCCAGCCATCTCCGCAGGTCCTCTGGGCCCCAGAAAAGGAAAGCCCAGATTAGCCAGGCCCAGTAGCCTCCAGGCCCAGAAAAGCAAGTGGCGTTACAGCTGATTTTACATACCTGGGAGCAAGCAACCTAGAGATCTCCCAGGGTGAAGGTCCTGCAGAGATAGAAAGACTCACAAAGCATTCTGGGCTGTATTTACAAGGTGTGCATGGCCTACAGGCATCTGAACAGACCCAAAGGAAACTCCATTTCCCACCAGAATTCCAATTCCAAAATAGTGCTGCTTGGAGTCAGCACCCCTGCCTCTGGCCATGATTTCGCTCTGACCTCTGGCAATTTACTCCCCCTCTTTGGGCTTCTGTTTCCTCTCTGTGAAATAAAACACTGAAATCCATTGTCACAAACACCCTGTCCAGATAGGGCATGCTCTTATATAACAGTCTCGGGTCCCAGGCTAGGGGTCCCCATCACAGCTTCACTGACCTACACAACAGCCAGAGCCCAGGGTGGCTGCACAGGAATTTGTTGCCCACTCTGAGCCCAAGTGCAGGCATCAGAATTCATTTCTCTTGGGGATTTAGAGTTGGGGTTTTTCCCTTCATCATACACCTGGATCCCCACTCCAGTTGCCCTTGGCCTCTGGTCCCAATTCCAGCCATTTCTGGCCAGGAGAGGGCTTAGCGGTGAGCATCCTCAGGACAAGAAGACCAGGGCCTTTCCTCTCTGGAGAAATCATTCCAGGAGGCCCCTTCTCCTCCTCCCTCTGAACCTCCTAGGAAGGTCTGGGTGGACTTTTGTCTGTCCCACAAAAGGCAGATGCCATTCAAGTACACTCAGATAGCAAGAACTAATGTTTGGGGGAAGTTTGGGAATTTTGTGGGCATATGGATCTGACTTGGAGTCTCAGCTTTCCCACCCACTAGTTGTTTGGCCTTGGGAATGTCACAGAGCATCAGTTTCCTCATCTGCAATGCAGGTCTGGCACACACTAGGCATTCAATAAATGGCACCCGTCATTAGTATTATCCTCTACCCCAAATAATGAAGGGCAAGGCACTGTCAGGGGCAAGAACAAGAATTTCTTCAAGCCCAATGAAGATGAAAGTGAAAGGACCGACTAAGAGAAGGTTCACAAGCCAAGCCTCGTTGTCTAGAGTAGCATCTCTCAAAGTTCACTGGCCAGACTAGTTACCTGGCCATCTTGGATTGGATTCTGATTCAGTAGCTCTGGAGCAGGCTCCAGATCCTGACTTTCTCACTCGCTCTAGAATGATGATGACGCTGCTGGTGTGATAACCACATTCCGACAATACACTAGGGAATACCATACCTTTAGTGTTAACAGTACGCTAAAGAATTAACCTTTGGTTTGAAAAAGCATCAGGATAAACAGTCTCTTCCGATGTCAATCTTCTGGTCGCCAAGTGCCTTCCTCCTCCACTCAGTCACCCAGTCCATAAAAATGCTTCCCCGATGAGGCTTGCTGAGCCCCTCACTTCCTAACAAGATTGAGAACAATAAATGTGATAGCAATCTGGCCCTGTCAGTGGCCAGGTGGGCTGAGGAAGGTTTTTTTTTTGGGGGGGGTGCACCCTTGGCATGAGGAAGTTCCCAGGCTAGGGGCTGAATCGGAGCTGCAGCTGCCAGCCTACACCACAGCCACAGCAACACGGGATCCAAGCCACATCTGCGACCTATACCACAGCTCACGGCAACACTGGATCCTTAACCCACTGAGCGTAGGCCAGGGATGGAACCTGCATCCTCATGGATCCTAGTCGGGTTGGTTACCGCTGAGACATTACAGGAAGTCCTGGGGAAGTTTTGACTAGAGGTACAAGCATGTTCTTGGGACTGGCTCAGGTAGGGAGGCAGGGTGGGAGTATGAGAATTGGGTAGTGACCAGAGGAGGTGATATGATGGGCAGATGGACACAGACAGCATATTGGGCAGAGGATGATAAGAGAGGAATGTGAGCTGTTTGAGGGCATTTGGGATTTTGGGGAAAGAGGCTGGGAGATGGGGTGGGGATAAAGGGGCCACCCTTTCACTTAGCAGAGCTAAGTTCCAGACAACATGAGCAAATATCTCCTCCTATGTTCATGGGAAGGTAAAGATGGCTGCTTCTTTTCCAGTCACTGAGAAGATAAGAACTTGGCATGGGTGCAAGGAAGGTGGCCACATGCGGACCGATATGGCAAATCCATCAGAAGCTGGCTCCTTGTAAAGAGTCCTTGTAAAGGCTGTGGTGAGAGGGGAGGGGAGGGAGGTGGGCAAGTTCTAGAAGTAGTCAATCTCCAGCTGTTCTAATGGGTTGTCACTCCAATAGCCTCCAATAGCACTACCTGTCTCTGAGCCTGGCTCCCAGCAGACCCCTCAGGAGCCACTCAGAGGGAGGAAGGGAGGGGGTGAGCAGAAAGAGAACCGTGGCTCTGATCCAAGCCATGGCAAGAAGGAAAATATGGCCCCTGCTGCTTGGGGCTGTGCTTAGCCTGAGGTCTGGGCCATAGCCTACTGCAGGCTCTTTCCTCTTTTGAAAGTGTTTAGATAAGGAGAAGCACAAAAGAGTGTCCTTGATTAGCTCTGTTTACTTTCTGTGGCTCTTCCAACCCTCTCCCCCTGCCCCCCGACAGCACATTCCACCTGCCCCACATGAAGGAATCCAAGCTCATTCTGGCCTGCCCAGCAGGAAGGGAAGCCCGCACACAGGCGGGTGGATAGAACAATGCATGGCTTGTTTATCTGACAGAAGGAGACAAAAGCTGCTTGATCACTGTAGAGGGATACAGAGCTCTGAAGTCCTCCTCACATCCCACTGTCAGCTGGGGGACCTTGCAGCCTGGTGATCCAGAGACCCTTCCTTGTACAGACCCAACCAAGGGTTGGGGGGAGCATGTACATGTATGTAAATGTGTGATGTATGTGTATGGGTGTGTGTATGTGGGTACGTGTGTGTGTGTGTGTGTGTGTGTGTGTGTGTGTATTTATAATCTTAAACGGAGCTTTTAGGACAATGCCTTTCTGGTCGGTTGGGGAGTTATGATTTGGGTCACCTGAAATATGGGCACTTTACGTAGAAAGGGCATTTGGTACCCAGTTCTGCCTCCCTACCTTCCCCACTTGCCTCTACTTCCCGTCACTGCTCTGAATAGCCAGGTCAAGTTCTTTCATGTAAATCTGCTAGATCCTCCTTTCCACCCTCCACTTCAGGATCCCTCCTTGGCTAAAAGGAAACCCAGGGTACTGAATAAGAAAAGAAGGCAGGAGTTCCCATTGTGGCACAGTGGAAATGAATCCGACTAGTATCCATGAGGATGCGGGGGGTTAGATGCCTGGCCTCTCTCAGTGGGTTAAGGATTCGGTGTTGCCAGGAGCTGTGGTATGGGGTGCAGATGCAGCTTAGATCCTGTGTTGCTGTGGCTGTGCTGTATGCTGGTAGCCGCAGCTCCAATTCTACCCCTAGCCTGGGCACTTTCATATGCCACAGGTACAGCCCTAAACAGCAAAAAAAAAAAAAAAAAAGGAAGGGAATGTTGGGGTGGGAGTAAAGATTCTCTCAAATGCTACAGTGTATATAGGGTGGGGGTAGCTTTTGGCTTTCCAAGTAAAGACCAATACTCTCATCTAGTTAGGGCCTTTACATTTGGTCTTCTGCTTTCATTTCTCCATTTTTCCACACTGGAATCTTTAAAACATAGGGTTGCCTCTTTTTTCTAAAGGAGGTTGGAAGAAGGCAATTGTATGAATCATGTGGAAGAGCTCTGCAAATATTAGGGGCTAGAAAAATGCTTCGTAGTTTAGAAACACAGTAGTTGGAATGCTCTTTCCGAGTGGACTGGGAAGCATAGTCTAGTTTATTTGATAAAACATACCCATCCTAGACTGTTTCTTGTCAGTGATCCCAAAGGCAAGGAGGCGGGGGGTACATATTTCTCAGTTTCTGGAAGCAAGAGGAGCAAGTCAGATCTCTGATTACTGAAAGAGGGCTTTTCTCTCTTCTCTATATATACAAAAGCTGAGGGTGACTTTAGAGGAGCCCATAGGGAAAATGACAATCGGTTCTGTTGAGTCAGCTTCTGTTGTGATGCCCAATTTCCAAACCACCACTCCAGAGTGATAAAGAAGGTGGAGGATGGTTTTTCCTTCAGTTCCGATTTCTATCAGTAATATTTGCAGTGTCCCTGGGGAAGAAGGTTACGGGAATAATACAAGATGTCCTTTCTTCTCCCTTTAAGCCAAATGCCTCCTTCAGCTCAAACTCCATATTGGAGATACCAATTTTCGGGAAAATGAAGGACTCCACAGAAGTTTCTCCCAAAGTCAAGTCTCAAAACCCATATAATTGCTTTTGGCCACTCCCTGAGTCACTGCCACTACTAGAGCCATGAAGCCCAAGGACAAGAGCCAACAATGGTGAGGACCCCAGTAGACCAAGACAACCTACTCACCCTGCTGTGAGCAAACATGACAATGAGGATGGGCCAATGCTCAGTAGAGCTGGAGCACAATGAGCAAGGCAGACAGTAGAGGGACATGAGGTTGGGGATGTGCTAAGACCAGATTATGGAGTTTTCAAAGGCCAAGGGAGCAAGTTAGCATGTTATTCTCAGTGCAGCTACTGGAGGTTGTTTGGCTGGGGACCACCATGACCTAAGTATTATAAAGATCTCACTTGGTGGATGGATTTAGGCAGGATAAGAGTAGAAGCTTACAAACCAGTTAAAAAGACTCTTATACGTAAGAGATAATGGTGATTTATTCTCGGGAGGAAGCAGGAGAGGTAGAGAAAAGAGGTTTGACTAGAGGTATCTTGAAGACGGAGAGCTGACAATATTTGTTGATGGATTGAATGCAGATGATGAGGGAAAAAGAAGAAACCACGACATTTGGGTCATCTGGCATCTGTATCTTCTTAGCACAGAATTCATTCCCAAAACTGAGTCATTAGTAGTTCTTAAAAAAAGGTTGGCTGTCTTTACCACCCTTTTAAAAAAATTTTTACTTTATTTTTTATATGTAATGATTTTTTCCCATTATATTCTTTTATTAAAGCATTTATGGAGATCCTATCTACATCGAAGGTGCTTGGACAGGTACTATGGAACATGCCAAAACAAAGAAGATATAATCCCTGTGCTCAAGAAACTTTTAGCATGGTGGGGGGTGAATAAAAATACTTAAGCAACTAAAGGGCAGAATGTCATGTCATAAAGGAAATGCTAACAAAAGCAGAGTTTTACAAAAAAGGCGAACAAGGACCTACTGTATAGTGCAGGGAACTATATTCAATATCTTGTATAGCCTATAGTGGAAAAGAATCCTAAAAAGAACACACATACACATGCATGCATGTATGTATGTATCTGAATCTCTGAATCACTTTGCTGTATACCTGAAACTAACACAGTACTGTAAATCCCCATACGTCAATTAAAAAAATTAACCACTCATGTAATAAAAACATTGTTAAGCAAGCTTCCTTAATTTTTTGTTGAAATACTATAAAATTGGTGTCTAAAACCAGACAGTCAATGGAAAAAAAAAGAGAGAAAGCACAGCTGGTTGAATCAAGGAAGACTTCGAAGAGCCTCAAATTTTGAAGACTCTGTACAATTTCAATGGGAGGAGATGGGAAATGGTCATGCCAGGTTTTGCATAAACAAAAGTGGGAAAAGCAGGAATATGCTAATCTGCAAGGCACAAAGGAAGTAACATGAGAATGATGCAACAATACCATGGGCCTTAAGTGTCAGGATGAAGCATTTGCTTTACATAATCTGATAGGCAAGAGAGAGGCTTTGGAGGTTCTGGGGTAGGGGAGCAACATGGTAAAAGCAGTACTTTTACACAGGCTATTTTCATGTAGGTCTCATGTAGGATGGGTCATGTGGATAAATACTGAAAGCGTGGTGAAGTGAATAGGCTAGTGCAATAGACAAAATAAGAGGTAGAACTAGAGCAATGACAGTGAGGATGGAGCCTAAGGGAAGGATGAGAGCAAGGACCTAAGAGACAGAATCAAGAAGCTTGGACTACTCAATAAATATGGAGGAGAGAGAGAGGACATAAGATGACGGTGAAACACCTAGGTGAAGGGTGGTATCACTAATCTAAATAGGGAAATTGAGAGCTGGAGCTGGCTCCAGGAGACAGGTGTTTGATTTTAGACATGAGCGCATTTGATATGCTGTCAAATAATGTAGACAGCCATGCCCAGCAAGCAGCTTGACATCTGGGCTGCAGTGCTAAAAAGAGAGGCTAGGGCAGGGTATGGACATGTGGTCGTTATCCACAGAGCGGAGGCAGCCGAGGCTGTCACAGTGGATGTGACTGCCCACATTAAATGCCTGCAAAGGAAAGAGTGTGAATGACATATCTCTATGGGATAACTATAGAGGAAGAAGAGCTCATCAAAGAGACAAAACAATATCATGCCATTCTCAATGATATTGGCAATATATATTTTTTAAAATTAAGTGTCAGCAAAGTTGCAGGGAAATAGGCATTCTTATACACTGCTGGACAGGAATGGATATGGTTATACATTTGCCAGGGGGAAATATGCCATATGTTATCAAGAGACATAAAAATGTTCCTACTGTGCTTGTTTTAGCTGACATATACTAAAATTGGAACAATACAGAAAGGATTAGCATGGCCCCTGCACAAGGATGACACGCAAATTTGTGAAGCACTCCGTATTTTTTTTTTCTAGAATGAGACAGTGATGATGGTCATACAGCCTTGTAAATATACTAAAACCCACTGAAGTTTCACACTTCAAAGTAGCGAATTTTAAGGTAGGTGAATTATATCTGTTTTTAAAAATGTTCCTACCCTTGGGGAGTTGCCATCATGGTGCACCAGAAATGAATTCGACTAGGAACCATGAGGTTGCAGGTTCGATCCCTGGCCTCACTCAGTGGGTTAAGGATCTGGTGTTGCCATGAGCTGTGGTGAAGGTCACACACGTGGCTTGGGTCTGGTGTTGCTGTGGCTGTGGAGTAGGCTGGCAGCTACAGCTCCGATTAGACCCCTAGCCTGGGAACCTCCATATGTCAGGGATGTGGCTCTAAAAAAAAAAAAAAATGTTCCTACCCTTTAATCTAGTCTTTCCATTCTGAGGATTTCATCCTAGAAGAGCAATTAGATATACATGTTGGTTTGTATACATGAAGTGTCATCCACTGCAGGGTTATTTGTAATGTAAAATTTGGAATATCCTAACCATTCAATATTTAGGAAGTTAGGTGAGGTACTGTGTATCTACATGAAGGAATAATAGTTTGCCATTAAAAACCATGCTTTTGAAGACAAGTTAATGATCCTGGAAAAGGCTTACAATATAATGGTAAGGGGAAAAAACAGTATATAAACCTGTACATAATACCAGCCCAATTAGAAAAAGTATATATTCATGTATAAGCATACACATATTAAAAGGTCGGATGAAAAAGTTCACCACCAAGTATTTATCTCCGTGTGGTAAAATTAAGGATTATTTTAATTCTTTATACATTTTAAAAATTCCAAAATTTTCTACACTACACATGTATTACTTTTGTTTTTTTTTTTTTTTTTTTTTTTTTTTTTTTTTTTTTTTTAATTTTATTTTCCCACTGTACAGCAAGGGGGTCAGGTTATCCTTACATGTATACATTACAATTACAGTTTTTCCCCCACCATTTCTTCTGTTGCAACATGAGTATCTAGACATAGTTCTCAATGCTATTCAGCGGGATCTCCTTGTAAATCTATTCTACGTTGTGACTGATAAGCCCAAGCTCCCAATCCCTCCCACTCCCTCCCCCTCCCATCAGGCAACCACAAGTCTCTTCTCCAAGTCCATGATTGATTTTCTTTTCTGAGGAGATGTTCATTTGTGCTGGATATTAGATTCCAGTTATAAGTGATGTCATATGGTATTTGTCTTTGTCTTTCTGGCTCATTTCACTCAGTATGAGATTCTCTAGTTCCATCCATGTTGCTGCAAATGGCATGATGTCATCCTTTTTTATGGCTGAGTAGTATTCCATCGTGTATATATACCACATCTTCCGAATCCAATCCTCTGTCGATGGACATTTGGATTGTTTCCATGTCCTGGCTATTGTGAATAGTGCTGCAATGAACATGCGGGTGCATGTGTCTCTTTTAAGTAGAGCTTTGTCCGGATAGATGCCCAAGAGTGGGATTGCAGGGTCATATGGAAGTTCTATGTATAGATTTCTAAGGTATCTCCAAACTGTTCTCCATAGTGGCTGTACCAGTTTACATTCCCACCAGCAGTGCAGGAGGGTTCCCTTTTCTCCACAGCCCCTCCAGCACTTGTTATTTGTGGATTTATGAATGATGGCCATTCTGACTGGTGTGAGGTGGTATCTCATGGTAGTTTTGATTTGCATTTCTCTTATAATCAGCGATGTTGAGCATTTTTTCATGTGTTTGTTGGCCATCTGTATATCTTCCTTGGAGAAATGTCTATTCAGGTCTTTTGCCCATTTTTCCATTGATTGATTGGTTTTTTTGCTGTTGAGTTGTATAAGTTGCTTGTATATTCTAGAGATTAAGCCCTTGTCAGTTGCATCATTTGAAACTATTTTCTCCCATTCTGTAAGTTGTCTTTTTGTTTTCTTTTGGGTTTCCTTTGCTGTGCAAAAGCTTTTCAGTTTGATGAGGTCCCATGGGTTTATTTTTGCTCTAGTTTCTATTGCTTTGGGAGACTGACCTGAGAAAATATTCATGATGTTGATGTCAGAGAGTGTTTTGCCTATGTTTTCTTCTAGGAGTTTGATGGTGTCCTGTCGTATATTTAAGTCTTTCAGCCATTTGGAGTTTATTTTTGTGCATGGTGTGAGGGTGTGTTCTAGTTTCATTGCTTTGCATGCAGCTGTCCAGGTTTCCCAGCAATGCTTGCTGAATAGACTTTCCTTTTCCCATTTGATGTTCTTGCCTCCCTTGTCAAAGATTAATTGACCATAGGTGTCAGGGTTAATTTCCAGATTCTCTATTCTGTTCCATTGGTCTGTCTGTCTGTTTTGATACCAGTACCACACTGTTTTGATGACTGTGGCTTTGTAGTATTTCTTGAAGTCTGGGAGAGTTATGCCTCCTGCTTGGTTTTTGTTTCTCAGGATTGCTTTGGCGATTCTGGGTCTTTTGTTGTTCCATATAAATGTTTGGATTGTTTGTTCTAGTTCTGTGAAAAATGTCATGGGTAATTTGATAGGGATTGCATTGAATCTGTAGATTGCTTTGGGTAGGATGGCCATTTTCACAATATTGATTTTTCCAATCCAGGAACATGGAATATCTTTCCATTTTTTTACATCTTCTTTGATTTCTTTGATTAAGGTTTTATAGTTCTCGGCATATAGGTCCTTTACCTCTTTGGTTAGGTGTATTCCGAGGTATTTGATTTTGTGAGGTACAATTTTAAAAGGTATCGTATTTTTGTATTCCTTTTCTAATGCTTCATTGCTGGTATACAGAAATGCAACTGACTTCTGAATGTTAATCTTATATCCTGCCACTTTGCTGAATTTATTAATCAGTTCAAGGAGTTTTGGGGTTGAGTCCTTAGGGTTTTCTAGGTATAGAATCATGTCATCTGCATACAGTGACAGTTTGATCTCTTCTCTTCCTATATGGATGCCTTTGATTTCTTTTGTTTGTCTAATTGCTGTGGCTAAGACTTCCAAAACTATGTTGAAGAGCAGTGGTGAGAGTGGGCATCCCTGTCTTGTTCCAGATTTGAGTGAGAAGGCTTTCAGTTTTTCCCCATTGAGGATTATATTTGCTGTGGGTTTATCATAAATGGCTTTGATTATATTCAGGAATGTTCCCTCTATACCCACTTTGGCGAGGGTCTTGATCATGAATGGATGTTGAACTTTGTCAAATGCTTTTTCTGCATCTATTGAGATGATCATATGATTTTTGACTTTTTTCTTGTTAATGTGGTGTATGATGTTGATTGATTTGCGTATGTTGAACCATCCTTGTGAACCTGGGATGAACCCAACCTGGTCATGGTGTATAATTTTTTTGATATGTTGTTGGATTCGGTTGGCTAAGATTTTGTTGAGAAGTTTTGCATCTATATTCATCAATGATATTGGGCGATAGTTTTCTTTTTTGGTGGTATCTCTGCCTGGTTTTGGAATGAGGGTGATGGTGGCCTCATAGAATGTCTTTGGGAGTATTCCTTCTTCTTCAACCTTTTGAAAGAGTTTAAGGAGGATGGGCACCAATTCCTCTTTATATGTTTGATAGAATTCACCTGTGAAGCCATCTGGTCCTGGGCTTTTATTTGTAGGGAGTGATTTTATGACCTCTTCAATTTCATTTCTAGTGATTGGTCTGTTCAGTTGGTCTGTTTCTGCTTGATTCAGTTTTGGCAGGCTGTAAGATTCTAGAAAATTGTCCATTTCTTCCAGATTGTCAAACTTATTGCCATATAGTTGTTCATAGTATTCTCTTATGGTTTTTTGAATTTCTGCTGTATCCGTTGTGATTTCTCCTTTTTCATTTATAATTTTGGTGATTTGGGTTCTTTCTCTCCTCTTTTTAGTGAGTCTGGCCAGGGGTTTATCAATTTTGTTCACCTTTTCAAAGAACCAGCTCTTGGTTTTATTAATTTTCTCTATTGTTTTTTGAGTCTCTATTTTATTGATTTCTTCTTTGATCTTTACAATTTCCTTCCTTCTGCTGACTTTAGGACTTCTTTGTTCTTCTTTTTCTAATTCATTTAGGTGGAGGGTTAAGTTGTCAATTTGGGATCTTTCTTCTTTTTTGAGAAAGGCCTGGATTGCTATAAATTTCCCTCTGAGCACTGCTTTCGCAGCATCCCATAGATTTTGAGAGGTTGTGTCTTCATTATCATTTGTTTCAAGATAGTTTTTAATTTCCTTCTTGATTTCCTCATTGACCCATTGGTTTTTTAGTAGCATGTTGTTTAGTCTCCATGGAGTAGGTTTTTTCTCTTTCCTTTTCCCATGGTTGATTTCTAATTTCATGGCATTGTGGTCAGAGAAGATACTTGAGATAATTTCTATGCTCCTAAATTTATTGAGATTCGCTTTATGTCCCAATATGTGGTCGATTCTTGAGAATGTTCCATGAGCATTTGAGAAGAATGTGTATTCTGATTTTTTTGGATGTAGTGTCCTGAAGATATCAATTAAGTCTAACTTTTCTATTGTTTCCTTTAGGATCTCTGTTGCTTTATTGGTTTTCTGTCTAGAGGATCTGTCCATTGATGTGAGGGGGGTATTTAGGTCTCCTACTATGATTGTATTCTCATCAATATCTCCCTTTATGTCTGTTAATATTTGTTGTATGTATCTGGGTGCTCCTATGTTTGGGGCATATATGTTGATGATAGTAACATCCTCTCCTTGGATGGATCCCTTAATCATTAAATAGTGTCCTTCTTTGTCTTTCTTTATGTCTTTTGTTTTAAAGTCTATTTTGTCTGATATGAGCGTTGCAACTCCTGCTTTTCTGTCATGTCTATTGGCATGAAATACTTTTCCCCAGCCTTTCACTTTCAATCTATATGTATCTTTTGTCCTAAGGTGAGTTTCTTGTAGGCAGCATATTGAAGGTTTTTGCCGTTTTATCCACTCAGCCATTCTGTGTCTTTTGATTGGGGCATTCAGTCCATTGACATTTAAGGTGATAATTGATAGATGATTATTTATTGCCATTTGATCCTCGTGTTCCAGTTGATTCTATGGTTCTCCATTCTTCTTTTTTTTTTTTTTTTTTTTTGGTTGGATGGTCTCCTGTTATTATCTGCTTGAGTGTATTTTTTTTTTTCATTTTTTGCAAATGCAATATTTGGTTTTGGCTTGTGGTTGCCCTGTTTTTTAAGTATGCTAACCCCTTCCCATAATTGTGTGTTTTAGCCTGATGGTCCTGTAAGTTCAAACACTTCATTATTATATTAAAATTAAGAAGAGAGACATACATACAAACAAAAAGGATTATTTACCTCCTAACATCCCTTGCCCACATTTTATGGTTTTGATGACTCTTTTATTTTTTTCTTTTTAATTTTATTTTGTTTGAAGCATGTTCATGATTAAATCTGTATGCTGGCTTATTTGAGTGACTGCTCTCTGATTGTATCTTCCTCAGTCCTAGTTCTTCCTCTTCTTCTTCTTCTTCTTTTTTTTTTTTTCTTTTCTTTTTTCTTCCCTTTCCTTCCTTTCTTTTTGGTTTAGAGAAGCCCTTTCAATATTTCCTTTAACCTGGGTTTTGTGTTGCTGTATTCTTTAAGTTTTTGTTTGTTGGGAAAAATTTTTATTTCCCCTTCTATTTTAAATGATATTCTTGCTGGATAAAGTATTCTAGGGTGCATATTTTTTCCTTTGAGCACTTTAAATATCTCTTGCCATTCCCTCCTGGCCTGTAGTGTTTCTGTAGAGAAATCAGCTGATATTCTTATGGGGGTTCCCTTGTAGGTAACATTCTGTTTTTCTCTTGCTGCCTTTAGGATCCTCTCTTTATCACTAACTTTTGCCATTTTTATTATGATGTGTCTTGGTGTGGGTCTGTTTGGGTTCAGTTTGTTTGGGGCCCTCTGTGCTTCTTGTATCTTGAATCCAGTATCCTTTAGATTTGGGAAGTTTCCAGCGATAATTTCTTCAAATATATTTTCCATTCCTTTATCTTTTTCTACTCCTTCTGGAATTCCTATTATGCGTAGATTGGCCCGTTTTATATTATCCCATAGGTCTCTTATATTGCTTTCCAGTTTTTTGATTCGGTTTTCTGTCTGTTGACCAGATTGAGTGATTTCCATTATTCTATCTTCCATATCACTGATTCGTTCTTCTGCATTATTCATTCTGGTTTTTACTGCCCCTAGTTCAGTTTGCATCTCTGCAAATGAATGTTCTAGTTTTTCTTGGCTCCTCCTTATATTTTCTAGCTCCTTTCTGAGGGTATCTGCATTGCTGTTCATATCTTCTCTTAATTCCTTCAGTATTTTCACTATTTCTCTTTTGAACTCCAGGTCTGTCAGACTGCAGAGATCAGTTTCATTGTTGACTGTTTTAGGTGAGTTCTCCTGTTGGTTTGACTGGGGGTGGTTTCTCAGCTTCTTCATCTTGCTTGTTGTCTTCTTTCTCCTGAGAGAGTTGTACTCTCCGTTATCGGGTAGTGTTTGCCTTGTCACTGCCCTGGAATATTTCCTGAGGGCTGTCGTTGTTGGTCAATCTTTTTTTGAGGCAGTGTGGCTTTTCTGAAGTGTTGATGGGACTAACAGTGTTTCTTTGAAGCAAAGGAGGACTTCCTGAGGGCAGACAGGACTGGGAGGTCCACCCCACGATGGTAGCAGATTTCACTTGGTTCTCAGCACCCCCTGGGGTCTTGGGCGGGTAGCAGGGCCCTTGGAGACTCAAGAGGTTCCTCCCCAGGGCAGCCCGACTCAGAAAGACCGTCTGAGATCTTTTCCCGATTCCGCCAGGCTTGTTGTAGCTTTTCTGGGCTGCAGGGGGTCCTGCCTGGAGCTGGCAGTCCTATGCAGCTGGTCCACTAGGTCTCAGCACCCCTTGGGGTCTTGGGCGGGTAGCAGGGCCTTTGGAGACTCAAGAGGCTCCTCCCCAGAACAGCCCGACTCAGAAAGACCGTCTGAGATCTTTTCCCAAGTCGGCCAGGCTTGTTGCAGCTTTTCTGGGCTGCAGGGGGTCCTGCCTGGAGCTGGCAGTCCTATGCAGCTGGTCCACTAGGTCTCAGCACCCCCTGGGGTCTTGGGCGGGTAGCAGGGCCCTTGGAGGCTCAAGAGGCTCCTCCCCAGGACAGCCCGACTCAGAAAGACCGTCTGAGATCTTTTCCCAAGTCGGCCAGTCTTGTTGCAGCTTTTCTGGGCTGCAGGGGGTCCTGCCTGGAGCTGGCAGTCCTATGCAGCTGGTCCACTAGGTCTCAGCACCCCTTGGGGTCTTGGGCGGGTAGCAGGGCCCTTGGAGGCTCAAGAGGCTCCTCCCCAGGGCAGCCCGACTCAGAAAGACCGTCTGAGATCTTTTCCCAAGTCGGCCAGGCTTGTTGCAGCTTTTCTGGGCTGCAGGGGGTCCTGCCTGGAGCTGGCAGTCCTATGCAGCTGGTCCACTAGGTCTCAGCACCCCCTGGGGTCTTGGGCGGGTAGCAGGGCCCTTGGAGGCTCAAGAGGCTCCTCCCCAGGACAGCCCGACTCAGAAAGACCGTCTGAGATCTTTTCCCAAGTCGGCCAGGCTTGTTGCAGCTTTTTCTGGGCTGCAGGGGGTCCTGCCTGGAGCTGGCAGTCCTATGCAGCTGGTCCACTAGGTCTCAGCACCCCCTGGGGTCTTGGGCGGGTAGCAGGGCCCTTGGAGACTCAAGAGGCTCCTCCCCAGGACAGCCCGACTCAGAAAGACCGTCTGAGATCTTTTCCCGATTCGGCCAGGCTTGTTGCAGCTTTTCTGGGCTGCAGGGGGTCCTGCCTGGAGCTGGCAGTCCTATGCAGCTGGTCCACTAGGTCTCAGCACCCCTTGGGGTCTTGGGCGGGTAGCAGGGCCCTTGGAGACTCAAGAGGCTCCTCCCCAGGACAGCCCGACTCAGAAAGACCGTCTGAGATCTTTTCCCAATTCGGCCAGGCTTGTTGCAGCTTTTCTGGGCTGCAGGGGGTCCTGCCTGGAGCTGGCAGTCCTATGCAGCTGGTCCACTAGGTCTTAGCACCCCCTGGGGTCTTGGGCGTGTAGCAAGGCCCTTGGAGACTCAAGAGGCTCCTCCCCGGGGGAGCCCGTCTCAGAAAAACCGTCGGAGAATTAGGTCGATCTATTCACGGCCTGGCTAGGCTTGTTCTAGCTTTTCTGGGCTGCAGGCCTTTTCTAGGGGGCTGGTGGTGTTTGGTGCTGCTCTGTGGAAGTGTAGCCCCTCCAAAGGGCAAGCAGGCCTGTGCAGGGAGAGCCCCTGCGGTGGTAGGCTTCAGGCAATTGTTGAGGCCAGCCCTCCTGGATGGCAGGCAGTCCCAGGTTCAGCGAGAGCATAGGGGGTGGCGGGGGTGGGGGGAGGGAATGCACTGGGAAGCACAGCTTTCTGCTAGCTAGCGGGCCTGTAAGCTTGCTGTGGCGTGGGGGGTATTCTATGGGGACCCACCCCTTCTTCTCTCCCCTCCCCAGCACGGGCGCAGACCAGGCTCTTCTCCCAGGTTCCCTCTGAGGCGGCTTTCCACTTCCCCGCCCCTAGAGTATTGCTCCCTTCCTCTGCGACAGCTTTGTTTTCTAGTCTCCCAGGCAGTCTCTGCCCCGTCAAATGGTTTAGAGACCTCCCAAGCAGTTTCCGCTCTTCCCCGCCCCCCTAGCCCGGGGACTAATCTCTGGAGCCGAGGTCTCGGTGCCCAGCCCCCCCCACCAGGCGTCCCCCGGCCCTTTCTTGGGGACTAACCTTCGGAGGCGAGGTCTCGGTGCCCAGCCCCAACCCAGGCGTCCCCCGGCCCCCTCTCGGGGACCAACCTTCAGAGCTGAGGTCTCGGTGCCCAGCCCCCACCCAGGCGTCCCCCTGCCCTTTCCCGGGGACTAACCTCTGGAGCCGAGGATTCGGTGCCCAGCCCCCACCCAGGCGTCTCAATTTTTGGTGACTGTGCCCGTAGTTCAGATGGTCCGTTGGGTTCTTGATCTTTTTTCCGTACTCCGACTTACTGCTACACTCTTCTCTGCATCTGGAGATTCCTCCGGTTCGTTTGATCTTTCCCCCGGTAGGAGACTTTCCAGGGTGCGGGATCCCTTTCTCCTCCGCAGTTCCCTTTCAGGAGCGCCCGTCCCGCTCGGATTCACCTTCTCTCACTCTCCTCTTTTCTCCCGTTCTGCCCAATAATGTCACGAACTTCTTGCCGTTATTGGAGTTTAGGTTCCTCTGCCAGCGATTGGTTGTTGTTCTGTGCGAGTCATTTCTTCTGTAGATGTGCTTTTTTTGTTGTGTTTGTGGGAGAGGGCGAGCGTGTCCCCCTACTCCTCCGCCATCTTGTCCTCGGTATGTATTACTTTTGAATGAGAAAAGCTTTCCAAAACAAACACACCCTTCTACACAGACATATCATTTACCCTGGCAACTGTCTAATACAACTGTCTGACACATTCCTAAGTTAGGAATCTGCAATTATACTTATGATTCCACTTAACTCTTTCAAACATCTGGATTTTGCCCTCAGGGAAATCAGCCCAGAGCCCACCAACCCAGCAAAATGGTTTCCCCAACAAATGCTTTCCTGCTTGACCGTGGATTCCTCTGTTTATACTACTAATTTAAAAAAATTCCTTCTGACAGTTTTTTACCCCAGTTGCTGTACTTTGCTGAGAGAGGTGGCCAGGGCTGAAAGAACAAGGAGCAAGTTGAAAAGGGGCCAGTCAGAGGAAAAAGGGAGGTCAAGTCAAGGTCATCATCAAGGCCATGCCCTATGGGTTAAACGCTTTTTTTTTTTTTCCTCCAAGGGCCATTCTTGGCTTTGGTTTCTTTCTAGGTGCCTGATGGACTTGGTCAGACAAAGTTGGGTGGAGAAGGGACAAAGCACAGGAAAATCTGGTGGGATGGTGGCAGCGAGTATTATTTGTGATGCCATTTTATTGCTAATATTTACAGTTCACAAAGAACTTTCATAGACACCATTCCATTTAATCCTTACAACAATCTTATAAACCCCACATTAGATAAGAAGAACCACAAGCTCAGAGGTGAAGTAAATCACACAAGGCTTGAATCTCAGTTCTTTGCTTCCAAATTCTGTGGGATTTTTTTTCCCCTAATGATATTTCTCGAAGTTTGTTCTACAGATCACCAGCAGCAGCATCTGAGAACTTGTTAGAAAAGAAATTCTGGGGCCCTACTCTAGACCTTTTGAATCAGAAACCCTGAGAGTGGAGCCCAGCCATCTGAATTGTTATGAGCCCTGCAAGTGATTCTGATGCATGCCCAAGCTGGAGAACCATCACTCTAAGTAACGCTACCATACATTCAAAAACAGATTTTCAAATGGCTTCTTTAAAATACTGGTACTTTGACTCCTGTGGAGTCTTGTCTTCCAGGGCAGCCTGGGCACCTCCCTTCAACTGCCAGTAGCTACGTACATAATCGAGGGAAGCTGCTTGAATAGAATTTGAGCTCCAGGGGCAGAACATTCTAGTTCACAGTGAGGCACATCCCAGAACCAAGAGGGAAGTTCCCACATCACAACTTCCCTTGTTGAGCTAAGCGAGCTAGTGAGCAGCTGCCCTATATCCATCTCCCCGCTGAAGTTTCTCTTCATAAAGGCTTTCAGGGTTTCACAATGGTCTGCCTGAGCCCCTGGGAAATTCCCGGATCTGATGTATTTATGTTTACAAACTCTAGTTCACCAGGATTTTCATTTCTTGGGTTTTCGGTTGGGTTTTCAGTTCAGTTACCGTTTTTCTTTACGGTAGGAAAAAAAATACAGTAATTGAAACAAAATTATTTTCCGTTTGGGGAAGCTGGACTCCTTACTCTTGCCTTCCCAACCCAGTTCCTACCCATTTTCCTCACGGCAGGTAACTGTCCTCTCTCCCTCTCCCTCCTTCCTTTGCTCTCTCAGTCATGCACATTCCTTCCCCCCGGGATGGGGAATAAATAAGTTATTTTTTGAAAACTGGGCTTGACTTAAATTGAATTTTAAATTGTCAAGGTAGTGTTTAAAAAAATTGAAACAAAACCCCATACATGGAAGTGGATTTAATTTGAAAATGCTAAAGCTGAAAGAATCAAGGGATGAAAGTTAGAAAGTTTCCAAGATTCTAGGCATGAACAGAATTTGTTGTATTTCCCCTTCCACACAGGTACTTGCATTGAATTCATTCATTGATTCATTGATTCATTCATTATTTTTTATTAGAGTATAGTTGATTTACAGTGTTGTGCCAATTTCTGCTGTACAGCAAAGTGACCCAGCCCCACACACACACACACACACACACACACACACACACATTCCCTTCTTATATAATCTTCAATCATTGTCTATGCCAGGAGATTGGCTATAGTTGCCCATTGTTTACCCATTCTAAATGTAATAGTTTGCATCTACTAACTCCAAACTCCCAGTCCATCCTACTCTCTCCCCCTCCTCCCTTGGCAACCACAAGTCTCTTTTCTATGTCCCTGAGTCTGTTTCTATTTTGTAGATAGGTTCATTTGTGCCATACTTTAGATTCCACATATAAGTAATATCATATGGTAAATTTGTCTTTCTCTTTCTGACTTATTTCACTTCATATATTCATTAGCTATTGAGAGCCAAGGAGGCACTGATCAAGGTGCTGGGACAAACCAATGAATACAACAGACAAGAGAGTCCTCATGGGGTTCAACTCAACAACCCTATGACAGGTAGTAATAAGTGACATGAAGACAGAGACAGCAGGGTAAGGGGTAAACTGACAGACAGGGCTGTGTGGGGGCCAGTTTGATTTTAGGAAGTGTGGTCAAGGAAGGCCTCTGGTAGGAGGTGATATCTGAGAAACACCGAAAGCTAACCACTAGACCATCGGGGAGAAGGTGATATTTGAGAGGGCTGCATAAACAAAGTCAGGGAAGGAGCCAGGTGAATATATGAGGGAAGAATCTTCTAGACAGAGGCATCAGGCAGAGCAGAGACAGGAATAGCTTGCCATGCTCCAAGAACAGTGTGAAAGCCAATGTGGTGGGAGCAGAATGAGTAAGACAAAGAGGGGTAGTAAATGAGCTTGGGAAAGGAGCCGGGGCCAGTGGAGTGGGTTCCAGACTCAGGGTTTAATTGTGGAGTGATGGGAATAAATCCTCTATCTATCATGTGTTAAATAGGCGCCAAGGAGTCTAAAAAGTCTACACTATGATCCTTGCCCTCAAGAAGCTTTCAATCCATCATCCATTGTGGGAAAAAAGCCAGAATTACAGGAGACTTGGAAAGGGGTGGGGATGCTTGCTGACTCATGTATAATTGTTCCTAATCATACTGAGCCATCTTTAGTAGAAAAGAGCCCCAAAGGAGAAAAAGGCTTGCCTCCTGTGCCAATTTGAGCAGAATCTTCCACCTCATACTTTAGGCATTTTTCTCTCAAAAGCACTTACAGTGTTTACTATGTATTATACATACTGAAAACATTTAATACTCATAACAATCCTCTGAAGCAGGTGCTACTATTATCACCCCCCTTGTTCAGAGAGGAAAATCAGAGGCTTGGAGAAGTAGGATAATTTGCCCATGCACAGAACTACAAAGTCACGGAGATGGTGATCAAACCCAGGAAGCCTGGCTCCAGAGCCCATATTCTTTTTTTTTTTTTTTTCCTAGGGCCGCTCCCACAGCATATGGAGGTGCCCAGGCTAGGGGTCTAATCGGAGTTGTAGCCAGCGGCCACAGCCACAGCCACAGCAACATGGGATCCGAGCTGCGTCTGCGACCTACACCACAGCTCATGGCAACGCCGGATCCTTAACCTACTGAGCGAGGCCGGGGATCGAACCCGCAACCTCATGGTTCCTAGTCGGATTCGTTAACCAGTGCGTCACGATAGGAACTCCCAAAGCCCATATTCTTTACAGCTATTCTAACCTGCCTCACCTACAGGTAGAGATAGAAGGATGCGGGGGGGGGGGTGATGAATCCAAAATTGAGAATAAAAGGGAACGTTTCCCAGATGTCCTGGGTGACCAAGAAGAGTTCTAGGGCATGTGGGAGACCTGGAGAAAAATACTGAACTAGCTTTGAGGAGAGCGAGAGAAGGCACTGCATTGGTGTTGGGGGTCCACGAGGAGTTTGAATGCACAACATTCAGGCAGGAGTGCTTTGATAGTGGCGACATTTCCTATAGGAAACTGAGAAGCCATGGGACTTTAGGGTATTCTGACCTACCCAGTACAGAATATATAAAATCTAATAGCCTGCAGCCAGATAAACCTACATAAAGGAGGTTAGGCTTGAAGTCTGCACTTGAAAGGATAGGAATGGCCCAAGATGAAAGGTACTTCTATAGAAGGAATAGCATGTAAAAATCACGGAAACGTGAGGAAAAAATAGTGTCTTGGAGGTAGGTGTGAAGGAGGAGAGGTGATGGGAAGCAAAGCTAGAGAGGCTGGCTGGGCCCAAACACAGAAGATCCAGGTGGTCCTGCTAATGAGTTTGGATCTTTCCCATAGGCACTGGGGAGCCAGTGAACACTCTTAAGCATGAGAATGGCAGAACCACATTTGCATTTTGCAAAGATATATCTGCTAGCACTTTTTTTTTTTTTTTTTAAGAAGAAAAGAAGCCGGTGGACCAGTTAGGAAATGAATGCTAGAGTCCAAAGTGATCTATGATTCAGGGATAGAGCAGCAAGGCAGATTTGAGAATTGTCTGAGAATGGTCTAGGAGTAAAACCAATAAATCTTGGTTCCTGATTGGATAAACGTGAGGAGTAAAGGAGGGAGCCCAGAGTGTCTGCCACATTTCTCACTTCAACAGATGAAGTGCCTTGCCTGTTACCAAGAGTGGGGAGGGAAATTAGTCCAAGCTTGGACAAGCTGATTTTTAAGTTTTTATTTTTCTAAAGCAATACTTGCAAAAGATAAATCATTCAAACAGTACAAAGGCATATACCATGAAAATGAGTTCGCCATACTCTGGGGGAAACCACCATTAATACTTTCTTATTTATCCCTGAGCAGCAGTATGGCATAGCTAAGGAACATAAGCTATGGGAATTCTCTGGTGGCCTAGTGGTTAAGGATCCGGCGTTGTCCAACATGTCTTCACACACCATGTCACTGCTGTGGCTCATTGTCATTGCTGTGGCTCGGGTTTGATCCCTGGCCCGGAGGAGCATAAGCTCTGGAACCAGACTGTCTAGATCTGAATCTGCCACTGCTAGCTGTGTGGCCTTGAGCTAGTAATTTAACATATCTGCCTCATTTATATTATCTGCAAACTGGGAATTATAATAGAACACCAAAAAAGCATCCTAGAATACTGTTCAGAACCTTGCTGTTTGTGTTTAACAAGATATCTTGGAGATAATTTTGTATCTCCATGTACTTTTTCACAAAATTTAATAACCGCTTAGTATAGCACAGTGTGAACTTTTCATAGTTTATTTAACCTTTACCCAGTTAATGAATATTAAGGTTGTGTCTAATTTTTTCTTAATACAAATAATGCTGCAATGAATATCTTTGAACATGTCTTCACACACATATATGATTACATCTGTTAGATAAATTCCTGTAAGTGGAGTTCTGGTTCAGAGCACATGAATGTTTAATTGTGATAAAGTCTCCTGAAATCCAAAGAGGTTATACTAATTTGCATTTCCACCAACAATGTATTAGAGCGGTGCTCTTCAAACTTTCATGTGCAAACAAAATCACCTAGGGATCTCATTAAAATGCAGATTCTGATTTAGCAGGTCTGGGATGGGGCTGCATTTCTAAGAAGCTCTCGGTTTATGCAGATACTGCTGGTCCAAGGATCACACTTTGAGTAGCAAGGTATATAGCAAGATGTAAGGGTACACATTTCTCTACATGCTTGCCAAAAGAAAATGTATATTAAATTCTCGACTTTTGGCATTCTGATAGGTGAAAGTTGTACCCTAAGGTGAGATCTGTTGCCTAAATTAACCTATATTTCTTTAATTGTGAGTGCTGATGAGCATCATTCTATTTATTTTTATAAGCCAATTTCCTTTTTCCCTGGACTGCCTGTTTAGGTCCTTTTCTTCTCTTTTTAAAATAATGGTCTGTTGGTATTTTTCTTAGTGATTCTCAATCTCAAGAGCTCTTTATATACAAAGAGAAGTAGCCCTTTCCCATATCAGATGCAAATCCTTCCTCCCAGTTTTTTTGTCTTTGGATTCTGTTTATGTATTTTTGCGGTGCTGTAAATTTTAGCTTTTGTGTATTTCACACTTTCCTTCTTTATGGCTTCCTTTGTATCTTGCCTAGAAAGACCTTTAATATTTAATAGTAAAACAATATCTTAAAAATCATATACTAAACTATACCTTTGGATCCATTCCTAGGCTCAATTATGGTTCAATGATCTATCTATTCATGTGCTAGTGCCAAACTGCTTTAATTACTGTAGTTTTATAATATTTTTCAGTAGGACCGCTCCCTTTATCCATTATTACTGTATTTTTCAGATGTTTCCTGACTTATCTTACAGATTTATGTTTCCATATGTACTTTGGAATCAGCTTAGGCATGTTGGATTCTGATGTGTCTGGGGGACAACTTGGTGGCAAAGTGTAACATGCAGTTGAAAACGATAATCTGGTGTCTAGGAGTGTGGTCTTCTCTGGATATAGAAATCTGAGAGCCATCAGTGATACCTGAAGCCTCTCAAGAAAAATTCATCAAAGGAGAAAGAAAGAGCCTCTGAGACAGAACTCTAGGTTAGTGGCTCTCAAAGTTCAGCCCTCAGACCAACAGCACCAGAATTACCTGAGAACTTCTTGGACCCCTACTGGATCAGAAACTCAGTGTGAGGAGAAAGGGGAGCAATACATTCCTTAACAAACCTCCCAGGGTATTCTAAAGCACACTCAAGTTTGAGGACCACTCTTCTAGGGTATGTATATCAGTAGTTAAAAGACAAATTAAGGATGAGTTCCTGTTGTGGCTCAGTGATAACAAATCTGACTAGTATCCATGAGGATGTGAGTTCAAACCCTGGCCTTGGGTTAAGGATTTGGCGTTGCTGTAAGCTGTGGTGTAGGTCACAGTTACAGCTCAGATCTCGTGTTGCTGTGGCTGTGGCATAGGCTGGCAGCTATGGCTCTGATTCGACCCATAGCCTGGGAACTTCCATATGCTGCAGGTGTCGCCCGAAAAAGACAAAAAAAAAAAAAAAAAAAAAAAAAGAGAGAGAGAGAGAGAGAGAGAGAAAGAAATTTAGGAAAGAGCTGGAAATAAATAGCAGGAAGAAAACCAGGAGAAAGAAATGTTTAATAATCAAAGATAAGAAATCTCCAGGAAAAAGTTCAATAGGGCTGACATTTATTAAGCAGCAACTATGTTCAAAGGGCTTTATACATAACAACATCACTTACTCATATAACTCTATGAGGTAGATACCCATTATCCCCATCTTGCAGATGAGAAAATTTTGGTTGACTAACTTGCTTAAAGGTCAGCCACCTGATATGTGATTTGACACCCGTGCTATTATATACCGATGGCTATGTTCCTTCCACTGTACTCCTTCCACAGTACTGCTGAAAAATTGCTATTGAAAAATTAATCACTGGAAAAAGAGAAGAAAAGATAATCCTTGATTTCATTTTTTTTCATCTGAAGGATACTAATTCATCTTGGAACTATACAGAGAAGACTGTATAAGTGGAAGAAGCCATACTGCAGTGAGAAAATGGGAAAAAGAAAATATAGACAAGGAATGTAAGGATACTTTTCAAGACCCTAAGAAGCTTCATTGTGAAGGAAAAGAGATTGGTAATTGGAGGAGGATGAAAGCTAAGGGCAGCCAACATTTTTAGGATGAAGCGACTGCTGGAAGATATTTATGTGCAACTGAGACTAGTTTAGATTAGGAGTAATACTCTATGGGTTTAGGACAATCTCTGGTGGTAATCTGGACCTACGCACTACTATCCACACTCTATAACTGCCAGCTGAATCTCTATATATCCCATCAATCCCCTCAAACTAAAACAAAACAAAAACCAAACAAACATTGACACCAAGCCTAGCTCTTCCTAATTTATCTTTTTGTTTTCTCTTGAATCCACAAAGATCTGACTGGCTCAAACCTGATCACCACTGTTTCCTTCTCTTCTTCAGCCTTTATATTGAATCAGTCACCAAGTACTGGCTTTGAAATATCTCCCCCATTAATTTATCTGTCTATTCCTACTGTCACTATTTTCTGTAAACTATCATGTAACATGGCCTCTCTACATCCAGTTCAACCAAAACCAAGTTCCCATGAATACCAATTTCATTCTTATCCCCCTATTTACAATCCTGCAATGACTCCTCATTGCCTACTAGATAAATTGTTTTTCTGGGCCTTCTATTAGATAGTTCAAATTCACCTCTCACTGATCCCCTACATAAATCTTATGGGTGGGCTTCCTAATATTCCTCAAACCTACAACTACATTTGTCTCCATCCTCTCTTTATGTCTTCCCACATACCATTTAGGAATTGAGCCAACCTTCATTCAACTCTCATTCAAGTTCCTTGGGATGCTCTTCTTCCAATTTTCAAAATTATTTGCTGGTGGTATCACTCATTTTGACAATCATCGACTTCCTTTCTCCACCATTTTAGCTACATAAATATTATCTCCCTCCACCAGAGTTCAGGGCTAGAACATACTCCTGCTGTCAGCCCACCATACCTTATTTAACATATTGCTATGTACATGCTAAGCACTCAAAGTCAAAAAATTTATTAAATCAATGAAATTGTATTGTTAGAATTCGGCATTTAAAGAGATACTTGGAAGTTCACACTGTGGTGCAGTGGATTAAGAATAAGACTGTGGCAATTCAGGTCACTAAGGAGCACGGGTTCCCTAGCCCAGCACAGTGGGTTAAAAGGATCTAGAGTTGCTGCAGCTCAGATTTAATCCCTGGCCTGGGAACGTCCATATACTATGGGTGTGGCCATAAAAATAAGATTAAAGAGATATTTGGTGAATTAATATTTAGAAAATGCCTACTTTCTTTCTGATTTTCGAATGCCATATTAAAACCAGTACGTCTTCACTAGCTATGTACCCAGCATCAGGTACTATTCTGAGTAGTTTCTCATGAAGTACCTATTTAATCCTTACCAGATCCCTGTCAGATGGGAATTACTGCTCTGAATTACTTAAAAAGACAAGACCTTGAGATGGTTAAAGACTCACCCAGGATTTCCAATGAGTACTCCGAACCTGCAATTAAAATCCTCAAGTCCATTATTCTATCCTCTATTATCATAGATTCCTTTCTTTCATTTTATTTTTTAAATAGGCTCCCAAAGTTCTTAGTTGAATTATAAACATGATTTTTCTATAATCTTAATGTAAGAAAAAATTCTGATTGGCAAAATAGGTAAGTAATGAAGATATTTATATCCCAAGTTAAGTGTCTAGTTACAGTTACTGTGAATAATGAGAGAAAGTACCTTTGTGTCCCTGAAGTAAACTTGTGCCATAATGCAAAGAGAGATGAGATGCAGCAGGGTGCTATATTAACATTCATAATTATGCATCTTGTATTCCAAAAATGAATTGTTTGACAGCAAAGGAAAATGGCAATAGTAAGAATTATGGCAAAAGCACATAAGGTTAATCAACATATAATCGACTCTCAAATATGCACGTTTTAGCTGTTTTCTTTTATTGGTGTTTATGATTTATTATTTAGAAACACTGTAAACTAATCTACCAGAATATATTTCCCTACTAAAGATGCCCAAAATGAAAACATGCTCACATCAAGTGAATTAATTTTTTATGACACATAGTAGATATATCACTTAAGGGAGATTTTGTTCCACAAATGCAATAACCTACATGTAATGAGGTGTCAACTTCTTCAATGATACTTGATCTAAAATGCACACACACACACACACACGCGTGCGCATGCACACGCGCACACACACACACACACACTCTGAGGGCAATTAAACCTACTGGGAGAAAAAGACTAGATTAAAAACTCTTTTTTCAGTATCTCCTAATGCATATTTTATTAAACATAGCACAACCCAAAGAAACAGGAGGAATGCAGAATACAAATGACAACATTTTCTCACTGACTGAGACTGACCCAGCGCCAGGTGAGAAAGGAAGATGTCTTCACTCAGCAGATGGCTATTGGATGTCTTAATGTAAGAAGCCAAAAACCACCAGTTCAGCTGCAAACAGACCTACACCTAGAACTTTAACTCTCACATGATCCATGAGCTAATCAATTCAGTTTATTCTTCTGTCTCTCTCTCTCTCTCTCTCTCTCTCTCTCTCTCTCTCTATATATATATATATATATATATATATATATATGTATGAATAAACTGAGTTAATTGGCTCAAAGATTGGGTGAGAGTATGACTGGTTCACTGTGATGTACACCTGAAACTAATACAACCTTGTAAGTCAAATATACTCTAATAAAAAAATTTTTTTAAAAAAGACTAACAAGCATCCCAGGTCAAGGCAAAGCTAAAGCCTGGATGGCTGAAAGAGATTCAACTGTCTTCTCAGACCAATTTGCATTTTCTTTTGCTCTGGGCTCTACTGGGGTGCAAGGTTACTGCTGAGAATACTAACAGAGTGAGGCAAAGGAGAAAGTGTGTACAGCATAAGGGTTTTTAGAGTCATACAAGGAATTTTTTGAAGATCTCAGCTAATACATCCAATGTAAAGCCTCTGAAAATGTTACAGAGACAGAAGCAAAAGAGTAGGTAGGTAGGAACCAAATGAGATACTATAGAGAGCAAACTATATAGTACAGAGTGAGATGGACCTGGCTATGAAATAATGGACATGTCAGTTATTTAATTTCTTTGTACCTCTGTCTCCTCATCTGTAATATGGGGATTCATTTTTATACCTTATAAAAGAGCTGTGATGATTAAATGACATGATGCACTTGAGAGCTCCTAGCACTGTGTCTGACCCACAGTAGGTGCTGGGATAGGTGGACAGAACTAACATTTACAGAATATCTATTAAATATGAAAATAATCATAGTTCTGACTGTACCTTTTAAAATTTGGGTGGGAAGGTGCTGTGGAGAAACCCTTCAGCTTGGATCACACACAGAGACTGGATTTGAGTCCCAGTTTTGACACTTATTAGCTATGTGGCTTTAGACAACTGACAAGTCCCTTTTGAGCCTTGGTTTTCTCATATAATACATAATTTCTAGAACTTTGGTGAGAATTCAAGAGACATGAGGGTGTGATCACCATTAAATTCTCATGACCATACAAGGTCTCAGGCTAAGAAAGCCATTCAGATCCTGTGATATAATACACAAGCAACACAGAGCTACTTTCCAATGGCCACTGCAAGTGTTTACTTCCTCCCTGATGAGCAATGGGGAGGAAAGAAGAAATTTTTTTTACTGTGGCATGAAAAGGGGCTTCTAGCAACTCTTCCTGTTCTGGGGGATGCATCATGACAGTCATCCTCAATCCCATATGAGATCAGCTATACTCCCCATCACTTCATGAGTGCTCTTTCCCACTCGTCCTGAAACTTGCCTTTATTAAATCCCAAGCTTCTCCCAAGAAGCACAGAGTGGTTGGAATTCCCATTGTGGCTCAATGGTAATGAATCCAACTAGTATCCATGAGGACGTGGGTTTGATTCCTGGCCCCGCTCAGTGGATTATGGATCTGGCATTGCCATGAGCTGTGGTGTAGGTGGCAGATGTGGCTCAGATCTTGCTGTGGCTGTGGCTGTGGCTGGCAGCTGTAGCTCAGATTCAGCCCCTAGCCTGGGAACTTCCATATGCTGCACATGTGGCCCTAAAAATCAAAAAAAAAAAGAAGAAGTACAGAGTGGCAAAGAATCACACACGCACACACACACACACACACACACACACACACACACACACACACAGAAGAATATCACTAGAGAAAATTTTCCTAATTTCATACAAAATTCAAGTACCAGAGTTCCCGTCGTGGTGCAGTGGAAATGAATCCGACTAGGAACCATGAGGTTGTGGGTTCAATCCCTGGCCTTGCTCAGTGGGTTAAGGATCCGGTGTTGCCATGAGCTGTGGTGTAGGTCACAGATGCGGCTCAGATCTGGCATTGCTATGGCTCTGGCGTGGGCCAGTAGCTACAGCTCCTATTAGACCCCTAGTCTGGAAACTTCCATATCTGCGGGTTTGGCCCTAAAAAGACAAAAAGACAAAAAAAAAAATTCAAGTACAAAACTAGTTTTGAATTTTTGTTCAAAATATTCCATTCTGTTGGAAGTGACATGGGTCCTTTAAGAAATCTATTCCTCAAGTGCAGAAAGGGACAACCTCAGATAAGTAAGTTTCACTGTATATAAATTTAAATCACACAAAATTTCATGACTGGGAGGAAGAGAAGGGCAGGTGGTATTCTGCTCTTTTCCTTAGAAAACCTACCCTGTATAACTTCTCAAAGACTATTAAAAGGCGTACATTAACTTTATACTTAACAAAATTGAAGGATATTCTGCATCCTCATCACAGGGAGAAAAAAAAGGGAGGAATATATCTTTGCATTAGGAGCCAGAGACACAATCATTTTTAGCTGAACAAGGATGCCAAAATGGCCAACCAATGCTTTCCCTTTGATTAGCTGGAAAGCAATCAATGCACTCTTGCTAGATTGGAGCTTTCACTCAAAATAGAAACTGGCCTCAAGTCCAGAAAGCTGGCCATTCAGAGATGAATCCCCAGAAAGGAATTTGATACTTGCACTAAGATCCAGGGTTGGCATTCTCATCAGGATCAAAGTTTAGGACTGGGACTTGAAGAAGCTGTTAAGTAATAAGGACTGGTGAAAAATACTGACCGTCTAAAGGATTCATATATTCTTTCATCAGCTAAAAGAAACACCATTGGTGCTTAAGGTTTGCTTTAGTTCAGTTTAGCTATTTTTAAAAAGACATTGAGGGTTTTTTTTGTTTGTTTGTTTTTTGCCTTTTCTAGGGCCGCTCCCACAGCATATGGAGGTTCCCAGGCTAGGGGTCTAATTGGGCCTGTGGCCACCGGCCTACACCACAGCCACAGCAACATGGGATCTGAGTGGAGTCTGTGACCTACACCACAGCTCATGGCAACGCCGGATCCTTAACCCACTGAGCAAGGCCAGGGATCGAACCTGCAACCTCTTAGTCAGAGGTTCTTAGTCAGATTCGTTAACCACTGCACCACGATGGGAACTCCTGACACTGAGTTTTTTAAAAGACTATTTTTTCAGTACAGATTTAGATTCACAGCAAAATCAAGAAGATACAGGAGTTTCTGTTGTGGCTCAGCAGAAATGAGGATATGGGTTCAATCCCTGGCCCACTTCAGTGGGTTAAGGATACAGCATTGCCATGAGCTGTGGTGTGGGTAGCCGATGCAGCCTGGATCCTGCATTGCTATGGCTGTGGCATAGGCCAGAAGCTGCAGCTCCGATTTGACCCCTAGTCTGGGAACTTCGATATGCCGCAGGTGAGGCCTTAAAAAAAAAAAGAAGAAGCAAAAAAAAGAAGGTACAGAGATTTCCCATATACCTCCTGCCCCCACACATGTGTAACCTTCCCCATCATCTATATCCTCCAGCAAAATGGTACATTAGTTACAATTGATAAACCTACATGGATACAACATAATCACTCAAAGTCCATACTTTACATTTGGGCACTCCTGTTGTTGTACATTCTATGGGTTTGAATTAATGCATAATGACATGTATCTACCATTAGAGTATTTTCAGAATAGTTTCACTGCCCTAAAAATCCTCCATGTTCTGCCTTTTCATCCCTTCCTTCCTTCCTCCTAACCCTAAGCAACCTTTTCACTATCTCTATAGTTTTGCCTTTTCAAGAGTGTCATATAATTGGAATATACAGTATAGAGCTTTTTCAGATCAGCTTCTTTCACTCAGTAATATGCATTTAAGATTCCTTCCAGTCTTTTGATGACTGATAGCTCATATCTATTTAAGGCTGAATTAATATCCATTGTCTGGATGCACTATGATTTATTTATCCATTCTCCTACTGAAGGACATCTTGGGTGCTTCCAGGTTTTGGCAAATAGGAATAAGCCTTCTATAAACATTCATGTGCATGTTTTTGAGTGGACTAAATTTTATTCTCCTTTGGATAAATACTAAAGAGTACAATGGCTGAATCTTATGGTAAAAATATACTTAGTTTCGTAAGAAGCTGTAAAAAATCTTCCAAAGTAGCTGTACCCTTTTGCATTCCCACCAGCAATTAATGAGAGTTCCTGTGGCTCCACATCCTTGTCAGGATTTAGTATTGTCACTGTTCCAGATTTTGGCCATTCTAACAGGTGTGTAGTGGTAGTTCATTATTATAGTTCACATTTCCCTGATGACATATGATATGGAACATCTTTTCATATGCTTATTGGCCATCTGTGTATCTTTGGTGAGTTGTCTGTTCAGGTTTTTGGTGCATTTTAAAATTAGGTTATTTGTTTCCTGTTGTTGTGTTTTAAGAGTTCTTTGTATATTTTGAAAAATAGTTCTTTATTTCATATATTTTTGAAACCACTTTCTCCCAGTTTGTGCCTTGTCTTCTCATTGTCCTGACAATTACTTTCACAGAGCAGAAGTTTATGTTATCAATTATAATTCAGCTTATCAATTATTTCTGTCATGGATTGTGACTTTGGTGTTGTATCAAAAAGTCATCACCATACCCAAGGTCATCTAGATTTTCTATTTATTTCCTAGGAGCTTTATAGTTTTACATTTTATATTTAGATCTATGGCCCATTTTGAGTTAATTTTTGTGATAGGTGTAAGGTCTGTAGATTCATTTTTTGCAAGACATTTGACTCTGAATACAGATATTTATTCAATTTAAACATTTATTTAATTTTGAATTTATTGAAGATATGAGAAGGAAAGGATTAAAAATCTCAGGATGAGAGATTAAAACATTGAGATTTTAGGAGTTCCCATTGTGGCTCTGTGGTAATGGACCCGACTGGTATCCATGAGTATGTGGGTTCAATCCCTGGTCTTTCTCAGTGGGTTAAAGATCTGGCATTGCCATGAGCTGTGGTGTAGATTGCAGATACAGCTCAGATCTGGCATTGCTGTGGCTGTGGCATAAGGTGGAAGCTACAACTCTGATTCGACCCCTAGCCTGGAAACTTCCACATGCCACACATGCAGCCCTAAAAAGCAAACGACAACCACCACCACAAATAACCAGTAGTGAGACTTTTACTTCTGTGAAAATGGAGCAGATGCACTTTTCCTTATTCCTTCCACTAAGTACAACTAAAAACCTTGGACATTATATGTAACACAAGCATAAAAAGACTCTCATCAGGTTTCCTCTGATAACCATGCATTAGAAGAAAATATTTGCAAAACATGCATCTGACAAAGGACTAGTATCTAGACTATATGGAGAAATTTTAAAACTCAAGAGTAAAAAGCAAACAATCCAATTAGAGGAGTCTTGATGTAATGAAGAAATCTTCTATTACATTAAAGAAGCAGATTGACTGGGGACATTCCATTGCAAGGAAAAACATAGTGGTAAGTTCCCTGGGTTTTCTTTTTGGCTTATATACACCAGGCTTGGAGCTGAGAAGCAATAAGCTAGAAATGCTAAGGGGCACAGATAAAATAAGTCCCAATAGAAGCCTACTCTTCCTATCCAGAGAATCAGAAGAAGGATAGCCTAGCAAGACAGAAAGCTTTTAGATATAACTGCTCTGCTCCAGCCAAATACCACAGAAAAACTGTAACACCACCTCCACTCATGCCAGCGAAGGCTGAGTGGAGAGCCTAGACTTCCACCCTGGCCAGGCTATACTGAAGTCTTTTCTGACATCACGATGGCCAAAGTGGTGGCAGAAAAGGCTGAATACCGAGATAGGACTTTCATCCATGCTGAGTAATAACAAGTTCTCCTTTACCCACAATGCCGATGGAGACCATGTCAGGAAAATGGACATATACCCCTACCTGTGGTAGCTACTCTCCTTCCCTATTGAGGTGGTATCAGAGGAGGCCTAATGGAGAGTTAGAACTTCCCCCAATGCCCAGCAGTATGGAGGCAACTCTACTCTCTGTGGTGTCAGAAGGGGCCACATGGGGAGCAGCAAGGAGAAAGGAGCTTCCCTCCTTGGGTATTAGTAAATTCCAAGTAGGGAACCTGGACTTCTGCCTCCATGTGGCAGCAAGGAGGCAGCAACTATTTTCCCCTGCCAGAACAGTGTCAGAGGAAGTCAGCTAAAAGAGAAGCTTTAAATATGACACAAAGTTTTATTATACTCAAAATGTCTGCATTTCAATTGAAAAATCACTTATCATATTAAGAACCAGGAAGATCTCAAAGTGAATGAAAAAAGACATTCAATAGATACTAATATCAAGATGACAAAGTGTTAGAATCATATGACAAAGTGGCCATAATAAAAATGCTTCATTGAGCAATTATAGACATGCATGAAATGCATGAAAAAATAGAAATTCTCAGCAAAGAAACTGAAGATATAAGGAAGAACCCAATGGAAATTTTAGAACTTAAAAATATTATATTCTAAGTAAAAAAACTAGATGAATAGTCTCAATAGCGTAATGAAGGGAACAAAAGAATCAGTGAACTTGAAGACAGAACAATAAAAATTACCCAATTTGAACGGAAGAAAGAAAATAGATTGAAAAGAATAAAGAGAACCTTGGGGACCTGTAGGACTAACATTAATGGCATTGGAACCACAGAAAGACAGAAAACAGATGATGGGAAAGAAAAAGTACTTGAACAAATAGTGCACAAAAACTCTAGTTCACCAAAAGACATAAACCAGGAAACTCCAGAAGTTAAACAAACTCCAACAGGATAAACCCAAAGAAATTCGTCCCACAACACGTCTTAACCAAAAGTTTGAAAGCTAAAGACTACCATGTGACCCAGCAATCCCACTCTTGGGCATATATTGGACAAAGCTTTCCTTAAAAAAGACATATGCACCTGCATGTTCCTTGCAGCACTATTCACAATAGCCAAGACATGGAAACAATCCAAATGTACATCGACAGATGATTGGATTAGGAAGATGTGGTATATATACACAATGGAATACTACTCAGCCATATAAAAGAACAAAAGAATGTCATTTGCAGCAACATGGATGGAACTAGAGACTCTCATCCTGAGTGAAGTAAGTTATAAAGAGAAAGAAAAATACCATATGATATCACTTATATCTGGAATCTAATATAAGGCGCAAATGAACCTTTCCACAGAAAAGAACATCATGGACTTGGAGAATAGACATGTGGTTGCTAAGGGGGAGGGTGTGGGGTGGATTGGGAGATTGGGGTTAATAGATGCAAACTATTGCTTTTGGAATGGATTAGCAATGAGATCCTGCTGTATAGCACTGAGAACTATATCTAGTCACTTATGGTCGAGCATGATAATGGGAGAAAAAAGAATGTATACATGTATGTGTAATTGGGTCACCATGCTGTACAGTAGAAAAAAAATTTGTCCTGGGGAAATAACGATTAAAAAAGTAAAAGAAAAAAGAAAAAGAAAATCATAAAGTAGAGAGAGAAAAGTAATATCTTACCTGTATAGGAAAAATAATTTGAAGGATATATGATTTATCATCATAAATCACTGCAGCCAGAAAAGAAGTGGCACAATATTTTTCAACTGCTGGAACAAAAGAACTATCAACCTGGAATCCTATATCCAGAGAAAATATCCCTCAAGAATGAAGGGGAAACAAGACATTCCCAGATGAAGGAAAGCTAAGAGATTTCATCACTGACAGACCTATTCTAAAATAATGGCTAAAGGAAGTTCTCTAACAGAAAGGAAATGACAAAAGAAGAAATCCTGGAATATCAGGAAGGAAGAAAACAACATGGAAAAAAAAAGGGTAAAAACAATAGATTTCCCTTTCCTCTTGAGTATTTCAAGTTATGTTTGGTGGTAGAAACCAAAATTATAGCAATTTCTGATATGGTTGTAAATGTATGTGACATAAATATTGAAGACAATTTTATTATAAATGATGGAAGATAAAAGGTTATAAAGGAATATAAATTTTCTATACTTCACTCAAATTGGTAAAATGACAACACTAATATACTGAGATAATCTAGGTATATATAATACCTATAGCAACCACTAAAAAATCTATAAGAACATATATACCCAAAAACTAGAGATAAATAAAAATGAGATTCTAATAAATATTTAAGTAAACTGCAAGTAAGGCAAGAAAAACAAAGAGTACAAAGAAAACAACAAAACAAAATGTTATACTTAAGCCTTAACATATCAATAATTTCATTAAAGGTAAATGGTCTAAATACACCAATTAAAAGATAAGAGATGTATGAGTTGTCTGTATATTTTGGAGATCAGGCCCTTATTGGTTGCATCATTTGAAAAGATTTTCTCCCATTCTGTGGCAAACAACACATAAAACTCAACAGCAAGAAAACAAACAACCCAATTGAAAAAAATGGGAGAAGATCTAAATAGATATTTCTCCAAAGAAGGCATACAGAGAGCCAATAGGCACATGAAAAGATGCTCAACATCATTAATTATTAGTGAAATGCTAATAAAAACCACAGTGAGATCAGAATGACCATCATTAACAAGTCTACAAATAAAAATGCCAGAGAGGGTCTGGAGAAAAGGGAACCACTCCTTCATTGTTTGTGGGAATATAAATTGCTGCAACCATTATGGAAAGCAGCATGGACGTTCCCTAAAAAAACTAAATATATTTACCATATGATCTAGCAATTCCACTCCTGGGCATATATCCAGACCAAACCATAATTCAAAAAGATACATGCACCCCTATATTCATTGCAGCACTGTTCACAATAGCCAAAACATGGAAACAACCTAAATGTCTATCAACAGATGAATGGATTAAGAAGATGTGGTACATATATATAATGAACTAATACTCTGCCATAAAAAGAACAACATAATGCCATTTGTAGCAATATGGATGCAACTAGAGATTCTCATACTAAGTGAAGCAAGTCAGAAAAAGAAAGAAAAACACCATATGATATAACTTATGTGTGGAATCTAAAACATGGCACAAATGAACCTATCTACAAAACAGAAACAGACTCAAGGTCATAGAGAACAGACTTGTGGTTGTCAAGTGGGGGGAGCGAGGAAGTGGGATGGAAGAGGCATTTGGGGTTGGTAGATGCAAACTATTGCATTTAGAATGGATAAGCAATGAGATCCTACTGCATAGCACAGGGAACTATATCCAGTCTCTTGGGATAGAACATGATGGAAGGTAATATGAGAAAAAGAATGCATATATATATATATATATATATACACATTTTCTGTATAGCAGAAGCTGACATAACACTAAATCAACTATACTTTAATAAAAATAACATAAGAAAATAAATAGAATTTTAAAAAAATAACAGATTGGCAGAGTTCACGAAAAATCCAGGGCCCAACTATATACTGTCAAAAGATACTTACTTCGGATAAAACAATGTAAGCAGGTTGATGGAGTTTCCAATTGTGGCTCAACAGAAACAAACCCAACTAATATCCATGAAGATGTGGGTTTGATCCCTCGTCCTGCTCAGGGGATTAGGATCCATTGTTGGGAGTTCCTGTCATGGCTCAGTGGTTAACAAATCCGACTAGGAACCATGATGAGGTTGCAGGTTCGATCTCTGGCCTAGCTCAGTGGGTTAAGAATCTGGCATTGCCCTGAGCTGTGGTATAGGTCGCAGACGAGGCTCGGATCCTGCGTTCCTGTGGCTGTGGCATAGGCTGGCAGCTATAGCTCCGATTTGACCCCTATCCTGGGAACCTCCATATGCAGCGAGCACTGACCTGAAAAGACAAAAAAAGACAAAAAAAAAAAAAAAAAAAGGACCTGGTGTTGCTGTGGGCTATGGTGTAGGTTACATGGCTTGGATCCTGCATTGCTATGACTGTGGTTGGCAGCTGCAGCTCTGATTCGACCCCCAGCCTGGGAACTTCCATATGTCACAGGCACGGCCCTAAAAAAGAATTTAAAGAGTCTTTTTTTTTATTAGTATTTACATGATATATTTTCCCATCCTTTTACTTTCAACCTGTATATGTACTTATTTTTAGTACATAACCCATAAAAAAAAGAAGAAAGGCTAAGAGAAGGAATTACTATATTAATAATAGATAAGGCAGGTTTCAGAGCAAAGGAAATTAGAGAAAGAAGGACACTGCAAGATGATAAAAGGGTTAATCCACCAAGGCAGTATAACAATCCTAAATGTATATGCATCAAACAACAGGACTGCAAAATATATGAGCAAAAACTGATAGAACTGGAAAGAAAAATAGACAAATGCACCATTATACTTGGCAACCTCAACGTTCCTCTCTCAGCAATTAATAGAAGAACTAGACAGAAAATAATCAAGGGTACTAAAGAATCCAATGTTACCATCAACCAACAACATCCAGTCTACATTTATAGACTACCTCACCCAACAACTGTTGGATGCACATTATTTTCAAGTGCTCATGGAACAAACAGCAAGATAGACTATATCCTGGATTATAAAACAAACCTGAACAGATTTAAAAGAATTGAAGTCATACATAGCATATTCTCTAACCACAATGAAATCAAACTAATTTGATTAATCAAATCAATCAATGAATAATATAAAGCAAATGAAAATTAAGCAATATACTTCTAAGTAATCTATGGATCAAAGAAAACACACATATCAAAATTTGTGTGACAGAGTTGAAACAGAGTTATGAGAAAAATGCATAGGACTAAATGCTTATATTGTATGGGAAAAGGGCTTGAACCAATAATCTAAGCTCCCATGTCAAACATCTAGGAGAAGAAAAGTGAACGAAACCCAAAGCAAGCAGAAGTCAGGAAATAGTAAAGATAAGAGCAAAATCAATGAAATTCAAATTTAAAAAATAGGGAAAATCAATGGAGTAAAAAGCTGATTTCTGAAGAGGATAATAAAACTGACAAAACTTCTAGCAAGACTGACAAAGGAAAAAAGAGAGAAGATACAAATTACCAATACTAGGAATGAAACAAGGGCTTTCACTATAGACTTTGCAGATATAGAAAAAAGAACAAGGGTATATACTATGAACAACTTTATGCACATCAATATGACAACTTAGATGAAATGGACAAATTCCTTGAAAACTACAAACTACCATAACTTATCCAATGTAAAGCAGGCCATTTGAATAGTCCCATAATTATTAAGGAAATTTAACTTGTAAATAAAATGTCCTCACTAAAGAAATCCCCAGACCCAGATGGTTTCCCTGGAGAATTCTACCAAATACTTAAAGAATAATTAACACCAATTGTACACAGTATCTTCCAGAAAAATAAAAGAAGAGGGAACTTACCAAATCATTTCATGAAGCTAGTACTACCCTGATGTAAAAAACAGACAAAGACAGATTTAACTACAGGCCTCATGAATAATGACACATGTAGTAAAAAAAAAAAAAAAAAGTCCTTAACAACATTTCAGAAAATAGAATTTGGCAATATGTAAAAAGAATGATATAATGTGGCCAAGTGAGGTTTATTCCTGTAATGTAAAGCTTGTTCAATTTTCAAAAATCAGTCAGTATGATACGCCACATAACAGGCCAAAGAAAACTCATACAATCATATATTCATACAGAAAACCATTTGACAAAATACAACATCCATTCATGATAACAATTCTCGACAAACATGGAATAATCGGGAACTCCATCAACTTGATAAAAAGCATCTACAAAAATCCTATTTCTAACATCATACTTAATAATGAAAGACTAAATGCTTTCCTCCTAAGATCAGATATAAGGGAGGGATATCCACTCTCCCTTCTCATATTCAACATAGCACTGGAATTTATAGCCAGTGAAATAAGTAAAAGCAATAAAAAGGCATTCAAATTGGAAAGGAAGAAAAACTAAAGCCATCCCTATTTATAGATGACATACGTAGAAAATTCAAGGAATCTAAAAACAAATAAACAAAGGAAATTCCTAGGACTCCCAAGTTCAGCAAGTTTGAAGCATACAAGATCAGCACAAAAAGCCATTGCATTTCTTCTATACATTAACAATAGACATGAGGAAACACATGTTTAAAATACCATTTATAATTGCTGCAAAGGAAATTAAATACTTCGGTGTAAATCTTAACAGAACATGCATAGGATGTGTATGTGGAGAATAACAACAATGCTGATAAAAGAAATCAAAGATGATCTAAGTAAATAAAGAGAGACACTGTGTCCATGGATTGGAACACTCAATATAGTAAAGATGTCAGTTCTCCCCAAATTCATGCACAGATTTAATGCAGTTCCTGTCAAAAATCTCATCAAGATTTTTTTGTAGGTTTAGACAATCATTCTAGAAAGGCAGGAACCTAGGAACAAAACAGAAAATCCAGAAATAGACTCAAACAGATATGCCCAACTTATTTCTCACAAAGTTGTAAAAACAATTCAATTCAATGGAGGAAAGATAACCTTTTCAAAAATGGGGCTGTAACAATTGGGCAACCATAGGTCTAAAAATGAACCTTGACATAAGTCTCATACTTAGACACACACACACAAACAAAAATCCTCGAAACTGATGATGAGTTTAATGTAAACATAAAACTATAAACATTTTAGAAAAAATAAGAGAAAATCTTTGGTCTCTAGGATTATGTAAATAGTTTCTAAATTTGACACCAAAAGCACTGATCCATTAAAAGAAAACCTGATAAATTGGATTTAGGTTACATCATTAATTCTTTATTATTATCACAGACCATTAAGTGCTTGCTGTGCGCTGGAATTTTAAAGATGATTAAGATGCAGTCCCTGAGAAAAGGGACCCCTCCTACATTGTGGTGGGAATATAAATTGGTACAACCACTATGGTGAACAGTATGGAAATGTCTTAAAAAACTAAAAATGATCTATCATGTGATCCAGCAATTCCACTCCTGGGCATATATCTGGGAAAAACCGTAATTCAAAAAGATACATGCACCCCAATGTTCCTAGCAGCCCTATATACAGTAGCCAAGACATGGAAGCAACCCAAATGTCCAGTGACAGAGGAATGGATAATGGTATATATACACAATGAAATATTACTCAGCCATAAAAAAGAATGAAATAATACCATTTGCAGCAACACAGATGGACCTAGAAATCATCATACTAAGTGAAGTAAATCAGACAGAGACAAACATCATATATCACTTATAATGGAATCTAAAAAAATAATACAACTGAACTTATTTACAAAACAGAAGCAGACTCACAGAGTTCAAGAACAAAATTATGGTTACCAAAGGGGAAATGTGGGAGGGAGGGGTAAATTAGGAGTTTGGGGTTAACATATCCCTACTACTATAAAAATAGAGGATCAACCAGGACCTACTGTATAGCACAGGGAACTATACTCAGTACCCTATAATAACCTACATGGGAAACTAATCTGAAAACATGGGTATACATATATGTATAACTGAATCACTTTGCTGGACACCTGAAACTAAGACAACATTGTACATCAACTCTGCCTAAATATAAAAGAAAAATTAAATTAAAGAAGATGCAGTCCCTGCCTTCAAGGTCCTCATAGTTTAGTTGGGAAAAGAGATACCTAAACTGATAGGTATGATGAGATATGGTAAGCACACATAGAACCAATAGCTCTCCTGTGGGAACCACGAGGTCTCCTGTGGAAATGAGGAATGGCTTATAATACATACTGAGGTGCTTTCACAATGAGTAGGGGCTTACCCGGTAAAGAAGGAGTGGGAGACTGTTCCAAGCAGAGAGAACAGTATCTGTAAATGGCAAAGAGTCCTGAGAGGATACTGTATGTTCAGGGAATGATTAAGATGTTCAAGGAGGGGAAAAGCAGGAGATGTGCAAAAAGACATATTTGAGGGAATCAAAGAACCTGACAAAAAGCATTGTATACATATGTATAACTGAATCACTTTGCTGTATGCCTGAAATTGGCACAACATTATGAATCAACTGTATTTCATTCTTTTTCAAAAAAGGATTTGGGGGAGTTCCCGTTGTGGCGCAGTGGTTGACAAAATCCCACTAGGAACTATGAGGTGGCGGGGTTCAATCCCTGGCCTTGCTCAGTGGGTTAAGGATCCGGCGTTGCCATGAGCTGTGGTGTAGGTGGCAGACGCGGCTCGGATCCCAAGTTGCTGTGGCTGTGCTGTTCCTGTGGCTGCAGCTCCGATTCGACCCCTAGCCTGGGAACCTCCATATGCCCTGGGAGCGGCCCTAGAAAAGGCAAAAAGACAAAAAAAAAAAAAAAAAGGATTTGGTAACCAATGAGATAAAGGTGAACTAGGTAGCTATGGGAAAGGAGGGATCAGGATGTGTCTCTAAGTCCTACGTGGGACTAGGACTGTGAAATGAAGTAAGGAACAAGAAAGGAAGAGGGATTCTTGTCTTTTTTTGGGGGGGGGATGATGTCAAGATCATGTTGAGGTTGTGGTACCTACGTTTCTAGATAAAAATGTCCTTCGACAACTGGAAATAGGAGGTTGGTATTTGGAAAATAGTTCTGGGCTAGAGATGTAAATGGGAGAGTCATCAGTATTCAGGTCGTTGAAGCCACGGTAATAAATGACGTTACACATTGAAAGGACAGACTGGGGAGCTGGGTGTGTGTGTATGTGTGAGGGACAAAAAGAAATCAACGGAGCAAAGTCCAAATGTTCTTTTCTGACTGCTTGCCATTCAGTCTTCACAAAAGTAGTTTAGATTCCCCTCAATGCATTAACATTTAGAGAACTCTGGCTTGAATAAAATAAAGAGATGAAAAGGCTGTAGTTCATCCATTTCTCAGCTGTTGCTGCCAACTCCCTTCTCCTATTCTGTCTCAGCATGGCATCTCCGGGGAGGTAAGGATCTGCTGAGGTCAGTAAAGAAAATTCCATTGCTTTCTTTGGTAAATTATCACTGACTACAGAAAGTGATTTGCAAGTCCTTTAGAGGACCTAGCTAAAAATCCCTTCAGCTACACATGATGCCATTTCCTCTTGTGCTGTCCTTCATGGAAAAAGAAAACAGTAGAGACATCCTGTTGTTTGTATCACAGAATGTATTTTCTGCTACAGACAACATGGGAAAGTAGATATTTTAAGAAAAATACAGTGGCTGCTGTGAATTCTTAGGGTTGACAGGGGAAAAAGAGGTGGATAGAGGAGACCAAGGGACTCAAACCCTAGCATTCTAGAAAAGTGTGTTTTTCCTCAGGAATACTTTTCAGTACTTACAGCAATTATTAAATTATTCCTTTCTGTCTTGCAAAACAAATATATAAAGAATCCACACACAGCTTATTTACTTTACAAGGGAAAACTCCTCCATGAACATTAAATTGGTTGTAGAAAGAGTTAAGTGGGCCATTTTTGGTTTTGGTTTTTTTATTTATTTTTTAGTTTATTTATTTATTTTTGGTCTTTTTGCCTTTTCTAGGACCGCTCCCACGGCATATGGAGGTTCCCAGGCTAGGGGTCGAATCGGAGCTGTAGCTGCCTGCCTACACCACAGCCACAGCAACTCGGAATCCGAGCCGCATCTGCAACCTACACCACAGCTCATGGCAATGCCGGATCCTTAACCCACTGAGCAAGGCCAGGGATCAAACCCGCCACCTCATAGTTCCTAGTCAGATTTGTTTCTGCTGCGCCATGACGGGAACTCCTGTTTTTTTGTTTTGTTTGGTTTTGTTTTGTTTTTAAACCATCCGTGGCAAGTGGCTATTTCTCAGGGTCTGAAAACTTTACCTTCTCCCTCGTTGAATAACCTTGATTCTTTTACAAAGCCTCCACTTGAATGACTCTTCTATCCATTAATCACTTTATCCCACTCTCTTGATTGCTCACCAAATTCTTTGCACCTACCTCTAGCTGTTAGGATAGTATCACTTTAACTCTCTTATCAAAAACTATGTTTAGGGAGTTCCCGTTGTGGCTCAGCGGTAATGAACCCGACTAGGATCCATGAGGATGCAGGTTTGGTCCCCGGCCTCGCTCCGTGGGTTAAGGATGTGGTGTCGTTGTGAGCTGTGGTGTAGGTCGCAGACACGGCTCAGATCTGGCATTGCTGTGGCTGTGGCGTAGGCTGGTAGCTGCAGTTCCGAACTGACCCCTAGCCTGGGAAATTCCATATGCCGCAGGTGCGGCCCTAAAAAGAAAACAAAACAAAAAACTGTTTAAATATTGTTCAAAGTGTTCTGTGCAAGGGATATAGGTCTTTGGAAACAACAAATCAGAGGCAAAAAAAAAAGTGTCAGTGTTGCTAAAGGAAGTGAGCTGTTCTGGGATATTAATTAAGCCCAGGTATTGTATCCAAATTAAACCAGTGTCTCCAAACTCCAGCTGAAAAAGCAGCAACGTGGAAGGAAGAGAAGAAATACAAAAGAGAAAACTTGAAAATATCTTCTGCTTACGGAAGAGATTTTTATATACTTAGTGACATTACTTCTTCAATGATGCTATCCTTTTATCTATAAATTCTGTCTGGTGTGGAAGGACCAAAAAAAAAAAACAAAAAAAAAAAGAAAAGAAAAAAAGCAAAAGTAGGAAATCTGGAAGTAAGGAGGTGGAAAAGGTAAATTTGGAGCTGCTTACAGGTGAGCTCCAACAGCTAAGGCTAGCAGAACAGTTTATCTGTGGCCAGCATAGTGTGAATTACAGTTAATCACTGACAGAGGCAGTCCCCGGTGTTTTGGATACTGAGTCCTAAGGATGAGGACATGTTGTCAGAAAGCTTTTTTATTTTGTTTGTATTAAGATTTGGGATTGCGTTGATAAAAGCAAAATGAAGGAGAATCATACCTCGTAGTGCCTTAGCTGTTTGTTTTTACAAATTGCTCTAAAATCACCTGCTGTGTTGGTTAATGTTAAGCTAAGCTGTTGTAACAGCAGTGTCTATGATTTTTTTAAAGAAGAGGCATAATTTTCTTTCTTCCCAATGTTGTAAAACACAAACAGAAAGTTTGACTTGTCTGCAGAAATGGAGTCTGGAAAAATAAAGAGAAAAAAGAACTTTTTAATTTTTATTTTATTTGTTATGGCCACACCCTCAGCATATGGGAGTTCCTGGGCCAGGGATCGAACCAGAGCCACTGCAGAGACAACGCTGAGTAGTTTCGACGTGAGCCACAGGTGATGTCCAGAGCTGATGCTTTTTAAGGTGCTAAATCCCAAGTATCTTATCTACATGCTCTTGTTTCATCCTCAGAAGAACCAGTGGAAAAGAAGATGAGAAAACTGATTCAAACATGTTAAGGAACGCGATCAATCTATCAGTCCTTATATGACACTGGTATTGTATTACATTGCTTGTATTACACTGGTGTTCCTAAGTGTTCTTCCCAAGGTGCCATTCATTCATTCATCAGCAATTTATTCATCAAATACTATATTCCAGGCTCTGGATCCGTGTCCTGAAGTCAGTGGTAAATAACAAGAGATGCTAGCTTTAGGGACTTTTACTTGTTCCCGACCAACTCTTCAAGCTCTGAAGAAGTTTTAGTCTTCTCCTCCAACCTCTTGGCCCCTCATTCCACATTTTGTCATCTGCCTAATCAATGGACATTCTCTTTGTAATAGCCCTGTGGTCAATTCAAGTATGAGTCACTCAACAGAGGGAAAACAAAATGATCAACCAGTGTTTTTTCTCTGACACAATCAACCAAATTAGTGTAGGAAAAAGCTCTTAGGTCACATCCAGTCCATCCCTCTGGGAACAGAGCAAAACCACTCCTTGTTATTATGCTACATTATTCTCAACTACATTGTCCTGCCTAATTGTAAATAATTATAAATGACTCAGTGGCAGGGTTTCCACTATTTCCTCTCAAAGCTTAGCCCACAATCCAGTAATTTTCAGTGTCAAGATGGTTTCCCCGATAGTCAGTCTCAATAGCCCTTGTCTTGATTTCATCTAATTATGGATCAGCCCTGATCCCAATCTCTGCAGTTCCTCATTTGTTGTTGTATTTATACCCTTCAAATATGGCTATGTGGCTATCACACCCTCATCCCTCCCCTCTCCAAGAGTCAACTGGCTGACTCTGCTAAAATTGGCAGAGGAAACGCTGCAACCTTGTCACAAGTTCTAGCCACCTCAGTATTTCCTACCCTATGCAGAGAATGCCAACTAATTTCTTGCAGTTCTGGGGTCAGAACTTCCATGTCTCTGCTTATACAATGGGCAGTGGTGTCAGTGTCCAGAAACCACAAATTGTCTTTTTGTGTTTACATTTAGTTTTATTGGAATATAGTTGACTTACGGTGCTGTATTAGTTTCAAGTGTACAGCAAAGTGAATCAGTCGTACATGCAAATATATCCATTCTTTTTCCCCATATAGGTTATTACAAATTATTGAGTAGATTTTCCTGCACTATATAGTAGGTTCTCGTTAATAATCTATTTTATACAGCAGTGTGTATCTGTTATTCCAACCCTCCCAATTTTTCCCTCTCCCCAAAGGTTTCACCTACAGTAACTGTTAAGATTGGATTTGAAATCTGTGAGTGTGTTTCTGTTTTATAAGATTGTGTCATCACTTTATTAGATTCTACATATGTGATAGCATATATTTGTCTTTCTCTGTCTGACTTATCTCAGTATGATAATCTCTAGATCCATCCACATTGCTGCAAATGGCATTATGCCATTCCTTTTTAGAGCTGAATAATATTCCATTGTATAAATTATACCACATCTTTATCCATTCATCCATCGATGGACATTTAGGTTGCTTCCATGTCTTCACTATTATAAATAGTGCTGCAATAGACGTTGGGGCGCATGCATATTTTCAAATTATGGTTTTCTTCAGATAGATACCCAGGAGTGGGATTGCTGGATCATATGGTAGTTCTATTTTTAGTTTTTTGAGGCACCTCCATACTGTTTTCCATAGTGCTTTTAACAATTTACATTCCCACCAACAGTGTAGAAGGGTTCCTTTTTTTCCACACCCTCTCCAGTATTTATTGTTTGTAGACTTTTTGATGACGGCCATTCTGACTGATGTGAGACAACTCACAGAATGGGAGAAAATCTTTGCAAATGAAGCAACTGACAAGGAATTAATCACCACAGATTATATTTTGACTACTTCCTCTGTTATCCCCATTCTTCTAATTCCTCTAGGGTACAGAAGCCTCTTTAGTTACTTTCTCCCATCCACTTGTTTTTTCGGGTAGTAGAACAGATCCAGTTTCTCAGAACATCTTAGAAGATTTCATTAACTCGATCTGGGTACAGACTTCATTCATTCACCCACGTACTCAACTTTTATTGAAAACCAGAAGTGTCATGCCCTATATAAGTCACTAGGTATACCATGTGAATCTGACATATTCCTCTCCCCCAAAGACTTAACAGCCTGATAAAGAAGATAAATAGCTCCTTCTCTCCAACTTATTATCTGCTACCTCTTTTTCTAAAGAATATTGTTTACAAATATAATTCCTTACATCCTGTTTACCCTTCACCGAAATTAGGTCACTGCCCCTAATGTTTTTTAAAAATTGTTACTGAAATATAGATTGATTTACAATGTTGTGTTAATTTCTGCTGAACAATAAAATGATTCAGTTATACATATACATATATATATGTATATATACACTCTTTTTAAATATTCTTTTCCATTATAATTTATCTCAAGATATTGGACATAGTTCCCTGTGCTATACAGTAGGATCTCGTTGTTTATCCCTTTTGTATGTAATCATCTGCATCTACTAACCCAACACTAATGTTTTAATGAAGCCTTTTCTGCCAACGTCAACTAACAATCTAATTAGCAAATCCAATATCCTCTTTTCAACATTCAAACAACGTGAATGTAACAGCATTTAACACTATTGATTGATGGCCTGCTCCTTCTTGAAATCCTCCCCCTGCCCTTGGTTTCCATGACACCAATCTCCCATATGTCTCTTCCTACATCTCTGATTGTCCTTTCTTTCTATTTTACACCCCCTCTCTCCTCTCACTCTCAGCTGATGGCTTCTCCTTATGTTTGATTTAAAAAGAGAAGTACTGAAAAGAACATCCTCAACTTTCCATCACTTCAATACCAACCTACCTTGCCTTACCTCTTCTTAATATAGATGATTATCTTTAATTTTTTTGAAATCAAAGTTAAATCCCCTACTTCGGCTCTGACCTCCCAAGGACTTTGCTGCTGCCATTATCCCTTCTTTTCTACTCCATGCATTTCTCCCTTACTACTGGATTATCTCATTAGCAGTTGGATATTTAACATTCAAGAGTCAGATATTTAATAATAAACCTCCCTTTCCTGATTCCCATTGCCTTCCAGGTAATACCCTCCTTTTCTGTGCCCCTTCACAATTAAATGCCAAAGAATATTTACTGTCTTCACCTTCCATTCTTTCATAAAATAATCCATTCAGGCTTTTGTCTCCAACATCCCATTGTCAAGGCTGCCAATCGCTTCCATGTTGCCAAAATCAATAGTCAATTCTCAGAATCAGTGTCTCATCAACATTTGACATAGTTCACTACTTCCTCTAATCAGTTTCTTCATTTGGGTTGTGGACACCACTCTCTTTTGGTTTTCTCCTACCACACTTCTCAGCTTTCTGCCCCCTTTGGTTGCTCAGCTTTCTGCCCCCTTTGGTTGCTCCTCATCTTCCCTACCTTTAAATATTGGAGTACCCCAAGGCTCAGCCCAAGGACCTCGCCTTGTTGCTGTCTACACTTAACCCATTAGATATTTCATCTAGTCTCAAAGCTTTAATTATCAGAGGGTGATTCTAAAATGTAAATATTTAACATTGGTTTATTTCCTAAACTTTAGGCTCATCTATCTACATATCAGCATGTAACTTCCTAATGAACATCTTAAACCTAACATATAGAAAACCAAGCAATTTATTTCCTATTCCTTCTTACTACTCACCAAACTTATTCCTCTTCCAGTCTTTCCCACCTCAGTTTTCCTGCCTTGGTTTTTCAGGCCCATGTTATTCCTTGTCTACGCATTCCATACCATAATGCTACCCAACTCACAACAAATCCATTAACAAGTTCTCTGAAACAAAGTCCACTTCTTACTACTTTTCGCTATCTCTACTTCTAAAACCCAAGCCAAGCCATAACCACCTCTTCCCTGAATTCTCCTAACAGGAATATCCTGCTTCCTTTCTGCCCCCTACAGTCTGTTCTCCATATAGCAGCCCAGGGTGTTCATCTCCAAGTCCAAAACAAAGCATAGCACTGTTCTGCTTAGAAAAGGTTGGCTCTGCAATTAGAATAAATTTGAATTCCTTACCAGTGCTTGCAAAGCTCTATGTAATTGTGTCCCTGACTACCTGTTCAACTTCATCTCCTTTCAGGCTTCTTTTTGCTTATTACACTCTAGTTTCAGTAGCTTTCTTTCTGATCCTTGACTACATCAATTCTTTTCCCATTTAAGGGCCTTTGTACTTGATATCCTTCTGCCTGGAATGCTCGTCTCCCCATATCTTTATATGGCTGCCTCTCTCTCATCATTTAATTCTTAGTTCAAATGTCTTCAGAGATGCCTTCCCTGAACTAGCTGAAGCCTCCTCTGCCCCCATTATACCCACACTCAGTCATTTTATATGCTCTTACACATTCTTTTTTTATAGCACTTATCACAAACTGATATTATATGTTTACTTGTTTATGACTAGTGTCTCCTTTCTCTATCCCCACTAGAATATAAGCTTCATGAAAGAAAGAACTATTTTGTCCACTGCTATATATCTGGTTCCTATAAGAGTACCTGGCACAGAGTATGGCCCTAGTAGATATTTGTCTGTTGAAGGAAGGAAGGAAGGGAGGAAGAAAGAAAGAGCTCATCTCCCTGTACTTAGCTCTTAATACAGGTTCCCCAGGATTTTATCCAACCCTCTTCCCTTCCCCTCTATGTTACCCTTTTTGGAAGATTTCTCCCACCTCCCCCCATAGCTTCAGTTACCATTTACCCAACTAACTCTCCACCTAATTATTGAGTCCCCGTTTCTCTCCCGTACCTAGGAATTACAGTTACAATTGCTTGCTGGACATTTTTACTAAAAGGTCTTATAGATGCTTCAATCTCTGCATGTCCAAAACCAAGCTCATTATTTCCCTTCCTTCTGATATAATGTATATAAAATACTGAGTCAAACACTCAGTGCCTAGTAGGTACTCAATAAATCCTAGTTCTTGTAACTTCATCTAGCCTATTAAGCAAGAAACGTTGGACTCATCTTTGACTCATATTTATTTCCTTTACTGAACCCACCACATCGATTTTTGAGTATTTGGAAGGCTGACAACCCAAGAGTCCTGGGATTCTCAGCTTTTAGTCCTCCCTCCAGTACCCCGATTGCCCTTGCCTGGCACACATTCATTCAATTCAATTAGCTATTCAATGAGCATTGCACTTGTATCCCTCCTAGGCACTCTGATGGCTATGCTAGAGGCACAAGGATAAATAACACATGGACGCTGCCCAAAATTTACAGGGGGAAACAGATGAGTAAACAGGTTGTTACAATATAGAATAAGCAGTTCTAGATAGAGGAAATCAGAGAGTGTTATTTACAGGAGGAAAACCATATAGTTCAGGGTTGAAAGAGCTAAGGAAAGCATCTGACAGGTGGGAAAGCCTTGGTCAAGTCTTGAGTTAACTAAGCAGAGAAGAGGAGGGTGCAGTCACCATTTCAGGAAGAAGGAGCAGAATGTTAAAAGACACAGAGATGTGGAAGATAGTGTTATCGTTGGGAAGTACATGCAGTTGAATATGAGCATAGCATAGAGTGGAAGCAGGGGTGAATATAAATATTCTAAGGGGCCTTGTTCAACCAAACTAAGGAGTTTGGATTTTATCTTAAACACAGTAAGGAACCTTGAAGAGTTTTAGTGAGTAGAGTTTCATGACTAGATTCACATTTAAAAGAAGACCCTACTTGTAGCATGGAGAACCGATTCTGGAGGTAGGGAGCATGGCCAGACTGGAGGTTGATAAACTAGTTAAGAGACTGTTGCAGTGAATACACAAGCAAGGAGAAATTTGAGAAAAATTCAGTAGGTAAAAATTGCCAAGACTTGATCAATTAGATACAGAAGTGAATAGTTGAGAAAACTGAGTTCAGTGAGAGCTATTTACGTATGTAGAGTTCCTTCTCATGTGGGGAGAAGCAGATTTCATCAGGTGATGGAGGTGGAGGTTAATAAGTTTAATACATACGTGTGGAGGTTTTTTGCTTTTGTTTTTGTTTTTATGGTATGGCACATGGAAGTTCCCAGGCCATGGATCAAATCTGAGCTGTAGCTGCGACCCTACACTACAGCTGAGGCCATGCCAGATCCTTTAACCCAGTGCACTAGACCAGGGATCAAAGCCGTGCTTCCATAGTGACCTCAGCTGCTGCAGTCGGATTCGTAATCCAGTGCACCACAGTGGGAACGCGAATGTGGAGTTTTTGAGCTATCTCTGGAGGCATACACATGCAGATATCCAGAAAGAGGTGGGATATATGAAAGAGAAGTATGGGATAGAATGAGTTATTTAGCAGTCTTACTTGCTAAGTAAAATCATGAGAACGAATTAAAACCACCCAGATTACATAGTGTGAGAAAAGTAAAGGACCTTGCATAGAATTTTGGAGAACAGAACATTTAAGGGGAAAGTGGAGGAAGAGAAAAGAGAAAACAAAGAGAAACTAGGGGAACCATGGTGTTACTGGAGCCAAAGGAAGAAGAAATTTTGAAAAGGAGGTAGTGTTCAACAGTGTTAAGTACTGAGGAGAGTCTATACTGGGTTGATTGGCATCCTTCCAAAATTAATGTCCACTCAGAACCTCAAAATGCAACCATATTTGGAAATAGGGCTTTTTTAGATGTAATTAGTTAAGAAGAGATGATATGAGAATAAGGTAAGCCTTAGATCCAATTAAAAGGTGCCTTTCTTTCTCTCTTTCTCTCTTTCTCTCTTTCTGCCATGGCAGTGGCTTGATGTGAGATCTCAGTTCCCAGACCAGGGATTGAACCCAGGCTGCATCAGTGAAAGCACCAAATCCTAACCACTAGACCACCAGGGAAATCCCAATGGTGTATTTCTATAAAAGAAAGGGGTTTGGGATTTGCATGAGCACATTATTACATATGGAATGGATGGTCAATGGAGACTTGCAGTGTAGCACAGGGAACTCTACCCAGTATTTTGTGATAACCCATATGGGAAAAGAATTTGAAAAAGAATGGATGTGTGTACGTGTATAACTGAATCACTTTGCTGTACAGCAGAAATTAGCACAGCCTTGTAAATCAGCTGTACATCAGTAAAACTTTCAAAAGTGAAAAGAAGGCCAGGCAGACTCAGACACAAAGGGGGAAATACTATGTACCAAAGGAGACAGAAATGAGAGTGATGTGTCTATAAGCTAAGGGATGCCAAGAGTTGCTGGCAACCAAAAGCTAGGAAGAGGCAAGGATCTATTTCCTAGAGCCTTCAGAAGGAGCATGGCCCTGTAAACACCTTAATTTCAGATTTCCAGCCCCCAGAGCTGTGAAAGAATTTCTGTTGTTTTAAGGTAACCAGTCTGTGGTTCTTTGGTTATGGTAGCCTTACCACACCATAACGCAGAGGTGAAGTAAGATAAGCAGGGCAGGGGAAAATTAATTGCTTTAAATAACTAACAGGTCACTGGTCATATTGGCCAGAGTCGCTTGAGGAATGTGGGAAACAGAATTAGATTCTTCTGGGTTGCATCTGTGAATGGAAGGTGGCAGAGTAGAAATAATATAGACAACTTTTTCAAGGTAGTTTAGCTATGAAAGAAACAAAAAGGGCAATAGCCAAAGATAGAGATCTGACAAAGGTTATTTTCAAGACGGGCGAGAGCTGAGCTGGTTTTCAGACATAGAAAAGCAAAGAGAAGGATAACAGGCTGACAGTATATGAAGAAGGGAGAATGGGAATCAAAGGAGCAAAATTTCTTCATAGAGTGGAGGAGAATGAGGACCAGGTCACAAGGGAAAGAACTGGGTATGTCCGAAGGGAGGAGGTAAATGTTTAAAATACATTATCTCTTGGGTTGCAGGAAGAAAAGGATAGGGAAAAATAAAAGTCCTTTAGATTCTTCTACACAGGATCTTCAATGCTGGAATGAAGATTTCGGACTTAATTCTGGAGGTGACTTGGGGCTTTTTTTTTTTTTTTTTTTTTTTTTTTGAGAAAGGGAATGACATGACCCAGGCTAAGCACAATTGAGATCTCATAACTCATGAGGTTTACCCGGAGCACAATTACTGCTGATTGAAATGAATACAGAGATGTGCTTTGGGGAGATTCATTTGGCAGAATTGCAGAGACTGGGTTGGAGGGCATCCAGACAAGAGGTAATGAGTCCCTGGCAGTAGCAGGAAGAAGGCAAAGGAGACCGATAAGATGGATATTAGAAACACTGCAGAAGCAGCTCAGAAAGGACTTGGTGACTGCTGGGATTGAAGAGGGAATGGAAGGAGATTCTACGGCTGTGAGCTCGACTTACAGGGTGAGAAATATGACACAATCAGGAATAGAAATATTAGGTGGGGAAGTTAGGTGAGGGGTAATAGACACTCTGGAATGGAAGTCTGCAGCTCAGAAAGGAGAGATGGGAAGAGGAATCTGGCAGTCTCCTGCATCCAGGAGGGAAGTGAAATACTTGGATGTGGATCAATTCATCAAAGGGCTGGCAGAGGCAAAAGATAAGGTAAAGCATAGGATCATGAAAATACTTTGGGTGTAGGAAAAATATGTTTCCCTCAAGTGCAGGAAGGCTTCCTAGAGGAGGTAGCACACGTCAGACACCCCAGAAGTGGTTGAAAGAAGGCTTGACTGGTAAGTAGAGGCTGCTGCTTTAGTCCTACCTCTGCCACTTCCAAGCTAGTGAACTTGGAGTCTTTCCCTGTCCTGGGCATCAGTTTTTTCACCTATAAAGTGGGCTCCCTGAATACAGTGATTAGAAAGAACTCTTTTAGCTTTTGACAGTACATTTTCCTTTGATCTCAGCTTGACTTTAGTGGATGGCCAATATTTGGTTTGGCAGAGAGGGGTGAACATCTTTCTAGGTTAAGGGACAATGTAGAAAAAGTAAAGAGGCACACTTAAGAAGTGAGAAGTAAACTACTTTGGAACTAGTTGTTTTTCACAACTTGTGCTATCCAATTGAATGATTTATTCTGATTGACAATTTTTCAAGTACTATCCCATTGATAATAACACCTTATCTATGTTGTCAAGGGCTAGCCATTAAAAAGTAATGTGTGTAACAAAGTTTAAGCCAGTATTGTACTCCCTGCTAAAATCCGTACAAAGGATAAGCACTGCCTTCCTTTTATTTTCTCAGGAAAGGGAAAAGAATAGTCATCGAATGCCTATTTTGTTTCAGGTTCTTTCAGATATTTGACTAAAATGCAATTTCCACGAAGACAAGATTTTCTCTTCAAATCTGTTATATTAACAGCTGTATCACCAATACCTGGAATAGTGCCTAGCACATAGTTGGCACTTGATTAATATTCTTTGAATGACTTGGGGGAAAAATATATATATTTTTTATTTTTATTTATATATATAAAATTTCATTTAATCCTTATAGCAAACTTGCAAAAGAGGCATTAGTATTCTCATTGTATTGGAGGGAAAAGAATGGCCAAAAGAGGTTATGCAAATTTATTCAAAGTCATGCCATGGTCAAACACAATGGACTGTAAGCTCCATATGGGCAGGGAATGTGTCTGTTTTATTCTCTACAGTATCCTCAGCAGTAAGCTCAGTATCCAGATTATAGTAGCACTCAATAAATACTTTTTTAAATTGAAGTATAGTTGATTACAATGTTGTGTTAGTTTCTGGTGTAACAGCATAGTAATTCAGTTTTATATATAATTATATATATATAATATAGTGTGTATATGGTATAATGTATATTCTATGATAGTATATTATATAGCATATTATATAGTATATATAGTATGTAGTTATATGAATACACATATATAATACATAATATATATATACATACATATATAATCTTTTCAGATTTTTTCCCATTATTGGTTATTACAAGATATTGAATATAGGTCCCTTTGCTACACAGTAGGTCCTTGATGTTTATTTTACATATAGTAGTGTGTATATCTTTTGAATAGGAGGAAGAAAGCAAGCAAACACATTACTTGTGTGAACACAAATACCATTCATTTTACCTTATACCAATCACATCATCATCCAAATTCAACAGAATAATTGAATCAAGAATTCATCAGTCTGCCTCGCATGTTTGTTGGTTTAAATATTCTGTGATTGTTTAAAATTCAGTCTCACTTATAGACAGTGGTGGTTCTCGTTCAGTCTTTTTAACCTTTAGATTGAGTTTCGAGGTCTTCCATTTGGAGGATGCTTTATACCAAGAGTCAGCAAACTTTTTCTCTAAAGAGCCAAGTAATAAATATCTTAGGCTTTACAGGCCATATCGGTCACTTTTGGAACTACTCAACTCAGCCATGGTGATATAAAAGCAACACCTAGATGAATGAACTATTTACGAAAACAGGTGACAGGCCAGATTTTGCCATAGACCAGTTTACTTATCCCTGCTTCATAAAAGTACTTTGATTGTTCCATCTTTTGTCTTTCCAGGACTTCTCTAACACTCTGTCAACTGTGAAGCTCCTCCTATTCCTGACATAGGAATACATGGCAGGAAAAATACAGTTTTAATGAGTTTTAAGCAGTTTAACTCCTTCCATTTAATTGTAGATGGCAGGGGGATAATCACAACAGAAAGAGATCAGCTAGGACGCTGGCAGCCAGCTTAAACAAAGCCCAAAGATATGGCAGTTCCTTTTCCTAATCATGTTGGTCCAAGATCTGGACATCAAGTTTGTAGGGACAAAAACTAGATATATTTTCTTTCTTTTCTTTCCCTTGATCAGTGTACCTAGAGTTAATCAGTTAAAAACAGGCTTATAAATAACCATACTCATAAGGGGGACTGAATGCAATCTCATATGTCAATTTAGAGGACCATGAAAACTATGACGTTAACCAGTCCCTTACATTCTCTACTTCCCTATATCAGGATGTATAAAAAAATAAGTCCTGAGTCTTTCTTATGTGCCAGAAGGTGTACTAGGCGCTGAGGACACAAAAATATGTGCAGCCCCTCCCCTCATGGTTCTTCTAGTCCAGGGATCACTGGATTTTTTTTCTGTACGTGGCCAAGTAATAAATATTTTTAGTCTTTCCAGGTCATACAGTTTCTGTCACAACTACTAAGTTGTGCCATAGTAATGTGAAAGCAGCTATAGATAATAGATAAATGGATATGTAGGGTTCTATTCCAAAAACACTTAGAAATTTGAGTTTCATATTATTTTCATATCATGAAACCCTATTCTGCCCTATTTTTTTTTTCTTTTCTAGGGCTGCACCAACAACATGGGATCTTAGCCGTGTCTGCGACCTACACCTCAGCTCACGGCAACACTGGATCCTTAACCAACTGAGCAAGGCCAGGGATAGAACCCGCAACCTCATGGTTCCTAGTTGGATTCCTTAACCACTGAGCTACGACAGGAACTCCTTCCCCCTTTTTTTAAATGGCCACCCCCATGGCATATGGCAGTTCCTAGGCCAGGAACTTCTTGACTGCGGCTGCGGCAACACCAGATCCTTTAACCCACTGTGCTGGATCATGAATTGAACCTGTGCCTCTGCAGTGATTCAAGCTACCACAGTTGGGTTCTTAATACCCTGCAGCACAGCAGGAACTCCAAATCTATTCTTTTGTTTCTTTTCCCCAACCATTTAAACATACATTTAAAAAAAAAAAACACTCTTAGTAGCAAGCCATCCAAAAACAGGTGGTGGGCTAGATTTCACCCATGGGCTCTAGTTTGCCAACTCCTGATCTGGTCTAATGGGGAAGATAAATGTAGAAACAGATTACTTCCATACAATGTGATAAAAGCTGATAGAGTTCTATGGATGCCAGAGAAAGTCCACCTAACTCAACCCAAGGCATCAAAGAAAGTATTCTAGAGACTACCCCAGAGCTGAACCTTAAAGAACATTATTATGAAGGCATTAACTAAGGAAAGAAAGGAAAAGAATTCTCGAAGTAGAAAGCAGAGAATGATCAGAGTCACAGAGTGGGATAAAGAGCATGAAATTCTTGAGGATGCCAGATGAAGTTACAGGTATGAATAGGGATGAAGATATACAATGTCTTATTTATCATGCCTCTGGGCAATGAAGGTCACTGACAAGTTTCCAGCAGGGGATTAATATAATTGAATGTGGATTTTAAAGTTATTTCTGTGGCAACACCTTAGCAGACAGATCTGAGACAGCTGAGAGGCTACTGAAATAGTCCAGGGGAGCGATGATGAGGGCAACAGTGGTGGACATGGAGGGAGGAGGATAAATTCTGGAAGTGTATAAGAAGTAAAACCAATATGCCTTAATGAGGGCAGACGAGGAGTCAAAAATGACTCCGATTTCTCACTTGGATGGCTAGGTGGATGAAAGTACCACCAACCGCTACTGGAAGGGGAGAGAGTTTTATAAGCTAGATAATGAATTCAAATTTATACATACTTCATTTCAATTTTCTGTTGGGTTTTCTTGTAGAGATTTTTACCAGGCCACTGTGTATGAGCTTTGGGGAGAGATCAGAACTAGAGATACAGTCATGAGCACGGGGGTGATGGCTAAAACCATGAATGCATGCAGTTGCTCAGAGTAAATGAGTCAAGTAAGGAGAGTCATGGTCAACGGGGATCTAAAGGAGACTGACAAAATAGGAGAACATGGCATTTGAGGCCTTGATGATAAAGAGGAGCAGCTGTAAAGAGAACAGGGTATGAGAAAGCTAGAAGGCTGTTATCAGAGAATTGAATTTTGTCTTTCCAATTCCTGAGAATTCAGCCCAAAGGCCTCAAGAGAGTGGTTCTCAAACTGTAAGCTTTTCACCTAGAAAGTTTGTTAAAACATGTTTCTGGGTACCATCCTCAGAATTTTGATTCAAGAGGTCTGTGGTCATACCCAATAATTTGCATTTCTAACATGTTCCCGAGCGATGCTCACCAGTGAGAACCACAGCCCTAAAGTGTCCATTGTATGTAATGAACTAACTTCTTTATGATCCATGGAGCACACTCCTAGTGATATGTCATCCTTGGGAAAATCGAGATAATGGCCACTCATTTTCTCTGTTTTGTGATTCGGATGAGGAACTGTAATAGAAAAAGACCGGAAGCTGTCAGGGTTTTATGACTGAATCACCAGACTCTAGCATAAGTTAGACATTCAATAACTATTTGTTCACGAAAAGGTTGGCAAGGTCCAGCTCAAGCGACTGAGCTGCTGATATAGAAGGATTTATCTCTAAAGTTAAGATCACAGATCCATAAGACTAAAGTTTGTGATCCTCTACAAGGACAATGAAATCTTTCTGAATGACTGCAAGATTATTGAGGTAAAGAAGAGGATGGTGAAGCAGATACCGAAGCATAAAATGGAATGGGAGAAGGATGTGGAGACTGATAGATGACATGGGTGCAGATAGGAAAATGATAAAGCATATTTGCTTGAATTTCAAAAGGGATTTTTTTTTTTTTTGCAGGAGGGTGGAGGAATAATGGCTTGGAAGTTGTCTGTGGAGAGCATGTCTAAACCAGAGCATATGTATATACTATCCATTAAATTGTTTCTAGCTTTTTAATTTTATCATTACATCAGTGCCCTGGGACTTTACCCACATGATCAAAAATAACATCTACACATTTTCTCTTTCTGTTCAGTCTTGTAATTTCCACCATATACATCCTCTTTCTTTCATACATATTTCCTAGGATTGTTCCTAAGAATTGTATGTGTTCAGTTGCTATTGTGAATGAGATATAGTTTTCCTTATAGCTCCTAATTGGTTCTTATGATCTAGTGTTAATTTTAAATAAAATTTGTGCTTCTTTGACTTATTCTTTGAACTGGTTGTGACACCTTACAATTTCCTCATTAATGTTAAATAGAATCTTGAACGTATGTTGATTTTATATTTCTATGAAAGTTAAGATTTTATTTTCTTTTAACATTTGCCATGAATTGCTATTGTCCAACATTATTCAAGTGAATTTGACAGAATTTCATTGATAGATTTTGCATCTAAATTCACAAATTGGAGAGAATATTCTTTTTTTCCTTTTTATGACCCCAACCGCCACATGTGGAAGTTCCTGGGTTAGGGGTTGAATGGGAGCCGCAGGGTTGCCTATGCCACAGCTATAGCAATACTAGGTCCAAGCTGCATCCACGAACTACACTACAGCTTGTGGCAACACCAGGTCCTGAACCCACTGATCAAGGCCAGGGAAAGAACGCACATCCTCAAAGAGACAAGGTGAGGTTCTTAACCCACTGAGCCACAACAGGAACTCCTATTTTTTTTTTTTTTTAATGTGGCATATGGAAGTTCCCAGGTCTCCCGGGTCAGGGATTGAACCTGAGCCATAGCTGGGGATTGAACCGGTGCCACCACAGAGACAATCTGGCACATTAATCCACTGTCACAGCAGGAACTCCAGACAGAATATTTTTTGGGGGGTGGTTTGTCAGGTGTCAGTATCAGAAGGATGCTACCTTCAAAAACGATGTGAATAACTCTTATGATTTTCAACTATATAACATTGTTATAGAATTGCATTTGGCTAATCCTAGGATATTTAAAGGAACTTACTGATAAATACAATACATCTGGTCTTAAATATTTTTGGAAGTTTCTCTTTGATAATTGTTTTTAATGTTTCTACAACTACAGATCAATTTAGTTTTCAAATTCTCAATAATTCTTGGCATTTAACATTTTATTAGATATTTTAAATTTCTCTGAGATTTTCAAATTTATTCAGGTATGATTTTGTAGTATTCTATAATTTAAGAAGCTTTTGTTGTTCTATTTCATTTATCATTTAAATTTTATTTATAATTCATCTTTGTTTTCTTGATTAAATTTGCTAGCGGCTTATCTATTTCATTCATCCCCTCATTAAAAAATCCCCACCCCTTGGCTTCATATTATATTGGATTCTTAGTCACATAATTTCATTCTTCATTTTAATAATGAACTATTTAAAATTACAAATTTATTTCTGAATATTGCTCTCAAAGATTTGATAAGTTGTGATCTCATTTTTGTTATTTTTTTATTAGTCTGACAGTGTTTCTTTGAGCTAATACTTGCATACAAATGTGTTCTGAAATATTCATGCAGTTGAAGACTTTTATTTGTTTAAATTTGTTTTTAAGTTTATAAAAGTTTTTCATTATCATCAGAGAACAAGGCAAGTGTGATTTCTGCTTTCAAGAGTTTGCAAAGGTTTTCTTTGTGGCATATCATATGGTCATTTTTAAAATGTTAGTAGAGGGAGTTCCCGTCGTGGCACAGTGGAAACGAATCCGAATGGTATCCATGAGGATGCGGGTTTGATCCCTGGCCTCGCTCAGTGTGTTGGGGATCCGGTGTTGCCATGAGCTGTGGTATGGGTCACAAATGCGGCTTGGATCCCATGTTGCCATGGCTGTGGCTGTGGCATAGGTCTGTGGCTGTGGCATAGGCCAGCAGCCGTGGCTTGAATTCGACCCCTGGTCTGGGAACCTCCATATGCTGTGAGTGTGGCCCTAAAAAGCAAAAAGCAAAAAAAAAAAAAAAAGTTAGTAGAAAATTTGAAGAGGTAGCATATTCACTGTCCATAAAATATAATTTTGACATTGATTAATTAGATCTTATGAATTATGGTTTTCAAACCTTTGCATCTACTTTGTTTTAGTTAAATTATGCTAACATCTCCCATATCAACTTTCTATAATTTTTCTTTTTGTATTGCATGTTTTTTCTTTATATATTTGGATACTTTTTTTTAATTTTGTGGGGTTTTTTTTTTTTTTTGCAAAATAATGATTCATGAACACAAATCCTCAATATAGTTTGTATCTTTCATCAATAGAAAATGAATGTCTTGGGACCAACATGATTGTGCAGCTATTGGTCCTTTTTTTTTTTTTTCAAATAGATAAATGACACGACCAGATGCCTGTTTGGAGAATAGAATGATTGGAAGGAGGTGAGACTAACAGATGAGAAGCCAGTGAGAAGGCTCTTGCAATGTTCTGGGTAAGAAATAACAAACAATTCAATTAGGACGAAGGCTACAGAGAGGTTTTTAGCAAGCAGAATCAAGACTTGGAATAACTTGAAGTGGGTTGAAGCAAGCGAGAGAAGCTGAGGGTAACATCTAGATTTCTGACCTAGTTGACCATTATCTAAAAAACAATGTAGGAGGTCTTCCTACATTGGCTGGATTTTCAGAATAACCCATTTCCTAAAGTTCCTTCTCTTTATATTCATCCCCAAAGACTCAAGCCCAGGCCTGAAGCTCAGTGTTGAATCTTTGTCAGTTGATTGCTTTACTTAAACCAAAGACTTTTTTTTAAGTTATAAGGTTTTCTTTATTTCTCAAAGCCTGTGCTTTGGACATTCTGGGATATCAAGGATGTTCTAAAAACAAGCAGACCACCTCCCATTATTATAGGGAACCCTTTGCACTTTCCAAAAAAGCTCAGTGGCCTTGCGAAAGACCAACAGGACAGTGAGGTCTGGGCAGTTAGGATCATGCATCTGATCTTCCTTTATGCCATCACTCTGTCCCCACTGGGGTTGTGCTATTCAAGCAAACTTGCCCTGGTTCTTTTCAGGCTTCTGTCTTTGCTTCACCCCCAAGGAAGGGTTTGAATGGCTTTCTACTTAGTATAAAACACTAGGCTATGGGTTAAGGATCCAGCATTGTCACTGCTGTGGCTCTGGTTGCTGCTGTGGTGCAGGTTTGATCCCTGGGGTCCAGGAACTTCCGCATGCCAAGGGTGTGGCCAAACAATTTTAAAAAACTCCTAGACTAAATATTAAATTTTAGGGAGATCATATGTCTTTTATGTGCTAAGAGCTCTTTCATAAATTGGAAGATTAATTTGGACTATGACAGAATAAATGCCCTATATCATCCCTAGGGTAGTCCAAAGGTGAAGGTTAAGTTTTCCACAAGAGGGCAGCATCACCTAATAAATTATGTCATTGAAAGCCTCCTCCAATAGGGGTTGAGAGAGGCTAAAAGGGTAGATAGTGTAGGTTCAGGGAGCCATAGACCTGCCACACCATGAAAGCCAAAGGGCCCTACTATCTCCAAGGCCTACTATCTCCTCAGAGACTGGTAGTGGCAGATGTCATTACAACAGGAAGAAAGAGGACATGGAGCTTACCAACCAAGGATGAGTGACACGCCTCAATGCCCTCATTCTTATGACTGGCAAGATCAGAAGCCACCAGGGATGGTATCTACACTCCTTCTAAGTGTTAGTATCTCTGTATAACCAGTATTTCACAAGAGCCTTTATTGCCTATCGGATCATTTTCACCCCTGATGGTTTCCCAGCAAATCTTGCTCTCTGAAGGATAGGTTGCAAAGCACAATACAGTGTGATGCTCTCCTTATTTAATAATGGTTGGCTACTCCAATTATGCTTCTTTTATACCTTAGGGAAAGAAATGGGACTGAAATTCATTGAGAACCCATTATGTTAAAGGCATTTTACATAAATGGCTTCACTTAATCATCACCATAAAGCCACTATCTAGGAACTATTTCCCATGTGACAGAACTAGGAAGTAGCATACATGGGTGTACCTGGCTCCAAAACAAAAACTTCCAAATTCACCAAGCTTCCCCTTCAAGAAGTCTTATTTAAAACCTAAATCACGAACCATCCACAATTAAGTCCATGACAATGTGTCTACTGTATAAAGTGTTACTTAACCTGCCACCTTCTACCCAGGAACATAGGCAGGCGTGGCTTAATCTTAGGTTCCAGCAGGTAATGCAATAAATCAATGGAATCCTGTATATCTTCGCCTTTACTAACTCACTCAAAACGCTTTTCCCCTATCTCTTTCAGGATAAATCATTTGGATGTAGACTAGGAGAGCAAGAGAAAAATTTAAGGATGGCGTCTGTGTTTCTGGTTTGGTTGACAAAGGGCATGGTGGTCCCAGCCCCTGAGCTAAGGAGCTTGAGAGGAGAAGAAGATGTGTTAGGTTTTGGACACATTGTGTGTGAAATGTCTAGGAGGAAGTTGGCTCTAGGGGTCTGGTGCACAAGAGATATAGTCATCCACATGGAGATGATAATTAAAGCTTGGGGGCTGGGTGAGATTTTCCATGGTATATGGATGAAGTTAGAAAGGGTAGAAGTAGGGGAAACACCAACATTTAACGGATGGGCAGAGGAAGAACAGGTGGTAGGGGAAACTCATTTTTTAAAAAAAAGAACCGAGAGGTAGGAAATGAACAAGGAAATGAAAGCAAGAAAGGAGAGTTTCACAAAGGAAGTCATAATCCAGAGCAACAGTGTCAAATGCTCTATGTAAATCCTATATGATGAAGACTGGAAATAATCCATGGACGCTGACAATTAGGACGTAATTTATAACTTTTGACAAAGTCATTTCAGTGGACTTCTGGGGGTCAAATTCAGACTTCGGTGGGTGGAAAGCTAAATGGCAGATGAAGAAGTAGAGACAGTGAGACTGAATATGTACAAAAGGAAGAAGATGGGGCAGTAGCCAGAGGGGGAAGTATGCTTGCAGGAAGACACTGAAAGTTTTTTTGTTCTAGTAAAAATAATTCAGATGGAAAAACTTAACGCATGTGTATAGGATAAAGGTTACAAACTAACAGAAAGGGAGAAGTATGAGCTCCAGTAGTACTGAGCAAAGATGCCACAGCAAAATGATAAAGAGACCAACGGAAAGCTCCCACTAGGCAGATACTTTAGCAGCAGTAGAATGACTATGCCCAAATATGGCCTCAACTTCCTTCTGTTAATGCCACTCCACTTACCTGGAAAGCCTTTCCCCTCCTGATGGTCTGTTTGTCAAATTCTACCCACCTTAAAACTGAAATTCCACATCCTCTATGAGGACTTAACCTAACCACCTCTTTGGAAGTGCTTTCTTTCTCTTGAAATCTAACAGCAATTTCTGTCTGAACAATCAATTTGACAAATCACTCTTTGCTCGATGGAATATCCTTTGTTGCTTTCTTTAAAAAAAATGTATTGCTAATTAATTTGTCACATGTGTGTCTCTTCTCCCCTATTAGAATCTATGCTCCTCAAGGGCAGATGGTTCTCTTAGGGTTTGCTACAGCCTCCAGAGTGCCTACTATGGCTGGGAGTGGGGTCTCTTTAATTCTATGTGGTTCAGCAGTGGCAGCCTTTTGTGAAGGAGGAGGCAGAAAAACGCTGGGATATATAGGCCCTTGTTGTGTATTGAGTCATTCAGTTCTCTCAAAGCAAATAAAGAGACTGGGTCTTGCAGAGGTAAAATAAATTTATCCAAGATGACATGGGTGGTATGTGGTAGTGCCAGTATTTGAACCAAAGACCCTTTCTCTTATGCTATTCTGTTTCAATTGTGTCTGCAAAATTCTGTTCACATGCGACACCTCTTTCCTTGATGATATTGACAGAGTCATGACTCCATTGAGGCTTTACTACCAATCAAGTGGTTTCAGCGGCCCCTGCACCTTTAGAGCAAATTTCCCTGAACCTTACCTCCTGACAATCAGCTTGAGGATCCGGAAGGAGCCTTTGATGAGGATGAGGGCCTCTTGGCGAGAGCCATACAATGGAGTGCCATTGATATTCACCAGCTCATCACCGGTCCTCATCTTCTGGGACAAGGCTGCCTTGCCTCCATCTTCGATCTGTGTTGGAGAGAACAAAACAGAAAGCAGGTGGTGAGGCGACTCCTTCCCCCACATTCTACTTCCTGGCTCCTCTCAACCTCTGAACCCCGGGTAGTCCTGGAGGGTGTGGGGGTGGCTCCCAGATGTTCCAGGGAGCAGCTAAGCTAATCACAGGCCATTATCTACTGAAAGCAAAGCTTGGGCAAGCCATTGAGGAAGAAGGCAATAGCCCCATTGGGGGAGTCGAGCACTTCTATATAAGAAAATGATGCTCAGAAGGAACCACACGGTGTAGGCTAAAGTAGCAGTATGGACTAGCAAACTGCACACAAATTAGAGCCAGAAGAGCGAGGCTCCAGCAAAATAACCTTTGGCAAGTCCTTTTCTTTCTTTGGGCAGGCTTTGAAGTCGGACAAAATTGAGCGTGAATCTTGGCTCTAGTACTTCCCAGCTGTGCGACCACTAGCAAGTTACCTAATATCTCCGTGTCTCAATGGCCTCGTTTGTGAAATATAGACAACAAGTGTACCTACCCACAGGGTTGTAAGTGTATGAAGTGTCTGGGAGCATAAGTCCTCAATAAATGTGAGCTCTGATTATCATAGCAAGCAGCTTGACTCTGAAGACCTTGAAGGTGGCTTCCAGCTCAACATTCTGTGTGGAATTGCAAATCCAAAAAATTACAAAGTAATTGACAATTTATCATATCTTTTCCACAAGTGCCTAGCACAGTGCTTCCAGTGTCTGGCACAGAGTGGGAACCAACCAAAAGCTGGTGGTGTTCACTGTTCCACCAGAGCCTATAGAATTTCCTCTGGCCAAGGGCAATCTTGGCAGGAATGCAGTCAGGCTGGCGGCAAGGTGCGGGGGTGGGGTGGGGGGGTGGGGACTGAAAGAAAAAGTAGAAATAATAGCCACTGGGTTAGGCAAAAGGAAAGCAAAGCAGAATGTCTGCCAAGTTTCCTTGCTTATGGTTACTTTTGCATGTAACATTTTTTCTATCACAAGGGTGAGTTCTACCTATTGGAATATCAACTCCATCCATGGTGGTAGGAGTCATCTCATCCATCCATTAATTTATTACTCAAATTTTTAGTTAATTTCTAGTATGGAACAGACAACATGCTAAGTGCTAGAGATACAGAAAAGCACAAAGCATACATAGCCCCCAGCTTCAGGGGTAGGTTATGATCTAAAGTTCCTAGGTCCACGGATGGTCAGGTGAAAAAAGGTCCAACCCACTAACGGAATCAGGAAGAGATGTTTGTTTGATTCTTTGTTTCTCCCAGGGGCAAAAGAGTTGAGCATGATTAAACCATGCAATCCTTAGGGAAAGTCATATTCTAAATAGGACAAAGTCTGGTCTCTGCTGCAGGTGTTTCTACATTTACTTCTACTCTTGTTCCAACCTTTCTTTCAGTCTTTTATAGCATCCCTCCAATCTATACCGCACCGTGCAAGTTAGAATATTGCTGAGCTTTAGGTTGGCCAGCTCATGTGCAATTTGGCAGATGAGACCTCCTGAGTGCAGAGAAAAATGTTAATTCAGGATTTTAAAAATCCCATCAAATAAATTGAAATTCTGAGTTGAATCACAGACTGTTATTAAATTTATTGCTGCTAACCCAACAGTTTTTTTAATTAACCTTTGTCTGACAAATCACAGGTTAGCCAAGTGACATTGAATAAATATACCTTTGTTCCAGTACCTGGGCCACCACTCAAGACAAAACAAGCCAATATTGGTAAATGGGGAACAATTCTACGCAAATTAATTAGGATCACACTCTTATTTCCATTGTCATTATCATTATTACTTCACAGTCACTGCTGCCAAAAAAAGAAAAAAAAAAAGAAAAAGAAGAAGCAAAGTGCTGTACTTGAATTTCAGAAGTTCTATTTGAATGACTCATTCCTTTGGCATCCATGGAAGGCCCTCAGCATCAGGCAGGACTTTCAACAGGCATCAGCCATTTGAAAGGGCTTCCTTAGGCTAACAACCACAAACAGGAGTCTAACTAATGAATGCTAATAGATTTTTCCTGTTGATGTACATTAGTCTTAATTCACTCTACCCATTTTTTTAAATGCATATAACTCAATTATCCATATTACTGTTAACCATAGCAAGTCCTTCCTTCAATATGTATTGATATTACGTGCCACCTTGGGTTAATTAAGCACTTTGTTACATCAACAAGATCTGTTTATTTTAGGCCGGAAAATGAAAGGGGGGAACCTTTTAAACTAAAATGCTTAATTATTGCTGCAGCAAAAGCTCAGGCATTTCGCATTGCCTGCTGCCACTTTGGCTGCTACTATCCAAAGCTTTGCAGGGACTCTTTCTTGGACTATAGCCTCAAGCTAGTGGTCCATGCCCCTTTTTTTCTGTTCCATGCCTTTTCTCAGTCAGCAGCAGCATCTCATTCAGAACATAATAACTCCATTTTAGCACAAGTGTGAGGATTCAGATTTGCAAACAACAAACCAGCAAATGATGGGCACCCAGCACAATCCCAAAGTGCAGACAGGTCCAGATCAGGAAATGCAACTCCATTTGGTTTAAGAGCCCTTGACTATACCCCAAACTAGCTCTTTTCCAGGGCCAGGGTGTTTTTTGAACTCCGTAACAGATTCCTTCTTACTCCTCCTGTTTTGATTCTTTCAAAAAGTATTGCTCACTGGTCTTTCTCCTCCCCCTTCCACCTCTAAATTCCTGGGATCCAGCATGTCTTCCATTTATTGTTTGGCATCCCGACAGCCAGTTCTGCAGGTCAATGGCCCAACCACATATTTGTTTATACAGAAGATAAAGCAGCTGTTCATGTTTCTAGCGAAGAAAAGGAATGAAAAGAAAGAGGAAGGGAAGGGAAGAAGGAAAAAAATATGTATATATATATATATTTTTTTTTTTCTTCTGTAAAAGATTTTGTTTTTCCCTTCCCACTGTGCCACTTATAACTCTGGCTGGGGCTCAGGAGAGGTGTGAATCAACAAACATCTTGAGAATAACATGTCCTGCTTGAAGGAGCTGTATAGCATCATTTGATGCTGTCCATTCAGTAAGGCTGGTCAACTTTCCAGCTCTTCCTGAATCAGCCCTTCAGGGTGGCTTTCCTGTTTCATTTGAAGTGTTATGAATTCTCAGATTGGACCCAGACGCATTGGAATGTCAGTGTAAACACACATCACAAAGCTCAATGTAAACGATGGTTAACTTACTTGTCATTTCAGATTATCCAAGTGATCGCTGGGCTAGCAGTGAGTGGCCCAAGTAATTGAAAATGGAGTGCATAAAGGTCATGTAGCCAAAAGCCAGCTGGTGTCTGGAAAGTTGGAAAGAACTGATTGACCTTGGACAAGTCCCTTTTCTTTCTTTTGGCCCCTTTCACCCTTACTGGTAAAACATGGGTGTGGGGAGGTCTGACTAAATGATCTCAGAGGGCCGGTGGAGCTCTGACATTCAGTGACTTGTGATCAGTTAGCAAAGTCATGCATTATCCTTCTGCTGACACAGATAATCCCACTGTGCTTTGCCTTCACCCATGTTTCACTCCTTCAAAACTGACTAATCAACATCCATCTCTCATTTCCCTGTGGTCTTCAGCCATTGTTTCAGAGTGGTCCATCAAGGATGAAACACTTTTAAAAGCACAGTTGGGACACTGAGAGAAAGAAATTCCTGAAGCCCCATTTTGTGCTAATGAGCTGATGAACTGGAAATTTTTGATGGATCTTCAATGAAGCGTGAAGTGCTCTAATAACTGTCAACAAAGTGACAAGTTGGCCACTTGAGAGTAAAGGCAAAGAAATCATGGACTTAACAGCACTTACTGATTTTCTACTAGCTTTTATACAAAATAAAAGATACTAGCAAATACTTGCTTGGGTCATTTGACTAAACTAGGAAATATGAGAAAGTGAAAGAAAGAAAAGTTAAACCAGGTTTATCTTGGGGAAAAAAAATGCATCAGCAGGAGAAATATCATCTGCAACAATAACCAATAAGTATTTAATGCTTATTACAATAGTGTGAGAGCAGTATTAAAAGTCAGTGGCATCATTGTGAATATCTCTGCTTGCTACAAGAAATTTATTGGAAAAATTAGGCATTGACCAAAACTTTGTTAGCCAGTTCTAGAAGCTTCTGGCCAAATGACACCATCTGTGGAGTTCTGCATTCACCAGTCATGTGGTTGGTTGAATCCACAGATGCAAAACCCATTGATAGGGAGGGCCAACTGTAAGACACCTGAGTTTCCATGGATTTTGGTTTCCATGAGGGTCCTAGAACCAATCATCCATGGATACCCAGTCTCCTACCTCCACCAGCTTGTCTATAGTCTAGGAAGGCAAACAACACAGTTAATTGTTAGAGTTGATTTTGGGAGGGGGACTACCTACACGGAAAACGTCCACCCAGAATATAGTGGTTATATTGCTTTAAAAAATAAGACTGTCCTCTGAATGTGTTTATATCACTCTTTGAAAGATTTTCAAAGTTTTTAGTAACGCTCCAGAAACCAATTCAGCAATTTGGTCTTTTCTGGGGAATCAATAGAGAGAAAATGTAGAGATGGAGATAAGCTGGCTTTGAGAAGTTTAACTATTAGGAAGCAGGATCATCAAATAATAAAGTCTGTGCTTATTCTGAAACTTAATTTGACTTGAGCAGGACCACAAGTTGGGTCCTGTATGTTTCTGATCTGTTCTCTCTCTCTCTCTCTCTCTCGGTATCCTTTAGAATCTGGTCACACTAGGAGAAATTATCAGAGTGACCTGGAAAGGAGAGACACAGGCTTACAAACCTCTGCAATCTCTTTGCTTTCAACAATCTGATCCCAGGTTGCAGATATAAGTTGTCCTAAGTTGTTTCTCTTAGCAACTCTCTCCCTTCAAAATCCCTCTCAAATTCCGAAGTTGTCTTGATTTGAAAAACGAGAAACTGCTTTTCCTAATTTCATCTTCCCTACCTTACCCCAGCTCTCCCAAAGGCAAAACAGAAAACAAAAACCTCTCAAATAAATGAGAATTCAGAAACATCGACCAATTAAAAAGACGTAAGTAGGCGTAATTCTAAGTAGTGATTCCAGTGTGGAGCTAGATTGAGGCGGCGGACACCAAAGAAGAAGATATTCTTTCCCTTACCAGCTAAGGAGGAGATACCCAGATATTACAAGAGGCTGCCCCAGAGGGTGAAGTTCTGTGGATCAGGTCCATCGGCTCCCCCAACCTTGGACCAAGGAAATGATACTGTGCCCCACAGTGGATCTATGCTTACAGGCAGTACCTTCCTCCCCAGCTGCTTAATTACCATCTAATTTTACTAATCCTCACAACAAAAGCCCTCTAAGCTCCAAATCATTAGATTTCCCTGGGGATTATCCCAAGTCAAATGCTAAGTATCTTTGCCAAAAAGTCATTCAGTCCAGAGCCAAGCTCAGCTCTAGGAATTTGGTGATAAGGAAAGGGCTAAGGAGTCAAGAGCACTGTACCCCACATCAGTGACCAAACTGAGTTTGTCTTTACTTGTACCAAGTCAGGTCAGTCCTGCTATCTCCGGAAGTCAGGTAAGGGGCAGGGGGAGATAAAAATTACTGCACAAGAGCAAATTCAGAGTTTCTTATATTGTCAGGAAATATGCTCATTGGGGGCCTATTCACACTTTGTCAACTCTAGCCATTTGTTTATACCGAAGTCTTTGGTTGAGATTTATGTTATTAGTGTTTGTCAAAAATGTTATTTAGCCTTTGGTGGTTTAGAACAGTAATCCCCAGGGTGGGTTTACATATCCCACACTATGCACAAAGTTATCCACTAGAAAGGGAGATAATGGAACTTCTGTTTATATTTATGTTAATCTATTTTTTTTTTTGTCTTTTCTAGGGCTGCACCCATGGCACATGGAGGTTCCCAGGCTAGGGGTCCAATCAGAGCTGTGGCCACCGGCCTATGCCACAGCCACGGCAACTCAGGATCTGAGCCGTGTCTTTGACCTATACCTCAGCTCATGGCAACGCTGGATCCTCAACTCACTGAGCGAGGCCAGGGATCAAACCTGCAACCTCATGGTTCCTAGTCGGATTTGTTAACCACTGAACCACGATGGGAACTCCTAATTTTTTTTTAAACCAGGCCTTATTAGTGTTTAATACTGGTGGTGGTAGATTATATCATACATAAATTAAATTATGTACATTGTGGGCATATGCACATTTTTACCGATGTAAATTTTTGTTTTTTGCTTTTTTAAGGGCCACACCCGTGGCATATGGGAGTTCCCAGGCTAGGGATCAAATCAGAGCTATAGCTGCCGGCCTTCACCATAGCCACAGCAACTAGGAATCTGAGCCGCATCTGTGACCTACCCCACAGCTCACTGCAATGCCAGATCCTGAACCCACTGAGCGAGGCCAGGGATCGAACCCGCAGCCTCATGGTTACTAGTTGGATTTGTTTCCACTGTGCCACAATGGGAACTCCACTGATGTAAATTTTTACTAAAAAATGTTAGGCCAGATCATAGACTTTTTAAACAAGAGGGCTAAAACCGTAAAGTTTTAGGGGAAAACATAGGAAAATATCTTTGTGACCTTGAGGTGGGCAAAGTTTTTTTGAGCAGGATACAAAAAGCAATAACCATAGAAGATATAGTGCTATACTGGAGATTGTCAAAATTAAAAAAATATGTTCATTTAAAATGTCACTAAAGGAGTTCCCGTCATGGTGCAGCTGAAACTAATCCGACTAGGAACCATGAGGTTGTAGATTCGATCCCTGGCCTTGCTCAGTGGGTTAAGGATCTGGCATTACCATGAGCTGTGGTGTAGGTCACAGATGCGGCTCCAATCTGGCATTGCTGTGACTGTGGCTGTGGCCAGCAGCTGTAGCTCTGGTTAGAAGCCTGGGAACCTCCATATGCCATGGGTGTGGCCCTAAAAAAGCAAAAAAACAAAAAACAAAAAACAAAAAAAAGTCACTAAGAAAGTGAAAAGACGGACTGGAAACATATTCATAATATGTATATCTAACTTATACTCAGAATATAAAAAGATTTAAACAGGGACTTCACTAAAAAAGTTATGTATAGCAAATTGAACTCCACATTGCTGGTGGGAGTGTAAAATTGTACAACCAGTTTGGAAACCTGTACACCTAACGTAGGACCTGGAAATTGCACACTTAGGGGTATGCAAAATAAAGCAGTGCATGTATCCACACACACACACACACACAAGACTTGATTGTTCATAGCAGCTTTATTCACAATAGACAAAAATTAGGAATAACCCATTGAGACATATCTATACACTAAATAGAAAACTACATAGCAATAAAAAGAACGAACTAATGATAGATGCAACAAAACTGGATGACTATCAAAAATATTACACTGAGGGAGTTCCTGCTGTGGTGCAGTGGGTTAAGGATTTGGCCTTGTCTCTGTGGCAACAGGGTTTCAATCCCAGGCCCATGGCAATGGGTTAAGGATCCAGCGTTGCTGCAGCTGTGGTGTAGGTCCCAGTTGCAGCTCAGATTCAATCCCTGGCCCAGGAACTTCCATATGCCACGGGTGCAGACAAAAAAAAAAAAAAAAAATTACATTGAGTGAAAGAGACCAGGCTAGAACAATACATACTGTATGATTCCACTTTATTTAAAGGACAAGAACAGACAAAACCAATCTATGGTAATAAAATTCACAATAGTAGTTTAACTCTGAGAAGGTGTACTGACTGCGAAAGCACATGAGTGTAACTTTCAGGAGTTGCTGGAAATGTTTTACACACTGATCTGGGGGCCGATAAAATGGAAATATACACATCTAAAAATTCATTGAGGAGTTCCCGTCGTGGTGCAGTGGTTAACGAATCTGACTAGGAACCATGAGGTTGCAGGTTCGATCCCTGGCCTTGCTCAGTAGGTTAAGGATCCGGCCTTGCCATGAGCTGTGGTGTAGGTCACAGACGCGGCTCGGATCCTGCATTGCTGTGGCTGTAGTGTAGGCCGGCGGCTACAGCTCCGATTCGACCCCTAGCCTGGGAACCTCCATATGCCACGGGAGCGGCCCAAGAAATGGCAAAAAGACTAAATAAATAAATAATTCTTTGAGACAGGTGCATTTTACTAGGTATATGTTATTCCTTAATTTTAAAAAAGAATTAAAAAATTAAAAACTACACTATATAGATTATATTTTTGAGGTGGGGCCCAAGGATTAGGCACTATTTTCACATATTCATAGCTTTAATCAAGGCAAAACATTTCACTTAAAGGTTAAGCCTCTACAATAGGGCTGTCATTTATGAATTTGCCCATTGTTCCTCCAGGCTTTGAGACTGTATGCATCTGTTCCACCCTCCCCCCTTCCAATAAAGCACATGATTTCAGTAGGAAATGAAAATGCAGACAAACACTTCATTTTCCTTACCTGCCAACTGGTAAAGATGAAAAGCGTTTTTCTTAATCACCATCCAATTTCTATCTTGATGTGTTATAGAACCAGAATCAATCCCTTCTCTAATCTTGGAGCCATCTGCTTCTGTTCCTCCTGTTTATCCCAGGTACGTCACTTTGTCATGGTCCCCAGGATCCCTGCTACCCACTCTGAGAAGCAGAACTTTAGGTCAGGCCATGGTCACACAGGCAACTCTCTCTTCTCCAGGCATCATCACTGCCTCCTACTGGATCACCTATGCTTCTTAGCTGTCTAATAAGCTCTGCATTTCAGTGGTAAACAAGGGAGCAGAGAAACTTGCAAAGCTGCTGTGGTAGAGGGCGTTCCAGGGGGACTGAGGTGGAAGGAACTTGAGGAAAGGATTTGGTAGCATGTCACTTCTAGAAGCAGTTGCCAGCAAAAGAATTCACTGTATACAGTCATGATATAAGCTCCCCTGGGTAGGGTTAAAACAGTCTCTCCTGAACCAGAAAGCCCGTGATGCCCACCCCCTGCCAGTATTAAGAGAGCATGGTGGGCAAATCCAGTGGCTGGGCTGAAAAGACCACCTAATACTAGAACACCATAAATAGGACACATTAGCCTGTTGGCATTTATGACCTATGCCCCGGTGCTTATAAGAAATGCCCAAATTAAAAATAAAAGTGGGTATTAAATTCCACCAGGCGGAAACAGAGAGGGAAACAATTCTACTTGGTTTAATACAATCTTTCTTTCTCTAGTACCAACCTATTTTGGATGTAAAAACTATTCCTCGAGTTGATCATAAGTATCTTTTTAACTTCCCAGCTGAATGTGAACGAGTGAGATACCGCCTTCCAGCTGGAGAGGATGTGATTAACTATCCGGAATCTGAACCATCCCAAAGCCAGGTTCACTCAATAACTCATCTCTGGTTCCCTGAAGCCATTTATTTATAACCCATTATGCAAAAAGCTAAAGACAGTTTCTAAAGAGTATGCATAACCAACATTAGTCATTTCTGACTGGAAAAGCACCAAAGAACTAACACCCTTCAGGGAAGGGACAAAAGGCTGCCTCTGGAAACCACTAGCCTTGCTCTACTGCCTGGAACCCACTTGTCCAGCTTCCTGGGCACCCCTGGGCTGTCTACCAGATGTGGACCAAGGGAGAGGGGAACTTGCTTTCTATTTTCCGCTGCTGGGCCCCTGTATTCTGCCCAGACCCCCTCCCCGCAGCAGTGACTTGAATCTTTGGTATTTACTTAGCCCTCTGAACAGTGTTAGATAAAGAAGGGAAAAAGAGGCATTTAATTTCCTCCCATCTTTCTGCATAACTGCCACCCAAGCCAACAACTGCCACAGAAATAACCTACCAAGGTATACACGTACGCTGCAAAGGTAATTAACAATAGCATTCTTTACTGACCCTAGGATAGATCCAATTTTAAATTAAATTGGCACACCCGCCGCTTTCACATAGTACTGCAAATCTGGGAACAAGTAAGCCCTCATACTGTTCTGTTCCAAGCTACTGTCCTGTTCACACAGTGACTGAGAAGGGACATACCATCTCTTTTCCGCTCAGCGAGATGCGTCAACTAACATAAAACACACCTGAGTTTCCACAAATGAGAAAACAGAAGGGAGAGAAAAATGTACTCAATTGTTTTTGTGTTAGTGTTGGGCAGGGACTCTTACATCAGAGCGTTTTCTCGTTGCAGTGCCAGGATTAAGTCGGAGAAGAAAATGAGAGGAAATGATGGGCATCTGAGTTCAAGGTCTGAGGACTCAATCAGGGTAAAGCAGTGCAGCCGTGCGTGCGTAAGGTGAAATTTCACCTGGTTAGGAGGCTTGCTTTCCAGGTTAAGGCTTGATGGGAGAACCAGACTTTCACCTCCTGTCCCTGCTCCCTCCTCCACCTCTCTGATCTTAAACACAAGGGCAGAGTCCTGCCCCTCTCCTCATAGTGGTTGACCCCTTCTTGACAGTGGACTCTACAAACTGAGGCACTGTTCCTCATAGCCAAGGTCAATCCACACTTTCTCCAGCCCTCCCTAACCATTCCTCCTGGGCACACACTCTTCCATCCCTGCTTCTCTCTACCTCAGGCATTTGAGCTTGAATTCTCTGCTTAACACACCCCCCCATTCCCCATCAGTGCCTCTTCCTGGGTTTTTTATAGGCAAACCTCAAGCACCCCATCATTAACATCTTGCACTTAGGTTCACTAACTGAGTCAGACAGAAAGACCAAGGAATGATTTTTGCAATGTAAATAGCATCAGTTTAGAAGCCCTACACACTCTGGCCATGTCTGCTTTTTGGCTTCATTTCCTATACACACTGCAGTCATACCAAACTCTCTGTTCTTTAGGGAGGTCAAGGCCATCTCCACCTCAGGACCTTTGCACTTGCTGTTCTCTCCTTTGAGAACATTTGTTTTTAGATCTTTATGTGGCTCCTTTCATCATTTAGGCATCAGCTCACATGCTACCTCCTCAGGGAGACCTTTCCTGACCACTAACATAAACTAGATTCCTTCTTTGTTTCCCGCACCCCAAACCCCATCATTCCCCATCACATTATCTTGTTTTATTTTCATCATAGAATTTATCATTTTGCATTATTTAATTTATTCCTATATGTGTTTACTTTGGGTCAGAATACTTGCATTATATGAGAAGAGATAGTATTTTTTACAGTTCTATCACTGGATCTAGGAAAACAAATGCCTGTATTGAACACATAGTAGTTGCTCAATAAATCTTTGCTGAAATTAGAAGGGATCTCAGGCTATCACCCCACTCATTTGACTGATTCTGGACAAGTAATGTTATTTTTCACTTTTCTGATCATATAAGTGAGGTTCAGGGATGTTATGTGACTTTCTCAAGATAGAGAATCTATTAGGCTTTGGATATTTTCTTCTGCAAGGTTATAACAAAGCATTTTTGTTTTCTATGAGTACATTGCTACTCGTGATCCTTAGCTAGAAATGCAGAGCTCTGGTTAAAGAGGCACTTTAGGTTTCCAAGCCTTTTAAAGAGCATTATTATTATTATTATTATTGGCTGAAATTTTTCCAGAATAATTATCCTTTGAACTAAATATCTCCTCTTTGTGGTGAGTGCCCAGAATTGACTGCTAAACTCTTAGACCAATTCCCTTGGTGGGAGGAAAGAAGGTTTTAAGTAAACTTAGGTGCATGGCAATAATACCTTGTATCCATATATGATTATCCTTAGTTTGTAACCTTCCCAGCTTTAGGCAGTTAATTTAAAACACACACAAACCCTCACAAACAGACCATGACCACCAGGAGGTTTAACTGCTCCCAGCATCTGGGAATGCAAAGTAACATCTACTCCACCTTCCCGGGTATAGACAGTACAACAGGCCCTTTCAGTCTGCCATCCCTGAACATTTTAAGAGCAAATCCAGACGATGGGCATAAACCAGATCCTCATTTGATTTAGTGCTTAGTTAACCAGCTCCCTCAGACCCCTAAAAAGGTGTGTGTTGGAGCAGGGGACCCTCACTCATGTTTGAATGGGAGTTTGCCCTCAATCAATTTCAGGGGACTAACAGTTCTTTCCTTAAAGGCCATTTGTTCAGTGTTTAACTAAGTGTGATGTAGTGTTTATACCTTTGTGTGGTTTTTCATACAAACATATTCACAGGGCTGAAAAAAAAAATCCTTTGTGAAACCAGCTTTCCTGATGCGGGCTTTAGAAAATATGGTCACCATGATATGGCTAAAAAAAAAAAAAAAAAAAAAAAAAAAAAAGACGTTTAAATATCTGTAGTAGTAGGTGTTCAACATTAATGGATGATCAGCGATGGGGAAGTTTTGTCAGGTATGATTCAGATTACCTGTGGCTGCTGTGAATTATATGGAATTACAAAGAGTTTAATGGGTCTCTGGCAATGTGCCTTGGCTCTGCGCCAAGGCAGCTAGCTAATGCTTCAATCAAACTGCGCTCCCCACCCCCACCCCAAGACAATTTCTGTCCCTAAATCTTGCATGTATCTGTGATGAAGCCTTCAATGACACCCTCATGCAAATGCCAACATCTTCCCTTATTTTTTTTTTTTCCCTCTGTCGCTCTTCCTTCTTTATGGCTGGGTATCTTACTGCTCCTGGTAGCTTTGCTGCGACAAACTGCCTGGCTAGGGTTTGTGAAGAGGAGAGCTTTTAAGCTTTTATTAATAAGACGGAGTCTTGGAGTTCCCGTTGTGGTGCAGCGTAAATGAATCCCACTAGCATCCATGAGGATGCGCGTTTGATCCCTGGCCTCGCTCAGTGGGCTGGGGATCCAGCATTGCTGTGAGCTGTGGTGTAGGTCGCAGAGGCGCCTCGACCCCATGTGCCTGTGGCTGTGGTGTAGGCCGGCGGATGTAGCTGCAATTCTACCCCTAGCCTGGGAACTTCCATATGCCACGGGTGCGGCCCTGAAAAATAAAAAATAAAAAAAAATCAAAATCAAACCTAAAAAATAAAAATGAGGAGCCTAAGTGAGATGAGAACAGGACAAAATAGCAGTTGGCCCCATGCTTTTCCTCTGCAGTACCATCAGCTGGATCTATCTCATCCTGAGCAGCAGAGGCCCTGAACCCAACCCGCAGCACCTATGGCAGGTATCCCCCCCAAACACCACACGCATCCTGTTGAGCGGCAAGTTATCTCTTCTCTTTAGGAACCCAACTGGCCCTGAGGCTGGGATTCTGCCACAGATTTCTGGCAACACTTTCACAGAGTTGGTGCAGTGGACAAAGGCCAAGTGCACAAACAAAGGCCAGACAAGTCCTCCGCAAACTTGCAAAAAAAAAAAAAGCCAGGTCCAACTCTAAGGTGCAATCATCCCATAGACAACAGCAAACATTCTGGGTCCCATCTCTCTCACCAATCCTTCTTCATCCTTGTGCCCACCCAGCCTCTCCTGAACCTCCCGTGTGGAGCTTGAGCCCTAGCACCCCTGCTAATGCGATTCCTAGACCCTTTGCCCAACTGATTCACATTTACTGGCCACACTAAGGAGAAAGCTTATTTTAAGAGACTAGCTGCCATCGAACCAGCAGGAGGGAAGGGCAGAAACCACAGGATTCCTACTCTGCGCTGATTGCCACTAACTCATTTCAGCTGCTAAGGGGAGGCCCTGTTGGGGGAGCTGAGAGAGGAAATGGGTTCCATGTACAGTCCACTTTAAATTGTTCACAATTGCGTGCTCGAAAATAGTCTCTACTAAACATTTAGCACGCCCATTAGCACAAGTCATAAAGCTTTAGGGTTTGCTGCACTGTTGGCCCAAACGGCCCAAGCTGCTTCCCCATGGCAAAGATGATTAAACGGTTGGCAAGTCAGATACATGCAGGAAGGATAAAGGAGCTCCAAGGATGGTTAAACCTAGGCCCAGGAAGGATGGTTTAATTTGACTTTGAAGCGCATAAAGAATGTAGAGGGTGAGGACCAGCTGTTCTCAATTTTGAATGAAAGCAGAACAAGGAAAAAGAAACTGAAATCGCAAGGAAAGGGACTGATGTGAGCAAGGAGGAAGAACTTCCTGCCAGAGAAAGTAGGTAAATATTAGACCGAGTGGTCGGTCAATGAAGGATGTGGAATTTCCTTCTTTGGAGTGGCTCTTCTGTCTGGGCTATTTCTGTGTGGTCCTTCCAGAGGGAGGGGGAAGGAGGAAAGAGAGGCAGCCAGAGGTCCAATTCAGTCCCTCTCAGCCCTCGGAATCTTGTATTTGTAATATTCAAGGATCTGTAACAGGAATCACTGAGAGAGGCTTAAAAAACAAAAACCAAAAACCAAAAAACAAAAACAAAGGAACAACAAGCAGCTTGTTGCTGATCTCCAAGGTTTAGATTTACCCGGACTCTTTAGCCCTTTCTATGAGTCAAGCTTTATGCCCCAGCCCCCACAATCTCAAGAAAGAAAGGGAATACTTGCTTTTGGCTCCCGAGGGCCCCAAAGCCATGCATATGGGAACAATATTTTCTGAACCCCCAACGCGGGACATGATCTGACAATTATATTTATGGGAACAAGAGGATAGAATATGTGAAATCAGAGCTGTCCTAGGAAATCTGGGACGTATGATCCCTGTAGCCACATAGTATCTCTTTCTGAGGGTCCCGACACAGGAGGGAGTGAAAACTGTGCCATGTGGTTTGAGGCCTGGGTTCTTTCCTTGTCTGCACCAAGATCAGTTAGGACTGCAAGAAAGCCAGGTTCATCATAAGCCCAGTACAAACAAATTCCTGCTGTGCAGGTTGGAGAAAGAGGAAGTATGTATGAACTCTCTAGTATCCACCCCCGACTCCAAAACTCGCTCAACTATAAATCAGGTTATAGAGGGGAAGAAATGCAGTCTTGCACAAGAAATCCCATTCATTCATTCATTCATTCCTTCAAGCAGTGGTTCTCAACGTTTGGCCCCTGAACCAGCAGAAGCAGAGTCCTCCTGGGAGCTCCTTAGAAACACAAACCCACCCTAGGTATACTGAATTACAGACTCTGAGGGGAGACCCCAGCCATCGGTGTTTCAAGCCCTCTGAGCTATTTTGATAAATTCCAAGTTGTGAAAATCCCTGAGTCAGAAGTCCTGGTGGTGATGATCCCGTTGCCCACCAGCAACAGTGCCATTAACCAAAGGACCAGAGCCACAGACATGTTTGGTAGGCCCATCAGTATCTCTGCCAATTCAGTCTAAATGCCTTTCACAATCCTCGGATCTGGCTCTTACTACACACCGCATCACTCGAAGCTTGAGTTTCAAGGAAGTAACTTTCCTTATCTGCTCCAATAGGTCTTTTTCAAAGAGGCCAAAGGCCCTTTGGGTTTCTCATTTAGATCCTACTCAGGCACACACATTCCTTTGGGTGTTCTGTGTATATTTCAGCTCTTAGCCCTGATCTGAGTTTCAGTGAACTGACTAGAGCTTGCTTTGAGGTCCAAGCCGGGAACATTTTATCTTTAAAAGCATTATTTTTACTTTTAAACAAACACAGATGAAAGAGTCCCCGCTGAAAAGAGCAAGCCCTTATACGTTACTGACATTAAATTACAATAAAAATAAAACAAATTATTCACGATTTCACTTCAGTTTAAACTGATAAAGTTAATTGCTGTAATCAACGGGCAACCTTTCACAAATGTTTGCTTGAAAGAAGTGCTTCCAGGTGAAATCTATCAAAGTGAAGGGACCTGAGGACCAAATCTTGTTAAGTGCCACCTGGTTCTCCCCCAGAGCATTAGTCAATGGAGGAAAAGCAATCTCAACAGGGCTTCCCGGTTAGAATCTTTGACTTCTGGCTTCCAATGGAGTTGCTGGTTCAGTTGGGAAGTTGTACACCACAGTTAAAAACAACATACATGTGAACCATTTCTGTGTTGATGATAACGTTCTCTCTCTATATATTTTTCATTTTTTGGCTGCGCCCACAGCATATGGAAATTACCGGGCTAGGGACTGAATCCAAGCCATAGCTGAGATCTACACCACAGCTGCGGCAGTGCTGGATCCTTTAACGCAATGTGCCAGGCCCAGGATCGAACTCACACCTTTGGAGTAACCCAAGCCACTGCAGAGACAACACTGGATCCTTAATCCACTGCACCACGGTGGAAGCTCCGATAACATTCTATACATTGATAGGGGTTTGGGATACACAGGTGCAGGGTGTGTCGAAACTCACCCAATGGTACACTAAAGATTTGTAGATTTCATTGTATGTAAATACCACCTCAAAGGAAAAAAGAAAATTACAAATAAGCATAAATGATATGCATGCTGAAGTGTTTATAGGCACATGTACTGATGTCTTCAATTTACTTTGAAATAAACCAGAAAATAACAGGGATTGAAGGATGGCTAGAGAGAATCAATAAACGGGCAGTTATGTGACAGAACAAATACAGTAAAATGTTAATAACAGAATCTAAGTTATGTGTATATGAATGTTCATTGTAACATTCTTTCAATTTTTCTGTATGTTTGAAAAACTGTTATAAAATGTCAAACACTCGCCAACAGGCCTAACCAATGATCCTGGATATAATCATCAGAAGCACTGTTCATTAGTCTCTTCATTACATAAACAATATACATGAGCTGAGACTCTACTGTGTGCTACGTATAAGTTCAAATCCTGGCTCTGCCATTTAGCAGCAGTTTGACCTTGGGCAAGTCACTGTACCTCTCTGAAACCTGCCTTCTTATCTGTTCAATGGTGAGAATAAAACACCTTCCTCACAGGGTGGTTATTGGTGGAATTGAATTTAAATTGCTGAGCACTTGATGAGAGCTATATTAAGTAGGGAACTCAGAATAAAGCGCTTCTTATTCCTCTCCCCTGTGGGATCCACAGGGTCTCGACCTTGGCACTCCTTTTTTGTCAGCTTAACTTAACTGCTGAGCACTTTTTGTTTCTTGGAAATTGTCCACAGCTTGGGCCAGACCTTAGATTATAGTGTTTGTACAGGACTCAAATGTTTTAACCAACTCCCTTAACATCCAACCATGTTTTAGGTTTGCAAACTCTCTTTTGCAAATGAATAAATGAAGCAAAAAAAAAAAAAAAAAAAAAAAAAAAAAAAACCTAGAAAGCAACTTTTGGGGAAAGGAAAAGTAAAATTTAAGGAAGAATGGTGTTCTTTTCTTTTCTTTTTTTTTTTTTTTTGTCTTTTTGCCATTTTCTTGTACCGCTCCTACGGCATATGGAGGTTCCCAGGCTAAGGGTCGAATCAGAGCTGTAGCTGCCGGCCTACACCAGAGCCACAACGACACGGGATCCAAGGCTCGTCTGCAACCTACACCACAGCTCACGGCAATGCCAGATCCTTAACCCACTGAGCAAGGCCAGGGATGGAACCCACAACCTCATGGTTCCTAGTCAGATTCATTAGCCACTGAGCCACAATGGGAACTCCAAGAATGATGTTGAACCATGGTCTGGGGTAGTTCTGCCATGTCCACTTGAACCCAAGGTTAACAGGCTTGATCGTTACTTCACTGGCTCACCCTTTCCCACGGCTCTGGCATCTTTTCCAGCTCTGGGATGATTCCCAAGGAGCCCTACCACTTGGCGAGCATGTCCACCCCTTCTTGCTTGCCTTTTAAAAAGGTATAGTTGATTTATAATGTTGTGTCAATTTCTGCTGTACAGCAAAGTAACCCAGTCATACATTGTTTTCCTCATACTATCTTCCATCCTGGTCTATCCCAAGAGACTGGATATAGTTCCCTCTGCTATACAGTAGGACCTTATTGCTTATCCATTCTAAATGCAGTAGTTTGCATCTACCAACCCCAAACTCCCAGTCCATCCCACACCCTTGTGGTTGCTTGCCTTGTCTGTTCATTTTCTGGAAGGATTCACTCAGTATTCTTCCCCCTTAATGCAAATCCCATCCTCCACTAATGGGTGTGAGAAAAGGGAAACATTCCATTTTCAAGGCCAAGGACATGAAAGTGGTTGATTTGGATTTTGTGAATCCTCTAGTTGGGGCAATAGGGAGGCTGGCTGTGTCCCTCAGGAAACCACTGTCAAACTTTGGGTCTGGGGAAGTCACTTGAGAACTTGTGGGTAGGTACCTCAGGAGGTGGTAAAGCAAAGAGCTGGCCAAAGAGCAGAAATTTGGGCTTGAGAAGCTGTCCAGGAGGGTCCTTCAATGAGCCTTTAAACATCAGAGCCCTCTGTAGCACAGGAAACCATGCACCTAAATTGCAACAGGCTTTCTAGTGGTCAATTCCAATCAGGCTCTAATTAAGGCGTTTTAGGAGGCAGAGAGCCTTGGACAGCAACAATCACGACACAAGAAAGTGGTGACAAGTAAGGCTTTGTCACTGGGACTCAACATCTAACCCTGATATTTGGTTCAAGTATTAGATGCTATAGACTTTACATACCCTCTCCTCACAGCACTACCAGCAGGTTCAAGGAACTGAGAAGGTCAGTGTACACAGTACTTGAAAATACTCAAAGACTGCTTTATATTTAAAGAATAGTTTTGTTGTTTTTAAAATGTACATAAACCCTTTAGAAATCCAGTTTTACTTCAAGGTATGTTAAGACAACAACATAGGATAGAGGACTATAATTTATTTATTTATTTATTTATTATTATTTATTTATTTTTTGTCTTTTTGCCTTTTCTAGGGCCGCTTCTGCGGCATATGGAGATTCCCAGGCTAGGGGTTGAATCGGAGCCATAGCCACTGGCCTACGCCAGAGCCATAGCAACGCAGGATCCGAGCCGCATCTGCAACCTACACCACAGCTCACAGCAATGCCGGATCCTTCATCCACTGAGTGAGGCCAGGGATCAAACCCACAACCTCATGGTTCCTAGTCAGATTCGTTAACCACTGTGCCACGACGGGAACTCCGGGACTGTAATTTTTAATGATAGGATATATGGGCCAAATAATCCTTCCTGGCAAAGCTGATAACACATGCTCCGCCCAATTGTTTAGGGGTCCGATCTTCTGCAGCCCCCAGAGGACATTCTAGAGAAGATCATGAAGCGACTTTGGAGGATACTGCTCTGTCAGTGAGGGTCAATGTTCAGGGACATTTTGAGGCCCATTATGCATGGAGATGCTTCAGTTTCAGACTGTAGATGTGGCTTTGAACCTCTAGGGAGCATCTGTGGGTTAACCACAACATATGGAGATGAGGGAGAAAAGAATTCATCACCCCATTGTTTACTCATTGTTTTCTACATACTCTACTCCTTAGTCCGCTCCTCAAGTAACAAAGTAAGAAGGCTGTTTGAAGGCTTTGCTATACATGTGTCTATCCCCTATGGTTTTTTTCTTGTCTTTTTATTGTTTTATAAGCTCCTGACACTACTCCTATCCCTCCTCTGCGTAGCCCAGTTAGGTTACTCCCGTGTATGCCCAGAGCTCTCTGCACATACCTCTGCTGTTCCACACACTTAACCACATTGCACTGAAGCTGTCTGTCCATGGGTCTGTCTCCTCTGCTCTACTGGGAACTCCCTGAGGGTAGAGAGTAGATCTTTCCCATATCAGTTTCCCCAGCACCTATAGGTGCTTCGTAGATGTTTGTTGGACTCCTTGGGGGAACTTAAGGGTATTAACTGGGTTTTATTTTTTTATTTTTTTTATTTTTATTTTTTGTCTTTTCTAGGGCCGCTCCTGTGGCATATGGAGGTTCCCAGGTTAGGGGTCGAATCAGAGCTGTAGCCCCCGGCCTGCGCCAGAGCCCCAGCAACGCGGGATCCGCGCCGCGTCTGTGACCTACACCATAGCTCACAGCAAGGCTGGATCCTTAACCCACTGAGCAAGGCCAGGGATGGAACCCGCAACTTCATGGTTCCTAGTCGGAATCGTTAACCACTGCGCCATGACGGGAACTCCTAACTGGGTTTTATTTTAACCTTGTAGTCTAACAGTGCCTTGTACATAGTAGGTATTTCATGTACATCTTCTCTGATGAAAATATGGCACTTTAAGGGTGTGGGGGAGGGAAGGATTGGAAGTTTGAGAGTAGCAGAGGCAAACTGTTATACCTAGGATGGACAAACAACAAGGTCCTACTGTATAGCACAGGGAAGTATTTGATATCCTGTGATAAATCATAATGGACAAGAATATGAAAAAGTATATATACGTGGGAATTCCCATTGTGGTGCAGAGGAAATGAATCCGACTAGTAACCATGAGGTTGCAGGTTGGATCCCTGGCCTGGCTCAGTGGGTTAAGGATCCAGTGTTTCCCTGAACTGTGGTGTAGGTCAAAGACGTGGCTCGGATCCTGCATTGCTATGGCTATGTAGGGGAGCTGTAGCTCCCATTCGGCCCCTAGCCTGGGAACCTCCCTATGCCATGGGTGTGGCCCTAAAAAACAAAATACAACAACAAAAGAATACATATGTGAATCACTGAGTCAACTGAGTCACTTTGCTATAGGGTAGAAATTAATACAATGTTGTAAATCAACTATACTTCAATAAAATTTAAAAAATAAAATCACAATTACATAGGCAAAAAAAAAGAGGAAAAGATACATGGTACATGGCACTTTATATGGCTTACCAAATGCTTTCACATTATGTCACATGATCCCTGCCATGAGCTTGTTTGGAAACAATTGCCATTTGACACATAAGGGAACTGGTTCATATCAGCTAACTGACTTGTACAAGGCCACACAGCTAATGCGAACTCCGTGGGTACAGTGAATCTACCTTACTGTTCTCTAGTGTCCATGTTTCTCTACTATCTATAAAGATGGAACTGAGAATGTTTGACACCACTATGGTTTCCTGGACTTCCTAGTTATTAGAGTCTTCTCTCTCCTGCTGGACGAGAGCAAGGTAACCCTAAGTGCCTGCTGACAGTCACTATGAGCAGCTGAACCAACCCATCTTGACGGCTGCCCTTTCCCTGGACTTCCTGCGAGATAATTTCCAGTTAGAGTCAGAGTTTCACTTACTTGCAGCCAAAGTTCTACCTGACGGATGAGGCCTGCTTCTCAAGGAAGACAGAGTCCTTTGAAGAAGAAGGGCCCAGCCATTCTCCCATCCTAGTCTTCTCTACAGTCCTTACAGCTTGGCTGGCTAGAGTGGACCATTCTTGCGGGGGGTGGGGAAGATGGAACTCAGAGAAAGGCTGACAAAGAGGTTCCTGAAATAAAAGTTAGTTTGTTGCACAAGGCACCACTAAGTTATGAAGCCATGTTAATGAGGCAGAAGCCGGCAACCAAATCAAGAGAGATGTAATGTATTCTCCACCCCAACCCCCACCCCCCAAACTGGTGTCTTCCCTGGCAGTGCTGGAGGAGAAGGGGCACGAATATTTACTTCACTTCCAGCAGATAGGCCTCAGGCCCCCATAGAGAGATGGCAAGCCAACAACTCCCCAGAAGGTAGCGGTCTCCAATTACTCACATAAGGGCAGCAGTTTTCACCTCCAAACCCCAAAGGGCTTTTCAGCGGTGTGGGTAAGGGAAAGTTCCAGAGACATGACTTTATGTCTCAATTCTGTTAAGCATTCATTGTGGGGTTGAGATGCACTCTTGAGATATTTCCCTTTTGCTGCAATAGAATGGAAATAGCTCTTTCCTTCCATTTCAAGGGTACTGGAAATGTGAATGACTTTCATGAAGTATGTATTAAGACCAGGAAAGTGTCTTGCACCAGCCTCAGGTCTGGACCCTGGAGTGGGTTGACATGATAATAAACAGAATGGTTCCATCTGCCAGCATTCTCTATGTTCAGAAACAAGCATGTATTGAGTGTCCACTATGTTCAGGGTCCTGAGCTGGGCTTTGGGACTGCAGGATGAAGCCACTGTCTCTGCCCTTGAAAAGTTTCCAGTGTGGTGAGAGAGACAGGTGTATAAATCCAGACTTGGAATATGAGAATTTCGGTGTTACTGCCATCTGTGGGGAGAACTTGTGAGAGATGAGGCCAGAAAGATGAGCTGGGATGAGATGAACCGTGAATGCAGAGATAATCCTCAAAATATTTAAAAACCAGAACAGCAGGAGCACTGACCAAGCAGAACAGATGCAGATCAATGCAGGAAACAGTGTCCTCCAGGCTCCCTGCTGTGCTGGGCATTATCCCGTTAGTTACTGGGTCTTGAGAAGGTTCAAAGGGGGTCCAGGAGTGGGAAAGAGGGCAGAAGGAGGAGTCTTGACATGCCAAAATAGCAGGGACATGCCAAGAGAGTGGTCATGGTGGGAACAGCCAGCTCAGGCTACCATAAGGAGGTGGGTTATCTGCAGACAATTTTAAAACAATATTACAACCCATTCCAAAAAAAAGGAAAAGGAGGGGTCTTGAGGGGACAAGGAAGAGCAGCTGGTATTAAAATATTCCACCATTTCAACAAGAGGTGTGGCTATATCAGAGCCCTGGTTCAATGTCATGTGAATGAATATGTATGTTACCTTGCGGATATCCAGGAACTCAGGAAGTCCACATGGGCTGGAAAGAGCACTTTAGTAGCCGTATGGAGGATGGACTGGATTTGGGCAGCATGCAGTCAGGGAGACATGTAGGAAGGCTTTGCAGTACATCAAGGAAGACAGATAACAGGGCTAGCTGCAGTGGCAATGGGGGAATGTATTTCTGTAAGCAGGGCCAAAGATGTTTGCACAAATACCCATCCCTATATATCACCTTTGTTCCTAAGAGTTCTCTAGTCTTTTTGCCATCATGGGTCCAATATCCTAGCCCAATGCAAGCTTATGCACGCACACACACACACACACACGTGTATACTTGTGTGACAGATCCTGTTTAAGTATGCACACTCAACTAGCGGCTGGCAGCCTATAATTATGGCAGGTAAGAGGCCTGCCAAGAAAACTTCATTCAAATACTGAGTTCATCCTAGTCCCAGCTGTAGGAGAGTGGCTGCAGTATAAACACCTGCCTTCATAATACCAACCTATGTTATGGACAGCCCTCCCTACTTTTCCTGAGCACGGTCACACAGTTATCTCATTTGTTTTCTTAACAATGGACCCAGGAGGTAGTTAAGACTGGAATGATTTAGTTCTAATGTATAGGTGGGGAAACTGAGGTTCAGAGAGAAGGAACTTGCCCAAGGTAACTCGTAATGGGTCAGTGGTACCACTAGGACTAAGATGCCTTCTACCTCTTGTTCCGGTTCTGTTCTTCTACCTCTGTCTCCTGTTCCTCTCAACCTTCCACATGGCCTCCTTCAGAATAATTCCTGTTCCTTCTTTTTGGCCATCCCCATGGCATGAGGAAGTTCCCCAGCTAGGGATCTTACCCACACCATAGCAATAATCCAAGCCACTGCAGTGACAATGCCAGATCATTAACTCACTGCACCACCAAGAAACTTCATTCAATCCATTCTAATGCACCTTTCTAAGAGAGTACTGCAGATGACAGAGTCCCCAACCCTATCCTCCAAGGCCCTGCTCAGGTCTCACCATCCCCTCCAGGAAATCTGCCCTGGGACTCCAGTTCAGTAACCTCACCCCTTCTCCTTTGTTAGTTTGTATTATTGCTTTGATGCTTCCTTCATTCTCTCCTATTGTGTTCTGATTGCTCCATCTGTGACTTCTGGATCCCTGGCTTCTTTTCCTCTCCCTGCCTAGCACAAGGCTTGGCCACAAGGGAATACTTAATAAAGCATTGTTAATGAATGGCTGGATCCAATAAAGCCCTTCTCTGGCATCAGCATGCCTGAAATTCCCAGTTCATAACAAAGCACTTTGAATATATATATATATACATATATATATATGTATATATATATATATTTATGTTTGTGTGTGTCTGTGTCCATGCACCACTAATCCAGTGACTCTGAGGATAACTAAATCAATGCCGTCAAAGTGCAGCATCAGCACATAGTTATTTTACATTCCAGTAGGAATTGAAGCAGGGAAGCTTTTTTCCCCTTAATTTTTTAAAAAATAAATATTGCTCTTGTTCCAAGTGGTATATTTTTGACATCTTGTGTACATTTCTGAAATAGAGTCCAGATGAGGAACGAGCTCATATGTATGTCCATCCCAATCTGAGAAAGGTAGATTCCTATTCATGGCCAATTTCATTTCTGAAATCCCAACTGCAGGAAAAAAAAAAAAAAAGACCAGGGAGCAGGTTGCAAAAAAGAACAAGACCAACATGGAGTGATTGCTCTACAATCTCTTTGAGGCTTGAAGACAAGACTAGGGCATGAGGAAGAGAAGAAAGCCCCTAAAATTTCATCCTTCCCCTTTCATCCCACCCACTTAGATTTTTAAGGAATATGAATAGGAAGGCAGCTTGATAGCTTGCTCCTAAGAAGGCAGGACACTTGCAAAACACCCTTTAGACATGAGGGTGGCCAAAGGCAGGTGAACCTCAAGAGGACAACTAGGTAAAGAGGTCCCAGAGAACCCCACTCACTAGTTTGCCTGGAAAGCAATGCCTCCAAAGAGTCTCAAATAAGGATGAAAGAATGTGTTTTCTATTTCTTTTACGACATGCAGTATCACCCAGGTACCTACCATGGACAAGGTACTATGCTTAGCACTTCCAAATATCAACTACTTTACCCTGTTGGGATTCTTACCCCCATTTCACAGGGGAGGAAACTGAAGCTCAAAGAGAAGGTAAGTCGTTTACCTATTATCACACAGCCTGGCTAACTCCATGTTCTAGGTTCTTTCTTTCCACTGCACCACTCTGCCTTCCTGAGGTCTATTCAGTGAGCTTTGGCAACAAGAAAAAACCTGAACACCATTCCAAGGGAGCACTTGGTATTGAATGATGAGTGAGATATTGTCTAACGGAGAAAAAGAGGAAAAGGGTATCCATTCCTGGCTAAAGGAGTAGCAAATGCAAAGGGGCTGATGCAGGAAGGAAAAAAAAATGCTAAATCATTTTGTGGGGTTACTTGAGAGTGAGGATGGGTGATGGAACGTGAAGCTAGAGCAGATGAAGCCAGTTTATAAAGGGTCTCATCTATCAAGTTAAAGAATGTGGTTTTCTGGGAGTTCCCATGGTGGCTCAGTGGTTAACGAAACTGACTAGGATCCATGAGGACGTGGGTTCAATCCCTGGCCTTGATCAGTGGGTTAAGGATCCAACATTGCCCTAAGCTGTGGTGTAGGTCACAGATGCAGCTCGGATCCCTGTGGCTGTGGCGTAGGCCTGCAGCTATGGCTCGATTCGACTCCTAGCCTAGAAACCTCCATGTGCTGCAGGTGCAGCCCTAAAAAGACAAAAGAAAAAGAAAAGAATGTGGTTTTCTCTTGGAGGCAATGAGAAAAACTAAGAGAGGGAGTAGAGATCAGCTCTCTGTTTTAGAAAGAGCACTGAGGCAGCCATGTGGGTAGACAGTGAGGAAGAGGCACTGACCGGCTGCTGGGAGACTGAGTCCAAAAGATATGGCAAGAGTCAAGGCTGTGAAGCAAATGGAGGCTCAACACAGGAAACACTGCCTCCAGAACAGTGACTGCAAGTCAGCTTCAGTTTGGCTTCAAAGCTTGGATTCCAGGCTTTGCAGCATCTACCCCCACAGCCCTTAAGCACTGCATGTGTTGCTTTGGCCTCAAAACTAGGAACAAGTCTTGCTTTGTCCTTTGGGGCCTTGCCATTTGTCTCCATCTTCTAAGCCGGCAGCTTTGTAGCTCCCCGGAGCCTAGCCTAGCCCAGACGGCTGGGGAGGGAGAAGTCAGGTAGGCTCCAAGCAGAAAGGGCCCTGATGAGCACGTGTTTCACATTCCCTACATTGCATGGCACTTCAAAACCAAATCCTATGGGATTGTTTTCCTAAAGATTTGGGATCGGTTTGGGGCTTCTTCTCTTTCTTTTTCCTCTTCTTTTTTTTATTATGTGTGTTTCTGGACTGCAGCTATTTCCTCTGCCCTTGAGTTAAGTAATAGCAGAGGCGAAGAGAAAACGAAAGTTTACAGCAAAGCAGAAAAGATGTTTCTGGAAAAGTCTAGAGGAGGGAGGGAAATACAGCGTGGGGGCCCACAGTGATGTTCAGGGAAGGCCAGGGAATGTGGCTCTGGAGGGGTGGCAGGGGCGATTCTGCTAGGGCAAGTGTATGAAGTCAGGCAAAAGCCTAGCTAAGGGAAGTGGCCCGTGACACACCGGCCAGTTCCAGCCCTTGGCTTCTCTGCAATCAGCACTCAGATTGATTTTGCTCTGGTCATCAGCAGCTGCTATAGTGCCAGCACAACCCCCAAAGTGTGGGATCTCCCCATTAACCATGGAAATTGAAGTATTAAAATGAACCAAAAGCACTCCGTGGGTAAAAGCAGCCAACGATGCACTCCTGGGAAGCCCACACTCCCCACGAACTGGAGGATCTTACAAAAACCTCCCAGGTTTCCCTCTCTATATATCTGTATAATTCTGAAATAGTGCCTACATGAGAAGCCTGGTCATGTGTCTGTCTATCCCAGTCCGAGAACAGTAGATTCCTACACATGGACAACTTTATTCTTCAAATTCCCATTGCATAAAAAGACTATAGAGGAGTAGATTTTATTTTCCATCTCACTACCTTTTTATCATTTCTCTTGAGATATAATGACAAAGTACAACTGAAGTCTTCTGACAATGTGTAACATTTAGGAAAATAATTATTTATAACTTTAGTAGCTTTATTGAAGTATAATTTATATACCATAAAATTTTCATACCACAGAATCCATCTGTTTTAAGTATAATTTAATGGTTTTTAGCACATTTATAGAGTTGTGCTATCACCATATCTAATTTTATTTAATTTTATTTTATTTATTTATTTAGTCTCTTTAGGGCTGCACTCAGGGCCCATGGAGGTTCCCAGGCTAGGGGTCAATCAGAACTGTAACCACTGGCCGATGCCACAGCCACAGCAACACTGGATCCAACTCTAGTCTGCGACCTACACCACAGCCTGTGGCAATGCCAGATTCCCCAATCCACTGAGCAAGGCCAGGGATCGAACCCATGTCCTCAAGGATACCAGTCGGGTTGGTTAACTGCTGAGCCATGACAGGAACTCCCTAGTTTTAGAACATGCCCATAGCCCCCGAAAATAAACTTTGATTTCATAGTCAGTCAGTCCATGTTTCCACTCCTAGCCCTAGGCAACCACTAATCAATTTGTGTCTCCATAGATCTGCCCTTATTATAAATAGAATCATAAAATATATCGTCTTTTGTGCCTGGTTTCTTTCACTCGGCATGTTTTCAAGGTCCATCCATGCTGTGGCATGTGTCAGTATTTCTCTTTATTGCCATGTAGTATGCCATTATATAGATGTATTGCATTTTGTTTACCCATTAACCAGTTGATGAACCTGAGACATTTCTACATTTTGGCTATTAGGAATTATGCTGCTATGAACATTCATGTACAAGTTTTTGTGTGGACAAATACTTTAATTTACTTTGGATAGTTATCTAAGAGTAGAATTGCTGGATCATATGAAATTGACCATAGGTTTTATTGCTGGATACTCAGTTCTATTCCATTTATCTATATATGTCTTTCCTTATGCTGGTACCACACTGTCCTAATTACTATGGCTTTGTACTAAGTTTGAATTTAAAAGGTGTGAGTCCTCCAACTTTGTTCTTCTTTTTAAAGATGGTTTTGGCTAATACAAATTCAATATGTATTTTATAATTAACATTAAATGGATATAAATGAATGAAATCAATATTCAGCTTGTCCATTTCAGTGATATCTGCAAATCAATGATACGCCACATTAACAAACTGAAGAATATAAATCTATGATCATCTCGATAGATACAGAAAATTCTTTTGACAAAATTCAACACCCATTTATGATAAAAACTCTCCAGAAAGTGAGCATAGAGGGAACATACCTCAACAAAATAAAGACCATCTATGACAAGCCCATGGTTAACATTATACTCAATACTGAAAAGCTGAAAGCTTTACTCCAAGATCAGGAACAAGATAAGGATGCCCACCCTTGCCTCTTTTATTTAATATAGTATTGGGAGTCACTGCACCAATCAGACAAGAAAAGTAATAAAAAGAAGCCAAATTGGAAAGGAATATGAAAGTAAAACTGTCACTGTTTGCAGATGACATGACACTATACATAGAAAATCATAAAGCCACAACCAAAAAACTACTAGAACTCATCAATGAATTTGGTAAAGTTTTGCAGGATACAAAATTACTATACAGGAATCTTCTGCTTTTCTATACACTAAAATAAACTAGCAGAAAGAGAAATTAAGAAAACAATCCCATTCACAATTGCACCACAAATAATAAAATACCTAGGAATAAATCTAAGGAGGTAAAAGACATATACTTAGATAATGATGACACTGATCAAAGAAATTGAAGATGACACAAATACATGGAAAGATATACCATGGATTAGAATTAGCATTGTTAAAATGACCATACTACCCAAGGCAGTCTACAGACTCAGTGTATTCCCTATCAAAATACAATGGTATTTCTCACAGAACTAGAACGAGTCATTCTAAATTTTGTATGGAAATGCAAACGACCCCTAGCAGCAAAAATAATCTTAAGAAAGAAGAACAAAACAGGAGGGATAACACTCCTTGACCTCAAGGTATACTACAGAGCTACAGTAATCAAAACAGTATGGTAGTGGCACAAAAAACCTAGAGATAGATCAATGGACCTGAATAGAGAGCCCAGAAATGAACCCACACTTATATGGGCAATTAATTTATGACAAAAGAGGAAAGAATATACAGTGGGGAAATACAGTCTCTTCTAAATGGTGTTGTGAAAACTGTAGAGCTACATGCAAAAGAATGAAAATGGGGAACTTTCTTACAAAATACAAAAATAAATTCAAAATGTATGAAAGACTTAAATTTAAGACCTTAAACCATAAAACTTGTAGAAGAAATCACAAACTGTATGCTCTTTGTTATCAGTCTCAGAAATATTTCTTTGGATCTTTCTCTTCAGGCAAAGGCAACACAAGCAAAAATAAACAAATGGGACTACATCAAACTAAAAAGATTCTGCACAGTGAAGGAAACCATCAACAAAACAAATAGGCAGCCTACTGAATGGGAGTGAAATATTCCAAAAGGGATTAATATTCAAAATATACAAAGAAAACATACAACTCAATATGAAAAAAAATGTGATCAAAAATGAGCATGGGACTGAACAGACATTTTTCCAAGGAATACATATGGCCAATAGTCACATGAAAATATGCCTAACATAACTAATCAAATCAAAATGCAAATTAAAACCACAAAGAAATCTCACCTCACACCTGTCAGAATGGCTGTTACCAAAAAGACAAGAAACAACAAGTGTTGGAGGGGATGTGGAGAAAAGGGAACGCTTGCACACTGTTGGCACCAATATAAATTTGTTTGGCCACTGTGAAAAATGGTATGGAGGCTCCTCGAAATGTTAAAAATAGAACTATCAGATGATCCAACCATTCCACTTCTGGGTATTTATTCAAATAATTTAAAGACACTAATTAAAAAATAAATGTGCAACCCCCATGTTCACTGCAGCATTATTTACAATAGCCAAGAAATAAAAAAAGAATGAAACTTTGCCATTTGCAACAGCAAGCATGGATCAAGAAGGTATCATGCTAAGTGAAATAAGACAAATACCAAATAATTTCCTTATATATGGAATTTAAGAAAGAAAACAAAGAAACAAAACAAAAGAGAAACACTCATAGATACAGATAAACTGACGATTGCCAGAGGGGAGAGGAAGTGGGGTTTGAGCAAAATAGGTGAAGGGGATTAAGAGATACAAACTTCCCATTATATAGTAATTAAGTCATGGGGATGTAATGTCCAGCATAGAGAATATGGTCAATAATACTGCCATAACTTTGAATGGTAACAGATGGTTTAGACTTACTATGGTATCAATTTGTAATCAATATAAATGTTGAATCACTAACTTGTACACTTGAAACTAGTATAATATTGTATGTCAACTATAATTTAAAAAAGCACCAAACATCACTACGCACACAGCAGTCTTACAAATTAAATGACTACTGTAGTAAAAAAAAAAAAATTTGAGCAGGTTTGAGATCAGAGCAAAACTGAGAAAAGTACAGAAATTTCCCACATTCCCCTTGTCCCACACATGCATAGCCTCTAGGTTCCTCATTATTTATATGCCCTGCAGAGTGGTGCCTTTGTTACAACTGATGAACTTACACTGACACATCGTAATCACCCAAAGTCCACAGTATACATTAGGATTCACTCTTGCTTTTGTACATTCTATAAGTTGAACAAATGTATAATGACATGTAGCCACCATGATAGTATCATAAAGAGTATTTTCACTGGTTTAAAAATCCTTTATATCCTGCCTATTCATCTGAATCTTGCCTACCCCCAGCTCCTGGCAACCACTGATCTTTTTACTATTTCTACAGTTTGCCTTTTCAAGAAAGTCATATAATTGGAATCATACAGTGGGTAGCTTTTTCAGAGTGGCTACTTTTGCTTACTAATATGAACTTAAGTTCTCTCCATGACTTTTCATGGCTTGATCACTCATTTCTCTTTAGTGCTGAATAATATTCCATTGTCTGAATGTATCATGGTTTATTTATCCATTTACCTACTAAAGGACATCATGGTTGCTTCCAAGCTTTGGCAATTTGAATAAAATGACTCTATCCATGTGAATGGTTTGTGTGGACATGATTTTTCAACTCTTTCGAGTGAATATGGAGTGCAATTACTGGATTGTACGGTTAAGAATATGCTCAGTTTTGTAAGAAACTACCAAACTGTCTTGCAAAGTGGCTGTACCATTTTGCATTCCCACCAGCAATACATGAGAGTTACTATCACTTCACATCCTTGTCAGCATTTAGTGTTGTTCTAGATTTTGGCCACTCTAATAGGTGTATAGTAGAATCTCATTGTTGTTATAATTTGCATTTCCCTAATAACATATGACTTGGAGCATCTTTTCATATGCTTATTTGCCATCTGAGTATCTTCTTCAGTAAGGTGTCTGTTAAGTTCTTTGGAATATATATATATATATATATATATATATATATATATATATATATATATATATATATATTTGGTCCCACCTGTGGCATGTGGAAGTTTCCGGCCAGGTGTTGAACTCACGCCGGAGTTGTGATCTGCATCACAGCTGTGGCAATGAAGGATCCTTAATCCGCTGCTCTGCAATGGAACTTCCATGCTTTCTTACTGTTGAGTTTTAGGAGTTCTTTGTATAATTTGAATAACAGTCCCTTATCAGAGGTATCTTTTACAAATATTTTCTCCCAGTCTGGTGGCTTGTCTTATCATTCCCTTGATAATGTCTTTTGCAGAGCAGAAGCTTCAAATTTTAATAAAGTCTAGCTTATCAATTATTTCTTTTATGGATCATGCCTTTGGTGTTTTACCTAAAAATTCATCACTTTACCCAGTTATCTAGTTTTCTTATATGTTATCTTCTAGGAGTTCTATAATTTTACATTTTTACATTAGGTCTATGATCTATTTTGAGTTAGTTTTGTGAAGGGTATAAAGTCTTTGTCTTGATTAAATTTTCTTGGCATGTGGATGTCCAGTTGTTCCAACATCATTTTTTGAAAGGACTGTCTTTGCTCAATTGTATTGCCTTTGCTCTTTTGTCAAGAATCAGTTGGCTATATTTGTGAATGCCTATTTCTGGGCTCTCCATTCTGCTCCATTGAATCTATTTTTCTATTCTTTTGCAAATACCACACTTTCTTGATTACTGCAGCTTTATAGTAAATCTTAATGTCAATTAATGTCAGTCCTCCAACTTCGCTCTTCTTTTTCGATAGATCAATTTGGGAAGAAATGACTCTTGACAATATTGAGTCTTTCTATCCATGAACATGTAACATCTATCCATTTATTTAGTTCTTTGATTTCATTCATCAGACATTTTTAGTTTTCCTCATATAGTTCTTTTACATATTTTGTTTGATTTATACCTAAGTATTTAATTTTTAGGGGTACTAATGTAAGTGGTATTATGTTTTTAACTTCAAGTATCACTGTTCATTGTTGGTATATAGGAAAGCGACTTACTTCTCTATATTGACTTTGTATCCGTCAACCTTGCTATAACTGCTTATTAGTTCCAAGGTGGGTTTTTTCTTTTTTTTTTTTGGTCAATTCTTTCAGATTTTTGACATAGACCATCATGATATCTACAGTTTTTTTTCTTCCACCCAAACTCTATGCTTTTCATTGTTCTATTGTATTATCTAGGACTTCCAGTACAATGTTGAAAAAGAGTGGTGAGAGGGGAGAGACATCCTTGCCTTGTCTCTGATCTTAATGGGAAAGTTTATCATCACTAAATATGATAGTGCTATTGCTTTCTAAATAAACTTCTATTTTAGAATAGTTTTAGATATAAAATTGCAAATATTTCCAATACACCCCACATACAATGTCCCCTGTTATTAATGTATAACATTAATATTGTATATTTGTAATAACTAATGAATAGTGATACATTATTAGTGACTGAAGTCCACATTATTCAAGATTTCCTTGGTAAAAGGACCTAATGTCCTTTTCCCATTCCAGGATGCCATCAAGGATACATTAGATTCAGTTGGTACATCAGACTCTCCTTGTTTTTGACAACTTTGACATTTTTGAGTAGTGACTAGGTATTTTATAGAATGTTTCTACAATAATATTTGTTTGATGCTTTTCTAATGATTATATTGGGGTTATGGGTTTTTTCGTTGTTATTTTGAGGGGAAGATCACGAAAGTGCAATGCCCTTTGCATTACATCATATCAAGGGACATACTATCAACATGACTTAACACTTGATGTTAACCTTTATCATCTGGCTGAGGTAGTGTTTGTCAGCTTTCTTCACTATAAATTACTCTTTTTACCTTGCCATGCTGTACTCTTTCAAGGAAGTCACTATGCCCAGGCCTCATTAAAGAGTGTGGAGTTATACCCCATGCACCTGAGAGAAGAGTATCAACATAAATTATTTGGAATTCTTCTGTATGAAAGAGTTGTCTACTCTCCCAATTTATACATTTATTTCAATCATTTATTTGTACTCATATAGACCCATGGATTTTTTTTTTTATACCTTAGGATACAATGGATTACTACTTAGATTTTTTTTTTTTTTTTTTTTTGCTCAAGTTATTTCAGCTTTGGCCATGGGGACCTCTTGCAATTGACTCCGGTGTCCATTTTGCATACCCCCTTCATTGTGTGTATGTGTTTGTGTGTGTGTGGTTTTGTTTTGTTTTGAGCACTTCCTTACTTTCTGACACTACAAGATTCTCCAGGCTCATCTTGTATATTTTTGGCCTAGTCTTAGAATCAGCCATTCCTCCAAGGATCTCTGGTTCCTTTTTTTGGAAAATGATACTAAAATCTAAAATCTTTGTGCTAAGTCTGCTCGTTGCTGCTTCAGTATGGTATTGTTTTTTAAAACAACTAAGAAAAGATGGAGAAGAAATATGTAACTATACTCTCTTTTATACTTACTACATGATTACTTTGTCGGAACTTTTTTATGTGGATTCAAATTACTATTACTGCTTTCTTTCTGCCTCAAGGATTTCTTTTAGTTTTTCTTGTAAGGTAGGTCTTCTAGCAACAAATTCTTCCCATTTTTAGTTTATCTGGAAACATCTTTATTTCACCTACATTTTAAAAAGTTAGTTTTTCCAGATATAGCATTATTGGTTGATTTTTATCACTTTGAATATGTCATTCCCTTGTCCCATGGTAGCCATCATTTCTGATGAGAAGTCAATTATCAAACTTACTGAGTTTCCTGTTTGTGATGAGCCATTTTTAATCTTGCTACTCTCAAGATCTTCTTTTCAGCTTTGGATTTCAACGTTTTGACTATGATATCTCTAGGTGTGGATCTGTTTAGTTTATCCTACTTGGAATTTACAAACTTTCTTTCATCATATTTGGAAACTTTTAAGTCATTCTATGAATGACTTTTCTGTCCTTTCCTCTCCTTCTGGAGATATGATGGTGTGCTTATGTTCCACATGTGTCTGTTTATTTTTCTTAATTCTTTTTATTTTCTTCAGAGTATATAATTTCTATTGATCTGTTTTCCAGTTCACTAATTCTCTCTTCTGTCAGATGAAATATATATGTTGTTCACCCTCTCTTATGAATTTTTCATTTATATTATTGAACTTTTAAAATCCAGAATTTGCATGTGGTTCTTTTTTTAATGTGTTCTATATTTTCATTGATATTCTTTATTTGATTCATCATTGACATTATATATCCTTTAGATCATAAGGCATCATTTCCTTTAGTTCTTTGAATATATCTATAATAGCAGCTTTGAAGTCCTTATCCAACAAATATAACATCTGGGCTCCCTCAAAGTAATTTCTATTACCTATTTCCCTTTCATGGTCACATTTTCCTGGGTCTTTTTTTGGGGGGGATGGAAGTGGGTAAAGACTCATAATTTTATTGCAAACTAGATATTTTAAATAATGTGATAGCTCTGGATTCTGCTTACCTGTGCTCCCACTGGGTCTTATTTATCTTTCTGTTCTGTTTTGTTTTTCTCTATTTGTTTAATCACTTGCCTGGACTAATTCTCCCAGAAGTCTATTTTCTCTGCAGTGTGCAACCTCTGACATATACTCATTATCTCCCTTGTTTTATTTATTTATGCATTTATTTGTGGAGGAGTATTTATTTATTTATAATGATTTTTATTTTTTCCATCATAGCTGGTTTACAGTGTTCTGTCAATTTTCTACTGTACAGCAAGGTGACCTAGTTAAACATACATGTATACGTTCTCTTTCTCACATTACCATGCTCCATTGTAGGTGACTTTTAGATATAGTTCCCAGTGCTATACAGCAGGATCTCATTGCTTATCCATTCCAAAGGCAACAGTTTGCATCTATTCACCCCAAATTCCCAGTCTATCCCACCCCCTCCCCCTTGGCAACCACAAGTCTGTTCTCCAGGTCCATGATTTTCTTTTCTGTCAAAAGGGTCATTTGTGCCCTCTATTAGTGTTTTATTTTTAAGCCTGTTTTTCTAGGAGTCACCTCTGGCTCAGGATAGTTAATTTAGTCTGTGATCAAATGGTCAGAGGTTTTTCTTAGGCATCCAGATTCAGTAAAGCTTTTACCCTTTGCCAATGTATCTTTGTATGGCTTGTGGAATGCCTTCATAGCTCAGGGAATTTTTGATTCAACCCTGCATTCAAACTGAGTTCAGCAGTTCACAAATCACACTTCTAGTTGTTCTGTATAGCTCAAACTAGGGATAAATTTGATCTTAGGAGAGCCCATTTTGATGGTTTCTTTTCCTAGATCTCTCTGCAAAATATCTGGCTGGCCTGCTCTTTTCTGTCTGCTACTAATATACAATTGCTTTTCTAATTCTCACTACTATGATCTCTATGGTTTTCAACAACACCTTTAGGCATGAGTTCCTTCATGTTCTGTTCTAAAGGAAGTCAGCCGCCAAAGGCTGTGTAACCATGCTGGAGCTAGGTGAGGAAAGTGTGATAGTGCAGCCTGCTTTTTCTGGAGTGACATCTCTGCCCCATAAGCCCTTGAAATCCTTGTCTGACAAGTACGACATCTGGGTCCAAGCCCTAGACCTAGGAGGGAAAAAATAGGAGTCCCCAGTCTTCTCCAACTTCTACTCATAGTTTGCTGCAACCTGTCTAAGAAATAGATTCCATCTTAAGAGTGGGAGCTGGGCAGGGGATGAGAGCCCTCCATATTGGCCATTCTTACCTCCCCAAAAATCTCCCACAACACAAAACTAGAGGGCAGAATGAAAGTCACTAGCAGCCTGCCCATGCTGAAATGAAATTATAGCACTATAAACAAGAGCCAGGGAGGAAGAGGGCCCCTGGGTGTTTTTGTTTGTTTGTTTGTTTGTTTTGGCTATGCTCACCTGGAATAAATCTTCTGCAATATATTCTAGGAGGAGAAGGAGGAGCTAGTCCTATTTCAAATGACACATATGACAATTGTTCTTACTATAAATGTTTTTAAATAAATGCTTCTCAATTCACTGTAGGCTCTTAAGCCAATTTCCTGACACTGTAAACAGTTGTTTTTGATACATTTTTACCAGTTTGATGGCTATTTCACTAATGAGAGGGTCTGTTGAGCTTCTCACACAGCCATTCCAGAAGTTGTTCTGTCACAATTATTCGTTCTTACTTCAATACATATTTAGTGAGCAACTACTATATACCAGGTGTTATATGCACTGAGTTTAAGTAACAGTATTATTAAGGTACAGCTGAAATACATTAAGCTGCACAAATTTAAGGTATATTATTTGATGAGCTTTGACATATGCGTGCACCATAACCATAATCAAGATGGTGAACATACACAATATTCCCAAAAGTTTCCTTTTGCCCTTTGAAATGCCATCTACTCTTTCCTGCCCCCCCCCAGAGGCTTGATCACTTTTTTTTAAAGAAGGTACATTTTATTTTTTTTCCTTTTTTATATAATGATTTTTCATTATAGCTGGTTTACAGTGTTCTGTCAATTTTCTACTGTACGGTTGGGTTATCATGCTTTACAGTAGAAAATTGATCACCTTTCTGTCACTATAGATTTATTTTTGTGCTTGTTTTTAATTTAGAAAGCTGGCTAGTGGTGAAGTTTATCTCTTACTAAGGAAATCACCTCAGCCAGATTACTCTTTTCTTGTGAGCAGAATATTTTAGGGATTTTCTTTTTGTCTTTAGGGCAAGATTCCTCCACAGGAAAAAAAGATTCCAGGGGAGCTTTGGTGACTAGCTCATTAGATTCATAAATATATGTTTACAGAACCCCAAATGGCAGAGAATTTCACTCCTGTTTGGCTTGGTATATCCAAGTACTTGCATTTAAAGAATTGTGGGCCAGAGCATAAGCAGTACCTTACTCCCAGGGTTCTTCTCACTGTTTTTGCCCACATGCCACCAAGGGTTATTAAGCAATACACTGGATTCCCATTGTCACTCAGGTGAATGATTATAAAATTTTAGCAGAATCTGAAGGACTCAGAGTGGCTCAGTTTCTACATGGATTGAATCCCCACACCACGTACATGATATTTCTCCTTTCACTCTCCAACAGGGAAATGATACTGCAGCTCCAAGGTGTTTAAACTGCTATTAACTGGAATCAATCCTAAGAGCAATGATTTATTGCTTTCCTACTATATGCCAAGCACTGCGCTAAGTGGTACAAAATTGTTAACCTCATTTGCAATACTCACAATAAGTCCTTAAGGTTGGTATAATTGTTTCCCATTGTACACAAGATAAAGCTGAGGTAAGGTGAGGTCAAAGGTCTTGTCCTTGATCACACAACCAGTGAACAGAAGAGGTAGAATTAAAACTCAGATCTAACACCAAGACTACCTTATGTTCACTCTACTATACTGTCTGATTGCCAGGCTTAGGAATTTCCCTCCATAATCCCAAATCCTCTCATGGAAGAGAATTCCAAAGAGCCACTTGATTATCTGTATTTTCATTGCTTTTATGGAAGCCTACATCATCCTTTCAGAGGAATTAAAATTCCCAATTCATATAAATGTCCCTCTTCAGAAAGAACATAGGAGTCATATTATCCAGAAAGCCTATGAATGAAATTCAGATTCAGGCTGTGATTTTGACTGTTTACATGAAAATGAAGAACATAAATTGGATTATATTCCAAACATCCATGATTATTACCTTGGGATCTTGTAATAATTTTAAAAAAGACAAAAAAAAAAGCAAAAAACAACACACACACACACACACACACACACACACACACAACTTACCAATAGCTATCCATGCAATGCAGGATTCTAATTCAGTTGATACTTACTGCAATATTTTTACAAGAACTACTTCATAAAATTTCATCCAGTCCACCAGTTTGTGTTATATCTCATATAAGACTGCCATACTTTAAAGAGCTAAAAAGAGATTGCATGGAACAGAGCTACTTGGCCCAAACCAGATATGCAAGATCAAAGCAGTTACTGATTCTTCTCAGTAGAGGGCAGTGGTAGGTAGGGCCAGGCTGGCTGGAAGAGAGAGACATTAACTCCTACTGTGCACCCACTAAGTGCTCAGGCACAGTGCTTAATGCTTTACAGAGAGTATCTTATGAATCCTGTCAATGACCATATGAAGGAAGGATAATTAACTCTCAAAGACTCTCAAAAAGGTTAAAAAAATTGAACACAGATCTTTTGCCCTCCAATTCAACTATACCATGCTGTTTCAGGAGAGGTACTATTCCAAAGTCCTATAACTGGGAACTTATACAGATGAACCAAAAGAGCAGGCTCACCTAGAACATAGGTCTTACATATAATGGAATCTTAAAGATCTGGACTGGCTAGAACAATAGGAAGCATTTAACAAGAATAACATGTAACAAGTTACAAACTTTGGAGCCAGTGACAAGGTGGAAATTATCTAGAAGTGGTTCAGAGGAACCTGACATACGGGAAACAGTTGAGGGACCTGGAGAAGATTAGACCAAGGTGCCTGGCATTGGGAAGATGCTAAAAGACGTTAAAAAATTGAATGCAGAAAATGAATCATGTGGCATGCAATACTGTTGTTCACTACGCAAAAGGCAGATAATTATTAAGAAGGTGTAGATTACTTTGTATGGACCAGCTGGAGGCAGATTTTAGTTCCTTAAAAGGAAATACAGAGAAACCTCTAGAAGGGAGAGCAACTCAAAACTGACAAGAGTTGTTTTGTGAGATTAGGTTACAAAGATGACCTCCAGCAACCCTTTCAACTCAAGGTGCTCAGATTTTAAGCTGGTGAGGATTCTCAGAATGGCTTCTTTACCCTTGTTAAGTGAAGGTCTTAATGTTTTCCAAGGCGGAACTGGTTGGTTCACAACACTTGGGAACCAAAAGCATTCAGACCATTAAACAACTCTACAAAGAGGTACTTGTCCACAGGCTTCCTAAGAAATTAATTGTAGGAGAAATTCTGAGACTGCCTCACAAGAGGGAGCCAGTGGTGTTCCATTGGAATCTGGGCATTGGACCAACTCATGCAAAGACTACAAATGCACCTTTTGCTCAGAAAAACAAACAAAAAGGTCAAAAAGTTTAAGTATTTCATTAAACAAGAGGTCTCTGATATACACATACACAGGGTATAATACAAAATAAAGCCTATTGATGATGGAATTTAGAAATATGCAACCCCAGACACTTTGGTTCAGCCTTCTATATGCCACTCTTTGTTCTGGAAAATGGATATAACAGAGATAATAAGACACAATTCCCACCTTTGAAAAGATCAAAATTTATTAAAGATATTCTCATAGATTTACTCTCTAAGATGAGCAATGCTAGAATAGAGATCTATACAAAAGGGGACCACAGAAAGGGTAAGGTCGGAATCAGGGGAAGATATACAGAGAATATATCATTTGAGCTAGACCTTGAAGGATGGTTGACAGTTTACCATGTAAAAAGAAGATATTCTAGCAAAGGGTATAACATGTGCAAAAACAAAGTGGCGGGAAAGATCTTGAGGTACTTGGAGAATATGGTTTGTCACATATGGATTGGTTAGGGTGTAGGATATATAAGGAAGTGGTGGATCAACTTCTTGATATTCTTGCTAGAAGGTGAATTTCTCTAAAACTAGATTTTCAGCAAGTTTGCCAATTGATGATAGCCTAAACTGGTTTCCACTGTGACCCCAGACTGGGCTATGTCCTTGCCATTAGAAATCTGGTTGTTTAGAAGACCTCCCTCACCATCTCATTAGGGTTATCCAAGCCACAGTGAACTGCTCACAGACAACAGAGACAATTCTTGAGAACTTTGAGCTGATCATAAGCCACCAACAAAGAGGAAAGCCATCTCATTATTTTGGCCTCCTCCAGGCAGCACTTCCAAGAAAAGAATGATTACTATGGAGGTCTTTGCTAGAATACAGGCCTTTATCTACTTGCAATGAGTCTCTAATACTGAGAGACCAGAAGGAATGCCACATGTGCCAGCCCACCTGGCCAACATCAGCTACTAAAGGCCCATGGTTTTCCAGGGGGTAGTATCTAGAGGGCTTTGGTCGGTGATCCTCATTGCTGTTATCACAGGCCCTTCCTAAAGGGTTGAACTTCTGGATTTGTTGGTACCCTCCTTCTTAAAATGGTTCAAAAGAGGTCCTGTTTCTATGGCTATACCTCTTCTGAAGCAGTCAAATCTCAATTATTTCTAACTTCATTGAACTCAGTTGATTTTAAGGACTATAAGGGAAGATATCCTATATCGTTCATTATCATCCTGCATCACACCCTCAAGCAAATGATCAGGTTGGGAAATGGTAGACAGTAGTGGTACCACGTCGGGTATTTAATAAAAGCTCTCTAACGACAGCTTAGTGAAGACTGTTCTGAGATGGGTTACTAGAAGAGGCTGGCCCTTAAGACTTACCAAGCCATTAAGAGAGCATTTAATATATCACTCTGTATTCAATAGTAAGAGTCTTTCTTGCTCAATAAAAAGGGGGTGATATTTTAAGACTTGCCTTCATTATCTTTGCCCAAGATTTCATAAAGACATACAAATAGAAGAATGCATTTTTAGAAACACTGTTAATTGAACCTATCTTTATTCATTTGCAACAAGACAGCTAGTTTTGTTAAGACTTACGAGGCAGTAAGAGAATTCTATCACTCTAATTGAAATCATGGAGTCTATGCTAAACATAGTCCAGAATACAGATGGAACCAAGTGGTACCACTGCTATGACAACTGTGAAATTGTTGCTTCTAGGGTGATATGACAATAGAACAAAGCAATAATGAAACTTTTATCTTCAAGAACTATCAGGCATTGAATCCTCAGCTATTTCCCGGGGGAACAATAGATAACTAGTATTTCTTTACCCACTGGTATAACTCAGACCTAGCCTTGCCAAAAGGGTGCTTCTCTATCACTATGGCAAAACAATGTTAGCTTAGGAGCTAATGATATTCTATATACCAAGCAGAACTGGGGGTCACTGTTAAATTTTGGTCCAGGTTTGTTTCTGAGGTGGTTTGGGGAAGGGTGACCATAGTCATTTTCTGTAGTCATATTATGCTGTATTGTTGACAGCTTTTTGTCCACTTTTCCTACTACCCAACATGAAACTGACCAAAACCATCAGGGAAATTACAAAGTTTGCTCTGACCTTAAAACTATTCCTAATCATGTCTAATACATGCTGCCTCTACATTATCATTATCATTAATATACAAACTTTCTTTTCTCTGATTGTTTCTTGAGAATAGATGTCATGTCTCCCTAGCTAAATAGTAAGATGGCAGTGTAGGGCAATGGGAAGAACAGGCTTTGGAGTAAGACATATCCAAGTTTGATATTCCCCCCTCACTAGCTATAAGTCACATAAGTCCTATGGGTCTTAGTCCCCTCATTTATAAAGTACAGAAGATGTCATCCACCATAGGATCGATGGCCTTTAGAATATGCAACGTGCTTGGTGTTTCTGTAAATGATCTCCTTTCCCCTCTACTATTCCTACATCTAGTAAGATAACACAGGATGTTCTGATCAGGTGCTCAGTAAATCCTGACTAAACACAGAGGATAAACATTTTTTTCCATGCTTTTTGTGCCCAATACTTCCAAGAATTCCCTGTCCTGATCTCCCTCCAGCTTTAAACTCCTGGCTGCACGTGGTTCTTCCACATCAGACTAAGCCCTCTGGGAAATGTGGTCCATAAGCACTTCCTACTCTGAAAGAGCAGACAGGGTAAGTCTCACCCACACCTTAATCCTGAGGCATGTGCCTTTTTTCTTCTCTTTTGACACTCTGGCTTAGAGCCACATCTTCTCTTGGGGGAAAGCAGACAATAGACAATCTGTGATTGTGTCTGTTTCAGAGCAGGAAGATGGCCACCTGTCTTACTTTTCAGATGATTAACTCTACCAGCCAGATTGCCTCTACAAGCAGCCTAAGGGAATGCCTGATGTGGCTTAAGGCCTCCTGAAAAAGAAAACCTTCCAAGGGCTCTCTTTAAAAATACATTTCTGGACTTCCTTCAGGCTCAGTGGAAATGAATCTGAAATGTATCCACGAGGACACAGGTTCAATCCCTGGCCTCGCTCAGTGGGTTAAGGATCTGGCCTTGCCGTGAGCTATGGTGTAGGTCGCAGATGCGGCTTGGATCTGGCATTACTGTGGCTTTGGCCAGTGGCTACAGCTCTGACTTGGCCCCCTAGCCTGGGAACCTCCATATGCCGTGGCTACGGCCCTAAAGAAACCAAAAAAAAAAAAAAAAAAAAAAAAAGAAAAGAAAAAAAGAACCACACCATTTCTAAACAGACTCAAAGACACAGAGAACAGACTTGTGGTTGCCAAGGGGGAGGAGGTTGAGGGAGGGAAGGATTAAGAGTTGGGGTTAGCAGATATAAGATATATATATATATAACAGATAAACAAGATCCTCCTGTATAGCACAGGGGACCATATTAAATATCCTGTGATAAACCAGCATGTAAAAGGATATAAAAAGATTATATATATATAATACTGAGTCGCTTTGCTGAATAGCAGAAATTAATACAACATTGTAAGTCAACTATATTTCCATAAAAAATTTTAATAGGTAAACATTAAAGACTTTTAGATGCTAAGGAAAAAAGTATAAGGCAAAAAAATGTTGGCTACATGTTCCCAGTCAAGAGACACCCACAAACCAAAAAATACCCCACACATTTCCAAGTCACCAATCAAGGAAAATTACCTACCACCTAAGACAGCTCTGAAAGCTCTTTATGTGAGAAAATAGATTTAAAGTATCATCTTCCAAAGGTGAAAAACCCAATTCCAGTTTTGAATCCTCCTTTGTGCCAGATAGCCCCTGCAATGACAGGGAGAAATCTGTCACTGGAAATTGTCAGGTGAGGTCAGGGCCTAAATTCAGCCTCCATTAATTTGTGTCTCCTGAGAGGAGGCACACTAGGAAGATTCTTTTTACCTGCATATTCTTAGATATACTTTGGGGGCTGTAAACTCACCCATCCATCCCTAACACAGCTGAGTCATGACAGCACGCATATAGCAACACACTTTCATACAGTCATGCACATGACCGCGCATGCTCACACATACTGCTACACATTCTTCAGAGCACCGAGGAGAGACAAAGGGTCCTGAGAGATGGGAGAAGAGATTGAGTAATGGGGAAAGGTAGAGGATAGAGAACAGAAAGAGAATTCCCAGGCTAATACATAGTTCTTTGCTGGTCTTTCCCCTGGATCACTTGAAGGACTCGTGAATGGCAGGGATCTCTTCTTTGATGACTGTGAAATTTCCACTTTAAATCACTTCCTGCCTGAGTTCATGGCCATTCTCCAAAGGTCTGTGATCTCCCTGCCTTGGAGAATGTTTGCAGAATCAAAACGATGTCATGCTGTAAGAGAGTTACTTTCCCCAGTGCAGCGGAGGAGACTCTGATGGAGCTTAAAGGACTGTTAACGTTACATGAGGCTTTAACCTTGCAATTTGCAGCCCATGGAGGTAATAACTGAAAGAACAGCTTTCTGCTAAACAAATTATTATCAGACTCATTCCTGCTGATGGGCCATCCCTCATCACCTCACGGAAAGGTGTCTAATACAGTCCAGTACTCCTGAGACCAAGGCCTAGCACTGAGCTGTCCGGTTCACTAGCTACCCACTAGCCATATGTGACTATTGAGCACTTAAACATGACTAATCCAAACTGAGATGTGTTTATAAATTTAATATACACACCAGGCTTCAAAGACTGAATATGGACACAAGAATGTAAAACATCAGTAACGTTTTATATTGATCACAGGTTGAAATGTAAACATTCTGGATATATTGGGTCAAATATTAAATTTTTTCCAACTTTTGACTGAAGTATAGTTGATTTACAATCTTTTAGGTGTACAGAAAAATGATTCAATTATACATATACATATATATTCTTTTTCAGATTTTTTTCCATTATAGGTTATTACAAGATATTGAACCTAGTTCCCTGTGCTATACAGTAGGTCTTTGTTGTTTATCTATTTTACATAAAGTAGTGTGTATATGTTAATCCCAGACTCCTAATTTATCCTTCCCCTTCTTTCCCCTTTGGTAACCATAAGTTTGTTTTCTAAGTCTCTGAGTTTCTTTCTGTTCTGTAAATAAGTTATTTTGTATCATTGTTTACATTCCACATATAAGCGATATCATATGATGTTTGTCTTTCTCTGACTTACTTCCCTTGGTATGATAATTTCTAGGTCCATCCATTATTATTAAAATTTCTCTCACCTGTTACTTTTTATTTTTTAATGTAACTACTTGAACATTTAAAATGGCATATATGTAGCTTTCCTTATATTTATATTGGACAGTGTCAGCCTAGAACCAGGCTTGCCACATAGTTGACATTCTATAAACGTGTGTTGAAGGAACAAAAGGACAACAATAACAAAATAGACAAGAACCTTAACAGATGTGTCAAGGATTGGTTGGTTCAGCCCTGGGTTTAATCCAATCTCTTTCCACCTCCATCTGGGTCGCCAAGCCCAAGAGTATGGGTAACTTGTAATACTGGGATTTCTTACGTGGCCCTTTGAAGACCCTTTAACTAGCATTAGCATTTTTGAAAGAACATTCTTAAAAGGAAAGACTGTGTTCGTATGGCCCTGACTCATCATAATATAAGCATTTTCTTGGGAGAATCTCAAGTACTGAAAGCAAAAAAAAAAAAAAAAAAAAAAAAAAATATGCTTTCAGACCTGGATATGACAGAATTTGTAAAACCATTGCTTGAGATTCCATTCATCTCCTGGGACTAAATAAAATAATCTCACAACAGGGAACTTGCTGAAGCATTTGGAAAGAGGAGGGGGAAAACTATCTGGTGTCTCTTGGTAACCCCAAATTATTAGGCATCATAGTTATGGGAAATAAGGGGAAATGGTGTTAGAAAATTTAAGTGTTTTTCATGACATTTCAACATTTAACCCTTTTAATATTTAACATTTAAACACTTCAGAAGGATTAAGAGTCTGGCATACAACAGATCTCAGGCCTTAATAAATGTTCCCTGAATCAATGAATGATTAGTAACACAAAACCACCATGAGATACCACCTCACACCAGTCAGAATGGCCATCATTAATAAGTCCACAAATAACAAGTGCTGAAGGGTATGTGGAGAAAAGGGAACCCTCCTGCACTGTTGGTGGGAATGTAAGCTGGTACAACCACTATGGAGAACAGTATGGAGGTACCTTAGAAAACTATACATAGAACAACTCAATTATAAAAAGACAAATTACCCATTAAAAAACAGGATAATTTGAATAAATATTTTTCCAAAAAGTATATACAAATGGCCAATAAGCACATGAATAGGTACTCAGCATTCTTAGTCATCAGGGAAATGAAAATCAAAACCATGAGATAATATTTCTCGCTCTTAAAATCACATATACACACTACTATATATAAAATGCAAAGGTAACAAGGACCTACTGTATAGCACGGGGTTATCTACCCAATACTGTGTAATAACCTATATGGAGAAAGAATCTGAAAAGAGTGGATAGATGTATAACTTATTTACTTTGCTGTACACCTGAAACTATACAACTTTCTAAGTCAACTATATGCCAATAAAATTTATTTTTTAAAATGGTGTAATTATTTTTTAAAAACATAATAATAAACATTGGTGAGGATGTGGAGAAATTGGAACTCTCTTATACATTTCTGTTGGGAATGCAAAATTTTGCAACTTTCTGAAAACAAGTCTATGCCTATTTTTTACTGGAAATAAAACTCCGTAACAGCAGAAATCTTTGTCGGTTTTATATATTGCTAGATCCCCATTGTCTAGAACTGTGCTTGACACTCAGTGTATTGGATGGATGAATGGATTAATTTCCTCCAGGCCTGTAGCTCTTTTCCAGATTTGGCTATTCCTTGAAAGCAAGGTTTTTTTCACAGATCTGCAAGAGACCAACACTGAGATTCCTTACAGTTTTCCCAGCTAAGAATCTCATTAGCAATGATGTAAAGACAAATGATGTCAAGACAAATGATGTCACTTGCTGATGAGATGTGTAGCATTGCTTTAGGAAGCCCTCTCTTCACCATCTTTGGATAGAATAGCTACCAATTATTGAGTGCTTGCTGTATGGTAGGTAGAGAAATAAGTGCTTTGCATGCATTAACACATTAAATTCTCATAATCATCTTATGAAAGAGAGACTTAATTAGGCCCATTTTACAGATGAGGAAATGGAGGCCTGGAGAACTTAAATAGATTGCCCAAGGCTGTACTGCTAGTCTGAGGAAGAGCCAATAATCAATCCAAATTTTCCCCAACTATTAATCTTGTAAAAACTTGTTTAATATACTACACTGCCTCCTTTTTTTGCATTTCTCTAATAATCAGTGATGTTGAGCATTGTTTCAAGGGCTTGTTGGCCATTCATATATCTTCTTTGGAGAAATGTCTATTCATGTCCTTTGCCCATTTTTCAATTGGGTTGTTGGCTTTTTTGCTATTGAGTTGTGTAAGTTGCTTGTATATTTTAGAGATAAAATGCATCGTTTGAAATTATTTTCTCCCATTCTGAAAGGTGTCTTTTTGTTTTCTTTTTGGTTTCCTTTGCTGTGCAAAAGCTTGTCAGTTTGATTAGGTCCTATTGGTTTATTTTTGCTTTTATTTCTGTTGCTTTGGGAGACTGACCTGAGAAAACATTTGTAAGGTGGATGTCAGAGAATGTTTTGTCTATGTTCTCTTCCAGGAGTTTGATGGTGTCTTGTCTACCATATGACCCAGCAATCCCACTCTTGGGCATATATCTGGACAAAACTCTCCTTAAAAAAGACACATGCACCTGCATGTTCATTGCAGCATTATTCACAATAGCTATGACATGGAATCAACCCAAATGTCCACTGATAGATGATTGAATTAGGAAGATGTGGTATATATACACAATGGATTACTACTCAGCCATAAAAAAGAACAAAATAATGCCATTTGCAGCAACGTGGGTGGAACTAGAGACTCTCATCCTGAGTGAAGTAAATCAGAAAGAGAAAGACAAATACCATATGATATCACTTATATCTGGAATATAATAATGGCACAAAGGAACTTTTCCACAGAAAAGAAAATCATGGACTTGGAGAATAGACTTGTGGTTACCAAGGGGTAAGGGGAGGGAGTGGGGGCTTGGGGTAAATAGATGCAGAATGTTGTCTTCGGGATGGATTAGCAATGGGATCCTGCTGTGTAGCACTGGGAACTCTGTCTAGTCACTTATGATGGAACATATAATGTGATAAAAAAGAATGTACACATGTATGTGTAACTGGGTCACCATGCTGTACAGTAGAAAAAATATATATGTAAATAAATGATAAAAAAATTTGAGTTGTAAGAGGTCTTCATATCTTATGAATCCAAATACTTCATAGGATTTATAATTTTAGGTATATTCTCCCAGACTTTAGGGTGACATTTCAATTTCATGATGGGTATCTTTTTAAGTGAAAAAAAATTAATTTTTATTAAATCTAGTTTATCATTTTATTTTTCTTTTATCACTTGCGCTTTTGGTGTCATGTCTAAAAGTCTCTGTGGAAACCAACATCATGAAGATTTAATCCTAAAAGAGTTTTATAGTTTAAGTTCTTATGCTTAGGGCTATTATACATTTTGAGTTTATTGTTTGTGTATGGTGTGAGATTGCGGACCAAATTCTTTATTTTGCATGCAGATAGCCCACTGGCTAGATAGTAATTTTAGTCAATCCTGTTGGCTAAATTCTATTAACTAAACATCATTTCTTCCCTTTGAACTTTCTTGGCAATTTTATCAAGAATCAATTGATCAAAAATGTAAGAGCTTATTTCTGGGACCTCAACCAATCGCCATTAATCTATATGTCTGTCTTTATGCCAGTACCACACTGACTTGATGACTGTGACTTTTAAAGTAAGTTTTGAAATGAGCAAGTGTAGGTCCTCCAAAAATTTTTGGCTATTCTGGGTTCCTTTTATTTTCATGAGAATTTTAAGATCTGCTTGCCGTTTTCTGTAGAAGAAAAAAAAAGTCATATGGAATTTTGATAGGGATTGTGTGGAATCAGTAGAGCTATTTAGTGAGTACTAACAACAATACTGTCTTCAAATTCATTAACATGGGATGTCTATTTATTTGGGTCTTATTTCATTGATTTTATTAATTTTTATAGTTTTCAATGTGTAAGTCTTATCTTTTTGTCAACTACAGCCTTAATTTATTTTTTGCTGCTATTGTTCATTGCAGCACTATTAACAATAGCCGAGACATGGAAACATCCCAAATGTCCATCAACAGATGATTGAATTAGGAAGATGTGGTGTATATATACACAATGGAATACTACTCAGCCATTAAAAAGAACAAAAGAATGCCATTTGCAGCAACATGGATGGAATCAGAGACTCTCATACTGAGTGAAGTAAGTCAGAAAGAGCAAATGGAAACTTTTTAAAATTTCATTTTCAGATTGTTCATCATTACTGTACAGAAATACAAGTGCCTTTTAATGTTGGTGTTGTATTCCTCAAACATGATGAATTTGTTAGTTCTAGCAGTTTTTTAGTAGATTCTTAGTGTTTTCTATATATAAAATCATGTCATCTACAAATAAAGACAGTCTAGTTTCTTGTCTACTTGCCCTGGCTAGAACCTCCAGTGAAATGTTGAATATAACCGGTAAGAGCAGACAGACATCTTCATCTTGTTCTCAAGGGGAAAATATCCAGTCTTTCTGTATTAAATATGATGCTACTTATAGGGTTTTCATAGATGCTCTTAATGATCTTGAGGGATTCCTTTCTCTTTGTAATTTGTTAAGGATTTTTATCATGAATGGGTGTTGATTTTTATCAAATGCTTTTTCTGCATCTATTAAATTAATCATATTTTTGTACTTTATTCTACTAATGCAATGTTTATATCAACTGATTTTTGGATGCGAATCCACCTTTGCATTTCTACGATAAATCCCTCTTGGTCATGATGTATATATAATCCTTTTTATATGCTGTTGGGTTCAGTTTGCAAGTAGTATTTTGTTCTGGGATTTTTACATATGGAATATTAGTCTACAGTTTTCTTTTCTTGTGATATTTTTGGCTTTGGTTTCAAGGCAATACTTATAGAACACATTGGATTTGTTCCTTACTGTATTTTCTGGAAGAATTTGTGAAGGATTGGTATTAACTCTTTAAATGTTTGATAGAATTTATCAGTGAAGCTGTCTGGGCATGGGATTTTCTTTGTGAGAAGATTTAAAAATGCTAATCTCTTTATTTGTTATAAAACTATTAAGATTTTCTAGTTCTTGAGCAGTTTTGGCAATTTTTATTTTTTCAATAATTTTTCCATTTCTTCTAAGCCATCAAGTGTGTTGACACACAGTTTTTCAGTTTTCTCTTTCCATTTTTTATTCACTTCTTTGTAAGTTCAACAGTGATGGTCCCTCATCATTCATGATATCAGTAATTTCATTCTTCTTTTTCTCAATCAGTATATTTAAAGGTTAGTCAATTGTCATGGAATGAATTGTGTCTACCCAAAATTCATATGTTGAAGCCCTAACTTCCAGTACCAGTATGTCACTGAATTTGGAGATGAGGCCTTTAAAAGAGGTAATTAGGTTAATATGATGCCACTGGGGTGTGCTCTAATCCAAAGTCACTGGTGTCCTTATAAGAGTAGGACATTTAGATACAAAAGAGACCACAAACATATGCATGTGTATAGAGGAGAGACCATGTGAAGACAGTCAAAAGGGGGCCACCTAAAAGCCAAAGGGAGAAGTCTCAGGAGAAGTCAAACTTGTTGACACCTTAATCTTGACTTGTAGCATTCAGAACTGTGAGATAATAAATTTCTGTTGTTTATGCCACCACTAAAAAATGGATATTTTTCTAAGGTACCATTTAAATTATTTAATTGTTTACTCTATTTTTAAAAGTTATTTTCTGGGAGTATCCATTGTGGCTCAGCGGAAAGGAATCCTACTAGTATCCATGAGGATGCAGGTTCAATCCCTGGCCTCACTCAGTGGGTTAAGGATCCAGCATTGCCGTGAGCTGTGGTGTAGGTTGCAGACATGACTCAGATCCCAAGTTGCTGTGGCTGTGGTGTAGGCCAGCAGCTGTAGCTCCAATTTGACCCCTAGCCTGAGAACTTCCATATGCCACAGGTACAGCCCTAAAAAAAGCAAAAAAAGAGTTATTTTCCTATCTGTTGCTCTAAGGATGACGATACACATCATAACTTATCATACTCTAATTTCGTTTCACACTAACTTAATTCCATAAAATATAAAAAGTTTTCTTCACTATAGTTCCATCCCCTACCTCCTCTTTTGTATTACTAATTCATGTATGTCTACATACATTAAAAATCCAACAATAGTGTTATAATTGTTGCTTTAAATAATTGTATGCTATTTGAGTGAATTAGGTAAAGAAAGGGAACACTATATAAAGTTTTTCTTTTAATTGAGCTTCTTATTTACCATTTGTAATACTCTTTGTTTTTTCCTGTGGATTTGAGATACTATCTGGTGTCACCTTCTTGCTCCACTATTGTTTCCTTCCCTTCCCCCTACTTTGTGCTGTCATTGTTAAGTATATCTCTATATGCCACAGGCTCCAAAATTCAATTATGCAGGTATTTTTAATACTATCGTTTTTCAAATCAATTTAGGAAAAATGAAAATAGATACACAATTATACTGTTTTTTTTAATAGTTACTATATCATTACCTTTACAGCATTGTTTTCTTTTTTTTTTTTTAATGTGGATTTGAATTACTGTGTGATGTGGCTTCCTTTCTGCCTGGAGAACTTCCTTTAATATGTCTTGTAAGGCAAATCTGTTATCAATGAATTCTCTTTATCAGGGAATGTCTTTATTTTGCTACATTTTTGCAAGTTTGCTGGATATAGGCTTTTTGTTTTTGTTTTTCTCCTTTAAGAACTGAATATATCACCCCTCTGCCTCTGCAGAGGGAAAAATTATTTTTTTCTGATGAAAAGTCAGCTATTGATCTTACTGAGGTTCACTTATACATGATAAGTCATTTTTTCTCTTTATGCTCCCATGCTTTTCCCTTTTGCTTTCAATATTTTAATGATGATATGCCTGGGTATAGATATTGGTGGTTTCATCCAGGTGTAGACTAATGTTTTTCATCAAGTTTTGGAAATTTTCACCCATTCTAGCTTCAGGTTTTTTTCTACCCCATTCACCTTCTCCTCTCCTTCTGGTACTCCCATCATGTGTATGTTGGTGCGCTTAATAATGTCCCACAAGTTTCTGGGACTCTGTTCATTTTTCTCACTTTTTTTGCCTGTTCTTCAAATTGTATAATCTCTAATTATTTACCTTCAAGTTCACTGATTCTCTCTTCCAGCCTAATTCTACTGCTGAGCCCTTCTGGTAAATTTTTCATTCCAGCTATTACACTCTTCAACTCTAGAATTTCCATGGCATTGTTTTTTAAAATATAATTTCTATCCCTTTACTAATATTCTCTTTTTGATGACTCAGAAAGCCATATCATCATCATTTATCATATCTTCATCTTTTTAAACTGACTCCTTTAGTTCTTTGAAAATATTTATAATAGCTATTTTGAAGTGTCTGTGTTTGTCTAAGTCCATAATGTGCCCCCCCAAAAGGTAGTCTCTACTGCCTGCTTTTTCCCTGCACAATGGTCATACTGTCCTGTTTCTTTGTATCTGTTGAAATTTTTTTTTTGAAAACTGGAGATTTTAGGAGTTCCTGCTGTGGGGCAATGGGTTTAGAATCTGACTGCAGCAGTTGGGGTCACTGTGGAGGCTCAGGTTTGACCCCCAGCATGGCTTAATGGGTTCAAGGATCCAGTGTTGCCACAACTGTAGCTTGGATTCAATCCCTGGCCCAAGAACTTCCATATGCCGTGGGTGTGGCCATCAAAAAAAACCCAAAACCAAAAACAAACAAAAAACTAGCAAAAACTAGACATTTTAGATCATATACTGTAGCAACTCTAGATTCTGATTAGTCCCACCACCACTACCATCGTAGGCCTTGTTGTCTGGTGGCTTGCCTGAATTACATTTGTGAAGTCTAATTCTTCTGCATTGTACAATCTCTGATATTACTGCTCAGTTTTTCCTCCTTGTTTGTTTACTTGTTTTTAACTACCTCAGAGTTGCTCCTCGGTCGTGCATAACTTAATGTTCAGCTAGTGGTTGGTCAGAAGTTGTGCTTATGCCCTTTGAGCCAGCAAGGCTTCAGAACTTGATGATGGATATCTGCGTGACTTGGGAAATGCTTTTAAGTCAGCTCCACGTTCAAGAAGTGGCTAGTAGCTCTCAAGTGCCCACTCTGATTACTTTTGAAGGAATGCAGTGTAGCATATGTGCACAGCCTTCCCCACCCGCAGAGATAAGTGTGATCTTAACATGGGTCTTTTTAGCTGTCTCTCTCTCTGGTTCTGTTAAAATTCTGGCTGGTCTGCCACTTCATTTGTTGTTCCTAGTGTCACAGAACTATTTGTCTTCTACTAGTTGTTCAACACCAAGTTCTCTATTATTGTTGATGATGCCTTCAGGATGGAGTTCCTCCATGCTCTACTCCAAATAAGATCAGGCCCCTTAATAGAGCTAGAGCTGCTGATCCTCCAAGTCTTGCCTAATCCCCTGAGCAGAATTTCTACATTGTTTCACTGAAGTGAGGGTACAGTAATGTCTTGATTATCCCTGATCCTCTACCCTACAAGCAAGAGCTGGAAGGTGGGGACCAGAGCCCCCATCTTCTTGGTATGCTCTTCTTGGTATGGAAACTCCACTCTATAAGTAGGACCTGGGGGAGGCTGGTAGCCTGTGGTCTTCTATGGTTGCCTCTTCTAATATGGAACCTCTGCTCTACATATGGGAGTAAGGGTGGTAGGATGCCAGTCTTCTTGCCCATGCCAGGCCAAAATAGAGCTTCTATAACACGAAGCTGAGAAGAGAGGTGTTGGCAGCCTGCCCCCCACCCCAGGAGGGTGGTGAAACCACTGCCCTGTGACCAGGAGTTGGGGATAAAGGGAGCCCCATATTTTGGCTACACCTGTCCAGAGTAAAGCATCCATTGCATAGAGCTGGGTGGCGGCAGGGGCGGGGGTGGGGGAACATGACTACTAGATCCCCATTGTTCTTACTGAGACTTAGTAGATTTGCTTGAATAATTGCTTCCTGATATATTGAATTCCCTTAGGTCAACTTCCAGTGACTTTAAATGGTTGTTTTTGATAATTTCCATCAGTTAAGTGGTTGTTTTACTGGGAAGAGGGTCTGTCAAGCCCCTCATGCAGCCTCTCTCGAAGTTTTTTTCCCAAAACATTAATTTTCCAGCTTCTGATTAAGCTTTTTCTTAGCCTCTGGAGAACAAGCCATTTTCAAATTTGGAGATGGCTTGGGTCCACTTACTAATGGTTTAATTTCTACACTCTAGTCTTCATGCCCACAACAAGAAATCAAACATTTCTCAAATTAATTAGGTGTATGTTCAGGTGAGCAGCCACATTCAAGTTAGTTTTGTGTTTCATGCATACTGGCCCCTCATTTTTCCACCAGAAGGTGGGAAGGAGCTGTTTTCCAATAAGCAAATCTCCTTGATACCCAAACTTTATTCCTTTAAACACCAGACACTTCATTTTAGCCATCTCAATGTACTAATTCCAAAATGTCTCCTGAATAACATAAGCAAAAGGCAGGTGATCTAACTACTTGAAACAGAGAATGAAGGATTACTAAAAAGGGACCAGCTGCAATATATGAAATAAATCACAAACCCTGTCGATTATATAGCAGTATCAAACATGTCAACAGACACTATAAAGGGTCGACTTTGATACTGCCAAGGAGCCCAAATATCAAAATGGTGCACACATTTACCTCACTCACATTTCAGAGAACAGTTCAAAGTGATCACAGCCTTCCCAATGAAATGGACTAGCTGAAAAATCCACTCTGATCCTTTTCCATGCCAAAACAAAGAAAGAATCAAAGCCTCCTCTTGACACTTGAAGTCCCAACCTTCCTTTCCAGTCTCAATCTCCATTATTCCCCACCTTGCAACTTTCTCCAACCCCATACGTTTTCCTTTCTACTACCTCTTCCTAGTATGCTTCCTTTGTCTGCACCCTCTCTTGCTAGTCTTGAGAGCTCCTTGAGGTCAGGGATCACATTGTGTTCATTTCTATCCCTTGCATCCAGCACAAGGTGTAGCAGAATAGATATTCAGTATGTGCTTTTTTAATGGATGAAATCCTGCCATCTGAACCTTCTTAAGTGTCACCTCTACCTTGAGGCCTTTCCTGTTCATCTCAAGAGAAATCTCTCACTCCTTTAAGTTTCCACAGCTTCTTGCTTTTAACCTCTCTAATAATACCTATATCATAGGCTTCCTTGTGCTTTGTTATAATTATTTCAATATCTAGCTATTACTGCCACTGCCACCCTTCCACTCGTTAGAGAAAGGGGCGGGGGGCAAGAGACAGACAGATAGACACAGACAAAGGATCACACACTTGGAGAACATGCACTTTGCTTCATTTCAAAAACCTTTCTTGTGGTACTTAGCACAATGTTTAGCACATAGGAGGAGTTCAAGAAATACTTGCCAAATTGAATTGCTAAAACATTTGGATATCAGTATGGAGATTTTACTTTAGATCCATACCTCATACCATACACTTCAATAAATTCCAGATGGGTCAAAGAATTAAACACAAAAGAGAAAGAACACCCTGGGGGAGTGGGAGGACAGAATCACATATTTGTCCCAGCTGTGAAGGAGTGGTAAATTTCTGGATATTGAAAAATGAAAGCAACATCAGAGACAGGGTGGATGGATCTGAATATATAAATGTGAAAAAGAACACTTTTGCATAGTGAAATATAATAAAGCACACATAAAAATGAAAGCAACAAAATTGGAAAAATATGTGGCAAATATAAATGATAAAGTTGAATTATCCAACATATAAGGAATGGATCAAAATATAGAAGGTCAACAGATTTTACTTGATAGGTGTTCAAAGGAAACAGATGGCAAATTATGACATTAAGAAACATAAAGCTTCATTAAATAAATAAAATTAAAACAAATGCTTACATACCTATTAAACTAGCAAAAAAATATTTTAATATTCAGGGTTGCAGGGCTGTGAGAAAATAGGTACACTTGCACAGCTTAATCTTTTGGGAGTACAATCTGGCAACATGCAACCGCGATAAAACAGCTCATATCTTTTGACCTGGTTATTATACATTTAGTAAGATATGAGAAAGCAATAACTCTGAATAGAAGAAATTCAATTTGTACAAAAATGATTCACTGAATCATTTTTATAAGAGTGAAAAAGTTTAAATAACTTAAATCCCCAATAACAATAGGATGGCTCAGCATATCTGGCATATCAACGCTACAGAAGACAATCTTATATTTTTGTATGGAAGGCTATCTACCTATTCCATATTGTCAGATCTTGCCTTTTGTGGTCTTTCCATCCTGGTCATTAGGTACTCACTCAATTTCACTGTGCCTATATCTAGGGTAAACTACCTCCTGAAACCTATGCTGCCTGCTACCCCCGCCCCAATTCTAATTTATGGCTTGTGTTCAGCTATAACTGAGGGAATGACAGGTTCCCATTAAATTCAGGATCAGTGGGTCTCTCTGAAGTCAAGGCACTGAGGGCCTCTTCCCCTGTACCACAGGCTTTGTGACAGCTAGCTGTTTCAAGATCTCAAAGCCTTCTTCCTCCTTTTTTTTTTTTTAACTTATTACTAGGATCCAGGCTATGTTCTTCAGGATAAGTGAGGCATTACTGCAAATGGTTTTGCCTTAATTACAGGCCTTTAGTAAAACTGTTTGCATTTCATGAACACTAATGTTTTTGAACAAAACTCTTCCAGTTCATACTAGAGATATTTTCATATGGAAACACCTCTGATCTGGAAAGATACCCTTAAACTCTATAAATTATAAGTCTTGAGAATACATGTGGCCATGTTATGATTAAAGAGAAACCTGGGGACAAGTAATAGCAAATTTATTTATTAGGATCATGTTCATATACCTATTATCAACTAAAATACATTTATTTAAACTTAGGTTTCTTTGGCTTATTACAGCTTACTACTGCTTTGAAGTAATAGATAATGTGCTTGAATTTCACAAACATGAAAATTACAGTCTTATGTTTCTCATCAAAGACCCAATCACAAACACTTCTCATCAAGGACCCAAGCTCAAACTAATTCATCAAAACAAAATGTCAGTTCTCTGTGAGTTATAGGTTTTATTTAGGGCCATATATGATTAGCCTTCAGATCTGAAATCAAAGCAGGGACCAAATAGAGACTCTAACATAAACATATTAGAGCCTTTCTGTGATCTAGACACCAGTCCTACCAAAGAAGTGAGTAGACACATTAAAGGCAACTCAAAGTAAATAGCAATAAGAACATTTGAGGTGGAGAAAAAAAATAATTGCTGGCAATATTAAAAAAGTATGATACTTTCATTTTGACAAGTATAACCAACAAAACACACAGAAGAAATTTAAGCTGTGAAAACTTGGCTGAGACGACAAGAAGATTAAAAAAAAAAAAAAGTGAAGAATTTCCCACCCTGGGTCTGTTCCCTAGATGGGACCAGGGGATTAATTCTGTTTGTGTGATAGAAACAATCAGCCTTTATTTATTTTTTTTTAAAGAAACAATAATTCCTGATAGCTCTGAAAGGAATCCCTGAATGAGAGCCATTTCCTAATTTTGGTCATTCTGCAAATTGCTTTATCTCTTATATGTAAAAGCAGTATTAGTGAATATGTAAATCTTTCTCTCAACCTATGAACATGAACTACTTAGTGCTTTGGCCAGCAACAGATACTGTGTACACTCTTCATTCAACTTTAATGGATCCAGCGATTCCCATATGTTGAGCATCTGAAATGAAAATGCAATGTAGGTTGCTGGGCAGGAAAGGAAAGAAGAGCTCACAGAGCCACAGGATAAAAACCCACTTTCAGAACCCAGATCTGCCGATGTCCAGCACTGACACTGGTACACATGAGTTAGACTGGCAGGCTGATAGATTTCTCATTACCAAAGCTGGGTTTCTTGAACTCTTAGGACACTGGAAAAGAATATTTAGACAACAGTCATACCAGCAGCAGGCTGTGCGGGCGGGGGGTGGGGAGGTGAGATTTGCAAGAGATACTGACTGAGCCATTTCCTAGGCATATCAGAAGAAAATGATTTCAATTATTGTCACACAATAGGCCAGATGCTTTGTCTCGCCTCTGTCCTGTCCTGCCTCCTATGTATGTTCCCCCTTCCACAACAAAGACAGAGGAAGGAAAGAAGAAAGGGAGGGAAGGGGGCAGGGAAGAAGGGAGAGGGAAGGGAAGGAGAGAGGGAGGAATCTTACAATTAACTCAAAGCAAGGATTAACAACTCTAAGAAATAAAGGTTACTTTTGCATAAAATGAAAATATAAAAGGTCAGTGTTCAGGAAATGTTAACATACTAGCTCAGTTACTCTCAGTTCATAGGCTTGAGTCATTAGGCTTAGCAGGCCCAGGGAATAGTACCATAGCTTTGTCACTTGCACTTTTATGAGGCATATCTGTGCTGGTGGCAGCTAGCAGACTGGCAGGGCTACAAACTGGCATGCCCTCAGGTCATAAACTAATTATGGCACAATCATTCACTTGTTCTAGCCATTCTGCCAATTACTTCATAAGTGGGGAGGGCGGGACCCTTGTCTAAGGCCAGCTCTGGAAACAAGACCTCCTGGGCTCAAGCCTTCCTTCCTGGGGAGTTATGTGGGCCTCTGTAGGGCCATCGACAGTCTCAGTAAGCCTGGTAGTCTATGCTTCTGCCTTAATAATCCATTCACTATTGATTAAGTGTCTATGTTGTACAAGACCCAGAGAAGAAATACGAAAAGAAGGAAAACTCTACCTTCAAAGGGCCAGGTCTGGAGGGGATGGAAGAACAGAAGAACCATTCAAAACTTTCACTTTTCTTAAGCCCACCTGCACATCTCAAACCCTGCATTTTCCTGAACAGAAGAGGCCTTTTGACTCTAGACTCCACATCAATCATCTGAGTCTACCCTCACGAGCTCTAGAAAAAGATGAAGACATTGTCTTCCAGAGTCAGTGTGATCTTCCACCTTTTACCCAACAATGGGAGATAAGTTCTCTGTTCTCCAGACTCATAGAATCCAACTAAGGGTGCAAGCCTGCTTGTCCAAAAGAAGGGTCAATCACTTGCCTCCAATGCAATACCTCTCCTGCCTGCCTCTTGCCTCCACTGCACACAAAATCCAGGCTCCCGACCAAGGTGCACACAGGTGAGATCCCTTCATCACAAGAAGGTTCGCCCACATCCATGCAGACTTACAAAGAGCCTCAGGGAGCCAAGTGTGCATATCCAGAAATGCATGTGAACACACGAAAAGGTATGTACACAGGTTTGCTTACAGAGTCAGAACAGAAAGTAAACAGACTGTGGAGGGGTGGTGAAAGTTCACAGCTCAGTGAGCTGGAGACCTGGGTAGAAAGGACAAAAGAATCCAAAATACCCACAGGCCGCTGCTTTTCAAGACAGCAGCATACATGTAGCCAACAGTGACAACTGATTTGCTGGGGTTGGAGAGAATGGATTTGTAGAGAGACCTTGGGAAAACAGTTTGAGGATCAATAGGCCCCATCAGTATGCCAGTGATTTAATAGTAACATAGTCAGGGTCCCAGAATAAATCATTTCCATACTCATTACTGCTTATGGCAAATATCACCCAATTCAGCCTTCGAGGTTCAAAGAGCCCAAGATCTCTGACAGGCATCATTGAAAACATTCCTGCAAGAAGCACCCTTTATAAGGTGCAGCCAGCCAAGCACACAGGCATCTGCTCCCCTCCATGGTCACATATTCTCCTGCTGCCTTCTACCCTCATACAGGCCCCCACAGTCTGTTTGCATTCCCACACCTGGCCCCACCTTCTGGCAGGGGCCAAGAGCATCATTCCTGGATGTATGCCCAGCCTTTGAAGTCAAAGAAAATTCAGGTTGTTAGATGAGGAGATCCAGATTCAAGACTTCTCAACACACACTTCCCCCTACTCAACAATGCTTACAATAAAGTTACACTCAAGAGGCACTCTGGCTGCTAGAAAAACAGGAAGCCAGAGGAGTGGGTGGGTGAGTTAGTGTATCTAGGCTGGGCTGAGCTCTGTGGAATGTCAGGCTCGCTGGAAAGTTGAGTCCCTACACTGAAGGTGTGACCAAGGGATCCTTAAACTGGGCTCTGACCAACCAGCCTGGCCTTTTTTAAAATCGGTTTTAAAAACTGAAGTATAGTTAATTTACAATGTTGTGTTAGTTTCAAGTGTGCGACAAAGTGATTTGGGTAAGGGTATGTGTGTATACCCCTGAATATATGTATGAATATTTGTCAGCTTCTTTTCTATTACAGGTTATTATAAGATGGTGAATATAATTCCCTGTGCTATACAGTAGGTCTTTGTTGTTTATCTGTCTTATCTGTAGCAATGTCTATATGTTAATCCTAAACTCCTAATTTATCTCTCCTCTCCTCCTGCTATCCTCTTTGGTACCATAACTTTTTTTTTTTTTTTTTTTTTTTTTTTGTCTTTCTGCCATTTCTTGGCCTGCTCCCGCGGCATATGGAGGTTCCCAGGCTAGGGGTCGAATCGGAGCTGTAGTCGCCAGCCTAAGCCTGAGCCACAGCAACGCGGGATCCGAGCCGAGTCTGCAACTTACAGCACAGCTCACGGCAACGCTGGATCATTAACCCACCCGCAACCTCATGGTTCCTAGTCGGATTCGTTAACCACTGCACCACGACGGGAACTCCCCCATAAGTTTCTTTTCAAAGTCTGTGAGTCTGTTTCTGAGTTGTAAATAAGCTGATTTACATCATTTTTTTAAGATTTCATATATAAATGGTATCATATGATATTTGTTTTTGTCTGGTTTACTTCACCTAGTATGATAATCTCTAGGTCCATCCATATTGCTACAAATGATATTATTTCATTCTTTTTTGTATCGATATTGCCTTTAAAAAAGTATTTTTCCCCAACACCCCTAACACCCCCCTGCCTGCCCCCACTCCTAGACACACAAATAAAATCACCAGGCTTTAAAGTTGGTTTTCAAGAGTGTAGCAGAACTTGGAGTTCCCCATCGTGGCTAAATGGTCAGTGAACCTGACTAGTATCCATTAGGGTTCGATCCCCGGCCTTGCTCAGTGGGTTAAGGATCTGGCGTTACTGTGAGCTGTTCTGTAGGTTGCAGACTCAGCTTGGATCCCACGTTGCTGTGGCTGTGGTGTAGCCTGACAGCTGTAGCTCCAATTGGACCCCTAGCCTGGGAACCTCCATATGCTGAGGGTGTGGACCTAAAAAGACAAAAAAAAAAAAAAAAGAGTGTAGCAGAACAACTCAGGGCAAAAGCAGCTTATGAGACCTTCTTTATTCCAGTGCTTTCCTAGAATTAAAGGTTGGCAAAGAACTAGGTTTGAATGTGTGGCTGGAAGAGTCATTATTTAAAAGCAGTTATTTCACATCCAGATTACAAGAGTCTTTCTTCATCTTCAGAGTTTGAGGGAGGGAGTGAAGATATAGATCCTTTAGGATGAACAGTAACCACCCACTTATGCATGCATGTTCCTATAGGTGTGTTTCATGGGAATCAGGGAGAAATCAACTCCACTCTTCTAGTCCTTAAGGTCAGTCTTCCATGTCTGCAAAAATAACAATTGCAATGCAATAACTCGTACTTATATATAAAGCACTTGACACTTTACAAAGCTTCTTCCTATTCATTATCTCATTTAATACAAATTAATCCACTATGTGCTGTACTTAATGAGGGGGATGATATTTAAAGTGTATTCCATGTGACCTAGCAATTCTGCTTCTTCTGGGAATATATCTTTTTTTTGCATTGTATTAACTTTTTTTTTCCCTTTCTTTATTTGGGGGTCTTGACAACTCAACACATATCTTTTAAATGATTTTTATTTTTTTCCATTAGAATTAGTTTACAGTGTTCTGTCAATTTTCTACTGTACAGCAAAGTGACCCAGTCACACATACATATATACATTCTTTTTCTCACATTATCCTCCATCAGGCTCCATCATAAGTGACTAGATATAGTTCCCAGTGCTATACAGCAGGGTCTCATTGCTTATCCATTCCAAATGCAATAGTTTGCATCTATTAACCCCAGATTCCCAGTTATGAATATATCTTAATAAAATAATTAGACAAGTATGTGAAGATATATGTACACATGGCCGCTGTAGTACTGTTTATAACATCAAAATATTAGAAGTGAATTAATGTGGATCTGGTTAAAATATTTATAGTATTCATATAGGCATAAAGTGTGATACTATAGAACCATTAAAATTGTTATGTAGATTTGAATAGTTTTCAGCAACATATTGTTAGGTATACAAAAGTGGGCTACAATATGATGCAGCAATCCTCCTCTTGGACATATATCCAGAAAAGATGAAAACTCTAATTTGAAAATATACCTGCACAGCAGCACTATTTATAATAGTCAAAACATGGAAGCAACCTAAATGTCCATCAACAAATGAATGGATGGAGATATGGTGTGGAGTTCCCGTCGTGGCTCAGTGGTTAATGAATCCAACTAGGAACCATGAGGTTGTAGGTTCGATCCCTGGCATTGCTCAGCAGGTTAAGGATCCAGCACTGCCATGAGCTGTGGTGTAGGTTGTAGACACAGCTCAGATCCCAGCGTTGCTGTGGCTGCGGTGTAGGCTGGCAGCTGCAGCTCTGATTCAACCCCTAGCCTGGGAACCTCCAGTTTGTGCGGCCCTAAAAAAGAAAAAAAAAAAAAAAAGACAGAAAAAAGATGCGTTGTGTGTGTGACGGTGTATGTGTATGTGTGTGTACGCAATGGAACATTACTCAGCCATAAAAAAGAATGAAATAATGCCATTTGCAGCAACTAGGATGGGCCTAGAGATTATTATATTAAGCAAAGCAAGAAAGAGAAAGACGTACCATATGATACCATTTATATGTGGAATCTAAAATATGACACAAATGAACATATTTACAAAACAGAAACAGACTCAGAGACAAAGAGAACAGACTTGTGGTTCCCAAGGTGAGGGGGTTGGGGAGGGATGGATTGGGAGTTTGGGATTAGCACGTGCATATACAGGACAGATAAACAAGGTCCTAGTGCCTAGTGTATAGCACAGGGATCTATATTCAACATGCTGTGATAAACCATAATGGAAAACAATATAAAAAATTATATATATATATATATATATATATATATATATCTGAATCACTTTGCTCTAGAGCAGAAATTTACACAACATTGTAAATCAACTGTACTTCAGCAAAATTTTTTTTTAATTTTAAGAAGTGGGCTACAAAACAATACTCTTTTCTTTTCTTTTCTTTTCTTTTCTTTCTTTCTTTCTTTCTTTCTTTCTTTCCTTTTTTTGTCTTTTTGCCTTTTCTGGGGCTGCTCCTGTGGCATATGGAGGTTCCCAGGCTAGGGGTCGAATTGGAGCTGTAGCCACTGGCCTACGCCACAGCCACAGCAACACCAGGTCTGAGCTGTGTCTGAGACCTACACCACACAGCTCACAGCAACGCCAGATCCTAAACCCACTGAGCAAGGCCAGGGGTCGAACCCACAACCTCATAGTTCCTAGTTGGATTTGTTAACCACTGAGCTACCATGGGAACTCCAACAATACACATTCTAAGACATCATTTTTTGGCTTACTTTTTTTTTAGGGCCACACCCACAGCACATGAAGGTCCCCAGGCTAGGGTTCAAATAAGAGCTGCAGCTGCCTGCCTACATCACAGTCACAGCAACGCCAGATCTGAGCCTCGTCTGCAACCCACACCACAGCTCAGGGCAAACGCCAGATCCTTAACCCACTGAGCGAGGCCAGGGATTGAACCTACATCCTCATGGATACTAGTCAGATTGTTTTCTACTGAGCCATGACAGTAACTCCCTAAGACATCATTTTTAACACATGTGTGTATGTAAACAGAAAAATTAAGTGTGAGACAGCCATACACCTAATTATCAATGCTGGTTATCTCTAGGTGGTAGGAATGAAAGTAATTTTCATTTTCTTCTTTAAAAGTTTATGTATCTTCTAAGTTAGTATTAAAACAACAAACAGTATTACTTTTGAAAATATGCAAATTTTGAACAGGAGAGGGAGTAAGTTATGGAACAATAGTAGCTACTATTTACTGAGCAATTTTTATGTACCACAGCTTCAAACACACATTGCATTTTAATCCTCATAACAACCTCAAGAAGTATGTAATACTGTCTCCCATTTTACAGATGAGGAGTGGAAACTGAAGCTCAGAGAGTTTAAAGGACTTCCCAGGGTCACATACCTAGAGGACAAAACTAGAATGCGAACTAAGGTTTCTCTTGACTCTAAATCCTACGCTCTTATTTTCTGCTCTATCAAGGGCCATTTGTCCCTTGAAGTGCTCAATGCACCAAAGCCAGATTTTATATTTGTGAATACTTATGCCAGAGAGACCCCACTAAGAGTACTATTATTTTCAGGAGTTCCCATCGTGGCTCAGTGGTTAACAAATCCAACTAGGAACCATGAGGTTGCAGGTTGCATCCCTGCCCTTGTTCAGTGGGTTAAGGATCCAGCATTGCTCTGAGCTGTGGTGAAGGTCACAGACACAGCTCGGATCCCACGTTGCTGTGGCTCTGGCATAGGCCAGTGGCTATGGCTCCGATTTGACCCCTAGCCTGGGAACCTCCATATGCAGAGGGAGAGGCCCAAGAAATGGCAAAAAGACAAAAAAAAATAAAAAAGAGCATTACTATTTTCAGCTCAGAGCAAGGTTTCAAGAATATACAGAACCATCAAGGCCTGGTGCAAAAGGAGAAGCAGCAACAGACCAAGCTGAAGTCTTGTCCCTAAAAAGTCTTACAAAGGCAAGGCGAGCCCTTACATGATGCAAACCTTTGCTTCCTCCAGCCATATATTCCTTCACTGAGTACCTATCATGGACCAGGAGCTGTGGAGGTGCAAAGATGAATAAGGCAGATTTCATCCCCAGCCTTCGGAATTATTTGAGAACAAACTTCCTGATGAAATGTGACCAATGGCCAAAGGCCACAGCAGAAAACTTGTTAAGACTGGAAGCAGGTGGTCAAATTCTTCCTTACTACAACTTAATAGTAAATATACAGATTCAGTTACCCCAAACCAGCCAACATTATTGAACAACGACTATGTACCAGGCCCTGTGTTGGGTACTGTCGCATATCTTACTAGTACTACTATTATTACTACTACTAAGGACAATAGCAGCTAACATTTTATTAAGTCCTGCCTGGTAGTGGCAGCAACTGGGCCGAGTGCTTTTCATACGACATAAAATTTCGCAACCAAAATTCTATTAACTTGGATTAAGGTTTAATCAAAAACCAAAATGGAATACATCCAACAAACAAAACATCTAGAATTCTCCACAGATTCACCTACTCACCACTCGAAAGGTGATGGTCATCTTAAAGGTAAAATGGTTTGATAGCCAGACAATTGCATTAATACTTTCCATTTGTTCCTTTTTTTTCTTTTCTTTTCTTTTTTTTTTGCCTTTTCTAGGGCCACTCCCATGGCATATGGAGGTTCCCAGGCTAGGGGTCGAATCGGAGCTGTAGCTGCCAGCCTACGCCAGAGCCACAGCAACACGGGATCCAAGCTGTGTCTGCGACCTACACCACAGCTCATGGCAACGCCAGATCCTTAACCCATTGAGGGAGGCCAGGGATCGAACCCGCAACCTCATGGTTCCTAGTTGGACTCGTTAACCACTGCGGGAACTCCTCTTCCTTTTTTTTTCTGCTGGCCTAACACAACACATATTTATTATCTCTTGGCTTCTGTGGGTAAGAGTTCAGGCATGGCTTAGCTGGGTTGTTTGTAAGGCTTTAATCAAGGTGTTAGTCACGGATAGGGTCACATCTGAGGCTCAACTGGGAAAGGATCTGCTTCCAAGCTCATGTGACTGTTGACAGATCCAGTTCCTTGTAGGCTGTTGGACGCTTGCTGGTTGTCAGCTAGAGACTGCCTTCATTTGGTTGCCACATGGCCTCCTTCATAGGTAACTCACATTCATGGCAGCTTGCTTCTTCAAAGCCAGTTAAGGGAGTAAGCATCCTCTTTCCTCCTTTAGTCCGGATCAGAGGCTCACAGACTTAAAGAATTACTTTCTAGGGTTTTATACATAGGTGTAGTGCTTTCTTGCAATACAAGGGATTTTCAGGGGGAATTTCCAATAATTCATGATTTTTGTCTTGTCTGCTACTTTTAGTGCCTGACTTAAAGGGTGCGTGAAATAATAAAGATGATACGGAGAGTATATGCCCAATCCATGCTAGAGCTTGCCCTTAATATACTAAGCTTCATAATAACCCTATCAGATAAATAGCCCTGATTTCATTTTACAGGTGAGTAAATGGAGTTCAGAAGGGGTCAGACCCCACTGCTTCAGTGTGATGAAGCCAACATTTAAACCCAGGTCAGACTGACACCAACGCTCCTTGTATAGCTTCATGAGAGGTACTTTCTTCCTGATAAATAAATTATCTTTTAGCTCAAAGCAATAATGGCCAGGGCACAATGAGCAAGATGGATCAGAAGGGATGAGCATGAGGCAGATCCAAGGAAGAGGGGTGAGAAGAAAAGTGACACTCTCAAAGTTGGGCTTTAGAAAAATTAACCTGTTGGTGGTGATGCCTGTCCCCTGAGGTTGTCTGTCATGTGAAGAAGAATACAGACAAGAAAGCCAAGTCTACAGAACAAGCCTCCTTTTCTGGTGGAGGCCTCCAGGGTGCTGAGGGATCCAACTGAAGGTCACTTGTGGCCTTCAATTCCCAAACTGAGGACTGGCAGCCACCCTCCTGGAGGTGATATAGGAAGCTGGGATCCCAGTTCCCAGTCATTGCATGTTACAAAGTTCACATTGAAGAAGACACCTCAGCTTCCCTAGTGTCTCAGAATGGTGTCAGGTAGCAATGGCAGTCATCGAAATGTCTAAAAAGTGTTATTTTCCATCTAAACCATCTGAATCTAATTTCAGAAAAGACCAGCCTGGGACTGGAGAACAGAACTGCAAAGCAAAAGGCCAAAGATCATGCACAGCTTCCTCTCCCCACCTAAGCTAAGCTTGCGGGGGTGCTTCTCCCCAAAAGATCTGTTGCCCCATTCAAGGAAGACTGAGGAGTTTCTGTTATACCTTTGCCTACTTGCCAGGAAAGCAAAAAAATAAAATAAAATAAAAATCAAGGATGACAATCCCCACCCACCAGATGCCCTACTTATATCCAAAAAGATTTTAAGTGCCTTACAATAAAAATTCATATATCACAGGATCATAAAATTAAAAGAGGTTTAAAAAAGCAGAGGAGGGGAGATGATTTTATTTAAAAAGAAGAAAACCTTTAGTTGATATATGCTTTGGTTGAACAGTCAAATTTTCTCTGAGCTTCCTAGCAGTCAAGGCATCAAGGCAAACACCATAGGTTCCAAAACTTTGATGTGTTATAAAGGAAACAAGCTAATTTGTCAGGAGGCAAACTATTGGTTGGCCCTAGATTCTACATATATATTATACAAGGGACCATTAAAAAAACCCACAAAGACTGATCTCTTCAACATCGTTTTGGCCAGATGTGTTTTGTCACATAACCATTTCTTAAAATGACCCTCACATTTTAAATCACCCTCCCTCTGTGAACAATCTTTTTCTTTTCCCTCCCTTGCTTCCCAGTACTTCTACTGAGGTACCTGTGAACAGGCAGTGCCAATGCCCTCCAGAAACTATAGCTTTGGACCTGCTCCAAGTTCTTGGTTGGGATCTCAAGACTGCTAGGCCCTGAGAGCAGAGAAAATACCTGTTTTGGCCTGGAATATTTTTAGGGCTATCTGGTGTCAACTGCCTTCACTAGCAGCCTAATTCCTTGGGCTGATACTGGGCTTTGAGTACAAGAGTCGGTGGTATCTAAGGGGCTCTTTCTATGAGAGCTTATATGTCTATTGGAGCAGAGGCACAAAAAAAGGAAAAAAAAACATCACCAAGTAAGCCAGACCAGACCAGAGGCAGGCCTACGTTGGATTAAGATCATACTCAGGAGAAAAGAATTCTAGGTGTGAATACAGAGAGTGGAGCCGGGGGAGGGGCGTGTGGTGTTAACCAGTAGACAGTTCAGTTTTTAGGAACAGTGCCAGAGCGAGGATTCCAAAGCCAGAAAAAAATGTCTGGGTTTAATAATGGGAACCCCCCCCCCAAACCCCCACCTCAACTGCCCTGGAGGTGGGGCAACTCTGAAGCAAGTAAAGAGAAATCAATGGCTTGCCGGCTAGGGACAGTAAAAGGGAGGTTGAAGAAACAGTCTGGGAAGCAAAATTCTGCAAAGCTGGTAAAAAGGACATTTTTACTTACGTTATGAGACCGACATCTGACTTGGGTGACAAGTAAAAGGAAATATTGTTAGGAGCCAAGGTCTTGTCAAGGTGTGCGATATGAGGCAAGCAGTGCTTAGTCCAGGCTAGGAGAAGAGGTGGCAGGTGCGCTGTGGCAAAAGCCAGGCAGAAATTCCAGTGAGAAAAGAAAGGAAAAGAAGGTAATTTTCACTCAACCATGGACCAAATGCAATCATTATTATTCAATTTATTTCTTACAACAATCCTGTGACCTAAGAACAATTGCCATCTGACAGATGAGGAAACTGAGACACAGGGATTTACTTCATAGAAATTACTCAGGGGTACCTGGCTAGGAAGGAGATCTTCTGGGCTGTGAACCCACATGTCTGTGGCTCTACTACTTGTGGTCTTTCAACACATCCTGCTGAACAGTGCTGGCCCTACACAACTAAGGAACCAAGGCCCCAACATTGATGGTGGCAGGAGGGGGAGGCAGCAGCAACTTGACCTTGGCCATATAAGAAAAGTTTCTTTCCTGAAGTAGGATCAATCAAAATTGGATTTCTAGGTTTCTTTAAATTCCTACCTATTCTATTTTTTCTAAATATAACTATATATATAAATGTATGTATAGTTATATATAGAAAGAACAAAATAGGTAGGAACATATATGCATATACATATAAAAACATAATTACACATGTATATTTTAATCTTTTATTTAAACAATATCTAATAATATTAATAATAATACTAGGTAATCCTTATTACCTAGCCATAAGTATTACTGTGTGCCAGATACAGGACTAAGCACTTAGTGGCTCAGATAGTTTCTTCACATCAGAAAATCTGCATATCAATTCTATTATTATCCATAATCCACATATGAAAACTTGGGCTTGGAGAGGTTCAAAAACTTGCCCAAGGTCACACAAGAAATAACAGAGAATTTCAGTTCAACTCAGCCTCCAGATCCACAGACACTGCCCTCCTAACTCGTCCATATAGATACCACAGAAGACAGAGATTAGCAAAAAGGAGACAAACTCACCAATAGCAATATTAACATATCTGCTTTTCTCTACAGATTTTCAAGCTATATTAACTGGTGTTTTGATTTGATTTGTTCCTTAGTTATCCCACATATGTCTGTCCCCAAAGAGCTGATAAGCCCCTTGCAGGCAGAAACTAGGCCTTCTCTTCTGTTTCTCCCCACCATCTCCCCCAATACCAGCCCAGAGCCCAGTGGGTGGCCATATCTGCTGCTCACAGGCCATCATGAGGAGACCCAAGCTCAGTGATGATATCAGAATGCAGCAGAATTTTCCAAGCCATGACTTCCTGAACCTGGCAGCCCAACAAGAGTTCACTATGTAATCTGAGATAAGGTGAAAGGCTTGGATAGCCTCCTCAAGCCCTAGGCTGACCCAATCTTTTATCAAACATTAAATCCACCAGTTGTAAATCAGTAGAAGACTTCTTAAAGAGTTGATACATCTTTAAGTAAGTTATCAGATGTCTAGACCAACATGTACATACAAAGATGTTCCCCACGATGTTATTTATAATAGCAAAAAAAAAAAAAATGGAAACCTAAATGGTCAATTACATGGAAGTAGCAAATTAAATTATAATGCAACCATATGGGTCTTTTCTTATGCAGTAGTCTAAAATTAAGTTTTCAAAAAATTGCTAATGACAAGGGAAGGAGCTATAATAAGTTAAGTGGAAGAATCAGAGGAGGATACAGACAATACAGCCATGTAGTATGATCTCATATATATATTACTTTTATAATCAAAATATATTACTCTTAATGAGAAACAAATCAATTTATAAAAACAAGACGAATAATGGTGACCCTTTGCACAATGTCTTTTCTCTTGCAATTAGTGTTGCATTTTCTTAGACATGGTTTAAGTTGCTGCTACATTATCTCAGTTTCAGTTTTAAAATGGGGGTGAAGGTAGCCACTAATTTCCCACAGTTACTGTGCTGATGAAAAGAGATAATGGATGTGGAAATGCTTTTTCAAACATTAGAGTACTATTCAATTCTGAGCTATTATTGAAGAGATCCTAAGTGCGCTGAATTGTGCAAATTGGTGGTTTTGCAGAAATCAATCTCTCTCAGAGCCAGTTTCTCTTGGGGCCGATCTCTGTCTCTTCTTGCCCATTTCAACTGCCGTAATCACACTTCACACCCTTATCATCTATTGTCTGAATTTCCACCTCAGTCTCCGAGTCGAATCTCCTCCAGTCTCTGGCCCCCTCTACTCGCTCTCCACAAAGTACAAGAATCACCGCACGTGCGGCACATGGACGTTCCCCCAGGCCAGGGGTCAAATTCAAGCTGCAGCTGCTGGCCTCTGCCACAGCCATAGCAATACGGGATCTGAGCCGCTTCTGCAACCTATGTCACAGCTCACGGCAATACCGGATCCTTAATCCACTAAGCAAGGCCAGGGATGGAACCCACATCCTCATGGATACTAGTTGGGTTTGTAACCCACTGAGCCACAGAGGGAACTTCCAAGAATCACCTTTCTGATCATATTAATCCTCTGCTCAGACTCCCAAGCACTCTTCACATAATCACATCAATTTTTAAATCAATTCTTCTATGACAGTCTCCAATCATCATCCTAGTCCCCATATAGTTAACTTAAAAATCGTCATCAAATCCTTGCTTAGTTAGAAAGTATTGTATTACTCAGCCATAAAAAAATAAAATAATGCCATTTGCAGCAACATGGATGGACCTAGAGAGTCCCGTACTAAGTGAAGTTAGATAGGAGTTTCCATCGTGGTGCAGTGGAAATGAACCCAACTAGTATCCATGAGGATGCAGGTTCGATCCCTGGCCTTGCTCAGTGGGTTAAGGATCTGGCATTGCCGTGAGCTGTGGTGTAGGTCGCAGACGTGGCTCGGATCTGGCATTGCTGTGGCTCTGGCATAGGCTGGCAGCTATAGCTCTAATTTGACCCCCAGCTTGGGAACCCCCATACATATGCCGCGGGTGCGGGCCTAAAATAAACACAAAAAGACCAAGTGAAGCTCGACAGTGAAAGACAAACATCATATGATATCGCTTATGTGTGGACACTTGAAAGAAGGATATAAAGGAACTTACGTGCAGAACAGAAGCAGACTCATAGATTTTGAAAAACTTATGGTTACCAAAGCGGACAAGTTGGGGAGGGATGGACTCAGTGTTTGGGATTGGCATATGCATACTGATGTACGTGGAATGATTGGCCAATGGGGACTGCTGTATAGTATGAGGAACTCTGCCCAATTTTCTGTGATAATCTATATAGGAAAAGAATCTGAAAGAAAATGGATGTGTGTACATGTATAACTGAATCACTTTGTTGTACAGCAGGAATTATCACAACACTGTAAATCAACTCTACTTCAATAAAACTTTACACATGTATTATATAGTAGACCCTCATTATAGCATGCTTCTACTCAAAGTGTGGTCTCTGGATCAGTATCATCAGCCTCACTTGGGAATTTTTTAGAAAAGCAGAATCTCTGGTTCCAGCCAGACCTATTGAATTAAAGCCTGCATTTAAGAGTATCCCTGGGGGTTTCGTGCTGGTCTAGTGGTTAGGACTCGACTTGGCGCTTGCACTGCTATGGCCCAGGTTCAATCCCTGGTCTGGGAACTGAGATCCCACATCAAGCCACTGCTTGCAGTGCCCCCCCAAGAAAGAGTATTCCCCCAGGTGATTCGTATGTACAGTAATATTTGAGATGCACTGGCCTAGGAGGGCCTAAAGCTATCAAGGTAAAGCAAGGTGTTGACAGCTATAATTAACTGACAGTTTTATTTACTCTTTCCAAGCTGTCCTTATGCCTCTCTCATGTGTGTTTGTCCATCTCCTTTCTTGGATGGTAAGACTATTTAAAAAGTAGTAACTTATAGTTTTCTCTTTCTTTTTTTTCTCTTTCTTTGTCTCACCTCCTATCATCCCGGAGGCCCTCTGGAACTGACCATCAACTAAAAATAGTTTTAAAGTCCATCTTTAAAAGTAATCATGATCAAATTTATGTAATACGACACAGTGGTTAAGAACATGGGATCTGGAATTGCCAGCCTGAGATCATAAACTGTCTCCACTACTTTCCAGCTGAGGGACCTTGGTCACCTTACTTAACCTCTAAGTGCTTCAATTTGCTCATCTGTGAAATGGAGATACTAATAGATATAGTCAAAAGATAGTTGTGAGAATTAAATAAGTGAAGCAATGGAAAACTCTTAAACAGAATCTGCCACTGTTACCATTATATACATTTTATGTATTTTATAAATGCTGCCTTAGAAGAGAATTAGGATATCTGCTTTCAAAATTTAGGCCACTAGGAGTTCCCGTCGTGGCGCAGTGGTTAACGAATCCGACTAGGAACCATGAGGTCGCGGGTTCCGTCCCTGGCCTTGCTCAGTGGGTTAACGATCTGGCGTTGCCGTGAGCTGTGGTGTAGGTTGCAGACGCGGCTCGGATCCCGCGTTGCTGTGGCTCTGGCGTAGGCCGGTGGCTACAGCTCCGATTCGACCCCTAGCCTGGGAACCTCCATATGCCGCGGGAGCGGCCCAAGAGATAGCAACAACAACAACAACAAAAGACAAAAAAAAAAAAAAAAAAAAAAAAAGACCAAAAAAAAAAAAAATTTAGGCCACTAATAATCAGACTACACAACTGTTTCCATGATGGGCTGTATGCCGGGAATTTAGCGTGGATAGATGTCCTGAATTCTCATAATTCTTCAGTGAGATTGATAGTAGCCTTATTTTACAAAAGTCAGACTTTACACAGTTCAATCTGAATTCAGGCCTGAAGGATCCCAGAGTCCATGTTCTCTAACACATATAAGCAGGGGGCTTTAAAGGCAAATAGAGAAAAAAAAAGACTTGATCATTTTAAGAGATAAAATAGAATGAGGTAAAAGTTGATAGTTTGACTATTTGGGCTACCCAGATTTAGAAAAGCAGGATTTAGCTTTGCAAGAGCTCACAAGCTCATTGATACAAATAATTAAAATAGTACTGTACTCAGTGACCTAAACATGAAGCAAACAGTTTGTGGAGGGTAAGCCAAGGGCGATCATCTGGGTCTCTGGGATTTCTCCCTTAGTATTCTAGGCCCCAAAAATGGTTAATGGAAACTTGTCTCTATTCCCAGCTACCTAGATTGTCCCTGTACAGGAATTAGGTAAAGATATTTCTATGCCAGAATCAGAGTGTCTGAAACACACAGGAAGAAGAAGGGAGAGACCCACATTGGGTCTGTAACACTCCTGTCCTGGACATTACTACCTCTGGTTCTTCTTTCTTGCTCTAGGGATTCACCCAGTCATCACCATCACCACCGCCACCCCTACCACTACTTAAGGCAAACCACACACCATTCTTAAGAGAAGTCAGCAGGAGATAATGCCTAGGATTAGGGCCAAAGCTAGGAAAGTAGTAGAATGTTCCCACCCTGCTGAAAAGACTGGAAGGGGAATGGGGCAAGTGATGGCCTCTGGGAGTCTTCCAAACTCATAGCAAGCAGTGGCAGCATCTTGTGAAGGGAAGAGGCCCAGGGGCCACAGGTATATCAGTGGAGCTCCCAGTATGGTGTTTGACACATGGGCAAGGACCTCTTTGTATGGCCATTCAGTGATAAATCCCTTGGGTAAGGAGGTATGCAGATGAGTAATGAGTCAGCCCCACGTAAACCAAGGGCAGGTAAACAGTCACTGAATTCTCTGTGCATACAGGTGAAAGATTTTAAGCCACCTAAATGAATAAGATAATTTTAAAAAGCCAACCAATAAGTAGGCAGAGATCAGGAGGCCTAGAACTGACAGTATGGTATTCCAAGTGAAGGGTAAGGAAGTGAGGAAGAAAAAAAAGATTGCATTGCAACCTCAAAGGATGCTGCAGCTGAAAATGAGTCAGTGACAGTAGTGATAAGGTCCAATTAGTAAACTCAAATTTAAAGAGTTAGAAAAACAAGCAAAGCTGAGTCCTATCTGAAAAGGACATTATAAAAACCATTATGAAAAGGATACGAATGAAATCACATAGCATTTAAGCATTACATAAGATCCCCAGGCCGAGGGAATGCATGGGAACCTGGGCTCCACTTGCCAAGCCTGGTACCTCTACACAGGACTGAATAACCCTGAAGAAGGGAAAATCTCTTTAGAATTGGCAGAAAAGCATCTTACGGGCTAGGGGCAACTCAGGAGTCTTTCCTCTGAGGGTTTCATATTAATAAAAACCATGACTATAGAGACAAATATTAATAGGGCTGACCCCAAACAGATCCAACTATTTCATCTCGAACTCACTTGATCTCTTTTCAAGGATATAGAGCTGGATATTCTGAGAGTTTTGCGTGATTGCCTAAAATGCCAAAACTTCCAACAGAGTAAATATTTCAAATGAGTAGTTTAAAAAAATGAATCTGAAAATAAACCAACATCATCACCATTTGAAATGATTTCTTAATCCCCATACCGCACTCATAAAGGAAAAACAAAGGTTGGGATCAGAATTCTTAAGGTCGATAGGGTCTTTACTGTCCTTAGTTTAACTCTTCACTCTACAGATGGAATAAACGAGGCCTAAAGAATGGTAGTAACTTGCCCAAGGAAATAGATCATTTAGGTGGACTGTAGGGTATTTGCTTCACATGAATTAAAAATCTGGTGGGGGATGGAGTAGGATGGGGTAAAGTTAGGGACCATACATGTTCTCCATTTCTAATTCTATACTTGAAATGAATTGAATAATCATCTCAAATTGTCATTTCACTTAGCCAAATGAAAAACAAACAAGTTTGTTTGTTTTCAGAAATGGGAGTTTTCAGAAATGGGAGCCCTTACACATAGGAGAGACTGAACTCTGGTTTACTGAATGCATAGGCAGTTAAAAGGAAAATAAGTTAGAAGACAGACAGAGGCCTACCTATGTATGTATAAAATCATAATCTGGCCATTTAAATAGCCAGGCTACTAGGATTCCTCTCATCCTCCCCACAGTAAAGTCTCAAGTTGAATTTATGCCTGCCTGGGCACAATCCTCCTTCCTTCAACCCCACCCCACACACATCCCTCCACCTATCAGAGTTAACTTGAAATCACTAGGATATAGTCTCTTCTCTGGCACAAGACTCATCAAACTATACCAAGTTAAGCTGCAAATTTCCCTTCATTCTACACCTTTAGGTTCTAATTTAGACTAGAATAATAATAGGAGGTTAACATGAAAGGACAATCTGGTAGCGTCATCTTATCTCCATATTTCTTAATGAAAAGTCTTACTTTGCTCCACACTGGTCATGTAAATAGAACTGAAGCCCACTGCAGGTTAAAGGTGGGCAGGAAGAATTGGCAGGCAGCTCTATAAATATTCATGTATTTCCAGTGAGTGTTCTTGGTTAGAGGGACAGAGATGGGAGTGCAATGAGTGGGGGTGACTGGTCACTTCCAAGGTGGCTTTTGTCTGACCCTGGCTACTTACACTTATATGCCAAGAGACCAAGAGGCCTCCCAGATACTCAAGATACAGTCTCAAAAGAGACAAGTATAAGTGTAATGCTTTTTGAGGGTTTTTTTTTTGTGGTATAGGGTTTTGTCTCTGAGAATATGGGCTCTAAACTATCAGCTCTGAGCGAGAGCAGAGATCTGGAAATCACTGTAGACTGTTTACTGAAGACACCAGCCTAATTTTCTGTTTTAACCAAAATAATTATTGGTCTAAGCATGTCAGGAATAGAAAAAAAATGAGATGTTTCCTTCCCTCACTTCACCCTGCCCTCAATTCCTTCTTCATGGTTTGCCCTCATCCAGGATATTGTGTGCAGGTCTAGTCACCACATCTCAGAAAATAGGGTCAAGCTGGAGAAAGTCCAGGAAAAGGCTTAAAAATAGTAAATTCACAACAAATAAAACAAATTCCAACTCCATCAATTAGTATACTTAGAAGACATATCACCCCCAAAGTTTAGAACAGCCTAACCATATAATCAGTTTTTTTTAGGTTTGGATAAATTCATTGCTGACAAATATTTTAAAAGGAAATTAATGTTTGGAGAACATTTCTTACCGTGGATGTTGACTAGGAGGAGGGGCCAAAATATGAATGTTTAGGGGCTATATATTCTGTCAGCTCCCATACCAGTAACATTATCTCTGTGATCTCATTTAATCCTCACAATAATCCTATGAGTAGGTACTATTGTGATCTCCATATTAGTGATGAGGAAACTGAGGTTTAAGAGAAGTTACATAACACATCTAACTCACACCCTGCTGCTTAAAACCAGGTTTGGATATAGACTGGAAATTTTGGAAGTGATATCATCTTTATTTACAGATGATATGATCAGCTAGGTAGAAAATTCTAAGGAATCTATAAAAAGGTAGATTAAAACTAATAAGTTGAGATTAGTATGATGACATGACACACAATCAATATACATAAATCAATCACATTTCTACATACTAGTAATCAAGAATCAGAAAGTGAAATTTTAAAATACAAACCATTTACAATAGCATCAAAAATATGAAATACTTAGGGATAAATTTGGCCAAAAAAAATGTCCAAGAGCTATAGACTGAAACTACAAAACATGGGCTGAGATAAATTAAAGAATATTTAAATAGAGAGACATGCCCTGTTCCTAAATTGGAAGAGTCAGTATTGTTAAGGTGTTAATTCTCTCCAAATTGATCTACGGATACAGTGTAATCCCAATCAAAATCCCAGCAGGCTTTGGAAATAGAAATTCACAAGTGGATTCTAAACTTTGTATGGAAATTTAAACAGCTGGGAATAGCCAAAACATTTCTGAAAAAGAACAAAGCTGGAGGGCTTACGCCACTTGATTTTAAGACATGTTAAAGATACATTAATCAAAACAATGTGGTTTTGGCATAAAGAAAAATATATAAGTCAAAAGTATATAATAGAGTGTTCATGTGTATAGAGTCAATTGATTTTTGACAAAGGTACCAAAGCAATTAAATGGAAGAAGGATAATCTTTTTCAACAAATGCTGCTGGAATAACTGGATGTTAACATGCAAAACAAATAAACGAAAACAAAAAGCAAACAAAAAAATCCTCAGCCATTACCTCACACAACTTATAGAAATTAACCCAAAATGGATCCTAGATCCAAGTACAAGAGCTAAAGCTATATAACTTCTAAAAGAAAATATAGGAGAGATATTGTAGTTTGCCATGGGTAAGCCAAAGACTTCTCAAATAGGACACAAAAAGCTGAAACTATAAATTGTTAAAAAAATATTAAATTGGACTTTATCAAAGTTAAAACCTTTTACTTTGCAAATGACACTGTTAAGAAATGGAAAACCACATACTAGGAGAAAATATTTGCAAATCATATATACCTACCAAAGGACTTGCATATACAATACATAAAGAATTCTTATGACTCACTATCAGAAGCGAAAAACCAATAAAATGGGCAAAAAGATTTAAATAGACACTTCACTAAAGAAGATATACATATGGTGAATAAGCACATGAAAAGATGCTTGATGTCACTCATCATTAGGAAAATATAAATTAAAACTACAAAAAATACCAATACATATGTACTACAATGGCTAAAAATTTTTTAAATGACCATATTAAGTGTTGGTATGGATTGACATGCTCTTACACTGTTGGTGTAAGATATTTGCAACCACTTTGAAAAATAATTTGGCAGCGTTTTAAAACGATAATGATAACATACCATATGACAGTCATTTAACTAAGAAAAATAGATTTAACTAAGAAAAATAAAAGTATATGTTCAAAGACTTATACATGAACGATTGTAGCAGTTTTATCCATAATAGTTAAAACTACTCATTAATAGCCAGAAACAATCCAAATGCTCAAAACAAGTGAATGGGTAAGCAAACTGTGTTACATCTATTCAATGGAATATTACTCAGCAATAAAAAGGAACAAACTTGATACATGCAAGAACATGAACAAGTATAGAAAAATCTGTGCTAAGTGAATAGAAGGCAGTCTATTGATATAAAATTCTGGAAAATGCAAACTAATCTATAGTGATAGAAAGTGACTGCCTGGGGGCTGTGCAGGTGGATTACAAAGGGTATACAGAAGCCTTTGGGGGTGATGCAGGGGTTTATTATCTTTATTATGGTGATAGCCTCACAGGCACTGTCAAAACTCATCAAATTGTACATGTGTTTATACACGTACAATTTATTGCAATTATACTTCAGTAAAGGTGTAAAATATAAAAGCAGGTCAAATTTGCCTCACACAATGGTTAACATGCTTGTAAAATAGGGATTGATTATCCCACCAAATAAAAATAAGTATGCTTACTTTGTGCCAAACTTTACACAGTATATGCAGTTCATTCTGGAAAAGGAAAGTAAATAACGACTCCCAGACACTTCTAATCCAGATGATTGTTAGTCGAAACAATGAAAGGTCATGAAGGCTGCACACTAATGTATATTGTAGTAACTAGGTATCAACCTCCTGCAGAACAGATTTCAGGTGTTAGCTGAAAGAAAAGAAAGGAAGAGGTGAGAGTTCCCTGGTGGTCTAGCCATTAGGACTCAGCCCTTTAACCACTGCTGCCTGGATTCAATCCATGGTCCCACATCATGCCACTGCATGTCATGGCCAAAAAAAGGGGGGAAGGGTTTGTTAACTTTGGCTCTACTGGATGATGAAATTAAGACTGAGCTACTTGCTAGTAAGTTGTTCAATAGTTAAAAATGAGTCTTGGTTGTTTTTGTAAAAATTCATTTAAGAAGGAATGACCAAAATTCAAGAAAGTAGAAGAAGAAAAAAAGAAGACGTGTGGCTCCCATATGGTTCAGTAATAATCACAACCAGTCTATGCTCCCATAAAGAGTCTGATGAAATATGTGAAGGGAGAAGAAAAAGGGGCCCTTTGAAAGGTGTATGGGGTATAGTGTGGGAGTTGACAAAGATATTATGGGGCCAGAGAGAGAGAGAGATCAAGAGCACATTTTTACTTTGCAAAACCAATTTAAAGACCCTTAGGTTAGATGGCTTATACTTATGTAAAATACCAGCCAATCCATCAACAAATTTTTTAAAGTGCCCACCAGTGATTTATTGTTAATGCTTAGTGAACTGGAAAACTGCAACTGGAACTACTTAAATTTTTCTGACTTCTGAAAGGTAATTAAATTGGTACACACAGGGAATTACCAAAGTATTGTGATCCTTTAGGGAACAATGTGTTATCTGTTGAATTTGTCTGTCTGGGTAGTAAATCATGTTCCTGTCTAACATGCTAGATAAGCATACCTCACTCAACCAGAGGACTTGGAAACTTCAGATGGAAATAATTTACAAAATACAAATGGCAAACCACAATCACTACCAAAAGAAGGGAGGAAATAGAAAAGAGAAGATGGAAGAAAGAACATTTTTATTCTCTCTTTCTCTCTCTCTCTCTCTCTCACACACACACACACAAATTCACAAGTTCAAGTGGTGAAGTATGTAACTATCCACCTATGCAAAATTTTTTTAAAATTCATATCAGTGTGTAGATAGCATAATAATAAATGCTAATGGTAAGGGAGATGGAAGATGACAAGTAATAAATATCAAACTAAAAGCTTATCTTCTAAGATTAGGAACAGGACAAGGTACCCCACTCTCAAGACTTCTACTTGACATAGAACTGGAAGTCCTAATCAGAGCAATTAGGCAAGAAAAAGAAATAAAAGGAATCCAAATTGGATAAGAAAGTCAGTATTTTGGGGTTTTTATTTGTATTTTTTCATTTTTAAAAGTTTTATTGAAATACAGTTGATTTACAAGGTTGTGATAATTTACAAGGTTGTGATTTACAAGGTTGTTCTGCTGTACAACAACGTGATTCAGATATACATGTTCACACATCCATTGTTTTTCAGATTCTTTTCCCACATAGACCATCACAGGATATTGGGTAGAGTACCATGTGCTATACAGCAGGTCCTTGTTGGCCAATTAAAAAAAAAAGTAAAATTGTCTCTGTTTTCAGATGACTTGGTCTTAGAGATATAGAAATCCCTAAAGACTCTACCAAAACAAACAAACAAACAAACAAACAAAAACAAAAAACAAAACAAAAAAAAACCTGTTAGGACTGAAAAACAAATTCAAATTCGGTAAAGCTACAGAATACAAAGTTAACATATAAAAATTACTTGTTTTCCTATACACTAACAATGAACTATCTGAAAAGGAAATTAAGAAAGCAATCCCATTACACTAGCCTCAAAAAGAATAAAATACTTACGAACAAATTTATCTAATGAAGTAAAAGATCAATGCACCCAAAACTGTAAACATTGATGATAGAAATTGAAGACACAGGAGTTCCCTTGCAGCACAGTAGGTTAAGGATCCGGCATTGTCACTGCAGTGGCCTAGGTCACTGCTGTGGTACAGGTTCAACTCCTGACCCAGGAATTTCTGTACGCCATGGGCGCAGCCAAAAAAATAATAATAAATAATAATTTTAAAAAAGAAATTGAAGACACAAACACACAAACTTACAATATCTAGAGCAAGTGATACAGTATCTATCTTTCCATTCATTTATCCACTGATATAAAAAAGCAAAATTTATATCAGTTTATAGATAGCATAGCAATAAATGGTAAGGGCTAAGAAGAGGGAAAATGAGAAGTAACAAATATTAAGGCAGTCATATTGGGGATAGAGGGTCTAAGGAAATTCCTTCTTTTTGTAGGTTGTTCTTCACTCAGCAATCAGTTTAAATAAGTAAATACTTAATATTATATAATCAATATTCTAATATATAATTAATAAATATATGTTATATTACATTTTATAAATATAAAATTAATAAATACATAAAGTACATTACCATACAATATATAACACACAATATTACTATGGATGACAATGCTTTAACTGTTTGGTTTTGTCCTTGTCACTGATACTTGGGAACAAATGTGCAAACCCCAGGTCAAGGAGAGAAATGAAAATTCAAGCCTGAAAAAGAAACCAGATTCAGAAAGCAAACATTTATACAAACTTAAAACATGAACAAAAAATCTCCATAAGGAATATCAAACCTGCTCATTAGAAAGAACACAGTGAGCTGTAGCAGAGAAGTGGAGAAAACTAAGGATTTTGTGGGAGGAAAAATGGAAGAATGGAGGGATGGAAAATAGGGTAGAATGGGACCAGAAGGAAGTATAATTTGTCTTGGGTCTCAAAGAATAGGCAGGATTTGGTCATGTAGATAAGACCAGCAAGGTGTTGAGAGATGATGATGAACAAAGCACTGGTTGTTTAGGAAACTGAGTTGTCACATTTGGGGCTTACTGTGTATGGCAGGGATTATGGACACAGGCTCTCAAGACAGCCTTTCTGGGTTAAAATCCTAGCTCTACCACTTACTAGCTGTGAGACTCTGGGTAAATCATTTAGAATTCCATGTGCCTCATTTTCCTTCTCTTTAAAATTGGGAAGAACAACAGGAATTTATATCATTGCCATATGGATTAAATACAATAATACATGTAAACTGACTTAGAACAGTGTCTGGCATCCAGTAAGTGTGCAATAAATGTTAGCCTTTTTTAAAAAAAAAATGGATGAAGTACAAAGAAAGATCCAGGACGTAAGCCCGGGAGAGAAAGTAGAGAAGCCATATTATGGAGAACTAGGGATGCTAAACCTGAGGGGTTGGTACTTAAATCAAAATGAAGAAAGTCTGGAATAATAGAGTACAATAAAGGAAGACCAATTGGGGTCATCTTGTGTTAAGAGATTTTCATAACTCTAGCTACCTGACAATGGAAAGGCTGGCTGGTGGTAGAGGGTTTTTTTTCCCCCATCAATGGAAGGGTTCAAGCTCAGCCTGGTCCAAGAAATTCAAGGGTGTTGTAAGTGGTAGTCAGGTAGTGGGTCAGTGCTGGCCAACTTGAAAGGATGCTAAGGTTCCTTTCAACTGCAAGTTGATTTTGAATAAAGACTCCAGGAACAACATGGAGGAAAGAATTGTGCAAGACTAAGAGCATGGAGCCAGAACAACCATCCAAGTGACAGAGGGCAGTATAAGAGTGACAGTGGTGGGAGGTGGGAATACACTGTTTAGGAAGTCTGCTGGTCTAGAATGTCAGAGCTGGAAAGAACTGCAGAGATCAACCAGTCAGTCCAGCTTCGTCATTGTACAGACAGAGAAATCAAATTTCTCAAGGGAAGAGACTTTAGAGGATAAATTTAAAGGGGGGGTGAGCCTAGAGGCAGGGAAGCCAGCCAGGAATCCAGGAATCCAGCAATCCAGAAATAAATAAGGGCTTGGAAGAGGGTTGGAGTAGCAGGAATTGAAAGGAAGGGAGTAGACAGGAGGGTTATTTTGAAGGAAGAAGGACTGACAACACATGGTGATTGATTGGCTATAGAGGATGAATAAGCAGTGACTCTGAGGAGATTTCAATGCTAGCTGAGTAGGAGGCAGGAGGCCAAGGACAGAGCCTGTTTGGCAAAGGGAAGATAATAAGTTCCATTTTAGATATATTGGGGTTTGAGAATAAAAAAAGAAAAAATTTTCAAGTAGACACTGCCCATCAGACAGCTGAAGAGACTTGAGCTCTGATGAAAGGTTAAGGCAAAAGATTTGGAAGCCATGATTGGGTAGTAGCTGTGGTGATCATTTTGAAATGTATATAGACATTGAATCACTATATTGGACATCTAAAATGAATATAATAATGTATGGTAACTATACTTCACTAATGAAAAGAGATTTGGGAGTCACATGCCCTCTTCATTGCTCTTTCATTAGAAAAGAGGTGAGAGACAGAGAATGGAGAGAGGCAAAGAGAACAGTAGGAGACTGAGCTCTGAGCCTTGAGGGATTTTATAGGATGGGATGGAAGAGGCAGTTGATTCCCAAAGGAGAATGGAGGCACAGTGATACAGGATAGAGAAACAAGATAGTTCAGTGTCACAGAAACCATGCTGGCAGCAGGACTTTGAGACTATCTGATGGGTACTTTGGGAACAATCCACTAGCTATATTAAAGACTGGTTACTGTATAGCATTGGGAACTATGTCTAGTCACTTATGATAGAGCATGATAACATGAGAAAAAAAGAATATATACTTGTATGTGTAACTGGGTTACCATGCTGTACAGTAGAAAATTGACAGAACACTGTAAACCAGCTATAAGGAAAAAAAATAAAAGTTTTTTTTTTTTAAAAAAAAAGACTGGTTAAATAAGAGTTCCCGTTGTGGCTCAGTGAGTTAAGAACCCAACATAGTATTCATGAGGGTACAGGTTCAAACCCTGGCCTTGCTCAGTGGGTTAAGGATCTAGCATTGCTGCAAGCTGCAGGTATAGGTCACAAGTCAGATCCGGCTCAGATCCAGTGTTGCTGTGGCTGTCATGCAGGCCAGCAGCTGCAGCTCCAGCTCCAGTTTGACCTCTAGTCCAGGAACTTCCATTTGCCACAGGAGTGGATGTAAAAACAAAAAACAAAGACTAGTTAAATAATTAAATGTAGTATGTTTGTTTAAAAAAATTGAAGCAGCCCTGTATATACTGATAGAGAAATGTCTCCAGTATATGCAAGTGAAAAAAAATCAAGATGAGAAGATTGTTTTCATATGTGTACAAGGCAAGATAAAGGATGTCCACTTTCACCACTACTATTCAACATAGTTTTGGAAGTCCAAGCAACCGAAATCAGAGAAGAAAAAGAAAAGGAATCCAAATTGGAAAAGAAGTAAAACTATCATTGTTTGCAGATGACATGATACTATACTTGGAAAACCCTTAAGATACTACCAGAAAACTGTTAGAACTCATTAATGAAATTGACAAAGCAGCAGGACACAAAATTAATACACAGAAATCAACTGCATTTCTATATACTGACAATGAAAGATCAGAAAGAGAAATCAGAGAAACCATCCTATTCACCATCTCATCCAAAAGAATAAAATACATAGAGCTAAATCTACCTAAAGAGACAAAAGACCTATATTCTGAAAACTATAAGATGCAGATGAAAGAAATAAAAAATGACACAAACAGATGGAAAGATATAACATACTCTTGGATTAGAAGAATCAATATTGTCAAAATGACTATACTACCCAAGGCAGTCTACAGATTCAATGCAATCCCTATCAAATTACTAAGGACATTCTTCACAGAACTAGAACAGAATATTTTAAAATTTGTATGGAAACACAAGAGACCCTGAATGGACAAAGCAATATTGAAAAAGAAACACAGAAATGGAGGAATCAGGCTCCCTGACTTCAGAAAATATTACAAAGCTACAGTTATCAAAACAATTTGTACTGGCACGAAAACAGAAATATATATAAATGGAATAGGATAGGAAGCCCAGAAACAAACCCCAGCACCTACAGTCAACTAATCTATGATAAAGGAGGCAAGAACATACAGTGGAAGAAAGATAGTCTCTCCAATAAGTGGTGTTGGTAAAACTGGACAGCTACATGTAAAGGAATGAAATTAGAAACTCTCTAACATCATACACAAAAATAAACTCAAAATGGACTAAAGACCTAAATATAAGGCCAAATACTATAAAGCTCCTAGAGGAAAACAGGCAGAACACTTTTTGACCTAAATCACAGCAACATCTTGTTTGATTCACCTCCTAGAATAATGACAATAAAAACAAAAATAAACCCATTAGACCTAATTAAACTCAAAAGTTTCTGCGCAACAAAGGAAACCATTTAAAAAATGAAAAGATAACCCACAGACTGGGAAAAAAATTCTTTGCAAACAATGCAACAAAGTCTTAATCTCCAAAATATATAAACAACTCATACAATTCAACGACAAAAAAACAAGCCAATTGAAAAATGGGCAAAAGATCTAAATAGACATTTCTCTGAAGAGGACATATGGAATACCAACAGACACATGAAAAAATGCTCAACATTACTAATTATTAGAGAAATGCAAATCGAAACTACAGTGAGATACCACTTCACACCAGTCAGAATGGCCATCATTAACAAGTCAACAAATAACAAATGCTGGAGAGGGTTGGAGAAAAGGGTACCCTCCTTCACTGTTGGTGGGAACGTAAATTGGTACAACCATTATGAAAACAGTATGGAGGTACCCGAGAAAACTAAATATAGAACTATCATATGATTCAGCAATGCCACTCCTGGGCATATATTCAGACAAAACATTCATTCAAAAATATACATGCACCCCCATGTTCATCACTGCACTATTTGCAATTGCCAAGACCTGGAAACAACCTAAATGTCCATCAACAGATGAATGGATTAAGAAGATGTGGTACATATATACAATGGAATACTATTCGGCCATAAAAAAAGGATAAAATAATGTCATTTGTGGCAACATGGATGGAACTAGAGATTCTCATACTGAGTGAAGTAAGTCAGAATATCACTTATATGTGGAATCTAAAATATGGCACAGATGATTTTATCCACAAAACAGAAACAGACTCATGGACATGGAGAGCAGACTTGTGGTTGCCATGGGGAGGAGGGGAGAGAGTGGGATGGACAGGGAGTCTGGGGTTGGTGGATACAAACTGTAACATTTGGAGTGGATGGGCAATAGTCTATAGCACAGGGAATTGTGTGTGTTTGAGTCACTCTGCTGTACAACAGAAATTGAAGAAACACTGTAAATCAACAATATTTTAATTTAAAAAAATTTTTAAATCAGCAATTCAGATTTTTACAGAGGTAATAAAATAATCAATTTTCTTTATATATATGAAAAAAGAATCTATACTGGAGTTCCTTAGTGGCTCAGCAGGTTAAGGATCTGGCATTGTCATTGCTGTGGCTTGGATCGCTGCTATAGCACAGGTTCTATCCCTGGACCAGGAAATTCTGCATGCCGTGGGCATGGCCAAAAAAATCAGTCAATAAATAAATAAAGGAAATTAAAAGAAATAATCTATATTTACATTTGCTCATGAAAGATACATTCAAAAAAAAAATCTAAGCACAGTGTAGGGGATGGACATAGGCAGATGAGGGACAAAGGTGAACAGGACACAATTCTCTACCTTTTCATACTAACTGACTTTTGAACCATGTGACTATGATACCTAGTCAACTATTAATTTAAAATATAAAATAACCACATTGAGAGGAAAAGGAGAAGGATGACAGTGAAAAGGCCAGGAAATTTGGTCCCGAGGAAGATCTCAGTGGAAGCCAGACTGGAGAGGATCTGACTGGAGGAGAATAGATGGGCTGTGAGGAAACAGAGACATTGAGTGCATATATATACAAGCATAGGCTGATTACCTATGCGTACACTATTTTTGGAAGGGGAGATATGAAATTGATAACAGTGGATAACCCTGGGAAGAGAAATTATGAATAAGGAAACACCTGCCCACTTATATAATTTTTTATCATTTATTTATATATATATATATTTCTACTGCACAGCATAGTGACCCAGTTACACTTACATGTACACCTTCTTTTTTCTCACATATTCCATCATAAGTGACTCAACAGAGTTCCCATATAATTTGAATTTCACTCCATGAACATTGATTATCTATCCCCCAAATAACATTTTAAACAAAACTGTGTTAGGAAGAGTAGAAGGAAGGAAGGAGGAAGGGCCAGAGGGAGGGAGACCACCTCTCACTTAAAATGGGGCAGCAAAGAGGGCAAATGAGCCAGGTAGGTTCATAGGGGCCAAGAGAGTCAAGTTGGGTGGGTTTTTTTTATCACTTCCTCTGTCCCAACATGAGGCAATGTGGTCATCGGAAAGACTAAGGCATTCTGACATCTGAATTTTGGGGACGTTCCCTTGTGGCAAGGCAGGTTCAGTATCTGGCATTGCCGCAACTAAGGTGTGGGTTTGATCCCTGGCCCGAGAACGTCCATGGGTGCTGCTGGAAGGAAGGAAGGAAGGAATCTGAATTTTGAATATCAGCTCTGCCACCTACTAGTACAATGTAGTCTGGAAACCTTCTCAGCCTTGATTTCTGCCTCTTAGAATAGGGACACTACTATGTACATCTCATACGCTATATTATTTCATCCTGAGAGTCTAATCCACCTATGGAAGCACATCCTAGGAAAGCCTGGGAATGACTTATCTGTGTGACCCTCTTTTCTCCAACACCATGGCACACGAAATGTGGGTAGAGGAGTAGTTAATACTGGTATCGGAAAAAGAATGGGAGGCACCACAAGAGGGGTTAGAAACCCAACTCCAAAGTAGCATGGGACAAGCACAGGATTTGGGGTCAGACCCAGCTGGCTTCAAATCACAGCTCTACCATTTACTGGCTTTATGATTTTGAGAATGTTGCTTGGCCTCTCGGAACCTCATTTTCTTTTCATCTGTAATATAGGAATCCCATCAGTTAATTTACAGTAGTGATGAGAAGATTAGAGATTATGCACATAAAACTCCCAGAACATAATTGGCATTTAGTTCATGGTAGCTTTGATCATCCCCAGCCCAGAGTTAAGGCTCCTAAGCACACGAAAACAGCAAAGCCAATTTCCCACTGTGCCCTTCCATTCCCTTGCTCCCTCAAACCAGCCCTCTGAAAATAAAAGCACATCAGCCATCCCTTTGATTTTTCAAGCACCTATGAGGTCACCCAAAGCATTCCCTCCTGCCCTTTGAACTTTTAATTCATTCTCAAATGATTTACTGGCTGCCTGGCCTCCAAATGACCATGCTAGCAGTCATGTCCTTCCTCTCTGAGGCTCTGTCCTTTTGATAACAGCAGTGCCCTTGATGGGGTTACCTTTCCCACACTCAGGGAGCATGCTTCCAAGACAGAATTGACAACTTTGAAAGGACCTCAACGGGAACAGCAGTGAGGAGCAAGCTAACCCTCTGTTTCTCCCTCCCATGCCTGCAAAGGCTGAATTATCTCCTCTAAGACTCTGAGATTGGTGTGCTCCTTGCAAAATTACTATGTGATCCTGATAAGGATAAGCATTTCCCTAGGGTCCCTTTCAAAGTCTGTTCCTAAAGTTTGCTCCAGTCACCAAACTCTCTAGCACCAGTCTGGGCAGGAACAACTCAGAGAAGCCCCCACAGTGTGTCTTAAACGGTCACAGTACTGCCAGCGTGAGTTTCAGCGTATTTCCTTTAGTGCCCTGACATAACCTCATCGACTTCCACAGAGACAGCTACCAATTCGATGAGACCCCCATTAAGGAAGGAGGACGGGGCTGGTTCCTTTTGGCTCTTTTCAGCATGCTCAGCTTTGAGTAAAAGAGTGAGAAAAGGAATGTCATGGTCAAATAACGAGGACACTTGAGGCACTAGGTATAAATACCAGACGGTGACTCACATCTAAGGCTAGTCAGACAGAACACGTTAGGACTTGCTTAAGCAAAAGTGAAAACATACACACACACACACACACACACAGCAGGTTCACATAAAGCTATTTCCTTTCAGCGGGAGCAATGAAACACTTGAGTCAGGAAGAAGACTCACACTATACCCGCCCTGAACACATAGCAACAAGAGGGGTGGCTGCTGTTTTAAGAGTCTCGCAGCAACGCTTCCCAACAGCAAGGGAATGCTGTAATCATCAGCCAGCAGGCCTCTCCCACATGCGAGCCTTGGGAACACACAGCTTACACGCAGGAGCTGCAGCCGCGAGAAACCCAACCGTTGCAAAGCCCAGCTCCAGGCAGCTCTTGGACAAGCAGGTAGAGACACCCTTCTCCACTGCCGCCCTCTCCCCTCTCATCCAGGGTTTCCTCTGAGATCCGCCTCCATTTCTACCTGTACCATGGCTTCCTTCTGTGTGTTTCCTCTGTCCCAAGTTCACATATGTGGGTCACTCCAGGCTCATCCTACTTACTAGGTATCACAGAAAGACTGGAAAAGTCAGCTAGGCTCTCCAGCTCTTCAAGTCATATCCTCTTTCTTTCTTTCTTTTTTTTTTTTTTTTTTTTTTAGGGCTGTACCCGTGGCATATGGAGGTTCCCAGGCTAGGGGTTGAATCGGAGCTGTAGCTGCCGGCCTACACCACAGCCACAGCAACGCAGGATCTGAGCTGCATCTGCAGTCTACACCATAGCTCACAACAATGCCAGATCCTTAACGCACTGGGCAAGACCAGGGATCGAACCTGCGTCCTCATGGATATGAGTCAGATTCGTTTCCACTGAGCCACGACAGGAACTCCTACATGCTCTTTCTAATTTGGGATTAGGAGAAGAAAGGAGGACACGACCAATTAGGAAGTCCAAAAGTTTTGCTTGACTCCTCCAGCAAAGCATTATGGTGGGGAGTATCCTGCAATCTGCGATGAGGAGAGTAGAGATACAGAGGCAATAGCCATTGTCCTCTAGAATACTTTGATCCAGCAAACCACACAGGGCAGCCAAAGTACCTTAAGATTTCTATTGGAAAATCAGAAATCCAGCATTCCCAAAAGAGAGAGAAATCCAGCATTCCACCAGGAGCCAATCAAGAGGATGCCTGTGGGCCTAAAAGTAGGACTAGAAGGTCCAAATGGGAGGGGCAGAAAAAGAGAGAGGCAGGCCTTCCAAGTAGGCAGTGTGAAGCCAAGCCATTTGAGAGACATCAGGATGGGAAATTTGGAGGCCAGAACTTCCCAGGTGTGTTGGAGGTAGGGGTGGGGAAGAAAATCACTCTGCCAGAAAATCTGGGTCCCGGAAGGAGAGCTAGAAAGTAAGACTCAAGAGAGTTCCCGTCATGGCTCAACGGTAGTGAGCCCGACTAGTATCTATAAGGATGCAGGGTTGATCCCTGGCCTTGCTCAGTGGGTTAAGGATCTGGGTGGTGCTGTGATCCGTGGCATAGGTTGATGCAAGGATCCTGTGTTGCTGTGGCTGTGGCTGCGGTGTAGACTGGCAGCTGCAGCTCCAATTCGACCCCCTAGCCTGGAAACTTCCATATGCTGCACGTGTGGCCCTAAAAAGACCAAAAAAAAAAAAAAAAAAAAAAAAGACTAGAGCCCAGTGGAGAAGGGTCCATACACCAGGCTAAAGTAAGTAGTTTGGGCTCTATTTTGCAGGTAGCAGGGAAACATTACATACTTTTAAGTGGGGGGGGGGATGATCAAAGGGAGGGAAACCATTGAGGAGGCCACTACAATAGTGCAGTTGTTTCAGGAAGAGGCTTTTTCCTGCCTGTCCCAGCTCTTGCAAGATCCTCCTTCAAAGCTGCCCTCTCTGTCTGAGCTCACTATTTCAGAGCTCATTACTATGCATCTCTTTTAAGTTGGGTGAGATATCAATGACATTTCTTATTCTGAATGAGACTCCCAATGTTGTACTGATGTTGGGTTTTGGGATTAAAAAAAAAAAAAAAAAGTCGAAGCTTCATCCCAAACTCCCAGTCTAGAAGAAAGAAACTGTGATACATTATTTCCATTTCTGTAATAGCATCAGTTGGCTTTGCCCTGGTCGTTTCTAACTGGTCTTTTCTAAGATCCCAACAGAGGAGTTGGAAGGGAGAGAGAGGGAGAGAGAGACAGAGAGAAGGATGCCAGCATAAGGCAAAACCTGATTGTCAAGTGCTTTTCTGGGGCCTGCTCCAGATCACTGTCACTTACAGGCTTAGACTAGAGCTCAGCCCTAAATTAGGGCTCCAACCTAGAAGCCGGGATGGGAGGTGGAAGGGCCCCACCTGGGTCTTAGCAGTGGGAATTAACTCTCCCTGATCCTTAATTCTTTTGGCTTTTATTAGTGGCTGGAAGGGGAGAAGGATGAAACCTGAACCCTAATGCAGCTGAGAAGGGCTAAGAGCCAAAACCTTCCTTAAGCAGATACAGTATGTGCGGGGCCTGGGCAGGTTTCAGAACACTGTGCATTTCTTCAGCCAAAGGCCCAGGAAAACATGGAAATTACATATTTAACCCTTTCCATCCAGAGGCGGAGAGTACCACCCTTCCACCAGCGCTCATACAGCAAAGAGAAGCTGGCAAGCTGGCTCTTGCAAAAGCCAGAGCAACTGCGTAGTCTTTTTCACAAAAAAATACCCCCAGCAGCTAGATATTCAAATCGGTTTCAGATATGAAAGACAAGCTATTTCATCTGATCAGAGAGAAGAATTAGGTAAAGAAACCCACCTAATTCGCCTGTTAGATTTTTTTCGCGTGAAAGTGAGTTTTGTCTACAGGGAGGGAGGGAGTGAAGAGACCCAGTTCATGGCACCCGCATCTTTACAACATTCTAAATTTCGGTTTTTCACCAGGCAGTAAAGCATGTGATGCTGCACAGAAAAAAAAAAAAGTAACAGATCTGGAAAGCAAATCTAAGAAGGATGGAGGTAGGTGGGGGACTGGCACATCCGTCTGCACACCAAGTTAACTTTTCCTGAGAGTTTTCTGTAAGTATACGGGATCTAGGGTTTGGGTCAGATAATCACTCCAAATGTGCAAAAGTCTCTTAATAATAAATTGGTGTTTTCTGGCCAGATTTGGAGCCGGTGCATTTGTGAAGTAAATCCCTATTTCCTTTGCATTTTAATATAAAACTCAGGACACAAGTACGGTGAGGAGACCCCACTGAAAACAATTAAATCATACTTCCAATTTTAACAATGCGTTTTCATAGGTCACATTTTAAGGACCAATACTATTGCAGAAATATGAACAATGATCATCACAGATTAACAAAACTCCACTATGCGGAGAGCGTAAGCCTGCTAGCATCAAAAAATTCAACCCAGACTTGAGACTCCAGTGGAGTTTGCCTTACCAAGCCTGCACATTTTACTTTTCATATAGAGAAAACAATCCTTAAACATCTTGGCAAGTCAACTGATGTTTTGTAATAGCCTCAAACCTTTTAACATTTCCAGCTTCATGTCTGAACATTGGCGTTTTGACAGTTTCTTCTATTTTTTTTGTTTGACTTTTGGACTTCCCCATCACTTGAAAAGTACTAAGTTAGGCAGAAAGAACTTCAGGTGACCAGGCATCCTGCAGATTGGAGGAGATAGCAAGACCAAACTCTGACCAGAAAAGCCCAGTCGATAACAATGCAGGGCCTGTTTCAATGTCTGCTGGGGCACGAGATTGTCTGGCAATTAAGTCATTTCCACAACAATCAGAAGATTAGTAAATCGTCCGTGTGAACCATTATGTTCCTAAAATAATGACTTGTTGTTTTACCGACCGGGGTCTTAAATAAACAAATCCTTTCTTTTTTCCTAAACTGTCTATGGAACGCCTTACCTTGATGGGTCTACAGACATCCTGGTCTCAGAATATCCAAAACTGAGTGAAACCTGGTTAGCCCTCCAAGTCCCTGTCACCATCTAGAGTCTTCTAGATTAGAAATACTGGATTCATTTCTAACTCCCAGCTCTCCCTCATTTCTTCAGATCCAAATGGCATATATTACCACTACCTCTGGCAACTTGCTAATGTATAACAACATCAGTACATGGCCAAGATGACAGATTCCTTTATAATGCTCCCTCCAATTGTTCGGTGTAGGTCGTTCCTCATGGAAAGAAACATTTATGTGGCAGGTACTGTGTTAGGTGCTTTAGTTTTAATACCTTCACTCTAATCCTCCAAAACACCACCACCATACTTCTAACCTGAATCCATCCTATAGCCCAGCATCCTGGGTTCTTTGGAATAACTGGCTCAAATCCATTCACCCTTATATCTCATTACTCTGCAACAATCAAGCAGATCTCCACCGAGTCGCTTATCCAGCCAGCACAAGCAGTATGATGTGGGGCAAGGTAGGTAACCTCTCTATGCCTCAATTTTTGCATCCTTAAAATGGGGTTAATAAATGAGTTAATATGTATTAAAATAGAAAACCGGTGCCCAGCCCAAGGTACACCTATGGAAGTATTATTAGAAAACAAATAAAAGTGACATTTAGGGGGCTCTGCGCTGGTTTCACAGGCCATAGAAGAATAGCTCTGCTCCTAAAACAGGCCCTCAAAAAACTTAATGAATGAATGAATAAGTAAATAAGGGAACAAACCACACATACTCTGCCCTTGGGGAGCTCATCCTGTTAGTCAGTTCACTGTGGGGTGAACCCACTGGCCTGACGTCTGTGTCCTTAGGACACGTGGCACATGTACTAATTGGAATTAATGCCTTTCTTCCTCCCCAACCTACCTAAACCCTGTATAGCCCTCAAGGCCCAGCTTTAAGTCTACCCTTTTCCACAGAGCTCCCTAACCACCTCAACCTACAAAGAAATCTCTTCTCACTGCATCAATGTTGCTCTTAGAATCCTAGTCCATGGTTTCTGGACTTAGGTTTTTGCTCCCCTGGCTTGCAGTAGTGCCTCTCTTCAAAACTGTCATTTCCAGGGGACAGGTCTTCTGTGGTGCCTAGCTCTTGTATTCTCTAGTTTAGGGTTAGGCACTTTACAAAGTACTCAACAAATATGTGTTGACTGGTGGACTGATTGATGGATTGGAGGCTTAATTGAGAGCTCTTAGGTAGGAGCCAAACACGGCTTAGCATCGCCTTTCAAATCACTGTCTCTTCAAACATTCGCCAGAATTTCACGTCTGGTCTTCCGACTTCTGCCAGCAGCAAACGTCACATTAAAGATGTCCTGCCATTTCCTACAACTTCTAAAGATTTGGTAACTTCATACACTTCATTTTTTAAGTTCCTAATTCCCTTCTGAGAATTTCGGTTTAATAAGAGACACCTGTGGAATGCCTTTTGCTTTCTTAAGTCGCTTACACCTCTAGCATTTACATGAGATAAAGGATAAAAATCAATCTCCCTCCCTGCTGGAAAAAAATGCACAAGGTTTATTATTTTCATTTTGCAAATGAGAAAACTGAGACACAGAGAGGAAAGTGACATGCCCAGTGACATACAAATATGGAGCGGCAAAACGAAGATCGAACTTCAGGTCTTCGGCATCCAAGCTCACACTCCTTAGCCTGATTGGAGATTTAAAACAACATAAAACAAAACAAAACCTTTCCTTTGACCCTGACCTCGGAGGGGCACGTATTGGTAACATGACCGTTTTTGCACTAAATTACATTTCTCTAATTTCTCTCTCTCCCATCCCCTGGGCCCTTTCATTTTCCTCTCTCTCTTTTCTCTATCTCCTCTATCTCATTCCCCGCTCTCCCATCATATTCACATCCAGTTCTTTTCCTCTTTCTTTTCTTTTTGCTCTTTCTCTTCATTCTTTCCTCCTTTCACTTCTGTAAACCTGACAGTGTAGAAAAAGCCTGGAATTTGGAGTCAGACAGGAGTCGATTTGAATGCCAGCTCTTCCACTTACTGTGTGATGCGATGTCTGTTACTTAGCGTCTGCTGAGCCTCAGTCTCCTCATCTGCAAAATGGGGAAATCAATATCTACCTCAAAGAGGTACCATAAAAGTTAAAATAAGAATATATGTAAAAAACCTAGAAGGAGCAGTACTGGCCACACAGCAGGGCCACTACCTCTCCTATTCCACCATATCTAGGCCTGGATCACCCTTGGGGTTCAAGAGGTTGCTGAGATCCAACCAAACGGCATCACCTCCATCCAGTGAGGCACAGTCACATGAGTATCCAGATCCTTGCCTGGTCTACTTTTCTGCCTGTCGCCTTGATGCTCCCTGACTGCAAATTTCAATTAACACAGAGCTCCAAACTTTCCAGGCCAGTCCTCCAGAGAACAAGAGAGTCACGACCTGATACCTACTCACCCCCGAGGCTCCGAGATGTCATCGTTCACCCTCTCAGTCAGAAAAGATGCCATCGCAAACTGCCTACCTGCAGAAGTTTTCAGCAGAGCCTTTGCTTACATCAAACACAAACAAAAAGAAATGGAGGGCAGCAAGGCAGCCCAACAAAGACAAGGCTTTAGCTTGTCATCTTCTCATGAGCAAAGATGGGGCTGTAGCCATGAGACTCTAACCCCGTTCCAGAAGAACTAGTTGAACCAGCTTTACTCCCAGCTCTACCTCATCTCACCCCCCAACCCCCTTCCTCCAAAGAAAAAAATCAATTTCTGATGGACCGTGAAAGGCAGTATAGGAGAACCATTCAAAACTTCCCTGCCAGAGGCTCTGAGTGAGTGAGGACCCTATAGATGGGAATCTGCTGAGTGGCACTGGGGTGGGGGCAAGAGACATCACAAAGGGTCTGTCCATCATTCGGCTTAACCCTTGATCCTGTCACATTAGTCCCACCTCCTGCATTCCTTACAGATGTAACATTAAAAGACTTGAGTGAAAGTTAACAGACCATGCTGCATGCCATCCCTGAGAACATACCAGGAAACAGCCACTTGGGGAAAGATAGGAAGTAGGAGTGCTGGAAGAACTGCCTGCGGTCAGTCAGCCTTCACACTTCCACAGTGTAGACCCCTCAGCAAGGCCTCAATAAAGCAGAAGCTTAACCCCACGGAGGGTCTGAGAAGAAACCGACCGAGCGGGTACAGAGAGGTAGAGTAACACGCCAAGATTACTCAGCAAGTTGATCAGAGCATAGCAGAAATGTGACAAAGGTCCAGTCCTCTACTGAAACGGGACAGAGAGACAACATGGCAAGAGAAAAGTTCCCCCTGATCCAGCTACCAATTTGCTGAGTATTTTCAAACTCTATCAGCTTAACTCTGTGACCTTCTTACAACCCCCCACCGGAAGTACGGCTGAGCCAAGGACAGAGCTGGTACAGCAGACTAGAAGGGCCCACTGTCACCAAAGAAGAAGAAGGAGAAAAAAACTGGGTTTTGGACGGAGGGCCAGGAAACCAATGAATGAACAAAGAAGTCATGGCACTTGAATGAGACAGTCCCAAATATTGGCCTCAAGCAACTTGGGTGCTGGTGGGTGGGGGCTGGGAACCAAAGACTGGACATGAAAGAAGGGCAGCCTAGATGCATGGAAAATGGGTCTCTGTTGCTACCAGGTAGTGCTCCGTCCGTGGCATGGCACAGTCACAGACTCACACTGAAAAAGAGGAGGGAGTGGAGGTGAAGTCCAAGTGGAGGCATTAGACACTTTGAAAAACCAAGTCATCTTGAGCTGGGCAACTTCAGTGCCCAGCCAGGATGGCTGTGTGCCCAAGTAAACATGGCAGTGTGATGTGAGGAAGAACGAACCATCCCTTGCAAAACTCATGCCTAAGACAATCTTTCCACTTGGCCTCTTTACACTGGATGAGGCAAAGGGGTGTAAGGAGGCAAATGTCTACCCCATGCCAGTCCTTACAACAGAGTCTTATGCAGGGAAACAAAATATCTCAGCCTATTCATTAATGACTTAATTGAAGTCTCTCTGAACTGGGTATTTTGGGGAGCACCAAGAAACAAAAATATTGGCCTCACAGAAACTGAGGGAAAGCCATCTGGGAACCAACAAAAGCACTCTACAGGGGTCACTTGCTGATTACAAGATAATGCAGGCAAGCTTGGAGTTCCGTTTCGGAGAGAAATTTCACAATGCACACACTTGGATGTACACACAAATCCGGTCCCAGCACCAAGGCTATGAGCACCTTAGGGTGACAGGAGCAGAAACCCCAGACCCACCTAGAGCTGTGTAACAGAGATATCTAGGGCGCTTTCTTGTCCCTGACTTATGAATGGGTTGTTTTCCAAGATAACTCTTTGTAAACAAGCAGCTTGGAACTCTGAATACAGTTCCTTGTAAATAGAATATGATAAATGGTGGTTAGGTTCTATAATGAACAAGGCCTCGCCAGAACTGCTTTGAACCTGGCCACCATCAATAACTGTGCCAGAGGGACAGGCTTCCTAGATTTTTTAACTCTCTTCTCCAGGCTTCTCATCCTTCAGTAATAATGAGCATGAAGCTCCCCTTCAATTCACACCCCAATCAGGGCTTTAGAAGCAGGAAAAGGCATCTGCCCAGTTCAAGTGCCAAACTGGTAGATGTGAGGGCACTGGGGGTGGGAGCAAGGCTGTGGGTTCGAGACCTCCGGCAGCCCCTCTTGTGGGCCTTCCTGGTACAGAGAGATGTAGAATGGCAGCAAGGACAGGAGATTTGCAGTCAGCGCTCGTGGCAATGTGCACAGAAAGAGACATCTGACAGGGGTTGGGGACAGGGATGGCTGTTGTTTACATTCCTACAGAGAGGAGACTGCTTGTATGTCACATATGGTCATCTTCAACCTTGGAGCCACCTCTTTGTTTCAGAAAGGGAAAATTAAGTTCAGAAAGGTTATCCCCACACATTCCAAGGCAGCAGTTGGTTGAAAATCAAATCAAATCAATCAGATATTCTAGAGTTCTGATTTGGACACTATTCACCCAACGCCACTTCTTTCTTCTGTCATACCAATTCCTTGCCTGTAACTCTTCGCCATCAGCTCCCTTGGAACACTTTTGTTTCCAAGGTGACCTGGGCTAGGGGCAATTCTAAATACATAGTAAGGGATGAGATGGGCCCCTCCCAAGTCACTTATCTAGTTGCCCAGATGCCCACGGAGAGGCCATGGGGAGGTATGGCTTAGCAGCTAAAAGGCTTTGCCCGACACAGAGTCTCCATATGGCATGGATGCCAGAAAGAGCCCAAGTGGTCTTCAGCAGTATTTGTTTCAAGACTACTCCTACTCAACTTTGGTCAGACACTCCTCAGTTACTGCTTTCAGCTGTGGGCTCCCTAACTCAAGAAGAATGTGGCCAGGCTGGAGCAAGCACATCCAGAGTGGGAGGAGGAAGCAGGAGAGAAGGAGGCTGGATATCTTTTGCCTGCAAAGCAGGGGTTCTTTAGCCTAGAAAAGCAAGACAAAGGGACACAGTCTTTGGCCTTCAGACCTCCCAAAGGCTGTCCTAAGACAGAGAAAGCAGTCTTGTTCTGTGCGGTCCCAGAAGGTAGAGCTAGGACCCACAGAGAGTAGGTAGATGGAGAATGATTGTGGCTTGACATGAGAAAGAGCTGTCTCACAGTCAACGTCAAAGGGGATGGGCTAAGAAGAGAGTGAGTTCCCGCATGACCACAGGAGAGCAAGAGCAGGGCTACTGCACAAGAGGGTCATGGATCTGTGAAGATTAAGACCAGCTGACTTCCACAAGGCCCTCTTCTCTCTGAGAACCTGGGATTCCAGGCTCCTGGAAGAACAGCATTAGGTTAGCAGGCCAGAGTTGAGTCTGCCCTTTGGTGAGGGGCGAGGAGCTGGCCAGGGGCGGGGAGTGCATCGGGAGAGCAGCCCTTCGCTGAATTTCTGCTGTTCTTCATTAACTCTTCTCAGATGAGTCAGCATCTTTTTGCCCCTGGTTCCGAAGGAGGCTAACTATAAAAACTGTGATGTTCCCTCCAGATAATCACTCCATAAACACCAACCTCAAGACTCAAGACTCAAGTCTGAGTCTCTCTTTTCTCTTTAAAAAAAAAAATCCTAGGAAGAGGTTGGGGAGAGGAAGGGGCAGAATCATTTGAATTTTGTTTAAGGGACAACATTCAAGGGTCTTCCAGCTGGAGTCAAATTATTTTCTTTGTCTGAGGTTTTGGAGAAGGAAAAGCTTCTAAGAGGCCTGGGCTTTTTTTCACGTCGGGGAGCACACATGGGGCTCTCAACAGGTTACCAGGTGTATTATGACAGCCCAGCAGGCCCCAAAGTACTGTGTACCCAGAGCCCAGCCAAGGGTTACGAGACATCCCACCTGCCATTCTTGCTTTACTACCTCCCTCCAAGCTTCCTTCTATCTCTCTGGATGGATTCCTACTCCAGGTCCCCCCAGGGCCTTCTAGTTTCTGAGAGAGAATAGCAGTTGAGGAGCTGAGGCGGTAGACCTCTTTGCTAATTCTAGAAGCAGAGATGACAAGGGGATTCATCTAAGTAATCGGCCTGGACCGAGCTCCCAAGAAGCACACCCCGTGAAGGTCCCTTTGTGAATGCCAAGCCGTGGTCTGGGGATGGGCCTGGCCTGTAACATAACTAAGAAGGTTTCACAGAACCATCGTCTCTCATATAACACTACCTCTGCATCCAACAAGAACTCAAGGTCACAGTCAAAGCTACTGCCAGCCACAAAAACGGCCTCGACTGGACTTGACTCACCTCTTCGTGAAATCTCAGCTGCCTCTTTGTGTGCTTCTTCTAGAAATAAAGTCACTGTGGGGATGCGGGTGGGGTAGGTGGCTAAAAACAACTTAAAGAGCATACCTACCATATTCCTGCCATGTTCCTTAGTCCTAGGCTAAGGATGGCAAACAGGGTTAGAGTTTGCCCAGTTCATTCTCACACCACCTGTACTAAAAAAGATGAAGTGGGTATGGCTACCCTCATTTGGCCTTGGGTCCAAAGAGGGTAAAACAATATAGGAACATCAGTGCACACTAAGTGGAGGAGTTGAAGCTTCTTTCTCTGCCAGGCTACTGCCCTGCCCCACACTACTTTGTTCCAGGGAGGTAGCTAGCATCCACTTCCTTCACTGTGCCAGGTACAGACTGCCACCCAACATGGGCCAGGACAAGAGCAAATATGTAGACTGAGACTGTTTCTGCCATGTCTTGTCATCCTGCCCAATTTTCCTCCTTCTCCCTTTCCTGCATCCCCACAATTGATCTCCACCCTTGCTTTTCTCCACCCTCAGCCAACCTCAGGGCACATTTCCAAGGACTCAGAATGAGCATAAGGACCTTATACTACAGCTTAGCCCCTCTCTCTCCCTCTCCCTCTCCCTCTCTCTCACACACACACCACAGAGGGATAAATTTGAATCTCTGAGACCTCTGAAAGTCCCTATTTGATGCATAATCATTGGTGCCAGAACCTTGGAAAGGTCACCCATCCCCCAAAGAGGATCTTTTCCAGTCCAGGGAGCCACCTTCATGGATGACTGTCTACACTGTCGAGGGGGAGTCTGAGGTAGCAAATAGGCAAATGTGATTAAAAGAGACTCTCCATTTCATCCAGACAGGCCCCCTGGGGTCAATGAGGTAGTTAGGATAAGATGCTAACCAAAGGAATTAATAATACCGAGATCATGAGCTGGATTCTCTTGGGGGTCATGTTTCTTTAGGGACCTCACAGTGTATGGGGAAATCATAAACTGTCCCTTAACACTAAGAATCATCAATAGTAGGAGTAATTTTTTTTTTTTTTTTTTTTTTTTTTTGCTTTTTAGGGCCGCACCCATGGCATATGGAAGCTCCCAGGCCAGGGGTCCAATCGGAGCTGTAGCTGCCAGCCTACACCACAGCCACAACCATGCAGGGTCTGAGTCATGTCTGCAACCTATGCCACAGCTCATGGCAAAACGGGATCCTTAAGCTACTGCGTGAGGATGAGAATCAAACCTGCATCCTCATGGTTACTAGTCGGGTTCCTCACTGCTGAGCCACAATGGGAACTCTTGTTGTTATTTTTTTTAACATTTCTTCTTTCTTTGCCACTTAGTTGTTAGAAGAAGACACCACCAGATGCCACAGCTTTGGCAGCTGAATTCCCCGCCTTCAGGGAAATCACAGGAGTCTATAGGAATTGATGATTGCCACAACCCGTTCATTTTGTGATCCAAAGGTTCCCCCATAACAAATATGGGCTATGCTTCCACACGCCATGCACTCTTTTCCCTCTAATCATATTTTCTCAAATTCCTCCACTCCCAAGGTGTCTCCAAGAGCTATCTCCAAGCATGTGCACCACACCAGACCCAAATCGCTTTTGGTTTTTTTTTTCTTTTCTCCATGACACCAAAGGAGGTTCTCCAATATTTCCCACCTTACCTCTGTCTCTGCCTGACCTGAGATCATCACAAGTAATTTGGAGCCACCAAATCAATCTGCTCCTACTCCCTGAGTCCAGACTCCACCAGGGAGCATCTGCAACGCAATCCCCCTCATCTGTGGAAAACCAAGCTGGCATGCAAAGGGTCACTGAGGTAGAAGGCGGCCAAGACCCAATACATCCCTCAACGGCACTGCCCCATGTCCCTTCTCTAGCTTCAGTAATACCAGAAGAACCAAAAAAAAAACAAAAAAACAAAAAAAACTCCCCAAGTAGAGGATGAAGAGGAAAGGGAACCCTCTTACATGGTTCGTGGGCATCTCAATTGGTGCAGCCACCATGGAAATCAGTATGGAGGTTCCCAAAAAGACTAAAAATAGAACTACCATATTATCTAGCAATTCAACTCCTGAGTATATATCCACAAAAAAACAAAAACTCTAATTCAAAAAGATACATGCTCTCTAATGTTCATAGCAGCACTTTTTACAACAGCCAAGTATATGGAAACAATCTAAGGGTTCATCAACATATGAACAGAAAAAGAAGCTGTGATACACACAGACACACACACACACACATATGCACCCAATGGAATATTACTCAGCCACCAAAAAAGAATAAAGTAGTGCAATCTGCGGCAACGTGGATGGACTTAGAGAATATTATGCCTAGTGAAATAAGTAGGAGAAATACCTATACTATATGATATCACTTATATATGGAATCTTAAAAAGAATACAAGTGAATCTATGTACAAAACAAAAGCAGAAATAGAAAACAAAGCCATGGTTACTAAAGGGGAGAGGAAGAGAGGAGGAACAAATTAGGAGTATGAGATTAACAGTTACAAACTACTATACATGAAGTAGAAAGGCAACAAAGATTTACTGTATAGCACAGGGAATTATAGCCAATATCTTGTAATAATCTGTAATGGAATATAATTTGAAAGACAAAATGAATCACTATGCTGTACACCTGAAATACAAAATTGTAAATCGACTATACTTCCATGAAAAAAATAATAACTTTTAAAAAGAAACTCTCCAAATAGACAATATGACAGACTCGGGGCCTAGCACCTGACTTACCATATGACAGACCTGCATATGTTGAAACCACTCGATGCATCAGTTTCTCTACAACCTTCCCTGACTGCCTCACACGGTGGCTGTAAGAGGCTAATGGAAAAAGGGATGTGGAGACACACTATACACAATAGCGTTGTGTGCAAATAGAACAAAGTGTCGTCTTCCTCAGTCTGAAACCCTTCTAAGGGAGAAAAGGGCCAGAGCCAGCATAAAGGATTGGCTATGAGACTGCCATCGTCTTATTTAAAGACCTGAACCTCATAGTAGATATGGGGACACCCGAACCCAGGGAGGGCAAGTGATGTACCCAGGATCCCAGGACTTGTAAGTGGCAGAGCAAGGTTCAGAACCCACGTTTTCATCGACCAATACAATTCTCTTTCTACACCCTTCGATCCCATCCCCACCAATGTGGGCAGACTGAGGCTATCTTCCAGAAGAAAGCTGTGTTGTTCTGAAGCATGAGGGGAAACAAAACTGAGATAGAAAAATTAAAAGGGGATTAATGAACTCTGCAACAGCCTGTCTTGGCAAGAAAAAAATACAGGCAACCATTGCACTTTAAAACGTGCCACGGACCCTTAATATAACATTAGGGCTAACCAGGTTATATCTAGCTGGCTTTTACTGTGAGGAATCAAGCTATTTGAGAGAAACGGGAGAAATGATTTTATCTCCCCCCCCCCCCGTGTATCCAAATGCGTGTAATAACGAGCCTTCGTGTATAATAGGGGTCAACTGTACATTCAGCGGAAAGGGAATCATTAAAAGGCACCCTACTTCTCAACACAGGAGTCACTTCCTCAACAGCTTAGCCAAGGAAACCCTCATCTACCCTCAAAGAATCCCATAGCCAGACCACAAATTGTTGGCTGCCCCGTACTTAGTAACACCCCCTACCATGCTCGCACTGGCTCACGAAACAATCACGGACCACAGCAGCAACCACTCTCTGGGGCACCTCTCAGGATGGGTTGGCCCTGGGCAGCGGTGCAAAAAATGACCTCTTCAAGCCAGGTCATCTGGGCAGACTGGAAAATCTGTGGGTGGTGTCAGGAGAAAAAAGAAAGGGAGGAACTGCCAGACCGTGGAGGGCTGCATAGACGGATTTGACCTTGGTGGAAACAGGGGGGAGAGGAGGAGTTTGATTAGAAGAAATTCCTGAAGGCCAGGAGTCCCCTCCTCAACGGGGCTGTTTGAGTGTGTGTGTGTGTGTGTGTGTGTGTGTGTGTGTGTGTGTGTTTTAAAGGTTATTATTCCCTCCAGAGAATACTGAAAGGAAGGGAGAGTGCCTGGGGGTGGGGTGGTGTGACATGGGTGACAAAGGCATCTCAGGCTGGTTAGAAATACACGACTAGTGTGGAGAAAGGGGGTGCCGCCTGAAGATCTGGGGTGGTTATTAGTGTTTGGGGACGCTAGAGACTCCGGGTTTCCGTGACAGCCCCTCAAAGTTTCACAGCAGCATACCTCTGATGGCTCAAGCTGATTGGTACACCCAATGGCTACACCTCAGCCTCACTAAAAGTGTGGGCCCCAAGGCCTGAAGGACCCCCAACACTGCAAATTAACCAGCAGAGCTGCAATGCCAGGCGAAAGCCACACAGGTTACAGCCCTGATGTTGTGGCGGGACTGGAAGGGACGGGACGGGACTGGACGGGGCGGCGGGGGAAGCATTCGCCGCCCCCTGCTGAGACGTGACCTACCTTAAGAAACCAAAACAATACAGTGACATTTGTTCCCCGCTGAAAAACCACATCTTTCTATCTCCGGCCCAAACCTACATCTTCCACCTCAACTGCAATTTGAGCAGGTTAGAAGGGAAAGGGCTCTTCAGATTTGTGCATTTCAGAGAAACAAAACAATAACAACAACAATAACAAAAAAAACGGGATAAAGTTCGTGAAGTTCGCTCCCTTGGCCATCTGGCGCCTCAAGGTGAGTCGTCCTGCAAACCTCTCTTCCCAATTACAGTCCCGGCGGCCCCCCACCCCCTACCCTCACCCCTACCGGGGGAAGGCTGGCTGGGACGGGAGGTGGGGTTCTGGAGCGCCGGGAGAGCTGCTCTCCCCTGTTCTCAGCTGCAACTTGGCTTCCAGCAGACCACAGCCTCCTAAAACAAACAAACCCTGGCGGCGGCGGCGGCGGCGGCAGCAGCGGCGGCAGCTCCAGCACAGCTGCGCTCCATGGCGCAAAAGTTTCCTCCACGCTCCCCAACGTGCAGGAAATCTCGCCGGCGCTGGGGCAGGACTCTGGCGGGAGGGAAAGGCCGAGCCCAAGCGGCGGCAGCAACGCCCCGCTGGCTGAATGGATGTGCGCGCGTCCGGCCCGTGGGAAGTGAGGCTGACGAATGCCACCGATGCCTCATCTCCGTTCCCACAGCGGACCCTCGCCCTGCAACCTGCCCGGGCGGGACGGCCCGCCGGTCGACAGAGGGGCCGACGCCGCGAAGAAAGCTGCCAAGCCGCCTCGCCTGTCCCGCAGAGGCGCGAGAACTTTCAAGGAGGAATCCCCAACAGCCACTACTTCCTCCAGCTCCAACGGCGGGGAGCAGCCGACCCGACGTGGGGGAGCAAAAGCGGCCCCAGAGCCCTCCCGAGTGTGTCTGCGCGCAGGGCTCTAGCCTGGGGCGGGCCGCGCTCTCATCCCGCGCTCCCGCCACCTTGAAGGGGTGTCTGCGTCGGGGGCGGCCAGCCAGACCCCCCGAGGCAGCTACAGCTCCACGGCGGGGGCTTTCATCCCGAGCTTGGGCCAAGTTTCAAAGTTGCTCCAAGGGCCGGGTCCCGGAGCAGCCTGCGCACCCGCTCGTCCATTCAAAGTTGGGCACCGCTGGGACAGAGCCGCCAGGTCTTACCTTAGACACTGTGAGCGGTTCGCAGTGTTCCAGACCCCCTTTAAGGGTGAAGCCCCAGGGCGCCCCCCCTTGCAGCTGCACAGGGACGTACTGGAAGGACCCAGGCCGGTTCTCCATCCTCCGCTCGGCTCAGGCGCCGCGGGGCTCCTTTTCCGCGGGGGCTACGTTGCCTCCGCCCCCAGCGGCTCCGCCACCATCGCCCTCCAGCTCTACGCCACCCCGCACCGCCCTGCTCCGCCTACTCTCCTGGCTGGAGACGCTCGGGCAGCGAGCGAGCGCAAGGAGGAAATGACACGGAGCTGGAGAGAGGGGGAGAGAGCGGGGGAAAAGGAGAAGGAGAAAAAAAAAAAGAAAAGAAAAGAAAGAAGGAGAGGCGGAGGGTTAGCGCGTAATGGACAAGAAAACGGAGCAATGGGGAGGGGCAGTCACTGGGACCTCGCCTATAGGATCGCTGGGGAGTGGGAGCTAGGCGAGGCTTCACATCAATTGTTACATTGTTTCATTCAAGCAGGCCCCCCTCTTTGGTCCTCCTCCTGACTGCCGGGATCCCCGCCCCTCCAGCCAGCCGAGGCGAGGGGAGGTGAAAGTCGTTAGTGCGGATGGCCCGCGTGGCTGAGTGGGTTGAAATGCTGGTTTCCCGATTAGCGCGTTCATGTTTCTCTGACTGCCCTTTTTCTTCTGAAGGTCCTGAAACCCGGTCCTGGGAGGGTTACAAAGCTGCTAATTTGTGGACCTTGCCTAGAGGGATGGAAAGTCAAGCAAGCAGGCCAGCGAACACAGTGGGGCTGTGTGTGTAGGCTGCTCTGTGTGTACGAGCTAGGTGTGTGGGGTCATTATGAAACATTGCCCCGGAGCATAGTTTAAATAAAGAAGCACTTTGAGGATGCCCCCTGCCCAGGCGCAGCCGCACCCTGGCTCAGCGCTGGCGTCTATGGGTAGCACTGTGCTTGTGTATGTTCCAGTCATCTGGAGTTCCTGGCACGGCCTTGCACTTGCCCCACTGAGATGACCAAGCCAGGAATCAGCAAACTTCATGACTAGCAGTATTGTTTTCACTTCTAAACAAACCTACAGGAAAGAGCATCCATTGATAAGCTGGCCAGTTTAACCATGTTGTGCCTTTTGGAAGAATCAGCTTTTAGACAGGGGCCGGAACATCTCTGCTCATCTGTTCATGCTTGAGGCTGTAGTGTCTGAGCTGGGCTTTTAGAACACAGCAAACGAATACCCACAGTAATAAGCTCCGAAAGTGAATGTGTTTCTAAATCTCGGGCTGATTTCTCAGTCTTGACCTGGGCGCGGTTACCACCCCTCTCTAAGGTGTTGTCTCTAGAGCCACGTGCACACAGCGCGTTTTTAAAGAGCTTCACACCAGCAGAGAACGTTTTGACAACTCAGTTGTGACTCCATCAGACGGTCCCACTCTCTTTTACCTGTTGGATCTCTTGCCTTTTCTTACGGACTTTCTTCCTCATCGCCAGGGAATACACACCATGGCACCCTTACTTTCACAGTCAGCTTTGTGCAGACAAGGTTGTGACTCTTTCCTTCCATTTGCTCACCTGTCACAGCCTCTTCAACACACTTCAGCCTGCGTGCGCCCCAGCAGGCCACTGAAACTTCTCTCACAGGCTTCCCTCCCTCCTCCAGTCCTTTCTTCTCAGTCTCCTGGACTGTCTTGCATGATATGAGGCTGACCTCACTTTTGAATAAAACTGCAGTTTGGGTGTTTTGAGCCTGCTTTCGTGAAGTCCCTAGAGCTGATTCATATGGGGAACCCCTTTCAATCTTTTAGACGTTTGGATCTGCAAAAATCATTTTGATCATGGTCATTTTTTTTTTTTTTTTGGTTTGCATTTCTCCTATCAAAAAGCAGAAAATAGGAGCTCAGTTTGTTGATTCTTGATTGCATGTCAGCCTATGACAGGACTGTCATTTGCTCTGTCCCACACTGAAACTGAGCTTTTGCTCCTTTTTTTTTTTTTCTTTTTCTTTTTGGGATCAGACTCATATCTACATGATTGTCACTTGGTAGAACTTAATGTGTTTCAGTTTCAGCGTATTGAAATCTATAAAGTTCAGTTCACAGGAAATGTAGTGAAATCACTCAAGGTCTACTAGAATTATGTGTCTAGACTAGAGGAAAGAGATTGGGAAGCAGGATACATACATGTGAGCCCTGGCCTTGTCACTAGCTAGACGGGTGACCTTGGGCAAATCACTGAACTAACTGTTTTCAGTCTCTCTCTCTCTCTTTTCATCTGTAAACTTCAGCTAATAAGCCCTGACATACCTCCCTCCCAGGCCTAAAGACTAAAATGAAATAATACATATGAAAACACTTTGGTAAGGAAAAAATCAGAATCCTCACAACCATATTATGAAAGCACGCACTGAGTTAGCATTTAACCAATCTATTTTCATTCCAAGACTTACTCTGCATTGATGTCCTGTTGCTCTTGAGTTTATCCTTTTCATCCTTACAGGAAAAGAACATAAATTACCTATCCTAGGTGCACATGGCACGTAAGTAGCCATTTTGAATATCAGCTGGCTAGATAATCTTAATTCTTCACGAATAAAAAATCACGGCTGGTGGCAGGGATCTCATTCTTCCTTGGAAGTACATTTAGTGGGAGCATGATTACATAGTGGAAAGGGTATTGGGTAGAATGTGAGATGCCTGGACTTTAAGCTGGTTCTGCTATTAAATTGCTGTGTGATATGAAGCAGATTACTGCCCCTCTCTGTAAATTGAAAAGATTGAGCTACTTGATTTCTTGAGTTCCTCTACAGTTTGCAAATTCTGTGACTACTTCCTGGCAAGCGGCTAAATATAGTATATCGTGAACAAAGCCTTGATGGTGGAGATGGACTATGTGAAAATAAAGCAAAGGAGGAGCCAGGGGTGTGTGTGGCCAATGGACAGATAATGAATTCACTCTAAAGTATGTTCAGTTGCCTGTGGGTAAAAAAAAGGTGAAAAGTCCAGCAGGCAGGCAGAAATAGGAAACTGCATATCAAGAGAGAAAGAGTGATTGATAATACACATTTGGATTATAGTTAAGAGCCATTTGGAGTAGATGAGCTCATGCAGGGATATCAGGCTGAAAAGAAAAGGGAGATTTAGATGAACTCTTGGATTATGCTAATATTTAAAATGTTATGCTAGTATTTAAAAGTCAAGAAGGATCACAAAGGATCTAAAAAGGAGCAGGCAGAGGAGGTGGGCAAAAAGCCAATCAGCAGAAACAGACTGAAAGAAATTAAAAACAGGTTGTTTACTTCCTCATTACAGAAGATATTTGCTGGAGTCTTTTCTTCGTTAGAAATCTATTGACCAGTTTACCTTTTTGGAAGGAAAGAGACTGAAATAACAGTCCTTCTCTGAACGATTTTGTAACTCAAATTTGAATGCAATTTTCCTCATTGCAATGCTTCTAGCTCCTTTCTGAATTAAGGACTCTTTTGAGAGTCTAGTGAAAGCTATATGCTCTCTCCCCTAAAAACCCCTAGAAAGCTACACATGATCACCCCATATTGTATAAAGTTTGGGCTGAGGCTTATAGACTCTAGCTTCAGAACCCTTGCCTTAGTAAAGCTAGGATTTTTTTTCTTATTGTGGCAAAAAACCACACACTATGAAATCTACCCTCTGAACAACATTTTAAGTGTACGGCACAGTGTTGTTAACTCTATGCAGAATGTTGTTCTGCAGATCTCTAGAACATTTTTGTCTTGCAGGACTGAAACTTCGTACCCATTGAATAGCAAGATCCATTTCCACCTCTCTCCAGCCCCTGGCAACCATCATTTCATCCTGACTCTATGAATTTGACTGTTTTAGATTCCTCATCTAAGTGGAATCTTGCAGTGTATGTCCTTTTGTGACTATCCTATTTCACTTAGCATAATGTTTTCACTGTCCATCCATGTTGTAGCATGAGCGTATTTCCTTGTTTAAGGCTAAATCATATAGCTCACATTTTCTTTATCCATTCATCAGTCAGTGGGCATTTGGGTTGTTTCCACCTCTTGGCTACTGTGACTAATGACGCAATGAACTTGGGAGTACAACTATCGCTTCAAGATCCTGATTTAACTTCTTCTGGATAAAATACCCACTTGTGGGATTTCTGAATTGTATGGTAGTTCAATTTTTAAGTTTTTGTAGAACGTCTGTACTATTTTCCATGCTGGCTTCACCATTTTACCTTCCCACCGACAATGCACAAGAATTCCAATTTCCCAACATCCTTGTCAACATTGCTTAATATGAACTTGGTTTTTTTTTTTAATAATGGCCATCCTAATAGAAGTGATATGATAGACATTGCATTTCCCTGATGATTAGTAATGTTTTGCATCTTTTCATATACCTGTTGGATATTTGTATGTATTCTTTGGAAAAAATGTCTATCCAGATCCGTTGCCCATTTTTTTTTTTTGACCATGCCAGTGGCACGTGAAAGTTCCCAGGCCAAAGATCTAACCCATGCCACAGAAGGGACCCAAGCCACTTCAGTGACAATACTGGATCCTTAACCTGAAGCACCACAAGAGAACTCCCTTTGCGCATTTTTAAATCAAGTTATTTGCTTTTTCTTTTTTCTTTTGCTATTGAGTTTTATTAGTTCCTTATAGATTTGGAATATTAACTCCTTATCAGATATATAGTTTGCAAATATTTTCTCCCATTCTGTAGCTTGCCTTATTTACAGTTTGGTTTTGAGGGATTTTCTTGTTTTGTTTTCTGTGCAGAAGCTTTTTAGCCTGATTAGTTCCACATATTTACTTTTGCTTTTGTTTCGTATGCTTTTGGTGTCATATCCAAGAAATCATTGCCAAGACCAATATCATGAAGATTTCCCCCTATGTTTGCTTCTCAGAGTTTTACACTTTCAGATCTTATATTTAAGTCCCTAAACCATTTCAAGGCAATTTTTGTGAATGACGTAAAATAGGGGTCTGGTTTCATTCTTTTGCATGTGGATATCCAGTCTTCCCAACATCATTTGTTGAAGAAGCTATCCTTTGCTCTTTTAATGTTCTTGGCTCCCTTGTCAAATATTTTTTTTCTTTTTTTTTAAATTGTATTCAATTGTTATTTCTCCAGTACATTTTTTTCTACTGTACAGCATGGTGACCCAGTTACACATACATGTATACATTCTTTTTTCTCCCATTATCATGCTCCATCATAAACGACTAGACATAGTTCCCAGTGCTACACAGCAGGATCTCATGGCTTATCCATTCCAAAGGCAATAGTCTGCATCTATTAACCCCAAGCTCCCAATCCACCCCACTCCCTCCCGCTCCCCCTTGGCAACCACAAGTCTCTTCTCCAAGACCATGATTTTAGTTGAATGTATACGCGGGGGTTTATTTGTGGGCTACTCTGTTCCACTTGTTTATGTGTCTGTTTTGTTTTTCGTTTTTTTTTTTTTTTTTTTTAGCAAAGTACCATACTGCATTGATTACTGTAGCTTTGTGATATATATTTGAAATCAGGAACAGTAATCCTTCTAGCTTTGTTCTTCTTTCATAGGATTGCTTTACCTATTGGGGGTCTTTTGTGGTTCCATACAGATTTTCAGATTTTTTTCTATTTCTTTGAAAAATGCCATTGAAATTTTGATAGGAATTGCACTGAATCTGTAGATCACTTAGGATAATATGGCCATAAGGGTTGTTCTTTTAAAGAGCTTAGGTATTTACTGAAACAATGTTTCAACAGAAAACTTAACAGTATTCATTCAGTGAGCTTAATTTGCCTTACCTTCCAAGAATAATCACTAAATGCTAGGCACTGCGCAATGACTCGTTCATATACTATTGACAATGATTACAATGACCCTGCAGAGTAGGTATTAGTAACTGTTTTCCAAATGAGGAAATTCAGCCAGGAAGTGGTAAAGCCAGGATTTCAAGGCAAAAGGGCTGGAGAAGCATCCTGTGATAACTTTATTAATCATGGTCTGCCATATTCTCCTCTTTTGCAGGGGAGGGAAGGGTTTGGAATCCTCCATTCTGCTCTCTTTATGTTTCCATTTGGGAGTACCTCTGTTAGAATAACTCTCTTGGCCTCTTTCCCTACCTTTGGGTGAGTTGGCAATTCTGTCTAGATAAGCAAGGAGAGTATTATAGTATGGTCATCTATATATTTACTTTCCTCAAATCCAGCTTTTAACAGTAGTAAACAGATATTTTTTAATCTCTGCCTCTCTGTTTCCTGTGTCTCTCAATTAGTTCCAATCTTGGGTGTGGATAACCCCCCCAAATATATTTATTCAACCCATTTTATGCAATCTGTGTATCCTCTGTCCACTTATCCATTCTATATTGCTTATGAATGCCTGTATGGGCCTGTTTCTGAATGCAATTCTGATTGCCTAGGTGCCTCTATGTCTGTATATCTGTACAACAGGAAGTGCGTGTGGGTGTTAGGCCCAGGCTCCATGTAGTCCTCATGGGAGACTGATCTGAGTATGTGTGGGGGAGAGAGGAAGAGAGAATGTGTTCCTTGAACTTGGCTTTGAGGATCACCCTCCTGTAATGATCATAATTATTCTTGAAACAGGCTCTCGCTCAAAAAACTGCTTAATTCCTTTTCTTTCCCTTTTCTTCCATTCTGGAGCCACAGACTTCCCACCTCCTGTCTGTAGGCTAGTAGTCACTATTTCAGAAACCTTTTCTGTACTGGCTTATGGATTGTTTGAAGATTGCAAACTGGGGAAGTTCTCATTTGTCATAGGAAAATGATCATATTAGAGAAATCTAGCTGTGTTTTTTGTTATCCAGTGCATTATGGCATATACTTCTAAGATACTTGGTGAATTTTATCACCATCTTTTTAATGTCATAACTCCCTTGGAAAAAATAAGGTAAGAGTCACCATTTTACAGGTGAAACCAAAGGCAGACTAGATTCATTGCTTCCTTAGAAAATCAAGTACTGGTGGGCCCAGAATATTCCTGGTTAAATTGAGTCATAGGCAAAGGGGGACCCAGAGCATTTTTAAGGTGTTCATTTTTAATCTGATCAGTTGAATCTATTGAACTATTCTACTTGGATTTCTAAGACCCTTGTTTCCCCCATGTATCCTCACCCTGTCCAACAATTGCTCTGGCTCTTCTGAATGTTTCTCACAGAGGAGAGATCTTGGGCAATGATAATTATCAGTGGAGAGGGAAAAAGGTCTAATGTGGCAGGTATTATTCATAGACAGATTACATGAAAATAATAGCAAGCTCCTCCCTCCTACCTAGTATACATCTAAGGGTGTGTGTGTTGTTGTGGTGGGGGGAGTTCAGAGGGGGACAGGGAGGTGAGGGTTGCAGCGAAGGACAATTCTAAGTAGACTATCCCACTAACGAGTTTGATTATTTGATTCCTTGGGAGTTTTGCCTGGGGCTAGGGAAAGACCCTAGGATAGAGGCCTGTTTCTTTTGAGTTAAAGCCAGTATAACATTAGCATATAAAATATTGTAGCTGGGATACTAGTTTTGTTAAGTAAATCCTTTTAAGAGCACGCTGCTGGAGAAATGTGGAGTTTCAATTTCCCCTTGGGTAATGTTATAAAGAATCCATCTATTACCAAGGTATCCCATTTGGGTCATCCTATGCTTTTATCCTCAGAAAAAAGTACCAGTTGTCTCATGGAATCTCAGGATCTTGGCTTAGTATTATGTTTGAGACTGTAGATTTAGAACTTCTTCCTTCTTGAGCTGACAAATCTAGACTGTGTGTGTGCCTGTGTGTGTGAGTGTGTGTGCATAAGAGGTTGTGGTTGGTGTTCTCCAGGAAGGCTTGTTGGAGCAGGAGTTGGTTTGTTTGTGTTCTAAGCTCACACTAATGTCAGCCCAACTGGAAACCTTCAATTTGCCCTTGGGGAAATCAGTCATCTGGTACAGGTTCAGCTGGGCTGTGCTGAATATTTACCATTGCTCTACAGGAGTTTCAGCCAGGGATTGACTCCCCAAGTCAAGGATGTGAAAATCTGATGAACTGCTCAGATCCAAAATGTGGGCTTGAAGATGGCTTTTTCTTGGTACCCAGCTTGGACAGGGAGCACCCCTTGCTTTGAGCTGTGTGTTAGCCAATCTGTTCTACTTCTCAAATGCTATTTTTTGGAAGTCATTCATTACACAGTTGTTAATGAAATAAAAATTGGGTGCATATTAAACTCTAACCTCAACTTCATCAGCCATTGGAAAAAAAATGACACATGCACATACACACAAAACCCTTTTACTCTCAAAAAGTTTTTGTCATTTCACCCTGCTATAGTGGAAGAGAAGGTACACCAATGTAATGGGCATTTGAGCAAAACAAAGCTCCCACTATGGTTTTGATGAAGCTCTGGAGAAGTACCCAGTTGACAGTCAAAATATAGATAGGGATATCCTTCTTTGATAGCTTATTTTTACTCTAGAGTGAGTAGAAATGAACCCTCTCTATGAAATATTGGCTAAAGAGGAAACTGTTTTGTTTCGGCTTTGAATCTAGAATGACCTAGCCCAAAGAGGAAAGAGTAATGAGTTGTCTTTGTTCAGGAGTGTCAGATGGGCTTCTGAAAAATAGGATCTTCTCCAAATATTTTCTTTGGAGGAAGTGGTCCCAGGTATGTGTACATGTGCCTTAATGTGTACACATCCACCCTTTTGCCCATATAGATACATGAACAAAGCAAAACAGAAGGACTCATGTTCATATTTGGGAATATATGGCTCTTTTCTATGAGAGTCTGGCAGCTCAGATTGCTAAAGAAAGAGCTTCCTAAATTCTGGCACAACTGTCAGGAACCTGACAATTACTTGATGTTCTAATATCAAGAGCACTTTCAGTGTTGTTGTTGTTGTTGTTGTTGTTTTTTCTTTTGCTGGTTTATTTATTTTTTTTATCTTTGGATTTTTAGGGCCGCACTAGCAGCATGTAGAGATTCCCAGGCTAGGGGTCCAATCAGAGCTACAGCTACTGGCCTATGCCACAGCCACAGCAACATCAGATCCGAGCCGCATCTGCGACCTACACTACTGCTCACAGCAATGTTGAATCCTTAACCCACTGAGCGAGGCCAGGGATCGAACCTGCAACCTCATGATTCCTAGTCAGATTCATCTCCACTGCACCACGATGGGAACTCCTCTTTCACCTGTTTAGATTAAACTTCAGAAAACTTCCCCACCACTAAGGTCTGTCATTTATAGTCCTATAATAAGCTCTCAAATCCATCTACTTCTCTCCGTGCCCACCACCACTCTGTCATCATCTCACACCTACATCATTGGAACAGATTCCTAACTGGATTCCCTGATGCCTGCAGTTCTGCCCAGATGCTTCAAATCCATTCTTCACTTTGCAGCACTTTGTAGCCAGGATGCTCTTTATAAAACACAAACAGTATTCATTACTCTTCAACTTTTTTCAATAGTTCCCCATTTTTTACCGAATAAAATCTAAGTCCTTTGACTAAGATCCTTATTTTGTGACTACTGCCTACATAGTCAGTATTTTTCCCAGTGCCATCCACATCCCTGGCCCACACTTGGCTCTCCAGAAGTAATGAAAATTTGGGCAGTCCCCCTAAGCACAACCTGTTCTCTTATACTTCTACACCTTTTCACAAATTTTTGTTTCTGCCTGGAATACCTTCCACTTCATCCTTGTCCATCTGGTAAATCCCTGCTCCTTCTCCAAGTCAATTCAAAGGTCACACTGATAGAAGAAATCTTCCTTGATACCTGTAAGGTATTCTTTCTGGATGTTCCTACTACCCCCTCTACCTCCATTGTGGCCCTGATCATATTTTATTGTAAATAAATAGTTTATAAAATAAAACTTTTGTAATCAAAATTTTATTGTTTCCTCCTTTGGGTTGGATATTCTTTGAGGGCAGGAACCATGTTTGATATTTTTCATATGCTCCCCAGGGTCTAGCACAGACATAGTTGATGATCAGTCATCACTGAATACATGGCCCTAGGCCTGGAAGATCAAAAGCATGTTCTGTCATATGGAAGGACCTTTCTGGCTGGTATCTTGATATATCTCTTAATCATGGAATGGAAGATAAGGATTGTCTCCCCTAGCACAGCTAGCAAATAGGATATCACAAAGAGACTCCTCTAGTGATTCAGAACCCCAACTGGATCCTGAGATTGAACAAACCTAGAACGCTTTCTAGTTTGATACTGGTATTTTTTGTTTTGTTTGTTTTTGCTTTTTAGGGCTGCACCTTCAGCATATGGAAGTTCCCAGGCTAGGGGTCAAATCAGAGCTGCAGCTGCTGCCCTACACCATAGCCACAGCAATGCCAGATCTGAGCCATGTCTGTGACCTCACCATAGCTCATGGCAATGCCAGATCCTTAACCCACTGAGGGAGGCCAGGGATTGAATCTGCATCTTCATGGATATTAGTGGGTTTCATTACCAATGAGCCACAATTGGAACTCCTACTTCAATACAGTTTGTTGGTACATGTTACCGGAGAACAAATAACAGAGGGAAAAAATGTAAAAATTTGGCTTCACTGTAGAAAAGAAAAGTAAAAAATACAAATCGTCATCTCTCTCTCTCTCTCTCTCTCTTTTTTTTTGGTTGCTTCCACGGCATGTATGTGGAAGTTTCTGGGTCAGGGATTGAATCTGCATGACAGTAGCAACCCGAGCCATTGCAATAACAATGCCGGATCCTTAACCTGCTGTGTCACCAGGGAGCTCCCAGATTGCCATCTTCTTAACATGGCATTCCAGATGCTCCACAAATTGGTCCCTGCCTTGTTCTCCAGCTTTGTCTCTCCCTCCTCTGATTCTCACTTTACCCTTTGGCCACACCAAATTGCTTACATATCCCCACCCCCCTCATTTCATGGTATATCCTACTTCCATACTTTTACTCATGCGGTCTCTCTACCTAGAACACATTTCCCTTGCTTTAGGTAACTTCTATCAACCAGGAACACTTCCCTAACTAACCAACACACCAGCATATGGGTATGCAGACTCTGGCATGTGCTCGCGCACGCACACACACACACACTAGATATACATTTGTGTAAATCATGACTCTTGCTTGCAAGTGACAGAAATACAACACAAATACACTTTAGCCAAATAAAAGGGGTCATTGATACTAAGAGAAAAGTACAGTGGTAATTTTAGGCATAGTTAAATCCAGGTGCCTGAGTGATGTCATCAGCAAATCTATTTTTTTTATCTTTTATTTACGTATTTTTTTTCTACTGTACAGCATGGTGACCCAGTTACACTTACATGTGTACATTCTTTTTTCTCACATTACATGTTCCATCATAAGTGATTAGACAGAGTTCCCAGTGCTACACAGCAGGATCCCATTGCTCATCCATCCCGAAGGCAACATTCTGCATTTATTTACCCCAAGCTCCCACTCCCTCCCACTCCCTCCCCTTACCCCTTGGCAACCATGAGTCTATTCTCTAAGTAATCTATTTCTATCTCTTGGCTCTGATCACTTCTATGTTGACTCAGTCTTCAAGCAGGCTCTCTTTGCATGGTGGCCAAGACAGCCACCAAGAGCTACAGATTTGCATCTCACTAGTTAGCAAACCCAGTAGAAACACAGACCCACTTTCTCAATAGTCCTAGCAAAAGTTCCAGAATTGAGTCTATCCCCAAATTAGTTATAATGACCAGAGAAATAGAATTATGTGATTAGCCAGATGCATTAGTCAGGATTCTGCAGAGAAACAGAACCGATTGTTTTTGCGGATTTTTAATTTTTTCAATTGTTTTAAAATTTATTTCTGATTAGAGTTGATTTGCAATGTTGTGCAAATTTCTGCTGTACAGCAGAGAGACCCAGTCATACATATATAAACATTCCCTTTCTTATATTATCTTCCATCATTGTCTATGCCAGCAGACTGGATATAGTTCCCTGTGCTATACAGTAGGACCTTATTGCTTATCCATTCTAAATGTAATAGTTTGTGTCTACAAACCCCAAACTCCCAGTCCATCCCACTCCCCCTTGGAAGAACCAATTATTTGTTTTTAGTATAAGAATCATGCAGTGGAGTTCCCACTGTGGTGCAGTGGGTTAAGAATCCGACTGCAGGAGTTCCCGTTGTGGCGCAGTGGTTAACGAATCCGACTAAGAACCATGAGGTTGCGGGTTCGATCCCTGGCCTTGCTCAGTGGGTTAAGGATCTGGCGTTGCCGTGAGCTGTGGTGTGGGTCGCAGACGCGGCTCGGATCCCACATTGCTGTGGCTCTGGCGTAGGCCGGTGGCTACAGCTCCAATTGGTCCCCTAGCCTGGGAACCTCCATATGCCGAGGGAGTGGCTCAAGAAAAGGCAAAAAACGACACACACGCACACACAAAAAAGGAATCCGACTGCAGTGGTTAGGGTCTCTGCTGAGGTAAGGGATTGATACCAGGCCTGGCACAATGCATTAAGGATCTGGCATTGCTGCAGCTGCAGGGTAGGTCACAGTTGTGTCTTGGATTCAATCACTGGCCCAGGAACTTCCGTATGCTGCAGGTGCAATCATTTAAAAAAGAGAGAATCATACAATGAGGGAGGCTGAGAAGTTCCCTGAAGTGTCCCCTGAAGCTGGAAAACCAGGAAAGCTGGTGGTGTAATTCAGCATGAGTCTGATGGTCAAAGAACCAGGAATGCCAATGTTGAAGGACAGGATACTGCTCAAGTCAACAGTAAATTTGCTCTTCCTCTGCTTTTTGTTCTATTCAGCCCCTCAACAGGTTGGACAATGCCCAATGGCATTGGTGACATTGACCTTCTTTATTTAGTCTACTGATTCAGATGATGATCTCTTCTGGAGACACTCTCATAGACACACTGAGAAATGATGTTTGTTAGCTATCTGGGCATCCCTTGGCCCCATCGAGCTGACATATAAAATTAACCATCACACCAGAGTTGGGTGACATACCCATCTAGGTGGGAAAGGATCTATTACCAGAAGAAGACACTTGGACAGCAAAAGCCCTGTATGTTCAGTTTTCCTCTTCTGTCCTCCCGTGTTCCTCTCCACTTCAATGCCTCTAATCAGAAAGTATCATTTGTATTTGCTTTATCCTGCACTAGACTGTGAGTTCCTATGTCTATTTATCTCTGCATTCCCAGAGATAGTATGGAGGTTTGGCTTATAGCAGGTATTCTCAATCAATGAAAGGCGAATGAATGACTTTTGAACAGAGGATTAAATTACATGGAGCCATACTAAAGGCCACTCCAGGCACATTATTTGATTTGATAATTAGACAAATTAATAACATGACTAATTTGTGTAATTAAATGCACAACTATTACTGGGTTGCATGGTAAAGAGACATAAATCGTGAATGGTTCATTCAAAACTATATCATAAATGCCTTCTATGTGTCAGGCACTATGCTAGAGACTTAAGATTAGTCTCTGCCTATTAATTATCCATTTACCTGCTGTAAATGAGTTGGTAATGTATAGTGATTGTATTGTGGGATCCTAAGGTCCTGGATTTAAATCCTAGCACTTGGACCCACTAGTTAAGTGACCTTCTGCCAGTTACTTCACCACTGTGTCTAGTTTCTTCTTTGTCAAGCAAGAATAGTACCTACCATAGAGGATTATTCTGAGGATTAAAGGCAGAAATGGTGAAGAACTGAGAACAGTACCCAGAATGTTTTAAAGTCCTCAATAAATGTTAACTCTTATGATGAACTATTCACAGAAGCTCCTCTAGGCCTAAAAGTCACTTGAACCGTTATGTCTGACCTGAGGCAAGGTCCTGGGTTAGGGATTGAAAATTGAGTCTGAATACAACTTTTGGGCTTTCAAAAAAGAGAAAGTAGAACAGAGTAGAAGCTTGTCTCAACCCTGGCAGAGTTATATTTGTACATAGAACCTAGGGTCTTGGCTTTCTTAGTGTGAAATTATCATTTCCAAGTGAGCCACTAGTCCAAGCCTCATGGATACAAAGAACAAAGAAATGGTCTTTTCCCTTCGGGAAAAGCTGGTGTTCCACAAGAGCCAGGAGATGACTCTTAAATCCCTGCATTGCCACTGCACGTGGCTCATGTGAAGAATCAAAGTACAAGCAAATAATTTGGGTGGCTAAATAGGGTTTGATAACAACATACATTAGTTCTAAGTGGGCTCTTTGATTTAATGAAGAGAGGATGATATTTGGGAGGCCAGCAAATCTGGGCCAGAATCCAAGCTCCCCTCTTCACTGACTGTGGCATCTCGGGTAATAATATTGCTCAGAGTTCAGACTTTTCGGGTGCTTACTATGTGCCAGTCACCCAGTCAAAGCACTTTGTATATATTGTTTCCTTTAAACCTGGCAAACAAGGTAGGTTTCTCTATGATTATCTTCTACAAGTAGAAGAAACTGAAGGGCAGAGAAGTTAAGTAATGTGTCTAAGTTAAATAACCATAACTAGTAAATGGGGAAGCTAGGTCTAGTCCTGACCTAGACCCTTTCACTCTTTCATTCATGCTATTAACTACCTTTTCATGCTGCCTGCCCACTCCAACTCTCTGAGCCTCAGATTCCTCATCAGTAAAATCAGGCTAACTGTACACACTTCATAGGGTTATTGTGAGGATTGGAGATAAGCTGGGGGAGGCATATTATACAATACTGAGCACAAGGAAGGAGCTTTCTGAATTAGAGCTGTAATTATCCTGTCTGTGCATTATTTCTAGGGGCAGCGGCTCTGGACTTTCCTTCCTTGTTGCCAGTCTGACTTGATTCTAAAGAGTCTGACAACAAATGAGTTTCTGTATGATGGAGGACTGCTGGGTTAATTACAGGATGGAGGAAACTTTGATGCTAAGGATGATTTTTACTTCATCCTTAAACTGTGATTCGGCCTTCTGTGTCCTGGTTACATGTGCCACTCACCAGGGTCCCTCACACTGGCTGATGTCCCTCTCACTCTCCATCTAACCTTCCCAACTAGAGCTCCTGCCAGGCTGGCCATATTTCTACCTGTCATCTCATTATAGAAAAATGGGTCTGAAAATGACTTAAATATCAGCCTGCTGGGAAATCCTCATGGATACAACTTGTGTAAATGGATTTTAAATTGTGGCCACTTATTTCATTCCTCATTGGTAATTTTTATTTTCCGGCTACCTTCCCATGATTTTGAGTATATATCTAAACACAGAAATAATAAAGCTTCAGACTAAACTAAAAACATAGAAGGAAAAATAGCAACCAAAAAAACCCTATCCACCAGTGATGAGCTTGCACTCTCACAGCTGCAATGCAAATAGGTCGGACACTTTCGGAAAGCAATTTGGTAATTTGCATCACGAGCCATAATTATGTTCCTGGCCTTTGACACTGCAATCCTTCTGGGGATTCTATCCTAAGGACAGACCTCAGCAGAAGGAAAGCACAAGTCCATAAGCATAAAGATTGTCAATGCAGTCTAATTTTTACTGATGAGAAACTGGAAATAATCTTAATGTTGAACAACTTGATGTCTATTTGGGCCCATCCGTCAATGAAATAGGAAAGATAAAAGTTTCACTTGATAACATTAAATGAATACAGCAAAATACAGAATAGTTATAACCAAGTAAAACTGTATATGGACACACCTAAAAAAGACTATAGAAAATGAAAATTCAGAGTTCCCATAGTGGCTCAGGGGTTAACAAATCCGACTAGGAACCATGAGGTTGCGGGTTAGGTCCCTGCCCTTGCTCAGTGGGTTGACCATCCGGCGTTGCCGTGAGCTGTGGTGTAGGTTGCAGACGCGGCTCAGATCCCGAGTTGCTGTGGCTCTGGCGTAGGCCAGCGGCTACAGCTCCGACTCAACCCCTAGCCTGGGAACCTCCATATGCCAAGGGTGCGGCCCCAGAAAAGACAAAAAGAAAAAGAAAAAAGAAAAAAGAAAATTCTTACTTTAGGACAGTGGGTTGAATTAGAGTCTCTTCCTCTCCATTTCAATACTTCTGATTATTGACTTTAGAAGTTTTCCTGTTTGAGTAGGAGGTGAGGAGTGGGAAAGAGTTGGAGAAGGAATTTCAATGTCATCCCCCTTAACTCTATTTCCTTTTTTAATTACTCAATGAATTTTATTACATTTATAGTTGTACAACAATCATCATCCCCCTTAACTCTATTTCTCAATACAAAGATATGTGGTAGCCCTACCTACTCATCCTATCAGATGTACATAATCAGTCAAGATCCCACTCCCCAGCCCTTCCTTTCCTAGTCCCATTGTGGCATGCAGCAGGACACAGGAGCAAACACAGTCAGATTTCCATCCCCAGGCTGCCACTATCAGCCGTGTGGTCTTAAGTGTGCTAATTTAACTTGTCTTAGGCTTAGTTTGTTCATTTGAATCCTTATCATTTGAATAATAATAGTAATCACATTTTGGGATGGTGTGAGAAGGAAATCAGTTAATATATGCAAAGTGCTTAACACAGTACCCAGGTATCATGTAAATGCTAAATAAATGTTCATTTCTGGCTATAAAATTAGGCTAGTGCTAGCACCTACCTCAGAAGGTTCATAGAGATGAAATGGGAGAATAATTTTAAGCTCCTGGCCTCATATGTGCAAGATGAATGGTAGCTGTCATCAAAATTGCTGCACTGGGTAGCCTCGTCTACTAACAAAATTAGCAGATGATAGAGGGGGCATTTAATGCTCATGCCAATACCAAGTTGATTGCTGCCCGGAGAGACATACCTGTTAAAAATTCCTTTTAAGCAAGCAGTATGAATCATGGTGATCTGAAGGTCAAGGGGAGCCTGAGATGGTGACTCAGCAGGGAAAACATGTGCAGAATAAAGACGAAGTTCTTTTCAAAGCCGTGAAGAAACTAGAAAGTAAACAGGATGATTAATGCAGATTGTAGAAATTCTTGGGGCAGCCCCCAAAGGACTATGCTGAGAGGCCAGAGGCAAATCAGCAAGAAAACCTTAAAAGCAAACTTTTTAAGGGGAGTTCAGTAGAAGTGGGAGGTGGGATCTGAGCCCAGAAAAGAAAGAGGCTGATGATAATAGCCAATACTGAGTCTGTACTATGTGTCAAGCATTGTGCTAAGAGATTCACGTGCATTGTATCATTTTTTCTTCCTTATCGTGCTCTGAGGTAAATTTTTATTAATAGTCCTGTATTAATAAAATACCCAGAACCCAGGTATGGTTGGCTACAAAGCCTTAAAATACACCAAGTCTCAAAAGAGTATCTTTTGGTAATAAGCTATTAAATCAGGTTTGGAGGGTCCAAAAGTGAATTTATCATCCTTCCTCCTGTGCTCCCCATCAGAGCACTAACATTGACGCAAGCCAGAAACTTGGGAGTCACTCTCGATTTTTCATTCTTACTTGAATCAGCCACTAAGGCTTTCCTAAATACTTCTGAAATTCATCTTTTCCTCTCTGTCTCCTGCAATTCCAGCTCTCATTCTCTTCAACATGGACTATTCTAGCAGTGTCCTGGATTCTCTGCCTGTAGTTTTGACTTCCTTGTAGTCTAGCCTACAGACTGCAGCCAGTATGATCCCTTCTCTTTTTCTTTCTTTTTTTCCTACAAAGTGATCTTGCTAACATGCAAATCTGACTACATCATTCCTCTATCCCGGAACTTCCGGTTGTTCCATAATTGTCCTCTGAGCAATGTCCATGACCTGATTCTCCATGTCCTCCTGACGTGTACCAACTTCTCTGGCTTCTTCTCCTTTCACTCTCTATTCCCTGAACTTCATGTAACTCCTTCTTACTCACCTCACTAGTCCATGGCCTCATGACTTTGCTAGTGTAATTTATGCTGCCAAGTTGAGCCTTTACAATTCCTTTCCTCTCAACCTTTGAGTCTCAACCTAGGCATCAACACCTCCAGAAAGCCTTTCCTGACACTTGATGGTGCTAATTGACTCTCTTCTACACTTTGTCCTCTTCAGTTCCATGTCTATTCACTTACTAGCTATAGTATACTGAAATGATCTGTGTGCATGCCTTGTTCATCTTTACACCCCTAAAATCTAGTGAGTCCCTGGTCCATAGTTAGGTTTTGACATGTGTTTTTGGACTGTTGCAAGCACTTAGGTTCTATATCTAAGAAATGCTGGAGGTGTAGAGAACAGAGACTTAGAAATAACTACCATTTATGAAGAAGTTCCTGTGTGTGATCATCTCCAGCTCTAGCCGGTACTCACTTACCCTCATCCTATCTTATTTTTCTCCATAACTCTTATCACCACGTGTCATGTTATATATTTTACTTATTTAGTTGTTTGTTAAGCTTCTTTCACTATAGTATAAGCTCCATGAGGGTGGTAATATTTGTCTTTGTTCATTGCTGTACCCTCCATGCACATAGCAGTGTCCGGCACATAGTAGGGTTTCGATACGTATTTTGAATGTTGCAGCAACATGGATGGACCTAGAGATTATCATACTAAGTACAGTAAGTCAGACAGAGAAATATAAATATCAAATAATATCACGTATATGTGGAATCTTAAAAAAAGATACAACTGATTTTTTTTTTTTTTTTTGGTTTTTAGGGCCACATCCATGGCATATGGATGTTCCCAGGCTAGGGGTCCAATCGGAGCTACAGCTGCCAGCCTACACCACAGCCACAGCAATGCCAGATCCTTAACCCACTGAGCGAGGCCAGGGATCAATCCCAGAAACTGTCTCACAGACATGGAAGACAAACTTGTGGTTACCAAACGGAAAGGTTGGGGGGAAGGATAAATTAGGAATTTGGGATAAACAGATACACACTACTATATATTAAATATATAAACAATAAAGGCCCATTGTATAGCACAGGGAACTATACTCAATATTTTACAATAACTTATATGGAAAAGAATTCAAAAAAGCATATGTATATATATATGTGTGTGTGTGTGTGTGTGAGAGTATAACCGAATCACTTCGCTGTACATGTGAAACTAACACGACATTGTAAATCAACTATACTTCAATAAAAATAAATTTGTAAAAATATTTTTGAATAAATGTGGAGGGTAGGCACTTTTAATGGATAATATCATTTAGTCCTCGCAACAACCCTGCAAGATAAGTATTAATGTTTCTATTTTATAGGTGAGGAAAGTAAGTTTCCTCATTACCCCACACAGAAAATGACAGAGATTTTTGGAAATTGGTACGTTTATTGAGCCTATAGATTCAAAGATGATTGATTTAAATATCAGGATCACAAGATCTGGGGATGCAACAGAAATGCCAGTCCAAATAAAATATCAATTAATAGGTGAGTATCTGACAAGCCGAACTTAATAGAAAGACTGTATATACCCCAGGGAGAGGCTGTATATTCCCACATTCTACACATGAAGTCAGTTTTACAGACTGATTAGCTAGTACTACATCCGCTGTTCTAAAAAAATCTGGGGGCTTGTGTGGACTTCCATAGGAAAATTATGTGGCAAGGCCTTTGAACCAAGCGTACATTTTTAAAGAGATAAGTCCTGAAGGATTTGCAGAGAAAATTTAGTTTGTGGTACAGAGAATTGGGGTACTGTTGTGTGGCCCCTATAGTTACACCTATCTCCATAAGGATGGATGAGAACCAAGCTCTTTGCAAAAGAACTTGCAAGGTTGTCTCTAGCCAGGGTCTGGGATTTAGCCATTGTGCCTGGAAGTTGGCCAGATATCAATGCAGATAACATACCCCCAGAACTCTTGAATTCTACCTCAAGTTTTGGCCTCTGTAATCCCTCATTTCAACTTTGATTCCTTCCAGCCCATTGAAGACTTATTTTCAAATTTCTGACCTATTTTTAGTCTAGATAAATTAAGAGGGTAGAAAAACCTAGGCTTAGGATAGACAGAACTGTTCCTATATATTCTTTAAACTCTTTTTATTGCCCCAGAGGGGAGAAGTCTTCTAAAAAAATGATCTAAAAACTAAGTGTTTTTTTCTGTGTGTCAGCTCTTCCCAAAGAAAAAATATTTGGAATTGGTACCATATTTATCATTCAATAAAGAGTGATTTTCACTTATGCTAGGGCATTTTAATCATTGCAATTGTTTTATAAGGAAAGAAAGGGTGCCTCGGCAAAGACATATACCTGGCTCCAGGCCACCCAGATAAAAAAGGGTAGAATTTTGCTTTGTGGGTCTTAAAAAATAGGGAATTCAGCCTTTATATCTTACTTTTGATTAGACTTCTCCATTTGGATGTCCTACGGGCCCCTCAAGCTTATAATAAAAACTGAACTTACCGTCTTTGTTACCTCCAAAATCTTGCTCTTTATCTATTCTCTATCACAGAGAATGAAACCTTTCTTCATCTTGGTGTTCAAATCAGGCACTTGGGAGTTAACCTTGACTTCTACTCCTAATATGTCTCTTGAATATTCCCTTTTCAACAATACTCTGCCTCGCTGATTCTGATTCTCATCTCCTCTCATCTGAACTGATGCAATGACTGATTCACTGGCTTTCATTGCCTCTATTCTGACCCTGCTTCATTCTCCAAGCCAGAAGAATCTTTCTAAATCACAAATGAGATCAAGTTATAAAACCTCTTCAATAACTTTCCATTGCCTTTAGGGCAAAGTATGAATTTCTTAGCTTGGAATCACACCCTCCCTCCTTTCTTCCAACCATCCCTGACATGAGCCCTGCAGTCTAGTGACTGAAACGTCTAGTTTCCTGAAAGAGACATAAATTGAAGTCATATTTATTGGGCACCTATTATGTGTTGGGTTGTGGCCCAGACATGCCATCTCTTAAAACTGAATCATTAGCAACTCTCCTTTGTGGTAGATAACATCATTAATCCCATGTGACAGACAGATGAAGAAACTGAAGCAGAGAGAGGCTAATTTACCCAAGGTCATGCAGTTAATAAGTGGCAGATTCAGGATTTGAGCCCAGGCAGTCTGATTCCAGAGTCTGTGTTCTTAACTATTACCCTACCCTTTTCATTCTTCATTCCTTTCTGTGTGCCAAGAATGTCCTTCCCTGCTCCTCATTGTCCACCAGGCTAACTCCTTTAAGGCTTAACTCAAGAATCTTCTCTGGGAAAAGTTCCCTGACCTCTCCACATTCCTATGTTACCTTTAATTCCTACCCCCAGGTGAATAAGACACCTCATTTCTGGCTTCTCCTAGAACCTGTACATTCTTCTAATTATAGTACTCAACCCAGAGCTTGTGTGTCTATTCATGAACTTCTTGAGGGCAAGAAGCTGGCTTTAGTCACTTTTTATTCCAGTATGTATGTAACCACAGTGTCTGGCATACAGAAAATATTTGTTGGGCTATTGTTCTTCTCCTGGAAGATCTCCCGCAAATATTTGGGGTGAGTTCATATTTGCCAAAACATGCCAATCCACAGGTGACATCCTTCCCTATTCTGGAGCCATGAGAGCCTCCACAAAATTAAGCAGGGAAAGCTTCAAAACAGGATGACATGGATCATAAGCTATATTTTTAAAATGTTTTATTTGCATATGTTTTCAAAGTTTTAGAAACATTGTAAGAATAAGAATTATACAAAGAAGACTCAAATGTCCTGTACTCGGATTCACCTATTGCTAACATTTTGTCCATTTGCCTTAGTATTTGCTTGCTCTATCTATGTACCATTTATCATCTATCTATCTATCTATCATCTATCTGTCTATATCTATCTATATGTCATAGTTGATTTTTTACTGAACCATTTGAAAGTATGTGGCATATATTGCACCCCTTTTCCTCATAAATACTTTAGTACATTCTCTTAAATAACTGCATCACAGTGATCAAGATCATTAAGTTTGACATTGATGTGATACTTTAATACCATCTACTTTCCATATTTAATATATGAGATATTCCATATCCCACTTGTGTATTTGGCTACTGTTTATAGCTTTTTTGTTTGCTTGTTTCTGCCAGTATAGGATCCAGCCTAGGATCCAGTATTGAATTTAACTGTCATGTATCTTTACTCTCTTTTTATTTAAAACACTTCCACAGCATTTCTTTGTATGGATTTTATGACATTGGCATTTTTGAGGAATATGGTCCTCTCTATCCTTTGCTTTTTAAAAATATATAATGTTCCTGATTACAGTTGCCTGATATTTCCTCATGGTTAAATTCAGGTTATGTATTCCAGATTGGACTAGCACATAAGTAATGCTATGTCCTTCTTAGAGAATCATACATAGAAGCACCCATGTCAAGATACTGCCAGACAATTTCATTGTATAGTTACTATTTTATCTTTTTAAATCCGTGGAAAGACACACCAAGAGTCTACAAAAAAAAAAGCCTGCTCCTCATTAAAATGTCTCTATATTTAGTATCCATTGGTCCCTGGCTGAGCCAATCTTTACTACGATGGTTGCAAAATGGTGATTTTTCCAACTCTAGCACTCCCTCCACATTTACTAGTCAGTCCCCAGTGTTACACTATAAACATGAACCCTCCCTTTCCCCCTTTATCTTCTTATTATCACTATGAAACTCATGGATTCATATTTTAATTGATGGTTTATAATTCATTTTTGTACTTAATTATTTTGGTGCTCAAATTGCTCCATGTTTGGACAGTGGGAACTCTTTTAGTATCTGGTCTCTGTGTCCTTGCGATATGTTCCCATTATTTTCTTGAGCACTTCTTTACTTTTTGGCATAAGAAGATACACCAGGTTCATCTTGTACCTACACTGCTCCAACTCTGGAATCATTCATTTCTCCAAGGAGCTCTGACTGCTTTTAGTGGGAAACAGTATTAAAGATCAAGATCTGGACACTAGATGAATTAATATGAATGACAGAAAGGTCCAATTGAGCTGGCCAGATAGATAAAGGCTGTCCTAACTATGGGAGAAAGAGGGGAAAACAAGAATTAGTCAGTGCTTTCAAGAGTATGTGCAGCTATCGTGGCAAACGTTGTAGGTTGCTCAGATAACAGTCTTACATCCTCACCTCATATGCTTAAGGAAGAACCCAGAATTGTTCTTTACCCAGACCTAGGAGATGTGTCACTATTGGTTTAAGCCAGTCATGGAAATCCCATTCTCATTTGCCTAGTGACACCTATTGGTGAGCATATGACTAGTTCTGGTTAATGAGATTTTATGGAAAGCCTGTTGTGAGGTTCCTAGGAAAGAATATAGTCCTTGATGAAACTGCAAGACTTGAAAGAAAACAGCCTCTTTGTTGCATGTCTCTTTTTTTGCTCCTTAGAGTGTTGCCATTTGAGGATGTGATGTTAATTCTATAGCAGTCATCTTTATTAAGCAGTCACTTAATAAACATTTATTGAATGCATCCTGTGTGCCAGGCAATGTTCTAGGTACTGAAGATACAAGAGCAAACAAAAGCAAAATCTCTGCCTCCATGAATTCTACACCTTAATGTGGGAGAGAGGAAACTAATGAAATAAATAAATTACATCATATGCCTGATGGTGATAAGTGATATGGAAAAGAGTGAAGCAAGGAGGGAAAAGGGGGCTGTAATTTTTTATAGGAATATTGAGGCCAGCCCAATTAGAAAGGAGTTATTTGAGGGGGAAAAATGCCATGCTTCATAATCTAGGTATCTCCGTTCGGGCTATGTAATCTTCTCAATATTGTTTCAGTTTTAGAGAATATGTGCTATTGAAGAAAGGGGAGATATTATTACATTCCTAGGATGGTAGAGCATAAAGACGGAAAGAGCCTGAATCTTCGATGACATCATTGGGTTGCTGAATTAAGGAGCTGGGAATTAGCTTGTTTCCATACTTCTTGTTATGTGAGCTCACGAAATGTATTTATTGTCTAAGTAAGAATTAATCAGATATCTGTAGCTATAGACCAAAGCACTGGAACTTAAACAGGGGTCATTAAGTAAGTTTGCTTGACTGGCTCAGGAAATGGTTTTAGGGCCAGCTTTGTGATTTCAGTTGTGCAGGATTTGAAAGATGGGAGTGCTAGAGTTGGAAAAGTTATCATTTTGCCACCATCACGGTAAAGATTGGTTCAGATGAAGATCAATGAAAATTCAACCTTGGGTGTAATTTAATGAGGAGTAGGTTATAGACGGATTATAGGGTCAATATTAAAGGCTGAATATTAACAGGAATCCCAGAAAGGGAATTACCAGTCTGGTAAGTTGAAGATGACCATAAGAACATGAAATAGGGAAGAATAAATGAACTAGAGCAAGGGAAATTACTTGGGAGAGGGGAAAGTACATGAGGCAAAGAAGCACAGCCTTTGGCATAGAAGGCTTGTGTTGGAACTGCAGTGCTGATAACAATTGACTGGGTGAATTTGGGCTAGTGGTTTCATCTCTGAGCTTTAGTTTTCTAGTCTGTGAAAGGATGGTGGTGGTGCCTACTTTAAGGTGGATGTAAGAGGATTAAATGAGGTATAGTGGGCTTTGTTGGCACACAGTATAGCATAGTGGATAGGCACACAGACTCAGAAATCAGACTGCCTCAGTTCAAAACCTTGCTCAGCCACTTACCAGCTGAGTGATTTGGGCAAGTTAAATAATTCCTAGATTTCAGTTTCTTCAACATCAAATAGTGACGATAGTGATGTCTACCTGAATAGTTCTATCAAGTTAGATGCTATACATAGAGTGCTTAGAATGGTGTCTGAGTAAGTGCTCAGTAAATGTTAGCTGATATTATTAAATGTGACAGATATTTCAAGGATGATCACTGCATTATGAAAAAATTGGTGTGCTCTTCTGTACTCAGAACTATCAGAGGAACGATAATAGTAATTAACAACTCCCAACTTACAGATTTAAAGAAAATGTTTCTGGTCTTTCATTAGAAGCTCTTGAGACATATTACTAAGCTTTATAACACTAAATCCACCTTGCTACAAAGAGCTTAAATATCTGGCCTCAGGTCATGATGTTGGGATGTTGGGAGCTAAAACCCAGTCCTTCACTGACTCTTTCTCCCCACATAAATTGCTCTGCATTTCCTCTTCACATATAATACATTAAAATTGTTCCAAATTTGGCATCTCACCATTGAAGTGCTTGACCCCAAGTCTCATGCCTCCTCTCCCAAACAAAAGACCCAAAACTTAATCAAGGGTAATACTTTAAAATACTGAACAATCTTTGGTCTCAGCAGGAGCTGGGTCTGGAAGGTCCCCTGCATGTCAATCATTTCCCTATAGTTTCTAGATCACTGGGAGGCTTGGCAGGACCCTATGAAGAGGAAGGCTGAAGTGGCCAAGGCCAAAGGAGTGCTTGAGAATCTTGGATGCAGTGGCTATTTACAAACTAGTGTAAAAGTATGTTAACATTTTAACTCCAGAATTTTAATAACAGGGCATACAAGCTGTATATCAGTTCTGGGCCTAGGAAAGCATTCTTAGCTATCTATTCAGTGTACACCTCTAGCCCTGACAGAGAGAATTCTTGAATTCTTTGAGATCTTCCTGTCAGCTATAATTAGGCCAATACCATAGCACTGCAAGGACATGGTTTAAATAAGTCTCTAAAATCTGCTATTGACCTTAAAAAGGGTACTGATGGCATCAGTAATAGAGTCTTGACCAAACTATAAACCAGGTAATACTTGTCTTCTTGGCCCTTCCTAAGTCACTCTGTTCTATAGCTGCTGCTTTTATACTTAAAGCCAAAGTGAAGCTTATTGGGTATGAGGATTGCGACTTGCTGATGTAGTAGACTTAAGCTGGAAGGTTTTTCAAGTGGAAGGTATACTGTGGTTTCAGAATGGTCAAGGCTTAAGGTGAGTCCTCCCAGCTATTCACACTTCTCCAGTGTTAGCTGCCAAGTTTAGATAGTGCTCTGAGTCCCCTCTCTTCTCTTGTTCCCAAGATTAAACTTTAGATTCTGGGATCTGGGCAGGGGAAGGGGCCCCAGGGTGGACATGGGGTCTTGACAGCTGCAAGAGAAACAGCTCTGCATCTTTGGGAACCAGAGGTTTCAATCTCTCATCTTGAACTTCAAAGGCTCCCCTTGGCCACCCAGGAAATAGGCACGGCTGAAGCAGGGCAGGCAAGAGACAGAGCCAACCCAAGGCACCCCAGAGTCTGGTACAGAACGGGCCTGGGGTCCACCTGTCCCACTGGATCACACCTTCTCCCTCCAGGCTCTCATCAGACTCAGGCTAGGAAATCTTTCGTCTCACCTGCTCCCACCCTCTCTACCTGGTGGGGGACTCCCCTCCTCAGCCTTCCTGCCAGGCATCCCCACTCAGTTTCTGCATGAACTGGGGCAGACCTGGAAGCTCCCTGCCTCAGCAGGCACAGGATTCCTCTTGAAAGAATATCCTTCCTGCTACGGGGCCAATCCTGCTCCCCTGAAACTTCCTTCCACACACCCACGTCCTGGCCTCAGGACAACTAGCCAGACAGGACTGCTCCTTATTCTCAGGAATGTCCTTCACATATTTGAATGTGGCTACCTCTGCCATTCTTGCTCCTTAGCCAGGCACCCTCTACCCCCTTCTCTGTCTCTATCTCTGTCTCTCTGTCTTTCACATATACACACAGTTTTGTTGGTATATAATTAACATACCATGCAAATTTTCATCCATTTAAAGGGTACCATTCAATACTTTTCAGTTTATTCACAGAAATTGAGTAACTGCCACCATAATCAAAATGAAATCTTGTGCCTACCATCAACCCATTTTGCCCCTGCACTTGAGGCCTAGGCAGCCACTAATTGGCTTCATGTCTGTATCAATTTGCCTATTATGGAAGTTTTATATAAATGGAACTGGAAACATGGGTTTGATTCACACCCTATGGAGGTAAAGCACTTGACCTCTCCATTACTCGGTTTCTCCAGCTTGAATACATGTTCTGATTGTGAATGGGCCAGGTGAGGAAAAACTAGGAAATTTGTTCTGAAAGTACAGAATTAGAGCGTATGTTTTTCTGGGAGCTTTAGGAGTGACCAATGAAGATCATGAATTTAAAGCTGTACTTCTGTCCTGATGCCAAGCCAAGTGAAATACTCTTGACCAGCAATAATGAATCATCTACATAAATGGACTTGAGAGGGTAGAGGAAAGGACCAGTCCAATGAGACAGCAAAAATCTCCAGCCTCACTGTCTAAGGTCAGTGTCCTTCTCTATAAGAATATAGATACAAAGCCTAAACTAGAGTCACCAGACTTGAAGGCATGCTCACCTAGTCCCCTGCACTCACGTGCTCCCCTAGGAGTCCACATACCACACCCAGCACACATGCTGTGAGCCAAGACACAGCATGATTCTACTCTAAAACAACAACAGCAAAGCAGTTATTTCCAAAAAAGGGACAAGGTCATAAGAAAAGACCTATAATAATTAACCAAGTCAATGGAAAACTCATTTTAAAAATACCCCCCATGGAGGTTTAGGACAAAACAACAGCTTAGTGAATGTTTGGTTACAGTTTATAGCTACTTCTTTTGCCCTTGATACACTGCTGTGATTTTTCAGCTTCCTCTGCCAATCTTGCTCAGCACTAGTGATTCAAAGGTTAAAGTCCAGGTATGTTAATGGAATAGCCCTGTTTGCAGCTTTGATATGTGCGCTCTTCTGAGCCCAGTGGTCCCCTGTGCTGATTTTTGTCAGGTTTTTACCCTGGCAAAAGAAGTAAGAACTGCACCAGTTAGAATCTAGTCAGGAAGGGAGTTCCCGTTGTGGCTCAGCAGAAACGAATCCGACTAGGAACCATGAGGTTGCAGGTTCGATCCCTGGCCTTGCTCAGTGGGCTAAGGATCGGGTGTGGCTGTGAGCTGTGGTGTAGGTCACAGATGCTGCTCGGATCTTACATTGTTGTGGCTGTGGCGTAGGCCAGCAGCTACAGCTCCAATTCTACCCCTAGTCTGGGAACCTCCATATACCTCAGATGTGGCCCTAAAAAGACATGACAAAAAAAAAAAAAAAAAGAATCTAGTTGGGAAAACAGAGCCTATATTAAGTGTCCAATAGATAAAATTAAGAGAAGGAACGAAGTGAAAGGGCTGAGAGACCAAAGAGGAGAAAAGTGAGGCAACCCAGAGATTAGCAATAGGAGAAATCTGCCTACCATCCCAAGGACTGCAGAAGATAGGGAGGAGGTGTTACTATACCCAGGTGCCAAGTTCATTGCAGAGGCTGCCAGGTAGAAGCTATAACAATTGAGGGAAGGCTCCACAGCAGAAACTAGAACTTAGGAAGAGACACAGCTACAGCCCAAAATGCCACTTGAATTAGAGAACACTCTGCTGTATACCTTTTGTTGAACCGCTCCTCCCATTTGTTACAGACTTGGTGACACTGTCATGCTTGGTGCTCTGCCCGACCATATCCAGAACATGGACAATTATGTGATACACGGTCTACTAAACACATTCTCTCTCAGAAATTTTAATCTTGGGTGCAAGGACAGAAAATGGTGGAAACAGTGTAAGCCATATAGTAGTGCCTGGAAAAGAGCCCATATTCATTCCTATCTACCTAGATCTAATTCGTATTTTATTTCCCCCAAAGCCTTTATTGATTCTTGCATTAAATTATTTCATTTATTCATGTTTGCTTAAGTCTGGCAATTTTTAACTAATATGCTTTCCATTCCCTTACACATCAAGTCCTTCTTTCCAATCCTCAGAATACCCTTCCATGCCTCCTTGGTCTTAAGAATGTCTACTCATCCTTTAATACCGATGTAATACCAAATGTTACTTCTTCTGTTAGAGCTTCCCCAGTCCCTACTCTCTTTAGAAAGCTTCGTTTGCTTATTCCTCTCATTTCCCATAACATTCTATACATATTTCTGTTTCAGTACTTATCATACTATCTGATTATTCCATATTTATTTGTCTGTCTCCCTTCTAGATTGTGGGGTTCTTAAAAACAGAAACTATGTCTTGTTTTATCTCAAGATTTTCAGCACCTTGTTACTTGGCACATAGTAAATGCTTGATAGAAGCCTCATGATTGTATGTATAAATGAGTGGATTAAGTTACCAACATATCTCCAGTGATTACAGTGGAAACCAGAGTTCTTTCCTTCTTTGCATTTAAAAGGGTTTGGAGCTCCTGGCCTTAAGGGCTTAAAGGGGGGAAACTAATTCAAAATATGTTCCCAATAAGAAGAGATATTTTTATGAAGACAGGATACAGAATGAGGGGGAAGAGAGAGAGAGAGGAAAGAGAAGGGTGGAGAGGGAGAGAGAAAGGGAAAGGGAAGGGGAAAATGAGAATGAGAAGAAGGCAGTGAGGGGTAACAGCCAATTACAATGCTGTACAAGGAAACTGTTTGGGACTCGGAGATCTTGAGAGAGGTCTTAGTGTTCCACTTGAGATGATGGCCATCAGATTCCCTAGAGATTTAAGGGAGGTAAGTCCAATGGTATGCTGGTAAATATTTAACAACTAGCTCTCTGGAGAAGAAAAATACCTTAATTTGTAGCATTTATCAGTTTCCTTCTTGAAACTACTCCCACCATGGCCAATTTCAAGATACCAGTGTAGGAGTTCCTGTCATGGCTCAGTGGAAACGAATCTGACTAACATTCATGAAGATGCAGGTTCAATCCCTGGACTTGCTCACTGGGTTAAGGATCTGGTGTTGCCATGAGCTGTGGTGTAGATTGCAGACACAGCTCAGATTCCGAGTTGCTGTGGCTGTGGCGTAGGCCAGCACCTACAGCTCTAATTTGACCCCTAGCCTGGGAACTTTCACATGTCTCAGGTATGGCCCTAAAAATACCAAAAACAAAACAAACAAATCAAGCTACCAATGTAGCATGATTGAGCATGCAGAGTTGAGATGAGATGCTCTGTAGCACATCATTATATCCTATTTCTACCATATAGATACAACAAATAGAAATAACTTTGAAATCATAGATCATAATAAAATGTAAAATTGTTGATGAATAATGAGTATTTATTACCTTTCATTAAATGTAAGCTTATATAATTTGATTTTTAATGATGGCCATGTTGAACAACTTTGTACACTTCCTGAAACTTTTAACTATCAGCTGTCATGAGCAGGTATGATGCAATAGCATATTCTTACCTACCTACCACTGAAGGTAACCCTATCCTTGGGCTATTTGGGACTCAGGGAAACCCAAATAGACAGAGGTATACCAGAGTGAAGTAAGGATTGTTGCTCAACTATAACTGTAGTATGATTGACAGGGTCCAACTTACAAGGATAAGTGCTGGACACCAAGGCAGCAAATGGATAAATATTGTGATTACCCAGAAGAGAAACTATGCCTGGTAGCTCCAAACAAAAAATAGCTTCAAAATGGAATACCTCCAATTCATTGTATAATCTGCCTAATTGCCAAAAATTGTCTTTACAATTGAAATGGATCCAGTGGACATAACAACTTGTTCTGTTGAGACCATCTACTGTATATTACTGAACTGAGATGGTGCTTATAGAGCTAGGTTGGGAGCTATGCTCACCGAAATTTGTGCAATCAACAATTTGGCCTTCTTTCTAAAGTATTCATAAAGAACCCCCTTTTACTCAAATAAAGAAAATGTATGTGGAATGCCTAGATATTGGTTCAGATTTTATGCATGCAAGAAAAAGGCAGTAGCAACTATAGTCTGCCATGAAGGTCTCACCTTTGCAAACTCAAATTGTCTCTTTGCAGTGAATTGGGCATATTTGTGGTTCCTCACTTTAGCATTGTGTTTTTGGTCTTCCTTAACTTTTGGCTTCACTTTTATAGGACATTTCCAATACCTTTGAAAAGAACAAGGAGGGAATATAGCTCAACACTTGGTCTCATAATTATAAAAGCACTTACCGTGTAGGTATATATAGCACACTATATACATCATCTCATTTAATCTTCAAAAAAAAACCTGAAATATGATATCACTTATATGTGGAGTCTAAAATATGGCACAAATGATCTCTCTACAAAACAGAACAGATCATGGTCATGGAGGGCAGACTTGTGTTTGCAGCGGGGGAGAGAGGGGTACTGATGGGGAGTTTGGGGTTGGTAGATGCAGACTGCGATATTTAGAATGGATGGGTGATGGAGTCCTTCTGTACAGCACAGGGAACTGTATCCGTTCTCTTGGGTTAGAATAGGTGGCTGGGTCACCTTGCTGTACAGTAGAAATTGAAGGAACATTGCAAATTAACTATACTTTAATAATTTTTTTAAAAAAATCTGACAAGTGGGTACTATTATTTTCTTATTTTACAAATGAGGAAACTGCAAATCGATAAGGCAAAGTGCATTGTCCAAGGTCACATAGCTCATGAGAGCAGTCCTGGGTTCTGAAGCCATGTATGTGATGCCCGGGTCTCAGAGGCTCTCTGCTACACCAGGCTGCCTGAAAGGCTATCTCTCCATTGGAGAGGCCAGTCTAAGAGAGAGGCGGGTCTGTGCACTGTGTCAAAGGATAAGCAAACATTATAAATCAACTATAATTTAAAAATAAATGTTATCAAGAAATAAAAAATTGACAGAACACTGGAAACCAGCTATAATGAAAAAAACCATTAAAAAATAAAATAAAATAAAAAATAAGGCGTTCCTGTCGTGGCTCAGCAGAAGGGAATCTGATTAGTGTCCATGAGGATGCAGGTTCAATCCCTGGCCTCGCTCAGTGGGTTAAGGATCCAGCGTTGCTGTGGCTTTGGTGTAGGCCAGTGGCTATAGCTCCAATTCGACCCCTAGCCTGGGAACTTCCATATGCTGCAGGTGCAGCCCTAAAAAGACAAAAATAAATAAATAAATTAAAAAATAAAAATTAAAAATAAAGCTGCTATCACAAAAAAGGGGGATAAGTAGAAACTCACGTGTCTTTCTAGAGAGTCACATGGGAATTCTGAACTCAGCTCATAAGAATTAAAAACACAATTAAACACAATTAATTGCCCCACTTCCATATATCAAGCATATGACTAACCTTAAAGGAAGTTGAAACTAAGTATTTCCTTTTAAAAGTTGGTGCTTTAGGAGTTCCCGTCGTGGCACAGTGGTTAACGAATCCGACTAGGAATGAGGTTGTGGGTTCGACCCCTGCACTTGCTCAGTGGGTTAATGATCAGGCGTTGCCGTGAGCTGTGGTGTAGGTTGCAGACACGGCTCGGATCCTGCGTTGCTGTGTCTCTGGTGTAGGCTGGCAGCTAGAGCTCCGATTAGACCCCTAGCCTGGGAAACTCCATATGCCGCGGGAGCGGCCCAAGAAATGGCAAAAAGACAAAAGAAAAACAGGAAAAAAAAAAAAAAAAAAAGGAGGAAAGAAAAAAAAAAGTTGGTGCTTTAGGGCAACTTTTTATTTTGGGGGGCTATTTTGCTTCTTTAAACAAAAAAAACAAAAAACAAAAAACAAAAAAACAAAAAACAAAACAAAACAAAAAAACCTCATAATTTTGACCATAAGAGTTTGGGGTTTCTTTTTGACTTTTTTTGTTTGTTTGTTTTGTTTTCTTGCAAGTTTTATTATTATTTTTTGTTTGTTTGTTTAGCTCAAAAAGTTTATTTCCCAAGCCTATTTGAATGTTGGATTTTTTTTTTTTTTATTTTCCCACTGTACAGCAAGGGGGTCAGGTTATCCTTAGATGTATACATTGCAGTTACAGTTTTTTCCCCCACCCTTTCTTCTGTTGCGACATGATTATCTAGACATAGTTCTCAATGCTATTCAGCAGGATCTCCTTGTGTTTTTTTTTTTTTTTTTAAGGGCCTCACCTGAGATATATGAAAGTTCCCAGGCTAAGGGTTGAAACGGAGCTACAGCTGCCGGCCAACACCACAGCCACAGCAACGCCGGATCCAAGCCACGTCTGCAGCCTACACCACAGCTCATTTAACACCGGATCCCCTACCCACCGGGCGAGGCCAGGGATCAAACCCACAACCTCAAGGATACTAGTCGGATTCGTTTCCACTGCACCACAACGGGAATTCCAGGATAGCTTTTTAAGAAGTAATTAGATAAAATAAGCCATCTCTGTTCTCCTTCTCTTGTCCACCTCGCCCCCACCCCACCCCACATTGGCATACTTTGGAAAGGAAAGCTTTTCCTGGCAGTTTAGCCTGCACCTCTTGTTTGGCATAAAAATCCCTTTAGCCTTCATCTCAGTTGTCAGACCAACTTGCCTTCCTATTTTGTCCCTACCTCTCTCAATTAAGAACACATTAATTGGAAGCAAGAGGGTAGGAGAAATACCAGTGGTGATCTCTTGCCTCTAATATTTCTTCTCTCTTTCTTTCCATGACTGAGACCAAATGCCCTACTTGCCCTAGGTTTATCCCAGTCATACAATTTGATAGCCATTTTGCCTGGGTAGTTTTTTTCTTTTGTGTGTGTGTGTGTGTGTGTGTGTGTGTGTGTGTGTGTGTGTCCTCTTTCCCGGTTAGCATTCACTCTACATTCCATCCTTCCACAAGAGTGCCTCAAGCAGAGAGTTGCTTACATACATTGCTGAGGTTACTGTTAAATTTCTTAGCTGGTTCCTTTTAGAAATCCCTTAACGATGGGCATATTTACAATGTGCTCCAGAAATTTGAAAGAGGCCATATCTATTCAATGTAAACTAAATTATTTGAATAAAATTTGAACAGAAAATTAAACTACTTTTATTACAGGACCCATCTTTTATTCCTTTCTGTTCACATTCTCTCTTCTTCCCAGCATCTCCCCTTTTGCAGTCCTGTCAGGAGCCCAGGATCTGCTCCCTCCCCCAACCACCAATGACACAAAACTGTCTAGAAACATGTGGACTAATGGTTCTCAACTCTTGTTTAATAATGGAATCATCTTGGAACTTTTACAGTTATTTTTATTTAATCGTCTAAGGTAGAGCTTGGGCATCAGTATTGTTTCATTACTTCTTAGATGAATTCTAATCCTATTCTCTGGCCCTGTCTTCCCTGGCCCACCTTTTTCCAAATCAAAATTTGTTCTTACCCATCAATTCCTTGGGAGAAGATCTAGTAAATTCATTTGAAATAAGGTGTTGATAACTGATAGAAGCTTAACGCGCTAGCCGCCAGTGGGATTTTTCATTTTGATTTTGAAAAAGAGGAAAAAAGAAAAAACTCTGATGGTCAAAATTGAGGCATGGGAATGATATTTGTCTTGGAAAATTTTCCCATCCCCCAATTCATATTATATATGTCAGTGCCCTTCATGTTCCTCATTCTCTCTCTCTCTCTCTCTCACACACACACACACATCCATTATAAATCTAACTAAAAACAAGAAAACTTAATTTTAAAAATCAATGATAATAATCATTTTATTGGAATGAGAATAACAGTAATTTATTTGCATTATTTCACCAAGAATTTATATCCAGATAAATAATGACTTAGAGATCAGGGTATTTTTTGTTATTTTATTTTTTTATTTTTTTTGCCAATATTTTTTAATAGTTATTTCCCAATACAATTTTTTCTCTATTGTATAGCATGGTGACCCAGTTACACATACATGTACACATTCTATTTTCGCACATTATCATGCTCCATCATAAGTGACTAGACATAGTTCCCAGTGCTACACAGCAGGATCTCATTGCTAATCCATTCCAAAGGCAATAGTTTGTATATATTAACCCCAAGCTCCCCAACCACCTCACTCCCTCCGCCTTCCCCTTGGCAACCCCAAGTCTATTCTGCAAGTCCATGATTTACTTTTCTGTGGAAAGGTTCATTTGTGCCTTATATTAGATTCCAGATATAAGTGATATCATATGGTATTTGTCTTTTTATTTCTGACTTACTTCACTCAGTATGAGAGTCTCTAGTTCCATCCATGTTGTTGCAAATGGCATTCTTTTGTTCTTTTTTATGGCTGAGTAGATCAGGTTTTATATCCATTTGGTTTCTTTGCTTACCTTTATATTGACTAAAAGAAAAAAAAAAGCAATTCACAAATTAAAGTTGTCAGGAATGGCAATAAGTATTTAGTGGCTCTGGCAGATAGATTTGGATATTCATGTTCAGGTACAACATTAGCCTAGAAATCATGAAATGATTTCCCACTATAGGCCACATTCAACTCTCTATCAGACGGGGAGATGACAAGCATTTACACTTAAAAGCTGAAAAGGTGAATGTTCCAAAGATAGTAGCAAATGAATCTAATCCTTTTTTTGGTTGCATTCAGCTCTGAAAGGTATTTTTTTCACATTTCATTATAGCATGTGAATGTGGTTTTTAAAAATATGCCAAATTTCTTTCTCCAATAAGCAAAGAAAATCAAGTCAAACTCTTGGTGATTGAACCACCAGCACCACATTTAAGTCATCTGAAGAAATCCTGATACCATAAAATGGTAATATTTCAGCCCTGATGTGATAAGCTCAAGCTGTTCAAAATACAAAATATATTGCTGAGATACACCACTTGAACAATTCTACTGAAATAATACAGATTGTCTTTGGTGTTATCACTGTTATGATGAAATGCTTTATGTTTCATCCCTCAAAAAACTTGGGAGAATATCTTTCCCCTTGATAGTCCTCATAAATCAGTGTGTAAAAATAGACTTGTACTTACTGCCCATTTCTTCACTTAGCATCATGAAAAGATGAATACTCAATAGGAGGTATGTTATTGTGACCCCAATCTTGGCCCTTTTCTTCAGCACTGAATCAAAATCAAGAGGCTGTTATTGGCCGCTAATTTTCGTTGAATACTTCTGAGTATGAATTGACATTCAGATGCAACTTCTTTTATTTATGTGGCTGAAGGATCCTTCCCTGTTGCATGCACAGCTGCTGCCTTGTCAATATAGATTTTATCCCTATTTTTTTTCAGTTTTTATCACACATTACAAGATTATCTTTAAGTAGATGAATATTATCTTCTCTTTTTTCTTTTCCAATATAGTTTATTACAAGTTATTGAATATAGTTCCCTGTACTATACAGCAGGTCCTTGTTTGTCTATTTTATATACAGTAGTGTGCATCTGTTGATTCCATACTCCTTTTATGCCTCCCCCTTTTCCCCTTTGGTAATCATAAGTTTGTTTTCTACGTCTGTGATTCTGTTTCTGTTTTGTAAATGAGTTTATTTGTAGCACATTTTATATTCCACATATCAGTGATATCATATAATATTTCTCCCTTTCCGACTTACTTCACTTAGTCTGATAATCTCTAGGTCCATCCATGTTGCTAAAAATGACATTATTTCATTCTTTTTTGGCTGAGTAGTATTCCATTGTGTATATATACACCACTTCTTCTTAATCCAATCATCTGTTGGTGGATATTTAGGTTGTTTCCATGTCTTAGCTTTTGTAAATGGTGCTGATATGAATTGGAGTATATATGCCTTTTCAAATTAGAGTTTTCTCTGGATACACGCCCAGGAGTGGGATTGCTGGGTCATATGGCAACTCTAATTTTAGTTTTTTCAGGAACCTCCATACTGTTCTCCATAGTAGTTACACAATTTACATTCCCACCAACATTTAGGAAGGTTCCATTTTCTCCACACCTTCTCCAGCATTTGTTATTGATAGACATTTTGATGGTGGCCATTCAAATATTATCTTCTTTTAAAGGCTGATTTTTCAGTGATAAATAGAACAAAAGTTCACTAGCACTTTTCTTGAATATGTGTATCAATGTGCCAACTAAAAATACCTTATAGTATGTTCACACATTATAAAGTGTTCTTCCACTGTGCAAGCCAATAATATTATGCAATATTGGTAGTAACAAAGGAATTGTGCCAAAAATTCATTTTGAATTTTTATGAATATAATGGCTGCCACAAAATTTGTGGTTAGTGTTATAAATTTCTTAGCAAAAATGTTAAAAGTAGTACATATACTCTAAGCAGTGAAGTTTTTGTTGGTGCCATTATACTTTGGGCCTCTTTTCTCTTGTTAGTTATAATGCTATCAGTTTAGTATTGGGAAGTATTATTTTCTGCTTTTTCTGAAAACATTTGACTTGTTACCAGAGTGGTCCCTGTGCTTTCCATGAAAATGTTATTAAAGCAATGGTGGCATAATCAGATCAAGCTCCACAGCACTGTGATCTCCACACAACAAAAGTCAGTGTTTTTCTTTTTTTAATTTATTTTTTGGCTGTGCTTGCAGCACGTGGAAGTTCCAGGGCCAGGGATTGAACCCATGCCACAGAAGCAACCCAAGCTGCTGCAGTGACAACATGGGATCCTTAACCTGCTGCACCACAAGAGAATGCCAAATAGTTATTGTTTTAAATTCCTCTTTGCTAATTTCTGCTGGAATATTAGCAGAATTTTTTGTCATAGAAAAGCCACAACCTTAATAATCATGAAAAAGTAACATTGTAAATTAAAAAGCTTTTTTTGTCAGTTGCATCAAATCATCATATTTTCAGGTTTACTTGTCCTAATGCACTATCTTCACATTCTATATTTATCCCACAGTCAAGTTCATTGTTTATGTATTTAATGTTACCTTGAACTACTGTGTTTTTCGATCACTGATTTTGTACTTGAATGACTTGCTTTTGAGCTATTAACAATTTGTAATATTAGAGACAAAATGCAAAAAATGGTAACCATGAAACATGAAAAATTAAGAATACAACCAATGACATGACACAAACATCTTGTGAGCTAAATGTTAGCCAAGACAAACCAATCACTGAATTCCTTGTAGTATATGAGCAGCCTCACCTATTAGTACCACATTTAGCCATCTAGAAAAAAATATATAATTAGTCAGGTGTACCCATGCCATTATTTTGCACAAGCTCTGGCATGGACTGTAAATACATTCCATTACCAGAAAGAAAACTAATATATAAATGGGGAAAATGAGTCAGAGAGGCAAAGTGACTTACCCAAAGTTTCACAAGGGTGAATCAAACCCAAGTTGCACAAGCTGGGCAATTAGCTGCTTCACTCTGGCATCAAGATAAGCATCATCTCCTTTGGCATCAATAAGGAGTGACTGAAAGAGGTGGAGGTCTTTAGCTTGGGAAAGAGAAGCCTGGCTAAGGAGCAAGAATGGCAGAGGTAGCCACATTCAAATATGTGAAGGACATTCCTGAGAATAAGGAGCAGTCCTGTCTGGCTAGTTGTCCTGAGGCCAGGACGTGGGTGTGTGGAAGGAAGTTTCAGGGGAGCAGGATTGGCCCCGTAGCAGGAAGGATATTCTTTCAAGAGGAATCCTGTGCCTGCTGAGGCAGGGAGCTTCCAGGTCTGCCCCAGTTCATGCAGAAACTGAGTGGGGATGCCTGGCAGGAAGGCTGAGGAGGGGAGTCCCCCACCAGGTAGAGAGGGTGGGAGCAGGTGAGACGAAAGATTTCCTAGCCTGAGTCTGATGAGAGCCTGGAGGGAGAAGGTGTGATCCAGTGGGACAGGTGGACCCCAGGCCCGTTCTGTACCAGACTCTGGGGTGCCTTGGGTTGGCTCTGTCTCTTGCCTGCCCTGCTTCAGCCGTGCCTATTTCCTGGGTGGCCAAGGGGAGCCTTTGAAGTTCAAGATGAGAGATTGAAACCTCTGGTTCCCAAAGATGCAGAGCTGTTTCTCTTGCAGCTGTCAAGACCCCATGTCCACCCTGGGGCCCCTTCCCCTGCCCAGATCCCAGAATCTAAAGTAATCTTGGGAACAAGAGAACAGAAGGGACTTGGGCTGTCATAGGCTTTTGTCTCTTGGTGTCATTGCCTCTGATTAGATCTGGGAAACACTGTTCACTCCACAGTTATTCTCTGGGTTCCTGGGAGTGTACAGCATGGCAAAGAGCTTGTGGGTAAAGGAGAGGCTGGGAAAAGGGTGAATCTCCTTTAGGCTAAGAGTCTGGGTGCCTGTCCCCATTTTGTTGCAGATGGGAAAGCAGAGGCCACAAAGAATAAATAACGTGTCCAAAGTAATAGTGAATTAATGACAAACCCTGAATAATTTAAACATGGTTCTGTTTCTTGGCCCAGGACCACTTTCTATGTATGTATGTATGTATGTATGTATATCTATATATCTATCTATCACCCAACATATATCCAGATATCTACAGAGTCAAACCTGTGTTTCATCAAAGAGTGGAGGAAGTGTCTAGAATAAGGGTCATGTGCTATATTGTGCGAGGATCATTTATCTGGAACAAGTTGTGCTTATTCCAATCTCCAAGCGTTTATTCAAGTTGTTCCCTAGTCTGGAGTTTCTCTTCCTTTCCCTTCTTGCCTTTTCCCTTTCCTCCCTTCACAAATCCAACCATTCTTCCAGGTCCAGCAGCTGAGTCCACTTCCTGGGGTCTCTGAAGTCACTCATTTGGCCCTTCAGTACATTTTATAATGGAACCTGGACGCTTGTTTTATCTTTCCAACCAGATAGAAAAGACCAGGTCTTAGCTTTCTGTATCTCCTCTTATCCCTTTTTCCTGATAGTAGCCTCCAGTGAAGTGCTCAGGAAATTCAGATTAAAATCCAGTTACTGAGCAGTGGATGTAGAACAAGCCAGTCAAGCAGCTAGCCACAGCGTTGGAACTATGTGAAATGACATTTTTTGAAATCACATTAAAATGACAGATGTGTAGGAGTGCTCTCATATCCAGTCTGAGGTCTCCTACGCTTTTCAAACCTCGCTAAGTACTCCCTCAGCAGCCCCTCCTCTATTAAACAGTCAGTAGGCTGTTCATGCGGCTGTCCTCCATCTAGTTACCACAGGCATTCCAGACAGAGAAGAAAATGCTTCACGTCCTGCTCCAGCTTCCACACGGGAAAAATGTCTACAACTTCTACTCACTGTTGTCTCTCCGGTTCCAGTCCAGGCCTTGTCCTTTCTTATGCTTAACTCAGCCGCTTTTAGGTCAGCCCCTGAGTCCAGTCTGTGCATAAATTTCTCCCCGCCTTCTCTCTCCTTTGTACCCTCCCACTCAAACCTCGGGCCGGCAGCTGCCAGCAGGAAGGGGCTCTGAGAATCCAAATGGGGATTTTCCAGACACTTCACCTTTTACTCATTATTAAAAAATGTGCTTTGCTCATTTGACGTGATTAGCTTCCTCTTGCTCTCAGTGATGTTGGGTGGATGAGGCCCTTGTCTTAAGCAGACCAAAGAGGGTCACAGCCTGAGCAAAATCTAGCCAGCCTTGTCTGGGAATCTTAGTACGCATAAACTGTAATCTTTTTCTCGGGCCCTTCCTACGCACCAGCCTGGGACACTTTAAAGCAATGTGTGGTCATTTCCCTCTGGGGAACCAGGGTTGCTGGACCACTGCATGACTCCTTGTCTTCCTCTCAACTTTTCTTCTCACTCATGGTGTCCATCGCAGACAATGTGTAGCCTGGACTATGACAATTTTTTTTTTTTTTTTTTGCTTTTTAGGGATGCACCCATGTGACTCTCTAGAAAGACACATGCCTTTCTACTTATTCCTCTTTTCTGTGATGGCAGTTTTATTTTTAATTTAATTTAATTTAATTTAATTTAATTTAATTTAATTTAATTTTTTGTCTTTTTAGGGCTGCACCCACAGCATATGCAAATTCTCAGGCTAGGGGTAGAACTGGAGCTGTAGCCACAGGCCTACACCACAGCCACAGCAACACCAGATCCGAGCCACATCTCCAACCTACACCACAGCTCACCGTCACACTAGATCCGTAGCCCACTGAGCGAGGCCAGGGATTGAACCTGCATTCTCACGGATCCTAGTCGGGTTCACTGAGCCATGAAGGGAACTCCCCTGTGACACACTGATCTAACCGAAGCCCCTCATTCGCCCTGTGCCTTGGTCACTCTCCTCTCTCAGTGGAAACAGTGCAGAGGGTGGAAACTTTTTTTTAAGGCTTCACAGGTCCTTTCTTCTTGTCATGGCACTCTTTCCGCCAAACTCTGACCACCTCCTGGCCCCTTGTAGGGGTGAATGCCACATATCCAGAAGATTTTGTAGCCCGTGACCTGCACAAAGGAAGGTCTCTATTTATATAACACTGTGCACACACAGAATCTGGGAGTTGTGGCTTTTAGCACTGGCAGGACTAACACTAGTGTCTTTAGCCAACCTTTTGGGGGGTTGCCACTTGCCTATGAGTGTGAAATCAAGCTACACAGGATCTGAGCTGCAGGGCCTGAACTGATTTGAGATGTTTTCTAAGTTGTTATATTAGCTGTACTGTGCTAGTAAGATGACAGGGCATTTCCACATCTTTTGCCTCATATGCTCCTCATTACAACCTGGTGAGATCAATATTCTCATCTGCATTTTCATATGTGGAAATATTAAAGCGTAATAATCACATTGATGACCAACACGCATCAAGCTCTTGGCTATGTCTCAGGTAGTGTTTTAAGCACTGTGCATGTATTAACTCATATTTCCTTCACAATAATTATTACAATTACCTAATTTGAAAGTTTAGCAAACTGAGGCCTAGAAAGGATAAGGGACTTGCTCAAGGTCACATAGCTCAAGGGCACAGCCAGTAAGTGGTGGTGCCCTATTTTAAACAGGCAGCCTTGCTCCAGAGCCCACATGTATAAACACTGTGCTATTTGGACTAAAAAGTTGGAAAGGTTAGCTCACTTACTCAAAGCCACAAAAATCATTAGAAGATAGATACTAGGTTGGACATTAGGCTTTCTGACTCCAAAAGTGCTCTTTTTTTCCCACTGTGTATTCATTTGTTCACTCATTCAATAAACACTAAATAAACACTACTGTGTGCCAAACACTGCATTAGGCACGAAGCACAAACCTGTTGCTCACAAGGAAAAGACAGTTTGGTGGGAGAGATAGACAAGTAAACAAAAAGCAAAGCATAGCGTGATGATGAGGAGCATAGCTTTCCTGCTCAGTGTATCCAGGTTCAAATCACAATATCATTACCTATTAGCAGTAGGACCTGCACCTGACATCCTCGTGCAAAAATTGGAGACAATAATATTAGTACATTCCTAATAAGATGGTCATGAGGATGAAAATGGATTGATATATGGAATAAACTTAGGAAGGTGCCCAGCACATAAAAAGTGTTAGATGAGGAGTTCCCTGGTAGCTCAATGGGTTAAGGATCTGGCATTGTCACTGTTGTGGCTTGGGTTGCTGCTGTGGTGTGTGTTTGATCCTTGGCCCTGGAAATACTGCATGCTGTTGGCATGGCCAAAAAAGTGTCAGGTGCTATTATTATTACTATTATTATTATTATTATTATTTATTATTGGTGGTGGTGCTTTCTCTGTTCTATAGTAGAGTTCCAATGGCTAAGAGAAGGCCCTAAGTCAGTGTTTGAGGAAGAGCCAGAGAATGCCTGGAAGGAGGACCAAGAAGACATAGGCAGGGGCCAGATAATGCACGGCCTTGAATGCTATGCATTATGCCAAGAGATGTGACAGAATGGGTTTGGAGCAGAGTCACTAGAGAGGTGGTTGACCAAAACCTACGTTTCTGCTATTTCAAGGAAAAGCAGTCTGGATTATCAACCTGTATATGTTCTCTAGAGCTCCCAGCATGCAGCAAAACTTTTTTTCCTAGCTCAGGTTCACAAGGTTGAATAGCTGTGAGGGGCCATATGAACAGCTGGTCTGTTTAGAAGGGAACTCAACCCTGTCTCAGTTGTCAGCAGCCTTCTGCTCCACTTGGTAAGAGCTTCAGGTCATCATACTCCCATATAACCTCCATGGCCTCAGGAAGTGACCTAGAAGTAATAAGGCTATTGGACAATGGCTTTTGGAGCTGATGTCTGTAGAGTGAGGATCTGGGAGTGGGGTGGGTGGAAATAAAAGGGTTAGACTATCTGGCTGCTGAGTAGTCTGACTTTTTTTTTTCCTTTCTTTTTTTTTTTTTTTTTTTTTTGGACTGAACCTAAGGCATATGGAAATTCCCTGGCTAGGGGTCAAATTGGAGCTGTAGCTGCCAGCCTATGATACAGCCATAGCGATGCCAGATCCAAGCTGTGTCTACGACTTACACCACAGCTCACAGCAACGCTGGATCCTTAACCCACTGAGTGAGGCCAGGGATCGAACCTTCATCCTCATGGATACTACTCAGGTTCATTTCCACTGAGCCACAATGGGAATTCCCAGGGATTTTTTTTTCATAAAATCATACATTCCAACATGAGCTAGACAAGCCATTATTGGTTTTAAGGCCACCATAGTTTTGGTTGTTTCTCATCTTCTCTTTTTTTTTCAAGTCACCTAATTGAGCTGATAGGTCCTGGAGAGCCTGGGGGAAAAAATAATTCATCCCTTGTCTTTATGATTTGTACAAGGCTTTATGATTTACAAAGAGCTCCCATATTCATTGGATTCTAAAGTACCCCTGGAAAGGAGGCAGGGCAAGCATTTGCATGGTTCTCATTTCTTATTTTACAGATGAACAAATCAGGGCAAGAGAGGGGAAAGCACATGCCCAGAGTCACACAGCTAATTAGCAGTGGACCTATGACTCTGTATTGGTTTTCTATGCTCTGTAACACATTACCACAAACTTAGAAGCTTAAAACACCAAATGTTTATTATCTCACCATTTCTTGTGCTAGAAGTCTGGGGATGGCTTAGAGGAGTTCTCTGCTTAGGGTCTCGTAAGACCATAATCAAAGTGCTGGCCAGGGCTGGGTTCTCATCTGGAGGCTCAACTAAGGAACAGTCTACTTCCCCACTTGTTGGCAGCATTCAGTTCCTTGAATTGAGTAGGATTCATGGCAGCTTGTTCTTCAAGCCAGCAAGGGGAGAACAAGTCTGCTAGCAGGATGGTGTCATCTACAACTGGCTCTCTGTATCCTTGGATTGCATGTCTGTGGATTCAGCCAACCATGGATCAAAACTATTAGAAAAAAATTCCAGAAAAATCCCCAAAGCCAAACCTGAATTTGTTGTGCTCTGGCAACTATTTACATTGTATTTATAACCATTTACATAGCATTTACACTTTACTAAGTGTTGTAAATAATCTATAGATGATTTAAAGTATACAAGAGGATTATGTAGGTTTTACGCCAAAACTACATTATTTTGTATAAGGAACTCAAGCAGAGTTTGGTACTTGCAGGCAGTCCTGGAACCAATCCCCCACAGATACTGAGGGATGACTGTATAACAATGTAATCATGAGAGAGAAAGAGAGAGAGAGAGAGATTTCATCCCTTCTGCCATATTCTATTGGTTAGGAGCAAATCATAGGTTCTGCCTCCGCTCAAGGGACAGAAGTGCTAGAAGTGGAGATTATAATTGCCACCTTAATGTCTCTTTGCCACAGACTCCAAGCCAGCTTTATCTGATTCTAAATCCAGTGGTCTTTCCACCGGATCACACTGTTGCCACTAGGGATGCATGACATCTAGTCCCACTATTCCCAAATGTATATATACCCATTCGAAGGTGCATTTTCCAAGCACAGAGTCGAATAAACCCATGAAGTCCACTCTGCCCTTAGATCTGTGCCTTGGATTACATAGCTTATGATCCTAACCAACTGATATATAGAAACATCACCACTTTCCTTTTTCTTTTTTTTAATTTTTAGGGCCAAACCTGTGGCATATGGAGGTTCCCAGGCTAGGGGTCCAATCAGAGCTACAGCTGCTGCCCTACGCCACAGCCTAGTCTGTGACCTATACCACAGCTCACCGCAACACTGGATCCTTAATCCACTGAGCGAGGCCAGGGATCAAATCCACATCCTCATGGATCCTAGTCAGGTTTGTTAACTGCTGAGCCATGAAGGGAACTCCCCACCATTTTCTTAACTTAGGGAAAAAAAAAAACAGTTAATCACTTCTAAAGATGGTATGTTGTTTTGGGACAATTTTGTGCAGACCCTGAGCTTGTTATCTTCAAAAAAAGGATGTATGTCTTTTCATTTTAGGAGATTTTCAGCTCTTACCCTGAAAACTTCCAAGGTATTTACAAAGGCAAAAGGAGTTGTGCTGTGTTTTGCCTCTTTTGCCTTTGTGGCTAAGTCTCATTATTTTGATTCAATTAATGACTGTCAGGGAAGATGAGACCTGGGAGAAAAGGAGTTAAAGACCTCGTTGAATCATCTAGCCAGGACCAGAAAGCTCTCTGTGGATGGTTTCTAATGTTTAGGTTTGCCAGCAAAGGAACCCCGTAGCTTTTTCCAGAAGCCTGTTCTTAAATTATGGTAGGGGCTACATCAACTATTCATTTCATTCACTTTCAGTAAGTGTTTATTGCATTCACTTTCAGTAAGTGTTTATTGAGCAATGCTTTTTGTAAGGCACCATTCTAGATACTAGCAATACTGAGATTACCATCCCTCTGCTCAAGAAGCTCACAGTGGAGTGAAGACTCAGACAAGCAAACTATCAGAAGGCTGCAGAACTGCTTTAATGGAGGTATGCACTGAGCCTGTGGGATTCTGTCTAAGGGGGTCAGAAAAGAGCTATGCTTACTCAAGATTGTAAACCCAAAGTATCCAGGACCAAGCAAATGGATATAGGAAATGGAGGAGTCTGTACTGAACTGGAGGGCACTGTAATTTAAAAATGTAAACACCATTAGATTCTAATAAAATACAGCCTGCAAACTGCCTACTTGTGACCCCAGTGTAGACAGAAGTTAGTATTTATGCTAAGATTTCAGTAATAACAGTGAATTCTTACATAGAGGTTACTGTGTACTGGGTAAGCTTATAAACAATTTAAATGTATTAACTCATCTAAATCTCCATAACAAGCCTATTAGTTGGGTAACTGTTTTATAGATGGGGAGACAGAGACTCAGAGAAGTTAGATAATTTACCTGAAGTCACACATAATAACCAGAGCTGGAACTTAAGCTCAAACAGCCTGGTTTCAGAACCCATGCTCCAAACTACCATGCCTCAGCTTATGATTAAAGAGATGATTAAGTGTCTGAAAGGTGGCAAGAGAATGTGCCATGAAGAAGCAGCAAGATTTGCAACGATGGAGGTCTGGAGATTCTGAGGGATTTCAATGTCTGTAAACCATGTAGTATTTCTGGAATAGAAAGTTTGTGTTTGAGGGTGCTGGTGAGGGGAATAAGTAGGGTAGGGTAAGAAGATAGAGGAAACTCCTTTCCTTAGATAGGAGTTTATTAAGCACTTGCTATCTGTCAAACACTTACAAAGCATTGTGCCAAGTGCTAAGGTAGACCTAGGCGCAAGGTGATGGAAGGGTTTAGAGAAGGAGCATCAAACTCAGCATAAGGGAGTCTGAGAGCACTTTCCAGAAAAATGATTGGCTTTACCTAAGTCTTGAAGGGTAAATAGGGGTTGATTGGACAAAGTAAACAGGAGAGGACATTGTAAAGAGAGAGAAACAGGTGTAGGAATGCAATTCTGAACTCTTGGTAAAAATGATCTTCTTTAAAAAAAATTTTTTTGACCTTCTTTTTTGTCTCATGTTTTCCTTTTCCTTTTAATTTTTTTCTTTTTTTTTCTTTTTTTGGCCATCCCACAGCATATGGAGTTCTGGGGCCAGGGATCGGATCCCATCCACAGTTTGTGACCTATGTCATAGCTGTGGCAATGGTGGATCCTTAAACCGCTATGCCAGGTTGGGGATCAAACCTACATCCCAGCAGGATGGAAATCCTGTGAAATTGGATTATTATGATCACTATACAACTACAGATGTGATAAATTCATTTGAGTAATTAAAAAAACAAAACAAAACAAAAAACCTACATCCCAACACTCCAGAGACACTGCCAAACCTGCTGTGCCACAGTGGGAACTCTTCTTTTCCTTTCTATCCTCTCACCTATTCACGTGTCACAATTGGAAATAGAAAGTCAGAGAAAAATTGGACTAAGTGTTGCTCCACAGAATATCCATGTTCCGGCATACCTTTCAGAGTCAAGGGGGATGAATTTGGGGTTAGAATAACTGAGTTTGGGGTCAGGCACTTTATCCACATTAACTCCAATTAGTTCCAATCAACCCTGCAAGCTTTTCTTTTTTTCTTTTTATTAAAGTATAGTTCATTTACAATGTTGTGTCAATTTTTGCTTTACATCATAGTGACCCAGACATATTCTCATAATATATTCCATCATGTTCTATCCCAAGAGACTGGATATAGTTCCCTGTGCTATACAGTAGGACCTCATTGCTTATCCAGTCTAAATCCAATAGTTTGCATCTACCTTTTAAACACTTTATCCACATTTTTTTGGCTGTGCCCACAACATGTGGAAATTCCAGGGCCAGGGATCAAACCTGCACCACAGAACTGACCCAAGCCACAGCAGCCAGATTCTTAACCCACTGAGCCACCAGGGAGCTCCTATCCACATTTTACAGAGGAAATAGAGGTTCAGAGAAGTGGTGTCACCTGCTTAAAGAACTCTGTTAGTAAGGTGGCATAATTTCGGATTTGAACCCAGGCTCCAAAGTCTGCATTCTCCTATTCTCAACCTCTGAGAACCTTCTTTCAAATGAAACCATGTTGTCTCTTAGTAACAACAGCTAAGAATCATTTATTGCAAGCTTGGTCCACAATTCCAAACTCTTTCCCTCAACATTTCCTTCCTCTGAGTCTTGGATCTCTCAGCTGTAAAACAAGGGTGTGGTGGAAATTACTACTGTCACCACTATTTGGTTCCTTTCTACTTTCAGTAATATGGGGGTATTATACTTCCTTGCCCCCTTTAAGATAAATGTGGTCATTCACTTGCTCTAACCAATGAAATAAGAACAGAAGTTATGTGTGTCACTTTAGGGTGGAAGTGTTTAAGGGATCACATGATTCTCTGTCTTCTCTTCCCCCTAGACAACATTCCAAATGGTACTGCTTCCATTGGCCTAGGTTTCTGTGTGAAGCTGACATGGACCAGAATTCTCCATTGACCAAAAATATAGAATGAATAAACATTATATATTTAAACACATATAGTGAGTAAAAAAAATACTTTCATTGATTTAAGCTATTGAAATTCTGGGGTTTGTTACCATAACCTATTATATTTTGACCAATACATAGGTGAACGTCCTTGATCTTGTGGATTTGTTGTGGAAAACAATGAAATAATGCGAGTAGATGTGCTTTATAAATTCTGAGGCTGTGTGCCCATGTTATAATTGAATTTCTCTGTACAAATAGGATTTTTGTAGACAATTACATTGTATCTTTTTACATTATAGACAGATATTTACTTGTAATGCATAGCACTCTTGTGTGCAAGCTTCTGTTCTATCTATAGAGAGAGAACCAACTCTGAGATCTAAAGTTGATTTCTCAAAGACTCTGGGTAGCTGTTAACCTATCACTCTGAGAAAAACATAACTGATTCCATTGTTTTTTCCAATCTAGGCTCAAGGAAACAATTGAGGAGGAAGACAACACGTCCTCCCCCAGACAGCAACTCATTTTTTAAATTGAAGCATAGTTGATTTATGTTATATTAGTTTCAGGTATACAACATAGTGATTCAATGTTTTTATAAATTATACTCCATTTAAAGTTATTACAAGATGAATGGACAAAGAAGATGTGGTACATATATACAATGGAATACTACTCAGCCATAAAAAAAATAAAAAATGTCATTTGTACCAACATGGATGGACCTAGAGATTATCATACTGAGTGAAGTAAGACAGACAGAGAAAGACAAATATCACATGATAAAACTTATATGTGGAATCTAATAAAAAATGCTACAAAAGAACTTATTTATAAAACAGAAACAAACTCACAGATTTCAAATCCAATCTTATGGTCACTTAGGTGAAAGCATTGTATAGAGGGAGGAATTGGGAAGGTAGGGATAACATATACACTACTTATAAAATAGATGATTAACAAGAACCTACTGTATAGCACAAGAAACTCTACTCAATAGTTTGTAGTAACTTATATGGGAAAAAAATAATGGATATATTTACATGTATAACTGATTCATTTTGCTGTACAGCTGAAACTAATAGTTAACTATACTCCAATAAAATTTTTTTAAAGAAATGATTAAGTCATAAAGGAAAAATGCTCTAAAAGTTGGACATTGAACAAATGGCCCACCTCTATATACAATTGGTTATTCAGCCAACAATGAAAAAGAACTTATTGGGATAACTTTAATGCTTTACTCTGACTGTATATACAGTAAAATTGTTAGAAAATGGAAATTTCCAGTATGATAAAAAAGGAAAATAAAAGAGAATTTAAGGGAAAAAAAGTTATTATGAAACAATGGCTATATTTCCCTGTGTTGTACAATATATCCTTGTTGCTTCTCTATTTCATACATAGTAGCCTGTACCTCTTAATCACAAACCCCTAACTTCTTGCTCCTCCCCCTTTCCTTTCCCCTTTGGTAATCTTTAGTTTGTTCTCTATATCTGTGAGCCTGTTTCTGTTTTGTTATACACATATGTTTGTTTTATTTTTTAGATTTTGCATATAAGTGATAAAAGAGTATTTATCTTTCTCTAACTTATTTCACTAAGTATAATGCTCTCTAGGCTCATCTACATGGTTGCAAATGGCAGAATTCCATATATATGGCTGAGTAATATATATATGTTCTTTATTCGTTTATCTGTTGATGGACACAGGTTGCTTCCATATTTTGGCTATTGTAAATAGTGCTGCCATGAACATTGTGGTGCATGTATCTTTTTGAATCAGTGGGTTTTTTTTTTTCAGATATATTCCCAGGAGTAGAATTACTGGGTCGTATCATAGTGGTATTTTTAGATTTTTGAAAAACCTCCGTTCTGTTTTCCATAGTGACTGTACCAATTTACAGTCCTACCAACAGCGTACAAGTTTCTTTTTCTCTACAACCTTGTCAACATCTATTACTTGTAGACCTTTTGATGACAGATAGCAACTCTTGATTCTGCCTCTTCTGGAATGGAGGAAGGCTGGAGATCTTAGCTCTGATTAATTTCAAGCTAATAACCCCACCAGATGCTGACTTGAAAACATTAGCCTAAAAGGGCTGGTCATGACACTTGTCATGTATTGTGGCTTGGATGGTTTATGACCATGGGAAAAAGCCAACCCTTCCCCCAGACTTTCCTCACTCAAGCCCAGCAAGGTTGCCATCAAAACAGAAGCTCAGGACTAGGGAGTCTGTGGGTCAAAGAGGAACACAGACTTCAGCAACATCTGCTGCCAGTCTCTCTTTTGTCTATGAGACCCTAACCACATAGCTATCTTTTTCCTCCTTGCACATAAAGTTTATTCTTGACTAAGAATATTTATGCTTGCTGTTCCCTATGACTAAATGCTCTTCCCACAGGTCTTCCCAAGCCTGCTTCTTATCATTCGGGTCTTAGCCCGAAGGCATCTCCTCAGAAAAACCTTCTTTGTCCCTTCTAATATTATCCCCAGTCACTCCTTATGTCCTCACCCTGATTTATTTTACTTTAGAGCATCCATAACAACCTATTATATTTTTTAGTTATTATTTATTTATATAGTTATTTGTTTATTTTTATGTTTATTTTATGCTGTTATTTGCATATGTGTATGTATTTACTTATTTATATATTTGTATACTACATATAAATGGTTTACATACTATACTAATTTCCTTATTTCACTTGTCTCTTTTGTTCATTTGCTCTATCCTCAGTACCTAGAACAATGTTTGGATAAAGTAGGTGCTCAATAAATATTTGTTAAGTGCATGAGCATATAGCACTCCTCCAATAGCAGAGTAGAGTTTCCCACAAACACACCCTAGATTCTAAGTTTCTTTTGGAAGTATCAGGGCTTTGGGGAAGCAGATACAAACTACTTGGCATCTTTCCTTTCTTCTTTCCTTTATTAATTTTGCAAATGTTTATTGAGCACTTAGAGGAAGAAGAACATAGAAAAAAGCACTGGGACCATGTTCAGCCTTTGCTCCTCTGGATGATTTCCAAAATATTACTGAGAAAATAAAAAGGCAATCATATCAAAGAAGGTTCAGAAAAGGGAGGGCAATAATATGGAGAGGCTCCACACAGGGTATTAAAGCCTCTTATAAAGTAACAGTAATGGAAATGTGGTTGTGCTTATCCAAGTATAGATCAACTGACCATAAATATATCTAATTGTTATCATATTAATAATTATGAAAATAGTTTGCCTATATGATAAAGTAAAAAATATATACCTGGGATCTCCCGTTGTGGCTCAGTGGGTTACAAGTGTGACTAGTATCTATGAGGATACAGGTTTGATTCCTGGCCTCGCTCAGTGGGTTAAGGCTCTGGCATTGCCATGAGCTGTGGTGTCGGTCGCAGACGCAGCTTGGATCTGGTATTGCTGTGGCTATAGCCTAGGCCAGCAGCTGCAGCTCTGATTCGATCTCTAGCCTGAGAATTTTCATATGCCACAGGTGCACCCCTTTAAAAAAGGCAAAAAATGATTACATACCAATGGGGATTTGGAAAAGATATTTAATTATTGGTATTATAATAATTACTTAATAATCAGGAAATTTATATTTACATCTTATGGTGTACATAAAAGTAAACTCAAAGTGGATTAAATAATACATTTTAAAAACTCAGTCATAAGAAACTTTGAGGGAAAAGGGATTGAAATAATTTTTAGATGTCCTTTGGAATAATTTTAACTTTTTATTTAAGTTTTTAAAAGTTACAAAAGTAGAGCTCAACAGAACTTACTGTATATTTAAAATCTTCTATATAGAGAAAAGGAACAAAACTAAAAAGTAAAGGAAGAAATAGTTAAGGAAATATGTACATAAAATATAATAGAAAAGATTAGCACATATATAAAGGTATCAAGAATGAGATGGATAAATAAACAAAGTACATGAAAATAAGTCACAAAAGAAGGAAAGAGGTAAGAGTAAATAAACATATGCAGACAACTTCAAAATCACTAATAACAAAGGAAATGTAAAGTGAAACAATAAATAATAAGCACTTGACACCTATTAAATCTGTCCATAATTGGTCCTTTTGGAAAGCAATTTGGTAATACGGATCAGCAGAATTCAAAATACTTAAATTCCTTGACCTGAATCCTACTCCTGAGAGCCAATCCTAAGGGAAAAAGTCAATAGATAAAAAAGCTATATATATGAATATTGTTATAAGAATAATACAGAAAACATCTAAGACTTAACAACAGAGAAAAAGATATTCAAATTTAAAAATGATAGTTATGAAAACTGTGTAGAATCATAAAACTATATGTTAGTAGAGAGGAAACTAGGACACAGGAAAACCAAGTCAATTCTTCAAGTTCACCTTGTCAGTAATTGGTGAAGCTGGGACTTGAACTCAAGCAATGCAGCAATCAGAGTCTATGGATGTCTTAGTCTGCTCACTCTGTCATAACAAAATACCATAGACAGGGTGGCTGAAACAACAGAAAGTTATTTTCTCATAATTATTGTGACAGAAAAGTCAAAGATCAAGATTCTGGCAGAGTTCAGTTTCTGGTGAGCGCCCTCCTTCTGACTTGCGGACAGTTGCCTTCTTTCTGTGTTGTCACATCGTGAAGAGAGATCTCTGCAGACTCTGCTTCTTTTCTAAGGACACCATTTCTATCAGGTTAGGGCCCCACCCTTATGACCTCGTGTTGCCTTAATCACCTCCTTTAAGATCCTATCTTCAGTACAATCACACAAGGTAATTAGGGTTTCCATGTATGAATTTGGAGGGACACAAATCAGTTCATAGAATTCTGTCCCCTTGCCCCACCAAGTTCATGTCCTCATTGCATGCATAATGCATCCTTTCCATCCTAACAGCCCACAAAATCTTGATTCATTACAGCATCACTAAAGTCGAAAGTCGGAAGTGTCATCTAAATATGATCTAAATAAGGTATGGGTGAGACTTGAGGTACAATTCATCCTGAGGCAAAATTCCTCTCTGGCTGTGAACCTGTGAAACCAGTCAAGTTATATGCTTCCAAAATACAGTGATGGATTGATTGTAAGATAGATGGAGGAAAGAAGGAAGGAGTGAAGGGTTCCAAGCAAGTCTAATACCTAGTAAGGCAAATTCCATTAGATGTTAAGGTTGGAAAATAATCCTCTTTGGCTTGATGCCCCTCTTTCTGCATGCACAGTGGTGGTGGTCCCACCCATAGGGCTCCAGGCAGCCCTGTACCCATCACTTTAGTTGAGGGCTGTCTGGCTTATTTATACTAAGGGGACAGCAGCACTCTGAAAACAAGAAGGCAGACCTGATGATCTCTGAATCCTTTGGGACCATTCTTCCCTTGTTTTGAAGAATAGTGCATGTTTGCACCTGAAGAGCTCTATGGTCCAGTCCTGTAGAGTCTAAGGAATCAGACAGCCTTTCTTTATTTCATTTTTTTTCTGTCCTCTTTAGTCCAAGCTGGCAGTGTTTCTGTTGTAGTAATCCCATATCTATTTCTAGCTTCTGTTGAAATGGCTGATCAAATTTATGAGTTGAACCCAGGATCTTATCAAACGATTTTTCAGCCACCACACCTTTAGCATCCTCTTAAGTGGATATGTTCTCATTTTTTGCAACGTGGATAAACTAAGAATTTTTAAAAAACAGGTTCTGGTTCCTTTTTGTCTAACAATTCCTTCCTAAATTCATCTCTCTTTCCTTACATTTTACTATACAAAGTAAGAAGGATCCAAGCTACATCTTCAACAGTTTGCTTAGGAGTTTCCTCTGCTGGAGTTCCCATTGTGGCTCAGTGGTAATGAACCCAACTAGTATCCATGAGGATGCAGTTTTGATCCCTTGCCTCACTCAGTGGGTTAAGGATCCAGCATTGCCATGAGCCGTGGTGTAGATCACAGACATAGCTCAGATCCTGCCTTGCTGTGTAGGCCGGCAGCTTGTGGCAACACCAGATTCTTGACCCACTGATCAAGGCCAGGGTTGATCCATCAACTTCAAGGAGACTATGTTGGGTTCCTAGCCCACTGAGCCACAGTGGGAATTCCCCATTACCCAATTTTGAATACACTTCCACATTTTTATGTACTTGCTACATCAGCACCCTATTTCTAGTTACCCAAATCTGTATTAATTGACATTCTCCAGAGAAACAGAATCAATAGGATTATATAATAATATAATAATTATATAATATAATTTTTGTAAAGAATTGGCTCACATGCTTATGGAGCCTGAGATACCCCAAGATCTGCAGCAGCCAAGCTAGAGAGCTGGGAGAACTGATGGTGTAGTCTCAATATTGGTCTGAGGGCCTGAGAATCAGGAAAGCCAATGGTGTAAATTCCAGTTTGAGAGCCAGCAGGCTCAAGATCCCAAAAGAACTGATTTTTCAGTTTGAGTCCAAAGGCAGGAAAAGATCTATGTCCTAGCTCAAGTATTCAGGCAGGAAGTGTCCCCTTTTATTCACAGAAGAGTCAAAACATTTTTGTTCTATCCAGGTCTTCAACAGATTGGATGGGGCTGACCCATATTAAGGAAAACAGTCTGCTTTACCCAATCTATGAATTCGAATTTTAATCTTACCCAGAAATACCCTAACAAACACACCCAGAATAATGTTTGACCAAATGTCTAGGCACTCTTTGGCTCAGTCAAGTTGACACAAAATTAACCATCACAGTGGGTTTAACCATGAGATTATTTTACTAGTGCCTGCCCTCCTCGACACATTAATTGGCTCTTTATGCACCCTTCTTAATTATTTTACTGTTTACTCTTCCATGTGTGTTTTTCTGGATGCTAATTATTATTATTAGGATTTGAATTGGAATTGGCTTCATCTAATTCAGCCTCCGCTCTTCTGCCAGGGCAAATTTATTCAAGTACAAATCAGATACTGTTCTTCTCTTGATTAAAATATTTTGAGTTTCTCAAACTCTCTAAACTCACCAGGTATGCTAGACCTTTCATGATCTGACCCCTGCAAATCAATCTAGCCTCCTGCTCCACCTTTCTTGCTAAACTCTAGTAACTTGCTATACTCTAATAACTTGCATTTCCCAAAAGTGTGTGCATTCATTTTCTGCCATGGTTTTGCTCATGCTTTATCCCTCTGCTTAGAATATTCCATTAATCCTCCTGTGCCAGACAAACTTTTATACTTATTGGTGTTATCTTCTCTGTGAAGCTTTCCTTAATCCTGCAGTCTGGCTTAGGAACTATCCTTCTGTGTCCCGCAGTTTCCTGTATTTACATTTATTCTGACAATTATCTCTGTATGTTTGTTTCCTTTTTAGTTGTATGCCTTCTCTACCGGACTGCATGTTCCTAGAGATCAGATACTTAGTCATATACCCAGTGCCCAGCACATTGTAATTGACTCATATATGTTGGTTGAAGAAATGAGTTGTTGCAACAATAATGAAATGTATAAAGAGGTTATTGTAACTGTTTGGGGAAGAAGTAATGAGATCTAGATCAGAGTGGTGGCAATGGAAATGGCAAAGAGGGAACAGGTTTAAGACACATTTGGGAGATAGAATCAATAGAATGTGGAGATGAAATATAAAGGCTGAAGGAGAGAGTGAAGTCAAGGATGACTGGGGTTTTTTTTGGCAGGGAAATTGGTAATGCAATAAGAGAAGGGAGTATAGGATGCAGAACTGGCTTGGGAAAGTAAATATACGTTATTATGGCAAGAGTAGCTGATGACAGCAGGAAATCCAGGCAGAGATGCCCAGCTAGTTAGAAATACTAACTAGAGCTTGGGATTGAGACAGGGAGGCCAAAATCACTCAGAGAGGACAGCTGATGTAGGAAATGTGATGGTGAAGAAAGAGTCTGCAGGAAGAGAGGAGACTTGGAAAGAGAATTGTGAGGAAAGCTTGCTATGGGTGGGCTAGAGGGAAAGTGGAGTCTTGAGAGGCAAAGAAAGAGCTGTCAAAAAGGTAATGAGAGAAACTGACGTGTGCTGGCTCATGGAAGCCTAGGGGGAAGAAAATAATTCTCAAAGAGGAAGAAATCAGCAATGTTAGAAGATCATGGAAAAGGAGGACAGAGATTTAGACTATGTGAAGATTGTTGAAACATCTGAGATAATAGTATAGGTTGACTAGCAGGGCCAGAAGCCAGTATGAAATTTCGCATTATGAAGCCAGAAGTTTGATGGTATAAGGAAAGAAAAAGACAGAAATATATCTCCAGGGAGTAGAAAGATTGAGAGGTAAGCATGTGTAATATGGCTACTTGTAGAATTCCTTTCATAAGTGATTGAGCAATTTTAAAAATCACCAAGTGACTGCATGGCAAATATCATTTTCCAGTTCTCCCCAGCTCTACTCACACCACAAAACCCGTACCAATCTTGTAAAAATGTACACCTCATACAATATAAACTCATGTTCTCAACCTCTAAGGTGGCTTAAAGCAAGGCCTTCCAATTGGGGCAATCAACCAAATTTCACTCTTGACAAAGAGATAGTTAAGACTTCTGGTATCAAATTCCACAAGTTAAATGCCAACAATAGCCCTTCTTATGCAAACCATCTTTTCAGAGCATTTCTCTATGCCTCCTCCCACTGTTGACTCTCTCTCTCTCTCTCTCTCTCAATTTTTACTCTCTTTTTCTCCTTCTCTAAAGAGTATTCAAGAGCTTCAGAGTTTGAAAATAATTACTCTGTATAACATTTTGATTTGATGGTGGGAGTGAGGGCAGGAAGGCAGAGAAAGTTATTAGAATTTCAAAAACATAGTGGTTTATGCAAGTCAACACAACAAGTGCAAAACTGAGCCAGACAGGGTAAGATGTTATGATTTCATAGGCCCTGCTACATCATTTTAAATCTACTTAGATATTACCTCCCAAACTCAGCTTACCTATATAGAGAGTACCCAGACAATAGTTTCCAGCTAGAATTGTACTTTATCCATAAAATGACCCTCCCCTCTACATAGCCAGTCTATAAGATCTGAGTGCTTAGCCATTGACCCTTCTGCTTAACCCAGACCTCAGGATTTCTATATTCTTGTCCCTCAGGACAAGAGTCACCTACCACTCCACCATTTTCCACAAATAGGGGGGAAAAGTGACTAACATTGATCATCTAACACCGAGGTACCAGGCATTCAATCCTCATAGGGGCAAAGTTGCTATCATTAGTTTCATTTTACAGGTGGTAAACTGTGGCTCATTGAGGAACTTTTCTAACTTTGTCTTATGGACTTTTCTAGGGGACCTAATAAATTGGTAAAGGTGGAATTTGAGCAAAATGAGTTCACTACCACTACACTTTGACAACTTGTATAGAAACTTTATTTAACCAGGCCCATAATGCTCATTTGTATCCTATGTTTTCCTAAACTTTATCTCCTATCCAGTTCTCCAATTTCCTGTTTCTTCAAAGAACTAATACAATTTGCCAATACAAGGAAGTTATGCTTAGTAATTGACAGGGAGCAGAGTTTAGAGGGAAAGTACAATGAAGTTTGATTTGATTATCTTTTTTTTTTTTTTTAAGTTCCTGGGTCAGGTATTGAATCCAAACCACAGCTGTGGCAACACCAGATCCTTTAGCCCACTGCTCCAGGCTGGGAATCAAACCTTCAACTCTACAGTGACCCTACCTGAGCCGCCGCAGTTGGATTCTTTACGCACTGTGCTACAATGTGAATTCCTGATTTGATTATCTTATTTCCCACCTACTATTCTGGTCTAGGCTCCTGGAAAAGGGTAGAAATCTTTTGACCTAGGATACTGGACTCCTAGCCATCCTAGAGAAACCTGGTAGACCAGGTGGGTTTGGCTTCTCTTTGGCCAGAGAAGGCAGTATCTTGGTCTTTCATTTAAATATTCCATGTCAGCACGTTTCTAGGAGTCCATTATCCTAGGTCAAAAGATTTCTACCCTTTTCCAGGAGCCTAGACTAGAACAGTAGGTGAGAAATAAGATAATCAAATCAGGAGTTCCTACTGTGGCAAGGTGGGTTAAGAATCCAACTGCAACAGCTCGGGTTGGATTGCTGCAGAGTTGCAGGTTTGATTCCCAGCCTGGAGCAGTGGGTTAAAGGAACTGGTGTTGCCACATCTGTGGTTTGGATTCTATCCCTGACCAAGGAACTTCCATATGCCTTGTGTGCAGCCTTAAAAAAAAAGATAATCAAATCTTACTATAGATCCAAAGTATATCTTGTATGGCAAAATGAATTCACTACCACTATGCTTTGACAACTTCTATAGAATTTTTATTTAACCAGGCCCTGTTTCTCCACAGGGACTATGAGAAACCTGAGGTTTTCTTTTTTAATTTTTATTGAAATATAGTTGATTTAAATGTTGTGTTAGTTTCAAGTGTACAGCAAAGTGATTCAGTTATTCTTTTTAAGATTATTTTCCATTTTAGGTTATTATAAGATATTGCATTTAGTTCCCTATACTATACAGTACATCTTTGTTATCTATTTTATATATAGTGGTGTATATATGTTAATCCCAAACTCCTAATTTACCCCTCCCCCCTTTCCCCTTTGGTAACCATAAGTTTGTTTTCTATGTCTGTGAGTCTGTTTCTGTTTGTAAATAAATTTGTATTAATTTTTAGATTCCACATACAATTCTATCATACATTTGTCTTCATCTGATTACTTTACTTAGTATGATAACCTTAGTCCATCCATGTTGCTGCAAATGGCATTATTTCGTCTTTTTATGGCTGAGTAATATTCCATTGTATATAAATGCCCTATCTTCTTTATCCATTCCTCTGTTGATGGATACCTAGGCTGCTTCCATATCTTGGCTATTGTAAATAGTGCTGTGATGAATTGGGATGCATGTATCTTATGGGTTTTTTTTTTCTGAATATATGCCCAGGAGTTGGGTTGCTGGATCATATGGTAGCTCTATTTTTACTTTTTAAAGAATCTCTATACTGTTCTCCATAGTAAAGCCTGGGATTTTCTAGAGCTGTTTGTCTTATGGACTTTGCTAGGGGCTCTTCACCTACCCACATCACTCCTTCTCAAATCCAAAAGGCTCTCTACTGAAAATGATCTATCCCTGGAAATGGCCTGAACCCCTGCTGCATTCCACTTAGTTTTCTACATTGGGCATCTGGATTTTGGAGTATAAGTGATTTTAATATGCCTTTTAGGTCAACACCAGGATGAATACAATTGCTGAAAGTATGTTTTAGGCTCTAAGTCAAATTTTTACCTTGCACTTGTTTATATATCAGATTTTTTTTTTTTTTTTTTTTTTTGCTCCAGTGCCATCACAACAACATCAGTTCTGGGCAAAGTGGTACTGTTAGCTTTTCCCATCAGCTGCCTCCCACCCCCAGTTTTTCTGTCTGGCCCCCTCTTTCTTTTTTAGCACTTCTCCCTCCCTCAGAGACTTCCAGTAACACTAAGCCCTTGCTCTGAGGAATAAAACTCATGGGATAATGTCCAGTCATAAGCTAATAAGAGTGGTGGTTTAATGCAGTAACGATCTCAATGATTCCCTGAAATCCTACCATGTAAATGTCCTCCAACTTTCCCAAATAAATACTCCATTTGTTACTATGTACAGCCACATAGCCACTCTCGAAAATGGCCAAGGAAACTGGGATAAACACATTCATTCATTCATTCACTTATTCATCTGTTTAACAATTTTTTGTTGAGCACCTCAGCTGAAGGTATTCTAAGTAAGGTGAATAGCATGAGAAAAGACAGGGAGATTAAAGCAGAGCTTGACTGGTTCCAAGAACTGTAAGTATTTGAGATTAAATTAAGTGTAGGATGCAAATATGCATGTGAATATAGATAAGACCTGAGAAATAATTACAGGTTAGATCAGAAAGGACCTTGCTTGTCATTCTGAGGAGTTTGGGACATTATCTTGAAGGTAGTGCAGAACAGTTGAAATATGTTAAGTAGGACAGTGACACAATCAGAGGTATGTTTTACAAAAGTTACTCAAAAGTCATCACAGTGTGGATAATTCTGAGCAAAATTAAAGACAGCTTTAAGATATCATCCAAGTGAAAAACAAGTCCTTAGCCTATAAAAGTTATAGGAAAACCCCTCTTCCTTTATAGTGGTCATCAGAAAAATCAAAGAGTAGCTTATTTAAAAGCAACTGAGAGCAGTGCAGTTGTGTCTAATCAGGACACCCCAAGGGAATCTGCTTTTGTTGGCAGTGGGCCCAAGCATTCTGTCTATGGCATAGCCTTGACTAATTTATGGTCCTTGGTTCCTGAAAGATAGAGCTGGTATATGATACTTTCCCATCAGCACTTATGGGTTTCACCCAATAAAAACTTCCTGGATCCCACACATTCCTCTAGCTATCACTTTATCTCTTTTTTCTCCTTTACAACCATACTTCTGGAAGGAATTTATAGACTCACTTTTGTATTGTCTCACTTCCTATTCACTCCCCAATCCCATACAATCAGATTAGTGCTACCACTACTTTACCAAACACAGATCTCACTAAGGTTATTAATGACTTTGATGCTAAATCTGATGGTCATTTCTTTGTTCTTGTATTCTTTATTTCTGTGCATAATTCAATACAGTTCATCAATTCCTTCTTGAAACATTGTCTTTCTTTAGCTTCTGGGATAAGTTTTATCCTGCTCTCCTCCTGCCTCTTTGTCCCTCTTACTTCTACTCAATCTTAAAATGTTGGCATCATCTAAGTTTCACCCTAGACCCTCTCATTTTCTCACTTAACTTTCTCCTCCAGATGAACCCAACAATTCCCATGTCTTCAATAATAACATACAATAACAACTCCCATTTCTATATTTCTAGATTTCTCTTCTAAAGCCAATTGGCACATGAAAAAATTTTTAACATCACTGATTATTAGAGAAATGCAAATCAAAACTACAATGAGGTACCACCTCACACTGGTCAGAATGGCCATCATTAACAAGTCAACAAATAACAAATGCTAGAGAAGATGTGGAAAAAATTGTACCCTCCTTCACTGTTGGTGGGAATGTAAATTGGTACAACCACTATGGAAAACAGTATGGAGGTACCTCAGAAAACTAAATATAGAACTACCACATGATCCAGCAATCCCACTCCTGGGGATATATCCAGACAAAACTTACATTGAAAAAGATACATGAACCTCAATGTTTATCTCAGCACTATTCACAATAGCCAAGACATGGAAACAACCTAAATGTCCATCAACATATGAATGCCTTAAGAAGATGTGATATATATACACAATGGAATACTACTCAGCCATAAAAAAGAACAAAATAATGCTATTTGCAGCAACATAGAAGGAACTAGAGACTCTCATTCTAAGTGAAGTAAGTCAGAAAGAGAAAGACAAATACCATGATATCACTTATATCTGAAATCTAATATACAGCACAAATGAACCTATCTACAGAAAAGAAACTCGTGGACTTGGAGGACAGACTTGTGATTGCCAAGGGGGAGGGGGAGGGAGTGGGATGGACTGGGAGTTTGGGGTTAGCAGATGCAAACTAATGCATTTGGAGTGGATAAGCAATGAGATCCTACTGTATAGCAAAGGAAACTATATCTAGTCACTTGTGATAGAAGATGTTGGAGGATAATGTGAGAAGAAGAATGTATATATATGTATGACTGGGTCACTTTGCTGTACAGCAGAAATTGATGGAACATTGTAAATGAACTAAAATAGAAAAATAAAAATCCTACAAAAATAGTATATCTGGTCACTTATCTGACATGCATCTGAAATCATTAATATCCAAAATCAAACACATTATCTTCCTTCTTATTCAAACTTGCTCTTCATCCAGTGCTCTGCAACTCATAAAAAAGAGCACCATTCCTCCAGTGAAACATACCAGAATTCAATTATTCTTGAGACTTTCCTCTCCCAAGTACAAAATAATTGATATAATCTCAATGACCACTGCATGGCTTGACCCCTTCTGAATTCTCCAGCCTCATTTTATGTTCTGTGCTCATAGGAAAGTTGCCTTCTCTCAATTCCTTGAGGACACCCAAGTGTTTTTTTTGTTTTGTTTTGTTTTTTTTTTGCCTCAAATTCTTTATTTTGATGAATCCTCTTCCTAGAAAATTCTTTCCACAAATTTGTACCAGAAGAACTCCTATGTAACCTTTATGTCTCAACTTGTGTCACTTCCTTGGATGAAACTTCCTGGATCCATCTGATTAAATTTGTTCTTCTAGCACATCTTCATCTCCCACTGAATTACTTTCCCAGGGTGGCCCATAATTTTTCTTCATAGCACTCCATTATAATTTTAAGTATTTATTCATTTTTGAGGATGTCTACATACTGTGTCTCTCCCCTACTTGACTATAAACTGCAAGGGGACAGGGACACTATCAGTATTGTTTAGTTCTGTGTCCTCAACACTGAGACCTGACACATAGCAAGTAGTTAATAAATATTCACTCAGCGAATAGGTATGAGTAAATATGAATAGGTATGAATGAGTGAATGAGTGCCAGTTTTTCTCAAAGAACATTTATTCCTCTATTAAAGAGGAAGGGCCTGCTGACTTTAAGGGGCCTACTTTAGGGTCTGATGAGAGGTTAGACTGAAAGATTGAGATCTATTTTTGACAACTCACTGAAGTTCTCAACAAAGTCTCCAAACATTTTTGTAATCATTTTCCAAGTTGGAGCTGACTATTATACTCTCTTATTCTTTTTTGCCCCAAGGCCTCTGTCTAGGATTTCCACCAGCTTTTCCCATTCCATGGGTTGTCTTTTCATTTTCTTCATGGTTTCCTTTGCCATGCTAGGCTTAATTAGATCCCATTTGTCTACTTTTGCTTTTGTTTATTTTGCCTTAGGAGACTGATCCAAAAAAATACTGCTGTGATTTATGTCAAAGAGTGTTCTGCTTATGTTCTCTTCCAGGAGATTTATGGTTTCATTTCCTCATTAATGTTTTACAGTTTTCAGAGTGTAGGTCTTTCACCTCCTTAATTTATTCTTAGGTATTTTATCATTTTTTTGATGTGATTTTAAACAAGATTTTTTTTTTTGCTTTCTCATTCTGATAGTTCATTTTTAGTATGCATAAAAGCAATAGATTTCTGTATATTAATCTTGTACCCTGCAACTTTACTGAATTTACTTATTAGTTCTAGTAGTTTTTGATGGAGACTTCAGGGTTTTCTGTATACAGTATCATGTCCTCTTCACAAGGTGACAGTTTAAATTCTTCCTTTCTAATTTAGATGCTTTTCATATCTTTTTCTTGTCTGATTGCTATAGCTAGGACTTCCTATGTCAAATAGAATCTACCAGCTTTTCTTTAACTGAAAAGAGATAAAAAGAAAAATAGCCTTAAAACAGTCACTAGACTTTCCTGAGAATCCAAAAGATTTGAAGCCTGCTTAGAAATTTGGCTGAAGTTTAGGGATATCTCCAAGTTTATGCAACTAATTTATCATTCATAAATTTGCTTTCTTTTTCAACTTTCAGTTTCAGTGTGAGAGTTGGAACTGGACTCTCTTCATGGCACCAATGGAGCAGTAAAGCTTAGAGCCTAAGGTGCAAATGCTGAAACAAACAATCTGTACTTCCAAACCCCATGACCCACAGTGTTTCTGTCCCAGATTCTGGATCCCAGGTCCATGGGGATCTTACATTCTGGTCTTTCCATAAGTCTTGCTATAGTAGCAGGGGAAAGGAATACTTCTTATGGACAGAAGAAACATCAACCTGCACATTTTTTTTTCCCTGACACCAGAAGTGAAAAATAAGATAAAGTCATTTCTAGCTCTGTCTGACTCAGCACGACAGTGTCAAGGGTTTGCTTAGGGAGGGAAAGTGACCATTCTAAAGTAATCCCTTACACTCCTCACTATTGATCTCAAATATTTGGCTTAGGTCCACATTCTAGGTCTTTTCCTTTTTAATACCAAACTCTACTCTTATGATGAATACTCTTGTAGACCTGCAGAGTAGGAGAATAGCTCTCATTTTTTTTTAAAAAAACAGAATGGTGGTTCTTTATTTTTTTTTTATTTCTCCAATACATTATTATTTTTTCTACTGTATGGCGTGGTGACCCAGTTACACACACATGTATATGTTCTTTTTTCTTGAATTATCATGCTCCATCATAAGTGACTAGACATAGTTCCCAGTGCTACACAGCAGGATCTCATTGCTAATCCATTCCAGAGGCAATAGTCTGTATCTATTAACCCCAAGCTCCCAATCCATCCCACTCCCTCCCCCTCCCCCTTGACAACCGAAAGTCTATTCTCCAAGTCCATGATTATCTGTAATCTAATATATGATACAAATGAACCTTTCCACAGAAAAGCTCTCAGTTTTTGAAAAGGCAACTCTTGGGAGTTCCCGTTGTGATGCAGTGGAAACGAATCTGACTAGGAACCATGAGATTGCAGGTTCAACCCCTGGCCTCACTCAGTGGGTTAAGGATCCAGTGTTGCTATGAGCTGTGGTGTAGGTCACAGACCACAGACTCGGCTCGGATCCTGCATTGCTGTGGCTGTGGTATAGGCTAGCATCTGTAACTCCAATTGGACCCCTAGCCTGGGAACCTCCATATGCCACAGTTGCTGCCCTAAAATAAGAAAAAAAAAAGGCAACTCTTAACCTCCTTCTTCCCTGTCTTAAGTATTCAGAATGTCTTCCTTATATTGAGTTGTTGTGGCCCATGATCCCATTGGTATTCAGCCATACCAACCCCTATGAAGCTGACATGCAATAGAAGATGGAGTGATACATTTGCAAGTAGTCTCTGTAGGACTTTCAGGGGAAGGACAATCTCCCCACCTATAATACAAAAAGTCAGTTACCTACTCATTTGCTTTATTATCAAATTAAAAATATAAGTAGATACTGGGACCAAACAGAAGGAGGCCAGAGAATGGGAATATGGTTAATGATTACTAATGACTTGATTATCCACAAATGACCCAGAACTCCAAAGACAGCAGGTGTCTCTGAGGCCAAAAGGATCTTCAGAGTGTATCATGCTTAGCTCTTGCATGTTTACTTGACTGAAAGAAAACATCATTGCCTAGGGGTGATGTAGTCTATAAACAATAAGGAAAGCTGAAATTTTCTACTCAGGAATCCATGTGAGATTACTTTAAAGGGGAGCTGAGACTTCTTAAGGAGGTAAATGATCATTGCCAGCTTTTAACAACCTACATAATACAAAGAGAGGGGCTCTAAAGTCAGCCTCGGTTGGGTCCAAATCCCAGTGGATTCCATAATTTGAGAGCTGTACAACCTTGGGCACATTTCCTTTTCTGATCTTCAACTTCATTACTTATAAATGGGAATAGTAATACTTAACTCACAGAGTTGATATGAAGATGAAATGAGATATAATATATAAAAGGATAGAGTCTAGTGCCAAATTAATAAATATGTCTATAAAATATACCATGCCCTTTGTTTTAAGGAAAATGATTTTTTTATCAGAACAGTATAAAATAGGTCAATTTTTTAAGAACTCAGAAGAATAATCAGAGGAAATATGGTAATGGATAATATTTCCTATCTTTCATGTCCCTATCAAGGTTGTTATCTCCTTGAGATAGAACTGTTTTCTCTTGCTGTCCCCCAACCTACCTCAGCGCCTAGCATAGTACTGGGAGTGTTAAAGACCAAAGGTTTGTCTTATTAATTTCTGTACTCTAGGGTCTACTATAGTGTCTAGAACATAGTATGCTTATTAATGCATTGATTCATTTAATCCTCACAACACTCTTCTAAAATATTGCTCTTACAGTTCCCACTGTGGCACAGTAGGTTAGGAATCCAACTGCAAGAATTCCTTGTGTGGCACAATGGGATTGGCAGCATCTCTGGAGCTCTGGAACACAGATTCAATCCCTGGCCTAGCACAGTGAGGGTTAAGGACGCAGCATTGCCACAGCTGCAGCGCAGGTCACAACTATGGCTCAGATCTGATTCCTGGCCCAGGAACTCCATCTGTCGCGGAGCAGCCAAAAAATAGTCTGCAGCAGCTCAGAGGAGCGAGCTCAATCCCCAGCCCGGTGCAGTGGGTTAAGGGATCTGGCATTGCCACAGCTGAAGCATAGGTCACAGCTGTAGCTGGGATTCAATCCCTGGCCTGGGAACTTCCATATGCTGTGGGTGTGGCCATAAAAAATAAAATAATAAAATATTGCTATTATCATCCTTGTTATTAGATGAAACTGAGGCACAAAGAGATTAGGTAAATTGGCCAAAATTCCCAAGTGGTAGAGCTAGAATTTGAACCCATACAGTCTGGTAATATGCTTGCACCCTTAACACCTTACATGACCACATAAGAGGTACTTACTAGATATTTGTTGAATGTATACAACTATAATCATGGAAAAGGAGAACTCCATTATACCTGTGTACCTTAAACAATGCTCATGCTCCCCAAAATTGGATAAAAATCTATTATTTTGTAAATTTCATGCATTTTACCAGTGTGCCCAGCACATTATAGTTTGAAAAGTTAACGCACACTGTGCATTGTTTTCCTGTTACTCAAAGCAACTTGTGACCCATTTGTTGGGTCAAGAGCTTTTTTGTCATGTCAATAATCACCTCCCAAACTGTCCAATTTACACAATTAGTGTTTTCACGTACTGGCTTTTTCTAAAGCAGAAATGTCTGGTAAATATCCTTCAGTAGATCCTGTTCCAATAACCTGCCCCTCCACCCCACCCCACGCCTCTACCCATAAAGCTGGAAAGACAGTTGGTGCCCTCTTCTGGGGGTTTGGGGCAGTAGCATATATTGGGCTCACCAGGGGGCATTTCCAGGAAATAATCATGTCAACTTCTTTCAATTCTAGGAACAAGAATGGAATTGGGTGTTTTTTTTTTTTTTTTTTGGCTCTTTTTCTGAAGTAAGAAATTGGATCTTTTTCTGAAAATAAGAAAGCTGACCTATTCAATCAGGCAAGTCTCCTGAAGCCCCGGTGGGTAGAGGGATGGAATAAAAATTCAGCTGAACTTTAGAAGGATGCTGAGCAGAATATTTCCTTTAGTCAAGTACATCTTATATACACTTTAAAATCACAGGCTATAAATGATCAATTTTGACATTTATTTAGGATTATCTATATGCTAGTGCTTTATAAACATCATCTCATTTAAATCTCACCATAGCCCTAAAGAATATCATCACTTTACAGTTAAGAAAGCTGAGCTGCAGAGAGGTTATGCAACAGACAAAAATGACAGTACCAGGAATTCTAACCCAAATCATGTTCTTCCCAGTATAATATGTTTTTTTCTTTTTTACTTCTTTTGATCCTGTACCAAAACCTCACTATTATGGCAGAAAAATGTTCTTGACGGATATAATCCCATTCAAATACCACAGAAACATTAAAGAAAGCTGTGTCCAGAACTCTCATATGGATCCTGTGCTAGTTGTCCTGACAACTTACTCTTTTATTGAGTTATGTTGGATAGAAAATAGGGAATTTAAATTGGTAACAGACAGAGGTCAAGGGTCACGGAGAATGTCAGGAGGCAGAGAAGGGGGTAAAAGGAGGGAGAAGCAGTGTGGACATGGAGGACAGAGAAACTTCCAGGCTGCCTCTCCACAGCTCATGGGAGGTCAGAACCAATACTTCAGGGTAAACCCAGCTTTATGGAGAGCATAACTTACATCAAATGTAAGAGTAATTAATCTGTGTCTAGTACTTATTTTGTGCCAGGCAATATTTGAGTGCTTTACATGTGTTAACTCATTTATACTCACAAAAATCCTGTGAGGTAAGTCTTTCCATTAATCCCATTTCACATATGTATTAGAAAATTGAGGCAGAGAGAGGCTATGGTTTCCTTTTCACAGATGAGGAAACTGAGGCACAGAGAAGTTGAGTAACTTGCCCAAGGTCAAGCTAATAAGTGGTGGGGCTGGAATTTGAATTTAGGATTCTGAGTTCAGAGCTGTGTTCTTTCCCATCACGATGTATTATACTTCCCAATATGGTTTTGGTTTTTTTTGTGTGTTTTTTTGTTTTTTGTTTTGCTTTCTTTTAGGGCCGCACTCACAGCATATGGAAGTTCCCAGACTAGGGGTCGAATCAGAGCTGTAGCCACTGGCCACAGCCACAGCAACGCTGGATCCGAGCCGAGTCTGCGACATACACCACAGCTCATGGCAACGCCGGATTCTTAACCGCCTGAGTGAGGCCAGGGATCGAACCTGCATCCTCAAGAATGCTAGTCATATTCATTTCTACTGAGTCATAACAGGAACACCCCCCTCCCAATATGTTGTAAGCATAAGACTAGTTTCAGGAAATGCTTACTTCAGGCATATGTGTGTGTGTGTGTGTGTGTGTGTGTGTGCGCGCGCACGCGCGCGTGAGCACTCGCACTTGTGTTTGTATTGGATTTGATGTAAAATGTATTTATTCCTGTAAATCAGTCAAAAATGTGTAAAAGCTACTGTTCTAGCAATAGTAGCAATACTTGAATTATACACCTTTGAACTCACTAGAGATAATGCCAGATGGCTCTCTAAAACGATTGTATCAAATCACATTCCCACCAGCAGTGTAAAAGAGTTACCTGTATTCTATATTCTCACCTGAATTTAATAGCATCCACCTTTTATTATGTTGCCAACACAACGGGTGTGGAACTGTATCTTACGTTGTTTTAAATTACATTTTTCTGGTTTCTTTTACATCTCATGTTTGGGGCCATTCAGGTTTTGCCTATTGTGAATCATCTGCTTACATCTCTTACTTATATATCATTGTATACAATAAAAACGTGCACAATATAACACAACTCTCTGTAGGAACGAACAGCACAATTGAAGAAACTCAGACGAGAGTAACCTTGCTCAAGGTCAACAGCTAATGGGTTTTCGAGTTGGAATTTGAGTCCAGACCTAATGGGACCATACCTTTTGTTTTATAATACCTGCCAGGGACCAAGGGCATGTTGGTAAAAACAGAGGAAAGGAACAAAGAATTTCAAGCATGTAGCCGTATGCCATGTGTCTTATTAGGTTTTGTGGAATTAACACAGATTATTTCCTTGTATCCTCACAACAAACTGTGAGATAAAACATATTATGTCCATTTTACAGGTGAGGAGACTGAGACTTAGGGAAATGAAGAGCTTTGCCTTGGAGAGGTTAAGTGACTGCTAATAAGAGAATCACAATTCAAACACAGGTCTATTTACAAAATCCATACCTGTTCTACAAGAGCCATGCCTTGACCTCCTGCCCCACCTTCTCCTTAGAGCCCCAGAAGACTGCTTCCACTTGGACAGGGCCAGGATAACACCTACCATTTTTCTGCAGAATCCTGGTCTGGGGTAGCTTTAACTGGCTCAACCCTGATGTCTCCTATTATCCAACCCAGCTAGGTGAGCTCTGAGCCAACTTCACACATTCATCTTCCACAGGCCCAGGCTTCTCTGATGAAGCCCACTTAGGACCTCAACACCTTCCATGGGGTAACCAGAAGATGCTAAGTCAGAGTTCTCCAACTTGGTTGCACATTAATATCACCTGCAGAACTTTAAAAACTCCTAATGACCTGGTAACACCCCAGACCTACTACATCAGAATCTCTGAGGCTGGTACCCCAGCATCCCTAAGAGTTAAAGCTCCCCAGGTGATTCCAGTGTAGAGTCAAGATTGAGAACCACTGTTAAGGCATCTTCTTCAAGCTCCAGCAGCCACACTCACAGAGAGGTTCCCACTTGTTAGTATCCATAGGAACTGCTTGGAGGATTTCTTAAGATTCTGATTTCTGGAGCCCACCATCAGAGAATCCATGATTTGGTCTGGACCCAGGAGCCTGCATTCTTAACATCACCTCAGATAGTTTCACTGCAAGTCCTTAGCAAGTCACATTTTAGGGAAACGCTGCATTGGGAAAAGTGCTGCATGGAGGTGGGATGGGATCAGGAGGCCTCTGGCCCCTTAAGGGCTGATTAAGAGACCACCTTTAAAGCTGTGGAGCAGAGCAGGCTAGGGCTGCTTCTTTACATCCTAGTGGATAAGGTAAGGGAGTAGGTCTTGGAATGGACCTCTCCTCTCCAGTTACCTCAGCCTCCAAATAAATACTATCTTTTTCCCAGCCCTGGAGAACAGGAGGGCTATGCTGCCTTGTCCTGCCTGCTGTTTCTGTTGGTTTTGATGCCAAGAGGACAATTTAGAAGACCTCCTTTGGATCCCGGAGATCCTCCCAGAGGAAGCAACATAGGACCTGCCTGCCTGCCTTTCACTGTTTCCTGGCCCCAGCCTTTGTGGTAGTGGAGCCTGGGTGCTGTTACCTGTGTGAAAGGAAGGCATCAGAGTGGCATCATTTTGGCTTGTGCTGGAACATGTTGCTGAACAAGTCTTTCAAGATGGTCCTCCTCAGCATCATTAGAACCCTTCTTCTTTGGGGACTGGTGCTTTTTATGGAACACAGGGTCCAAATGACCCAGGTAGGGCAACCCTCTGTGGCCCTCCTGCCTGAGGCCTGTACCTTGCCCCTGATTAGGGAGCTGCTAGAGGAAGCCCCTGGCAAACAGCAGAGGAAGCCACAGGTCCTGGGGCATCCCTTGCGATATATGCTGGAGTTGTACCAGCGTTCAGCCGACGCACGTGGGCACCCTAGGGAGAACCGCACCATTGGGGCCACCATGGTGAGGCTGGTGAGGCCATTGGTTAATGGAGCAAGGCCTCTCAGAGGTGAGTTATCACACGATATGGTGCTGGAGGGGAGAAAAATGAGAAAGCAGAGTGTAGAGAAAAGGGGATCTGTTAGCTGACTATCTAATTGCTTTGCCTAGGGAGTGGGCGGTTTCCTCGGGCTTGGTTTTTGAAGGATGGCCAACTTGGGAGAAGCTGGCTCCAAGCCTGCTTCCCTTTAGGGCCCTGATTTAACGAGAGATTGCCTTGGGGCCTACCTGAGGAATCTCTCCCAGGCCCCGGGGCAACTGAGTGATGTGTTAGCTCCTATCTTTCATAGAAAGTCTTAATGCCTGTTACATCACCAAAAACTACAATTGAGAAATACCCATGTACATTCCTGTGGAGAGCGGTTTGTGTTGTTTTATTATTGGAAGGCAAGGGGTACAGGAGGGCTGAGTTGGGGAGATTTACGTGGCCTCAGAAAGGACAGAAACGGGCTAACATCTGAGAGAGTCTGTTTGCCTGGCTCCGTGAGGATCTGCTATTGTATTTAATCCTTAATGACAGCTACTCTCGTTAGCTTTCATGGAACACTTAGCCTAATTTTTAAAAATAAGAAAACTAGAGCCCAGAGACGTTAAATAATTTGCAGAAGTCGCAGGGACCGACTGGGTGGCAGAGATAGGATTTGGGCTCCAGTCTGTCTGATTCTAAAGTCTTTCCATAAGTACTTAAGTGTTTAAATGTGGTACCTCGATATATTTATATACCAAGTGATTTTTCTATGTGGACTGTGTTACTACTTTGGGGTTTGGGGGACCAAATGTATTTTGGAATTGTCTTTGTTCCCATCATAGTTGCTTGGGCTTTAAACAGCAGCCTTAGACACTGTTCCAGAGCAGTAGCGGATTCCTGAAATGCAGGGCTCTCTAGGGAGATGCAGGCAGCCATCAACTTCAAGGAAAATCTTGGGAACCTGTTGATACCAATCTTAAGCCTTTGCTAGTCTTAGATGACAACAGATAGGATTTACCCTCCCTCCTCCAAGTAAAACCACCACCATTCCCCTCAGCTAACATTTACTGTGAGCTTACCACATGCTAGGCATTGGGCAAAGTACTTTACAAACCTCCTTAATCCTTCCCCACTATGAGGTAGGTATTACAAACATACCCATTTTATAGGTGAAGAAACTGAGGCTCAAGGTAACACAGCTAGTAATTGATAGATCTGGGTTTCTAACCCAGGCTTTCAGGCTTCTATGCTTTTAATTAACCTGCTGTGTTGACTGGCTTAACAGATTTTAATTGAGCAGAAAGCACTGTGTTTGGGTTGGGTATAAAGAGGCAAATAACTGCTACCCTGACCTCTAGGCACTCCCACTGTAGTCGAATGGATAGAGAAGTAATTGCATGGTGGTGTTATAGTGTGGCAAATGCTTTGAAAAGAATAAGCAATAGGGGTGTCAGGACTCCAAAGAAGAAATGTGTTCCTGTGCAGAGAGACCTTTGGAAGGTCCCCTCAAGGATGTGGCATTTGAGCTGGACTTTGTGGAAAGAGTAAAGAGACTATGCATATGGGCGGCACATTCTGATTAAGGAAAAAGAAAATAACTTGGTGTGGGTGGAGATTCGTTCAACAAATATTTATTTGGCAACTTCTAAGTGCTAGACATTGTTCTAGGTGGCAGTATTGGGATTTGATCCAGATGGGCATGGTTTTCATGGGTAAGACAAATAAGCACTGACCAGATTGTGGTCAGTGCTATCAAAGAATGACATAAATTATTTTGATAGAGGACACCAAAGAAAGCCTCCCTTGGTGTGGGATTGCCGGGGAGGGTCACTTTGAAGAGGTGACATTTGAGCTAAGGTCTGTAAACTAAGGAGAGGGAAGTCTGACTGAGGCAGAGGGAACAAGTGTGTAAAGGCCTAAAGGGTGAAAACTGAGCTTGTCTGACTTGAAGAACAGAAGGAAGATCAGGATGGTTGGAACCTCATGAGGTTGTGGACAGTGGCGGAGTATGAGGCTGATGAGACTCAAGGCCTTGTAGGTTATTACCGGGGATCTGGGTTAAGCTGCACAAGTCAATTCCACGTAGATGATATGAGGCTAGAAAGGAGGCTGCCTAGAATTGGGCCACTATCCTGATCTGACTGCAGGGCATAACGGGCATCTAAGGACTCTGGAAAGGATCCAGAAATGGATGACAAGAGAGCCAGGCCTGATCCTTTTCATCAGGAGATGACCCAGCTGAATCAAGCTGGCTTGGAGAGCTATCCCAAGTTCAATCACACAGGATATATGAGTCAGCCATTTCCCTGAAAAGTTCCGAGCAGACCCTTCCTGGCTCTGATCCTTAGCAACCCCACCCTCGTGCAGGAAATATGTGATGTCAGGGTCTGAAAGGAAAGGGCAATTCCTCACCAGACAGCCTGCTAGAGAATAGGATTCCTTTTTAGTCAGTGTGAGACAGATGTATGGGTGGGCCCCTTGGAAAGATTATTTTGAGAAAGTAAATATAAGCCTGGCTTGGGCCTTGTCTGAATGATACCCAAGTGCCTCCAAACTTAAAAGGTGTATTAAGTAAGCAGGAGCTGGGATGCGAACTTTAAAAAAAAAATTCTGATGTATGATTTCACTTATATGCAGAATATTAAAAAATGACCAAAACCCAAATAAAAACAAACTCAGATACAGAGATCAGATTAGTGGTTACGAGCAAGGAAGGGGGTTGGGGGTGGGCAAAGTAGATGAAGGGAGTCAACTCTGGTACAGAGATGATGATAACGAGGCTTGTAGTGGCAATCACTTCGTAGTATATACAGATGTTGGTGCTATACACCTGAAACTTAGAAGAAACTTAGAGACATAATATAAAAAGTATCCTGATGAGAGTTCCCGCTCTGGCACAACGGGATGGGCAGCATCTTTGCAGCGCAAGGACACAGGTTTGATCCCTGGCCCGGCACAGTGGGTTAAAGCATCTGGCGTTTGCTGCCAGCTGAGGCTTGGATCTGATCCCTGGCTTGGGAACTGCATATGTCGTGGGGTGGCCAAAAAAAGAAAAAAAAAATCTTGATGTGTCAAAACATTAAAAGGCTTCTAAGTTGACCATCTCAGGCCTGCTGAAGAATTTCCGACCCAGGGATTTAGTGGAAAAAAAAAAAGGTTAAGTAAATAATATGTAACAAAGACAAAATGTGTACATGCAATTGTCTGCAGCTGAGTGGAAGGTAAGGTAGTAGTTTCACAATGAACCAGGATGGTATATACCAATTGTCATTGGCATCAGTCATGAGTCCCTTTTGTTTCTATGAAAGCAGTAGTGTTGAATCACTACATATTAAGTAATTACAACTTGCTCTATTTTGGGATTAAAACAAAATTATCATTTCTCCTTTGATGGTACTTTCTTTGAATTATAGTTTCAAAATCCATTAGCCTAGGATGACTTGATTTGGTCATAAATAAGAAACCAATTGATAGAAGAAAACTGATTGTATTTCACTGAAATGTTAACGAAATATCACCCAAATTGGAACCATTTGGTATAAGAGAAAATCAAAATATTAAAATTTTCTAATTTTAAATTTTTTACAAACTCTTCTCATCAGTCTTTACTCATTTTTGTTATAAGTACTTATTTAATCTAGTTATTAAACATTAAAAATAAGTTTAAAATAATATGGAAATTAACACGGGCATGTTTAGTGATATTTGAAGATGACAGAAGGCTTTTCCTTGCTATCTGTAGTTTCTTGTAATCGTTTCTCTTGACCTTTGCCAGGAGAGGGCGCAGAAGGTCAGAGCACTACAGGCCCAGCATTCCAACCCTTTGGCCACTGGGTGTCAGCATCACAGTTTAGATTAAAATGCTTAATCATTGAGAGGCAAGCAGCTCTGAGTCACCTTCTTGGCAAACAAAATATTTATATGACCAGGGCCTGTTTGAGAATGGTATTTAAGGAAATGGCAGTAGAATGAATGGGCTAAATGAAGAATCATTTCCAGTAAGGAATGGAAAGAAAAGGGAGAGACTGAGGGTTAAGGGAGAAACAGCCTAAGAGGGCAATAGCTGCTCAAGAAGAAATTTAAATAGAGGGCAAAAATGGCAAAATGCCTGCCCCCACTAGGGGCAGATAGACAAAATTATTTTGTGGCATCTCGGCCCTGGATTTGAAGTGATGGCAGGCCATAACCTCTAATGGTTGAACTGTCCCCTCTAAAGCTATATCTATATAGTGATGCAGGATTTGTTGTTAACTCATGAATCGCTCAATGACTTTCTTCATTGGTCACCTTTAATAACACAGACAATATAATGATACAGACAATATATATACATACAATTTGGTATTTGAGGTGTTTTTCTTGGCCTAGTGCTGTAAGTGATTTAAAAAATGAGACGCAATTCTCTTCTTAAGCGAAAAGACTTTGGCTCAAATCTTGATTCGAACACACACTGGCTGTGTGTCCTCTGGTGTAGCCTCTCCGAGCTTCAATTTCCTTGTCTTCAAAATGGGAATAATAACTATCACATAAGGCTATTGTGGATTAAAGAGCTAATGCATGGAAAACATCTGACATATTGGTAAGTGTGCCATATATGGGAGCTCTTATGACGTTGAATTAATCTGAGGGCTGCTTCTAGCTGTCAGTTTGTACCGAGTGGGTTTGGTGGGGGTGGGGAGGAGAGTCAGGCTAGGAGGTAAGAAATTAATGCTCTGTTCTTTTTTTTTTTTTTTTTGGTCTTTTTGCCATTTTCTTGGGCCGCTTCTGTGGTATATGGAGGTTCCCAGGCTAGGGGGTCGAATTGGAGCTGTAGCTGCCAGCCTACACCGGAGCCACAGCAACGCGGGATCTGAGTAGCGTCTGCCACCTACATCACAGCTCACAGCAACGCCGGATCCTCAACCCACCGAGTAAGGCCAGGGATCGAACCTACAACCTCATGGTACCTAGTCGGATTCGCTAGCCACTGAGCCACGATGGGAACTCCAATGCTCTGTTCTTGTTTCCTCTTATTCATGCAGGGCCCTGGCATATACAGACCTTGGACTTTCCTCTGAGACCAAACCGGGTAGCCTACCAACTAGTCAGAGCCACTGTGGTTTATCGCCATCAACTTCACCTAGCTCCCTTCCACCTCTCCTGCCATGTGGAGCCCTGGATCCAGAAAAGCACAACCAGTCACTTTCCTTCCTCAGGAAGAGGCTCCTTAAAGCCTTCCCTGCTGCCCCAAGCTTGGACGGAGATGGATGTCACGCAACATGTTGGACAAAAGCTCTGGAATCACAAGGGGCGCAGGGTTCTACGACTCCGCTTCATGTGTCAGCAGCAAAATGGTAGTGAGATTCTTGAGTTCCGGGGGCGTGGCATTTCATCCCTGGACACTGCCTTCTTGTTACTCTATTTCAATGACACTCGGAGTGTTCAGAAGGCCAAACTTCTTCCCAGAGGCCTGGAAGAGTTTATGGCAAGAGACCCTTCTCTTCTTTTGCGGAAGGCCCGGCAAGCAGGCAGCATCGCATCTGAGGTTCTTGGCCCCTCCAGGGAGCACGATGGGCCTGAAAGTAACCAGTGTTCCCTCCATCCTTTCCAAGTCAGCTTCCACCAACTGGGTTGGGATCATTGGATCATTGCTCCCCATTTCTATACCCCAAACTACTGTAAGGGGGTCTGCCCTCGGGTACTACACTATGGTCTCAATTCCCCCAATCATGCCATCATCCAGAACCTTGTCAATGAGCTGGTGGACCAGAGTGTCCCTCAGCCCTCCTGTGTCCCTTATAAGTATGTGCCTATTAGCATCCTCCTGATTGAGGCAAATGGGAGTATCTTGTACAAGGAGTATGAGGATATGATTGCCCAGTCCTGTACGTGCAGGTGACAGCAAAGGTATGGCTGGCTCAGGTTTCCCTGAGAAATTGGTGAAGGGTTTAATGTAAACAAATCTTAATGTCAAAGCTACAATGATCCTCTGCCAAATCTATGGGTTCTAGTTCTTGCCTTCAGTGTTGTTAAGTCTGTCCCCCCACTTATGAGCCCCTCACTTTACAAAAACAGTTCTGCTACCAAACATCAGTACATTTTGACTGCTAGTCAGAGCCCTTAATGCTTAAGATCTTCCTTTGGAGAAGCCCTCTCTATTGTCTTTTTTATTGTGACTTTTGTCAAAAGTCACCAGTCCACGATGGTAGAACTTTAGGAATTATGCCACAAAGGCCTGGGAAAGGGGGAATCATCCTAGAGTCCATCTTCTGAAGGTCTAGAAGATTTGGAGTGAAGAAAGCAACCTGAGATTTTTATTCTTCTCTCCCTTGCTTCCTGAATCCTAGATACTAGCACCTAATGGGAAAGACTGCCTGCTTCTGTGTTTGGATTTCCCTCTAAATCTAAAAGTAATGTTTCTCAGATGGACCAGAAAACTTTTAAGCAATAATCTCCATGAAAATCTTTTGAGGGAAACAGAAGGAAGTGAATATTTTTTCTAAGCTATCAGGGCTTTTCCTCTCAGGCTCTGAACCTGGGGGAAATGCCTAGGATTCCTTTTTTCCCTAGGGTGAGGAGAGGAGCCTTTAATCATGCCTGCAGGGCAATGTGTCTGGAGCCAAGATGACAATCCCTTCAAAGCCACCTGTATCTATAGTAAAGAGATGAAGAGCTGTCATTGCTGATTAGGATTATCTATGGGGGAGTTGTTTTAAACTTGCTATGGAACAGTAGATTTCACAGGGTATTTTTCTCATTTTAGGTAACCCTTAAACCACTGTTCATGATGCTGCTAAGAAGCTCCCCAGTAGCTCGGAGCCTGGGAGTTGACCTGGTTGGGAGTGGAGGGGGTAGAGGCTTCAGTTAGGAAGTTTGAAGGGCTGTGGGGGAAGGGTGAAACATGCGGAGGCTACTTTCATTCTGGGCTTGCCTGTTTGTTCACTTGGACTCTGGGCATGGGTCTCTGAGGGAGATAGAGTTGCTGTATTTGGAGGCATGGAGCTCTGCCTTGGACTAAATGATGCTTTTGCACTGTTACTCTTTCCTACTCCTATGCTGTATTGAAGTGATGGGAACTGGGCTGTGTTGCAAATAAATCATTTTTTTGCGTTAAAGAAAATTGTGAATGTTTTGGGGATTGGGAGAGAGTGGGTGGAAGGAATTTATTTCCTTTGTTCCCTTTAGCCACGGACAGGAACTCAACCCTAATCCCCAAGGGTGGGGCTAGAGGTTCTTTTGAAGTTCTCTCTTAAGGCAATACTGCTAAGAATCAGCCTTCCACAAAGAGTCCCTTTGAGAAAGCCTAATAAGGCATTTTCCCTGTCCAGCTCTTCCTTGATTAGTTTTATGGTCACTCACAATGAAATGAGACTGATTTAGGGTGGTCGCATATATTTGCCAAATGGAAATCCCTGTCTCTCTTACCTAGCCACTGTAGATTAATTCATTTTTACCACTCCCTTCTCAAAACTGGTTCCAGCTAGACTAAAAATCTTGCATGTCTAGAAATACACAAATTTTATTCTTCTGCCTGAGGAGCTATTTCTTCACATCTTTTTGTCCATCTACCTTCTTTCCTATATCTCTAGGAATCAACTTTGGGCATTTATCTTGATCTTCTCAATGCCACCATGATACTTTAGACTCAGGATCTCCCCCTCTATGGATTATTTGCTTTCCTTTAACATACTCTAGCATAACTGTCTCTGTTAGCAAAAGATGAAACTCCTTTTAAGAGTTTCAGCTGTGTTTTACTCATTTCCATATTATTGGAACCTGGCACATAGTAGGTCCTTGATGGGTATGAATGTAGGACAGTCAGACTTTTTTTTTTGTGAGGGAGGTAGCCTTCCTGACATGGAATATTTCAATGTTCACATGTCTCATTTCCCATCAGAATAAATGCCATACAAGATATGTACTTGGATATATAGTAAGATTGATTTTTGTGCCACATTATATTATAGGACAAGGAACTATATCCATTCTCTTAGGATAGACCATGATGGAAGATAATAAGAGAAAAGGAATGTATGTATATATACACAGACTGCCATCTGACATGGGTAAGTAAATGTGGGCTTCTGGTCTAGTTATTTCCTCAGCCTACCTGAGGTAGGCACAAACACTTAACAGGCCTGAATACAGACCCTGGTCACAGGACCAGGGTCTGAATTCAGCATCTTCGTGTTCTTTGGAATTTTCAGAAAATCACGGTCTCCTAGCCTGGAGGCCTGAATATGTCTGAAACTTAATCTGTTTGTGGAGGGCACAGGGTTAACTGGCCCCATCATCCATTAAGCCCTGAGTTGTCAGAATGCCCAAGGAAAAACACTGGCAGTTTGGAGTCAGTTGTGGCTGATGTTATGGATTCTTTTCTTTCAAAATATTGCTTTCAGCTTAGCACTTTTGCTCAAGTGCAAAGGAAGAGATCTAGACCTCAAACCTTTCTCTGGGAGGAAGGAGATATGCTTGCTAGTGGAGGAGGATATATGGATGGGAGTCTGTCTGCCCAGGTGGATGGGGAGAAATAGTTACTTGGTTCAGAAAGAGAAAGCAGGGAGCAAAGTCTACCTTGTCCCAATTCCCCCGGTGAATAGGCTGGAAGTCCATTCAATGTGTGGGTGCAGAAGGAACAAGCATTTGAGCTTGCTTCTGACTCTGGAGCTCTGTTGCATTTACCTTGGTAGTGTATTATGCTCAATTCTGGGCAAAGTTAGGAAGCAGGTATAATTTCTCTTCAGTTTCACCAAAATATTTGCCTAATTTTGTAAAAGGTTTCAAATGTCTTCAGTTAATCCTCTCAACAGCACTGTAAAGCAGGAGGTATTACCCCATTTTTAAAAATGGTTTAGGAATTCCCTGGTGGCTCAGCAGGCTTAGGGTCCAGCGTTCTCACTGCTGTGGCACAGTTTCAATTTCTTGTCCAGGAACTTCCACATATTGCACGCATGGCAGAAAATAACAACACTGGTTTATTGATATATGATTTACCATAGAAGCCACCATAGTGGATGTTCAATTCAGGGAATTTTAGTATAGTCAGAGTTGTGCAAAAGCCACTACGATAAATTTCACCACAAAAAGAAACACTATACCCATTAGCAGTTAATCTCCATTCCCCTAACCTCAGCCCCTGGCAACTATTGATCTATTTTATTTTTCTATAGATTATAGCTATTTATACAAGTCAAATCATGCAATGTTTGGCCTTTCGTGACTGTCTTCAAGTTAGCATTATGCTTTCAAGTTTCATCTGTGTTGATCTGTGGTTGTCCATTCTTTATTTGGCTGAATAAAATTTCATTGTAGAATATACCACATTTTATTTATTAATACATCAGTTGATGGGCATTAGTTATTTTTACTCTTTGGCTATTATGAATAATGCTGTCATGAATATTCATGTGGAAATTTTTGTGTGGACATATATTTTCAATCCTCTAGCATATATACTTAGGAGTAGTAATGCCAAATCATATAGTAAGTCTATGTTGAGATAATGTTGACTCTTTTCCAAAGTAGCTGCACTATTTTACAATCCGAAATCTTGTTATTGTCTGCCTTTTTTTTTTTTTTTTTTTTTTTTTTTTTTATGGCCACACCCGCAGCCTATGGAAGTTCCTGGTCAAATCGGAGCCACAGCTGCCGGCCTACACCACAGCCACAGCAATGCCGGATCATTAACCCACTGATCAAGGCCAGGGATCAAACCTGCATCCTTATGTATACTAGTCGGGTTTGTTACTGCTGAGCTAAAATAAGGCAGGATATTTATTTTAGCTCAGCTAGTGAAGGTAAAGTGGTATTTTTTTGTGGTTTTAATTGCATTTCCCTAACGACTAATGATGTTTAGCATCTTTTCATGTGCTTATTTGCAACTTGCACATCTCCTTTAGATAAATGTCAACTCAGGTCATTTTCCTAGTTTTTAATTGGGTTTTCTCATATTTTTGAGTTGTAAAAGTTCTTTATATATTCTATATATTAGTCTCATTAGACTATGATTTGAAAATACTTTTTCTCATTCTGTGGGTTGTTTTCTAACTTTCTTGATAGTGTCCTTTGAAACACAGAAGTTTTTAATTTGGAAGAAATCTAATTTTCTAATCTATTTTTATCTTTTGTTGCTTATGCTTATGGCGTCATCTAAAAAACATTGACTAATCCAAGATCATGAGAATTTACACTCATGTCTTTTTCTAATTTTTTTAAATTACTCAATAAATTTTATTACATTTATAGTTGTACAATGATCATCACAATCCAAATTTGTAGCATTTCCATCTGAAACCCTCAGCTCTTCCCCCTCAACACCCCCACCTGTCTCATTTGGAAGCCATACATTTTTAAAAGTCTGTGAGTCAGTATCTGTTCTGCAAAGAAGTTCATTGTGTCCTTTTTTTAGATTCCACATGTAAGTGATAGCATTTGATGTTGGTGTCTCACTGTCTGACTAATGTCACTTAGCATGATAATTTCTAGGTCTATCCATGTTGCTGTAAATGCTGTTTTTTCATTCCTTTTAATGGCTGAGTATTATTCCATTGTATATATGTACTACATCTTCTTGTACCACATCTTCTTTATCCACACCTCTGTTGATGAGCATTTAGGTTGTTTCCATGCCTTGACTATTGTATATAGTGCCACAATGAACATTGGAGTACACATGTCTTTTCGAGTCATGGTTTTCTCTGGATAGATGCCCTGCAGTGGGATTGCTGGATCAAATGGTAATTCTATTTTTAGTTTTCTGAGGACTCTCCATACTGTTTTCCACAGTGGTTGCACCAATTTACATTCCCACCAACACTGTAATAGGGTTCCCTTTTCTCCACACCCTCTCCAGCATTTACTGTTTGTAGACTTTTGGATGATGGCCTTTCTGGCTGGTGTAAGGTGGTACCGCATAGTGGTTTTGATTTGCATTTCTCTACTAATGAGTTATGCTGAACATCTTTTCATGTGTTTTTTTGGCCATCTGTATGTCTTCTTTGGAGAATCATCTGTTTAGATCTTCTGCCCATTTTTTGAGAGGGTTGGTTTTTCTTTGGTATTGAGGTGAGGAAGATGTTAATAAATTTTGGAAATTAATCCCTTGTCAGTTGCTTCATTTGCAAATATTTTCTCCCATTGTGTGGGTTGTCTTTTTATTTTGTTTAGGGTTTCCTTTGCTGTGCAGAAACTTTTAGTTTTAACTAAGTCCCATTTGTTTATTTTTGTTTTTATTGTCAATCCTCTAGGAGGAGGATCTGAGAAGACATTGCTGTGGTTTATGTCAGAGAGTGTTTGGCCTATGTTTTCCTCTAAGAGTTTTATAGTATCTGGTCTTTGGGTCTTTAAACCATTTTGAGTTTATTTTTGTGTATGGTGTTAGGGAGTGCTCTAATTTCATTCTTTTCCATGTGGCTGTCCACTTTTCCTAGCACCACTTATTGAAGGGGCTGTCTTTTCTCTATTGCATATTCTTGCCTCCTTTGTTACAGATTAGTTGACTGCAGGTACATGGGTTTAATTCTGGGCTTTCTAGCCTATTCCACTATATTCTGTCTTTGTGCCAGTACCTTATGTTTTTGATGACTGAAGCTTTGTAGTATAGTCTGAAGTCAGGGAGCCTGATTCCTCCAGCTCCATTTTTTCTTTCTCAGAATGGCTTTGGCTATTCTGGGTCTTTTGTACTTACAAACAAACTTTAAAATATTTTGTTCGAGTGAAAAATGTGAAAAATGTCCTTGGTAATTTGATAGGGATTGCATTGAATCTGTAGATTGCCTTGGGTAGAATAGTCCTTTTGATGATATTGATTCTTCCAATCCAAGAGTATGGTATGTCTTTCCATCTGTTTGTGTCATCTTTGATTTCTTTCATCAGCATCTTATAGTTTTCAGCATACAGATCTTTTGTCACTTTAGGTAGTTTTATTCCCAAGTATTTTATTATTTTTGATGTGATGGTAAATGGGATTGTTTCCCTAATTTCTCTTTCTGATCTTTTGTTGTTAGTATATAGAAATGCATCCAATTTCTGTGTATTAATTTTGTATCTTATGACTTTGCCAAATTCATCAATGAGCTCTAACAGTTTTCCGGTAGCATCTTTAGGATTTTCTAGGTATAGTATCATGTCATCTGCAAATAGTGATAGTTTTACATCTTTCTTTCCAATTTGGATTCCTTTTATTTATTTTTCTACTCTTATTGCCATGGCTAGGACTTGAAAAACTATGTTGAATAGTAGTGGCAAGAACAGATATCCTTGTCTTATTCCTGATCTCAGTGGGAATTGTTTCAGCTTTTCACCACTGAGAATGATATTAGCTCTGTGTTTGTCATATATGGCCTTTATTATGTTGAGGTAGATCCCCTCTATGCCCACTTTCTGAAGGTTTTTTTTTTTTATCAGATTGGGTGTTGTCTTTTATCAAAGGCTTTTTCTGCATCTATTGAGAAGATCATGTGGTTTTTATTCTTCAGTTTGTTAATGTGGTGTATCACAATGATTGATTTGCAGATATTGAAGAATACTTGCATACCTGGGATAAATCCCACTTGATCATGATGTACAATCCTTTTAATGTATTATTGGATGTGGTTTGCTAGTATTTTGTTGAGGATTTTTGCATCTATGTTCATCAATGAAATTGGCCTGTAATTTTCTTTTTTCGTGGTATCATTGTCTGGTTTTGGTATCAGGGTGATGGTTGCCTCATAGAATGAGTTTGGGAGTGTTCCATCCTTTGCAATAGTTTCAGAAGGATAGGTGTTAACTCTTCTGTAAATGTTTGATAGAATTCGCCTGTGAAGCCATCTGGTCCTGGACTTTTTTTTGTTGAAAATTTTTAAATCACAGTTTCAAGTGCAGCATTGGTGGTATAGTGGTGAGAATAGCTGGCTTCCAAACAGTTGACCTGGGTTTGATTCCCAGCCAATGCAGTGGGCCAACCCTTAGACTTCCCGTGTGGCTCACAACAATCTAAGTGTTTTATAGTTTTAGCTGTAACATTTAGATGTTAAATCCATTTTAGTTACTTTTTGCATATCATGTGAGGTAAAGTTCTAACTTCATTAATTTGCATGTTTGACGTCCATTGATCACAGTACTATTTGTTGAAAAGACTAATTTTTTCCCCCATTGAATTATCTTGGCATCTATGCTTGAAAATTGACCATAACTATAAGGGTTTATTTCTAGACTCTCAATTGTGTTTCATTGACCCATATATCTATTTTGCCAGAACAACACTGTCTTAATAACTGTAGCTTTGTGTAAGTTTTGAAATTGGGAAATGTGATTCCTCCAAATGTTTTCTTCTTTACCAAGATTGTTTAGGCTATTCTGGGTCACTTGTATTTCCATATGAATTTTAGAATCAGCTTTTCAATTTCTAAAAAAATACTGGCTGAGTTTTTATGATTAGAGGCTGAATTGAATCTGTAGATAAGTTTGAGACATCTAACATCATTGTCTTCTGATCTGTAAAAATGAGATGTCTTTCCATTTATTTAGGACTTTAATTTTTTCAACAGGTTTACCGTTTTTAAGTATTTGTCCTACACTTAAATTCATTCCTTAGTTTTTTATTCTTTTTGATGCTATTATTAAAGGATTTTTTTTCTAAATTTTCAGACCATTAATTGTTGGTATATATAAATGCAATTTATTTTGGTATATTGAACTAGTACATTGCAACCTTGCTGAGCTCCCTTATTAGCTGTAAATGGTTTCTGTGGGTTTCTTAGAATTTTATATATACAAGTTCATGTCATCTGTGAATATATATTGTTTTACTTCCTTAAATCTGGATGACTTCTTTTTTGTTCCCTAATTACCCTATCTAGAACCTCCAATCCAATGTTGAATAGAAGTAGTAAGAGCAGACATTCTTTTCCTGATCTTAGGGGAAAAAATTCAGTCTTTTACCAATAAGTTTGTTAGCTGTGGTTTTTTGCAGATGCCTGACTTCAATACTTATTTTAATGCCATAGTAATCAGCACAGTGTGCTATTGGTGGAATAATAAACAAATAGATTAATGGAATAGAATAGAGAGCCTCAAAATAGACTGACACAAATATAATCAACTAGTCTTTGACAAAGCTGCAAAGGCAATTAAATGGATAAAGAATAATCTTTTCAACAAATGGTGCTGGACTAACTGGACAACCACATGCCAAAAAATTAATCTGGATAAAGACCTTATACCTATTACAAAAATTAATTGGAAATGAATCACAGACATAAATGTCAAATACAAACTTTAAAACTCCTAGAAGATAACACAAGTAAACTTTGGTGATGGCTTTTATTTCTTTCCTATATTTTATTTTTTGCTCTTTTAGAGCTTTTCATAACATCATTTTATTTCATCTTGTCTGGAATGAGTATCATCTCATTTTACAGTTGTGGAAATGAATGTTTCTGGAGAATTGCCCAAAGTCATAAAGCATAGCAAATGAGTGGGTAGTTGGATCCTAACCTGAATCTGTCTGATGCCCAGATTCAGATGTAACATCAAAAGCATGGTCTAAGAAGGAAAAAATTGATAAGTTAGATTTCATTAAAATTAAAAATTCTGCCCTGAAAAAGGCACTGTTGAGAATGTAAGAATAAGCCACAGACTGGAAGGAAATATTTTCAAAACAAGTATTAGATAAGAGACTTGTGTTATTCAAAACATGTGAAGAACTCTCAAAATTCAACAGTAAGAAAACAACCCAATTTTTAAAATGGGAAAAATATATGAACAGAAACCTCACCAAAGAAGGCATATGCCTGGCAAATAAATACATGAAGAAATTCGCCACATCATATGTCCTTAAAACAAGATGACACCACATACCTATCAGGAAGGTTAAAACCCCAAAATGCTGACAGCACCACGTGTTAGTAATAATGCAAAATGGTACAGCTGCTTTGGAAGACAGTCTGACAGTTCCTTGCAAAGCTAAACATAGTCTCACTATACAGTCCAGTGACCACCCTCCTTGTTCTTACAATGACTTGAAAAGTTGTGTCTACACAAAAACCTGCATGTGAATGTTTACAGCAGCTTTACTCAGAACTGCCCAAACTCAAAGCAACCAAGATGTCCTTTAATAGGTAAAAGGGAATAAACAAAGTGGTACATGTATACAATGGAATATTATTCAGCAATAAAAATAAATGAGCCATGAAGCTATGAAAAGACATAGAGGAAACTTAAATGTTAAGTAAATGTTAAGTAATGTTGTTACTTAAATGTTAGGGTTAAATGTTACTTAAATGTTAAGTAATGTTGTTAAGTAAAACCAGTCTGAAAAAGCTACATATTGATTGATTCAATTCATATGACAATCAGGTAAAGGGAAAACTATAGAGACAGTAAAAAGAGCAGTGATTGCCACTGGTTAAGAAGGAGGGCAGATTTAGAGGAAAGGGGTTTTTTTTTAGGACGGTGAAGCTCTTCTTTATGATATTATAGTTGTAGATACATGGCATTATGTATTTGTCAAAACCTAAGCAATATACAACTGAAAGAGTTAACCTCATAAACTATGGACTTTAGCTAATAATAATGTGTCAATATTAGTTTCTCAGTTGTAAAAATATACCACACTAATATATGATATTAATAATAGGGGAAAACTGTGGAAGGTGATGGAGAGGAAGGAATGGTAGTATATGGAAACTCTCTGTATTTTCTTCTGTTTTACTCTAAACTCCAAACTGCTCTTTAAAAAGAGTCTATTAAAACAAAAAAGGATTTTTGCATGGAGTGAGCTCTGAGCCAGGGCAAACAAAGATGAGTCATGTGAGTAGGCGTTTCCAAGAACTGCCAGACAGCTCAAATTGTGACAATTCTGCAAGAATGGGGCTTTTTGGGGATCTCAAACCCAGTCTGCCCCCCTTCAGTGGCTGTATTGATTTTAACAAATACTGGTGTGGTCAGGCTGTTATTTTTCAAGGGAGCTGAGGAAAGAGGGATTAGAATAGGACAAGTTAAAATGCCACAGAGCTCACTACTCTCACGGAGGTTCAGACATTTTTCTTGAATAAATGCTTTTTCGATTGTTGCAAGCTTTTGGTTAATGCTAATTCCAGAATTCTGAATAAGTTGATTTTTAAAATAATTTTGCCAGCATTATTATTATTATTATTGTTGTTGTTGTTGTTATTGTTTTGCTTTTTAGGGCTGTACTCACAGCATATGGAAGTTCCCAGACTAGGGGTCGAATTGGAGCTACAGCTGCCAGCCTATGCCACAGCCACGGCAATGCAGGATCCTAGTCGCATTTGCAACCTACACTATAGCTCATGGCAACAACGGATCCTTAACCCACTGAGTGAGGCCAGGGATCAAACCTGCATTCTCATAGATCCTAGTCAGGTTCCTTACCATTGAGCCATGACAGGAACTCCACCAGCATTATTATTGATTTTATGGAGTGGATTTTTTGGAGGTCTTTGCTCCACCATTGCTAAGATACTCTTCTTTTAGCCCCATTTCACTGTGATTTGCCCTGGAGATCTATAACTCCATGTCTTTACTCATTCATTTGTTTAACATATATGAAGTTCATATCAACAGATATGAAGAAATAATAGGCTATTTCTAATCTATAAAGTTTTAAAGGGACTTAGAAACCAGATAGTTTATACACTTACGTTTTTATTGCATACATACACATACACCCTATACTCCACATATATAGACCTATATCTATCTATCCATTTATCAATCTATGCATTCATCCATCAATCCATCTGTCTATCCCATATGCAGTTTCATTTGTGACTAGATTTCCTTGCTAGAATTCATTTCCAAGTAAAGTTGATATAGAGGAAGATGGTGTCCCTACACAGGGAAATCAAGTGCTTTTATCGTTTTCTCATTTTTGTGGACTTGAATGCTTTTACGTTCAGCAAGCAGAAAACTGACCTTAAACCTAATGCTTTTATCTGGTCTTGGGAGTGCTGACAGAATATCAGAGAAAGCAAGATTGGAGGGGTTTGGAGTTCCCTGGTTGGCCAAGTGGGTTAAGGATCCAGCATTGTCACTGCTGTAGAACAGGTTTGATCCCTGGCCCAGGGAACTTCTGCCTGCTGTGGGAGAGGCCAAAAAAAAAAAAAAAAAGATGGGAGGGGGTTTGGGTCAGAGAGGCAGATGCAAAGGAAATGTATCAAATACTTGAACAATGTCTATTTAGGAAGGAGGAGCAATCTCTAAAGTAGATGTGGGGGAATGGGCTAGGAATCTTAATGTAACTGTATCACTTCTCACCAAAATGACAGAAATTCAGGTGAAATCTGCCAGGATTCTTCTCCAGCACCAGGTCCGTATTACCTTACTGTAATCATGACATGTTTTGCTGCTACAATTGCTGCTGGCAACTCAGCTGGTAAATCCGATAGAACTTCACAGTGGAGAGTGGGTGAGATGGAAGGTTAACACTAGAGTGAGTCTACTTTTTCCTTTCTCCTTTTTCTTTCCAGACCCTTATTCACCCAACTGAAGATAATGTTTTTGAAACTGTAGGCGAGGCTATGGCAAAACCATTAGGTGGCATGGGTCTACCAGTAATCTGCAGGTGGCTAGGATAACTGCATCCTAGAGAATCCTTCATGGAAAACCTGTTGGGATTGCCTGTGCTAGACCATAGAATGTGAAACCAAATACTGCAAGTAGAGCTAAATGTCCAACAACAGATGAATGGTAAAGAAGATGTCTCTCTCTCTCTCTCTCTCTCTCTCTCACACACACACACAATGGCATACTATTCAGCCATAAAAAAGAATACAATCTTGCCATCTGCAACAACATGACTGGACCTCGAGAACATATAATGTTAAGTTAAATTAAGTCAGAGAAAGACACATACCATATGATCTCACTTATGTGTGGAATCCAAAAGTGAAACCAATCAAACAACAACAACAAGACTTAAGCACACAGATACAGAGAACAGACTGTTGGTTGCTGGGGTGGTGTCGTGAAACATATTTCTACAATATTTTCTTAGCCTCTTTGCTTCTATTTTCTATGCTGAAAACTCCATCTTGTCCTGCATTACTTTACCCCTTATTCCTGCTTGAAAAACAGTTGCAGTGCTGGTAAATGACTTAAGCTTAAGAACAGGCATAAGTTATTCATTCATAGGGTTAGCTGAATGAGGACATAATGCGTTGGTCTAGGCATGCTGGACCTGTGCAGATTGGCACACTGTTTGCACAGCATGATATGTCCTCTTAAGAATAAGAGAAAGAGAAACCTCATGGCCCCATGTGGTTTATGAGTGGTCATTAGCAGAGTATGCATTAGCAAAGACAACCAAGGTGCAAACCTAGGCACTCCAGGTTGCTGCAGATAGGCATGCTACTTGTGGAAGCACAGTGATGATTCTCTGGAATGCTATGCATAGATAGCTAACGCCAAGCTTCCTCAAATGCTAATGATTGTTAAATGCCTAAAGGTCAGAGTAAAAGCTTAACCATCTACCAGCTATGTGACTTTTAAGATAATAAAAGAACTTGTAAAATAAGTTATAAATAAAAAAATGAGTTATAAATAAATAAAAAATAAGTTATAAATTAAAAAAAAAAACCTATATCCTGCACCTATAGCCTCCTCCTCAATTGACGTAATCCTAAAGAACACAATAAAAGCAGTGTGGTTTCTTGAGGCAGCGCTCTTGGTCCCTGAGACCTTGAGTCCCCCGGTTCCCACCTTTACCTAAGATAAATGTCTCTGTGTCTTGTTTTATGTTAACTTTTTTCCTTAAGTTTCACAGCACCTGTTCTTCAGCCTCAACCTGCTGAGCCAGTCTCGGCAGAGTGGCAGGATGAGATGGACAAAATGAGTGAGGGGGAGTCAAAATCATAGTAATTGTAGTTAGTAATACTATATTGCACATTTGGAAGTTGCTTAAAGTAGGTCTTAAAACTCCTCTTCATAAGAAACAAAAAATTGCCAACTATGTATGCTGATCAATGTTAACTAGACTTATTGTGGTCAGCATTTTGCAATGTACACCTAAAACTAATTCTACGTCAATTATACCTTAATTAAAAAATAAAAATGGGAGTTCCTGCTGTGGTACAAAAGAATTGGCAGCATCTTGGGAGTGCTGGTACACAGGTTCAATCCCCAGCCTGGCACAGTGGGTTTGCTGCTACTGTGGCTTGGGTCGAGACTGTGGCTTGGATCGGATCCCTGGCCTGGGAATTCCATATGCTGCAGGGCAGCCAAAAAAGAAAAAAAAAATTAAAAAATAAAAATGTGAAGTTGTGAAAAAGTCAACCAATTGTAAATATGAATCACATCTACAGAATACCTTTAACAACACTTAGACTACTGTTTGACAAACAACTGGCCATAGTGTAGCCAAGGTAATGCAAAATTAAACATTACAGGGTTTTTGAGGGAGTGGACAGCTTTGGGACAGCATGGGTTTGACCCTCTAAGACAAAATCTGCTATCCCCTCATCAAATTGCTTATCAGGGTCGGAACCTCCAGACTCAGTGATACAGATTTAAAACACAGTGCCTATTACATTGGACCATGCTCCCTCTGTCCCTGGAGGGGTGTTGGAAATGAAGATAACTCTGGCTCAGGTTGCCAGTGTCAGAAAGTGAGACACGTGGACAAGGAGAAATTTCGACAAGGCTCTTTACTTCTGCAGAAGGTCACCGGTACTCCAAAAAGCATGCACCAAAGGACACTTCCCTATTTATCCCTAATGCAGGTGATTTACCTGTCCCCTTCCCATTGGTCAGGTCAGGGTGCACATTCTTCCTGCTTGGCTAATTGAAACATTGTTGCTGGGAAAAGAGGTAAACAGGAAGGGGGTCTCAGGGGCATTTCCACGGAAACCAGAGCAAAATGGAGTAACCAAGATTTCCTTTGATAGAAAAGACATTATGTTACTTTCCACAGGGGCAACTACCCAGGCTAGAAGCAAAGAGATCAGAGTCTTACCTCCAAGTGACCTAAAGAATAAAAGATTTCCTACCTTTGTCATATCTTTGTCATACACAGTTTCCTCATCTGTAGAATACAGATAACAATTGTGTTTATCTTCTAGGGGTCTTGTGAGAAATTAATATATGAAAGTGCTTAGAACAATAACTTGCACATAATAATCACTATATAAACATTGACTGTATCTTGGAGTTCCCATGATGGCACAGTGGAAACGAATCAGACTCGGAACCATGAGGTTGTGGGTTCGATCCCTGGCCTTGCTCAGTGGGTTAAGGATCGGTGTTGCCATGAGCTGTGGTGTAGGTCGCTGTAGTGTAGGCCAGCAGCTGTAGCTATGATTGGACCCCTAGCCTGGGAACCTCCATATGCTGCAGGTGTGGCCCTAAAAAGACAAAAGACAAAAGTTAGCTATATGTTAGCTGGTTTTGTTGTTATTGTTGTTGCCGTTGCTGCTGCTATTATTATTATTGTTATTATTATTACCACAACCAGCAGCATGCTAGCTAGAGCCCTCTGCAATAGTGTGAAATCAGCAAATTTGTATTCAAGACTTTTTGTTTTTTTTTTTAATGGCTGTACCCATGGCATATGGAAGTTCCCAGGATAGGGACTGAATCCAAACTGCAGCTGCAACCTATGCCACAGCCACAGCAATGCTGGAACATTATCCACTGCCCTGGGCCTAGGATTGAACCTGCCCCTCTGCAGTGCAATCAGATGCTTAACCCACTATGTCACAGTGGGAACTTCTCAAAACCATTTATTTTTTTAGGGCCATACCTTCTGAGTATGGAGGTTACCAGGCTAGGGGTTGAATCGGAGCTACAGCTGCTGGCCTATGCCACAGCCACAGAGATGCAGGATCAGAGCCACATCTGCGATCTACACCACAGCTCACTGCAACGCCAGATCCTTAACCCACTGAGCGAGACTAGGGTTTGAACCCGCATCCTCGTGGTTACTAGTCGGATTTGTTTCTGCTGAGCCACAATGGGAACTCCCAAAGTAAATTTTTTAAATGGGCCAAAAGGAGTTCTCACTGTGGCACAGTGGGTTAAGAATCCAACTTCAGCGGTTTGGTCACTACAGAGGCACAGGTTGGATCCCCAGGCCAGCACAGTGGGTTATGGATTGGGTATTGTCATGGTTCCAGCATAGGTCCCAGCTGTGGCTCAAATTCAGTCCCTGGCCCAGGAACTTTCATATGCCGTGCATGTGGCCATAAAAATAAAATAAAATAAAATAAAATAAAATAAAATAAAATAAAATAAAATAAGACAAAAAGAAAGCCTTCCATAATTAACCAGTTACATTTGTCCTTACGATAATTTTAGCATATGTTCTTGGTAATGTCCTATAGGAATTAATTTATAAAATTGGAATGTTTAGGCAATGTGGCAATACAGTGAGGGAAAGATTTGGAGGCAGGAGGTCTTTCAGGGATGCTCCCAAAGCATAATTTGGTGTAAAGTCTAGACCTTAGACTTCAGCTGGCCATCTTCTTGACAAACCAATTCAGGTTTGAGGCAGAAGATGAGATGCCCTCTGAGAACTGAAATTTCCTTATAGCTCTTAGCTCAGGAGAGAAATGACAACAAAGACTGCTGAAGAATCTAGTTTTAAGGCAGGGCCCATGTATTGTTCTCTCTTTCTAGGCACGCGCTCTGCCAGGCTGCAGAGAATTTGAAAGTACTTTGAATTACTTTGGGACTTGCCATATCTTAGCTAAGCTGAAAATGTGGAAAATCACAAAATAATTACGAGTGCTTTCACTGTCCTTCTAAATTAGGCAGTAAATAGGATGAATCACTGAATGAGACATCAGTACTTTCCAAGCTCTTGGCAGCATACTGAGAAAGGTAATTATTGAGTGAAAAGCAAAGAGCTATCTGAGGCTACCCCAGCCATATGTGTGAAGGGAAGGGGACTTAGAACACCTACTACCTTTAAATGGTTGACATTTTACATATCATGGAACAATGCAGGATATTATAAATTTGCAAACACATGCAGCTACGACAAAGTCCCTCATAGCTACTCTCTCCCCGCCCCGCCCCGCCCCCGCCCCCCGCAAACACTGTTGCTGAGAAGATTTTGTCAATACTGAAAGCCCCACAAAGACCCTACCTACTCTTTTAGATAACATGGCCCCCCTGCTCAGAAATTTAAAATTATTCCAATTGCCCACTACATCATGTCCAATTTCTGAAATTCCCTGATTTTAAAAGTGAAGTGTTTCATAATCAATTTCATCCCTATTTGCCAGCATGTAAGATTTTTGGGGGGATTCATTGTCTTCCTAGGAAGTTTTAAAGTAACATTTTGGATTTCATACTTGCAGTTTTAGCTATATAAGGGCAATGCCAATGTTCAACTTCAGGTCAGAGTTTGCAGTTTTGCTGAACCAGAGATTTGAATTAGCGTTGCTGTAGAAGCTGGTATGCAGCACCCAGACCCTTAGCTAATCACAGCATCTTATATGCCCTCTAGCATCCACGTTGTGATACAGCACTACTGTTCTCCCTAAGGGTCAATGACATACATATTACCATCCCTGTTTTACAAATGAGGCAATTGAAGAAATTAAATATGATGTATTCATTGAACGAACATTGATAGAGTGCCTGTTCTAGAAATTAAGGGCAGAGCAGTGAACAAAAACAGAGATTCTGAAGCTTATATTGTTGAGGGTTAGGGATAAAAACAATGAGTAATCTAATAAACAAGATGATTACAGTGAAGAAATGCTTTATGAAAAGTCATCTAAAAGCTTAACCAAAAGAATGAGAAAATGACAAGATGAACAAAGACAAGATTATAATTCCAGCACAAAACAAATTAGAAACCAGAGGAATGGCTAGTGCAAACCGTTACATTATTTCACACAAAAACACCCAGTGCAATGAAGCAGCTCTTGAGGTGATGTTGATGAAATACATTTAATGAGACAGAATATTAAGCCTTACTAAACATAGCCTTAACACAAAATGTTTTATGGTTTTATTTTTTGTTTAATTAATTTATTTTTATGGCCACACCCACAGCATATGGAAGTTCCAGGGCCATGGACTGGATCCGAGCCTCAGCTGCAAATTACACTGGAGCTGCGGCAGTCCTGGATCCTTTAACCTACTGCGCTGGCCAGGGATGGAACCTGCACCTCTGCAGAGACCCAAGCCACTGCAGTCAGATTCTTAATCCACTGCATCACTGCAGGAACTCCTTTTAATGGTTTTGAAATGTGTGCATAGGAGTTCCCATCGTGGCTCAGTAGAAATGAATCTGATTAGCATCCATGAGGACGCAGGTTCGATCCCTGGCCTTGCTCAGTGGGTTAAAGATCTGGCATTGCCTTGAGCTGTGGTGTAGGTTGAAGATGTGGCTCAGATCCTGCATTGCTGTGGCTGTGGCATAGGCCGGTGGCTACAGCTCTGATTTGACCCCTATCCCGGTTATCTCCATATGCCACATGTGTGGCCCTAAAAAGACACACACATACACAACAACAACAACAACAACAACAAAAGAAATGCATGCATACAAATAAGATAGAAAAGATATACATTCACTGAACAAGTTATTTTTAGGACATACTATATGTAAAGTGCCACTCTAGATACACTGAGGATACAGCAGTGAATGAAAAAGACTAAGATAACTTTCTGTCCTCTGAGAACTGTAATTTCCAGGGAAAAAGGAAAACAAACAAGAGAACAAATACAGGGTTCTTTTAGAAAACTGTAGTGCTCTGAAAGTAATTGAAACGAGGCAAAATGTTAGGCTACTTTAGATTACTGGTCTAAAAGGACAATCTGAGGTGAAGGTATTTGAGCTGAGACTTAAATAAGGTGAAAGTGGTGAGCCATACAAAGATATTGGAGACACGCATTCAGGAATGATATAACAGCAAGTACAAATCTCTAAAGAGGAGTTGAGTTTGCCATGCACTAAGAATTGAAAAAAATTCATAGGACTGGAATAGTGTGAGTGAGGAGTATGATATTATTTTGAAGAGAGATGCAGGGGTCAGATCATGAAGTTTTGTAGGCTATCATAAAGATTTGCTTTAAAGTAAAAGGGAATACCACTCAGGGGTTTTAAAGAAGGTTTTCAAGAAGGGATTTAAATAAGGGAAAGATGCAATTTTACTGAGGATTGTAAGGACCACTCTAGTTAGTGTGTAGAGAATGGTTTGTAAAAAGGGCTAGAATAGAATCCGAGAAAGAGCAGTAAAGAATCTATTGCATGAGTTCTGGTTCTGGGTAAGATGGAATGAACATACTTCACTCCTGTCTGTCCCATTGAATACAACTACAAAACCAGGACACAATGCATGGACAGCTATTTGAAGTCCATAAAAAGTAAACAGCAACAAGACAAAGAAGGAAAGATATACCAGTAGTAGAATAACCCTCTTATCATAGGTGAGTTTACCTTTTTTAAATCTTCCCCCCCACTTCGAGATCCCCTAGTCTTAACACAGCCTAAAACACAGAAGTGGGCACTGTGGCATAGACTGAGAGCTCCAGAAGTCCTCTAGCATTGTCTCAAGGATCAGGAAAGATAAGTCCTAATGCTCAGAGGGAGTACAGAACTCCCTCCCCCTTTTAAAAAAATCTTCCACTAATAGTGCTCAAGGGTTCTCTTTTCTCCACATCCTTGCCAACATTTGTTATTTCTTGTCTTTTTGATGATGGCCATTCTGACAGGTGTGAGGTGGTATCTCACAGCAGTTTTGATTTGCATTTCCATGATGGTTAGTGATGTTGAGCATCTTCTTATATGTCTGTTGGCCATCTGTATGTCTTCTTTGGAAAAATGTTTATTCAGATCCTCTGCTCATTTTTTAATTGCACTGGTGTGGGGTTTTTTGGTTTGTTTTTTGCTATTGAGTTGTATGAGTTTTTTAATACATTTTATATATTAACACCTTATCAGATATGATTTATAGATATTTTCTCCCATTTAGTTGACTGCCTTTTTATTTTGTTGATGATTTCCTTCGTTGTAGAGAAGCTTTTCTATTTGATACAATCCCATTTGTTTATTTTTGCTTTTGTTGTCTTTTCTTTTGGAGTCAGATCCAAGAAAATCACCACCAGGACCAATGTCAAGGAACTTACCACCTATGTTTTCTTCTGTAAATTTTATGGTTTCAGGTCTTACATTCAAATCTAAAGACTTTTTTTGAGTTAAACTTTGTGTATGGCATAAGATAGAGGTCTAGTTTCATTCTTTTGCATGTGGCTGTCCAATTTTCCTAACACCATTTAGTGAAAATACTGTCTTTTCCCCATTGTATATTCTTGGACCCTCTGTCATAAATTAATTGACCATATATGTGTGGGTTTATTTCTGAGTCCTTCATTATGGTCCATTGATCTATGTGTTTGTTTTTATGCCAATACCATACTGTTTTGATTACTATAGCTTTGTAATATAGTTTTACTTCAGGAAACAAGCTGCCTACAGCTTTGTTCTCCTTTCTCAAGTGAAGTCAGTTGACTTTAAGTAAAAGAAATTACCCTCGATAATATGCTTGGACCTGATCCAAACCTCAAAAGCAAAAACTGAGGCTTCCTGAGAAAGGAGGAATTCTGCCTCAAGACTGTAACATAGAATTCCTGCCTGAGTTTCTAGCGTGTTTGCCTACAGATTTTGAATTTTACAGCCCAGATAATCACATGAGCCAATTCCTTAAAATAAATCTCTTTATGTATTTTCTATTGGTCCTATTTCTCTGGAGAACCCTGACTGATACATACTCCATGGTCTGCTGTCTTTGACAATGACCAATTATTAGTTGTAGGAAAATGAGCATACCATTTTCACCTCCCTAACCCACCTGCTAAATATCTCTAGAAGCTATTGAGCCCCCTGGGACCTTAGTTCCTCTTCTGTCAAGTGAACATATTGGCTCCTACCATGCTTGGTTGTTTTCAGAATATTTAACAACTGGTAGGGCATGTGCTCTAACCAATCAGAATGTGCCCTGGCCCCAAACCAACTAGTCAGCTGTACAGATTAAAAATCAGCCCTAGCTCACGAAGATCCACAGTGTGAGAACTTATTAAAAATTCATATTCTTATTCCAAATCATCAGCTCTCAGTGGATTGTAGGAATCTATGTTTTTAACAAGTTCTCCAGGGATTATGATTTTCAGGCAAGCTAAAGAACTGCATAAATAGTGTCCAGGATCTAGTATGCATGGTAGGCTCTTGCATTTTAAACATCATTTCTTCCCAATCAAAACTCCTTAGATAAAGGTATGAGTAATGGGTTAGTCTATCTCTGGAAAAACAATACAAACCTCTAACTGATGACATATTCAGATTCAGAGAAAATATGTGAGGATTTCAGATCATAGTATAATGTACAAACATTTATTTGAGCCCTGGTCTGTGGGAATGGGGAATTTTCCCATAATGAGAAGAAATAGAGGGTCACATGATCTTGATCAGTGGCCTGTGATGGGTCAATCTAGAAGTTCAGAAACATGGGTTCAGTCTGACTCCCAGGAACTAGTAATATGACCACACAAGACACAAAACCTCTCTGAACTTCCATTTTTTCATTTATAAAATGCAGATAAATATTTGCCCAATTTATTTCATAGGATGAAGTGATAATCAAATGGGGTCAGGAAAAAAAGGGCACTTAGAAACCCAACTTTATCTCCAACTCCTTCATTGTATAGATGAAGAAACTGAGGCCCACATGAGAAGGACATTTCTCATGGTCTCTAAGCCACTCAGTTGGAATTAGGATGCCATTCCTATGAGTGGTATTATGATGTCACAATGCTACACAGAAAATGTATGACTTTGAAGTCAGTCAAACCTGCGTTTGAACCCCGTTCTTATACTTACCCTTTGACCTTAGATAAATTACTTCATTTCTACATGCCTCAATCTCTTCATTTGTAAAATGTGTGGAAAAAACAGTACCCATCTCATAGGGTTGTACTGAACACTCAATGGATGTGAAAGGTGTGGCAGACAGTAATGGCTCAGTAATGTCAGAGCTTTTTGTTTGTTTGTCCAGCGCTCATTCTCTAATCTTACTGTCATATCATGACAAATCTCATGGAGTTGCTGTGTTTGCTTGTGACAGACAGTATGGCAGGTGTTAGAGTGGGATAGCAGCATGGCAGTGAGGTGGTACCCTTTTTCTGTTGATTAATCACTATTTTCCTATGGAATTGACTGGAGCCTAAGTTTCCAAGTATGTTCTACGATCCTACATTAAAAATATTCTGTAGTCTAGAGGAGTTGTCAACACACACACAAAAATTGGAGCAGCAATATTTAGAGTTGTGGTAATTTGCACTGTGTCCATCCCCATGAAAAAGAGGATTTTTTTTTTCAAAGATAGCTTTCAAAGCACATATGATAGGTCTGCTCTCAGCCTGGCCTTAAGTTCAAACTATCATGTTAAATAGAGAAGTGGTTGTTCCCTCCTCTAATTTTTTCTTTTCAGGATATGGACATTGCTAGATGTGGGCCATAGTGCTGTAGTTTAGAGACCTAAGTATTAACATCCAGAATTATATGTTCCTGGCTCTAGTTTAAGCTCCATTTGGCTGGTACAGAGTTAGAGGAAAATTCTACTATAATTTATCACTCAAAAACCAATATTCATGCACTTTTTATTCCAGTTTTATTGAGATATAATTGATATATAACACGATGTATGTAGGTTTAAGGTGTGCAATGCAATGATTTGCTACATGCAAAATACTTATCACAATAAGGTTAGTTAACACATCCCTCATTTCACATAATTACAACTTTATTTTTGGTGCATTGAGAAACTTTATGATCTATTATTTTAACAAGTTTCAAATATTATAATATACTATTATTAACTGTAGTCACCATGCTATTTTTTAGAGCTCCAGAACTTATACATTTTATAACTGAAAATTTGTACAATTTAACCAACATCTCTCCCATTTTCTCCATCCCCAACCCCTGGAAACCACCATTATACTCTTTTTCTATGAATTTGGCATTTTTAAGATTCCTTTTGACTAACTTACACTAAGAATTGAGCCTAAGATAATTATTTAAATTTAGTGGGAAAATACCTTCTGTTCATGTATCAGAAATCATAATATTAAGATGACAGTGCTTCCCAAAGCATTCTACAGATTCAATGCAATCAGTATCAGAATACCAGCTTGCTTCTTTATAGAAATTGACAAGGTGATCCTAAAGTTTATATGGAAACTCAAAGGACCCAGAATAGCCAAAATAATCTTGAAAAGAATGGATAAATTTTGAGGGCTTACTCATACTGATTTCAAACTTACTACAAAGCAATACTCACCAAGGCAGTGTTGTACTTGCATATAGACATAAAGATTAATGGGGAGTTCCCATCGTGGCTTAGTGGTAATGAAATCGACTAGTATCCATGAGGATGCACGTTCGATCCCTGGCGTCTTTCAGTGGGTTAAGGATCCCGTGTTGCTGTGGCTGTGGCATAGGCCAGCAGCTGAAGCTCCGATTGGACCCCTAGCCTGGGAACTTCCATATGCCACAGGTGTGGCCCTAAAAAAAAGGATTAATGGAATAAAATTGAGAGTTTATAAATAAAAACATCACATTTGCAATCAACTGATTTTTTACAAGGTGGCACCAAAACAATTCAATGGGGGAAAGAAGTCTTTCAACAAGTGATGCTAGTAAGGTGGTAAACTTTATGTATTTTATCATTTTAAAAGAGGAGCTCCCATGTGTCTAAGTGGGTTAAGGACCTGGCATTGTCATTGCTGTGGCTCTGACTCTGGTTATAGCTGTGGTGCAAGTTCCACCCCTGGCCCAGGAACTTCCACATGCTGATGGAACAGCCAAAAATAAATAAATAATTTTTAGGTGGTGTTAGGATAACTGGATATCTATATGCAAAAGAATGAAGGTAGACTTTTACCTCACACCATATACTATAATTAATGCAAAATGGATGAAAGGCCTAAAGGTAGGAACAAAAATTATAGAACTCTTAGAAGAAAACACAGGGGTAAATATTTGTAACCTTAGATTTGTCAATGATTTCTTAAATATGACACTAAAAGCACCAGCAACAAAAGAAAAAAATAGATAAATTAAATTTTCTCAAAATTGTGAATTTTTTTTCTTTGAAGAATACTATCAAGAAAGTGAAAAAAAAAACCCACAAAAGAACAGAAACAGGAGAAGACATTTACAAATCATATATCTGGTGATGGTCTAGCATTCAGAATATATAAAGTACTCATAACTCATATAATGAAAAGACATATGACCCAATTAAAAATGAGCAAATTGTTTGAACAGACAGTTCATCAAAATACACATATGGCTAATTGGCAGAAGAAAAGATACTCAATATTGCCAGTCAGTAGGGAAATGCAAATCACAATCAAAATGAGATACTACTAGGATGGCTAAAATGAAAGAGACAGACAATAAAAAGCAGTGGTGACAATGTAGACAAATTTGAACTTAAAGAGATTTTTAGTCGAAGTATGAAATAGTTCCGCTACCTTGAAAAACAGTCTGGTGGTTCCTCAAAAAGTTAAAGCTAGAGTTATATGACCCAGCAATTCCAGTCTTAGATATGTACTCAAGAGAAATTAAATCATGTATCCACACAAAACTTATACTTGAATATTTATAACAGCATTATTCAAAATATCCTAAAGATATATGTTCCTCAACTGATGAATGTTAGGTAAAATGTGGTATATTTATATAATGATATATTTGTCCATAAAAAGGAATGATATACTGATCCATGCTATAACATGTATGGACCTCGAAAACATTATGCTAAGTGAAAGAAGCCAGTCATAAAAGGCCACGTGTATGATTTCACCCATATGAAATGTCCAGAATAGGGCAAGGTAAATGAAGAGTGACTGATAATAGGAATGGGCTGTTTTAAATGGGGTGATGAAAATATTCTAAAATCGATTGTGCCAATGGTTGTGCAGCTCTGTGAATAAACTGAAAAACATTGAATTATACACTGTAAGAGGGTGAATTGTATGTTACGTGACTACTATCTCAAAAAAAAAAAAACTGTTAAAAAAACTTTGCACTAGAAATTAAAAACAACATTGAAAATGTCTCCCAGAACAGAGTTCAGGAGGTGTAGGGGGATAAACAAGTATATATAATTAAGAGTCTAAATTCTAGAAACCAGGACTGTGTCTTTTATACCACTGCAGTGCACATGTTTAATAAAGTTCTTTATGTAGCCAGTGTTAAAGGCAGTCACAATAAAAAGGATGGAAAACTCTTGGTGCCAAATAGATCAGTTTGCAACTATGTAGAAAGAATAATGTTACAAAATCATGGAATTCTCTAAGTCCCTAGACATGTGAGAGACCTAGTGGATATTTGCAGGAGCCTTGAGACTCGGTCAGAAACCTGTTTATTCTGGAGTTCTGGTTGTGGCTCAGCGGAAACATATCTGACTAGTATCCACGAGGACACAGGTTCAATTCCTAGCCTCGCTCAGTGGGTTAAGGATTGCTGTGAGCTGTGGTATAGGTCACAGACACAGCTTGGATCTGGCGTGACTGTGGCTGTGGTGTATGCCAACGGCTACAGCTCTGATTCCACCCTTAGCCTAAGAACCTTCATATGCCCCAGGTGTGTTCCTAAAACAATGGAAAAAAATGAAACTTGTTTATTCTAGAGATACCCATTGGTTCAGATAGCCCACAAATATACCTGGAGAAGTTAAGCCTGTTCTGAATTGTTCCTAATTCCTTGGAAATTTCAGCATACTTGAAGCCATCTCAGGGTTCACAACCTTAGGACTACTGAAAAGGGCATTGGATTTGGGGTCAGATTTTGAGACTAAAAGTCCTGAATTCTTTCCCTTATGTAGACATCAAGGTGCATTTTCCAATGATTTTTCTCCCAATAAAATTCAAAGGTCTGATTTGGACCCAAATCTATGGGGTTCATATGGCTGCTAGGATCATTGACTCTAACTACATAATGAGTACATTAGACTAAATCTTCACTTAGCCACCTTTGGATTTGGTCTGGCATAAAACTAGCAATAAAATAAGACATATGATTTAAGCCTCACAAATATCTGTCAGGGAGCTAGTTTCACTCAAATAATTTTCACCAATGGGTTAAAGATAAGCCCATAGCTGTGTGTGTGTGTGTGTGTGTGTGTGTGTGTCTTTTTACAGCTGTACTCACAGCATATGGAAGTTCCCAAGCTAGGGGTCAAATCTGAGCTTCAGCTTCCTGCCTATGCCACAGCCACAGCAACACCAGATCTGAACCATGACTGTGACCTACACCACAGCTCACGGCAACACCAGATCCTTAACCCACTGAAAGAGGCCAGGGATTTATCCCACATCCCCATGGATACTAGTCAGATTTGTTACTGTTGAGCCACAACAAGAACTCCCTAAACTCATAGCAATTTGATTTCTCTTCTGGTGGGAGTAGGGTGATTGATCAGAGAATCAGTGTTATTTATATTTGCTTCTCAAAACCTTGATTGGGTAAAACAGATACTTTGCTTTATGGGATAGATTAATTCTCACAAATTTCCAAACTAAAACTAAAACTAAAGAGCATTTAAAATGAATTCCGACAAAACAGAAAACAGACACAAAGACATAGAGAACAGACTTGTGGTTGACAAGGTGGAAGGAGTGTAAGGGAGGGACAGATTGGGACTTTGGTATCAACAGATGTAAACTATTATATAATGGATAAACAAGACCCTATTATATAGCACAGGGAACTATATTCAATATCCTGTGATAAATCATAATGGAAAAGAATATGAAAAAGTGTGTGTGTGTGTGTATATATATATATATATACATATCTGAGTCAATTTGCTGTAGGCAGAAATTAACACAGCCTGTAAATCAACTATACTTCAATAAACTAAATTTTAAAAAATTTAAATAAAAATAAAGTGAATTTCATGGTCCCATTAGGAAATCAAAAATGGGGTTTCCATGGGGGAAAATTCTCCAGAGAACCTGAACTGTTGAAAATTTTTATGAAGAAAGATGCTATCATGGTTGTCATCTCTATGACCTGTTGAGTAATGTAAAGAATATTGCCAGACTTTTGGTGCTAACAACCATAAGTTGTACTTTAGTAGCTATGCACCCATCTTAATGACTCTATTAGGGTTGAGACAGGCCATTTCAGGTTTCCTCAAGGATTCTTACACATGCCAACAGTAAGAAATTGATTGCTTAATTAAGAAGGTCCTTAGTGGTGATCCTGAGGTTAGAGGTTAGCAGGAAGGGCTTCAACACTGTTTCTTTGTTTGTTTGTTTTTAAAGAAGGACTCTACATTAAGCTACCAAAATTACAAAGCATTTGTACTCAAATTTCAGAGGGCATGTTGAAAATGCAGATTTTGAGGCCCCACACTCAGAAATTCTGATTCCATAGGACTGGAAATGGATGCCCAGAAAAGTGCATTAAAAAAGTAATCCTCAATAAGGATTCTGATGAAGGAGCTTCAAGGACAAGACTTTGAGAAACATTACCCTATCTGAAAGGAAGAAGATCCTAAATGTCAGGATATGGGAAGCATTTACAATGATAGACTCAGTCAATTCTGGAGCTCCTGCAAGGTCTCATCATAGCTAACATTTATTGAGTATTTTACTGTATTCCAGGTTCTGTCTAAAGCATATTCCATATTTTATGTATTGTCGTTTATTCCTTACAATCCTATGAGGCAGGTACAATTATCCTCATTTTACAGATGAGGAAACTGAGGCACAGAGAGATTAAATAATGTGCCCTAAAGCCTACAGTTAGTAGGCAGACAATTTTGCTCTTGAATCTACACATATAACCACTATGTCATACTGATGTTCCCATGTGTTGTATGTGTACTCTTTGGATTTTCCCTCCTTTACTCCTTTGTGACTTGATATCCAGGGCAAAATGGCTACATAGCAGAGGTAAAATTGCCCCTTCCACTCCTTGCAAAAACCCTCCCCGATCTTTCAAAGTTGGCAGAATGACATGCAACTCTTTTCTCACTTTTGCCTGCCATTTTCTCTTCAAAGTCACTTAATGGGACAATGAAGGAAAAAAAAGAACAAATTGACAATGTTTGTCACAACAAAACCCCTCCCAACTCTACTAGAACAGAGACTTGGCTATGATTTCTCCTCAATTATTGTCTATTTCCTTTGGAGTAAAATCGTTCTGATTGTTAGTTTTATTAAATCCATTGCGTTGCTCTTGCTTAGCTTAATATTCTAGACCATCTATAAGGAATTTACTGAGTAATTCTGATATAGCTCCAGAGATCAATTCTGAGTGTCTCATTTACTCACCTATGAAAAAATTGATCACAAGAATAGCTCACCTATCTGGCACAACAAGACTCTCCCAACTGTGCCGCGAATTGGGGATATGCTTCAGGATGGAAAGAAACAAGTCAACTACATAGTTAGTGGGAAGATGATAGGTTTCCTACCCCCAAATGATTACTTGGAGAGCATTGCCAATGTTTATTTCCTAATTAAAATTCCCGGTGATTCAGCCACCTGAATTATCTCCAAAGTATCATGTCAGTTTAAGCAGTTATGGATCCTCCATTTAAATAATAATTCTTACAATATTGAGTAATTACTATGTGCCAGGTATTATTCTAAGAGCTTTATACATAATAACCCAATTGATCGTCAGAGACTCCCTTATGAGGTAGATAACGTTATTCTCTCCATTTCATAGATAAATGAACTGAGGAACAAAAAGTTAAAAGACATATTCAGTATCATGGGACTAGTAAATGCAGAACAAGGTAACCCTGGTTTCTGTGATCTCATTGGCCTTGAAAGGTGATAGTAGCAATTAAAAGGATGAGTTATTATATATGCTTACAGACATTATAGCTCTTAATTACCACAACAGCCTTAGGAGGCACTCGACAGATGGGGAAATTAAGGTGCAGTGAGGTAGGGTACCTTTCCCATAGTCATACAGCCAAGTAAGAAGCAAAACAATGATTCAAACCAGGCAGTGTAATACCAAAGCCAGTCCAAATAACCAATATTTTGCTGCCCTATCAAGAGCCTAAGCAATGATCACAATGGCCTCTCACTCTTCAATAAAGATAACAGACTGCTATGCTTTGGTTTAATGGAAAATGCATAGGTGTTGAAATCAGACCTTGCATCAAATTTTAGTTGTGTCTTATTTGCTGTGTAACCATGGGCAAGTAACTGAACTTTTCTGAGCCTCAGATTCCTTGTCTGTAAAATGGAGTTGAAAAGAATACCCAACTCACCTGGTAGATAGTAACGTACCTAAGAAGCCTAGCATAGTTTCTGGCAAACGATAGGCGCTCACAGATTGGAGGCAGGCTAGCCCTTCCTTTTTCTTTTCTCCTTCCATTCGCAGCATGTCCAGTATGATTTCCTGCTTAGAAATTGAGAGGTCGTCTCATGCCCCAGTATCCTTGTTACACCTGGGATGGTCCTCTCCCTTTTGAGAAAAGAGGTTTCACCTCTTTGGAAATTCAGTGTTTGAGGTTGACATTCCAGTCTTCCCATAAGAAATATCCCCCACCTAGTCTTAATTTGGAAGTGTACCTCCTTCAAAACCTTATAAAAATTTAAGTTGAATCATTGAACAATGCAACATGGCTTTCTCTTTCTTCTCCAACAGGTTATCAAGCCCTTGCTTCCAGCAGTCTGTTAAGTCTATAAGTGGGCTTTCTCCTTTCCCTATGATAACTTCCTTAAACTTTGGCACCCTACAGGGAAACCAAACTCACTGGCACTTAAGATATTTGCACTTTACATCCAGGAAGAAAGAGGTCAGCAGCCTGGAGCAAGGAAACCTTGGTGGAGATGGTCACTAGGGATGTCTCTATTAAGGCATGAAAAGTCCCTGGAGCCCTTCGGGATGAGCCCAAGGGCATCTGGGGGTTATCTGCCTGTTCCTCAATTTCAGATAAAGTGCACAGACAGGAAGAGAGATGGGGAGTAGGTGAGGGAAAAATTAACCTTTGGACTTTATAATCACTGTTTTCCATTATTAGTTGATCTGTTTTTACTTTACACTAGTATGTAAATTTATTCACATTTGCCTCATTATCTTTGGAGCATGTACCTTAGCTAATATTTACTCTTTCTTGAGTTTCCTAAATCACATTTATTAACTTTTATTTGTTTTAAACCATCTTTATCTTTGTAAGACAAACTCAGCGAATATTTGTCTATTTGTAAGACACTGCTTGCACGGATGTCCAGAGGGAAGCTCCCTTCACATTCTTAGCCAAGGAAAGGATGGTCAGTTGCTTTTTTTTTTGATTGCCAGACCCTGGCAGTAGGAAGCCCTTCTCCTTCCAGCACCAACCCCCTGACCTTGAAATACTCGAATTGAACAATCCCATAACTCCATACGCTGTAATTCCTACCCTAAGAGAATAGAAGAAATTGGATGAGTATTTCTATCCAAGGAGAGACTTGGAAAACCCCCATTTGTCTTAATTATCAGATAATCATCATTTTAAAAAATCTTTGGAAGTACCTAAAACCAGATTTCATCTTAACTAGCAGGAAAGTGGCCTTGAACTACCCCAATAAGATTCCATGGGAGTACACTTTGCAGACGACCTATAATTATACTATCGGTTCATTTGCTTGACCCCCTACATCTCCTTATATCCAGAGTACTTAATGGGAGTGTTCAATTTACGTTGATTTTCCACAAATTCCACCCTTACCCCTTTGCCCCAAGAGCTATGAATAAGTTGACTAGGGCCAGTATTGGAAATTCTTCCAGTGGTGTTTATAGAATGGAGGTAACTGTTTGTAAGTAGAAACGTCGTGTACCTTCCAGAACTTCAATAAAAAAATAGGGCTTACCAGTTACTTCCGTGTGGCTAAAATAAGGCATCTGTCTCATTTTCCCAACCAGAAACCTTAGCTTATCATAAGTTATGCAGCTAAACAAACAGTAGCCACAGAGCCAGATTAATCCTAAAGCAAAGGGCATCCGGGACTCCACAAGCTCCTTGGAATACATATTCCAGTACCTAGATTAGCTTTAGAAATGTGGCAAGACGGGCTCTCACATACGTAATAGCTAAGCTTTATAAAACACTATATGCTGGGTAACTGTTCTAAGCATGTCATATGTGTGTGTGTGTGTGTGTGTGTGTGTGTGTGTGTGTGTGTGTGTATTCATTTAATTCTCACAGCAAAACTTCCAAAGAGATATTATTTTTATCCTATTTTATAGATGATGAAACTGGGGTAAAGAGCAATTAAGTAACTTGCCCAGGGTCACACTGCCACTAAAGTAATAGTACGAAGATTTGAACAAAAGCATTTTTGGTTTTAGAAACAATTTCTCTTTAATCAATCTGCTATGTGCAATCCTGCTTCATTTTTCCTAAGCCAGTCTCTCTCTCCTGGCTGCACCAGAATTTTTGAAAAATTGGCAGTGTAAAGAGTGGATTAGCAAGGTCAATCTCAGTTAATGTCAGAGGAATGCTCTCTGCACTGACTAGAATATAATTAGAACTAATTTCTCTTGGTTTTGATCCGGGGCCTCAAAAATACAGACACTCTTTGTCTTAATATTTGCATTCTTCTAACTAGGGTGAACCAAGCTGGTTTAGATGTCTATTCTCAGGTTGACAGTCTTATGCAGTCAATATAGTCTACGTATCCAAAGACTGACACAGGGTTAGTCATGCTGCTACAAAGTGTCCTGCCATTCTTGATGGGGATTGAGAAGAATGTTTCCCCTGAGAACAACTGTGGGATTTCAAGAAGAAAAAATCTGGCTAGAGACATCGCAAAGTATAACCTAGTCTCCATAGCTTCCTACTGAAGGGCCTAAGGGAATTCTGCGTCTATCTGCAACCTAAGAACCAGAGTTCATTCGTTCACTCACTCATTAAACACAGATCTATTGAGTGCCTACTAGGGATATAATGGGAAAGAAGGCAGATGAAGCCCTGCACTTGGGGACTTGCTCAACATGTCTGGAGTTCCCATCGTGGCTTAGCAGTAAAGAACCCGACTAGTCTCCATGAGGATGTGGGCTCAATCCCTGGCCTTGCTCAGTGAGTTAAGGATCTGGTGTTGCTGTGAGCTGTGGTGTAGATTGCAGATGTGGCTCAGATCTGGCGTTGGCTATGGCTGTGGCATAGGCCAGCAGCTATGGCTCTGATTCAAGCCCTAGCCTGGGAACTTCTATATGCCACAGGTGCGGCCCTAAAAAGACAAAGAAAAAAATGCTCAACATGTCTGAGTGCTGCTCTCCTTAGGTTCGAGGTCTTTGGTCATTGAAAGTGATTGTTTATCCCTCAAAATATGACCCTGAAAATTGCCCCAGTTTCCCCACATGTAACACAAAGGTGAGATTGAGTTACCCAGGGAAGATGACTCTGTGTCAGAGCTTAGTATACAGAAAGTTTATTGGGATGCTGTCAGATTTGACACCTGTGGGTGGGAGAGCAAAGAGGCAAGACTGGGCAGAGGGAGATGCTCAACTATGATAAAGCCTCAACAAAGGCTCCAGGTGATCCCACAGGAATTCTGGAGTTGGGATGGCCCTCCTGAATTGGAGCCAGCCATCAGGGTTTTTACCTCCATATAAAATATTAAATAAATGTAGTCTTGGGAATGCAGCTTTGGGCAAGGCAGCTCTCTTAAATGAATGGCAAGTCCCAAAGACTTATCTTCAAGCACCACTTCCAGCAGGTAGGAGAATAAATCCTTTAGTCCTGAAGTGGGGCTTGGACAGTGCATTGATTACAGCATCCACTATAGAAAGACTGGACTCTGATATATGTGGCCTTGCCCAGATGTTATATCCTGTGTTTCCATGTCTTTAGGGACTGATAAAGTGACTGCTGCAAGCTCTATCAAACAGACATCCTTAGTGAAGACCCCTATGGAAGTGCTGCCCTGTGATGCTACTTTCTCCATGGCTATCTGATACCCCCAATACATTAAAGACCTTGGCTGACAGGTTCAACCAGTCTCTCATCCTTCTTCAAGCTTCCGCTTGTACCCAGTAGGCTCTGTGGTGGTCTCCTAGCCAAGGGACCGTCAGAGTAGATGTCAATGCCTTGAGTTCCATTAAAGGCCTTTGCAGACCTGAGTGCAGCTAAACCTCGCCTAATCATGGTGAGCAAGACTTTGCAAATATTCTAGAAAGCTCAGTCTGGTTTCTGTATTATGTTCATTAAAAGCATCCTAATTTATGAGAGAGAGCTGTAGGCAAAGGGATGTGGTGTCTCTCAGATACACGATTTTATAACTTTGTGCTGTCACCTGGTGGCCATTCAGCTGATGCGCAAAATAGAAACAAGGAATTTGATTAATAGAATACCCAGGAAAAGGCATCTTTAATATGGGGGTCTCCCCCCAACCCCGCCTGGGAAATGAAGAATAAGTTTTCCAAATTTTGGCTTAAGCTATCTTGAAATGCATGATTGGCAAGTCTTCTATCTATCTTTCATGCCCCAAATCAGATATCTCCTCTCTAATACGCTTTCCCAAACCAACCTTGCAATAAGCTCCTCCCTCCTCTGGGCTGCCCTAGAAGAGTTTATATGTCCCTCCAGCCATAGTCTGGCTGGCACTTAAGTGAATTACTTAATTTATACCTTATAAAAACCCCGTAGGCTAGGTATTATTATCATGCCTATTTTAGAGTCGAGGAAACGAATTTTTTTTTTTTTTTTTGTCTTTTCTAGGCCTGCACCCGCAGCATATGGAGGTTCCCAGGCTAGGGGCTGAATCAGAGCTGTAGCCACCGGCCTACACCACAGCTCACGGCAACGCCGGCTCATCAACCCACTGAGCAAGGGCAGGGACCGAACCCGCAACCTCATGGTTCCTAGTCGGATTCCTTAACCACTGTGCCACGACGGGAACTCCAGAGTAGAGGAAACTCTTAAGACACAGAAAGGTGAGGTAATTGCTTGGAAGGGGCAGGATTCAAATGTATATAATAAGGTGCCAGAGGTGCTAGTGCTTTCATTCACTAGGTTCCTACCAACTGCTCATCATGATCATCGCTGTTGGTCTCAAGCTACCTGCTCTGGGTATTTTCTTCCGTTGCTCTTGTAAATCTACATTTTATACCTATATGAACACGTGATTGGTTAAGGCCCCAAAATTCTATTAAAGCATGACACAGATGATTTTGACCCACACCTTTAACAAGCACGTGTTAGCAATTGTCTATAAAAGTTATCTGTATGAAAGATTCCATAGGAGTTCCCATCGTGGCGCAGTGATGAACCAATTCGACCAGGAACCATGAGGTTGAGGGTTGGATCCCTGCCCTTGCTCAGTGGGTTAAGGATCTGGCCTTGCCCTGAGCTGTGGTGTAGGTCACAGACGCGGCTCGAATCCCACGTTGCTGTGGCTGTGGCGTAGGCCAGTGGCTACAGCTCTGATTGGACCCCTAGCCTGGGAATCTCCATATGCCGTGGGAAGAGGCCCTAGAAAAGGCAAAAAGACCAAAAAAAAAAAAAAAGACTCCATAATACTTTCAGAGAACAACCGATTTGAGCTATGTTATTTCTATGTGATACCACCAGGATGAATTAATTGCAAAACACACCCAGGAAAAATGGGGAAAATGTACTATGTATTCATAGTATCATTGAATATAAACTAGTTATATTTTGGAGGCTCTCTGCTCCCAAAATGTTATGTTTTAGTTTCGAAGAGTTCAACAATTTGTTAATTGATTAATCCAGTCATGGGGCTAGATGCTGAGGATTCCGAGATGAAGCCGATACTACTGTGGCCCTCACAGATACCACATAAAGTGCCAATTGTAACTAGCTGACATAAGGGAGATACTTACAAAGCACCCAGATTGGCTTAAGAAAGTAAAAGACGACTTTCTAGAGGAGGTGATAGTTCAGCCAAGTCTGGCACCAGAAAGAACATTTACCAGGTGGACAATGGCAGAAGGAAGGAACTGTGGGAACTGGGTACATAAGCATTAGGAAACATGGTTATGCTCCCTCCACCAAGTGTAGTCAGGGGACTATGAATAGTTCAGGTTTTCTGGAGTGAGGTATAAAGTGACAAAGCAGGGGGCATGCTGAGAGAATTGCACAAATAGAATTGTGATGTGTAAAAGCAAAAAGGGGTGGGGGAGGAGGAGAGTCAAAAGGTACAACCTTCCTGTTACAAAATAAATGTTATGGGAATGTAATGTATACAAAAACAGAAATAATTTTCTTGCTTAAAAATATGCAAGTATTTCCCACCAAACTTACAGTAGAAAAAAAAATTGTATTGGGGAAATAACAATAAAAAAATTAAAAACCCCCCAAAAACCAAAAATCCAAATCCCTTACAGATCTGTATGATCCAGACCATCTTCCCTTCTGACCTCATCTCCCTCTGCCTGCTCTCCTTCCCATTCTGCTCTAGTCACACTGATAGCCCTGTCAGCCAACTGAATTCCTGAAACCCAGGGACCCTCCTCCAGGCTCTAGCAGACTCATCACGGACCCAGCTATTTTTATGACCTTCATTGTCGTCCTGCCAAGTACCCCCTTTCCTTTCTTGTCTTTTTTTTTTTTTTTTTTTTTTGCTATTTCTTGGGCCGCTCCCACAGCATATGGAGGTTCCCAGGCTAGGAGTCGAATCAGAGCTGTAGCCACTGGCCTATGCCACAGCCACAGCAACACCAGCTCATTAACCCACTGAGCAAGGGCAGGGACTGAACCCGCAACCTCATGGTTCCTAGTCGGATTCGTTAACCACTGCGCCATGACGGGAACTCCCCTTTCCTTTCTTGAAGTTCCCCTGTACCTTCTTCATCTCTAGACCACATGAGCTATGCTCCCTTTCCTCATTTCTGAATCATCTTACCAGCACACCAGTCATTTTATCTTAATTGTACATTGGAAGGATCCTTTTAAAAAAGTGGTTCTCCAACAAAATGCTTTGAGAGGTAATGAGCTTCCCATCACCAGATGTATTCAAGCAAAAGTTAAATGCCTACTCTAAAGTGGTAGAAGGAAAACACTCATTGGGTAAGATTGTCTAGAGGACCTAAAGGTCCTTTCCACTTGAAATTTTATTCCAACTGCACATGTATTTTTGATTTTATTAAAAGACTGCAGATAGCCCATGATTAAGCAAAATATTTAAAAACATAGATTTTCCTACAGTTTATAAGAGAGATCAAGGTGGGTTTTTCTTTAAATACAATCCTAAAATATTTGAGGTAAAAGGACTTGGCCCATCTTCCCTCCCAAGACAAGGATCCTTTTCAGTCAATTTTTTTAGCACGATTATATGTGCTTAGAATACTGCCTGGTATATAGCAGGAGCCAAATAAGTATTGAATGAATGCATCACCAGAGGAATAGATGTAATTTTTATATAAATATTCAAGAATACAGACTTATTCAAGTAAATCTCACTTCCTTAGGTTAGGCTAGGAGGACTCATTTGGGGAGATTGCTGTCGACTTCAAATAGCAATGTCTTGTTTCATTTGGGCTTTGCTCTTTAGTCATTCCTGGGGAGCAAAAGTCAAATGATGTTTTCTGGTCACAATTACACCCCAGTTAAAAATTTGGATAAGCAGTAAACCTCCTGAAAGAAAGTATCTTCCCATGTCCTTAAGTTAAGTAATGTTCCAAAGAGATGGGTGAAAGGAGGGCTATTCTCTCACAACTCCCTTATTTGGGATATTTTTGCCCCCTGCCACACACACATTAGATCTTTCTTCCTTCCCTCATCCCAAGCTTCTGGTCCACTTCATTTCCCTGTGGGTGGAGAGGGTGCCTGGCAAGGTAATTACAGTCCTCACACAGCAACCCCAGACAGTAAATGACAGATCTATCTGAGGAGGTCAGATTATGAGGTTCACATCTACACTGAACTTAACAGCATGGTGACCAAACATATGAAGAAAGAGGAGAGGAGTTTTTAAAAATATTTTTTAAAATTTAGTTATAATGAACACACAACTTTACATTAGCTTCAGGTGTTCAATGTTCTTATACATTACAAAATGATCACCACAAGAAATCCTGTCTTCCTCAGTCATCATATATAATTGTTACAGTATTATTACAATATCCTCTATGTGTACATTACATCCCCGTGATTTATATTAGAGCTGGGAGCTTGCACCTCTTAATCCCCTTCAACTATCGTCTGTTCTACCCTTCCCCTTGCAAACACCGGTTTGATCTCTATATCTATGAGTCTCTGTTTTCTTTCATTTGTTCACTTGTTTTACTTTTTGGATTTTACATCTAAGTCAAATCATATGGTATTTGTTTTTCTCTGGCTTATTCCACTTAGAAAAATACCATCTAGGTACATTGATTTTGCCACATGTGGCAAGATTTCATTCTTTCTTATGGCTGAATAATATTCTGGTGTGTGTGTGTGTGTGTGTGTGTGTGTGTGTATGTGTGTGTGTGTGTGTGATGCATATATTATGTTACTTAAGCAAACTTGGGTCCACTGGCCCAAGTACAGTAAAGCCAATCTACTGACACTAGGTTGTGGTGAAGGAAAGTACAGTGGTTTGTTTTGTTTGTCACATCTCCGGCATGCGAAATTTTCCAGGTCAGGGATGGAACCCACACCACAGCGGTGGCAATGCCGGATCATTAACCTGCTAGGCCATCAGGGAACACCTGAAAGTTCAGTGTTTATTGAAGGGCACCAAGCAGCTAGTGCTCAAAAGACCTGAACTCCCCCATGGCTTCTAGGGAAAAGTTTTTTAAAAACAGTGTGAGGGAGAAGGTTGTCTGGTATGTGATCAGCTCATGGATGACTGGTTGGTGGTGATGTAATTGGGAGTCAACATAGCAATCTTTTGGTTCCAACCTATCTTGGGTCTATGTGATTGTGGGAAGCACACAGTTAACTTCTCCTACCCGGTGGTGGTTTCAATATTTGCAAAACAGCTCAAAGGATTTGGTTCAGAATATTATTTATAGCCCTTGAAAAGGAACTAAAAGTCCTTGACTTTGTTTAAGGATAAACTATTATTATTTTGTCTCACTTGACTATTTTTCTTTTGTTTCTGCATGTCCCCACTTCTTTGATTAAATTTATTCTTTGGAACTTGGATAAGGCCTAGCAAGTCCCAGGAAGGCCTCATAGGGTCCAGCTTGGTGTTATACATATATATATAATATCTTCTTTATACATTCATCTATTGATGGACACAAGTTGCTTTCATAGTTTGGCTATTGTAAGTAGTGCTTCAATGAACACAGGGGTACATACATCTTTTTGATTTTGTTTTTGTTTTCTGCATGTAAATACACAGAAGTGGAAATGCTGGATTGTATAGTAGTTTTATTTTTTTTTGAGGAAATGCCATGCTGTTTTCCATAGTGGCCACACTAACGTGCAAGCCCTCTAGCACGTACAAGGGTTTCCTTTTCTCCACAACTTCTCAAACACTTGTTATTGTTACCTTTTGGATAATAGCCATTTAAAAGGTGTGAGCCGATATCTCATGGGGATTTTGTTTTGTTTTTTCTTTTTATGGCTACCCCTTTGGCATATGGAAATTCCCAGTCCAGGGGTCAAACCAGAGTTGCAGATGCAGCCTATGCCATGGCTATGGCAACAATGGATCCGAGCCTCATCTGCAAACTTTGCCACAGCTTGTGGCAATGCAGGATTCTTAATCCACTGAGCAAGGCCAGGAATTGAACCTGCATCCTCATAGACACTATGTCAGGTCCTTAATCTGCTGAGATGCAACTGGAACTCCAGTTGTGGTTTTGATTTGCACTTCCCTGATAATTGGCGGTGCTGAGCATCTTTTCATATGCCTGTTGGCCATCTCTATGCCTTCTTTGGAAAAATGTCCTTTGAAGTCTTCTGCCCATTTTTTAAAATCAGATAGTTTTCAGTGGGATTTTTTTTGCTGAGTTGTGTGAGTTCTTTGTATATTTTGGATATAACCTCTTATGTGATATATCATTTGCAAACATTTTTGCCCATTCAGGAGGTTACATTTTCATTTTGTTGGTGGTTTCCTATACTGCCCAAAAACTTTTTTAGTTCGATGCAGTACCACTTGTTTATTTTTACTTTTACTGCCATTACCTAAAGAGACTGATCTAAAAGCATACTGCTAGGACCAATGTTAAAGAATTTACTGCCTAGACATTTTATGGTTTTAGGTCTTAGATTTAGGTTTTTGATCTGTTTTGAGTTTATTTTTGTATATTGTGTAAGAAAGTGGTCTAGTTTCATTATTTAGCATGTAGCTGTCCAATTTTGCCAACACCATTATTGAGAAGACTAATTTTATCTACTGTATATTATTTCTACTTTGTTGTAGATTAATTGACCATATAAGTGTGAGTTTATTTCTGGGTTCTCTCATCTGTTCCATTGATCTATGCCTATTTTTCTGCCAGTACCATACTGTTTTGGTTACTATATCTTTGTAATATAGTTTGAAATCAGAGAGCATGATACCTCCAGTATGTTCTTTTTTCCCACGATTGTGTTTGCTATTCAGGGTTCTTTGTGGTTCCATAAAAATTTTAGGATTATTTGCTCTAGTTCTGTGAAAAATGCCATTGGCCTTTTGATAGGGTTTGCATGGGATCTGTAGATGGCTTTAGTTAGTACAGACATTTTAACAATATTGGTTCTTCCAATTCACAACCATGGTATATCTTTCCATTTATTTGTGTCATCTTCCACTTTTTCATCAGTGTATTATAGTTTTCAGAGTACTGGACTTTCACCTCCTGGGTTAAATTTATTCCTAGGCATTTCTTTCTTTTTTTTTTTTTTGTCTTTTTGCCATTTCTTGGGCCACTCCCACAGCATATGGAAGTTCCTAGGCTAGGGGTCAAATCGGAGCTGTAGCCACTGGCCTATACCACAGCCACAGCAACGCGGGATCCAAGCCGCATCTGCAATCTACACCACAGCTCACAGCAATGCCGGATCCTTAACCCACTGAGCAAGGCCAGGGATCAAACCCACAACCTCATGGTTCCTAGTCAGATTCATTAACCACTGAGCCACGGCAGGAACTCTTGGTATTTAATTCTTTTTGATGCAGTTGTAAATGGGATTATTTTCTTCATTTCTCTTTGTCACAGTTCATTGTGAGTGTATAGAAATGCAACAGATTTCTATATATTAATTTTGTATTTTGCAACTTTACTGAATTCGATCACTAGTTATAATAGTTTTTTGGTGGAATCTTTATGACTTTCTATATATAGTATCATGTCATCTGCAAATGATGACCATTTTAAATCTTCCTTTCCACTTTGGATTCCTTATAGTTCCTTATCTTGTTTGATTGCTGTGGCTAGGGCTTCTAATGCCATGTTGGATATAAGTGGGCATCCTTGTATTATTCCTGATCTTAGAGGAAAAGCTTTTAGCTATTCTCTAATGAGTATGATGTCAGCTATGGGTTTGTCATATGTGGCCTTAATTATATTGAGATATGTTCTCTCTATTTTGTTGAGAGTTTTTATCAAAAACGGATGTTGGATTTTTCAAATGCTTTTCCTGCACCTACTGAGATAATGATTTTTATCATTTATCTTGTTTTTTTATTTTATTTTATTTTTATTATAGCATAGTTGATTTACAGTGTTGTGCCAGTTTTTGCTGCTGTACAGCATAGTGATCTAAGTCACACACACATACATTCTTTTTCTCATATTATCCTCCATCATGTTCTATCCAAAGAGATTGGATATAGTTCCCTATGCTGTACAGTAGGACCTCATTGCTTATCCATTCTAAATGTATGCATGGAGAGTTTGGGATTGGTAGATGTTTGTAGACTTTTTGATGATGGCCATTCTCACTGGTGTGAGGTGATACATCATTGTATTTTTGATTTGCATTTCTCTAATAATTGTCGAGCATTTTTTTTCATGTGTTTTTTGGCCATCCATATGTTGTCTTTGGAGAAATGTCTATGTAGAATCTCTGCCTATTTTTTGATTGGGTTGTTTGTGTTTTTTATATAAAGCTGTGTAAGATGTTTGTATATTTTAGAGATTAATCCCTTTTCTGTCACTTCATTTACATTCTCCCATTATATGGATCATCTCTTCATTTTGTTTATGGTTTCCTTTGAGGCACAAAAGCTTTTAAGTTTAATTAAGTCCCATTTGTTTATTTTTGTTTTTTATTTTCATTACTCTCGGAAGTGAATCTGAAAAGATATGGCTGCATTCAGATATGGCTTCAGTTTATATCAAAGAGTGTTCTGCCTATGTTTTCCTCTAAGAGTTTTTATAGCATCCAGCCTAGATTTAGGTCTTCAATTCATGTGGAGCTTATTTTTGTTTATGGTGTTAGAGAGTGTCTAATTTCATTCTTTTACATGTCCAACTTTCCCAGCATCACTCATTGAAGAGACTGTATTTTCTCCATTGTATATTCTTGTCAAAGATTAATTGACCATAAGTGCATGGACTTATTTCTAGGATTTCTATCCTATACCATTGATCTATATTTCTGTTTTTTGTGCCAGTACCATACTTTTTTTTTTATTACTGCAGCTTTGTAGTACAGTCTGAAGTCAGGGAGCCTGATTCCTCCAGTTATGTTTTTCTTTCTCAAGATTGCTTTGGCTATTAGAGGTCTTTTTTGTTTCCATACAAATTAAAGAATTTTTTGTTCTAGTTCTGTGAAAAATGCCACTGGTCATTTAATAGGGATTGCACTAAATCTGTACATTGTCTTGGGTAGTATAGTCATTTTGAAAATATTAATTCTTCCAATCCAAGAACATGGTATATCTTCCCATCTGTTTGTGTCACCTTCCATTTTCTTCCTCAGTGTCTTATAGTTTTCAGAGTACAGGCCTTTTGGCTCTTTAGGTAGGTTTATTCTTAAGTATTTTATTCTCTTTGGTGTGATGGTAAATGGGATTGTTTCCCTAATATTTTTTTTCTGATCTTTCATTGTTAGTGTATAGGAATGCAAGAGATTTCTATGTATTAATTTTGTAACATGCAACTTTACCAAATTCATTGATTGAACTGATTCATTCATTGATGAGCTCTCAGCTTTTCATCATTGAGAATGATTTTAGCTGTGGGTTTGTCATATATGGCTCTTATTTTGTTGAGGTAAGTTCCCTCTATTATTACTTTACAGAGAGTGTTTATCATAAATCATTAAATTTTGTCAAAAACTCTTTCAGGATCTATTGAGATGACCATATGGTTTTTATTATTGAGTTTGTTGCTGTGGTGTATAACATTGATTGCCTTGTAGATATTGAAATCCTTGCATCTCTGGGGTAACTCCCATTTGATCATGATATATGATCTTTCTAATATATTGTTGTATTTGGTTTGCTAATATTTTTTTTGAGGATTTTTGCATCTATGTTAATCAATGATATTGGCCTTTAATTTTCTTTCTTTCTTTTTTTTTTGTAGTGTCTTCTTCCGGTTTTGGTGTCAGGGTGATGATGATAGAATGAACTTGGGAGTGTTCCTCCCTATGATATTTTTTTGGAAGAGTTTCAGAACTCCAGTACATTTTTCCTAGGTTGTCTATTTTATTGGCATATAGTTACTTACAGTAATCTCTTATGATCCTTTGCATTTCTGTGGTGTCAGTTGCAATTCCTCCTTTTTTGTTTCTAATTGTATTGGTTTGAGCCCTCTCTTTTTTTTTCTTGATGAGTCTGGCTAAAGATTTATCAATGTTGATCTTCTAAAGAACAAGCTTTTAGTTTCATTGATCTTTTCTATTGTTTTCTTCATCTTTATTTCATTTATTTCTGGCCTGATCTTTATGATTTCTTTCCTTCCACGCACTTTGGGTTTTGTTTGTTCTTCATTCTCTAGTCGCTTTAGGTGTCATGTTGGATTGTTTGAGATTTTTCTTGTCTCCTGAGATAAGATTATACAGCTATAAACTTCCCTCTCAGGACTACTTTTGCAGTGTCCCATAGGTTTTGGATTATCATATCTTCATTGTCACTTGTCTCTAGGTACTTTTTGATTTCCTCTTTGATTTCTTCTGCCATCCACTTGTTGTTTAGTAGCATATTGTTTAGCCTCCATGTGTTATGCTTTTTGCAGTTTTTTTTTTTTTTGTCATGGTTGATTTCTAGCCTCATAGTGTTGTGGTCAGAAAAAAATGCTTGGTATGACTTCAATTTTCTTAAATTTACTGAGGTCTTATTTGTGGCCCAAGATGTGATCTATCCTGGAGGATGCTCCATGTACACTTGATAAGAATGTGTATTCATTTTTATTAATTCTTGTTTCTTTTTAGCTTCATTAATTTTCACTACTCTGTCTTCCAGATCATGGATCTCTTCTATACTCTCTAATCTGTCACTGATTTCCTGTAGTGTATTTTTCATTTAAGTTACTGAATTCTTCAACTCAGATTCATGTCTTTTTTCATATTCTAACTCTCTGTTAAAGTTTTCACTGTGCTCATCCATTCTTCTCCCAGGTTTGGTGAACATCTTTATGATCATAACTGTGGACTCTATTGGGTACATTGCTTATCTCCACTTCATTTCGTTATTTTTCTGAGGTTTTGTTTTATTTTATTCTGGAATATATTCCTCTCTCTCCTCATTTTGCCTAATTATCTGTTTATTTCTTTGTTAGGTAGTTTTGTTACATCTCTCTATCTTGGAGAAGTGATCTTTTTTAGGAGATATCCTATAAGGCCTAGCAGCATGCTCCCCTTTGTCCACCAGAGCCAAATACTTCAGAGGCATTCCCTATGTGGTATGTGTGACCTTTCTATTGTAGCAGGGCTGACTGACATATACACCAGTGGGCAAGGCAGGCCTCAGCAAAGCTGTCCATGAAACCCGCCAGCATGCAAATGCTGCAAGCTTGTTGGTGGTCAGGGTAGGCCCCCGGTACAGCTGGCTATGAATCTTGACAGCATGCAACCACTGCATGCACACTGGAGTGTACATGAGTGGTTGTGTAGCCAGTGTAATGCTACTACAGCTAGCATAGTGGTCAACTGGGCAGGACTCTGGATGGCTGACTATAATACCTAATGGTGTTCAATTGCACCATTGCAATTCACAATTTTTGGTGGAACAGGCCCCCAGCAAGATGGCTGCAAGGCCCAGTAGCATGCAACTTCTATGGGCAAAACTGAGTGGCCCAGTGGTGCCTAACTACTGTGGACATGCTGGTGGGTGGGACATGTCCCCAACAATAATAGGCTGGATGGAGGATTCCAAAATGTATTCCACCAGTGCCAGTGTCATCCCAGTAGAATGGGGTCACAAAAATGGCTGTTATCAGCATCTATGTCCCTAAGGGTAGTCCCAGCTGCCTCTTGCCTCTTTTTAGAGGCTCTCTAAGATGAGAAAGTAGATCTGACCCTGGCACCTTTAAAACTGCTATCTCTGCACTGTAACTTAGAATAGGTGAATTTTTGTGCACACCCTTTAAGAATGGGGCCTTAGTTTCCTATACCCCCTGGTTCTCCTAAACATAGGTCCTGCTTATTTTCAAAGCCAGACATTTTGAGGGATTGTGTTCCTGACACAGGACACCTGGGCTTGGGAACCAGATATGGAGATCAGATTCCTTGTTCCTTAGGGAGGATCTCCATGGTTGTAATTTTCCTCCTCCTTGTGAGTTGCCATGCTGAGGGTCTGGTTGCTAACTAGATCACATCTGCACCCCTCTTACTCATTTTGTTGTAACTCCTTCATTGTATCTTGAGTTGTGAAAAATATTTTCTGCTAGTCTTCGGGTCATTCTCAGAGATAGTTGCTCTGTAAGTAGTTGTAATATATGTGTGCCCATGGGAAAAGATGAGTTCAGGATATTTCTACTCCTCCATATTGATCCAGACCCCACAGGGAAATCCAAATTTAAACCCCCAAAGAGAAAACTATCTATCTGTTCAAAATGAAAATAGCTCACAATACTAAGTGTTGTCACCAATGTGGAGAACCAAGAATTTTTACATATTGCTGGCAGGGTTTAAGAGCATGCCATTTTGACATTTTCTAGGAGAGTTAAGGTTATGCATATCCTAAGACTCACTAATTTCATTTCTAGGCATGTACCTAACAGAAAAGTTTTCAACTGTGCAGAAGTATACATAGACATGAAATTAACAACAGCATTTTTCATGATATCCAAAAACTGGAAAACCCCAAATGTCAATTAATAGTAGGTTGCACAAACACATTTGACATGTTAACATAATGGAACATTATGCAGCAATAACATGAATGGTTCTCACAAATATAATGTTGAATAAGTATAGCCAAACACAAATTACACATACCTTCTGACTTCTTTTATATAAATCTAAGAAACACAGAAAATGAAACCATATTGTTTTAGAGACAAGTATATGTAGGAAAATTAGAAAGCCATTCAGAGAAGTAATTAATAAAAAAGAATAGTGGATACCTCAAGGAATGAGAATGATAAAGGTAGCAAGGAAGGGGTACATGGGGATTTCAAGAATTCTGGCAATGTTTTATTTCTTGACCTTGGTGGTAATTTACAGATGTTCATTTTTATATCCATATTTATATTTCATTCATATTTTGTATATATGTGATATATCAAAATAAACACCTGAAAATAATGAGAAATATACAAAATTGTATAAGAATCTACTTGAATAAATGAATTAATAGATATTTGAAAAATATTAATAAACCAATTAACACATATATATATATTTTTTTTTTGTCTTTCGTCTTTTGTCTTTTTGTTGTTGTTGTTGTTGTTGCTAGTTCTTGGGCCGCTCCCGTGGCATATGGAGGTTCCCGGGCTAGGGGTCGAATCGGAGCTGTAGCCGCCAGCCTACGCCAGAGCCACAGCAACGCTGGATCCGAGCCGCATCTGCAACCTACACCACAGCTCACGGCAACGCCGGATCGTTAACCCACTGAGCAAGGGCAGGGACTGAACCCGCAACCTCATGGTTCCTAGTCGGATTCGTTAACCACTGCGCCACGACGGGAACTCCCCAATTAACACATATTTTAATAAATTAATAAATTAATAATTACTGGATACTGGAATATATATATACATATAGAAATTTGTAGCCCTATGCTTCTATAAATGAGTGCTAGAGAATGAATAAAATTAAAATGTACAAACCATTTCATCAGAAATATGAAGTACTGTATTAGTGTGGGTCTAATCAGGAAAAAGACATCACATGGCTAGATAAACAGGGAAAATTTAATACAAATTATTATTAGCTATGAAAAAAGAATAACTATAAGATATAAGGAAATTCTGAATGATACCCTAGGACTGAGAGGTCAGTCCTCTATACAGCAGAGAAATCAGCTTGTTTAGCCAGGCTGGCACTGGTCTATAGTCTTTGGACAAGTAAAATGAAACCCAACCCTCAGAATTGGAGGCAGGGAGAAGGTGATCAGCAAACTGTTGACGTGAGTATACAGTGAGTGGTTAGAGAGGATGGGAACTCTCCAGGCCACAGACAGGCTTGTGCTGGGGTCTGCAGAGGAATCAGAGCACTAGTGTTTACACTAAACACTTGCCTACACTGGTAAGTAGGCACCCTGGAGTAGAAAGTCTTAGGGGTTCAGGTTTCTGTGTTGGGAGGGCCATGGACAGATTACTGCCAGACAGAGGCTGCAGGGTCGTTGAGAGACCCTAAGTTCTGGGCCTGAAGCAGAGGTCTACTAGCTGACCTCACACCCACACCATGGACTCACCCTGCCACACCTGGAAATTGAAGGAAAGTCTCTCTTTCAGTGTCCCTCTACTGCCATCTACTGAGAAAGCTTCACATCATGCTTACTTAAAAGGAGAACTATTTAATGGAATTACATTTTTTATCACAGAGCATAAATTGAAGGTTACATTCCAAGTTGAAAGGCAATAAATTAATAACTAAAGCAAATACCACAAAATAAATCTAAGAAAGTAAAGACTTACATGGAAAAATTATAAAACTTTATTCAGAGATACTTCTATGGGTTGAATTGTGCCCACCCCACCCCCCATTCCTTGAATGTGAACTTATTTGAAAATAGGGTCATTGCAGTTGTAATTAGCTAAGATGAGGTCATTATGATAAACTCGAATCCAATATGACTGGTGTCCTTATAAAAAAGGGGAAACTTGGGAGAAGAAACATACATGGAGGAAAGTTTGTAAAGACACAGTGAGAAGACAAGCCAAAGAGAGAAGACTGGAACAGATGGTTCTTTCGCAGCCCTCACAAAGCCAACACTTCCAACACCTTCATTTTGGACTTCTAGCTTTCAGAACTGTGAGACTAAAAACATTTCTGCTAAACATTAAATAGCCACTAAGTTTGTGGTGTTTTGTTACAGCAGTTCCACTATAACACACACACACACACACACACACACACACACACACACACACACACACACACTTCTTGGTACAAAGAAGTAGGGTGCTATAATAACAAACACCTAAAAATGTGGAAGTAGATTTGGAATTGGGTAATACTAGAGTAGGGCGAGTCCCGAATCCAATATGAACAGTGTGTCTACTAAATGGAGAAATTTGTACACGGAGGGAATGTTGTGTGAAAATTGGAGTTATACTACCACAAGCCAAGAAAATACCAGAGCCTAAGAGAAAGACATAGGACAGAATCACCCTCATAGTGAGAGAACCAACAATGCTGATACCTTAATCTTGGACTTCCAGCCTCCAGAATCATGAGACAATAAATTCCTACTGTTTAAACAATAGTTTGTGGTACTTTATTACCGCAAACTAATGCATAGGAAACTAATACAGACAATAATGCTGCAATAAATAAAGAAATCTATGACATTCACTGACTGAGAAACTCAATATTGTAAAGATATCAGTTCTCTCATTATTATTATTATTATTAGAGTATAGTTGATTTACAATGTTGTGTCAATTTCTGCTGTGCAGCATAGTGACCCAATCATATGTATTCAATGTAATCACATACACAAATTTCAACAATCATTGAATGTAGAATTTAACACAGTGATTCTAAATATCATTCAGTAATGCAGTAAGTCAAGAATACCAAAGGGGAATAATTGCCTGGTGCCTCAGCAGGTTAAGGATCTGGCATTGTTACTGCTGTGGCTCAGGTTGCTGCAGTAGCTTGGGTTTTATCCCTGGCCTGGGAATTACCACATGTAAAAAAATATATACCAAAGAGGAAGACAGAAAGATGTCTAACAGTACAGGCAGGACTTTGCTTTGCATGGTAGTTGAACACCATGAAAGTTGAAATCGTGCAAAGGAATCATAATAATCAATAGAAAAATCATGATTGTTCTATGAACATTAAACTTTTTGTCAACAGTTTAGAATTCTCTCACTTCTGGTTACATATGTATAAGAAATTTTTTTAAAACAGTAAAGCTGTTCATTTAAGACATTAGAAGTACTGAGAATTAAAGTATCAAATACCTCTGAGAATTCCTTTAATATGAAGTTATTTTACACTATTCACAGCATCGTTGTTTGTAATACTCCCAAACTGGAAACAACACAAATGTTCCTCATTATTGAAACTGGTGCATATATTCTGGATGTTCAAAGAATGAAATTTATACAGAAATAATAAATGAGGAAATTACAGCTACCAGCATCAAGATAAACAGTTTCTAGTAGACTGAACAATATTAGCAAGTCAAAAGGAGTAAACACATAGTAAGGGTGCACAGTAAAAGGTTTAGCGACAGACAAAACTATAGTGTTTAGGAATACAAGTGAAGATGGTAAAAGTATCAGTAAAAGTAAGGTAAAGATTTTTACAAACTTAGGAAAGGAAAACATTTAAGTTTGATGGAGTGAGGATATATTTGAGAAGGGGCACACTAAGAGTTTATTAATTACATGAAGTGGTCTGTAGGTTGGGTGGTGGTTACATAAGTGTATGCTTTATAATTACTATTTAGAGTGCACACATATGTGTTATATTGTATACTGCAATTTACTGTTATATATTTAATACTAACTTTAAATTTAAAATGAAGACTTAGGGGTTCCCGTCATGGCTCAGTGGTTAACGAACCTGACTAGCATCCATGAGCATGCAGGTTTGATCCCTAGCCTCACTCAGTGGGTCAAGGATCCAGCGTTGCCATGAGCTGTGGTGTAGGTTGTAGACACGGCTCGGATCCTGCAATGCTGTGGCTCTGGTGTAGGCTGGCAGCCATAGTTCTGGTTGGACTCCTAGCCTGAGAACCTCCATATGCTACAGGTACAGCCCCCCCCCCCAAAAAAAAGACTAAAATAAAGACTTAGACCTAGTGAGTGGGAAAGAAACACAGCAAACATCTGGGAGGCTCCAATGTTCTATTTCTTGACACGTAAACACATGCGTATGTGTGTGTGTGTGTGTATATATATATATATATATATAATTGCATTTCTCAATAAAAGCCATCTCATATGCCTGTCTTTGTATATTTTCTTTTACAAACCATAATAGGCTACTACATATTTTAAAAACAACAGTAGGACATACTGTACAGTAGAGAACTCTACCCAATATTCTATGATAATCTATGTGGGAAAATAACCTGAAAGAGAATAGATGTGTATATATGTACAACTGAATCACTTTGTTGTACAGCAGAAATTATCACAAACTTGTAAATCAACTATAGTCTACTGAAACTTTAAAAAATGAAAATAAACCAATAACAGTAGGCTTTAGCCCAATGAAATGATTTGGAAGTATTCCCAATATCATTTCTTCAGTTTGGGACTTTGTTGTTGTTAATGTTCTGCTCAGAATGCTGAAATACGGCTTTGAGTCTGGAACTTTCAGACAAAGAAAGGCCCAGTAAAAAGAAAAACTCGAATGATGAAGGCAAGATCTGAGCCACACATCAGAAATTTATAAACCTCTGATCAAGGTCTTTTCTGAAGTCTGGTGGACCAAGTATCATTGAAATGTATACACTCACTACTTTGTTTCTGCACAGTGAGCAACTAAACTGGTGGCTGTGAGGGATTCCCTCTAGACTTACCTGCTCATCACATTTTCCTGAAGCATCACATACAACCTCTTGATGACCTTGCTGCTGCTTTCTCATATGGTGAATCTGAATTGTTTTCTATTTTCTGTAGGATGAAGAGATCTCACTTAATTATCCTAGATTCTCAGTTAGTGGCCTCCATGGAGAACTTGCCATTTGAGGGCACAGACAGTATATTTAGAATGCAGAAACTGCTGAGCCTGGGACTGAGAGGCCCACCAAAGGCTAGGAGACACTGCCAAGACCCTCATCGTGACCACAGACAAGAGAAAGCACAAAACCAAGGGGAAGTCTTCTAGGACCTGACATGAATGCCATGGCCACTGTCTTCCATAATACAAGAACCTGTTAAAAATTTCAGATGACAAAAATGAATGTAAAATGAGGAGTATCTCCCTCATATTCTCCTGACCCTCAATAGCACAGCCAGAGGTGACTGCTATGAATATTCTAGCCTATGCTCCCCACAAAGCCAGATATTTAGATGTGCAAGTATAGACACATAACAACATTTTTTTCATTTCCTTATATGGAGTTATATTCTACCCTATACCTAAAAGAAGACCTGTAGTAGGCCCTTCCCATACAAGAAAAATTCTCAGTGTCTTTGCAAAGTCTGCCCCTGCCACATCCAGCACTGCAGGGCAATGGGGAATCCTGGAATAGGGACAACATGGTATAACAAAACACACAAAGACACATATAAACAATCAAAACAAAGACCTCGTATCTCCCATTCTGAAGTTTCAGCCATGAATAAGGTACAACTGTGTAAAACAAGTCTCTTCCATGAGACCTTAAAGGCCATATCAAATAAGACTAGGAATGGAGTTTGTGGGCCCTGTTCTAATTTTTGTAGTTTTTGTCTGTCAGGGGAAGCCTGGCTTATAAAATGGACTGCAAGAATGGCGTGTCCTTTTGTAAAGCCAGAATATCTAATGTAGCATTATGCTGACACCATGCTCCCAGTGTCATTCGTTGGAAGTCGCGTATCACTTGGTCTTCCTCCATGCCACTGTTTCACACACCTGCCAGGAATCCAAAAAGGTGTAGCCACTATTTCTGGAAAGACACAAGCATAACCTCTTCCCCAAGTTATTAAAGGATCAGGGCCTTGCCATATATTTTCCTCAGGTGTTTTCCACTTTACTAATGGGGAGGTACCAGGAATAGTGCCATTCCATGGGTGTTGTTCCTTGTTCATTACAGGTGAAAAAATTTAAAGTAAGCAAAACTTGTCTTAATAATCTTTCAGGAGTAGAGGAAACTTCTTGTTCCCCCTATTGTTTCTTAAGTTGGAGTTTCAATTTATGATGTGCATGTTCTACTATAGCTGTCCTTGGGGATTATAAGGGATGCAAGTAACATGTAAAATACCCCAAATTTGACAAAATTCAGCAAAAGCTTTACTAGCATAAGCAGGACCATTATCAGTTTTAATACGCTGTGGAAAGCCCAAAACAGCAAAAGTTTCCACACAATGATTTTTGACATGTCGAAAAGTCTTACCTGCCTGAGCTGAGGTCCAAAGAACAGAGGAATATGTGTCAACAGTAACATGAACAAATTTTAAATGACCAAAACTATTACTGTGAGTAATATCCATTTGCCGTAATTGATTAATTTTTAGTCCTCTAGGATTGACTCCATCATTGGTAGACACTTGGGCTAAGCTTTCATATGATGGACAGGATTTAATAATATCTTGGACAACAGTACAAGACAGACTAAACTGTCTACACAGCATTGCTGTGGGTTGATGGAGAAGTGCATGTGAAGCATGAGCAGTTTCAAAAATAGAAGTGATAAGCTGGTCCACCTTTTGATTACCATCATGTAAAGGACCTCATAAAGAAGTATGAGAATGTATATGAGTAATAAAAAATGGTGATGTTCTCTGTCTAATAATTTGTTGCATGCAAAAAAAAAACCAGTTGGAATAACTCATCATTTAGTTCCTTCAATTTTGCTGTTTCTAGTTTTTGTACTAATTGTATCACATATTGAGAATCTGAAACAATATTACAAGGATACAAGATTATTTTTAAAACTTGTTGAATAGCCACTAGTTCTGCTTTTTGAGCTGAAGTGTAAGAAGTTTGTATAATTTTAGTAGTATTTGGACCTTGAATACCATTTGAAGATCCATCAGTAAAATAAGTAAGAGCTTTAGCAATAGGCTGTGATCTGGTAACTTTTGGAAATATAAAAAAGGTCTCTTGTAGAATTTTATAAGTTTATTTTTTGGGTGGATGATTATCATGTTCCCCTGTATATCCAGATAAAGCAGTCTGCCATGGTGATGAGGTTCGGAATAAAGTTTCTTTCATAAATTTGTCTAGAGGGACACGTATAACATTTGGATCCGCTCCAATCAATTGTTTAAGATGGCGTATGCCTTGGATAATTGTTTTAGCTATGAGGTCCACATAAAGTGTTGCTGTTTTTACTTCTTGATAAGAAAGATGGATTCATTTGACAATGCCAAACTGTGGCATTTCTTGAACTAGGACTGCTGTAGGTGAATTTATGGAAGGCAACATGACCAGAATAATAGGATTATCATAATCAATACGTTGCAACTGCGCCTCATTTATTTTTTTCCTCAACCGGCTGTAATACTTTGAGGGTTGCAGGAGAAAATGTATGTGGGGAGGTAAGGTCAGGATCACCCTTCAATGTTTTAAAAAGATGAGTTAATTGATTTGTAGTAATTCTTAAATAAGGCTGTAGCCAATTAATATCTCCCAGTAATTTTTGAAAATCATTTAATGTATTCAATTGGTCCCTGCAAATTTGCATTTTGTGTGGCTGAATAGTATGGCCTTCTATCAAAGTTCCTAAATATTGAAATGGAGGGGTCTTTTGAATTTTATCTGGGGCTATAATAACCCCCTTTTCATTAAGATATACTTTGGTATCTAGCAAGATGTTAAAAACTTGTTCTTTTGGAGCAGAGAAGACAGTATCATCCATGGTTATTTAAGTCTAACAGGAGCTAAGGCTCTATCCACAAATTTTTGGCACATGGTAGGGCTGTTTTTCACACCCTGTGGCAATACTTTCCATTGATATCATTTCATAGAAGCTTTGTTATTTAAAGCAGGAGCAGAGAGAGCAAATGTACATTTATCTTGAGAGGCTAATGGTATGGTGAAAAAACAATCTTTTAAATCTATAACAATTAAGGCCCAATCTAAGGGAATTTCGGTAGGAGAAGGCAAGCCTTTTTGTGAGGCTCCCATAGCATACATTGTTTTATTAATTTCTCTTAGATCATGTAATAGCCTCCATTTACCTGATTTTTCAGGAATAGTAAAAATAGGAGTATTCCATGGGCTGTTAGTTTCCTCCATATGTCCTGCTTGCAATTGCTGGGCTATTAACTCATGTATTTTAGTCAATTTCTCCTGAATTAGGGGCCATTTATCTACACAAATTGGACCATCATTAATCCATTGTATAGGATCTGCGTGGGCTAGTGGAGAATTTTCAATGGTCCCTATTTAAAAATCCTCATTAAACCCTATTCCATGTTTTATCAAGCTTAATGGGCAAGTTTATAGGTTCTTCTATGCTTTGATTATTTTTTCCTAAGCCTGTTTGTTTTTGATATCCTAATTTTTCATTAGTTTCCATCCAGGGGAAGAATCATTAGAATTGCCACAATAGACATCCTCAATTGTTAATTTAAGTCTCATAGCAGAAAGAAGATCTCTTCCCCGTAAAGTGACGGGTATATCAGCAACATAAGGTTTAAAATAACCCGTTTTTCTTCTGGTCCTACCCAGGAAAGCATCTGCTGACTTTGATGGACTATAGTCAGAATTCCTAATCCCCTCAACTTCATTTTGGGGGTAATTAATTAAATGCCATGCAAAATGGCAATCACTGTACCAAATAACCTGAAACATGGCTCCAGTATCTGTTAATCCCCTTTTACTTTTTCCATTAACCTTAATAGTCATTTGTGGATGTTCAGTTGTGATTTCCTGAGTCCAAAAGACTTGAGAAGTCCCTGAACTTCCAAATCCTGATGTTGCCCTTTCTTTCTGGCAACTCTTTCCTATCTTAAGATCAGTTTGAGCCACAAATGCCCTTATTGGTTGATGAGGCCAGGGCAGGCCCCAATTCCCATTTCCTGACACTGGAGTTGTTAATGGACTGCCATTTTTGTGAAACTTAGACCGACATTGATTAGCCCAATGATTTCCTTTCTGACAATGAGGAAATAAACCAGGGTTATTACTAGGTCCTGGAGATGATCCTGTTGCTAGGGATGATTTCCCTTTTAATTGAGCTCAACATTCTTTATGAAGATGTCCTGCTTTTCCACAATTAAAACATTTCTTTCCTGAGAGGCTAAGAATTCCTTTCAATGCTACAGCCATCATTGCTTGAGCATAACCTGTACTTCCTACATTTTGACATACCTTAATAAAATCAGAGATGCCTACTGAATTTCTTACAGGGGCCATTGCCCTCTTACGGTCTTTATTTGCATTTTCATATGCTAACTGTTTAATTAAAATACCAGCCACCTGGGAATCTCTGCCTTGTCCAGTGCTGGCAGGGCAATGGGGAATCCCAGAAGAGGGATGGCGCAGTGTAACAAAACACACAAGACTACTTTACATTTAGAAAGTGGGGGACCAGGAGGCACTGTTCCACAGAACCAAAGGCACCTAGAGTTTAGCCCACATGACTTTTATTAAGGAAGGTGATGGGATTAGTATTAGTGGGATTAAGGAAGGTGACAAAACTAGTGGGCAGGAACAGGCATAGGCAATAATGAGGTTATCTTATTAGTGATATCAAAGGGGGTATCCTTAGGACATAGTGCAGCTGTTTATAGAATAACATGGTTAATGCATAAGTCCTTTATCTTGTCTTCGATGGAGACCCTGTACTTTAGAACCCTGTGTCCACAGATAATTGCCTTCTGCAGAGTTCAGCTGTTCAGTGGTCTCCAACATGCCCCCAATAGACCCTCCCTGCCCAAAACAGAGGTGTTCTGTGCAGCCTGTGCTCAGCTGTAGCCAAGAAAGACCTAGCTACATTTCAGACCTCTGCTTATCTCTGTACAGTGCTGAACTCATAACTTGAAGGTAACCTCCACCCTGTCAACCCCATGAAGTCCCAAGTGGGACATAGACTCTCCTCACCAGTCACCTCAGTGGTCATCAAAAAGGACATGAAGCACTTGTTTCACTCCCTAAAGACCTGATATATACTGCTCTCTTAAGGGAAAGGAGAAATCATTTTGACCTAGAAGACTGGATTGCTGGAAAATGTAACTTCTATTCTTGAAAAGACCAGCAGACATGTAGGTTTGTGCTTGTCTCTCTCCACATGGGCCTGAGGGCAGCCAGGGAAGGCAGTTGGCCTGTACAGCAAGCACATGATGCTTGGGAGCTAGTCCCCCTGCTCTTCTCCAAAGGGCTATAAAAAACACAGGCTTTTCTGGGGCTGCTTGTTTCCATAGAACTCTGCTAGAAATGATCTTATCTTGGAAATGGCTTGGAAAATTCAAGCCCTGAAACCTACTACAAAGGCTCAGCGTACCATCTTGGGCCCCTGGAATGGAGTGACATACAGCTGCCCATCTAGGCTTTAACTCATAAAAGTGGATCATACTATTTTTCAGATTGTGAAAGTTAGGGAAGCTATTGAAAAATATCAAGCAAGGGATTAATAGGGTGGGATAACATATCCTTTGGATGCAAGGATACTGGGTAGCTATAGAATTCCCATCCCTACCACCAAACACTAATCCATAATGAAGAGCCAAGCCTCTTACCCTAGTATATTTTATTTCCCTATGGAATAAATAATTTTCCCTCCAATTTTAATTAATACATGTGAATTATTTTCTAATTCAAGCAGCTCAGGAACACCTTGAATAAAAGTAAAGTTCATTTGAAATTTTTCTCCTTTGAAGTGACAGTAATTAATATTTTGCTGACTATGAAAGGAAGAATTTTGGCCTCCATAATCTTCACTCCTTAGTGTTATTCATTCCTATGCATCTGTTATATCACATAACAAAAAGGACTTTTCAGATGTGATTAAAGCAAATAACCAGTCAGCCTTAAGGTAAAATGATTATACTGGATTTTTCAGGTGGTTCTGATGTAATCACATGAGCCTTTAAAAGTACAGAGTGGACAACTTTTAAGAATGGGGTCTCTATTTCCCCCGGTCTCGTGGAGCTTCTGCGTATAAGCCCCACTGGCCTTCAATGCCAGATTCTCCAGGGGCTCTTTCTCCCAGTGCCAGATCCCCACGCATGTGGGTTTGATGTGGGGCTCAGAACTCTCAACTCCTGTAGGTGAGTCTCTGTGTAGTTTCTGCACAGCAAAGGAAACCCTAAACAAAATGAAAAGACAACCCACAGAATGGGAGAAAATATTTGCAAATGAATTGACTGACAAGGGATTAATCTCCAAAATTTATAAACACCTTCGGCGGCTCCATACCAAAAAAACCCAAACAACCCCATCAAAAAATGGGCAGAAGATCTAAACAGACAATTCTACAAATAAGACATATGGATGGCCAAAAAACACATGAAAAGATGTTCAGCATCACTCATTATTAGAGAAATACAAATCAAAACCACTATGAGATACCACCTTTCACCAGCCAGAATGGCCATCATCAAAAAGTCTACAAACAGTAAGTGCTGGAGAGGGTGTATAGAAAAAAGGAACCCTGTTACACTGTTGGTGGGATTGTAAATTGGTGAAACCACTGTGGAAAACAGTACGGAGAGTGCTCAGAAAACTAAAAATAGAACTACCATTTGACCCAGCAATCCCACTCCTGGGCATCTATCCCGAGAAAACCATGCCTCAAAAAGACACATGTACTCCGATGTTCGTTGCAGCACTATTTGCAATAGCCAAGACATGGAAACAACCTCAATATCCACTGACAGAGGAGTGGATCAAGAAGGTGTGGTACATATACACACAATGGAATATTACTCAGCCATTAAAAGGAACGAAATACCAGCATTTTTAGCAACATGGATGGACCTAGAAATGATCATGCTAAGTGAAGTCAGTCAGACAATGAGACACCAACATCAAATGCTATCACTGACATGTGGAATCTGAAAACAGGACACAATGAACTTCTTTGCAGAACAGATACTGACTCACAGACTTTTAAAAATGTATGGTTTTCAAAGGAGACAGTTTGGGGGTTGGGGGGATGAGCTGGGGGTGTGGGATGGAAATCCTATAAAATTGGATTGTGATGATCATTGTACTACTATAAATGTAATAACTTCATTGAGTAATAAAAAAATAAATAGAATCATACCATTAAAAAAAGGTACAGAGTGGAAACAGAAAAGGAATTTCATGATGATTTGAAAGATGAAGACGCAATAGGTCATTGCTACTTTGAAGATGGAGGAAGTCATATGAGAAGGAATGCAGGCAGTCTGAAGTTTCTAGGAGAAAGAACCCTGGCTGACAGCCAGTGAGAAATGGGAACTTTAGTCCTATAACCACAAGAAATTAAATTCTGCCAACAACCTGAATGAGCTTGGAAACAGATTCTTCCCCAGAGCTTCCAGAAAGATATGCAGCCCTGTCTGCACTTTGATCTCAGCCCTAAGACTGTAAGCAGAGAACCCAGTTAAGCCATACTGTTTCCAAACTTTTGATCATGAAAACTGGGAGATAATACATGGGTTTTATTTCAGGACACTAAGTTTATGGTAGTTTGTAATGACAATGATAGCAAATACAGTGACAATCCTTTAATGCACCTCTTTTTCTTCATACACACACACTAACACAAATATACACACATATATGTAATTACTTAACTTACACACTTGGAGTTTTTTTGTGAATAACTAAAGCAATTTGCCTTACTTCCTCTTACCCTCTTCTTACTCTTTAACCCTTTAACCAATATTAATAATTTGAAGTTTATAATTTTCTTCATTTCTCTTTGGTGATACATCATATATCCATATACCTCCAATATCCAGCAAATCCACTTACACATAACAGATATTTAATCAATGAACACTTGATGAATAAATGATAAATTGTGCATTATGTTTAATTTGTCAGTTTTATTTTCTCTATATTCTTGAGTAATTAAGCAAATCCATGTATATATCAATTTTGAAGAACAACAGATGAAAAGAGAAGGAGAAAGCAAGGATATAATCATATTTATAATTTTCTCACCTATTTTTTCTGGGTCCCAACAATTTATTGGTGAATTTCTTGCACATTTTCAATAAGCGATTTATTTCATTACCATGTAATCTGTTCCAGATCACAGAATATAAAAGTTTCCTAAAATAGCAAAATTTTTATTCAATGTCTGGGAAAAATCAGTACAATGTTTGACCCACGTCGTATATAAATCTAGATTCTGAAGTGAATTGAATGCTCTAAAAGATAGCAAACATCATATAAATCATTAATTTATACAAATGGGATAGGAATACTTCATTAATATGCTTGGACTGCCATAACAAAATACCATAGATTGAGTGGCTTAAACCACAGAAATTAAATTAACTTTTTCATAGTTCTGGAGGCTGGAGGCACAATCAGGGTGACATGTGGTCAGTTTCTGGTGAGACCACTCTTCCTAACTAGTAGACAGCCACCCTCTCACTGTGTTTTCACATGGCTTTTCCTCAGTGCATATGCATGAGAACAGAGAATTTTCTGGTGTCTTTTCTTCTAAGGTCCCACCCTTATGACCTCATTTAATCTTAATTATCAACTTAGAGGCTCTATAAATACAGTCACAGTGGGGTGGGGATGGGTCAGGACTTCAACATATGAATGAAGGGGACAACAATTCAGTCCATAGCAAATACCAATGGAATGTACTGTCTTCCCCTCGCACACTCAGCTCTTCATGACTTCTCATTGCAGCATATTTGATTGTGCACTCCAAACTCCAAACCCAAAGTGAAGTCAGCCTTAACTGGCATCTGCTGCTGCCCGCAGCACTGGCACTAGCTGTACCACTGGCCAGTATCAGTTACCAACATTGCCTTAAATTCTGGCTGGGCCTTTTCCTCCTCCTCTTTCAAAGTTTTTTCATACTGTCACCTATAGGAAGACAAGTCAGCATTATTAATCTTGTCCATAACCTCCAAAACCTTCATATTGCTTGTTTTAGCATAAGTGCAAGGCCCCATAGGAATTTGTAGTTCATATGATCACTGTTGCGTATCAGCCTCAGATTTTGCTGCACAAAATCTTTTCAGGAGTTTTCTGGACTCCCAAAGGATGATATGCTTCCTTCCAAGATGTATCTTTCACTCACTTAGCACGATCCAGATGTCCTCTTCAGAAGCAGAGTTGCCCTTCATGAAGATCAGGTCCAAGATGGACACCAGTTTTAAGCAAGTCTTAATCTTCACTGACTCCCTCAGTACAGTAAGCATCCATTTTGTTGATAAGTGATGGGTCATGTTCACTTCTTTCAACTTAAGGTGACAGAGTAACTCTGGGCTCTCAGAGGTTCTCCTCTGGATCTCAGGGGAGTGATTCTTATACTGTTGGGTGATATCCTTCATTATTTCTGCCATTTTGATAGACTTTTTCTTCTGCTTTTTGAGCAGCAGGAAAACCTCTAAGTCAAGCATCTTATTGTTCACAATGTTCCTGGGTGGGAACTCAGTACCTGGTGAAACCTATGAGGGGCATGAGGTCTCCTTTTCCTTTTGGCTGCTAGCTCCCTCCTCGTAGTTGTTCCAAGAAGCAGCTAAGGCAACTGGACTCTTGTTGGAGCCTTGGCAAGAATGTGGGTTGGAGGGCTGGATATGGGGGCCTAGAGGAGGACTGGAGAGGGCAGTAGGAGGGTCAAGTGAGGGAGGTGTGAGTAACCTCATCAGGGAATCTCTATCTTGGCTTGGAAGAAAGTTGTCCCTACCTTTTGTACTTCAGAATACTGTTCTAGACCCCAGCCAGGCTCTGGTCCTTCTGATTATCCTGTCCCCTGAGATCCTGAAAGAGAAAGCAAAGAAGCTTCTCAAGCTACAGTCTTGCCCTGTGTTTCCTGGGCTTGACAGGAGTTGCAGATGGTGGTACACCCAGTCCATATTCAGGGGTCATTACCTTGGCTTCTGGCAGACCCTGTCCCCCTCAGCTGAGGCTGCCTCCAATTAAAACACCACTTTCCCCGCTTTCCACATAGAAAGCTCAAGTCTTCTTCTCAAACCCAATCCCCTATATATATCTATAGCAGAATTAAGAGATGAAGTAAAAGGATATCTTCCCATTTCCTGAGGAAGTATGAGAATATCTGGAATGACTTGGTTAGATTTAGCATTCCATGTGTGTATGTTAGTCTCATGAGTCATGGCTGCCTACTCTGTCCCTCATACTCCTGGGCACCAAGACTTTACTTGCTAGGGTTAGTGAAAAGTCTGAGCTCCATTTCCTGGACTTTGAAGGTACCCACAGCCATAAATCACATGCTTTCCTAGGTTTTTTTCTTGTTGTTGGCCCATCTCTTCATACTCCAAGGAGGATGTGAGGAGATGCCTCAGGTTAAAGGAAGCAATTCTCAGGCTCTCCCAGGGCTAAAGACTGACAACAGGGATTGGATTCTACTTGGCCCACTGTGTTATGGGGTAAGGAGTCCTCTTAGTCTTCATTCAGGATCTTCCCTTTGTCTCCAAGCAGGGCAGGCACCCTCTGCCATCTGCTGACCTGAAAGCTTCCCCCTTAGACCAAGGCTCTCATTTCCTGAATTCCTCTGAAGTGGAAGCAGCAGGGAGGCACTAGCAGAGTGGACAGCAGGGGTCACATTATGCAGGATCTCATCTCATCTGGGGTGAGTAGCCCCCCATTCCTCACTCAGGGCCCTTACCTTGACTTAAGGTGTGGCTTGAGCCCCGTCTAATCCTCTGACCTGTGACCAGATAGCTCAATCCAAGGCCTCAACGTCATGACACCCCAGAAGCAGAAGTGGTGGGATCCTCGACTAGGCAGCTCTGCCCAGGGTCTTCCGGGACCAACAACAGGAGTGGGCATCTATGGGGCCCTCTCTCAGGTCGGGGATGGGTGGTCCCTTCATTCTTCCATGGGTACTGCATATTAAAGAATTAACCTTGCTCAAAGAAAGGTGTGGACTTTACCTGTGGCTCCTGGGAGGTAATCCATAAGCCCTCGGAATGTCCTGCCTGATAAAAGTGTCCTTGTTTATTTGGAAACCTTGGGCTATACCAGACAGTCTACGTTAGAAATGATTTATTGTGGGGAGGCTTTGGGGCACATGGTATCAGCTTAACCTCAAGAGAAGGTGAAGTAAAAGTTAGTCATATGAGTGGTCAACCCCATCTACATGACTGAGCTCCAATAAAAATTCAAGACACCAAGGCTCAATTAAGCTCTAGTTAGCAATGTTCCTAGTGTATTTTCATACATTGCTGTCGTGACTCCATGAAGAAGAGCTCTGTGTGTGACGCTCTCCTGGACTCTGTCCCATGTTCCTCTTTCGGCTGATTTTATTCTGCATCTTTTCAATAAACCATAAGCATGAACATAACATCTCTCAGTGGATCCTGTTAGTCCTTTTAGTGCATTATCAAACCTGAGGATGGTCTTGAGGACTCTAAAACTTGCAGTTGGTGTCAGAAATGAAGACGGTCTTAGAATCGCTGAACTTGGTGAAACTTCTCCTTGACCGCTAGCAGGATCTGAGATCCCCTCCTTTGTTGATCTGATGTTTCTCCTATCAGACAAAAGCCCCGCCTCACAAAATAGGAGAAAATGATCATGTATGTCTCTTCCAGTCACCTCTACTGTCAGCCTCTTATACCAGATATCAGGAATGAGGATCTGTGCATCTTCCCCCACACTCATTCCCATTCTGGGTTGGATGATCTCCTTAACCCCCTCAAGTTCCTTACCTAGATTCTTGGAAGGATCTAGGATTCCTCTCTCTGCTGATTTGAGGCTGATCCCCAGACCAAGTCCAAGCTTAACAAAGGCCCCGAGCAAGAAGTGAGGAGAGGGTTCAGTAGGACAGCACTGCTTAGGGCCTCCCATGGTTGATAGCAGGAATCAGGCTCTGTGAGATCCCCTCTGTACTGGAGTGGGTTGTCCCTTTCATTCCCATTTAGCATCCTCACCTTGCCTCCTGGCAGAGAATGAGTTCTTTCCCATCTGCTGACCTGAACACCTCTACCCCTTTAACCAAGGCTGAACCTCCCTAAGGCCTCTGCAAGGAAGTTAAAACACACACACACACACACACACACACACACACTTCATTCTGCTGCTCTTGCCAGGGACCTTCCGGACCTGACAGCAGGGGTGGTATTCTCTGACAGCCTCACTGTTCTGGAACAAGTGGTCTCTGAGGCTTCAGTTCGACTCCTAGAATAGAATGGGCTTCCTCTTCTCTGCTGACCAGAGGCCTGCCCCCCCAGACTTTAGCTCTCACCTCCAGGAGACCTCTGAGAAGGAAGGTGGGGAGTTTGATCCTGACAGACCTGCCTGGGACTTTGCAGAGATGGTAGCAGGGGCCAAAAAGACTCTAAAGGGTCTGCTATATCTAGTATTAGTATGGGCATTGTCCTTATGCTGGGGTCACCCCCTTAGCTACCATCACAGCCAAGGATCCTTTGCTGGTCTGAGGCCTCCCCATATTAAACCAAGGTCCTTATCTCTAAGTCACCTGAGAAAGAGCAAAGGAGCACCACTGGATTCAGTTGGCCATCCTTCCCTGGGATTCTCTAGAGCTGACAGCAGGGGTGGGTGTGATGAGGCTTTCTAAGACTTCATCCGTTTTAGAGGTAAAAAAATTTCCTGCAGAAATTAATTCTGCTCCTTCTCTATAATGCAAATGCCTCTCCTTAAGTTTCTTCTTCTTTCCCTTCCTCTATAGGATATATATGACTTTTTCATATATACTTTAATTGACTTCTGGGCCTGCTATTCTTTTTCATTAATCAATTTGGCAATTCCTATGCCAGAATCATACTCCTTAATTGCTGCATTAAGTTTACTATCACCCAGGGAAATTTCAAGCTTATTATTTTCTTTTCTTCAGTACTGTCTTGGTTATGTAGCTATTATATAGCTATGCATATGCATAAATTATCTTTAAGGTCAATTATAAAATTTAAAACATTTCTTATATCTCATGCAGATTTTATTAAGGTATAATATATCTACATGTTCATATTTTTCTTGGCCTTCAATAAAGTTTTGCATGTTCTTTTGTTTAATGGAACCCTTCTCATGAGTTTTTTGTTACACATAATTTATAATTGTTGTTTTAAATGCATTCTTTTTTTTTTACTATTTTACATTTTGTGATTGAACACATATTAAAAAACATAGAATTCTGTATATTTATTTGACATAATTCCAATTCAGTAAGTGCTGTTTTTTTAACTAGTGATATTTTTCTATTGATTTAACTACATTTTACTTCTTTTAGGGAACAATCAACTTTTTGGAGCATCATGATTAAATTTTTCTCTTCCTATATTTTTGCCAATTTTAAAAATAAAATTTATATATTTGAAGTGCACTACATGATGACTTGATATGCATATACATAGTGACGTAATTACTACAGTCAAGCTAATTAACATATCATATCCTCACAGGGTTACCATTTATTTGTGTTTCACCATCTTATATACTGTTTCTCGTTTATATGCTTATCAAGTTAAGGATGTACATCTTTTGTTCACAGTTTATCGAGAGGAGAGGTTTCATTAAGATGAAATGTTAAATTTTTGTAATGTCTTTTTTTCATTGATCCAAGTGGTATTTTTCCTCGGAAGGTCATTCCTGTTGCAAATAAGGTAATAAAACTCAAACCGTGTAGGAAGTGACGAATGATTGGGGGATAATTCTCCATGGATTTTGTGTTTCTGCACATAAGAGCAAACGGCATAGACATCTTTTTATCAAAGATGTTTGCAGAGCTGCTCCCATTTAGGGATCATATTTTTTTACATTCTGGGTTAATAATGGCTTGCTCTTCTTCCCAGAAACTTTCCAGGAAGATAAAGTTAATGTCTCTTCTGGGTCAGAGGGCAGATTTATCTCTTAATCAAGATAATAATGATAATGTCTTTCTCCAGGGCATAGATTGGGGAATTGCTAGCAGTCTCCTTATAAGATTGGGGGATTCCTAAATTCATATTTTCTTAGCTGTGACACACACACCAGGTGAGACTTGGGAACCAAGAGGGAGGCTGGGTAAGTGTGCAGCTCTTGCTCATGCTGCCTGCTATGTAATGAACCACTTAAATTCTTTGGAGCTTATTGTCTCCTTAGTAGCTAATCTAAAAAAGTGTAGTTAAGGAAGCCTGGCAGGTACAATAGTCATCACTGTTGCTTAGGAACTGCTTGACCACTTGACCCAAACATTTAAAAATCTTAGAAGTTGGAAGTGAATAGCAGCTTTGTAGAAACTGTCACTGATTGATTATTTAAGAAAGGTAGTAAAGAATTATGTGAAAGTCAGAGATCAGTAACTCTTGTTTTTTTTTGCAAAATGAGATAAATTACTTAGGCATGATGAATATATTTAGTAATAAAAGCAATCTTTGAAACTGCAGTATATCAGAGAAAGGAACAAAACTAGCTCATCAGCAACTGCATATAAGATGCAAAAGTGGTGGATATGGTTGGGGTGTACGGGCCAGAGGAGAGGGTTCAGTTTGTGTTGTGGTACTACTCTTGGTTAACATATTATCCAGGTTTGCTATGTAAGAAACTTCAAACATATAAAACTGGCCACACTCTAAGCCCAACTTAGTTTCCAGGTAGAGAAAGATTTCCAAAGATTGGAAGATAATCTTCCAGAGGGCAGTTGTATCTACTCTCCCCTCCATAGAATTTTTTCATATTCACAGCCTTCTCTCATTCTCTGAAAGTGGCTGACATCAGAAAGGGAAGTTCATTTCTTCCTTCTCTTAGTTCACAACCCTTATAGAGTGAGTTTTGACCCATGCTTTTCATCTCCCAGTCCCAAAGGCAGGACCTGCAAGTCAGCTTCAGCAATGGGATATAGGCAGAAGGGTGGAGAAGGGATAAGGCTTACAATCAAACATCAGCAAGTATGTTGAGGACAGTACTTACATCATGCTGGCATCATCTCACAATTTTACAAGCTCAGAGTCAGCCTCAGATATCATAGACAGTGAATAACATTATCAGTGTATATGTCATGGGGGTCCAATATCCCAAAAGTTAGCTGCAGGCCTGCCCTAGTGAGTGGAGCAGAGAAGACAAGAGTGCTATAGGCAGCCCAAGGTCAACCTTAAGGAAGTCTCTGACTCCCAGCAGCCCTAATTCTGAATACTCAGTGGCCAACATGCTGAAATGGAGTAAGCTACTCATGTGAAGGACAACAGGACACATAGATGTTCCCATGTGGATAAAGAACAGGTGAAGTTGTAGGAGCAGTTCTGCAGGGAGGATGGCATAAGAGAAAGAAGGGTTCAGAAATAGAAATGCATTATACACTTTACAGCCCATGTCCTTTCCAGTGAATGAACTTGAAATATCTGTGGAAATTGGAAGAGGTGCAAGGATTATCTAAATCCTCTGAGGGCAGCTCTTAAGGTTGGGGGCTTTGATAAGAAACCATGGGATTTACTGAACAGGATGGCCTTGAGTAATCAAATATTCAAAGTGCCTTGCAGGGAGTCCCATAACCCTGTTTAGTAAAAATAAGAAGTATAGTGTTTATGTGGCTTTTTCTCTTTTGCTTTTTGTTTTGACATTATTTTAAAGCAATACATATTTAATTGTGGAAAACTGAAAAAAAAAACATAAATAAACTATCTAAGCAAGTTGCTTGATGAGGAGAGCAGAAATAGTGCTCACTGTCTCTCTGATATTGCCTATCCATTCCACTGTTGCTAGAGATTTGCATTCCGTCAGTTTATGATAATTATAAATAACGATGCTATGATCACCCTCTACATGTCCTTTCATGGACATGTATACTAATTTCTGTGGGATATATACCAGGAGCTGAATTGCTGAGTCATAGAGTATGCATTTACGCAAGTTATATAAATACAGGAAAATGGTTTTCTTGAGTGGTTGTGCCAACTTCCACTCTCACCAGCAGTATGAGAGCACTGTGATTGCTCTACATCCTTTCCAACACTAGGTATTTTTCTTTTATTTCATTTTAGCAATTCTGGTACTTGTGTAAAGGTATTACTTTATGGTTTTATTTTATAGTTTCCCTAACAATTAATGAAGATTAATATCTTTTCATATGGCTTATTTTCTATGCTACTGTGTTAGAATTTAATGTCAAATTCAGAATGACCCTGGATTCTGACTTGTAGAGTGAACCCTGGAACTGGCATTAGACTACCATAGACCCAGTAACTTGGCCACCTGATGGGCTCAGAGACAAATAGCTTAGAGTCTAATGCTCTTCCCATATTAGTATACAGGTTGCTTGGAATGATGATACAATTAAGGTGATTTTATTCTCCAAGTATAGAATCAGAAAGCTGATTAGTCATACCTCTCCTTATAATTCATCCTTCTATGATTGAGGTACCCTGCCCTTTTCTGTGCCACCAAAACACCCGTTTTCCTTCACTTACTCTTGCACCATACACACTGAAGTTTTACTGTTTAGGCATCCTTTGTTGTCTGCTCTATCCACTTGTTGTCTGAGGATAAGGTCTCCTTCTACACTGGCCTCTTTAGCTCAAGGCTGAAAATATCCACTCCCATTAAAAAAAAGATAAAACAGATACAACTTAGAATAGATTTACAAGGAGATCCTGCTGAGTAGAACTATGTCTAAATACTCATATTGCAATAGAACAAAGGGTGGGGGAAAAATGTATACATGTAAGGATAACTTGATCCCCTTGCTGTACAGTGGGAAAAAATAAATAAAAAAAAGAAAGAAAAAAAAAGATAAAACAAAACAAAACAGGACAAAATACTCCTCTGCTCCCCGTCCTTACTCTTTAAGCAGCTGACAACTTTGCAAAATATTTAAAATATTCTCATACCATCCTGATTAGAGAGACAGTGAGTAAACTTGGGTCCATTGCCCTTGGAGGTCAGTAGTCACATAAAAATTGCAAACAGTTGTTTCCAATTTTTTTATTAGTATGATCCCTTTATCCATATGAAAATATTCCCCAAAACAGGGTAGCAAAAATTTTCCTGTGCATCATCCCCAGTCCATGAAAACAAGGAAAGTAGAGCAGTTGTAATTAAATTGGGGGCCATGAGCCTAGGCTCTTGCCTAGTCAGCACTATTTCCTTCTCCATTTAGTGAGCCCTGACACCCGCAGAAGGCTTGGGCTCCCTTATGAACTCTTTGGAAAGCCCTGTATTGAGTGAGCTTTCCTCAGATGCAGGCCACCCATCATGCTTCTGTACAGATACTTGCACAGACTCTAAATTTATGCTTAGCTTTCAAGCACTGCCAACACCTGCCCTCCTGCATCTGTGGTACATCTCATAATCATTTTTCCTATTCCATCAATTTATCTAACCTTAACCCTTGCTTCCCATATATAGATACACACTCTGCTTTAGTGCCAGTCATCTCTGCTGCTGTCAGCATTTGTGGGTTGTGTCCCCCCTGCCTCACCTTACAACTCCCCATTCCTCTCAGAAATTTTCACAAGCGCTGGCTTCCTAGTCTTTGTTAATCCACATCTCATCCCTCCTTCCTGGCCCAGCTCCAAACTCCCCTCTAGGAAGAAGATCTCTGATACTGCTTAACTGAAAGCTTCTCAGTACCTCGGAACACAACAGGTTCTCTGTCCCAATGCCTGTGATTTCCTTTCTTTGAAAGTGTTTTCAGATTAGGGTCTTCCTCATGGCTGGATTTTATTCCTTCATCAATCAGACTATCCACTTGCGTAGAGAGCTTGGTGCCTCTTGCTTTCATAGTTTTGTTCCCTTAATCTAATATACCAGCTTCAGAGGTTGTTACTATTGTCTACTTTGGATTGAACCCAGAGGAAAAAAAAGTAAAGGGACTTGGGAAATTTTCTCATAAATCAGGCTGAAGCCTGGTGACAGGACTTTCTAAAGACGTATAGCTCAATTACCCTTCAGCATGTAGGCTTAAGTGGAAACGATTAGTGTTCTTGCTTAAATGGCCAGAGAAGAATGATGAGTGGCTGCTGTTCACAGAACTCCTTCTATTCTCTCTGTGATTACCTTGGAAATGATAGCTGCTTTCTTAAATGCTGAGTACATGCTGGCTCCTCCAGTCACTCCTCAATCACTTATGCAGTGTCCAGGCACTCTGCAAGGACCTCTGTTACAAGGAAAAACTCAGGTTCCTTCCTAGGCAGGCGTGCTCTCTCTCTCATACACCCCCCCCCCAATTCTTTCCATCTCAGTGGGATAAGGGTCAGTGAATATTAGCAACTGAAGTAGATCACAAGGTGGCCACAGTGAGATAGAAACTCATGCATCTCAGAGACAGTTACATTTTTCTGTAACTCTCATAAATGAGGATACATAGTGTCATGCAGAGGTCAGGTTCATTGCTGAGGAACACCCCCAAGCCCCTGTAAATTGGGGCTGTAAATTGGAGATTCTGAAGTCTTCGATGAAAATAAAGGCAGTGATGTCCACCCCACAAGGATGCTGGGTTTGAAATAGTATTTCATGAAGGAGGTTATATGTGAAACCCTCTACTTGACCCTCAGTCAGTGGAGAGTGGGCACCTGCATATATGGATGTGGAAAGCTTGGAACATGTGAGAGGCTGTGGTTAGGACATTTTTAATTTTGTGTTTATTTTTATTTCAGTATAGTTGATTTACAATGTTGTGTTAGTTTAAGGTGTATAGCAAAATCACACCCACACACACATGCACATACATACCTTTTCAGATTCTTTTCCCATATAGGTTATTTATTACAAAATATTGTGTACAATTCCCTGTGATATACAGTAGATCCTTGTTGTTTATTTTACATAAAGTCACTTGTATATGTTAATACAAAAACACCAAACTTATTCCTTCATTCTTTCCCTTTGGTAACCACAAGGTTTTTTTCTATGTCTGTGGGTCTGTTTCTGTTTTGTAAATAAGTTCATTTGCATCCTTTTTTTTTAGATTCCACATATGTTATATCATATGATATTTGTCTTTCTCTGTCTGACTTTATTTAGTCTGATAATCTCTAATTGCATCCATGTTGCTACAAAAGGCATTATTTCATTCTTTTTTTATGGCTGAGTAGTATCCCATTGTGTGTGTGTGTGTGTGTATGTATCACATCTTCATTCATCTGTTGATGGGCATTTAGGTTGTTTCCATGTATTGGCTATTGTAAATAGTGTTGATAGTAACATTGGGGTACATGTGTCTTTTCAAATTATAGTTTTCTAGTGAGGACTTTTTAAAGGAAGGCCTTTCTGATGGTGTGAGGGACTGAAGGGAGACCCATTTTGGAGCAAAAGGCTACTTTCCTGATGACCCAGAGAAGACGATAACTCCAGAGCTCTTTTGCACAACCCTATGAAGCCCTTTCTCTTGAAAAGGCTTTCCCCTTCATGAGCTAGTTGCCAGACTAGCACCTGGTCTTTGGGACCAGGTGCCCTCACATTGTGTGGTGATATTTCCATGACCCCACACGACAAGGATAAATTTTAAGCATTTGAGGTAATCTTCTCTCACTGGGGCAATTTGAAATTCCTGCCCTCTATCGTGCAATCTATTTTTGTGGATTCTAAGGTAACTAAGTCTCTTCCCCACTTCTCCATCTCCTCCTCCCCCTTGATGGGAATTGCCAAGTCACAAGTTACACATATGTTCGGCTTTAGTAGATCCTGCCCCAAAGTTTTCCAAAGTGTTTTTTTTTTTAACACAGATTTTTACAAATATACTTTCCCACCAGCAATGTATTGCTTCACAGCAACCAGCACGATTGCTTCACATTCTCCCCAGCCCATGTTGCGTTGCTACCATTCTGGTGATATGAATGGTGGTTTAAGTTTGCATTTCCCTGATGATTAAAGAATTCAATTGAATGCCTTTTCATAATAATACCACACTGACTCAATTATGATGGTCTTGTAAAAGTTCATGACACCTGGTAATGTAAGTGCCCAAGCTTTATTCAACCTTTTCCATATTGCTTTGCCTACACTTTGTGGTTTGAATTTTCATGATAATTTGGGAAACAGATGTCAGCTTCCACAAATTGGTCAGTTAAGGTCTCGGAATTTGAATAGGATTATGTTCAATTTGTAGATTAATGTAGGCAGAATTTATATTTTTCCAATGACACTTGCAATCCATGATTATAGTATACAACTGCATATGTTTAGAATATTTGGTAGCCCCTGGTAATTAGGCTCATCTTAATTGGTACAGGATATTCCTATGAATATCACTAACATTTAGATAAATCAGAGTCATAAATTACTATATGTAATTTTCATTGCTTTGGGATTTGGTATTCATTCCTTAATACAATAGTTCTCAAACTTGAACATACATCAGAATGCATGTGCTATGTAGAGGACTTAATAAAACACAGATGTTCTGAAGTTCCCATTGTGCCTCAGCGGGTTAAGAACCCGACACAATGTCCCTAAGAATGTGGGTTTGATCCCTGGTTTCGCTCAGTGGGTTAAGGATCTGGTGTTGCCACAAGTTGCGGAGTAGGTTGCAGATGTGGTTCGGATCTAGTGTTGCCATGGCTGTGGTGTAGGCCAGCAGCTGCAGCTCTGATTTGACCCCTGGCCTGGGAACTTACATATGCCAAAGTTGCAGCAGGAAAAAAAAAAATAAAACACAGATGTCCATGCCCCAATCCCCAGAATTTCTGATGAAATATGCTAGGGCAGGGCCAATGAATCTGCATTTTTCTAACAACTTCTGAGGCAAAGTTAGTGCTACTAGTTAGGCGAACATACTTGAAGAATCCCTGCTTTAAAGAAAGGCAAAGAAAATTCACTGGTTCAGACCCTGTCCTGGGGGCTGAGGATGAAGAAAAATGTAATAATCATGGTCTCTTTACTCCAGAGTCTCTCAAGCTTGTGTGGGAGATGTACCCACAAGCAGATAACTATAATGCATCATATAAAATGTCCTGTGAATAATTTTTACCTGTGAACTTGGGAGCTCTGGGGAAACTAGTATTTTCTTAGGCAAATAAAAACAAAAAGAATAATGTTTTACTGGATGAGTAAATCGCTATTGGGTAAATTTCAGGAAATTTAAAGTGTGTAGCTGTGTTCACGGTGGGGAGAGATGAGCATTTGGTGTGAATATTAAGGTGAGAAACTATTGTGAGATACACTTTTGGCTTCCTTTTTGTCTGATCTTTCATGGGCATTTAAACAATTCAAAACTATAGGAGTGTGTCAATGGGTTTTTTATGACTGCCATATTTCTATTGTTGGCATTATAAAGAAACATCATGGTTGATATTTCCTATACAAAATGCTATCAGGAACTGGGCCTTCATTAAGATAGAAGATAGATAGCTAAATGTCAGAGATATTATTTTTAATTTCTGTATATGTGTATGCTTCGCAGAAATGATGGTCACTTTCACTTTGATGTGGTAATTGGAAGATGATGGAACACCTGAAATTTTGTTTTATACCATTTTAAAGAGATTTCATGCTTTATTAGGTAATCCTTCCCTTTCTTTCTTACAAGCAGTAAAAGTTCTCTTGTCCCTTGCAACATTTCATTATGAGGAATGGGATGATTTGTCACTCATCATTAATCCTGACTCCTGCACAGGAGTGGGCAGATATAGGTGGAAAGTTTGATGCACCAAGGCTTGACTGCAGAGCAACAAGTGTATCTTATCTCCTAATATTTACAAGCACTTGGGAGATAGTTTATTTTTTTAATTTTTAAAAAAAAATTATTATAGTTGATTTACAATGTTCTATCCATTTCTTCTGTACAGTAAAGTGACCCAGTTACACATACACACACACACACACACACACACACACATTCTTTTTCTCACATTATCCTCCATCATATTCCATCACAAGTGATTAGATATAGTTCCCTGTTCTATACAGCAGGATATCATTGCTGGGAATTTGGGGCTAGTAGATGCAAACTATAGCATTTGGAGTGGATAAGCAGGGAGATAATTTCTAATTGGGAATTTCTTACTTCCTAGAGAGGGTTTTCCAGAAGAATGAAAAGCTATGAGTATCTATGGAGAGCTGCAAAAATGCCAAAGTGATGAAGCTGCTCAATTAAAGTGAAAAATAAAGCTGCAGTTAGGTGCTCTTGTTAATTTTGTTAGTTTTGCTGTTGAATATTATTACCACAGTGAAATTTTGTACATTTTGTGGTAGTTGTGGGTACAAATCATCACAGGATGTAAAATTAGGCAGTTGAGCAAATGATGTTTTTTCCATTTGAATATTTGCATATAAACTGCAGTAGTAATTTTTGAGAAATATTAACAGAATGGCTCTGGGTAATTTCATGTATGTGTACGTGGGTTTCTTTGCTTTAATTGGAAAAGATACTGAGATACAAAAGAGATGATTGAGACTTCATTTGAGTAGAGTCAGAGCAAGGTGAGAGTGGACCATTTTGAGTTTTGCAGGAATCTTTTTGGTCATTGTTCTGTGGAGGGGCTGGACTTTTAAGTTGGGATATCTATTGATGATCACTTTTGTTATAATGCTATTATTGTTTTTTATTTTATTTTATTTTATTTTATTTTATTTTATTTTATTTTATTTTATTTTATTTTATTTTATTTTATTTTATTTTTTCCCAATGTACAGCATGGGGACCCAGTTGCACATACATGTATACATAATTTTTTCTCCCACTGTCGTGCTGTGTTGTAAACATCTAGACATAGTTCTCTATGTAGAGAGCTATAGACCAGCATGGCGAAGGCCCTGATTAAACTACATGAAAATGAGAACCGAGATTAAAATCCAAAAGAAAGTGTTAAGAAGCTCTATGTCAAGGAATGAAGCAGATATATTTTAGTAAGGGTAAGCTTGTGGATACAGAAATAAACAAGGCGGATCAAGTCTCTGCACTCATCAAGCTTTTAGTCTATCTGGGAAAGCATACATTAAACTAGTCACAGGAACTGGTTAAAACTGAGATTAATATACCCAGTAAAAGTACAAGGAACTATGATAGCTATCACAAGGTCCTGACATAGTGTAGGAGGATCAGGGAAAATTTGTTTTGAGTCAGTGGCAATTAAACTGAATGTGGAAAGGTGAATATGAGGGCAGGCAAAGAGGAGTGGAAAAAGAAGTTTGCAGGTGCTGCTCAGGCTGAGGGCATACTTCTTTGGAAGGCTTTGTGCCAGGAAGCACCTGTGCCTATTGGAGCTAGAATAAAAAGCAATATTTTCATGGGTATTAAATGTAAAGTGTGGGGAATATAGTCAATAACTATGTAATATCTTTGCATGGTGACATATCATAACTAGACATATTGTGGTGATAGGTTTGAAATATATAGAAATACTAAATCACTATTCTGTGTAACACGAGCTAACAGTGTTGTGGTCAATTATATTTCAAAAATAAATAAATTCATAGAAAAAGAGATCAGATTTGTGGTTATGGGGAATTGGATGAAGGCAGTCAAAAGATACAAAAATCCAGTTATAACATAAATGCTACAAATGTAATGCACAACACAATGATAAATATAATTAACATTGCTGTGGGTTATATATGAAAATTAAGAAAGTAAATGAGAATCCTGTGAGGAAAAAGTTTTTTATATTTCTTTAATTTTCTATCTACATGAGGTGATGGATGTCCATTGAACTTATTGTGATAATCTCTTCATGCTGTATATAAATGAAATCATTATGCAGTGTACTTTAAACTTATACAATGCTGTAAATCAATTATATCTCAATAAACCATAAGGAAAAAAGCAATATGTCCAGTATGATTAGAGTATAGTGAGTAGGAGGTAGGTAGACAACATGAGAGAGAAAGGCCAGGTATGATCTTTCAAAACCATGTTGGACATGCCGAGAATTTGAGACTTCATCCTGAGATCAACGGATATGCACAGAAATGCCATGGTTACATTCATATTGTTGGAAGATCACTCTGGCTTCTGTGTGGAGAATGGATTGATAGGATGCAAAAATGGTTTCAAGAAGACCAGTTGGAAGAGTACTGTAATCAGGTGATGATAGTGACTTGGGCCAGGGTAGTGATAAAGGAGGTGTAAGGAGGTGGACAGGAGCAAGAAATCTTGAGGAAGCATAGCTTATAAGACTTGATGTGGTAGACATGTAGATGTGCATCCCAGGTCTCCTTTCAAGGAAGAGCTTGATGCCCAGACATGGGGAGTGTTGACAGTAGACAGCCTCTACATATCTGTTCCTTCAGAGTCTGGCTCAGCTCTAGAAAGCCACCATGCCTGACCCTTCTCCTGATAGCCCACATTCAATGAGCAAGACAGAAGTATAAAGGTCTGGCTATTTGGGTCCAACTGGGGGGACTCTAATGGGTAATATTTGCCCAAGGTTATGTTGGATCTATACCAGGTTAATTTATCCCTCTGCCCAATCATACTCCCTTTCCTTTTCTTCACAGTGAATGATCTATGATAATCATCTTGCATCTTCAACTCAATCTTAATCTCAGTTTCCAATAAGCCTAACTTGTGACTTTTGGAACTAGAGATTAATATACACGGTAAAAGTACAGGGAACTATGATAGCTATCACAAGGTCCTGACCTAGTGTAGAAGGATCAGGGAACGTTTGTTTGAGTCAGTGGCAATTAAACAGAATTTGTAAAGGTGATAAAGCAAACGAGAAGACAGGATTTGAAGCTGGATCACTCATCCCCTAGCTTGCAACAAGCACCCCATCATTGATGATAGGTGGAGCACAGCCAGCTTCTGGAACAAGGTAAAGTTCCAGATATTAAAACTTTCATTGGTAGTAAACTAAGAGGGTATACCAATGGAATGGAATGTGATAGCAGGCATATTGTTTGAGACTTACGGATAAAATAGTAATTTTAAAGATAAAGGATTAGATGGCTATTGGTAAGCATCACTGATAATTATCAGAAAGATCATGAATAGCTGAGAGTGAGAACAACTTAAAGCCAAATGTGGAAACCAGAAAGTATCTTTGCTATAATACACAGAAATTCTTGACTTTTGTGGTGACAAGCAGAGAAAGCCAAGCAGAACAAGCCCAGAATTTAATAGAGTGGCTATACCTCAAAGACAGTAAAATTCCAACTAAGGCAGGACTGGGACTCTGACTCATGGGATAGGCACCTCTGCTCCTGATCACTAGATTTATAACTAGAACTAAGTCATAGTATAACCTATCTGGACATAATCTAATTTACTAGGAAGAAAAGGGAATATATCCCAAAGGGAATGCATAACATAGCCTTATATACTGAAAGGAATTAGGGGAATATGGATAGGACCATATTATAAGGGTGCTTGATAAAAGGGCCATAACTTAAAATTATATGAGTTTGTTGACTTGGGAGTGTTCTCCCACAATACAAGACTTACTGGTAATGATACCAGTAGATGGTGCAAACATAATAACTCCTGCTAAGTAAAATTGAAGTGCCAGAATTATTGTGGGATATAGTGAAAGAAGGGATTAATGGGCTCAGGGATATGGACATGCTGGTTGATATATACTATGTAGGAACAGAAGCTCCTCCTGATGATGGCATTCCATGCAAAAACTCAGGGGACACAACATTTGCTAAGGCCATAAAGAATACACTGTTGAGAGAGGTATTGGAATCATTAATAAGTTCCATAGTGACTCTCCTCTAAGGACATACATGACTGTAGGAGATTCTGTTAAAAAGCTTGTCTTGTTGATAACATTGGAACTATAAGCCCCTGAAACAACAGAGGCAAGGTGACAGCTCTTAGCCACCAGAAGTCAAGGGTTCACATCATAATGCTAATCAAAGTCATGAAGGCATCCAGGGAGCTCTAAAATGTAAAGAGTTATGGAGATGATTAATAGAACATGAAGTCCCTATGGGAAAATAGATAGAGATCTGACAAGGATGTTACTCAGCTTTTGCCAGCAGAATAAATCAAGTATGGATAGCCAGGATGCTGATGGCAGTCATTCAAATAAAAAAGAAACACTTGGCCAATTTCTACACCTAAGTCAGTTTTTAGACCCTCAAACACACTGACTAAAGAAGAGATCATGTCCCTACAAACAACAAGACAAATATACACAATAAGGACTCTTCCAGTTCTTCCCCAAAGGGACCTATGCTCATTTTCTCAGATACCTGTTCACTAAAGAAAGAGGAATACTTAGACATTTTAAGGATATTGGATACAGAGTCTATGTTGACATTGATACCTAGAGATCTGCAGTGTCGTTGTAGCCCCGCTGTTAGAGCAGAGCATACAGGAACCAGGTGATAAATAGAGTCCTAGCCAAGGTCTGTTTTCAGTGGTACCTTGGATCTGAAGATTCACACAGTGATAATCTCCCACATCCCAAATGTAAAATTGGGATAGACATGCTTGGCACTTGTCATAATCTCAAAATTGGATTCATATCTATGTGGAAGACCAAATGTAAACATTTGAAACTTCTCCCTCACCCTAGCCAGGTTAGTAAATCAAACATGATCATATCCCTGAGAAATAGTGGAAAATGTGAAATCCTTAAGACTCTCAAGGATATAGGGGTGATGGATTTTATCATATTTTTATTTAATTCACCAGGCTATCCACTACAAAACCAGATAGATCCTGGATAACAATTGCTTACTACTGCAAACTCAATAATGTCATAGCCTGAATAACAGCCATCTTGCTGGACATGGTATCATAATTAGAGCAAATGGATGTGTACATGGCATGCAGCCATTGATGGAGTGAAAAAAAACATTCTTTTATATTCCAATAAGAAAAGAGGATCAGAAAAACTTGTGGTCATATAGAAAGGACAATGATATTTGTGCCAACTGAGTTCTTAAGAAGCAGATGTTGGAATTAGAAGTGCAAAAGACTTATGGGAGGTGGACTTTTGATAGCAGATTGAGCAAAGGATGTCTTAAGAATGGAGAAATAACAAAGTCTCTATTAAACCAACAGGGAGATACGAAGCAAGATTGCTTATTAAATTAGTCTTCTGCTGTTCAATAAGACCATGTTGTAATGCAAGCGGTCCTGCTACTTGGGCCATATGTATGGTTCAGTAGATGCTATGGCATCTGAGGTGTCAGCAGTGGGAAAATATGCAGTACGGAGCTTATGGTATGCCCCAGTGAAGAATCACAAGGCAGGTCCCTGGGATTCTGAGCCAGGGCCATGCCATCACAACAGAGACTTATTTGCCTTTTAAGAAAAAACTCAGTGTATTACTGGGCCCCAGTAAAGACTTGACCATGGAACACCAAGTGACCATGTGGCCAGGAATGCCTGTTCTATTAAAACCTTTATATTAGAAGCATTAATTCTTGAGGTCAGGAAGGCCTAGAAGCAATCTGTCATAAATTGGAAATGGTATATCTAAGATTGAACCAAATCAAGACCAGAAGGCATGAGTATGCTTCATGAGCAGGTGACCCAGAACCTCATTTTACCATACTTGTACTAGTGCTCCTTTCTATCTAGGTTCATATCTCTGGGCAGCCTTGTATCAACAGCTGAAGAAGAATGCACAATACTGAGATTCTTTTATAGTTGGGTCGATTAGTATGTGGTATGTGAGGGCATGCTGAAAATGGATGGGAGTTGCATAATAATTACTTTCAGGTTGTCCTAAGAAGAAAGAGGAGAAGTAAAATCCAACCAGTGGGCAGAGCTTCAGGGAGTATAGCTGCCCATCCACTTTGTGTAGAAAGAGAAGAGGCCTGAGGTTAGAATATGCTGACACATGACAGTAGAGAATGTTCTGGTTGGCCAGTCAGGGGCCTGAAACAAAAAAAGACTGGAAGACTGGGAATGCACATAAAATGTACATCTGGGGTTTGATGAATGTGGATGGATAATAGGGGAATGTACATGAAATGTGAAACTCTTAATATCACAGGTTAACACCAACCACAGAACATCTACCATACAAGAGGCACTGAACAACCAAGCCATCATCTGGCCTCTTTCATCAAACATCCCAGTTCCTGTACAAAGGCGTAAGAGTGAAGTGGCCATGGTAGCAGGGATGGAGGTTATTAATGGCCTCTTATATATCATTGTTTATCTAGCTACTCTCACCTCCGAATATCCAACAAATCAGTAACACTCCAATGTCAAGCCCCCAATACAGCACCATTCTTCAAGCAAACCAACTGGCCATTTGGCGGAAAATTTGCTACATTGGTTCCCTCCTATCCTGGAAAGGCCAATACTTCACTCTCATCTAAAAAGATACATATTCTGGGAAAGATTTAAATTTCCTGCCCAAAGGGCTTTAGCCAGCACTTAATAGCACTTATTAAGCTTAAAAATTTATCTGTCATTTAATCAACCCACTCATTACACGCGTGACTAGGATGAGGTAGGAATTCTAAGTGTACAATGTAATTTCATAGGCATACATTTATTTAGCAATAGAAAACATGGGGGTTCTTGAATAATCCAGGAGTGAAAACTGAAGAGAGAAGAGGAGTTATATCTGACTATTTTCTGCAATTAAATGTTGGTTATAGAGGATGTAGAGCTATAATATGAGAGGAGAAATATAGTCAGAAGTAAAGTTACATCTAGGTCCCTGGAAATCAAGCAACTGAATATTTGCAGAAAGAGGGAGTGGTCAACACCGTTTAGACGGGCAAAGCAATCTTGGCCTCTTTAAAGGTGTCCAGTTGATTTAACAACATGGAGGCCAGTGAGGACCTTGGTAAGGAGAGTTTCAGCACAGTGCTATTGTAGTGGATTGAAGAGGATTAGGAGGTGAAAAAATGGAAATAGTGTGGGTAACAATCTCAATAGTTACAGATCTTTGAATATTTATTATTGATAAATAACCCTTAGAAGAGAATGTTCTTAACTATATAAAAAGCTGAATGTATCACGAAGATATGCCGATCACTATACTTAATATCCAAAACAATTATGACCACAATTATCAGTACTATTCATTAGTATTGGTCATCTTGGCAATTAATAAGTGCACATATAAAAGATATGAATTTATTTCCTACCTAGGTGATCTAAAGGGAGCCACCAATAAACTTTTAGAGCTAATAAGGAAATTAAACTACCTAGCAAGACTTCTGTATTATCATACAAATAGCAAGTGTTTTTCTATACATTTGTAATCATCAAAATCCATAAATTATCTTTATATAATCATATAGGAAATACACAAGAACTACAAGAAGAAAAGCATAAAAGATTACCATAGGCTATAAAAGAGAGATATATAAATTGAGAAAGACACCATGTCTCTTGAGATGGATTGGTATTTCAAATTAATCCATAAATTCAAGACAATCCTAAACAACATCCCAACAATTTTTAAAAATAACTTTAAGAAAAAAGCTAACAAGACAATTTAAAAATTTGTCTGTCATAAAAAAAGACAAGAAAAAAGATAGACAAGAAGACAAGGCAGTCTGAAAAAAAAAGTTAAATAATGTGGGTAGGTTGACGACAAGTTATCAAAGCTCTAGTAATTTAAAAAGAGTACATAGTAATGGTCTGATAATAAAAAATTGCATCAGTAGGAGAAAAGAGAGATTCCAGAAGCAGATGCACTAATGCACAAATGGAAATTTTATTTTGAAAAACGTGGCATTTTAACTCAATGGAGGAAATTTGGAATATTTTATTTTATTTTATTTTATTTATTTATTTTATTTTCCCACTGTACAGCAAGGGGATCAAGTTATCCTTACATGTATACATTACAATTACATTTTTTTGGAATATTTTATTTTAATGGAAAAACAGGCTATTCAATTAAGGAGAAACATGTGTTTGTCTCTCATATCATTCACAAAAATAAAACCAAGATAGATTAAATAACTTAATGTGAAATTAAAACTATAAACATTTTTTAGAAAATAAATATGAGATTAATTTTATGACCTAAAGATAGGGAATGATTTCTTAAAGAAGATAAAAATAGTCATAAAGGAGAAGACAGATCAATTTGACAACATAAACATTTTTTAAAAAATCTCACAACTAAAAAAACTGTAAAATGATAGATAAATTAGAAGCAAATATTTGACATGTATACAAATGTATACAAAAAGATAAATATATAATGATTTTATGCAAGCTAATTAGTAAATCCAATAAAACCAATGGTTAAATGCCTAAGAATAAACACAGACTATTATCAGAAGCATTAATTATAATTATAAATGGTCATATAAAGAAATAATGAACCACCAACAACAATAATGAATTATAGTTTTTCACAAAAGTAAAAATATTGCAGTATTAGTCTGGGTGAGAGGAAATGTATTAGTGTGGTGAGTGGTAATATGTGTTAGTGTTTCTGATTTTGTTCTGGGGGGATTGTTACGTTTTCCCCAGCTTTATTGAACTATAATTGACACAGAGATTGTATAAGTTCAAGGTGTACAATGAGATGACTTAATATGTTGTAAAATGTTTTTCCACAATAAGGTTAGCACATCCTTAAACTCATGTAATTATCATTTTGTTGTTGGTGATGTTACGGTTAAAACAATTAATATCTACTCTCATAGCCTTCTTTAAATTTACAATACAGTATTGTTAACTATAGTCACCATGTTGTACATGAGTTCCCTGGAATTTATTAATCTTATAACTGAAAGTTTATACACTTTGACCAATATCTCCCTATTCCACGTACACTCAGCCCCTGGTAGTCATAGGTCTACTCTCTATTTCTATGAGTTTGATGTTTTTGGATTCCACATATAAGTGAGATAATATAGTATTTGTCTTTCTCTGTCTGACTTATGTAGCATAATGCCAAGTTTTATCGATGTTGATGCAAATGGAAGAATTTCCTCATTTTTCACGGCTGAATAATATGCCACTGTATGTATATATAACATCTTCTTTACCCATTGATCCACTGATGGACACTAAGGTTGTTTCCATGTCTTGACTATAATGAATCATACTGCAATAAACTTGGAGGTGCAGATATCTCCTCAATATCTTGTTTTTATTTTCTTTAAAAATATACAAAGAAGTGGGCTTGCTAGATCATACTATCATACACTATTGTCCTATTTTTAATTTTTTGAGGAAGCTCTATACTGTTTTTTTTTTCCTTTTTAGGGCCACGCCCGTGGCATATGGAAGTTCCTAGGCTAGGAGTCGAATCAGAGCTGCAGCTGCTGGCCTATGCCACAGCCACAGTAATGCCAGATCCAAGACATGTCTGTGACCTACACAACAGCTCATGGCAACGCCAGATCCTTAACCCGCTGAGTAAGGCCAGGGATTGAACCTGAATCCTCATGGATACTAGTTGGAATAGTTTCTATTGCACTAGAATGGGAACTCCCCATACTTTTTTTTTTTTTTTAGTGGCTGTATCAATTTACACTTCCACCAACAGTACACCAACTGTTTACAAGGGTTCCCTTTCCTCCACATCCTTGCCAACACTTGTTATCTCTTTGTCTTTTTTTTTTTTTTCATATTTTCTAGGGCCGCACTCATGGCATATGGAGGTTCCCAGGCTAGAGGTCTAATCAGAGCTGTAGCTGCCGGCCTACACCAGAGCCACAGCAACACAGGAACTGAGCCGAATCTGTGACCTACACCACAGCTCATGGCAACGCTGGATCCTTAACCCACTGAGCGAGACCAGGGATCGAACCCACACCCTCATGGCTCCTAGTCGGATTCATTAACCACTGTGCCATGACAGGAATTCCTCTTTGTCTTTTTAATGATGGCCAATCTAACAGGTATAAGGTGATATCTCATTGTGGTTTTCATTTCCCTGATAATTAGTGATGTGGAGTATCTGTTCACGTACCTGTTTGCAACTTGTATATTCTCTTTGGGGAAAAAGTCTATTCAGGTCCTCTGCCCATTTTAAAATTAGATTTTTTTGCTTACTGAGTTGTATGAGTTCTACATAGATTTTGTATATAAAACTCTTATCTTCTTGGTTTGAAAATATTTCCTACCATCCTATAGGTTGCCTCTATTATTCCATCAATTGTTTCTTATGCAGAGCAGAAGCTTTTTATTTTGATGTAGATCCTCTTTTATATTTTTGCTTTTCTTGTTTGTGTTTTTGGTATAATTTCCCCCCCAAAAATCACTACATTATACACCTGTAACCTATATAATAATGTACAGCAATTATACCTCAATAAAAAAATTTAAAGAGCTAAAATTATAAAACTTCTAAAAGAAAAGATAGGAGAAAATCTTAATGACTTTGGGTTTATTTCACAAAAATTTCTTGATTATAGCACCCAAAAATTATGAAAGAAAAAAATCAATAAGTTGAACTTCAAAATTAAAAACTTTTGATCTTCCAAAGACACTGTTAAAAAATAAAGAAGTGTTCCCTTTTCTCTACACCTCCTCCAGAATTTGTTATTTGTGGACTTATTAATGATGGCCATTCTGACTGGTATGAGGTGGTATCTCATGGTGGTTTTGATTTGCATTTCTCTAATAATCAGGGATGTTGAGCATTTTTTTCATGTGCTTATTGACCCTCTGTACATCTTCTTTGGAGAAATGTCTGTTCAGGTCTTTCGTCCATTTTTCAACTGGGTTGTTGGCTTTTTTGCTGTTGTGTTGTATAAATTGTTTGTGTATTTTAGAGATTAAGCCCTTGTCAGTTGCAGCATTTGAAACAGATGCAGACTATTGCCTTTGGAATGGATTAGCAATGAGATCCTGCTGCGCAGCATTGGGAACTATGTCTGGTCGCTTATGATGGAGCATGATAATGTGAGAAAAAAGAATGTATACATGTATGTGTAACTGGGACACCATGCTGTACAGTAGAAAATTGACAGAACACTGTATACCAGCTATAATGGAAAAAAATAAAAATTATTATATATAAAAAAGAAAGAAAACAAAATGGTATAGCCACTTTGGGTCTATCAGACACAACTTAGAATAGATTTACAAGGAGATCCTGCTGAGTAGCATTGAGAACTTGGTCTAGATACTCATGTTGCAACAGAACAAAGGGTGGGGAAAAAATTGTAATTGTAATGTATACATGTAAGGATAACTTGATCCCCTTGCTGTACAGTGGGAAAATAAAAAAAAAAATTTTAAAAAATAAAGAAAGAACTAAGTCAGAGCCTGGGAAAAATATTCGCAAAACATATACCAAACAAATGACTTGTAATTAGAATATATAAGCAACTCTGACTACCGAGTAAAAAGAAGACCAAGAATGCTCACTTTAGCAGTTCACTTCACTGCAGAGAAGATTAGCATGGCCCCTGCACAAGGTTAACATACAGATATGTGAAGCATTCCATATTTTCAGTCATAAGGTAAAAAAAGTACTAGGAATGCAATGTACAATGTGATAAATGTATGTTCTGTGTGAAAGTTGTTAAGAAAGTGATGTTATCCAACTCAAGTCCGGCTGCTTAATGCTCCAAAATCAACACCTGAGAGGCAACTGTTAGTAGAAAGGAACATTGCTTTTAATCAGAATGCTGGCCATATAAGGAGAAGGCAGACTGATATTCCTCAAAAACCAACTCTGAAGTTTCTGTTCAGTTATGAAAGTTTTTAAAAGAAAAAGAGAGAGTAATCTCAGTTAATCATTGAGATAGGGGGTTAAACTAGTAACCATCTCCCACAGTGCGCAGGCTTGTCTACTCCTTGTGATCTTTAGATGCTATCTTGTTCACACATTTTGTTCAGGAGATAACTGAAGGAGAAGCTGTTAATTACTTACTCTTCATTTCTACTTCTTTGATCTATGGAAAAAACCAACAGGTTAGGCAAGGTATTGTGTGATCAAAAGATGTGAAAAGTGTACTTGGGCTGGAGATGAGTAAAGCTTGAGGGTTCCTGGTGTAAGGTTAGTTATAAAATAGCTTTGTTTAAGTGACAATTAAAGGGGCTTCCTGCTGAGGGCAGTTTCCAGCAAAGAGCCACTTACAAATACCCCTCCACCCCCATAAGATATTATTCCACTTGCTATGGGATTAGGAATGAAGGTCCATCTTATGTAAATGCCTCATGTTGAGAAAAGGCATTGAGGACTTAGAGTGAAATACATCAACATGGGTTTGAAGCATTTCTTTGCTGACAGTTTTAGTTGCCCACTTACATATATGGGCAGAACTAGATACAATTATTTTGAGTTCCACAAAGATAGATTGTTATGAGCAACAGTGTTAATTCCATTCTCTTAAGGTCAGTTCCTGGAATTGTGCTAGCCATAAATTCTGTACTGTTCAAGATGGAGCAGCCTATGTCATGGCTACAGTCTGGTCATTGTCCAGTTAGATTTTTCCCTCCTGTGGCAGTTACAGTATCTGTGAAACAACTCAGGAATGTGCAGCAGACACTGAGTCTGTGACTCTACTATCCTAATCATTAACTGTTGGACCCTGCTCTTTTGTGACTCAGGGAGGCCTAGGAGACTTTGGCTTTTCTACAAACAAGAGGCAGGGGACATGGAGGTCTTCTGTACTTGGTGGTGGGGGGAGGCAGTGTGCAGGGTTCTACTCAGTTACAGTAAATCCTTAGTTCTCATCATAAAAACATTTTTTCTATTACTTTTATTTTGTATCTATGAGATGATGGCTGTTCACTAAACTTATTGTGGTAATCATTTCATGAAGTATATAAATCATATCATTATGCTGTACATCCTAAACTTACACAGTGCTATATATCAATTGTACTTTAATAAAAATAGAAGGAAATTTTTAATTTAAAAAAACTCACAAAAAAGAAATCCCTAGGCTCAGCTGGTCTCATTAAGTAATTTACCAAATATTCCAAAAATATTTAACACAAATTTTACATAGTGCCTTCCAGAAAATGGAAGAGGAGGAAACAACCTATTTTAAGACTAGTATTACCCTGATATTTCTCTCTGCGTATCATTATATCTTATACATTTTCACATGTTTGATATTATACACCTAATATGGATGAGGACAACCTGGGTAGGTTAATCTCTTAGAACTGGCCTTGTATTCCATAATTGCTGAACAAATACCAACTGGGTGAAGACACAATAGCAGTGGCTCTATGCTTCCCACCTTTTTTTTTTTTTTTTTTTTTTTTTTTTTCGGGAGTGACCCACTACAACGACTTATGCATGTATCTCTGAAAGCTGACACTATGTGAAGCAAGCTGGAGAGGAACTAGCCCCAGCTTTGACCCTTTATCTCTGCACCCTGTTGTGAGGGGGAAGAGAAAGACTACTAGAGAATCCTATGTCTGGAATCTCTGCACTGAGGAGGGCATTTTCTGAAGGTCTGGACACAATGTAGGGAAGGACTCAGCATGTCTGTACACCACATGAGGTGCTGGATGCCCCCCAGAGAGAATTCTTTTTGCCTTTGGAAAACCCTTGCCCCACTCCCTCCCCCCACCCCGCCCCCCCGATTCCACCACCCGACACCAAGTGGCATCCCAGCCTCTGGCAGGGGCTGCACCTTTTCTCTTGGACAGCCTATCTTCAGAGCCTGCATCGGAGATTTGCCATTTGAGCAGATTACTAGCTTGAACTATCCATGGCCTACTAAGGTCTGGCAGTCGTTTGGCAGTTCTGGATGAACAGGGTACTCTATTTAGAATAGTGTGCTTGCTTAGGTAACCAGAACCAGACGTAAGAGACCATTGCCCACAGCCTGCCTGAAACAATTTTAAAAGAGAATCTTGTTCTTAAGTTGTCCCAAACCACAAGCCTGTACACCTGGCTCTCTCTTCCTCATGCCAGATAACCTCCACTTGCCCAGATCATCCACTCCCTGCGCTTGCTCCTGGGCTTCTGATATTAAAGATGACTCGGAAGTGCACTGCGCAGGCGCGGGCTTCAGAGCCCCACCCCTTGCGTTTTGGTCCAATCACCAGCCAAGGGGAAGGAAAGGCGCGAGGGGGCCCTGAGAAGAAACCTTGGATCCTGACAGAAAACTCAGGAACGTCCAAATTGGATCCTTCAGAAGCAATGGACTTGATTGAGCAGGTTTAAGGTAAGGAGGCTGAGTGGCCATGGTGCCAAGTTTGGGAGGGAGGCAAGGAAAAACGGTCTGAACTTCATACCTGGCAGAGACAGACTTAGGCATGAGGGACGAAATTAAAGAAAGATTTCTCTGAATAAAATACTAATACTGGAGTTCCCGTCGTGGCGCAGTGGTTAACGAATCCGACTAGGAACCATGAGGTTGCGGGTTCGATCCCTGCCCTTGCTCAGTGGGTTAAGGATCCGGCGTTGCCATGAGATGTGGTGTAGGTCGCAGACGCGGCTCGGATCCCGCGTTGCTGTGACTCTGGCGTAGGCTGACAGCTACAGCTCCGATTCGACCCCTAGCCTGGGAACCTCCATATGCCATGGGAGCGGCCCAAGAAATGGCAAAAAGACAAAAAAAAAAAAAAAATACTAATACTATGAATAATGAATTTTAAATAATGGCAAATTAAACTTTTTATTATAAAAAGTGGAGGGAATAAACTAATAGAAGCGAAAGTAACTACTATTTATATTATTTTTGAACAGCTATAATGAAGTATAGTTGACATAAAATAAGCTGCATTTAAAGCCTACAATTTGATAAATCCTGACGTATGTATATACCCAAAAAATCATTAGCACAATTAAAACAAAGAATACACTCATATAGTTCGTTTTTGTACTCCATCCTCCTCCTTATCCCCATCCACAGCTACCAATCAGCTTTCTATCACTATAGACCACACTGAAGTTTTGACATTTTTTAAAGTGATATGAATTTTTTGGCCTGGCTTCTTTCATCAGCATGGTTATTTTTAAATTCATCCATGGTTTTACATCAATAGCTCATTTCTTTTTACTCCCGAGTAGTAAACCATTGTGCAATATACCATAATTTGTTCAGGTGTTCTTATTTGGGTTATTTTCAGATTTTGTCTATTAAAGTAGTGCTTCTGAGAATATTTGGCAAAAAGTCGTTTTATAGACATAGTTTTGCTTGTGGGTAATTGCCTAAGATGAGAATCGCTGGGTAGCAAGCTAAGATTATGATTACCTTCTTAAGAATCTGCCAGTTTTTCAAAGTGGTTGTACTGTTTAAAATTTTTACATTTTAAATTTCCACCAGTAGTGTGTACATTCCAGTTTTCCTACAACCTAACCAACACTTAGCATGGCCATCATTATTAATTTTAGCCATTTTAATAAGTGTGTAGTGATAGCTTGTGTTTTTAATTTGCATTTCCCTAGCTATTAATGATATTGAGCATCTTTTTTTTTTTTTTTTTTTTTTTTTTTTGTCTTTTTAGGGCCGCACCTGCGGCATATGGAGGCTAGGGGTCCCAGGCTAGGGGTCCAATTGGAGCCGTGGCCACCAGCCTACACCACAGCCACAGCCATGCAGGATCCGAGCCACGTCAGCGACGTACACCACAGGTCACGGCAACGCCAGATCCTTAACCCAATGAGCAAGGCCAGGGATCCAACCCACAACCCCATGGTTCCTAGTTGGATTCGTTAACCACTGAACCACCCTGGGAACTCCTGATGTTGAGCATCATTTCATGTACCTATTTGCCATCAGTCTATCTTCTATGTGGAAATACCTGATCAAACATTTTGTCTATTTTATATTGGTTTGTTTGCTTGTTATGGTTTTGAAAATTTGTTTTGCATTGTGAATACAAGTTCTTTATCAGATAAATGTTTTGTGAAGCTTTTCTCCCAGTCTGCAGTTGGTTTTCTCATTTTGTAAACAGTGTCTTTTTTAAGAACAGTCTTTAAAATCTGAAGTACTGTTTATCAAATTGTTGTTTTATGGATCCCACTTTGCTTTTGTAGCTAAATAATCTTTATATGAAGTTCACAACGATTTTCTCCTGTTTTCTTGAGTGTTCTGAAAATGTTTTAGTTTTATGTTTTATTTTATTTTTTTATTGCAAAGTGGAATCCGAGCCACATCTGCGACCTATGACACAGGTTGTGGCATTGCTGGATTCTTAACCCACTGAAGGAGGCCAGAGATCGAACCCACATCCTCACAGAGAGGATGTTGGGTTCTTAATCTGCTGAGCCACAATGAGAACTCTAAGTCTATGTTTTAATGTTAGGTTTGTGATTCACTTTGACTTTTTTTTCTATATGTTGTGACTTATGATTCCAAGGTTTTTTTGTTTTGGTTTGGTTTGGGGTTTTGGTTCCAGCACTATTTTTAGAAAAGACTGCCTTTTCTCCCCTGGATTATCTTTCCCCATTTGCTGAAAATAAGTTGTCCATATACATGCTTAGGTCTATTTCTGGATCTGTCTTTTTCCATGGATCTCTTTGTCCATCTTCATGCTAATACCTCACAGTCCTGGTATGTATGGTAGCTGTATCTTGAAATAAGTTACCATAAATACTCCAACTCCATCCTTTTTTAAAGTTTATTGGCTACCCTATATCCTTTTCATTCTTGTATGCATTTAAAACCAATTTTAGGCAGTGTCTAGAATACTGCCTGCTGAAATTTAATTGTAATAGCACTGAGTATACTGATAAATTTGTGGGGTTTTGTTATCTCAGCAACATTGCATCTTGTATCCCAAGAATATGGTATATGTTTCTGTTTAATTTCTCTCAATATTTTGTACTTTTTCAAAGGGAGTTACCACACAATTTTTTCTGATTTCTCCCCAAGTATTTCATATTTTAATGATATTTTAAATAATGTATTTTTAATTTCAACTTCAGTTTTTTTGTTGGTAATACATTGACATGCAAATGATTTTTATTATTGACCTTGTATCCTGCAAAGAACTCACCAGTTCTTGTAGCTTTTTGTAGTTTTCAGTGAATTTTCTACATGGCCAGTCATGTCACCTATAAAATAAAGCAGTATTAATTCTTTCTTTCCAATCTGGATGACCTTATTTTCCGTTTTATTACCTTATTGCACTAGTCAGAATCTCCAGCATAATATTGAATACAACTGGTGTCAGTAGATATCCCTGTATTATTCTTGATTTTGCAAGAAAGTTTTCTCAAGAGTGGAAGCTGGACTTGGCCAAATACTGTTTCTGCATCTATTGGATACCAATTTATTTTTCTTTTCTTTTAAAATTTGTGCTATTGTAATGTGTATAATATGAATTATATTAATTCATGTCTAAGTCATACCAAGCTTGTATTATTGGGATAGACTACTCTTGGTTGTGATATATTTTTCTTTTGGATTTTACTTGCCAAATGATTTTGTAGAATTTTTGCTCTTATGTTCATGAGGGAGATTACTATGGAGTTTTCATGTGTTATTTGTTTTTCTTTTTTGGCTGCAACTGTGGCATATGGAAGTTCCCAGGCCAGGTGTTGAATCCAAGCCCTATCTGTGATCTAGGCCAGGAATCAAACCCTCACTGGCACAGAGACAACACCAGGTCCTCAAACCTGCTGGCCACAGTGGGAACTCCCTCATGTATCATCTTTGGTTTCAGAGTAAGGCTTTTATTATTAAATAAGTTGGAAGGTTTTCGTATCTCTTCAAATTTCTGGAGATTTTCCAGAGAATTGATATTATTTCATTGCTAAATGTTTAGTAGAGTTCAGAAGTGAAAGCAACTGGTATTTTCTAAGTGAGAAGGTTTACAACTATATTCTCTTCAATAACTGCAAGGCCATCCAACTTACCTATTTCTTCTTGAGTGAACTTTGGCAGTTTGTTTCTTTCAAGTCATTTGTTCATTTATTCTAAGGTGTCAGAATTATAGCAATAAATTTGTTATAATATTCCCTTCTTATGACTTTAATATCAGTAGAATTTATAGCAATGTCCTCTTTTCATTCCTGATAATTGCAATTGGTGTTTTATCTCTTTTTCTCTTGATCACTTTGGCTACTGCTTTATCTTTCCTTTTATTAACAACTTTATGGACATATAATTGATATACAAAGACCTGTACATATTTACTTTATACAATCAATGAATTTGAACTTTTATTTCTCAAATAACCAGTTATTGGTTTCATTAATTTTCTTCACTAGTTTTTTTAAATTTTTTATTTCTTCTTTCCTTCTCTTTACCTTCTGATTTGGTTTATTTTGCTCCTTCTCTTCTATTTTTTATATATTCTTTTAAAAATTTTTATTGAAGTATAGTTGATTTACAATGCTGTGTTAATTTCTGCTGTACAGCAAAGTTATTCAGTTATACATATTCACATGTACATTCCCATATAAATTACCACAGAACATTGAATACAGTTCCCTGTGCTGTATAGCAGGTCCCTGTTGACACTTCATTTCCATATACAGCGGTGTGACTTGCCAATTTCAGACTCTCAATTCACGCCCCTCACATCTTTCCCCTTTGGTACCCATAAGTTTTTTTTTTGAAGTCTGAGTCTATTTCTGTTTTGTAATAAATTTATTGTATCATTTTTTAGATTCCACATATAAGTGATATCATATGATATTTGCCTTTATCTGTCTGACTTATTTCACTTAGTATAATCTCTAGGCCCATCCATGTTGCTGCAAATGGCATTATTTCATTCTTTTTTATGGCTGAGTAATATTCCATTGTGTATATATAACACATCTTTTTTTATATATATAATGATTTTTATTTTTTTCCATTATACCTGGTTTACAGTGTTCTCTCAATTTTCTATTGCACAGCATGGTGACCCAGTTACACGTACATGTATAGATTCTTTTTTCTCATATTATTGTGCTCTATCATAAGTGACTAGACAGAGTTCTCAGTGCTACACAGCAGGATCTCATTGCTTATCCATTCCAAAGGCAATAATCGGCATCTATTAACCCCAAGTTCCCAATCCACCCCGCTCCCTCCTCCTCCCCCTTGGCAACCACAACTCTATTCTCTAAGCCCATGATTTTCTTTTCTGTGGAAAGGTTCTTTGGGCCATATATTAGTTTCCAGATATAAATGATATCATATGATATTTGTCTTTCCCTTTCTGACTTACTTTCCATCCATGTTGCTGCAAATGGCATTATTTTATTCTTTTTTATGGCTGAGCAGTATTCCATTGTGTATATATACCACATCTTCCTAATCCAGTCACCTGTCGATGGACATTTGGGTTGTTTCCATGTCTTGGCTATTGTGAATAGTGCTGCAAGGAACATGCAGGTGCATGTGTCTTTATTTATTTATTTATTTATTTATTTATTTATCTTTCCTAGGGCCACACCACAGCATATGGAGGTTCCCAGGACAGGGGTCTATTGGAGCTCTTGCTGCTGGCCTAATCTGCAGCCACAGCAATGCCAGATCCAAGCCACGTCTGCAACCTACACCACAGCTCACGGCAATGCTGGATCTTTAAACCACTGAGCGAGGACAGGGATCAAACCTGCAACCTCATCATTCCTAGTCAGATTCATTAACCACTGAGCCATGACGGGAATTTTGCATGTGTCTTTTTCAAGAGAAGTTTTGTCCAGATATATGCCCAAGAGTGGGATTGCTGGGTCATATGGTAGTTCTATGTATAGTTTTCTAAGGTACCTTCATACTGTTCTCCATAGTGGTTGTACCAGCATACATTCCCACCAACAGTGCAGGAGGGTCCCCTTTTCTCCACATGCCCTTCAGCAATTATTTGTGGACTTATTAATGATGGCCATTATGACTGGTGTGAGGTGATATCTCGTGGTACATTTGATTTGCATTTCTCTAGAAATCAGTGATGTTGAGCATTTTTTCATGTGCTTGTTGGCCATCTGTATATATCTTCTTTGGAGAAATGTTTATTCAAGTCCTTTGCCCACTTTTCAACTGGGTTGTTGGCTTTTTTACTGTTGAGTTGTATAAGTTGCTTGTATATTTTATAGATTAAGCCCTTCTCAGTTGCATCATTTGAAACTACTTTCTCCCTTTCTGGAAGGTGTCTTTTTGTTTTCTTTCTGGTTTCCTTTGCTGTGCAAAAGCTTGTCAGTTTGATTAGGTCCCATTGGTTTAGTTTGGCTTTTATTCCTGTTGCTTTGAGAGACTGACCTGAGGAAACATTTGTAAGGTGGATGTGAGAGAATGTTTTGCCTATGTTCTCTTCCAGGAGTTTGATGGTGTCTTGTCTTATGTTTAAGTCTTTCAGCCATTTTGAGTTTATTTTGGTGCATGGTGTGAGGGTGTGTTCTAGTTTCATTGATTTGCATGTAGCTGTCCAGGTTTCCCAGCAATACTTGCTGAAAAGACTGTCCTTTTCCCATTTTATGTTCTTGCTTCCTTTGTCAAGGATTAATTGACCATAGGTATCTGGGTTTATATCTGGGTTCTCTCTTCTCTTCCATTGTTCTGTATGTCTGTTTTTGTACCAGGACCACAGTTGATGACTGTGGCTTTGTAATATTGCCTGAAGTCTGGGAGAGTTATGTCTCCTGCTTGGTTTTTGTTCCTCAGGATTGCTTTCACAATTCTGGGTCTTTTGTGGTTCCATATAAATTTTTGGATTTTTTGTTGTAGTTCTGTGAAAAATGTCATGGGTAATTTGATAGGGATTGCATTGAATCTGTAGATTGCTTTGGGTAGTATGGCCATTTTTACAATATTAATTTTTCCAGTCCAGGAGCATGGAATATCTTTCCATTTATTTACATCTTCTTTAATTTCCTTGATTAATATTTTATAGTTCTCAGCATATAAGTCTTTTACCTCCTTGGTCAGGTGTATTCCCAGGTACATGATTTTTGGGAGTACAATTTTAAACGGTATTGTATTTTCGTATTCCTTTTCTAATATTTCATTCTTAGTATACATAAATGCAACTGATTTCTGAATGTTGATCTTATATCCTGCTACTTTGCTGAATTTGTTGATCAGTTCAAATAGTTTTTGGGTTGAGTCTTTAGGGTTTTCTACATATAGTATCATGTCATCTGCACAGAGTGACAGTTTTACCTCTTCCCTTCCTATTCGTATGCCTTTTATTTCCTTTGTTTGTCTGATTGCTGTGGCTAGGACTTCCAATACTATGTTGAATAAGAGTGGTGAGAGTGGGCATCCTTGTCTTGTTCCAGATTTTAGTGGGAAGGCTTTCAGCTTTTCTCCATTGAGAATTATATTTGCTATGGGTTTGTCATAAATGGCTTTTATTATGTTAAGGAATGTTCCCTCTATACCCACCTTGGTAAGAGTTTTTTTTTTTTATCATGAATTGATGTTGGATTTGTCAAATGCTTTTTCTGCATCTATTGAGATGATCATGTGGTTTTTGACTTTTATTTGATAACGTGGTGTATGATATTCATTGATTTGCCTATGTTGAACCACATTTGTGAACCTGGGATGAACCCCACCTGGTCGTGGTGTATCTATCGTCTTTTTGATATGTTGTTGGATTGGGTTGGCTAAAATTTTGTTGAGAATTTTTATGTCTATATTCATCAAAGATATTGGCCTATAGTTTTCTTTTCTGGCCTTTTTTTGTCTGGTTTTGGAATTAGGGTGATGGTGGCATCATAGATTTTCTTTAGGAGTGTTCCTTCTTCTTAGACCTTTTGAAAAATTTAAGGAGGATGGGTATAAGTTCCTCTTTGTATGTTACGTAGAATTTACCTGTGAACCATCTGGTCCTGGACTTTTCTTTGTAGGGAGTGTTTTTATGACATATAGAATTTCATTTCTAGTGATTGTTCTGTTCAGTTGATATATTTCTTCTTGATTCAGTTTTGGCAGGCTGTAAGTCTCTAGGAAGTTGTCCATTTCTTCCAGGTTGTCAAACTTGTTGCCATACAATTGTTCATAGTATTGTCTCATGGTTTTTTTGTATTTCTGTATCCATTGTGACTTCTCCGTTTTCATTTCTTATTTTGTTTATTTGGGTTTTTTCTCTCCTCTTCTTGGTGAGTCTGGACAGAGTTTCGTCAATTTTGTTTACCTTTACAAAGAACCAGCTCTTGGTTTTCTTGATTTTTTCTATTGTTTTTTTGAATCTCTATTTTATTGATTTCCTCTTTGATCTTTATGATTTCCTTCCTTCTGCTGACTTTAGGTTTTGTTTGTTCTTCTTCCTCTAATTCTTTTAGGTGGTAGGTTAAGTTGAGATTTTTCTTTTTTGAGGAAGGGCTGTATTGCTATGAATTTCCCTCTGAGCACTGCTTTTGCGGCATCCCATAGATTATAAATGGTTGTGTCTTCATTTTCATTTGTCTGGAGGTATTGTTTAATTTCATTCTTGATTTCTTCATTGACCCAGTGGTTTTTTAGTGTCATGTTGTTTAGTCTCCATGTACTCAGTTTTTTCTCATTTCTTTTCCTGTGATTGATTTCTAGTTTCATGACATTGTGGTCAGAGAAGATGCTTGAAGTAATTTCTATACTCTTAAATTTGTTGAGGTAAGCTTTGTGCCCCAGTATGTGATCAATCCTTGAGAATGTTCCATGTGCACTTGAGAAGAACGTATATTCTGATTTTTTTTAGATGTAATGTCCTGGAAATGTTGATTAAGTCTAACTTTTCTATTATGTCCTTTAGGATCTCTGTTGCCTTATGGATTTTCTGTCTAGAGAATCTTTCCATTGATGTGATTGGGGTGTTAAAGTCTCCTACTATAATTGTATTCCCATCAATTTCTCTTTTTATGTCTGTTAGTATTTGTTGTAGGTATGTGGGTGCTTCTATATTAGGGGCATAGATATTGATGATTGTAATATCCTCTTCTTGAATGGATCCTTTTGTCATTAAATAGTGTCCTTCTTTGTCTTTCTTTATGGCCTTCGCTTTAAAGTCAATTTTGTTTGATATGAGTATTGCAGCTCCTGCTTTCCTGTCTTTTCCATTGGCATGAAATATCTTTTCCCATCCCCTCACTTTCAATCTATATGTGTCCTTTGCCCTAAGGTGTGTCTTTTGTAAACAGCAGGTTGAATGTTTCTGCTTTTTAATCCAATCTGCCACTTTGTGTCTTTTGATTGGAGCATTCAGTCCATTGACATTTAATGTGATTATTGATAGATGTGTATTTATTGCCATTTTAAACCTTGTTTTCCAATCGATTCTATGTTTCTCTTTTCTTCTTTTCTTTTTTTTTGGTTGGATGTTTTCCATTTATTTTATGCTTGAGTACTTACTTTTCTTTTCAGTTTTCGTGAATGTAATATTTGGTTTTGATTTGTCATTGCCCTGTTTTTAAGTATGTTAACCCCTTCCTATATCTGCTTGCTTTAACCTGATAGTCATATAGGCTCAAACACCTCATTAAAATTAAAAAAAGAATCTATATTTTCTTACTTGCCTTCCCCACATTGTATGATTTTGATGTCTATTTTTTTAACATCTTCATTTAGATCTGTATGCTGGCTTATTTAAGTGATTGCTTTACAATTGTGGTTTCCTCGAACCTAATTCTTACTTTTTTTTTTAATTTAGAGAAGCCCTTTCAGTATTTCTTTTACAATGGGTTTAGTATTGCTGTACTCTTTTATCTTTTGTTTGTTGGAGAAATTCTTTGTTTCCCCTTCTATTTTAAGTGATATTCTTGCTGGATAGAGTATTTTAGGCTGAAAATTTTTTCCTTTCAGCACTTTGAATATATCTTGCCACTCCCTTCTGGCCTGTAGTGTTTATGTAGAGAAATCAGCTAATAACCTTATGGGGGTTCCCTTATAATTAATGCTTTGCTTTTCTCTTACTGCCTTTAGAATCCTCTCTTTGTCTTTAACTTTTGCCATTTTTATGATAATATGTCTTGGTGTGGGCCTGTTTGGGTTCAACTTGTTTGGGGACCTCTGTGCTTCCTGTATCTTGATATCAGCTTCCTTTAGATTTGGAAAGTTTTCAGACATAATTTCTTCAAATATATTTTCAATCCCCATTTCTTTTTCTTTTCCTTCTGGAATTCCTATTATGCATAGATTGGCCTGCTTTATATTATCCCATAGATCTCTTATTGCTTTCATGTTTTTTTCATTTGCTTTTCTGTCTGCTGTCCTGATTGGGTGATTTCCATTATTCAATCTTGCATGTGACTAATTCTTTCCCCTGCATTACTCATTCTGCTCTTTATTGCTTTTAGCTCAGTTTGCATCTCTGCAAATGAATTTTCTAATTTTTCTTGGCTCTTCCTTATATTTTCTAGTTCCTTTCTAAAGGAATCTGCATTACTGTTCATATCCACTCTTAATTCTTTGATATTCAGCCTTAATTCCTTCAGTATTTTCACTATCTCCCTTTTGAACTCAATGTCTGTCAGACTGCAGAGGTCTGTTTCATTGTTGACTGCTTTAGGTGAATTTTCCTGCTGCTTTAACTGGGAATGGTTTCTGAGCTTCATCTTGCTTGTGTTTTTCTTTTTCTGTGAGTTTGGGGAAGCCAAACTGTAGTCTTGTAAGGCTACTTCTATGCAAGAGCACCCTTTTGTATTTTGGGAGAGGGTTACTATTTATTTTTGTTGTGGGAGTTTGAATCTTTGCTGTCTCTTTCTTCAGTGTGAGCAGGCTGTTATCCCCAGGATGCTCGGTATGTTTTCAGGGACAAGGAGGCAATGGGTAGGACCAGCAGTCAGTACCTGGTCATTGGGCTATCAACAGCAGCAAGGACCTGCAGGAAGGTGGCACAAGCTACTCCTCTTTGCAGGGCCCTGAGAAATGGTAATGGTGACCAGAGCATTTGGCAGCAGCAGCAGCAGCAGGGTGTGTGAGTTCCCAGGGAAGTGAGAACAACAACAGCTTGTGTTTGATTGCAGTGCCCTGCTCTGAAGTGATTGGAACCACAGGTGGTGCCTGTTCAGGGACCCCTAGTGGTAGCAGGCCATGACCACCTCTGGAGTCAGTGATAACTACAGTGGTTTGCCCCTGCCACCTGTAGACCATGCAAGAAGCAACCTGTCTCACTTATCCCACATAGGAGGTGCTACACGGGCTGCTCCTAGTTGCAGGTTCCTGGGAAGGTACAGTGATCAGGTGTGTGGGTACTATCCAGAGCATGTGGTAGTGGCAGCAGCAGGGCGGGTGTGTTCCCGGGGGTGTGAGAGCACCAACAGGTGGTGTTTGTCTCAGTGTCCTCCTCTGTGGTGCCCCTGAGGTGAATGGGGCTGCTGGTGGTTTCTGTTCACAGACCCCTAGTGGTGGCGAGACACTCCCACCTCTGGAGCCAGCAATAACTGTGGTGGTTTGCCCCCACCTCCTGTAGACCATGCAAGAAGCACCTCATCCTGCTTAGCCCCCACAGGAGGTGCTGCACCAGCTGCTCCTAGTTGTAGGGTCTTGGGAAGGCACAGTGACCAAGTGTCTGGATGCTACCCAGAGCGTTTGGCAGTGGCAGCTGCAGGGCAGGTGTGTTTCCAGTGGAGTGAAAGCAACAGCATATGGTGCTTGGTTGCAGTGCCCTCTTTTTTCCTTTTTTGCCAATCCCTGAGGTGACTGGGGTCACAGGTGAAGCCCACTCACAGGCCTCCAGTGGCGACAAGCTACGCCTTCCCCTGGCCTCTGAGAGGACAGCCCTGGTCTGTCTCTGCTGCCTGTAGATTGTGCAAGAGGCACCACGTCACAATTAGCCCCCTGATCCCACACAAGAGGTGCCTGGCCACCAGTAGCCTTCACAAGAAGCACCCAGTCTCCCCTAAACAAGCAAGAGGCTTCTTGCTGCCCATAGCCTGCACCAGAGCTTCCCCATCCACTGAGAGCCGGTGGGCTTGTGCATGCTGGGGCACAGGGAGTTTCCTATGGTGGTCCGCCCCTCCTCCTCTCCCCTTCCCAACAATGGCACCTTGCCTTTCCTGCTCATCTTGACCTTCTCCCTGGTTCACTATGCTGTGGCGTTCCCCTTCCCAGTCTGTGGCATGCTGTTCCCCTGCCTGTGGCGCACTGCTCCTTAGCCCCTTGGGCTGTCTCCACACCGCCACCCCAGTCCTCTCCCAGGACTGACCTCCGGAGCCTAAGTCTCAGTGTCCAGCCCCCGCCCAAGCGTCTCAGGCTGTGGTGTCCGGGCCTGTGGTTCAGACGATTTGTGCGATTCTCACTCTGCTTTGCTGTTCTCAGTCCAGCCGCTGCGCTTTTCTCGGTTACTTGGAGGTCCCTCCGACTTGGCTGATCTTTCCATCAGTCAGGTGGCTTCCCAGGATGTGGGTTCCTTTTCTCTTTCACAGCTCCCTCTCAGGTATGCTAGTCCCATCCTGATTCCTTTTCTCTCTCTCTTTTTTTTCTTTTGTTATGTCAGAGGGTTCTTGTCCTTTTTGGAGGTTTAAGGTCTTCTGCCAGCATTCAGCTGATGTTGTTTTACATGTAGATGTGTTTTTTTTGATGTGTTTGTGGGAGAAGGTGAGTGTGACCTCTTACTTCTCCGACATCTTGCTCCTGAATCTGTACCACATCTTCTTAATCCATTTCTCTGTCAGTGGAGATTGACAGTTGTGGCTCAGTTTGCTGCCGAACACAGGTTCAATCCCTGGCCCAGCACAGTGAGTTAAGTATTGGACATTGCCACAGCTGTGGTTCATATTTGATCCCTGGCCTGGCAACTTCCACATGCCCCAAATGCAGCCAAAAAAGATCTAAATAGACATTTCTCCAAAGAAGACATACAGATGGCCAAAAAAGCACATGAAAGGATGCTCAACATCACTAATTATTAGAGAAATGTAAATCAAAACTGCAATGAATTATCACCTCACACTGGTCAGAATGGCCATCATCAAAAAAATCTACAAACAATACTGGAAAGGAGGGTATGGAGGAAAAGGAACCCTCCTACACTGTGGGTGGGAATGTAAACTGGTACAACCGTTATGGAAAACAGCATGAAGGTTCCTTGAAAAACTAAACATAGAACTACCATATGATCCAGCAATCCCACTCCTGGGCATATATCCAGAGAAAGCCATAATTCAAAAAGATACATAACCACGATGTTCATCACAGCGCTATTTACAATAGCCAAGAAATGGAAGTTACCTCGCCACAACTGTGGCAATGTCTGATCATTAATTCACTGTGCTGGGCCAGGGATTGAACCTGTGTTTGGCAGCAACCCAAGCCATCACAGAGACAATGCTGGATCCTTAACCTGCTGTGCCATAGAGGGAACTCCTGAACATTTTTTGATTGGGCTTTTTGATTTTTTGATATTGAGCTTCATGAGTTGTCTGTGTTGGTTGCTTCATTTGCAAATATTTTCTCCCATTCTGTGGGTTGTCTTTTAGTTTTGTTTATGGTTTCTTTTTCTCTGCAAAGGCTTTTAAATTTAACTAGGTCCCATGTCTTATTTTTTATTTTTGTTTTTATTTTATTACTCTTGGAGGTGTATCCAAAAAGATATTGCTATTATTTATGTCAAAGAGGGTTCTGCCTATGTTTCCTCTAAGAGTTTTATAATATCTGGTCTCACACATTTAGGTCTTTAATCCATTTTGAGTTTATTTTTGTGCATGGTGTTGGAGAATGTTTAATTTCATTCTTTTACATGTAGCTGTCCAGTTTTCCCAGCACCACTTATTGAAGAGACTGTCTTTTCTCACTGCATATTCTTGCCTCCTTTGTCATAGGTCAATTGACCATATGTGCATGGTTTTTCTCTCTGGGCTTTCTATCCTGTTCCATTGATCCGTATTTCTGCTTTTGTGCCACTACCATACTGTTGTGATGACTGTAGCTCTATAGTACCTCTTCTGTTTTTTAAAGTGGAAGCTTGTGTCTTTGTTTTGAGATCTTTCTTATTTTCTAATATAAGTATTAGAGCCAAAATTTCCTGTTAAGCACTGCCTTAGATGCATCCCACAAATGTTGATAGATTGTGTCCCCATTTTAATTCCATTCAAAACACTTTTCAGTGCCTTTTTTTCCTTTGATACAAGGGTCATGTAGAACTGTGTTATTTAGTTATCGGATATTTGGGTGTTTCCTAATATTATTTGCTACTTCTTTCTATTGTGGCCTTAAAACACACTATGTATCATTTGAATACATTTAAATTTATTTGGACTTTTTGGGGGCCCCAAATATGGTTTATGTTGGTTAATGTTCTGTGAGCACTTCAAAAGTATATGTATTCTACTGTTGTGAGTACAATGTTCTGTGATTTCAACTAGCTCATGTTTGTTAATTCTATAAATTTCAGTGAGCTTATGTTGTTCAAGTCTCCTGTATACTCACAAATTTTCTGCCTGGTTGATTTATTGAGAGATAATTGTTGAAATCGCTAACTATAAATTAAATTTTTCTATTTCTCTTTTTTGTTTTAACAGATATTGCTTCATGTATTTTGAAGTTATATTACTAAGGCATATAAGTTTGTATTTATTTACATCTTACATTATGCTTTTGTGATTATTTATTCATGCCTTTATGTCTGTACAGTGGGAATATTATAGTGTTCTCTTTTGCATTTTTTCTCAAGTCTGATTTCAGTGAGATCACTTTGGCAATTTGAAATTGGGCATGGGAGAAGAAATTTGCAAATACTATACTCAAGCATCTTTTTCTTTGGCTAGAGATTTAGGATTTATAGTTTTTTTCCTTCCGATGAGAATGCTTATGATTTATTCTCTTAACAGTTTTCACCTATAACATACAACAGTGTTAGTTATATTTATGATGTTGTATATTATATCCCTAGTACTTATTTATCTTATAACTGGAAGTTTGAACATTTTGAGTATCTTTATCCAATTCTCCCTCTCCTTACTCCAGGCCTCTGGTAACCACAAATATTATGTCTTTTTTATGAGTTTGTTTTTGAGGTATAACTGACCTACCACAATATGGTAGTTCTTGGAATACGACATAGTGATTCAATATTTCTATATACTTCAAAATAATCACCATAATAAGTCCAGTTACCATCTGTTACCATACAAAGATATTACATAATTATGCACTATATTCCCCACACTACATATTTTCTACTGATGACTCAACTGAAAGTTTGTACCTCTTAATCTCCCTCATGTCCTCCCTCCACAACCCTTCCCTCTGTCAAGCATTTGTTCATTCTCTGCATCTATGACTCTGCTTCTGTTTTGTTATGTTTGTTCATTTGTTTTGTTTTTCAGATTCCACATAGGTTATATCATACAGTATCTGTATTTCTCTGTCTGAACTATTTCATTTAGCATAATATAGTTTAGGGCCAGTCCATCATGTTGTTGTGAATGGCAAGATTTCTTTTTTTAAAAAAATTAAGTATAATTGATGTACAATGTTATATAAATATCAGATATGCAATAGGTGATCCACAATTTTTAAAGGTTATATTCCATTTATAGTTATAAAATATTGTCTGTAGTCACTGTGTTGTACAATATATCCTTGTAGCTTATTTTATACATAATAGTTTGTAGTTCTTAATCCCCTCTCTCCTCTTCCCTCTTCCTCTCTCCTCTTTCCTCTTCCTGCCAGTCACCAGTTTGTTCTCTACATCTGTGAGTCTGTTTCTTTTTTGTTATATTCACTAGGTTGCTGTTTTTTAGATTTCACATAAAATCATACAATATTGATATCATACAATATTTGTCTTTCTCTGTCTGACTTATTTCACCTAACATAATATCCTCCAAGTTCATCCATGTCATTGCAAATGGCAAAATTTCATTCCTTTTTATGGCCAAGTAGTTTTCCATCTTGGATATATATCACATATTCTTTATCCATTCTTCTGTTTATGCACACTTAGGTTGCTTCCATATCTTGGCAACTGTTAAGTAATGGTGCCATGAACATTGGGGTGCATGTATCTTTTTGAATTAGTGTTTTTATTTTTTTCAGATATTTACCCAGGAGTGGAAACAATGGGTCATATGGTAATTCTGTTTTTAGTTTTTTGAGAAAACTTCCTTCTATCTTCCACAGTGGCTGCACCAATTTACATTCCCACCAACAGTGTAGGAGGGTTCCTTTTTCTCCATATCCTTGCCAACATTTATTATTTGTGTTCATTTTAATGACAGACATTCTGACAAGTGTTAGGTGATATCTCATTGTAGTTTTGATTTGAATTTCCCTGATGACTAATGGAGTTGAACTTTTTTTTAGGACTGCACCTTCTGTTGCATATAGAAGTTCCCAGGATAGGGGCTGAATCAGAGCTGCAGTTGCTGGTCTACACCACAGCCACAGCAACTAAGGATCTGCGCAATGTCTGCAACCTACATCACAGCTTGCGGCAATGCTGGATCCTTAACCCACTGAGCGAAGCCAGGGTTGGAACCCACATCCTCATGAATACTAGTTGGGTTCTTAACCTGCTGAGCCACAATGGGAACTCCCAGAATTGAGCATCTTTTCATGTGATGCCATCTGCATTTGCATTTCATCTTCAGAAAAAATGACTATCCATATCTTCTGTCCATTTTTTATTTAGGTTATTTGTTTTTTTTGTATTTTTATTTTTTATCATTTATATATATATATATTTTTTTTTCTACTGTACAGCATGGTGACCCAGTTACGCATACATGTATACATTCTTTTTTTCTCACATTATCATGCTCCATCATAAGTGACTAGACAGAGTTCCCAGTGCTACATAGCTGGATCCCATTGCTAATCCATCCTGAAGGCAACATTCTGCATCTATTTACCCCAAGCTCCCAGTCCCTCCCACTACTTCCCCTTCCCCCTTGGCAACCACAAGTCTATTTATTGTATTTTATGAGCTGTTTATATAATTTAGGTATTAACCCATTATTGGCCATATCATTATTAACCACTTTATTTTTATTTTTTAAAGTATTTTATTTTGAAAATTCTTTGGCCATGGCCACAGCATGCAGAGTTTCCTGGGCCAGGGATCAAACCTGCACCACAGCAGCAACTCAAGCCACAGCAGTGACAGTGCCAGATCCTTAACCTACTACTCCACCAGGGAACTCCAGTTTGCTAGTATTTTGTTAAGGATTTTTACATCCATGTTCATCAGTGATATTGGCCTGTAATTTTCTTTTTTGTAATATTGTCTAATTTTATATCAGGGTGTAGCAACATATATATTTCATTAGTTTAAGTTGCTGATCTCTTAAGTTCTTTGCATATTAACAACCCTGCATTTCAACTGTTTTTAACATCATATGTTATATCTTTTTGTTGTGTGTATCCCTTAGCTACTCATTATGGGTATAAATGCTTTTATTGCTTTTGTTTTTTAACCTTTCTACTAGCATTATACATGATTGATACCTTTATTATATATGTATCTATATTTACCATATGCTTTTACCAATGGTATTTTTCCTTTCATAATTTTCATATATCTAGTTGTGGCCTTTTCTTTCCTGCTTAGAGAAGTCCCTTTAACACTTTTTGTAAAGCTCATTAGGTAGTGCTGAATTCCTTTTGCTTTTCTGTAAAATTTTTGATCTCTCCATCAAATTCAAATTATAGCCTTGCTGAGTATTCTCAATTGTAAATTTTTCCATTTCATCACTTTACATCATGCCACTCCATTCTGGCCTGCAGGGTTTCTGCTGAAAAGCTATCTGAAACCATTATGGGAGTTCCTGCATATGAGACCTGTCCCTTTTCCCTTCCTGATTTTAACAGTCTTTCTTTGCCTTTAATTTTTTCCATTTTAATTACAATGTGTGTTGATGTGGACCTATTTGGGTTGATCCTCTTTGTTTTTTTATTTATTTATTTATTTATTTATTTATGTCTTTTTTGTTGTTGTTGTTGCTGTTGTTGTTGTTGTTGTTGCTATTTCTTGGGCCGCTCCCGCGGCATATGGAGGTTCCCAGGCTAGGGGTTGAATCGGAGCTGTAGCCACCGGCCTACGCCAGAGCCACAGCAACGTGGGATCCGAGCCGCGTCTGCAACCTACACCACAGCTCACGGCAATGCCGGATCGTTAACCCGCTGAGCAAGGGCAGGGACCGAACCCGCAACCTCATGGTTCCTAGTCGGATTCGTTAACCACTGCGCCACGACGGGAACTCCTGGGTTGATCCTCTTTGGATCTCTCTTTGCTTTCTGGGCCTGAATATATGTTTCCTTTCTCATGTTAGGGAAATTTTTAGCTATTATGTCTCCAAATATGTTCTCTGCCCCCTTTTTTCTTCTTCTTCTTCTGGGAATCCTACATTGTGAATGTTAGCATGCTTGATGTTATCTCAGAGGTCTCTTAACCTGCCTTCATTTCTTTTCATTTTTTTTTTCTGTTTTTCTATTCAGCTTCAGTGATTTCCTCTGCTCTGTCTTCTAGCTCTCTGGTCAAATCCTCTGTATCTTCTAATATACTATTGATTCCCTGAAGTGTGTTTTTAATTTCAGTTACTGTATTCTTCATTTCTGTTTGATTGTTCTGTGTATTTTCTGCTTGTTAAAAACTTATAACTTCTCATGCTGTTTATCCATTCTTTTTCTGAGTTCTTTGAGCATCATTATGATCATTACCTTGAACTCTCCATTGGGTAGATTTTTTGTCTCCCCTTCACTTAGTTCCTCCCCTGGGGAGGAACCTTGTTCCTTCATTTGGAACATCTCTCTGTTGCCTCATTTTGCTAATTCTCTGTGTTTATTTATATGCATTAGTTAGGTCAGATCCATTGCCCCATCTTGGATATGTGACCTATGTAGGAAACTTCCTATGGGGACCAGCAGCACACTCTCTTCTGTTCACCAGAGCTGTATGCTCTAGGTGTGCCCTCTATGTGGGTTGCATGCGTGCATCCTTCTGTTGTGGTTGACTGACGACTGGGCATTCTGGTAGGAATAGCTGGCCCCAATTTGGTTGGTTGCCAGGCCTTGCCTAGTAGGGAAGCTGCCAGCCATCGATGGGCAGAACCTGGTCCTGGCATGGCTGTCTACAGTGCCAAGGGTCCTGGGGCTAGTGTTGGCCTGCTGGTAGGCTGGATCATGGACTGGGAGGGTCCAGGGCTGGTGTAAACCTGTTAGTGTGTGGGGTTAGTTCCTGACATGGCTGGCTGTGGGGTTTGGGATGTCCCACAGCTGCTGTCAACATGCTGTCTAGTGAGGTCAAATCCCAGGTTGACTGGTTGAGAAGCCCAAGATGTCCTAGAGCTGGTGTGAGCCAGCCAGTGGGCAGGGCTTGGGAACAGGTGTTCCTGAGGCTGGTATTGCCTCACTTGTGGGTAGGCCTTGTCCTGACACTGCTGGATGTGGGGCTGTATTGGTCCTTAAGCTGTTGTCCACCTGCTGGTGGGCAGGGACATGGCCCAGGGATTCCCAGGGCTTGTGCCCATCCACTGGTGCATGAGGCTAAGTCCTGGTGCTAGGACTGGCCCATCGATGGGTGGAGCCATATCCTGGGGAATCTGGTTGTGGGGCCTGGGGATCTTGGAGCTGAAGTCAGACCACTGGTGGGCAGGGCTGGGGTCTAGGGTATCAGAAGCTAATGCCAGTCCCCTGGCAGATGGAGCCAGGTCTTGGGGTCTCTAGCTGTTGGGCTCTGGGGATCCTGGAGTTTGTGATGGCCTGCTGGTAGATGGATCCCTCACTTCTTGGGGAAAACCTCTTCAGTTGTAATTATCCTCCCATTTGTAGATCACTTATCCAGGGGTATGGGTCTTGACTATACTGTATCTCTTCCCCTCCTACCTATATCCTTGTGTTTCCTTCTTTGTATCTTTTGTTTTAGAAGATCTTTTCAGCTAGTCTTCAGGTCATTCTCATAGATAGTTGCTCTGTAAACAGTCAATTTTGGCGTGCCTGTGAGAGCTCAGTGTCTTCCTCTTGACTGTCTTGGCCACCTCCTATAGGCTTATGGTTTAAACTCCTCCCCAAGTCTTTACCTTGGGCCCTTACACTCACCCATTATTGGAGAGGGCAAAACCACTATCACTTTCAGCTGCTTTTCTCAAATTGTCTTGCTTTACTTTCCATTGAATATCTGCTAGCTATCTTGTTCTCTTGTATAAGGTCCATCAGATGTTGTGCCATTACTTCCTTCACAGATGCCCACAGTTCCTGTGTCTGTTAGTGGTTTATCTCCACCTATGTGTATTAAGGTCTATGAGAATAGTTTATCATCACATTTTATTATAAATGTCATTGAGGGTAATACTTAGTTTGCTGTCCTGTTTTTCTGTTTTTAAATGTAGACTGAGAGAGTTGATAAACCATGTTACCACCATCACCATTTTCTGTCAACTAGATTTCAGTCTTGTTAATTTTACCATATTTGATACTACTATTTTTGAGTACTTAAAAGTAAATAATTATAGAAAGCCTTTCAGTTTCCTCTGAAATCTTTTAGTGTGTTTCTTTTTAAACAAAAGGACATTTTACTCATGAAGAATCATACTATCACAACTGAAAAAATAACAATTCTCCAATATCATCATCTTTCAAGCAGTCCCTATATATACATTCCTCTTTTGTTCTCACCGTCACTTTTTAAAGTGGGATTAAAAAAGTACACTTTTTGTTCAAACCAGTGTCCACATATTGCATAGAGTCTTTAAAGAATCTCTTAATAAAGAATGCCCCATCACAAAACATTTTCCCTTTATTTTCATTTTATTTTTGTTTATTTATTTATTTGTTTATTTATTAGCTGCACCCGCAGCATGCAGAAATTCGCAGGCCAGGGACCAAACCCGCGCCAGAGTAATGACCGAGCCACAGAAGTGACAATGCTGGATCCTTTAACTGCTAGGCCACCAAGGAACTCCTCTATACTTTTAGATTATGATATTTTTCCTATAGAATTAATACATAGTGCATTTGGTTTTAAATAGTTTCTTAAAATTGCTATTCATAAAAGGTAAGAACATTGCAAAAAGATCCTGTAACCACCTCTCATAACTCTACTCCATCTCTCAAAGGGTATTCCATTATAATTTTTATTAAAATATTTCAAAGAGAAACAGAGAGACTAATATATAATGAAACCCCTTGTACCTTCAACAGTCACTGAGTTATTGCCCTTCTTGTTTTCATCAATTCCTTTATACTCCTTTAAAGCACTATAATTTAAAATCTTTTATTACATCTTTTCTGCTATCTTAATCAGATGTCACATAATAATGACACCATCCTAGGGAAATACATGAGAATACACTAAGCCATAACTTGTGACTGACTCTAGAAATAGGGTAGGTGGTAAAAAGTGCTGGAGGTCACATTCATTGCCAACCCTATGCTGAGAAATGGCTGAACCCATCAGCTGTTAGAAGACATTTTTGGAACAGTCATGAATATTTGTATAGGTTTACATTTGAGATGATGTTAAGGAATGTTCTTGACCATTATAATAAAGTTGTGGATTTCTAATATCTTTAATTTTTAGAGATGCACTTTGGATACCAAGAACTTGGGATTCTTTTTAAAAGTTCACTAAAGTCCCTTCCCTCTACTTCCAGATGGATTTAGCCCTTTACTCACTTTCCTCTCACATTCAGAAGGTGCTATAATTCTGATTCTTTCCTCCACAGGGAAGTACAACTCATAGAAGATCTATCTTCTAGAAGCGCTTCTAGAGATAGTAGAAAAGCTGCAGCAAGGTCATGTGTCTCTTTGTGCCTAAGTCTGGGTCTGGGGTTTGGGGACATGATTCAGAGCCCTCATTATTTACATTTCAGGAAATTATCCCGTTTTGCTTTTTACTTTTAAATTTTAATTCTTTGAGCCAATTCAGAATCCAAGAAGTTAAATAGGAGAAATAGCAAATAACTTTCCTAAACTCTTGTCTTCCACTTTCCTTCCCCATAAGCAGTTAAGTAACAACTGTTATTAGATAATTCATGTATCCTCCCAGAGATGCTTTTACATATATACAAGTATGGAGAAGTATGGGTGTATTTTACATATATTTTTCCCCACATTTTTTGGCCACACCCATGGCATATAGAAGTTCCCGGACCAGGGATCAAACCTGAGCCACAGTAGGTGAATCCTGGAGTTCCCGTTGTGGCACAGTGGTTAACGAATCTGACTAGGAACCATGAGGTTGGGGGTTCGATCCCTGGCCTTGCTCAGTGGGTTAAGGATCTGGCGTTGTTGTGAGCTGTGGTGTAGGTCGCAGACGTGGCTCGGATCCCGCGTTGCTGTGGCTCTGGCACAGGCTGGCGGCTACAGCTCTGATTGGACCCCTAGCCTGGGAACCTCCATATGCCGTGGGAGGGGCCCTAGAAAAAGGCAAAAAGAAAAACAAAAAAAGAAGTGAATCCTTAACTGCTAGGCCACCAGGGAACTCCCCACATTTTTTTAATACACAAGTGGCAGAAAACCATGTAGATGGCTTTTCCCCTTCCTTTTCTTGTTGTATTGTATTCACAGAGACGACATGACAGAGGTGACATGAGGCCAGAGCCCACAGCAGAACTAGGGTAAAGGGATTCTTTCAAGTTCATTCTCATTTTGAATTGCTGTGGTCAGTAAGCCAAAACCAGATAAGTAGGAATTTTGGGTCCTCTTCCTAGAATGACACATTGGGCCTGCTGCCTGGGCAAAAATTAGGTGGAGAGACCACAGGACAGGAACCACAGTAACCACCAAGCCTCAGGAAAACAAAATGCCCCGGGGGTAGTGGTGTTCACAGTTATCGTTAGCACCTTGGAAAGTGCTCCGTCATCCAAATGTCATAAAAGCAGTTAGTGAAAAATCTATTGCTTGTGCTTATAACTGTGGACTTTTGATGGGTTCTATGGGCTTGGCCCTGGGCAGATGCAGAGATGAGGACAACTAGTTCCAATCTGGGGAGGAGTTGAGGATCTAGTCTAGAAAATTAGCTGAGATGAGCATTTTAAAGCCTTGGATACTTTTAAAATCGATGGATAGGATATGCTTTCCTTATATTTTCATGTTGTGTTTTGTTTTGTTTTTTAATCCTATCTCAGAGGTAGAATTGTAAGTAATTGTAATTGTCCCACAGGTAGAACACTGGCTTATAGAAAAACTGAGTACCTGAGGCTCAGAAGTTCTTGGGGAGTTGGTAAAGGGCCCAGGGACAGTTGGAATGTTTTTCCTCAAGCTTAGCCCCCAAGCCTTGCACTGATGAGCTTCACTTTCTATTTCCCTATGCCTTGTGTTGCTATTTTTACTTTACAACACAGTTACCTACATGATGTCAAATATCATGATCTGTTTTTCTGTTCATTGTCCTTTTTTGCCACTCACATAGCAGAAGCCCATGAAAGTCCTGCACATCTTTAGCGATGCAAGAGACAATAAATGCATGTTGAATGAAGGATAGACACTATGTAAGCACTCACCCTGTCTCTACCTACTTTAGATGGCTGGCCATTTTCAGCTCAATCACCCATTCCCTCTGCAGCAGAAAGCCTGGATCTGAGGATTAAGGACTTGATTAACTGGGTTAAGGAGTTTCAAAAATGTGAGCTCCTGGACCTTGTCTAACTGGCTTAGCTCAGAGAGAAGGGCCTGGTCTTTGAAGCTTATATTTCTTCCTCTGTATAATCTGGGAATGTCTGTCAAGTCATTTCTCACCCAATATCTCTCTTTCTCTTCTCTGACCCAGTGAAACAGAAGGCCAGTAAGGAGGTGAGAGAGGCACATGCCCTCTGAGAGTCCAAACAGAAGGAATTAGCCTCATGTAAGTGGAGTGAGAAGAACACAGTGAAGTTGCATGGCATCTCTAAATTATAAATCCCCCTGTCTTCCCTCAACTCTGGGTTCTAGACACACATTTTTTTTAATCTTTTAAAATGTATGTTATTGAAGTATAGTTGATGTACAATGTTGTTTTAGTTTCTGCTGTACAGAAAAGAGATTCATATATATATATATATATATATATATATATATATATACTTTTTCATATTATTTTCCATTATGATATATCACAGGATATTGAATATAGTCCCCAGTAGGACCTTGTTGTTTATCCATCTATGTATACTAGTTTGCATCTGCTAATCCCAAACTCCCAATTCTTCCCTCCCATATTCCCTCCCCCTTGGCAGCCACAAATTCTATTCTATCTGAAGACACACAGATTTTTAAAATGTGGTCCCCAAGGCCCACTTGGGTGTCCTGCCACCTCTCTGGCTTCAACTTCTACCTTTCAAGTCCACACCCCTCACTGAGATGACAATATATCCACAAAGCACATGCTTGCCTTCAAGACTTTATACTCTGTTCCCTCTGCCTATAGCGTTCTTCACCCTTGATAATCTAGATATCCGCCTACTGCCTGTAGTAATTTGGCTCTCAGCTCAAACCTCAGCTCCTTATATAGGCTTTAACTTCTCTTACCATTGAAAAAAATAGCAGCAGTCCCCACCTGATCATTCCTCTTCCCCTTACCTTGTTTGATATTTCCCCTTATAGCCCTTATCTCTATCTGACTTGATATAATCACATCTTTGTTATCACATCTCTCTAAGGTGATGTAAAATTTGTGTAAAACCATGGTCATTCTGCACCAAACTTGCACTGCCATTTGTAAATGCCATGGCCTTTTGGCACTTACAGAGAGTATAGGCAAACATAGGGAAAGGGGTAGTCTCAGAGTGATGTTTACTAGGCAAAGGAGATGGGATAGAAGGAAGACACTCAGGTCTCTCTCCTGGGTCTATACAAGACCTTTTGTGTGATATCAAGCAAGTCCCTTCCCAGAAGTTGGAGCTGTGGGGAGCAGGGTAGGGTCTGGTCCCTGAAGTCTGAGAGTATCACTGCTTTTTTTCAGTGACTCAAGAGCAGTTGCACCTAGAGGAGGTTTTCAGGAAAAGGCAAGGTATTTAATAGCTTCCCTCTTTCTGTCTGTCCATCTCTCTCTCTCTCTATCTGCTTCTGCTCTAGCCATGACCCAAAAGCTATTTTCCCAATAGTAGACAGATGAATCCTGTTCAAATGTAACTCAATTTACACCCCTCCTATAATAAAACCTCTTCCTATCACCCATCTCACTCAGTAGACACAGATGTCCTGTCCATGAGCTGCAGCCCAGATGTTATCTAGCCCCTTTTGCTCTCCATTTTACCACTTCTCTTGCCGAGTTCATTTCAGTCATGCTATCTCTTCACTATTCCCAGATATTCACTAGGCACATTCCAAAATCTCAAAGCCTTTAATTTTGCTATTCCTTTTGCCTGAAACACTGTACCCATTGATAGTTATTATTTTCATAAATAATAATTTATTTGTATGATAATTAACCTAATATCTCCCCCCTCTAGGCTATTGATTCCCTAATGGTAATTAATCATCCCATTTTGTTCATTGAATTTTTACCAACCCAAGCTCAAAGTCTGACACACAGTATAAGCACTGGATAAATGTTTTTTTTTTAAATTACTCAATGAATTTATTACATTTATAGTAGTACAATGATCATCACAATCCAAATTTATAGGATTTCCATCCCACAACCCCAGTACATCCCCCCACCCCCAGAACTGTCTCCTTTGGAGACCATAAGTTTTTCAAAATCTGTGAGTCAGTATCTGTTCTGCAAAGAAGTTCATTGTGTCCTGTTTTCAGATTCCACATGTCAGTGATAGCATTTGATGTTGGTGTCTCATTGTCTGACTGACTTCACTTAGCATGATCATTTCTAGGTCCATCCATGTTGCTAAAAATGCTGGTATTTTGTTCCTTTTAATGGCTGAGTAATATTCCATTGTGTATATATGTACCACACCTTCTTGATCCACTCCTCTGTCGATGGACATTTAGGTTGTTTCCATGTCTTGGCTATTGCAAATAGTGCTGCAATGAACATCGGAGTACATGTGTCTTTTTGAGGCATGGTTTTCTCGGGATAGATGCCCAGGAGTGGGATTGCTGGATCAAATGGTAGTTCTATTTTTAGTTTTCTGAGGCATCTCCATATTGTTTTCCACAGTAGTTGCACCAATTTACAATCCCACGAACAGTGTAATAGGGTTCCTGTTTCTCCACACCTTCTCCAGCACCTATTGTTTGTAGACTTTTTTTTTTTTTTTTTTTTTTGTCTTTTTGCCATTTCTAGGGCCGCTCCCGTGGCATGTGGAGGTTGCCAAGCTAAGGGTCTAATCGAAGCTGTAGCCACTGGCCTACACCAGAGCCACAGCAACGCAGGATCCGAGCCACATTTGTGACCTACACCACAGCTCATGGCAACGCCGGATCCTCAACCCACTGAGCAAGGCCAGGGATTGAACCCGCAACCTCATGGTTCCTAGTCAGATTTGTTAACCGCTGTGCCACAACGGGAACTCCTATTGTTTGTATACTTTTTGATGATGGCCATTCTGGCTGGTGAAAGGTGGTACCTCATAGTGGTTTTGATTTGCATTTCTCTAATAATGAGTGATGTTGAACATCTTTTCATGTGTTTTTTAATACATCCGTATGTATTATTGGAGAATTGTCTTTTCAGATCTTCTGCACATTTTTGGATGGGGTTGTTTGTTTTTTTGGTATGGAGTGGTAGGAGGTATTTATAAATTTTGGAGATTAATCCCTTGTCAGTCGATTCATTCACAAATATTTTCTCCCATTCTGTGGGTTGTCTTTTCATTTTGCTTAGGGTTTCCATTGCTGTGCAGAAACTTTTAAGTTTGATTAAGTTCCATTTGTTTATTTTTGTTTTTGCTGACATCACTCTAAAAGGTGGATCTGAGAAGATGTTGCTGTCATTTATGTCAGAGAGTGTTTGGCCTATGTTTTCCTCTAAGAGTTTTATGGTGTCTGGTCTTATATCTAGGTCTTTAATCCATTTTAAGTTTATTTTTGTGTATGGTGTTAGGGAGTGTTCTAATTTCATTCTTTTACATGTGGCTGTCCAGTTTTCCTGGCACCATTTTTTGAACAGGCTATCTTCTCTCCACTGTATATTCTTGCCTCCTAGCATTAGATAAATGTTTATGGAACAAATGAATGGAATAAATTCCTAGTTGGATGAAGGATTATTATTTTAACCCATTTTCTCTTAATGAAGCAAAAGGAAACCAGGGTAAGAAAGATATAAAATACATAGGGAGCCAAACAGGCCAAAACCAGGCAAGAACTTAAAAAGCAGCAGTATCCTATTCAACTAACCATCTCTGCATCCATCCTATCAGCCATCAGTTCACCCAGTCTTCCACTCATCCACCTATCTATCCATCCAAATTATCCAATGCTTCACCTTTCCATTCTTCCACCCTTTGCTACTAATTGCAAATTGATGCAACTATCTATCCACCCATCCATTTCATCATCCATCCGTCTACCTACCATCTTTCAATTCAGTCATCCGAAGAGCTGTTTATCTATCCATTAAAGTGTACATCTCTTTTTTTTTTTTTTGTCTTTTTTGCCTTTTCTAGGGCCGCTTTCCGCAGCATATGGAGGTTCCCAGGGTAGGGGTTGAATCAGAGCTGTACCTGCCGGCCTATGCCACAGCCACAGCAATGCCAGATACGGCCTATGCCACAGCTCATGGCAACACCAGATCCTTAACCCACTGAGCGAGGCCAGGGATCAAACCCGCAACCTCATTGTTCCTAGTTGGATTTGTTTCTGCTGCGCCACGACGGGGACTCCTACATCTCTTATTCATTATCCAGTTATGCATCATTCATGCATACAAAAATGCATACTATCATCCAACCAGCTATCTCCCAGTGCTTTCAATCATCCACCCATCTATCTAATCATTTACTTCTTCATCTATAATCATTCCAGTAATCCATTTTTCATCTATCTATTCAGCTATCTGATGTACCATCCATTCATCATCAGCCATGAGTTTATTGTTTCTTAACTTATCCATCCAACCATTTACTCATCCATCTATACATTCATAAATCCATCCAACTTCCAACCACCATTTCCTGGAGTAAATAATCATCCAGGGGTATAGGCGAGGGTCATGGAAACCCCAGGATTTTCTCAGAAGCCTACTTTTGTTCTCTCTCTATTTTGTGGGTGTGTGTACATGTGTGTGTGTGTGTGTGTGTGTGATGTAAAACCTGATGCCTCAGTGATCAGGGTAAATGATCACCAAACAAACTGCCCATTTCTGTGAGATACTTAGGGAGTTCTTGCTCTGTGCCAGTGGGTGGAAGAGAGCAACACCTTCAGGTACATACAGACTGCTGTAGCACCTGAGGATTCTGTTCAATTAATGCAAACATGTGGTAATCATGCCAGAGCCCTTATTATGCACCAAGGCCAAAAGTATGGCTTCATTAAATGCAGGTTTTTCTTCTAGGAGTCAAATCTGTACAATAGGGACTCTGGAAGTGGGATATGGAGGCACAGAACCAGCACTCCTTTAAATTAGTTTGACATCTTCCACCTAATTGCCCAACTTTGATTCTTCCTATGAGCTCTCACAGGGCTTCATTGGTCCTTCTCCCCATAGAGATACTGAAGATCTTCCTGATGTAAAGCAATGGAAAGGAAAGTGAAGCTCAGAGGAAAGAGGCCCCTGCCCTGTCCTGTTTACTTCCATAGAGAAGCTTATACAAATGAAGGAGGATTTGTAGCATCAGCTGAGCCATCTGTTCTATGGAAGGGCCATTGCACCCAGCAAAAGGCTCTTCTTCCACAGCAGAATGGAAGGAAGCTGAGGGAAGGCATTGGGGGATGCACTGATGTGGCCGCTCCCCCCCCGCCCTCCCCCCACCAGGCAGGTGTTTGAGGAAGAGAACAGGAAAGCAAAGGAGTTCCTGGAGGCAGCTTCCAAACAACACCAGCAACTGCAGTGAAGTGCCAGAGGTGTGCAGGGAGCACCCTCACAATGGGAACAGGGAACGGTTGGACTCAGACCTCACCTGGGGAAGCTGTCCCTGGGGAGCAGGAACTGAGATCCTCAGATATGCAAATCCCCCCACATACCTCCATACAACCCTCTTCCCTCCTCTAACTCTTCCTTTCTTCCTCTCTTATCCTTCTATTCATCCTCCTCTAAGCTCTTTTTTCTCCTTCCTCCCCTATACAAAATCCTCCCTCTCCTTTCCCCTGTCTTCCCTCACTTGCTTCTCTACTTCTCTATCTCCCAACACTCTCACATCCCCTTACCTTTCTCTGTGCTCCTTTTGTTTCATTTTCCTTCCTTCATCTCCCTACCTTGTCCATCAACTCCATCCTTTCCCTCTTCTACCTACTTCTATTCTTATCCTTCCTTCCTCTTTCTCTTTTCTTTCCCTCCTCTCTTTTTTGTCCAACTTTCATCTCCCTCTTCCTCTTCTTCAATCTCCTCTTGTGTTGAGGATGATGGCAGAGATGGAGAAGCTGGATACACAGTTCCTCTTAGAAACTCACATAACTGGAGAAGAAGAGGTCAGCAAAGAAGAGGTAGGGAGCCCAGGGAAGGAGGAAGGAGGCGAAGTCAGAAGCATGAAAACAAAGGTAGGGTTTTTGTCCCTAAGTTCATGGATCCCTCTAAAGGGGCAAGCTGGCAAGCATGGGGCTGCTAAACAGGAGCACATTCCATGAAAGCCTTACTGAGCACTTTTTCTAGAAAGGACATTCTTGCAGGGGGCCTGGCTGGTGCATAGGTACAGAAGTGGAGACACCAAGGCAGTAGCAAGGAAGGAGGATGCTGACTGAAGGTAAGCTAAGCTTAGGTGTAAATGCTAAGGTTCAAGGATACCTGCACACCCCAGAGCCCAAGGTTCCAACACCACAACTCTCTTACTCCTCAGGTACAACACCTTCTGCAGACCATCCAGAAGCCCCCTCCAGGACCTTAGGAGACCAACTCAGAACTAACCCTGGGAAGGACCTCATACCTTCTAGGAAGGAAGGAAAATAACCTGTTTAAGTGTAGTCAGGAAATGTATCCCAGAGGAAGTTAGTAAATTTTAAACTGAGACAATGTGCATTTAGGGCATTTTTTCATGTTAATACCAATGCACTCGTGAATGATCTTTTGCTCTCATGTATGTTCATATGTCCATTTATTTCCTTTAGAATAAATTGTTAGACATCGTTGATTCAGTGGTTCTGCATATTTAATCTTTGATGCAGCCTGACTTCCATAAACTTTGAATGATTTCACAGTACTACCAACAGTTTATGAGAGTGACTATTTCACCAAATCTATACCAGTTCAACATTTTCACATAGGTGCCATCATCCACTCCTTCCACAGGTGAAGAAAGTAAGGCTCCCAGAGGTTTGGTAACAATCACCAGATCACTAAACTGCTTAGCACTGGAGCCATACTTTTCACCATAGAAATGTTTATCTCCAGAGCCTAGGACCTTCCTTGAAATCTTGAGTATCATAAATCCTTGCTACCCTGAAGAACTTTTTCATGGTCTGTCATCTAGGTTTGGGATTAACAGAGCAAAAACAGAACTAAACTAAAAGGTGAAGTCATTTTTAACCTTTGTACAGGGTTTATCTGTACTGATGGTAATTCTCCCCTTATTCAAATAACAAAAGCAAGAAAACAAAAGCTATCTTCCCGATCAGAGTTGAGAAGTCCTTTTAATAATTTGGTTTGAGGAATCAGATTTGCTAGGGGTGGTTCTGCTGCTTCTTTCCCCATGATGTGAAAAAAATCCCCTGTAGTTCCATCAACTCTGGATTTCTTGCCTTACTGCCACTTTTGACCATCACGATGTTCCTCTACAGGGCAGTTCGGTTCCAGGCTGATGACTGCCTCAGCCATCAGCACTCAGGCCTCAGTGGAGGGGATCCTGCTCTCTTACCTCTATCCCTTTATTCCAGACAAGGATTTGGGACTTTTATCAGATTTCCCACTGCACAGCAGATACCAGGCTGTAATATTTAATGAGATTCTATTGATACTTCTTGGACTATGTGGGAAAAGTATAACACAAATACTAGTATTTATAACCATTCATAGACCTCAGATCCATTATGGGACTTCTCCCTATGCCAGTTTCCTACCTTGCTCCTGAATTTTACCTCCAAATGGCCAGGGATAGTTCACCACCTCCACCACCAGGATTTTCTTTGAATGTTTCCATCTGGCAAATTTACTACCAGCGCAAAATGGAGTTCTGGAAACCTTTTCCCTCATCTCAGTCTAAGAAGGGGGAGTTCTACAGTATCCTCATCTTAAGCCCCCAGACCCACCTTCATTTAGAGTGTATAACAGCAGACCATTTTTCTTTTTCAGAAGGAAACCTCACCCAGACTCCAGGGGTGGTCTGAGAAGACATTCGCAAAATAATCTGACAGGCTATTTCCCCATAGTTAGGTTATTACCCAGTCTGAACACACAAAAAAAGGTTTTCATCTTTTGTCTTTTTAAATATCTGTCTCATTTATCATTCATTGGATGTCTACATAAATTTTAGATGCTAAGCATGAGATTTTCTCTCATTCATCCTGAGAAAATCAGAAGGCACATTATCATTAACATTATCCACACCCTTTGCACTGGATGTCATTGACCTCTCCAAAATAATACAAGAATCTGAGTATCTCTCTCGTCCTGGCCATTGGAGAGTAATCCATGTGCCACAGTGGTTATAGGCTTGGGCTTTGGAGGGAGACTGGGTAAAAACATTGCTTCTATTATTTGTGTGCTGAATGGCTGTCAATATGTTCCTGACCCTCTCTACCACTATCTTTATTGATAAAATTGAATACTGCATGCCTAAGCTAATAGAGACCTTGCTTTAATCATTAAATTAATATGGTTAAAGCATTCAGAAACGTGTCTCATGATAAGTGTTCAATAAACATTAGCTATTACTTTGCCACTGGTGAGCATGTCTCAAATCTGTCATATTTCAGAGAACTCAATATTGCAGTAGCAGTTCCATAAATAATCTCTTGAGATTCATGTGCCAAGTGACCACCAGTTTATTTAGGCCTTACACTTGTAATCTGAAGCCAGAATTACCCTATGGGAAAGAGAATGAACAATTACATATATGGAAGCCTGAGAGAAAAACTCAGAATGTAAAAGCTTTCCAATGGATATTCACAAGGGGGTAGCAACTTTGAGATCCCAGGTAAATATATTTGTTCTCTAAGTTTGAACTACAAAATCAGGGAAGATATTTACAAAGAATCTTTATTTATTTATTTGTTTGTTTGTTTGTTTATTTATTTTAGGGCCGCACCTGCAGCATATGGAGCTTCTCAGGCTAGGGGTCGAATTGGAGCTATAGCCACTGGCCTACACCACAGCCACAGCAATGCAGGATCCAAGCCACATCTGCGACCAACACCACAGCTCATGGCAATGCCAGATCCTTAACCCACTGAGTGAGGCCAGGGATCGAACCTGCGTCCTCATGGATAGTAGTCAGATTCGTTTCTGATGAGCCACAATGGAAACTCCCAAAGTATCTTTAAACAAAAGAATAAAACTATTAAAATGTTATAATAGTTACAGGGGGAAAAAAAATCAATCAGAAGGTAAATACTTGGTCGCCTATGGAAACAATCCCAGTGCCACTCCAGCACTGTCCAGGTAGAAAAAGTCTATCTGCTATGTCAGATCACATTTGCAAGGCTCTCTATCCTAATGCTATTAAACAAGTAAATTATATGCAAATATCATGTTAGCTGCCCCCTTTCCTTGAAGTCTGTAAACTGTTGAGCCAGTTTCACTCTGCACCATCTTGATGGACCCAGGAATGAGCCATTCATTAGGCATGGACACATACATATGCATGTACCCCTGCATCCCCCCTGCCCATACACACCTACATACATATACAATTCCTCTCTCAAAAGACCTTCCTTGCCTTTGACTGATTTAGGATTGTGCATGTGGTCCAGTGTTGGGCAACACACCCTGAGGGGGAAGTCTGCTGAGGTGATTCTTGGATATATTTCTCTGCTCTTAAAAAAGAGCAGGTTGCATGGAGTTTCCTGGTGGTCTGGTGGATAGGACTCAGCACTTTTACCACTGCAGTCCAGGTTCAATCCCTATTCTGGGAACTAAAATCCCACATTAAGCTGCCCACCAAAGCCAAAAAGAAAGGAGTTTCCATCGTGGCTCAGCGGAAACAAATCTGACTAGTGTCCACGAAGAAGCAGGTTCAATCCTTGGCCTTGCTCAGCGGGTTAAGGATCTGGCATTGCCATGAGCTGTGGTGTAGGTCACAGATGTGGTTTGGATCTGGCATTGCTGTGGCTGTGGCATAAGCCAGTGGCTATAGCTCCAATTCAACTCCTAGCCTGGGACCCTCCATATGCAGGTGCAGCCCTAAAAAGACAAATAAATAAGCCAAAAAGAAAAAAAGAGAGAGAGAAGATATTGTAGGAGCTCAAATCTTTCAGCCTTTGATATTGCCCTGTCTGGATTTGAGGACCAGAAATGCTCCAGTTAAGCCCTAGTCCCATGTAGCTCAGCAGCGCAGATGACAATCATGGCAATAGAGTTACACACAGCAACATTTTACTTTGCGTATAACAGAGATCAGTATCAGCATTAGAATATGAGTAGTTGATAGGCACACCTTGGAGATATATTGCGGGTTCAGTTCCAGACAGCCACAATAAAGTGAATATCACAGTAAATGAGTCACACAGGAATTTTTTGGTTTCCCAGTGTATACTTTATTGCTAGAAAATACTAACCATAATCTGAGCCTTCAGCAAGTCATAGAAATAATGGAAAAGTGTGAAATTTTACAAGAATTACTAAAATTTGACACCAAGACATGAAATGAGCAAATGATGGTGGAACATGGCACAGATAGGCGTGGCTCGATGCAGGGTTGCCACAAACCTTCAATTTGTAAAAAAAATGCAATATCTGCAAAGTGCAATAAAATGGGTGGGAGGTTGGTGCCTGTATACAGAACTGTAAAAAATCAGAGTTGAAATGATCAGTTGTTTCTCCTATATAAAGACTGAGGCCTGGTCGGCTATGCTCCACAAACCTTCACTGAGACTTTATTTTAAACAAGAAGGAGTTTGAAAGACAGAGGTGATTCACGCAGGGTCCATGCCCCAAGGAGGTCAACAATATAAAAGAACACATAGATATATCATTTCTGTGATAACTTCTATTAAATATCAACTGAGTACTGAACTCTTTACATTTGTTATTTTCCGAAGACCTGTGAGAAAGATATTATTATTCCCCTTCTACAGTTGAAGAAATAGGATGAGATGAGTTAAGCAAATTAGTCATTAAGTAGTTAAGCAGATTCACATGCAGGCCTGCTGAAGTCCAAAAGTGGACCTTTTCCCATTCACCGTGGAGACAGGATTATGTTGCAGTTGCTGAGATATAGATGTCACTCATGGCAACTAAATCATATTCCTGCCAACACAGGAGGACACTCGGCAAATCCAGGGACCCATAAGTTGTAGCATCCCTCAGAAACCTAGGTCAGAGTTCAAAGGATCTATTCTGAAACCAACCAACTTGAGTTCCAACTACCTGACATTTTTATACATCAGAAAGTATTAGACAGCTTGGACAATGTCAGAAACATTGGAGGCCCTTGCATATGGAAGTTCCCAGGCTAGGGATCGAATCGGAGCTACAGCCGCCGGCCTACACCACAGCCACAGCAATGCCAGATCTGAGCCACCTCTGCGACCTACACCACAGCTCACGGCAATGCCGGATCCTTAACCCACTGAGTGAGGCCAGGTATCAAACCTGCATCCTCATGGGTACTACCCTGGGTTTGTTACTGCTGAGCCATGATGGGAACTCCCAAGGATAATTTTTTAAGCTTGAGAGCTGGAGCTTTCCTTTTTGTCATTACTCCTTCCTTAGATGACCATGAGAAAGAAGCTCCCCTGGAACAGCTATTACTTAGGAAAGGGAAAGTTAAAAGGCCTGCCTTAGATCCTTGTACCACTTGCAGATAAGCAGAGCTTTACTTCTAGAACTCTTCTCTGGGCAAGCACCAGGAAAATACAGAGAGGTGACCAGCAATCTTTTCTTGGAAGCTGCCTCCTGATCCAAGTCTATTAACTATGTGAATATTTTAATAATTTACTGACAAGCAGAGCCAGGGGAAGTGAGATAATTTAAAACAGAGAACATCAGAAAAGAAAACTTGGTTTAGAACAATTGCATGGAACCAAAGACTGGTAGGACCAGAGTAAATAATTTACCACCACTACTACACACAGCCATGGCAACACCAGATCTTTGTGTATTAGGGAATTCTCACATATTTTTCTACCTCACCTACACACACACTAGCAAAATTACCCATATACATCATGACTTGAGCAAATTTTTTTTTGTTCCTCAATCATTCTTAACTTCCCCTAGGGTTTTTGTCAGAGCTACACAGCTCATTTCATTATGTGGCTAATATTTTTTATATAAAAGATTAATTGACATAGGTACAATTACAATGAGAACAAAACATGACAAAATTTTGAAAACTTAAATTATGAGGAATGCAGGGGATTTTAAACCTAATTGTGTCTTATATAAGCTAGTCAATTGATCTTCACCTTGTTTCCTCAGTGCATGCACTATTTATTTCCTATATAAGATGTGGCAGAGCCAAAATTCAATCCTACGATTATTTTATTCTAAAGTCCCAGAGTCCCGTTATTCAGAAAATCCCCAACTTACTCATGCTGTAGCTTTGGACCCAACATGGGGTGGCATCCAAGGAAATATCTTTATGGAAAAGATTGATTTGTCTGTTGAAGTTTCTAAAAATATATTTTGTGGTGTTACCATATTTCAAGCACTTTTCTAAGAACTTTAAGTCATTTATTCTTAACTACAAAGCAACATGTTAGCTCCTATTATTACCTTCATTATATAGATGAGGAAACTTAGGTACAGAGTAATTAATGAAATGAAGAATACACATGTACTAAGTGGTGGGGAAAGAAGAGAGAAGATATAAATGTTTTGTGTAAGTGTGAAGTATCAGAGCATGTAGGATTTTAATTGGGCAACTGTTGTCCCATGAGGAACATCTGAAAAAGAAGTGTCATATTTAGAGCATATTTAAGGGATTTTTCCCATTGGTATATGCCCTGGAAATACTCTTGTTCATTTCCCATAAAGGCTTGCATGTGGATTAAATGTTATTTTTTAAATAATAAATATATTACAATTAAACAACCAACACAACTTTGTCCATGTACCAGTAATGACCTATTGGGTATCTTTCTCATGGCTTGCATGCCCCATTTGAGGCAACACTGACTTTGTGAAAAAACACCATGGTCTTTGATTTTAGGCAGAGATGGGCTAGAATTTCAAATCTGCCACTTAATGCCTTCCAATTTTGTAATATATATATAAATGCTCACTCAGGCTCATAGTAAAGATTTAGTGGAGGAAAGGCACATAAATCAACTTGCATACTGCTCAACATGCATTTTTGACATTCCTACTGTCTCTCTTGTTCTAGTCTCCTTTATTTCCCATCTCATCCCAATCTATCTCTTTCTTTTTTTCTCTTCAGCTGTACTGAACTACTTTTTAGCAGGATTCCTAAATCAAATACCCCCTCTTTTATTCTTTCATCTTTGTACATGCTTTTCTTTCACCTCAGAACTCCTTCTTCCTCTCTGCCACTTCTTTGCTTATAAATATTCCATTCACCTTGTAGATCCTAATTTTTGTCTCCCTGATTCCTTCAAGCAGTGTGAGGTGCTTCTCATCTGTGCACTTATCCCTATGTTTCTCAGAAATGTTTCTTCTTTGGGTAGGAACCCCACCCTAGTTATTTTGCCCACCACTCACTCCATCCAAAGTCCCCTTCTAGACATGTGGAACTGTAACTGGGCTAGGGTATTAGAAGGTAAAGCTAAGTCTGGGGAAAATTAGACATATTTTTGGAATTGTAGTACCAGTTGCAGAGCATGTATATTTGGGAGAATCTGAGGTGCTTTGTTCAACAGTAATGCTGTGTTGTTATCATAACAGTTCTATCAATGGTCAATTTGAAAGGTCAGGACTAACTTCATTAGAAAGGTCAACAGAAGGATAATTGAATGCAAATCAAAACTACCATGAGATATCACCTCACACCAGTCAGAATGGCCATCATTCATAAATCCACAAATAACAGATCCTGGGGGCGGGGTGGAGAAAAGGGAACCCTCCTGCACTGTTGGTGGGAATGTAAACTGGTACAGCCACTATGGAGAACAGTCTGGAGATACCTTAGAAATCTATACATAGAACTTCCATATGACCCCGCAATCCCACTCTTGGGCATCTATCCGGACAAAACTCTACTTAAAAGAGACACGTGCACCCACATGTTCATTGCAGCACTATTCACAATAGCCAGGACATGGAAACAACCCAAATGTCCATCGACAGATGATTGGATTCGGAAGTGGTGGTATATATACACAATGGAGTACTACTCAGCCATAAAAAAGAATGACATAATGCCATTTGCAGCAACATGGATGGAACTAGAGACTCTTATCCTGAGTGAAATGAGCCAGAAAGACAAAGACAAATACCATATGATATCACTTATAACTGGAATCTAATATCCAGCACAAATGAACATCTCCTCAGAAAAGAAAATCATGGACTTGGAGAAGAGACTTGTGGCTGCCTGATGGGAGGGGGAGGGAGTGGGAGGGATCGGGAGCTTGGGCTTATCAGACACAACTTAGAATAGATTTACAAGGAGATCCTGCTGAATAGCATTGAGAACCTTGTCTAGATACTCATGTTGCAACAGAAGAAAGGGTGGGGGAAAAATGTAATTGTAATGTATACATGTAAGGATAACCTGACCCCCTTGCTGTACAGTGGGAAATTAAAAAAATTATAAAAAAAAACATAAGGATAATTTGTATCCCAGAAGTAGAAGAGAGGGAGAAAGGAACAAAGAGATTATTTAAAGAAATAATAGCTGAGAACTTTCCAAACCTGGGTAAGGAACTGTTTATTCAAGTCCATGAAGCTAAGTGAATATGTAACTACTACAACAACAACAAAAAATACCTTCTCCAACACATATTATATTAAAACTATCAAAATTCAATGACAAATGGAGTTCCCATCGTGGCTCAGTTGTAATGAACCCAACTAGTATCCATGAGTATTCGGGTTCAATCCCTGGCTTCACTCAGTGGTTCAAAGATCCGGCATTGCTGTGAGCTGCAGTGTAGGTTATAGACACAGCTCAGATCCTGCATTGCCACGGCTATAGTGTAGGCTAGCATATACAGCTCCAATTCGACCCCTAGCCTGGGAACTTCCATATACCACAGGTACAGCCCTAAAAAGACAGAAAAAAAATTTTTCAATGACAAAGGATTATAAAGACATCCAAGGAAAAAAGAAAGGTAATCTACAAAGGAATCCCTATTAGGCTACCAGCGGATTTCTCAGAAACTCTACAGGCCAGAAGAGAGAGGAATGACACAGTCAAAATAAGGTAAGATTAAAGCTGTCACTCAAGAATACTCTATCAAGCAAAATTATCCTCCAGATGTGAGAGATAAATAAAGGATTTCCCAGATAACGAAAATGCAGAGGGAGTTCAAAACACTAGCCCTGTCTTACAAGAATTGTTGAAAGGAGCTCTTTTATCTAAAACAGAAGGGCAATGCATATGTATAACTCAAACACTCTGCTGTACACCTGAAACTAACATAGCATTGTAAATCAACTATACTCCAATATAAAATAAAACTTTTTAAAAAATTGAAAAACAAATGAAAAACAAAGGAAAAGTACACAAAAATTTTAGGAGGATGATAAATTGAAAGTTGCAACTCTATATCAAATATGTTCTTAAACAATTATAGTATCAAGGTAAAAAGGAAAAAAATAAAAACAACTATAGCTATCTCAATTTGGCTACTAAATCACAAGATAAAAAGGGATAATTTGAGGCAACAGAAATATAAAAGCAAAAAAGGAAAATGATGGAACCCATAGAGAAAAGTGAGATAAGACACTATCAGCAGAAAAAAAGACTATTTTATTTATGATATATTTTATACAAACCTCATGGTAACTATAAAACATAAATCTAGAGCAAAAATATGAAACAAAAAAGGGGAAACAGAAAATCATTATAGGAGTTCCCATTGTAGCTCAGTGGGTTAAGGACTTGATGTTGTCTCTGTGAGGATGTGGGTTTAATCCTTGGCCTGACTCAGTGGGTTAAGGATCCGGCATTGCCATAAGCTGTGATTTAGGATGCAGATGTGGCTCAGATCTGGTGTTGCCATGGCTGTGTGTAGGCCTCAGCTGCAGCTCCAATTCAACCCCTAGCCTGAGAACTTCCATATGCCACAGGTATGGCTATAGAAAGCAAAAAGAAAAACATTACAGAAAACTACTAAACTAAAACAGAAGATATAAACACAAAGAAAAATAAAAAATAAAATGGCAGTTCGTAGGCCTTATGTATCAATAATCACCCTAAATGTAAATGGATTGAATTCACCAGTCAAAAGACACAGAGTGGCTGGATGGATTTTTAAAAAAAGACCCAGCTATATGCTGCCTCAGGAGACTCATCTCAGATCTAAAGTCAAATGTAGGCTCAATGTGAAGGGATGGAAAATGAGACTCCAAGCAAATGATTGCCAAAAGAAAGGAAGTATAGCCATACTCACATCAGATTAGACTTCAAGCCAAAAATGGCAACAAGAGACAAAGGCATTATATAATGGTAAATGATACAATTCATTAAGAGGACATAAAAGTTTTCGACATATGTGCAGCCAACGCTGGACCACCAAAATATATACAGCAATTTTTAACAGACAGCAACTAAGCAGAGAAATTGACAGCAATACAATAACAGTGGGGAGCTTTTATACCCCACTTACATGAATGGAAAAATTATCCAGACAGAAAGTCATCAAGGAAGGGTCACCTTGAAATGACAGGCCAAATGGACTTCATCGATCTGCACAGAACATTTTATCCAAATGCAGCAGAATACACATCAAGTGCACATGAAACATTCCCAAGGATAGACCATATGCTGGAACAAAAAAACAAGTCTCAATAAATTTAAGAAAACTGAAATCATGTCAAGAATCTTTTCCAGCCACAATGGTATGAAAATAGAAATCAATTACAAGGAGAAAGTTGGAAAAAATCACAAATATGTGGAGACTAAACACCATGCTACTGAACAACTATTGGGTCTAACATTTGCGCTATGCTAAGTGAAATAAGTCAGACAGACAAATGCTGTATGAGTTTACTTATATGTAGAATGTAAAAAAAATTTAAATGAACAAAGAAACACAGATAAATGAACAAATCAAACAAAACAAAAACTTACACAAAGATAAAGAGAACAAAGTAGTAGTTACCGGAGGAAAAGGGGGTAGGCAAAAGGGATAAGGGGGGTCAAGAGTATGGTGATGGATAGAAACTAAACTTTTGGTGGTTAGTATGCTGTAATGTATACAGAAATCAAAAAATAATCATATATTCATGAAATATAAAATGTTAAAACAATGTTACCTCAATGTTAATTAAATTTAAATAAAATTTTAATGGAGAAAACAAATTTAGGAGTTCCCATCATGGCTCCCATCATGGTGGTTAACGAGCCCGACTAGTATCCATGAGGACGCGGGTTCGATCCCTGGACTTGCTCAGTGGGTTAAGGATCTGGCGTTGCCATGAGTTGTGGTGTACATTGCAGACGCAGCTGGGATCCCGCGTTGCTGTGGCTGTGGTGTAAGCCAGCAGCTGCAGCTCCGACTGGACCCCTAGCCTGGGAACCTCCATATGCCACAGGTGCTGCCCTAAAAAGACAAAAAAGCAAACTTGGCAAGGATGTGGAGAAATTGCAACCTTTATGCATTGTTGTAGGAACATAAAGTGTAGCTGCTGTGGAAAACGGTTGGGCTGTTCCTCAAAAAATTAAAAATGGAATTAGTGTTTGGGTGTATATCAAAAATAACTGAAAGGAAGGGAGTGAATAGATATTTGTAAACTCATGTTAAGCATTATTCACAATGGCCACAAGTTTGATGTAATCCCCAGTGTTGTGTATTAATACAATAATGGATAAATAAAAGGTGGTATATACAGACAGTGGAATGTTATTCAGTCTGAAAAAGAACGAAAATTCTAACACATACTACAATATGGATGAACCTTGAAGACATCATACTAAGTGGGAAAAAATAGTCATAAAATGACACATTTTATATATTTACACTTATATGATTTACTAGTTTAGTCGGATTCATAGAGACAGAAGGTAGAACAATGGTTCTCAGGGGTGGGGGGAGAGGAGGATGCATAGTTGATGTTTTGGGGTTTTGGGTTTTTTTTTTTTCCTTTTTAGGGCTACACCCATGGCATATGGAAGTTCCCAGGCTAGGGGTCGAATCAAAGCTGCCACTGCCAGCCTATATCACAAGTCATGGCAACGCCAGATCCTTAACACACTGAGCAGGGCCAGGGATCAAACCTGCATCCTCATGGATATGAGTCAGGTTAGTTACCACTGAGCCACAGTGGGAACTCCCATAGTTATTGATTAATGAATACAGAGTTTCAGTTTGGGAAGATGAAAATTTTCTGGAGATGGAGGTTGGTGATGGTCACACAATAGTGTGAATGCACTTAATGCCACTGAATAATACACTTACACATGGTTAAGTTTATCTTATATTTCCATGATCCTTTAAAAACCATAAATAATAAATCACATTGTCCCAAAATACAAAAGTTAAAAAAAAAGCTCTTTATGCCTAACTTTTGAGTTGCTTGCAGTTCTCATGGTCAGGGAATTTTCCCTATGCAATAGTCCCTTTCTCCACTCTTAGAATAATCCTTTCAAAATAAGTTTCCCCTTATCTATAAAAAACTGTAATTGACATGTAAAACAAAGATAGTAATAACATACTTTAGGATTTATGTCACATGTAGAAGTGAAATATAGCAATATTAGCATAAAGTTGGGGACAAATGAAATGTAAACAGAATACTGTTTTTTATTTTATACATGAAGGTGTTACAGTATTATGTTGATTATAATAAGGAAGATATTTAAAAAAAAAAAACCTTCCAAGAAAGAAATCTTTCAGCCCAGGTCACTTTACTGGGGACTTCTACCAAATTTTTTTTAAAAAGAAATAATACCAGTTTTTTTTACAAACTTCTTGAGAAATTTGAAAAGGAGGGAATATTTTCCCAGTCATTCTCTGAGGCCAGTAATATGATGGTACCAAAACCAAGCAATGATGTTTCAAGAAAAGAAAACTACAGACCAAATATTTCATGAATACAGATGCAAACATTCTTATACATAAATATAATAATATATCATGACCATACACTATTTTAAGCACTTAACTAATTACTCAGAATAATCTTTATATGGTAGTTACTACTGGCGCTATTTTAGAGTTAACAATATCCAGTCACAATGAAGTCAATTTACACAAGGTCACCACTTGAGAGCTTGGACAGACAAGAAATATTAATCTTTCTAGTCTGCCTAATCTAATTCCAGGACAAAAGCTGAAAAATTTATTTTATGTTAAGTGAAACCAACATCACCCAAAACCTCCTGTCCCTACTCTTTCCATTGAGTGTGTATTTTGCTACTACTGGGGACAATTTACTTATCTATCCAAGTAGAAATTCTTCATCCATCCAATTATCAGTATATACTAAGATATACATAGAACATGCATTTGTTGCACATATTTTTTTAAAAAAATACATAAAACGTTGCCATGAACATTATTTCACATATTTAAAAAATAAGTACATACTAATTTAAAGCAACAGTTATTTTTAAAAAGTTTATATAGCTATACATGGCTTAACTAGCCTATCACACTAAGCATCCATACTAGGATCACAGGAAAGGCTAGTCTTCCTGGGATTTTTAACACCCCTCTCTGTAAGGACAGGGATTTTAATAGGATGTGTATGTGTGGCTCTAAAATAAGTGGGTTTTATAGTTATGATTGCATAATTTTCAGTGATATGAAGCTGATCAAGAGATAACCAAAGAATCTTCCAAGAACATGCTAGTTGAGGTTTATTGTTAAAAAAACACTAGCATTTCTATATAAAAATGTGTATGTAACTTTTTTCATTCAAAATGAGAATTTTGTTTTCTACGTAATGAAATATGATCCAAAGACTATTTTGAGGCATGTGTAAATCATTTGCATGCTGAATAAGTTAAAAATCCTCAACAATTTCAGATCTTTTTTTGTTCATAATGCTGAATTATTTAATTTTAATATATATTTGGACCTCTGGCTTTGGCCAAAATTACTTCCTAGTTCTACCTCACAACTAAAAATGCAAAGATATGACAAAACAAACATAGGAAGATTCTGAAAAATGGAAATAAGAAAGAAGACTGGGAGTTCCCTGGTGGCTCAGTGGCTTAAGGATCTGATGTTGTTACTGCAGTGGCTTGGGTCACTGCTATGGCGCTGGCCCTGGAACTTTCACATGCCACAGGTGCAGCCAAAAAAAAATAAAAGGAAAACAGACTGTCTCAGAACCTTGGGACTTGAGGTACAAGAGAGTGGTGAGGTCCCTGCATTTTCCTTTTGCACGCCATGTCTGGAATACATGTCATCTGGAAATGACAACAGTTGTAGATAAAAATTAAAAAAAATAAAAACGTACAAACAAACAAGAAGAACCTGACCCTTTAGCTGAAGGATTTGGGAAAGGGCAGCCTAGCAAAACAGAAAACGTTTGACAATACCTGCCTGATTACAAGTCGTCACCAATGGTTAAACTACCCCCACTGATGTCAGGAAGGCCAAGAGGGGAACTGAACTACCCTCCCCCCAACTAGTGGAATGAGGCAAAACATCACAGTGTAAAATGTGTCCCAAGCAATCAGAAGAAAAGAAATAATTAATACCAAAAATTAGTTTCCCCAGCTAACATCTTCCATTACTTATGGTACATTTGTCACAGATAATTAAGCCACACTGACACATAATTAACTAAAGTCCATACTGTATTTGAGCTTCTTTCATTTTTACCAAATGTCCTTTTTCTGTTCCAAGACCTCATCTAAAATACTACATTACATTTAGTCATCATGTCTCCCTAGGCTCTTCCTTTATTGGGGGGGGGCAGAAATTGTTATTAATTTTTTTCCAGCTTTGGTGAGGTACACTTGAAAAATAAAAATTGTATATATTTAAGGCTTACAAAATGATGTATTGATATATGAATACATGGTGAAATGATTATCGCAATGAAGCCACTTAACATAGCCATCATATCACATAGTCCCAATTGTGTGTGTGTGTGTTGTAAGAATACTTAAGATCAACTCTCTTAGTAAGTTTCAAGTCTCTAATACAGTTTTATTAACTATAGTCAACATGCTGTACATTAGGTCTCCAGAAATTATTTATCCTGCAAAATTGAACTTTGACTAACATCTCTCCATTTCTCCCACCATCCAGTCCCTGATAATCACCATTTTACTCTCTGCTTTTATGAGTTTGACTTTTTTAGATTCCACATACACATGAGATCATGCAGTATTTGCTTTCATGTCTGCCTTATTTCACTTATCATAATATCCTCAGTTTCATCCATGTTGTCACAAATGGCAAGATTTCCTTCTTTTAAAGGCTGAATAATATTCTATTGCTGTGACAGTGTCTCAGACTTTCCTTGATTTTGATAACCTCGGCAGTGTAGACAGAGTAGAGTAATACCGGCCAAGTTTTTTTTGTGTTTTTTGTTTGTTTTTGTTTTTGCTTTTTTGCTTTTTTTAAGGGCCACACCTGTGGCATATGGAAGTTCACTAGGCCAGGGGTTGAATCAGAGCTGTAGCTACAAACCTACACCACAGCCACACCAACGTGAATCTGAGCTGTGTCTGTGGCCTACACCACAGCTCACAGCAAAGACAGATCCTTAACCCACTGAGTGAGACCAGGGATCGAACCTGCATCCTCATGGATACTAGTCAGGTTCATAACCCCCGAGCCACAACGGGAACTCCTGCTTAAGTACTTTTTAGTATGCACCCCAACTGTGTTTGTTTGATGTTTTTCTCATGGTTAGACTGAAGTTGTGAATTTTGAGGCATAATACCACAGACATGAAATGACTTTTTCAATCAAGGATATATGCTATCAACTTGACTTATAACTGAAAAAGTCAGCCTTGATCATTTGCTTAAGATAGAGTTTGCCAGGTTTCTCCATTGTATAGTCACAATTTTTATTTCACTACAAATCCCATGGACATTGAAAAGATAATAAAGTAATATTACAAACAATGCTAAGTCCACAAATTTGACAACATAGGTGAAATGGTCCAATTCCATGAAAGACATAATCTGCCAAAACTCACATAAGAATAAATAGAAGAGGAAATAGGTCTCTATCCATGAAAATCGAATGAATAATTAATAACCTTCCAAAATAGAAAGTGACAGGCCAAGATGTGTTTGTTCATTAGTGAATTCTACCAAGCACTTAAGGATGTAATTATATCAATTCTCTATAATCTCCTCCAGAGATAGGAACTGAGGAAATACTTTCTAACCCATCTATGAGGCCAGCGTTACCCTAATATCAAAACTACACAGACTTCAGAGGAGAAAAGAAAACTCCAGACCAATATCTCCCAGGAATAAAAATATAAAAATCCTCAGCAGAAGTTCCCTGTGTCTCAGTGGGTTAAGAACCTAACTAGTACCCATGAGGATGCGGTGTTGATCCCTGGCCTTGCTCAGTGGGTTAAAAATCCAGAATTACTGTGGCATAGGCTGTCAGCTGTAGCTCTGATTTGACCCCTAGCCTGGGAACTTCCATATACCATGGGTACGGCCCTAAAAAAAAAATTAATTAAAACAAAACAAAAATCCTCAGCAAAATATTACCAAATCAAATCCAACAATGTATAAAAAGAATTATATACTACAATCATGTAGGGTTTATCCTAAGTATGCAAGACTGGTTCAAAATTCAAAAATCAATTAATGTAAAATTTCACACTAATATGCTAATGATGAAAACTCATATGATTACATCAATAATTGCAGGAAAAACATCTGTCAAAATCCAACACTCATTCACGCTAAAAAATCTCAGAAACTAGTAATAGAAGGGGACTTCCTCAGCTTGATAGAGAACATCTACAAAAACCCTAAGCTAACATACTTAATGGTGAGAAATAACAAGCTTTCTTGCTAGGATTAGGAACAAGGCAAGGACATTCCCTCTCACCACTGCTTTTCAACATTGTACTAGAAGTCCTAGCTAATGCAATAAGACAATAAAGGAAAACAAAAGGTATACAGATATGGAAAGAAGAAATAAAACTATTTTTGTTATCAAATACACAATCATCTATGTAGAGAATCTGAAAAAAATCAAAACCCTCCCGTAACTATCAAATGATTATAGCAAGTTTGCAAAATACTAGGTTAATATATACCAAAGTCCATAATTTTCCTATATGTAAGTAATAAGCAAGTATAATTGAAATTAGCACAATACTATTTATATTAGCACCCTAAAATTAAATACATACATATAAATAATATGTATAAGTGCTGTACAAGGAAAACTACAAAGCCCTGATGACAAACATCAAAGAACTAAAGACAGGTAAAGCTGTTCCATATTCATGGAAAAGACTCAATATTGTTAGGATGTTAGTTCTCTATTTGACTTAAATATTCAGTGCAATCCTGGGGTGTGCCCTGGTGGTATAGTGGTTAGGATTTAGCACTTGCACTACAATAGTTAAGGATCAATCCTTGGTCTGAGATCCAGATTCAATGCAACCCCAGTCAAAATCCCAGCAAGTCGTTTTATGGTTATTGACTAACTGTTCTAGTTTACATGGAGAGGAAAAAAAAATCCTGAATAGCCAATTTAATATTGAAGGATAAGAACAAAATCAGAGGATTGATATTATTCCACTTCATTACTTACAATAAAGCTACAGTAATCAAAACAGCACAGTATTGGTAAAAGAATAGACAAATAGATCAATGGAATCAGAGTCAGCCCAGATATTCTTATAAGTAAATAGAAGTGATCCTCAACAAGGCAGCAGAGACAACTCAATGGAGGAAAAATAACCTTTTCAACAAATGGTGACAAACAACTGGTGCTCACATGAAAAAATAAATTTAGACACGGAATTTACATTCTTCCCAAAAATTATTTCAAAAAAAGATCATACACCTAAATTGAAAATACAAAACTATAAAACTCTTATAACAGAAAAAAATCTAGAGGACTTTCTGTATGATGACAATTTTTTTTTTTAGATAGAACACAAAGAGTGTGGTACCTGAAAGAAGTAATTAATAAGCTGGACTTCATTAAAATTTAAAAAAACTTACACTCTAAAAAGGACAACATCAGGAGAGTGAGAAGACAAGCCACAAACTAAGAGAAAATATTTGTAAAAGACACATCAGATAAAGAATTGTTACCCAAAATTTACAAAGAACTCATAAAACTCAATAAGAGATCTGTCGTACAACATAGTACCTATAATTAGCAATATAATATTGTGTACTTTAAAATGTGTTAAGAAGATACATCTCATGTTTAGTGTTTTAACCCATCCCCCCAAAACACACAAACCCACAAAAGAGCATAAAGAAATTTTTGGATATGATGGATATGTTTTGTACTTTGATTGTGGTGATGATGTCACAGGTAATGCATGTGTCCAAACTCATCAAAATATATACATTAAATATGTGTGATTTCTGTATATCAATTATATGTCAGTAAAGCTTAAAACACAGCCTGATTTTTTTTAAAAAAATGTCTCAAGAGACATGAAGATGTACAGGTAGCAAATAAGCATATAAAAATATGTTCAACAAAGAGATACTATTACATACCTAATAGGATGCCAAATCCAAAACACCAACATCAAATGCTGGCAAGGATGTCAAGCAACAGAAACACTCATTCATTACTGGTGGGAATGCAAAATGGTGTAACAAGTTTGGAAAACAGTTTGGCAGTTCTTACAAAACAAAACATATTCTTACCATAAAATATAGCAATCATGCTCCTTTGTATTTACACAAATGAACTCGAAAACATATCCACACAAAAACCTGCCTCCGAAAGTTTGTAGAAACTTAATTCCTAACTGGCATAACTTGGAAGCAATAAATGTCCTTCAGGGGGCGAATGATAAAGAAGCTGTGGTACATCCAGACAATAAAACATTACTCAGCACTAAAAGGAAATGAACTCTCAAAATATAAAAAGACATGGAAGAATCTTAAACGGATATTACTTAATAACAGCATTACTGTTTTCAGATTTCAGCTTTAGATGTTTTGATGCACTTTCTCAGGTGTTTGAATCCTTATCTTTCTTAAAAAGAACCTCACCTCAGGGGAGTTACGTGACTTATTTTCTTGTGGATTCTACTTTCTGATTTCCCACCTCAACCACCAGCCTATATCTACCTACAGCCATTATGAACTATGCCAAGTTCATAATGCCTGAGTTCAGCAAGCTCTCCCTCACCTCTACATCTACTCCCTCTTCTGTACATGCACATGATAGATAATTCCCCATTTGTAATTCAATCTCTAACTTATCCACCCGCTTAAATCTTATGTATCCCTTTCTTCATTGCCTGTTTCTTCACACTTGAATGAAATATTGAAGAGAGTAGAGGATCTGACTCTTGTGCTCAGAATTCTGTCCCTAGAGTCTGAAAGGCCTACAATAAGTGATCCATGCATATTCGTTGAATTAAATACCTGATTCTTGAACCAGTCTTGGCTGCGCATTCTGGTGCACATGGGTCTCCCACTTGACTCTGGGACACATGGAAACTGGACAAGCCAATCTTTCTGAGAAGGCCCACTGTCCAAAGAGGCAAATACAACTAAGACTTCATTCAGAACAGGATGGAATTCCACCTCTATCTCTTACTAGTGGTATGTCTTTGGAGATGCTTCTCTACCTTTTTGAGGCTTAGTTTCCTCCTCTCATTAGTTATCCTGATAAGATATTTGAAATTGCTCATTTTCCTTGATTCAATCAGTAAACATTTATCTAATGTCTCCTCTGACAGGCACTGTTTTAGGTGTCAAGTCATAATCCATGCAAACTACTGCCTTTGGAATGGATAAGCAATGAGATCCTGCTGTATAGCACTGGGAACTATATCTAGTCATTTATGATGGAGCATGATAATGTGAGAAAAAGAAAGTATGTGTGACTGGGTCACCTTGCTTTACAGTAGAAAATTTACAGAACACTGTAAACCAGCTATGATGGAAAAAATAAAAATTATTTTTTTAAAAAAAGGTAAGTCATAAATAACTTACATCTTTGAGATCACAGTCTAATGTTTTAGGCATCAAAATAACTCATAAAGAAGTTACATCTATGAGGTCACGGTCCAATGAATGAAGCAGACAAATAACTGTGGGTTACAGCACAGTGCTGCTAGGGCTATGATAAGGGAGGTACTGGATTCTAGAAGCGGTGTTGTAAGAGTAGTTGGTGCTCTTTACTTCACATCCTTTGTTTCTAGTATTGAAGTTCCATAACCACCAAGGCCTGAGACCTGCTTCTGGAATCATTCTTTATGTCTGCATTTTTGAAACTTCTGTGGTGCTCTGGGGTTGGCCTTGATTAGCAAGGCTATCATAAACCTGAGGTTTTTCCCAGAGGTGTCTCTTACTCACAGTCAGAAGTATTTGATAGTTAAAAAAATGATGATGAAAACAGCCACCACTGACTTTCAAATGGACTTACAGATTCCCATTTTATTCATTGAGTGATAATTCACTACTGTCATTCTGCTTTCTGATGCTCAAATTATGCCATTTTTAAAAATTACCCGTGTGCCAAGCAGGTCTTAAATGTTTACTATACTAAATGATTCTTTACTGTATTTTAAGCTTACAACATACCAATGACAAAAATCCTATTTTTATGCCAATTTCACATATTGGCTAAGTGAAGATAAGTAAAATGTAGGGGGTTGTAAACTCATACTGCCAATAGAAAATGGAAGTTAAAAGCATAGACTTGATTCTAAATACCGTTGTTCACAAAAGAAACCAGAGTTGCTTGGAAAAGGGCTGATTCCAGGGTTGTAACAGGGAAGGCACAAAAAGAGCCAGGAATATCCTGCTGTACCAAAAAGAAATTAAAAATAAAAATGGAGATACAACAAAAGGACACAGGAACCAGATTCAAGGGGCTTCCACTGGCCAAATCTGGGCAAATTGGAGCATCAAAATGGATCATCATGATAATGAGTTCTTACCCAGGGAATAAAATATATGTCCATGAGCCCATACAGATGTAAATGAAGATATATGAATAATTCATAAATGAGGGTGAGAGAAAAGCTCTTCATTGCAGAAGAATCCCAACTATTAAATAGGAGTGAAATGATGGAGTTGGAAATACACAATTTTTCAACCATCATATATTAATGCAGTCAGTGAAGAATCATCTATGATATCAGAACAGGATATTTCCGTAGGCTCCAAGTACCACCTACAACATATCTTAGTGGATAAAGGGAAAGTATTTGGGGTAAACTGGTGGCTACAACCTTAAACAAGTGATCAAATTTTACGTGGCCAATACAGAATGAATAAATAACATGTGCTGATGGGTATCATGCACTGAAAAGGATGGACTATCACTTTTGTGGATCCCCTGGAAAAAAATACATAAGCTGAATCTGGTCAGGAGAATAGAAAATCTGGCCAACCCAAATTCAGGGACACATTAGCAAATGGTTCATATAGTTTGTAAAACTGTTGTGGTCCTTTAGACATTAAGTCTGAGTACTTGTTCCAGACTGAAGACGACTAAAGTGAAGTAACAACAAAATACAAGTGTGACGCTAAACTGTAGAGTAGGTCAGAAAATTATAAAATGTTCCACAAATGACATCGTTGAGCCAATTGCCACATTTGAACAAGACTGTTAATGAGATGCATAATAGTATTGCATCGATGTTAATTTCCTGACTTTGGTAATTGCACTGTGCTTACGCAAAAGGATGTCCTTGTTCTCAGGAAGTAACACTGCAGTGTTCTGGGGGTAAAAGAACATGTCTGCAGCTTACTCTCACACGATTTAGAAAGAATTTGTATGTACATGCATCTGTGTGTGGTGTGTTTATGGACCTGAAAAAGAGAGAGTGAGATGGGCAGGGAGAAAGAAGGACAAAGAGAGAGAACAACTATGGGAAATAAGACCTCTTGAGGAATTTGGGTGACGTATAAATGGGAGTCCCTGTACTCCTTTTGCATCTTTTCTGTAAGTTTGAAGTTATTTCCTCCAAGAAAGAACCTCCCTGATAAAAAGTAATGTGGGTTCTGGATACCGACAGAGATAAATTCCTGGGTCCTTCATTATTAACTGTGTGATCACAGAAGAGTTACTTAATCTCTAAATTCAAAGTTTTTGACCTGTAAAGATGGAACATCACTGAGCCTACCTACAACCCCGGGCCATGGTAAGGACTGAATGAGAAGACACATATAATGTGTTTTAAAAGTTGGACGCAGGGAATACTCAGTAAAAGTTAGGTCTCTTTAAAGTTTTTTTTAAATTTTTTTATACAGTAAAGTACATCATTAAACTAGGTGCTTTTGGCTAAAGCAGTCAGATGTTACCATGTCACTGAGGTGCCCCCCAGGAGTCAGACTCTGTGTGGCAGTGGGGCCATATGGTGCATAGTCACATGGTAATAGTCAGCTGTCACCATGACTATCATTGACCTTAACATTTCCGACCTTGATGTCTAGCCTCCTATCACTCCACTTTGCTGCCCTCGTGTGTTCCTTGGGTCAAAAACAAATCCTCACATGAAATCTAGTAGGTACGGAAGTCACTAGACTTGTATGTACGCCATCTACACTGTTCAGGGAGAGCTGGGCCACCGCTGTCCCCTCCTTTGGACTAGTACAGTGTGTTCTAAGAGAATTCCACACTTGACAAGCCTGGGAAGCAGGTTTCAAATCTCTCTTCAGAAGTAAATGAGAGGTAGCTCACCTCCTCAGAAAGGTAGCAAGCCTGCCCCATATCACAAATGACTGAGGGAGTCACATGGAATATTCGACTGCATTGCCCATGGCCTTGTTGCTGACCTGGCTGCATTCAGTCCTAACTGTACGGCATCAGGAAGGTCCATCCTCCTAATGAGACCTTAGACTCATGGCAGGTAGAGAACACTGTTTAGCTCACGTGTGTACCGTGGCATTGAATTCACTCGCAAACACATACTTGGGGAGAGGGTTTGTCCCTTTAACCTGGGGGAGAGTCAACATTTCAAGGCCTCTAGAAACATTACATGGGGTGGTTTTCTAAGTGTACACGAAAAACTCAAAGTACAGTTGTGGGGCTGTACAGTTTGCTTGGTTTTTTTATGAGACTAGATAGGAGTTCCCACTGTGGCACAGTGGGTTAGGAACCTGACTGCAGCAGCAGAGGCACAGGTTCAATCCCCAGCCTAGGGCAGTGGGTAAAGGATCCTGTGTTGCCCCAGCTATAGTGTAGGTCATAGCTGTGGCTCAGATTCAATCTCCAATCCCTGGCCTGGGAACTCCCATATGCTGTGGGTAGGGCCACTTAGAAAGAGAGAAAGAAAGAGAGAGAGAGGGAGAGGGAGGGAGAGAGAGAGGTGGTGGGAAGGAAGGGAGGGAGGAAGGAAGAAGGAAGACACTAGCTGGATTAGAGTCATATTCATAGGTGGCAGGTGAAGGTATAACGAGCATCAAGGAAGAGACAGTGGACATCAGTCAGGTTGGCAGCTTTCTCTGCTGAGACACACAGTTGTGGACAAGGAGTAGAGAGAGCATCAGGGGCTCTGGGGTTTTAAGGTTGATTTCTTTGTTTTGGGTGGTGGTTACATAAGTTTTCACCATATAATTGTTCCTTATTCATCTCTCTGTATATGTGTATGCACTTTTGTATGCAGGTATACATTATTTCATAACTAAAACCAACAAGAGAATAGGAAGCCCCAGGACAATGAAACACTGAGATTGGAATAAAGGAATTAACATGGTTACATGAAGAAGATGTTATCCATCAGAAGCGGTGGGTTGGTCTTCCATGAAATAAAATACTGTTAATGCCCATCTAAGCACAGTGTGGGTAAAACTGTCTCTACTAGGTGACAGTATTTCTGGTCCCTTTGTCAAAGTATTACTTCATATGAGAAGGACACACTGGGAGATGCTGGCCAAATGCCATTAACAGGCAAGGAGATCTCTGCAAGATGTCAAGTCTTCCCCCATATTCTGCCTCCCAAATTACCATAATCTGTTTCTTTTCACTCTGCAACAATTAGGTACCAGAAGTCAGCCCCCTATCAGGCACACACACACATTTACATCTTAACACACCAGGGCACTGATGTGCTTGTGGGGACTCCTCATCACCTCATATTCATCTAAGCCAATCACGGTAAATCCCACACACTTGAGAAGTACTGATTTCGGATTGGTCATGTGATCAGATTCAGACCCCCCCCCCCCATGATGGGGTGGATGGGGGTGGATATCTTCTGGAAAGTATTACATCACACTTTTCTTTCTCTTTGAAAAGGGACACTGAAACATTTTCCCTTTCTGTCTAAATATTACCATTCCCAGATATGAGCCTTGGGACTGGGACAGACATCTAGGGACCAGTGTGATGAGGACACGGAGGTGGCTGGGAAAAGAGAGGGAAAGGATTTGAACCCTCGAACACATCCCTGAGCTCAACTTCTCTGTGTCTACAACCCACATACTTGGGACTTTCAGTCTATTTGTAAAATGGACCAAATATTTAACGACTAACAGCTATCAGCCATGAACTACTTCTGTCCCTGAATATACTATAGTAGACAAAACAGATATTTCTCTGCCCTCATGGAACTCATATTTGGGGTTAGCTGTAAAAATAATAAATAAATTATCAACTTACACTGTAAGAAGATTATACTGCCACGGAAACAATTATAACAAGTTAAGAAAGATCTGGAATGCTGAGGAATCAGAAGTGTTGTAAATGGTCAGGACAGGCCTCCCACAGAAAGTGATCTTTGAGTAAAGACTTGAAGGAGTTGATGGAATGAGCCATTTAATATGTGGAGGAAGACTGTTTCCAACACGGAGAACATCTAGCACAAGACCCTTCAGTTCAAAATATGCCTACTATGTTTAAAGAAAGTGTGGAGGGATCTAGTGGTAGTATAGTTGGATTTTAGAGAAATCACACAACAAAGGATCATGGAAAAACTTGTAGTTCATGTAAATACTTTGATGTTATTACAATCATCCAGAGGACATACTGTAGTGGCTTAGAATCAAGTGGTAGCAATGGAGGAGGCAAAATTGTTCATGTTCTCAGTGGACTTAGACCATGGAAGCAAAAGGATTTCTGAATGGATTTACTCGCAAGACAGGCCCCAATGTTTTTAAGGGAGCATCTAGAAGGATAAGGTTAATGGGAAATGAGATGAGGAAAAACAAAAGTAGATTGAGTGAGTAGATTAACTTGATACAGTTAAAAATCTAGTGTCTATTTGACACCCAGGTGGACTTGCCAAGGAGACAGCTCACTCTGGAGTCTAAGTTGGACATCTAAAGAGGGGACACAGAAGGGCAGAGATGGTGTAGAATGCACAGCACTGGATGGGGTCATCAAGGGAAGGAGTGCAGGCAGAGAAGACAAGGGGACCAAGGATTCGGTTCTGAGGCTTGTGTCAAGAGGTCACAAGGAAAGGAGAGCCAGCAGAGGAGACTCAGAGTCAAAGCCAATGAGCTTAGAAAACCACCAGGTCAGTATTGGCCTAGAACCCAGTATGTGCCAACTTGACTGGATCTCGCAGCATCCAAATACATGGCGAAGCATCATTTCTGGTGTTTCTCTAAGGCTGTTTCCAGGTGAAGTGAACACTTGTGTCCGTGGACTCAGCAAAGCAGTCTGCCTTTCAGTGTGAGGAGGACATCATCCAGTCCCTTGAGGCCTGAAGAGAACAGGAGGGCGGAAGAAGGACTGGGCCTTTCCTGCCTGATGGAAAGAACAACAGGACACTGACCCTCTCCTGTCCTTGGCGCTACTTTCTCTGGTCTTCGGTCCCCGACTGGAATCTACACCTTTGGCTCCCTGGGTTCTCAGGCCTTCGGAGTCGGACTGAAGGAACCACCAGCTTTTCTGGGACTCCAGCTTGCAGACACCAAATTGCGGGAGTTCGCAGCCTCCAGAATTGCATGAACCAACTCCATTGGATAAAACTCTTCCCTAATATATACATCCTATTGTTTCCATGTCTCTAGGGAATGCTGAGCAATACACCAGGGGAGAGGAATGATCGACTCTGTCCAAAATGATGGGCAGGCCAATTAAGGAGAGGGCTCTGTGACAGCCTTTTGGTTTAGAAATATTGACGTCATTGTTAAGTTGACCAGAATGGATTCGGTTTAGTTAAGGTGTATACTTTTGGTCAGAGTGTGACTGTGCTGAAATGGGGGGAGTGAAAGTGGAGACAGTGTGTAAACACTCAATATGGGAGGATTGTTACCAAGGGGAGGCTAAGTGGCCCTTGACAAGGTAAGATGGAGTGAGGCAAAAAAAAAGGTTTCTTGTCTGCTTTCTCATTTGTTTTGTTTTGTTTTTACGATAAAAATAATAGCAGTTTGTATGTTGACAGGAATAATCTAGCCCCTGGGGAGAAAATTGAGGCTGATGTTACAAATGCTCTGAGATCGTGAACTTCCTTTTTGATTTAGCCAATCTAGATAAAAGGTTTCTGCTACTTGCTCCCCGAAGAATTTTCCCCACAGAGTGAGCAATGTCTTTGTACTCTTAAGTCTCTTCTGTGTTATGCATGTTGAGGTATAATATTTAATGGTGCTCTTATTCTGGCTTGAATGATGAATCATAAGGTCACATTAATTAGTTGGGGACATAGTTTCCGAAGCCATAGATGCCAATCCTGGGCCTGCCACTTAACAGCTGTAAACTTGAACAAATTACTTAACTTCTGTGTTTCAGTTTCCTCATATGGAAATGGGGCTAAGAATGGCACATATCTCAGTGTTTTTCTTACCAAATGGGGTAAAAGCATTTCAAAAGCTTCCAAAAGGACTTTCTAGATGTGCTAAATATTTCATAAATATCAAGGATTATTAAATCTGCAAAGTTCTCCTTAGCTAACATGCAACTAGCAAACTGATGCTATTCTCAGCTCCATTTTATAGGCAAGGAAACTGGGAAACTGAGCTGTTAATTAAGACGAAATACAAATTATAAAATAAATGTTACTGGAGTCCCTGTCATGGCTCAGTGGTTAACGAATCCGACTAGGAACCATGAGGTTGCGGGTTCGATCCCTGACCTCGCTCAGTTGGTTAAGGATCCGGCATTGCTGTGAGCTGTGGTGTAGGCCAGCAGCTTTAGCTCCATTTAGACCCCTAGCCTGGGAACCTCTATGTCATGGGTGCAGCCCTAGAAAAGACAAAAAGAGAAAAAAAATTAAAAATGTAAAAAATTACTGTTACTATATGGACTGTATCATGATGCCTGGAGTGATGTGTAATTTTATGTGTTTAGTGGACTGGCCACAGAGGATGCCCAGATATTGGCTCAAACCTTACTCCCAGTGTGTCTGTGAGGGTGTTCTGGATGGGATCAACATTTGCACAGGTGGACTGAGGAAAGCAGGTCGCGGTCCAGTAAGATGTCCCAAATCAATTCTTTGAAAGCCTGAATAGAACAAAAAATCTGACCTTCCCTCAAGCAGCAGGGAATGGAGCGTTATGGCTTGGGTGAGGGCAGTGAACATTGGTCCTTCCAGGCCTGTGGACTTGAACTGAAAAAGCACATCTTGAGACTCGATCCCAGCAGCTTTTGGACTGGAACCTACACAACTGGCTCTCCTGGTTCGCGGGCTTTTGGATTCAGGCAGAAACTAGACCATCAGCTCACCCAGGTCTCTACCTTGCTAGCAGATCTTGGGTCTTATCATCTTCTAAAAACATGTGAGCCAATTCCCAATGAAAATGCCTTTCTGCTTCTCCCTCTAAGTGTCCTATTGGTTCTGTTCCTCTGGAACCCTAACAAGTACATCTGGGAAGGCACAAGCCACAGGTGCAAGGAGGACTGACTACATGAGGACATGATGTAACTCAGTAAAGAGTGGGCAGAATGAGCAGAGGAGTTCCAGATAGACAATCACGGGCACAAAACAGGTTTCAGGAAATAATTATCCAATGGTCATTAAAGGTCATGGTAGGCAGAATTCTAAACATGATCTCCCAAGAGATCCCATCATAATCCCAGGTACTGTAAATAAGAGGAGGGAACACATGCCTGTTTGCATCATGCTGCATGGCTAAAGGGATTTTGCTGTTGTAATTGAGGTTATTAAACCACTGACCTTAAAGCAGGGAGATTAGCCAGGATTACCCCAAAGGGCCAGACCTAAGCTAATCCCAGGAGCCCGTTAAAAGCAGAGAGTTTTCTCTGGCTAGCAGAAGAAGGGAAGCAAGGGAGATGTGAAGCACAAGGAGGATTTCATACACCATTGATTGCTTGCTTGAAGAGGGAGGACCCCACATGAAGAGAAATACAGGCAGCCTCCGGACTCGGAGAGCAGCACCTGACACCATCCTGCAAGGGCGAGCTTTGGTCCTCCCACCATAGGACGTGGATTCTGCTAATCACCTGGATGGGCCTGGAAGCTGCTTCTTCCCCAGAGCCGGAAGGTAAGACCCCAGTGCAGCTGACACCTTGATTTCAGCCTTGTCAGAGAACTCACTTGATCTGCGCCACGTGTCTTACCTATGCAAACCATGAAATAGTAAATATGTGTTGGTTTAAGTTGCCAAATTTGTGGCAATGTGTTATGTAGCAATAGAAAACTGATGCATGGGTATTTAAGATATTACTGAATTGGATCGGTTGGGCTTAGGGTAATTCTCTGTATTATCCAACCTACTGGGGAGGGTGGGGAATCATTTCTGGCCCAGCTATGAACACACGTACTTCTAAGGGGCAAATGAAAAGCACAACCAAAGTCACAGTGCAGAGAATGCTACCTCCAGTTACTGAAGAGTAACTGCAATACAGAGGCAAGAGCAGAGAGCTTACGGCACGATGCCAACACGAGGACACATCCTGGTAAGATGGGGGCCACACGGGGTGTGAAGGGCTTGGACCCTGGAGCTGCCCACTCAGTCCCTGCCATTAGATAAGGCACAACATTCCCTTCCCAGGCTCTCTACGGGCCAACAACAGACAAGCACATTTGGGTAACTGCAGCTAGTGGCTCTGAATTAAGGTGAAATATAAATTACTATGAAAAAGGGTTTGATGTCATAGACATCCTTGGAGGCTTTAGAGGCAGACAGACTGGCTCCGACACTCTGTGATCCGAGCTGTGTTTCAGGATTCTCATTTATTAACTGTGTGTGAGTGTGTCTGTGTGTGTGCAGGTAAACCACCTCCTCGATAAACAACTCTGACAGATCGTTACAGACCACTGGAGTTAAGATCCGCCTGCATGATTTTCTGTCCTAAGACAGCTGGATCAGCTTCACTGATCCCTCTACCCCCAGAGCGCATGGAACATACGGGTGTTCTGACTACCCCAGCTCCCTGTGCTCACAGCCTCCTACTACCACAGTCCTGCTGACCTCCTGCCTTCAGAGTCAGAGTCAGCCTTTCTAACAACCTCTCGGTTTCTGCCATGTCCTCCCGGTGGGAGTCTTTTGAAATCCCCTAGACTTTGCCAATAACAATGGATTGAAACATCACCTAAGAAAATTGGACATGAGAACCTAATTCATGCATATAAAACTGGTAATTCGATGATTTCATTGTTTTCTTGAATGTCACAAACTCAGGATTTAGGGATCCCATCCGTGAGCCCCCAAACAAGGGAATTTCCAGGTTCAGGCACCCATGTTCATGTCACAGGAACTCAGCTCCCCTGACCTGACTCCAGATCCAACTGCCTTTGTCTTCCCTCAGCCCAAATCCTTGTCTCCTCTTCCTCTTGTCCTCTCTTGCTCTGTAAATGTACTCTGTGGATACTTCTATTTCAGAAATTACATTCCCTTTTGTGTTTGCTTTTCTGTGAGATCTGCAAGGGCTGGGACCATGGTTCCTTTGCTCTTGGCTGATCCGATATGACGTACACTGCACGAAACATGGCTCGGCATTGCTGAAGGTCTGTTGAATTCATGTCTTTCATTTGAAACTCTGGCAGCAAAGACATCCACTTGCACTCTGGGGGTAGGACAGTAGATGTTTTCAATACGGGAAGCACATGGGCAGGTTTTCACTACCAGGTGCCATGCAAATCTGTCCAGAATCTAGGAGGTTTTGGAGAATGAGAGCTGGTTCAGCTGCCCATGTGCCTCTGCACAGCCTGGAGCACAGACGTTAACACACAACATGCCTTAAAGCAACAAGTCCCAGACCTGAGTCATGTGGAAGCCTTTCCACATCTGCCACCCTGAGTATAACGTTACGGGCTTAAGAGTTTACATAAAGTACTATTTTTCATGAGTAAAAATCTAAAAGTAAATAAAATAGTGACAGAACAATGGTATGGAATTTTAAAATTGACATCAGAGACTCTTATAAACCCAGGAACTTTTTTCATAAAAAATTTTTGTGAGGTGGGCCAGACAATTAATTGTGACAGCCATTCTCCTAAATCCCACCTCTGCCCCTCCCCAGGTGTGTGGTGAGCATCAAGTTACCCATCCTCCTAGGCCTTCACTTCCTCATTTGCGCAACTGGAACAAAGGTACTTATGCCACAGGGATGTTATAGAAACAGTCAGTGAGATTTGCAAAGTACCTCAAAGAGCTTTTATCCTCTCTCCTGATATAAATTTAGGAAAGGACAACATAATATAGGATTCCTGTATAAGAATTTGGGGAACTAGGCACATCAGAAAGCTCATCCAAAACAGCAAGTCAAGGATAACTCCTCTGAGCTGTAGGCTGGTAGGAAATGCACTCTGAGCAACGTTAACGTGAAGTTTAGAAACTAAGGGTCTCACGGATGGCCTCTCCTAGGAGATTCTGTTGAGCTCTTGAGAAAACTCTAACAAAACCACTGATGTCTAAGCGTGCCCTGAAGTAAATACCCCGGGGAGAAGGCGGGGAATAGGAAAGGCAATCCGTTTTCCCACAAATCTCCAATTCCAGACACTGAGGCCCAACTCCGAGCCCGGGGTCAGAGGCACACTACCAGGGTGCTCACAAGTGGTGCATCTGCCCAGAACAGGTGGGTTTTATCGGGGTCCTGAAGCTCTTACTAGGAAAGACAGGGTGTGGCCATTTTTCTTGATCCCAGACCTCACTGGTACATACTTTGTGGTCTTTATCAATGGAGCCTGTGAAATGTGCAGAACAGCTCGCTAACCCTGAGAAATCTGTATTTCATCTGAGGGAACTGGTCGCACAGTGCCTGGGCCTGTGGGAGAGAGCAGCACTGATAAGGAAACCACTCACCTTCCCTCCCAGGCCAGTCTGTCTCTGTGCAAGGAAAGGGCATCCTGCCAAGAACAAGATTCTCGCAATCGGAAAAGGCGGCTGCAACAAGGGACCCTCCCCAGGATCCAACATCATCACAAGTCATGAAGGAGTGGAAATAACAATCATTACTGTACTCCGGCACAAGGCCTGGAAACAGCCACCTTCCATCTCCACAAGCAGGAATCCGTCTTGAAGATACTGACATTTTGGCCAAAGGAGCTGGGAGGGGTCTCTGGGATGAAGAGCTTCCGCAAGGGTTAGGAGAAGGGAAGAAAAGTTTGGGGGAGTTGGGTCAGTGAGAAAAGGAAGGGAAGCAGACAGGACCGCTGGGAGTGAATGAAGCAGAGGACTGCCTATGTTGCATTCTTTCTGGGGTCTTGTCCTCACTGAGAGCCTGAGTCTCCCTCCCATTTAAGCAACTTCTGTCAGATCCTGGGCACAGGACAGAATGTCCATGATCTCAATATGCTCCCTTGTGAAGTGGGAAGGCCAGTGTTTCCTCTAAAGGTTTTTCTTACTTAATTATTTATTTTTTGTCTTTTTGCCTTTTCTAGGGCCGCACCCAAGGCACATGGAGGGTTCCAGGCTAGAGGTCGAATGGGAGCTATAGCCGCCGGCCTTCGCCAGAGCCACAGCAACGTCAGATCCGGGCCGCATCTGGGACCTACACCACAGCTCACAGCAGTGCCGGATCCTTAACCCACTGAGCGAAGCCAGGGATCCAACCTGAAACCTCATGGTTCCTGGTTGGATTTGTTATCCACTGAGACATGACGGGAACTCCTCTGAAGGGTTTTTATTAGGATTCAATTAAAAAAGTTTGATGAAGAACTTCTTTGCTGCTCATCATTGTCTGTACTATTAATTCTCTTTAAACTCTCCTTTCAACTATTTCATTACATTCTTTTGCATTCAGGGTGCTTCATTATATAGCTATGTTTTGTTCTCAAAGACACCATTTTATGTGAAAAAGATATATTATGTAAATGTGTATATGTTCTGCACAGATAAAGCAAAAACCACTTAGGGAATGAAGGCCTGAGGAATGGACATGCCACCCTAGGTCATGCTGTGTAGGAAGCACAGAGCTGGCCTAGGAGGGCTCCATGGAAAAAGAGTCAGGCTCCTGGCCCGGCGGACTAGCAGCGTTGGCCTGGCAGCTGACACACACATGGTGCGCACAGAGGTGGCATCTCCTGCAATAACTGCCATTTGGAAACAGGAAGGTTTTCCCCATGACTGTCACCTTCAGAACTTCGCTGATGGATTAATGCAACAAATCTTCAGTAGCGCCTTTCCAGTTGTATCCCAGAGTGTCCTGGATCATGGACTGACCAAGACCACTGAGATGCGGCCCTTGCCCTTAAGGGTATCACACTGTACCAAGGCAGGCTGGCACATTCCTTACATCAACAGATACTGTCTGCATGACCACAGTGTGTGCTCAGCAAACTTCCGGGCTGCTCCAGATAGACCAGTGAGCAAGAGACAAAGATCCCTAAGACCAAGGGCCTCACAGGCCAGCAGGAGCTCTACAGGAGGACAGAGATAAGCAGAAACATTAACAAAGAAGTAAATAACACAGTCTGCTGGGGGACAAGTGCTGTAACAAATGGACCGGGGAGGCCTGGGCAAAGGGGATCCAGGATCCGGTGAGGGTGGGGGAAGAAGGGTCCACTTAGCAATATGCAGTCCTGTGGCCTGGGGAGCCCTCACTGACAAGGCGAGAACCGAGCGAGGCCTCCATGGAAGTGAGGAAGCCAGCCAGGCCAGTGAGGCTGAGGGGCATCCAGGCCAAGGGCGAGCTAGTCCAAAGGCTCCCAGGAGGGAGCCTGGCCGACAGGACCCAGAAACTGCAGAGGCCAGCTGAGCTGGAGCTGAGGGTCTGAAGGGGACGCTGCTGGGGTCAAGTAGGAGAGGAAAGGGCCCCAGATCTTGTAGGGCCCTGGAGACCTTTGTGAGGTTTAGCATTTGACGGGATGCTGAACAGGGAAGCTCTAGCGAGGGCTTAGTTGCTGCATTCGAGGGCTGTTCAGAGGACAGCCTCAGGGAAAAGGAGGGTATAGCAACCAGGGAACTGCAGGGAGTGAGCAAAGAGGCAGGAGAAATCAAGGAGCACTGCCTCTTTGAACCGGGAAACACTCACTTGGACTTGACCGCCACTGGCTTTGTGCTCACGCCCATGACTCCGCACATGGGAGCCCTCGCTCACCAGATCGCAACTTTAGATGTCCTGTATCTGTCTCCGTGGTTCGTTGATTAATCAAAGGAAACAATCGGGGAGGAATTTTTTGTTCTAATCACTTGGTATTTGACAAGTTTCTACTGACTTACTTATTATGGCTCCACTTGGAAGCTACTTCTGTGCTTCAGGAAAAACCAGAGACCAAGGTACATGAAGAAGCCTCAGCGCATGAAATCCCACGTGTGCGGCTGCCTCTGTTTACTCATCTTTCATCATGTATTTCTAATAAACAATTCCTAGGTGCACTAACCTCCATCCTCTATCATCCATGTAGCTTTTCTCACACCCTTTCGTTCAATCCACCTACTTGGAATCCCCGCCGGATGCCAAGTTCACTCACTGTGCTGCCTCAGCAGGAACAGGCATGTATCAGGCTGGCCCCTAGCCTTTAAATGTCTTGCAAACATGCAGACAGATCACAATGGCGCTCCTTGATGAGGGCCACCACAGAATTAAAGGCAAGGGATCCTGGGAAAAAGGCGGAGTGGAACTGAATCTCAGTGTAAGAGGTGGGTGAATACAAAGGGTCAGGAAAGCCTTGGGGGGAGAGTTGAAGTTAATGAGGGAGGGACTTTTATTATCCCCATTTTACAGATGAGAACTATCAAGGTCAAAGACACTCACTTCCTTAAGGCTACATAGCTACTGAGAGACCCAGGTTTAAACTCGAGGGGATGTGGTTGACAAAACACCAATTTGTCACTCTGACTACTACTACAATCACTTCCCCGGACTCGGGCTTCCCTTCAGTAGATCTAGAATCCTCTCAGGTATGTGTGGTGACTCTCCTGAAAGCCTGGGCCAGTTATGAATACCATAAGGCCCTGAGAAGGTCTGCAACATTCTGTCTGTGGTCAAAGGTCCTCTCAAGAGCTCCTCTGTCTTAGAACTGTTAACAACAAATCTAAAACATGGCACAAATGGACCTACCTACAAAACAGAAAGGGACTCACAGACATAGAGAACAGACTTCTCTTTGCCAAGAGTGATTAAGGGAGCAAGTGGGATGGACTGGGAGTGTGGGGTAGATGCAAACTATTACATTTAGAATGGATGGGCAATGAAGTCCTACGGATTAGCACAGGAAGCTATATCCCATCTCTTGGGATAGAACATCATCAAAGATAATATAAAAAAGTATGTGTATGTGTGTATACATATAGGTACATATATACACACACATATATATATATATACACACACACACATATATGACTGGGTCACTTTGCTGTACAGCCTAAATTGACACAACAGTGTAAATCAACTCTACTTTAATAAACAAAATTTTTACATATTTACCACAGAAGAGCCAGCTTTAGGTTCCATGCCCCTCTCACCCACAAAGGTGCCTAACTTTCCAGGACCATGCTTCTAGCGTTGCTGTCACCTTCTAATCTACGTGCTCCTTCCTAACTCAGAGAAAAGGCAGAAATATGTACCTTGGACACTTTGCTCTTAGAGCAGATTCTTTCAGCATTAGAAATGTACACAAAAGCTTGCACAGCAAAGGAAACCCAAAAGAAAACAAGAAGACAACTTACAGAATGGGAGAAAATAGTTTCAAATGATGCAACTGACAAGGGCTTAATCTCTAGAATATATAAACAACTTATACAACCCAACAGCAAAAAAACCAATCAATCAATGGAAAAATGGGCAAAAGACCTGAATAGACATTTCTCCAAAGAAAATATACAGATGGCCAACAAACACATGAAAAAATGCTCAACATCGCTGACTATAAGAGAAATGCAAATCAAAACTACCATGAGATATCACCTCACACCAGTCAGAATGGCCATCATTAATAAATCCACAAATAACAAGTGCTGGAGGGGCTGTGGAGAAAAGGGAACCCTCCTGCAGGTGGGAATGTAAACTGGTACAGCCACTATGGAGAACAGTCTGGAGATACCTTAGAAATCTATACATAGAACTTCCATATGACCCCGCAATCCCACTCTTGGGCATCTATCCGGACAAAACTCTACTTAAAAGAGACACGTGCACCCACATGTTCATTGCAGCACTATTCACAATAGCCAGGACATGGAAACAACCCAAATGTCCATCAACAGAGGATTGGATTCGGAAGAGGTGGTATATATACACAATGGAATACGACTCAGCCATAAAAAAGAATGACATAATGCCATTTGCAGCAACATGGATGGAACTAGAGACTCTCATCCTGAGTGAAATCAGCCAGAAAGACAAAGACAAATACCATATGATATCACTTATAACTGAAATCTAATATCCAGCACAAATGAACATCTCCTCAGAAAAGAAAATCATGGACTTGGAGAAGAGACTTGTGGCTGCCTGATGGGAAGGGGAGGGAGTGGGAGGGATCGGGAGCTTGGGCTTATCAGACACAACTTAGAATAGATTTACAAGGAGATCCTGCTGAATAGCATTGACAACTTTGTCTAGATACTCATGTTGCAACAGAAGAAAGGGTGGGGGAAAAATGTAATTGTAATGTATACATGTACGGATAACCTGACCCCCTTGCTGTACAGTGGGAAAATAAAAAAAATTATTTTAAAAAAATAAAATAAAATAAATTAAAAAAAGAAATGTACACAAAAGCTATGTTCTCCTGAACTCGTGGATTTCCCAGATAGAAAAAAATGAGAGCGGAGGAAGTCTGTACCACAAAGAATGACATGTACTGTGTGTGTGTCTCAGCAACTCTCAACACACGCGAAATCTGTCATAATGAAGGGAAGATTACCTTTGGAGTCAGACAGACCAAGGTGTGACTCAGCTCCATCACTTGCCATCTTCCTTACTTAAACCCATCTCAGCCTGTTTCCTACTCTGGTGAAAGAGATTTTGATACTTATTTTTCAGTTTTGCTGGTAAAAAAAAAAATATTAAATGTATCAAGCAGACCATCAACAAATCAACTCAATGCCCAGAGTGATCACAAAATAGATTGTTGCTTTTTCCTAACACTAATTCCTTTTCATGTTTGCAGGGGAAATTGAACAAGTTCTTAAGTATCATGCCCAGGTGACATTCTTCATTGGTGGCAGCTACAAGGGCCCTCAGATGTGCTTTTCACTATATTGTGAAGAAAAGGAGATGAACATCCAGAGGGAAAAGACCTTTCTTTGAACTCAGTGACTCTTAGCAAATGAACCCCTTACCTAAAAAGTCAACTGAGTGTCATCAATAAATGCCACAATAAGCCATAGCTCTTGATAAAATAATCCTTTTGACAAGACAGGGTGACACTGTAAGAGCACAGGCTAAAGAGACATGAGTATTTGAACTCAAATGCAAACTTCACTCTAAGCTTTCTTTTCCATGAAATAGAAATAATAACTGCCTCCTTAGGATTTCATGGGCTGTCAGTTAAACAGGATACAGGGCTTAACACAGTGCCTGACACGAAGACAGACAGGTACAAATATTACCTGTCTTAACCTCAACCCTTTCCTTCCCACTACAGGGAAAGTTCAATGTCAACCTCCTCAAACAGAGGTTAAACTTCTACTATGCAACATACTTTCTCTCTTTATTTTTGGCTGGATTTTGATGGGTGGCTGTTAATGATTGTGTCAGCTGGCTTTTGATGCAGAAGAAACCACCCTCAAATTAGCAACTTTAAACAATAACTAATTCTTTTGCTGGCAATTCTGCAGGTCAGCAGTTGGAGCTGAGTTCAGCTAAGTGGTCCTTCTGCTGTTCTCGGAAGGTTAACTTCTGCATCCACGGTCAGTGCCCTATCACCTAAGTGGCTCCCCTGGGGGCTGCATGGTCTAGGATGGTCTCACCCACACTTCTGGCAACGGATTCACTGTCAGCTGGGATGAAAGCCACGCATGGACCCTGTGATGCTCCTCCTCCACCTAGCCCAGGCTTCCTCATGTTGTTGTCATCTTCCTTCAAGGGCAGTAACCTCAGAGGGCAAACCCCAGTGCACAAGCACTTTCCAGTTCTCTGCTTGCTTCTCCTTTGCAGTTGTCCCATCAGACAAAGGACGCTCCATTGCTAAGGCCAAGGACAATTTGGGTGGCATGCACCTGTTGCAGCTATTACTCTAACAGTCTACTACTACAGTGGCTCATAAACAACCTTGTACATCAGTGCAGAAACACTGAATTACAGATAAATCACAGAGTGGACTGCTAGTCTGTCAAAAAAAGATTTCTAGCCTTCTTTAGAAAAAGTCAAAACTATCTTGCCCTACTGTTTTAATAGGAGGAAAATAAAATTATTTTATGAAATGGGAGGAGATGGTACCAGGTAATTGCAAAGCAGACTTGTGATGTGGCTGGAGCCTGTTTGGACTACCTCTTCCTCCAGACTCCAGCCCAATCTGGAAGCTATGCTAGAGTTCACCCTGATGTATTCAAATATCTTGTACAGCTAAGTAAAAGTCTTATCACTTTCTACTACAATGCCCTAACCATATTTTTCAGGATCCTTTGTTATTTTATTTATTTTCTGGTGGTTGATATTGCTACTTTGAATGTCATCATTTACCCACTGTATTTTCTACAGGATTACTGCTGATATAAATGAAAGTTCTTGGTACTTTAAATATTAACATTTATTCATTTCTACCATTGAGATGTTTCCCAAGAATATATTCCTACCATCTGCAAAAAATGACAAGTTTGTCCGCTTGACCAAAAGGGTAGGCTTCTTCTCTTTATAGTCTCTTTACACTGGAAAGGTCTAAAATGATATTTAATGTTACAGATGATAATGAGAATATTTGTCTAGATCCTGATTATAATGGATCTTGTTTCTAGCTGTTTTACATCATTGGCGTATTTGTAAGTATGGACACACTGAGGAATATGCCCTGCTAAAATGTATTTTGCTAGTTTTTTTGTTGTTGTTGTTTGTTTTTAAAGGGCCAAACTTGCAGCATATGGAAGTTCCTGGGCTACGGGTTGAATTGGAGCTGCAGCTGCCAGCCTACACCACAGCCACAGCAACGCCACATCTGATCCACATCTGCCACCTACACCACAGCACACAGCAAAGCCTGATCTTTAACCCACTAAGTGGGGCCAGGGATAGAAGCCACATTCTCACAGATACTAGCCAGCTTTGTTTCCCCTGAGCCACCATGGGAACTCCTTCCTAGATTGTTTTTAACCATGGACTGTTACTTCCCTCCAGATGATTTTTGATCACCCAAATAGCATTAAAATATGGTCATTAGCAGTAGTACGCCCACGGGTTGAAGTCATTCTCTTTATGTCTCCATTGTATCATAGCCTTCATATGTTTTTGTTATATTATGCCCACATATTTTTGGCATCTTGCTCTAGATGTTGACAGTAGTCTTGCCACCGGGAAGAGAATCATTTTTATGAGCTCTTTTGGGTACATATGGGCTGGAGCAGACCCTGGGAAGCTGAACTAACTGGTTATTTAACTCGACTGCAAAATTTCTTAAACAGTTTCCAAGTACCTTTCCATTCCGTTTCCCCTTGATGAGTGGATTATGTCACTGGAAAAGTGAGTTGCTGTGATCCTCCTTACCTGAGACCAGCAGAGTTTCTGTGGGGAACAGAGAGACAAAGATGACTATGGCGCCATGTGGCAAAAGGTACCGGGGCATCGGAGGTCTTGGCCATAACGCTGTGGTGAGAGCAGGGAAACAATAAGGGAAACTAACAGGGAGGAGGAAGGCTTTCGGTTGTGACAGCTGGGGCTGTGGGCTGGGCAACACTTCTTGGCCAAGGGGGCAGGATGACCAGACAGAGGTGAGTGAGCACCAAGTGGCCTTGCTGGAGTCCCAGGACCAGAGAATTCCAAACATCAAAATGTAAACTGTGAAGGGATTGCCTTAGGCGTGTTTCCCAAAACCTCAACCAGTACTTCTCAACGAGAAAGAGAGAAGGCTGGGGTGTGGGGAGGATGGAGAGTCCTGGGATTTACTCAAAGCTTCCTTGGGGTGGTTCTCCAGCAGTTGGGTGACCATGACCTAAAGTGCAAAGGTCTGAACTAAGTAGGTGAAGAGTTTTCTGATGAGGAAACCCACGGAGGGGCCGAGGTTGGGTAAGACGTCAACAGGGGTTCGAGAAAGGTGGTCAGTTGTGGGCTGTGTCAAGCTGCCTGGCAAGGCGAAGAACCTGTTGAAGAAATAAAACTGCATGATATGACTCAGCAAAGATTATTAGGTGCTTTTTGCCAAGAAAACCGAGGATCATCTGCACAAAACCGGGGCCTTCCAAGAAACAAGCCAGCACCCTTCATGATGGGTGACGAAAGTGACGGTGACCAGACTTACCCCGCCATCTGTCCTGCGTGTAAAAGGACTGCGTTTGTGCTTCCTGCAACCCGGTGGCGAGGGTGAGGATGAGGAGAAACAGCCGCGTCTGCCTCAAAGGCACACGTGGACAGAAGGGTGGCCAGAGTCACAACGCAGTGAATGTCCCCCCGCGGGATGGAGAGTCCCAGCCCGCTGGGCGCGGGGCGCGGGGCGCCTGCGCAGTGGGCCCGAGACACAGGGCACAAGAGGGAGCCCCGAGACCCCCGCCCCCGCCCCTCGCCCTGCGGCGAGGACGCGCACGCGCCTGGGGACGCGCACGCGCCTCACCTCGCTCAACCCCGGCCCGGAGCCTGAGGAGGGAGGGAGACGCGCACCACAGACGCGGGTGGGCTCCGCGCAGAGTGGCGGGCTCGCGGCTCCCGGGCGACGACGGCGGCGCGGCGGCGGCGGCGGGGACGGGGGCGGCGGCGGCGGCGGTAGCACCGCCCCTGCTCAGGCGTCTGCGCCCAGGACCCCCGGCCGGCCGCGCGGGGGACGGAGCGACTGACGTACCTCGCGCGCCCCCGCCCCCGTCCCCGCCCCGGCCTCATCTTCCCCGAGCTCCCGGGGCTCGCGGGCTCAGGCGCCTCTCGCTCCTCGCCCCTCGCCGCGGCCCTTTCTCTCCCGAGCGCCTCGGAGCGCCTCTGCCGGGCGGCGTCGGGACCCGAGCAGCGGCGGGAGGGCGGGCGGGCGGGCGGCCGGCGCAGGCGGCCCCGAGGATGAAGTGCAAGCCGAACCAGACGCGAACCTACGACCCGGAGGGGTTCAAGAAGCGGGCGGCGTGCCTGTGCTTCCGGAGCGAGCGCGAGGACGAGGTGCTCTTAGTGAGTAGCAGTCGGTACCCGGACCGCTGGATCGTGCCGGGCGGGGGCATGGAGCCCGAGGAGGAGCCCGGCGGTGCGGCCGTCCGCGAGGTGTACGAAGAGGCGGGAGTCAAGGGGAAGTTAGGCCGGCTCCTGGGCATTTTCGAGCAGAACCAAGATCGCAAGCACAGAACGTACGTGTATGTACTGACTGTCACTGAGATTCTGGAGGATTGGGAAGATTCGGTGAGCATTGGGAGGAAGCGAGAGTGGTTCAAAATCGAAGATGCCATCAAGGTTCTCCAGTGCCACAAACCCGTGCATGCCGAATACCTGGAAAAACTAAAGCTGGGCGGCTCCTCAACCAATGGAAACTCCGTGGCCCCGTCCCTGCCAGAGAGCGCTCCCTAGTATGTACCGCTCCTGCACAGACGTCTGCTTTCCGCCTACCTTACAATAAATAGTGCCCGGAGCACCTCTGAGAGCGTGTGCCCTCTCACCGGGAGGAGAGAGGCTTCTTTTGTTTCCTTGGCAGACCTCTGAATCAGGCTTGCAAACTGTCTCAGTGGCCAGGCACTGTTTGTTTCCAGGCAATTTGCACGTTTTTCAGAGGCTTTTCAGAATCTCTTCTTGGTAGCCCTGTAACATTTCGGAAAGCCAAAGTCACAGGAGTGTTTTTGTTGTTTGCCTTTAAAGGTGCCTTAACTGCTCACCCGGACTCTGTGTGTGTGTGTGTGTTGTGTGTGCATGCGCGCATGTGCTTGCGCGTACAGGTGCGTTGCGTTTTGGGTACCAGTCTTGTGGTTTGCGTTGTAGTCAAGGCCTTGGAAATCGGATCACTTTGGTTGTGTGGCATTTTCAGTCATTTTTTCATAGGTGGTTTTCTCATTCACAGCTTTCACCCTAGTCCGCAAGCCCTTCTACCGTGGGAATTGATTTGAAGGACCAGTTTTGTATTTCCAAAAAAGCGTTTCTGAAATTGGACATCTCGTGCTTTCTCACTGAGCAGTCTTCAGAAATGTGATCTCATTTGCCCTTTTTGGAAATTTCTCTATTCGTGTGTCGATATTTGATTTTCAGCACACTTTTGCAACTGGTCATTTTTTACCTCTTACTTGAAAAACGACCATTTTCCCATATGGCCCAAACATAGCTTAGCAGAATTTTATTTTTTTAAGAGTAAACCCCCCTGGGAAGGTATTTTTAGCCACACACGTCCTGCTCTGTACCTGTTCATGAAAACTATTCAGAGTATGATTTACCATGGTCAACTTGCAACTCCCATTGCTTCTGTCTCAGTGCCCTAGAACAACCATGGTTCTCTTGACCTAAACTAGTCTTTGAACGAAAGTTCTTTTGTATATTTGAATTTGTGATAGTCTCCTTAAACTTGTCTGAATACCAGTAGCCAAAGGAAAGGAATATTACGTGGTAATTACGTCCCAGTGGACTGAGTTAGCTTTCATGATATTCAGGTTGTTACAGGCTTCTCAAACTGTTAGGACACCTGAACACTCTCTCATAAAGATTTAGGATAAACGTTTTGTGTCACACAACAAACTTTCTTGGGCGCCAGGTTAAAAGCTCTTACATCTGCTTCAATACTTGTTTGAGATAAGGGATGCTATCTTAAATGCATAGGTCTCTCTTCTGCACATACCGTTTTTCCCTTGGCCATGGTAAGTAGGTAGATGTAAAGCCTGCTTTGTGAAGTGGCTATTGGTATGTGGAAAGATCATTTCTAATTTTTAGGGCACCCTGGAATGTGTCATATTATTATTGATAGATATTTTGTCTCAGCTAATTTGGAAGCATCATTGTTATGCACTCTGTTAAGAAGTTTAGACACTTGGAACTCTTATCTTTTATCAGGAAAGTTGAGGAAAAGCCTACTTTGTGAAGAAAGTATGAATGAGGGAATGTCTTTCTATATATAACATTTAACACCTCCAAAATATTCTACAAACCAATAATAAAAGTGGATAATAACTGTAATTTAAACACTTTATTCTTCTGCAAGTTATTTTTTTAAAAAGAACATAATCACTGGTAGAATTGAATATTGCCACCTTTTTTTTCAAAACTTTGATGTCACTATTTTCAAAATAAGATCTTTGCCATATATAGATATGTCTAAATAAACTGTTGTGGTGCAGTTGACAAAAATTGTTGAAAGTGAACAGCTTTCAAAAACCAATCATGATTTAATATTCTAAATTATGTAAATCAAATGTGTTTCAAAAATACATTTTTTTTTGGTACAGAAAGATAGGGGTTATTTTTAAAACAAACTTTCTAAATCCCACAAGTTAACCTTTCCTATCCCACCAATCCAAATAGACCAGTGATATTCTCAGTTACCTGAAATTTTTCAGGGTATACACTGACAGCAAAGAAGTTGGTTTATGGATTTCCTATCGTGGCGCAGTGATTAATGAATCCGACTAGGAACCATGAGGTTGCAGGTTCCATCCCTGGCCTTGCTCAGTGGGTTAAGGATCCGGCTTTGCCGTGAGCTATGGTGTAGGTCGCAGATGCAGCTCGGATCCCGCATTGCTGTGGCTCTGGCGTAGGCCATAGGCTACAGCTCCAATTCGACCCCTAGCCTGGGAACCTCCACATGCTGTGGGTGTGGCCCTAGAAAAGACAAAAAGACAAAAAAAAAAAAAAGTTGGTTTGTTGTTTTAGGATCATTTCATGTATAAAAGTGCCACCATCTAAAATGCTGTTGTAAATACCTGGGAGGTTTAACTTGTATATAATATCCTTAGATAATAATGCAGGATCCTGTTTTAACTTTTCAACTGTGTATTTGACAGATATGAAAAGTAAAATATTTGTGTTAATCAACTCTTGTTAGCCTGCAAATATTTGCTGTATTTTATTCAGAAACATTTGGATTGAGTTCTTTCACTTGCTAGGATTATCTTCAGGGCCCAGTTATCTTCAGTTCATGAAGTTTGTAAAACTCCTTTCATTTCTAACTTGCAAAAGAACGTCTTATAGTTATCACACTTTAAGCTTTCAGATTCACATGAGCAGTTCTTGTTATGTATTTGGAGTTCCGTCCAAAAAAAAAATTAAATGAACGAACCAAAAAGCCTTTCGTTTTTAAAAAAAGAAATCAGAAAAATTGAGGTTAAAACAGTTGACACAGAGGTAACCAACCAAATGGTATCTAGTTAACCTCTATCCTCCAAGAATTTGATTCACAGTTGTGATTTTCTTTCTCAGAGTTGTTACATAGCACCCATGCATTATTTTTATGATTATTGACTAAAAATTGCACAGATGAATCATTCAATTCACACACCACCCCCCCGCAAAAGAAAACACTGCATTGATCAAAGATAATTTCAGACATGAGGTAGAAATTTGAGGCAGAAAATTATTTTCAGCATGCTTTTTGAAGACTGAGTTTTCTTTTCCCCAACTGGACAAGTGCCTATTCTTATCTTTAAGAAACTTTTAAGAAGACATGTTGAAGTAAAGGTAGTATGGAAATGTTTGATATATACTTTGCATGTATATCCAATCTATTATGTTTTTTAAGAACCCTATGTTTTCTTGATCAGATCATGTCAAAAGAAGTAACTCTAAAAGGGGTAGGAGGTGGCTATAAATATTTTTAATTCTCTCGTATGGCTTAATTTGAGAGAACTGTAACATTTTTGTATTTAGAAACATCAGATAAATATTGCAAGGATGTGTGTGAGTCTCTGTGTGTGTGTGTGAGCATGAGTGTGTGCATGTGTTTAAGAACAGGAATGGGCAGCTTCTAAAGTAATAGCAACATAAGAGGGCCCTTCTGGGACAGATGAGTTAAAGGGCTCTGAAGCCTGAGCTGCTTGCTCCTCTCACTTCCTACTAAGTGGAATATGATTATAAGAAAGAGCAATTCCTCCATCAATAGTTGTTAACTGGAAAAAGGGAGGTGAAAATGCTGCTTTAAAGCCTGTAATACTAACAGCTGGCCAGAGTTTTCTTTTTCAGAGTTCCTTTTGTAGAATCACCAAGCAAAACAGGAAATATTTTAAGCATCGTTCTAGTATTGTAATCATCTTTCTGAATGACTGTTGACATGTTAGACTATGAACTCTTTGACGACTAGGACCCAGCCTGAATCTGTCCTTATCCTCAGAGCCTAGGACATTGGCTAAAATTTGATGTCATTGATCCACAATAGAAATGTCTACTTAATAGTATATTCTTGATTTCTTAGCTTTATATTTTAGCTTGGACAATCTGTTATTCCTCAGGCTCTCATGTGGCCTCATGGTGGAATTGCATTGGATAATTCACTGAAGGCTTTTCGATGAAGCATAGCAGACTTTCAATAAATATTTGTTGACTAGAGGAATTGATGAACCAATAAAACTATTAATGAGATATTTTTTTTTAGGTGAATGGCATAGATGTTGTTCAGATTTACTTTGAAAGAATCAAGTGTGTGAACCCAATGATGAATGGAATTGTGAAGACAGGTGAGCTCTTTCACGCTCCCAAGGACACAGTTCATCCTATCCTTTTGGACACCTCTTCCCTGTTTATTACAGTGACTATTCTCCAGGTTGTTGCACTACTACTGTATCTGTACAGACTTCTAATTTGGCAACGATGGCCTTTTTTGTGCTTTTATGATTATGTGTCTATATTTCCTACCAGTTATATGACATTGAGTGCAAGGATCTTATTTCCTTAGTCTTTTTATATATCTAGCATACAAGGCATCACTTGAAATATGGTAGACATCACTGAAGATTTGTCTAGAAAATTAATATTTTGTAATGACACTGAATGCATTTACCCTCTAATCTGTTGTTAGTACAGTAAATGCTGTCTGTTTAGCATATTTGTGGCTTTTGTATATCACATGTCACAAAAGTGTTTAAAGGCAGCTGTGAGACGTTAGAAAGCAAAAATTCATACTCTTATGTCTTTGTCATCCCAGATATTATGTGCCTCCTAATGGCATACACTACACCACCTATGAAATATATGTGCCAAAATTTTGAACCTAAATCTGACTGTGCCTCTAGACAGAACTCCTAATGTATAGAAAACACAGGGAACAGAGAAACATTACAACAAAAAGATGGTATCAGTAGAATCCAGACCACAGGAAAACATTATAGGACAAATGACTCAGTACCTTCAGTAAATAAATTACCAGGATGAAAGAAATGGAGGATGAACCTATAGATTAAAAAAGACTTGAGACTTATCAACCAATTGTAATGTATGGATTTTTTTTGGATCCTGATTTGACCAAACTGTAAAATAAATACGTTTTGAGACAATCCGGATAATTTGAAAAGTAACTTGATATTTGATATTAGTTGGAATAATAGTATTACGGCTATGTTGAAAAATAAGAGTCCTTATCTTTAAGTAAGAGATTCTCAAGTATTTACAATTGAAATGATACCAGAATAATAGGTTTGGATGTTAATTGTCTTGGAGATATTGATGAAAAATGATTGGCTTTGACTTGATAATTGTTGAAGCTGGGTAGTGGTTAAATGATGGTTCATTACATATGTTCCTCTCTACTTTTGTATATTTGACATTTTTTATAATAAAAAGTTACTAAAAGTAGTTGTCAGAATTCTTCTTGAGGCTAAGATGTAAGGAATAGAAAACGAAAGATTTTAGATTGTTTAGAAGACATTGGCTCTGGGATGCCATTTCTGGTCTAAGCATTTTTTTCAAATGCTCAAAAAGAGGGGGGCAAAAAATACCCTGGACTAGCTAGTATTCCCCTTGATACACATAATTGTTAGGAGTTTTTTTATTTTTCTCTCTTAATTTGGCCCATTGAAATAGGAAGAGTTAAAATTTATCTATTGGAAGATGGGAATGGATTATCATATGTTCTCTCTCTTTTTTCTTGCTATAGTTGATTTACAATGTTCTGTCAATGAAAGTTTTTTGATAACACATATGGTCCAGTTCGTATTAATGTTAAAAATCAAAGGGGGTAAGTCTCCAGGGTGCAAATTTATGGGATTATAAAAATCCACAGAATGCATTTTTAAAATATTTTAGAATATTGGCTGTAGACTTGATAGTTGTACATTCATTAAAGTTATATTTGAAGGTATGTGAACACAGGCAAGTAAGTAGTTAATATTCTTGACTTCAGTGAACCACTTTGTGTTTCACCAACCCCAGATATTCTTTCACTTATGAACTGTGCTTAGAATTCTGTAAAGGCTAGGGAGTTCCCGTCGTGGCTCAGTGGTTAATGAATCCGACTAGGAACCATGAGGTTGCAGGTTCAATCTCTGGTCTTGCTCAGTGGGTTAAGGATCTGGCGTTGCCGTGAGCTGTGGTGTAGGTCGCAGACTCGGCTTGGATCCCACGTTGCTGTGGCTCTGGTATAGGCCAGCAGCTACAGCTCTGATTCGACCCCTAGCCTGGGAACCTCCATATGCTGTGTGAATGGCCCAAGAAATGGCAAAAGGACCAAAAAAAAAAAAAAAAAAAAAAAAAAAAAGCTGTAAAGGCTGCAGCCTTCTAGGTCAGAGTTAATGAAGCTGTACTGAAATCAACAGACATGGGATCTGTCCTGACTTATTTTGTGGGTCAAGGAGGAACAGACAGAAAGTGAGAACAAGATTGGAGGTCCCTTCCAGGGAAGATAAACACCTTCACAAGAGTGATGGGCTGTGAAGACGAAGCCGCCCATGCTGCTCCTTGCTACTCTGTAGGTTGTGTTTCAATCCCAATTGCACACAGTTCCCCCAGAAACAACCATTTCCTGGAAAAGAGATGAAAGGTTTACCTCAGAGCTTTTTACTATCCACAGGTGGGCAGAGCTTTCACTTCCAAGCTTCCCCCGTTAGAAGGAACAGAAAATTCCTAGAAAAATTTTTATTCATCTTTCCCTGGAAGTTGTTTCCTAACTTGAGTTTTAGCATATTTTTTTAATTTGGAGGCAATCAGAGTTAAGGGAATGGAACAGTAGGTGATGGCTGCAATTAAAACAAATTGTGGTTTGGGGTCCAACAGGGCATAGCTCAAAATTGGTTGGACCAAGAGTCAGATTAGCTGCAGTTCAAGTCTGTACGGATACATGCGAGAGTTCCAGGCTACCATGGAGGAGCCATTCCCTTACCACTCCATTCACGTATCTAGCTAGGAATTCTTTCTTATAAACATAAGCTACTAGTTGTGGCCATTCTGAAGACACACAATAGACTTCCATTCAAAATTTGGTTCAGATGTTGAGATTTGATGAATACCACCTACACACCAAGAGGGATACTTAAAGGTTTGTTTGTTTTTTGCCACGCCCATGGCATGCAGAAGTTCCCAGGCCAGGGATCCAGGCCATGCCACAGCAGTGACCAGAGCCAGAGCAGTGACATCCCCAGGTCCTTGACTGCTAGGCCACCAGGGAACTCCAAGGATATTTTAAGATTTATTACTCACATAACAAGACTTTATGGGGAGAGCATGACAGGTTTCCGAAGTTGGTTTGAAAATGTCTTGAGAGAACAAGGGAAGGAGACCAACTTGCGTTTTTATGGCAGTTAGAGGGTGGAGCTGAAGTAAGGATTCCAGTGCATAGCCACACAGAATTATAGAGACTAATGAGTCCAAAATCTGCAGTGTGGGCTGGCAGCTAAGAAATGAAGGAGTGCTAACAGTGCAGTTCTATCCAAAGGCTGGCAGCCTGGAGACCCAGGAGAGCTGATGATACATCATGAAGTCTGAAGGTTGCCTGCTGAAGAATTCTCTCTTGCTTGAGGGAAGTTGGCCATTTCGTTCTATTCAGGCTTCAGCTGAGTAGATGAGGCCCACTCACATCATGGAGGGCAGTCTTTTTACATGAAATTCACTGATTTAGTCTCATCCAAAAACACTCTCCAAATTGACACATAAAATTAGCCATCACAAATCTACCTCCCAGTCAACTTGGCGCGCGCGCGCGCGCGCACACACACACACACACACACACACACACCTCCTAAGGTCATACGCAATCTCCAAATAAAGACAATAATAAGGACGTCTTTCTTTCTTTTTTTTTTTTTTTTTTTTTTTTTGTCTTTTTAGGGCCGTTCCTGTGGCACTTGGAAGTTCCCAGGCTAGGAGTCGAATCGGAGCTGTAGCTGCAGGCCTACACCAGAGCAAGGTCAGATCTGAGCCGCGTCTGTGACCTACACCACAGCTCACAGCAGTGCTGGATCCTGAACCCACTGAGTGAGGCTAGGGATTGAACCTTCGTCCTCATGAATGCTGGTCAGGTTCGTTAAACACTGAGCCATGACAGGAACTCCAAGGACATCTTTCCATCTAACATGATACCACAATCTTGAGTACACCAAAAATGCACCAACTCCTTCCCCAGAAGTAGATGTAAAGCTTTTAAATGAATGTTTATTCTTTTTCTTGATACCCCATAACTTAAGTATTATGATGAAAAGTTAGTGATAATACTTAAATACTATGATATCAAGTGAATACATCTTATGGTACAAGAAAAGGGGTTGAGTAATAAAATAAAAATAAAAATAAATTAAAAAAAGAAAAGGGGTTAACAGAAGGAAGAAAAGACAGGTATTATACACACAAACATACACATAAACATATAACAAGGAAGAAATACTCAAAACAGTTACAGTCCTCATTTCTGTTACAGGTCATGTGATCATTGCTGATATTCATATATACCTTCCATGTTCCCTTTGCCTTCAACAAGCACCTCGGATGACTGCAGTTCTTTATGTGATGGGGTGACCCAGTCCTTCATTTCTGAAGGGTCTGGGTCATTGCTAATCCTGCCTGGATTGGATTGTTTTAGTTTTCCATTTACTTTAGTCACAAGACATACAATACTAAGAGATACCCCCGGGCATCTCCTGTATTGCAGACACATATTCTTCCTTCCCTCTGTTATAGAGTAGCAGCCCCATGTCCCTTCGTTTTCAGGATCAAGTACCCCACCCAGCATAGTAACTCTTCTCTTTGCCTGTTAATTCAGAGGCATGAGGGCCGAGAATGGACAGGTTGCAGTCTTAACTTCTATTCAGTGGAGTCATTGGTGTTATCTACTGGAGGGAAATAAGATTTCTAAGCCAGCAGAGCTAATGTTAGGAGAACAGGAAGCAAAATTTTTGCTAATGGGTCACTAGCAAAATGCCACAGCCATTCCGACCCTTCGATCCTGGACCTATAAATCCTGGGTAGGGGAGAAACAGTACCATATGTTGACTACTGACTGAGAGCACACACAATCTCCTGGAGAATCCTGTCCAGACCTTCAAGGTATTACTGTAACTAAGTCTTCAAAAGACCATCCCACATTCCAAAGCAGGCCAGCTGCTTTTAGATGATGGGGACCATAGTAAACCAGTGAATTCCATGAGCGTGGGCCCACTGCTGAAATTCATTTGCAATGAAGTGAGTTTCTTGATCAGAAGCAATGCTATTTAGAGTACTATGATGGCAGAAAGGCAATCCGTTAATCCACAGATGGTGTTTTAATGTTTCTGGGATTTTTGGGGGGGTGGGGGGGCACAACCACAGCCTGCAGAAGTTCCCAGGTCAGGGATTGAACCCACACCATGGCAGAAATCCAAGCCAAGTGACAACAGTGAATCCTTAACTTGCTAGAATTGACCCACAAGCCATAAAGTTGGGCGTGCACAGCAACACTCCATCATCAAATGGAATTGGTGTATGCATGATCAGGCCCATGCAGGCCCTTTAGATACAAGTAAGTTACACAAAGAAGTGGCTGAAACCCACTGAGTAATCAGGGAACTCCTGGATGGTGGATTTTACAGAAACATTGAATGTAGTGAAGGAAAATCTGTATCAGAGTAAGTGTCTATTCTGATAGGAACAAATCATTGCCTCTTCCATGATGGAAGCTGTCCTATGTAACCAACCTACCATCAAGTAGCTTGGCTGATTGATCACCCTCGGTAATGATGCCATATTAGGGCCTCATTAGTGTTGGTCTTTGCTGCTGCCAATAAGTGCCCATAACCAGGTTAGCCTTGGTGAATGAAACTCGGTGTTGCAGAGCCAATACATTACCTCCATCCCTGCCATCTTGGCCACTTTGTTTATGAGCCTGTTGGGTGATGAGCAAGATGACTGGAGAAAGAGGCTGACTAGGATTCACAAAACAGGTCATTTTATCTACTTGATTATTAACATTCTCCTCTATTGAGGTCACTCTTAGGTGAGAATTCACATGAGATCCAAATATCTTAATGTTCTTTGCCAATTCGGAGCTGTCCATCCACATACCTCTTCTCAAAATTTTCTTATCAATTTTCCAATCATCTTTCTTCCAAGTCCCTTGAAAACCATTGGCCACAGCCCATGAGTTGATATGTAATCACATGTCTGGCCGATTCTTCCAGGCGAAGTGAAGAACCAGGAGCACTGGGCGAGGTTCTGCCCCCTGGGAGGATTTCCCTTTGCCACTGTCCTTCAGGGATGCCCCAGAGCGGGGCTGTAGTGCTGTAACTGTCCACTTTAGGGGGGTGTCTGCATTTTGTGCAGAACCATCAGTAAACCAGGCCCGAGACATTTCTTGGTCTGTCAGCTCATCACAGGGAGCACCCCATGTGGCCACAGGTGCGTCAGGGATAGAGAAGGCAGAGTAGCCGAGGTTGGGACTGTTGACATTTCAGCCACTTCCTTATGTAACTTACTTGACTTGTGTCTTCAGGGAATGCATGACCCCAGTCACATATATCCCACTTTCATTTGATGCTGGAGTATTGCTGTGCAGGCCCAACTTTATGGCTTGGTGGGTCATTTGCACCATGAAAGTGACTTGGTGGCTGTAGTTAAGCATTTAGTCTTTCCTTAAGTCCCAGTAGCAAGCCAACGAATGTTTCTCAAAAAGAGAGTAGTTATCTGTGGATGATGGTAGGGCTTTACTCTAATATCCTAAGGGCTTGAGCTGTAATTCACCTAGAGGAACCTGCCAATGGCTCCAAATAGCATCTCTGTCACTGACACTTTAAGCACCATTGAATCTGCTACGTGACATGCATGGACCAAGTGACAGAGCAGTTTGCACAGAAGCCTAGATCTATTGCAGACCCTTCTCTTGTTCTGAGCCCCACTCAAAACTAGCCCCTTTTGGGGGTCATTCAGAAGGTGTCCCAGAGTAACACATCCAAAGGAGGAATATATGGCCTCCAAAATCCCAAGAAGCCCAAGAGGCATTGTGCCTCTGGTTGTAGGAGTACCAGATACATCTTATCTTTCACCTTAGAAGGAAACCTCAACATGCCTCACACCTCTGGACTCCTAGAAATTTCACTGATGTAAAATGCCCTTTAATTTTTCTCAGGTTTATTTCAAACTCCATGGCACATAAATGCCTTATCTATATAAGTCTAGAGTTATACTTCTTGCTACTTCTTGCTCACTAGATGCAAACCACACAGTGTCATCAATGTAATGAACCAGTGTGACATGTTGTAAAAGAAAAAGCCAAACAAGATCACAGCTGACTAAGGAGTTCCCATTGTGACGCAGTGGAAGTGAATCCGACTAGGAACCATGAGGTTGCAAGTTCAATCTCTGACCTTGTTCAGTGGGTTAAGGATCTGGCGTTGCCATGAGCTGTGGTGTAGGTTGCAGATGTGACTCGGATCTGGCGCGGCTGTGGTTGTGGTGTAGGCTGGCAGCTACAGCTCTGGTTCGACCCCTAGCCTGGGAACCTCCATATGCCATGGATGTGGCCCTAAAAAGACAAAAAAAAAAAAAAAGATCACAACTGACTAAATTATGAAATACATCTGAAGAGCTGATAGAAGCCTGAGGTAGGACAGTTAAGGTATATTGCTGGCCTTTCCAGCCAAAAGCTGGAAACTAATCCTGGTGAAACTTATTGACAGGTATGGAGAAAAGTCATTTGCCAAATCAGTAGCTGTGTACCAATTACCAAGAGATGTGTTGATTTGCTCAAAGAATGAAACCACATCTGGTACCTGGTTAAGCTCATGACAGTTGACTCATTCTCCAAGATCCATCTGTCTTCTGCATAGTCCAGACAGGCAAGGTGAATGGGGATGTGGTAGGACCCCCATCCCTGCATCCTTCAAGTCCTTGATGTTGGCACTAATCTGTAGTCCCTCAGGAATGCAATACTGCTTTTAGTTTACTATTGTTCTAGATAGAGGCAGGTCTAGTGGCTTCCACTCGGCTGTCACACCATATTAGCCCTCACTCTGCAGGTCAGGGGACCAATGTGGGGATTCTGCCAACTGCAGAGTACAGTTGATTCTTTAACAACAGTTTTGAACTGTAGGGTCCATTTATACATGGATATTTTTAATATACAAAAATATACATGTAGAATATTATGTGCAAGACTTGTATTGAACTGGATATCCTGTCCTTACATAGGCATAAAGTGAGTGCTATTTAAAACAAAATTAATAATGTGTTAGCTTTCTTGCTGTTTTATAACTTTGCTTTCAAAAAATTACATTACTGTACAGTATACCTCTCATAATTGGAGAAACTGTGAATCAGCCTATCTTCATAAGTAAGTGTTTTTTTAAAGTAACAATGTCTCTGATACTGTATTATGAAGATGACTGAAATACTGTATGCCATAAAAATTTAATAATGATTTGTTTATTACTATGCAGGCTAGGCTGTCATAAAGCAATATTGCTGCTTCTTCACTATCAATGCATGAATTGTTATACTTGTAAATAAATATGAATTTCTTTTTCATGTTATGTTTTTATTTTTTATGTCTAGCGTTAGTAATACATATAACATATACAGTTTTTGTATCATATAAAAATATTGATGTAGGTTTTGACAGCAGATGATTCATCTTGTAAACCGAAGATATAAACTTAAATATCAACAAATATAGTACAGTATTATAGATGTAATTTCTATTCCTAATGGTTTTCTTAATAACATTTTCTTTTGTGTAGCCTACTTTATTATAAGAATATAATATATGATGCATATAACATGCAATATATGTATTAATCAACTGCTTATGCTATTGGTAAGACTTTTGGTTTTCAGTAGGCTATTACTAGTTAAGTTTTAGGGGAGTCCAACATTATACATGGATTTTCAACTGTGCAAGGAGTTAGCATCCTTAATCCCTGCAATGTACAGAGGTCAACTGAGTATCTATTCTAATTATTCATTTTGGAACTGGGAAAATAACCGCACGGTGGGTTTGGGGGCCCACTGAGTCCACCGTAAGACAGGCCTGAGCTAAAATTTCATTGATCACCTGACCTTCCTTAACTCCTATTCTGATTGGTGGGCAGCAGTGGCATTTCAATCCTCCTAGAATTAGTGTCGGTGCAGAGCCAGTGTTCAGCAGTTCCTGAAAGGTCTGATTATTTTCTTTTCTCTGATGTACCCTTACCCAGTTGACAGACTATAGTTCTCTTTGGAGAAGGCTAGGAAAAAGATTCACAGTATAAAATTTTGGTAGTGTACCTGGGTCCTTCCTAAAGGAGTTCCAGTCTCCCCTTGATTCAAGGGTTTCTAGGCCTGTAAACTGGGAATTGATTGAGGGACCACAACTCTCTTTTTATGATTCAGATCAGACATTTGTTCACTTGACCTAGAACTTTTCTGCTTATATAGATAAAGTAAGAATTTGGTAGGCTTCCTATCTATTTTTGGAACTCCAAATGATCAACTAGCCTATGCTATAGATCTGCACAAGTCAGACTATTCTGATTACTGTTTTGACTCTGTTGTCCATTACAGCAACCACACCCACTTTGCCTTTGGTAGATGAGTGGCGCCACTTGGCCCCTGACACCCAGGGATCCAATTATTCCCACTGCATTTAGGTTTCCCAATTCAGTGACTGCAATTCCTAATATGAGGTGTAGTCTAAAGAGTAGTGCATTCCCAGAGCTCTTCGCAGATGCTGGGGTGCTCCTCACAAATGTATTTCTCACGGAGGACCCTCTCAGTGTAGGCAGAATCATTAAGATTCTAACATTCCAATCTCCCTAAACCTTTGAATTCCTCTACATTAAACCAACATAGGTCCAACATTTCCAATTCAATCACTGTGGGTCGCCTTTTGGTCCATGATTCAACCAGCAAACCAAACAAATTATTATAGCCCTATCTAACTCCCTGAGATGCAATATTAAAAGCACAATCTCTGCTTAGTGGACCCATATGAATATATTCAGCCTGACCCAACTTTATATTCCTTCCACTGTTATTCCATGGATATTTTTAATTATCTGTTCCCGCATATTTTCCCTAGATTTCTGTCTGCATAAATTAGAAAGCTTAAGTAGTTCTTTTGAAGTGTAGCACACCTCCTCATGGGTCACACTTTGTACTTCACCTTTAGGGGCCTGCTGAAACTTCCAAATATAGTTACAGGTCTAGAAGCAAAGAGCAGTAGTGGGAGTTAGTCTTGATGAGAATCAGACTGTCTTATATGGCAACTGCCTCCAGGGAGGCCATTACAGTTTCCTTAGGCAATGCAGGGTAATCTCCCCAGAGCAGCTACTTCTACTGGCAAAGATTCACCAGAATTTAGGTGCTCAGTGTCTCCAGCTTCATCAAGACCTTCAGATATCTTCCAATATACCATTTTTTTCCCCAGTAAATCCCCTCACTTTAGCAAGAGACGCCCTGTGAGGCTGGGAGTTCCACTTGTGTTGTAATTCAGTCACTAACGAGATTGTAGGTTTGCTTTTCAGCAATCTCAGCCCTGTAGCTACATGAAATAAGGTCTCTTTCAAGGCAAACACAAGTCTCAGGTCATTTAGGTGCTTGAGCTGGGAATTTGAAACCTTAAGCCCAATATTTCCCTTCACTGCTTTGTCTACCAACATTAGGAACAGCTAGTCAATACCATTATACTTGTTAGTTTATCTAAAAAATGTTTGAAAGTATCATATGCATGATCACGTAGTTCCTTACTTCTAACAAGTTTTTTATTTTGCTTATCTCTATTGCCAGATAATGTCATGGTCTATTAGTGTTCTCTTACTCCTGGAAATTGAGTCATTAGTGCACTTAAGTCTAATCAGATTAAAGAACCAATTCCAAAAACCCTAGAACTAATCAGAAGATTCATGCTTAAGATTCTGTTCTAGAACCACTCTTTTCCAAAATATGTATTAGTCAGGGTTCTCCAGAGAAACAGAACAAGTTTTTATATCATATACTGGAGGTTTGTTACAAGGAATTGGCTCACAAGGTTATAGAAGCTGGTAAGTTCAAAATTTGTGGTGTGGGCCATGAAGTTTTGCCAGTTTTGCATTTCAGCAGTTGTGAAAGTTAATTCAGTACCTTTGTTGGTAGAAGCACAAAAGCTAATTGGTGCCCCTTTATCTTTTTCTTGTATGAATTCATTTAGTGAATGTTGGATTTTTAGTTAGGTCAGATTCTTGAACTTTGTTTCAGTTATTTGTTCTTCCTCTTATATCAGCTTTTCATTTTCTTTCTCTCTCTCTCATTCTGTGCCTGTTTGTGTCTTTCTGCATATACTTGGAGGCATTCTCCCTATCCTACTTATTAATTAAACTTTCTTTACCAGAGAACCTCAAATTGGTATTATCAGGGTTAGGCAATATTTGTTAAGGTTTAAGCACCCTGGGCTTAAGCTGAATTTGAATTAATCTCTCAGTATGTTACAGGAGTGTCATTGATGTTTTTCCACATTATCCTCAGGATCAGGATCTTTTTTGGTCACACAAAGGTGATGGCAGGAACAAAAGCATTCTGTAGAGTCCTATTCCATCTGTCTTTAGGGTTGTGAACCTCAATAGTTCAATTCTTCAAACAGAAACTACTCCTCAAATAGTGAGTATTTTTCTTCCACACAAGTGACCACATGACCAATCAATATATTGCATATATTGATCATGGAATAGTCTTTGCCCTGAGTGCTTTATAGAATGGGAAACCAATGCCTAGTTGAGATATACAACCAATTAGTCACAGGAAGTCATTCCCCCAACCCTAGTGTCAATAACAGTTTATCCTGCATTTGAGACAAACAATTCATTCTAAGACACATGGCTCATAGAGGGGTCTGGGCCAGGGCTACTTTAAAAAAGAGCATCAATCCCATAATCCATTAAATATCAATTACATATCAAAATTTCCAACTTACATTGCTTAAATCTATAACAGAATCTTGGTAGAGCTTAAAAATGCAACACAAACAAGGACAACTCAAAGGGCAAGGCTCTAGCCAGTAAGTAGCATCTAAAATTACATACTTTCCATCAGACAGCAGAGCCAGTTATAAAGCCAAGCCAAGAGGAAAAAGACCTGCAGTGGTAATAGTCATCATCTAGACTATGCTGCTCACATTGCTAATGTTTGTGCCCACTCTGAAGACAAAAGATGGGCCCCCTACCCAAAATTAGGTTCAGATGATGCCACATATACCCCAAGTGAGTATTCAAATAATGAGGATTTTGACAGAGAAATGCACTTCCTAGCTAGGTCTGGAAATGTCTTGAGAGAGCAAAGTAAGAAGATTTGCTCAGAGGTTTTATTGTGGTTAGGGAGGCGGGCCGGGGTGAGCAGTGGCTTGCATAGTTTGAAACTCCCATCAGCACCAATGGCGAGCACATTCAGGTTTCTTCTCAGCATGCCCAAATATGGGTATATGAACTAGCGAGTCAGCAGTCAACTATAATTAAATGGAGTCAAACTCTTTATTACACCACCCAGTCAGAAATCTCAATTAACTGTACTGATCGGGGCTTGTACCAAATCTGTTCTGTTTGACTTAGGTAGGCAACATTGGGCAAAAGTGACCAAAACTGTAACTCCTCGTAGGATGATTGGATCCATCTGGAAGAAAGAACTCAGCCTGCTGCAGTCAAGCCACTTAAAGATGTAAAAGCATAGAAAAGAGTCTAGTAATAACGACTTAAGGATAAAAGGAAATATGTCAGTGTCTAGAATGTTAATCTTGTTCTTTGTCTCAGGGGAAGGCTGTTCTTTCTGGAGTCAGTGAGTGTTGGGAGGTTTCTGAGAGTTCTTAGATTAAGATTCTTTTTTAGTCAGAAGTTAAGTTATAAATGATGGCAAGCAGTCTGTGTTAAATTGACCAAATGCACTGCAATGTGGATAAGAACTGAGAGAGAGAGAGAGAGAGAGAAATTAATGGTCTCTTCCCCACTTTTGATCACCAAGGGTCAAATATTTTCCATCCTCACCAGCCGGAATTGTTATTCTCTTTCCACAGACACTTGATTGGTGTCTGGTTCCTACAGCAACCACTTCACCATTTTTTCCAATCCTCCAATGTTTTACCAAAACCATATCCACAAGCTGTGGTGTAGGTCACAGATGAGGCTTGGATCTCATGTTACTGTGGCTGTGGTGTAGGCCATCAGCGGCAGCTCTGATCTGACCCCCTGCCTGGGAACTTCTGCATGCTGCGGTTGTGGCTGTAAAAAAGAAAAATTTTCTTTATATTTTCTTGCACCATTTGAGATTATCTCCCATCTCTTAGAGTTTACCACCTCATATTTATGTTTGTTATCATCGATAGCCACAATTGCATGCATAGGCAGACAGCCAAGTAGCATCAGGTTAGAGTATCCCACCCCACACCTTCTTGCTTCTTGCATATTCTAGTAGCCTGATCTGCCAGATGTAGGTGGGTATAGGAGTGAAAATGATAGAGTGAGAAGAGTGAATTATGTGGTTTAGATTTTCTTGCAGCCAATCTGGTCCTCCTCCTCCCCTCCCCAAGCATTTTATTTAAATGGGAGTTACCCTTCTGAGAAATTACCATATTTTGAGCCCAAACTGCCTGTTATGTGTGTGTTCCACTGGAAGCTGAGCCTTGGTTATCCAGTTATCTTTTTATTTCTTTGTACGACCACACCTGAAGCATTCTTGGGCCAAGGATTCAATCCAAGCCACAGCTGTGACCTACACTGCAGCTGTGGCAAGGCTGGATCCTTTAACCCACTGCCCTAGGCCAGGAATCAAATCTGCATCTCCATAGCAACCCTAGCTGCTGCAGTAGGATTCTTAACCCACTGCACCACATCAGGAACTCCTTCATATTCTCTTTTGAGAGTTCATTTTATCTTTCAATTTGCCTACTGGCTGGGCATGATATGGTGTATAAAAGGTACATAGGATGTCTACATTGCCGCCCACTGTTTTGGGGAGGGATTGTTTATTTTTGCTATAAAGACAGTATCAATGTCTAATCACATGTTTAAAGAATCAAAACACGGGAGTTCCCGTCCTGGCGCAGTGGTTAATGAATCCCACTAGGGACCATGAGGTTGTGGGTTTGGTCCCTGCCCTTGCTCAGTGGGTTAACGATCCGGTGTTGCCGTGAGCTGTGGTGTAGGTTGCAGATGCGGCTCGGATCCAGCGTTGCTGTGGCTCTGGCGTAGGCTGGTGGCTGCAGCTCCAATTCAACCTGGGAACCTCCATATGCTGCGGGAGCAACCCAAGAAATAGCAAAAAAAAAAAAAAAAAAAAAAAAAAAAAAGAATCAAAACATGTACCAGAGTCCATCTAAGAGGCATTGAATAGTATGGTATCCTTTGCTAAGTGGATGGGGATGGCAGTGCCATATCCTGAACAAGTGTCTGTGGAGTCAATGCCCAGTGGTCTTCTCAAGAGGAGGGTAGTGGAGCTATATAGTCTATTTGCGAGGACTGGCCAGGTCGAGTACATTTTGATATGTGCTCCAAAGCTCCCTTTGCCACTCAACTATGTAAATGGCAATCTGGGCACATTTGCCAGGCTTCATGCCCTCATGTTCTAGAAACACTAAGGCTTTCCTTTTGGGGCCTATCCCTAAATTGTAGATCAATTACCATACCCTCTGCGACACTATATTCAGATGCATGCTGTATCCACATGTCCTTTCTTAGGTAATGTAGATTTGGTCAGTGTGATGATTAATTTTATGTATCACCTTCACTGGATCACAGGATGCCCAGGTATTTGGCTAAATGTTATTTCTGGGTATGTCTCAGGGTGTTTCTGAATGAGGTGAACATTTGAATTGGTAGACTGAGTAAATCAGATTGCCTTCTTCAGTATGAGTGGGCATTATCCAATCTATTGAGGGCCTGAATAGGAAAAAAAAAGCAAAAGAAAGGAGAAATTTTCCCTTCTCTGCCACATTAATTGAGATGGAACATCATTCTTCTCCTGCTGTCAGACTAAGACTTGCAACATGACCTCCACCTACTTCCCAGGCCTTCAGAGATTTCCTAGGTCTCCTGTTTATTAATGGCGGATTGTGGGACTTCTCAGCCTCCATAATCACTTGATCAAATTCATCTTAATTAATTAATTAATTAATATCCTATTAGTTCTGTTTCTCTAGAGAACCCTGACTAATACAGATTTTGGTATTGAGAATGGTTCTAGAGGAATGGATATTAAGAATGAGTTTTCTGAATTAACCCAGATGTTCTGGAATCGTCTCTCTATACTCACTTGACTTAAAGATGCTAATGACTCCATTTCTAGTAGTAAAGAGAACACTGATAGAACATGATATGATTTGGCAATACAGATACGCAAAATATCTATATTGTATATTCCTAATCCACCACTTATAAGAAGCAAGGAGCTGGGTGACTATATATATATAATACATATATATATTATATGTATATAATACTTTTGAACATTTTTTTTGGAAATTAGTGAATATAGTGAGGTTGGCTGGTTGCTCTTAATGTCACTGGAAAAAGTGGTACAAGAAAATGATGGTCTCAGGGATTCAAATTCCCACCTCAAATACCACATAAATTATCCGAAAATTTCTTGAGGAGACCCTAATCTCCTACACTGAGATTGCTGAAATTCAAACACAGAATCTCAGCAAGTGATTAGCTGAATCATAACATGAACTAAACTCCTAGTCTCATAGGGTGGCTACTGCTAAAGTGAGGGCATTGATTAGGAAAGAATGGGATTTTATAAGTTGGAATAGGAACATGTAGGAAAATCTTAATGAAGTTCCTAAATTCTGATGAGTCTGCTTTGTCAATGAAAGCCGCCTTCCCATCTTCTTCCCACAGTAGAAGTGGCCTCCCACCCTAAGTGGTAGCAGTTTTCCTACTGCCAGTGTTAGAGGCCCTCCTACCCCCATCTGGGGAGATTAACCCTGGGCATTGCCTGAACTGTAATGACTTCACTCCAGGCAGTTGCTATGCAAGACAAAGCTGATTCTCTTCAAGACTCACCCACCACCCCTCTTTGATGATTCTATACCTAAAACTTTAGTCTCAGGAGGCCCCCAAAGGTGAGGTACAAAGTGTGATCCATGAACATGTGCACTACACTCCAAATAATTGAACTGCTATTGGAGTCACCACCTGGTTAATCTTACAATAACCCCCACATTATCATTCTCCAAGACCCGTGTGTTTGCATAGGCCAAATAGGTGAATCACACACACACACACACACACACACACACACACACACACACTTATGGGTCTTATGCCACTTGCTGCCATATAATGTTTGTCTCTACAGAGGCTGAGTGTCATCCTACTGCCAGGCACCACACTGGTAGCCAGTTGGCATTTGCTCATGAGTCAGTGAACATGTAACATGGTATATTTAGGGGGTGGGGGTGTTTTCCAGGGAAAAACCATGGAAATTCACTATTGAACAGAGGTCCTTTTTTCCATATACAGTTGTAGTGCACAGTTCTTTGGGGATACACAGCAGCTGTGGCCCATTAAACCACATTGATCTTGAACTTAGCTGATCCATCTGTGATCAGGCCCAGGTACCCTCAGGAACCTCAAGAGTACTAAGGCCCCCAAGAATCTCAGGTGCTGGCACAGACCCCATATCTGAGACAGCCTCATCTGGAGGGTGACTGGCCACTTTTTCTTGTAACTGTTAGACTCCCTAATGCCTAACTTTTTCCCTGAATGCACCCCTTCCATTTAATAACTAATGCTTGTCAGGAAATATCCACTTTGTTGTTGTTCTTAAATCTGACCCAACTCAGTATCAGGGTATAACAACACTGATATTGCTTTGTAAGTCTCTCAAGAGTCTATCAGACTATTAGAACAAATGGGGTCTATCAGGTCCAGGTAAGTCAACTGCTGCCTGGGGTTGGGGGCAAACCCCAGGGAGTACTGTTGCCTGGTGGTCAGATCTTTCTGTCACAAACTCCAATCTGCATAATTGTCAATTACTGACACTTATGGCTGAAAGGGCTCCTTAGAGCTAACTAGCCCAAGGGGTAGTCTATACAGCTTACTAGATAGTTTCTACAGCCTATTGCTGGCCAAGGCCACATTCAAAGATGGCTACTTTTGAGAGATCTTCTGTAATGGTCTGAACAGGATCTTCATGGAGGTGTGCTATATATACCTCAAGTACCAAACAAGTCGGTCAGACATTGCACCTCTTTTGTTTTGCTGGAATTTTTAAGGTTGTAAGTTTTTCTTTATCTGGTTCAGGAATTGTTCTCTGGGCATCAGCCCACCTGGCTACCAAGAATATTACTTGGATTTCTGGTCACTGATACTTGTCAGGGTTAACCCTCCAGCCCTGGTTACTCACATATTGTACCATCTATCTAAGGCAGTTTTTAATGTTGTGTTTAGCCCTCCCAATATGAATAATGTCAGCCATGTAATGTTACTAGAATGCTTCTGGTGAGGTTTCAGTCTCTCCTAAGTCTCAGCCTATCCAATGATGAGAAATCATGAGAGAGTTTAGGTCGTCTTATGGCAGTAAATTAAACATATATTTTAACCTGACCCATGTGAAAGCAAATTGGCTTTGATAATATTGATCTGGGAGGATGCTAAAGAATGCATCATCAGTGTTCAACATGGCACATCAGAATCCTTCAGTCTGCACAGTGGACTCAATTATCATTATGCCATCTAGAACTGCACAGGTGAGGGAGACTATTGCAACACTGAGTTTATGGTAGTTCATAGTGAGGGGTCAAATACCATTGTCTTTTCCACCAGACACATAGGGCTAATATAAGATTATATAGTTTCTTTAAGCATCTCTGCCACCATTAGTCCTTGATTAGTATATTGACCTCCATTTCCAGCCCTGGTATTTTTATTGCTTTACAGTAACTATACAAATAGACTCAGAAAGACAGGCAGGCTCCTTGTTGTGCATTCACATCATTACACTCTTCTAATTGTGGTATCTCTCTATAGGAAATATCTCTTAAAATCAACAAATGTTACAATTGAGTGTATATTGGCCCCAAAGGACCCATACATAAGGATTTCTAAATCCATTGTCTGATCTGAGATTTATTTCCAAATGTAGTTAATTTGGGAGCTGTATTAGTTTCCTATTGCTTCTGTAACAAACAAGCACAAAACTGAATGGCTCAAAACAAGGCAAGTTTATTCCATTACAGTCCTGGAGGTCCAAAGCCTAAAATTAAGGTGTTGACAGGGTGGCACTCCTTCTGAAGACTTCAAGGAAGTCCTCATTTCCTTGCCTTTTCCATCTTGAGGCCCCCTGCATTCCTTGGCTTATGACTCCTTCTTCCACTTTCAAAGGCAGCAACATAGCATCGTTCCTTTCCTGCCACTCTTGTATAAGGACTTTAATAATTCTTGTGATTAAATTGGGCCTGCCTGGATAATACAGCATAATCTCTCTATCTCAAGATTGTTAATCCAGTCATATCTGTTTAAGTGCCTTTGCCATGTAACATAGTCACAGATGCTGGGAGTTAAAATGTGAAAATCACTGGGGAGGGCATTATTTATCACATCATACTGGCCATGCCCATGGGCCGTGTGTGCTGTCCAGTACCACAATGGCTTCTGTACCAGTGTCCCAAACAGTAAAAAAAATTGGCATCCTTGATTGCCATCAAGTCCCCAACACACCTTGATCAGTGCACAGCGCCTTCAGTCCCTCTTAGGGAAGGAGGGATACCAGCCTTCGTCCTAGTCCAGTTTGCTCTTGAAGGGGTCAGGTTTGGATAAAGAGGTAGTGCTAAAGGAGTTGGATAAACACTAATTTGTTATTGTTGTTTTTGGCTGCACCTGTGACATGTAGAAGTTCCTGGCCAGGGATTTAACCCACGCCACAGCAGTGACTTGAGCCACAGCAGTAACCATACCAGATCCTTAACCTACTGTGCCTCTAGGGAACTCCAGATAAACACTAATTTGAATAGCACAAATTATCAAAGTCCCTTTGGTCCTCCTCCTATCTGTCCATAGCAAATGCCAAAGCTGGCCAGGGATCCTTCCCTACTACATCCAGGATCTTTAAGTTTTATAGTCCTCTCATGATCTCATAGTAAGAGAGTTTTCTTCCTGGGTATGATGAACTGAATGTTTATGTCCCCCTAAAAATCAGATGTTGAAAATCTAACTCCTAATGTGATGGTGTTAGGAGGTGGGGCTTTTGGGAGGTGACCAGGACATGAGAGTGGAGCCCTCAATGATGAGACTAGTGCCCTTATAAAAGAGATGCCAGAGAGTTCTCTTGACCCGTCTGACCTGGGAAACACAGCAAGAAAACGACCATCTATAAACCAGGTAACAGACTATCATCAGATACCAAATATCCTGGTACCTTGAACTTGGACTTCCCAGCTTCCAGAACTGTAAGAAATAAATGTCTGTTGTTTAAGCCATTCATTCTATTGTATTTTGTTATAGAAGCCTGAATGGACTAAGACAATGGACATATCAATCTCTTCTTTGGAGCCCCCCTTGGCATAATAGCCAGGTCTACATAATCCTGCAGCCTAGATTTCCAATTATTTTTTTTCTCCTTAGTAGCCTGAAAGACATTTTTATAATGATTTTTATTTTTTCTATTGCAGTAGGTTTACTGTGTTCTATCAATTTTCTACTATATAGCAAAGTGACCTAGTCACACATTCTTTTTCTCACATTATCCTCCATCACGCTCCATCACAAGTGACTAGATATAGTTCCCAGTACTATACCACAGGATCTCATTGTTTATCCATTCCAAAGGCAATAGTTTGCACCTATTTACCCCAGGTTCCCAGTCCATCCCACTCCCTCCCCCTCCTCCTTAAAAGACAATTTCTTGGGCCTGTGTCAAGGCTTCCATTCTATTGGACAGGATCTGGAGGCTATCTCTGGGGCATAAGAGATTTTATTGTCCCCAATAGCCTCGTAGTACTAACTTAACAAACCAGTCAATCTGACCCTGAATGACTTTCTTATCATCTGAGCACTCATTTTCTCCGTTATAAATTCAGGCTTGAGTTACAATGGCCCGAAAGGAAATTCTAACTTTCCCTCCTCTCATCCATTTGTGTTTATCAGATGACAGAAACTCATCTCAGGTAGACCCTGTTTTATTATGAGTGTAAAGACTCACTGCAACAAGCCCTGATTGGTCTTTAACATGTCCTTCCATGCTCCTGTCAGCAGACAAGGTGCATGTGGCCATGCTGGCTTGGAGCATGGGATTCATTTTTAGGTAACCCAGTGGTTCCCATTCCTTCTCATCCATCAAAACTAGCATGGCTCCCTCATCTGCTAGTTATAAAGTAAATCCTCTGTAGTCGCATTGGGCTTTTGCTCAAACCTATCTCTAATTTCCTGCATTTCCTAGTCATTGTAAGAGTGGACTTTAGCATATCTCTCAGTATCTGACTACTCTTGATTACTAGGAAATACTTTGTGGCTATGGCTAATGATCAGAGGGAAATAGCTTTGCTTTCCTGATGACACAGAAGGGTGAGCAATAACATTAGCATACTTTTTTTTTTATCTTTATGGGGTTCTCTCCTCTTTTCTCTAACTGCTGACACAACTCATCAGGGTTTTCAGGGATGAAGGTCAAGGACCAGTTGTCCCCCTACTTCTTAGGAAAGGTTTCACTACTAGATTGTGGGGAGTCTTAACCTTCCTAATATGTCCCATGTAATCACTTAGCGAGAAGACCCTAATACCCCTTTTGCCCACCACATAGGTGAGGGCATTGCTACCAGGTGCCAGGGAATATATCTTATCCCCTAACCTGGACTGTGCAGCCCCATGTTTCCTAAAAGAGCCCTATAAATTTAGTAGCCCCACACTGGACACAAAATTTGTCAAACTTACTAATAAAAACAAAGGCAAAGCCAAGGTGAAGGCCCGACTGATTGGAAAAGATGAGCCACTTTTGGTTTCGGCATTTTATTACTTACATAAACTACAATACAAGCTATAAGGTACATTTTGCTGAAGAGTCAAATCTAGACAGCAGCTGGGTGGCTTTATATTCTACAGGTCTATTCTGACAAATACAGGACAGAAAGCTTCCTTATCTCTTCAGAACTAAGGAGAAGATGAGAAACTGCCTCCTGACAGCCTCCCAGAGGGCAGAGAGATGTGAATGGGAGATGGACTTGTAGCAGGCCTCCCATTCTCTTATGTTCCAGGGGGATTACAAAGTGTTCTTAGAAGACTCATATTAGCTGTGGTTCAATCCTTTGCCTATACAGATAAACACAAGGACACCAGAGCACCATGACAGAGCCCAGTGATTCATAGAATTATGAAGTATATTTAGAGCTTTCACATTCATAATGAGACACATGTCCTCATTTTCCTCCTCCTTTAGCTATTTGTTCAGTTTCTTTCACTGTCTTCTCTTTCTCTTTTTCCTCTCCCTGCTCACCACTCTATACAGATTTCAAATTTGGCACCTACAGTACTTTGTTGTTCTATTCTGTTGATGTTTGTCCCCTCACTAGATTGTGAGATTTTTGAGAGGAAGGACCGCATTTCATAGGCATTTCCACATTGTATGATATACGGTAGACATAGTTGTTTAATTAAAATTAATTTTGGCATTGACACTGATAGGAAAAATATCCCTTCCAATTTGGAGTTAGTATAGATTTTTCTTCCTCTGGAGATGTCTTGTTTGTGGCTTCAGTGCCTTAAGTGCTATATAAATTCTCTTAGGCAACTCTCAGGTGTTTGAGGACTAGAAATTGGACTCATTTTTCTGTGTCTATCTGCACGGTGACCAGCTCAGTTCTCAAGGTGCAGTATAACATTAAGTAGTATTTCCACCACTTTGGTAGCTCATGATATCTCTATAGTTTTTGTCTCATCTACAAAGACCTACAATTAATATTTTAATTAAATCAAGGTAAGTTTAAAAATGAATATTCTGGGAACTAAATAATATTTTGGTTTTTTAAATAATGATTTTTATTTTTTCTATTATAGCTGGTTTACAGTGTTCTGTCAATTTCCGACTGTACAGCAAAGTGACCCAGTTACACACACATGTATACATTCTTTTTTTCTCACATTATCACATTTTCAGGTTCCATCATAAGTGACTAGATATGGTTCCCAGTGCTATACAGCAGGATCTCATTGCTTATCCATTCCAAAGGCAATAGTTTGCATTTATTAACACCAAATTCCCAATCCATCCCACTCTGGAAATAAAAATTTAAAGTTAAAAATACATCTACAGCTATAATAGCCCCAGAACCCCCTCAAAGAGTGTACCCTCCAATCCTATGGACTGCCACCAGCCCTGGGGCCCTCTTAGGGGTGGGTACTCCCAGTCCTCCTTAGGGGATGCACCTGATAGGGCCACCAGAAAAAAAAAGAAAGAACTGTTCTGTAAGTTAGAGAAAAAGTAAGTCAGAAAGAGAAATACAAATACCATATGATATCACATATTTGGAATCTAATATAAGGCACAAATGAACTAATCTACAGAAAAGAAACAAACTCATGGACATGGAGAACAGATTTGTAGTTGCCAAGAGGGAGGGAGAGGGAGTGGGATGGACTGAGCGTTTGGGGTTAGTAGATGCAAACTATTGCATTTGGAGTGGATAAGCAATGAGATTCTGCTGTATAGCCCAAGGAACTATATCTGATCACTTGTGATAGAACACAATGGAGGATAGTGTGAAAAAAGAATGTATATACATGTATACCTGGGGCACTTAGCTGTACAGCAAAAACTTACAGACCATCACAAATCAACTATAATAAAAAATTTTTAATAAAATAAAAATAAATTAAAAAAACAAAAAAAATATGAACCCAGAAGAACTTAGCATTTCCCCTATTTTGATTGCAGAGTTTTCTGAGTCTAGTGAGGCAGGGCAGATGAAAGACCAGAGAAGAGAACAAGCAGCTCATTTTGGCTTTTAGTCTCCTTGCCACTCAGCTTTATGCCTCTAAGGTTTAAAGAGAGATCAGTTTCGTAGATGCTTCTAGAAAAAAGAGGCATCTTCATGTCAAACTCACAAACTCAAGAGACCCTGTCAAATTCCAAGCCCAAATTCCCCAACCAGGCCCTCAAGGGTGGAATTGTGACATCGAGAAGCTACATGATAGAAGGAAAATAGAACCAAAATTCCTTTCTAGGCTCTAAAACAGAATGGTCTCTAAAAAACTAATATTAACAGGAGGAGCAACAGAAAACTTATGAGAGAGAAAAAAAGCTTGAGGGTAGAACATGATTCAGTCAATAAATAGTGTTTTCCTTTTTATTTTTTTAAAATAAATAAGAAAGTAGGATTTTAATGACTTCAAAAAGCAGAAGCATCTGTAGACACATTGCATAGACACATGCACACACACCACCTCACACATTCAGAGGATGTATAGAAAATCTGAATTGACATACATTCAATTTTGTAATATTTAAAGGAAAAGAATAATTTTTCTATTTGTTGAATGGTATGGTTCTGGCTAAAAAAAGATAGGTATATAGAAAATACATGTAATTATTTCCAACATACTAAATACTTAATGTATATTCTCTTTATTCCTCACAGAAAAGCTATAAAGAGAATATTGTTATCCCATTTTACAATTGAGGAATTGAGGCCAATAGAACTTTAATGACTCACTCTAGTCAAACACATAGCTATTTTATTTAAGAGCCACAGAACACAGTCTCTAACTTAATTATGGTACACTAGTTCCCCCTGATTTTTTTGCTTTTTAAAACTGATATGGCTGTCAACCCTTTTCATCCACTTGTCTCACCCATATTTTTCAACCAGCTCTTGTTCCTAGATCTCTGGATACACACTAGTGAGTCTCAGAAAAATAATGAATATCTAAAAATATTTGTAACTGAGAAAAATAATTATTATTTATGATGTCATGATGACTTTTAACAAAAGTATACACAGAAGAGGGAACTTTGCTAACAATTGGCTATTGCTACTGCAGCTAAGACTGCAAATAATGGGATTTCAGAGACCTAAAAGACTGGAATCTTCTCCATTGTTTCCCCAATATACTTCCTAAAACAATTATTTGAATGGACCTTACTCCTCTATTTCTCAATAGCCCTCCATGCCTGCATAATCCATCCTTGATTCATTTATACTAAACATTTCTATATTTTCTAAAACCACATGCTTTAATTTCCATACCTCCATACCCACACCTCATCACTCTCCCCTTTACTCTGTTTTGGTTTCTTTTTTTCAGCTTTACTGATGTGTAATTGACAAATAAAATTATAAGATATTCAAAGAGTATAGCATGATGGTTTGGCATTTGTATATATTGTGAAAGAATCCCCCAATGAATTTAAAATCCATCACCTCACATAGTTAGCTTCTTTATCTTTTTGGAGAAAACATTATGTAATACAATGTTGTCAGCTCTAGCCACCATGTTATACATTAAATCCTTATACCTTATTCGTCTTATAACTGTAAGTGTGTACCTTTTCACCAAATTTTCCCTATTCCTCCTACCCCACCTAATTTTCTACTCTGTGTTTCTTCTATTAGTTCAACTTTTTAAAAAATATTCCACATATAAGTAACACCATGCAATATTTGTCTTTGGCTTGTTTCATTTAGCACAGTGCCCTCTAGTTTCATCCATGTTGTCACGAATGGCAGAATTTCCTTCTTTTTAACAATGAATTATGTATACATATATAGTGGTTTATGATATTTGTATCACATTTTCTTGATCTATGAATTCACTGACAGACACTTAGGTTGTTTCCATAACTTGGCTATGAATAATGCTGCAATGAACATGGGAATGAAAATATCTCTTTAAGATAATGGTTTTGTTTCCTATGGATACATACCAAGAAGTGGGATTGCTGGATCATATTTATAATTTCTTGAGGAATCTCCATAGTGTTTCCCATAGTGACTGTACCAGATAACATTCCTATCAATAGTGCACAAAATTTTCCTTTTCTTCACATGCTCGGCAGCATTTCTTACTTGCCTTTTTGATAATAACCATCTCAACAGGTTTGAGATGATAATCACATTGTGGTTTTGACTTGTATTTCCCTGATGAATAGTGATGTTGAGCACCTTTTCATGTATATATTGGCAACTTGAATGTCTTCTTTGGAAAAATATCTATTCAGGTCCTTTGCCCATTTTTTATTTGGGTAAATTGTTATTTTGTTATCGAGTTGTATGGGCTCCTTGTATATTTTAGATATTAATTCCTTATCAGATATGTAGTTTGCAAATATTTTCTCCCATTTCATAGGCTGCCTTTTCATTTCATTGATATATAGAAGCTTTGCTGTATAGAAGCTTTATTTTTGTTTGTTTGATGTAATTTGATGTTTGCTTTTGTGGTGTTTGCCTTGGTGTCTTATTCAAAAAAATCATTATTAAGAACAATGTCATGAAACTGACCCTCTATATTTTCTTCTAAGAGTTTTACAACTTGAAGTCTTACATTCAAGTCTTTAATCCATTTTGAGATTATTTTTATTTATGGTGTAAAATAGTGATCTAGTTTCATTCTTTGGCATGTAACTATCCAGTTTTCCCAACATTTATTGAAAAAACTATACTTTCCCCATTGCATATTCTTGGTTCCTCTGTTGTTAAGTTAATTGACTATAATATGTGTGGGTACACTTCTGGGCTGTCCATTTTGCTACATTAATATGCATGTCTGTTTTTATGCCAATATCACACTGTTTTGATCACTATACTTTTGTAACATAGTTTGAAATCAGGACGTGTGATGCTTCCAGCTTTGTTCTTCATTCTCTAGATTGCCTTGAATATTGCTTTTGTGGTTCTACTAAAATCGTAGGACTTAAAATATATTTCTGTAAAAAAATGCCACTGGAATTTTGATAGATACTGAAATAAATCTGAAGATCACTTTAGATAGTCTAGACATTTTAACAATATCAACTCTTCTTTTTTTAGCATTTATTTATATATATGTATTTTTTATACTGTACAGCATGGGGACCCAGTTACACATACATATATACATTCTTTCTTCTCACAACTCTTCTAATCTCTAAGCATGGAATGTCTTTTCATTTATTTGTCTTCTTCAATTTCTTTGATTGATGTCATAATTTTCAGTGTATAGAGTCTTCACCTACTTGGTTAAAATTATTCCTAAAGATTTGAATTTTTGATGCAATTGTAATGAAATTGTTTTCTTAATTTCTAACTGTTTATTGTTAGTGTATAGAAATGTAGTTGACTATTGTACAGTGATTTTATATCCTGTGACTTTACTGAATGCATTGATTAGTTCTAACAGATTTTTTTTTTGTTGAATCTCTAGGGTTTTCTATATGTAATATTTGTCATCTGCAAAAAGACAATTTAACTTCTTCCTTTCCCATTTGGATGCCTTTTTAAATTTAATTTTTATTTATTTATTGTCACGAGACATGTTTCTATAATATTTCTTAGCCTCTTTGCTGAAAACTCCATCTTGTCCTGCTTTACTTTACCCCATATTCCTGCTTGAAAAACAGTCGCAGTGCTGGTAAATGACTTAAGCTTAAGAACAAAGACCTAAAGGCATAAGTTATTCATAGGGTCAGCTGAATGAGGACGTAATGCGTTGGTCTAGGCATGCTGGACCTGTGCAGATTGGCACAACGTTCGCACAAGCATGATATGTCCTCTAAAAAATAAGAGGAAGATGAGCCTCATGGCCCCAAGGGGTTTATGAGGGGTTGTTAGCAGGATATGCATTAGCAAGGAGAAACCAGGTGCAACCTAGGCATACCAGGCTGCTGCAGATAAACACACCATATGCAGAAGTACAATGGTACTTCTTCTAGAATGCTATGCATAGATAGCTGACGCCAAGCTTCCTCAATGCCAATGATTGTTAAATGCCTAAAGGTCAGAATAAAAGCTTAATCAGCAACCAGCTATGTGACTTTTAAAATAATTTTTAAAAACCTATATCATGCACCTACAACCCCCTCCTCACTTGACGTCATCCTAAAGAACACAATAAAAGCAGTGTGGTTTCTTGAGGCAGCGCTCTTGGTCCCTGAGACCTTGAGTCCCCCGGTTCCCACCTTTACCTAAGATAAATGTCTCTGTGTCTTGTTTTATGTTAACTTTTTCCTTAAGTTTCACAGCACCCATTCTTCAGCCCCAACCTGCTGAGCTGGTCTCAGCAATTTATTTTTAATTTATGTTTAATTGTCCTGGCTAGGACTTCCACTACAATGATGAATAAAACTGGTGAGAATGGGCACCCTTGTCTCGTTCTCTGATCTTAGAGGAAAAACTTTCATCTTTTTACCATTGACTATGACGTTACATGTGGGTTTGTCACATGCCCTTTATTATGTTGGGGTATATTTATTATATTGGGGTATACTTAATTTGTTGAGAGTGCTCATCACAAAATGCTGAATTTTGTCAATATTCTTTCTGCATCTATTGCGATGATCACATAATTTTTATCCTTCATTTTGTTATTGTGGTACATCACATTTATTTATTTGTGGATGTTGAAACATCCTTGATGGAGTGGCTCAGAGAGTTAAGAACCCAACAAGTATCCATGAGGATGTGGGTTTGATCCCTGGCCTTGCTTAGTGGGTTAAGGATATGGCATTGCTGCAAGCTGCCACATAGGTTGCTGATGTGGCTTGGATTTGACATTGTTGTGGCTGTGGTGTAGGCCAGCAGCTGCAGTTCCAATTTGACTCCTGGCTGCAGGTGTAGTATATGGAAGTTCCCAGGCTAGGGGTCGAATCAGAGCGGCAGCTGCCAGCCTACGCCACAGCCACAGTAACGTGGGATCTGAGCCACATCTGCAACTTACACCAGAGCTCGTGGCAATGTTAGATCCTTAACCCACTGAGTGGGGCCAAGGATCAAACCCATCCTCATGGATACTATTCAGGTTCGTTTCCACTGAGCCACAACAGGAACTCCGAGTATTAATTCTTCTTTAAATATTTGGTAGAATTTGTGAGTGAGGTCATCTCATTCAGCACTTTTCTGTCTTTAGGAGGATTTTGATTATTGATTCAATCTCCTTACTAGTAATTTGTCTCTTCAGATCTTCTATTTCTTAATGATTCAGAATTAATAGATTATACATTTCCAGGAATTTATCCATTTCTTCTAGGTAGTCCAATTTTTTGGTGTATAATTATTCATGGTAGTCTCTTATGATCCTATATATGGTCTTAGTTATAATGTCTCTTCTCTCATTTAAAATTTTGAGTCCTCTCTCTCTTTTTCTTGGTAGGTTTACCTAAAGTTTTGTCAGTTTTATTTATCTTTTCAAAAAAAAAGCCCAACTCTTAGATCATTGATCTTTTCTATTGCCCTTTTAGTCTTTATTTCATATATTTCCACTCTTATCTTTGGTATTTCTTTCCTTCTACTGACTTTGGGCCTGGTTTGTTCTTCTTTTTCTAGTTACCTGAGGTATAAAATTGAGCTATTTTTTAATCTTTTTTCCCTTAATGTAGGAATTTATCATTTATAAACTTCCCCCTTCAAACTGCTTTTGTTGAATCCCATAAATTTTAATATGTTGTATTTACTTTTTTTGTCCGAAGATATTTTTTGACTTCTCTTTTATTTCCTCTTTGACCTGTTGGTTGTTTACTGGCATATTGTTTAATTTGCACATATTTGTGCATTTTCCCATTTTCTTTTTATAATTATTTTCTACTTTCATACCATTGTAATTGGAAAAGATGCTTGATATGATTACAATTTTTAAAATTTATTGTCTTATTATATGGCCTAACATATGATTTATTCTATAGAATGTTCCATGTGCACTTGAGAAGAATTTGTATTTTGCTGTTGTTAGATGGAATGTTCTGTATATGGATGTTAGGTACATCGGCTCTATTATCTTATTTAACTCTAATATTTCCTTATTGACTTTCTGTGTGGATAATCTATCCATTGTTGAGAGAGGTATATTTAAATCCCCAATTAAAAGTGATGTTTAAATCATGGCGGCTTAAGTAATTCCTCCTTTCTCTCACCTTTTAAAATAACTAATTAGACACCCATAACTGAACAAAAGCACCTCAGTACCTTACACCCAAGGACCCAGAAGGGTTCTTTTCCACCTGTGCATCCAAAAATAAACAAATGAGACTTTGGTAAGGGCTATGGGTCCAAGGAAGTCAGCAAACCTGCCCCATCTCCACTTACCCCACTCCAGGGTCAGGAAAAATACCTGGAGAGTGCAAACCTGGGATGATACTTATGTACAAGAGAGAATTCTTAGAATTCAGCCTGATTGAGGGGAGATTCCAGAACACCATCAGAGCAAGATAGAGACAAGTTTGGATACATAGTAGAGGGAGGAACTCACCTGAACTACCCCCTCCCCAGGGTGACAGTGTAAGAGGCTAAGCTGTTTGGTAGCAGCAGCAATAACCTTATCATAGAGAAGGTGAAAACTGGTAACCTCTCTCACAGAGTATTGGAAAGAAAAAGGAAGGAGTGACTGCCCAGCTATCTCAGTTGTCCAGATTGTGGCAAGAGAACCCTGATTTTTGAGGTGGGAACTTGTGACTGGAGGAAGGGAAGAGAAAGGGAAGAAAGCAGATATGAATAGGAAAGGGCATTAGAGGAATACGTTTCTTGCTGCTGTCTGCTTTAAGACTTCAGCAGAACTCTGCCCAAAAGCCTCTGAGAGCAACCCAATTGAGGATCTCCACCAGGCCTGCAGATACCCCAAAAGCCCTGAGTGCTAAAGGCCACATCTATCACTGCTTTGTGGCCAACATTTTGTATGTGTTCCCAAGTGTGGAAGTGTGGCAGTGAGAGTGTAATCTGAGTGCTTTCAGAAAGATGGTCCAGGGTCTATAGGCAAAGGAGAAAACACAAACTGAAGCTACAGTTCTTCTGGAAAACAAAAGAAGTTTCATGGTGGGTTTTATGAGGAGAAATCACAAAGGTTCAGAATTCTGCCACAAGAGAAAGCATATGCCCATTATAAACCTCGTATATCCTGAGAAGTAATATCAACAAAATTATCCTATCTGAAGATAACAAGTAAAGATACTTCAAATGGAAAACAGCAACTCAGAAATAAAAGGGACTTTAAAAATCAAGGAAATATGGAGTTACCGCTATGGCACAATGGGTTAAGAATCTGACTGCAGCAGCTCAGGTCACTGCAGAACAGTGGGTTAAAGAATCTGGCATTGCCACAGCTGTGGCTTGGATTCAATCCCTGGCCCAGGAACTTCCATATACTGCAGGTGTGGCCATAAAAAATGCCATTGCAAAAAGGTATTAATAGTTCTCCAACTGAGCTCGATGACATGGAATACGACAATCTAGCTGATAAATAATTCAAAATAGCTGAAGAAACTCAACAAGCTGAAAGAAAACTCAGAAAGACAGACCAGTGAGATTTGGAAAAAATACATGAACAAAATGAATTCTTTATAAATGAGGTTGAAACCATTAAAAAGAGTCAAATAAGAAACAAGAAATTCAGGCATTTAAGAATTTTATTAATAAGATGAATACAATAGAGAGCATCTGTAGTAGAGTAGAGCAGATGAAAGAATACATGGCTTATAGGATAGAAGTTGAAATAACACATTTACAATAAAACAGAGATAAAAATTAAAATGAGTGAAGAAATCTATGTAATCTATGGCATTCAATCAAAAGGGAAAGCATTCTAATAATCAGGATTCTAGGAGGAAAAGAGAGGGGAAAGAGGTCATAAAATTTAAAGAAATAATACCTGAAAATTTTGTAAGCCTAGGGAAAGACTTGGACATCTATGTTCAAGAAGCAAATGGATCACCCTATTATCTCAATGCAAAAAGACCTTCTCTAAGACACATTATGCTGAAACTATCAAAAATCAAAGGTAAAGAAAGAATATTTAAAGAAGAATTAATGCCAATCCTTCTCAACTCTTCCAAAAAGTTGAAGAGGGTAGAACACTTCCAAAGTCATTCTACAAGGCCAGCATTACCCTCACACCAAAGCCAGATAAGGACACTGTAAGAAAGCCATAGACCAACATTCCTGATGAATATAGATGAAATACTTGTCAAGAAAATATTAGCAAATCAAATTCAAAGACACACTAAAAAGATTATTCAACATGACCAAGTGGGATTTATCCCAAGAATAGAAGGATGGTTCAACATATGAAAATCAATAAATGGGAGTTCCCACTATGGCACAACAAGATCAGGAGAGTCTTGGGAGCTCTGGGACAGGGGTTCAATCTCTAGCCCAGCACAGTGGATTAAGTATCTGGCATTGCTGCAGCCGCAGCTTAGGTCTCAACTGAGGCTCAGATCTGATCCCTAGCCCAGGAGTTCCATATGCCAAAGGGTGGCCAAAAATGAAAAAAAAAAAAAAAAAGAAGAAGAAGAAAATAAAATCAATAAATGTAGTAAACGAAAGTAATGAAAGATAAAAACCACATGATCATCTCAATACATGCAGAAAAAGCATGTGACAATACACTTTTTCGTGATAAAAACCTTCAGCACATTGGGCATAGAATAAAACATACTTCAGCATAATAAATGTCTTATATGATAAACCCCAGCTAATATTATACTTAATAGTGAAGAAGACAAGAATTCCCAGCATCACCAGTGTTATTCAATATACCACTGAAAGTCCTGGCTAAAACTATTAGGTAAGAAAAATAGAAGGCATCCAAATCAGAAACGAAGAAGCAAGATTCTCATGATTTGCAAATGATATGATTTTTGTCTACAAAAATATCAAAACCACAACCAAAAACTGTTGTAACTAATCAACAAATTCACTAAAGTTGCAGGATATAAAATCAATATAGAGATAATTTGCATTTCTATTCACTAATAATGAAACATATGAAAAAGAAATAAAACCATTCCATTCACAACAGCATCAAAAACAATAAAATACTTAGTAAATTTAACCAAGGAAATAACATTGGTAATTAATATTAGTTTATGACAATTGCTGCTATAAATGAAAATAATCAATAAACAATCTATAATAAAAATAGATAAGAACTGGATATGAGCCAAAATGAGGACTATAGCCCAGAAGACAGCTTCCCAAATTACTCTGAGAAAATGCTCTGTAGAAGCATGGCTTTCAGCACAGTTTTATATCGTTTCAGAACAAAGAGCATTAAACAAGTAAGGGAGGGAGTTCCCATTGTGGCTCAGGGAGTTATGAACTCTGACTAGTATCCATGTGGATGTAGGTTCAAGTCCTGGGCTTGCTCAGTGGGTTAAGGATATGGCATTACTGTAAGCTGTGGTATAGGTTGCAGATGCAGCTCAGATCTGGTGTTGCTGTGGCTGTGGCCGGTAGCTACAGCTCTGATTCAACCCCTAGCCTGGGAACTTTCATATGTTGCAGGTGCGACCCTAAAAAGCCAACCAAAAAAAAAAAAAAAAGGGAATATATTTCTTCAAGTTAAAAAAAAAAAAAAAAAAAAAACAGACCAGTATATACACAGCTAGTCAGTATGGCCTTGGCACCTGGGAAGGGAGTTCTATCATCAAAGGAATACAACATTAGCATCCCAGGAAAAGAGGCACTTAATCTTTATTTTTAACCTGGACTTTTTAACCTCTGGTCAATGTGCCCTTTATGTTAATAATTAAGGCAGATATACACTATATGTTTGATAGGCCACAAACAGGCTGTTTTAGTTACCATAGAATTCCGGAATGACTTCCCCATACCTCAAGAGATGAAAATTTCTTACATCGCTAATAATGTTTCATTTAATTCTCCTAATAATTATGTTAGAAGATGATAATATCTGCCTCCTATAGAAATTGGGTTGCAGTAGTTAAGAATCCAAACCAAGTGTCCCCCTAAGAGGAAGTACTGGTCAAATAGGAAGAGGTTACGCATGTTTACAGATGATGTTACTAAAATTTCAGTCTAGCTTTCATCCTAAAATTTTATCTCAAGCAGATTGATTTTGCTGAGTTTTCAACTTCATTAAAGAGAAATAAACGTGGAGTTCCCACTGCAGCTCAGTGGATTATGTACCCGACTAGCATCCATGAGGATTAAGGTTTTTCAATCCCTGGCCTCATTCAGTGGATTATTAAGTGTCTAGCATTTACACTGGCTTTAAAGTCTGATAGGACACTACTGGGTTTTAGACCTTCAAGATTCAGTTTCTTCATTTGTAAAATGAATAAGGTACATAAGCCTCTTAACTTGCAGTATGTGATTCATAGTAGGCTTTTACAAGTGGTCACTTTGGGCTATCTTTGTAGTTCTACCATACGTCACAGAGTTTGTTTGTTACATGACAAATGATATGATTTCAGTAACTTTTTTAAAAAATAATAACTTTGAGTTCCCGAGGTGGCACAGTGGAAACAAATCCAACTAGGAACCATGAGGTTGTGGGTTCCGTCCCTGGCCTCGTTCAGTGAGTTGAGGATCTGGCGTTGCCATGAGTTGTGGTGTAGGTCACAGAACACAGTTTGGATCTGGTGTTGCTGTGGCTGTGGTGTAGGCTGGCAGCTATAGCTGTAATTGGACCTCTACCCTGGGACGCTCCATATGCCGCAGGTGTGGCACACACACACAAAAAAAAAAAAAATTAGAGGAGAGGACAAGATGGCGGAGGAGTAGGGGGACACGCTCACCCTCTCCCACAAACACAACAAAAAAAGCACATCTACAGAATAAATGACTCGCACAGAACAGCAACCAATCGCTGGCAGAGGAACCTAAACTCCAATAATGGCAAGAAGTTCGTGACATTACTGGGCAGAACAGGAGAAAAGAGGAGAGTGAGAGAAAGTGAATCCGAGTGGGACGGGCGCTCCCAAAAGGGAACTGTGGAGGAGAAACAGATCTCGCACCCTGGAAAGTCACCTATATGGGGGAAAGATCAAATGAACCGGAGGAATCTCCAGATGCAGAGAAGAGTGTAGCAGTAAGTTGGAGTACGGAAAAGCCGATCAAGAACCCAACGGACCATCTGAACTATGGGCAGAGTCACCAAAAATTGAGATGCCTGGGTGGGGGCTGGGCACCAAGACCTCGCCTCTGAAGGTTAGTCCCCGAGAAAGGGCCGGGGGACGCCTGGGTGGGGGCTGGGCACCAAGACCTCCGCTCCAGAGGTTAGTCCCCAGGAAAGGGATGGGGGATGCCTGGATGGGGGCTGGGCACCGAGACCTCGGCTCTAGAGGTTAGTCTGCGAGAATGGGCTGGGGGGGCGGGGCGGAGCGGAAACTGCTTGGGAGGTCTAGAAACCATTTGATGGGGCAGAGACTGCCTGGGAGACTAGAAAACAAAGCTGTCGCAGAGGAAGGGAACAATACTCTAGGGGCAGGGAAGCGGAAAGCCACATCAGAGGGAACCTGGGAGAAGAGCCTGGTCTGTGTCCGTGCTGGGGAGGGGAGAGAAGAAGGGGTGGGTCCCCATAGAATACCCCCCATGCCACAGCAAGCTTACAAGCCCCCTAGCTAGCTGAAAGCTGTACTTCCCAGAATATCCCCTCCCCCCACCCCCACCACCCCCTAGGCTCTCGCCGAACCTGGGGCTGCCTGCCATCCAGGAGGGCTGGCCTCAACAATTGCCTGAAGCCTACCACCGCAGGGGCTGTCCCTGCACAAGCCTGCTTGCCCTTTGGAGGGGCTACACTTCCACAGAGCAGCACCAAACACCACCAGCCCCCGAGAAAAGGCCTGCAGCCCAGAAAAGCTAGAACAAGCCTAGCCAGGCCGTGAATAGATCTGCCTAATTCTCAGACGGTTTTTCTGAGTCAGGCTGCCCCGGGGAAGAGCCTCTTGGGTTTCCAATGGCCCTGCTACCCACCCAAGCCCCCAGGGGGTGCCCCACTCCCACGGAATAGCTGCTCAGCACCACCAGCCCCCTGGAGGACCCCCTGCAGCCCAGAAAAGCTGCAACAAGCTTGGCCAGACTGCGAAAAGATCCGCCTACATTCGCAGGCTGTCCTTCTGAGTTGGGCTGCCCTAGGGAAGAGCCTCTTAGGTTCTCATTGACCCAGATAGCTGCTCCAGCCCCTGGGGGGTGCTGCACTCCTGAGGAACAGCTGCCCAACACCACCAACCCCCTGCAAAAATGCCACAGCCTAAAAACACCAGAGCAAGCTCTGCATGACCAAGTGAAATCTGCTACCATCGTGGGGTGGACCTCCCAGTCCTTTCTGCCCTCAGGAAGCCCTCCTTTGCTTCAAAGAAACACTGTTAGCTCCATCAACACTCCAGAAAAGCCACACTGCCTCAAAAAAGATTGACCAACAACGCCAGCCCTCAGGAAATATTCCACAGCAGTGACAAGGCAAACACTGCCCGATAACGGAGAGTACAACTCCCTCAGGAAAAAGAAAACAACAAGCAAGATGAAGAAGCAGAGAAACCACCCCCAGTCAAACCAACAGGAGAACTCACCTAAAACAGTCAACAATGAAACAGATCTCTGCAGTCAGACAGACCTGGAGTTCAAAAGAGAAATAGTGAAAATACTGAAGGAATTAAGAGAAGATATGAACAGTAATGCAGATACCCTCAGAAAGGAACTAGAAAATATAAGGAGGAGCCAAGAAAAACTAGAACATTCATTTGCAGAGATGCAAACTGAACTAGGGGCAGTAAAACCCAGAATGAATAATGCAGAATAACGAATCAGTGATATGGAAGATAGAATAATGGAAATCACTCAATCCGGTCAACAGACAGAAAACTGAATCAAAAAACTGGAAAGCAATATAAGAGACCTATGGGATAATATAAAGCGGGCCAATCTATGCATAATAGGAATTCCAGAAGAAGTAGAAAAAGATAAGGGGATGGAAAATATATTTGAAGAAATTATTGCTGGAAACTTCCCAAATCTAAAGGATACTGGGTTCAAGATACAAGAAGCACAGAGGGCCCCAAACAAACTGAACCCAAATAGACCCACACCAAGACACATCATAATAAAAATGGCAAAAGTTAGTGATAAAGAGAGGATCCTAAAGGCACCAAGAGAAAAACAGAATGTTACCTACAAGGGAACCCCCATAAGAATATCAGCTGATTTCTCTACAGAAACACTACAGGCCAGGAAGGAATGGCAAGAGATATTTAAAGTGCTCAAAGGAAAAAATATGCAACCTAGAATACTCTATCCAGCAAGAATATCATTTAAAATAGGAGGGGAAATAAAAATTTTTCCCAACAAACAAAAACTTAAAGAATACAGCAACACAAAACCCAGGTTAAAGGAAATATTGAAAGGGATTCTCTAAACCAAAAAGAAAGGAAGGAAAGGGAAGAAAATGAAAAAAAAAGAAGAAGAAGAAGAGGAAGAACTAGGACTGAGGAAACCGCAATCAGAGAGCAGTCACTCAAATAAGCCAGCATACAGATTTAATCATGAACATGCTTCAAACAAAATAAAATTAAAAAGAAAAAATAAAAGAGTCATCAAAACCATAAAATGTGGGCAAGGGATGTTAGGAAATAAATAACCCTTTTTGTTTGTTTGTTTGTATGTTTCTCTTCTTAATTTTAATATAGTAATGAAGTGTTTGAACTTACAGGACCATCAGGCTAAAACACACAATTATGGGAAGGGGTTAGCATACTTAAAAAACAGGGCAACCACAAGCCAAAACCAAATATTGCATTTGCAAAAAATGAAAAAAAAAATACACTCAAGCAGATAATAACAGGAGACCATCCAACAACAAAAAAAAAAAAAGGAAGAATGGAGAACCATAGAATCAACTGGAACACGAGGTTCAAATTGCAATAAATAATCATCTATCAATTATCACCTTAAATGTCAATGGACTGAATGCCCCAATCAAAAGACACAGAGTGGCTGAGTGGATAAAAAGGCAAAAACCTTCAATATGCTGCCTACAAGAAACTCACCTTAGGACAAAAGATACATATAGATTGAAAGTGAAAGGGTGGGGAAAAATATTTTATGCCAATAGACATGACAGAAAAGCAGGAGTCGCAACGCTCATATCAGACAAAATAGACTTTAAAACAAAAGACATAAAGACAAAGAAGGACACTATTTAATGATTAAGGGATCCATCCAAGGAGAGGATGTTACTATTGTCAACATATATGCCCCAAATACAGGAGCACCCAGATACATACAACAAATATTAACAGACATAAAGGGAGATATTGATGAGAATACAATCATAGTAGGAGACCTAAATACCCCCCTCACATCAATGGACAGATCCTCTAGACAGAAAACCAATAAAGCAACAGAGATCCTAAAGGAAACAATAGAAAAGTTAGACTTAATTGATATCTTCAGGACACTACATCCAAAAAAAGCAGAATACACATTCTTCTCAAATGCTCATGGAACATTCTCAAGAATCGACCACATATTGGGACACAAAGCGAATCTCCATAAATTTAGGAGCATAGAAATTATCTCAAGTATCTTCTCTGACCACAATGCCATGAAATTAGAAATCAACCATGGGAAAAGCAAAGAGAAAAAACCTACTGCATGGAGACTAAACAACATGCTACTAAAAAACCAATGGGTCAATGAGGAAATCAAGAAAGAAATTAAAAACTACCTTGAAACAAATGATAATGAAGACACAACCTCTCAAAATCTATGGGATGCTGCGAAAGCAGTGCTCAGAGGGAAATTTATAGCAATACAGGCCTTTCTCCAAAAAGAAGAAAGATCCCAAATGGACAACTTAACCCTCCACCTAAATGAATTAGAAAAAGAAGAACAAAAAAGTCCTAAAGTCAGCAGAAGGAAGGAAATTATAAAGATCAAAGAAGAAATCAATAAAATAGAGACTCAAAAAACAATAGAGAAAATTAATAAAACCAAGAGCTGGTTCTTTGAAAAGGTGAACAAAATTGACAAACCCCTGGCCAGACTCACTAAAAAGAGGAGAGAAAGAACCCAAATCACCAAAATTAGAAATGAAAAAGGAGAAATCACAACGGATACAGCAGAAATACAAAAACCATAAGAGAATACTATGAACAACTATACGGCAACAAGTTTGACAATCTGGAAGAAATGGACAATTTTCTAGAATCTTACAGCCTGCCAAAACTGAATCAAGCAGAAACAGACCAACTGAACAGACCCATCACTAGAAATGAAATTGAAGAGGTCATAAAATCACTCCCTACAAATAAAAGTCCAGGACCAGATGGCTTCACAGGTGAATTCTATCAAACATATAAAGAGGAATTGGTGCCCATCCTCCTTAAACTCTTTCAAAAGGTTGAAGAAGAAGGAATACTCCCAAAGACATTCTATGAGGCCACCATCACCCTCATTCCAAAACCAGGCAGAGATACCACCAAAAAAGAAAACTATCGGCCAATATCATTGATGAATATAGATGCAAAAATTCTCAACAAAATCTTAGGCAACCGAATCCAACAACATACCAAAAAAATTATACACCATGACCAGGTTGGGTTCATCCCAGGTTCACAAGGATGGTTCAACATACGCAAATCAATCAGCATCATACACCACATTAACAAAAGAAAAGTCAAAAATCATATGATCATCTCAATAGATGCAGAAAAAGCATTTGACAAAGTACAACATCCATTCATGATCAAGACCCTTGCCAAAGTGGGTATAGAGGGAACATTCCTTAACATAATCAAAGCCATTTATGAAAAACCCACAGCAAATATAATACTCAATGGGGAAAAACTGAAAGCCTTCTCACTCAAATCTGGAACAAGACAGGGATGCCCACTCTCACCACTGCTCTTCAACATAGTTTTGGAAGTCCTAGCCACAGCAGTCAGACAAACAAAAGAAATAAAAGGCATCCATATAGGAAGAGAAGAGATCAAACTGTCACTGTATGCAGATGACATGATTCTATACCTAGAAAACCCTAAGGACTCAACCCCAAAACTCCTTGAACTGATTAACAAATTCAGCAAAGTAGCAGGATATAAGATTAACATTCAGAAGTCAGTTGCATTTCTGTATACCAGCAATGAAATATTAGAAAAGGAATACAAAAATACGATACCTTTTAAAATTGCACCTCACAAAATCAAATACCTCGGAATACACCTGACCAAAGAGGTAAAGGACCTATGTGCCGAGAACAATAAAACTTTCATCAAAGAAATCAAAGAAGATGTAAAGAAATGGAAAGATATTCCATGTTCCTGGATTGGGAAAATCAATACTGTAAAAATGGCCATACTACCCAAAGCAATCTACAGATTCAATGCAATCCCTATCAAATTACCCATGACAGTTTTCACAGAACTAGAACAAACAATCCAAACATTTATATGGAACCACAAAAGACCCAGAGTCGCCAAAGCAATCCTGAGAAACAAAAACCAAGCAAGAGGCATCACTCTCCCAGACTTCAAGAACTACTGCAAAGCCACAGTCATCAAAACAGTGTGGTAGTGGTATCAAAACAGACAGACAGACCAATGGAACAGAAGAGAGAACCCGGAAATAAACCCTGACACCTATGGTCAATTAATCTTTGACAAGGGAGGCAAGAACATCAAATGGGAAAAAGAAAGTCTATTCAGCAAGCATTGCTGGGAAACCTGGACAGCTGCATGCAAAGCAATGAAACTAGAACACACCCTCACACCATGCACAAAAATAAACTCCAAATGGCTGAAAGACTTAAATATACGACAGGACACCATCCAACTCCTAGAAGATAACATAGGCAAAACACTCTCTGACATCAACATTATGAATATTTTCTCAGGTCAGTCTCCCAAAGCAATAGAAACTAGAGCAAAAATAAACCCATGGGACCTCATCAAACTGACAAGCTTTTGCACAGCAAAGGAAACCCAAAAGAAAACAAAAAGACAACTTTCAGAATGGGAGAAAATCGTTTCAAATGATGCAACGGATAAGGGCTTAATCTCTAGAATATATAAACAACTTATACAACCCAACAGCAAAAAAGCCAATCAATCAATGGAAAAATGGGCAAAAGACCTGAATAGACATTTCTCCAAAGAAGATATACAGATGGCCAACAAACACATGAAAAAATGCTCAACATCGCTGATTATAAGAGAAATGCAAATCAAAACTACCATGAGATACCACCTCACACCAGTCAGAATGGCCATCATTAATAAATCCACAAATAACAAGTGCTGGAGGGGCTGTGGAGAAAAGGGAACCCTCCTGCACTGTTGGTGGGAATGTAAACTGGTACAGCCACTATGGAGAACAGTTTGGAGATACCTTAGAAATCTATACATAGAACTTCCATATGACCCCACAATCCCACTCTTGGGCATCTATCCGGACAAAACTCTACTTAAAAGAGACACGTGCACCCACATGTTCATTGCAGCACTATTCACAATAGCCAGGACATGGAAACAACCCAAATGTCCATCGGCAGAGGATTGGATTCGGAAGAAGTGGTATATATACACAATGGAATACGACTCAGCCATAAAAAAGAATGACATAATGCCATTTGCAGCAACATGGATGGAACTAGAGACTCTCATCCTGAGTGAAATGAGCCAGAAAGACAAAGACAAATACCATATGATATCACTTATAACTGAAATCTAATATCCAGCACAAAGGAACATCTCCTCAGAAAAGAAAATCATGGACTTGGAGAAGAGACTTGTGGCTGCCTGATGGGAGGGGGAGGGAGTGGGAGGGATCGGGAGCTTGGGCTTATCAGACACAACTTAGAATAGATTTACAAGGAGATCCCGCTGAATAGCATTGAGAACTTTGTCTAGATACTCATGTTGCCACAGAACAAAGGGTGGGGAAAAAAATGTAATTGTAATGTATACATGTAAGGATAACCTGACCCCCTTGCTGTACAGTGGGAAAATAAAAAACAATTATAAAAAAAAATGCAGACAAATACAAACGGAAAAAATGAAGAAAAAAAATTAGAGGTATAATTTTTAAGAATATTAAAGTGGTTTTTTATGGGAGTATTTTCAATTGATGTTTATCATGTTATAAATTAAAAGCAAGAAATTTCTCAAACACAAGAAGTGAAGGGGGGTGGGGGGAGGGTGAAATATGTAGAGGGGGTCAACTGTATGGTGACAGATGGAAACCGAACTTTTAATGGCGAGAAAAATATAAATTAAAAGTTTAAAAGAATATACAAACACACATTGCATTAAGTGTCAGAGAAATGATGTCATCACAGGTCCTATCATCTCCAGAAAACTCTGCAAAGAGTAAATAAGAGAGTAAAGAAGAGTGGAAAAGGCAACTAACTTTCCAGTATTATTATAAAAATATTTTAACCTTTCTAACCCTATGAAACAGATTAATGAACCTCTGACCTGGAGGGAATGCTGCAAATTGTGGGGAGCTATAAATTCAGGGAAATCCATCTGGAAAACTGAAATTTTAACTTATAATCTGCCTTCTGGATTCACTGCTCTCCACTAAAGTCTTTACCTTGTGTTCAGAAGCTGTATGGATTGATGAAGGAAACTTGAAGCTCTGGGAATTAAAGAGGTATATGGTACAAGAAATCATAAATATTTATCCAACTAATTTGATAACTCAAGAAAAGGGCTAAAGTGGGGGTGAGGGAATGTGGGGAAAGGAGTGACAGTCTTTGATCTAGCCTTCAGTGAACTAGTGTAGGACTAGTAATTTCGCTTACCTCCCCCAAATAACTGTAAGTAATCTCTGTGGTCTGAGTACATCACTATACGCCTAGATTAAGTGCATAATTTTCTAATGCATGATTCGACCAAACACTAGATAGACAACAAATGTACCAAAAAACCCTAGTTGTGATTCTGAGACTCTAGAGATATACATAAATCAGTTAGGGGATAAATGTATAGGAATTATGTCCCGAAGTTTCATATTTAATTATTTTATTGAGATGATGCATCCTCCAAAAGGAAAATAATGTACCTAATTTAGAAATCTGTACTTCCACTATTAAATTATAAATTATTTTTCTTTGTGAGTAAGCACTTGTCCAGGTTACATAGAACATATGTGAGACTTTTTTCCATATGTTCTTTTTTCCTATCTTGGCATGGTGTTGCAGCAATGAGGTTTTTAATAACAATTCAAAACCCCCAGTATAATATTTAGAAAACTAACAGATAGTTGATTCCATGTTTGCACAATTATAGCTGATGCTGGCAACTGAACTAAGTATCTGCCTCTAACTTTTAATTTTGAAATTTTTCAAACTTATAGAAAACTGGAAAGAATTGAAAATGACTAAAATGAGTCCCCAAAGATAAATGTTAACATTTTTCCATATTTGCATGCACATGCTCTATCTTGTCTATTTAAATCTATGATCAATCTCTAATTTCTATCTTAATTTCATCCTGTACCATTTGAAAAAAATCAAGATATTATGATATTTCACTTAAATATTTCAGCATTCATCTTTCTATTTTATTTTATTTTTATGGTTGATTTAGAGTGTTGTGTCAATTTCTGTTGTACAGCATAGTGACCCAGTCATATTCATATACATATAAAATATCCATTCTTTTTCTCTTACTGTCTTCCATCATCTTCTATCCCAAGACATTGTATATATTTCCCTGTGCTGTAAAGTAGGACCTCATTGCTTACCCATTCTAGATGTAATAGTTTGCATCCACTAACCCCATACTCACAGTCCATCCCACTCCCTGCCTCCTCCCCCTTGGCAGCCACAAGTCTGTTCTCTATGTCTGTGAATCTGTTTCTATTTTGAAGATAGGTTCATTTGTGCCATATTTTAGATAAGGATATTTTCCTACCTAACCATATCACTGTTAGCAAACTTTTAAAACTTAACATTAATCCAATGATATTATATAAATAAGTATATTTTTAACTTTCTGAAATTTTCACCAAATACCTTTGATAGACTTTTTTTTTCCCAATACAAGATTCAACCATTTCATCTGTTGGCTATATATTTTTTCCCTTTTAAAAAGATCTAGAATAAGTCCCTCGAACTTTTTATTTTGTCTTGTTTTTCAGGATATTGAACTTTTGAACACTCCAGCCAGATTTTGTTTAGAATGTCCCACAATCTATATTTGTCAGTTTCCTCATAATTAGATCTGGTTAAACATTTTTGGCAAGGATACTATAGAAAAGGGATTATATATTTAATAGTTTACAGAAAAAGTCATATAATGTCAGTTTACCCCAATCTTGGTTAAAATAGTGACCACGTACCTTTCCAGGTAAATGCATATTTCCTTTAGTAATTAGTAAGTAATCTGTGGGTTAATAACTTCAATATCCCATTTTGTAATATTATTTCATTCAAAAATTTTATCATTTACTGATTATCCTGTCATAAATTATTACAACATTTGTTGCATTTATTAGCTATTATTCTTATTTAAAGAAAAATCATTTTCACTCCCTGATTTCAAACTATACTACAAAGCTATAGTCATCAAAACAGTATGTTACTGGCACAAAAACAGGTGCAATGGAATTGAATTGAGAACCCAGAAATAAACCCACATTTTACATGGGCAATTAATCTGTGACAAAGGAAGCAAGAATATACAATGGGGAAAAAGACAGCCTCTTCAATAAATAGTGTTAGAAAAAGTAGATGGCTACATGCAAAACAATCAAGGTCAACTACTCTCTTACAACATACACAAAGATAAATTCAAAAATGAATTAATGTCTATTCAGGTCTTTTGCCCATTTTTCCATTGGGTTGTTGGCTTTTTTGCTGTTGAGTTGTATAAATTGCTTGTATATTTTAAAGATTAGGCCCTTGTCCGTTGCATCATTTGAAACCATTTTCTCCCATTCCGTAAGTTGTCTTTTTGTTTTCTTTTTGGTTTCCTTTGCTGTGCAAAAGCTTGTCGGTTTGATGAGGTCCCATTGATTTACTTTTGCTTTTATTTCTATTGCTTTGGGAGACTGATCTGAGAAAACATTTGTAAGGTGGATGTCAGAGAATGTTTTGCCTGTGTTCTCTTCTCTTAATGGTGTCTTATATTTAAGTCTTTTATATTTAAGTCTTTCAGCCATTTTGAGTTTATTTTTGTGCATGGTGTGAGGGTGTGTTCTAGTTTCATTGATTTGCATGCAGCTTCCAGGTTTCCCAGCAATACGTGCTGAAAAGACTGTATTTTTCCCATTTTATATTCTTGCCTCTTTTGTCAAAGATTAATTGACCATAGGTGTCTGGGTTTATTTCTGCATTCTCTATTCTGTTCCATTGTTCCGTATGTCTGTTTTGGTACCAGTACCACACTGTCTTGATGACTAGCTTTGTAATATTGCCTGAGGTCTAGGAGAGTTATGCCTCCTGCTTGTTTTTTGTGTTTTTTTTTTGTTTGTTTGTTTGTTTCTTTTTTTTGTCCTTTTCAGGGTCGCACCTGCAGCATATGGAGGTTCCCAGGCTAGGGGTCGAATCGGAGCTGTAGCCATTGGCCTACTTCACAGCTACAGCAATGCCAGATCCAAGATGCATCTATGACCTACACCACAGCTCATGGCAACGCTGGATCCTTAACCCACTGAGCAAGGCCAGGGATTGAACACACAACCTCATGGTTCCTAGTTGGATTTGTTAACCACTGAGCCACAAGGACAACTCCTCCTGCTTGGTTTTTGTTCCCCAGAATTTCTTTGGTAATTCTGGGTCTTTTTTGGTTCCATATAAATTTTTGGATTGTTTGCTGTAGTTCTGTGAAATACGTCATGGGTAATTTGATAGGGATTGCTTTGAATCTGTAGATTGCTTTGGGTAGTCTGGCCATCTTTACAATATTAATTTTTCCAGCCCAGGAGCATGGAATATATTTCCATTTATTTACATCTTCTTTAATTTCCTTGATTAATGTTTTATAGTTCTCAGCATATAAGTCTTTTACCTCCTTGGTCAGGTGTATTCCCAGGTACATGATTTTTTGGGTGCAATTTTAAAGGGTATTGTATTTTTTTTATTCCTTTTCTAACATTTCATTGTTCACATACAGAAATGTGACTGATTTCTGAATGTTAATCTTATATCCTTCTACTTTTCTGAACTTGTTGATCAGTTCAAGAAGTTTTGGGGTTGAGTCCTTAGGGTTTTTTATATGCAGTATCACGTAATCTGCATACAGTGACAAGTTTAACTCTTCTCTTCCTATTTGGATGCCTTTTATTTCTTTTGTTTGTCTGATTGCTGTGGCTAGGACTTCCAATACTATGTTGAATAAGAGTGGTGAGAGTGGGCATACTTGTCTTGTTCCAGATTTTAATGGGAAGGCTTTCAGTTTTTCCCCATTGAGTATTATATTTGCTGTGGGTTTTTCATAAATGGCTTTGATTATGTTCCCTCTATACCCACTTTGGTAAGAGTTTTTATCATGAATGGATGTTGGACTCTGTCAAATGCTTTTGCTGCATCTATTGAAACGATCATGTGGTTTTTGACTTTTCTTTTGTTAATGTGGTATATGATGATGATTGATTTGCATATCTTGAACCACCCTTGTGAACCTGGGATGAATCACACCTGGTCGTAGTGTATGATAGTTTTGATATGTTGTTGGATTCAGTTGGCTAAAATTTTTTTGAGAATTTTTGCGTCCACATTCATCAAAGATATTGGCCTATAGTTTTCTTTTTTGGTGGTATCTTTGGTTTGTGAATTAGGGTGATGGTGGAATCATAGAATGTCTTTGGGAGTGTTCCTTCTTCTTCACCCTTTTGAAAAAGTTTAAGGAGGTTGGGTATAAGTATTTCTTTGTGTGTTTGGTAGAATTCACCTGTGAAGCCATCTGGTCCTGGACTTTTATGAAAAAAATGCCCAACATCCCTGATTATTAGAGAAATGCACATCAAAACTACCATGAGATACCACCTCACACCAGTCAGAATGGCCATCATTCATAAGTCCACAAATAACAAATGCTGGAGGGGGTGTGGAGAAAAGGGAACCCTCCTGCACTGGTGGTGGGAATGTAAGCTGGTACAACCACTATGGAGAACAGTATGGAGGTACCTTACAAAACTGTACATAGAACTACCATATGACCCAGAAATCCCACTCTTGGGCACATATCCGGACAAAAGTTTCCTTGAAAAAGACACATGCACCTGCATGTTCATTGCATCACTATTCACAACAGCCAAGACATGGAAACAACCTCAATGTCCATCCACAGATGATTGGATTAAGAATATGTGGTATATATACACAATGGAATACAACTCAGCCATAAAAAGAACAAAATAATGCCATTTGCAGCAACATGGATGGAACTGGAGACTCTCCTACTAAGTAAAGGAAGTCAAAAGAGAAAGACAAATACCATACGATTTCACTTATGTCTGGAATCTAATATATGGCACAAATGAACCTTTCCACAGAAAAGAAAATCATGGACTTGGAGAACAGACTTGTGGTTGCCAAGGGGGAGGGGAAGGAGTGAGGTGGATTGGGAGCTTTGGGTTAATAGATGCAAACTATTGCTTTTGGAATGGATTAGCAATGAGATCCTACTGTGTAGCACTGAGAACTATGTCTAGTCACTTATGATGGAGCATGATAATGTGAGAAAAAAGAATGTATACATGTATGTGTAACTGGGTCACCATGCTGTACCATAGGAAAAAAAGTGTATTGAGGAAATAACAATTTAAAAAATGAATTAAAAATTAAATATAAGACCTGAAACCATATGACTTTATAAGAAGACATAGGCAGCTCTCTCTTTGACACTGGTCTTAGTAAATTTTTTGGGATATATCTTCTCAGACAAGGGAAACAAAAGTAAAAGTAAACAAATGAGACTACCTCAAATTAAAAGGCTCTCCTCACACAGTGAAGGAAACTATTAACAAAATTAAAAGACCACCTATTGAATGAGAGATGATATTTGCAAACTATATGCCCAATAAGAGGTTAATATCAAAAATATACAAAGAACGCATACAATGCAACATTAAAAAAATACAGGGAAATATAGCCATTAATGCAAAATATTGAATCAGTATGTTGTACACCTGAAACTAATATAATATTATAAATTAAGTACAATTCATTTTTTAAATAAAAAATAAATTGAAAAAAGATGCTCAACCTCGCCAGTCATCAGAGAAATGCAAATTAAAACCACAATGAGATATCCCTCCACACCTGTCAGAATGGCTATTAATTATCAAAAAGACAAGCAATAACGTGTTGGTAAAGATGTAGATAAACATCTTGTACACTGTTGGTGGGAATGTAAATTGGTGTATCCACTAAGGAAAATAGTATGGAGAGTCCTCAAAATTTGGACATAGAAGTATCATGCGATCCATCATTTCCACTCCTGGCTATTTGTCTGAAGAAAAATATTAATTGGAAAAGGTACATGAACCCTTATGTTTATTGAAGCATTATTTATAACAGTCAAGATATGAATGGATGAATGGATAAAGAAGCTGTGGTGGAGTTCCTGTCATGGCACAGAGGAAATGAATCTGACTAGGAACCATGAGGTTGCATGTTCGATCCCTGGCCTCGCTCAGTGGGTTAAAGATCTGGCATTGCCGTGAGCTCTGGTGTAGGTCTCAGACATGACTTGGATCCCTTGTTGCTGTGGCTCTGGTGTAGGCTGGCGGATACAGCTCCAATTCAACCCCTAGCCTGGGAACCTCCATACAGCCTCGGGTATGGCCCTAGAAAGGACAAAAAAAAAAAAAAAAAAGAAGCTGTGGTATATAGATACAGATATAGATAGATATATACATATGTAGATATGATATGGAATATTAATCAGCCCAAGAATATTCTTGACATTTGTGACAACTTTGATGGACCTGGAGGGTATTATGCTAAGTGAAACAAGTCAGAGAAGGAAAAATACTGTATGATTTCATCTGTGTGTGGAATCTAAAAAACAAAACAAGTATACAAACAAAACAATACAGAAACAGAGTTATAGATACACAGAAAAAATCCCTTGCCAGAGGGGAGAGGGGTGGAGGAGAAAAGAAATAACTGAGAGAGATTAAGAGGTACAAACTTCCACTTGCAAAATAAATGAGTCAGTGGTATAAAATGTACGGTGCATGGAATATAGCCAATATCTATACAATATCTTTGTGGTGTAACAGGAAGTACCATTGTCTTATAGGTCAATTATATTTCAAAAACAAAAAAGAAACAAACTCATATAAAAAGAGATCATATTTGTGGTTACCAGAGGCAAGGGGGAGGGGGAGGAGGAATCAGACAAAGATAATCAAAAGGAGCAGACTTCCAGTTATAAGATAAACAAGTATTAGAGATGTAATGTACAATATGATAAATACAATTAACACTATTGTATGTTATATATGAAAGTTATTAAGAGAGTAAATCCTGAGTTCCCATCACAAAACAATTTTTGCTATTTCTAAAAGTCTGTATGTGTATCAGACAATGGATATACACTAAACTTATAGTGATAATTATTTCATGATGTATGTAAGTCAAATCATTATGCTGTATACCTTAAACTTATACAGTGCTGTATTATCACTGGCAATGCCCATTAACAATTCCCGGGAAAATAAATAGAATCTGGGTAATAAAATAAAGTCTCACCTTTTTTTCTTTCCCTTTGTGCTTAGTCTAGTTTCACTTGCTCATAGGGTGCCATCTGCAGAGGCCTTGTACCTGGCCCTTTAGACCAGAGTTCCTATGGCAAAATGGCTGTGCCCAGCATCTCATTTCAAGATGGCAGCAGCAGGCTGTTAGAGAGAGCCTTGGCAGTCTTGCCTGGTGTCTCACCAGTAGTGCTGCCATCTTTACCCCTGTACAAGTCAGTAAGAGCCTCACTAGGGCTTTTTGCTGTCTTCATCGATTTCCTAAGATCAACAGTAACATGCCCCATCATTACTTTCAGTTTGATAAAGAAAAGTTTGGTCAGCCGTGTGAGCCAAGAAGCAAGACTGGGAAAAGGCCCAGGTAATGAGGACCATCTGACAAGATGAAGTGAGGACACTGAATCTGAGTTCAGGAAAAGGCACCGGGGGTACCTGAGTGCAAAAGGGCCCCAACGTAGGTAGGCAAACTGTGACTTGACATTTTTCAGTGTTAGTTTCTCCGAAGTAGGCTGGGGAACCTCAGTACCAAGAACCCCATTATTGGGAAATCCTGTGAGCTGTGAGGGAGAACAAGAAACACCTGCTGCCTGACCGTTCCTCCCCTCTCTACTTGTTGAGGCAAACCTTGGGTAATTCTTTTTCTTTCTTTCTTTTTTTTTTCTTTTTAGGGCCACACCCGCAGCATAGGCTAGGGGTCAAATCGGAGCTACAGCTGCCGGCCTACATCAGAGCCACAGCAATGCCAGATCCAAGCTGCAACTGCGACCTACACCACAGCTCAGGTCAATGACGGATCCTTAATCCACTGAGCGAGGCCAGGGATTGAAGTTGCATCCTCATGGATCTTAGTCAAGTTTTTTAACTGCTGAGCCACAAAGGTAACTCCCAACCTTGGGTAATTCTTTATCTCACCTGGCAGGAGTCAGAAAATTCCTCCTTTTTGGCTAAAAGAGAAGACCTCTGTTTCAGACGGTTGTATGACTCCCTACTGGCTCAAGTTACTCAAGAACTAACGTGGCTAAACTGCTCTGGCCTGGAGGCAGTCCTGCCTAATCTCCTTGGCATATTCTGACTGAGAAAGGACTACGATTTCGGGGGAGGGGGGCAATTATGACAGAGTCCATGATATTTGGGTGCCTCCTATTTTGGTCTTTTGAGGAATCAGCAGTTTAGTTCTAGTTCCAAATTTCCCAAACTGGATATCTTATTTGGGTCAAATCTTACGGCATTTGAGTGCCAACAAATCACTCCAACTGCCTCTTCAGTAGCTGGAAATAAATCCTAAACAGAACATCTAAGGTACGGGGAAACAAACCGTTCAGGAGTTCCCACTGTGGCTCAGTGGTAATGAATCCAACTAGTATCCATGAGGTTGCAGGTTCAATCCCTGGCCTCACTCTGTGGGTTAAGGATCTGGCGTTGCTGTAAGCTGAAGTGTAGGTCACACAAGCAGCTCAGATCTGGTGTTGCTGTGACTGTGGTGTAGGCCAGCAACTGCAGCTCTGATTTGACCCCTAGCCTGGGAACTTTCATATGCCATGGGTGCAGCCCTAAAAAGCAAAACAAAAAACCAAACATCCAGCATACTGAAGGATAGCCTCTGTTAGGTTACATCCTGCAGAACTGGAAGATTTTTGACTATCACCCCCTGACCCCCATACATTTAATCTTTGTATGTAATACGCCCTGATCCCAATACCGGCTGGGAGATGGGAAAAGTTGGCCCATCAATGAGTCTCTAAATTACACCATTTTACAATTTGACCTGTTAGGCTAGAGACAAGAAATGATATCAAATTCCCCATGTCCAGTTTTTATGGCCTTAGAAAAAATGACCTTCAAAAGAGATGTGGGCTCTCCTCCACTGAGGTAATACCAGTCCCTAATCCCCTCCTCGATCCCCTCCCAAACCCTTCTCCTACTATTCCCTCCCTACTCTCTTCCTTCATATGTCCAGATTTGGGACACAGGCCCAAGAAGCCCCCTTCATGCCAGCTCCCTCCCTCAGAACCCAGTCCAGCAACTGCATGAAGTGGGACTAATTACCAGCCAGGATCCAACAACTTGCCATGAAAAGTCTTCCCTTTGAGGCAGAAGGTAGGCTCATCCAGATATATAGCCCATTTACCACTTCCAATCTGTTTAACTGGAAAAGTTATAGCAAGGGGCTGAAGAAAGATCCAGAGGGCTTCCTAGATCTGATTAGGAGAATCCTTCAGATCCATGACCCCACCTGGGCTCACATCCACAGTCTCCTCAACATACTCCTAATGGGGGAAGAAAAGGCCATGGTCTTTTCAAAAGCTGGAGAGGAAACAGACAAAGAGAACAGAAACATTGCAGGTCATGCTATTTTCAGATGGAGGAATCAAGTGGTCCCAGATAATGAACCCAACTGGGACCACCAAGACCATGGAGAAGGAGGTGGAAGACAGAGGCTGACCCATTATAAATATATGATCCTAAGGGGAATCCAGGTAGCAGGACAGAAACCTGCCAACTGAAATAAGGTAAAGAAAATCAATCAGGAGCCCAAAGAAGATACTCCAGCATTCCTAGAGCCTCAGGGAATGCCTCCAATCTACACTACCACTTACCCTGAGTCATTGGAAGGGAATGAAATCCTGAGGTCATAGTTCATTTTTCCAAAAGTGCCCCCAACATTAGGTGTAAACTTCCAAAATTGGAAATAGAACAAGATACTCATACCTCTCACCTGGTTGAGAGTGCCTACTGGGTATTTAATAACCAAGATATAGAGGAGGAAAAGTAAGGGAATAAAGAGGCCCAGAAGAAAGCCCACCTACTGGCTGTTGCTCTTCAATGTCAATCGATCAGCATGGGAATCTGGATTCACCTCCCACAGAGACTCTCAACTCCAGTGTGTGACCCCCCAACCCCAGGCTCCAACAAGGTAGCAAGTCAGGAAAGTAGGACCCAATCAGTGTGCCACATGTAAACAAGAGTAACATTGGAAGAGAGAATGCTCTCTAAGTGCCCTAAGCAGGGGATGGAAATGGCAGATCCTGGCCACTACCCTCAGAGGCAAATGACCCAAATAGATGAAGAATGATGGGGTCAGGGTGCTCCTAAGCTGGCACACCAATTGACCCCTGAGGAGCCCTGGTTGACATTGGATATAGGTGGAAAACCTGTCAAATTCTTAGACAACACCAGTGCCACTTATTTCTGGATACCAGGTCAGGCAAACTTGGTCACAGGGTTATAAAATTATGGGAATATCATGAAAGGACCAAGAATGGATGAACTGGATAAACCCACCCTTATCCATTCCTTCCTGTATGCCTCTGAATGACCTATACCCCTGCTGGGAAAAGATATCTTACATTAACTGGGGGCTACTATCCACCTAACGGGAGACAAACTGGAGACTGGCATCCCCTTAGACGAAGGGCACAAGGTGATGATAATGTTAACAGCTGAAGACAAACCTTCCTGGACTGGGCAAGTCTGCCTCCCTGGAGTATATCCTTAGGTCTGGGCTCAGAGATGGGTGGGACAAGGTGTAAGATGCGGTCCATTTAAAACCTGTACATACATGGCCATGAGAAAATAGTATCTTCTCCACCAGGAGGCCTTGTTGGGCACTGCCCTTGTGATAAAGGACCTAATTTACCAGTGCCTTATTAGACCATGACAATCAGACTATATTAACACCATTCTCCTTGTGAAGAAATCCAGCAGGAAATATTGGATAGTACAGGACCTCAGGGTAGTCATTGAGGCCACAGAGGATATATACACAGTAGTCCATAATACTTACACCTGCTTTATTCTCATCTGGCCACTCTACCATTCACCAGGACCTGGTATTCCATTTTGGGTTTTTTCACCTGTGGGTTTTTTTTTTTTTTTTTTTTTTTTTTTGCCACACTCAAGGAATGCAGAAGTTCCCAGGCTAGGGATGGAACCCATGCCACAGCGGTAACGCGAGCCACAGTGACAATGCTGGATACTTAACCACTAGGCCACCATGAAACTCTAGGACCTGGTATTCTGTATTAGATTTAAAACACACCTTCTCTATTCCATTAGCCCTAGAGTCACCAGAAGCTTTTTGCTTTTGAGTGGTAGGATCCAAACATGCATCAGAAACAACAATACTGCTAGACAGTACTGATTCAAGGGTTCAAAAATTCTCCTACCATCTCTGGGGATACTTTAGCTAAAGACTTAAAAGATCTACATTTTGAGGAGGAAATCCTCCAGCACATAGATGTCATTCTGATCACCAGCCCTACTAAGGAGGTCTCTAACAAAAGTAACTACTCTGAACCACTTAGCTGATAAAGGATGTAAGATGTCCCAGAAAAAGTCTCAAATATCATAAACTAGGGTGACCTACCTAGGCTTTATTCTCTCTGAAGGTCAAAGAAGCCTACCCTAGGAAATGAAAGAAGTCATTTGCAGCCTCACTTCCTCCTAAAACTAGAAGACAGATTAGGGGCTTCCTGTGGATTTCTGGGTTTTGCTGCATCTGTATCCCTAATTATGATCTAATAGCTAGGCCTCTATATGAGAAGTTGAAAGGGAAGGATGATGACCCTTTTGAGTTGAATTCAGAATGCGATGGGCCTTTCAAGAATTGAGAAAGCAGGGAGTTCCTCTTGTGGCTCAGCTGTAATGAATCTGACTATTACCCATGAGGACAAGTTTCAATCCCTGGCCTCACTCAGTGGGTTAAGGATCCAGCATTGCCGTGAGCTGTGGTAAGGCCACAGATGTGGCTTGGATCCCGGTTGTTGTGGCTGTGGTATATGCTGGCAGCTGCAGCTCCGATTTCACCCCTTGCCTGGGAAAAAAAAAGATTTGAGAAAGCAATTACTTCAGGCCCCTGCTCTGACCTTTCCAAATTTAGCTAAACCCTCTGTCCTTTACACTGATGAAAGAAGGGGAATCACCCTTGGAGTATTAGCACAAAAACCAAGACCCCTTACTTGGGTGGTAGCTTATTTCTCTAAACAATTAGATCAAACTGCTAAGGGATGGACTCCTTGTCTGCAGGCAGTGGCAGCCACTATAACCCTGCTAAAGGAGGTTGAAAAGTTAACATTTGGTCAGCCAACTGTATAGATCCTACATCTGGTTCAGGTTTTACTAAGTTCTCAGGGAACAGAATTACTCTCCCCTTGAAGACTGAGTTAAGTTCAAGCTATGCTTTTAGACAACCCAGTGGCTACCATGGAAACCTGTCACATATTAAATCCTGCCACCCTACTACCCACAGAAATGGGGCCCCTGTAGCATGATTGTATAGAAACCATAGACAATTTTATTTCAGTCATCCCCACCTAGGAGGTGAGGCTCTCCCAAATGCAGAAGAAGAATGGTTCACAGGTGGGAGCAGTTTTAAGAGAGAGAGAGAAAGGATGGTAGGACATGCGGTGACTTCCCAGACCCAAGTCATAGAGGCACAAAGCCTACCCACAGGGACTTCTGCTATAAAGCTGATAGCCCCCACCTGAGCCTTAGAGCTTGGGCAGGGTAGATCTTAAAAGTTTACACAGATTCCTGCTATGTGTATGCCATGCTACATGCACACAGTGCTATTTGGAATGAAAGAGGTATGTTTACTGCAGAATATAAACAGGTGAAACACAGCTTAATCATATTCAAATTCTTAGGAGCATTACAGCTTCCAAAAAATGTGGCGGTAGTTAGTTGTAGTGGTTACCAAAAGGGGGATGCAGAGGTAATAAAGGGAAACAACAAGGTAGATGCAACTGCTAAAAGTGTCCTATAACCAATAACATGACAACTACCTCTCATACCCAAGAGGCCAGATCCATGTAATTACTCTCCAGTCTATACAAAAGAAGAATTAGACAAAAGTCCAAAAACAGAGATCTAGGAGGCCATGGGTGGCTGGCTAATGAACACGGGCATACTTCTATCCCCAAAGGGAGGTTCATCAAGGAACACATTATGGGAGGGAAGCCCTATATAGTTAGTTGAGGTCATGGCAACTCCTGGCATGAAACTATAATCAGTTGCATAGCTAAAGCATGCCCCACCTGTACAATGAACAACCCAAACACCAGACCCCACCTCAAGAGACCTCCATATAAGGCCCATTCAGAACAGAAGGACATAACCTGGAGATGATTGGCAGTTGGACTTCATTGTCATGTCAGGAATACCAGACAATTTCAGGTATTTCTTGGTGCTAATGGACACATTTTCTGGGTGGATAGAACTGAAGCAGTAGCTGAAGTAGCTAAAGCATTACTAAAAGAAATAATTCCCAGGTTGAGGCTCCCAGGATGCTTACAAAGCAATAATGGTCTTGTACTTGTGTCTCAAGTGATGAAAGGAATAATGAGTGCCTTGGGCATACAATGGGCTTTGCACTAGGTTTGGGACCTCAATCATCAGGGAAAGTAGAGAGGTCCAATCAGAACTTGAAATGAGCCTTAGCCAAGTTATGTCATGAAACTCAAGAGAATTGGATTAAGTTGCTTCCAACTGCTCTGCTCCATATGTGGTTAGTCCCAAGGGATAAATTAAAGTTACTTGCCTTCATGTATGGTAGACTCATTCCTCCCGTCTGAGAGAAGAGACAACTTCACCCCCTTGAAATGGAAATGTGCCCTCCAGGTAAGAAAGCTCTCACTGAATATGATGACCAGCTACTGCCCACACCCACCAAACTGGGCCTCCACCCCCTCTGGCCAGGAGACTGGCTGAACATAAGATCCTGGAAAACTGAAAAGACCAGCTCATTCCTAAGTGGAACAGGCCCCACTTGGTGATTCTAATCACCCATTTTGCCCTGAAGTTGCAGGGATCATTCCATAGGCACATTGCACTTGAGGAAAGAGGCCCCCCAAACCGCAAACTCTGGAGAGACAACCTGGGGCAACAGACCATTTTGAATACTCACATGAAACTCTCTCTGACCTGGAGCTTCTCTTCCAAAAAGCAACCAAATTTTGACCAGGGAGATTCAGGCCCCAGCGGTGAGACTTGACATCAGGGCACACTTGTGCCTACAGTCAGGGCTGAAGCCGGGTGACCATCAAACACATCTAAAGACAGTTGGGGCGAAGCTCTGCTCCTCCCCTGGGTGTTAGGACAATGGCCAAAATCAGCAGGAAGTAGTTACAGAAGATGGGACCTGTACCCCTCAAGAATGAGGAGTGGAACAAAGGACAGAGGAGAGGTTTGTTACCAGCAAAGCCTGTTAACAATTTCCGGGAAATAAAAATAGAATCTGGGTAATAAAGTCTAACCTTTTTTACTTTTTCCCTTGTGCTTCATCTAGTTTCATGTGCTCATAGTGGGCTGTATACAGAGGCCTCAAACCTAGCACTTCAGACTGGAGTTCCCAGTGCAAAGTGGCTGTACCAACACCACAGCTCAGTCAACTGCACACACAGGACACTGCAATTCAAGACAGCAGTGGTGGGCTGACTGAAGAGATGGCTGTCCACCCCTCCATCTGGAGCTTGAGCAGCACAGCCCAGTCCACCAAGAACTCCACCCCCACCCAGCTGATCAGATTCCTATAAAGCGACCCTGTCCAAGCCTATCTGGCAGAGAGTGTGCTCTTAGAACGTGGGCTTACACCTCTATACTCTTTGACCAAAGAATAAAACTTTCCTTTGCTTCCAAACCAAACTTGGTCTCTGCAGAAGGACCTTTGTTGGGGCCCAAGAAGAAAGAGTTGGTAACATATGTCAATTACATATCAATAAGATTAGAAGAAAAAAAATTTAAAATAAAAATAAACTCTTTCCCCACCTTCTCCTCTCATTCTTCATTCTTTTAAAAAATCTTTTGTGCTAACTCAACTATAAATTTTTTTTGGTCTTTTTAGGGCCGCACCTGTGGCATATGGAGGTTCCCAGACTAGGGGTCGAATTGGAGCTGTAGCCACTGGCCTACACCACAGCCACAGCAACATGGGATCCGAGCCACATCTGCAACCTACACCAGAGCTCGTGGGAATGCCAGATCCTCAACCCACTGAGACCAGGGATCGAACCCGCATCCTCATGGTTGCTAGTGGGGTTCTTTAACCACTGAGCCATGACGGGAACTCTCATAACTCAACTATAAATTTTTTAAAGCAGAGACTCCTTCTAGTCTTCCATATGCCTTTCCTAGAGTATCATAGATACACTAAAAATATTAACTAGATTGAAAGGCACAAACCAGGGAAATCATGATCCTATTTCACATTATTAATAAAATTTAATAATAATGAGTGTTTTCATCACTGAGAACCCCTCATATGCCTGACATTGAGTTGAGCATGTTAAATGCATTGATTTTTTTTCTTTTAGAGTTGCACCTGTGGCATATGGAAGTTCCTGGGCTAGGGGTTAAATCAGAGCTGCACCTGCAGGCCTACACCACTGCCACAGCAATGCAGGATCTGAGCCACATCTGTGACATACACCAGATCCTTAATCCACTGAGCGAGGCTAGTGATTGAACCCACATCTTCATGGACACTCTGTTAGGTTCTTAACCTGCTGAGCCACAACAGGAACTCCAGTAAATGCATTATATTTTAAATTATGACAACAACTCTACAAAGTAGGCATTATTCTTAATCCCAGTTTACGTAGGATATAGCTGAGGCCCATAGAACTTAATAATTAATTGCTATAGTGACTGCATCAATTCCTGAAATCAGGGATTTTCTGATCTGATTCTGATCTAAATTCTAGGCAGAAAAGAATAATTATTCCAAACAGAATAGAATATTTATGGTTCTGTAAAACTGAATATTATGAGACCCTAACAAACCTATCTGAACAATGTTACAGCTAATAGTTGAAGACAGATTATTCTGCTCTGTTATAATAGCATCCAGTGAAAAATTATATGTCCCATTAACTCATGGCCTAAATATCTACCTGGCATTTTATGTACCTTACTTATTTTGATCTCCATGTGACACCTCAAGTAAGTTTCAGTTTAGTGTCAACAGAAACAAGGATGTGTATCCAAAATCAAAAACTTTGAAAAAACTGCCACACTATCTTCTAAAGCGGTTATATCATTTTTCATACTGAACAGCAATGAATGACAGATTTTGGTTCTCCCCATCCTTGTGAGCATTTGGTATTGTCAGTGTTTGGGACTTGAGCCATTCTAATAAGTATGCCATGGTGTCTCACTGTTGTTTTAATTTGTAATTATCTAGTGACAAATGATGCTGAGCATTTTTGCATATGCTTATTTGCCATCTGTATCTTTTCTTTGGTGAGATATCTGTTCTGCTTTCTGGACAATTTCAATTGGAATGCTTGGTTTTTTATTGTTGAGTTAGAATAGTTCTTTGTATATTTTGGATACCAGTCTTTTTCATATGTTTGTTTTGCAAATATTTTCTCCCAGTCTGTGTCTTTATTTTTTTTCATTCTCTTAATAGTGTTTATCAAAGAGTATAAGTTTTAATTTTAATGAATTCTAACTTACCATGTTTTTCTTTCACGGGTTATGTTTTGATGTTTTATCTAAAAAAGTATCACCAAACCCCCAAGTTCACCTAGGTTTTCTCCTATGTTACCTTCTAGAAGTCATATAGTTTTGTACTTTATGTTTATGTATATTTGATCCATTTTGAGTTTATTTTTTGAAAGTTTTTTCCTTTGGTTGCACCAGTGACATGCAGAAGATCCCGGGCCAGGGATTGAACCCACGCCAAGCAATGACCCAAGTCACTGCGGTGACAACTCCAGATCCTTAACATGCTAAACTACATGGGAACTCCCAATTTTGTGAAAGTTTTAAGGTCCCTGTCTAGATTCGTTTTTTGGCATGTGGATGTCTAGTTGTTACAGCACCATTTGTTGAAAAGGTTATCATTTTTCCATTATATTGCCTTTGCTTCTCTGTTGAACATTAGCTGACTATATATGCGTATGTACATTCCAATCCATTGATGTATATGCTATTTTTTTGCCAGCACCACATTGTCTTGATTACTATAGTTTTATGGTAAGTGTTGAAGTTTGTTCTTCAGTATTGTGTTAGCTAGTCTAGGTCTTTTGTCTTCCTATGTAAACGTTAGGATAGATTTGTTGAAAACAAAATAACTTGCTAGGATTTGGCTTGGGATTACATTGAATCTATAGCTCAAGTTAGGAAGAAATGACGTCTTAACAATGTTAAGTCTTCCTATCCATAAACATAGAGTATATTTTCAATTATTTAGTTCTTTGATAACTTTCATCAGACTTTTGTAGTTTTCCTCATATAGATCTTGTACATATTCTGTTAGATTTAAACCTAAGCATTTCCTTTTGGGGGTTGCTAATGTAAATGATGTTGTACTTTTTACTTTGAATTCCAATTGTTTATTTCTGGTATATAGGGAAGTGATTGATCTTTTTATATTAACCTTGTATATTTTAACCTTGCTATAATCACTTAGTTCTGGGAGGGGGGTTTTTTGGTCAATTCCTTAGGACTTTCTGCGTAGACTATCATATTGTCTGTGAAAATATACACTAATTTCTTTCTTTACTAACTGTATACCTTTCCTTTAATTTTTTACTTGTATGATTGCATTATGTAGAAATTCCAGTACAAGGATGAATAGGAGTGGTAAGAGGGGACATATTTTCCTTGCTCCCAATCTTAAGTGGAGAGCATCTAGTTTCTCATCCTAAGTAAAACGTTAGCTTTAGCTTTTTATGTAGATGTTCTTTATCAAGTTGAAGAAGTTTCCCTTTATATTTCTAGCAGTTTTTTTTTCATGAAAAGGTGTTGGATTTTGTCTATTGATGTAATATGACTTTTTTTTCATTAGCCTATTGATATGATGGATTAAACTAATTATTTTTCAAAGGTTGAACCAGTATTGCATACGTGGAATAAATCTCACTTGATTATAGTGTATGAATCTCTTTACACTTAGAGATTGAGATTCTTTTTTTTTTTTTTTTTTTTTTTTTTGCTTTTTAGGGCTGCACCTGCAGCATATGGAAGTTCCGAGGCTACGGGTCCAGTCGAGGTATAGCTGCCAATCTACACCACAGCCACAGCCACACAAGATCCAAGCTGCATCTGCAACCTACACCACAGCTCACGGCAATGCCGGATCCTTAATCCACTGAGCAAGGCCAGGGATCGAACCTGCAACCTCATGGTTCCTAATCGGATTCGTTTCCACTGAGCCACGATGGGAACTCCAATTTGCTATTAATTCCTGAGGAGTTTTACATCTATATACATGGGAAATATTGGTCTATAATTTTCCTTTTTTATAATATCCTTTTTTTATTTTGATATTAGAGTAATGCTGGTCTCACAGAATGAGTTAGAAAGTACTCTTTTTGCTTCAATGTTCTAGAAGAAATTTTAGAGAATTGGTATCATTTCTTCTTTAAATGTTTGGTAGAACTCACCAGTGAACCCACTTGGGCCTGGTTCTTCCTATTTTAGAAGGTTATTAATTATTGTTGAATTTAATGCCTATTCAGGTTATCTATTTCTGCTTACATGAATTTTGGTAGATTGTGTCTTTCAAGTAATTAGTCTGTTGCATCTAAATCCCCAAATTTGTAGACATAGAGTTGTTAATAATATATTTTTATTATTATTATTATTATTATTATTATTATTATTATTGCCTTTTCCAGGGCCGCTCCTGCAGCATATGGAGATTCCCAGGCTAGGGGTCTAATCGGAGCTGTAGCCACCAGTCTACACCACAGCCACAGCAACACGGGATCCGAGCTGCGTCTTCAACCTAAACCACAGCTCACGGCAATGCCAGATCCTTGACCCACTGAGCAGGGCCAGGGATCGAACCTGCAACCTCATGGTTCCTAGTCGGATTCGTTAACCACTGCACCATGATAGGAACTCCTACTATCTTTTTTTAAATTTTAATTATCATTTTTATTTTTTTTTTACTACTCATCTTAATGTCCATAGGATCAGTAGTTACAATCCTTTTTAAATTTCTGATATTAGTAATTTGTCATCATCTTTCTTTGCTTTGGTTAGCCTAGATCGAAATTTATCAATTTTATTGATGTTTTCAATGAACTAGCCTCTGGTTTCATTGATTTTCTGTTAATTTCTTCTTTTTAATTTCATTGATTTCTGCTCTAATTTTTATTTTTTCCTTTCTTCTCCTTACTACAAATTACTACAAATTCAATTTGTTGATATTTCTCTAGTTTCCTAAGGTGGAAGCTTAGGATATTGATTTTAGATCTCTCTTCTTCTGACATATATGTATTAAATACTATAAATTTACCTCCAAGCACTGTTTTTACTGCATCCTAAAGATTTTGATAGTTATATTTTCATTTTCATCTACACACAAATATGATATCAAGGCCAGCAATCATGAGAAGAAGAGAGTATGTGTTTCAGAATTTGAAATTAAGAGATCAGCAACTTATAACAACCTTGTATAAATATAGACTGCTGTATTAAAACCTCATGGTGAACTTAAACCAAAAATCTACAATAGATACATACACATAAATGAAAAACCAATTCAAACATAACACTAAAGGTAATCATCAAATCACAAGAGGAAGGGAAAAAAAGACCTACACAAACAAATCCCAAACAATTAATAAAATGGCAATAAGAACATATATATTGATAATTACCTTAAATGTAAATTGATTAAATGCCCAAACCAAAATACATAAACTGGATAAATGGATACAAAAGCAAGGCTTTTATGTATACTATCTGCAAGAGCCTGATTTCAGATCTAGGGATACATATAGACTGAAAGTGAGGGGGTGGAAAAAGGTATTCCCTGAAAATGGAAATCAAAAGAAGGCTGGAGTAGCAATACTCATATCAGACAAAATAGACTTTAAAATAAAGAATATTATAAGGGATAAATAAAGACACTGCATAAAGATCAAGGGTTCAATCCAAGAAAAAGATATAACAATTATAAATATATGTGTACCCAACATAGGAGCACCTCAATACATAAGGCAAATTCTAACAGCCATAAAAGGAGAAATCAACAGTAACATAATAATAGTGGGAGAATTTAACACCCAACTTACATCAATGAACAGGTCACCCAGATAGAAAATCAATAAGGAAACACGGGCCTTAAATAACACATTAGACTGGAGGGACTTAATTGATATTTATAGAACATTTGATCTGAAAGCAGCAGGAATTCTCTTCAAGTCCACATGAAACATTCTCCAGGATAGATAATATTCTAAAGAGACACACAGACTGAAAGTGAGGGGACAGAAAAAGTTATTTCTTGCAAATAGGAATTACAAGAAAGCTGGGATAACATTACCCATATCAGACAAAGTAGACTTTAAAGCAAAGTTTATAACAAAAGACAAAGAAGAGCATTATATAACGATAAAAAGACTAATGCAAGAAGAGGACATAACATTAATTAACATATATGCACTTAATATAGGAGCATCTGAATATATTAAACAAATATTCTCTCAAAGCAAGCTACAGATTTAATGCAACCCCTATCAAAATACCCATGACATCCTTCACAGAACTAGAACAAATAATCCTAAAATTCATATGGAAGCACAAAAGACCCCAAATTGCTAAAGTAATCCAGACGATAAAAAGAACAAAATTGGAGGTATAACCCTTCTAGACCTCAGATTATATTACAAAGCTACAGTAATCACAACAGTGTGGTTCTGGAACAAAAACAAACATATAAATAAATGGAACAGGGGTCAAAAACAGACATATAAATAAATGGAACAAGGGTTCCCATCGTGGCTCAGTGGAAGTGAAACTCACTAGCATCCATGAGGAGGCAGGTTTGATCCCTGGCCTTGCTCAGTGGGTTAAGGATCCAGCATTGCCATGAGCTGTGGTGTAGGTCACATATGCAGCCCAGATCCCATGTTGCTGTGGCTGTGATGTAGGCTGGCAGCTGTAGCTCCAATTCAACCCCTAGCTTGGGAACTTCCATATACCATGGGGGCAGCCCTAAAAAGTAAAATAATAAATAAATAAGTAAATAAATAAATAAATAAAGGAACAGAATATAGAATCCAGAAATAAATCCACACATCTATGGTCAATTAATCTACAACAAAGGAAGCAAGAATATACAATGCAGAAAAGGGAGTCTATTCAACAAGTGGTCTTGGGAAAGATGGTCAGATATATATAAATTAATGAAATTAGAACACTCACACCGTAAACAAAAATGAATTCAAAATGCCCTAAACGTAAGATATGACACCATAAAATTCCTAGAAGAGAACATAGGCAAAATATCCTTTGACTTAAATCACAGAAATATTTTCTTAGGTAAGTCTCTCAGGCAAAAGAAATAAAATCAAAAGTAAAATAATGGGACCTAATTTTGATTTTAACATCCTTTGTACATCAATGGACCTAATTTTGATTAGTTCCCATTTTTTTACTTTTGATTTTATTTCTTTTGCCTGAGAGACTTACCTAAGAAAATATTTCTGTGATTTAAGCCAAACCAACTACAAATGAAGAGATAACATATAGAATAGGAGAAAATATTTGCAAAAAAAATGCAATTGACAAGGGAATGATTTACAAAATATACACAGACAGCTTATACAACTCAATATTGAAAAAACAAACAACCCAATCAAAAAGAAGGCAGAAGATCTAAATAGACATTTTTCCAAAGAAGGCATACAGATGGCCAACAGGCATGAAAAGATGCTCAACATTTCCAATAACTAGAGAAATGCAAATCAAAGCCACAATAAGGTATCACCTCACACAGGTCAGAATGACCACCATCAAATAGTCCCAAACAATAAATGCTAGAGGGGGTGTGGAGAAAAGGGAATCTTCTTATACTGTTGGTGGGAATGTAAATCGGTGCAGCCACTATGGAAGTTCCTTAAAAACTAAAAATAGAGGAGTTCCCGTTGTGGCTCAGTGGTTAACGAATCCGACTAGGAACCATGAGGTTGCGGGTCCGATCCCTGCCCTTGCTCAGTGGGTTAAGGGTGTGGTGTTGCTGTGAGCTGTGGTGTAGGTTGCAGATGCAGCTCGGATCCCGTGTTGCTGTGGCTGTGGTATAGACTGGTGGCTACAGCTCCAATTCGACTCCTAGCCTGGGGACCTCCATATGCTGCGGGAGCAGCCCAAGAAATGGCAAAAGGACAAAAACAAAAACAAAAAACTAAAAATAGAGCTGCCATATGATCCAGCAATCCCACACCTGGGTATATATCCCCCCAAAATGAAAACTCTAATTTGAAAAGATACATACACCTCAATGTTCATAGCAGCACTATTTACAATAGCCAAGACATGGAAGCAACCTGAATGTCAATCAACAAATTCTTGGCTTAAGAAGATGTGGTATACATATACAATAGAACATTACTCAGCCATAAAAAGAATATTACTATTTGCAGCACATGGATAGACCTAAAGAATATTATGCTTAGTAAAGTAAGTCAGATAGAGAAAGACAAATACTATAGGATATCACTTATATGTGGAATCCAAAAAATAATATTAATGAATCTATATACAAAGTAGAAACAGACTTACAGAAATAAAAACAAAATTACAGTTACCAAAGTGAAGAGGGAGAGAAGGATGAGGTAAATTAGGAATATGGGATTTAAAAATATAAACAACTACACATAAAATAGATAAGCAAAAAGTATTTACTATAGAGCACAGGGAATTATACCTGATATCTTCTAATAACCTATAATGGAATATAATTTCCAAAAGAAAAAAAACTGAATCACTACGGCATATATTTGAAATTAATGCAATATTTCCAATCAACTAAACTTCAATTTAAAAAACTAAAACTTGGATTTCCCATCGTGGCAGAGCAGAAATAAATCCGACTAGGAACCATGAGGTTGCAGGTTCAATCCCTGGCCTTGCTCAGTTGGTTAAGGATCTGGCATTACCATAAGCTATGGTGTAGATTGCAGACTCAGCTTGGATCCTGTGTGGCTGTGGCACAGGCCAGCAGCTGTAGCTCTGATTTGATCCCTAGCCTGGGAACCTCCATATGCTGTGGGTGCAGCCCTAAAAAGGAAAATTAATTAATTAATTAATTAAAATAAAATTTTAAAAATAAATAAATAAAAAATTAAAACTATGTAATGGGTTTGGTAAAACCAACCCCACAGTGTTGATCTGTTTGTAAAGCACAAAGCATAATGCTGACATATATTAGACTCTCAATAAATAACAGCTTGTTGGGAAATAAAAAGCAAATATTAACAAACATAAAAAGAGCAATTGGCAATAATACAATAATATCAGGGGAATTTAACATCCTTTGTACATCAATGGACAGACCAGATAATTATCAAAAAGCAGGGTGGCTTTACATGACATAGTAGACCAGTTTACCTTAATAGATATCTTCAGGACATTCCATCCAAAACAGGATAAAAATATTCCTTTCAAGTGCACATGGAACATTCTCCAGGATAAGTCACATGCTAGCCACAAAACAAGTCTCAACAAATTTAAGAGGATAGGAACTATATCAAACATTTTTTTCTGACCACACAGTATGAAAGTAGAAATCCATTACAGGAAGACAAATGGAAAAAACACAAACACCTGGAGATTAAACAACATACTACTGAAAAAACCAATGGGTCAATGAAGGGATCAAAAAGGAAATCAGAAAATACCTTGAGAAAAATAAAAACGTAAGGTTCTAAAATCTATGGAACACAGCAAAAGTACTTCCAAGAAGAAAGTTTATGGTGATAAAGGCCTACCTCAGGAAACTAAAAAATATGAAATAAAACAACCTTACCTACCACCTAAAAGAATTAGAAAAAGAAGAACAAAGCCCAAAGACAGGAAACAATAAAGATCAAACATGAAATAAATAAAGTAAAATAAAATAAAGACCAAAAAAAAAAAGAATAATAGAGAAGATCAATGAAACCAAGAGTTGGTTTCATAAGATAAAAACAACTGATAAGCCTTTAGGAAAGTTCATCAAGAAAAAAGGTTTGAGGACCCAAATAAACAAAATGAATGAAAAGGGAGAAATTACAACCAACATCACAGAGATACAAAAAATAATAAGAGAATACTATGAACCTTTATGCACCCACAAATTGGACAACCTAGAAGAGAAGGAATAAATTTTTAGAAACACACATTCTTCTCCAAGACTAAATCAAGAACAAATAGACAATCTGAACAGACCAACCACTAGGAGTGAAAAAATTTACTAAATAAAAAACCTCCCAGAAAACAAAAGTCCAGGACCAGTTGGCTTCACATAGATATTAAAGAACTCATATCTATCCTGCTCAAAAAGACACAAAAAAAGACACATAGATCAACAAAATGAAGAGGCAAGAAATAAACCCACACACTTATGTTATGGTCAATTAATCTGTGACAAAGGAGGCAAGAACGCAATGGAGAAAAAATAGTCTCTTCAATAAGTGGTGCTAGGAATATTGGACCGCTATATGTAAAAGAATGAAATTAAAACATTCTCTAACACCATATGCAAAAATAAACTCAAAATGGGTTAAGACCTAAGTGTAAGACTGGAAACTATAAATTTCCTGGAAGAAAATATAGGCAGAACACTCTTTTCTTTTTTTTTCTTTTCTACTTTCCTTTTTTTGGGGAGGGCATGCCTTCAGCATGAGGAAGTTCCCAGGTCAAGGACTGAACCCTCAACACAGCAGCAACCCAAGCCACAGCAGTGACAATACCAGATCCTCAACTCACTGAGCCATCAGGAAACTCCAGGCAGAACACTATTTGACATAAAGCGTAGCAACATTTTTTTGGATCTGTCTCCTAGAGTAATGGAAGCAAAAACAAAAATAAATAAATAGAAACTAATTAAACTTAAAAACTTTTGCACAGCAAAGGAAGTCATTGACAAAAGGAAAAGACAACCTAAAGAATGGGAGAAAACATTTGCAAATGATATGACTGATAAGGGGTTAATGTCCAAAAATATATAAATAGCTCATACAACTTTATATCAAAAACCAAATAGGAGTTCTCACTGTGGCTCGGCAGGTTAAGAATTTAACATAGTGTCTATGAGGATGCAGGTTCCTTCCCTGGCCTCGCTCAGTGGGTTATGGATCTGGCATTGCTGCAAGCCAGCAGCTGCAACTCCCATTCGACCACTAGGCTGGGAATTTCCATATGCCACATGTGCGGCCATAAAAAGAAAAATAAAGTAAAAGTTAAAACCCCTAAACAATTCAATTAAAAAATGAGCAGAATATCTAAGTAGGCATTTTTCCAAAGAAGACACACAGATGGCTAACAGGCAAATGGAAGTATGCTCAGTGTCACTAACCATCAGTAATAGCTGTGAGTTGTACCATAGAAGGTGCTGTTCCAACAATAGGTGCAACACCAATCCCAGCTTCAGCTGGGGAACCATGTAAGTTTTATTAGAGGAAATAAGGTCTAGGCTTGGACTTGAATAAGAGGTATAAAGTTTAGGGGTCACTCAAGAAAGATGTTAAGCAGGACCCTCCATACATGAGGGACAGTCTTCCTGGGATATTTCTTGTTTGTACTCTGCCTCTTGGTGGAACAGGATTTGTAAATATCTGGGGGTAGGAAGAAGGGGGAGGAAGTTGTGGGGGGGCAGGGAGAAGGAGGGAAAGGAGGAGGGGGAGGGAGGGGGAGGAGGGGGAGGAGGGGGAGGAGGGGGAGAGGAGGAGCGAGGAGGGGGAGGAGGGGGAGGAGGGGCAGGGAGGAGGGGCAGGGAGGAGGAGGAGGGGCAGGGAGGAGGAGGGGGGAGGGGGCGGAAGGGGGGAGGAGGGGAAGGGGGGGAGGAGGGAGAAGAAAAGAAGAAGGAGAAAGAGGTCCTTTTAAGATAATAAGATTGTGGTAATTTGTTACAGCAGCAATAGGAAACCATGCTAGGTTTCCAGCGCTTTTCTTGACCATGTGGCCGAAAAGCACAGGAGAACTAAGACACTCATCTGGAGAGAAATTATTCTGGTAAAAATGTGCAAAGTTCAAGTTCTACTCCTGTAAAGCCCCTGGAAGTATACAGCAGTTTTGCCTGCCCCACCTGGGAGCTACTGACCTCAGTGGAGCAGTGGGTGTTTTGCTCACAAGGAGATGGCTTTCTTGGGAAGCCTGTTTCTTCTTTAGCCGCTCATCTCCAGTCCATCCCAGTGTTCAGCTTCTTTCTTGGGGTCTCTCCTTTGCAATCTCACGATACCCCTAAAAGACTGCTAATTCTCACATAAATCCTTTTTCGTATGATTTGTCCGTGTGTCTGCCTACCTACCACACACCAGACTGTGAGATGCTTGAGGTAAAGGATCAAGTTCTATTGGCTTTTACTACCCAGCATCCAGAAGACTCCCTGAATCTTTGGCATTGAAGAAAACTAAAAAGAAATCCCACAGAAGTTTTTTAAACTTAGGAAATTATTGGAAAATGAGTTGAGAAATAATAGAAATACAACAAATTCAATTCCCTTCTGCTGTATTAAACCATACTTCAGATACGTTCTTGAATTTACTACCTACCATTTTGGAATAGAGCATATTATTGCCCTTTTCCCATATGAGATTACTGGGACCCAGAGAACTTTGGGGCCATTTCACAGGGCAGGTATGTAAGAGAATGAGTATGGATACAGGCAATCTCCAGGTGTGTATGGATGATCTAAAAAAATCTCTTTGGGAGTTCCCGTTGTGGTGGTTATGGTGGGGCAGAATGGAATCTGATTGGGAACAGTGAGGTTGCAGGTTCGATCCCTGGCCTCACTCAGTGGGTTGAGGATCTGGCGTTGCCATGAGCTGTGGTGTATGTAGGTCGCAGATGCAGCTTGGATCCCACATTGCTGTGGCTCCGGTGTAGGCCAGCAGCTGTAGCTCCGATTCGACCCCTAGCCTGGGAATCTCCATATGCAGCCCCATATGTTGCAGGCATGGCCCTAAAAAGCAAAAATAAATTTTAAAAAGATTTTTAAAAAATCTCTTTGGAGAAAAGCTACAGATACAGTTTGCCAAAATGTTACACCAGTGAGGTTATTTTAGGTTCAGGGGGAGGGGTCACTTGGCCTCATTTCCAACAACTGGCCAATCTTGGTGATGCAGACAAAAGGGCAACCCAGTGAGTTTTTAGAACCTGAGCACCACCCCAATATCCCAACTCCAGCCCTGACAGTGCTGCAGGGTGAAGACCTGGCCAGATTTGCTTTTAGGGCTGAGGATGCCATAGGTAGGATAAGGAAGAGAACTGAGCCCTAATTGCACAGCCAAGAACAGCCCAGGGATCCCAGATCCCCTTGCTCTCCGCCTTTCAACCCCACACTCACCCTCACTGCCACACCAGCTCAGCCACTTTGGTCATGGGCACCGGGCATGCACAGCCACCTGCTTGTCCAAGGTCAGGAGCATGCCACCAGCAAAAAACACTATCAAAAGAAAGCCCTCAGGTCAGTGAAGTGGACCCCAATGATCCACAGCCACATGCATCGCCCTGGCACCTGCCATGTCCTCCAAGAACATGGACCTGGGCATGCATTCCAAGCGCTAGGAGAGGTTGGGGAAGTTGGGAGGCTTCAGCTGCATGTGTACGGCCAAGTTTGCTGGACACCTTCGAGTCCGTTGGCCTGGTGAACTCCACTGGAGGCTGCCACTGCAGCACGGTTAAATTTGAGCCTGGGCCCTTGCAAACCTGTAAGTTCTGGGTAGCAGCTGCAGACTATGCAGAAAGGAGCACAGACACCTCCCCCTCCAGTCTTGCACTTTGTGCTCCTCTTGGGTGCTGAGAGCATCATCACGTACTGACCCCCACAAGCGCCCAGAGCTGCGCAGTTTATGCAGCTGATGCGGGGGTGCAGAACTTCCACGCGTCCATCTCTGACCGCCGGTTCTACCGCGTCGCCTCACAATGCCTGGACAAGGGGAAATTTCCCTGAAGGTAAAGCCCACGAGCAGGTGGAGGCCCTCTTCCTCTTGTACTATTCCATGCTCAGCTTCAAGCATTTAGCAAATTTGCCATTTAAGTGTCGTACGTTTATGGCTCTAGAGACATCTGCTCCAGGTAAGCAGAGCTCTGTGGTGACTCTTAATCTGTCTTTCGCGGTGGTGGTTTTCCCTGGAACCTCGGTTCACCAGTGTGTTTTGGTTGCTGTTGTTGTTGTAGTTGTTATAGTTGTTGTTGTTGGGTTCGGTTTTTTTTAAAGTTGATTCAGCTTGTTCAGCGTCTTGTTATAAGAAGGGAATGGTGATTTCTAACCACTTTACACAAGGAAGCTAGAACCAGGAGTCCTTACTTGTGGTCATTTTTGCAGGAGGTTACAATCAGTATAAGGCTATGATTTAGAAATATTATGGTAAATTCCAGAGAAACAGAAAAGACGAAAGTTGTCTCAGGGAGCTGGGGCAGGAATGGTTAGGTTATGTATGTGTGAATTTAGAATCAAATGGTTTCTGATTTTATTAAAGGCTAGTGTTACTATTTAACTTTCAAGGGCTTGCATGTGTGTTATTTTGAGATAATTAAAGAATACGTGGTGCATTTTATGTAGAAATAATCTTTAGAAATTATATGTGGTAAAAACATAAAAATACTATGCATAATTTCAAGAAGATTAAATGCTCAGAAATAATTCCTAACAATTTCCTAAAACAGTTATTACCTCTCACTTGTTGATGCCCATTGTGACTGTAAATTAACACACATTTTTCTCTTGATCCAAGCAGACTTGCACAAAAATTCACTTGAGTAATAATGTGAAAATTGCCCTTTGTGAAATTTGGGGTAAACAATGCAAGAGAGGGAACTGCATTCCCATTTCCAAGATGAAGAAACTCAGGCTCCTAAGATTAAGTAACTTGGTGAAGGTCATATACTGAATATGTGGTGGAACTGGGACAGTCGCTCAAGTCTGTCTTGATACCAGCATATTATTTACAGTGTATCTCCCTTTCTTAGAGTGTACTTTTTAATAGCCACACTTTTATCAGAAAATGGTGTTATTTTTCCACTAGGTTTGGAAAGCTAGAGTTACTGTTGAATGCACAAGGAAAGTTGAGTACAATCATCTCATTATTTTCATGAATCACAAATTTCTAAAACAATAAAAAAAAAGTGGGTGTTCCCATTGTAGCATAGGGGAAATGAATCCGACTAGTATCCATGAGGACATGGGTTCGATCCCTGGCCTTGCTCAATGGGTAAAGGATCTGCTGTTGCCATGAGCTGTGGTATAGGTCACAAATGTGGCTTAGCCTGGCAGCTGTAGCTTTCATTCGACCCCTAGCCTGGGAACTTCCATATGCCACATGTGCAGCCCTAAAAAAGAAAAAAAAAAAAAAACCCAAAACAAACCAAAACAAAACAAAACAAAAAAACTAGAAGCTTGAAGAAAAGATAGAAATCTTCTCAAATTACTTAACGAAGGCAGTCTCAACCCTGATTCTAAAACCTGGAGGAGATGGTATACCACACACACACACAGAAAAATATGGATCTGTCTCACTAAAGAACATAAGATTACCTTTTTTAATCAATAAAGTTTGAGTGAATAAAATTCAACAGTATGTAAAAATCTACCACAATCTGATAGTTTCCTAGTCATGAGAGCATGATGTAGTATTGGGAAATATTTGAATATTTTAATAATCTGTCATATCGGTAAATCAAAGAAGAAAAATCATATGGTCATCTGAAGCAATGAACAAAGAATTCAATAAATTCTTTGTTTTCCTGGTTCTTGTTTACTCTGCTGAGAGAATTATGTTAAACTCCTGTACTGCAACATATCCACAATCCCTTATCTAAAACTCTTGGGAACAAATATTTTGGAATGCATACACTGTACATTATATGTGATCTATAGCAGAGTATAGAATAATGCTCCTAAATCTAATACAATATTCCTGCAGCAAAACATATAAGTATTCATTCCGGGGTATATAAACATCATAGATTTTTCTCACGTCACTTCAGGTCAAGTTTTATGGAGTCAGGAGAGTAAGCTCAGTTTTAAAAGCATTTCCATTTCATTTTTTTATTTTTTAAAAATGTATTTTTATGTATTTTTAATTGAAGGATAATTCATTTACAATATTGTGTTAGTTTCAAGTGTACAGCAAAATGATTCAGTTATATACATATATATTTCAGATAATTTTCCATATAGATTATTATGTGATATTGAATATATTTCCCTGTGCTGTATATGTTAAATCCTTTGCGCTTGTCTATTTTATGTATTTGTTAATCCCATACTCTTAATTTATCCCTCCTCCCTCGTTACCCTTTGGTAACCACTATGTCTGTGAGTCTGTTTCTGTTTTGTATATAGATTCATTTGTATTATTTTTTATATTCCAACCTAAGTTATATCATGTATTATTTGTCTTTCTCTGACTTACTTCACTAAGTGTAATATTCTCTAGATCTATACATGTTGCTGCAAATGGCAATATTTCCTTTTCATGGCTGAGCAATATCCTATTGGAATTCCATATGGAATATTCCATTCCATATATATATATATATATATATATATATATATATATATATATATATATACCACATCTTTCTAAACCAGTTGTCTGTTGATGGGCACTTGGGTTGTTTACATGTCTTGGCTATTGTAAATAGTGCTGCTATGAAAATTGGGGTGCATGTATCTTTTCAAATTAGAGATTTGTTTTTTCTCATCTATTTACCCAGGAATGGGATTGCTGGATCATATGATGACTCTATTTTTAGCTTTTTAAGGCACCTCCATACTATTTTCCACAGTGGCTTCAATAATTTACATTTCCACCAACCGTGTACAAGGGTTCCCTTTTGTCCACACTCTCTCCTGTATTTATTATCTGTAGACTTTTTGATCATAGCTATTTTGACCAGTGCGAAGTGATATCCTGTGGTTTTGATTTGCATTTCTCTAATAATTAGCAATGTCGAGCATCTTTCATGTGCCTGTAGGCCATCTGTATTTCTTTTTTGGAGAAATGTCTATTTAGGTCTTCTATCCATTTTTGATTGAGTTGTTTGGTTTTTTTCAATATCGAATTGTATGGGATGTTTGTACATTTTGAATGTTAACCCCTCATCCTTGGCATCGTTTGCAAATATTTTCTTCCATCCCATAGGTTGTCATTTTGTTTTGCGGATGGTTTCCATTGCTGTTCAAAAGTTTTTAAGATTAATTCAGTATCATTTGCTTATTTTTGCTTTTATTTCTTTTGCCTTGGGAAACTGATCTAAGAAAATATTGCTATCATTTATGGCTGGGAATGTTTTGCCAAGAGTTTTATGGTGTCATGTCTTATATTTAGGTTTTTAAGCCATTTTGAGTTTATTTTGTATATGGTATGAGCAGATGTTCTAATTCCATTGATTTACATATAGCTATCCAGCCTTCCCAGCATCAATTATTGAAGAGACTGTCTTTTCTCTGTTGTGTATTCTTGCCTCCTTTATCATAAATTAATTGACCATAAATGCACGGGTTTATTTCTGGGCTCTCATATTTGGTCTGAGTCTATTTTTGGGCCAGTATCATCCTGTTTTTATTACTGTAGCTTTGTACTTTAGTATGAAGTCTAGAAGGGTAAAAATTGCCTATAATGGGTTGTGATTCCTAATTATATTTCTGTAAACTTTTTTTGCCTTTTATAAGGCTTTTTCTCTTATGTTAGCTTTTTTTTTTTTCACTGAAGTAGAGCTTACAGAGAAAAGAATGCATAAATCAGAGGGGGCAACAACTTAATGACATTTTACAAAGCAAACGCATGCATGTAAAACTACCTAGACTAAGATATAGAACATTACTAGCACTCCTAGAAACCTATATTATGACCTTATCTAGTCATTACAACTGAAAGTTAACCACTCGTCTGACCTATGTTACTATATATTTATTTTGCCTGATTTTTTCACCTTTATACAAACAGAATTATCAATCATGGACATTTTTATGCCTGGTTTCCTTTGTTCAACACACTGATTTGAGGATCTGTCCATATTTGTTGCATATCGGAATACTTTCTTGTTTTGTGGCTGTATAGTATTTCATTATATGGGTACCACACTTATATTTATTCATTCAACTGCTGATAAATATTCAGACTGTTTCCAGTTTGTGACTATTTCTAATAATGCCGCTATGAATAATGCCATATCCATATCTTTTGGAGAACATATTTATGTATTTTATTTGGTGTATATTTGGTGCAGTAGGCAGAATTCTGTGATGATGCACGATGACCCTGGTCTTTGTATAATCTCCCATTGAGTGTGGATGGAAACTGTGGATATAATTAGATATTGCTCCTATAACTATGTTCAATTTTATGGAGGAAAAGGATTTTGCATAGGTAATTCAGGTCACAGATACTTGTTCTTAAGACAGGGAGATTGCTTGGAGTCAGCAGTCCTAATCAGCACTTAAAAGGGCCTTGGCCCTTACTGAAAGATTTTAAGCATGAGAGAGCATTGGGAGGGTGGCAAATGGCAAGGAAATACAGGCAGCCTTTAGTAAATGAGTGCTACTTCCGTCTGACAGCCAGCAATGGAGTAGGGGCCTCAGTCCTCCAGCAGATAGGAACTGAATTCCACTAACAGGGTGGATGAGTTTGGATGGGACTCTTTTCCAGAGCCTCCATAAAGGAACATAGCAAGTTCATCATCACCTCACCATGTGAGATCCTGAGCAGCAAAGCCAGTCACACTGGGCACAGACCTCAGACCTTCACAACTGTGAGCTAATAAATGAGGGTTGTTTTAAACTGCTAAGAGTGTGGTCCTTTGTTCTACATCAATAGAAAACTAATATAGGGCGTTCCCATTGTGGCTCAGTGGGTTAAGGACCCAGTGATGTCTCTGTGAGGATGCGGTTTCAATCCTTGGCTTTGCTCAGTGGGTTAAGGATCCAGTGCTGCTGTGGCTGTGGCATAGGCCGGCAGCTGTAGCTCTAATTCGACCCCTAGCCCAGGAACTTCCATATGCCTCAGGTGCAGTTGTAAAGTAAGCAAACAAAAAACCTAATATAGGTTTTGATACCTGGTTGTGGGTGCTTCCATTGCAAACTCCTAAAAATGTGGACAGAGCTTTGGAACTGCATATTGGGTAAAGGCTGGAAGAATTTTGAGGTTCATGCTAGAGAAAGACTAAGTCACCTTAGTAAAAGCCTTAATTGCCTTGGACAGACTGTTAGTAGAAATCAGCTGAATTTTCAGACTGCTTTGGAATTCTAACTCCTTTCTGCCTTTCATGCTGCCCCATATTAAACCAGAATGTTCATAGCTGTTATCCTATGCTGGCCCCACTATTGTGTATTGGGAGAAGATAGTTTGTGACTTTAGTGTGACTGGTCCACAGTTGGAGAGAGATCATGTCCCAGGAGTTGAACTGCATGGATTATACCCAAGTACCCCATGTATGCTTGATTTAGATATTAAGATGATGAGATATTTAATTTTGAGCTGATGAGATTTAGATGAGTTTTTGGAATTGAGCTGATGCTGTGACACCATGAGAAATTTGGAAAATGTGAGATGGGGTAAATGAATATTCTTTGTGGGGGAGACTGGATCACTGGGGGCAAGAGAGAAGAATTCTAAGCTGACTCCTAATGACCTGGACCTTGTATAATCTTGTCCTATAAAGTGTGAGTAGAGCCTGGTACTTTGATGGCATGTTGCTCCTGTGATTATGTTACATTATATTGGAAAAGAGATTTTGCAGATGCATTGAGGTCCCAAATCAGTGAACTTTCAAATAAGGAGGTACCCTGGGTGAGCCAGACTTAATCAGATGAAACCTTAAACTGCCTGTGTGTTTCCTAAGAGACTGGAGTGTGAGAGAGTATATGAGGGATAGATATGGCAAGAAACTGTGGGAAATCTCTGGGAGCTAAAAGTGGAAGTAAATTCTGCTAATAACTTGAATGAGCTTGGAAATGTATTCTTCTGAAGAGCACCCAGGGAGAAACATAGCCTGGCTGTCTTAATTTGTTTGGGCTGCTCTAACGAATTAACCATAGACTGAGTAGCTTAAGCAACAGAAATTTATTTCTCACGTTCTAGATGCTGGTAAGTCCCATGTCAAGGAGTCAACAAGTTTGGTATCTGGTTAAGACTTGCTTCCTGGTTTGCAGATGGATACCTTCTTGCTGTATCCTCACACAAAGGGAGCTCTGTTTTTTTTAAAAGAAAATTTTATTAAAGTATAGTTGATGTACAATGTTCCTTCAATTTCTGCTGTATAGCAAAGTGACCCAGTCATACATGTATATATATATGCATTCTTTTTCTCATACCATCTTCCATCATGTTCTAACCCAAGAGATTGGACATAGTTCCCTGTGGTGTATACAGTAGGACCCCACTGCTTATCCTTTCTAAATGTAATAGTTTGCACCTATCAACACCAAACTCCCTGTCCATCCCACTCCCTTCCCCCACTCCTGGCAACCACAAGTCGGGTCTCCACATCTGTGATCTCTTCCTGTTTTGTAGATAGGATCATTTGTGCCATATTTTAGATTAGATTATATTTTAGATATAAGTGATATCATATGGTATTTGTCCTTCTCTTTCTGACTTCCTTCACTTAGTATGATAATTTCTAGTTGCATCCATGTTACTATGAATGGCATTATTTTGTCCTTTTTATGGCTGAGTAGTATTCCATTGTATAGAGAGCTCTGTTCTTTTCATTCCCTTTTAAGGGCACCAGTGCCATCCTGGGGCTTCATTCCAATGGCTCATCCAAACCTGATTACCTTCCAGGGCTTCACCTCCAAATTCTATCACATTGGGGATTACGGTTTTAACATGTGGATTTTAGGGGAGACAAATATTCAGTCCATCAGGCCAACTGATTTCTCAAACTGACTTCCTCCTGTGAGACACTGAGCAGAGGACCCAGCCATGTCACACATGGACTTCTTAACTCACAGAACTGGGAGATAATAAATGGACATTGTTTTAAGGCACTAAGTTTGTGGTAATTTGTTATGCAGGAATAGAAAACTGACACAGATGGAGTTGGTGCGTTATAGAAAAGGCGTAAAATCAGCTTTAATAGCTACTGCCAGTTTTCCAAGTGGTAGTAAAAATTTACACTCCCATCAGCAGTTAGAGTTCCACTTCTTTCTTTTCTCCAACTCTTGATACTAATAGTCAATTTGGCTATTCTGGTAGATATTTACTGATATCTCACTGTAACTTAAATTTACATATTCCTCATGACTGAGTTTGGGCAGTATTTATTCATTGGTCAATTGGATGTCCCATTTTATGACATGCCTGTTGAAATACTGTGCCAATGTTTAATTGCATTTGCCTTTTTTCTTAATTTTATTCTGTACATAAGATTGTGTATGTGTGTGTGTGTGTATTTTTTCAACTTTTTCCTTTGTGGTCAGTGCTTTTCGTGTTCTGTCTCAGATATTATCATCTATACCAAGGTCATGAAGATATGTTTATATATTCCTTTCTTTCCTTTTTTATTTTTTTTTCTTTCTGTCTTTCTTTTTCTTTTATTGAAGTATAGTTGATAGTATGCTTATCATTATTTTATAGCTCTATTTTCTGGAATTAATTTTTGCATATGATGTAAGTTAGGAGTTCTTTTTTTCCATAGGGATGGATATACAATTAGTCTAGTTCCATTTGTTTAAATGACTATCTCTCCCTCCAAGCACTGCATTAGTACCTTTGTTGTAAATCAGGTGAAAATATATGTGTGTGTATATTTATAGCCATATATGTGTTCATCTGTTTGTGCATTATCTGTTCCATTGGTCTGTTTGTCTATTCTTATACACAAATCACACTATCTTAACTATTATGGCTTTTTAGTAGGCCTTGCAATCTGGCTCTGAATGTCCTTCATCTTTCTTCTTCTGGATGGCTCTTTATGAAAAATTAGCTGGGATTTCAACTGGAATTAGATTGAACCCATGGATCATTCTGATGATGAATCTTTGATTGAATTTTCATGTTGTCTTCTAATTGATGAATGTGATATATCTCTGACTTACCTAAGTCTTCTTCAATATCTCTCAGAAATGTTATATAGATTTCAGAGCAGAAATCTTATGACTCTTTTGTTAGATTTGTTCCTAGGTATTTGATGTTTTCTGATATATAATAAGTGGCATTGAATTTTTTTCTGTTTATAATTTTTGAAGCTAATATATACAAATACAACTCAATTTTGAAATAGTGGCCCTATATCCAGCAATCATGCTAAATTCACTTATTAATTCCAATATTTGATATATACATTCTTTATGCTATTTCATGTAAACAATCTGTTGTGTGTCTTCTATGTTTTAAGAGCTGAGAAACCCTTACCCAAAGAACCCAAAGCTACTTACATTTACATATCATTAACCACAACTGGGAAATGTACATTCACAAACCAGTCACTGGAGTAGTAGTGAGGTTACTATGACCTGGTTAGTCAAACACATTTCCCTTCGTATATCAAATACATTGCATTATGATTATCTGCCACAATTTTCCTTATTTTAACCACATATCTAAATATTTAGATATTAATGCTTTGAATCAAAATTTGAGATGATGATGGAATATTTGTGGAACATTCCTTTATGTAAGTGGTTGAAATTACAATTCTTAGGTTATACAATTTCTTATGTGATTAATATGTGAAAAACCTTTGAAGCTTGTTGCAGAAGAAATTTTTTAAATGAGCAAAATTAATTCACTTAAAAATTTACTCTTTAGCTATTTATAAAGCAAAAAAATTATCAGAAAATTTAATACATAAACACATCAAACTTTTAGCAATAGTTATCAATCGCTGTTAGAGTTGATCATGATTTAAATTTTGTTTTAAACTTTTCTGAATTATCTAAATGCTCAACTGCAGGGTTTGTCAAACTAGACACCATTGGCATTTTGGGTCAGATAATCCTGTTGTCAGAGGTTTTCCTCTGCATTGAGAGCATCTCCGACCTCTGCATGCCAGATGCCAGTAGCATGTCTCCCTCCTCAATTGTGACAGTCTCCAGATGCTTCCAAATTTCCCCTGGGGGAGGGGGGCAAAATACACCCTCTGCTTGGGAACAACTGTACTATAATGAATGAAATTCTAATAATGTAGAAAGCTAGGTAAATGTTAACAATAGACAGAAGTAAATAGAGATCAGTAGACAATATATTCTGTGTGTTTTGTAGATATCATAGCCGTTTTCCCGCGGCATTAAAATTTTCCCAAAAGCATCCTGAAAAGCTGCATAGGTCTAGTTTATGGACATTCAGTACCCTCTTGGAAATAGCATTTCATACTATTTAAAATAAATAACACTATAATAATCACCTTTGAGTATTTAACACTGTGAAAATAATATGAGTGTTTCTTTAGAATTAATGCCTAGAAGAGAAAAGGTAGTGTCAAATGGACATGTTTCAGACTATGTATTACCAACTTTCCATCTGGCAGGATGCTATAAATTTGTAACCCCATCCACTAGTATATAAGCCCGTTTTTCGTGGATTTTTACAAAAGCTTAAAATCTAATCAGTGTTTTTTAAATGCAAATAGCTGAAAAAAAAAAAAAAGATTTTCCGTGTGGCTCAGCATGCATGAGGATGCGGGGTCATTCCCTGACCTTGCTCAGTGAGTTAAGGGTAGAGCATTGCCGCATTGCCGCATTGCTTCAGAGCTGTGGTGTAGGTCACAGATGCAGCTTAGATCCCACATAGCTGTGGCTGTGGCGTAGGCCAGCAGCTGCTGCTCCAATTCCACCCCTAGCCCGGGAACTTCCATATGCCACACGTGCGGCACTTAAAAAAAAAAAAAAAAAAAAAAAGGATTTCTCATGTGGCTCAGTAGAATTGAACCCGACTAGCATGCATGAGGATGCTGGGTTGGTCCCTGACCTTGCTCAGTGGGTTAAAAGTAGAGCATTGCCACATTGCCGCAGAGCTGTGGTATAGGTCGCAGACGCAGCTCAGATCCCACGTTGCTGTGGCTGTGGAGTAAGCCAGCACCTGCAGCTCCAATTCGACCCCTAGCCCGGGAACTTCCATATGCCACAGGTGCAGCCCTTAAAAAAAAAAAAAAAAAAAAAAAGGAAAAATGCAAATAGCTCTTTTTTTTTCTGAATATGAGAGTAATGTATGTTCATTGAAAACATTCAGAAGATAAAGTATGAGAACAAAACTCGCTCTTACAGATTCTTTTTTCTATGAGCATGAATACACATAAACACTCTCTCTTAAACAGGAACATTGGGAAAGGGCACTAAGACGCACCAGTGGAGTTAAACAGAGGGACTTCCTTGGCATAAAGTTTGAGATCTTAGAGAAGAGCAAATCAGAGAGAGGGAGAGTGTTCTCCTTTAAAGAAAGAAAGGATGGGGGCATTTTAGTTATTACTAAGTCAAGGATCATGATTAAGGCCCAGAGATTCTAGAAAGGAGGTAGAGGAAAGGAAAGATCTCAGAGTAAACTGAAATAATTCCCAAGATCCAGGATCTATGAAACTGTCAAAAGTTGGCCTAGAGAATTAAGAGAGTAGCCATGAAATAAGTTGGAGTTCATAATCCTAAATGACTAGGATAACTAGAGGGCATGGTGCTAGGACATAACTAGCACGTGTCAGAACAGGATCACAGATTCCCACTGTGACCCAAATATTCGAGCCTTCCCTATTCCGGGGAGGACACCATCCACCCAGATACTTTGGCCAAATGATTGCTGTCCTTCCCTTATGATGTCACAGTTATTCAGATTTTCACACCTGAGGCCCCAGACACTGTGGGACAAAGATAAGCCGTTCCTGCTCTACCCTATCTGAATTCTGGTACTACCAGATCCATGGGCGTCATGAAATGGACATTAGTGCACAACACCATATATTGGAAAGGTGGATGACCAGAATGCATTCTATTCATTTATTCTTCATTTAAGTCCATCCTGTACTTCATCAGTATTTCACTTTACATATTCCATTCGAATCCAATTCCTATCCCATCCTTCATAATCTTGGATTCTGTTTTTTATTCCAAGTTTCATTCCATTCTTTTGTGATATTTTTAAATTTATAGTGCGTGTTTCATGGTCCATTTATTTTAGGCCATTGCATATTCCACTCCGTATTGTGGTTGTTCCTATTTTAATTTCCTTCTGTTTTCTTTAATTCTTTACTTCACACCATACTCCATTTTACTTCTTTTTTTCATGTAACATATTTTCCTTTATTCCATATGCCATGAGATATTTCCATTTTGCATTCTATTCCATTTTTCCATTATGTTCCATTCAATTTTCCATTCCATATCCTATTCGAGTCCGTATTCCATTTCCATTTTATTTGTTTCCACTAGAATCAGTCTCAATTTCATCACATTCTGCATTCCATTCCAAATCCATTTTCCACTCCCTATTAAATACTCCAACTACTATTTCGTTTTTGTGTTGTGTTTCAGTCCAGTTGCTCATTAATTGCACAAAATATCCCATTCCATGTGGCCAGAATTGCTGTCACAGCAACTTTCAGGAGAACCACCTACCAAAATTTTTATCAAATAATTACAATTGCACGTTAGCTGTATTCAGAATTTCCTTTTCTGGGAATTTATCCGCAACAAGATCACATTTGAAGATCTGGACAATTTTTAATAAAAAGCATATATCTTACATGGATGTGTTATAGAGAGTGAAAAGCTGGAAACAACAAATGTTGATCAGTATAGCAGTGTTTGAAAATGTAAGCTTCCTCCATAAAAGGAGTATTTTGTAGTTACACAATGGCCTTGTCGAAATTTATTTATTGACATGGAAAGTGTGTTTTATGGACTCAGAAAGCAGGTTACAAAACAATATGTACACATAAGTAATTCATTTTTATAAAAGCAAAAGGACTGATTTATGAATGGCCATTCTACCAAAAAATAAACATCCTCACTACTTGCCTTTGGGTATATGGGAACCTAGGTTCTAGTTTTCCTTACATTTGCTTTTCTGTTTTGGGTACAGAACAGTAATAATGACTTTCATAATAATGACTAAAAATTAGTTTCCAAATATTGCACTCCAAGCCTGTGCATCACACCATGTTTATATTAACTGAAACTAGAGAGTAGAGCAAATCGATTAATGTACATTCATTAGTGGATTACTATACAGCCCATACAAACGGTGATGCATCTTTAAGGGCAACATTACCATTAATCCCAGGCAATCTGTGTATGTTCAGGGTACAAGGCAGGAGGAAGAATCGTGCTGGAAAATTTAAATTCACCCTACCCTCCCACCCCCGGACTTGCCAAAATGCTGAACTTCCTGAGCCAAGACCCCAGTGTAGGCCCCATCCCTTTGCTCCCTTTCAGGCCACTGTCCAACCAGATTTCTGAGTTGGGTTACCCAGATGCCTGGAGGAGTTCTGGGACCGTCCCCTTTAGGGTCACAGATACGGGTCCAGTGTCCTGACCATATTCCAGGAGGGATGACTAGCTAGGGACTGAGCCAGAGTGGTGCTACAGGCTAGGCTTACTTGGGGTGACTCAAAGTGTTTATATAGACAGCCTCTCTATGCCTGCCTCCTCTTTTGAAACACACATACTCCTAGATAAGGATGGGGAATTCACAGCATTGGTCCAGCCGGGTTCAGTCGGGCCTGGGTGATGAGGCTGACGGGACTGACGGGGCGAACGGGACTGATGGGGTAAGAGGGGTGGATGGGGCAGAATGGGCAGACAGGACTGACGGGCGGACGGGACTGACGGGGCGAACGGAACTGACGAGGCGAACGGGACTGACGGGGTGAACCGGAAGGATGGGATGGATGGGGGGATGGGGCAGACCAGACCCCAAAGTGTGGAGCACACCCCCCTGCTCCGCGCTAGATGGAGCCAGTTTTGCCCGCTCTCGGAGGGCGAGATGAGAGTCACGTGACGCCCAGCTCGCCAATCAGAAGGAAAGACTCTGCCAGGCCCGCCCACCCTCCTCACTCTGGGCGTCCCGGGCTCCAGTGAGGCAGCGTCTGCAGCTTCGCTCTCCGGTCTTGAGCTAGAATCTGGCATTATGGCCACCCAGTCGAGCTTGGAGAAAGAGCAGCAGCCACAGCAGGGTGAGGTGCCTGCAGAGCCGAAGAATGGCGTCACTTCTGCGCCTGGCGACACCCGTGAGACCGAGAACCCCGATCCTGGTGCCTTGGTTTCCAGCGACTCCGGTGACCCGTCTCCGTCGGGTGGCGGCGCTCCTCAAGGAGACACAGTGAGTTCGTCCTGCGATGTGGCCGATGCCGGCACCATTTCGCTCACTGGGGCAGATGTGGGGCCGCCCTCGGTGGAGGGTGTGCAGGAGAGAGGGTGCCCCGACCTCCAAGGCGGCGGAAGTTCCCCTGCGAAGCTGATCTGTTTGGTGCTCGAGACGGGCCAAGGCATCCAGATCGCACCTTCGGGCAGTGGAGGCGCCATCGGGCAAGCAGCAGGGGGCGCTGGCCAGCGTCCCACCCAAACCACGAGCCCGGGGAAGAGCAGTGGGAAGAAGCGGCCCCGCGGTGAGGAGGCTGCCCCAGTTCAGAAGCTTCCACGGCGCTGTTTGTTTCCCGGGGCTGCCGGGCCCCAGTGGTCCATGCCTTCACCACCATCTTCTCCGAGGTCTGAGCCCAGCAGCTGCGGCCATTCTCAGGCTTCTCAGCAGAGCAACGCATCGCCGCCGGGTCCTGCCCTCCGAAGCAAGACCAAAGCACCAGGCCCTGCTCTTTGCGGTCAAGCAGCCAGGCCAGGCCCTGCCCTCCGCCGCCGCAGCCACGCCACCGCATCGGGCCCTGCTCTTCGCAGCCGTTCATCCGTGCAAGGCCCTGCCCTCCGCGGCCACACCACCCCGCAGGGTCCTGCTCTCCGCAGTCAAGCAGTCAGTCCAGGCCCTGCCTTCCGCCGCCACACCACGCAGCCAGGCCCGGCTCCTCGTAGCCACGCATCTGGGGCCCGCGCTACTGTTCGCAGCCGTGCAGCTGAGCAGCGCTCTGCTCGCCACCACCGCCGTGCACCAGAGCCAGGCCCAGCTCACCGCCATATACCCGCGCCAGGCCCTGCTCTCCAGCACCATGCATCCGTGCCAGGCCCTGCTCAACGCCGTCGCGGTGCACCCGAGCCAGGCCCAGCTCGCCGCCGTATACCCGCGCCGGGCCCTGATCTCCCGCGCAATGCATCGGAGCTAGGCCCTGCTTGCCGCCGCCGCCGCCGCCGCGGTTCGTCTGCTCCAAGCCCTGCTCCTCGCCGCCGCCGTGGTTCAGTCCCAGATCCTGCTGCTCGCCGCCGCCGTGGTTCAGTCCCAGATCCTGCTGCTCGCCGCCGCCGTGGTTCAGTCCCAGATCCTGCTCCTCGCCGCCTCCGTGGTTCAGCACCAGGTCCTGCTCCTCGCCGCCTCCGTGGTTCAGCACCAGGTCCTGCTCCTCGCAGCCGCCGTGGTTCAGCACCAGGTCCTGCTCCTCGCCGCCGCCGTGCTCCAGCGCCAGGCTCAGCTCAACGCCGCCGCGGTGCTTCCGCGCCAGGCCCTGCTTCCCGTCGCCGTGCATCTGGGGACACCAGCCCGCCAGGTCCTGCTCTCCGTGGCCGCGCATCCGGGCCAGGCCCTGCCCTTCGAAGCCGCACATCCGGGCCAAGCCCTGCCCTCCGAAGCTGCGCCGCCCAGCTAGGCCCTGCCCTCCGAAGCAGCAGCACAACTCCAGGCTTTGTCCTCCGGAGCCGCGCCACTCAGCGAAGATCAGCCCCTAGCAGCAGCTCCTCTTCATCCGAGTCTGCTGGCCAGAGTCCTCCTCCGTCCCCTGGTTTCGCCTCAGGACGGCGAATCTCTCAGAGCAGCTCAAGCTCTCCTGAGCCTGAGCAAGCAAGCCTTGCTACCGAGCGTCCCTGGCACGCAGTCCGTATGCGTGCCTCCTCACCCTCTCCTCCTGGTAGGGGCTATCGTCTCCCAGTGCAGTTTGGTGAGAATTTCTCCTCCTCATCCACCTCCTCTTCCCCCGCCCTCCGTCCCCTCCCTCTCCTACCTCCCTCCCCTGTTACCCCTGCTCGTGGGTCTCCTGGCCAGAGCTCCTTTTCCTCCTCCTCCACTAATTACTCTGGCCGCAGTTCCCCTTCCTCTTCTCCTAGGTTTTGTGGTCTGAGCTCCATTTCCACTCCTAGTCCTGCTAGCCTTAGGCGCATCCTGCTGCCTGAGCTTGATGCCCTGAGCCCTCTCTCTTCAGGAGAGCCGGCTGAGACAGGGAGCCCGCCTCCCTCTCCTACACCTCCTGTGCCTTGATCCTTCAACAGCATCTTTGTAAGGCCCGCAGAAGGAATCAGCAGCCACCCACTGCCCTAAATGGGCTGCTTGTTCTGCGGTTACCTGTGAGGTTTGTTTCCAAGTGTTCTAGCCCTTAACCAACATTAATGAGCAGTTTTGAAGCCTCTTCTTATAATGGCCCTCTCTAGCAGTTATCTGCTGTTAGCACTTGATTCCAGACCCCCCACCAAAGCCTGCTTTTGCCCCTAGGCTGAGATTTCCCTTTTCCAAGTTGCATTTATAAAATGAAATTGTTGAATGAATAAAATTAAATGTTGATTTCATTAAAAACTGTAGCTTTTTTATTGTCCAAAAAAACTTAATCCTATGTTTTATTTATAGGACTTAAGAACGTTGTTGGCATACTAGCTGACTCATTGGGAGGGAGAGAATAAAATACCTAGCATTTATTTCTTTCTCCTGTCTAACATGGAGTTCAGTCCCGGTGATTCCCACTTATATGCCATATATCCTCTTTGCATAGGTGAGTAGCAACTTGGACAAAAAAAAGGAGCAGAGGTTCAACCCAAGGTGGCTAGAGAAGCAGAGCGATGGAGATACCCACATTGAAAGAAGCAGGGTGCGACCCTGTGTGGATGAGGGAAATATTTCCTCAAGTGGGAGTAGGGAGTGCTGGAAGGAAGACTCCGGACCAGGAAGGAGGAAAACAGTGGCAGTCAGGAGCTGAACGGGGGTTGTCTCAGTTTCTAGAGTGGGAAACGTTTATATGTAGGGAACAGGAATTCCTGATGTCTGTGGGGAGAGGGGAGGGCGAGGTCTAGGAGAGTGAGTCAAGGTTAATGATTGATGTAAAAATGGTCAGATATTTAGTGAAAATTGTGTTAATAGATAATCCCATTTAAAAAATTACTGTGGCTGGAGTTTCCACTCTGGTGGTGTAGGTTAATGATCCTGCTTGTCTCAGGTGTTGCAGGTTTGATCCCTGGCCCAGCCCAGGGGGTTAAGGATCCGACAGTTATAACAGCTGTGGTATAGGTTGCAGATGTGGCTCAGATTCTCCCCCTGGCCTGGGAACTTCCATATAACCCACAGCCATGCAGGTGTGGCTGAAAAGGGAAAAAAAATATTGTGACTGAGCAGATATGCAACGGTGAGTATGTATGTGTGTGTTTATGTGCACAGGTGTAGACATATTTGGAGAGAATTAGATGGATGTACACCATGCTGTGAACGGGGCATATCTCATTTTTTGAATAACTGGGGGTATGGTCTTCTGCATTTTCCATCTTAACCATATCACTGGTTCTGTAATGAAATTCAATTCAGCTGTTGTTCAAGGAATTAAGCTGTGGAAATATGATAGACCACATTAAAAGAATAGAGGAGTTCCCTGGTGACTCTGGGTTAAGGATCCAACATTGTCACTGCTTCGCCTCTGGTTACTGCTGGGCATGGGTTCGATCCCTGGCCCCAGAACTTCTGCATACCATCAGTGTGCTCAAAAAAAAATTTTTTTTTCAAATTCTTAATTAAATAAAGGAATAGAGTGAAAAAAGGTAAACCAAACCAGTAAAAGGAACTCCCTCTCTCCCTACCTTCCCATATTTCTCCTCTCCTTGCTCTTCTGGTCTGTGGCCAGTGCCGGCATAGACCTGGCCAAGAAGGGCCCTATTCCTGGGCCCCACATTTTAGAGGTTCCCGCTCAGGCCCTTTACATGCTGTATTTAGACCACCGAGCTAGAGTCCCCAGGGACAATGGGTTGTGCTCAGCAGGTCCTAACACCTTGCAACTTTTGTTTATAATGTTTGTTTCCTCATTCCCTGCGGCTGCTTCCAGGTCCTGTAAGGCCCTATTCTCAGGGTCCTTCCTAAGTAAGGGAGGTCTGGGCCTATGATACATACACTCTTGGGCCCTAAAGATGACCCAGGTGGCCACTGTAGAAGCAAAAGGTAGACAAAACTTGGAGAGGTAGGCTGAAGTGTTCTCAAGGTTAGGTGTGAGGACATAGCTGGCAATGGGAAGAGGTCAAGGACACAGACCAAGGGCCTTCATTTGTACTTTTGCCCCAGACACACTGCAGATTTTAGCAACTGGCCTGTATATATAATCAGCTCTGTAGCCAGGACCCAGAGAGTTAAGAGACACTCAGGGATAAATATCTAAGAAGCTACATCTTGTCCATGAGGGCAGCAATAGTTCAGGTCCTAGATTTGGTCCTTCCTTCAGTGAGCCAACATAAAATAGGCCGAAGCAGAGATGCCACTACCTACTGCATATTAGTGTTGGTTTTGTTTGTTTGGTTTTGCTTTTTAGGGCTGTGCCCATGGCACATGGAAGTTCCCAGGCTAGACTCTCATACTGAGTGAAGTAAGAGAGAGAAAGACAAATACCATATGATATCATATATCTGGAATCAAATATACGGCACAAATGAACCTTTCCACAGAAGAGAAAATCATGGATTTGGAGAATAGACATGTGGTTGCCAAGGGGGAGGAGGAGGAAGTGGGATGGATTGGGAATTTGAGGTTAATAGATGTAAACTATTACCTTTGCAATGGATAAGCAATGAGATCCTGCTGTGTAGCACTGGGAACTATGTCTAGTCACTTAGGATGGAGCATGATAATGAGAGAAAAAAGAATTTATACCTGTATGTGTGCCTGGGTCACCATGCTGTATAGTAGAAAATTAACAGAGCACTGTAAACCAGCTGTGATGGGAAAAAAAAAATAAGAATCACACAAAATTAAGAGAAAAAAATAAAGACAAGTTTTCAAATAAAAAAATCAAATTAGCCATTTCAAAAATGGAAAAGACAATTCATTATTGTACTTTATAATATGAACACATTTCTATAGGCTATGGAGTGACAGTTTTGCCAACACCAGAAGCCACTGGATAAAAATCTAAAAAGCAAAATGTTTAGCTTCCAGAGGACAACATCTAGGAATTCATCCAATTTGAACTTGAAGCAGTTATGGACATACCACTGAGAAGAGTATTTTCCTCCAGAAATTGTTTGCATCTTAATTCAATTTAATGGGTGAATAGAATACATCTGGGATTGACATTATTCCCTGCAAGCTGCCTTTACACATTACATGACATGCAGGTGTAACACGTAACAATCATGATAATGTTTACATGTGTTAAGTACTGCTTTATTTTTTTCTGATCTTTTTATTTTTAAATGATTTTTATTTAAAATTATAGCTGGCTTACAGTGTTCTGTCAATTTTCTGCTGTACAGCAGGATGACCCAGTCTCACACACACACACGTATTCTTTTTCTCACATTATCCTCCATCACAACACAGCCTTAGCAAATAGTTCATAGTGAGCTCATTTTTATGAATAATGAAATGCAGGAACAGAGGTTACTGTTTAATAAGAAATAGTAGGGAGGAAACACATATTGAGTTGTGAATACTGTCATGGTCCTTTTCAAAGTTATGAACCTCCTTTGTGAAATAAACTGCGTGATATACCCCTGCACAGGCTTCTGTGCACTTACACTTCTGTCAAGTGTAAAGTGATAGTCTGGACACATTAATATGCTACTGTTTAATATGAAGAATAGTGTTGTTTTCATATTGTATAAAATCCCTCTATTCACCCAAACTTCGAATGGAAAGTGAAAAATTCCAGCTCAGCCACATTAACTCAAAGGCACATGAGAAAATGATCACAGCAAGAGATAATTTATTCTACAGGGAAGATTAATCTACCTAAAATCAGGAGCATGGTAGTTAAAAAGTGTCAGCAGAATTCCCACCGTGCTGTAATAGGATCAGCAGCATCTCTGCAGCGCCAGGATGCAGGTTCGATCCCTGGCCAGGCACAGTGGGTTAAGGATCTGGCGTTGTCACAGCTGCAGCACAGGTTGCAGCTGTGGCTCTGATCCCTAGCCCAGGAGCTCAAAAATGAAAAAAAAAAAAAAATGACGGCAGCAATATTGAGCTCTTCTTGGAAATTTCTGTACCCTCTCTAGTGTGATGGAAAGATGTAGTCTCCCTTTGTGGCCCTGCATCCAGTGTGTCCAATCCCCAGAAACAGCTGTGAACTGGGAAAGGTGTGTCTCAGAGTCACCCACCATTCACAGCAGGGCAGAGGTTTTACCCCAGGGTTCCACTGCATTGAGGAAGAATCAGGATATACTAGAAAGAACTGTGGTCTTTCCCTGAAAGCTGCCTGCAGATCAACTACTATGCTGTACAAGGCTGATTTTGTGACATGGACCTGTGCTGTTGCTAACGCGGCTACTTAGTTTAACAATGTGCTGCCACTGTCTTAAAATTCTCTATCCTCTCTCTCTTTGTTCTTTTTACAGCCACACCTGTGGCATAGGGAAGTTCCCAGGATAGGGGTTGAATCTGAGCTGCAGCTGCTGGCTGACACCACAGCCACAGCAATGCTGGATCTGAGTCGCATCTGTGACGTATGCTGCAGCTTGTGGCAACACTGGAACCTTAACCCACTGAGTGAGGCCAGGGATGGAACCCGAATCCTCAGGGACACTATGTCCGGTTCTTAACCCGCTGAGCCATAACAAGAACTCCTGTCTTAAAATTCTTAATGATTATATTTTGTCTTTTTTAGGGCCACACCCATGGCCTATGGAGGTTCCCAGACTAGGGGTCAAATCAGAGGTATAGCCAGTGGCCTATGCCACAGCCACAGCAATGCCAGATCTGAGCCACATCTGCAACCTACACTACAGCTCATGGCAACGCCGAATCCTTAACCCACTGAGTGAGGCCAGGGATTGAACCTGCGTCCTTATGGATACTAGTCAGATTCATCTTCACTGAGCCACAATGGGAACTCCTCTTAATGATTTTTAAACAAGGGACCCTGCGTCTTCATTTTGTAGTAGCCCTGAAAATTTTGTAGCCAGTCCTAATACTGTATTTTGTAGGATTTTTAAAATAAAATCTGGGCAAGAAAAGCCCCAAGAAATGTAGCTGGTGGCTGTGAGTTAAAAGAGATGATATTGTTGGAGTTCCCGCCGTGGCTCAGTGATTAATGAATCCGACTAGGAACCATGATGTGGCGGGTTTGATCCCTGGCCTTGCTCAGTGGGTTAAGGATCTGGCGTTTGCCGTGAGCTGTGCTGTAAGTTGCAGATGAGGCTCGGATCCAGGATTGCTCTGGCTCTGGCGTAGGCCGGTGGCTACAGCTCCAATTCGACCCCCAGCCTGGGAATCTCCATATGCTGTGGGTGCGGCCCTAGAAAAGACAAAAAAGACCAAAAAAAAAAAAAAAAAAAAGAGAGAGAGAGAGAGATGACATTGCCATAATGGTGACTGCTGGGTTGTATTAAGCATATTTTTTCTTTCAATGTTTTGCCATCTTGGAGCTTTGATGGCAGGGAAAGTGACTACCCCTCCCAGGGTTAGCTCATTCCTAGAGATAACATGCCTTCCATATGCAAACCAAGCAGTCCAAGCTCTCACCCAAACCACCTCCTTTATCAGGCTCCTACAGGGCTCTCACACTTAGGCCACTATTCTGCCTTAATTACCTGAGAGCCGGGTACCAGACAAGTAGGTACAGCCCCAATGCCCCAGAACCCACTGAGATTTTTCAAAGTAGCCAATCATAAACCTGCTCTGACTGTTCCTTCCAGCAAAAAACCACAGTAGTGGCTCAGTGGTTAACGAATCCGACTAGGAACCATGAGGTTGAGGGTTCGATCCCTGGCCTTGTTCAGTGGGTTAGGGATCTGGCATTGCCATGAGCTGTGGTGTAGGTCACAGACGTGGCTCGGATCCCGAGTTGCTGTGGCTGTGGTGTAGGCCAGCAGCTACAGCTCCAATTCAACCCCTAGCCTGGGAACCTCCATATGCCCCGGGAGCAGCCCAAAGAAATAGCAAAAAGACAAAAAAAAAAAAAAAAAAAAAACAAACAAACCAACCAGAGTAAAGGAGCAAACACGTTGCTCCCTCCTGCCCCTCCCCCTGCTTCCTGACTGACCCTGGTGCTTCCCTGAGGCCCCGCTTGCCCCCTCCTCCAGGGAACTGTGAGTAACAGTCTTTGCAATGGCAATTCTCTCTTCATATGTTGGCCTCACCATACCTGAATAATAATAAAACCTACATTTTAAAACTAGGGTAAATCAACTATACTTTAATAAAAATTTAAATAAATAACAGGGTAAAGTAAATTGCAAGGGGCACTGGAATCACACAGTCTTGGGTTTGAAAACTGGGCACATGCTGGACTTACTGTGTGACTTTGAGCAAATATAATCCTCTTTGACCCTCAGTCTCTTCATACGTAAATTGAGGATGATAATGGTATCCACTTCATAATCTTGTCTCTGAGAGGTGCCTATTCTCATCCTGCTCACCCACTCTGTGAATTAGGGTCCTTCCTCTGTGTTTCCAGAACCCCTTGTTCTTAACCTTGTCAGAGCCTTTATTACACATTTTTGGAAATTACATTTCTGTATAACCATCTTCTCATTGGACTGTGAGAATTTAGATAACTTGAGTGGAGCCTGAATTTTCTGTGTCCTCAGAGCTCAGCAAAGTGCCCTGGGGCCTGGTATCCAGAAAGAATTATTTATTGAATCAATGGTAATACCACAAGCTATGTGCTTAATAAAGAACACAAATTAATTTATAAAATATATTTGTGGGAAATAATATATAAGAAATGCATGAACTCAGGGTATTTCTCTACTTCAGTTTTCTTCACTCGGAGAGGGCTTTTATCTATCATCCTTTTCCTTTTTCAGAACCATCAAGAATCAGTGTGTTCCTGATATCTTAGGTTTAAAATGTAACTAGGATCTTTTGTTACCCCCTCAACCTCAGATCTGGTATCCACTTCATAATCCAGCCTCTGCACTGGACATGGCACTGAAGGCTTCCCAAACAAGTATTCACGATGCTAAATAGCCCCTCAAAAATATTTGTTGAATGAATATCTTGTTGGATGAATAAAAAGCAGCTAATTATAGCTAAAACTAGTATGTTTTGTTTTATAGGTAAAAGGTTTAGGTATCATTTGGTTTTAAATTGGCAAACTTGAAGACATTACCCCAAAAGCCAGTGGACGTGTGAAAATCTAGCCATCACCCACACAGAACCTGTGCTCCAGGTGTTCCATCTTCTTCCATGACCAGTTATCTTCAGTCGGTTTCACTTTCTTTTCTTCTTCTGTGACTGTTTTCATGTCATTACACTGTACCTGCAAAGACTATCTAATCCAGCTAATATAAACCTTTATTGATCACGTGACTGCCATTCTCACTAGAAGGTGAGATCATGCTTCCTGAAGCATTGCCAGAGCCAGAATCCAGGCCAATGCCTAAAATATGATGGGGGTCATTGAATAGTTATCAAATGAATCAGGTAATTAATCTTTTGTTGTGACATTTAGATGAAAAATATCTACCTTCCAATCTGGAGATCATTCAGTAGATACTATCAGCTTATGCGACATAAGTACATCATTTGTCTATCAGGTACCAGATCCTGTGAGTTGTCAAGGGGGAATTATTAGTATTGTTATTATTTTGTCTTTTTGCCTTTTCTTGAGCCGCTCCCTCGGCATATGGAAGTTCCCAGGCTAGGGGTCTAATTGGAGCTGTAGCCACCGGCCTACACCAGAGCCACAGCAATGCCAGATCCTAGCCGCATCTGTGATCCACACCACAGCTCATGGCAACCCCAGATCCTTAAGCAAGGCCAGGGATCGAACCCGCAACCTCATGATTCCTAGTCAATTCATTAACCACTGAGCCATGATGGGGACTCCAAGGGGGAATTATTTTAATTCCTTTTTCTATGATGTTTTGTACAGTAAGTAGTACAGTTTTCAGTATATACCTTAAATAAGGGTAGTGTTTTACATACCTCAGCCATTTGGAAGAAACCTTTAGGATTTTTTCTTTACTGTTTCCTTTTTTTAAAAGAGTTTTTAATCTTTCTTAATTTCCTTTTCTCCCTTTCTCTTACTATCTCTCTCACTTTCTTTCCTCCCTCTTTTCCTTTCTTCTCATCCTTCCCTTTCCCCTTCCCCCTGCCCTTCCCTTCCAGTCCTTTCCCTTACCTTTTTGGTTTTTTTACAGCATAATTGAAATATAAAGGAGATAAAAATAAATGAACATAGTTAAATGTATGATTTGATAAGTTTGGACATATGTATATTTCCGTGAAACCACCCCCATAGGCAAGTCGGTGAACAAATACATTACCCCCAATAGCCCCTCATGTCCTTCCCCACCAGTCCCCATCTATGGGGAGGCACTGACCTTCTTTCATTATGTATACTGCATTGCATTCTTGGGAGAGTTTGATATAAATCAAAATACATAATGAATGCTCCTTTTCATCTTGCCTCTTTTGCTTAGTGTAATTATTTTAAGATTCATCCATGTTCTCTGTGTCAATAGTTCATTCTTTTTTTGCTGAGTGATTTTCCATTGTATGGATACACCAGGATTTATTTATTCAAATATGTGTTGATGGGTATTTGATTTTCATGTTTTGGTATTACAGATGAAGCTTCCGTGAACATTTATGTACGACTCTTTGTATAGATATACTTTCTTTTCTCTTGAGTAAATACCTACTAGTGAAATGTCTGGGTCATATGGTAAATATATATTTAACAAATTTTTTTCTTTGTCTTTTTTCCTTTTCTAGGGCTGCTTCTGAGGCATATGGAGGTTCCTGGACTAGGGGTCTAATAGGAGTTGTAGCCGCCAGCCTACACCAGAGCCAGAGCAACATGGGTTCTGAGCCTCGTCTGCGACCTACACCACATCTCACCGCAACGCCAGATCCTTAACCCACTGAGCAAGGCCAGGGATCGAACCCACAACCTCATGGTTCCTAGTTGGATTCGTTTCTGCTGTGCTGTGCCATGACAGTAACTCCAGAATTATGAGAATTCTTTATATATTCTGGACATGTCTTCTCTCAGATATGTAATTTGTAAATATCTTCTCCCTCTATGTGACGTCTTTTTATTCTCGTCTTACTGTCTTTTGAAGAGCAGAAATTCTTACTTTTAGTGGAGTCTAGTTTATCAGTTTCGTCTTTTATCGATCATGTTTTTAGTATTTTATCTATGAAATTGTTCCTTAACTCAAGAACACAAGATTTTCTTCTATATTTTTCTAGAAATTTTATACTTTTATTTTATGTCTTTTTAGGGCTGCACCCATGGCATATGGAAGTTCCCAGCCTAGGGGTTGAATTGGAGATGCAGCTGCTGGTCTATGCCATAGCCACAGCAACACCAGATCTGAGCCGCCGCATCTGTGACCTAGACCACAGTTTGCAGCAATGCCGGGTCTTTAACCCACTGAGTGAGGCCAGGGGTCAAACCTGCATCCTCATGGACACTATGTTGGGTTCTTAACCTGCTGAGCCACAAGAGGAACTCCTATAAATATTATACATTTAGCTTTTACATTTAGTTTTATTGTCTATATTTAATTTTAGGATGTTGTTCAATGTATAGGTCAATGTTCAGTTTTATTTTTGAACATGTATAATCACTTGTTCCAGGACTATTTGTTGAAAAGACTAACCTTTTCCCACTGAATTGCCTTTACATTTTTGTTAAAAATCAATTGACCATGTCCATGCTGATCTATTTCTGAACTCTCTGTTCTATTCCATTGAATATCCAAGAGCCAATAACACACTATCTTGTTCACTATTTATAGTAAGTCATGAAGATAGTTTCTTCTTCTTCAAAGTTGTTTTGGCTATTCTAGCTCTTTTATAATTTTATATGAATTTTAGAATCAGTTTCTACAAAAGAATGCCCCAGCCTTATTTAAGCATAATTTGAGATACAATATTTATTTAAAGAATACAGTTTGATATGTTTTGACATAAGTGCATATGAACCATCACCACAATCAGAATTTTTCTCCTGCTTGGAGTTCCCATCATGGCACAGTGGAAATGAATCTGACTAGGAACCATGAGGTTGTGGGTTCAATACCTGGCCTTGCTTAGTGGGTTAAGGAGCATTGCCGTGAGCTGTGGTGTAGGTCACAGACGTGGCTTGGATCCAATGTTGCTGTGGCTGTGGCATAGGCCAGCAGCTGTAGCTCCGATTAGACCCCTAGCCTGGGAACCTCCATATACCATGGGTGTGGCCCTAAAAAGCAAAAAAAAAAAAAAAAAAAAAAAAAAAAAAAATTATTTTTCTCCTGCTTAATTGCAGTCCCTCCTTCTTTTTTCCCATCCTCCTACTCTGTCCCTAGGCAATTGATCATTAGTAGTCTGTCCCTACAAATTGGTTTGCATTTTATAAAATTTTATATAAATTGAATCATGTAATATGTACCTGCTCTGGTCTGGCTTCTTTCACTCAGCATCATTATTTTGAGATTCATCCATGTTTCTATATGTATAAATATTTTATACTTTTTTATTGATAAGTAGTATTAAATGTATATACCGAGATTTATCTGTTTACCTGTTGAAGGACCTTTAGATTCTTTACAATTTGGGGATATTACATGTAAAGCTACTAAAAAAGTAAAAAGAGGAGTTCCCGTCGTGGCACAGCAGAAACGAATCTGACTAGGAACCATGAGGTTGCGTGTTTGGTCCCTGGCCTTGCTCAGTGGGTTAAGGATCCGGTGTTGCTGTGAGCTTTGGTATAGGTTACAGATGTGGCTCGGATCCTGCGTTGCTGTGGCTATGGCGTAGGCTGGCAGCTGTAGCTCTGCTTCCAATTCAACCGCTTGGCCTGGGAGCTTCCATATGCCACAGGTGGGGCCCTAAAAAGCAAAACAAAACAAAACGAAAACAAGTGAAGCTACTATGAATATTTTTCTATATCTTTCTGTGTACATATGCTTTCATTTTTCCTGGGGGAATTCCTAGAAGGTGAATGACTGGGTCATATGGTAGGTATGTGTTTAATTTTGTAAGAAACTGTGAAAATAGTTTCCAAAGTGGAGATATCCTTTGACATTCCCACTACCAGTGTGAGTTTTCCAGTTCCTATACATTCTTCCTAACACTTGGTGTCTTCAGTCTTTTTAAATGTTCATATTTTAATATCTGTGTAGAGGTATCTAATTGTGATTCTAAATTTGCATTTCCCTAATGACTAATAATATTTATCATTTTCTTGCTTATTAGTCATTATCATATTTTTATTTATGACGTAACTGCAACACTTTTCTCGTTTTTCATGGTGATTATTTTTTTATTGTTGAGGTGTGAGCGTTCTCTGTATGTTTAGAATAGAAACCCATTATCAAATACATGAGTTTCAAATGTCTTAACCCAGTTTGTGGTGTGTGTTTTTATTGTCTTTACAGTGTCTCTCTAAGAGTAGTTTTTCATTTTGATGAAGTCTTATTATCAAAATTTCCCTTTAATTGTTATGCTTTTGTTATTATTTCCAATGAATCTTGCCACAAAGACCTCCCATACTTCTAGAGGTTTTATAGTTTTACTCATATCTAAGATCCATTGTTGTGTATGCTGTAATGATAGAAGTTCATTTCAGATTTTTTGTGTATAGACATCCAGTATTTCCTCCACTGAACAGCATTTACACCTTGTTGAAAATCAAGTGACCAGTATATTTTTGGACTTTCTGTTATACTCTGTTGTTCTAGCTTGAAGCCAATACTATGCCTTCTTTGATTACTGTAGCTATATAATGATCCTTGACTTCAGATAGTATAATTCTCCCAAGTTTGTTCATCTTTTTATAATTGTTTTTGCTAGTCTAAGACCTTTACGTTTCCATATGACTGTACATGCTTTTTATTCAACTTATGATTAATCAAGAAATCAATGTGTAGAATATTGTCATCTTAATACTATTAATTCTTTCAATCTATATTTGTCTTTAATTTCTTTCAGGAATGTTTTATAGTTTTCAGTGTACAAATATGTCCTATGTCTTCTGTTGTAGTTCATTCTAGTAATTCCATAGTCTAAAAAATTCTACTGTAAATTGAATTTTTATTTCATTAAAATTTTTTTCTGTTACTAGAATATAGAAATAAAATCGAATTGTGTATGTTGACCTTGCATCTCTTAAGCTTGCTAATAAATTCAGTGATTTGTTGTAGTAATTTTATTTTGTCAGTTCACTAGGATTTTCTGTTTATATGATAATGCCATCTATGAATGAATATTTTAATTCTTCCTTTCCAACGTGGATACCTTTTATTCCTTTTTCCTACCTGCATACACTGGCTGGAACCTCTAGTGCAATGTTGAATGGAAGTGGTGAGAGCAGACACCCTTAAACTGTTACTGATTTTAGGGGTAATACATTCAAGACTTTCACTATAACCTGTGATGTTAGCTGTTTGTTTTGCATAGACCTTTTATTACTTTGAAGAAGTTTCTCTCTATTCCTAGTTTTCAGAGAGCTTTTCCTGGAAAGCTTGTTGGATGTTAGTCAAATGCTTATTGTCTCCATTATATTAATAACATATATGATGTTATTTATTTATTTATTTTGGCTGTGCCCACAGCATGTAGTAGTTCCCAGGCCAGGGATCGAACCCATGCTTCAGCACTGACCCAAGCCATAGCAGTAACAATGCTGAAGCCTTTAACTGCTAGGCCACCAGGGAACTCCTATTATCTTTATATTTTAATATATTAATTTGGTAAATCATACTGACATATTTTCACATGTTAAAATTAATTGAGAAACTGGGATGAACTCAACTAGACCATTATATGTATTTTCTGTTTTAAATATTACTTTATTTGATGCTCAACATTTAAGGATTTTTATTTTTATTTTATTTTTTTTGGTCTTTTTGCCTTTTCTAGGGCCGCTCCCACAGCATATGGAGGTTCCAGGCTAGGGGTCGAATCCGAGCTGTAGCCGCCGGCCTACGCCAGAGCCGTGGGATCCGAGCCGCGTCTGAAATCCACACCACAGCTCATGGCAACGCCGGATCCCCAACCCACTGAGCAAGGCCAGGGATTGAATCCTCAACCTCATGGTTCCCAGTCAGATTCGTTAACCACTGCACCACGACGGGAACTCCATATTTAAGGATTTTTACATCTCTGTCATGGTGGAAATGTGTCTGCAGTTTTCATTTTTAATGCCTTTGTTTGTGTATAAGAGCAAATTTGGCATCATGTAATGAATGTGTGTTTGGAAGTGTTATAGCCTAATCAATTTTCTGGAAAAATTTATGTAGAGTGGTACGATTTCTTTCTTAAATATTTGGTAAAACACAACACTAAAATAATCTGGCTCTGGAATTTTCCTTGTGGGAAAATGTATATATCACATTTTCTTTGGATTATTTTCATGTCTTGATGTGAATAATGATTTAATAAACATAGGAGTGCAGATATCTCTTTGAGATGGTGATTTTATTTCCTTCAGATATATACCCAAAAGTGGTATTGCTGGTTCTGTTTTTAATTTTTTGAGGAACCTCCATACCTCTCTGTTTTCCATAGTAGCTGCACCAATTTACATTCTCACCAATAGCACATCAGGGTTCCCTTTTCTCCACATTCTCCCCTTTGCTTGCTTTTTGATGATACTCATTCTGACAGGTGTGAGGAGATAACTCACAGTGGTTTTGATCTGCATTTTCCTGATGATTAGTGATTTGAGGGCGTTTTCATGTACCTCCTGGCCATTTGTATGTCTTCACTGAAGAAATGTATATGCAGGTCCTTTGCCCCTTTTTTTAAATATTGAGTTCTTTGTGCTTTTTTATTTTTGCTATTGAGATGTATGAGTTCCTTATATATTTTTTATTAATCTCTTATCAGATATATGATTTACAAACATTTTCTCTCATTCATATAGATATATACCCAAAAGTGTAGATTGTCTTTTCATTTTGTTGATAGCTTCTTTCACTGTGTAGAAGCTTTTTAGTTTGATATAGTCTCACTTGCTGATATTTGGTTTTGTTACTTAGTAGGTGCTTTTCATGTTATATCCAAAAAAATATTGCAAAAACCAGTGTCAAGGGGCTTTTTTGCTGTTTTCTTCTAGGAATTTTACCCTTTCAGTTTTTACATTGAAGTACTTAATCCATTTTGAGTTAATTTTTGTGAGTGCTGTTAAGATAGGGTCCCAATTTCATTCTTCTGCATGTGACTATTCAGGTTTTCCCAACACCATTTATTGAAAGAACTGTCTTTTCCTGACTATGTATTCCTGATTCCTTGTCAAAAGTTACTTAAAAGTATGTGCGTGGGGTTATGTCTGGGCTCTCAATTCAGTTCCATTAGTCTACATATCTACTTTAGTGCAAGTACAATACTTTTTTCATTACAAAGACTCTGTAATTGTTAGGTTTGCTGAGGGATGACTGCACAAAGCCAAGTCAGTAAAGCAAGAGAAATTTATTAAAGCATTGCAAATGGATGGGCTGAGCTCAAGACGGCACCAGCAGCAACTGCAAGGAGATATGAGGCTTTTAAAGGATCTGTGGTGGGAATCTGTGCAGGAGTTTGTGGTGGGAACAATGAAGAAGAAGGAGGGGAGGGGTAGGGGGTCGAGTCCCGACAGAGGGCAGTTAATCTTTATAGGTGGTTAATCTATGCAGGCAGTTGTTTTTTTTTGTTTGTTTGTTTTTTTTTTTTTTTTGCAGGCCATTGTTTCTCACTGCCCAAGTCCAAACAGCCACATTCCAGGGGTAGGGGTGGCAGGTTCTGTCACCATCCCTCTGGGAACTTATTAGTAATATAGTTTTAAATCAGGAAATGTGATTCCTCTAGCTTTGTTCATTCTTACAGTAGCATTGGGTATTTGAGATCTTGCATGGTTTTGACAGCATTTATGGCTTGAACCCAGCCTAAACCCAGATTGGGACTTGAACCCATGGTTTTTAAATTAGAATCACTCACCTGGTTTCTGGACTTACTGAAGTTCAGGTTCTTTGTGCCTCAGTGCAGAAGGAATTCAGTGAGAGACAAAGTGATAGGTAAGAAATAAATTTTTTTAGATAAGACCCTTGTGAGAGATGCAAACTGGCAGGCAAGCAGGCTCTGCCCTGAGCATCAGGTGGGCTACAGTTTTGTAATCCAAGGGGAGTGTGGGTGGGAAAAGACCACCTCTTCCTCTTTCTTTGAGTAGTAGCTCCTCCTTGGTATCTGGTAAGAGAGTATTGACCCTATAAGGCCAAACTAAGACTGTCATGGTGCTTATTCAAATCCACAGCAGAACAGTCCTCAAACTCCTGCCCTTGGTCTGAAGCTGAATACAGGCCTCACCCCATCTCCCACGCAATGACCTGAGGCATATCTCACACCTACACTAGTCAAGCAAGCATGCCTGTTCTGATGGTGCTCTTAAGCAATTATTAATTTACAGTGCTCTCCCAAAGTTCCCTAGGTTTCCCTGTCTATTTTGTGGTCCCATATTGGGACTTCTACAACTACTTGTGTAACTGTCCTACTCCATTTCTATTAGTTTCATGTGAATTTTAAGATTGTTTTTTCTTTCTAATTTATGAAAAATGTCATTTGAATTTTGATAGAAATTGCACCCTTTTGGGGTATTATGGACACTTTAATAATATTAACTGTCCTGATCCATGAACACGAGATATTTATACATTTATTTGTATTTCTCTCAATTGCTTTCATCAGCGTCTTACAGTTTCAGTATATATATCTTTCACCTCCTTGGTTGAGTTTATTCCTAAGAATTGTGTTATTTTTAGTGTTGTCATAAATGGAATTGTTTTCGTTTTCTTTTTCAGTAATTTTATTGTTGGTGTGTAAAAATGCAACTGATTTTTCATGCTGATTTTGTATCCTTAAACCTTACTGAATTTGTTGATTAGTTATAACAAATTTTTAGTGGAGTCTTTATTTTTTATTGAAGTATAGTTGATTTACAACATTATATTAGTTTCAGGTGTACAACATAGTGATTGAATATTTTTCATAGTTTATACTCCATTAAAGTTATTATAAAACATTGCTTATATATATTCTCTGTGCTTTATAATAGATCCTTGTAGCTTATTTATTTTATACATAGGAGTTTATATCTCTTAATTGTCTACCCCTGACTTGACCCTTCCCCCTTCTGTCTCCCTACTGGTGACCACTAGTTTGTTCTCTATATCTGAGAGGCTCTTTCTGTTTTGTTAAATGCAGTTGTTTATTTTTTATATTCTACATATAGGCAATAATATACAGCATTTGTCTTTCTCTGTTTGACTTATATCACTAAGTTACGAGACCTGTTTTACCTCCAGGTCCATCCTTATTATTAGAAAAGAAAAAATTTCCTTCTTTTTATGGTTTTTCTTATGGCTGTGTATATATATATATATATATATATATATATATATATATACACACACACATTTATGTATGTATGTATATATATAAACACACACCATATCTTCTTTACCCATTCATCTATTGATGGACACTTCGTTTGCCTCTATATCTTGGCTGTTGTAAATAATACACATAATGGTACCGTGAAGATTAGGGTACATGTGTATTTTCAAATGAGTGTTTTTGTTTTCTTTGGAAATATACCCAGGTGTGGAATTGCTGCATCATATGATAGTTCTATTTTTAGTTTTTTGAGGAAACTCTATACTGTTTCCATAGTAGCTGCATCAATTTACATTCCCACCAACAGTGTACCAAGATACTACTCCTCAAAAGCCAGATGATGGCTCCTTTAAATTGGAGAAACTTTTAAATTGGTAAAGTTTTAGAGAGTTCTCATATGAACAGCTGTTTTATTGGTACCTATAAAAAAACAAATTAGAAGTTGTATATAAAAAATATAAAGGCTAGCCAAGCACTCCCTTAGTTTAAAACAAATAAACAAAAAACAGGCTTGTTATCTTGGCTTCTCTTCAATGGGTCTTATGCTAATAAAAACTTTAGGTTAATTAAGTTGATTAACAGAGGAAAAATGTTGAAGGGAAAAGTCAGAAATCTTCTTCCTAGCAAGGTGAAAACTTTAAAGGGGATCTTTCCAACAGTATAGAAATCTTTAGATAATTATAAAGAAATGGAATAAATAAAATAAACATGAATAGAAATAAAACAAAGGTTATGATACAACACTACCTAAAGTCGGATGGGCCAAAGGGACCCCCTCTTGGTCTTCAGCGTTAAAGAGCCCCAAACAAGTTTGCTCCATTTACACCAGTTTAATATATGTATGTGAATGTGTACACACACACACACACACACACACACACATTTAAAGGCTAGAAGAAAATTACAGTAAGATCCCTGATGAGCAATTACTTGGGGCATCAGTTAGGCCAGTTAATCAAGTTAAAAGATTGACAAAAAAGCCTGAGTCCCTTGTCTCAACCCCTTTTGGGGTCCCCTCACTGGGGACCCCAAAGTCTTTGTACAGAAATAGATAAAATGGCCGGAGCATTAAAAAGGAACACTGATGGAACTCATTGTAAGACTAAGGCTTGTTGATGGGGTCCTAATGAAAGCTAAAATTAAAGGTATAAGAGTTGATAGAATCAGATGAAAGTTGATAAAAAATTATATATTTAAATGCACTTTATATAAGACAATTCCATCTCTTTTGTTTAATTATATTGTGGAATAGACACTATTTCATTGGGGAATGCTTTCCCTGCCTGGTATTATAAGATAGGGCATATAAATCTTACCCTCAGACAATATTAATTAAATATTTTTAAAAATCCCTATAGGCTTACCTAAGCCCACAGAGTGTAAAGTAAAAACTAATATTCAGAGGTCAATAATAAGCAAATCAAATAAAATGTAGATGAGCAAATCAATCCTTTAATATCATTTAGGTGGCACATCAGTTCTTTGGGGAATTAAAAACAACTGTCTGTCTTGCAAATCTCTGTAAGTCAGAAATGTAAATACAGCCTACAATGACCTGAGATTGAGTCTAATTGGATCAACCAGGAAAAACCTGAAACCAAAGAGAAGAAAAGAAAAAAGAGGTCTTTTTAAATTGCTGGAAAAGCTCCCTCACCCCAAATCTTATAGCCTCCTCAGGAATTTATCAGGGACAAATATAAATCTTAAGTCTTTTCCAAAAAACAGTAAAAAGCCTTAGTCATCTGAGCAAGTAAACTTAACTTATTCCAATTTTTAACAAACTAGTAAATTTATTTAATAATGCTTGATAAGTGACTAAGATTTAAAGTGAAGTTATGAGATCTCTAGTTATGTCTGTTTTTATGCCTGTGTGTATATTATACATATAGGTCTCTATTTCAGATAGTATTATCAAAATTAAATTTATAAAATAGCTGTTTATTTGACTTAAAAGCAAGTGCTTACAAATTAAATATTTATAAATATAAAGGAAACTGGCCAGAATGAATTTCAGGTTCACATGATCTGGGAAACATTCAATATTAAATTAATATCTGGTATTAAAGTTAGTTTAGGCTTCCTGGTTTAATCGGTGTGAATATATCTTTAGTCATTAATATTAAATCTAATACTTTTATTGTACCTAAGTGTACTGGAAGACAAATAAGTTTATATTATTTCTGCTACAACATTTATCAACAAGAAAATAGCTTGGAATGATGGATAACTTGGTTTACTGTCTCATAAAAATTTTCATGAGTAATTTAAGCATAATTGTTGAGAACAAGTAAATTAAATGTATATGAGATAATAGCTTTTAGGTAAACTTTTTAAAAATAATTATGTTTTAGGAATATCTAATTAAAAATGTCTCCCCAAATTTCAATAACTTGAAACTTTAGAGTTTTGCTAAATTAAGTTAAACGATGAGAATCCATTGAATTATCAGGTCATTTCAAATAAGATAAAATATTGAAACATTAATTGCTAAATTGGTCTAAGTTTACCTACTTTTGTCAAAAAGAGGTAAACAAAAGAGAAACTGAAGATGCTTGGGTTTATTAGGCAATGTCTTGTACCACAATGATAAAAGAAATTCTGCTGTGAACAGGTGAATGTTTCTAGAGATTTAGAATATGTTCATAAGTTTGCCAATCAGGAAATGCTGGTATGTTCATAACTGACTACTTTTTAGTTTTCCCTACAAATTAAGGTTTTAAGAGTTGAGAATTTGAATTAAAATATGTAATTAAACCTACGAGAAATAATAAGGGAAGCATTTCTGGAAAAGTAGGGTTTGTGTTTTTATTAAAAGAAAGTATGAGGACTGGAAATGCATATTGCTAAAGGAAAAGAAAATAATTTTGTCCTAGAGCTGGTTGTATCTGGATGGGAAAGAAAATAACTGACAAACTAATATGGATATGGAAAGTTATGGAAGTTTGTGGAAAAGAAACCCTAAGAAAAGAGTTTCCTGCTATGACCAGGATTGACTAATATTAGATTGAATTTAATTAAGTAAATGAGTTGTTTTAAATAAAAGTAGCCTGATGCAAGACTGGAGTTTGGTTTTCTCTCTCTGTTAAGAAAAAGTTTTCTTGGAATATCAAAGTGTTTTTGATAAGAGATTTTAAGTTTCATTACCTTTTAAGTGATATGTTCTGTATATGCCTTTAATAAGTATTGTTTCACAGCGACTTATGATTCTATTTGACTAGATGTTTTAAAACGTTTTTTCCTGATATTTTTGACAAGCTTCCTCAATTCAAATTCTAATTTGAAGTTCTTTTGACCTCCAGCTAGCTTTAGGATGCTTCAGAGGAAACTTGAGGCATCTCAGAGAGAGATATTAAACTAGTTAGGATTATTTGGTATGTTAAATTACTTGAGAGTGTTGTCAAGTGATTGTAGATAAACCTTAGGTTGTATTAAATATAATTAATATTTACATTATTAATATAGTTATAAATATAGCTATATTATAGCTATAGCTCTGTTTATTATCTTGAAATATCACAGAGGAGTTCCATTGTGGCTCAGTGGGTTGAGAACCTGACATAGTGTCTGTGAGGATACAGATTCAATCCCTGGCTTAGCTCAGTGGGTTAAGGATTCGGCACTGCTGCAAGCTATGGCGTAGGTCACAGATGTGACTCTGAATTGGTGTTGCTGTGGCGTGGTGTAGGCCTGCAGCTGCAGCTCTGCTTCAGCCCCAGTCGGGGAACTTCCATATGCCACGTGTGTGGCTGTAAAAAAAAAAAAAATGTTGTCACCAAGTTTCTTATCAATTGCTTTGTAATCAGATCTTTAATCATGCCATTTTAAATCTTCTATCATTTATATGCAGTTTTTTTTACTCTGATGCTTTTATAAAATGAGTATCTTCAAGAAAATTCATAAAAAGGACTTATGGCAAATATAAATTTCTGATGACTTTTAGATCAAATCACTGAACTGGGTAAGAAATTACAAAGCTATAATGGAAAACTTGATGACCACATCCAGATCAATAAGAACTAATCACATGGGACTGAATGAACTGAAAAATATAATTTATAATTTTATGATTTTTTTTGGAAATATTACTGGCTTTTAATCTTTGCTTTCTGCAAAACCTTTTCTCTTACACTAACTATAACCTGCAAATTGATAAAGTATACCTTTAAATGAAAATGAAACATTTATCTTTTTTTCTCTACCTGATTCTGCCATAAGTTGGCTTCTCCAACTGGTTCCCCTCTGGACTTGATGGCTTATTGTGACCAGATTACAACTAGTCATTGTTTTAAATTGTTCTCTCTTTGTTGTTTTCAAGTTGTTCTGTGTTTCATTCTGCTGTACTGTGACCTTAGTGTTACTAGCCAAATTATATCCTGTCTATTTTATAAGGTAACCAGGCCTCCAATAAAACTAGTGATGGCCAGACGTCTTGAGCCAATTGATCATATATATAAATCTGTATAGAATAATTGTATTAGTGCAACTATAGATATGGGAAGAAGCAAAAAGTAAGACAGATGATCCAGAGAGTTTTAGGTCATCAACAAGGCCTAATCCAAAAAAAAAAATATAATAGCACATTGAGTGGCCTATCAATGAAATCCTTGTCCAGTCTAGGAATGAACCTTCTAGCGCCATGAGAAAAATTGGTTATGAATTGAATTGCCTCCCAAACATAGGTGGAATTTATGACCACGAGGAGGGTTTGTGGATAAAGAGTGTTGCCTGCTATTTCAATAAACAAAGACTGTTGCCTGCCATTCCAATAAACAATGAATATTGCTGCCATCAAGCCATCAGCTATTGCAGCTGTCCCTAATGGTATACCTTGAGGGGAATTCAGGGTGGCAGAAAAACAGGAAACGTTCAGTGCTCAGGATGCTGGCCCTAAATAGTTAACATGAATATCGAAAGAATAATTTCAATAAGCCCAGACCCTTGTACCCTTCCATACACCATACATAGAAAAGCACTAAAATCTTTTTGTGATTACCAATTAAATTTTTTTTCATTTTCCATTCTTTTTGAATTGAAGTATAGTTGATTTACAACATTGTGTTAGTTTCAGGTGTACAGCAAGATGATTCAGTTATACATATATACGCATATGTATATATTTATTCTTTTTCTTTTTATATTCTTCTTCATTATAGGTTATTATAAGATATTGAATAAATTCCCTGTGCTATAACTAGGTCCTTTTTTTAAAATCTATTTTATAAATAGTAGTATGTGTCTGTTAATCCCAAATTCCTAACTTTCCTCCCTCCCTTTCCCCTTTGGTAACCATATGTTTGTTTTCTATGTCTGTAAGTCTATTTCTGTTTGTAAATAAGTTCATTTAGGAGTTCCTGTCATGATGCAGCGGAAATGAATCCAACTAGGAACGATGAGGTGGCGGGTTCGGTCCCTGGCCTCGCTCAGTGGGTTAAGGATCCGGCATTGCCACGAGCTGTGGTGTAGGTTGCAGATTCGGCTCGGATCTGGCATTGCTGTGGCTCTGGTGTAGGCCGGCAGCTACAGCTCTGATTAGACCCATATCCTGGGGACCTCCATATGCTGCGGGTGCAGCCCTAAAAAGGATAAAAAACAAAAAAAAAAGTTCATTTATATCATGTTTTTAGATTACACATATAAGCAATATTATATGATATTTACTGTTCTCTGTATGACTTACTTCACTTGGTATGATAATTTCTAGGTCTATCCATGTTGCTGCAAATGGCACTATGTAATTCTTTTTATGACAGAGTAATATTCCAGTGTGTGTGTCTGTGTGTGTGTGTATCTTCTTCTTTATTCATCCTATTTATCTATTCATCTGTCAGTGGACATTTAGGTTGCTTCCATGTCTTGGCTATTGTAAATAGTGCTGCTATAAACATTGAGGTGGATATATCTTTTTGAGTTACAATTTTCATCTTTTCCAGATATATGCCTAGCAGTGGGATTGCAGGATCATATGGTAACTCTGTTTTTAGGTTTTTTAAGGAAAACTCCATACTGTTCTGCACCCATTTACATTCCCACCAACAGTGTAGGAGGTTTACCTTTTCTCCACACCCTCTCTAGCATTTATTATTTGTAGGTTTTTGGTGATGCCCATCCTGACTGGTGTGAGGTGATACTTCATTGTAGTTTTGATTTGCATTTCTTTAATAGTTAGCAAATTTGAGCATCTTTTAATGTGCCTATTGGCCATCCGTATGTCTTTGGAGAAATGTCTATTTAGGTCTTCTACCCATTTTTTATTAGGTTGTTTGTTTTTGTGATATTGAGCTATGTGAGCTGTTTGTATATCTTGGAAATTAATCCCTTGTTGGTTGCATCATTTGCAAATATTTTCTCCCATTCCATTGGTTGTCTTTTGGTTTTGTTCAGGTTTCCTTTGCTGTGCAAAAGCCTTTATTTAGGTCTCATTTGTTTATTTTTGCTTTTGTATCCATTACTCTAGGAGATAGATCTGAAAAAATATTGCTGCAACTTATGTCAGAGAGTGTCCTGCCTCTGTTTTCCTCTATGAGTTTTATAGTATTTGGTCATATGAGTTTTATAGTATTTGGTCTTACATTTAGGTCTTTAATCTATTTGGGGTTTATTTTTATATGTGATGTTAGAGAATGTTCTAATTTCATTTTTTTTTACATGTAGCTATCCAGTTTTCCCAGCACCTCTGTGATTAGCAATAATCTTTGATGTTCAACTGTATTAAACACTTGTTCAACAAAAGAACTCCAATGTATTCTGGCTCCTTCCTTACCTCGGGGGAATAGTTCCTCAGAGCTATCTGAGAGACTGTTTCCTAGGCTATAGTCCTCAGTAAGGTCCCTGAATAAAACATAACACAACTTATAGGTTGTGCATTTTTCTTCAGTCGCCATAAGGGAGGTGCCAAGATATATAGGACTGTTTGCTGAAAAAAACAAAACAAAACAAAAACCAAAAACATGTCAAACAGTGAAAAATTACTGATAATCACAAAAATTAAACATCTCCAGTTAATGATTTAGCAAATTTCTATATATGGGAAGATACAAGAGCCTGGGCTCATTGAAATTAATCCTAGATACACCTTAATTGTCTAGGGTCAGTATCCTGTTTTTCTCCATCCTGAATTCCTTTCAGGGCACAACCATTGGGTGGTGGCTGCAGGGGCTCATGGCTTGATGATGGTCAGTGCTTGTTGTTTATTGATATAACAGACAACACTTCCTTTCCACACTTCCTTTCCTTCAGATTTGATCTTATAGTGAGACTTTATTAGATAATTCACTGAAGTTTTCCCTGATAAACAGTGATAGATATACAGAGAAGTCCCATAAAGGATTATTTTATTGGATGCATGGTTGAATTAATATGAGCCTGCAAATTCAGTCATTTTATTTTGAGGAGGGATGCTGATCAACATAACCTGGAAAGAGCCAAAGATGTGAACCCAATGATCAGTTGAATTGTCAAGTACAAACGAGTACTGTCACATTCAGAAGGACACAGTTCCTCTAATTTTTCTTTTATTGTGTTGGCCATTCCTCTTTTTTACTCAGCGCTCTTGTTTTTTCTAACTCCTTGCATTGTGAAAACTTGCATAGATTTCTTTTTTTTTTTTTAATTTTTTTTTTGTTGTTGTTGTTGCTATTTCTTGGGCCGCTCCCGCGGCATATGGAGGTTCCCAGGCTAGGGGTTGAATCGGAGCTGTAGCCACCGGCCTACGCCAGAGCCACAGCAACGCGGGATCCGAGCCGCGTCTGCAACCTACACCACAGCTCACGGCAACGCCGGATCGTTAACCCACTGAGCAAGGGCAGGGACGGAACCCGCAACCTCATGGTTCCTAGTCGGATTCGTTAACCACTGCGCCACGATGGGAACTCCATGCATAGATTTCTAATTCAGCCAACTAGACCATGTGTCAGTGCCTTTCAGTTTATGTATTGAAAACCACACCAAATTGGATGACACTTAAGCAAAAGAACCAGGTTTCACTGTCCTTTGCAAATCTAACATCTAGGACAATGCCTGAATCATGCTAGGCATCACTGAATTTTTTTGTTTTTAAAATTCTTTATTTTAAAATATATTAGGATTAACAAAAAGTTGCAAAAATAGTTCAGGGTCTGGGACTTCTGGAATGGTGGTGTGTGAGGAGCTCAGTGAATACTTTCATCTAGAGAAACATCTTTTAAATTGGACACAGTGTTTGGAGATTGACCAAAGGACTTATAATTGAGAAATTTTACCCAACAAAATCTTTTGAAATTCAGTCGTAACAGCAGAAAACTCTGACATTTGACACAGGGTTGCACCCCTACATCTTTGTGTTGCTAAAGAACCATTCCAGGAGATTCAGCAGATGAGCACCAGCAGCTGAATAGCAGCTCCCATCTCCTTTAGCTCCACGTTGCAAAAAAGCTGTTCCATTTGGTTCAGTTGTCCAGTGGCAGTTCCCATTTCCCCCAGGTGTCTCTGTTGGAAAAACTTAATTACAAACAAAGTCTCCTGACAACCCATAGAACATCTCCGCCACCAAAATATAAAAGAAAGAAAACAGTTTTATTATTCAATAAGCTTTAAACCAGAATGTGATGTCTAACACAGGTAATCTGCTAAAGAATCAGTCTGTAAAAGAGATCACCTTTTTACATAGCCCAGAAAGATATAACCCTATTGCATACATGTTCTTAGGATGAGCAATGAGTAGTCCTTAAGTAAGAGTGATGCTGGTTCCTCTCACTCCTTTTCTGTCAGTTGAGGAGTAGGTTAGAGATTAAGGTCCATGTAGGGGAAGGCACACTTCCTATAATAAAACAAGGCCTGTGGGGAATTACTCTCTGGAGCCCTTAAACCACAAATATTAATCAATAGCCATATCAAAGAATGCATCGAAGCCCATGCTCCTACACTGACTACCTGAGTTAATATTCTGCCTCAAGAGGACTTGAGGGGATTCCCTGGTGGTCTAATGGTTAGGATTTGGTGCTTTCACCATTGTGGCCCAGGTTCAATCTCTGGTCTGGGAACTGAGATCCCACATCAAGCAGCTGCAGACCATGACCAAAAACAAAATCAAAACACAGAAAAAGGAGTTCCCATTGTGGCACAGTCGTTAACGAATCCGACTAGGAACCATGAGGTTGTGGGTTCGATCCCTGGCCTTGCTCAGTGGGTTAAGGATCCGGCATTGCCGTGAGCTGTGGTGTAGGTCGCAGACTTGGCTCGGATCCTGCGTGGCTGTGGCTCTGGCGTAGGCCGGCGGCTACAGCTCCGATTCGACCCCTAGCCTGGGAAACCTCCATATGCCGAGGGAGCGGCCCTAGAAAAGACAAAAAGACAAAAAAAAACCAAAAAAAAAACAAAAAACAAAAAAACTTGACAATATCATTTATCCTTTATCATGTATAGTTCACCTTAAATTCATCTGGTAACTAAAGTATCCATTTGTCTTTGCTAATTGCCTTTATCCAAGGGAATAATAAAACTTCTCACATTTTTAATGACAGGTAAGTGGTTAAAATTTGGAACCAGACACAAAAAACTCCCAAGGAGATCAAGAGTTAGGGGTACTATCTTCCTTGATGTTTATATTTCTTAAAGCTGGTACCCAGATCCTTGAGAAAGACATTCCTGGGTTGTAAAGTTGGCACAAGTCTTACTTAGCTTTTAAAAAGACTTACACGCATCTCAAAGGGGCAGAGAAAGAATTCACAGTTAAATGCTTTCAAAAGTATATGCTTTAAAAAAAAAGTATATGCTTTAAGAAAAGGGAAGGGGAGGTATCTTTTCCTTTTCAATCCATGGGAAACCTAATTTTCTTTCCATTTTTAGATCTGTGTTTACCCTTACACCTGCCGTGGGAAATCTGTACTGGTCAAGCAGTGCAAGACAAGTAGCAACACTCGCCCACACTCTAACCTCCACCAAATCCCCCGCCACAGTGAGGAGGTTCTACTCTAGGTGAGGCACATCAAGAAATACTGTAGCTTCCTGGAGGCTGACATTATAAGGATCAGAATACAGAAGAATGTAAAGCCCAAGGCACCTTCTAAAACAGTAGAGCATTCAGGTAACAATCAGAGTATGATGCCAAGAGGCAGATCAGGCTGAAATCTAAAAGGGCGTTCAGGAGTTCCCGTTGTGGCACAGTGGTTAACGAATCCGACTAGGAACCGTGAGGTTGTGGGTTCGATCCCTGGCCTTGCTCAGTGGGTTAAGGATCCGGCGTTGCCGTGAGCTGTGGTGTAGGTCGCAGACGCGGCTCGGATCCCGCGTTGCTGTGGCTCTGGTGTAGGCCGGTGGCTACAGCTCCTTTAGACCCCTAGCCTGGGAACCTCCATATGCTGCGGGAGCGGCTCTAGAAAAAGGCAAAAAGACAAAACATAAATAAATAAAAGGGAGTTCAGTGAAAGAGATAACCAAAGAGGGCCCTGCCAAAATAATATTCATCTCTGGTCACCCACATTATTTAAAATATCCAGTATTTTCAAGGAAAAAAAATTCATAGGCAAATAAACAGTAAAGTGTGACTCATACACAAAACAAAACAGGTAGATAGAGGATAATGTGAAAAAAGAATGTATATAAATGTGTAACTGGGTCAATTTGATGTACAGCAAAAATTGACAAAACATTGTAAATCAGCTATAATAAAAAAATTTAAAAAAACAGGCAATAGAAGCTGCCTTTGAAAGGGCCAGATAAGTGACCTAACAGGCAAAGATTGTAAAATATCTGTTATAAATATGTTCAAAGTACTAAAACAAACGATGTTTAAAGAATTATATGATGACAATGTATCATCAAATAGAAAATATCAATAAATAGAAATTATTACTTTTATAAAAAATTGATTATAGTTGATTTACAATGTTCTGTCAATTTCTACAATACAGCAAAGCGACCTAGTCATACTTATATATACACTCTTTTTCTCATATTATCTTCCATCGTGTTCTTTCACGAGTGATTGGATATAGTTCCCTTTGCTATACAGCAGGTAGAAATTATTTTTTAAAAGAAACCAAATAAAAAATCTGGAGCTAAAAAGTATGATAATTAAAATGAGTGTCTTTGGAGGCTTCTTGCGAAATGGAGGCAGAGAGGGCGTCAAAGTCATAAAAAAAGTGGGATAATAGAAGCAGAGTTTGGAGTGATGGTTTCAAAGAAGTAGTAAGACATGAGCCAAAGGTGCAGGTAACCTCTAGAAGCTGGAAAATGCAAGGAAACAGAGCCCCTAAAGGTAATGCAGGCCTGTTCTTGTATTTCAACACAGTGAGATGGATGTACTTCAGACATCCAGAATGTAAGATATTGTATTTGTATAGTTTTAAGCCACCAAGTTTGTGGTAAATTGTTATATGAGCTATAAGAAACTAATATATTAAAGACCTGCCTCACAAGTAATACTAAAGGAAGTTTTTCAGGCTGTAAGAAAGGGACACTATAGAATAATTTAAATCCACACATCAAATCAGAGAACTCCAGGAAAAACATTTATGTAGGTCATTATAAAGAATGGTTCAATTCCTGGTTTCTTAGCTTGATTTAAGAAGGTATTATATATAATTCTATATAATTCTATATTTGGCATTTTACATATAGAATTGTACTATCTTGAACAATAATAGCACAGAGAAAGGGAGGTGAGAAGTAAAGGATATTGGAGTGAAGAAATGACACTGCATGTTAACCTGAATACACGAGAAGAAATGAAGAACCAGAAATGGTAGATTAAAAAGTTCATATAAAAAATGCTGTATTTTTCTCCTTTATTCTCTTAACTTCTTTTTATGTGGCCACGCCCATGGCATGTGGGAGTTCCTGGGCCAGGAATTGAACCCAAGACACAGTAGTGACATCCTTAACCAGTAGGCCACCATGGAACTTCTCTCAACTTCTGTATGACACATATAAAACAATACTCGTAAAATCGATTGTGTTTATACATGTGTGGGCAAAGAATGTCACCTGCCGTTTCAGTAAACAAAGGATATTTGGGCCTTAAGCCATCAGTCACTGCAGCTGCCTGCTGCAGTGCACCCTGAGTGGATTCACGGAGAAAAACAGGGTACTGGCCCTAGATAGTTAAGACATATGTCAAAGGAATGATTCCCATAAGCCCAGACTCTTGCATCTTCCCATACATGAAAAAGCACTAAAATCATTAACTTGGGATGCCTGTTTTTGTGATTAGTGGTAATCATTTGATATTCAACTACCTGTCTTTTTTTTTTTTTTTTTTTTTTCAAAAACTCCTATATGTCTTGGCTCCTCCCTTACTTCTTTGGAACACAGTCTGTCAGAGCTACCTGAGAGGCTGCAGTCTTGGGCTATAGTCCTCAGTAAAGCTGCCGAATAAAACATAATTTTCAACTCTTAGCTTATGCTTTTTTTTTTCCAGTCAGCTGTTTTGGTGACCACAAAGGAACCCAGAGTGCACTTGTTTCCTTCTCCTGAATTCTAAGAGGAATTGATGCCTTGGTGCCAGCAGAGGTCCACTTGTGCCCATCTGCCTTGCTGGTGAGTCCAGATAAATTTGGGTGAGTCTTTCCCCGGTTTTGGATCTTCTCTTATTGGCTGATGACCCAAATCTTATTTGATGGTATTATATTCCTCTTTGAAGGAGTAGGTTTTCTTTGAAATTTAGTTTCAAGAAGAGGTACCTGGGTTTTCCTCAACTGGAAGACACTGGGATGATTTTGCTCAGTTGAGACAGAGTGGGTCATCCTCAGTTGAGAGACAATGGGAAGATTTTATTATGTATGCATAGAATTTATACTTACAAGTACTTGCTTAATTAGGAAAGGAAAATCTTTCCCTAAAGATGGCCAAATTGGGGTTCTTTTGACATTTCAAAATTAATGTTCTTGCATGCACAGCTAGAAAAGCCAGCTTGAAAAACATCTTTCAGAACTCTGACCTTAAGGAAACAAATGCCCTTCTAGGGGGAAACCTTGAATTTCAATCTTTGTGTCTTTGAGATATAAATATTCTATATGATTTCCTTTTTTTAATTTTTAATTTTTTTTTTTTTGGTGGCTTCAGCTATGGATATGGAAGTTCCAGAGCCAAGGAATCGGTCCAAGCTGCAGCTGAAACTCAAGCAGCTACAGTCGGTTTCTTAATCCACTGTACCACAGCAGAAACTCCTCTATCTGATCTTCTTAGGCTTTTTTTTTTTTTTTTTTTGTCTGTTTTGAGAGCCTGGTCTCTGCCATCTGGAAGGTACACATATGGTGCACATTTGACAGTCAGTTGAATAGACTGGGATTCTGAACAGTCTTTTGGTCTGGCCGTACCAACCCTCAAGGGGCTTTTGTCATCTTAACCTTTGATGTGTCCACCTGTACAATGAAGACCTTTACTTAGGCTATTTTGGAGAGTAAACTTTCATGATCTTTAGAGGCTACATCTTTTGCACTATCCTATGGGGACACCACTTTTGTCTTTTTGGTTTGGGTGGCTATTAAGATACTACTCATCAAAGGCCAGACAATGGATTCTTTAAATTGGAGAAACTTGTAAATTGGTAAATTTTTAGAGACCTCTCATTATAAACAGCTGTTTTATTGGTACCTATGAAAAAAACAAATTAGAAGGTGGCTATATATGGCTAATCTGAGAACTCTCCTAATGTAAAACTAACTTTAAAAAAAACTGATTTCAGAAGCCTATTTGAACCTGACGCATTCAGGTTCCCCTCAATGCGTCTTTCAGATGCTAATAAAAACCTTAGGTTAATTAATATTCATTTGGTTGATTAATGGGAATAAAGGAAAAAACTGAGGAGAAAGTTTAGAGATTTCTTCCCAGCAATGTGGAAATTTTGAAGGGACTCATCCCAAAGAGATAAAAATCTTTAGATGATTATTAAGAAATGGGATAAATAAAAAGGACATTAATGGGATTAAAACAAAGTGTTGTGATAAAACATTACCTAAGGTTGGATGGGCCAAAGAGGTCCCCTATTGTGTCTCAAAATTAAAGGGCCCCAAACAACTCTGCTCCATTTACCCCAGTTTAATGTGTGTGTGTGTGTGTGTGCGTGTGCGTATACATAAACACGCACGCAGAGCTTTCTTTTAGCTTTTTATAAATATATATTTTATTTTATTTTATTTTATTTTATTTTATTTTGTTTTATTTTATTTTATTTTGTTTTATTTTATTTTTGTCTTTTTAGGGCCACACTCCCAGCATATGGAAGTTCCCAGGCTAGGGGTTGAATTGGAGTTGCAGCTGCTGGCCTATGCCACAGCCACAGCAACACGGGATCCGAGCTGAGTCTGTGACCTACACTACAGCTCAGGGCAATGCCAGATCCTTAACCCACTGAGTGAGGCCAGGGATGAAACCTTTGTCCTTATGGATACTAGTCAGGTTCTTCCCTGCTGAGCCACAAGGATATGTATGTATATATTAAAGCTAGAAGGAAAACACACTGAAATACCTGATCAGCCATTACTTAGGGAGACACCAGTTAAGCCAATTAATCATTAAAAGATTGAAAAGCCTGAGTCCCTTGGCTCAACCCCTTACTGGGGATCCCAGAGCCTTTTATACAAAAATAGGTAAAAATGCTTGGGGGGGGGGGGTAAAAAGAAAGAAGAATTTCTGGACCTCTTGTAAAACCTAGGTTTGTTGATGGGGTCCTAGTGAAGGCTAAATTTAAAATGTAAGAATTGACAGAATTGAGATGACTGTATTTTAATAAAAAATATAAAAAAGAAAATTGATAAAAATTGTCATATTTAAATGGGCTTTATATAAGATGGTTAGGTCTCTTTTGCCTAATTATATTGGGAACAGACATTATTTCACTGGGAAATACTTCCCCTGCCTGGTATTATAAGACAGGGCATATAAATCTCCCCCTCAGACAATATTAACCATACAAAAACCCCAGTAGGGTTACCTGAGCCCACACAGTGTAAAGTAAAAACGGGGAGCTAGTATTCAGAGGCCAATAATAAGCAATTATTGAAAACATAGTTGGGCAAATCAATCTTTTATTATCATTTAGGTGGCAGACCAGTTCTTTGGGAAATTTAAAACAACTGTCTTTTCTTGCAAATTTCTACAAGTAAAAAATGTAAATACATCCCACAAAGACCTGCGATTGAGTCTAATTACATCGGCAGGGGTGGAGCAGAGCCTGAAACCAAAGAAAAGGAAAAAGAAGCCTTTTTTAAACTCAAACTGCTGGAAAGGCTCCCTTGCCCCAAATCTAATTCACAGGCTGCTCAATCATTTATCAGGGACTAATACAAATCTTAAAAGTCTTTTCTACAAATATTAAAAAACCTCAGCCATCTGAGCAAATAAATTTAACTTATTCTTACTATTTTTTATAAACTAGTAAATTTATTTTGTGATAACTGATAAATGACTAAATTGTAAAGTGAAACTATGAGATCTCCAGTTATGTCTGTTTTCATGTCCATTATTACGTGATAGGCTTTTACCTTCCGATAGTATTATCAAAATAAATTTATAAAAGAGCTCTGTTTGACTTGAAAGTAAACATTTACAAATTAAATGTTTTTTAAGTGTAATAGACACTAACCCAAATGAATCTCAAGGTCAGTTGATCTGGAAAATATTCGATCTCAAATTAATATTAAGTATTGAAGTTTGTTTGTTGGTTTAGTTAATACAGACATGTCAATTTTATTGCACCTAGGTTTTCTAAATGTCAAAAAAGGTCATATTATCCCTGTTATAAAATTCAGGATGATGGCTGACTTGGTCTAGTGTCTCATATTTTCATGGGTAATCTAAATATGACTGTAATTCAATAGATATAAATGAGGTAAGAACTTTTACGTGAATTCTTTAAGAATTATGTTTTATGGTATGTCTACTTAAAATAGTTTCTCCAGATTTTTTTGTCTTTTTTAAGATTTTTATTTTTTCCATTATACTTGATTTACAGTGTTCTGTCAATTTCTACCGTACAGCAAAATGACCCAGTCATATATATATATATATATATATATATTCTTTTTCTCACAGTGTCCTCCATTATGTTCCATCACAAGTGACTGGATATAGTTCCCTGTGCTGTACAGCAGGATCTCATTGCTGATCCACTCCAAATGCAATAGTTTGCATCTGTTAACCTCAAACTCCCAGTCCATCCCATTCACTCCCTCTTCCCCTTGGCAGCCACAAGTCTGTTCTCCAAGTCCATGAGTTTCTTTTCTGTGGAAAGATTCATTTGTGCCATATATTAGATTCCAGATATGAGTGATATCATATGGTATTTGTCTTTCTGACTTACTCCACTTAGTAGGAGAGTCTCTAGTTCTATCTATGTTGCGCAAATGGCATTATTTTGCTCTTTTATGGCTGAGGTAGTATTCCGTTGTGTATATATATACATCACATCTTCTTAATCCACTCCTCTGTCGATGGACATTTAGGTTGTTTCCCTGTCTTGGCTATTGTGAATAGTGCTACAGTGAACATATGGGTGCATGTATCTTTTTCAATGAAAGTTTTGTTCGAATATATGCCCAGGAGTGGGATTTCTGGGTCATATGGTAGTTCTATATTTAGTTTTATGAGGTACCTCCATACTGTTTTCCATGGTAGTTGTACCAATTTATATGACCACCAACTGTGTAGGAGGGTTCCCTTTTCTCCATATCCTCTCCAGCATTTGTTATTTGTTGACTTGTTAATGATGGCTATTCTGACAAGTGTGTATTGGTACCTCAATGTAGTTTTGATTTGCATTTCTCTAACAACTAGTGATGTTGAGCATTTTTTCATGTGCCTGTTGGCCATCTGTATATCTTCTTTGTAGAAATGTCTATTTAGGTCTTCTGCTCATTTTTCAATTAGGTTTTTTTTTTGTTTTGTTTTGTTTTGTTTTTTGCTGTTGAGTTGTATAAGTTGTTTGTATATATTAGAGATTAAGCCCTTGATACCACCCTGAACGTATCCAATCTCATCTGATCTCCAGATGTTTTTGCTAACTTGAAACTTTAAAGTTTTGCTAAATTAAGTTAAATGATGGGAATTCACTGAATAGGCAGCTCATTTCAAATAAGATAAAATTCCAGAACATGAGTTATTAAATGGGTCTAAGTTTACCTACTTTTGTCTTTTTATGAGAGGAAAACTAAAGATTTTAGTATACCAACAGTATACTAGGGTTCCCTTTCTCCACATCTTTGCTAACATTTGTCATTTGTAGACATTTGATGATGACCATTCTGACAGCTGTGAGGTGATATTTCATTGTAGTTTTGATTTGCATTTCTTTGATGATTAGGGGTGTTGAGCATCTTTTCATGTGCCTAATGGCCATTTGTATGTCTTTTTTTTTTTTTTTTTGGCTTTTTAGGGCCACACCTGCGGCATATGGAGGTTCCCAGGCTAGGGGATCGAATTGGGGCTGCAGCTGCTGGCCTATGCCACAGCTACAACAACACCAGATCCGAGCTGTGTCTTCGACCTACACCACGGCTAATGGCAATGCCGGATCCTTAACCCACTGAGCGAGGCCAGGGATCAAACTGGCAACCTCATGGTTCCTAGTTGGATTGTTTCTGCTGCACCACCATGGGAAATCCTGTCTTTTTTTTTTTTTTGGCTTTTTTTTAAGGATGTACCTGTGGCATATGGAAATTCCTTGGCTTGAGGTCGAATTGGAGCTACAGCTGCTAGCCTACACCACAGCCACAGCAACGTGGGATCTGAGCCGAGTCTGTGACCTACACCAAAGCTCATGGCAACACCGGATCCTTAACCCATTGAGCAAGGCCAGGGATCAAACCCACATCTTCATGAATACTAGTTGGTCTCATTACCCCTGAGCCACAACAGGAACTTTCTGTAGTCTTCTTTAGAAAAATGCCTATTCTATGGAGTTCCCATCGTGGCACAGCAGAGGCAAATCCAACTAGGAACCATGAAGTTGAGGGTTCGATCCCTGGCTTTACTCAGTGGGTTAAGGATCTGGCATTGCCGTGAGCTGTGGTGTAGGTCGCAGACACAGTTCAGATCTGGTGTGGCTGTGGCTGTAGCGTAGGCCGGCAGCTGCAGCTCCAATTAGACCCCTAGCCTGGGGACCTCCATATGCTGTGGATGCGGCCCTCAAGAGACAAAAGACAAAAAAAAAAAAAAAAAAAAAAAAGAAAAGAAAAAGAAAAATGCCTATTCTAGTCTTCTGCCCACTTCTTAATCAATTTTTTTTTTAATATGAGTAGCATGAGAAGTTTTATATATTTTGGATATTAACCCCTTATTGCTCATATCATTTGCAAATGTTTTCTCCAGTTCAATTGTCTTTTTGTTTTGTCAAAGGACTCCTTGTCTGTGCAAAAACTTTTAAATTTAGGTCCCATTTGTTTATTTTTGCTTTTGTTTCTTTTACCTTAGGAGATATCAAAAAAAAAAAATACTGCTATGGTTGATGTTGGAGAATGTTCTGCCTATGTTCTCTTCAAGGAGTTTCATGATTTCTAGTCTTACATTTAAGTCTTTAATACATTTTGATGTTACTTTTTATATGATATGAGAAAATGTTCTAATTTCATTCATTTACATGTAGTTGTCCAGATTTCCTAGCACCACTTACTGAAGAGTCTTTCTTCCATGGTATATTCTTACCTCCTTTGTCACAGATTAATTGACCATAAGTGCATGGGTTTATTTCTGGGCTCTCTATTCTGCTCCATTGATCTAAGTGGTTTTTTTTTTGTGTGTGTGTGTGCCACTACCATGCTCTTTTGATTCCTTCAGCTTTATAGTATATTCTGAAGCCAGGGAGTATGATACCTCTAGCTTTATTCTTTTTTCTCAAGATCATTTTGGCAATTCAGGGTCTTTGGGGTTCCATATAAATTTGGGGGGTTATTTGTTCTAGTTTAATGGAGCATATCATGGATATTTTGATAGGGATTACATTAAATCTGTAGGTTGTTTTGGGTAGTATAGGCATTTTAACTATTAATTCTTACAGTCCATGAACATGGGATATCTTTCCATTTCTCTGTATCATTTTCAGCTTCCTTCATCTCTATTTCTTTGTATCATCTTCGGTTTCTTTGCATCATCATGGTTTTCAGCATATAGGTCTTTCATCTCCTTAGTTAAGTTTATTCATAGGTTTTTTGTTCTTTGGTGCAATCTTAAATGGATCCTTTCCTTTCTTTATTTTTTTCTTTTTTTGGCCACACCTGTGGCATATGGAGGTTCCTGGGCCAAGAATCAAAACAGAGCTGCAGCTGTGGCCTACATCACAGCCATGGCAACACCAGATCCAATCTGCATCTGTGACCTTTGCTGCAGCTTGTGGCAACTCCAGATCCTTGATCCACTGAGTGATGCCAGGGATCAAAACCACATTCCTCACAGGGACAATGTCAGGTTCTTAACCCACTGAGCCACAATAGGAACTCCCCTTTCTTTATCTTTCAGATAGTTTATTATTTGTGTATAGAAAAGCAACAAGTTTCTATATAATCTTGTATTCTGCTGCTTTACTAATTTCATTTATTAGTTATAATAGTTTTTTGTTGAAGATTTTAGGGTTTTGTATATACGGTATTATGTCATCTGCAAATAGTGACAGTTTTACTTCTTCCCTTCCAAGTTGGATGTCTTTTTTAGTCTTTTATTTTTCTGATTGCTGTGGCTAGGACTTGCAATACTATGTTGAATAGAAGTGGTGAGAGTAGGCCTCCTTGTCTTGTTCCTGATTTTAGAAGAAAGGCTTTCAGCTTTTTTTTTTTTTTGCTGTTAGATGTGGGTTTGTCATAAATGGCCTTTATTATGTTGAGATATGTTCCTTCTTTACCAAGTTTGATGAGCATTTTTATCATGATTAGATATTGAAATATGTCAAATGCTTTTTATGAGTCTATTGAGGTGATCATGTGATTTTAATCTTTCCTTTTGTTAATGTAGTGTATCATATTGATTGACCTGTGAATATGGGACCATGCCTGAAATAAATCCCACTTGACCATGGTGTATGATCCTTTTTATATATTGTTGAATTAGGTTTGCTAATATTTTGTTGAGGATTTTTGCATCTATATCGCTCAGAGATATTAGCCTATAATTTTTTGTAATATCTTTGTCTGGTTTGGGTATTAAGGTAATGGCAGCCTCAGAGGATGAATTTGGGAGTGTTCCCTCCTCTTTTGGAATAGTTTGAGAAGGGTACATATTAGCCTTTATATATTTGGTAGAATTCCCTTGTGAAGACATTTGGTCCTGGACTTTTGTTTGTTGGGAGTTGTTTTTTTTTTAAGTTATATATTCAATTTCACTACTAGTGATCAGTCTGTTCAGATTGTCTGTTTTTTCCTGATTTAGTGTTGAAATTTTGCATATTTATAGAAATTTGACCATTTCTTACAGGTTGTCCAGTTTTTCGGCACAAAGCTGTTGATAGTGTTCTCTTATGATATTTATATCTCTTTGGTATCAGGTGATATTTCTTATTTTCTTAATTTCTTAATTTTCTTAATTTCTTATTTTGTTTATTTGGGTTATCTCTTTTTTTCTTGATGACCCTGGCTAAAGGCTTAGTAATTTTGTTTATTTTTTCAAAACACATGAATTCGTTGATTTTTCTCTATTTTTTATCTCTATTTTATTATTTCCTCTCTGATCTTTATTATTTACATCCTTCTGCTGATTTTGGGATTTGTTTGTTTTTCTCTTTCTATTCCTTTGGATGGTAGGATAGGTTATTTGAGATTTTTCTTATTTTTTGAGGTAGGCATGTATCACTTTAAACTTCCCTCTTAGAACTGCTTTTGATGCATCCCATAGGTTTTGAAAAGTTGTGTTTCCATTTCCATTCCACTTGGACATAGAAGCCCTCACCCAAGTGCGGAGCTGCATCATGAAGCAAGTGGGGCCAGAGCAGGCATCCAGCTTAGGCTGGGGTATGAACCAGGGTGGTCACAGTAAACCAGCCAGAGTCTCATGCAGTTTCAATCTGCTTTCTCCACTTTGTTTCAGGGATAAGCAAGTGTTCCTATGCTCTTCATGGGGGTGGGGTGGAGTCTAGTTTTCTTATAGCCCTCCTCTTAGTCCCACTGGTTTTCTAAACAGCTAAGGGCCTCATCTTCCTGGTGTTGGGCTCCAATATGCTGCTTCACCCAATCTTAATAACAATTTTGACTTAATACCCTCTGAAAAATCTAATCAAATAACAGCATAATATGGGTCTTTATAAAGATCCTGGAATTTCTTCCCCTGAAAGTCAACCAATTGACTATTCACATCAGTGAAAACTGGACTTGGAGTATTATAAAAATCCTGCTCAAAAGCATATGTTAAACCATTACCATTTACTAATAAGTAGACATTTAAAAGGGCCAATTAAATACATGTTGCATGTGGGACTCTAAAAAGGTAGCTTCTATCACTCTTGAATAATTTTCTCCTCTCCTTCTCGATGTCACAGATCGGAAGTAGTAGTATGCTTGAATGAAAAAAATTTAAATTTAAATAAAAATAAAACTTTTCCTCTATTTTTTTCTTTTATTATTTACTTCTATACTATACACTTGTCTTAGTGAGAAGAACTGTGATAACCAAATATGTGTGTGTGTGTTTCTGAATGGTATATTTTCAACCATTTATGACCTTTGTCTGTAGAGAAATTGTCTAACCTTTCTGATTTCTGGTTTCCCCTTATGTAAAATATTGGGTAAAACAACTACTTGGCAGTGATGGTGTGAGTATCAGATGCCATTATATACATGGAAATAATCTGGTGAATTAAATTGTATGTGTTATATGCTCCTTGGGAACATTCTGGCGCACTACACATATGAATCACAGAAAACGCAAATTTTTATAAAGGCAAACAGTTTCTCTACCCCAATTCCTGGTTCACAATAGTGTGTGCATAATATATTTTATTGTACCAATGAATTTATGCAAATAATGTATTCACAAGCTATACCAAATTATGTTGACACCACACTAGGAACTTAAGATTCAAATGGACAAAATAGGGTCCATGGAATTCATGATCTAGTAGAACAACCTTTGAAACTAATAACTCAAGGACTATGATGGGGCACACAGAAGTGTATACTAGGTACAGTGTGGTTATATGGATACTCCTAAATTCTTTTTTTTTTTTTGGTCTTTTTGCCTTTTCTAGGGCTGCTTCATGTGGCATATGGAGGTTCCCAGGCTAGGGGTCGAATTGGAGCTGTTGCCACCAGCCTACACCAGAGCCACAGCAACATGGGATCCGAGCCGCATCTGCAACCTACACCACAGCTCATGGCAACGCCAGATCCTTAACACACTGAGCGAGACCAGGGATCGAACGTGCAACTTCATGGTTCCTAGTCAGATTCGTTAACCACTGCGCCACGACGGGAACTCCATTCTCCTAAATTATTTAAGCCTCTTGAGCTCTTCCATTGGTGACCACATCTTCCTATGTCTTCATCCTCTCCCTCTCTACTGGCTCCTTCCCATTAACAAATAAGCCATCTTTGTCATGGTCATAGTTTAGTGAATGAGTCAGACAAGTACTTCAAGAAACTGCGGTATTCGCGTTGGAATTTCATTTTAAAGTTAAATGGGAAGGGATGTCAGTGGACTACTGGTGGGGTCAAGTGTTTGACTTTAGTTACTGAAAACATGGTGGGGTCATTTGCCAAGACTGTAAACTCAAGAGAAGGGAAATTATTAGGGAAGAGAGGCTTTGCAAAAAGGCAGGTTCAGGAGTTCCTGTCGTGGCTCAATGGTTAACGAATCCGACTAGGAACCATGAGGTTGCAGGTTCGGTCCCTGGCCTTGCTCAGTGGGTTAACGATCCGGTGTTTCCATGAGCTGTGGTGTAGATTGCAGACGCGGCTCACATCCCACGTTGCTGTGGCTCTGGTGTAGGCCAGCGATTCGACCCCTAGCCTGGGAATCTCCATATGCCGTGGGAGCGGCTCAAGAAAAGACAAAAAGACAAAAAAAAAAAAAAAAAAAAAAAGGCAGGTTCAGATGTAGATGAACAGATCATAGTGTTTAATGCTTTATAGTTGGCAAGAAGTGGAACAAAATAATTGTGGAAGAAGATAGTCTCTGCCAGGCCAAATTTGGCCCATATCCTGACTCTGGTATACATTTGCTCTATGACCTTTGGAAATTGACTTTTATGTGTTGAAGTTTCAGTTCACTCACTTCACCCAACTTTATTGGTAAAATTAAAAATAACATTATAAGGCATAATACACCACAGTAGTTGAGACTCTGGAGTTGGATTGCCTGGGTTTGAAACTCATTTCTATTCCTTACTTGCTATAGAGAGTGATTTTAACCATCCAGCATTCTCATGTATAAAATGGCATATTAAATAAAGGCATACCTTGTTTTATTGCACTTCGCAGATATTGTATTCTTTACAAACTGAAGGTTTGTGGCAATCCTATATCAAGCAAGTCAGTTGGTGAGTTTGCTCACTTCATGTCTCTCTGCACATTTTGCTAATTTTCACGATTTTTTAAGTCCTCCACCAGCAAAATGATTAAGACTCTCTGAAGGCTTAGATGATGGTTAGCATTTTTTAGCTTTTTTGTATTTTTTGATTAAGGCATATGCTTTGGGTTTTTTAAAGACATAATGCTATTGCACACTTAATAGACTACAGTCCAGTGTAAATGTAACTTTTATATGCACTGAGAAACCAAAAATTCATGTCACTCTGTGATATTTGTTTTATCACGGTGGTCTGGAATGTAACCTGCAGTATCTCCAAGGTCTGCCTGTAATAGTGCCGACTTCACAGGGGTCCTATGAAAATTCAACTACTCACTATGTTAAATAGTTTAGAACAGTGCTTAGTATATAGCAACTACTATGTTCTCTAAATATATTTAAAATACATAATTCAAAGTTTATGCAAATTTCATAGGGTATGAAAATAATAGTTTTATGTCTTTATACTCTTCTAAAATCCTGTTTTTGAAAAAGTGTCATGGCATGTCTTCATAGTTTAGAATTATCTTTTTTTTTTTGTTTTGGTCTTTTTAGGGACCAGCAGCATATGGAGGTCTCCAGGCTAGGAACAAATCAGAGCTGTAGCTGTTTGCCTATGCCACAGCCACAGCAACACCAGATCCGAGCTGTGTCTGCAGCCTATACCACGGCTTACAGCAACAGTGGATCCTTAACACACTGAGCAAGGCCAGGTATCGAATGTGCATCCTCATGGATACTAGTCAGATTCATTTCTGCTGAGCCATGGCAGGAACTCCTAGAATTATCTTTAACTTATTTTTTGTCTTTTTAGAGCTGCTCCCACAGTATATGGAAGTTCCCAGGCTAGGGGCTGAATCGGGGCTCCAGCTGCTGACCTATGCCACAGCCACAACAACACCAGATTCGAGCCAAGTCTGCTCCCTACACTACAGCTAACGGCAATGCTGGAGCCTTAACCCACTGAGTGAGGCCAGGGATCAATCCGGTATCCTCATGGATACTAGTCAGGTTCATTACCGTAGAGCCACAATGGAACTCCTGAATTATCTTTAACATTAAAATAGAATTCCGCTGTGAATCTTATGGTTTCTTGAAGTCCTCATCTGACTCACCCACTGAACTGCAAAAACTGTGACTCAGAGACAGCAGCATGGCTCACTTGGCACTGCTAATCTGTGCTAATCTGATCTGCCGAAGATGTGGCCCCCATGCTGAGGGTGATGATAAGACCTGAGATCACCAAGTTTGCTTTTCTCCTTTCCTTCAGAACTTTCCCCTACATTCCCTCTGTCTGATATTTCTCTTCATCAGGCCCCAAAATGTCCTATCCTCTGGCAAAGTGCTGTTAGGACAAGTTATGAGACAGACTTTGAATATGTAGATTTTGAGCTTCCTAAAGTAGGTAAAGTACAAATTCCAAATAATGGAGAGAATATATTCAAATAGATATATTGTTTCTATTTTTTAGATTTTCTTTTATTTACTTTTATTGAGGTATAGTTGATTATATTATGTGAGTAACAAGTGTACGGTATAGTGATTCACAATTTTTAAAGGTTATATCCATTTATAGTTATTATGAAATATTGGCTATTCCCTGTGCTGTACAATCTATCCTCATAGCTTATTTATTTTATACATAATAGTTTGTACCTCTTGCACTCCCACCCCTACATTGTTCCTCCCTCCTTCTTTTTCCTCCCTGGTAACCCCTAATTTGTTCTCTATATATGTGAGTCTGGTTCCTTTATGTTCTATTCACTAGTTTGTTTTATTTTTTAGTTTCCAGAAGTATTGCTTTTATCTTTTTTTTTTGTCTTTTTGCCATTTCTAGGGCCGCTCCTGTGGCATATGGAGGTTCCCAGGCTAGGGGTCTAATCGGAGCTGTAGCCGCCAGCCTACATCAGAGCCACAGCAACGCAGGATCCGAGCCACGTCTGCAACCTACACCACAGCTCACGGCAACGCCGGATCCTTAACCCACTGAGCAAGGCCAGGGATCGAACCCGCAACCTCATGGTTCCTAGTCGGATTCGTTAACCACTGAGCCACGATGGGAACGCCAGAAGTATTGCTTTTAGAGTGGAAGCAGTTCAAGTTTGTTTAGTCTGCCCTTTAACTGTAAAGAAGCAGGGTTCCATAAAATAGAGTTTGTATGGGTCTGTAGCCACTTGTCACCACACAGGTGTTTTCCGTCCTCACTTCTCACTGCTGCCTAGAAATCTTGCTCTGTAGAGAATCTTAGTTCTCTTTTCTATTCTCCACAGAACTACATCAATTGCCCTTGTTCCTCCTAACCTCTTATTTGAGACATTCTCTTGCTCACATTTAGTAGGTGATTTGGCTCTTGCTTTCCCAAGGGAAATGAATCTCTCAGGTGTAACATACCTCAGTTTCACAATACAGATGTACAACCTTCCTTTTATCTAATCCAGCCTTTCCTCCTTCCCTCCAGGTACAGTGAAAGAGGTCGCCTTTTCCCCATCTAAGATAAATTCCCTCCCTGCGCTTTACATCACACGTGCTTCTACCCTCCAGGCTCTTATTCCATTGGTTACCACATCTTTGGATGTTTTCAGGCTTTCCCTCTACTGGCTCCTCCTCATCAACAAATAAAAGTGCTCAAGTCTCTGCCACCTCGAAAACATTAAAGCTGTCCTTCAATGTGAGATCACCTTTGAGCTACCATTCCATTTCTCTCTTCTCTTTCATAATTAAACTACTTTAATGAATTATCTAGACTCGCTGAATCTAATTCTTTATCTCCCACTCATTCCTTAGCCTACTGCCAACTGTCTTCCCACCCCGCCACTTCATTGAGACAGTTCCTATTAATAGTCTTTTCATTGTCACTGTAACATTCCACATGCCTTATAACTCCCTGCTTGAAATGTTGTATATCCTCAATTCCGTGTCTTTACTTTCTCTCCATTCCCCTCTTATTTTGGTAACTACTCCTTTTTTTGGAAGATCCCTTTATATGCACTTCTCTGCCTGACCCAGAAATTTTTGATGACGGTTTTATTAAAAAATAAATTACATACCATAATCTTTACCCATTTAATGTATAAGTCAATGGTTGTTAGTGTGTTTACAGAGTTGGACAACCAATATAATCTACAGAAACTCTGTACCCATTCAAGATCAATCCCCATTTCCCTTGTCTTCAGTCATAGGTAACCATTGATCTATTTTTTGATTCTATACCTTTGCCCATACTAGACATTCATATAAATGAAATCATGCAATATATAATGATTATGTTTGGCCTCTTATCCATCCATGTAGTAGCATAGTATTCCACTCCTTTTTATTGCTGAGTAATATGTCCCATTGTATGACCATACTACATTTTGTTTATGCGTTCATCAGTTAGTTGATGGGCATTTAGGTTGTTTCTGTTTTTTGGCTATTATGAATAATGCTGCTATAAATATTCATGAACAAATATTTTTTATGGAATATTTTCATTTCTCTTGAGTGCATATCTAGTAGTGGGATTATTGGGTCATGTGGTAACTCTAACATTCTTAAAAAATGGCCAAACTATTTTCCAAAGTGGTAGTAATATTTTACACATATGAGGACACTGATTTCTCCTCATCTTCAATGCCACTTGTTATTTTTAGTCTTTTTCATTATAGTCATTCTAGTGAGTGAGAAGTCGTATCTCATGGTTTTGGTTTGCATTTCTCTGAGAGCTAATAATGTTTCATGTACTTATTGTCCATTTGTATATGTCTTTGGTGAAGTCTATTCAAATCCTTTGCCCATTTTTTTTTTTCTCTTATAGGTGTGCCTGCAGCATATGGAAGTTCCTGGGTCAGAGGTTGAATTGGAGCCACAGCCACAGCAACACCAGGTCCAAGCTGCATCTGTAACCTGTGCTGCAGCTCACGGCAACACCAGATCCTTAACCCTCTGAGCAAGGCCAGGGATTGAATCCGCATCCTTGTGGAGACAACATCAGGTCCTTAGCCAACTAAACCACAATGAGAATGCTGCTGATTTTTTACATAGCATTATTCATTATTGACTTATGGATATTCTTTAATATTCTGGATAAAATATAGATTTTTTGATGATTTCAGAGACAACTTTTAATTTGCTAATTTGCTATTTTCACTGTTTTCCTATTTTTAGTTTATTTACATTCTATTCTTTTGTATTTCATTTCGCTTGCTTTGTATTTACTTTGCTCTTCTTTTCATAGGAATTTATAATTATGGATTATCCTTTCTTTTACTACTTTAGCTGCATCTCACATTCTGATGTTTTGATTTTATCTATCTTGAAGTATTTTCTAATTTATGTTGTGATTTCTTCTTTAATCCATTGGTTTTTTAGGACTATATTGTTTAATTTTCACATATTTGTGAGTTTCCCACATATCTCTCTTCTATCGTTGATTTCTAATTTAATTCCATTTTGGTTAGAGAACAAAATTTGTATTATTTCAGTCTTTTAAATCTATCGAGGCATGTTTATGATCTAGCATAAAGTCTTTTTTTGGAGAAGGATCCATATACTTGAGTGGAATGTGTATTTTGTTATTGTTTGGTGGAGTGGTCATTAGATGTGCATTAGTCTTGTCAGTTCTAGAGTGTTGTTCCCCTGTTGCTATCAGTATCCTGGAGCTACCAGGCCCCTCTTAATTGCACACCATTAATATTTCCATTGTTTTTAAAATGCCCTCAGGCATAAATGTTTCCAGGTTCTTTTCCAAATAAATTCAGTTTCTTTAGGCAAAGCTGCTGTGCTGTTTCTATGGCCTGCCTCTCCACCCAGGCAGAAACTTCAGACAACTATACCTGAACTGGGGGTGGACATAGTAGGACACTTCTCCTGCAGTAACATCCCAGTGGGCATTCAGGGGAGATGGAAGTGCCTGGTTATTTCTGCCCATCTCCATGTAGAAACTTCACCCTGCAAATGAACTTAAGCAGAAGATATTGGGATCCCATTATTATTGGCCTGTCATGCCTGAGGTCAAGCCCTCACCCTATCTATAATTGGGAGTTAGTGCAGGGAATGGTGCTTTTGTAATGTGGAGCTGTGGTAGAATAAAAGACACTGGTACCCTTTTCCTGGGGTAAAAGTATAGCCCTAGACCAGGGACTGGGGGGGACAGGGAGTCCTTGTCTTCTCGGCTATGTCCATACCAGGGGTAGAGCTTGTCACATAGAGCTGGGGAAGCTAGGACAGATTATAGTGCAAATTCCATATTCTATTTTTGCTGAGATTTAGTAGATTTTTTTGAATGAATGTTTATTCATTTGCTGTATGTCCTTACGACAATTTCTAGGGACTTTAACTGTGTGTGTGTGTACATATGTACACATTCGTAAACCAATTAAATGGTGATTCACTGGAGAGTGGGTCCACCAAGATCCTCAGACAACTTTTCTGGAAGTCCTGTACCTACCTTTAAATGTTGATATTCCTCAGGGAGATTTTCACTATCCTCTGTACAACCTCTCCTGGGTGACCTTGTGGTATACCCACCTCTTCACCTACTGCTTATCTACTGATGATTCCAAAATCTACTCATTCTGCTCATTCTTCTTTCTTAGGATGCACATCTGTATAGCTCTGGCCTTGTGGATGTGTCCAAGTTAATTAATATCCCTTGGGTACCAGAAACTAACAGTTATAAAACTAATCTCAGTTCCCATTGTGGCGCAGCAGAAATGAATCCGACTAGGAACCATGAGGTTGTGGGTTCAATCCATGGCCTCGCTCAGTGGGTTAAGGATCCAGCCTTGCTGTGAGCTGCGGGGTTGGTTGCAGACGTGGCTCGGATTTGGTGTTGCTGTGGCTGTGGTGTTGGCTGGCAGCTTCAGCTCCAATTCGACCCCTAGCCTGGGAACTTCCATATGCCGTGGGTGTGGCCCTAAAAAGCACACACACACACACACACACACACACACACACACACTAAAAAAAATAAATAAATAAAACTAATCTCATCTTCTCAACCTTCCATGACTAACAGTTTTGTTCTATTAGAGTCCATCTAAGGGAATCAACTTATTTGCTTCAGCCACTTACCTTTAAATATATCCATATCTACCTCTCTTTCATCTCCCACACCCAATTAATCAACTCAGGCCCCTTTAATTTTTTTTTTCTTTTTACGGCTGCACCTGTGGCATATGGAAGTTCCTAGGCTAGGGGTCAGATAGGAGCTGCAGCTGCCGGCCTGCACCACAGCCACAGCAACACTGGATCTGAGCCACCTCTGGAAACTACAGAGCACCTTGCAGCAATGTCAGATCCTTAGGCCACTGAGTGAGGCCAGAGATCAAACCTGCATCTTCACGGATACTGTGTCGGGTTCTTAACCCACTGAGCCACAACGGGGACTCCAACTCATGCCCCTTTAAACACCATATGTTTCTAAAATGTGTCCACTCCTGTCAATGTGGTCAATAATGTAGTTCAGGTCACCATCATTTCTTATCTGAACTATTATCACAATCTTCTCTCCATTTTCAAATAATTTTCCACTCTTTAGACAAGTTGATGTTATCTCTCTTCTCCTCAAATCCCTGAACAAGTCACATCAGACTTTATATAATCTGGCTTTTTCTTATCCCATTGGCTTCATCTTTTAGGAGATCCTTTCTTGTGTACACACTCAAACTATGTTCTAAACAAGCTCCTGTTCCTAAAACATCATACTTTGACTTCTGGAACCTCATGCCTGTTTTTTGTTTTGTTTTGTTTTGTCTTTTTCTAGTGCAGCACTCATGGCATATGGAGGTTTCCCAGGCTAGGGGTCTAGTCGGAGCTGTAGCTGCCAGCCTATGCCAGAGCCACAGCAACGCCAGATCCGAGCCACATCTTCGACCTACACCACAGGTCACAGCAACATCAGATCCTTAACCCACTGGGCAAGGCCAGGGATCGAACCCACAACCTTATGGTTCCTAGTCGGATTCGTTAACCATTGAGCCACAATGGGAACTCCTGTTCTTTCTTGAGGAATACTGTCCCACTACTTCTCCTGGCTAAGCCCTATTCACCCTTCAGGTTCCAGGTTACATGGGCACTTTTTCTGAGGCTCTCTCATTCTTGCTAAACTATGTTAGTCCCCCCTCCTATGTGCTGGCGGATCCCACTGAATCCCCACTGTCATAAAAAAAAAAAGTACATTTTGGGAGTTCCCATTGTGGCTCAGTGGTAACAAACCTGACTAGTATCCATGAGGATGTGGGTTGGATCCCTGGCTTTGCTCAGTGGATTAAGGATCCTGCATGACTGTGGCTGTGGTGTAGGCCGGCAGCTGCAGCTCCAATTTGACCCCTAGTCTGGGAACTTGCGCATGCCACAGGTGTGGCCAAAAAAAAAAAAAAATACAATTTGTTGGCATTTCTTGTTTTATCATTGGTCTCCCCAATACATTGGGGGCTCCAGTTGCAAGGATGGAGGTACTAGATAAATGTAAATACTTTCCTATTTATCTACTGGGTTAAAGCAAGATGAAAAAACATAGCTTAAAGACTTCAACATTTTACTAATTGGGACATGATAGAGGGCTTTTCTTCATATATATGAATATGTTAAATTATATAACATATATGAATATGATGTGTGTGTGTGTGTATATATATATATATATATATATATATATATAAAACATATTAAGATTTAATTCAGGATTAGGAAAAAGGTAGTTGTAAATAGACCTGGACAACAGGGTGCTCTTGGGAAGCGAGGTATTCCTGGGAAGGGTTGCCTTGCTCTAAACAGAATGCATCCAGGACTGGGCTAATTCCTAAAATGTCCACTAGGGAGCATGATGCCATCCCTGGACCAAGAATGACTTTGCAGTGTATTTATGTCTTTGTGACACCCACAATAAGGTCTAAGTTTGAGTGAATAGACAAAAGGAAAAGAGAGAACTGATACTAACCTGTTACAAGTTCTCTATACCTTTAGCACGGGCCCCCAAAGAAGTCTAAACTTTCAGAGGTCATGGCCTGTTTTTTCACACTGCTGTGTAGGATTACACAAGGGCGTGGTGTTAAGTCTTTTTGGACCAGGGATGGGCTTTTTGGTTCCCTGTGTTTACTATTCTTGTAGGAGGTAGAGCACTGAGTTCCCTGTCAGATATTGTCAGTCCTGTTCTTCTTCATCTTAATATAGAGCATGCACTCGGAGTAACAGAAAACTGAATTTCTGTCTCCAGCTCATCACATTCTAGCTCTTTGAACCATGCCATTGATTTCAGGTTCACATCTTTGATTCTAGGAATATAAATGTGAGACACTTTGAGTACTTTGCAGAAGATTGAGTTGTGGGAGAAGCTTTTCCTTCTCCATGGTGGGATTCATTTTATCCAAGATTTGAAATTACAGCCTCTCAAGTTTTGGGTAGTGATGGGGAGCAGGGAGCAGAGGGACTTTTCTAGGCCATTTGGAGTCACTCTGAGTTAGGGAACTGGTCTAGCAATGGAACCTAGTAAAGATCTCAGCTGTGCAGTAGTTGTAAATCATGTTCTTAGCCTCACATAATCTCATAATCTTCAGTAAAATCTCATTAAAAGTTATGGCCTTGCCTCTGGTGTGCTGTAGGAAATCAGGAATGGATGAGGGCACATTCTGGGATAAAAAGGTAGGAGAAGGAGAACAGGATTCCATTTCCTGAGTCCAGAATGGTGGTGTCCTTGTTTACCAGTTGAGAAATCAGTGTCCCCAGAAGAGCACAGGAGGATCAGAGGCTGCATAGAGGGAGTGACACAGTAGCTTGCTGAGGATCCAGAAAAGACAGAGGGAACCTAAAACAAGGTAGCAGCAGGTCTACTTTTAGCCAATATTTGCCAATCGTACAATTTAACAAAGGGCACCCTCTCTGAATTGACGCCCCATGCCCCTGCCAGCCTCAGTGTTTGGAGAGTAGAAACTGTGCAGACTCAGGAAACAAAAAATCCAAACCAAATCAAGCCTATTCTGCCTTGCATCAGCACTTGGTGAATAGAGAGCTCAGTCTAGATTTCACACCCAAGTTTTGTGCTATGCCTGGTGCACTTGTGAAGGAAAGAAGTAGGACAAATTCCATGATGGCCCTGAGCATTAGTCTAAAGAATTCTGAGGAACAGCAAGGTGCCTGTGTGCTATGTGCTGACCTACAAAAGGGGTCATGGATTTTTTTGAAGTATGTTAGGAGAAGGGGCTCACCTGTGCCATCTGTGGTTGGGTTACTTATGTTTGAAAAGAAAAGAGGTTGGAAAAAAAATGTATATTTACCTTGGTTATTTGGGGTAGGGGGATCATACGTGATTTTTGATTCATTTATTTGGGGGAGAATTCCCCAAATTTTCTGAAATTAAGATGAATTAAGTTTTGTGCAGTCACAGTATCGTAGCCAAAGAGGTTTATCTGAGGCACAGTAATTGCTAATTGAAAAAATTTCTCAAGATGAATTAATTTTGTAATCAGAAAAAATTCCATTCTTTTATGCTAAACTATAGAATGGGGAGTGGAACCTAAGCTTATGTCTGCCACTGGAGTTCAAAGTTTTCTGGTCATGTTTGACATACTGATGGGGCTGAAGGTCTTTTTGCATGTAGACCTGGGAGACCTCCAAGCAAAGAATTCACACTAAGGGAAGAGCAAGTCCACCGGTATTTTAGCTCAGCAACAAAAGCTAGGTTTTTGGAGGGGAGGAGAGAGTCTGGCTCGCTGGGCTGTAGACTTGTCTTCTGACCAACTCTCTCTAACGAAGTCTTAGGGATAGAGGTGGGCCTCCAAGTAAACTCTGAAGAATTTTTTTTTCAATTTTTATTATGGAAAATTTCAAACATGTACAAAAGTATAGAGAATAGGAACGAACTCCCAAATATCCGTCACACAGCTTCAATAGTTATCAATTTATCACCAATCTCATTTCATCTATATGCTCACTTATACCCCACCCTCAGATTATTTTGAAGGAAATATCAGTAGCATGTCATTTCATCTGCCAAATTTACAGTACATTTCTCTAAAAGATAAGGATTAAAAAATATATAACCACAGTACCATTATCACACCTAAAAAAAAAAAAACCCAATACATTGGGGAGATGTGTTTTTAAAATTCTGTAAGGATTAAGGAAACAATCAGTACATTTCACTGGTACTATGAGGAAGGGTGTAACGCTCAATTGGAGCCCAAGGTTTTTTCCCATGTGATTGCTTTACGATGCAAAAGAAAGAAAACAACCATACTAAAGCCACTTTAAGGGCCTTTGCAGGGAGCTGGGGAAGAGTGCTGACATCACAAACCCCATGGCAGAACTCTGGAAAATCTCCTCTGAATATCTCTGGCATTTTCTTAAAGTTGCTCTCCAGGAGGTAGCTGATTCAAGCCCTCTCTAAATTTTTCATTCTCTGTTCCCCTCTCACAGAAGTTTTTTTTTTTTTTTCCATCAGTGCCTCTTCCAAGTGACAATTTAGCTGTCTCTGAGCCCTCTGCATTCTCTTCTGCAGAAACCAACCAGGTGAGATGAGGAACTCGCTAAGTGTACTGGAAAAAGGGTATGAAAACTGTGGCCAACTGAATTAGTAGGAGATGCAAAAGAAACCTAGGCAAACTAAGTGGCGTGATTAACTTTGGAAACTGCCTACAGCAGTCTTTGTTGCCTCTGGCATCAAGTAATACAGTATATTAAATCTTTAAAATGAGAAAAACGATCTTTTCTCCAGAGGGATGTTAAGAATGAAAGAAATGGTTAGGACAAGTGCAAAAATGGTAAATCTATTATTTGGATATCATTTTATACTTTTTTAAAAAATCACATTATCTTGTGTTCATTGTATTTATTTTTAGCTAGTTTTATAGCAAGTGATTTTTTTTTGAATAAAATTTTAAGCAAAGTAACAACAGCACAAAAACACTGAGGTTGTTACGCAAAGGACTCATTTTACAAAATGCTGCCTTAAGTGATGGGTAATCTTAAACCACCGTGTGGTATGACATAGAAACATGAGGAATCATTCTTGTCCTTGAACATCTTACAACTGCCTTGAAAAGTTTCTGAAACACCTGATACAGAAAAGCCACGCACGTGGTGCCTGGACAGCATATACTCTACTAGCACCGGATTGGAAGGGAAATGTTTTGCCATGTAGTGATTATAAAATATGAATTGAAATCAAAGAACCTTCAGTGATGTCAACCATATTTCAAGTAGTGTCTCAGATGTAGAATATGCAAAGAGAAAGGAAACATGGTCCTTGCTCTCCAGGATATCATGGTCTATTGAAGAAGGCAGACACATCAAAAGAGCACAGCAAAAGGCTACAGGTGATGAATAAGAGTCTGTTCATGTACAACAGTACAACCACTGGGCCAAAAGGAATCAGTGGAATAGACAGGGAAGGAGTGTCCCAAGATGTAGGAGGAAAACCAGATGAGCTGTCTCCTTGGGAACATGGAAGCGCTCACCTATACTTGACAATTCCATTGATCAATGGTTCACATCAATGATTCTTTCAAAGCAATCTTGGATATCTTTGCTGTTCGTCTAAAGAAACAAACCAACATACAATTAGCAGGCTTATACTAATTTGGCAATTCTCTCAACCGATACATTTACAGAGGGCTTATTATCGGCATCACTCACTTCGCATGTGGAAAGCCTTCAGAGAATTATCTAATGCAGAGGCATTGCAAGTCTGGATCAGCAGCTGAGGGAGCTACAGGTCAATATATATTACAAAACAAAAAAGTCAGGAAAGCAGTGATACCAGAGGTTTTGCAAAAGGGCGAGAGGATCATCTAAGACATTAAAAAAAAATGCTAAATGCCACGTTCTGGACTCTAGGCTTATAGAAATTCAGGCTGGTTCCTACTCATCAAAAATGTTGTGGTCCCATGACCACACAGCCATGAAAATAGGTGAATACAATAAATTGTGAGAACCATGACACACAGATAAGGGGCTATCTTGACCCAGGTGGTCAGGAAAGGCTTCTCAGAGGAAAACTTTATGAAGTTTAACTATTTTTAATATCTTTAGGTTTATATTAAAAAACCCGAGCACCTGCTATTTAGCTAACTTGGCTGAAGTTACAGAATTAGCAAAAACTGGAATCAGTTTTAAATCCTTGGCCTGTTTGACTTCAAAGCTACACTGTGCTTTCTGTCACATCGAACTCTCATAAAAACACCGAGTTTTACTTCAGTCAACATACTGACTTTTCCATTTCTCATTGTGCTGTGTGCCCATGCAACATTTAAAATCTGCTAACTGTAGTATACCAGTTTTATCAGGAGACAACTATCGAGAAAATACTGAAGAAAGTGGTAGTGCCTGGTGGCTTCCCCCATATGGGATGCCTGGAAGTAAAAGCTCTCTCTGCTCAGCCAAATACCCATTATTTGTGTGTGTGTACATGTACAGACACTATTTCTTGAAATATTTTTATACATTATAAACACAGCACCAATTAATCCCAGTGTTCCAGTGTATCTATATTAATCTTTAGAGATTTTTTTAATATACATTAAAAAAATTAAAAAATTCTTGGCCATGCCTGTGGCATGTGGAAGTTCCCAGGCCAGGGATCGAACCTGCGCCACAGCAGCAACCAAACTGCTGCAGTGACAACACTGGATCCTTAACCTCCTGTACCACAAGGGAACTCCCAGAAAACATACTTCTGATTCATTTCTACAAACTTCCATTACCTGTGAAGAGTATTCTTTTTCCTTATTTTATGAAGGGGAGGGCTCAAAAACCAACCAAACAACATATAAATGACTTTTTAACACTCAAAGAAGGGGAAAAAAATCCCAACTGTACATCAATCTTTGGAGCACTGGGGTAGTAGAAATTTTCTATGAACTCTGCTCACCTGTTTAGCCTGAAACTGTTGGTCTTAAAGGAAAAAAAATCTCCTTGGAACTTTAAACTATTCTGACTAGGCTAGGTTCCAAAGAATATGTCACAAAAATTACTTCAATGATTCTGAGTCAACTCCGAAAAAACAGCACAACATACTTTAAGTATTTCTGGCAAAAATACCTAAACCCCACAATATATTTATTTGTAGGATAAATTTTAAATAAAAGGTTAATATGAATGTTGTGCACTTTTGCCTTTGTCAGATACTTAATTTAAAAACCAAGTAAGATTGTGCATCATTACCTCTAGGAATAACAAGTTAAGGCTCCAAAGTATTTGTGACAGCATTTCAGGTTGAAGGGATATTTATCTGCAAAAATGTCTGTAAAATAAGAACCCAGTATATCTGCTGTGTTAGTGTTAATGCAGAATTTAAGAATCTTCTTGAATAACTAGTTATTTGGGGGAAATATATTTGGGTCTATTTGAGATTGTATGAATAGTAAAAGTCAATTTGTTTGGAAACAAAAACATGTGCTCAAACATATATTCGATATATAGCACTTTCATAGAGAAAAAACAAAAGTACTCAATAACCATATTTAATCAAACAATATAACTTAGATAATAAAACTGTTATGGGTTTTAAAAACACACTCATTTTGTTTAATAGCATTAGTACAGAAAATGTTTTGTGAATAGAAATTTATACCTAATCTGTACTTGAATGTATAATAAGATTTGTTTTCAAAACAGTGGTACCAAACTTCTTTAGAAAGTGGAATAAAACCCAAGTTTAGAAGCAATCATATAAACATGTTACTAGTTTGGAGAGTTAAAATGCAACCAAATGGAAAAAAAAAAATTGAGTCTTTTGAAGAATAAAACACATATAGCACACAAGGGGACAGCACAAAAGAGTATATGTTCTAAAATTCAATATAAAGTTCAAAAGGAAAACTGTTCCATGGTCTTAAAAGACATGAGGGCAGAGTACTAATTAGGAAGAGGAATGCAATGGGATTTGAGTTACAAGCAATGGTAATTCTTGAACTGAACTCTCCTTACATATATGTGCTCACTATGTAAAGATTCATTAAGCTGTAAGATTTGTCAATTGTTCTATATGTAGTACAGCAGTACACACAACTATGAATTTTTTTAACAAAGGGTAAATTCTTTTAAATCTTCAGCAGGAATAACTGTGCTTAAAAAAAGGTTACTTTGAGGACTAACAAATGTTTTGAATAACCATTATTTTCTACCTTATACTTATTATTTAGTATTAGGATGATTTATTGATTGATTTATTTGCTTTTTTAGGGCTGCACCTGAGCCATATCGAAGCTCCCTGGCTTGGGGTCTAATGGGAGCTGTGGCTGCTGGCCTGGGCCACAGCCACAGCCCTGTGGGATCTGAGCTGCATCTGTGACCTACACCACAGCTCACGGCAATATCAGATCCATAACCCACTGAGCAAGGCCAGGAATCAGATCCCCATCTTCATGGATACTAATCAGATTCTTAACCCTTTGAGCCACAATGGGAACTCTTGAGGATGTTTTAAAAGTGCTCAAGTGTTATATATCGAATGACCATTCTACCCTGATGCCTCTTCGGAATGTAGATTTTCCCTCTACCAAACTGCGGATATGACTAGATGGAAAAAGGTAGTTGCAGAAGAGAGGCTTATACACTTTAGACAGAACCCCTAACTACAAACAAGTACTGAAGCAAATGTAAGAGCTTTTAACCTGGCGCCCAAGAAAGTTTGTTGTGTGACACAAAACGTTTATCCTAAATCTTTATGAGAGAGTGTTCAGGTGTCCTAACAGTTTGAGAAGCCTCTAACAACCTGAATATCATGAAAGCTAACTCAGTCCACTGGGACGTAATTACCATGTAATATTCCTTTCCTTTGGCTACTGGTATTCAGACAAGTTTAAGGAGACTATCACAAATTCAAATATACAAAAGAACTTTCGTTCAAAGACTAGTTTAGGTCAAGAGAACCATGGTTGTTCTAGGGCACTGAGACAGAAGCAATGGGAGTTGCAAGTTGACCATGGTAAATCATACTCTGAATAGTTTTCATGAACAGGTACAGAGCAGGACGTGTGTGGCTAAAAATACCTTCCCAGGGGGGTTTACTCTTAAAAAAATAAAATTCTGCTAAGCTACGTTTGGGCCATATGGGAAAATGGTCGTTTTTCAAGTAAGAGGTAAAAAATGACCAGTTGCAAAAGTGTGCTGAAAATCAAATATCGACACACGAATAGAGAAATTTCCGAAAAGGGCAAATGAGATCACATTTCTGAAGACTGCTCAGTGAGAAAGCACGAGATGTCCAATTTCAGAAACACTTTTTTGGAAATACAAAACTGGTCCTTCAAATCAATTCCCACGGTAGAAGGGCTTGCGGACTAGGGTGAAAGCTGTGAATGAGAAAACCACCTATGAAAAAATGACTGAAAATGCCACACAACCAAAGTGATCCGATTTCCAAGGCCTTGACTACAACGCAAACCACAAGACTGGTACCCAAAACGCAACGCACCTGCACGCGCAAGCACATGCGCGCATGCACACACAACACACACACACACACACATAGAGTCCGGGTGAGCACCTTTAAAAGCAAACAAAAACACTCCTGTGACTTTGGCTTTCCGAAATGTTACAGGGCTACCAAGAAGAGATTCTGAAAAGCCTCTGAAAAACGTGCAAATTGCCTGGAAACAAACAGTGCCTGGCCACTGAGACAGTTTGCAAGCCTGATTCAGAGGTCTGCCAAGGAAACAAAAGAAGCCTCTCTCCTCCCGGTGAGAGGGCACACGCTCTCAGAGGTGCTCCGGGCACTATTTATTGTAAGGTAGGCGGAAAGCAGACGTCTGTGCAGGAGCGGTACATACTAGGGAGCGCTCTCTGGCAGGGACGGGGCCACGGAGTTTCCATTGGTTGAGGAGCCGCCCAGCTTTAGTTTTTCCAGGTATTCGGCATGCACGGGTTTGTGGCACTGGAGAACCTTGATGGCATCTTCGATTTTGAACCACTCTCGCTTCCTCCCAATGCTCACCGAATCTTCCCAATCCTCCAGAATCTCAGTGACAGTCAGTACATACACGTACGTTCTGTGCTTGCGATCTTGGTTCTGCTCGAAAATGCCCAGGAGCCGGCCTAACTTCCCCTTGACTCCCGCCTCTTCGTACACCTCGCGGACGGCCGCACCGCCGGGCTCCTCCTCGGGCTCCATGCCCCCGCCCGGCACGATCCAGCGGTCCGGGTACCGACTGCTACTCACTAAGAGCACCTCGTCCTCGCGCTCGCTCCGGAAGCACAGGCACGCCGCCCGCTTCTTGAACCCCTCCGGGTCGTAGGTTCGCGTCTGGTTCGGCTTGCACTTCATCCTCGGGGCCGCCTGCGCCGGCCGCCCGCCCGCCCGCCCTCCCGCCGCTGCTCGGGTCCCGACGCCGCCCAGCAGAGGCGCTCCGAGGCGCTCGGGAGAGAAAGGGCCGCGGCGAGGGGCGAGGAGCGAGAGGCGCCTGAGCCCGCGAGCCCCGGGAGCTCGGGGAAGATGAGGCGGGGGCGGGGACGGGGACGGGGGCGGGGGCGCGCGAGGTACGTCAGTCGCTCCGTCCCCCGCGCGGCCGGCCGGGGGTCCTGGGCGCAGACGCCTGAGCAGGGGCGGTGCTACCGCCGCCGCCGCCGCCCCCGTCCCCGCCGCCGCCGCCGCGCCGCCGTCGTCGCCCGGGAGCCGCGAGCCCGCCACTCTGCACGGAGCCCACCCGCGTCTGTGGTGCGCGTCTCCCTCCCTCCTCAGGCTCCGGGCCGGGGTTGAGCGAGGTGAGGCGCGTGCGCGTCCTCGCCGCAGGGCGAGGGGCGGGGGCGGGGGTCTCGGGGCTCCCTCTTGTGCCCTGTGCCTCGGGCCCACTGCGCAGGCGCCCCGCGCCCCGCGCCCAGCGGGCTGGGACTCTCCATCCCGCGGGGGGACATTCACTGCGTTGTGACTCTGGCCACCCTTCTGTCCACGTGTGCCTTTGAGGCAGACGCGGCTGTTTCTCCTCATCCTCACCCTCGCCACCGGGTTGCAGGAAGCACAAACGCAGTCCTTTTACACGCAGGACAGATGGCGGGGTAAGTCTGGTCACCGTCACTTTCGTCACCCATCATGAAGGGTGCTGGCTTGTTTCTTGGAAGGCCCCGGTTTTGTGCAGATGATCCTCGGTTTTCTTGGCAAAAAGCACCTAATAATCTTTGCTGAGTCATATCATGCAGTTTTATTTCTTCAACAGGTTCTTCGCCTTGCCAGGCAGCTTGACACAGCCCACAACTGACCACCTTTCTCGAACCCCTGTTGACGTCTTACCCAACCTCGGCCCCTCCGTGGGTTTCCTCATCAGAAAACTCTTCACCTACTTAGTTCAGACCTTTGCACTTTAGGTCATGGTCACCCAACTGCTGGAGAACCACCCCAAGGAAGCTTTGAGTAAATCCCAGGACTCTCCATCCTCCCCACACCCCAGCCTTCTCTCTTTCTCGTTGAGAAGTACTGGTTGAGGTTTTGGGAAACACGCCTAAGGCAATCCCTTCACAGTTTACATTTTGATGTTTGGAATTCTCTGGTCCTGGGACTCCAGCAAGGCCACTTGGTGCTCACTCACCTCTGTCTGGTCATCCTGCCCCCTTGGCCAAGAAGTGTTGCCCAGCCCACAGCCCCAGCTGTCACAACCGAAAGCCTTCCTCCTCCCTGTTAGTTTCCCTTATTGTTTCCCTGCTCTCACCACAGCGTTATGGCCAAGACCTCCGATGCCCCGGTACCTTTTGCCACATGGCGCCATAGTCATCTTTGTCTCTCTGTTCCCCACAGAAACTCTGCTGGTCTCAGGTAAGGAGGATCACAGCAACTCACTTTTCCAGTGACATAATCCACTCATCAAGGGGAAACGGAATGGAAAGGTACTTGGAAACTGTTTAAGAAATTTTGCAGTCGAGTTAAATAACCAGTTAGTTCAGCTTCCCAGGGTCTGCTCCAGCCCATATGTACCCAAAAGAGCTCATAAAAATGATTCTCTTCCCGGTGGCAAGACTACTGTCAACATCTAGAGCAAGATGCCAAAAATATGTGGGCATAATATAACAAAAACATATGAAGGCTATGATACAATGGAGACATAAAGAGAATGACTTCAACCCGTGGGCGTACTACTGCTAACGACCATATTTTAATGCTATTTGGGTGATCAAAAATCATCTGGAGGGAAGTAACAGTCCATGGTTAAAAACAATCTAGGAAGGAGTTCCCATGGTGGCTTAGCAGTAACAAACCCAACTAGCATTCATAAGGACGTGGGTTTGATCCCTGGCCCCAATAAGTGGGTAATGGATCCAGCGTTGCCGTGACCTGCAGTGTAATTCACAGATGTGGCTTGGATCTGGCCTTGCTACAGCTGTGGTGTAGGCTAGCAGCTGCAGCTCTGATTCAAACCCTAGCCTGGGTACTTCCATATGCCACAGGTGCAGCCCTTAAAAATAGAAAACTAGCAAAATAGATTTTAGCAGGCTATATTCCTCAGTGTGTCCATACTCACAAATACACAAATGATGTTAAACAACTAGAAGCAAGATCCATTATAATCAGCATCTAGGCAAATATGCCCATTATCACCTATATTATTAAATATTATTTTAGATCCTCTTTCCAGTGAGTGTAAAGAGGCAAATCCTACCATTTTGGTGCAGACAAAATTCTCATTCTTTGCAATTGGTAGGAATATCTTTTTGGGAAACACCTAAGAAAGATATAAAAATAAATTTTTTTAAATGAGAGACATAAGTAAACATAGTTAAAATACCAAGAGCATTCGTATATGTGAGTAGTAATCCTGTAGAGAATATGATGGGGAAATGATGACATTCACAATAGTAATATCAACCACCAGAAAATAAATAAAATACCAAGGAATCCTAAAATATATGGTTTGGGCATTGTATTAGAAAATGATAAAATTTTTACTCAGCGTAAAGTCATTTTTAAGATGTTTATTATTTTGTATTATAGTTGATTTACAGTGTTCTATCAATTTCTGCTGTACAGCAAAGTGACCCAGTTATAAATATTTATATTTTTTTCTCATTATCCTCTATCATGTTCCATCACAAGTGGTTGGATATAGTTCCCTGTACTATACAGCAGGATCTCATTGCTTATCCATTCCAAATGCAAATGTTTGTGGCTACTAGTACCAAACTCCAAGTCTATCCCACTCGCTCCACCTCTTCCTTGGCAACCACAAGTCTGTTCTCTAAGTCCATGAGTTTGTTTCTTTACTGTAGATAGGTTCATTTGTGCCATATAATAGATTCCAGATATGTGATACCATATGGTATTTGTCTTTCTCTTTCTGACTTACTTCACTTAATAGGAGAGTCTCTAGTTCCATCTATGTTGCTGCAAATGGCCTTATTTTGCTCTTTTTATGGCTGAGTAGTATTCCGTTGTGTATATATACCACATCTTCTTAATCCATTCATCTGTCAGGGAACATTTAGGTTGTTTCCATGTCTTGCGTATTGTGAATAGTGCTGCAATGAACATACAGGTGCATGTGTCTTTTTCAAGGAAACTTTTGTCTGGATACATGCCCAAGAGTGGGATTTCTGGGTCATATGGTAGTTCTATGTATAGTTTTCTAAGGTACCTCCATATTGTTTTCTATAGTGGTTGTACCAGTTTACATTCAGACCAACTGTGAGGGAGGGTTCCCTTTTCTCCATGCCCTCTCCAGCATTTGTTATTTGTAGAATTATTAGTAATGGCCATTATAATCTAAAATCTTGAAATAGCTAAAGTTGTAGAATATATAACAGAATGAATGACTTCTGAAGATAGTAGTCTTTAATTTCCTCAATTTTTGCTTATTTTCGGTTCTCATGGTCCTGGTTTCAGATTTTATAGTCTTCTTTAATTTTTTAAATTTTTCATTAAAGTATATTTGATTTACAATGAGGTGCCGTTTTCTGCTTAGCAAAGTGATACAGTCAAACATATATATGTGTGTATGTGTAATATATATACACACACATTTTATATATATACACATATATATACATTCCCTTTATTATATTACCTTCCTGATTGTCTGTCCCAAGAGATTGGGCATAGTTCCTTATGCTCTACAGTAAGATCTCATTGCTTATTAATTCTAAATGTAACAGTTTGCATCTACCCCACACTCCCAGTCCATCCCACTTGCTCCCTTAATCACTCTTGGCAAAGAGAAGTCTGTTCTCTATGTCTGTGAGTCCCTTTCTGTTTTGTAGGTAGGTCCATTTGTGCCATGTTTTAGATTTGTTGTTAACAGTTCTAAGACAGAGGAGCTCTTGAGAGGACCTTTGACCACAGACAGAATGTTGCAGACCTTCTCAGGGCCTTATGGTATTCATAACTGGCCCAGGCTTTCAGGAGAGTCACCACACATACCTGAGAGGATTCTAGATCTACTGAAGGGAAGCCCGAGTCCGGGGAAGTGATTGTAGTAGTAGTCAAAGAGTGACAAATTGGTGTTTTGTCAACCACATCCCCTCGAGTTTAAACCTGGGTCTCTCAGTAGCTATGTAGCCTTAAGGAAGTGAGTGTCTTTGACCTTGATAGTTCTCATCTGTAAAATGGGGATAATAAAAGTCCCTCCCTCATTAACTTCAACTCTCCCCCCAAGGCTTTCCTGACCCTTTGTATTCACCCACCTCTTACACTGAGATTCAGTTCCACTCCGCCTTTTTCCCAGGATCCCTTGCCTTTAATTCTGTGGTGGCCCTCATCAAGGAGCGCCATTGTGATCTGTCTGCATGTTTGCAAGACATTTAAAGGCTAGGGGCCAGCCTGATACATGCCTGTTCCTGCTGAGGCAGCACAGTGAGTGAACTTGGCATCCGGCGGGGATTCCGAGTAGGTGGATTGAACGAAAGGGTGTGAGAAAAGCTACATGGATGATAGAGGATGGAGGTTAGTGCACCTAGGAATTGTTTATTAGAAATACATGATGAAAGATGAGTAAACAGAGGCAGCCGCACACGTGGGATTTCATGCGCTGAGGCTTCTTCATGTACCTTGGTCTCTGGTTTTTCCTGAAGCACAGAAGTAGCTTCCAAGTGGAGCCATAATAAGTAAGTCAGTAGAAACTTGTCAAATACCAAGTGATTAGAACAAAAAATTCCTCCCCGATTGTTTCCTTTGATTAATCAACGAACCACGGAGACAGATACAGGACATCTAAAGTTGCGATCTGGTGAGCGAGGGCTCCCATGTGCGGAGTCATGGGCGTGAGCACAAAGCCAGTGGCGGTCAAGTCCAAGTGAGTGTTTCCCGGTTCAAAGAGGCAGTGCTCCTTGATTTCTCCTGCCTCTTTGCTCACTCCCTGCAGTTCCCTGGTTGCTATACCCTCCTTTTCCCTGAGGCTGTCCTCTGAACAGCCCTCGAATGCAGCAACTAAGCCCTCGCTAGAGCTTCCCTGTTCAGCATCCCGTCAAATGCTAAACCTCACAAAGGTCTCCAGGGCCCTACAAGATCTGGGGCCCTTTCCTCTCCTACTTGACCCCAGCAGCGTCCCCTTCAGACCCTCAGCTCCAGCTCAGCTGGCCTCTGCAGTTTCTGGGTCCTGTCGGCCAGGCTCCCTCCTGGGAGCCTTTGGACTAGCTCGCCCTTGGCCTGGATGCCCCTCAGCCTCACTGGCCTGGCTGGCTTCCTCACTTCCATGGAGGCCTCGCTCGGTTCTCGCCTTGTCAGTGAGGGCTCCCCAGGCCACAGGACTGCATATTGCTAAGTGGACCCTTCTTCCCCCACCCTCACCGGATCCTGGATCCCCTTTGCCCAGGCCTCCCCGGTCCATTTGTTACAGCACTTGTCCCCCAGCAGACTGTGTTATTTACTTCTTTGTTAATGTTTCTGCTTATCTCTGTCCTCCTGTAGAGCTCCTGCTGGCCTGTGAGGCCCTTGGTCTTAGGGATCTTTGTCTCTTGCTCACTGGTCTATCTGGAGCAGCCCGGAAGTTTGCTGAGCACACACTGTGGTCATGCAGACAGTATCTGTTGATGTAAGGAATGTGCCAGCCTGCCTTGGTACAGTGTGATACCCTTAAGGGCAAGGGCCGCATCTCAGTGGTCTTGGTCAGTCCATGATCCAGGACACTCTGGGATACAACTGGAAAGGCGCTACTGAAGATTTGTTGCATTAATCCATCAGCGAAGTTCTGAAGGTGACAGTCATGGGGAAAACCTTCCTGTTTCCAAATGGCAGTTATTGCAGGAGATGCCACCTCTGTGCGCACCATGTGTGTGTCAGCTGCCAGGCCAACGCTGCTAGTCCGCCGGGCCAGGAGCCTGACTCTTTTTCCATGGAGCCCTCCTAGGCCAGCTCTGTGCTTCCTACACAGCATGACCTAGGGTGGCATGTCCATTCCTCAGGCCTTCATTCCCTAAGTGGTTTTTGCTTTATCTGTGCAGAACATATACACATTTACATAATATATCTTTTTCACATAAAATGGTGTCTTTGAGAACAAAACATAGCTATATAATGAAGCACCCTGAATGCAAAAGAATGTAATGAAATAGTTGAAAGGAGAGTTTAAAGAGAATTAATAGTACAGACAATGATGAGCAGCAAAGAAGTTCTTCATCAAACTTTTTTAATTGAATCCTAATAAAAACCCTTCAGAGGAGTTCCCGTCATGTCTCAGTGGATAACAAATCCAACCAGGAACCATGAGGTTTCAGGTTGGATCCCTGGCTTCGCTCAGTGGGTTAAGGATCCGGCACTGCTGTGAGCTGTGGTGTAGGTCCCAGATGCGGCCCGGATCTGACGTTGCTGTGGCTCTGGCGAAGGCCGGCGGCTATAGCTCCCATTCGACCTCTAGCCTGGAACCCTCCATGTGCCTTGGGTGCGGCCCTAGAAAAGGCAAAAAGACAAAAAATAAATAATTAAGTAAGAAAAACCTTTAGAGGAAACACTGGCCTTCCCACTTCACAAGGGAGCATATTGAGATCATGGACATTCTGTCCTGTGCCCAGGATCTGACAGAAGTTGCTTAAATGGGAGGGAGACTCAGGCTCTCAGTGAGGACAAGACCCCAGAAAGAATGCAACATAGGCAGTCCTCTGCTTCATTCACTCCCAGCGGTCCTGTCTGCTTCCCTTCCTTTTCTCACTGACCCAACTCCCCCAAACTTTTCTTCCCTTCTCCTAACCCTTGCGGAAGCTCTTCATCCCAGAGACCCCTCCCAGCTCCTTTGGCCAAAATGTCAGTATCTTCAAGACGGATTCCTGCTTGTGGAGATGGAAGGTGGCTGTTTCCAGGCCTTGTGCCGGAGTACAGTAATGATTGTTATTTCCACTCCTTCATGACTTGTGATGATGTTGGATCCTGGGGAGGGTCCCTTGTTGCAGCCGCCTTTTCCGATTGCGAGAATCTTGTTCTTGGCAGGATGCCCTTTCCTTGCACAGAGACAGACTGGCCTGGGAGGGAAGGTGAGTGGTTTCCTTATCAGTGCTGCTCTCTCCCACAGGCCCAGGCACTGTGCGACCAGTTCCCTCAGATGAAATACAGATTTCTCAGGGTTAGCGAGCTGTTCTGCACATTTCACAGGCTCCATTGATAAAGACCACAAAGTATGTACCAGTGAGGTCTGGGATCAAGAAAAATGGCCACACCCTGTCTTTCCTAGTAAGAGCTTCAGGACCCCGATAAAACCCACCTGTTCTGGGCAGATGCACCACTTGTGAGCACCCTGGTAGTGTGCCTCTGACCCCGGGCTCGGAGTTGGGCCTCAGTGTCTGGAATTGGAGATTTGTGGGAAAACGGATTGCCTTTCCTATTCCCCGCCTTCTCCCCGGGGTATTTACTTCAGGGCACGCTTAGACATCAGTGGTTTTGTTAGAGTTTTCTCAAGAGCTCAACAGAATCTCCTAGGAGAGGCCATCCGTGAGACCCTTAGTTTCTAAACTTCACGTTAACGTTGCTCAGAGTGCATTTCCTACCAGCCTACAGCTCAGAGGAGTTATCCTTGACTTGCTGTTTTGGATGAGCTTTCTGATGTGCCTAGTTCCCCAAATTCTTATACAGGAATCCTATATTATGTTGTCCTTTCCTAAATTTATATCAGGAGAGAGGATAAAAGCTCTTTGAGGTACTTTGCAAATCTCACTGACTGTTTCTATAACATCCCTGTGGCATAAGTACCTTTGTTCCAGTTGCGCAAATGAGGAAGTGAAGGCCTAGGAGGATGGGTAACTTGATGCTCACCACACACCTGGGGAGGGGCAGAGGTGGGATTTAGGAGAATGGCTGTCACAATTAATTGTCTGGCCCACCTCACAAAAATTTTTTATGAAAAAAGTTCCTGGGTTTATAAGAGTCTCTGATGTCAATTTTAAAATTCCATACCATTGTTCTGTCACTATTTTATTTACTTTTAGATTTTTACTCATGAAAAATAGTACTTTATGTAAACTCTTAAGCCCGTAACGTTATACTCAGGGTGGCAGATGTGGAAAGGCTTCCACATGACTCAGGTCTGGGACTTGTTGCTTTAAGGCATGTTGTGTGTTAACGTCTGTGCTCCAGGCTGTGCAGAGGCACATGGGCAGCTGAACCAGCTCTCATTCTCCAAAACCTCCTAGATTCTGGACAGATTTGCATGGCACCTGGTAGTGAAAACCTGCCCATGTGCTTCCCGTATTGAAAACATCTACTGTCCTACCCCCAGAGTGCAAGTGGATGTCTTTGCTGCCAGAGTTTCAAATGAAAGACATGAATTCAACAGACCTTCAGCAATGCCGAGCCATGTTTCGTGCAGTGTACGTCATATCGGATCAGCCAAGAGCAAAGGAACCATGGTCCCAGCCCTTGCAGATCTCACAGAAAAGCAAACACAAAAGGGAATGTAATTTCTGAAATAGAAGTATCCACAGAGTACATTTACAGAGCAAGAGAGGACAAGAGGAAGAGGAGACAAGGATTTGGGCTGAGGGAAGACAGAGGCAGTTGGATCTGGAGTCAGGTCAGGGGAGCTGAGTTCCTGTGACATGAACATGGGTGCCTGAACCTGGAAATTCCCTTGTTTGGGGGCTCACGGATGGGATCCCTAAATCCTGAGTTTGTGACATTCAAGAAAACAATGAAATCATCGAATTACCAGTTTTATATGCATGAATTAGGTTCTCATGTCCAATTTTCTTAGGTGATGTTTCAATCCATTGTTATTGGCAAAGTCTAGGGGATTTCAAAAGACTCCCACCGGGAGGACATGGCAGAAACCGAGAGGTTGTTAGAAAGGCTGACTCTGACTCTGAAGGCAGGAGGTCAGCAGGACTGTGGTAGTAGGAGGCTGTGAGCACAGGGAGCTGGGGTAGTCAGAACACCCGTATGTTCCATGCGCTCTGGGGGTAGAGGGATCAGTGAAGCTGATCCAGCTGTCTTAGGACAGAAAATCATGCAGGCGGATCTTAACTCCAGTGGTCTGTAACGATCTGTCAGAGTTGTTTATCGAGGAGGTGGTTTACCTGCACACACACAGACACACTCACACACAGTTAATAAATGAGAATCCTGAAACACAGCTCGGATCACAGAGTGTCGGAGCCAGTCTGTCTGCCTCTAAAGCCTCCAAGGATGTCTATGACATCAAACCCTTTTTCATAGTAATTTATATTTCACCTTAATTCAGAGCCACTAGCTGCAGTTACCCAAATGTGCTTGTCTGTTGTTGGCCCGTAGAGAGCCTGGGAAGGGAATGTTGTGCCTTATCTAATGGCAGGGACTGAGTGGGCAGCTCCAGGGTCCAAGCCCTTCACACCCCGTGTGGCCCCCATCTTACCAGGATGTGTCCTCGTGTTGGCATCGTGCCGTAAGCTCTCTGCTCTTGCCTCTGTATTGCAGTTACTCTTCAGTAACTGGAGGTAGCATTCTCTGCACTGTGACTTTGGTTGTGCTTTTCATTTGCCCCTTAGAAGTACGTGTGTTCATAGCTGGGCCAGAAATGATTCCCCACCCTCCCCAGTAGGTTGGATAATACAGAGAATTACCCTAAGCCCAACCGATCCAATTCAGTAATATCTTAAATACCCATGCATCAGTTTTCTATTGCTACATAACACATTGCCACAAATTTGGCAACTTAAACCAACACATATTTACTATTTCATGGTTTGCATAGGTAAGACACGTGGCGCAGATCAAGTGAGTTCTCTGACAAGGCTGAAATCAAGGTGTCAGCTGCACTGGGGTCTTACCTTCCGGCTCTGGGGAAGAAGCAGCTTCCAGGCCCATCCAGGTGATTAGCAGAATCCACGTCCTATGGTGGGAGGACCAAAGCTCGCCCTTGCAGGATGGTGTCAGGTGCTGCTTGCTCTCTGAGTCCGGAGGCTGCCTGTATTTCTCTTCATGTGGGGTCCTCCCTCTTCAAGCAAGCAATCAATGGTGTATGAAATCCTCCTTGTGCTTCACATCTCCCTTGCTTCCCTTCTTCTGCTAGCCAGAGAAAACTCTCTGCTTTTAACGGGCTCCTGGGATTAGCTTAGGTCTGGCCCTTTGGGGTAATCCTGGCTAATCTCCCTGCTTTAAGGTCAGTGGTTTAATAACCTCAATTACAACAGCAAAATCCCTTTAGCCATGCGGCATGATGCAAACAGGCATGTGTTCCCTCCTCTTATTTACAGTACCTGGGATTATGATGGGATCTCTTGGGAGATCATGTTTAGAATTCTGCCTACCATGACCTTTAATGACCATTGGATAATTATTTCCTGAAACCTGTTTTGTGCCCATGATTGTCTATCTGGAACTCCTCTGCTCATTCTGCCCACTCTTTACTGAGTTACATCATGTCCTCATGTAGTCAGTCCTCCTTGCACCTGTGGCTTGTGCCTTCCCAGATGTACTTGTTAGGGTTCCAGAGGAACAGGACACTTAGAGGGAGAAGCAGAAAGGCATTTTCATTGGGAATTAGCTCACATGTTTTTAGAAGATGATAAGACCCAAGATCTGCTAGCAAGGTAGAGACCTGGGTGAGCTGATGGTCTAGTTTCTGCCTGAATCCAAAAGCCCGCGAACCAGGAGAGCCAGTCGTGTAGGTTCCAGTCCAAAAGCTGCTGGTATACAGTCTCAAGAAGATGTGATTTTCTGTTTTTGTTTGTTTGTTTTGTTTTGTTTGCTTTTCAGGGCCACACCTGTGGCATGTGAAGGTTCCCAGGTTAGGGGTCGAACCAGCACTGCAGATGCCGGTCTGTATCACAGCCACAGCAATGCCAGATCTGAACCATGTCTGTGACCTACACCGAAACTCCTGGCAATGCAGGATCCCTAACCCACTGATCTGGACCAGGGATTGAATCAGCAACCTCATGGATACTAGTCAGGTTTTTTACCTCTGAGCCACAATGGGAACTCCAAGAAGAGCCAGTTGTGTAAGTTTCAATCCGAAAGCTGCTGGGATCCAGTCTCAAGAAGATGTGCTTTTTCAGTTCAAGTCCATAGGCCTGGAAAGTCCAATGTTCCCAGCCCCTAACCCCAAGCCGTTAGGCTCTATTTCTTCCTGCTTGAGGGAAGGTCAGCTTTTTTATTCTATTCAGGCTTTCAGGGGACTGGATTTGGGACATCTCACTGGATGGCAACCTGATTTCCTCAGTCCACCTGTGCAAATGTTGATCCCATCCAGAACACCCTCATAGACACACTGGGAATAAAGTTTGAGCCAATATCTTGGCATCGTCTGTGGCCAGTCCAGTAAACACATAAAATTACGTATCATTCCAGGCATCATTACACAGTCCATACACTAACATTTATTTTTCCTATTGTTTTTTTTTTTTTTTTTTTTTTTTTTTTGTCTTTTTAGGGCCGCACCCACAGCATATGGAGATTCCCAGGCTAGGGGTTGAATCTGAGCTGTAGACGTGGGCCTACATCATAGCCACAGCAACACCAGGTCGGAGCTGTGTCGTGAACTACACCACAGCTCACGACAATGCCAGGTCCTTTAACCCACTGAGCGAGGCCAGGGATCGAACCTACGTCCTCATGGATGCCAGTCAGATTCATTTCCACTGAGCCACAACGGGAACTCCCCATTCTATCTTACTTAACTGCTTGGTTTCGCAGTGTCCTTGCCTATAAAAGGGAGCTGCGAATAGTTTCAATTTGCTAGTTGCATGTTAACTAGTTGCCTTTAAATTTATAACAGATCATGAAGCAGCTTACATTCTTTACTGCAAAAGAGAACTTTGCATCATGTGGCATGCAGATTTAATAATCCTTAATATTTATGAAATATTTAGCACATTTAGCAAGTGGTTTTAGAAGCTCTTGAAATGCTCTACCTCATTTGGTCAGCAAAACACTGTGAGATATGTGCCATTGTTAGCCCATTTCCATATGAAGAAACTGAAGCACAGCAGTTAAGTAATTTGTCCAAGATGACAGCTGTTAAGTGGCAGGCCCAGGACTGGCATCTATGGCTTTAGAACCCATGTCTCCAATTAATTAGCGTGACCCTGTAATTTATCTTCTAAGGAAGAACTGAGAGCACTATTAAACATTATACCTCAACAGGCATAACACAGAAAAGACTTAGAGGTATAAAGGCATTTCTCATTCTGTTGGTGAAAATTCTTTTGGGTGCAAGTAGCAGAAACTTCTTATCTAGATTGGCTAAATCAAAAAGGAAGTTCATGATCTCAGAGCATTTGTAATATGAGCTTCATTTTTTTCCCCCCAAACTTGGCCTCTGTTCACCAGTAACTGAAGCGAAACATGGAGACAGAGTTTTGGGTGAAAGAGAAAAAGATAGCTTTTATTGCTTTGCCAGGCAAAGGAGGCCACAGCAGGCTAATGCCTTACTGACTATGGCCTCCATTGGGAAGAATTGTGGGGTGTTTTATGGTAAAAAGGAGAAAAACATGCTTTCAGATAAGAATCAGGGTTGAGAGCGAATATACAATCTTCTCTCTTGGGGGAATCTTAGTCATCAAAGCTGGTGTCAGGAGATCTGGGCATAATCACGATGGTTTTCTAAGTTATTGCCTAGAATAACAGTACTTGCAAAAGGGGGTGTATTGATCAGAGATTAGAACAAACTAGGAAAGTTCCTGAAAAACATCACGTGTTAATAATCTTTAACCCACAGGCAATTTGCTCAAGGTTTCTAACCTTTAGCTTATGGGTGATTGTGTTTAGGGTACAATTAAGATAGGGAGAAGGACAAGGAAGGACTCTAAGCTGGTTCAATTTTAATTTAATTAATTTTGGTATTTTTTATAAAGATGGTTTTATTTTATTTTGTTTTTAGGGCTGCACCCACAGCATATGGAGGTTCCCAGGCTAAGGGTCGAATTGGAGCTGTAGCTGCTGACCTATACCACAGTCACAGCAATGCGGGATCTGAGCCATATCCACAAGCTACACCACAGCTCACAGCAAAGCTAGAGCCTTAATCCACCGAGCGAGGCCAGAGATGGAACCTGTGTCCTCACAGGTGCTCATCAGATTCATTTTCACTGAGCCATGAGAGGACCTCCCAAATTTTAATTTTAAAGTATTCATTTCTAAAAGAAGCATAAGGAATATAAATTTCTCTTAGGTGTATAAGATGGATACATAATTACACATATCCCTTGAGAGGGAACCAGGATCCCACCCCATATCTGTACTATTATTTCTTTCTTTTTTTTTTTTTTTTTTTTTGTCTTTTTTGCCATTTCTTGGGCGGCTCCTGGGGCACATGGAGGTTCCCAGGCTAGAGGTCTAATCGGAACTGTAGCTGCCGTCCTACACCACAGCCACAGCAACGTGGGATCCGAGCCGCATCTGCGATCTACACCACAGCTCACAGCAACGCCAGATCCTTAACCCACTGAGCAAGGCCAGGGATCGAACCCTCAACCTCATGGTTCCTAGTCAGATTCGTTAACCACTGAGCCACGATGGGAACCCCTGTACTATTACTTCTTGACTATTCCCCTCTTGTCTTTACATCCCTTTCCTTCCCTGATCAGCAGCTGTCTGAATCTGCCCCATGGAACTCAGGGAAGGCCATGGAGGCTGAATGAGGCCCATTTCCTAAAAACAAGAAATTGGAGACACAAAAAGTCTTTTGTGCGTGGGAGTCACACAGGGCCCTGCTCAGTTACACTTTTCCCCCCTTGGCTAGATTATTCCTGTCAGCATACAAACTGCTATTATTTTTATCGTAAAAACAAACAAACAAAAAACAAATGAGAAGACAAAAACCCTTTATTTTGCCTCAACTCCCTCTTACCACCCCGAGGGCCACTCAGCCTCCCCTTGGTAACAATCCTTCCATATTGAGTGTCTGCATACACTATTTCCAATTCTTCCCATGCCTTCTCAGTCACACTCTGACCAAAAGTATACACCTTAACTAAACCGAATCCATTCTGGTCAACTTAACAATGACGTCAATATTTCTAAACCAAAAGGCTGTCACAGAGCCCTCTCCTTAATTGGCCTGCCCATCATTTTGGACAGAGTCGATCATTCCTCTCCCCTGGTGTATTGCTCAGCATTCCCTAGAGACATGGAAACAATAGGATGTATATATTAGGGAAGAGTTTTATCCAATGGAGTTGGTTCATGCAATTCTGGAGGCTGCGAACTCCCGCAATTTGGTGTCTGCAAGCTGGAGTCCCAGAAAAGCTGGTGGTTCCTTCAGTCCGACTCCGAAGGCCTGAGAACCCAGGGAGCCAAAGGTGTAGATTCCAGTCGGGGACCGAAGACCAGAGAAAGTAGCGCCAAGGACAGGAGAGGGTCAGTGTCCTGTTGTTCTTTCCATCAGGCAGGAAAGGCCCAGTCCTTCTTCCGCCCTCCTGTTCTCTTCAGGCCTCAAGGGACTGGATGATGTCCTCCTCACACTGAAAGGCAGACTGCTTTGCTGAGTCCACGGACACAAGTGTTCACTTCACCTGGAAACAGCCTTAGAGAAACACCAGAAATGATGCTTCGCCATGTATTTGGATGCTGCGAGATCCAGTCAAGTTGGCACATACTGGGTTCTAGGCCAATACTGACCTGGTGGTTTTCTAAGCTCATTGGCTTTGACTCTGAGTCTCCTCTGCTGGCTCTCCTTTCCTTGTGACCTCTTGACACAAGCCTCAGAACCGAATCCTTGGTCCCCTTGTCTTCTCTGCCTGCACTCCTTCCCTTGATGACCCCATCCAGTGCTGTGCATTCTACACCATCTCTGCCCTTCTGTGTCCCCTCTTTAGATGTCCAACTTAGACTCCAGAGTGAGCTGTCTCCTTGGCAAGTCCACCTGGGTGTCAAATAGACACTAGATTTTTAACTGTATCAAGTTAATCTACTCACTCAATCTACTTTTGTTTTTCCTCATCTCATTTCCCATTAACCTTATCCTTCTAGATGCTCCCTTAAAAACATTGGGGCCTGTCTTGCGAGTAAATCCATTCAGAAATCCTTTTGCTTCCATGGTCTAAGTCCACTGAGAACATGAACAATTTTGCCTCCTCCATTGCTACCACTTGATTCTAAGCCACTACAGTATGTCCTCTGGATGATTGTAATAACATCAAAGTATTTACATGAACTACAAGTTTTTCCATGATCCTTTGTTGTGTGATTTCTCTAAAATCCAACTATACTACCACTAGATCCCTCCACACTTTCTTTAAACATAGTAGGCATATTTTGAACTGAAGGGTCTTGTGCTAGATGTTCTCCGTGTTGGAAACAGTCTTCCTCCACATATTAAATGGCTCATTCCATCAACTCCTTCAAGTCTTTACTCAAAGATCACTTTCTGTGGGAGGCCTGTCCTGACCATTTACAACACTTCTGATTCCTCAGCATTCCAGATCTTTCTTAACTTGTTATAATTGTTTCCGTGGCAGTATAATCTTCTTACAGTGTAAGTTGATAATTTATTTATTATTTTTACAGCTAACCCCAAATATGAGTTCCATGAGGGCAGAGAAATATCTGTTTTGTCTACTATAGTATATTCAGGGACAGAAGTAGTTCATGGCTGATAGCTGTTAGTCGTTAAATATTTGGTCCATTTTACAAATAGACTGAAAGTCCCAAGTATGTGGGTTGTAGACACAGAGAAGTTGAGCTCAGGGATGTGTTCGAGGGTTCAAATCCTTTCCCTCTCTTTTCCCAGCCACCTCCGTGTCCTCATCACACTGGTCCCTAGATGTCTGTCCCAGTCCCAAGGCTCATATCTGGGAATGGTAATATTTAGACAGAAAGGGAAAATGTTTCAGTGTCCCTTTTCAAAGAGAAAGAAAAGTGTGATGTAATACTTTCCAGAAGATATCCACCCCCATCCACCCCATCATGGGGGGGGGGTCTGAATCTGATCACATGACCAATCCGAAATCAGTACTTCTCAAGTGTGTGGGATTTACCGTGATTGGCTTAGATGAATATGAGGTGATGAGGAGTCCCCACAAGCACATCAGTGCCCTGGTGTGTTAAGATGTAAATGTGTGTGTGTGCCTGATAGGGGGCTGACTTCTGGTACCTAATTGTTGCAGAGTGAAAAGAAACAGATTATGGTAATTTGGGAGGCAGAATATGGGGGAAGACTTGACATCTTGCAGAGATCTCCTTGCCTGTTAATGGCATTTGGCCAGCATCTCCCAGTGTGTCCTTCTCATATGAAGTAATACTTTGACAAAGGGACCAGAAATACTGTCACCTAGTAGAGACAGTTTTACCCACACTGTGCTTAGATGGGCATTAACAGTATTTTATTTCATGGAAGACCAACCCACCGCTTCTGATGGATAACATCTTCTTCATGTAACCATGTTAATTCCTTTATTCCAATCTCAGTGTTTCATTGTCCTGGGGCTTCCTATTCTCTTGTTGGTTTTAGTTATGAAATAATGTATACCTGCATACAAAAGTGCATACACATATACAGAGAGATGAATAAGGAACAATTATATGGTGAAAACTTATGTAACCACCACCCAAAACAAAGAAATCAACCTTAAAACCCCAGAGCCCCTGATGCTCTCTCTACTCCTTGTCCACAACTGTGTGTCTCAGCAGAGAAAGCTGCCAACCTGACTGATGTCCACTGTCTCTTCCTTGATGCTCGTTATACCTTCACCTGCCACCTATGAATATGACTCTAATCCAGCTAGTGTCTTCCTTCTTCCTTCCTCCCTCCCTTCCTTCCCACCACCTCTCTCTCTCCCTCCCTCTCCCTCTCTCTCTCTTTCTTTCTCTCTTTCTAAGTGGCCCTACCCACAGCATATGGGAGTTCCCAGGCCAGGGATTGGAGATTGAATCTGAGCCACAGCTATGACCTACACTATAGCTGGGGCAACACAGGATCCTTTACCCACTGCCCTAGGCTGGGGATTGAACCTGTGCCTCTGCTGCTGCAGTCAGGTTCCTAACCCACTGTGCCACAGTGGGAACTCCTATCTAGTCTCATAAAAAAACCAAGCAAACTGTACAGCCCCACAACTGTACTTTGAGTTTTTCGTGTACACTTAGAAAACCACCCCATGTAATGTTTCTAGAGGCCTTGAAATGTTGACTCTCCCCCAGGTTAAAGGGACAAACCCTCTCCCCAAGTATGTGTTTGCGAGTGAATTCAATGCCACGGTACACACGTGAGCTAAACAGTGTTCTCTACCTGCCATGAGTCTAAGGTCTCATTAGGAGGATGGACCTTCCTGATGCCGTACAGTTAGGACTGAATGCAGCCAGGTCAGCAACAAGGCCATGGGCAATGCAGTCGAATATTCCATGTGACTCCCTCAGTCATTTGTGATATGGGGCAGGCTTGCTACCTTTCTGAGGAGGTGAGCTACCTCTCATTTACTTCTGAAGAGAGATTTGAAACCTGCTTCCCAGGCTTGTCAAGTGTGGAATTCTCTTAGAACACACTGTACTAGTCCAAAGGAGGGGACAGCGGTGGCCCAGCTCTCCCTGAACAGTGTAGATGGCGTACATACAAGTCTAGTGACTTCCGTACCTACTAGATTTCATGTGAGGATTTGTTTTTGACCCAAGGAACACACGAGGGCAGCAAAGTGGAGTGATAGGAGGCTAGACATCAAGGTCGGAAATGTTAAGGTCAATGATAGTCATGGTGACAGCTGACTATTACCATGTGACTATGCACCATATGGCCCCACTGCCACACAGAGTCTGACTCCTGGGGGGCACCTCAGTGACATGGTAACATCTGACTGCTTTAGCCAAAAGCACCTAGTTTAATGATGTACTTTACTGTATAAAAAAATTTAAAAAAAACTTTAAAGAGACCTAACTTTTACTGAGTATTCCCTGCGTCCAACTTTTAAAACACATTATATGTGTCTTCTCATTCAGTCCTTACCATGGCCCGGGGTTGTAGGTAGGCTCAGTGATGTTCCATCTTTACAGGTCAAAAACTTTGAATTTAGAGATTAAGTAACTCTTCTGTGATCACACAGTTAATAATGAAGGACCCAGGAATTTATCTCTGTCGGTATCCAGAACCCACATTACTTTTTATCAGGGAGGTTCTTTCTTGGAGGAAATAACTTCAAACTTACAGAAAAGATGCAAAAGGAGTACAGGGACTCCCATTTATACGTCACCCAAATTCCTCAAGAGGTCTTATTTCCCATAGTTGTTCTCTCTCTTTGTCCTTCTTTCTCCCTGCCCATCTCACTCTCTCTTTTTCAGGTCCATAAACACACCACACACAGATGCATGTACATACAAATTCTTTCTAAATCGTGTGAGAGTAAGCTGCAGACATGTTCTTTTACCCCCAGAACACTGCAGTGTTACTTCCTGAGAACAAGGACATCCTTTTGCGTAAGCACAGTGCAATTACCAAAGTCAGGAAATTAACATCGATGCAATACTATTATGCATCTCATTAACAGTCTTGTTCAAATGTGGCAATTGGCTCAACGATGTCATTTGTGGAACATTTTATAATTTTCTGACCTACTCTACAGTTTAGCGTCACACTTGTATTTTGTTGTTACTTCACTTTAGTCGTCTTCAGTCTGGAACAAGTACTCAGACTTAATGTCTAAAGGACCACAACAGTTTTACAAACTATATGAACCATTTGCTAATGTGTCCCTGAATTTGGGTTGGCCAGATTTTCTATTCTCCTGACCAGATTCAGCTTATGTATTTTTTTCCAGGGGATCCACAAAAGTGATAGTCCATCCTTTTCAGTGCATGATACCCATCAGCACATGTTATTTATTCATTCTGTATTGGCCACGTAAAATTTGATCACTTGTTTAAGGTTGTAGCCACCAGTTTACCCCAAATACTTTCCCTTTATCCACTAAGATATGTTGTAGGTGGTACTTGGAGCCTACGGAAATATCCTGTTCTGATATCATAGATGATTCTTCACTGACTGCATTAATATATGATGGTTGAAAAATTGTGTATTTCCAACTCCATCATTTCACTCCTATTTAATAGTTGGGATTCTTCTGCAATGAAGAGCTTTTCTCTCACCCTCATTTATGAATTATTCATATATCTTCATTTACATCTGTATGGGCTCATGGACATATATTTTATTCCCTGGGTAAGAACTCATTATCATGATGATCCATTTTGATGCTCCAATTTGCCCAGATTTGGCCAGTGGAAGCCCCTTGAATCTGGTTCCTGTGTCCTTTTGTTGTATCTCCATTTTTATTTTTAATTTCTTTTTGGTACAGCAGGATATTCCTGGCTCTTTTTGTGCCTTCCCTGTTACAACCCTGGAATCAGCCCTTTTCCAAGCAACTCTGGTTTCTTTTGTGAACAACGGTATTTAGAATCAAGTCTATGCTTTCAACTTCCATTTTCTGTTGGCATTATGAGTTTACAACCCCCTTCATTTTGCTTAACTTCACTTAGCCAGTATGTGAAAATGGCATAAAAGACACAGTTTTTAGTCTGCTTTATCCATTAGTCTGTGACCTTATATATGTAACTCGTTTATGACTTATTCTTGGCACCTAAAACAGTGCCTCAGGAGACATTCAATAAGTGTTTGCTGATTGAATCAATGAAAACAAGTAATTTCAAATATCTAGTTGATAACTAATGAGAGAAGGAAGCTAAGGCTCAAAAAAGGTACAGAAGCATCCCCAAAGTCACACCACTAGTAAGAGATAGAGGTGGAATTCCATCCTGTTCTGAATGAAGTCTTAATTGTATTGGCCTCTTTGGACAGCGGGCCTTCCCAGAAAGATTGGCTTGTCCGGTTTCCATGTTTCCCACAGTCAAGTGAGAGACCCATGTGCACCAGAATGCACAGCCAAGGCTGATTTAAGGATCAGGTATTTAATTCAATGAATATACATGGATCACTTATTGTAGGCCTTTCAGACTCTAGGGACAGAATTCTGAGCACAAGAGTCAGATCCTCTACTCTCTTCAATATTTCATTCAAGTGTGAAGAAACAGGCAATGAAGAAAGGGATACATAAGATTTAAGCGGGTGGATAAGTTAGAGATTGAATTACAAATGGGGAATTATCTATCATGTGCATGTACAGAAGAGGGAGTAGATGTAGAGGTGAGGGAGAGCTTGCTGAACTCAGGCATTATGAACTTGGCATAGTTCATAATGGCTGTAGGTAGATATAGGCTGGTGGTTGAGGTGGGAAATCAGAAAGTAGAATCCACAAGAAAATAAGTCACGTAACTCCCCTGAGGTGAGGTTCTTTTTAAGAAAGATAAGGATTCAAACACCTGAGAAAGTGCATCAAAACATCTAAAGCTGAAATCTGAAAACAGTAATGCTGTTATTAAGTAATATCCGTTTAAGATTCTTCCATGTCTTTTTATATTTTGAGAGTTCATTTCCTTTTAGTGCTGAGTAATGTTTTATTGTCTGGATGTACCACAGCTTCTTTATCATTCGCCCCCTGAAGGACATTTATTGCTTCCAAGTTATGCCAGTTAGGAATTAAGTTTCTACAAACTTTCGGAGGCAGGTTTTTGTGTGGATATGTTTTCGAGTTCATTTGTGTAAATACAAAGGAGCATGATTGCTATATTTTATGGTAAGAATATGTTTTGTTTTGTAAGAACTGCCAAACTGTTTTCCAAACTTGTTGCACCATTTTGCATTCCCACCAGTAATGAATGAGAGTTCCTGTTGCTTGACATCCTTGCTAGCATTTGATGTTGTCAGCGTTTTGGATTTGGCATCCTGGTAGGTATGTAATAGTATCTCATTGCTGTTGAACATCTTTTCATATGCTTTTTTGCTGTTTGTACATCTTCTTTGATGATGTGTGCCTTCAGATCTTTAAAAAAAACAGGCAGTTTTTAAGCTTTATTGAGGTATAATTGATATACAAAAATTGCACATATTTTCATGGTTTGGACACATGCATTGCCTGTATGATATCATCACCACAATCAAAGTACAAAACATACCCATCACATCCAAAAATTTCCTTGTGCTCTTTTGTGGGTTTTTGTGTTTTTTGGGAGATAGTCAAGAACACTTCACATGAGATGTATCTTTTTTAACATATTTTAAAATATGCAATATTATATTGCTAACTATAGCTGCTGTGTTGTACAAAACATCTCTTATTGTTGAATTTTAAGAGTTCTTTGTATATTTTGGATAACAATTATTTATCCAATGTATCTCTTACAAACATTTTCTCCCAGCCTATGGCTTGTCTTCTCATTCTCCTGACATTATCTTTTGCAAAACAGAAGTTTTTTTTAAATAAAATACAGGTTATCAGTTATTTCTTTTATGGATCATGCCTTTGGTGTTGCCAGATACCAGGCGGGGCTGCTAAAATTTTTCATTGGTGAGATTCTCCCAGCAATCTCGAAAGAGATTACAGCGTTTGCTTGGAACCCAATCTTAAAAGTCATGGATATAGTGTCTGCAAAAATATCATCCAATATATAAAGTCTCTACTGGAAGTGGGTATTTTTTTCTATCTGTGGTCTCTATAAAATATTAATGTTGTGATAGTAAATACTCAGCTATGCGCAGACTGTTTCCAGAAGTGTGTCATACCCTGGTTATGCAAAGACCAATGAAGCATGATCTATCATAATCATGGATTTCACCATCTTATGTTAGAAACAGATAAATGAAAAAGAACAAAAAAAGGAACTGTAGACTCTCAAATTTACATCTGTACAGACTCCAATGGGAATACTAAGGAGGAACACAAGAGAAGTAGACCAGAGAAATGCACAGAGGAGTATCTCAAAATGTAGGTTAAGGGCAGGAGAGCTGTCTCTTCTCTGTTAAAGTCAGAATGTTCACTTTTATATGACCATTACTTTCGTTGAATTCACATCCTTGTTTCTGTCAGTATAAATCTGAATGAAATATATCTTCATTAGGTGAAATAAAATGATCACACATATTTGTTCAACTGTTTCTCCAACCAAAAAAATAAGAAATACTTGAGAAGCTAAAAATTAACCATTTTGTATTTGATAAGTTTTCAGAGAATTTCCAAATCAAGTCCCATTATAAGTTCAAATCAGAGGCTCAGAGAATAACACTCTGTCCCAAGTACATTGTAAAATAGTACATTATGAAGTTCAGAATGTACTGGTACTAGGTATTTCTCAAAACAGAGCAATGATGAAGTATATAAACTTTCTCTGTGTGAGGGTAAACTGAGTTCAGTGATATTTTATAATCATTAATTTATCATAGATTTTTTCCCCAATAGGCAAGTGGTTCATAAAATAGACATGTTTTTATGGGTGACTATCAGATAGTGGGTCATCCACATAAATGTTTATTGAGCCCTGCTGGACACTGGGTTCCAGGCTATGTGCCAAATTCTGTGAACAGGTATAACACAGACCCATCTTTCAATGTCTTTTCAGATTAATGACCATAAAGACACAGAAACATAATTTCTGAACTATTAGGACAACAAGACAGAAGTAAGCACAGAAGACATTAAGAACAGAGAAGATGATGCTAATTCAAAATTTTTAAACCACTTCTCATTCTCATTTGCCATTATTATCCCAATTTTTCAGAGAAAGCTAGAAACAGAGAGAATGGTATCAGGAAGATAGCAAACACTCATGATTTGTGAAATGTATTAACGTTTATTTGACCAACATTTCAGAGACAAATGCTGCATTGAAGTAATATTTTTCATATTTGTAAAAACTAACAGTCTTTTTATATTTAAGGCCACACCTATAGCATATGATGTTCCTGGGCCAGGGATTGAATCTGAGCCACAGCTGTGACCTATACCGCAGCTTCAGCAATACTAGATCCTTTAACCCACTGTGCTGGGCCAGGAAGCAAACCCACTGTAGAGACCAAGCTGCTGCAATTGAATTCTTAACCCACTATGTCACAACAGGAACTCCTTTAATGGTCTTTTTTTAGAGCAGTTTTAACTTTATAAAATACGAGCAGAAATTATAGTCTCCATGTACCCCCTGACAACCCCCTTCTATGATTAGCATTTTGAGTTAATGTGGTACGTTTGTTACAATTGTTGAGCCAATATTAATATATTATTAATAACTAAAGTCTGTAGTTTATGCTAAGGTTCATTTTCTGTGTAATACTATTCTATAGGTTTTTATAAATATGTTAAATGTATCACAGTATCATACAGAATACTTTTACAGCCTGAAAATCCACCGTGCTTCATCTATTTTAGCCCTTCCCACTTCCTTCCACCCAAACCCCTTGCAACCACTGATTTTTTTTATTTTCTCCATAATTTTGCCTTTTCTTTCTTTTTTTCTTTTTGGTATTTTTTAGGGCCACACTTGTGGCATATGGAAGTTCCCAGGCCAGGGGTCCAAACAGAGCTGTAGCTGCTGGCCTATACCACAGCCACAGCAACGCCAGATCCAAGCCACATCTGCGACCTACACCACAGTTCATGGCAATGCCTGATCCTTAACCCCCGAGCGAGGCCAGGGATCAAACCTGTATCCCCATGGATACTAGTCGGATTCGTTTCCACTGCACCACAATGGGAACTTCCAATTTGCCTTTTCCATAGTGTCAAATAGTTGTAATCACACAGTATGTAGTCATTCAGTGTGAAGACTGGCTTCTTTAACCTAGTAATTAAAGATCCTCCATGTCTTTCTATAGCTCATTTTAAAAAAATCACTGATTAATATTCCATTGTATAGATGTACCACAATTTATCCATTCACCTATTGAAGGATGTTTTGGTTACTTCCAAGTTTTAACAGTTATGAATAAAGCTAGTATAAACATCTGTGTGCATATATTTATGTGGATGTAATTTTCAACTGATTTAAGTAAATACTAAGAGATTTTGTAATAAACTACCAAATTATTTTCCACATTGGCTGCACTCTTGCATTTCCACCAGCAAGGAATGAGAGTTCTTTTTGCTCCATATCCTTGTCAGCATTTGGTAGTGTTTTGGATTTTAGCCATTCTAACAGGTTTGCAGTGATTTCCTATTGTTGTTTTAATTTGCAATTTCCTCAGTGAATGTAGTATTGAGCATCTTTTCACATGCTTACTTGCCATTTGTATGTCTTGATTGGTGAGCTATTTCTATTGCCCATTTTTTAAAATTATTAATTATTAATTATTAATAATAATTATTATTAAAATTATTAGGGCCACACCCACAGCATTTGGGAGTTCCCAGGCCAGGGGTCAAATCTGAGCTGTGTCTGCAACCTACACCGCAGCTCATGGCAGTGCTGGCTCCTTGGCCAATTGAGCAAGGCCAGGGATTGAACCTGTGTCCTCATGGATACTAGTCGGGTTCATTACTGCTGAGCCACAACAGGAACTCCTGTTGTCCATGTTTAATTGAGTTGTTTTCTTATTAAGGGTTCTTTTCATATATTTTGGAAACCAGTCCTTTATTGTATTTAGGTGTTTTGCAAAGATTTTCTCCCAGTCTTCAACTTGTCTTTTCATTCTCTTAAGAATGTATTTTGCAGAGCACAGTTTGTAATTTTAGTTAAGTCGAAGTTATCCATTTTTTCTTTTACGGAGCCTACATTTGGTATTGTATCTGAAATGTAATCGCCAAACCCAAGGTCAACTAGAATTTCTCCTATATTATCTTCTAGGAGTTTTATAGTTTTGTGTTTTGCATTTAAATTTATGATCCATTTTGAGTTAATTTTTGTGAAAGATGTAAAGTCTGTGACTCCACTCATTTTTTGCATGTATGTGAATGTCTAGTTGTTTCAGCATCATTTGTTAAGAAGATTATCCTTTATCCATCAAATTGTCTTTGATTCTTTGTCAAAGATCTGTTGAATATATTTATATGGGGCTGTTTCAGGGTTCTCTATTCTGTTCCATTGATCTATTTGTTTATTATTTTGCCAATATGACAGCATCTTGATTATTGTAGATTTATAGTAAGGTTTTTTTTTTTTTCCTGTCCTTTTAGGGCCACACCTGTGGCATATGGAAGTTCCCAGGCTAGGGGTTGAATCAGAGCTGCAGCTGCCAGCCTATGCCACAGCCACAGCTACTTGGGATCAAAGCAGTGTCTGCAACCTACACCACAGCTCATAGCAATGCCGGATCCTTAACCCACTGAGCAAAGTCAGGGATTGAACCTGCATCCTCATGGATACTAGTCAGGTTCATTAACTGCTGAGCCATGACAGGAACTCGAGATTTATAGTAAGTTTTGAAGTTGGGTACTGTCAGTCCTCCAACTGTTCTTCCTAAGTATTGTGTTGAAAATTTTGGTATTTTGTCTTTCCATATAAATTTTAGAATCAGTTTGTTGATATCCACAAAATGACTTGTGATTACTTTGATTGGGATTACATTGAAACTATAGATCAAGTTGGAAAAACTGACATTTTGACAATGTTGAGTCTTCCTATATTTGTACAAGAAATATTCTCCATTTATTTAGTTATTCTTTGATTTTTCACCAGAATTTTATATTTTTCCTTGCTTATTTTGTTAGATTTTTATTAAGCACTTCATCTTGAAGGAAATGTTATTGTATATGGTGGTGTGTTTTTAACTTCCAGTTCAAATTGTTCATTTTCTGTACATAAGAAAGCAATTGAATTTTGTATATTAGCATTGGATACTGTAACTTTTATTTAATCACTTATTAGTTGCAGTTTTGTTGTCCTTGTTGATTCTTGTCATCTGTAATCAAAGATAATTTTATTTATTATTTCACTTTCTATGTAACTTTTATGTCTTATTCCATTAACTAAATCTTCCAGTATAAATTTGAATAAGAGCAGTGATAGAGGACATCCTGATCTTAAGGATAAAGCATCTACTTTCTCACCATTGATGTTAACTGGAAGATTTTGTGATTATTCCATATCGAGTTGAAGAAGTTCCCTCTCTTGTTTGCTGAGACTGTTCATCATGAATGAGTGTTGAATTTTTTCAGATGCTTTTTCTGTATGTAATGATATGATCATATTTTTTCTTTAGCCTCTTGATGTGATGGATTACATCATCTGATTTGTAAATGATGAACCAGCTTTGCATACCCAGAATAAATCCCACTTGGCTCTTGTGTAGTTCTTTCTATAGATTGTTGGATTCAATTTTTTATTTTATTTTATTTTTTTATTTTATTTTTTGTCTTTTCCAGGGCTGCACCCATGGGATATGGAGATTCCCAGGCTAGGGGTCTAATCAGAGCTGTAGCCACCAGCCTCTGCCAGAGCCACAGCAATGCAGGATCCAAGCCCCATCTGTGACCTACACCACAGCTCACGGCAACACCAGATCCTTAACCCACTGAACGAGGCCAGGGATCAAACCCGCAACCTCATGGTTCCTAGTCAGATTTGTTAATCACTGAGCCACGACTGGAACTCCTGGATTCAATTTTTTAATAAATTGTTGAGGATTTTTGCATCTATGCTCATGAGGTATATTGGCCTGTGTTTCCATTTCTTTTTTTGTGCTCTTTTGATATTTTTAATTAAAGTATACTTGATTTACAGTGTTTCTTCAATTTCTATTGTACAGCAAAGTGACCCAATCATACACAGTTCCCTGTGCTGTGCAAAACAGCCCCATTGCCCATCCATTCCAAATGTAGCAGTTTTCATCCAAAACCCCCAACTGCCCAACCATCCCACTCATCCCACTTCCCCTCCCCATTGGCAACTACAAGTCTGTTCTCCTTGACCATGGTCTGTTTCTATTCTGTAGATAGGATCATCTATGCCATGTTTTAGATTCCACAAATACATGATATCATATGGTATTTGTCTTTCTCTTTCCAACTTCCTTCACTTAGTATTAGAATCTCTAGTTATATCCGTGTTGCTGCAAATGACGTTTGTTTGTCTTTTTTATGGTCGAATAATATTCCATCATATATATGTACCACATCTTCTTAATCCATTCATCTGTTTATAGGCATTTAGGTTGTTTCCATGTCTTGGTTATTCTGAATAGCGCTGAGATGAACATTGGGGTGCATATATCTTTTTGAATGAATGTCTTGTTTGGGTATATGCCCAGGAGTGGGAATGCTGGATCATATGGTAGTTCTATATTCAGTTTTCTGAGGTACCTCCAAACTGTTTTCCATAGTGGTTGTACCAATTTACATTCCCACCAGCAGTGAAGGAGGGTTCCCTTTTCTGCATACCCTTTCCAGCATTTGTTATTGACTTGTTAATGAAGGCTGTTCTGACTGGCGTGAAGTGGAACCTCATTGTAGTTTTGATTTGCACCTCTCTAATAATTAGTGATGTTGAACATTTTTTCGTGTGCCTGTTGGCAATCTGTATGTCTTCTTTGGAGAAATACCTATTTGTATCTTCTGCTCATTTTTAAATTGGGTCATTTGTTTTTTTGCTGTTGAGTTGTATGAGTTGTTTATATATTTTGAAGAATAGGCCCTTGTCTGTTGCATCATTTGCCAAGATTTTCTTTCTTCTGTGGGTTGTCTTTTCATTTTTTAATGATTTCCTTTGCTATGCAAAAGCTTTTGAGTTTAATTAGGTCCCATTGGTTATTTTTGTCCTTATTATCATTATTCCAGGAGTTGGATCAAACAAGATGTTGCTGTGATTTATGTCAAAGAGCGTTCTGCTTATGTTTTGCTCTAGGAGTTTTATAGTATCTGGCCTTATATTTAGGTCTTTAATCCATTTTGAGTTTATTTTTGTGTATGGTGTTAGAGAGTCTTCTAATTTCATTCTTTTACATGTAGCTTTTCAGTTTTCCCAGCACCATTTATTGAAGAGACTATCTTTCTTCCAATGCATGTTCTTGCCTCCTTTGTCATAAATTAGTTGACCATAGGTGCTTGGGTTTATTTCTGGGCTTCTATCTTGTTCGATTGACTTATTTCTGTTTTTGTGCCAGTACCATATTGTTTTGGTAACTATAGCTTTGTAGTATTGTCTGAAGTCAGGGAGCCTGATTCCTCCATTTCCATTTTTCTTTATCAATATTGCTTTGGATATTCAGGGTCTCTTGTGTTTCCATACGAATGTTAAAATATTCTGCTCTAGTTCTGTGAAGAATGTCCTTGGTGATTTGATGAGGATTGCATTGAATCTTGAGATTGCCTTGTGTATTATAGTCATTTTGACTATATTGATTCTTCCAATCCAAGAGCATGGTATATCTTTCCATTTGTTTCTCTCATCTTTGATTTCTTTTATTTCAGAGTGTAGGTCTTTTGTCTTTATGGTAGGTCTATTCCTAGGTATTTTATTCTTTTTGATGTGATGATAAATGGGATGGTTTCTCTGATTTCTCTATTTTCATTGTTAATATATAGAAATGCAATCTATTTCTGTGTATTAATTTTGTATCCTGCCACTGCCAAATTCACTGATGAATTCTAACAGTTTTCTGGTACTTTTTTTTAATGTTTTCTAGGTATAGTATCATGTCTTCTCAAAACAGTGATAGTTTTATTTCTTCTTTTCCAATTTGGATTCCTTTTATTTCTTTTCCTTGTTTGATTGTTGTGGTTATGGCTTCCAAAACTATGTTGAATAATAGTGGTGAAAGTGGATATCCTTGTCTGTTCCTGATCTTAGTGGAAGTGTTTTTAGTTTTTCACCATTGAGAATGATGTTGGCTGTAGGTTTTTCATATATGGCTTTTATTATGTTGAGGTAGGTTCCCTCTAAGCACACACTCTGGAGAGTTTTTAACAGAAATAGGTGTTAAATTTTGTCAAAAGCTTTTTCTGCATCCATGGAGATGATCATATGGTCTTTAGTTTGTTGATGTGGTATATCACATTGATTGATTTGCAGATATTGAAGAATCCTTGCATCCCTGGGATAAGTACCACTTAATCATGATGTATGATCCTTTTAACATATATTTGTATTTGGTTTGCTAAAATTTTGTTGAGGATTTTTACATCCATATTAATCAATGATATTGGCCTGTAATTTTCTTTTGTTGTGGTATCCTTTTCCAGTTTTGTATTAGGGTGATGGTGGCCTCATAGAATAAGTGTCAGAGTACTTCTTCTGTTATTTCTTGAAGAGTTTCAGAAGAATAGGTGTTTACTCTCTGAATGTTGGATAGAATTTGCCTGTGTGGCCATTAAGTCCTGGACTTTTGTGTTTTGGAAGCTTTTAAATCACATTTTCAATTTTGGAACTTGTGTTTCATCTGTTCATCAGTTTCTTCCTGGTTCAGTGTTGATAGGTTGTACCTTTGTAAGAATATGTCCATTTCTTCTAGATTGTCCATTTTATTGGCATATACAGTTGCTTACAGTAGTCTCTTATGATCTTTTGTATTTCTGTGGAATCAGTTGTAATTTCTACCTTTTCATTTCTAATTTTATTGATTTGAGCCTTCTCCCTTTTTTTCTTGATGTGTCTGGCTAAAGGTTTATCAATTTTGTTGATTTTTTCAGAGAACCAACTTATGGTTTCATTGATCTTCTCTATTGTTTTCTTTGTCTCTATTTCATTAATTTCTGCTCTGATCATTATGATTTCTTTCCTTCTGCTAACTTTGGGCTTCGTCTGTTCTTCCTTCTCTAGTTGTTTTAGGTGTAAGAGTAGGTTGTTTACTTGAGCTTTTTCTTCCTTCCTGAGATAAGATTGTATTGCTATGAATTTCCCTCTCAGAACTGCTTTTGCTGTGTCCCATAGGTTTTGAGTCATTGTATCTTCATTGTCATTTGTCTCTAAGTATCTTTTTCTTTTGTCTTTATAGGGCTGCACTGGTGGCATATGGAAGTTCCCAGGCTATGGGTCAAATCAGAGCTGTAGCTGCCAGCCCATGTGACAACCACAGCATTGCAGGATCCAAGCCACATCTGCAAGCTACACCACAGTTCAAGGCAACACCAGATCTTGGCCCACTGAGTGAGGCCAGGGATTGAACCTGCGTCCTCATGGATACTGGTCAGACTTATTACTGCTGAGCTACAATGGAAACTCCTGTCTCTAAGTATCTTGATTTCCTCTTTGCTTTCTTCAGTGATCCATTGATTTTTCAGTAGCATATTGTTTAGCTTCTAGGAGTTTGTGTATTTGGCTTTTTTTTTTCTTGTGGTAGATTTCTAGTCTCATAGCACTGTGGGAAAAGAAAAAGCATGAGATAATTTCAACTATTTAAAATTTACCAAGGCTTGATCTGTGGGCTAAGATGTGATCTATCCTGGAAAATGTTCTGTGTGTACTTGAGAAAAATGTATATTCTGCTGCTTTGGGATGGAATGCTCTATAAATATCAGTTAAATCTATCTGGTCTAGGGTGTCATTTAAGGCCTGTGTGATTTTTTTGTCTTGATGATCTGTCCATTGATATAAGTAGGATGTCAAAGTCACACACTATTATTGTGTTGCTGTCAATATCTCCTTTTACGGCTGTCAGCAGTTGCCTTATATATTGAGGTACCCCCTATATTGAGGTGCATATATATTCATAATTATTATAGCTTCTTCTTGAATTGATCCTTTGATCATTATGTAGTGTCCTTCTTTTTCTCTTGTTATTTTCTTTATTTTCAAGTCTATTGTTTCTGATATCAGTATTGCTACTCCTGCTTTCCTTTTATTTCCATTTGCATGTAATATCTTCTCCCATCCCCTTACTTTCAGTGTGTAGTGTATGTGTCTTTAGGTCTGAAGTGGGTCTCTTGTTTATGGCATATATAGGTCTTGTTTTTGTATCCACTCAGCCAGCCTGTGTCTTTTGGTTGGAGCATTTAATCCACTTACATTCAGTGTATTTATGGATAAGTGTGTATTATTGCCATTTTGTTAATTGTTTTGAATTGTTACTTTGGGTCTTTTTTCTTCCCTTCTTTTGTTGTCTTCTTTTGTGATTTGCTGACTGTCTTTAGTATTGTGTTTGGATTGCTTTTCTTTGTTATATGCATGTCTAATATAGTTTTTGTTTTGTGGGTTCCATTCGATTTGGATATGACCATCTACGTGTGTACAGAATTGTTTTGGGTTGCAGTTCTCTTATCTTCAAATGAATTTTCAATGTTCTGCATTTGTCTTTTCCTCTTCTCATGATTGCTAATTTTTATACCATATTTGTCAATGGGTAATTTTCTACCTTTATATTATCTTTGTCTTTACCAGTGAGTTTTCTCATTTGAAATTTTCTTGTTTCTAATTGTGGTATTTTCTTTTCTGCTTAGAGAAGTTCCTTTAGAAATTGTTATAGAGCTGTTTTTTTTTTTTTGTCTTTTTAGGGCTGCAACCCTGGCATATGGAAGTTCCCAGGTTAGGGGTTAAATCAGAGCTGCAGCTGCTGGCCTACACCACGGCCAAAGCAATGTGGGATCCGAGCCATATCTGTGATCTACACCACAGCTCATGGCAATGCCAGATCCTTAACCCACTGAGTGAGGCCAGGTATCAAACCTGCATCCTTATGGATGCTAGTCAGGTTCATTACCTCTGAGCCATGATGAGAACTCCATTAGAGAGCTGTTTTGGAGATGCCGAATTCTTCTAGCTTTTGCTTGTCTGAAAATATTTTAATCTCTCCATCAAATCTGAATGAAAGCCTTGCTGGGTATTGTATTCTTTCTTCTAGATTCCTCCCCTTCATCAAATTAAATATATCTTGCCACTCCCTTCCTGCATGCAGAGTCTCTGTGGAAAGATCAGCTATTATCCTATGGGGGTTCCTTTGTATGTTGTTAGTTGCTTTTCCCTTTTGGCTTTTAATATTTTTTCTTTGTATTTAATTTTTGTCATTTGATCAGTATGTGTCTCTCTGTGTTTCTCTTTGGGTTTATCCTATGTGGGATTCTCTGTGCTTCCTCAACTTCAGTGAGTGTTTCCTTTCCCATATTAGGGAAGTTTTTGGCTGTAATTTCTTTGAATATTTTCTCTGGCCTTTTTCTCTCTCTCTTCTCCATCTGGAACCCCTACAATGCAAATATTGGTACATTTAATGTTGTCTCAGAGATCTTTTAGATTCTCCCCAGTTCTTTTCATTTTTTCTTTATTTTTTTCTGTGGCAGTGATTTCCACCACTCTGTCTTCCACTTTCACTTATTCATTCTTCTGCCTCTGTTATCCTGCTGTTGATTCCTTCTAATGTATTTTTCATTTCAGATATTGTGCTATCCATCTTAGTTTGCTTGTTTTTTAGGTCTTCTAGCTCTTTGTTAGACATTGCATGTAACTTCTCTATCTGTGCCTCCATTTTTTCCCCAAGGTCTTGGGTCATCTTTGCTATCATCACTCTGAATTCTTTTTCAGGTTAGACTACCTATCTCCTCATGATTTAGTGGTTTTGTGTGTTATTGTCTTTTTCCTTTGTCTGAAAGCTACTTCTTTGTTGTCTCATAATGTCTTAGTTTCCATGCTTATTGTCTCCTTGATGGAAATATGTAGATTCAGCAGCTTGTGCCTCCTCTTGTTATTCTTAGTGGTGGTAGTGGCTCATGTATACCTAGAACACATGATGAGAGCAGTGGTATTACACTACCTCCCCTGAAGCCAGGTGGCTGTTAGGAATGGATCCATGTGAGAGCTCACAGTGGTTCATGGTTTACAGGATTGCTTTTGTGGCAGCAGAGTGGGGAATCACTGACTCCTGCGACCCCTCCTGCTTCCAGGTAGCTCTCAGGAGGGTTTCATGTGATCGGTCATGTCAGCAGTTGATCCTGAAGTCCCTCCATTTGTCAAGGAGGTTCTAGGAACTGTTCTCTGTAGCTGAGCGGGGGGGCGGGGGTTGTGGGCAGGTGCCTTTCTGTAATCACTTCCTTTGTTTGGCCAGTCTAGGGGGCATCCTCTGTAGCCCCAAGGGCAGGGGCTCCTTCCTAACTGTTGTTAAAAGGCTTTCCCTGTAGCCATAGGGCCTCCACCATTCTGCCAGTCCCTCCCCCTACCAGGCCAATGGCAGAGTGCTCCCTGTAGCCTTTGTGAAGTAAAAATGTGTGCCAGTGGGCCCTCTCAGCTCCTTTGTCAAGGCCTGCAACATATGCTGCTTCCCCAGTCCCCTGCTTGATGGCAAGGATCACAGAGCTTGTGCTATTCCTGAGATCACTCTGCCAACCTGCCAGGCTGTTTGTGTTCCCTTGGCTGTGTTTTTTGTTTCTAGGTTCACTTTACCCCTTCACTGGACCTTTTGGAGCTTTCTACCTGCCCACCAGGCCTCTTGTGACTTCCAGGATCCTTTGTGTTGTTTCCAAATTCCCTTTCTCTGTTCCCTATGCAGGTTGCAACTCTGCCTGCCCACTAGGACTCTTGTGACTCCCAGGACCTTTTGTGCTGTTTCTGAAATAGCTTTATCAGTTCAATGGGCCTTTCACAGCTCTCCACCTGCCCAGAAGACCCCTTGAAGACTCCCAGGGTCTTTCTTTATTTCCAAAATAACTTTCTCCACCCTCTATGCAAACCGTGGCTCTCTGTCTGCTCAGAGGGCCCCTTGTGGAATCCCACCTTTCGATGCTGTTTCCAAAATCACCTTCTATGCCTTAAGGAAATCAGGGCTCTCCACCACCACACCAGGCCATCCATGGTCCCCTGTGCCTTCTGCACTATTACAGCAGTTGTTTAAGTGTTCTCCTACCCAGCCTATGCTAGTCCTAAGTTCCCTCTGCCTGCTCCAAGGGTTCCATCCATTTGTTCCACTTTGTACCCTTCAGGGCTGTGGGCTGCACCACAAATGTTGCTAAGCAGACAGTGCTCAAGGGTAGCTCCTGGAGGTGGGGCAGTTGGGGTCTTGCAGCCTGCTAATGCTTGCAGGGGGTAAGGCTATAGTTATGGATCCAGCCCCTTCCCTCCAGCACCCCCTAACAATGGTGCCTTGCCTCCAAGCCTGACCAGGATTCCTCAGTTTACAGCTTCAAATGTGGTCACTCTAGACTGCAGCACCTCCAGGTCATTTCCATGCTACCAAACCTAGATTTTCACCACATAGCCGGCCCCAGCCTTCTGTCTGAGTCTGATCTCCAAAGCTGGAGTTTAGGTTCCTGGGCCCTGGCCACCCCAGCTTATGGCTGGGAAATGCAGGGCAGTGACACTGACCATTTGTAGAAGACCATTTCCATTTTAATTGCTTTACATAGATTGCTGTGTTTTCCTCCAGTACTCCAAAGTTCTGTCTTGGCTGGTATCCTCGCTGGTGTGGGGGACTTCCCAGGTGCAGAGTTTTTTTCCTTTTCTAGCTCCCTCCCAGGTGCGCAGGTCCTGACCTGCTTTGTTTCTCCTTTTCTCTCCTTGTTTTCTTCTTTTTTTGTCCTAATCAGTTTCATGAAGTTTTTCTTTCTCTGTCAGAATCCTGGGGTCTTTTGTCAGCATTCAGTAAATTTTCTGGGTAAATAGTTCCACATATAGATGGATTTTCAGTATATTTGTGGGAACAGGTGAGCCTCACGTCCTGTTGCTCTGCTGCCATATTTTTCCCACTCCTTTTCTTTATTTTTATTTTTTATTTCATTTTTTTGTCTTTTTGCCATTTCTTGGGCTGCTCCTGTGGCATATGGAGGTTCCCAGGCTAGGGGTCTAATCAGAGCTGTAGCTGCCAGCCTACGCCAGAGCCACAGCAACATGGGATCCGAGCCACGTCTGCAACCTACACCACAGCTCACGGCAACGCCAGATCCTTAACCCACTGAGCAAGGGCAGGGATCGAACCCGCAACCTCATGGTTCCTAGTCAGATTTGTTAACCACTGTGCCATGACAGGAACTCCCCATTTCTTATGATATCTTTAGTTTTGGTGTTAATGTAGTGCTGGACTCATAGAAGGAGTTAGGGTGTATTCACTTTGCTTCTATTTTCTGGGAAAGATTATAGAGTTTTGGTATAATTTCTTCCTTAAATGCTTGGTAGGCCTATTCAGATTACCTATTTATCTTTATGTGAGTTTTGGTAGATTGCGTTTTCAAAGAATTGGTCCATTTCACCTGGTTATCAAATTTATGGGCATAGAATTGTTCATAATATTTCTTCATTTTCCTTTTAGTGTCCAGGAGATTAGTAATAGTGGCCCCACCTTCATTTCTGATACTAGTAATTTGTATTTTCTCTCTTTTTTTCTTAGTTAACCTGAATAGAGGTTTAACCAGGTCAATTCTTTTGGTCTTTTCAAATACAGATTTTGGTTTTGTTGATTATCTATGCTGATATATTGTTTACAATTTCATTGACTTCTACTCTGTTTTATTATTTTTCTTTTATTTTGAATGTAATTTGCTTTCTTTTTCTAATTCTCTAAGGTAGATACTTAGATTATTATTTTTTTTCACTGTTTTTTAGGGCCACACTCACGGCATATGGAGGTTCCCAGGCTAAGGGTTGAATTGGAGCTACAACTGCTGGCCTATGCCACAGACACAGCAATGCAGGATTTGAGCAACATCTGCAAACTACACCACAGCTCACAGCAACGCCAGATCCTTAACCCACTGAATGAGACCCGAAATTGAACCCACAACCTCATGGTTACTAGTTGGATTCATTTCCGCCGTGCCACAGTGGGAACTCCCTGGGACTTGGATTATTGATTTTAGGTTTTTCTTCTTTTCTATACATATGCATTCAATGGTGTGACTTTCTCTGTAAGCACTGCTTTCACTGCATCCTACAAATTTTGATAAGTTTTATTTTCATTTATTTCAAAATGTTTTAATATTTCACTTGATATATCTTCTTTGTCTCAGTGTTTATTTATAAGTGTGTTGAAGTAGTGTGTTTAGAAGTAGTGATCTCTGGGAGTTCCCTTTATGGCTCAGCAGTTAGCAAACCCGACTAGGATTCATAAGGATGCAGGTTTGATCCCTGGCCTTGCTCAGTGGTTTGGGGATCCAGCGTTGTCGTGAGCTGTGCTACAGGTTGCAGATGAGGCTCGGATTCCTTGCTGCTGTGGCTGTGGCATACATAGGCCATCAGCTGCAGCTCCAATTTGACCCCTAGCCTGGGAACTTCCATATACCACAAGTGCGGTCCTAAAAAGAAAAAAAGTAGTGATCTCCAAGTATTTTAGGATATGCCAGGTATATTTCTGTTATTAATTATTAATTTAATACCATTGCGACCATTTTTGTTTAATTCTCTTGTCATCTTTGTATGATTTATATTTGTTTAAATCTGTTAAGGTGTGTTTAATGGTACATAATGAGATCTGTCTTGGTGAGTGTTCCATGTGAACTTGGAACGAATTTGTATTCTGCTGGTTTTGGAAAAAGTATTCTATAATTGTCAGTTAAATCCAGTTGATTGGTGGCAGTGTTCAGTTTAACTAAGTCCTTGCTAAGTTTTTGCTTGTTGGATCAGTCAGTTATATAGTCTCCACCTATAATAGTAAATTCATCTATTTCTTTTTTGATGCTCTGTTGTTAGTACATACACATTAAAGGTTGTCATGTCTTCTTCCAGGATTGACCCCTTTATCATTGTGTAATGACTCTCTTTATCCCTGATAATTTTTCTTACTCTTAAATTGGCTTCCTTTGAAACCAATGTAACCATTAATGTAGCTACTTCAGCTTTCTTGATTAATTTTAGCATGGTAGACCTTTCTACATCACTTTACTTTTAACCTGTTTCTGTATTTTTTTATATATAATGATTTTTTCCATTATAGCTGGTTTACAGTGTTCTGTCAATTTGTTTCTCTATTTTTAAAGTTGGCTTCTTGCTTCTTGTGGACAACATATGGTTGGGTCTTGTTTTTTTTTTTTAATCTATCCTACCTTTTTATTGGTATATTTAGACCATTTACATTTAAAATGATTGTTCATCTAGTTGTATTAATATATACCAAAATCAGGTCTTCATCTTATTTTTTAAGGAATGAACACTCTCTTTTAATAATGTCATCTCCTTTACTGCACAGGTACTAGCTACATTTCCTTGGCTTTGCTTTCCTATACATTTGAAAAGTAAATCTGCTAAAGATAGTATAAAATTGAGCAGGAGAAAACATCCAAGGAAAAACAGCTAAACATCCCTGTTTTTACCTGGTGCCTAACTTGATCCTCAGAGAAAGGTTATGGGCTATTTTCTGACATAAAGTATGTGTGCTGATTTTTTTTTTTTTCTTTTTAGGGGCACAACTGTAGCATATGGAAGTTCCCAGGCTAGGAGTCAAATCGAAGCTGCAGCTGCTGGCCTGTGCCACAGCTCAGCAACATCAGATCTGAGCCACATCTGCAACCTACACTGCAGCTTGTGGCAACACCAGATCCTGAACCCACTGAGCGAGGCCAGGCATCAAACCCACATCCTCATGGATACTAGCCGGTTTCTTAATCCACTGAGCCACAGCAGGAGCTCCTGTGCCATGATTTTACTAATTCTACAACAGGAAGCAGAGGCGCTTGATAAGGCATCTCAGGTCACTTACTGAAGGTCCCACTGCCAACAATGGCTGAGGCTGGAATTTGATTTATTCATATTAAGCAGTTGAGGCCCTGACAATTTTGAAGGAGAAGAGCAGCTGCATATACCAATATCTTCTGTGATATGCTACTAGGGCTAAGGTAGAAGAGTATTCCTTGCATACTTTTTCTGAAACCCCAGGATCTCATCCATGCTGTTCCTCTGCCTGGACAACTCATCACCCATTCTCCACTGGACTAACTTCTCCTCATCCTTTATATCTGAATTTACAGGTCCCTTGTGGAGACTATACCCTTAAGTAATGTTATAGTTCCCTGCCATATGTTGCTAGGGCCCACTGAATTCTGCTCATCACGCAGAGCACAGAAGATTATTTGTTGTCTGCCTCCCCCAGCTGACTATGAATTCCATAAAAGCAGTGTCCATGCTTGCCTTTCTCAACCATGAAGCTCCAGATCCTCACTGCACAGAAGTGTGAGGTCCAGAGATCTTAGAAGAATTCTCTTCCTGCTGGGATCAAATGATTGGTTAGGGAGTGGGGGAGGTGCTATCATATATATGAATAATTCAATATCTTTTTCCTGTTCATCCAGGAAAAGTTTAAAAATGGATAAAAAGGTACAGCTAAAGATTGGCATTTTGATGGAATGAAAATGATGGATATCTAGGGAAGATACTGGATAGTTTATTTTACTATAGTATATGTATTGTATAATACACACACATGAAATTATATATTTTAACAATTAATGTATTTACAAGATAAAACACTCATAATACATAGAGAGAACTTATGTTCTCTCTATATATTATATGCAGTATATAATATATATAATATGTTAATACAGTATGTAGATAGGCAGATACCTAGATAAAGGGAAATATTCACTTCACACTGTAATTAATACTAAAACAGCCAGTTGGGATTTACAAAAGTGAACATTCTAGTACACTAAGTGAATGAAGCAGAAATTAGTAACTGAAATTAACAGAGTGCCTGTTAAATAGTGGGTGCTCAGTAAGTATTAGTTGTATAAATAAGCCTTTGCATAATTTTCTCCTTTGGTTGGCATTTATAGAGCCCTTAACTGTATGCTTCACCTAAATGCTGCCTGGAAGGCTTTCTGTGTTTCCATAGTAAGTACTCTCTTCTGTTCTGCACACTGCTTTTCAAAACTTCTCATCTCTCATCGAACCTGTCCTTTCACCTATCATCACCACCTCTGGTCATAGTATATAAGCCTACCTACAAAATCATCAAGGAAGGAGGAAAAAAAGTCTAGTTATTTTTAACACTCTATTGCATTATAGTTAATATACCAAAAAATGTACCCATTGTAACTCTAAATTTAAAGAATTTATAGGAAAATGTTAATAGTTGTACAAACATCACCACAATCCTGTTCAAGAACACTTTTGTTATCAATAAAGTTTCCTTTATGCCCATTTTTTGAACAGCCTTATTGTGGTATAATTGTCATTTAATAAACTGTACGTGTTAAAATTGTACAATTTGATGTTTTGATCTATGTATACACCTATACATAGCACTGCAAGCACTATAGTCAGGATAGGGACTATATACATGTCTCCCCAAAGGGTTTTCTAGCGACCCTTTGTAATCTCTTTCTCACCCCTCCCACTGCTCCCTTCCCCCACGTAACCATTAATCTGATTTCTATCATTTTTATTAGTTTATATTTCGTAGGGTTTCATATAAATGGAATAACACATGTAATTTCTTTCTGGATTCTTTCAGTCAGATAATTACTTTGAGATTCATTCATTGTGAATTATTTTGAGTTATTTTCTTCATGGTTGCTCTGAAGATTACAATATACATTTTAAATAAACCAGTCTACAAAAGATTAATGCTACTCTAAAAGCAGTAGTATATAGAAATTTGGCTCTAATACAGCACCCTTCCTCTCTCTTTTGTCTTACTATTTCATATATATTATCTTTATATATTATAAACCTGTAAATACAACAGTGCTGTAAGTTTTCATTAAACAATCATATTTTTAAAAAAACTGAGAAAAATATATGTACTGTATTTATTTTTTTGGCTGCATCCATGGCATTCAAAAGTCCCTGGGCCAGGGATTGAACCTGAGCCACAGCAGTGACAACACCAAATCCTTCACAGCTAGGCTATCGGGGAACTCCTATATATTTTCATATATAAGTAATATATATAGTATTTGCTCGTATATTTACTATTTCTGGCGCTTCTCATTGCATCTTATGTTTTCAAGCTAATTTTGGATGTAATTTCCTTTCTGTTTATATGACTCCCCTTAGGATTTCATGTAGAGCAGATCTGCTAGCAATAAATCCTCTTACTTTTCCTTTGTCTGGGAATGCCATTATTTTTATTTTTGAAAGATAGTTTCACTAGATAGAATTTTGGTTGACTTTTATTCTTTCAGTACTTTATGTATGTCATTTTTTTGTCTTCTGGCCTCCATGATTTCTTGTGGGAAGTGAGCTATTATCATATTGTTATTCCCCTATAAGTGATTGGTCATTTTTCTCTTGTTCCTCTTAAGATTTTCTCTTTGTCTTTTAGCATTTCAACTATGATGTGTCTATACCTTTCTGTTTATCCTACTCATGGTTGGTTGGGCTTTATATATATATATATTTAAATATTTTCTATTAAATTTCAAAGATGTTGGCCATTATTTCCTCAAATGTTTTCCCACCTTTCCCATTAAATATGTATTTAGGTGTATAACATTGTTTCACAACTTTCTGAGGCTTCTGTTTATTTTTCATTTTTTATTCTCTCTGCTTTTCTTTTAAATTTTTTAATTTTTTTAGCTGAGGCATAATTGACATACAACATTATATTAGTTTCAGGTGCACAATGTAATGATTCAATATTTGTATATATATGGTGAAATGATCACCACAATGTCTAGTTAGCATCTGTCACCATACATAGTTATAGAAATATTTTTGCTTGTGATGAGAACTTTTAAGATGTGCTTTCTTAGCGACTTTCAAATATAGAATACAATGTTATTAACTACAGTTGCCATGCTATAAATTACATCCCCAGGATTTATTTATTTTATAACTAGATTCCCTTCACCCATTTTGCCTACCCACCAACCTCTGTCTCTGGCAACCACCAATCTATTCTCTATACCTATGAGCTTGTTTTTGTTTGTTTGTTTATTTTTAGAGTCCACATGTAAGTGAGATCATATGGTATTTGTGTTTCTCTGTCTGACTTCTTTTACTTAGCATAATGCCCAAAAGGTCCATCTGTATTGTTCAAATGCCAAGGTTTCATTATTTTTATGGCAGAAAAATATTATATATGTTTTTCTTTATCCATTTATCTTTTGAAGGATATTTAGTTTATTTCCATATTTGGCTATTGTAAGTAATTCTGTAGTGAACATGGGGGTGTATATATCTTTTTGAGTTAGTGTTTTTGTTTCTTTCAGATAAATACTCAGAAGTCTAATTGCTAGATCATATTCTTTCTGCTCTTCAGATTATGTAGTTCTCTTCATATACAGTCAAGTTCACTGATACCTTTCTTCTGATACCTCAAATCTGCTGTTGCACCCCTCTAATGAATTTTTAATTTTATGATTGAAATTTTAAACTTCAGAATTTACATTTGGTCATTTTGAATAGTTTATCTTTTGAGACCCTCTATTCGTTGTGTCATTATCATCATATTTTCTTAGTTATTTTAGTATAGATTCCTTTAGTTCTTTTAACATATAGGCATACCTTGTTTTGTTGTGCTTTGCTTTATTGCATTTAGCAGACATTGCATCTTTACAGATTGGTTTGTGGCAACCTTGCACTGCCAAGGTTAGTATCTTTTAATGATAAAGTATTTTTCTTTTTGGGGCCACACCTGTGGCATATGAAAGTTCCCAGGCTAGGGGTCAAATCAGAGCTGCAGCTGCTGGCCTATGCCACAGCCACAGCAATGCCAGATCCAAGCCACACTGCAGCTTATTGCAACACCAGATCCTTAACCCACTAAGCAAGGCCAGGGATCAAACCCGTATCCTTATGGATACTAATCAAGGTCTTAATCAACTGAGCCACAATGGGAACTCCCAATAAAGCAGTTTTTAGTTAAGGTATGCACATTGTTTTTTTTAGATATACTGTTATTGCATATTTGATAGACTACAGTGTAGTGTAAATATAACTTTTACATACACTGGGAAACCAAAAACTTTGTGTGACTTACTTTGTTATGGTACTTGCTTTATTGCAGTGATCTGGAATCAAATCCTATCTCCAACATGTGCCTGTAGCTCTGACAGCTGCTTTGAATGATTTGTCTGGTAAATATAACATCTGGGCCAACTCAAAGTCAGTTTTGCCTATTTTTTGCCTATTTTTTTTCTTCCTATGTATGTGTAACATTTTCATTTGGTTATCTCAAAAGTTTGAATTGTAAACTAGATAGTTTAGATAATATATTACAGGAATTCTGGATTTGGTTTTACCTTTATGAGTTTTGTTTTTTTTTTTTTCCAGAGAGTTGCCTGGCTTTAACATTGTAATTTCTCACTCCATGATAAGCAGCCACTGAGACCTCTGTTGAACTTTTTTTTTATTTTAATTTTTTATTCTAGCTTCCCATTGGTTACCCCTATTTCTACATAGCTTAGTGGTTAGGCAGTGATTTTCAGAGATCTTGAGCCTATAAAGCTTCCAACCCCAGCTGATCTGGGAAATAAAATCAATATTTCAGTCAATTATAGGAGTTCCTATTATGGCTCAGCAGGTTAAGAACTAGTATTCATGAGGATGCAGGTTCGATCCCTGGCCTCATTCAGTTGTTTAAGGATCTGGCATGGCTACAAGCTGTGGCATAGATCGCAGCTATGGCTCGGATCCAGTGTTGCTGTGGTGTAGGCCTGCAGCTGCAGCTCCGATTTGTCCTCTAGCCTGGGAACTTCCATATGCCACAGGAGCAGGAGTAAAAAGAAAAGTTCAGTCAACTCTCAAGTCTACTTTCACTTTTATTTTTTCCTTGCGTCTCTTGGCTCTCTCCCATAAGCATGCATATTTTCCCAGTCAGCCAGTGATATGTAGAGCCCTAGTATGGAGCTCTCATTTTCAAAATCTCTCCCATCAAATTCCTGCATGGTCCACTGCTTGTTCCATTGGAACCTCAAACTTGGACTACCAAGTGAGTAGATTTTACCATTTGTTTCCTAATGAATTTACACCTTTTAGCTAACAATAGCCCAGCTTTTCATCATCTGATCCAAGTGGATTCACTTCCTCTCAGAGTAAAGCTGCTAAGTTTTTGGCCAGCCCATAGTTTGGTAAACTATCCTTCTCACCTTCGCAGCTGAAGGGCAATGAAAGGGGTGCTGAATGGGAACAGCCTTATGCAACGAGACCACAGACTCCTATTCCTACACACAGCTCTAGCAGTTTTCCAAGGCTACCATGTCTCAATAAGTTGTTTGCCTTCAGTAGAGGTTCAGAGACATAAAATGGTTACTTGTTTTGTATCTGTCTTAGCTTGTCTATAGTGATGCTCTCAGCTACAAATGCCTGGGGGCACTGACCTGGACCTTTTCTTCTTGTGAGGAGCCCCCACAGAAATTTCCCTAACTGGAGCCAGTGTTGTGGCTAGACTTGCCCTTGTGATTCTTATTATAACATCAAGACATACCTAAGCAACCACTATCAGGGAGCTTTGAAAAATACAAGGGGAGTTCCCGTCGTGGCGCAGTGGAAACGAATCCGACTAGGAATCATGATGTTGCGGGTTGAATCCCTGGCTCCGCTCAGTGGGTTTTGTCAGGCGTTGACATGAGCTGTGGTATAGGTCACAGACGTGGCTCGGATCTGGCATTGCTGTGGCTCTGGAGTAGGTCAGCAGCTGTAGCTCCAATTAGATACCTAGCCTGGGATCCTCCACATGCCACAGGTGCAGCCCTAAAAAGACAAAAGACAAAAAAAAAAAAAAGAAAGAAAGAAAGAAAAAAGAAAAGAAAAGAAAAATACGAGGTTTATTACTGACAAGTCCTGGAGTGTATATGGCATACCTAGGGCCACAAATGGTCACTGGAGGAGAGACAGAGAAATAGAGGGCACACCTGAAGCTGAGGTTCTGCCTTTATTTGGGATGAGGGTGGGGCACCTAGGGTTTCATAGGTTCACTTTCTGTTGGCAAATTTAAACAATGAGGATGGAAACTAAAGCATGGGAAGGGAAAAGCAGAATCACTCAAATGGTCAATAATCTAGGTCAACCAAGCCTTTCTAAAATGAGTGGTATGACCTGGCTCTTTATCTGGTTGTATATTGGACAATGTGCTGGAAATGAATGCTTTAGCAATCAAAAGTTAAATGTCAGACACTTACTACATTGCTTTGGACCATTTTGTTCAGATTTATACTTGCTTTTTTTTTTTTTTTTTTTTTGTCTTTTTGCCTTTTCTTGGGTCACTCCCACAGCATATGGAGGTTCCCAGGCTAGGGGTTGAATCGGAGCTGTAGCCACCGGCCTACACCAGAGCCACAGCAATGCAGGATCTGAGCCACGTCTGCGACCCACACCACAGCTCACGGCAACACCAGATCGTTAACCCACTGAGCAAGGCCAGGGATCGAACCTGCAACCTCATGGTTCCCAGTCGGATTCATTAACCACTGTGCCATGACGGAACTCCGATTTATATTTGCTTTTGACAGAGAAAATTAGCTAAAATTTCAAGCAACTACAGCCAGAACTTCTACTCTCTCAGGTAGAATTTTTCTCATTTTCTCACAACCAAACCTAAAACTTGGCCGCATTCATGCTTGTATCAGTTATTGCTGTGTAACAAATACCCCCAAGATTTAGTGGCTTAAAATAATACCCATTTATTTACCTCTTCTTTCTCTGGGTAAGCAATTAAAACTTAGCTCAAATAATCAGTTCTTCTGGTCGCAGTTGGGCCTGTTTATATTCCTTTGGTGAACTGACAGATAAACCTGGGACTGGATCATTTAAAATGGCTCCAGATGGAATGGATTTTCTGTCTCTGCTACATGTGGTCTCTTATCCTTCAGCCACTGGCCCAGGATTATTCATCTGGAAACTGAGAGTTCAAGATTGAGAGCAGAAGTATTCAAGGCTTATTTAGAATATACAGAGAATTAACACTGTACTATTTGTTCTGCATTGTATTAGTCAAACCAAGTTCCAAGGCCAGCCCCAATTCAAGTCTGAGTAAAATAAACTCCACCTCTTGATATGAGGAGCTTCATTGGAAAAGGACATAACCCAAGGATGGATAGAGAATTCCATTTTTTAAAAATGGATCACAGCACACATCCTCCCTTCCTTTACGGTAGAATAGATGTCCTTTCTTCCATCTAAGATAAATCCCTCTACTTGTGCTCTGTACACTCACTTCGCCCACCTTTTAACTCTCTGGAGGGAAGTTATCATCCTTAGTAGTTTTTCCTTCCATTCCTGGTATGAAATGGAGCAATCAGGCAAAAAGAAGATGATAGTTTTTATTTATGGATATTTATGTGAGATATCATAATGGGTGAGGTTATCCTTTACGTGTGAATTTCCAGATAGTCCCTTGTTCATTTGTAAGTATGAAAATGATGTTCTTGCCAAAATGGATGCTTTGTGTTATTCGATATTTTCCTTCTGTTCAACAATAATCAAGGTAGTATTGACAAACATGCTTGCTCCCTAGGTCCTTATTACATTGTTGCTTTAATAATTCCTATTGGCCCCATTAAACAGATGAAGAAAATGAAACTCATCAAGGCATTGCTTGGAAGTGAAGAAATGGATAAACACATTTTGAATCTATACATGCTCTGCCAGATTTTGTGTTTTCTTCATCCCATATTTCAAGTGATATACTGAGGGTTTGTAAAAAAATGATCACAGCTGAAGCCCATTTTGAGGGATGGAGGTAACATAGAAATGAAGACTTTGTCACATTCCTGTTCTGATACACAGATTTCCTTTGCTCCTCATCACATACAGCTTTTTATACAAGTAAAGGCTTGAAATTGCACTGGCTTAAACTTGATGGACATTGATTATAATGATCTAGACTGCACCAAGTTTTAATTCTTGTTCAGAGATCACTGGAAATAGTCTGATAGTATGACATATATTTAGTCCAAAATATTACATGTTAGCTTTTTTCTCTTTTAGTCTGACAGATTATTGACTTACAAAAGATACTTTTTGTTTGTTTGACTGATTTTAATATTGTTATTTTAGTGTATTTTTTAGTTGTGAAGATTGAAAGTCATTAATGTATTAGGAAACAGGAAAAAAAAAGCAAAAACTCAACATTTTCACATAATCCTGCTCAGTCATTTTGCTTTTTATCTATAATGCAAAAATATTTCAATATTTTACATTTTTAACAAATATACAATATATAGTTTTTGTCTTGGGTATTTCAGTTAATATTTCTGATTCAAAACATAATAATGTTTTTGGCTGCACCCAAGGCATGCAGAAGTTCCTGGACCAGGGATTGAACCCATTCCACAGCAGCTGCCCAAGCCACAACAGTGCCAATACTTGATCTTAACCCACTGAGCCACCAGGAAACTCCAAAAAATAATAATGTTTAAAGTAAAACACAACAATGGAGATTTGGGGGAAAAGAAGAGTAAACAGGGGAGTTCCCATTGTGGCTCAGCATGTTAAGAACACGACATAGTGTTCATGGGGATGTGGTTTCAATCTTGGCCAGTGTTCATGGGGATGTGGTTTCAATCTTGGCCTCACTCAGTGGGTTAAGGATCTGGTATTGCAGCAAGCTGCAGCGTAGATCACAGATGTGGCTTGGATCTGGTATGGTTGTGGCTGTGGTGTAGGCTTCAGCTGCAGCTCCAATTTGACCCCAGCCCAGGAACTTCTATATGTTGCAGGTACAGCTGTTAAAACAAAACAAAACTAGAATAAACAGACTGTATAGGGCTCCCAAATTAAAATGTACATTAATAGGCATAACACTGGTTAAAAAATTAATTCAGTAATTATAAGCAATTTGATTATATATCTAGAAAAAGGAAGATAGTTAGTGGTAAAAATAAATCCTACTTAAAGTGCTTAACACAAGAAATACTCCTAGTTTAATATTTCCCACTATACCATAAGTAATAAATTATTGAAACTAATAATTTCAATAATTTACTAAAAGCAAAAATATCTAAGAATAATAAAGATGTGGCTTCAGTTATTAAATGGGGGTAAGAACAAAAGGTAATTTGAACAAACTGAAATATTTATTGTGCAACTGAATTTGAAGACTATGTTATAAAGATATAAATGATTTGATATCCTCAATAGATGTTCCAAAGGCACTCAGTAAATTCAACACCTATTCCCATTTTTAAACTATATATTTTGAAACTAGATTTGTAGTAGACTATATTGAGGTGAGTTTTTTCTGTAAAAAGACACAGCATGATTTTACACCACTGGAAGAAATTTCATTAAAGTTAGGACCAATATAAATATGCTCATTATCCCTACTCCCTAATATTGCTTTAGAAAATCTCTATGCCAAAAAAGGTATGAAAAAGAGATAATGCATATAACTTTAAAGGAAGGAGAAAAAATAATCATTTCTTACAGGCTTATGATGATAGTATATTTGGGAAAATACATGGAAAATAACACAAAATGTCTTGTTGTACATGAATTCTATGAAAGGCTAGAATAAGATATCAATAACTTTTATGTGTATCAGCAAGAACCACGTACAAAACATAATGGGAGAAATGATGGCCTTCACAATAGGACCTAGTTAAAAAGAAAGGATAAAATGGAGAGTTTTAAAAGAAAGTTTGAAGGATAAATGGGAGGACAGTTTTTCAGAGCTAGGGATGATTGAGGTGATGGCTGGGGTGATCAAAAAGCAATCACAATGCCCCTCTCAGATTATAAAGTCCCCAGGTTCTAGCCATGTCACAAGAATACTTCCCAATCATCTGGCAGGATTCCCATGTCTCATCTATGTATCATTTTGTATAATTCATTGTAATTGAATAAATTCAGCATTTCCACAACTGATTTTGCCCATCCAGTCTCAGTGTCTTTGCAAAGGCCTGTGCCAAGGGAAGGGGGAAGAGGAGAAAGGCATGCTAACACAGGAAAGGGGTTATGGGATAGGCAGCTCCTCTAATGATAATGGTAGGCAAAATCTTACTTCCAGAGCACAAGGGCCATAACTTACAGGGGTAATACACTCCCAAAAAATATCAATGGAATCTTAGTTGAAGAACTCAACATAACTGTGTTCATATTCATCAATTAGAATAACTTGAGAAAGAATGCAAAATCTAAGAAGAGTAAAATCACTTTTAAAAGCATGGCATTCCAATTTCTGAATTTGCAATAATTATCAAATCTTTTACTAATGTTGCTTAAGTATTATTTGCTAAGTGCTTTTAACTTTAGCTCCCATGTTTTATCTTCACCAAAAAGGAGAGAAACAATAGTCACAAAATTTGATAGGGATTGCATTGAATCTGTAGATTGCTTTGAGTAGTATGGCCATTTTTACAATATTAATTTTTCCAACCCAGGAGCTTGGAATATCTTTCCATTTCTTTACATATTCTTTAATTTCCTTGATTAATGTTTTATAGTCCTCAGCATATAAGTCTTTCATCTCCTTGGTCAGGTGTATACCCAGGTATTTGATTTTTGGGGGTACAATTTTAAAGGGTACTGTATTTTTGTATTCCCTTTCTAGTATTTCATTGTTCATATACAGAAATGCGACTGATTTCTGAATGTTAATCTTATATCCTGCTACTTTGCTGAATTTGTTGATCAGTTCAAGTAGTTTTGGGTTGAGTCCTTAGGGTTTTCTGTATATAGTATCATGTCATCTGCATACAGGGACAGTTTTACCTCTTCTCTTCCTATTTGAATGCCTTTTATTTCTTTTGTTTGTCTGATTGCTGTGGCTAGGATTTCCAGTGCTATGTTGAATAACCGTGGTAAGAGTGGGCATCCTTGTCTTGTTCCAGATTTTAGTGAGAAGGCTCTCAGCTTTTCTCCATTGAGTATTATTTGCTGTGGGTTTTTCATAAATGGCTTTGATTATGTTAAGGAATGTTCCCTCTATACCCACTTTGGTAAGAGTTATTATTATGAAATGGATGTTGGACTTTGTCAAATGATTTTCTGCATCTATTGAGATGATCGTACGTTTTTTGACTTTTCTCTTGTTAATGTGGTGTATGACATTGATTGATTTGCATATGTTGAGGCATCCTTGTGAACCTGAGATGAATCCCACCTGGTCATGGTGTATGATTTTTTTGATACATTATTGGATTTGGTTAGCTAAAATTTTGTTGAGAATTCTTGTGTCTATATTCATCAATGATATTGGCCTATAGTTTTCTTTTTTGGTGGTATCTTTGTCTGATTTGGGGAATAGGGTGATTGTGGCATCATAGAATGCCTTTGGGAGTGTTCCATGACATTTTTCACAAAACTAGAACAAACAATACAGAAATTTATATGGAACCACAAAAAAAAAACAAGAATTGCCAAAGCAATTCTGAGGAACAAAAACCAAGCAGGAGGCAAAACTCTCCCAGACTTCGGGCAATACTACAAAACCACAGTGATCAAGACAGTGTGGTCCTGGTACCAAAACAGACAGACAGACCAATGGAACAGAAGAGAGAACCCAGAAATAAACCCAGACACCTATGGTCAATTAATCTTTGACAAAGGAGGCAAGAACATAAAATGAGAAAAAATAGTCTATTCAGCAAGCATTGCTGGGAAACCTGGACAGCTGCATGCAAAGCAATGAAACTAGAACACACCCTCACACCATGCACCAAAATAAACTCCAAATGGCTGAAAGACTGACATATAAGACAAGACACCATCAAACTCCTAGAAGAGAACATAGGCAAAACATTCTCTGACATCAACCTTACAAATGTTTTCTCAGGTCTGTCTCCCAAAAACAACAGAAATAAAAGCAAAAATAAACCAATGGGACCTCGTCAAACTGACAAGCTTTTGCATGGCAAAGGAAACCAAAAAGAAAACAAAAAGACACCTTCCAGAATGGGAGACAATAGTGTCAAATGATGCAACTGACAAGGGCCTAATCTCTAGAATATACAAACAACTTATACAACTCAACAGCAAAAAAGCCAACAACCCAATGGAAAAATGGGCAAAAGACCTGAATAGACATTTCTCCAAGGAAGATATACAGATGGCCAACAAGCACATGAAACAATGCTCAACATCCCTGATTATTAGAGAAATGCACATCAAAACTACCATGAGATACCACCTCACACCAGTCAGAATGGCCATCATTCATAAGTCCACAAATAACAAGTGCTGGAGGGGGTGTGGAGAAAAGGGAACCCTCCTGCACTGATGGTGGGAATGTAAGCTGGTACAGCCACTGTGGAGAACAGTATGGAGGTACCTTAGAAAACTATGCATAGAACTACCATATGACCCAGCAATCCCACTCTTGGGCATATATCCGGACAAAACTTTCCTTAAAAAAGACACACGCACCTGCATGTTCATTGCAGCTCTATTCGCAATAGCCAAGAGCTGGAATCAACCCAAATGTCCATGGACAGATGATTGGGTTAGGAAGAAGTGGTATATATACACAATGGAATACTACTTGGCCATGAAAAAGAACAAAAGAATGCCATTTGCAGCAACATAGATGGAACTAGAGAGTCTCATCCTGAGCGAAATCGGAAAGAGAAAGACAAATACCATATGATATCACTTATATCTGGTATCTAATATACAGCACAAAGGAACCTTTCCACAGAAAAGAAAATCATGGACTTCAAGAATAGCCTTGTGGTTGCCAAGGGGGAACGGGAGGGATTGGGATGGACTGGGCGCTTTGAGTTAATAGATGCAGACTGTTGCCTTTGGGATGGATTAGCAATGGGATTCTGCTGTGTAGCACTGGGAACTCTTGTCTGGTCACTTATGATGGAACATGTAATGTGAGAAAAAATAAGATGTACATGTATGTGTAACTAGGTCCCCATGCTGTACAGTAGAAAAAAATAATAAAAATTTATAAAAAATAGTCACAAAACTTGCTTTTGTAGTAGAAATTAAATCTATAGTCAAGGGTGTAAATGCTTAACATCGCTTAGGTAGAAGGAAAGGGAAATGTTTAAGTCATTCAACATTGCTTGAGAACAATCTATGTGCCAGGTCCTGTGCTAAGCACTTCGTCTTCTCTAATTCTCATAATATCTTGCTATTAATGCTAATTATATAAAAGGGAACCAAAGATTAGAGAGGAGTTGGGATTTGATGTCAAGTTTTTCTGGCTCCCCAGCCTGTGCTTTTTCCACCACCACCATGATTTATTTAAAGAATTATTTCATTGAGTACTGTTTTTTGTTATGTCATTTTTTGGTGGCATATAGAGCTTACAGTTTAAATAAAGTCCCTGCCTGCTTAAAAACACCATTTCCCTGGATGGTGTTTGCTGCATTGGTTTTTCCTTCTTTAGGATATAATGAATAATCTTGAGTGTTATCCTAATACAGATCTGCATTCCAATTACATTCCCAGCAGTTAATAGCTGTGTAACCTTGCACAAATTGTTTAAACAGTTGGAGCCTCAGTTCCCTCAACATGTATAAAACTTTATGTAGTCACTCAGAAAAGAAAATAGTCTATTTTGCCATGACCCCATGCAACCATTTTGATAAAGGCTTCACCTTCACAAAGGATTCAGCGACATTTTGGGTAATGATGGTATTGTCTATTATGTTGCCTCTATTGTATATTAAATGTTGGATGTGTTTATCACCCACACTAGTGTATAATATTAATAAATTAATCTGGCCCACACTTAGCTATATTCAAATAAAAGCATCTGGTAAATATAACCAAGTTAAAAGTCACAATATAGGAAAAATTGAATTTTCTATTCAATGGGTTAATGTTTCCATCGAACTGTTGGATATAAACTTTAAAAAGAACTTTCAAGAGGAATCACATCATCTTGCAGAGGAAGAGACCAAGAATGTATTTGATCAGCTAGGATACACTGACACCAAGTATACATTAGGTGCTATGGAGGGCACAGAGATGAATCCTTTATAAATCCTTCCTTCAAGAGGATAAGAGTCTACTTGGGAGGAGAAACAGAAACAAATCATAACCTTTCTTCTTGATGATCTACTCTGTGCCATGCAAATGTGTGTGTGTATATATATGTAATTATATATTATATATAAATATATATACACTTTTTTCTCAATTGGGTTTTCTCAGGGTTGCTGAGAGGTGAATAACTAGTGAGTGCTGAAGCTGGGACTTACACTAAGTATGTTTGACACTAAAGCTGATCCTTCTTCCACTCATTATGGAAACACTTACTTCATATGCAGTGGCATGTATAATTCCCAATGGGACAGTTTTGGAAAGAATTCACATCTGGAAAATCCAGGCATACAGCAAGACTTCTCTAGCTTCCCCCTAGAGAGCCAGGTCACTCTCAAAGCACAGGTAAGTAGCATGCTGAAACCAACAGGCCATTTGTATATATCCTAACCTTTTTGTTTGTGTTAGTGTCAACTTAAAGAAAAGTGCACAGTGTAAAAGTTGTGAGTTAAGTTTTATTCAGGACTTTACTGAGGACTACGGGCTGGGAGACAGCCTCTCAGACAGCTCTGAGGAACCAGGACATACGTGAATTTTTTTGGCTGGAAAATATAGGTAGTCAAACATACATCTTAGTTAAAAAAATGACTGTTAATTACAAAGAACAGATAGTTCAGGTTAACAATCCTAGTGCTTTTCTATGTGTGGGAAGATGCAAGAATCTAGAGTCATTAAAATTTTTCTTTAGATATGCATCTTAACTATCTAGGGGCCTATATATCCGAAGCACAGAAAGTTTCGTCCAATTTTTTCCTATCCTGAGTTCCTCTCAAGGGGCACTGTTAGTGGATGACTGAAGTGGGTTGCAGTTTAACTCTTTGCATAACAGATGATTAGTAACACTCTTTATTCTTTTTGTTTACATTAGGAATGAGTGGAGAGCTTGGGAAATGAGAGCCATTATATTGGGCCCTTCTGTGGAAGGTAGATGTTTTACCCAGTATAAAGGGCTGGGAAGCTGGCCCTTTGTTTCTTCCATTTCTGTGGGGTTCAATGCTGAGAGAAGTTCCTCAGAAACAGTTGTTATTTTGGAAAGGGTCTATGAAAGGCCTAGCTAAGAGCCTTGAGCCACTCACCGTTGGGCAGTGCTTTCACCTCCATCATTCCTCTCTGGGAGGTGCTAGAAAAAAAGTTTCTTTAGAGACTTCAACAGATTTTAAGTCGAACCGAAAGACCTATGGGACATATTTTGGTGGGTAGAAATGAAAACATACTGCAAGGATGGCGTTAAAAGACCAAGAACTGAAAATTGATTCTACCCTGTGGTTTTAATTGTAGAACAGTTCCTGACACATTGTATTCACTCAATAGATGTTAATTGATTGAATTAAGATGTTTGTGTTCCCCACTAGATTTTGAGATCTTTGAAGGCAAGGGCCATATTTCGTTGGTCTTTGTAAATCCAGCATCCAGTTCACTGTCTATATCCTGAACATCACTAAATTCTGAATCAGTTATTCTTTTGTGAGTAACATTGATAAGAAAATCATCCTCCCAATGTGGACATAGTCCAGAAAATATTGATGTAGGCCTCATGTATTTTGCTTTTGTGTACAGGTACCAAACAAATTATTCTTTCTAATCAGCTGTGAGTTTTTGAGGGCAAAGAAATCTGACTCATTATCTTTGGCATTCCACACAGTAGCTAGTATTTATAGTTACATGTAATGATTTATTGCAGCTTTTCCGTGATCTCAGTCATTCAAGTGTCACTCTTATGGTTTTTACTTTATCTGTGTGCAATCTGTACCTTTATTAAAATGTTTTTGTTTCTGAAATAAAAAAAGTGTCTTTTAAAGTGAAACAACTCTAAGATTAAGATTAAGAACACATCAGAGGGAGTTCCCACTGTGGTGCAGTGGGTTAAGCATCTGACTGTAGCAGCTCTGGTCACTGCAGAGACATGGATTTGACCCCTGGGTGGCGTAGTTGGTTAAAGGATCTACCATTGCTGTAGCTGTGGCATAGGATGCAGCTGCTGCTCGGATTCAAACCCTGGCCCAGGAACTTCAATATGCCCCAGGTGCAGTCATTAAAAAAAAAATAATATAAAATAATGTTATGAAATATTCCAAAATGAATTTAAGATTCAGTACAAGTATTAGTAATCTAGTGGTGTGTGTGTATGTTAACTAATTTCCCCTCTTTTTCAGTCCTCGTAATAGCTCTTCTAGAAAAATGTTCTTCCCATGACCAAAGATGAGATTAAGACCCAGGGAAGTTAGGCCACAGTCCAGGGTCACACAGCTAGGATAAGAGAGAACCTGAACTCTCACTCAGGATTTTTTTTAGATACTAAAGCCCACATGCAGTGCACTGTAGGCAGTCACCAAACGTATTATTCCCAAGTGCTTTCCCCTGATTCTTTTCTCCCTTTTCTCATTGATCCAGACTTCCTTGGTTTTCAGGCTATCTATCTCCTCTTCACACTTTCAGCAGCTTCTCATCCCACAGGCCACTCCCCGGATCTGTACCCACTGCTTGTACACTGGCGCCTGCTATAACAGAGGAAAATGGATATTTTGAAGTCCTTCTGAGAACATGAAATAATTGTTATCTACACCTTCCTGATAACTGCTAAAGAATGAGCATCTAATGAGGGCTCTCTGTTATCTAGTTTCTTGGAGTGAGAATGCTGGTAGGGGCCTGAGGAAGAGATGGAGAAAGCGCCCTCCTTGTGCCAAGGACTGGGGGAGGAGATTAAGTCTGGAGGATCCAGAGGCTGCTGTGAATGTGGGGGAGGGAGAGTGAGCTGTTGGTCTGCAGGAAATGTAGGAGATAAGGGCTCGGCTCATCACCCAGTCAATAACCATAGGTTTTAACTAGAGAGATGTAAGAAGTTTTGGGGAACTGTCTAATAAAGAAATCGCCTTCCAAATTGAAGCTGTGACCAGGGACTTTGCCCTTGGGTTCACAAAAATCTTTCCATTGTTTTCAGAAGCTGAGTGGCCAGATCAAGGAAACTTGAGGCAGAAATTATTTGAGGTGAGGTAGGATTCAAGGAATGATGAATCTGGAGCTGGTAACAAAGCCAAGCAGCAGGAGGAAGGGGGAAAGGAACTATGTTGCTTATTGGTGCCCTCCCTCCACCATGTCAGGTACTTTATAGGTATTATTCCGTGAACACTTCAGAGCCAATCTACTAGGCATGTCCCTGCACATGACAGATGAGGAAATAGATTCAGAATGAGTGAAGGAATTAGCAGCCCAACAAAGTGATATGAAGATAATTTAAACTGAAAACATCTGGAGTTCCCATCCTGGCAGCGCAGAAATGAACATGACTGGCATTCATGAGGAGGCAGGTTCAATCCCCGGTCTTGTTCAGTGGATTAAGGATCTGGCATTCCCACGAGCTCTGGTGTAGGTTGCAGATGTGGCTCGGATCCCATGTTGCTATGGCTGTGGTGTAGGCCAGCAGCTACAGCTCTGATTGGACCCCTAGCCTGGGAACCTCCATATGCTGTGGGTGTGGCCCTAAAAAAGACAAAATAAATAAATAAATAAATAAACTGAAAACATCTGAACAGACAGCAGTCATAGAAAGAAATATTATCTAAATTTAATACCAAAAATAGACTGCCACTGACCTGTTCCCCTAGAAGGTTTCCAGATTGAAAGAAGACCCTCCGCACCAGAAAGTGTGGATTCGGCTTTCATAAACCTCCCCCTCACCACCACACACACACATACATGGTAATTTTGAGCTTGGAAGCAGATAGACTGCCCATTCTAGACCCTTCCATAACCTTTCCATGGAAGCCCTAGCCTCCCTCCCTTTTGTTAATCTGCTGTATAAATCTCTCTTGCTACTCTTTGAGTTACTCTTTTTTTATATATTTATTTTTTAAATACAATTTATTTCCCAATCCTTAAATGAATAGATACAACTTATAGTAAATAAGAGACATTTCAAAAAAGAGGAAAACTTCTCAAATTTTGCTACTTTAACCAACCTGCAGTATATAATATGGTAATTAAATTTTAAGCCACAGCTTTACATTTCTGGAATTATGGCAAAGACCAATTCCTATTGAAAACAATTCAAAATGCTATGGTAAATAACACTGTGATTTATCCTTTTGGGCATATTTTGTCTGAAATTAATTGTTGCTGTAAGAAAATAAGAACTGATTTTTTTGTTCTAATTCAATAGTCATCATTCCAGACAGCCCCAAATTGTTCTAATATTTCATGAAAAGGGGCACTTCCTTGGCTTTTCCTAGACCAACTCAGAAAGGAAGAGATTCACAATAAAGTGGTTCTGACAAATACTTGGCAAACGAGTGATTCAGGTGCTCCTCTACAATATATTCTCTTCCTGATGGTTTTAGCGTCCCATACCCCCTGAATACACAGTCTTTTCTCAAACTCTTTTCATGATGTATTTTTCTAGAGAAGTCTGAAAAATTGCTATTATTGATAGAATGTTAACTATATTCCAGGAACTGGCTTAATTTACCTCCCATCCAAGGGAATACAAACTGTTCAATCCACAAAACAACGTAAACAATACAGACAATTAATTACTGATTTTTGTTTCTTTTGTCTTTTTTTTTAGGGCCACACCCCACGGCATATGGAGGTTCCCAGGCTAGGGGTCTATTCAGAGCTATAGCTGCCAGCCTACACCACAGCCACAGCAACACCAGATCCTAGCCACATCTGTGACCTACACTACAGCTCACGCTCAGGCAATGCTGGATCCTCGACCCACTGAGAAAGGCCAGGGATCGAACCTGCAACCTCATGGTTCCTAGTCGGATTCGTCTCCACTGTGCCACAACGGGAAATCCTAATTACTGATTTTGAATATTAGGAAAGTGAAACTCAGAGAGGAGAAGCAACTAACCCAAGGTCATATGGTTAGTAGCTGAAAAAACTACAGAGCTGGAATTTAACTTGGTCAGTGGTATGCTAGTTAAGTGTTTAAAAAGCAGCAAGGGAAAAAGGAGAGGCCTGTAAGTACATGTTTTGTTGAGTTTTCTGATTTTCTTGATGGAAATAGTTCACAGTAGCCAATTTCAAGGAAGGGATGCATATAATCAGCTCTCAAGAGCCAGTGCGAACCAGCTTCAGCATACCACTATGATGGGGTAAGCCACTGAACAGTCAGCATCATAATCTCCTCACCACAAACTGATAATAACTTCACTGAAGGAATGCTCTGAAGGCTTACTGAGAGAGTGGCTAACCCTGGACTTGGCCCATAGGTGCTCAAAGAATGTTTGTTTAGAGTAATAATGACAAAAATATCTACTTTCTTTGTAACAGTAAAACAAGATCATTACCACTTCCCTTAACTAACTCCTGAGTTGAACCTACTCTTAATGAGCAATAGCTAATCGTTTTTATGAGAATATTCCTGTATGGGTCTTGTCCTAAAGACAAATTTAAAAACTAACATTTAAGCAATAATTTATAACGTGTAGCACAGAAAACTATAGACTGACTAGGTTCTGAGTGGCGCACGTTATCTTTCTGAGTCATAGCTCCTATTAAATAGGCATTATATGAGTTACATTTCGAGTCTGGTTGGATAATGACAATTTGGTGGCACATCTAGCATGGAGTCTGGTACATAGTGCAAGCACTACATATGGTACCTGTAGATTGATATAGTAATTCGCACCCTGAAGCTTTCCCTGATATAGTAATTTTCACCCTGAAGGTAGGAAGGATGTTCTTCTTTCCCCCAGGGACACCAAACAAGATTAGGAGAAAAGATTGCTTACTTAACAGAAGGATAGCATGTGCTATCAAGCAGAGTCCCCACAGAGGGTGAGCATGTTTCCCAGGGTCACGAAGCAGCTTCAGAATTCTCACAGATTCCTAAGATTGAAAAAAATAAAAGCTCACACAAGTGTCTTTGTGGTCTCAGAAGGTATGGTCAGTAAGTAAAATGGCTTACATTCCCTGTTCATTTGTAAAAGCTTTTAAGTGGCTTTCTGTACAATGAGCCTATTCTGCAGTGATGCCTCATTAACAGGCACCAATGGTAGAGTGGTTATGACCACAGGCTCTGATTCAAGCATTATTTTTTGCAATCTGTTTGGAAGGAAAGCAGCTTTTACCTTTCATCTTATTTTATTTCATGTTTCGTATTTCGAGAACGTTTTTTCCAATAATTAGCTGTGTTTTAGTTTTTCCAAACCAGTTATGTTCTGTAAGAGATATCAATTATATGTTTAGTTTGTGAGATTCTCTTTTTTTTCCTTTTTTTTTTTTTTTCTCTTTTTGCCTTTTCTAGGGCTGCTCCCATGGCATATGGAGATTCCCAGGCCAGGGGTCTAATCGGAGCTGTAGCCTCCGACCTGCACCAGAGCCACAGCAATGCAGGATCTGAGCCGCGTCTGCAACCTACACCACAACCTCAGGGCAACGCCAGATCCTTAACCCACTGAACAAGGCCAGGGACCAAACCCGCAACCTCATGGTTCCTAGTCGGATTCGTTAACCACTGCGCCACGACGAGAACTCCTCCATTTTCATTTGCATGTAATTTTTAATATAAATGCAGGGACATGAAACATTAATGCAAGTCAAAATATTTCAGTTAACAAATTTCAACTGTTCAACTTTGTAACAGTTATAAATAAACCTGTTATTTTTTTTCTGGACAAAGCATTTGCATTTTTAAAAACAAGTAAATTTCCCATCAACTGCAACTAAATGGTGTTTATAGCTCTTTTTTTAAATTTATTTCTTATGGTTATTTCCCCAAAACACTTTTTTATTTCCACTGTACAGCATGGGGACCTAGTTACACATACATGTATACATAATTTTTTCTCCCATGGTTGTGCTTCATTGTCAGTATCTAGACATAGTTGAGTGCTACACAGCAGGATCTCATTGTAAATCCATTCCAAGAGCAATAGTTTGCATCCATTGACCCCAAGCTCCCAATCCCTCCCACTCCCTCCCCCTCCCCCTGGGCAACCACAAGTATTTTCTCCAAGTCTATGATTTTTTTTTTCCTCTGGAAAGGTTCATTTGTGCTGTATATTAGATACCAGATATAAGTGATATCATATGGTATTTGTCTTTCTCTTTCTGACTTACTTCACTCAGCATGAGAGTCTCCAGTTCTATCCATGTTGCTGCTAATGGCATTATGTCATTCTTTTTTATGGCCGAGTAGTATTCCATTGTGTATATATACCACTTCTTCCTAACCCAATCATCTGTCCATGGACATTTGGGTTGATTCCAGCTCTTGGCTATTGCGAATAGAGCTGCAATGAACATGCGGGTGCGTGTGTCTTTTTTAAGGAAAGTTTTATCTGGATATATGCCCAAGAGTGGGATTGCTGGGTCATATGGTAGTTCTATGTATAGTTTTCTAAGGTACCTCCATACTGTTCTCCATAGTGGTTGTACCAGCTTACATTCCCACCATCAGTGCAGGAGGGTTCCCTTTTCTCCACACCCCCTCCAGCACTTGTTATTTGTGGACTTATGAATGATGGCCATTCTGACTGGTGTGAGGTGGTATCTCATGGTAGTTTTGATGTGCATTTCTCTAATAATCAGGGATGTTGAGCATTGTTTCATGTGCTTGTTGGCCATCTGTGTATCTTCCTTGGAGAAATGTCTATTCAGGTCTTTTGCCCATTTTTCCATTGGGTTGTTGGCTTTTTTGCTGTTGAGTTGTATAAGTTGTTTGTATATTCTAGAGATTAGGCCCTTGTCAGTTGCATCATTTGACACTATTGTCTCCCATTCTGGAAGGTGTCTTTTTGTTTTCTTTTTGGTTTCCTTTGCCATGCAAAAGCTTGTCAGTTTGACGAGGTCCCATTGGTTTATTTTTGCTTTTATTTCTGTTGTTTTTGGGAGACAGACCTGAGAAAACATTTGTAAGGTTGATGTCAGAGAATGTTTTGCCTATGTTCTCTTCTAGGAGTTTGATGGTGTCTTGTCTTATATGTCAGTCTTTCAGCCATTTGGAGTTTATTTTGGTGCATGGTGTGAGGGTGTGTTCTAGTTTCATTGCTTTGCATGCAGCTGTCCAGGTTTCCCAGCAATGCTTGCTGAATAGACTATTTTTTCTCATTTTATGTTCTTGCCTCCTTTGTCAAAGATTAATTGACCATAGGTGTCTGGGTTTATTTCTGGGTTCTCTCTTCTGTTCCATTGGTCTGTCTGTCTGTTTTGGTACCAGGACCACACTGTCTTGATCACTGTGGTTTTGTAGTATTGCCCGAAGTCTGGGAGAGTTTTGCCTCCTGCTTGGTTTTTGTTCCTCAGAATTGCTTTGGCAATTCTTGTTTTTTTGTGGTTCCATATAAATTTCTGTATTGTTTGTTCTAGTTCTGTGAAAAATGTCCTGGTAATTTGATAGGGATTGCATTGAATCTGTAGATTTCTTTGGGTAGTATGACCATTTTTACAATATTAATTTTTCCAGTCCAGGAGCATGGAATATCTTTCAATTTCTTTACATCTTCTTTAATTTCCTTGATTAATGTTTTATAGCCCTCAGCATATAGGTCTTTCACCTACTTGGTCAGGAGTATTCCCAGGTATATGATTTTTGGGGGCATAATTTTAAAAGGTGTTGTATTTTTGTATTACTTTCTAATATTTCATTGTTAGTATACAGAAATGCGACTGATTTCTGAATGTTAATCTTATATCCTGCTACTTTGCTGAATTTGTTGATTGGTTCAAGTAGTTTTGGGGTTGAGTCTTTAGGGTTTTCTATATATAGTATCATATCATCTGCATACAGTGAGAGTTTTACCTCTTCTCTTCCTATTTGGGTGCCTTTTATTTCTTTGGTTTGTCTGATTGCTGTGGCTAGGACTTCCAATACCATGTTGAATAACAGTGGTAAGAGTGGGCATCCTTGTCTTGTTCCAGATTTTAGTGAGAAGGCTTTCAGCTTTTCTCCATTGAGTATTATATTTGCTGTGGGTTTTTCATAAATGCGCTTTGATTATGTTAAGGAATGTTCCCTCTATACCCACTTTGGTAAGAGTTTTTATTATGAAATGGATGTTGGACTTTGTCAAATGATTTTCTGCATCTATTGAGATGATCATGTGGTTTTTGACTTTTCTTTTGTTAATGTGGTGTATGACATTGATTGATTTGCATATGTAGAAGCATCCTTGTGACCTGGGATGAATCCCACCTGGTAATGGTGTATGATTTTTTTGATACATTATTGGATTTGGTTAGCTAAAATTTCGTTGAGAATTTTTGCGTCTATATTCATCAAAGATATTGGCCTATAGTTTTATTTTTAGGTTGTATCTTTGTCTGGTTTTGGAATTATGGTGATGCTGCCATCATAGAATGTCTTTGGGAGTGTTTCTTCTTCTTCAACCTTTTGAAAATGTTTAAGGAGGATGGGCACCAGTTCCTCTATGTATGTTTTGTAGATTTCACCTGTGAAGCCATCTGGTTCTGGACTTTTATTTGTAGGGAGTGTTTTTATGACGTATTCAATTTCATTTCTAGTGATTGGTCTGTTCAGTTGGTCTATTTCTTCTTGATTCTGTTTTGGCAGGCTGTAAGATTCTAGAAAGTTATCCATTTCTTCCAGATTTCTAGTTTCATGCCATTGTGGTCAGAGAAGATACTTGAATAATTTCTATACTCTTAAATTTGTTGAGGTTAGCTTTGTGCCCCAATATGTGATTGATTCTTGAGAATGTTCCATGTGTGCTTGAGAAGAATGTGTATTCTGATTTTTTTGGATGTAATGTCTAAAAATGTCAATTAAGTCTAATATTTCTCTTGTATTCTTTAGGATCTCTGTTGCTTTATTGATTTTCCATCTAGAGGAAAGTCTCCTACTATGATTGTATTCCCATCAGTTTCTCCTTTTATGTCTGTTAATATTTGTTGTATGTATCTGGGTGCTCCTATATTTGGGGCATATATATTGATGATTGTAATAGCCTCTTCTTTTTTTTTTGTCTTTTTGCTATTTCTTTGGGCTGCTCCCGCAGCATATGGAGGTTCCCAGGCTAGGGGTCCAATCGGAGCTGTAGCCACTGGCCTACGCCAGAGCCACAGCAATGCAGGATCCAAGCCGCGTCTGCAACCTACACCACAGCTCACGGCAACACTGGATCGTCAACCCACTGAGCAAGGGCAGGGACCGAACCCGCAACCTCATGGTTCCTAGTCGGATTCGTTAACCACTGCGCCACGACGGGAACTCCTGTAATAGCCTCTTCTTGAATGGATCCTTTAACCGTTAAATAGTGTCCTTCTTTGTTTTTCTTTATGGTCTTCGTTTTAAAGTCTATTTTGTCTGATATAAGTATTGCAACTCCTGTCTTTTCCATTGACATGAAATATATTTTTCCATACCCTCACTTTCAATCTATATGTGTCCTTTGCACTAAGGTGAGTCTCTTGTAGACAGCAGATTGAAGGTTTTCGCTTTTTATCCATTCTGCCACTCTTTGTCTTTTGATTGGAGCATTCAGTCCATTGACATTTAAGGTGATAATTATAGATGTTTATGTATTGCCATTTTAAACCTCGTTTTCCAGTTGATTCAATCATTCTCCATTCTTCCTTTTTTTTTTTTTTTTTTTTTGGTTGAATGGTCTCCAATTATTTTCTGCTTGAGTATTTTTCTTTTCAGTTTTTGTGAATGTAATGTTAGGTTTTGATTCGTGGTTGCCCTGTTTTTTAAGTATGTTAGCCCCTTCCTATAATTGTGTGTTTTAGCCTGATAGTCCTGTAGGTCCAAACAATTCATTACCATAATAAAATTTAAAAAAAGAAAAAAAGAAAAAAAAGAATCTATTCATTTCCTTACTTCCCTTCCCTACATTTTATGATTTTGATGTCTTTTTTTAAAAAAAGATTTATTTTAAACATCTTCATGATTAGATCTGTATGCTGGATTATTTAAGTGACTGCTTTCTGACTGTGGTTTCCTTCATCCTAGTTCTTCCTCTTTTTTTTTTAATTTAGAGAAGCTTTTCAGTATTTCTTTTAGAATGGGTTTTGTATTGCTGCATTCTTTTAGCTTTTGTTTGTTGGGGAAATTTTTTATTTCCCCTTCCACTTTAAATGATATTCTTGCTGGATAGAGTATTCTAGTTTGCATACTTTTTCCTTTCAGTGCTTTAAATATCTCTTGCCATTCCCTCCTGGCCTGTAGAGTTTCTGTAGAGAAATCAGCTGATAGCCTTATGGGGGTTCCCTTATAAGTGACACTTTGCTTTTCTCATGCTGCCTTTAGGACCCTCTCTTTATCATTAACTTTTGCCATTTTTATTGTAATGTGTCTTGGTGTGGGTCTATTTGGGTTCAACTTGTTTGGGGCCCTCTGTGCTTCCTCTATCTTGAAATCAGTATCCTTTAGATTTGGGAAGTTTCCAGTGATAATATCTTCAAATATGTTTTCCATCCCCTTTTCTTTTCCTTCTCCTAGAATTCCTATTATGTGTAGCTTGGCCTGCTTTATATTATCCCATAGGTCTCTTATATTGCTTTCATGTTTTTTCATTTGCTTTTCTGTCTGCTGTCCTGTTTGGGTGATTTCCATTATTCTATCTTCCACATCACCAATTTGTTCCTGTGCATTATTCATTCTGGTTTTTACTGCCCTTAGCTCCGTTTGTATCTCTGCAAATGAATTTTCTAGTTTTTTTTGGCTCCTCCTTATATTTTCTAGTTCCTTTCTGAGGGAGTCTGCATTACTGTTCATATCTTCTCTTAATTCCTTCAGTATTTTTACTATCTCCCTTTTGAACACCAAGTCTGTCAGACTGCAGAAGTGTGTTTCATTGTTGACTGCTTTAGATGAGTTCTCCTGCTGGTTTAACTGGGAATGGTTTCTGAGCTTCTTCATCTTGCTTGTTATTTTCTTTTTCGTGGTGGAGGTGCACTCCCTTGGCTGGGCAGGGTTTGCCCTGGCATTGCTTTGGAGTGTTTCCTGAGGGTTGGAGGTGTTGGCCGGTCTTCTTTGAGGCAGAGGGGCGTTTCCCAAGGGTGGGCGTGGCTAGCCGGGTTGCTGAGAGGCAAAGGAGAGCTTCCCCAGGGCAGGGGGGTGAGATTCTCTTTTGCTTTAATGCAATAGCTTTCAATAGCAACAGAATCATCTCCAGAAGGAATCATCCTCCATTTAAAATATATACATATATATTTGTTTTTGCAGTTACCAAGATGCATAGAAGAATTCCAACCATATGACAGATACTTTATAGATCTGTGGTGTAATACCAAAAATTAAGACTCAGGAATTCCCATTGTGGTGCAGCGGAAATGAATCCCACTAGGAACCATGAGGATGCGGGTTTGATCCCTGGCCTTGCTCAGTGGGTTAAGGATCCAGCATTGCCATGAGCTGTGGTGTAGGTTACAGATGCGGTTCAGATCTGGCATTGTTGTGGCTGTGGCTGTGGCTGTGGCCAGAAGCAATAGCTCCGATTAGACCTCTAGCCTGGGAACCCTCATATGCCAAGGGTGCAGCCCTCAAAAGCAAAAAAAAAAAAAAAAAAAAAACAAAACAAAAAAAAACATTAAGGCTCAATATTATATACTGCCTTGACAGGTAGTGAAATTAGCAGGGCCTGGAATGGCTTAACCATGTGCTCCTCCCCACTTATCCCATGAATAAGGTCTATTAGCCAAACACCTTCCTTATCAGGGGATAAAGTACAGTTCCTGCTTATTCCTGAGTAGTAGATTTCACTTACCTAAATGCCTTTGGAATTATTCAAATCAGTCAATCAAATCCTCCAATGGGAAATGAGAGCACCTCACCCTCTCAATACTACAAAACATGCCTTACACAACACTGATTATCTACTCTATTCCCAGGTGCAACCCAGGGTCTGAAGTGTCTTCTTCCCCCAGGCTGTGAATATAGGCGACTGATAAACTACTGTTGATCTCATCTGTTCAGTATTGGGTGTCATGTGTTTGGATATCTGCATAACATAACACAAGGGCAGGAGTATGTCAGCAATGTAGTGAATAGAGGGCATGTGTATTGCTAATTATCATACAACTCTTGTGACATAGATGTCTATTACAAGTTCATTGATTCAGGAAACTGAGATGCAAAAAAAGATAGATAACTTGCTCCCAGTCACACAGCTAGGAAAGCGCCTCACTAAGGTTTAATTCAGTCCTTTCATACTTCAAAACCTGTGCTCATGTTAGCTAACATATCTCAAATGTGAAAAAAAAAATTGAGAAAACATCTGATCATTATAAATATCCAATGTAATAAACTTATTTTAAGAATCCATATTAAAATAAGGAAACAAGCTAGATACTAGGCTCACTGTAGGACAAGCTCTTGTCAAAATGAACCCATATTTGTATGTGACTATATTTCCCAAAATACTGTGAAAGAGACATTGTCGTTTTTTGCAATGATCATTCATTCCCAGTCATTTCTCTTTTTTTCTCTCTTGAATATTAGTGGCAGGAGACCTGGGAAATATTTTTTTTTCCTCTACTTCAGCCTTCTTATTGGTAGGAATGTTAATATTTTTATCTGTTATTCTAAAAAGATGGTCTCTTATGAGATTTGGAAGGTGCAAGGGAAGCAGAAGCCTTTTTTTTTCTTGCTATAGTGGCTTATACATTGGTTTTGGTAAACATGGGTTTTGCAGGGTCTTCTGTTTTCCCTTACTAGTCATCTGCCTCAGAGATGCAAAGGATTCATGGAGTTTGTTGCAGTTTTTCGATCTCTTCATGATAGCAGAAACTCCTATTTTTTCAATTCTGTGGCAGAAAACCTCTAAAAACTAGAGATGACCTCCTCATCAACTTCCCTCACCTAATTCCACATATTAAATCTCATCCACTGATAGCTTCATTCATTTCCATATATCCACTGCATCTTCAGAATTTCTCACTCATCCCTGTTAACAAATGACCAATTTAGACCTCTCTCGCAGCACCATATTGCATGATCACTTCTCAAACTAGGTCTTCAACAAGGGATCCTTCTCACAATCTTACAGGAGACTTTTGAAACATAATTCTTTCTCACTCTCACAAAAGCTGAAAATTAATTTCCATGACGCAATATAACTAAAACATTGGTAAGGTTTGGGTTGAAAACTAAATTAGCCAGATAGTTGTTGGAGATTCTGAGAAGTCTCTGGAATAAGGAGATGGTAGAAATTCTTAAGAGGAAATCAGATTACAAACAGAGGAATTTCTTAGTGAGAAAAGAGAAGGACATCAAGGCTAACTGTTGAGACAACAATCAAGATGGGGGCTAGCTATGCAAGCCTTGATCACATAATCGAAAAGTAACCCTGGGATTGAATACTTCATCTGAATATAAAGTTGATTATAATATTTACTTATTATCCTGTAAACCCTGTAGAGTCTGTAGCAACAGCACCTCTTTTTTTCCTTATGTTGATATTTGGTGTCTTCTCTCTTGTTCTTGCTTAGTCTGGACAGAGGTTTATCAATTGTAATATTATCAAAGAACCAGATTTTAGTTTTATTGATTTGTTTGTATCATTTTTATATTATCAATGATAATTATTTCTATTCTTTTTCCTTTCCTTTGCCTTCTTTGAATTTTACATTGTTGTTTTAATGCTTTGGAGGTTGAATTTACTTATCATAAAATTCACAGGTTTTTTTTTTTTTTTGGCCACACCCATGGCATATAGAAGTTCCCAAGCCAGGGATCAAATCCAAGCTGCAGCTGTGACATGCACCTCAGCTGTGGCAACACTGGATTCTTAACCCAACGTGCCAAGCTAGGGATCAAACCCACGCCATTGACGAGACAATGCCAGATCCTTGATCTGCTGCACCACAGTGGGAATCTAAAATTCACTGATTTTTAGTATACATCAATGGTTTTTAATAAATTTAAAGAGTTGTGCAACTATCACCAAAATCAAATTTTAGAACATTTTTTCACACACACCCTGAATGCCAAGTACCTATTTGTACTCAATCTCCATTCTCATCCCCACCCCAAACAACCATTGGTCTACTTCCATTGCTATAGACTTGCCTTTTAAGTTCTTTTCATATAAATTGAATATATAATATGATTCTTTGTGTTTGGCTTCTTTTACTAGCATAATGTTTATGAGGTTTGTCTATGTCGTAAGACTGAACAATCCTGAGATCTTTTTACTGCTGAATAGTATATTGCATGGATATAATTCAGGTTGTAAATATTCACAGATTGATAGACATTTGGACTGTTTCAAGTTTTTGGCTTAAGAATAGTGCTATTTATAGACATTCATCAAGTCTTTGTAGGGACATATGTTTTCATTTATCTTGAGTAAATTCCTAGGGGTACAAGTCATATGGTAAATCATAGTTAGTCATTTAATAAACTACCAAATTATTTTCCAAAAAGGTTGCTTCATTTTACATTTCCACCTACAATGTATAAGAGTTTCCATTTCTCAGAGTTCCCTTGTAGCCTAGCAGTTAAGGACTCAATGTTCCGACTGCTGTGGCTCAGGTTACTGCTATGGCTCTGGTCTGATCTCTGGCCTAGGAACTTCTGCATGGTGCAGGCATGCCCAAAAAGAAAAAGAAAAAAGGAGTCTCAGTTTCTCCACATCCTCATAAAACTTTCTTATTGTTATGATTATAATCATATTCTAGTAGGTATGATGTGGTTTAGAATTATATTTCCCTAATGAGTAACGATGAGGGGTTTCTTCTTGTGTTTATTGTATATTCATATATTGTTACTGATGAGATATCTATGAAAACGTTTGGTTAATTGTGGTTGTCTTATGTCTTTTAGCTATTTAGTTATATAAATTCATTATATATTTAAGATATAAGCCCTGATCAGATATATGATTTGCAAATATTTTTACCAGTGTGTAACTTGTTTCTTCTTACTCTTCTGAAGTGTGTGTAGCTGTATTGAGGTTGATGAAGTATAATTTAACATTTTTTCTTTTGTAGATTGAGTTTTTAGTGTTGTATTCAAGAAGTCATTGCCTAACTTTAGTACTTTGGGATATCAATCTATTTTTTCCCAAAAGCATTATATATAGATTTAGCTATCACTTGTAGCATCATGATCTGTTATGAGTTAATTTTTTTATGGCATGAAGTAAGGGTCTAAATTTTTATTTTGGCATGTGATGTCCAGTTGTCCTAACATCATTTTTTCAAGCTCTATTGAAATAATATTAGTGTATAAGTTTGTGTAAGTTTAAAGTATACAAAGTGATGATTTGATACACATAACACTGAAAAGAACTACCACAGTAGGGTTCGTTAACACTTCTACCACCTTGCATAATTATCATTTCTTATTTATGGTGAGATCATTTAAGATCTACTCTCTTAGCAACTTTCATGTATATATCATAGTATCATTAACTATGGTCACCATGCTATAGTTAGCTCTCCAGAATTTATTCACCTTATAACTGGAACCTTGGATCCTTGGCTGACATTTTCCCACTTCCCCATAACCCCCAACCTCTGGCAACCACCATTCTACCTTTTGTTTCTCTGAGTTTGGTTTTTTTAGATTCCAAATATAAGTGATATTATATCGTATTGGTCTTTGTCTGACTTATTTCATTTAGTATAATGCCCTCAAGGTTCATGCATGTTGTCACATATAATATTATTTCCTTCTTTCCTGAAGGTCTAATAATATTCCACTGTGTATATATGCTCTTATTCCATTCATATATTGACAAACTCTTACTGTTTTTTTCCCCAGACTTACTGAGATATAATTGACATATAACATTGTGTAACTTTAAGGTGTACAATGTATTTTTTTTTTAAACTTTATTTATTTATTTATTTTTTTGTCTTTTGTTGTTGTTGTTGTTGCTATTTCTTGGGCCGCTCCCGCGGCATATGGAGGTTCCCAGGCTAGGGGTTGAATCGGAGCTGTAGCCACCGGCCGACGCCAGAGCCACAGCAACGCGGGATCCGAGCCGCGTCTGCAACCTACACCACAGCTCACGGGCAACGCCGGATCGTTAACCCACTGAGCAAGGGCAGGGACGGAACCCGCAACCTCATGGTTCCTAGTCGGATTCGTTAACCACTGCGCCACGACGGGAACTCCTGTACAATGTATTGATTGATACATTTGTATATTGTGAAATGATTACCACCATAGCATTATCTTTCATTCTATTAATGTGGTGTATCATATTTGTTGATTTGCATATGCTGAATCACCCTTGCATCCAGAAATAAATCTCATTTGATCACAGTGTGTAATCCTTTTAATGTGCTGTTGAATGTTGTTAATAATTTGTTGATAATTTTTACAAATATATTCATCCAGGGATATTGGTCTGTGGTTTATTTTTTTGTAGTGTTATCCAGCTCTGGTATCAGAGTAATGATGGCCTCAAAATGAGTATGGGAGTGTTCCTTCAACTTTTTGGAGGAGTTTGAGATTGATTGACCTTAATTCTTCTTTAAATGTCTGGTAAAATTCACCAGTGAAACCATTTGGTTCTGAGCTTTTCTTTGGGAGAGGTTTTTAACTATCAGTTCAATGTCCTTGCTCGTAATCTTTCTGCTCATAGTTTGTATTTCTTCATGATTCTTTCTTGGTGTGTTGTGTGTTTCTAAGCACTTATCCATTTCTTCTAGGTTAACCAATTTGTTGGCATACAATTGTTCGTAGTATTCTCTTATGAACCTTTGTATTTCTGTGGTGTCATCTGTAATGTCTCCTCTTTCATTTCTGATTTTATTTATTTGTGTCTTCTCTTTTTCTTAGTCTGGCTAAAACTTTATGAACTTTGTTATCTTTTCAAAAAGGCAGCTCTTAGGTTTGTTGATCTTTCCTATTGTTTTTCTGGTATCTATTTCACTTATTTCTCTCCTGACATTTGTTACCTCCTTTATTTTGCTAACTTTGGGCTGAGTTTGATTTTCTTTTTCTAATTCCTTCAGGTGAAAGTTAGGATGTTTATTTGAGATACTCCTTTTTCCTTAATGTATGTATTTATTGTTATAAATTTCCTTCTTAGAAATACTTTTGCATTCCTCAGGTTTTGGTATGCTGTGTTTTCATTTTCATTTTCTTCAAGATTTAAAAAAATTCTCTTTTGCTTTCTTCTTTGATCACTGGTTGTTCAGGAGTGTGTTATTTAATTTCCACCTATTTGTGAATTTTCCAGTTTTCCTTCTGTTGTTGATTTTTAGTTTCATACCATTGTGGTTGGAAAAAATATTTGGTATAATTTTAAGCTAAAATTTGCTAAGGCTTGTTTTATGACCTATTATAAAATCTATTCTCAAGAATGTTCAATGCATGCATGAGAAGAATGTTTATCCTGCTGCCCTTGGGTGTAATATTCTGTATATGTCTGTTAGGTTCATTGGTCTAAAGTATAGTTCAGGTCTAAAGTTTCCTTATTGACTTTGGTCTGGATTACCTATCCATTGTTGAAAGTGACGTATTAAATTTTCTTACTATTATTGTATTTTTGCCTATTTCTTCTTTAAGATGTTAGTATTTACATTTTTATTTATTTATTTATTTATTTTGTCTTTTGTCTATTTAGGGCTGCACCCGCAGCATATGGAGGTTCCCAGGCTAGGGATCCAATCGGAGCTGTTGCTACTGGCCTACTCCAGAGCCACAGCAATACCAGATCCGAGCCACATCTGCAACCACAGCTCATGGCAATGTTGGATCCTTAACCCACTGAGTGAGGCTAGGGATGGAACCTGCAACGTCATGGTTCCCAGTCGGATTCGTTTCCACTGCACCAAGACAGGAACTCCCAGTATTTACATTTTTTAATGGCCCCACCCACGGCATATAGAAGTTCCTAGGCCAGGGATTGAATCCAAGCAACAGCTGCTACCTATGCCACAGCTGTGGCAATGCTGAATCCTTTAACCCACTGCACCAGGCTGGGGATCAAACCTGTACCTCCACAGTGACCTGAGCTACTGAAGTCAGATCCTTAACCCACTATGCCACAGCAGGAACTCTAGTATTTGCTTTTTTAAAAAATCTTAGTCAATCTAAGTTTTTCAAAGTTGTTCATCTTTTTAAAAAAATTTTTTTTGTCTTTTTGTCTTTTTGGGGCCACACCCATGGCATATGGAAGTTCCCAGGCTAGGAGTCTAATTGGAGTTGTAGCCGTCAGCCTCTTTCACAGCCACAGCAATGCAGGATCTGAGCCACATCTATGACCTACACCACAGCTCATGGCAATGCCAGCCGGATCCTTAACCCACTGAGTGAGGCTAGGGATTGAACCAGCAACCTCATTAGACCATCTCTAGTCTAATCTTATTTTTTCCAAATTTCTGCTAGCTTTGGGTTTAGTTTTTGCTTCTATTTCTAATTGCTTATGCTGGAAAGTTATGTTATTGATTTCAGATTTTTATTACTTTTAGTATAGGCACTTACAGCAATAAAATTTCCTCTCTGAGCACTGCTTTCACTGTATCACATGATTTTTGGTATGTTGCATTTTCATTTTCATACATTTCAAAGCACTTATTCATTTCATTTGTGATTTTTTTCTTTGACCAATTGGTTATTTAGTGTATTGTTTCATTTCCAGACATTTGTGTATTTTTCAGTCACTCTTGTATTAGTTTCTATTTCCATTCCTTTATGGTCAGAGGTTATACTTTGTATGAGTTCAGTCTTCTAAAATTAATTCAGACTTGTTTTGTGATCAAACACTTGGTACATTCTGGAGAGTGTTTCATATGCACGTGGGATAATCAATTCTGGGCTCAATAAACTTCTTAAATCTCTATGTTTATATTTTTTGCCAAATTTGTGGAGTTGTCAGCAATTATTTCTTTGAGCATTTTCTCTTCTCTCCTTTTAGGACTCTGATGATACAAATGCTAGCTCTTGTTTTATTGCCCATATGTTACTGGAACACCTCATTTTTTCAGCCTAATTTTTCTTTGCTGTTCAGGTTGGGTAAATTCTATTGATCTCTCTTCAGTTTTACTAATCTGACTTCTGTCATCTCCACTCTATTATTGAATGAACCCTGGAGAGGCTCACTAAATGTGAGGGGTTTTAATAATTTATTATTGTGGTTTTCATTTCTGTAATTTCCATTTATTTCCTTTTCATAAATTATATTTTTACTGAGATTTTCTATTTTTCATTTGTCTTAAGAGAATTTGTAATTTTTGTTGAAATATATTTATGATGGCTGACTCAAAATTCTTTTTTTTGTAGGGCAAAACTATATTTTTATTTTTCTTATTTTAATAATTTTTATTTTTTTGCATTATACCTGGTTTACACTGTTCTGTCAGTTTTCTACTGTACAGCCAGGTGACCTATTCACACACATATACATTCTTTTTTGTCACATCATGCTCCATCATAAGTGACTAGATATAGTTCCCAGTGCTATACACCAGGATCTCATTGCTTATCCATTCCAAAGGCAATATCTTGTTGGCCATCTGTATATCTTCCTTGGAGAAATGTCTATTCATGTCTTTTGCCCATTTTTCCATTGGGTTGTTGGCTTTTTTGCTGTTGAGTTGTATAAGTTGTTTGTATATTCTAGAGATTAGGCCCTTGTCAGTTGCATCATTTGACACTATTGTCTCCCATTCTGGAAGGTGTCTTTTTGTTTTCTTTTTGGTTTCCTTTGCCATGCAAAAGCTTGTCAGTTTGACGAGGTCCCATTGGTTTATTTTTGCTTTTATTTCTGTTGTTTTTGGGAGACAGACCTGAGAAAACATTTGTAAGGTTGATGTCAGAGAATGTTTTGCCTATGTTCTCTTCTAGGAGTTTGATGGTGTCTTGTCTTATATGTCAGTCTTTCAGCCATTTGGAGTTTATTTTGGTGCATGGTGTGAGGGTGTGTTCTAGTTTCATTGCTTTGCATGCAGCTGTCCAGGTTTCCCAGCAATGCTTGCTGAATAGACTATTTTTTCTCATTTTATGTTCTTGCCTCCTTTGTCAAAGATTAATTGACCATAGGTGTCTGGGTTTATTTCTGGGTTCTCTCTTCTGTTCCATTGGTCTGTCTGTCTGTTTTGGTACCAGGACCACACTGTCTTGATCACTGTGGTTTTGTAGTATTGCCCGAAGTCTGGGAGAGTTTTGCCTCCTGCTTGGTTTTTGTTCCTCAGAATTGCTTTGGCAATTCTTGTTTTTTTTTGTGGTTCCATATAAATTTCTGTATTGTTTGTTCTAGTTCTGTGAAAAATGTCCTGGTAATTTGATAGGGATTGCATTGAATCTGTAGATTTCTTTGGGTAGTATGACCATTTTTACAATATTAATTTTTCCAGTCCAGGAGCATGGAATATCTTTCAATTTCTTTACATCTTCTTTAATTTCCTTGATTAATGTTTTATAGCCCTCAGCATATAGGTCTTTCACCTACTTGGTCAGGAGTATTCCCAGGTATATGATTTTTGGGGGCATAATTTTAAAAGGTGTTGTATTTTTGTATTACTTTCTAATATTTCATTGTTAGTATACAGAAATGCGACTGATTTCTGAATGTTAATCTTATATCCTGCTACTTTGCTGAATTTGTTGATTGGTTCAAGTAGTTTTGGGGTTGAGTCTTTAGGGTTTTCTATATATAGTATCATATCATCTGCATACAGTGAGAGTTTTACCTCTTCTCTTCCTATTTGGGTGCCTTTTATTTCTTTGGTTTGTCTGATTGCTGTGGCTAGGACTTCCAATACCATGTTGAATAACAGTGGTAAGAGTGGGCATCCTTGTCTTGTTCCAGATTTTAGTGAGAAGGCTTTCAGCTTTTCTCCATTGAGTATTATATTTGCTGTGCGTTTGTCATAAATGGCTTTTATTATGTTAAGGTATATTCCCTCTCTACCCACTTTGGTAAGAGTTTTGATCATGAATGGATGTTTGACTTTATTAAATTCTTTTTTGCACTTATTGAGATGATCATGTGGTTTTTGACTTTTCTTCTGTTAATGTGGTGTATGACATTGATTGATTTGCCTATCTTGAACCATCCTTGTGAACATGGGATGAATCCCGCTTGGTTGTAGTGTATGATCTTTTTTATATGTTGTTGGATTCGGTTGGCCAAATTTTTTTGAGAATTTTTGCGTCTATATTCATCAAAGATATTGGCCTATAGTTTTCTTTTTTGGTGGTATCTTTGCCTGGTTTGGGGATTGGGGTCATGGTGGTACCATAGAATGTCTTTGGGAGTGTTCCTTCTTCTTCAACCTTTTGGAAAATTTTAAGGAAGATGGGTATGAGTTCCCCTTTGTATGTTGGTAGAATTTGCCTGTGAAGCCATCTAGTCTTGGGCTTTTTTTGTAAGGAGTGTTTTTATTACATATTCAATTCCATTTCTAGTAATTGGTCTGTTCAGTTGATCTGTTTCTTCTTGATTCAGTTTTGGCAGGCTGTAAGTCTCTAGAAAGTTGTCTGTTTCTTCTAGGTTTTCAAATTTGTTGGCAGGCAATTGTTCATAGTATTCTCTTATGGTTTTTTGTATTTCTGCAGTATCTGTTGTGAATTCTCCTTTTTCATTTCTTATTTTGTTTATTTGGATTTTTTTCTCTCCTCTTCTTGGTGAGTCTGGACAGAGTTTCATCAATTTTGTTTACCTTTTCAAAGAACAAGCTCTTGGCTTTAATGATTTTTTTCTATTGTTTTTTGAATCTCTATTTTATTGATTTCTTCTCTGATCTTTATGATTTCCTTCCTTCTGCTGACTTTAGGTTTTGTTTGTTCTTCTTTCTCTAATTCTTTTAGGTGGTAGGTTAAGTTGTCAATTTAAGATTTTTCTTCTTTTTTGAGGAAGGGCTGTATCACTATGAATTTCCCTCTAAGCACTGCTCTTATGGCATCCCATAGATTTTGAATGGTTGTGTCTTCATTATCATTTGTCTCAAGGTATTTTTTAATTTCCTTCTTGATTTCTTCATTGACCCATTGGTTTTTTAGTAGCATATTGTTTAGTCTCCATGTAGTCAGTTTTTTTTCTCATTTCTTTTCCTGTGGCTGATTTCTAGTTTCATGCCATTGTGGTCAGAGAAGATACTTGAAATAATTTCTATGCTCCTAAATTTGTTGAGGTTAGCTTTGTGCCCCAGTATGTGATTGATCCTTGAGAATGTTCTATGTGCACTTGAGAAGAATGTATATGCTGATTTTTTTTAGATGTAATGTTCTGAAAATGTCAATTAAGTCTAACTTTTCTGTTGTTTCCTTTAGGATCTCTGTTGCCTTATTGATTTTCTGTCTAGAGGATCTGTCCATTGTTGTGATTGGGGTGTTAAAGTCTCCTACTATGATTTTATTTCCATCAGTTTCTCCTTTCATGTCTGTTAGTATTTGTTGTAGGTATTTGGGTGCTCCTATATTAGGGTCATGTATATTGACCATCGTAATATCCTCTTCTTGAATGGATCCTTTAACCATTAAATAGTGTCTATCTTTGTTTTTCTTTATGGCCTTCATTTTAAAGTCTATTTTGTCTGATATAAGTATTGCAACTCCTGCTTTCCTGTCTTGTCCATTGGCATATCTTTTCCCATCCCCTCACTTTGAATCTGTATGTGTGCTTTGCCCTAAAGTAAGTCTTTTATAGACAGAAAATTGAAGGTGTTTGCTTTTTTATCCAATCTGCCACTGTGTCTTTTGATTGGTGAATTTAGTCCATTGATATTTAAGGTAATTATTGATAAATATGTATCTATTGTCATTTTAAACCTTGCTTTCCAGTTGAATCTATATTTTTCCTTTGTTCCTTTCTCTCTCTCTCTCTCTCTCTTTTTTTTTTTTTTTTTTTTGGTTGGATGATTTCCATTTATTTTATGCTTGTGCACTTTTCTTTTTAGTTTTTGTGAATGTAATGTTTGGTTTTGATTTGTGGTTGCTCTCTTTTTAAAGTATGTTAACCCCTTCCTATATCTACTTGCTTTACCCTGATAGTCATATAAACACATTCTTAAAAAAAAAAGAATCTAGATTTTTTTACTTTATTTCCCCACATTTTATGACTTTGAAGTCCCTTTTTAACATCTTCATGTTTGTCCTTTTGCTGTTCCTTGTGTTTATCATCGCTTTTACAGTAGGTTTTTTTTTTTTTTTCTTTCCACTTTCAGGTCTGTATGCTGGCTTATTTAAGTGATTGCTTTCCAGTTGTGGTTTTCTCCAACCTAATTCTTCTTACTTCTTTTTTTATTTAGTGAAACCCTTTCAGTATTTGTGTTACAATGGGTTTAGTATTGCTGTACTCTTTTAGCTTTTGTTTTTTGGAGAAATTCTTTGTTTCCCCTTCTATTTTAAGTGGTATTCTTGCTGGATAGAGTATTCTAGGCTGCAGTTTTTTTCCTTTCAGAACTTTGGATATATATTGGCACTCTCTTCTGGCCTGTAGTGTTTCTGTAGAGAAATCAGCTGATAGCCTTATGGGGGTTCCCTTATAATTAACACTTTGTTTTTCTCTTGCTGCCTTTAGAATCCTCTCTTTATTTTTAACTTTTGCCATTTTTATTATAATATGTCTTGGTGTGGGCCTATTTGGGTTCAACTTGTTTGGGGCCCTCTGTGCTTCCTGTATCTTAATATCAGTTTCCTTTAGATTCGGAAAGTTTTCAGACATAATTTCTTCAAGTATATTTTCAATCCCCTTTTCTTTTTATTTTTCTTTTGGAATTCCTATTATGTATTGATTGGCTCACTTTATATTATCCCATAGGTCTCTTATATAGCTTTTGTGTTTTCTTTTCTCATTTGGTTTTCTGTCTGTTGTCCTGACTGGGTGATTTCCATTATTCTATCTTCCAAGTCACTAAATCGTTCCTCTGCATTATTCATTCTTCTCTTTAGTGCCTTTAGCTCAGTTTGCATCTCTGCAAATGAATTTTATAATTTTTCTATCTATGTTCCTCTTTATATTTTCTGGTTCCTTTCTAAAGGAATCTGCATTACTGTTCATATCTTCTCTTAAATCCTTGATTCAGCCTTAATTCCTTCAGTATTTTCACTATCTCCCTTTTGAACTCAGTGTCTGTCAGACTGCAGAGGTCTGTTTCATTGTTTGCTGCTTTAGGTGAATTCTGTTCTTTTAACTGGGAATGATTCCTGAGCTGCTTTATCTTGCTTATGTTTTTCTTTTTCTGTGAGTTTAGAGAAACCAAAATGTATTCTTGGGGGGCTACGTCTATGCAAGAGCACCCTGTTGTATTTTGTGGGAAGTTACTATTTATTTTTGGTGTGGGAGTTTGAATATTTTCTTTCTCTTTCTTCAGCGTGAGCAGTCTGTTAGCCCCAGGGTGCTGAGTATATTTCCAGAGAGAAGGAGGAAATGGGTAGGGCTAGTAGTCAGTGCCTAGTTGCTGGGCTCTTACCAACAGCAAGAACCTGCAGGAAGGTGGCATCAGTCCCTAGTTGCAGCACCCTGGGAAGTGGTAATGAGCCTTAGGCAGATTTATGAAGGGCCCAGAGCATTTGGCAGTGGCAGTGGCAGGGTATGTGAGTTCCCAGGGGAGTGAGAGCAACAACAGGTAGTGTTTGATCACAATGCCCTCCTCTGAGGTTACTGGGGCTGCAAGTGGTACCTGTTGAAGGACCCCTAGTGGTAGTGGGCCACGCCCACCTCTGGAGTCAGAGATAACTGTGGTGGTTTCCCCTGACACTTGTAGACCATGCAAGAAGCACCCCATTCTGCTTAGCCCATGCAGGAGGTGCTGCACAGGCTGCACCTAGTTGCAGGGTCTTGGGAAGGGACAGTGATCAAGCTTCAGGGGGTGTGTTCCCAGGTGGGTTGTGCTTGGTTGCAGTGCTCTCTCTCTCTCTCTCTTTTTTTTTTTTTTTTTTTTTTTTTTTTTTTGCTGACCCCTGAGGTGCCTGGGGCCACAGGTGGAGCCCACTCACAGGCCCCCAGTGGTGGCAGGCCATGCCTCCCTCTGGCCTCCTAGATGACTACTGCGGTCTTTCTCTGCTTCCTGTAGATCACAAAAGAGGCACCACTTCACACTTAGTGCCCTGCTGCCCTTAGCCCACACAAGAGGTGCCCGGCCACCTGTAGCCTGCACAAGAAGCACCTGGTCTCCTGTAGCCTGAGCAAGAAGCTTTTCACCACCCAAAGCCTGCACCAGAGGCACCCTGCCCTCTGAGAGCCTTTGTTCACACACGTGCACAGGAAGATTCCTATGGCAGTCCATCCCTCCTGCTCTCACCCTCCTCAGCAATGCTGTCTTGCTTCTCCTGTGGGCCCAGACCTCCTCCCCGGGTTCCCTCTGCCATGGTGTTCCACTCCCCAGCCTGTAGCACACTGCTTCCCCACCTGTGGCACACTGCTCCTTAGCCCTTTAGGCTGTCCCCACACAGCAAACTCTAGTCCTCTCCCAGGAACTGACCTCCAGAGCCTGAGTCTTAGTGCCCAGCCTCTGCCTGAGCATCTCAGGCTGTGGTGTCTGGGCCAGTGGTTCAGATGATCTGCAGCTCTCAATCTACTTTGCCCTCCTCAGTGCAGTTGCTGCACTTTTCTTGGCAACTTTGAGGTCCCCCTGTCTCAGTTGATCTCCCACTCAGGTGGCTTCCCAGGGTATGGATTCCTTTTCTCTTTCATAGCTCCCACTCAGGAACACTAGTACTATCCTGATTCTCTCTCTTTCTTTTGTTCTACCCAGTTATATCAAGAGTTTCTTGCCCTTTTTGGAGGTTTAAGTTCTTCTGGCAGCATTCAACAGATGTCCTGTGTGAATCGTTTTACATGTAGATGTTTTTTTGATGTGTTTGTGGGAGAAGATGAGCATGACATCTTTCTCCTCCACCGTCTTGATCCTTCTCTCTGGTTTAAAATTCATATCAGAAACTTCCAATATCTGGCTCATCTCAATCTTTTTGCCTATTGTTTGTCTCTTCTTATTTGTGTTGTGATTTTTCTGGTTCTTGGTATGATATTTGACTTTCTATTTTATATGGGACATATAGACATTATGAGGCACTAGATCATATTTATTTAATCTTCCTTTTTTAAACATAGCTCTTGTTGAGGGGTAGCACAACGGCTGGGTAAATGTGTATGTTCAGCTCCTGCTCGCCCTACCTATACTACCCAGGCAAAAGTAGGTACTCACTCACACTGCCTCATTGCAGACTGCTGGAGGAGAAATTTGGTTTCCCCTTTGATCCCGCTAACTTGTAATAGGGCATGTAGTATCACTGTATCTGTTTCCTCAGATCCCAATTTGGCCTTTTTGACACAATGTCATGGGTAAGAGGAAAGTGGAGTGCCGACAAGCTTCACCTCACAATTTCATTCTGCCTTATTGATGCTGGATGGGGTGGTGGAGGCTTCAGCTCCTCAGTTGACCATGCTGACTTTGGCAGGAATGGCAGGTGAGGAATAGTTATGACTAGCTGACTAGCTCTGCCCTGAAATCCCTTGTTAAGTGGTTGAACATCCACCTCACAAATGGACCCCAGTGATTGTACCCTGGCAGGAGAATCTGTATTGCCCATGTCTATCAAGTGAGGAATGGGAGGTCAGTTCCCCTTCACACTATCCAGAGACACAATCCTTGCATTGGAATCATTAGAATATCACTGCCTGCTTCCTTCAAGTGGAAGCGGAGGATCATTTTGTTTCTTGGCACACTGAAACTATTCAGTGGGACAGTAAGAACACTACCTGCTTCTGCCAGGTGGGAAATGAAACACTAGCTCCCTGCTCAGCTTCAGCAATACCACTGAGTTAGAGAATTACAGAGCTGCCACTGTAGGGGGAGGAAGGTGCATATTTTCCTTTGGAGTTTGGCTGGAGTAGTGCTGATATTGCCAGAAGTGTTTTCTATTGTTAGGCCATACTTTTCTGATCCTTTGGCTGAAAGGAACAGCTTTTTTCTTGGAGGTTTTTTGTTTTTGTTTTGTTTTGTTTATGCCAGCAGCAGTTCTGGGTTGCAGAGGCTTCTGCAGAATTCTCTTTGTCTGTCTTGAATATAATGGAGGAAATAAAGAAACTCAGGAAATCACTACCTGTGTTGTTCCTTGAGTCTCAAGGTCCCTAGGTGGCCTGACTTCTTTCCACCTATTAGGTGTTTTCATATTTACAGTGCCATGTTCAGAGATTTATAGTTGTGAGAAGGAGAGTCTTAAAGCAGTGGGGCTACTCCATCTTGCATATCTCACAAACTTTAAAAATATTATATTTTCATTTTTATTGTTCCAAATATTTTAAAATTTGTCTTGAAACTTCATCTCTGACTCATAGGTCATTTATAATTATCTTATTGTGCTGCTTTGGGTCTATACTGTACATGTACAGCTTAACTGTAAGCCTGAAATATATACAAATAGCATTCACAGAATTAGGATATTAGGATAGTCCCTTTTTACACACTCTCCTCACCAAGATTCCCTTCTCCATATTCTCTGGCTTCCAGGGGCTCCTGTAACTAATGCTCTGTAAAGAAAAATAGTTTATCTTGGATTTTTAATTACCCATGCCACCACAGGGCAATTCTGTGGATAACAATTCTCTCCAGCTGTGAGTGGCACAGGATGTTTAAGAAAGACGTCACCTCTTCTTTCCCAGATAACAGCTATTATTGGGAAGCTGTTTTCTCTGAAGAATGGATCCTATTTGAAGGGCAGGGTAGAAGAAGCAGCTTCACTTCCCGAGTCCTTTAAACTCTGTAAGGCACCCCTCCGTCTTGTAGTGTCTTTTACTTTTGTTGTTTAGGTTGCATGTTCCGTCTTCATCAACGGAAATTTGGAAAGATAGTACCCAATCTTGTTGGTTTCAGAGACAAGCTTTTTAGTTTTGATCAAGAATACTTTACTGGAGTGGGTATAGAGGGAACATTCCTGAATATAATCAAAGCCATTTATGATAAACCCACAGCAAATATAATACTCAATGGGGAAAAACTGAAAGCCTTCTCACTCAAATCTGGAACAAGACAGGGATGCCCCCTCTCACCACTGCTCTTCAACATAGTTTTGGAAGTCCTAGCCACAGCAATTAGACAAACAAAAGAAATCAAAGGCATCCATATAGGAAGAGAAGAGATAAAACTGTCACTGTATGCAGATGACATGATACTATACATAGAAAACCCTAAGGACTCAACCCCAAAACTACTTGAACTGATTAATAAATTCAGCAAAGTAGCAGGATATAAGATTAACATTCAGAAGTCAGTTGCATTTCTGTATACCAGCAATGAAATATTAGAAAAGGAGTACAAAAATACGATACTTTTTAAAATTGTACCTCACAAAATCAAATACCTCGGAATACACCTGACGAAAGAGGGAAAGGACCTATATGCCGAGAACGGTAAAACTTTCATCAAAGAAATCAAAGAAGATGTAAAGAAATGGAAAGATATTCCATGTTCCTGGGTTGGAAAAATCAATATTGTGAAAATGGCCATACTACCCAAAGCAATCTACAGATTCAATGCAATCCCTATCAAATTACCCATGACATTCTTCACAGAACTAGAACAAACAATCCAAACATTTATATGGAACCACAAAAGACCCAGAATCGCCAAAGCAATCCTGAGAAACAAAAACCAAGCAGGAGGCATCACTCTCCCAGACTTCAAGAAATACTACAAAGCCACAGTCATCAATACAGTGTGGTACTGGTATCAAAACAGACAGACAGACCAATGGAACCGAATAGAGAACCCAGAGATAAACCCTGACACCTATGGTCAATTAATCTTTGACAAAAGAGGCAAGAACATAAAATGGGAAAAAGAAAGTCTATTGAAGCATTGCTGGGAAACCTGGACAGCTGCATGCAAAGCAATGAAACTAGAACACACCCTCACACCATGCACCAAAATAAACTCCAAATGGCTGAAAGACTGAAATATACGACAGGACACCATCAAACTCCTAGAAGAAAACATAGGCAAAACACTCTCTGACATCAACATCATGAATATTTTCTCAGGTCAGTCTCCCAAAGCAATAGAAATTAGAGCAAAGATAAACCCATGGGACCTAATCAAAGTGACAAGCTTTTGCACAGCAAAGGAAACCAAAAAGAAAACAAAAAGACAACTTACAGAATGGGAGAAAATAGTTTCAAATGATGCAACTGACAAGGGCTTAATCTCTAGAATATATAAGCAACTTATACAACCCAACAGCAAAAAAGCAAATCAACCAATGGAAAAGTGGGCAAAAGACCTGAATAGACATTTCTCCAAAGAAGATATACAGATGGCCAACAAACACATGAAAAAATGCTCAACATCGCTGATTATAAGAGAAATGCAAATCAAAACTACCATGAGATACCACCTCACACCAGTCAGAATGGCCATCATTCATAAATCCACAAATAACAGGTCCTGGGGGCGGGGTGGAGAAAAGGGAACCCTCCTGCACTGTTGGTGGGAATGTAAACTGGTACAGCCACTATGGAGAACAGTTTGGAGATACCTTAGAAATCTATACATAAAACTACCATATGACCCCGCAATCCCACTCTTGGGCATCTATCTGGAAAAAGCTCTACTTAAAAGAGACACATGCACCCGCATGTTCATTGCAGCACTATTCACAATAGCCAGGACATGGAAACAACCCAAATGTCCATGGACAGATGATTGGATTCGGAAGAGGTGGTATATATACACAATGGAATACTACTCAGCCATAAAAAAGGATGACATCATGCCATTTGCAGCAACATGGATGGAACTAGAGAATCTCATCCTGAGTGAAGTGAGCCAGAAAGACAAAGACAAATACCATATGATATCCCTTATAACTGGAATCTAATATCCAGCACAAATGAACATCTCCTCAGAAAAGAAAATCATGGACTTGGAGAAGAGACTTGTGGCTGCCTGATGGGAGGGGGAGGGAGTGGGAGGGATCGGGAGCTTGGGCTTATCAGACACAACTTAGAATAGATTTACAAGGAGATCCTGCTGAGTAGCATTGAGAACTTGGTCTAGATACTCATGTTGCCACAGAACAAAGGGTGGGGAAAAAAATGTAATTGTAATGTATACATGTACAGATAACTTGATCCCCTTGCTGTACAGTGGGAAAATAAAAAATTTAAAAAAAAAGATTAAATGGTTTTAAAAAACATATTTAGTACAAAGCAGAAAAACAATCTTCTCAAAGTCAGCCTCTAATTTGCATATAAGTATCTAGACTGTATTGGGTTTATTGATAATAAATTCAGCAATTCTTAGAACATAAAAAAAAAGAATACTTTACTGGGATGCTATGCCCCGTGAGGTGCCTGTATTTTTCAGGCAAAAAAAATGTGTTGGAAGTTGATGACTATCTAGGAATAAAGACATCTGTATCTCGGCAATTCCAAGATAATTGAATTGCTGTTGTCATCCAAAACTGAATATTTATCTTCATGCTGTGAAATGGAAAATTATCCATTGCACTCAAATTCTTAACTGCATGACCAAAAAAATTTGTATCTAATAGTATAATAATTTTTTTTCCATTTTCAAATAACTAAATATATATTTTAAATTTCCCCAATATTAAAAGCGCATTTGAAAAAATATCCCCTTACATGAGTCTACAGCAGATGGCTCCCTAGCCGTGTGTAGTTTTTTCCCTTTGATGCATTCTGATGTCTTTCCCCATATCTAAGTCATTGAACTACAACTTAAAAAAAAAAACTTTAAATGTTGTAAAGTTTCCCCCACCCCACTCTCCACAATAACCTCTTTGAGAATAATGCTGATGAATACTACTTTTTGATATATTGCAATTTAAGATCTCTTTTTCAGAGTTCCTGCTGTGTCACCGTGGGTTAAGAACTTCAGTGCTGTGGCTTGGAGCATTGTAAAGGCTTGGGTTCAATCCCCAGTTCAGTGCAGTGGGTTAAATGATCTGATGTTGCCACAGTTGCAGCTTGGATTCAATCCCTGGCCTAGGAACTTCCATGTGCCATGAGTGTGGCCATAAAAACACACAACTTTTTCTCTTTTGGTGGAACATTACTAGCTACAGGTAAAAAGAGTCATGAAAAGTTGCTTTTTAAACAAAATAATCTCTTCTATCCAAGGGCTAGATGCAAATAAAAATCAGTGGCTAAGAATAAAATTTACTTTTAAAGAACAATATAGTTCTCTTCCTCAGTATCCATTTCATCTCACCAAACTTGGAATCCAGGGTTCCACTACTTTTTTCCTAAGTATTATACTGGAGCATGGAAATTTTATTGGCAAAAAATGTGTAGCTCAGGAGAGAATTGGGCAGGAGGCACAGAAATAATTTTAAAAAATTTAATGGTGTCTATTCATTCATGCCAGACAACCTGGACGGGACACACACTCACACACACACACACACACACACACACACACTATAGCAAAAGAATATCATATAAATTCAACACTGGGAGTATTTGTTTCTATTATGGATGGTGCTGGGTTAAGCAAACAAGGATGTCTGAAACCTCTGAACACTGATTTGAAACCACTTACCTCTGAATTGATTTACACAGAAATATTGATACTAACACTCACTGAACACTTAGGATATGCCAGCACGGCTTTAAGTACTTCATGTGAGTGGACTGGCTTAATCCTCATTGCAACCTTATAATGTACGCACTATTCCTTTTTTTAAGCTTTTTCGGGCTGCACTCGCGGTATAAGGAAGTTCCTAGGCTACGGGTCAAATTGGAGCTGTAGCTGCCGGTCTACACCACAGCCACAGCAATGCCAAATCTGAGCCACATCTGCGACCTATGCCACAGCTCACGGCAACACCAGATCCTTAACCCTCTGAGCGATGCCAGGGATCAAACCCACGTTTTCATGGATATTAGTCAGATTCAGTACCGCTGAGCCATGACGGGAACTCCGATGACTTTTTAAATATCATGTGTACATGAGGGACCTTGGTCAGTTCACACAGCTAGCAAATGATGGTGCTGAGATATGAATCCAAGCATTAATCTGGTCGCCATATTCATGATCTTAGCCCACTATGGTACAGTATTTTCTCCTTATTTGTGAAAAGAAGGAGCAGAAGGACATTTTTATACAGAAATACAGACATAGTATGAACACAACTCTTTCCCTTATTAAACCATTCTGTTCCTCCCCTTCCCTACCACAGTCCATCAAATCCATGCTGTGTGATATTGCACACGTCTAAATTCAAGTGCTCCTTTGATGTTCTTTGACCACAACCTCAAAATGAATGGACACTCTGGGAGAGACAGGGTTAAATCCAGAGATAAAGAGCCCTCTTGCCATACTAGAGTGGCTGCAGCCCTTGGAGGCTCTCCAGAAAGTGGAGGCAATGGACTATAGCAGTTTTTTCCTGAAAACAACATGTCGTGGTTGTCAGGTTACCTGGAAGGGGTGCATTAGGGAAAATGGATCCTAAATTCATTCTTAAACAGAGGTAGAGGGTAGGGAGCAGGGATAAAGGGAAGGCAGGTATCTCTGTGTGATGGGTGTGATGGTTTATGTCTAGCCCCCACAAAATACGTCACTACTTCTTGGGATTCCCAAAATACTAGATTCCTTGGCACTAGACAATTGTCTGCATGGTAGAGGGCTGCCAGTCTTTAGGGGATGATTGGTGATGACAGGCGATTGTAAGGAAAATGCACAGGAGGTTACAGGGCACTGAACATGGAGTTATAGCAAAGCCAAAGCAATAGGTTGGAGGACCTATTTTTTAAAAAAAATCTTTGGGCAGCAGGCCAGGACTGGAGGCAGAAGAAGATGGAAAGGGTTGAAGATCATGGGCTTCTCTGTGTAACGAGCATTATAGGTTATTTCTTTGATAGTACACTCACGTAGGAATTAATTAATCTTAATTCGAATTTCCATGGATTTTAAAAAATAGTTTATAACATTTGCTTGGTAAAGAATTTAGTAACTTTCTGAGTGAATTAAGTATATTATTAGGTTCCCCATCCACTTTTGCCTAAATGGTAGCACACTGTACATGCTGTTCTGAACCTTGCTCTTTGGGATTAGCACTATAACCATAGACAATCAGTAAAAAAGCTTAAATGTTTATCGATGTGGGCCAATTTTATTATAACCATAAAATTGGATATCATAGAAACATTACAAATGATGGTGCAAGCATATATTATTTGACATAAAATATATTTATCTTCTAAAGCCAAATGTAAAAAGCACCTTTTGAAATAGAGGTATGTGTGTGCGCACACCCGCATGCATGCTCATGCACACATACAGCGTCAGAAGTTTGGAAAGATGCACAAACAGAGAGTCATGGCTGACTGTGGACATCTCTGAAAGATGACATTATAGACGCTATGTTTCACCATTTTTATGTGCATTTTGTTATGTTTGAGATTTGCTACCAGGTGAACAAATTGCATATTCGTTATTTTATTTCCGATTATAAATCTTTCGCAGAATTAAAGCATCAGCAAATAACAAAAGGTATATGTTAAATTCTTCATTCCACATGAGGTCCCTAGTCTCCCCCACACCACCAGTTCTCACTCCTGAATTAGAACATTTGAAATTCAAAAAGTCAAAATATAATGAGATTCTCATGATCCAGTGTGCATATGGGGAGGAAGGACCACTGTGTAAGCAAACAAGCTCAGGGTACTAATATCAGAGCTAAGAGAGAAATCTGTTCCAGAAAGCTGTCTCTGACTTCCAGGGCCTCAGATATGCTGTCCCCACTACTGGAAAACTCACCTCACTACCTGTCTGCCTGTCTTTTACAATCTCTTTAGGTCTTAGCTTATAAATCTGTTTCTTTAGGAAGACACTCTAAACTGGGCTGGAGTTCCATCCTGTGTGGTGTCAAATTATCCTGAATGTCTTGTTATCTCAGAGAGCACTTTTACATTGTGCTATAGTTTCTTCTTTGTCTTCTGTCTCTTTTAGCAGAACTCACAAACCCTATCGTCTGCCTTGCTCATTTTTGCATCCCAGAATCTAGCACTGTGCCTGGCGGGCAGGCTTGTGAATCTCAAAAACCAATACAAAACCTTTGTCCCCATCATTTCCTCATTATTCAACACAGATTAAAACAGTTTGAAAGGGCCCCAAAACAAGAGCTAATTTTTTGTGAGTGGAAGATGATGGTAGTTCATTACAAATATCCCAAATGGATCGAGATCCTATTCAGGCTCAGAGAAAGGAAATTGGAAATAGAATTTGGGATTTCTGTGAAGGGTTTTCTTGCTCTTCAAAAAAGAAATACAGGAGAGAGCAGCCTTCTTTTTCTGCTGAACGTAGTCATGTCTAGAACAGGAAAGCATCCTAATTGAAAGATTTTCTTTTTCTTTTTCCTTTTTTTTTTTTTTTTTTTTTGGCAGCACCCACAGCATGCAGAAGTTCCCGGACCAGGGATCAAACCTGTGCCACAGCCGCCACCTGAGTCATAGCAATGACAGTGCCAGATCTTTAACCTGCTGAGCCACACAGGAACTCCTGAAGGATCTTTTGATGTCCGAAGGCTCAGTTCTTGGACTCTCTGGAAACAGACATCAGCTATCTACAGGCTTCAGGGAATCTTTCCAGACTTGCTCAAGAGAGAGGAGCCAGTGAAAACTCTGGCTTCTCAAGGAACCTATCCAAGATTGTACAATTTCTTCCAATAGCCACTGGAGGTCGCTAGTCCACTGCTGCTATCATTGGCTACTTCGCAGTGAAAGTAAATGTGAATCATTTACAGCCTATTATTTATTATAAGTCCTCATAGCATGAAGCACACAAATGTAAAACAGGTCCAGGATTTTGTCGTAGGGACAAAAAGATAAGATAGAAATGGCAGTGGGAGTTCCCGTTGTGGCTCAGCAGTAACGAACCAACTAAGATCCATGAGGATGCAGGTTGGATCTCTGGTCTCACTCAGTGGGTTAAAGATCCAGCGTTGCCCTTAGCGGTGGTGTAGCAGAGGCGGCTCAGATCCCGTGTTTCTATGGCTATGGTATAGGCAGGCTGCTGCAGCTCTGATTTGACCTAGCCTAGGAACTTCCATATATCGCACGTGTGCCCCTAAAAAACAACAACAACAACAACAAGAGAAATGGCAGTGATCCTGCCCCTGGCCTTATTTCCCCTTTCCCTGGCCTGAAGACTCCTGGGGACCTGGCATGCTTCCCTCAGCACCCATGTGTGGCTTACAGAAGCACAGTGTGAATGCTCTCTCTGGAACAGCATGTACTATTCAGCAACTCTATGTAAAAGATGCTGTAATCCAGGACTGAGGGATTAGCTCAGACTGTGAAATGCAAAATGGCTTATTATAGACAAGATTGTTAACTGTTTGCCCACTTTTCCCACCACTTTCATGTGTAACTTTTCAACCCAGTTCTGTCTCATTTCAAAGCCTTTCCTCTTTCCTGAAAGTAGGAGCTCTCAAAAGTGTGGAACAGGGAAAACTGGTGACACTCAGAATAGTTTTAGTGCTTCTTGGACATTAAAAATTTAATAGTAATATATGTGTTTTATTTGGCAGTAAATGTATAGTTTATCAAAGCTACTTCAAGGGCTTTTGTGGGATGATGGGGAGTACATTGACTCTATGGAAAAGTCACCATAAATTTTCCTCTAAATACTCTTTCTCTCAGATTCTTCCTTTATTGACAATTGCCCAGTTTCTCTCCCCCCCCAATCCTCCATCCTTATCAGATTGCTTGATTCCCCCAAAATAGAAGCTGTCCCCTTCCTTCCTCTCTCTCATCTGTTTTTCCAGAAGCCAGCACTAAGCTTCTGAAGTGCATCCTTTGTACCACAAACCGGTTTTTCAATAAAGGACTCTCATCAGGACACAGTTTTTGGTTTTGTTTTCCATTTGTTAAAGTTTTATTGAAGTATAATTGATTTACAAGGTTGTGATAATTTCTGCTGTACAACAAAGTGATTCAGTCATACATGTACACACATCCATTCTTTTTCAGATTCTTTTCTCACATAGATTATCACAGAATATTGGGTAGAGTTCCCTGTGCTATACAGCAGGTCCCCATTGGCCAATTATTCCATGCACCACAGTGTGCATATGCCAATCCCAAAGCCTCAGTCCATCCCCCCCCATGTATATAACATATATATAGTTATATACATAGTTATATATGAGTTATATATATATAGTTATATATAAGTTATATATATATATAGTTACCCTTTGGTAACTAAAAGTTTTTCAAAGTCTGTGAGTCTGTTTCTGTTCTGCAGATGAGTTCATCTGTATCCCTTTTCTTTAGATTCCACATATAAGTGGTATCATTAGATGTTAAATAGCGAAGGACACAGTTTTTGGATGATAACAGGACAACTGTAAACAGCAATGAGTTTTCCCTCTTAGAAAGTATTCAAATAAATTTCCCTAGCCCCAAGAGACAGAAAACCTAACTACATTTCAGGAAGAAAAATGCCATACTTAATCTCATCAGGTGTCCTGAGCATTTTGCCACAGGATCTGAGAAGTCTCAAGGATGATGAATTGGCTGATAGTATTGAGAGGAGTTGGAATGTGAACTCCACGAAGCTGTGTGTGACAGAGAGAAAAGGGAAGGGAAAATTGTTGGTAGATCATTAAGCTGAGGAGCGCCTGCGCTGCCTACTCACTAGTCTTTGTGGACATTGTCATCATATGATTATGGGTTTCCATCCTAACTCCATGGCATAGCAATTCTCTTACTTCGTGCCTCTCTCCCAATTTCTCAGATATTAGTTCACTCATCTTGAAAACTGGAAATGTCTTATGAGAAGAGATGAGTGAAAACAAATGAAATGTTTGGTAGTGTGGACATCTATTCATTTCATTCTTTTTAATTTTAAAATTTAAAATGCAAACATAAACTTTTAAACATTTTGTTGTTTTTATTTTTAAAGTTATCTTTGAGTTACCATGATTTTCCATTTCAATCTTGAAAGTCATTCAGTTTTACTGAAAACATTAAGGGAAAAAAAAAGTGCAGTGGCATCCAGATGTGTGAACAGTCATAAAAGTGGTGGATGAATGGTGAGTTCTGAGAAATGACAACCCAAGTTATGCCCTGTGGTGTGGACTGCGGGCTACAATGAATGATAGACACTGAAAAATGGGTTGGGATTCCCCTTTCCCTTCGTACCTCACAGCGCAATAGAAAAATTTACTTGCCACCTAATACACAGCAACCAAATTATGGTATCCACTTTACTAATTTCAGGTTGGAAGAGAGGTTTCGACAAATATTCGGTGATGCTTACTGTATTTTAGTCTGGATCTCCTGGGTGAAGGCAATGCATACACAGGACAACATAAAAATGGGACTATAGGAGATGAACTAGAAGTGTTTACGTGGTACAGCAGGGAGAAAAGGATTAATTCAAATAGATTGAAAACGAGTGGCTAAAGGAGTAGGAGGAAAACCAGGAGAGGTATCTCCTTGTGAGTGTGAAAATGTTCATTTCTGACAGTTCGCTAATCATTGTGTTGATGAATTTAATTCTACCAAGATTTAATTCTGTCAAGATAATACCTATGCATTTACATTTTAAAATAAAATAATACAGTTGTTAGGCTTGTATGAATTCATCAGTTTATCCCCGCCTCAACAAGGATTTATTGAAAACTCATTGTGTATAACACAGTTTGTATTAGAGTTCCCTGATGGATCAGGGGATTAAGGATCCCACGTAGCCACAAGCTGTCGCATAGGTTGCAGACGAGGCTCAGATCTGGCATTGTTGTGGCTGTTGTGTAGCCAGCAACTACAGCTCCAGTTCGACCTGGAAACTTCTATATGTTGTAGGTGCAGCAGTTTAAAAAAAGAAAGGAAGGAAGGAAGTTTGAGTACAGTGGTGGGATAACAGGTATCCTTTACTGAAGAATGAGTCACGCAATAAATGCTTACTGAGTACCTGTGTGTACCACAACTGGTCTTTCTGGACATGAAGAGGAACCAAGCCAAGGCTGCAAATGCCTCTAGTCAAGGGGACAGACAGTTATACAGATATGTCATCACAAACATTTGACAAGAGCTCTTGACGGGGATAGGAAGAAGAGCCACTAGAAACAGAGTAAGGTTTCTGAACACCAGGCTGAAGGACAGGCAAGTGAGAATGATCAAGCTGTAAAAAGGCTGAACTTGGTCAGGGACTTAGTGGTTTAGTTAGTTATCATCACTAGTGAGCCATGAAGTTTACATTACTCTAAGCTCCCACCTATAACAGTGTCATCAGTTTTAATTCAGGACTTAAATGTATACCACCCCCCTCACTCTGCTGTCACTTTTATACTGCCTTCTCTTTCCCAACTCACTACAGAGTAAAACAGTTGAGCTGCAGGTCTGTTAGCTTCAGAGTGGTAATTTTGAGATCTAACCCAGCACTTTACAGGGATACTGCTTTTCCCTGAAGGATGCCCAGATTTTGCACGTGTAAAACCTATTGGAAAGCATAATGCATTGTCTCATCAGGAAGGACAGGTATAACGCAGCAAGTGTAATGTAAGTAAAATGTCATAGCGAGTGAATAAAGGTCTGGCTTTGGAAACAGACAAACCTGGATGTGAGTCCCAGCTCCATCCCTTACTACCCAAGTTAGCTAACACCTCTCAGCCTGTTTCCTCATCTGTAGTGGACAGAGAGTGGGTGTTGATAAATACTTCTCAGAGTGGTTCAGAAAGAAAAAAAGTCAACAAATTGAGATGATCTGTTTATGTTTCTGTATTATTTAGACTATAAGCTCCCAGAGGGTAGCTTGATCCAACAATTCCATTTCTGGGTGTCATCTCTGTGCCTTGGAAATTCCCAGAACTGTGTGCAGCCCAATGTAGCACTCTCTCTAATTTCTCTGGCCATTTTTCTGAACCAGGTTTCAACTTCTGCTCCGAAGCTGTGATGCCTATCTTGGAGATTCTTTCTTGCATATCTTGGAGTTTCTTGCGTCCTAGAGGTCTTTGGAAACTGTTCATATGACAACATGGATGGTCAGCTCCACAGAGGAAAGTACATTTTGCTCCATTGTGACTTCTGCTGTCATTTGAGTTTTTGAGTTCCACTTGGATAGAGCTGAGCCGGAAATAACTTGTCATTCTCTCTGCCATGTTAAATTTTATGCTCAGATGATTCAAGATGCAGACTGGAGGACTTTTAGAGGCATACAACTTTTTTTTTTTTATTCTTAAGCTTTATTGCGATATAATTGACCTACACTATAGTGTAAATTTAAGGTATACAATGTAACAATTTGATACACATATGTATTGTGAAACGCTTTACCACAATAAGGTTTATTAGCACATCCTTTAACTCATATTATTATCATTTTGTTGTAGTGGTGATAAGAACATTAAAACTCTACTTCCATAGCAACTTTCAAGTATACAATTCAGTATTGTATACTGTTGTCAGCATGCTGTACCTTAAATGATTGGAACTTATTTTATAACTGTACATTTGTACCCGTTAACCAACATCAGCCCATTTCCCCAACCCATTAGCCCCTGGCAACCACCATTCTACTTTCTGCTTCAGTGAGTTCCATGTTTTTAGATTCCATATAGAAGTGAGATCATCCAATATTTGTCTTCCTTTGTCTGACTTATTTCACTTAGCATAATGCCCTGAAGCTCCATCCATGTCATCAAAAATGAAAGGATTTCCTTTATGTTTATGGCTGAATAATATTCAGTATATATAAATACACACACATGTATATATATTCATCCATCAATAGATACTCATGTTGATTCCATGTCTTGGCTATTGTGAATAATGCTGAATGTAATAATGAACATAAAGGTACATATATCTCTTCAGCAGAGTGATTTCATTTCTTTTGGATACATACCCAGAAATGGAATTGTTGGATCATATGGTAGTTCTATTTTTAATTTTTTTTTCAGATTATTTTCCCATATGGATTATCACAGAATATTGGTTAGAGTGTGGCTTTATTACCAGAAAGATTGGAAGGACGTGAATAGCAGCTTACTTTACTCCATCTGCCAGTGGCACACTACAGCATCCCTGTCAGAGCCTTAATCCCATTGCACTGTAAACAGTGATAACTATTTCACACTGTGAGCTTCCAGAGGCCAGGAAATGTGTTTATCCCTCTTTCTATTCACAGCACCCATAATAGGTGCCTGGTACATAGAGGACATTCCATAAATGCTTCATGAATAAATGAATGAGAACTTTTGTGAATTTCATACAACTATGCAGAGGAGACAATAGGCTTACAGTATTCCTAAAACAATCCTAATGTCACACAACTTGCAAATAAGAGAAACTTCCATGCCAGGTCTGCCTAAAACAGAAAGCATGTAGTCTTGGTTGAATTGACTTTACTAGACTCTGGAACTCCCTGCAGCTTAACTTGGCCACTTTCCATGCTAGTCAAAATTCAGAATTCATCCTTGTTTAGGATGGAACTTGTGTCCAAAGCTGGTTTATCCATCAGATTATTCATGTAACAACTATTTATTATTCATTTAATATGATTAAGCACCCCTGTAGGTGATGGGGATTCAGCAGTAAAGAAAACTGACAATGCCCTTCCTCTATTGAAGCTTTTTTCTAGTTCAAGGAGGCAGAAATAAGCCTAAAAATGCCTAACAATGATCATTTACAGTGCTCCTTGAGGATTAATTACCATAACAAGGTTAGTGTTTAGCATATTGCATATTCTATGCTATTTATCTTATTTATTTTTACATATGCAATTAAAGACAAGCGATATTTTTGAATTAAAAAAAAAGATTGTGCAAGTAAAATCATAAAGATCCTTGATTTTTTGGAAGAAATATCTGATTAAATAGTCAGTGCCTCAAGTCTCCCTCACCAATTCTCACAGCTTCTGAAAGCAGAAAAATTCTTTAGGGGAGAATACTTTTGACTGACACATTCTTTCTCTAGCTATAATATCACTATGGATTCAATCTTGTCAAATTATGTCAAATTTTAAATACAAACTGAGTCACTAGTTTAGTCAACAGGTATTTTATACATACCTACAGTGAGCTTAACATTTCACTGGGTACCAGGGATACAAGAGAATGCTAAATCATGTTCTCTCCCTTTAATGATCCTGTAGCTCATTTGGGAAGATGGTGCATCTTGACCTCCTACACTGGTAAACTGAAGGCAGTTTGGATTCAGGTGAAGGGTATGAGGTCCATGTTCATAATGAACCCTTGATCTCCAGTTCCTGGTTTGGGGACTCTGGACATGACCATGAACTTTTCTGAGCTTCTTTACTCATGTGTGAATAGAGAAAATAAAATCTATCTCCCAAGGTTACCAGGAAGAACAGAAATGACTGCTGTATACATGGATGCAACTAGAGACTCTCACACTAAGTGAAGTAAGTCAGAAGGAGGAAGACAAATACCATGTGATATCACTTAAATGTGGAGTCTAAAATATAATATGAATGACATTTATCTATTAGAGAGAAACAGACTCATAGACATAGAGAACAGACTTGTGGTTGCCACAGGGGAGGAGGAGGAAGGAGGGGTAGATTGGAAGTTTGGGGTTAACAGATGTAAACTATTATATACATAAAATGGATAAGCAACAAGGCCCTATTGTATAGCACAGGGGACTATAGTCAATATCCTGAAATAAACCATAATGGAAAAGAATATAAAAAAGAATGTATACATACAATGGAATATTACTCAGCCATAAAAAGAATGAAATAATGCCATTTGCAGCAACATGAATGGACCTAGAGATTCTCTTACTAAGTTAAGTAAGTCAGAAAAAGAAAGACAAATAGCATATGCTATCACTTATATGTAGAATCTAAAATATCGCACAAATAAACTGATCTATAAAATAAATAAGACTCACAGACATAGAGAACAGACTTGTAGTTGCTAAGGGTGGGGGAAGGACTGGGAGTTTGGGGTTAGTAGATGCAAACTATCACATTTAGAATGGATAAGCAATGAGGTCCTACTGTATAGCACAGAGAACTCTATCCAATATCCTGTGATAAACCATTATGGTAAAGAAAAAAAAAGGATTTACCATTGTACGCCATTGGGAAAAAAAGAAATTACTGCTATATATAGTAGAATCAGGTATTTTTGATCTTATACACTGTGTGAGCCTCAGTGAGCATGGGGCTATCTATATATATGAGGCATTATTACTGACCTACAGTTTTATGGTCAGAAAATGGGAGTGGCAAATAATTAAGTACAAACTGACCAATACACACAGGACAAACAAATCCTTAGAACAGTTAAAATATTGATCTAACAATGTGATGGTCTTACTAGCCCCAGGAAACTCAAGGTTTAGTAGCACAATAATTTGGTATGAGGTTTGCCACTGGGGTCAGAACTAATCATAATAAGGATGAAAAGTATATTTTTGAGGACTAACTATGTTCTAACATCCACTTTAATCCTTAGAACAGCATAATATAGTAGGTACTGTTATTTTGCCCCATTTACATGTAAAAAATAAAAACACCTGAGACTCAGAGGCTATTGAACTTGACCAGAAATACACAGTCAGTAAAGGAATAGGTCAAGATTGAAACCTGGGCAGTCTGATTTCAGCACTTAACATTTACTAGGGACTACTTTTCTAAGTGTTTCATATCTACTCTCTAACTTAGTTCTCACAGTTACACAGTTCTTTATTAAGTAGAGAATGACTACATTATTTATTTTGCCAATAATAAATGATGGAGAGGGCGTAGGAAAAAGGGAACTCTCCTCCTGTAAATTGGTGCAGCCACTATGGAAAACAGTATGGAGGTTCCTCAAAAAATTAAAAATATAGTTTCCATATGATCCAGTGATCCCACCCCTGGGCATTTATCCAGAAAAGACTAAATCTCTAATTCAAAAAGTTACATGCACCTCAATGTTCATAGCAGCACTGTTTACAATAGCCAAGACATGGAAGCGACCTAAATGTCCATCAACAGAGGAGTGGATAAAGAAAATGTGGCAGATATAGATATAATAAATAGATATATACACACACAATGGAATATTATTCAGCCATAAAAAGGATGAAATCATGCCATTTGCAGCTCATGGATGGACCAAGAGAATATCATACCAAGTGAATTAAGTCACAGAAAGACAGCTATTATATGATATCACTTATGTGCAGAATCTAAAAAATAATAAAATTTAATCTATTTCCAAAGCAGAAACAGATTCATAGACATAGAAAACAAACTTATGGTTACAAAAGGGGAAATGGATTGGAGGGGGATAAATTAGGAATATGGGATTAACAAGTACAAACTACTATACATGAAATAGATAAGCAACAAAGATTTATTGTATAACACAGGGAATAATATTCAGTATCTTGTAATTTATTTTCCAAACCTATAATGGAAAATAACCTGAATATGTGTGTGTGTAACTGAATCACTTTTCTGTACACCTGAAACTAACACAATACTGTAAATCAAGTGTACTCAATAGAAAAGTACAGTTCTCACTGATTTGCATACACAATTTTTTCAAATCCAGAAATAATGACATTGCTGTAATAACAAACATCCAACCTACTTTAACTTATCTATTTACTATCTCATCTCATCTCTATTTCTGTTTTTATATCCTTCTCTTCCCCACTCATCGCTTATTCAAATCTTGGCAATAAAGTGTTACTGAGAACTCCTTTACCATCCTTTTGCTATTAAGTAAAGGACTGCCCCTGAAAAGACAGGGTCAAGACCATAGAGAACAGAGCACCAAGCACAGTAGAGTTTCTGCATTGGTTCAATACAGCCAAAGTCACCAAATGGTGACTGCCTGGAGTTAAAAGCATCAAGGCCAATGGAGCGCTGTAGGCAGCTTATACCAGCTCATACCAGTAGATGATTAAAGATAAATTATCTGAACTTACAATAAAATTAATTATATAAAAAGATAAAAATACTCAAAACATTGCTTCCTAATTATTGTATTACATTTTACTGTTGCCTATGTTCTTTTTTTTATTACTCAAATGAATTTATCACATCTGTAGTTGTATAATGATCATAACAATCCAATTGCCTATGTTCTTGAAGTTATTTATGTCTCTTGTATCTGTGTTGCAGAAATGTTGTATAATGGTATGCAACTACACATCTTTTCCTAGGTGCCTATCAGTGCCTTGGTGAACCTTGGTAACCATTGGTGGGGATATTTACATCACACCAAGGAGATCAGGAAATCAGGCTTTGATCTATTGTTATGTTGATCTCTAGGAAGTTATGTAAAATATGTTAATAATGCAGATGAAACTTAAATGTGTTTGGGATCTGCATCCGTTACATTGGGACTAGAACAGCACACAGAATTGAAGAACTAGTCTTTTAGTACTTGAAAACTATTGTCCAATTCAGCAAGGAAGTTGCTGGAGTTATTAACTTTAACTTTAGTGACATTCTGATATAGGTCTTCACTTATGTTTGAGTTTTATCTTATCCATAAACATAAATAAGTTATAAACTAAAATTCATGTCAGAACTATACTTGGAGAGATACATGTGAAGTATTTACCAGTATTTATTTGGTCCACACCCTCAACTCCCTGCCCCCTTCCCTCCACACAAAATGACCTGGCCTCCTATCACTGACTAGTGGTTCCAAAGCAGTGCAGGTGACGTCAGAAGGGATGGTTAGAAAAAATGGGTCATAAGACCTTGAAGCAAGGGGTGAGGATGGGGAACAAATTGAGGGGGAGGAAAAAAATAATGAAGAGGGGAGGAGCTGGGCCATTTCTATGAGTGCACATGTGTGAGAATATATATCTAATGTTTACTTTGGATTTGTGCAGATACAAGGATATACGTGTATACAGATGTACACACATAGATATTTAAACATATGAATATGATAGATTTAGTGAATTGTATTTGTTCATTTTTAAATAGGTTAAAGCATAGACATTCCAACTTCTAAGACATCATGTATATTATTCCCTTTCTCTGAAAAATTCTAGTTCCGTTTTACACCTGTCTAACTCCTATTTACTTATTATGTCTCATATGGCAAGTCTTTTTCTTTGAAAGCCTATAGCTTGCCCCCATCTTTTTTCTTTGGTCTTTTTTTTTTTTTTTTTTTTTTTTTTTGCCTTTTTTAGGGCTGCTCCTGCAGCATATGGAGGTTCCCAGGCTAGGGGTCTAATTGGAGCTGTAGCCACTGGGCCTACACCACAGCCACAGCAACGTGGGATCCAAGCCGTGTCTGCAACCTACACCACAGCACATGGCAATGCCGGATCCTTAACCCACTGAGCAAGGCCAGGAACCGGACCTGCAACCTCATGGTTCCTAGTCGGATTTGTTAACCACTGAGCCATGATGAGAACTCCAGCTTGCCCCCATCTTGATTGGTGTTATCAGATCATCTTCATTCCCCCAACACCATGAACATGTATCACAATTTGCTGTAGTTTCTGTCTCCTCCAACAAGCTGTGAGTTTGGCAAGGCCTGAGATTAGGTATATATCCCAGAGCCAACTTCAGGACCTACCATAATAGTGTAAGAAAAGGCACTAGGACAGCTGGAAGCCTGAGTTTACAGGATAAGGACAAAAAGCAGATAGAAATCATGTATCCACATAAATTTCCTATTCATATATCACCGGCAAATCTGAATGAACTGACATGGCTAAAGACTGGAAATTTATTGATAGAGGTTCTTTTCTCTCTTTTTTTTTTTCTTTTCTTGTTGTTGTTGTTGTTGTTGTTGTTGTTGTTGTTGTTGTTGTTGTTGTTGCACTCGCAGCATATGGAAGTTCCTGGGCCCGGGACTTAATCTGAACTGCACCTTCTACCTGTGCCACAGCTGTGGCAACACCGGATCCTTAACCCACTGTTCCACAGCAGAACTCTCACAGGTTTTTTTCTAAAGATACTAAATAGTACAAGATCTTACTCAGCCAGAAAAGAAAACAGAAAAAAAAGAATCTGAGAACAATGACTTTATGAAAGATTTCCCATTTCATGAAAAGAGACAAACAGAAAGAGACTGGTCTTCTTTTTCTGCTTAACACTGTTCTTCCTGGTTGTAATTCCTGGAATACTTATTGTAGAGGGAAGCATCCCACTTAGGTTCTTTCCCAGAGACTCTAGGAAAGAAAGCATCCCTTTGGAATTTCTCAAGTGTTAGAGCGAAATCATCCAATAATGTGATGTTATTTACAATGCCCACCAGAGGGCAATATGCTCCTACTGGTACCACCTTGCATAACCTGCCAGGACTCATTTCAGTTGCTTATAATATTATGAACACCTAAAAAAGTAAATAAATGGATAAACAAAACCCTTAGATAGATGTAAAGACATAGAGGAAAAGATGTAAATGGTACCAATCCTGCCAGCACTCCCCATTTCCTTACCCATGGCCCCAGGGTGGACTAGATCCCCAGGGGTCCTGGAATGCTTCTGCTCTCCACTGATGTGTATGGCACACAGCCGGTACAGAGTTAATTCTGTCTCCTGGAGTGTAGCTGATCTTCTTAGGTTTCTTTGTAGTTCATCTTGGAGCAGATTAAGAGATGAGAAGTATTATTTTAACTATTTTAAAGGTGAGGACCCTGAAACTGAAGCCCAGAGAGGTGTATCGACTGATCCAAGAGCAGGAGCCTCTTCTCTGTGTTCCCACAGCACTGTTTTCTTTCCCCAACCACACCTTATTGTAAACTGACAGTAGTCTTTCTCATCCACCAGATGGAAGTGGTGGGTGCCTAGGGATTGCATTTTGTTCACTGCTCTATCCTAGCATGCAGAGCAGTGCTAGGCACCCAGTAGGCATAAAGTGGAATAAGGTTGGAGAGAGAATAGAGTATGAGGTGGGGTTGGATGAGGTTCTATCTGAGGTGATTCCTCTCTTAGTGGCTTGGATGAATGAGGACAGGAGCATGTCTAAGAGGACAGAGGAGAAACAGTGTGTATTGTCTGATGAGTCCATTAAAAGGGGAAAGAGCACCCAGCATCCTGCAGACTTGTAGCCTGTTACTCCTTCTACTCCATCACTGGACTGCTCTGACCCTCACTTTCAGTGACCAAAAACTGGCATCTGAGAGAATGTACATGAAATTATCTCAATCCCAGAGCCCAGTATAATCATGATCATTGGTTCTACTTGTCAATGTTCTGATAGAATAACAGCAACAACCATAGCAAATTCTTATTGCGTGCTTGCTAGGTATCAGTCACTGTGCCAGGAGATTATAAGCATGAACTCATTTAAATCTCATAATCAATGCAAGTGTTTGGGGGCTTTTCTGTTTTGTTTTTGTTTATGTTTATAGATTTTACAAAGCAAGGTAAGTAGAAGACTTGGGATTTCAGCCCAGGCCCAAATGCCAAGTTCTTGCTCTTTCCTTGAACTGAGATGCCTAATACATGGCACACGGACCACTGTCATATGTCCATGATGATTTTAATGGTGCATGGACAAACATTTCATATGCAATTGTATTTATTTATTTGTTTGTTTATTTTTATTGCCACACCCATGGCATATGGAAGTTTTGGGGCCGGGATTGAACCCAAGCTGCTGCAGATTCTTAACCCACTGTGCCACAGAAGAAACTCCATGTACAATTTTACATTTAAAATTTTTTAAAATTTTATTGAAGTATAGTTAATTTCCAAGGTTGTGATAATTGTTGCTGTACAACAAAGTGACCCAGTCATACGTATACACATATCCATTCTCTCTCAGATTCTTTTCCCACATAGATTACCACAGAATACTGGGTAGAGTTCTCTGTGCTATACAGCAGGTTCCCATTGGCCAATCATTCCATATACCTCAGTGTGCCTATGCCAGTGCCAAAACCCAGTCCATCTAGCCCCCTCACCTGTCCCTATAGGTAACCATAAGTTTTTCAAACTCTGTGAGTCTGTTTCTGCAAAAAAGTTCATTTGTATCCTCTATTTTCAGATTCCACATATAGGTGACATCATTATGTTTGTTTTTCACTGTCTAACTTTACGTAGTATGATAGTATCCATGTTGCTAAAAGGACATTATTTCATTCTTTTTTATGGCTGAGTAATATTCTATTGAATATATGTACCATATCTTCTTTATCCATTCCTCTGTTGATTAACTGACATTTAGGTCGCTTGGCTATTGTAATTACTGCTGCAGTGAACATTGGGGTGCATGCATCTTTTCAAATTATGGTTTTCTCTGGATAGATGCCCAGGAGTGGATATTGCTGAATCATAGTAGTTCAATTTTTAGTTTTTTGAGGCACCTCCATACTATTTTCCACAGTGGTTGCACCAGTGTACATTTCTACCAACAGTGTAAGAGGGTTCCCTTTTCTCCACACCGTTTCCAGTGTTTATTATTTGTAGTCTTTTTGATGATAGCCATTCTGGCTGGTGTAAGGTGTTACCTCATAGCAGTTTTTTTTTTTTTTTAATTTTCCCACTGTACAGCAAGGGGGTCAGGTTATCCTTACATGTATACATTGCAATTAGTTTTTCCCCCACCCTTTCTTCTATTGCAACATGAGTATCTAGACATAGTTCTCAATGCTATTCAGCAGGATCTCCTTGTAAATCTATTCTAAGTTGTGTCTGATAAGCCCAAGCTCCCGATCCCTCCCACTCCCTCCCCCTCCCATCAGGCAACCACAAGTCTCTTCTCCAAGTCCATGTTTTTCTTTTCTGAGGAGATGTTCATTTGTGCTGGATATTAGATTCCAGTTATAAGGGATATCATATGGTATTTGTCTTTGTCTTTCTGGCTCATTTCACTCAGGATGAGATTCTCTAGTTCCATCCATGTTGCTGCAAATGGCATGATGTCATCCTTTTTTATGGCTGAGTAGTATTCCATTGTGTATATATACCACTTCTTCCGAATCCAGTCATCTGTCGATGGACATTTGGGTTGTTTCCATGTCTTGGCTATTGTGAATAGTGCTGCAATGAACATGCGGGTGCATGTGTCTCTTTTAAGTAGAGCTTTTTCCAGATAGATGCCCAAGAGTGGGATTGCGGGGTCATATGGAAGTTCTATGTATAGATTTCTAAGGTATCTCCAAACTGTTCTCCATAGTGGCTGTACCAGTTGACATTCCCACCAGCAGTGCAGGAGGGTTCCCTTTTCTCCACAGCCCCTCCAGCACTTGTTATTTGTGGATTTATGAATGATGGTCATTCTGACTGGTGTGAGGTGGTATCTCATGGTAGTTTTGATTTGCATTTCTCTTATGATCAGCGATGTTGAGCATTTTTTCATGTGTTTGTTGGCCATCTGTATATCTTCTTTGGAGAAATGTCTATTCAGGTCTTTTGCCCACTTTTCCATTGATTGATTGGTTTTTTTGCTGTTGGGTTGTATAAGTTGCTTATATATTCTAGAGATTAAGCCCTTGTCAGTTGCATCATTTGAAACTATTTTCTCCCATTCTGGAAGGTGTCTTTTTGTTTTCTTTTGAGTTTCCTTTGCTGTGCAAAAGCTTTTCAGTTTGATGAGGTCCCATGGGTTTATTTTTGCTCTAATTTCTATTGCTTTGGGAGACTGACCTGAGAAAATATTCATGATGTTGATGTCAGAGAGTGTTTTGCCTCATAGCAGTTTTGATTTGCATCCTCTAATAATAATGCTGAGAATCTTTTCTTTGTTTTTGTTTTTGTTTTTTTTTTTTTTGGCCGTCCATATGTCTTCTTTGGAGAAATGTCTATTTAGATCTTCTGCCTTTTTTTTAATTCAGTTTGTTTTTTTGATATTGAGCTGCAGGAGGTATTTGTATATTTTGGAGGTTAATCCCTTGTCAGTTGCTTCATTTGCAAATATTTTCTCCTATTCTGTGTGTTGTCCTTTTGTTTTGTTTATGGTTTCTTTTGCTATGCAAAAACATTTAAGTTTAATTAGGTCCTATTTGTTATTTTTGTCTTTATTTTTATTACTCTAGGAGGTAGATCTGAGAAGATATTGCTGCAGTTTATGTCAGAGAGTGTTCTGCCTATGTTTTCCTCTAAGAGTTTTATAGTATCTGGTCTTTCCTTTAGGTCTTTAATCCATTTTGAGTTTATTTTAGTGTATGGTGTTAGAGAGTGTTTTAATTTCATTCTTTTGCATGTAGCTGTCCAGTTTTCTCAGAACCATTATAGAAGAGACCATCTTTTCTCCACTGTATGTTTTTGCCTCCTTTGACCATACGTGCATGGGTTTATTCCTGAGCTTTTTATCCTGTTCCATTGATCTATATTTCTGTTTTTGTGCCAGTAAAATACTGTTTTGATGACTATAGCTTTGTAGTACAGTCAATTCACAATTTTTAAAGTGTATTATATGTTTTGTGCAATAGAAAAAAAGACAGCCAATACATAAAGCAACACTGAGGCCTTCTTTGGAGGCAATAGGGAAACATTGACATCACACAACCTGTGCCAGGCACTCTAAAGATTCTCTTAAAAGCCTCTGGCCTTCCTTCACTGAGTCTGAGCAACTCATCACTTCTATTTCTCTCTGACTCCCCATACCCAGACCGCTGGGAGGCCATCCCCTTTTGCTAACAGCATGTCACACATCAGGTTCTAGCATTTTCTCCCATCCCTGTTCACCAGCATAACAGTCCCTTTCTCACACCAGCCCAGGATCCATACATTGTATACCAACTTAACAATGCTCTTGAACATGAGATTTTAGCCAAATGAACTCATGAACACTTTGCACTTGGCATAGTGAAGCAGAAAATATTCAACATTCCCTTTGAAAGAAAAGTCACTCTTAGGAAAAGAAAAAAATTATATATGCACCTTTCTTTGTACATAAACACTAACATGGTAGAAGCATGAAGTCTTAAGCGATTTATCTCTCTCTCTCTCTGGATCCCATCCATGCAATAGAATGTCATAAAGCTGTAATTCTCTGTGCAGTTTGATATTTTCTGACTATCAAGATGATAGAATAACCTAGGACATATATGCAAGTTAATGTCCTCCCTTCCTTTCTCCCTTTTCTAGCAATAATTCAACCTCTATATGGTGAAAGGCCAGGATGAGCTATTTCAAATAACAAAGGAGGTAGCTCTAGGAGTAGGAAGACATGTTAGAGAAACCAGGTCAAAATTCCCTCCCTCCAAGTTTGGGGTTGGGGATGATGGAAAATAAAGGGCAGGGATTGAAGGATAGTAGCCTCTCTGTGTGATGGCACAGTCCTGTTACTTACAGTATATCTGAATAAACATATCTATTCATTTGTTTTTTAATTTGTTTTTATTTTTGTCCATGCCCACACCAAGTGGAAATTCCTGGGCCAGGGATTGAAACCATGCCACAGCTGTGACCCAAGCCACTGCAGTGACGATGCTGGATCCTTAACCCACTGTGCCACAAAGGAACTCCAATTCTTAAATTGTTAAGCAATTCAGTGCATACTGTATGCCCATCTAATGAAACATATGTGCAGAAGAGAGACAGCCAGAAAATGACAAATTGAAAGAGTTCTAGGCTCTTTTACTCAAATGATAAAACACTGAGTATATTTATTTGATATTTATTCCTATGAAATATTATTATTAGTGAAAACCTGGAAAAAAAGTAAACATCCATCAGAAGTTAGTTAAATAAGTTATGGAAGATCCATATTTTTAAATTTTATGAAGCCATAAATGATGATGTTTATACATATCATTTGACATGAGAAGATACTTACCACCTATTGTTTGGTAAAAATCTCAGGTATCAGCATTCTGGCCATGGCACAGTCAATTAAGAATCCAGCTGCAGAAGCTTGGGCTGCTTTGGAGGTGCAGTTTAATCCCTGGCCCATCACAGTGGGTTAAAGGATCACAGCTGTGGCTCAGACTCAATCTATTACTGTACATATTTTGTTAAATACATGCCTAAGTATCTTATTCTGTTTGGGCTCCATGACAAATTTCCATTGACTGGGTGGCTTTAACAACAGAAAATTATTTTCTCACAGTTCTGAATGCTGGAAGTCCAAGATTAGGATGTCAGCATGGTCAGGTTCTGGTTAGAGCTCTCTTCAAGTGTTTACATTGCATTTCCTCAGTGCATGCATGTGAAAAAAAAGGAGGAGGGGGGAGAGAGCTATGTCTTCCTCTTCTTTTAAGGCCTTGAATCTTGCTGGATTAGGACTCTGACTTTATGACCTCATTTAACCTTAATTACTTCCTAAAAATCTTATCTCTAAATACAGTCACATTGGGGCTTAGGGCCTCAACATATGATTTTGGATGGGGATACAATTCAGGCCATAGCATCAAGTAATTCATTTTCTTTGGAGTAATTGTAAATGGTATTATATTTTTAATTTGGTTTCCACCTGTTCATTGTCAGTATAAAGAAATGGGATCAATTTTAAGGTGTTAGTCTTTTATTCTGTGACATTACTGACCTTACTTATACTAAATATTTGGACTTTTTTTTGTAGATTCCTTGGAATTTTATACATAGATATTCATGTCATCTGCAAATAGAGACAGTTTTATTTTTCCCTCTAATTTATATTTTTTCTTTATCTTACTTTAATGTAATGGCTAGAATTCCAGTATTATGTTGAGTAAAAGTGGTAAGGGCATAAATCCTTGCCCCCTTTCAAATCTTAGAGGGAAAGAATTCAGTCTTTTTTCATTAAGTATGATGTTCAAAGTAGTTTTTTGGTAGATGCTGTTTACCTCATTCAGGTAATCATCCCCTCTATTTTTTCTTAGAGGTTTGGGGTTTTTCTTTATTTTTTTTTAAATGAAATATATTTGATGTATAACTGTAATTTTCGGTTTACAACATGGTGATTTGATACAGTTTTATAGTGTAATATGACTGCTGTTGTAGAGGTAGTTAATACCTCGATAACATCACATAATTATCATTTCTTTTTATGGTGAGAATTATTAAGATCTAGTCTCTTAGCAAGTTTGATGAGTGTAATACAATATTGTTGTCTATACTCACTACACTGTGCATTAGATCTCCAAGACTTATTTACATACTAATTTCAAGCTTATACCCCTAAACAATATTTCTCCTATTCGCTCCACTCCCCAGTCCCTGGTAACCACCATTTTACTCTCTGTTTTTATGAGTTTGGCCTTTTGAGATTTCACATATAAGTAACAGCATATGGTATTTATCTTTCTGTCTGATTAATCTCAGTATAATGGCTTCAGAGCCCATCCATGTTGTCACAAATGGCAGAATTTCCTTCCTTCTCATTGCTGAATGACATTCCATTGTATATATATATATATATCCATTCATCTGTTGACGAGCACTTAAGTTGTTTCCATATCTTGACTATTGTGAATAATGCTGCTATGAACGTGGGAGTACATGTATCTCTTTGATATCCTGTTTTCACTCCCTTTGGGTATATACCAAGACATGGAATTGCTAAATCATATGGTAGTTCTATTTTTAAAATTTTTTTGCAGAACCTCTAGTGGACCGAACTTCAAGCAGTGCACTTGGTTGTTCATTTGGCTTGGAAGGAGAAATGGCCAAACATATGACTGTATACCAATTCATGGGCTATGGCCAAAAGTTTGGCTGAATGGCAGGGATTTAGAAGAAACATGGAACATTGTTGACAAGCAAATTTGGGAAAGAGGTGTATAAATAGACCTATCTGAGTGGGAAAAATGCAAAAATATTGTTTTTCTATGTCAGCATCCTCTTAAGGGTAACTTCAGCAAAGGATGATTTTAATAATCCAATGGATAGGATAACACTTTTTTTTTTTCACTCGTAATCTGAGTTATTCTTTTACCAATAATGGAAATCATAATAAGAGAACTTTATTTATATCCTGAAATTTACTGGCTTCCAATACATATTCCCTCACTCCTGTAATTCAGTCAGGAAGATTTATTACCAATAACCTTACTATCCTAAGTAGATGAAAACAACACTTGTGAATAGTTCTATTATTTAAAAAAAGCCTCTCTTGGAGTTCCCGTCGTGGCTCAGTGGTTAACGAATCCGACTAGGAACCATGAAGTTGTGGGTTCAATCCCTGGCCTTGCTCAGTAGGTTAACGATCCGGCGTTGCCATGAGCTGTGGTGTAGGTTGCAGACGTGGCTCAGATCCTGCGTTGCTGTGGCTCTGGTGTAGGCCAGTGGCTACAACTCCAATTAGACCCCTAGCCTGGGAACCTCCCTATGCCGTGGGAGTGGCCCTAGAAAAGGCAAAAAGACAAAAAGTCTCAGCTTGAGGAAAACCTTGAAAAAAATTGGTGGCAAGCAAGCATTTAAATCATAAGCATGAGTTTAGGGCACACGGGATATATGGAGGTCTTCCCCCTTTTATTAAGCTGCAGAAGAAGCATGCTGATTTTTTTTAAATCACCTCTTCATTACTAAAAGATGTTATTTAGATTTACCTTTTAGATAATGCATAGCATGAAACTAAACTTAAGTATGACCATAGACACAACCATTTCTTATCTATAGTCACTTCTATAAAAGATGAAATTTAGATTACCTACTACTTTGATGCATAACACCCAAACAGAATAGTTTTTATTTTTTATTTTATTTTTTTAATACCAAAATACTTTACTGCTTAAAATCTTTGTTTAAAATACATGTCATATTTTCAGAGCATTTCCCACAGCTTTATTTTATTTTATTTAAAATTTTTTTATTACTCAATGAATTTATTACATTTACAGTTGTACAATGATCATCACAATCCAATTTTATAGGATTTCCATCCCAAACCCCCAGCATATCCCCTCACCCCCAGACTGTCTCCTTTGGAAACCATAAGTTTTTCAAAGTCTGTGAGTCAGAATCTGTTCTGCAAAGAAGTTCATTGTGTCTTTTTTTCAGATTCCACATATCGGTGATATCATTTGATGTTGGTGTCTCATCATTGTATGGCAGACTTCACTTAGCATGATAATTTCTAGGTCTATCCATGTTGCTAAAAATGCTGGTATTTCATTCCTTTTAATGGCTGAGTAATATTCCATTGCGTATATGTACCACATCTTCTTAATCCACTCCTCTGTCGATGGACATTTAGGTTGTTTCCATGTCTTGGCTATTGAAAATAGTGCTGCAGTGAACTACCATTTGATCCAGCAGTCCCACTCCTGGGCTGTCAGGAGACATGTTTCTACAATATTTTCTTAGTCTCTTTGCTGAAAACTCCATCTTGTCTTGCTTTACTTTACTCCATATTCCTGCTTGAAAAACAGTCACAGTGCTGTTAAATGACTTAAGCTTAAGAACAAAGACCTAAAGGTATTAAGTTATTCATAGGGTCAGCTGAATGAGGACATAATGCGTTGGTCTAGGCATGCTGGACCTGTGCAGATTGGCACGCTGTTTGCACAGCATGATATGTCCTCTTAAGAATAAGAGGAAGATGAGCCTCATGGCCCTAAGGAGTTTATGAGGGGTCGTTAGCAGGATATGCATTAGCAAGGAGAACCCAGGTGCAACCCTAGGCATGCCAGGTTGCCGCAGGTTGCCGCAGATAGGCATGCTGTTTGCAGAAGCACAATGATGTTTCTCTAGATGCTATGCATAGAGAGTTAACACCAAGCTTCCTCAAATGCTAATGATTGTTAAATGCCTAAAGGTCAGAATAAAAGCTTAACCATCTACCAGCTATGTGACTTCTAAAATAATAAAAGAACTTTTAAAATAATAAAAAAACCTATATCCTGCACCTATAGCCCCCTCCTCACTTGACGTAAACCTAAAGAGCACAATAAAAGCAGTGTGGTTTCTTGAGATAGCGCTCTTGGTCCCTGAGACCTTGAGTCCCCCAGTTCCCACCTTTAACTAAGATAAATGTCTCTGTGTCTTGTTTTATGTTAACTTTTTCCCTTAATTTTCACAGCACCCATTCTTCAGCCCTTACCTGCTGAGCTGGTCTTGGCACTGGGCATCTATCCAGAGAAAACCAGGACTCAAAAAAACACATGTACTCCAATGTTCATCCCACAGCTTTATTTTAAAGACTGGGTGTTTATTTTTGAAAAGTGACACTGTACTAGTTTTCACTTCATCCTCATGCAGTTATTTCTTTTTTAAAAAAATATTACTCAATGAACTTATTACATTTATAGTTGTACAATAATCATCACAACCCAATTTTATGGGAAGTGCTATAAAATAGGATGACACATTCGGTGGATACCAGTCCGCTTCCTTCACTAGCCACCTCACCATTTCTGTCATTGTTTACTGGGCTCATGAACAAAGTGGCTATGGTATGAGGGCTGGAGGTTATGCATGAGCTCAGCCACATGCACTTCTACTCACCAAGGTTGACTTGGATGCAGCCACTGCTGAATGTTCAGTCTGCACCAGTGGTCCCCAGTGTGGCATCATTCCCCAGTCAGTCCCTTCCATCATGTGAGGAACAGTGTTTTATTCTTACAAGAATAGTCACTTAATCTGGACGTGGATTTACATTTCCTGTATGTTATACTTCTCCCCAAACTGCCATCTGTGGACCTACAGAATTACTTATCCTCTGTCATGATATTCCACACAACATTGCTTCTGATCAAGTTACTCACTTCACAGCAAATGAAGTGCAGCTGTGGACCCGTGCTCATAGAATTAACTGGTGTCACCATGGATTCATACCATGCTAAAGCAGCTATCTTGATAGAATGGTGGAATGACCTTTCAAATATTCACTTAGAGCTCCAGCTAATTGGCAATACCTTGTAGAGCTAAGGCAACGTTCTCTAGAAGGCTGTATATTCTCTGAGATAGAGTCCAGTAAGTGGTGCTATTTATTCAATAGCCAGGATTCATGGGTCCAGGAATCAGGGGGTGGAAATGGGAGGAGCAACACACACTGCTGACCTAGTTACTCACTAGTAAAATTTGCACTTCTTGTTCTTGTGATGTTACACTCTGCTGGCCTAAAAGACCTTGTTCCAAAGGGAAGAATGCTTCCACCAGGAGACATAACAATGATTCCACTGTCCTGGAAGTTAAGACCACCACTTTTGCTCCACCACTTTGGTCTTTTCATGCCTCTGAATCAGTGGGTAAAGAAGGGAGTTACTGTGATGCCTGGGGTGACTGACCTGACTACCAAAGGGGACATTGGACCACTACTCCACAGTGGAGGTAAAGGAGAGAATGTCTGCAATAGAGGAGATCCCTTAGTATTACCACACTGTGTTATTAAGGACAGTGGAAATCTACAACAACCCAATTCAGTCAGGGCTACTAATGGTCCAGATCCTTCAGGAACAAAAAGTCTGTGTCACCCAACTAAGTATAGAATCATGACCAGCTGAGGTGCCTGCTGAAGGCCAAGGGAATATGAAATAGGTAGTAGAAGAAGGAAGTTACAAATATCAACTACAATCATGTGACCGATTACAGAAACAGGGACTATTATCGTCATGAGTATTTTCACCTTATTTTGTTATGAGTATGTTTGTGTGTCTATGTATGTAAAATAAGCAAATATCTTTGTTTTCTTTCCTTTCTTATCTCTGTATCATATAAAATGTGTTGACTTTATATGATAGTATATTAAATGTTTTTTTGTTTTTTGTTTTTTGGGTTTTTTTTTGTCTTTTTGCCTTTTTCTAGGGCCACACCTGCGGCATATGGAGGTTCCAGGCTAGGGGTCGAATCGGAGTTGTAGCTGCTGGCCTGCACCACAGCCACAGCAATGCGGGATCCAAGCCGTGTCTGCAACCTACACCACAGCTCACGGCAACGCCGGATCCTTAACCCACTGAGCGAGACCAGGGATCGAACCCGCAACCTCATGGTTCCTAGTCGGATTCGTTAACCACTGAGCCACCATGGGAACACCAGTATATAAGTGTTTTTAATTTTACCTCATGGTATTTAACATTGGCAACCAAGGAGAAGAGTAACCATCACCCAAGGAGTTTGTATCTTTTTCTAAGGAAAAGGTAAGTGCATTTTCAATTGTAAGCAGGATAGCTGTACCATGTTAGGTAGGAGGATGACCTTGTTATTATCTTTATTTGGAGATTAAGTATAGTTTAAGGAGATACATATGTGTGCCAAGTTGACACTGGGTACACTTGTAATGCTTAATTTTATGTGTCAACTTGGGGGATGTTTTGGAATGAGATTTAACATTTAAATTGGTGAACTCTGAGGTAAACAAATTATCCTTCATAAAGTGGGTCAGACTCACTTAATCAGTTGAAGGCCTGGATAAAACAGACTGATGTCCCAAAGCAAGAGGAAATTCTTCAGCAGATTGCCTGTGGACAGCTATGCACCATTGGTTTTCCTGGTGTTCCACTTCCACCTGCTGGCTTTAAAGCTAGAACTGCACCATTGGCTCTGGTGTTTCCAGCCTGCCAGCCCACATTACATGTTTTGAATTTGTTTGCCTCCATACTTGTGTGAGGCAATTCTTTATAATAAGTACACACACGCACACACGCACACACACACCCTATTGGTTCTGTTTCTCTGGAGAACTCTAATATAAGTACCTTTTTTCAGCCCCATATTCTTTCTCCTTTCCTTCTGGGACATCAATGATATAAGTACTAGATTTTTTGTTATTGAGCCCTTCTGGTAGCTTTTTGTTCTGTTATTATGTTTTTCAGTTTCATAATCTCTATTGATTTTTATTTTTTATTTTTTTTCAAAATTTAGCTACATGATATTTTTTTAAGCTTTTTATTATTTATTTATTTTTTCCCACTGTACAGCAAGGGGCTCAAGTTATCCTTACATGTATACATTTTTCCCCACCCTTTGTTCTGTTGCAATATGAGTATCTAGACATAGTTCTCAATGCTACTCAGTAGGATCTCCTTGTAAAAATCTATTCTAAGTTGTGTCTGATAAGCCCAAGCTCCCGATCCCTCCCACCCCCTCCCTCTCCCATCCCGGCAGCCACAAGTCTATTTTCCAAGTCCATGATTTTCTTTTCTGAGGAGATGTTCATTTGTGCTGGATATTAGATTCCAGTTATGTGATATCATATGGTATTTGTCTTTGTCTTTCTGGCTCACTTCACTCAGGATGAGATTCTCTAGTTCCATCCATGTTGCTGCAAATGGCATTATGTCATTCTTTGTTATGGCTGAGTAGTATTCCATTGTGTATATATACCACATCTTCCGAATCCAATCATCTGTCAATGGACATTTGGGTTGTTTCCATGTCCTGGCTATTGAAAAAATCAATATTGTAAAAATGGCCATACTACCCAAAGCAAACTACAGGTTCAATGCAATCCCTATCAAATTACCCATGACATTTTTCACAGAACTAGAACAAATAATCCAAACATTTATATGGAACCACAAAAGACCCAGAATCGCCAAAGCAATCCTGAGAAACAAAAACCAAGCAGGAGGCATAACTCTCCCAGACTTCAAGAAATATTACAAAGCCATGGTCATCAAAACAGCGTGGTACTGGTATCTTGATTTTTAAACATAATTTACAATTCTTTAATGAAGTTGTTTCCTTTCTTAAAGCAAATTTGTAATTACTTTTTTTTCTTTTTCAGCCACACCCATGGCATATGGAAGTTCCTGGGCAAGGGATCGAATCTGAGCCAGAGCTGTGACCTACACCACAGCTGTAGCAATGCCAGATCCTTAACCTACTGTGCTGAGCCAGGGGTCAAACTGGTGCTACCACAGAGACAAGCTGGATCATTAACACACTGCACCACAGTGAGAATTTCTGCAATTACTTTTAAAAATTAATATTTTTTTTTGTCTTCAGGCCACACCCATGGCATATGGAGGTTCCCGGGTAGGAGTCGAATCAGGGCTGTAGCTGCCTGCCTACACCTCAGCCACAGCAACGCAGGATATGAGCTATGTCCTACACCACAGCTCATGCCAACACCAGATCCCTAACCCACTGAGCAGGGCCAGGGATTGAACCCACATCCTCACGGATACTAGTCAGGTTTGTTAACCACTGAGCCATGACAGGAACTCCTAAAAATTAATTTTTACTGAGATACAATTGACATACAACTTTCTATTAGTTTCACGTGCACAGCAAAATGATATTTTTATATGTTGAGAAGTGATCACCACAATAAGTCTGGTTAACATCCATCACCTAATATATTTAGAGAAATTTTTTCTCATTATGACAACTTTTAAGATTTACTCTCTTAGCAACCTTTAAATATACAATACGCTATTATTAACTATAGTCACCATGCTATGCAGTACATCCTCATGACTTATTTTATAGCTGTAAGTTTGTACCTTTTGATTCCCTTTGCCCAATTCACTCACTTCTACCCCAGCCCCTCACCTCTGGTAACTGCTAATCTGTTCTCCTGTTCTCTATATGTATGAGCTTGTTGTTTTGTTTTGTTTTTAGATTCCTCATATAAGTTAAATCATGTGGTATTTGTCTTTCTCTCTCTGACTTATTTCACTTAGCATAATACACTCAAGGTCCATCCGTGTTGTTGCAAATAGCAAGTTTCATTCTTTTTATGACTGAGTAGTATTCCATTGTATATATGTACCACATCTTCTCAATTCATTCATCCATCAGTGGACTCTTAGGTTGTCTTCATATTTTATCTATTTTAAATTATACTGCAGTGAACATAGGAGTGAAGATAACTGCAGAAATGGAATTGCTGCATCATATGGTAGTTCTATTTTTAATTTCTAAAGTATTTCCATAGTGTTCTTCATAGTAGCTGCACCAGTTTATATTCCTACCAACAGTGCACTAGTGTTCTCTTTTCTCCACATCATCACCAACACTTGTTATTTCTTTTCTTTTTAATGATTGGCAGTTCTAACAGGTGTGGAGTGATATTTCATTGTGATTTTAATTTGTATTTCTCTAATAATTGGTGACATTGAGCATCTTTTCATGTACTTGTTGGCCATCTGTATGTCTTCTTTGAAAAAATGTCTCTTCAGATCTTCTGCCCAGTTTTTTTGTTTGTTTTTGTCTCTTTAGGGCTGTACCCTCAGCACTGAAGTTCCCAGGCTAGGAGGTTGAATCAGAGCTACAGCTGCCAGGCTATACCACAGCCATAGCAATGGGGGATCTGAGCCGCATCTGTTTCCTACACCACAGCTTATGGCAATACAAGATCCTTAACCCACTGAGCGAGGCCAGAGATCAAACCCATATCCTCATGGATACTAGTCAGGTTTGTTTCTGCTGAGCTATGATGGGAACTCTTTCTGCCTAGTTTTTAATCAAACTACTTGGTTTTTATTGGTTTGTTTGTTTGTTTATTGCTATTGAGTTGTATGAATTATTTATATTTTTTATATTAACCCCTTATCAGGCATATGATCTACAAATATTTTCTCACGTTTGGTAGGTTACCTGTAATTACTTTTTGAAGCAATTTTATAATGGTTGCTTTAAAGTCTTTATGAGATAGCTCCAACATCTAATCATCTTATCATCTGGTATCATATGATTGTCTTTTATTATTCGAGTTTTTATCTTCCTGATTCTTATAATAAGTGATCTTCAGTTGTTTTCTGAACATTTTTACCATTAGGTTAAGAGACTCTCCATTCTATTTATATCTTCCATTTTATCAGGCAGCCATCCTGTTTAGGTTTAGTGTATAGGTTCTGGCCTACTATTGTGGACTGTGATTCCAATGGCAACTTAGTTACCTGAGATTTTGCAATGCTGTGTTTATCTTCTTTATTCTTATGACTCTGCTTGAACTTCTATTGGTACCACATGCAGAGAAAGAAGATGCTTCCTTCATCTCCCAGTGTAGTTAAAGTGAGTCGTTGGGAATCCAGACCCATGGGACAGAAAACATTTCCTCCTGGCTTGTTTTCCAGCCACTCACTGACAAGGGACTTCCCACCCTATCTCTGATAAATGGCAGAAGGGCTACCTTTTGCCATTGTGTGGTGGGCCAGGAGCCATGGGTCTGCCGCTGAATATAGACCCAGGAGGTACCAAGCCTGGGCTGCCTTCATCTGTTGGGTGGAGGGCCAGGACCCACTAACCTGGGTGGCTGACTGCCAGTGAGTATGAGGTCAAGAAACACTGGCCCTGGGCTGCCTTTTGCATTTCAGTAGAGGGCTGGGAGACTCGAGGTCAACTGGCATTACTGTGGCAGGTAGAAGAGCTCACTGTGGAGCAGTGAGTGTGTCAGCTTTCCCTGATTCTGCTGTTACTTTTTATGGTAGATCAGATTCTTTTTAAAAAAAGATTATAAAATATTTTAATAAACATCTCTTAGTAACTCACAAAACAAGCAAAAAAGTGAGGACACAAAAGATATGAACAACGCAATTAACAAACTCAACTTCAGTAACCTATTGAGAATACTGCACTCAACAACTATGATTACACAGTGTTTTAAGGTACACATATTAACATTTACAGAAGTTAACCACACGTGTATCATACAAGTTTCAAGAAATTTTTACAAATGGAAACCAGAGTACTTTTTTGAACCTATTATTTTGAAGTAATATAGATTCACAGGAAATTGGAAAAACAGTAAGGGTAGATCAGATTCTGCTGATGCTGTGGCTGTTGTTGCTGGCTGGTGTGAAGCATGGAGAATAGATGGGCTCTTTCTTCCAACTCAGCTGGTGATGCTACTACAGGCAGATCAGCCAGCTGCTGCTCTGGGTATGGATCTCCCTGCTAGGCTTTCTCTCCCCCAAATCTGTTCAGAGAGAGAAAGCTTTTTGTTTCCCTTTCCTTTTTGTGTGTGGGGGTTCTATACCTTTTAGCAATTTGGGGGTTTCAGACTGCTCAGGCACCAAGGCTAAAGTATGTGAGTGATATAAAGAAAACCCTGGGAACTCACTGTGCTATTGTTCTTCAAGTTCTGAGGTCCCTATTCAGTCCATATTCTTCTATCTTTTAGAGTCTCTTGAATTATTTCCAAGATCTTTAATTGTATTTAGAGAAGAGAATTAGGGGGAAAAAAGCCCATGCCATTGTACCAGAACCAGACTATCATGACTAATTTTCACATACTATAATCTAAATATCATTGTTTTTCTCCTCTCTTGGCTCCAGCCAAGAAGAGTTTTGTTTTTCAGACAAAATATACTCTCAGTCCCAAAAGGAAATTATTCCTGGAATGCAAATTGAAATCAGTGGTAAGTCATATAACAAATGTCTAAAGATATTTTAGTTTAATTCTCCAGGGTCTTCTCTACTCCAGGAAAAAAGGAAGGCCAAAATTCAACGAGTTCTCTAAGTATTATACTGGAGTTAGTATATTTTTTTATTAGAACACTTGCAGCTCCAGGACACAGTCAGGCAGTAAACATGGAATGTAATAAAAATGGTTCTATCCCAGTTGCAATCTAGCACCCAGAGCATTGTTTCTAAATGGCATTTCCTAATGAAAGGAATCAAAGCTCCTTGGACAAATCATTGATTCTAGTGAAGTATAAGAAAGTGTAAGATTACTGTAGAACATCTTAATGAAACAGAAAATAATGAAGTGCTTGAAAAAATATATGGGCTTATTAAAAGAACACAGGAACCAGCTTGACTGGGGCTCACAATGCCTAAACCTGCACTATTTAAGAATTAGAATAAATAATGATTTAGAACATTCTCTAGGATATATCATGTGTTGGACCACAATACAAGCCTTAACAAATTTAAGAGGCTTGAAATATCTAGTATCCAAAATGGTATGAAACCAAAAACAGAAGGAAAACTGAAAAATCCATAAAAATGTGAAAACTAAACAACACTCTTCTCAACAAGCAATGTGTCAAAGAATACATCAAAGAGAAATTAGGAAATATCTTGAGACAAATGAAAATGGAAATGAAATATACAAAAAGATATGTGATGCAACAAAAGCAGTTCTAGGAGGGACATTTATAGCAATAAATGTCTACATAAGAAAACAAGAAAGATCTCAAACAACCTAACTTTATACCTCAAGGAATTAGAGAAAGAACACACTAAGCCCAAAGTTGGCAGAAGGAAGGAAACAAAGAGTAGAGCAGAAATAAATGAAATATAGACTATAAAGACAATAGAAAAAAAATCAATGACACTAAGAGTTGATTTTTGTAAAGAAACAAAATTTACCTACTCTAACCAAGAAAAAAGAGAGAAGATTTAAAGAACCAAAAGTATAAATGAAACAAAACTATAAACAAAAGCATAAATGAAAGACATTACAACCGGCACCACATAATTACAAAAGACCATAAGAGGATATGAAAAACTACACACTAACAAATTGGATAACCTAGAAGACATAAATAAATTCCTAGAAACATACAAAATTACCAAGACTGAAGCATGAAGATACAGAAAAACTGAACCACTAGTGATTAAGGATATTGAAGCAATAACTAAAACCATCCCAATAAATAAAAGCCCTGGATCAGATAGTCTCCCTGGTGAATCTACCAAACACTTAAAGAATTAGTGCCAATCCTACTCAAACTTTTCCAAAAAACTTATTTTGTGAGGCCAGCATTACCTTGATATCAAAGCCAGATAAGGACACTAAAATAAAAGAAAACAACATGCCAATATCTCTGATGAATATAGATACAAAATACTAAGATATATTGTATAACACAGGGCACATAGCCAATATTTTAATAACTATAACTGGAGTATAATCTTTAAAATTGTGAATCACTATATTGAATGCTCGTAACTTATATAATATTGTACATTAACTATACTTCAATAAAAAATAGTCTTTTTAATGAAAAAATTCTTAACAAAACTCTGGGAAACTAAATTCAGTAGCACACGTGGCTCAGATATGGAAGGATGGTTCAACATATGCAAGTGAATAAATGTGATATGCTGTATTAATAGAATGAAAATTAAAAGTCATATGATCCTCCCAATAGATGCAGAAAAAAAGTTTGACAAAACTCAACATTCTTTAATGATAAAAGCTCTCAACAAATTGGGTATAGAAAAAAAATAAAGGCCATATATGACAAGCCCACAGTTAACATCGCACTCGATGGTGAAAAGTTGAAAGCTTATCCTCTAAAATGATAAACAAGACAAGAGCACCCACTCTCACCATTCCTATTCAATGTAGTACTAGAAGTCCTAGCCAGAGAAATTGTGAAAGAAAAAGAAATAAAAGGTATCCAGATCAGAAAATAAAAAATGTCTCTTTTTGTAGATGGCATGATCTTATATATCAAAAACCCTAAGGACACCACCAAAAAATATCTGTTAGAACTAAAAAATGAAATCAACATTACAAAAATCAGATGCATTTCTATACACTGACAATAATATATCTGAAAAAGAAATAAGGAAAACAATCCCATTTACAATAGCATAAAAACCAATGAAATACTTAGGAATAAATTTATTTATTTATTTATTGTCTTTTTGCCTTTTCTTGAGCTGCTCCTGTGGCATATGTAGGTTCCCAGGCTAGGGGTCTAATCGGAGCTGTAGCCACCGGCCTATGCCAGAGCCACAGCAACGCAGGATCCGAGCCGCATCTGCAACCTACACCACAGCTCACGGCAATGCCAGATCTTTAACCCACTGAACAAGGCCAGGAACCGAACCCACAACCTCATGGTTCCTAGTTGGATTCGTTAACCACTGTGCCATGATGGGAACTCCAAGGAATAAATTTAAACAAGGAGGTGAAAAATCTCTACACTGAAAACTATGAGGAATTGATCAAAGAAATTGAAGACACAAATGAGTGGAAATGTATCCCACATTTGTGAGTCAGAATAATTAATATTGTTTAACTGTACATACTACCCGGAGTCATCTATAGATTATGAAAATTATAGTGATGTCTTTCCCAGAAATACAAAATCCAGTCCTAAATCTGTATAGAACCATAAATGATCCTGAATAGCCAAAGTAATGTTGAGAAAGAGAAGCAAAGAGAGAGGCATCACACTTCCTAGTTTCAAAATATACCACAAAGCTATAGTAATCAAAAACAGTATAGTACTGGCATAAAAGACACATAGGCCAATGGAATAGAACTGAGACCCCAGAAATAAACCCATGCATATATGGTCAACTAATATTTGACAAGAGATCTAAGACTATACAATGGAGAAAAGATAGTTTTTTCCCATAAATGGTGTTGGGAAAAGTAGATATTCATATACACCAGAATGAACTTGTACCTCCATCATACACCACTCACAAAAACTAACTCATAATGGATAAAAGACTTAAATGTAAGACCTGAAACCATAAAACTTCTAAAACATAGGGAAAGACCTCCTCGACATTGGTCTTGTCAGTGAGATTTTGGAAATGACACCAAAACACAAGCAACAAAAGCAAAAATAAGCAAGTGGGACAATTTCAAACTAAAAAGCTTCTGCACAGCAAAAGAAACAGTCAACAAGATGAAAAGTCAAACTAAAAACTGGGAAGAAATTTTTGGAAACTATGTATCAGATAAGGGGTTAAAGTCCAAATATATAAAGAACACATATAATTCAATAGCAAAAAAAGGAAACCCCAAAAAGACACAAACAAAAAAACCACACGAATAAAACAAAACAATACCAAAAAAAAATCCCAACAAATAATCAAATTTTTAAATGGGCAGAGGAACTGAATATACATTTTTCCAAAGAAGACACACAGGTACATGGAAAGAGGCTCAGTATCACTAATCATCAGGGAAATATAAATTAAAACAATAATGAGATATCACCTCATACCTGTTAGAATGGCTATTATAAAAAAGGCAATATGTAACAAGTTGTTATCAAGGGTACAGGGGAAAAGGGAACTCTGGTACACTGTTGATCAAATGTAAATTTGTACAGCCACTACAGAAAACACTATGGAGGTTCTCAAGAAATTAAAAATAGAATTACTATATGATCCAGCAATCCCACTTCTGTACATATATCTAAAGGAAATGAAATCAGGATCTCAAAGAGATATCTTCACCCACTTGTTCATTTCTGCATTAGGTAGAATAGACAAGACTTGGAAACAACCTAAATGTCCATCCACAGATGAATAGATAAACAAATGTTTTGTGTGTGCGTGCGTGCACACACACACATACCACACACACACACACACACACACAATGGAATATTATTCATCCATAAAAAGAAGGAATATTATTTTTTTTGGTCTGAAAACATTTTATTTATTTATTTTGTCTTTTTGCTATTTCTTTGGACCACTCCCGCGGCATATGGAGGTTCCCAGGCTAGGGGTCGAATCGGAGCTGTAGCCGCTGGCCTACACCACAGCCACAGCAACGCGGGATCCAAGCCGCGTCTGCAACCTACACCACAGCTCATGGCAACGCCGGATCGTTAACGCACTGAGCAAGGGGAGGGATCGAACCCGCCACCTCATGGTTCCTAGTCGGATTCGTTAACCACTGTGCCACGACGGGAACTCCAGGAATATTATTTTTTGACAACATGGAACAACCTTGAGGGCGCTATCCTAAGTGAAATAAGGCATTGAAAGTCAAATAATTATGATGTCATTTATATGAGTAATTTTTTTATATAATGATTTTTTTTTTCCATTATAGCTGGTTTACAGTGTTCTGTCAATTTTCTACTGTACAGCATGGTGACCCAGTTACACATACATATATACATTCTTTTTTCTCACATTATCATGCTCCATCATAAGTGACTAGACATAGGAGTTCCCATCGTGGCTCAGTGGTTAATGGATCCGACTAGGAACCATGAAGTTGTGGGTTCAATCTCTAGCCTCGCTCAGTGGATTGGGGATCCAGCATTGCCATGAGCTGTAGTGTAGCTTGCAGACTCGGCTTGGATTCCACCTTGCTGTGGCTGTGGCATAGGCCGGCAGCTATGGCTCCGATTGGACCCCTAGCCTGGGAACATCCATGTGTCACAGGTGTGGCCCTAGAAAAGACAAAAAAAAAAAAAAAAAGACAAAAAAGTGGCTAGATATAGTTCCCAGTGCTACACAGCAGTATCTTATTGCTAATCCATTTTTTTTAAAATCCAAACTCATAGAAACAGTGTGTAGGATGGCAGTGGACAGGGTCTAGAGGATTGGGGAAGTGGGGACATGTTGGTCAAAGATTACAAAATTCCAATTATAAGATGAATAGCTCTAGAGATCTAATATTCATGGTGGTGATTATAGTTAACAATATTTATTATATACCTGAAAGTTGCTAAAAGAGTAGATCTTTAATGTTCTCATCACACACACACACAATGTAATTATGGGAGGTGATGGATGTGTCAAGTAATAACCTTGTCATTGTAATTATTTTGAAATATACATGTGTGTCAAATTATCACATTGTACACCTTAAACTTACACAATGTTGTGTGTCAGTTACACCTCAATAAAGCTAGAAAAAGACCCAAAATAAAACACAAGGGGAAGACAAAAAAATATAATAACAACGTGTTATACATAATTGGATAAAATAAGAATCCATGAATTTTTATATAAATAAATAAATGAAAAGGAAAAGCTCCTTCTTAGAGTAGAATGTCATCTAATAAGTGTAGCAGAAATGATTACATTAGAAAAGCATCATTTTGCATCTATTGTATAATACTTGTCTAGCATTATCAATAGATACTAAAATTAGCAAATGGAAGTTTTATGATCCATGGGTTATTTACATATTATCAAACTATCTCCCCCCAAAATACTTCATAATAACAAAGGAAAATAGTAAATTTACATTGGAGTAACTTGTTGGACTCCACTTTAACAAACTGATCTGAAGCAATACTGGGACAAACCCATATCATATGCCTGCCTTTATGATGAAGTGAGAAAGAGCATTATTATTGTGGTGCTTCTGTTAGATTTGCCTAACCTTAGTTGAATCATGAGGAAACAATCAGATAATCTCCGAATGAAGGAAACTCAGTAAAATAATTAGCCCAAAGTTTTGACAATTGTCATGGTGTGGAAAATGAGGAAAGCCTGAGAAACAGCTCCAGAGTGAAGGAGTCTAAAGTGACATGACAATTAAATGCAATGTATGATTATGAAATAGATCTTTAATCAGGAAAAAATGCTATAAAAAGTATTATTGGGGAATTTCTGTTGCAGCTCAGTGGGTTAAGGACCCAACATTGTCTCTGTGAGGATGTAGGTTCATTCCCTGGCCTTGCTCAGTGGGTTAAGGATCTGGCATTGCTGTGGCTGTGGTGTAGGCCTACAGCTGCATCTCCAATTTGACCCCTGGCCAGGGAACTTCCATATACCACAGCTGCAACCATAAAAAGAAAAAAAAAGTATTATTGGGAAAATTGGTGAAGTTTGTATAAAATATGTACATTAAATAATATTTTCATTAATGCAAGTGTGTTTATTTTGACAATTAGACTTGTTTTTAGGGACCTTAATGAATATCTAAGCATAAAGCAACATGAAGTCTGCAATTTATTCTCAAATGCTTTCAGGAAAAAACAGTTACACGTGTGTGTGTGTGTGTGTGTGTGTGTATGTGTGTTTATGTTTTGACAGAGAAGGAGAAAGAATAAATCAAAGGTGATAAGCTGTTAACAACTGAGAAATTTGAGTGAAGGGGTAAAGGATAAATGGGAATTCCTTGCACTATTCTTGGAATGTTTCTTTAAATTTGAAATGAACTCAACATAAAAATGTTTCCCAAATTAGACATACATCTAATCCTATGTCACCAGTTGCCTGGATAGGAGTATATGTGCACACACACACCCCACGTGACACACACACACTTAAAAGAGTTTTACATACTGTTAATGCTGGAACTATCTGTTCCAACTTGGAGGTGTATGTCAAATAATGATATCTGAAGCATTTGAACACAACTTTCAAATAAATTGGCTCCCAACCTAGTTACACATAAATATTAATAGCACCACCATTTTTGAGTCCTTACAGTGTACTAGGCACTATTTTAAGTACCTAAGTTCATGTAATCCTCATAGCAACATTATAAATTATTCTCTGACATGAGATAGGTGATATATTTTTCCTAATTCCACAGTAGAGAAAGAAGAAGCACTTGCTGAGACATCTCAGGTTCTGTGTTGAAGGTTACACTGCTAGTAAGGGGAGGAGGAAGGAATTTGAATCCAGTTGTTCTGGCCCTGTGTCCATGCTCTTTAACTTATTTGCCGTAATCAGTCCCTCATAGTTTTGAACAAGATGAGATGGGTAAACAAATATTTTCTAGAAACTGCTCCTGGGGCCAGGGAAGAAGTTTGTTCCTTGATTACCCCACACTCTTTATGGTCCCTAAGATCTCATGTATGCTGCTCCTTTGCTTTGACAACTCTACCCACTTCCCCTTGGGCTAACTCTTACTCATCCTTTACATCTGAACTTACTGGTCACTCAGGGACACCATACTCCCTAAACAAAGTTTATAGTCCCTTGCCACATGCTGCCAGTGCCCACTGTTCCAGAGCCAAGGAACATTACACACTACACTCATCACAGTTAAAGAGTATGTATTTACTTATTTATTGTCTGCCTTCCCCAGCTGACTGAATTCCCTAAAAGTAGGGTCCATGTCTGCCTTTCTCAACCATGAAGTCCCAAATATCCACTGCACAGAATCGTGAGGTCCAGAGATTCAAGAGTTGAGATCAGCTAGTTATGATGGAAATACTAGGCCATACAGGTGAAATTCATCAACATCTTTTTCTTATTTATCTAGATCTAGTTGAAACATGAATGTAAAAGTACAGAGAAAGGGCCATACAGGTGAAATTCATCAACATCCTTTTCTTATTTATCTAGGTCTAGTTGAAACATGAATGTAAAAGTACAGAGAAAGGATTTCCTGGAATGGAAAATGATGGAGGATAAGATTTATTATCCTGAATGAATCAAGATCACATTCAGGATTAGAGAAGGGTAAGTGGAATCTGAATTTGGAGGCAAATGTTATGGAACACACTTCCTCATTCTTCAAACCCCAGACCCAAGGGTGAAAAAAGTTCCTCTTTTTTTTTTTTTTTTTTTTTTTTTTTTCTGATGGACTCTGTTTTGCCTGGGTGTGATGACTGAAATTGTTATTATATATGAACATAGAATAACTGAAATATTATCCAGATGCCAAGGACTTTCTTCCTGTACCATGTGAAAACAAGAATCAGCTGCCTGCTGACTTCCAAAGATGATGCTCCCAGAATTCTCTTCTGTGCATTTTGATATCTATCAAAGATACCTATGCAGAGCTGTGTCTGTTCCTACAAAGTCCACCAGAGGGTGCAGTCTCTCCGCTCTTTCCAGCTACTGCAAAAAGAACTGTTAGGGCTGAGGAATAATTTACTTTTTTTTTTTTTTTTTAAATAAGCTTTCTCAGCACAGAGCACCTAAGCAAGCAAGCATATTTGTGCCTTGGATGAGAGGACAAAAAAGAAATGATAAAAATGACAAACTTGCTTCCTTTCCCCAGGGATTCTGGCTTGCTTCTTTTCCATTTTGGTGATGGCTTATACAAAGGACAGTATTAAAGGTTTGACAAGTCTGCTTGGATCTCCACGTATTCCTTCCTAGGGAAAGCATGAGGAGTAGGCTTAGGTTATAGAGCCCCTCATTCTTTTTTTCTTTTCAGGGCCACACATGTGCCATATGGCAGTTCCCAGTCAAATCCAAGCTACAGCTGCTGGTCCAGTGCAAGACCTCAGCTGCATCTGTGACCCTACACCATAGATTGTGGCAACGCCAGATCCTTGACCCACTGAGCGAGGCCAGGGATCAAACCAGCATCCTCAGGGACTCTATATCAGGTTCTTAACTCTCTGAACCACAATGGGAGCTCCGATAGAGCCTCATTCTGACAGAGTACCAGTCTATAACCGGGGCTCTGAACTGTCCATGAGAAAGTCTCAAAAATCCTGTCTTCCAAGAAAAGCCAGCCCTGTCCTATGGCTCTATCTCCCCATAAATTTGTTAACAGATACTAAATGCAATATAGTAGTTGATCAAGAGGCAGTTTCCAATACAACACAGCTATAAGTCTCTTTGGTATTTCCTGGTCCTTCACTACTGGAGAACCCCAGAGTTGGAAGCTCTGAGATAGGCTTCCCCTCTCCCTCACCCTCAGATGACTGTTGTTTCTGGAGAACACTTTTAGAATTGTACCCACTTAGTGTGCAGGGACAGAAAGAGAAACTGTAGCCCTTCACACTGAACAATGCAGCCCCATGTATGGCCCTCTGATGTAATTGTCCCTTTCTTGTATGCCTGATATGATTACATGTAGATATCATTCTACTTTGCAGTGAGCAATATAATACCTGCTCCATGCTTTCTTTTTATTTTTCTTCACCATGACCTGGCAAAGTCACTCAACCTCTTCGAATTTGCTTTCCCATGTGTATACTGGGGAGAAATGCCAGAGGCATCACAGAGTCTTTAGGTGAGTTTGACACAATATGTTCAGTGTGGCTGGAGAAAGCTGGATGTGAGGAAGGGTTGTAGAAGACGAAATTGAAAAGTAATGAATGGCCAGGTCATAGAAACTTTATTTTATTTACAGTGCTTTGGGAGATCATTGGAAGGTTTTAAACAACTGAGGAACATGATTTGATTTTCACTGTAAGAATCCCATGGGGATGAAAATAAAGTGGTCTATATGGTCAAAACTATTTTCTTAAAATACAAAGGCAATATTGGCCATTTCCACTGTTTTGTCATCTGCACTGATGGTGCAAAAGCAATGGTGGATAAAACTGTTAGTGTCTTAGCACAAATCAAGGTGGTGGCACTTAACTGTGCTACTGTACTAGTTGTCTTACTATTCTTCACTGTCACACAGAAAAATGTATGCAAACACACATACACACACTATCTATCCAATGTAATATAAGAACATCCTTGAAGGGGTAAAGATTAATAATTTCATCAAATCTCAACCCTTAAGTACACATCTTTTTAATATTCTTTGTAAGGAAACAGAAAGTTAAAAAGTACCCATTAAAGCACTTTTGCTGAATATCAAAGTAAGATGATTGTCTCAAGGAAAAGAACTTGTGTGATTATTTGAATTGCTAGCTAATTGAGCTCCTTTTTTTCCCTCTTAGAATACCATTTTACTTGAAAGAACTATTGACAAACTATGGTTATCCAGATGTGGGTATTTGAAAGATGACTTGAGAATAAACAGAAGAGGCGTGATTTCAAGGAAAAAGGCTTATAGTATATACTGCCAATGATAAAATTTGAACTTGAACAAAATTAGAATCTAAAAAAACATGCATCTGCCATCATGAGCTTGATACCTGCACAATACTTTAAGATTATTCTGATGATATCTGTGCTGTTATTAATGAATGTAACTTTAATTAGTTTTTGTTAATTATTTTATAGTGATGAAATACAGACAAAATACAATTTACAGTTTTAGTCATTTTAAGTGTACAATTAGTGGCATTACATACATTCATATTTTTGTACAACCATTACCACTGTCCATTTCTAGAATTGTTTATGATGGCAAACTCAAACTCTGTACCCATTACATAATAATTCCCCATTATGCCAGCCCCCAATCCCAGATGATCACTACTCTATTTTTTATCTCTATGAATTTAATTATTAAGGTATCTCATATGGAGTTCTTGCTGTGGCACAGTGAGTTAAGGATCTAGCATTGCTGTACCTATGGTGTAGGTTGCAGCTGTGGTTCAGATTTGATCCCGGCCCAGGAACTTCCATACACTGTGGGTGTGGCCAAATAAATAAAGTACCTCATGTAAGTTGTATTGTCAATATTTGTTCTTTTCTGACTATTTTATTTCACTTAGCATATGTCTTTAAGGTTCAGTCCATGTTGTAGCATGTGCCAGAATGTCCTTCCTTCATATGACATTAAGGCGGAATAATATACTATTGTATTTATAACTATATTTTGTTTATTCATTCATTCATCCATGGACATTTGAATTATTTCCACTTTTTCTTATGTGAATAATGTTGCTATGAACATTGGTTTACAAAAATCTGTCTGAGTCCGTGCTGTCAGTTCTTTTGGATATATACCCAGAAGTGGAATTGCTGGATTATATGGTAGTTCTCTGTTTAAATTTTTGAAGAACCTCCATAGTATTTTTTTGTAGTGGCTGCACCACTTAACATTCCCATCAGCAATGAGCCATGTTACAATATATATAGACATCCTTGTCAATACTTCATATTTTTCATTTTTTGAAAATAATAATCACTCTAATGGGTTTGAAGTGGTATCTCATTGTACTTTTTTTTTTTTTTTTTGTCATTTTATGGCCGCACCCATGGCATACGGAGGTTCCCAGGCTAAGGGTTGAATCAGAGCTGTAGCTACCGGCCTAGGCTACAGCCACAGCAACCCAGGATCCAAGCTGAGTCTGCGACCTACACCACAGCTCAGGGCAATGCTGGATCCTTAACCCACTGAGCGAGGCCAGGGATCAAACCCGCATCCTCATAGATGCTAGTCAGGTTTTGTTAACCACAGAATCACGATGGAAACTCCTCATTGTACTTTTGATTTGCATTTCCCTAATGACTAATGATGTTGAACATCTTTTCATGTGCTTGTTGCCCATTTGTGTATCTTTCTTTGGAGAAATGTCTATTCAAATCCTTTCCTCATTTTTCTGGAGTTCCCGTCGTGGCGCAGTGGTTAACGAATCTGACTAGGAACCATGAGGTTGCGGGTTCGGTCCCTGCCCTTGCTCAGTGGGTTAACGATCCGGCGTTGCCGTGAGCTGTGGTGTAGGTTGCAGACACGGCTCGGATCCCGCGTTGCTGTGGCTCTGGCGTAGGCTGGTGGCTACAGCTCCGATTCAACCCCTAGCCTGGGAACCTCCATATGCCGCGGGAGCGGCCCAAGAAATAGCAACAACAACAACAAAAGACAAAAAAAAAAAAAAAAAAAAAAAAAAAAAAAAAAAAAAAAAAAAAAAAAAAAAAAAAAAAAAAAATCCTTTCCTCATTTTTTAATTGAGTTGTTTAGGTTTTTTGTTGTTGGGTTGTAAGAGTTTTTAAATGTATTCTGGATATTAATTCCTTATCAGATATATGATTTTCAAATATTCTCTCACATTCTGTGGACTTTTGTTTCATTCTCTTGATAGTGTCCTCTGACACACAAAAGTTTATAATTTTGATGTACTCCACTTTTTCCTTTGTGGTCTGTGCTTTTGCTATAATAACCAAGAAATTATTGCCAAATCCAATGTCATGAAGCTTTTCTCCTATGTATTCCTCTATGAGTTTTATAGTTTGAGCTCTTACCTTTAGGACTTTGATCCATTTTTTAGTTAATATTTGAATATGGTATAAGGTAAGAGTCCAATATTATCCTTTTGCATGGGAATGTCCAGTGTACTCAGCATCATGTGTTGAAAAGACCGTCCATTCCCCACTGAATGGTCTAGGCATCCTTGTTGAAAATAATTTGAACATATACATGAAGACTCTCTGTTTCTGGACACTCTGTTCAATTCCATTGGTCTATATGTCAGTCATTAGAACAATATCATAGTGTTTTGCTTACTATAGCTTTTCGGTAAGTTTTGAAATCAGGAAGCCTGAGACTTCCAAATTTGATCTTCTTTTTCAAGATAGTTTTGCTTTTTCTGGGTCCCTTGAAATTCTATATGAAGTTTAGCATGGTACAAAATCATGCATGGGAAAAAATTACATTAAAAGCAGTCAATTTATTTTAATACAACAAAGTATGAAAAGTTTATTGATATGATCTATGATTCCATATTACAGTCACCTTTATGACACTATCATTTGTTGAATTTTAGTGTCATATCAAAGAAGAATATCCACAGATATCTGAGAAGGTTATTAGAATACTTCTACCTTTCATGGCTATATATCTGTCAAGGCCCTATTTTCTTCTGTATATTAGATAACAGATATGAGTGGTATCATATGGTATTTGTCTTTCTCTTTCTGACCCACTTCACTTAGTATGAGAGTCTCTAGTTCCATCCATATGGCTGCAAATGGCATTATTTCATTCTTTTTTATGGCTGAGTAGTAGTCATTCTTTTTTATTTTGGAAAATATTGTTATTTTTCCTTAAAATACATTTGTTATTATGTGTTTATATTTGCCATTTTAAATTATTTACTGAAGAACTATTTTTTAAATTCTCGATTAAAATTTTTCTTTTGGTAAATGCGATGTAGTGAAATAACTTTGCATTCTTCAGTATTTTTTGTCACTTTTTTAAATTGTGGGGCATTCCCATTGTGGCACAGTGGAAACAAATCTGACTAGTATCCATGAGGATGTTGGTTTGATCCCTGGCCTTTCTCAGTGGGTCAAGGATCTGGCATTGCCATGAGCTGTGGTGTAGGTCACAGACGCAGCTCAGATCCCATGTTGCTGTGGCTGTGGCGTAGGCCAGCAGCTGTAGCTCCAATTCAACCCCTAGTCTGGGAACTTCCATATGCTGTGGGTACATCCCTAAAAAGAAAAATTAATTAATTAATTAATTAAAATTGTGGTAAAATACACATAACATAAATTTACCATCTTAACCATTTTTATTTTATTTGTTTTTTATTTTTTATTTTTATTTTTTAATTGTTATTTCCCCAATACATTTTTTTTCTACTGTACAGCATGGTCACCCAGTTACACATACATGTACACATTCTATTTTTGCACATTATCATGCTCCATCATAAGTGACTAGACATAGTTCCCAGTGCTACACAGCAGGATCTCATTGCTAATCCATTCCAAAGGCAATGGTTTGTATCTATTAACCCCAAGCTCCCAATCCACCCTACTCCCTCTTCTTCCCCCTTGGCAACCACAGGTCTATTTGCCAAGTCCATGATTTTCTTTTCTGTGGAAACGTTCATTTGTGACGTATATTAGATTCCAGTTATAAGTGATATCATATGGTATTTGTCTTTCTCTTTCTGACTTACTTCACTCAGTATGAGAGTCTCTAATTCTATCCATGTTGCTGCAAATGGCATTATTTCATTCTTTTTTATGGATGAGTAGTATTCCATTGTGTATATATACCACCTCTTTCTAATCCAATCATCTGTCAATGGACATTTGGGTTGTTTCCATGTCTTGGCTATTGTGAATAGTGCTACAATGAACATGCGGGTGTATGTGTCTTCTTCAAGGGAAGTTTTGTCCAGATATATGCCCAGGAGTGGGATTTCTGGGTTATATGGTAGTTCTATGCATAGATTTCTAAGGTACCTCCTTAGAAATCATAACCATTTTTAAATGTACAGTTCAGTACTGTTAAGTATAATCCCATTGTTTTATAGCTAATCTTCAGAACTCTTTTCATCTTATGAAACTGAACTCTATACTCATTAAACAACAACTCCCATTCCATATTTTTTTCAGACCCTGGAAACTACCTTTCTACTTTCTGTTTCTATGAATTTGACAACTGTAGATACCTCATATAGGTAGAATTATATAGCATTTGTTTTTCGTGACTGGCTTATATTATTTCACATAATGTCCTCAAAAGTTATCCACGTTATAACATGTGTTAGAATTGCCCTCCTTTTAAAGTATGAATAATATTCCAATATATGTATATACCACATTTTGTTAATACATTTATCTGTCAATAGACACTTGGATTTCTTTTGCCTATTGGCTATTGTAAATAATGCACAGATCCCTCCTGCCTGCCTCTGGCCTCCTCTCTGCTTTGTGGCTCCCCACTGAGACTTGGATATGTTGGCACCTCCTGCTAAGACAGCGACAGCAGAATAGGCAGTTACAGGATCCCCCAGTTGCTCTCAGCCTGGGGATGAGCATTTGCACTGTTCCTCACTCTGCCCATAGCACCTGTAGGCTTCCTAGGGTGTGCCCACCGCCCCTGGTTTCCCAGTAAGTTACTGAGTAACCTCATTGCATCAGCCTGATTGACCATTCGTTGAACGCACTGTAAGGAGACTCTTCATTTGACCCTATCAAAATAGCTTTTACTGGCAGGAGATAAGATAGCAAAGTAGAGGTGAGCTCTCCCCCGGAACACATCAAAAACATATGTACATGTGGACCAATTCTCACAGAATACCTACTGAAACCTGGAAATAGAACTTTTATACAACCCAAACTGCAAGAAAGATCCTCATGTAAGTGGGTAGGATGAAAGGGCCAAAGATGAATCACATCAGGACCTGTGACTTTGGGAGTGACTTGTGAAAGAGGAAAATTTCCCCTCACCCTGGGAGCCTCCTTTTGCTGGCTGGGAGGTGTGCCAGGACAGATAGGGAGCTGGGGTGCAGAAATTTGCTCAAGTGGAATGTGCGATCTCTGGCCTCGGAAACTTCTGCCCCTCCCCCATAGTATTGGCACAAAAACAGACATATGGAACAGAATAGAGAGCCCAGAAATAAACCCATACACCTACAGTTAATTAGTCTTCAACAAAGTAGGCAGGAATATACAATGGAGAAAAGACACTCTCTTCAACAGGTGCTGTTGGGAAAGCTTGACAGCCTCATGCGAATCAATGAAGTTTGAACACTCCCTCACATCATACACAAAAATAAATTCGAAATGGTTTAAAGGCCTAAATATAAGATATGAAAACATAAAACTCCTAGAAGAGAACATAGGCAAAACATTCTCTGATATAAATTCTACCGATGTAGATCAATCTCCCAAGGCAAAAGAAATGAAGGCAAAAAGAAACAAATGGAACCTAATCAAACTTAAAAGATTTTGCACAGCAAAGGAAATCATATACAAAATGAAAAGACAACCTATGGGCTAGGAGAAAATATTTGCAAAAGATATTATTACAGATAAGGGCTTAATTTCCAAAATATACAAAGAGTTGTATAACTCAGTAAGATAAAAGCAAACAACACAATCGGAAAATGGGCAGAAGGCCTAAATAGATATTTCTCCGAAGAGGACATAGAGATGGCCAATAGGCACGTGAGCAGATATTCAACATCACTAATTATTAGACAAATGCAACTCAAAACTACAATGAAGTACCACTTCACACCAGTCAGAATCATCATAATCAACAAGTATACAAGTAGTAAATCCTGGAGAGTGGAGAAAAGGGGAACCCTCCTATACTATTGGTAGGAATGTAAATTGGTGCAGACACTATGGAAAACAACATGGAGGCTCTTTAAAAACCTAAAAATAAAGTTACCATATAATCCAGCAATCCCACTCCTAGACATATATATCTGGAGAACACAAAAACATTTGAAAAGACATGCATACCAATGTTCATTGCAGCACTATTTACAATAGCCAAGACATGGAAGCAACTTAAGTGATCAGCAATAGATAAATTGATAAAGAAGAAGAGGTATATATATCATACATGTAGCCCATTTATGTATATGTATATCATATGTATATGATGTATATAATTGAATATTACTCAGCCATAAAAAAGAATAAAATAATGTCACTTGCAGGAACATGGGTGGAACTAGAGATTACCATACCAAGTGAAGCTAAGTCAGAAATAGAGAAAGACAAATATTATATGATATCACTTATATATGGAATCCAAAAAAATAATACAGTTGACATTTATTTACAAAACAGAAATGGAGTCACAGACATAGAAAACAAATTTATGGTTATCAAAAGGGAAATGGTGAGGGAAAAACTAGGGGTATGAGATTAATTTATACACACCACTACATATACAATATATAAGCAAGGATTTACTGTATAGCACAGGGAAGTATAATCAATATCTTGTAATAACCTATGATGGAAAAGAATATGAAAAAATATGTATAACTGAATTACTTTGCTGTAATCTGAAACTAACGCAATATTGTAAATCATCTATACTTAAATTTAAAAAAGAAACAGCCTTTACTAGCCTGAATTTCAGTCATAAGGCAATAATTTATTGAGTACCTGTTGGGCACCAGGTATCATATTGGAATCTGAGGATGTGGAGATGGATGAAGCTTTCCAAAGCACTTACAATCTATTGGATCGGGTGTACAAAAATATAATAACCAAAATAGTGTGGTGTTTGCTCTGACAGGGATAAGGACAGATGAGTCTGGACATAAAGACCCATACACACACACTAATAAGAGAAGTGAATAGGAAGGATTGGGAAAGACTCCTTTTGGAGGATTAATTCTTTTATTATTATGTAATGTTTTGATTTTATCTCTACAAATTTTCTTTTCAATGAAGTGTTCATTATGTAATTAATATAGCTACTCATGTTTTTGTTCTGCTTTGTTTTATTTTTATGGGACAAAGTAGAAATTTGAGTATCAAACAAATAAGTAGTGCTGGATCATTAGAAGGAAAACTGTAAAATAAAAATCCATGGGTCCATAGAAATAATGACTGAATAAATTAAATTAAATGGAAAGAGACAAATCTCTTGTGCACAAGAATTCAAATATTTTATATAAATATTCTGCCCTCAAGAAGGTGGAGCATAACTCTCCACCCCTTAAGAATGGACTGCCCACAGTCATTCTTCCTAAAGGGTACAGTATGGAAAGGGGAAGAGAAACCTGACAGACTAGCTTTTTAATTGATGTTTATATGATAGGGTATTTTCCATCCTTTTTTAAAAATTGAAGTATAATTGATTTACAATGTTTTGTTAGTTTCTACTGTACAGCAAAGTGGTTCAGTTATACACATATATACATAGTCTTTTCCACTATTTTTATTACAAGATATTGAATATAGTTCCCTGTGCAATACATAGGACCTTTCTATTTATCTATTTAATATATATAGTAATTTGTATCTGTGAATCCCCAGTTCCCCCACCTTTCCCTTTTGGAGTCTGTTTCTATTTCATAAATAAGTCATTTATGTCATATTTTAGATTCGATAGATGTGATATCATATGGTAATATGGTATTTGTCTTTTTCTTTTTCTCTTTTTCTTTTTTTGCTGCTGCACCTGAGGCATATAAAAGTTCCCAGGCCAGGGGTCAAAGTGGAGCTGCAGGCCAACACCATAGCCACAGCAACACTGGATCCGAGCCGCATCTGTGACCCATGCCACAGATGCGGGTGGAACCACAGGATCCTTAACCCACAGATGCTGATGGTGATGCTGGATCCTCAGCCCACTGAGTGAAGCCAGGGATCAAATGTACAGCCTCACGGAGACAACATTAGGTCCTTCCTTAACTCACTGAGTCACAATGAGAACTCCTCTTTTTCTTTCTGACTTACTTCACTTAGTATGACAATCTCTAGGTCCATTCATGTTGCTGCAAATGACATTATTTCATTTTTTATGGCTGAGTAGTATTCCATTGTGTGTATGTCTGTATATGTCTGTGTGTGTCTGTGTGTATGCACATATTCTTTATCCATTCTTCTGTCAATGGGCTTTTAGGGTGCTTTCATGTCTTGGCCATTGTAGTGTTGCTATAAACATTAGGGTGCATGCATCTTTTCAAATTATAGTTTTCTTTGGATATATATGCCCAGGAGTGGGAGTGCTAGATTATATGGCAACTCTTTTTAGTTGTTTAAGGAATTTCCATACTGTTTTCCATGGTGGCTGCACCAATTTACATTCCCACCAAACTTTTCTCCATACCCTTTCAGCAGTTATTATTTGTAGACTTCTTAATGATGGCTGTTGTGATCCATATGAGGTGGTAACCCACTGTAGTTTTGATTTGCATTCCTCCAATAATTAGCAATGTTGCTGGTCTTTTCATATGTCCATTGGCCATCTTCATGTGTTATTTGGACAAAGGTATTTTTGGGTCTTCTGTCCTTTTTTTTTAATTGGGTAGTCTGTTTTTTCCTTTTTAAGTTATATGAACTGTTGCATATTTTTGAAATTAAGCCCTTGTCAGTCTTATTATTTGCAAATATTTTCCTCCACCTCATAAGATGTCTTTTCATTTTGTTTATGGTTTCCTTTACAGTTCAAAAGATTAGAAGTTTCATTAGGTCCCGTTTATTTTTGCTCTTATTTCTATTGCCTTGGGAGACTGATCTAAGAAAACATTGATAGGATTTATGTCAGAGAATGATTTGCCTGTGTTCGCTTTGAGGAGTTTTATGGTGTCAAGTCTTATGTTTAGGTCTTTAAACCATTTTTAATTTATTTTTGTGTGTGGTGTGATGGTGTCTTCTGACTTCATTGATTTACATGAAGCTGTCCAATTTTCCCAACACCACTTGCTAAAGAGACTGTCTTTTATCCATTGTATGCTCTTGTCTCCTTTGTTGAAGATTAATTCATTGTAAGTGTGTGGGTTTATGTCTGGGCTCTTTGTTCCATTAATCTGTATGTAAATGAACCCCATTCCTATTTTATGGAAAGAGGAAAGGACAAGCCTAAAGATTTAGTATAAGGAAGTATATGACAATATTGTTTATGGAAGAAACAAACTGAAAATAACCTAAAAGCCCCCAATAAGGTAATTCTTAAATAAGTGATAAGTAAAATAATAAAACAGGAAAAATAAATGGGCAGTGTCAAGGAAATAGAGATTTAATATTGGATGAGAGGGTGCACCTCACTGAGAAGGCAGTGTTTAATTGAACACTTAAAGGAGGCAAGGAATCAAACCCTGCAGATATCAGAAAAAAGAAATACTTAAATAAACCTAACCAAGGAGGTAAAATACATATTTTCTGAGATGTCTAAAAACTGTAAAAGAAATTGAAGATGATTCAAAGATATGGAATGATATCCCATACATCGATTGGAAGAATTGATATTGGTAACAGTAGTTATACTACTCAAGCAATGTACACTGCAAAAAAAATATTATTTAAAGAAATAATATAATAACAGGAAAAAAAGACATTAAGTAGATGTATACAGAACTGGCATCCCACGACAAAATGAACTCCATTAATGAAAAGGAGTTTCTTTTTAAAATAATTAATCAAAATTATAGAACCAGGAATTTCTGATGTTAAAAAGGTATAGTTTTTATTTATTTATTTATTTTTTTCCCGCTGTACAGCATGGGGATCAAGTTATTCTTACATGTATACACTTCTTTCCCCCACCCTTTGTTCTGTTGCAATATGAGTATCTAGACATAGTTCTCAATGCTACTCAGTAGGATATCCTTGTAAATCTATTCTACGTTGTATCTGATAACCCCAAGCTCCTGATCCGTCCCAATCCCTCCCTCTCCTGTCGGGCAGCCACAAGTCGATTCTCCAAGTCCATGATTTTCAAAAAGGTGTAGTTTTAACTATCAAAAATGTTCAATATTCAAACACCTCGTACTAAATGTTTCTTCTGGATGATTGTTGTTTAAGGCCATCTGAACTGGTCTCATGGGTGTGGAGTGGCCCATTTTGTCCTTTGTATGCTTACTTATGTTTTGTTTTTCTAAAAAGCAAATCATTGGGGCTCCCTGATGGCCCAGCAGGTTAAGGATCCAGCACGGTCACTTCTGTGGCTTGGGTCACTGCTGTGAGATGGGTTTGATCCGTGGCCTGGGAAAGTACATGACATGGGTATGGCCAAAGAAATGAATATCTCAACGTATTAATCTGCTCACATTCCTTCAGTGGTCACTCTCTCTGTTTTAACCAGGCAAAGCCCACAGTCTTTAGCTTAATTTCCAAAGCCCTATAAGAACCACCCCCCTGCCTTGGTCTCATCTTTCATCTCTACCCCTTCAGATCAGAACGTTTAGGCCTACAAAACTGGTTTGCAGTACCCTGACCATGCAGGTGTGGTCTTGTCTCCAAGCCTTCAGTCACCTTCCCCTCTCTGTTTCATCCTGTGTGCCAGCACATATTCATCTTTCAGGGAACAGCTGGAGGGTCCTCTTCTCTCTGACGCCCTTCTGCAACCAGTACTTCCCTGCCCTCTATTGCCCCAGATGCCTCCTCCCTCATGACTGCCACTGGATCCCAGGTTGACTGTGCCCCACATTTACCAGCAATCATCCAAAACTAAAGATTCCCAGGCCTCGCTCCTGAGTGCTACATAGACTATCCACTGATGGGCCCAGGAAACTTTCCAGAAGCTCCACAAGGTTCCTAAATGCAGCCGGTGCAAGGGCTTGTGTTTAAGAACCACTGGAGTTTGTTCTCTTTGATTCTCTGTATCTTGCCTCTGGCTCCAATGGTAGCACTCCTAACCCTCAACTGTCCTTACTTGTGTTCTATTTTGTCCTTCCGCTGTTATTATAATGCCCTCCCTGCCTAGCGATACGGGTAGCAACCTAGACATTCTCACATGGTCTCTTTGCTTCCCTTTGGTCTTTCTCTTGGAATGTGTCCTCTTCTTCCCATCTTATTGCTGCTCACCCCTTAGCTGAGACTGATCTCTGGCAGGGCTTTGTTCCCAGCCTCGGCAGCCAGATACTTTCTTTCTCCCTGAGAGACGGGATTTCCCATTTCTCAACCTCAGCTGATCTGCTGGCAAGAACAAGGAGAGATGGCATGGGTTCCGGGTGTAAGGGAAATTCAGGATGAAGAACAAAGCACTTGGCCAAGGGAGTGAAGAAATTATAAAATAGTACATTCTAAGCTGTGTTCTGGTGTGGCTCCCTTTTTATGAACCCTGGTGCCTACCTGGTGGGTTCCTTCTACAAAACTGGAGGTTCTGGGAATATTGCTTATATCATACATGTCGCATTTTCACTTTTTGTACCTCTTCTGTGCCTCTGGACCACCTTAAAACTTCGGATTTTCCATATTTTTCTTTCTAACTTCTTTAACTGCATGCGGTGAGAATCTTCAGGCCAACATCCAGACCTTCAGCTATTTGCTGACCGCTATCGATTTCATCTATTAAAATTTCTGTTTCCTCCCTAGGGGAAAAAAAGGAGGATGGATGTTTTCATGGGAGGAGAGCGAGAGATGGACCTAGGTGATGTGTGGAATACCGACCGATGTGTCAAATGCTATCACCAAGGCTTGGCATGTCAAGGAAGGGCAGAGGAAGTGACGGGTTCTGTATCAATAAATAGTTGGAAGCTTTAGTGAAGATGATACTTAACTGGGACTTAGGAAAGGGTGGCATTCCTGCAGATGCAGATGAGAGAGGAAGGGCATTCCACACCAGAGCAACCCCATGGGCTGTGACTCTGTGACAAGACAGTGAGGCATGGGGACATGAGGTGCCAGGGCCAGGGGGATATCTGCCAAGTTAGCTGGATCTAAGACTGGGAAATCGGTTCCAAGCCAAGCCATAGGCCAGGATCAGTAGAACGGTGGGGGCTGATAATTCAAAGTACTGCCAAACTGGAGAGATTTCTGCAACCTTATTTGTTGCAAATTTCATTCACCCTCTATTTTCTTTCTTTTCCAAAGCCTTTTTGTGTTTGGGCTTACTTCCATGTGGGGCCTGAGAAGCAAGCACACTCAGGAATGGAAATGAGTGTCATGTCACTGTGACACACAGCTCAGTAATTTTTTAAATTAACAGACATTATTTTTTAGAATGCTTTCAGAGATACAGAAATATTGAGCAGAGAGCACAGGGAGTTCTCATACCGCCTCCCCCACAGTTTCCCTTTTTATTAAGATCTTGTCTTAATGTGATACATTTGTTCCAAGGAATACACCCATATTAACACGTTACTATCAACTAAAGCCCAGTTGACAGTGGTGTTTAACCTTTGCGTTGCACAGTTCCTTATGGGCTTGAAAATGCAAAACGTCATGTATCCATCATGATGGTGTCAAACAGAATAGTCTCATTCTCCTAAAAGCCCCCTGTGCTTCACCTGTTCATCCCCCAGCCACCACCCACCCCTATGCTGAAAAGCTGGTATCCATTGAGAGTTTTGCTTTCCCCAGGCCATCATACAGTTGGAATCGTGCAGTTGTAGTGTGTTTAGACTAGCTTCTTTCCATTACCAAATGGCGTTAAACGTTGCTTTATGTCTTTTCATTTCTTTCTGTTTTGTTTGTTTGTTTGTTTGTTTGTTTTGTCTTTTCAGGGCCACACCCAGGGCATATGGAGGTTCCCAGGCTCGGGGTCTAATCAGAGCTGTTGCTGTCAGCCTATGCCACAGCCACAGCAATGCCGGATCCGAGCCGCGTCTGCAACCTACACCCCAACTCATGGTAACGCCGGATCCTTAACCCACTGAGCGAGGCCAGGGATCGAACCTGCAACCTCATGGTTCCTAGTCGGATTTGTTTCCGCTGACCCACGATGGGAACTCCTGTCTTTTCATTTCTTGATGGCTCATTTAATCATTGAGCAATAATTCATCGTATGGATGTACCGCTGCTTGTTTATCCATTCACCTACTGAAAGGCATCTTGATTGCCTCCCAGTTTGGGCACTTATAAATAAAGCAGCACAGCTGCACTGATTTTCAAGTCACTTTGGTTTATACCTAAAAGTGTGCTTGCCAGATCATATGGTAAACCTGTGTTTAACTTGGGAGGGAACTGTCAAAATGTCTTCCAGACTGGCTGTACCCTTTTGCATTCCCTCCAGCAATGAATGAGAGCTCCTGCTGTACCATATCCCTACCAATAAGATGCCGCTACCCATCCATTACGCTGGCTAAAACCCATAATAGTAATAATAATAATAATATAGTAACAATACCAGATTCTGGTAGGAATGTGGAGTAACTGGAGTTCTCATTCCCTGCAATGTCTTGTTACCTTCTGTCACCATAGAGTTGCAAAAATGGTTTTTGCTTGTGGTGAGAGAGAACTTTTCAGATGTAATCTCCTAGCAACTTTCCAACACGCAATAGTATTATCTAAAGTCACTATGGGGTACCTTACATCCCTATGACCCATTCGTAATTTTGTAACTGGAAGTTTGTACTTTTTGACCCCCCTTCATTCATTTTGCCCACCCAGACCGTCCTCCCCTCTGGCCACCACCCCTCTGCTGCCTGGATCTATGGGGGTGGTTCTGTATTGTTTTGTTTTGACTTGATTTGCTTGCTTGCCTGTTTTGTTATCTTTGATTCCATACCTAGGTGGAATCAAATGATATTTGTCTTTCCATGTCTGAGTTGTTGGACTTAGCAAATGCCCTTAAGGAATCTTGTCACAAGTGTCAAGATTCCATTTTTTCTTATGGATGAGTAATATTCCAATATATATCTCACATCTTCTTTTCCCATTCATTCCCCAATAGACACTGAGTTGTTTCCATACTTGGACTATTGTAAATAAAGCTGCAGTGAACATGAGGGTGCATGTATCTTTTCAAATTAGCGTTTTGTTTTCCTCAGATAAACACCCCCAACCAGCCATTGCAATCTTGACAAAGGAGAACAAAGCTAGAGGCATCACACAGCCCGGTTCAAACTGTGCTACACAACTATCCTAATCAAAACCGTGCGGTACTGGCATTAAAAACAGACGCAATTGATCAATGGAGCAGATTAGAGAGCCCAGAAGTAAACGCACAAATATGTGGTCCATTAATTTATGACAAAAGAAGGAAGACTGCACAGTGGGGAAGGACGGAATCTTCAAGAAATGGTGTGGGAAAAACTGGACAGCCATGTGCAAAAGATGAAACTAGAACACTAACTTACACCATACCCCAAAGTTAACCAAAAATGGATTAAAGACTTGAATATCAGACCCAGAACCATAAAATTCCTAAAGGAAAGCACTGTGGTAGGCTCCTTGACATCAGACTTGGAGATGGGTTTTTTTTTGGGGGGGATCAGACTCCATGAGCAAAGGCAATAAAAGCAAAAGTAAACAAGTGAGACTACTTTAAAGTTCCACACAGCAAAGGAAAACATCAACAACGTGAAAAGGCAGCCTCCTGAATGGGACAACATTCTTGCAAATCATCTATCTGATAACGGGTCAATATTCAAAAAACTTAAAGAACTCCTAACAATCAAGAGCAAACAAACAAACATTCTTAGAGAAAAATGGGCCAAAGACCTCAAAAGAGTGGCAATGGGCACATGAAAAGATGCTCAGCATCACAAATCGTCAGGGAGAGGCAAATCAAAAACACAATGAGACATCGCCTCTCATCTGTTAGAATGGTTATTATTAAAAAGAGGAGTCATTACAAGTGTTGGTGAGGATGTGGGGAAAAGGGAAGCCCTGTGCCCTGTTGGTTGGTATGTAAATGGCTGCAGTCACTATGCAAAACAGTATGGAGATTCTGCAGACATTTAAAAATAGAGCTACCATATGATGGAGCAATTCCACTACTGTGCGTTTATCATACTTTTAATCGTCAAGGTTGCTGAACATTTTATTTTGACATTGTCCTATCATCATCTACTTTAGTTTTTAAAATTACTTATAATTTAACCATCCCTAACACCATAGATCTGGTCATATATAGATTCCCCCCCCCTTTTTAATGAGGTCTATTTTTCCCTTACCTTTTTGCTTAAATTTCCCCCTTCCTCCCTTTCTAAAAACACCTGCCTCATTAACCCATTTTAACAATCTAGTGTGTATCATTCCATAGTCTTCTAAATTTTTATAGTCCTTTATAGATGGATATACACATGCATGTATGTAAAACGTATACAGTTTTTGTCATTGCTAACAAATTGGTTATCATATTCATCACCCTTTTCTGGATCTGGTTTTCATGTAATGATAATCGCGTGTGAATGTCTCCAGGTTAATAAGTATAGTTCTACCTCATTTCTTAAAATGGTTCGATAATGCCTGTGGTTTAAACATGTTACATTTTCTTCAGGCCTTCTTCTTGTTTGATGAGCTTTAATTTTGTTTCCAGTACAAAGTACCATCTTGCACAGATACTATGTATGCTTATGCTTATATTTCCATGGAATAGATATCCAGGAATTAAATGTCTGACTCAAGGTGTGTGAGTGTCTCTGTGTGTGTGTGTGTGTGTGTGTGTGTGTGTGTGTGTGTGTGTGTGTGTGTGTGTGTCTGCGTGCCCAGTTTTAATAGATGACTTCACAAGTTTTGCTTCTTAAGTTCCAAAAGTCTTGACACTTCATTTTTTTTTTTTTACCACCAATGTGTATGAATAACTTTTCTAACATACCCTGGCCTATAAGTGAAATGACAAATCTTAGTGTTTGCCAATCTCACATATGTAAGATTGTAACCCCATCATTTCTTTAACTTGCATTTATCTGACTACAGTAGAATTTTAGCTTCCCTCCACCAACATTTATTGATGTATTGGCCATTTAGATGTGCTATTCAGTGAAGTCCTGATTCTTTTCATTTTTCCCGAGTAAAACAAGTCTAGGCTGCCTGTCGTTTTCTCTAGTCAGTTGGTAAGGTTACATTCTACATGGTTTTGATATTCACCCTTTGACATCTTTATTAACGTACGTTTTCTAATTTGTTTTTGCTTGTATATTAATGATATCATTGGTGATGCGAAAGTAAAATAAATTGCATATAGTCAAGTGTGTCAGTTTTAATCCTGTTTTAGCTTCCTACTTTCCAGCGTAGTGTGCACATAGCTCCTCTGCTGTGCATCTAGTTTCCTAGACCTCCCCGCAACATTCATTTTCTTTCTCTTTAGTTCATCTGTATTCTGTGATGTGCTGTACTGCACATGCTATAGGATGGCAGTTCAGTTTTATTAACAGTCAGTTATACCGTGAATACAGGCACCACCTTTAATTTAAATAAAGTTTGTCTATACATGTATAATTATATTAGCATCACAATATAATGTTACCCACTAAGGCAAGTCCTCTCACCGTTCTTCCTTTTCATAATGTCCCCACCTACTCTTGTTAATTTACTTTTACCAATACCTTTTTGAATGTTTTATAAAATGCCAATCTAATAAATCCTGTGTATTCCAGTTACTCTTTAGTGTTACATTTTAAAGGGGAGACTTGATTCTTTGTGCTGTTAATTCAATCTTTTCATCAAAGGTAGTGGTCTACCTTTCTACTATTTCAGAACATGTTTTCTGTCTTTCAGTAAGATTTTATAGTTTTCTTCATCTAATTCTGCTTTTCTTGTTAAATGTATAGCTAAGTATTTTATATTGTTTCCCCATAGTAAATGGAACGGTTTTTCCCCTTCCTACTTCCTTTCTCCTTGAAATAATTCTTTGTAATTAAGCCTCACGCTGAGAATCTTGCTTTAAAGGTTTTCAGAGGCTCACAGAAGCAGATGACGGACCACTCAGAAGAAGTTAAAAGGCTGAAGTCACTGGGTCCTGTAGTGCCGTCCCTGTCCACACAAAACTAGGTACATTTACCCACACTCCCTAAACACCCTCTGCTGTCTGTCTTCCATTTGCTGCTCCGGGTCTGTTCCCCGTGCTTTTGTGCCCGGCTCTTGCCCCAGGAGGGGACTTTGCCTGCTGGCTTCTGATGGAGCTCCTTTGGTGGGCAAAGCCTGGCAGGAGATCAAAGGGCAGGAGAGTGATGAGATATTTGCACCTCTCTGCTCGCTCGCGCTCTCTCTCTCTGCAGGCCCACCACTGGCTGGCTACATCCTTCAGACGAAGGTCTCAGCTTCTGCACAGTGGCCCTCTGCACACAGCCCTCTTGACCTTGGCAGATACAGTAAAGTTCTTTTGCCTCATCCCTTCAGGCCCAGAATTACTAAATGAGCCTTCAGTTACTAGCCAGGGGACGTCATCATCCTTTTGGTTTTCCCTCTACCCCTGCCCAGCCCTGTCATTAGTTCCTCTATTCAGCTCTCCCCAAATTACTCCATTTGGGTGTCATCTGTTTCCTGCTGTGACCCTGACTAGTACAAGCTCACAGCTCTAATGATGACTTCCTGCTTCCTCCCACTGCAGTCTAACGCTGGAGACTCAACAACGTAGATGCACGGGATGGTCAAATCTTTTGGGTTGCCTTACATCAACATAGTTTGGGTGTCTGAGAGGGAACACATGGTGTGTGGCCAGATGTTTGTCTAAACTTTCTTTCTAAACCAAGGCTATAAGGCTATAACTCTACCCTGGAAAATCCTGTCGTCTAGATGGGACAGGACACCCTGCCTAGGCTCCAGTATTTCCTTCGCCCACAGTACAGACTCCCTGCTGCTCTAACAGACTGGAATGCACTCACAAGGCTGAATAGGATACAGATTTGCTTCCTTATTCTTGCTGCTTTACAAAAACCAAATACTCTTCCTTTATTCCCTCTCTCTCTTCAAAATCCCTCACAAGTTTCAAATTTCCATTGCAGTTTTCCAAGTATTAGAGGTATAGTAAGAGATTGTATCCAGTGTTGAATACAAATTGGTCTAGTGTGAAGACAGCAGTTCTCAGATATGGAATCTACTCCGAGAATTGTTCACTACTAGCCATTGTGAGTATGTAACATTCATCCCCTTAGTCTCTCTTTTCTGATTTATGAAATGGACTCTTTCTTCTCTGCCCACGTTACAACATTTGATGGTACATGAGAAGTCTTAAAGCATCATACAATTCACGTGGGGCGTGTGCGGGTGCATGTGTGTGTGCGTGTGCGTGTGTGTGGGGGGGGGTGGTGGCAGGGGCAGAATCCTGGTTTTCAGCTTATTCATCTGGTCTTTTAACACGATGGCAAACTGGCATTTCTTTAAATTACACAGCCCTTTCCCATGATTTCAGAGCCCTGAGTGATCTGTTCTCAGAAAACAGTTGATAGTTTGAATTTTATCTTTATCATTCCAGTTGACAAGCCTCCAGTGGACAAAACAGAATCTCTTTCTAGCCAAAACGCACTTGAAGAGATTAAACCCATGTGGATTTTGGTGAAAGGAACCCCATGGGCTCTTCTTCACAGCCCAGCCTTGGAAGGAGGCAGTTCAGAGATATCCATGGGAAACTCAGCACGGGAAATACTAGGACACACCCTTCCTAGAGATCGCAGTTTCAGAATTATGGCCAAAGGACTAAGCCACACCAAGGAGCTCTGATGTGAGGGAAACTTGTATCATTAGGGGAAAATCCCACGTGGGATAAAGTCCCAGATTATGATTCACATACCCCACGTTTGAACCCAATCCTCAGCATGCAAGATGCATAAGAGGTCTGAATATAGAGAACCCTGACGAATGCAATGAATGTGGTGAAACTTTCAGCATAGTTCGCATCTTAGTAGGCATGACAGCATTCATACTAGGCAAAACCCTCATAAATGTCATGTGGAAAAGCCTTCAGTCAGAGTGCATCTCTTATGGGGCATCAGAAAACGTATAGTGAGTGGGGAGAGTGGTCCCCTGGCTAGTGGGCACTTGTTAGGGGTTTGCATCTGATTCAGCATCAGGACAGTCATTGTGGAGAGATAACACATGCGTGTAATGAATGTGGAAAAGCTTTTGTTTGGAGTTCATACTTTTCTGGACATCAGAGGATTCGTAGTGGTGAGAAAACCTATGTGTGGAACCCATGTGGAAAAAAATTCCAGGTAGACTTCTGTTCTTAATGATCCTTAGGTGACCCATAACGGGAAAAGGCCCTAAGAATGCAATGATACATGTGGTAAGTAAAGCCTTTGTGAGGAGATCTCATTTGCTGTCATCTAATTCACTATGGAGAACACCCCTGTGAGTGCAGAGTGCTCAAAGGCCTTCAGCTGGAAACCTCACGGGTTTTTTTTTTTTTTTTTTTCTTCCTCTTATATTCATGTTTACTGCTTCTGGCTCTAAAAGTAACATGTGGTTTTATAGAATATAGGAAATTCAGATATATACAATGTATATACAGGAAAGAAAACGATCACCAATTGTTAAAATTTCCCCAAGTTCATTAATAGTGTTTATCTGATTCTACATGCTGCTTCTTCCACAATATCAGATAGTGTCATTTTCTCATAAAATGAAATGCTTCTTGAAAACTTTGCTTGCAGTGGTTTTTATAATATTAACATATGCAGGAAATTCAGATCGTTTTGAAATCTTCACCATTATTGGAAAATCCCTTTCTATTTCTTTAAAGATATTCCTTTAAGCATTTATTTAGGGTGCATTTACAGATTACCCACTCAAAGGTCACACTCTCAAAGATTTTGTGCTTATTGTTAAGTTGCTTTACAAAGCGGATATTTCAGTGTACACTGTATTTAACAGTATAGGAAAGAACTTGCTTTGAGTTTTGTTTTGTTTTGAACTTTTATGAGACTATAAAGTGAAACAGTATGTAAAAAAAATTAATGTCATCTACTGGGGGGCTTTCCATTCAAATTTCAATGTCTTCCCCAATAAAACTGAAAAGGGATTTGGGAGTTGGAGGGTAAATATATGTTGACAGATATATTCTATATGAAATATCAACCTATCTATGTACTACATCTTCTTAAGCCAATGGTCCGTTGATGGGACTTGGGTTGCTTCCACGTCTTGACTGTTGTAAACGGCCTACTATGAACATTCGGGCGCATGTATCTTTTTGCCTGGTATTGGCACAAAAACAGGCACATCGATCAATGGAACACGACAGAGATCCCAGAAATGATCCCACGCACCTAAGGTCAATTAATCTACAACAAAGTAGGAAAGAAGAGAGTCCCTTCAGGATTTCCGATTGTGGGTCAGCGATTTAAGGACCTGACGCAGTCCCCCTGACGATGCGGGTTTGATCCCTGGACTCCATCAGAGGGCTAAGGATCTGGCGTTGCAGCAAACTGTGGCATAGGTCACAGATGTGGCTCAGATCTGGCGTTGCCTTGGCTGCGGCGTAGGCCGGCAGCTATGCCTCCGATTCCACTCCTAGACTGGGAACGTCCATATACCACGGGGGTGGCCATAAAAAAAAAAAAAAAAAAAAAAAAAAAAAAAAAAAAAAAAAAAAAAAAAAGACAGTCTCCTCAACAGATGGTGTGGGGAAAGCTGGAGAGCTAAATGTAAAACAATGAAATTAGAACATTCCCTCACACCATAGACCAAAATAAACTCAAAATGATTTAAAGACCTGAATGTAAGACATGACACCAAAAAGCTACAAGAGAACTAGGCAAAACATTCTTTGACATAAAGCATAACAATATTTTCTTAGATCAGTCTCCCAAGGCAAAAGAAATAAAAGCAAAAACAAACAAATGGGATCTAATTAAACTAAATGCTTTGCACAGCAAAGGAATCTATCAACGAAATAAAATGAAAACCTATGTAATGGGAGGAAATATGTGCAAACAAGTAGATTGGCAAGTGGTCAGTATCCAAAATATACCAGTAGCTCAATATTAATACAACCCAATATTAAAAAGAAAAACACAAACAGCTCAATTTAATACAATTCAATATTAAAAAAAACCAAACAGTTTTGTCCAGATATATGCCCAGGAGTGGAATTGCTGGGTCATATGGTAGTTCTATATTTAGTTTTCCAAGGTACCTCCATACTGTTTTCCTCAGTGGCTGGACCAATTTACATTCCCGCCAACAGTGTAGGAGGGTTCCCTTTTTTCCACACCCTCTCTAGCATGCATTATTTGTAGCCATTCTGACCATTGTGAGGTGGTACCTCACTGTAGTTTTGATCTGTATTTCTGTAATAATTAGTGATGCTGAGCATTTTTTCTTCTTTTGAGAAATGTCCATTTAGGTCTTCTTCTGCCCATTTTTTAATTGGGTTGTTTGGGTTTTGTTTTGTGTTTGTTTGTTTGTTTGTTTTTTGCAGTTGAGCTGTATGAGTTGTTTGTATATTTTGGAGATTAAGACCTTGTCAGTTGCATCATTTGCAACTATTTTCTCCCATTCCATAGGTTGTCATTTCACAAAGAAAATGCACTCCTATGTTCATTGCAGCACTATTCACAATAGCCAAGACATGGAAACAACCTAAATGTCCATCGACAGATAACTGGATTAAGAAGACGTGGCACATGTACACAAAAGAATACTACTCAGCCATAAAAAAAGAACAAAATAATGCCATTTGCAGCAATGCGGATGGAACTAAAAATTGTCATACTAAGTGAAGTCAGTCAGAAAGAGAAAGGCAACTAGCACGTGATATCACTTATATCTGGAATCTAATATACGGCACAAACGAACCTATCTACAGAACAGAAACAAGCTCATGGACATAGAGAACAGACTTGTGCTTGCCAAGGGGAAGGGGGCGGGAGTGGGGTGGACTGGGAGTTTGCGGTTAGTAGATGCAACCTATCGCATTTGGAGTGGCTAAGCAACGAGGCCCTGCGTATAGCACAGGGAACTGTATCCAATCACTTGTGACGGAACATGATGGATGATATTAGGAGAAAAAGTATGTACAATATATGTATAACTGGGTCACATTGCTGTACAGCAGAAACTGACAGAACATTGTAAACCAGCTAAAATAAAAAATTTTAAAAAAAAGCAACCCAGGAGTTAACTTTTGGCTCAGTGGGTTAAGAACCTGACGTAGTGTCCAGGAGGATGTGGGTTCCATCCCTGGCCTCGTTCAGTGGGTTAAGGATCCGGTGTTGCTGCAATCTGAGGCATAGGCTGCAGATGTGCCTCGGATCTGGTGTTGCTGTGGCTGGGGCAGAGGCTGGCAGATGCAACTCCAATTCTACCCCTAGCCTGGGAACTTCCATGTGCCACAGGCGCAGCCCTAAAAACAAAAAATAAATATAATTTAAAGAAATAAAAAACAAATAAACAAAGCATATATAGCAGCAGTCAAAAATGGGCAGAAGTGCTGAATAGACATTTTTCCATTGAAGACACACAGATGGCCGAAAGATGCTCAACATGGCTACTTATTAGAGAAATGCAAATCAAAACTACAACAAGGTAGCACCTCACAGCCATCCGAATGGCCATCATCAAAAGCTCTACAAACAACAAATGCCAGAGAGACCGTGGAGAAAAGGGAGCGTTCTTATGCTATTGGTGGGAATGTAAATTGGTACAACCACTATGGAGAACAGTATGGAGGTTCCTTCAAAAACTAAAACTAGAACTCCCACATGACCCAGCAGTTCCACTGCTGGGCATATATATGAAAACTGTTTTACTTCTTAACTTGACTGTCAGTTGAGTTTCCATCTACAAAGCCTTGACTTGAATACCTGGAAAACACAGTAAATGCACACAAGCCCACAGATACATGTACACCCAGAAATATGGATCTAAGCTCACTTAGTAACGTAGTTTTAATTTCTTCATCTGTAAAGTTTGAGTGTACAAAGTTCAACAGTATATAGGAAATCTATCACATACTGGGCAGCTTTTCTAGTCAAGAGAAGGTGGTGTAATAAGAAGACATCTTTGAGTATTTTAATAATCCATCATACCAATAGGTCAAAGGAAAAAATAATGATAAAATCAGAAATGCTAGAGAAAGAAAAACTTTCAAGAAAGTCAGTTTATCTCAAGTAAACTCTGCAGTTTTTCCTGTTACTTGTCTACTTGATCTGCCCTCAACTGACAGAACTGTGTTAAAATCCTTTACTGCTACCCATCCCCAATCCCTTATCTGAAATTCGTGGGACCAGATGTTTCAGCATTCACTTACTGTTCTTTACCTAAGAGCCATAGCAGGGTCTGGAAGAGCACTGCAGAACCTAATAACACAATATTTCTGCAGCAGAACATAAATATTCATGCCAAGAAGGATAAATAAAGACTAAAAACAGCCTCATATCAGTTCAGGTCATGTTTTGCTGGCAAATGAGGCAGGAAAAGTAACTTTGGTTTTCATAGCCTTTGAGAGTTTAAACTTATAATCAGGGACCTTGAGTCTGAAGCATGTTTCTGTCAGTTCTTCTTGCATTTATATGCATTTTTTCATCTATTTTTTGTTAATTTACTTTTATTGAAGTGTAACACACAAAGATGAGAGCCCACAAATCATGAATGACAACAATTTGATGACATTTCACAAAGTCAACACATGCATGTAACCCCCAAGACAAGATATAGAGCATTACTGATGCCCAGAAACCTACACACATTATGACCTTATCTTGTCATTACACCTAAAAGTTAACCGCTATTTCTGACCTATAATACACCATAAGGGGTTTTTTTGGGGGGAGGGGGCATGGCTGTTTTTAAACTTTATACAAATAGAATTGTGAATCATGTACATTTTTGTGCCTGGCTTCTTTTGCTCAGTATTCTGACATTGAGAGCCACCTGTGCTGTTGCATGTAAGGATATTTGCTTGTTTCATTGCTGTATAGTATCCTGTGATACGAATAAACCACATTGTCTTTATTTATTCCACTGCTTTCTAGACGTTCTGATTGCTTCCCATTTGTGGCTGCCATCAATACTGATGCTGTGGGAGTTCCCACTGTGGCTCAGTGGGCTAAGGACCCGAGGTCGTCTCTGTGCAGGTGTGTGTTTGATCCCTGGCCTCGCCCAGTGGGTTAAGGACCAGGTGTTGCTGCAAGCTGTGACATAGGTTGCAGACGTGGCTTGGATATGGTGTTGCTCTGGCTGTGGCGTAGGGCTCAGCTGCAGCTCCGAATTGACCCCTAGCCCAGGAGTGTCCGTATGCTGCAGGTGCGGCTGTAAAAAGAAAAAAAAAAAAATGATGACGCTGTAAACATTTTTATTCATGTGTTTGGAGAACATGTTTGCATTTCTGTTGTACATACACTTGGACTGTGTCATGGTAGCCAGAATCCTATGATGCTGTCCAGTGACCCATGTCTCTTTGTAATCCCCTCTCGTCGAGTTGGTTGGAACCTATGGATATGAGGAAACATCAGTCTCATGACTATATTACTTTCTATGGCAAAAAGGACTTTGCAGATGTAACTCAGGTCACAGATACTCCACCTTAAGACAGGGAGGTTTCTTGGGGTGAGCCAGACCGAATCGGGCAAGCACTTGCAAGGGCCAAGGCCCTTGCTGAAAGATTTGAAGCAGGAGAGCCTTTGGGAGCATGGGCATGGGGGGGGGGGGGCGCCACATGGCGGCGAGGAACCGCAGCCAGCCTCTAGGAGATGAGTTCTTCCCCAGGCTGATAGCCAGTGGTGGAACAGGGGCCTCAGTCCTCCAGCAGATGGGAACTGAATTTGGCTAACAGGATGGATGGGTTTGGACAGGACTCTTCCCCAGAGCCTCCAGAAAGGAACACAGCAAGTCCACCATCACCTCATCATGTGAGACCCTGAGCAGGGAAGCCAGTCACACTGGGCACAGAGTTCTGACCTGCACAACTGTGAGCTAAGAAATGAGGGTTGTGCTAAGCTGCTAAGGGTGTGGTCATTTGTTCCACATCCATGGAAAACTAACAGGAATTCCGATACCTGAATGAGGGGTGCCGCCACTGCAACCCCTGAAAATGTGGAGGTGGCTTTGGAACTGAGCAGCGGACGAAGGCCGGAAGAATTTTGAGGTATATGCTAGAGAAAGTCAAAGTTGTCTTAGGAAAAGCCTTAATTATTTTGGACAGACTGTTTGTAGAAATCTGAACTTTCAAGGACATTGCTGTTGAGGGCTCAGGAGGAGGAGATGGCAGAGTCTTACTGGACACTGGAGGGGGTGGCGGTCCCAAGACTGTTGTCTGCAGTTATGTGGCAAGAGAAAAATATAAATGACAAGTTTGGATATATGGCGACGGCACAGGGTAGATGCTGCAGAATTTGGGGGGCATGATAGGAAAAAAAACCTAGATTGCCTTGAGCGGGGTGTTAGTACAGATGCAGAATTCAAAACCTCTGTTCATGGGGGCTCTCAAATAATTACAAGAATTTCCTCCTAAATTGCCCTAGAGGAAGCTGTAATAACTATTAAGAGTCTTCTGGTAGAAACCTTGACTTGGAAGTTTCTGGGGCTCCCAAAAATGTTAGGAACATGTTATTGGAAACTGCAGGAAGGGGGATGTTTGTTACATAGTGGGGCAATGCTTAGCAGAATTGCATCCTCCAGTTATGTGCAAAGTTGAACTAATAAACAATGAACGTGGATGTATTTCTGAGGAGATTTGTAAGGACAACGTTGAAAATGAGGCCTGGTTTCTTCTAGCTGCTCATTAAAAATGTGACAGTAGAAGGATAAATTGAAGTACAAATGTAACCAGGACTTGATGATTGGGGAGATGTCCAGCCTATCTAGATGAGAGAAGGAAAACCAGTGCTTGTGAGGCACTGTACTCCCACGATCCATGGACTGTTTTCCCTTGATAAAGGGCATCCTAAGGGCATTCACTAAGTTGTTGTCATTTGACATGGTCAGTAATATTAATATCTGGCTTTTTCTTTATGTGAATTCATAAATGAATACATCTAACCTCCATGTGTGGCTAACATCTTTCTACTGGACATCACTCCGTATTACTGAAATTTGAGATGCCTTTTAGACATCTCAAGTGAAGAAGTTGATATTCAGCTGAGTATGCGTGACAACTTTGGCATTTATTGGCTTAAAATATTTAAAGTTGTGACTACATGGGATCTTTTATCAAGTGAAATGTTTAGGAAAAATGATTTTAAAAATGACCTTTTTTGAAATGCCTTGTAAGACCTACGGGAAAGGCAGGAGGAGTTCCTTTTGCTGGTTTGTTTTACATAAATGTAGTTTCACTCTAGTCACTTTAATGTGGTCTCCTCCTGTGTTTCCACAACTTTACATTTTGAGAGGAGCCGAGTTGAGTTTTATCACACAAGCAGTCAAGGTGAAAAATGTAGACTATTGAAGATGATATCAGACCACATCATCAGCTACTCCAAGAACCATAGATATACGTTGTTCATACGATGGTACATGTCCAGCCAGTTCTCTCCAAACATGTCTATACACACACACACACACACACACACACACACACACACCAACTTCATATACATGCTCACAAACTACCTGCTTGCAAATTTTTTATAATGGAATTATCTGTTTAATAATTTTTCACTCAGTATCTTACCATTTCCCATGTCAATTATTAACTCTGAGTCACCCCATCAGCCACCTTCCCCTTTCTCCTTTAGGAAACCCTTTTCCCAACACACAAACTCTTCTTCTAGAAAGGGAGACCTGAGGATCCCTAGAAGGTTTCTGACTCCTGCTGTTCCTTCCTCTTCCTGATCCTGGGTCTGCCTTCCAGCACTTCCTACTTCTGAGTTATCTTCCTCTCATACACTTGGTCATGCACTGCCTCTTTCCTATTTTTGGACATATCCATCACTTGTCCTTTTCTCTAGCCACCTCAGGTTAAACAGTTCCCTTTTTTCATGTCCCATTAATAAATCACATATGCTAAAAAGTTATTTAATGAATAGGTGCGAACTCCCCGGACAGAATGCCGTTTTTTTTCTTTTCTTTCTTTTTTTTTGTCTTTTTTTTTTTTTTTTTTTTTTGCCATTTCTTGGGCCGCTCCCACGACATATGGAAGTTCCCAGGCTAGGGGTCGAATCAGAGCTATAGCCACTGGCCTACACCACAGTCACAGCAATGCAGGATCCGAGCCGCGTTTGCAACCTACACCATAGCTCATGGCAACACCGGATCCTTAATCCACTGAGCAAGGCCAGGGATTGAACCCACAACCTCATGGTTCCTAGTCGGATTCCTTAAACACTGAGCCATGATGGGAACTCCCAGAATGCCATTTTTAACACAGGTAATGACTGAAAGGAGAGGATTTTTGAATTCCCATCGTGGTGCAGCGAAAACAAATCCAACTAGGAACCATGAGGTTGTGGGTTTGATCCCTGGCCTGGATCAGTGGGTTAGGGATCCAGCGTTGCCGTGAACTGTGGTGTAGGACAAAGACACAGCTCAGATCCTGTGTTGCTGTGGCTCTGACGTAGGCCTGCAGCTGTAGCTCTGATTAGACCCCTAGCCTGGCAACCTCCATATGTCGTGGGTGCAGCCCTAAAAAAAAAAAAAGAAAGGAGAGGATTTTACTCAATTTCACTTCCAAAGAGCCAGAGAGTATACTGAATACCTTCTTTTAATCTTCTAAGTTTACCAATGAATTTGTTTACCTCAATCAAAAATAGTAAATTGAGAGGAGTCGAGATGGCAGAATAGAAAAACATGGAGCTCACCTCCTCCCACAAATGCATCAAAAATACATCTGCTTGTGGGACAATTCTCACAGGATACTTTACTGAAGAACCATAGTATATTAGATGAAATAAAACCAACATTTTAATTTTATTCATCAAAAATTCTCTGTATAACAAGCAACCTGGGAAAGGGGAATCTCAACTCAGGGGCAAAGGCAGAAACTTTTGAGGGAGAAGAGGGCCTGGAATCAAGGGTCAAAAGCAGGTAAGTGCTGGGTGGTGGAGTCTTGGGGTGAGGGGGCTTCAAATAACATGACAGTGGTGGGTGGCTCCCAGAACTCTTGGAAACCTCACAGGTAATTGGAGAGCAGGCGGCCCATTCAGCACAGTGGGTAGAAGGTGATTCCTTTTGTGGGCCTTATGAGGATGCTCATGGAAGATTACGGCACAGATGGTGTAGGGGAGGAAGACAAGCTTCCAGAAGAGACAGGGCTCAGGCCATCAAGATCCCACATCAAGGCACACCTAATGCTAGCAGGGCTAGTGGTGGAGGTGGAGCCTGAGCCCAGGCTCCAAAACCGGTGGGAAGAGGGAGAGGAACTCTGGACAGAACACCCAGAGCGGGAGGAGCAGGGGCTCAGGCTAGGAGACCCAGGGGAGGAGGAGCAGCTCATACTACCTGGCCCAGGGAAAAGAGTATAGAACACACCAAGAGAAGAAGATGAGGAGGAACTCATCTGGATAGCAGAATCAGGCTGGGCAGCAAAGCGAAAGACCTCTGGATCAGGTGAGCTTGAGCTGCTCTGGAAGACAAGGCTTCTTAAAGCCAACCCAGAGGAAGAAGGAGGACTCTGAGCAACAGGCCCAGAAGCAGAAGAAGGGCTGCAAGGCGCTGATCTTTGCTGGGCAGTATGGCTGCGGAGGACAGGACCAGGTGTGGAGGCGTGGCTATGGAGAGCAGGGCCTGGCTGTGTGGCACAACTTTGGAGGGTAGGGCCTGACATGATGACACCATGGTGGAGAGCTGGGCCTGGACAAGATGCACTGCTGCAGGGAACACAACCTGGCTGGGCTGCAGGATGACAGAGGACCAGGCCTGGAACAGGTGCACCAAGGCTGTGGAGAGAAGAGCCTGGCTCAGATGCATGACTGTGCAGAGGAGCACATGACCCAAATGTGTGGCTACAGAGAGCAGGACCTGGACTGGCTGCTTGACCACGGGCCTGGTCAAGCAGGACAGGGCCTGGCTGAGTGGTGCGGCCTTGTTGGGCAGAGCCTGGCCTGGCTGCTTGACCACGAAGAGCAGGATCTGGTGCTTTGGCCTGGCTTCGGAGGACAGGGCCTGATCTGGCTGCTTGACTGAGGAGAGCTGGAGCTAATGGAGTGGTGTGACCACGGAGGGCAGGATCTGGCACAGATGCATGGCGACGGCGGTGGCAGCGAGAAGAGCGAGGCTCAGATGCACAAGTAGCAAGAGCATCATCAGACTTGGATGTGTGGCTACGGAGAACAGGGCCTGGCAGAGTGGTGCGGCCTCGTGTGGCAGGGCCTGACCTGGCTGCTTGACCACGAAGAGCAGGACCCGGTGCTTTGGCCTGGCTTCGGAGGGCAGGACCTGGCCTGGCAGCTTGACCACGAAGAGCAGGACCCGGTGCTTTGGCCTGGCTTCGGAGGGCAGGACCTGGCCTGGCAGCTTGACCACGAAGAGCAGGACCCGGTGCTTTGGCCTGGCTTCGGAGGGCAGGACCTGGCCTGGCAGCTTGACCACGAAGAGCAGGACCCGGTGCTTTGGCCTGGCTTCGGAGGGCAGGACCTGGCCTGGCAGCTTGACCACGAAGAGCAGGACCCGGTGCTTTGGCCTGGCTTCGGAGGGCAGGACCTGGTCTGGCAGCTTGACCACGAAGAGCAGGACCCGGTGCTTTGGCCTGGCTTCGGAGGGCAGGACCTGGCCTGGCAGCTTGACCACGAAGAGCAGGACCCGGTGCTTTGGCCTGGCTTCGGAGGGCAGGACCTGGCCTGGCAGCTTGACCACGAAGAGCAGGACCCGGTGCTTTGGCCTGGCTTCGGAGGGCAGGACCTGGTCTGGCAGCTTGACCACGAAGAGCAGGACCCGGTGCTTTGGCCTGGCTTCGGAGGGCAGGACCTGGCGGTGATGCGTTGCTCCACTGAGAAGCCTCAGAATGGCCGCTGCAGCTGCTGGGATTAGACCTCAGAGAAGATGGCGGCAACAGCAAAGGCCACTGGGGCCCGGCAGCCCCGCGAAACAGACTGCGCCGTCGAGGCTTCTGAGCAGGGGCAGCCTCCTCACCGCGGGGCCGCTTCTTCCTGCGGCCCTTCCCTGGGCTCGCGGTCTGAGTGGGACGCCGGCCAGAGCCCCCCGCGGCTTGCCCGATGGTGGCCCCACTCCCAGAAGGCGCGATCTGGACGCCTTGGCCCGTCACAGGCACCACACATCTCAGCTTCACAAGGGAATTCCCGCCCCCTTGGAGGTTGGAGCACCCCCTCTCCTGTACACCTTCCACAGCGGGTGGCCCCGGATCCTCCCTGGCCCCAGAAATGGCGCCGGCGTCAGCCACATCGCAGGACGAGGAACTCACTGTGTCTCCGTGAGGGGCGCCGCCACCCGATGGAGACAGGTCTCTGAAGACTGTGGAGACCATGGCACCGGGATCGAGGTTCTCTATCTCACAGGCATTGCCAGGGACAGAAATGACCCCATTCTTCAGCTCTGTGGGCATTTCACCCTGCTGTGGCTGCTGCTCTTTCTCCCAGCGTGACTGGGTGGCCATAACGCCAGATTCTCCCTCAGAGACCGGAGAGCGTGGCTGCAGACGCTGCCTCACTCGAGCCCAGGACTCCGAGAGTGAGGAGGGTGGGCGGTCCCAGGGGAGTCCTTGCTTCTGATTGGTGAGCTAAGTGTCAGGTGATTCTCATCTCGCGGTAGTTGGCCAATTTGGCTCCATCTAGCGCCAAACAGGAGGGTGTGCTCCACACATCTGGAAACAATGGGGCTGGTCTGCCCCGCCCAACACCCCTCCCCCACGTCCCCACCTAGCCCTGTGATGCTTGATGCCGTGAATTCCCCATTCTTATCCTAGGTGTATATGTATTTCAGAAGAGGGGGATGGGGACAAGGAAGCTGTCTATATAAATAATATGAGTTACCTCAAAGCCTAGTCTTTAGCACCACTCCAGTGGCTCGCCTTCAACCAATGGCTTGAAGGAAGAAGCACACTGGCCCCCAGCCAAGTGTCCCTCTTGGAATCTGGTAAGGACAATGGACCCATGTGTGACCCCAGAGGGGAGAGACTTGGAACACTTCTGGGGCAGCTGCATGACCCCCACATAGCGTCCAGATGGAGAGCAGCCTGAAGTCAAGCAATGGATGGAGTCCACACTGTCTTAGCTCAGAATGTTCGGCATGCTGTCATACACCAGAGGAGGCTTTAGAATTTTCCAGCAAGATACTTATTCCTACCTTGCTCCCTGAACACGGACTGAGGTTTCCAGGGATTAATAATGATGTTGTCCTTAAATATGCATCCCCATTTTGTATGGGCTGCATAGTAATGCACTGATGAATGTACATTAATTTATTTGATCTACTCTCTAGTTTTTGTTAATATAAATATAGTGTGATGTACAGGCTTGAAATTCAATATTTGGACACTAATTTTTAGTCATTATTATGAAAGGGTTAATTTTCAGTACCCAAAACAGAAAAGCAAATATAAGAAAGCTAGCACTGGAAATCTTCACTTGTATGTTGGTAGAAGAGCCATTCATACATATTTCACAGTTTATTTTATTTTATGAAACAGAATCACTTACCAATAGATATTGTTTGATAACCTGCTTTTGGGGTCAAGAAAACACTCTTTTCAAGTCAATAAATAAATTTTTTGTGTGTCTTTTTTGTTGTTGTTGTTGTTGTTGTTGCTATTTCTTGGGCCACTCCCGCGGCACATGGAGGTTCCCAGGCTAGGGGTTGAATCGGAGCTGTAGCCACCGGCCTACGCCAGAGCCACAGCAACGCGGGATCCCAGCCGTGTCTGCAACCTACACCACAGCTCACGGCAACGCCGGATCGTTAACCCACTGAGCAAGGGCAGGGACCGAACCCGCAACCTCATGGTTCCTAGTCGGATTCGTTAACCACTGCGCCACGACGGGAACTCCAATAAACAAATTTTAACAAGGATGTTTTAAGCACAAAATATTCTGTTTATAGAAGAATATTAATATTCCAGTACCAACATTTATATTGTTTCCAACTTTTCACTCTATAACACATCACTGCGAGGCATGTCTTTCTTACTAAAAGTTTTTCCTATCTTCAATCATGTCCTTGTTATGGATGAATTCCCAGAAGAGGAAACTCTTGGTACAGGCCATGAACATTTGTAATTCTTTGACTAAAATATTAGCAAGATGTTCTCCTAAAAGTCAATGTTATAACAATTTTGGCCAAGTGGAATGGGATGTTTACTGGACTAAATGAGCAATTGGAGTGAAACACAATGCAAAATAAAATGGAATGGTATTTGGAGTATTAAATAATATGGAATGGAAAAATGGATTGGAAATGGGATGCAGAATGGGATGAAATGGAGACTGATTGTAGTGGAAAGTGGAATGAAATGGAAAAATGGAATATGGACTTGAATAGGATATGGACAGATAATTGAATGGGATAGTAATATAATGGGAAAATGGATGGAAAAGGGAATGGAAATAAGGGAATGTAGAATAAAAATACATAATGTTGTGTGAGAAAAAGAATGGAATGGAATATACAGTGAGATAAAATATTAAAGAAAATGGGAGTAATCAAAATTAAATAGGGAGGAATCACTGGATGGAACAGAATATGCAATGTCATGAAATCAATGAACTATGAAATATCTATTGATATATTTGACAATTATATATAATAATACAATTCCTCTGATTTTAAAGATAAGATATATATATATAAAACTACAATATTCTCCCAAGGCAACAGAAATAAAAGCAAAAATAAACCAAAGAGGCCTAATCAAACTGACAAGCTCTTGCACAGCAAAGAAAACCATAAAAAACCAAAAAAACAACTTACAGAACGGGAGAAAATAGTTTCAAATGATGCAACTGACAAGGGCTCAATCTCTAAAATATATAAACAATGTATGCAACTCAACAGCAAAAAAGCCAAAAATCCAATTGAAAAATGGGCAAAAGACCTGAATAGACATTTCTCCAAGGAATATATGCAGATGGCCAAGAAGCACATGAAAAAATGCTCAACATCACTGATTATTAGAGAAATTCAAGTCAAAACTACTATGAGGTACCACCTCACACCAGTCAGAACAGCCATCATTAATAAGTCCACAAATAACAAATGCTAGAGGGGGTATGGAGAAAAAGGAACCCTCCTACACTGTTGGTAGAAATGTAAATTGGTACAACCACTATGAAAAACAGTATGGAGGTACCTTAGGAATCTATACATAGAACTACCATATGACCCAGAAATCCTGCTCTTAGGCATAAAAGTCTGACAAAACTTTCCTTGAAAAAGACACATGCACCCACATGTTCATTGCAGCACTATTCACAATAGCCAAGACATGGAAACGACTTAAATGTCCATCAACAGATGAATGGATTAAGAAGATGTGGTATATATACATAATGGAATACTACTCAGCCACAAAAAAGAACAAAGTAATACCATAATAATTGAACTAGAGACTCTCATACAAAGTGAAGTAAGGCAGAAAGAGAAAGACAAATATCATATGATATCACATATATGGACTCTAATATATGTGATTACGGCACAAATGAACCTTTCCACAGAAAAGAAAATTATGGGTTGGAGAGCAGACTTGTGGTTGCCAAGGGGGAGTGGGAAGGAATGGGACGGACTGGGAATTTTGGGTTAATCGATGCAAACTATTGCTTTTGGAATGGATAAGCAATGAGATCCTTCTGTATAGCACTGGGAACTATATCTACTCACTTATGGTGGAGCATGATAATGTGACAAAAATGTATATATGTATGTGTGACTGGGTCACCTTGCTGCACAGTAGAAAATTGATAGAAACTGTAAATCAGCTATAATGGAAAAAAATCATTAAAAATAAAAAAATAAAACCACAATGTTACATGATCAAAAGTGATTATTTTAGAGTCATTTTTTTTTTAAAAATTGAAAGCACCCAAATTTCCAGCAGGATACTGGAGGTCCATGGAATAAACGTTTGCAGATTTTATAGGATGTTTTTGAAGAGACTTTAATGCTATTGCAAAATGTCTATGGTGTGCAAATATAAAATTATATACTGAATACATATATACATATTTACATCCATCTATTCATCTTTATATATACATAGCATTCCATGTGTATTAAAATCTCATTTACTCTAGAGCAATGGTGCTCATCCAAGGACATTTTGCTCTCCAGGGGATACTTGGCAATGTTTGAAGACATTTTTGTTTGTCACAACTCAGGGAAGGGGAGGTGATGCTGGCTTCTGATAGGTCAAAGTAAGGATGCTGCTTAAACTTCCTGAATGCATGAAGCAGCCTCTTACAACAAATAATTTTCTGATCCAAAATGTCAGTAGCGTCCTTGTTTGCAAACCCTGAAATAAACTACTTAGCTCATTGGGAAAAGTTTAAAACAAAATTTAAATCACAGGCAATCCTGTCAGTGATCAATAACTATTGCTAAAAGTTTGCTATGTGATATGCTAAATTTTCATTGATAATTTTGAATTTTATAACCACTGGAAGGGCATATGTAAAGTAAATGACTTCATTCTAAGAGTAAATTCTTCCTCCACAATCAACAAATGGTTTTCAAATACTCAACAGCCTTTGCTTAATAAATGATGTATCTTAAGAATTGTAATTTCATCTCATTTACATGGAGGAATATTCCACCAATATCAATCCATCATCATCTGTATCCTGATTTTCACCCTTCTGATTAAAGATTTCATTTCCTAGTATTTACATATTTGGTTAAAATGAATAAAAACTGGCCCATAACACAACATATCTGATTCAAGACGGCAGTGTGGTTGACTAACCAGATCATTGCAATCTCCTTACACTTACAGTGACTGGTTTAAGAATAGGCATTCCTCAGTTGTAGTCAATGAGCCATGGTTGCACAATTGTTTGAATCTTTGAGGAAAGTTCTCTTAACTCTTAAATAAAGAAAGACACAGATTATTTACATTAAAAATCTAAAAGAGGAGGTCCCATTGTGGCACAGTGGAAATGAATCTGACTAGTAACCATGAGGTTGCAGGTTTGATCCTTAGCCTTGCTCAGTGGGTTAAGGATCCAGAATTGCTATGAGCTGTGGTGTAGGTCACAGACTCAGCTTGGATCTGATGTTGCTGTGGCTGTGGCATAGGCCAGCAGCTGCAGCTCCAATTAGACCCCTGGCCTGGGAACCTCCATATAACACAGGTGTGCCCCCCCAAAAAAAGGAGTTACCTTCATGGCTCAGTGGTTAGCAAAACCTGACCAGCATCCCTGAGGACACAGATTTGATCCCTGGCCTCGCTCAGTGGATTAAAGATCTGGCATTGCCATGAGGTGTGGTGTAGGTTGCAGATGTAGCTTGGGCCCTGCATTGCTGTGGCTGTGGTGTAGGCCAGAGGCTACAGCTCCAATTGAACCCCTAGCCTGGGAACCTCCATATGCCAGGAGTGTGGCCCTAAAAAGACCAAAAAAAAAAAAAAAAAAAAAAGAGAGAGAGAGAGAGAGAGACCAAAAAAAAAAAAAAATCTAAAAGAATGTATAGAAGGCAGGATCAAGATGGCAGAGGAGAAAGATGACACATTCACCTTCTCCCATAAACACATCCAAAATCCCCATCTACATGTAGAATGATGCACACGGAACACCTACTGAATGCTGACAGAAGACCTTAACCTCCAGAAAGAGCAAGAAACCCTCCATATAACTGGGTAGAACAAAAGGAAAGACAGAGAGAGCAGGAGAGAGAGAAAGGAATCAGGAAGGGACCAGCACTCCTGAGAGGAAGCTGAGAAAGAGGAAAGGAAACCACACCATGGGAAGCCACTTAACTGAAGGGGAGATCAGCTGGGGGTCCTCAAAGCCACAAAAAAAAGCACAGCAGCTGGACTGAGGAGGGCAAATCAGAGAGAGAGCCACAAAGACCATCAGTACCACTGCCCCTGGACACCAGAGCCTGAGATATTCAGGCGGGGACTGGGTGCTGAGATTCAGGCTCTGAAGGTCAGTTATGGGGAAATGACCAGGGTTGGTGGTGTGGAGACAGCCTCAGAGAGCTAGGGAGTGGTGCACCAAGGGCTGGGGAGCAGAGTGCCACAGCCAACGGAACTGGAGGAGGTCTGGGCCTGCAGGAGAAGAAAGTTGCCATTGTTGGGGAGGGCAAGAGGAGGAGGGGAGGACTACCGTAAGAATATTTTTCTATGGACATATGCAGACTCTTGGAGGGCAGGCTATGGGCAGCAAGGTGACTCTTGTGCAGGTTAAGGGCGACAGCCCCTCTTGTGCCAGCTACAGGTAACAGCACCTCCTGCATGGACTAAGTGGTACAGGGTGCTTCTTGCATGGCTACAGGTGGTGGGGGCAAACCATTGCAGTTACATCTGACTCCAGAGGTGGGCATGGCCTGCCATGTTGAGGGGTCCATGAACAGGGACCACTTGTGGACCCAGTCACCTCAGAAGACAGCACAAAGGAGGGCATTGCAACCAAGCACCACCTGTTGTCACCATGACTCCCCTGGAAATGCACACACACTGCCGCTGCTACTACCAAATGCTCCAGGTGCCACTTAAACCTGTCTGGGGCTCATTGCTACTTCCCGGGGCCTGCAACTAGGAGCAGCCTGCACCACCTTCCTGTGGGTCCTTGAACCCAGCAATCAGGCACTGGATACTAGTCCAGCCCATTACCTCCATCTCCCTGGAAGCACACACAAAACCCTATCAAGGGGATAACAGGCTGCTCACACTGAGGAAAGAGAGACCAAACATCCAAACTCCCACACCAAAAGTAAATAGTAATCCCTCACAAAATACCCAGGGGCACTCTTGCATATAAAAAGCTCTGAAAACTATAGTAGTTGGTTTCCCTAAACTCACAGAATAAGAAAAATATAAGCAAAATGAAGAAGCTCAGGAACAATTACCAGTTAAAAGAACAGGAGAATTCACCTGAAGGAGCAAAAGATGAAACAGACTTATGTAGTCTAACAGACATCAAGTTTACAAAGGAGATATTGAAAATACTGAATGAGGAGTTCCTGTCATGGCTCAGGAGTTAACGAATCTGACTAGGAACCATGAGGTTGCAGGTTCGATTCTTGGCCTTGCTCAGTGGGTTAAGGATCCGGCATTGCCATGAGCTGTGGTGTAGGTCACAGACACGGCTCAGATCCTGCATTGCTGTGGCTCTGGTGTAGGCCGGCAGCTATAGCTCTGAGTAGACCATTAGCCTGGGAACCTCCATATGCCATGGGAGCAGCCCTAGAAAAGGTAAAAAGACAAAAAAGAAAAAAAGGAAAAAAGAAAATACTGAATGAATTAAGGCAAGTATGAAGGAATTAAGAGCAGATATAAACAGTAATGAAGATTACATTAAAAAGGAACTAGGAAATATAAGGAAGAGCCAAGAAAAATTAGAAAATTCATTTGCAGAGATGCAAGCTGAGTTAAAGGCACTCAAGAGCAGAATCAATAATGCAGAGGAACAAATTAGTAACTTGGAAGATAGAATAATGGAAATCACCCAATCAGGACAGCAGACAGAAAACCAAATGAAAAAACATGAAAGCAGTATAAGAGATCTATGGGATAATATAAAGTGGGCCAATCTATGAATAATAGGGATTCCAGAAGGAGAAGAAAAAGAAAAGGGGATAGAAAATATATTTGAAGATATTATGGCTGAAAATTTTCCAAATCTACAGAAAACAGATATCAAGATATAGGAAGTACAGAGGGCCCCAAACAAGTTGAACCCAAACAAGCCCACATCAAGACATATTATAATAAAAATGTCAAAAGTTAAAGATAAAGAGAGGATTCTAAAAGTAGCAAAAGAAAAACAAAGAGTTAATTATAAGGGAACAGCCATGAGACTATCAGCTGATTTCTCTATAGAAACACTACAGGCCAGAAGACAGTGGCAAGATATATTCAAAGTTCTAAAAAGGAAAAATTTGAAGCCTAAAATACTCTGTCTAGCAAGGATATCATTTAAAATAGAAGGAGAAATAAATAATTTATCCAACAAACAAAAACTGAAAAAGTACAACAGTACATTCTAAGAGAAATACTGAAACCCATCTAAACCTATTCTAAAAGAAATACTGAAAGTGCTCCTCTAAATAAAAAAGAAGTAAGAAGAAATAGGACGGAGTACATAACAAGTCGAGAGTAATCACTTAAGCCAGTGTACAGACCTAAAAAGAAAAAAAAAAAAAGCCATTGTAAAAGCAATGATAGACACAAGGAACAGCAAAAGGATAAACATGAATATTTTTGAAAAGAACATCAAAGTCATAAAATGTGGGGAAGGTAAGTAAGAAAATCTACCCTCTTTTTTTTCTAGAATGTGTTTGAGCCTATATGACTATAAAGTTAAAGCAAGAAGATACAGGAAGGGGTTAACATACTTGAAAAACAGGGTAACCACAAATAAAAACTAAACAATACATTCACAAAAACTAAAAAGAATACAAGCATAAAATAAAAGGAAATCATCCAACCAAAAAAAGAAAAGAAAAAAGGAAAAACTAGAATCAACTGGAAAACAAGGTTTAAAATGGCAATAAATACATATTTGTCAATAATTGCCTTAAATGTCAATGGACTGAATGCTCCAATCAAAAGACACAGAGTGGCAGACAGGGTAAAATTGACAGAACACTGTAAACCAGCTATAATGAAAAAAAATCATTATATTCATTAAAAAAATAAGAGCCTACAATATGTTGTCTACAAGAGACTGACCTTAGGGCAAAGGACATGTATAAATTGAAAGTGAGGGGATGGAAGAAGATATTTCATGCAAATGGAAGAGACAAGAAAGCAGGAGTTGCAATACTCATATTAGACAAAATAGACTTTAAAGCAAAGGCCATAAGGAAAGACAAAGAAGGACACTATTTAATGGTTAAAGGATCCATTCAAGAAGAGGATATTACAATCGTCAATGCACATGCCCATAATATGGGAGCACCCAAATACATACAACAAATACTAACAGACATAAAAGAAGAAATTGATGGAAATACAATCAGAGTAGGAGACTTTAACACCCCACTCATATCAATGGACAGATCCTCAGCAGAAATCCTAAATGACAAAATAGAAAGGTTAGACTTTATTGACATTTTCAGGACATTACATCCAAAAAAAATCAGAATATACATTCTTTTCAAGTGCATATGGAACGGTCTCGAGTATTGACCACATACTGGGGCACAAAGCTAACCCTAACAAATTTAAGGGTATAGAAATTACTTCAAGTACCTTCTCTGACCACAGTGGCCTGAAACTAGAAATCAACCACAGGAAAAGAAATGAGAGAAACTGACTACATGGAGATTAAAAAACATGCTATTAAAAAACCAGTGGGGAGTTCCCGTCATGGCACAGTGGTTAACAAATCTGACTAGGAAACATGAGGTTGCGGGTTTGATCCCTGCCCTTGCTCAGTGGGTTAACAATCTGGCATTGCCGTGAGCTGTGGTGTAGGTTGCAGATGCGGCTCGGATCCCGTGTTGCTGTGGCTCTGGTGTAGGCTGGCAGCTACAGCTCTGATTTGATCCCTAGCCTGGGAACCTCCATATGCCGTGGGAGCAGCCCAAGAAATGGTAAAAAGACAAAAAAAAATGGTCAATGAGCAAATCAAAAGGGAAATTAGAAAACACCTCAAGAAAAATGATAATGAAAACACAAAAAACTGAAAATCTATGAGATGCTGCAAAAGCAGTTCTTACAGGGAAGTTCATAGCAGTACAGGCCTTCCCCAGAAAAGAAAAATCTCAAATCAACAACTTAAACTACCACCTAAATGAATTAGAAAAAGAAAAACAAGCAAAACCTGAAGTCAGCAGAAAGAAGGATATCATAAAGATTAGAGAAGAAATCAATAAAATTGAGATTCACAAACAATAGAAAAAAATCAATAAAACCAAGAGCTGGTTCTTTGAAAGAGTAAACAAAATTGACAAACCTCTGGCCAGACTCACCAAGAAGAGGAGATAAAGAACTCAAATAAACATAATAAGATGAAAAAGGAGAAATCTCAATGGATACTGTAGAAGTACAAAAAACCATAAGAGAACACTATTAACAATTATATGATAACAAATTTGACAACCTAGAAGAAATGGACAACTTTCTAGAGACATACAGCCTGCAAAAACTGAATTGAGAAGAAATAGATCAATTGACTGATCACTAGAAATGAAACTGAATATGTAAAAAAAACCACTCCCTACAAACAAAAGCCCAGGACCATATGGCTTCACAGGTGAATTCTACAAAACATACAAAGAAGAACTTATACTCATCCTTCTTAAACTTTTCCAGAAGTTTGAAGAAGGAACACTTCCAAAGACATGCTGTGAAGCCACCATCACCCTAATACCAAAACCAGACAAGGATACTACTAAAAAAAAAAATTACAGGCCAATATCTTTGATGAATATAGATGCAAAAATTCTCAACAAAATTCTAGTCAATTGAACCCAACAACATATAAAAAGGTCGTACAACATGACGAAGTTGGGATTCATTCCAAGTTCACAGGATGGTTCAACATACACAAATCAATCAATGTCATACGCCACATTAACCAAAGAAAATTCAAAAACAACAGGATCATCTCAATAGATGCAGTAAAGACACTTGACAATATCCAACATCCATTCATGATTAAAAAATAACTCTTACCAAAGTGGGTATAGAGGGAAGATAACAATGTAATCAAAGCCATTTATGACAAACCCACAGTCAATATAATACTCAATGGAGAGAAACTGAAAGCCTTCCCACTAAAATCTAGAACAAGACAAGTATGCCCACTCTCACCACCAACATAGTATTGGAAATCCTGGCCACAGCAGTCAGACAAACGAAATCAATGAAAGGTATCCAAATTGGAAGAGAAGAGGTAAAATCATTACTCTATGCAGATGACATGATACTATATGTATAGAAAACCCTAAGGCCTCCACACTAAAACTACTCAAAATGATCAGTGAATTCATCAAAGTAGCAAGATACAAGATTAACATTCAGAAATTGTTTGCATTTCTGTATACTAACAGGGAAACATTAGAAAAGGAATATAAAAATACAATACCTTTTAAAATACCACCTCCCAAAAATTAAATACCTAGGAATAAATCTGACCAAGGAGGTGAAAGACTTATGTGCTGAAAACTATAAAACATTAATCAATGAAATTAAAGAGGATTCAAATAAATGGAAAGATATTCCACGTTCCTGGGTTGGAAAAATCAATATTGTAAAAAAGGCCATACTGCCCAAAAGCAAGCTACAGATTCAATGCAATCCTTATTAAATTACCCATGACATTTTTCACAGATCTAAAAAAAACAATCCAAAAATTTATATGGAACCACAAAAGACCCAGAATTGCCAAAGCATCCTGAGGAACAAAAACCAAGCAGGAGGCATAACTCTGCCAGACTTTAAACAATATTACAAATCTACAGTCATCAAGACAGTGTTGTACTAGTACCAAAACAGACATACAGACCAATGGAACAGAGTAGAGGACCTAGAAATAAACTTTGACACCTATGGTAAATTAATCTTTGGAAAAGGAGACAAGAATATAAAATGGGAAAAAGTCTCTTTAGCAAGTGGAAAACTGGGAAAGCTGGGAAAACTGGACAGCTGCATGTAAATCAATGAAATTGGAACACATCCTCACACCATGCACAGGAATAAACCCAAAATTGCTTAAAGACTTAAAGACAAGACACCATAAAACTTCTAGAAAAGAACATAGGCAAAACTTCCTCTGACATCAACCATACAAATGTTTTCCTAGGTCAGTCTCCCAAAGTGATAGAAATAAAAACAAAAATAAACCAATGGCACTTAATCAAACTTAAAAGTTTTTGCATGGCAAAGGAAATAATAAAATAAAATAAAAAAGACAACCTACAGAATGGGAGAAAATAGTTTCAAATGATGCAACCACCAAGGGCTTAATCTCCAAAACATACAAGCAACTTAGACAACTCAACAGCAAATAAACCAACAACCCAGTTGAAAAATAGGAAGACATAAATAGACATTTCTCCAAAGAACACATATGGATGGCCAACAGGCACATGAACAAATGCTCAGCATCACTAATTATTAGAGAAATGCAAATCAAAACTACTATGAGGTACCACCTCACACCAGTCAGAATGGCCATCATTAGTAAGTCTACAAAGAACAAATGCTAGAGAGTGTGTGGAGAAAAGGGAACCCTCCTACACTGTTGGTGGGAATGTAAATTGGTACAACCACGGTGGAGAACAGTATGGAGGTACCTCAGAAAAGTAAATATAGAACTCTATATGATCCAGCAAGTTCCACTCCTGGTCATATATCCAGACAAATCATTCATTAAATAAATACATGCACCCCTATGTTTATTGCAGCACTATTTACAACAGCCAAGACATGGAAACAACCTAAATGTCCAACGACAGATGAATGGATTAGGAAGTTGTGGTATATATACACAATGGAATGCTACTCATCCATAAAAAAGAATGACATAATGCCATTTGCAGCAACATGGATGGAACTAGAGACTCTCATACTAAGTGGAGTAAGTCAGAAAGAGAAAGACAAATACCATATGATATCACTTATATCTGGACTCTAATATATGGCACAAATGAACCAATCTACAGAAAAGAAATGAACTCATGGACATGGAGAACAAACTTGTGGTTTCCAAGAGGGAGGGGAAGGGAGTGGGAGGGACTATGACTTGGCAGTTATTAGATGTAAACTGTTGCATTTGGAATGGATAAGCAATGAGGTCCTGCTATATAGCACAGGGAACTATATCCAATCACTTGTAATGGAACATGATGGAGGATAATATGAAAAGAAGAATGTATATAAATGTATAACTGGGTCACTTTGCTGTACAGCAGAAATTGACAGAACACTGTTAATCAACTATAATAAAAATTTTTGAGGAGTTCCTATCATGGCACAGTGGAAATGAATCCGAATAGAAACCATGAGGTTGCCAGTTTGATCCCTGGCCTTGGTTAAGGATCAGGTGTTGCCATAAGCAGTGGTGTAGGTCGCAGACGTGGCTCGTATCTGGGGTTGCTGTGGCTGTGGCATAGGCCAGTGGCTACAGCTCCGATTTGACCCCTAGACTGGGAACCGTCATATGTCACGAGTGCGGCACTAAAAAGCAAAATAAATAAAATAATATAACTGAAAAAATAAATAAAAAATAGAAGTATGTAAATATCTGATGCAATTCATAAATGAATTCAGCATGATTGCTAACTATAGGTTCAATATTATAAAATTCAATTGATTTATATATACTAGCTTTAAAATTTTAAAGAGAAAAAAGTGAAATTCTATTTATTATGGCATTGGAAAACAGTAAACATCTAGGAAAAAAATCTGACAAAGAACTCCCATGATTTCTGCCCATGCATGATGTAATATTTCTGAGATAAATTAAGGAAGAGCTACATGAATCAGAGATCCATCATGTTTATGTATTACAAACAAAAGTACAAAAACAAATTGAAGAAAATTTTCTTGTGGAAGTGTTTTATGGATTCAATGCAATCCCAATCAAATTCCCAGTAGTTTTTTTTTTTTTTTGAAGATTCAAATTGGCAAGCTGCTTCTTAATTATATACAGATAACAAAAATCCAAGAATAGCCATGGTAGTTTAAACTAGACTTTTAGGACTTTTACAGTCAGTAACTTGACCAACTATTATTCTACAATAATTGGGTAGTGTGGTAAAGCACGAGAAAAGACAAATAGACCAATGTAACAAATAGAAGGTCCACAAATCAACTTACACGAGTGCAGTCACCTCATTTACAACAATTGTGCTAGGGCCAGGTCAACTCCCCAACACCTCAAAGTGGACAAATCAGGAAGAGCCCAAGCCTGCAGGTGGGAAGCCTGGAGGCTGAGGCTGGCATCCCAGCCTGGGCTCTGTCCCTGGATCTCTGGTGATTCTGGGCAAGGGCTGGTCTAGGGATGTTCTTACCCGCAAGGCCCAGTGCCAGTCTCTGGCTACCTGCTTCACGCTGGAGCCAGTCAGGCAGGGGCGGAGGGAGGGGTACAAAGGATGCTCACTCGTCTATGACACCACCAGCCCCCCACCAACCCAGCCAGCCAGGGAGCTGGTCCAGGTGTTTCTCAAGGCTGAGTGCCCACATGTCTAGGTCATGGGGGGGCAAATCTCAGGGAGCGGGAGTGGCCAGAAATCCAAGGGGGGAGTTCCCATTGTGGCTCAGTGCTAATGAGCCCCACTAGTATCCATGAGAATGTGGGTTCGATCCCTGGCCTTGCTCAGTGGGTTAAGGATCCAGTGTTGCTATGAGCTATGGTATAGGTCGCAGACGAGGCTCAGATCTGGCGTGACTGCTGCTATGGTGTAGGCCAGCAGCTGCAGCTCCAATTCCACCCCTAACCTGAGAACTTCCATATGCTGCAGATGCAGCCCTAAAAAGAAAAAAAGAAAAAAACAAAAAAAACAGAAGTCCAAGGTGACCTTGCCCAGATCTTCACCTGCCCAGCAGGATGGTGAAGTACAAGACAGACAGCATGAGTGTGCACTTGTTCTTGGTGAAGAGGTCGCTGATTATGGCGGGCACGATGGTGAGGATCTGGCCTCGCTGATGCCCACCAGCCCACGGGACAAGATCAGCATCCAGAAGTGCTGTGGGGGAGGGGTGGAGAATGCTGGGGGACCGTCCTGCGCCTCTGCCTGCTCATCCTCAGTCCCCAAGTTGCTCCCCACTCCCTACAGGGCCCCAGAGCCAGGAAAGAGGGTGGAGCCCACCTCCTTTCTCAGCAACAACTATACCTCAGGCCACTCTGGGCCTCAGCTTCCCTTCTGACAGTGGTTGGCCCAGTGCTGAGAGGGAGCTGGACTTTCTCAAGTTTTAGGGACAGTGGGGGACATAAGCCTGTGTCTCCACTGCCACCCCCACCCATTAGGACACTTCCTTCCTGGGGTCTGGCTCCACCTTGGGAACCTCAAGCCACCCCACTCTGTGTTCTACCCTCTGGCAGGACAGCTGGCTGACTCTGGAAGCACTGAGGACCCAGTGTAAATGGGGAGGGGGCTGGGCAGCCGAGTGGCCTCAGTGCCCCTCCCTCCCACACACATCAAAGAGCAAAGCCCAGCTGAGTTGGAAAGGGTGGGTTCATGCCAGATGCCAGTGGTACTGCCACTTTGATGTGGACCTAGCCCCTCCATCCTGCCAGCTGCCCAGGCCTGAGAACCAAGTCTGGTCATTTTTCCCTGGCCCCACCCTGACGACCCATCTGGCCAGCATCACTCATGTTCAGCCCTCCTCCAGCCTATGTCATGGCTTGAGGCAGTGCCAGATCCTCAGCCCACTGAGCAGGGCCAGAGATGAACCCACATCCTCCTGTACACTATGTCAACTTCTTAACATGCTGAGCCACAGTGGGAACTCCTCTATTAGCTTTTTATGTATCATGGATATTGACTTTTGTTAGATAGGTCACACATATTCCCCATCATCTCTCTTTCCACTTTGTTTATGGGGAGTTTCACCATAGAGAAGCTTCATTTTGCGTTAATTTGATGCTGTCCAATCTGTTGCCTGAGCTATTATCAATACCATTGGCTTTTTTTCTATATTACATTTTCAGAAAAAAACTCTTAATTTTAGCTTTAATTATACTTTTCCTCTCTTCTACCCCTTTCATCATCCCATCCTTCTTACCTTCCTTCCCAACTTCCTTCACTCCTTGCTTCTTTTTTATTACTCAATAAATTTAATAAATTTATACTTGTACAATGATCATCACAACCAAATTTTATAGCATTTCTATCCCAAACCCTCAGTGCATCTCCCCTCCCAACCTGTCTCATTTGGAAGCCATCAGTTTTTCAAAGTCTGTGAGTCAGTATCTGTTCTGCAAAGAAATTCATTGTGTCCTTCTTTCAGATTCCACATGTAAGTGGTAGCATATGATGTTGGTGTCTCACCATCTGACTGACTGAACTTAGCATGATAATCTCCAGGTCCATCCATGTTGCTGCAAATGCCATTATTTCTTTCATTTTAATGGCTGAGGAATATTGCATTGTGTATATGTACCACATCTTCTTTATCCAATCCTCTGTCGATGGACATTTAGGTTGTTTCCATGTCTTGGCTATTGTATACAGTGCTGCAATGAACATTTGAGAACCTCGGTCTTTTTGAGTCATGGTTTTCTCTGGATAGATGTCAAGGAGTGGGATTGATGGATCAAATGGTAATTCTATTTTTAGTTTTCTGAGGACTCTCCATACTGTTTTCCACAGTGGTTGCACCAATTCACATTCCCATCAAAAAGTGTAATAGGGTTCCCTTTTCTCCACACCCTCTCCAGCATTTATTGTTTGTAGATGTTCTGATGATGGTCATAATGGGTGGTGTAAGGTGGTACCTCATAGTGCTTTGGATGTGCACTTCTCTAAGAATTAGTGATGTTGAACATCTTTTCATGTGTTTATTGGCCATCTGTATGTCTTCTTTGGAGAATTGTCTATTTAGATCTTCTGAACATTTTCTGATGGGGTTTTTTGTTTATTTGTTTTTGGTATTGAGCTGCAGGGGTTGTTAATAAATTTTGGAGATTAGACCCTTGTCAGTCACTTCATTTGCAAATATTTTCTCCCATTCTGTGAGTTGTCTTTTTGTTTTATTTAGGGTTTCCTTTGCTGTGCAGAAACTTTTAACTTTAATTAGTTCCCATTTATTTATTTTTGTTTTTACCGACATCAATCTAAGAGGTGGATCTGAGAAGATGTTGCTCTGGTTTATGTCAGAGAGTGTTTGGCCTATCTTTTCCTCTAAGAGTTTTATAGTATCTGGTCTTATATCTAGGTCTTTGATCCATTTTGAGTTTATTTTTGTGTATGGTGTTCAGAAGTGTTCTAATTTCATTCTTTTCCATGTGGCTGTCCAGTTTTCCCAGCAACACTTATTGAAGGTGTTGTCTTTTCTCCATTATGTATTCTCACCTCCTTTGTCATAGGTGAGTTGACTGTAGGTGCGTGAGTTCAATTCTGAGCTTTCTATCCTGTTCCACTGATCTATAGTCCTGTCTTTGTGCCCACACCTTATGGTTTTGATGACTGTAGCTTTGTAGTACAGTCTGAAGTCAGGGAGCCTGATTCCTCCAGCTCCATTTTTCTTTCTCGGAATGGCTTTGGCTATTCTGGGTCTTTTGTGCTTCCAACCAAACTTTAAAATATTTTGTTCAAGTTCTGTGAAAAATTTTCTTGGTAATTTGACAGGGTTTGCATTGAATGTGTAGATTGCCTTGGGTGGTATAGTCATTTTGATAATCCTGATTCTTTCAATCCAAGAGCATGGTATGTCTTTCCATCTGTTTGTGTCATCTTTGATTTCTTTCATTGCCTATAAGATTTCCTATAGTTTTCAGAGTACTGGTCTTTTGTCTGTTTAGGTAGGTTTATTCCTAAATATTGTATTCTTTTTGATGTGATGGTGAAGGGGATTGCTTCCCTAATTTCTCTTTCTGATCTTTTGTTATTAGCATATACAAATGCAGTCAATTTCTGTGTATTAATTTTGTCTCCTGCAACTTTGCCAAATTCACTGATGAGCTCTAACAGTCTTCTGTAGAGTCTTTAGGATTCTCTAGCTATAGTATCATGTCATCTACAAATAGTGATAGTTTTACTTCTTCCTTTCCAATTTGGTTTCCTTTCATTACTTTTACTGCTGTGATTGCTATGGCTAGGACTTCCAAACTGTTGAATAGCAGTGGTGAGAGCGGACATCCTTGTCTTATTCCTGATCTCTGTGGGAATTGTTTCAGTTTTTTACCATTGAGAATGATGTTAGCTGTGGGTTTGACATATATGGCCTTTATTATGTTGAGAAAGGTTTCCCTCTATGCCCACTTTCTGAAGGGTTTTTTATCAGAAATGGGTGTTGGATTTTGTCAAAGGCCTTTTCTGTGTCTCTTGAGAGGATCATATGGTTTTAATTCTTCAGTTTGCTAATGTGGGGGTATCACACTGATTTGTGGATACTGAAGAATCCTTGCATCCCTGGGATAAATCCCCCTTGATCATGACGTACAATCCTTTTAATGTATTGTTGGATTCAGTTTGATAGTATTTTGTTGAGGGTTTTTTCATCTGTTTCATCAGTGCAAAAAAATTCTATTTTTGTGGTATCTTTGTCTGGTTTTGGTATCCCAGGTGACGGCGGCCTCATAAAATGAGTTTGGGAGTGTCCCTTCCTCTGCGATTCTTTGGACTAGTTTCAGAAGGATAGGTGTTAGCTCTTCTCTAAATGTTTGATAGAATTTGCCTGTGAAACCATCAGGTCCTGGGCTTTTGTTTGTTGGAAGTTTTTTAATCACAGTTGAAATTTCAGTACTTGTGATTGATCCATTCATCTTTTCTATTTCATCTTGGTTTAGTCCTGGAAGATGGTACTTTTCTAAGAATTTGTCCATTTCTTCTAGGTTTTCCATTTTATTGGCATACCGTTGCATGTAGTAGTCTCTTATGGTCCTTTGTATTTCTGTGATGTCCCTTGTAACTTCTCCTTTTTCATTTCTAATTTTATTGATTTGAGTCCTCTTTCTTTTTTTCTTGATAAGTCTGGCTAAGGGTTTATCAATGTTGTTGATCTTTTCAAAGAACGAGCTTTCGGTTTCATTGATCTTTGCTATGGTTTTCTTGTTTCTAGTTCATTGATTTCTGCTCTGATCTTTATGATTTCTTTCCTTCTGCTAACTTTAGGCCTTGTCTGCTCTTCTCTCTCTAGAGGCTTTAGATGTAAAGATAGGTTGTTTATTTGAGCTTTTTCTTGTTTCCTGAGGTAGGCTTGTATTGCTATAAACTTCTTCCTTAGAACAGCTTTTGCTGCATCCCATAGGTTTTGGAGGGTCATATCTTTGACGTCATTTGCCTCTAGGTATTTTTTAATTTCCCCTTTGATTTCTTCAGTCATCCCTTGGTTGTTTAGTAGCATGTTGTTGAGTCTCCACGTGTTTGTGTTTTTTGCAGTTTTTTTCTTCTTGTTGATTTCCAGTCATGTAGTGTTGTGGTCGGTAAAGATGCTTGATATGATTTCAATTTTCTTAAAGTTACTGAGGCTTGATTTGTGGCCCAGAATGGGATCAATCCTAGGGAATGTTCTGTGTGCACTTGAGAAGGATGTGTATTCTGTTGCTTTTGGATGGAATGTCCTATAAATATCTATTAAGTCCATCTGGTCTAATGCTTCATTCGGGGCCTGTGTTTCCTTATTGATTTTCTGTCTGGATGACCTGTCCATTGCTGTAAGTGGGGTGTTAAAGTCCCCCACTAGTATTGTGTTATTGTCACTTTCTCCTTTACGGTTGTTATCAATTGCCTTATATATTTAGGTGATCCTATATTGGGTGCTTATATATTTTAAATTGTCATATCTTCTTCTTGGATTGATTCTTTGATCATTATGTAATGTCCTTCCTTGTCTCTGATAATATTCTTCATTTTAAGATATATTTTATATGATATGAGTATTACTACTCCAGCTTTCTTTTTTTTTTTTTTTTTTTTGTCTTTTTACCTTTTCTAGGGTTGCTCCCACAGCATATGGAGTTCCCAGGCTAGGGGTCTAATTGGAGCTACAGCTGCTGGCCTATGCCACAGCCACAGTAACAAGGGATCCGAGCCGCATCTGCAACCTACACCACAGCTCATGGCAACGCCAGATCGTTAACCCACTGAGCAAGGCCAGGGATCGAACCCACAACCTCATGGTTCCTAGTCAGATTTGTTAACCAATGCACCACAACAGGAACTCCTCTAGCTTTCTTTTTATTCCCATTTGCGTGGAATATTTTCTTCTATCCTCTCACTTTCAATTTGTATGTGTCCCTAGAAGTGAAGTGGGTCACTTGAAGACAGCACACGTATGGATCTTGTTTTTGTATCCATTTGGCCAATCTATATCTTTTGTTTGGGGCACATTGTCCATTTACATTAAAGTAATTATTAAATGTATGTTCTTATTGCCATTTTATTAACTATTTTGGAGTTATTTTGTTGCTTTTTTTTCTTCCATTCTTCTATTCTCTCCTCTTGTGGTTTGAAGACTATCTTTGGTGTTGTATTTGAGTTGATTTTTCTTCTTTGTTTGTGTATCAATTGTAGTTTTTTGGTTTGCAGTTACCCTGAAGTTTTGATATAAGTCTCTCTCTCTCCCCTTCTATATATGTATGATTATATTAATTGTTGGTCTCTTAGATGCAAGTGCATCTCCAGTTTCCTGTCTTGTACCATCCTCTTCTCACAATTTCTGATTTTGGTAGCACAATTGTGCATGGATGATTTCCTATTTTTACTGTATATATGCCATTACTGGTGAGTCTTGTCATTTGTGGTGTGTGTGTGTGTGTGTGTGTGTGTGTGTGTGTGTGTGTTTGAGTTGTTGCCTTTTCTTTTTGTCTAGAGAAGTTCCTTTAGTATTTTTTGTAAGGCTGGTTTATTGTTGCTGAATTTTCTTAACTTTTGCTTATCTGTAAAGCTTTGGCTTTCTCCTTCAAATCTGAATAAGAGTCTTGCTGGGTAGAGTTATCTTGGTGAGAGGTTTTTTTCCTTTCATCACGTTTGGTATATCATGCCTCTCCCTTCTGGCCTGCAGAATTTCTGCTGAAAAATCTGCCAATAACCTTAGTGAGGTTCCCTTGTGTGTTATTTGTTTCTTTTCCCTAGCTGCTTTTGATATTTTCTCTTTGTCTTTAATTTTGGTCAGTTTTATTAATATGTGTCTTGGGGTGTTCCCCCTTGGGTTTATTTTATATGGTACTTGTTGTGCTTCCTGGACTTGAGTGAGTGATTCCTTTCCCATGTTAGGGAAGTTTTTGGCTATTATCTCTTTGAATATTTTTTCTATTCCTTTCTCTCTCCTCCTTCTGGCACCTCTATAGTTTGGATGTTGGTGTGTTTAACCTTATCCCAGGGTTCTCTTCAACTCTCTTCATTTGTTTTCTATCTTTTTTTCTCTCTTCTGTTCTGCATCAATGATTTCCACTAGTCTGTCCTCCACCTCACTATTTCGTTCATCTGCCTCCTCTATTCAGCTGTTGGTTGCTTTTAATGTATTTTTTTTCATTTCAGTTATTGTATTTTGCATCTCTGCTTGCTTAAGTTTTAAATCTTGTATTTCTTTGCTCAATGTATCCTGTACATTATCAGTCTTTGCCTCCAGTTTATTTCCAATGTCTTGCATCATCTTCAGCATCATCAGTCTAAAGTCTTTTTCTGAAGGCTGATAATCTTCCAGATCCCTTAGCTGTTTTTTTCTGGGGGGTTTTATTTCTCCCTTATCTGAGTTACAGTTCTGTGCCTTTTCATTTTTATAGGTTTTTGTTTTGTTGGTCTTTTTGCAGACAATAGAGTTGTGGCCTCTCTTACTTCTGATGTCTGTCCCCTGTGTGGCTGAAGTTGCTGTGGGGGCTTGCTGTAGGCTTCCTGATGGGAGGGCCTGGTGCCTGCTCACTAGTATGTGGGGGTGATTCCTATCCCTCTGGTGGGTGGGGCTTTGTCTCTGGTGATATTAGAGGGGGCTGTTTGCCTGGGGGTTCTTTAAGCAGCCTGACTACTGATGGGTGGGGCTGTGACCCCACATGGATTATTGTTTGTCTTGGGCTTTCTCAGCAATGATGGGTGGGGCCAGATTTTTCCCAAAATGGCCACATCCAGAGAAACACACACTGATGAGTGTTCCCGAGAGCTTTGCCTCCAATGTTCTTCCCCCAAAATGAGCCATAATCACCACCTGTATTCCCAGTAGATCCTCCAAGAACTGCTATCAGGTCCTACCCAGATTCTTATGGAGCCCCTGCTTTGCTCTGGGACCAAGTGCACATGAGCACCTGTGTGTGCCTTTCAAGAAAGGGGTCTCCATTTTGCCCAGTCCTATGCAGCTCCTGCTCACAAGACCCACTGCCTTCCAATGCCAGATAATCTGGGGGCCCATTCTCTGAATTCCAGATCCACAGGCATGGGGACTTGATGTGGGGCTCAGAACCTTCACTCATATAGGTGAGTCTCTGTGACACAGTTACTTTCCAGTCTCTGGGCTTCCAACTCGGCAGGTATGGGGTTGCTTATATCATATAATCGACCCTCCAACCTCTAGAGGTGGCCTCCTCTTTTAAACTGGAGCAGGATATCTTTTTGAAAGTTTCCAGTACAGTTCCTTGAAGGTTGTTCAGCATTTGGGTGTAATTTTGTTGTTTTTATGAGAGAAGTTGAGATGCAGTCCTTCTATTCTGCAATCTTAATCCTGTCCTCCACTCCTGCCTTCATTTTTCTTGTCATCTAGATAGACTGCAAAATTTCTTAAGAATATTTTCCCCAATTTTTCCCATAATGGAGGGAACTGAATGGACATATAGCGTCCTATTAACAGGTTCTGAGAGTAGCTGATGATCTCATCTATAGTCTACATTTTCCACCTTGACCATATGACTGCTTGTGTGATAAAACTCAACTCGGCTCCTCTCAAAATGTAAAGTTGTGGAAACACAGGAGGAGACCACATTAAAGTGACTAGAGTGAAACTACATTTATGTAAAACAAACCAGCAAAAGGAACTCCTCCTGCCTTTCCCGTAGGTCTTACAAGGCATTTCAAAAAAGGTCATTTTTAAAATCATTTTTCCTAAACATTTCACTTGATAAAAGATCCCATGTAGTCACAACTTTAAATATTTTAAGCCAATAAATGCCAAAGTTGTCACGCATACTCAGCTGAATATCAACTTCTTCACTTGAGATGTCTAAAAGGCATCTCAAATTTCAGTAATACGGAGTGATGTCCAGTAGAAAGATGTTAGCCACACATGGAGGTTAGATGTATTCATTTATGAATTCACATAAAGAAAAAGCCAGATATTAATATTACTGACCATGTCAAATGACAACAACTTAGTGAATGCCCTTAGGATGCCCTTTATCAAGGGAAAACAGTCCATGGATCGTGGGAGTACAGTGCCTCACAAGCACTGGTTTTCCTTCTCTCATCTAGATAGGCTGGACATCTCCCCAATCATCAAGTCCTGGTTACATTTGTACTTCAATTTATCCTTCTACTGTCACATTTTTAATGAGCAGCTAGAAGAAACCAGGCCTCATTTTCAACGTTGTCCTTACAAATCTCCTCAGAAATACATCCACGTTCATTGTTTATTAGTTCAACTTTGCACATAACTGGAGGATGCAATTCTGCTAAGCATTGCCCCACTATGTAACAAACATCCCCCTTCCTGCAGTTTCCAATAACATGTTCCTAACATTTTTGGGAGCCCCAGAAACTTCCAAGTCAAGGTTTCTACCAGAAGACTCTTAATAGTTATTACAGCTTCCTCTAGGGCAATTTAGGAGGAAATTCTTGTAATTATTTGAGAGCCCCCATGAACAGAGGTTTTGAATTCTGCATCTGTACTAACACCCCGCTCAAGGCAATCTAGGTTTTTTTTCCTATCATGCCCCCCAAATTCTGCAGCATCTACCCTGTGCCGTCGCCATATATCCAAACTTGTCATTTATATTTTTCTCTTGCCACATAACTGCAGACAACAGTCTTGGGACCGCCACCCCCTCCAGTGTCCAGTAAGACTCTGCCATCTCCTCCTCCTGAGCCCTCAACAGCAATGTCCTTGAAAGTTCAGATTTCTACAAACAGTCTGTCCAAAATAATTAAGGCTTTTCCTAAGACAACTTTGACTTTCTCTAGCATATACCTCAAAATTCTTCCGGCCTTCGTCCGCTGCTCAGTTCCAAAGCCACCTCCACATTTTCAGGGGTTGCAGTGGCGGCACCCCTCATTCAGGTATCGGAATTCCTGTTAGTTTTCCATGGATGTGGAACAAATGACCACACCCTTAGCAGCTTAGCACAACCCTCATTTCTTAGCTCACAGTTGTGCAGGTCAGAACTCTGTGCCCAGTGTGACTGGCTTCCCTGCTCAGGGTCTCACATGATGAGGTGATGGTGGACTTGCTGTGTTCCTTTCTGGAGGCTCTGGGGAAGAGTCCTGTCCAAACCCATCCATCCTGTTAGCCAAATTCAGTTCCCATCTGCTGGAGGACTGAGGCCCCTGTTCCACCACTGGCTATCAGCCTGGGGAAGAACTCATCTCCTAGAGGCTGGCTGCGGTTCCTCGCCGCCATGTGGCGCCCCCCCCCCCCCCATGCCCATGCTCCCAAAGGCTCTCCTGCTTCAAATCTTTCAGCAAGGGCCTTGGCCCTTGCAAGTGCTTGCCCGATTCGGTCTGGCTCACCCCAAGAAACCTCCCTGTCTTAAGGTGGAGTATCTGTGACCTGAGTTACATCTGCAAAGTCCTTTTTGCCATAGAAAGTAATATAGTCATGAGACTGATGTTTCCTCATATCCATAGGTTCCAACCAACTCGACGAGAGGGGATTACAAAGAGACATGGGTCACTGGACAGCATCATAGGATTCTGGCTACCATGACACAGTCCAAGTGTATGTACAACAGAAATGCAAACATGTTCTCCAAACACATGAATAAAAATGTTTACAGCGTCATCATTTTTTTTTTTTTCTTTTTACAGCCGCACCTGCAGCATACGGACACTCCTGGGCTAGGGGTCAATTCGGAGCTGCAGCTGAGCCCTACGCCACAGCCAGAGCAACACCATATCCAAGCCACGTCTGCAACCTATGTCACAGCTTGCAGCAACACCTGGTCCTTAACCCACTGGGCGAGGCCAGGGATCAAACACACACCTGCACAGAGACGACCTCGGGTCCTTAGCCCACTGAGCCACAGTGGGAACTCCCACAGCATCAGTATTGATGGCAGCCACAAATGGGAAGCAATCAGAACGTCTAGAAAGCAGTGGAATAAATAAAGACAATGTGGTTTATTCGTATCACAGGATACTATACAGCAATGAAACAAGCAAATATCCTTACATGCAACAGCACAGGTGGCTCTCAATGTCAGAATACTGAGCAAAAGAAGCCAGGCACAAAAATGTACATGATTCACAATTCTATTTGTATAAAGTTTAAAAACAGCCATGCCCCCTCCCCCCAAAAAAACCCCTTATGGTGTATTATAGGTCAGAAATAGCGGTTAACTTTTAGGTGTAATGACAAGATAAGGTCATAATGTGTGTAGGTTTCTGGGCATCAGTAATGCTCTATATCTTGTCTTGGGGGTTACATGCATGTGTTGACTTTGTGAAATGTCATCAAATTGTTGTCATTCATGATTTGTGGGCTCTCATCTTTGTGTGTTACACTTCAATAAAAGTAAATTAACAAAAAATAGATGAAAAAATGCATATAAATGCAAGAAGAACTGACAGAAACATGCTTCAGACTCAAGGTCCCTGATTATAAGTTTAAACTCTCAAAGGCTATGAAAACCAAAGTTACTTTTCCTGCCTCATTTGCCAGCAAAACATGACCTGAACTGATATGAGGCTGTTTTTAGTCTTTATTTATCCTTCTTGGCATGAATATTTATGTTCTGCTGCAGAAATATTGTGTTATTAGGTTCTGCAGTGCTCTTCCAGACCCTGCTATGGCTCTTAGGTAAAGAACAGTAAGTGAATGCTGAAACATCTGGTCCCACGAATTTCAGATAAGGGATTGGGGATGGGTAGCAGTAAAGGATTTTAACACAGTTCTGTCAGTTGAGGGCAGATCAAGTAGACAAGTAACAGGAAAAACTGCAGAGTTTACTTGAGATAAACTGACTTTCTTGAAAGTTTTTCTTTCTCTAGCATTTCTGATTTTATCATTATTTTTTCCTTTGACCTATTGGTATGATGGATTATTAAAATACTCAAAGATGTCTTCTTATTACACCACCTTCTCTTGACTAGAAAAGCTGCCCAGTATGTGATAGATTTCCTATATACTGTTGAACTTTGTACACTCAAACTTTACAGATGAAGAAATTAAAACTACGTTACTAAGTGAGCTTAGATCCATATTTCTGGGTGTACATGTATCTGTGGGCTTGTGTGCATTTACTGTGTTTTCCAGGTATTCAAGTCAAGGCTTTGTAGATGGAAACTCAACTGACAGTCAAGTTAAGAAGTAAAACAGTTTTCATATATATGCCCAGCAGTGGAACTGCTGGGTCATGTGGGAGTTCTAGTTTTAGTTTTTGAAGGAACCTCCATACTGTTCTCCATAGTGGTTGTACCAATTTACATTCCCACCAATAGCATAAGAACGCTCCCTTTTCTCCACGGTCTCTCTGGCATTTGTTGTTTGTAGAGCTTTTGATGATGGCCATTCGGATGGCTGTGAGGTGCTACCTTGTTGTAGTTTTGATTTGCATTTCTCTAATAAGTAGCCATGTTGAGCATCTTTCGGCCATCTGTGTGTCTTCAATGGAAAAATGTCTATTCAGCACTTCTGCCCATTTTTGACTGCTGCTATATATGCTTTGTTTATTTGTTTTTTATTTCTTTAAATTATATTTATTTTTTGTTTTTAGGGCTGCGCCTGTGGCACATGGAAGTTCCCAGGCTAGGGGTAGAATTGGAGTTGCATCTGCCAGCCTCTGCCCCAGCCACAGCAACACCAGATCCGAGGCACATCTGCAGCCTATGCCTCAGATTGCAGCAACACCGGATCCTTAACCCACTGAACGAGGCCAGGGATGGAACCCACATCCTCCTGGACACTACGTCAGGTTCTTAACCCACTGAGCCAAAAGTTAACTCCTGGGTTGCTTTTTTTTAAAATTTTTTATTTTAGCTGGTTTACAATGTTCTGTCAGTTTCTGCTGTACAGCAATGTGACCCAGTTATACATATATTGTACATACTTTTTCTCCTAATATCATCCATCATGTTCCGTCACAAGTGATTGGATACAGTTCCCTGTGCTATACGCAGGGCCTCGTTGCTTAGCCACTCCAAATGCGATAGGTTGCATCTACTAACCGCAAACTCCCAGTCCACCCCACTCCCGCCCCCTTCCCCTTGGCAAGCACAAGTCTGTTCTCTATGTCCATGAGCTTGTTTCTGTTCTGTAGATAGGTTCGTTTGTGCCGTATATTAGATTCCAGATATAAGTGATATCACGTGCTAGTTGCCTTTCTCTTTCTGACTGACTTCACTTAGTATGACAATTTTTAGTTCCATCCGCATTGCTGCAAATGGCATTATTTTGTTCTTTTTTTATGGCTGAGTAGTATTCTTTTGTGTACATGTGCCACGTCTTCTTAATCCAGTTATCTGTCGATGGACATTTAGGTTGTTTCCATGTCTTGGCTATTGTGAATAGTGCTGCAATGAACATAGGAGTGCATTTTCTTTGTGAAATGACAACCTATGGAATGGGAGAAAATAGTTGCAAATGATGCAACTGACAAGGTCTTAATCTCCAAAATATACAAACAACTCATACAGCTCAACTGCAAAAAACAAACAAACAAACAAACACAAAACAAAACCCAAACAACCCAATTAAAAAATGGGCAGAAGAAGACCTAAATGGACATTTCTCAAAAGAAGAAAAAATGCTCAGCATCACTAATTATTACAGAAATACAGATCAAAACTACAGTGAGGTACCACCTCACAATGGTCAGAATGGCTACAAATAATGCATGCTAGAGAGGGTGTGGAAAAAAGGGAACCCTCCTACACTGTTGGCGGGAATGTAAATTGGTCCAGCCACTGAGGAAAACAGTATGGAGGTACCTTGGAAAACTAAATATAGAACTACCATATGACCCAGCAATTCCACTCCTGGGCATATATCTGGACAAAACTGTTTGGTTTTTTTTAATATTGAATTGTATTAAATTGAGCTGTTTGTGTTTTTCTTTTTAATATTGGGTTGTATTAATATTGAGCTACTGGTATATTTTGGATACTGACCACTTGCCAATCTACTTGTTTGCACATATTTCCTCCCATTACATAGGTTTTCATTTTATTTCGTTGATAGATTCCTTTGCTGTGCAAAGCATTTAGTTTAATTAGATCCCATTTGTTTGTTTTTGCTTTTATTTCTTTTGCCTTGGGAGACTGATCTAAGAAAATATTGTTATGCTTTATGTCAAAGAATGTTTTGCCTAGTTCTCTTGTAGCTTTTTGGTGTCATGTCTTACATTCAGGTCTTTAAATCATTTTGAGTTTATTTTGGTCTATGGTGTGAGGGAATGTTCTAATTTCATTGTTTTACATTTAGCTCTCCAGCTTTCCCCACACCATCTGTTGAGGAGACTGTCTTTTTTTTTTTTTTTTTTTTTTTTTTTTTTTTTTTTTTTTTTTTTATGGCCACCCCCGTGGTATATGGACGTTCCCAGTCTAGGAGTGGAATCGGAGGCATAGCTGCCGGCCTACGCCGCAGCCAAGGCAACGCCAGATCTGAGCCACATCTGTGACCTATGCCACAGTTTGCTGCAACGCCAGATCCTTAGCCCTCTGATGGAGTCCAGGGATCAAACCCGCATCGTCAGGGGGACTGCGTCAGGTCCTTAAATCGCTGACCCACAATCGGAAATCCTGAAGGGACTCTCTTCTTTCCTACTTTGTTGTAGATTAATTGACCTTAGGTGCGTGGGATCATTTCTGGGATCTCTGTCGTGTTCCATTGATCGATGTGCCTGTTTTTGTGCCAATACCAGGCAAAAAGATACATGCGCCCGAATGTTCATAGTAGGCCGTTTACAACAGTCAAGACGTGGAAGCAACCCAAGTCCCATCAACGGACCATTGGCTTAAGAAGATGTAGTACATAGATAGGTTGATATTTCATATAGAATATATCTGTCAACATATATTTACCCTCCAACTCCCAAATCCCTTTTCAGTTTTATTGGGGAAGACATTGAAATTTGAATGGAAAGCCCCCCAGTAGATGACATTAATTTTTTTTACATACTGTTTCACTTTATAGTCTCATAAAAGTTCAAAACAAAACAAAACTCAAAGCAAGTTCTTTCCTATACTGTTAAATACAGTGTACACTGAAATATCCGCTTTGTAAAGCAACTTAACAATAAGCACAAAATCTTTGAGAGTGTGACCTTTGAGTGGGTAATCTGTAAATGCACCCTAAATAAATGCTTAAAGGAATATCTTTAAAGAAATAGAAAGGGATTTTCCAATAATGGTGAAGATTTCAAAACGATCTGAATTTCCTGCATATGTTAATATTATAAAAACCACTGCAAGCAAAGTTTTCAAGAAGCATTTCATTTTATGAGAAAATGACACTATCTGATATTGTGGAAGAAGCAGCATGTAGAATCAGATAAACACTATTAATGAACTTGGGGAAATTTTAACAATTGGTGATCGTTTTCTTTCCTGTATATACATTGTATATATCTGAATTTCCTATATTCTATAAAACCACATGTTACTTTTAGAGCCAGAAGCAGTAAACATGAATATAAGAGGAAGAAAAAAAAAAAAAAAAAAACCCGTGAGGTTTCCAGCTGAAGGCCTTTGAGCACTCTGCACTCACAGGGGTGTTCTCCATAGTGAATTAGATGACAGCAAATGAGATCTCCTCACAAAGGCTTTACTTACCACATGTATCATTGCATTCTTAGGGCCTTTTCCCGTTATGGGTCACCTAAGGATCATTAAGAACAGAAGTCTACCTGGAATTTTTTTCCACATGGGTTCCACACATAGGTTTTCTCACCACTACGAATCCTCTGATGTCCAGAAAAGTATGAACTCCAAACAAAAGCTTTTCCACATTCATTACACGCATGTGTTATCTCTCCACAATGACTGTCCTGATGCTGAATCAGATGCAAACCCCTAACAAGTGCCCACTAGCCAGGGGACCACTCTCCCCACTCACTATACGTTTTCTGATGCCCCATAAGAGATGCACTCTGACTGAAGGCTTTTCCACATGACATTTATGAGGGTTTTGCCTAGTATGAATGCTGTCATGCCTACTAAGATGCGAACTATGCTGAAAGTTTCACCACATTCATTGCATTCGTCAGGGTTCTCTATATTCAGACCTCTTATGCATCTTGCATGCTGAGGATTGGGTTCAAACGTGGGGTATGTGAATCATAATCTGGGACTTTATCCCACGTGGGATTTTCCCCTAATGATACAAGTTTCCCTCACATCAGAGCTCCTTGGTGTGGCTTAGTCCTTTGGCCATAATTCTGAAACTGCGATCTCTAGGAAGGGTGTGTCCTAGTATTTCCCGTGCTGAGTTTCCCATGGATATCTCTGAACTGCCTCCTTCCAAGGCTGGGCTGTGAAGAAGAGCCCATGGGGTTCCTTTCACCAAAATCCACATGGGTTTAATCTCTTCAAGTGCGTTTTGGCTAGAAAGAGATTCTGTTTTGTCCACTGGAGGCTTGTCAACTGGAATGATAAAGATAAAATTCAAACTATCAACTGTTTTCTGAGAACAGATCACTCAGGGCTCTGAAATCATGGGAAAGGGCTGTGTAATTTAAAGAAATGCCAGTTTGCCATCGTGTTAAAAGACCAGATGAATAAGCTGAAAACCAGGATTCTGCCCCTGCCACCACCCCCCCCACACACACACGCACACGCACACACACATGCACCCGCACACGCCCCACGTGAATTGTATGATGCTTTAAGACTTCTCATGTACCATCAAATGTTGTAACGTGGGCAGAGAAGAAAGAGTCCATTTCATAAATCAGAAAAGAGAGACTAAGGGGATGAATGTTACATACTCACAATGGCTAGTAGTGAACAATTCTCGGAGTAGATTCCATATCTGAGAACTGCTGTCTTCACACTAGACCAATTTGTATTCAACACTGGATACAATCTCTTACTATACCTCTAATACTTGGAAAACTGCAATGGAAATTTGAAACTTGTGAGGGATTTTGAAGAGAGAGAGGGAATAAAGGAAGAGTATTTGGTTTTTGTAAAGCAGCAAGAATAAGGAAGCAAATCTGTATCCTATTCAGCCTTGTGAGTGCATTCCAGTCTGTTAGAGCAGCAGGGAGTCTGTACTGTGGGCGAAGGAAATACTGGAGCCTAGGCAGGGTGTCCTGTCCCATCTAGACGACAGGATTTTCCAGGGTAGAGTTATAGCCTTATAGCCTTGGTTTAGAAAGAAAGTTTAGACAAACATCTGGCCACACACCATGTGTTCCCTCTCAGACACCCAAACTATGTTGATGTAAGGCAACCCAAAAGATTTGACCATCCCGTGCATCTACGTTGTTGAGTCTCCAGCGTTAGACTGCAGTGGGAGGAAGCAGGAAGTCATCATTAAAGCTGTGAGCTTGTACTAGTCAGGGTCACAGCAGGAAACAGATGACACCCAAATGGAGTAATTTGGGGAGAGCTGAATAGAGGAACTAATGACAGGGCTGGGCAGGGGTAGAGGGAAAACCAAAAGGATGATGACGTCCCCTGGCTAGTAACTGAAGGCTCATTTAGTAATTCTGGGCCTGAAGGGATGAGGCAAAAGAACTTTACTGTATCTGCCAAGGTCAAGAGGGCTGTGTGCAGAGGGCCACTGTGCAGAAGCTGAGACCTTCGTCTGAAGGATGTAGCCAGCCAGTGGTGGGCCTGCAGAGAGAGAGAGCGCGAGCGAGCAGAGAGGTGCAAATATCTCATCACTCTCCTGCCCTTTGATCTCCTGCCAGGCTTTGCCCACCAAAGGAGCTCCATCAGAAGCCAGCAGGCAAAGTCCCCTCCTGGGGCAAGAGCCGGGCACAAAAGCACGGGGAACAGACCCGGAGCAGCAAATGGAAGACAGACAGCAGAGGGTGTTTAGGGAGTGTGGGTAAATGTACCTAGTTTTGTGTGGACAGGGACGGCACTACAGGACCCAGTGACTTCAGCCTTTTAACTTCTTCTGAGTGGTCCGTCATCTGCTTCTGTGAGCCTCTGAAAACCTTTAAAGCAAGATTCTCAGCGTGAGGCTTAATTACAAAGAATTATTTCAAGGAGAAAGGAAGTAGGAAGGGGAAAAACCGTTCCATTTACTATGGGGAAACAATATAAAATACTTAGCTATACATTTAACAAGAAAAGCAGAATTAGATGAAGAAAACTATAAAATCTTACTGAAAGACAGAAAACATGTTCTGAAATAGTAGAAAGGTAGACCACTACCTTTGATGAAAAGATTGAATTAACAGCACAAAGAATCAAGTCTCCCCTTTAAAATGTAACACTAAAGAGTAACTGGAATACACAGGATTTATTAGATTGGCATTTTATAAAACATTCAAAAAGGTATTGGTAAAAGTAAATTAACAAGAGTAGGTGGGGACATTATGAAAAGGAAGAACGGTGAGAGGACTTGCCTTAGTGGGTAACATTATATTGTGATGCTAATATAATTATACATGTATAGACAAACTTTATTTAAATTAAAGGTGGTGCCTGTATTCACGGTATAACTGACTGTTAATAAAACTGAACTGCCATCCTATAGCATGTGCAGTACAGCACATCACAGAATACAGATGAACTAAAGAGAAAGAAAATGAATGTTGCGGGGAGGTCTAGGAAACTAGATGCACAGCAGAGGAGCTATGTGCACACTACGCTGGAAAGTAGGAAGCTAAAACAGGATTAAAACTGACACACTTGACTATATGCAATTTATTTTACTTTCGCATCACCAATGATATCATTAATATACAAGCAAAAACAAATTAGAAAACGTACGTTAATAAAGATGTCAAAGGGTGAATATCAAAACCATGTAGAATGTAACCTTACCAACTGACTAGAGAAAACGACAGGCAGCCTAGACTTGTTTTACTCGGGAAAAATGAAAAGAATCAGGACTTCACTGAATAGCACATCTAAATGGCCAATACATCAATAAATGTTGGTGGAGGGAAGCTAAAATTCTACTGTAGTCAGATAAATGCAAGTTAAAGAAATGATGGGGTTACAATCTTACATATGTGAGATTGGCAAACACTAAGATTTGTCATTTCACTTATAGGCCAGGGTATGTTAGAAAAGTTATTCATACACATTGGTGGTAAAAAAAAAAAAATGAAGTGTCAAGACTTTTGGAACTTAAGAAGCAAAACTTGTGAAGTCATCTATTAAAACTGGGCACGCAGACACACACACACACACACACACACACACACACACACACACACACACACACACACACACAGAGACACTCACACACCTTGAGTCAGACATTTAATTCCTGGATATCTATTCCATGGAAATATAAGCATAAGCATACATAGTATCTGTGCAAGATGGTACTTTGTACTGGAAACAAAATTAAAGCTCATCAAACAAGAAGAAGGCCTGAAGAAAATGTAACATGTTTAAACCACAGGCATTATCGAACCATTTTAAGAAATGAGGTAGAACTATACTTATTAACCTGGAGACATTCACACGCGATTATCATTACATGAAAACCAGATCCAGAAAAGGGTGATGAATATGATAACCAATTTGTTAGCAATGACAAAAACTGTATACGTTTTACATACATGCATGTGTATATCCATCTATAAAGGACTATAAAAATTTAGAAGACTATGGAATGATACACACTAGATTGTTAAAATGGGTTAATGAGGCAGGTGTTTTTAGAAAGGGAGGAAGGGGGAAATTTAAGCAAAAAGGTAAGGGAAAAATAGACCTCATTAAAAAGGGGGGGGGGAATCTATATATGACCAGATCTATGGTGTTAGGGATGGTTAAATTATAAGTAATTTTAAAAACTAAAGTAGATGATGATAGGACAATGTCAAAATAAAATGTTCAGCAACCTTGACGATTAAAAGTATGATAAACGCACAGTAGTGGAATTGCTCCATCATATGGTAGCTCTATTTTTAAATGTCTGCAGAATCTCCATACTGTTTTGCATAGTGACTGCAGCCATTTACATACCAACCAACAGGGCACAGGGCTTCCCTTTTCCCCACATCCTCACCAACACTTGTAATGACTCCTCTTTTTAATAATAACCATTCTAACAGATGAGAGGCGATGTCTCATTGTGTTTTTGATTTGCCTCTCCCTGACGTGATGCTGAGCATCTTTTCATGTGCCCATTGCCACTCTTTTGAGGTCTTTGGCCCATTTTTCTCTAAGAATGTTTGTTTGTTTGCTCTTGATTGTTAGGAGTTCTTTAAGTTTTTTGAATATTGACCCGTTATCAGATAGATGATTTGCAAGAATGTTGTCCCATTCAGGAGGCTGCCTTTTCACGTTGTTGATGTTTTCCTTTGCTGTGTGGAACTTTAAAGTAGTCTCACTTGTTTACTTTTGCTTTTATTGCCTTTGCTCATGGAGTCTGATCCCCCCCAAAAAAAAACCCATCTCCAAGTCTGATGTCAAGGAGCCTACCACAGTGCTTTCCTTTAGGAATTTTATGGTTCTGGGTCTGATATTCAAGTCTTTAATCCATTTTTGGTTAACTTTGGGGTATGGTGTAAGTTAGTGTTCTAGTTTCATCTTTTGCACATGGCTGTCCAGTTTTTCCCACACCATTTCTTGAAGATTCCGTCCTTCCCCACTGTGCAGTCTTCCTTCTTTTGTCATAAATTAATGGACCACATATTTGTGCGTTTACTTCTGGGCTCTCTAATCTGCTCCATTGATCAATTGCGTCTGTTTTTAATGCCAGTACCGCACGGTTTTGATTAGGATAGTTGTGTAGCACAGTTTGAACCGGGCTGTGTGATGCCTCTAGCTTTGTTCTCCTTTGTCAAGATTGCAATGGCTGGTTGGGGGTGTTTATCTGAGGAAAACAAAACGCTAATTTGAAAAGATACATGCACCCTCATGTTCACTGCAGCTTTATTTACAATAGTCCAAGTATGGAAACAACTCAGTGTCTATTGGGGAATGAATGGGAAAAGAAGATGTGAGATATATATTGGAATATTACTCATCCATAAGAAAAAATGGAATCTTGACACTTGTGACAAGATTCCTTAAGGGCATTTGCTAAGTCCAACAACTCAGACATGGAAAGACAAATATCATTTGATTCCACCTAGGTATGGAATCAAAGATAACAAAACAGGCAAGCAAGCAAATCAAGTCAAAACAAAACAATACAGAACCACCCCCATAGATCCAGGCAGCAGAGGGGTGGTGGCCAGAGGGGAGGACGGTCTGGGTGGGCAAAATGAATGAAGGGGGGTCAAAAAGTACAAACTTCCAGTTACAAAATTACGAATGGGTCATAGGGATGTAAGGTACCCCATAGTGACTTTAGATAATACTATTGCGTGTTGGAAAGTTGCTAGGAGATTACATCTGAAAAGTTCTCTCTCACCACAAGCAAAAACCATTTTTGCAACTCTATGGTGACAGAAGGTAACAAGACATTGCAGGGAATGAGAACTCCAGTTACTCCACATTCCTACCAGAATCTGGTATTGTTACTATATTATTATTATTATTACTATTATGGGTTTTAGCCAGCGTAATGGATGGGTAGCGGCATCTTATTGGTAGGGATATGGTACAGCAGGAGCTCTCATTCATTGCTGGAGGGAATGCAAAAGGGTACAGCCAGTCTGGAAGACATTTTGACAGTTCCCTCCCAAGTTAAACACAGGTTTACCATATGATCTGGCAAGCACACTTTTAGGTATAAACCAAAGTGACTTGAAAATCAGTGCAGCTGTGCTGCTTTATTTATAAGTGCCCAAACTGGGAGGCAATCAAGATGCCTTTCAGTAGGTGAATGGATAAACAAGCAGCGGTACATCCATACGATGAATTATTGCTCAATGATTAAATGAGCCATCAAGAAATGAAAAGACAGGAGTTCCCATCGTGGGTCAGCGGAAACAAATCCGACTAGGAACCATGAGGTTGCAGGTTCGATCCCTGGCCTCGCTCAGTGGGTTAAGGATCCGGCGTTACCATGAGTTGGGGTGTAGGTTGCAGACGCGGCTCGGATCCGGCATTGCTGTGGCTGTGGCATAGGCTGACAGCAACAGCTCTGATTAGACCCCGAGCCTGGGAACCTCCATATGCCCTGGGTGTGGCCCTGAAAAGACAAAACAAACAAACAAACAAACAAACAAAACAGAAAGAAATGAAAAGACATAAAGCAACGTTTAACGCCATTTGGTAATGGAAAGAAGCTAGTCTAAACACACTACAACTGCACGATTCCAACTGTATGATGGCCTGGGGAAAGCAAAACTCTCAATGGATACCAGCTTTTCAGCATAGGGGTGGGTGGTGGCTGGGGGATGAACAGGTGAAGCACAGGGGGCTTTTAGGAGAATGAGACTATTCTGTTTGACACCATCATGATGGATACATGACGTTTTGCATTTTCAAGCCCATAAGGAACTGTGCAACGCAAAGGTTAAACACCACTGTCAACTGGGCTTTAGTTGATAGTAACGTGTTAATATGGGTGTATTCCTTGGAACAAATGTATCACATTAAGACAAGATCTTAATAAAAAGGGAAACTGTGGGGGAGGCGGTATGAGAACTCCCTGTGCTCTCTGCTCAATATTTCTGTATCTCTGAAAGCATTCTAAAAAATAATGTCTGTTAATTTAAAAAATTACTGAGCTGTGTGTCACAGTGACATGACACTCATTTCCATTCCTGAGTGTGCTTGCTTCTCAGGCCCCACATGGAAGTAAGCCCAAACACAAAAAGGCTTTGGAAAAGAAAGAAAATAGAGGGTGAATGAAATTTGCAACAAATAAGGTTGCAGAAATCTCTCCAGTTTGGCAGTACTTTGAATTATCAGCCCCCACCGTTCTACTGATCCTGGCCTATGGCTTGGCTTGGAACCGATTTCCCAGTCTTAGATCCAGCTAACTTGGCAGATATCCCCCTGGCCCTGGCACCTCATGTCCCCATGCCTCACTGTCTTGTCACAGAGTCACAGCCCATGGGGTTGCTCTGGTGTGGAATGCCCTTCCTCTCTCATCTGCATCTGCAGGAATGCCACCCTTTCCTAAGTCCCAGTTAAGTATCATCTTCACTAAAGCTTCCAACTATTTATTGATACAGAACCCGTCACTTCCTCTGCCCTTCCTTGACATGCCAAGCCTTGGTGATAGCATTTGACACATCGGTCGGTATTCCACACATCACCTAGGTCCATCTCTCGCTCTCCTCCCATGAAAACATCCATCCTCCTTTTTTTCCCCTAGGGAGGAAACAGAAATTTTAATAGATGAAATCGATAGCGGTCAGCAAATAGCTGAAGGTCTGGATGTTGGCCTGAAGATTCTCACCGCATGCAGTTAAAGAAGTTAGAAAGAAAAATATGGAAAATCCGAAGTTTTAAGGTGGTCCAGAGGCACAGAAGAGGTACAAAAAGTGAAAATGCGACATGTATGATATAAGCAATATTCCCAGAACCTCCAGTTTTGTAGAAGGAACCCACCAGGTAGGCACCAGGGTTCATAAAAAGGGAGCCACACCAGAACACAGCTTAGAATGTACTATTTTATAATTTCTTCACTCCCTTGGCCAAGTGCTTTGTTCTTCATCCTGAATTTCCCTTACACCCGGAACCCATGCCATCTCTCCTTGTTCTTGCCAGCAGATCAGCTGAGGTTGAGAAATGGGAAATCCCGTCTCTCAGGGAGAAAGAAAGTATCTGGCTGCCGAGGCTGGGAACAAAGCCCTGCCAGAGATCAGTCTCAGCTAAGGGGTGAGCAGCAATAAGATGGGAAGAAGAGGACACATTCCAAGAGAAAGACCAAAGGGAAGCAAAGAGACCATGTGAGAATGTCTAGGTTGCTACCCGTATCGCTAGGCAGGGAGGGCATTATAATAACAGCGGAAGGACAAAATAGAACACAAGTAAGGACAGTTGAGGGTTAGGAGTGCTACCATTGGAGCCAGAGGCAAGATACAGAGAATCAAAGAGAACAAACTCCAGTGGTTCTTAAACACAAGCCCTTGCACCGGCTGCATTTAGGAACCTTGTGGAGCTTCTGGAAAGTTTCCTGGGCCCATCAGTGGATAGTCTATGTAGCACTCAGGAGCGAGGCCTGGGAATCTTTAGTTTTGGATGATTGCTGGTAAATGTGGGGCACAGTCAACCTGGGATCCAGTGGCAGTCATGAGGGAGGAGGCATCTGGGGCAATAGAGGGCAGGGAAGTACTGGTTGCAGAAGGGCGTCAGAGAGAAGAGGACCCTCCAGCTGTTCCCTGAAAGATGAATATGTGCTGGCACACAGGATGAAACAGAGAGGGGAAGGTGACTGAAGGCTTGGAGACAAGACCACACCTGCATGGTCAGGGTACTGCAAACCAGTTTTGTAGGCCTAAACGTTCTGATCTGAAGGGGTAGAGATGAAAGATGAGACCAAGGCAGGGGGGTGGTTCTTATAGGGCTTTGGAAATTAAGCTAAAGACTGTGGGCTTTGCCTGGTTAAAACAGAGAGAGTGACCACTGAAGGAATGTGAGCAGATTAATACGTTGAGATATTCATTTCTTTGGCCATACCCATGTCATGTACTTTCCCAGGCCACGGATCAAACCCATCTCACAGCAGTGACCCAAGCCACAGAAGTGACCGTGCTGGATCCTTAACCTGCTGGGCCATCAGGGAACTCCAAAGATTTGCATTTTAGAAATACAAAGCAAGGAAGGCCAGTGGTGCAATGTACCAAGCATCTGACTACGGATCAGGGAATTTAAACATGAGTAACAATATAAAGGATAAAATGAACAGGTCCACATTTGAGGCAGGAAGACCAGTTGAGACAGTGGTAAACAAAAATCATCCCTAGAAAAGGTTCTGTAAAGAGAAAATTAAATGTCAACCATTTTCAAAACTTAAATAAAACTCTTTTTAATATTTTTATTTATTTCTTTATTTTTGGCCATGCCTGTGCCTGTGAAAGTCATGGGGCCAGGGATTGAATCCATGCCACAGCAGTGGAAACGCTGAATCCTTTAACCTCCTGTGCCACAAGAGAACTCCAAAACTATATCTTTTTAACATGAGAAAATCCTATTTCAATAATTGTGATTAAGCAATTTAAAAACCAATTCCCTGTCACTAATGCATTCCATTTTGTTTGGGGAGTGGGCACTTCTGTATCCATCTAATTAATGAATGAAACATGAAAGTTTTTTCCCATTAATATTTTATTTCTTTAAAGAATATTTTGTAGTTTTCATTGTATATTCTCATACTCTTTTGTTAAATATATCCTAAGTATTTTATTATTTGTTGTAATTTTGTAGATTTTACTTGTAATTTCATACAGTATTTGTCTTTCTCTGTCTGACTTATTTCACTTAGCAAAATGCCCTCCAAAGTCCATCCATGTTCATGCAAATGGAAAAATGTCATTCTTTTTACATCTGAGTAGTATTCCATTACATATATTTTTTTCTTTATCTATTCATCTGTTTGTAGACACTTAGGTTGCTTCTATAGCTTGGCAATTGTAAATGATTCTGCTATGAACATTGGGTGCATGTGTCTTTTCAAATTAATTTTTAAATTTTTTTCAGATATATACCCAGGAGTGGAATCGCTGAGTCATATGGTAGTTCTACTTTTAGTCTTTTGAAAAGCTCCTATACTGTTTTTCACAGCGGCTCCATTTACAATCCCATCAACAGTGTACAAGGGTTTCCTTTTATCCACATCCTCAACAACATTTGTTATTTGTGTTTTTTTATTATTTTTTTTATTTTTTGCCATTTCTTGGGCCGTTCCTGTGGCATATGGAGGTTCCCGGGCTAGGGGTCGAATTGGAGCTGTTGCCACCAGCCTACCCCACAGCCACAGCAACGTGGCATCCGAGCCGTGTCTGCAACCTACACCACAGCTCATGGCAACGCCGGATCCTTAACCCACTGAGCAAGGCCAGGGACCAAACCCGCAACCTCATGGTTCCTAGTCGGATTCGTTAACCACTGCGCCACGACAAGAACTCCCTATTTGTGTTATTTTTGATGATAGCCATTCTGACAGGTGTGAGGTAATATTCGTTGTGGTTTTGAGTTGCATTTTCCTGATCATTAGCAATGCTTAGCATCTTCTCATGTGCCAATTGGCCATCTACATTCATCTCACTTCTGCCCATTTAGTCGTTTGTTTGGGGGTTTTTTTTGGTTTGTTTTTTTGTTTTTGTCTTTTTAGGGCTGCACCTGCGCCATATGGAGGTTCCCAGGCTAGGGACCAAATTGGAGCTATAGCCTCTGGCCTACTCCACAGCCAAAGCAACACCAGATCCGAGCTGTGTCTGCGACCTACACTACAATTCACGACAATGCTGGATCCTTAACCCCCTGAGTGAGGCCAGGGATGTACCTGCATCCTCATGGATGCTAGTCAGATTCATTTCCGCTGAGCCACGATGGGAAATTCTGGTTGTTGTTGGTTTTTTTAGTGAGATGTGTATATATTAAAAAGTTATTGTTTTTTATTCTCTACTCATCCATTTCTGCTCTAATCTTTCATTATTTCCTTCCTTCCACTTGCTTTAGCATGAACTTTCTTTCCTTCTTTTTAGGGCTGCACCCTCGGCATATGGAGGTTCCCAGGCTAAGAGTTGATTGAACCAGAGCTGTAGCTGCTGCCACATCTGTGACCTACACCACAGCTCATGGCAACGTGGGATCCCTAACCTACTGAGTGAGGCCAGACATCAAGGATGCTACTTGGGTTCATTTCTGCTGAGCCAGGACAGGAACTCCCATGAATTTTCTCTTTGTAGTTTCTTACTCTGAATTGTTAAACCACTGATTTAATATCTTTCTACCTTTTTAAATATAGGAGTTTATAGCTTTAAATTTCCTCTAAACACTATGTTGACTGCAAATCAAAATTTATACTGTGTATTACTTTCATTTTCAAAGTGTCTTCTCTCTCTGTCTTTTTCTGTCTCTCCCTTTCTTCCTCCTTCCTTTCTCTGTCTTTCTTTTTCTTTCTTCCTGTGAGCGTGCTTAAAATCTACTGTCAGAAATTTCAAGTATGCAATATAGTATTATCATCATGCCATACATTAAATCCTCATAACTTACTCATAACTTAAAGTTTATACCCGTTTATAAACTTCTCTTCATTTCTCCCACACTCCAGGCCCTCACAGCCACACCATTCCACTCTCTGTTACTATCATTATGACTTCATTTTTTAGATTCTCCATATAAGTGATACCAGGCAGTATTTGTCTTTCTCTGTCTGGCATATTTCACTTAGAAGAATGTCTTCCAGTTCTATCCTATTGTTGCAAGTGGTGGGATATCCTTCTTTTTTAAGTCTAAATATATTCCAATATGTGTGTGTCAAAATTGCCCATATATCCCTTTATTGAGGTGTTCTCTTTTCTGTTTTATTGATCTATGTATCTATTTGTGTGCTGATACCAAAGTGTTTTCATTACTATCCCTTTGTAACACACTTTGAAATCAGGAGGTGTTATGCCCCCAGCTTCTCTCTCTCTCTCTCTTGTTTTTTTTTTGGGGGGGGGGGGCTACACCTGTGGCATATGGAATTTCCCAGGCTAGGGGTTGCCACCACCACAGCAATGCCAAATCCAAGCTGCATCTGTGACCTACACCTCACAGCTTATGGCAGCGCTGGATACTTAACCCACTGAGCAAAGCCAGGGATCAAACCCGCATCCTCACGGATATTAATTTGGTTCATTACCACTGAGCCACAAAAGGAACTCCTGCTCAAGATTTTTATTTGAGGCCTATTATGTGTTTTTAAATCTTATGTTTGTTTTATGTATTTCTGTTTAAAATATTATTATAATTTTGATAGGGGTTGCATTTAATCTCTATAAAATTTTGTGTAGTATGGACATTTCAACAATTTTAATTCTTCTGATCCATGAACATGGGATATCTTACCATTTGTTTGTGTCTTCTTCATTTTCTTTCATCAACGTTTTATATTTTTTGGTACAGATTTTTCACCTCCTTGGTTACATTTACTCCTAAGTATTTGTTGTTTTTGATGATACTGGGAATGGGATTGTTTTCTTAATTTCTCTGATAATTCATTATTAATGTATAGATACACAATTGATTTTTGTATATCGATTTTGTATCCTACAACTTTACTGAATTTGTTTATTAGATCTAACAGTTTTGCCCCTTTTAATGCAGGCTAATTAAAAGGCTGACCCTTGGGGTGTAACTAGGAAAGACGAGACATTAAATACACAGTCTAGCCCCATATGTTAGCCTCAATTAATTCTCAGTCGATTGCTTTTTTTTTTTTATAAAACTTTGGGTAGTAAATGGCTCTGCAGTAAGATCCTATTAACTTTGGGCCCGTTTGCAGAGATAGTCTTTCAGTCCAGTCTTTGATGCTTCTTATTTTTTTTTTAAGGGTCACACCCATGGCATAAGGAGGTTCCCAGGTTAGGGGTTAAATCGGAGCTATAACTGCTGGCCTACATCACAGCCACAGCAATGCAGGATCCAAGCCATATCTGCAACCTATACCAAAGCTCACGGCAATGCCAGATCCTTTACCTGATGAGCAAGGCCAAGGATTGAACCCACATCCTCATGGATCCTAGTTGGGTTCATTAACTGCTGAGCCACAAAGGGAACTCCACAGTCTTTGATGCTTGCTCAGACTCTAGGGAGACACTTTTGGGCCATGTCTGTCATTCTCCAAATGATCTACCATTTTCTCATTCACCAAATGATCTACCATTTGGCTTTTAACCCTCATGGAGATTTCAGCCCCCTTTTAAATGGTCACTTCCAAGATCTCTGTTCTTTTCAATAATATCCTCTAGGTATGAACCTTCCCATGCTCTGTTTCAAATAAATTCAGCCTCCTTAACAGAATATCTCTTAGGGAGAGCTACAGAGTCTCTGTATTTATAGCCTGCCTCTCTACTTGGGCAGCACTCCTGCATCACTTCTCCAGAATTAGTTGTGGGAACAGTGAACCTCTTCCCTCAGAGGGATTCCCCTGCTCTACTAGCAGAACTCTAGGCAGAATGGATAGCTCTTGATTTTCTCAGATTTACTTTCCTAGTATGGAAATCCTATCTTATAAGTGGGGTAGGGCAAAGGTGATAGGGGCCCAATATTCTTAGCCTGTCAACCTGGGGTAGATCTTTGTCCTATGAATGGGAGCCAGGTGGGGTAAGGGAACACCAGATTTTCACCTACATTTGCTTTGAATAAGGCTTCTGGAACATGTTCCTGGGAACGATGAGAGATTCTGGCAGCCTGTCCCTTCCATAGAAAAATAGGAATGGAAGAGCAGGAGAGGGAGCCCCATCTTCTTGGCTACAGCTACCCAGAGTAGAGATTCCATCATACTAAGCCAGGGGGTGGGAGTGGTAGAGTAGATTTTGACTTAAATACCACTGTTCTTAACAAGATTTAGTAGATTTTCATGAATGAATGTTTCTCCATTTTCTAAATACACTTTGAACAATCTCCAGAGACTTTAAATGATTAATTTATGTATACGATTTTCACCAGTTTGATTTTTTTTCCCCTGGTTAAAGGTCTGTGGAGCTCCTCACATCACCATTCAGAAAATGCTTCTCTTTTCCATTACTTTATTATTATTATTACCATGCATTTTTTTTCAAGAAGGTAAATAATAGAATGGTTTTATATAAAAGACAGCAAAGGTGCTCCTCCAGCCCTGCTTATCGTAAGTGCTGATGTGTTTTCATAAGTATATGTGTATTATATTATATGTAATAGAAATTGTCAGAAGTGGAATCATAACAGAAATTAAATTAATTTAGAAAGTTACCTCTCTTCCACCACCACTGTATATTTTCTTCCATTTCCTAAAGCCAATAAATACTTCCAACTAATTATAGATAAAATCATTAATACATATCTGCATATCAAATTTAATCAACTGAGAGCTGAATACAATCCATTATCCTAGTGAAACCTTCATTACATGTCTCTCATAAAATGACAGATCAGGAAGAAAAAAATTTTAATATAGAAAATTTGAAAAGAAAATTAATGTGTGTTTTTCAACTAGACAAGGAACGATAAAGAAATAAATATGTATTAGATCATAAAATAAATATTAATGAATGTCAAAATGTAGATATCCCTAAATCACAATACAATAAAAAATTAGCAATGAAAGAAGTCCTTCTCCCAATTAAATATATCTACATGAATATATTTAAATGCTTTTCCAATAAGATTCTTAAAAGAAATTCAAAGCAGGAATTACAAACTAAAAATAAACCATAGTAAAACACTGCCAACAAATCCTGTGCATTAATTTTAAGAGTACTCAGGGTAAACTTTATAGCCTTAAACACATTTATCACAAAAAAGACAGAATATACATGAAAAAATGATTCAACTTAGGAAACTAGGAAGACACCAACATGACTACAGAAAGGAGAGTATTAATAAACATAAAAGCAGAAATTAATCAATAAAAATAACAATCCATTTAAAAAATATCTGGTTCTTTGAAAAATCAGTTAAATAGAAACACATTTGGCAACTGTAATTAAAAAATAACAGAAATATATTTCAACAATGTTAAGAATTAGAAAGGAGAATTTGAGAATATTTTTAAAAATTTTAAATGCTTATAAAAATTTATACCAATAAATTGTAATAATCTAAATTACTAAAATTTGCCTAAAAAAAGAAATTTTAATGCAGTTAAAGTCAGTAAAGGGACTGAAAATTAGTAAAGAAAAAAGATTTCTAAAAAGAAAATGAAATAATATCTGATAACACAAGTACTGATAATATAGATGATTATACTACAGACAATCATCACATTATATAAATTGTTTCATTCTATTAAAAAATGTGAACACTATCTAAATTATTTTTCTAGTTTAGCCTAGCTCTGATACCAAAACCTGACAAGAGTTAATTTCAGTTTAGAAAACGGATGCTGTAGTTATTGGAACAGTGTGATATTGATGCAGAAATAGACAATTAGGTCAATATAATGGAATCTTCCAGGTATATATAAGATTTTAATATATGATAAAGTTACCATTTCAAGTCAATGGAAAAGGGAGGTGCAATTGAGACAGTTGTGGCCATCCATTCAGAAAAATGTAAAGATTCTTATCACAAAGCATTCACACACAGATATCTCAGTTGACTAAATGTACTCAGCATAGAAAATTTTAAAAGGATTACAAGAAAAATTCAGAATGTTTTAATAACATTCAGTAGCAAAGAGATTTTTAGTTTTATTTACTTCTTTTTTAACTGTTATCTTTCTTTTTATTTATTTATTTTTTCCACTGAACAGCATGGGGACCAAATTACACGTACATATATACATACTTTTTCCTCACATTGTTGTGTTGCAAAGTAAGTATCTAGACATAGTTCTCAATGCTACACAGGAGGATCTCGTTGTAAATCCATTCCAAGAGCAATAGTTTGCATCCATTTACCCCAAGCTCCCTGTCCCTCCCACTACCTCCCTCTCCTCCCACGCCCAGGCAGCCACAAGTCTTTTCTCCAAGTCTATGATTTTCTTTTCTGTGGAAACGTTCATTTGTGCTGTATATTATATTCCAGTTATAAGTGATATCATATGGTATTTGTCTTTCTCTGACTTACTTCACTCAGTATGAGAGTCTCTAGTTCCATCCATGTTGCTGCAAATGGCATTATGTCATTCTTTTTTATGGCTGAGTAGTATTCCATTGTGTATATATACACCACTTCTTCCTAATCCAATCATCCGTCGATAGATATTTGGGTTGTTTCCATGTCTTGGCTACTGTGAATAGTGCTGCAATGAACATGCGAGTGTTCAAGGAAAGATTTGTCCAGATTTATGCCCAAGAGTGGGGCTGCCGGGTCATATGGTAGTTCTATGTATAGATTTCTAAGGTACCTCCATACTGTTCTCTGCAGTGGCTGTACCAGCTTACATTCCCACCACCAGTGCAGGAGGGTTCCCTTTTCTCCACACCCCCTCCAGCACTTGTTATTTGTGGACTTTTAATGATGGCCATTCTGACTGGTGTGAGGTGGAATCTCATGGTAGTTTTGATTTGCATTTCTCTTATAATCAGCGATGTTGAGCATTTTTTCAGGTGTTTTCTAGCCATCTGCCTATCTTCCTCGGAGAACAGTCTACTAAATGTTAATCTTATACCCTGCTACTTTGCTGAATTTGTTGATCAGTTCAAGTGGTTTTTGGGTTGAGTCCTTAGAGTTTACTATGTATAGTATCATGTCATCTGCATACAGTGAGAGTTTTACCTCTTTTCCTATTTGGATGCCTTTTATTTCTTTTGTTTGTCTACTTGCTGTGGCTAGGATACAAAACTATGTTGAACAGCAGTGGTGAGAGTGGGCATCCCTGTCTTGTTCCAGATTTGAGTGAGAAGGCTTTCAGTTTTTCTGCATTGAGTATTATATTTGCTGTGGGTTTGTCATAAATGGCTTTGATTATGTTCAGGAATGTTCCCTCTATACCCACTTTGGTGAGAGTTTTTAGCATAAATGGATGTTGGACATTGTCAAATGCTTTTTCTGCATCTATTGAGATGATCATATGGTTTTTGATTTTTCTTCTGTTAATGTGGTGTATGACATTGATTGATTTGCATATTTTGAACCATCCTTGTGAACCTGGGATGAATCCCACTTGGTCATGGTGTACGATCTTTTTGATACATTATTGGATTTGGTTAGCTAAAATTTTGTTGAGAATTTTTGTGTCTATATTCATCAATGATATTGGCTGATAGTTTTCTTTTTCGGTGGTATCTTTGTCTGGTTTTGGAATTAGGGTGATTCTGGCATCATAGAATGTCTTTGGGAGTGTTCCTTCTTCTTCAACCTTTTGAAAAAGTTTAGGGAGGATGGGCACCAGATCCTCTTTGTATGTTTGGTAGGATTCACCTGTGAAGCCATCTGGTCCTGGGCTTTTATTTGTAGGGAGTGTTTTTTATGATGTATTAAATTTCATTTCTAGTGATCGGTCTGTTCAGTTAGTCTATTTCTTCTTGATTCAGTTTTGGCAGGCTGTAAGATTCTAGAAAGTTGTCCATTTCTTCCAGATTGTCAAATTTTTGGCATATAATTGTTCATAGTATTCTTGTGTGTTTTTTTTCTGTATTTCTGCAGTATCTGTTGTGTTTTCTCCTTTTTCATTTCTTATTTTGTTTATTTGGATTCTTTCTCTCCTCTTCTTAGTAAGTCTAGCCAGAGGTTTGTCAATTTTGTTTACTTTTTCAAAGAACCAGCTCTTGGTTTCATTAATTTTCTATATTGTTCTTTGAATCGCTATTTTATTGACTTCCTCTTTAATCTTTATGATTTCCTTCCTTCTGCTGACTTTAGGTCTTTTTTGTTCTTCTTTTTCTAATTCATTTAGGTGTTGGGTTGTCAATTTGAGATTTTTCTTCTTTTTTGTGGAAGGCCTGTACTGCTCTGAATTTCCCTCTGAGCACTGCTTTTGCAGCATCCCATAGGTTTTGAGAGTTTATGCTTTCATTATCATTTGTCTTGAGGTATTTTTTAAATTTCCTTCTTGAATTCCTCATTGATCCATGGGTTTTTTAGTAGCATGTTGTTTAGTCTCCATGTAGTAGGTTTTTTCTCATTTCTTTTCCTGTGGTTGATTTCTAGTTTCATACCATTGTGGTCAGAGAAGATACTTGAAATAATTTCTATGCTCCTAAATTTGTTGAGGTTAGCTTTGTGCCCCAATATGTGATCAATTCTTGAGAATGTTCCATGTACACTTGAGAAGAATGTGTATTCTGATTTTTTTGGATGTAGTGTCCTGAAGACGACAATTAAGTCTAACTTTTCTATTGTTTCCTTTAGGATCTCTGTTGCTGTATTGGTTTTCTGTCTAGAGGATCTGGCCATTGATGTGAGTGGGGTCTTAAAGTATCCTACTATGATTGTATTCCTATTAATTTCTCCTTTTATGTCTGTTAATATTTGTTGTATGTATTTGGGTGTTCCTACATTTGGGGCATATATGTTGACGGTAGTAATATCCTCTTCTTGAATGGATCCTTTAACCATTAAATAGTGCCCTTCTTTGTCTTTCTTTATGGTCTTTGTTTTAAAGTCTCTTTTGTCTGATATAAGTATTGCAACTCCTGCTTTCCTGTCTTTTCCATTGGCATGAAATATCTTTTACCACCCCTGCACTTTCAATCTATGTGTCCTTTGTCCTAAGGTGAGTTTCTTGTAGGCAGCAGATTGTAGGTTTTCGCTTTTTGATCCAATCTGCCACTCTGTGTCTTTTTATTGGAGCATTCAGTTCATTGATATTTAAGGTGATAATTATAGATGTTTATTTATTGCCATTTTAAACCTCGTTTTCCAGTTGATTCAATGACTCTCCATTCTTCCTTTCTTTTTTTGGTTGAATGGTCTCCAATTATTTTATGCTTGAGTATTTTTCTTTTCAGTTTTTGTGAATGTAATGTTAGGTTTTGATTCGTGGTTGCCCTGTTTTTTAAGTATGTTAGCCCCTTCCTATAATTGTGTGTTTTAGCCTGATAGTCCTGTAGGTTCAAACAATTCATTACCATAATAAAATTTTAAAAAAAAGAAAATTTAAAAAAGGATGATTTATTTCCTTACTTCCCTTCCCTACATTTTATGATTTTTTTAATAATTTTTTTTATTTTCCCACTGTACAGCAAAGGAGATACCTTAGAAATCTATACATAGAACTTCCATATGACCCTGCAATCCCACTCTTGGGCATCTATCCGGACAAAACTCTACTTAAAAGAGACACGTGCACCCGCATTTTATGATTTTGATGTCTCTTTTATTCTTTTAAATTTTATTATTTTTTAAACATCTTCATGATTAGATCTGTATGCTGGCTTATTCGAGTGACTGCTCTCTGATTGTGGTTTCCGCCATCCTAGTTCCTCCTCTTTTTTTTTTTTTTTTTTTTTGATTTAGTGAAGCCCTTTCAATATTTCTTTTAGAATGGGTTTTGTATTGCTGCATTCTTTTAGCTTTTGTTTGTTGGGGAAATTTTTTATTTCCCCTTCCACTTTAAATGATATTCTTGCTGGATAGAGTATTCTAGTTTGCATACTTTTTCCTTTCAGTGCTTTAAATATCTCTTGCCATTCCCTCCTGGCCTGTAGAGTTTCTGTAGAGAAATCAGCTGATAGCCTTATGGGGGTTCCCTTATAAGTGACACTTTGCTTTTCTCATGCTGCCTTTAGGACCCTCTCTTTATCATTAACTTTTGCCATTTTTATTGTAATGTGTCTTGGTGTGGGTCTATTTGGGTTCAACTTGTTTGGGGCCCTCTGTGCTTCCTCTATCTTGAAATCAGTATCCTTTAGATTTGGGAAGTTTCCAGTGATAATATCTTCAAATATGTTTTCCATCCCCTTTTCTTTTCCTTCTCCTAGAATTCCTATTATGTGTAGCTTGGCCTGCTTTATATTATCCCATAGGTCTCTTATATTGCTTTCATGTTTTTTCATTTGCTTTTCTGTCTGCTGTCCTGTTTGGGTGATTTCCATTATTCTATCTTCCACATCACCAATTTGTTCCTGTGCATTATTCATTCTGGTTTTTACTGCCCTTAGCTCCGTTTGTATCTCTGCAAATGAATTTTCTAGTTTTTTTTGGCTCCTCCTTATATTTTCTAGTTCCTTTCTGAGGGAGTCTGCATTACTGTTCATATCTTCTCTTAATTCCTTCAGTATTTTCATTATCTCCCTTTTGAACACCAAGTCTGTCAGACTGCAGAGGTCTGTTTCATTGCTGACTGCTTTAGGTGAGTTCTCCTGCTGGTTTAACTGGGAATGGTTTCTGAGCTTCTTCATCTTGCTTGTTATTTTCTTTTTCGTGGTGGAGGTGCACTCCCCGTGGCTGGGCAGGGTTTGCCCTGGCATTGCTTTGGAGTGTTTCCTGAGGGTTGGAGGTATTGGCCGGTCTTCTTTGAGGCAGAGGGGTGTTTCCCGAGGGCAGCCGGGGCTAGCCGGGTCGCTGGGAAGCAAAGGAGCACGTCCCCAGGGCAGGCAGAACTGGCAGGACCACACCATGATGTAGGCAGACTTCCTGTGGCTGGGCAGAGCTTTCCCTGGTGTTTCTGGGTCACGGAACTCATCCAGGAGTGTTGCTCCATGGGAGTGTATCCCCTCCAGAGGGCAGGCCGGCCAGGCTTGGGAAATCCCTGGAGGTACTTGGCTTCCCACGAGTGGTGAGGCCAGCCCTCTGGGATGGCAGGTGGTCTCAGGTCAGGCATGCATGGGGTAGGGGAGGGGGATGCACTGGGAAGTACTGCTCTCTGCTAGCTGGCAGGCAAACCCACTTGCTGGGGCACAAGTAGTCTATGGTGGCCTGACTCTCCTCCTCTCGCTTCCCCAACACTAGTGCCTTGTCTCTCCTATGGGTCCAGGTCTTCTCCCAGGTTCCCTCCGTTGTGGCTTTCCACTCCTCAGCCCTTAGTGTATTGTTCTCTCCATGTGCGACACACCACTTCCTAATCCCTCAGGCTGTCTCCTCACCACCATCCTGACCAACCACTTCCTAGCCCCCAGAGCTGTCTCCACACAGCCAACCCTAGCCCGCTCCCAGGGACTAACCTCCAGAGCCAAGGTCTCAGTGCCCAGCCCCCACCTGAGTGTCTCAGTTTTTGGTGACTGTGCCAGTAGTTCAGATGATCTGTTTGCCTCTCATTCTGCTTTTCAGATCTCAGACCTACTGCTGCGCTCTTCTCGGTGTCTGGAGATCCCTCTGACTCTGTTGATCTTTCCATCAATTAGGTGACTTTCCAGGGCGTGGGTTCCCTTTCTCCTTCACAGTTCCCCTTCGGGAGTGCCCGTCTGGTCCTGATTCCCCTTCTCTCACTCTCCTCTTTTCTCTTGTTTTACCCAGTTATGTCATGAGATTCTTGCCATTATTGGAGGTTTAAGTTCTTCCGCCAGCATTTAGTTGCTGTTCTGTGTGAGTTGTTTAACATGTAGATGTGTTTTTTGTTGTTGTTGGGTTTGTGGGAGAGGGCAAGTGCATCCCCCTATTCTTCTGCCATCTTGTCTCTCTCTCGCAAAGAGCTTTCTAAAGAATGGAAAATGCGAGATGTAAAAATACTCAGGCTAGACTATCTGTATGATAAAAGAAGCTATGGTCAAATGTAAAAAATATAACTGAGTTCCACCTCTGTGATGACAGCTTAAGGAATTCCATATACTCCCCAGAGAAATAAGCAAACTGGTGAAAACTATTTTTTTAATTATTAAATGTCTTTGGAAATCGTCCTAATGCTAAACAGCAAATCAAGAAATATTTACTCGGGAGTTCTCATCATGGCTCAGTGGTTAATTAACCAGACTAGTATCCATGAGGACACGGGTTCAACCCCTGGCCTCGCTCAGTGGATCAGGGATTCCACATTGCCATGAGCTATGGTGTAGGTCGCAGATGTGGCTCAGATCCTGTGCTACTGTGGCTCTGGCGTAGGCTGGCAGCTATAGCTCCGATTCAACCCCTAGCCTGGGAACCTCCATATGCCACAGGTGGGGCCATAAAAAGACCAGAAAAAAAGAAAGAAAGAAAGAAAGAAAGAAAGAAAGAAAGAAAGAAAGAAAGAAAGAAAGAAAGAAAGAAAAATTTACTCAAAAAGAATGGTGAGAGTCTGTGGCATATGAATTATGACCCGCTCCCTCTCTTCTACCTTTCCAGTTCAGCTTGATATTTACTTTACTCCAAGGAGGTGTGATCAGGAAGCTGTGGCTCCCTCTCCTCTCAGCTCACAATATTGGTTACCTATATCTCACCAATAAAGGCAGGATACTAGTATGTCTCATCTTCCATTTCTGAATTGAAGAGGCTAAGTTCCTGATGAGTGAGCCCAAGAGGTCAGAGGCTCCTTTCTTCCAACCAGTCCCCACTCCTAGGACTGAGGGTCTACCCTAGCCACAGCAAGCTAAGAACACTGCAGTTCTGATCACTGTTATACCAGCTTGATCATAGGACAGATGTTCCAAATAGAAAAAGTAAGCCTAGAACACCAGATGCTACTGTGCACCCAGTGGCCAGAATAGTGGCTCAGAAATTTTTTCCCAAGTAGGAGAGGCATTCCATAAGATAAGAGAGTTCCTAAGCTTCCCATAAAAAGAACAGACTATTTAAAAGAGAATATGGGAAACTTCACTTCTAAGAGAACTAATGAAAATAATAGTTCCTCTAAAAGCAACAAGCAAAACCATAGACCAGCTATTTTGCCAGAGAGAACCAGGAGTAGACAGCTAAGAAAAGGCCTCCCAAGTTCTGAATAAACCTCAAAGATGCTGCTAAAAAATATTCCCACCTGAATTCAACCAGATCAGACTTTGGCATAATTAATTCACCAGGGCATTGTTTAAAACAATTGAAAAATAAATTGACAATTAATGGAGCCTAAATGGCAAGTGAAATAACAAGTAGAAGATTAGCAAGGAGATCAGAGAACATCGAGAATGCTGTTCAAACTTCTGTCATCCCAGAGTGGTAATGTATATACCCAAGTCTGCAAGACTGAAGAGTGATGACTAAGGCTTCACACTTTGAGGGAAATAGACTTGACTAAAATAGTCTAGCCAAGTCACTAAGCAAATAAACAAAACATAAAAACAAAAACAAGCCTCAAGGATGGGGAAGTCGGACTTGAATCCAGAATGCTATGTTACCTAAATGCCCCAATTGAAAAAAATAGGGAATATGCAAAGAATCAGGAAAGTGTGACCCATTCACAGAAACAAAAACAGGCAATAAAAACTGCCTCTTAAAGAGTCTATATGCTGGCTTTAACAGAAAAAAGTCTTCAAATAAGCCAATATGAATATGTTCAAAAAACTAAGGAAATCACACTTTAAAAAGTAAAGAAAGGGGAGTTCCCGTGTCGTGGCGCAGTGGTTAACCAATCCGACTTGGAACCATGAGGTTGCGGGTTCGATCCCTGCCCTTGCTCAGTGGGTTAACGAGCCGGCATTGCTGTGAGCTGTGGTGTGGGTCGCAGACGCGGCTTGGATCCTGTGTTGCTGTGGCTCTGGCGTAGGCTGGCGGCTACAGCTCCGATTGGACCCCTAGCCTGGGAACCTCCATATGCCGCAGCAGCAGCCCAAGAAATGGAAAAAGACAAAAAAAAAGTAAAGAAAGGAAGTTCCCTTGTGGTGCAGAAGGTTAAGGATCCGGAGTTGCCACAGCTGTGGCACAGGTTGAAACTGAAGCGTGAGTTTGATCCCTGCCCCAGGAACTTGCATGTTCCATGGGAACAGCCAAAAAAGAAAGAAACCTATGATGACAATTTATCGTTAAATGGAGACTATCCATAAAGAGACACAAATTATTTAAAGTAAAAAGTGTATAATTTGAAGTTAAAAATTATATATTACATAATAATAATATTATATATACACAATGGAATACTACTCAGCCATAAAAAAGAACAAAAGAATGCCATTTGCAACAACATGGATGGAACTAGAGACTCTCATCCTGAGTGAAGTAAGTCAGAAAGAGAAAGACAAATACCATGATATCACTTATATCTGGAATCTAATATATGGCACAAATGAACCTTTCCACAGAAAAGAAAATCATGGACTTGCAAAATAGACTTGTGGTTGCCAAGGGGGAAGGAGAGGGAGTGGGGTGGTTGGGGAGCTTGGGGTTAATAGATGGGAACTATTGCCTTTGGAATGGATTAGCAATGAGATCCTGCTGTGTAGCACTGGGAACTATGTCTAGTCACTTATGATGGAGCATGTTAATGTGCGAAAATAGAACATGTACATGTAAGCATAACAGGGTCACCATGCTGTACAGTAGGGAAAAAAATTGTATTGGGGAAATAACTTTTTAAAAAATTAAAAAAAAAAAACAAAATAAATAAATAAATAAATAAAAATAAAAGAGAAAAAAATTACAAATACCGAAATGAAAAGTTCACTAAAGAGGCTCAGTAATAGATTGGAATTGGCAGAAGCACAAATTTTAAAATACAGATCATGCAATCATAAGAAGAGAAAAGAAAGATAGTGAAGTATAATGAATTTTTTAGTGTCAGAAAAATATGAGACATCTTTAAAAGCACCAACCTACATGTAATGGAATTACCAGAAAGAAAGGCCAGAAAAGTAGTAGAAAAAATAAAGAAATAACACTTTTCTGAAAAATGTTTCTAATTCTCCAGGAAGGTCAAAAACTCCAAGAAGTTTAAATACAAAGAGATCCACACCCAGACATTTCATAGTAAAAATGCTGAAAGTCAAAGAGAAAATCTTGAAAGCAGAAAGAGAAATGTAACTTATCACTTACAAGGCAAACCCATTAAGTTTGAACAGGGGATGTCTTATTAGGAACAAAAGGAAAATTGAGGCCTGAAAGAGTGTGACAACATATTCAAAGTGCTGAAGGGAAAAAAGCTGTCAACTAAAAATCTTCTATCCTATGAAACTATTGTTGAAAAATGAAAGCAAAATAAAAACTCCAAGGCAAACAAAAACTGAGAGATATTAATTGCTGGCAGATCTATCTTGCAAAAAATTGCAATGGCATTTACTCAGTTTCAAATCAGGCAAACCTAGATGTAAATTCAAATATACATAAAACATGAAAAAACAAAAAACACTAGCAAATGTAATTATATAATTATAAAACACAGTATAAATAAATAATTTTTTCTCTATTCTTCTCTTTTTTAAAAGCAATTATATAAATCAATACATATATAGTTGTTCATTTGAGCCTCTAAAATTAGAAATGTAATATAGTTGACAATAACAGCACAAAGAAAGTGGATGGGAGCAGAGTTGTATTTGAATAAGTAAATGACACAAGACAGCAGCAATTCAAACCCATAGGAACAAGTGATAGAATTATACTTCTTTTTAAGTAAATATAACAAATTATAAATATGTACTTGCTCTCTTTTCTCAACTTCTTTAGTGGACATATATTCTGTCAGACCTCACATATATAGATTAATTATTATAACAATATACAGCTGGGTTTGTAACAAATATGTATTTAATATATATAATAATAATATCACAAAAAGTAAAAAGGGAATAGAGCTCCATATAAGTAACATTTCAATATCTCACTGGAATTTATGTAAGTCTGGAGTAGACTTGTTAGCATGCTATGGTAAGTCCTAGAGAAAGTCCTAAGAAATATATTTTAAAAATAAAAACACTAGCAAATACTCACTTAATTTAAAAGAAAGCATTATGGAAGGAATAAGGAAACAAAACAGATGTGGGGAAAAATAGAAAACAAAAGGTATGACAAAGGAGGCAAGAATATACCATGGAGGAAAGACACTCTCTTCAATAAGTGGTGCTGGGAAAACTGGACAGCTACACATCAAAGAATAAAATTAGAACATTCTCTAACACCATACACAAAAATAAACCCTAGATGGGTTAAAGACCTAAATGTAACACCAGATGCTATAAAACTCCTAAAGGAAAACATAGGCAGAATGATCTTTGATATAAATCACACCAACATGTTCTTTCATCCACTTCCTAGAATAATGACAATAAAAACAAAAATAAACCAATGGAACCTAATTAAACTCTTTGCTTTTGCACAGCAAAGGAAACCATTAAAAAAGACAGTGCACAGAATGGGAGAAAATCTTTGTATATGATGCAACTTGACAAGGGCTTAATTTCCAAAACATAGAAACAACTCATACAATTCAACAACAAAAAATGACCCAACTGAAAAATGGGAAGATCTAAATAGACATTTCTCCAAAGAAGACATATAGCTAGCCAGTAGGCACATGAAAAGATGGTTAACATCACTAATTAATTATTAGAGAAATGCACATCAAAACTACTATGAGGCACCACCAGTCAGAATGGCCATCATCAAAAAGTCTACAGAAAATAAATGGTAGAGAGGATATGGAGAAAAGGGAACCCTCCTTCACTGTTGGTGAGAATGTAAATTGGTACAACCACTATGGAAAACAGTATGGAGTTTCCTCAGAAAACTAAATATAGAACTATCATATTACCCAGAAATCCCACTCTTGGGCATGTATCCAGATAAAACTTTCCTTGAAAAAGACACATGCACCCGTATGTATGTTCATTGCAGCACTATCCGCAATAGCCAAGACATGGGAACAACCTAAACGTCCATCGACAGATGAATGGATTAAGATGTTCTATATATATACAATGGAATACTACTAAACCGTAAAAAAGAACAAAATAATGCCATTTGCTTCAACATGGATGCAACTAGTGATTCTCATACTAAGTGAAGTAAGTTAGAAAGAGAAAGACGAACATCATATGATATCACTTATATGTGTAATCTAAAATATGGCACAAATAAACCTATCTCCAAAACAGACTCACAGACATAGAGAACAGACTGGTGGTTGCCAAGGGGGAGGGCAGAGGGAGTGGGATGGACTGTGAGTTTGGGATGCAAACTATTCCATTTAGAATGGATAAGCAATGAGGTCCCACTGTGTAGCACAGGGAACTATATCCAATCTCTTGGTATAGAACAAGATGGAAGATACTGTGAGAAAAAGAATGTTTGTTTATGTATGCCTGTGTCACTTTACTGTACAGCAGAAATTGGCACATTATAAATCAACTTCGGTTTCATAAAAAAATAATTTAAATTTTTAAAAAAGAAAACAACAGGTAAAATGCAGACATTAACTATACAATAATAACATAAATATAAGTGGATTAAACAATTCAGTCAAGAGTCAGTGATTGTTAGACCGGATTAAAAGAGATCCAACCATAGACTATCTACAAGAGACATATTTTAGATTCACAGATACAAAGAGGCTTAAAGATAAAGGATGGAAAAACATGTACCATGCAAATAGAAGTCATAAGATGTGATGGCAGAGGTCCCTCATAGCTTGGCGCATTAAGGATCCAGCACTGTCACTGCTTTGGCTTGGGTCACTGCTGTAGCGCAGGTTGGATCCTTGGCCCTGGAACTTCCATATGCTGTGAGAGTAGTCAAAAAAAATTAAAAATTAAAAAAGTAAAAAGCTGTAGTGGCTATACAAATATCAGAAAAATAGGCTTTAATCAAAAAAATACTTCAAATAAAAAGGAATGTTTTATAGTGAAAAAGGTCAATCATAAGGAAGTTATAACAATTATAAACATATATGCAGCTATAAACAGAGTTCCAGAATACATGAATCAAAGGCTGACAGGGTTGAAAGAAGAAATAGCAAATTCAAAAATAAAAATTGGAGACTTCAATACTACACTTGCAATAATAAATACAATGACAAAGCAGATAGTTAGGAAATAGAAGATTTGCATAAAACTATACACAAATTAGATTTAACAGATATTTATCAAACACTCAATCCAAAAACAACAGAATACACATTCTTCTCAAGCACGTATGGAACATTTTCAGGATAGATACTGAGTTAAGTTATAGAAAAAGCTTCAGTAACTTTTTTAAAGGCTTAAATCATGCAAAGTATGTTATCTGATCACAATGGAGGAAAATGGAAATTAATGACAAGAAAAATTTTCAGATATGTGGAAATTAAATAACACACACACTAATAACTAGCATATGAGTAAAACATCAGAAGAGAAATTCGACAGTACTTTGAGATGAGTGAAAATGAAGACACCATATACCAACATTCATGAGATGAAGCTAAAGAAGTGCTTAGTGGGAAATTTATAGCTATAAAAACTTACATTAAAAAAATAAAGATTTCATGGAGTTCCCATTGTGGCTCAGTGGTTAATGAATCTGACTAGGAACCATGGGGTTGTGGGTTCAATCCCTGGACTTTTTCAGTGGATTAAGGATCCAGTGTTGCCGTGAGCTATGGAGTAGGTTGCAGATGTGGCTCAGATCCCGCGTTGCTGTGGCTCTGGCGTAGGCCGGCGGCTACAGCTCTGATTAGACCCCTAGCCTGGGAACCTCCATGTGCCGCAGGAGCAGCCCTAGAAAAGGCGAAAAGACAAAAAAATAAAAAAATAAAGATTTCAAATGTTAAAAAACTAACTTTCCACCTTAAGATAATGAAAAAAAGAAAAACAAACTAAACCTAAAGCAAGCAGAGAAAGAAAAGAATAGGGATTATGGAAGAACTTGATAAAATAGAAAACAGAAAAAATAGAGAATACCAATAAAAAATACAAAATAAATGTTATTGCAAAGATCAACAAAATAGACAAACTTTAGTTAAATTGACCAAGAAAAAAGAGAAAGATGATAAACATTATCGAAATTAGAAGGAAAGAGGAGATATTACTCCCTATCTTACAGAAATAAACAGAATTATAAGGAAATACTATGCCAACAAACTACATACCTTAAACAAAATCCTAGAAAGACACACTACCAAAACTGACTCAGAAGAAATAGGAAATATGAACAGACTTATAATAATTAAATATATTAGTTCAGTAATTTTTTAAAAAATTCCCCACAAAGAGAAGTTCAGTCCCAGATGGCTTATATCAAACACATAAAGAGGAGTTCCTGTCAGGCTAGCGGAAATGAATCTGACTATTATCGTGAGGACGCAAGTTCAATCCCTGGCCTCGCTCAATGGGTTAAGGATCTGGTGTTGCTGTGAGCTGCAGTGTAAGCCAGGCTACAGCTCCAGTTAGACCCCTAGCCTGGGAACCTACATATGCTGTGGTTGTGGCCCTAAAAAGCCAAAAAAAAAAAAAAATCAGTCAGTCAACAAACTAAGAATGGAAAGAATTTCTTAAAACTGAAAAGGGCATCTAAGAAAGACTCAGATGGAGAGAGACTGAATGCTTTCTCCCTAAGATCAGGAATAAGACAAAGATATCTCTTGTCACCAGTTCTGTTCAACATTGTACTGGAGGTTCTAGTCAGAGAAATTAGGCAAAAAATGAAAAATAAAATAAAAAGCATCCAGATAAGTAGGGAAGAAGTAAAACTATCTGTTTTCATTGATGATGTGGTATTATATATAAAAAAAATTTAAGGAATCCAGTATAAAACCTTATTAGAACTAATAAATGAGTTCAAGATACAAAATCAGTATAATCAATTATATTTCTATACATTAACATAAGCAAACCAGAAATGAAATTAAGACAACTCCATTTAAAATAGGATAGAAAAAATTTCAAAAAACTTAGGAATAAATTTAAGCAAAAACCCCCAGGATTTATACTCTGAAACCTGCAAAATATTGTAGAAATTAAAGAAGAGCTCAATAAAAAGAAAAGCAACTCATATTAATGGATAGGAAAACAAGATTGTAATGCTTCCCAAACTGATCTATAGATATACTGTAATATCTATCACTGATTCTATGCAGAAATTGAGAAGATGATTTTAAAACTCATATGGGAAATTCAATGGACCCAAAAAAGCTAATAAAATCTTGAAAAAGAACAAAGTTAAGGAATATATTCCTTACATCCAAAACTTGCTACAAAGCAACAGTAATCAGGACAACATGATACCGACAATAGTATAGGTGTATAGATTAGTGGAACCGAATTGAGAATCCAGAAATAAATCCTCATAACTTATAGTCAATTGACTTGATAAGGACACCAAGACAATTGGAGAAAGAAGAGTCTTGTCAGCAAATGGTTCTAAAATAACTGGACTTTCACATGGAAAAGAATATGTTGGATTCCTATTTCATACCACATACAAAAACTTGACTCCAAAAAAGGATCAAAGAACTCAATGTAAGAGTTAAAACTATAAAACTCTTAGGAGAAGACAATGGTACAAATTTTCTTGATCTTAGATTAGACAGTGGTTTCTTAGACATGACACCCAAAGCACTAGTAACTAAAGAAAAAACTAGATAAATTGGATATCTTTAAAATTAACAACTTTTGTGCTTCAAAGATGCCAAAAAAAAAAAAAAACCGGAAGAATGGAAGAATATACTTGAAAATTGTATTTCTAATAAGGGACTTATATCAAGAATATATTTTTTTTAAATTATCACAATTCAACAGTGAAAAACACAAATAATCCAATATAAAAACGAGCAAGGATCTGAATAAATTGTTCTCTAAAGAAGATACACAAATTGCCAATGGGCACATAAAAAAAATGCTGAATGTCGCTAGCCATAAGAGAATTGCAAATGACAACCACAATGAGATACCACTTCACACCCTTGAGGATGACTATAGTAAGAAAAATAATAATGATATTTTTGGGGATGTGAAAAAATTGAAACTGTCATTCCCATCATACCAGTGGGAATATAAAATGGTCTGAGTTCCCCTTGTGACTCAGTGGAAACCAACCCAACTAGTATCCATGAGGATGTGGATTCAATCCCTGGCCTTGCTTAGTGGGTTAGAGATCCACCATTGCCATGATCTGTGGTGTAGGTCACAGACATGGCTCGGATCTGGCATTGTTGTGGCTGTGGTGTAGGCCAGCAGCTGTAGCTGTGATTGCACCCCTAGCCTGGGAACTTCCACATGCCATGCTGCACCTGCAGCCCTGAAAAAAAAAAAATTAATTAATTAAATAGTCCAGTTGCTTTGAAAAGCAGTCTGTTAGTTCTGCAAAGTGTTAAATATAGAGTTAGCATATGATCAAACAATTCCTTCCCTATGTATATACACAAAATAAATGAAAATATATGTACATACAAAAACTTACACATACAAAAACTTCACATGTTCACATGTGAAGAATGTTCATAGCAGCACCATTCACAAGAGCCTAAAAGTGGAAACATCACAGATATCTATCAACTGAGGAGGAGATGAATAAAATGTTGTATAACAATACAGTGAAATAATATTTGGCAATAAAAATAAATGAAGTATTCATAGATGCTACAATAAACTTTGAAAATATTATCTTAGGTGGAAACTTAAGAGGACTATATATTGTATGATTCCATTTTTATTTAATATCCAAAATTGGCAGATCTATAGAAACAGTAGGTAGATTAGTGGATTCCTAGGCCTAGTGGGGACTGGGGATTGGGCAATGATGCCTAGTTGGTGAGGATTTTCCTTTGGGTGATGAAAATGTTCCAAAATTGTTTGTAGTGATTTTTGTACAACTCTGTGAATATACTAAAAGCCATTGAGTCTATACTTTAAACAGGTGAATTATAAGGTATGTGAACTATATTTCAATATTATCTGTAAGACATATGATAATATATATGACTTAAGATTAACATTGATATTAAAGTATTCATAAAATAATAAAAAAAGAAACAATTCTATAGAAAAAATATGAAGAGAAAATACATTAAAGAGGGGAAAGAGGTCAACACATATGTGCACAGAGAATTAACCTCACTAGTTAGCAGGCAAATCCAAACTAACCCAATCAACAAGATACCTTTTTTGGGGGGGAGTTGTGTTTAAACTTTATTTATTTATTTTTTTAACGTACCATTTTTTTTTTATTGTCCAAAAGATCAGAAAAGACTAAGAAAGACTGATAATATATTATTAGGGGGACGTTATGGGAAAATGTACATTCTTATTTATTGTGAAAACTGTTAAAACTGTTCTGGAGTGTGATTGAGCAACACTTATCAACTTTAAAATATTCTTGGAGTTTTTGCTGTGGTGCAACGGGATGGGTGGCTTCTCTGGAGTGCTGGGGCACAGGTTCGATCCCTGACCCGGCACAGTGGGTTAAGGATCTGGCATTGCTGCAGCTGCGAAACAGACTGCAACTACAGCTCGGATCTGATCCCTGGCCCGGGAAACTCCATATGCCTTGGGGCAGCCAAAAAAGAAAAAAAAAAATCTTATTTGACTTGGTCACTCTATTTGTAGGATTTTAGCCTACAGAAACATATGCCCTAATACACAAGAATATATGCACAAGAATATTTTCACCACAGCATTATTCATAAAAAAAGTGAAAACCTAGAAAGGGCTTTAAAACTTATCATTAAGGAACTTTTAAATATAACATAGTATAACTATGCTATGGAACATTGGAGATGTTTACAAAGAGTAAGATAAACATTACTGCCTCTGGAGAAGGGGCTGTGACTGGAGGTAATGATCAAGTGGAGCACTAGCTTAGATAAATAGACATAGATTTAGATTACAGATATATAATCATCTCAGCAATTTTTCAGTGTACAATTCAGTAGCATCAAATATGCTAACATTATTGTACGATCACCACCACCATCCATCTCCAGAACTTTTTAATCATCTCATACTGAAATTCTATACCCATTTAAAAACTCCCCATTCCTCCATTGAGCCCCTGACAACCATCATTCTGTCTCTGAGTCTGACCAATCTAGATACCTCATATAAATGAAATCCTACAATATTTGTTCTTTCGTACCTGACATTTCACTTACTACAATGCCTTCAAGTTTCATCCACAGTACAGCATTTTTCAGACTTCATTTCTTTTTAAGCATGAATAATAATCCATTGTGCATATGTACCACAGTATGTTTATCCATACATCTGCTGATGTACATTTGAGTTGTTTCTACCTTTTGGCTATTGTGAATAATGTTGCTGTGAACATTGGTGTTCAAATATCTGTGTGAGTTCCTATATTCAGTATTGGAATTGTTAGATTGTAAGGTAATTTTACTTTAGTTTTTTTTTGGAAACAGTCATGTTTTTCCACAGGAGCTGCACCACTGTGCATTCCCAACAGCATAGCATAGGGCTCCAATCTCTCCACAACCTCACCAAAACTTATTTTATTTTATTTTATTTTTGCTTTTATGTATTTATGTATTTGCTAAGAGTCATCCTAATGTGTATGATATTGTATCTCATAGTGGTTTTTCTTTTTTTTTTGTTTTTTTTTGTCTTTTTGCCTTTTCTAGAGCCGCTTCGCAGCATATGGAGGTTCCCAGGCTAGAGGTCTAATCGGAGCTGTAGACACCAGCCTACACCAGAGCCACAGCAACGCGGGATCCGAGCCACGTCTGCGACCTACACCACAGCTCACCAACGCCAGATCCTTAACCCACTGAGCAAGGCCAGGGATTGAACCCGCAACCTCATGGTTCCTAGTCAGATTTGTTAACCACTGCGCCATGACGGGAACTCCTCATAATGGTTTTGATTCACATTTCCCTAATGGTTAATGATGTCCTAACTGGGCATCTGTATATCTTCTTTGGAGAAATGTCTATACAAGTACTTTGCCCATTTTTGTTTTTTGCTGTTATTGAACGTTAGGAATTCTGTATCTATTCTGGATATGAATGTCTTGTCAGATACATGCTTTGCAAATATTTTCCCCCCTTCTGTGTGTTGTCTTTTTACCCCGACTTTATAAGAATGCAAAAGGAAGTTCTTCAAATTTAAATTAAAGGATTCTAAAGAGCAACATGAAAGCTTATGAAAGTAAAAGTCTCATTGACAAAAGTTAATATATAGACAAATACAGAATAAAATAATATTGTAATGGTAATATTTGATCACTTTTAACCATAATATAAAAGTTTAAAGAGAAAAGTGTAACAAATATCTATAACCATAAAAATCTGTTAATGGATATACATTAAGAGGCAAATTCTTACATCAAAAACAAAATGTGGGGAGGAGTTCCCGCTGTGCCATAGTGGGCTAATGATCCAGCTTTTCTCTGTGGTGTTTCCAATTTAATCCCCAGCCTGGCACAGTGGGTTAAGGATCTGGTGTTGCAGCTGTGGTGGGGGGTCAAAGTGTTATCACTACAAAAAAAAATCATCAAATCACAAAGGAGACAGACAGTAAGAAATGAATAAACAAATATAAGGCAGCAATATCTAATGAAGAAAAGTAAACCTGGGTAAGAGGGTAAAGAATTATAGGGACCCTATGTCAAATAGGTGATTAATACCTCCAAAACCTAGCACAGTGCCTTGTATATGGTAGACACTCAATGTATGTTGAGTGGGTGAATTGATAATGAAATATGGATAAGGGGAAAGAAATAAAGCAGAGAAAAAGGAAGACTATCCCAAAAGAACACCATGAAGGAGCTGGGGTGCAGTGGGCTAAGAATCTGAGTGCAGCGGCTCAGGTCACTGCAGAGAGGCAGATTTGATCCCTGGCCTGGCACAATGGGTTAAAGAATCCAATATTGCTGCAGCAGTGGTGTAGGTCACAGATGCAGCTTGTATTTGATCCCTGGCCCAGGAACTTCCATGTGCTGCAGGTGAAGCCATTAAAAAAAAAAAAAAAAAAAGCACAGGCAGGAGGATACATTTCACTTAACAAGTGAGACAATGTTTCCATAATTCTCCACCATCATATCCCTATAGAGTCTTCTGGGAGAAGTCAGGTTGACTCCATTCCTCCTCTTTGAGACACAGAGCCTCGTCCTCAAACTTCACCTCATCTTAAAACAATAGGGAGAAGCTCATTGCTTGATTACATGATAGAAGACAAAAAGCTTCTGTATAAATGAGCAGTGGATGGACAGAAAAGGGGTCACAGTCTCTGAATGTGCCTCATTCATACAGGGAAACGTCTATAAGATGCTATACAGTGGAAAAAACATGCTTCATTTTATTGCGCTTGGCTTTACTGCACTTCGCAAATACTGCGTTTTTTACAAATTGAAAGTTTGTGGCAACCTACATCCAAGCAAGTCTATCAATGCCATTATTCTAAAAGCATTTCCTCACTGCATATCTCTGTCACATGTTGGTAATTCTCATGATATTTCAAACTTTTTCATTATTATTGTATTTGTTATGGTGATCTGTGATCTTTGATGTTACTGCTGCAAAAAGATTACAACTTGTTGAAGGCACAGATGATGGATAGATTTTTTTAATAATAAACTATTTTTAATTAAGGTATTACATTATTTAGATAATGCTATTGCATACTTAATAGACTACAGTATAGTGTAAACATGACTTTCATATATATACTGGGAAACCAAAAGACTTGTGTGACTTACTTTATTGTGATATTCTCTTTATTGCAGTAGTCTGGAACTGAACCCACACTAGCTATGAGGGATGCCTGTACTGCTCATGCAGGAGGCTTTCCTGTGGTGCTCATTTTCCCAGCTGCATCATGAGGCTACATTAGAATAAGAGGCAAGGCACTTGGCTAAAATAGTGACATCACTGTTAGCAAGACACTTAGGCAATAACCCACAAATAGTTGACTATGTGACAGGATGAGTCTAGGTACCTGAGGGACAGAGCAGGGTCATGGAGACTCTACTGGAAAGACAGGATACAGAAATTAACTGAGACCAAATTGAAGCACCAAGGGTGGACCTAAGGAAAAGCAGAGGGAAAATTTGCTCACCAGGGGTCTGGCTTTCAATAGGTCAGTAGCCTTCGCCTAGTCACCAGTGCTCCTTTCGGAAGAAAGAAGAAAACTGGGGAGTAGGAAGAGCTGAGGTAGATAAAAAGAGGCCATGTGGAGTTCCCACTGTGGCCCAATGGGATCAGCAGCATCTCTGCAGCATCAGGACACAGGTTTGATCCCTTGGCCAGCACATTGGGTTAAAGGATCTTGTGGCTTGGGTCACTGCTGTGGTACGGGTTTGATCCCTGTCCCACCCAGGAACTTCTGCATGCTGCAGGCACCTTCCCCCCCAAAAAAATCAGTTCTTCTCTGAAGTTCCAAGGCAGGGAAATCCAAAGTGGGCTCTTCCTTCTCTTTGCCTGTGCTGAAAAGACATCACCCAACAATGTTTGGACTTAGGTTTCCTTTATGCCTCCTGCATTGGGGAATAAGTTATGATAGATATGAGTCTCATACAACCCTGAAGCTCCTCTTTGTATCTGGGCTACAGGAAGAGGTAGAGCCAACATTCTTCATTTGGAGAAGTACTAGCCCCTTTATCTTTAAAACCTTGCCTCCTCCAAGAGTAATCTCTCTGCCATTGCCTGAAAATTCTAGGGCTATTTTAAGTCAATTCATATATTGAGCACCTACACAAGGTCAGATGAAGGACAAAAGAAAAAAGACTCAATCCTGCCCTCAAAAAGGTCACAATCTTGTGTAGAGATCTAAACTCCTTGTGTACATCAGCAATGCTGTACTCCACTTCTAGAAATCTGAATCCAATTAGTTAGGAGTAGGGACTAGAGATCTTCATATTTTAAAACACAGGTCACAGGTGATTCTAATTTGCAAGCAGGGTTGAAAGCTATTGGTCTTGTGCAGTAGTTCTCAAAGTGTAGTTAGCAGAGCAGCAGGAGCAGTATCATATGGGAACTTGATTAAAAAATGCAAATTCTGGAGTTCCCGTCGTGCCTCAGTGGGTAACAAATCCGACTAGGAACCATGAGGTTGCGGGTTCGATCCCTGGCTTTGCTCAGTGGGTTAAGGATCTGGCATTGCCGTGAGCTGTGGTGTAGACGTGGCTCGGATCCCACGTTGCTGTGGCTGTGGTGTAGGCCAGCGGCTACAGCTCTGATTAGACCCCTAGCTTGGGAACCTCTATATGCCGTGGGAGTGGCCCAAGAAATGGCAAAAAAAAAAAATGCAAATTCTCACCCCCTTCTCAAACTACTGAATTAGAAACTATGTAGGTGAGAGAATAAACATGTATTTTAACTAGCCCTCTAAGTGATCCCGATGAACACTTAAGTTCATACAAACTGACAGTTATAATAGGCTTTTTTCACCCACAGTGAAAAATACATTTTACATTACAAAGCAATTAATGTACACATTTTGATTTTAAAATTTTATATAACAATGCCTAACTTTACTACATGCAATGCACCAATAGTTGCTATTCTATTCCACTCCATTCTATTTTAATTTTTTTAAAGAATTATTGGTGGTAGATCAACATTCTTCATGGTGGAGTGAGGACCTCCATGAACCCATTCTTTCACAGAAACAAAGAAATTCATGCTAAAATAACTAAAATCAATCATTTCAGAACTCTGGAAATTACCCAGGCTCACAGAAAAAAATGAAAATCATCTATCAAAGAGAAAGTACTGATGTCAAATAAGACGGTAGAAACTGTGGTGTTTTATCTTGAAGCTATCTCCATATCCTCGCCCTTTATAGGTCAGGAAAGTCACTAAACAAATAAACAGAAGCAAGAAAGATGAAAATATAAGATAAACATTGGAAGAGGGGAGGATGTCTGACACCAGACATACTGTTACAATATGCTATTTAAAAAGCCCAGTTCAAGTTCCCTGGTAGCTCAATGGGTTAAGGATCCAGGGTGGTCATTGTTGTAGCTTGGGTTGCTGCTGTGGCATGGGTTCAATTCCTGGCCCAGGAACTTCTGCATGCCACAGATACAACCAAAAGTAAATAAATAAAAATAAAATGTCTAGTTTTCAACCAAAAAAAATGTGATAAGTAAAGAAACAGAAAATATACATCATATACACAGGGAAAAAAACAACAACAGAAAATGTCCTTAAGAGGTACCAGATGTTGAGCTTAGTAGACATAGTCTTTAAATCGTTTATTATTAATATGTTCAAAGAACACATGGTTAAATAATTTAAATAAAGTATGACAACTATGACTCACGAAATTAATAAATAATAATGTAAAGATAAAAATAATTTTAAAAGATTCAAATATAAATTCTGGTGTTGAAAAGTACAAGTTGAGCAAAAAATTAAGATGTGGCTTAAGAAGATGTAGTATATATATAACAAAATATTACTCAGCCATAAAAAAGAATGAAATATTGCCATTTGCAGCAACATGGATGTATCTAGAGAATGTTATGCTTGATGAAATAAGTCAGAGGAGGTCAAGTACTATATGTTATCACTTATATGTGGAATATAAATAATACAGTAAATATATATGCAGAATAGAAACAGACTCATAGATATAGAACAAACTCGTGGTTACCAAAGGGGAGAGGGAAGGGGGGAGAGGCAAGTTAGGGGTATAGGATTAAGCGATACAAACTACAATGTATAAAATAGATAAGCAGGAAGGATATATTGTACAGCACAGGGGACTATAAGCATTATCTTATAATAACTTGGAGTCCAATCTGGAAAAATACTTAATCACTATGCTGTACACCTGAAACTAATATAATATTGTAAATCAACTATACTTCCATTAAAAAACAAAACATCTATTTTGTGCTATCAAGAGGGACAAATTGAAAATAAATAGATTATATACTATGCACACAATAAAAAAGAACGAGAGTAGTTAGATAAATATCAGACAAAATAGACTATTATTTTGTCTTTTTAGGGCTGCATAGGTGGCATATGGAGGTTCCAAGGCTAGGGATCGAAGCAAAGATACAGCTGCCAGCCTAGGCCCCAGCCACAGCAACACGGGATCCGAACCGCATCTGTGACCTACACCACAGCTCTTGGCAATGCCAGATCCTTAACCCACTGAGTGAAGCCAGGGCTTGAACACGCGTCCTTGTGGATACTAGTCAGGTTGGTTCATCTCTAAGCCATGATGGGAAGTCCCAAAATAGACTTTAATGAGAAATTATTACTAGAAAACAAAAAGATACTTTACAGTGATAAAAAGTTTCAATTCATTGTGAAAAATTAGCAAATGCAACATATATGCACCTACAAAAAAAAAGCAAATACCGACATAAATAAAGGCAGCAATGATGACAATAATATTTCAGACTTTAATACCCCACTTTCAATAACAGAACAACTAGGCATAAGATCAACAAGGATATGGAAGACTTGAACAAAACTGTAAACCAAACTGACATAACATATATCCACAGAACATCCAACTCAAAAACAGCAGAATAAACATCCTTTTCAAGTGCACATGGACTATTATCTAAAACAAATAATATACTAGGTCATGAAACAACTTCAGTACGGTTATACCTAGGAGATATTGTGGGTTCAGTTCCAGACCACCACAAGAAAGTGAATATAGCAATAAAGTGAGTCACACAAAATTTTTTGGTTTCCCAGTGCATATGAAAGTTCTGTTTATACTATATTGTAGTCTACTAAGTGTGCAACAGTAGTTTTTTTTATGTCTAAAAAAATGTATAGAGGAGTTCCCAGTGTGGCTCAGCAGGTTAAGAACCCAACTAACACCAATGAGTATGTGAGTTTGATCCCTGGCATCACTCAGTGGGTTAAGAATTCAGTGTTGGTATAAGCTGCAGCATAGGTCACAGATGCAGTTCAGATTGGGTGTTGCTGTGGCTGTGGCATAGGCTTCAGCGGCAGCTTTGATTCAACCCATAGCCTGGGAACTTCCATATTCCACAGGTGAGGACCTAAAAAGAAAAAAGAAATGCATAGACCTTAATTTTTAAATACTTTATTACTAAAAAATGTTAACCATCATTTGACAATTCGCAGTTGCCACAAACCTTGAATTTGTAAAAAAAAAAAAAAAAAAAGAAAAGAAAAGAAAAGAAAAAAGAAACAAACCCCCCCACAATATCTACAAAGCACAATAAAGCATAGCACAGTAAAATGAGGTATGTAGGGAGTTCCCGTCATGGCGCAGTGGTTAACGAATCTGACCAGGAACCATGAGGTTGTGGGTTCGGTCCCTGGCCTTTCTCAGTGGGTTAAGGATCCGGTGTTGCCGTGAGCTGTGGTGTAGGTCGCAGACACGGCTCAGATCCTGCATTGCTGTGGCTCTGGCATAGGCCGGTGGCTACAGCTCCAATTGCACCCCTAGCCTGGGAACCTCCATATGCCGCAGGAGCGGCCCAAGAAATAGCAAAAAGACAAAAATAAATAAATAAATAAATAAATAAAATAAAATAAAATGAGGTATGCCTGCATATTTAAAAGGATGGAAATCATACAAGTTATTATCTCCAACCACAATGTAATGAAACTAGAAAATATAAGAAATAAAAATTTAGGAAAATCACAAATATATGGAAATTACATATTCCCACAGAACTAATGGTTTGAAGAAAAAAATCACAAGGCAAATTAAAAAACACTTTGAGGTAAATGAAAATTAAAACATACCAAGTATGTAGGATACAGCTAAAGTAATGCTCAGAAGGAAATTTATAGCTAAACATGTCTATATTAAGAAAGAACAAAGATCTTAACTCAATAAAGTGAACTTCTACCTTAAGAAACTAGAAGAAGGGCAAGTTTACCCAAAGCAAGCAAAAGGAAGATTAGACTAATATAAAACTAGTGTAAAAATAAATGAAACAGAAAAAGAAAACTAATAGAAAAAATTAATGACGCTCAAAGTTACTTCCTCAGAAAGATCAAAAAAATTTTTGACAATTATTTTTTTTGCCACACCTGCTGTGTGCAGAAGTTCCCAGACCAAGGATCAAACCTGTGCCATAGCTGCAACCTGAGCCACTGCAGTGACAATGCCAGATTCCTAACCCACTGAGCCACCAGGGAATCCCCAAACTGACAAATCTTTAAGTAGATTGACAAAGAAACAAAAGAGAGAGGGCATAAATTACTAAAATCAGAAGGGAAAGAGGGACCACCAATAAATCTTACAGAAATAAAAAACATATAAGGAAGTTCAATGAACAATTGTATGCCAATAATTTACATAATTTACATGAAATAGACATTCTTAGAAACACTCAAACTGTTAAAACTAACTAAAAAAGAAACACAAAACATCAATAGACTTGTAATAAGTAAAGAGATTGAATCAGTAGTCAAAACCATTCCCACAAATAAAACCTAGAATCAGATGGCTTCACCAAATTCTTTATACCAACTTGTTTAAAAATAAGTTAATACTAATCCTTCACAAACTCTTCAAAAATAGAACAGAAAGGAGCACTTTGCAATTCATTCTCTAAGGCCAGTACTTCACTGATACCAAAACCAAATATATAACAAGGAAAAAATTAAACCAATATTCGATTTTACACATTTAATTTCAATAAAATGTTAGTAAACTTAATCCAGCAATATATTAAAAATGAGTGTACACCATGACCAAGTGAGATGAATCTCAGAAATGTAAGGATGTCTTACCATTGAAAACCTAATTTATATAATCTACTATATTAATAAAGGACAAAAACCACATGATCATATCAGTAGTTTAAGGAAAATCACTTTTAAAAATCCAACACTGTTTCATGATCAAAACTCTCAACACTCTTGAAATAGAAACAAGTTTCCTCAACCTGATAAGGGCATCTATGAAAACCTCACAGCCATCATCATACTTGGTTGTGAAAGACTAAATGTTCTCCCTCTAATAACAGGAAAAAAAGACAAGGATGTCTGCCCTTGCCAAGCCACAGAAGCGACAATGCTGAATCCTTAACCTCTGAGCCCCCAGGGGACTCCTGCCCTTGCCACTTATATTAACATTGTATTTGAAGTTCTAGCCAATGAAAATCAGTCAGAAAAAGAAAGACTGGAATCCAGATTAGAAAGATCGCATGATCCAATATATTAAAAATCCTAAGGAATCAACTAAAAACTCTTAGAACAGTTACATGAGTCCAGAAGTTTCAGGATACAAGATCAATATACACAACTAAATTATATTTCTATATGCTGACCAGGAGCAGTCCAAAAATGAAATTAAAAAAAAAATTCCAGAGTTCCTGTGGTGGCTCAGTGGTTAACGAATCCAACTAGGAACCATGAGGTTGTGGGTTCGATTCCTGGCCTCACTCAGTAGGTTAAGGATCCGGCGTTGCCATGAGTTGTGGTGTAGGTTGCAGACATGGCTCAGATCCAGCGTTGCTGTGGCTCTGGTGTAGGCCAGCGGCTACAGCTCCAATTAGACCCCTAGCCCTGGGAACCTCCATATGCCATGGGTGAGGCCCTAGAAAAAGACAAAAAAAAAAAAAAAAAAAAAAGAAAAGAAAAAAATTCCATATATGTATAACTGAATCAGTTTGCTATACAGCAGAAATTAACACAATGTTGTAAATCAACTATACTTCAATAAAAAATTAAAGTTCAAAAAAGGAAATTGCATTTGTAGCAGCATAAAAAAGAATAAAATACTTGGAAAAAAATTTTTTTAAGTAGTGTAAGATCCAGTAATCACCCTCTTGGTATTTATCCAAATGAGTTGAAATTTTATGTCCACAAAAAAATCTGCATGGTTTACTGCAGCTTTATTCACAACTGCCAAAACTTGAAAGCAACCAATATATCCTTCAGCAAGGGAATGAATAATCTGTGGTATAATGGGATATTATTCACCTGTGAAAAGAAATGAGCAATCAAGTCGTGAAAAGACATGAGGACTGTAAGATGCATATTACTAAGTGGAAAATGCCAATATGAAAAAGTTACATACTGTATGATTCAACTATCTGACATTCTGGAAAAGGCAAAACTATGGAGAGAGTAAAAATGTTCTGTGGTTGTCAGGGGTTGGGGAAAGGGAGGGATGAACAGGCAGAGCACAGAGAATATTTAGAGCAATGAAACTCTTCTGTGTGGTATTATAATGGTGCATATATATATGTCATTATACATTTGTGAAAACACATAGATTGTAGAACACCAAGAATAAAGCCTAATGTGAACTAGAGACTATGAGTGATAATGAATTGCCAAGGTAGTTTCATCCACTGTAACAAATGTACCATTCTTTTGTGAGAGGTTGATAATGGCAGAGGCTGTGCTTTGTAACAGAGAGTAGTATATGGGAAGTCCCTGTACTTTTTGCTAAATTTTGCTGTGAACCTAAAACAAGTCTAAAAAACAAAGTCTGTTTTTAAAAAGTAGTTCAATAATTGTACACTGAAAACTACAAAACATTGTTGAAAGAAATTAAAGATTTAAATAAATTAAAATGTATCTCATGTTCATGAACCAGAAGACAATATTGTTAAGATGGCAATACTCCTGAAATTGATATACAGATTCAATGCAAATCCTATCAAATCCTATCTGGATTTTTTTTGATAAATAAATTGATCCTAAAATTCACATATAACATTCTGATCCTAAAATTCATATAGAAATGCAAGAGATAATGAATAATCAAAATCATCGTAAAAAAAAAGTTGAAGAATTCGTTCACACTATCTGATTTCAAAGCTTACTACAAAGCTACAGTAATCAAGACAATGTTGCATTGGCATAAGGACAGACATTTAGATCAATGGAAAGATTTAAGAGTCCAGAAATGAATTCTTACATTTGTGGTCAATTGATTTTTAACAAAGGTACAAAGAAAAATCGATGGAGAAAGAATAGTCTTTTCAACAAAGGATAAGAGACAATTAGATAGCCACATACCAAAGGATAGACTCCTACGTCATACCACATACAAGAATTAACTCAAAACTGAACAAAAATTTAAATGTGAGAGCTAAAACTATAAAACTCTTTTAAAAAGACATGAGTAAATATTTGTGACCCTGGGCTAGGCAAAGGCTTCTTACAGGTGACATCAAACCATGAGCAAGAAAATTTTAAAAATAAATAAATCAGACTTCTTCATTAAAAACCTTTGTGTTCCAAAGGACAAAATCAAGAGAGTGAAAAGACAACTCATAGAAATATCTGCAAGTCATGTATCTGACAAGACGTATCCAAAATATATAATGAACTCATGTAGCTCAATAATAAAAAGACAAAAACCCTAATTTATGAAATGAGCAAAGACTCTGCATAGACTTTTTGCCAAAGAAGTTATATATAACTGGCCAATAAGCACAAGAAAAAATGCTCATCATCAGCCACTAAGGAAATCGAAATCAGAATCACAATGAGATACCACTTCACATCCACTAAGATGACTATAAGTAAAATGACAGGCAGTAAAAATTGTTGACAAGGATGTGGAGAAATTAGAATCCTCATATTGCAAGCAGAAACAAAATAGTGGAGGCTCTTTTGAAACAGTTTGGCAATTCCTCAAAACTTGAAACAGAGTTTCCATATGACCCAACAAGTCCACTCATAGGTATCTACTAGAGAGAAATGACAACATACACCCAAACAAAAAGTTGTACACAAATATTCATAGTATAATACTCATAGTGGGCAAAGGTTGCAAGTGCCCAAGTGTTCATCACTTATGAATGGATGGATGGACTAGGGCACATCCATTCAGTGGAGTATTGCTCAGCAATAAAAAGGAATAAAGTACTGATACATACCATAATATGGATGAATTTTGAAAACATTACACTAGGTGAAAGAAGCCAATCACAAAAGACTACATATTATATGATTCCATTTGTATGTAATGTTCAGAATAGGAAAATCTATGGAATCATAAATTTTTTTATAGTGAGTTTTATTTTTTCCATTATAGCTGGTTTACAGTGTTCTGTCAATTTTCTACTGTACATCAAGGTGACCCAGTCACATATACATGTATACATTCTTTTTTCTCACATTATCATGCTCCATCATAAGCGACTAGATATACTTCCCAGTGCTACACAGCAGGATCTCATTGCTTATCCATTCCAAAGGCAATAGTTTGCATCTATTAACCCCAAATTCCCATCCCACTCCCTCCCCCTCCCCCTTGGCAACCACAAGTCTGTTCTCTATGTCCATGATTTTCTTTTCTGTGGAAAGATTCATTTGTGCCATGTATTAGATTCCAGATATAAGTGATATCATTGGTATTTGTCTTTCTCTTAAATTTGATTTGTGCCTGACTAGGGAAGGAGCAGAGGATGAGAAGTGACTGCTAATGGGTATGGGGTTTCTTTTGAGGGTGATTATAATACCAAAATTAGATCATAGTGGTGATCACACAACTGTGAATAATACTAAAAACTCTGAATTATACACTTTAAATGGGGGCCTTTTATGATATGTGAATTATATGTCAATAAAGTTGTTTATGAAAAAGCATAATTTATTTTCCACAAATTTGTAAAGACTTTATGAAACAGTAGTAAACAGGTATATTTGGGAGAATTAAACAAAGAAATTGATGGTAGTATAGTATGGCATAATCTGTGACCACTGTGAATCTTGCTTTCCTCACTCTAAACTAATTACACCTACTTTGTCATGACGTGAAAATAAAATTAAATGATGAATATGAAACAACCAGCTGAGTGTTTGGCATGAATTGACATTCCAGAAAAGATGAACCTCATATTGCTTTGTCAGAGTGGTGGGAGTTATCTTTTGTCTTTTTTTCTTTTTTTTTTTCCTTTTTTGGTCCCACACACGGCATGTGGAAGTTTCTTGGCCAGGGATCAAACCTGCACCACAGCAGCAACCAAGCCAAGCCACTGCAGTGACCATAACGGATCCTTAACCCACTGTGCACAAGTGAAATCCAAGGGAGTTTTCTTTAAAAGAGTAAATTTTTATAAATGTACTGAGGCTACTACAACATCAACTTTTTTTGTCCTAACAGAGAGCAATGTTCAAGGTGTTTGTGACATGGTACTGTGCTAAGTGCAACCATTTCGGAGTTACAACTGGGTTCAAGTCCTGGCTCCCACTTACTAGCTACTAACTGTGTGACCAGAAAAGTTACTGAAATTACTTTCAGTTACTTCATCTCTGCAAAACAGGGAGAATACTACCTTCCTTGGAGGACTGTTCTGAGAATAAAGGGCTAGAAAGATAAAAGTTTTCTGATTCTCTCTCTTATATTTTCACTTTCTCCCTTTTTAATGCTTCCTTATCCTAAATAACCTTGCCTTACCTCCCCTCTCTAATTACTGAACTCCCCTTCTTGTTTCCTTTCAAATGAAGTACTGTCAAACAAAACAGCCTTCCCTTCCTTCACTTTTCAATTTAATTCAATCTGGCTTCATTCCCTAAGGGCCTGCAGATGCCCCAACTGACACAGCTCTCAATAAGGTAACAAGGATGCCCTAATTAGCAAATCCCAAAGGACTCCAACCTCAGCTCTCTTCTGACCTTATCTCTACAGCATCAACCTCCCACCCTTTCCTTTGTGTCTGTAACCCTACTTCTCTTCTCCTGGTTACTTTTCTATGCCTCTGAAATTTCTTTTTTGATCTACTATTCCCTAGGTCCCATGCATGGTTATCACTTTTTTATGTGCTATATTTCCTACATCCTCGGATGAATTAATTCAAACTTATGACTTCATTTGACACTGATAGTTGTCAAATATATACCCTAAATATATGTTTCTTGTGTGGAGCTAGACCACCAGACTAAAATGTCATCCTGGATGTTTTCACAAGCACCTCAAACTCAGTTCCCATCTCAATGCACTCTCTTTCCCTTCGCCTGCATATGTGTACACACCTCTGTATTCTTCATTTAAGGGCACTTAGCAGTATTCAGTCATTCAACTCAGAAACTTTCTCATATTCAAGTCTGGATGAACCCAGGCCTTCAGTCAAGAAGCATCAGACTGCTGGTGAAAACTTAATGAGTAGAGAGAACAGTTGATATCAATGTCAACCAAGCCCTAGAGAGTACCCAGTAAGTTTACTGTGTTTTTGCAATTGTATCTCTCTCTAATTACTTGTAATGACCATTTCAAACTTAAAATCTCCTCAAATACCCCATCTCCTTTCCTCTCACTGACGGAAGCTAACCATACCTCCCATTTTACAGAGAAAATAAAAGTACTCAACAGAGACTATTTCAGCTTCCTACCAGCAAATCAAAAGATGTACCTGCCATTTGTTTGACTCTAAGGCACCTCAAACTCTGCATGATATGACCTTCATTGCCCCATGGCCAAACTGGTCTTCTTCTGGTCTTAGCAGATGGTATCACCGTCTATCCAGTTGTACAGGCCAGCCCTTGAAAGTCATCTCTGACATCCTCTCCAACATTAAGCTCTGCTGACTTTAGCTCCTAAATATCTCTTAAATCGCTCCACTTTTATTCAGCTCTACTTTTGCTACTCTAATACAAGTGACCATGATGCCATACCTGAATTATTACAACATTCTCCTTGTTGATCTATTCATGTCAGCCCTGCTCTTCCATCTGTTATTTACAGTGTTGACAGAATTTTCCACAAAAACTGATATCATACTCTAATTTAAAGTTCCTAGAAGTTCCCTGGTGGCTCAGCAGGTTAAGGATCAATCTGGTGTTGTCACTGTGGGTCACTGCTGTGGCACAGGTTCAATCCCTGGCCCGGGAATTTCTGCAAGCTGCATGTGTGGCCAAATAAATTAAATTAAATTAAATTAAATTAAATTAAATTCTGACTGCTCTTAGGCAAAAAACACCAGGCTCCATAATGTGACCTGTAAGTGCTATGTGGCCCAACCACACAGGTCTTTTTTCCATCTCCCAATGCAGTCAAGGTCTTTCCCCTTCACTAGGGCATTAATATATGTGATTATTTCTGTAACGTTTTGTCTAGAATGATTTCCATCTCTGCTCCTTTTTTCAACTAGTCAAAGCCAACTGTTCTTTCAAACCACAGTGCAAATGACTTTCCTTGGGGAGGTCTTTTCTGGCCCTTCACACTAAGTTAGGTCACCCTGTTAAAGCACTAGGTGCCTTTCCTTCATATCACACACCATAATCAATTAACACATATAAACCATTTATAACAGTGCTTGACATACAATAAGCACTCAATAAATCTTGTTACTATAATTTCAATATATAAATGTGTCATTCTTTCCACTATTATTTTATTTATTTAATAAAATTAGAGCTGTTCTAGTTGTTAGAATACTGGCTAGAAGAAACAAAAATGTTATTTTTTTATTAATGTTCAAGTCTCCTCCTAGCTATAAGATAACATTACGTCAGCAACAGACACTGATTCCTTGTAGGTCCTGAGAGCTTGCCAGACAGGCATGGCTAAGTATAGGCTGAAAGGACACTGAGAGATCCATTCTAGAAGCCCCCTTTAAAAAATAGGAACCTCATCTAAACAGGTGTCAGTACTTCTGTCTTCAGCTCAAAAAAGCCAGGCTCAGTGCAAATCCCTCCTCTTGCTGTCATTCCTCCCTTTGATGTGAGACCTGGAAAGGAATCACACTGGTTGGGGTTTTTTTTTCTTTTTTTTAAAGAATATAGTTGATTTATTGTGCTATGTCAATTTCTGCTATACAGAGTAGTGACCCAGTTACATATATATATATATCCTTTTCCTCTCATACTATCTTCCATCATGTTCTCCCTGGTTTATAGAAGAGTATGTAGGGGGATAAAAGAGTATGTGATAATATCTCTGAGCTTGGCAACCACCTCTCAGGAGTTACGCAGAGCAGTCAGAGAAAATCACCAAGCATCCTTCCTCCTCACCCCCTTCCTCACAATACACACAATCTCTCAATACGCAGCTGTCCTCCATTCCTAGTGTTTTTAAAAAATCTGCTGGAGAGACTGACAGGCCACCACCCCCTAAATTCACCAGAGCCTGGAAGTTCAGCGACACTACCAGAAGTGCTGGTCCTCCTTTCCATTGCCTCCAATTTCAAGAACTTCCAGTGTCCCTCTAGGATGGTGGGAGGTCTATATTTCTCAGTGTTCCTTTGGTTACCTCAGATTTTCTAGACAGCTGAAGTAGAGGAAGGACAGGCAGAATTGAAGGAATTGGGCAGGCACAGCTGAAATTCAAAGGAAAAGGTATGGACCACTGCACTGGTTAAGTGCATAGGATTTGGTGTCACACTTGCTCTGGCATCTTACCTTGCCACTCAGATGCAGTGTGGCTTTAGGCAAGTCCTTAATCCCCTCCCAGCCTCTACTTTTTCATTTGTAGAATGGAGATAGTAATCCATCCCTCTACCATTAGATAGTTGTAAAGATTAAATGTCATAATATATGTAAAGCATTTAGCACAGTGCCACACATCAGAGTAAACACTTCATAAAATGTCGACAAGTTAAACTTGGCAAATTCTTTTTTCTAATCACCCTTTCTTGAACTTATGAACTCTCTAAAAAGTGCCTGTTCTCTCTCCCTCCCTTCAAAGCCAGATGTCTTGAAAGAAATGGCTCTGCTGTCATTATTCCGCCTACTTCATACCTCTCAGCTTACATCTAACTTTAACTCCATCACTCCCTGCAATAACTCTCACTTCCTAATATAACCAATCACTTCTAGGTTGCTAAAGGCAATGAAAATTTTCTAATCTTCTTTCAATTCCTTGCCTTTCCCTGTCCTCTGAGGCCATGGAGCATTCTTTCCTCCTAGGAACAGTTTTATGTTTGTTTGTTTGTTTTTTAACTTCAGTGTCACTAATTTCCTGGTGCTCTTACCTTTCTGGCCATTTATCTATCTGCATTGTAAGGTCATCCTCCTTTAAGTAGGCATTAAATATTTGAGTTTCTTGGGGATTGTTTCTAAGGACTCTTACTATCATTCCATGCTCTCCCTAATATAATGTCAATTATATCCTCATCCTTAATTATGATCTATAAGTTACAAAGGACAGTTATTTCTCAGCCCTCACCACCAAAGGAGCACCAGACTAGAATAACCAACTTTCTATTCAATATATTCAATGGAGTATCTCCGAGACACCAGAAACTCTACACGATCAAGGATAAATGTATGTTCTTCCTCTTAAATTTGGTTTCCTCACAGTGTTATCATGTCTTTCAATAGTGTGATAGTCTACCATTTGCACACACCAGAAATCAAGGCATCATCCTTGTCACCTTTTTTGCCCTAGCCTTTCACACGCTGTTGATTGCCAAGTCACATAGATTTTACTCCTAGATATTTATCAAAATTGTCTAAGTTTTTCTATCTCCACTACCACCATGCTTGTCCAAGTTCTCATCATGTCATTCCTTGACTATGTAAACTGCTTCCTAACTGGCCAATATTCACATCAATTCTGGGTTCATTCCAATCCATGTTTTTCCAAGTGACATTGTCAAAACAAATGTTAGAGCATGTCACATACATTCTCCACTCACTCTACCTAGTTAAAGCTCTAAAAATTCTTCCTAGATCATGGGAGAAAAAAACAAAGTCTTTAACATGATCCACATGGTTTGATCACTCTTTCTCTAGAGACCAAGACTAGGTGGGACAAAATGGGCACCTAGAAAGCAAAATGTAAGGGAATGCTCAAACTCAGAGTAGTCCGAGTTCAGGTCAGCACAAGAAATAACTGCCTCTTTTAGTTTTGCACTGCTGTTATCTCATCCTAACCCCAGCCCTGTGATCCTTGCCTAATCACCATAGTCCTAATAATAGCAGTTAACATTCATTGAATGTCATCTGTATTCAGTTTTTATAGTCCTACCAGCCTTATAGGCATTATGTCACTGAATTCTCATAAAATACTATAAGGCAGTTATTAATCTTCCCCTAATACAGGTAAGGCACAAAGAGGTTCAGTAACTTATCCACACTACACAGTTAGTACATGAGAGAGCTGAAGGCCAAATGCAGGGAGTCATATTACACAAACCACTTCTTTTGCCTCCAGATCCCACAACACCCTTCTACTTGTACTTCACACTCCAGTCATATAAAGACTTTCCAGTTCCTTAAACCTGTTGGAATCATTCTGTCCATAGGGTCTCTGTACATGCTATACCTGCAGTCAAGACAGATAAGCCATTAACTAATGTCCCTTTTATCTTTCAAATTTTACCTTTACTGCTACTCAATCATCCCCTGGCCACAAGTCTAGATTAAATTCTGATTATCAGTAATACACAAGAAGTAATCTTCTTATCATCAGGGCAATAAAGTTATTTTAGGATTATATATTCATTACTGTGACACAGGATTAAATTTTATCTTATCTGCTTGGTTGTAAGCAAAAGGAGATATAGGACTTCTGGTTTTGTTCACCACTCCATTCCCTGTAACTAACACAGTACTTGGCACATGGTAAAATTTTGGTACTTATGTGTGAAATGTATTAATTCAAGAGGTATTAACAAGGTTAAGGAGGTGAGGAAAACAGTGTTCTAGGCAGACCGAACAATATATACTAAGTCCCTGTGGCAGGAAAAAAAAATTGCTGTGTTTGCTAAGCTGAAAGAATAACTGACATTGTATATGTTAATACCATCTAACCAAGAAGCACCAGGAATACTCAGGCAAATTAAGGAATTTCCTTTTATTACTCATTGCTGTGAAGAAATGAATGACATGACCTGGAGATATGTGTCAGGAAGATCATGTTAGAAAGGACCTGTTATGGGATTGTAGTTTGGTTTGGGCGATTTGGTTGTTTCTGTTCAGCAGGAGAACAACAGGGCTTAGCCCTGAGTAGCAGGACCTGTTATCAGCAACACTGAGGAACTCCTTGTAAGCATCAGGCAAGTGCCACACAAGGGACCTTACACTCACAGCAAAAGTAGAAGGCAGAGCATCCAGTTTGCACCAGTTCTACATGGGCCCAAAGCCTATATGTAGGAGCGATGAAGACAGACATACCTGGATGCCTACACGCACACAGGTTTGTGATGCAGGACAGGACCCCTGAGCTTGGGAGATTTACTGCTTTTAAGTGAGCAGAAGCAATCTTGCTCTCTGGGGGAGGTGTTCCCTCATCCCTCAGGATTGCTCAGTACAAATAAAACCCTGAGAGATCTCCCTGGTTAAGAGTGGTTAGGGCTTTACATTCTTGGCATACCCAGCAAAACCACAGAGGAACACTCAGAGCCCATAGTGGACTTCCTCTCCCAACACTGTGTTGTTGAAAAGGTCAACATTTGGAGAATAAGCTCACTGCATGGAGAAAACTAACATTGCATTGCTGCCTTAGACCATATAAGATCATTCCCATCAGGCTACAGACATGCTGTAATGTTTTCCCTCACTTTCTCCTTCAGCTACTGCCCCACCTGATCACCCTATTAATGGGGTGGGGGAATGTCACACACAAAGTAACTCCAGTGAAAGAGTATGTACACAGACAGTGGCCCTGTTTTCTTTCCTTCCTTCCTTCCTTCCTTCCTTCCTTCCTTCCTTCCTTTGTTCCTTTCCTTGGATGGCTTGATGTGGGATCTCAATTCTCAGACCAGGGACTGAACACAGGATGCAACAGTGAAAGCACTGAGTCCTAACCACCAGGCCACCAGGGAACTCCCCGAGACAGTGGCATTTTGATGAGTGAAAAGAGGAAGGAGCCAATCCCATGAAGAAGGAAGGACAGGTGTAGGCAAGTAGGATGGTGTTCATGCAGGATGCCTGAATCCATGGGCCCTGGTGCTCCATGGAAGCATGAAAATGGCACCAAAGAGGTGGTTTTGTATATAGACAGGATGTGGCCCTGGTGTAAAGTGCACAGTACTCAGACGAGAGGCACCAACCCTTCCCACCAACTTCCAGGTCTACCTCTTAGAGAAAGCCTCACCCTGCATTTTCTATGGGAGATGGAGCACCTTGATATCATTCATTATCATGGGAACTCAGGTACTTGACCCAGCTTCTGTGAACTCCATGTGTCTCATCAGGGCCAATTTTCCCGAAATGGATTAATAATGATCAGATGCTTCGTTCTATACTTGCTGATATTACCCACAAATGGGTAAATAGCTGACAGCTGATGGGATGGTTGACAGCCTTAGGAATGGACAGGGACCCATTACTCCATCCAAAACTGTAGGAGGAACACTCCAGTTTAATCTGTAGTGGTTGATGGTTCTATCTGTTCTGATGTTTGTATGGGTTCATTATATCACCTTACACTATTTTCATAAAGCATTTGATAATTAAAATACTGAACCAATATCTACAAAATCATAGTCTCATTAATAATTATATCCTCATAATTAACTTATAACAATAATTTTATTCAACGTGTGATAATGTGTGGCCTCCTATCAGGTAATATGCTAAGCACCTACACAAAACAATCTCATCGAAGCTTCACAAAAACAGTAGGAGGTTTTCCGGGGTTTTTTTAAAGCTTCATTTTGTTGATGAAGAGATTGAAGCCCCAGAAAATAACATAAACTAATTGCACACCTAGTGGAGGCATGGGTGTGGGTACAGAAGGGCCAGGGTGGAGAGTTCCAGGTTCCAGGGCTGGGGCCCCTAGACACCTGTGAGGACCTTCATGGCATTAAACAGCAAATACAGGACGCAATGCCAGGTCAAAAGAGAGGCTATGTAATCGAACTCATACCACAGCAGTAACCAGAGCAACAGAGTAGCAATGCCAGATCCTTATCCCACCAACCCACAGGAGAATTCCCTCACTGCTTTTTGAAAGAGAAACCCCATACTTTCATTTTGCATTAGGCACCTCCTTATATAGTTGGACCTGAGGACTGGAGAAGGTCACAAACACAGACTGCAGAGCTCCAAAGCTCATGTTATTGCTTTTTCTTTTCTTCTTAAGAAGAAAATATTGAATAGGTGATACACACAGGCATGGTAGAAAATTCAAAAGCTTTAAAACATGCAGCCAAAGGTATGCCTCTCACCCCAGTTGTGGAGTTATCTGGTCTCTTCCCCAAAGTCAAGCACGTTTTTTCCACCAGGTTCTTCCTTTCAGAAGTACGTTATACATATACGACCATGTACATGTACTTGAACCCCTCCTTCTTACATACAAAGAGTTAAATGCCAAACAGCATTCTGAGCCTGCATTTTTCCTTTTCTAATGTATCTTGGAGGACTTTCTGCGTGATCATAATAAGGGCGAAAGTTAGAGTGCTTGTCATGCCTTTGTTTTAAGCACTTTCAACCTCTTAGCTGAACCTTCATCATACCCAAATGAAGTAAATATTATCTTTGTTTACTGAGGAGCAAACTAAAGCATATAGAACATGAAACTTGTCAAAGGTAATATGGCTAAAGTTGGGGAGAAGGAGGATTGGATCCATGCAGTTTTATGTGGGCAAGAAACATTTCTATAGTGCGAGGTCACTAGGATTTGGGAGTTCCCCTGTTAACAGCAGCTGGGGTTACCACAAATGGGAAGCCTTTGTACCTTTGGCAAAAATGATTCGTTAAAAGACTATTAGCCCTTTGTCTGTTATATGGATAGTAAATATTTATTAACCTTGGCTTTGAGTTTTAATTTTCCTTTTGATAGATTTAGCTTGCTTAATCCTTTTCCAGTTTCCTACTAAACTTTGTCACCTTCTTCCTTTATGAATCCTCTTTGGGGATATAGCTAGAACTTCCCTGGTGACTCCAAAATTATACTTAAAATCTTTGGAGTGTCTCTTCTAATACTTCTTTTTCTAAAAGTTATTTCATCATGAATGAATAACTTTTAAAGCATGTTTCTGCATCTATTGAGGAGCTCATGTTTAGTTTTCCTTTACCCTTCATCTGTTAAGGTGGTAAAGTACATTGATTTATTTTCTGATGTTCAACCAATTCCGCTTTCCTGGGCTAAACACAAACTGGTCATGATACAGTATCACTTTTACATTTTTCTGGGCTTTTCTTTTCTTTCTTTTTCTTTTTTTTTTGCAATTATGTTGCTTAGGATACTTTCTCTAGGTTTATGACACAAGGCGGTTTGTAATTTAAACTTCTGAAAGTGTCCTCTCTAGTTTTGGTACCAATGTTATGATACATTAAAGTCAAGAGTATAATGTACCCTCTATCTCTATTCTCTAAAAATTTTATGTGATATTGGAATTAGCTCTTATTTAAATATTGACAGAATTCATTTATGAAGCTATCTGGGCTTAGAGATCCTCTATAAAAATTTTTGATTTCATTGTTTTTTAATCTTAATCTTCTCTCAGGTTTATTAGGTTGTATTTTACTGTGTGTCCACCTCCTTTTAATTTTCAAATTTATTGATGTAAAGGTCTCTAGTGATGTCACCTGATCTGATTCTTGGTATTAATAATTTGTGCTCTTATCTATTTTTCTTTTTAAGTCTCACCAGAGTTTAATCCATTTCACTAATGACTCAAAGGACCTGTGACATACAGTGCGAAAATGCCCTATTTTGTATTTGTTTTTGCTTTCATTATTTTGGTTTTATCTTTAGTGATTCTTTGTATTTCTTTGTGTTTATTTTGTTGCTATTTTTTAACTTCTGAAGATGGATGCTTAGTTCATTTTCTGCCATTCTTTTTTACTGAAATATGGTTGATATACAACATTACATAAGTCACAGGTGTACAATATATTGATTCACAATTTTTAAGAGTTCGAGTTCCCATCGTGGCGCAGCGGAAACAAATCCAACTAGGAACCATGAGGTTGCAGGTTCAATCCCTGGCCTCACTCAGTGAGTTAAGGATCTGGTGTTGCCATGAGCTGTGGTATAGGTCACAGACATGGTTCAGATCTGGCATTGCTGTGACTGTGGCATAGGCCGGCAGCTACAGCTCTGATTAGACCCCTACCCTGGGAACCTCCATATGCCGCAGGTGTGGCCCTAAAAATGACAAAAGACAAAGAAAAAATTTAAGGCTATATTCCATTTAAATTTATTATGAAATACTTGCTATATTCCCTTTGTTGAACAATATATGCTTGTAGCTTATTTTATTTCTTCTATTCTTTTTTAACTAAAATTTCTTATTTCTTATTGAAATATAATTGACATACAACATTATATTAGTTTCAGGTGTATAACAATGATTTCATATTCCTATCAATTGCAAAATGATCATCACAATAAGATGAGATGTCTACTTAACATCTATCACCATTCATGCCTGAAAAAAATTGTTTTCTTGCAATAAGAATTTTTTTCAGCCAGGCTGATGGCATGCAGAAGTTCCCAGACCAGGGATCAAACCCATGCCACAGACGTTACCCATGCAACAACAGTGACAAACTCTGAACATTAACTGCTAGGCCACTAGGGAACACCTTGTGATGAGAACTTTGAAGGTTTATTCTCTTTGCAACTTTAAAACACAGTAGACCCCAATGGATGCCTGAAAGTGGGAATTGTACTAAACACTGTGTACACTATGTTTTTTCCTATAATACCTATGATAAAGTTTAATTTATAAACTAGGCACAGGAAGAGAATACCTAAACTGCCAGCATAACCACTCTTGCTCTTTGGGCCTATTTTGAAAATCAAATAACGGTTACTTTGAACACAAGTACTGGAACAGCACCACAGATGATCTGCCAGTTAGCTAGGAAGTGATTAATGGGAGGGATACCCTGGACAAAGGGATGAGTCACATTCCTGGTGGGACAGAGTGGGACAGCAGAAGATTCCATCACACCACTTAGAGTGGTGCAGAAGTTAAAATTTACAAATTGTTTATTTCTGAAATTTTCCATTTAAAAATTTTAGACAGGTTGATAGCAAGTGACTGAAACTGCAGAGAAAACTGAGGCTAAGGGGGGGACTATAGTATTCAAAACAGTATTATTATCTACAGTCACCATACTGCACATGACATCTTCATGGCATTTAATTTATAATTGGAAGTTTGTACCTTTTGACCTCCCTGGCAACCAACAATGTGTTCTCTGTATCAGTCAGTTTGGGTTTTTTGTTTTGTTTTGTTTTCACATCCACATATAAGTGAGATGATGTGATTTATTTCACTAGGTATAATGCCTTCAAGGCCCATCCATGTTGTCACAGATAGCAGATTTCCTTCTTTTTATGGATGAGCAATATCCTATTGTATATATATATGTACACCTCACCCTCTTTATCCATTTATCCCTCTATAGACACTTAGGCGGCTTCCGTATCTTGGCTATTGTAAATAACACTCCAATAAACATGGAGGTGCAGATACTTTTGGAGTGGGATTGCTGAATCACAGGGTAGTTATATTTTTAGTTTTCTGAGGAACTACCATAGTGGCTCCATCAATTTACATTCCTACTAATAGTACAGGAAGGCTCCCTTTTCTCTATAACCTAGTCAGAACTTATTTCTTGTCTTTTTGATAACAGCCATTCTGACAGGTGTGAAATGATACTCACTGTGGTTTTGATTTGCATTTCCCTGATGATTAGTGATGTTGAGCAACTTTTCATGTACCTGTTGTCCAGCTCTGTGTCTTCCTTCCTCTTTCCTAATACATGAATTTGATATAATTTTTCACCTAAGTGGGATTTCCCAAGTTTCATGTGTAACTGCTCCATTGCCGACTAATTGGATGTGTTTTATCATTTGCACCCAGAAAGATGATACAAAGTAAAGCTGAAATGGCAGCTAATTTTTTTATGGTTGAGTCATCGTGACTCAGAGGGTGTTAGCCACTGGGGTCTCAGCTAAAAGTGAGGGGGAGGTTTACCAACATCACTACTTTAATTAGTTCTGAGATAAGCACAGCTAAGTTTCATAGCTGTTTACTGTTTTTATAGCTGCAGGTAATTTTGGATCAAAACCGTTTTCTGCTGTTGGATTGCTCTGCTGGTCCTATGTTCTAAGAGATCTAATAATTGCACACAGTAATTCTCCAGCGTCCTCTTAAAACTAAGTTGATTTAATTTTTTTTTCTTCATAAGTCCCCTATGCTTTTTAGCAGGCACACTGGCCCTTACAACCTGCTTCTTGTGTATTAGAATTTGAAATCTGTTATTTTGGTGCAGGTACTGAGTATCACATGCATCATTTAGACCTACCTCGTTTGTTATGTATTTAGTTCTATGTTCTTAGTAATTGTGTGCACTTGACCTGACATGCCCTGAGGGAGGCCATTGGTAGTCTCATACTGACAACAGAATCTATCATAATCCTAAGCGTTATAACTTTCTAAGAAATTGTATTGTTCTGCAATAAAATATACCCTTCTCTGTCTGGTCGTATTGCACTCCAATCTTAATTCATTCTGTCATGATTTTAAATTGTGACTTACTCTTCCTTCCTTACCTCCTTCCTTTCTTCAATATAATTTTCACTTGTCTAGAAAATCAGCCATGTTAACAAACAAACCCCAAATAATTCTCCCTCATGGGTTGGCTATGTTCCTACTCTATACCGTACTCATTCCAGGATGCAGCTTACATTGAAAATATGGAAGAACTTTTAACTTTTTGTTTGGATATACCACAGATTCTATACCCATTCATCTGTTGATGGACACTTAGGTTGTTTCCATACCTTGGCAACTGGAAATAACCCTACTTTGAATATTGGGGTGCATGTAACTTTAAAATTTTTTTTGGTATTTTCTTTGGATATATACTCTGGAGTAGAATTGTTGTGTCATGTGGTAGTTCTATTTTTTTTTTGAGAAATTTCTATACTGCTTTCCACAGTGATTCCACCAATTTACGTTCCCAATTACATCAGGATAGGAGTGCTCAATTTTCTCCATATCCTGGACAACATTTGTTATTTATATTCTTTTTTTTTAATAATTTTATATATTCTCCCACATCCTGCTGAATAGCATTGAGAACTTTGTCTAGATACTCATGTTATTTATATTCTGATATCCATTCTGACAGGTGTGAGGTTGTATCTCATTGTGGTTTTGATTTGTATTTCTCTGGTGATTAGCAGCATTGAGTATCTTCTCATATGCCAATTGGCCATCTGCATTTCTTTTTTTAATTTATCTTTCATCACTCAATGATTTTATTACATTTATAATTGTACAACAATCATCACAACCCAATTTTATAGCATTTCCATATCAAACCCCCAGCCCATCCCCCCCACACCCCAACCTGTATCATTTGGAAACCATAAGTTTTTAAAGTCTGTGAGTCAGTATCTGTTCTGCAAAGAAGTTCATTCTGTCCTTTTTTAGATTCCACATATAAGTGGTAGCATATGATATTGGTGTCTCGCTGTCTGGCTGACTTCACTTAGCATGATAATCTCCAGGTCCATACATGTTGCTAAAAATGCCATTATTTCTTTTCTTTTAATGGCTGAGTAATATTCCATTGTGTATATGTACCACATATTCTCTTTTTTTTATATAATTTTTTTATTTTCTCACTGTACAGCAAGGGGGTCAGGTTATCCTTACATGTATACATTACAATTACATTTTTTTCCCCACCCTTTCTTCTGTTGCAACATGAGTATCTAGACAAAGTTCTCAATGCTATTCAGCAGGATCTCCTTGTAAATCTATTCTAAGTTGTGTCTGATAAGCCCAAGCTCCCGATCCCTCCCACTCCCTCCCCCTCCCATCAGGCAGCCACAAGTCTCTTCTCCAAGTCCATGATTTTCTTTTCTGAGGAGATGTTCATTTGTGCTGGATATTAGATTCCAGTTATAAGGGATATCATATGGTATTTGTCTTTGTCTTTCTGGCTCATTTCACTCAGGATGAGATTCTCTAGTTCCATCCATGTTGCTGCAAATGGCATGATGTCATCCTTTTTTATGGCTGAGTAGTATTCCATTGTGTATATATACCACTTCTTCCGAATCCAATCCTCTGCCGATGGACATTTGGATTGTTTCCATGTCCTGGCTATTGTGAATAGTGCTGCAATGAACATGCGGGTGCACGTGTCTCTTTTAAGTAGAGTTTTGTCTGGATAGATGCCCAAGAGTGGGATTGCGGGGTCATATGGAAGTTCTATGTATAGATTTCTAAGGTATCTCCAAACTGTTCTCCATAGTGGCTGTACCATTTTACATTCCCACCAGCAGTGCAGGAGGGTTCCCTTTTCTCCACAGCCCCTCCAGCACTTGTTATTTGTGGATTTATGAATGATGGCCATTCTGACTGGTGTGAGGTGATATCTCATGGTAGTTTTGATGTGCATTTCTCTTATAATCAGCGATGTTGAGCATTTTTTCATATGTTTGCTGGCCATCTGTATATCTTCTTTGGAGAAATGTCTATTCAGGTCTTTTGCCCATTCTTCCATTGATTGGCTTTTTTGCTGTTGGGTTGTATAAGTTGTTTATATATTCTAGAGATTAAGCCCTTGTCGGTTGCATCGTTTGAAACTGTTTTCTCCCATTCTGAAAGTTGTCTTTTTCTTTTCTTTTGGGTTTCCTTTGCTGTGCAAAAGCTTGTCAGTTTGATGAGGTCCCATGGGTTTATGTTTGCTCTAATTTGTATTGCTTTGGGAGACTGACCTGAGAAAATATTCATGATGTTGATGTCAGAGAGTGTTTTGCCTATGTTTTCTTCTAGGAGTTTGATGGTGTCCTGTCGTATATTTCAGTCTTTCAGCCATTTTGAGTTTATTTTGGTGCATGGTGTGAGGGTGTGTTCTAGTTTCATTGCTTTGCATGCAGCTGTCCAGGTTTCCCAGCAATGCTTGCTGAATAGACTTTCTTTTTCCCATTTGATGTTCTTGCCTCCCTTGTCAAAGATTAATTGACCATAGGTGTCAGGGTTTATCTCTGGGTTCTCTATTCGGTTCCATTGGTCTGTCTGTCTGTTTTGATACCAGTACCACACTGTTTTGATGACTGTGTCTTTGTAGTAGTTCTTGAAGTCTGGGAGAGTTATGCCTCCTGCTTGGTTTTTGTTTCTCAGGATTGCTTTGGCGATTCTGGGTCTTTTGTGGTTCCATATAAATGTTTGGATTGTTTTTTCTAGTTCTGTGAAAAATGTCCTGGGTAATTTGATAGGGATTGCATTGAATCTGCAGATTGCTTTGGGTAGTATGGCCATTTTTACAATATTGATTTTCCCAATCCAGGAACATGGAATATCTTTCCATTTCTTTACATCTTCTTTGATTTCTTTGATGAAAGTTTTATAGTTCTCGGCACATAGGTCCTTTACCTCCTTGGTCAGGTGTATTCCGAGGTATTTGATTTTGTGAGGTACAATTTTCAAAGGTGTCGTATTTTTGTATTCCTTTTCTAATATTTCATTGCTGGTATACAGAAATGCAACTGACTTCTGAATGTTAATCTTATATCCTGCTACTTTGCTGAATTTGTTAATCAGTTCAAGTAGTTTTGGGGTTGAGTCCTTAGGGTTTTCTATGTATAGTATCATGTCATCTGCATACAGTGACAGTTTTATCTCTTCTCTTCCTATATGGATGCCTTTGATTTCTTTTGTTTGTCTAATTGCTGTGGCTAGGACTTCCAAAACTATGTTGAAGAGCAGTGGTGAGAGTGGGCATCCCTGTCTTGTTCCAGATTTGAGTGAGAAGGCTTTCAGTTTTTCCCCATTGAGTATTATATTTGCTGTGTACCACTTATTCTTGATCCACTCCTCTGTTGATGGACATTTAGGTTGTTTCCATGTCTTGGCTATTGTATATAGTGCTGCAATGAACATTGGAGAACCTCGGTCTTTTTGAGTCATGGTTTTCTCTGGATAGATGCCCAAGAGTGGGATTGATGGATCAAATGGTAATTCTATTTTTAGTTTTCTGAGGACTCTCCATACTGTTTTCCACAGTGGTTGCACCAATTCACATTCCCATCAAAAAGTGTAATAGGGTTCCCTTTTCTCCACACCCTCTCCAGCATTTATTGTTTGTAGATGTTCTGATGATGGTCATAATGGGTGGTGTAAGGTGGTACCTCATAGTGCTTTGGATGTGCACTTCTCTAAGAATTAGTGATGTTGAACATCTTTTCATGTGTTTATTGGCCATCTGTATGTCTTCTTTGGAGAATTGTCTATTTAGATCTTCTGAACATTTTCTGATGGGGTTTTTTGTTTATTTGTTTTTGGTATTGAGCTGCAGGGGTTGTTAATAAATTTTGGAGATTAGACCCTTGTCAGTCACTTCATTTGCAAATATTTTCTCCCATTCTGTGAGTTGTCTTTTTGTTTTATTTAGGGTTTCCTTTGCTGTGCAGAAACTTTTAACTTTAATTAGTTCCCATTTATTTATTTTTGTTTTTACCGACATCAATCTAAGAGGTGGATCTGAGAAGATGTTGCTCTGGTTTATGTCAGAGAGTGTTTGGCCTATCTTTTCCTCTAAGAGTTTTATAGTATCTGGTCTTATATCTAGGTCTTTGATCCATTTTGAGTTTATTTTTGTGTATGGTGTTCAGAAGTGTTCTAATTTCATTCTTTTCCATGTGGCTGTCCAGTTTTCCCAGCAACACTTATTGAAGGTGTTGTCTTTTCTCCATTATGTATTCTCACCTCCTTTGTCATAGGTGAGTTGACTGTAGGTGCGTGAGTTCAATTCTGAGCTTTCTATCCTGTTCCACTGATCTATAGTCCTGTCTTTGTGCCCACACCTTATGGTTTTGATGACTGTAGCTTTGTAGTACAGTCTGAAGTCAGGGAGCCTGATTCCTCCAGCTCCATTTTTCTTTCTCGGAATGGCTTTGGCTATTCTGGGTCTTTTGTGCTTCCAACCAAACTTTAAAATATTTTGTTCAAGTTCTGTGAAAAATTTTCTTGGTAATTTGACAGGGTTTGCATTGAATGTGTAGATTGCCTTGGGTGGTATAGTCATTTTGATAATCCTGATTCTTTCAATCCAAGAGCATGGTATGTCTTTCCATCTGTTTGTGTCATCTTTGATTTCTTTCATTGCCTATAAGATTTCCTATAGTTTTCAGAGTACTGGTCTTTTGTCTGTTTAGGTAGGTTTATTCCTAAATATTGTATTCTTTTTGATGTGATGGTGAAGGGGATTGCTTCCCTAATTTCTCTTTCTGATCTTTTGTTATTAGCATATACAAATGCAGTCAATTTCTGTGTATTAATTTTGTCTCCTGCAACTTTGCCAAATTCACTGATGAGCTCTAACAGTCTTCTGTAGAGTCTTTAGGATTCTCTAGCTATAGTATCATGTCATCTACAAATAGTGATAGTTTTACTTCTTCCTTTCCAATTTGGTTTCCTTTCATTACTTTTACTGCTGTGATTGCTATGGCTAGGACTTCCAAACTGTTGAATAGCAGTGGTGAGAGCGGACATCCTTGTCTTATTCCTGATCTCTGTGGGAATTGTTTCAGTTTTTTACCATTGAGAATGATGTTAGCTGTGGGTTTGACATATATGGCCTTTATTATGTTGAGAAAGGTTTCCCTCTATGCCCACTTTCTGAAGGGTTTTTTATCAGAAATGGGTGTTGGATTTTGTCAAAGGCCTTTTCTGTGTCTCTTGAGAGGATCATATGGTTTTAATTCTTCAGTTTGCTAATGTGGGGGTATCACACTGATTTGTGGATACTGAAGAATCCTTGCATCCCTGGGATAAATCCCCCTTGATCATGACGTACAATCCTTTTAATGTATTGTTGGATTCAGTTTGATAGTATTTTGTTGAGGGTTTTTTCATCTGTTTCATCAGTGCAAAAAAATTCTATTTTTGTGGTATCTTTGTCTGGTTTTGGTATCCCAGGTGACGGCGGCCTCATAAAATGAGTTTGGGAGTGTCCCTTCCTCTGCGATTCTTTGGACTAGTTTCAGAAGGATAGGTGTTAGCTCTTCTCTAAATGTTTGATAGAATTTGCCTGTGAAACCATCAGGTCCTGGGCTTTTGTTTGTTGGAAGTTTTTTAATCACAGTTGAAATTTCAGTACTTGTGATTGATCCATTCATCTTTTCTATTTCATCTTGGTTTAGTCCTGGAAGATGGTACTTTTCTAAGAATTTGTCCATTTCTTCTAGGTTTTCCATTTTATTGGCATACCGTTGCATGTAGTAGTCTCTTATGGTCCTTTGTATTTCTGTGATGTCCCTTGTAACTTCTCCTTTTTCATTTCTAATTTTATTGATTTGAGTCCTCTTTCTTTTTTTCTTGATAAGTCTGGCTAAGGGTTTATCAATGTTGTTGATCTTTTCAAAGAACGAGCTTTCGGTTTCATTGATCTTTGCTATGGTTTTCTTGTTTCTAGTTCATTGATTTCTGCTCTGATCTTTATGATTTCTTTCCTTCTGCTAACTTTAGGCCTTGTCTGCTCTTCTCTCTCTAGAGGCTTTAGATGTAAAGATAGGTTGTTTATTTGAGCTTTTTCTTGTTTCCTGAGGTAGGCTTGTATTGCTATAAACTTCTTCCTTAGAACAGCTTTTGCTGCATCCCATAGGTTTTGGAGGGTCATATCTTTGACGTCATTTGCCTCTAGGTATTTTTTAATTTCCCCTTTGATTTCTTCAGTCATCCCTTGGTTGTTTAGTAGCATGTTGTTGAGTCTCCACGTGTTTGTGTTTTTTGCAGTTTTTTTCTTCTTGTTGATTTCCAGTCATGTAGTGTTGTGGTCGGTAAAGATGCTTGATATGATTTCAATTTTCTTAAAGTTACTGAGGCTTGATTTGTGGCCCAGAATGGGATCAATCCTAGGGAATGTTCTGTGTGCACTTGAGAAGGATGTGTATTCTGTTGCTTTTGGATGGAATGTCCTATAAATATCTATTAAGTCCATCTGGTCTAATGCTTCATTCGGGGCCTGTGTTTCCTTATTGATTTTCTGTCTGGATGACCTGTCCATTGCTGTAAGTGGGGTGTTAAAGTCCCCCACTAGTATTGTGTTATTGTCACTTTCTCCTTTACGGTTGTTATCAATTGCCTTATATATTTAGGTGATCCTATATTGGGTGCTTATATATTTTAAATTGTCATATCTTCTTCTTGGATTGATCCTTTGATCATTATGTAATGTCCTTCCTTGTCCCCTAAAATATTCTTTATTTTGAGGTCTATTTTGTCTTATACAAGTATTACTTCTCCAGCTTTCTTTTGATTCCTGTTTGCATGGAATATTTTCTTCCATCCTCTCACTTTCAATTTGTATGTATTCCTAGAGGTGAAGTAGATCTCTTGAAGATGGCATATATATGGATCTTGTTTTTTTATCCATTCAGCCAGTCTATATCTTTTGGTTGGGGCATTTAGTCCATTTACATTTAAGGAAATTATTGACGTGTATGTTCTTATTGCCATTTTATTAACTGTTTTGAATTGCTCTTTTTTCTTCCCTTCTTCTCTTGTTCTCTCCTCTTATGGTTTGATGACTATCTTTAATGTTGTATTTGATTTGATTTTTCTTCTTTGTGTGTATATCAGTTGTAGATTTTTTGGATGTAGTTACCCTGAAGTTTTTACATAGGAGTCTATATAGATATATGAGATTGTTTTAAGTTGTTGGGGGTCTTAATTTCAAGTGAATCTCCAGTGTCCTGCATTCGTACCATCCTCTTCTATCGATTTCTGATTTTGGTAGCATATTTGGGTGTGGAAGATTTCCTACCTTTACTGTATATATGCCCTTACTGGAGAGCCTTGTCATTTGTGGTATTTTTTTTTTTTTTCGAGTTGTGGCCTTTTTTTTTCTGCCTAGAGAAGTTCCTTTAGTATTTGTTGTGAAGCTGGTTTAGTGTTGCTGAATTCTCTTAACTTTTGCTTATTTGTAAAGCTTTTGCTTTCTCCTTCAAATCTGAATGAGAGTCTTGCTGGGTAGAGTGATCTTGGTTGGAGGTTTTTTCCTTTCATCACATTCAGTATATCATGCCACTCCCTTCTGGCCTGCAGAATTTCTGCTGAAGAATCTGCTGATAACCTTAGTGAGGTTCCCTTGTGTGTTATTTGTTTCTTTTCCCTAGCTGCTTTTGATATTTTCTCTTTGTCTTTAATTTTGGTCAGTTTTATTAATATGTGTCTTGGGGTGTTCCCCCTTGGGTTTATGTTATATGGTACTCGTTGTACTTCCTGGACTTGAGTGAGTGGTTCCTTTCCCATGTTAGGGAAGTTTTTGGCTATTATCTCTTTGAATATTTTTTCTGTTCCTTTCTCTCTCTCTTCTCCTTCTGGCACCCCCCTATAATACGGATGTTGGTTTATTTAATATTCTCCCAGTTTTCTCTTCAACTCTCTTCATTTGTTTTCAATCTGTTTTCTCTCTTTTGTTCTGCATCAGTGATTTCCACTCATCTGTCCTCCACCTCAGCTGCCTCCTCTATTCAGCTTTTGGTTGCTTCTAATGAATTTTTTATTTCAGTTATTGTATTTTGCCTCTTTGCTTGCTTAAGTTTTAAATCTTGTATTTCTTTGCTCAATGTTTCCTGTAAATTATCAATCTTTGCCTCCAGTTTATTTCCAATGTCTTGCATCATCTTCAGCATCATCCCTCTAAAGTCTTTTTCCTGGAGACTGATAATCTTCCAGATCACTTAGCTATTTTTCTGGGGACTTTTCTTGCTCCCTTATCCGGTTCTCTGTCTTTTCATTTTTATAAGTTTTTGTTTTGTTGGTCTTTTTGCAGACAATAGAGTTGTGGCCTCTCTTACTTCTGATGTCTGTCCCCTATGTGGCTGAAGTTGCTGTGGGGGCTTGCTGTAGGCTTCCTGATGGGAAGGCCTGGTGCCTGCCCACTGGTATGTGGGGGTGACTCCTATCCCTCTAGTGGGTGGGGGGCTTTGTCTCTGGGTGAGATTAGAGGGGGCTATTTGCCTGGGGGTTCTTTAGGCAGCCTGATTACTTATGGGTGGGGCTGTGACCCCACATGGATTATTGTTTGTCTTGGGGTTTCTCAGCAATGATAGGTGGGGCCAGATTTTCCCAATATGGCCACCTCTAGAGGAACACATGCTGATGAATAGTCCTGAGAGCTTTGCCTCCAATGTCCTTCCACAATGAGCCACAGTCACCCCCTGTTTTCCCAAGAGATCCTCTAAGAACTGCAGTCAGGTCCTACCCAGATTCCTGTGGAGATTCTGCTTTCCCCCGGGACCCAGTGCACATGAAAGCCTGTGTGCACCTTTCAAGAATCAGGTCACCATTTCCCCCAGTCCCATGGAGCTCTTGTGTGCAAGCCCCACTTGCCTTCAATTCCAGATGCTCTTGGGGCTCTTTCTTCCAATGCTAGATACCTAGGCATGGGGACCTGACATGGGACTCAGAACTCTCCCTCTCATAGATGAGTCTCTGTGAGTCTTCCAGTCTATGGGCTTCCCACCTGGCAGGTATGGGGTTGCTTATATCTCATAATTGCCCCTCATATCTCTCGATGTGGCCTCCTCTTTTTCTTCTGGAGTAAGATATCTTTTTGAACGTTTCCAGTCCATTTGGTTGAAAGTTGTTCAGCATTTGGTTGTAATTTTGTTATTTTTGTGAGATAAGTTTAGTTCCAGTCCTTCTATTCTGCCATCTGAATCCCAACTCACATTTGCATTTCTTCATTGGAAAAATGTCCATTCAGTTCTTCTGCCCATTTTTATTTGTGTTGTTTCTTTTTTGATGTGAAGTTGTATGAGCTGTTTATACATGTTGGCTAGTAACCTCTTATTGCTCATATCATTTTCAAATATCTTCTCCCATTCAGTAGGTTGTCTTTTCATTTTGTTGATGGTTTCCTTTGCTTTACAAAAGCTTTGAAGTTTAATTACTTTATATGACCTATTTTAAAGGTGTTTCCATTTGGATTACACATACCATGGACCACTTGGTTACCAAAGACCACTTGGTTACCACAGACTTGTAGTTACCAAGGGGGAGGGAGTGGGATGGACTAGGAATTTGGGCTTAGTAGATACAACTATTGCTTTTGGAGTGGATAAGCAAAGTGATCCTGCTGTATAGCACAGGGAACTATATCTACTCACTCGTGATGGAACATGATGGAGGATAATGTGAGAAAAAGAATATATATATATATATGTCTCTCTATATATGTATGTCTACATGTATATGTCAATTTTCTGTACAGCAAAAATTGAGAGAAAATTGTAAATCAATTATAATAGAAAAACCAAAAAAAATCGTAAATTAAATAAATGAAAAAAACATATACCATAGACCAAGTAAATCCCTTGGACATGCTTGAATTCAACAGAGATGTACAAAGTGGGGAAAGTGACTTCAGGGTGTGGTAATGACTATTTTATAGAATAATGCAAATGGCAACATTGGTTAGAATGTCCTCTTAAATATTAATCCTTTAACAGTTATGATACCCTTTGCCGCGGTTCTGCCTTGGGAACTCAGTATAAAGTTAAGTTTTACTTTGCAATCCAATGAGAAAAAATTATCAATTTCTGACAGTAGCATGTTGAAGATCCCAGCAATAATTATGTATTTGTCTATTACTCCTTTCAGCTCTATCAGTTTTGGTTTCATGTCTCTTAAGGTATGGTTCTGGCTCCACACATACTGAGAATTGCTATAACTTCTTACTGGATTATTCCTTTTACCTTTAATCATGCCAAATGTGCCTAGTCATTTTGTTGATCTGAAGTACACATTCTCTGATACTGATACAGCCACTTCTAGTTCTTAAAAATATTAGCATGATACATATTTTCTTCATCACGATACTTGGAATCTGCCCGCGTAGTTGTGTTTGAAATATGATTGCTGTATAATGAATATAATTGGGTCACCTTTCTTTCATCAGTTCTGTCCATCTATCTCTTGAATTGCTGTAGAGAATTTAATTTCAACTGATTATTTCTATGTTAGGATATCAACCTAGACTCTCAGTTTTTTATTTTTGTTGTTCTGTAAGATTCCCATTCTTGTATTTCATTTTTGCATTTCTCTGGTTTACATAAATATATTTTAGAGTACAATTTTTTATTGTTTAAAGCTTTTAATTTATTATGTCTTTTTTTATGGATGCTCCAAGTATTCTGATGTACATATATAATCACAATTCACAGTGTATTGATGTTTTACAATTTTGCATTAAATGTACTGCATTTAATACTACTTTCATTGCATTTAGGTCTATTAAGCTAACTAAATTTGAAATAAGAATTGTCTTAAGTAGTTCCTTTATATGCACTGAGCGTCAAAACAGTGTTATAATTTCAGCTTTAACAATCAATCAATCATGATTTAAGAAAATCCTGAGAAAAAAAAAAGATAATTTTACTTATACCTCTTTGTACTCATTCCATTTTCCTTCTTGTCTCTCTAAAGCTGCAAGCTTGCATCACTTATCTTTTCCTTTTTGTTTGGATAGCCTACTATGCCATTCTCTGGAGGTACATCTGAAAATGAAAGATTATTATAGTTTTCCTTGTTTTGAGGATATTTTATTTCCCCTCATTCCTGAAAGCGTCTCCATGTAGAAAGTTAGGGTTGCCAGTTGTTTTCTTCAAAAGCTCAACAACTATTGGACAGGGACACAATCTCTCCACTATAAAATGAATAAGTTCTGGGAATCGATGTGCAGGGTGCTGACTCCAGTTAATAATTATGTATTGTGTACTTGACATTTGTAAGGAGAGACAAGGTACATGTTGTCACCACACACACACAAAATGGTAATTATGTGAGGTGATGGAGATGTTAATTAAACTGATTACGGTTATCATTTCATTATGCGTATGTCTAGAAATTCATCACAGTGTACAACCTCCAAAACAAGCAGAACTTGAAAAAATGTCAGGCCACTTCCTTCTGTCCTCCATGATTCGAAAAGAAAAAGCTACTGTCCCTAGAAGTAACTGACCCTTAGAAATAACGTGTCATTGCTGTGTCTTTCATGTCTCGATTAGTGGCTTTGTCTTGAGCTTTCACTAATTAAAATATCTCGCGTCTAGGCAAGGATGCACTTGGGTTTATCCTATTTGAAGTTCACTCACTTCCCTGAATCTGTAGATTCGTGGTTGCGCAATTGTACGTTTGGATTTTTTTTCCCACCAAATTTGGAAAGATTTCAGCCACTCTTTCTTAATATATTTTTTTTTAAGCAAATGACATCTTCTATCTTACATGTTATCTGCCGTGAGAACCCCAAGATAACTGGAACTACTGCAACATGCTGACATGATGCTTTTTGAAAATCAACCTTGTATTTTAGAACAGTTTTAGAATTATAGAACTGTGGTGAAGGGTGCCAAACAGTTCCCACCCACCCCATAATCAGATTCAGTTTGGTAGGACACGCCTCTGATACTACTATTCCTTTGGAACATATTTGAGAGCCAGATCTGCATATTTCATTTTAAGAACTAGACTTCAAAATCACATGTGGGTCCTTTCCACTTCCAGCCACGGCCATGAGGAAATACCTTGTGGCAGTCCTGTTCTCTCAGAGAAAAATAACAAATCTGGAGAAAAGGAAAACACGTCTGCTTGCAGGCATCAGAGAACTTCTTCTGTGTCCCTGACCTCGGGGTAGAAGACTCTGGAGAGCAGGGAAGCTCCCTGAGGGGCATCCAAGAAGAGCCTTGTGCTGCTTCTTCCCCTCAGGCAATTTGCTGAATCCTAAAGCCCCCTGGGAGAGAGCACATCATTCTACAGGCAACCCCTCCCCACAAGAGACAGAGAAGACATTTGCTTCTAGTTAAACATCAGAGCTCCAGTGGTGAAGTGAAGGTTCTTTCGTTGCTGGATGGATTCCTTCAAGAGCAGCGAAGATGGAGGTTCCCTGGTGCTTTAGGGGTTAGGATTCAATGCATTCACTGCTTTGGAGTTGGTTTAATCCCTGCTATGGGACTGAGATCCCAGGTCAGCCTGCTGCGTGCCACAGCCAAAGATAGATAGATAGATAAATAAATAGATAAATAAATAAATAATAAAAACATAAAGAAATGAGGTGATAGCAATTGTACACTGCCTTGCAACCCTCACCAAAGCAGCTCAGACATCTCAGGAGGGGAAGATGGAAAAAAGGGGAATTTTTTTTCCCCCCAGGTTCAACCTCTATGAACAGAACCTGTGCTCCCCTTCTCTCACTCCAAGTCACCCATTTCTGTCAAACACACAAGATGATTGACAGCAATAGCACCCAGCTACTCCACTACTTCTCCTTTCTCATTTCAGTCTCTGACACCTTGGCATCACCTGCTGTAAAATGAATTTTATAGCGAAGAGGCAAGCATGGAACATTCAATAGGATATTATACACTTACTATAGAAAGGAACCCTACTGACTGTTCTCTTTCCTCACTCTTCCCTTCAGCCTCCACTGTGAGCAGAAATGCTGCTCGGGAAATGCAGTGTCTCCATTGCCAGGGAGGGGCGGGCGGGGTTTCGGTATATTTAGAATAGATTGTCAGAGGAGGGAGGAGAGGTCACATGTCGACGGGTGAGTCTGCAGTATTATGAAGTCTCAATGGATGTTCTCATGAAATAGGAAAAATTGATTACGATTGAGTGATATTCCTTTAAAACATCCAAAGACTAGCTCCTGAATGGTTGCCATAGTGACAGGAAAGCCCCCTTCTTCCCAGGTGCCTCTGAACAGACTCACAGAGCAAGAACTCTTCAGTCCCCAAGTGGTGCTGAGCCAGGTGCATCTGCATAACAAGCGGACAGAGAGGGTTCACTTGGCAGGTCTCTCTCTCTTATGAGACCCAAGTCTTCAAGCATGGAGATTAAGGACAGTGGAGAAGTGGGTCACAGAATTCTGGCATTGGGTCCAATGTGGCAGGGGAGCCAAGTGGACACAATAAAGAACAGCTATTTGCCTCCGTGAGATGGAGCATGAGATGGAGCTCTGGGGCAGGAGAAGGGCTTTCTAGGAACTATCCTTGATGTTCTGGCAGGGCCTGAGCTGGGCTCTGCAGGTGCTCAGGGGACAAATGGGCATCAGGCTCCTTCCCTGTGCACAGGCGACCAGACCTGCTGGCCATGTGATCAGTGGAGCAGCACCTGTGCCTATGGTCCAGCCATTCAGCTTCACGCCTCCTGAGTCAGGCCCTGCACTCCTCTAGCAGCACATAACTGCGTTCCTGGGATTCCAGCTTTCCTGTGTGACCTGGTGTGTGCTGAATGGCTACTGTGGGGCAGGATCCGTTCTGAGCTGCTCTGGGAGCCCTAACACTGCAAGCATCCTCTACTTACAGAGGAGAGCCAGAATCAAAAGAGGCCCCCTCCATGAACTGGAATATGCCTAGCAGAGTGCGGAGCACACAGCAGATTGCTTTCCCTTGCCCTGTTCATATTTCCCATGTGCTGATTTTGGCAAGCCAGGGAGGTGGCTGTTATACCCCCTGGCAGATGGGCAGGGTAACGTGCTGTAGAGCCACGAAGCAGAACCCCACCTGCACACGCCCCCCTCCTCTCTGAGTCTCTGGTCCCTCATGCAGGACATGGAGATAATGCCAGTTACCTGGTTTCTAGGATTGTTGTGAGGCCTGAACAAGATAGCAGGTGTGAAAGTGCTTGGATGGAGTAGGCGACTCCAGGCTGAGTTACATCCCTTCTGTGCGCTTGCAGTCCTCACCCCGGACTTGTTTCTGACCCTAGCAGCTCTGCTTCTCCTTCTCGCTGGATGTGCTGCTTTCTGACCCAAGAGCCCTATGGTAGGAAAAACTGGTTTCGTTCAAAGAAGTTTTACGTTCAGTCCCCGGGTGGGACTTGGAATTCTCCAAGGCAATCCTGGCTACCCCATTTCCCTCGGCCAGGTGATGATTTTGCCAGCCTCCTCTGAAGCTAAAGATGGCTCTAGGACCCTGTCCTGCCCAATGAGTTGTGTGGGGAATGTGTTGGGGAGTTCTGTGGTGTATGCCATTTTTTAATGGGAAGGACAGAAGCAGGACAAGACGATGACGGTATGTGGAATGCAACAGAGAAGCCTGGAGCTCTTGCCGAGATGCCTGTGTGTCAACATGAGGTAGACATCCTCACATGTGGAAAACAGTGCAGCAGGAGGATGGACCTGTGGCATCCTGGAGCAGCTGAATCACAGAAGGGGAGCTTCCAGACTTCTTCTCTCCCGCCCCCCACCCCCGAAAAAAACAAACATAAAAACCCCCTAAAACTCAAGGCCCTATTTATTTTACCTTTGGTTCTAAACTTTCACCTGAAACTCATCTGAAGTTAAGTTTTACAAAGTCTAATACTGGCCCTCTGCCCAGAAATTCTGATGTCACTAGTCTATTTTGCGGCTTTGGATGTTTTAAGAAACATGCTGTTATAAGTGCTGTCAAACCTATGGATGACAAGTTAACTGCTGTAAAGAACTCCCACACGTAAATCCCACCCGACTTCGACTGTCACGACCCCTTGGTCCATCTTATTTCTTGCAAGCCTATGACTTTCCTTACTTCTCCACATTTTCTTCAGGCTAATCCCAAATATTTGACCAGTTAATCCATGCATATTGCAGAACGTAGCTCGCTACAAAAAAGAATCCTTCAAAACACGACTTTAGGGAGTTCCCGTCGTGGCCCAGCAGAATCGAATCCACCTAGGAACCATGAGGTTGCCGGCTTTGATCCCTGGCCTCGCTCAGTGGGTTAAGGATCTGGCGTTGCCCTGAGCTGTGGTGTAGGCCACAGATGCAGCTTGGATCCTAGGGATCCTGGGTTGCTGTGGCTGTGGTGTAGGTGGGCAGCTGTAGCTCTGATTGGACCCCTAGCCTGGGAACCTCCATATGCCGTGGGTGTGGCCCTAAGAAGCAAAGAAGAAAAAAAAAAAAAAACCAACCAACAAAAAACAAACAAACAAATGAAAAGAAATGACTTTAGTGATACAATACCTGCCATCGTCATGCCTAAACCACAGTTCATAATCACTTAGGATCTCCTGTATTCTTCCACAGGCAAGGTTTCCCTTAATTTCTCATAAATCTCAAGTTTTCACTTTGTTTGCTTCAACGCCAGATCCTGTTCAGTCTTACTCAAAGCAGTTTTTCAATATGCCTGCTAATTCTGGGTGACATTCCCCCTCTCTTACTCCTTCTCTCGCTCTTGAGAAATGAGGCCTCTGTTCTACAGAGTCATCCCCATGCAGAATCCTGCTGATTTCATTTCATTGGCCTCATTTAACACACTCCTCTGTCCCAGCCTTTCCTGCAAACTGGGATTTAGATCTAGCCGTCTTGTGATTCAGTCTTCATAATTTGGCAAGACTGTCTCAGAGGCAGTGTTGCTTTAGTCCCATCAGGAGGGGCGCACTCTCCACTTTGCCCCCTTTTTGTAAAGCGAGCAGACGCTGGGGCTCAGGGCCTGGAGCGCTTGAGTCATCTGAGGCTCAACACGGAGGGATTTGCATTCTCTCTACCCTTCTTCGTTTATTAGATGGCATTTTTCTCTGAGAAGCATCTCCCCTCATCCACGATGTGGTAACCAGTGTTATCGTTGACACGCCACACACAGGACAGTTGGTTCTTCCTCATTTGCCTCGGCTTAACCAGTTTCAAAAGAGGGCATCTATTCCCTCGCATGCAGTCATGGTGACCATGAGGTCTTTGTTTCTTTCGGGCCACGAGGAACCCAATATGTAATCACAGTTGATGTGTTTAAATCCGTTTTACTTATTCTTCTTATTGGCACTTGATTTGTCCCTGTGTGACACAGCCTCATAAGCCGAGTCTGCCCACGCAGGTGCAAGGGCAAAGCAGGCGCTCAGTCGATGTGGGCTGGGAGTACGTCAACAACCTGAACAAAGTGTAGTGACATCATCCTGCTTTCCTGTTTTGTTACAACCTTATATGACTGTGCCTGTCCCTCCACCAGATGTTTGAACCCGGCTTTACCCCTTTGCTGTTTGGGGTGTCATTCACGTACTTGTTTTCCACGTACATTTGGAGACAGAAGAACGAAGACTCCCTCTCCTTCACCGGATCTTTCGGCTCTACTTGGGGAAGGAGTGACTCAGCGAGGCTCAGGGATTTGATGGTCTTTCGGCTTACAAAACTCATTGCCCCACCCCACCATTCATACTTGCTCACGCTCTTTCCTCTGTGCGCCGCGGTGCCATCATCTGCCCTTGCTCTACTCTCCGAAGGCTCGCCTGGCTCCGATTTCCTCCTTCCCTGACACTTCTATCTCCATGCTCTCATTGCCCCAGCTCTCCTATGGAAGTCGGTTATCAGGGCACCTCCAAAAATGTCTCTCCTCAGCTTCTTGCTCTCAGTGCTTTCCCCAGTCATGGTCATGCAGTTGGGGGGCCGAGTGTTCGGGCCTAGGTCACATCAAAGACCCTTTGGTGACCAGCCTCCTTCTCTCCAAACGTCAATCTTCCGGTTTCTAACCTGGGGTCCTGCGTCCTGTGTCCTTGTGAAATGAGCTCCATAGAGATGGCCAGACCATCATGGAGCATAGAGAACCTGGGATGTCGAAAACGTTGTACCCATGATTACTTGAATATAGCTTGAATTAATGAACATTGTTGGGTTAAATGTTGGGGAATTAGCCAACCCCTTGAATTTATCTCATTTCTCTGAGAGATCAACGTAATCTTTACACAGGAATTGTTAGGACTTATGCTAGCATTGGTTGGCCATCATATAATGTAAAGAGATAGTGTCCTACTTTTTAATCCCCATGTAAGAGTAATTTCTGGGTGGGCGTCTCCAACAGTTGGCTACCAAGCAGATCAGTTCTAGCTGTGGATCCCTGCCAAATTTTTTAGTGGCAGTTTTGGGTATAGTGTAAAATGAAAAAGACTTAATGAAATGGTCCCAGCTTTTGGAGTTCTTCCTATTCCCCATATTATTCCTTACCAATATGTCTGTAAGCAACAAGATTGTGTCACCTTTGATTTTGTAGTTCTTTATTAAGGTAGGATTAGAAATATTGAACTAGAACCTTTCCGGAATGTGGTGTGGACTTTGCACGTAATGGGGACTGCCTTAAAATGGAGATACATTTTTTCCTGTTTAACGTCAAAATTAAGCTATTTTCAAGTGGGCTACTCCCATGTTTGGATATCAAGCATTTCACCCCTGACTGAGGTTGCCCTTTCATAACTTCTGTAATAGTGGCAGGCAGTGTGTCTGAAAAATGATGAAGCTGCTGAAGTGAGTTATAATTCCAGGCTCTGGTTCTTTGTGGGCTCTTTGTGTCCTTGCAACTAGCACCCCAGGGTGTAGCTCTAGCTGTGGATTCAAACAAGGCCTGACAGAGAGAGAAAGCTTTTACTCAGACACAAGGCCCCCTCATGCTGTTGCTATGGGAGATGATGCATCCTGATTTTGTCGTTGCCATGGTAACTCATGCACTTGACCCAATCTTGTTCAGACTTGAGACACCAAAGGCAGATTTTCTTCAGCTGCCAGTATCATCTCCTTTTTCAGTTCGGAGTGAGAAAATAGAGCCAACAGAATTATTTTCCCAAAAGTATTCCCTACTCCATAAGTTATTTGGTGCCAAATTTGGGAAAGAATGACTTGTATAATTTTTACTGTTGTTAGCAGGTTTGTGCACACATAGATCATTTGTATAATGGGGATTACGGGGTGGAGCACACCAGTTGTTCCCCAAACTGTCAGAGGAGCATCCAGGTCATATATTATTCATGACTGGAATGAATTAAAATAAAGATGGCTATTGCTTATTGAGCACTTTATATTGACAAGGTTCTATTCCTTGTCTTTTACAGGTAGCTTGATCAGCACTAGCATATTATTCAATGTATACTAAAGCTAAAATAATAAATTATGCGATAATGGTGCATGGATTGCAACAGATAGAAACAGAGAACAGACATCCTGATAGGTGAGAAATGGTTTTCCAAAGTCATTTTAATTTACATTTCTGTTTCTCTGTGTAGATTTAATCATTTTCATGTATTTAAGGGTCATTTATATGTCTTTTTCTAAAATATTTGTTCAGCTCTTTTTGCCTTTTTTTTGTTTTGTTTTGTTTTGTTTTTTAGATTTTTAGGGCCTCACCAATGGCACATGGAGGTTTCCAGGCTAGGAGTCGAATCAGAGCTGTAGCCACCGGCCTACGCCAGAGCCACAGCAACGCTGGATCCAAGCCGCGTCTGTGACCTACACCACAGCTCACGGCAACGCCGGATCGTTAACCCACTGAGCAAGGGCAGGGATCGAACCCGCAACCTCATGGTTCCTAGTCGGATTCGTTAACCACTGCGCCACGACGGGAACTCCTTTACTTGATTTTTTACTAGTACATTTACTTGGGATGTTATCTCTGTTTTTCAGGTATTTCAAAAATATTTTCTCCAAGTTGGTCATTCAGTTTTTATTTGCTTGTCTTTTGTTTTGTGTTTTGCCAAACCGAAATGTCTTCTTCTTTATTTGTAGGTAGGTCATTTATCAATTACCCTTGATTGTGTTTGAATTTTGATTCTTTGATAGAAGTCCTTTCCACAATCCCAGGTTATACAGAATCTACTTGTATTATTTTCTAGTATTAAGTTTCATTTTTTTAAAAATATAGATCTTTACATCATTTGGGGATTATACTTTTTTATGGTGTGAATTATGGATCAAATTTTATCTTTTATCAAATGGCTATCCAGTTGTCCCAACAGCATTTATTAAAATACTTATCTTTCCTTAGTCATATGTGATTTCACTGTTACTATGTAGTAAGTTTCAATATACACATGGGTGTATTTCAAAACTTTCTATTCTATTTCACTAGTCTGTTCATTCAAGTGCCAGTACCATATGTTTTTAATTTTCAAGACTTTATAGTACGTTTTATTTCTGGTTAGGCTAGTCTTCCCTCATTGCTATTTTTTCATAGTGTGTTGTAGCTATTCTTGCAGTTTTTTTTTTTTTTCCTCTCCAGAGGAAATTTAGAATCAACTTGTCTTTCTCTAGGAAAAACAACAATAACTTGCTGGTAAATTTTTAATTAAAAATACATTAAATTTGTGAACTAAGTATATCTTAATGATATTGAGCCTTTCTATCTAAGATCAAAGGATAGTTTTCCTACTTTTTATAGCTTTTAGGAATCTTTAAACTTTTCCTCATATAGTTTTTCCACATTATAAGCTTATTTCTAAGAATGTTACCTTATTTGTTGCTGTTATAAATAAGATTTTCTTTTCCATTATATCTTGTTTCTGGTTATTGATTTTATATAGATATATATAAAGTCATTGACTTTTGTATATTAATGTACCAAATCTTTTATTGTTTGTTTTAGTTTTATTGCTACATTTCTCAACTTGTCCAAGTAAAACATCTTAATCTACAGAGCTTCCTCTTTCTCTTTTTCAATTCTTAAGCCTATAAACTTTTTTTTTAGTGTTTGATGTTTTAATTGTGTTAACTAATAGCTCCACTACAAGTTTGAATGGTCAAGAGTGTGGATAACTTTTTTCTTATTTTTGACTTTAGCGGGAATGAGTCTTGTTGTTTCCCAGTAGGAATTTATTTTTGTATTGATTTACATATATAAGGGGCACTTCCTTTGTGTGTATGTGTATCTAGATATCTAGATACACTCACAAATGCTACATACATAATATATATATGCATGTATAGGAAGTGCCTATGTGTTTCTATTTTGTTGAGTTGCTTTTTTTTTATTTTGTTTTGATTTGAATTTTTTGGAATGAATGTTGAATTTCACTGGATTCCTTTTCAGGATTTCTGGAGATTCTCATATGGTATTTCTCCTTAGACCAATCACAAAGTGAATTATATTAGTGATTCCCTAATTATTTAATCAGCCCTGGTTGCCTAGAATATTCTGTCCACTGATATTACATTTAAGAGATTTGCATCAGTAAACATAATAGACATTGTTCTATAGGTTTCCATTATTATACTGTCTTTATCAGGTTTTGGTATCAGTGTTATATTCATTTCATAAAAATAACTTGAATTTCTCTTTATCTTCGATGCTTTGGAATACTTTGTGTAGTACTGGGAGAAATAACTTATGTAGCCTTGTGTTTAGTTGATAATTAAGTTTTGGTAAAATTCTTCTGTGAAAATTTCAAGGCTTGGTACTTTTCTGTGAGGTAGTTCTTTAATAATAAATCTCCCTATTTCTTCTATGGAAATTGGTTTCTTTAATATCTATCTCCATTGGAGTCATTTTGACAAATTATTTTTTTCCTAGGAAGTCATACTTTCAATTTACTGAACAAAGAAATATTTTGTTATTATTTTTAGTTTTCTGTTTTAATAGTTATTTTTCTATTTTCATTTCTTATTTTGTGTATCTGTTTTCTGTTTATCTCTTATTACATTAATTAGTGTTTGATTCCTTAATTCACTTTTAAAAACAGTATTTTGATTTATTTACTTCCTCTCGGTTTCCATTTCTTATACCTTTAATATTTTATCTTTATCATTGCTTCCTATTTTTTTCCTTTGGTTTATTTTGTTGTTTTCTGCCTAACTTTAGGAGTATAAATTTTAATTCATTAATTTAATTTAAAAATTCTATTGATGTAAATATTTGTATTTAATAAAAATATTAATTTCCTCTAATAACTGCTAAAATATATCCACATGTTATGACATATGGAGGCTCTAATATCATTGTTGTGTTTTTTCAAATGCTGCAATTTTGTTTTTTAGTTCCCCTCTCATTCGAGTCTTATTGATCCAGCATGCTTCCTCTGTGCACCTCTGCCATCCTTAAAAGAGTTTTTAAATTTTCTGATGTAAAGACTTTTAGAAAAAAAAATTTCCCTTCATTGTACTATGATAAAAAGAATGCTGGTTGTGTTATTTCTATTTTATTGAATTTTCTGATACTTTGTGACCTGGCATAAAGTAAAGTTTTAGGAATAGTTCTCATGTGCTTGAGTAGGTGTTTTTCTATTGCCTAGTTATAAAGTTTGATCTATATCCAGAGGATCTATCTTATTGAGTATGTGGAATTAGCTCGTTTTTCCTAGGGCTTTTTGTGGGCCACCATGGGGAGGTGAAAAGAGAAGAGTTAACATATAGGAATACAGATGGGTGCTTTGCTCTGGGGGCTGATACATAGCCAGAGACATAGATTCTCTTGATAATCATAAGCACTCATTCTTTACTCAATAAATATTCAAATATGCCCTCTATGACCAAGCATCTTGCATTTAATTCAGGTTTCTACTTAAAAGGCACAGACAGATCTAACCACAGTTAAAATCCCTGTCATTATCATTGTGACACTGCTTTCATTTTCTTCTTGGTGCTTAGTACTCCTCTGCTGATATTCAATTCTTATTTTCCTTAGTATTTCCCCACTATAACATAAATTCTACAGGGACACAGATTTTTGCCCGTTGTTTTCCCCCTATTCTAGCTATACTACCTAGAATCCTTCCAATCACAAGATACATTCTAAATAAATGTTTGCTATATAATATATGAATAAGATCCACCTCATTACTTCAGAGAATGAAACATCTGATATAGGGGCAGGCATGGTAACATATTTTTATAAGGAAATAATTAAATATGATGCCATTGCACTTCACTCCATCATTCGACATTCAGCATATATTTAATAAGCATCTGCTTTGTTCGAGCCCCTGTGGGTATAGAAATAAATGCAGCACAGTTCTTGATCTATACTATATTGGCTCTAGTATGAACATCTCAGTTATGAATTATGCATTAGATTTTTACACATTTAGCATCAATAACTACAAAACAATCCAGAACAAATAAAACAACAACAACAATAAAGAAAAACAACTCACACCAACTTAAACTAGTAGTTCTCAACACTTGCAGACCTGTAGAATCATCTGGGAAATTTTTTAAAGACAAACTTCTTGCAAAATAGTAAAATTCTTATGAAGGGGAATTCAGCAATATCTAGCATATACCTGTTAGCTCATAAATCCTGATTCTCAAAATCAAATATGAAAACGTTATGGATTGTGGAAATATGTTTTATAATGAAAACTGGAATAAGTAAATATCCATGAATAGAGGACTTGAAAAAACAGTCTAATGTTATAAAGCTATAAAAAGGAATGATGACTATTTCTATATATTGATTTGGAACACTTTCTGGGATATAGTGACAAGTGATGAAAACTCAAGGTGGGGAAACTAATAGTACATTATCACTTACTACACATGGTGAGTATGAATACATATGGAATGATAATCAACAAACTAATAAATGTACATATATGAGAATGTACACAGTGGGAGAGACAGGAAGAAAAGCTGGATTTTGCTGAAGTACATTATTTTGTAGGTTTGACTTTGGTATTATGTAAATTTTCCATATATTTATAAAAACAAGTTAAGATAGGAGTTACCTTGTAGCACAGCAGGTTAAGGATCCAATGTTGTCACTGCAGCTGCTCAGGTCACCCGCTGTGGTGAGGGTTCGATCCCTTGCCTGGGAACTTTCACATGCTGTGGGTGCAGCCAAAAAAATAAAAGTGCTAAGAAATAAATGGATAATTTGAAAATTCTTAAATAGAAGGAAATAACCAAAAAAATTATCCTTCCATCTGTTCATTTTCTTTGTTACCAAATAATTAATGAGGGGAAGATTCTCTTTAAAGAAGTAGTCTAGGTAATAAATGAAGAAAGATAAATATCCTCATTCTATATGTCGTAATGAACTATGGGTGTAGACACTAATCATCAGTGTCTGCTAACATCATAAAAAAGAGACAACCAGTATTATATACATCCAGGTAGAGGTATACAGCACTACCTGTGAGGTATTCTTGCTTGAAGAAAGAAGAAGAAGAAGAAGAAGAAGAAGAAGAAGAAGAAGAAGAAGGAGAAGGAGAAGGAGAAGGAGAAGGAGAAGGAGAAGGAGAAGGAGAAGGAGAAGGAAAAGAAGAAAGAAGAAGGAGAAGGAAAAGAAGAAGAAGAAGGAGGAGGAAAAGCAGACCTGACTCCAAAGAAAAAGCAGATTGGACTCCAATGATGCCTTTATCTCTAACGACCAATTTACAGAAAAGCCAGGAGACAGAGGGACTTGTTAAACAATGACAAAGGGAGGATGTCAGCAAAATCCAGAAACTCTAGTGAATAAAGGACCCAAACTGTTCAACGTATAAATTACAAGAAAAACAAATGAGAAGCAGAGACAACTATAGGGTAAAAGAGATTTAACAAGTATGTTAAATTGTAATCCCCAAGAGTAAACTGGATCCTGATTTGAAAATCACATTTCAAGAAGATATTTATGACACAACTGGAAAATTTAAACTAGGAATGAGTATTTAAAGATATTTAGGAATTATAATTAATTTTACATGTAATACTGTTTATGTGCTTGTATTTTTTAGAGTATCCATGTCTTTTAGAGATACATACTGAAATAATCTTTTATTAAGTGATATGACGTTTAGGATTAGCTTCAAAAAAATCTTTGGGCGGAGAGAAGTGGGTGGGAGTATAGATGAAATAAAACTAAGTTCTTAATTGTTGAAACTATGTGAAATCTACATGGGTTCTTTACAGTGTTACATCTTGTCATATATCTGACGCTTTAACAGAAAATATTTTTAAATGTCCAAAACCATAACATAGACTAACTAACCAGAATTTCTAGACATGGAGCCAGGGCATTAATATTGCTAAAGGCTACTTTCAAATGAGTTTACAAATGCAATTAAAGTTTAGAGACCATAGTATAAATAAGGTAACCTTTTTTTCCCTTGTGATAAGAAGTCTAGAAGTACACTTGGCATTAGTTTAGCTGTTCAAAGATGCCATAAGGATATCATAGCTCCTAGCCTCCACTCAACCATTTTCAGCAGGTTGACTCTGTGACCACATGCTTATCACAATATGGCTGCAACTGCTCCAGTCATCTCTATCACATCCAAAGTGCTATCTTTTTCTATAGAAGTCCCCAGTATATCCCCATACACATTATTGGCAAGAACTGGGCCACATGGCACCCTTCAGTGTAGGGGAGCCTGGGTAAACCACGACAAAGGAAAATGGGATAGCCATGATTGAACTGGAGAAATTCTGACTCCCTCTTTCCCCCGGGTTAGACATATTGCTTCTTTTTAAAAAATCAATTTTTCTTACCATAAGATATTGGTAGGAAAGGCTATTGGTTCGGCAATGAACAAATCCAATTAGAAGGAGAAGCAGAGCTTCTAGGGTCAAAAACACTATCAAGGGTAAGGACTAACTATGCACTGAAGGATATAAACCTACAAGGATGGAGTTGTATGCCATCTCCTGGCACTCTCATACCTCCTACCTTGTTCAGTTCTCACAATGATCCTATAAATAAGGTATTTGATCAGGCCACCTAAGATGGCTATTCTTTTGTTCTCTATACATCCCTTGGGTGACCTACTGCTTCACCTACACCCTACACATGACTGACCTTCCTTCTTAATCATAGAGTGTAATCAGTAAATGCCTACATGCTTGCTACAAGCCCCAGCTAGTGATTGTTCTAATCTTTAGATCAGAACATCTCCACTCTGATAACTTATCAAGGGGGCTGTGAGGGGGGAGATCCTCCACTGGTTTCCCTGGTAACCAGTGAGTCAACTTGATGTCAATTCCCCCTCTAAATGGTAACTTCCTCCTCCTCCCAGGAGCAAAGACCACTGCCATGTCCTGCCCACTGTCTGCTGCACACTGTAGGGTATCCCTCCAGGACCTTGCTTCAGACATTAAGATCCCCGACTCATTTTTTTAATTAATTAAAATATGGTTGATTAACAATGTTGTGTCAATTTCTTCAGAGCTCTTTCTTTAGTCTTGAGGCTGGGCAAGTATGGGCCTTGCTGGTCTGTGGAGTGCAGCCCAACAAGAGGTAACTGGCATTACTTCTATGTTACACATGAGGAACCAGAGATTCATAGAAGAGAGGTGAGGAGGCTTATTCAGGGTTCTGATCAGTGGCTTCACAGTGCATTACCTCTTTGCAGTGGGTCAAAGTCCCTTTTCTGGCTTACCAATATCACTGTCTAAAACATAAACAAGGGAAGTTCCCATCGTGGCCCAGCAGAAACGAATCTGACTAGCATCCAAGAGGACTGGGGTTCCATCCCTGCCTTGCTCAGTGGGTTGGGGACTCAGCACTGCCTTGGGCAGTGGTGTGGGTCTCAGGCGTGGCTCAGGTCCGGAGTTGCTGTGTGCTGTGGCAGCTACAGCTCAGATTTGACCCCCGAGCCTAGGAAGCTCCTTATGCCGCAGGTGCAGCCCTAAAAAGACAGAAAATTAAAAATAAATAAAACAAACAGGGGAAGAAAAAGAGGTCCACTATTTTCTCAGCACCGTGCTAGGTATAGTCCATGTCAGGAAGGGGACATATTTTGACTCTGGCTACTCCTTTGATAATGAGCTCTTCCAGAAAGGGTGGGGGCACTGGGGTGGTCCACAGTAAAACTTGTCCTTCATTGTAGTTGTTACGTTTGCACACTCAGGTCATAATTGTTATCTTGGTTCCCACTAACTCAGTCAGGCATTGGTAGATAATGTGAGACCTAACACTGATACCTGGGGATCTGTGAGGCTTGGTAATATCACATCCTCACATTGACTGCCATGCTGCCAATATTGCCGGGAGTTTAGACCTCTTCGTCCTACAGAATGAATATGATGTGACTTTGTGCCCTACGGGCACAGATCAGATTCTGCTGGGAAATCAACAGGACCTTTCTCGTGCCCCCAGCTTCCCTGTAGGCCTTGAATAGTGTGCCATCCATAGAGACAAACGTTATGGAATTATGTCCAATTTGGTCATTGCAACTTTTTACTCACTGCCAGAATTTGGGGAAGCCACCTCACACACATCCTGAATCACTATCCTTTTTTTTTTTTTTCTTTGTCTTTTTGCCATTTTCTTGGCCCGATCTCATAGCATATGGTAGTTCCCAGGCTAGGGGTCGAATCGGAGCTGTAGCCACCAGCCTACACCAGAGCCACAGCAACATGGGATCCAAGCCACGTCTGCAACCTACACCACAGCTCATGGCAACGCCAGATCCTTAACCCACTGAGCAAGGCCAGGGATCGAACCCACAATCTCATGGTTCCTAGTCGGATTCGTTAACCACTGAGCCACGACGGGAACTCCATGAATCACTATCCTTTAAGGTTAGATCCTCCTTACTTACATCTCCTTCCCTTCAAACCCTCGCTGTTCCCTTCTTAAATGTGCAAAATGTATGCTTGCAGCTCATTTATCCTTCCAGACCAGAGTTCTTTTGGGTTTGGCACGCATTGAAGAACATGGATACGGATGGGGTGTTCTGTCATTAGCACCACTCAGGAGCTCAGCCTTTAGGTGTTTTAAAAAATATATGTATTAATGTATTTTCTTTCCCTTATTCATTTATACCTTACCAAATTGGCAAAAGAAGCTAAAGCAGTTTGGGAAGTTAAATATGTCCTATGAGCACCAATGAAAGCAGGGTGCAAAAAGAAATACAAAGGTAGAAATCAAACATTAACCTCTAATCCAGGAACTGTCAGCTAAACCAGCAGAAGCCATCTGCGGTCTTTCTTGCTCGTTCACCATGTGACAATGTATTCTTCTGTACATTTATTGGTGTGGCAAAAGGTCACTGAGAGACCGTAGTAGAGCTCGGAAAAGCAGTCTCAGGAGGAGATAATCCATCTCAGTCTGTTAGAGACTAGAGAAAGCCTTTTACTCAGAGCCCCAAACGTGAGGAAAGACCTATAATCGGATACTTAGTTGATACATAGCATATCAGGTGATAGATACAGTGACATGACTGTATACAGCAGCCTGTGGACAAATCTTTTTTTTTCTTATCCTCTCAAGCTAAAACTGAGGGCAGGTCTCACTATGCTCTGCTTGGACTTATCTTCATTAGAGGGCTGAGAACTCTTTGAAAATTATGCATGTAAATTCTGATTGCTTAATTTTTTAAATTATAGTTGCTTTACAGTGTTGTGTCCATTTCTCCTGTACAGCTCAGTGACCTAGTAATATGATTGCTTAATATTAATCTGAGTAGAAAATAAGGGGCTCCGCTGAAAACTCTTTTGATTGCTATCTGAGTCTTATAGCTTAAACTTTTCACCTACTGATTTGTAAAAGAAACTATACAAATTTTTTTGCAGGGATAAATGAAGGAAAAGAGAATCCCCCCAGAATTTAGACAAATTTCCTCTAAAACAATCTGGCATTGTGGAGGGGAGGATAGTACTGTAAGGGAAGCTGACAGGCTGTAGTGTAAAATTGTAAAGTGTGCCCTCATGCACGTAAGCAAAGCATTTTTTTTTTCTTGTTTTGTTGTTTTCATATGTGGCATGTTCATACAGGAGGGTCTTTTTTCTCTTCCCTTTCCCTTGTTGATTTTGGTGATTGGTTGAACATGAACTAATACACAGGGTGTTTTGAAAAAGCCTCTCCCAAATTCTAAGGCAAGCCCACTTGCCTCACTCCTTGAAAAGAGTTGTGTACCTGGTGAGAAAGCTGGGATCAAATTTTCATTCACCCCAGTGGCCAACCATGAGCAGACAGTGTAACCGAAAACTAGGACAAATGAAAAGGTGCCAATGCCCTCAACAGAAAGTGTAGAAAGACCCATTTTGAACATAAACAACAGGCACCAGATCAATGTGAACATGTACAAATGCTCAGGGTTTGGGCAGAATTTTTGTGGTGGTTGAATAGTTCCTTTTTTTAATGGCCATGAAATGGTAACTAGTAGTTTTCCTGGTGCTAAACAGACCATTTGAACTAAAATGTGAGTTGAATATTTGTACTGCAAAATGTTCATAAGTAAACTTTAAAAAGAGCAGGTTCTTGCATTGTACTAAGTCAGAATCATGATATTGTAAAAAGAGTCTATTTTGAGAAAGGATTTATCTGTTGAAGACAGAAATCACTGTGGATATCCCGAGTACCAGAGGAAGATGCTCAAAACGAGCCCAAACTTTCCACTTTCTTTCCTTCATGGGTCTTGGCTAAAGTACAGAATAAGTTGACCCCCTTCCCTAAATCTCCTCAAACTTGTCCTATAATGACCAGAGGAATAAAAGGAAGACCCTCAGGAAAAAAGCTACCAATGTGTAGACACATATTGGGAAATCCTGACGTAAGAATTTCATGATGTATTTTCAGGATGCAGCCAGACTTGAAGAGTTTCTACATTGATCTTGCTTGCCAGGAATTTGAGATGTTCTTAGCCAGTTAAATTAGTCTGAATTAGAGGCAACAGGGGACTTCTGAAGGGACACTGTTTTGTATGCCCTGGGGAAACTAGTACTGTGTTGGTAAGTGGCCTGAATTTGCAGTATTGGAGAACACTACTAGACATTAAGGACTATAAAGAAAGGTATTCATGAAATTAGAAAAAAAATGTTACCACGAGTTAATATTTCCCTAAAGAGCCAGGTTCTGGTGTCTCCAACCACCAGGATGATCATTGAAATTAAAATTATTAGTTTCTAAAATCCACTCCCACATATTTATGTCCTGGTCTCTGAAAGTGGTTTTTTTTATACAGGTCAGAGCTCATGGTGGAGAAATTCCTATACAACTGGCTAATGAGAAAGACATTTAGGAGCCAGTTTTGGATGGGAAATCATCCAAATTGGATGGAGAAAAAGAGTTCTGTCCTGCCTTGTAGGTTTGGCCTACTTAGTGGGTCATATCCACACGAATCCTAATTGGTTAAGTTACTAAAATTGCAAAACAATGAGATTGATGCAGCATCAGAAATAATTTTTTTTTCTGAAGTGGCTGCTAGGGCAAAATTATTAGCAAACACTGGATTGGCCTGTATTTTGCACAAAATTCAGAGCACAGAGGGAAGGAACTCTAAAATAAAGCTGAAACTCTTGGCACTGACATTCTAATTATTAAAGGATTTGGTCCAAGACAACCTGAGGTACATTCCTGCGGGTTAGGTTAGCTGACATCGACAAAAAATAAAATCCTCTTTTCCCATGTGGGTGCCCTGAAGATATATGATTGATGATTCACAGAGCCATGTTATTGATGCCCTGACAAGACCAGTGGCTATCTCAGACAGGTTCAACATCCTGGAGGTACATGGGTACACAAAGGGACCACAGGAAAGGGTCCTGAGCGTTAGCCCAGGGTGTTCCGGTAGCAGTCTCCACCCTTGTCTAACCACCTCAAGAGTGTGAGGAACTGGCTCTGCCCACCACTGGGCAACGTTTACACTGGGCCACTCCCCACTTACCAAGACAGGAAGTTCTTCCAGCTGTTGACAGCTATGCAGGTTATATGGCTGCTCTCCTGGCAATAAACGCAGCCACCTCAGGATCCACAGTTGGTGTTTTCCTCAATGTATTCTTCAGAGACGAGTCCGGTATCTCTCACCTCAAGAGTGGGTTGTGATCTGATTGTAAAAATGATCTCCCACCTTTCACGAACCCCAAGCATGGAAGAACAGCAGCATGGGATGGTCTCCCCATTTCCAAGTTCAGGACCCTCACAAACCCTTGTCAGTGAATGACTTACTACTGCAAGCATTTATCTTCTCAATAGTCATGCCCCTTATTGTATCATGTCCCACATCACAGGTCTAGTGGTGAATAAAACAAAGGGGTGTGTTAAGATGATGGAGTGCAGATAAAAGTCTAGTCAACATATGGTCTGAATCCTCAGGTATATTTGAAATTTGGCCATGCTCAACATTGGGGGACCTGATACATGGCCTGAGCTTTTCTTTTTCCAATCACAAGTAGGGAAGCAGAAGAGCTCCTTTATTGAGTGGACTTGAACAGAGAAGACAAAGTTCATTGGGAAGAGCCCTAAAATTCTTTTTCAAAGTATTAAAAAATATAAAGTATCGAAATGAAAATTTTTCCTTTAACCCACCCCTGTGTATTGTTTGGAAATTCCCCACTTAAAACAGTTAGTGCAGGACGGGTTTTTTTTTTTTTTACAGCCCAAGGAATAAAATGTATTCAGTTACTTGAGAAAGTAAAAAAGCTAAGAAGTATGAGACAAATTTAAGAAAAATATATTCAAAAGCATTTCAAATACCAATACGAGTTTCAAATGGAGTATTTTATTCACATGTTAGTTGTCTTTTTAACATGTACACACACACTGAACAAACTCTGATTGGTCTGCGTGGAAGATGGGTTGTCTAGATCTCCTAAGGGAAAATGAAAAATTAAAAAATATATTAATTTTTCATTGTTATAGACAATTACATCCACATCACTTACAAAGCTATTACTGAGTCTGTCCAAGGAAGCAGAATGTCATAGGTGGAGGAAACCTGTGGGTAAATTCAACAGTGACATAACTTAGATCTCAACATGAGAAAGCTGACAAAACATGGATTTTTGCTGTGAAATTTTTCTTTGCAAAATATGGAGAAAAGTCTGTCAATGGGCAGTAAATAAGAGAAGGTGGTGGAACTTTCATAGTCAATGTTCACAGTATTGTGCAGGGGCATCAAGAAAACTGCTTAGTCCTTCTCTGGGACCAGTTTCAGAACTTTTCCAATCGCAATGGTCTTACCCTCATCTCTTAAAGTGAAACGACCCATCTGAGGAAAATCTTTGAAGGTCTCAAGGCAGATAGTTCCTGCTGTCCTTAAACGGGCAATGCACACTTGATCTTGTTTCACGAAGCGGGGCCGCGTCTTACTCTTTTCTCCTGATTTTTTGTCTACCAAGGAGATTAAGGCTGTTATCTCAACTTCCTCAATACAAGTATGAATGTGCAGCACCGCATTATAACCTGGACAGATGATGGACTTGTGCTCAATAATCACTATCTGAACATCGAATGTGCGCCCAGAATGGCAAAGATTATTAGGATCACAGAGTATGAATCCTGGAAGAATCTCTTCTTCTTCAATTCCCTTCAGTCTGATTTTAAGATTTTCACCTGGGGCTACATAATCAGTTTCAGCATCATCAGAGAGTATTCCAAGAACTTCCACATTGTGCTTGTTTGGCATCATCACAAGCTGCTGGCCTTTAAAAATGGATCCTGATTCCAGCTTTCCCAGTACCACAGTGCCCATATCCTTGTACTTATCCACAATTGGCAGTCTAATTGGTCCATCAATGGATCTGTTGAAGTTTGGCATATTATCCAAATAAGGAATGAATGGCAATCCAGTGTACCAAGGGCAGAAATCTGACTGCTCTTTAATATTTGCCCCGGTCAGCCCTGAGCAGGGCATAAAGTGAATGTCCTTTTTGGGACTGAAGCCGACTTTTTTCAAAAAGGGCACTAGCTTTTCTTTACATTCTTCATATCTCTCGCTGCTCCAATTTACTGTGGGATCATCCATCTTATTAATAAGCACTATTAAATACTTCACCCCTGCTGTTTTTGCCAACATTGCATGTTCTCTCGTCTGTCCACCTTTTTCAAATCCGGTTTCAAACTCTCCTTTCCTGGCAGAGATGACCAGTACAGCCAAATCAGCTTGAGAAGCACCACCGATCATATTTGGGACAAAACTCTTGTGGCCAGGGGCATCTAAAATTGTGAAATGTTTCTTTTCGGTTTCAAAATAGGCACGACCCACTTCTACTGTTTTACCCTTGTCTCGTTCTTCCTGATTGGTATCTAAGGCCCAGGACAAATACCAAGTTTCTCTGTTTTTTTCCTTAGCTTCTCTTTCATATTTCTCAAGTGTCCTTTTGTCAACCATTCCTGTCAAAAACATTATCTGGCCTCCAATGGTTGACTTTCCGGCATCTACATGCCCAATGAAGACCACATTTACGTGTTCTTTTTTAGGAGCACCTGAGGGTACGACCAGCGATTTAGATTTTCTGATTTCCTCTTTCTCCATCATTTCCTGGCCACTTTCTTCTGGGGGCCCCGAATCTCCCAAGGAACTACCCCCCGGCTCAGCTTCACTTACTTCTTTATTGTGCTCCCATGACTCTTCTAAGACCATCTCCACCTCTCCATTTTCTACAACAGGTTCCGAAAGTTCCATGGTAACGGCTGCATTGGAACCTTCACGCAACACTAACTGTTCCTCTTTGGAATGTTCCACAGGTGCCCCCCGTCCCAGCCTTTTACCTTGAGGGTCGCCCGCGCCGGGGCAGGTTTCGTCGATGCCGGTGGCGTCGGCCGGGGGGGTCTGCGGCTGGCCGGGGCCGCGCAGAAAGGACGGCACGAACTCCGCGGCGTGGACGTTAGGCACGAAGGGTTTGGCGTTGACGTTGAGCTGACGGCTGAAGGCCGAGCTGAGGGGCTCACGCTGGGCCTCGGCCGCCGCCGCCGCCGCCGCCAACGGGGAGCCTGGATCCCCGCTCGGGGCCAAACCCGGTGCTTCCATGTCCACCTGGTCCCAGCAGTCGGGAGCCGAGTCGCTGCTGCTGCTGCCCAGATCCATGGTCCTCAGCCCTGATGGGTGCGGAGAGGGAGCGGGATCAACGGGCCAGAAGGAGCGGGCAGGTGCCGCTGGGGGTGAGGCAGCAAGAGCGGAGGGCTCGGGGGGGAGCGTCACGAACCTTAGCAGCGCGGAGGCAGCCGGGTCCCAACGCTGCATTCGCAACTGCGGCGGTGGCAGCAGATATGGCGGCGCAGCCTCTCCCGTTGTGTGTGAGCGGATCTCCTCCCCCAAACCCCGACCACTTCCGACTCCTCCACCGCCGACCCGGCGCCGGGCGGGGATTGACCCCTCGCTGCCATCCGTACGCTCGGCCTCCTGCATTCTTAGGCCTGGCTCCAGTCCAAATGTCTCTCGCGCTCTCTCTCTCTAATCTCTTTTTTTTAACGAAAATTCCCATTCATTTTTGTTCACGCGCTCCGGGAGAGCGATTTGAGCACGGTTTAATGATTAAACCCAGACAGGCACACCTGATTTCCAATTCTACTCCTAGGTTCAAGTGAAAATGAAAATTCCTATTGACCAGATGGAGGTAGGACGTAGGTTAAAGGTTTACCCAGGAACCCAGCAACCAAAGGAAGAAATTAGTGATTAGGGAGGCACCCTTGAAATACAGGAAGATGTAGCTGAACCTTGCAAAGGCAACTTTAGATCACTCATGAATTTAAAACCCAGGGGCCTTGGATTTTCCCTTTTCCCATGGGCGCGCCCCCCCCCCCCCCCCAGGCCTGTAACTTTTGCTGATGGTTTCTAAGGTGTACGGATGAGGCTATAACCTCTTTTCATAGTTAGGCATTCTGGCTGTATGCACCGGTGGAATTCCCAACTAGACCCTTGTCCAGTAAAGCTGTGCAACCTACAGCATCGGTGCAGGTGCCTGGACAACAGCTGGCCTGTGATGTGGAGATGGATCACATAGACAGGCACAGGACTCAGATCACATGTATTTCCTAACCGACTGTGTTCTGGTGTGCCTGTCCTCACCAACCCTGCCCCAGAGTACACCCTAGGTCCACAGGCTTTCTTTCCTTCCTCATTCTGGGAGGTCTGGAACCTTATGCACTGCTATACTGGGTTTGCTCTAAGAAAGGATCACTGTCATGTTGGAACCTTCCTCAGTGGTAATGACAGAGGTATGGCTATCAGTCTAATTAAGCCAATCAATACCTCTGAGATGGACAAAGTCCATAAGACCCTAAGCAATAGAATCTCACTCTTACAGTTTGTAACATTTGAGCCAAAGCCTAGAAGAGCTAGTTTATAAATTATCTGTAGATCAAACTGAAATAGAAAAATGCAGTTTGCTAGTACAAGATGAACTCATAGAGTTAGATACTAAATAAATACAACAAGAAGCCAAAATACACAAATTAGTAACTGATTTTTAACTTAAGAATCTTATTCTCCAGATTTTAGGGATAGGAAAAAAGTGTCTTATGTCTAACACACTATGGTCCTTAATGGTTTCAGTCTGGCTGCCGCTCTTTTACTAGTTCTATGCCATTCCCAAGCCATTGGATTTCAAACCCCTTCATTCCTTTTGCCTCAGGTGATGGCTTAATTATTTGCTGTAACATAAAGATAGTGTGCACACCTATTCTCAATTAATAGGAAGAATTGAGAAGGTGAATGTTTGGAGTCCCTTGGACAACACTCCCCAGTGTACTGGAGTCTTTCTTGGGCATTCTGTGAACCTCAGATAGACTTACTGAAGTATCTCTGGGAGAACTTGTCAAGGTTTAGGCAGTTGTGTTCACATAAAGTTAGTAATAGCAAGGAAGCAGGACAGACCAGCCATATTTCCTTTACCTATGTCATTTGCATTGATCACGAGAATATTAGCATGACTGCTACTTTGTAATATCTCTGTTAGAGAACAGGGAATGCTTCACTGTAAGAACCTTAAAGGAGAAATGAGAAATGGTGACTAGATGTCTTCACAAGCCATTGTCTTTGGGACTCAAGGGGAGGCGGATACACCCAAGAGAGAAACACTGACCTGGCTATATACACAGAGACTAACCTTGGTCAAAACGCTTTGGGTTGTGTGATGGGCTATTGTCTCCAGTTTATCGGCCTAGAATGCTGAAAGAATTCATCAATAAATGGGAGAATTCCCCTCATCAAAGGCTTTTTTTTTAAAAAAGATGGAGGGTTTTTTTTGTGGTCAGAAGGTGGAGGATCAGGTATTGTCACTGAAGCATTCTGTCAGCATGCCACAGGCACAGGCAAAATAAAATGAGATAAAATAATAAAGGAAATTCAAAAGAAAAGAAAAATAAAATAGCGGCAATATCTGGTTACAGCTTAATTCAATCATTTCCCCTTAAATATTTTTATTATAAAATATAGCACAAATACAGAAAACTGCATAAACAAAATTACACCTTACTGACATAGAAGGAACACATGCTTGTAACCACCACCCAAATCAATAATTAGAACTTTGCCAGCCAATCCAGAAGGTGTCTCTGCACCCTGTCTAATCACAACCCACTCTCTCCACCCTTAAATGTAACTACTACCCTGGTAATCACCTTCATGATTTTCTGTACAGTTTTATCACACAAATGTATTTCCAAACACTACAGATCAATTTTGCCTAGCTGTTTTTGATACTGCTTTTGAATTTCTCTTAATCCACAGGTTCCCAAACCTATCTTCCATTTTTTATGTCATTTATTCATTGAAGAAGGTGAATGATGTGACTTACAGAGTTTTCTCCGTTCTTGACTTAGCTGATTGTATCCCTATGGTATAGTTTAGAATGTTCATTTTTTCTTCTATTTCCTGTATATCAAATAATTGGATCTGTGAGACTGACCAGTTATAGACGAATTTTTTTTTTAGCAAGAATACTTCAAGGGGGATTTTGAGTATTGTCATAAAGAGGCACAGAATGTCAGGTTGTAGAAGTTAATGATGTACGGTTAGCAGAAGTTAATGATGACTGTGTAGGAACATAACATTAAGGGTTGCAAAATTGTGATATTGTACTTCTGTCCTTCTTCCTTTCTTTATTAATTGGGATACATCTTTAAAAGGTTCCTTTCATTGACAGTTTTGTTACTTTGAGGTAAAAATTGTAAAGGAAAGACAGGGAAGTGCTTGATTATTTCTCTTTATTTGAATGTTTTCAAAATAATGCTTTGGTTGCCTATAATCCTTCACAGATGACAAATAAGGATATTGCAAAAAATAATTACGAATTATTGGATTTCCATATATTTGATGTGTTTTAAATGATTTTTCTTACTACACTTATTGAATTTAAGATGATCCATTATTGGCTAGTGGAAGCCTCTCCAAGTTGGATTCTGAGTGGTTTTGAAACCATGCTAGTAGTCCTTGATGGTTTATTATCTGGTAAGACAAAATGTACTAGACCTATTTTATACATTTCTGCTAAAACATAAATGCTGGTTTTCAATGATAAAATTAGAAAATAAAATAATTACTCATTTGACTTATCCCACCTACACACACAGTAATTTCAGTACTGCCACCACCAATATGATTAGAGAAAACAGATGTTTTTCCTTAAGATCTCCATATTTTCTACCAGCATGTCATAGTTGAACTATATTTATCTGCTAATAACTCACTTTTGTTAAGTACTTCCTAGGTGCAGGTCATATTTCAATTACTTTGTATGTTTTCTCATTTTATTTTCCCGACCATTTGGTGAAGAAGCTAATCTTATCACTCTTTTCTTTTCAGAAAAGAAGTGGATGTTTAGAGAAGCGGAGTGAATTATCCAAGGTCACATAACTAAGTAGTGGGCTTTGTGTTCAAACACAGACAGTACAATTCTAAAGCCATACTGGCTTATAGCATCTATTATATACTGAGAAAGGAATCAGGAGAGTTGCCAGGTTTAAATCATAGGGTAAAGTCTTATATTATCTGGAAAGAATAGAAATATGGGTGAATTTTAGAAAGAAAAGATAATTCAGTGGATTTTTTTAAAGGCTCAACTGCTGTGTGTGTGTGTGTGTGTGTGTGTGGACACACACACACACACATATGTATACACACACACACATATATATAAATTTTTTGGGCCATGCCCATGGCACAGGGAAGTTCCAGGGCCAGTGATTAAACTGGCACCACTGCAGTGACAACACCGTATCCTTAACACACTGTGCCACCAGGGACTTCCTCAGTGGAATTCCTTTCTGAGGATTTATGTTTTCTCCTGCGATGGGAGATTGTGAGAAAGAGGATTCAAATAAAAAAATGAGGAATGGGAAAAGATTTAGAATAGACTTTTGGGGTGTGGGAAGGTGGCTGATTTGGGAATGTAAAATTATTTTCTTAAGAATTCCAATTAAACAAAAGTAGTTTATATTGGAAAGCGTAATAATCCCAGTTTTTGATATTCCCTTTTCCCTCAGCATACACCTAGTATCATTAGGCAGCCTAGAGCATAAGCAGAGTTTTAAGTTTCATCCAGGTTTTAGGAATAGTAGTACCAAATGGGCCAGAAAGAGAAGAGGAAGATATCAAGGATTAGAGAACACAGGATTAAAAACACTGTGTTGGATGCCTTACATTGGTCCTCTCAGAGTATCTTCCAGTTAAATATGCCCCTCTAGACTGAAGAGGCTGGAAAACTTAATTCTCCATTTTCTAGAGGTTTTGCTAGTAGGGTTCCAGATGCATTTTCCCTTCTGTCAATCCGATGCACACTGATCAGACTTATTTTAGAGCCAATTTAAGTGTAGAGAGATGTGGAGTAAAGCAGACATGATCTGGAGTTGTGAGAGTAGCTGGGAAAGTATCTTCCCCAAGTAAACAATTCCTGTAGAATTTCCTGCTTCCGGGAAAGTAAATAAGACACCTTATGCTGAAGTCAACATTTGCATTGGAAGCATCCTGATTTCCCCACTCAGCTGTGACAGCAGTAGCAGTTCCCCTTGGGGACCAATTCTCCTGAATGACTATGATAATCATTTTGAAAGATCATGAATAGATTTGTATCTTCAGGCTCTAGGAAGACAGTATTTATATACCTCCGACTCCCCAAATTAAGCCCTGTGCTAATTAACATAGAATACTTTCTGCTAACAGCAACCAATGACTAGTACAAGTACCAAAAGTCTAGGGTTCAAATTCAGGGCACATCATTTCTATTTCCTCTGTTTAATATCCTTAACCACTCTGTGCCTCAGTTTCCTTATCCGAAAAGTGGAGATAAATCCATATGTGCACGTACATTGTGGGGTACGGGGTGCAAAGATATAACTCGGGTATAAACAGCCACAGAGGCTGGAATTTTAAAATACTTCAGCAGATTCATAATTACTAAAACAATACCAATATGATAGTGAGACAGCACCCTGAAATGCCTGATAGCCAAGCCTGTGAGTATCCACAAAAAAAAAAAAAAAAAAAATGCAATTTTAAGGTCAAATGGGGAAAATGTATCTTCATTCTAAGGTAGTCCCTAATGCAGGCAGTGTCCACACCACACTTAGGGAAGTTACTCATCCAATGTATCAAAACTAAATGAGGATAAAATTACAAAACTAAAACTGAAACTAGGAGTTCCCATCGTGGCGCAGCGGAAATGAATCTGACTAGAAATGAATTTGACTAGGAATCATGAGGTTTCGGGTTCGATCCTTGGCCTTGCTCTGTGGGTTAAAGATCCGGCATTGCCTTGAGATATGGTGTAGGTTGCAGATGCGGCTCTGATCCTGCGTTGCTGTGGCTGTGGTGTAGCTGTAGCTCCGATTAGACCCCTAGCCTGGGAACCTCTATATGCCTTGGGCGAGGACCTTAAAAGCAAAAATAAATAAATTTTAAAAAATATATTTAAAACAACCCTGAAACTAAAATCCTGTTGTTTTCAGACTAATTCAAACACAATAAATATGGGGGATATGAAGAACTTTGAAAACTAGGATTATTTTTATTAGTCGTTCAGCCTTGTTCCTTTCCCACTAGTACACACAACTGCTACAATAACATTTAGTGAAGTATACAAATGAGCTGATAATCATCTGAGATGATGGAGATATTAGCTAAAGTTACAGTGGCATTGATGTTGCAATACATAAATGTATCAAATCAACACATTGTCTGACAAATATATACAATGTTACAGGTCAATTATATCTCAATCAAAAATTAAAAATAAAATTTGGTGAAGCACACTCAGCTACAACTGAACAAACTGATAACTGAGTGCTAGAGGATCCCACCCAAAAGGTATCTTATGTGGGGATTAAAAGTTGGGAAACTATCTTTCTACATTAACATAATAGTCCATCAATGCCAGCATAAATCCTAGCAGTCCTCTGTAAAGATTACGTTGATCTCTCAGAGAAATGAGATAAATTCAAGGGGTTGGCTAATTCCCCAACATTTAACCCAACAATGTTCATTAATTCAAGCTATATTCAAGTAATCATGGGTACAACGTTTTCGACATCCCAGGTTCTCTATGCTCCATGATGGTCTGGCCATCTCTATGGAGCTCATTTCACAAGGACACAGGACGCAGGACCCCAGGTTAGAAACCGGAAGATTGACGTTTGGAGAGAAGGAGGCTGGTCACCAAAGGGTCTTTGATGTGACCTAGGCCCGAACACTCGGCCCCCCAACTGCATGACCATGACTGGGGAAAGCACTGAGAGCAAGAAGCTGAGGAGAGACATTTTTGGAGGTGCCCTGATAACCGACTTCCATAGGAGAGCTGGGGCAATGAGAGCATGGAGATAGAAGTGTCAGGGAAGGAGGAAATCGGAGCCAGGCGAGCCTTCGGAGAGTAGAGCAAGGGCAGATGATGGCACCGCGGCGCACAGAGGAAAGAGCGTGAGCAAGTATGAATGGTGGGGTGGGGCAATGAGTTTTGTAAGCCGAAAGACCATCAAATCCCTGAGCCTCGCTGAGTCACTCCTTCCCCAAGTAGAGCCGAAAGATCCGGTGAAGGAGAGGAAGTCTTCGTTCTTCTGTCTCCAAATGTACGTGGAAAACAAGTACGTGAATGACACCCCAAACAGCAAAGGGGTAAAGCCGGGTTCAAACATCTGGTGGAGGGACAGGCACAGTCATATAAGGTTGTAACAAAACAGGAAAGCAGGATGATGTCACTACACTTTGTTCAGGTTGTTGACGTACTCCCAGCCCACATCGACTGAGCGCCTGCTTTGCCCTTGCACCTGCGTGGGCAGACTCGGCTTATGAGGCTGTGTCACACAGGGACAAATCAAGTGCCAATAAGAAGAATAAGTAAAACGGATTTAAACACATCAACTGTGATTACATATTGGGTTCCTCGTGGCCCGAAAGAAACAAAGACCTCATGGTCACCATGACTGCATGCGAGGGAATAGATGCCCTCTTTTGAAACTGGTTAAGCCGAGGCAAATGAGGAAGAACCAACTGTCCTGTGTGTGGCGTGTCAACGATAACACTGGTTACCACATCGTGGATGAGGGGAGATGCTTCTCAGAGAAAAATGCCATCTAATAAACGAAGAAGGGTAGAGAGAATGCAAATCCCTCCGTGTTGAGCCTCAGATGACTCAAGCGCTCCAGGCCCTGAGCCCCAGCGTCTGCTCGCTTTACAAAAAGGGGGCAAAGTGGAGAGTGCGCCCCTCCTGATGGGACTAAAGCAACACTGCCTCTGAGACAGTCTTGCCAAATTATGAAGACTGAATCACAAGACGGCTAGATCTAAATCCCAGTTTGCAGGAAAGGCTGGGACAGAGGAGTGTGTTAAATGAGGCCAATGAAATGAAATCAGCAGGATTCTGCATGGGGATGACTCTGTAGAACAGAGGCCTCATTTCTCAAGAGCGAGAGAAGGAGTAAGAGAGGGGGAATGTCACCCAGAATTAGCAGGCATATTGAAAAACTGCTTTGAGTAAGACTGAACAGGATCTGGCGTTGAAGCAAACAAAGTGAAAACTTGAGATTTATGAGAAATTAAGGGAAACCTTGCCTGTGGAAGAATACAGGAGATCCTAAGTGATTATGAACTGTGGTTTAGGCATGACGATGGCAGGTATTGTATCACTAAAGTCATTTCTTTTCATTTGTTTGTTTGTTTTTTGTTGGTTGGTTTTTTTTTTTTTTTTCTTCTTTGCTTCTTAGGGCCACACCCACGGCATATGGAGGTTCCCAGGCTAGGGGTCCAATCAGAGCTACAGCTGCCCACCTACACCACAGCCACAGCAACCCAGGATCCCTAGGATCCAAGCTGCATCTGTGGCCTACACCACAGCTCAGGGCAACGCCAGATCCTTAACCCACTGAGCGAGGCCAGGGATCAAAGCCGGCAACCTCATGGTTCCTAGGTGGATTCGATTCTGCTGGGCCACGACGGGAACTCCCTAAAGTCGTGTTTTGAAGGATTCTTTTTTGTAGCGAGCTACGTTCTGCAATATGCATGGATTAACTGGTCAAATATTTGGGATTAGCCTGAAGAAAATGTGGAGAAGTAAGGAAAGTCATAGGCTTGCAAGAAATAAGATGGACCAAGGGGTCGTGACAGTCGAAGTCGGGTGGGATTTACGTGTGGGAGTTCTTTACAGCAGTTAACTTGTCATCCATAGGTTTGACAGCACTTATAACAGCATGTTTCTTAAAACATCCAAAGCCGCAAAATAGACTAGTGACATCAGAATTTCTGGGCAGAGGGCCAGTATTAGACTTTGTAAAACTTAACTTCAGATGAGTTTCAGGTGAAAGTTTAGAACCAAAGGTAAAATAAATAGGGCCTTGAGTTTTAGGGGGTTTTTATGTTTGTTTTTTTCGGGGGTGGGGGGCGGGAGAGAAGAAGTCTGGAAGCTCCCCTTCTGTGATTCAGCTGCTCCAGGATGCCACAGGTCCATCCTCCTGCTGCACTGTTTTCCACATGTGAGGATGTCTACCTCATGTTGACACACAGGCATCTCGGCAAGAGCTCCAGGCTTCTCTGTTGCATTCCACATACCGTCATCGTCTTGTCCTGCTTCTGTCCTTCCCATTAAAAAATGGCATACACCACAGAACTCCCCAACACATTCCCCACACAACTCATTGGGCAGGACAGGGTCCTAGAGCCATCTTTAGCTTCAGAGGAGGCTGGCAAAATCATCACCTGGCCGAGGGAAATGGGGTAGCCAGGATTGCCTTGGAGAATTCCAAGTCCCACCCGGGGACTGAACGTAAAACTTCTTTGAACGAAACCAGTTTTTCCTACCATAGGGCTCTTGGGTCAGAAAGCAGCACATCCAGCGAGAAGGAGAAGCAGAGCTGCTAGGGTCAGAAACAAGTCCGGGGTGAGGACTGCAAGCGCACAGAAGGGATGTAACTCAGCCTGGAGTCGCCTACTCCATCCAAGCACTTTCACACCTGCTATCTTGTTCAGGCCTCACAACAATCCTAGAAACCAGGTAACTGGCATTATCTCCATGTCCTGCATGAGGGACCAGAGACTCAGAGAGGAGGGGGGCGTGTGCAGGTGGGGTTCTGCTTCGTGGCTCTACAGCACGTTACCCTGCCCATCTGCCAGGGGGTATAACAGCCACCTCCCTGGCTTGCCAAAATCAGCACATGGGAAATATGAACAGGGCAAGGGAAAGCAATCTGCTGTGTGCTCCGCACTCTGCTAGGCATATTCCAGTTCATGGAGGGGGCCTCTTTTGATTCTGGCTCTCCTCTGTAAGTAGAGGATGCTTGCAGTGTTAGGGCTCCCAGAGCAGCTCAGAACGGATCCTGCCCCACAGTAGCCATTCAGCACACACCAGGTCACACAGGAAAGCTGGAATCCCAGGAACGCAGTTATGTGCTGCTAGAGGAGTGCAGGGCCTGACTCAGGAGGCGTGAAGCTGAATGGCTGGACCATAGGCACAGGTGCTGCTCCACTGATCACATGGCCAGCAGGTCTGGTCGCCTGTGCACAGGGAAGGAGCCTGATGCCCATTTGTCCCCTGAGCACCTGCAGAGCCCAGCTCAGGCCCTGCCAGAACATCAAGGATAGTTCCTAGAAAGCCCTTCTCCTGCCCCAGAGCTCCATCTCATGCTCCATCTCACGGAGGCAAATAGCTGTTCTTTATTGTGTCCACTTGGCTCCCCTGCCACATTGGACCCAATGCCAGAATTCTGTGACCCACTTCTCCACTGTCCTTAATCTCCATGCTTGAAGACTTGGGTCTCATAAGAGAGAGAGACCTGCCAAGTGAACCCTCTCTGTCCGCTTGTTATGCAGATGCACCTGGCTCAGCACCACTTGGGGACTGAAGAGTTCTTGCTCTGTGAGTCTGTTCAGAGGCACCTGGGAAGAAGGGGGCTTTCCTGTCACTATGGCAACCATTCAGGAGCTAGTCTTTGGATGTTTTAAAGGAATATCACTCAATCGTAATCAATTTTTCCTATTTCATGAGAACATCCATTGAGACTTCATAATACTGCAGACTCACCCGTCGACATGTGACCTCTCCTCCCTCCTCTGACAATCTATTCTAAATATACCGAAACCCCGCCCGCCCCTCCCTGGCAATGGAGACACTGCATTTCCCGAGCAGCATTTCTGCTCACAGTGGAGGCTGAAGGGAAGAGTGAGGAAAGAGAACAGTCAGTAGGGTTCCTTTCTATAGTAAGTGTATAATATCCTATTGAATGTTCCATGCTTGCCTCTTCGCTATAAAATTCATTTTACAGCAGGTGATGCCAAGGTGTCAGAGACTGAAATGAGAAAGGAGAAGTAGTGGAGTAGCTGGGTGCTATTGCTGTCAATCATCTTGTGTGTTTGACAGAAATGGGTGACTTGGAGTGAGAGAAGGGGAGCACAGGTTCTGTTCATAGAGGTTGAACCTGGGGGGAAAAAAAATTCCCCTTTTTTCCATCTTCCCCTCCTGAGATGTCTGAGCTGCTTTGGTGAGGGTTGCAAGGCAGTGTACAATTGCTATCACCTCATTTCTTTATGTTTTTATTATTTATTTATTTATCTATTTATTTATCTATCTATCTATCTTTGGCTGTGGCATGCAGCAGGCTGACCTGGGATCTCAGTCCCATAGCAGGGATTAAACCAACTCCAAAGCAGTGAATGCATTGAATCCTAACCCCTAAAGCACCAGGGAACCTCCATCTTCGCTGCTCTTGAAGGAATCCATCCAGCAACGAAAGAACCTTCACTTCACCACTGGAGCTCTGATGTTTAACTAGAAGCAAATGTCTTCTCTGTCTCTTGTGGGGAGGGGTTGCCTGTAGAATGATGTGCTCTCTCCCAGGGGGCTTTAGGATTCAGCAAATTGCCTGAGGGGAAGAAGCAGCACAAGGCTCTTCTTGGATGCCCCTCAGGGAGCTTCCCTGCTCTCCAGAGTCTTCTACCCCGAGGTCAGGGACACAGAAGAAGTTCTCTGATGCCTGCAAGCAGACGTGTTTTCCTTTTCTCCAGATTTGTTATTTTTCTCTGAGAGAACAGGACTGCCACAAGGTATTTCCTCATGGCCGTGGCTGGAAGTGGAAAGGACCCACATGTGATTTTGAAGTCTAGTTCTTAAAATGAAATATGCAGATCTGGCTCTCAAATATGTTCCAAAGGAATAGTAGTATCAGAGGCGTGTCCTACCAAACTGAATCTGATTATGGGGTGGGTGGGAACTGTTTGGCACCCTTCACCACAGTTCTATAATTCTAAAACTGTTCTAAAATACAAGGTTGATTTTCAAAAAGCATCATGTCAGCATGTTGCAGTAGTTCCAGTTATCTTGGGGTTCTCACGGCAGATAACATGTAAGATAGAAGATGTCATTTGCTTAAAAAAAAATATATTAAGAAAGAGTGGCTGAAATCTTTCCAAATTTGGTGGGAAAAAAAATCCAAACGTACAATTGCGCAACCACGAATCTACAGATTCAGGGAAGTGAGTGAACTTCAAATAGGATAAACCCAAGTGCATCCTTGCCTAGACGCGAGATATTTTAATTAGTGAAAGCTCAAGACAAAGCCACTAATCGAGACATGAAAGACACAGCAATGACACGTTATTTCTAAGGGTCAGTTACTTCTAGGGACAGTAGCTTTTTCTTTTCGAATCATGGAGGACAGAAGGAAGTGGCCTGACATTTTTTCAAGTTCTGCTTGTTTTGGAGGTTGTACACTGTGATGAATTTCTAGACATACGCATAATGAAATGATAACCGTAATCAGTTTAATTAACATCTCCATCACCTCACATAATTACCATTTTGTGTGTGTGTGGTGACAACATGTACCTTGTCTCTCCTTACAAATGTCAAGTACACAATACATAATTATTAACTGGAGTCAGCACCCTGCACATCGATTCCCAGAACTTATTCATTTTATAGTGGAGAGATTGTGTCCCTGTCCAATAGTTGTTGAGCTTTTGAAGAAAACAACTGGCAACCCTAACTTTCTACATGGAGACGCTTTCAGGAATGAGGGGAAATAAAACATCCTCAAAACAAGGAAAACTATAATAATCTTTCATTTTCAGATGTACCTCCAGAGAATGGCATAGTAGGCTATCCAAACAAAAAGGAAAAGATAAGTGATGCAAGCTTGCAGCTTTAGAGAGACAAGAAGGAAAATGGAATGAGTACAAAGAGGTATAAGTAAAATTATCTTTTTTTCTCAGGATTTTCTTAAATCATTATTGATGTTTGAAGCAGAGATGATAACATCTGTTTTGATACTCAATGCCCATAAAGGAAATACTTAAGATAATTCAAATTTTAAATTTAGAAAGGTAAATAGACATAAATGCAATCATAGATTCTAACTTCATGCGAAATCATAAAACATTAATACCAGTCGATGGTGATTACATATGTACCTTTTAATACTTAGCACATACACTAAAAAAGGTATGTGATAAATTAAAAACATTAAAGAATCAAAATAGAACTCTAAAATATATTCGAGTAAGCCAGAGAAATACAAAAACGAATTACAAGAATGAGAATCAGAAAGAACAACCATAATTAAAATCCTGAAATTCTAGACTGAAACCTTAACATAGGAAAATTCGCTTTAAATATAAGTTCTCTAATTACTCCCATTAGAGACAGAGATGGACAGAACTGTGCATCTAAGTATATTGTCTACAGGAAACACATTTCAAACACAGCTACACAGGCAGATTCAAAGTATATTGGTGGACAAAATATATGTCATACTAACATTTGTATGGACCAGGAATGGCTTTATCTATATCAGAGAATGGGTACTCCAGATCAATAAAATTACTTGGCCCAGTTAGCATGTTACATAAAGTTAAAAGGAATAATCCAGCAAGAAGTCATAACCATTCTAAATGTGTGCAGCCAGAACCACACCTTAAAAGACTTGAAGCAAAAACTGATAGAGTTGAAAGGAGTAATAGACAAATCCATAATTATTGCCGGGAGCTTCAACACGCTAATGTCAGGAATTAATCATTTTTTTCTCTTTGGATTACATAGCAAAATTCAACTGTGTACATAATTCCCAAGTCAGATCCATAGTAAATGGATTCAATACTGTTAAAGGATTAATTTTTAAAAGGACAAACAAACCAAGTGTTGCCATTTGTGTTATTCTACAAAATATTCACCACCACACCCTAAAGTGACTTTCCCCAGTGGTAGTATTGTACATCTCTGTGGAATTCAAGCATGTCCATGGGATTTACTTTGGTCCATGGTATATGTAATCCAAATGAAAAGACTTTTAAAGTAGGTCATATTACCTAATTAAACCTCAAAACTTTTGTTCAGCAAAGGAAACCATCAACAAAATGAAAAGGCAACATACGGAATGGGAATGATATTTGCAAATGATATGACCAATAAGGGGTTACTACCCAACATATGTAAACAGCTCATACAACTTCACATCAAAAAAGAAACAACAGGCATTTCTGCTGTGGTGCAGTGGGTTAATTAGCTGATGTTGACTCTTTGGCAGCCTGAGTTCTATCCCCGGCCCAGGAACTTCCATATGCAGCAGATGTGGCTGAAAAAGAAAAAAAAAGTAAACAACACAACTAAAATGAGCAGAATAACTGAACAGACATTTTCCCAAAGAGGAAACGTAGATGGGCAACAGGCACATGAGAAGATGTTCAACATTGCTAATCATAGAGAAATGCAAATCAAAATGACAATAAGATATCACCTCACACCTGTCAGAATGGCTATCATCAAAAAGGATACAAATAATAAATGTTGGCCAATATGGGGAGTTCCCGTCATGGTGCAGTGGAAACGAATCCAACTAGGAACCATGAGGTCGAGGGTTCGATTCCTGGCCTCACTCAGTGGATTAAGGATCTGGCATTGCTGTGAGCTGTGGTATAGGTTGCAGACATGGCTCCAATTGGACACCTAGGCTGGGAACCTCCATATGCCATGAGTGCAGCCCTAAAAAGCAAAAAAAAAAAAAAAAAAAAAAAAAGTTGGCCAGTATGCGGAGAAGAGGGAATGCTCTTACCCTGATGTAAATGGGAATGTAAATTGGTGCAGCCACCGTGGAAAGCAGTATGCATAGTTCTCAAAAAAAAAAAAAAACAACAACAAAAATAGAACTATTGTAGGACCCAGCAATTCTACTCCAACATATATGTCGGAAAAAGAAACCAAAACCATTAATTTGAAATTTTACATGTACCCCAATGTTCAAAGCAGGGTTATTTACATTTGCCAAGGTATGAAAATAACCTGCGTCCATCAACAGATGAATGGACATAGACACTCTAGTATATATATATATATATATAGATAAATATATATAGATATATATATAGATAGATAGATAGATAGATAGATATAATGAAATACTGCTAAGCCATAAAAAGAATGAATTTTTTTTCCCATTTTTAGCAATATGGATGGACTTGGAGGGCATTATGATGAGTTAAATAAGTCAGACAGAGAAAGACAAATACTGTATGATATCATTTATATATGGAATCAGAAAAAAATATAGCAATGCAGTGAATAAAACAAAAAAGAAGTAGACTCACAGATATAGAGGACAAACTAGTGGTTACCAGAGGGAAGAGGGAAGGGGGGAAGGGTAATATAGGGGTAGGGGATTAATAGAGTAGAGTCATTGTGGGATTATATGAAATCATGTGTGTGAAACTTTTGAAAATTGTGAAGTACTATAGAATTTAAAGAAATTTGGATTCCATAAATAATTAAAATTATAGAAAATAAAATTGTAGAAAATAAAATGTGTCAAATTATACCATTCACAGATGTTGATATGACAAAAACATTTATATCCATTTCTTCCACAGAGTATTCTGTAATGTTTTCTGTTACCTCCAAGCTATTCCATATCTTTGATGGAAGCTGCATTCTGGAATGATTATGATATAGAGTAGAGCCACCGCCAATCCATGAGGGAGAATTCTTTGGGGTTTGTTTGTTAACATGGGAGGCTGATTTTTTTAATAAAGCATACACTTATTATTGATATTTTATTAATCATCATGAAACAATATTTTTGCAGATACACACTACAGCATTTAACATCCTTTTCACATAGTATCTTCTTTTCTAAAAATCGGCAGTAATACATTTTGATGCTCCGAAATTTAAAACATTCTGAAAAGGAAAAGCTTGAAAATCTCATCTCAGCTCTTCCCCATTCCACTCCATTTCCTCCTTGCCACAGATAAGTCTTTTATGAGGTTCTTTGGTATTTTTCTAGAATTTCTTTCTTTTTTTTCTTTGGTCTTTTTGCCTTTTCTAGGGCCGCTTCCCGAAGCATATGGAGGGTCCCAGGCTAGGGGTCGAATCAGAGCTGTAGCCACCACGGGCCTATGCCAGAGCCACAGCAACGCAGGATCCAAGCCGCGTCTGCGACCTACACCACAGCTCATACTAATGCCAGATCCTTAACCCACTGAGCAAGGCCATGGATTGAACCCACAACCTCATGGCTCCTAGTCGGATTCGTTAACCACTGCACCACGACAGGAACTCCATAGAATTTCTTTATGAAAATATAAGAATATATAAAAATATAATCACATTTTTCCATGTTTTACACAAAAGCTATGATACACATGGTTCTGCAATTTGCTTTTATTTTTTCCCTGCTTAACCTCTTGGAGACTGTTTCATACAGAGAGGTTTCTTATCATTTATTTTTACAGCTACATAGGCTTCCATGATATGGATATGCTACCATTTGTGTAGATAGTCCCCTATTGATAAAACTTTTGGTTTGTTACCAATCACAGGATTGAGGTGAGGATCAGATAAAGGTTAACAGGTGCTGGTGATAGGGGAAATGGGAGGCTGATTTTCTAGAGAAGTGCGTATCATATAGAAAGAAGGCAAAAAGGAAGGCAGGAAGTCAAGAAGGAAGCAAGGGAGAGTAAGTCATAATTTAAAATCACCAAAGAATGAATTAATATTAGAATGCATTACACCAGATAAAGAAGGGTATATTTTATTGCAGAAGAATACAATTTCCCAGGAAGGTATAACACTTGGGATTATGACAGATACTGTTCACGGTATGAGACCTGCAATGGCCTCTCTCAGGGCATGTCAGATCAAGTGCACATGATTAATAACAACATAGAAGAACTAAATACATAACAAATGAGGTAGATCTAAGTGACGCATGTGATACTCAGTACCTGCACCAAAATAACAGACTTCAAATTCTGATACATGTGAAGTAGGTTATAAGGACCAGTGTGCCTGCTGAGAGTAGCTAAAAAACTCAGGGGATGCATGAAGAAAAAAAAATTTTAAACAACTTATTTCTAGGAGGACACTGAGGAATTGCTGTGTGCAATTACTGGGGCTCAGGATAAAACAGGACCAGCAGTGCATGTCTAGGACTAAAAATAGCCTTTATCCAGAATTGCCTACCTGAAAGTAAACAGTTGTAAAACTGAACTGTGCTTTAAATCTCAGAGCTAACCAAATGTGGTGATGATGGTAAACCACCCCCTCACTTTTAACTGAGACCCCGGTGGCTAACACCCTCTGAGTCAGGATGACTAAACCATAAGTAAATCAACTCCCATTTCCGCCTGACTCTGCATCATCTGTCTGGATGCAAATGATAAAACACATTCAACCAGTTGGCAATTGTGATGTTACAAAACAAACTTGAGAAGATGCTTACTTAGGTTAAAACTTACATAGTTAAATGCATGTATCAGAAAAGAGGAAAGAAGACACAGAGCTGGAAAACAGGTACATGAAAAATTGCTGGACATCGCTAATCATCAGGGAAATGCAAATCAAAACCACAATGAAAGAGCATCTCACACTTGTCAGAATGTATGTTATCAATAGGACAAGAATATCAAATGTGGGTGAGGATGTAGAGAAAAGGGAACCTTCCGCATTATTGGTTAGAATGTAAATTTATGCAGCCCTACTGAAAACAGTTACGGTAGTTCCTCAGAAAACTAAAAATAGGACTAATCTATGATCCGGCAATCCTACTCTTGGGTATTTATCTGAAGAAAACGAAAAGACTAACTCCAAATGATGTCTGCACCTCCATGTTTATTTGAGCATTATTTACAATAGCCAAGATATGCAAGCAGCCTGAGTGTCCATAGAGTGACAAATGGATAAAGAGGGTGAGGAAAAGGAAATCTGCTATCTGTGACAACATGGATGGGCCTTGAGGGCATTACCTAGTGAAATAAGTCAAACAGAAAGACAAATACCATATCTTCTCACTTATATGTGGATCTGAAAACAAAACAAACAAAAAACCCAAGCTGGATATTCCCGTCGTGGCTCAGTGGTTAACGAACACAACTGGCATCCATGAGGACACAGGTTCCATCCCTGGCCTTGCTCAGTGGATTAAGGATCCGCCGTTGCCATGAGCTGTGGTGTAGGTTGCAGATGCGGCTCAGATCTTGCGGGGCTGTGGCTATGGTGTACGCCAGTAGCTACAGATCCGATTCAACCCCTGGCCTGGGAACCTCCATATGCCATGGGTGCAGCCATAAAAAGACAAAAAGACAACACACTCTCACACCATGCACAAAAATAAACTCAAAATGACTGAAAAACTTGAATGTAAGACAAGACACCATCAAACTCCTGGAAGAGAACATAGGCAAAACATTGTCTGACATCAACCTTACAAATGTTTTCTCAGGTCGGTCTCCCAAAGCAACAGAAATAAAAGCAAAAATAAACCAATGGGACCTCATCAAACTGACAAGCTTTTGCACAGCAAAGGAAACCAAAAAGAAAACAAAACAAAAAGAAAACTTCCAGAATGGGAGAAAATAGTTTCAAACGATGCAACTGACAAGGGCTTATTCTCTAAAGTACACAAGCAACTTATACAACTCAACAGCAAAAAAGCCAACAACCCAATGGAAAAATGGGCAAAAGTCCTGAAGAGACATTTCTCCAAGGAAGATATCAGATGGCCAACAAGCACATGAAAAAATGCTCAACATCCCTGATTATTAGGGAAATGCAAATCAAAACTACCATGAGATACCACCCCACACCAGTCAGAATGGCCATCATTAGTAAGTCCACAAATAACAGATCCTGGAGTGGATGTGTAGAAAAGGGAACCCTCCTGCACTGGTGGTGGGAATGTAAGTTGGTACAACCACCATGGAGAACAGTATGGATATATCTTAGAAAACTATACATAGAACTACCATATGACCCAGAAATCCCACTCTTGGGCCTATATCCAGAAAAACTTTCCTTGAAAGAGACACATGTACCTGCTTGTTCATTGCAGCACTATTCACAATAGCCAAGACATGGAAACAACCCAAATGTCCATGGACAGATAGTTGGAATAGGAAGATGAGGTATATATACACAATGGAATACTACTCAGCCATTAAAAAGAACAAAAGAGTGTCATTTGCAGCAACATGGATAGAACTAGCGACTCTCATATTGAGTGAAGTAAGTCAGAAAGACAAAGGCAAATACCATATGATGTCACTTATATCTGGAATCTAATATAAGACACAAATGAACCTTTCCACAGGAAAGAAACTCATGGACTTGGAGAATAGACTTGGGGTTGCCAAAAAGGAGGAAGAGGGAGTGGGATGAATGGGGTGCTTGGGGTTAATAGATGCAGACTGTTGCCTTTGGAATGGATTAGCAATGAGATCCTGCTGTATAGCACTGGGAACTCTGTCTAGTCACTTATGATGGAGCATAATAATGTGAGAAAAAAGAATGTATATATGTATGTGTAACTGGGTCACCATGCTGTATAGTAAAAAATCGACCGAACACTGTAAACCAGGTATAAAGGGAAAAAAATTAAAATCATTATATAAAAAAAAGTCAAAAAGACAAAAAACAAACAAACCAAAAAAACCCTCCAAACTGATCAATACAGAGAGTGGTTGCCAGGTGGCTGCCAGGGAGGTCCAAAGGTACAAACTTCCAATTATAAAATAAATGTGGCAAAGATGTCATGTGCAGTATGTGGCTGTAGTTAATAATACTGTTTTACATACTATAGTCCCCCGCATCCTCAGTTTTCTCTGCAGTTTAAGTTACTTCCTATCAACCTCAGTCTAAAATTTTTAAATGGAAAATTTCAGAAATAAACAATTTGTAAATTTTAACTTCTGCACCACTCTGTGATGGAATCTTCTGCTGTCCCACTCTGTCCCATCCGGAATATGAATCATTCCTTTGTCCAGGGTATCCCTCCCATTAATCACTTCTTAGCTAACTGAGTTATCAGATCATCTGTGACAGTATTCCAGTATCTGTGTTCAAAGTAACCATTATTTTATTTTCATAATAGGCCCAAAGTACAAGAGTAGTGATGCTGGCAATTTGGATATTCTCTTCCTGTGCCTAGTTTATAAATTAAACTTTATCATAGGTATTATAGGAAAAAACATATTATACACAGTGTTCAGTACTATTTCCAGTTTCAGGCATTCACCAGGGTCTGTACTTAAAATTTTCTGAGAGAATAAAACTTAAAACTTCTCATCATAAAATAACAAATGTTGTAACTATGAATGGTAACAGATGTTAATTTGACTTATTGTGGTGATCATTTTACAATTTATAGGAATAACAAATCATTATTTTGCACACCTGAAGGTAATATAGTGTTGTATAGCAATTATTTCTCAATAAAAAATAGTAAATTTTTTAAAGAAAAAAGAATAGAATAAATAAAATAAGCTACAAGGATATATTGTACAAAATGGAGAATATGGCAAATATTTTACAATAGCTATAAATGGAATATAACCTTAAAATTGTGAATCAATATATTGTACACTTGTAACTTATATAATATTGTATATCAACTATACTTCAATAAAAAAAGAGAAAAGAAGAATGGCAGAAAATGGGCTAAGCATCCATCTTCAGAAGTTTAAAAAATAACCTGATAAACACAACAAATTCAAAGAACGAAGAATCATTAAACTTAAAAAACCAAAATAATGAAAGCAAAAAAAAATATACCATAGAGCATATGAACACATTATGTCACATGTCCTTTGAATCATCAGTAAAATGAATAAACTTCTGGTGAGTTTATAAAGAAAAATGAGTAAGAGCACAAATTGTTAATACCAAGAGTCAAATAAATTGACATCACTGGAGACCCTTAGGCCAATATATTTGAAAATTAAGAGAAATGAACACAGTGAAATACAACTTAATGAAAGTCAAAGAAGACAACATTTTTAAAAAACATGATTTGAACTAAAAAATTGAAATAAATGGAATCAATAATTTCTAAAAAGGAATCTCTAAGCCCAGACAGCTTCATAAATGAGTTCTATCAATATTTAAATGAGATAATTCTAATATTACACAAAATTTTCATAGAAGATAGATACATGTTCCTACATTTACATGTTTTATGCAGCATAACATTGGTACCAAAACTGGACAGGAAACTTTGAGAAGGTTAAATTACAAAATACCTTGTGTCACAAACACAGATGAATATATTCTAAGCAATGTACTTGCAAATGAAAAAGAAAAAACCTAGCAATATATAAAAGTGATACCATATCACAACCACATTATGTTTTTCCCAGGAAAGCAAGATTGGTTGAACATCAGAAAATAAGTCAATGTTATTTACCACCTTAACAGATGAAGGATAAAGAAAAGTAAAATGATCTCCTCAGTAGATGCAGAAACGTATCTTGTTAAAACTCATCATTCATTCATGATGAAACAACTGTTAGAAAGAGAAGTATAGAAGAGACTCTCCAAGGGTGTTTTTTTTTTTTTTTTTTTTTGTATCACCTGTGGCATGAAAAAGTTCCTGGGTCAGGGATCAAACTCTCGCCACAGCAGTGACCTGAGACATGGCAGTAACAATGCCAGAACTTAACCTGCTGAGCCACCAGGGAACTCCTCCAAAGATTTTTATATGTCATTTTGGAGTGAACAGGAATGCCATCTCTAATTTTAGTAAAAAAGGATGCTGCCTGCCATTCCAATAAACATAGTGTTGGCTGCCATCAGCCACTGCAGCTGCCCCCTGACAGTGCACCCTGAGGGGTCCTCAGGATAAAGAAAAATGGGACACTGGCCCTAGATAGTTAAGATGCATATCTAAGGGATAATTTCAACAAGCCCAGACTCTTGCATCTTCCCATACATAGAAAAGCACCAAAATCATTAACTTGAGATATTTGTTTTGGGGTTTCTGTTTGTCCATTTGTTTTCAGCGAAAACTCCTATATATTCTGGCTCCTCACCTCATGGGAACAGTTCCTCAGAGCTATCTGAGCGACTGCCTCTTGGATTATAGTCCTTAGTAAGGTCCCTGAATAAAACATTACTCACAACTTTTAGGTAGTGAGTTTTTCTTAGGTCAAGAGTTTTGGCGATCAATGAAAGGACCCAGAGCAGACGTCTCTGTCTCTCCTTCACCTGAACTCTGCCTGGATCCAGAGCCTTGGTACCAGCAGAGGCCCTCTTGTGCCTTCCTGCCTCGTTGGAGAGTCCAAATGAATTTAGTTGTATTTTTCCTGGGTCTTGGATCTCCTATTGCTGGCTGCTGATCCTAAGTTCTATTCAATGCTGTTAAGCTCCTCGCTGGAGGAGTAAGTTTTCCGTGAAACTTAGTTTCAAGAAGAGGTACCTGGGTTTTCCTCAACTGGAAGGCACTGGGATGATTTTGCTTGGTTGAGACAGAGTGGGTCATCCTCAGTTGAGAGACACTGGGAAAATTTTATTATGTACAGATAGAATTTATACTTACAAGTACTTGCTTAATTGGGGATTTAAGGAAATCTCACCCTAAAGATGGCCGAACTGGGATTCTTTTCACCTTCCAATTTTTTCTTCAGGCACAGCTAAAAAAATCCAGCTTAATAAAACATCTTTTCAGAATTCCGACCTTAAAGGAACAAAAGCCCTCCTAGGAGGAACTTGGATTTCTCTCCCTGTGTCTTTTGAGATGTAAATGTTGTACCTGATCTCAGACTTTTTCTTTTCTACGTTCTGAGAGCCTGGTCTCTGCCATCCAGAAGGTACACATATACATAGTGTACAGTTGGCAGCCAGTGGAATAGACTGAGATTCCAAGCCCTCTTTTTGTCTTGTGCCAACCCTCAGGGAAATTTGTCATAAAGGGTACCAGTCTAAGGAAGCTTTGTCGTAAGGTGTGCCAGTCCATAAGGGAGCTTTGTCATCTTATATATAGAAGGGCTTACTTTCTTAGACTGTATTTGGGAGAAACTTTCTAAATCTTGTGAAGGCTACATCTTTTGCACTCCCTTGTGGAAAGTGCAAAAGATGCATCGTGTGTCTTATTGGTTTGAGTAGCTATTAAGATGCTACTCATTAATGACCAGACAATGGATCCTTTAAATTGGGAAAACTTCTTAATTGGTAAATTTTCAGAGGGCTCTTATTATAAACAGCTGTTTTATTTGTAACTGTGGGTAAAAACAAATTAGAAGGTGTATATAAAAAAATATATATATATATACATATATATGACAGCCAACCTAAAACTGCTCTTAGTTTAAAACAAAGAAACTGGTTTGAGAAGACTTGTGATCTAGGCTTCCCCTCAATGGGTCTTACAGATGCTAATACAAGTGTTAGATTAAGTGTTAATAAGAAGAAGCTGAGGGAAAGTCTACAGAGTTTTTCTAAACAAGGTGGAAATTTTAAAGAGACTTATTCCAAAAGGATAAAACTCTTTAGATGGTTACTAAACAATGGGATGCATAAAAAAAAAAAAAACGAGCATTGATGGATTAAAACAACACTACTTAAAGTTGGATGGGCAAGAGTGACCCACTATTGGTCCCCAACTTGAAAGGTCCCCAAACAAGTCTGCCCTATTTACCCCATTTTGAAATATATGTACACATATTTGAAAGATTGTAAGAAAATTACATTGAGATACCTGACCAACAATTGCTTGCTGTAAGAGGCCAATCAATCAGGTTAAAAGATTGACAAAAGGGACTGGGTTCCTTGGCTCAGCTTCTCACTGGAGACCCCAGAGCCTTTTATACAAAAAGAGATAAAATGGCTGGGGAATAAAAAGGAACGTTTCTGACTCCTTAGAAGACCAAGATTTGTTGATAGGGTCCAAATGGAAGCTAAAGTTAAAGGTATAAAAGTGGATAGAATTGACATGAATATTTATAAAACTTGGTACATTTAAATGAGCTTTATATAACCTATTACATCTTTTTTGCCTAATTATATTGTGGGATATATTATGTCTTACTGGGAAATGGTTCCCCTGCCTAGTAAGTGTAAGATAGGACTTAAAATCTGCCCCTCAGGATTACCTGAGACCATACAATATAAAGCAAAAACTAGGAGCTAATATTCAGGGGCTAATAAAAATAATAATAGAGGGGTTTTGTTTGTTTGTCTGCTTGCTTGCTTTGGGTTTGTGCACTCAGAGGGCTTTTGTTGAATGCCTTGTGCAAACTTTTGAAGACATGATAAATTGAACCCTAAAGTTCTAAAGCAGAGAATTCTTGATTTTCAGTTTTGTTGAAAGTCTGACAAGGCAATTAAAAAATACATTTGGGCAAATCAATCTTTTAGGATCATTTAGACAGCAGACAAGTTCTCTGGGAAGTTAAAAGCAACTGTCTTTAGCTTGCAAATCTCTACAAATCAGAAATGTAAATACAGCTCACAACAACCTGAGACTGAGCCTAATTAGCTCAATCTGGCAGAACCAGAAACCAGTGGCAGGAAAAAAAAGGGAAAAAGAGGCCTTTTAAAACTCTAACCACTGGAAAGACTCCCTCACCCCAAATCTAATTCATAGCCCTCCTAAGGATTTATCAAGGATGAATATAAATCTTGAAAGTCTTTTCCACAAATAGTAAAGCCTTAGTCATCTGAGCAAAAGAAAAATTAACTTATTCCAACTGCTATTTGTAAACTAGAAAGTTTACATTGCAATACCTGATTCATGACTAAATTTTGAAATGAAGCTATGAGATCTCTAATTATGTCTTGTTTTTTAAATATCTGTGTGTACATACATGTGATATGTCTTTACCTCCGGATTGTATTATCAAAATTAAATTTATAAAAGAGCACTATCTAATTGACTGAAATGTAAGCACTTACAAATTAAATATTTCTAAATGTAGAGGAAACTGACCAGAATGAATTTTAGGTTCAAGTGATCTGGGAAATATTCAATATTAAATTAATATCTGGTATTAAATTTAGTTTAAGTTTGTTTGTTTAAATAATACAGACATGTCTTATTTTTATTGTACCTAAGTTTACTAAAGTTTATGTTACTTCTGTTGCAAACTTTGTCAGCAATAAAATATTAACATGGGATGATGATATTTTTATGTTATAAAATAGAGGTAAATGAGATAAGAGCTTTCAGATGAATTCTTTAGTAATAATTATGTTTGGGGTATATCTATCTAAAATAGTTTCTCCAGAACTTTTTGGTAACTTGAAAGTTTAGAATTCTGCTAAATTAAGTTAAATGATGGGAACTCATTGAGTATCATTTTAATCATTCATTCAGATCATTTTAAGTAAGATAAAATACTGGAACAATAACTGCTGAATAGGCTACTTTTGTTCTTTTGTCTTTTTTTTTTTTTTTTTTGTAAAGGCTGTATGTGTGCCATATGGAAGTTCCAGAGCTAGGGGTAGAATCTGAGCTGCAGCTGCCAGCCTGTGCCACAGCCACAGCAATGCTACATTGGAGCCACATCTGTGACCTACACCACAGCTTGTGGCAATGCCAGATCCTTAACCCACTGAGCAAGGCCAGGGATCAAACCACCCTCATCCTCATAGACACTAGGTTTTGTTCTTCATCCACTGGGCCACAGGGTTCAGTGTTTTATGAGAAGGAAACTAAAGGTTTATCAGATACAATCTTGTACCACATTGAGGAAAGAAAATTATGATATTTTTCTGAAATGTTATTGGCTATTAATCTTTGTTTTCCACAAAACTTTTCCTCTTATGCAAGCTATAACCTACAACAAGTTGATAAAGCATACCTTTGTAAATAAGGATGAAACATTTATCTTTTTCTTTTATGACCACACCCATGGCACATGGAAGTTCCTGGGCCAGGGACTGAATCCTAGCCACAGCTGCAACCTATGCTGCAGCTGCGGCAATGCTGGTTCCTTTAACACACTGCACTGGCCAGGGACTGAACCAGCACCTCTGCAGCAACCCGAGCCACTGCAGTTCTGATTTTTAACCCACTGTGAACTCCTTTTAATGTAACATTTGTCTTTTTCTCTCTACTGGATCCCTCTAGAATTTAGCTTCTCCAGCAGGCTCCCTCTGGACTTCATGACTTATTGTGACCAGATTGCAACTAGTTATATTAAATATTGTTTTAGTTTGTGCTCTCTTTGTTGTTTTCAAATTATTTTGTGTCACTCTCTGCTGTTCTATTACCTTATTAATGTTACTAACTATATTACTTGTATCCCATCTATTTTATAAGATTGTTGTCTCTTGAATTATTCAATGTGTAACCAGGCCTCTGACAAAATGAATGATGGCTAAACATCTTGAGGCAATTGCTCATATATATAACCTGACATAAGATAATTGTCATAGTCTAAATATATCATTGTCATAGTCTAAATATATCATTAACTTGAGGTGATTGGTTTTTGTAATTAGCAGTAATCTTTTTTTTTTTCCTTTTTAGGGCCACGCCCGCAGAGTATGGAAGTTCCCAGGCTAGGGGTCAAACAGGAGCTGCGGCTGCTGGCCTTTGCCACAGCCACAGCAATGCAGAATCTGAGCCTCATCTGCAACCTACACCAGAGCTCATGGCAATACTGGATCCTTAACCCACTGAGCAAAGCCAGGGATTGAACCTACATCCTCATGGATATTAGTCGGATTGGTAACCTGCTGGGAACTCCCAGCAGTAATATTTTGATGCTCAACTACATTTTTTTTTTTAGCAAAAACTCCTATATATCCTGGGAGTTTACCTCCCTTACCTCTCAGAGCTATTCGAGAGGCTGTCTCCTGGGTGTAAGTCCTTAGTAAGATCCTCCAATAAAATATAACACAACTTTTAGACTGTGTTTTTCCTCACGGAACATTAAGTATATCGGAAAAGCAAATTCATACAAGAAAAAAGTGATAAGTTTTAGTACAACACTGAAAAGAGATTAGGCAAGCTAAATCTATCTAAAGGAAAGTTAAAACTCAAAAGGCCAAGTTTAATAAATATTTACTATTCATATCACAAAGGGCTAATTTCCCTAATAAGAAAAATAGTCTTTTAACCGAACCATTTTTGACAAAAGAACAAAGCTTTCCCAATTGTTTGTGAAACACCAGCTGCAGTTAACAGGGGAACTCCCAAATCCTAGTGGCCTTGCACTATAGAAATGTTTCTTGCCCGTGTAAAATCCAAATGGAAGCAGACTTGGAGGCTTGGCTCTGCTTTCTGAATAATTCAGGGAACAGACGGACAGAAGGTCTGCCACCTTCAGCTTTTGGCTGCCTTGATCAGTCTGGTGCAAACATTTTGCCAGCAGATGGGGCAAGAAAGAGAATAGAAGGATCTCACAGGAGGCTTTCAGGAGTCATGCTGGTCAATGTTGTACATCACTTAGGCTCGCTTTCTCTTGGCCAGGACTCAGTCTACAGGCCACAGTTAAGTGCTGGAGGCCTGGGAAACTCCAGCAGGGAAAGGAAATATGTTTGGAGAAGAGCTAGTCTGTCTCTGCTACAGGTATGACAAATAGGTTAATACAAAATACCTCTAAAAGCGGTTTAAAAATCCCCAGCCTTGTTCATAAGAAGACAAATAAATATTTTAAGTACAATTAGATATCACTCATTATTTATCATGTTGCCCGATATACAAATGTTTGAAGCACACTGTTCTGGTGAGGAGGTGGGGAAAGAAAACCTCCTGTCTTGTTGGTGCAGGTGTGAATTGATACAACACTTGGAGAGAGTGATGTAGGAATGCCTGTCAAAATCATGTGTGCATTTACCCTTGGATCCAAAAATCTTACTGCTATGAATGTATCCATTGGATATACTTGCGCATGTGTGGCATGATGTCACATGTAAGCTTCTTCAATGCAGATTTGCAGCGATAACATAAGAGTGGAAAAAGCATAAGTGTCCATCAGTAGCATACTAGTAAATAAATAAAAGTGAATACACCTATATAAAAGGATACCATGCAGCTAAAAAAGAAGAATGTTATTTAGCTTAGTGGTTAAGTGTATATTCCAGAGCAATACTGCATGGATCCAGTCCTGGGTCTCCCCACCTTCAGCCATATTACTATTTTGTTCTCTTTTCTCTGAAAATTATTAATATTTTTTAATAGTTATTTCCCCAATACAATTTTTTCTACTGTACAGCATGGTGACCCTGTTACACATACATGTACACATTCTATTTTTGCACATTATCATGCTCCATCATAAGTGACTGGACATAATTCCCAGTGCTACACAGCAGGATCTCATTGCTAATCCATTCCAAAGGAAATAGTTTGTATCTATTAACTCCAAGCTCCCCAACCACCCCCCTCCCTCCCCCTCCCCATTGGCAACCACAAATCTATTCTGCAAGTCTGTGATTTTCTTTTCTATGGAAAGATTCTTTTGTGCCTTATATTAGATTCCAGATATAAGTGATATCACATGCTATTTGTTTTTCTCTTTCTGACTTACTTCACTCAGTATGAGAGTCTCTAGTTCTATCCATGTTGCTGCAAATGGTATTATGTCATTCTTTTTTATGGCTGAGTGGTATTCCATTGTGTATATACACCACATCTTCCTAATCCAATCATCTGTCTATGGAAATTTGGGTTGTTTCCATGTCTTTGACAAGTTTCACATTCTATATGCTTAAGTATCCTCCTCAGTAAACAAAGATAATATTTACTTCATTGGGTATGATCAGGGTTCAACTAACAGGTTGAAAGTGCTTAAAACAAAGGCATGACAAGCACTCTAACTTTCGCCCTTATTATGATCACACAGAAAGTCCTCCAAAATACATTAGAAAAGGAAAAATGCAGGCCCAGAATGCTGTTTGGCATTTAACCCTTTGTGTGTAAGGAGGAGGGGTTCAAGTATATGTACATGGTCGTATATGTATAACGTACTTCTGAAAGGAAGAACCTGGTGGAAAAAACGTGCTTGACTTTGGGGAAGAGACCAGATAACTCCACAACTGGGGTGAGAGGCATACCTTTGGCTGCATGTTTTAAAGCTTTTGAATTTTCTACCATGCCTGTGTGTATCACCTATTCAATATTTTCTTCTTAAGAAGAAAAGAAAAAGCAATAACATGAGCTTTGGAGCTCTGCAGTCTGTGTTTGTGACCTTCTCCAGTCCTCAGGTCCAACTATATAAGGAGGTGCCTAATGCAAAATGAAAGTATGGGGTTTCTCTTTCAAAAAGCAGTGAGGGAATTCTCCTGTGGGTTGGTGGGATAAGGATCTGGCATTGCTACTCTGTTGCTCTGGTTACTGCTGTGGTATGAGTTCGATTACATAGCCTCTCTTTTGACCTGGCATTGCGTCCTGTATTTGCTGTTTAATGCCATGAAGGTCCTCACAGGTGTCTAGGGGCCCCAGCCCTGGAACCTGGAACTCTCCACCCTGGCCCTTCTGTACCCACACCCATGCCTCCACTAGGTGTGCAATTAGTTTATGTTATTTTCTGGGGCTTCAATCTCTTCATCAACAAAATGAAGCTTTAAAAAAACCCCGGAAAACCTCCTACTGTTTTTGTGAAGCTTCGATGAGATTGTTTTGTGTAGGTGCTTAGCATATTACCTGATAGGAGGCCACACATTATCACACGTTGAATAAAATTATTGTTATAAGTTAATTATGAGGATATAATTATTAATGAGACTATGATTTTGTAGATATTGGTTCAGTATTTTAATTATCAAATGCTTTATGAAAATAGTGTAAGGTGATATAATGAACCCATACAAACATCAGAACAGATAGAACCATCAACCACTACAGATTAAACTGGAGTGTTCCTCCTACAGTTTTGGATGGAGTAATGGGTCCCTGTCCATTCCTAAGGCTGTCAACCATCCCATCAGCTGTCAGCTATTTACCCATTTGTGGGTAATATCAGCAAGTATAGAACGAAGCATCTGATCATTATTAATCCATTTCGGGAAAATTGGCCCTGATGAGACACATGGAGTTCACAGAAGCTGGGTCAAGTACCTGAGTTCCCATGATAATGAATGATATCAAGGTGCTCCATCTCCCATAGAAAATGCAGGGTGAGGCTTTCTCTAAGAGGTAGACCTGGAAGTTGGTGGGAAGGGTTGGTGCCTCTCGTCTGGGTACTGCGCACTATTTTTTTTTTTTTTTTTTTGTCTTTTCAGGGCCATACCTCCAGCCTATGGAGGTTCCCAAGCTAGAGGTCTAATCAGAGCTACAGCTGCCAGCGTTTACCAGAGTCACAGCAACACCAGAAACGAGACACGCCTGCAAACTACACCACAGCTCACAGCAATGCCAGATCCTTAACCCACCGAGCAAGGCCAGGGATTGAACCCACAACCTCATGGTTCCTAGTCAGATTCGTTTCTGCTGCACCACAACGGGAACTCTGACTGTGAATTTTGCGCCAGGTTCACATCCTATCTCCAAACAAAACTACCTCTTTGGTGCCATTTTCATGCTTCCATGGAGCACCAGGGCCCATGGATTCAGGCATCCTGCATGTCCCCAGCCCAGAACACCATCCTACTTGCCTACACCTGTCCTTCCTTCTTCATGGGATTGGCTCCCTCATCTCTTCTCTCATCAAATTGCCACTGTCTCGGGGAGTTCCCTGGTGGCCTGGTGGTTAGGACTCAGTGCTTTCACTGCTGCAGCCTGAGTTCAGTTCCTGGTCTGAGAAGTGAGATCCCACATCAAGCCATTATATGTGCCATCCAAGGAAAGGAAGGAAGGAAGGGAGGGAGGGAAGAAAGAAAGGAAGTAAACAGAGCCACTGTCTCTGTACATACTCTTTCACCGAAGTACTTTGGGTGTGATATTCCCTCACCCCATTAATAGGGTGATCATCCATCCTCCTTAAACTTTTTCAAAAGGTTGAAGAAGAAGGAACACTCCCAAATATATTCTATGATGCCACCATCACCCCAATCCCAAAACCAGACAAAGACACCACCAAAAAAGAAAACTATCGGCCAATATCTTTGATGAATATAGATGCAAAAATTCTCAACATAATTTTAGCCAACTGAATCCAACATCATATTAAAAAGATCATATACCACAACCAGGTTGGATTCATCCCAGCTACCCAAGGATGGTTCAACATATGCAAATCAATCAACATCATACACCACATTAACAAAAAAAAGTCAAAAACCACTTTTTCATCTCAGTAGATGCAGAAAAAGCATTCGACAAAGTCCAACATGCATTCATGATAAAAACTCTCATCAAAGTAAGTATAGAGGGAACATAGCTTAACATAATCTAAGCCATTTATGACAAACCCACAGCCAATATAATAATGGAGAAAAGCTGAAAGCCTTCCCACTAAAATCTGGAACAAGACAAGGATGCCCACTCTCACCACTGCTATTCAACATAGTCTTGGAAGTCCTAACCACAGCATATCAGACAAACCAAAGAAATAAAAGGCATCCAAATAGGAAGAGAATAAAAACTATCACTATATGCAGATGACATGATACTATATGTATAGAAAACCCTAAGGACTCAACTCAAAAACTACTTGAACTGATCAACAAATTCAGCAAAGTAGGATATAAGATTAACATCCAGAAATCAGTCACATGTCTGTATACTAACAATGAAATATTAGAAAAGGAATACAAAAACACAATACCTTTTAAAATTGCACCCCCAAAAATCAAATACCCTGGAAAAAACCTGACCAAAGAGGTGAAAAACTTATTGCTGAGAACTATAAAACATTAATCAAGGAAATCAAAGATGATACAAAGAAATGGAAAGCTATGTCATGCTCATGGGCCAGAAAAATTAATATTGTAAAAACAGCCATACTACAAAAAGCAATCTACAGATTCAATGCAATGCCTATCAAATTATACATGACATTTTTCACAGAACTAGAACAAACAATCCAGAAATTTCTATGGAACCTCAAAAGACCCAGGATTGCCAAAGCAATTCTGAGGAACAAAAACCAAGCAGGAGGCATAACTCTCCCAAACTTCAGGCAATACTACAAAGCCACAGTCATCAAGACAGTGTGGTACTTGTACCAAAGCAGACATATAGACCAATGGAACAGAAGAGAGAACCCAGAAATAAACCCAGACACCTATGGTCAATAAATCTTCGACAAAGGAGGCAAGAACATAAAATGGGAAAAAGATAGTCTTTTCAGCAAGTGTTGCTGGGAAACCTGGAATACTACATGCAAATCGGTGAAACTAGAACACATCCTCACACCATGCACAAAAATAAACTCAAAATGACTGAAAAACTTGAATGTAAGACAAGACACCATCAAACTCCTGGAAGAGAACATAGGCAAAACATTGTCTGACATCAACCTTACAAATGTTTTCTCAGGTCGGTCTCCCAAAGCAACAGAAATAAAAGCAAAAATAAACCAATGGGACCTCATCAAACTGACAAGCTTTTGCACAGCAAAGGAAACCAAAAAGAAAACAAAACAAAAAGAAAACTTCCAGAATGGGAGAAAATAGTTTCAAACGATGCAACTGACAAGGGCTTATTCTCTAAAGTACACAAGCAACTTATACAACTCAACAGCAAAAAAGCCAACAACCCAATGGAAAAATGGGCAAAAGTCCTGAAGAGACATTTCTCCAAGGAAGATATCAGATGGCCAACAAGCACATGAAAAAATGCTCAACATCCCTGATTATTAGGGAAATGCAAATCAAAACTACCATGAGATACCACCCCACACCAGTCAGAATGGCCATCATTAGTAAGTCCACAAATAACAGATCCTGGAGTGGATGTGTAGAAAAGGGAACCCTCCTGCACTGGTGGTGGGAATGTAAGTTGGTACAACCACCATGGAGAACAGTATGGATATATCTTAGAAAACTATACATAGAACTACCATATGACCCAGAAATCCCACTCTTGGGCCTATATCCGGAAAAACTTTCCTTGAAAGAGACACATGTACCTGCTTGTTCATTGCAGCACTATTCACAATAGCCAAGACATGGAAACAACCCAAATGTCCATGGACAGATAGTTGGAATAGGAAGATGAGGTATATATACACAATGGAATACTACTCAGCCATTAAAAAGAACAAAAGAGTGTCATTTGCAGCAACATGGATAGAACTAGCGACTCTCACATTGAGTGAAGTAAGTCAGAAAGACAAAGGCAAATACCATATGATGTCACTTATATCTGGAATCTAATATAAGACACAAATGAACCTTTCCACAGGAAAGAAACTCATGGACTTGGAGAATAGACTTGGGGTTGCCAAAAGGGAGGAAGAGGGAGTGGGATGAATGGGGTGCTTGGGGTTAATAGATGCAGACTGTTGCCTTTGGAATGGATTAGCAATGAGATCCTGCTGTATAGCACTGGGAACTCTGTCTAATCACTTCTGATGAATCTCTACATATATGCGTAACCAGGTCAAGATGCTATGCGGTTGAAAATTGACAGAACACTGTAAACCAGGTATAATGAAAAAGAAAAATAGGGTGATTGGGTGGGACAGTAGCTGCAGGAGAAAGTGAAGGAAAACATTACAGCATGTCTGTAGCCTGATGGGAATGATCTTATATGGTCTAAGGCAGCAATGCAATGTTAGTTTTCTCCATGCAGTGAGCTTATTCTCCAAATGTTGACCTTTTCAACAACACAGTGTTGGGAGAGGAAGTCCACTATGGGCTCTGAGTGTTCCTCTGTGGTTTTGCTGGGTATGCCAAGAATGTAAAGCCCTAACCACTCTTAACCAGGGAGATCTCTCAGAGTTTTATTTGTACTGAGCAATCCTGAGGGATGAGGGAACACCTCCCCCAGAGAGCAAGATTGCTTCTGCTCACTTAAAAGCAGTAAATCTCCCAAGCTCAGGGGTCCTGTCCTGCATCACAAACCTGTGTGTGTGTAGGCATCCAGATATGTCTGTCTTCATCGCTCCTACATATAGGCTTTGGGCACATGTAGAAGTGGTGCAAGCTCTGCCTTCTGCTTTTGCTGTGAGTGTAACGTCCCTTGTATCTCACCCAGGAGCCTTCTGTCTTCTGCCAGGATCTGCCAGTCTGTGGCAAACTAACCTGTGAACTTGCAAGTGGGATAAAAGCTCAGACCCTCCATAGTCCTTGACATACAGATTGAAGTATATCACATTTCTCTTTCCCTTTATTTTAAGATAAAATCCAACTTTTCCAACTTGGTCTTCCAGGCCCCGCAGAGCCTGACCACGCTTACCTCTCCATGTTCTTGTGCCATTTTCCCCTAAATCTCTCTGCTCTTTAGTCATATAAAGAAAAAAAAAAAAAGCAGGTGCTGATGTGTGGCACTTGCCTAAAGCTTTCAAGGAGGCCTCAGTGTTGCTCATAACTGGTCCTGCTACTCAGGGCTAAGCCTTGTTGTTCTCCTATTGAAAAGAAACAACCAGATCACCCAACCCAAACTACAATCCCATAATAGGTCCTTTCTAACATGATCTTCCTCACACACATCCCCAGGTCATGTCTTTCATTTCTTCACTGAAATGAGTAATAAAGACAAATTCTTTAACTCCCTGAGTATTCCTCCTTGGTTAGATGGCATTAACATATACAATGTCAGTCATTCTTTCAGCTTATCAAACAGGGCAATTTTTTTTCCTGCCACAGGAACTTAGCACATACTGTTTAGTCTGCCTAGAACACTGTTCTTCTCACCTCCTTTCCTGCTACTCCCTCCCTGTCCTGAATTTGTTAGGATAAATATTCTTTTTCTAGAATGTTTTCCTAACTTTCTGAGCAATATTTGTGTTTATATTCTTTTTCTTTTTTTTTTTGGCCACATCCACTGCTTTCAGAAGTTCCTACGCTAGGGATCTAACCCAAGCCACAGCAGTAACCCAAGTCCCAGCAGTGACAATGCCAACTCCTCAACTTCTAGGCCACCAGGGTGCTCTTGAGTTTATATTCTGATAGTATTGAGTATTTTTTCCTTTATATATACTTTTCATAATATATAGTATATATTTATTTGTTACTTTTCATTTATTTCTATCTAAACATAATATATTTAAATGTATGACTGACTCGCTTTGCTGTGCACTGAAATTAATCTAACATTCTACAACTATATTCCAATAAAATTAAATTTCAAAAAAATAATAGTTTTTTAAAAAGGTAAGTACCACATCTTCCTTGCTTATTACTACTATGCAATATCTATCAGTAGGCCTAGGACATTGTAGGGGCTCAATAGTCATTACTCACTCATTCTAAAAATAATTTTTATGCCTATATTTGCCAGTCACTCTGCTATGACCTGCAGATCCAAAGGTGAAATAGACCAAATCCTGGCCTTAGTGGAGATTACATTTCCACCCAGGAAGGAAACAATACAAGAATTATACAAGTCCCTCAACACATATTTGGCGAGAGACTGAGGGATATAACACACAGTTCTAAAAGCTAATGATGCAGCAGAGAACAAAATCAATATAATTTTTGTCCTCAAGATGACGTTCTAGTGTATACATGTTTATATTAGTGTATATGTATATATATGAGGTTCATAATTATAAAATGTGGCATGAAATAAAATATGATATGCTCATAGATAATGGAGGGGTGCTCCTCTCAGTTGATGAGGCAGACAGGAAGATCTCTGAGAATGTGATATGTGCTCAAAGAACTCTGGAATAAATAGGAAATGCAGTTACTGATCATGTAAGCATTGGATGGTCATTGGATGGACCTTTTCTCAGCAAGATAAAGAGCAATAGAAAATTGCTGTGTAGGGAATTTAGCTTAAGTTTTTTTTATGATTTTTACTTTTTTTCATTATAGCTGGTTTACAGTGTTCTGTCAATTTTCTGCAGTAGAGCATGGTGACCCAGTTACACATACATGTATACATTCTTTTTTCTCCCATTATCATGCTCCATCATAAGTGACCAGACATAGTTCCCAGTGCTACACAGCAAGATCTCATTGCTAATCCATTCCAAAGGAAATAGTCTGCATCTATTAACCCCAAGCACCCTATTCATCCCACTCCCTCCCCCTACCCTTTGGCAACCACCAGATTTTTCAGGCTATTGTAAAGAGTACTGACACAGCAAGGAGAGGTGAGGGGATAAGAGTGATTATAAGAAAATTAGCTAAAAGGCCACTGAAATTATCCAAGTGAGAAATGATGGTTACTTAGATCATGACCCCACATATATCTGAGATGCAGCCCTCTTATTCATCCTCAAAATGAAACTTGCCATCCAATTGAGAAGAATGTTTTTAACTGACAACCTCCAACTGGTTAGCTCCTTCAGAGTCTGCCTTTAATTTCCAACTGAAGTCTTTATCTTCTCTGGTTGGCTCCCACCCAATCACGGATTGAACTGGTTCCTAGTCGGATTCATTAACCACTGCACCACGACGGGAACTCCTAGAGTAATTCTTAAACCATAAAATGATGCAGGAAGTATTCTCTCCTCTTTTATTTTCCAGAAGAGATTGTGTAAATTAGTGTTGATTATTCTTTAAATATGTGGTAGACCTGTTCAGTGAAACCATCTTGCCATGGAGATTTCTTTTTCTAGAGCTTTTAAATCACAAATTGAATATCTTTCGTGGACTAATTATATTAGTTTCATGGACTAATTAACTATTAATAGACCTAATCAGATTATCAGACTGTGTATATTATCTTGGTGGAGTTTTGGCAAGATGTGACTTTTGAGGAATATGTCTTTGTGTTCTAAGCTGTCACATTTATGAATGTAAAATACTCCTTGTTAATGTTTTTAATTATATAGAATATTTAATGATATCCCCTATTTTATTCCTGGTGTTCACAATTTATGAGTCCTTTATTTAATTTTTGCTCTTCTAGCAAAATGTTCATCAATGTTATTGCCTTTTTCTCAAAGATCTTCCTTTTGTTAATGCTTGCATTGTATTTTTTTTCCTAGTTTTCACTTTACCTATGTCATTGAATTTGAAGGGAGTTTCTCGTAAATGGCAGCATGCAGTTGATTCTTTTTTAAATTTTGTTATGGATTCTTGAGGCTTTGGTTTATGCTTAGTCTATTTCTATATTCAGATTCAATAAATTATCTTTATACGTCCTCAATTCACTGATTCTGCCCTCTCTTCTCCACTTTACTATTGGGCCAAGGTTTTTTTTATTTCAGTATTATATTATTTCTTACCAAGAGTCCCTAATTTGTCATTTAAGAGAATTTCCAATTGCTTATGGAAGTATTTTTATGATGACTGCCTTAAAATTATTGTCAAGGGTATCTCAGGCCCTGGGGATGAAGAGGCTTCCTGAATAGAGCTTGCTATGGTAGGAAAACTCTGGGTCCTGCCACCCTGTTGCCTCTTGTCTCTTGTAGAGGAGGGTAACCTAGCAAGGAAGAAATGCATTTCCTCTGGCTACTTATTATCAGCAAATCTCCTGATAAATCCTCCTGGCCATTGCCACCAGGCTCCACTGGTGTTGGTGATGGTACTTCAGTTCAGCTCATGGGAAAAATTAGCCTACCTTGGCTTTCTCCTGTTTATGGGTGGGAATTTGGGTAATGTCATGCCTGGGGTGTGTGTGTGTGTGTGTGTGTGTGCGCGTGCGTGTGTGTGTGTGCGTGCGTGTGTGTGTGTTGTGGAGGCGGGGGTGGGGGTTGGGGGGAGAAAAACATCGTAAGACACTTTGTCAGTATGTTGTTCCTACCATCCTGGGGTCTCTAACTAGTTTGCATTCCTCTTCCCATCTTTCACAATTCCCCTTTGGTTGCTTCTTATATTATTTCCAGAGTTTATAGTTAGAAGGGAGGAGCTGGGAAAAAAATGAATCCAGGGACTGGCAGCTCACTTATACAATTTTTAGAATTCCATTTTGATTTATCTATAGTGTTTGAGTGTATGTCTTTGTATAGATTTTTTAGTTACTGTTCTACATATTACACTATATATATATTTTTTAAAAAAATCCATTATAAGGTATATGTACACTATTTATCACAGTCCACCCATGTTTTCATTTTTTCAGATCAAGTGTAAAAAATTTTTAGTTTTTAATTCCTTTTGCTTTCCCCAGTTATAACATAATCATTTGAAATATTTCTCTAATGCTTTGTGAAACACTTAAAGACAATGCTATGAATTTTCCTTTAATTCTTAAACATAGGTTACAAAACTAAAGAGAAGGGAAAGTCTACTGTATTTACCCCTAATTTTTCTTTTTCTTCCTTCTTGCTGTTCCAAGACTCCTTCTTTTGTCATTTCCTTTCTTTTTAGATAAATTTTTTTTCTAGACATTCTTTTACAGTAGATCTGTTGGGGACAAATTCCTAGTTTTCCTCATCTAAGAATGTCTCCATCTCCTCCACTTTTCTGGACAGATATTTTCTCTGGACATACATTTCTGTGTTAACAGTTCTTTTCTTGCAGCAGTTGTAAAATGTCTTGCTACTTCCTTCTAGCTTCCATGGTTTCTGATGAGAAATCTAATGCCAGTCTAAATTGTTTCCTCCTTATATACAATGCATCACTTTTCTCCTGCTGCTTTCAAGAATTGTCCCCCCAAGTTTGGGGAATTTTCTTTCAATATTTCTTTGAATACACTCACATCTCCACCCTCTTTCTCTATTCTTGTGAGTCTCTGATGACAGGAATATTAGATCTTTTGTAATAGTCCAAGTACCTAAGGCTCTAAGCTTATTTTTCTGTCTCTCTCTTTGTTCATATTAGGTCAATTTTATTGTTCTACCTTCAAATTCACTTATTAATTCTCTGTCTCTTCTGGTCTTGGGTCCATCTAGTAATTTTATTTTTGTCTTCGTGTTTTCAATTCTGAAATTTTTATCTGAGTCTTCTTTATGTCTTCTGTTTCTGTGCTGAGACTTTATATTCCTTTGCTGAGATTTTCTACTTTATATTTATTTCAAGTGTGTTTGTAATGCACTTTGAAATATTTATATGATGACTGCCTCAAAATATTTGTCAGACAAAGCCAGTGTTGGCACATGTAGATTGTCCTTTCTCATGCACGTTGAGATTTGCCTGTTATTGATACAGTGAGTGATTTGTGTTGTGTCTTGGGCATTTTTTTATCATGTTATGAGACTCTGGATCTTATTTATATCCTTCATTTCAGCAGACCTCCTCTGACACCTTACTAGTGGGAGAAGGGAGAGTGTTGCCTTATAATTTCCAAATGCGTGTAGAAGTCTAAGCTCCTCACTCAGCTTCTTTTGATACCCAGGAAGGGAGGGGCTCCTCATCATTGCTGGAAGGTGGGCAGGAGTTCAGGATCCTCACTAGGCTAACACTGAGACTACCCTATCCAGATGTTGTAGGAGGCACTTCATTACTGTTCCCTATATGGCCTCTTCTGAAACTACAGAGGAATGCTTCCTTATCACTGTGTAAGTATGAATGTCCCAGCTTCCCACTCTGATTCAGGAAAAGAAGTGCCTTGTTATAGCCAAGTGAGAATGGAAGTCTCAGCTCTCCACTCAGCCTTTATTGACCAAGGGGTGAGGTAAGGCCACATTCTTTTCCTTGATGTTTGGCTGGGGTAGGGCAATAATTGCCTTAGGTTTCCTATCTTGTCATGCTGATACTTATTGTCTTGTCCTGGTTCTTTGGCCAGAGAAAGAAGCCTTTTCTTGAAAAACTACCCATTGGCATTTCTGAGTTGCTAGATTCTATCCCACCCAGTCTTGGATATATGAGGCAAAAAGAAAATCCAGGAACTCACTGCTGTGTTGTACTTCATGTCCTGAGGTTCCTAGATGGTCTGATTTCTTCTCCCCAACTATCATAGAGAGATTAGTTTCTCTCCACCTGTCATGGATTTTTAATTGTTCTTTGTGGGAAAAATAGGAAGTCTACTATCTTATCACAGAACCATAAACTGACAGGAAATTTTTAATGAGAATTATAGTTTGCAGATGGGTCGATAGTTTGTATCTTGGCATCAGCATGCTCTCTTCCTATCTACAATGGAAAAAATCCTAATGAGAGGTTCCTTGGTACATGAATAAGAGTTATAGCTCTTGGGGGTATGTAAATGAATCTAATATATCCATCACTCCTACCAAAGGAATTAAATGTTTAAATTTTCTTCTTAATATTTCTGTTACTGACAGCCCACCCTCTCTTTATTAGTTTTTTCTAAAATCTGTGTCAAATACTGTCTATTAGATTTCAAGTTTCTTGTACTCTTGTCATTTATATCAACCTAGATATTGCCGCATTACCTCAGACACAAATGTATAATATGGCTGCAAATATAGTATTCATGATACATTATATAACAGCATTTCAGTATCTAAATAATGCATGATATGCACCTGTATGTTCATTGCAGCACTATTCACAATAGCCAAGACATGGAAACAACCTAAATGTCCATCAACAGATGATTGGATTACAAAGATGTCGGAGTTCCCGTCGTGGCACGGTGGTTAGCAAATCCGACTAGGAACCATGAGGATGCGGGTTAGGTCCCTGCCCTTGCTCAGTGGGTTAACGATCCGGCATTGCCGTGAGCTGTGGTGTAGGTTCAGACGCGGCTCGGATCCTGCATTGCTGTGGCTCTGGCTTAGGCCGGGGGCTACAGCTCCGATTCCACCCCTAGCCTGGGAACCTCCATATGCCGCGGGAGTGGCCCAAAGAAATAGCAAAAAGACAAAAAAAAAAAAAAAGAAAGATGTGGTATATATACACAATGGAATACTACTCAGCCATAAAAAAGAACAAAAGAATGCCATTTGCAGCAACATGGATGGAACTAGAGACTCTCATACTCAGTGAAGAAGTCAGAAAGAGAGAGACAAATACCATACGATATCACTCATATCTGGTATCTAATATACAGCACAAATGAACCTTTCCACAGAAAAGAAAATCATGGACTTGGAGAACAGACTTGTGGCTGCCCAGGGGGAGGGGAAGCGAGTGGGAGGGATTTGGAGCTTGGGGTTAATGGATGCAAACTATTGCTCTTAGAATGGATTAGCAATGAGATCCTGCTGTGTAGCACTTAGAACTATGTCTAGATACTTACAACGCAGCACGACAATGGGAGAAAAATTTACGTATACATGTATGTGTAAATGGGTCCTCATGTTGTACAGTGAGGGGAATAAAGTGTGTTGGGGGAAATAACAATAAAAATAAATTTAAAAAAGAAATAAAATTAAATAAATAATGCATGATAAAATCATTGAAGTGAAGTTAACATACCTTAGCGGCATTATAAAAGGACTTTATAAGTTTAGAAAAAGAGAATTGAATTATCTAAAGTTCTTATGATCACTAATTTTAAATTTTCATAACATATTAAAGATATTTAAAAAGATATATAGAATGTACAAAGTTGGCCCATGTGTCCCCCCTCATCCATCCTAATAAATTAAATTATACTAATGCTAATGTTATGTGTTGTTTGAGTTATTATCATGGTTCTGCAAATTTTGAGTACAGAATAAAGAACAAAGGAGTTGATGTTAGGCCTAGGATCCTGTCCAGGCTTTACTATTTACTAGTTAATTGACCTAGAAAAGTAATTTAACCTCTTTGAGACTCAGTTTCATCATCTGTAAAACTGAGGGAGAGATAGTGCCTATTTCACAAGATGGTTGTAATGGTTAAATGAGAAGATTTTGTTAGTTAAGATGCTTTATCACAGTGCCTGGCACCAAATAAGTGTAGTTTTTATTGTCATTTTTGTATTGTCCCAGGCAGTTCAAGAGAACGTGATTAAGCCGTCATTCTTGTCTTCAAAGAGCTTGTTGCAAAGTAAAAAGGATAAAGTGGCTACACATATAGCTACTATAAGAGCTTTAACAATATAAATACCATAGGTGTAGGAGGGCCAAAATGCTGTGAGACTTCAAAGGTTTGGCACATTGTAGCTGATGTCATAGTTTTGTATTCTATTGTTATGTGTGTAATTTTGTTAACACTGAGGTCTGGGTATACAACATTAAAGCTAGGAGGCAACTATGTGCCTCTCCCTTCCTATATCCATGAGCAAATGCAACTTCATGATCTCAGATTTGGCCTTGAATTTTTTTTTTTCCTTGACATACTGCCTCAGGGCATCATTACTAATCAACTGGAATTACCTTTGAAGTAAAATGTGTACCTAAAGTATGATGTTCCTAGCAGGACATCAAGAAGAAAGGGACATAGGCTAACATTGCTAAATAGTTTGAAGTAAAAGAGATTAGAAAAGTATCAAATTTTGAAGAAAGTCATCATCAGTGAATATTGAGAGGCAAATTATATTAAATTGAACCCACAGTAAAGGTCACAGAGTTTGGGACTTAAGGTGGATAGAGTTCATGGCTGTCAGAGTTGTGGGCATCAAGGAGGCTGAATTTGAATGGGAAATCCAAATAAATGTTGGAGTTGCCAATGAAGATAACAGAAGTTACAGTGAAAAACCAGAACTGACTACAGTAGTCTCACCTTATCCAAGGTTTTGCTTTCTGTGGTTTCAGTTACCAACAGACAACCGTGGTCAAAAAATATTCAAGGGAAAATTCCAGAAATGAACAATTCATAAGTTTTAAATTGTGCATGATTCTGAGTAGCATGATGAAATCTCTGGCTGTTCCAACCTGTCTTAGGTATCCCTTTGTCTAGTATATCCTGCCTGTTAGTAACAGTCTCTTAGTAACAGTCTAGGTAATCAAATCACTAGTATCACAGTACTTGTGTTCAAGTCACCCTTATTTTACTTAATAATGACCCCAAAGCACAAAAGTAGTGATGCTGACAGTTTGGATACACCAGTGAAGTTGTAAAGTGCTACATTTAAGTGAAAAGGTGACAATTCTCTGTTTAATGAGGGAAGGAAAATATATGCTGAGGTTGCTAAGATCTACGGTAAGAATATTTTGAAGAAGGAAAAAGAAATTCACCATAGTTTTACTGTCACACCTCAAACTGCAAAAGTTAAGGCCACAGTGTGTGATAAGTGCTTAGTTAAGATAGAAAAAGCATTAAATATCTTGAGAGACCACATTCATTTAACTTTTATTACAGTATATTGCTATAATCATTCTAGTGTGTTATTATAAATTATTTTGCCAGAAGATTTTGAAAACAGAATATGGAAATAGCTAGCTGTCTGGGGGAGTATGTGTGAATGACAGGAAGATAAGGCAAACATCTCAAACATTGTCTTTTGAGGAGTTCCTGTCATGGCTCAGCAGTAACAACCAAACTAGTATCCATGAGGATGCAGGTTTGATCCCTGGCCTCACTCAGTGTATTAAAGATCCAGGGTTGCCATGAGCTGTGGTGTATGTTACAGATGTGGCTCAGGTCTGGCGTTGCTCTGGATGTGGTGTAGACCAGCTACTACAGCTCTGATTCAACCCCTAGCCTGGGAACTTCCATATGCTGTGGTTTTGGCCATAAAAACAAACAAACAACAAACATTTGTCTTTTGAGAGCATTATATTATTTCAAATGACTTTGTATATATTTGTGTTTTCCAGTAATCAAGACAGTGTAGTCCTGGTACCAAAACAGACAGACAGACCAATGGAACAGAACAGAGAACCCAGAAATAAACCCAGACGCCTATGGTCAATTAATCCTTAAGAAAGGAGGCAAGAACATAAAATGGGAAAAAGACAGACTTTTCAGCAAGTATTGCTGGGAAACCTGGACTGATACATGTAAATCAATGAAACTAGAACACACCCTCACACCATGCACTAAAACAAACTCAAAATGGCTGAAAGACTGAAATATAAGACAAGACACCATCAAACTCCTGAAAGAGAGCATAGGCAAAACATTCTCTGATATCAACCTTACGAATATTTTCTCAGGTCAGTCTCTCAAAGCCACAGAAATAAAAGCAAAAATAAACCAATGGGACCTCATCAAACTGACAAGCTTTTGCACAGCAAAGGAAACCAAAAAGAAACCAAAAAGACAATTACAGAATGGGCAAAAATCACCAGTATTTTTAAAAGCTTCCCAGGTAGTTTATGCTGACAAGATTGAGAACTACCAGGTTAGGACTGATAAAACAAAGTGTGTTAACTTTTTTATTTACACCAAAATTCAATATCACAGCTAGAATTAATTTCTAGTAATTTTTCTCTGAGAAATGAGGTATCTCAGTTCTCAACTTCTGTTTACAATGTTTATTCCACGATTACATAGAGCCTGGCAGCCTACAGACAGATTCTGTTTGGCCCTCCTAAGGCTGAAAAATTTTTAATTGATTGCTGACACTTAAAAGTCAAGATATTTCACATAAAAATAGGAACTTCCAAATTTTTTTGAAAATTAGAAGTGTTAGTAACACGATGTTTGCAAAGTGTACTGATAATGCAAATTTCCTAGTGGTACCAATCCATCAAAACTGAATAGCTGATGGTAGCATTTAGATGGAACTAGTTGTTGTGTTTTCTTCTTTTTTCTTTTTTTCCTCTGATTATTTAGATACCACATCTTCTTAATCCATTCATCTGTTGATGGACATCTGGGTTGTTTGCATGTCTTGGCTATTGTGAATAATGCTGCAATGAGCATATGGGTGCATGTGTCCTTTCCAAGGAAAGTTTTTCCGGATAAATGCCCAAGAGTGGGATTTCTGGGTCATATGGTAGTTCTATGTATAGTTTTCTAAGATATATCCATACTGTTCTCCATGGTGGTTGTACCAACTTACATTCCCACCACCAGTGCAGGAGGGTTCCCTTTTCTACACATCCACTCCAGGATCTGTTATTTGTGGACTTACTAATGATGGCCATTCTGACTGGTGTGGGGTGGTATCTCATGGTAGTTTTGATTTGCATTTCCCTAATAATCAGGGATGTTGAGCATTTTTTCATGTGCTTGTTGGCCATCTGATATCTTCCTTGGAGAAATGTCTCTTCAGGACTTTTGCCCATTTTTCCATTGGGTTGTTGGTTTTTTGCTGTTGAGTTGTATAAGTTGCTTGTATATTTTAGAGATTGATCCCTTGTCAGTTGCATTGTTTGAAACTTTTCTCCCATTCTGGAAGTCTTCTTTTTGTTTTGTTTTCTTTTTGGTTTCCTTTGCTGTGCAAAAGCTTTTCAGTTTGACGAGGTCCCATTGGTTTATTTTTGCTTTTATTTCTGTTGCTTTGGGAGACCGACCTGAGAAAACATTTGTAAGGTTGATGTCAGACAATGTTTTGCCTATGTTCTCTTCCAGGAGTTTGATGGTGTCTTGTCTTACATTCAAGTTTTTCAGTCATTCTGAGTTTATTTTTGTGCATGGTGTGAGGATGTGTTCTAGTTTCATTGACTTACATGCATCTGTCCAGTTTTCCCAGCACCACTTGCTGAAAATGCTATATTTTTCCCATTTTATGTTCTTGCCTCCTTTGTCGAAGATTCATTAACCATCGGTGTCTGGGTTTATTTCTCGGTTCTCTCTTCTGTTCCATTGGTCTATATGTCTGCTTTGGTACAAGTACCACACACCACACTGTCCTGATGACTGTGGCTTTGTAGTATTGCCTGAAGTCTGGGAGAGTTATGCCTCCTGCTTGGTTTTTGTTCCTCAGAATTGCTTTGGCAATCCTGGGTCTTTTGAGGTTCCATAGAAATTTCTGGATTGTTTGTTCTAGTTCTGTGAAAAATGTCATGGATAATCTGATAGGGATTGCATTGAATCTGTAGATTGCTTTTTGTAGTATGGCCATTTTTACAATATTAATTTTTCCATTCCAGGATCATGGACTATCTTTTCACTTCTTTGAATCCTCTTTAATTTCCTTGCTTAATGTTTTATAGTTCTCAGCAATAAGTTTTCACCTCCTTGGTCAGGTTTATTCCCAGGTATTTGATTTTTGGCGGTACAATTTTAAAAGGTATTGTATTTTTGTATTCCTTTTCTAATATTTGTTAGTATAGAGAAATGTGACTGATTTCTGAATGTTAATCTTGTATCCTGCTACTTTGCTGAATTTGTTAAGTAGTTTTTGTGTTGCGTCCTTAGGGTTTTCTGTACATATAGTATCATGTCATCTGCATACAGTGACAAGTTTATTATTTAGCTTCCAAACATTTAGGGATTTTCTAGAGTCTTTCTGTTATTGCTTTTTTTTTTTCTGTGCCTGTAGCATTAAGTTCCCAGGCTAGGGGTTGAACTTGAGCCACAACAATGGCCTTGACCACTAGGCCACCAGGGTATTCCTATTATTGATTTCTAGATTAATACCTCTATCATCCAAGAATACACTTTGTATGATTTATTCCTGTAAAATTTATTAGGACACATTTTTATTCCACAAGATACGGTCTATGTCAACAAATGATCCAAGTATACTTGGGAAGAGTGTAAATTCTACTGTTGTTGAGGAGAGTATTCTGTAAATGTCAGTCAAGTCTAGCTCATTGATTGTGTTGCTCAAGTCAGCTTCATATCCTTGCTGATTGTCTGCTTGCATTTTCTGTTAGTTATTGAGATAGGAATATTAACATCCTAGGCCCTAATTGTGGATTTGAATATTTCTCTTTGTAGTTGTGAGATAATAGAAAACATGTATATTGATCTCAGACCCCAGTTTTTGGCACAGAGCTCCTAAAACCCTTGTAAGTTCCTCAGTGATAAGAGAACTAGGAACATCTTTTGTGCTCTGGGTGAGCTTCTGGATAGGAGCTGGTCACCATAAAGACTAAGCCATGATTAGAAGCTTGGAATTCTCAGTCCCACCCCACCCTCATCCTCAAGAGAGGAAAGAGGGGAAGGAAATAGAGCTAATAATTGATTATGCCTATATGAGGAAGCCTTCATAAAATTCCAATAGTATGGTATTTGGAGAGCTTCCATGTACTGGGAAAGCAATGCATCCCCAATGCTACAGGTACAGAAGCTCCTGGGCTCAGGACCCTCCCAGAACTTGCCCTATGCATCTCTTCATCTGGCTGTTCATCTGTATCCTTTAACATATCCTTTAACAAACTGGTAAATGTGTTTCCCTCAGTTCTGTGAGCTGCTCTAGCAAATTAATCAAAACCGAAGATGAGGTCATGGGAACATTAGATTTATAGCCCATTGATCAGAAGCACATGGGCTTTCAATTGATATCTAACGTGAGGGGAGCAGTCTTGTGGGACTTGATTCTTAACTTGTGGGATCTGGTGCTATATCCAGATAGACTGTGTCAGATTTGAACTGAGCTAAATTGTACGACACCCAGCTGGTGTCACATAATTGCTTGGTGTAGGAAACCCACATACATATCTGGTGTCAGAGTGTGATAGCAGTGTGAAAGTAAGGGAGAAATATAGGAAGAAGACTAGGTTTTTTACTAACACAGCAGTTCTATCAGGTTTTGCTCCATATATTTGTAATGCTCTATTATTAGGTACATAGCCATTTATGATTATATCCTCTTATTTAACTGACTAATTTATATTTTTTTTTCTTTTTTTCTTTTTTTTAGGGCTTCACCTGTGGCATATGGAAGTTCCCAGGTAGGGATCGAATTGGAGCTGCAGCTGCTGGCCTATGCCACAGCCACAGCCACAGCAATGCCTGATCTGAACCATGTCTGCAACCTACACTGCAGCTCGCAGCAATGCCAGATCCTTTAATCCACTGAATGAGACCAGGGATCAAATCTGCACCCTCATGGAAACTAGTTGTGTTCTTAACCTGATGAGCCACAATGGGAACTCCTAATTTATATTTTTAAATATCCTTCCTTTTCTGAATTCTGAAAGAATGTCCCTTTTAGGGGACATTCTTTCCCCTAAAATGAACTTTGTCTCATAAATTTAGCATCTCCAGGTTTCTCTCCACTGGAGTTAACATGGTATGCATTTATCAAATCATTTACCTTTAATTGTATTTTTGCCTTTGGAAATAAGGTATATTTCTTATAAGCAGTACATAGCTGTGTCTTGCATTTTTATCCAATCTGCCAATCTAGAACTTTAAATTGGAATGTTCAGACCAGTTACATTTTGGCATTATTGATATGATTTATTTTGAGTCTAGTGTCTTTGTTTTCTGTTTGTCCCATCTGTTCTCTGTTCTTTTTTCCTCTTTTTCTGTCTTCTTACTAACCAATTATTTTTCTTTTTTTTTTTTTTTTTTTGTCTTTTGTTGTTGTTGTTGCTATTTCTTGGGCCGCTCCCGCGGCATATGGAGGTTCCCAAGCTAGGGGTCAAATCGGAGCTGTAGCCACCGGCCTACGCCAGAGCCACAGCAACGCGGGATCCGAGCCGCGTCTGCAACCTACACCACAGCTCACAGCAACGCTGGATCGTTAACCCACTGAGCAAGGGCAGGGACTGAACCCGCGACCTCATGGTTCCTAGTCAGATTCATTAACCACTGCGCCACGACGGGAACTCCTAACCAATTATTTTTCTAATTCCATTTTATCCACTTTGTCACCTGCAACTTTTTGTTTTGTTATTTTAGCGGTCAGTCTTGGATTTGTTGCATACATCTTAACTTATTTGTAGTCTACCTTCAAGTAATATTATACCACTTAAGGTATTGTTTAAGATCCTTAAAATAGCCGGCTGGCCTTTATCCCATTGTTGTATACATTCTACTTTTACATGTAAAACTTGCAGCGAGTTCCTGTTGTGGCTCAGTGGGTTAAGAATTCGACTAGAATCCATGAGGATGTGGGGTTCGATCCCTAGCCTCACTCATGGGTTAAAGGATCTGGTGTTGCTGTGAACTGAGTGTAGGTTGCAGACGAGGCTCGGATCTGGCATTGCTGCAGCTGTGGTGTAGGCTGGCAGCTGCAGCTCTGATTGGACCCCTACCCTGGGAAGAACTTCCATATGCCACAGGTGCTGCTGTTAAAAAAAAAAAAAGCACAAACAAAAACTTACAATACATTATTTATGATTGTTGTTTTTACTTTTTTCTTTTCTTTTCCTTCCTTTCCTTTCCTTTCCTTTTAGCTTTTTAGGGTCCCACCCGTGGCATATCCAGGCTAGGGGTCAAATCAGCTGCAGCTGCTGGCCTACACCACAGCCACAGCAACATGGGATCTGAGCCATGTCTGGGACATACAGCCCAGCTCTCAGCAACGCCAGATCTTTAACCCACTGAGCAAGGCCAGGGTTTGATCCTGCATCGTCATGGATGCTAGTCAGATTCGTTTCCGCTGAGCCACGACAGGAACTCCATTGTTTTTGTAGTTTAAGCAGTCAATTTTCTTTTAGAAAGTTTTAAATAATAAGAAAATATTTTCATATAGTTATCTTTAAAAAAAAAAATTGGCCATGCCTGCAGCACATGGAAGTTCCCAAGCCATGGATCAAACCTGTGCCACAGCAGTGATGATGCCAGATACTTAACCCACTAGGCCATCTAGAAACTCATGGTTATAATTTTGATACCATTTCCAGAAGAAAAACATATTACTGTGTGTCTCCTCCATGCTCAATACTCTAACGCTACTTCACTTCTGACACCAGATAAGTGTGAGAGGTGTTCCTCCACATCAAACAATTCTGCACCAGCTAGGTGTACTACAATTTAACTCAATTCTGGAGATAGCATCAGATGCCACAAAACTGCTCCACTCACTTCAGATGATAATCACAACCCCAAGTTGTTACCTGTGCTTTTGACCTGCTGACTATAAATCAGAGATTTCTACAACCCCCTCCTCGGGTTCAATTAATTTATTGGAGCAGCTCACAGAATTCAGGAAAACATTTATTTACTATATTACTGGTTTATTATAAAAGGGTATAACTCAGGAACAGCCAGATGGAAGAATTGCATAGGGCAAGGCATATGGGAAGGAGCGCAGAATTTACATGCTCTCTCTGGGCACACCACTCTTCCTGCATCTTGGAACGTTCAACAACTTGAAAGCTCTCTGAACCCATTCATTTGGGTTTTCGTGGAAGCTTTATTAAAAAGGCATGATGAATTAAATCTTTGGCCATTGGTGATTGAACTCAATCTTCAGTCCATCTCCTTTTGCTGGAGGTTGTGTGAGATGAGGGGAGAGGGTATAAGGCTGAAAGTTCCAACCCTCTAATCAAGGTTGGTTCCCCTGACAACCAGCCCCCATCCTTAGGGACTTTCCAAAAAGTCACTTCACTACCATAATCTCAGATGTGGTTGAAATGTGGGTTTGTTATGAATAATATGACACGCATTTCACCTTGATGCCTAAAACTATTTCAGGAACTGAGGACAAAAGACTAAATATTATAACAAATATACCCTTCAGGCTCTTATACAGGAAATTAAAAGAATTTTAGGAGCTATATGTCAGGAACAGTATATAAAGACCAATATATATTTCTTTTTATAAATAACAGTATCACACTATTTCTGGCCCTCTTCATTCCTTTCTGTAGGTATTGCCACCTGGCATCATTTTCCTTCTGCATGAAATACTTTAGTATTTCTTGTAGTACAAGTCTGCTAGTAATAAATTATTTCAGCTTTTACATGTCTGAAAGTCTTTATTTTACCTTTACTTTTGAAAGATATTCTTGCCAGATAAATTTTACCTTACCATTTTTTTCCCTTTCAGTATGTTAAAGATGGCGCTCTACTATGTTCTTACTTGAATCATTTCCCAGGAGAAATCTGATGTCATCTTTATCTTTATTCTTCTGTACATAGCAAGCCTTTTTGTCTCTGAATACTTTTAAGATTTTTTCTTTTTCAGTGGTTTTAAACAATTTGATCATAATGTGCATAGGTGCAGTGTTCTTAATTTTTATTGTGCTTGGAATTCATTTATCTTCTTGGTTCTGTGGGTTTATAGTTTTCACCAAATTTACAAAATTTCAGCCATTATTTCTTCAACTTTTTTTCTGTCTCCTCCCCCTTTCCTCTTTTTCAGAGACTCCAATTATCCATTCATTAGTTACTGATCCTATAGCTCACTGATACTCTGTTCACTTTTTATAATTCATTTTTCTTCCTGTGTTTAATTTGGGATAGTTTATGCCATCAAGTACCTTAATCTCTTCTGCAATGTCTAATTGTCCTTTAATTCTATCCATCACACTTTTCATCATAAAATTTTTAGTTTTCATCTCAAGAATGTCTGTTTGGGTCTTTTGCCTATATTCCATGTCTCTACTTAACTTTTTGAACATATAGAATACAGTTATAATGTCTATTTAAATGTCTATGTCTGCTAATTCTAACATTTCTGTCAGCTTTGGATCAGTTCTAATTATTTGAATTTTCTCCTCAATACAGTTTATATTTTTATGCTTCTTGCAATTCTTTGTAATTTAAAAAATATGGCTCAATTAATTTTTTTCACCATGCCTGTGGAGTCAGAGATCAAACCTGTACCATGACTGTAACCAGAGCCATAGCATTGTCTATGCATATGTCATAGGATTAGTCATGTGTTAGTGGGTTAGCCACCAGGGAACTTCAAATCTTTATAAATTTTAATTGAATACTAACTTGATATTGTAGATTTTTCCTTGCTCAGGGCTAAATATGTCTGTTTTCCTATAAATATTCTTCACATAGTTCTGGGACATACTTAAGGTAACTGGAAATAGTTGATTATCCTGAATCATGCTTTTAGGTGTTGTTACAGGACTGTGACAGTGTTCATTCTGGACCTAATGATTGACCACTACTGAAGCTACCCTTCTGTGTACCTTACTTCCTGCCCCATGAATTTTAAGGTTTTTTTGTTTGTTTGTTTGTTGTTTGTTTTTTGTTTTTGTTTTTTTTTAGTGTGGCTAGTGCAAACAGGCATTATTTTCGGCCCTGTATTCACCTCAGATGCTGTTAGTTCTAATGCTTTTGGGTAATTTTCTGTCTGGACTTGTGTACTTTCCTCAACATACCTGTTCTGATTAGTCCTCACTAGAATGCTAAAGAGGAATCGCCATAGGTATCAGAAGTTTTATCTCTGTTTCTCTTCTTTAGTACTCTCTCCTGAAAATTTTGGCCACCTAGGTCTTTCTGAACACTCAGCCCCATCTCCTAAATGCAGGGCATCCTTTCAGTCTTCTCCTCAACTCTCCCTCTGTGCACCATAGCCCAGAAAAATCTCTCAAAGCAATAAACTGGGGCAATCTTTGAGCTTCCCTCTTTTGTTTCCATTGCTGGATCTCTGGATCTCCCGTGTCTTGAAAACTGATGTTTCATATGGTTTGAAACATCTTTTGATTGTCTCAGCTTTGAGGGTAAATCTGTTGTTTTTTTACTCCATATGTATCTGTCTTTTTTCTTATTTTCTTTTAAATTAAAGTATTTCACATGCAACAATATGCATTACTCACGTGTGTTCAACTCAATTATCTATATATCTGTGCAATCACTGTCTGGATCTAGATATTAAAAATTTCAAGCACTCCTAGAAGATTCCCTCATCCTCCTCCACTACTCTGTTTAATTAGAAGCTAGCTACCTTGTTCTTCTTTTGTTTTGACCTTGAAGAATCTTATGGTATAGTCAGGATATATCCGTGCAACTTTATTGCTGCCACATTTTAGCTATCAATCCCTCTCTTCTAGAAGTAGTCCCACTTCAGATTTTTTTTTTTACAAAACAGAGTATATATTTTTAAACTTTTAAAAAGTTGAGGTATAATTGGATTTACTATTGTGACTCAGTGGGTTAAGGACCCAACATTAGCTCTGTGAGGATGTGGGTTTGATCCCTGGCCTTGCTCAGTGGGTGAAGGATATAGCATTGCTGCAAGCTGTGGTGTAGGTTGCAGATGCAGCTCAGATCTCATGTTGCTGTGGCTGTGGCATGGGCCACAGCTGCAACTCCAATTTGACTCCTGGCCAAGATCTTCCATATGCCATAGATGCAGCTATAAAAAGAAAAAAAATGAGGTATAATTGACATATAATATTTTATTAGTTCCAAGTGTATAATATAATGATTTGATATTTGTATGCAAAATGATCACAATAAGTCTAGTTAACATTCACCACCACATATAGTTTAAAAATTTTTTTTCTTATGATGAGAACTTTAAAGTTTAAAAAAGTATAGCAACTTTCAAATATACAATCCAGTATTAATAACTAACTAGAGTTACTATGCTATACATTATATCCCTGTGAATTATTTATTTTATAACCGAAAGTTTGTACCTTTGACCCCTTCACCCATTTTGCCCATCCCCTACCCACTAACTCTGGCAACCACCAATCTGTTCTCTGCATCTATGAGCCTGATTTTTTTTTCTTTTTTGCTTTGTTTTATTTTTAATTCCATATGTAAGTGAGATCATACAAATTTGTCTTTCTCTGGCTTATTTCACTTAGCACAGTACCCTCAAGGTCCATCCAAGTTGTTGCAAGTAGCAAGATTTCATTCTTTTTTATGGTTGAATAGTATATATATATATGTATATACACGCATATGCATTTAGAGAGATATAGATAGATACACACACGTCTTCTTTATTTTTCCATTGATAAACACTTAAGTTTCTGGCATATCTTGGCTATTGTAAATAATACTGCAATGAACAAGGGAATGGTTATCTCTTTTCTAATTAGTGTTTTTGTTTTCTTTGGATACATTCTCAGAAGTGAAATTGCTGGTTTGTGTGGTAGTTCTATTTTTAGTTTTAAAAATCTTGTTTGCTTGGTTTTTTTGTTTTTTGGCTATGCCTACAGCATGCAGAAGTTCCCAGGCCAGGGACTGAACCCATACCACAGTAGCAACCCAAACCACAGAAGTGAGAATGCCGGAACCTTAACCCTCTACGCCACAGAAGAACTCCTATACAAGTTCTTTAGATATTGCATATACATGTCCCTGAGATACATGATTTGTAAACATTTTCTCCTATTTCGAGTGTTGTCTTTTTACTCTCTGGATAGCATCCATTAAAACATGAGAAGTTTTAATTTTCATGAGTTCACTTTTACCTACTGTTTTTTATTTTGTTGCTTGTACATTTGTGTCATATTCAAGAGAGCTTTGCCTAACTCAGAGTCACAAAGATTTACTCCCATATTTTCTTCTAGAATTTGTGTAGTTTCAACCCTTATATTTAGGCCTATGAGTCTTTTTGTTCTTGTTAATTTTTGTGTATAATAAGAGTTAAGGGTCCAAGTTCATTATTTTTTTTTCCTTTTTGGCCACATCTGTGGCATGTGGAAGTTCCTGGGCCAGGGATCAAACCCATACTATAGCAGCAACCCAAGCCACAGCAGTGAGAATGTCAGATCCTTAACCCACTGAGCCACAGAGGTACTCCCTGTATTCATTCTTTTAGATGTAGCTATTCAGTTACTGAGGGCTACTGAAAACATTAATCTTTTACTATTCTTTGAATCTCTTTGGCAATCTTGATTTATTGATGGTAAAAATTAGTAGATCAATTGCAAGGGTTTATTTTTGGACTCTCCATTCCATTTATCTATATGCCTACTTTTATGCCAATGCCACAGTGCCTTGGTTGCTTTAGTTTTGTAGAAAATTTTAAAATCAAGGATTCCGTGTCCTTCAGTTGTTTTTTAAATTTTTTTTGGAGGGCCACACCCTTGCCATATGGAAGTTCCTGGGCTAGGGGTCAAATTGAAGCTGCCACTGCTGGCCTAAGCCACAGCCACAGCAATGCCAACTATGAGCCATGTCTGTGACTTACACCACAGCTCAAGGTAATGCCAGATGCTCAGACCACTGAGCGAGGCCAGGGACTGAACCTGTGTTCTCATGGATACTAGTTGGGTTTGTTACTGCTGAGCCACGACGGGAAATCAATCCTTCATCTTTGTCTTATTTTAAAGATTGTTTTTGCCATTGTAAGTTCATGAATTCCCATATGAATTTTAGGGCTACCTTGTCAATTTCTGCAAAAAAAAAAAACACCCAAAACAAACAAACAAAAAAACCCTATGTAAGATTTGATAAGGGATTGCATTAAATCTGTAGATCAACTTGGAGAGTATTGCCATCTGAAGAATACCAAGTCCTCTGATATGTAAACATATGGATTTCTTTCCATTTATTTAGGTCTTCTTGAATTACTTTCCTTTTTTTTTTTTTTTTTTTTTTTTTTTTTTTTGTCTTTAGTCTTTTTAGGGCTGCACCCACAGCATATGGCGGTTCCATAGGCTAGGGGTCTAATCAGAGCTTTAGCCACCGGCCTACACCGCAGCCACAGCAACGCCAGATCTGAGCCCTGTCTGGGACCCACACCACAGCTCACAGCAATGCCGGATCCTTAACCCACTGAGCAGGGCCAGGGATGGAGCCTGCAATGTCAAGGTTCCTAGTCAGATTCATTTCTGCTGTGCCACGATGGGAACTCCTTGAATTACTTTCAATAATGTTTTGTAGCCTAAGCTTATATTATATTATATTATATTATATTATATTATATTATATTATATTATATATTATAATAACATTTTAATAATGTTTTGTAGCCTAAGTATTTTTAAACTTCTTTTGTTAAGTTTACTCCTATTTATGTTTTTTGATTCTATAGTAAGTGGAATTTTTCCTTTGATTTCATTTTTGGATCATTCATGCTAATGTATAAAAATATAATTGATTTTTGTATCTTGATCTTGTACTTTACAAATTTGCTAAACTCTCTTATTAGTTCTAATAGGTTTTCTTTTGTAGATTCCTAGCATTTCCTGTAAGCAAGATGAAGTCTTCTCCAAGTAAAGATTGTTTTACTTCTTCCTTTCTGATCTAGATGTTTTTACTTATTTATTTTAATTTAATTTTTTTTTTTTTGTCTTTTGAGGGCTGCATCCATGGCACATGGGAGTTCTCAGACTAGGGGTTGAATTGGAGCTGCAGCCGCTGGCCTATACCAGAGCCAGAGCAATGCCAGATCTGAGCTGTGTCTGTGATCTACGTCGCAGTACATGGCAACGCCAGATCCTTAACCCAGGGATCAAACCCTTGTTCTCATGGATCCTAGCCAGGTTTGTTACCACTGAGCCACAATGGGAACTCTTAGATGTCTTTTTAAAATTTTGTTGTACAATTGCCCTCTCTAGAACCTCTAGTACAATGTTAAATAGAAGTGGTAAAAGTGTATATCATTGCCTTGTTGTTTAACTTAGAGAGAAAACATACAATCTTTAATCATATGATAATAGCTGTGTACTTTTCATAGAAGAGCTTTATAAGATGAAGAAAATTTCCCTCCATTCCTATTTTGATTTTTTTGTTGTTTAATCATGAGGAGGTATTGGATGTTATCAAATGCTTTTTCTCTGTCTGTTTGTATGATTTGTGCTTTTTGCTTTTTATTTTATTGATGTGGTGACTTACTTTAATGGGTTTTCAGATTTTATACCAATTTTGCATTTCTAGGATACATTCTACTTAGTCATAATATGATCCTATTGGTGGGTTTGGTTTGGTAGTATTTTTTGAGGATTTTTGCATAATGGTCTAGTTTTCTTGTGATGCTTATGTCTGCTTTTGTTGGGAGAAAAAGACTGGCCTTATGGAATTTCAGAACTATTTCTCTTTTATTTCTATAACAATTTACAAAGAATTGATGTTGATTCTAACTAATTATTGAAAAGTTTGGTAGAATTTATCAGTGAATCTAGACCTGAACTTTTTCTTTTAGGAAGTTTTTACAATTACAAATTCAATCTCTGTAGTTGTTATAGGTCTATTTTGATTTAGTGTTGCTTGAATCTTCTAAATCTTTGTTGATCTTCTTCTTTGTTGTTTACATTCCTGAAAGTAGAGTGTTCAGATTTGCAACTATTATTGTTGATTCTCCATAATTCTCTTCAATTTTGCAACTCTCTGCTTCTCTCATTTGGAGCTCTGTTTGGGGGTACATGTATTTACAATTCTAATATCTTACAGATGAATATACTTTTTACAATTATAAATATTTTTATTTTTTATTTTTATTTTATTTTTTTTAGGGCTGCACCCAAGGCATATGGAAGTTCCCAAGCTAGAGGCTGAGTGGGAGCTACAGCTACCAATCTATCCTACAGCCACAGCAACACCAGATCTGAGCCACATCTGAGACTCTCACCATAGCTCAGGGCAATGCCAGATCCTTAACCCACTGAGCAAGGCCAGGGATGGAACCTGTGTCTTCATGGATACTAGTCAGGTTTGTTACTGCTGAGCCACAACGGAAACTCCCTATTTATTTATTTTAAAGTCTGTTTTTTTTCTAATGTTATTATAGCCATTCCAACTTTTATACTTAATAGTGAAAAGCTTAATGCTCCCCCCGCCCCTAATTTCTGGCACTAGAGGCAAAGAGGCTGCTTACCACTTCTACTCAACATTGTGGGGGAAGTCCTAAACAGTGCCATTAGGCATGACAAAGAAATAACATTTACACTAATTAGAAAGGGGGAAAAAACTTTCCCTATTTACCCACAACATACTTGTCTAGAAAAAAATTCCCAAGGAATCTGCAAAACAAAACCCCCTGGAAGTAACAAGTCAGTTTAACAAAAACTCAGGATATAAGTCAACACACAAAATCAATCATATATCTAAATACTAGTAACTTTTAAAAACTTATAATAAGTCCAGCAATTAAACAAAATTAAAGAATGCTACAACTTATGATAGCTCAAAAAAGGAAGAAATTAGGTGTGAATTTAACAACAAAAAATAAATAGGACCTGCATGTTGCAAACATTAAGACACTGATTAAAGGAAGCTAAGATCTAAAGAAATGGAGAGTATCTAGTGCTCATGGATCTGTAGAATCCTTTTAATAGGATGACAATTATTCCAAAGTCAATCTATAGGTTTAATGCAATTTCAACCAAAATCACAACAGAATTTTCTTACAGTTATAGAAAAACTGATTCCATAATTTATAGAGAAAGTCAAAGGAATTAGAATAGCCAAGCCAATTTTAAAAAAGAACGTATTTGAAGGAATCACACTACTTGAGATTAAGATTTACTTTAAAACTACAGTTATCAGGACAGTATAGTATTGATAATAGATAACACAGATCAGTGGAAAAGAATAGAACATTCAGAAATAGGCCAATACAGATATAGTGAATTGATTTTTTACAAAGGTAATGACTGGAGTTCCAGTTGTGGCTCAGCAGAAATAAATCTGACTAGCCTCCATGAGGACGCAGGTTCGATCCCTGGCCTTGCTTAGTGGGTTAAGGATCTGGCGTTGCCCTGAGCTGTGATGTAGGTCACAGATGCGGCTCGGATCCTGCCTTGCTGTGGCTGTGGTGTAGGCCAGCAGTTGCAGCTCCGATTTGACCCCGAGCCTGAGAACCTCCATATGCTGTGGGTGCGGCCCTAAGAAGCAAAAACCAAAAAAACAAAAATAAAACAAAGGTAATGACTGATTCAGTGGAGAAATAATTGTCCTTTTTACAAATGGTATCCATACTAAAACTGCAAAGAAATTCTATTACATACCTGTTAGAATGGTTAACATAAAAATGTATAAAGAATACAAAATGCTAGCAAGGGAGTTCTTCTCATGGCTCAGTGGTTAACGAACCTGACTAGCATCCATGAGGATGCAGGTTCGATCCCTGGCCTTGCTTGGTGGGTTAAGGATCCAGCATTGCCATGAGCTGTGGTGTAAGCTGAAGACACGGCTCGGATTCTGCGTTGCTATGGCTGTGGTGTAGGCCGAAGACTACAGCTTTGATTCAACCCCCAGCCTGGGAACCTCCACATGCCGTGGGTGTGGCCCTAAAAAAAAGCCAAAAAAAAAAAATGCTAGCAAGGATGCACATTGCTGGTAAGAACACAAAATGGTACAGTCACTTTGGAAAACATTTGCCAGTTTCTTTTAAAGTTAAACATCCATACATAATAACCATTTATGAACAATCCTATTCCTTGGCATTTCTTTCGAGAAATTAAAATTTATGTTCACAGCAGAGACTGCATATGAATATTATAGCTGCTTAATTCATCATTTTCAAAAGTGGAAACCACCCAAACATTTTTCAGTTGGTAAATGTATAAACAATTTATGATACATCCATATGATGAAATATTATTCATTAATAAAGACTAATGAATGGTTGATAATATTTGTCAACTTGGATGAATCTCAAAAGTGCTATCCTAAGTGAACAAAGCCTATCCCAAAAGGTTGCATATTCTATGCTTCTATTTATATGACATTTTAGAAAAGAAGAACCTAGATTGAAAGAGAACAAATGAGTCTTAGCCAGAGTTCATGGGTGGGGGAGACTGTATGACTAAAACAGGATGTCAAAGGGACTTTGGAGGGGTCATGGGATTGTTTTGTATCTTGATTTTGGTGTGGTTACATGAATCTATGCATGTAGTTAATACTCAGTACTGTACGTATCAAAAAAGTGATTTACTGTATGTAATTTTAATTTTTTATTTTTTTACTTTTTTAAGGCCTCACCCACAGCATATGGAGGTTCCCAGGCAAGAGGGTCGAATCAGAGCTACAGCTGCTGGCCTACACCACAGCCACAGCAACGCAGGATCTGAGCCTCATCTGCAACCTACACCACAGCTCATGGCAACGCCGATCCTTAATCCACTGAGCGAGGCCAGGGATCGAGCCCTCAAACCCACGGTTGCTAGTTGGATTTGGACTGGAACTCCTGTAATTTTTAGAAATAACAATTCTCTTTAAGTACCAAAGTGAAATGAATGCCTATAAAATTTAGTTAAGTGAAAAATCATGGTGTAAAATAGTTTATATCATATGAGGTTGATTAGCAAAAAAATACACATGTGTTTAATAGCATATGTGTAAAACATCTCTGAAAGAATAAGTAACAAACTCACTAGGTAGATAGTATCCAAGTTTCAGATGAATGGCTTGATGTGGTATCTCAGTTCCCAGACCAGGGATTGAACCTGGGCTGCAGTGGTGACAGTGCTGAATCCTAACCACTAACCCACCAGAGAACTCCCTAAGATGGAGAGTTTTTATTATATATCATTTTGTTTCTTTTTTATTAATTAAAAAATTTATTATTTTTATCTTTATTCTAATATCTGGTATACACAAAATAATACATGTAATATATTTATAAATTATAAACAACAGTGGTAAAATTGAACACTTCTGAACCATCTTTACACCAAGATAATTAATAAATTTCCTCTGGTTATGAAATCCTCCTCTGCCTCTCATCACCTACCCTACCCATTAATCCATTAATCCATTAATCTTTCTGTTTGTATAGGTATGTATTTCCTTTTTAAAATTTATTGGTATTTCTTATCCTATTCCATTTTAATCCCTCTACATGTTTAAATTTATACATCTTTCCTTATTCTACTTTTTACTGTCACTGTGCTTTTGCTGTCTTAGTGGTAATTTTGAATATTCTTATAATTATTTTAACAATGTCTGAACTTTAAAAATAAAATTTTCTCTTAAGCAATAATTCTATCTCTATCTCTTCCTGAGTTATATGACATTTTTGTTCAGAATCTTTAAATCGCCATTTTTTTCAACCCCACCACTCAGTCCTGATTATTATGTTTTTATGCATACCATGTTTTTTTTTAGATTGATATACATGTTTACCATTTTATTTGCTCTTAATTCCTTCTAGTTTTTCAGACTGTCCTTCTGGTATCATTTTCCATAGCCTGTGGGGCAGTAATTTTCAATCTTCTCTGAAACACTTCAAGGAGCTTTAAAAATATCCATAAATGCCTGACCTTACCCTACTCTAAGCTTTAGGTTAATTTTGGCTGGGATTGGGATCAGGCATTGGTATTTTAAAAAGAAGAGAGACAAAAGCTCTCCTAGTGACTCTGATAGTCACTCAGAGTTGAGAACTACTGCTTCACAAGTTGCATATTTATTATGCTATTTTGTTTATTGCTTGTCTTCCTCACAAAAATGTGTTACAAAAAAAATGCAAGGATTTTTTTCACTCTTTTGTTTATGCATGTATCTCTACTGCCTTGAACAGTGACAACCACACAGAAGTTGACCAACAAATGTTAAGTGAATAAAAGAAAGTGCTATGAATAGAATACATGGCAGAAGCAGAGAAGAGCAGTTGTCTGGTTTTGGTTAAGGGGTGAAAGGAAGCATCAGCAAGTTTGCGTGAAAGAGATAAGATGTGAGAAGACCTTTGAAAGATGAGTATGATTTAGCAGAAAGCACAGAGATTGGAGATCTCAGTGCACTTTCAAAATCATAAGCAGTTGTGTGATACTTGGATTGAGGGCAAGAGAGGCTGTGTGATGAGAAATGAAGTGAGAGAGAGAGAGATGGAGTTAGACTATCAAGGCTTTTGTATACCATGATAAGGTTTTGGGATTGGGGAGAAATATGAAAGGTCTGAACTACGATAGTGATTCTGGTGACTGAGAGATGTGGATGAAGTCTATAAACGCTCAACGAGCCTTTCTATAATGGCAACCCTTTGCTCTCTCCCCCTATGTTGCTAACCTACTTACCTGGTTCATTTCTACACAGCACTTGTCACCTTTAAGCATGTATTTTCTTAAATATTTTATTACCTGTGACACAAGAATGTAAGTTCTGTGAAAGCAGTAATTTTTGTTTATTTTGGTCACATTTCTATTCTCAGGGCCTACTGCATATAAACCACTCAATAAATATTTGTCACAGGAATTAATAAAAATTTTGAATGAATTTTGACTGCAGAGGGGATCAAGGAGAATGGTCAAGTTTCACTGCCTCTGGATTTCTAATAATCCATTGGCTCTTTTATCCAGCTCAATTCCAAAACACAGTTAATTCTTACTAGCATAAACCCCTCATTTTCTATATGCAGTCATTGATTACCGCAATAGCCTCTTCTAAACCAACCTCTCTGCATTCAGAGTGCACTAGTACAACCCATTTTCTATGTTCTGGTTTGAAACATTATTATACGCTTTCTTGCTGAAAATTCATCTTTGACTTTCTGTTTTCCTCATAATTAGGCTCCAACTCCATAACATGTCATGATCCTTCCTTGTCTGGTCTCTTTTTATATCCAGCCTCATCTCTCATCACTGTTCCTTTCTTTCATATCAACTTCAATTGTCATTCTTCCTTTTCATTCATCCATTAAATCATTTGAATGAATGATTAATGTTGAATAACATTAAGCAAGTCTTTGTTGAGTGCCCTCTAGGAGATAAGGTCTACTTTAGATTCTTAGTATTCACCCGTTCAATGAGATAGCCCTAGTTCCTACATTGTCTTTTTAGGAATTATTAGTGTCACATGATAGTGCTGCTAGTTGTTTATGTGTTCATTTCTCCCACCGGTTTAGAAGGTCTTGAAATCTAGGACTATGTCTTATTCTTATTCAAATGGGCAATATCAGGAACAGAACCTTCCACTGAGTGGTTCTTTAAAATCTATTGGTTGGGAGTTCCCGTCGTGGCGCAGTGGTTAACGAATCTGACTAGGAACCATGAGGTTGCAGGTTCGGTCAGTGTGTTAACGATCTGGCGTTGCCGTGAGCTGTGGTGTAGGTTGCAGACGCGGCTCAGATTCTGCGTTGCTGTGGCTCTGGCGTAGGCTGGTGGCTACGGCTCCGATTAGACCCCTAGCCTGGGAACCTCCATATGCCGCGGGAGCGGCCCAAGAAATAGCTAAAAAAGACAATAAATAAATAAATAAATAAAATAAAATCTATTGGTTGAATGATAAGTCATAATGTTGAAATAAACTATAAAAGTACCAGCAAAATAAAGACCTTGTGTTGGCTCTTATCGTTGCCGTGACCACAATTTTTGGTCATTTATTCATTTATAATCAGCTACTTTTATGCTAAACTGCTATGTGTTTAATTTCGCATTTAGCCTCTAGGCTGTGGTCTTCTAATGCAGTGTCTCTGGGTATAGTATAGTGATTGGGACATGGTATATAACTGTGGATTGACTGAAAATAACTGCAAAAGATGAGCATTGGAGTACCGATTTTGGCCCCAGAAAAGGTTTCTGGAAATAACTGCAGAGGTGACTCAGTATTGAACTTTTAACTAGACTAAGGCTAACCCTTACTGTTGAAACTCTTTGCCGGTTGTCTTTTTCTTCATTTTTTGGAGGCGTATACAAGTATACAGGAATGCTTTCTAAATGAGTTCACTTTTATTTATTTGGAAATTTGAGTATGGCATGTAACTCTATGCATACCATACCAAGAAAATATTATTCAGATTTAAGATTAAAAAAAATCTTGAAATCGAAGTATGCCACTAATACAAAACAACACAAAAAATTCCAGAAACCAGAAATCAGTATGGTAAATATATAACAGCAGACATCCAAGAATTAAGGCACTAAGGGTAAGGGAGTTATTTGAAAGTCCGAATCAGCAAAACGAGGTAACCAATTTGATACGGACGGTTTGGCAGAGATGCTGCAGTTCCTGGGATGACTACAGCTGGGATTTGTAAAAAGTTATTGACTCCCTTTTCCAGCCATTTTATGTTACTATCCAGGTTCCTATCTGATGAGAGAGGCATTGAGATAAAGTATTTCAAGAACTTGCTAGAGAGGAACAGGAAGTTGCCTGGAGTGCGGGCGGGGTGGAGGTGGGGAGTGGGGGGCGGGGGGCCGGGGGCCGGGGGCTGGTGGGGAGGTGGGGGCGGGGGTGTGTGGCAGCCCCGCTAAAGCTTCCGCCAAACAAAAGAAAATAGCGCTTCCGGTCACGCCATCGTCGCGTCGCGGCTTTCTTCCTCAAGGTAAGTGTAAAGAAAGGGACTTGTAATTTTCCCAAGTGACTCCCCAAACCCCTCGGGAACGCTTTGCTCCTTGCTTCAACCTGAGATGGAAAGACTACATCCCCAGGGTACAGCGTGTAAAGGATGTTTCTGACGCTTGTGGCTCTCATCGCCTCACTCTCCTCTCACTCCTCAGGAGATGGCCGACTATTATCCCCTCCCCCTCCTGACCCCTGTCCTGTTGTCCCTGGTTATTCTTCACTTCTCTTCATTCTTTCTGAGCTTGGATCCTTCCTTCTACCACCGATTTCTGTCTTGCCTCTTACTCCCACGGTCCACTTCGCCCTTTCTTTTAGCCTCAGAACTCTTGAACCCTTTACCCACTCTGAACCTAACATTCTTCCTTCTTTTTCCTTCGGACCCCAGTGCTTTACAATCCCTGAAGGCTTCTGATCTCTTCTGTCCCACTTCTGCAGAGGCCCGTGAATTATATACTTTCCAAAACTAGGTGTGGCTTCAATTTCAAGGGCAGGGCTTTTTAAAAATAAGCAAAGGAGCAGAGATTTTAAGCTCTGAGAGACATAAGAACTTGATCAACTTATGCCCCTTTATTTATTTATTTATTAGTCTAGACGACATTACATATCAGATACTGCACTGGTTTCAGCCCTCTAACTCATTACATTAAAAAAAAAATTGACATGAAACTAACTGAATCCCCAGATTTTTAGAGTGGCAAACATAGTGGGTTATGCCTATAACTTGGTGTCAGCTTTAGAGGGTGGAAGCTTTCCTATCTCTTTTAGAATTTTTCATAGAGTAGAAATGGTTGACAGGACATCCAGTGGCAAATTTATTATTGCATATGAGTTGGGGTTTTTATGTAAATCCTTTTCTGGTGTCTGGTAACAACAGATATTTCAAAGATTTTTTTTCTAGGAGCTTTTGGTGCAGTAAGAATCTATTCTACTAAGTATCTATTTGTCTTTTTTTTTCCATTTGCTGCAATGTGAAATGTATTCTTCTGCTCCATTTATCATGTGTAATTTCTCTGGCGAGAATATTCATTATCGTAATATATTTTTTCAATTCTTTACCCAAGAGAGAGCAAATGATCATTAAATTTATAATGAGGGTCAGGAAGTTTTCAGACTTTAAAGAAGGGTTTAACCAACAGTCTCTTTGAACAAGCAACTTATTCCCTCTTCCTCCTTTAGCTAGGTGTGTTAGGCTTGCCAAAATAAGAGATGATTCTTTATTCTAGGCCAGGTATAATTTCAGTTCTTTAATGATGAGACTGAGGTTTCATGACACCAAAACACCTAGGAACTTTTTCAAAGGATAATTCTGATGTCTCTTTATTCTGTATTCAAATCATTACTACGCAGCATTTGAGTAAGTACCACACTGGCTTTTTAACTCACCGTGCATCCACCCATCCATTCATTGAAGAGGTCTTTGTTGAATGGCTTTTATATACCAGACAGTGTTGTAAACACTGAGGCTACAACAGTAGAAATTAAAAAATAAGAACAAAGTCTTTTAAACTATAATTGAGAGATGATAAATGAATATATAATAAATATATAATAGATTATGATGGGGAGGGCTGTATTATGTTAGATAGGATGCTCCCTGGCATTGTGACATTTGAGCAGAAATCTGAAGGAAGAGAGGGCACAAACTATACAGATATTAAGTGGGGGAACAGGGTATAGCTATGACAGTGTCTCTGCATTTTTTTGGTCACTCTGCTTCCAACATTCCCCTTTCTCCCCTCTACCTGTAGTCATTTTCCTGCATAGTGTTAATGCACCACCCTGCATACTCAAATAATCTAAACCATCTACATAAATTCCCCATATTTTGTTCCTCTTTGTTTCTTGCTACCATTTAGGTGGTTGGTTACCAGCCCTTTTAGGAAGGCATCTCTGTGTCTACCTTCACCTCTTCCTCAGTCTGTTCATTTGTGGTGCACTGTGTGCCATATATTATGGCGTATTTGCTTTCCTCTCTCACTGCTCTTATCACTCCATGTTCATAATATGGACTGAGAGTTTGGGGTTAGTAGATGCAAACTATTACATTTAGAGTGGATAAGAAATGAGGTCTTATTGTATAGCACAGGGAACTGTGTCCAATCGCTTGTGATATAACATGATGGAAGACAATATCAGAAAAAGAATATACATGTGTATGCGTGTGTGTATATATATGACTGAGTCACTTTGCTGTACAGCAAAAATTGGCACAACATTGTAAATCAACTATACATCAAGAAAAAAAATTTTAAAAATATGCTACCCATAAATGTTTGGTATGGTAAATTGAAAAGCTGTAACAGACAAGCTTTTGAATATAGTTGGCTCCCTAATGTTCAAAACCACTCTCTAAGGTCAGTGTCATCATTGTCATTTTCCTGATGATAAAACCAAGATTCAGGTGGATAGTAACTTGTTAAATGGTAGTGGAGTTAATGGAGTTAAAGTTTGTCAGAAACTCAGTTCTGACCTGGTTCTCTCTTTCTGTCTGTCTCTTTATTAATGAAAAATAGAAAGTATGCAAAATGTTTTATTATTTTATTAACTGTAATCTGGGTATAAAATTGTCATTTTTTAGGTTTCCTTTCACAAGTCAGATTATATCAGGTGCTTGAGTTACTTCTTAGTTATAAATATTAAGATCTGAGAGGTGTGATGTCTCTTTTTACATGAATACTTTTTAATAAAATATTTAAAGAAGCATAAGTTGTAAGAAGAGTATAATGAATACTTTTATGCTATGAACCTAGATCCAACAGTTGTTAACTTTTGCCCTATTAGCTCTTATTCACTAACTTGCTCACTATCCATCCATCTAGATTTTTATTGCAGTATAACGTTTTATCTATTTTTGACCTATTTTGGCTGAACCGTTTGTGATTTGTGGCATTGTTTTTAAGTCAACTTAAATACATGCAGGAAGGTGTACACACCATACATGTATAGCTCAAAGCATTTTCACACCTGTGTAGTAACCTATATGATCCAGCAGTTCCACTTATGGTATATATCCAGAAAAAATGAAAACGTTAATTCAAAAAGATACATGCACCCCCGTGTTCATAGCAGCATTATTTACAATAGCCAGGATATGGAAGCAACCAAAGTGTTCATCAACAGATGTGGATAAAGAAGATGTGGTGTATATATACAAAGGAATATTAATTAGCCATAAAAAACAAAATACTGCCATTTGCAGCAATGCGTATGGACCTAGAGAATATTATGCTTAGTGAAATAAGTGAGGTAGAGAAAAAGAAATACTTTATGATGCCACTTATGTGCGGGATCTAAAAAATAGTACAAATGAATGTATATAGCAAAAGTGAAACACCCAGAGATACGAAAGACAAACTAGTGGTAGAGGGAGAGAGAGGAGGGAAGGGGAGAGGGGCAAAATAGGGGTATGGGATTAAGAGATACAAACTACTATGTATAAAATAGGTAAGCAGTGGGGATATAGTGTATAGCACAGAGAATTATAGCCATTGTCTTATAATTTTTAATGGAGTATATTCTGTAAAAATACTGAATCACTGTGCTGTACACCTGAAAATAATATAATATTGTAGGTCAACTATACATCCTTCTTTAAAAAAGTGGTAGAAAGTGATCAGTATCTGACATCCCTTGAATATATACCAGTCACAAACTAAATTCTAAACTCCATCTTGGCTTCTGTCACTGTATAATAAGCTTAACCTGTTTTTTGACTTTATAAAAGTACAGTAGTATATTATGTATTTTTTTGTGTTTGAATTTTTTGGCCTAAGATTTTTGTTCCAAAGTTATTGGGTGTAGTAGTAATTCCTTCATTCTTATTGCTGTTTATTCCATTGTGTGGATATACCACAACTGATGGGCATTTTGGTGGTTTACATTTTCGGCCTACAAATAGTACCATAAACATTCTAGAACATGTCTTTTGGTGATAATATGCACACCTTCTGTTCGGCATATACCTAAGAGTACAATTACTGAATCATAGGTTATGGATCAGATTAGATTTAGTAGATACTGCCAAATGGTTTGTCTTTTTAAGAAGAAAAAATGGAAGTTTATGTTGTGGCTCAGTGGTTAATGAACCCGACTAGCATCCACGAGGATGTGGGTTCGATCCCTGGCCTTGCTTAGTGGGTTAAGGATCTGGTGTTGCTGGGAGCTGTGGTGTAGGTCGTAGGCACGGCTGGAATCCTGTGTTGCTGTGGCTCTGGTGTAGGCCAGAGGCTACAGCTCCAGTTGGATCCCTAGCCTGGGAACCTCCATATGCCACAAGTGCAGCCCTAAAAAAAAAAAAAAAGACCAAAAAAATGTAACCTTTCTAGTGGTTATGAATGGTTTCTTGTTGTGGGTTTTTGTTTTGTTTTGTTTTGATCACACCTGCGGCATGTGGAGGTTCCTGGACCAGGGATCAAACCCATGCCACAACAGCAACTGAAGCCACTGGAGTGACAATGCCAGATCTTTAACCCACTGTGCTACAAGGGAACTCTTTGTTGTGGTTTTAACTTGCATATCTCTGTTGATAAATGTGTATCTTTTCTTATGTGTTGGTTTGCCTGAATATCTTTTTATGAAGTGCCTGTTAGTCTTTTGACGACTTTTTCTTTTGGAGTATTCTTTTCTTACTCATTTGTAGATTTTTCTGTGTGAAGGATATGACTACTTTGTCAGATCTTTTTATTGCAAATCTCAGTTGCTTACATTTTCAGTCTCTTTCTCTTTTTTGTCTTTTTAGGGCCCCACTCGCCCCATATGGAAGTTCCCAGGCTAGGGGTCAAATTGGGGCTGTAGCTGCTGGCCTACACCACAGCCACAGCAATGCCAGATCCAAGCAGTATCTGCAGCCTACACCATAGCTCAAGGCATTGATGGATCCTTAACCCACTGAGTGAGGCCAGGGATCGAACCTGTGTCCTCATGGATACTAGTCAGGTTCATTTCCACTGAGCTACCATGGGAATTCCCATTTTCAGTCCCTTAATGGTGTCTTTTGATGAACTGAATACAGGCATACCTTGGAGATATTGCAAGTTCAGTTCCAGACCATCACAATGAAATGACTATCACAGTAAAGCAAGTCATACATATTTTTTGGTTTCCCTGTGCGTATGAGTTAATTTTACACTATACTGTAGTCCCGTAAGTGTGCAATAGCACTGTGTAAAAAACAATGTACATACCTTAATTAGAAAATACTTTATTACTAAAAACTGTTAATCATCATCTGACAACACAGGGGTTGCCACAAACCTTCAATTTGTAAAGAAAAAAAAATTCAGTATCTGTGAAACACAATGCAACAAGATATGTCTGTATCTCTATTTTATTTTATTTTTAATCTAATATTTTAAAGTACAGGCGTTCCCGTCGTGGTGCAACAGAAACGAATCTGACTAGGAACCATGAGGTTGCGGGTTCAATCCCTGACCTGGCTCAGTGGGTTAAAGATCCTGCATTGCGGTGAGCTGTGGTGTAGGTCGCAGATGGAGCTCGGATCTGGTGTTGCTGTGGTTGTGGTGTAGGCTGGTGGCTACGGTTCCAATTCGACCCCTAGCCTGGGAACCTCCATATGCCATGGGTGTGGCCCTAAAAAGACAAAAAGACAAAAAAAAAAGTACAATTGTTTTAGGTTTTAAATGATCATATTAAAATATATTAAAATAATGGAGAAATGATTTTATAAAGATCATAGAAAGAATAAGAGTTAATACATGCATTATATTCATTACATTAATACATTATGGAAATTTAATTTTTTTACAGTTCTTCCCTCCCCCTCTGTCCTTGAAGTGTTTATTATATTAGCCAGAAGCATCACAGCTAGGGATAATTAATTTGGTCTTTGGAAATGTTTCCTAGTGTATCTCAATTTTAATACAGTTCAATTCATAATTTTTCCCCTTCATGAGTAGTGCTTATTTATCCTGCTTAAGAGATCTTTGCCTTTCTCAAGGTCATGAAGATATTTTTCTATGTTGTGTTACTGCCTCATTTCTCATTTATATTTTCAATTCATTTGATAATGATTGTATTGTATGTTGCCAATATGAGTTATGGATATGGGTAAAGGGCGTTGTTTTGTTGTTGTTGAAATGAACATCCAGCCAACCCAATACCACTTATTGAAACGATTGTCCTTTCCCTCCTACAGTGTCATCATCTTTTTCATACATCAAATGATTAGGTTATATATGCAGATTTATTTCTGGGTTCTGTTCATTTTAGTTTCTCTATCCTTATATGAGTACCACTGTCCTAATTAATGTAACTTGACAATGTATTTTGTATATACTGTCCTACTACAATTTTGTTCGTTTTCTTCAATAATGCTTTGGTTATTCTGAGCCTTTTGAATTCCCATATACATTTATACATTTTAAAATCAGCTTGTCAATTTTCACAAAAATTCTTCTAGGCATTTTGATTGAGATACCACTATACCACTTTTTTTTTTTTTTTTTTTTTTTGGTATTTTTAGGGCCACACCTGCAGCATATGGAGGTTCCCAGGCTAGGGGTCGAATTGGAGCTGTAGCTGCTGGCCTATGCCACAGCTACAGCAACGCCAGATTTGAGCCATGTCTGTGACCTACACCATAGCTCACGGCAATGAGGGATCCGAGCTGTGTCTGCGTCCTACATCACGGCTCCCAGCAATGTGGAATCCTTAACCCCCTGAGCAAGGCCAGGGATTGAACCTGCGTCCTCATGGTTGCTAGTCAGATTCGTTTCCGCTGAGCCACGACAGGAACTCCTGAGATACCACTTTAATAGATCAGTTTGAAGAGCACATATGGCACTTCCCCCATAAATATCTCAATGTTTATCTCCTAATATTAGGACCATTGTATAAATAATTTAATTACCATTATCTCATTAAGAAAAATTAATAATAATTCCCTAATAAGCATCTAAACCTAATCTGTTTTCAGACTCTTTTCCCCAACAAGTCTTTTATACTTGGTATTTAAAACTATCATCTAACCTAGATTAATGCATTTTTATATTTCTTAAGGTTTTATTTTATCATTTTCTTTATTTTGTTGAACTTGTTATATATTTAGTACTTTTCAATTCATTGCAGTCACTATTTCTTCTGTTCCTCAAACTGTCCAGTTTGGAAAGAGCCAGTCAGAATTCCTTTCCATTAGTGAATTTTTTTCCTTTATTACTGAAATTTTCAAATAGATTCAAAGTAGAAAATAGTGAGAAAAAAAGTACCCATGCATGAATCCATTCCCGAGCTTCAGCAATTAAGATCATTTTTCCAGTTTTGTTTGATCTTTTCTCCTCACCCACTTTTTTCACTGGGGTATTATATTCTAATAAAAATGAGATAAAAAATTAAAAAAATAAAGCAATCCTAGATATTGTGTCATTGCACAGGTAAATAACTCATTGTGTTTCCCTAATTCATCAGTGTATTATATAAGAAACTACTAGGCCATTATACTTAATATGATTGACAACAATTCCTTACATCACCTAATACTCAGTTCATATTTAAATATCTATGATTTTCTTAAAAATGTCTATTACAGTAGTTTTGTTAAATCCATCTGCAAACAAAGGGCATTTATTGCTACTGGATGCTTTTCTCTTGAGTCTCTTTTCCCATACAGTCCTCTATAGTTTCCCCCGCTCCCATTTTTTTAATTTGTATTTATTTATTTTTTTTCTTTTTAGGGCCATACCTGCAGAATATGAAAGTTCCGAGGCTAGGGGCAAATTGGAGCTGCAGCTGAGGCCTATGCCATAGCCATGGCAACACCAGATCCACGACCTATGCTGCAACTTGCGGCAATAGGTCCTTTAACCCGCCGAGTAAGGCCAGGGATTGAACCCTCATCCTCATGCATACTAGTTGGGTTCTTAACCCTCTGAGCCACAACAGGAACTCCCCCCTGCTCCCATTTTAAATACCATGGATTTATTGGAGAAACTAAGTCATTTGTCCTAATGATAAACGGATTTAGATGATTGCTTTTTTGAGATGGCTTTTATTGTTTTCCCCTCCCCATGTTTCTGTTCACTGGCATTTAGAGCTAAAGGCTTGATTAGATTCAGTTTAATTATTTATTGAGGGAAAGAATCATTTCAGGCAGCGTTATGCACTTTCTATGTGCATTTCATCATATCTGATTTTATCTTTTTAACTGATGCTGGGATTGATTTGTATTTTCGGGTAATCTCAGCCTGATCCCTCCATTGTAGCATCTCCTAACCAACCTTTGTCCTATTGGTTTTAGCAGCCGTTGAAGACAATTGTCTAAAGTCGTTATTTCAATAGTGGTTGGAAAATAGTTGTCTAATTTTAGCAGTCACTCTGCATTTATTAGCTGGAATAATTTTATAAAGGAGCCCTTTTCCTTTCCAGCTACTTTTTTTGTTTTGAAATATGTCTCATAAAAAGAAAGTCGGGATTTACCAACACAGAAATAGATGCACAGACATAGAAAACAAACTTGTGGTTACCAAAGTGGATAGTTGGGGGTGGGATGGAGAGATAAGTTAGGAGTTTGGGATTAACATATGCACACTACTATATATAAAGTCAGTAAACAAAAAGGACCCACTGTATAGCACAGGAAACTATACTTAATATCTTGTAATAGCCTATAATGGAAAAAACTGAAAAAAAATGTGTGTTTGTATGTGTGTATAACTGAATCACTTTGCTGTACACTTGAAACTAATACAACATTGTAAGTGAACTATACTTCAGTGACAAAAAGAGTTAACACAAAAAAGTCAGGATAAATGCTTCTTTTCATTTTTCAATTTTTAGAGTAATGAATTGGTTTCATAGAGACTTTCATTGTTTTCTCAATATCACTAGGAATTCATGGATTTTAAGTATTTAATGTAATGTATATCCATTGTGATTAAACATTTTTTTTACTCAAATATGGATGATTTACAATACTGTGTTTCAAGTGTACAGCAAAGTGATTCAGTTACATATAGATATCTTTTTCCAGATTATTTTCCATTAATGATTATTGCAAGATGTTAAATATAGTTCCCTGTATTATGCAGTAAATCCTTGTTGCTTATCTATTTTATATATAGTAGTATGTGTCTGTTAATCTCATACTCCTAATTTATCCCTCCTCATCTCCCTTTCCCCTTTGGTAACTGTAAGTTTATTTTCTTTCTTTCTTTTTTTCTTCTTATGGCTGCACCTGTGGCATATGGAAGTTCCCTGGCTAGGGGTCGAATCAGAGCTACAGCTGTAGGTTTATACCATAACCACAGCAATGCTGGATCTGAGCCACATCTGTGACCTACACTGCAGCTTTTGGCAATGCCAGATCCTTAACCCACTGAGTGAGGCCAGGGATTGAACTAAGATCCTCACGGACACTTTCGGGTTTTTAACCCACTGAGCCACAACAGGAACTCCATATAAGTTTGTTCTCTGTGAGTCTGTTTCTGTTTTGTAAATAGATTCATTTATATTAATTCTTAGATTCCACATATAAGTGATATCATATAAAGTTTATTTGACTTACTTCAATTAGTATGATAATCTCTAGGTAGGTCCATGTTGCTGCAAATGGCAATATTTCATTCTTTTTTATGGCTGAGTAGTAGTCCTTTCCATTGTATATAAATACCACATCTCTTAAGCCAGTAGTCTGTTGATGTTGCTTCCATGTCTTGGCTGTTGTAAATAGTGCTGCTGTGAACATCGGAGTGCATATATCTTTTTGAATTAGAGTTTTCATCTTTTCCAAATATATACCCAGGATTGGGATTGCTGGGTCTTAGAGTAGTTCTATTTTTAGTTTTTAAAGGAACCTCCATACTGTTTTCTGTAGTGGCTGTACCAATTTACTTTCCCACCAACCATGTAGGACTGTTCTCTTTTCTCTACTCCTTCTCCAGCATTTATTATTTGTAGCATTGGGATTTTTTAATGCTCAAATTGTGTCGTTTCAGAAATTAGGAGTCCTTTTTGTTTGGTTCCTATATCATTTTCACATGATTTCATTAGACCTTGACTTCCCTGCATTCTGATACGAGATTTTATTTTTTATGTTATATTATATTATATTAATCTTTTTAGGGCCACACCCATGGCATATGGAAGTTCCCAGGGTAGAGGTCGAATTGGAGCTGTAGCCACTGGTCTACACCACAGCCACAGCAACGTGGGATCCAAGCTGCGTCTGCAGCCTACACCATAGGTCAAGGCAATGATGGATCCTTAACCCACTGATTGAGGCCAGAGATGGAACCAGCATTCTCATGGATATTAGTCAGATTCGTTTCCGCTGAGCTATGATGAGAACTCCGGATACAAGATATTTTAGGCTCATCATGTATACTCCCTACCCCAGCCTTGGAATTAGTCATTTTACAAGAAATTGAGTATTGTTTTGGTAGTGATTGATATTAGAAACCAAGAGTGAATGCTCAGGATTTTTTTTTTTTCAGTTATGCTGCCTGTCCTTTTTTTGTGCCCTTGTCCTCACTATTTTGAATATGTTTGAATGATTTCATCAACATTCGGTTGAAAGTTTGCTGCACATGGCTTTGATTTATTCATTCATTCAGCAAAAATGTATGGACCACTTACAACTGCGCATGTGATCTTATGTTTGGTACAGGAGATGTGAAGGTAAACCTAGCTGGTTTCTTGTTCTTGAAGATTCATAGTGGGGATGTGAGTAAATAAACAAGCCATGTAAGAGTGTGATCAATACAATGATGGGCAATAGGCAAGTGGAATTGACAGTCTGTGGGAGCACAGAGGGGACATCTGAAAATGCTTTGAAAAGGGGAGATGATGCTTGATATTGGATGAGGTATGAAGGTAGAGAAGCTGCAAAGGGTGTTTCAGTCAGGAAACTGGAAGAAGCAGAGTGATATTGATGTATCCAAGGAAAAGAATGTATGCAGTTGGCTATAACTGGAATGTAAGTTTTATGTAGGTGAGGAGAGACAAAACTAGAGACAGGAGTGGGGGCCAAGACATTGACAGCCCCAAAGGTCAGGTCAAGAGAACGGGGATTTCACTCTGAAGGCTGTGAGAGAGAAGTAATGGTATGGTCTTAAGTAGATGAGATATATAATCGCTCCTGTGATAACACTGATGATGCATAGGTGGGTAGGAGTGAAGCAGTAGGAGAGTGGTAAGGAGGAGAGAGGTGTAGCTGTCAGGAGAGAGGTGTGTCATGTCATAGTGCATCTTAGGTGTGAGCATGGTGTGCGGGAGGTGTGTGTGTGTATGTGTGTGTGTGAGAGAGAGAGAGAGAGAGAGAGAGAGAGAGAGAGAGTTACAGTAGGTTATATGTTTTATATATATTATATACATATATATACACAAAACATAAAAACATATAACCTATTGTAACACACACATGACTTTCCAACACACTGCATACACACAGATATAGAATATTATCTATAATGTATATATAAAATATATCTGTGCGTACATATGGACATACTGTTGTGTCTATAATTCTGTATGCACATGTATAACCAGGGGCTGTGTCATTGCTAAAGGTCTGAAGTAAGATAATTACTTCAGTGGAGAAATATTCTCCATGGATAGCTGATGAGTGAGAAAGGGCTAACAAAAGAATGTCTCCTTGACCAAACTTTAGTCATGCTTTTTTGAGCCCTGTTTTCAACCCTGTTTCCTCCTTGGGTATTGTCTTTGACCTGCCTAGCTCAGTTTTAGAATCTCACTAAGTCATTTTAGCGAGAATTCCCCCCACTCTTGATATTTAACACTCTGGTCTGCCTTCAGTGAGAATCCCAAGTCAGTTTAGCAAGTATCCCTCTTGATGTCTCCTTTTAGTAATTTTCTATCCACCAACACCAGCCCACTCACCCTCGCCACTCCTCGTGCCAAATCTGCTTCCTGGCTATAGATCCCAGCTGTCTTTACTGTATTCAGAGTTGAGTCCAGTCTCTCCCTTACTGCTGTAGTCTTTTTTAAAAAAATTATAGTTGATTTACAGTGTTCTGTCAATTTCTGCTGTGTAGCAAAGTGACCCAGTTATATATATATATATAAATTAATACATTCTTTTTCTCATATTATCTTCTATCATGTTATGTTGCAAGTGCTTGGATTTAGTTCCCTGTGCTATATATAGCAGAGGCTAATTGCTTATCCATTCTAAATGTAATAGTTTGCATTTACTAACCCCAAACTCCCCATCCATCCCACTCCCTCCCCCTCCCCCTTGGCAACCACAAGTCCCTATTGCGGTAGTCTTGACAACTTTCACAGTAGTCCTGAATAAAGTCCTTACCATTTTAACAAGTGTCAGAATAACTTTTTCTTTAGCGGGTCACACCAAAACCTCTGCTTATTGTGCTCTTATTCTTCAAAGCTCCACCAGTTGGCCCTGAGGCCCAGTTGTGTATCCTTGAGTAGTCTGAGAATTCCTCTTCCTCCTCATCTTCCTGGGACTTAAGAGTATGAGGGGGAGTGAGGTGATTTTTTTTTTCAGCTTCTCCCAGAGGTTAGACTATAGCTTTAACAGTTATCTCTGGGAGAGTGGCATGATGATTGAAGACGTTTATCTCTTTTTATGTGTTTCCTTGTGCCAGGCACTGTTGTACTAATGAACATGTGCTGCCTTGAGAGGGTTGTGTTAGGTTAAAGATTTATTGGGAAACCAGGGCAGTGAGTATGTATGGATCAGTGTTGGTGAAGGCTAAAGTGCAGAGAGCCAGTAATGTACTTGGTGAAATTGTTGATGAAGTGAATGTAGATTGTTGTGTCAAGAAGCTTGTCTGTGAAAAGTAGAATAGATAAAAAGTGGTACATGTATATTTTTAGGATGAGAGATTTGAACATGTTTATGTGTTCTGCAGGGAAGGAGCTAATAAAAACAGAGGTTGTTGAAAATACAGGAGAGAAATGGGATCACTGGAGAAGCAAATGTGGAAAAGATGTTGGCTAGAGAACATGTGAAAGGACTGGTCATGAACAAGAGAAAGGACATTACTACTTTTTTTTTTTTTTGTCTTTTTGCCATTTCTAGGGCCACTTCCGCGGCACATGGAGGTTCCCAGGCTAGGGGTCGAATCGGAGCTGTAGCCGCCAGCCTACGCCAGAGCCACAGCAATGTGGGATCCGAGCCGCGTCTGCAACCTACACCCCAGCTCACAGCAATGCCAGATCCTTCACCTACTGAGCAAGGCCAGGGATCGAACCCGTAACCTCATGGTTCCTAGTCGGATTCGTTAACCACTGAGCCACAACGGGAACTCCGACATTGCTTCTGATGGATGAGAAAGGCTTGTTTTTGCGGTTTTGGTGAGGCAAGGGATTGACAGAGTGACTTCTTGCCCTGATGTATTTTCTTTGAATAAGGCAGTAAGGGCATTCTGGAGTGTGAGAGAGGATGGCCAGGAGCCAGAGGAAAGGCTGCAACCTTCTTTGAGGAATGAAAGAATATTGATGGGCAATAATGAATACCTATCTGAGAAAGAAATAAAATGTTTGTAGTTCTGTTTTTTTTCCCCAGGTGTGTTCAGCTGCCAAGAAGTGGAAGCAAGGAAGGCAAACATTGGGTTTGATTTTAGACTTGTGAATGTGTGATGATGATTTGGGGCGGTGGGAGGTTTGAGGGCTAAGTGCGTTGTTGAGGTTACTGATGAGATTTGTTCAGGTTATAGACTGTGGGATCTAGTCTCATCAGGAAAGAGTATGTTCTCAGGAGGATCCTGTGGAACCAGAAAAAGAGAAGCTGTGTGAATATGTGTGTGGGTGTGGGTGAAGCCATATGGAGAAGTCAAAACTCAAGGGTGGATGTTAAAAAGGTGAAATGGCGGGCAGGAAGTTTTGGTCAGTGAAAGACATTGGAACTCAAGATTTCAGAGGAAAAGTAGTTCTGGAGGATGACAAAGGTTCCATGGGTGAATGAGTTGGAAAAGAGGAGGTCAAGGAACTGTGAAGCTGGGGTGATGAACAAAATAGCCATGGGATCATCAAAGATAGTAAGAAAGATATAGGGTGTAAGAGTGGGGAAGAAGGCGAGAAAGATGATGTTTTTTAATATAATCTTTATTGGAGTATAGTTGACTTACAAAGTGTTAGTTTCAGGTGTATGGCAAAGTAAATCAGTTATACATATGTGTATGAGAAGTGAGAGATGGTTCAGATTATTTTCCCATATAAGTTATTACACAGTATTGAGTAGATTACCCTGTGCTATACAGCAGGTCCATCCATTTTGCTGCCAATGGCATTATTTCATGCTTTTTTATGGCTGAGTAATATTCCATTGTATCTATGTACCACAACTTCTTTATCCAGTCCTCTGTTAATAGACATTTAGCATGCTTCCATGTCATGACTATTGTAAATAGTGCTGTGATGAACATTAGGGTGCATGTATCTTTTCAAATTATGTGGAGAAAAGGGAAACCTCCTGCACTCTTGGTGGGAATGTAAGCTTGTGAAACCACTGTGGAAAACAGTATGGAGGCTCCTTAAAAGATGCTATGTTTTGTACAAGGGGTGAGTGTAGCTGACAGGCAGATAGCATGACATAGGAGCAGAGATTTTTACAGAAGGAAGAGTTAGGGAGTGGAGGCTGCAATGGCCAACATGAGTAGTTGCCCTTAACTTGCTTTGCAGCAGATCCCTTGGCTGGACCTCGCTTTGTTTCAACTTTGTCTTTGCTTCACAAACCTTTTTTTTAAAAAAATAATTAACTAGTTGATTAATTAAATTTTTTTTCCAAGGCTGGGAAAGGACTGGTGGTAAAATCTTGAATGTAAGGGGAGCTAAGATAGCATTCTGTCCACTGATTTCCTGTGCTTACAGGGACTTGAACAACTACCCTTAGCAACTTCAAGGGAAATGGTACTGCTGGTAGGACCCTGGCCTGCCCAGTCTTCCTTTTCCAAGAACCCTAGTAAATGAATGTGGATAACCGGTCCCCACAGCTTTTGCAGGGAGGGTGGATACTTTTTATATCACATCATTCCTTATCGCAGAAAGCTTGAGAATTCATGCTTTAAGAGAATTCCGTAGGAAGGTCCTGGATTCCTTCTTTCTTTCTTTTATTTTTTTTTAATATTTCTCAAATTGTGCAATATACGAAAATATCACAAGTTGCATAAAATGTAAATTTACATTAAAATGAATGATTATAGGAGTTCCTGTCGTGGTTCAGCAGTAACGAACCCAACTAGTATCCATGAGCATGCGGGTTCAATCCCTGGCCTCGCTCAGTGGGTTAAAGATCCGGCATTGCCATGAGCTGTGGTGTAGGTTGCAGATGCAGCTTGGATCGGGTACTGCTGTGGCTGTGGTGTGGGCCAGCAGCTGTAGCTCGCATTTGACCCCTAGCCTGGGAACTTCCATATGCCATGAGTGCAGCCCTAAAAAGACAAAAAAAAAAAAAAAAGAATAATTATAAACACCCATAAAAGAACCTTCCAGGACCAAATATAGAATGTTGCAAGTTATCTAGAAGCCTCAAGTCTTATTCCTGTCTCTCTCCCAGAGGTAACCATTTATCCTGACTTGACTTTTATGGTAATCATTTCTCTGACTGTGTATACAAACATGTATGCACATATATACCTATTTATGCATTCTACCATTTATGGACATTTGAATTGCTTTCAGTTTTGGCTGTTGTGAACAGTACTGCTATTCTTGTATATGTCTCCTGTTCCACATGTGCATGAGTTTCTCTAAGATATATTTGGGAAAGGGATTACCTGGTAATAGTTTATGCATATCTTCAACTTTACCAGATAATGGGAAATTGATCTTCAAAAAGAATGCACCAGTTTTGACTCCCATTAAAAGTATATGAGTATTCATTCCTTAGTTCTTTCTCCTCCACAGTCTTGAGGCCAGAAAACTATGGCTTGGAGATGCTCAGGGGTAGCTAGGATTTATGATTTGATGTGGATATGGGGGACTTGGTTATTACCATTTCACATTTCTCCTGGAATAGTTAGTTACCCATAGCTGCTTCAAGGGGCTTCCATAGGAGAAACTTCATTTAGTCTCATTTTTTCCCAGAATTTCGAGGTCTGAGAATTGGGCCCCAGAATTAAGTGTGGTGGAGGCCATTTGAGAATGTAGGGGCTGGCTTTGCATCCTACAGTGCTCCTCTTTCTTGAAGGGTCCAAATGATTGATCTTAGCAATTAGCCAAGGGTTCTGTGAGTTAACTCTTCTTCAGACTCCAAGGTCAAGAATCGGAACTAGGAAGCAGATCAGAGATAATTAGCTCTGTGGATGGCAGGATGTGAAGACTGGTATAGTGGCTTAGATGACCCTGTGTCTTTTTTTTTTTTTAATTACTCAATGAATTTATTACATTTGTAGTTGTACAATGATCATCACAATCCAATTTTATAGGATTTCCATCCCACAACCCCAGCACATCCCCCCACCCCCCCAAACTCTCCTTTGGATACCATAAGATTTTCAAAGTCTGTGAGTCAGTATCTGTTCTGCAAAGAAGTAGATGACCCTGTGTCTTTGGCAGATCCTTGAACAGCCATCTTTAGCCAATTCCAAGGAGAGTGTTTTCTTGTTCCTTTCTTTCCCACAGTCTGTCCTTATGGAGTCTATTCCTTAAGGAGGGCCTTGGCTTGATTATTTCTTTCCCAAAGTCTCAAAGATTGAGGACTGTTTCTGAGGGCAGCTAGAAGTGAAGATGACTTGGCAAGCATTTGGATTGCCTCCTAGAGTCTCATCTTATGTTTGTTTATATACCTGAACTTCATAGAAATGCACTTGTAGCAATCAAAATTTCATGAGTTTATTAACTTTCAGAAAATTGATGAAATGTTCTATGTGAAGATGTGAAATATTATACACCTGTATTAATTGATTTTTAAATTTTACAACTAATAATGGAGTAATAAATAATTCCAAACCTTAGTTAAAATTAGTATTTAATGTACTTCTGGAACCTGACTATTTTTTTTTTTTTTTTTTGTCTTTTCTAGGGCCGCACCCACGGCATATGGAGGTTCCCAGGCGAGGGGTCTAATTGGAAATGTAACCGCTGCCGGCCTACACCAGAGCCACAGCAACGCGGGATCTGAGCTGCGTCTGTGACCTATGCCACAGCTCACGGCAACACCGGATCCTTAACCTACTGAGTGAGGCCAGAGATTGAACCCGAAACCTCGTGGTTCCTAGTTAGATTCGTTAACCACTGAACCACGAAGGAAACTCCCTGACTGTCTTTTTACATTCACTAATATTAGAGCATATTTAAAATTAGGAGATGCCTATTTTGGAATTTTAGTTCTCTGTTTCTTTTCTTTTTTTCTTTTTTCTTTTTTTGTCATTTGTCTTTTTAGGGCTGCACTCGCGGCATATGGAGGTTCCCAGGCTAGGGGTCTATTTGGAGCTGTTGCCGCCAGCCTACCCCACAGCCACAGCAACGTGGTATCTGAGCCATGTCTGCTACCTACACCACAGCTCATGGCAATGCCGGATCCTTAACCCACTGAGTGAGGCCAGAGATTGAACCCGAAACCTCATGGTTCCTAGTCAGATTCGTTTCTGCTGTACCACGACGGGAACTCCAGTTCATTGTTTCTTTACTTCTTCCTATTGTTATTATTTTTGCTTTATGTATATTGAGAATTTGAATTTTTAAGGCATTGAAAACAGTGGCATATTTATTGTGGGCTCTCCACTTGATGTCCTTTCATCTTTTGGCTTCTACTTTTGTCAAACTGTATAGTGCCCTGACTGCATTCCCATACATCCTCACAAAGCAAAGTTATTCTAGAAAATACCATCTTTCTTTATTACCAGGTGGACATTACTTAGTGTTAACCTGTTATCGTCTACAATACATTAGGCTCTACTCTGTATCACAGGGCAACTCACTTGAGGATGTCCATCTGACAGATTCTGCTTGAATAGCATGTTATGGACAGGCTTCACATTCCAGTGTGTGTGGTTTACCAGTTGGGAATTTGGGGACCAGGGGTGTGGGAGAACCAGCAGACTTAGGAGAGAACTATCTCATTTATGGCTAGGAGGTGAAGGGGGTATTCTATACGTCACTGAAGGGTGTGGTAAGCTTATTTTTCAAGGAGGGGGTGATTCTTGAGGTGGCCAAAGGAAAGATTCTAGGTGGAAAGGAGAGTAGTAAACTGTTAGTTTCGAGGGGAAATGAGCATGGCTTGCTATTTTTCATTCCCTCTGTTTGTTTTCTTGGTTATCAGAAAAATATTTTCCCAGGGCCCTAGGAGACACAAAGTGTGAGTGAACAAAGGGGGAAGTCACAGAAGGTGAGAGAGGAAAGCATACGTAGTCTGAGAATGTCAGAAGTGCAAGGACACTAGTGAGGAAGATAGATTGATTGCAAGCCTTAGAAAAGTTGGATAGATCATTAATCAGTCAAAAAAATCAAGTAAAAATGCAGTGATATAGTTTCTTTGCTGCATAATGAGGACCTTCTGATGAATTAGATGCATTTTTCTACTGAGTCTGGTGGGTGAGATAGACACAGACATTTCAACAGGGAGTGCTGTGATGGAGAGATTAGCGTGTGGTGCTTTCAGGAGAAATATGGAGGATCCCAAGGGGCTCAGAGAAGGCCTCCTGGAAGGCACTATGTTAAGAACTTAATTTTGCATAGAAGTAGCAGTTTAATCTAGCAATGGAAGAGAATCCTCTGAATGTGGGGACCATAGAGCAAGTGATCATTGTTACCTGCATATATCCTCTAGCCTTGAGCAAGTACCTGAAGAAGCGGGCAGTTGAGAGGCCACTCTGGTCTAGAAGAGCTAGGGGAAGGGGGAAGATAGAAATAGTTTCATAAGTGGTTAAATTTATGCTATAATATTGATCACTTTAGCCTTCATGGAAGAGTAGCCAGTATGCCATGATATTATCATTTTCCACATATGCCATATTTTTTTTTGCATCTTGTTTAAGAAATTCTTTCTCACCTTGATTTCATAAAGTTGTTCTACTATGCCCTCCTGTAAAACTCTTATAAGTTTCTTTTCACTATTAGATTAATGATTCACTTGGAATTTATTTTTATGTATTGTATGATGTAGCGATCTTAATTTTTCCTGTGCAATTAATCAGTGGTTCAAGGACTATTTACTGAATAGTCTGTTCTTTCTTCACAGATTTATAATGCTGTCTCTATATTATATCAAGTTGTAATATATGTATGTATCTGTTTCTAGGCTTTTTATTCCGTTCCACTCACTGTTCTATTTGTCTATTTCTATATAATATTACACTGTTAATTACTATAGGTTTTTAATGTGTCTTAATATTTGGTAGTGAAAGAGCCTTATTCCTCTTCCTCAAAAGTGTATTCTTTGCTCTTTACTTTTCCATATGAATTTTAAGATAAGCTTAACATGGTCTTTAAGGAACTGGAATTTTGATTAGAACTGCATTTTAGTTATAGAGTATAGACAGAAATGGCATCTTTATAACAATGAACATGGTTTATCTCTCCTTTTATCTAGGTATTTTTAATGTCTTTGAAAAAAGTTTTATGATTTTCTCCACAAGGGTCTCATGCATATTTTGTTAGCTGTATTTCTATGTACTGGTAGTTTTTTGTTGCTCTCACTAGTATTATTTTTAAATTGCATTTTTACTTCATTGTGACTAGTATATGGGGATGCTTGTTTCTGGTGTATAGTTTTTAGATCCACTCACTGTACTAACCTCTTTCTCTAGGTCCAATTGTTTGTAGATTTTATTGAGTTTTTATATAACATTTCTATAAAACATACTTAAAAATGCATGGATTATACAGCTCAGTGAATTATCACAAAGTGTTTTTGGTTTGTTAATGTAATTTGTAAATAACAGTAATTATTTTTCCCTTTCAATCTTAATACCTCTGTAAGTTGATGTCATTGTGTGTAAAGTAGAATTCTTTTCTGAAATAATTTCACTTGTGCATCTCTGAGATCTCATGCTCTAATGAGCTGTGTTTGATGTGTAAATACCTTTGAAGTCATCAAAGAAAGGAAATTACCTGTATTTGGAAATTTTGACAGTACTTAATAAATGAGCCTGCAGGGTGGAATATTTCAGTTCATTGACTACACTCCAGAATTTGGTCCTTAGCATTTGTGAAATGCTAAAATGAAACTTGGTGATAAACAAATACAAATTAAATTACTGAGACTCAGAGACAGAGAGAAAAGCACACACGTCCCACACTAATATATTCTTCCTGGTGGCCAGAACACTCAGGTCTTCTCTCACAGGCATGTCAGTTGGGGTACGTGTGAAGTCAGACTAAGAAAACAGCCTGGTGCTTACTGTGAGCATGAAATTAAAGCAAAGAAGAGTATCTCACAAACATGGAGTCTTTTGTGCAGCTGTGGGTCATTCGAAGAATACATTTGGATGTTCTACCCTCTCTTCATCCCACCCTAAGCAGTTTGAGTGACAGAAAGATGTAGTGGGAAAATATTGCACTTTATAGCCGATAGACAGGGATTTGAATGCTAGCTCTTTGTGTCCTGACCTTAGGGATATCATTTTTTCTCACTGGTGAAATAGAAATCATGACACTGTTAATTTACAAGAAATAGATCCTCTCAAAGTATCTGTTATATAGTAAATCCAATAGAATCGCGGGTTTATATTTGTTTACCCATGCCGATAGGTAAAGAGGAAAGTGCCAGTGATTTTTTTTCCCCTCATATGTAAGAATGAACGTAGAGGTATTAATCTGTTTTTAAATGTAGAGATGACAATTTCAGCTTTTTCAGTAGTTTCCTATTGCTGCTGTAATTAATTATGGCAAACATCAATAATAAACACAAATTTATTATCTTGGAGTTCTGGTCAGCAGTCCTAAAATCTAGGTGTTGGTAGGGTTGAGCTCCCTCCAGAGGCTCTAGGGGAAAATCAGTTTCCTTGCTTTCTCCAGCTTCTTAGAGGATGCCGGTGGCATTCCCTGGGTTCATGGTCCTTCTCTCTATCTTCAGATCAACAGTATAGCATCTTCAGCTTTCGGACTCTGACCTACTTTCAAGGTCATATCTCTTTCTCTGACCTTCCTGCTTCCTTCTTATAAAGACTTCTGTAATTACTTTGAGCCCACCAGGATAATTCAGGATAATCTCTTCATCTCAAGATCCTTAATCATGTATGCAAAGTCCTCTTTGCCATGTAGGGCAGTGTATTCACAGAATCAGGATGTGCGCAATCTTAGGAAGGTCATTATTCTGTCTACCACACCAGGTTAATGAATTACCAAATATGATAATTAGACTGAATTATTTTTAAATAATACTTTTAAGGAAAGATTTGTATTAACAGGATAGAATTAGTTGGTAGCAGTTATGAATATTCATAAGTCTCCATATTGTAAAAGAGAACAAGATTGACATTCTCGTTAAAATTCTCAATTTAACATGTTTCAAATTTAGATTATTTGAAATAATTGTGAAGTAAAATGGGTTCCACCCCTCCAGGGCTGTAGGGGAGAGAGTACTGAGCCCACTTCTCTTTTTGAGTTTCCTTTTGTTGATTGTAAAGATTTGCATTTGTAAAGTTAGGCTCTGGAATTTCATTAGCTATTTTTAAAGAAAAATCAGGTCTAGAGCCAATATTGCTTGTAGAAATGGAGAAGGGGCTGAAAAGGGTTTTATTTATTATCAGTCAATTATGTATTTTTGTGCCTTGTAAAGTAAAGATTCAGTTGTGGAATCAACTATTTAAAAAAACCCATTAAAAATCCCCAAGGGGAGTATTCTAAGTTGGCCATACAGATGACTAAAATATATATGTATATTTTATGTTTTTATATTTGTTTACCCATGCCATAAACAAATATAAAAATATTCAGTTGTGATCACTTTTACAAGGTCCCAAGACCTGCTTGGTGAGTGAGAGCAGTTTGAGTCTCTCACACTCTTCTGTACTTTCCATCTTTTGTCTCTTAATTGATCTCTTCTGACTTGTCTTAAATTTTCACAAACTGTATTTTCCTAATCTTATTAAAGCTATCCCTTGAGTTTTTCATCTGGAGTGCTGTATTTTTTTTAAGTTTGATTATGTTTATTATGATATACTACTTATAGTTTCCTATTGCTTGGAAATATCTTCAAGTTTGTTATTTATTTCTTTTTCTTATTTTTTTCTGTGAAATTTTGAAATTTACTAATTTTTATTTTATTTTTATTAGAGTATAGTTGATTTATAGTGTTGTATGAATTTCTGCTGTACAGCATATATATATGTGTATATATATGTATATATATACACACACAAACCACACAAAAACACTCTTTATCTATGGTAAAATACCTATGGTTTGTGTTTGCTAATTCCAGTGTTTGAAGTCTTTTCTGTTTCTGCTGATTCTGCTGTTTTGCTTCTTTGTCTAATTCAAGGCTCAAAGATCCCAGGGTAAGTCATATAATTCAACCTGAGCTACAAAATAACCAGCATCCCATTCATTCACCCTCTGAGATGGTAGTCTTGGGATCCCAGCTTGTTGAAGGGAGGGTCTCCTGTTGGTTTTCCTACCCTATGTAATTCTGGGCTTAAATCTGTTTCCTTTGCCTTTTAAGGCAAAGTTAACTTTTGGGGGAATTGGGCAAAGCCCTCAGGGCAGAAATTGCTTCCCTGCTTATATTTATTTATCTTGGTTCCCCTTTTCCCATGGTGTTTCCCTGATGTTTCCATATTTTTATTAACCTGTCTTTTTATTGTTTTTAAGTAGTTGTTGCTTCTTTTTCATCAACATTTTTTAGTTGTTTTCATCATGAAGGTTTGTCCTAACAAGCTGGTGGGCAATTACCAGAGCTAGAAAATTTTCCTACAGCTCTCTATTATATATTTTTTTGAGTTAGGTTTAGGCTCACAATGTCAAAATTAAAACCTTTTTGGTTTTAGTTTTCTTTATTTTATAGAGAAAAAATTTGTTGGCTAAGGAAAAATGTACAACTCAAAAGTTGGGAGTTAGGCTTTATTTGGGGACCTTGCTGAGGGAGGAGACAGGATATATAGGAGGGTTTTTTTTTGCTGGATGTAGTGTAGTTGAACATCAAAACATTACTGCTATACGCAAAAATAGACATTTAAAGTTCATGATTTTAGTGCTTTTCTGTGTATGGGAAGATACAACAGTCTGGGCTCAAATTATTCCTTGGATATGCATCTTATAACTATCTAAGGCCAATATCCCCAGCACTGAATGCTTCTTGTTTTTTTGCATCATGATGAATTCCCCTCAGGACATACTGTGGCATGGGGGTAGGGAGGCGTGTGGCTGCAATGGCTGTTGACCTGATGGCTGGCAACATTTGTTGTTTACTGAAATGGCCAGCACATTCCCTTTCCATACATCCTGTGCTTGGAAAAGTAAAGATACTTGCTCAAGGTCCCATGGCAAGTAAATAGTAACCTTGGGATTTGAGCCTAGCTCTGTTTAACCCTGAAGCCTATGTGTTTAACCAGTTCAGTGCACTGTAACCTTTGGATTCCAATGTTTTTTTTTGCTCCTGGATTATGGAACAAATCTATGTGGAGAGTAAATGACTTGTGTTTTTTTTTTTTTTTTTTTTTTAATCTCTCAAGGTCAGCGCCCTCTCCCTAGCTCTTGGGAACACAAGCATTTTTACGCCTCTTCACAAGGCCTCTGCCTGGTTCTCAAACACCCTAATGAGTAGAAACCCCCTTCCACCAGGTTCCCTGTAACTTTTCAAAACTGAATTTAGGGACATGAAGTACCCAAGCTCTAACCACAGTTTTATTTCCTGTTCAGCTGCAAGATTTTCCACATTAATTCCCAGCTGGATTTGCAAAGAGGCTAAGGACAGAGGGACCCAGGAAGAAATCCTCTTAGGTGAGCAAAGAAAGGAAAATGAGACAGGGATGGGCTTGAGAACTTATAGCTTTATTGGATGGTGTTAGGATAGTTTTGGAATTTTAGTTGGTGAATGCCCACAAGGCACCTTGGCATAGTGGAAAACACAGGTGCTTACAAGCCAGCCATGCTTGAGTTGGCTTTCAGTTCCCCTAATTACTAATTCTAAAATATATTGTAAGTCAGTTCCCCTCTCTGACCATCACTTGCTTCATCTATACCATTGGAATAATAATACCCATCTCTCAAGGTTTCCATGTGAAATATAATGTGTTTTAGTAAAGTGTTTGTGCTTGGTACATGCTTACTAAATAGTTGTAATAGTTATCTTTATTGTCCTAACTGTAGGGGTGGGAAAATTTTCCCTTCTTCTAAGTTCTTTGGTCTAATAAGTAAATTGACATAAGACAGATTAACAGGAGAAAAACAAATTTAATTTTGTATGTATAGGGGCCCCATAAAAATGAGACTCAAGTGACCAGAGCAGGAAGCCGTTATACTTTTTAGACAGAACAAAAAACAAAACAAAACAAAACAAAAACCAGTGAATTTGGGAAGAACTGACAAGGCAGAGGATTTGGGGCTAGAAGTAATAAATAGTAAAAAAATTAGCAAGGTTAGTACCACCTTCTCGGGCCATGAGTTACCAATCTCTGGTGATGAGGATGCCCTCTACCCTTCTGATAAAGGGAGGATACCTGTCACTTGAGAAATTTATCTCCGGCTTTCAGGGGGACAAAGGAGGGTCACAGTGTCCTTCTTGCACCAGCTGTTTTGCGAGTACCTTTCATTCAAAATAATCAGTATGCCAACGTGACATATTTTAGGGTGACATTCTGAGCCCCCCAACCCCCTCTCAAACTCTCCATCTGGTGGATGCCATAAGACCAGACAAAAGAGTCTTTCTTTTCCTACTTTCTTTGTGGTTATCTTTTTGTTAGCATGCTCAGTTACTTCTCCATTCTCTATTGCTTTCCCTCCTTCAGGACCCTGAAAATGAATCTCTTGCCATCACCCTTCTTCCAAATCTTTGCTTTTCTCTCTTAGTTCCTCACATTTAATACCTCCTTTGTTCAGATCATTTTCCTATTTCCTTACTCAGTTGAATCCCTTTCATTATCTCTGCATTGCCCTCCAAACAAACCATTCTTCCTCACATCACTTTGCTTCTCCAAGTCCCTCTCTCCCTGAGTTGGGAAGCCACCTAAAAATGAGACAAAGCCATGTAGTTACTGGGTCTTAGCAGGCCATAGTTTTCTGAATAATATTCTTTTCTTTCTTTCTTTCCTCTTTTTAGGGCCACATCTGTGGCACATGGAGGTTCCCAGGCTAAGGGTCAAATCAGAGATGTATCTGCTGGCCTACACTACAGCCGCAGCAACGCCACATCCTTAATCCACTGAGCGAGACCAGGAGTTGAACCCGCATCCTCATGAATAATAGTTGGGTTCATTTCCACTAAACCACGATGGGAACTCCCTAATTTTCTTTCTACCTCATTTTGGCAGCTTCTTTTCATCAAGTAAAAGTTACATTTTTTTCGCTCTATTCTTTATTAATTGTTTGCCTATGGATATCTTTATCCTTTTTACATATTTTGTATTATAAAGGTGGAGACATGCTCATCATGTGGATTTTGGAGAACAACAAAACTTTATCAGGAAGGAAATAAAAATCATCTATTTCATTACCCAGATATAAATCCTATTAACTAATTGATATATTTCCTTCTAGTATACACAGTTTTGTATCTTGCTTTATTAGTTTGCTAGACTGACATAACAAAATACCACAAACTGGGTAGCTTAAAGGGCAGAAATTTATTTTCTCAGAATTCTGGGGACTAGGAATTCTAGTCCCCAGACTAGATCAAGGTGTTGACAGGGTTGGTTTTTTTCTCAGTCCTCTCTCCTTGGCTTGTTGATGACTGTCTTTTCCTTCCTATGTCTTCATATGGTCTTCCCTCTATGTGTCTCTGTGTTCTAACCTCTTCTTACAAGGACACCAGTCATATTGGATTAAGGTCTACCCTAATGACCTCATTTTAATGAAATTACTTCTTTAAAGGTCCTATGTTCAAATTCAGTCACATTCTGAGGTACTGGAGGTTTGGACTTCAATGTATGAATTTGGAAGGGACACAATTCAGCCCATGCTTTCTTCCCTAAAAATTATCTCACGAAACTCTCCCTTGTCAATAACAATTTTTGGCACCATTTTGGATAGCTGCATAATATCCCATCATGAGCGTATACTGCAGTTTGTTTAAGTAGTTCCGTGTTTTTGCATATTTTGTGTTTTTATTTTTTCGCTAATATAAATTCTTTAATGAGTCATTTTGTACATGAATCTTTACTTGTTGGATAGGTTGCTTAAAGACTAATTAATGACTCAAAAGGTATGACTTATTCTCTGGCTCAAATTATACACTCCAAAGTTGTTTTCTAGACGTTTTTACCAATTTACTTTCATACCAGCAAGGAGACCAGTCAAACATGCAGTCTCAGAAATTGCTGGTGAGAATGAGAAGGGAACAATTAATCTCTCACAGTTGTTTCAAATTACATTTTTTTGATGACTGGTAAAGTGAAATATTCATGTGTTTATTATCTGTTTGCATTTCCTTTTCTGTGACTGGTTGACTCATGTTCTTTCCCCATTTATGTTTGTGGGTCTGTCATTTTTAGATAAGACTATGAGTAAGAATAGGATTTATTTCAAAGAGGGAAATTTCAGGAAAAGCCAAATTCCAAAGAATATTATGGATCCAGAATTCAAGGCCAATTGGTCAGAATCTCCTGTGTGGAGAAGACCTGGCTATGATGACATAGGCTGCAGGAAAGCTTGACAGGGAAGAATCTAACATATTCCTTTTTCCAAGGAAGTCTGTTGGAAAACACAGTACTGCCACTTATAAAAATAATCTTACCCAAGAGAAAGGCTGAGAGTGCATCTACTGAGAAAAGACTGAGCTAGATGTCTGTTATATGAGGAAAACCCCTAGGAGAAAGAGCATAGAGATATGGTTTATAGGACTATGACTCTGCAAAATTTTTAGAATGTGTGAGGCACTGGGAAATTTTTGATCTGCAGAAGCCCTATGTGTGTGATTAGTGTCTAAAAGTCTTTTGTTAGTGTTCCAGGTTGATGCTTCAGAGTACTCTAGTAGAGAGAAACCCTATGAAGATAATGAATATAAAGGAATTTTTAGTATGATGCCAACCTTATTTGACATCTGAGAATTCACACCTGAGAACCTGTTAGTTCATATGGCTGTAAAAAATGTGGGAAGGCCTTCAGGCAGAACTCAGTTCTCTTTCAACACCAGAACTATTGTAAATTTTTCCCAATGTGAAAGAAATTGCAGTGAGTAATCAAGCTTTTTCCATCATATGAAAATGCATAATGAAGAGAAACCCTATGAATATATTGACAAGCTCAGACATTTTCTTTTGAAACATGAGAGAATTTTGAGAAGAAAAATCCCCTGTGCTCGCAATGCCTGTGTGGAAGGCTTTCAGATCTAACTCAGACCTTACTAAGCATGAAAGCATTCATAATGCAAAGAAACCTTATGTGTGTAATGAATGTGGGAAAGGGGTTTTGGTGATACCAGGCCTTATAGAATGTCAGAAAATTCATAATGGAGATGAAAAGAGATCCTTGTTTATCATATGCAAATTCATAGTGGAGAGAAACTGTACCTAGAATGAATAAGCTTTCAACTAGAGGCTGTCTTATCTATCATTATATGATTCATAAAGGCAAGACCTTCTGTGTATCTAAAAAAATATGAGCATGCTTTCAGCAGGACTTAGCCTTATTTAATATCAGTGAGTTCATAGTGTAGTGAATTTAGAAAGGCCTTTGATTTGAAGCATTAGACGATACAGGAATCTTATTAATGTAATGTTGTGGAGAGGTCTTTGTGAGAAAAATCACATCTTAGTAAAAATGAAAAAAGATTCATAATAAAACTTAATTATTTAATTAAAATACTTTCCACACCTACCATGTGCCAAGCACTATAAGAACTTTCAATAGTTTGTTCAATCATTTAATTCTTGTAACAGTCATGTAATATAGGAACTCTCATCCTTGTTTTACATGTGAAGAAACCTAGAAAAAGAGATGGAAGAATTTTCCCAAGGTCACATAGCTAATAACCAGAAGAGCCAGGATTTGAATCCTAGACAGTTTATTTGTTATGGGTTTGTAATGGCAATGTGTACGTCTTTAGAGATGTATTAGCTTTTATTCATCGTTAAGGAATTCATTCCAGAAATCAGAATTCACTCTTCAATGCATGAGTTTTGGTAGCCTTCCGTCAGTTTTGGAATCTGGTAGATACTCCCAGAAAGTCCACATTGGGCTCCAAAAAAAATGGAGTAAAGGTTAGAAAGAGTTTATCCTGTGACTCTTTGAATAGGGATCACCTCTAATCTTGAAAGACTGCATTAATAACAAAATTCTCTTCTCAAATGTTCCCTGTAACCACTTTTCATGCTGTAGACTCTGAGATTGGCTAGGATGGTTTCATTACCAGGAAATAAGGGAGAATTATCCACTTCTAAAAAAGACAGTAGGAATGGAGGCCAGACAGATGTGCTGGGGAGCCTCAGGAACAGAGCCAGATCATTTTAGGGGTTGCAAACAGAAAATACAGCCCATAAGAAGTGGAGAAATCAGGACATACGGAATGATTTTTCTCTGGGATTGGTATAGATATAGGTTGCTTGTCTATCACTCAGTATTCAGAGGAACTACTACCTGAAATTACCGTAGGAATATTCAGCGCTTTAGCACTCAAAGATCAGTGTGATGTCCAGAATCTTAAGGTAATAGAAATACTAATAAATGGGTTTTTATACCCTCTCACTTGAAGAAGACAGCATGGTACAACAGAAAAGTATCCATGTTCTAGAACCAGAAATACCTGGGTTTATTTGCTAGCTTAAGCTGTTTGACCTTGGTTATATTAATAAATCTCTGAGTCTCACATTGCTCATTTTTTTTTAGGTCAGAATATTAATACCACACCAAGTTGTAAAGATTCAAGGGATTTTAAGGGTTGTCTGGTGCAGTGCCTGGTACATAGTACACACTTACTGAATGTTTGCCATTATTTTTGTTAGTTCTGCCAGGGCCTCAATCCTCTGTAATACAGAGCTCCCCCACCCCAGTGTTTTATAGCTGTAAATCAGTTTAGACCACGAGCTTCTGCTAACTCATATAGTACCTTTTTGTGAATTGGAATATGGTCTCTCTTCCTCAAAACACTGCATTACTATCTGCCAGAAAATTGTCATAATAAAAATCAAATACTATGATATGCACAGTGTGAATGATATCCTGCAGAATCATGTGATACATAGTCTGTGGTAAACTGCATATGGTAGGCTGAATAATAGACCTCCAAAGAGGTCTCCATCTTAATCCCCAGAACCTGGGAGTTCCCTGGTGGCTCAGTGGGTTAAGGACCTGGCATTGTCACTGCTGTGGCTCTGGTTACTGCTGTGGCACAGGTTCAGTCCCTGGCCCAGGAACTTCTGCATGCTACAGGCATGGCCAAAAAAAAAAAAAAAAAATCCCAGAATATGGTACCTGATAAGTTACCTGAAATGGTAAAAGGTTAAGGATTTTGAGATGTGTAGTATGTCCTAGATTATTACAGGGGCCCCAACATAATCATAATGCTCTTTGTAAGAGACAGGCCAGAACATCAGCATTAGAGAAGGAAGATATGAGGCTAGAAGCAAAGGTCAGAGAGGAAAGATGCTTAGCTGCTGGCTTTGATGATGAAGAAGGGGGCCATAAGCCCAGAAATGTAGGCTGTCTATAAAAGCTAGAAAAAACAAGGAAATGGGTTTTCCCCTAGAATTACCAGAAGTAATGCAACCTTGTGAACTTTTTTTTTTTTTTTTTTTTTTTTTTTTTTGCTTTTTAGGGCCACGCCTGGGGCCTATGGAAGTTCCCAGGCTAGGGGTGGAATCAGAGCTACAGCTGCCGGTCTGTGCCGTAGCTGCAGCAGCACCAGATCTGGGCCACTTCTGTGACTGAACCACAGCTCACGGCAGCACCAGATCCTTAACCCATTGAGCGAAGCCAGGGATATCCTCATGGATACTAGTCGGGTTCATAACCCACTGAGTCACAACAGAAACTCCATGAACCCGTTTTAGACTATTAACTTCTAGAACTGTAAAAGAATAAACTTAGGCTGCTTCAAGCCACTAAGTTTGTGGTAATTTGTAGTAATAGTAGGAGACTAATACACAGCACAGGCAGCCCAGTTTGCCTGGAGCTTCCAGGCCAGTTACTTTCGGCCATGAACAGTATACCCCGTGTCTGCACATAAGTCATCATTTTGTATATGTATTATGGTGTTAAGATGTGGAAACAGTGCTCCAATAGATTGTTGTTCCACTTGAGAAAGGAGTTTTTACTCTCTTCTGTACTTTCCCAGAGGTTCTGGATGCAGAAGGAAAGAAGATAAATTGATCCACTGTCTCTCCAAGTGTGAAATGCCTGTTAGTTGGTTCCTCAGGTGCAGCACTTTTCTTGTTATCAGATTTCTGATCCTTAGAGATGAATATTTTCTGAATGAATTGAGATGAAATTGAAGTATAAATGAGAATGCCAATATATGGGGCTTTGTCTCCTCTGATATGTCTCTTTATTGAGCAGTGCTGGATGTACATGGACAGAATTTACCTCCTAATGCCATTTTTTTGCTACAGCATACAACATTGCAAAGAGTGTTTAGGAGATGCTCTGCCATTAGTTATGTGAATTCTCCTACATTAATTCTCTTAGATCAACTTTGATTATTATTGAGGCACACTTTGTTGTGTCAGCTTACATTCCAGGATAAGAAATAAATTTTATATCTTGTGCCAATTCCAATTGATTGAAATAGGTTTTTCATAATATGCTGTCTTGAGAAAGATTCTGAGGTGTAAGGGGACAATTCTGTGGTAGATTACTGATGTCTGCCATAGATAGGAGATTGGCATCAGGCTGGCCTCATAAATTACATCCTCATGGTGATTCTTTTATTCATTCAGAAACATTTGTTAAGCATTATCTCTATGCCAGGGAGTGCGATAGATATTTTGAATAGAGATAGGAAAAAGATATGTTCCTGGTCCCAGGGGACCTGATATTAGAAGAGACATGTAAGTAAACATGCACAGCAGAATGTTACAGATGCTTGATAAAAGTCTATAAAGAGTACATTAGAGACACAAAAGGGGAAATGGTTAATTCTACTGAGTGGGAGAAGGTTCCAGAAAGAAACTAATGCTTGAGTTAAGTCTTGAAAGATTAACTGTTGAGGCTGAGGAATAGAAGAGAGTTGTTCCAAGCAGTAGTGGTGTGAGCAAAGACATATTATATGAAATAATTCAAAATGTACAGTGGCTTGTAGTATGTTCAAGAGGGTAGCATAGTTGGAACATAGAGAGTGAGAGAATATGTGATGAGAAGGAGAAAGTGACCAGATTATATGGAGATCCTTGAATGCTATACTAAGAGCAGAGGGGAGAATATTTGGAGATTTTAATCAAGGAATTAGCAGGATCAGATTTACATTTTTTTTGTATTTATTTATTTATTTATTTATTTATTTATTTCATTATAGCTGGTTTACAGTGTTCTGTCAGTTTTCTACTGTACAGCATGTTTTCCCAGCAGATTTGCATTTTAGAAATATCCAGTGAATGAGAGCGTGATGGATAGACTGGAGAAAACAAAACTGGTATAGGGAGACTGATTAAGAAGCTATTACAAACGAGGAGAGATGCTGGGTTTTGTTTTGTTTTGTTTTGTTTTTTTTTTAAATATGGAACGCTTCATGAATTTGCGTGTCATCCTTGCGCAGGGGCCATGCTAATCTTCTCTGTATCGTTCCAATTTTAGTATATGTGCTGCCGAAGTGAGCACTGTTTTTTTTTTTTTTAATTTTATTAGAATATAGTTGACTTACAAAGTTGTGTTAATGTCGGGTGTACAGCAAAGTAAATCACTTATACCTACACATATATCCATTCCTTTTCAGATTCCTTTCTCATATAGGTTATTACACAGTATTGAGTAAATTTTCCTGTGCTATACAGTAGGTCCTTGTTACCCATCTATTTTACATGTAGTAGTGTATATATATCAATCCCAACCCCCTAATTTATCCTCCTCCTCCCCGTTTCCCTTTGGTAAACATAAGTTTAGTTTTTAAACCTTTTGAGTCTGTTTCTGTTTTGTAAGTTCTATTGTATCATTTTTATTAGATTCCACATATTAGTGGGCTTATATGATATTTGTCTTTGTCTGATTTAGTTCACTTAGTATAATTCCTAGGTCCACCCGTTTTGCAGCAAGTGGCATTATTTCATGCTTTTTAAAGGCTGAGTAATATTCCGTTGCATATTTGTACCACATTTTCTTTATCCAGTCCTCTGTTGATGGACATTTAGATTGTTTCCATGTCTTGGGTAATGTAAATATTGCTTTAATGAACATTGGGGTGCATGTGTCTTTTGGAATTATGGTTTTCTCCAGATATATGTCTAGGAGTGGGCTTGCTGGAACATGTGGTAGTTTTTTTTTTTTCCTTTTTTTCCCATTTTTTTGTGGGGGGGGCGCACCTGCAGCATATGGAAGTTCCTGGGCTGGGGTTGAATCAGAGCTGCAGTTGCTGGCTTACCCCACAGCCACAGCAACACTGATCTGAGCCACATCTGACACCTGTGCCATAGCTTGTGGCAACATCAGATCCTTAACCAACTGGGCAAGGCCAGGGCTAGAATTGCCCACATCCTCACGGACACTGTGTTGGTTCTTAAACCACTGAGACACAGTGGGAATTCCTCATGTGGTAGTTCTATATTTAGTTTTTGAAGGAACCTCCATACTGTTTATAGTGGTTGCACAGCAGCTTACATTCCCACCGATGGTGTAGGATGGTTCCCTTTTTTCCACACCCTCAAGAGGAGAGATGCTGAAACCTGATTTAATAAGGCGATGGGAATGAAATTACAACATATATATATTAGAAATTAAGAACTCAGTCCCTGACTGGATTGAGGGGAGCTGATGAGAAGAATCCAGGATGATAGTTTTCTTTCTGTCTTAGATGGTTGAGAAGATGTGAAAGCCATTCCAGGAGCTGGAGAACTCAGAATGAGGAACGAGTTTGGTGTGTGGCGGGGTGGGGGGGATGATGAGTTCAATTTTGAACACACATTATCCAGTAGGCAGTCAGGTATTTATTCTGCTGCCTTGAGGCAAGTAGGATTGCAGATAGATTTGGAGGTCATCAAGCATAGAGGTGATGGTTTTAATTAAGGTATGAATGAGATTGTCCCAGGAGAGTGTGTGGAGTGAGAAAAAAATGGGGCAGGGCTGAATCTCAGAAATTTAGGGATCTGAGGGGGGCGAGTGGAAACTGAGAATGAGCAGCAGGAAAGGTTAGGAGGGGAGCCAGAGGAAATACTGAATTTGTCTGCCCTCTTGTGGCAGTATGAGTTTCTTTCCTGGAATAAATTTACCCTCTCCTGTCTTGAGCCTCCCTTGTGCCAGACTATTTTGGACCCATACTTTCCAATCCCACTCTACCTGTGAGACTGGGGCTACCAGGTCCTCTGGTGGTCACTTCTCAAGTGTAAAACTCCCCTTTGATTATTGCTACAATTTAAGAGCAGTTTGGAACACCCACTCCCAAAAGTTGCAAAAGATAAAAAGCACACATTGGATTTTATCCAATGTTTCTACATTTATATGCTCCCCACCTCTTGATCTCCTCTGTTGGCCATATTAATTTCAGTAAATCCCAGCTCTCATCATATCCCTTTCCTTTATAATTAAATAGCTCCATTTATAATTACATTATATTTTGTGTTTCTACTATACTAAAATGTGATACATAGATATAATGTATTCTATATTATAGTAAGACCTACATATGGCTTCAAAAAATATATATATATATAGTAACAAAAAATAGCAGTATTTATCTTCACGAATTCTTCCCATTCACCAGGGTCAAACACCTGAAGTAGCTAATTGAAATGTAATAGCTATTCATTTTAGTTTTTAATCTCAATAATTCTAAATAATATGCCTATACTATTATTTATCGAGTTATTTATTTTAAATAATGTGAATAAAATAATGCCAATAACCCACCAGCCAGGACAAGAAATATGCCCCTTTCCAACCCTTTTGTCTGCTTCTATCTAGAGATGACATTGCCTTGACTTTTTTTTTTTTCTTTTTTTGGCTGTGCCTGTGGCATGTGGAATTTTCCAGGCCAGGGACTGAACCTGTGCCACAGCAGGAACTCAAGCCACTACAATGATAATGCAGGGTCCTTAACCCACTACACCTCAGGAGAACTCCTGCCCTGACTTTTGTATTAATAGTCCCCTTGGTTTTCTTACAGTTTTATCACTTATGTGTATGTTCCTAAACAATATATTGTTTAATTTTGAAAAAAAAAATTGAAAAGCAAGCACAAACCTAGTTGCCTGACAAAAGGGTAGTACTGCCCCTGTTATTGTCTTAGTCTCCCAGGAAATGGTGGTTCTGAGTCAAAGACTGACTTCAGCTTCCCCAAGAATTCAGCAAGACCATTTCAGGGAAAATTAGTGAATGAGATCATGAAGTTTGGTGGTACTGATGAAAGTCCTATGTATTTCTACTTTAATTTTTCTATTGTAGGTGATTTTTGCTTTCTATCTATAAGCTTGTAAGATGTCCTCTTTATTCTTTGAGTTCAGGAATTTGATCCGGGTATGCCTAAGGGTGTCTTATAATGTAAGCTACATAAAGAGATTTTTATTTTGTTCACTGATATATCTCAAGTGCCTTAGAACAGTGCTACACACATAATAAGTCCTTATTACATGCATTGATTAAATTAACATATGTAAGCATAAATTAATGAATGGATAAATGAATCAGTCCAATGAATCAATCTTGTCTGGAATTCGGAGGAATCATGGTAGTTCTATTTTTAGTTTTTTGAGGATTTTCCATACTGTTTTCCTTAATGGCTGCACCATTTCACATCCCCAGCAACAATGTACAAGGGTTCCCTTTTCTCCACATCCTCACAGATGCTTGTTATTTGTAGACTTTTGATGATAGCCAGTCTGACAGATGTGAGGCGATATCTCATTGTGTCTTTTTAAAATTGAGTTACAGTTGATGTACAATATTATATATTTCAGCTGTACAACACAGTGATTTATTTTAAAAAATTTTTTTATTACTCAAATGAATTTATCACATCTGTAGTTGTGTAATGATCATCACAATCAAATTTCACAGGATTTCCATCCCACAACCCAAGCACATCCCCCCCCGCAAAATGTCTCCTCCAGAGACCATAAGTTCTTCAATGTCTGCGAGTCAGCATCTGTTCGGCAAAGAAGTTCAGTCTGTCCATTTTTCAGATTTCACATGTCAGTGAAAGCATTTGATGTTGGTGTCTCATTGTATGGCTGACTTCACTTAGCATGATCATTTCTAGGTCCATCCATGTTGCTAAAAATGTTGGTGTTTCATTTCTTTTAATGGCTGAATAATATTCCATTGTGTATATGTACCACATCTTGATCCACTCCTCTGTCGATGGACATTTAGGTTGTTTCCATGTCTTGGCTATTGAAAAGAGTGCTGCAATGAACATCAGAGTACATGCGTCTTTTCGAGTCATGGTTTTCTCTGGATAGATGCCCAGGAGTGGGATTGTGGGATCAAGTGGTAATTCTATTTTTAGTTTTCTGAGGAATCTCCAAACTGTTTTCCACAGTGGTTGCACCAATTTACAATCCCACCAACAGTGTTCTAGGGTTTCTTTTTCTCCACACCCTCTATTGTTTGTGGACTTTTGGATGATGGCCATTCTGGCTGGTGTAAGGTGGTACCTCAGAGTGGTTTTGATTTGCATTTCTCTGATAATGAGTGATGTTGAACATCTTTTCATGTGTTTCTTGGCCATCTGTGTGTCTTCTTTGGAGAACTGTCTATTTAGATCTTCTGCCCATTTTTTGATGGGGTTGTTTGTGTTTTTTTGGTATGGAGCTGCAAAGGTGTTTATAAATTTTGGAGATTAATCCCTTGTCAGTCAATTTACTTGCAAAGATTTTCTCCCATTCTGTGGGTTGTCTTTTTGTGTTTTTTAGGGTTTCCTTTGCTGTGCAGAAACTTTTAAGTTTGATTAGGTCCCATTTGTTTATTTTTGTTTTTACTGTCATTACTCTAAGAGGTGGATCTGAGAAGATGCTGCTGTTGTTTATGTCAGAGAGTGTTTGGCCTATGTTTTCCTCTAAGAATTTTATAGTGTCTGGTCTTATATCTAGGTCTTTAATCCATTTTGAGTTTATTTTTGTGTGTGGTGTTAGGGAGTGTTCTAATTTCATTCTTTTCCATGTGGCTGTCCAGTTTTCCAAGCACCACTTATTGAACAAGCTGTCCTTTCTCCATTGTAAATCCTTGCCTCCTTTGTCATAGATTAGTTGGCTGTAGGTGTGCGGGTTGAATTCTGGGCTTTCTATCCTGTTACACGGATCTATGTCTGTCTTTGTGTCAGTACCATGCGGTTTTGATGATTGTTGCTTTGTAGTATAGTCTGAAGTCCGGGAGCCTGATTCCTCCACGTCCAGTTTTCTATTTCAGGATGTCTTTGGCTATTCTGGGTCTTTTGTGCTTCCAAACAAACTTTAAACTATTTCGTTTGAGTTCTGTGAAAAATGTCCTTGGTAATTGGATAGGGATTGCATTGAATCTGTATATTGCCTTAGGTAGTATAGTCATTTTGATAATATTAACTCTCCCAATCCACGAGCATGGTATGTCTTTCCAACTATTAGTGTCCTCTTTGATTTCTTTCATCCGTGTCTTATAGTTTTCAGAGTACAGGTCTTTTGTCTCTTTAGGTAGGTTTACTCATAGGTATTTTATTCTTTTGGATGCAGTGGTAAACGGGATTGCTTCCCTAATTTCTCTTTCTGATCTTTCATTGTTAGTGTATAGAAATGCTGTTGATTTCTGTGTATTACTTTTGTTTCCTGCGACTTTGCCAAATTCATGGATAAGCTCTAACAGTTTTCTGGTAGAGTCTTTAGGATTCTCTAGGTATAGTATCATGTCATCTGCATATAGTGATAGTTTTCTAAGGTCATATTTCATTTATAGTTATTATAAAATATTGGCTATATTTCCTGTGTTATACAGTATATCCTTTTAGCTTATTTATTTTATATATGGTAGTTTGTACCTCTTAACTTCCTACCCCTGTCTTGCCCTTCCCTTCCCTCTCCCCACTGGTAACCACTAGCTTGTTCTCTCTGTGTCTGTTTCTTTTTTTGTTATATTCAACAGTTTGTTCAATTGCTTAGGTTCAACATATAAATGGCATCATACACTATTTGTCTTTCCCTGACTTATTTCAGTTAGCATGATTCCCTCCCAGTCTATTCATGTTGTTGCAGATGGCAAAATTTCATCCTTTTTTATGGCTGAGTGGTGTTCTATTGAATATATATCTGTTCATCTGTTGATGGACCTTTAGGTTGCTTCCATATCTTGAAAATTGTTAACAATACTGCTGTGAACATTGGGGGTGCATGTATCTTGTGAAAGTAATGTGTTTTTTTTTCCTTTTTGGGGAGGTATGTGCCCAGGATTGGAATTGCTGGATCATATGAAGTTCTAGTTTTAGGTTTTTTTCCTAAAGGCTTTATCAATATCTATCAAATAACTCTTATTCCTGCCACCCTTTTAAAATAAATATTTATGATTTTTTAAAAAAAATTATATTGAACTCGCATTGGTTTTACACTGTTACATTAGTTCCAGGTGTATAGCAAAGTGATTTAGTTATATTTTTAGTTTCTTGAATAACCTCCATACTGTTTTCCACAGTGGCTGCACCTATTTACATTCCTACCAGCAGTGTGCAAGGGTTCTTCCTTCTCCACATCCTTGCCAGCATTTTTTATTTGTGTTCTTTTTGATGATAGTCATCTGACAGGTGTGAGGTGATACCTCATTGTGGTTTTGATTCGCATTTTTCTGATAATTAGTGATGTTGAGCATTTTTTTATGTGCTTCTTGGCTATCTGTGTGTCTTTTTGGAAAAATGTCTATTCGGGTCTTTGGTCCATTTTTTGATTGGGTTTGTTTTTCGGACATTGAATTCAATGTATGCTCTGTTTAGATATTTTGGATATTAACTCTTTTTTAGTCATATCATTTGCAAGTATTTTCTCCCATTCTGTAGGTTGTCTTTTCATTTTGTTTATGGTTTCCTTTGCTGTGCAAAAGCTTTTAAGTTAATTAGGTCCCATTTGTTTATTTTTGCTTTTATTTCTTTTGCCTTCGGAGACAACCAAAAAATCACTGTTTTGATTTATGTCAAAGAATGTTCTGTTTATACTTTCCTCTAGGAGTTTTATACTATCTGGTCTCCAGTTTTACATTTAGGACTTTAATCCATTCTGAGTTTATTTTTGTATATGATGTGAAGAAATATTATAATCTCATTTTTTTACATGTAGCTATCCAGTTTTACGAGCACCACTTATTCAAGAGACTGTTGCCTTTTTCTCCTGTACATTCTTGCCTCCTTTGTTGTAGACTAAGTGATCATAGATGCATGGCTTTATTTCTGGGCTCTCTATTCTGTTCCATTGATCTATGTGTCTGTTTTTGTATCTGTACTACACTGTTTTGAATACTGTAGCTTTGTAGTATAGTCTGAAGTCTAGGAGGGTGACTTCAGATGTCTGGCTTTGTTCTTTTTTCTCAAGATTGCTTTCACAATTCAGAGTCTTATGAATTTGGGGATTATTTGTTCTAGTTCTATGAAAAATGCCATGGGTGTTTTGATAGGGATCACATTAAATCTATAGATTGCTTTGGATAGTATGGCCATTTTAACAATATTAATTCTTCTGATCCAAGAGAATGGGATATCTTTCCCTTTCTTTGTATTATCTCCAGTTTCCTTCATCAGTGTTTTGTAGTTTTAAGACTATAGATCTTTCACTTCCTTTGTTAAGTTTATTCCTAGGTATTTTATTCTTCTTAGGACTCATCACTGATCATAATTTTTCATTTTATTATTTTATTGGAATTATTTTCAAGCTCAAACTCCAGAAAGTTTTTGGTGTGTGTGCTGTATTTAACTTTCTTTAGGCATACTTATTACTCTTCAGTCAAGCTTTCACATATCTCATCCAATAGTTTTGTTTTATTTCTCATTGACTACTGGGGCATATTTTGTTTGTATATTTGTTTTTATGGTCACTTTGTGAGCCTTGGTGTAGACTGGAGAAGGATATTTTTGGGTCAGTATTGCTAGAACACCCAACTGTGTATAAGTATGAAAAGTGTAAGTATGAGAAGCAAAAGGGGTCACCTGTCAACACATTGCTTTATTTCCAGAGAACAATTGGCGTTTCTTTACAACATGAATGTTTCTAAGGTAATAACTGCAAAAATTCCAGTACTTGGGCTTAGTTACCTTGGACACAAATTGTACTCTGAAATGGTGTTATTTCATTAATAGCAGACTAGCATAGTATTTAAGTTTGTATGCAAGAGCTCAAAAGCTAGCACAAAGCCAGCTAGCAAAAAAGAAAAAAATAAATAGATAAAATGGCTGTTAGATCTAAATTTCCAGAGCGCTTGTTAATAAGAACAACCTATCAGACTAAATTCTGGGGTTTTTTTTATTCAAAGGATTTTTACCCCTTAAGAAATGTGTCTCTGATACATAACTTGTCTTTCTTCAATAAGGCTTCCATATATCTGGGTGAATATCTAAACTCCTTTCTAATACTTCACAGAAAGGTTTGCTACCCCATCTGACAAAAGAGCTCTTTTGGTTATGCTCGTCTAAGACTTATCCGTGTGGCCAAGGAAAATAGATCCAGTTCATGCCTGATTCCCACCATCCACCTGATTAATTAAGTGTACCTATTTATGATAGTATGCTTCAGAATTTGTACTCCCTAATCCAGAGGAATTGGGAATCTAGGGGTGATGAACATATAATTTCCTTGTTCAGACCTAATCTTAATTGCTGCCAAGCATTTGTTGTGAGTGCTAATCAAAAACAAACTCCATATAGAAATTTGTTTGTGTTAAAAGACATAAAGCCAATGAAGAGAATTTACATGATTTCAGTGGTCCACATCAGTGGGAATTGTAAAGGATCAATAAATAACACTTGTCTTCCCTGCCTAGGTTCAAAACCAATTGCAATATAAATATAGGTATCAGATAGATGGAGATAAAAACATCATCTTCATTATTAGTAAAGCTGGATGTAGAAGACGGTTTTAGTGTGGTTTTCCAGTTAGTGTGGACCCCAGAATTAGGCTTACCCAGACAATTGCAAAACCACAAGACTCCAGGCCAAAAGAAGGCCCCTTATTGTATGGCAGGGAGGCAGTCAGAATGCATGTTCGCTGTAGGCACACAGATTCCTGAAAGGGAAGCAGAGAGCAAGGGCCTGAGCCAAGCCTACTCAGATATTTCTCCCAAACGTACTAGTCATATAACTCATTTCTCCTCCTGTGGGCAGAAAAGCAGGAGTGTTAGTCTAGTTGAAGTTCTTCCACATGGAAACATGAGAAGTAAAGATTAAGTGTTCTGTCTAACTTAGTTCAGTGATATATTCAGTATTGCCATTTGCTCAAACTTGTCTATCCTCCTCAGTAACCAAAAATATCACAATTTTTTGGTAACAAAAAAGCTTTGGTGGTATTTTAGGAAGACATAAGTATAGTGCAAATAATTGCATAGTATCATGTTGAAGCGTATTAATGGAATATTCTAAAACTCCATCTACTGTGCAGCACAGGGAAAAGTGTGTGATTGGGTCACTTTGTTGTACAAAAGAACTTGACAAAACACTTAAATCAACTATATTTTAATAATAAAAAATAAAAAATAAAACTCCATCTAAACACTGCAATTAAACATGAAAAAAAAAAATGCTTCTTAAAGGTAAATGTACCCAAAGGAATCCATTTACAACTAGCTACCAAGTGGGAACAATAAGTATTGTTGTACATTTTGACCATGCTGTTTCCTCTTCTAACTAAAGCTCTGAAATGAGGCTTCATGTAAGAAATTTCCCTATTATATCTGCGATCATGTAATATCCACATACTGGGAATGTATGTGGGTATGGGGGCAGAGGAGAAGAGAAGAGAAAGGAAGGGGAAAAAGAAAATGAGAAAGAGTGCAGGGGATGGTCACCATGTGTAAAATTGTGGATGATCTTGGCCATGGGTTTTATGCAGTGATGGGGAGAGTAGGATAGTGGGGGGCGGGGAGTGATGTGAGCAAGGTGTGTGTGATAATGGTGGCATGGAGACGGTGTGAGTAATGGTGGAGGATGGTATGAAATCACTGAAAATGAAGGCAGAGGCAATGTGCATGGTAGTGACAGGACAAGATCAGAATATATCTGGTAAGGATAGTTAGGGACACAGTGTATGTCATACTGTGGAAGATGAGATTTGTGCATGTGTATGGTTGTGTGAATAAGTAGGAGGGAGAGAAAACAGTGAGAAAAGACACTGTTAGTGATACTGTGATCCTTGTGTGTTTAAAAAGGTGGGTGGGACATTTCAAGTAATAATAGGATGATGTAGACAGTGGGTGGAATGGGGAAAATGTAATGCGATGATAGAAGATAGGTTCATGGTGGAAGTGATACGGTTAGTGTCTCTGTGTGTGATGCTGGGGGCAGTGAGAAGTGTATCTATTTGTGAGGCAGATAGGTACGGTGAACGTGTGTGACAATGGGGAATGGCAAAGTATGTGATAATTTGGAGCATGGAAATCACGAGTGTTTGAGTGGGGTTGTTGAATAAAGTGTATGATGGGAAAATGCAGTTTCTAAGTGTCAGTGAGGAATGGCAAAAGTATGTGTGTCATGGAGTTCCCATCGTGGCACAGCAGAAATGAATCCGACTAGGAACCGTGAAATTGGAGGTTCGAGCCCTGGCCTTGCTCAGTGGGCTAAGGATCTGGCATTGCTGTGAGCTGTGGTGTAGGCCAACAGCTGTAGCTCTGATTCGACCCCTATCCTGGGAACCTCCGTATGCCGCGGGTACGGCCCTAAAAAGCAAAAAAAAAAAAAAAAAAAAAAGTATGTGTGTCAGAATGAAGGTGATGTGGACATTGGCTGTGAGTGTGTATGAGTGGGAGATGGTATAAGCACGTTGTAAAGGAATTCTGAAGGATGAGGAAGGTTTTATAGTGGGGATTGTGGACTGTATGTACGATAGTGAGTACAGCTAGGCACTGTGATTGTGTGGGGATTGAGTAATAGTAGGTGTGACTGTGAGTGATGGCGATGGTGATCATGGAGGTTGATTAGAGGTAATTGTATTTGACATCAGGTGTCATGGTACTGTATGGACACTTGTGTGTATGGTAGTACAGGATAAGATAGTGTATTGCAGAAATGTGAATAATAGGTGTGTTAGTGGGATAGTTTGACAAATTGAGACAGTGTGTGGCGGTGATACATCATAGTCATTATCAAGCAAGTCATAGAGGGAATCATGTGAATGAGATAGTGTGTTAAAAGACTATGCATTGTGTATGTGTCAGATTATGTGTTTTATGATAGGCATTTGGAATTGCATTTGAACATGAATAACAGAGATCTGAAAATGAGTTGCTTAAAATGACTAGGGGATATCTTTATCTTACCTAAAACAAATCCAATGGTATAAAGCCCAGGACTTCCATGATTTCATCAGTATCAGGTACACCATATTTTTTGGTTATTATTCCATGATCCTTCACGTGTGGCTCCCATCTTTCAGGTGCCTCAGGGTTTCAAGATGCCTACTGCAACTCTAGCAAGCATTTCTATATTCCAGGTAGGAAGATGAGAAGAGTGGGCAAAAATACCTTGTCAGTAGAATTACTCCTCTTTATACAAAGCTTTTGTAAAAATTCTACCTGACAGTTTCCACCTACATCCTGTGGACAGAACTCTTGACACATGGCCACTGCTATCTGAAAGGGTATCTGGGAAATGTAAGTTTACAATTAGGAAACCCATAATAAAAATCAAGGTTTGTTTAGTAAGGAAGATAAGATATTGGTTAGGATACAGCCAGTAGAGAAAGAGAGATTGATGATATAACAGAGAGGGTATAATTAATAGATTAAAGTTCCAGAGATGACAGATACGGGATTCAGGGTGCAGGGACATGATTGGCACAGTTTGAGGTGCTGTGGATATCACAGCAAGCAAAAATAAACATTTTTTTTTCTGCTCTCATGGAATTTACTGTCTTGTAAAGAAGACAGACATTTATCATAGAGAAAATTTTTGTGAAGTTGACACTGCTGTGGAGGGGAAGTATAAGGTTCTGTGAATAGGCTTAAAGAGGGTTTGATCTACTCAGAGAGGTTAAAGGAGGAGGAGGTGATTATTGAGTAGAGATGTGTAGACAGATTCAGAGTTAAGTGAATGAAGGATGGATAGATGGTTGGGTTGGGGGGAAAGTGTTCCCCAAAGAGGAAAGAGCATAAACAAGGGCATTTATGCACTATTTGTTTTTAAATTAAAATTTTTATTTATTTTAGAATATCTACTATTGTTATGTCTTCCGATTCACTAATCTTTCCTAGTTAATTCCATCCAGTGTATTTTTCATTTCAGTTCTTACGATTTTATAATTAGACCTCTGATTTGCATATATTTAGTAAAATGTATCTCCTTTCTCTACCTAATGTGACCATTATGCCTTTTGGACATATGGAACATAGTTATAATAACTTTTAAGATGTGCTTGTCTGGAGTTCCCGTCGTGGCGCAGTGGTTAACGAATCCGACTAGGAACCATGAGGTTGCGGGTTCGGTCCCTGCCCTTGCTCAGTGGGTTGACGATCCAGCGTTGCCATGAGCTGTGGTGTAGGTTGCAGACGCGGCTCGGATCCCGCGTTGCTGTGGCTCTGGCATAGGGCGTCGGCTACAGCTCCGATTCGACCCCTAGCCTGGGAACCTCCATATGTCACAGGAGCGGCCCAAAGAAGTAGCAAAAAGACAAAAAAAAAAAAAAAGATGTGCTTGTCTGCTAAATATAGCATCTATGTAAGTTCTGTGTCAGTTTGAATTGATTGATTTTTCTTCTCATGATGGTCCCGTTTTTCTGCTTTTTTGTATGACTTTTTTTTTTTTTTTTTAAATCAGATGCCAGGCATTATGAACTTTTCCTTTGGGCAAAATTTTGGTATAAATTTTTTCCCTTTTGGTGCTACTTTCGAATTATTATACATCTTCTTGAGTTTTTTTGTGAGAAGTAGTTACTTGGAAGCAGTTAAATCTTTTTCAAGTCTAGCTTTTCAGATTTATTAGGCAGGACCACAGCAGTGTTTTGCGTAAAGTTAAATTAGCCCAGCCTACTGAGGCAAGACCCATCAGAATACCCCATGCCTCATGCTCTGAATGGTGGGAGCAGGCATGATCCCCAGACCTGTTTGAGCTTCTGATACTTGTTCCCTTTAATAGGTGGCTCTTTTCCCAGCTTTGGGTAATTTTCTTGTACACATTCACTGATCACTACTCTGCTAAATACTTTATGGCAAACCTTCAAAGATCCCTGGAGTTCTCCCTAAGTGTGGCTCTCTCCTTTTTGGTATAATTTTCCCTGAACCCTGGCCTCCTTGGTCTTTCTGATCTCATCTCTGTCACCTAAACTAAGGGAATACTCTGAGCTTTCATATTTTTTGTCCTCCTTTTTTTTTTTTTTTGTCAGGTTGGAGGGTAAATTCGGTTTTAGGCTTACCTCTTAGGAAGCTATATGGTGGAAACTTGTTAGATAATCCTTTCCTTTCCTTTCTTTTCATTTACATTTCCTCTTCTTTCTCCTCTTCCTCTCCTCTCCTTTGAGCTGGTTGATTTCCTTATTACTGCCAAGTATCAGATATAAGTGACAGTTGTACAGTTGTACATTAAAAATATGTGTTATCAGGGAGTTCCTGTTGTGGCGTAGTGGAAACAAACCCAACTAGTGATCCATGAGGATGCGAGTTTGCTCCCTGGCCTTGCTCAGTAGGCTGGGGATCTGGCGTTGCCGTGAGCTGACACGGCCCGGATCCCATGTTGTTGTGGCTGTCGCCTAGGCCGGCAGCTACAGCTCCAGTTGGACCCCTAGCCTGGGAACTTCCATATGCTGCGGGTGTGGCCCTAAAAAAAAAAAAAGCAAATAAAATAAAAACAGATGAATGCATAAAGAAGATGGGTATATAACTACAATGGAATATTAGCCATAAAAGCAAGTGAAATTCTGCCATTTGCAACAACATGGATGGACCTATAGGGTATTATGCTTATTGAAGTAAATCAGACAGGGTAAGACAAAATAAAATGAATGTAACAAAACAGTCTCTCGGATATAGAGAACAAGTTAGGGGTTACTAGCAGGGAGAGGGAAGGGGTGGGTGGGCAAGATAGGAGTAGGGGATTAAGAGGCATAAACTACCATGTATGAAATAAATACGCTATAAGAATATTTATACAGCACAGAGAAATATAGCCATTGTTTTATAATTTTTAATGGAATATAATCTATAAAAATAGGGAATCACTATGTTGTATACCTTAAACTAATGTAATATTATAAATGAACTATACTTCACTATTAAAAAAAGTTACTAAGTATGGTTGAATTCCTGGTGAAGAGAAGCCATAGGAATGCACTCAGTGTAGAGGAGTCTTTAGGAGCAAGCCAAACTTTACTAATCATCAAAAATTCCAATCTGGAGGGAAACTATTGATTATCCAGAGTGTGATAAAACACTTCCCTCTCTTCTTATCTTATGCAGGTTCCCCCAGTTTCTGTAAGTGGTTCTTTGGATCCCTCTTCACATGGCTTTGGCAAGAGAGTCACATGCCCTTCCCTTCCTTAAAGGGGGGGGGGACACTCTTTCCCAAGCCAAGACTCACAACACTGTAAATTATTCTTTAATTCTTTCTAGTCTTTAAGTACATTTGAGCTGAGAAGGAATGGAATAAGTATCAATAACATGACTAGTCTGCTGTGCCTGCCTAAGCCCTATAGGATTGCATTCAGGACTCTTTGGTGACGCTCTTTAGAATGTGGGGATATGTGGCATGTATTTTTTTTTTTTTAGTTATGTGGCTTTAACAAAAATTCTGAGGCAGTTTTAAAAGTCCCATTAAATATCCTACTGAATTTGTATTGTTTCCTTACTTTATACTGCAAAAGAAGCATGCTTCTGTCTTTAAAATCATAAAATTAATTCAGATTTTTAACTTCCCACTTAGAACATAGTCTTGAAAGGTAAATTACTGAGAAAGTATAGATATTTTTTATGCCCTAAAGATGCATTTCCAAAATAATTTCCAGAAAAATGAATATTTATTTGCCTTTTGGATTGGGGAAGACACCTGTAACATTAAAAAATAGAGGAAATTACAATGGAAAAGAAAGTACTGGTTTACACTTTCTCCTAGATTAAGAATTCATAAACAAAATTAAAGGGCAAGCCACGAACTAAAAAAAAATGCAACAAATATGATAGATATTAGGCTAATATCCTTAATTGAAAGAACTCTCACAGCAGAAGTATGGATGACTAGTAAACATTGAAAGTGTGTTCCACTTCATTAGTCATGAAAGAAATACAGTTTAAATCAATTAAATATCATTTTGTCTATCAAACTGGAAAATATTTTTAAAACAAATACTCAGTACTATCAAGGATCTATGAGACCTCTTCTACATTACTAGTGTTGATAAAAATCTTTCTGGAAAGTATTTTGGTATTATTGAATAGCAGCCTTAAAATAGTTCTCTATACCTTTGACCTAGTAATTCCATTCCATTTCTTTTGGGGGGGGGGCACAACCCAGGCACACTATCCTGGGCCAGGGATCAAATCTGTGCTGCAGCAGTGACCTGAGCCACCCCAGTGGCTGTGCCAAATCCTTAACCACTATGCCATCAGGGAACTCCTGTAATTTCATTTCTAATATAATACCATAAGAAAACAATTGGAGATATGCACTGAAGGTTGTGGGGAAAAAAGTCATCAAAATGATAATCTTCTTAACAAAAATAAATAGAAATTGTACCTTTGTTAATTAATCATAGATAAATTTATATCACTGGGTATTGCATACTTATAAAGAAATTTGCAAAGGCTTTTTTAATGTCATGGAAAATGTTATGTCAAAATAATTGTGATTAATGTCATGTACTAAAAAAGTCTCAATGGAGATATTAATTGCCCTTACACATATGGGTGTGTGTGTATACAGTGTTGGAGTTGGTGTGGTGTCCCAGTGTTTTTCAGATGATCCTTGTTTCATAAAATGAAATCAGGAAATGCCGTAACACTGAAGTATGTGATGACTTATCTAAGTGCAGCTCCGTATTTGGTATAGTTGTTAATGCTTCATGACTCTCAAATTAGGCAGTTTATAAGATTCATATTGATGCTGAACATTAAAAGACACATGTGGAGCTAAATCGTATCCCAGGTATCTGAGAACATTCAGATATACCTCTGAATTTACCAGTGCAAATGATAGAGAGCCTGTATGTTACAAGATACCAAGAGCCTGTTTGGCAAGATCATCTGATAAAATAACAAAGAAACATCTTCATGCTGTGCTTGGAGGCTCTACTTGCAGGCTTCTTCTGATTATCCCTTCAGATAACTCCTTCTTGTTAGCAAAATGTTAATTGCTTGGTGATGGGAGTAAGGAATTAACTGGAAAGGAGATGAGGAGACTTTAAATTTGTAACAGTCTCATTTGATATAATTTCAAGATGTCACTTTGGCTGCTCCCATGATGCAAATTGGCATCAAAAACTCAGATTTCTTAAAATTGTATGTGACTGAGCTCAGTTTGTTTACATTAGCTGAGATCCATTAGTCCTTGAAAGCAGGTAATATGTGTATTTTTGCTCATAATTATTTCCTCAGCACTTACCACAATACATAGCACCTCATAAGCATACAGTACTTTAAAATTTCTTTCTATGTTCTTACACATAGGTAAATGAAAGAGAGGAAATCAATTTAGCTTCAGTTCAGAAAACATGGAAGAGGGATTTGAGAGTTCCATAATGCTCATTTTGAGGCACCATAATGTTTTATTTTTGAGCCTCAATGTATCTTTGTAAGAGTTTCAAGAATTCTATTTTGTATGATTAATCTATCATTCACTTAGAGAGGGATGTTATAATTGCATGCTATGACTTTGGTTTTATTATTCCTTCTGGCATATCCATTATGATTTGTATATTATTTATATTATTCTGTTGATATCATGCAGTGTATTTTATCATGTTTTGCCTTAAAGTGCTATGTCTAATATTAGTATATCTTTTGTTTATTGTGTGCCATAACTTATTTCATTCATTTATTTTATCCTTGCTAAATGTTTATGTTTAAGATATTTCTTTTGTGAATCGCATATAGTTATTTATTTATTTTGTATTTTTAGGGCCGCACCCGCGGCATATGGAGGTTCCCTGGCTAGGGATCAAATCAGAGCTATAGCCACTGGCCTACGCCATAGCCACAGCAACGCAGGATCTGAGCCGTGTCTGCGACCTGTATCACTGCTCATGGCAACGCCAGATCCTTAAACCACTGAGTGAGGCCAGGGGTCGAACCCGCAACCTCATGGATGCTAGTCAGATAGATTCGTTTCCGCTGAGCCACGATGGGAACTCAGCACGTAGTTATTTAGTAATGAAAAAATACATTGCATAGATTTCTTTTGATTAAAGCATCCCCAAATATCTATCACTGTAGTTTTGATTTCCTCTTTGAAAGAAAGCTTCATTTATTCCCGTTCCAATGCTCTTCCTGTCTATATAATTCTAAGTTTTGGTCACGTATCATTTTCCTTGTGACTGAAAAAAATCTTTTAACACTTCTTGCAGGACAGATGTACTGATGATGGATTCCTTCAGTTTTTGTTTGTCCAAGAACATCCTTATATCTCCTTCACTTTTAAAGGATACTTTTGCTAGATATAGAAATCTAGGTCAGTGGGTTTCATTCTTTTAACATTTTAAATATTTCACTCCACTCTGCTGGCTTGCATGCTTTCTGAAGAAGTCTTTTGTAATTCTTATCCTTGTTCTGCTATAAATATAGTTAGATTTTTTTCCACCTCTGGCTGGCTTCTTTCAGCATTCTCTCTCTCTATTTTATTGGAATATAGTTTACTTACAATGTTGTGTTAGTTTTGGCTGTATAGCAAAATGAATCAGTTACACATATACATATATCCGTTCCTTTTCAGATTCTATTCCCATGTAGGTTATTACAGAATATTGAGTAGATTTTACTATATAGCAGGTCCTTGTTAGTTATCTATTTTATATATAGTAGTGTGTATATGTTAATTTATCACCTCCCCCCATGTTTCCCCTTTGGTAACCAAAAGTTTGATTTTGAAATCTTTGTTCTGTTTTGTAAATAAGTTCTTTTGTATAATTTTAAAATTAGATTCCAAATACAAGTGATATCATGATATTTGGTCTTTGACTTACTTTACTTAGTGTAATAATCTCTAGGTGCATCCATATTGCTGCAAATGGCATTATTTTCTTTTTAATGGCTGAGTAATATTCCATTGCATATATATACACCACATCTTTATCCATTTCTCTGTTGATGAACAATTAGATTGCCTCCATGTCTTGGCTATTGTAAATAGTGCTGCAATGAGCATTGTGGTGCATGTGTCTTTTTGAATTATGGTTTTCTCTGGATATATGCCCATTTAGATTGCAGGATCATATGGTAGTTCTATATTTTTTTAAAGAACCTCTGTACTGTTTTCCATAGTGGTTGTACCAATTTACATTCTCACCAACAGTGTAGGTGGGTTCCCTTTTCTCCACACCTTCTCTAGCATTTTTTGTTCGTAGACTTTTTGATGATGGCCATTCTGACTGGTGTGAGGTCATTGTAGTTTTGATTTGCATTTCTCTATCATTAGTGACGTTGGGTATCATTTCATGTGCCTGCCGAGATTGAACCAGGAAGAAATAGAAATATGAATAGACCAATCACAAGTACTGAAATTGAAACTGTGATTTAAAAACTTCCAAAGAACAAAAGTCCAGGACCAGATGACTTCACAGGTGAATTCTATCAAACATTTAGAGAAGAGTTAACACCTATCCTGAAACGCTTCAAAGAAAATGCAGAGGAAGGAACACTCCCGAGCTCATTCTGTGAGGCCATCATCACCCTGATACCAAAATCAGACAGAGATGCCACAAAAAAAAAAAAAGAAAGAAAGAAAATTACAGGCCAATATCACTGATGAAAATAGGTGGAAAAATTCTCATTGTTTTTGTTTTTCTGCAATTTGAATATGATGTGCCTCAGTGTAAAGTTTTTTTTTAATGATTTTTATTTTTTCCATTATAGTTGGTTTACAGTGTTCTGTCAATTTTCCACTGTACAGCAAAGTGACCAGTCTCACACACACATACACACACACACGTGCGCACACACACACATATATATAATATATATATAATACATATATATTCTTTTTTCTCGCATTATCCTCCATCATGCTCCATCATAAGTGACTAGATGTGGTTTCCAGTGGTATACAGCAAGATCTCATTGCTTATCCATTCCAGAGGCAATAGTTTGCATCTATTAGCCCCAGATTCCCAGTCTATCCCTAGTTTTTTTAGTATTTTCCTGCTTAGTGTTTTCTGAGCTTCTTGGACCTGTGATTTGTTGTCTTCCTTAATTTTGGAAGAGTCTTAGCCATTATTATTTGTAATATTCTTCTATTCCATTCTCTCTTTTCTCCTTCTTGTGTTCCAGTTATGGCATATGTTACATCCTTTGAAATTGTCCCATATTTCTTGAATGTTTTGTTCTATTTTTTTTTCATTCTTTTTTCTACTTATATATCAGTTTGGGAAGTATCTCTTTCCCTATCTTCAAGGTCACAAATTCTTTCCTCAGCCATACCCAGTCTACTAACGAGCCCTTCAAGTGCAGTCTTCATTTCTGTTATAGTATATATATTTTTTCTAGCATTTCCTTTTGATTCTTTTTTAGGATGTCCATCTCTCTGATTACATAATCTATCTGTTCCTGCGTGTTGTTTGTTTTTTAGATAAGAGCCTTTGACATATTGATTATAGTATGTTATATTCCCTGTCTGATAATTCCAACAGCTTTGTCATATTGAGACTGATGTTTTGTCTCTTCAGACTTTTTCTTCTTGCATTTTGGTGCACCTTCTAATTTTTGTTGAAAACTGGACATGTCAGGTAATAGGAACTAAGAGAGAGAGGCCTCTAGTGTGAAGATTTATGTTAATCTTGCTAGGAGTTGGGCTTTTTTTTTTTTAATTTGCTTTAGCAATAGGAGCCAGAGGCTTTATATTCCTCTAGTATTCTTGATTTTGTCTCCTCTCCTGACTTTGGGCTTCCTTAGAGCATCTGTCTTGCGGCTCATTCAGCTATAATCCACTGCTATTATATTGGAGCCCTGTTGGTATGGTGGTGTGGTATGGGGAAAAGAATGTTTTGTAATATTCCAATTAAATTTCAGTGTTTTAGTGGGTCTGTGATTCTGGCCTATGACCTTTACAGGTATTTCTTATATATTCCTTGTCCCTTCACCCTCATATACACATCTTAGGCGAGATAGGATAGTTAGAGGGGGACTGGAATAAGAAGAAAAATGTCCTACCTTCATGGCTCTGAGACAAGGCTCTAGTTGTCTTTCCTCCTGGAAAGTAGGCCTTTTCTAGGGAGAAAGCTCCGGGCATATTTCACAAGGATATTTACAAGAACTGTTTCCCTTTTCCTGCCAGGGCCACAAGGGTGTCTTTCTCAAATCTTTATTGTGAGAACCTGGTGAGAGTCCTGGAAATAAACCCTATGACAATTCCTAGGAGAGTTGCTCACTCTCACTCTAGTCCACGCTCACCATCTAGAAGTTTGTCACAATTTTCTTTTAAGAGTTCCTACAAGTTTATGGTTCTAGCAGCTTCTGCTTTAGGTAAGCAGAGCCCATCTGTGACTCTTGATTTGCCTGTCCCTCAATATTTCAGGATGGTGGTTTGCTCTAAAACTTCATTTCTCCATCAGGTCCAAGAAAAGCCATTGATTTTTAGTTTCTTTAGCTTTTTATTATTGTTTGCACTTATTTTCAAGGCTGTACCTTTAGCCTCACGTTTATTCTGTTGGGAAGAAAAGCAAAGAGGAAGCAAGGAGTCAGTAGATATTGTGGGTTCCTTAAAAAAAGAAGAAATCTAGGCCCTATATTCCTGGGATGGGAAGAAACCCCAGATAGGTTTAGAGATCTAGCAATGTGGCCTTGTACCTTACTTCCTGGGTAAGGCCAGGAAGAGGACAAGACTACAAAATAGCAATGGTTGTATGCTGTCTGTAGGCATTCTTAGTGTTGAGTCATCTCACGTAGTTTCCCACAGCTCAGGATATCACAGGAATATAAGAAAAATATGTTAAGCAAAGACAGCCTCACAGAGGTGAACAAGCCCCAGGATATGACAGGAGCAGTAGAATATTTCCCATGTATATGAGTGGTATATGATACCCTCATATGCCACCGTCAGAAGGAGTCAGACCCCAAAGGGACTTTGTAGTAAAGAATGAAGCTCAACTCAACAGCTACCTGCTCGGACAGACAGTGGTGAACCAGATATAACATCTTGTCCTGTTTAGCATGGATATATGATACTCAACATATATCACCCATCCTGATGCTTTGACACTAAGATAACCATAACTTGGACACAAGCCCAAATAGTGGGATGAGGGAAAGAAACTCCGTGCTGCTGGAGTTAAGTTTCAGCCACTCAGTAGATTGGGAACTTGACATAGAATTCAAGTTGAGTTGCAGAGAAAAAGAAAACTTAAATTTCCTGCATACTTATATTTGTCAGGTAATACCCATACCTGATGAACAACCAGCATCAGAAAATTAAGTGATAAAAAAAAGGTATCTATTCAAAATGTGGGGAGTGTATTTCTTACTAATTGAAAACCACAGTGGTCTTACCTCCAGGCAAGAGTGATGGTATGTAAGAAATGACCTCTGGCACTTTGATGCATACCAAATATAATGAAAACTGAGTATTTGAGAAGAAAAGAAGAGAACTTCTAAAATTAAACATTCTTCTCTCTGAAGAGTGAACTCTGCCATTAGTGAGGTATGATTCCACATTATTCCTCCTCTTCCCCCTCCTCCTCCTCTGCCCTGTCCCTCTTACTTCAAACACTTCTCTTTTCTCCCTAGTTATTTTCTCTACACCATCCTACCTCTTTTTCTTCCTTCTCCTTGATTATTTTCCTTTCTTTTTCGTCTACCCCTTAATTTGTCTGTCTCCTTCCACCCCATTTTCACACGCTTCCCTTCTACATCTCTTCTCTCCTTTGCATTCTGCTTCCTTATTCTGTTTCCTCCTGCTTTTTCTATTTCAGTTTCATATCCTCTCTTTGTCCATTCTCTTGTTTCTCCTTATCTTAATAATTACATTTACTTTCAACCACTGTTAGCACTTATTCTTAAATTTTTATTCTTTCTTTTCTCTCTCCCTCTTCATCCCCTCTCTTTTCACTTTTTCTCTTTCCATTTTCCCTCTCTTCCTGCTTTCTTCTAACAATAATATGATGAAAAGTGAGAGAATAGAATGGGAAACAAGGTGTAATTAAAATGGTAGAATCAATAGGAATAGGTGATGAACTATATTTGGAAACAAGGCAGAGAGAGACATGAATAACTATAAGCAAAATAAGAGGAGAAATACTACTAAATATGATATTTAAAAACTACTTATAAAAAAGCAACAAACACTCTAAGTGGTGAAATGGTAAAGCCATTTCAAGAAAAAGAAAGGGATGTTACTTATTGAGATAATTACCCAATATTGTTTTTGATGTTTCAAGGAGTTAAATAAGACATCAGAGTGAGTACGATATATTGTAAAATTAGTGATCAAGGTATTTTTTTCTACAGGATGATGTTACATTAGAAATCTTAGTTATAATTATTAACTAAAAAATACTAGAATTGGGGGCTTCTGCTTCCAACAGGAAAGGATAAATGGTATAGATGTACTTTTCCCGTTTTGTCCCTGGGCTTTATATATAAACACACATGAGAAGACCCTGAAAGTAGGAGATAAGATAGCATACTCGAGTTCCCTGGGTTTTCTTTTTGCTGCATATATCCCAGACCAGATGCTGGAGAAGCTGGCAAACTGGAAACACCAAAGGGCACAGACCAAAAAAATAAAAGGCCCCAACATAAGTCTAAAAGACAAAGACAGCATAGCAAGACCACGATTTTTTTTAGACAATAACTGCTCTACTCCAGCTAAATACCAGAGGAGAAACTGTGGCCCCACTCCTGCTAGCAAAAACAAACAAACAAAAACCAACTAGAAACCTTATACGTCCACCCTTGTCAGGCTATAAGGTCTCAAATTTCCTGATAGAATGTTAGAGAAGAGTGAATGGGAAGTAGGAACAATCCATTCCCCATGTTGTCAGAGACCATGTGGGGAACCTGGATCCTCATCTCTAATAGGTGATAATGAGATAGTCCTCCCACTAACCATTGGGATCATGTCCAAAGAAGACCTGGTGGAGAGTCAGGATTTTTATCAGCACCCAGCTCTAGCAATGATACTCACATAATTACACACCTAGATTTCTCTCAGTCAGTGTGGTATTAGTAAAAGCTTAATATGGAGCTAGAACTCTCACTTAGCTCTCAGTAACAAGGAGCCCCTCTCTCCCAGGTGTCTCCACTCTCTCCAGGCTAGGTGGGAATGTGGGCTTGGACCCATGTGGTAAAAGAGAAGATTTAAATAAGATTCGTATACTTATAGGATGCAAAATGTCCTGAATGCAGTTGAAAATCACTTGTTAAATTAAGAACTATGATAATCACAACTTGAATGAGAAAAGACAGTCAACACACACCAACATCAAGATGACACAGCTATTAGAATCATCTACAAAGGTTTTTAAACACCCAGGATAAAATTGTTGAAATGAGCAGTTGTTCATAGAACACATGAAAGAATGGAAAGTCTCAACAAAGAAATAGAAAATCTCCAAAAGATGTAAATCTCTTTACAAGATTCAAAGAAGTATCAGAAAGAAATTTATGAACTGAAAAATCCAATAAATGACTTAACCAGTAGATGAGCTCAACAGCAGAATAAAGTGACAGAAGAATGAATTAGTGAATTTGAAGGTGGAATGATAGAAATTATTGGATCTGACAGAAGAAAATAGACTGAAAAACAAAATAAACAGAGCCCCAGGCACTTGTTGGACTATTGCAAAAGATCTAACATAGGTGTCATCATGGTCATAGAAGGAGAGAAGGAGGAAGGGCTGAAAATTTCCAAATTTTGGGAGAAGCATAATTGGGTTCAAGAAGCTGAGCAAACTTCGAACAGGATACAGCCAAAGATTTACACCAAGACACATCATTTTCAAACTTCTCAAAGCTAAAGACAGAAATAAAACAATCTCAAAACCCACCAGAGAGAGAAATGACACCTTATCTATAGGAAAACACCAAATCAATGACAGCAGATTACTCATTAGAAACCATGAAGGCCACATTTTTCAGGTGCTGCAAGAACTGTCAACCTGGAATTATTGACCCAATGAAACTGTTCTTCAGAAATAAAAAGGAAATCAAAGTATTTTCAGAAGAAGGAAAACTTAAGAAAATTTGTCACCAACCTACCTATCCTAAAATAATAATAATCCTAATAATTATTATTATTTTAATAATAAAATTTAAAAGTTTTTGGAAAAGAAAGGAAATGATAAAAGAAAGAATCTTGGATCATCAGTAAGGGAAAAAAACAATAAAGAGTAAAATATGGGACATAATAGACTTTCCCTTTCCTCTTGAGTTCTCTAAATTATATTTGATGATTGAAGCAACAATTATAATGCCTCTGTTCTCAATATGTGTAGAGGAAATATTTAAGGAAATTATTTATATATATATAAATTATGAATGTAAATTATATTATAAATGATGGTAAAAGCATGTAAACAGAGATTAGGCTTCTGTACTTCACTAAACTAGTAGAATGTTCCATGAGTGGATTGTGATACATAACATATATATAATGTGATAGCTGTAGCAACCACTACAAAAGTCTGTGAAAAGCTATGCACTCAGAAACATTATAGGTAAATCAAAACAGAATTTGTCATAGCCATGTGGGCCGCTATAACAAAATACCACAGACTGAGTAGTTTATAAACAACTGAAATTTGTTTCTCACAGTTCTGGAAGCTCAGAAGTCTAAGATCAAGACATCAGTGTGGTCACATTTGGTGAGGGCCCTCTTGTTCAGAGCTGGCACCTTCTCACTGATTCCTCACATAGTGGAAGGGGCAAGAGATCGCACTGGAGCCTCTAAGGCACTAAATGCATTCATGAGATTTCCACCTTCATGACCTAAGCACCTCCAAAAGGCCTACCTCCTAAATCTATTATCTTTGGGGGTTAAGGTTTCAATTTTGGAGAGACACAAACATTCAGACCATAGCATTATTCTAATAAAAGCTAGAGAAAGAACACATAAAAAATAAAAAGACAGACCTAAGCCCTAATATATCAACAATAAAATTCTCTGTAAATAGTCAAAATACACCAATTAAAGACAAAGATTGGTGGAGTAGGTAAACAAATGTTACCTAATTACATACTGTTTATAAGAAACTCAGCTCAAATATAAGAATAAAAGAAGGTTGAAAGTAAAAAGATGTTAAATATATACCATGCAAATATTAATCACCAGACAGCCAGAGTGGTAATATAAATAACAACATAGACTTCAGAGGGAGGATATAGAAGAACTTACTATCATCAACCAACAGAATCTAATTGATATTTATAGAACACTCCACCCAACAACAGCAGAATATACAAAACTCTGATGAAGAAACCAGAGGTCAAAATAAAAGGAGAAATATACTATATTCATGGATTAGAAGAATCAACATAGAAAAGATGTTAATTCTCCCTAAATTGATTGATATGCAAGTCGAATGCAGTCGCTATTGAAATCACAGTAAGATGTTTCATAGATACATTTCAAAACATATGAAAAAAGAACTAGAATAATAGATAAAATAATTCTGAAAAAGAAGAATAGAATTCTGTCAAACTTTGAGACTTTAGCATGGCTACAGTAATCAAGACTACTGTGGTATTGATGGATGAATAGACACATAGACCAATGGCACAGAATAGAAAACTCAGAAATAGCCTCACACTGATTTTTGACAGACTGAGTTTTGACAAAGGTAAAAACATATCTCAATGGAAAAATTGTCTTTTAAACAAATTGTGCTGGAATGATTGGATGGATTTCCATAGCTCTGCTACTTCCATCCTTCCAAATGAAACTTGACCTAGACCTCACATCTCATTCAAAATTTAAATCCGAATGGATGATAGACTTCCATATAAAAATTAAAACCAGACTTTTATGATGTAAGATATAGTGTTCATATCCTAGGGCTTGTTGAAGAGTTCTTAGAAATGACACAGGAACCACAGTCTTTAAAAGGGAAAAAAAAAGTCAATAAATTGGACTTCCTATGGGAAGTTTCATGTGACTCCATTGAGGATGAATAGACAAGCTACAAACTGGAAGAAGATATTTGCAAACCATATATCTGACAAGAGACTCATACATAGTACATATAAATTCTCCAAGTTCAACACTTAAAAAAGGAATTCAATTAGAAAATGGACAAAAGACATGAAGAAACATTTCACCAAAGGGGACATATTGATGGCAAGTAAGCACATGTTACAAATCTTCAACATCATTAGCCATTAAGGAAATGTAAATTAGAACCACAATGAGTTATTATTTCACATTTATCAGAATAACTAAAACATTCTGACAACAGATGCTGGCAAGGATTTGGAGAAAATAGATCCATTCACACATTGTTGGTGGGAATGTAACATGATACAATCACTCTGGGAAAGTTTGGCAAGTTTCTTATACAACTAACATGCTCTTATTACACAATCCAGCAATTTCACTCTTGGGCATTTATCCCAGAGAAATGAGATCTTATGTTCACAGAAAAAATTGTACACAAATGTTTATAGCAGCTTTATTCTAATGGCGCAAACTGGAAACCACCCAGATGTCTTTCAGTGAGTGAATGGTGACATCAGCTGTGGCACATCTATACCACTGAGCAGTACTTGGTAATAAAAAGGTAAAAACACATAACTTGGAATATCTCATAGGCATTATGCTGAGTGAAGAAAATCACTCAAAACGTGACATGTTGTATGACTCCAATTTTATTGCCTTCTTGAAATGTTAAAATTAGAGAGATGAAGACATTAATGGCTTCCAAGGGTTAGGAATAGTGGAGGAAATGGAGGTGAGTGTGACCATAAAGGGGTAGTACAAGTAAATCTTTGTGGTAGCAGAATGGTTGTATATCTTGGTTGTTGTGGTTACTGTGGAAACTGCCACATGTGATAAAGTGACATAGAACTATACACAGATGTGATACAAGTGTCAGTTTCCTGATTTCGATGTTGTATTATAGTTACCTCAATGTGCCCATTGAGGGAAACAGCTAAAGGGTACATAGGACCTCTCTGTATTATCTTTTTTCTGTGCACCTATGGTTAATTAAAAGTAAAACATTTTAAAAATATGTTAATGTAGTAGAATTAGTAAAAATTCTGTATTTCAAAAATCATGCCATAGGAGTTCCCTTTGTAGCTCAGCAGGTTAAGGATCCGGCATAGTTTCCATGAGGATTAGGGTTTAATCCCTGGCCTCACTCAGTGGGTTAAGGTTCCAGCCTTGCTGCAAGCTGCAGCATAGGTCACAGATGTGGCTTGGATCCGGCGTTGCTGTGAATGTGGCACAGGCCTCAGCTGCAGCTCCGATTTGACCCTAGTCTCGGAACTTCCATAAGCCACAGGTGCGGCCCTAAAAAAAACAAAATGCCATAAATATTAGCTGGTTGGATACCATTACTGCCACTGCTGAACACTAATACTAGATGCTGCCTCGGCCCTGCTATCAGTGATGCTGCTCGGAACTAGATTTTATTTTGGTTCCTGCTTCCATCACCACAGATAAGGTATTGAATTCCATCATTGCATCTTTGAATCACTCCTTTCAGATCAAGTATTAGATTGGAGTTATGGCTGTTTGTGCAGTCAAAGACTTGACTTGGCAGGTCTGGAGTGTTCAGATCCTGTGCATTCCAAAAAATGTTTGAACATTCCAAAAAAGTCTAGTTCTTGACTGGCTCCTGGGAGATAACCTCTAGGCCTTTGACATATCATGCCTGATTAGAGTCTCTTTGTTCACCCGGGGCTTTGGCCCACATCAGATGGTTTATGTTAACAATATGATTTATAGTGCGGCCTTGAGCCTTGTGGCATTAGTTTGACCTCTGCACAGGCTGGAAATTGAGCAAGTAAGGTCAGCCACCCAGGTGTTCCATGCCTACGTGACTGACCTCCAGTAAAACACCAGGCACCGAGGCTCAGGTGAGCTTCCCTTATTGTCACACATGTTGCTGGAAGAATTAAGCACTGGCCGCACAATTCCACTGAGAGGGCAGCTGGAAGTTCATCCCTGGTCTCTCCTGGACTTTGACTTAGGCACCTTTTAGCTTTGTGGATTTAAATCAGTACCATTTCCTTGTAATAAACCATAGCCATGAGTGTAAACACCTTTTCTGAGTTCTGTGAGCGCTCCTAGTGAATCACTGAATTTGAGGGTGGTCTTCAGGTCCCCACCACACTGGCAAATCCCAGATCACATTCTCTTAGCAGCTAAGGGAATGTGAAAAAGTGAATATCTGGCCTTTGTGACTCTTACAGTTGAAACTGTTATGTATGTAGAGTATACACACTATATTACCTTGCTAAAATGTGGGGGAAAAGAAATTTGCAATATATCTAACCCTAAGGGATTTCAATAAGCATCTGTAGGACTGTACAAAGAAGTCTTCAAAACAATTAAGATAAAGACAGACAACACAAGAAAAATAAATGAAGGACTTGCACAAGTACTTTAAAGAGGAATCCAGTATCTCCATTAACACCTGAATATGTGTTCCACTACTTATCAGAAATGTAAATTAAAACCACAAGGAGAGGCTCAGCAGTAATGAACCCGACTAGTATCCATGAGGACGCGGGTTTGATCCCTGGCCTTGCTCAGTGAGTTAAGGATCTGGCATTGCTGTGAGCTGTGGTGTAGGTCGCAGACGAGGCTTAGATCCCTAGTTGCTATGGCTGTGGTATAGACGGACAGCTGCAGCTCCAGTTGGACCCATAGCCTGGGAACGTCCATATGCCTTAGGTGCAGCCCTAAAATTAGAAAAAGAAGGAGATATAATACACATCAGATTGGCAAAATATTGGAAAAGTCTTAGAACACCAAACACTGTCAATTTTACTCCCAAGTATCTGATGTCATAGGAATAAAAAATGTTAAGCATTAAAATATAAGGATATGCGTGCAGGTATTTTATTTCAGTGGTGTTGGCATATCCTCCCTTACCTCTGCCCAAGACACCTAAAACCATAATGAATTACCATCAATGAGGAAATGGTTGAATACAATGTGGTCCATCCTATCATGGAATACTATGCAGCAGTGTAAAAGAATGAATCAGAGGTAGACTAGTATTAACTAAAATAAATACATTAAGGTATAATATGATCTTAATCTTTGTAAAACGATAACAAGGACTTTTTGAACATGGATATAAAAAGCGGTTGTTAAAAATGCATGGCTGACAAATGGGGGTAGAAGTGAAAGAAAGTGGAAAGTAGTAAGTAAAAGAATACAATTTAAAATATTTATGGCATATATATGTAACCCCATTTATGTAAGAATATATATATATGCATAGTGTTATATGAAAAAGTACACTGGGATTTCCCTTGTGGCACAGCGGGTTAAGGATCCGGCGTTGCCACTGCAGTGGCATGGGTTGCTGCTGTGTCATGGGTTTGATCCCTGACCTGTGAACTTCCACATGCCTCGGGGAAAAGAAAAAAAGGAAAAATAGCATTAAAATCTTTTTTTTTTTTTGGTCTTTTTTTTTGTCTTTTCCCAGGACTGCACCCACAGCATATGGAGGTTCCCAGGCTAGGGGTCCAATCGGAGTTGTAGCTGCCGGCCTATGCCACAACTACAGCAACACCAGATCTGAGCCACGTCTGCGACCTACACCACAGCTCACGGCAATGCCGGATCCTTAACCTCCTGAGCGAGGCCAGGGATCGAACCGGAAACCTCATGGTTCCTCGTCGGATTCGTTAACCACTGAGCCACGACGGAAACTCCAACATTAAAATCTTAATAGCAGTTTGCTCAAGGTGTGAGATTTAGAGTGTTGGCTACATAATTTCTAAAGTATTTAGGTTATGTTTGAATTTTTAATGATGAATATGCATTATTAGTGTAATGAGGAAAAGTAAGTGATTCATCACAGGAAAGAAAAAAGAATGCTTCTCAGGTTTCTTGCTTAATCAACAGGGTAGATGGCAGGATTCATTCATTCATTAAGCAAATATTTTTGAGCATGTAAAATATGCCATGCATTATTTTATGTACTAGGAATACAGCAATGAATAAAACAAACAAAAATCCGTCTCCATAAATGGCTTTTATTCTAATGGAGAGAGAAGGGTATGACTAAAAGAGAAACACACAAGGTTGGTAAGGAGGAGGATATACAAAAGAATCAGTTCGGGACATGTTAATTGGAAAATTCAGAAACATATCCAATTGCAGAACTGAGGTAGGCAGCAGAATTACAGATCTAGAATTCAGTAAGCCAGGTCAAGACTGGAGATAGATATGGTAGCAGAAAGCATATAAAATGGTGTTTCAGATCTCCTTTCCTGAGTCTGATCACGTCCCACTGCAGACACTTTACAGAGGAAGTGCTGAGGAAAAACAGGCAGCTGACAGGGGAGGTTGCTATGCAACAGATGAGGAAAGTCATCCAGCCAGGCAGAATTGATGTTGGCCCTTGGGGACCAAATGCTGCAGTTCCTCCTAGCATTAGCTTCCTTTTCATATGTTGGCTCCTGGCAGGAACTGATGCCAGAACAAATGTGAAATATACAAAGATCTTGGATTTTGGGAAAATATCAGTTCAGTTTGAGTCATCTCACATCTGTATATTATTTTCTGCCTTTTTGAGTCTCTCTAGTCATTCTGAAAGCAAGCAGCATGTGTGTTGTTGGGTAGGATCCCAGTAATTGCCCTTTGCACTTTATGGTTTGCATATTGAACAAACCTGGCTCAGAAAAGTCCAGTGACCTGAGCAGGCTCACACAGCTAGTAGACACTGGCTCACCCTCCATCCCACGAATTGAAGCCCAGCCCAGGAAGGGACCAGGGCAAACATTCTGAATCCGGGCTTGCCATGGCTCAGAATTGCAAGTGCCTGATTGTCTTGGCCACTCCAGCGGGCACCAGAAAGGCCTCAGGGGTAGGGCGTTTGTGCCTCTCACAATGAAGGGGCCTGACGGCCGGAGCAGGGAGTGGACCCCAATGAGCAATTCCCATATCTGGATGGACCCACAGAGCAGGAGGGCGGGGAGTGGGAGGGGGCGGGGCGGAGGAAGAGCTGGGACCTCTATCTGTTTCCTCCTAAATTGAGAGCATGAGCTTAAGTCTCAGGGAACACTAACCTTGTCTGTTTGGGACAGATGTTGACAGGGCAGGAGGTGGGATAGATCTGTTGCTTAAACTGATAAAAGGAGGGTGCTTCAGTCCCTGGGCCAGCGCCGGTGGATCGTGGGTTTTAGGGTCTGGAAGACCCAGGACAGGACCACATTTTGCTTTCTCTGTTTACTGGCTTTGTGGCTTTGTCTAGTTCATGCAATATGTTTGTACCTCAGCGTCTTTATCTGTAAAATGGAGATGCTGACATCCACCTCCCAGGGCTGCTGTAAGAAGAAAACAAGCCCCAGCATAGATCGTGCTGTGAAGTACAAACTGTGCCCTTCCCTCCCCTCCTCCCCACCTCCCCACCTTCCCACCTCCACACACAAAATAAATAGCTGGAGCTGCACAAAGGGCAGGAAAGAAGCTAATGTTTATGAGTCTGGGATCTGTTGAGGAGGGGGGTGGAAATCATGGAGTCACGTGGCAGGCACAGACTCTACCTCTAATAATGTATCCTCTGGCCGTTCCTTTTCCTGGGTCCCTAAGTGGATGTGCTTATTTTTAGCCCGAGCCAAACACTTGTAGCAGTTAGAGCCCCCCTACAGAGACCTCCTTAATAGTGACCTAAGTGCTGCTAGACTAGGGGGTGGAGATGCATGCCGACCTGACAGGAGGGGCCGTGCGAGGGGAGGGATAGAACAGAGACGCATTGCGGAAAAGGTAGGGGGCCGGTGTGTGGGGCAAGGGGTGGGATCTAGAGGCACTGCGAATCTGTTTGGGGGAGGGGATATAGAGAAAGGGGAGGGATCGCTGTATACTGTCGACCTGGTTGGTGGTGGGGTGGTGTGTTGGCAAAGGGGCGGGATTGCCTCCCACTGCACATGCGCACCTTAGTCTTCAGGACGAAGCTTTTGTTGGGAAAGCAGGCGGGACTCTTATTTGGTCGGTCAGTTCTTGCGCATGCGTACAACCATCTGAGGCGGTGGGTGGTATATTAGGCGAAGAGGCGGGGTCGTCCTAGCTGCCGCGCTGGCATTTTCTCCTGGACAAGGAGAGGGTGCGGCTGCTGAGAGCCGAGCACTGCAATCCCGATCCTCTGAGTCGTGAAGAAGGGAGGCAACGAGGGGGTTGGGGTTGGGGCCTGAGGCAAGGTGAGAATTAGCCCCCAGACAGGGCATCTGCCCCCTGGTGCGGGCCCCCCATTTTTCATCCCAATCCCTTTACCCCGGATTCTGATCCTTCTTCCACTCCCCGAACCCTAATTCACACCCCTCACCCGATCCTCCCTTATTCAGAATCCCTGTTTGCTCTCTGAGCCCCTCCCATCGTTCAGAATTTACAGATTTCTCGACCTCAATCTGTACTGTTATATGATTCCTCCTGATTCGGAAACTCCATTCAGTTTCCCATATGCGAATCCCAGTGCTATCCGCCTGGATTCAGAACTCTTAAATCGGTTTTCCAAACCCCGATTTGAAGCTTCTCCCCGTCGTAGCTTCTAGGGATTCAGAACATCCATCCGGACACCCATTCACTTTTCCCACTCCGATCTGGCCCGTTCCCCTCACATTCAGCACCTCATCCGCCCCCACAATCAAACCTCAAACACCACCGTCTCCCCACATTCATTCCTTCCCATTTACCCTCTGTAGTGTAACGCCTAACTCCTCCCCCACACCCCCCTCCCCAGGCTCTGCTCTTGCCAGAGGGACAAGAACCATGGCTCAGAAAATGGACTGTGGTGCGGGCCTCCTCGGCTTCCAGGTGAGATCTCCACTCCCCACCCCACCATTTCCCCAGCCGACAGTTTCCCCCTTCCCGGGCCCCTTTGGCTATCCAAACGCCTGGATCAGATTGTGCCTTCTTGGTGCCTGGATTCCTTCATTTTTCAAATTCCCATGGTTTATGGGGGAGGGGGCGTCCCTTTCAGCCATCAGTCCCTGCTCAGAGAAAGGGGAGACCCTGTTAGTAGTCAGGGCAATCTGCCCAGAGAATGCGGGTTGGGTAAGGAACCATTTTTTTCCATAGTCCTGATGCTTGTAGAGCTCTTTGCCGCCCCCTCCCCCAGCCTCCTCCACCCTCCCTTCCTCCTGCATTCCCCACCCCTTGCGACCCCCTTATTCTCCTCAACTCCTCCAGGCGGCACTCTTGCTCCACCTCCTCCTGCTCCTGAGCTCCTACCTCACACTGCAATGTTCTGCTCTAACCTCACTCCCAGATCAGCACCTGCCTTCCACTTTGCCCCCCTCACCTCATCGCCGCCCGCCCCATGTTTAACCTCTGCCCCACTCAGCCCCTCTCACACGTTCTGTTATCACTTCATTCCTCTCAGGCCTCTAGATCTCTGCCTCAGCCTTCCTCTCTTTGCACCAGCCGCCCCCCCTGCACCTCCTCTGAGCTACTCCCCCGCTCCCAACCCCACTTTGTGAGGCCCAGAGATTTATTTTTTCCCCTTGTATTTGCAGGCTGAGGCCTCTGTAGAAGACAGCACCTTGCTTATGCAGACCCTGATGGAGGCCATCCAGATCTCGGAGGCTCCACCTACCAACCAGGCCACAGCAGCTGCCAGTGGGCCAAATGCTAGTCCTCAGAGTTCACAGCCCCCATCTGCCAATGAGGTGGCTGATATTCAGGCTTTAGCAGCTGCCACTAAGCCTAAGACAGCCTTTAAGGCCCAGAATGCCACCACAAAAGGCCCAAATGCTGCCTATGATTTCTCTCAGGCTCTTAATGCCAAGGAGATTCCCAGCACACCACCTACGGTAGCCTTTAAGGCCCCAAATGCCCCCTCAAAGGGCCCAAATGCTGCCTATGATTTTTCCCAGGCAGCAACCACCAGTGAGTTAACTGCCAAACCTGAGATGGCCTTTAAGGCCCAGAATGCCACTACGAAGGTGGGCCCAAATGCCACTTACAATTTCTCTCCATCTCTCAATGCCAATGAGATGGTCAACACTCAGCCTAAGACAGCCTTCAAGGCTTGGAATGATACCACTAAAGCCCCAACAGCTGAAACCCAGACCCAGAATATTAACCAGGCCAAGATGGCCACTTCCCAGGCTGACATAGAGGCTGACCCAGGACCAGGTATCTGTGAATCTGATGGTGCAGCTGCACAGACATCAGCAGATGGCTCCCAGGCTCAGAATCTGGAATCCAGGACTATAATTCGGGGCAAGAGGACCCGAAAGGTGAGATCCCTGCTAGTTCCACTTTGCTTTGGGCCTCTCCTTTCTTCTGTGAGGTTGTTCATTTGTTCTAAAACAAAACAATATATAGCTGCCTGTATTCAGCTAGGTTGTAGGGGATGATAAGATGTATGTGATAATTCCTGTCCTCTGAGTGTCCACGGACTAATGGGGAGATGAGACATGGACATGTAATATATCCAGTCTGCATGTAATTCCTTGTGTATTTTGATAGTAGCCATCATGTGTTAGGTCTTGGCCTAGGCACATTCACACAGGTTATCTCACGCACTAAATCTTCAAGATGCTTCATACCGGCTGGGGTCATAGTTTCAGTTTTACAGGGAAGGAAACTAGTTTCCAGAGAGGTGAAGTGACTTGAGTGATTTGTCCAGGGTGGTACAAGCAGAGCCAGTGGTGAACATAGGAAGAGGAGAAGCTTCAGGCCCCACCCTTGGGTTGCTCCTGGCCTGGTTCAGAGATGAAACTCCTGCCTGGAAGACAGTGAAAGACAAGCCCAGGACTCAGGGTGACCATTGGCTAGTGGGTCAGGCTGTCACTACAGGTGAGGGTTTTAGGGGGCCTTCCTGGAATAGATAGGGCAAGGACATAGAAACAGTTGGTGACTCTGACCTTCCTTCTCTTTGATGATGCAGATTAATAACTTGAATGTGGAAGAGAGCAGCAGTGGGGATCAGAGGCGGGCCCCACTGGCTCCAGGGACCTGGAGGTCTGCACCCGTTCCAATTACCACTCAGAGCCCACCTGGCGCACCTCCCAATGTTCTCTGGCAGACCCCATTGGCCTGGCAGAACCCATCAGGCTGGCAAAATCAGCCAGCCAGGCAGACCCCACCAGCACGACAGAGCCCCCCAGCTAGGCAGACCCCACCAGCCTGGCAAAACCCAGTTGCTTGGCAGAACCCAGTGATCTGGCCAAACCCAGTGATCTGGCAGAATCCTGTGATCTGGCCAAACCCCATTGTCTGGCCTGGTCCAGTTGTCTGGCCGAACCCACTGGCCTGGCAAAATCCACCTGGATGGCAGACCCCACCTGGATGGCAGACTCCACCAGGCTGGCAGGGTCCTCCAGATTGGCAAGGCCCTCCTGACTGGCCACTGCCCCCCGACTGGCCACTGCCACCTGATTGGCCACTTCCCACTGACTGGCCGCTCCCACCTGACTGGATTCCCACTGATTGGCCAGTTCCACCTGACTGGCAGAACCTGCGCCCCTCACCGAACCTGCGCCCCTCTCCCAACTCGCGTGCCTCACAGAACCTGGGTGCCTCACAGCCCCGAGATGTGGCCCTTCTTCAGGAAAGAGTAAGAATTGTAACTGCAGTCACTTTCCCTCTCCCTCTTGCTCTTTTCCCTCTTGTCAAGTGGCCTGTAAATCGCTTATAACTTTAATGCTTTCTTTTTTCCTTCTCAGGCGAACAAGTTGGTCAAGTACCTGATGCTTAAAGATTACACAAAGGTGCCCATCAAGCGCTCAGGTGGGCATCCAGTGCCCTCTCCCAGAGCTCTGCCCTGTGTGGCCATTTCTTTGCTCATGTCCCTTCCCCTTCAGTCCCCTCCTTCTGCAATTGAGTCTTCCTTTTCCACCCTTGAGGACATTGCTCCCCTCAGCAGGGCTGGCAAAGAGGTTGTAGTTCTGTGGCCTCAGCTCAGGTGCTCCCTCCTCTCTCCTGCAGAAATGCTGAGGGATATCATCCGTGAATACACTGATGTGTATCCAGAAATCATTGAACGCGCATGTTTTGTCCTAGAGAAGGTGAGAAGGCAGCCCTGAAGGACAGGAATGATGGGGAAGGTTTTTTTAAAAATAGATATTATGGGAAAGTCTCGATTTCAAAGATTTCATAGGATCCCTACTGGGAATTTAGGGTGAGTGTCACAGGGAGGGGAGTGACTGAATATGGGTAGCTTATGCTAGATTTTGTAATTTCATAGTCTGATTTTTTTTTTGGTCCCTGTAGAAATTTGGAATTCAACTGAAGGAAATTGACAAAGAAGAACACCTGTATATTCTCATCAGTACCCCCGAGTCCCTGGCTGGCATACTGGGAACGTAAGATGGGAAGGGAGGTGGAACATGGCCTTTCTCAGGGGTGCTTTTTTCCTGGGAGTTTCAAGTAGGTCAAGGTCCAGGATTCAAGGTCACATAACAGGGTCATGTGCAGAACTGGGATAGAATTCTCTCCTAGCCTAACTAGGGAAGTGAGAGGGGTGAGTTGCCTGGGGCGTCGCATTCATATGGCTGTTGAAAATGTATTGTTTTTGTGCTCCTTTAGGACCAAAGACACACCCAAGCTGGGTCTCCTCTTAGTGATTTTGGGTGTCATCTTCATGAATGGCAACCGTGCCAGTGAAGGTGAGTGGCTGGACAAGCAACTGGGGGTTGGCTACCGCCTGATTTCCATGCTCATTTTCCGTCCCTTGTCTCCCCTTGCCTCCCATTGCAGCTGTCCTCTGGGAGGCACTACGCAAGATGGGACTGCGTCCTGGGTATGACTGGGCTCTCTCATCTCTTGCCTGTTTATATCATCCTTTGGTAACAGAGGATGGTCCCAGGATTGCATCAGCCTGGCGGTCTAGGGGAATTGGTTTGGGGAGGTACAGAGCCCAACGATGTGACCTGGGTGAACGGGAAATAGTTCTGACCTCTCTGCCTCTTCTCTTGCCTGTGACCTCTGTGTTAGAAAACGCTTTGCTTTTCTTTGGGCAATATCATAGTCTCTGATTATGAGTTCTTTTTTTTTTTTTTTTTTTTTTCAGGGTGAGACATCCCCTCCTTGGTGATCTGAGGAAACTTCTCACTTACGAGTTTGTAAAGCAAAAGTAAGTGATGCCTAAGCGACTTTGTGTGGTCCTCATGAGTTCTGTGTGCTGGTCAGCCTCAGAAAGCCCCTCTTATGCTCATTTCTTACACTCACTTATACCTATACACAGGCATACAGACACACATGTGTACTCAGGAGTATTTATTGAGTATACTCCTTATAGTTGAACTTTTCTGCAGTATAGTTATCTTGCAAGTGGAGCCTGTCCACCATGCCCACAGTAGGTATTTCCAAGGCTGGGCTTGGCTGAGGCTTTTGCAGTGGGCCTATTTGTGGCTCAATGACAAAATTACAAGACCCTGGAGCTAGAGCTGTTGTGACAAAGGGGGTGAAATTAAGTGCTGTCCTTTCTATGACCCTACGCCAGTCACCCTCCAGCCCTGGGTGATTGCTGGGTGTAAAAGCACTGGCACAGGAACGTGAAGGCCTGATTATTAGAGGGTAAACAATCTGTTCAGGAATGAGACTGGGGGGAGTTGCTACCTGAAATCTGGGGTGTCAGAATCTAGCATTATTATGCACTGATGGACTATCATTCTGCTTGGGTAGAAACAAAGGCCTTTCTGCTCTTTCTAAGGTACCTAGACTACAGACGAGTGCCCAACAGCAACCCTCCTGAGTATGAGTTCCTCTGGGGCCTCCGTTCCTACCATGAGACTAGCAAGATGAAAGTGCTGAGATTCATTGCAGAGGTAATAGAGGAACTGCTCCAGACTTGCTAGGTCAAGGGATGAAGTATGACTGGCTGGGAAAAGTCCAGAGCAGGAATGAGATCTTAGGTATCGCACATGTAGGTGCCACATCATTGGTGGCATTTGTTGTTGTTACTGTGCAAACAGTAGCACAACGTAGGGCGTTAAATATATAGCAGGTGCTTCATAAATATTAATGAATACTATTCTTGGTTTTATTTTCTATTCCTTATCTCAGGTTCAGAAGAGAGACCCTCGTGACTGGACTGCACAGTTCATGGAGGCTGCAGATGAGGCCTTAGATGCTCTGGATGCTGCTGCAGCTGAGGCAGAGGCCCGGGCTGAGGCGAGAACCCGCATGGGGATTGGAGATGAGGCCGTATCTGGGCCCTGGAGCTGGGATGACATTGAATTTGAGCTGCTGACCTGGGATGAGGAAGGAGATTTTGGAGATCCCTGGTCCAGAATCCCATTTACCTTCTGGGCCAGATACCACCAGAATGCTCGCTCCAGATTTCCTCAGACCTTCGCTGGCCCCATTATTGGCCCTGGTGGTACAGCCAGTGCCAACTTTGCTGCCAACTTTGGTGCCATTGGTTTCTTCTGGGTTGAGTGAGATGTTGGGTAGGTATATCACTTTGGAATTGGGCATTTAGGGTCATTGGGGATGTAGAGTCCATGGGAATGTATTTATGTGCTCTAGCTGGGAGTCCTAGGAAACCCATGGTGGGGAGATGAGGAAGGTATGGGGAAGCACCATTTGGTATTTTTGTTCCTTATTTGGTATATAGCATTGATTTTTAATTTTCTTTCTTTTTTATGTTCACAGGTATTGCTAATCAGTTGCAACAGTCTTTCCCCTGAGTGAGGCTGAAGCCTCAGAATCCTTCTAAACACAGCTATCTAGAGAGCCACATCCTGTTGACTGAAAGTGGCATGCAAGATAAATTTATTTGCTGTTCCTTGTCTATTGCTTTTTTCCCCCTTGTGTGCTGTCAGGTTTTGGTATCAGAAATAAACGTTGAAACTGCAAAGTGAGTTAGATGTGTTCCCTGTTTTTTTCTGTGTTTAGGGAGAGATCAACTTGTTTATATGGGAGAGACGGGGCCTCAGTTCTAGCCTAACACAGAGGCAGATTAGTTTTCTGGCTAATGGATTGGGAAACAAGGGCTTGACGAACATGAATGCTAATGAGATCCAAGAAAAAGTATGGCTTATTTAATAAATATCATGTAAGTGACTCATATGTGATAGATACTCTGCTAGGTGCTTTGGAGTGACATTGAAAGATGAAATAATGAGAGAGGGTGTAGGTGGTCAGACAGTTGCATTTAAGAAGACAGAAGAGGCAGAACTCCAGGTAATAATAAAGTTCAAAGAGTGGGTGGCTGAAGGGAAGGGAAGATGACTGTTCCCGGAGATAATGTTCTGGGGACTCCAGGGTGTTGGTTGTATTATCCATGTGGAAAGTGAATAACTCCAAGATGGGGGCAGAAATAGGAACAGAGAACACTGTGAACATGGTTCCTAAGTTTCCTGTGTGAGATGGAAGATCTCATACCCCTCATCACATTGCCCACAAACTGCAGGCCCACTGCGCCCCCCCCCCCCATGTCTGGAAATGCTGTCCAGGAACCTGCCTCTAGAAAATCTTCAGAATTCCTCACCCCCATGTAGGAACAGAGTGGTATCACAAAGACAAGGTGGTATGCACAGTGAAGGAGGTCACAAAGTGGCTGCTTCTCCCCTCCTGCAGAGAGAAAGAGGAACCTTTGCTACTTAGGGAACAAGAATTGAGGAAGGAAGACAAAGCTCCATGCAGAACTAGACAGCCTTTTGGCTGTGACTGTGAATGGCACCTGGCTTGAAGTGCTGTAAGCCTTGCTGGAACCAGAGTTCTTTCGCTGAGGCTTGTTGGTACCTAAGCATGTGGGCAAGGAGCTCCTTGGATAGAAGAAATCAAGAGCAAAGGCAATTAAGCCTCCTAGGAAGTGCTCAGTAGTGGGCGGGGACTGTGCCCAGAGCTTCCTCAGGTTCTTGGGTGATGTCCACATTCTGAGAGGAGAGAATCCAGTATTAATAGGAAGGAGACAGGACAGGAGTGTGGAGCCCCAGGCTCTCCCTGCCTCTTGTCCTCACTGCTGGGCTCCTTCTTCAGCCAGGCCTGGAAGCTGACTCTCCTCTGGGCAAGCCTGGTGAAACCTCCACCGGAAGTCTTTCTGGCAGGGACTGCTCTAGCCCTGCGTCTCTATGGTGCCTCGGGCCTGGGCTGCGGTCCCTGAATTTCTGGGTGCTGGTTATTCTTACCTGTTGGTGTGAAACACCCAAGTTCAGGGAGCTGCCTTTTGATGGGGGAGGTGCTTTCACCACGTGCCAGCTTAGGCCAGAGTCCCTCACCTACCTCAGGCTTCTCCCAGTGTATGTTGATGGCCTCCACGTTCAGGCTGATTGACTCCATTTCGCAGCCTCAGAAAAGAACAAACCGGTCCATCCATAAGCCACCAAGGTAAGCACAAGTCTTCCCTGAGGTGTCATTCCATCCCCAGCCCGTCGCTGCCCTCTCCCCAGCTCCACGCTGTGTACAGATTATGACTGCCCGGTAGGGAGGGGAATTTAGACCAGCTGTGAGATGCGTGGGGAAAACCAGGCCTCGGAGGTAAGAACGGGGTCTCCTCCCAGCCCTGGCCCTAATAGGCTCAGAGTTTTCTGAGCCGCCACTGCTCAGTTGTCAATGGGAATGAGCGGTGAAAAGAGAGGATCTCTGCGCCGCCTCCCCAGCTCTTGTCTGTGAGCCAGCAGCCTAGTCTGGGTAATAGTGATGGAGCTCTGTGGATCTTCCCAGCTGAGTCAGGGCTGAAGTGATGAGAGAGTCCTGGGGCCACTGCCTTGGGGCGACCAGTCCCAGGTAAAGTTTACTTAGAGAACTATGTGGTTATGGCAACACCAGGGGTGTGGAAGGTCAAAGGGAGTTTCGGGAAGCCTGAAGAAAGAAGAGGGTGGTATCATTCGGGCCTGGAGCTGGCAGAGGAGGTCCAGTGCCAGTGGAAGCCTCCTTAGCTCCATCCCTGTGGATTGTACCCTAGTTCAGGCTTCAGTACACTGTCTGCGCTGTTCAAACCCCGGAAGAGACTTGAGTCTTTCCCTTCCCCGCTCATGAAATTCTGATGCAATTTGGACAGTTGGAAAAACCTGAGTAAGGTCAGTTATTAGTAGTCTGCTAGTATCAATATTAGTGGTGTGATTTTGACTTGTTTTCTGGAAGATAATGTCTTCGTAACTTACTCTCAAAATATTTTAAAAATTGTGCATGTATGTGTGTGTAGAGAGTGAGAGGGAGGATAAAACGAATATAGTAAAATGTTAACATTGGAGAATCTAGGTTAAGTGTATATGGGAATTCTTTTTACTATTCTTGGAACTATTTTTTTGTAAGTCTTAAATTATATCAGAATGAAAAGGAAGAAGTAAAAATTATTTTCGTTTTAACAAGTATTTACTGTTCACTTATCCAACATACAGATGCACTTACTGCCATTATACCCTTTGTGTGTGTGTGTGTGTGTGTGTGTATTGCACCCAGATCCCAGTCCATGAATAATAGTTCATCCTAATTAGCAGAAATTTTGAATGAGGTCATTTGGGAAAATGGACAAAAAACAGATCTCAGGAAGTGGTATATGAACTTCTTGGAACTGGTCAGGAGCATGAGACTATTAGTGTTAGATGTGACCACTCACATCAATAGGTTCTCATGAATCAGGTAGGCAATATGAGCCACTCAGTGGAGGTCAGTAAGCCTCTTTCCTCGGCTACTTCTGTGCTTCCTCAGTTCGCACCAGTACGAAGTGGTCATGGTGGAATGAACGGAGGCTATATGTGGCCTCAGCAACATGTTTTCCCTTTGCAAAGGCTGATGTGACCACCCTGCCGCTGAATGCCCAACTTTCTGGCACTATACTGAGTTCTTGGTATGTAACAATCTCAAGGAGACTAGCCAGGTACCTGGAAGTAAGTTAATTTGGATCCATTTTATCATGGAGAAGTTAGTTGGCTTTATAGTTGGCTCTGGAATAAGTGAGTATTCTAGACATGTATTTGCCTTCACTGCCTATAGGACTTCTGTTAGTACCACCATCTGTGATCTTACAGAATATCTCATCCACGGTTGTGAAGTTTCATGCAGCACAGCTTTTGATCAAGGGATTCATTTTAAAACCAAAAAAGTGTGGCGATAGGCTTATAACAATGGAATTCACTGGTTTTATTATGTACTCCATCACTTATTCAATGGTAAAATGACTGTATTGAAGAGAGTTATGTCACAAGCTGAGAGACAACACCTTGTGTGTTAGAGGTGCTGTCCTGCAATATACGTTATATATTCTAAACTAGCCACCAATATATACGATGTCAGCTAGTCAACAACTAGAATTCCTAGGTGTAAGAACTGAAGGATGAAAGATTTGTTGTTCTTAAAAACTTATTCACATATGTATGACGGGGTCACTAGGCTGTACAGCAGAAACTGATGCAACATTGTAAGTCAACTATATTCTAAAAAAATTCACAAAAATTCACAAAATGTTTGTTTCTGGTCCCTGCAACTTTGAGCTCTACTGATTTAGAATTTTTAGTACCCAAAGAATGCCTGTCCCTATCAGATTACTCAACAATGATTCAATCGATTTGGAAGTTTAGATGGCCACCTGGTAATTTTGGAATCCTTGTGCCAATGGACAAATAAGCAAAAATTGGGGATTTTGTGCTGGCTAAGATGATTAATTTCAATCTTCAAGGGAAAGTAGGGTTGCTGATAAATAATAGGAACAGAAATGAGTGTGTCTGTAGACCAGGAGGTCTTCTAGGGTGCCTTATCATGTCCCAACATGGTTAAAATTATTAGACAACTATAGTAACCGTATAGGCAAGGCCTCCAATTGTTCAGACTCCACATAAGTAAATGTTCAAATCATCCTTCTAGAGAAGAAGCCATCCAACTGAGATGCTAACTGGATGAAAGGAAACATGACATGATGAGTTAAGAAAGTTGACCTTTTAACCAGTTTTAGAAATGAGGACTGCGGAGTTCCTGTCGCAGCGCAGTGGTTAACGAATCCGACTAGGAACCATGAGGTTGCGGGTTCAGTCCCTGCACTTGCTCAGTGGGTTAATGATCCGGCGTTGCCGTGAGCTGTGGTGTAGGTTGCAGACGCGGCTCGGATCCTGCGTTGCTGTGGCTCTGGTGTAGGCCGGCGGCTACAGCTCTGATTCAACCCCTAGCCTGGGAACCTCCATATGCTGTGAGAGCGGCCCGAGAAATGGCAAAAAGACAAAGAAAAAAAAAAAAGAAAAAGAAATGAAGACTGCAGTAGTTACCCATATTTGATTCTTTGCAACATGTATATATGTATATATTTTAGTGTGCCCCCTATATTACTCTCTTTTTTGGGCACTAATTTTTATATGGTGAGTTGGTGGTAGTTTTATTTTTTTATTTATCCATTGTATGAAAAATATTGACACAGCATTTGTATTGAACTAGAGGAAAAATGGATGCCACCTGAAGACCCTGAACTTGGACCTGGATAATATGATTGATAAGACTTTAGGTTTGGCTGTCTTTGGGGACAAGTGAATGTATTTTTTATTGTGTGAAGAATAGTTGCATATTGTCATTTTTCCAAAATATGGGATGGCAAAAAGTATGTGTAGATGATGGAAAAATGGACTGTAGTGAATGTCTGTCTTTTTGGTATTCATTCATCTTCCTAATGGCACTCAATTTCCTTTTAGGATAATACATTTCCCCCATTTTTGTGATAGACAAAACTGTGGTAGACATAGTTCTTAGATGGCTCACAAGATCCACATTGCTTGGTATACATATACCTTCTCACAGTTATTCAATAAAATGCTAATCTAGATACTGCTGTGAAGGCATTTTCCACTTGCAATAAAGGTCTCAAATAAGTTGACCTTAAAACGGGAAGTTCATCCTGGTTAGGCTTGACCAGTCAAGTGAGAACTTAGTGGGGACTGCACTCTTCCTAGCAAGAGATATTTGAAGGGTGAGAGGGATTTTATGCATGGAAATTCTCCATTCCAGTGTTGGACAGTGGAAAGGCTATATGACAAAAAATATGAGTAGCCTCTATGAACTAAGTGAGGCCTTCAGCTTATAGCCAGCAAAGCAATGAAGTCCTCAGACCTACTGCTGCAAAGATAGGAGTTCTGACAACAATCTGAAATCATGGAATCATGGAAGTGGATTCTTCCCCAAAGGCTCCAGAAAGGAATGTAGCCCTGCTGACACCTTAATTTCGGGCTTGCCTGAACAGAGGAACCCAGTCAAGCCATACCTGGACTTCTGGCCTACAATTACTATAAGATAATAAATGGATGTTGGAGAGTTCCCGTTGTGGCTCAGTGGTAACAAACCTGGCTAGTATCCGCGAGGATGTGGGTTCAATTCCTGGCCTCACTCAGTGGGTTAAGGATCTGGTGTTGCCCTCAACTATGGTGTAGGTGTAGACACGGCCCAGATCTGGTGTTGCTGTGGCTGTGGCATAGGCCAGCAGCTGCAACTCTGATTTGACCCCTAGCCTGGGAACTTCCATATGCTGCAGGTGTGGCCCTAAAAAGCAAAATAAATAAATACATAAATAGATAAATATTGTTTTCCATTTAAATTGTGGTCATTTGTTGTTCATTAATAGAAACTAATACATAGTCGTTGTGAGATGACATGTTTAGAAGCAAGCCTCTTCCTATTGAAATGTTATAAACCAGATTCTTCCTCTTCCTGTTCTTGTGTTGTCAAGGAGCAGGCATGCAACCTACTCTGACTCAATCACATGCTCTTTCTTTGGATTTTGAAACTTAAATGATTGACATAAGAGTGAAAAAATGGTTTATGTGATTTTATCCCCAGGGCAGCACCTTATCAGACTATTCCTATCTTTGTGCTTTGTACTCCCTATCCAGTTCTCAAGTTACTTTCTCCAGTCTCCCTCCAGTTTTGAGAGTCTTTGCCATCTTTCTAGTAAAATCTATTTATTTACATGAGCAAGAAAAAACTTCCTATTGCTTATGACCAATAATGTGCAGAGGCCATCTTGCACCTGTGTGCACTTCATCCCATGTTTGCATACAGTGGAATTGGTAACTTGAAATTGACCGTGGTGGGATCATTGAAAAGTTGCAAAGACTACCATTGAGGGATATTTTGTTTTGTTTTGTTTTGTTTTGTTTTGAGAACCAGTTGTTAACCATTTACCAGCACACCATTGCTTACAATAAAAATCTTAAGTTATGAAATATTCAAGTGCATGGAAAAGGGCTGGGATATTGTGACCTCTAGGAGGGCAGAGATAGCAAGGTGTTGTAGAAAGAACATGGATTCTGCCATCAGAGAGCCCTAGCTTCTAATCCTGCCTTCCCCAGTGGTGTGGTTTGGGGCAAGCATTTTTTCCTCTCTGTGTCTTAGCTTACACATCTCTGAAATATATGAGGAAAATTTGTTTCCTGAGAAAACCACAATTTGTAAAGATATATGCAACCCAGTGTTCATTGCAGCACCATCCATGCTAGCCAAGACATGGAAGCAACCAAAATGTCTTGGCTATCAACAGAGGAATGGATAAAGAAGATGTGGTATATACATGCAATGGAATACTACTCAGCTATAAAAAGGACAAAATAATGTCATTTTTAGTAAAATGGATGGAACTAGAGATTCTCATACTAACTGAAATAAGTCAGAGAAAGACAAATATATGATACCACTTATATGTGGAATCTAATAAAAATGATACAAAAGAACTTATTTATAAAACAGAAACAAACACAAATTTCAAAACGAATATTATGGTTACCATAGGTGAAACTGTAGGTGGGGGGGAGTAAGGAATTGGGAGGGTGGGAATAACATATACTCACTACTGTATAAAATGTAAAATGGGTGATTAATGAGAACCTACTGTATAGCTCAGGAAAATATACTCAGTAGTTTCTAATGATCTATATGGAAAAAGAATAAATATATTTACTTGTATGACTGATTCACTTTGCTGTACACTTGAAACTAATACAACATAGTAAGTCAACTGTACTCCAATAAAATTAAATTTTAAAAAGTATATGAGCAAAATTTAGTGTTTGGCAAAAAACCACAAATGAACAAAAAACACTTAGTGGTTACATTTCCCATCCACCTTAGTAGTTTTGTTGAGATCTTATCACTGTTTTTAACCAATAGATAGAAGTGATATGTGTACTTCTAGGGAAAAAAATGTAAGAGCCCATATATCTTCAAAATAATATGTGTCCAGCAGACTCCTGTGGGAGGTTCTCTGGATGGGTAGTTGAATGTTTTGGTGGAAGTAGGACTGCTGGAAGTAGGATAAGAACAGGGAAGGACTTGGGGTATGGCCCCAACTTTCTCTGTCCCTGCCAGAGTACTGAGCTACAAAAAAGTTCACATGCAGAAGGAGATGATTTTAGCAATTTGTTTTGGTGTGGAGAGGTGCAAGTGAATGACAGACTGGAGTGGGGCAGGGGGAGCAATCCAAAGGCAACCAGAAGAACAAGTGTAAGTTGGGGCCAGACTGAAGAAAAGTCCCAAAGACCAGCCAGGGCATCTTAGACTCTCTTCTGGAGTGTTGACCACTCACATGATGCCAATTTTGTCACTTACAAATTTTAGTACCTGTTGATGACTCTTGCCTCATTCAGTTATTACTATGCCTCTTGTCCAAAGATGAATTTCTGTTTTCATCACTTTTTCTACTTTTTAAAAGTTGGATTTCTGCTGTTGAAGTTTTCTGCTGTAAAGAGATTTCTGGAGTTCCCATTGTGGTGCAGTGGAAACTAATCCAACTAGGAACCATGAGGTTGCAGGTTTGATCCCTGGCCTTGCTCAGTGGGTTAAGGATCCGGCATTGCCATGAGCTGTGGTGTAGGTCACAGAGGTGGCTCGGATCTGGTGTTGCTGTGGCTCTGGCGTAGGCCAGCAGCTATAGCTATTATTAGACCCCTAGCCAGGGAACCTCCATATGCCATGGGTGTGGCCCTTAAAAAAAAAAGAAATATTTCTTTCCCCTTCTCATGTAAGAATATATGTAAGTATGTATGTATGTATGTATATCAGTATTAACTCATTGATTATTATTCTATTCAATGCAGTATAATCCTTTTCTAAGATTATTTATTTAGATGGGCAAATAGTTACAGATTTGATCAGTGGGAACCACTTCTAGTTGACTCCTGAGTCCATCTGATGCATCCCCATCATTTTTTGAGCATTTCATACTTTTGGCCCAGCAAGATATTACCGACTCATCTTGTATGTTTCCTGCCTCAGCCATAATACATTTCACCTTGGAGCTCTTCCTTTTTTTCAATGGGAAATGGTGTTTATAAATCAATATCTGAGTGCTAAGTGAGATCTTATGACTGTTTTTAACTAATAGATAGAAGTGATATGTGTAGTTCTAGGAAAAAAATGTAAAAGCCCATATATCTTCAAAATAATATGTATCATTTTAATTATACTGATTGCTTCATTTGCTGTGCACTGCTATTGAGGTATCATTGCTAATTGGCTATCTCAGAAGACAGATTTAGGAGGGTGTGTGTGTGTGTGTATGTTAACATTTTAATCTGTTTTACATACATTTTAAAAACTGTGAGTTCATACTGTTACCCTAATTCTAGTCCAACAAAGGATTTCATTTCAACCTTCTTCCTTTTCAATAACTGTAACCCCCTTTTCCAACAGTGAGAAACCTGGCTCTCATTATCCATGATGTATATAATTTTTTTATTTGCTCTATGCCAGTCTACACGAAAATTAGTTTTAGAATTTTTAACCTGTGCTTCTTGAAGAAAAGTCAAATCAACAACAAAAATAACAATAAAACTATTACTTAGAGGTAAATATTTAAGTTGGTCTTTGTTGTTAGTCCTAAGGCATACAGTGCTTTTCAAAAGTCATTTGTGGGACTCTTGCTTCCAGAATTATCAAGTAGACATACTTTAAAAAAATTCCTTCCAGGAATAAAACCTTTAGACAGTAGCTGAAAAACACCATGAAAAAAACTTCAGTGAAGGTCAAATGGAGAGCCTCACATGAGTATAAACAGACTTTCCAGACTCTGACCCTGCCAGGGTGGTGTCAGAGAAAGATAAGTGGGGATCTAGGACTTTCATTCTCTCTGGGTGGCAACTACTTCTTAGTTGTCAAGACTATGTGCAGCAGTAATGAGAAGTCCTTCCCCCTTATGATTGTGGTGATGGCAGAGAACACTTAGTGGATCAGAAATCTCACTACCTCTAGGGTAAGTAGTCCACACTCATCCCTGGCAGCGTCAATGGAGACAACGTGAGGAGTCTGGACTTCTATACTTACCCAGAAATGATGAGGCACTCCTCCATCCCCACTGGGGTGGTATCAGAGAAGGTGTGTAGAGAGCCAGGACTTTCACTACCCATTATCCTTAACAAGGCCACCATCCCACTGTTCAGTAGAGACCATATAGGGTGCAGTAACAAGGCACCTCTGCCTCTACCAGCCAGTGTGATATCAGCAGAAGCCTAATGGGGAGCCTGAACTCTTGACCCTGCACAGTGGTAATAAGGAGTCCCTCTTGCACTCTGGGTATCAACAGCAGCCAAGTAAAGAACCTGCACTAGCACTCGTACCTAACAGGAATGAGGAAATGCTACCTTTCGACCACTGGAGCAGTGTCAGAGGATGCCTGCTAAAACATATGATTTAAATAATATATTGAGTCCCATCACAAAATACCCTGGATTTCCAAATTTCAGTGTTAAATCACTCATCATAGTAAAAACTCAATTTGTGTTCTAAATATTTTATTTCAATTATTTTTCATTATGGCAAAATGCACATAACATAAAACTTACTATCCTAAGCCTTTTTAAAGGTACAGTTCAGTGGTATTAAGTACATTCGTATTGTGCAGCCATCACCACCATCCATCTCCAGAACGCCTCATCATGCAAAGCTTAAACTTTGTACTCATTAAGTAATAATTCCTCATGATCTAGCCTCTGGTAAACACCACTCTACTCTTCGTTAGTATGAGGTTGGGGGTTTTGTTTGTTTTTATTATATCCCACTTATAAGGGAGATCATATAGTATTTGTCTTTCTCTGTCTAACTTATTTCACTTAACATAATGCCCTCAAGGTCTTTCCATATTGTCACAAATGGCAGGATTACCTTCTTTTTATGACTGAATAATATTTCATTATATATAATTGACTATTTGAATAATGCTATAATGATCATGGGGGTGCAGATCTCTTTGAGATAGTGATTGCATTTCCTTCAGGTATATACCTAGAAGTGGGATTGCTGAATTGTATGTTAGTTCTATTTTTAATTTTTTTTGAGGAATGTTCATACTGTTTTCCATAGTGGCTGTACCAATTTACTTTCCCACCAGGAGCATGTAAATGTTCACTTTTCTTCACAGTCTCTCTGACACTTGTCTTTTTGATAATAGCCATTCTAACAGGTGAGAGATGATATTCATTGTGGTTTTAATTTGCATTTCCCTGATGATTAGTGAAGTTGAGCAATTTCTTCATGCACCTGTGGACCATTTGTATGTCTCTAGGAAAATGTCTATTCATATCCTTTGTCCATTTTTGATAGGGCTGTTTATTTAATTTTTTTTTTACTCTTGAGTTGTATGCATTCTTTATATGTTTTGGATATTAACCTCTTATCAGATAGATGCTTGGAAATATTTTCTCCCAGCATACTTTTTATCATACTGATTGCTTCATTTGCTGTGTAGATTTTTTTTTCATGTAATGCCAATTTGTTTACTTTTGTTTCTTCTTGCTCGAGCTTTTGGTGTCATATCCAAAAATCATTTCTAAGACCAATATCAAGGAGATTTTAGCTGTGTTTTCCTCTAGTAGTTTTACAGTTTTGAGTCCTATACTTAAGTATCCCTTTTGAGTAAATTTTTGTGAGTGGTGTAAGATAGAGGTCCAATTTTGTTCTTTTGCATATGGATATAGCTTCCCCAACACCATTTACTGACTAGTAAAAAAGAGACTATCTTTTCCAATTGAATATTCTTGGCTCTTTTATAAAATATTAGTTGACTATATATGCATGGGTATATTTTCAAGCTCTTGATTCTATTCCATTGGTCTGTGTGTCTGTTTTTATACCAGTACCATATGGTTCTGATTACTATAACTTTGTAATGAAGTTTGAAATCAGGTCATGAGTTGCCTCTGCTTTGTTCTTCTGTCTCAGGGATTGCTTTGACTATTCTAGGTCTTTGTGGTTCTACACAAATTTTAGGATTTTTTTTCTACCTCTGTCAAAAATACCATTGGAATATTAATATGGTTTCACTGAATCCATAGAGGGCTTTGGGTAGTATGGACATTTTAACAATATAAAATTTTTCTATCCATGAGCATGGAGTATTTTTCCACTTGCTTGTGTCTTCCTCAGTGTCTTTCATCAATGTTTTATAGTATTCAATGTACAGATCTTTCACTTTTTTGGTTAAATTTATTCCTAAATATTTATTATTTTATAGTATTGTAAATGGGATTTTTTTTCATTTTTCAGATAATTTCTTGTTATACCATATAGAAACACAGCTATTTTTTATATGTTAATTTTGTGTACCACAAATTTACTGAATTTGTTTATTAGTTCTAATGGGTACTTTTGTGGACTCTTTAGGATTTTCTATCATGTCATCTGCAAACAAAGACAATTTTATTCTTTCTTTCTGGTTTGTGTACCTTTCATTTCTTTTTCTTGTTTAATTGCTCTGGCTAGGACTTCCTAGCCTAGGAGTGGTGAGAGTGGGCATCTTGTTCTATTCCTGACCTTGGCAAGAAGGCTTTCATAGTTTCACCATTGGGTACGATGTTAGTTGTAGATTTGTCATATACAGCCTTTATTATATTAAGCTATATTCCTATTACCCAAATTGATGAGAGTTTTTATTATGAAAGGATGCTGAATTTTGTTTATTTTTTTCTGTGTATATTGAGGTTATCATATGATTTTTATGTTTCATTCTGTTAATATATTATGTAATATTTGTTGATTTTCATATTTAGACTCATACTTGCATAACAGGGGTAAATCCCACTTTATCAAGGTGTATGATCCTTTGAATGTGCTTTTGAATTTTGTTTGCTAGTAGTTTTTGGAGCTTTTTATGAATATATTCATCAGGGATATTGGCCTATGGTATTCTTTTCTTGTATGTCTTTATCTGACTTTGACATCAGGGTAATGCTGGCCTCATAAAGTGGATTTCAGACTGATTCCTTCTCTTCAATTTTTTAGAAGAGCTTGAGAAGGACTAATATTAATTCTTCTTTGAATGTTTGGTAGAATTCACCTGTGAAGTCTCATGATCCTGGGCTTTTCTTTGCTGGGAGTTTTTTGATTACCGATTCAACCTCCTTAGTCACTGGATGTTCAGCTTTTCTATTTCTTCATGATTCAGACTTGGTAGGTTGTATGTTTCCATATATTTATTATTTATTTTAGATTATATAATTGCATAAATTTGTTCATAGTAGTCTCTTACAGTCATTTGTATTTCTGCAACGTGAGTTGTAATGTCTTCTCTTTCAAATCTGATTTTATTTATTTAGGCGTTCTCTTTTTTTAGTACTATGAAAAGTTTTTTGATTTTATATTTACAGAAAATGAACTCTTAGTTTCACTGATCTTTTCTATTTTTTAAAACTTATATATTTCATTTATTTCTGTTCTTTGTTATTTCCTTCCTTCTGAAAACTTTGAACTTAGTTTGCTCATCTTTTTCTATTTCTTTGAGGTGTGCTCCAATGAACATAGGGGTGCATGTATCTTTTTGAATGATAGTTTTGTCCATATATATGTCCAGGGGTGGGATTTATGGATCATATGGTAGTTCTATAATTAGTTTTCTGAGGAAACTCCATACTATTTTCCATAGTGACTGTACCAATTTACATTCCCACGAACAGTGTAGGAGGGTTCCCTTTTCTCCACATCTTCTCTCCAGCATTTGCTATTTGTAGATCCATCAATGATGGCTATTCTGACATGTGTGAAGTGGTATCTCTCTAGTTTTTATTTGCATTTCTCTAATAATTAATGATGTTGGGCATTTTTTTTCATGTGCTTGTTATCCATCTGGATGTCTTATTTGAAGAAATGTCTATTTAGGTCTTCTGCCCATTTTTCGATTGAGTTATTTGTATTTTGTTGTTGAGTTGTTTGTATATTTTGGAGATTAGGCCCTTGTTAGTTGCATCATTTACAAATACTTTCTCCCATTCTTTGTGTTGTCTTTTCATTTTTTTAATGGTTTCCTTTGCTGTGCAAAAGCTTTTGAGTCTAATTAGGTCCTGTTGGTTTATTTTTGCTTTTGTTTTTAAGCTGTTAACAACTTAACTTTCAACACACTCTAAAACACATTTTGTTCTCCCTCCCTGCATCTTCTGCATCTGATGTCCCCTTTCATATATTATATCCATTAAGAAATTATTATAGCTATATTTATTCGAATACTTCTTGCGTTATACCCTTTATACTATAGCTATAACTAATTTCCACACCAACATTAGAATATTAGAGTATTCTGGATTTAACTATAGATTTATCTTTACCAGTGAGTTCATATTTTCCATATGTTTTCATGACACTGATTAACTTCCTTTAATTTCAGCATGAAGAATTCCCTTTAAGCTTTCTTGTAAAGCCAGTCTAGTGATGGTGAACTCTTTCAGCTTTTGTTTGGGAAAATCTGTATCTCTTCTTCAATTCTGAATTACAGCTTTTGCAGGTGAAGTATTCTTGGCATTTTTTTTTTTTGTTTTAGCACTTTGCATATACCATACCATCTGTTTTGGCTTGCAAGATTTCTGCTAAAAAAATCCACTGATAGCCTTAAGGGGGTTACATTGTATGTAACAAGTTACTTTTTTCTTGTTGCTTCGAAGAGTCTCTTGTCTAATTTTGGACAGTTTAATTAAAATATGTCTCAGCATGGGTCTATTTTGATTTATTTTTTAGTTATTCTTTGGGTTTCCTGTGTCTGGATGTATGTTTCTTTCCCCAAGTTTGAATAGGAAGTTTATTCAAACCTAAACTTCTCTCTCTCTCTTCTCTTCTGGGACACCTTTTCTCTCTTTTCTTTTCTAGGACATCTATAATTTATATACTTATCCACTTGATATTGTTCCATAAGTCCCTTAAGCTGTCCTCACTCTTTTTCATTCTTTTTTTTCTTTTTGCTCCTCTGATTGGAAGATTTCCACTGCCATGTCTTCGAGTTCTCTGATCCTTTCTTACATTTGATCTAATCTGATGTTGAATCCTTCAATTGAATTTTTCAGTTCAGTTATTGTTTTCAGCTCTATGATTTCTGTTTGGTACTTGTAGGTAATTTCTCTTTGGTGAAATACTCACTTTGTTCATGAATGTTCTTCTGACCTTGGTGAGTATATTTATGACCATTACTTTGAACTTTCTGTCAAGTAAAACATGCATCTGCATTCCATTAAAGTTGGTTTTTGGAGATTTATCTTGTTCCTTTATTTGGAACATATTCTCCTACTTCTTCATTTTCCTTGACTCTTGTGTTTGTTTTTGTGCATTAGGTAAAAGAGCCATCTCTCCCAGTCTTCACAGACTGGCCTCATGTAGGAGATGAATTTCATCAATTAGCCCAACCCAAGTTCCTGGTTGTCTTTCAAAACTTTTTGTTTGTCCAAGCTGCCATCTTTGCTCTTACAGGCTCCTGGGAGATTAGGATTACCAAGGACCTTCAGGGTCCCAAATCCTTGAGAAAGCTACATTCCAGTTCTGGCTCCCAAAGGACTACTCTTTTTCTAGTCCTTCAGCTCCCTGATGCAGGCTAATTAGAAGTTAAATGTTCAGGATGCAGGTGGGAATTTCAAGACCTTAGATATGAAATTTGACCTCTATCAGGGAGAAACTAAGAGCTGAGTGTTTGTGCCTATCCACTTAGTGCTGAGCCAGAGAGACTAGTTGTTGGAGTGCTTATGCAGTCATATAGAACCACCTCTTTTTTTGTGTGTATTCCTGAGGGATTCACAAATGCCAAGCCCTATATAATCTCCCAGAAATAGGTGATTTGGGAGCTTTTTTTCAGGTGGCAGCCACAACAGTTAGAGTGCTAGATGTATGGTAAACTTCCTTCCAAGAAGAAGCTGGAGATTTTTTTTTACTGTTGGAGTGAACCAGTTGGAGAAGGTAGGGGACTTGGCCACCAGTTCTTTTTGGTTCCTGGGAAGATTGCAGCCAGATCTCACATACAGGCTGATTAGACTCCAGACCCTCTGGCAGCAGCAGAGAAAGTGTACAGCCAAACTGCTTCCAGAGAGAACCTGGGTAATGTTTTTTTTTTTTGCTGTTATATTTGTGTTGAACCTGAGAATATATATTCAGGAAGTGGTCATTCACCCACTTAAGAACTTATTCATTGTTTAATAGAATTAATATGATCCTGTAAGACTACTGAGTGCCAAGCCCCATTGGCTATCAAAGTGTTTGAAGACTCATCCCTTGGATGGAAGCTGTAAAAGTTGGGATGCTGACTGTGTGCATAATGTCCTTCCAGGAAAAAGCTAGTGACTTAGTTTTTTTGGAATGAATGGAGAGAGAATGTGGGGAATGTGTGCTCACCTTCTCTTTCAGGCTTTAGGGACAGTTTCAGCCAGCTCTCAGGTACAGATTGATAAGAAGCTGGATCCTCAGGCTGTAGCTGAAAAGTTTTCAGTTATAACTCTTCTAAGCAAAATTTGAGAAAATTGGAAATTTTTCTTGCTCCATCCTCATTTAATCTGGGGAAGGGATAGCTACAGAATGTGTTCAACATGCCCATTTAACAATAGCTTCTTTCTTTGCTTTGATTCTGTAAGACTTGTAAATGCTGAGCCCTGTTGACTTTCAGAGCTAGGTGATTTGGGTGGTATCCTTAAAAATTGACCACTAAGAAGGGGATTAAGATGGTAAAGTAAGAGGATGTGAAGCTCATCTCCCTCCACAAACACATCAAAAATATATTTACATGTGTAACAACTCTCATGAAAAACCAACCATAAACTAGAAAAGAACTCCTATACAACCAAGGCTGTAAGAAAGATACACATATAATTGGGTAGGATGTAAAGAAAAGCATTGGGACAGGACCTATGCCCCTAGGTGGGGACCAAGAGGAAACAGGAGATTGCACACATGGACATTCACCCTGGGGAGTGAGCAAATCAAACCACAGACTGAATGTCCCAGTCCTGGGGACCTGGGCATAGGAGACAAGCCCCCTTGTCTACTTAGAGAACCATGGGTACAGATAGAAATGCTGGAGAAGAAGACTGGAGAAGCCTAGACTCCACTCATGAGGAGTGTGCAGGTGCTGACTTGCCACCAAACAAGACAAAGAGATATTATGTCCTAGAAGCTGCCACTCACTATGCAACTCAATAAAAAATGGGTGAACTCCCTGGCCCTACTCATTCCATGCCACTGTTTGGCATTTAATCAAGGGTGAGGATGGCCTGGGAAAATACCTGATGAAGGGATAGAGTGACTTGGGGGAACTAGGTATGATCCAATTAGGGCAGCAGCGTTGATTGTTTGTACTTATTCAAACAGTGCCAACAGAAGCACTTCTGACTGCAGTGCAGTCACTGAAATTTCTGCAATCACCATGCCTGTTTTCCAGTTCCAATCAAGTAAAAGCTCCATCCAAGGCCACTCTAAACCACCACCTAGCAGTAGATCTAGGACAGGCACACCAGGGGGAAAGACATAACTCAGCTGCATCTGGGCAGGGCTATAGATGCCTACATAGGCAGAGCATCTAACCTCAGTGAGCACACAAACCCCACTTGCTTCATCACTGTACTCATTTGGGGCAAAGGCCTCACTGTAGGGAGAAGGAAAAATACACACTTAAAAGAAACAGCCAGTTTGAGCCTGACCCTCAGGGCTTCTACTCCAGCATCTTGGGAACAGACCCTGCCCCTGACAGGGTAGCAGAAACCACTGAGAAGAGAGGAAATCCTCCCTCACACCCTGCACAGACTCTAGCTCCTCCACCACAAGCTATGCCCCCTACCAAGGTGATAGTGGCCAGAACATATTGAGGAAAGATGTGCCTGGCATCCACATCAGATCCATCCCTCACACCAGCGGCATTGGATGTATACAGTCTACATAAGAATAATCCCACATACGAACAACCTTTCAATACCACAACAGATAACAGTTTCACCTAAATTTTTTGAGACAGAGAAAGTTAAGTAGAATAAAAATTCAGAGAAACTACTCTCAATTGAAAGAGTATGAGAAAATACTTGAAAAAAATAAATAGTAAAACAGAGGTGATCTATCTACGAGACAATGAATTCAAAATATTTGTAATAAAAATGTTAACTGGATTAGGAAAGAGTATTGATCTAAGCACAGATGATCGTAACAAAGAACTAAAAACTATAAAGAATACCCAATTGAAGATAGATAATTCAATTTATGAGATAAAAAGCACTCTAGAAGCAATGAATAGTAGACTAAATGACACAAAGGAATGCATTGGTGATCTAGAAGAGAGAATAAATGGAAATCACCCAATCAGAACAGCAGATAGAAAGACAAATGAAAAAAATGAAAGCAACATATGTGATCTATGGGATAACAAAATGTACAAAAATTCACATTGTAAGAGTTCCAGAAGGAGAAGAGAGAGAAGTGTACTGAAAATGTATTTGAATAAATTGTGGCTGAAAACTTCCCAAACCTAAGGATGGAAGCAGGTATCCAGGTACAGGAAGAACAAAGGACTCCAAACAAGATAAATCCAAATGGACCCACACCAAGACATATCATAATTAAAATGACAAAATTTAAAGATAAAGAGAATTCTAAAGGTAGCAAGAGGAATACAGAGTCATATACAAGGGAATCCCTACAAGGCTATCATCTGATTTCTTTACAGATATTTTACAGGCCAGAAAACAGTAGCATGATATATTCAAAGTCCTGAAAGCAAAAAACCTGCAACCTAGGATACTCTACCCAGCAGGATGATCATTTAGAATAGGAGAGATAAAGAATTTCTCAGACAAGCAACAGTTAAAGAATACAGCAATACTAAGTCTACCATAAAATAAATGTTTAAGGATCTTCTCCAAATGGAAAAGAAGAATCTATAGGAAAGGGAAAATTCCAATAGGAAAGCAAATACATAGTAAGGATAGAAGATCACTTAAGCCAATACATAGATTAAAAGACAAGATAATTGTAAAAGTCAATATAATTACAACACGCTGTAAATGTGTAAACATGAAGATATAAAATATGACATTGAAACCACAAAGCATGGAGGAAGGGAGCTAAAAAATGTGGATCTTTTAGAATGTGTTTGAACTTAAATGACAGTTTAAAGCAAGTATATATAATTACGGGTCAACATATGTGAACCCCAGTGTAACCATAAATCAAAAACCTACAATAAGATTTCCCACTGTGATGAAGATCTGTCTCTATGGTGACATGAGTTCGATCCCTGACCTGGCAAGGTGGGTTAATAATCCAGCATTGCTGCAGCTGTGGCATCCCATGGGTCAAAACTGCAACTCAGATTCTATCCCTGGCCTGGGAACTTCTGTATGCCACAGGTGCATAAAAAAAAAATACAAGATACACACAAAAGCCAAAAGGAAAGAAACAAGCATACAATGAAAGAAAATCATTAAACCACAATGGGAGAAACAAAAAGATGAAGAAATGAGCAAGAGGAACTACAAAAACAACTAAAAAACGAGTAATAAAATGGCAATTAAGTATATAACTATCAGTAATTACTTTAAATGTCAGTGTACTAAATACTCCAATCAAAAGGCATAGGAGAGTTCTCTTGTGGCACAGTAGATTAAAGATCTGGTGTTGTCACTGCAGCAGCTTGGGTTGCTGCTATGAAGTGGGTTCAGTCTTTGGCCTGGAAACTTCCACATGCCACAGGAAGGGTGTGCTGATTGGATAAAAAAAAAAGACTGTCAATATGTTATGTACATGAGACTCATTTCAGGGTGAAAGACACGCAGACTGAAAGTGAGGGGGTAGATAAAGACATTTCATCCAAACAGAAACAACAAGAAAGTAGAAGTAGCAATATTCATATTAGACAAAATGGCTGTTAAAACAAGGGCTATAATGAAAGACAGAGATTGGCATTAAATAATGATAAAGGAATCAATACAAGAAGAGGATATTACACTCGTTAACATATACACACCCAATACAGGAGCACCTAAATATATAAAGCAAATACTAACAGACATAAAGGGAGAAATTGACAATAATACAATAATAGTAGGAGGCTCTAACACCCCACTGACACTTATGTACAACTCATCCAGACTGAAAATCCACAAGGCAACAGTGGCCTTAATTGACACAGTAGACCAGTTGGACTTAATTTGTATTTTAAGGACATTACATTTAAGAAAAAAATCAGACTAAGTGTTCTGTTCAAGGGCACATGGAATATTCTCTAAGATAGATCACATACTATGTCACAAAACAAGCCTCAACAAATTTAAGAGGATAGAAATTATATCAAGCATTATTATTGACCGTACTGTATGAAACTAGAAATGAATTCCAGAAGGAAAAACAGGAAAAGAAAAACATATGGATACTAAACAACATGCTACTAAAACAACCAGTGGTCAATAATGAAATCAAAGAAATCATAAAATACACTGAGACAAATAAAATTTGAAACACAACTTTCTAAAATCTGTGGGATACAGCAAAAGCGGTTCTACAAGGGAAGTTTATAGCAATACAAGCCTTCCTCAAAGAAACAAGAAAAACCTCAAATAAACAGCCTACCTTACACCTAAAAGAATAGAAAAAGAGGAGTTCCCGTCGTGGCGCAGTGGTTAACGAATCTGACTGGGAACCATGAGGTTGCGGGTTCGATCCCTGGCCTTGCTCAATGGGTTAAGGATCCGGCGTTGCCGTGAGCTGCAGTGTAGGTTGCAGACGTGGCTCAGATCCCGTGTTGCTGTGGCTCTGGCGTAGGCTGGTGGCTACTGCTCCGATTAGATCCCTAGCCTGGGAATCTCCATATGCTGTGGGAGCAGCCTAAGAAATAGCAAAAAGACAAAAAAAAAAAAAAAAAAAGAATAGAAAAAGAACAAACAAATCCCAAAGTCAGCAGAAGGAAAGACATAATTAATTTTGGGGAGGAAATAAATAGATTTTTTTTTTTACAATAGATCATTCAAATCAGTGCAGTTTTTTTTTGAAAGGATAAAAAAAGTCAAACCTCTAGCCAGGCTCACCAAGAAGAAAAGAGAGAGCACCCAAATAAAATAAGAAAGGACAGAGAAGAAATAACAACTGATACTACAGAGATACAAAAAAAATCATAAGAGAATACTATGAACAATTATATGCCAACAAAGACTCAATATGATAAAGATAGCATTTCTTCTCAGATCAGGCTATAGATTTAATGCAGTTGCTATCAAAATCTCAGCAGGTTATTTTGTAGATACAGACAATCTGATTCTAAATTAATATAGAAAGGGGTTAGAATATCAAAATAATTTTGAACAAAGAATAAAGTTAGATGAGTAAGACAATCTGATTTTAAGAATTACTATATAAATTGAGCAGGATTTCTCAAATTCAGTTACCATTAACATTTAGGCCAATTGACATTTAGCAACCCCACCACCACCTCCAAATTTGACGGCCCAGAATATCTCCAGCTATTTCTAAATGTCTCTTAGGAGCATTATCTCCCATTGAGAACCACTTGATATAGTAATAAAAACAGTGTGGTATTGGCAAATATATATATATAAATATAGATCAATTGAACAGAATAGAGATTAGATAAATTGAGAAACAGATCCACACAAATACGGGCATTTGACTTTAAGAAGAGTGCAAAACAATTAAACAGAGAGGACAGTATTTTCAAAAATGTTGGAGCAATTAGATATCTGTACTGAAAAAAAAATTGAACCTTGAATTAAACTACTCACTTTATATCATATCTAATATAGGTTATACATCTAAAATTATAAAAAGTGTAAGAGAGAACATAGAATAAATTATTGCTTGAATTAGGCAAAGAGTTCTTAGATATAAAGGCAAAAACATCATTTAATGAATGAAAAATTTATACATTGAACTTCACTAAAATTTAAAAAATTTTTTGTTGTGCAAAAGACACTTAAGAGAATTAAAAGGCAGACTATAGACTGAGAGAAAATATACAAATCACATATTTAACAAAGGGTTTTATATCTGGAATACATTCTTCACAGAACTAGAACAAAATATTTTAAATTTGTATGGAAACACAAAAGACCCCAAATAACCAAAGCAATATTGAAAAAGGAAAATAGAAATGGAGGAATCAGGCTCCCTAACTTCAGACAATACTACAAAGCTACAGTTATCAAAACAATATGGTCCTGGCACAAAAACAGAATATAAATCAATGGAATAGGATAGAAAGCCCCAAAGTAAACCCAAACCTATGGTCAACTAATCTATGACAAAGGAAGCAAGAAACATTTAGTGGAGGGAAGAAAGATAGCCTCTTCAATAAGTGGTGCTGGGAAAACTGGACAGCAACGTGTAAAAGAATGAAATTAGGACACTCTCAACACCATACACAAAAATAAACTCAAAATGGATTAAAGACATAAATATAAAGCCAGATACTATGAAACTCCTAGAGGAAAACATAGGCAGAATGCTCTTGGATACAAATCATGGCAACATCTTGTTTGATCTACCTCCCTGAATAAGATCAATAAAAACAAGATTTTACATGGACAAATATTTTCAATTCTCCTGGATATATACCTAAAAGAAGAATTACTGATTTAGGAGTTCCTCTCATGGCACAGTCGTTAACGAATCCGACTAGGAACCATGAGGTTGCAGGTTCCGTCCCTGCCCTTGCTCAGTGGGTTAACAATCGGGCATTGCCGCGGGGATCGGATCCCGCATTGCTGTGGCTCTGGGTGGCTACGCCTCCGATTAGACCCCTAAAGAAGTACTGATTTATATTGTAATTTTATGTTTAACCTTTTGAAGAACTTCTGAACTGTTATTCAAAATGGATGAATAATTTTACACTTCCACCTATGATGTCTAAGAATTTAAATTTCTCCACATCTTCACCAAAACTTGTTATTCTCATTTTTTATTATATTCATCCTAGTGAGTATGAAATTATATCTCATTGTGGTTTTGAGTTACTGTCCCCAAATGACTAATGGTGTTAATCATATTTTCATGTGCTTATTGGCAATTTGTATATCTTTGGGAAAATGTTGATTCAAATCCTTTGCCCGTTTAAAAAATTGAGTTGTTTCTTTTTTTTTAAGTTGTAAGGAAAATCTCTGTATTCCAAATACTAGTCCCTTATTAGATATATGATTTGTAAATCTTTTATCTCATTCTATGGATTGGATTTTTCACTTTCTTGATGTTGTCTTTTGAAGCATGAAAGTCATTAATTTTCATGAAATCCAATTAGTAGTTTTTATTTTGTCCCTGTAGTTTTAGTGTTATATCTAAGACACCATTGACTAAACCACTAAAATATACTCATATTTTCTTCAAGAATTTTATAGTTTTAGCCCTTACACTTAGGTTCCTGATACACTTGTATAATTTTGTTGATGATATGAATAAAGGTCCAATTTAATTCTTTTGTATGAAGATATTTAGTTGAACAAGTACCACATGTTGAAAAAATTATTCTTCCCTGCTGAACTGTATTGACACAGCTTCAAAAATGAATTGAACAAGAATATAAATTAATTTCATTCCATTGATCTATATTTCTATCCTTATGCCAGTACCCACATAGTCAATTACTATGGCCTTGTAGTAAGTTCTAAAATTGTGAGGTGTGAATCCTCCAACTTTATTCTTTTTGAAGATTGCTTCAGCTACATTTGAAGCACTCTATTTCTCCCAGCTTACTGACAAATTAAAATTGATGAATTAAAATTGTATATATTTAGATTGTACAACATAATGTTTTGATATATATATATATAAATTATTACCACAAACAAGGTAATTAATATATCCATCACCTCACATAGTTGTCTTTTTTGTAGTGAGAACATGAGATCTAGTCTCTTAGCAAATTGCAAGTATCTATTAGTTTTCCAGAACGTATTCATCTTATAAATGAAAGTTTACACTCTTTGATCAACAGCTTCCCTTTCCTCCTAAACCCCCAGGCCGTGTAACCTCCATTCTATTATGTTACTATGAGTCTGAGATTTTAATTTTAATTTCACATATAATGGAGATCATGCAGTATTTGTCTTTGTCTGGCTTATTTCACTTATCATAACTCCCCTCCAGGTTTATCCATGTTGTTATAAATAGAAGAATGACCTTTTTAGGGCTAAATAATGTTCCTTTGTATTTTCTCTATCCATTCATCCATTAATGGACACTTTAAATAATTACATGGCTTACATATTGTGAATAAGGCTGTAATGAACATGGGAATATAGCTATCTCTTTGAGGCAGTGACTATTTCCTTCTGATATATAGTCAGATATGGGATACCTGGATCACATGATAGTTCTATTTTTAATTTTGTGGGCAACCTCCATAATGTTTTCCATAGTGGCTGCACCAATTTATTTTCCCACCAAGAGTGCATAAAGATTCCCTTTTCTTTACAGTCTCTCCAACACTTGTTGCTTGCCTTTTTAATAATAGCATTCTAACAGGTGTGTGATTATATTTCACTGTGGTTTAATTTGCATTTCTCTGATGACTAGTAATATTGAGTATTTTTTTCATGTACTTGGTAGCAATTTGTCAACAGTTTTTTTTACGTCCTGTAGATTTTTTGTCCCTCCTTTTTTCTATTCCTTCTTTCCTTTGTGTTTCATTGATATTTTGTAGTGACAGGCTTGGGTTAACTTCATTTCCTTTTGTATATATTCTATAGGTAATTTTCTTTGTGATTACCATATGAATTACATAAACATCTTAAAATTATAACTATCTATTTAAACCAATAACCACTCAACTTCAATGGTATAAAAAACTACTCCTTTACAGTTCCACCTCCACTTTATGTTATTCATGTCAAAAATAATATCCATACATGTTGGGAATGCATTAGCATAGATTAATAGGTGCCTTTTGTGCTTTCATTTTTTAAATCTTTTTTTTGCAATCATCTGGATTTTTATTTCCTAATGATTATTGTTATGCTTCTATTACCTTAGAAATTCTTTCTTACTATTTTTTTTCATTTTTTAAAAAACTTTATTGAAGTATAGTTGATTTACAAGGTTGTGATAATTTCTGCTGTACAACAAAGCGATCCAGTTATACATGTACATACATCCATTCCCTTTCACATTCTTTTCCCACATAGATTATCAAAGAATATTTTTTTTACAGAATAAAATACATATATTTAAATACAGTTACATTCACACAGATTATTATATCATGGATCTTAAGAAACAGATTAAGTGTCTCCCTCTGGAGAAGTGGAATGGAAAATATGCTGAGATAAATAAGAAATTTATTCTATGCTTTATCCCATTTTGTATGCCTTTCATCTTTACTATTTAGTATTATCTATTACATTTCAATTTTTCTTTAAAAATTAGCATTATATTAAAATTGTGTATATTATGCAACTAAAATTTATAAAGAAGAAAGCCTTATATACCATTAAATATTTTATATAGCATAATAAAAAGAATAACTTAACTCGTAAGAATAACAAAAATAATACACCCTCTGAAAATAAGTAAAATATAAAATGCATAAATTGGTTAAAAAAACAATGTAACTATATAAATATAGTTTTGTTATATTTGTTACATCTTATTGATTCTTGAATATAAGCATTACACCATTCTAGGTGATGTGATAAACAAGACATCATAGATCTTACATTGTACCACGGAGAGAAATGGTTATTAATAATACAATTGTATTTTTTTTGTCTTTTTGCTATTTCTTTGGGCCGCTCCCACGACATATGGAGGTTCCCAGGCTAGGGGTCGAATCGGAGCTGTACCACTGGCCTACGCCAGAGCCACAGCAACACGGGATCCGAGCCGCGTCTGCAACCTACACCACAGCTCATGGCAATGCTGGATCATCAACCCATTGAGCAAGGGCAGGGACCGAACCGCAACCTCATCATTCCTAGTCGGATTCGTTAACCACTGCGCCACAACAGGAACTCCCAATTGTAGAACTGTATTATTTAATTGTACAGATTTGTTATTTAATTATAATTATCATAAATTCTTTGATGGAGAGGAAATCAGAATCACATCTAAGAAGACTTCAGCATTCCAAGAATGATGTCAAATGACCCCCTTCATGATGGATTATGCACTTATTTACTATGAGATATATTTCTTCTCCAGAGATTCCTTGTTTGTGTATCAATTGTAGATTTTTGTTTTGATATGAGTCTATATGTATATGAGATTGTTTTAAGTTGTTGTTCTCTTAATCACAAGGGCATCTCCAGTGTCCTGCATTTGTACCCACCTCTCCTCATGATTTCTGATTTTGGTGGGATAATTGTGCATGGATGATTTCGTGTCTTTACTGTATATATACCTTTACTGGTGAGCCTTGTCATTTGTGGAATTTTTGTTTCCTGTTGCTGTCTTTTCTTTTCTGCCTAGAGAAGTTCCTTTAGTATTTGTTGGAAGGCTGGTTTAGTGTTGCTGAATTCTCTCAGCTTTTGCTTATCTGTGAAGGTTTTGATGTCTCCTTCAAATCTGAAAGAGAGCCTTCCTGGGTAATGTAATCTTGGTTGGAGGTTATTTCCTTTCATCACGTGAAGTATATCATGCCACTCCCTTCTGGCCTGCAGAGTTTCTGTTGAAAAATCTGCCAATAACCTTATTGGGGTTCCCTTGTATGTTACTTGTTTCTTTTCCCTAGCTGCTTTCAAGATTTTCTTTGTCTTTAATTTTGGTCAGTTTGATTAATAGGTGTCTCAGTGTATTCCTCCCTGGGTTTATTTTATATGGTACTCATTGTGCTTCCTGGATTTGAGTGAGTGGTTCCTTTCCCATGTGAGGGAAGTTTTCGGCTATTACCTCTTGGAATATTTTTTCTGTCTCCTCTCTCTCTTCTCCTTCTGGCACCCCTATAATATGGATGTTGGTGCATTTCACGTTGTCCCAGAGTTCTCTGAGACTCTCTTTTCATTTGTTTTCAATCTTTTTTCTCTTTTCTGTTCTGCATCTGTAATTTCCACTAATCTGACCTCCACCTCGCTCACTCTTCTTCTGCCTCCTGTATTCTGCTGTTAGCTGCTTCTAGTGAATTTTTTATTTCAGTTATTGTATTTTGCGTCTCTTCTTGTTTAAGTTTTATATCTTGTATCTCTTTGGTCAGTGTGTCCTGTAAGGTATCCATCTTTGCCTCCAGTTTATTTTCAATGTCTTGCATCATCTTCAGCATCAACAGTCTAAAGTCTTTTTCCTGGAGGCTAAGAATCTCCTCATGGCTTAGCTGATTTTCTGGGGTTTTTCCTTTCTCCCTCATCTGAGTTATAGTTCTCTATCTTTTCATTTTGATAGGTTTTTGGTGTGGTGACCTTTTTACAGATAATAGTGTTATAGCCTCTCTTACTTCTGGTGTCTGCCCCCATTGTGGCTGAAGTCTGTATGGGGGCTTGCTGTAGGCTTCCTGATGGGAGGGGCTGATGCCTGCCCACTGGTAGGTGGAGCTGATTCTAATCCCTCTTGTGGGTGGGGCTTAGTCTCTGGATGGGATTAGAGGCATCTGTGTGCCTGAGGGGTCTTTAGGTAGCCTGTTTACTGAGGGGCAGGGCTGTGATCCCACCTGGGTTGTTGTTTGGCCTGGGGCTTCTCAGTGCTGATGGGTGGGGCCAGATGTTCCTAAAATAGCCACCTTCAGAGAAGGGCATGCCCATGAATATTCCCAACAGCTTTGCTTCCAATGTCCTTTCCCCACAACAAGCCACATTCACCCCCTGTTTTCGCAGGATGACCTCCATGAACTGCAGTCAGGTTTGACCCAGATTCCTATGGAGACCTCGCTCTGCCCTTGGATCCATTGCACATGAAAGTCCGTGTGCGCATTTTAAGAATGGGGTCTCCATTTCCCCCTGTCCCGTGGAGCTCCTGTGCACAAGCCCCACTGACCTTCAATGCCAGATGCTCAGGGGCTCTTTCTGCCAGTGCCAGGTCCCAGCACGTGCAGGTTTGATGTGGAGCTCAGAACTCTCACTCCTGTAGGTAAGTCTCTAAGAACCAGTTAGTTTCCAGTCTGTGGAGCTTCCCACCCAGGAGGTATGGGGTTGTTTATATCACGAAATTGCCCCTCCTACCTCTTGATGTGTCCTTCTCTTTTTCTTCTGGAGTAGGGTATCTTTTTTAAGGTTTCCAGTCCATTCGAGTGGAGATTGCTCAGCTTTTAGTTGTGGATTTTATTGTTTTTAGGAGAGAAGTTGAGCTCCAGTCCTTCTATTCTGCCATCTTAATCCTCTCTCCCTCATGTTTTAAATCTTATAAAATAATTAACACTGGATTTATGAAGCAAAATATTTCAGTATTACAGATTTGTGTATTTGTATGTCTAGATATAGATATAGATGCACTCTATGGTTTTGTATGGCTTCAGGTCTTAGCCTCCTTTCATTTCTATTTGAAGTTCCTTTTGTCATATCTTATAGGCCATTTCCAATGGTAATGAACTTCCTCAGCTTTTTTTTTATGTGAGAAAGCCATAACTTCTTCATTTTTGAAGGGCGGATTTGCTGTAGTAGTCTTGATTGACAGGATTTTTTTCTCTCAGAACTTTGAATATATCAACCCACTTCCTTCTGACCTACAAGGCTTCTGGTATTTCCATTGATAATCTTATAGAGGTTTCATTGTATGTGTTAGGTCAGTTTTTTCTTACTACTTTTAAGATTCTCTTTTTGTCTTTGAATTTTGACAGTTTAATTATAATGTGTCTCAACTGGGTCTTTTTTAATTTATCCTACTTAGAGTAGATTTAGTTTCTTGTATTTGGATATCCATTTCTTTCCTGTCATTTGGAAAGTTTTGGGACAATTATTAAAAAAAAAAAGCTCTCACCTTTCTTTCTCTCTTTTCCTGCTGCAAGTCACATAATGAATATATTGCTCCAGTCAGTAATTTCCCATAAGTCCTTTAGGCTATGTCCATTTTTCTTCATTCTTTTTTCTTTTACTCTCCTGAAGTAATAATTTCAAATGACCTGTGTTCACTGATTTTTTTTCTTCTGACTGATCAAATCTGTTGTTGAACCTCTCTACTGAATTTATCAATTCAGTTATCATATTTTTTCTGCTCTAAATTTTCTAAATTTTGTTTTTTTTAATAATTTTTACCTCTTGTTGATATTCTCATTTTGTTGTTGATTCTGTTTAGTTATCTGTCAATGTTTTCTTTTACCTCACTGAATATCTTTAAACAGTTGTTTTAAATTTTTTTCAGGTAAGTCAGAGCCCTGCACATCTTTAAGTTGGTTTATAGAGACTTAATTTGTTCCTTTGAGTGGGCTATCTTTTTCTGTTTCTTTGAATGTTTTGTGATATTTTGTTGAGATTTTGGCCTTTGAAAAGATAGCCACCTCTCCAAACCTTTATGGACTGGCTTGGTGGAGGGGAAGATCTTCACTGACCAGCCTATCTTAATGGCTCAAGCCTTTTGTGATATGTTTCTTCACTGAGCTTGTGTTTTACTTTTATTCTATATCTACAGCTACTTTTAAATGGCTTGATTTCTCACCTCTGCTTCTTTTCATAAGCCTTGGTTTCCAATTGTATTCCTCTGCTCATAACCTCTACCCCCTGGTGTCTATGGGTCTGCATATCCTCTGTGGCTCTATTGCACACACCACTACTCTCTGTGCCTCCCAAACTGCTATACAAACCAGTCATAATACACATTAGTGCTGTTAATCAGGGGAGAGAGAAACCAGTCTCTTAGACATCTCTCAACAGAGAATATTTACAAGCCAGGTACACTCTTTTCCTCCCATCCTGAGGGAGGAACCAGAATTAGTCAGTTTCTTCCAGACCATATTGTGCTAGGCTAAGGAGGTGGAGAAAGAGTGAACAAAATGTCATAAAATTTCTTACCATCTTAATTGTGATTTTCCTTGTTTAGGTTTTTGCTTAGTTGCTGCTGCTTATCACCTTGTTTCTAGTGTTCTCAAAGCTATTTTAGTTTACTCAGTGTTTCTGTGGAAGAACGAGTGCCTAGAAGCTTCTTAATTCATCTTCTTGCCAGCATCACTCCCTCTTTTGATGTGGTGGATTATATTGATTGATTTCAGAGTGCTTCACTAGCCTTGCATACTTGAAATAATTGTATTGATTACATGTATAATTCTCTTTATACATCTCTGAATTAATTTGCTACTATTTTGTAGAGAATTTCTGCATCTACTTTCAGGAAAGTTATTTGTGTAGAGTTTTCTTATTTTGTACAATCTTTGTCTGAATTTAGTTCCAGAGTAATACTGGTTTCATAAAATTAGTTTGGAACTACTTCCTATTCTTCCATTTTCAGTACGAAATTGTGTAAAATCAATATTAATTGTTTTAATATTTGGTTATATTCTTATGTGAAGCCCTCCGGGCCTATAGTTTTCTTTTTCAGGAGCTTTTACATTATAAATAATTTTCTTTAGTAGTTATATATCTCATCTTGGTTGAATTTTGGTATCTTGTTTTGAGAAATTTGTCCATTTCTACTAAGTTGTGGATTTTATGAGTATTGCCACATTCCCTGTTATCCTTTTAAAACTTGAAAGATCAATAGTGCTATCCCTCATTCTTGATATTTGCAGTTTATGTCTTCTCTCTTTTTATTTGTCAGTTTTTTAAGTTTTGTCAATTTTATCAATATTTTCAATGAACCATCTTCTTGTTTTATTGATTTTCTTTATAATTTCCCTGTTTTCAATGTTATTGTATTCTACTTTCATCTTTGTTACTTCCTCCCACTTATTTCTGTTAACTTTGTTCTTCTTTCCCTAGTTTCTTGGCATAGAAACTTAGATCATTGTTTTTAGACTTTTGCTCTTTTTAATGTAAACATTTAGTGCTCTAAATTTTTCTCACCTCACCACTCTATCTGTATCCCACATAACACTACTGTGTTCCATTTTTATTTTCTTTTAGTTTGGTGCATTTAAAAATTTCCTTTGAGACTTCTTTCATCCACAGATAAATATACTGTTTGACTTATAACTATGCATACATTTTCTGTTGTTTTTCTCTTATTGTTTATTAATTTGATTCCTTTAAGGTTGATGAACATACTCTGTATAATGTTGATTCTTTTACTGTTCCCAAGGTTCGTCTCTAAGGTATGAGCTATCTTGCTGAAAATTCCCTGAGTACTTGAAAAGAATGTGTATTCTGCTGTTGTTAAGTGGAATGTTCTCTGTATATACATCAATTATGTTGTTTTTGGTTGACTGTATTGTTCAATTCTTATATATCCTTGCAGGTATTCTATCTCATAGTTTTATCAATTGCTGAGTGTGATGCTAAAGTCCTCTATTTTAGTTTCAGATCTGTCTAATTCTCTTTTCACTTATATCAGTTTTTCCTTCATATATTTTGAGGCTCTCTTGTTTGATACACACACATTGAAGATTACAATTTTTCCAGGTGATTGATCCTTTATTATGTAGTACCTGGTTTTATCTCCACTTTTGAAAATTCACATTTGTTTTTGTAAGCAGGTCCACATTTTAACAACTTCCGGGTTTGGTACATTTGAAATTTTAACAACAAAATCAATTTTTATTCATAGCCTAACTTGTTTATGATCAGATTATTTTCTACCCAAGCATTAGTGATCTATATCACTGAGTTGGGGTGGGTTTCTTTTACAACTGCTCCTTAGACCAAGGAAAGCCCTCTTTTCCCAATACCTTTCTTCACTCTTCCCTTAGAGGGAAGGCTTATGTGATGGGCCAGATTCCAGATCACTGTGAGTGATACCACCATGCAATGTGAGGTGAAACCATACATGGAGGACATGTCCATGCCCTTCTCTCCCTTATGATACTAAACAGTAAGTAAGCTGAACCAGTGTGCCTATCTGTCACTGTAGGTGCTGTCAAATCACTCTTCCTTTCTTCCCACTGGAGATTTCGGGCTCTCTCACCCTTGCACATTGGAGGTGCGATAGTGATAAGATGGAGAACTAGAGTCAAAGAGACTCTGCTTCATTTGTGAGCCCAAGTAGTACAGTGCTTCAACAGAACTCTACCATAAGACTCTAGGTTTTTTTTTTTTTTTTACTGCCCTGTGAAGCCATGCTCAGTTGCCTATCTGCACATGATGTTCCCTTTCTAGGCAGGTAGCTGTTCTTCCATTGATTTTCTTGATTATTTCTGCCATCTTTGACTTCTGTATTTTCTTTTATTTTTATTTTCTTTTTAGGGCAACACCTGTGGCACATGGAAGTTCCCAGGCTAGAGGTCAAATTGGAGCTGCAGCTGCCAGCCTATGCCACAACCACAGGAACACCAGATCTGAGCCACATCTTGATCTATGCTCCCACTGAGCAAGGCCAGGGAGCAAATCCACATCCTCATGGACACTATGTTCGGTTCTTAACCCACTGAACCACAATAGGAACTCCAACCACTGTATTTTCTGATCAACTCCAGTAATGAAGTCCATGAGACAAAATTAGCACTCTGTTATATTCCTACATTTCATCCGTGCTGCACTTTACCAAATTTTCTTAGTGTTTGACATATTATATGCTATTTTGTATTGGTTACTGCTTTAAAAAATATCACACGTTCTTCTATAATCTGTTAGATAATGTGATTTAGTAAAAGAATCACGTGGTTTGAGTTCTGACTTAACAACTTTCTAGCTGTGTAGAAGGTGCTACACTGAGGGGCACTGGGAACTGGCCCAGTGAGTCATAGTCCAGGTTCTTGTATATATCCTTTAGGGAAAGGCCTGAGAGAAGGCAGAGTAGCAATGTAGGGTGGGAGTGAGGTATTTGTGTCCCCTGGACAAAGACTACCCTTATATAGTAAGATTCTCACCAGAAACCTCACTCTCTATTGCAGATGGTGAACACACAAACCCAAATGTCATAACCCACATTGAAATGTCACAGGTACCCATTCAAATAGACATTCTCTCAGGTATTGCCATGCTCTCATCCAGAGGCCAGCACTTGGTATTTGCAGGCGTGGTTGGTAGACTTCATGTATGGAAAAGACAAGGTAAGTTTCTGCACTTTATTTGTTTCAACCATTTGCAGCAGCATCATTTCCTCCCTGATCTCCTTTCTGCTTCTGACCCATTCATTACTTTGGAGATTGTATTCTATTTGGCCTCTTTGGCACCTGCTCTCATTTTCTGGGTTCATATCAGGAGGTCATCAGTACCCTTCTGCCTTCCTGTGGTTCATGGTAATGTAAAGACAGGTCTACCAATAACCTGAGTAAGAGAAGTGGTTGATATGAGGTCTGGTCAAGGCCTCCTGAATTTTTGTTCTTACTCTGTTCTCACAATAAGCAGATTATCCTCACTTAGACATCATTTTATCTCTCAGCAAAATGAAAAATTGAAAATTGAAATTGTTCAAACTGGTAAACATATCACAGGCCAACTTACTAGTTTCTGCTGTTTCTCAGTTGTCTCAATTACAGTTAAAATTGGACACTTCAGTTCATCTTCAGTAAATACTCCCACATGTATAATTATTGTCTTATGTGCCTCACATTATATAGTTACCTTAAAATAGATAATACATATTGAGAAATGCATTTCAGCTATCACTATTTTATATTTTAAATTTTGTCTTGCTTCATCACTACCGCTTTTTAACATATATTTCCCTTGCACAAAAATTTCACACTTACTGGCTGGTATTGGATATTAATATAAGCATAGACAAAATGGGATGAGATAAATTTTTCTTTGGTGAGCAATTTCCAAATATGCTGCCACATGAGCAGGTGGAGTCTACTCTATAGCCCCTATAATCCTCCCTAAACTGCCTATTACACAACAGTTTCTCCATGGCCAGAAAATCAATTCTCTGTTCCCATAAGCCCTGGTAAAATTGCATTCCTCTGTGTCCCAAAATAAATCCACCACTGAAATCACACCCATGTCACATGGTGCCATCACTCAAATTGAGCCCTAGTGGAATGATCTTCAACTAAGTATTCCCTAACACATGCTCAGGAAAGGGGAATGGAAGATGTCATGATGAATCAAGATTGATGCACCAGAGTTTCAGAATGGGAGGCAGTTTTACATTTAAGTTTATTATATTCTGAATACTGAAAATCTTGGCTAAAAGACTCCTTATTATCCTGTGTTATTAATACTGGCTCATAGTGAATTATAACCAACATATGACTTAAGAAATATATAACACAATCTTACAGACTCTCACCAAGATTACCTTGGTATTTAATATCCATAGTTGATTATATTTGTGTGTATCAGAGGATTTACATTTTCATGGCGCTTGAATGTAAATTCCCTATTTAGTATATTTGTTTTTACCTAATGACTTAGGATAACAGTATGAGTATTTTGCTAATAGAGAGGATTAGATAACATCCCAGAAAGAGGCATGGATATTTTATCTGGAAATATTCAAAATATTCCCAAGAGAAACATTTTAGCAATGACAAGTGCACCAGTTTATGTCACTCACTATGTGAGAGAAGAGGCATCCACCACTCTTGCCCATTCCCTACAATTGTTATTAGCATGAGTTTTGTAAAAACACACCACTCTTAAGATTCTTTCAAAGATCACCTGCAGAATAAAGTTTACACTCCTTGGCATGTGACTTTTAACACTATGTTTTGACCAAACTTCCCTAGCAGCCCCACCTCTCTGTTCTCCTGGGAGTTGCCACCTCTTCTTACTTGGCACCCACAGCTGCATAGAACTCTCTGTCCTCTTCTAAGTCACTGATGCATTCTCCTCTAAGGGTCCTGAGTCATGCCTTATATCTGATGCTCTTTCTTCCCTGCAGCTGCTACAGTCTGATGTTTGACTATGCTAAATTGTCAATGCTCCATGATTATTCACTCTGGATCCTGTGGGAAAGAATGGTGCTGTTCTGGGTCAGGAAGGAAGTTGGTAGTGCTGCTCAGGGATAAGCAATGTTGACAAAAAATTGATCAGTCAGTCTAAGAAAGAAATGGAAAATTTTATTCAAATCAAATTGGGCATTATAACTTGGGAATGGACTCTCAGAAAGCTATGAGAACTGTTCTGCCTTTTAGAAGTCAAAGCACAATTGTATACTTTTTTTTTTTGAGACAGAGGGCTGTGCATTAAATGACATATTAGTGATTGTTTACACAATTCAGATCTGCAAGTTCAAAGTGGTGTGTCCTTGTGACTCCTTACAAGATCAAGAGGAATGTTATCTTTAAAGGACCTGTCTTGTTGATTCTTGGAGAATGTTGCTTTTTATGGTTGAGCAGGTATTTCTGCCGGTAAGGGAAATTTGGTGGATGTGTAATGCACATACACAGTGCCTAGTGGAGGGGATAAAGGAGGCCAAAGAACAGAGGAAATTTTTTAATGCTTAAAATTTTTTTTTGTCTTGCCACAAAATATGAATTTTATTCCACAATTTCTCCCCTTTGATCATTAATCTTTTTATAGAAAGCATCAGGTGAGCAAATACTTTGTCCCTCAATGCCAGGGTGATTGCTTATCTCTCTAGGTCCATCATGTCCCTCAATGCTGGGTTCTAATACCTGATTCTCTCTTTTTGGGGTGGATTATACTAGCAGAATGTTTGGCAAGAACTGACAGTCAATTCTAGGTTATCCAGTAAGAGACATGTGCATTGCGTGTGCCCATTATTTTATAGAGAAGTATAGATGGGATCTATAGTTTCAAGTAATTTATACATCATTATCTTAGTACAAGCAGGTGACACACACCATTAAAGGCAAGAAGCTATCATCTTACAAGTTCCACAAACTAATTAAAATTTCTAGTTGGACCAAAAATGTCATTAGCAAGGATTTAAGCCAAGATCCTCCTGAACCAAACCATTTTCCTGGTATTTCCCCTAAACTGCGAAGAGGATTGTTCAGAGCAGAAATTTGACTCTTCACATGGGTCATAGTATTGGTTACATTTGAAGACTCATCAGGTATACAGATGCAGCATTTAGTACATATTACAATATAAGTTCCCCCTTGGGAAGCAGTTAAAATATTGAGGACTATGCAATTCTGAAAGAATGTTTTTTTCACATTATGGAGACTTCTAAATTGAGCAAGCTAATGGCTAACTATCATTCAAAGCATGCTGAGTGAATTTTGTTAAAGCTTCTATGAGTAATAATATTTTCTATTCCAAGAGAAGGAACAAGTATGAAGATCAAATGATCAAACCATTGGAATGCTAATCAAGCCCAATGTGCTCATGTTAAAGGCAATTTGGCAGGGGCTGTTTCCAAGGTCACCCATAAGTTACCTTGGACCCAAAGAAACCAATTGGGCATTTCCCTAACCAAATTGAGGGATGCCAAGGCCATAAATTTCCACAAATCCACTGGGTCCCATTAGAAGCTACCCAATATTTAACATCAAGTGAAAAGGAAGTTTTTTTTTTATTTTATTAGAGTATAGTTGACTTACAATGTTGTATTAGTTTTAGGTGTTCAACAAAGTTAATCATATGTATCCTTTAAAAATATGGAACACTTCATTAATTTGTATATCATCCTTGTACAGGGTCCATGCTAATCTTCTCTGCATTGTTTCTATTTTAGTATATGTGCTGCCTAAGTGAACACAAAATGGAAGTATTTATGGCCAGGTTCAGAAGAAATATCATCAAGTGGCTTGGTAAGAGGGTCTTACTTAGTGATATTGGTGGTAACATTGGCTTGAATTTCTTTTAAAATAAAATTTCTAAGGGTCATCCAATTAAACCCTTGGAGGAGAGAAATCCATGAAGATAACCTGAAAGTATTAGACATGAATAACTGGCCACAAACCCAGTAATTGGATTGATTTTTTGACACTTACAAATGATTGAGCCCTACAAAGAAATACATTTAGTTCATAACCAAAAGTGTGAGCAGTTGTCAAAGTAATCAGTATATGGGCCTGGTCTGGTATCTTGGGTCAGCTATCTACTTCAGATGTCATAATCTTCTTATCCTGCTGTAGTAGTGCTTGTGTAGTCATAGTCAGATGTCAGAAAACAAGCATTGCAGTCCATCCAGTTAAGGCCTGATATGGTCCTTTCCAATGCCACTGTAAAGTCCTTTATCTGATGTCTTTTCCAGTAGGCATAATCTCTTGGTTGTAGGTCATGGCAAGTCTGATCTTTATCTAAAGATAGATTACTGTGATAAGCTTTAGAAACAAACTTAGAATGTCCTTTTAATAATTAAACTTTATAATAATAGCATGCCAATAAGGATCTATCTGGGAAGTGAATCTTGGGCGGTAAAAAACAGATCTCAATTAACAAAATTAGAATTTGATTTTCTTTTCAGTGATGCACCCACAGCATATGGAAATTCCCAGGCTAGGGGTTGAATCAGAGCTGTAGCTGCTGGCCTACACCACAGCCACAGCAATGTGCCAGATCCGAGCCACATTTGCAACCTTCACTGCAGCTTGTGGCAATGCCAGGTCCTTAACCCACTGAACAAGGCCAGGGATTGAAACCGTACCTTCACAGACACTATGTCAGGTTCTTAACTCTCTAAGCCACAAGAGGAACTCCTACAATTTAATATCAAGTGAAACATAATCTTTTTCTGTCTAACATTACCCGCATTTCTACCAAATATAGCCAAATTAAAACCAATTTGTTGCAAAATAAATCTGGTTAATTGATCACCTAGGCTCTTTTAAATGCTGGAATCTCAGGTTGAACTTCTAAAGACCTCTCAAGGCTAGGAAAACCATGGCAAGGGCACGTCACAGATTCCATCTGTGATATCTATAGATCTGGGTGAATTCCTCTCCTCTCAAGGCCCCCCAAATACCTTGAGATTCCTGCACCTGTTAAGAAGTGGCTTTCCTTATTTACTTGATAAAGCTGCTGGGAAACTAAGGGTTTCTAAACTTTGGGAGGGATCAGGTAGAGAGAAAAGATAAATGTTCAAGTCTACTTACAAAGGTATAATTTACCAACTTGCTATAAGGCATGATTAACTTGAAGCAAATGTTTCCTTATATTTGGAAAGTACAGATTAAAAACCAGTAATGTTTCAGGCAAAATTCAAAAATTATAACCATACTTGTCAGTTTGCTCAGTCCTACGTGACTAATCCTTGATCTTAATCTCCTGTTAACAGTTTTATAAAGCCATGGGGTTTTCCATTAGAATTCTTTGGCTTCTTACCCAGTTCAGCAGTATGATCTGAAAGTTATCGGAAACCTATACTTATCAAAAAGTCCTTTCTATGAATCTTCTTGAAGATGAAGCATTTTTTTTTGCAAAGGCATCAGTGTACAATAACTGTCTATAAACAACAAAAGACTTAAAATGCAAAGTAAAAAACCTAATTACAATGCAATTGACAAATAAACTTGGTTACTGCTATGACAGAAAAAAAATGTAAGATAATTATTAGAATTAGACTGATAACGTTTTACCAGGACATACCATATTTTTAGGAGTTCCATATAATTTCTAGACTACCTATATTAATAACATTTACCCATATGATACAACCTGAGACATTTTATCACTACTTATTTGGCAGTGCTTCCCATGTAATAACACACTAAATAAACCTAATAGGTTGAATATTCCTCTTTCTGAGATGGAGAGAAAACAAATATTTTGAGGTGTTCCAAGGGCACTTCGAAGTTCGCAGGTAAAATGAAATCCATTTAGAATGTGATCTTTGGGAAGTTTGTAAAAAATACCAAAAGGTTTCAAAACACCTGGTCAAATAAAATCATAGGTCACAGTGAAATAATACAATTCACTAAACCAATGCTGCAATAAAAGATCTCAAAGGTTGTAATAAATCACTTGAAGGCAAAAGACCTACATAATCTATTACCAAAAGCAGCTCAATATTTTAAGAAACCTGTTTTCCCAGCAGAGAGAGAAAATCAAACTCCAGGCTTATATCAGCCTACTCTTAATAACAAAACTCTTAAGTAAATTCAGTCTAATCTTAGCTAATCCTAACCATGCATAAAACTCTTCTCTCAGTGTTCCTTTTCCACAAAGCTTCCACAGCTTTCTAGATCCATATTATTCTGTCCCTCACTTTCTTTTCCATTTAGAAACAACCAGTTCTGGGATAAAACCACCCCGTTTTTTCCCTTTAACAAAAGGTATTTTCATTCCTCATACTTTCTTATACTGAAAACACATGTCCCATTTCCCTTGCTTGCGGAAACGTTTCCCTTATTATTTGAGTAGCTTTAGTTACATAAATTATAATTATTAACCTTAAAACCTAGTTTCTAGCAAAAACTAGGAAGTAAGCAATTATTAACTATACAATAGCATTTTGCAGGTTGGCGAGCTTATAAATACCATCTATTGTTTCTAGAAAACACTTGCTTTCATACAGAAAATGTCTTAGTGTGGCATGAAACATATTTATTAATAGTCCTAAATATATTTAGTTTTGGTGTAAAAGAAGGCCTATGTTCAGCAATTAATGATCCAGTATCTTATTCAGAAACGATCTGAATATTCACTGGGTTCCTATCATTTAACTTAATTTAGTAAAACTCTAGTTTCAAGTTGCCAAAACCTGAAGAGACTCTTTTAAAGAGGAATTCCCCAAACATAACTATTCCTAGAGTTTACCTAAAAGCTTTTACTTCATTTTCCTCTATTTTATTCACTTAAAAATTTCATCATACCATTATTTTTTCCCTGATAAACTTTGTAACAGAACAATAAGGTCTTATTTGATGTCTAGTAAACCTAGGTACAATAAAATGTTATACTTAATGTTGATGACTCTAAAGACATGTTTCTATTAATTAAATCAACAAGATTAAGCTAACTTTAATACTAGATATTAATTCAATACCAAATATTTCTCATTTCACATGAACCCAAAATTTGTTTTGGCCATTTTCTTCTATATTTCTGAGTATTTATATAAGTGCTTCATTTCCTTTACATCAATTAAATAGAGCTCTTTTACAAATTAAGTTTGCCAATACCACACCTCTACCACGCACATATATAGATACATAAAAACATACTCCATGCTTCCCATTCCAAAATTTCAGCCATGAATCAGGTACAATAAGACAAACTCCATCAGTTACAAAAAAGTTGGATTCAAACTGGGTTTCTGGTGAATGGAATGAATCAAGGAAAGTCACCTGTCTAGACAGCTAAACCCTTTTTACTAATATTTATGGAGAAGATCCTTATGATTTCTTTTTATCTTTGACAAAGTCAAGTTCCAAAGTATTTACCTCTCTTCTGAAATTTGCATTTTATTTTATTTTATTTTTTAATTTAATTTAATTTATTTGTCTTTTTGCTGTTTCTAGGGCCACATCTGCGGCATATGGAGGTTCCCAGGCTAGGGGTCTAATCGGAGCCATACCCACCGGCCTATGCCAGAGCCACAGCAATCCAGGATCCGAGCAGTGTCTGCAACCTACACCACAGCTCACGGCAACGCCAGATCCTTAACCCACTGAGTGAGGCCAGGGATGGAACCCGCAACCTCATGGTCCCTAGTCGGATTTGTTTCATTTGCACCACAATGGGAACCCCCGAAAAATTTTTTCTCAATACTTATTAGCATCTTAAAATAAATAGGGGAGCTTTTGGGTGGGGGGTGGCAAAAGGCTTGGTGGACTTTAGGTTATTTCTAGAGCCAAACCTCTCATCTTATAAAGACTAGATTTCTAAAACAGGGACCATTGGTTTTCTTCCTCAAAGAATTGGGTGGCTATCTCAATGATATCAAAGGACTGATGTACCCATTTACCTATGTTGGAATGTTTTACTTTCCTTCATTTAGCTTAGGGCAGACAGACACTGCTCTTTACCTCCCCCCAATATTCCTATCATATTCCAAGTGTTATGATATGATAGGAATATTCCAAATATCAGCTATGGTGAGTTTAGTCAGACCAGTGGCCTCCCACCTAGATAATCCATTTAAAACACTTTTGAGGATCCTCCCTGGGCTTAAGAAATCCTCTAATTATGGCCTTCAGTCTGGCCTTTGATCTGAAGAGGCTTGCCTACAGCCTCAGGTGGTCCCATTTTTAAAGGTAACCATTTAATATTGTCTTCAAAGTGGAAAGGCAATTCAGGCAAAAGATTACTGGAATGACTACTCAAATAAAGGGAGATAGAGGGGAACAGTAGTTAAAGTTTTAGGTAGCTTTTGTATCATTTATATTTAATTAGTCTTCTACAACAAATCTTTCCATGAGGTTATTTTAGAAAATCTGAAGCCTTTTGGGGCTTCTGTATTCCAGTTACGTACAATAGTTTAACATGAGAGATCACTAAAATCTTAACAATTTAAAAGTTTCCCAATTCAAAGGCTCCAAGGAGCTAGACTTACAAATATTTTTCCCTGCTAATATAATTTTAGAAAACAGAAAAACTCTTACCACTGTTGTTTCCAATCGAACCTGCAGGCACAGATCCAGAAGACTGTTGGCTTTATGCACACACACACACACAAAATCAGTTTGGGAGTGCCAGAAGAACCCCATCTTAGCTATTTCAGGGCCTGATTTCCTTTAATTCCCAGTTAGGTACTTGCAAATATACACAAACCCAGCTGGTATTCCCATAGGTGGCTTTTTGCACAGGAGCTATTTGGCCTTTGAGGCATAGTTTCCCATTATTAATTTTATAGCCTAATTCAGATATGAGCTATGAAATGTGATCTAAACAGCTTTCTGAGGGCAGCGTGGTGGATCAAATGTGTACTGCTTCCGAGTTTAGCTCCCCAAGGAGTTACTCCTAAGCTGGTTCAACTCTTTTTTGTGTGTTTTTGGTTTCTACCTGCAACAATCTAAACCACTGTGGGTGCTCAGAGCACTAGATTATCAGCCTCTGTTGCAACCCCTGGATGAGCAGTATATACTTAATTGTTGTGGTGGGTCTCCCTTATTCTTCAGAGCCAAATAATTTAGTTTCTCATTTCACTAGCAAAAGTCTTGTTCAGACCATATATCAACTCATTTTTTTTTTCAATTCATCCACTGATGTTTCCCTGGGCCTCTTGTCCAGACCCTCTTAAGTCCCTGCCTAGGGAATGCACTTGTGCCCTTTAAGATTCCAAGTCTTAAGTAAAACAGCTCAAATAAAAATTACAGAATCATCACTCCAAAAATGAGATCTGGATATCAGGAGAACTCACCCAAACACCTGAGGAGTGCCAAGAAGCTGATGGATGAATAGGCTCATGCTTGGTACCTAGCGTCAATTCCAGGTGGAATCCAGATGTCCTCTGGTGGGTATCTCTGATATCCTGCTGGCTATACCATGCATGTAGATGAACAAATTCATCAGACAGTCTGAGAAAGAAATGGAAAATTTTATTTGGGCCAAATTGAGGATTCTAACCTGGGAACAGCCTCTCAGAAAGCTCCAGAAATTTCCCCCATTAGAAGTAAAAGCATAGTTACATAAGTTTTTTTCTTTTTTTGAGACATAGGACTGTACATTAAAGGCATTTTATTGACAGTTTACACAATCCAGATCTACAAGTTCAAAGTGGTGGGTCATCATTACCCCTTACAAGATCAAGAAGGAATGTTATCTTTTAAAGAGCTGTCTTGTCAATGCTTAGAGAATGTTCCTTTTGATGGTTGAGCAGGTATTTCTGCCGATGGGGCAAGTATGTTCAACGTATAATGTAGATACACAATGCACAGTGAAGGGGAGAGAAGAGGCCAAAGTGCAAAATCTTTTTTATGTTTAAATTTTTCTTGTCTTGCCGTAAAATATGAAATGTATTTCACAGCAATAGACCTTTCCCTTACTTTATTGTGTTAAGTAAGCCCTCTCTTCAGAAACATTTTATCTCTGGTGTTAAGTATTCTCACTTTGGGGAAATTATTGCAACACCCCAATTATGGAAGACTTTATCAGGAACCTTTCAAGCTAAAAGCCTCTCAGGCTGATTCTTCTGTTCTGTCAACTGAATAAAACCCACAACCTAAAAGTTGTGAGTTAAGTTTTATTTGGGGACCTTTAGTGAAGACTATAGCCTTGGAGATATCCTCTCAGATAGTTCTGAAGAACTGCCTGAAGAGGTAAGGGAGGAACAAGGATATATAGGAATAGGAGTTTTTGCTGCAAAAAAATGTAGTTGAACATCAACAGATTACTGATAATCACAAAAACGGACATCTCAAATTAATGACTAGTACTTTTCTATGTATGAGAAGATGCAAAATCTGGGCTCATTGAAATTATTCCTTAAATATGTATCTTATATATCTAGGGCCAGTATTCAAAGCACAGAATATTTCCTGCCTTTCTTCTTCCTGAATTCTTTTTAAGACAGCTGTAGCAGCTGATGCCTTGATCCTTACAGAACTGAAATGATGGGCAATATCCTTCTTTTACTGAAATGGCAGGCAACATTCCCTTTCCAGAGTTCCAATGTGATTTTTTTTCTGGTCTTGCTGTGTTTCTAATCTTTTGTTGCCCCTAAATGTTCTGTGAGAGGTGTTGGCATACAAAGGAGTAAATAAAAATGTCAAGGTACCAGGCAGGTGAGATAGGTTCCCTGCAGAACATTGTATGTAATAGATGAAGAGTGAGTCCAGTCCTCATCCCTTTCTATCTCAGATAATCTAAGCTACTTTTTAATCTGTAATTGAGTGAAAAGAGAGGCCCCAGAGCTACCAAAGTGTTACTTGTGTCCCTAGTTTTTAGTGACCTATTGTTCTGCATCTGAAAACCAGTAATGTGTCGGTTTTTAAGGAATATAAATTATAAAATGAACATAAATTATAAAAGGAATATAATTATAAAAAGGAAAACTATTTTTTTTTGTCTTTCTGCCTTTTCTAGGGCCACACCCGTGGCATATGGAGGTTCCCAGGCTAGGGGTCTAATCGGAGCTGTAGCCACCGGCATATGCCACAGCCACAGCAACGCCAGATCCAAGCCGCGTCTGCGACCCACACCACAGCTCACGGCAATGCCGGATCCTTAACCCACTGAGCGAGGCCAGGGATAGAACCCGCAACCTCATGGTTCCTAGTCGGATTCGTTAACCACTGTCCCACGATGGGAACTCCAGGAAAACTATTTAAAGAAAAAATTTCATTATAGGGTCTATAATAATTATTGAAACAAAATATATGACCATGATCACATAATGGATAGGGGTGAATGGAATTATAATATTTTAAATGTATTACATTTATGTGGTGATAAATATTAACTCTAACAGTCTGTGATAAATTAAAAATGCATATTGTAACTCTTAAGCAACTACTAAAAGTCATACAAGAGTTATAGATTTATCTATATATTTAAATAAAATAGAGGTATTAAATACAATACAAAAATATTGATTATCCTTAATGAGTTAGGAATATGAAATAGAGGAATGATAGACAAATAGGACAAAGAAAAAACAAATAGCAAATGATAGATTCAACCACATGCAAAATTACACTAAATGGAAATACACTAAACACTCAAATAAAAGGCAGAGATTATAAGACAGAATAAAAAAATCAAGACCCAACTTTTTGTTGACAAAAAGAGATGAACTTTAATATAAATATTCAAATTGGTTGAAAATAAAAGGATGGAAAGTTCATGTAAACCTAAGAACAATGTCTTGACTATGTAAATATCTGACAAAGAAGACTTCAAGAAAAATAATATCACATGAAATAAAGGGAGAAATTTCATAAAGATAGTGGGTTAATACACAGTAATGCTAAATATGTGTGCACTTAAAAATAGAACTTTGCTGGGACCTTCCAGCTGTGTATGTGGCCATAAAAAAATAAAGTTATTATAAAATAAAAAAATAGAACTTTGAAATTCATGAGACAAATGCAGACAACTCAAAAGGGAGAAACAGACACATTCACAAATAGATAATTTTTAAATTGCTCTTTTCTCAGTAATTAATAGATGCTACACAAAAAATTAGAAAGGATTTAGAAGATTTCAATAACAGTGTCATCTAAGTTAATGTAATTGACACTTTATAGAATACAACACAATAACTACAGAATTCATGTTATTTTCAAGAGCACATGAAATATTCTCCAAGGTAGATGGCCATAAGATATCCATATATATTTTAGATATATACATATATCCATATTTTCCCATAAATTTAAAAAGTTTGAAACCTTACAGAGTATGTTCTCCAGCTACAACATAATTATTAGAAATAAATAACCATTAAATAGTCAGAAGATATTTAGAAATGGCCCCAAATATTTATGAATGAATTGACACACTCCTAAATAAAATATTAATCAGAGATAAAATCATAAGGAGAATTAGAAGATATTTTGGGTGTTATGCAATCACAACATATTACAATGTTTGGGATACAGCTAGAGCAGTACATAAAGGGAAATTTTTGTTTTAAATACTCAGACTGAAAAAGTAGAGAGTCAAAAATCATTCACTTAGTTGATTTACAAATTGTTAATTTCAGGCATACAGCAAAGCAAATCAGTTATACATATACAGATATCCATTCCTTTTTGGACTCTTTTCCCGTATAGGTTACTACCCAGTATTAAGTAAATTTCCCTGTGCTTAAGTAACTCCTCATATATTCCAATAAAATTTCAAAAATAAAATAAAATACACTAATGAACAATGAAAAAATTGGTCACATAAATTTACATCTTTATTTTATTTTTTTTTTACTTTTTTTTTTTATTTTCCCACTGTACAGCAAGGGGGTCAGGTTATCCTTACATGTATACATTACAATTACAGTTCTCCCCCACCCTTTCTTCTGTTGCAACATGAGTATCTAGACATAGTTCTCAATGCTATTCAACAGGATCTCCTTGTAAATCTATTCTAAGTTGTGTCTGATAAGCCCAAGCTCCCGATCCCTCCCACTCCCTCCCCCCCCCATCAGGCAGCCATAAGTCTCTTCTCCAAGTCCATGATTTTCTTTTCTGAGGAGATGTTCATTTGTGCTGGATATTAGATTCCAGTTATAAGGGATATCATATGGTATTTGTCTTTGTCTTTCTGGCTCATTTCACTCAGGATGAGATTCTCTAGTTCCATCCATGTTGCTGCAAATGGCATGATGTCATCCTTTTTTATGGCTGAGTAGTATTCCATTGTGTATATATACCACTTCTTCCGAATCCAATCCTCTGTCGATGGACATTTGGATTGTTTCCATGTCCTGGCTATTGCGAATAGTGCTGCTATGAACATGCGGGTGCGTGTGTCTCTTTTAAGTAGAGTTTTGTCCGGATAGATGCCCAAGAGTGGGATTGCGGGGTCATATGGAAGTTCTATGTATAGATTTCTAAGGTATCTCCAAACTGTTCTCCATAGTGGCTGTACCAGTTTACATTCCCACCAACAGTGCAGGAGGGTTCCCTTTTCTCCACAGCCCCTCCAGCACTTGTTATTTGTGGACTTATGAATGATGGCCATTCTGACTGGTGTGAGGTGGTATCTCATGGTAGTTTTGATGTGCATTTCTCTTATAATCAGCGATGTTGAGCATTTTTTCATGTGTTTGCTGGCCATCTGTATATCTTCTTTGGAGAAATGTCTATTCAGGTCTTTTGCCCATTTTTCCATTGATTGATTGGTTTTTTTGCTGTTGGGTTGTGTAAGTTGTTTATATATTCTAGAGATTAAGCCCTTGTCAGTTGCATAATTTGAAACTATTTTCTCCCATTCTGGAAGTTGTCTTTTTGTTTTCTTTTGGGTTTCCTTTGCTGTGCAAAAGCTTGTCAGTTTGATGAGGTCCCATGGGTTTATTTTTGCTCTAGTTTCTATTGCTTTGGGAGACTGACCTGAGAAAATATTCATGATGTTGATGTCAGAGAGTGTTTTGCCTATGTTTTCTTCTAGGAGTTTGATGGTGTCCTGTCGTATATTTAAGTCTTTCAGCCATTTGGAGTTTATTTTTGTGCATGGTGTGAGGGTGTGTTCTAGTTTCATTGCTTTGCATGCAGCTGTCCAGGTTTCCCAGCAATGCTTGCTGAAGAAACTTTCTTTTTCCCGTTTTATGTTCTTGCCTCCCTTGTCAAAGATTAATTGGCCATAGGTGTCAGGGTTTATTTCCGGATTCTCTATTCTGTTCCATTGGTCTGTCTGTCTGTTTTGATACCAATACCACACTGTTTTGATGACTGTGTCTTTGTAGTAGTTCTTGAAGTCTGGGAGAGTTATGCCTCCTGCTTGGTTTTTGTTTCTCAGGATTGCTTTGGCAATTCTGGGTCTTTTGTGGTTCCATATAAATGTTTGGATTGTTTGTTCTAGTTCTGTGAAAAATGTCATGGGTAATTTGATAGGGATTGCATTGAATCTGTAGATTGCTTTGGGTAGGATGGCCATTTTCACAATATTGATTTTCCCAATCCAGGAACATGGAATGTCTTTCCATTTCTTTACATCTACATAGTTTTGGAAGTCTTAGGCACAGCAATTAGACAAACAGAAGAAATAAAATGCATCCGTATAGGAAGAGAAGAGATCAAACTGTCACTGTATGCAGATGACATGATACTATACATAGAAAACCCTAAGGACTCAACCCCAAAACTCCTTGAACTGATTAATAAATTCAGCAAAGTAGCAGGATATAAGATTAACATTCAGAAGTCAGTTGCATTTCTGTATACCAGCAATGAAACATTAGAAAAGGAATACAAAAATACGATACCTTTTAAAATTGTACCTCACAAAATCAAATACCTCGGAATACACCTGACCAAGGAGGTAAAGGACCTACATGCCGAGAACTATAAAACTTTCATCAAAGAAACCAAGATACCTTTTTAAGCAAGCATAGGGATTTTATTTATAATTGAGCATTATAGGTCAATAAAAATAGCACTGTTTTACAAATATGCTTTTAATCACAAATTACATGAATTTTTGTTGAAGGATATTATTATTATTTAGATGAAGTGACTAGGGAATGTAGATGAAGAAAACCAAAGGGGGAGAAGGCAAAAACCCTGCATAAGGCACTGCTTGGTGATGGTAGGGAGTTTGACTTTTACTCTAATTCCAATGGGACTACAGTGGGAGATTTAAGTGGGAAAACAGCATAATGTGATTTACAATTTAAGATTACTATAGTTACTGTATATAACTAATTATAGTAAGAAAAAGATGAAGTGGGAGACCAATTAAACTTCACTAGTGGCCTAGTCTAGGATGATGGAAAGAGAGAAGTTGTTATATAATTTAGGTAGAATATTCAGCATTTGTTGGTTGTTTGAATATGGGAAAGTAAATGAGGGAAGGGAAGTGGTGATGAAAGATGTAAGTTTCTGGACTGAGAATATGAATGCATGTTGTTGGTACTCACTGAGATGGAGGAGTCAAGGGAAGGAATTCATGATTGTGAGAAGGATATACTACATGAAGTCAGTTTGTGGCATGTTAATTTTAAGAATACCAAGAAATACCAGTTAGAGAAGTAAGATATGCAACTACATCATGGCTCTTAAAGTCACATAGGCCAAGTTAGAACTGGAGATACATATATGGGAGCAGAAAGCATGTAAAAGGTGTTTCAGACCTCCTTTCCTGAGTCTGATCACGTCCCACTGCAGACACTTTACAGAGAAAATGCCGAGGAAAAACAGGCAGCTGACAAGGGAGGTTGCTATGCAACAGATGAGGAAAGTCATCCAGCCAGGCAGAATTAATGTTGACCCTTGGGGGCCAAATGCTGCAGTTCCTCCTAGCATTAGCTTCCTTTCATATGTTGGCTCCTGGCAGGAACTGATGCCAGAAAAATGTGAAATGTACAAATATCTGCCTTGGATTTTTGGAAAATATCAGTTCAGTTTGAGTCATTTCACATTTGTATATCATTTTCTGCCCTTTTGAGTCTCTCTAGTCATTCTGAAAGCATAGAAGCATGTATGCTGTTCAGTAGGATCCAAGTTAAGTGTCCTTTCCACTTTACAGTTTGCATATTGAAAAATTGGGAACAGAGAACTCCAGTGACCTGAACAAACTCATACAGCTAGGGACAGACTGGCCTGGCACTTCATCCCTGGAATTCTGAAGTCCAGTCCAGCTTCTTTCCACAAGACCACAGCTGCTCTTCATCCTGGAAGGAACCCAGACAAATATTTACTCTGAATCTGTGCTTGCTATGGCTCAGACACACAAGTGTCTGATTGTCCTGGCCACTTTGGTGGGCACCAGGAAGGCCTCAGGGGCAGTACATTTGTGCCACTCACAGTGAGGAGGCCTGACAGCCAGAGCAGGGAGTGGAACACAAGGAGAAGTCCCACACCTGGATAGACCCACATAAAGCAGACCTGAGGCCTCTATCTGCATCCTCTGGACTCAGAGCCTGAGCTTAGGTCTCAGAGAACATAAATCTCACTTGTTTGGCACAGATTTTGACAGGGCAGAGGAGGTGTGGTGGATCTGTTGCTCAACCTGAAGAGGAGAGGGTGCCTCAATCTTCAGGGCCCATGCTAGTAGAACATGGGTTTTTGGACTTAGGAAGACCCGGGCCCAAATTCTGCATTTTCAGTCAACTAGCTCTGTGGCCTTGTCTAGTTCATGCAGTATGTCTATCTGTGCCTCAGCTTCCTGATCTGTTAAATGGAGATGCTAACATTACTTCTCAGGACTGCTGTGAGAGGAAGACAAATCCTAGCACAGATCCTGCTACAATGTACAAACTGCACCCTTCCTTGATCCCCTTTCTCAATACACACAAAATGAGTCCATGGCTGGAGCCACACAAAAGGCAAGGAAGAAAGATATAGGCAATTCATAAGTGAGGAGCCCACATGGAGCCAGTTGGTCATCACTGAGGTAACTGCCATCTCCATTAGTATATTTTGCCTAGGCTCTTCCTTTTCCTTAGCCCTAGAGCTGAGGAGATGCTCAGCAGGTGTTGGATGTAGCACTTGTTCCCTCACAGAGATCTATTTCAGAGAGGTGGATGGCTTATTGGACTGGCTACCCTTATAATTAATCCTGTTGGTCCTCATGATTCAAGTTGTGGGCATGCTGCAAAGATTCAGCCTGGGGAGGCTGACCCATAACAACCAGACTCACAGGAGACTAGTGTATAACAAAATCCAGTATATTTACATAAATTCATTTTGACTGGCTGATGCTCCCTCTTGTATACATTCTCTCAGTAAAGAAAAATTTTTGCAGGCAGCTTGGAGTCTTCAGAATCATTGAGGGAAGTTGGTTGGTCATCTCAATGGCTGGAATTCTTTATGTGTATATAGTCCGTATAGGGAATTTCTGGTCACAAGTTCCAAAATTCCTATAAGCACCCAGGTCACTCACTGATATGTTGACTGCCTCACACAAAGGGATGTGTCTTTTCTGCTGCTTGGATAACCTCACCACAGTTTCCATGCAGCCCATCCCCCTTTTGCCTTATATAGTCCTTCTTCCTATATAGCTAATAGGACACAATGTCGCTATTAGCTATTAACATCAATGTATCCCTGCCATCTCCACTTGACACTCTGGCCCCTTTGGTGGGAGAGTGTCCCCAGGTTTCTCATTTCTACAGATGCTGTCTAGGGTCAACTCTAAGGATGTCTCATGCCACTACCTAAATGGTGATTTTTTTCCCACCATTCCCTAAGGCCATGAAAATATTATTCAAAACCAGCATAAAAGTATTCCAACTATGGATTCACATTGTACATAAAGTATATTTTCAATCCCATAATGTTGGACAATTAGTTGTTTTCTAATTTTCACTATTGCATATGAAAATGAATAATTTTGTTTATAAATATTAAAGTAAATCTCTGATTATTTTATTGAAATTGGTTCCTAACAGTAGAATAATTGAGTAAAATATGTGAATTTTTCTAAGGCTTTCATTTATATATTTCTCTTCAGAATGGTTGTACCAAGTCATAATGCTGTAGCTATGTGTATTCCAGTTTTATTGCATTATCACCAACACTGACCACTATTTTCTTTAAAAACCTGCCAATCCCTTTTTTTAAAATTTAGTTAATATTATTTTATTTAAAAAGCTTACTTTTTATGACTATATAGAAAACTCATAATCTATGTAGGAAATTGGAAAATGCAAAAAAAATGAATGATATATATAAATGTTATATAATTTCACACCAGTATAACCACTGTTATAATTTTAAAGATTTTCTTTACACTTATTTATTTATTTATCCCTGACTTCTTTTCTTCTTTCCACATAGCACATCCAACCCATCTATCAGGAAAATATTTTTGTTATCATGTCAAAATATATACTTGTAATGTGATCACCTCTTACCAGTTCTATAGTTACTATCTTGGTTTAAACCACTGTCACTGTTCATATGGGCCATTGCAATAGCATCCTCACTGGTCTCCCTACTTTCAACCTGTCCTGTGTGGTCTATTATCCATGCATTACTCAGAGGGATCCTGCTAAAACCTCATGTCCCTCTTCTGCTCACAATCCTTCCATATTTCTAAAGTTCTTAAAGTGATCTATAAGGTCCAACATGATTCATTCCTCACCTCTCTGTTTGAATTGCCTCACCCCACACATACTTCTTATGACACATTGGCATCTATCCAGATCCTTAAATATGCCTTACTTGCTTACTCCTACTTTAGGTGTTTACTCGCCTGTCTCCATTGTTAGAAATACACTTCTACAATATAGCTGCATGATTAATTCCTTAATAGTGAAAAATTTTCTCAAATAGGCACCTCCAGACTATTCTAACCCCCCGTACTCAGCTCTATTTTTTCTTTTTTTCGCATAATTCCTATTTTGTAACACACTATGTAATTTAGTTATTTTCCATGTTTATTGCCTATAATCTGTTTCCCTCACTAGAAAATAAGACCCACAAGGGAAGAGATATCTATGTGTTTTGTTTTGTTTCCAAAGAACATTGAACAAGGACCTGGCACAAAGAAGGCACTCAATAAATATTTACTGAGTCTATCTATATATATTTCTATCTATCTATCTTAATAAATGCTTGGGATAAGTAATGAGCCTGAGTAGGCATAAGACAAGGGGAGGTTTATTATGTTGTTCCATGAAGGTAGAGTTAATAAGGAATTGAAAAAAGTAAATTAAAAGCCAATTAGTTGTGGAAATTTGTCCAGTACTTGATGTAACTCTTTTTATTCAACTCCAAGATCTTTAATAAATTTCAAAAGTATCATTCACTGTTTGGTTTCTGTGAACATTTTGGAGGTTGGGGTTGGAACATGTGAAAGGCAGAGTTTTGAGTTCAAGAGACATGAAACAAAACAGAGACAGTTTGAGTGTGACATCAATAAGATGGCAGACTAGGAAGCTCTAGGTTTTTATTTCCCTAAAGAGAAACAAAGTAAATAACAGTAAGTGGGATAGGATACCTTTGTGATAACTCTAGAGATAAGTTGAGAAGTACCCACTCCTGGAGTTCCTGTTGTGTTGCAGTGGAAATGAATCCGACTAGGAACCATGAGGTTGTGGGTTCAGACCCTAGCCTTGCTCAGTGGGTTAAAGATCCAGTGTTGCCATGAGCTGTGGTATAGGTTGCAGATGCAGCTCGGATCCTGCATGGCTGTGGCTGTGGTGTAGGCTGGCAGCTATAGCTCTTATTTGACCCCTAACCTGGGAACCTCCATGTGCTGCAGGTGTGGCCCTAAAAAGCAAAAAAAAAAAAAAAAAAAAAAAAAAAAGAAGTACCCAAGCCAGTGTAAAGATAAGAAGGGATTCCAATGAAAGGTGTAGGAAAATTCACAGCATTTTGTTTTTACTTTGCCTCACCTACTACCTGGCATAGTGAGGTGCAACCAAAACCGTCTATACTGGGGCTCCTCCTTCCAAGTGGAAACAAAATAGTGGACCATGTGTCAAAAGTTGTGGCTTGTCTGGAGGCTGACTAAAGGATAGATATCTCTCTTGCTTTATTCAGCAAACTGACAAGACTGGTGGTATAGTTTGCAAACTACTGAAAATGTGATGAGGCCTTTGGGACATTAGATCTGCTGTTCCACAGGCAGATGCTAGGGGAAGGGGAAAGCAAGAGATTATGGGCTTCTGGGGGGAAGCTGAGACAAATCACTTAGGGAATTTGAGACAGTTAAGAACATACACATAGCCAAGAGAAGGCACATCCCCAGAAAAAGCTTAAGAAGTCCTTAAACCTATAGCTTGGCTGATTGGTAAGGGTCATCTGCACAAAGCCAGTACAAAAAAATTGGGAAATGTGGTTGTTTATTCAAATGTCCAAACTTCAATAAAAGATCACAATGCGTACCAAAAAAGGGAAAACATAGACCAATCTAAAGAACAGAATAAAACTCATGACACCAACCCTAAAGAAGAAATCTATGAACTGCCTGACAAAAATGAAGGTACTCAATAAGCTAAGAGGAACACAGAATGACAACTAAATTAAAGTAGAAGTGTGGTGCATGGACAAAGCAAGAAAATCGACAAAGCAATAGAAACCATACCAACACTACCACCAAAACAAACAAATTCTGGAGCTGAAAAATTCAATAACTGGACTGAATATTTTACTAAAAGGATTAAACATCACAGTACTCCAGACATAATAAAGAATCAATGAACTTGAAGATAGGTCATTGGAAATCACTGCACCTGAGAAGCAAAAATAAACAAGAATGAAGAAAGTGAACACATACGTGTTATGTGAGTCTCAGAAGGGAAAAAAAGTGAAAAAAGAGGTCAAAGAGCTTATTTGAAGAAATAATAGCTGGACAGCCTCCAAATATGAGGAAATAAATAAACATACAAATTCAAGAAGCTCATCAGATTCCAGCTAGGAAAAACCTAAAGAGATCCACACCAAGATACATTATAAACAAACTATCAGAAGTCAAAGATAAAGAGGAACTCTTGAAACCAGCAAAATAAAGCAACTTATGATATACAAGGGAGCTTCCATAAGATTATAAGCAGATTTCAGGCCAGAAGAAAGTGGGATGATATATTCAAAGTGCTGAAAGAAAAAAAACCTCCATCAACCAAAAATACTGTATCTGGCAAAAATGTCATTCAAAAATGAAGGATAAATTAAGACTATCCAGATAAACAAAAGCTGAGAGAGTTCATTAACACTAATCTGCTCTATAAGATATGCTAAGACGAATACTTTAAGTTGAAATGAAAGAAAAATATACAAAGCAACATGAAGTCATGGAAACACAAAATTCTCCAGTAAAGATAAATACATGGACCTGTATTATTGTAAATTTGGTGCATAAATCCATTTTTTTCATTTAACTTAAATAAGACATAAAAATAACAATAAATCTATTTGAAAAGGTATGCAATATACAAAGATAAAATTTATGACATCAATAACATAAGGTGAGGCAGGAGAGTTGTAAAGGAAGAGAGCTTTGGTATGCATTTGAAGCTCTTATCACTTTAAAATAGATTATAATGAATTTAGGATGTTTTCTGTTCCCTTGTAGTAACTACAAAGAAAATAGCTATAGAATATACAAAATAGGAAATAAGAAATGAATCCAAACATGTCACTACAAAATGTCAATGAAACACAAAGGAAGTCAGTAAGAAAGGAAAGGAGGGTTAAAAAAAAACCCTATGAGCTATAAAAAATAATTAACAAAGTAGTTATAGTGAGTCATCTATCTGTAATTATGTTACAAACAAATGAAGAAAACTCCCCAGTCAAGAGAGATTGAGGAGTTCCCTGGTGGTCTAGCAGACTTCAGGCACTATTACAAAGCCACATTTATCAAGACAGTGTGGTACTGGTACCAAAGCAGACAGACAGACCAATGGAACAGGATAGAGAACCCAGAAATAAACCCAGACACCTATGGTCAATTAATCTTTGACAAAGGAGGCAAGAACATAAAATGGGAAAAAGAAAGTCTTTTTAGCAAGTATTGCTGGGAAACCTGGACAGCTGCATGCAAAGCAATGAAACTAGAACACACCCTCACACCATGCACAAATATAAATTCAAAATGGCTGAAAGACTTAAATATACGACAAGACACCATCAAACTCCTAGAAGAGAACATAGGCAAAACATTCTCTGACATCAATATTACAAATGTTTCCTCAGGTCAATCTCCCAAAGCAACAGAAATAAGAGCAAAAAATAAACCAATCAGACCTAATCAAATTGACAGCAACGGAAACCATAAAAAAAACCCAAAAAGACAACTTACAGAATGGAGAAAATAGTTTCAAATGATAAAACTGACAAGGGCCTAATCTCTACAATATACAAGCAACTTATACAACTCAACAGCAAAAAACCCAACATCCAGTGGAAAAATGGGCAAAAGACCTGAATTGACATGTTTTCAAGGAAGATATACAGATGGCCAACAAGCACATGAAAAAATGCTCAATATCCCTGATTATTAGAGAAATGCAAATCAAAACTACCATGAGATACCACCCCACACCATTCAGAATGGCCATCATTAATAAGTCCACAAATAACAAGTGTTGGAAGGGGTGTGGAGAAAAGGGAACCCTCCTGCACTGGTGGTGGGAATGTAAACTGGTACAACCACTATGGAGAACAGTATGGAAGTACCTTAGAAATCTATACATAGAACTACCATATGACCCAGCAATCCCACTCTTGGGTCTATATCCGGACAAAACTTTCCTTGAAAGAGACACACGCACCTGCATGTTCATTGCAGCACTATTCACAATAGCAAAGACATGGAAACAACCCAAATGTCCATGGACAGATGATTGGATTTGGAAGATGTGGTATATATACACAATGGAATACTACTCAGCCATAAGAAAGAACAAAAGAATGCCATTTGCAGCAACATGGATGGAACTAGAGACTCAAACTGAATGAACTAAGAAAGAGAAAGACAAATACCATATGATATCACTTATATCTGGAATCTAACATAGGGCACAAATGAACCTTTCCACAGAAAAGAAACTCATGGACTTGAAGAATAGACTTGTGGTTGCCAAGGGGGAGGGGGAGAGAGCAGGATGGATGGGGTGCTTGGGGTTAATAGATGCAGGCTATTGCTTTTGGAATGGATTAGCAATGAGATCCTGCTGTGTAATACTGGGAACTATATCTGGTCACTGATGATGGAGCATAATATGAGAAAAAAGAATGTATACATGTATGTGTAACTGCATCACCATGCTGTACAGTAGAAAATTGACAGAACACTGTAAACCAGCTACAATGGAAAAAAAGTCATTATAGGGCTTTTACGTCATGGCTCAGTGGAAACGAATCCAACTAGGAACCATGAGGTTGTGTGTTCAATCCCTGGTCTCGCTCAGTGGGTTAAGGATCTGGTGTTGCTGTGGCTCTGGTGTAGGTGAGCAACAACAGCTCCAATTAGATCCCTAGCCTGGAATTTCCATATGCCACGGGTGCAGCCTTCAGAAAGACCAAAAAAAAAAAAGTCATTATATAAAAAAAATTATAGGTATAAAAAAATAAAAAATACCTCAGTATAATAAAAGAAATGTATGAAAAGACTACAGCTAGTATCACACTGGTGAAGGACTGAAAACTTTTCCTTTAAGGTCAGAAATAAGAAAAGGATACCCACTCTCATAATTTCTATTCAACAGAGTATTCCAAGTCCTAGGCAGAAAAATTAGGAGAAAGAAAAGAAAGAAAGAAAGAAAGAAAGAAAGAAAGAAAGAAAGAAAGAGAGAGAGGGGGAGAGAGAGAGAGAAAGAGAGAGAGAGAGAGAGAGAAAGAAAGAGAAAAAGAAAGAAAGGAAGGAAGGAAGGAAGGAAGGAAGGAAGAGAAAGGAGAAAAAAAGGCATCCAAATCCAAAATGGAAAGAAATAAACTGATATTTGTTCACTGATGACATGTTCTTTTAAGTAGTAAGCCTTGAAGAGTCCACATAAAAACATGTTGGCATTAATAAAGGAACTCAGCAAAGTAGTAGGATAAAAAATCACCACAGAAAAATGAGCTGTGTTTTTATACATTAAAAAAGAATAATCCAAAAAGGAAATTAAGAAAATAGTTCCATTAATAGTAGTACCAAAAGTGATATATTTAAAAATAAACCTAACCAAAGAGGCAAAAGACTTGTACATTAAAAACAACAAATCATTGATGAAAAAAATTGGAGAGGGTACAAATAAATCCCATGGCTATGGATGGAAGTCTTAACATTGTTAAAATGTTAATCATGTGCAAAGTGATTTACAGAGTTGATGCAATCCTTATCAAAATCCCAATGTTTTTGCAGAAATAGAAAAAAATCATATAAAATTTATATGGTATCTCAGGAGACCCCAAATAACCAAACAATCCTGTAAAGAAGAATGAAGTTGGAGGGCTCACAGTTCCTATATAGACATATAAACCAATGAAATAGAATAGAGGGTTCAGAAATAAACTCTTGCACATACTCGGCAAATAATCTCTGACAAGGATACTAAAATGGAGAAAGGACAATATCTTCAACAAATAGGGTTGGGAAAACTGGATATACACATGCATAAAATAAAATTAGACCCTTACCTTACACTAATACAAAAATTAACTTAAAATTAATTAACTTAAAATTGATTAAATACTTAAATATAAGACCCAAATCTAAAACTCCCAGAAGAAAATATAGGAGAAAAGTTTCATGACATTGGATTTGGCAGTGAATTCTTGAATATGACACCAAAAGCACAGGCCATAAGAGTAAAAATACACAAATTGGGACTACACCAAACTTAAAGAAAACTATGAATCAAAGGACACAATCAACAGAGTAAAAAGGCAACCTACATAATGGGAAAAAAACAGTTGCAAATCATATATATGACATAGGAGTAGTAGTAAGTGGAATATATAGAGAAATCCTACAATTCAACAACAAAAATAATCAAAAATCAACAAAAATCAATTTTTCTCATTGAAAAATGGACAAAGGACTTTAATAAACATTTCTTTGCAATGATATACAATCATACTGAAATATGCTCAATAACAGTAATCACCAGAGAGATGTTAATCAATATCACAATGTAATCATGTTACACCCCATTAGGATGGCTCCTATCAAAGAAAACAGATATTAACTAATGTTGATGAGGATGTGGAGAAATAGGAAGACTTGTACGCTGTTGACTGGATTATAAAATGTTGCAATCACTATGGAAAATAATATGGTGTTTTCTCACGAAATTAAAAGTTGAACAACCACATGTACCAGAATTCCCACTTCTTGGTATATATCCAAAAGATTTGAAAGCAGGGTCTTAAGAGTTGTTTAGACATCCATGTTCATAGTAGCACTATTCACAATAGTCAAGATGCCAAATTTCATCAATAGAGGAATGAAGAAACATAATGTCATATATATATATATACATATATATAATATACATATATAATTTGAAATAACATCCATTCTTAAAAAGGATGGGGTTTCATCCTTTATTTATCCTTTATTTATTAATACATAAATATTTATTTTTATTCATAAATATTTATTCATAAATGTTCATTCATAAATATTCATTCATAAATATTTATTCATAAATATTTATTTATTTAATCTTGTCATTTACTACTACATGGATGAAACTTAAGGACATTAAGCTAACTCAAATAAACCTATTTCCAAAAGACCAGTAATGTATGATCCTACTAATACGAGGTAGCCAAAGTGGTCAAATTTTGCAGAATCAGAATGTAGAGTGGTAGTTACCAGAGGCTGACTGGATGGGGAAAAGAGATTTTTTAAATAGGTATAGAATCTCATGTCTGCAAGATAAAAAATGTTTGGAGATCTGTTTCACAACATTGTGAATATACTTAACACTATTGAACTGTATACTTAAAAATTGTTAATATGATCAATTTTTGCGTTATTTTTAACAACAAAGAAAAAAGCAGGGACAATTTGCTTGGATGCCAAGTTCAGAGAAGGTACTATGAGTTAATAAACTCTCCAGTAGTTTCAGAAATTATTAAACAATGGAGAAGATACACACGAAGATTAAATGTCCAAAGCTCAAAGATGACATGTAAGATTTTGAAATATGTATTTTTTTTCCAGTTTAACATTGAGGAGATTGAAGATCAGAGCACTTAAGTAAGTTGGCCAAAACCATGTAACTAGTTGTGGAAGAGATGACAGATCCACAACTGTTCATCTCCAGACATAGTATTCTTAAGAACTGGAAAATAATGTAGCTAATATTTATATTTATTGAGTATATACTATGTACCAGGCACTGCACCAAATTCTTTAAACATGTTATTTTAGTTCTTATGACAAACTGGTGAGTTAAATCTATATAATTATCCCCATTTCACTGAGAAGCAAAACACTGCTATTAAAGATATCATATACTATAATATGTACTATACCATCCAGTCAAAACAAAGGCGCTGTATTATTATCAGGAACAATTATACTTCTCACAAACAATTGTGTTTTTTGGTGACATTTTGGTCACTATATTCCATGAAATGAATTGTATTTTCCTCTTTAAATTGGGCACTAAGAAGCTTAGAGTCATATTTGGGGTTTACTTAAGGGCATTCCTTTTGTGTTTTAACTTCTTAATATTTATTTTACTTTCCCGCTACGTGTTTCCTTTTCCTCTAGATTTTCTTTCATTATTTATTGTATAAATCTTATATACTTGCTTACACAAAGTAAAATTTTAAAATAATGGCAGAAGCATTAAATATAAATATAATCAAATATATACTTAAATATTATTTAAATCAAAAATGAGATATTCTTCAGATATAAAATTAGCTACAGTTAAAAATTTATATTCAATGCTATCATGAATAGAGTGATATGTGAAAAAACTTTAGCAATATGTTTTAAATATGGCCAAATATTTATGTACAAATTTAACGTGGCATTATTTAAATCAAACTAGCAACAATGAAGCAAGATATGACAGTTCATAGACTGTAGTGTTGGGAAGTCGTTAAATTATATTTATAAGGAAGTTTGAACTGTAAGAGAAAGCCCTTATTACATAATGTCTGAAAAAAGTTATTCAGGAGTCAATACAGGTAATATATCTCAAGCATGCAAAAATAGAAAGAAAAAGGTTGATAGGAATATCCAAAGGATGTTGAAAATGGTTATCCATCAGTGGTTGGATAATGAATGATAAACTTTTCTTCTTTATGTTTTCTCTGTGTTCCAAAGTGTCTATATATGAAACAAATTGCTTTTACAGTCTGAGACAAAAATAATGGAATCAATATATGATAAATCTTCTCAAGGCTTTTTGTAAATTCCTTTACCCATTGAACAAGTTCAAAGGAGCAGTAGGCTCTTTCCATGGAGACAATAATGTAAGATTGCTGGAGGACAGGGAAACCATTAGAAAGTTTTGTTTCATTTATATATATATATATATATTGTGTGTGTGTGTGTGTGTGTGTGTGTGTGTGTGTGTGTGTGTGTGAAGAGCTCAATCAGTTTAATGGAAAGGAGAAAAACTTTCTGACAGCTAGATAGCTAACCAGGCCAGGGCTCTTTTCAAAGAAGAAATGGGGAAATAACTTCAAATTTGACAAAAATTAACACAACCAAAGAGGACTGTGGGACACCATCCAACCAACATACACATAATGGGAGTCATAAAAAGAGAGAAAAAGAGGGAGTGGTGGAAAAATTATTTGAAGATGTAATGGCCCCCTAAATCCCCAATTTGATGAAAACCATCATTATACATATTCAAAAATCTCAACTCTAAGTAGTATAAACTCAAAGAGATACACTCATATACATATCCTAATAAAACTCTCAAAAATTAAAGAGTTTTGAAAGCAGCAAGAGAGAAGCGACAAATCACAAAACAGAGATCCTTAATATGTTTCACAGCTCTTTTCTCAACAGAAGCCATACAGATCAGAAGGCAGTGGGATGACATTCAAAGTTGTGAAAGAAAAAAAAAGTCTGTCACCAATTCTTTTATAGCAAAATATCCTCCAAAAATTAAGGATAAATTAAGATATTCCCTCTTAAACAAAAACAGAAGGCATTTGTCACTAGTAGACCTACCCTATAACAAAGATTAAAGGGAGTCCTTCTGGCTGAAAGGAAAGGACACTACATAGTAATTCAACTCCACAAGAAGAAATAAAGAAAACCAAAAAAGGTCACTACATAGGTAAACATAAAATATAGTGTAAATGTAGTTTGTTTATAATTCCTTTTTTTCTTTTAGATTAAAAACACAACCACATAAAATAATAAGTGCAAATCTAGCTTGATGGGCACACAATGTCTAAAGAAATAATGTGAATAATAATATCATGAAGGTGGGGTAATGGAGATATATAGTAGCGAATTTTTTGTGTATGGTTGAACAGTTATATTGGCATTAATCTCAACTATATTTTTATAAATTAAGTTTTTAATTGCAATCCCAAGGGAAAGTCACTAAGAAAATAACTCAAAAATATATAATAAAAGAAAAAATAAGTGATTAAAATAGGACCTTAGAAAATGTCTATTTAAGGCATTTACATTCTGAAGGCAGTAATGAAGGAATTAAATATCACAAAAGATATAAAATTTATAGAGAAGAAATAGTAAAAAAAAATAAAAAGCAGAAGTATGTCCTTCCCTATCAGTAATTGCATTTGTTTAAATAGATTAAACTCTGACTGAAAATAGGAATTGGTAGGAGTTCTCTTGTGGCATAGTGGATTAAAGATCCAGTGTTGTTGCAGTTCTGGTCATGGTGCAGCAGAAACAAATCTGACTAGGAACCATGAGGTTGTGGGTTCGATCCCTGGCCTTGCTCAGTGGGTTAAGGATCTGGCATTGCCATGAGCTGTGGCATAGTTCACAGACACAGCTCAGACCTGATGTTGCTGTGGCTGTGGCGTAGGCCGGCAGCTGTAGCTCCGATTGGACCCCTAGTCTTGGAACCTCCATATGCCATGGGTGCGGCCCTAAAAAAAAAATCCAGTGTTGTCACTGCAGCAGCTTAGGCTGCTGCTGTGGTGTGGGTTTGATCCCTGGCCTGGAAACTTCCACATGCTGTAGGTGTGCCCAAAAAAAGTTGATATTGGCAGAATGTATTAAATAAAAACATGATCTGACTATATGCTGTCTAAAAGATAATCACTTTATATTCAAAGACCCAAATCATTTTAAAGTAAACAAATGGAAAAAAGGTATTATTGCCTATAACACTCAAAGAAAACAGGAATGGCTACACTAATAGCAATATACTTTACCACAAAAATTGTTCCTGGAGACAAGAACATTTATAATGATAAGTCAATCCATCAAGAAGATATAACAATTATCAACATGTATACAACAAACAACATAGCCCTAAAATATAGGAAGAAAACTGAAATAATTTAACAGAGAAGTAGACAATTCAACTATAATAATAGTTTGAGACTTCAACATTTCATGTTCAATAATAGAGTAACTACAAAGAATACCATCCAGGAAATATAAGCTTAGCAACTCTTTGTATCAATGAGGCCTAAAAGACAACTATAGAATACCAACAGCATCAGATGCATTCTTTTCAAGTACTCATGGAACATTCTCAAGGATAGACTGTATGTTAGGTTACAAAAAAATCTTGATAAACTTTAAATATGGAAGTCATGCAAAGTATGGTCTCTGACTACAGTGGAATATAATTAGAAATAAAACAGCACACTTCTAAATAACCAATGGATCAAAGAAAAAATAAACCACAAGGGAAATTAGAAAATACATCATAAAGAATAAAAATATAAACACAACACACCAAAACTTATGGGTTGAAGTGAAAGGAGTTGTGAGGGAAATTTATAGCTGTGAACATCTATATTAAAAAAGAAAAAAGAGGAATTCCCTTCATGGCTCAGCAGTAATGAACCCAACTAGAATCCATGAGGATGCAGGTTCTATCCCTGGCCTCACTCAGTGGGTTAAGGATCTGGTATTGCTGTGAGCTGTACAGTAGGTTGCAGATGTGGCTCAGATCCTGTGTTGCTGTGGCTGTGGTATAGGGCAGCAGTTGTAGCTCCAATTCGACCCTGGTCCTGGGAAATTCCATATGACGCAAGTGTGGCCTAAAATAAGAAAAAAAAGAGAAAAAAAAGAAAGAAGAAAAAGAAAAGAAAAAAGATGGAGTTCCTGCTGTGCCTCAGGGGGTTAAGAATCTGACTAGTGTCCATGAGGATTCAGGTTTTACCCCTGGCCTCACTCAGTAGGTTAAAGTATCTGGCATTGCTGTGGCTGTGGTATAGGCCAGCAGCTGCAGCTCTGATTAGACCCCTAGCCTGGGAACTTCCAGGTGCTGCAAGTGTGGCCTAATAAAAGCAAAAAAATAAAATCAAATCAATAACTTAAACTTCCACCCTGAGACACTGGAAAGAAAAGAAAAAGCTAACTCAAAAGTAGGACAAGGAAGGAAATAATAAAGATTAAAGAGGAAATAAATAAAATACAAAATAGAAAAAAAGATAATCAATAGAACTCAAAGTTGGTTATTTGAAAAGATCACTAAAATTGACAAATCTTTAACCAGACTGGTAAAACAAAAAAGGGGAAAAGACTGAAATTACTAAAATTAGGAATGAAAGAGGAAATTACTACTGACATTACAGAAATTAAAAGGATAATAAGAGTATCATAAATAATTGAATACAAACATATTAGATAACCTAGATAAAAATAGATACATTTATATAAATGCATAAACTAGAGAAACAGACTCAAGAAGAAAGTCTAAATACCTATAGTAAGAGACTGAGTTAGCAATCTAAAAACTTCCAACAAAGAAAAGCCTAAGATAAGATGACTTCACTGGAAAAATTAATACGACTCCTCAAATTCTTACAAAAAGTAGGAGAATCACTTCTTAGATCATTCTGGAAGTCATAATTACTCTGATACAAAAGCCAGATAAAGGCCTCACAAGAAAAGAAAACGACAGACAAATATCAGCTATGAATATGGATTCTATTTTTATATTACTCAATGAATTTAATATATTTATAGTTGTACAATGATCATCACAATCTAATTTTGTGATATTTCCAGCCCAAACCCCCAGCATCCCCCAACCCCCCAACCTGTCTCATTTAGAAACCATAAGTTTTTCAAAGTCTGTGAGTCAGTATCTGTTCTGCAAAGAAGTTCGTTGTGTCCTTTTTTCAGATTCCACATGTAAGTGATAGCATATGATGTTGGTGTCTCATTGACTGACTGGCTTCACGTAGCATGATATTTTTTTTTTTTGTCTTTTTGTCATTTCTTGGGCCGCTCCAGCGGCATATGGAGGTTCCCAGGCTAGGGGTCAAATCGGAGCTGTAGCCACCGGCCTACGCCAGAGCCACAGCAATGCAGGATCTGATCCACGTCTGCGACCTACACCACAGCTCACAGCAACACGGGATCCTTAACCCACTGAGCAAGGCCAGGGATTGAACCCGCAACCTCATGGTTCCTAGTCGGATTCGTTAACCACTGAGCCACGATGGAAACTCCAGCATGATAGTTTTGAGGTCCATCCATGTTGCTAAAAATGCTGTTATTTAGAACTATTATTACCACAATCTTGTGAATCAACTATACTTCAATAAAGTTTTTTTTTTAAAAAAAGATCACTAATACCAGTGTAGTGGGGAAAATTCTCTGGGATCGAATCCTGGCTCCACCACTGACTGTGTGACAGTGAAAAAGAGAAAGACAAATATCATATGATTCACTTAAATGTAGAATCTAATAAAAATGATACAAAAGAATTTATTTAAAAAACATAACATACCTAGGAGTAAACCTACCTAAAGAGACAAAAGAACTGTTCTGAAATCTATTTGACACTGATGAAAGAAATCAAAGAGGACACAAATAGATGGAAAGACATACCATGCTCTTGGATTGGAAGAGTCAGTATTATCAAAATGATGATACTACCCAAGGCAATCTACAGATTCAATGCAATCCCTATCAAATTACCAAGGACATTTTTCACAGAACTAAAAAAAAAAAAAAAAAGCTTAAAATTTGTTTGGAAGCACAAAATACCCAGAATGGCCAAAGACATCCTGAGAAACAAAAATGGAGCTGGAGGAATCAGGCTCCCTGAATTCAGACTATACTACAAAGCAACAATGATCAAAACCGTATGGTACTGGCACAAAGGCAGAACTATAGATCACTGGAACAGGATAGAATGCCTGAGAGTATCTTTCGATGAACAAAAGTTCACATAAACCACACAGAGTACAGTTAATATTTTTCATCCATTATGATTTACTCATATACGCATTCAAATTTGTATTTTAAAATAGTTTTTGATGTTTTGATTTTGCTTAAAAATCTTTTCCATTTGGTTACATTCTGTAGAGCAGTAGTTTTCTGGACAAAATGTAATAAAACTGACTTTTATAAACAAAATAAGGAAGCACACATGGTCTCCCACTTGAAATTTTTAAAAATCTATTTAAAATTTTTGGGGTAAATAGGAGTTCCACACCAAAGTTATAGGATTTCTAAAAAAAAAAAAAAGATAACAAAAACACTGCCGGGGATCTGTGGAACACATTTAAAACAGTAATTGAAGAAAACTTTTAGAGTCTTAAACACTTTCCTAAAGAAAAATAAAACAAATTCTAACCTGAAAAAGCTGGAGAAAGAACAGTAAATAAGCCTAAATAAATCATGAGAAAATAATGAACTGGAGAAGAGAAAAATGTTAGAAAAAGTAAATAGACTCACTTGCTACTAATAAATAAAAATACAGAAATCACTTGTTTATGATATAATAAGGGACAATAACAATTGAAATATGAGGACTTTAAAGAAATTATTTTAATTTTTTCTATTCTTATATGCATCTAACATGAAAGATGAAATGTATCATTTCTTAGCAAAAATTATTTTCCAGTATTAATCCAATTAAAACTAGAAAGTTTAAGTAAACTGACTTCCAATAAAAAGAAAAAGAGAATTAAAAATATTCCCACTAAAAGTAGGAGGCTTCAGTGTTTTCAAAGGACCATTCTTCTAATATTCAAAACCAGATAGTCCCAAATGCTCTACAGACTTTTTAAGATAATAAAAAGTGAAGAAAACTTGGAGTTCCCATTGTGGCTCAGTGGGTGAAGAATCCAACTAGTATCCATGAGGATGTGAGGGCGATCCCTGGCCTCACTCCTTGAGTTAAAGGATCCAGCGTTGCCCTGAGCTGCACTGTAGGTAGCAGACGCAGCTCCGATCTGGCATTGCTGTGGCTGTGGCGAAAGCCAGCAGCTGCAGCTCCGATTCCACCCCTAGCCCGGGAAGCTCCATATGCTGCAGGTGTGGCCCTAAAAAGAAAAAAAAAATGAAGAAAACTTTATGATTGTTCTTTAATGAAGCAACTAAAACATTGATATCCAAATCTAATAAGATAAAAATATGAGACTGATATAATTTTTGAATATCATATATTAAATATATCATTTATACTGTGTATAATATATACACACTGAATATTATAAGAATATGTATTCTATACATATTTTATACACTCATGCAGCCACAATATATATATAATCTTATACTAAATCCAGCATCTATTTAAAAAAATTGAAGTATAGTTGATTTACAATCCAGCATCTTTTAAAATGATGATATACTAAATCCAATTTATTTCTATTTAAGAATAGAGTTTATCTTATAATTTTCTATTCATATGTCCTTGCCACTTGTTCCCTATTGGTGGGACAATAAATTCTCAGAAATTTATTTGAAACTTCTCAGGGTTGATCATTATAAGAGAAGTCTGCAGTGCAATTTGACATTAAGAAAAGAGAAGTTAACCTGGCAGCACAACTTCTGGATATTAATTTTAAGAAAAAAAGTTAGTGATGAATAAGAAGTTTACATATAGCATACCTGTTATAAATGTATTTTGAAAATGAAATATTACAAATTAATTGTCTATGTAATACTTTCCAATTATTCCCACTCAACCATCACTGGATAAATTAACCATCTTTGGCAACAGCAAGTGTCAAGAAAAGCAGTTATGACAGCAGACTGCCATAATGGCTGACAACTCCCACCAAATCAAACGTACCACCAAGAGAGGCATGCCACTCTCTCCCAAGTTAGGATCTCATCTAACATAAATATGACATTGGGCTCATAAAATCTGGTTATTTTGATCCTGCTCAAAAGGACAGTGCTAGAGTAAGAAACCAGTAGAACTTTAAATGGCCATATAGAGTGGCATGCCAGATTGGTGTCTGCAGGAGGCCCAAACAATGAAGTGGTGATAGTTAAAGATACATGTGAAGTTTGATGGGAGTTAAGGGTCCAATTTCTTTTCATATGAGTTTCTAACTGATTCAGCATTATCAGTTAAAAAGACTTTCCTAAGAACTACAGGTTTGAGAAGCACAGAGCTGGAAGGAACATCATAGCTACCTATAAAACAAGATAATGAGCTGGGAAAAAGTTTAAAATAATGACTTTTTGGGAACCCTTCTGAAAATAAATCTCCCATGGAAAACTTCTACCACAAAATCTAGTGACAGATGTGTGCTTGCAGGTAGACCGAGAACCTGAACATTTGCTTACCTAGGGCAAACACTCTTATATCTACTGTCCTATATATGTCCAGCATTCATTAAAAACATGAGATATACGAACAAAACAAAATATTTTCTGAAGAGAGAAGACAATCTATATCTAATTTTGAACCAGACCTAATTTTGATATAGATGTTGAAACTATAAGAAGGAATTAAAAACAACGATGACTAATATATTAAAATCTCTAAGGAGAAATATTCAAGATCAGATATATAATTTTAGCAGAGACGTGAAAACTATGAGGAAGAATCAAATGGAAGTGGTAAAAATAAAAATACAACACATCCTCAAATCAAAATTGAATTAAACTATAACAAAAATATAGAAGGTCTTTGAGTGCTTGAAAACTAAACAACAAATTTCTAAATAACTCATGGGTCAAAAAAGAAGTCTAACTTAAATTTAAAAATAATTGAATGAGGAGTTCCCGTCGTGGCGCTGTGGTTAACGAATCCGACTAGGAACCATGAGGTTGCGGGTTCGGTCCCTGCCCTTGCTCAGTGGGTTAACGGTCCGGCGTTGCCGTGAGCTGTGGTGTAGATTGCAGACGCGGCTCGGATCCCGCGTTGCTGTGGCTCTGGTGTAGGCCGGTGGCTACAGCTCCGATTCGACCCCTAGCCTGGGAACCTCCATATGCCGTGGGAGCGGCCCAAAGAAATAGCAAAAAAGAAAAATAAAAAAAATAAAAAAAAAAAGACTAAAAATAATTGAATGAAATGAAAATGAAAATATATCATATAAAAATTTGTGGAATACAGCCCTAAAAAGCAAAAAAAAAAAAAAAAATTGTGGAATACAGTCAAAGCTCTGCTTAGAGGGAGATTTATAATGTTAAATGCATATGTTAAAAAGAAGGGATATCTAAAACCCAGTCACCTAAGCTTCCACCTCAATAGAGAAAGAAGAACAAATTAAAGCTAAAACAAGTAGAAGTAAGGAAAGAATAAAGATTAGAGTGGAAATTAACAAAATGGAAATAGATAAATAAAGTCAGTGTGATAAAATTCTAATGAGGCCAACAAATACGGCTCAAATCCAGGATCAGTAGTTCCCACTGTGGCTCAGCAGAAACGAACCTGACTAGTATCCATGAGGATGTGGGTTTGATTCCTGGCTCTGCTCAGTGGGTTAAGGATCTGGCATTGCTGTGAGCGGTGGTGTAGGTCACAGACATGGCTCAGATCTGGCGTGGCTATGGCTGTGGCTTGCAGCTGTAGCTTTAATTCAACCCCTGGCCTGGGAACTTCCATATGCTGCACCTATGGCCGTAACACACACACACACACACACACACACACACACACACACACACACACACACACACTTCAGGATCAGATATGAAAGAGGGAAAATTACTGCTGATTCCACAGGATACTAAGGAGATATTATCAGCTGCCCTATATCAACAAATTCAATAATTTAGACGAAATGGATTAATTCCTCGGATGATACAAACTACCAAAATTCACTGAATATATGAACAGTTCTATGAAATACATTCTGAAATACTTTTCAAAAAATAATTCTCCAGGCCCAGATGATTTCATTGGGAAATTTACCAAACTTTCAAGGAAGAAACACCACCAATGCTATGCATTATCATCTGGAAGGTAATAGAAGAGGAACACTTCCTAAAGCTTTTTATATAGCTAGGATTACAATAATAAAGAGCCAGACATAATATTATGAGAATAGAAAAGTATAGAACAGTATTCCTCTTGAACATATACACAAATATCTTCAATAATATGTTTGGAAATCAAATCCTAAAGTATATAAAAAGATAACATATCACAATCAAATTCAGTTCATCTGAAGAATGCAAGCTGGTCTGACATTTGAAAATAAATAGATATAATTCATCAAATTAACAGATTAAAAAGAAAAAAATATTATCTCAGTAAATGTAGAAAAACAATTAAAAAATTAATATCCATTCATGATAAAAATACTCAGCAAACTAGGAAAACATTGGAAGTTCCTTAACATAATAAAATGTACCTATAAAAAACCTAAAGCCAAGATCATACTTGGTATTGAGGGAATGAACACATTCTCACGAAGATTAAGAGCAAGGCAAGGATGTTGCTTCTCATCATTCTTTTTTTTTTTAAATTTGTGTGTGTGTGTGTGTGTGTGTGTGTGTGTGTGTGTGTGTCTTTTTTGCTATTTCTTTGGTCCGCTCCCCGCGGCATATGGAGGTTCCCAGGCTAGGGGTCAAATCGGAGCTGTAGCCACTGGTCTACCCCAGAGCCACAGCAACGCGGGATCCGAGCCGCGTCTGCAACCTACACCACAGCTCACGGCAATGCCGGATCGTTAACCCACTGAGCAAGGGCAGGGATCGAACCCGCAACCTCATGGTTCCTAGTCGGATTCGTTAACCACTGCGCCACGATGGGAACTCCTAAATTTATTTTTTAATGTATTTTAAAAATATTTTTATTAAAGCATAGTTGATTTACAATGTCCCTTCAGTTTTTTTCTGTACAGCAACATGACCCAGTCATACATATATATGCATTCTTTTTTTTCATACTATCTCCCATCATGTTCTAACCCAAGAGATTGGACAGAGTTCCCTGTGCTATATAGTAGGACCCCATTGCTTATCCATTCTAAATGTAACAGTTTGCATCTACCAACCCCAAACTTCTGGTCCATCCCACTTCCTCCCCTCTCCCCACTGGCATCCACAAATCTGCTCTCCATGTCCATGATCTCTTTCTATTTTGTAGATGGGATCATTTGTGCCATATTTTATTTTTTTTATTTTTTATTTTTTTTTCCCACTGTACAGCAAGGGGGTCAGGTTATCCTTACATGTATACATTACAATTACAGTTTTTCCCCCACCCTTTCTTCTGTTGCAACATGAGTATCTAGACAATAGTTCTCAATGCTATTCAGCAGGATCTCCTTGTAAATCTGATTCCACATGTGTGATATCATAAATTTGTCTTTCCTTTTCTGATTATTCCACTTAGTATGAGAATCACTAATTGCATCCATGTTGCTACAAATGGCATTATTTTGTCCTTTTAATGGCTGAATAGTATTCCATCGTCTACAGGTATCACATCTTCTTAATCCATTCATCTGTTAATGGACATTGTTGTTTCCACGTCTTGGCTATTGTGAATAGTGCTGCAATGAACATAGGGGTACATGTATCTTTTTTTCTTTTTTTCTTTTTAGGGCTGCACCTGCAGCATATGGAAGTTCCCAGCCTAGGGGTCGAATTGGAGCTGCAGCTGCTGGCCTACTCACAACCACACCAATACCAGATCCAACTGCATCTGCCACCTACGCCACAGCTTGCAGGGATACCGGATCTTTAACCTACTGAGCAAGGCCAGGGATCAAACCCACATCCTCACATACAATATATTGAATTCTTCATCTGCTGAGTCACAATGAGAACTCTGCATGAATCTTTTTGAATTATAGTTTTGCCCAGATATATGGCCAGGAGTGGGATTGCTGGATCATGTGGTAGTTCTATATTTAGTTTTCGGGGAAAACTCCATACTGTTTTTCATGGTGGTTTTACCAATTTACATACCTACCAACAGTGTAAGAGGGTTCCCTTTTCTCCACACCCTCTCCAACATCTTTTATTTGTTGACTTGTTAATGATGACCATTCTGACCAGTGTGAAGTGGTACCTCACTGGAATTTTGATTTGCATTTCTCTAATAATTAGTGATGTTGAGCATTTTTTCATGTGCCTGGTGGCCATCTGTGTGTCTTCTTTGGAGAGATGTCTATTTAGGTCTTCTGCCCATTTTTAATTGGTTGTTTGGTTTTGTTGTTGTTGTTGTTGTTGAGTTATGTGAGCTGTTTGTATATTTTGGAGATTAGGCCCTTGTTGATTGCATTGTTTGCAAAGATTTTCTTCATTCTGTGGGTTGTTTTTTCATCCTTTAATGGTTTCCTTTGCTATGCAAAAGCTTTTGAGTTTAATTAGGTCCTATTGGTTTATTTTTGTTTTACTGTCATTATGCTAGGAGGTGGATCAAACGAGATGTTGCTGTGATTTATGTCAAAGAGCATTCTGCCTATGTTCTCCCCTAGGAGTTTTAGAGTATCTGGCCTTATATTTAGGTCTTTAATCCATTTTGAGTTTATTTTTGTGTATGGTGTTAGAGAGTATTCTAATTTCATTATTTTACATGTGCTGTCCAGCTTCCCAGCACCATTTGTTAAAGAGACTCTCTCTCTTCCGCTGTATGTTCTTGCCTCCTTTGTCATAGATTAGTTGACCATAGATGCTTGGGTTAATTTCTGGGCTTTCTACCCTGTTCCATTGATTTATATTTCTGTTTCTGTGTCAGTACTGTATTGTTTTGACGACTGTAGCTTTGTAGTATTGTCTGAAATCAGTAAGTCTGATTCCTCCAGTTCCATTTTTCTTTTTGAATATTGCTTTGTCTATTTGGGGTCTTTTGTGTTTCCATACAAATTTTAAAATATTTTGTCTTAGTTCTGTGAAGAATGTCACTGGTAATTTGATAGGGATTGCATCAAATCTGCAGATTGCCTTGGGCAGTATAGTCATTTTGACTATATTGATTCTTCTAATCCAAGAGCATGGTATATATTTCCATCCAATGGATCATCTTTGATTTCTTTCATTGGTGTCTTATAGTTTTCAGAATATCGTTCTTTTGTTCTTTAGGTAGGCTTCTTTCTAGGTATTTTCTTCTTCTTGATGTGATGACTAGTGGGATGTTTTCCCTAATTTCTTTTTCTTGTCTTTCATTGTTAGTATATGGAAATGCAATATATTTCTGTGTATTAATTTTGTATACTGCAACTTTGCCAAATTCATTGATGAGCTCTGTTTTCTGGTAGTGTCTTTAGAATTTTCCAGATATAGTGTCATGTCATTTGCAAACAGCAATAGTTTTACTTCTTGTTTTCCAATTTGGATTCCTTTTACTTCTTTTTCTTCCCTGATTTCCATGGCTAGGACTTCCAAAACTATGCTAAATAACGTTGGTGAAAGTGAACATCTTTTCTTGTTCCCGATGCTCTCAGTTTTTCACCACTGAGAATGATGTTGGCTGTGGGTTTGTCATATAAGGCTTTTATTATGTTGAGTTAGGTTCCCTCTATGCCCATTTTCTGGAGAGTTTTTATCAGAAATGGGTGTCGAATTTTGTCAAAACCTTTTTCTGCATCTACTGAGATGATCTTATTTTTCAGTTTGTTGATGTGGTGTATCACACTGATTGATTTGAAAGATATTGAAGAATCATTGCATCCTTGGGATAAATCTTAATTGATTATGGTGTGTGATCCTTTTAAAGTATTGTTGGATCCAGTTTTCTGATTATGGTTGAGGATTTTTGCATCTATGTTCAGCAGAGATATTGGCCTGTAATTTTCTTTTATTGGGGTATCTTTGTCTGATTTTGATATCAGGGTGATGGTGGCCTCATAAAATGAGATTGGGAGGGAGTTCCCATCGTGGCGCAGTGGAAACGAATCTGACTAGGATCCATGAGGTCACACGTTTGATCCCTGGCCTCTCTCAATGGGTTAAGGATCCAGCATTCCCCTGAGCTGTGGTGTACATTGCAGATGCGGCTCGGATCTGGCATTGCTGTGGCTGTGGTGTAGGCCATCAGCTACAGTTCCAATTCGACCCCTAGCCTGGGAACCTCCATATGCCACAGGTGCAGCCCTAAAAAAGCAAAAAAAAAAAAAAAAAAAAAAGAGAGATTGGGAGTGTTTCTTCCTCTGCAATTTCTTGGATGAGTTTCAGAAGAATAGTTGTTAACTCTTCTCTGAATGATTGATAGAATTTACTTGGGGAGCCATTGGGTCCTGGACTTTTGTTTTTTGGAAGTTTTTAAAATCACATTTTCAATTTCAGTACTTGTGATTAATCTATTCATATTATCTATTTCTTCCTGGTTCAGTCTTGGTAAGCTGTCCATTTCTTCTAAGTTTTCCATTTTATTGGCATATAGCTGCTTATAATAGTCTCTTATGATCCTTTGTATTTCTGTGGTGTCAGTTTTAACTTCTCCTTTTTCATTTCTAATTTTATTGATTCGAGCCTTCTCCCATTTTTGCTTGATGGATCTGGCTAAAGGTTTATCCATTTTGTTGATCTTTCCAAAGAACCAATTGTCAATTTCATTGACCTTCCCTATTGTTTTCTTTGTCTTCATGTCATTAATTTCTGCTCTGGTCTTTACAGTTTCCTTCCTTCTACTAATTTTGGGCTTCGCCTCTTCTTCCTTCTCTAGATGTTTTAGGTGTAAGGTTAGGTTGTTTGTTTGAGCTTTTTCTTGTTTCCTGAAATAAAGAGTGTATTGTCATAAACTTCCCTCTCAGAACTGCTTTTGCGGTGTTCCTCATCACTCTTATTCAACATTCTAGTAGAAGTCTTAGCCATTATAATAAGAAAAAGAGGGAGTTCCCATCGTGGCGCAGTGGAAACGAATCCAACTAGGAACCATGAGGTTGTGGGTTTGATCCCTGGCCTCGCTCAGTGGGTTAAGGATCTGGCATTGCTGTGAGCTGTGGTGTAGGCTGGCAGCTGTAGCTCCAATTCGACCCCTAGCCTGGGAACCTCCAGATGCCTCAGGTATGGCCCTAAAAAGAAAAAAATAAATAAATAGGAAATAAAGTATCAATATTGTAGAGGAAGAAATACAACTATTTTTATTAAGAGATAAAATTACAGTGACAAAATCCTAAGGAATCTATTAAAACTCTCCTAGAATTAATACATAAGTTTAGTAAGGTCACAGACTACAAAGCCATATACAAAACGTAAACTGTTTAGCAGCAATGCATAATTACAATTTAAAATTAAAATGCAATTTAAAATAGCACTAAACTTTTGAGATACTTAGAAATCTAACAAAATATTTGGATGATCTGTGTGCTGAAAAGTAGAAAACATTGATGAAAGAAATTTTTTAAAAATGTAACTAAACATAGGTATATAATGTACGATTGTGCAATATTGTTAAGATGTTAATTAAGCCCAATTCATTGATAGACTCAGTGAAACTCTGATGAAAATCTCAGCAAGAATTTTGTAGATAGTGACAAGCTGATTCTAAAGTTTACATGGAAAGGCAAAGGAAGCCGAATAGTGAAAGAACTCTGGGGGAAAATACTATGTTAAAAGGCTTACATAATTTGATTTTAAGACATATTATAAAGCTATGATAATATCATAGATAATAGTGTACTGGTAAACGGATAGACATATAGATCAATGGAACAGAATAGGGTCCAGAAGTAGACTCACACAAATATTATCAACTGATTTTTAACAAAGAGGCAAAGGCAATTCAAAAGGTTAGTCTTTTCAATGAAAGATGCTGGTAAATTCGTATATCCATAAAACACCCATAAGAATAAAAAACCCAACAGCAACAAAACTTCTTAACATATACTTCACACCTTATACAAAATTTAACTCAAAATGAATCAAAGCCCTAAACGTAAGAGGGAAAACTTCTTAAGAAAGTATAGGAGAAAATATGTCTGATCTTGGGTTTGGCAGTGAGTTTTTAGATATCACACCAATAACAAAATACATAAAATATTTGAAAGATGATAGGGAGTTCCTGTCATGGCTCAGTGGGTTACAAACCTGGCTTGTATCCTTGAAGATGTGAGTGGCCTCACTCAGTGGGTTAAGGATCCAGCATTGCCATGAGCTATGGTGTAGGTTGCAGATGCAGCTCGGATCCCATGTTGCTGTGGCCATGACCTAGGCTGGCAGCTGCAGTTCTGATTTGACCCCTAGCTTGTGAACTTCCACATGCTTCAAGTGTGACCCAAAAAAGATGATAAAATGCAAATGCATCTTATCAAATGTTAAAACTTGCTTTGTGAAAGACGCTAATAAGAGAATAAGAAGACAAGCGACATGAACAGCTCCCTCTGCAGCCATTTTGATTTGACCTTTCTCCCCTCTGCTAAATCATTTACCATTCTTTCAAATATTTTCTGTCCTCATGCATTGTAGCTTAGGGTTATATATGTCTTAGAGTTTTATTAAATGTGGAATGTTTCAGTATCTCATTTACCTTATTGTTTGAGAGCGATTTTTTTTGAAGAAGAAGACTAGGGTATAGGAAGGCCTTTACTATTTTGCAATTTTAAGTCAATAAATGATTTCAATGAGTTACAGCAACAGCTGAATTACCCCCCCCCAAAAAAAGGCTCAAGATCTGGACACACCAGTATCCATGAACAGCAGGGAACTGGGAGGAGGGAGGTGAAAAAAGAAAACAGGGGAAATGTGTGAAAGCCCTTTAAGGAGTCTTATTCTCCAGGTCCCCATACTCGCGTGATACAGAATTAATCATTTCAGGAGGGAAAAAAACAGATTTGGGGTTATCATACTTAGTGAGGGGCAAGGATGAGGTAGGGGACTGAAAACAGAATTAAGAAGTCCATACATCCCCTGCTGGCTCCAGAAAGCAGAGAGCCAGACTGGTGCTCCTCCAGTAGCAGAGGACCCCTCTCTGGAGAAATGGACAACCTGAAGTAATACATATTGACTCTGAAATGTGAGATTCCTAATATTTCTTTTTTTTTTCATTTTTAAACTTCTATTGAATTGTAATTGATTTATAATGTTGTGAAAATTTCCCTCCTAACTACATTTTTTTTTTTGGCCATGTGCATGGCATGCAGAAGTGCCCAGGCAAGGGATCAAACCTGAGCCACAGCAGTGACAATGCTGAATCCTTAACTGCTAGGCCACCAGGGAACTCCCCCTAATATCTAAAGAAATATATTTTAACTTTGAAACAGAAATAAGGCACAATTTAAAAGGACCAAATTAAAAGAAGACCCTCTCAGAAATGGTTAAAGCCTGGGAAGAAAGATGTCTATTAAAGGTCTGGATGATAAAGAAACGGTAAAAGTAGAGTAAAAGATACAAAGAGATTAAAAATAGGAGAGAAAAATAAGAAAAAATCAGAATAATCTTGAAAAGCCAGAACCTAACAGCATTCTAGAAAGAGTGAATAGAAGAACCAAGAGGATGAAACTCTCAAGTATTTAATTCAAAAAATGCCCCTTGAACTGATGGAGTTTTAAGGGGCACACTCAGTGCTTAGCATAATGAATTTTAGAAGTATCTATATCAAGCCATGTAAATGTGAAATTCCAAAATTTCAAACCAGAGATAAAGATTCTAAACCTCCCTGAGATTGGAAAAAATAGGTCACATAACAAAACACTTGGAATCAGGTCAACAAACTTCTCATCTGTATCATTAGAAGCTAGAAGACAATGGGCCATACCTCAAAATCCTGAGTGACAATTCAGTCTAGAGTTCTATACCAAGCCCACCTATCATACAGCTGAGAACATAATCAAGACATTTTTAGATCTGAAAACTCTTTAAGAAAAAGAAAGCTACAGGATCCAGAAATTAGGATTAAGCACATCATTCTCAAGATGATAGTTAAGTTCCAGGATGACACTAATGCAGGATCTGATTAACCAATCCAGATGGAAGAGGACAGAAGCTTCCAGAAGGAATGTCTTCAGGAAAAAAAAGTAGAGCTCATGGGTTAGCTCATCCTCAGGAAATCATACAGAATTTTAAAGAGCTGCTAAAACAAGAGACCTAGAGACTCAAAGAAGAGTAAAGGAATGAAAAGACTGGGGTAATTTAACTCCAGGAAAAACAAAATATGTACACAAGGAAGGAAACAAAAACATAATATACTTGGCTCAGCTATGAATATTTACATAGCCATTAAAGATTGAATATAGATTCAACCAGAATTGTAATATAATTTCATTAAAGTAAATGAGCAAAGAAATAAAGAAGGTTTAAACTTGATGACTCAAGAGCTCTAAAATGTCATTTTAAATTGGTGGACAATATTAGAAGAAAGTGGAAACTGGGAATGGAATGGCAGATGAAGGTCATGGGTAGCTTATTTTGTTCTCTACTGCTATTTGACTAAGTATCTACAAGGATTATTTTTGATAAAAATTTTTAAAATTAAATAAAACATATTCATTGCATATTCAAAAAAGACAAGCTAGACTAGAGGCTTGCAATATTTGATACATCATATCCATAATATATAAAGAACTCTTAAAACTCAAGAATAAAAAAGAATCCAATTTTAAAATGAGCAAAAGATCTAATAGAATCTTCACCAAAGATTTACAGATTGCATACAAGCATATGAAAAATGCCCCAAATCATTTGTCATTAGGTGAAAGTAAGTTAAAACTATTACACTGTATCATTATATGCCATTGCAATTGCTAAAAGCAAAACAAAACAAATAAGCAAAACACACCTGACATACCAAATGCTGAAGAAAATGCATAACAACAGGGACTCCCATTCACTGCTGGTGAGAATTCAAAATAGTACAATCACTTTGGTAGAGTGTTTAGCATTTCTTATCAAGTTAAACATACATTTACCACTTGACCTGAAAATGCCATTCCTGAGCATTTACTGAGTGAGTTGAAAATTTAGGAGTTCCCTTTGTGGCTCGGTGGGTTAAGAACCCAACATGGTGTCCATGAGAACATGGGTTTGATTCCTGGCCTCGCTCAGTGAGTTAAGGATGCAGCTTTGCCACAAGCTGTGGCATAGGTTGCAGATACGGCACAGATCCGGTATTGCTGTGGCTGTGGCATAGGCCAGCAGCTGCAGCTCTGATTCGACCCCTAGCCCAGGAAGTTCTATGTGCTGTAGGTGCAGGCTTAAAAAGAAAAAAAGAAAAAAGAAAATTTACATACACACAAAGATCCTACATGCAAATGTTTAAAGCAGCTTTATCTATAATTGACCAAAACTGACAAAAACTAAGATGTCTTTCAATAAATGTTGGAAATAAACGTTGTAGTACATCTACAGAAATAGAAAGGAACAAACTATTGACTGTGAAGCTACTGATTCACGCAAGAACATGGTTAACTCTTAAATGCATTTTATTAAGTGAAAGTAGCTGTACCTAGTTGGATACCTATTGTTTGATTCTGTTTATATGAGATCGTGGAAAAGACAAAAATATAGAGATCTCCCAGTGCCTATGGGAGGGGAATGGTTGACTGCAGTAGGAGATTCTATGGAGCTAGAACTGTTCTACGTGGTCTTGGAGTGGTAGACATATGATTTCATGCATTCATAAAAATCTATCTAGAGAATATTATTATATGTAAATTTTTCAAAAATAATCTAATAAGTTGTTATATTACAGTAAGGAATGCAGACTGTGACAAGCGAATCTAATATCCAAAATAGGTAAATACATAGAAACGGAAAATAGTTTGATTTGTGCCAGGAGATGGGTGGAGGGGATATGGAGAGTAGTTCTTAATGGGTGTAATGGTTGGTTTTATGTGTCAACTTGCCTAGGCTATAGTACCCAGTTATTTAATCAAATGCTAATCCAGATGTTATGTTGCTATGAAGATATTTCAAGATATAGTTAGTATCTACAATTAGTAAAGGAGATTACTCTTAATAACAAAGGTGGGCCTCATTCAATCAATTTAAAAGCCTAAAGAACAAAAACTAAGGATTTCTTGAGGAGAAAGAAATTATTCCTGAACTCCTGCCAAAGAGTTCCCATCCTGTAACCTATGCTCTAGATTTTGGATTTGTGGTCCCCACAATTACATAAGCCATTTACATGATAAAATACTACAAAGTATTACTGCTTCATAATTTTGTCTAAGCATAGGGGAACAAGATCACACTGCCACCCATAGAACATCAAACATTGCTCTCTTGGTCATAATGAGTTGAATGCTACTATTTTACTGATTACAAATTTAACTTCATTCTAGTCTGAACCCCCTTTTACTTAAGAATTATTTAGCTACTCAGTCATAGAATTACTCCTACTTTCTAAAAGCATTCTAAGTAGAGTGAATCCTCCCTTTCTTAGATCCTCTAAAAAATCATCCAACAAAAGCCCAAATTCTATAATAAGTTCTTTCTAAACCTCTCTTCCTGAGATACCCCATGACTGCCTTTTTTTTTTCTTTTTTTTTTTTTTCTTTGCTTTTTAGGGCCGCACCTGTGGCATATGGAGGTTCCCAGGCTAGGGGTTGAATCAGAGTTATAGCCGCCGGCCTACACTACAGCCACAGCATCATCAGATCCAAGCCGCGTCTGCGACCTATACCACAGCTCACAGCAACCCCGGATTCTTAACCCACTGAGCGAGGCCAGGGATCAAACCCTCAACCTCGTTGTTCCTGGTTGGATTCATTTCCACTGAGCCATGACAGGAACACCTCTCTTAGTCTTTTAAAAATTACTCTTAGCAGTGTCGTAGTTTAGAGTGTAGGTGATTTCTATATTTTCACTAGACTTATTTCTAAATATTCGATTTTGGTTTTTTGTTGGTTGTTTGTTTTTAATGGCTGCACCTGTGGCATATGGAAGTTCCCAGGCTAGAGGTCAAATTGGAGCTGCAGCTGCCGGCCTATGCCACAGCCACATCCACTCCAGATCGGAGCTGCATCTGTGACCTATGCTGCAGCTCAGGGCAATGCCAGATACTTAACCTACTGAGCAAGGCCAGAGATAGAACCCTCATTTTCACGCATACTGGTCGGATTCTTAACCTGCTGAGTCACAACGGGAACTCTCGGTATTAGATTTTGCTGGTGTTATTGTATACAGGATTTTTTTTTTATCTGAACCCATTTTATTGAAAGTACTATTAACTTCATATCTTACTGTTATAGAGAAAGGGGTGGATGTCAAAGGTCATACAAATAGTAAATGGCAGAACTGAGAGTCATAAACATTCACCGATTGATTAATGAATTGATCGATTCAAGGGATTGCTCTTTATTACTTATGTAATTGGCACAGATAAGAATAGAACTGAACACTTTTCTGATGTGGTTATATGTGCATTCCCAAGTAACTCTGCTATGAGTACACATCGGGACAACCCCTCTGTAAAGGAATTTGGCAATATATATGATAAATGTTTAAAATATCCCAAATTTCTCCAAAATCCCAACTCTAGGAATCTATCCTATACCCATCCAATGTCCAACAATGGTGGACTAAGTTATTTTGCATCCATACAATATAATACTGTGTATCTATTCACAATTTACCTTCAAATAATACCTAAAAATAGAGGAAAACATTTTGGTAAAATACTAAGTGAAAGAACAGAATACATTTTTAAAAACTAGAAACAAGGAAAGTAAGTGGCATTATTTTATTTATTTATTTATTTATTTATTTATTTATTTATTTATGTATGTATGTATGTATGCATTTTTCTTTTTAGGGCTGTACCTGCAGCATGTGGAAGTTCCCAGGCTAAGGATTAAATCGGAGCTACAGCTGTCAGCCTACACCACAGGCACAGCAATGCTGGATCCTTAACCCACTGAGTGGGGCCAGGGATCGAACTTGAATCCTCATGGATACCAGTTGGGTTTGTTACCACTGAGCCACGACGGGAACTCCTAAATGGCATTATTTTAAAAGCCATTGTCCAATGTTTGTTTATTACTAGTGTATAGGGTACATTGGATTTTTGTTTACTGACTCTGTATCCTGAAACCTTGTTAAACATACAGGACTCTTTATATTTAGTGATTTTTCATAGTATAACACTTTCCCACAATCTTAAGCTCTGTGTCTTTATATTTCAAGTGTTTTTCCTGTACATAGTGTGTGCTTGTGTCTCGTTTATTTATCCAACCTAAAAATATATGATTATTAATTGGAGTGTTTATTCCATTTCCATTTAATGCAAATACTTATACATTTGTGTTTAAGTTTTCCATCTTTCTACTTGTTTTCTATTTACACATTTTTCTTATTTCTAAGTTTCTCATTTCTTCAAGCTGAATTGAGAATTGTTAGTGTTACATTTCATTTCCTCTACTGAGCTATTTTTGACTATAAACCTTTTTTATATTATATATTATATAGATAATACTAGCTATAACTCCTTGAAAATGAAAGAATAAAAATACACAATGCAAAAAGTAATGAGGAGTAATAAAAGAATAAAAATACACAATGCGAAAAGTAATAAGAGGAGTAATAAAAGAATAAAAATACACAATGCGAAAAGTAATGAGTGTCTACACTAATATCAGAGAAAATAGACTTTAGGAGAAAAAATGTACTAGAGACAAGGAAAGATGTTTTATAGTGATAAAAGAGTCATTTCAGCAGGAAGATATAATAATAATAAACATATGTGCACCTAACAAAAGAGTCCCAAGATACATCAGGCAAACACTGACAGAAATGAAGGCAGAAGTAGACAACTCAACAATGACAAGTCACCTTTAATAATGGATAGGACAATTAGAGAATTAATAAAGATATAGATGACTTAACCTTATTTCTATAGACAATATTGGTGACTTCCCTTCCAAATTCAAATGTTGAAACCTAATCCCAAATGAGATAGTATTTGCAGGTGTGATTTGGGGAGGTGATTAGGTCACAAAATTGGAACTTTCATTAATAAGGAATACAGTATAGTACCCGTATGAGAGAGACCTCAAAGGACAACTTTGCCCAATCCACCTTATGAGGGCACAGTAAAAAGACAGCCATCTATCAACAAGTAAGCAGGTCCTCACTAGAAACCAATTTTGCCAGTGCCTTGATGTTGCATTTCCCAGCCTCCAAAACTGTGAGAAATAAATGTTTATTGTTTAAGCCATCCAGTCTATGGTATTTTTGTTATAGCATCCCCAAACCAGCTAAGACATTTACCAAACAATTTGACTTAAGAAGAGACATAATTTGAACTCTCCACCCAAGAACAGCAGAATAAACATTTTTCTCAAGCACATGTGAACATTTTCCAGAATAGGTCATATATGGGACCATAAAACAAGTCAATATTTCTAAAAGGAAGGAAATCATACAAAGAAAGTTATGTAATCACGGTGGAGTTAAATTAAAAATCTACAAAAGAAGAAATTACAAGTGGAATGGGAAAACACATTTTTGAACTGAATAAAAATGAAAACACAGCATATGAAAATTTATGGTATAGAGTTAAAGTAGTGTTTATAGATAAATTTATAGATTTCAATGCCTATGTTAGAAAAGAAGCAATATCTCAATTCAAAAATCTCAGATTTTACCTCAAAAGTCTTGAAAGAGCAAATAAACCAAGAACGTGCATGAGGGAAGAAATAAAGATTAAAACAGAAATCAATGAAATAGAATGCAAAAAAAAAATGATAGACAAAAGCCATGAAACAAAAATTTGGTTCTTTGAAAATATAAACCAAATACACAAACTTTTAGATAGACTAACCAGGGGGGGAAAGAAAGAAAACACATTACAATTTGAGAGCGAAAGTGAGATATTATCACTGAAAATTCGAAGTGAAAAGGATTAAAAAGATATGGTACATAGATACAATGGAATACTACTCAGACATAAAAAAGAATGAAATAATGCCATTTGCAGCAATGTGGGTGCAACTAGAGATTCTCATACTAAGTGAAATAAGTCAGAAAGAGAAAGAAAGACATCATATAATATCACTTACATGTGGAATCTAAAACAAGGTACAAATGAACTTATCTACAAAACAGAAACAGATTTACAGACCTAGAGAACAGATTTGTGGTTGGCAAGGGGGAGAGGGGAGGAAGAGTGGGATGGACTGGGAGTTTGGGGTTGGTAGATACGAACTATTAGAATGGATAAGAAATGATGTCTTACTAGATATCATAGGAACTATATACAATCTCTTGGGATAGAACATGATGGAAGATAGTATGAGAAAAAGAGTGTATTATATATATGTATGTCTGGGTCAGTATGCTGTACAGCAGAAATTAACATAACACTGTAAATCAACTATACTCTAAAATTTTTAAAAGAAGTAAAAAAAAGAAAAGGATTAGAATAGAACATATGACTAACTTTGTGATAACAAATTGGATAAATCAATTAAAGATTAAATAAAGCCTTAGAAATTCAGACATTACTAAAAGTAATTCTAGAAACAGAATCTCTAACCTACAACAAATTAAAAAGTTGTTTTAAATAAAACCTTGGCAGAAAGTAAAGCTCAGGCCCAGGTAGCCAATATGCTACACAGATTTCCAGGAAATAGAAGAGACAGGAAATCATCCCATCCCATTCTATAAGACAAAAAGCAAAGTTAGTCAAGAGAATACAAAGAAAAGAACACTTCAAAACAACATTCATGAATATAGGTGAAAATTTCCTCAATAAAATATTAGCAATATGAATTCTACAACATATTGATGGAAGAAATTTTCACATATTAAGGTATGGGGAAGTCAGTCTGGCTTACATATGATTTAACTTGAACTTGAGGTTAACCAAAACAGTTTGTGTCCTATCAAACATACATTGTATATCTTCTCTAACCATTAAGGGGGAAGTGCACTTTAAAATTTTAAATGGGGGAGTTCCCGTCGTGGCGCAGCGGAAATGAATCCGACTAGGAACCATGAGGCTTCGGGTTCGATCCCTGGCCTCGCTCAGTGGGTTAAGGATCCAGTGTTGCCATGAGCTATTGCGTAGGTCATAGACATGGCTCGGATCTGGTGTTGCTGTGGCTGTGGCATAGGCTGGTGGCAACAGCTCTGATTCAGCCCCTAGCCTGGGGACCTCCATATGCTGCAAGTGCGGCCCTAAAAAGACAAAAGTCAAAAAATAAAATTGAAATAAAATAAAATTTTGAATGGAGTAGCTATTGTCCAGGCATTCAAAATAGAGCTGGGAGACCATCATGGATGTAGTTTCAGGCATGTTCTTGTATAAATAAGAACTTTGATTTTCTGAACTCAAGGCCACTATCAGCCATTCTCAAAATATCTGCTCTCTGCAGCTGCGATCTTATAGTCTCAATATCTACCTAGTAGCTACGTAACCATCCCAGACCCCAACAAATTCTTGCTTAACATGCACTCTTACTTCTCGACAGCTCCAATTATAATTCTTTTGTGTGTGTGTGTGTGTGTGTGTGTGTGTGTGTGTGTGTGTGTGTGTGTGTGTGTGTCTATTTAGGGCCACGCCCATGACATATGGAATTTCCCAGGCTAGAGATCAAATTGGAGCTGTAGCTGCTGGCCTTCACCACAGCCACAGCAATGCAGGATCCAAGCCATGTCTGTGACCTACACCATAGCTCACAGCAATGCCAGATCCTTAACCTACTGAGTGAGGGCAGGGATGGAACCCACATCCTCATGGATACTAGTCAGGTTCGTTACCACTGAGCCACAATGGGAATTTTTTTTTTCTTTTTAGGGCTGCAGGTGTGACATATGTAAATTCCTAAGCTAAGGATCAAATCAGAACTACAGATGCCGGCCTACGCCACAGCAACATGGCATCTGAGCTGTGTCTGTGATCTACACCACATCCCATGGCAAAACTGGATCCCCAACCCACTAAACAGGGCCAGGGACTGAACCTACATCCTCACAGATATCAGATTCCTTTCTACTCCAAGACAATGGGAACTCCTGGAACTCCTTTTTTTAAAAAATAATTCTTCTTTTTAATTTAATTTTATTGGAGTACAGTTGGCTTAAAATGTTGTATTAAAATGAATCAGTCAAACATATAAATATATCTTTTATTTTTTCCCATATAGGATATTACAAATTATTGAGTAGATTTTCCTGTGTTACACAGTAGGTTCTCCTTAATAACCTATTTTATACAGTAGTGCGTATGCGTTATTCCAACCCCAACTCTTCCCTCCCCTCAATGGTTTCACCTATGGTAACCATGAGATTGTTTTTGAAATCTGCAAATTTGTTTTTCTATTATTTTTAATTACTCAATGAATTCTATTACATTTATAGTTGTACAACAATCATCACAACAAAATTCTATAGCATTTCCATCCCAAACCCTCGGTGCATCCCCCACCCCCCAACCTGTCTCATTTGGAAACCATAAGTTTTTCAAAGTCTGTGAGTCAGTATCTATTCTGCAAAGAAGTTCATTCTGTCCTTATTTAGATTCCACATGTAAGTGATAGCATATGATGTTGGTGTCTCACTGTCTGACTGACCTCACTTAGCGTGATAGTTTCTAGGTCCATCCATGTTGCTAAAAATGCCATTATTGCTTTCCTTTTAATGGTTGAGTCATAGTCCATTGTGTATATATATATATGTACCACATCTTCTTGATCCACTCCTCTGTCAATAGACATTTAGGTTGGTTTCCATGTCTTGGCTATTATATATAGTGCTGCAATGAATGTGACAGAACCTCTCTCTTTTTGAGTCATGGTTTTCTCTGGATAGATGCCCAGGAGTGGGAATGCTGGATCAAATGGTAGTTCTATGTTTAGTTTTCTGAGGAATCTCCATACTGTTTTCCACAGTGGTTGCACCAACTTGTATTCCCACCAACAGTGTAATAGGGTTCCCTTTTCTCCGCACCCACTCTAGCACCTATTGTGTGTAGACTTTTGGATGATAGCCATTCTGGCTGGTGTCAGGTGGTACCTCAGAGTGGTTTTGATTTGCATTTCTCTAGTAATGAGTGGTGTTGAACATCTTTTCATGTGTTTCGTGGCCATCTGTATGTCTTCTTTGGGGAACTGTCTGTTTAGATCTTCTGCCCATTTTTTGACGGGGTTGTTTGTTCTTTTGGTATGGAGCTGCAGAAGGTGTTTATAATTTTTGAGATTAATCCCTCGTCAGTCGATTCATTTGCAAAGATGTTCTCCCATTCTGTGGGTTGTCTTTTCGTTTTGTTTAGGGTTTCCTTTGCTGTGCAGAAACTTTGAAGTTTGATTAGGTCCCATTTGTTTATTTTTGTTTTTACTATCATTACTGTAGGAGGTGGATCTGAGAAGATGTTGCTGTGGTTTATGTCAGAGAGTGCTTGGCCTCTGTTTTCCTCTAAGAGTTTTATAGTGTCTGGTCTTATATGCAGGTCTTTGATCCATTTGGAGTTTATTTTTGTGGATGGTGTTAGGGAGTGTTTCCTTCTTTTCCATGTGGCTGTCCAGTTTTCCCAGCACCACTTACTGAAGGGGCTGTCATTTCTCCATTATATATTTTTCCTTCCTTTGTCATAGACGAGTTGTCTGTAGGTGCATGGGTTTAATTCTGGGCTTTCTATCCTGTTCCACCAATCTATAGTTCTGTCTTTGTGCCAGTACCATATGGTTTTGATGATTGTTGCTTTGTAGTAGAGTCTGAAGTCAGGGAGCCTGATTCCTCCAGCTCCAGTTTTTCTTTTTCAGGATGTCTTTGGCTATTCTGGGTCTTTTGTGCTTCTCCAAACAAACTTTAAACTATTTCGTTTGAGTTCTGTGAAAAAATCTCCTTGGTAATTTGACAGGGATTGCATTGAATCCTTAGATTGCCTTGGGTAGTATCGTCATTTTGATAATATTGACTCTTCCAATCCACGAGAATGGTATGTCTTTCCATCTATTTGTGTCCTCTTTGATTTCTTTCATCAGTGTCAAATAGATTTCAGAACAGGTCTTTCGTCTCTTTAGGTAGGTTTACTCCTAGGTATTTTATTCTTTTGGATGCGATGGTAAACGGGATTGCTTCCCTAATTTCTCTTTCTGCTTTTTCATTGTTAGTATATAGAAATGTTGTCGATTTCTGTGCATTAATTTTGTATCCTGCTACTTTGCCAAATTAATGGTTGAACTCTAACAGTTTTCTGGTAGAGTCTTTAGGATTCTCTAGGTATAGTATCATGTCATCTGCAAATAGTGATAGTTTGACTTCTTCCTTTCCAATTTGGATTCCTTTTATTTCTTTTACTTCTCTGATTGCTGTGGCTAGGACTTCCAAAACTATGTTGAAGAATAGTGGCAGGAGCAGACATCCTTGTCTTGTTCCTGATCTCACTGGGAATTCTTTCTGCTTTTCACCATTGAGAATGATGTTAGCTCTGGGTTTGTCATATATGGCCTTTATCATGTTGAGGTAGGTTCCCTCTATGCCTACTTTCTGAAGGGTTTTTTTATCGGAATTGGTGTTTTCGATTTTATCAAATGCTTTTTCTGCATCTCTTGAGAAGATCATATGGATTTTATTCTTCAGTTTGTTAATGTGGTGTATCACACTGATGGATTTGCAGATATTGAAGAACCCTTGCATCCCTGGGAATAATCCCACTTGACCTTTTAATGTATTGTTGGATGTAGATTGCTAGTATGTTGTTGAGGTTTTTGCATCGATATTCATCAGTGAAATTGGCCTGTAGTTTTCTTTTTTTGTGGTATTTTTGTCTGGTTTTGGTATCAGGGTGATGGTGCCTTATAGAATGAGTTTGGGAGTATCCCTTCCTCTGCAATTTTTTGGAGTAGTTTCAGAAGGATAGGCATTAGCTCTTCTCTAAATGTTTGATAGAATGTGCCTGTGAAGCCATCTGGTCCTGGACTTTTGTTTGTTGGGAGTTTTTTAATCACAGTTTCAATTTCAGTTCTTGTGATGGGTCCATTCATCTTTTCTCTTTCATCTTGGTTTAGTCTTGGAAGATCGTACTTTTCTATGAATTTGTCCATTTTCTCTAGGTTTTCTATTTTATTGGCATATATTTGCATATAGTAGTCTCTTAGGATCCTTTGTATTTCTGTGATGTCCATTGTTACTTCTCCTTTTTCATTTCCAATTTTATTGATTTGAGTCCTCTCTCTTTTTTGCTTGATAAGCCTGGCTAGGGATTTATCAATTTTGTTGATCTTTTCAAAGAAGCAGCTTTTCATTTCATTCATCTTTTCTGTGGTTTTCTTTGTTTCTATTTCATTGATTTCTTCTCTGATCTTTATGATTTCTTTCCTTCTACTAATTTTAGGTCTTGTCTGCTCTTCTCTCTCGAGCTGCTTTAGATGTAAAGTTAGCTTGTTTATTTGAGCTTTTTCTTGTTTCCTGAGGTGGGCTTGTATTGCTATAAACTTTCCTCTTAGAACAGCTTTTGCTGCATCCCATAGGTTTTGGAGTGTCATACCTTTGTTGTCATTTGCTTCTACGTATTTTTTAATTTCCTCTTTGATCCATTGGTTGTTTAGTAGCATGTTGTTTAGTGTCCACGTGTTTGTGTTTTTTGCAGATTTTTTTCTTGTTGTTGATTTCCAGTCATATAGCATTGTGGTCAGAAAAGATGCTTGATATGATTTCAATTTTCTTAAAGTTACCGAGGTTGGATTTGTAGCCCAGGATATGATGAATCTTAGAGAATGTTCCATGTGCACTTGAGAAGAATGTGTATTCTGTTGCTTTTGGATGGAATGTCCTATAAATCCTATTAAGTCCATCAGGTCTAATGCATCATTCAGGGCCTGTGTTTCCTTATTGATTTTCAGTCTGGTTGATCTGTCCATTGCTGTGAGTGGGGTGTTAAAATCCTCCACTGTTATCATGTTATTATTTATTTCTCCTTTTAAGGTTGTTAGCAGTTGCCTTATATATTGTGGTGAACCTATGTTGGGTGCATACATATTTAAAATCGTTACATTTCTTCTTGGATTGATCTTTTGATCATTATGTAATGACCTTCTTTGTCCCTTAAAATATTCTTCATGTTAAAATCTATTTTGTCTGATGTGAGTATTGCTCCTCCAGCTTTCTTTTGATCCCTGTTTGCATGAAATATTTTCTTCCATCCTCTCACTTTCAATTTGTATGTGTCCCTAGAAGTGAAGTGGGTCTCTTGAAGACAGCATATATGTGGGTCTTGTTTCTCTATCCATTCTGCTAGTCTATATCTTTTGGTTGGGGCATTTTTTCCATTAACATTTAAGGTAATTATTGATATGTATGTTCTTATTGCCATTTTATTCATTGCTTTGGATTTGTTTTTGTTGCATTTTTTTTCTTTCCTTCTTCTCTTGTACTTTTCTGCCTAGAGAAGTTCCTTTAGTATTTGTTATAAGTCTGGTTTAGTGTTGCTGAATTCTCTCAGCTTTTGCTTATCTGTGAAGGTTTTGATTTCCCCTTCAAATATGAATGAGAGCCTTCCTGGGTAGAGTCATCTTGGTTGGAGGTTTTTTCCTTTCATCACATTAAGTATATCATGCCACTCTCTTCTGGCCTGCAGAATTTCTGCTGAAAAATCTGCCTGTAACCTTACTGGGGTTCCCTTGTATGTGATTTGTTTCTTTTCCCTAGATGCTTTCAAGGTTTTCTCTTTGTCTTTAATTTTGGTCTGTTTGATTAATATGTGTCTTGGGGTGTTCTTCCTTGGATTTATGTTATATGGTACTTGTTGTGCTTGCTGGATTTGAGTGAGTGGTTCCTTTCCCATGTTAGGGAAGTTTTCGGCTATTACCTCTTGGAATATTTTTTCTGTCTCCTTCTCTTTCTCTTCTTCTGGCACCCCTATAATACGGATGTTGGTGCATTTCACGTTGTCCCAGAGTTCTCTGAGACTCTCTTCTTTTGTTTTCAAGTTTTTTCTCTTTTCTGTTCCACATCCATAATTTCCACTAATCTGACCTCCACCTCACTTATTCGTTCTTCTGCCTCCTGTATTCTGCTGTTAGCTGCCTCTGGTGAATTTTTTATTTCAGTTATTGTATTTTGCATCTCTTCTTGTTTAAGTTTTATATCTTGTATGTCTTTGGTCAGTGTGTCCTGTAAGTTATCCATCTTTGCCTCCAGTTTATTTCCAATGTCTTGCATCATCTTCAGCATCAGCAGTCTAAAGTCTTTTTCCTGGAGGCTGAGAATCTCCTCCTTGCTTAGCTGATTTTCTGGGGTTTTTCCTTTCTCCCTCATCTGAGTTATAGTTCTCTGTCTCTTCATTTTTATAGATTTTTGGTGCGGTGACGTTTTCACAGAGAGTAGAATCGTAGCCTCTCTTACTTCTGGTGTCTGTCCCCCTTGTGGCTGAAGTTGGTACGGGGGCTTGCTGTAGGCTTCCTGATGGGAGGGGCTGATGCCTGCCCACTGGTAGGTGGAGCTGATTCTAATCCCTCTTGTGGGTTAGTCTCTGCATGTGATTAGAGGCATCTCTGTGGCTTAGTCTCTGCATGTGATTAGAGGCATCTGTGTGCCTGAGGGTTCTTTAGGCAGCCTGTTTACTGAGGGGCGGGGCTGTGATGCTAGCTGGATTGTTGTTTGGCCTGGGGCTTCTCAGCACTGATGGGTTGGGCCAGATTTTCCCAAAATGGCCACCTCCAGAGAAAGGCATGCTGCTGAATATTTCTGAGAGCTTTGCTTTCAATGTCCTTCCCTCACAACAAGCCACATTCACCCCCTGTTTTCCCAGGATGTCCTCCAAGTACTGCAGTCAGGTTTGACTCAGATTCCCATGGAAACTTTGCTTTGCCCTGGACCCAGTGCACAAGAAAGTCTGTGTGTGCCTTTTAAGAATGGGGTCTCCATTTCTCCCAGTCCCGTGGAGCTCCTGTGCACAAGCCCCACTGGCCTTCAATGCCAGATGCTCAGGGGCTCTTTCTCCCCTTGCCATATCCCCACACATGGGAGTTTGATGTGGGGCTCAGAACTCTCACTCCTGTAGGTAAGTCTCTAAGAACCAGTTAGTTTCCAGTCTGTGGTGCTTTCCACCCACGAGGTATGGGGTTGTTTATATCTTGAAATCACCCCTCCTACCTCTTGATGTAGCCTCCTGTTTTTCTTCTGGAGTAGGGTATCTTTTTTAAGGTTTCCAGTCCATTTGGGTGAAGAGTGCTCAGCCTTTAGTTGTGAATTTTGTTGTTTTTAGGAGAGAAGTTGAGCACCAGTCCTTCTATTCTGCCATCCTAATTCCATCTCCACCCTATGACTTTTGATTGAAGCATTTTGTTTATTGACATTTAAAGAGATTATTGATAGTTATATAATTATTGCCATTTTTTTCTATTGTTTTTTATGATTTTTATTTTTTCCATTATAGTTGATTTATAGTGCTCTGTCAATTTCTACTGTACAGAAAACTGAGCAGTCATACATATATATTCTTATATATATGCTCTTTTATATATATATTATTTTTATATAGATAAAATATATATTATAGATAGATAAATATATATATATATATACACACACACATATATTCTTTTTCTCACATTATCTTCCATCATGTTCCATCACAAGTTACTGAATATAGTTCCCTGTGCTATACAGCAGGATCTCATTGCTTATCTTTATTTTTTTTATAGAGCTATGTTTTTTTTCTTTCTCTTCCATTGTGGTTTGATGATTTTCTTTTTTTTTTTTTTTTTTTTTTGTCTTTTTGCTATTTCTTGGGCCGCTCCCGCGGCATATGGAGTTTCCCAGGCTAGGGGTTGAATCGGAGCTGTAGCCACCAGCCTACGCCAGAGCCACAGCAACGCGGGATCCGAGCCACGTCTGCAACCTACACCACAGCTCACGGCAACGCCGGATCGTCAACCCACTGAGCAGGGGCAGGGACTGAACCCGCAACCTCATGGTTCCTAGTCAGATTCGTTAACCGCTGCGCCACGACGGGAACTCCTGATGATTTTCTTTAGTGGTTTGCTTGTGTTTCTTTTACTTTAGTTTTTGTATATCAGTTTTTAGTTTTTGATTTGTGGTTGCCATGTAGTTCGTATATGTTGACCTATAGCCATATCCACTTATTTTAATCTGACAGTTACCAACAGTTATTTAAATTCATACATATTCTAAAATATCCATTTTTACTCTCCCCCAAACTTTTGTTTTTGATGTCATATTCCACATCTCCATGGCTAGCTATCTATTTATTGTAGATATACTAATTTTATAGTTTTTGAAACTTAAACCTTTCTACTAGCTTATTTAATTGGTTGGCCCACAGTCTTTACTTTATATTTCTCTTTACCAGTAGGATTCCCCTATTCTATAATTTCTCATTTCTTGTTGTAACCTTTTCTTTTTCACTTAAAGAAGATCCTTTAATACTTCTTGTAAGGTCAGTTTAGTGTTGATGAATTCATTTACATTTTTCCTTTTCTGAGAATTCCTTTTCTCTCCTTCAATTCTGAATAATAGAGCTACTGGGTTGGGTATCCTAAGTTGTAATTTTTTTTCCTTTAAACACTTTAAATATGTCATGCCACGCTCTTTGGTCTGCAAATTTTCTGCAGAAAAATCAGCTTATAGCCTTATGTGGGTTCCCTTGTCTATGACTCTGTATTTTTCTCTTGCTGCCTTTAGAATTATCTCTTTAAATTTTGCCATTTTCATTATGGTATATCTTGGAATGGGTCTCTTTGGGTTTATCTCGTTTAGGACTCTCTGTAATTCCCATACCTGGATATCTTTCCTTCTTTAGGTTTGGGAAGTTTTTGGCCATAATTTAATCAGAAACATTTTCTATCCATTTCTATCTCTTCTTTCTTCTCTTTCTGGGATTCCTATAATAAGCATGTTAATACACTTCATGTTGCCTGAAAGGCTCCTTAAACTATTCTCATTTTTAAAAATTTGTTTGTTTTTTGTTGTTGTTGTTGTTGTTCTGGTTAGTGAATTTCCATTATTCTATCTTCTGGATTGCTTAGGCATTCTTCTGTATCACATAAAATGCTATTAATTCCCTCTAGTGTATTTTTCTCTTCAGTTATTATATTGTTCAACTATGACTGGTTCTTTTTTACATTTTCTAGTGTTTTTTAAAAATTCTCACTGTGTTCATCTATTTTCTTCATTTCACTTATCATTCTTATTACTATTGCCTTGAACTTTTTCTTGTGTAAATTATGTCTGTTTCATTAGGGTTTTTTCCTTGTTCTTTAGTTTGAAACATATTCCTCTGTCTTCTTATTTTAACATTCTCTGTTTCTATGAAATTAGATGAAACAATTACATATCCTGGTTTGGAAGGCATGACCTTGTGTGGGACCATCCCTATGTAGTTTTATGCTCTTTGGTGGGAGAGCTGGATCTGAAGTATGCATAGGCTGCAATTTCCCCCAGGGTATGCTGGCAACCACCATCTTGGTGGAAGATAGGGAGGAATTGTAGAGGCTAGTGCCAGAGATAGGTGCAACTCAGGGCTTCTCCTATGCTCAATTTATATCACTGCCCTATTGTGAGTGGTGGCATTTCTGAGGGACTAAAGCAGAAGCCCTGGGGGAGTTGGGTTTCTCCTGGGTGTGATGGACATCTCTGCTTTGGTTTGGGGGATGACCAGGGCCTGGGGGCTTGGGGCTACATTTCTGTGCTGGTTTTACTCACCCCCCCTTGTGTGCATGCCTTAGAGGCTGGGTCAAGGCCAGAGTGGTTGGTGCCGCACAACTGAGCTGGCTCCGCCTCCTCCCAAGTGTGGACAGGAATGCATGCTCTAATGATGGAATGGCTGGGGTCTGATGCAGGGCCAACATCCAAGCCAGCTCCATTTTCTCCAGCTGTTGCCAACAGTAACCTCCACCTTAGTGGGGAGCAGCACCAGAAAAAGAAGGACTGCAGCAAGAGCACAGTGCAGACTGGGGTCACACTGAGGAAGTCCTGGCAGGCCAGCCAGAGAACCAGGAAGTTTTCTATCTGCTGCCTCTGCATTATGACTGGGAGTAAGCAAGTCTTTGTGCCATGCTCTTTAAGAGTGGAGTCTCAGTTTCTTACAGCCCTCTGTTAAGCCCTACTGGTTTTCAAATTAGCTAGGGGAACTCATCTTTCCTGTGTTGGACCCCAGGGCTGGGGGACATAAAATGTGGCTCAAATTCCTTCCTCCACAGGGTTGATTCCTTAGCCTTTGATATCCTTAGAGTTTTAATTATCTGGGGGAACCCAGTGCCTCTGTTGTGACTGTTGGGATCCCCCATTCTTACTGCTTGAGTTTTTCTTGGAGTCTCTTTCTGTATGTACCTATGCCCACTTTTGTGCTTCAGGTTGTATTCACTTCAGGCTGGTGGATACTGGAAGAAAATCCTGATAAACTCACTGACCCAATTTCCCTGGAACTATTTACTTTTCAGAGTTCTCAAATTGCTGCTTCATAAATTCAGTCTTTAGGTCTTTGATCCATCTATATAATCTATAAAATATATAGACTATATAAAACAATAACTAAAATCTTAATGGAAACATAAGTTAAAACATGTGTAATATTTGATTAGGCAACAGTTTCCTACATATGGCATCAAAAGCACAAGCATACAAAGAAAACATAAATTGGACTTGATTATACCACACACACACACAAACACACACACACACACACACACACACACACTTAGAGAAGTGTACATTAATGCTTACTGTTTAAATTTCTCTACCCATTTACCTAATTAAACTTCAAAGTTTCTGCACAGCAAAGGAAACCCTAAACAAAACGAAAAGACAACCCACAGAATGGGAGAACATCTTTGCAAATGAATCGACTGACGAGGGATTAATCTCAAAAATTATAAACACCTTCTGCAGCTCCATACCAAAAGAACAAACAACCCCGTCAAAAAATGGGCAGAAGATCTAAACAGACAGTTCCCCAAAGAAGACATACAGATGGCCACGAAACACATGAAAAGATGTTCAACACCACTCATTACTAGAGAAATGCAAATCAAAACCACTCTGAGGTACCACCTGACACCAGCCAGAATGGCTATCATCCAAAAGTCTACACACAATAGGTGCTAGAGTGGGTGCGGAGAAAAGGGAACCCTATTACACTGTTGGTGGGAATACAAGTTGGTGCAACCACTGTGGAAAACAGTATGGAGATTCCTCAGAAAACTAAACATAGAACTACCATTTGATCCAGCATTCCCACTCCTGGGCATCTATCCAGAGAAAACCATGACTCAAAAAGAGAGAGGTTCTGTCACATTCATTGCAGCACTATATATAATAGCCAAGACATGGAAACCAACCTAAATGTCTATTGACAGAGGAGTGGATCAAGAAGATGTGGTACATATATATATATACACAATGGACTATGACTCAACCATTAAAAGGAAAGCAATAATGGCATTTTTAGCAACATGGATGGACCTAGAAACTATCACGCTAAGTGAGGTCAGTCAGACAGTGAGACACCAACATCATATGCTATCACTTACATGTGGAATCTAAATAAGGACAGAATGAACTTCTTTGCAGAATAGATACTGACTCACAGACTTTGAAAAACTTATGGTTTCCAAATGAGACAGGTTGGGGGGTGGGGGATGCACCGAGGGTTTGGGATGGAAATGCTATAGAATTTTGTTGTGATGATTGTTGTACAACTATAAATGTAATAGAATTCATTGAGTAATTAAAAATAATAGAAAAACAAATTTGCAGATTTCAAAAACAATCTCATGGTTACCATAGGTGAAACCATTGAGGGGAGGGAAGAGTTGGGGTTGGAATAACGCATACGCACTACTGTATAAAATAGGTTATTAAGGAGAACCTACTGTGTAACACAGGAAAATCTACTCAATAATTTGTAATATCCTATATGGGAAAAAATAAAAGATATATTTATATGTTTGACTGATTCATTTTAATACAACATTTTAAGCCAACTGTACTCCAATAAAATTAAATTAAAAAGAAGAATTATTTTTTAAAAAAAGGAGTTCCAGGAGTTCCCATTGTCTTGGAGTAGAAAGGAATCTGATATCTGTGAGGATGTAGGTTCAGTCCCTGGCCCTGTTTAGTGGGTTGGGGATCCAGTTTTGCCATGGGATGTGGTGTAGATCACAGACACAGCTCAGATGCCATGTTGCTGTGGCGTAGGCCGGCATCTGTAGTTCTGATTTGATCCTTAGCTTAGGAATTTACATATGTCACACCTGCAGCCCTAAAAAGAAAAAAAAAATTCCCATTGTGGCTCAGTGGTAACGAACCTGACTAGTATCCATGAGGATGTGGGTTCCATCCCTGCCCTCACTCAGTAGGTTAAGGATCTGGCATTGCTGTGAGCTATGGTGTAGGTCACAGACATGGCTTGGATCCTGCATTGCTGTGGCTGTGGTGAAGGCCAGCAGCTACAGCTCCAATTTGATCTCTAGCCTGGGAAATTCCATATGTCATGGGCGTGGCCCTAAATAGACACACACACACACACACACACACACACACACACACACACACACACAAAAGAATTATAATTGGAGCTGTCGAGAAGTAAGAGTGCATGTTAAGCAAGAATTTGTTGGGGTCTGGGATGGTTACGTAGCTACTAGGTAGATATTGAGACTATAAGATCGCAGCTGCAGAGAGCAGATATTTTGAGAATGGCTGATAGTGGCCTTGAGTTCAGAAAATCAAAGTTCTTATTTATACAAGAACATGCCTGAAACTACATCCATGATGGTCTCCCAGCTCTATTTTGAATGCCTGGACAATAGCTACTCCATTCAAAATTTTATTTTATTTCAATTTTATTTTTTGACTTTTGTCTTTTTAGGGCCGCACTTGCAGCATATGGAGGTCCCCAGGCTAGGGGCTGAATCAGAGCTGTTGCCACCAGCCTATGCCACAGCCACAGCAACACCAGATCCGAGCCATGTCTATGACCTACGCAATAGCTCATGGCAACACTGGATCCTTAACCCACTGAGCGAGGCCAGGGATCGAACCCGAAGCCTCATGGTTCCTAGTCGGATTCATTTCCGCTGCGCCACGACGGGAACTCCCCCATTTAAAATTTTAAAGTGCACTTCCCCCTTAATGGTTAGAGAAGATATACAATGTATGTTTGATAGGACACAAACTGTTTTGGTTAACCTCAAGTTCAAGTTAAATCATATGTAAGCCAGACTGACTTCCCCATACCTTAATATGTGAAAATTTCTTCCATCAATATGTTGTAGAATTCATATTGCTAATATTTTATTGAGGAAATTTTCACCTATATTCATGAATGTTGTTTTGAAGTGTTCTTTTCTTTGTATTCTCTTGACTAACTTTGCTTTTTGTCTTATAGAATGGGATGGGATGATTTCCTGTCTCTTCTATTTCCTGGAAATCTGTGTAGCATATTGGCTACCTGGGCCTGAGCTTTACTTTCTGCCAAGGTTTTATTTAAAACAACTTTTTAATTTGTTGTAGGTTAGAGATTCTGTTTCTAGAATTACTTTTAGTAATGTCTGAATTTCTAAGGCTTTATTTAATCTTTAATTGATTTATCCAATTTGTTATCACAAAGTTAGTCATATGTTCTATTCTAATCCTTTTCTTTTTTTTACTTCTTTTAAAAATTTTAGAGTATAGTTGATTTACAGTGTTATGTTAATTTCTGCTGTACAGCATACTGACCCAGACATACATATATATAATACACTCTTTTTCTCATACTATCTTCCATCATGTTCTATCCCAAGAGATTGTATATAGTTCCTATGATATCTAGTAAGACATCATTTCTTATCCATTCTAATAGTTCGTATCTACCAACCCCAAACTCCCAGTCCATCCCACTCTTCCTCCCCTCTCCCCCTTGCCAACCACAAATCTGTTCTCTAGGTCTGTAAATCTGTTTCTGTTTTGTAGATAAGTTCATTTGTACCTTGTTTTAGATTCCACATGTAAGTGATATTATATGATGTCTTTCTTTCTCTTTCTGACTTATTTCACTTAGTATGAGAATCTCTAGTTGCACCCACATTGCTGCAAATGGCATTATTTCATTCTTTTTTATGTCTGAGTAGTATTCCATTGTATCTATGTACCATATCTTTTTAATCCTTTTCACTTCGAATTTTCAGTGATAATATCTCACTTTCGCTCTCAAATTGTAATGTGTTTTCTTTCTTTCCCCCCCTGGTTAGTCTATCTAAAAGTTTGTGTATTTGGTTTATATTTTCAAAGAACCAAATTTTTGTTTCATGGCTTTTGTCTATCATTTTTTTTTTGCATTCTATTTCATTGATTTCTGTTTTAATCTTTATTTCTTCCCTCATGCACGTTCTTGGTTTATTTGCTCTTTCAAGACTTTTGAGGTAAAATCTGAGATTTTTGAATTGAGATATTGCTTCTTTTCTAACATAGGCATTGAAATCTATAAATTTATCTATAAACACTACTTTAACTCTATACCATAAATTTTCATATGCTGTGTTTTCATTTTTATTCAGTTCAAAAATGTGTTTTCCCATTCCACTTGTAATTTCTTCTTTTGTAGATTTTTAATTTAACTCCACCGTGATTACATAACTTTCTTTGTATGATTTCCTTCCTTTTAGAAATATTGACTTGTTTTATGGTCCCATATATGACCTATTCTGGAAAATGTTCACATGTGCTTGAGAAAAATGTTTATTCTGCTGTTCTTGGGTGGAGAGTTCAAATTATGTCTCTTCTTAAGTCAAATTGTTTGGTAAATGTCTTAGCTGGTTTGGGGATGCTATAACAAAAATACCATAGACTGGATGGCTTAAACAATAAACATTTATTTCTCACAGTTTTGGAGGCTGGGAAATGCAACATCAAGGCACTGGCAAAATTGGTTTCTAGTGAGGACCTGCTTACTTGTTGATAGATGGCTGTCTTTTTACTGTGCCCTCATAAGGTGGATTGGGCAAAGTTGTCCTTTGAGGTCTCTCTCATACGGGTACTATACTGTATTCCTTATTAATGAAAGTTCCAATTTTGTGACCTAATCACCTCCCCAAATCACACCTGCAAATACTATCTCATTTGGGATTAGGTTTCAACATTTGAATTTGGAAGGGAAGTCACCAATATTGTCTATAGAAATAAGGTTAAGTCATCTATATCTTTATTAATTCTCTAATTGTCCTATCCATTATTAAAGGTGACTTGTCATTGTTGAGTTGTCTACTTCTGCCTTCATTTCTGTCAGTGTTTGCCTGATGTATCTTGGGACTCTTTTGTTAGGTGCACATATGTTTATTATTATTATATCTTCCTGCTGAAATGACTCTTTTATCACTATAAAACATCTTTCCTTGTCTCTAGTACATTTTTTCTCCTAAAGTCTATTTTCTCTGATATTAGTGTAGACACTCATTACTTTTCGCATTGTGTATTTTTATTCTTTTATTACTCCTCTTATTACTTTTCGCATTGTGTATTTTTATTCTTTTATTACTCCTCATTACTTTTTGCATTGTGTATTTTTATTCTTTCATTTTCAAGGAGTTATAGCTAGTATTATCTATATAATATATAATATAAAAAAGGTTTATAGTCAAAAATAGCTCAGTAGAGGAAATGAAATGTAACACTAACAATTCTCAATTCAGCTTGAAGAAATGAGAAACTTAGAAATAAGAAAAATGTGTAAATAGAAAACAAGTAGAAAGATGGAAAACTTAAACACAAATGTATAAGTATTTGCATTAAATGGAAATGGAATAAACACTCCAATTAATAATCATATATTTTTAGGTTGGATAAATAAACGAGACACAAGCACACACTATGTACAGGAAAAACACTTGAAATATAAAGACACAGAGCTTAAGATTGTGGGAAAGTGTTATACTATGAAAAATCACTAAATATAAAGAGTCCTGTATGTTTAACAAGGTTTCAGGATACAGAGTCAGTAAACAAAAATCCAATGTACCCTATACACTAGTAATAAACAAACATTGGACAATGGCTTTTAAAATAATGCCATTTAGGAGTTCCCGTCGTGGCTCAGTGGTAACAAACCCAACTGGTATCCATGAGGATTCAAGTTCGATCCCTGGCCCCACTCAGTGGGTTAAGGATCCAGCATTGCTGTGCCTGTGGTGTAGGCTGACAGCTGTAGCTCCGATTTAATCCTTAGCCTGGGAACTTCCACATGCTGCAGGTACAGCCCTAAAAAGAAAAATGCATACATACATACATACATAAATAAATAAATAAATAAATAAATAAATAAATAAAATAATGCCACTTACTTTCCTTGTTTCTAGTTTTTAAAAATGTATTCTGTTCTTTCACTTAGTATTTTACCAAAATGTTTTCCTCTATTTTTAGGTATTATTTGAAGGTAAATTGTGAATAGATACACAGTATTATATTGTATGGATGCAAAATAACTTAGTCCACCATTGTTGGACATTGGATGGGTATAGGATAGATTCCTAGAGTTGGGATTTTGGAGAAATTTGGGATATTTTAAACATTTATCATATATATTGCCAAATTCCTTTACAGAGGGGTTGTCCCGATGTGTACTCATAGCAGAGTTACTTGGGAATGCACATATAACCACATCAGAAAAGTGTTCAGTTCTATTCTTATCTGTGCCAATTACATAAGTAATAAAGAGCAATCCCTTGAATCGATCAATTCATTAATCAATCGGTGAATGTTTATGACTCTCAGTTCTGCCATTTACTATTTGTATGACCTTTGACATCCACCCCTTTCTCTATAACAGTAAGATATGAAGTTAATAGTACTTTCAATAAAATGGGTTCAGATAAAAAAAAAATCCTGTATACAATAACACCAGCAAAATCTAATACCGAGAGTTCCCGTTGTGACTCAGCAGGTTAAGAATCCGACCAGTATGCGTGAAAATGAGGGTTCTATCTCTGGCCTTGCTCAGTAGGTTAAGTATCTGGCATTGCCCTGAGCTGCAGCATAGGTCACAGATGCAGCTCCGATCTGGAGTGGATGTGGCTGTGGCATAGGCCGGCAGCTGCAGCTCCAATTTGACCTCTAGCCTGGGAACTTCCATATGCCACAGGTGCAGCCATTAAAAACAAACAACCAACAAAAAACCAAAATCGAATATTTAGAAATAAGTCTAGTGAAAATATAGAAATCACCTACACTCTAAACTACGACACTGCTAAGAGTAATTTTTAAAAGACTAAGAGAGGTGTTCCTGTCATGGCTCAGTGGAAATGAATCCAACCAGGAACAACGAGGTTGAGGGTTTGATCCCTGGCCTCGCTCAGTGGGTTAAGAATCCGGGGTTGCTGTGAGCTGTGGTATAGGTCGCAGACGCGGCTTGGATCTGATGATGCTGTGGCTGTAGTGTAGGCCGGCGGCTATAACTCTGATTCAACCCCTAGCCTGGGAACCTCCATATGCCACAGGTGCGGCCCTAAAAAGCAAAGAAAAAAAAAAAAAAGAAAAAAAAAAGGCAGTCATGGGGTATCTCAGGAAGAGAGGTTTAGAAAGAACTTATTATAGAATTTGGGCTTTTGTTGGATGATTTTTTAGAGGATCTAAGAAAGGGAGGATTCACTCTACTTAGAATGCTTTTAGAAAGTAGGAGTAATTCTATGACTGAGTAGCTAAATAATTCTTAAGTAAAAGGGGGTTCAGACTAGAATGAAGTTAAATTTGTAATCAGTAAAATAGTAGCATTCAACTCATTATGACCAAGAGAGCAATGTTTGATGTTCTATGGGTGGCAGTGTGATCTTGTTCCCCTATGCTTAGACAAAATTATGAAGCAGTAATACTTTGTAGTATTTTATCATGTAAATGGCTTATGTAATTGTGGGGACCACAAATCCAAAATCTAGAGCATAGGTTACAGGATGGGAACTCTTTGGCAGGAGTTCAGGAATAATTTCTTTCTCCTCAAGAAATCCTTAGTTTTTGTTCTTTAGGCTTTTAAATTGATTGAATGAGGCCCACCTTTGTTATTAAGAGTAATCTCCTTTACTAATTGTAGATACTAACTATATCTTGAAATATCTTCATAGCAACATAACATCTGGATTAGCATTTGATTAAATAACTGGGTACTATAGCCTAGGCAAGTTGACACATAAAACCAACCATTACACCCATTAAGAACTACTCTCCATATCCCCTCCACCCATCTCCTGGCACAAATCAAACTATTTTCCGTTTCTATGTATTTACCTATTTTGGATATTAGATTCGCTTGTCACAGTCTGCATTCCTTACTGTAATATAACAACTTATTAGATTATTTTTGAAAAATTTACATATAATAATATTCTCTAGATAGATTTTTATGAATGCATGAAATCATATGTCTACCACTCCAAGACCACGTAGAACAGTTCTAGCTCCATAGAATCTCCTACTGCAGTCAACCATTCCCCTCCCATAGGCACTGGGAGATCTCTATATTTTTGTCTTTTCCACGATCTCATATAAACAGAATCAAACAATAGGTATCCAACTAGGTACAGCTACTTTCACTTAATAAAATGCATTTAAGAGTTAACCATGTTCTTGCGTGAATCAGTAGCTTCACAGTCAATAGTTTGTTCCTTTCTATTTCTGTAGATGTACTACAACGTTTATTTCCAACATTTATTGAAAGACATCTTAGTTTTTGTCAGTTTTGGTCAATTATAGATAAAGCTGCTTTAAACATTTGCATGTAGGATCTTTGTGTGTATGTAAATTTTCTTTTTTCTTTTTTTCTTTTTAAGCCTGCACCTACAGCACATAGAACTTCCTGGGCTAGGGGTCGAATCAGAGCTGCAGCTGCTGGCCTATGCCACAGCCACAGCAATACCGGATCTGTGCCGTATCTGCAACCTATGCCACAGCTTGTGGCAAAGCTGCATCCTTAACTCACTGAGCGAGGCCAGGAATCAAACCCATGTTCTCATGGACACCATGTTGGGTTCTTAACCCACCGAGCCACAAAGGGAACTCCTAAATTTTCAACTCACTCAGTAAATGCTCAGGAATGGCATTTTCAGGTCAAGTGGTAAATGTATGTTTAACTTGATAAGAAATGCTAAACACTCTACCAAAGTGATTGTACTATTTTGAATTCTCACCAGCAGTGAATGGGAGTCCCTGTTGTTATGCATTTTCTTCAGCATTTGGTATGTCAGGTGTGTTTTGCTTATTTGTTTTGTTTTGCTTTTAGCAATTGCAATGGCATATAATGATACAGTGTAATAGTTTTAACTTACTTTCACCTAATGACAAATGATTTGGGGCATTTTTCATATGCTTGTATGCAATCTGTAAATCTTTGGTGAAGATTCTATTAGATCTTTTGCTCATTTTAAAATTGGATTCTTTTTTATTCTTGAGTTTTAAGAGTTCTTTATATATTATGGATATGATGTATCAAATATTGCAAGCCTCTAGTCTAGCTTGTCTTTTTTGAATATGCAATGAATATGTTTTATTTAATTTTAAAAATTTTTATCAAAAATAATCCTTGTAGATACTTAGTCAAATAGCAGTAGAGAACAAAATAAGCTACCCATGACCTTCATCTGCCATTCCATTCCCAGTTTCCACTTTCTTCTAATATTGTCCACCAATTTAAAATGACATTTTAGAGCTCTTGAGTCATCAAGTTTAAACCTTCTTTATTTCTTTGCTCATTTACTTTAATGAAATTATATTACAATTCTGGTTGAATCTATATTCAATCTTTAATGGCTATGTAAATATTCATAGCTGAGCCAAGTATATTATGTTTTTGTTTCCTTCCTTGTGTACATATTTTGTTTTTCCTGGAGTTAAATTACCCCAGTCTTTTCATTCCTTTACTCTTCTTTGAGTCTCTAGGTCTCTTGTTTTAGCAGCTCTTTAAAATTCTGTATGATTTCCTGAGGATGAGCTAACCCATGAGCTCTACTTTTTTTTCCTGAAGACATTCCTTCTGGAAGCTTCTGTCCTCTTCCATCTGGATTGGTTAATCAGATCCTGCATTAGTGTCATCCTGGAACTTAACTATCATCTTGAGAATGATGTGCTTAATCCTAATTTCTGGATCCTGTAGCTTTCTTTTTCTTAAAGAGTTTTCAGATCTAAAAATGTCTTGATTATGTTCTCAGCTGTATGATAGGTGGGCTTGGTATAGAACTCTAGACTGAATTGTCACTCAGGATTTTGAGGTATGGCCCATTGTCTTCTAGCTTCTAATGATACAGATGAGAAGTTTGTTGACCTGATTCCAAGTGTTTTGTTATGTGACCTATTTTTTCCAATCTCAGGGAGGTTTAGAATCTTTATCTCTGGTTTGAAATTTTGGAATTTCACATTTACATGGCTTGATATAGATACTTCTAAAATTCATTATGCTAAGCACTGAGTGTGCCCCTTAAAACTCCATCAGTTCAAGGGGCATTTTTTGAATTAAATACTTGAGAGTTTCATCCTCTTGGTTCTTCTATTCACTCTTTCTAGAATGCTGTTAGGTTCTGGCTTTTCAAGATTATTCTGATTTTTTCTTATTTTTCTCTCCTATTTTTAATCTCTTTGTATCTTTTACTCTACTTTTACCGTTTCTTTATCATCCAGACCTTTAATAGACATCTTTCTTCCCAGGCTTTAACCATTTCTGAGAGGGTCTTCTTTTAATTTGGTCCTTTTAAATTGTGCCTTATTTCTGTTTCAAAGTTAAAATATATTTCTTTAGATATTAGGGGGAGTTCCCTGGTGGCCTAGCAGTTAAGGATTCAGCATTGTCACTGCTGTGGCTCAGGTTTGATCCCTTGCCTGGGCACTTCTGCATGCCATGCACATGGCCAAAAAAAAAAATGTAGTTAGGAGGGAAATTTTCACAACATTATAAATCAATTACAATTCAATAGAAGTTTAAAAATGAAAAAAAAAAGAAATATTAGGAATCTCACATTTCAGAGTCAATATGTATTACTTCAGGTTGTCCATTTCTCCAGAGAGGGGTCCTCTGCTACTGGAGGAGCACCAGTCTGGCTCTCTGCTTTCTGGAGCCAGCAGGGGATGTATGGACTTCTTAATTCTGTTTTCAGTCCCCTACCTCATCCTTGCCCCTCACTAAGTATGATAACCCCAAATCTGTTTTTTTCCCTCCTGAAATGATTAATTCTGTATCACGCGAGTATGGGGACCTGGAGAATAAGACTCCTTAAAGGGCTTTCACACATTTCCCCTGTTTTCTTTTTTCACCTCCCTCCTCCCAGTTCCCTGCTGTTCATGGATACTGGTGTGTCCAGATCTTGAGCCTTTTTTTGGGGGGGGGGTAATTCAGCTGTTGCTGTAACTCATTGAAATCATTTATTGACTTAAAATTGCAAAATAGTAAAGGCCTTCCTATACCCTAGTCTTCTTCTTCAAAAAAAATCGCTCTCAAACAATAAGGTAAATGAGATACTGAAACATTCCACATTTAATAAAACTCTAAGACATATATAACCCTAAGCTACAATGCATGAGGACAGAAAATATTTGAAAGAATGGTAAATGATTTAGCAGAGGGGAGAAAGGTCAAATCAAAATGGCTGCAGAGGGAGCTGTTCATGTCGCTTGTCTTCTTATTCTCTTATTAGCGTCTTTCACAAAGCAAGTTTTAACATTTGATAAGATGCATTTGCATTTTATCATCTTTTTTGGGTCACACTTGAAGCATGTGGAAGTTCACAAGCTAGGGGTCAAATCAGAACTGCAGCTGCCAGCCTAGGTCATGGCCACAGCAACATGGGATCCGAGCTGCATCTGCAACCTACACCATAGCTCATGGCAATGCTGGATCCTTAACCCACTGAGTGAGGCCACTCACATCTTCAAGGATACAAGCCAGGTTTGTAACCCACTGAGCCATGACAGGAACTCCCTATCATCTTTCAAATATTTTATGTATTTTGTTATTGGTGTGATATCTAAAAACTCACTGCCAAACCCAAGATCAGACATATTTTCTCCTATACTTTCTTAAGAAGTTTTCCCTCTTACGTTTAGGGCTTTGATTCATTTTGAGTTAAATTTTGTATAAGGTGTGAAGTATATGTTAAGAAGTTTTGTTGCTGTTGGGTTTTTTATTCTTATGGGTGTTTTATGGATATACGAATTTACCAGCATCTTTCATTGAAAAGACTAACCTTTTGAATTGCCTTTGCCTCTTTGTTAAAAATCAGTTGATAATATTTGTGTGAGTCTACTTCTGGACCCTATTCTGTTCCATTGATCTATATGTCTATCCGTTTACCAGTACACTATTATCTATGATATTATCATAGCTTTATAATATGTCTTAAAATCAAATTATGTAAGCCTTTTAACATAGTATTTTCCCCCAGAGTTCTTTCACTATTCGGCTTCCTTTGCCTTTCCATGTAAACTTTAGAATCAGCTTGTCACTATCTACAAAATTCTTGCTGAGATTTTCATCAGAGTTTCACTGAGTCTATCAATGAATTGGGCTTAATTAACATCTTAACAATATTGCACAATCGTACATTATATACCTATGTTTAGTTACATTTTTAAAAAATTTCTTTCATCAATGTTTTCTACTTTTCAGCACACAGATCATCCAAATATTTTGTTAGATTTCTAAGTATCTCAAAAGTTTAGTGCTATTTTAAATTGCATTTTAATTTTAAATTGTAATTATGCATTGCTGCTAAACAGTTTACGTTTTGTATATGGCTTTGTAGTCTGTGACCTTACTAAACTTATGTATTAATTCTAGGAGAGTTTTAATAGATTCCTTAGGATTTTGTCACTGTAATTTTATCTCTTAATAAAAATAGTTGTATTTCTTCCTCTACAATATTGATACTTTATTTCCTATTTATTTATTTTTTTCTTTTTAGGGCCATACCTGAGGCATCTGGAGGTTCCCAGGCTAGGGGTCGAATTGGAGCTACAGCTGCCAGCCTACACCACAGCTCACAGCAATGCCAGATCCTTAACCCACTGAGCGAGGCCAGGGATCAAACCCACAACCTCATGGTTCCTAGTTGGATTCGTTTCCACTGCGCCACGATGGGAACTCCCTCTTTTTCTTATTATAATGGCTAAGACTTCTACTAGAATGTTGAATAAGAGTGATGAGGAACACCGCAAAAGCAGTTCTGAGAGGGAAGTTTATGACAATACACTCTTTATTTCAGGAAACAAGAAAAAGCTCAAACAAACAACCTAACCTTACACCTAAAACATCTAGAGAAGGAAGAAGAGGCGAAGCCCAAAATTAGTAGAAGGAAGGAAACTGTAAAGACCAGAGCAGAAATTAATGACATGAAGACAAAGAAAACAATAGGGAAGGTCAATGAAATTGACAATTGGTTCTTTGGAAAGATCAACAAAATGGATAAACCTTTAGCCAGATCCATCAAGCAAAAATGGGAGAAGGCTCGAATCAATAAAATTAGAAATGAAAAAGGAGAAGTTAAAACTGACACCACAGAAATACAAAGGATCATAAGAGACTATTATAAGCAGCTATATGCCAATAAAATGGAAAACTTAGAAGAAATGGACAGCTTACCAAGACTGAACCAGGAAGAAATAGATAATATGAATAGATTAATCACAAGTACTGAAATTGAAAATGTGATTTTAAAAACTTCCAAAAAACAAAAGTCCAGGACCCAATGGCTCCCCAAGTAAATTCTATCAATCATTCAGAGAAGAGTTAACAACTATTCTTCTGAAACTCATCCAAGAAATTGCAGAGGAAGAAACACTCCCAATCTCTCTTTTTTTTTTTTTTTTTTTTTTTGCTTTTTTAGGGCTGCACCTGTGGCATATGGAGGTTCCCAGGCTAGGGGTCGAATTGGAACTGTAGCTGATGGCCTACACCACAGCCACAGCAATGCCAGATCCGAGCCGCATCTGCAATGTACACCACAGCTCAGGGGAATGCTGGATCCTTAACCCATTGAGAGAGGCCAGGGATCAAACGTGTGACCTCATGGATCCTAGTCAGATTCGTTTCCACTGCGCCACGATGGGAACTCCCTCCCAATCTCATTTTATGAGGCCACCATCACCCTGATATCAAAATCAGACAAAGATACCCCAATAAAAGAAAATTACAGGCCAATATCTCTGCTGAACATAGATGCAAAAATCCTCAACCATAATCAGAAAACTGGATCCAACAATACTTTAAAAGGATCACACACCATAATCAATTAAGATTTATCCCAAGGATGCAATGATTCTTCAATATCTTTCAAATCAATCAGTGTGATACACCACATCAACAAACTGAAAAATAAGATCATCTCAGTAGATGCAGAAAAAGGTTTTGACAAAATTCGACACCCATTTCTGATAAAAACTCTCCAGAAAATGGGCATAGAGGGAACCTAACTCAACATAATAAAAGCCTTATATGACAAACCCACAGCCAACATCATTCTCAGTGGTGAAAAACTGAGAGCATCGGGAACAAGAAAAGATGTTCACTTTCACCAACGTTATTTAGCATAGTTTTGGAAGTCCTAGCCATGGAAATCAGGGAAGAAAAAGAAGTAAAAGGAATCCAAATTGGAAAACAAGAAGTAAAACTATTGCTGTTTGCAAATGACATGACACTATATCTGGAAAATTCTAAAGACACTACCAGAAAACAGAGCTCATCAATGAATTTGGCAAAGTTGCAGTATACAAAATTAATACACAGAAATATATTGCATTTCCATATACTAACAATGAAAGACAAGAAAAAGAAATTAGGGAAAACATCCCACTAGTCATCACATCAAGAAGAAGAAAATACCTAGAAAGAAGCCTACCTAAAGAACAAAAGAACGATATTCTGAAAACTATAAGACACCAATGAAAGAAATCAAAGATGATCCATTGGATGGAAATATATACCATGCTCTTGGATTAGAAGAATCAATATAGTCAAAATGACTATACTGCCCAAGGCAATCTGCAGATTTGATGCAATCCCTATCAAATTACCAGTGACATTCTTCACAGAACTAAGACAAAATATTTTAAAATTTGTATGGAAACACAAAAGACCCCAAATAGACAAAGCAATATTCAAAAAGAAAAATGGAACTGGAGGAATCAGACTTACTGATTTCAGACAATACTACAAAGCTACAGTCGTCAAAACAATACAGTACTGACACAGAAACAGAAATATAAATCAATGGAACAGGGTAGAAAGCCCAGAAATTAACCCAAGCATCTATGGTCAACTAATCTATGACAAAGGAGGCAAGAACATACAGCGGAAGAGAGAGAGTCTCTTTAACAAATGGTGCTGGGAAGCTGGACAGCACATGTAAAATAATGAAATTAGAATACTCTCTAACACCATACACAAAAATAAACTCAAAATGGATTAAAGACCTAAATATAAGGCCAGATACTCTAAAACTCCTAGGGGAGAACATAGGCAGAATGCTCTTTGACATAAATCACAGCAACATCTCGTTTGATCCACCTCCTAGCATAATGACAGTAAAACAAAAATAAACCAATAGGACCTAATTAAACTCAAAAGCTTTTGCATAGCAAAGGAAACCATTAAAGGATGAAAAAACAACCCACAGAATGAAGAAAATCTTTGCAAACAATGCAATCAACAAGGGCCTAATCTCCAAAATATACAAACAGCTCACATAACTCAACAACAACAACAACAACAAAACCAAACAACCAATTAAAAATGGGCAGAAGACCTAAATAGACATCTCTCCAAAGAAGACACACAGATGGCCACCAGGCACATGAAAAAATGCTCAACATCACTAATTATTAGAGAAATGCAAATCAAAATTCCAGTGAGGTACCACTTCACACTGGTCAGAATGGTCATCATTAACAAGTCAACAAATAAAAGATGTTGGAGAGGGTGTGGAGAAAAGGGAACCCTCTTACACTGTTGGTAGGTATGTAAATTGGTAAAACCACCATGAAAAACAGTATGGAGTTTTCCCCGAAAACTAAATATAGAACTACCACATGATCCAGCAATCCCACTCCTGGCCATATATCTGGGCAAAACTATAATTCAAAAAGATTCATGCAGAGTTCTCATTGTGACTCAGCAGATGAAGAATTCAATATATTGTATGTGAGGATGTGGGTTTGATCCCTGGCCTTGCTCAGTAGGTTAAAGATCCGGTATCCCTGCAAGCTGTGGCGTAGGTGGCAGATGCAGTTGGATCTGGTATTGGTGTGGTTGTGAGTAGGCCAGCAGCTGCAGCTCCAATTCGACCCCTAGGCTGGGAACTTCCATATGCTGCAGGTGCAGCCCTAAAAAGAAAAAAAGAAAAAAAGATACATGTACCCCTATGTTCATTGCAGCACTATTCACAATAGCCAAGACGTGGAAACAACAATGTCCATTAACAGATGAATGGATTAAGAAGATGTGATACCTGTAGACGATGGAATACTATTCAGCCATTAAAAGGACAAAATAATGCCATTTGTAGCAACATGGATGCAATTAGTGATTCTCATACTAAGTGGAATAATCAGAAAAGGAAAGACAAATTTATGATATCACACATGTGGAATCAGATTTACAAGGAGATCCTGCTGAATAGCATTGAGAACTATTGTCTAGATACTCATGTTGCAACAGAAGAAAGGGTGGGGGAAAAACTGTAATTGTAATGTATACATGTAAGGATAACCTGACCCCCTTGCTGTACAGTGGGAAAAAAAAATAAAAAATAAAAAAAATAAAATATGGCACAAATGATCCCATCTACAAAATAGAAAGAGATCATGGACATGGAGAGCAGATTTGTGGATGCCAGTGGGGAGAGGGGAGGAAGTGGGATGGACCAGAAGTTTGGGGTTGGTAGATGCAAACTGTTACATTTAGAATGGATAAGCAATGGGGTCCTACTATATAGCACAGGGAACTCTGTCCAATCTCTTGGGTTAGAACATGATGGGAGATAGTATGAAAAAAAAGAATGCATATATATGTATGACTGGGTCATGTTGCTGTACAGAAAAAAACTGAAGGGACATTGTAAATCAACTATGCTTTAATAAAAATATTTTTAAAATACATTAAAAAATAAATTTAGGAGTTCCCATCGTGGCGCAGTGGTTAACGAATCCGACTAGGAACCATGAGGTTGCGGGTTCGATCCCTGCCCTTGCTCAGTGGGTTAACGATCCGGCATTGCCGTGAGCTGTGGTGTAGGTTGCAGACGCGGCTCGGATCCCGCGTTGCTGTGGCTCTGGGGTAGACCAGTGGCTACAGCTCCGATTTGACCCCTAGCCTGGGAACCTCCATATGCCGCGGGGAGCGGACCAAAGAAATAGCAAAAAAGACACACACACACACACACACACACACACACACACACACACACACACACAAATTTAAAAAAAAAAAGAATGATGAGAAGCAACATCCTTGCCTTGCTCTTAATCTTCGTGAGAATGTGTTCATTCCCTCAATACCAAGTATGATCTTGGCTTTAGGTTTTTTATAGGTACATTTTATTATGTTAAGGAACTTCCAATGTTTTCCTAGTTTGCTGAGTATTTTTATCATGAATGGATATTAATTTTTTAATTGTTTTTCTACATTTACTGAGATAATATTTTTTTCTTTTTAATCTGTTAATTTGATGAATTATATCTATTTATTTTCAAATGTCAGACCAGCTTGCATTCTTCAGATGAACTGAATTTGATTGTGATATGTTATCTTTTTATATACTTTAGGATTTGATTTCCAAACATATTATTGAAGATATTTGTGTATATGTTCAAGAGGAATACTGTTCTATACTTTTCTATTCTCATAATATTATGTCTGGCTCTTTATTATTGTAATCCTAGCTATATAAAAAGCTTTAGGAAGTGTTCCTCTTCTATTACCTTCCAGATGATAATGCATAGCATTGGTGGTGTTTCTTCCTTGAAAGTTTGGTAAATTTCCCAATGAAATCATCTGGGCCTGGAGAATTATTTTTTGAAAAGTATTTCAGAATGTATTTCATAGAACTGTTCATATATTCAGTGAATTTTGGTAGTTTGTATCATCCGAGGAATTAATCCATTTCGTCTAAATTATTGAATTTGTTGATATAGGGCAGCTGATAATATCTCCTTAGTATCCTGTGGAATCAGCAGTAATTTTCCCTCTTTCATATCTGATCCTGAAGTGTGTGTGTGTGTGTGTGTGTGTGTGTGTGTGTGTGTGTGTGTGTGTGTGTGTGTGTGTGTTACGGCCATAGGTGCAGCATATGGAAGTTCCCAGGCCAGGGGTTGAATTAAAGCTACAGCTGCAAGCCACAGCCATAGCCACGCCAGATCTGAGCCATGTCTGTGACCTACACCACCGCTCACAGCAATGCCAGATCCTTAACCCACTGAGCAGAGCCAGGAATCAAACCCACATCCTCATGGATACTAGTCAGGTTCGTTTCTGCTGAGCCACAGTGGGAACTACTGATCCTGGATTTGAGCCGTATTTGTTGGCCTCATTAGAATTTTATCACACTGACTTTATTTATCTATTTCCATTTTGTTAATTTCCACTCTAATCTTTATTCTTTCCTTACTTCTACTTGTTTTAGCTTTAATTTGTTCTTCTTTCTCTATTGAGGTGGAAGCTTAGGTGACTGGGTTTTAGATATCCCTTCTTTTTAACATATGCATTTAACATTATAAATCTCCCTCTAAGCAGAGCTTTGACTGTATTCCACAATTTTTTTTTTTTTTTTTGCTTTTTAGGGCTGTATTCCACAAATTTTTATATGATATATTTTCATTTTCATTTCATTCAATTATTTTTAGTCTTTTTTTTTTTTTTTTTTTTTATTTTTCTTTTTTGCTATTTCTTTGGGCCGCTCCCACGGCATATGGAGGTTCCCAGGCTAGGGGTCGAATCGGAGCTGTAGCCACCGGCCTACACCAGAGCCACAGCAACGCGGGATCCGAGCCGCGTCTGCAATCTACACCACAGCTCACGGCAACGCCGGACCGTTAACCCACTGAGCAAGGGCAGGGACCGAACCCGCAACCTCATGGTTCCTAGTCGGATTCGTTAACCACAGCGCCACGACGGGAACTCCTCATTCAATTATTTTTAAATTTAAGTTAGACTTCTTTTTTGACCCATGAGTTATTTAGAAATTTGTTGTTTAGTTTTCAAGCACTCAAAGACCTTCTATATTTTTGTTATAGTTTAATTCAATTTTGATTTGAGGATGTGTTGTATTTTTATTTTTACCACTTCCATTTGATTCTTCCTCATAGTTTTCACGTCTCTGCTAAAATTATATATCTGATCTTGAATATTTCTCCTTAGAGATTTTAATATATTAGTCATCGTTGTTTTTAATTCCTTCTTATAGTTTCAACATCTATATCAAAATTAGGTCTGGTTCAAAATTAGATATAGATTGTCTTCTCTCTTCAGAAAATATTTTGTTTTGTTCGTATATCTCATGTTTTTAATGAATGCTGGACATATATAGGACAGTAGATATAAGAGTGTTTGCCCTAGGTAAGCAAATGTTCAGGTTCTCGGTCTACCTGCAAGCACACATCTGTCACTAGATTTTGTGGTAGAAGTTTTCCATGGGAGATTTATTTTCAGAAGGGTTCCCAAAAAGTCATTATTTTAAACTTTTTCCCAGCTCATTATCTTGTTTTATAGGTAGCTATGATGTTCCTTCCAGCTCTGTGCTTCTCAAACCTGTAGTTCTTAGGAAAGTCTTTTTAACTGATAATGCTGAATCAGTTAGAAACTCATATGAAAAGAAATTGGACCCTTAACTCCCATCAAACTTCACATGTATCTTTAACTATCACCACTTCATTGTTTGGGCCTCCTGCAGACACCAATCTGGCATGCCACTCTATATGGCCATTTAAAGTTCTACTGGTTTCTTACTCTAGCACTGTCCTTTTGAGCAGGATCAAAATAACCAGATTTTATGAGCCCAATGTCATATTTATGTTAGATGAGATCCTAACTTGGGAGAGAGTGGCATGCCTCTCTTGGTGGTACGTTTGATTTGGTGGGAGTTGTCAGCCATTATGGCAGTCTGCTGTCATAACTGCTTTTCTTGACACTTGCTGTTGCCAAAGATGGTTAATTTATCCAGTGATGGTTGAGTGGGAATAATTGGAAAGTATTACATAGACAATTAATTTGTAATATTTCATTTTCAAAATACATTTATAACAGGTATGCTATATGTAAACTTCTTATTCATCACTAACTTTTTTTCTTAAAATTAATATCCAGAAGTTGTGCTGCCAGGTTAACTTCTCTTTTCTTAATGTCAAATTGCACTGCAGACTTCTCTTATAATGATCAACCCTGAGAAGTTTCAAATAAATTTCTGAGAATTTATTGTCCCACCAATAGGGAACAAGTGGCAAGGACATATGAATAGAAAATTATAAGATAAACTCTATTCTTAAATAGAAATAAATTGGATTTAGTATATCATCATTTTAAAAGATGCTGGATTGTAAATCAACTATACTTCAATTTTTTTAAATAGATGCTGGATTTAGTATAAGATTATATATATATTGTGGCTGCATGAGTGTATAAAATATGTATAGAATACATATTCTTATAATATTCAGTGTGTATATATTATACACAGTATAAATGATATATTTAATATATGATATTCAAAAATTATATCAGTCTCATATTTTTATCTTATTAGATTTGGATATCAATGTTTTAGTTGCTTCATTAAAGAACAATCATAAAGTTTTCTTCATTTTTTTTTTCTTTTTAGGGCCACACCTGCAGCATATGGAGCTTCCCGGGCTAGGGGTGGAATCGGAGCTGCAGCTGCTGGCTTTCGCCACAGCCACAGCAATGCCAGATCGGAGCTGCGTCTGCTACCTACAGTGCAGCTCAGGGCAACGCTGGATCCTTTAACTCAAGGAGTGAGGCCAGGGATCGCCCTCACATCCTCATGGATACTAGTTGGATTCTTCACCCACTGAGCCACAATGGGAACTCCAAGTTTTCTTCACTTTTTATTATCTTAAAAAGTCTGTAGAGCATTTGGGACTATCTGGTTTTGAATATTAGAAGAATGGTCCTTTGAAAACACTGAAGCCTCCTACTTTTAGTGGGAATATTTTTAATTCTCTTTTTCTTTTTATTGGAAGTCAGTTTACTTAAACTTTCTAGTTTTAATTGGATTAATACTGGAAAATAATTTTTGCTAAGAAATGATACATTTCATCTTTCATGTTAGATGCATATAAGAATAGAAAAAATTAAAATAATTTCTTTAAAGTCCTCATATTTCAATTGTTATTGTCCCTTATTATATCATAAACAAGTGATTTCTGTATTTTTATTTATTAGTAGCAAGTGAGTCTATTTACTTTTTCTAACATTTTTCTCTTCTCCAGTTCATTATTTTCTCATGATTTATTTAGGCTTATTTACTGTTCTTTCTCCAGCTTTTTCAGGTTAGAATTTGTTTTATTTTTCTTTAGGAAAGTGTTTAAGACTCTAAAAGTTTTCTTCAATTACTGTTTTAAATGTGTTCCACAGATCCCCGGCAGTGTTTTTGTTATCTTTTTTTTTTTTTTAGAAATCCTATAACTTTGGTGTGGAACTCCTATTTACCCCAAAAATTTTAAATAGATTTTTAAAAATTTCAAGTGGGAGACCATGTGTGCTTCCTTATTTTGTTTATAAAAGTCAGTTTTATTACATTTTGTCCAGAAAACTACTGCTCTACAGAATGTAACCAAATGGAAAAGATTTTTAAGCAAAATCAAAACATCAAAAACTATTTTAAAATACAAATTTGAATGCGTATATGAGTAAATCATAATGGATGAAAAATATTAACTGTACTCTGTGTGGTTTATGTGAACTTTTGTTCATCAAAAGATACTTTTAATAGTGAAAGGGCAAGCCACAGTATAGGAGATAATATTTTCAAGTATTTGTCCAAAGGAGTATCTTACTTAGAATGTGTAAAGAAAACTAAAAATCAATATGAACAATGCAGACAAATCAATAGAAAAATTGATGAAAGTGTGGCACAAGCACCTCATAAGAGAAGATCGCAAATCACTAAAAGATAGAGGAGAAGGTACTAAGCATCAAATTTATAGCTTCAATGACATCCCACTATATGCGAACTCCAATGGCTAGAATCAAAAAAGGAGTAACAATGCCAAATTTTGGTGGGAATGTGGGGAAACACAAATTGTCATATGTAGGTGATTGGAGTTTAAACTGGTATGACCATTTTGGAAATCTCTTTGGTAGCATATAATAAATCTGAATATATGCAATGTCCTATGATGTAGCACTACCACTGCTGGTTAAATATTTGGAGAAATCCACATATATGAATACAATTATTACCAAAAATATGCACAAAATTGTGCTGAAGCATAATGCATAATATTCAGATGAAAAACTACCCAAATGTCTATAAGGAGTAGAAATAATGAGTAAAGTTTGAAACATTCATATGATGGTATCATGGCATTAAAAATAATTTTCAGGAGTTCCCGTCGTGGTTCAGTGGTTAACGAATCTGACCAGGAACCATGAGGTTGTGGGTTCAATCCCTGGCCTTTCTCGGTAGGTTAAGGATCCAGCATTGCCCTGGGCTGTGGTGTAGGTCGCGGACGCGGCTCAGATCCCACGTAGCTGTGGGTCTGGTGCTGGCTGGAGGCTACAGCTCCAGTTCGACCCCTAACCTGGGAACCTCCATATGCTGCGGGTGCAGCCCTAGAAAAGGCAAAAAGACAAAATAAATAATTTTCATTCCTAACCTGTATTATTTTTGAAAGTCCATTTCTTTAATTTTGCCAATGTGGGTGCTGTCACATCACTCTCTCGCTTTCTTCTCATTGGAGATTTTGGGCTCTGCCACCTTTGCACATTAGGACCCCTGACCAGTTGGTGGTAAAAGATAGAATTAGAGTCAAAGATATCCTGCTTCATTCTTGAGACCAAGCCAGAAGGTGCTACACTGGGAACTGGCCCAGGGAATGATAGTCCAGGTTCCTGTGTGTCTGTCTCCTTTAGGCAAATGCCTGAGAGAGGGCAAAAGGGCAGCATTGGGTAGGAGGAGGGCACTGTTGTGGCCTCTGAACAAATACTGGTCCCCTACTTACAAGTTCTCACCAGTACCTCTTCACCTTAACACATCTCTCACTCTACTGCAGTTGGTGAACACAAGTACCCAAATGTCATAACCTGCATTGAAATGTCACAGGTACCCATTCAAATAGACATGCCCTCAGGTGTTGCCATGTTCTCATCTAGAGGCCAGCACTTGGTGTTTACAGGCAAGGTGTGGACTCAACTCATGAACAGATAAGGTAAATATCTGCTGATAGTTTGAAACCTCCTCTATTCCAGTGGTTCCCCAACACCTGCTTTCCATCAGGGGCATATGAAGTCAGTTACCATGAAGCCACTGTTATCATTCTTAAACTAGTCCCAGTGTAGCATGTTGTCTTTGTTTAGACCTCATGTTACTTCACAGTATTTTGTCCTTAATATTTAGACTATCCAAATTGTAAACACATTTCATAACCAAGTCACTAGCTTCTGCTATTTCCCATTTAAAATTGGACTTTCCAGGTCATCTTCAGTAACTATTCTCATGTATGTAACTAATTATGTATTTTCTTTGTACCAAATGTTAATTATTTATTTCACATATAACAATTGCCTTGAAAAAGGCAGTACATATCACTACTGTCCTTTTAGAAATACTTTTCAGCTATCACTAAATAATATACTTAAAATTTTTTCTTTCTTAGAGGTAGCCCAGATGTCCTACAGAATCACTACCAATTACCAATATATACTGTTTCACTTGCACAAAAATTTCACACTCACAGACCCATGTCAACTGTCAATATACAGAGTCAAAATAGAGTAAGTTTATCTTTGGTGATTGGTTTCCAAATATACCTCCACATGAGCAGGTGGAGTCTACTCTATAGCCTCTATAATCCATCCTAATGTGCTGTTCCACAACTTTTTCTCCAACACTGGAAAATCAATTCTCTGCTCCCATAAGCTCTGGCAAAGTTACATTCCTCTGTCTCCCAAAATAAATCTACTACTAAGATCATACACATATCACATGGTGCCATCACTCAAATTGAAGATCATCAACTAAATATTCCCTAACACATGCTCAGGAAAGGGGAATGGAAGACCTCATGGCAAAGCTAAGACTGATGAGGTACAGTAATTTCAGGATGGGAAACACTTTTCCATTTGAGTTCATTTGAATACCAATAATCTTGGCTAAAACCCTCTGTTATCAACCTACATTAAAAATGTTACCTCATGGAGAATTATTATTATTACGTGTGAATTATTACACACTATAACTTGAGAAACATTAACAATATAGTTCTTTACAATACTTTAGTGTTTAATGATCATAGTTGACAATACTTTTGTATATGCAGTTAATAAAAGATAATTTATTCTCCTGAATATATTCCCTATTTAGTAGGATTAGATAACACCCCAGTGCCCCAGAAAGGGCCCTGGGTACTTTATCCTGAAATATTTAAGAGATTCCCAAGAGAAACTTTTTAATGTTAAATATTTAAGAGATTCCCAAGAGAAACTTTTTAATGTGAAATATTTAAAGAATTCTCAAGAGAAACTTTTTAACAGTGACAAATGCAGGAGTTTATGCTATTCACTATGTGAGAGAGGACACCTCCGCCACTCTTGTCTGTTAATTACAGTACTGCTTTAAGAATTTGATAAAAAAAAAAGCACACACTCTTGTTAAAATTCTAAAACTATCACTTATAGGATAAAGTTAAAACATTTTGGCATATGACATTTAAAGATTTTTTATATTCATACCGAACTACCACAGCAGACCCATCTCTCACCCTATTCCACTGATTTATTTCTCCCACTTAACCTGGTACCCACAGAACCAATGAACTCTTTATCTTTTCTAAATCACTGATGAATCCTACTCAAAATGTCCCCACAGTATTGTGATCACCTGTCCTAATTTTTTAGCACTCTTTGATTGTTTCCACTATAACCTATAGGGAAGAATGGTCCCGTCCTTGAGTCAGAAAGGAAAGGAAGCCCTTTGACTTAGTTGGTGTGGCTCTGGGCAGGGTTGGGAGCTGAACATCAAACTTTCCCTTATTTCTCTCTTTTCAGAAACATTGTATCTCTGGTCTCCAAATGTACTACCTTGGGGAAACTAGATGATCTCCAATTATGAAGGAATTTATCAGGAACTTCCTAAGCTGAAATCCTCCCCAATCTGCTTCTATATTCTAATGAGAATTCCCTCTGGTCCTGTGGGTTTGATGCTATGTTTCTTATCTTTCATGATTTCTGTGGGGTTCCTCAATCTCTGTGAAAGGTGTTGGGATACAAAGATTACATCAAGGTATCAGGCAGGTGATAGCATTTCTCTGCAGAACAATGTGTGTAATGAATAAAGGGTGAGGCCACTTCTTGATCCCTTTCCTTCCCCATCTCCACTGCCTCCTGGATTATCTAAGCTACTTTCATATATCCCAGATCAGAATATTTTTTCAGCATTCACAAAACAATGCAGCTGCCTTAGTTTGAGAATTTACATATTTAATTCAGTTTCTGAAGTCAATATGAACAACGTGATTCCACGACAAAACCAAGGAGACTATAACAATTCTGCAATATTCGTGTGGGGTGCAGGTGGACAACTTTATCCAAATTGTTGATCAGCTTGTGGCTGAAGCTTTTACATAGCGTCCTCAACCTCCAGCCCCTCCCATTCTGGAGGCGCAGACTGTGTTTGCCATTGCCAAAGTCAGTGGCCTTTGGTGCAATTGGATTCTTAGCAACATCTAGTATGCCCTTTGATGTGATTAATTTTTCATGGTCAGTACTTACCAGGCCATCTCTGGCCAGGCAGAGGGGTAAATACTTTGTTCCAGTTTATGGACTATGCAAGGTACACAAGGAACTTTACAGCTTGAGAGGGCAACATTTTACAATGTTAACCAATCTTTCCTTCCATATTTCCTTGTACTCCAAGGCATGTGCACTCTAAAATCAATCATTCAGCTGTTTATTGCCCCAGGGAAGCCAGAAAGTATAGGCATTCCTACTCTCCTTCACATTAGAAGGCTAACAGTGTGGTGTGAGAGGGCACAGTTTGGCCCGTCCCTTAACACAGTCCAACTCCATAAACTCAGAGATTCCTTCCCTTATACCAGAGACCTTTCCTGGGAGAGATGGATGCAGAATCTTTAAGATCTTGTATTCTTTCTAAACCAATCTGTGTTCTATAAAGGCCTTTAAAAAATGAAAAGACAACCCACAGAATGGAAGAATATTTTTGTGAACAATGAAACAGACAAGGGCCTAATCTCCAAAATGTGCAAACAACTCATATAACTCAACAACAAGCAAATAAACAACCCAATCAAAAAATGGGCAGAAGACCTAAACAGACATTTCTCCAAAGAAGACATATGAATGGCCAGTAGGCACATAAAAATGTCCAACATCAGTAATTATAACAGAAATGCAAATCAAAACTTCAATGAGATACCACCTCACACCACTCAAAATGGCTGTAAGTAACAAGTCTACAAATAACAAGTGCTGGAGAGGATGTGGAGTGCTACACTGTTGTGGGAATGTTAATTGGTACAACCACTATGGAGAAAAGTATGGAGGTTCCTCAGAAAACTAAATATAGAACAACCAATCCTGGACATATATACAGACAAAAATTCATTCAGAAATATACATGCACCCCTATGTTCATTATAGCACTATTCACAATAGTCAAGATATGGAAACAGGGAGTTCCCAGCATGGCGCAGTGTAAAAAAATCCAACTAGGAACCATGAGGTTGTGGGTTCGATCCCTGGACTTGCTCAGGTGTTAAGGATCTGGCATTGCTATGAGCTATGGTGTAGGTCACAGAGGCAGCTCGGATCTGGCATTGCTGTGGCTCTGGCGTAGGCTGGCAGCTATAGGTTAGATTAGACCCCTAGCCTGGGAACCTCCATATGCCGCAGGTTCAGCCCTAAAAGGACAAAAAAACAAACAAACAAAAAGACATGAAAACAACCTAAACATTCATCAAGAGATGAATAGATTAAGAAGATGTGGTGCATATATACAATGGAATACTACTCAGCCAAAAAAAATCAAAATAAAGCCATTTGCAACAACATGGATGCACGTAGAAATTCTCATACTAAGTGAAGTTAGTCACAAAGAGAAAGACAAATACCATAGGATATCACTTATATGTAGAATCTAAAATATGGCACAAATAAACCTATCTACAAAACAGAAACAGACTCAGGGACACAGAGAACAGACTTGTGGTTGCCAAGGGGTGGGGAAGAAGTGGAATGCATGGGGGACTGGGGTTGGTAGATGCAAACTATTACATTTAGAATGGATAAGCAATGAGGTCCTACTGTATAGCACAGGAAACTATATCCAATCTCTTGGGACAGAACATGATGAAATATAGTATGAGAAAAAGAATGTGTGTGTATATATATATGTGTGTGTGTGTGTGTGTGTGTGTGTGTGTGTGTGTGTGTATGTGTGTATATATATATATATGACTTGTTCACTGTGCTGTACAGCAGAAATGGACATAACACTGTAAATCACCTATACCCTAATAAAAATAAAATAAAAATAAAAAAGGTATAAAAATATCTCTCAATCCAGTTGGACATTCAATTCTTGCCTCTTAATAGAGCAGTGACTGAGATTTGAAAAAATACGATACTAGCTAGTCTCTGATATAGTAATTGGCCCTTACATGAATTTAGAGTATAAATAACTATCAACCTGTTACAAACTCATCAGGAAACTATTTGTGGGGCATTGGACAACAGGGAGTGTGGAATTGTGATCCTTGAAAGAAAAGCATGAAATGAAATGAAACGAATCATTTACCACAAGCATGTTGCCTGGGGGCATGTTCCACATGGTGGCACAAAGAGGTAGAACAAGTTGAGATATTGGGATTTGAAGCTGCTGAAGCACTTGAAATTTGCAGGTTTTATCTGGAGAGGAAGGAGCTGTTTTTGTCCTCAGCCAAGAGAAAGACTCCAAGAAGCTTATGATGGAGCAGGTGCTTTGGGGCTGAGTGCAGAGATCTTGATGCACATTGTGGGCATTCAGTTCAGATGACAGATAATTCCTAGACATTAGGAATAAAATACTCAGCCCTACAACTAAATTCAAAACTAATACATGCCCACCTTCCAAAGGAATGAAAGCAAACTGGACAGGTTCAAAATGACCCAACAGTAACTAAATTATCTGCCAGAACAAAACTGAACAACCTTTACAGAATATGGAATACATGGTCCAAATTTTGAACAATGCCTCATTTGCCATGTTCTGCACAAACCAAAACAAAAATTCCTAGACATACCAAGAAGCAGGAAATAATGAAAGAGAACCACCCAAAATAGCAATAGACATGAACCTCAAGATAGCTAAACTATTGGAATTATCACAAAAATGGAAGGAAAACATGCCCAAGTCTCCCCTATTCTCTGACTCTCACCATCATAACTATCACCAGTGATCCATTTGACTCTATGAGGTTTGTCTAGTAACTTGTTCAATTTCACACAGTCAGTGGTAGAGCCAGGATTCAATCCCAGAGAATTTTCCCCGCTACACCGGTGTTAGTGATCTTTTTTAAAAAAAGCTTTATTGAAGTATAGTTGATTCACAAGTTTGTGATAATTTCTACGGTGTAAAAAAGTGATTCAGCTATACAGGTACACATCCATTCTCTTTTAGATTCTTTTTCTACATAAATTATCACGGAATATTGAGTAGAGTTCCCAATGCTCTACAGAAGGTGCTCATTGACCAATCATTCCATATACCTCAGTGTGCATATGCCAATCCCAAACCCCCAGACCATCCCTCCCTCCTCACCTGTCCCCTTTGGTAACCCACTACCTTGGGCCAGGGATCCAACCTGCACCTTTGCAGTGACCCAAACTACTGCAGTCAGATCCTTAACCCACTGTGCCACAGCAGGAACTCCTCCTAACCATTTTTTAATTGTTTTTTTCTTTTTTTGATGTTGAGTTGTGTGAGCTGTTTATATATGTAGGATATTAACCTATGGTCAGTCATATAATATGAAAACATCTTATCCCATTCAGTAGGCTGTATTTACATTTTGTTTATACTTTCCGTTTCTGTGAAAGTTTTTAAGTTTAATTAAGTTCCATTTGCTAATTTTTGCTTTTATTTCCTTTACTTTAGGAGACAAATTCAAAAAAATATTGCTGTAATTAATGGCAGAGTGTTCTGTCTACATTTTCCTAAAACCATAGTTTTATAATATCTATTATTACGTTTAGGTCTTTAATCCATTTTGAGTTTACTTTTATGTATGATATTAAAGAATATCCTAATTTCATTCTTTTACATGTAGGTGTTCAGTTTTACCAGTATCACTTATTGGAAAGACTGTCTGTTTTCAACTGCATATTCTTCTTTAATTAAAATATAGTTGATTTACAAAGCTGTGCCAATTTCTGCTGTACAGCAAAGTGACCCAGTCATTCATATATGTATATATGTACACACACACACACACATTACTTTTCACATATCATCCCCCATCATGTTCTATCCCAGGATATTGGACACAGTTCCCTGTGCTATATGGTAGGACTTCATTTCCCATACATTCTAAATGTAATACTTTGTACCTACTAACCACAGACTCCCAGTCCATCCCACTCCCTCCCCCTCCCCCCTCCTCCTTGGCAACCACAAGTATGTTTTCTATGTCTGTGTCTGTTTCTGTTTTGTAGATATGTTCATTTGTGCCATATTTTAAATTCCACGTATAAGTGATATTATACGGTATTTGTCTTTCTCTGTCTGACTTCACTTAGTATAAGAATCTCTAGTTGCATTCATGTTGCTGCAAATGGCCTTATTTCATTAGTTTTATGGCTAAGTAGTATTCCATTGTGTATATGTACCACATCTTCTTAATCCATTCATCTGTCAATGGGTATTTAGGTTGTTTCCATGTCTTGGCTATTGTGAATAGTGCTGTGATGAACATAGGGGTGCATGTATCTTTTTGAATGAATATTTTTTCTGGATATATGCCCAGGAGTGGGATTGCGGGATCATATGGTAGTTCTATATTTAGTTTTCTAAGGAACCTCCATGCTATTTTCCACAGTGGTTACCAATATACATTCTCACCAATGGTGTAGAAGGGTTCCATTTTTTTCCCACACCCTCTCCAGCACTTGTTATTTTCAGACTTAATAATGGCCATTCTGACTGGTATGACATGGTACCCCATTGTAATTTTGATTTGCATTTCTCTAATAGTGATATTGAGCATCTTTTAATGTGTTTGTTGGCAGTCTGTATGTCTTCTGTGGATAAGTGTCTATTTAGATCTTCTGCCCATTTTTTATTGGGTTCTTTCTTTTTTTATATTGAGCTACAGGAGGTGTTTTTATATTTTGGAGATTAATCTCTTGTCTGTCGCTTCATTTGCAAATATTTTCTCCCATTCTGTGGGTTGTCTTTTTGTTTGGCTTATGGTTTCTTTTGCTGTGCCAAAACTTCTACGTTTAGGAGTTCTCGTCGTGGCGCAGTGGTTAACGAATCCGACTAGGAACCATGAGGTTGCGGGTTCCGTCCCTGCCCTTGCTCAGTGGGTTAACGATCCGGCGTTGCCGTGAGCTGTGGTGTAGGTTGCAGACGTGGCTCAGATCCTGCGTTGCTGTGGCTCTGGCGTAGGCCGGTGGCTACAGCTCCGATTCGATCCCTAGCCTGGGAACCTCCATATGCCATGGGAGCAGCCCAAAGAAATAGCAAAAAAAGACAAAAAAAAAAAAACTTCTACGTTTAAATAGGTCCCATTTTTTATTGTTGTTTTTATTTTTGTTTCTATTGGAGGTGGATCTGAGAAGATATTGCTGTGGTTTATGTCAGAGAGTGTTTGGCCTATGTTTTCCTCTAAGAATTTTACAGTATCCAGTCTTATACTTAGGTCTTTAATCCAATTTTGAATTTACTTTTGTGTATGGTATTCGAGAGTGTTCTAATTTCATTCTTTTGCGTTTAGCTGTCCAGTTTTCCCAGCACCAATTATTGAAAAGCCTGTCTTTTATCCATAGTATATTCTTGCCTCCTTTATCTTACATTAATTGATGAAAGGTACATGGATCTATTTCTAGGCTTTCCATACTGTTCCATTGATCTGTGTGTCTGTTTTTGTGCCAGTACCATACTATTCTGATGATTGTAGCTTTGTAGCATAGTATGAAGCCAGGAAGTATTATTCCTCCAACCCTGTTCTTCTTTCTCAAGGTTGTTATGGATATTTGGAGACTTCTGTGTTTCCTTACAAATTTAAAAATGTTTTGCTCTAGTTCTGTGAAAAATGCCATTGTTATTTTCATAGTAAGTGCATTAAATCTGTAGTTTGCCTTGGGTAGTATGGTCAATAGGTTCTTTCAAACCAAGAACATGATATTTTCTTCTGTCTATGTCATCTTCAATTTCATTCTTCAGTGTCTTATAGTTTTCAGAGTACATATCTTGTACCTCATTTGGTAGGTTTATTCCCAGGTATTTTATTCCTTATATTGTGATGGTAAGTGGGATTGTTTCCTTACCTTTACTTTCTGATACTTCTTTATCAGCATTTAGAAATGCAACAGAGATGGAATTAAGATGGCAGAATAGAAGGACTGGTGCTCAACATCTCCCCTAAAAACAACAAAATTCACAACTAAAGGCTGAGCACTCTTCACCCAAATGGACTGGAAACCTTAAAAAAGATATCCTACTGCAGAAGAAAAACAGGAGGGCATCAAGAGGTAGGAGGGGTGGTTATGTGATATAAGCAACCCCATACCTCCTGGGTGGTAAGCTCCACAGAATGGAAACTAACTGGTTCACATGGACTCACCTACAGGAGTGAGAGTTCTGAGCCCCACATCAAACTCCCACATGTGGGGATCTGGCACTTGGAGAAAGAGCCCCTGGAGTATCTGTCATCAAAAGCCAGTGGGGCTTGTGTGCAGGAGCTCCATGGGACTGGGGGAAACAGAGACCCCATTCTTAAAAGGCACACACAGATTTTCACATGCACTGGGTCCCAGGGCAAAGCAAAGTCTCCACAGGAATCTGGGTCAGACCTGACTGCAGTTCTTAGAGGACCTCCTGGGAAAACAGGGGGTGACCATGGCTTGTTGTGAAGGACAGACATTGGAAGCAAAGCTGTTGGGAATATTCATGGGCATGCCTTTCTCTGAAGGTGGCCATTTTGGGAACATCTGGCCCCACCCATCAGTGCTGAGAAGCCCCAGGCCAAACATCAATCCAAGTGGGATCACAGTCCCACCCATCAGTAAACAGTAAACAGGCTGCCTAAAGACCCCTCAGGCACACAGATGCCTCTAATCCCATCCAGAGACAAAGCCCCACCCACCAGAGGAATAGGAATCAGCTCCACCTACCAGTGGGCAGGCATCAGTCCCTCCCATCAGGAGCCTACAGCAAGCCCCATACAAACTTCAGCCACAAGGGGGGCAGACACCAGAAGTAAGAGAGGCTACAACTCTATTACCTGTAAAAATGTCACCACACAAAAAACCTATAAAAATGAAGAGACAGAGAACTATAACTCAGATGAGGGAGAAAGGAAAAAACCCAGACAATTAGCTAAGCAAGGAGGAGATTCTCAGCCTTCAGGATAGACTTTAGACTGTTGATGCTGAAGATGATGCAAGACATTGGAAATAAACTTGAGACAAAGATGGATAACTTACAGGAAACACTGAGCAAAGAGATATACAACTTAAACAAGAAGAGACGCAAAATACAATAACTGAAATAATAAATTCACTAGAAGCAGCTAACAGCAGAATACAGGAGGCAGAAGAATGAACAAGTGAGGTGGAGGACAGATTAGAAGAAATTACGGATGCAGAACCGAAAAGAGAAAAAAAGCTTGAAAACAAAAGAAGAGAGTCTCAGAGAACTCTGGGAAGTTAAATGCACCAACATATGTATTATAGGGGTGCTAGAAGGAGAAGAGAGAAATAAGAGGACAGAAAAAATATTACAAGAGATAATAGACAAAAACTTCCCTAGCATGGGAAAGGAACCACTCACTCAAATCCAGGAAGCACAACGAATACATATAAAATAAACCCAAGGAGAAACACCCCAAGACACATATGAATCAAACAGACCAAACTTAAAGACAAAGAGAAAATCTTGAAAGCAGCTAGGGAAAAGAAACAAATCACATACAAGGGAACCCTAATAAGGTTATCATCAGATTTTTCAGCAGAAACTCTGCAGGCCAGAAGGGAGTGGCATGATATACTTCACGTGATGAAAGGAAAAGATCTCCAACCAAGATGACTCTACCCAGGAAGGCTCTCATTCAGATTTGAAGGAGAAATCAAAACCTTCACAGATAAGCAAAAGCTGAGAGAATTCAGCAACACTAAACCAGCCTTCCAACAAATACTAAAGGAACATCTCTAGGCAGAAAAGAGAAAACCACAACAACAAACAAAAATACCACAAATGACAAGGCTCACCAGGAAAGGTATATATACAGTAAAGATACGAAATCATCCATGCACAATTATGCCACTGAAATCAGAAATTGTGAGAAGAGGAGGGTACAAACGCAGGACACTGAAGATGCACTTGCAATTAAGAGACAAACAACTTAAAACAATCTCATCTATATATATAGACTCTTACATCAAAACGTCAAAATAACTGCGAACCAAACACCTATAATTGATACACAAACAAATAAGAAAAATCAACCCAAATGCAACACTAAAGATTGTCCTAAAACCAGAAGAGGAGAGAACAGAGAAGAAGGGAAGAAGAAAGAGCAACAAAAACATCCAAAGCAATTAATAAAATGGCAATAAGAACATACATATCAATACTTACCTTAAATGTTAATGGAATAAATGCTCCAACCAAAAGACATAGACTGGCTGAATGGATACAAAAACAAGACCCATATATATGCTGTCTTCAAGAGACCCACTTCACTTCTAGGGACACATACAAATTGAAAGTGAGAGGATGGAAGAAAATATTCCATGCAAATGGGAATCAAAAGAAAGCTGGAGTAGCAATGCTCATAACAGACAAAATAGACTTTAAAATGAAGAATATTTTCAGGGACCAGTAAGGTCACTACATAATTATCAAAGGATCAATCCAAGAAGAAGATAAAACAATTTTTTTTTTGTCTTTTGTCTTTTGTCTTTTTGTTGTTGTTGTTGTTGCTATTTCTTGGGCTGCTCCCGCGTCATATGGAGGTTCCCAGGCTAGGGGTTGAATCGGAGCTGTAGCCACCGGCCTACGCCAGAGCCACAGCAATGCGGGACCTGAGCCGTGTCTGCAACCTACACCACAGCTCACGGCAACGCCGGATCGTTAACCCACTGAGCAAGGGCAGGGACCGAACCCGCAACCTCATGGTTCCTAGTCGGATTCGTTAACCACTGCGCCACAACGGGAACTCCCAGATAAAACAATTTTAAATATCTACACACTACTATAACCTATTTTGAAGGGTTAGGGTTAGGGTTAACCACACACTAGGTTCACACACTATGTTCACCACAATATATAAGGCAACTGCTAACAACCTTAAAAGGACAAATAAAGAATAACACAATAATAGTGGGGGCTTTCACACACCACTCATAGCAATGGATAGATCATCCAGACAGAAAATCATTAAGGAAACACAGGCCCTGACAGAAGCATTAGACCAGATGGACTTAATAGATATTTATAGGACATTCCATCCAAAAGCAACAGAATACACATTCTTCTCAAGTGCACATGGAACATTCTCTAAGATTGATCATATCCTGGGCTACTAATGTAACCTTGGTAACTTTAAGAAAATTGAAATCATATCAAGCATCTTTATGGGCCACAATAGTATATGACTGGAAATCAACAACAAGAAAAAAACTGCAAAAAACACAAACACATGGAGACTAAACAACATGCTACTAAACAACTAATAGATGACTGAAGAAATCAAAGAGGAAATTTAAAAATATGTAGAAGCAAATGACAACAAAGGTACCACACTCTAAAACCTTTGGAATGCAGCAAAAGTCATTCTAAGAGGAGAGTTTATAGCAATACAAGCCTACTTCAGGAAACAAGAAAAAGTTCAAATAAACAAGCTAACTTTACATCTAAAGCAGCTTGAGAGAGAAGAACAGACAAGACCTAAAATTAGTAGAAGGAAAGAAATCAAAAAGATCAGAGGAGAAATCAATGAAATAGAAATGAAGAAAACTATAGAAAAGATCAATGAAACGAAAAGCTGGTACTTTGAAAAGATCAACAAAAGTGACAAACCCTTAGCCAGACTTATCTAGAAAAAAAGAGAGAAGACTCACTTTTCCAATAAATAAAATTAGAAATGAAAAATGAGAAGTAACAATGGACATCAGAGAAATACAAAGTATTTACACCAATAAAATGGAAAACCAAGAAGAAATGGACAAATTCGTACAAAAGTACAATCTTCAAAGACTAAACCAAGAGGAAATAGAAGAGATGAATGGAACAACCACAACTACTGAAATTGAAACTGTGGTTAAAAACTCCCAAAAAACAAAAGTCCAAGACCAGATGGCTTCACAGGCGAATTCTATCAAACATTTAGAGAAGAGCTAATGCCTATCCTTCTGAAACTACTCCAAAAAATTGCAGAGGAAGGGATACTCCCAAACTCATTCTATGAGGCCACCGCCACCCTGATACCAAAACCAGACAAAGATACCACAAAAAAAGAAAACTACAGGCCAATTTCACTGATGAACTAGAGGCAAAATCCTCAACAAAATACTAGCAATCTACATCCAACAATACATTAAAAGAATGTTCATCATACTCAAGTGGGATTTGTCCCAGGGATGCAAAGATTCTTCAATATCTGCAAATCCATCAGTGTGATACACCACATTAACAAACTGAAGAATAAAAACCATATGATCCTATCAATAGATGCAGAAGAAGCCTCTGACAAAATCGAAAACACCCATTTCTGATAAAAACCCTTCAGATAGTGGGCATAGAGGGAACCTACCTCAACATGATAAAGGCCATATATGACAAACCCAGAGCTAACATCATTCTCAATGGTGAAAAGCAGAAAGAATTCCCAGTGAGATCAGGAACAAGACAAGGATGTCTGCTCCTGCCACTATTCTTCAACATAGTTTTGGAAGTCCTAGCCACAGCAATCAGAGAAGTAAAAGAAATAAAAGGAATCCAAATTGGAAAGGAAGAAGTCAAACTATCACTATTTGCAGATGACATGATACTATACCTAGAGAATCCTAAAGACTCTACCAGAAAACTGTTAGAGTTCAACCATTAATTTGGCAAAGTAGCAGGATACAAAATTAATGCACAGAAATCGACAACATTTCTATATACTAACAATGAAAAAGCAGAAAGAGAAATTAGGGAAGCAATCCCGTTTACCATCGCATCCAAAAGAATAAAATACCTAGGAGTAAACCTACCTAAAGAGACGAAAGACCTGTTCTGAAATCTATTTGACACTGATGAAAGAAATCAAAGAGGACACAAATAGATGGAAAGACATACCATTCTCGTGGATTGGAAGAGTCAATATTATCAAAATGACGATACTACCCAAGGCAATCTAAGGATTCAATGCAATCCCTGTCAAATTACCAAGGAGATTTTTTCACAGAACTCAAACGAAATAGTTTAAAGTTTGTTTGGAGAAGCACAAAAGACCCAGAATAGCCAAAGACATCCTGAAAAAGAAAAACTGGAGCTGGAGGAATCAGGCTCCCTGACTTCAGACTCTACTACAAAGCAACAATCATCAAAACCATATGGTACTGGCACAAAGACAGAACTATAGATTGGTGGAACAGGATAGAAAGCCCAGAATTAAACCCATGCACCTACAGACAACTCGTCTATGACAAAGGAAGGAAAAATATATAATGGAGAAATGACAGCCCCTTCAGTAAGTGGTGCTGGGAAAACTGGACAGCCACATGGAAAAGAAGGAAACACTCCCTAACACCATCCACAAAAATAAACTCCAAATGGATCAAAGACCTGCATATAAGACCAGACACTATAAAACTCTTAGAGGAAAACAGAGGCCAAGCACTCTCTGACATAAACCACAGCAACATCTTCTCAGATCCACCTCCTACAGTAATGATAGTAAAAACAAAAATAAACAAATGGGACCTAATCAAACTTCAAAGTTTCTGCACAGCAAAGGAAACCCTAAACAAAACGAAAAGACAACCCACAGAGTGGGAGAACATCTTTGCAAATGAATCGACTGACGAGGGATTAATCTCAAAAAGTATAAACACCTTCTGCAGCTCCATACCAAAAAAACAAACAACCCCATCAAAAAATGGGCAGAAGGAGTTCCCGTCGTGGTGCAGTGGTTAACGTATCCGACTAGGAACCATGAGGTTGCGGGTTCGGTCCCTGCCCTTGCTCAGTGGGTTAACGATCCGGCGTTGCCGTGAGCTGTGGTGTAGATTGCAGACGCGGCTCGGATCCCGCGTTGCTGTGGCTCTGGTGTAGGCCGGTGGCTACAGCTCCGATTCAACCCCTAGCCTGGGAACCTCCATATGCCGCGGGAGCGGCCCAAGAAATAGCAACAACAACAACAACAACAAAGACAAAAAGTCAAAAAAAAAAAATGGGCAGAAGATCTAAACAGACAGTTCTCCAAAGAAGACACACAGATGGCCAAGAAACACATGAAAAGATGTTCAACATCACTCATTATTAGAGAAATGCAAATCAAAACCACTATGAGGTACCACCTGACACCAGCCAGAATGGCCATCATCCAAAAGTCTACACACAATAAGTGCTGGAGAGGGTGTGGAGAAAAAGGAACCCTAGTACACTGTTCGTGGTAATGTAAATTGGTGCAGCTACTGTGGAAAGCAGTATGGAGATTCCTGAGGAAACTAAACATAGAACTACCATTTGATCCAGCAATCCCACTCCTGGGCATCTATCCAGAGGAAACCATGACTCAAAAAGACAGAGGTTCTCCCACGTTCATTGCAGCACTATTTGCCATAGCCAAGACATGGAAATAACCTAAATGTGTATTGACAGAGGAGTGGATCAAGAAGGCGTGGTACATATATGCAATGGAATATTACTCAGCCATTAAAAAGAACGAAACACCAGCCTTTTTAGCAACATGAGTGGACCTAGAAATTATCATGCTAAGTGATGTCTGCCATACAATGAGACACCAACAGCAAATGCTTTCACTGACATGTGTAATATGAAGAAAGGACAGAATGAACTTCTTTGCAGAATAGATAATGATTCACAGACTTTGAAAAACCTATGGTTTCCAAAGGAGACAGTTTGGGGGGGGGTGGAGGGATGCGCTGGGTTGTGGGATGGAAATCCTATAAAATTGGATTGTGATGATCATTGTACAACTGTAAATGTAATAAATTCATTGAGTAATAAAAAATGCAAATGCAACAGATTTTCATGTTCTAAATTTGTATCTTGCACTTTACCAAATTTATTGATGAGCTCTAGTAGTTTTTTTCCTTGTCTTTAAGATTTTCTTTTTCTTCTCCAAACAGTGACAGTTTTATTCTTCCTTTTCAAGGATTCTTATTTCTTTTTCTTCTCTAATTGCTGTGGCTAGGCCTTCCAAAACTATGTTGAATAAAATTGGGGAGAGTGGGCACCCCTGTCTTTTTCCTGATCTTAGAGGAAATGCTTTCAGCTTTTTACCATTGAGTATGATGCTGGCTCTGGGTTTGTCATATATGGCCTAAATGATGTTGAGGTATGTTCTTTATATACCCACTTTCTAGTGAGTTTTGCTTTTTTTTTTTTTTTTTTTGTCTTTTTTTGCTATTTCTTTGGGCCGCTCCCACAGCATATGGAGGTTCCCAGGCTAGGGGTTGAATCGGAGCTGTAGCCACTAGCCTACGCCAGAGCCACAGCAGCGCAGGATCCGAGCCGCATCTGCAACCTACACCACAGCTCACGGAAACGCCGGATCCTTAACCCACTGAGCAAGGGCAGGGACCGAACCCGCAACCTCATGGTTCCTAGTCGGATTCGTTAACCACTGCGCCACAATGGGAACTCCTCTAGTGAGTTTTTATTGTATATTACTGTTGAATTTTATCAAAATTCTTTTGTGTCTATTGAGATAATAATAGGATTTTTATCCTTTAATTTGTTAATGTGGGGTATCCTATTGATTGAGTTACAGATATTGAAAAATCCTTACATCCCTGAGATAAATGCCACTTGATCATGATGTATGATCCTTTTAATGTATTGTTGAATTCAGTTTGCTATTGTTTTGTTGAGGATTTTTGCATCTATGCTTATCAGTGATACTTGCCCATAATTATCTTTTTCGTGATATCTTTGGTTTTGGTTTCATAGTCATGGTGGCCTCATAGAATGAGTTCAAATGTGTTTCCTCCTCTGCAGTTTTTGAAATAGTTTCATAAGTGTGGGTGGTATTGCTTCTTTAAATGTTTGGTAGAATTCACCTGTGAAGCCATCTGGTCCTGAACTTTTGTTTGTTGGGAGTGGGAGTTTTAAAATTACTGATGCAATTTTAGTACTGGTAATTTGTTGTTTACATTTTCTATATCTTCCAGGTACAGCCTTAGGAGATTGTAACTTTCTAAGAATTTGTCCATTTCTTCTATGTTGTCCATTTTATTGGTATATAGTTGCTTGTAGTAGTCTCTAATGCCTTTGTATTTCTGTGATGTTGCTTGTAATTTCTACATTTTCATTTATGATTTTACTGATTTGGACCTTCTTTTTTTTCTCAAAGAGTCTGCCTAAAGGTTTATCAATTTTGTTGAACTTTTCATTGATCTTTTCTATTGTTTTCTTCATCTCTGTTTCATTTATTTCAGCTCTGATCTTTGTGTTTTCTTTCCTTCTAATAACTTTGGGTTTTGTTTGTTCCTTCTTTAGTTGGTTTAGGTGTGAGGTTAGCTTGTTTATCTGAGATTTTTCTTATTTACCGAGCTAAGCTTGTATTGCTATAAACTTCCCTCTTAGAATTGCTTTCGCTACATCCCATTTCCATTAATAGCTAGGTATATTTCAATTTCGTCCCTGATTTCTTCACTGATCCCTTGGTTTTTTAACCTCCACATGTGTGGGGGTTTTTTTTGCAGCTTTTTTTCCTGTAGTTAATTTCTAGTTTCATAGCCTAGTGTTTAATAAAGATGCTTGTTAGTGATCATTTTTGATGCCCAAACCTATTCCATACTTAATGAAATTTGAAAATACCTCATTTTGCATAGTATTAAATGAAGTGATAGTAGACTCATTTACTTTACATCCAAAGTTTTATAAATTCTTTTTCAGTGATATTCAATAGAGGGAGAAGAAAGAGAAAGAGAAAAAGAGAGAGAGAGAATGGACTTATAGTATGCACCTTCACCCCCACCCCTTGCCTTCACAGTGTTTGTCTCTGGAGGACTAAAAAGGAGATATCAAATTCAGACTCTTAGATTCTTGCCTGGTGAGGGGGCTCTTTGCCTTTATGGCATGAAGAATACTGGCTTCAAATGGCTGCCATGACCTGGTGCAGGTTGGCACTGTGGTCCGTGTATGTGGACTTAGATTCTCTGTTTTATAGGTCTTCATTATGTGGATGCAGCCCCCAAGTATAAAGGGGACTATATGGGGCTATACCAGCTGGCCAATTGTAGCGTAAGAAACAAACATGTTCTGCACATGGCTCATCCACCTTGACATACATCACCTTCATTCTCAGAAAAATTCTGCTCTGTCTGGCACCAGGAAGTGTATCTACAATCTCATACTAATGAAGCTTTGAAATATCAAGAGTCTTCACACAATATTTAAATGTAACACCTCCTGAAAATTTTGATCTTTCAGGAGGACACTATGCAGAATGTAGTATACACACCATGATCCATCAAAGGAAATTTATAAAGCTAACAACCTCTTTAACTGTCCCAACAGGAAATAGAAGGGAAACATGGCAGGGGAAACATGAGAATCACTAGACCAGGCTTGCCACCCAGTGACACCTCCCATTCCCCAACATTAATAACTCCTCCCTTCAAGGGTCTTCCTGGAATCTGGGTTACTATGATGAAGGAAGGAATGCTGATCCGAGCCCTGATGGTTACTCATAACATAAACAATGGCAATAATAATAACTAACATTTCTTGGTCACTTACTATGTGTCAGGCATTTTGGTAAACATTTACACGGACTCTCTCCCTTAATTCCCTTAACCTCTCTATGAGTTATATTATTAGGGATATTTCACAGAGAAATCCTCTGGGGTTGAAAAAAGCAGAAGCAATTCTCTTAAGGTCACATGGCAGAAAGTGGGGCATGTGTGGTTTCAACCCAGGTCTGTCTCCAGAATCCTCACTCATTTTTTAATTGAAGTAGAGTTGATTTACACTGTTTTATATGGACCACAAAGTAATATACATATAATGGATTCAGTTATATATATATGTATGTATATGTATATATAACTGAATATAACCGAATTGATATATACTATGGATTATATATACAAAGTGATGGACTCAGTTTCATATATATATATACACACATATATATATAAAATAAAGAATATGTATGTATTATTTTTCAGATTCGTTTCCATTATAGGTTATTACTTCGTATTGAATATAGTTCCCTCTACTATAAAGTAGGTTCATGTTGTCTATCTATTTTATGTATAGTAGTGCGTATCCCTTAATCCCAAATTCTCAATTTACCACCACCACTTTTTCTCCTTTGGTAACCAGAAGTTTGTTTTCTATATCTGTGTGTCTACTTCTATTTTATAAAAAATTTCATCTGTATCATTTTCTTAGGTACCACATATAAATGATATCATATGATATTTACCTTTCTCTGTCTGAATTACTTCACTTAATATGACAATCTCTAGGTCCATCCATGTTGCTGCAAATGGCATTATTTCACCCTTTTCAATGGCTGAGTAATATTCTGTTTCATATACGAACCACACATTCTTTATCCATTCATCTGTTGTTGGACATTTAGGTTGTTTCCATGCTGAAACGTACTCTTACATTTTTTTTTCTTTTTAGGGCAGCACCAGCGGCATATGGAGGTTCCCAGGCTAGGGGTCAAATCAGAGTTACAGCTGCTGGCCTAAGCCACAGACACAGTAACACAGGATCTGAGCCATGTCTGCGACCTACACCACAGCTCACGGCAACGCCAGCTCCTTAACCCACTGAGTGAGGCCAGGGATCGAACCTGCAACCTCATGGTTCCTAGGCAGAATCATTTCCACTGCACCACAACAGGAACTCCATATTCTTAAAATTAATTTCACTCCTTTCTTTTTACTTTTTATAAGGTAGCTATAAAAATTTTATTTATGTGGCTTGCAATATTTTTCTACTGAACAGTGCTGGTTCTGACAGGACCTGGCATTGAGGCCTGAAATAAGTTAGACTTAATTATAGCTTATAAAATTCTAAATCCAGTTATAAAACCAAATGTCAAAATATGATCATAAGATTATTATATAAAATTACTCTATAGTATATTGATAGTAATGTGAACCATAAACTTTAGATTTTTACTTCTAGTTCTGATAGCCTCCTCAGTCTTAATGACTATGCCAGTGTTTCCTGAACTTCAGCAATCATCTGTTTACTACCTTTTCTCTTTTGAGCATATCTGACCATAGTAAATGTTATTCTAATACCAAATACCTCCAATCTCCATAAATATTTCACCTGCATGTACTATATCTCTGCTAAGAATTTCAATTTATTAATTTCACATGATATCCTCATTATTGTGTTTAGAAGCCCTAATATTTTCCTTCGAATTAAATCAATATAAATCAATACGTATAAATATATATATTTTTTAGTCTTTTTCCAGGGCCACACCCACAGCATATGGAGGTTCCCAGGCTAAAGGTCTAATCGGAGCTGTAGCCACCAACCTACGCCAGAGCCACAGCAATGCGCGATCTGAGCTGTGTCTGAGACCTACACCACAGCTCATGGCAAGGCCAGATCCTTAACCCACTGAGTGAGGCCATGGATTGAACCTGCAACCTCATGGTTCCTAGTTGGATTCATTAACCACTGAGCCACAAAGAGAACTCCATCAATAAGTATATTTTTAAATGAAAGTTTGTATCACTACCATGGTGGCAATCTCACATAATTTGATAAAAAAAAATGGCAAGTAGTCATAAAACAAATTTCAGTGAAAAAAATGGATCATTTATCTTAAAATGATTAAATATGCTTTAAATTTATTCACTATTTCATCCTAACATAACACAGGTAATTTTATGTGCCATCTAGGTGTACATTTGGTATATTTTAGTAATATGAGGGATTCTTCTGTAGCCCAATTATTTCTGGATACATAGACAAATTTTAATTTCTGGACACACAAAGCTGTGAATAATGGTGACTGTACCAAGGTTATAACTTCTCCCTATGGGGAACTGACTGGGTGACAAGACGACCTTCTTTGGTGCCCTTTGAATCATGCGTTTTTAAATGATGAGAACTGGTTTGTGAACTTTCCTTCCAGTCCAGGGTACATGGACTCACCAGTGACCTGGATAGATGCCACGTTAATTTCCCCTATAGCCCCAGAGCCTTGTACAGTATTTCAAAAACATGGAGCTTTCAATAAATATTTGTCAAATAAATTCTCCTGCATCCTTGCAATTCCTGTTCCTTCTTGGAATATCATTCTCACAGCTTTGATAGCTAATAAACTCCAACTCGTCCTTACAAACCAGGTGCAAATGCTCCTGACTCCCTCAGGAAGTTGCTTCCTCCTCCCTATTCCCATCAGATATTGTCCATACCTCTTTCACAGGTATTGTGATATTGCTTTGAAGACTATTTCTCTGACCAGATTCTGAAATTCTCACAGCAGTGAGTATTTTAAGTTCACCTTTGAGAAAATTCTTCAACTACTATAGCACTGTTTGTTACTTTAATAATGCCATGGATTTGGTCTTATTTTCCAAACCATATTGGGAGTTCCTGTGGTATAAGGGAGCCTTACCATCCATTTTGTATGGCATGTGGTTCTTCAGCCATCAGCCCTGTTCCTATAGCCCCATCAGGCCCCTCTACTATTGCTCAGTTCTGGAGAGTCCCAGTGCTTGAGACTCTGTGAGGTGTCTTCCTTACTCCAGGTTTCGATTTCTGGACTCAGTTTATTATATATTTTAAAGACTAAATACACTTTCTGCTGGGCAGGAGAAAGACTAGAACCTCCAAAATAACATTGTTTCTTAATCAAACACAGTCCTCTAATAAATATTTAAGGTTCAGAAATAATCTTGTGGGCTTATTATCAAAGCTACACATGGAGTTCCCGTCATGACGTGGCAGAAACGAAACCTACAGGGAATCATGAGGTTGCGGGTTCGATCCCTGGCCTCACTCAGTGGGTTAAGGGTACAGCCTTGCCATGAGCTGTGGTGTACGTTGCAGACGTAGCTCAGATCTGGCGGCTGTGGCTCTAGCATAGGCTGGCGGCTACAGCTCCGATTGGACCCCTAGCCTGGGAACCTCCATATGCCACAGGTGCAGCCCTAGAAAAGACAAAAAGACAAAAAAAAAAAGCTACATGTAAAAGAATGAAATTAGAACATTCTCTAACACCATACAGAAACATAAACTCGAAGTGGATTAAAAACTTAAACATAAGGCCAGATATCATAAAACCCCTAGAGGAAGACATAGGAAAAACACACTTTGACGTAAATCATAGCAAAATCTTGTATGATCCAAGTCCTAGAATAAGGAAAATAAAAACAAAAATAAACCAATGGGACCTAATTAAACTTAAGAGCTTTTTCACAACAAAGACATCATAAACAAAATGAAGACAATTCTCAGAATGGGAGAAAATCTTTGCAAATGAAGCAACCAACGAGAGATTAATCTCCAAAATATATGAATGTTTTATGGATCTTTATATCAAAAAAATAAAAAATCCAATCAAAAAATGGACAGAAGACATAGACATTTCTCCAAAGAAGACATATGGATGGCCAAAAACACATGAAAAATAGTCAACATCACTAATTATTAGAGAACTACAAGTCAAAACTGCAATGACATGTCACCTCGCACCAGTCAGGATGGCCATCATCAAAAAGTCTGCAAACAATAAATGCTTGAGAGGGTGTGAAGAAGAAGGAACCCTCCTACACTGTTGGAGGGAATGTAACTTGGTGCAACCACAATGGATGACAGCATGGAGGTTCCTTAAAAAACTAAATTTAGAACTGCCATATGATCCAGCAATCCCACTCCTGGGCATATATTTGGAGAAAACCATAATTTAAAAAGATACATGCACCCCAATGTTCATTGTAGCACTATTCACAATAATCAAGAAATGGAAGCAACCTAAATGTCAATTGACAGAGGAATGGATAAAGATGTAGTATATATACAATGGAATATTACTCAGCCATAAAAAGAATGAAATAATGTCATCTGCAGCAACATGGATGGATTATCATACTAAGTCAGACAGAGAAAAAATATCATACGATATCAGTTATATGTGAATATAATTAAAATGATGGAAAAGAACCTATTTATAAAACAGAAACAAACTCACAGATTTTAAAAACCAATCCTATGGTTGCTATAGGTGAAACCATTGGGGGAGGTTTGGGAGACTGAGGATAACATATACGCACTACTCTATAAATAGATGATTAACAAGAACCTACTATATAGCACAGGAAGATCTACTCTATAGTTGTAAGAACCTATATGGGAAAAAATGGATATTTTTGTATGTATGACTGATTCACTTTGCTATACACCTGAAATTAATACAACTATACCCCAATAATATTAAATTTAAGAATAAATACAATAAAAATTTTTAAAAACTCACTTTTGGAGAAGTTTCATCTAAAATTTCTCAAACATCTTTGAGTTCATTGTGGTAGATTTAAATGGGGATAGAGACAGAATGTGTAGAAAGGGGAAGAGAGAACCTGTGAGGTTTATAAGATGATGTCTGATTGCCATTATTCATTTACTCTTTATTCTACTACTAGCAGGTCTCTCCATCACATTATCATGTAGAGAAGATTGCCTAGAGAAAGAAGACCAACCTATCCCATTCCATCACCATCACCATTGGTCTTTGGGGCTGGGAAAACTTAAGCAACTTGCTCAAGCTCACTCATACTCATTCTACAGGACTAGTGTTTATTACCAAGTTACTAAAATCTGAGAAGGCATCACATGAAAAGTATATACTACAGAACAATATCCTTTATAAATATAGATGAAAATTTCCTCAACAGTCAAAAGAAGAGATTGGCAGAATAGATTTTTTTTAATGCTCAAATTGTATGCTGTCTAAAAGAGTTATACTTTACTTTCAAAGATATCAAGCAAACAATATTAAAAAGAGAGAATCTTGTGAATATGCCTTAAGACAAAAATATCATTAGACAAAATATACTTTAAGACAAAAATTGCGATTAGATAAAAAGAGGGACTTCTTTTGGCCATGCCAGTGGCATGTGTAAGTTCTCAGGTCAGGGATCGAACCCACACCTCAGCAGTGACCTGTACCACAACAGTGACAATGCTAGATCCTTAACTGCTTGGCCACCAGGGAATTCCAAAGAAGGACATTTTTGGGAGTTCCTGCCATGGCTCAGTGGTAATGAACCCAACTAGGATCCATGTGGATGCAGATTTGATCCCTGGCCTCGCTCGGTGGGTTAAGGATCTGGCATTGCCGTGAGATGTGGTGTAAGTTGCAGATGCAGCTTGGATCCCACATTGCTGTGGCAGTGGCTTTGGCCAGCAGCTGCATCTTTGATTCGACCCCTAGCCTGGGAACTTCCATATGCCACAGGTGTGGTCCTAAAAAAAAAAAAAAACTAAGGACATTTTTATCATTATAAAATGCTCAATCTATCAAGATATAATAACTCAAAACATATATGTATGTGACAACAGTGCCCCATAATACATGAAGAAAAAACTGACAGAATGCAAAGGAGAAAATGAAAATTAATCAATAATTATTGGAGAGTTCAATACCTCACCTTCAATAATATTAGAACAAATAGGCAGAAGATAACAAGTAATAGAATACATTAAAACAGTATTAAAATTATAGAACTAACATATCTTTCATTGCATTACTATATACAATAGCCAAGACTTAGAAACAACCTAAATGTCCATCCACAGAGGAGTGGATAAAGATGTGGTACATATAAACAATGGAATATTACTTGCCCATTAAAAAGCATTTGCATCAACATGGATGGACCTAGAAATTATCATGCCAAATGAAGTTAGCCAGACAGTGAGACGCCAACATCAAATGCTATCACTTATATGTGGAATCTAAAAAAAGGACACAATGAACTTCTTTGCAGAACAAATACTGACTCACAGGCTTTGAAAAACTTATGGTTTCTAAATGATCCAGGTTGGGGGTGGGGGGATGCATTGGGGTTTGGGATGGAAATGCTATAAAATTTGGTTATGATGATCATTGTACAATTATAAATGTAGTTGAGTAATAAAAATGATATGAAAAAAGAACTAACGGATATCTTAAAACATTTCACCCAACAACAGTAAAGATCAGAATACACAATCATCTAAACTGTACATTCTCCAAGATAGACTCTATGTCACGCCAATATACAAGCCTCAATAAATTTTGAAAGTATTGGAATCATACAAGTTTGTTCTCTGACTATTATTAGAAATAATAATAAAAGTGAGTTAAATAATTCAAAAATATGTGGAAACTGGAGTTCCTGTCATGGCACAGCAGAAACAAATCTGACTGGGAACCATGAGGTTGCAGGTTTGATCCCTGGCCTTGCTCAGTGGGTTAAGGATCCAGCGTTGCATAGGTCACAGACTGTGCTCGGATCTGGCATTACTGTGGCTCTGGCATAGGCCGGCAGCTGCAGCTCTGATTAGACCCCTAGCCTGGGAACCTCCGTATGCTGCGGGTGTGGCCCTAAAAAGACAAAGACCAAAAAAAAAAAAAAATGTGGAAACTAACACAATACTAAATAACCAATGTGTCAAAGAAGAAATTGCAGGGAAAATTAGAAAATACTTTGAATGAATGAAATGAAAAACACAAGATTTAAAACCTTATAGGATATAGCCAAAGCAGTTCTTCAAAAATGTAGTTGTAAGTGTCATTATTAACAAGTATTATAAATTTTCTCAAAAATATTATCTCAAATAATTATCCTAAATTTTCATTTCACAGGAAAGTGAAGAGTAAACTAAACTGAAACAAGTGGAAGGAAGAAAATAGGGAACATTAGAGTGGATACAATTGAAAAGAAAGCAGAAAATAATAGAGAAATCAATAAAACCAAAGTTAGTTTTTTAAAAGAAGGACAAATTTGAAAAAATTTAGATAGACTGAATAAGATAAAATAGAAAATACTCAAATTTCAAACAAGCAGAAATGAAAGATGGAACATCAACACAAACTTTAGAGAAATAAAAAGATTATGAAGAATAATGTGAACAATGGTATGCCAACAAATTAGATAACCTAGATGAAATGGACAAATCCCCCAAAAATACAAACTACTGAAACTGACTAAAGGAGAAATTTTTAAAATAAGAACAGAGTTATTGCTATGGCATATTGGGTTAATGATCTGGTATTGTCTCAGTGGTGGCACGGGTTCAATCCCTGGCCCAGCACATTGGGTTAAGGATCTGGCATTGCTGCAGCTATGGTGTAGGTCACAACTGTGCTCAGATTTGATCCCTGGCATGGGAACTTCTATATGCCTGAGTGCAGCTGAAAAAGAAAAAGAAATCTGAATAGACATAACAAGTAAGGGGATTAAATTAATAACAAGTACGTTTCCACAAAGAAAAGCCCAGATCAGCCAGCTTATGTGGTGAATTATACCAAATATATTTAAGGAAAATTTAACATTAAAGCTTCACTAGATTAGCCAACAAATACAAAAGGAAACGAAACTTCCTAACTAATTTTATGAACCTAGCTTTAACCTAATTCCAATCTCAGACAAGGCAACAATAAGATAAAAAAAACAATATAAAGACCAATATCCTTTATAAATACAGGAAAAAAAATTCCACAAATTACAACATATTAAATCCAGCAACACACACAAAATGATTATACAAGAATTATATCTTAAGAAGAATAAGAAATAAGAAATCCCTACAATGAAGGATATTAGCGGAGGGGACGTTCTCTTTGCAAGGGGGAGAAAGAGGCAGTCCTCAAGGAAAGCTAGGAATAGAGACCAACCTAGAATGGACTCTTCCCAGAAGGCCTTAACTTTTGGGGTAAGCAGGAGATGGGTGGTTTACCCTGGACTCTAGAAACATTGATATTTAGCCATCTTTTCCCAGTGGTTTTGTTCATATTATCATTCCCTCAGCTACCTTTCACATGTTGTTAAAATAGGCTTCCCCCACATAGTGTACAGTGATTGCAGGGGGCCAGGGTGGGGGGTGGCGTGGTAAGAGGCAGGACATTCAAGCAAAACATTGCCTTCCTTACATTACTGTTCCTCTTTGGTCCTACTCCAAAGGGCTCTCCTCCCTGACATCCAGGCAGAGGCCAGCATCCAAGTGATCTGGGATCCTCTGAGAGGAGTGTGACACAGAGAAGTATCTGGTAAGTAGATACAGGGAGTGGAAATGAGCCCCCCCCCCCCCTTTCCAAAGACAGAGGGACATCTGCAAAAGATCCTGAGGTCAGGAGAATGGGCTAGCCTTCGGGTTCTGTTCGTGTGGGTCATTCAATTGGAGTGGAAATGAGAATCCGTCGATATTTTGTGGACTGGGGGGTTGCAGTACGTAGGAGGTGGTAGGCGGATGGGACCCAGGAAGTGACAGTAGGGCTGGACTAATGGACTTGCTGAGACATCGTCAAATGCTGGGAGAGAAGGGAGAGGTAGATGGGGACATGCACCCAGGATTTGTGTGTCGTTCCTCACAAACTGGTTCCCTGGGACTTCTCACATCCTGTCTGGGACTGTGTTTGTCCAGTCTCTGAACCGAAAAGGAGGTAATTGGGTATTTAGGGTAAGGGGGTGGAGAGAAGTGGTGTTTGCATAGTTCTGCTGCTTCCCCAGACCAGAAGGCTGGCAGAGACCTCTGTCCTCTGAGCCTCCCCAAAGCCCTGGTAGAACAGGGGTGGGGCGGGAAGTGGGAGCCCTATCAACCAGTCTCATGGTCTGGGTAGAGGCCCAAGGAGGAGAGGAGGGAGTTATCTGTCCTGAGTGATTCCCCTACTTGGGATCATGGACCTTTTCTGGGAGCAGCACTTGTGCAACCTGTCTGGAACTGAGGTTTGCGCTAGGAAATCGGGGTTCCTGGGAATCCATATAACATGATAGAGGCCACGAGGTGAGGACAGGGGAAGTGGGGTGGATAGCAGGAGTCCTGGATTCCATGGGCATGGTTTGGAGGTCAAACAAATTGCTGGTAAGAAGGTGGCTGAGGGACAAGGAAGCCTACATCTCCCAACCATGTAGGTGCATGGTGAGGGGTAGAAATTCTAGATTCATGCTGGGCTGCTCTACCATTTCTATCCTCCTCCTCCACCAGGCAGTGGGCGCAGGGCAAGGTAGAATTAAATAGAGTGTGCTTTAAAAATCCCTAAATAGTAGCTTGTGTACCTCAGAGGAAGACAGAGCTCACACATTCCTGTGCCTTTCTCTTTGTCTCATCCTTCCTCCCTGGATGTGACAGGAAACAATACCTTGGTTACCATGGAAACTGACGCTGAGTGATGCATTGGACTGTGGGAGGAAAGCAAAGGTGGTCCTGACATAAAGGCCTTTGGGAAGAGAGATTTGAGCAAAGTGCTTATATGGACATAGTTGACTGTTTCCACAGGCACATTGATCCCTGCAATTATTATGACACAGAAAACACAAAGGTGCATGCATGTGCGCACACACACATTAAAAACAGACGTCATTCTCTGCATCCTGCTGTCTGCCCCTTTGGATTCTTGTGGGGGAGGCTGTGCTGTGATCCCTGCAACATACATCATCTCCCTCTCATCTCTCCTCTCCCTCCTCACTCTCTCCTACCTGCACTGTCATTCGACTTGCCCCCCCTCCCCACACACACCAGTCTTCCCCCATCCCCCACCTCTTCTCTCCTTCCTTAGGTTTTCACGCTGGCTTTCCATTGTGCTGTGCTCTTTGTCCTTCCTTCTTCTCTGCTTATTTTGTTCTTCCTCCCACCCCTTCCCCTACCCAGCTAGGTATGACGCGGCTAAGAATACATTTATTCAATTATTATTGGCCTAATACAGGCTGTGTATTTGGAGCTTCCAGGCTCATAGGAATTAGTCTCCAGCATCATTGTTCCACTGCAAATTAGGATAGGGGCTATGGAACTAAACGACGAGGCGCGATGAATGTGAACAATAGGGGACTAATTTTCATGGTGGGCTCAGTGGAGAAAATGCCATTGGCATTTGGCATTTTGCCACCCAGCCTCCTCCTATGGCCTCCTGAGGCAACTGCCTTCCCTTTAACATTGGGGGTAACTACCCTCTTCCATCGTTTGCAGCATGATGGGACTCTCACCTCAGGTGTTCTGCCCACTCTCAAAGGCATATATGTGAAATCCAATGGGATAGGATTCCACGTCTTGGAATCTGACTAACGAACAGACCAAACAAGGTAGGACTCTGTTTCACCTTGTCAGTGCATCCTTGTTTCTGCTCCCATGTTCCCCAGAGACACCTTCGTTCATGTCCCTCATCCATTCTCTTGCTCATTCTTTCCTCCATCTCTTTCTCCTCCCCATCACCAGCTTGATACTTTTACTTCAGGGCCTAACCCCACAAGGACAAAAAGGATGGACGAGGAGACAAAGTCTTAGGGGGTGGAATGCAGAGAGATGAGTGCCATCTGACTGAGCTGATTTAGGAGCCAGCAGTGAGGAAAGCTCCAAAGCAGCGGTCTCTAACCCTCTCTGTCAGATATATACAAATACATCCATTCTTTTCTCCCATATGGGTTGTTACAAATTCTTGAGTAGGCATTTAAAAGATAGTCCATGTATGTTTTAGAATTCGTTTTTTCTACTTGTGTGGAAAATGTCCTTGGGGTTTTGATGGGAATTGCATTGAATTTGTAGGTTCTTTTAGGTGATACAGACATGCATGAACTCGGAATACCTCCATTGCTCTGTTCTGTTTCAATTTCTTTTTTATAGTTTAATTTTTATTTTATATTGGAGTATATTTTATTGACAATGTTGTGTTAGTTTCAGGTAAACAGCAGAGTGACTTAATTATGCATATACATATATCCCTTCTTTTTTAGATTCTTTTTCCACATAGGTTATTACAGAATATTGAGTAGATTTCCCTGTGCTATATGGTAGGTCCTCGTTGACTATCCATTTAATATATGGAGGGGTGCATGTGTTCATCCCAAACTCCTAAATTTTCTCTCCCCACCATGTTTTGGCTTTGATAAGTATGTTTGTTACGGAAACACAAAAGACCACAAATAGGCCAAGCAAATCATCGAAAAAAAAAAAGAACAAAGCTGGAAGTTGCAAACACCTTGACTTCAACCTATATTATAAAGCTATGGTACTCAAAACAGCGTGGTATTGGCAGGAAAACATATAGACCAATGGAACAGAACTGAGAACCCAGAAAGAACCCACTCGCATGGAGTCAATTAATCTGTGGAAAAGGCACAAAGAGAAGCAATGGATGGAGAAATAAATGTTGTTGGGTAAGCTGGACTGCCACATTGCAAAGAAATTTGTTAGATGCTTCAACTACAATTTAACAATATCTATACAACTCATTATGTACTTTGAATATAGAATTCTATAAACTCATGGTCCAATGATTTTCACTTTGTATGCCTGAAATGTACACAATTTTTATTTGTCAGTTATACCCTGGGAGTGGTGGCCAGCCTAAGTAAGGTCCTAAAAATAATCAAGACGTACACCTTAAATCTCTAGAATTCTGTTAATTATATTTCAATTAATCTGCTAAAATTAAAAGATACTCCAATTGGATTGAGGCAGTTCACTTTAATTCCTAGTTTGCTATGAGGTTGTATCATAAAGGGATGTTTAGTTTTACATTGCGTCTTTCCGTTATTTCCCAAATTTATTGATATATAATCGGCATAAAATATTGTGTGGGTTTCAGGGGTAAAATTGTGATGATATACAGGAGTATATTGTGAAATGATTACCATGACGAAGTTAGTTAATAGCTTTGTTTCATCACATAATTAAAGAGAGTGTGTGTGTGTGTGTGTGTGTGTGTGTGTGTCTGTGTGTCTGTGTGTCTGTGTCTGTGTGTCTGAGTGTGAGAACACAGTGAGATTTACCCCACAACTTTCAAGTAGGCAATAGAGCATTGTTTGCTATAATCACAATGCTGCACATTAGATCCCCAGAACCTATCTGTCTTTTAAGTAGAATTCTAGTTAAAAGAATTGCCTCTGATGTTGTCTTTGAAAAACATGATCCACTAGCCCCTGGCTACCACCATTCTTCTCTCTGTTTCCACAAGTTTGGTTTTTGCAGATGCCCCATGTAAGTGAGAACATACAGTATTTTTCTTCCTACTTCTGACTTATATCGCTTAGCATCAGGCCCTTGAGGTCCATCCATATTGTCACAAATGGCAGGATCTCATCCCTGTCATGAGTGAACAATATTCCATTATCTGTATTATCTCGTATTTTCTTTATTCATTCATCTGTTGATGGACACTTGGGTTGTTTCCACATCTCGGCTATTGTGCATAATGCTAAAATGAACATGTGGGTGCAGATATCGCTTTGAGACAGTGATTTCATTTCATTTGAATATATACCAGAAGTGGGATTGCTGGATCAAATGGTAGTTTTATTTTAAAATTTTTGAGGACCCTCCATATGGTTTTCCATAGTGGCCGAACCCATTTTCTTCCCACACACAGGGCACAAGGATTCCCTTTTCTCCATATCTTTGGGTGATTATTTTTTAAAAATCAGATTCTTGCCGCGCTTTTTCTGCATCTGCAGGGAGTATGCTATTTCGTTTCTTTAATATGTTGATACACTCATTTTTCAAGGGCCGAAGAACTCCTTCGATTCTAGAGTAGACTTGTCTTGCTTGTGATGTATTATCCTTTTGAAACCTGTAACTGAATTGGTTTTGACAGTGTTTTCTTCACGATTTTTCCGTCTATGTTTGCGTGAAATATTGCCCTGTACATTTTATTTCTTATACTGTTTAGGCCTCATAGAAGAAGAAGGGAAGTGATCTCTGTTTCTTATGTTTTGTGCCAGGTAAATATATAAGATTGCTATTCTTTCATCTTTAAAGTTTTGTGGAATTAATTGTTAGGTCATCAGAAAGAATATGGAAAATATGGAAATTGACTTTGCTGTGTTTTTGTTGTTGTTGGAGCCTACCCAAGGTGATGGCGATTGATGTGTCTTTACCAAGAACCTACCTAGGCTATTTTATCTTGAATTAATGCTCTTTTTCCTTTTTCATTTCTTCTGCATTCTTTGAGTGGAATCTGCTGTCCCGTTACATCGTTGCGATAGATGCCCATGTCATTGATTGTTTTTCCTTTTGCTTTTTGTAGTATGTACTTAAGCTGGATCCCACAACTCTTCATTATAAGTCATTCAAAATATATTGTAATGTCATTGATGATTTCTTCTTTGCGCTCTGGATAATTTAGGAAGATATTTCCTAATTTAAAAATATATGGAGGATTTTCTAGTTATCACTGTTTATTAGCTTATAGCTTAAGGACCTTGTGGTCAGGGAATAATAACACAATTTATTATTTCTTTTTTCTTTCTTTTCTTCAAATTTTTGGCCACACTTGTGGCCAGTCCAGAGCCGCAGCGACTACATTTGCCACAGCTGAGGCAACACCGGATGCTTAACCCACTGTGCCACAGCGTCACCAGGCCGGGGATTGAACCCTTGCTGCGGCAGAGACAACACCAGATCCTTAACCCGCTGTGCCACAGCGGGAACTCCTCTTTATTATTTCATTGTCTTTTAATGTGCTGAGAATTGCTTTATGGTCAACATGGGGTCTTTTTTTTTTTTTTTGTGAAGATCATTAGCTTTTGAAAAGACTGTGTATCCTGCAGTTGTTGAGTGCACCGATATGAAGGTATAAATACCTATTTCCAAGTTTGTTCGCTGTATCTTTCAAATCTCTCATGTCTCTTCAAATTTTTACTTGTGCATTGTATTATTTACGGAGAGAAGTCTTTTAAAAATCTCCCGCTGTGGAGTTCCCATTGTGGCGCAGCGGAAAGGTGTCCGACTAGTAACCGCGAGGTTGTGCGTTTGATCCCTGGCCTCACTCAGTGGGTTAAGGATCGGGTGTTGCCGGGAGCTGTGGTGTAGGTCACAGACATAGCTTGGATCCTGCGTTACTGTGGCTGTGTCATAGGCCAGCAGCTGTAGCACTGATTCGACCCTAGCCTGGGAAACTCCATATGCTCATTCTTGGTTCAAGTCCCATGTGCCTTTGAAGAGGGTGTGTATTCTCCTGCTATGGTGTGGAATGTATTGTTCTAAGTAGCTGATAGGGTTGTGGAAGTTCTCTTTGATATTATTGACCTTCTATCTATTCACTATATCAAAATCTCAGGAAGGAAATGTTTGAAATTTCCAACTCTTAAATACATTAGTCTGCTCTACCTCTTTTAAGGTGAGTCAGTTTTCCTTTTATGTAAAGTCCCATAATCCAGGGCATTAAGATCCGTTGTGCTTTCCTGAGTCATAAGCCCTTGTGTTCATTATTAAATATGCTTGTTTATCACTAGTTAACACTCCTGACCTTAAAACCTACCTTATCTGTTACTATCCCTGCTCTTTTTTTTCCTTACGATTCATCTTCATACACTGCATCTTCTTCAATCCTTTCACATTCAACGTATACTCTGTCCTTATATTAAAGTGAGTTTCTATTTAACAGGACATTATGGTACCATGCACCCATCCCGCCTAGAAATTGCAGCATGTTATTGGGAGTTTAGAGTATTTATTTTTGGTGTAAGTAGAAAGAGTATTGCCTTGAAATCCATCATCTCCTTTCAAGTAGATTCCTTTCTTTGCCTGTTGCCTGCTTCCTTTCTTCCTTTTCTTCCTTCCTTCCTTCCTTCCTTCTTCCTTCCTTTCATTCTTTCTTTCCTGCTTCCTTCCTTCTTGCGTATTTGTTTTATTTGTTGTGTCATTTTGTTTCTTTCACCCAATTCCCTTGCCATCTTCTGCATTCCTGATGCAGTTTTCGGGATTCCATTTTGCCCTACGTACTTGTTAATTACTAATTCCTTTTTATATTTAGGTGGTTCTTGTAGAGATTATACTCTCCAGGTTTACAGTTAGGCATTTCATCTTCAAATAATAAGATTCTTTACCCAGTATGCCTTTATTTTTATAATCACATCCATTTGCTTTCGTTTCCACACATTTCGTTGACACATATATTACATCCCAGATAAGGCATTGTTATTAGTCTTTAAAACATTCCGTCAAAGTTTAAAGAAAGTGATTCCTTAGAAACCCTTTTTCTCCCTACATAGTCACCATTTCTATAGGCTTTCGTCCGTTTGTGTTGACCTGAGCTTATCTTTGTCCTTGTTTCCTTCACCCTAAAGAGATGCATTTGGTGTGATTGAAAAAGACTATTTCATCACTATTTCTTTCATTTTATTTTTAAATTCATGTTCAGTGACCTAGACTCCTTCTGGACATCCAGTTGTAGGAATTGTGTCGCAGGTCTAGATTCTTGTAACTAGCATCACAATCAGGATTCAGAACACTTCCACAACCCCCAGGAAGTCCGCAGGGCTATGCTTTTGTCGTCATGCTCTACCTCCACACCTGGCCAGGCCACCAGCAATCTGCTCTCAGTCATGATAGAAGTCTCTCCTCAAGACCATCCTACAAGTGGAGTCATTTAAACTGTCACTGGAAACTGGCCTCTGTCACTAAGCGCAGTGCCATAGAGTTTCATCCCAGGGGTTGACTCCACCAGTGGTTCGCTCCTTTCTACCACTGCATAATATTCCGCTATATGGAAATATTGCACTTGGCTGAAGGACATTTGGGTTATTTCATGTTTTTGTTGATTGTGAACAGAGCTGCTGTAAACATTCATGTACAGGTTTTTCCAACTCTTCTTTGATAGTCTATACAAATATGATTGAGTTTGTGTTTTCACCTGGTACCTTGCACTCTAGACACATTCACATATTAGCTCTAGGAGATTTTGGTATGTCTGCGGGATTTCCACAGAGACAATCAGGTCCTCTGTGAGGTGGGAAAGTTTTGATTTAATCTCCTGACTTGTGCCACAGCATGGATGAATTGCCAAAGCACTGAAGCGGCGCGGTGGGGAGGGCAGACGCAAAAGATTACGTGTTGCACAGTGATGTGTATAACGGGCTCTAGGAAAGAGAATTCTAACCTAGAAGCGATATAGGTTACACCCGTGGTGGCCTAAGGCTGGATGTGGATGGTAAGGAGTCACTGGGATCAGCATGAGGGACCTTTATTAAGTGATGGCTAGGCTCTCTTTCTTGACTGAGGGGGTGGTTACCTGGATGGTAGCATTTGCCCACTCCTTAAGGAGCTGTCCCCTTAAATGGACACATTTTTGTTTGCAAATGAAACCTCAGCACAAGTGATAAAGAGAAACCTTGACTAGCAGTCAAATTTGCTGGAACTCAGTTTGCACATGAGCAACCCCCAAAACGTGGACCTGTGATAATGACCATTTTCCGGGGCCTTATCAGTCATGCAGTGTTCTCCTTCTGGGCAGCAAGCAGGGGACTCTGGCCAGCCTCAGCCGTCCTCCACAACCCACCCACACACAGAAGAGCAAAGTGTGCTTCAGACCAGCATGGGAAACTCCAGCTGAGGTTGGACACCATTTCCTGGGAACACTCTTCTGGGTGGAGTTTTGTCCTTGCCCTTGTCCCTCCTGCATCCCCACCTTGTGCCCGGGGGCTGATTTTCTCCCGTGTTCAGGAAGGAATCAAGAGGAGGAGAGTTTTTGCAGGTGGCCTGATGCCAGGGCTCCCCCTCTGGGTCCTCATTCCAGGGGTCGGGACCCACAGGGACCTAGAGAGCTTCAGAGACAAGCGAAAGAAAATCTGTAGCTGCTGCCTTGCCCAAAGGCACAGGATATCTGGTTCTCAGCTCTCTCAGAAGGCTGGCTAAAAGCAGTGGGCTGCTCATAGTGACACCACATCTTCCCACGTCTTCCCTCTCTGCCTGCAGAAGGCTTCCTTTCCCCTGGTTAGACCTGCTCGCTGATACCTCTTCCCCCCAGGCTGCCTGAAGCATGCACAAGCTCTGCTCCCTCCCCTCGTCCAGAGGCCTGGTACAAAGGAAGGCTTCCATGGACAGCGAGGGGAGTTCCTTTGCTCCCTGTCCACATCGATTCTCAGCATCCTTGATCTTTCACTTTCCTTCCTTCATGCGGTCCTTGGGTGTGGACCCCCCATTTCGGTTTTGAACCTGGTGACTCGTGGGTGGGTCAAGTGTTTCACAGTAAATTACCTGTGTGTGTTGACCTTCAGACTAGGGCAACTGGCTCAAAAAGGGACTGGTGTGTCCCCCCTCAGGTGTGAGAGTCCATCTCTGATGTGGATGCTGAAGTGCTGGCCCCTCCAGGACACTGGAGTGAGGCTGTCAGGAGGCTGGGTGGGCAGTGGCAGGCCTTCAAAGCCTCGGATGGATCTCGGGGTCAGGGACGCCGTGAGAGTTGGGGTTGTGGCTCAGCGAAGGGAGATGGGGAGCTATATGGACTGCCCGGGTGAGCTGGAGGGTAGGTGTCTTCAGAGAGTGGTGAGGCGTAGGGCCCCCTGACCCTGCAAGCCCCCTGAAGGCAGCAGTAGCGGATGACAGTGGGCAGAGGCCAGATTTGGCCTCAAAGAACCCTGGATTCCGAGGCCCAGCACTGCCGCTTCCTGGCTGTGGCCCTTAGGGCAAGTGTCTTCCCTCTCAGAGCCCGAGTGTCCTCCTCCGTGGGGCGGGCCTGATCACCCCCTCCTGTCAGGGCTGTCTGGAGAGTGCAATCAAGGCCCCACGAGTGACCGCGTGTGTGAATATTCACCACAGCTTCATGCATCATGGCGAGTAAGCAGAGCAAGTGAATCGGGAAATGCTTGCTCATCGACAAGTGTTGGAGGGGAGGGGTCGGAGGGCACAGGCCTAGGCTGGGGAGAAGGCTGTGTGGGAGCTGCAAAGGTGCACACACACCCCAGCCAAGGCCTTGGTGCATAGTAGGGCCTCGGGAAACACTTGCTGAGACCCACTGTGGGCCTTTGTGGTGGAAGGGCCGAGGCTGCGGCTGGGAGGGAAACCTGTCTTGGACTCAGGTTTGTTCTGTGAGTGAGTCCAGCCGCCCCCCAAGGTGACCATCCTCAACTTCTGGGGGACCCGCTGTCTGTCTGGGTTCCCCAGGGCCCTCCTTCCTCCCTGCTCCCCAGGCTTCTCTCAGCTCTCTTCCTCCCTGCCCACCCTGCTCTCAGCACTGCCCCCACAGTGTGTGTGGGGGAACAAGGCCCAGGTGAGGACCACCATAGGGAAGGGGCTGCAAGGGGAGGGGGCTGCAAGCCTGGAGGCCCTGGGAAGTGGCGTCATCCCCAGCGCCCTGTCTCTGGGGGCTGTTCTCTCCTCCTCTCCAGAGGAGCCGCCATGTGTCAAGTGCCCTGTGCACACAGTGCTCAAGCTTACGCCTGTGGCTTGTGGTGAGCGCCCACCCTCATCCATGAGAAGGCAAGTGCACAAGCAGGTGCCGGGAGGCCCCAGGGTGACGGTGCCAGAGACATACACGTGTCATTCATCGTGCCAAGGCCGGGCACCCAAATCCCAGACCGGAAATCTGGAAGCCCGCACCTGAAAGGGAACTGAATTTCTGCCCAAATCACACATGGTCCACGGGACCCAGGGTGGACCAGCAGCCAGGGAGGCAGAAATCAAGGCACCGGCCAATAAGGTAGAAACCCACCTGAAGCCCATCTTAAGGGAGGGGTCCATACAGAGCCAGCTTCTTGGCGGGGGGGGGGGGGCGCGCCCCAGGCCGACCCTCAGAAGGATTGCACCTGTGGTTCAGGCTCTGCTGTTGCTCCCTTGGAATTCTTAGTAACTTTTGAGCAAGGTGACTGGGATCTTTGTTTTCCACTGGGCCTGGCGAATGGTGTGCCTTGGTCTGGGCCAGGATTCAGGTCTGGCCGAGAGGGGATCACCTCTTCTGGGGGCAAAGGGGCAAGCCACGGGCGGGAACGGTTCCTTACACGACTCTCCCTCCTCTTAACCTGGGCCTTATCCTCCGAGCTGGGGACATGAAGGAGCCTGGAAAAAGCCTCATACAAGCCCTTTCCTGCTACCGAGCCCTTCCTTCACAGTGTCTCCGCCCTGTTGTCCAGCTGGGGAGCGGAAGCTCTAGTGCCAACCCCCGTGGGGATCACCCAGCCCGTGGAGACACCTGCATCTAGGCTGGCCTTGGCCTCACCGGGAGAGCCCTGCTTCCAGTGCAGAGCCCTGGAGCATCCCAAAAGGCTTCTGGCTGCGGTCCCGGGCCATGGGCTCTCCAGGTGAGTATGTAGCTTTGTTTTCAATTAAATCGGCTCTCTGGGCAATAACGGCTTCTTCCTCTGCTTGCAGTCAGTAGAGGTGAGGATGTCACTGGGAGGCCCACCTAATCATCGTCCTTAAGACCCAACGAGGTCCTAAAATTGTGTGGATGAGGGGGGGAATGGACAGTGACCCCAAAGATGGGATGGAGGAGGAGGAAGGTGGTGGTGGTGGGTGTCTGTGCATGCTGTCCCTTGGCGGGGTAGGGAAGATGGGCCAGGGGCCCCAGCTCCTAGCCCTCCACCCCATCCCTTCTCCTGGAAACCCCTGCTGGTATCAAACTGGGGCCACACCATGCAGGGAATCATGAAACTGCGTGGACTGGAGCTTCTGGAAACTCGTGGTCTCCATGTTCAGCTCCAAGCCTCCCAGTGCCCAGCCCACACCCACCCAACCTTTTAGGCAGCGGTGGCCTCCGCCTGTCCCAGAGGGTCTGACCACGGGCCACTCTGAACCACCCCTGCCCCGGAAAAGGAGGAAACGCCCCTCTGATTTTGCAACTTTAATGTAACACTGATACCAAAAACACGACGGCACGACAAAAGCACACACGAAAGCAGGAAGGGCAGAGAGAGCTTCATCTTGCATGCCATCTTCCATGGACTGGGAGAAGCTGCCTAGAGTGCTGTCGGGGAGGGGGCTGAAGAGGCACTCCGGCTGGCTGGGGGACCGCTGCAGCTCGTCAGCGCTGCCTGGGCACGTGAGACACAAGAGCCAAAACAGAAGCATCCGAAGCGTGAAACGGGAGGGCCAGAAAGGGCAAACGGAGTGTCCAGTCACGCGTTCCTCGTTCCCGCACGCCACCCACCCCGGGGCCTGCCTTCCCCTGACGCATCACCGACCCTCGGCACACCCCCCGCCTCAATTTCAGAGTCTCTTGTATGGATCCCCACCTTACTGGATCCAGGAAAAGAAGCTGGCACTGGTTCTGGCGGCGTTTCTGGTCCGGATGGTGGAGCTGGTGCTAGGGCCATCGAGCATGCTGGTGCTGGCCGGACCATTGGTGCCACTGCTGACGCCAGCCCGCCAAGTGGCTCTCCTGTTGGCACGGTTGCTGTTCAGAATGTACTGATGGTATCTGGCCCAGAAAGCGAAGGGGATCCTCGACCAGGCGTCGCCAAAATCTCCGTCCTCATCCCAGGTCAGGAGCTCCACCTGTATGTCGTCCCAGCTCCACCGTCCAATCAGAGCTTCATCCCCGATGTTCATCTGGGCCCTCATCTGGGCCCTGGCATGCTCCTCGGCCATATCCACATCCATCGTCTTGAAAGCATCATCCACAGCCTCCAAGAAATGAGCCTTCCATTCCCGGGGGTCTCGGTTCTGATACTGCGATGGAATAAGTGCAGCCATAGGAACAGCTACCCGACCCTCGCCGAGCCCCTGCTCCCCGCCACACACCCTCCTGAGCGCTATAAGGAGCAGCACGCCTGGAATCGGGCTCTTACTCGTCTGGGCCAGATCCGGGAGTGGCCCCCAGCCCCTCGCTACTCACTATGCCCGTGAACCTGCGTGAGTGTCTTAGGAACCTGTCTCAGCCTCAGCATCCTCACTGGACAAAGAGCAGCAGAAGGCTGGCATCGAGGAACCCACACGCTGGGTGGGGGGGAGCGCCAGCCAGAAGAGCGGCTCTGCCTCACCTGGGCGATGAATCTCAGCACGCGCATCTTGCTGGTCTCATGGCGGGCTCGCAGGCCCCAGAGGAACTCGTACTCGGGTGGGCTGCTATTGGGGATCTTCTTGTATTCCAGGTACCTGAGTGAGAGAGGAAATCAACCTCTGCCTGCAGCCAGGGAGGCCAGTTGCTGCCCCAGTGGCTCCCAGGTGGAGCCTTCCTGCCTGGAGGCTACAGCTCGGCTCCTGAAAGGGGGCTGCCCTGGCCTCCAGCCTTCGCCTTGCTGGGGGGTCGGGGTGGGGGTTGCTAGCCCTGATACTGATGCCCTCAAAGGCTTAGCCCGCCAGTCCTACCCTGCAGCCCTGTGGAGGGACAGGGGCACACGAGTAGGGTCTTGATGTACAGCCAGGCCACGCGATTACTGCCCCTTGTCACAATAACCCAGATCCTTGTTGGGTGTCTTAGAAACAGAGGAGCCACTTCTTCCGGCCCCCTGCTCTGAGCACACTCCACCAAGGGGCTCGTCTGTGGCCTGGCTGGGCCCTGGGACAGTCCTCCCCAGAGAATGACTGTCAGGGAAGAAAGAGTCAACTAAGGGCAGTGCACTCCAGGCACGCCCTCCAGACCATTTATTGTGCGTGTGGCAGGGGAGGGCGGTGCGTGGGCATGTGGGCACGAGGGCGCGTGAGATCTCCAAACACCAAGGCTGGTGTGGGCCTGAGCTGGAAAGAGCCCAGATGGGCTCTGTATGAGTCGGGGCCGTGCTCAGACTTCCACTGAGGCCCAGGCTCCTGAGAGGTAAAGCCGGGGAAGTGCGCCTACAGCCTAGAGGGCAGGTGAGTGCAGGGCTAGTACCAGACCAGATGGTGGCTGTACCACCCCTGTCCTGTGTTTCCAGTCTGTGTGGGCTCCCTTTCCCCAAGCCTCCCTAGAACTGCCCTGCACCAACACTCAGGCCCCCTTCCCGCCTGGCCACACTCACACCAGACACTCATACATCCCTCTGGCGTTAGGAGGGGGGGAATGGCTTCCTCGGCCAGACCAGCACACGAGGAAGGCCTGAGTGGGAGGCCAAGTGACCTCAGTCAATACTCACTTCTGCTTTACAAAGTCCTCTGTAATGAGTTTCCTCAGATCGCCAAGGAATGGGTGCTTCACCCTGAGGGCAAGGAAAGGAACCCATGACTAGAGACGGTGGCGGTGCCCGGGGTGGGCAGGAGCACCCTCTGGCAGGACCGAGAGCTTCCCAGCCTGCGTGGCGTCCCCACGGACCCCTGGGCAGGCGGCAGAGGCCAGACGGCCGCTTGTCAGTGATGCCCCAGGCAGGGGTCTGACGGAGCCCCCGGTTCCAACGGTTTCTCTTAGCTCTCATCTGGCAACAGAGAGGGCACGTGGAGCAGAGGCTCGGAGCTCAGGGCTGTTTCCCCAGGGGCCTCGGGAGGACCCTCCCTTTGCTCTCTACCTAGTCGGGGACGCCATTCCCCGCACAGACCACCAGGCCGTTGCCATCCTGGGGCCTCCTGTGCCCAAGGACACACTGAGGAGTGGGAGCCGAGAGACCCCAATCATACCCGGGGCGCAGTCCCATCTTGCGGAGTGCCTCCCAGAGGACAGCTGCGAGGGGAGATGAGGTACAAGAGTTTAGCACAGGGAGGGGAGACGCCGGGCAGCCCCCAGCTGCAGGGCCAGCCACTCACCCTCGCTGGCACGGTTGCCGTTCATGAAGATGATGCCCAGAATCACCAAGAGGAGACTCAGCCTGGGAGTGTCCTTGGTCCTGAGGGGTAGAAAGAGGGGTCCCATCCAGCAGCTGTTTGCCTGACGGCTACAGCCGGCTCTCCCTGCCAGCCTATCTCAGACGGCCGGCTGGGCTACGGGGCAGCTCCTCCTACTCCGCATGGCTCGCTACCTGGTCCAGGCAATTCATTCCCCGACCTGAGAGTAGGGCCCTTCCTCCATCAGATGGGGATGCCAACAACCTCCTCCCAAGGCTCCGCCGAGGATGGGGTCAGGCAGGGAGCCAAGGCTTGGCAACTCGCTGTGTCAAGAGGCGGGTCCACACCTTCCCTGCCCTTCGCGTGTGGCGTCCGGAACGCAACTGGACTGGGGGCCCCCTGCTCCCGCCCCCGAGGACCACTCTGCCAAGCCCTGGCCAGGACCTGAGCAGGGAGAGGCAGACAAGCAGCTTGCTTTCCTGAGAAGATGGGGGTGGGGGAGGGTGGGCAGGCCCGAAACCCAGGGAGCAAAGCTGCCCAGGCTGCTGCCCCTTGCAGCCCTTAACTGCTCAGCACTGCTGACTGGGGGTGGGAGCGTGCAGGGCCCCCTAAACCCCCTTTCCCCTTTCTCTGCTTTCTCTGCCAGGGGAGTGGGGAGGCACCACCAAGCAAGGCCACCACTCTCCTGCTCCTGCCCCCACGCACTTTCCCAGGAGGCGGGCTGATGAATCCCGTGTGCAGACGAGAATGTAGAGGTGTTCTTCCTTGTCGATCTCCTTCAGGTGGATCCCGAACTTCTACGTGGGGGAGAAAGCAGAATGTGACATCAGACGTCCATGCTGGGTGTCCCGTAGGCAGTCACTCAATTCCCTGGTAGAAGGTTTCCTCCGTGGGAAAGCCCACACCCTGGAGCCCAGGGTGGGGGGTGGGGGCGCGGAAGGGGCGGGGCCGAGGGGGAGGCGCCCTTGGGAGTGCTGACGCCCGCTGGGGCTTTGGCACCCACCTCAGGAGAGGACAGACCCGCAGAGAGCACTAGAGGGAGGAAGGAGGGCAGAGGGCAGGCAGAGGAAGCTCCCAGGCGGAGAGGCCAGGGAGGGCTTCCCTCTGTCCAGAGCGGGAGGTACTGCCTCTGGGCTTCCAGGGACTGAGGGTGCAGGGCTTCCCTGCTGCTCCTGCTCCACAGAGCTGCCTGCCCCCAGCTCCCGCCTCCACGCCCACCTTTTCCAGAGTGTATGTTGCCCGTTCAATGATCTCGGGGAAATGTTCGTCGTACTCTCGGATGACGTCCTTCAGCATGTCTGCGGGAGGGGAGGGGAGGGGTGGGCAAAGCACCGGGGCTGAGCTGGGGCCTCAGAGCTTCCGCCCCTCGCTCAGCCCCGCCGGCCGCCCAGCGAGCAGAGCACAGGCGAGACCCCCACACCCTGCACACGGAGCCGTCAGCCAGGGCCCGACGGGCGAGGGCATCTGATGGGAGGCCCACAGGGCAGAGCTGGGGCAGGACGGAAGGGCAGAGCTCCCGGCCCTGAGGGTTGCCCACCTGAACGCTTGATGGGGATCTTCTTGTAGTCTTTAATCATCAGATATTTCACCAACTTATTTGCCTGGAGAAGGAGGAGCACACGGGGAGACCCAGGCGTGGGTGACCTCGAAGAACGGACCAGCAAGGCAGGAGAGGAGGGAGATGGGGGAAGGGCAGGCTTCTTACCCTCTCTTGCAGAAGGGTCACGTTGCGGGGTGGCAAACACAGTACGTGCCTTGAGGGTACCTGGGACCTCACGGCCGTGGGGGGCCGAGGAGCCATCTGCGCCCGGCCCATCGTCGGTGGGGGCTGCGATGCCCTCCACGTCGGCGGGACCACAGGAGGCTCTCTCTCCTCCTCGCTGCTCTCATATTCGTCATCCAGGTGCTTGGACTGTAGCATCAGACGGAGGAGAAACTCAGGGCTGCCAGGCTCCCCGCACCAAGGCGCCCAGCACACCTCTTACCCAGACAGAGCACGCGCTTCGAAATAAGGGTAGTAGGACCAGCGGATGGCACGTGCCCAGGGCTTCCTAAGGGCCAGGCACGGAGCCAACCGCTAGTCCCTCCCGGCCCAAGGAGAGCCACTACGTGGAGGAAAACCATGCTAGGAAACAAGCCTGGGAGGGACATGCACGAGCTGAGAGAAGAAGAGGGGTGGGGAGGGCAGCCAAGGAGGCAGAGAGAGCAGAGGGCAGAGAAAGCAGGGGAGCAGAGGGGGCTGGAGACAGCAGCAGGGAGGGCTCACCTTCTTTGTCCTCTTGCCTCCCATCCTGGCCCAGGGCTCCGCACTCTGCTGAGAGGTGGCAGCTGCACCCTCAGGCTCAGGGATGCTCGTGGCCATCTTGGCCTTGGCAGCAGCTGCTGCCGCCACATTCTGAGGCTCCACCCACCGAGTCTTGGCCAGAGCCTTCCCAGACTTGGTCGTCTTGGGGCGGGTGGCTGCCCCCTCCCCGGCAGAGGCTGCCTGGGCCCCCCCGGAGGCACCACTGGGACCCTCTGGGGCAGCCTCTTGGGCAGGGGCGGGTCTCTTAGGGCGTGGGAAGGCCATGCCACTGACACCTGCCGGCTGCGTGAAATCAAAGACGTCGTTCTGACCCAGGAAAGCTGCCTTGGGACGGGTGGCATCCATGTCTCTGGCACCCGGGGCCTGGGGGAAAGCGCAGGCCGTACTTGGGCCCTCGGTCGCAGCCCCCTGGGCCTGGGAGGATGTCTGGGGCTGTGGGGACGAGGCCGCTGGAGCCCCCGGGGCGGCCCTCTCGCTGTTGGCCAGCATCTGGGAGCTGTGCGGAGAGGCGAGGCCCCTCTCAGGGGTGGCTGCCCGAGCCTCGGCGGCGGCAGCGTAGGTCATGGGCTGGGGATCGCCCGCTGAGGCCTGGTCTGTGGCCCCTGAGTGGTTAGGGACCACCTGACTGTAGGTGGCACGGGCAGCGGCGGCAGCGGCCCGAGCGGCACGGTTGGAGGAGGCGGCGCGGGCTACGTTGGCAGCACGGGCCGCCGCCTCACTGGCAAGTGTTTCTGAATCCAGCTGAAATGCCTCCATCAGAGTCCTGGCCAGCATAGGGTTTTCCAGTTCCCAGGGCTCATTCTGCAAGACCGGGGAAGGCAGGGGAAGGCACACAGCTCTAGGCACACTCACTCTGGGCTGCCCCAGCTCCTCCCAGCGGCCAGCCCCCGACCAGCCCCCAGACCCTCCAAAGCCCCTTTCCCCCAGCACAAGAGGGAAGGTTTGGAGAAGCTGGGCTGTTCTTGCCCATTCCACCCCCACCCCCACCCCCACGCCCCTCTCCCACCCCGCCCCACCCCCAGCCTTCAGCCACCCCCCTCCTCCCATCCTCCCTGAAGTCACAGGGGAGAAGGCCCAGGGCTAGCAGGGGGCCAACGAGGGGCCTCACCGCTAGGATGCGAAAGCCTGGACCCAAGCTCCCAAAGGCTCTGAGGATACGGATGTCAAAGCTGGTGAGGGCTCCGTAGCCTCCAAAAGCACCAAATTCTTCATAGTCGTTTCCTTCCACCATCTCTTCCTCCTCGACTTCATCGCTCCCCTCGTCCATGTCTTCAACACTGTAGCCTTCTGGTTCCATGCGGTAGCTTCCCTCAGCCATGCTGGGGGGGGGGGGGCCCAAGGAGAAGAGACCTCAGCCTGAGAGGGAGGGGGAGCCCTCCTCAGGCGGAGGGGGAGGGGTCCAGCCAGCGGGAGGCGGGACCTCTCAGGAGGTGGGGGGCTGCAATCATCAGGTTACCAGGCAGCAGGAGGGGAATGGGGCGGGGCGGGGCGGGGTGGGGGTGTTGAGGGCTGCTGGGGTAGATGCCTTCGGAGACAGGGCCCTCGAAGGATAGGGGAGGTCGGAGGAGACTCTGCACTCAAAAGGGAGTTTGGGACAGGCAGGCTCCCCATCCCACTGGCGACATGTGAGCAGGGGGTGGACTGGCGGGCTTGGGTCTAAAGCGTCCCAGAGGACATGTGTTGAGAGGGGGAAAAATAACGCGCCCGGATTTCAGGGCTGGAGCAGGGGGCCAGGAGGGTGGGGAGCAAATGCCATGAGAGGGCTCAGACAACAGGGACCCCAGGAAGCTCTGGGAAAATGAATCCCAAGGACCCTCTGACTAGGTCTGGGTGGAAGGCTTCAGCTGACTACGGTCTAGGTTGGGGTCATAGAGGAGCGAGCGCTCGCGTGGACGGGGTGGGGTCCTCGGACTAGGTGAGGAGTGCTGGAGAGCGCAAATGCCAGGACCGCAACCCCAGGAAGGGGGCAGAGAGGTCAGCTCTGCTGGAGGGATCTCAGAGTGCTTGGGGCTGGAGGTGGGGCCTCTGCTCTAAGGAAGCTCAGCACGGAGCACCGGGTGTGCTAAGGGGGGTTCCGATGGGGAGCTCCGGTCTAAGCGTGGCTAGGATCGAGGAGCCTGCGTGGGGTGTCCGGGCTGCTGGCGGCTCCCATCTAGAGCGCGGGTCTAAGGGGGCTCGGCTTCTGCGGGCTTGGGCTTTGTTCAGATCCGGGGGCGGGGGTGGAGGGTGGAAAGGGCGCAGGGTACCGCGCCCCGCTGGCCCTCCCGCGGTCCTGTCTGGGGCTGGATCCTTACCTTCCCTGGGGCTCCAATGGCGTCCGTCCTCAGCACCAGGAACCCCGCAGCCGCGCCCTCGCCTCCTGCTGCCAGCACAGCAGCTCCGACCACCCCGCCCCTTTTCTCCGCGCACCCCCGCGGCCGGGCAGGCTGCGCATGCGCAGACCCCTCCAGCCCGCCAGCTCTCCCAACAAAAGCCCTTTCCACCAGGTCCCCAGTGCGCATGCGACTCCGCGAGGGGGTGGGCAGGGTGGGGGGCGTTTTCTCCTGCCGGTCTGATCCAACCCCCGCCCCGCGCGCGCCCCCCGCCACCGCGCCCCCCACCACAGGCGCCCGCATTCACACCCTGTAGTGCGGTTCCACTCATCCATCATCTACCCTCCATCCCCCCCCACCCCACTTTTGCACAGTGCTTCTCAGCCCTGCCCTCCCCGTGCCTCTCCCCTAAGCTCTGCCAGTGTGGTCTGGGGTACACTAAGCCCCTCTTCCCCAGCGTGACCCCTAGGTCAGTGATAACAGAGCTCTCTAGCCCACAGTCTCTGTCTGCCAGGAGCGCAATGGAAGTGGCCAGAAGACACTGGTTCCCTTTGTGTTCCCCTCCATTATCCATCTCTAGGGCCCCCGGACACACTGGGAACATCTGCTTCCCCAGCCACTCTTCCTGCAGCTTGTGTGGCGCAGCAGGATCTGTACCGGGCATTACCTTCCTCTCACAGCAGTCCTGGGAGGTGGATGTCAGCATCCCCGCTTTACAGATCAGGACGCTGAGGCGCAGACAGGCACGCGGCATGGACTACCCAAGGCCACAGAGCCAGTGGATCGAACGAGCGGGATTTGGGCCCAGGTCTTCTGACGCCAGCAACCCATGAGCAGGCCCCAAGACTGAGGCACCCTCCCCTCTTCGGGTTGAGCAACAGATCCACCCCAGCTCCCCTGCCCTGTCAGCATCTGTGCCAAACAAGCAAGGTTTTTCTGTTCCCTGCCGAAGCTTGAGCTCTGCATCTGGGAGGACACAGACAGAGACCCCAGCTCTCCCTCCGCCCTGCCTGCTCTAGGTGGGTCCTTCCAGGTGTGGGAATTGCTCCACGGGGTCCGCTCTCTGCTCCCCCTGTCAGGCCCCTTCGCTGTGTGTGGTGCAAACACGCTGCCCCTGAGGCCTTCCAGGTGCCCGCTGGAGAGGCCAGGACAATCAGGCGCTTGTGTGTCTGAGCCATGGCAAGCCTGGATGCGGGCTCAGTGTTTGGCCTGGTTCCTTCCAGGGCCGGGGCCTGGGGCAGCTGTGGTCTTGTGGATAGAAGCTGGGCTAGACTTCCGAATTCCAGGCACGGAGTGCCAGGTCAGCCTGTCGCTAGCTGGGTGAGGCCACTTGGGTCGCTGGGCCTCTCTGAGCCTGGTTTCTCAATATGGAAAGTGGGAAGCACAAGGAGCACTTACTGGGGTCCGACCCGAGGGCACACATGCTGCTGCGCTTCCGGAAGGAGGGCAGAAAATGCTGTCTTCCCATCTCAAACTGCACCCGCGTTTCTTAGCAAAACCCATAGCGCCCTTTCGGGCTCGTGTTTATACCAGCCTCTCCAGGACCCCTGCGTCTGAATGGAAGCTATTGCTAGGACCAGAGTTTTACTCTCCAGGGACCAACATCAATCCTGCCTGGCTGCATGGCTTTCCTCAGCTGTTGCATAGCAACCTCCCCTGTCAGCTGCCTGTGTCTCTTCAGCCCTTCCTGTGTAACACGTTTCTGTGGGACGTGACCAGACCTTAGAAAGGAAAGCTTGGTGGAAACCGCTACATGCTAATAGAAAGCGCTATGTTCCCCTCTCAGACTGAGACTCTGCTTTTTACAAAATCCACAGTGGACTCTTCTATTCGCTGCATTTTAGTTTTTATCCCTGTATTTTTCTCTTTCTTTTTTAACGAACATATAGTTGACATAAGACATTGTATTAGATTCTGTTGTACAACATCTGATTCAGTGTTTGTATATATTGTGAAATGATCACCACCATGTGTCCAGTTAACCTTCGTCATCATGTGTAGTTACAAACCTTTTGTGGTGAGAACTTTTATTGTGCTCCTTCTTGTAGCTGCCTCTCTCTATGCGCTATGCTATATAACGGTGTGTGGGAACACGCGAATAACTCCAAAATACAACCCCCGCTTGAACTTCACCTTTGAGGTCCACATCCATGCATTCATTTGTCAACACGACTTCTCCCCTTGGATGTGTCAGGGGCTCCTGGCACTGCGTCTGTCTCAAGCCCCATATCCACCCCTCCCACCCTCTCACACCCCCAGGAAGTCAATTTCCATACGCTTTCTCATACTCTGCACCCAGATGGGAACCTTGTGCAGCTCTCCAGAACTACCTCTCCGTGCAGCTGTCTCCCCTCCATTACTCCCAGAACATTCGAGCCGCAGTGGCCTCTTGGAATTCCCAACTCTGTCTCCTTCTCTCAGGTTGTCTGTTAGGCTCTCTTTGTGACCGGTCTCCCTGTGCTGCAGCCTGTGAACTCCATCCAGGCGAGAACTTGTGGGGCAGGATTGCGCAATCCAAGAGGTCACTGTGCTAGTTACCCTTATCTTGTGGATCACTGTCCTGTGTGGCCTGTCGGATCATGATGTAAAGCTTTATAACTTTTTTGATTTATAGATTTTTAGGTGGGAGAGCAAATTGGATTCCTGTTAATTTTTCATGATTGGAAATAGAGGTATCCAGCCTTTAAAACAAAATTTTTTTTCAGTGACCCTTAGTCTTTTAAGACCTTTCCAAGTTGCTATGTAGAGTTAATGTATGATGTGCATCCATCATATTTTTCCAGTTTGCTTACTTTGGATTTTAGGTTTATTCCTAGGCAAGTATAAAAGCAGGAAAATACTGAATTATTAAGGGGAACCAAGATAGGAATTAGAATTCACTTCTCATCAGAAAATGTGCAAGTCAGAAGAAATTAACATACCATTTAAAAAACAGTGAAATAGGGAGTTCCCGTCATGGCACAGTGGTTGACGAATCCAACTAGGAACCATGAGGTTGTGGTTTCGATCCCTGGCCTTGCTCAGTGCGTTAAGGATCCGGCGTTGCAGTGAGCTGTGGTGTAGGTCGCAGACGTGGCTCGGATCCCGCGTTGCTGTGGCTCTGGCATAAGCTGGCAGCTACAGCTCCGATTCAGACCCCTAGCCTGGGAACCTCCATATGCCGCAGGAGCGGCCCAAGAAATGGCAAAAAGACCAAAAAAAAAAAAATAGTGAAATAATCCTGCTGTATAGCACTGAGAACTATGTCTAGTTAGTTATGATGGAGCATGATAATGGGAGAAAAAAGAATATATACATGTATGTGTAACTGGGTCACCATGCTGTACAGTAGAAAAAAAATTGTATTGTGGAAATAACAATAAAAAATTTCAAAAAAATTAATAAAGTGGCTCCTGGCAAAAAAAGATAGTGAAATAATCAGTAAATGTCAACTTAGAATGTTATACTCAATGAATATTTCTATAAAAATGATATTGAAGTAGTTCCCTGGTGGCTTCATAGTTAAAGATATGGCATTGTCACTGCTGTGGTTCGAGGTCAATCCCTGGCCTGGCAACTTCCACATGCCACAGGCACGGCCAATAACAATGAAAGTAAAACTTTTATTGTACATTGTGAAACTTTTATGGTTTATTATCAGTAGATATGCACTACAGAAATGCAACACGGTATCCTCAGACACATGAAAATTGACTATAAATGTAAATATGGTCTACACAAGTGAGTAAACAATACTAGAAATGGTAGATAAGAAGATAGATATAAAGTATTTATTTTAATATTTACAAATATTTTATAATTGGTGATCTAAATAAAAAATTAATAACAATGCATTGTGGTATTACAAGTTATGTGGGATTAATTTCTTGAAAAATAATAGCACAAGGACTGATGGTAATGTAAGTATACTATTATCAGATTCTAAATTTACATTCGAAGTGATACAGTATTACGCGAAGACAGATTATGTTAAGTTAAAGAAGCATCAAATATAAACCCTAATGTACCTATCCAAAGAATTATGGCTAATAAGCCTAAATGGGAAATATATGGAATCATGAAATGCTCACTTAATTTAAAATGTTTTACAAGATAAAAAGTGAAACGACAGATGAGCAAATAGAAAGCAACAACATGACAGCTTTTAATCCAACCATATTAATAACTGTATTGAATACAAATTATCTGAATGTACTAGTTAAAAGTTAGACATTGACAAATTGGATTCCTTTTTCTTTTAAATAGACTGTTTGTTAGAAAAGTTTTAGGTTCCGGAGTTCCTGTCATGGCTCAGTGGTTAATGAATCCGACTAGGAACCATGAGGTTGTGGGTTCGATCTCTGCCCTTGCTCAGTGGGTTAAGGATCCGGCATTGCCGTGAGCTGTGGCATAGGTCGCAGACACGGCTCGGATCTTGCGTTGCTGTGGCTCTGGCGTAGGCTGGGGGCTACAGCTTTGATTCAACCCCTAGCCTGGGAACCTCCATATGCTGTGGGAGCAGCCCTAGAAAAGGCAAAAAGACCAAAAAAAAAAAAAAAAAAGTTTTAGGTTCTTACCAAGACTGAGCAGAAATTCCAGAGCCATTCCATATACCTCCCGCCTCCACAACGGCACAGCTTCCCCCAGTATCAACATGCTATGGTACCTCTTACAATCAATGAACGTACATTGACATATCATTATCACCCAAAGTCCACAGTTTAGACTAGGACTCACAGTGGGTGTTGTACATCCTATGGATTTGGACAAATATATAATAACATGTAGCCACCATTATTGAAACATACAGGATAATTTCACAGCAGCCCAAATCATCTGTGCTCCACATATTCATACCTCCCTCTCTCCTAATTGTGAGAAACGACTGATCCTTTTTACTGACTCCATAGTTTTACCTTTTCCAGAATGTCGTATAGTTGGAACCATGCAGTATGTAGCCTTTTCAAATTGTCTTCTTTTACTCAGTAATATGCATTAGTGTTCCTCCATGTCTTTTCATGGCTTGATAGCTAATTTCTTTTTAGTGCTGAATAATTCTATTGTCTGAATGCGCCACAGTTTATCCATACATTCGCCTACCAAAGGACATTTTGGTTGCTTCCAAATTATGGCAATTATGAATAAAAGAGCTATAATCTTTCCTGTGTATGGCATACATTTTCAACTCATTTGGGTAAATACCATGAATCGTGTGGTCAGAGTAGGTTAATTTTGTAAGGAACTGTCAAACTTTCTTCAAAAGTGACTGTACAATTTTGCATTCCCACCAGCAGTGAAGGAGAGTTCCTGTTGACACGCATCTTTGCAAGCATTTGGTATTGCCAATGTTCTGGATTTTGCCCATTCTGATAGGTAGGTAGTGGTATACCATTTAAAAAATTTTTATTTTCCCTAATCACATATAATGTGGTGCATGACAAATTGGATTTCAAAAAGTAAGATCCAGGTCTATACTGTGTACATGAATCCCACTTTAAATATAAAGGTGCAGATAGGTTAAAAGTAAAAGTATGGGTAAAGATATATCCTGCTAGTAATAATCAAAACAAGGCTGTAATGGGTATATTAACATCAGATAAAACATATTTCAGAATAAAATATATTACCAGGAATAAAGAAGGTCTTTTATATTTATAATTGCCTAAAAGGGACAATTCATCAGGAGAGCATAGAAAATCTAAACAATTATACACCTAAAAATGGAATTTGGCAATTTATGAAAGAAAGGAAAGTCCACAATTAGGGTTATAGATTTTAAGTCTTCTCTCTCCACACTTGAACAAGCTGACAAAAAATCAGTAAGTGTAATAGGATGATTGAAAATGCTATCACCCAAATTATTCTTTTTTTTTTTTTTAGCCTTCCAAAAAATTTATTTGTTTTTTATTTTATTTTATTTTATTTTCCCACTGTACAGCAAGGGGGTCAGGTTATCCTTACATGTATACATTACAATTACAGTTTTTCCCCCACCATTTCTTCTGTTGCAACATGAGTATCTAGACATAGTTCTCAATGCTATTCAGCGGGATCTCCTTGTAAATCTATTCTAAGTTGTGTCTGATAAGCCCAAGCTCCCGATCCCTCCCACTCCCATCAGGCAACCACAAGTCTCTTCTCCAAGTCCATGATTTTCTTTTCTGAGGAGATGTTCATTTGTGCTGGATATTAGATTCCAGTTATAAGTGATATCATATGGTGTTTGTCTTTGTCTTTCTGGCTCATTTCACTCAGGATGAGATTCTCTAGTTCCATCCATGTTGCTGCAAATGGCATTATGTCATTCTTTGTTATGGCTGAGTAGTATTCCATTGTGTATATATACCACTTCTTCCGAATCCAATCATCTGTCGATGGACATTTGGGTTGTTTCCATGTCCTGGCTATTGTGAATAGTGCTGCAATGAACATGCGGGTGCATGTGTCTCTTTTAAGTAGAGTTTTGTCCGGATAGATGCCCAAGAGTGGGATTGCAGGGTCATATGGAAGTTCTATGTATAGATTTCTAAGGTATCTCCAAACTGTTCTCCATAGTGGCTGTACCAGTTGACATTCCCACCAGCAGTGCAGGAGGGTTTCCTTTTCTCCACAGCCCCTCCAGCACTTGTTATTTGTGGATTTATTAATGATGGCCATTCTGACTGGTGTGAGGTGATATCTCATGGTAGTTTGGATTTGCATTTCTCTTATAATCAGCGATGTTGAGCATTTTTTCATGTGTTTGTTGGCCATCTGTGTATCTTCTTTGGAGAAATGTCTATTCAGGTCTTTTGCCCATTTTTCCATTGATTGATTGGCTTTTTTGCTGTTGAGTTGTATAAGTTGCTTATATATTCTAGAGATTACGCCCTTGTCAGTTGCATCGTTTGAAACTATTTTCTCCCATTCTGAAAGTTGTCTTTTTGTTTTCTTTTGGGTTTCCTTTGCTGTGCAAAAGCTTTTCAGTTTGATGAGGTCCCATGGGTTTATTTTTGCTCTAATTTCTATTGCTTTGGGAGACTGACCTGAGAAAATATTCATGATGTTGATGTCAGAGAGTGTTTTGCCTATGTTTTCTTCTAGGAGTTTGATGGTGTCCTGTCATATATTTAAGTCTTTCAGCCATTTGGAGTTTATTTTGGTGCGTGGTGTGAGGGTGTGTTCTAGTTTCATTGCTTTGCATGCAGCTGTCCAGGTTTCCCAGCAATGCTTGCTGAATAGACTTTCTTTTTCCCATTTGATGTTCTTGCCTCCCTTGTCAAAGATTAATTGACCATAGGTGTCAGGGTTTATCTCTGGGTTCTCTATTCGGTTCCATTGGTCTGTCTGTCTGTTTTGGTACCAGTACCACACTGTTTTGATGACTGTGGCTTTGTAGTATTTCTTGAAGTCTGGGAGAGTGATGCCTCCTGCTTGGTTTTTGTTTCTCAGGATTGCTTTGGCGATTCTGGGTCTTTTGTGGTTCCATATAAATGTTTGGATTATTTGTTCTAGTTCTGTGAAAAATTTCATGGGTAATTTGATAGGGATTGCATTGAATCTGTAGATTGCTTTGGGTAGGATGGCCATTTTCACAATATTGATTTTCCCAATCCAGGAACATGGAATATCTTTCCATTTCTTTACATCTTCTTTGATTTCTTTGATGAAAGTTTTATAGTTCTCGGCATATAGGTCCATTACCTCCTTGGTCAGGTGTATTCCGAGGTATTTGATTTTATGAGGTGCGATTTTAAAAGGTATCGTATTTTTGTATTCCTTTTCTAATGTTTCATTGCTGGTATACAGAAATGCAACTGACTTCTGAATGTTAATCTTATATCCTGCCACTTTGCTGAATTTATTAATCAGTTCAAGGAGTTTTGGGGTTGAGTCCTTAGGGTTTTCTAGGTATAGAATCATGTCATCTGCATACAGTGACAGTTTGATCTCTTCTCTTCCTATATGGATTCCTTTGATTTCTTTTGTTTGTCTAATTGCTGTGGCTAAGACTTCCAAAACTATGTTGAAGAGCAGTGGTGAGAGGGGGCATCCCTGTCTTGTTCCAGATTTGAGTGAGAAGGCTTTCAGTTTTTCCCCATTGAGCATTATATTTGCTGTGGGTTTATCATAAATGGCTTTGATTATATTCAGGAATGTTCCCTCTATACCTACTTAGGCGAGGGTCTTGATCATGAATGGATGTTGGACTTTGTCAAATGCTTTTTCTGCATCTATTGAGATGATCATATGATTTTTGACTTTTCTTTTGTTAATGTGGTGTATGATGCTGATTGATTTGCGTATGTTGAACCATCCTTGTGAACCTGGGATGAACCCAACCTGGTCATGGTGTATAATTTTTTTGGTATGTTGTTGGATTCGGTTGCCTAAGATTTTGTTGAGAATTTTTGCATCTATATTCATCAATGATATTGGGCGATAGTTTTCTTTTTTGGTGGTATCTCTGCCTGGTTTTGGAATGAGGGTGATGGTGGCCTCATAGAATGTCTTTGGGAGTATTCCTTCTTCTTCAACCTTTTGAAAGAGTTTAAGGAGGATGGGCACCAATTCCTCTTTATATGTTTGATAGAATTCACCTGTGAAGCCATCTGGTCCTGGGCTTTTATTTGTAGGGAGTGATTTTATGACCTCTTCAATTTCATTTCTAGTGATCGGTCTGTTCAGTTGGTCTGTTTCTGCTTGATTCAGTTTTGGCAGGCTGTAAGATTCTGGAAAATTGTCCATTTCTTCCAGATTGTCAAACTTGTTGCCGTAGAGTTGTTCATAGTATTCTCTTATGGGTTTTTGTATTTCTGCTGTATCCGTTGTGATTTCTCCTTTTTCATTTCTAATTTTGGTGATTTGGGTTCTTTCTCTCCTCTTTTTAGTGAGTCTGGCCAGGGGTTTATCAATTTTGTTCACCTTTTCAAAGAACCAGCTCTTGGTTTTATTAATTTTCTCTATTGTTTTTTGAGTCTCTATTTTATTGATTTCTTCTTTGATCTGTATAATTTCCTTCCTTCTGCTGACTTTAGGACTTCTTTGTTCTTCTTTTTCTTTTTTTTTTTTTTTTGTCTTTTGTCTTTTTGTCTGTTGTTGTTGATGTTGTTGTTGCTGTTGTTGCTATTTCTTGGGCCGCTCCCGCGGCATATGGAGGTTCCCAGGCTAGGGGTCGAATCAGAGCTGTAGCCACCGGCCTACGCCAGAGCCACAGCAACGAGGGATCCGAGCCAAGTCTGCAACCTACACCACAGCTCACAGCAACGCCGGGTCGTTAACCCACTGAGCAAGGGCAGGGACCGAACCCGCAACCTCATGGTTCCTAGTCGGATTCGTTAACCACTGCGCCACGATGGGAACTCCTGTTCTTCTTTTTCTTATTCGTTTAGGTGGAGGGTTAAGTTGTCCATTTGGGATCTTTCTTCTTTTTGGAGAAAGGCCTGTATTGCTATAAATTTCCCTCTGAGCACTGCTTTCGCAGCATCCCATAGATTTTGAGAGGTTGTGTCTTCATTATCATTTGTTTCAAGGTAGTTTTTAATTTCCTTCTTGATTTCCTCATTGACCCATTGGTTTTTTAGTAGCATGTTGTTTAGTCTCCATGTAGTAGGTTTTTTCTCTTTGCTTTTCCCATGGTTGATTTCTAATTTCATGGCATTGTGGTCAGAGAAGATACTTGAGATAATTTCTATGCTCCTAAATTTATTGAGATTCGCTTTGTGTCCCAATATGTGGTCGATTCTTGAGAATGTTCCATGAGCATTTGAGAAGAATGTGTATTCTGATTTTTTTGGATGTAGTGTCCTGAAGATATCAATTAAGTCTAACTTTTCTATTGTTTCCTTTAGGATCTCTGTTGCTTTATTGGTTTTCTGTCTAGAGGATCTGTCCAGTGATGTGAGGGGGGTATTAAGGTCTCCTACTATGATTGTATTCTCATCAATATCTCCCTTTATGTCTGTTAATATTTGTTGTGTGTATCTGGGTGCTCCTATGTTTGGGGCATATATGTTGATGATAGTAACATCCTCTCCTTGGATGGATCCCTTAATCATTAAATAGTGTCCTTCTTTGTCTTTCTTTATGTCTTTTGTTTTAAAGTCTATTTTGTCTGATATGAGCTTTGTGACTCCTGCTTTTCTGTCATGTCTATTGGCGTGAAATACTTTTCCCCACCCTTTCACTTTCAATCTATATGTATCTTTTGTCCTAAGGTGAGTTTCTTCTAGGCAGCATATAGAAGGTTTTTGCCTTTTTATCCACTCAGCCATTCTGTGTCTTTTGATTGGGGCATTCAGTCCATTGACATTTAAGGTGATAATTGATAGATGATTATTTATTGCCATTTGAACCTCGTGTTCCAGTTGATTCTATGGTTCTCCGTTCTTCCTTTCTTTTTTTTTTTTTTTTTTTTTTTTTGGTTGGATGGTCTCCTGTTATTATCTGCTTGAGTGTGTTTTTTTTTTTTCATTTTTTGCAAATGCAATATTTGGTTTTGGCTTGTGGTTGCCCTGTTTTTTAAGTATGCTAACCCCTTCCCATAATTGTGTGTTTTAGCCTGATGGTCCTGTAAGTTCAAACACTTCATTATTATATTAAAATTAAGAAGAGAGACATACATACAAACAAAAAGGGTTATTTACCTCCTAACATCCCTTGCCCACATGTTATGGTTTTGATGACTCTTCTATTTTTTTCTTTTTAATTTTATTTTGTTTAAAGCATGTTCATGATTGAATCTGTATGCTGGCTTATTTGAGTGACTGCTCTCTGATTGCGGTTTCCTCAGTCCTAGTTCTTCCTCTTCTTCTTCTTCTTTTTTTTTTCTTTTCTTTTTTCTTCCCTTTCCTTCCTTTCTTTTTGGTTTAGAGAAGCCCTTTCAATATTTCCTTTAACCTGGGTTTTGTGTTTCTGTATTCTTTAAGTTTTTGTTTGTTGGGAAAAATTTTTATTTCCCCTTCCATTTTAAATGATATTCTTGCTGGATAAAGTATTCTAGGTTGCATATTTTTTCCTTTTAGCACTTTAACTATCTCTTGCCATTCCCTCCTGGCCTGTAGCGTTTCTGTAGAGAAATCAGCTGATATTCTTATGGGGGTTCCCTTGTAGGTAACATTCTGGTTTTCTCTTGCTGCCTTTAGGATCCTCTCTTTATCACTAACTTTTGCCATTTTTATTATGATGTGTCTTGGTGTGGGTCTGTTTGGGTTCAGTTTGTTTGGGGCCCTCTGTGCTTCTTGTATCTTGAACCCAGTATCCTTTAGATTTGGGAAGTTTCCAGCGATAATTTCTTCAAATATATTTTCCATCCCCTTATCTTTTTCTACTCCTTCTGGAATTCCTATTATGCGTAGATTGGCCCGCTTTATATTATCCCATAGGTCTCTTATATTGCTTTCCAGTTTTTTGATTCGGTTTTCTGTCTGTTGACCAGATTGAGTGATTTCCATTATTCTATCTTCCATATCACTGATTCGTTCTTCTGCATTATTCATTCTGGTTTTTACTGCCCCTAGTTCAGTTTGCATCTCTGCAAATGAATGTTCTAGTTTTTCTTGGCTCCTCCTTATATTTTCTAGCTCCTTTCTGAGGGTATCTGCATTACTGTTCATATCGTCTCTTAATTCCTTCAGTATTTTCACTATTTCTCTTTTGAATTCCAGGTCTGTCTGACTGCAGAGATCTGTTTCATTGTTGACTGTTTTAGGTGAGTTCTCCTGTTGGTTTGACTGGGGGTGGTTTCTCAGCTTCTTCATCTTGCTTGTTGTCTTCTTTCTCCTGAGGGAGTTGTACTCTCCGTTATCGGGTAGTGTTTGCCTTGTCACTGCCGTGGAATATTTCCTGAGGGCTGGCGTTGTTGGTCAATCTTTTTTGAGGCAGTGTGGCTTTTCTGGAGTGTTGATGGGGCTAACAGTGTTTCTTTGAAGCAAAGGAGGACTTCCTGAGGGCAGACAGGACTGGGAGGTCCACCCCACGATGGTAGCAGATTTCACTTGGTTCTCAGCACCCCCTGGGGTCTTGGGCGGGTAGCAGGGCCCTTGGAGACTCAAGAGGCTCCTCCACAGGGCAGCCCGACTCAGAAAGACCGTCTGAGATCTTTTCCCGATTCGGCCAGGCTTGTTGCAGCTTTTCTGGGCTGCAGGGGGTCCTGCCTGGAGCTGGCAGTCCTATGCAGCTGGTCCACTAGGTCTCAGCACCCCTTGGGGTCTTGGGCGGGTTGCAGGGCCCTTGGAGACCCAAGAGGCTCCTCCCCAGGGCAGCCCGAGTCAGAAAAACCGTCTGAGATCTTTTCCCAACTCGGCCAGGCTTGTTGCAGCTTTTCTGGGCTGCAGGGGGTCCTGCCTGGAGCTGGCAGTCCTATGCAGCTGGTCCACTAGGTCTCAGCACCCCTTGGGGTCTTGGGCGGGTAGCAGGGCCCTTGGAGACCCAAGAGGCTCCTCCCCAGGGCAGCCCAACTCAGAAAGACCGTCTGAGATCTTTTCCCGACTCGGCCAGGCTTGTTGCAGCTTTTCTGGGCTGCAGGGGGTCCTGCCTGGAGCTGGCAGTCCTATGCAGCTGGTCCACTAGGTCTTAGCACCCCCTGGGGCCTTGGGCGGGGAGCAAGGCCCTTGGAGACCCAAGAGGCTCCTCCCCGGGGCAGCCCGTCTCAGAAAAACCGTCGAAGAATTATGCCGATCTATTCACGGCCTGGCTAGGCTTGTTCTAGCTTTTCTGGGCTGCAGGCCTTTTTTAGGGGGTTGGTGGTGTTTGGTGCTGCTCTGTGGAAGTGTAGCCCCTCCAAAGGGCAAGCAGGCCTGTGCAGGGAGAGCCCCTGCGGTGGTAGGCTTCAGGCAATTGTTGAGGCCAGCCCTCCTGGATGGCAGGCCGCCCCAGGTTAGGCGAGAGCATAGGGGGTGACGGGGGTGGGGGGAGGGAATGCACTGGGAAGCACAGCTTTCTGCTAGCTAGCGGGCCTGTAAGCTTGCTGTGGCGTGAGGGGTATTCTATGGGGACCCACCCCTTCTTCTCTCCCCTCCCCATCACGGGCGCAGACCAGGCTCTTCTCCCAGGTTCCCTCTGAGGCGGCTTTCCACTTCCCCGCCCCTAGAGTATTGCTCTCTTCCTCTGCGACAGCTTTGTTTTCTAGTCTCCCAGGCAGTCTCTGCCCCGTCAAATGGTTTAGAGACCTCCCAAGCAGTTTCCGCTCTTCCCTGCCCCCCTAGCCCGGGGACTAATCTCTGGAGCCGAGGTCTCGGTGCCCAGCCCCCCCCCCAGGCGTCCCCCGGCCCTTTCTCAGGGATTAACCTTCGGAGGTGAGGTCTCGGTGCCCAGCCCCCACCCACGCGTCCCCCGGCCCTTTCTTGGGGACTAACCTTCGGAGGCGAGGTCTCGGTGCCCAGCCCCCACCCAGGCGTCCCACGGCCCCCTCTCGGGGACCAACCTTCAGAGCCGAGGTCTCGGTGCCCAGCCCCCACCCAGGCGTCCCCCGGCCCTTTCCCGGGGACTAACCTCTGGAGCCGAGGATTCGGTGCCCAGCCCCCACCCAGGCGTCTCAATTTTTGGTGACTGTGCCCGTAGTTCAGATGGTCCGTTGGGTTCTTGATCGGTTTTTCCGTACTCCGACTTACTGCTACACTCTTCTCTGCATCTGGGGATTCCTCCGGTTCATTTGATCTTTCGCCCGGTAGGTGACTTTCCAGGGTGCGGGATCCCTTTCTCCTCCGCAGTTCCCTTTCGGGAGCGCCCGTCCCGCTGGGATTCACCTTCTCTCACTCTCCTCTTTTCTCCCGTTCTGCCCAATAATGTCACGAACTTCTTGCCGTTATTGGAGTTTAGGTTCCTCTGCCAGCAATTGGTTGCTGTTCTGTGCGAGTCATTTCTTCTGTAGATGTGCTTTTTTTGTTGTGTTTGTGGGAGAGGGCAAGCGTGTCTTCCTACTCCTCCGCCATCTTGTCCTCTCTCCAGTGGGAAAATTAAAAAAAAAAAAAAAGGAAAATGTGGTATATATACACAATGGAATACTACTCAGCCATAAAAAAGAATGAAATAATGCCATTTGCAGCAACATGGATGGAACTAGAGACACTCATCCTGAGTGAAGTAAGTCAGAAAGAGAAAGACAAATACCATATGATATCATTTATATCTGGAATCTAATATAAGACACCAATGAGCCTTTCCACAGAAAAGAAAATTGTGGCCTTAGAGAATAGACTGTGGTTGCCAAGGGGGAGGGGGAGAGAGTGGGATGGATTGGGAGATTAGGATTAATAGATGCAAACTATTGCCTTTGGAGTGGATTATCAATGAGATCCTACTGTGTCGCACTGGGAACTCTGTCTAGTCACTTATAATGGAGCATGATAATGTGAGAAAGGAGAATGTATATATGTATGTGTAACTGGGTCACCATGCTGTACAGTAGAAAAAAAATTGTATTGGGAAAATAACAATTAAAAAAATTAAAAAAAACACAATAGCAGAAAAAGAAGAATTATTTGGGGTAGATCTGACAAAAGATGAGCAACCCTTTACTTGAAAACATTAAAACATTGTTGAGAATAAAGAAGACCTAAATAGATGGAACATATAATTTTAAATTCATATGGAAACAACGTCTCCAAATAGCCAAAACAATCTTAAAATAGAAAAAAAATGGAAGTTTCATGATCCCTGATTTCAAACTATACTACAAAGTTACTGTAATCAAAACAGTATGGTACTGGAGTTCCCATCATGGCTCAGCAGAAGTGAATCTGACTAGGAACCATGAAGTAGCCAGTTTGATCCCTGGCCTCGCTAAGTGGGTTAAGAATCTGGCATTGCTATGAGCTGTGGTGTAGGTTGCAGACGTGGCTCAGATCCTGCATTGCTCTGGCTGTGGCATAGGCCAGCAGTTGTAGCTCCTCCTATTTGACCCCTAGCCTGGGAAACTCCATATGCCTCAGGTGTGGCCCTAAAAAGCAAACAACAACAACAAAAAACAGTATGGTACTGCCACAAAAACAGACACATAGATTAATAGAGCAGAATAGAGAGCCCATAAATAAAGCCACACATCTATCATTAATTAGTTTACAACAAAAGAGGCAAGAATATCCATTAGTGAAAAGAAAGCTTTTTCAGTAAATGATGTTGGGAAAATTGGACAGCTACACGCAGAAGAATCAAACTGAACTATTTTCTCACACCATATACAAAAAGAAACTCAAAATGCATTAAAGACTTAAATGTAAGACCTGAAATCATAAAACTTCTAGAAGAAAACATGGGCAATATGCTCTTTCACATCAGTCTTAGCAATATTGTTAGGGGTGTGTTTCCTCAGGCAAGGGAGACAAAATCCAAAATAAACAAATGAGATTACATCAAACTAAAGAGATTTTGCACAGTGAAAGAAACTATCAAAAAAACAAAAAGGTATCCTACTGAATGGGAGAAGATATTTGCAAACAACATATCTAATAAGGGGCTAATATTAAAAATATAAAGGACTCATAAAACTCATCATAAAAAAAACAAGAAAACCAATTAAAAATGGGTTGAGGACCTGAACAGACATTTTTCCAAAGAAAACATAAGATGGCCATCAGATACACGAAAAGATACTTAACATCATTAATCTTCAGGGAAACACAAACCAAAAGCATAATGAGATATTGCCTCGCATCTGTCAGAATGACTGTCATCAAAGGACAACAAATAAGAAGTGTTGACGAAGATGTGGAGAATAGGGACCCTTATAGACTTTGGTGGGAATGTAAATTGGTGCAGTCACAGTATGCAGGTTATTCAAAAAATTAAAAATAAAACTACCATATGATCCATTAAATCCATTTCTGGTTATTTTTCCAAAGAAAATAGAAACACCAGAAACACTAAATTGAAAAGATATGTGCACCCCTATGTTCATTGCAGATTTATTTACAATAGTGAAGATATGGAAACAAACTAAGTGCCCATCAATAGATGAATGGATAAAGATGTAGTATATACACAATGGGATATTACGTAGTCATTAAAAAGAATTACATGTTTCCATTTTCAACTGCATTGATGGAACAAGAGGATATAATACTAAAGGAAATATTTCAGACAGAGGAGAAAAAATACTATATGATATTGTTTATATGTATAATATGAAAAACAAAAAAAACATAATTAAAGAGAAACAGAGTCAAATGGATTAAAGACCTAGATATAAGACCAGACACTATAAAATTCTTAGAGGAAAACAGAGGCCAAACACTCTCTGACATAAACAGCAGCAACATCTCAGATCCACCTCTGAGAGTAATGACAGTAAAAACAAAAACAAACAAATGGGACCTAATTAAACTTAAAAGTTTCTGCACAGCAAAGAAAACCCTAAACAAAATGAAAAGACAACCCACAGAATGGGAGAACATCTTTGCAAATGAATCGACTGACAAGGGATTAATCTCAAAAATTTATAAACACTTTCTGTAGCTCCATTCCAAAAAAACAAACAACCCCATCAAAAAATAGGCAGAAGGTCTAAACAGACGGTTCTCCAAAGAAGACATAAGATGGCCAAAAAACACATGGAAAGATGTTCAACACCACTCATCATTAGAGAAATGCAAATCAAAACCTCTATGAGGTACCACCTTACACCGCCCAGGATGGCCATCATCAAAAAGTCTACAAACAATAAGTGCTGGAGAGGGTGCGGAGAAAAAGGAACCCTATTACACTGCTGGCGGGAATGTAAATTGGTGCAACCACTGTGGAAAACCGTATGGAGATTCCTCAGAAAACTAAACATAGAACTACCATTTGATCCAGCAATCCCACTCCTGGGCATCTATCCAGAGAAAACCACGACTCACAAAGACACAGGTTTTCCAATGATCATTGCAGCATTCTTTTCAATAGCCAAGATATGGAAACAACCTAAATGTCTATTGACAGAGGAGTGGATCAAGAAGGTGTGGTACATATACACAATGGAATATGACTCAGCCATTAAGAGGAACAAATACCAGCATTTTTAGCAATGTGGATGGACCTAGAAATTATCACGCTAAGTGATGTCAGCCATACAATGAGACACCAACAACAAATGCTTTCCCTGACATGTGGAATCTGAAGAAAGGGCAGACTAAACTTCTTTGCAGAACAGATACTGACTCACAGACTTTGAAAAACTTACGGTTTCCAAAGGAGACAATTTGGGGGGTGGGGGGATACGCTGGGGTTGTGGGATGGAAATCCTATAAAATTGGATTGTGATGATCATTGTACAACTGTAAATGTAATAAATTCATTGAGTAATAAAAAAAGAGAAACAGAGTCATAGATACAGAGAAAAAATTGGTGATTTATAGAGGGGAGGGAGTTAGGGGGAACAGAGAAATAGATGAGGATGTTTAAGAGGTGCTAACTTTCACTTAAAAAAATAAATGCGTCATGGTGATTAAAATACAGTGTGGGGAATATAGTCAATAATTATGTAATATCTTTTATGGTGGCATGATAGCTAGATTTATTGTGGTGAAAATTTTGAAATATATAGAAATATCTAATTACTATTTTGTGTATCAGGAACTAATATAGTGTTGTAGGTTAATTATAGTTCATATTTACACAGTTAAAAAAAGATATAAAACCAACTCATGGGGGATTTGTGGGGGAGGGGAAATGAATGAAGGTACAAACATCTAGTGAAAAGATAAATAAAAAAAACACTGCTGTATGTTATACATGAAAGACAAGAGGGTAAATTCTCAGAGTTCTCATCACAAAGAAAACATCATTTTCTATTTCTTTACTTTTGTATATATAGGAAATTATGGCTGTTCACTAAACTTACTGTAGTACTAGTTTCATGATATATTTAAGTCAAATCATTATGTTGTATGACTTAAACATATACAAAGCTGCATGTCAATAATATCTCAATAAAACTGGAAGAAGAAAAAAGAAAATGAAAGAGAAAAAGAGGAGTTCCCTGTTGGCCTAGCATTTAAGAATCCAGAATTGTCACTGCTGTGGCAAGGGTTCTGTCCCTGGCCTGGGAACTTCTGCATGCTGCAGGAGAGGCCAAAAACAGAAAGAAAGAAAGCTACATATTAAACAAATGGGCATACCTTGTCTCCACAACAGGCATAGAGTAGGAGTGAAAAATGGGAACAAAAAGGACTGAGTACATGAGTGATAAGTGAGGGCCTGGCCAGAAAGAATAATGACAGTAGTGATATGAGCTGGAATAAGATCCTTCTCAAACCTCTGACACTACAGCGTTCCCACCTTCCCTCTGTTTGGACTCACCTCACCTTCTCTTAGACCCTGCAGGAGCCATACTAGTTAGTGACTTAGGGACTTGACAGTGCTGCTCTCAGGAACCCTGAAGTGGTAACCTTTTGTCTTCTGCTCCTCTTGTCTACCTCATGCTTATTTCTGAGGTCTCGGCTTAAATATCACTTCTTCCTGAAGGCCTTTCCTGGCCACAAACCACTTCAGCCTCAATTTAAATTACTCATCCTCCTCTTTCTCTTAGCATCGGGAAAACTTCTTCCATAACACTTATTTGTCATACCTCACGTATTTGTAGAGATTGGTTAGAGGGGTCCTTTTGAAGCACCTGCTGTCCTGTTCCAGTGCAAGCCCCATGGTGAAAGGTGTCAATGTCTGTTTTGTTCTCCACTGTGTATCCTGAGGGCCTAGTCCAGTGCCTGTTAGCTTAGAAACTCTCAAAATAAGTTTTTGGGAGGAATAAGTGAATGAACAAAAGAAATAATGAATTGCAAAATGGAAAGGAAAGGATGGAAGACTTGGTAGAGGGATTGTTGGATGGATGTATATACCCATGGTCTTCCCACAGATACGGCTCAGCATGGGGCAGGTAGTGGGGACACAGATAGGGATATGCGAGGGAAAGTGAAGAGGTGGAAAATACAGAGACTCAGAATATGGGATAAATGATGGAAGGGGAAGGAGGGACTGAATGGAAAAACCAGAGAGGTAGCAGCAAAGCGAGAGAGAGAGACGAGAGAAGGTGGGGTGAAGCAAGGGAGCTGAGGGAGAGATAGAGGATGAACAGGAAGTTGTGACAAGCAGAAAACCATGGCAGGCAGAAAGCCATGACACACCTTACTGGGTAGTGTTTGAAATAATGAGTTCCAGACATTTCCCCTTTTCTTTCTATCACCACCAGTTCTTAACCTCAGTCACAAAAATTAGAGCTATTTGTAAAAAATCAAAGCAACAAAGGTCTTGAGGACTTGCCTAGCCTTAAATGGAGAAGAGCTCAGCACACTGAAACCATTGTACCATATTGCTCTTAGTTTTGCCTAAAATCTTCCCTCCCCTCCCCTACGATGAGTAAAAGTTTACACTGATCCCAGTTTGGGTACCTTTGTGTAATGGTGTATGCAACATGGGTATGGCCTCTTAATGGGAAATTTAGGGAAAACAGAGAAGAGCAAGCAGGATGAGAGCTTGTGAGAGTGCAACATGACTTTCCCAGTGGTAAACTTCATCCCTGCGACAGTTAACACGGGCCTAAGCAAGAAGCTGATCTACCAAAACACGTGTGAGGCTTATTCAGAGGGTGCTCATCAAGGAAAAGTTACTGTAGGACAAATCCTTTTTATCATCAGGTCCTTTTTTAGTTTGGGGAGCAGGGGATGATAAGGGTGCTTAATGGCTAGGTACAACAGGAATTGTGCAAAAATATTATCAATATCCAATTTAATGATAGCTGAAAGGCTTGTCTCAAAAAGGAAGTAGGGATGTGTATTTCAGTTGTAGACAATGTAAAAGATGAGGAACATAAAATTAACTGTGTGGAAAGTAGTGGATAGTTATTTTATATGTGGCATGGTTATTAAATATGACTGGAAGTGGCCGGTTCTATCTGAAAGAAAAGCAAGAAGCCAGTGAGTTGGCCACGAAATGTGTTTGCAGTTTGGATAGTATAAATGTCAAGGCCCAAATGCAAAGAGATAATATGAGGTCTAAACAAGGACAACATGTAACAGTGGGACCATTTTAAGAACAAGAACACTGGCTTCATGGTACCTGACATTGGTGCATGAGCCCCTGATGGAAAGCAGGTGTTGGGAAACCACTGGAATAGAGGAGGCCTTAACTATCATCAGATATTTACCTGATCTGTTCATGAGTTGAGTCCACACTGTCCCTGCAAACACCAAGTGCTGGCCTCTGGATGAGAGCATGGCAACACCTGAGGGCATGTCTATTTGAATGGGTACCTGTGACATTTCAATGTGGGTTATGATATTTGGGTACTTGTGTTCACCAACTGCCATAGAGTGAGAGATGTGTTAAGGTGAAGAGATACTGGTGAGAACCTGTCATTAGGGGACAAGTATTTGTTGAGAGTGATAGTGCGCTCCTTCTACCTGATGCTGCCCCTCTGCCCTCTCTCAGGCCTTTGCCTAAAGGAGACATTCACAGAGGAATCTGGACTATCATTCCCTGGGCCAGTTCCCAGTGCCCCTCAGTGTAGCACCTTCTGGTTGAGTTGGGGCGAAGGACAGGCTTGGGCTCAAGAATGAAGCAGGATCTTTTTGACTCTAATTCTACCTCTTACCACCAGCTGACCCCTAATGTGCAAATGTGGCAGAGCCCAAGACCTTCAGTGAGAAGAAAGCAAGAGAGAGTGATGTGAGAGCACCCACCTCGACAGGTAGGCACTAGCTCAGCTTACCTGGCACTTAGTATCATAAGAGAAAGAAGGGCATGGACATGTCCTCCAAGCATGGGTGTCCCATCCCGGTGCACAGTGGTACTGCTCACAGTGTTCTGGAGTCTGACCCATGACATCGGTCTTCTCTCTAAAGGAGGAGTGAGGAAAGAGTGGGAGAAGGGATATTTTCTAGACTGCGTAGTGGGAAGAGAAGCCTGGCCCTACCCCCAGTGATCTAGAACCATGGAGAAACTGATTTGATCATAGATAAAGTAGGTCATGTGTAAACACTGATTTTGCTGTTAAAAATTTCAATTGGGTCAATTCTAGAAACTGTTAAAATATGGGCCTTTAAACAAATGCGAATTCACAAAAGCAATTTTTTTTAGAAAATAAGGAAAAATAAATTCTAGCATATAATTGCTTATGATTTTAAAACTTTTTATCATGATGTAAATCAGTTATGTAGTTTGGTTGAAGACATAAATACAAATTTACATAATATAACAGGTAGAGTTTTATGTGATTTAAAAAAAACAGCCATTTCTTTGGTTTACTGTAACATTTTGTTTATTATAAATATGACAGGGAAATATGAAAGCAGATGTAATAAATTATATCAATTTGCAAAATTCAGAATTAGCTACTTCTAGCAGTTGTTCGAAATCATTACACACAAACATCTTTTCACTTGTGAAATAAATCAATAGATTAGAAGATGGATGACCAGAAAGGGAGTAACCTACAGAATTGCTGATGATCTTATACCATTTTACTATTCAAATAAAAAGAATTACATTCCATTTTATTAGAATATAAGTTAAAGGAAAGAAGAAAGAACTGAATCTTCCATTAAAGATTTCTTTAACTGAAGAGATATTACTTCCCAAAGGATTCCTCAAAGGTTAAGGAAAAAGAATTCTGGAAATTGTTAAAATGTGGATCCACTGACAAAAATCAATGCAAATCAAATTAATTATTATTAAAAGATAAAAAACAAAATCTAGCATATAAATGATGATTATTTTGAAGCTTTCCATCCATCATGGTGTAAATCAATCAGATGGTTTGGTTGACAGCATATAGCCACATTTACAAAATATAAGAGGTTTAGGTAAAAATAAATTTAAAAATATGAGTGTAACTTCAAATTTTATTTTAATATGCTGATTATTAAAAACCAAGCAGTGATAAAACAATGTAAAACAAATTGTAACAAATTTCAATATCCAAAATTATCTAGTTCTAATATTGGATAAAATCACTTCAAGCATCTTACTATTTATCTATGAAATAAAAGTGTAAGCTAACAGGTGAAAAGGAAGAAACAGAAAACTTGAAAAAATGAATACCACAACAGTTGGCTTGTACCATACATGCTATTCAAAAGAAAAATTCATTTAGTTTTATCAGTATCAAAAATAAATAGAAAGGGGACAGGAAAGAGATGTCTTGGTCAAAGATTTCTTTAGCTAATGACATATATGTTCCTGGAAGATTCCTCCAAAGTTAAGAAAGTGATTCTCAGTAACATTTTATATTTGAGATCTTTATTTCACAGCTCATTTAAACTTTGGTAGGTTCAGGAAAATCCCCGTCTTGGAATATGAACTATGAAGATGATAGTTTCCTTGCACTTCCTACCACAATCTCCCTCATCTCCCAATTTTTCCTAATACACTTATTTATTAAAGTATAACATATAAAAACTATGAAAATTATAACTACTGCTCCATGAAATTTCACAAAGTGAACATACCATGCCTATGTAATCCACATTCAGTTTGAAATGTAGAATATCACACATCTCCCTACAAGGCCTTCTGGTTCCCCTTTTCCAGTTACCCCATCCCTCTTCAGCAAAGTAACCACAATCCCCGCCTCCAGCAGCATGATCTAATTTTATCTGGTTTTAAATTTATGTAAATGGAACCATAAGGTATGGAGTCTTCTGTGTTTAGCCTCTTTTCACTCAACATCATTTTCCTGTGATTTATCCATGCTCTTCGGGACTGGTAGTTAGTCAACCATTTAATTGCTACATTGTATTCTATCATATGAATGCCTATAATTTATTCATTAATTTTACTCATTATAGATATTTGGGTAGTTTTTAATCTGGGATATTACATATTTTGTTCTATGAAATAGTTTACATATTTTAATGATAATTGTACTTACCTATATGAATTTATTATTTACCGAGGAGTCGAACAGCTAGGTCATAGGACATTGCCTACACTCAGTTGTATTAAATACTACCAAAGGGAGTTCTCATTGTGGTGCAGCAGAAACGAATCCGACTGGTATCCATGAGGATGCAGGTTTCATCCCTGGCCTCGCTCAGTGGGTCACGGATCCTGCATTGCTGTGGCTGTGTTGTAGCCCAGCAGCTATAGCTCAGATTCAACCCCTATGCTGGGAACTTCCATATGCAGTGGGCCCGCCCTAAAAAGCAAAAAAAAACAAAAAAACAAAAACAAAAAACCAAAAACCAAAAAACTACCTAGTAACCTCTATTCTACTTTCTGTCTGTAGGAATTTGCCTTTTCTAGTTAACTCATATAAGTGAAATAACATTACACAATGCAAATACAATATTTGTCCTTCTGTATCTGGGTTATTTCAGTTAGCATAATGTTTTCAAGGTCCATCTACATTGTTACGTATGTCAAAATTCCATTCCTTTTTATGTCTGAACAATATTCCATTGCATGTACATACCACACTTTGTTTACCCATTCATCTGTTGATGGACACATGGTTGCTTACACCTTTCGGCTATTGTGACTAATGCTTGTATGAACATAGTTGTGCAAATTTCTGTTTGAGTTTCTGCTTTCAATTTTTCTGGATATATACTCAGGAATGGAATTGCTGGATCATATGGTAGTTCTACATTTAACTTTTTGAAGAGCTGCTTTCACCTCAGCTGTGAAAAGCTGTGGCCAGCAATCAAAATAGAGAACCCTCATTTTTAGAGAACAAGGTAATAATAAAGATTATTATCAAGACAATAAGGATTGCCCACATTGGCTCCAGTAAGCCACACCAGCTGCCTGTCTATATTTTCTTCTAAAAGCTTTGTTAGCTTACATTTCTTACTTAGATATGAAATACATCTCAAATAGATTATTTCAAATTTCGTGAAGATGGGGGAATATTCTTTTTTCCCCTATAGAAATACACCATTGATGCTACACAAATTGTTGAAAATCTTTTCCCCACTGCACTACAACGGCATTTATATCATTAGTGACCACATATGTGTGTGTGTGCTTGTGGATTCTTTAGTCTATTCTGTTGGTATGTTCATCTTTGCATCAGTAATATACTTAGTTACAACTTTCTAGTAACTCTATTTACAGAGTCCTTCAGCTATGTTTTTCTTTTTTAAGATTACCTTGATTCTTTCTCTCCATTTACATTTCCATATATCTTATAGAATGAGCTTGTCATTTTCCAAAAACCTGCTGTATTTAAAATTTTTTTTATTACACTGACTCTATAGAGCAATTTGTGAAGTATTTACATCTTACATTATTGAGACATCAAATCCAGGAGCATGGCATTTATTTAAATTTCCTTTAATTTCTATAGATAATATTTTGTGTTTTGCATTTATTTGAATAGATTGATTCATAGGTAGTTTATTAATTATGTTAGTAAATGATATCACCTTTACTATTTCATTTCCATTTGTTTTTAGAAAATAATTAATTGTTATATGTCGACCTTGCATCCTGTGATCTTGTCAAATTCACTTATTAATTCTATATGGTACTCGTTATGCTTCCTGGATTTGAGTGAGTGATTCCTTCCCCATGTTAGGGATGTTTTCGGCTTTTACCTCTTGGAATATTTTTTCTGTCTCCTTCTCTCTCTCTTCTCCTTCTGGTACCCCTATAATACGGATGTTGGTGCATTTAACATTGTCCCAGAGTTCTCTGAGACTCTGTTCATTTGTTTCCAATCTTTTTTTCTCTTTTCGGTTCTGCTTCCGTAATTTCCACTAATCTGTCCTCCACCTCACTTATTCGTTCTTCTGCCTCCTCTATTCTGCTGTTAGCTGCTTCTAGTGAATTTTTTATTTCAGTTATTGTATTTTGCATCTCTTCTTGCTTAAGTTTTATATCTTGTATCTCTTTGGTCAATGTTTCCTGTAAGTTATCCATCTTTGCCTCCAGTTTATTTCCAATGTCTTGCATCATCTTCAGCATCAACAGGCTAAAGTCTTTTTCCTGGAGGCTGAGAATCTCCTCCTTGCTTAGCTGATTTTCTGGGGTTTTTCCTTTCTCCCTCATCTGAGTTATAGTTCTCTGTCTCTTCATTTTTATAGGTTTTTAGTGTGGTGATAATAGATAATAGAGTTGTAGCCTCTCTTACTTCTGGTGTCCACCCCGCTGTGGCTGAAGTCAGTATGGGGGGCTTGCTGTAGGCTTCCTGATGGGAGGGGCTGATGCCTGCCCACTGGTAGGTGGAGCTGATTCTAATCCCTCTGGTGAGTGGGTCTTAGTCTCTGGATGGGATTAGAGGCAGCTGTGTGCCTGAAGGGTCTTTAGGTAGCCTGTTTACTGAGGGGTGGGGCTGTGCTCCCACCTGGGTTGTTGTTTGCCCTGGGGCTTCTCAGCACTGACTGATGGGTGGGGCAAGATTTTCCCAAAATGGCCACCTCCAGAGAAAGGCAACTGCTGAATATTCCTGAGAGCTTTGCTTTCAATGTCCTTTCCCCACAACAAGCCACATTCACCCCTGTTTTCCCAGGATGTCCTCCAAGTACTGCAGTCAGGTTTGACTCGGATTCCCATGGAGACTTTGCTTTGCCCTGGGACCCAGTGCATGTGAAAGTCTGTGTGCACCTTTTAAGAATGGGGTCTCCATTTCCTCCAGTCCTGTGGAGCTCCTGTGCACAAGCCCCACTGGCCTTCAATGCCAGATGCTCAGGGACTCTTTCTCCCCTTGCCAGATCCCCTCACGTGGGAGTTTGATGTGGGGCTCAGAGCTCTCACTCCTGTAGGTGAGTCTCTGTGAACTAGTTAGTTTCCAGTCTGTGGAGCTTCCCACCCAGGAGGTATGGGTTGTTTATATCGTGAAATCACCCCTCCTACCTCTTTTGTGTCCTCCTGTTTTTCTTCTGGAGTAGGATATCTTTTTTAAGGTTTCCAGTCCATTTGGGTGAAGAGTGCTCAGCCTTTAGTTGTGAATTTTGTTGTTTTTAGGAGAGAAGTTGAGCTCCAGTCCTTCTATTCTGCCATCTTCTCACTTATTAATTCTAAAAGTTTGTAAATTCTTTTGCATTTTCTATGTGCTCGATAACACCATGTGTAAATAATAGCATTTTTGTTCCATCCTTTCCAGTCCATTTTTTTCTTGTTTATCTGTTCCATTCTCAACTTCAGGCAGAAGGCTTTAAATAATTCACTGCCATTGATTTTGGTACCTGTTTTATGGAGGTAGTATTTATCATATTAAGGATGTTTTTCTTTTGACTAATTTTCTAAATTTTTTAAAATAATTAATTTTGTCAAATTATTTTTTATGTATCCATTATGATTGTTATATGACTTTGCTCCCATTTATTAATGTGTGTAACTATACTGATAGATTTTCCAGAATTAAAGCACTTTTGCCTTGCTCAATCATGCCTTAATTGTCACTGACTACCCTTTATTCTACTGCTGGGTCTATTTGTTGATATTTTGTAACTTTCCTTTTTGTAAGGTCTATGTCTGGTCTTGGGCCAAGGTTTTGCCAGAGCATTAAATTAGTTGGAAGCGGTGCTTTTTCTGTCCCCTGAAAGACTTTATTTAAAATTAGTGATGTTCTCTAAGTGTTTGGAAGAATTCATTAGTCAAGCTAAGTCTGAAATTTTCTTTGTGGGGAGGTGTTTAGTAACATACGCTTTAAAAAATAATTTTAAGATAAGTCATACTTTCTATTTCTCTGTCAGATTTGGGAAGTTGTTTCACTCAATGAATTTTTTTGTTTTATGTAAATGTTCAAATGTGTTGTGGGTAATTTTATACTTTTTAAATATCTATAATATCTTGAACTTTCTCAACTTATTCATCTTGATATTATAAGTTATTTTATTTCTTTTTTGGCCACCCCACAGCATATGGAAGTTCCCAGGCTAGGGATAGAATGGGAACTACAGCTGCCGGCCTATGCCACAGCCATAGCAATGCGGGATCCAAGCTGCATCTGTGACCTATACCACAGCCCACAGCAACGCCAGATTCCTGACCCACTGAGAGAGGCCAGGGATTGAACCTGCATCCTCAAGGATACTAGTCGGATTCATTTCCACTGCACCACAACTGGAACTCCCTAATTGTCTTTCTATGTCCAGTTTATTTCACCTAGCATAATGTCCTCTAGGTCCATCCATGTTGTCACAAATAGCAGGATATCCTTCGTTTTTAAGGCCAATATTATTCTATTGTATGTATATACAATGTTTTCTTTATCCATTCATCCATTTATAGATATCTGGATTGTTTCCATGTTTTAACTATTGTGAATAATGCTACAATGAACATAATACTACAAGTATCTCTTTGAGATCATGATTTCAGTTCCTTTGGATAAACATCCAGAGGTTGGATTTCTGGATCATATAGTAGCTCTATTATTATTTCCTTTGAAGTACCTCCATACTGTTTTTCCATAGTGGATGTGCCAATTTATATTCCCACTAATAGTGTACAAGGGTTCAATTTTTTCCCACAGCCTTGCAAATCTTTAACTCTTTTTTAAAATAAAGGCCATTCTAACATGTGTGAAATGATGTTTTGTGGTTTTGATTTGCATTTTCCGGATGATTAGTTTAGCACTTTTTCCATACCTGGTGGCCATTTATATATCTTCTTTGGAAAAATGTCTGTTTAGATCCTTCTTAACTGGATTATTTGTATTTCTAATATTGAGTTGTATGAGTTCCTTGTATTTTGGATATCAATTCCATATCAGATATGTGGATTGCAATATTTTCTCTCAATTCACAGGTTGCCTTCTCATTTTGCTGTTTCTTTTGCTGTACAGAAGTTTTTTAGTATAGTGTAGTCCCACTTGTTTATTTTTGCTTTTGCATGTATTTATGGTGTCATAGACAAGAAATCAATGACAAGACCAATCTCAAGTACTATTGGCCTTATTTTTTTTAATTCTAGGAGTTTTATGATTTCAGGTTTTACTTTTAAGTACTTATCCATCTTGAGTTGATTTTTGCATATGATGTAAAATATGATCTAATTCCATTCTTTTGCATGTGGGTATCTAATTTTTTTCAACATCATTTATTGACGAGGCTTTTTCCCCATTTTTTACTCTTGGGGCACTAGTCAAAAATTAGTTGACTGTATATATGTAAGTTTATTTCCAGACTTTCTACTCTGTTCCATTTGTCTATGTGTCTGATTTTATGCCAGTATCATAATGTTTTGATTACTATAGCTTAGTGATATAATTTGAAATTAGGAAGTATGAAACCTCCAGCTTTAGTCTTTATGTTCTGACGCTTTGGCTATTTGGGGTCTTTTTTAGTTTCATATGAAATTTAGGATTGTGTTTTCTATTTTTTGTGAAAAATGCCATTTGAGTTTATTAGATAGGGATTGCTCTTCATCTGCAGACTGCTTCTGGTAGATTGGACATTTGAACAATGTTAATTTTTCTAATTCATGAACATGAGATATATTTCCATTTATTTGTGCATTGTTCGATTTCTTTTTTCAATGTTTTGTAGTTTTCCGAGTACAGGTCTTTTATCTCCTCAGTTAGATTTAGTCCCAGGTTCTTTATTCTTTTTGATACAATTGTAAATGGAATTGTTTTACTTAATTGCTATTTCTGATAGTTATCATCAGTGAACAGAAATGCAATAAATTTCTGTATATTAATTTAGTATCTTGCATTTTTTAAAGTATAGTTGATTTACAGTGTTGTGTCAATTTTGGCTATACATTTTAGTGACCCAGTAATATATATATAAACATTCTTTTTCTCATACTATCTTCCATCATGTTCTACCCCGAGATTGGACATAGGTCCCTGTACTGTACAGTAGGACCTCATTGTTTATCCATTCTAAATATAATAGTTTGAATCTACCAACCCCAAACTCCCTGTCCCTACTTCCTCCCCCCACCCAACACCCCAGCAACCACAGGTCCCATTGTGGCTCAGCGGGTTAAGAACCCAACATAGTCTCCATGATGATACAGGTTTGATCCCTCGCAAATGTGGCTCAGATCCACCATTGCTGTGGCTGTGGTGTAGGTTGGCAGCTGCAGCTCTGATTCTACCCTTAGCCCAGGAATTTCCATATGCCATAGGTGCACCCATAAAAAGAAAAAAAAGCATCCTGCATTTTTTAACTTAAAGTATAGTTGACTTACAATGTTGTACCAATTCTGCTCTACAGCAAAGTGACCCAGGCATACACACATACATTCTACTATATCCAACTCTATCTAATCACTTGAGATAATGATTTATGATAGTATGTGAAAAAAAAGTATATATAGTATCCTGCAATTTTAAATAATTCATTTATTAGTTCTCATACTCTTTTGTTGGTATCTGTAATATTTTTCTATGTATGGTATCATGTCATCCACAAACTGTGACTATTTTAATTCTTCCTTTCCAATTTGGATATATTTTATTTCTTTTTCTAATTTCTGTGGCTAAGACATCAAATAATATATTGAATAAAAGTACTTAGAGTGGGCATCCTTTTCTTGTACCTGATCTTTTAGGGAAAGCTTTGCTTTTCACCAATGATTGTGATTTGGCTGAGGGTTTGTCATATATGTTGTTATGTTGAGGTAGGTTCCCTCTGTGCCCACTTTGTGGAGAGTTTTTTTTTTTTTTTTTTTTTTGTCTTTTTGCTATTTCTTTGGGCCACTCCTGCGGCATATGGAGGTTCCCAGGCTAGGGGTCGAATCGGAGCTGTAGCCACTGGCCTATGCCAGAGCCACAGCAATGTGGGATCCAAGCCGCGTCTGCAACCTACACCACAGCTCACGGCAACGCCGGATCGTTAACCCACTGAGCAAGGGCAGGGACCGAACCCGCAACCTCATGGTTCCTAGTCAGATTTGTTAACCACTGCGCCACGACGGGAACTCCAGAGTTTTTTTTTTAATCATGAATGGGTTTTTTGTCAAAAAAATTTTGTCAAAGGCTTTTTCTGTATCTATTGAGTTGACCATGTGTTTTATCCTTTCTTCTGTTAATGTTGTGTATCACATTGATTTAAAGATTTTAGACCATTTTGCATCCCTGAAATGAAGCCTACTTGATGAAGGGGTGTGATTCTTTTAATGTATTATTGAGTTCACTTGGCTAATATTTTGTTGATGATTTTTACATCTTGGCTCATCTGAGATATTAGCCTTTAATTTTCTTTTTTAAAATGGTGTCTTTGTCTGCTTTGGTACAAGGATAATGCTGGCCTAGTAAAATTAGTTTGGAAGTGTTTCTTCCTCTTCAAATTTTTGGAATAATTTGAGAAGGATAGAGTTAACTCTCCTTTAAATGTTTGGTAGAATTCTCCTGTAAAGCCATCTGGTCTTGAACTTCTGCATTTTGGAAGGTTTTTAAAAATTTATTAAGTATAGTTGATTTACAATGTAATGTCGATTTCTGCTGTACAGAATAATGACCAGTCACATATAAACATACATTCTTTTCTCATACTATCTTCCATCATGTTCTATCCCAAGAGACTGGATATAGTTTCCTGTGCTGTACAGTAGGACCTCATTGCTTATCCATTCTAAATGTGATAGTTTGCATCTACCAACCCCAAACTCCACATCTATTACATTCCCTCCTCCTTCACCCTTGGCAACCACAAGTGTGTCCTCTCTGTCTGTGAGTCTGTTTCTGTTCTGTAGGTAGTTTCATTTGTGCTATATTTTAGATTCCACATATAAGCAATATCATATGGTATTTGTCTTTCTCTTTCTAACTTACTTCATTTAGTATGAGAATCTCTAGTTGCATCCATGTTGCTGCAAATGCCATTATTTCATCTTTTTAATAGCTGAATAATATTCCATTTTATATATGTACCACCTCTTCTTAATCCATTCATCTGTTGATGGTCACTTAAGTTGTTTCCATGCCTTGGCTATCGTGAATAATGCTGAAATGAACATAGGGGTGCATGTATCTTTTTGAATTATAATACTTTTATGCCCAGGAGTAGGATTGCTGGATCATATGGTAGTTCTATATTTAGATTTCTAAGGAACCTCCATACTGTTTTCCAAAGTGATTGTACAAATTTACATTCCCACCAAGACTGTAGGAGGTTTCCTTTTCTCCACACCCTCCCCAGCATTTTTTATTTGTTGGCATGTTAATGATGGCCATTCTGACCAGTGTGAGATGGTACCTCATTATAGTTTTGAATTGCATTTCTCTTATAATTAGTGATGTTGAGCATCTTTTCATGTGCCTGCTGGCTATCTGTATGTCACCTTTAGAGAAATATCTATGTTCTGCCTATTTTTCAATTGGTTTGTTTGTTATTTTGTTGTTGAGTTGTATGAGCTGTTTGTAAATTTGGGAGATTAGACCCTTGTCAGTTACACCATTTGCAAATATTTTCTCCCATTCTGTGGGTTGTATTTTCATTTTGTTAATGATTTCCTTTGCTGTGTAGAAGCTTTTGAGTTTAATTAAATTCCATTGGTTTATTTTTGTATTTATTGTTATTATTCTAGGTGGCTCAAACAAGGTGTTGCTGCAATTTATGTCACAGAGCATTCTGCCTATGTTTGCCTCCAGGAGTTTTAGAGTATCTGGCCTTACATTTAGGTCTAATCCATTTTCAGTTTATTTTTTGTATGGTGTTTGCGGTTATAATTTCATTATTTTATGTGTAGCTATCCAGTTTTCCCAGCACCACTTATTGAAGAGACTATCTTACCTCCACTGTATGTTCCTGCCTCCTTTGTCATGGATTAGTTGACTATAGGTGCTTGGGTTTATTTCTGGACTTTCTATCCTGTTCTATTGATATACATTTCTGTTTTGATGCCAGTATCATAATGTTTTGATGACTGTAGCTTTGTAGTATTGTCTGAAGGCAGAGAATCTGATTCCCCCCGTTCCATCTTTCTTTTTCAATATTTTTTTGGCTATTCAGGGTCTTTTGTGTTTCCCTACAAATTTTAAAATATCCTGTTTTGGTTCTGTGAAAAAATGCAATTGGTATTTGATAGGGATTGCATTGAATCTGTACATTCCCTTGTGTAGTAAAGTCATTTGGACAATATTGAATCTTCCAATCCAAGAACATGGTATGTCTTTCCATCTGTTTGTGTCATCTTTGATTTATTTAATCAGCATCTTATAGTTTTCAGAGCACAGGTGTTTTGTTTCTTTAAGTAGGTTTATTCCTAGGTATTTTATTCTTTTTAATGTGATGGTAAATGGGATGGTTTCCTTAATTTCTCTTTCTGACATTTCATTGCTAGTATGTAGAAATGCAATATATTTCTGTGTATTAATTTTGTATCCTGCAACTTTATCAAATTCATTTATGAGCTTTAAGAGTTTTCTAGTAGTGTCTTTTGGATTTTCTACATGTAGTATCACATCACCTGCAAACAGTGATAGTTTTACTTCTTTCCAATCTGGATTACTTTTATTTCTTTTTCTTTGCTGATTGCCATGGCTAGGACTTTCAAATATATGTTGAATAAAAGTGGCAGCTGCAGATATCCTTGTCTTGTTCTTGATGTTAGTGGGAATGCTTTCAATTTTTTCACCATTGAGAATGATGTTAGTTATGGGTTTGTAATATATGGCTTTTATTATATTGAGGTAAGTTCCCTCTATGCTCATTTTCAGGAGAGTTTTCATCAGAAATGACTTGAATTTTGTCAAAAGCTTTTTCTGCCTCTATTGAAATAATCACATGAGTTTTATTTTTCAGTTTGTTGTGGTGTATCACACAGGTCAATTTGCAGATATTGAATAGTCCTTAGATCCCTAGGATAAATCCCAACCGTTAATGGTGTATGATCCTTTTAATACATGGTTGTAATCAGTTTGTTAATATTTTGTTGAAGATTTTTGCATCCATGTTCATCAGAGATATTGGCTTGTAATTTTCTCTTTTTGTGATATCTTTGTCTGGTTTTGGTATCACAGTGGTAGTGGCCTCATAGAATGAGCTTGGGAGTGTTCCTTCCTCTGCATTTTTTAATGTTTTATTTTTTATTAAAGTATAATTGATTTATAATATACCTTCAATGACTGTTGTACAGCAAAGTGACCCAGCCACCCATACACACTCATTTTTTTTCTAACCCAAGAGTCTGGACACAGTTCCCTGTACTGTACAGCTGGACCCCATCACCCATCAGTTCTAATGTAACAGTCTGCATATACCAATCCCAAATTCCCCATCAGTCCTTCTCTCTCCACCCTCTCCCTGACAAACACAAGTCTTCCTTCCATGTCCATGATCTATTTCTGTTTTTGTGGATCTATCATTTGTGCCATACTTTAGACTCCATGTATACGTGATATCATATGGTATTTGTCTTTCTCTTTCTGACTTACTTAGTGTGAGAGTCTCTACCTCCATCCATGTTGCTGCAAATGCCATTATCTTTTCCTTTTTATGGCTGAATATTATTCCATTGTATATATGTACCACCTCTTCTTAATCCATTGATCTGTCAATGGACATTTGAGTTGTTTCCATGCCTTGGCTATTGTAAATAGTTCTGTGATACAGGTGCATGTATCTTTTTCAGTGAAAGTTTTGTCCAGATACATGCCTGGGAGTTGGATTGATGAATCATATGGTAGTTCAGTATTTAGTTTTCTGAGTAACCTCCATATTTTTTTTACATAGTGATTTTACTGATTTACATTCCCGCCAAGAGTGTAAGATGGTTGGTTCCCTTTTCTCCACATCCTCTCCAGCATTTGTTGTTTGTTGACTTGTTATTGATGGCCACTCCAACTTGTGTGAGGTGGTACCTCATTGTAGTTTTGATTTGCATTTATCTTATAATTAGTGATGTTGAGCATTTTTTCATGTGTCTGCTGGTCATCTGTATGCCTTATTTGGAGAAATATATTTTTAGGCTTTCTGCCCATTTTTTGATTGCTTTGATTTTTGTTGTTGATTTGTGAGTTGTTTGTATATTTTGGAGATTAAGCCCTTGTCAGTTTCATCATTTGCAAAGATTTTCTCCCATTTTGTGTGTTGTCCTTTTGTGTATAATTTCCTTTACTGTGCAAAAGCTTTTGAGTTTAATTAAGTCCCATTGCTTTACCTTTGTTTTTATTGTCTTTATTCTGGGAGGTGGATCAAACAAGATATTGCTGTGATTTATGTCGAAGAAGGTTATACCTATGTTTTCCTCTAGGAGTTTTATAGTAGTTAAATTTAGGTTTCTAATCCATTTTGAGTTTTTTTTAATATATGGTGTTAGAGAATGTTCTAATTTCATTCTTTTACATGTGCTGTCCAGTTTTCCCAGCACCATTTATTGAAGAGATTATCTTTCTTCCACTGTATGTTCTTACCTCCTTTGTCCTAGATTAGTTGACCATAGGTACTTGGGTTTATTTCTGGACCTTCAATCCTATTTCATTGATCTATATTTCTGTTTTTGTGCCAGTACCATACTCTTTTGATGACTGTAGCTTTATAGTATAGCCTGAAGTCAGGGACCCTGATTCCTCCATTTCATTTTTTTTTTAAATATTGCTTTGTCTATTTGGTGTCTTTTGTGTTTCCATTCAAATTTTAAAATACTTTGTTCTTGTTCTGTAAAGGATATCATTGGTAATTTGATAGGGATTACGTTGAATCTGTAGATTGCCTTTGGTAGTACTCTCATTTTGACTATTTTGAGTCTTCTAATCCAAGAGCATGTTATATCTTTCCAGCTGTTTGTGTCATCTTCGATTTCTTTCATAAGCATCTTATAGTTTTCAGAGTACAATTCACCTGGGAAGCCATCAGGTCTTTTGTTTTTTTGGAAGTTTATAAATCATATTTTCAATTTCAGTACTTGAACTTTTTCTATTCATATTTTCTATTTCTTCCTGGCTCAGTCTCGGTATGTTGTATTTTTTTATGAATCTGTCCATTTCTTCTAGGTAGTCCAGTTTATTGGCATATAGTTGCTTATAGTAGTCTCTTATGATCCTTTGCATTTCTGTGGTGTCAGTTCTAACTTCTCCTTTTTCAATTCTAATTTTTTATTTGAACCCTTTCCTTTTTTTTCTTTGATGATTCTGTCTAAAGGTTTATCAATTTTGTTGATCTTTAAAGAACGAACTTTTGATTTCATTGGTCTTCTCTATTGTTTTCTTTGTCTCTATTTCACATATTTGTACTCTGATCTTTATGGTTTCTTCACTTTTACCAATTCTTGGACTTTCTGTTCTTCCTTCTTGAAATGTTTTAAGTGTAAGTTTAGGTTGTTTATTTGAGCTTTTTCTTCTTCCTGAGATAAGTTTGTACTGCTATGAACTTCCCTCTCAGAACTGCTTTTATTGTGTTTATGTTTTTTTGCTGTGTTTTTTTTCTTGTAGTTGATTTCTAGTTTCATAGTGTAGTGGTCAGAGAGAATGCCTGAGATAATTTCAACTTTTTAAAATGTTCCTAAGCTTGGTCTGTGGCCCAAAATGTGATCTATCCTGGAGAAAATTCCATGTGCTCTTGAGAAGAATGTATATGCTGCTGCTTTGGGAAGGAATGTTCTATATCAGTTAAGTCTATCTAAGCTATGGTGTCATTTAAGGCTTGTGTTTCCTTGTGGATAGTCTGTCTGCATGATCTGTCTATTGTTGTAAATGGGGTGTTAAAGTCTCCCACTATTATTGTGTCTGTAAATTTCTCCTTTTATTGCTGTTAGCAGTTACCTTATATATTGTGGTGCTCCTATGTTGGGTGTATATATATTTAAAATAGCTCTTCTTCTTGTATTGGTCCATTGATCTTTATGTAGTGTCCTTCTTTGTCTCTTGTGACCTTTTTATTTTAAAATCTATTTTGTTTGATATGAGTATTGCTAATCATGCTTTCCTTTGATTTACATTTGCGTATAATACCTTCTTCTGTCCCCTCACTTTCAGTCTGTATGTGTCCTTGGGGAGGGTCTCTTGTAAACAGCATATATACATGTCTTGTTTTTGTATCTATTCCGCCAGGCTGTGTCTTTTGGTTAGAGCATTTAATCCATTTACATTCAAGGTAATTTTTGGTATGTATGTACTTATTGTCATTTTCTTAATTGTTTTGGATTGCTATTTCAGGTCTTTTTTCTCCCCTTCCTCTTCTGTTATTTTCTCTTGTGATTGCTGACTATTTTTAGCATTGTGTTTGGTTTGCTTTTTTTTTTTTTTTAATTGTATGTCCATTATAGTTTTTTGGTTTATGTCTCCCATTAGATCTTGATATAAACTTCCATGTGTGTACAGAATTGTTTTTGGTTGCTCATCTCTTAATTTCAAATGCATTTTTAATGTTCTGCAATTGTCCTCTTCTCATGCTTGCTGGATTTTATATCTTGTCATTGGGTGATTTCCTACTTTTACATTATCTTTGCCTTTACCAGTGATTTTTCTCATTTGTAATTTTATTGTTTCTAATTGTAGGTTTTTCATTTTTGCCTAGAGAAGTTCCTTTAGTATGTGTTATAGTACTGGTTTTGGGGTGCTAAATTCTCTTAGCTTTGCTTTGCCATAAAATCTGAATGAGAGCCTTGCTGGGTAGAGTATTCTTAGTTCTAAATTCCTTACTTTCATCACCTTAAGTATATCTTTCCACTCCCTTCTAGCTTACAGAGTTTCTGCTGAAAAAACAGCTGTTATCCTTATGAGGGTTCCCTTATATGCTATTTGTCACTTTTCCCTTGTGGCTTTTAATATTTTTTCTTTGTATTTAACTTTTGTCAGTTTGATTAGTGTGTGTCTCACTGTGTTTCTCCTTGGGTTTATCCTGTATGGGATTCTCTGTGTTTCGTCAACTTGAGCAAAGGTTTGATTTCCCATCTTAGGGAACTTCTCTGCTAGAATTTCTTCAAATATTTTCTCTGTCCCTTTCTCTCTTCTCCTTGAATGCCTTATATTAAAGACATTGGTATTGCTGACTCAGATGTCTCTTAGACACTCCTCAGTTCCTTTCATTCTTTTTTCTTTATTATTTTCTGAGGCATGACTACTACCATTCTGACTTTCACGTCACTCATGTGTTCTTCTGCCTCTGTTGTCCTGCTATTGATTTTTCCTAGTGTATTTTTCCCATCAGAGAGTGTGTTATTCATCTTAGTTTCCTTGCTCTTTAAATCCTCTAGCTCTTTGTTAAACATTTTTTTAACTCCATATGTGCCTGCATTCTTTTTCTGACATCTTGGATCATTTTTACTATCATCACTCTGAATTCTTTTTTAGGTAGATTGCCTATCTCCTCTTCATGTTTATGTGTGTGTTTTTCTTGTTCCTTTGTATGAAAGCTGTTTCTTTGGCATCTCATATTGTTTACTTTTCTATGTTTATCGTCCGTTAACAGTGGGTGTATAGATGCAGCGGTTGGTGCCCAGTCTTGGAGCTTTCAGGGGTGGTACCTGCTCACATGTACCCAGAGCACATCATGGGAACAGCATTATCATGCTACCTGTCCTGGAGCCAGATGGCTGCTAGGGATGGGGTCCAAAAAGGAGGTGGCAGTGTTTCATGGTTCATAGGATTACTCTTGTAGCAGGCGGGCAGCAGTGACTCCTTCAACCCCTCCTGCTACCAGGCAGCTCTCAGGATCATTCCTATAGCTGGAATCAGGATGACTCCTATAGCTGGAATCATCATCAGCTGCTCCTATAGTCCCTCCCTTTTCCAGGGAGGCTCTTGGGACTGCTCTCTGTAGCTTCGAGGTAGGCTCCCTTTTCCACTCACCTCCTTTGTTTGGCAACATTAGGGAGCACTCTCTGTAGGCTTAAGGGCAATGGCTTCTTGCTAACTGTTGCTAAAATGCACTTTCTTTAGCCACAGCACATGTGCTATTCCTGTGATCCCTCCGGTAAAAGTGCTCTCTGTAGCCCTTGTGGAGCTTGTGATATTCCTGCTGTCACTCCACCCATCAGCAGGGCTTTTTGCAGTTCCTGTGGCCAGCTGAAATACATACACTGCTTGCACTGTTCCTGCAGCTAGCAATGGGATGTATACTGTTCCCACAGTCCCCTACGGGGCCACTGGCAAGTGCCACAGAGCTTGTGCTATTCCCATGGTCATTCTACCAACCTACCAGGGTGTTTGCTGCTCCCACAGCCATTTGCACTGTTCCTGCAGTCACTTTGCCCACCCATTGTGCCCCTCACAGCTCTTGTGGTCAGCCATGAATGTGCACTACTTGTGCTGTTCCCTAGCTGTGGGAGCTCATTCGGTGTCCTGCTGAGCCACTGGTTCTTGTGTTGTTCCCAAGGTGACTCTGCCTGCTTCATGTTCTCTGTAGCCCTAAGGTTGGGGCTTGCTTCCCAGATGTTGCTAGGCAGCACCTGCTCCTAGGTGGCTCCTGGAGCTGGATCAGTCAGTGTTATGTATCCTGACAGTGTGTGCAAGGAACAAGGATGTACTGGTGGATCCTGCCCCTTCCCTCCAGCACCCCTAAACAATAGAGTCTAGCCTCCAACCCCAGTTTGGTCTCCTCAGCTTACACCCCCAAATGTGATAGCCCTAGACTCTAGTCTCTCCAGGCTGTTGCTGCATGGCCAACCCAGGTTTTTTCCCCACATAGCCCACCCTAGTTCTCTCTATCAGTCTGATCTCCAAAGCCAGAATTGCAGTTCATGATCCCTGCCTGTACCAGCACACTGTTGGAAAGTACAAGGCAGTAGCACTAATCATTTGTAGAGGACTGTTTCCATTTTAAGTGCTTCACACTGATTGTTGTGTTCTCTTTCAATATTCTAAAATTCCTCCTTTGTCCTGGCTGATCTCCTTGCTGGTGGGGGAACTTCCCAGGGTGCTGGAGCTTTTCCTTTCCAGCTCCATTCTCTGGGTGCAGGTCCTATCTTACCTCCTTTCTCATTTTCTCTCTTTTTCTTCTTTGTTTTGCCCTACCCAGCTGCATGAAGTTTTTCTTGCTCAGTCAGTTTTCTGAGGTCTTTTGTCAGCATTTAGCAAATTTTATCTTCTCTGGAGGCAGGATCACGATAGGAGAGGACTAAGGTGTGGTACTCACTTTCTCCCACAAACACATAAAAAAAATCTACATGTAGAATAATTTGCACAGGAAATCTCCTGAACCCTTACAGAGGATCAGACCTCCACAAAGGGCAAAAACCCTCCATGTAAATGGGTAGGAAAATAAAGAGAGAGAAATAAGAGAAAAAAGGGATCAGGGTGGGACCAGAATGCCTAAGAAGGAGCTGTGAAAGAGGGAAGGAATCTGCACCCTGAGAGGACATCTAACTGATCATTGGGAAGGAAGGGGAGCCTCAAAGCCTTGAAGAAAAGCACAGTAGCCAGACTGAAGAAGGCAAAGCAGAGAAAGAGCAGCACAGGCCATTGGTACCACCACCCTGGACACACAGCTTGAGACTCTCAGGTGGGGCCTGGGTGCAGAGACTCTGGCTTGAGGTCCTTTCCGGGGAGAGGACTAGGGTTGAGTGTGTGGAGACAGCCTGAGGGGACTAGGAAACAGTGTGTCACAGGCTGGGGAGTGGAACGATACAGCCGAGAATGTGTAGGAGGAGGCCTGGGCCCACAGGAAAAGCAAGGCACCATTGTTGGGGAGGGCCAGAGGAGGAGGGGCAGGACTGCTATAGAAACGCCTTTCTCTGCACACACATGGGCTCTTGGGTGACTGGGTGCCTCTTGCACAGGAAGATGCTGGGGGCAGGTGCAAACCGCCGTAGCCATCTTGGACTCTAGAGGTGGGCATGGCCTGCCACCACTAGGGTTCTCATGAACAGGCACTACCTGTGGCCCCGGTCACCTCAGGGGTTGCCAGGGCACTGCAACCAAGCTCCACCCATTGCCTTCACTCCCCAGAATGCACACACCCCACCGTTAGTGCTGCCAAATGCTCTGGGAACATCCTCCACCTCCCTGAGGATAACTGCCACTGCCCAGGGCCCTGCAACCAGGAGTAGCCTGTGCCCCCACCTCCCCACAGGTCCTCGCCACTGCCAAGAGGCTGGCCACCAGACAATGGCTATAGGCCCTGGAAGCAAGTGCTGGCCATATACTGGCACACTCTCTATCAAGGGGATAACAGCCTCTACACTTAGGAAAGATACAGCAAGCATCCAAACCAAAAGCAGTCCTTATGCCAAAAACAAATAACAAAACAAAACAAGTAAGCCCTCATAAGCTACTCAGAGGTGCTCCAATATGTAAATAATCCCCCAAGACTACTTTGATAATTGTTTTCCTTAAACTCACAAAATAAGAAAAATATAAGCAAAATGAAGAAGCACAGGAACCATTCCCAGTTAAAAGAACAGGAGAACTCACCTGAAGGAGCAAACAATGAATCAAACCTCTGCAATCTAACAGACACTGAGTTCAAAAAAGAGATAATGAAAATACTTTAGGAATTAAGAGCAGATATGAACAGTGATGTAGATTTCTTTAGAAAGAAACTAGAAACTATAAGAAAGAGCCATAAAATTTTTTAAAATTCATTTACAGAAACACAAGCTGAGTTAAAAGCATTGAAGAACAGAATGAATAATAAGTGCAACAAATATAAGTGAGGAATGAATATAAGTGACTTGGAAGATAGAGTAATGGACATCACCCAATCAGGAAAGTAGATAGAAAACTAAATGAAAAAAACATGGAAGCAATATAAGAGATCTATGGGATAATATAAAGTGTGCCAATCTATACATAATAGGCATTCCAGAGGAGAAGAAAAAGAGGATTGAAAATATATTTGAAGAAATTATGGCTGAAACCAATGGAAGAGTATAGAGAGGCCAGAAATACACCCATACACCTACTGTAAATTAATCTTCGACAAAGGAGGCAAGACTACAAAATGGGAAAAAGTCTCTTCAGCAAGTGCTACTAGGAAACCTGGACAGCTGCATGTAAATCAATGAAATTAAAACACGCTCTCACAGCATCCACAAAAATAAAGTTAAAATGGCTTAAAGACTTAAAACAAGACACCATAAAATGCCTAGAAGAGAACATAGTCAAAACATTCTCTGACATCAACCATACAAATGTTTTCTTAGGTCAGTCTCCAAAAGCAAAAGAAATAAAATAAAAAATAGGACCAGGGGTTCCCATCGTGGCTCAGTGGTTAATGGATCCGGCTAGGGTTTGATCCCTGCCCTTGCTCAGTGGGTTTGCGATCCAGCATTGCTGTGAACTGTGGTGTAGGTCAAAGACGCGGCTCGGATCCTGCGTTGCTGTAGCTCTGGTGTAGGCTGGCAGCTGTAGCTCCAGTTAGGCCCCTAGCCTGGGAACCTCCATGTGCTGTGGGAGCGGCCCTAGAAAAGGCAAAAAGACAATAAATAAATAAATAAATAAATAAATAAATAAATAAATAAATAAATAAAAGACTTAATTAAACTTACAAGCTTTGCACAACAAAGAAAACCATAAAAAAGAAGAAAAGACATCCTAATGAATGGGATAATATAGTTTCAAATGATGCAACTGACAAGGATTAATCTCCAAAATATACAAACAACTCATACAACTCAACAGCAAAGAAATAAACAACCCAATTGAAAAATGGGCAGAAGACCTAAATATATATTTCTCCAAAGAAGACATATGGAAATCCCGAAGTCACATGAAAAAATGCTCAACATCACTAAGAATAAGAGAAATGGAAATCAAAACTACAATGAGGTGCCACCTCACGCATGTCAGAATAGGCATCATTAACAAGTCAATAAATAACGAATTCTGGGGGGGGGGTGGAGAAAAGGGAACCCTCCTACACTGTTGGTGGGAATGTAAATTGGCACAACCACTATGAAAAACAGTATGGAGTTTCCTTAGAAAACTAAATATAGAACTACCATATGATCCAGCAATCCCACTCCTGGGCATGTATCCTGAAAAAAAACTACAATTCAAAAAGATAAACACACCCATATGTTCATAGCAGCACTATTCACAATAGCCAAGACATGGAAACAACCTAAATGTCCATCAACAGATGAATGGATTAAGAAGAGGTGGTACATATACACAGTGGAATACTACTCAGCCATAAAAATAACAAAATAATGCCATATGCAGCTGCATGGATGCAACTAAAGATTCTTATACTGAGTGATATAAGTCAGAAAGAGAAAGACAAATACCATATGCTATCACTTATATGTGGAATCTAAAATATGGCACAAAATGAACATATCTACAGAACAATAAGAGACTCACAGACATGGAGAATAGACTTGTGGTTACCAAGGGGAAGGGGAGGGAGTGGTATAGACTAGGAGTTTGGGGTTGGTAGATTCAAACTATTACCTTTAGAATGGATAAGCAATGAGGTCCTACTGTTTAGCACAGAGAACTATAATCACTTGTGATAGAACACTGATGGAAGATAATATGTGAAAAAGAATGTATATATATTTATGACTGAGTCGCTTTGCTGTACAGCAGAAATTGACACAACATTGTAAATAAACTATACTTTAAAAACTAAGAAATTCTTTTCTCTTCGAGTCCTTTTTTTCTGAGTCAAGTGATCAAGCCTGATTTCTTAAAGCCAGAATTTTCTCATCCAGTCTCTGATTATGCTCCTTTGCTTTCTCTAAGTCAACTGCATCATTTTCTTTCATCTTTTCAATTTTTCTTTCAATTTCTCAATTTCTAGTTGAGCCTTCTCAAGTGCAGAATCTAAAAGAAAAAAGAACAAATACTTGTGTGAGGAGAAGATGATCTGAACAATAGTCACATTTCAAATAGCTCTCTTTCTCTTTCAAACACTTTCTCAGTGCCATGTATTTTTACATTGGTGTCTACATTTGTGCAAACAGCTACTAGTCCCATGCTTTATACACTGGCTTTGACAAGGAAAAACCTTCATCATTCAGCCTAACTAGAGATTCTGAGGGTCTTTGAAACAGCAAGATGCCCACCCTTTTTCCTTTGTTTTTAGCTTCCCCTGCCGAACTATTCCAATTTTTTCAGCAGCCCAGGTGAGTTTCAACATAAACTGCCCCTTCAGGTAGGCCACTGAAAGACCAGAACTTTGGAGAAACACTTCACTTCTTTCCCTGCAAGGAAAAATGACTCCAGTTCTGTGCTGTTTTGCAGAGCCATGCTAGGCTGCTATAATCCACCCCACACATTTCCTTTTTGTTCTTAGTCCAATCTTTGGCAGTTCTGTCAGCACTCTGAATGAGGTAAGAAAGAATCCAGAGTCTTAGAGAGCACACTGAAAGCAGGGATATTGGATGCATGCCCCATTGCTTTTTCTCCCTCCTGGATGAATTATCTGCCTCCTCTGATTATCACAGGTCCTTGCTGGACCACAGAAATCTTCCCACATCTTTTCCTTTGTTCTTACCTGCCCCAGGAATCCAAACTATGGTTTTTCCCTCAGTGCTCTCTTGAGGTAAGACAGTAATTCACCCTCTGGGCAGTGCACTAATAGGCCATGAATGTTTGTGGATGCTCTACTCAGTTCCTCCCCAGGGAAAAGCCACAGGCCAACGTGATTTCTCTTGGCACTGAGCTGTTCTATTTTGAGGGGGAGTCTTATGTGCATAAAGTGAAATTGTTCTTCTTACCTATTTCAGTAAGGTAATTTCAACTGCTGTTCTCAGTCTTGTGCTTGTCTGGGGGTACTGAAACCTCTTAATTGCATTTTGGACCTCTTATAAATGTATCTTGGTTTATATATCTTTAAGTTAGTGTTTCTATGGGAGTGCAAGGACTGAAACTTCGCATTCTGCCACCTAGCTGGTATCTCTCCACTCCAAATCATTTTTATTATGAATAGATGTTGAGTTTTTCAAAAGCTTTTTTGTACTTATTGATATGATTATATATTTTTTAAAAAATTAAATCATTAACATTGTTTTTTTCCAATATTGAGCCAGTTTGCATTACTAGGATGAACCCTGCTTGATGATCATGTATTATCAGTTTTATGTATTGCTGAATTCTGTTTTGTTAATATTTTATTAAGAATCTTTGTGTCTGTATTAGTGAGAAATATTAATTTGTAGTTTTTTCCTTCCTTTCTTTCTTTCTTTTATTTTTTCCAACCTTGCAGCATATGGAGTTCCTGGGCCAGGGATCAGATGCAAGCCAGCCACAGTCGTGACCTATGCCACAGCTAACAATGGCCAAATCCTTAAACCACTGTGCCAGGCCAGAGATCTTATCTGTGTCCTAGTGCTGCAGAGACACCAATGATCCCATTGTGCCACAGTGGGAACTCCATGTGTAATTTCTTAATTTGTAATGTCCTTTTCTTGTTTTAATATAGGATAAATCTGACCCCATAAAATAGAGAAATGTTCCCATCTCATCTATTTTCTAGGAATAAATGTAAAGAATTAATTATTTTCTTCCACGGGTTTGTAAAATTCATAAGTGAAATTATCTGGACCTGAAATTTCCTTTTTTTGCTAGGTTTTTATTACACATTTAATTTTTTAAATACCATGGATGTACAAGTTACCTCTCTCTTCCATAGTGAGTTATTTTTTTTACTTCCTTATACTTATTGTTTTTAATGAAATTCATCCAAGTTGATAAATTTACTAGTGCAAGACTTGTTCATAGTTTTACATTACTATCTATTTAATATCTATGTGAGCAGTAATGATATCCTCTCTTTTATTCCTGATACTGTTAGTAAGTCTTTCTGTTTTTCATTTCGGCTAGAAATTTATCATTCTATTAATCTTTTCAAAGAACCAGCTTTTGTCTTTGATTCTCTTTACTGTTTTCTTGTTTTCAATTTCATTGATTTCCACTCTAATTTTTATTATTGTTTCCTTCTTCTTGTTTTAAGTTTAATTTTCTCTTTCTTTCTACTTTCCTAGGGTAGACTCTTAGGTTTTTAAAATTGTGAATTTGTCTAATTCTCGTTTCAGACCAATCCATTTTTATCTCATGTATTTTGAAGACTTGTGGCTAGGTACATACATTTTTAGGGTTGCTATGTCTTTTTGAAGCAAAGGCCCCTCCTTTATTATGCAATGCTTCTCTTTATTGCTGGTTTTCTTCCATGTTCTGAAGTTTACTTTGTCTACATTTAACATAGCTGCTCCAGGGTTTTTATGGGGAATGGGTGTTGGATTTTGTCAAAGGCATCTTCCGCGTCTACTGAGAGGATCATATGGTTTTTATTCTTCAGTTTGTCAATGTGGTGTATCACGCTGATTGATTTGTGGATATTGAAGAACACTTGCATCCCTGGGATAAATCCCACTTGATCATGATGTACAATCCTTTTAATGTATTGTTGGATGCGGATTGCTAGTATTTTGTTGAGGATTTTTACATCGATGTTCATCAGTGAAATAGGCCTGTAGTTTTCTTTTTTTGTGGTATCTTTGTCTGGTTTTGGCATCAGGGTGATGGTGGCCTCATAGAATGAGTTTGGGAGTATCTCTTCCTCTGCAATTTTTTGAAATAGTTTCAGAAGGAGAAGGGATAAAAACCCTTCAGAAAGTGGGCATGGTGAGAGCCAACCTCAAGATAATAAAGGCCATATATGACAAACCCACAGCAAACATCATTCTCAATGGTGAAAAGCAGAAAGAATTCCCAATGAGATCAGGAACAAGACAAGGATGTTCACTCTCGCCACTACTCTTCAACATAGTTTTGGAAGTCCTAGCCACAGCAATCAGAGAAGTAAAAGAAATGAAAGGAATCTAAATTGGAAAGGAAGAAGTCAAACTACCACTATTTGCAGATGACATGACACTGTATCTAGAGAATCCTAAAGACGCTACAGCTCATTTGGCAAAGTCGCAGGATACAATATTAATACACAGAAATCGACTGCATTTCTATACACTAACAATGAAAGAGCAGAAAAACAAATTAGGGAAACAATCCCATTTAGCATCACATCCAAAAGAATAAAGTATCTAGGAGTAAACCTACCTAAAGTGACAAAATACCTGTACTCTGAAAACTATAAGACACTGATGAAAGAAATCAAAGAGGACACAAATAGGTGGAAAGATATACCATGCTCATAGACTGGAAGAGTTAATATTATCAAAATGACTATACCACCTAAGGCAATCTACAGATTCAATGTGATCCCTATCAAATTACCAAGGACAGTTTTCACAGAGCTCAAACAAAATAGTTTAAAGTTTGTTTGGAAGCACACAAGATCCAGAATAGCCAAAGACATCTTGAAACAGAAAAATGGAGCTGGAAGAATCAGGCTCCCAGACTTCAGACTATACTACAAAGCTACAGCCATCAAAACCGTATGGTACTGGCACAAAGACAGACATATAGATCCGTGGAACAGGATAGAAAGCCCAGAATTCAACCCATGCACCTACAGCCAACTCATCTATGACAAAGGAGGCAGGAGTATACAATGTAGAAAAGACAGCCTGTTCAATAAGTGGTGCTTGGAAAACTGGACAGCCACATGGAAAAGAATGAAATTAGAACACTCCCTAACACCACACACAAAAATAAACTCCAAATGGATTAAAGACCTAGATATGAGACCAGACACTATCAAACTCTTAGAGGAAAACAGAGGCCAAACACTCAATGGCATAAACCACAGCAACATCTTCTCAGATCCACTTCTTGGAGTATTGACAAAACAAAAATAAACAAATGGAACTTAATCAAACTTAAAAGTTACTTCACAAAAGGAAACCCTAAACAACACAAAAATACCACCCACAGAATGGGAGAAAATCTTTGCAAGTAAATTGACTGACAAGGGATTAATCTCCAAAATTTATAAACACCTTGTGCAGCTCCATATCAAAAAAACAAACAACCCATCCAAAAATGGGCAGAAGATCTAAACAGACAGTTCCCCAAAGAAGACATACAGATGGACAAAAAACACATGAAAAGATGTTCAACATCACTCATTACTAGAGAAATGCAAATCAAAACCACTCTGAGGTACCACCTGACACCAGCCAGAATGGCCATCATCCAAAATTCTACAAACAATAAGTGCTGGAGAGGGTGTGGAGAAAAAGGAACCCTAGTACACTGTTGGTGGGATTGTAAATCGGTGCAACCACTGTGGAAAGCAGTATGGAAATTCCTCAGAAAACTAAACATAGAACTACCACTTGATCCAGCAATCCCACTCCTGGGCATCTATCCAGAGAAAACCACGACTTGCAAAGACACATGTACTCCAGTGTTCACTGCAGCACTCTTTTCAATAGCCAAGACATGGAAACAACCTAAATGTCCATCAACAGAGGAGTGGATCAAGAAGATGTGGTACATACACACAATGGAATATTCCTCAGCCATTAAAAGGAATGAAATACCAGCATTTTTTAGCAACATGGATGGACCTAGAAACTATTATGCTAAGTGAAGTCAGCCATACAATGAGACACCAACATCAAATGCTTTCCCTGATATGTGGAATCTGAAGAAAGGACAGACTGAACTTCTTTGCAGAATAGATACTGACTCACAGACATTGAAAAACTTATGGTCTCTGGAGGAGACATTTTTGGGGGTGGGGGATGTGTTTGAGTTATGGGATGTAAATCCTGTGAAATTGGATTGTAATGATCATTGTACAACTACAGATGTGATAAATTCATTTGAGTAATAAAAAAAATAAAAACAAAACCAACCAAACAGAAAACATAGCCGCTCCAGATTGCTTTTGGTTAATGTTTACATGGTAAATTATCCTTCACATATTTACAAGTAATCAGTCTACATCTTTACATTAATGTGTGTTTCTTTTAGATAGCCTAATGTTGGGTCTTATTTTTTTTCTTTGCTTTTTAGGGCTGCACCTGAGGCATATGGAGGTTCCCAGGCTAGGGGTCGAATCAGAGATGCAGCTGCTGGCCTACACCACAGCCACAGAAATGCGGGATCCGACCTGTGTATGAGACCTACACCACAGCTCACGGCAACATGTATCCCCAACCCACTGAGAAAGGCCATGGATCAAACCTGCATCCTCGTGGATACTAGTAGGTTTTGTTTCCACTGTGCCACAATAGGAACTCCAAGTGTCTTAATTTTATTATCTTGAATTCTTGTGCATTCAGTCCATTCACATTAATGTTATTATTGATACAGTTTGTTTTATATATATCATCTTTCTGGCTTTTTCTCATTCATTATATTTGTTAATTTTCCCCTCTCTTATACTACCTTCTTTTGCTTTATTTTTTACTTTTAACTTTTTTTTTTTTTTTTTTTTTTTTGCTACACCCATGGCATGTGGAAGTTCCCGGGCCAGTGACTGAACCTGCCCCACAGTTGCAACCCGTGCCACAGCTTCAGCAACACCAGATCCTTAACCTGCTGCACATAGGGGAACTTCCATCCCTATTTGATTTTAATCATTCCTTTTGTACTATTCCATTTCGTATGTTAAATTGAATTATTATTTGCCTCTTAAAAAAACTGTTTTAGTGATTACTCTACTCTTTTTGACATACAGTGTTAAACAACCTAGCTGCATGCTTAAATAACATACCAATTTGCAAATAGTTAAAGGATCTTATAAAAATTCTTCTTTCCTATTCCTTGCAACATTACTTTCATGCATTTTGGTTTTACATATGCTATAAACACTGAGTGCATTGCTACTGTTTTTGCCTTACACAGGCAATTATATTATGTAGCATTTTAAACAAAGTATTACATTGCATTCATTTATTCCATTTCTGATGCTCTTCATTTCTTGTGTAGACCCAATTTATAAACTTTCATTGTATTTCTTTTGCCTAAAGAACTTCCTTAATGTTTCTTGTGGGGTAAATATGAAGGCAGTGGATTTCAACAATATTTGTTTGCCTGAGAATATTATTTCTTTCAACTGAAGAATACTTATATGTCACTCCAATGACTCTTTTCTTGCCTAATGTATTTGTTTCTTAGGACTGCTACAAAAAATTACCATAAACTGGGTGGCTTTAAGCAACAGAAATCTATTCTCTCTAAGTTAAGTTCTAGAATTGAGAAGTCTAAAATCAAGGTGTCAAAACAGCCATACTTACTCTGAGACTCTGGATAGAATCCTTCTTTGTTCTTTCTGCATTCTGGTGGCCAGAAATTTTTGGTGTTCCTTGGCTTGCAGCTGCATCACCACAATCTTGTTATATGGCGTTCTCCCTGTGAGTCTTTGTTTCTTTTTCTATAGGGATACCAGTCGTAGGATTAGCGCCCACCCTAATTGAGTATGACTTCATGTTAACTTGATTACATCCGCAAACTATTTCTGAATAAGGTCACATTCATTCACAGGTACATATATTAGGCGAGGAATAACTTAACCCACAACAGTCTATAATGAGAATTTACTCTCTTTTTCTTCTTCCTCTAAGTAAATTGTCTGCTTTTTCTGGTTTCCTTTAAGATTTTATTTTTGTCTTTGTTTTTCAAGAGCTTCAGTATTATATACCTAAGTGTGTATTATGGGGTGTGTGTATGTGTGTGTGTTTTGAATTATTCATGCTTGGCATTCTCTGAGCTTCTCGAATCTGTGGTTTTGTGACTACCTTTAATTTCTGGTAAATATCATCCATTATTTCTTTAAATATTTTTTCTTTCCCATTCTCTTTTCTCTTTCTGTAAGTTCAGTTACATGTGTGTTCACTATTTCATATTGTTTCACATTTCTCGGATTCCCTATTCTCTTTTTATTTTCACTCCTTTTTTTTTATGGCCACACCAGCAGCATATGGAAGTTCCCAGGCCGGGGATTGAATCTGCACCTCCTCAGCAACCTGAGCCATTGCAGTCGGATTCTTAACTCACTACGCCACAGGGGAAACTTCTTTCACTCTTTTTTTTTTTTTTCTGCATAACAATTTGGGAAATTTCTATAGATCTTTTTTCAAGTTAATTGAATCATTCATTGGCTACATAAATCTACTGATAAATCTCTCAAAGGCATTCTTCATATGTGCTACCATAATATTTTTTATTTCTACAATTTTCTTTGGGTTATTATAGTTTCCATGTCTTTTCTGAAATCACCTCCTTTTGCATGAGATCAACTTTTTCCATTAGTCTTTAATGTATTAATCATATTTTAAATTCCAACATGCATGTAATATCTGAATCTGATTCTGATAATTGGTTTGTTTTTTCACTTTGCCATTTTTCTGTTTTTTTTTCCTTATGACCCCATTCACCCACTATTTAACTTTTGGTATTCATTGTAAATCCTTATTGAAAACCCGTTTTATTTAGGATGGTATATATGGAGGAAATAAGCTTCTGATGTGGGAATAAGTTATTTTTACTCTATTCGACCTCTTTTCTCACAATGGCTACCTGTGTTGAAATTTACTGTTGCTGTGGATAGTAGAGGCTTGAAATTCCTATGGGGTATTGTTTTTTTTTTCTCCAGTATTGGCTTTAGGTATTCTCTTTATCCTGCTCCCAAGAGAGAGTCTGTCTCTTGCAGTTCTCCCAGGTGTAATCCAATGTGACTGCTGAATGTTTTTTACTGTGGTGATAGGGTGTGGGGAACTGGGGGTGGGGATTATGAGATGTTCTCACTATGCCACAGTAGTTGGAGAACACAGTGAGTCTATCTCTTAGTGATGTGGCCTTTACAGGCTTTTCTATCACTTCTGGAAGCCTGTAGTTTTTAAAACCCTCATTTCTTTCCCCCACCTGAAGCAAATATCCACCAATATTCTCTGTCTACAGCTTGAGGAACTTCCCCCTACAGATTAAGACATTCATTAAATTTTTTACCTAGGTGAGATTATGGACCTGGATCTGGGCACATTTCCATTCCTCCAGCCACAAGAATATTTCACTAGTGCCCCTAGGTGATATTCTGCACCCTTATAATTAAGAGTTTTATTCACTAAGGTAAAGGGATCTGGGTGGATTTCCCAGTGACTTGCACTTCCCTGGTCCCAGCCTGCACTATGAGGGAGGGAGATGGTTTCTCTAGGTTCTTCTTGATCCTCATTTTCAGAGTAAGGTGGAGTTTCTCCAAAAACTTGCAAAATGAATGGGAAACTCTGTTGCTCAGGTCATTGTGTCTCACTGAAGGTGCCTCTCTCTCTCCAAATTTTGGCGTGGCTGTCAGTTCTGTGAATTCAGCTCTATGTCGGAATTACATAAATTCATTAATATACTGTTTATCCAGCTGTTTTTCTATATCTCTACACCTTTGAGCTGAAACTGGAAGTTTAGCCTTCATTTTTGAAAGGTACTTGTGCTGTGTGTAGAATATTGGTTTGACAATTTGGGGGTTTTTCTTTCAACAAGGTAAAGATGTCACTCACTTCACTTATTGTTTGAGAATCCTGCTATAATTTCCTCTTATTTTTTTTTGTAGGCAATGTTTCTTTTTTCTGTGGTTGTCTTCCTTACTTTGTCTTTGGTTTTCAACAGTTTGAATATCATATAGGCCTAGATGTGTGTGTGTGTCTGTGTGTATGTGCATGTGCATGCATGTGTGCTGGCATTTACCTTGCTTAGTGTTCTCTAAATGTCTTGGTTTTGTGGCTTGGTGTTCTGTTATTAATTTAGTTAATTTGTGATCACTATTCCTTCAACTATTAATTCTGATCTACTCCCTCTTTTCGTTATGAAATTCCAATTATATATATATTGCACTCTTTGATATTGTCCCCACAGCTCTTGAATATTCCATTGTGTTTTTTAACTCTTTTTTTCTTTTTCTATTTGAATTTTTATAATTTCCATTGACCTATCTTCAAGTTCACTGATTCTTTTATAGCTGGTTTGAGAATATTGATGAGCCTGTTGAAGGTATTCTTCATTTTATTTCTAGCATTTTATTTGTTTCTTTCTTACAGTTTTTAATACTTCTACGTAAACTATCTATTTGATCTAGCATGTTGTATACCTTTTCCATTAGAGATTTTAACATATTAATTATAGCAAGTTGGACATGTTGTATGGGATAGTAGATACAGAGGTAAATATTTTTACACTTGTATATGAGCTTTTCCCTCCTCTTGGCCTTTACTGTGGAGATGTGTTTTGATGTACTCAGGAGTTGCAGTGCAGTTGCAATTTGTTGTTGCTATGGTTACCAGTATTGAAGATTATTGTTGCTTTGGTTACCAATGTAAAAGGGGGATTTTTCTGTTGCTACGGGTACCAGAGCCTTAATATTCTTCTAGTAATTTCTTTTCTCTCTCACCATATGTGCTTCTCTCTGAAGTGAGTGTGTCTCTTACGGTTTTATTATTGTTACTGTATACTCATTAGCTTAGTTCTGGAGAGTGAGTTGGCAAGATTAATGTATTTGATCTTTTTTTTTTTTTTTTTTTTGCTTATTTTTAGGGCTGCACTTGCAGCATATGGCAGTTCCCAGACTAGGTTTCAAATCAGAGCTACAGCTGCCAGCCTACACCATAGCCACAGAAATGCAGGATCCAAGCCACGTCTTCGACCTACACCACAGCTCAGGGCAACACTGGATCCCTAACCCACAACCTCATGTTTACTGGTTGGGCTCGTTTCCACTGAGCCACTAAGGGAGCTCCTGTATTTGATCTTTTGATTTAGTCTTAGTGTTAGGCAGGGACTGTATACCTGAATCTCAAGGATATGGACTTCATAAGTGTTCTTGCCTCTCCTCCAGTTGCAATGATGGGCTTAAAAAACATTCCTTCCCCTCCCCCTGGGGAGAGCCTTGTTTCTCCCCATTACCTTACCCTATCTGCTGTGGGTTTCTACCGTGTCCTCAAATTGTTCTGATGTTCCCTTCCTCTTACATACTAAGGCTTTTGTTCCTTAGGAGAAATAGGGGAGATAGATCAGGGCAAGGTTTTGGTGGTGACCCATGTGTCCTGCCTCAGTTGCACTGGAATTCTATCAGGGTCCTCAGGATACAGGTCTTGATGTCTTTCCCCCTGCAGATTAATTTTTTGATTGAAATGGAGAGACGAGAGGTAGACTGGGTTGGATTTCATAGTGGTTGTTGTTCATTTCTCCCAGACAGCACAAGGAGGGAGTTTTTCTGGTTACTCCCTAAGGCTTCCCGTGAAATCTTGGTGAGGTTCCTTGAAGAGAAACCTGCCAAGAGTGAGGGATCCCCCATGCTTGTGGCCTCTAGTGGTTTTATACACTCAATCTTGTCCAGAGTAGGCCTTTAACAATTTGTTAAACTTCCTTACCCACTTTTATGGTATCTGGTGGCATATTTCCCAAGTTAGCAGATAATGAGGTACTGTTTCTGAAGATTCCTGTCTGTCTAAATTGTGAGTTTGCTTTTTGCTTTGTTTTCTAATAACTTTTTCTGTTTTCTGAGGAGTTTAAGATAATTTGTTAATCTGCAGTTCTTCTGCTGTTTTTTGCCATAATAATATTAACAGTGCCCTTTCAATTTTGTATACCTTTGAACTGAAAAGAGACGTCAACACTGTAAATCAACGATAATTTAATAAAAATAAAATGAAAAATGTGATCGCAGTCTACTTTGCAATAAAAAAAGAAGTCAGTAGATGAGTTAGCTTTACATCAGAATTTGGGTGTAATTGGTAAATTGTTATTTCTACATATGAATGAAAATATGAGACATTTGTGTTTGGCTGATGTCTCAATAAGTTTTTGAGACAATTGAATGAGAAAATATAATACCATGGAGTTCCCATCGTGGCTCAGCAGTTAACAAATCTGACTAGCATCCATGAGGATGCAGGTTCAATCCCTGGCCTTGCTCACTGGATTAAGGATCTGGTGTTGCCATGAGCTGTGGTGTAGGCCACAGATGCGACTTGGATCCCACATTGCTGTGGTTCTTGCATAGGCTGGTGGCTACAGCTCCGATTGGACACTTAGCCTGGGAACCCCCATATGCCATGGGTGTGGCCCTAAAAAAAAGACAAAAAGACAAAAAAGAAAAGAAAATATAATATCTGATAATAAATACTTGCTATGGTTTCTTTTAGATGTTGCACACACTCATTCTGCTGTTACCATTGCCCATCCATTGTCACACATTCACTCAGATATCAGTGGTGACTATTCTTACAGTGTACCCATGTGCACAAATTCATTCAGACATAAAAACCCATTGAACCCTCCTTTCTTCCATAACCCAGGGCCCAACATAAACACCTACTTCTCTGTCTCAAAGCTGCTGCTATTCTGTTTTCCAACTTAGTGAAAGGCACCAGCACCTCCACTTCCCAGTCACTGAAGCCACAAGCCAATCTGGAGCCATTCTTGGATTCCCTACACTATCTATCTCTCATCAAGAATTTTAAAGCCAACCTCTTTTGTGCATCTGTATGCTATTCTTTCCTTAGCAACCCAATTACCATTTCCTTATTTTAATGTTACTTGGGCCACTATACCAGCATTCTCACTGACATCCTTCTGACCCATCATCCATCCTATAACCAAATGGTCTTCATGATGTAAAAATCTGACCACACCACTACTTTGACTAAATACTATTTATTAATGCTTCCCAGTTCCACTTAAGATAAAGTCCACATTATTTAACATGGCTTTTAAAGCCTTTCTTGACCTAGTCTCTGCATATCGCTTCTCTTGTGTGTCTAGGTGTCTCTTCTCATATGGATGAGACAGGCCTACTAGCCAGTGACTCTGTTTTAGTTGCCTCTGTTTCTCTGATGACTAGCAACAGGTTTGGGATACAGGTCTTCAATAAACACAACTTGATGTTATACACTTACACATCACGCATAATATATTTCAGATATTACTATAGTCATGTAATCATAATACTTCCATTAGCACATTCCAAAATATACCCCAAATATGACAGAAATATGAATCAGGTTATGTTATACTTTTAACCTTGTTTTTTTCTATCAGAAGTGTGTGTGTCCCTCAGGTGTCATAAACAATGATTCCTTGTTTTTTATATTTGTCCAGATGTTACACACATCACACACATCCATTTAGATCATACTTATAGAGTGAAATGTCACACATAAAAGTTGTATACATTTTCACTGTCCTACAGTAGAGACACTCAGATGACAGAAACTCATACTGAGAAGCCATAAACCACTCAAAAATCACACACACTCACTCTAGGGTAACATATGTTTATGCACATTATATACACTTTAACTCAGATGAAACCCTCATCCTGATATTACCCAAGTATTGCAGTATTGCACATATACACATTTTTACCCAGTTTTTTCACACATTCCCTCATATGTTATGCATGAAGGTCTATACACCAATGTTACACTACAACTCTAATGTCAATATTAGAAAGCACTCTAAGTACACACTTTGAGAAACTTACCTCATCGGAAAACATAAATAGAACAAAAAATTAGGAGGTTAGATAAGAGAGTACAATCATTTAATCAATTGTGAAATGTATGGAACTCAGACATCAGCTGAGATCTCTATGCACCTTTAGAGTCATATAATATTGTTTTAAAAACTGCATTCAGTAGGTCATATGAGAATCACACCTTCTGCTTAAGGTTTCTGTGAATTTCCGGGAATATTGCTTTCCCATCATCACATTAGACTTTGAGTGTCTGCTTTCATTATCCCACCAAAATGTCAGTCCAGATTATGAACTCGAATCCTTTTCACAATTCCCTCAAAGAAGTGGAAGAAGTAATATAATTTAGTCATGATTTGGAGAGCAGAAAACAACTTCAGCAATGCAAATAATGTGACAAGGAGCAACTCTATCCAGGAAAATCTTTCAATAATTTAACTCCTGAAGATTTTTCTCTCCCCATGTTACCTCTCTCATTATGTTAGCAATACCTTAATACCAAATTAATCACCCCCTCTTCCTAGTCTCCCTATCTTCACTATAGCACATTCTTCTTATTTTGTTCCTCAGAATTAAAATTCTACTTGGCAGAGTAATTCATCTTTCTAACCTCTACTCTCAAATTTATCACTAGGCCCACTTTAGATCCTTGATGGTCCTCAGAAAAACAAAAGGACTACTGAATTATTTTAAAATATCCACCATCCTTAGAAGGCAAGGTTATTAATAAGTAGATTTTTTCCTCTCTGTTACATAAATATACAAAAGTAAATATTTTATGTACCAATACATATAAGTAAAAAGGAAATTTGAAAAAAGAACTGCAACTACAGTTGTAACAAACTCATAAATGACAAGTGTAAAAACACTACTCGAGGGATAAATAGAGGCTTACACACATAGAGAGGTATTTATTAAACAGGTTGTAGTCAGAGAAAAAAATCACACTAGGAATGCTCACATGATATTTTTTTATTGTGGTAAAATCCATACAGAAAAATTTAGTTTTCTAACTATTTGAAAGTGTATAAGTCAGTGTCATTGAGTATATTTGCAATTCTGTGCAACCATTATCACATAAGAAATTTAACATAGAAAATTTGGGGGAAAACTGCAAGAGCAAAAGATAAAGAGTGATATGCTATTAGGGAGCTTATGCTGCTAATGTCCTGAAAATATAGTTTTTGCACTTGTACTTATTTTATGTATTAACATTCTGTCACTGTAAGTTCAAATGATGCAAAGAGGTCCTTTTATAACCTGTGTTATAAATACCATGACAAAAGAATAAAGAAAAGTGAAAAGAGCCTAAGGCACTGATAAGACAATTTTTTTTTATTAAAAAAGGGACTCATTATTGTTGCAGAAAGAAAAGAGAGAGAAAGGATACTCAAAGTAATAATGGCTGAAAACTTCACAAATTTGATAAAATACATGGATGTATAAGTCCAAAAAGTTCAACAAACTCCAAGTAGCTTAAATCCAAATATATCCGTACTAAAACAAAATGTAATCAAACTGTCAAAAGTCAAATACAAAGAAAGCAGCAAGAGAAAAGTGATTTGTTGTGTACAGTGGATCCCGAATATTATCAGCAGATTTCTCAACAGAAAACTTACGATCAGAAGACAATGCGATGATGTATTTAAAGCGCTAGGGAAGAAAATCTGTCAACCAAGAATTATCTATCTGGCAAAACTTCCTTCAACAATGAGGGAGAAGTCAAGACATTCTCAGATGAACAAAATTTAAAGGAATTTTTTAATCACTAGAACTTCCTTACAAGACATAATAAAGGGATTCCTATAAACTGGAATAAAAGGAAACTATAAATTGAAGCCATATGAAAATATAAAGTTCTCTGGAGAGATAAATACATGCACAAATAAAAAACTGTACTCTTATAATTGTAGTTTGTAACTCAGCTTTTTATATTCCACAGGATTTAGAAGATGAATACATGAAAAAAATTATAAATCTATGTCAATGGATGTACAATATATAAAGATGTAATTTGTTTTTTTTTTATCAAGGATCTCATAGCTAACCCTTAACAACTGATTTTTTTTAATATATTTTTTTTAATTTTCCCACTGTACAGCAAGGGGGTCAGGTTATACATTACAATTACATTTTTTCCCCCACCCTTTCTTCTGTTGCAACATGAGTATCTAGACAAAGTTCTCAATGCTATTCAGCAGGATCTCCTTGTAAATCTATTCTAAGTTGTGTCTGATAAGCCCAAGCTCCCGATCCCTCCCACTCCCTCCCCCTCCCATCAGGCAGCCACAAGTCTCTTCTCCAAGTCCATGATTTTCTTTTCTGAGGAGATGTTCATTTGTGCTGGATATTAGATTCCAGTTATAAGGGATATCATATGGTATTTGTCTTTGTCTTTCTGGCTCATTTCACTCAGGATGAGATTCTCTAGTTCCATCCATGTTGCTGCAAATGGCATTATGTCATTCTTTCTTATGGCTGAGTAGTATTCCATTGTGTATATATACCACATCTTCCGAATCCAATCATCTGTCGATGGACATTTGGGTTGTTTCCATGTCCTGGTAAAGATGTAATTTGTAATAGGAGGAATTTAGCCCAAGATGGTGGAGTAGAAAGACCTTGAGTTAACCTTCTCTCATAAGCCCATCAAAACGACAACCATTTGCAGAACACAATCTAAGAAAAAGACCAAAACCTACTAGAGAAGATCTTCTACAACTGAAGATAATAAAGAAGAAACCAAAATGAGACTAGTTGGAGGGGAAGACTCATGATATAATAAAGTGCCATAACTCTATGCGGGTGACCCACAAACTGGAGAATAATTATAATGCAGAGGTTCTATCACAGTACTGAGAGTTCTGACCGCCTTGTTAAGCTCCCCAGCCTGGGGGTCCTGCACTAGGAAGGTGAGCCTCTAGAGCATTGGGCTTTGAAGGCCAGTATGGCTTAATATGTGGACTTCAGGAGATAGAGACTTCACCATTAAAGGGCACACACAAAATCTCATGTGTATTAGGACCCAGGACAAAAGCAGTAATTTGATAGGGGCCAGGACAAGACATACCTGTTGGTCTTAGCAAGTTTCCTGGAGAAGTAGGGGATGGCTGTGGCTCACCCTGGGGACATAGGCTTGCAGTATCCATATTTGGGAGCTCATTCTATCAGATGAAAGCCAGTGCTGGCAGATGCCATTAGCTCATTGGCACTGAGACCTGGCCCCCCTAAATAGCCTAGAGGTGCCAGTTCTGGGGCATTTCAGGCAAAACAACTAATAGGATGGATACACAGCCCCATGCATCAGCAGACAGGCTGCCTAGAGACTTCTTCATCCCACCTCTGCCTATAGAGATGCCTCTACAGAGGGCCACCCAAGGACCAATGTCTAGCATTCCTCACCAGTGGGTAGGCACCGGCACTGACCTCCAGGAAGCCTGAACCAACATCTAGACCAGGCTCACCCACCCAGAGGCAAACACCAGATGCAAGAAAACTACAATATCATAGCCTTTAGACCCAGCCTACCCAAAGCAGGTCAGATGCTACCCTGAGCCTAGCTGGGCCCTGAATGCACAATAGGAGGCCAAAAAAAAAAACACTTTGGAACACCCTGGGCCAAGACACAATTGTGTCAGGAACCACTCATCCCCTCAATTATCTGACAGCAGCTCTAGGATCCATGAAACCTGCAGCCAGACTCCAGGACCCAGCTCTGCCTGTCAGTACTTTGGCACTAATCACAAGAACTGGCTTCACCCACAGGTAGTTTGCCAACAGTCCTGGAGTCTTCTGGAACCTGACTCCAGTTATCAGTGAGTCAGCACTAGCCCTGGATAGTCCTGGGGTTCTGCAGTCAGCTCTCTCATGACCAAGCCCCACTAACCAGCAGTAAGTTCAGGAAACTAACCTATTACATATATAAAAATACCAGTAGCAATTTAGACAAAATGAGGCAACTGAGGAACATGTTCCAAACAAAGGAACAAGATAAAACCCCAGAAGAAGAACTCAGTTAAGTGGAGATAGGCAATCTACCTGAGAAAGAGTTAGGGTAGTGATTATAAAGATGATGAAAGAACTTGGGAAAGGAACAATGCATAGAATGAGAAATTAGAAGTTTTCAATGAAGAATTAGAATATATAAAGAACAACCAAAGAGAGATGAAGAATACAATAACTAAAATTAATAGTATTTTAGAAGGAATGAATAGTAGACTAAATGATACAAAGGAATGGATTAGTGAGCTCAAAGACAGAGTAGTGGAAATCACTGCCACTGAACAGACAACAGAAAAAATAATGAAAAGAAATGAAGACAGTTTGAAAGACCTCTGGGACAACACTAAGCACAATAATATTCACAGTATAGGGGTCCTAGAAGGAGAAGAGAGAGAGAGAACATATTTGAAAACGTAATAGCTGAAAACTTCCCTAACCTAGAAAAGGAAACAGTCACCCAAGTCCAAGAAGTTCAGAGTTCCATGCAAGATGAATGCAAATAGAAATACAACAAGACACATTGTAATTAAAATGACAAAAATTGAAAATAAAGAGAGAATATTAAAAGCAGAAAGGGGGAAGCATCAAATAATGTATAAGGAATTCCCATAATGCTATCAGCTGATTTTTCAGCAGAAACTCTACAGGCCATTAGGGAATGGCACAATATATTCAAAGTGATGAAAGGGGAAAACGTACAAACACAAATACTCTGTCCAGCAAGGCTCTCCTTCTTCTGTGTTGGTGAGATCAAAAGCTTTACTGAAAAGCAAAAGCTAAAAGAGTTCAGCATGGCCAAACCAGCTTTACAGCAAATATCAAAGGAATTTCTCTAGGCAAAAAAAAAAATAAAGACCACAACTAGAAACACAATTACAAAATGAAAAATTTCACTGGTAAATGCAAACATACAGTAAAGGTAGGAAACCATCCACCTACAAAGATAGTATTAGGGAGGTTAAAATACAAAAGTAGTAAAATCATCTATATCCACAATAAGCAGCTAAGGGATACACAAAACAATTAAATGTAAAATATGATATCACGAACAGTATTTGTGAGAGGAGAGCACAAATACTGGGTATCTAAAACAAATTTGAAATTAAGAGATGATCAACTTAAAACAATCACATATATAATATATTGACTGCTATATAAAAACTTCATGGTAATCATAAAACAAAAATTTTAAAATAGATACACACAAAAAAAGGAAAAGAGATCCAAACATAACACTAAAGATGGTCATCAAATCACAAGGGAAAAAAACAAAAGAAAGAGGGGGAAGACCTACAAAAACAAACCCAAAACAATTAACAACATGGCAATAAGAACACATATATAGATAATTACCTTAAATGTCAATGAACTAAATGCTCCAACCAAAATACATAGAGTGGCTGAATGGATACAGAAACAAGACTCACTTCATGTCTATGAGACACAGAGACTGAAAATGAGAAAATGTATTTCATACAAATGGGAATCAAAAGAAAGCCAGAATAGAAATAATTATTACATACAAAATAAACTTTAAAATAAAGACTGTTTAAGAGACAAAGAAGGATACTACATAATGATCAAGGAATCAATCCACCAAGAAGATATAACAATTTTAAGTATATATACACCCAACATAGGAGCATCACAATACATAAGGCAAATATTAATGGGCAAGTAAGGAGAAATATACATTAACTCAATAAATGCTATTGGATTTTCACACCTCACTTACATTGATGGACAGATCATCCAGAGAGAAAAATCAATAAGGAAACACAGACTTAAATGACACATTAGACCATATGATTTAAGGGATTTGTATAGCATTCCATCCAAAAGCAGCAAAATACATGTTCTCAAGTGCATATGGAATATTCTCTAGGGTAGATTATATCCTGGGCCACAAAATAAGACTTGGTAAATTTATTTATTTATTTATTTTTATTATTTATTTTTTTCCACTGTACAGCATGGGGATAAAGTTATCCTTACATGTATACATTTTCCCCCACCATTTTTTCTGTTGCAATATGAGTATCTAGACATAGTTCTCAATGCTACTCAGCAGGATCACCTTGTAAATCTATTCTAAGTTGTATCTGATAACCCCAAGCTCCCAATCCCTCCCACTCCCTCCCTCTCCCGTTGGGCAGCCACAAGTCTATTCTCCAAGGACTTGGTAAATTTAAAATTGAAAATCATATCAAGCATCTTTTCCAACCACAATGCTATGAGACTAGAAATCAAGTACGAGAAAAAAACCCTGCAAACAACTCCACAAACATGTGGAAACCAAGCAATATGGTACTAAACAACCAATGAAACACTGATGAAATCAAAGAGGAAATAAAAAATATCTAGAGATAAATGACAAGGAAAACATGATTATCCAAAACCTATGGGATGTAGCAAAAGCAGTTCTAAGAAGGAAAAATTTACCTCAGAAAACAGAAAAAATCTCAAATAAACAACCTTACTGTACACCTAAAATAACTCCATAAAGAACAAACAAAGCCCGAAGTTAGTCAAAGGAAAGAAATCATACAGATAAGAGCAGAAATACATGAAATATGAGACTGAAAATCAAGAGCAAAGATCAAGGAAACTAAAAGCTGGTTCTTTGAAAATATAAACAAAATTGATAAATCTTTTGCCAAATTCATCAAAAAAAAGTAGAGGGCCCAAATCAATAAAATCAGAAATGAAAAAGAAGTTATGACAAATATCAGTGAAATACAAAGATCATAAGAGTCTGCTATGAGTGACTGTATGCCAATAAAATGGGCAACTCAGAAGAAATGGACAAATCTCCTGAGATTAACAGGAAGAAATAGAGAATATGAACAGACCGATTACCGGTACTGAAATTGAATCAGTAATTTAAAAACTCCCAACTAGCAAAAGACCAGGATCTCACAGGTGAATACTACCAAACATTTAGAGAAGAGTTAACAACTACCATTATCAAACGATTTTAAAAATTGCAGAGGAAGAAACACTTCTAAACTCATTGGATGAGGACACCATCACCCTGATACTAAAGCCAGACAAAGTTATCACGAAAAAAAAGAAAATTACTGGCCAGCATTACTGGTGAATATAGATACAACTATCTTCAAAAAATGTTAGCAAACCAAACCCAACAATACATAAAAGAGTCATACACCATAATTAAGTGGGATTTATCCCAGGGATGTAAAGATTTTAAAATATCCACAAATCAATCAATGTGACACACCACATTAACAAACTGAAGAATAAAAACCATAATATCATTTCAATAGATGCAGAAAGAGCTGGTAACAAAATTCAACATCCATTTATGATAAAAAAAACTCTCTAGAAAGTGAGTATAGAGGAAACATAGCTCAACATGATAAAGGCCATATATGACAAACCCACAGCTAACATCATACTCAATGGTGAATAGCTGAAAGAAAGCATTCCCTCTCAGATAAGAAATAAGAAAAGTAAGCCTACTATTGCCACTTGTATTCAACATAATTTTTGAAGTCCTAGCCAGAGCTATCGGACAAGAAAAAGAAATAAAAGGAATCTAAATTGGAAAAGAAGTAAAACTGCCACTGTTTGCAGATGACATGATACATATATATAGAAAAATCCTAAAAAAAGGTCACACTTATCAATGAATTCTGTAAGATAGCAGGATATAAAATTAATGTACAGAATCTGTTGCATTTCTATACATTAACAAAAAACTATTAGAAAAACGAATTAAGGAAACAACCCCACTTAGCATCACATCAACAAGAATAAAATACCTAGGAATAAACCTACCTAAGGAGATATAAGAGCTGTACTCATAAAACTATAAGACACAAATGAAGGAAATTAAAGATGACACAAACAGATGGAAAGATATATTGTGGTCTTGGATTGGAAAAATCAGTATTGTTAAAAAGACCATACTAGTCAAGATAATCTTACAGACTCAATGCAATCTCTATAAAATTACCAATGACATTTTTCACAGAACTAGAACAAAAAATTTTAAATTTTGTTTGGAAACACTAATACTCCAAATAGCCAAAATAATTATGGGAAAGAATGGCTGGAAGAATCATGTTCCCTGACTTCAGACTATACTACAAAGCAACATTCATCAAAAGAATATGGTACTGGTACAAAAACAGACACATAGATGAATGGATCAGAATAGAGACCCCAGAAATAAGCCTATACACTTAAGGTCAATTAATTTATGACAAAGGATGCAAGAATATACAATGGAGAAAAGAAAGTATCTTCAACAAGTAGTGTTGGAAAACCTGGAAAAGAATGAAATTAGAACATTCTCTAACACCATATACAAAAATAAATTCAAAATAGATTAAAGACCTAAACATAAGACCAGATACTATAAAACTCCTAGAGGAAACTATATCCAGAACATTCTTTGACATAAATCCAGCAATATTTTTTGTATATGTCTCATAAATAAAAGCAAAAATAAACAAATGAGACCCAGTTAAATTTAAAAGTTTTGCACAGTAAAAGAAATAATCCACGAAACAAAAAGACAACTTACAGAATGGGAGAAAATACTTTCAAATGATATGACCAATCAAGGGTTAATATCCAACATATATAAATAGCTCATACAATTCAACATCAAAAAATAAATAAATAAATAAATAAAATAACTCAGGAGTTCCCATCGTGATGAAACAGAAACGAATCCAACTAGGAACCATGAGGTTGTGGGTTTGATCCCTGGTATCACTCAGTGGGTTAAGGATCTGGCATTCCCATGAGCTGTGGTGTAGGTCGCAGATGCGGCTCAGATCTGGCATTGCTGTGGCTGTGGAGTAGGCCGGTGGCTGTAGCTCCGATTAGATCCCTAGCCTGGGAACCTCCACATGCCACCAGTGCAGCCCTAACAAAGACAAAAGACAATAAAATTAAATTAAATTAAATTAAATTAAAAGATTAAAAAAACAATTTTAAAATGGGCAGAAGAACTGAATTTTTCTAGAGAGGAAATGCAGATGGCCAACAGGCACATGAAAAGATTCTCAACATTGCTAATCAGGGAAATGCAAATCAAAACCACAATAAGATATCACCTCACACTGGTGAGGATGGATATATCAAAAGAAATACCAAGAGCAACTGTTGGTGAGTATGTGGAGTAAAATGAACTCTCATACAATGTTGGTGAGAATGTAAATTGGTGAAGCCACTATGGAAAACAGTATAGAGGGTCCTTAAAATATAAAAATACTACTACCATATGACTCAGTAATTACACTGTTAGGTATATATTTGGAGAAAAACTAAAACGCTAATTCAAAAAGATACGTGAATCCCAATGTTCATAGCAGCACTGTTTACAACTGCCAAGATATGGAAGCAACGTTAAGTTTCCATCAGCAGGTGAAAGGATAAAGAAGATATGGTACATGTATACAATGGAATTCTACTCATCTCTTTTAAAGGAATGAAATTTTGCCATTTGCAGCAACATCAATGGACTTAGAGGGCATTATGCTAAGTGAAATAAGTCAAAGAAAGACAAATACTATATGATGTCATTTATATGTGGAATCTAAAAAATACAATAAACTAATAAATAAAAAAGAAGCAGGAGTTCCTTTTGTGGTGCAACAGGTTAAGGATCTGGTGTTGTCTCTGCAGCAGCATGGATTGTTGCTGAGACACAGGTTTGATCCCTGGCCTGGCACAGTGGGTTAAGGATCCAGCATTGCCGCAGCAGCTGTGGTGTAGGTTGCAGCTGAGGCTCAAATTCAATCTGTTGCCCCAGAATTTCCATATGCCATGGGTGTGGCAAAAAAAAAGCTGAAAAAAATGTAATTTGTGATATTAATAATGTAAAGGGGGGGACATGGAGCTGTAAATAGGTAGAGATTTGTATGTGATTGAAGTTAAATGCTTTAATTTAAAATATTCTTATACCTTTAGGATGTTATATGTAATCCTCGGGGTAACCACAAAGAAAATATCTATAGACTATACACAAAATAATGTAATTAGGGAATCAAGTCATGTCACTACAAAAAATAAACTAAACACAAAGGAAGGGAATAACGAAGTAAATAAGGGTAAAAAAACTGTAAGACATTTCAAAACAAATAACAAAATGGCAAAAGTCATTCCCTATCAATAGTTACTTTAAATGTGAATGGATTAAACTCCCCAGTCCAAAGGTATAGATTAACATAATGGATTTAAAGTCCAACTGTATGCTGCCTACAAAGGACTCATTTTATTTGTTTTTGTTTTTGGCTTTATTGAACTGACAAAATTAAAAGATACTTAAAGCATAGATCACAGTGATTTGTCATATGTCATTGTGAAAGGATTTCCCTCCTCTAGCTAATTAACTGATAAATCACCTCACATATTTATCTTTTTGTGTGTGTGAGAACATTTAAGTTCTATCCTCTTAGTAAATTTATTTTATTTTATTTTATTTTATTTTATTTTGGTCTTTTTTGCCATTTCTTGGGCCGCTCCCGCGGCATACGGAGGTTCCCAGGCTAGGGGTCTAATCGGAGCTGTAGTTGCCAGCCTGCGCCAGAGCCGCAGCAACGCGGGATCCGAGCCGCATCTGCGACCTACCCCACAGCTCACGGCAATGCCGGATCCTCAACCCACTGAGCAAGGGCAGGGATCGAACCCGCAACCTCATGGTTCCTAGTCGGATTTGTTAACCACTGAGCCACAAGGGGAACTCCGTAAATTTCAATTATATAGCAGTTATCAACTCTAGTCACTATGTTATATACATCAGAGCCTTAGATATTATTCATTTTACAGCTAAAAGTGTGTACACTTTCACCAACCTCTCCCTATTTCCCCCTCACCCAAGCTCCTGAAAATCACCATTATATTCTCAATTAGTTTGCTTTTTACTTTCCACATAGGAGTGGTACCATTTGGTATTTGTCTTTCTCTGTTTTATTTCACTTAGCATATTGCCTTCAAGCCCATCCATGTTGTCACAAATAGCAATGTATCCTTCTTTTTCATGACCAAATAACATTTTATTATATATGTATATACCACATCTTCTTTATCCATTCATCCATTGCTAGACATTTAGATTGTTTCCATGTCTTGGCTACTGTGCATAATGCTGCAATGAATATAGAAGTTATAGAAGTGCTAAAATCCCTTCAATATATCCTCTTTTCATTTATTTTGGATATACACCAGAAATGGGATTGCTGAACTTCCATACTGATTTCCATAGTGGCTGTACCAATTTACATTTCCATCAACATGCACAAGTGTTCTCTTTTTTCCACATGCCCACCAACTCTTGGTATCTCTTATAACAAAATGTTACATAAGGCCCTATGGCACAAGGTCCCAGGGACAGGAATTTTTCTAGCAGAGTACTATGGGTATTAATGAGTGTAAGTACTCCCATTTCTGTCCTTTGATTCTTGAACCTGTGGATCCGAGTTATGGTATAAACAATACCATACATTTAATGTTGATTTAGAGCATATACTGCCTCATAGAGGACACTGACTCAAACTTACAAGGTAATAGCACCTAAATGGCACTACAACTGAGTTTTCAAATGGTCTTTCCACAATCCTATCAAGCAAGTGCTTTCAGAGTGATGGGGAACTTGGAAAGCAGGGAATTCTATGAATATGAGCCAATAAGCTATTAAGTGAGTTCCTTAATCAGAAGCAAAGTTGAGTGGAATACTGTGATGGTAGGTATGGCATTCTGTAAATCTACAGATGATATTTTTGGGAAAAGAATTATGTTCAAGGAAGGCAAATCCATATTCACAGTAAGTGTCTATTTGAGTAAAAAAAGGTGTTGCCCTTTCTATGACAGAAGTAGTCCAAAAATAATCAATCTGCCACAGATAGCTGGATGGTCACCCTGGGGGATTGTGCCATATTAGAACTCAGTGATGGCCTCTGCTATCACTGAGACTGGGCATTCAGCTGTGGCTATAGCCAGCTCAGCCTTGGTGCGTGGAAGTCCATTGTTGCTAAGCCTATGCATAACCTCCATTTCTGCCACCATGGCCACTTTGTTTATAAGTGTATTGGGCAATGACAGGAATGTTTAGAGAAAGAATTACTAGAATAGGCAGAGAAGCTATTCATTGGATTATTGAAATCCTCATTTACTGATATCACTCTTTGATGGATTTTAATATGGGATACAATATATTCATATTATTTGCCAATTCATAGAAGTCTATCTACATATCTCTTCCTTAGACTTCCTTGTCATCAATTTTCCAAACAAGTTCCTTCCAAGTCTCTGAATAGCAAACCAAACCATTGGCTGTAGATCATGAATCAGTATTGACTCATAACTCCTTCCAAGCAAAATAAACATCCAGGGTCATTGCTCTAAGATCTGCCTTCTAGAATGATTTCCTTTCACCACTGCTTTCTAGGGATATCTCAGAAAGGGGTTGTATTGTTTGCTGCTGGTATCTCCTTTCATGTGGTGGCTGCAAACCATTCAGAAGTACCTGTAAATTAGTACTATTCTTCAGGAAACTCATGGTAGGGAACTCCCACTGAGATCATATATGCAGGTAGGGAGAAAGAAGGTAAAGTTCCAAGAGTATGGACCATGAGCATTTGGTCTACTTCCTCATGTCTCATACTAGTGCTTTCAGGCCCCACTCGATCCTGACTTGGTATCTAACACTTTCATTTCATGACAGAGTGCCTGTGTGCATGCCTAAATTTATGGCTTAGTGGGTCAGATAATACTCATTTCATGAAAGGCAGCTCAGGCCACATGGTAACTCGCTGGCCCATGGTTAAGCAATAGTCTCTACTAAGGCCCTGTAGCAAGCCAAAAACTGAGTGATTGTCTGTAGTAGTAAGCCGAAAGGAGAGTCATTATCTGCGGGGAATTTCAATATATACTCTAAAATCTTAAGGGCTTGCACTATAATTAATTTATAGGGAATTTTCCAAAGGCTCCAAATAGTATGTCTATCTGCTACTGACACTTTAAGCTCAATAGATCTACTGGATAGAAAAGATTGCATGGAAGCCAGGACCTGTTGCAGTGACCTTCTCTTATTTCCCCCCTTGAAACTAGTTGCTTTTTAGATCACTCAGTAAATGAATCAGAGTATTGCTCATACCCAAATGAGAAAAATGCTGCCCCCCAAATCCAAGGTCCATTGGATGTTGTATCTCTTTTTTGGTTGTAGGAGAGCAGATGCAATAACTTATCCTTCACCTTATATGGATATCTTAACTCATTGGATGAAGCTGACCCCAATTATTGAGAATAATCTTCACCTCAAGTCAAGTGAATATAGATGTCAGTAGCAACTACAACATACCTTCACAGCAAAATACAGAATGTATTTGATTGAGTAACTGGGTTTTATAGCCTAGCAAAATTGTAATGTAAAACTAATCATAACATATATTAGAGGGTCACTTTACTGTAGAACAAAAATTGGCACATTGTAAATTGGTTATACTTTAATAAAAAATCCGTAAAATGATAATATTCAAGCAGAAGTAAGCATAACTATAACCCTGAAAAATTAGAAACAAGATGGAATTATACATGTAATATATGATATGTAAAATTATTTAATATAAATAAATGATAATATATCAAAATAATCTTATAGAAATCAAGAGGAACACATGACTCACAGTACATATTTTTCAACTGCATAAAGAAAAAGGATACATATTAAATGAGAATACCTTGTCTCCACAACAGGCATAGAGTAGGAGTGAAAAATGGGAACAAAAAGGACTGAGTACATGAGTGATAAGTGAGGGTCTGGCCAGAAAGAATAATGACAGTAGTGATATGAGCTGGAATAAGATCCTTCTCAAACCTCTGACACTACAGCGTTCCCACCTTCCCTCTGTTTGGACTCACCTCACCTTCTCTTAGACCCTGCAGGGCCATACCTCAGGAACCCTGAAGTGGTAACCTTTTGTCTTCTGCTCCTCTTGTCTACCTCATGCTTATTTCTGAGGTCTCGGCTTAAATATCACTTCTTCCTGAAGGCCTTTCCTGGCCACAAACCACTTCAGCCTCAATTTAAATTACTCATCCTCCTCTTTCTCTTAGCATCGGGAAAACTTCTTCCATAACACTTATTTGTCATACCTCACGTATTTGTAGAGATTGGTTAGAGGGGTCCTTTTGAAGCACCTGCTGTCCTGTTCCAGTGCAAGCCCCATGGTGAAAGGTGTCAATGTCTGTTTTGTTCTCCACTGTGTATCCTGAGGGCCTAGTCCAGTGCCTGTTAGCTTAGAAACTCTCAAAATAAGTTTTTGGGAGGAATAAGTGAATGAACAAAAGAAATAATGAATTGCAAAATGGAAAGGAAAGGATGGAAGACTTGGTAGAGGGATTGTTGGATGGATGTATATACCCATGGTCTTCCCACAGATACGGCTCAGCATGGGGCAGGTAGTGGGGACACAGATAGGGATATGCGAGGGAAAGTGAAGAGGTGGAAAATACAGAGACTCAGAATATGGGATAAATGATGGAAGGGGAAGGAGGGACTGAATGGAAAAACCAATTGGAGGACTGAAAGGGCATAGGAAAGAGAGAGTCAGAGAGGTAGCAGCAAAGAGAGAGAGACAGAGACAAAGATGGGGGAGGGGTGGGAGGATGCAGGGGAGCTGAGGGAGATAGAGGAGAATGAATGAATTGCAAAATGAGGAATGGCAAATCAAAAGTACAGTGAGGTGCCACCTCTCACAAATCAGAATAATCATCATTAATAAGTCTAAAAATAACAAATGCTAGAGAGGGTGTGGAGAAAAGGGAACCCTCCTACACTGTTTGTGGGAATGTAAATTGGTGCAGCCACTATGGACAACAATATGGAGGTTCCTCAAAACACTAAAAATATAATTTCCATATGATCCAGCAATCCCACTCCTGGGCATATATCCAGACAAAACTGTAATTCAAAAAGATACTTGCACCTCTATGTTCATAACAGCACTATTCGCAATAGCCAAGACCTGGCAACAACCTAAATATCTATTAACAGATGGTGGATAAAGATGCAGTACATATACACAATGGAATACTACTTGGTCATGAAAAAGAATGAAATAATGCCATTTGTAGCAACATGGGTGCAACTAGAGATTCTCATACCAGGTGAAATCAGAAAGAGAAAGACAAATTCCATATGACATCACTTGTAAGTGAAATCTAAAGTATGGCACAAATGAATCTGTCTACAGAACAGAAACAGGCTAACAGACTTCTGGTTGTTGAAGGGGAGGAAGGAGGGAGTGGGATGGTCAGGGATTTGGGGGTTAGTAGATACAAACTATCACACTTGTAATGGGTAAGCAATAAAGTCCTGCCATATAGCACAGGGAACTATAGCCAATCACTTGTTATAGAACATGATGGAAGATAATGTGAGAAAAAGAACACACACACACACACACACACACACACACACACACACATATAATTGCATCCCTTTGCTTTACAGCAGAAATTGACAAAACACTGTAAATAAATATACACTAATTTAAAAATTTTTTGATGTAGTCTACCTATAGCTCAGTACCTCCAAAAAAAAGAAAAAAGAAGAAAGGAAGGAAGGAAAGAAAGAGAGAAAGAAAGAAAGAAAGAAAGAAAGAGAGAGAGAGAGAGAAAGAAAGAAAGAAAGAAAGAAAGAAAGAAAGAAAGAAAGAAAGAAAGAAAGAAAGAAAGAAAGAGAGAAAGAGAGAAAGAAAAAGAAAATGGAATGGAAAGGATGGAAGAATCAGTAGAAGGATTGGTGGATGAATGTATATATCCATGGTCTTCCCACAGATATGGCTCCACATGGGCCGGGCAGTGAGGAAACAGACAGGGATATGAGAAAGAAAGTGAAAGGGTGGAAGATACACAGATGAGGAATATGGGATAAAGGATGGAAGGAGAAAGAGGAACTGAATAGAAAAACCAGTTGGAGGACTCATGTGTGCATTGTTTTTGTAGGAAGGAAAAAAGAAATATCAATGGAAATTCTCCATTGTGGGGCCCTGGAAAGACATGGAATCCCCCCAGGGGCAAAACAAGAATTCCAGGTGGAAGTTGCCCTGCTGCTGGTACTGGGAATTTATTATATCAAAACTCTAAAATGAAATAGCGAATTTAGTACGACAGCCATGAAAAGGTCGTAACCATGATCACGTGAACCCAAGGACATTTTTGCAGGTGGTATTAGGTTAATGACTCAGTGGAAACCAACAGCCACATTTTGACATTTAAACGCTAATATTTTCCAAGCCCTATATTTTGTTACAATTCACCACATGCCTGAATGGTTTCCTTAGGCTAATAGAGGATATGGGCAATGTCCTGAGGACTTACATGGCCTTAGATGGAGAAGAGCTAAGCACACTGAAACCACTGTACCACATTGCTCTTAGTTTTGCCATAAAAATCTTCCCTCCCCTCTCCTGAGATGAGTAAAAGCTTACAATGATCCCAGTTTGGGTAGCTTTGTGAAATGGGTATGAATTCCAGTGCCATTCTCATACGAACTCAGAAAAAGAGAGAAGATACAGTAAAACCAATTAGAACAGAACTTCCCAGGGAGTGAATGGGGAACAAGCATTTCCATCTCCTTGGTAACCCTTGTAAAAGTCAGCATTATTTCTCACCAGTTTTTTTCTCAATGGGAAATTTAGGGACCACAGAGAAGAGCAAGCAGGATGAGAGCTTGTGAAAGGGCAACATGACTTTCCCAGTGGTTAATAGCACAAGTGCTTAGGGTAGCATTAAATATCCCAGGGCTGCTGTTAACCACTGGGAAAGTCATGTTGCAGTCTCAGAAGCTCTCATCCTGCTTGCTCTTTTCTCTTGTGAGGCTTATCCAGAGAGTGGTCTTCAAGGAAAAGTCATCCTAGAACAAATTCTTTTTATTCTCAGATCCTTTTTTTGTTTCAGGGATGAAGGTGGTGATTGGTGAGAAGCCAAAAAGAGTAGTGCATACCAGTGCCAATAAAGAACTTAATAGTAGCTGAAAGGTGTTTCCAAAAATAGTGGTAGTGATATTTTGCTATCTATTTCAACGCAATTGTAAAATGTGAAGTACCTCAAATAGTATTCTGTACAATAAAAGATAATAGTTAGATATGTGGAAGTAGTTCGCGAAGAGGATCTGAAACAGTCAATTTTAACTGTTACTGATACAACTAGGGAATAGCAGAAGCCAGTAAGTTGGTGAAGGGATGTGTTTGCTGCTTTGGACAGCTAAATGCCAAGGTCAAGGTACGGAGAGATAAAAAGAGGTCAAATGAGGACAATCTGCTTACTGTGAGAATGAGCTTAAGAATCAGAAACTGGCTTCATATTACGTGAAGTTAGTGCATGAATCTCTGAGGAAAAAAACAGATGTGAGGAACCAGTGGAATTCAGGAGGCCTTAAACAGACCTGCTATCAACAGACATTCTGGCTACCAGTAAGTAGAACTGCTTTTACACCACGGGTAGCCTTAGGAATGTAGAAGAGCACTGCTGTTCTGATACGAACTCAGGAAAAGAGAGAAGATACAGTAAAACCAATTAGAACAGAACTTCCCAGGGAGTGAATGGGGAACAAGCATTTCCATCTCCTTGGTAACCCTTCTACAAGTCTGCATTATTTCTCACCAATTTCTACAAGGTTTCTTGGTATTTCTATTCTTGCTCCGCTATTTTCTCCTACATTCTTAAAAAATTCTTTTTTAAAAAAATGACAATTAAAAACCAATATGATACTCCTTTGCTTAGAAAACTTGAATGAGTTTTTAAAGACTTAGATGAGAAATATGATTGTCCTCAGGGGGGAACAGATAAGGAAAATGTCACGAGTGCGCGTTCTGTGTTATCCGGGCATTCTCACTTAGATAGACATAGACATATGCATAGCAGAGTGGATACACCTCAAAAGCATAGTGCTCAATGAAAATTTTCTGAAAGTTAGAAAAATGTTAATACTATCAGGCCTCTGGCCATAGTGAATTAACAGGAATCCAATTTGCTCTCCCACCTAAAAATCTATAAATCAAAAAAGTTATAAAGCTTTACATCATGATCCGACAGGCCACACAGGACAGTGATCCACAAGATAAGGGTAACTAGCACAGTGACCTCTTGGATTGCGCAATCCTGCCCCACAAGTTCTCGCCTGGATGGAGTTCACAGGCTGCAGCACAGGGAGACCGGTCACAAAGAGAGCCTAACAGACAACCTGAGAGAAGGAGACAGAGTTGGGAATTCCAAGAGGCCACTGCGGCTCGAATGTTCTGGGAGTAATGGAGGGGAGACAGCTGCACGGAGAGGTAGTTCTGGAGAGCTGCACAAGGTTCCCATCTGGGTGCAGAGTATGAGAAAGCGTATGGAAATTGACTTCCTGGGGGTGTGAGAGGGTGGGAGGGGTGGATATGGGGCTTGAGACAGACGCAGTGCCAGGAGCCCCTGACACATCCAAGGGGAGAAGTCGTGTTGACAAATGAATGCATGGATGTGGACCTCAAAGGTGAAGTTCAAGCGGGGGTTGTATTTTGGAGTTATTCGCGTGTTCCCACACACCGTTATATAGCATAGCGCATAGAGAGAGGCAGCTACAAGAAGGAGCACAATAAAAGTTCTCACCACAAAAGGTTTGTAACTACACATGATGACGAAGGTTAACTGGACACATGGTGGTGATCATTTCACAATATATACAAACACTGAATCAGATGTTGTACAACAGAATCTAATACAATGTCTTATGTCAACTATATGTTCGTTAAAAAAGAAAGAGAAAAATACAGGGATAAAAACTAAAATGCAGCGAATAGAAGAGTCCACTGTGGATTTTGTAAAAAGCAGAGTCTCAGTCTGAGAGGGGAACATAGCGCTTTCTATTAGCATGTAGCGGTTTCCACCAAGCTTTCCTTTCTAAGGTCTGGTCACGTCCCACAGAAACGTGTTACACAGGAAGGGCTGAAGAGACACAGGCAGCTGACAGGGGAGGTTGCTATGCAACAGCTGAGGAAAGCCATGCAGCCAGGCAGGATTGATGTTGGTCCCTGGAGAGTAAAACTCTGGTCCTAGCAATAGCTTCCATTCAGACGCAGGGGTCCTGGAGAGGCTGGTATAAACACGAGCCCGAAAGGGCGCTATGGGTTTTGCTAAGAAACGCGGGTGCAGTTTGAGATGGGAAGACAGCATTTTCTGCCCTCCTTCCGGAAGCGCAGCAGCATGTGTGCCCTCGGGTCGGACCCCAGTAAGTGCTCCTTGTGCTTCCCACTTTCCATATTGAGAAACCAGGCTCAGAGAGGCCCAGCGACCCAAGTGGCCTCACCCAGCTAGCGACAGGCTGACCTGGCACTCCGTGCCTGGAATTCGGAAGTCTAGCCCAGCTTCTATCCACAAGACCACAGCTGCCCCAGGCCCCGGCCCTGGAAGGAACCAGGCCAAACACTGAGCCCGCATCCAGGCTTGCCATGGCTCAGACACACAAGCGCCTGATTGTCCTGGCCTCTCCAGCGGGCACCTGGAAGGCCTCAGGGGCAGCGTGTTTGCACCACACACAGCGAAGGGGCCTGACAGGGGGAGCAGAGAGCGGACCCCGTGGAGCAATTCCCACACCTGGAAGGACCCACCTAGAGCAGGCAGGGCGGAGGGAGAGCTGGGGTCTCTGTCTGTGTCCTCCCAGATGCAGAGCTCAAGCTTCGGCAGGGAACAGAAAAACCTTGCTTGTTTGGCACAGATGCTGACAGGGCAGGGGAGCTGGGGTGGATCTGTTGCTCAACCCGAAGAGGGGAGGGTGCCTCAGTCTTGGGGCCTGCTCATGGGTTGCTGGCGTCAGAAGACCTGGGCCCAAATCCCGCTCGTTCGATCCACTGGCTCTGTGGCCTTGGGTAGTCCATGCCGCGTGCCTGTCTGCGCCTCAGCGTCCTGATCTGTAAAGCGGGGATGCTGACATCCACCTCCCAGGACTGCTGTGAGAGGAAGGTAATGCCCGGTACAGATCCTGCTGCGCCACACAAGCTGCAGGAAGAGTGGCTGGGGAAGCAGATGTTCCCAGTGTGTCCGGGGGCCCTAGAGATGGATAATGGAGGGGAACACAAAGGGAACCAGTGTCTTCTGGCCACTTCCATTGCGCTCCTGGCAGACAGAGACTGTGGGCTAGAGAGCTCTGTTATCACTGACCTAGGGGTCACGCTGGGGAAGAGGGGCTTAGTGTACCCCAGACCACACTGGCAGAGCTTAGGGGAGAGGCACGGGGAGGGCAGGGCTGAGAAGCACTGTGCAAAAGTGGGGTGGGGGGGGATGGAGGGTAGATGATGGATGAGTGGAACCGCACTACAGGGTGTGAATGCGGGCGCCTGTGGTGGGGGGCGCGGTGGCGGGGGGCGCGCGCGGGGCGGGGGTTGGATCAGACCGGCAGGAGAAAACGCCCCCCACCCTGCCCACCCCCTCGCGGAGTCGCATGCGCACTGGGGACCTGGTGGAAAGGGCTTTTGTTGGGAGAGCTGGCGGGCTGGAGGGGTCTGCGCATGCGCAGCCTGCCCGGCCGCGGGGGTGCGCGGAGAAAAGGGGCGGGGTGGTCGGAGCTGCTGTGCTGGCAGCAGGAGGCGAGGGCGCGGCTGCGGGGTTCCTGGTGCTGAGGACGGACGCCATTGGAGCCCCAGGGAAGGTAAGGATCCAGCCCCAGACAGGACCGCGGGAGGGCCAGCGGGGCGCGGTACCCTGCGCCCTTTCCACCCTCCACCCCCGCCCCCGGATCTGAACAAAGCCCAAGCCCGCAGAAGCCGAGCCCCCTTAGACCCGCGCTCTAGATGGGAGCCGCCAGCAGCCCGGACACCCCACGCAGGCTCCTCGATCCTAGCCACGCTTAGACCGGAGCTCCCCATCGGAACCCCCCTTAGCACACCCGGTGCTCCGTGCTGAGCTTCCTTAGAGCAGAGGCCCCACCTCCAGCCCCAAGCACTCTGAGATCCCTCCAGCAGAGCTGACCTCTCTGCCCCCTTCCTGGGGTTGCGGTCCTGGCATTTGCGCTCTCCAGCACTCCTCACCTAGTCCGAGGACCCCACCCCGTCCACGCGAGCGCTCGCTCCTCTATGACCCCAACCTAGACCGTAGTCAGCTGAAGCCTTCCACCCAGACCTAGTCAGAGGGTCCTTGGGATTCATTTTCCCAGAGCTTCCTGGGGTCCCTGTTGTCTGAGCCCTCTCATGGCATTTGCTCCCCACCCTCCTGGCCCCCTGCTCCAGCCCTGAAATCCGGGCGCGTTATTTTTCCCCCTCTCAACACATGTCCTCTGGGACGCTTTAGACCCAAGCCCGCCAGTCCACCCCCTGCTCACATGTCGCCAGTGGGATGGGGAGCCTGCCTGTCCCAAACTCCCTTTTGAGTGCAGAGTCTCCTCCGACCTCCCCTATCCTTCGAGGGCCCTGTCTCCGAAGGCATCTACCCCAGCAGCCCTCAACACCCCCACCCCGCCCCGCCCCGCCCCATTCCCCTCCTGCTGCCTGGTAACCTGATGATTGCAGCCCCCCACCTCCTGAGAGGTCCCGCCTCCCGCTGGCTGGACCCCTCCCCCTCCGCCTGAGGAGGGCTCCCCCTCCCTCTCAGGCTGAGGTCTCTTCTCCTTGGGCCCCCCCCCCCCCCAGCATGGCTGAGGGAAGCTACCGCATGGAACCAGAAGGCTACAGTGTTGAAGACATGGACGAGGGGAGCGATGAAGTCGAGGAGGAAGAGATGGTGGAAGGAAACGACTATGAAGAATTTGGTGCTTTTGGAGGCTACGGAGCCCTCACCAGCTTTGACATCCGTATCCTCAGAGCCTTTGGGAGCTTGGGTCCAGGCTTTCGCATCCTAGCGGTGAGGCCCCTCGTTGGCCCCCTGCTAGCCCTGGGCCTTCTCCCCTGTGACTTCAGGGAGGATGGGAGGAGGGGGGTGGCTGAAGGCTGGGGGTGGGGCGGGGTGGGAGAGGGGCGTGGGGGTGGGGGTGGGGGTGGAATGGGCAAGAACAGCCCAGCTTCTCCAAACCTTCCCTCTTGTGCTGGGGGAAAGGGGCTTTGGAGGGTCTGGGGGCTGGTCGGGGGCTGGCCGCTGGGAGGAGCTGGGGCAGCCCAGAGTGAGTGTGCCTAGAGCTGTGTGCCTTCCCCTGCCTTCCCCGGTCTTGCAGAATGAGCCCTGGGAACTGGAAAACCCTATGCTGGCCAGGACTCTGATGGAGGCATTTCAGCTGGATTCAGAAACACTTGCCAGTGAGGCGGCGGCCCGTGCTGCCAACGTAGCCCGCGCCGCCTCCTCCAACCGTGCCGCTCGGGCCGCTGCCGCCGCTGCCCGTGCCACCTACAGTCAGGTGGTCCCTAACCACTCAGGGGCCACAGACCAGGCCTCAGCGGGCGATCCCCAGCCCATGACCTACGCTGCCGCCGCCGAGGCTCGGGCAGCCACCCCTGAGAGGGGCCTCGCCTCTCCGCACAGCTCCCAGATGCTGGCCAACAGCGAGAGGGCCGCCCCGGGGGCTCCAGCGGCCTCGTCCCCACAGCCCCAGACATCCTCCCAGGCCCAGGGGGCTGCGACCGAGGGCCCAAGTACGGCCTGCGCTTTCCCCCAGGCCCCGGGTGCCAGAGACATGGATGCCACCCGTCCCAAGGCAGCTTTCCTGGGTCAGAACGACGTCTTTGATTTCACGCAGCCGGCAGGTGTCAGTGGCATGGCCTTCCCACGCCCTAAGAGACCCGCCCCTGCCCAAGAGGCTGCCCCAGAGGGTCCCAGTGGTGCCTCCGGGGGGGCCCAGGCAGCCTCTGCCGGGGAGGGGGCAGCCACCCGCCCCAAGACGACCAAGTCTGGGAAGGCTCTGGCCAAGACTCGGTGGGTGGAGCCTCAGAATGTGGCGGCAGCAGCTGCTGCCAAGGCCAAGATGGCCACGAGCATCCCTGAGCCTGAGGGTGCAGCTGCCACCTCTCAGCAGAGTGCGGAGCCCTGGGCCAGGATGGGAGGCAAGAGGACAAAGAAGGTGAGCCCTCCCTGCTGCTGTCTCCAGCCCCCTCTGCTCCCCTGCTTTCTCTGCCCTCTGCTCTCTCTGCCTCCTTGGCTGCCCTCCCCACCCCTCTTCTTCTCTCAGCTCGTGCATGTCCCTCCCAGGCTTGTTTCCTAGCATGGTTTTCCTCCACGTAGTGGCTCTCCTTGGGCCGGGAGGGACTAGCGGTTGGCTCCGTGCCTGGCCCTTAGGAAGCCCTGGGCACGTGCCATCCGCTGGTCCTACTACCCTTATTTCGAAGCGCGTGCTCTGTCTGGGTAAGAGGTGTGCTGGGCGCCTTGGTGCGGGGAGCCTGGCAGCCCTGAGTTTCTCCTCCGTCTGATGCTACAGTCCAAGCACCTGGATGACGAATATGAGAGCAGCGAGGAGGAGAGAGAGCCTCCTGTGGTCCCGCCGACGTGGAGGGCATCGCAGCCCCCACCGACGATGGGCCGGGCGCAGATGGCTCCTCGGCCCCCCACGGCCGTGAGGTCCCAGGTACCCTCAAGGCACGTACTGTGTTTGCCACCCCGCAACGTGACCCTTCTGCAAGAGAGGGTAAGAAGCCTGCCCTTCCCCCATCTCCCTCCTCTCCTGCCTTGCTGGTCCGTTCTTCGAGGTCACCCACGCCTGGGTCTCCCCGTGTGCTCCTCCTTCTCCAGGCAAATAAGTTGGTGAAATATCTGATGATTAAAGACTACAAGAAGATCCCCATCAAGCGTTCAGGTGGGCAACCCTCAGGGCCGGGAGCTCTGCCCTTCCGTCCTGCCCCAGCTCTGCCCTGTGGGCCTCCCATCAGATGCCCTCGCCCGTCGGGCCCTGGCTGACGGCTCCGTGTGCAGGGTGTGGGGGTCTCGCCTGTGCTCTGCTCGCTGGGCGGCCGGCGGGGCTGAGCGAGGGGCGGAAGCTCTGAGGCCCCAGCTCAGCCCCGGTGCTTTGCCCACCCCTCCCCTCCCCTCCCGCAGACATGCTGAAGGACGTCATCCGAGAGTACGACGAACATTTCCCCGAGATCATTGAACGGGCAACATACACTCTGGAAAAGGTGGGCGTGGAGGCGGGAGCTGGGGGCAGGCAGCTCTGTGGAGCAGGAGCAGCAGGGAAGCCCTGCACCCTCAGTCCCTGGAAGCCCAGAGGCAGTACCTCCCGCTCTGGACAGAGGGAAGCCCTCCCTGGCCTCTCCGCCTGGGAGCTTCCTCTGCCTGCCCTCTGCCCTCCTTCCTCCCTCTAGTGCTCTCTGCGGGTCTGTCCTCTCCTGAGGTGGGTGCCAAAGCCCCAGCGGGCGTCAGCACTCCCAAGGGCGCCTCCCCCTCGGCCCCGCCCCTTCCGCGCCCCCACCCCCCACCCTGGGCTCCAGGGTGTGGGCTTTCCCACGGAGGAAACCTTCTACCAGGGAATTGAGTGACTGCCTACGGGACACCCAGCATGGACGTCTGATGTCACATTCTGCTTTCTCCCCCACGTAGAAGTTCGGGATCCACCTGAAGGAGATCGACAAGGAAGAACACCTCTACATTCTCGTCTGCACACGGGATTCATCAGCCCGCCTCCTGGGAAAGTGCGTGGGGGCAGGAGCAGGAGAGTGGTGGCCTTGCTTGGTGGTGCCTCCCCACTCCCCTGGCAGAGAAAGCAGAGAAAGGGGAAAGGGGGTTTAGGGGGCCCTGCACGCTCCCACCCCCAGTCAGCAGTGCTGAGCAGTTAAGGGCTGCAAGGGGCAGCAGCCTGGGCAGCTTTGCTCCCTGGGTTTCGGGCCTGCCCACCCTCCCCCACCCCCATCTTCTCAGGAAAGCAAGCTGCTTGTCTGCCTCTCCCTGCTCAGGTCCTGGCCAGGGCTTGGCAGAGTGGTCCTCGGGGGCGGGAGCAGGGGGCCCCCAGTCCAGTTGCGTTCCGGACGCCACACGCGAAGGGCAGGGAAGGTGTGGACCCGCCTCTTGACACAGCGAGTTGCCAAGCCTTGGCTCCCTGCCTGACCCCATCCTCGGCGGAGCCTTGGGAGGAGGTTGTTGGCATCCCCATCTGATGGAGGAAGGGCCCTACTCTCAGGTCGGGGAATGAATTGCCTGGACCAGGTAGCGAGCCATGCGGAGTAGGAGGAGCTGCCCCGTAGCCCAGCCGGCCGTCTGAGATAGGCTGGCAGGGAGAGCCGGCTGTAGCCGTCAGGCAAACAGCTGCTGGATGGGACCCCTCTTTCTACCCCTCAGGACCAAGGACACTCCCAGGCTGAGTCTCCTCTTGGTGATTCTGGGCATCATCTTCATGAACGGCAACCGTGCCAGCGAGGGTGAGTGGCTGGCCCTGCAGCTGGGGGCTGCCCGGCGTCTCCCCTCCCTGTGCTAAACTCTTGTACCTCATCTCCCCTCGCAGCTGTCCTCTGGGAGGCACTCCGCAAGATGGGACTGCGCCCCGGGTATGATTGGGGTCTCTCGGCTCCCACTCCTCAGTGTGTCCTTGGGCACAGGAGGCCCCAGGATGGCAACGGCCTGGTGGTCTGTGCGGGGAATGGCGTCCCCGACTAGGTAGAGAGCAAAGGGAGGGTCCTCCCGAGGCCCCTGGGGAAACAGCCCTGAGCTCCGAGCCTCTGCTCCACGTGCCCTCTCTGTTGCCAGATGAGAGCTAAGAGAAACCGTTGGAACCGGGGGCTCCGTCAGACCCCTGCCTGGGGCATCACTGACAAGCGGCCGTCTGGCCTCTGCCGCCTGCCCAGGGGTCCGTGGGGACGCCACGCAGGCTGGGAAGCTCTCGGTCCTGCCAGAGGGTGCTCCTGCCCACCCCGGGCACCGCCACCGTCTCTAGTCATGGGTTCCTTTCCTTGCCCTCAGGGTGAAGCACCCATTCCTTGGCGATCTGAGGAAACTCATTACAGAGGACTTTGTAAAGCAGAAGTGAGTATTGACTGAGGTCACTTGGCCTCCCACTCAGGCCTTCCTCGTGTGCTGGTCTGGCCGAGGAAGCCATTCCCCCCCTCCTAACGCCAGAGGGATGTATGAGTGTCTGGTGTGAGTGTGGCCAGGCGGGAAGGGGGCCTGAGTGTTGGTGCAGGGCAGTTCTAGGGAGGCTTGGGGAAAGGGAGCCCACACAGACTGGAAACACAGGACAGGGGTGGTACAGCCACCATCTGGTCTGGTACTAGCCCTGCACTCACCTGCCCTCTAGGCTGTAGGCGCACTTCCCCGGCTTTACCTCTCAGGAGCCTGGGCCTCAGTGGAAGTCTGAGCACGGCCCCGACTCATACAGAGCCCATCTGGGCTCTTTCCAGCTCAGGCCCACACCAGCCTTGGTGTTTGGAGATCTCACGCGCCCTCGTGCCCACATGCCCACGCACCGCCCTCCCCTGCCACACGCACAATAAATGGTCTGGAGGGCGTGCCTGGAGTGCACTGCCCTTAGTTGACTCTTTCTTCCCTGACAGTCATTCTCTGGGGAGGACTGTCCCAGGGCCCAGCCAGGCCACAGACGAGCCCCTTGGTGGAGTGTGCTCAGAGCAGGGGGCCGGAAGAAGTGGCTCCTCTGTTTCTAAGACACCCAACAAGGATCTGGGTTATTGTGACAAGGGGCAGTAATCGCGTGGCCTGGCTGTACATCAAGACCCTACTCGTGTGCCCCTGTCCCTCCACAGGGCTGCAGGGTAGGACTGGCGGGCTAAGCCTTTGAGGGCATCAGTATCAGGGCTAGCAACCCCCACCCCGACCCCCCAGCAAGGCGAAGGCTGGAGGCCAGGGCAGCCCCCTTTCAGGAGCCGAGCTGTAGCCTCCAGGCAGGAAGGCTCCACCTGGGAGCCACTGGGGCAGCAACTGGCCTCCCTGGCTGCAGGCAGAGGTTGATTTCCTCTCTCACTCAGGTACCTGGAATACAAGAAGATCCCCAATAGCAGCCCACCCGAGTACGAGTTCCTCTGGGGCCTGCGAGCCCGCCATGAGACCAGCAAGATGCGCGTGCTGAGATTCATCGCCCAGGTGAGGCAGAGCCGCTCTTCTGGCTGGCGCTCCCCCCCACCCAGCGTGTGGGTTCCTCGATGCCAGCCTTCTGCTGCTCTTTGTCCAGTGAGGATGCTGAGGCTGAGACAGGTTCCTAAGACACTCACGCAGGTTCACGGGCATAGTGAGTAGCGAGGGGCTGGGGGCCACTCCCGGATCTGGCCCAGACGAGTAAGAGCCCGATTCCAGGCGTGCTGCTCCTTATAGCGCTCAGGAGGGTGTGTGGCGGGGAGCAGGGGCTCGGCGAGGGTCGGGTAGCTGTTCCTATGGCTGCACTTATTCCATCGCAGTATCAGAACCGAGACCCCCGGGAATGGAAGGCTCATTTCTTGGAGGCTGTGGATGATGCTTTCAAGACGATGGATGTGGATATGGCCGAGGAGCATGCCAGGGCCCAGATGAGGGCCCAGATGAACATCGGGGATGAAGCTCTGATTGGACGGTGGAGCTGGGACGACATACAGGTGGAGCTCCTGACCTGGGATGAGGACGGAGATTTTGGCGACGCCTGGTCGAGGATCCCCTTCGCTTTCTGGGCCAGATACCATCAGTACATTCTGAACAGCAACCGTGCCAACAGGAGAGCCACTTGGCGGGCTGGCGTCAGCAGTGGCACCAATGGTCCGGCCAGCACCAGCATGCTCGATGGCCCTAGCACCAGCTCCACCATCCGGACCAGAAACGCCGCCAGAACCAGTGCCAGCTTCTTTTCCTGGATCCAGTAAGGTGGGGATCCATACAAGAGACTCTGAAATTGAGGCGGGGGGTGTGCCGAGGGTCGGTGATGCGTCAGGGGAAGGCAGGCCCCGGGGTGGGTGGCGTGCGGGAACGAGGAACGCGTGACTGGACACTCCGTTTGCCCTTTCTGGCCCTCCCGTTTCACGCTTCGGATGCTTCTGTTTTGGCTCTTGTGTCTCACGTGCCCAGGCAGCGCTGACGAGCTGCAGCGGTCCCCCAGCCAGCCGGAGTGCCTCTTCAGCCCCCTCCCCGACAGCACTCTAGGCAGCTTCTCCCAGTCCATGGAAGATGGCATGCAAGATGAAGCTCTCTCTGCCCTTCCTGCTTTCGTGTGTGCTTTTGTCGTGCCGTCGTGTTTTTGGTATCAGTGTTACATTAAAGTTGCAAAATCAGAGGGGCGTTTCCTCCTTTTCCGGGGCAGGGGTGGTTCAGAGTGGCCCGTGGTCAGACCCTCTGGGACAGGCGGAGGCCACCGCTGCCTAAAAGGTTGGGTGGGTGTGGGCTGGGCACTGGGAGGCTTGGAGCTGAACATGGAGACCACGAGTTTCCAGAAGCTCCAGTCCACGCAGTTTCATGATTCCCTGCATGGTGTGGCCCCAGTTTGATACCAGCAGGGGTTTCCAGGAGAAGGGATGGGGTGGAGGGCTAGGAGCTGGGGCCCCTGGCCCATCTTCCCTACCCCGCCAAGGGACAGCATGCACAGACACCCACCACCACCACCTTCCTCCTCCTCCATCCCATCTTTGGGGTCACTGTCCATTCCCCCCCTCATCCACACAATTTTAGGACCTCGTTGGGTCTTAAGGACGATGATTAGGTGGGCCTCCCAGTGACATCCTCACCTCTACTGACTGCAAGCAGAGGAAGAAGCCGTTATTGCCCAGAGAGCCGATTTAATTGAAAACAAAGCTACATACTCACCTGGAGAGCCCATGGCCCGGGACCGCAGCCAGAAGCCTTTTGGGATGCTCCAGGGCTCTGCACTGGAAGCAGGGCTCTCCCGGTGAGGCCAAGGCCAGCCTAGATGCAGGTGTCTCCACGGGCTGGGTGATCCCCACGGGGGTTGGCACTAGAGCTTCCGCTCCCCAGCTGGACAACAGGGCGGAGACACTGTGAAGGAAGGGCTCGGTAGCAGGAAAGGGCTTGTATGAGGCTTTTTCCAGGCTCCTTCATGTCCCCAGCTCGGAGGATAAGGCCCAGGTTAAGAGGAGGGAGAGTCGTGTAAGGAACCGTTCCCGCCCGTGGCTTGCCCCTTTGCCCCCAGAAGAGGTGATCCCCTCTCGGCCAGACCTGAATCCTGGCCCAGACCAAGGCACACCATTCGCCAGGCCCAGTGGAAAACAAAGATCCCAGTCACCTTGCTCAAAAGTTACTAAGAATTCCAAGGGAGCAACAGCAGAGCCTGAACCACAGGTGCAATCCTTCTGAGGGTCGGCCTGGGGCGCGCCCCCCCCCCCCCGCCAAGAAGCTGGCTCTGTATGGACCCCTCCCTTAAGATGGGCTTCAGGTGGGTTTCTACCTTATTGGCCGGTGCCTTGATTTCTGCCTCCCTGGCTGCTGGTCCACCCTGGGTCCCGTGGACCATGTGTGATTTGGGCAGAAATTCAGTTCCCTTTCAGGTGCGGGCTTCCAGATTTCCGGTCTGGGATTTGGGTGCCCGGCCTTGGCACGATGAATGACACGTGTATGTCTCTGGCACCGTCACCCTGGGGCCTCCCGGCACCTGCTTGTGCACTTGCCTTCTCATGGATGAGGGTGGGCGCTCACCACAAGCCACAGGCGTAAGCTTGAGCACTGTGTGCACAGGGCACTTGACACATGGCGGCTCCTCTGGAGAGGAGGAGAGAACAGCCCCCAGAGACAGGGCGCTGGGGATGACGCCACTTCCCAGGGCCTCCAGGCTTGCAGCCCCCTCCCCTTGCAGCCCCTTCCCTATGGTGGTCCTCACCTGGGCCTTGTTCCCCCACACACACTGTGGGGGCAGTGCTGAGAGCAGGGTGGGCAGGGAGGAAGAGAGCTGAGAGAAGCCTGGGGAGCAGGGAGGAAGGAGGGCCCTGGGGAACCCAGACAGACAGCGGGTCCCCCAGAAGTTGAGGATGGTCACCTTGGGGGGCGGCTGGACTCACTCACAGAACAAACCTGAGTCCAAGACAGGTTTCCCTCCCAGCCGCAGCCTCAGCCCTTCCACCACAAAGGCCCACAGTGGGTCTCAGCAAGTGTTTCCCGAGGCCCTACTATGCACCAAGGCCTTGGCTGGGGTGTGTGTGCACCTTTGCAGCTCCCACACAGCCTTCTCCCCAGCCTAGGCCTGTGCCCTCCGACCCCTCCCCTCCAACACTTGTCGATGAGCAAGCATTTCCCGATTCACTTGCTCTGCTTACTCGCCATGATGCATGAAGCTGTGGTGAATATTCACACACGCGGTCACTCGTGGGGCCTTGATTGCACTCTCCAGACAGCCCTGACAGGAGGGGGTGATCAGGCCCGCCCCACGGAGGAGGACACTCGGGCTCTGAGAGGGAAGACACTTGCCCTAAGGGCCACAGCCAGGAAGCGGCAGTGCTGGGCCTCGGAATCCAGGGTTCTTTGAGGCCAAATCTGGCCTCTGCCCACTGTCATCCGCTACTGCTGCCTTCAGGGGGCTTGCAGGGTCAGGGGGCCCTACGCCTCACCACTCTCTGAAGACACCTACCCTCCAGCTCACCCGGGCAGTCCATATAGCTCCCCATCTCCCTTCGCTGAGCCACAACCCCAACTCTCACGGCGTCCCTGACCCCGAGATCCATCCGAGGCTTTGAAGGCCTGCCACTGCCCACCCAGCCTCCTGACAGCCTCACTCCAGTGTCCTGGAGGGGCCAGCACTTCAGCATCCACATCAGAGATGGACTCTCACACCTGAGGGGGGACACACCAGTCCCTTTTTGAGCCAGTTGCCCTAGTCTGAAGGTCAACACACACAGGTAATTTACTGTGAAACACTTGACCCACCCACGAGTCACCAGGTTCAAAACCGAAATGGGGGGTCCACACCCAAGGACCGCATGAAGGAAGGAAAGTGAAAGATCAAGGATGCTGAGAATCGATGTGGACAGGGAGCAAAGGAACTCCCCTCGCTGTCCATGGAAGCCTTCCTTTGTACCAGGCCTCTGGACGAGGGGAGGGAGCAGAGCTTGTGCATGCTTCAGGCAGCCTGGGGGGAAGAGGTATCAGCGAGCAGGTCTAACCAGGGGAAAGGAAGCCTTCTGCAGGCAGAGAGGGAAGACGTGGGAAGATGTGGTGTCACTATGAGCAGCCCACTGCTTTTAGCCAGCCTTCTGAGAGAGCTGAGAACCAGATATCCTGTGCCTTTGGGCAAGGCAGCAGCTACAGATTTTCTTTCGCTTGTCTCTGAAGCTCTCTAGGTCCCTGTGGGTCCCGACCCCTGGAATGAGGACCCAGAGGGGGAGCCCTGGCATCAGGCCACCTGCAAAAACTCTCCTCCTCTTGATTCCTTCCTGAACACGGGAGAAAATCAGCCCCCGGGCACAAGGTGGGGATGCAGGAGGGACAAGGGCAAGGACAAAACTCCACCCAGAAGAGTGTTCCCAGGAAATGGTGTCCAACCTCAGCTGGAGTTTCCCATGCTGGTCTGAAGCACACTTTGCTCTTCTGTGTGTGGGTGGGTTGTGGAGGACGGCTGAGGCTGGCCAGAGTCCCCTGCTTGCTGCCCAGAAGGAGAACACTGCATGACTGATAAGGCCCCGGAAAATGGTCATTATCACAGGTCCACGTTTTGGGGGTTGCTCATGTGCAAACTGAGTTCCAGCAAATTTGACTGCTAGTCAAGGTTTCTCTTTATCACTTGTGCTGAGGTTTCATTTGCAAACAAAAATGTGTCCATTTAAGGGGACAGCTCCTTAAGGAGTGGGCAAATGCTACCATCCAGGTAACCACCCCCTCAGTCAAGAAAGAGAGCCTAGCCATCACTTAATAAAGGTCCCTCATGCTGATCCCAGTGACTCCTTACCATCCACATCCAGCCTTAGGCCACCACGGGTGTAACCTATATCGCTTCTAGGTTAGAATTCTCTTTCCTAGAGCCCGTTATACACATCACTGTGCAACACGTAATCTTTTGCGTCTGCCCTCCCCACCGCGCCGCTTCAGTGCTTTGGCAATTCATCCATGCTGTGGCACAAGTCAGGAGATTAAATCAAAACTTTCCCACCTCACAGAGGACCTGATTGTCTCTGTGGAAATCCCGCAGACATACCAAAATCTCCTAGAGCTAATATGTGAATGTGTCTAGAGTGCAAGGTACCAGGTGAAAACACAAACTCAATCATATTTGTATAGACTATCAAAGAAGAGTTGGAAAAACCTGTACATGAATGTTTACAGCAGCTCTGTTCACAATCAACAAAAACATGAAATAACCCAAATGTCCTTCAGCCAAGTGCAATATTTCCATATAGCGGAATATTATGCAGTGGTAGAAAGGAGCGAACCACTGGTGGAGTCAACCCCTGGGATGAAACTCTATGGCACTGCGCTTAGTGACAGAGGCCAGTTTCCAGTGACAGTTTAAATGACTCCACTTGTAGGATGGTCTTGAGGAGAGACTTCTATCATGACTGAGAGCAGATTGCTGGTGGCCTGGCCAGGTGTGGAGGTAGAGCATGACGACAAAAGCATAGCCCTGCGGACTTCCTGGGGGTTGTGGAAGTGTTCTGAATCCTGATTGTGATGCTAGTTACAAGAATCTAGACCTGCGACACAATTCCTACAACTGGATGTCCAGAAGGAGTCTAGGTCACTGAACATGAATTTAAAAATAAAATGAAAGAAATAGTGATGAAATAGTCTTTTTCAATCACACCAAATGCATCTCTTTAGGGTGAAGGAAACAAGGACAAAGATAAGCTCAGGTCAACACAAACGGACGAAAGCCTATAGAAATGGTGACTATGTAGGGAGAAAAAGGGTTTCTAAGGAATCACTTTCTTTAAACTTTGACGGAATGTTTTAAAGACTAATAACAATGCCTTATCTGGGATGTAATATATGTGTCAACGAAATGTGTGGAAACGAAAGCAAATGGATGTGATTATAAAAATAAAGGCATACTGGGTAAAGAATCTTATTATTTGAAGATGAAATGCCTAACTGTAAACCTGGAGAGTATAATCTCTACAAGAACCACCTAAATATAAAAAGGAATTAGTAATTAACAAGTACGTAGGGCAAAATGGAATCCCGAAAACTGCATCAGGAATGCAGAAGATGGCAAGGGAATTGGGTGAAAGAAACAAAATGACACAACAAATAAAACAAATACGCAAGAAGGAAGGAAGCAGGAAAGAAAGAATGAAAGGAAGGAAGAAGGAAGGAAGGAAGGAAGGAAGAAAAGGAAGAAAGGAAGCAGGCAACAGGCAAAGAAAGGAATCTACTTGAAAGGAGATGATGGATTTCAAGGCAATACTCTTTCTACTTACACCAAAAATAAATACTCTAAACTCCCAATAACATGCTGCAATTTCTAGGCGGGATGGGTGCATGGTACCATAATGTCCTGTTAAATAGAAACTCACTTTAATATAAGGACAGAGTATACGTTGAATGTGAAAGGATTGAAGAAGATGCAGTGTATGAAGATGAATCGTAAGGAAAAAAAAGAGCAGGGATAGTAACAGATAAGGTAGGTTTTAAGGTCAGGAGTGTTAACTAGTGATAAACAAGCATATTTAATAATGAACACAAGGGCTTATGACTCAGGAAAGCACAACGGATCTTAATGCCCTGGATTATGGGACTTTACATAAAAGGAAAACTGACTCACCTTAAAAGAGGTAGAGCAGACTAATGTATTTAAGAGTTGGAAATTTCAAACATTTCCTTCCTGAGATTTTGATATAGTGAATAGATAGAAGGTCAATAATATCAAAGAGAACTTCCACAACCCTATCAGCTACTTAGAACAATACATTCCACACCATAGCAGGAGAATACACACCCTCTTCAAAGGCACATGGGACTTGAACCAAGAATGAGCATATGGAGTTTCCCAGGCTAGGGTCGAATCAGTGCTACAGCTGCTGGCCTATGACACAGCCACAGTAACGCAGGATCCAAGCTATGTCTGTGACCTACACCACAGCTCCCGGCAACACCCGATCCTTAACCCACTGAGTGAGGCCAGGGATCAAACGCACAACCTCGCGGTTACTAGTCGGACACCTTTCCGCTGCGCCACAATGGGAACTCCACAGCGGGAGATTTTTAAAAGACTTCTCTCCGTAAATAATACAATGCACAAGTAAAAATTTGAAGAGACATGAGAGATTTGAAAGATACAGCGAACAAACTTGGAAATAGGTATTTATACCTTCATATCGGTGCACTCAACAACTGCAGGATACACAGTCTTTTCAAAAGCTAATGATCTTCACAAAAAAAAAAAAAAAAAGACCCCATGTTGACCATAAAGCAATTCTCAGCACATTAAAAGACAATGAAATAATAAAGAGGAGTTCCCGCTGTGGCACAGCGGGTTAAGGATCTGGTGTTGTCTCTGCCGCAGCAAGGGTTCAATCCCCGGCCTGGTGACGCTGTGGCACAGTGGGTTAAGCATCCGGTGTTGCCTCAGCTGTGGCAAATGTAGTCGCTGCGGCTCTGGACTGGCCACAAGTGTGGCCAAAAATTTGAAGAAAAGAAAGAAAAAAGAAATAATAAATTGTGTTATTATTCCCTGACCACAAGGTCCTTAAGCTATAAGCTAATAAACAGTGATAACTAGAAAATCCTCCATATATTTTTAAATTAGGAAATATCTTCCTAAATTATCCAGAGCGCAAAGAAGAAATCATCAATGACATTACAATATATTTTGAATGACTTATAATGAAGAGTTGTGGGATCCAGCTTAAGTACATACTACAAAAAGCAAAAGGAAAAACAATCAATGACATGGGCATCTATCGCAACGATGTAACGGGACAGCAGATTCCACTCAAAGAATGCAGAAGAAATGAAAAAGGAAAAAGAGCATTAATTCAAGATAAAATAGCCTAGGTAGGTTCTTGGTAAAGACACATCAATCGCCATCACCTTGGGTAGGCTCCAACAACAACAAAAACACAGCAAAGTCAATTTCCATATTTTCCATATTCTTTCTGATGACCTAACAATTAATTCCACAAAACTTTAAAGATGAAAGAATAGCAATCTTATATATTTACCTGGCACAAAACATAAGAAACAGAGATCACTTCCCTTCTTCTTCTATGAGGCCTAAACAGTATAAGAAATAAAATGTACAGGGCAATATTTCACGCAAACATAGACGGAAAAATCGTGAAGAAAACACTGTCAAAACCAATTCAGTTACAGGTTTCAAAAGGATAATACATCACAAGCAAGACAAGTCTACTCTAGAATCGAAGGAGTTCTTCGGCCCTTGAAAAATGAGTGTATCAACATATTAAAGAAACGAAATAGCATACTCCCTGCAGATGCAGAAAAAGCGCGGCAAGAATCTGATTTTTAAAAAATAATCACCCAAAGATATGGAGAAAAGGGAATCCTTGTGCCCTGTGTGTGGGAAGAAAATGGGTTCGGCCACTATGGAAAACCATATGGAGGGTCCTCAAAAATTTTAAAATAAAACTACCATTTGATCCAGCAATCCCACTTCTGGTATATATTCAAATGAAATGAAATCACTGTCTCAAAGCGATATCTGCACCCACATGTTCATTTTAGCATTATGCACAATAGCCGAGATGTGGAAACAACCCAAGTGTCCATCAACAGATGAATGAATAAAGAAAATACGAGATAATACAGATAATGGAATATTGTTCACTCATGACAGGGATGAGATCCTGCCATTTGTGACAATATGGATGGACCTCAAGGGCCTGATGCTAAGCGATATAAGTCAGAAGTAGGAAGAAAAATACTGTATGTTCTCACTTACATGGGGCATCTGCAAAAACCAAACTTGTGGAAACAGAGAGAAGAATGGTGGTAGCCAGGGGCTAGTGGATCATGTTTTTCAAAGACAACATCAGAGGCAATTCTTTTAACTAGAATTCTACTTAAAAGACAGATAGGTTCTGGGGATCTAATGTGCAGCATTGTGATTATAGCAAACAATGCTCTATTGCCTACTTGAAAGTTGTGGGGTAAATCTCACTGTGTTCTCACACTCAGACACACAGACACAGACACACAGACACACAGACACACACACACACACACACACACACACACACTCTCTTTAATTATGTGATGAAACAAAGCTATTAACTAACTTCGTCATGGTAATCATTTCACAATATACTCCTGTATATCATCACAATTTTACCCCTGAAACCCACACAATATTTTATGCCGATTATATATCAATAAATTTGGGAAATAACGGAAAGACGCAATGTAAAACTAAACATCCCTTTATGATACAACCTCATAGCAAACTAGGAATTAAAGTGAACTGCCTCAATCCAATTGGAGTATCTTTTAATTTTAGCAGATTAATTGAAATATAATTAACAGAATTCTAGAGATTTAAGGTGTACGTCTTGATTATTTTTAGGACCTTACTTAGGCTGGCCACCACTCCCAGGGTATAACTGACAAATAAAAATTGTGTACATTTCAGGCATACAAAGTGAAAATCATTGGACCATGAGTTTATAGAATTCTATATTCAAAGTACATAATGAGTTGTATAGATATTGTTAAATTGTAGTTGAAGCATCTAACAAATTTCTTTGCAATGTGGCAGTCCAGCTTACCCAACAACATTTATTTCTCCATCCATTGCTTCTTCTTTGTGCCTTTTCCACAGATTAATTGACTCCATGCGAGTGGGTTCTTTCTGGGTTCTCAGTTCTGTTCCATCGGTCTATATGTTTTCCTGCCAATACCACGCTGTTTTGAGTACCATAGCTTTATAATATAGGTTGAAGTCAAGGTGTTTGCAACTTCCAGCTTTGTTCTTTTTTTTTTCGATGATTTGCTTGGCCTATTTGTGGTCTTTTGTGTTTCCGTAACAAACATACTTATCAAAGCCAAAACATGGTGGGGAGAGAAAATTTAGGAGTTTGGGATGAACACATGCACCCCTCCATATATTAAATGGATAGTCAACGAGGACCTACCATATAGCACAGGGAAATCTACTCAATATTCTGTAATAACCTATGTGGAAAAAGAATCTAAAAAAGAAGGGATATATGTATATGCATAATTAAGTCACTCTGCTGTTTACCTGAAACTAACACAACATTGTCAATAAAATATACTCCAATATAAAATAAAAATTAAACTATAAAAAAGAAATTGAAACAGAACAGAGCAATGGAGGTATTCCGAGTTCATGCATGTCTGTATCACCTAAAAGAACCTACAAATTCAATGCAATTCCCATCAAAACCCCAAGGACATTTTCCACACAAGTAGAAAAAACGAATTCTAAAACATACATGGACTATCTTTTAAATGCCTACTCAAGAATTTGTAACAACCCATATGGGAGAAAAGAATGGATGTATTTGTATATATCTGACAGAGAGGGTTAGAGACCGCTGCTTTGGAGCTTTCCTCACTGCTGGCTCCTAAATCAGCTCAGTCAGATGGCACTCATCTCTCTGCATTCCACCCCCTAAGACTTTGTCTCCTCGTCCATCCTTTTTGTCCTTGTGGGGTTAGGCCCTGAAGTAAAAGTATCAAGCTGGTGATGGGGAGGAGAAAGAGATGGAGGAAAGAATGCGCAAGAGAATGGATGAGGGACATGAACGAAGGTGTCTCTGGGGAACATGGGAGCAGAAACAAGGATGCACTGACAAGGTGAAACAGAGTCCTACCTCGTTTGGTCTGTTCGTTAGTCAGATTCCAAGACGTGGAATCCTATCCCATTGGATTTCACATATATGCCTTTGAGAGTGGGCAGAACACCTGAGGTGAGAGTCCCATCATGCTGCAAACGATGGAAGAGGGTAGTTACCCCCAATGTTAAAGGGAAGGCAGTTGCCTCAGGAGGCCATAGGAGGAGGCTGGGTGGCAAAATGCCAAATGCCAATGGCATTTTCTCCACTGAGCCCACCATGAAAATTAGTCCCCTATTGTTCACATTCATCGCGCCTCGTCGTTTAGTTCCATAGCCCCTATCCTAATTTGCAGTGGAACAATGATGCTGGAGACTAATTCCTATGAGCCTGGAAGCTCCAAATACACAGCCTGTATTAGGCCAATAATAATTGAATAAATGTATTCTTAGCCGCGTCATACCTAGCTGGGTAGGGGAAGGGGTGGGAGGAAGAACAAAATAAGCAGAGAAGAAGGAAGGACAAAGAGCACAGCACAATGGAAAGCCAGCGTGAAAACCTAAGGAAGGAGAGAAGAGGTGGGGGATGGGGGAAGACTGGTGTGTGTGGGGAGGGGGGGCAAGTCGAATGACAGTGCAGGTAGGAGAGAGTGAGGAGGGAGAGGAGAGATGAGAGGGAGATGATGTATGTTGCAGGGATCACAGCACAGCCTCCCCCACAAGAATCCAAAGGGGCAGACAGCAGGATGCAGAGAATGACGTCTGTTTTTAATGTGTGTGTGCGCACATGCATGCACCTTTGTGTTTTCTGTGTCATAATAATTGCAGGGATCAATGTGCCTGTGGAAACAGTCAACTATGTCCATATAAGCACTTTGCTCAAATCTCTCTTCCCAAAGGCCTTTATGTCAGGACCACCTTTGCTTTCCTCCCACAGTCCAATGCATCACTCAGCGTCAGTTTCCATGGTAACCAAGGTATTGTTTCCTGTCACATCCAGGGAGGAAGGATGAGACAAAGAGAAAGGCACAGGAATGTGTGAGCTCTGTCTTCCTCTGAGGTACACAAGCTACTATTTAGGGATTTTTAAAGCACACTCTATTTAATTCTACCTTGCCCTGCGCCCACTGCCTGGTGGAGGAGGAGGATAGAAATGGTAGAGCAGCCCAGCATGAATCTAGAATTTCTACCCCTCACCATGCACCTACATGGTTGGGAGATGTAGGCTTCCTTGTCCCTCAGCCACCTTCTTACCAGCAATTTGTTTGACCTCCAAACCATGCCCATGGAATCCAGGACTCCTGCTATCCACCCCACTTCCCCTGTCCTCACCTCGTGGCCTCTATCATGTTATATGGATTCCCAGGAACCCCGATTTCCTAGCGCAAACCTCAGTTCCAGACAGGTTGCACAAGTGCTGCTCCCAGAAAAGGTCCATGATCCCAAGTAGGGGAATCACTCAGGACAGATAACTCCCTCCTCTCCTCCTTGGGCCTCTACCCAGACCATGAGACTGGTTGATAGGGCTCCCACTTCCCGCCCCACCCCTGTTCTACCAGGGCTTTGGGGAGGCTCAGAGGACAGAGGTCTCTGCCAGCCTTCTGGTCTGGGGAAGCAGCAGAACTATGCAAACACCACTTCTCTCCACCCCCTTACCCTAAATACCCAATTACCTCCTTTTCGGTTCAGAGACTGGACAAACACAGTCCCAGACAGGATGTGAGAAGTCCCAGGGAACCAGTTTGTGAGGAACGACACACAAATCCTGGGTGCATGTCCCCATCTACCTCTCCCTTCTCTCCCAGCATTTGACGATGTCTCAGCAAGTCCATTAGTCCAGCCCTACTGTCACTTCCTGGGTCCCATCCGCCTACCACCTCCTACGTACTGCAACCCCCCAGTCCACAAAATATCGACGGATTCTCATTTCCACTCCAATTGAATGACCCACACGAACAGAACCCGAAGGCTAGCCCATTCTCCTGACCTCAGGATCTTTTGCAGATGGCCCTCTGTCTTTGGAAAGGGGAGGGGGCTCATTTCCACTCCCTGTATCTACTTACCAGATACTTCTCTGTGTCACACTCCTCTCAGAGGATCCCAGATCTCTTGGATGCTGGCCTCTGCCTAGATGTCAGGGAGGAGAGCCCTTTGGAGTAGGACCAAAGAGGAACAGTAATGCAAGGAAGGAAGTGTTTTTTATTTTTATTTTTTTTTGTTTTAGCACTAGTTAATACTTTATGAAAACATACAATCTTGTTTAGAGTGAACAAATTAACGTATCTATAGGACTGTAAACAAAGTCCTGAATAAAGTTACAAATATCTATCATTAACAAACTAGAATATGTCTTCGACATAGCATTTATTTTTATTTTTTTTGTCTGGGTAGCTGCCTGTTTTAATTTATTTATTTATTTATTTATTTATTTATTTATTTATTTTGTCTTTTGTTTTTTTATTTCTTTTTTTTTTTATTTTCCCACTGTACAGCAAGGGGATAAAGTTATCCTTACATGTATACATTACAATTACTTTTTTCCCCCACCCTTTCTTCTGTTGCAACATGAGTATCCAGACAAAGTTCTCAATGCTATTCAGCAGGATCTCCTTGTAAATCTATTCTAAGTTGTGACTGATAGGCCCAAGCTCCCGATCCCTCCCACTCCCTCCCCCTCCCATCAGGCAGCCACAAGTCTCTTCTCCAAGTCCATGATTTTCTTTTCTGAGGAGATGTTCATTTGTGCTGGATATTAGATTCCAGTTATAAGGGATATCATATGGTATTTGTCTTTGTCTTTCTGGCTCATTTCACTCAGGATGAGATTCTCTAGTTCCATCCATGTTGCTGCAAATGGCATGATGTCATCCTTTTTTATGGCTGAGTAGTATTCCATTGTGTATATATACCACTTCTTCCGAATCCAATCCTCTGCCGATGGACATTTGGGTTGTTTCCATGTCCTGGCTATTGTGAATAGTGCTGCTATGAACATGCGGGTGCATGTGTCTCTTTTAAGTAGAGTTTTGTCCGGATAGATGCCCAAGAGTGGGATTGCGGGATCATATGGAAGTTCTATGTATAGATTTCTAAGGTATCTCCAAACTGTTCTCCATAGTGGCTGTACCAGTTTACATTCCCACCAACAGTGCAGGAGGGTTCCCTTTTCTCCACAGCCCCTCCAGCACTTGTTATTTGTGGACTTATGAATGATGGCCATTCTGACTGGTGTGAGGTGATATCTCATGGTAGTTTTGATTTGCATTTCTCTTATAAACAGCGATGTTGAGCATTTTTTCATGTGTTTGTTGGCCATCTGTGTATCTTCTTTGGAGAAATGTCTATTCAGGTCTTTTGCCCATTTTTCCATTGATTGATTGGCTTTTTTGCTGTTGGGTTGTATAAGTTGTTTATATATTCTAGAGATTAAGCCCTTGTCGGTTGCATCATTTGAAACGATTTTCTCCCATTCTGGAAGTTGTCTTTTTGTTTTCTTTTGGGTTTCCTTTGCTGTGCAAAAGCTTTTCAGTTTGATGAGGTCCCATGGGTTTATTTTTGCTCTAATTTCTATTGCTTTGGGAGACTGACCTGAGAAAATATTCATGAGGTTGATGTCAGAGAGTGTTTTGCCTGTGTTTTCTTCTAGGAGTTTGATGGTGTCCTGTCATATATTTAAGTCTTTCAGCCATTTGGAGTTTATTTTTGTGCATGGTGTGAGGGTGTGTTCTAGTTTCATTGCTTTGCATGCAGCTGTCCAGGTTTCCCAGCAATGCTTGCTGAATAGACTTTCTTTTTCCCATTTGATGTTCTTGCCTCCCTTGTCAAAGATTAATTGACCATAGGTGTCAGGGTTTATCTCTGGGTTCTCTATTCGGTTCCATTGGTCTGTCTGTCTGTTTTGATACCAGTACCACACTGTTTTGATGACTGTGGCTTTGTAGTAGTTCTTGAAGTCTGGGAGAGTGATGCCTCCTGCTTGGTTTTTGTTTCTCAGGATTGCTTTGGCGATTCTGGGTCTTTTGTTGTTCCATATAAATGTTTGGATTATTTGTTCTAGTTCTGTAAAAAATGTCATGGGTAATTTGATAGGGATTGCATTGAATCTGCAGTTTGCTTTGGGTAGTATGGCCGTTTTCACAATATTGATTTTCCCAATCCAGGAACATGGAATATCTTTCCATTTCTTTACATCTTCTTTGATTTCTTTGTTGAAAGTTTTATAGTTCTTGGCATATAGGTCCTTTACCTCCTTGGTCAGGTGGATTCCGAGGTATTTGATTTTGTGAGGTGCAATTTTAAAAGATGTCGTATTTTTGTATTCCTTTTCTAATGTTTCATTGCTGGTATGCAGAAATGCAACTAACCTCTGAATGTTAATCTTATATCCTGCTACTTTGCTGAATTTGTTAATCAGTTCAGGGAGTTTTGGGGTTGAGTCCTTAGGGTTTTCTAGGTATAGAATCATGTCATCTGCATACAGTGACAGTTTGATCTCTTCTCTTCCTCTATGGATGCCTTTTATTTCTTTTGTTTGTCTAATTGCTGTGGCTAGGACTTCCAAAACTATGTTGAAGAGCAGTGGTGAGAGGGGGCATCCCTGTCTTGTTCCAGATTTGAGTGAGAAGGCTTTCAGTTTTTCCCCATTGAGGATTATATTTGCTGTGGGTTTATCATAAATGGCTTTGATTATATTCAGGAATGTTCCCTCTATACCCACTTTGGCGAGGGTCTTGATCATGAATGGATGTTGAACTTTGTCAAATGCTTTTTCTGCATCTATTGAGATGATCATATGATTTTTGACTTTTTCTTTGTTAATGTGGTGTATGATGTTGATTGATATGCATGCATACGTTGAACCATCCTTGTGAACCTGGGATGAACCCAACCTGGTCATGGTGTATAATTTTTTTGATATGTTGTTGGATTCGGTTGGCTAAGATTTTGTTGAGAATTTTTGCATCTATATTCATCAATGATATTGGCCGATAGGTTTCCTTTTTGGGGGTATCTCTGCCTGGTTTTGGAATGAGGGTGATGGTGGCCTCATAGAATGTCTTTGGGAGTATTCCTTCTTCTTCAACCTTTTGAAAGAGTTTAAGGAGGATGGGCACCAATTCCTCTTTATATGTTTGATAGAATTCACCTGTGAAGCCATCTGGTCCTGGGCTTTTATTTGTAGGGAGTGATTTTATGACCTCTTCAATTTCATTTCTAGTGATCGGTCTGTTCAGTTGGTCTGTTTCTGCTTGATTCAGTTTTGGCAGGCTGTAAGATTCTAGAAAATTGTCCATTTCTTCCAGATTGTCAAACTTGTTGCCATACAGTTGTTCATAGTATTCTCTTACGGTTTTTTGTATTTCTGCTGTATCCGTTGTGATTTCTCCCTTTTCATTTCTAATTTTGGTGATTTGGGTTCTTTCTCTCCTCTTTTTAGTGAGTCTGGCCAGGGGTTTGTCAATTTTGTTCACCTTTTCAAAGAACCAGCTCTTGGTTTTATTAATTTTCTCTATTGTTTTTTGAGTCTCTATTTTATGGATTTCTTCTTTGATCTGTATAATTTCCTTCCTTCTGCTGACTTTAGGACTTCTTTGTTCTTCTTTTTCTAATTCGTTTAGGTGGAGGGTTAAGTTGTCCATTTGGGATCTTTCTTCTTTTTGGAGAAAGGCCTGTATTGCTATAAATTTCCCTCTGAGCACTGCTTTCGCAGCATCCCATAGGTTTTAAGAGGTTGTGTCTTCATTATCATTTGTTTCAAGGTAGTTTTTAATTTCCTTCTTGATTTCCTCATTGACCCATTGGTTTTTTAGTAGCATGTTGTTTAGTCTCCATGTAGTAGGTTTTTTCTCTTTGCTTTTCCCGTGGTTGATTTCTAATTTCATGGCATTGTGGTCAGAGAAGATACTTGAGATAATTTCTACGCTCCTAAATTTATTGAGGTTAGCTTTGTGTCCCAATATGTGGTCAATTCTTGAGAATGTTCCATGAGCATTTGGGAAGAATGTGTATTCTGCTTTTTTTGGATGTAGTGTCCTGAAGATATCAATTAAGTCTAACTTTTCTATTGTTTCCTTTAGGATCTCTGTTGCTTTATTGGTTTTCTGTCTAGAGGATCTGTCCAGTGATGTGAGGGGGGTATTTAGGTCTCCTACTATGATTGTATTCTCATCAATATCTCCCTTTATGTCTGTTAATATTTGTTGTGTGTATCTGGGTGTTCCTATGTTTGGGGCATATATGTTGATGATAGTAACATCCTCTCCTTGGATGGATCCCTTAATCATTAAATAGTGTCCTTCTTTGTCTTTCTTTATGTCTTTTGTTTTAAAGTCTAATTTGTCTGATATGAGCGTTGCGACTCCTGCTTTTCTGTCATGTCTATTGGCGTGAAATATTTTTCCTCACCGGAAGGCAATGTTTTGCTTGAATGTCCTGCCTCTTACCGCGCCACCCCCCACCCTGGCCCCCTGCAATCACTGTACACTATGTGGGGGAAGCCTATTTTAACAACATGTGAAAGGTAGCTGAGGGAATGATAATATGGAACAAAACCACTGGGAAAAGATGGCTAAATATCAATGTTTCTAGAGTCCAGGGAAAACCACCCATCTCCTGCTTACCTCAAAAGTTGAGGCCTTCTGGGAAGAGTCCATTCTAGGTTGGTCTCTATTCCTAGCTTTCCTTGAGGATTGCCTCTTTCTCCCCCTTGCAAAGAGGAAGTCCCCTCCGCTAATATCCTTCATCCTAGGGATTTCTTATTCTCTCAACAGTGGGCTCTAGCCACATCTCCACCCTCCTCTGAATATGCAAATGCAGACAGACACTCACACACATGCCATAGTATTATCAGTAGTATAGAATAATCCCTAACCCATACATTTCTCAAAATTTAAATTGGTAGTCTAGATTAATGTCCAGAACTTAGTCTGCATCTCTGGGACCTCCAACCTCATTTCCTAATTGCCTGGCCATTACTGGTGCACTAATCTCTCATTGTCAGTTGGGCCTTCCATGGGGATGTAGGTATCAGCACACTTTCAATAGTCTGAAGTATGCATTAAGTAGTTCGTAAATTTAACAAAGTCAGTGTCTCCAGTTGATCTAATCTTTACTCTTACCTTTTAAAAGATTTAACCCCTGCAGATAACTACTGTTTCTCTGGCATCTCCATATAATCCTGTCGTAGTGGTTGCCCTCATCAGCATACAATCAGGCTCCCCTATCCTACATTTTAAACAGTACCTTCACTCATTGACACTTTCCTACCAATTATTGTTCCATATGTCTGCTGCTCTTCACAGAAAAACTTTCATGATACAGTTGTCTCTCCCTCCACCAAGTCCTACATCACCTTCTGTCCTCTAAACTGCCTTTTTCTTGTTCCCCAATATCTAGAATGATGTCAAGTCAAAGTATCATTCCACTGCTCCTGTTTGACTTCTTAGTAGCATTGAATGTGCTGCCTACTTCTGCTTCCTTGAAATCTACTGGATTTCATGAAATCTTTCTTTCTTGCTTTGGGAATCCTACTCTTTTACTCTTTTTTTTTTCTCCTTACCCTCTAAATTTGTCTACAGTTTGACATGCTCTAGGCTGTGGCTTTGGGCTATACTAAATTCTCCAGGTATCATTTCTACTCTAGCAGAGAAATGCATTTGGGACTATATCATTTCCTACTAGAAACTTTATATTTATTTGTTTTATAAGTAATTTAAATACTGTACATGTTATACATAGTCATATTTTATATGCATGCATATAGGCATATGTAGGTAATCCTAGCAAAACATTCTGAACACTCTGGGTACCTTTAGAGATTTTTTCTTATTTTTATTTTTCTTATTTATTTATTTTTATAACTCAATGAATTTATTACATTTATAGTTGTACAGTGATCATCACAATCCAATTTTATAGGATTTCCATCCAACAACTCCAGCACATCCCCCCACCCCCAAAACTGTCTCATTTGAAAACCATAAGTTTTTCAAAGTCTGGGAGTCAATATCTGTTCTGAGTAATATTCCATTGTGTATATGTACCACATCTTCTGGATCCACTCCTCTGTTGATGGACATTTAGGTTGTTTCCATATCTTGGCTATTGAAAAGAGTGCTGCAATGAACATCGGAGTACATGTGTCTTTTCAAGTCGTGATTTTCTCTGGATAGATGCCCAGGAGTGGGATTTCTGGATCAAGTGGTAGTTCTATGTTTAGTTTTCTGAGGAATCTCCGTACTGTTTTCCATAGTGGTTGCACCAATTTACATTCCCACCAACAGTGTACTAGGGTTCCTTTTTCTCCACACCCTCTCTAGCACTTACTGTTTGTAGACTTTTGGATGATGGCCATTCTGGCTGGTGTCAGGTGGTACCTCAGAGTGGTTTTGATTTGCATGTCTCTAATAATGAGTGATGTTGAACATCTTTTCATGTGTTTTTTGGCCATCTGTATGTCTTCTTTGGAGAAGTGTCCTTTAGATCTTCTGCCCATTTTTTAATGAGGTTGTTTTTTTTTTTTTTTTGGTATGGAGCTGCAGAAGGTGTTTATAAATTTTGGAGATTAATCCCTTGTCAGTTGATTCATTTGCAAAGATGTTCTCCCATTCTGTGGGTTGTCTTTTCATTTTGCTTATATAAATTTTGGAGATTAATCCCTTGTCAGTTGATTCATTTGCAAAGATGTTCTCCCATTCTGTGGGTTGTCTTCTCATTTTGCTTAGGGTGTCCTTTGCTATGCAGAAACTTTTATGTTTAATTATGTCCCATTTGTTTATTTTTGTTTTTATTGTCAATACTCTAAGAGGTGGATCTGAGAAGATGTTGCTGTCATTTATGTCAGAGAGTGTTTGGCCTCTGTTTTCCTCTAAGAGTTTGATAGTGTCTGGTCTCATATCTAGGTCTTAGATCCATTTGGAGTTTATTTTTGTGGGTGGTGTTAGGGAGTGTTCTAATTTCATTCTTTTTCTATGTGGCCGTCCAGTTTTCCAAGCACCACTTATTGAACAAGCTGTCCTTTCTCCATTGTATATTATTGCCATCTTTATCATAGATTCATTGGCTGTAGGTGCATGAGTTGAATTCTGGGCTTCCCATCCTGTTCCACGGATCTATATGTCTGTCTTTGTGCCAGTACCATATGGTTTTGGTGATTGTTGCTTTGTAGTATAGTCTGAAGTCCGGGAGCCTGATTCCTCCAGCTCCAGTTTTCTTTTTCAGGATGTCTTTGACTATTCTGGGTCTTTTGTGCTTCCAAACAACCTTTAAAATACTTTTTTTGAGTTCTGTGAAAAATGTTCTTGGTAATTTGATAGGGATCACATTGAATATGTAGATAGCCTTGGGTAGTATAGTCATTTTGATAATATTGACTCTTTCAGTCCAAGAGCATGGTATGTCTTTCCATCTATTTGTGTCATCCTTGAATTCTTTCATCAGTGTCTTATAATTTTCAGAGTACAGGTCTTTTGTCTCTTAATGTAGGTTTACTCCCAGGTATTTTATTCTTTAGGATGCAATAGTAAACAGGATTGCTTCCCTAATTTCTCTTTCTGATCTTTCATTGTTGGTGTATAGAAATGCAGTTGATTTCTGTGTATTAATTCTGTGTAGTAATTTTGTATCCTGTGACTATGCCAAATTAATTGATGAGCTCTAACAATTTTCTTATTTTTAAAAAGCAAATTTATTAAGACATAATTCAAGTACCATGAAACCCACCCTTTATAGTATACAAAATCTTGTTTTTTATATACACAGAATTGTGCAATCTCAACAAAATCTAATTTAAAAGGGTTTTTACCTTTTTAGAAAATTTTTTGTTACTATTTTCCCCAACACACTTTTTTATTCCACTGTACAGCATGGGGACCCAGTTACACATACATGTATACATAATTTTTTCTCCCATTGTCGTACTGTGTTGTCAGTATCTAGACATAGTTCTCAGTGCTACACAGCAGGATCTCATTGTTAATCCATTCCAAAAGCAATAGTTTGCATCCATTAACCACAAGCTCCCACTCCCTCCCACTCCCTCCCCCACCCCCATGCAACCATAAGTCTCTTCTCCAAGTCCATGATTTTCTTTTCTGAGGAGATGTTCATTTGTGCCCTATGTTAGATTCCAGATATAAGTGACATCACATGGTATTTCTCTTTCTCTTTCTGACTTAGTTCACTCAGTTTGAGAGTCTCTAGTTCCATCCATGTTGCTGCAAATGGAATTCTGTTGTTCTTTCTTATGGCTGAGTAGTATTCCATTGTGTATATATACCACTTCTTCCGAATCCAATCATCTGTCCTTGGACATTTGAGTTGTTTCCATGTCCTGGCTATTGTGAATAGTTCTGCAATGAACATGCGGGTGCATGAGTCTTTTTCCAGGGAAGTTTTGTCCAGGTATATGCCCAAGAGTGGGATTGCGGGATCATATGGAAGTTCTATGTGTAGATATATAAGGTACCTCCATACTGTTTTCCATAGTGGTTGTACCAGCTTACATTCCCACCAACAGTGCAGGAGGGTTCCCTTTTCCCCATACCCCCTCCAGCACTTGTTATTTGTGGACATATTAATGACGGCCATTCTGAATGGTGTGAGGTGGTATCTTGTGGTAGTTTTGATTTGCATTTCTCTAATAATCAGCGATGTTGAGCATTTTTTTCATGTGCTTGTTGGCCATCTGTATATCTTCCTTAGAGACATGTCTATTCAGGTCTTTTGCCCATTTTTCTATTGATTGATTGGCTTTTTTGCTGTTGGGTTGTATAAGTTGCTTGTATATTTTAGAGATTAAGCCCTTGTCAGTTGCATCATTTGAAACTATTTTCTCCATTCTGTAAGTTGTCTTTTTGGGTTTTTTTATGGTTTCCCTTGCTGTTCAAAAGCTTTTCAGTTTGATGAGGTCCCATGGGTTTATTTTTGCTCTAATTTCTATTGCTTTGGGAGACTGACCTGAGAAAATATTCATGAGGTTGATGTCAGAGAGTGTTTTGCCTGTGTTTTCTTCTAGGAGTTTGATGGTGTCCTGTCATATATTTAAGTCTTTCAGCCATTTGGAGTTTATTTTTGTGCATGGTGTGAGGGTGTGTTCTAGTTTCATTGCTTTGCATGCAGCTGTCCAGGTTTCCCAGCAATGCTTGCTGAATAGACTTTCTTTTTCCCATTTGATGTTCTTGCCTCCCTTGTCAAAGATTAATTGACCATAGGTGTCAGGGTTTATCTCTGGGTTCTCTATTCTGTTCCATTGGTCTGTCTGTCTGTTTTGATACCAGTACCACACTGTCTTGATGACTGCAGCTTTGTAATACTGCTTGAGGTCTGGGAGAGTTATGCCTCCTGCTTGGTTTTTGTTTCTCAGGATTGCTTTGGCAATTCTGAGTTTTTTGTTGTTCCATATAAATTTTTGGATTGTTTGTTGTAGTTCTGTGAAAAATGTCATGGGTAATTTGACAGGGATTGCACTGAATCTGTATATTGCTTTGGGTATTATGGGCATTTTTACAATATTAATTTTTCCAATCCAGGAGCATGGAATATCTTTCCATTTCTTTACATCTTCTTTAATTTTCTTTGTGTGTGTGTGTGTGTGTGTGTGTGTGTGTGTGTGTGTGTGTGTTTTCTTTAAAATTTCTTTTTTTTCCCACTGTACAGCAAGGGCATCAAGTTATCCTTACATGTATACATTACATTTTTTCCCCACCCTTTGTTCTGTTGCAACATGAGTATCTAGACATAGTTCTCAATGCTACTCAGCAGGATCTCCTTGTAAATCTATTCTAAGTTGTGTCTGATAACCCCAAGCTCCTGATCCCTCCAACTCCCTCCCTCTCCCATCAGGCAGCCACAAGTCTATTTTCCAAGTCTATGATTTTCTTGATTAATGTTTTATAGTTCTCAACATATAGGTTCTTTGCCTCCTTAGTCAGGTGTATTCCAAGGTTTGATTTTTTGGGGTGCAATTTTAAAAGGTATTGTGTTTTTGTACTCCTTTTCTAATATTTGTTAGTATAAATAAATGTTACTGATTTCTGAATGTTAATCTTATATCCTGCTACTTTGCTGAATTTGTTGATCAGTTCAAGTAGTTTTGGGGTTGAGTCCTTAGGATTTTCTATATATAGTATCATGTCATCTGCATACAGTGAGTTCACATTGTGACTCAGCCGAAATGAACCTGACTGGATTCCATGAGGTTTTTACCTTTTAAAATGAAACCCTATATCAGTACATCTAAAATACCTACAATCCAAATTTGAAATCAGCTAATACCAGATCTTCAAAGTACATGAATGAATTACTGACAATAATAAAGGAATAAATGGACAAATCCTCTCTCATTATTGTGGACCTTTAACATCTTTCTGCCAGATATTTACACTAGACAAAAAAATCACAAAGGATATTAAGTTGAACACCAGCAAACAACTTGACCTAACTGATATTCATGAAACCTAACACTTACCAAATTCAGAATATACATTCTTTGTGAGTGCACATGAGCTATGCACCAAGATAGAATGATTTCTGGGCCACAACATAGCTCAATAATTATCAGAAGACTGATATTATTCAGTGAGTATTATCCAGCCAGATCATTATTAAATGAGGTATCTATAATAAGAAGATATCAAAAATACCAAAATGAAACAATATATTTCTAAATTATGCATTCAGGAAGAAATTACAAGAGAATTTATAAAACATTTTTTAATTTTATTTTTTATTAAAATACAGTTGATTTACACTGTTGTGCCTATTTCTGCTGTACAGCAAAATGACCCAGTTATACATATATATACATTTTTTTCTTCATATTATCTTCCATCATGTTCCGTCCCAAGAGACTGGATATAGCTCCCTGTGCTATACAGTAGGACCTCATTGCTTATTCATTCTAAAGGTAATAGTTTGCATCTACTAACCCTAAACTTCCAGTCCATCCCACTCCCTTCTCCCTTGGCAACCACAAATCTGTTCTCCATGTCTGAGAGTCTCTTTCTATTTTTCATATAGGTTCTTTTGTGCTATAGTTTAGATTCCATATATTAAGTGATATTATATGGCAATTGTCTTTCTCTTTCTGACTTACCTCTAGTATGAGAATATCCAGTTATATCCACGTTGTTGCAAATGGCATTATTTCATTATTTTTGTGACTGAATAGTATTCCATTGTGTATATATACCACGTCTTCTTAATTCAGTCATCTGTTGATGGACACTTAGCATTGTGAATAGTGCTACAATGAACATAGGGGTGCATGTATCTTTTTGAATTATAGTATTGTCTGGATATATGCCCAAGAGTGGGATTGCTGGATCATATGGTAGTTCTATAATTAATTTCCTGAGGAACTTTCATACTGTTCTCCATGGTGGTTGTTCCAATTTACATTTCTACCAGCAATATAGGAGGATTCCCTTTTCTCCACACCCTCTCCAGCATTTGTTATTTGTAGATTTATTAATGACAGGCATTCTGGCCACTGTGAGGTGGTAGCTGATTGTAGTTTTTATTTGCGTTTCTCTAATAATTAATGATGTTGAGCATCTTTTCATGTGCCTATTGGTCATCCATATGTCTTCTTTGGAGAAATGTCTATTTAGGTCTTCTTCCCATTTTTCAATTGGGTTGCTTATTTGTTTGGTTGGTTTTTCTTTTTATGGCCACACTCATGGCATATGGAAGTTCCCAGGCTAGGGTTCAAATCGGAGCTGCAGCTGAGGCCTATGCTACAGCCACAGCAAGACCAGACAAGCTGCATATGAGACCTACACCACAGCTTGTGCCATTGCCAGATCCTTAACCCATTGAGCGAGGCCAGGGATCAAACCCACATCCTCATGGAGACTACATCTCTTCCTTAACCTGTTCAGCCACAATGTAAACTCTAAGTTGTTTGTTTTCATTGTTGAGTTGTATGAGTTGTTTCTATATTTTGGAGATAAAGCCCTGGTTGGTTTCATCGTTTGTAAAGATGTTCTCCCGTTTGCTGCATTGTCCTTTTGTTTATGGTTTCCTTTGCTGTGCAAAAAAATTGGGTTTAATTAGGTCCCATTGGTTTATTTTTGTTTTTATTGTCATTATTCTAGGAGATGTAACAAACAAGATATTGCTGTGATTTTGTCAAAGAACGTTGTGCCTATGTTTTCCTCTAGGAGTTTTATAGTATTTACATTTAGGTTTTTAATCCATTTTGAGTTTATTTTTGTATATGGTATTAGAGAATGTTCTAATTTCATTCTTGGTTACATGTAACTGTCCAGGTTTCCCAGCACTACTTATTGAAGATACTGTCTTTCTTTTACTGTATTTTCTTCCTTCTTTGTCTTAGATTAGTTGACCATAGGTGCTTGGGTTAATTTCTGGGCTTTCTATCCTGTTCCATTTATCTATATTCTTGCTTTTGTGCCAGTACCATAGTGTTTTGATGACTATAGCTTTGTAGTATAGTCTGAAGTCAGGAAGCCTGATTTCTCTACTTCCTTTTTGCTCTTACAATATTGCTTTGCCAACTAGGAGTCTTTTGGTTTCTATACAAATTTTAAAATATTTTGTCCTAGTTATTTGACAAATGTCATTGGTAATTTGATAGGTGTTGTGTTGAATCTGTAGATTGCCTTGTGTAGTATGCTCATTTTGACAATATTGGTTCTTCCAATCCAAGAGCATGGTACCTATTCCCATCTGTTTGTGTCATCTTCGATTTCTTTCATTGTTGTCTTATAGTTTTCAGAGTATAGGTCTTTTGTTCCTTAGGTAGGTTTATTCCTAGGTATTTAATTCTTTTTAATGTGATGGTAAATGGGATTGTTTCCCTAATTTCTCTTTCTGATCTTTCATTGTTATTATATAGAAATCCAATATATTTCTGTGTATTGATTTTGTATCCTGCAACTTTACCAAATTAATTGATGAGCTATAACATTTTTCTGTAGTGTCTTATATGTGGAATCTAAGAAAAAAACTAATAAATATAACAAAAAGAAAAATCTCACAGATATAGAGAACAAACTAGTGGTTACTAATAGGAAGAGGGAAGAAGAGGGGGAAAATGGGGTAAGTGATTAAGGGGCACAAACTACTATGTATAAAGTAAATAAGCTACAAAGACATATTGCACAGCACAGGAAATATAGCCAATATTTAATAATAGCTATAAGTGGAGTATAATCAATAAAAATTTTGAATAACTATATTATAGAACTGGAACTAATATCAATTTTAAATCAATTCTACCTCAATAGAAATTCTAGTGTTATAACAGTAAGCAAATAAATGCCACTTTAAATAATATAACTCCAAATATCTAAGAATAAATCTAGTAAAATTGTACAAAATTACAATACCAAAAACTACAAAATATCACTGAGAAATTTTAGAAGACCTTAGTAGATGCAGAAATACTAAAAAACTCAATAGTTTTATGTTAATTCTCCCCCAAACTGATCTATAGATTCATTTTGATCCCTATTAAAACTGCAGCAGACTTTTTGAAGAAATCGACAAATAGATTCAAAAATTACATAGAAAAAAATTAGATGAGTCAAGATAATCTCAAAAATATCACTTACATTACCCTACTTCAAGACTTGCTAAAGTTGCAGTAATCAAGACTAAAAGGGATTGACATAAGAGTAGACAAATAAATAAATGGAAAATAAAAGAAAATAATGGACTCTAGAAATAGACCCACATTCATGGTCAACTGATATTCATCCAAGGCATTAAGCAAATTCAGTAGGTCACAGTGTCAGTATCCTCTAGCCAAAGGCTTCCAGAAACATGCCTGTAATCAAACAAGTTGCAACAAGTGAGAAGACACAAAATGGAGAATCATGGGTTGTATCAATAGGCGAGGGTTTAAAAGAATCTAAGGATTTGAGCTTTGGTTGAATGATTTGGAGAGTGTCTAACAAAGGGAAGGTTCAATCTAGATTGAAGATTGGAAGACATGGGCAATTTTGTGATTGGATATCTCAATACAGGTTATATATAGGGAGAAAAGACCAGAAGGAGGATAAACTTCTAATTGGCAAAGGAAAGGTAATCATTTATTTTGGCCAAGAGAGGGAGGGTATAATATTTTATGGGTGGCACAGGGACATGTTTTCCTTGTGCTTAGACGATTATGGAGCAACCATGCTTTATCTCATTGTATCATGGTATCAGAGTAACATTGTCTGAGACTGGTATTTGTTGAAAACGCTTTTGTTTGTTAGGAGAATAACATAGCTCACCTGTGAATGCCAGGCCAGCTTCTGGATGTTAGGGACTCTTTTATCATTCTCAAGGAAAGCAGTTTTTTAATGTAAATAATCTTTTGGGGTGAATAATTTTAGACTGATGAAATAAAATTTCTATTTTAAGGCAGAACAAGAAAAAATTAAACACAAAATTCTGTCTTTGTGTTTGGGCCTTCTCCCTCCCTAATGAGCAGTGTGCATCTCCATTATACATTAACCACAGCTCCTCAAAAATGGGAGTGCCTGCTCAACCGTAAAGGTAAATTTTTTCCTGGAAAAGAATAGAGTTCTTTCCCAACTCCATAAGGGTTGATGGTGACTTACTGTTCTTTTTATATGTGTTTACAATTGAGCAGGCACTCCCAAATATCTTCAAATCCCAGGACCACCAAATTTAACTGGAAATTCTTAATTTTCTGACATTGAATTATCCTAAACAAGAACAAATGAAAATTTTCTATTTGTTTGAGTTTACTTTGTGTTTTTTACAAATATTAGTAATATTGCTCAGTATATGTAAAAAGTATTCCTTTTTTTTTATTTTCCCACTGTACAGCAAGGGGGTCAGGTGATCCTTACATGTATACATTACAACTACATTTTTCCCCCAGCTTTTCTTCTGTTGCAACATGAGTATCTAGACAAAGTTCTCAATGCTATTCAGCAGGATCTCCTTGTAAATCTATTCTAAGTTGTGTCTGATAAGCCCAAGCTCCCGATCCCTCCCACTCCCTCCCCCTCCCATCAGGCAGCCACAAGTCTCTTTTCCAAGTCCTGGAATCTAATATCCAGAAAAAATGAACATCTCCTCAGTAAAAAGTATTCCTATGTATCTTTCCTATTTTAAATGTATTTATACTCAACCCCAAAACTCCTTGAACTGATTAACAAATTCAGCAAAGTAGCAGGATATAAGATTAACATTCAGAAGTCAGTTGCATTTCTGTATACCAGCAATGAAATTTTAGAAAAGGAATACAAAAATACGACATCTTTTAAAATTGCACCTCACAAAATCAAATACCTCGGAATCCACCTGACCAAGGAGGTAAAGGACCTATATGCCAAGAACTATAAAACTTTCATCAAAGAAATCAAAGAAGATGTAAAGAAATGGAAAGATATTCCATGTTCCTGGATTGGGAAAATCAATATTGTGAAAACGGCCATACTACCCAAAGCAAACTGCAGATTCAATGCAATCCCTATCAAATTACCCATGACATTTTTCACAGAACTAGAACAAACAATCCAAACATTTATATGGAACCACAAAAGACCCAGAATCGCCAAAGCAATCCTGAGAAACAAAAACCAAGCAGGAGGCATCACTCTCCCAGACTTCAAGAACTACTACAAAGCCACAGTCATCAAAACAGTGTGGTACTGGTATCAAAACAGACAGACAGACCAATGGAACAGAATAGAGAACCCAGAGATAAACCCTGACACCTATGGTCAATTAATCTTTGACAAGGGAGGCAAGAACATCAAATGGGAAAAAGAAAGTCTATTCAGCAAGCATTGCTGGGAAACCTGGACAGCTGCATGCAAAGCAATGAAACTAGAACACACCCTCACACCATGCACAAAAATAAACTCCAAATGGCTGAAAGACTTAAATATATGACAGGACACCATCAAACTCCTAGAAGAAAACACAGGCAAAACACTCTCTGACATCAACCTCATGAATATTTTCTCAGGTCAGTCTCCCAAAGCAATAGAAATTAGAGCAAAAATAAACCCATGGGACCTCATCAAACTGAAAAGCTTTTGCACAGCAAAGGAAACCCAAAAGAAAACAAAAAGACAACTTCCAGAATGGGAGAAAATCGTTTCAAATGATGCAACTGACAAGGGCTTAATCTCTAGAATATATAAGCAACTTATACAACTCAACAGCAAAAAAACCAATCAATCAATGGAAAAATGGGCAAAAGACCTGAATAGACATTTCTCCAAAGAAGATATACAGATGGCCAACAAACACATGAAACAATGCTCAACATCGCTGATTATAAGAGAAATGCAAATCAAAACTACCATGAGATACCACCTCACACCAGTCAGAATGGCCATCATTCATAAGTCCACAAATAACAAGTGCTGGAGGGGCTGTGGAGAAAAGGGAACCCTCCTGCACTGCTGGTGGGAATGTCAACTGGTACAGCCACTATGGAGAACAGTTTGGAGATACCTTAGAAATCTATACATAGAACTTCCATATGATCCCGCAATCCCACTCTTGGGCATCTATCCGGACAAAACTCTACTTAAAAGAGACACATGCACCCGCATGTTCATAGCAGCACTATTCACAATAGCCAGGACATGGAAACAACCCAAATGTCCATCGGCAGAGGATTGGATTCGGAAGAAGTGGTATATATACACAATGGAATACTACTCAGCCATAAAAAAGGATGACATCATGCCATTTGCAGCAACATGGATGGAACTAGAGAATCTCATCCTGAGTGAAATGAGCCAGAAAGACAAAGACAAATACCATATGATATCCCTTATAACTGGAATCTAATATCCAGCACAAATGAACATCTCCTCAGAAAAGAAAATCATGGACTTGGAGAAGAGACTTGTGGCTGCCTGATGGGAGGGGGAGGGAGTGGGAGGGATCGGGAGCTTGGGCCTATCAGTCACAACTTAGAATAGATTTACAAGGAGATCCTGCTGAATAGCATTGAGAACTTTGTCTAGATACTCATGTTGCAACAGAAGAAAGGGTGGGGGAAAAAAGTAATTGTAATGTATACATGTAAGGATAAATTTATCCCCTTGCTGTACAGTGGGAAAATTTTTAAAAAATTGTATTTATTGTAATTCTTTGCAATCTCTAATTAGTGTTTTTTTATATAAAAGCTATTAAAATATTTATGGTAACTTACTATCTGGCTTATCGTATTGAACTGTCTTCTCGTTTGAAAAAATCTTATCATTGATTCTGTTGAGTGTTTCAGTTATATGAACATATCCTCTGAAAATAGAGGTAGTTTTTGTTTTGTTTTGTCTTTTTGTCTTTTCTAAGGCCACACCCGCGGCACATGGAGGTTTCCAGGCTAGGGTTCTAATCAGAGCTGTGGCTGCCGGCCTATGCCAGAGCCACAGCAACGCCAGATCTGAGCTACGTCTGTGACCTACACCACAGCTCACCGCAGTGCCGGATCCTTAACTCACTGAGCAAGGCCAGGGATCAAACCTACAACCTCATGGTCCCTAGTCGGATTTGTTAACCACTGAGCCACGATGGGAACTCCATAGAGGTAGTTTTAATTTTTCAAGTTCTTATACCTCAAATTGATCTCTAACTGATTTATCTAATTGCATTAGTTAATACCTCTAGGGGAATAATGAATATTGAAGGGGTGTGCATCCTTTCCTTTGTCTTGATCTCTTAAAGTCTTTTTTATGAGTTTCATTTTTATTCATTTATTTACATTTAGATTTCACCTGTAAGAGAGATATATGATATTTTTCTTTGTCTGACTTATTTCACTTAGCATGATGGTCTCGATGTCCATCCATGCTCTCAAAAGTGGAAATGTCAATTTTTTCTATGGCTAAATAATATTCCATTCCACAGTTTCTTTATCCATTCATCCATTAATGAACACTTAGGTTGTTTCCATATCATGGATTATGTAAAATGGATTCAGTGTATCAATACTAAGAAAGTTGATGAATTTAGTACAAAGTGTGCATTTGTGTGTATAATACACAATATTTATGTATTATGAGTCTGTATCATTCTTTTTGGTGTTGTATTATTAAGTTTAAGTATCAATGTTTTAGTGGCCTCACCCCAAAACAATTGTGCAGTTTTCCTTCATTTTCAATGCTCTGGAACAGTGCTAGAGCACTGGGACTATCTGGTCTTTGAATATTGGGAGATTTCCCCTTTGAAATCATGTAAGCCTAGTGCTTTCTTGGGATAGTTATAATTTTATTTTTTTCTTTCTATAGAAATTGATTCCTTTCTGCTTTCTATCTCTAATAGATTCAACTGTAATAAACATTGTTTTTCTGTGGAATCATACATTTCATCTAGGTTTCAATTTCATATATATATATACATAGTGCACAGAAAGATATTTTATTATTTTTTTAAAATACTACTGTTTCAATGGTTATCCCTTATACTGTCTTAGATTGTACATTTGTAATTGCTATGTTTTTATTAAGTTGTCTATTTAGTGATTTTTTTTACTGAAATCCTATCATTTTATTAACTAGATCTGGCATTTATCTCTCCTTTAACTCATTATTTTCCCTTTTCTTCTTTACTTTCCTTCTTTGGCTTTCTTTTCATTTATTTTGCTGCTCTTTTTAAAATAGATTTTTAAAAATTCCACGTGGAAGTCCTTGTGTGATTTCATGTTTTATTTTTAATTTATAGTCTTATTACATTGTAATCAGATACTGCTGTTTGTCATACTTCTTTAAGGAATAAGATGAAGTTTTATTTGTAAGCTAAAGATAAAGATTTTTAAGCAAAGTCCAGATAGCCAAAAGGGTTTTTTAAGTTTATATATGTGTATATGCAGGCTATAAATGAAAAAATTGAAAATAATTTTATTTTTTACCATTAACATGAACTTCTGTTTATCAAAAGATACTATTCAGAGAATAAAAAGGTAAGTCACAGAATGCTATGCATAGTTGCAATACAAGTCTGCTAAAATGTTATCTTGTTTAATATATGTAAAGAACAATAAAAATTAATTTTAAAAAACAAGACAGATAAATCAATAGAAAAATGCAAAACTGTGGACTAGGTACTTCACAAAACAAGATTCCAAATTACTAAAAATTATATGATAAAAGGGCTTGATATCATTATGCAAGAGGTATTAAACCTATAATGACACGCCTATGGCACATCTTACATGACAACTTTTTTATTGACGTATAATGGATTTATAATATTGTGTTGTAAATCAGATGTACAACAAATAATTTGGGGGAGATTTTAAGATTATATTCATTTATACGTTATTACAAGATATTGGGTATAATTCCCTGTGCTATACAGTAAGTCTTTTTTGTTTCTCTACTTTATGTATAGTAGTTTATATCTGTTAACCCCATACTCCTAATTTGTCCCCCACTCCCTTTCTCCTTTGGTTACTATTAGTTGGTTTTCTACATCTGTGAGTCTGTTTTGTAAATATATTCATTTGTATTATTTTTTAGTTTGCACATATAAGTGCTATCATATAGTATTTGTCTTTCTCTAACTTATTTCACTAATCATAATATGGCTGAATAATATTCCATTGTATGTATATACCATATCTTCTTAAGCTAATAGTCTATTGAGGGGCATTTGGGTTTCTTCCATTCCTTGTCAATTATAAATAGTGGGGCTATGAACATTGGGGTGCATGTACCTTTTCAAATTAGAGGGTTTTTTTTCCAGATATTTATACAGAAATGGGATGGCTGGATCATATGGTGGCTCCATTTTTAGTTTTTTAAGGAACTTCCATACTGTTTCCATAGTGGCTGCACCAATGTACATTCCCACCAAAAGTGTAGGAGGGTTCCTTTTTCTCCACACACTCTCCAGCACTCATTATTTGTAGACTTTTTGATGGCCGTTCTGACCTGACATGGTACATCATTGTAGATCTGATTTGCGTTTCTCTAATAATTATCAATGCTGAGCACCTTTTCATGTGATGGTTATCCATTGTGTATCTTCTTTGGATGTCTATTTAAGTCTTCTGCCCATTTTTTGATTGGGTCATTTGCTTTTTTTTAAACTGAGTTGTGCGAGATATTTGTATATGTTGGAAATTAAGCCCTTGTTGGTCACATGGTTTGCAGATATTTTCTCCCAGTCTGTAGGTTGTCTTTTCGTTTTGTTTATAGTTTGCTTTGCTGTGTAAAGCTTTTAAGTTTGATTAGGTCCCATTTGGTCATTTTTGCTTTTATTTCTTTTGACTTAGGAGACTGACCTAAGAAAGTATTAGTATGATTTATACCAAATAGTGTTTTTTCTATGATCTCTTCTGGGAGTTTTATGGTATCATGTCTTACATTTAGGTCTTTAAACCACATTGAGCTTATTTTTGCACATAGTGTGAGGGAATATTCTAATTTTATTGTTTTACATGTGGCTGTCCAGCTTTCCCAACCTCACTTGTTGAAAAGACAGTCTTTTCTCCATTACAAATTCTTCCATCTTTTGTCATAGATTAATTGACCATAGATGTGTGGGTTTATTTCTGGACTTTATCATGTTCCATTGATCTATATGTCTGTTTCTGTGCTGATACCACTCTGTTTTGATTGCTGTATCTTTATAGTATAGTCTGAATTCTGGAAGAGCTATATATTTAGCTTTGTTCTTTTTTTTCGAAACACAGCTGCTATCTATGCCACACCTGTGGCAATGCCAGATCCTTAATCCACTGTGCAGGGTGGGAGAATAAACCCATGCCTCAGCAGCAACCCCAGCCTCTGCAAAGACAATGCTAGATCCTTAACCCTCTGTGCCACAGTAGAAACTCCCCAGCTTTGTTCTTTTTCCTCAGTATTGCTTGGAAAATTCTGGGTCTTTTGTGGCTCAATATAAATTTCAGGATTAATTTTTCTAGTTCTGTGAAAAACATCATGGGTATTTTGATAGGGATTGCATGAAATCTGTAGGTTGGTCCGGGTAGTACAGTCATTTTAAGAATATTAATTCTTCCAATCCAAGAGCACAAGATAGCTTTCCATTCTTTGAGTAACCTTCAATTTCCTTTATTGTTTTAGTTTTTAACATATAGGTCTTTCCTATCTGCCAACTTGAATGGCTCAAAACAGAAAAAACAATGCCCACTTTTGATGAAATTGTGAGGAAATTTGTATTGTAATACACAGATGATCAAAGTGTAAATTGACATGACTGTTTTGGAAATCTCTTTGGTAGCATATAATAAAGATGAACTTATGCAATTTTCTGTGACATAGAACTTCCACATCTGGATAAATACTCAGGGAAATCCATATACATGAGTATAATTATCACAGAAAAATACAAAATTGTCCCTACAACACAATACGAAATATCCCAGATGAAAAATAAATACTTGAATGTCCATAATGATTAAAATTTAATGAGTAAATTATACTCTATTCATATGATGGAATACAATGTAACATTATAATGATTGAATAACTACCAGACCCAGGAGCATGGATAAAACACAGGAAAATGATGTTAACTGAAAGGATCTAAACACAAAAGACGCTACAACATATGATTCAATTTACATAAATTTAAAACCAGACAAAACCGAACCATGATACTGGCAGTGTGGATTGTGGTTACTTTTGCAGAAGAGGAATCAGGATGACTGGAAAGTGGCACAGAGGGCCTTGTGGGGAGTTATAAAATATACTACCATTTGTGATGAGTGGGATTTACATAGGTATGCTCACTTTGTGAAATTTTATGGAGCAGCACACTCATAATTTCTATACTTTTCCATATGTTTGTTATACTTTAATAGATGTACATATGAAAAAACTGGGAGATGGAGGAGTGTATAGCAGGAAGTACAATGGAGTTATCCTGAAATTTGATTCTCCAGACCAGGGAATTTCCTGACTCTAAGAAAATTTAAATATGCAATTAAAAATAATTATGGTTTCAAATATGTAGTGTTTTGAGATTATTTTTCCTTAACCTTGGATGAATCTTCTAAGAATGAATATCTCATCAGTTAAGAAGAAATTCAATTAAATCATTAACGAAAGATGCACTTCTTGGAGTTCCCCTTGTGGCTCAGCAGTAATGAACCCGACTATGATCCATAAGTATGTGGGTTGGATCCCTGGCCTTGCTCAATGGGTTAAGGATCCAGCATTGCCGTGAGCTGTGGTGTAGGTCCCAGATGCGGCTTGGATGCCAAATTACGATGGCTGTGGCATAGGCAAGCAGCTGCAGCTCCTATTTAATTCCTAGCCTGGGAACTTCCAAATGCCACAGGTGCAGCCCTAAAAAGGAAAAAAAATGCATTTCTTTCTTGTTCCCATTCCTTTGTCTTTTCATAGTCTAATAAAATGAAATCTAATACTTTTTATTTGACTAGCCCGTATGGTATACTATCATTGTAAACTACTGTCTGTAAGTTAGCTCCCTTTCTGGTTATCCACCTTCCAATCAATCAATTTATTTCATAAGTAAAAAGAAAGATGTTTACATGTAGTGATTTTCAACCACTGTCAGAACTAGCTAATTCTGAATGTTGCAAATTTGATATAATATATTGTCTACTTTCATATTTTTATAGCTCTTGATTTCTTAGCAATTGCTATTTTAATAAATTTATGAAATAGTTATTTTTCATTTATTAATTCACATAAATCTCCCCCTGTTATATTCTGTAAATATGTCTTATGTTTTCAACCAAACTATGCAATCAATTTACACCGTGATTACAAGGTGTTTTTTTTTTTTTTTCTGTCTTCATAGGGCCACACACAAGGCATATGGAAGTTCCCAGGCTAGGGGTCAAAACTGAGCTACAGCTGCTGGCCTGCACCACAGCCACAGCAATGCCACATCCAAGCAACATCTGCGACCTACACCACAGTGCACGGCAACACTGGAACCCCACTTAACCCACTAAGCGAGACCAGGGATTGAACCAGAGTCCTTATGGTTACTAGTCAGATTCATTTCCATTGAGCCACGATGGGAACTTCCACAAGTTTTTTTAATAATCAGTATTTTTATGTTGAATTTTATTTATCATCAATGAAAATTCACTTCTGTAAATTCACAATTGTTTTTCTCAAAAGGCCCACACTTTCAAGTTTCCAGAATTGACCCATTTGAAATTTTTAACAGCAAAATCAGTGTTTACACATGACCTACTTTATCTATGATCAAATCAGTTTCTCCATGGTTCTAGATCACTGGGGGTAGGGCCAGGCTTCTCTTCCCACTACGCAGTCTAGAAAATATCCCTTCTCCCACTCTTTCCTCACTCCTCCTTTAGAGAGAAGACCGATGTCATGGGTCAGACTCCAGAACACTGTGAGCAGTACCACTGTGCACCGGGATGGGACACCCATGCTTGGAGGACATGTCCATGCCCTTCTTTCTCTTATGATACTAAGTGCCAGGTAAGCTGAGCTAGTGCCTACCTGTCGAGGTGGGTGCTCTCACATCACTCTCTCTTGCTTTCTTCTCACTGAAGGTCTTGGGCTCTGCCACATTTGCACATTAGGGGTCAGCTGGTGGTAAGAGGTAGAATTAGAGTCAAAAAGATCCTGCTTCATTCTTGAGCCCAAGCCTGTCCTTCGCCCCAACTCAACCAGAAGGTGCTACACTGAGGGGCACTGGGAACTGGCCCAGGGAATGATAGTCCAGATTCCTCTGTGAATGTCTCCTTTAGGCAAAGGCCTGAGAGAGGGCAGAGGGGCAGCATCAGGTAGAAGGAGCGCACTATCACTCTCAACAAATACTTGTCTGAACAAATACTTGTCCCCTAATGACAGGTTCTCACCAGTATCTCTTCACCTTAACACATCTCTCACTCTATGGCAGTTGGTGAACACAAGTACCCAAATATCATAACCCACATTGAAATGTCACAGGTACCCATTCAAATAGACATGCCCTCAGGTGTTGCCATGCTCTCATCCAGAGGCCAGCACTTGGTGTTTGCAGGGACAGTGTGGACTCAACTCATGAACAGATCAGGTAAATATCTGATGATAGTTAAGGCCTCCTCTATTCCAGTGGTTTCCCAACACCTGCTTTCCATCAGGGGCTCATGCACCAATGTCAGGTACCATGAAGCCAGTGTTCTTGTTCTTAAAATGGTCCCACTGTTACATGTTGTCCTTGTTTAGACCTCATATTATCTCTTTGCATTTGGGCCTTGACATTTATACTATCCAAACTGCAAACACATTTCATGGCCAGCTCTATAGCTTCTGCCTGTTCTCAGAATTGGCCAATTCCAGTCATCTTCAGTAACTAATCCCATGTATCTAGTTACTATCTTTTCTTGCACACAATATTGTTTTCCTCACATTGTGCAATTACCTTGAGGTAGATAACACTTGTCTCTACTGCTATTAAAAAAAAGTGCCTTTCAGTTGTCACTACGTTGTATATTTAAAATTTTTTTCTTTAGTAAAGTTTTGCAGATGTCCTGCAGCATCACTACCACTTACTAATATATATATTTTGTTCATTGCACAAAAATCTCACACTTCTAGGTCCATGTCTACTATGAATAGAGTCAAAATGGAATGGGATAAATTTATGCTGGGTGATCAGTTTCCAAGTATGCTCCCACACGAGCAGGTGGAGTCTCCTCTATAGTCTCTATAATCCTTCTAAACTGAGTGTTCCAAAACAGTTTCTCCAACACTGGAAAATCAATTCTCTGTTCCCATAGACTCTCATCATGCCCACATTCCTCTGCCACCCTAAAATAAATTCACTGCTGACATCACACCCATATCACATGGTACTATCACTCAAATTGAACCCTAGTGAAAAAAATGGTCACACACAAAATACTCCCTAACTCATGCTTAGGAACTGAGAAAGAAAGTCATTACGGCAAATTTAAGATTGATGTGGTACATGGTTTCAGAATGGGAGAGACTTTTTCCTTTCAGTTCATCTGAATACTAAATATCTTGGATAAAAGACTCAGTAACAGATAATACTACAAATACCAGAACATCGGAGTTCCTGTCGTGGCACAGCGGAAATGAATCTGCCTAGGAACCATGAGGGTGTCGGTTCGATCCCTGGCCTTGCTCAGTGGGTTATGGATATGGCGTTGCCATGAGCTGTGGTGTCGGTGGCAGACGTGGCTCAGATCTGGCATTGCTGTGGCTCTGGTATAGGCCGGCAGCCACAGCTCTGATTAGACCCCTAGTCTGAAAACCTCCATATGCCATGGGTGTCCCCCTAAAAAGACAAAAAGACTAAATACCGTAACATGGAGAATTTTAACACAACGCATAACTTGAGAAACATTTCAAAGTTGGCAATTTATTTTTTATCACTCACTTTGGTGCTTAATAGTCATGGTTGTCAACATTTATTTATTCCAGAAGACAAACTGTTTCACGGCTCTTGAATATAAGTTCCCTATTTAGTAGATTTATTTTTATCTAACAAATTAAAAATATCAGCATGAGCAATTTTGGTAAGAGGATTAGATAGCATCCCAGTATTCCAGAGAGGGGCATGGGTACTTCATCATGAAACATTTAAAGAATTTCCAAAGGAAACTTTTAGCAATGACAAATACAGCAGTTTATACTATTCACTACATGAAAGAGGAGGCCTCTATAATTCCTGTCTGTTCATTTTTAATGTATTTATTTTTCATTGTGGCATTTTTTGTAACAGTGAAAGTTTTTTTTCTATTTCTAAAAGTTGAAGTATAGTTGATGTACAATATTATATAAGTTAGAGGTGTACGATATTGTGATTCACAATTTTTAAAGTTTATACTCCATTTATAATTATTATAAAATATTGGCTTATCTCTTGTGTTGTATCCTTGTAGCATATTTTATACATAAGAGTTTGAACCTCTTAATCTCCTACACCTATACTGCCTCTCCTAAATTGCCAATTCTTCCCTCTCCTCACTGGTAATCACTAGTTTGTTTTCTATATCTGTGAGAGTCTTTCTTTTTTGTTATATTCAATAGTTTGTTGTATTTTTTTTTTAGATTCCACATGTGATATCATAAAGTATTTGTCTTTGTCTGACTTATTTCACTTAGCATAATACCCTCCAATTCTATCCATGTTGTTACAAATGGCAAAGTTTCATACTTTTTTGGAGTTCCCTGGTGGCCCTAATGGGATCTGGTGTTGTCACTGCTGTGGCACCCTAACCCCAGAACTTCCTCATGCCACAGGCTCAGTTAAAAACAATTTAATTCTTCTCAATGTCTGATTAATAGCCCATTGTGTGTGTGTGTGTGTGTGTGTGTGTGTGTGTGTGTGTATCACATCTTTTTTTAGCCAATTGTCTGTTGATGAACACTTAAGCTGCTCCCATATCTTGGTTATTGTAAATAATGCTACTATGAACATTGGGATGCATGTGTCTTTCTGAATTAGTGTTTCAGTTGTTTTTTTTTAATATATAGCCAAGAGTGGACTTGCTACACCACATGGTAGTTCTATTTTTAGTGTTTTGAAAAAATTACTTATGGTTTTCCATAGTGGCATAGCGGCTGCACCAAATTACATTTCCACCAACAGTGTATGAGGGCTCGCTTTTCTCCACATCCTTGCCAACATTTATTATTTATGTTCTTTTTTTTTTTTTTTTTTAATTTTATTTTCCCACTGTACAGCAAGGGGGTCAGGTTATCCTTACATGTATACATTACAATTACAGTTTTTCCCCCACCATTTCTTCTGTTGCAACATGAGTATCTAGACATAGTTCTCAATGCTATTCAGCGGGATCTCCTTGTAAATCTATTCTACGTTGTGACTGATAAGCCCAAGCTCCCGATCCCTCCCACTCCCTCCCCCTCCCATCAGGCAACCACAAGTCTCTTCTCCAAGTCCATGATTGATTTTCTTTTCTGAGGAGATGTTCATTTGTGCTGGATATTAGATTCCAGTTATAAGTGATGTCATATGGTATTTGTCTTTGTCTTTCTGGCTCATTTCACTCAGTATGAGATTCTCTAGTTCCATCCATGTTGCTGCAAATGGCATGATGTCATCCTTTTTTATGGCTGAGTAGTATTCCATCGTGTATATATACCACATCTTCCGAATCCAATCCTCTGTCGATGGACATTTGGATTGTTTCCATGTCCTGGCTATTGTGAATAGTGCTGCAATGAACATGCGGGTGCATGTGTCTCTTTTAAGTAGAGCTTTGTCCGGATAGATGCCCAAGAGTGGGATTGCGGGATCATATGGAAGGTCTATGTATAGATTTCTAAGGTATCTCCAAACTGTTCTCCATAGTGGCTGTACCAGTTTACATTCCCACCAACAGTGCAGGAGGGTTCCCTTTTCTCCACAGCCCCTCCAGCACTTGTTATTTGTGGATTTATTAATGATGGCCATTCTGACTGGTGTGAGGTGGTATCTCATGGTAGTTTTGATTTGCATTTCTCTTATAATCAGCGATGTTGAGCATTTTTTCATGTGTTTGTTGGCCATCTGTATATCTTCCTTGGAGAAATGTCTATTCAGGTCTTTTGCCCATTTTTCCATTGATTGATTGGTTTTTTTGCTGTTGAGTTGTATAAGTTGCTTGTATATTCTAGAGATTAAGCCCTTGTCGGTTGCATCATTTGAAACGATTTTCTCCCATTCTGGAAGTTGTCTTTTTGTTTTCTTTTGGGTTTCCTTTGCTGTGCAAAAGCTTTTCAGTTTGATGAGGTCCCATGGGTTTATTTTTGCTCTAGTTTCTATTGCTTTGGGAGACTGACCTGAGAAAATATTCATGATGTTGATGTCAGAGAGTGTTTTGCCTATGTTTTCTTCTAGGAGTTTGATGGTGTCCTGTCGTATATTTAAGTCTTTCAGCCATTTGGAGTTTATTTTTGTGCATGGTGTGAGGGTGTGTTCTAGTTTCATTGCTTTGCATGCAGCTGTCCAGGTTTCCCAGCAATGCTTGCTGAATAGACTTTCCTTTTCCCATTTGATGTTCTTGCCTCCCTTGTCAAAGATTAATTGACCATAGGTGTCAGGGTTAATTTCCAGATTCTCTATTCTGTTCCATTGGTCTGTCTGTCTGTTTTGATACCAGTACCACACTGTTTTGATGACTGTGGCTTTGTAGTATTTCTTGAAGTCTGGGAGAGTTATGCCTCCTGCTTGGTTTTTGTTTCTCAGGATTGCTTTGGCGATTCTGGGTCTTTTGTTGTTCCATATAAATGTTTGGATTGTTTGTTCTAGTTCTGTGAAAAATGTCATGGGTAATTTGATAGGGATTGCATTGAATCTGTAGATTGCTTTGGGTAGGATGGCCATTTTCACAATATTGATTTTTCCAATCCAGGAACATGGAATATCTTTCCATTTTTTTACATCTTCTTTGATTTCTTTGATTAAGGTTTTATAGTTCTCGGCATATAGCTCCTTTACCTCTTTGGTTAGGTGTATTCCGAGGTATTTGATTTTGTGAGGTACAATTTTAAAAGGTATCGTATTTTTGTATTCCTTTTCTAATGCTTCATTGCTGGTATACAGAAATGCAACTGACTTCTGAATGTTAATCTTATATCCTGCCACTTTGCTGAATTTATTAATCAGTTCAAGGAGTTTTGGGGTTGAGTCCTTAGGGTTTTCTAGGTATAGAATCATGTCATCTGCATACAGTGACAGTTTGATCTCTTCTCTTCCTATATGGATGCCTTTGATTTCTTTTGTTTGTCTAATTGCTGTGGCTAAGACTTCCAAAACTACGTTGAAGAGCAGTGGTGAGAGTGGGCATCCCTGTCTTGTTCCAGATTTGAGTGAGAAGGCTTTCAGTTTTTCCCCATTGAGGATTATATTTGCTGTGGGTTTATCATAAATGGCTTTGATTATATTCAGGAATGTTCCCTCTATACCCACTTTGGCGAGGGTCTTGATCATGAATGGATGTTGAACTTTGTCAAATGCTTTTTCTGCATCTATTGAGATGATCATATGATTTTTGACTTTTTTTTTGTTAATGTGGTGTATGATGTTGATTGATTTGCGTATGTTGAACCATCCTTGTGAACCTGGGATGAACCCAACCTGGTCATGGTGTATAATTTTTTTGATATGTTGTTGGATTCGGTTGGCTAAGATTTTGTTGAGAATTTTTGCATCTATATTCATCAATGATATTGGGCGATAGTTTTCTTTTTTGGTGGTATCTCTGCCTGGTTTTGGAATGAGGGTGATGGTGGCCTCATAGAATGTCTTTGGGAGTATTCCTTCTTCTTCAACCTTTTGAAAGAGTTTAAGGAGGATGGGCACCAATTCCTCTTTATATGTTTGATAGAATTCACCTGTGAAGCCATCTGGTCCTGGGCTTTTATTTGTAGGGAGTGATTTTATGACCTCTTCAATTTCATTTCTAGTGATTGGTCTGTTCAGTTGGTCTGTTTCTGCTTGATTCAGTTTTGGCAGGCTGTAAGATTCTAGAAAATTGTCCATTTCTTCCAGATTGTCAAACTTATTGCCATATAGTTGTTCATAGTATTCTCTTATGGTTTTTTGTATTTCTGCTGTATCCGTTGTGATTTCTCCTTTTTCATTTATAATTTTGGTGATTTGGGTTCTTTCTCTCCTCTTTTTAGTGAGTCTGGCCAGGGGTTTATCAATTTTGTTCACCTTTTCAAAGAACCAGCTCTTGGTTTTATTAATTTTCTCTATTGTTTTTTGAGTCTCTATTTTATTGATTTCTTCTTTGATCTTTACAATTTCCTTCCTTCTGCTGACTTTAGGACTTCTTTGTTCTTCTTTTTCTAATTCATTTAGGTGGAGGGTTAAGTTGTCAATTTGGGATCTTTCTTCTTTTTTGAGAAAGGCCTGGATTGCTATAAATTTCCCTCTGAGCACTGCTTTCGCAGCATCCCATAGATTTTGAGAGGTTGTGTCTTCATTATCATTTGTTTCAAGATAGTTTTTAATTTCCTTCTTGATTTCCTCATTGACCCATTGGTTTTTTAGTAGCATGTTGTTTAGTCTCCATGGAGTAGGTTTTTTCTCATTTCTTTTCCCATGGTTGATTTCTAATTTCATGGCATTGTGGTCAGAGAAGATACTTGAGATAATTTCTATGCTCCTAAATTTATGGAGATTCGCTTTGTGTCCCAATATGTGGTCGATTCTTGAGAATGTTCCTTGAGCATTTGAGAAGAATGTGTATTCTGCTTTTTTTGGATGTAGTGTCCTGAAGATATCAATTAAGTCTAACTTTTCTATTGTTTCCTTTAGGATCTCTGTTGCTTTATTGGTTTTCTGTCTAGAGGATCTGTCCATTGATGTGAGGGGGGTATTTAGGTCTCCTACTATGATTGTATTCTCATCAATATCTCCCTTTATGTCTGTTAATATTTGTTGTATGTATCTGGGTGCTCCTATGTTTGGGGCATATATGTTGATGATAGTAACATCCTCTCCTTGGATGGATCCCTTAGTCATTAAATAGTGTCCTTCTTTGTCTTTCTTTATGTCTTTTGTTTTAAAGTCTATTTTGTCTGATATGAGCGTTGCAACTCCTGCTTTTCTGTCATGTCTATTGGCATGAAATACTTTTCCCCAGCCTTTCACTTTCAATCTATATGTATCTTTTGTCCTAAGGTGAGTTTCTTGTAGGCAGCATATTGAAGGTTTTTGCCGTTTTATCCACTCAGCCATTCTGTGTCTTTTGATTGGGGCATTCAGTCCATTGACATTTAAGGTGATAATTGATAGATGATTATTTATTGCCATTTGATCCTCGTGTTCCAGTTGATTCTATGGTTCTCCATTCTTCTTTTTTTTTTTTTTTTTTTTTTTTGGTTGGATGGTCTCCTGTTATTATCTGCTTGAGTGTATTTTTTTTTTCATTTTTTGCAAATGCAATATTTGGTTTTGGCTTGTGGTTGCCCTGTTTTTTTAAGTATGCTAACCCCTTCCTATAATTGTTTGTTTTAGCCTGATGGTCCTGTAAGTTCAAACACTTCATTATTATATTAAAATTAAGAAGAGAGACATACATACAAACAAAAAGGATTATTTACCTCCTAACATCCCTTGCCCACATTTTATGGTTTTGATGACTCTTTTATTTTTTTCTTTTTAATTTTATTTTGTTTGAAGCATGTTCATGATTAAATCTGTATGCTGGCTTATTTGAGTGACTGCTCTCTGATTGTATCTTCCTCAGTCCTAGTTCTTCCTCTTCTTCTTCTTCTTCTTTTTTTTTTTCTTTTCTTTTTTCTTCCCTTTCCTTCCTTTCTTTTTGGTTTAGAGAAGCCCTTTCAATATTTCCTTTAACCTGGGTTTTGTGTTGCTGTATTCTTTAAGTTTTTGTTTGTTGGGAAAAATTTTTATTTCCCCTTCTATTTTAAATGATATTCTTGCTGGATAAAGTATTCTAGGTTGCATATTTTTTCCTTTGAGCACTTTAAATATCTCTTGCCATTCCCTCCTGGCCTGTAGTGTTTCTGTAGAGAAATCAGCTGATATTCTTATGGGGGTTCCCTTGTAGGTAACATTCTGTTTTTCTCTTGCTGCCTTTAGGATCCTCTCTTTATCACTAACTTTTGCCATTTTTATTATGATGTGTCTTGGTGTGGGTCTGTTTGGGTTCAGTTTGTTTGGGGCCCTCTGTGCTTCTTGTATCTTGAATCCAGTATCCTTTAGATTTGGGAAGTTTCCAGCGATAATTTCTTCAAATATATTTTCCATCCCCTTATCTTTTTCTACTCCTTCTGGAATTCCTATTATGCGTAGATTGGCCCGTTTTATATTATCCCATAGGTCTCTTATATTGCTTTCCAGTTTTTTGATTCGGTTTTCTGTCTGTTGACCAGATTGAGTGATTTCCATTATTCTATCTTCCATATCACTGATTCGTTCTTCTGCATTATTCATTCTGGTTTTTACTGCCCCTAGTTCAGTTTGCATCTCTGCAAATGAATGTTCTAGTTTTTCTTGGCTCCTCCTTATATTTTCTAGCTCCTTTCTGAGGGTATCTGCATTGCTGTTCATATCTTCTCTTAATTCCTTCAGTATTTTCACTATTTCTCTTTTGAACTCCAGGTCTGTCAGACTGCAGAGATCAGTTTCATTGTTGACTGTTTTAGGTGAGTTCTCCTGTTGGTTTGACTGGGGGTGGTTTCTCAGCTTCTTCATCTTGCTTGTTGTCTTCTTTCTCCTGAGGGAGTTGTACTCTCCGTTATCGGGTAGTGTTTGCCTTGTCACTGCCCTGGAATATTTCCTGAGGGCTGTCGTTGTTGGTCGATCTTTTTTTGAGGCAGTGTGGCTTTTCTGGAGTGTTGATGGGACTAACAGTGTTTCTTTGAAGCAAAGGAGGACTTCCTGAGGGCAGACAGGACTGGGAGGTCCACCCCACGATGGTAGCAGATTTCACTTGGTTCTCAGCACCACCTGGGGTCTTGGGCGGGTAGCAGGGCCCTTGGAGACTCAAGAGGTTCCTCCCCAGGGCAGCCCGATTCAGAAAGACCGTCTGAGATCTTTTCCCGATTCCGCCAGGCTTGTTGCAGCTTTTCTGGGCTGCAGGGGGTCCTGCCTGGAGCTGGCAGTCCTATGCAGCTGGTCCACTAGGTCTCAGCACCCCTTGGGGTCTTGGGCGGGTAGCAGGGCCTTTGGAGACTCAAGAGGCTCCTCCCCAGAACAGCCCGACTCAGAAAGACCATCTGAGATCTTTTCCCAAGTCGGCCAGGCTTGTTGCAGCTTTTCTGGGCTGCAGGGGGTCCTGCCTGGAGCTGGCAGTCCTATGCAGCTGGTCCACTAGGTCTCAGCACCCCTTGGGGTCTTGGGCGGGTAGCAGGGCCCTTGGAGGCTCAAGAGGCTCCTCCCCAGGACAGCCCGACTCAGAAAGACCGTCTGAGATCTTTTCCCAATTCGGCCAGGCTTGTTGCAGCTTTTCTGGGCTGCAGGGGGTCCTGCCTGGAGCTGGCAGTCCTATGCAGCTGGTCCACTAGGTCTCAGCACCCCTTGGGGTCTTGGGCGGGTAGCAGGGCCCTTGGAGGCTCAAGAGGCTCCTCCCCAGGGCAGCCCCATTCAGAAAGACCGTTTGAGATCTTTTCCCGATTCGGCCATGCTTGTTGCAGCTTTTCTGGGCTGCAGGGGGTCCTGCCTGGAGCTGGCAGTCCTATGCAGCTGGTCCACTAGGTCTCAGCACCCCCTGGGGTCTTGGGCGGGTAGCAGGGCCCTTGGAGACTCAAGAGGCTCCTCCCCAGGACAGCCCGACTCAGAAAGACCGTCTGAGATCTTTTCCCAATTCGGCCAGGCTTGTTGCAGCTTTTCTGGGCTGCAGGGGGTCCTGCCTGGAGCTGGCAGTCCTATGCAGCTGGTCCACTAGGTCTTAGCACCCCCTGGGGTCTTGGGCGGGTAGCAGGGCCCTTGGAGACTCAAGAGGCTCCTCCCCAGGACAGCCCGACTCAGAAAGACCGTCTGAGATCTTTTCCCAATTCGGCCAGGCTTGTTGCAGCTTTTCTGGGCTGCAGGGGGTCCTGCCTGGAGCTGGCAGTCCTATGCAGCTGGTCCACTAGGTCTTAGCACCCCCTGGGGTCTTGGGCGTGTAGCAAGGCCCTTGGAGACTCAAGAGGCTCCTCCCCGGGGGAGCCCGTCTCAGAAAAACCGTCGGAGAATTAGGTCGATCTATTCACGGCCTGGCTAGGCTTGTTCTAGCTTTTCTGGGCTGCAGGCCTTTTCTAGGGGGCTGGTGGTGTTTGGTGCTGCTCTGTGGAAGTGTAGCCCCTCCAAAGGGCAAGCAGGCCTGTGCAGGGAGAGCCCCTGCGGTGGTAGGCTTCAGGCAATTGTTGAGGCCAGCCCTCCTGGATGGCAGGCAGCCCCAGGTTCGGCGAGAGCATAGGGGGTGGCGGGGGTGGGGGGAGGGAATGCACTGGGAAGCACAGCTTTCTGCTAGCTAGCGGGCCTGTAAGCTTGCTGTGGCGTGGGGGGTATTCTATGGGGACCCACCCCTTCTTCTCTCCCCTCCCCATCACGGGCGCAGACCAGGCTCTTCTCCCAGGTTCCCTCTGAGGCGGCTTTCCACTTCCCCGCCCCTAGAGTATTGTTCCCTTCCTCTGCGACAGCTTTGTTTTCTAGTCTCCCAGGCAGTCTCTGCCCCGTCAAATGGTTTAGAGACCTCCCAAGCAGTTTCCGCTCTTCCCCGCCCCCCTAGCCCGGGGACTAATCTCTGGAGCCGAGGTCTCGGTGCCCAGCCCCCCCCCCCAGGCGTCCCCCGGCCCTTTCTTGGGGACTAACCTTCGGAGGCGAGGTCTCGGTGCCCAGCCCCAACCCAGGCGTCCCCCGGCCCCCTCTCGGGGACCAACCTTCAGAGCTGAGGTCTCGGTGCCCAGCCCCCACCCAGGCGTCCCCCGGCCCTTTCCCGGGGACTAACCTCTGGAGCCGAGGATTCGGTGCCCAGCCCCCACCCAGGCGTCTCAATTTATGGTGACTGTGCCCGTAGTTCAGATGGTCCGTTGGGTTCTTGATCGTTTTTCCGTACTCCGACTTACTGCTACACTCTTCTCTGCATCTGGAGATTCCTCCGGTTCGTTTGATCTTTCCCCCGGTAGGTGACTTTCCAGGGTGCGGGATCCCTTTCTCCTCCGCAGTTCCCTTTCGGGAGCGCCCGTCCCGCTCGGATTCACCTTCTCTCACTCTCCTCTTTTCTCCCGTTCTGCCCAATAATGTCATGAACTTCTTGCCGTTATTGGAGTTTAGGTTCCTCTGCCAGCGATTGGTTGTTGTTCTGTGCGAGTCATTTCTTCTGTAGATGTGCTTTTTTTGTTGTGTTTGTGGGAGAGGGCGAGCGTGTCCCCCTACTCCTCCGCCATCTTGTCCTTTCTCCTATTTATGTTCTTTTTGATGATAGTAATCTGACAGTTTTGACGTGATATCTCATTGTGGTTTTTGTTTCATTTTTTTTTTTACTCAAAGAATCTTTATTCAATAGAAAAATATAGCATTTGAGTTCACCAGAAGAGAATCTTATTGAAATATATATTATTATCATTTTCACTGATATATATTCCAAATCATTATAAAACCTTGACATGGCTCATAGATGCTAAATTAGCAGACAGATCAGTAGAGAAGATATATAACAAAGTGTGAAATGGTATTTGATTATACATACAAAATTAAAACAGAGCTAAAACTTCAATATGTTCTTCAAAACTAAAATTCTATTACCACTTCTAGAAATCTATCCTAAGCCAATGGACAGAAATTGAGCCAATGAAATATGTGGAAAGATATTTTATTTATTACAGAATTACTATACTGGCAATAATTGAAAATAAACTACATTTCTTAACAACAGGGGACATGTTGAATAACACAGGATGGAATATTCTGCAGTTATTATAAATGATATGTTAATATTATTAAAGATATGGGAGAAATACTCAAGACAATAATAAAAAGGATATGGAACTGAAAATAAAGCATAATATCATATACAAAGTAACAAAACAGAAAGGAAATGTACGGAAATGTTGACAATGGCTATTTTGGTTGGCAACATTTTCTTTAATTATTTGTTATTACTCAAATGAATTTATCACATCTGTAGTTGTATAATGATCATAACAATCCAGTTTCACAGGATTTCCATCCCATAACCCAAGCACATCCCCCAACCCACCAAACTGTCTCCTCCAGGGAGACCATAAGTTTTTCAATGTCTGTGAGTCAGCATCTGTTCTGCAAAGAAGTTCAGTCTGTCCTTTCTTCAGATTCCACATGTCAGGGAAAGCATTTGATGTTGGTGTCTCACTGTATGGCTGACTTCACTTAGTATGATAATTTCTAGGTCCATCCATGTTGTAAAAATGCTGGTATTTCGTTCATTTTAATGGCTGAGTAACATTCCATTGTGTATATATACCACATATTCTTGGTTCACTCCTCTGTTGATGGACATTTAGGTTGTTTCCATATCTTGGCTATTGAAAAGAGTGCTGCAGTGAACATTGGAGTACATGTGTCTTTGCAAGTCGTGGTTTTCTCTGGATAGATGCCCAGGAGTGGGATTGCTGGATCAAGTGGTAGTTCTATGTTTAGTTTTCTGAGGAATCTCCATACTGCTTTCCATAGTGGCTGCACCAATTTACAATCCCACCAACAGTGTACTAGGGTTCCTTTTTCTCCACACCCTCTCCAGCACTTATTGTTTGTAGACTTTTGGGTGATGGCCATTCTGGCTGGTGTCAGGTGGTACCTCGTAGAGGTTTTGATTTGCAAGTCTCTAGTAATGACTGATGTTGAACATCGTTTCATGTGTTTTTTTGGCCATCGGTATGTCTTCTTTGGAGAATCGTCTGTTTAGATCTTCTGCCCATTTTTGGATGGGATTATTTGTTTTTTTGATATGGAGCTGCAGAAGGTGTTTATAAATTTTGGAGATTAATCCCTTGTCGGTCGCTTCATTTGCAAAGATGTTCTCCCATTCTGTGGGTTGTCTCTTCGTTTTGTTTAGGCTTTCCTTTGCTGTGCAGAAACCTTTAAGTTTAATTAAATCCCATTTGTTTGTTTTTGTTTTTATTGTCAATACTCTAAGAGGTGGATCTGAGAAGATGTTGCTGTCGTTTATGTCAGAGAGTGTTTGGCCTCTGTTTTCCTCTAAGAGTTTGATAGTGTCTGGTCTCATATCTAGGTCTTAGATCCATTTGGAGTTTATTTTTGTGGGTGGTGTTAGGGAGTGTTCTAATTTCATTCTTTTTCTATGTGGCCGTCCAGTTTTCCAAGCACCACTTATTGAACAAGCTATCCTTTCTCCATTGTATATTATTGCCTTCTTTATCATAGATTAGTTGGCTGTAGGTGCATGGGTTGAATTCTGGGCTTCCTATCCTGTTCCACGGATCTATATGTCTGTCTTTGTGCCAGTACCATAAGGTTTTGATGGCTGTAGCTTTGTAGTATAGTCTGAAGACAGGGAGCCTGATTCCTCCAGCTCCATTTTTCTGTTTTGGGATGTCCTTGGCTATTCTGAGGCTTTTGTGCTTCCAAACAAACTTTAAACTATTTTCTTCAAGTTCTGTGAAAACTGTCCTTGGTAATTTGATAGTGATTGCATTGAATCTGTAGATTGCCTTAGGTAGTATAGTCATTTTGATAATATTAACTCTTACCATCCAAGAGCATGGTATATCTTTCCATCTATTTGTATCATTTTTGATTTCCTTCATCAGTGTCTTATAGTTTTCAGAGTACAGGTCTTCTGTTCTTTAGATAGGTTTATTCCAAGGTATTTTATTCTTTTGGATGCGGTGGTAAATGGGATTGCTTCCCTAATTTCTCTTTCTGCTCTTTCATTGTTAGTGTATAGAAATGCCATCAATTTGTGTGTATTAATTTTGTATCCTGCGACTTAGCCAAATTCATGGATGAGTTCTAACTGTTTTCTGGTAGAGTCTTTAGGATTCTCTAGGTATAGTATCATGTCATCTACAAATAGTGATAGTTTGACTTCTTCCTTTCCAATTTGGATTCCTTTTATTTCTTTTACTTCTCTGATTGCTGTGGCTAGGACTTCCAGAACTATGTTGAAGAGTAGTGGTGAGAGTGGACATCCTTGTCTTGTTCCTGATCTCAGTGGAAATTCCTTCAGCTTTTCACCATTGAGAATGATGTTTGCTGTGGATATATGGCCTTTATCATGTTGAGGTAGGTTCCCTTTATGCCCACTTTCTGAAGGGTTTTTATCAGAAATGGGTGTTGGATTTTGTCAAAGGTTTTTTCTGCATCTCTTGAGAGGATCAAATGGTTGTTATTCTTCAGTTTGTTAATGTGGGGTATCACACTGATGGATGTGTGAATATTGAAGAACCCTTGCATCCCTGGAATAAATCCCACTTGATCATGATGTACAATCCTTTTAATGGATTGTTGGATGCGGTTTGCTAGTATTTTGTTCAGGATTTTTGCATTGATGTTCATCAGTGAAATTGGCCTGTAGTTTTCTTTTTTTGTGGTATCTTTGTCTGGTTTTGGTATCAGGCTGATGGTGGCCTCATAGGATGAGTTTGGGAGAATCCCTTCCTCTGCAATTTTTTGAAATAGTTTCAGAAGGAGAGGTGTCAGCTCTTCTCTAAATGTTTGATAGAATTCGCCTGTGAAGCCATCTGATCCTGGACTTTTGTTTGTTGGGAGTTTTTTAATCACAGTTTCAATTTCAGTTCTTGTGATTGGTCCATTCATATTTTCTATTTCATCTTGGTTTGTCTGTTTCTTACAGGTTTTCCCTTTTATTGTCATATGGTTGCATATAGTAGCCTCTTATGATCCTTTATATTTCTGTGATGTTCATTGTTACTTCTCCTTTTTCATTTCCAATTTTATTGATTTGAGTCCTCTCTCTTTTTTTCTTGATAAGTCTGGCTAAGGGTTTATCAATTTTGTTGATCTTTTCCAAGAAGCAGCTTTTCTTTTCATTGATCTTTTCTATGGTTTTCTTTGTTTCTATTTCATTGACTTCTGCTCTGATCTTTATGATTTCTTTCTTTCTGCTAACTTTAGGTCTTGTCTGCTCTTCTCTCTCGAGCTGCTTTAGATGTAATGTTAGCTTATTTATTTGAGCTTTTTCTTGTTTCTGAGGTTGGCTTGTATTTCTATAAACTTTCCTCTTAGAATGGCTTTTGCTGCATCCCATAGGTTTTGGAGTGTTGCATCTTTGTTGTCATTTGCTTCTAGGTAATTTTTAATTTCCTCTTTGATTTCTTCAGTGAGCCATTGGTTGTTTAGTTTTTTAGTTGTTTAGTTGCATGTTGTTTAGCCTCCACGTGTTTGTGTTTTTTTGAAGTTTTTTCCTTGTTGTTGATTTCCAGTCATACGGTGTTGTGGTCAGAAAAGATGCTTGATATGATTTCAATTTTCTTAAAGTTACCGAGGTTGGATTTGTAGTCCAGGATGTAATGAATCTTAGAGAATGTTCCATGTGCACTGGAGAAGAATGTGTATTCTGTTGCTTTTGGATGGAATGTCCTATAAATATCTATTAAGTCCATCTGGTTTAATGCATCATTCCGGGCCTGTGTTTCCTTATTGATTTTCTGTCTGGCTGATCTGTCCATTGCTGTGAGTGGGGTGTGAAACACTATTATTGTGTTATTGTCAATTTCTCCTTTTAAGGTTGTTAGCAGTTGCCTTATATATTGTGGTGAACCTATGTTGGGTGCATACATATTTAAAATCGTTACATCTTCTTCTTGGATTGATCCTTTGATCATTATGTAATGACCTTCTTTGTCCCTTAAAATATTCTTCATGTTAAAATCTATTTTGTCTGATGTGAGTATTGCTCCTCCAGCTTTCTTTTGATCCCTGTTTGCATGAAATATTTTCTTCCATCCTCTCACTTTCAATTTGTATGTGTCCCTAGAAGTGAAGTGGGTCTCTTGAAGACAGCATATATGTGGGTCTTGTTTTTGTATCCATTCGGCCAGTCTATGTCTTTTGGTTGGGGCATTTAGTCCATTAACATTTAAGGTAATTATTGATATGCATGTTCTTATTGCCATTTTATTCATTGCTTTGGATTTGCTTTTGCTGCTCTTTTTTCTTTCCTTCTTCTCTTGTTCTCTTCTGCCTAGAGAAGTTCCTTTAGAATTTGTTGTAAGGCTGGTTTAATGTTGCTGAATTCTCTCAGCTTTTGCTTATCTGTGAAGGTTTTGATTTCCCCTTCAAATATGAATGAGAGCCTTCCTGGGTAGAGTCATCTTGGTTGGAGGTTTTTTCCTTTCATCACATTAAGTATATCATGCCACTCCCTTCTGGCCTGCAGAGTTTCTGCTGACAAATCTGCCTGTAACCTTACTGGGGTTCCCTTGTATGTTATTTGTTTCTTTTCCTTAGTTGCTTTCAAGGTTTTCTCTTTGTCTTTAATTTTGGTCCATTTGATTAATATGTGTCTTGGGGTGTTCTTCCTTGGGTTTATGTTATATGGTACTCAATGCACTTCCTGGATTTGAGTGAGTGGTTCCTTTCCCATGTTAGGGAAGTTTTTGTCTATTATCTCTTAGAATATTTATTCTGTCCCCTTCTCTCTCTCTTCTCCTTCTGGCACCCCTATAATACGGATGTTGGTGCATTTAACATTGTCCCAGAGTTCTCAGAGACTCTCTTCGTTTGTTTTCAGTCTTTCTTTCTCTTTTCGGTTCTGCACCCATAATTTCTACTAATCTGTCCTCCACCTTGCTTATTCAGTCTTCTGTCTCCTGTATTCTGCTGGTAGCTTCTTCTAGTGAGTTTTTTATTTCAGTTATTGTATTTTGCATCTCTTCTTATTTAAGTTTTATGTCTTGTATCTCTTTGGTCAGTGTTTCCTGTAAGTTATCCATCTTTGCCTCCAGTTTATTTTCAATGTCTTGCATCATCTTCAGCATCAACAGGCTAAAGTCTTTTTCCTGGAGGCTGAGAATCTCCTCTTTGCTTAGCTGATTTTCTGGGGTTTTTCCTTTCTCTCTCACTGAGTTATAGTTCTCTGTCTCTTCATTTTTATAGGTTTTTGGTGTGGCGACCTTTTTACAGATAATAGAGTGTAGCCTCTCTTACTTCTGGTGTCTGCCCCCCTTGTGGCTGAATTTGGTATGGGAGCTTGCTGTAGGCTTCCTGATGTTAGGGGCTGATGCCTGCCCACTGGTAGGTGGAGCTGATTCCTATCCCTCTGGTGGGTGGGTCTTAGTCTCTGGATGGGATTAGAGGCAGCTGTGTGCCTGGGGGGGGGGTCTTTAGGTAGCCTGTTTACTGAGAGGCAGTGCTGTGATCCCACCTTGATTGTTGTTTGCCCTGGGGCTTCTCAGCACTGACTGATGGGTTGGGTCAGATTTTCCCAATATGGCCACCTCCAGAGAAATGCACACCCATGAATTCCTGAGAGATTTGCTTTCAGTGTCCTTTCCCCACAACAAGCCACATTCACCCCTGTTTTCCCCAGATGCTCTCCAAGAACTGCAGTCAGGTCTGACCCAGATTCCTATGGAGACTTTGCTTTGCCTTGAGACCCAGTGCCCTTGAAAATCTGTGTGTGCCTTTTAAGGATGGGGGTCTCTGTTTCCCCCAGCCCTGTGGAGTTCCTGCACACAAGCCCCACTGGATTTCAATGCCAGATGGTCCAGGGGATCTTTCTCCCAGTGTCAGATCCCCATGTGTGTGAGTTCGATGTGGGGCTCAGAACTCTCACTCCTGTAGGTGAGTCTCTGTGAACCAGTTAGTTTCCTCCACCCAGGAGGTATGGGGTTGTTTTTATCTCAAAATCACCCCTCCTACCTCTTGATGTGGCCTCCTGTTTTTCTTCTGCAGTAGGATATCTTTTTTAGGGTTTCTGGTCCATTTGGGTGAAGATTGTTCAGCCTTTAGTTGTGAATTTTGTTGTTTTTAGGAGAGAACTTGAGCTCCAGTCCTTCTATTCTGTCATCTTAATCCCATCTTCTCATTGTGGTTTTTATTTGCATTCCCCTGATTATTATCCTAGAAGGTATGGACAAATTCTAAGAAGTTCACAATCTCCCAAGACTGAACCCAATAAATAGAATATGTGAACAGGAATTCCCAAAGTGGCAGGAGGTTGTGAACCTGACATGGTCTCCATAAGGAGGCAGGTTTGAAACCCCAGTAATAAAATTGAATCAGTAATTTTAAAACTCCCAAAAAAGAGAAGTCCAAAACCAGATGGCTTCATAGGTGAATTATACCATACATTTAGAGAAGAATAAACATCTATCCTTCTAAAACCATTCCAAACAAAATGCCAATGAACAAACTCATTCTACTAGGCCAGCATCATTCTGATACCAAAACTAGATAAAGATATTACAAAACTAGAAAATTACAGTTCAGTATCACTGATGAACATAGATGCAAAAATCTTCAACAAAATATTAGAAAACTGAATTCAACAATACATAAAAAGGATCATACACCATGATCCACTGGGATTTATTCCAGGGATGCAAGGATTTTTCAATATCCACAAAGGCATCAATGTGATACACCACATTAACACATTGAAGAATAAAAACCATATGAACATCTCAATAGGCACAGAAAGAGCTGTTGACAAAATTCAACATCCATTTATGATACTGGGAGTTTGGGGTAGTAGATGCAAACTATTGCATTTGGAGTATATAAGCAATGAGATCATGCTATACAGCATGGGAAACTATATTTAAGCACTTGTGATGGAACATGATGGAGCATAACATGAGAAAAAAGAATATATAGGAGTTCCCATCATGGCTCAGTGGTTAATGAATCTGACTAGGAACCATGAGGTTGAGTGTTCGATCCCTGGCCTTGCTCAGTGGGTTAAGGATCCGGCGTTGCCATGAGCTGTGGTGTAGGTTGCAGACATGGCTCAGATCCCGCATTGCTGTGGCTCTGGCATAGGCCGGCAGCTACAGCTCCAATTAGACCCCTAGCCTGGGAACCTCCATATGCCATATGAGCAGCCCTAGAAAAGACAAAAAGACCAAAAAAAATTGAATATATATATATATATATATATATATATATATATATGTCACTTTTTTGTACAGCAGAAATAGAACATTATAAATCAACTATAATAATTTTTTTTAAAAATCAATTTTGATTAAAAAAAAACCTCTCTATAATGTGGGCATAGAGGAAACATACTTTAACATAATGAAGGCCATATATGATAAATCCACAGCTAATATCCTACTTATTGGTGAAAAGGTGAAAGCATTTCCTCTAAGATCAGGAGCAAGACGATGCCCACTCTCATCACTTTTATTGAACTTAACATTGGAAGTCTTATCCAAAGCTATCAGACAAGAAAAATAAATAAAAGGAATCCAAATTGGAAAGGAAGAAGATATTGTTCTTTATAGTGTTTCCATTAGGAATATTCTAAAAACATACTCCTGTTGAAATACTCTGAAATGGAGTCCCTGCTGTGGCACAGCAGGTTAAGGATTTGGCATTGTCTCTGCAGTGGCTCAGGTCACTGTTGAGGCATAGGTTTGATCCCTGGCCCTGCACAGTGGGTTAAGGATCCAGTGTTGCTGCAACCGTGGCATAGGTCACAGTACAGCATGGATTCAATCCCTGTCTCAGGAACAGCCAAAAAAAATACTTTGAACTATTAACTATGTGATTAAGTTAAAACTCTTTGGCATGTGACTTTTTTAAAAAAAATAGATTTTAGATGTTAAAGAAGTTTTAGCTTCATAGCAAAACTGAATGGAAAGTACAGATATTCCCCCCTTACTCCTTGCCCACACATATGCATAGCCTCCCCTATTATTAAAATCCCACATCAGAGTGGTACATTTGTTACATTGGTGTAGTATAATCACACATTATTATTCACTCCTGCCATAGTAGCTTCTATGGGTTTTGGCAAATGTATAATGACATGTATCCACCATTGTCATATCATACAGAGAGTTTCAATGCCCTAAAAGTCATATGTGCTCTGCCTATCCACACTTCCCTCATTCCTAACCTCTGTCAAACATGGATCTTTTTAATTTTTCCATAGTACTGTCTTTGCCAGAATGTCATATAGTTGGATCATATGGTATATATCATTTTCAGATTGGCTCCTTTCACTTAGCAAGATGCATTTAAGATTTACTAGTGCCTTTTCACAGATTGGTAGCTCATTTCTTTTTAGCACTAAATAATAAAGCTATTATGAATATCTATGTGAACATTTTGTGTGGATATGAATTTCTAGCCCCTTTGGGTAAATACCAAGGAGCATAATTTTTGGATCACATGGCCAGCGTAGGTCCAGTTTTGTAAGAAACTGCCTAATCATCTTCCAAAGTGATACCATGTGAATTCCCACAAGCAGTGAATGAGAATTCCTGTTGTTCCATATCCTTGTCAGCATTTGGTGTTGTCAGTGGTCTGGATTTGGGCCATTATAATAGTTATGTATTGGTATCTCATTGATATTTTCATTTGTATTTTTCTGATGACATCTGGTTGAGCGTCTTTTCATATGCTTAACTTCCAACTGTATGTCTTATTGGGTGAGATAACTGTTAAATTTTTTGGCCCATTTTTAAATTGTGTTGTTTGTTTTCTTATCATTAAGTTTTGAGTTCTTTGTAAGCTTTGGATAACAGTCCTTTATTAGCTGTCATTTACAAGTATTTCCTCCAAATCTGTGGCTTATCTTTTCATTCTCTTGACAATGTCTTTTTCAAAGCAGAAATTTTTTATTTAATTAAGTCCATCTTATCAATTCTTTCTTTCATGAATTGTGCTTTTGGTGTCATATCCAGAGTTACAACCAAATCCAAGGTCATCTAGATCTTCTCATGTTATCTTCTGGGAGTTCTATAGTTTTGCATTTTTTTTTCTAAATGCTTCTTATACAACTGGTTTTGTGCTTTTCTTTTTTTAAAAAAACTCAATGAATTTTATTATATTTATAGTGAGACAACCATAATCACAATACAACTTTACAGCATTTCTATCCCAAACCCCAGCCCATCCCCCCCCCATCCTGTCTCCTTTGGGGACCATAAGTTTTTCAAATCCGTGAGTCAGTTTCTGTTCTGCAAATAATTTCATTGTAACTTTTTTTTAGATTCCACATATAAGTGATAGCATATGACATTTGGGTCTCAATGTCTAACTAACTCCACAGCATGATAATTTCTAGGTTCATCTATGTTACTGCAAATGCCATTATTTCATTCTTTTTATGGCTGAGTAATATTTCATTGTGTATATATACCACATCTGCTTGCATAATCCTTAAATCTTCTATTTCTTTGTTCAGTGTTTCTTGTAATTTATCAATCTTTGCCTTTAGTTTATTTACTTTCCCTGTGGCTCACAACATAACTACTTGGCTTTGCTAGTTTTGCATTTTATATTTATGTCTGTGATTCATTTTGTGTTAATTTTTGTTAAGAATGAAAAGTCTTTGTTTAGATTTTTTATGCAGATGTCCAGCTATTCCAGTACTCTTTTTTTAAATTTTTTTATTCTTATTTTCCCAATACAATTTTTTTCCACTGTATGTGTAACTGGGTCTCCAGTACTCTTTTGTTGAAAAGGCTACCTTTGATCCATTATATTGCATTTGCTCTTTTGTCAAATATCAGTGGACCATATTTATGTAGGTCAGTTCTTGAGCCTTCTATTCTCTTCCACCGAATTGCCTATTTTTTCGCCAATACCACACTTTCTTTTTTCTTTTTTTAGGGCCACACCCATGGTATATGGAAGTTCCCAGTCTATGGGTCAAATTGGAGCTGCAGCTGCCAGTCTAGCCACAGCCACAGCCATGCCAAATCCAAGCCATGTCTGCGAACTACACCACAGCTCACAGCAATGCCAGATCCTTAACCAACTGAGAAGGGCCAGGGATAAAACCTGTATCCTCATGGATCCTAGTTGGGTTCATACCACTGAGCCACAACTGAAACAACCAATACCACATTTTCTTGAATAATGTAGCTTTATAGTAAGTCCTGAAGTCAGATAGTGTCAGTCTTCCAGATTTATTCTTACCCTTCAATATTCTGTTGACTGTTCTGCAATTTTTGCCTTTTCATATAAACTTTAGAATCAGTTTGTAATACCACAAAATAACTTTCTAGGATTTTAGTTGGGATTACATTACACTATAGATCAATTTTGAAAAAATTGATACATAATCTATCTACATACATAGGCTAGTACTCCATTTGTTTAGTTCTTTGATTTCACTCAGTTTTGTAGTTTTCCTCATACAGATCTTGCATATTTTTTTGTTAGATTTGTAACTAGGTTTTCATTTCAGGGGTACTAATGTAAATGGTATTGTGGGTTTTTTTTGTTTTGTTTTGTTTTGTTGTTGTTGGTTTTTTTTTTTTTTTTTTGGTCTTTTTGCTATTTCTTTGGCCACTCCCCCGGCATATGGAGGTTCCCAGGCTAGGGGTCTAATCAGAGCTGTGGCCACCAGCCTACGCCAGAGCCACAGCAACGCAGGATCCGAGCCGCGTCTGCAATCTACACCACAGCTCACGGCAACGCCAGATCGTTAACCCACTGAGGAAGGGCAGGGATCGAACCCTCAACCTCATGGTTCCTAGTCGGATTTGTTAACCACTGCACCATGACGGGAACTCCGGTATTGTGTTTTTAATTTCAAATTTTGCTTGTTCATTTCTGTTAAAGAGAAAAGTGATTGGCTTTTATAGATTAACCTTGTATCCTGCAACCTTTCTATAGTTGTTCTCTAGTTCCAGGAATTTTTTTGTTGACTCATTCAGATTTTCTAGATAGTTGAACAATCATATCATGTGCAAAGTCAGTTTTGTCTCTTTCCTCCCAATCTGTATACTTTTATTTACTTTTCTTACCTATTGCATTAGCTAAGACTTCCAGTACTCTGTTGCAAATCAGTGGTGAGAAGGGACATTGCTCAATCAAAAGCAATAGAATGAGTTGGGAAATAATCCCTCTGCTTCTATCTTCTGAAAGAGATAGTGACTTATTGGTATAATTTCCTTACATATTTAGTAAAATTCATGATTGAACCTGTCTGGGTCTAGTGCTTTCTCTTTTGGAAGATTATTAATAATTGATTCCATTTTAATAGGCTATAGGCCTATTCAGATCTTCTTGTACAGGTTTTGGAATATTACATCTTTCAAGGAATTGGCCCATTTTGTCTAGGTTATCATATTCGTGGGCATAGAATTACTCATAAAATTCCTTAATTATCTTTTTAATTTCCATGGGATCTGTAGTGATGTTCCTCATTTTATTTCTGATATTAATAATTTGTGTTCTCTCTCTGTTAGTCTGGTTAGAAGCTTATTGATTTAATTGATCTTTTCAAAGCATCAGTGTTTAGTTTAATTGATTTTCACTGTTGATTTCCTATTTTAAGTGTTATTAATTTCTGCCCTAATTTTTATTATTCATTTCCCAATTACTCTGTATTTAATTAGCTCTTCTTTTCTGGTTTCCTAAGGTGGAAGCTGAGATTTTTTAATATATGCATTCAGTGCCATGAATTGAATTCTAATATCTGCTTTTACTGTATCTCATGAATTTTGATAAGTTGTGTTTTAATTTTCATTTAGTTCAAAATATTTTTTAGTTTTTCTTGAGATTTCTAATTTGACCTATGTGTTATTTAGAAGTACACTGTTCAATCTCCAAGTATTTGGGTCTTTTCCAGCTATCTATCTGTTATTTGTTTCTGGTTTAATTCTATTTTTGTCTTGTATGATTTCTATTTTTTTAAGTTTATTAAGGTATGTTTTACAGCACAGACTATGGCCTATCATGGTGAATGTTCCACATGAGCTTGAGAATAATGTGTATTCTGCTATTGTTGAATAGAATAATCTATATTGGTCAATTATAACCAGTTGATTGATAGTGTTAATGAATTCAGATATGTCTTTATTACTTTTCTGCATATTGGATATGTCCATTTCTGATAAAGAGGTATTGAAGTCTCCAATTATAACAGTAGATTCATCTATTTCTCCTTGAAGTTTTGCCATTTTTGCCCCACATATTTTGGACTTTTCTTGTTGGTCACATACCCATTAAGGATTATTATGTCTTCTTGGATAATTGACTCCTTTATTATCATTAATGCTTATCCTTATCTCTGACAATATTGCTTGCTCTGAAGTCTGCTTCTTCAAAAGAAAATACAAACGATTGCCTTTGGAATGGATTAGCAATGAGATCCTGCTGTGTAGCACTGGGAACTATGTCTAGTCACTTATGATGGATCATGATAATGTGAGAAAATAGAATGTGTACATGTATGTGTAACTGGGTCACCATGCTGTACAGTAGAAAAAAATGTATTGGGGAAATAATTTTAAAAATAAAATTAAATTTAAAAAAAAGAAAATATAGCTTCTCTCACTTTCTTTTTTATATTCTTTAATTTTAATTTTTTTAAAAATTTTTGCTTTTTAGGGCCACACCCACAGCACACGGAAGTTACCAGGCTAGGGGTCAAATTGTAGCTACAGCTGCCGGCCTACACCATAGCCACAGCAATGCATGATCTGAGCTATATCTGTGACCTAAACCACAGCTCACAGCAATGCTGGCACCCCAACCCACTAAGCGAGATCAGGGATTGAAACTGCATCTTCATGCATACTAGTTGGATTCATTTCCACTGTTCCACAATTGTAACTCCCTCACACTTTCTCTTTTTTAAATGCATTTTAAAAGTTTTTATTTATTTTTTATTTTTAATTAAAGTGTAGTTGATTTACAATATCATGTTAGTTTCAGGTGTACGGCACAGCTATTCAGTTATGTATTCTTCAGATTTTCTTCCCTTATAGGTGAATACAAAATATTGAGTATGTTGTGTGCTATACAATAGGTCCTTGCTGGGGTTAGCTATTTTATATAAAGTGGTATGTACATGTTAATCCCAACCTCCTAATTTATTCCTAGACTAATCACTTTCCTCTTTAGTAACCATAAGTATGTTTTCTATGACTGTGAGTCTATCTTTAGGAAATAAGTTCACTTGTATCTTTTTCAGATTCCATATATAAGTGATATCATATTATTTTTCTCTGTCTGGCTTACTTTACTTACTATGGTAAGCTCTAGATCCATCCATGTTGCTACAAATGTCATTATTCCAGTCTTTTTATGGCTGAGTAATACTCCATTGCATATATATGTACCACATATTATTTATCCATTCCTCTGTTGATGGACATTTAGGTTGCTTCCATGTCTTCTTAATTTTTTTAAACTCAATTAATTTTATTATATTTATAGTAGTACAATGATCATCACAACCCAAATTTATAGCGTTTCCATCCTAAACCCCCAGCACATTCCCCTATCCCGCAAGCTGTCTCCTTTATAAACCATAAATTTTTCAATGTCTGTGAGTATCTATTTTGCAAAGAAGATCATTGTATACTATTTTAGATTCCACATATAAGTGATAGATGTAATGTTGGTGTCTCCCTGTCTGACTAACTTCACTTAGCATGATAATTTCCAGGTCCATCCATGCAAATGCCATGATTTCATTCTTTATTATGGCTGAGTGATGTTCCATTGTGTATATGTAACACATCTTCTTTATCCACTCCTCTGTCAATGGACATTTAGGTTGTTTCCATGTCTCATGCCTTGCAATGAACATTGGGGTACATGTATCCATTCTTTTTTTTCTGTTACGAATTTTTTTTTTCATTATAGCTGGTCTAGAGTATTCTGTCAGTTTTCTGCTGCATAGCATGTTGACCTGGTTACACATACATGTATAGATTCATCAGAAGTGATTAGACATAGTTCCCAGTGCTATACAGCAGGATTTCATTACCCATCCATTCCAAAGGCAACGGTCTGCATCTATTAACCCCAGACTCCCAGTCCATCCCACTCCCTCCCCCTCCCCCTGGGGAACCACAAGTCTGTTCTCCAGGTCCGTGATTTTCTTTCCTGTGGAAAGGTTCATTTGTGCCATATATTAAATTCCAGATACAAGTGAAATCATATGGTGTTTTTCTTTCTTGTTCTGACTTACTTCACTCAGTTTGAGAGTCTCTAGTTCCATCCGTGTTGCTGCAAATGGCATTCTTTTGTTCTTTTTATGGCTTAATAGTATTCCATTGAGTATATATACCACATCTTCTTAATCCAATCATCTGTCAATGGACATTTGGGTTGTTTCCATGTCTTGACTTTGTGAATAGTGCTGCAATGAACATGCAGGTGCATGTGTCTCTTTCAAGGAAAGTTTTGCCCAGATATGTGCCCAAGAGTGGGATTGCTGGGTCATATGGTAGTTCTATGTATAGACTTCAAAGGTACCTCCATACTGTTCTCCATGGTGGTTGTACCAGCTTACATTCCCACCACCAGTGCAGGAGGGTTCCCTTTTCTCCACACCCCTCCAGCATTTGTTATTTGTGGACTTCTTAATGATGGCCATTCTGACTGGAGTGGGGTGATACCTCATAGAAGTTTTGATTTGCATTTCTCTAATAATCAGGGATAGTGAGCATTTTTTCATGTGCTGGTTGGCCATCTATATATCTTCTGTGGAGAAATGTCTATTCAGGTCTTTTGCCCATTTTTCCACTGGATGTTGGGTTTTTTGCTGTTGAGTTGTATAAGTTGCTGGTATATTTTAGAGGTTAAGCCCTTGTCAGTTGCATCGTTTGAAACTATTTTATCCCATTCTGTAAGTTGTCTTCTTGTTTGTTTGTTTGTTTTTAATGATTTCCTTTGCTGTGCAAAAGCTTTTCAGTTTGATGCGGTCCCACTGGTTTATTTTTGCTTTTATTTCTGTTGCTTTAGGAGTCTGACCTGAGAAAACATTTATAATGTTGATATAAGAAAATGTTCTACCTATGTTCTCTTCTAGGAGTTTGATGGTTTTATCTTATGCTTAAGTCTTTAAGCCATTTAGCATGTTTCCTTTCAAGTTATGGTTTTCTCTGGATAGATGCCCAGAAGCAGGATTGCTGGATCACATGGTAATTCTATTTTAGTTTTTTGAGGAATATATATACTGTTTTCCACAGTAGTTGCACCAATTTACATTCCCACCAACAATGTAGTATGGGTCCATTTTCTCCACACTCTCTCCAGCATTTATTGTTTGTAGACATTTTGATGATGGACATTCTGGCTGGTGTAAGGTAGTACCTCACAGTAATTTCAATGTGCATTTCTCTAATAATTAGTGATGTTGAACATCTTTTCATGTGTTTTTTGGTCATCTGTATGTCTTCTTTGGAGAATTGTCTGTTTAGATCTTCTGCCTGCTTTTTGATGAGGTCGTTTTTTTGGTATTGAGCTGCAGAAGGTGTTTATAAATTTTGAAGATTAATCCCTTGTCAGTCATTTCATTTGCAAATATTTTCTCCCATTCTGTAGGTTGTAATTTTGTTTTGTTTAGGGTTTCCTTTGTTGTGCAAAAACTTTTCAGTTTAATTAGGTCCTATTTGTGTATTCGTGTTTTTATTGTCATTACCCTAGGAAGTGGATCTGAGAAGATATTGCTGTGGTTTATGTCAGAGAGTGTTCAGCCTTTGTTTTCCTCTAAGAGTTTTATAGTTTCCTGGTCTTATTTGTACGTCTTTAATCCATTTAGAGTTCACTTTTGTGTATGGTGTTCAGAAGTGTTCTAATTTCATTCTTTTAATGTAGCTGTCCAGTTTTCCCAGCACCACTTTTAGAAGGGACTGTCTTTTCTCCATTGTATATTTTTGCCTCCCTTGTCATAGGTTAGCTGAATGCAGGTGCTTGGGCTTAATTCTGGGCTTTCTATCCTGTTCCGCTTATCTGTATTTCTGTTTTTGTGTCAGCACCATATTCTTTTGATGACTGTAGCTTTGAGTTATAATCTGAAGCCAGGAAGCCTGATTCCTCCAGCTCCATTTTTCTTTCTCAGGATGGCTTTGGCTATTCTAGGCATTTTGTGCTTCTAAATATTAAAACATTTTGTTCTAGGTCTGTGAAACATGTCCTTGGTAATTTGATAGGGATTGCATTGAATCTGTAGATTGCCTTGGGTAGTATAACCATTTTGGCAATGGCGATTCTTCCAGTCCAAGAGCATGGTATGTCTTTCCGTCTGTTTGTGTCATTTTCGATTTCTTTCATCAGCATCTTCTAGTTTTCAGAGTACAGATTTTTTGTCTCTTTAGGATGGTTTATACCTAAGTTATTCTTTTTGATGTGATGATAAATGGGAGTTTCCCTAATTTCTCTTTCTGCTCTTTCCTTGTTAGTATATAGAAATGCAGTTGATTTCTATGTATTAATTTTGTATCCTGCAACTTTACCAAATTTCTGCTAGTATCTTTAGGATTTTCTACGAATGCTATCATGTCATCTGCAAACCAGAGATAGTTTTATTACTTTCTTTCCAATTTGGATGCATTTTATTTATTTTTCTTCTCTGATTGCTGTGACTATTACTGCCAAAATTATGTCAAATAGTCGTGGTGAGAGTGGACATCCTTGACTTGTTCTTGATCTTAGTGGGAATTCTTTCAGCTTTTCACCATTGAGAATTATGTTAGTTGTGGGTTTGTCATATATGGCCTTTAATGTGTTGAGGTAGGTTCACTCTATGTCCGCTTTCTGGAGGATATTTATAGAAATGGGAGTTGGATTTTGTCAAAAGCTTTTTCTGCATCTATTGAGAAGATTACATGGTTTTTATTCTTCAGTTTGTTAATGTGGTTTATCACACTGATTGAACTGTGGATATTGAAAAATCCTTGCATCCCTAGGATAAATCCCACTTGATCATGAGGTACAAGCCTTTTAATGTATTGTTGGATGTGGTTTGCTAGTATTTTGTTGAGGATTTTTGCATTGATGTTCATCAGTGAAATTGGCCTGTAATTTTTTTGTGTGGTATCTTTGTCTGCTTTTCATAACAGAGTGATGGTGGCCTCATAGAATGAATTTGGGAGTGTTCCTTCCTCTGCAATTTTTTGGAGTAGTTTCAGAAGGATAGGCATTAGCTCTTCTCTAAATGTTCGATAGAATTCACCTGCGAAGCCATCTGGTCCTGGACTTTTGTTTGTTGGGAGTTTTTTAATCACAGTTTCAATTTCAGTACTTGTGATTGGTCTGTTCATCTCTTCTATTTCGTCTTGGTTTAGTCTTGGAAGATTGTACTTTTCTAAGAATTTGTCCATTTCTTCTAGGTTTTTCCTCTTTTTTTGGCATATAGTTGCTTGTAGTAGTCTCTTATGATCCTTTGTATTTCTGTGATATCTGTTGTAACTTCTCCTTTTTCATTTCTAATTTTATTGATTTGAGTCCTCTCTCTTTTTTTCCTCAGTGTGTGTGACTTAGATTTCTTTCCTTCTGCTAGCTTTAGGTCTAGTCTGTTCTTCTATTTCTAGTTGCTTTAGGTGTAAAGTTAGGTTGTTTAACTACAGATGTGATAAATTCATTTGAGTAATAAAAAAAATGAAAAAAAATAAAGTTAGGTTGTTTATTGGAGCTTTTTCTTGTTTCCAGAGGTAAGCTTGTATTGCTATAACGTTCCCTCTTAGAACTGCTTTTGCTGCATCTCATAGGTTTTGGAATGTTTTCTCTTTGTTGTCATTTGCTTCTAGGTATTTTTTTTTCTCTTTTGTCTTTTTATGGCTGCACCAACAGCATATGGAGGTTCCCAGGCTATGGGTTGAATCGGATCTGTAGTTAAGGCCTGCTCCACAGCCACAGCAATGCAGGATCTGAGCCACATCTGTGACCTACACTATAGCTCATGGCAACGCCAGGTCCTTAACCCACTGAGCGAGGCCAGGGATCGAACCCACATGCTCATGGATACTAGTCGGATTAGTCAGCCACTGAGCCATGATGGGAACTCTGCTTCTAGGTATTTTTTAATTTCCTCTTTGATTTCTTCAGTGATCCATTGGTTGTTTAGTGGCATGTCGTTTAGTCTTCATATGTTTGTGGGGTTTGCAATTTTTTTCTTGTTTTTGATTTCCAGTCCTATAACATGGTGGTTGGAAAAGATGCTTGATATGATTTCAATTTTCTTAAGTTTAGCAAGGTTTGACTTATGGCCCAGAATGTAATCAATCTTAGAGAATGTTCCATGTGCACTCGAGAAGAATGTGTATTCTGCTGCTTTTGGATGGAATGTTCTATAAACATCTATTCAGTCAATCAGGTCTAATGTGTCATTTAAGACCTGTGTTTCCTTGTTGGTTTTCTTTCTGGATGATCTGTCCATTGCTGTAAGTGGGGTGTTAATGTCCCCCACTATTATTGTGTTATTGTCAATTTCTCCTTTTAAGGTTGTTAGCAGTTGCCTTATATGCTGAGGTGCATATATATATATATATATATTTACAATTGTTATATCTTCTTCTTGGATTGATCCTTTGTTCATTATGTAATGTCCTTCTTTGTATCTTATAATATTATCTATATTAAGGTCTATTTTGTCTGACATGAGTATTACTACTCCAGTTTTCTTTTGATTCTCACTTGCATGGCAAACCTTCTTCCATCCATTCACTTTCAATTTGTATGTGTCCCTAGAACTGAGGTGGGTGGCTTGAAGACAGTATGTATATTGGTCTTGTTTCTGTACCATTCAGCCAGTCTATGTCTTTTGGTTTGGGCATTTAGTCCATTTATATTTAAGGTAATTGTTGATATGCACATTCTTATTGCCATTTTATTAACTGTTTTGTATTTGTTTTGGTTGGTCTTTATTCTTCCCTTCTTGTTATCTTTTCTTGTGGTTTGATGTCTATCTTTAGCATTGTATTTAGATTGCTTTATTTGTGTATATCTATTGTAGGTTTTTTGGTTTGCAGTTCTTTTGAAGTTTTGATGTAAGAGTCTATATGTATATGAGATTGTTTTAAGTTATTGGTCTCTTAACTGCAAGTGCATCTCCATTGTCCTGCATTTGTATCCTCCTCTTCTCATGATTTCTGATTTTGATAGCATATTTGTGGTGTGGATGATTTCCTCCCTTTACTATATGTAGGCCTTTGCTGGTGATCCTTGTCATTTGTAATATTTTGTTTCTAGCTGTGACCTTTTCTTTTCCACCTAGAGAAGTCTCTTTAGTATGTGTTGTAAAGCTGATTTAGTGGTTCTGAATCCTCTTAGATTTTGCTTGTCTGTAAAGCTTTTGACTTTTCCTTCAAATCTGAATGAGAGTCTTGCTGGGTAGAGTCATCTTGGTTGGAGGTTTTTTTCCTTTCATCACATTAAGTGTGTCATGCCACTCCCTTCTGGCCTGCAGAGTTTCTGCTGAAAAATCTGTTCATAACCTTATCAGGATTCCATTGTATGTTACTTGTTTCTTTTCCCTAGCTGCTTTCAATACTGACTCCTTGTGTTTAGTCTTGGTCAGTTTGATGAGTATGTGTCTCAGGGTGTTTCTCCTTGGTTTATCTTGTATGGTACTCGTTGTGCTTCCTGGACTTGAGTGAGTGATTCTTTTCTCAAGTTAGGGAAGTTTTCTGCTCCTATCTCTTCAAATACTTTCTCTGGCCCTTTCTCTTTCTCTTCTCCTGGCACCCCTATAACATGGATATTGTTGTGTTTGACATTGTCCCAGAGTTCTCTTAGACTGTATCCATCTCTTTTCAATCTTTTTTTCTCCTTTTTGTTCCACCTCAGTGATTTCCATTAGTCTGTCTTCTACCTCGTTTATTCATTCTTATACCTCCTGTATTCTGCTGTTGCTTGCTTCTACTGAATTTTTTATTTCAGTTACTGTATTTGGCATCTCTGCTTGCTTAATCCTTAAATATTCTATTTCTTTGCTCAGTGTTTCTTATAATTTATCAACCTTTGTCCCTGGTTTATTGCCAAGATATTGAATCCTCATTATCATTAGTCTAAAATCTTTTTCATGGAGGTTGGTAATCTCCAGATCATTTAGCTATTTTTTGTTTTTTTTTTTTTCTTGCTCCCTTATCTGAGTCATAATTCTCTATCTTTTCATTTTGTGTGGTTTACTTTTTTGCAGACAATAGAGTTGTACCCTCTCTTGCTTCTGATGTTTGCCCCTCTTGTTGCTAAAGTTGGTATGGAGGCTTGCTGTAGGCTTCCTCGTAGGAGGGACTGGTACCTGCCCAGGTGAAGCTGATTATTATCCCTCTGGTGGTTGGGGCTTTGTCTCTGGGTGAGATTAGAGGCAGCTATGTGCCTGGGGGATCTTTAGGCAGTCTGTTTACTGATGTGTGGGGCTGTGTTCCCACTTGGATTATTGTTTGGCCTGGGGCTTCTCAGCCCTGATGGGTGTGGCCAGATTTTTCAAAAATGGCCACCTCTAGATGAGCACACACTGATTATTATTCCTGAGAATTTTGCCTCCAATGTCCTTCCCCCACAATGAGCCACCTTCATCTCCTTTTTTCATGGAGATCCTCCAAGAACTCCAGTCAGGTCTGACCCATATTCCTATGGAGTATCTGCTTTGCCCTGGGACCCAGTGCACATGAAATCCTGTGTGCACCTTTCAAGAATGGGGTCTCCATTTCTCCCAGTCCTGTGCAGCTCCTGTGCCCATGCTCCACTGGCCCTCAGTGTCAAATGCTCTGGGGGCTACTTCTTCCAATGCCAGATCCCCAGGCATGGGGACCTGACATGGGCCTCAGAACTCTTACTCCTGTAGGTGAGTCTCTGTGATACAGTTACTTTCCAGTCTGTGGGATGCCTACCCAGCAGGTATGTGGTTGCTTATATTGTAGTTTCCCCTCCTACTGTCTTGATGTGGCCTCTTCTTTGTCTTCTGGTGTAGGATATATTTTTTGATAGTTTGCAGTCTATTTGATTGAAGGTTGTTCAGCAGTTGGTTGTCATTTTGTTGCTTTTATAAGAGAAGGTGAGCTCCAGTCCTACTCCACCATTTAATCCCATCTCCTGTGTCTTGTCTATTATAAATAGTGCTACAATGAATATCAGTGTACATGTATCTTTTTGAATTATGGTTTTCTCTGGATATGTGCCCAGGAGTAGGATTGCAGGATCATAGGGTCGTTCTATTTTTAGTTTTTTAAGGAACCTCCTTACTGTTTTCCATAGTGGTTGTACCAATTTGTATTCCCACGAACAGTGTAGGAGGGTTCCTCTTTTTCTCTGCACCCTTTCCAGCATTTACTATTTGTAGACTATTTTGATTATGGCCATTCTGACCAGTGCAAAGTGATATCTCATTGCAGTTTTGATTTGCATTTTTCTAACAGTGATGTTGAGTATCTTTACATATGCTTTTTGGCCATTTTTATGTCTTTTTGTAGCAATGTCTATTTAGATATTCTGCCCAATTTTTGATTGGGTTGTTTGGTTTTCTTTGATGTTGAGTTGTATGAGATGTTTGTATATTTTGGAAATTAAGCTGTTTGTATATTGTGCACATGTTGTTGGTCACATCATTTGTAAATATTTTCTCCCAGTGTGTAGGTTTTCTTTCCATTTTGTTTATGGTTTCTTTGCTATGTAAAAGCTTTTAAGCTTAATTAGGTCCCATTTAGATTTTTTTTTATTTCCATTACTCTAGGAGATGGATCCATGCTAAGTTTCTAGCAATTCATCAATTACATTTCAGGTTTCCCTACCCCACAACTAGTCCCCATGGGTATTTCTGCTCATGGGTTTCTGTTCAGGTAAGTTGTAATTTTTATATTCTCCTGTCTTTATCTTAAATTTGGGGCAACAGTTTGGCCTATGACCTTACTTCTTTTGGATTGCATAGAAGAGTTGTATTTTCATTGCATTCAGATTTTACTTGTTGGGACAGAGTGATGGCAACCAAGTTTCTTATATGCTAGATTAAAAAAAAACAGATGTTTGCCCTATGTAGCTTTTTAAAACTTCCTATGTTTGTACCCAACTACTTTGACAGGCCAATCTCCTCAGCTGGTTTTCCCTAGGTCCACTTTCCAGGCACTCACAGCAACACAGAACTCTCTGTCCTTTATTAAGTCATTGATGCATGCTCCCCTCTGGGTCTTGTATTGTGCCTTATTTTTTTTTATTTTTGTCTTTTTAGGGCTGCACCCACGGCATATGGAGGTTCCCAGGCTAGGGGTCGAGTCAGAGCTGTAACCTCTGGCCTAGGCCACAACCACAGCAATGCCAGATCTGAGCCACATCTGTGACCTACACCATAGTGCATAGCAATGCCTGATCCTTAACCCACTGAGTGAGGCCAGGGATCAAACATGCCTTGTCATGGATACTAGTCAGATTTGTTTCTGCTGAGCCATGATGGGAACTTCTTTTTTGGTTTCTCTGCTCTATTATCTTTGCAGCCATGACAGCTTGGTAACTACTTCTTTTTTTTTTTTTTTTTTTGTCTTTTGTCTTTTTTGTTGTTGTTTTGTTGTTGTTGTTGTTGTTGTTGCTATTTCTTGGGCCGCTCCCGCGGCATATGGAGGTTCCCAGGCTAGGGGTTGAATCGGAGCTGTAGCCACCGGCCTACGCCAGAGCCACAGCAACGCGGGATCCGAGCCGCGTCTGCAATCTACACCACAGCTCACGGCAACGCCGGATCCTTAACCCACTGAGCAAGGGCAGGGACCGAACCCACAACCTCATGGTTCCTAGTCGGATTCGTTAACCACTGCGCCACGACGGGAACTCCGGTAACTACTTCTTAACTTGTCATTGATCCTTGGTTGTTTGTTCTGGAACATGTAGAGAAGAATGATGCTGTCATTCTAGGGTTAGGAAGAAAAGGTAGTCCTTTTGTTGAGCAGTGCTGCTCTGGGAAGAGTTGAGGGCTAAGCAATAACTTTTTCCTCACTTCCCCACTGAACTCTCTTTATAGGAATATTACATTTCTGACCTGTAAATATTCCACCTTGGGAAAATTGGATTGCACCAATCATGGGGGAGTTTATCAGAAACTTCCCAAGTTGAAAGTCTCCAGGTCTTATCCTTCTGTTCTAATGAGAATTGCTCCTAGTTCCATGGAGTTCATGCTGTTTCTTATCTTTCATGATTTCTCTGTGGGTCCTCAATCCCCTGTGAAAAGTGTTGGGGTACGAAGAATACATTAATGTGTCAGGCAGGTGATGGCATCTCCCTGAGGAACCATGTGTCTAATGGATAACGGGTGAGGTCACTTGTTGATCCCTTTCCCTCCCTATGTCCACTGCCTCCTGGATTATCTAAGCTACTTTCCTATATCCTATATCAGAATACTTTTTCAGCATTCACAAAACAATGCAGCTGCCTTAGTTTGAGAATTTACATATTTAATTCAGTTTCTGAAGTCAATATGAACAACGTGATTCCACAAGAAAACCAAGGAGACTATAACAATTCTGCAATATTCGTGTGGGGTGCAGGTGGACAACCTTATCCAAATTGTTGATCAGCTTGTGGCTGAAGCTTTTACATAGCGTCCTCAACCTCCAGCCCCTCCCATTCTGGAGGCGCAGACTGTGTTTGCCATTGCCAAAGTCAGTGGCCTTTGATGCAATTGGATTCTTAGCAACATCTAGTATGCCCTTTGATGTGATTAATTTTTCATGGTCAGTACTTACCAGGCCATCTCTGGTCAGGCAGAGGGATAAATACTTCATTTCAGTTATGGACTGTGCAAGGTACACAGGGAAATTTACAACTAGAGCAGGGCATCATTTTACAATGTTAACTGAATTTTCCTTCCATATTTCTTTGTACTCTCTGCATTTGCACTCTAAAATCTAACAGCCGTTCATTGCCCCAGGGAAGCCAGAAAGGATAGGCACTCCCACTCTCCTTCACAGTAAAAGGATGACAGTGTGCTGTGAGAGGGCACAGTATGGCCCATCCCTTAACACAGTCCAACTCCATAAACTCAGAGATTCCTTCCCTTATACCAGAGATCTTTCCTGGGAGAGATGGATACAGAATTTTTAAGAATTTATACTGTTTCTAAATTAATCTGTGTTCTACAAAATATCTCTCAAGTCCAGCTGGACATTTAATTCTGGCTTCTTAATAGAATGGTGACTGAGATTTGAGAAACTATGATACCAGTTAGCCTCTGATATGGAAATTGGCCCTTAAATGCTTTTACAGTACAAATAGTTATCAATCTGTTCAAAATACCTCAGGAGACTATCTGGGGCATTGGAAAACAGGGAGTGCCAATTTCTGACCCTTGAGATAAAGGTATTTCTGAAATGAAACCAATATTTGCCACAAGCGTGTTGTCTGGGGGCATGTTCCACATGGTGGCACAAAGAGGTAGAACTTAATATGCAGACACCTGGACAAGTTGAGAGATTGGGATTTGAAGCTGCTGAAGCACTTGAAATTTGCAGGTTTTATCTGGAGAGGAAGGAGCTGTTTTTGTCCTCAGCCAAGAGAAAGACTCCAAGAAGCTTATGATGGAGCAGGTGCTTTGGGGCTGAGTGCAGAGATCTTGATGCACATTGTGGGCATTCAGTTCAGATGACAGATAATTCCTAGACATTAGGAATAAAATGCTCAGCCCTATAACTAAATTCAAAACTAATACATGCCCACCTTCCCAAGGAATGAAAGCAAACTGGACAGGTTCAAAATGACCCAACAGTAACTAAATTATCTGCCAGAACAAAACTGAACAACCTTTACAGAATATGGAATACATGGTCCAGATTTTAAACAATGCCTCATTTACTGTGTTCTTCACAAATCAAAATAAAAATTCCTAGACATACCAAGAAGCAGTAAATAGTGAATGAGAATCACTCAAAATAGCATATTAATAGACACTGGCTACAAGATACCTAAACTGTTGGAATTAGTGTAAAAATGGAAAGAAAACGTACCCAAGTCTCCTCTCTTCTCTGACTCTCACCATCACAACATCACCAGTGATCCATGTGACTCTATGAAGTTTCTTAGTAATTTGCTCAAGGCCAAACAGCCAGTGGTGGAGCTAGGATTTTATCCCAGAGAATTTTTTGATGCACAAACCTCTTCCATGCTTAGGAGTTTTTGAAAATAGATTCCTCATCTTGCATAGTATTAAATGAATTGATAATAGACTAAAATTTATTTTACATAAGATGTTTTACAAATTCATTTTTAATGCAATCTGAGAGAGAGAGAAAGATAATGGACATATGGCGTGTGCACCCCCCCCCAAGCCTTGCAGTGTTGTTTGTCCCAGTGGGGCTGGAAAGGAGATATCAAATTCCTAGACTCTTGCCTGGTGAGGGGGCTCTTTGCCTTTTTGGCATGAAGAATACTGGCTTCAAACTTCTGCCATGACCTAGTGCAAGCTGGTACTGTGGTCCATGCATCACCCTATATGTGGACTTAGATGTTCTGTTTTATAGGTCATTGTTAAGTGGAAGCAGCCCCCAAATATAAAGGGGACCAGATGGGGCTATGTCGGCTGACCAGTTGTAGTTTAAGAAACAAACCTAGTCTGCACCTGGCTTATCCATCTCGACAAATATCACCTTCATTCTCAGAAAAATACCACTCTCCCTGGCACCAGGAAGTGTACCTACAATCTCATAAATGAATTTTTAAAATATCAAGAGTCTTCACACACTGGAGTTCCCATCTTTGTTCAGCAGAAACGAATCTGACTAGTATCCATAAATATCCAGGTTCAATCCATGGCCTCATTCAGTGGGTTAAGGATCCATCATTGCCATGAGTTATGGTGTAGGTCACAGATGTGCACAGATCCTGCGTTGCTGTGGCTGTGGTATAGGCTGGCGGTTGTGGCTCCAATTTGATCCCTAGCCAGGGGACCTCCATATGCCACCGGTGCAGCCCTAAAAAGAACTCCCAAAAAAAATCTGCACGCAATATCTAAACGTAAAAATATCCTGCAAAAATTAATGACCTTTCAGGAGGACACTATGCAGAATGTAGTATACACACCATGATCCATCAAAGAAATGATGCAAACACCCTCTCTAACTGTCCTTACAAGAAATGGAAGGGAAACATGGCAGAGGAACCATGTGAATCACTAGATCAGCCTCACGGTCCAGTGACACCTCCCCCTCCCCAACTTTACCAACAACCTCTCCCTCCATGGGTCTTCCTGGGACTTGTGTTATTATGATGAAGGAAGGAATGCTGATCTGAGAAGTGGTGGTTACTCATAACAAACAATGACAATAATAATAACTAACATTCATTGGCCACTTACCATGTATGAGGTATTTTGGAAAGCGCTTTTCATGGATCCACTCCTTTAATTCTCCCAACCACATTATGAGTTAGATTATTATTGAAATTTTCACAGAGAAATCCTCTGGAGTTGAAAAAGCAGAAGCAATTCTCTTAGGGTCACATGGCAGAATGTGAGACATCTAGGGTTTGGATTCAGGTCTGTCTCCAGCACCTTCACTCCTAATGACTATACCAGTGTTTCCTGAACTTCAGAAATCTGTTTACCACCTTTCCACTTTTTGCCATATTCAATCCTGGTAAATGCTACTCTAATAATAAACACCTCAAATCTACATAAAAATTTCACCTGCATGAACCATATCTTTGATAATAATTTTAATTTATTAATCTCACATTATATCCCCATTACCATGTTTAGAAGGACTAATATTTTCCTTTGAATTAAATCATCATACATCAATAAGTACATTTTTTTTTTTGCCTTTTCTAGGGCCGCACCCACAGCATATGGAGGTTCCCAGGCTAGGGGTCTAATCAGAGCTGTAGCCGCAGGCCTATGCCAAAGCCACAGCAACGTGGGATCTGAGCCGCATCTGCAACCTACACCACAGCTCACAGCAACACCAGATCCTTAACCCACTGAGCGAGGCCAAGGATTGAACCCTCAGCCTCATGGTTCCTAGTCAGATTCATTAACCACTGAGCCACGACGGGAACTCCAATAAGTACATTTTTTTTTTTTTTGTCTTTTGTCTTTTGTCTTTTTTGTTGTTGTTGTTGTTGTTGTTGCTACTTCTTGGGCCGCTCCCGCGGCATATGGAGGTTCCCAGGCTAGGGGTTGAATCGGAGCTGTAGCCACCGGCCTACGCCAGAGCCACAGCAACGCGGGATCCGAGCCGCGTCTGCAATCTACACCACAGCTCACGGCAACGCCGGATCCTTAACCCACTGAGCAAGGGCAGGGACCGAACCCACAACCTCATGGTTCCTAGTCGGATTCGTTAACCACTGCGCCACGACGGGAACTCCCAATAAGTACATTTTAAAATGAAACTTTGTATCACTACCATGGTGGAAATCCCGCATCATTTGTCAAAAATGGCAAGTGGCCATGAAAAAAATTTTCAGTGAAGAAAAACGGATTATTTGTTTTAAAATGATTAAATACATGTTAAATATTTTTCAGTGGTTTTTCCAAATGTACCAATGATATTTTTATGTGCCACATAGGTGTAAGTTTGGTAGATTTTATCAATGTGAGGGATTCCTCTACAGCCCTATTCCTTTTGGATACATGGACAAATTTTAATTTCTGGACACACAAAGCTGTGAATAATGGTGACTGTACCAAGGTTATAACTTCTCCCTATGGGGAACTGACTGGGTGACAAGACGACCTTCTTTGGTGCCCTTTGAATCATGCGTTTTTAAATGATGAGAACTGGTTTATGAACTTTCCTTCCAGTCCAGGGTACATGGACTCACCAGTGACCTGGATAGATGCCATGTTAATTTCCCCTATAGCCCCAGAGCCTTGTACAGTATTTCAAAAACATGGAGCTTTCAATAAATATTTGTCAAATAAATTCTCCTGCATCTTTGCAATTCCTGTTCCTTCTTGGAATATCATTCTCACACCTTTGATAGCTAATAAACTCCAACTCGTCCTTACAAACCAGGTGCAAATGCTCCTGACTCTCTCAAGAAGCTGTTTCTTCTTCTCTCTTCCCATCAGACATTGTCCATACCTCTTTCCGAGGTGTTGTTATATTGCTTTGAAGACTATTTCTCTGACCACACTCTGAACTTCTCACAGCAGTGACTATTTCTAGTTCATCTTTATGAAAGTTCTTCAACTTCTATAGCATTGTTTATTCCTTTAATTATGCCATGGGTTTGGTTTTATTTTCCAAGCCAAACTGGGAGTTCCTGTGGTATAAGGGAGCCTTATCACCATTTTTGTATGGCATGTGGTTCTTCAACCTTCAGCCCTGCTCCTATAGCCCCACCAGGCCCTTCTACTATTGCTCAGTTCTGGAGAGTCCCAGTGCTTGAGACTCTGTGAGCCCTCTTCCTTACCCCAGGTTTCAACCTCTAGACTCAGGGACTTAATCAGATATATTATAAACTAAATATACAATTTTCTCAGATAAATAAAAAAAAACAGCACCGTCAGCAACAGCATTTTCTCAAAATCAAACTATGAAAGGAGTTCCCGTCATGGTGCAGTGGAAATGAACCTGACTAGGAAGCACGAAGTTGCAGGTTCGATCCCTGGCCTCACTCAGTGGGTTAAGGATCTGGCATTGCTGTGAGCTGTGGTCAGGCACAGCTCGGATCCTGTGTTGCTGTGGCTGTAGTGTAGGCCGGCAGCTGTATTTCCAAATTGACTCCTAGCCTGGGAACCTCCATGTGCCACATGTGCGGCCCTAAAAAGCAAAAAGACCAAAAAAAAAAAATCAAACTATGGAAAACATTTGGGGGTTGTATATTAAATTGTGGAGCTCTTATCAAATCCATGTTTGAACAACTTGTTAAAGTCTTCCCAAATTTCTTTGAGTTCATTTTGGTAGATGTAAATTTGGAGGATGGCATAGAGTGTTGTAAGGGGAAGGATGGTCCAGACAGATTTTGGCTTGATAAGAGGCTAAAAGGTGATATATACAGCCCCCAAATATTCATTCACTCCTCTTTATACCTTAACAGATGCCCCTACCAACCCCTTCCTGGAGAAGAGAGCCTGGAGAAAAGAAAACCCATCCATTCTATCCAATCAACCTCTCAAATGATGCTTGAGGCTCAAAAAAGTAAAGTAACTTGCTTAAGTTCACATGGCCAGTAAGTGGTGATTTCACTGGCCAGAAAATCTGAACTATTTTTCATCACAAATCCTTTTCACAACAGTCCTTTTTGGGAATGTTAATTTTTAAGAATTTTGTGAGACACTCAACTGGAAATATTAGATAAGCAGTCAGATGACTGGATCTGGAGTTCATAAAAGAGTTCTGGGATGGAAATATAGTTTTGAAGCCATAAATATAAAACGTCTCAATTCTTTTCTTGACTTTGGTCATGTCTCAATGAGGACCCAAAGCAGAAAGGCAGTGAAAATAAAAAGGCAGCTGACAAAGAAGATTGCTATGCAACAGATGAGAAATGGCAAACAAAATTGATTTGGTTCCAAGCATCAAATGCAGTGGTACCAGCAAAGAGCTTCCTAAAGCAGAAAAAAAAGAAAAAGAAAATGAGTGGAAAAAGTTCCAGAAAGATCTGTTATTGACCTGGAAAAATACAAGTTCATTGTTAGATAAGAACACGTCACAGTCATTTATCATTCTGTGATTTAAGCAAAGAAATGCTTACTTGTGTCATTCTGGAGACACAGAACCATGGCCTTGGGTAAGACCTCAGCAAATGTGAGGAATATATTATTCTTACTATTTCATGAACGTAGCTGTAAGTAGGAAACTAATAGGAATATTTTTCAGTCCTGATACTGGCTCCAAAATTGCCCTCCTAAAATATTTCATGGGTTTATACTACCAACAATAGTGCATGAAAATACTACCTCCTTATCCAAACTGGATATTTATTCCTTTTTAAATGCTGTCAATTTGATTTAATCATCTTTTACAAGTAGATGAATTGTTAATCCTCTCTACCTCCCCACCCACTCACCTGCAGGCACAAGGAATTGGTAGAATACAAAAAATTTAGTGAAGTTTGGGGTCTACTTAAGTGACAAAAAGCCACAATTAAGGATCAATGCAACTTCTAGGTGTAGCTGGAAATAAATCACAAAATGTTGGAGACCACTATCATAAGTGAAAAGTCAACACACTTTGCTAACCAAGGATGAAAATTTTTTACAAGTTTGCTAATAGTATGAAACATCACAGGAGCACTTCCTGTAGTCACAATTTCTAATTTTGGCCAGTTAATATCTCACTTTTCAGACTGTTTCTTAACACAAAAAAATAAATCATTGAGATTTTGTAGAGTTTCCAAGTTGGTGACCATATGAAGGTGCTGGGAAAGCGGTACACTCAGAGAACATGGTAACCCTAAACCCCTTCCCACATACCTTGCCATATGAATCTCTTCCATCTGTATGCTCCTGAATTATTTCTTTTATAATAAACTGGAAATCTAAGGTGGCCAAGATGGCAGAGACCCTGAACTCACCTCCCATAGACACATCAAAATTATAACTACTTACAACTATATATTACAACAACCTGAAGACTAGCAAAAGATTTTCTACAACTAAAGACATAAAGAAGGAACCACAATCAGATGAGTATGAGAGGCAGAGATGCAGGATAGTCAGGATCCACAACCCTGGGTCAGCAACCCACAAAATGGAGGAATATCATGATTGTATAAGTCCTCCCCAAGGAGGGAGGGGTCCAAGTACCACATCAAGTTCCCCAGCATAGGAGTCCTGCAACAGGAAGATGAGGTCCCAGAACAGCTGTCTTTAAAAACCAGAGGGGCTTGTTTGGAGACTTGGAGGACTGTAGGAAACAGAGACTCCACTCTTAAAATCTCAAAATCTCACATGCTCTGAGTCCTAGTACACAGAGAGTAGTTTGAAAGAAGCCTGGGTCGTATCCACTTGCCAAACTTGCAGAGCCTCCCAGAGAGGCAGGAGGCAACTAGTACTCCACTCTGTGGATGAAGATGCTAGTGGCAGCCATTTTGGGTAGCTCATACTACTTCCATAACATCAGCACTGGCAAGCACCACTTCATAATCTTCCCTTTAGCTTATTAGTGCTGGGGACACAGCCCCACCCACCAGCAGGCCAGCACTACTCCCAAGTTGAACCCAAGATAACACAAACAACCTTGCTGGAACCTGGCCCTGCACTCCAGCAAGCAAGAACCAGACCTGGGCATACCCACCACCAGGTTGCATAAATAGCCACTTGGGAAGCCTACCCGCTCCTCCAGCTGGCCTGCAGCCTCCACATGAGAAATAGCCTTGCAGCCAACTAGTCTGGGAGCTAGCCCCACATACCAGCCTTCTCAGAGTAGTCAGGGCCCACACAACAGAAGGGTGCATACAACCCACATAGGTGGCACCCCTCGAGCATACAACTCTGGTGACCAAGGGCAAGCATGTTACTGGGCCCCATAGGATGTCTACTATATAAGCCCACTTCTCCAAGATCAAGAAATGTAACCAACCTACAGGGCATTGACAAAATGTGAAGACAGGAGAATACATTCCAAATGAAGGAAGAAGATATAACCTCAGAAAAGAAGTAAACAAAGTGGAGATAAGCAATCTTCCTGTCTGATAAAGAATTCAAGTTAATGACCATAAAAATGCTCATCAAACTCAGGATAAGAGTGGATGAACGCTGAGAATTTCAACAGAGTTAGAATAGATAAAGAAGAACCAAACAGGGCTGAAAATACAATAACTGAAATTTTAAAATACACTAGAAGGAATCAATAGGAGATTAGATAATACAGAAGACTGTATTAGTGAGCTTGAAGACAGAGTAGTAATCACCAAAGCAGAACAGAAAAAGGAAAAAATAATTTTTAAAAATTAGGATAATTTGAGACCTCTGGAAGAATGTCAAACATACTAACATTTGCATTATAAGAGTCCTAGAAGGAGAAGAGAGAGAGAAAGGAGCACAGAAATTACTGGAAGAAGTTGTACCCGACCTGGGGAAGGAAACATACATCTACTAGGAAGCACAGAGAGCCAAACAATACCAACCTAAAGAGGTCCACATCCAAAACACATTATAATTAAAGTGGCAAAAATTAAAGATAGAGAATCTTAAAAGCAGCAAGAGAAAAGCAAATAGTTACATACACAGAAATTCCCATAAAGCTACCAGCTAACTTTTCATCAGAAACTTTCCAGGCCAAAAAGGAGTGGCATGATATGTTCAAAGTGAGGAAAAAAACAAACCTACAACAAAAATACTCTACTTGGCAAGGTTATTATTCAGATTTGACAGAAAGATTGAGTTTTACAGTCAAGCAAAAGCCAAGAATTCAGTACCACTAAACCACTTTTACAAGAAAAGTTAAAGGGACTTCCCTAAGTGGAAAAGAAAAGGCAACAACTAGAAATATGAAAATTATGAAATAAAAGACCTCACAGATAAAGGCAAACATACAGTAAGGGTATATCAACCACTTATAAGGCTATTAGGAATGTCAATATACAAAAGTAGTAAAAATAACCTATATTTATAATAAGTTAAGGGATATACAAAACAAAAAGATGTAAAATATGATGTCAAGAACATTAAATGTGGGGGCTGGAAGTAAAACTGCAAGATTCTTGAAAAGAATTCATTCAAATTTAAGAGATCATCAACTTAAAATAATCATACATATCATATACAAAACAATCATATATACGTGGTTATATATCAATCTCATGGTAAACTTAAACCAAAAACCTATCATATATACATACCAAACAAAGCATAAAGGAAGCTAAACATAACACTAAATATAGTCATCCAATCCCATGAGAAAAGAGCAAAAGAAGCACTAAGGACAAAAAAAGAATAAAACAAAACAAAAAATGAACAAAATGGCAATAATCATGTACCTATAAATAATTACTTTAAGTGTAAATGGACTAAATAAAGGCCCTAATCAAAAGAGAGAGAGTGGCTTCATGCATTTAAAAAAAAAAACAAGACATATATAAATGCCACCTAAATGACACTCACCTCAGATCTAAAGACACACATGGACTGAAAATGAGGGGATGGAAAAAGGTATTCCATGCAAATGGAAGTTAAAAGTTGGGGGTAGCAATACTTATATCAGGGAAAAGAAGGCTTTAAAACAAAGATTGAAACAAGAGACAAAGAAGGACATTAGTGGTAAAGGAACAAATCCAACAAGAAGATATAACAATTATAAATATATATGTTCACAACATTGGAGGATATATAGATATAAAGCAAATATTACCAAACATAAATAGAGAAATAGTAATACAGTAATAGGGGACTTTAACAACCTATTTGCATTTGCATCAATGAACAGATCATACAGACATAAAATCAATAAGGAAACACTGCACTTAAATGACACATTAGACCAGATAGAAGTAAGAGATAAGTACAGGACATTTCCTCTAAAAACAGCAGAATACACACTCTTTTTAAGTTGAACTTAGAACACTCTCTAGGATAGATAACATGCCAGGCCAAAAAAGAAGTTTCAAAAAGTTTAAGATTGAAGTCATCTCAAGCATATTCTCTGGCCACAATAGTGTGACACTAGAAATAAAGTACAAGAAAAAATATATATAACCCACAAATGTGTGGAGACAAAACAATATGCTACTAAACAATGAATGAGTCACTGAAGAAAATACAGAAAAAAAATGAAAGAAATACCTCAAGACTAATGAAAATGGAAACACAATGATCCAAAATCAGGGGTTCCCATTGTGGCTCAGACGTAATGAACCCAACAGGTATCCATGAGGTTGTGAGTTCGATCCCTGGCCCTGCTCAGTGGGTTAAGGATCCAGCTTTGTTGCTGTGAGCTGTGGTGTAGGTCACAGACATGGCTCGGATCTGTCTTTGCTGTGGCTATGACATAGGCTAGCAGCTGCAGCTCTGACTCCACCCCCAGGCTGGGAACTTCCATATGCTGCAAGAGAGGCCCTAAAAGAAGAAAAAAAAGGTGGGGGGATGCAGCAAAAGCAGTCCTAAAGGGGAAAATTATAGCAATACAAGACTACTTCAGAAAAGAAGGAAAATATTAAATAATCTAAAAGCACATTTGTCTTTCTCTTTCTGACTTACTTCACTCAGTATGAGAGTCTCTAGTTTCATCCATGTTGCTGCAAATGGCATTATTTTGTTCTTTTTATGGCTGAGTAGTAGTCCATTATATATATCATATGATATCACCTATATCTGGAATCTAATATATGGCACAAATGAACCTTTCCACAGAAAAGAAAATCATGGACTTGGAGAATAGACTTGTGGTTTCCAAGGGGGAGGGAGTGGGATGGATGGGGTGCTTGGGGTTAATAGATGCAGACTATTGCCTTTGGAATGGATTAGCAATGAGATCCTGCTGTGTAGCACTGGAAACTTATGTCTGGTCACTTATGGTGGAGCATGATAAGGTGAGAAAAAAGAATGAACACATGCATGTGTAACTGGGTCACCATGCTGTACAGTAGAAAATTGATAGAACACTGTAAACCAGCTATAATGGAAAAAAAATAAAAATCATAAAATAATAAAATTACATTTAAAGGAACTAGAAAAAGAAGAACAAAAAAAATGCAAAGAAAGAAAAGATGTATTAAAGGTCAGAGCAGTAATAAATAAAATAAAGACTAAAAAATAGATCAATGACGTGAAGAGCTGGTTCTTTGAAAAGATAAACAAAACTGATAAACCTCAACCAGATTCATCAATAAAGAAAAGGGAGAGGGCCCAAATCAATAAAATCAGAAATGAAAAAGTGACAGCTTACACCACAGTAATACACAGGATCATAAGAGATTACTACAAATAATTATACATCCATAAAATGGGCATCCCATAAGAAATAGATAAATTCCTTGAAAGGTACAATCACCCAAGACTGAATCAGGAAGAAATAGAGAATGTGAATAGTCCAATTACCAGTAATAAACTCTCAACAAACTAAAATCTAGGGCTAAATGGCTTCACAGGTGATTTCTGTATAATATATAAAGAAGAGTTAATACCTGTCCTTCTCAAACTAGTCCAAAATGTTGAAGAGGAAGGAATGCTTCCAACCTCATTCTATGACATCAGCATCATCCTGATACCAAAACCAAATATGCCACAAAAAAAGGAAATTACAGGCCAATATCCCTAATGAACATAGATGCAAACATCCACAACAAAATATTAGCAAACCAAGTTCAACAGTATGGTAAAAGTATTATACACTATGATCAACTATAATCTACAACTAGGAGGCGAGAATATGCAATGGGGAAAGGCTAGCCTTTTCAATAAATTGTCTTGGGAAAACTGGAAAGCTATATGCAAGAGAGTCAAACTGGACTACTTTCTCATACCATATACAAAAATAAACTCAAAATGGATTAAAGACTTAAATGTAAGACATGAAACCCTAAAACTTCTAGAAGAAAATATAAATAGTTCATTCTTTGATATTGGTCATAGGAATATTTTTTAGATTTCTCCCTCAGGTAAGGGAAACAAAAGTAAAAATAAACAATCAGGACTACAACAAACTAAAAAGCTTTTGAACAGCAAAGGAAACATCAACAAATAAATAAGGCAGTCAACTGAATGGTAGAAGATATTTGCAAACCACATATCTGATAAGAGGTTAATATCCAAAATATAGAAAGAACTGATACAAATCAATATCCAAAAAAAAATTAAAAATGGGCAGAGGACTTGAAAAGACATTTTTTTCCAAAGAAGACATATAGATGGGCAACAGATACATTAAAAAGATACTCAAGATCACTAATCATTAGGGAAACAAAAATGTAAAACCACAATGAAATATCATCTTACATCTACTACCAAAAAGACAACAAATAACAATCTTGGTGAGAATGGGGAGAAAAGGGAGCCCTCATGCACCATTGGTGGGACTTTGAATTGGTACAACCACTATGGAAACAGTTTGAAGGTTCCTTAAAAAATTAAAAATAGAATTGCCATATGACCCATTAATTTTACTTCTACATATTTACCTGAAGAAAACAAAAATGCTCATTGGAAATATATATGCAGTGTTCACTGTAGCCTTATTTACAATAGCCAAGATAAAGACACAACCCAAGTGTCCACTGATAGATTAACAGCTAAAGAAGATGTGGTATGTATAAACAGTGGAAAATTACTCGGCCATAAAATAATGAAATCTTGCCATTTTCAACAACATGGACAGATCTAGAGGATATTATTCTAAGTTTGATAAGTCAGATATAGAAAGCTGTATATTGCATTATCTCATTATATATAGAATCTAAAAAACAAAACAAGTAAAACAAAATAAAACAAAAACAGACTCATACAGATACAGAGAACAAAAAGGTGGTTGCCAGATGGGAAAGGAGTGGGAGATGGCAAGAAATATGTAAAGGGGATTAAGAAGTACAAACCTCCAGTTAGAAAATAAGCCAGCCATGGGGATGTTATATACCACATAAGGAATATGGCCAATGTTACTGAAATAGCTTTGTATGGGAACAGATGGTTACTCAACAGGTAATCATTTCGCAATGTGCGAAATATCAATTCAATGTGTAATACACCTGAAACTAACATAATATTGTACATCAATTATATTTGAATATATATAAAATATATTTTAAATAGACTAGCCTATGTCCTAACTGTAACAATAAATAGTGCATGCACTGCAGCATCACTGAAAAGCAAACTATATAGAAATTGGAGTCACCATTGGGTCAAAACGAATCATTTTCTCAAGGCAAGTACCAGTGTTTCTAGTAATAAGTTTCAAGGGAAATCTGTCCCTAGAATCATCATAGGGTTCCTACTATACATACATCCTTAGCAGTGATCTCTCTAAGCAGCAGTTTTCTTTCTCATCCATTAAATGGAGATAATTGGAATAATCTACCTAATAAAGTTAATGTCATGAGTGAGACTACAGTAGGTATAAAGGACTTTGCATAGTGACTGACACATAGCATATATTCAATGAATCTTAGCCACATGATTTTGTAATAGATAAGTATATAAGCTCTGGAATCATAATTTTAGGAGGAGTATGGAATTTCCCTTCTTCCTTACAATGCAAAGGATGTCTGTGCCAAAATAATACAATTTAATATGCCATTAAAAAACAAGTATATATAACTGGAATCTAATATTCAGCACAAATGAACATCTCCTCAGAAAAGAAAATCATGGACTTGGAAAAAAGACTTGTGGCTGCCTGATGGGAGGGGGAGGGAGTGGGAGGGATCGGGAGCTTGGGCTTATCAGACACAACTTAGAATAGATTTACAAGGAGATCCTGCTGAGTAGCATTGAGAACTTTGTCTAGATACTCATGTTGCAACAGAAGAAAGGGTGGGGAAAAAATGTAATTGTAATGTATACATGTAAGGATAACTTGATCCCCTTGCTGTACAGTGGGAAACTAAAACAAAAAATAAATAAATAAATAAATGAGTAAATAAATAAAATAAAAAAAAACAAGTATAGGAGAAAATATGATTTTCTGTTTGGAAAATATATATGATGGAAAGTTAAACTGAAGAAAAGGACTCTGATTTCTATACAGTTTGCTTTTTGAGTGATGCTGCAGTGCACGCACTATTTATCACTATAGTTAGGACATAGGCTAGTCTATTTAATAAAATACATTAGCTTAAAAAGGACATGTTTTTTTCTTTTAAAAGATCTTCATTTTTTGGCTTCATCCACAGCATATAGAAGTTACTGGGCTAGGGCTCAAATCTGAGCTGCAGCTGTAACCTACACCAGAGCTGCAGCAATGCTGGCTCCTTAACACATTGCACTGGGCTGGGGAATCAAACCTGCACCACCACAGAGACAACACCGGATCCTTAACCCTGTGCCGCAGCTAGAACTCCCAAATAATCTTTTAAGTCAAGGGCTGGTATAGTACCTCAACAGTGTTGGGGACCAAAGCTCCTTCCACCTGGTGGCTCTTCTATCCTTAAGGTGTTGAGAATTGGCTTCCAAAATGGTGAAGACCTCCATGAACCCACAAAAGTAATGCAAATAACTGGCAAAACTGTCAAAACCAACCATTTCAGAACTCTGGAAGTTAACAAAGGCACAGAATAAACTGGAAGGCAACTAATCAAGAAAAACTGTCGAACAGCCATAAGAATATTAATGCTTGCCTGTGGCATTTTAACTCAGGGCTTCATACTCCCTACCCCCAAATAAGTGGAAGCCTTGCAGCCAACAAGAAGGGATGACCTCTTTTAGAAGTCTGTGAAAAGCCCCTTCCTCAGAGCACAGACAATATTTTGAGCAGATTCCTAGTTCCCTGGATAAGTTACATCCCCCAGAGACCAGTTTTCCAGGAAAAAACAAAACAAAACAAAACAAAACACCCACTCTCACATCTGTAATTCGTAACACCACAGGTACCTAAGCCTGTGATTTCCATTGGGGCAAACAACTTTTGGGGTCTCAAAATTTAAAGTTTAGACCTGGAGAATTAGACAACTGCAAGGTACTTGGTGAAGTGCCAATGTATTTCTGGAATCTAGGAGGCTTTGCAAGTAACCCTGTAGAACACTTTTCATTGGCTGCTAAACTTGTTGAGAAAAATACATAAAGTAGTTCAAATAGAGGTTAAAGCCTTTTTCCAGCTGATGTCATTCACCTTAAGTCCAGGTAATTCTGTATGTTTTCTTTGAAGCAATGTCTACCACACACAGATGGCCAGCAGGCACATGAAAAAATGCTCAACGTCACTAATTATTAGAGAAATGCAAAACAAAACTACAATGAGGTACCACCTCACACCAGTTAAGAGTGGCCATCATTAACAAGTCAACAGACAAAAAATGCTGGAAAGGATGTGTAGAAAATGGAACCCTCCTGCACTGTTGGTGAGAATGTAAATTGTTACAAACACTATGCAGAACACTATGGAAATACCTCAGAAAACTAAATACAGAACTACTACCATATGACCAGCAATCCCACTCCTGGGCATATATCCAGACAAAACTTTCCTTGAAAAAGATACATGCACCTGTATGTCCATTGCAGCATTATTCACAATAGCCAAAACATGGAAACAACCTAAATTCCCACTGACAGATGAAATTAGGAAGATGTGGTACATATATACAATGGAATACTATTCGCCATAAAAAAGGACAAAATAATGCCATTTTCAGCAACAGAAACTCTCATACTGAGTGAAGCAGAAAGAGAAAGACAGACACCATATGATATCACCTATATGTGGAGTCTAAAATACGGCACAAATGATCTATCTACATAACAGAAACCGATCATGGACATGGAGGACAGACTTGTGTTTGCCGGGGGTCGGGGAGGTGAGTGGGATGGATTGGGAGTCTGGGGTTAGTAGATGAAAACTGTTGCATTTGGAGTGGATGGGCAATGGGCTCCTGCTGTATAGCACAGGGAACTATATCCAATCACTTGTGATGGATCAGGATGGAGGATATTGTGATGAAAAAGAATGTTTATATATATATGTATAACTGGCTCACTTTGCTGTACAGCAGAAACTGGCAGAACATTGTAAATCAACTATAATTTAAAAAAAAAAAGACCAGGTAACTCTGAACTATGCTAGAACTAGAGTTTTTGTAGAAAAAGGAGAAGAGAGATATATGACTAGTATTTCCCAGTTTTCAGTTTTTAACTGCTAAAAAATGTGGAGTTGGAATCTACCTGAATTTGTTTCACTTTTTCATGTCTCTTGCTCAGATCTTCAGTGCAATCTCATTCCAATAGATGTCGGGACAGTTTTTCAAGGGCTATTTTTGTATTTTATTCTTGTTAAGTTTTCGGAATGAGGAGAGGTAACAAAAAAAAAATAGGGTAGGTTAAAAGAGGTGGGGGGAGAGGTAAAGGAAGCAACAGTTGAAGCAAGGAAAACTGGCATCTATTGTACAGTTGTCTCTCAGTATCCACAAGGGACTGGTTCCAGGACTGGATACCAAAATTCGAGGATGCTCAAGTCTCATAGTCAGTCCACATCCACAGTTTCTCATACACAGATTCAACCAACTGTAGATTGTGTAGTATCATAGAATTTGTTGAAAAAATCCTTGCATAAGTGGATCCACACAGTTCAAACCCATGTTGTTCAGGGGTCAATGGTAATTATTTTTCAGTCCCTTCTCTTAGACAAGATGAACTGCTTTCATCAATAGCCAAATCTTTTCAGAGAGAAAACAAAATTATAAAAATGTACAAAGTTCAGGAGTTGAGTCAAGAAGCCCCCTCATTGTGAGTTAGAGGAATAATTTGTTCTTTTGTCTTATGTTCCTTAATCATAGCTTGGATCATCTGTTTGGACAGGACAGTGATACTGGCTCTGATTAGACTTGTGCTATAGATTGAATGTTGATGTAACCCCCCCCTCAAATCCATATGCTGAATCCTAACCCCCAATGTGATAATATTTGGAGTTAGAGCCTTTGGGGTGATTAGGTCCGAAGGTAGAGCTCTCATAAATAGGATTAGAGGCCTTATAAAAGAGACTCCAAGGAGCTCTCTTACCCTTTCCATCAGGGAAAGATACAAGACCATTTATGAACTAGGAAAGAAGCCTTCAACAGACATAGTATCTTCTGGCACTTTCTTGGACTTCTCAGCCTCCATAACTATGCGAAATAAATGTTTGTTGTGTAAGCCACCCATTGTATGGTATTTCATCATAGCAGGCCAAACAGACTAAGACACTGTGATTGGATATATTTCGTTGAAGACTTTTGTGTCCATATTTAAAGTGCTATTAGTATTTGCTTTGCTTTTCCTGTAAGGTCTTTGCCTGGTTTTGGTATCAGGATAATACTGGCCCCGTAGAAGGAGTTTGAAAGCATAACTCTTCATCTGTTTTTTGGAAGAGTTTGTAAAGTTTTACTATTAATTCTTCTTTTAGTATTTGGTAGATTTTCCCAGTAAAGTCACCTCGGCACCAGATATTCATTGTGGAAATCTTTTAAATTACTAATTCAATCTCTTATTATAGGCATATTATTTTCTATTTCTCCTTCTTTTATTTTTTCCTTCTTTTCTTTTAAAGTATAGTTGATTTACAGTGTTGCACCAGTTTCTGCTGTACAGCACAGTGACCCAGTCATACATATATATACATTCTTTTCTTTTTCTCATACTATCTTCCATCACGTTCTATCCTAAGAGATTGGATATAGTTCTCTGCTGCACAGTAGGACTTCATTGCGTATTCATTCTAAAGGTAATAGTTTGCATCTACTAACACCAAACTCACAGTCCATCCCACTCCCTCCTCCTCCCCCTTAGCAGCCACAAGTCTGTTCTCTATGTCTGTGAGTCTGTTTCTGTTCTGTAGGTAGGTTCATTTGTGCCATACGTTTTCTTGAGCTAGTTTTGGTATTTTGAGTTTTTCTGAACTTTCCTATTTTATCTAAGTACTCTTTCTAATTTGTTCCCATACATTGGTCATTATATTCACATATAATCCTTTTTGGGTTTTTTTGTCTTTTGTCTTTTTAGGGCTACACCCATGCCATATGGAAGTTTCCAGGCTGGGGTCGAATCAGAGCTACAACTGCCGGCCTACACCACAGCCACAGCAATTCAGGATCAGAGACATGCCTGCTACCTACACCACAGCTCATGGCAAGGCCAGATCCTTAACCCACTGAGCAAGGCCAGGGATCAAACCTGTATCCTCATGGATACTAGTCAAGTTCGTTAACCACTGAGCCACAATGGGAACTCCCATATAATCCTTTTTAATTTCTTTAAGATTGGTAGTAATGTTCCATCTTTCATTCTGATTTCATAATTTGAGTTGTCTCTCTCTCTCTGCTTGGTCATTCTATCTAAAAGTTGGTCAATTTTGCTGATTTTTTTCAAAGAAAAAAATTTTGTTTCATTGATTTTTTTCTATGGTTTTTTCTATTCTCTATTCCATTTATTTCCATTAGAGTCTCTGTTAGTCAGTCTCTAAATTATCCTTTGAGGAGTTCCCGTCGTGGCGCAGTGGTTAACGAATCCGACTAGGAACCATGAGGTTGCGGGTTCGGTCCCTGCCCTTGCTCAGTGGGTTAACGATCCGGCGTTGCCGTGAGCTGTGGTGTAGGTTGCAGACGCGGCTCGGATCCCGAGTTGCTGTGGCTCTGGTGTAGGCTGGTGGCTACAGCTCCGATTGGACCCCTAGCCTGGGAACCTCCATATGCCGCGGGAGCGGCCCAAGAAGTAGCAACAACAACAACAACAACAACAAATAAAAATAAAAATAAATAAATTGTCCTTTGATGATAGGGCAGGAGAAATATAGAATTGCTATAACTCTGTATGGTGATAGAATAAATTATAATTCCTCAGTCTGGTGAGAGGGACTTAACTTCTTGGGATAGATAGATTGCTAATTTGGACTTGAAAAATAGTGATTGATCTTTATTTTATGTCCTTTTTTAACCAAATTTTCCAAGAAATAAGGTGCCCTCTTGATAAGAGGTTAGACCAGGTGAACATAAGAGCAAGTTTTCTGCATATTTATCAGATCAAGGTAAAAGAATGATTACAAAGCTTTGAAATTATGGTTGAGAATCTTACAGAAATATGAGGGCTTCAGTGAAGTCTTGAGACATCCCAGCCCAAGCGTATTGTTGTTTATTCCATGTGAAAGGAAAAAGACAGTGTGAATAAGGATAAAGGAATGCTAAAGAAGGCTGAACAGAAATCTGCTGCTGTATGGAATTTGGAGGTAGATAAGCAGCATAGTATTCTGGTTAAGGACCACAGAGAAACATGTGCACATTATGTGATTTCTATCTCTTAAGTTTTATACACAGAATTACCCACATCCATTTGAACTTTTTACATGGAGGATAGGAGTGCTACAGGAATAAGTATAAGGAATAAGTAAGCCCTTAGCTATGAAATCTGCAACGATGGCTGTAGTTTCTTTAGTGCTTAGGGTTTTAGGGGATACTGGAGCAATTTACGCAAAGGAATAATGGTGTCAATACTGACTTGTAAAGCCTCTATATTACTTATTTACCACTTGCCTGTAGACGATGTAGAGGATATGGAGTACTGAAAAAATGATCAGAAAATTACAGTAATTCTAAGGGTAAAAGACACAAGAGTACAGTGTAGTCAAAGGAAGCCATGATAAGATTATGTACGGGGTCATCCAACTCCGTGAAATCAAGAAAAAGTTGTTCAGGTGTGCATCTAATAGTGGATCCTCATTGAGACAAAGGGCACCATCCTAGTAGGTCAGTAGAGTTGGAAAGGCCGAGAAAAAAAGGCATGTTGAGAAGTTAAATGACCCAAAGATATGGGTAGAGAGAGAATGTCCATGACTGAAATCTCTTTATTACTTCAAGGAAATTTGGAAGGAAATTAGGAAGAATTTTTTGTGGAGATGGTGGCTCCAATACCTATTTTTAATTTAAAATAATAATAAATAAATAAATAAATAGGCTGTGATGTGGTCAACTTCTCCAGTCCACTGAAACACTAGCTAAATGTTGTTGTGAAGGTATTTTCAGATGAGAGTGACATTCAAACAAGTAGATTTTGAGTAAAGCAGATTAGCTTCCATAATGTAGATGGGCCTCATTCAATTACAAGAAGGTCTTAAGACAAAAAAGACTGACATACCCCAAAGAAGAAGAAATTCTACTATCAGACTACCTTCAGACTTAAACTACAGGATCAACTCTTCTGTGGGTCTCCAGCCTGCCAGTCTGCTTGCCAGCCTCTACAATTGCAGGAACTAATTTCTTTAAAATACACACACACAAACACACTCACATCCTACTGGTTCCAGATAACTCAAACTAATACAATGATCATTCACTAACAGGGTTATTTCTCTTTGCTGAACCAAAGGCTCTTAGGGACCCTGAGAGATGCCTTCCTTGGAAGGGAGTCATTTTGTTATGATTGAATAGCTTGTTTGGCTGCCTGGGTCCTGGCCAAAGCAATACAGTTTAGGCCCAGTGATATTTTCCCACCAATATGTGCAAGTGTCCTCGTCTATCTGTGTTGTATCTGTGGAGGGTCTTTGTTTCCCTTCAGTTCTTTAAAGTTGTAGTATCATAACTTTGTGTGTGTAGTTTTCTCTTTGCTTATCAGATTATCCACAAAATGTTGGGCTAATTGTTACAAATGATAGATGGGAAAGTTCTGCCAGTCTATTTTCTGCTTCTGAATAGCAATTGATATTTCAGACTTCATACCATTAATTAAAAAAAAGGTAGAGATCTCTATGTTGGTGTTAGCATTAATGCCCAACCCCAAGTATTCCTGAAAGTGAGCTCTAATCAGTCTCTATAGTTAGAGATGGATTCATCCCTCCCCTGTCAACAAGATTGGATTATCCCCCAGGAAATGCTGGGGGATGATAAACTTCAAAGATATCAGTAAAAGGCTCTTTTCCTTTCTCTAGGGCTAGAGAATGTGCAGGGGGTGGGAGGTGTTATTTCTATCCAGGTTAGATAAGATCTCATTTGTGGTCATCCATATGGCCTTGTCAAAGCAGGTTCTGGCACTTCCTGGTCTTCCAAAAGGTGTCCTGAGTTGGATCAGATAGCTCCTTCAGTCAGTGGGAAATCCCAGATTTTGCCAAGTAGTTGAGGGTAAATCCTAACTCTCTGTGTTTACTGTGAATTTTCACCTGTTTTGTGTCTTTAAGGCATTTTATTTTTTTATTATTTATTTTATTTATTTATTTATTTATTTTATTTATTTATTTGGTCTCTTTGCCATTTCTTGGGCTGCTCCTGTGGCATATGGAGGTTCCCAGGCTAGGGGTCCAATCGGAGCTGTAGCCACCGGCCTATGCCAGAGCCACAGCAACGCAGGATCTGAGCCACATTGGCGATCTACACCACAGCTCACGGCAATGCCAGATCCTTAACCCACTGAGCAAGGCCAGGGATTGAACCCGCAACCTCATGGTTCCTAGTCGGATTTGTTAACCACTGAGCCACGACGGGAACTCCTTTAAGGCATTTTAGTTGGGGGGTTCAGTCAGGGGACTAAGAAGTTTAAGATTCAGTCAAGGCACAAAGAAGAAAAGGGATGAAAATAAGTAACAGGGCAGGTGGATTAGGAAGGACTTCATCAGCTTTGTGCCAATGAGTGAAGCTATGCATGAAACACTGATGGAATTAGCTACAAAAATAAAAATATTGGGTTCCGTTGTGGTTCAGCGCTAACAAACCCGATTAGTATCCATGAGGATGCAGGTTCGATCCCTGGCCTTGCTCAGTGGGTTAAGGATCTGGCATTGCCATGAGCTGTGATGTCGGTTGAAGATGCTGCTCAGATCCCAAATTGTTGTGGCTGTAGCATAGGCAGGCAGCTGCAGCTCCTATTCAAGCCCTAGCCTGGGAACTTTCATACACCACATATGCAATCCTAAAAAGCAAAAAATATACATTTTTAACTTTAAAAATAAATAAATAAATAAAATTATCTATGCAACTGGAAACCACAAATAATTAAAAAGCAAAATCCAATAAAAGTATGCACAATGTGTGCCTGTGAGTCAAGGTCTTCACATATAACTGTTAAAAATCAATGAGCTAATTAGCTTAAAATATGCTAATGAGAGTGGGCATGGGTTTTATGTTTCTTGCAATATGCAACAAGGGTGTTAAAAGTTCCCATCTTTCAATTCTCTAAATCTACCCCTGGAAATCCATAATAAACAGAGATGGTAAAAATGATATACATTAAAAATACACTTTTCACTTTACAGAGGAGCAATCTTTGAGGAATGTATCAATGTACTTTCCTCCTACACATTCTCTTGACTGAATTTCTCTACAAATTACTACAAATTCCCAGCAAATTATGAGTTTTCCACCAGAAAGCAGAAATAGGTAGTTGAAGAACGAACAGATATCTGCTGTAAGTTTAAAGAGAACATTTTTATCACACTGAGTCTTATGGCTTGAAAATCTTTACCTAGTACACATTATAGTGAATACTGAGGAGAAGGCAGGACCCCCTGCAGCCCAGAAAAGCTGCAACAAGCCTGGCCGAGTTGGGAAAAGATCTCAGACGGTTTTTCTGAGTCGGGCTGCCCTGGGGAGGAGCCTCTTGGGTCTCCAAGGGCCCTGCTACCCGCCCAAGACCCCAAGGGGTGCTGAGACCTAGTGGACCAGCTGCATAGGACTGCCAGCTCCAGGCAGGACGCCCTGCAGCCCAGAAAAGCTGCAACAAGCCTGGCCGAGTCAGGAAAAGATCTCAGACGGTCTTTCTGAGTCGGGCTGCCCTGGGGAGGAGCCTCTTGGGTCTCCAAGGGCCCTGCTACCCGCCCAAGACCCCAGGGGGTGCTGAGAACCAAGTGAAATCTGCTACCATCGTGGGGTGGACCTCCCAGTCCTGTCTGCCCTCAGGAAGTCCTCCTTTGCTTCAAAGAAACACTGTTAGTCCCATCAACACTCCAGAAAAGCCACACTGCCTCAAAAAAGATTGACCAACAACGCCAGCCCTCAGGAAATATTCCACGGCAGTGACAAGGCAAACACTACCCGATAACGGAGAGTACAACTCCCTCAGGAGAAAGAAGACAACAAGCAAGATGAAGAAGCTGAGAAACCACCCCCAGTCAAACCAACAGGAGAACTCACCTAAAACAGTCAACAATGAAACAGATCTCTGCAGTCAGACAGACCTGGAATTCAAAAGAGAAATAGTGAAAATACTGAAGGAATTAAGAGACGATATGAACAGTAATGCAGATACCCTCAGAAAGGAGCTAGAAAATATAAGGAGGAGCCAAGAAAAACTAGAACATTCATTTGCAGAGATGCAAACTGAACTAGGGGCAGTAAAAACCAGAATGAATAATGCAGAAGAACAAATCAGTGATATGGAAGATAGAATAATGGAAATCACTCAATCTGGTCAACAAACAGAAAACCGAATCAAAAAACTGGAAAGCAATATAAGAGACCTATGGGATAATATAAAGCGGGCCAATCTACGCATAATAGGAATTCCAGAAGGAGTAGAAAAAGATAAGGGGATGGAAAATATATTTGAAGGAATTATCGCTGGAAACTTCCCAAATCTAAAGGATACTGGGTTCAAGATACAAGAAGCACAGAGGGCCCCAAACAAACTGAACCCAAACAGACCCACACCAAGACACATCATAATAAAAATGGCAAAAGTTAGTGATAAAGAGAGGATCCTAAAGGCAGCAAGAGAAAAACAGAATGTTACCTACAAGGGAACCCCCATAAGAATATCAGCTGATTTCTCTACAGAAATGCTACAGGCCAGGAGGGAATGGCAAGAGATAGTTAAAGTGCTAAAAGGAAAAAATATGCAACCTAGAATACTTTATCCGGCAAGAATATCATTTAAAATAGAGGGGGAAATATAAATTTTTCCCAACAAACAAAAACTTAAAGAATACAGCAACACAAAACCCAGGTTAAAGGAAATATTGAAAGGGCTTCTCTAAACCAAAAAGAAAGGAAGGAAAGGGAAGAAAAAAGAAAAGAAAAAAAGAAGAAGAAGAGGAAGAACTAGGACTGAGGAAACCACAATCAGAGAGCAGTCACTCAAATAAGCCAGCATACAGATTTAATCATGAACACGCTTTAAACAAAATAAAATTAAAAAGAAAAAAATAAAAAAGAGTCATCAAAACCATAACATGTGGGCAAGGGATGTTAGGAGGTAAATAACCCTTTTTGTTTGTATGTATGTCTCTCTTCTTAATTTTAATATAATAATGAAGTGTTTGAACTTACAGGACCATCAGGCTAAAACACACAATTATGGGAAGGGGTTAGCATACTTAAAAAACAGGGCAACCACAAGCCAAAACCAAATATTGCATTTGCAAAAAATGAAAAAAAAAATACACTCAAGCAGATAATAACAGGAGACCATCCAACCAAAAAAAAAAAAAAAAAGAAAGGAAGAATGGAGAACCATAGAATCAACTGGAACACGAGGTTCAAATGGCAACAAATGATCATCTATCAATTATCACCTTAAATGTCAATGGGCTGAATGCCCCAATCAAAAGACACAGAGTGGCTGAATGGATAAAAAGGCAAAAACCTTCAATATGCTGCCTACAAGAAACTCACCTTAGGACAAAAGATACATATAGATTGAAAGTGAAAGGGTGGGGAAAAATATTTCACGCCAATAGACATGACAGAAAAGCAGGAGTCGCAACGCTCATATCAGACAAAATAGACTTTAAAACAAAAGACATAAAGAAAGACAAAGAAGGACACTATTTAATGATTAAGGGATCCATCCAAGGAGAGGATGTTACTATCATCAACATATATGCTCCAAATATAGGAGCACCCAGATACATACAACAAATATTAACAGACATAAAGGGAGATATTGATGAGAATACAATCATAGTAGGAGACCTAAATACCCCCCTCACATCAATGGACAGATCCTCTAGACAGAAAACCAATAAAGCAACAGAGATCCTAAAGGAAACAATAGAAAAGTTAGACTTAATTGATATCTTCAGGACACTACATCCAAAAAATGCAGAATACACATTCTTCTCAAATGCTCATGGAACATTCTCAAGAATCGACCACATATTGGGACGCAAAGCGAATCTCAATAAATTTAGGAGCATAGAAATTATCTCAAGTATCTTCTCTGACCACAATGCCATGAAATTAGAAATCAACCATGGGAAAAGCAAAGAGAAAAAACCTACTACATGGAGACTAAACAACATGCTACTAAACAACCAATGGGTCAATGAGGAAATCAAGAAGGAAATTAAAAACTACCTTGAAACAAATGATAATGAAGACACAACCTCTCAAAACCTATGGGATGCTGCGAAAGCAGTGCTCAGAGGGAAATTTATAGCAATACAGGCCTTTCTCAAATAAGAAGAAAGACCCCAAATGGACAACTTAACCCTCCACCTAAATGAATTAGAAAAAGAAGAACAAAAAAGTCCTAAAGTCAGCAGAAGGAAGGAAATTATACAGATCAAAGAAGAAATCCATAAAATAGAGACTCACAAAACAATAGAGAAAATTAATAAAACCAAGAGCTGGTTCTTTGAAAAGGTGAACAAAATCGATAAACCCCTGGCCAGACTCACTAAAAAGAGGAGAGAAAGAACCCAAATCACCAAAATTAGAAATGAAAAGGGAGAAATCACAACGGATACAGCAGAAATACAAAAAACCGTAAGAGAATACTATGAACAACTGTATGGCAACAAGTTTGACAATCTGGAAGAAATGGACAATTTTCTAGAATCTTACAGCCTGCCAAAACTGAATTAAACAGAAACAGACCAACTGAACAGACCGATCACTAGAAATGAAATTGAAGAGGTCATAAAATCACTCCCTACAAATAAAAGTCCAGGACCAGATGGCTTCACAGGTGAATTCTATCAAACATATAAAGAGGAATTGGTGCCCATCCTCCTTAAACTCTTTCAAAAGGTTGAAGAAGAAGGAATACTCCCAAAGACATTCTATGAGGCCACCATCACCCTCATTCCAAAACCAGGCAGAGATACCACCAAAAAAGAAAACTATCGCCCAATATCATTGATGAATATAGATGCAAAAATTCTCAACAAAATCTTAGCCAACCGAATCCAACAACATATCAAAAAAATTATACACCATGTCCAGGTTGGGTTCATCCCAGGTTCACAAGGATGGTTCAACATACGCAAATCAATCAGCATCATACACCACATTAACAAAAAAAAAGTCAAAGATCATATGATCATCTCAATAGACGCAGAAAAAGCATTTGACAAAGTTCAACATCCATTCATGATCAAGACCCTCGCCAAAGTGGGTATAGAGGGAACATTCCTGAATATAATCAAAGCCATTTATGATAAACCCACAGCAAATATAATCCTCAATGGGGAAAAACTGAAAGCCTTCTCACTCAAATCTGGAACAAGACAGGGATGCCCCCTCTCACCACTGCTCTTCAACATAGTTTTGGAAGTCCTAGCCACAGCAATTAGACAAACAAAAGAAATAAAAGGCATCCATAGAGGAAGAGAAGAGATCAAACTGTCACTGTATGCAGATGACATGATTCTATACCTAGAAAACCCTAAGGACTCAACCCCAAAACTCCTTGAACTGATTAATAAATTCAGCAAAGTGGCAGGATATAAGATTAACATTCAGAAGTCAGTTGCATTTCTGTATACCAGCAATGAAACATTAGAAAAGGAATACAAAAATACGATACCTTTGAAAATTGTACCTCACAAAATCAAATACCTCGGAATACACCTGACCAAAGAGGTAAAGGACCTATATGCCGAAAACTATAAAACCTTAATCAAAGAAATCAAAGAAGATGTAAAGAAATGGAAAGATATTCCATGTTCCTGGATTGGGAAAATCAATATTGTGAAAACGGCCATACTACCCAAAGCAATCTACAGATTTAATGCAATCCCTATCAAATTACCCATGAAATTTTTCACAGAACTAGAACAAACAATCCAAACATTTATATGGAACCACAAAAGACCCAGAATCGCCAAAGCAATCCTGAGAAACAAAAACCAAGCAGGAGGCATCACTCTCCCAGACTTCAAGAAATACTACAAAGCCACAGTCATCAAAACAGTGTGGTACTGGTATCAAAACAGACAGACAGACCAATGGAACAGAATAGAGAATCCGGAAATTAACCCTGACACCTATGGGCAATTAATCTTTGACAAGGGAGGCAAGAACATCAGATGGGAAAAAGAAAGTCTATTCAGCAAGCATTGCTGGGAAACCTGGACAGCTGCATGCAAAGCAATGAAGCTAGAACACACTCTCACACCATGCACAAAAATAAACTCCAAATGGCTGAAAGACTTAAATATACGACAGGACACCATCAAACTCCTAGAAGAAAACATAGGCAAAACACTCTCTGACATCAACATCATGAATATTTTCTCAGGTCAGTCTCCCAAAGCAATAGAAATTAGAGCAAAAATAAACCCATGGGACCTCATCAAACTGAAAAGCTTTTGCACAGCAAAGGAAACCCAAAAGAAAACAAAAAGACAACTTCCAGAATGGGAGAAAATAGTTTCAAACGATGCAACTGACAAGGGCTTAATCTCTAGAATATATAAGCAACTTATACAACTCAACAGCAAAAAAACCAATCAATCAATGGAAAAATGGGCAAAAGACCTGAATAGACATTTCTCCAAAGAAGATACACAGATGGCCAGCAAACACATGAAAAAATGCTCAACATCGCTGATTATAAGAGAAATGCAAATCAAAACTACCATGAGATACCACCTCACACCAGTCAGAATGGCCATCATTCATAAGTCCACAAATAACAAGTGCTGGAGGGGCTGTGGAGAAAAGGGAACCCTCCTGCACTGCTGGTGGGAATGTCAACTGGTACAGCCACTATGGAGAACAGTTTGGAGATACCTTAGAAATCTATACATAGAACTTCCATATGACCCTGCAATCCCACTCTTGGGCATCTATCCGGACAAAACTCTACTTAAAAGAGACACATGCACCCGCATGTTCATTGCAGCACTATTCACAATAGCCAGGATATGGAAACAATCCAAATGTCCATCGACAGATGATTGGATTCGGAAGAAGTGGTATATATACACAATGGAATACTACTCAGCCATAAAAAAGGATGACATCATGCCATTTGCAGCAACATGGATGGAACTAGAGAATCTCATCCTGAGTGAAATGAGCCAGAAAGACAAAGACAAATACCATATGATATCCCTTATAACTGGAATCTAATATCCAGCACAAATGAACATCTCCTCAGAAGAGAAAATCATGGACTTGGAGAAGAGACTTGTGGTTGCCTGATGGGAGGGGGAGGGAGTGGGAGGGATCGGGAGCTTGGGCTTATCAGACACAACCTAGAATAGATTTACAAGGAGATCCTGCTGAATAGCATTGAGAACTATGTCTAGATACTCATGTTGCAACAGAAGGAATAGTGGGGGAAAAACTGTAATTGTAATGTATACATGTAAGGATAACCTGACCCCCTTGCTGTACAGTGGGAAAATAAAAAAATTAAAAAATAAAAAAAATAAAAAAATACTGAGGAGAGCACAAACGTAATAACATGATAGCTATAAATGCCAAGCTAAGAACCTATTGGGTAATTGATTCTGGCTACAACCCATGAAGCAGACTGCCCTCATTTTATACCTGTGGAACCTGAAACACAGAGGAAGAGTCTACTGTCAAGGGTCTCAGGGCTCCTCAAAGAGGGTCCCTATGTTCAGGCCCCATGTCTGTCAGACTATATTGCACACTGGTTTGCAGGATGCTTCCCTGCCCCCAGTACAGGAATGAAAAAAAGACTCTGGGGAAGGGGGTAAAACCGCCTACAAAACTGTTTTTAAAGTGTAATAATATTTCCTAAAATAAAGTGCTAAATGTAAGGAAATAGAAGCAATGTAAGAAACTATTCATAGAGCACCCTTCCAGCATTATAAAAAGATGTTATATTTACAAAGAAAAGCAGAGGGAAGATATCAGATACTTGTTCATTTAATCGACAAATACATATTGAGAACACACTGCAAAGCACTATTTTGTTGATGTGTTGCAAATAAAATGGTGAGCAAATACAAAGCAAAAAAAATATAGATCCTGTCCTTAGGAAAGTTACATTATGATACTTTACTTTGAGATAGAGGTCACAAGGTATTTCTGCTTTTCGTCTCAGGTATTAGTTTTCTCATTCTTTTAGACTGAAGTATTATTTTAGGAAGTGAATAACATTTTTCAAAGTCTTTCTCAAATGATTTTTAAGATGGAGAAACATGCTAAAATTCTGAGTTTAAAAAGTAAAATGTTCAAGTCAGTATGCAGTATGACTCTCGTGTTTAAAGTTCACCTTTATGAATGAAAAACCTCTAAGGTAATTTATCACGAATTTATTCATGGCCATCACCAGGAAATAGGATTATGGATAAGATTAGCTTTCTTTATTACACTTTATCTGTATTCCAAATTTTCTACATTGAGATTCAATGACTTTAATAACGAGAGAATATATTTCATCATATATTAAACCCAGGTCCATAAACCCAGGGTAAGCCCATACCAAAACCATTCAGGGAAGCAGAAACACAAGTTGCTTAGGAACCTAGGCAGCTCCTCAGGAGAAAGGTCAACCTGAAAATCAAAAGGGGTTTGTCCCCAGGCTGTGAGTTTTTCAAAGGGACCCCCAGTAGAGGGAGCAGATTCTGCCTTCGGGCTGGCCCGCGCCTACGCCTAAAGAAGCCGACTTTTTTGCGGAAAAAGCTCCTTGCCGTTTTTTTAAAGTACAAGGGGAGGGGGAGAAGGAGGGTAAGGCAGCTGCACGGTGCAACACTGCCATCTAGGGTCAAAAAAGACTAACTGCCACGAGTCCCGGAGGGAAATTCATCTTTTCCGTTGGTTTTCCTCGCAGAGCCCTGCTGGTCTTAGATGCCGAAGCCAAGAGGGATGCGGATGAGGACCGCAAAAGAGAAACGAACCCGCAGAACTGTCCTAAGCACAGAAGCGGGTCCCTAGTCCCGCCCCTAGAACCATAGCAACAATGGCAAGAAGTCCCGGCGTCCCGGAAGGACGCAAGACCGGAGGCTACGCTCCGATTGGTGGGTTTTGAGCCTGCGCTCGGGAGCCCAGTGAGGTCGGTGCCAGTCTCCCTGCCCTATTCCGCTGTAAGTTTTCTCCTGGACCTGTCGGCTAAGGGGCCAAACCGGCGGTGTTTGGGTCCTGTTGCCAACTTCCCCAGACGCCCCGCGTGCTGTCCCCTGGTCATTCTTCTCTCGCCCATCCCTGGGCTGTGAACGCGCTCGCCCCCGGTGGAATACTCACTGTGCTCCTCTCAGCCCTCACTCTTCTGATCCATCCTGGCGATCTCAGGGCCCACGAGGCTCACTCAGTCACCCCGCGAGGCTCTACCTCCTCAGCAATGTTCCACTCCTCCCTACCGGAGCATCCTCCTGCCAAGGGCCATGCTTGCTTTTCCAGTAATCTGGAAAGACCTCGCTCCTCAATGATTTTCTGTTTCTAGCATTCCTGTCTCTTGTCCTCCGGCTTCCTCTCTCTAGTGTCTCTTCACTCATAGCATTCAACCTTTTGGCAGCTTTCCTCACGGTCCACCAGGCCTCTGCATACCCAGGCTATCCAGGGCTATAAAGTCTCCCCCCAGCTCATTTCCTATGCTTCTTTCTCCCTGCTCCCAACACTCCTGGCAGTACCACCAAAAGGACAAACCCTGTGCACCCTCCGCTCCTGTACCTTCTCTCTTCTCTACCTACAAAAGCCTTCCACAAGCACCAGAACCCAATCTTATGATAGTTAGTGATGACTGAGAATAAATAGAAAAGTGATCGGACAGGAACTCTCACCACTTTCTAGCACTAAGTCTGTACTTGTATACTCTGCTGCCCCTCTGGGAGAGTGGCAATATCCCATTTGAGGCTAGGCCCCTCATCTAGGCCCCACATCCTTTCTCCTTCTCAAGGAGTAGGCTTTTGCACTTATCATTCCTTTTTCCTGAATTGTCACGTTTCCCATTTCTTCTGGATCATTCCGTCATCTACAAAATGGGCAAAAAGACTGCTGGAGTTTATGAATTTAGCCTTCTGCATCTGATCTTGGTTCCTGCTGTGGTGCTGAGACCTCTGGGAGCTTCAGTCTCTGAAGCAGTAATGTGGAAATTGGCTGAGTCCAGAGCCAGGGGTTTTACCAGGAAGGAAGCCTAACCTGTTCAGGGGCTTAGACGATCAGATCAGATCACCCAGAGAGAGTAAGTTAACCGAAGTGGCCATGCAGTCTGAGGAGTAGGAGCGAGTCTGATTTCAGCACACCATCCCCACCAGCTCTTCCTCATCAAACCATGCTCAAGGGCATTGGGGCATCCTCAGCTCGTCCTCCCTTTTAAATGAGGATGTTTCACATCCTATAAAGAGACCCCACACACACACACACACACACACACACCAGAGGGAGCACAGAGGAAGAAAGGACCAGACAGACAGAGTGGAGTAACTGATGACACTGAGGTGAGCAGGACCTCTCCAAGGCCATCCTTGCCCTCCATAAGCAATATCAGTCTCCATTCTCCTTTAACCACGCAAATCCCATTTTCCAAGGCCTGAGACATGGAACTTGGCTTCCGAAAATGGTTGAGGCACTGCATACAGCTGGAGAAAATCACACAACCACACGTTAGAGCCACAGAGCTTTCATCATCTTCATTCTCCTGGGATCTCAGTGCTGTACGGAATGCCAGCACTCTATGATGCCCTCATCCCATCCAAGTCCCTTCTGGAGGGCTTCCAAGATTGGACCTCTCTCCTGGTGTCCTCTATCATACATCTTTCCTTTCACTCTTAGCCGAAGCAAATTCCCATTCTCAGATGAGACCCAAGCATGCAGGAAGGAGGAGGGAGAAGAGCCTTAGTGCTGGACTGGGTTGTGGGATTCTGTTGTCTTGGCAACATTCTTCTGCTCCTCCTTACTGGATCACTCAACTCAGGCAACAGCCCAGTCAGGACAGATGGGAAATTCTTCTCTCCATTTCACTCTCTTTCTGTAACCAGAGGCTGCAATAAAATACCAATGTTGGTTACCAGGGAAACTAAAGCTTAATCCATCTGACCCAAGAGAAAAAGAAGTCAACAAAGGGGTAGAAAATAAGACACAGGATGTATGTATTGTGGGAGGCCACACACAGACATGGAATTGTGCCTCTGAATAAATGTGCTTGATGCAGGGGTCCAGTCATACACAGATACTTGCACACGAACACCCCTTCCAGCCCAGAATATCACAGTGACTTCAGCATGAAGTACACCAGTGGGAGGCAGAGGGTGAAGGCAATTAGGCAGAAATTGAGGCAGAAACAAGACCATGAAAGGCAAGAGGGATAAATTTCATTTTTTAAATTATTATGTACACCTTCTTTCAAGGCTTATTTTGACATTTGCATTTCATTTAGATCCATTTGTACCACTACTTATTTAGAACAAACTATTACAAGTCACATTTACCTGAAAAAATGTGCAGCCCTCTTTGTTTGTTTTAAATAACCATAATAGTACGTCGCTGGCACTGTGATAATATTATCTTATGAAACAGCTCTGAAGTTCAGCAAATGCTAAAATGACATCTCCTGAACACCATCGTGGGAGGTCGGTTGGATAAGTTGCTTTTCATTTATAGCAACTTGGAAACAAAAAAACACAGACTGTCTCCAGTGGTAAAAACAGGTGAAGAAATAGATGGAGGTACACTGGTACAATTCACAGGAAGCTTAGCTATGTATGAAAAATTGACGCTCAAATTGTACTTTCTTTCACAAAGCTTTAGATATTACCCTTCCTGCTTTGCGATTTATATTGAGTTGAGAAGCACCATTCAAATGGACATGTAATGCTGCATCATTTGTGAATATTCTGGTATTTCGATGTTGGTCAATGAGGAGAACCCCTGTGTTCTAGCAGCTGAAAATATGCATAAAAATATAGTTTCCTCTGAAAGCTTTTGTTTATGAACTGGAGATAAATATGGCACAGAATGCTGAAAGAGGCAGTCAGTCCCAGAGAAGAACACAGAGGACTGGAGTTCTAAAACAGAAAGACGTTACCTTAAGAGAATCCCTTGCCCTGTCTCACAGCTTTTTAGTGGGGTGTGGACTGAAGTTCATGGCCTACTGAAGCTCTAGAAACAAATTTCTTGGATGGATAGATGGATGGAGTCATGATTTCCCATGCATGGATGTGCAGATGGGTGGATGGACAGATAGATGGGCTGAGACAAGTTTACGTAGTTTCCGTGGGGGTCACTTTGCTAATACAAAAGTCTTTGTGTGATTTGCACAATAAAAGGAAGCCTGAGATCTTCCAGTGCATGCATTTAGATGGTGAAAACCACTCTAGGGACAATAGAATCAGCAACGATTTGGAGCCCTATCTTTTGTCGGTGCTGGCAGTGTCATAGAGGCATCTGTAACAACGTAGACATGCTGTACAGCTAAGTGGTCATACCTATGGGCTTTGTAATTAGACAAACCTGGGTATTACTATTTCTTATTTGAACATTTGCATTTACAGCTACTTATATAGAAATGCTCTATCACCTTCACCTGAAAGATTTTACTCTGATTTTTTATTGTGGTAAATTTACATAAAAGCATATTAAACATTTTAAGCATATTAATTGAACAATTCAGTGGCATTAAGTACACTCACATTGTTGTGCAACCATCACCAATATCTATCTCCAGAATTTTTCATCATCTCAAACTGAATGCTCTCTTTGTACCCATTACTTATTGGTTTGATGAGGGATTTTTAAGAGAAACCTGAACATTTTGGGTATTATGGTATGAGATTCCAGATTTTATTTAAATCTTGAACTTTACTAGATTGCTGCCTCATTACTACCAATTTAGGTACTTCACTTGGCTTTGCAGAGATGGGAATGGATTACATGATTTTTTTCCTTTAAGTTTGGTGTGTGTGTGTGTGCGCGCGTGTGTGTGTGTTGTGGTGTTTGGAATACAACTGTTCATTGTTGAAAAGGTTTCTGTCCTACTGGGCTGACTTTCTCCCTTCTCCTTTGTCTTCCCCAATGCCCAGAACAGGATACAAGAGCCAAAAAGAAAAGCTAGGGGACCCATCAGCATGTTGATCATTGGTTTCTGAGAACTGTAATCAGCTTGCTGCTTTCTTCTCTTAAATTTTCAAAATCCTCTTATGTATATTCTATATATGACATCCAGAATTTTTCGATATACTTAGCGAGAGGAATAGGGAAATGTACATTTACTTCCAGAAGTGGAAGTCTTTGTCCTGAAAAGATTTTTAAACTTTTTGAAGTTTTAAAGTTTTTCAAAATGAGTATGAGGGGGAAGATACTAACCAGAATGAGGTGAATCAAACTTTGTGGCAGCAATCCTGTTTTCCTGGGTAGTCAAGTCAACATATCAGCCAGCAGCATGAATTCCACCAGCCAGGTGGCACAGGCTCAGCTTCCAGTTCAGTGGACCCATTACCAAGTCATCTGGTGGAAACTTTCATCCCATAGCTTATAAAAACTAAGCAGAGCCCACTGTCATGGGGATTGGAATGAAATATTTTAAGAGTAGTTCTACCAATGCCCCACCTTTACTTTTTTATTCTCCTACTTGATTCTCCTCTCTATGAGAGAGGTAGCCCCATTTACTGTTCCCTACATTCACTATTTTTATAACTTCATTTTGTCACCACTATTTGCTGGGCATTTTTATTGCTTTAGTATTTTCCAATGAAAAAACTTTAATCAACTGGAATACAACTTCATATAATATTATGCCTCTTCATCTGTAGCATGAGGATGTTACAACAGTATATTCCCAACTCCTCCCTCCCATCCTTTTCCCTGTGAACTTTACTCTGAGTAAGTGTGCATATAGCATAAGGGACAAAACCCCTCCTTTCAGGGTGTGTTTTCCCAACTGGCCTCTGAGCTGAGTCTTCACTAAGCTATATCATCATCCTATGAAGTTCATGATACTATTAATCCTATCATAATTACAAACACAGTTATATCCTATTCTTGCTTGAGATTCTCAAACCATGTCTTATATGTTATTATGTAGCAAAGTTATTGTTAAATAGCACTTTGCTGTACAACAGAAAATGAAGAAACATTGTAAAACAACTATATATTTATAATGAGGGATAAGTAATGTGATCCGCTGTATAGCACTGGGAACTATGTCTAGTCACTTATGATGGAGCATGATAATGTGAGAAAAAAGAATCTATACATGTATGTGTAACTGGGTCACCTTGCTGTACAGTATAAAATGGACAGAACACTGTAAACCAGCTATAGTGGAAAAAATAAAAATCATTATAAATAAAAAATAAATCAACTATTTTTAATAAAACAAAACAAAAATAAATAAATAGCTAAAATATTTTGTGAAATATTATTTACATGAATGATTTCATTTAATCCTCCTTCATCCCTTTGAAGTAGATACTATTTATATTCCCTATTAATCATTATGATTCTCACTGAGGAGGGTATGGAGGTACAACCCTTAAAATGCCATGTCAGGAGTTCCCGTCGTGGCGCAGTGGTTAACGAATCCGAGTAGGAACCATGAGGTTGCGGGTTCAGTCCCCGCCCTTGCTCAGTGGGTTAATGATCTGGCGTTGCCATGAGCTGTGGTGTAGGTTGCAGACGCGGCTCGGATCCCGTGTTGCTGTGGCTCTGGCGTAGGCCGGTGGCTACAGCTCCGATTGGACCCCTAGCCTGGGAACCTCCATATGCCGCGGGAGCGGCCCAAGAAATAGCAACAACAACAAAAGACAAAAGACAAAAGACAAAAAAAAAAAAAATGCCATGTCTGACACTAAGGGATGTGAGACCTCTGAGAAGGGGTTAGCCCTAGCAAGTGTAAGTTGATAATGTTGTTCTGGCCTCACTAGATCCAGGTGAGAATCAGTGACGTAGAAGAAAAGGACATTTTCATGACAAAAGGGGATAGGATATGTTACCAGTGGACTTGGTATCATCTGAATATTTATGTCCCTCATTAAATTCACATGCCAAATCCTAATGTCTGATGGTATTAAGAGGTGGGCTTTGGGAAGGTGACAAGGTCATGAAAGAGGATGAATGAGATTCATGCCCTTATAAAAAAGGCCCAAGAGAGCCTCCTTGCCCCTTTCCTCATGTCGTATGTGTTGGGCAAGAGTGGAAGGGGATATGTTTACTGAATGCCTGCCCAGCCATCCTCCCAAATAGTCGGAGGGAGATAGGTCCTCCCTCTTGCTCATTTCCATGCAAACATGGCGGCAAGGCCAAGGGGTCCAACGGCAGACAAACTCACCTCCCCCCCAAATATACTGAACCCAGCAGAGGTGGGACTGAGCCATATGTGCCCTTGAATTTCTTCTCTATCTAGCCCTTTCCTTCTCCATTAAGTGTTTTTTTTTTAAACTTTGACAATATGCAGAGAAAGTAAAGTACTGCACCAGAGTTCAGTATTTCTACAGTATATGAGGCAGGGATCTTGCTGATTTGGGGCGAGTCAGAAATGGCAATAAAATTGTCTGACCTGGGCTAAAACAAATAAAACCTATGACAAGAAATCTGACCCAGAAAAGGGCCCTCAACCTGACTATGCTGACACTCTCATCTCAGACTACCGGCCTCCAGAACCGTGAGAAATAAATTTCTGTCGTTTAATTCAAAAAGATACGTGCACCCTAATGTTCATAGCAGCATTACTTACAATGGCCAAGACATGGAAGCAACCTAAGTGTCCATCAACAGATGAATAGCTAAAGAAGATGTTGTATATATATAAAATGAAGTATTACTCAGCAACAATGTGGATTGGCTTGGAGGGTATTATGCTAGGTGAGATAAGTCGGATAGGGAAAGAGAAATATTGTAATTTATCACTTGTATGTGGAATCTAAAAATATACAACCAACTAGTGAATATAACAAAAAAAGGAGCAGATTCCTAGATACAGAGAACAAACTGGTGGTTACCAGTGGGAAGGAGAAAGGAGGTGGAGCAAGATAGGGGTAGAGGGTTAAGAGACACAAATTACTATGTATAAAATAAACTACAAGGATATATTTACAACATAGGAAGTATAGCCAACATTTTATAATAGTATAAAAATTGTGAATTACCGTTTTACACCTGAAATATATGTAACACTGTACATCAACTATACCTCAATTGAAAGAAAGATTTGAGGTAAATTGATGTCAAAAAAACTTCTTTCTGTTGCTTATAAAATACTTAGTCTATGGGGATTTTGTTGTTGTTGTTGTAGTTGCCCAAACAGACTAAGACACCTGTAGAAGTTACAATAGTACTAGGGGTATGCAACATGGCCTCCTTTTGGAGAATACAGAAATCATAAGGAAGCAGGGGTAGATCTTCAAACACTTGCTCAGGAAAGTTTTTTTAGTCCCCCTTGTTCCAGTAGAGAGCCCTGTATCACACTCTGCTCTTTCTTCTCATATTGTCATTTCCAATCTCTTCTCTATTATGATATGTGCATTTGAGTAAAGCCCAACAAATCACCCTTAAACAAGTGACCAAAACAGGTGACCAAAAATGTGTATCTGGAGATATACTGTCATAGAGCCCTGGCATTTTCTATCTCCTCTCATTGCAGATGTAAATCATGGGAAATGACAGAAACGTGCACGCATGTACACACACACACACACACACACACACACACACACACACACACACTGATCCATAATGGTTCAGAAAAAATGTAAAGAGGTTCATTTTTCATCAGAAATTTTAGTAGTCCCATTGTGGCTCAGCAGATTAGGAACCCGGCATACTGTCCATGAGGATGCAGATTCCATCCCTGGCCTCGCTCAACTCAGTAGATTAAGAATCCTGCGTTGTCACAAGCTATGGCTTAGGTCACAGGTGCAGCTGGGATCCCATGTTGCTGTGGCTGTGGTGCAGGGTGGCAGCTGCAGCTCGGATTAGATCCATAGCCACAGGTGCAGCCGTAAAAAGAAAAAAACTTTAATAGTCCAGAAAAAAAATTACATGATTCAGCAATATAATTGAGAATATCGAAGCATAAAACATGCACTGCAGAGGAAAGTTGTGAAACTTTCAAGGAGCTCTGTTTTCTGAGAATTTTAAAGGCAACTTGGAACTTGTAGATATGGGCTTCATTCATTCTCTCACCCCTCCCTCTCTTCTCGTCTCATTACTAGGCCCAGTATCTTGATCTCAGGGCGGCCTCTGCTCTTACCCTCAACCTCGATGTTCCCAGAGCACATCCTACAACCTCTCCACTTCCCGTTCTGGATGTCTCTGGTGCAGGGTTAGTCCAGGTCCAAACCTGAGCATCCTGCTCCGTTAAAGCAGCTTTTTCCTTTCATTTATGGAAGCCTGAATGAAGGCTTGGTCCTACGGGGAGGTCTTGATGACACCAGGTATAGCTCAGCCATCAGTCACAGGCTGTCCAAGTTATAGCAATACCCACCTTTGCCAGCAAGGGGCATCTCTTCATCAAGACTGGAAGACAGAGGAAGGACAGAGGTTTAAACATTCACACCTGAGAGGGTCACAGGCTTCTGGGTGTGTGAGCTCCAGGCCTGGGTGTCTCTTGGGGCCTCCCCCTCTGTGTATGGAGAGCTGGGGGCACATAGAGGCCAACTCTGCCTCTTCCTCCTGGAGGGCCCTAGTCTTAGTGCTTATTCAGTCTTCTGCAGATGGCCTTCCTCCCTCTCCTGCTATTCTTCCTCCTACCAGAAGCTCATTTCCATGGTTAAAGGGAAGTTAGCATATTCTTAATCTTCTTTTTCTCATTGAAAGTTTGCATCATATGCTTTTTTCCTCAAGATAGACTGACTCTGCTGCATGCACACCAATTGCTGGTCGGCCTCAGCCTGAAGGAGCAGCCTCAGACACTGAAGGCACTGGGGGCAGCCCCAACAGAGCCTGGGGTTTAGGAAAAGGCCCCCAAGATCCTGGCCAGTGCCAGCTCTGCCTCCACCCAATCTCCTCCCAGGGCCTGAATGCTGCATCTATAACCCCTGACTGGGCAAGTAGATGCACAAGGGCTCCTGGTCTGGGGACACACAGGCCTGGAGGAGGAGGCAGCAGAAAATCTCCACTGCCTGCAGGGCAAGGACCACCACCCACAGCCTGCCCACTGACCTGCTGTGGGGCTGCAGGCCCAGCCCTTACCCTCTCTGGCCCTGTCTCCCCACCTGCACGGTGAGCTCAATCATTTTCCCAGCATGCAGGCATGAACTTAAAGGGGGAACTGAAGAGATGAGAGAGTAGATTTGCCCAAGAGGAGGAGGAACAGGTCAGAGCTGGAGGGGAAGGTCTTACATGGACTACCTCAGGCACTGCTCAGGGGTACCTTCCTGGAAGTGCTCAGGGCAGGCAGTCTGATGGGGAAGCCCTGCAATCAGAACCCTAGGCCAGTGCCTGTTGAGATCCTCTCTGGACTTCCTGGGGTGGCCACCAGCCTGTCACAGGCTCCTTCCTGTGGAGCCTCATCTCTGCCCTCAGGAGCCTTGAGATGAGCTCAGTGAGCTCCCTGCCCCATGGGTTCCTAAGACCCCTCTACAGTCACTAGGGCCATGCATCACCATCACCATAGCCCCTGGTGAGCCCCTGTGCAACTTATCCAAACAGTGGCTCCCAGGTGTGGAAGTGATTTTGATGATGTACCATCCTTTATTATGGCCAGAGTATACAGCCTTTATTATAGTCAGTCATTCTCTAATGAATGGTTAGGTAGTGTTTGGTTTACTTTTTTGCCATCTTATACTACGTGCAGTGAGCATTCTTGTACATATATTAATACTCATATTGTAAATCTATTTGTAGTACCTAAAAACTGGAAACAACCCAATTACATACCAACAGAAAAATACGTAAATAAATAGTATCAAATTCACAGCATGGAATACTACACAGCTACGAGAAGGAATGAGCTAAGCACACACAGACATAATGTTAAGTGAAAGAAACCAGATATAAAAGAGAAAATGCTATATAAGTCTCTCTGTACAGCTCAAAAGGAAACAAAGCTGATGTTCAGTATATACACACCTGTTTTAAAAGTTCTGCAGAATGGAAGTTTTCTCACTGGATGGCAATTTTTTTTTTCTTTTTAGGCCTCGCCTGCAGCATATGGATTGAATCCAAGCCAGAGCTGAGACCTACACCACAGCTGCAGCAATGCTGGTTCCTTAAGCCAACTGAGCCACTCAGGGGATCAAACAGGCACCTTCACAGAGACAATCTGTATTATTAACCCACAGCAAGAGCTTCCCTGATGAGCAAATTTATCAAATAACTTTAATCAGCATACAATGAAATTGACATTGTGGGGTGTACAGTTCTATGAATTTTAGCATAGTTATCAATTTGTACAACCTCCACCACAATTAGGATACAAAACTGTTACTTTACCCCAAGTAATTCCCCTTTTGCTGCCACTTTATAGTCATATCCTCTTCCCACACTTATGCTCCTGAAACCACCAGTCTTTTCTCCACCACTACTCTTTTGTCTTTTTAAGAACATCACGCAAAGGGAATAATACAGCCTGTGATTTTTTTTTTCTTCAGCTAAGACAGCAGAAAATTTATAGTACACTTGTTACATTCAGCCACAACTGAGAATAGAACTAGTCCAGAATGTCACAGGTCCAGGGCAAAAAGCCAAAAGGGACCATTTTGATATAAGCAAGGTGGGTCTCAAAGGGGTCGAGGCAATCAGAATGGCAAAAGATGTTCTAGATCCATTGAGACAAGTTCTAGACAGAGGCATGCAGTCCAACAAATCGTACCAGCGTCCCTGGCCTCTGGGCTTTTCTCGTTTCTGCTCCTGTGGCTTCCATGGGTGTACAAGTTTTCTTGGACCTCTGCCACATCTTTCTTCTTTTGCGCTTCAGCCTGTGCATTGGCTTCTTCCTCCACATTGCTCAAATGGCACAGAGGTTTCTCAGAAGATGGCGCTAAGGCTGAGAGCAACCTATAATCTTTTTAGACGAACTTTTGCACTCAGCATAATGGCTTTGAGTTTCATCCAAGTTGTTTAGTTCATTTTTTTAATTGCTGAGTAATATTCCATTATATGGATTAGCACAGTTTATACATTCACTCACAGAAGGAAGTTTGGGTTGTTTCTATTATCAAAAATAATAAGTGTGAATAGAGCTGCCATAGACATTTGTGCATGGTGTCTGTGTGAACATACACTTTTATATCTCTAGGGTATGTCAATTTTTTTTCTAACAATATTTATTGAAAATATTATACTCTCCCCATCGAATTGCCTTCACAAATACGGCAAATTGATTTTTTACAAAATTGTGTCTATCCCTTTGTGTGTTTTACCTCTTGGCTGCGCACCACACTGTCAAGATTTCTCTAGAATTATCATAGAAATTCTTAAAATCCGTGTTTTTCCTCCAGTTTTGTTCTTTTTCAAAATTATTTTGTCTACTCTTGTTCCTTCATCTTTCCACTTAAATTTTAATCTGTACCTACAAAAAATCTTGCAGAGATTTTTATTTGAAATTACATTAAATCTACAGATCAATTTGGGGGCAATTTAAATCTTAAGTATTTTCAATCTATTCACCCATGAACACAGTATTGGGTCATAGTTTTCTTTTCCTGTACTGCCTTCATCTGATTCTGGCATTAAGGTAATGCTGACTTAATAAAATGACTTGAGAAGTGTTATTGCTCTTCTACTTCCTTGAAGAAATTGTGTAAAATTACTCTTATTCTATTTTAAAAGTTTAATAATTGTACAGTATACGATTAACTCAGCAAGGCTTTGTCCATACTCACACACTCCAAAGAAAATTTTTGCCCTTACCCTTCTCCTGGGAAGTAATCTCTAAGATCTTAGAATTCCTACCTGATAAAAGTGTCTTTGTTTACATAGGGGTCTTGGACCACACCCGATAATCTATGCTAACAATGTGCTTTGTGGTGGAGGCCTTGGGACATGTAGAATAAGCTTGACCCCTGGAAGGGCTGAAGACTCAGATCACTCATGCATGTCATGAGCCATGCCTATGGGACTTATTCCCTGTAAAAACACACAGGCCTTGTCCAAGGCTCAGGTGAATTTCCATGATTGACAATACTCTGTTCATCTTGTCACACAGCCTTGCTTGGAGAAGTAAGCACTGTTTGAACAAATCTATTGGAAGAAGACAACTGGAATTTTGTGTCTGGTGTCTTCTGGACTCTGCCCTATGTGCCATTTTTTAAACTATTCTTTTATTATAATAAGCCATAACCATGAGTATTACAATTTTTCTGAGTTTTGTGAGTCCTTCTGAAGAATTACTAAACCTGAGGATGGTCTTGGGCAAGAGGAGTGTAATGTCATGATCTGACTTGCTGAAACATTGTGAAGTCATGATTTGGGAAAATCAAGAATGAACAGGTTGTGGTTGAGAAAACATTGATTCCTAGGTGGGCAATGAATCACTCATGGTATGGAAATGCAGCTATGCTGTGATCAGCAGCGGAGGTAAAATTTACCAATGGAATTTAGAAATGATATAACCAAATCTCTTTTTCTTTTTTTTTTTTGTCTTTTTTCTTTTTAGGGCCACACCATGGCATATGGAGGTTCCCAGGCTAGGGGTCGAATTGGAGGTGTAGCTGTAGCTGCTGGCCTATGCCACAGCCACAGCAACACCAGATCTGAACTGTGTCTGCGACCTACACCACAGCTCATGGCAACACCGGATCCTTAATCCACTGAGCAGGGCCAGGGATTGAACCTGCATCCTCATGGATACTAGTCAGTTTCCACTGAGCCATAGCGGGAACTCCTATATCCAACTCTTGAGGCACTGGCTCATTGGACCAATATAAGGAAATGCAAAATAATGAGAAATGAACTAAATACACAATCCTTTGTATATTATTTGCAATGGCTAAATGAAAGTAAAGGAGAATATAAGGTGAATCCTGATGCTGGTCAAGCTTGGATTTTGGCCTACTGAGCTATAGCCTCTAGCTTCAGGGCCATGACAAATAAAAATTGTCACTTTCCATCTAGTAGTATAAGAATGAAGTCACTAGCCAATGCAGTTGCTGACCTTTAACACACCCTGAAAGAAGTTCACGGTGGAGATAAGGAATGAGGCACTCCATGCTCTGGGAAAAAACTGGCAGAACAGGCCTTCAGATAGTTAGATATTTTCAGAAGAAATTTTTATGAATCCAATCTCTTGTATCTTTTCATCCCTAGAAAAGCACTAAAATCATTAATGGAGACCATTGCTCCTCATGACTAGCAGCAACCTTCTACCGAGATGTATGCTTGATTGCACATACCCCTTTGTCAAATCATGTATATATACTGACCTCCCCATTCTACCTCTTTGGAGCGGTGTTTCAGAGCTATCTGTGAGGGTGTCTCCTGGGCTATAGTCCTCACTAAGTCCCCACATAAAACTGAAATCACAGCTCTCATGTTGTAGTTTTTTTTTTTTTTTTTTCCAGTTAACAGTATTGGTAGCCAATGAGGGGCCCAGAGCAGACCTCTCCTTTGCCTGAATTCTATGATGATCCAGAGTTTTGGTAGCAGCAGAAGCCTCTTGTGCCTGTCCACCTCCTTGAAGAGTCCAGGCAAATTTGGTGGGCCTCTCCTAATTCTCAGATCTCCTGATTATTGGTTGATGATCCTGAGTTTTATTTGGTGGCTTATGATAGGTACCTGGTCCCCCAGTTGCAAGATATTGAGGGAGCCCTCTTGAAAGACACTGGGATTTGCTCAGTTGAAAGACACTGAGCAGTCTGGGCTGAGTGGTTAGATAGGAGGCTGACCTGGCATCTTCCCTCAATTTGACTGCCTTAACAGAATTTGTCAGGATAAAAGTGAAGATATTACATGAGAACTTTATGGCTTTCTCAGGCAACTGAGAAATTTGCAGGAGTGGTGGAGAAAGAGTCCTCATATGATGCAGTGGTCCACAGAGAAATCCAGTCATTAATTAAGACTTGCTCTTCCATGGATCATGTACAATGATTTACCATTCAATGATCCAAGAACCTACTGTGGATTTAGAGGGACTGAGGGGGAAACCAAGACACGTAAGAGCTGAAATGACTCTAGGGTGATGCCTAGAGGAGTTAAGCTCATAAACAGCACATCAGCCCACCACACAATTTCATTAGTAAATTTTATTCCCAACAAGTTCAGCTTTAAAATGGGAAATAGGGTCTGTCAAACAGAAAAACTAGCGGTGTCAAAAAGCCAGCCTCTAATGAACTCCTCAGCCAGGGTCACATATATACAAAATTTATGGAGTTTCTGTTGTGGCTCAGTGGAAATGAATCCAGCTAGTATCCAGGAGGATGTGTGTTGAGGATTTGGCATGGCTGCGAGCTGCAGTGTAGGTCACAGATGCGGCTGGGATCTGGCGTTGCTGTGGATGTGGTGTCGGCCGGCAGCTATAACTCCATTCTACCCCTAGCCTGGGAACGTCCATATGCCACAGGTGCTTATAATTATAATGTACTTATAATTACAAGTACTTGCTTACTTGGTAATTAAAGGAAATCTACCCGTGAAAAATGGCCTAAATGGGGCTCTTTTATTGCATACTCAGGTTTGAGAAAGCTGGCTTGATAAAACAAACATATTTTTGAATTGTGTCCCTAAGGAAACATGTCTTTTTAGAACTTGCTTTTCTCTCCCTGTGCCTTGAGATGTAAATGTTCTACCAAGCTTCTCAGCAACACTTATCTTATCTAGACCATCTCTAATTCCTGAGACTGAGGGGGAAAAGGGAAGGGAGAGAAGAGGCCCTTTTAAATTTAACTAATTCCAACTGTTATTAATGAACTAGTGAGTCTTATGTTGTAATACCTGATTCATGACTAAGTTTTAAAATGAAGCTATGAGGTCTCTGGTTGTGTCTGTAGCCTATATGTCTATATGTGCATTATATACTTTTATCTTTGGATGGTATTATCAAAATTAATTTGTAAATGAGCTCTACTTGATTGGCTTAAAGAAAATTAAGCACTTATATAAACTTTCAGAAATATGAAAGAAACTAAATCAAATTAATTCAGGTTTATGTGAACTGGAAATATTCAGTATTAATATTTGGTATTAAAATGAGTTTGTCAGTTTAATTAATACAGACATGTCTTCAGAGTCATCAACATTAAAATAATACTTTTATTGTACCCAGGCTTAATAAAAATCAAATAAGAGCTTATTATATCTGTTGTAAACTTCTTAGCAAGAAAAATAATTCTTTATTAGTAAATTAAATGTAAATTTGATGAGAGCTTTTAGGTAAACTCTTTAGGAACAATTATGTTTTAGGAATGTCTACTTAAAAATAGTCTCTCCAGATACTTGGTAACTTGAAACTTTAGAGTTTTGCTAAATTAAGTTAAATGATGGAAGTTTCCTGAATATCTAGATCATTCCCAAATAAAATAAGATACTGAAACATTAATTGCTGAACATTGGCTTCCCTTTATAGGAAAACTAAAGATATTTAGGAGTATTAATAAATATGTTTGGTACCACAGAAGACACTTCCCCTAAGAAAGCACATGTTTTTAAAAATTATTATTGATATTTATAAGTTTGCCAATCTACAGAATACTAATGTAAAAGACAATTCATAATTGTTTACTTCTTAGTTTTCACTAGAAATTAAGATTTTTATGAGTTGAGGATTTTAATTTAAATATATAAATAAAGCTGCTAGAAATAAGAAGGGAAACTTTTCGGTATACAAGGAAAATAGGATGTGTGTTTTCAGTAAAAGAAAGTATGAAGAATGAAAATGCATTTTGTTAATAGAAAAAGAAGTAATTTTATCTTAAAAATGGTTATTTCTAAACAGGAAAGAAAATAAGGAACAAACTAATATGGCTACAGAAAGTTGTAGAAAGTTCCTGGGAAAGAAAAAAAAAATCTTTAGAAAGGTACTCCATATATGATCAGAATTAAGATTAGAATAGTTTTAATTGAGTTTTAACATTAAAGGTAAAGTAATGAAAATCTGAATTTGGTTTCTATATCTGCTAAGAGGACAAAATTTTCTTAACATATTGAACCGCTTTTGATAACAGATTGTAGTTTCTTTAACTGCTAATCTGTTATAAATTTCTGGATTTGCCTTTGAAATCTTTATTGTTTGTCACTTTGATCAAGTGAACGAGTACAGTTTCACAGTGACCTATGATCCTATTTGGTCAAGTGTTTTAAATTTTTTTTACAAACTTTCCAAATCAAATTCTTTTTTTTTTTTTTTTGTCTTTTTTCTTTTTAGGGCCGCACCCACAGCATATGGAGGTTCCCAGGCTAGGGGTTCAATTGGAGCTGTTGCTACCCGCCTACACCACAGCCACAGCAATGCCAGATCCTTAACCCACTGAGCAAGGCCAGGGATCAAACCCGCAACCTCATGGTTCCTAGTCGGATTCGTTTCCAAGGAGCCATGACAGGAACTCCCCACAAATCAAATTCCAAGGGAGTTCTTTTGACCTCTAGCTAACTTTGGGATGCTTCAAATGGCCCCCGGGATGTCTTCGCAAAGAGAGACATTAAACTAATTAGGTTCATTTGGTATGTTAAATTACATGGGAAATATTGTCAAATGAGTAATAAATCTTCTTAGGTTATACTATATGGGTAAATGTTATTTATATAGATATTCTAGAAATTATTTGGAATTACTAATTATCTGGTATGTCCTGAGAAAATGTTATCAGTCATAATTCTAGGTATTATCTTAAAATATTGTAGTTCAGAGTAGTGACCAAGTTTCTTTTTCAATTGCATTGCAATCAGGTGTTTAACCATACCTTCTTAAATCTTTTCTCATTCATAGACTGTTATTGTTTTACTTCGATGCCTTTGCAAAAATGCTTCCTCTTCAAGAAGATTCATAGGTACAGGATTATAATAACTTTCAGATCATATGGCTGAAATGTTGTAAGAAATTAAAGAATTCTGGGAATTCCCTTCATGGCTCAGCAGTTAATGAACCCGACTAGGATCCATAAGGATGAGGGTTTGATCCCTGGCCTTGCTCAGTGGGTTAAGGTTCTGGCATTGCCTGCCGTAAGCTGTGGTGTAGGTCGCAGAGGTGGCTCGGATCCCACATTGCTGTGGCTGTGGCATAGGCCAGCAGCTGTAGCTCCAATTCGACCCCTAGCCTGGAACTTCAATATGCCGCAGGTGCAGCCCGAAAGAAAGAAAGAAAGAGAGAAAGAAAAAAAGAAAGAAAGAATTCTATGGAGTTCCCGTCGTGGCGCAGTGGAAATGAATCTGACTAGGAACCATGAGGTTGCGGGTTCGATCCCTGGCCTCACTCAGCGGCTTAAGGATCTGGCATTGCTGTGAGCTGCGGTGTAGGTCACAGACGTGGCTCGGATCCTGCATTGCTGTGGCTCTGGCGTAGGCCAGCAGCTACATCTCCTATTAGACCCTAGCCTGGGAACCTCCATATGCCACAGGTGCAGCCCTAAAAAGGACGGAAAGACAAAAGAAAAGAAAGAAAGAAAGAAAGAAAGAAAGAAAGAAAGAAAGAAAGAAAGAAAGAGAATTCGAATAGAAATCCTGATGGCTTCATAAAACTGTTAAGAAGAGATTAAGGATTAGTTAATGTAAGACTTAGTGAACTGATGATTATAATTACAATTTTTATGATTTTTGTCTAAAATATTACTGGCTTTTTTTAAGTATTTTATTTTTTTAATTCATATAATTATTTTTATTTTTCCCATTATAGCTGGTTTACAGTGTTCAAATGAACCTTTCACAGAAAAGAAAATCATGGACTTGGAAAATAAAATATTACTGGCTTTTTAGCCTGTGTTTTCCAGATATAAAGAAACCCTTCCCTTAAGCCAATTATGACTTGTAAGTCATAATTGTAAATTATGTAAGTCAGTTTTGTAAATTATTCTTTTGTGAGCAGAATTGAAACGTTTATATTTTCTCTCTACCCGATCCTTCCAGAGAGTAGAAACTAACAGTTCCTACCAGCCTTATCAGGTGAAAAAAGAAGGCCACCCCTTAACAGGTACAGGAATCTCAAGATAGTTTGGGGGGAATCTTGAGAAGAAAGGAGTTCACTCCAAATGTTTATCATTGAGGAATCTGATGGCAAGCTTTTGGCATGGCTTTCCTGGCCTTGAGAGGCCTTTCAAAAATGTATTCTAAAATTCCATATAAAAAGTTCCAGCAAATCCAATTTTAAAAGAGCCTGTATAACCAATTACGCTTATTTACTAATCAGGCCAAGTTTATTGAAATTTGACTTATTTTGCAAACAAATTAGTCTTAATTTGGATATATTTGGTAGAAATTAAAGTAATTAGAAATTAGAAAAGATATGTTTCATCAATATTCCTTTGTGGATATTAAATTTAGTGTTATTTAATTATCTAAGATTCACTTCCTGGATGGCTCCTCATTACTGTGTTACATTACTGTGACATTTAATATAATTATTAAAAGGACATTCTAAGCTTGTTTTTGAAGCTTATCTTAATAATCTATCTTTGGATGAAGATCAGATGCCTCAGAGACCTGCAACTAGGAGATTATGCATACTGGAAAAGACATCAGTTAAGGGACTCTCTCCAACCTAGATGGAAGGACTCTTATTAGATATTCTTAACTAGCTCATGCACAGCAAAACCAAAGGAAATTCTTCTTGGATTAATATTTCCCACTCATAAAGGGCCTCTGCATCAGAGTGCTGACCTCAAAATCACTTGAAACAATGCTCAAACAGAGGAGAAACTATACCCACACTAGGATGAGAAAACAACATCAGAAGTAGACAGCCATCCCAAGATGCCAGACCTGTCCCATATGATTATTTATAGTGTTTTCTTAGTTTCTTGGAATTTTTCATATGAATCAAATGCTTTTGCTATCATGAACACAATCTTATGCAGAGTTTAAAAATTAATATAATTGGGAGTTCCCACAGCGGCTCTGGTCACTGCTGTGGCATGGGTTTGATCCCTGGCCTAGGAACTTCCACATGCCATGGGCATGACCAAACAAAGTTAATCTGATCGTTGGGCTTGAGGTCAGTTACCTATATTAGCACTTCTAAGTTACCTTGGTGGATTTCTCCGCACCAAGGCTGCCCCTTAGGAAATTTACTCTAGAAGAAAGAAGTTACAGTTCTGTTTGGGCCCTTATTGATAGTGCTAGATATGACTCTCTCAATCAATCATTCTTGCTCTGACCATTGCCATAAATATGAATTTTCTTCTAAAGTTACTCAAGCTCAATCAGAGCAGCAAGCAAAATCTCAGTTAAATATTATAGCTACCTTCAGTTGATGGATGGATTTGTATGGGTAACACCAGGCTTTGATTGCCGAGACCAGCTCAGCAGGATGGAGCTGAAGAACGGGTGCTGTGGAACTTAAGGAAAAAAGTTAACATAAAACAAGACACAGAGACATTTATCTTAAGTAAAGGTGGGAACTGGGGGACTCAAGGTCTCAGGGACCAAGAGCCCTGCCTCAAGAAACCACACTGCTTTTATTGTGCTCTTTAGATGAGATCAAGTGAGGAGTGGCTATGGGTGGATGATAAAGGGTTTTTTTACTATTACATAAGTTCTTTTACTATTTTAAAAGCCACTTAGCTGGTAAAAGGTTAAGCTCTTACTCTGACCTCTAGGCACATAACAGTTCTTAAGCTTAAGTCATTTACCAGTACTGTGACTGTTTTTCAAGCAGGAAGATGGGATAAAGTAAAGAAGGTTTTCAAAGAAACAGTCTGGACATTTGATCATTTAAATTTAAGCCCTCCCCTAATGTTGGGGACAATTAAACCATCCTCAGGGTAATCAGCCTAATAATGCTAGGAAACTGGGCTCAATTTGGATGGAATGAAATTTTTCATCTCTTTCTTAATTTAACTGATTATAATTTTTTCTTTGATAAAAATTTTTTTCTTTTTCAGTTCTTCTATATCCTTACTGATTTTTTAAAAAAGGGCTGACTCGCTGTATATGGAAGTTCCCAGGCTAAGGGTGGAATCGGAGCTACAGCTGCTAGCCTATGCCATAGCCACAGCAATGTGGGATCTGAGCAGTGTCTGCGACGTACACTACAGCTCAGGCAAAGCTAGATCCCCAACCTACTGATCAAGGCCAGGGATGTAAGCCGCAGCCTCATGGATATTACTCAGATTCGTTTCCACTGCACCAAAATGGGAACTCCCTATCTTTACTGATTTTCATTACACTAGCTCTATATATTATTGAGAAAATGTTGAAGTCTACAGCTTAATTGTAGATTTCTTTGTTAATCCTTTCAGCTGTCTGATTTTGCTTGTGTATTTTAAAGTTTTTTTGGAGTTCCCGTCGTGGCTCAGTGGTTAACAAATCTGACTAGGAACCATGAGGTTGCGGGTTCGATCCCTGGCCTTGCTCAGCAGGTTAAGGATCCAGCATTGCCGTGAGCTGTGGTGTAGGTCGCAGACGCAGCTCGGATCCCGCGTTGCTGTGGCTGTGGCTTAGGCTTGGCAGCTACAGCTCTGATTCAACCCTTAGCCTGGGAACCTCCATATGCCGCGGGTGTGGCCCTAGAAAAGACCAAAAAAAAAAAAAAATTATAAAGTTTTTTTGTTGAGTGCTGTACAAGTTAACATACCAGATCTGAGGCTTCCATCCTTCAAAAAGACTTACTGCAAATTTGACCCTTGTCTGGGATCTGGTAATTTGTACTTAGGGAGAATCTCCACCATTCTTTAACTAATAAAGATGGTTTACTATACCTAAACTCTTTGTGCAAACTATTTTATGCTAAATAGAAGCATTCCTTCTGGGAGTCTGGATCTTGGTAGCTTGTGTTAGGCAGAGAGTACCTTCTTAAGCAGCTCGCAATAAAAAAACATGGGCACTGAGTCTCTAATGAGCTTCCTTGGGTCAACTAGGAAAAAAAAATGCACAATGTGGGAGTTGTGAGTTAGGTTTTATTCAGGGTCTTACTGAGGACTAGAACTCAGAAGACAACCTCTCAGATAATGCTAAGGAACTGCTCCATAGAGGTAAGGGAGGAACCAGGATACATATGATTTTTTTTTTTTTTTTTTTTGCTGGGAAATACATACAGTCAAGCATAAAAAGATTACTGCTAGTCACAAAGTACAGCCATCTTGAGTTAATGGTTTTAATGTTTTTTTATGTATGAGAAGATGCAAAACTCTGGGATCATTGAAATTCTTCCTTAGATTTGCTTCCTATTTTTCTCCATCCTGAATTCCCCTCAGGGTGCACTGTTGGTGGGTAACTGCAGTGGCTAATGACTTGATCCTTGTAGAACTAGAATGGCAGGCAACATTTTTTGGTTTACACCTAGTAGACAACACTTCACAATGCATTACTACAATTAATTGTGTGACTCCCCTGGGTAGCTTGGGCTGATTTCACCCATACTTTGCTTCATGCACTTTCCATTTTCTGATTTTTATTTTTTTTACTATGATAAATCTTAACCATGAATACTACATGCTGAATCCTGAGTCCTCCTAACGGATCATCGCAATTGGAGGTCGAGGGGGCATGGTCTCAGGGATCCCTGACACAGTAGTAGCAGTGGTTGCAGTATGACAATAGTGGGATTTGCTAGAATGACCTTGACTCACTAAAATATGGCAAAGGCCTTGTTTGAGTGATGGAAGGATGAAGAGGTAGTGTTAATGAAACTTTTATGCCTGGGTGACTATGGTTTTACCCATAATATAAAACAGCAGGTGATGGAGTTCCCTGGTGGCTCAGCAGGTTAAGGGTCTGACGTTGTCACTGCTGTGACTCTGGTTACTTCTGTGGCATGGGTTCAGTCCCTGGCTCAGGAAATTCTTCATGCCATGGGTGCAGGGAAAAAAAGCCACAAACAAATAGTAGTTGAGCCTTTATCTGTTATGCAAAGTAAAATTATACATAGCATTTTTAAATAATAGATCCAACTCCAGGATTGTTGGCTCACTGGGCCCTTTAACTGCTATTGACATGCTGGATGATGGGGGTTGGGGGTCGGTGGAGACAGGGGAGAAGACAACCAGGTCAAGGCTTTGATTTTTGTTCTCACCTCCGAATAGGAGGAGAAATGTTCTATGTATTTCCAAAGTTGAGCTTTGGGTGGGCAGAAATTGTTAAAAGTTTTAGTTGCTCTCCCTTCCAAATGGAAGAAAAACTAAATCAATTCCCCAAGCTGGATCACAGCTTTCAAACCAGTGGAAAAAACGAGGCAAAACCTTCAGCTTGGCTGCTGCACTGCTGCTACACCCCAGCATTCCAGGCAGGATCACCTTTGGCCACTGCAACGTTAACCCTGCAAATGCTAAATCTACTGCTAGAGATTTTAATAAAATCACAATTAGAGTCCCCCCAAATGGAATTTTTAAAACAGCTTTGTGTCTTCACATCTGGATGTGTAATAAAATTCACTTAAAACGTTAAACGCTTGTAGTTTCATAATTTTCCACCTGAAAAAAAAAACTAAAAAAAAGTTAATGAGTTACAATTTCCTTACTTTTTGCCTCTGATGAGTGAATAGAAATTCAAACTCTTTGAATAAGAAAACAAGTCATCGTAACTGATTTTTTGTTATTGTTCTTATTGTGGCCTCTGTGGGGAAAAAAAGAGAAGGAAATGTCCGGATGAAGATGCATTTTGTTTTTTGTTTAATAGTTTTTAATTGTTAAAACCTGTAAAATCAGATGTCTGACCCTTAAAGGCTGGTGATTTTTCAGCCTGATGTGCATATTTTTCAGTAAGTCAGTTTGGACTAAGACTGAGGAGATATCTAAAGCTTAAGATATCCTTGCTCGTCACTTGAACTTGGAACAAGCCTGTCTAGACTTGCAACTTCTCTCCTTTGCTGCTGGCAAAGGAAAGTCTCTGGCTTCTTTGGAACCCTATATTCAGAGATCCTAATTGTCTGACCTGACTCTAAGCTGAAACCTGACAAGGCCTGCTGTATGCTGTTTCAGCTTCAGTGGGGGCTGCACTGAACTGAACTCAGGAACAGACTTGGTGAACAGGACTGAGACTGTGGGACTGTTGCAGTTTTAAGACATCCCTCTGTGAGCCCATAAACTGGAAAAGCCTCAAGGGTACTGCCTGACTGCCTTGATCACTTGCAGATGTCCAAGGAAAAGGGCTTGGTTTTCTGATGGGACTGTCAATAATTGAGCTGATGGGCCCCGTATTTCTGATGCAGAAGTTAGTTGCATCCCTAATTTGGAATCCCTGCCAGAAGCTGCAATTTGGGAGAGGATACATCACAGGGAATGTGATGTCTCCATCCACTTCTGACAGAGCCTATCCTTGACCTTCTCTTGGGGATATCTCCTAGTTGGCTTGGGGCAGAATTTCTAGATTAATTGAAATTTGCAAAAATGGACTGAGCCTGCTTCCCTTGCCTATCTCCTGCTTCACACACTTTAGGAAGGAAGTTGAATCACTCAATGCCCCTGCTTCCAGCAGGGGATTAATATCATTTTTCCAGCCAGTTCACTGGATAAATAATAAAGACAAAATAGACAGGAGGTTCTATAAACTCATTTTTAAAATTTTATTTAAAATTCAGGATTTGGGGGAGTTCCCCTCATGGCTCAGCAGTTAACAATCCTGACTAGGATCCATGAGGATGCAGGTTCAATCCCTGGCCTCGATCAGTGGGTTAAGGATCTGGCATTGCCATGAGCTGTGGTGTGGGCTGCAGATGTGGCTTGGATCTGGCATTGCGGTGGCTGTGGTGTAGTCCAGCAGCTGTAGCTCCAATTCAACCCCTAGCCTGGGAACTTTCATATGCCTCGGGTGTGGCCCTAGAAAAGCTAAATAAATAAATAAATAAATAAATAAATAAATAAATAAATAAATAAATAAAATTTTGGATTTTGTACTATCCAATCCCTAAGCGGGATGTCTTTGTATTTAAGTTATACCAATTTTATTCTATGAAAATACTTTTGTCTTTCTTGAATACCACCTTTCCAGACAAAAGGTTTGGAAGAGAGTAGGGGATAATTAAAGAAGTATAAGCTTTTGATTTCAGAATTATACACACTGATTTTATAACAATGGACAACCTGGACCTGGGAAGCAGTGCAGAGAGGGAGCAAGCACATTAATGATCTCGCTTTTCTCCAAATTGTTCCTGGAAACTTTCTGTTTCCTCAGGAAAGACTCCCCATGCAGCCTTTCCAAGCTGCTGTGAGCACTTTGAATGCAAACTGTCTTCTGAGCCTCCTGACACACCTGACAGAACTCAGACTATGGGACAGCAGAAGTGGCCTAAGTTCCTGGACTTTGCAGGCTAAGCACCTCCAGGAGTCATCCCACCCTTGAAAAGAGGATGAGCTGGGGTCCTGGACAGACAAAACTGTTTGGAAAGGGCTGCCTCTGAAGCCAAGGCCTCAGATGAATTATTCAAACTGGACAGGGAATCCTCGAGGGGCTGAATTCTCTTTTTTTGCCCTTCATCTGTAAATGTCTTTTCGCACCTTCATTCCTGAAGAATATTTTTGCTGGTTGTAGAATGCTGTGTTGACGATTATTTTTCCCAGCACTTTAAAAATGTTGAGACCCTCCTTTTGGCCTCCATGGTTTCTGATGAGAAATCCAGTCAGTTGGATCATTGTTCCCATATAGATAATGCATCATTTTCCTTGGGCTGCTTTTGGAATTTTCCTCTGTCTTAACTTCTTGGCAATTCAATCTTTATATGTCTGGGCATGATTTTTGTTGGTTCTAGTCTATCTGGGGTTTGCTGAGCTTCTTGAATCTAAGGATTTATACCTTTTGCTGAATTTGGGAAGTTTTCAGCCATTGTTACTTCAAAAATTGTGTTTTTTTGTTTTGTTTTATTTTGTTTTTTCTTTATCACTGCACTTGTTCTCTCTTTCCGGAATCCTGAAAATGCAATGGTTAAATGTTTTGGTATTTTTCCATAGGTCCTTGACACTCTGTTCATTTCTCTTGCAATCTCATTCTCTCTCTGTTTTTCAGATGGGATAATTTCTTTTGCTCTATCTTCAAGTTTATTGACTCTTTTATTGCCTCCATTATACTATTGAATCTACACTTATTTTAATTTTTATTTTTGTGGTCACAGTTCTCATTTATAAAAATTTCCATTTGGTTCTTCTTTAAATTTTCCAGTATTTGTGAGTGCTGAGACTTCCTATTTTTATATTTCTTTTATAAGCTTCAGGATTTCTTGTTGGAGTATCTTTATAATATCAGCTTTAAGGACTTTATGAGATAATCACAACATCTCTGTCTTCTCAGCGTTGTTGTCTTTTAGTTGTCTTCTCACACGAGGATTGAGATTTTTATGCTCCTTTAGATTCCAAGTAATTTTAATTGCATCCATGAAGTTTTGACTATTTGGTTATGAGACACTTGATCTCTGTAAATCCTATGGAGAATGTTGATATTTTTATATAACAGTAAATTAATTTACCTGCTTAGGTTCAAGCAGCAAGTTCCAACATGCCCTCTGCATACCATGTTCTAATGGTAGCTATTTTCAAAGTATTTCTCTGGTGTGCCATCTAGTGGCCAATCTGGTACTGGTTGGTGGTCTAACTGTAGTTTCAGTTAATCTTTTTAAAACAATGAAATGTTATTTTGAATACATATGGGTAAGACAATATATGTATATAATATATACATATACAATGTGTGTGTGTGTGTGTGTGTGTGTGTGTGTGTGTGTATTCCTTACCCTCGTCTGTCCACTGAAAAGATCTAGAAGCAAAGACACCTCAGTACTCAGTAGTAATGACCAGACTTGCCTCTGAAATCATGGTTATTATAGGAGCCAGAGATCCTTGGCAAAATGGCTCCTTCTTAGTTGGCAAGAAAAGTACAAGGTGAGTCTGTAACACAATTTTATTCAGAGAACAAGAACGTATTCAAAGACTAATGGGGTCAAGTCAAAAGGATCCTAATTCTAACCCATATTTTAGTAACATTAGTTATCTAAAGCTTACCCATCTACAAATTTCAAAAGTGTGTTCTATTTATACATAGTCCAGCTCAGGGAATGAGGTTAAGGTATGGATCTGAGGCATTTCTCTTCCACCCATACAGGCCAATATCTATCAGGTTCCTGATTACAGTACTGGGATTGATCATCCAGACTTTTAGGGTTGGCTTCAATTACACAATTGTTTATTTGCCTCTTTTCACATGTCAAGTCCTCTGCTCTAACCTGAATACAGAGATTGTTTCCACTGTATCAGGAAATGTCTGGTGGCTCTGGTGACGGAGACAGATATGGAGCCAAAACTTCAATGGAGAAACAGCAATGGGCATAGCTGAGTTTGTTCAGAAACTCATAAAGAATAACACTAGGAACATCTTCCACTAGTTTTTCCCATTCATTAACACTATATCCTAGAGAAAATCTGTCTGGTCAGTACTGTTGAATTCCCCTCATTCTGTTTTGTCCCATGATGCACAGCTACAAATGTAAACTGATACTGGCATGTTGTATAAGATTCAAATTCAAGAACAGTATTGCCTTTTGTGATGTGTTTTCCGAAACATTGAAGGATTATTTGTAAGTTTTGAAACCAAACAATATACAAGCTTTCCTCAATTTACAGGAAGACTAAACTTATGGAAAATCCAGTTTATTTTTAAGTCTCTGCTAAAACAAAAACAAACAAACAAAAAAATGTTTGCATCCTTGCAACTCTCAGCCTCCAAATGCCAGTAGCTGCCTCCTGTCATTTCAACAAGTAAAACTACCCTCTGAAATTTCCTCAGTTCCCCAGTGTGAGCAGTAATATACTGGTTATTAACCACTGTCAAGACCATTGTCAAGAAGATAGTTCCCAGGAGTTCCCATTTGGGTCAGAAGGTTAAGTATCCTGCATTATTAACAGCGGCTTGTGTTGCTGCTCTGGTGTGGGTTTTATCCCTGGCCTCAGAACTCCTGCATTCTGCACATATGTCCCTCCATCCAAAAAAGAAAAAGCTGGTTCATTATGTTTTCTTTTAGGAGATTTACAGTTTCGTGGTTTCAGTTCTTACATTTTGTGAGTGGTGTTAGATGGGGTCCAATTTCATTCTTTTGCATTTGAATACTATACTATACTATACAACGTTTTCCAAACAGCATTTATTGAAGACACTGCCCTTTCTCCACTACCCTTGGCTCCCTTGTCAAATTAGTTGGCATATAAGCATGGGTTGTTTTCTGGACTTTCAATTCTGTTCCATTGGTCTATGTTTTTATTTCTATACAAGTACCATACTGTTTTGATGACTATAGCTTTGAAAACTAAAGTATAGTTTGAAACCAGAAACTGTGATGCCTCCAGTTTGTACATTTTTCTCAGGATTGCTTTGGCTATTCAGGGGCTTTTGTGGTTTCACATGAATTTTCAAATTTTTTTTCTATTTCTATAAAGACATATAATTGGAATTTTGATAGGCATTGTGTTGAATGTAGATGGCTTTGGGTAGCATGGACATTTTAACTATAAGGACAGAATTATCCTGAAATCAATACCAGAAAAAAAAAAGATGTTATAAGAAAATGAAAGGACAGATTCATATCTCTCCTGGACAAAGATGTGAAAATTATTGACAAAATTTTAACAAATATAATCCAACAATACATAGAAAGGATAACATAACATGACCAAGTGAGATTTAGCCAAGTAATGCAAGGTGGTTGCTTCAATTTAAAAATCAATAAATATAATTCACTTTACTGACAAATATAAAAGAAAAACCATATAATTACCTCAATAGATGCTAAAAAATCAATTCAGAAAATTCAACATCCATTCCTAGTTCTTTTAAATCTCATCAAACTTGTAATATAAGGGAATTTCTTCAACTTGATAAATGTCTTCTATGAAAAAGCAACAATTACATAATTCTTAAGGATAAAAGCCAGAATGTTTTCACCCTAAGATCAGATATAAAGGCAAGGATGTCTACTCTCCCATTTCACTTCAGCATTTTACTAGAGTTTCTAGCCATGCAATAAGGCAATAAAAAGAAATGAAAGGCACCCATATTGGAAAGGAATTAAACTGTATTATTCACAGATGACATAGTCTTTTTTTACTATTACTGTTATTTTTTAAACTTTTTTAAGTTTTATTGAAGTATAGTTGATTTATAATGTTGTAATAATTTCTGCTGTGCAACAAACTGATTCAGTTATACATATCCATTCTTTTTTTTTCAGATTCTTTTCCCATATAGATTATTACAGAATATTGGGTAGGATTCCCTGTGCTATACAGCAGCTCCAATCATTCCATGGGGATTTGAGATTGACATATTTTTTTATATAGAAAATCATATGCAATCCACAAATCTACAGGTGAACTACAAGATATAAGATCCATATAATAAACTTAATTGTCTTTGTATACACTATAAATGAACAAATGAATTGATTTTTTAATGACATGTACAGTAGCATCAAAGAATGTGAGCTTCACAAGGAATAATCTGACAAAAGAAGTGGAAAAGCTGCATACTGAAAATGACAAAAATTGGTGGGTGGAATTAAAGAAGACTTAAATGAAACTCAAAGGTATACCATGTTCATGAGTAAAGAGATTCAAATTTTTAAATAGATCAATTCTCCCCAAATTGATATACAGATTTGATGCAATCCCAATCAAAAGTCCCATAGAATTTTATATCAATTTACATGCTGATTCTGAAATTCATATGGAAAGTGAAGGGCCTAGAATAGTCAAAACAACTTTGAAAAGGAAGGATAATGTTGGAGGACATTAGTCCTACCTGATTTCAAAACTACAGCAATGAAGATATTGCAATATTAGCATCAAGATAGATAAATTAATGGAACATAATACAGCAGAATAGATCAAAACATGTATAGAAAACTGATTTTTAACAAAGGTACAAAGGCAATTCAATAGAGAAAGTATAATCTTTTTGACAAATTGTAGAACAATTAGACATTCATACACCAAAAAAGTGCTTCAATCTATACCTTGCACCATTTTTTAAAAAATTGACTCAAAGTGGATCATAAATCTAAGCATAGAACACAAAATTACAAAAAGAAGAGAGGCAGAGCAAGATGGCAGAAGAGTAAGAGGTCGCACTCACCTTCTCCCACAAACACATCAAGAAAACATATCTACATGTAAAACAACTCGCACAGAGCATCAACTGAATGCTGGCAGAAGAACTTAAACCTCCAAAAAGGGCAAGAAACTCTTGATATAACTGGGTAGAACAAAAAAAAAAGAGAGAGAGAGAGAGAGAAAAGGAATCAGGACAGGACTAGCATTCCTGAGAGGGAGTTGTGAAGGAGGAAAGTAACCCACATCCTGGGAAGCCACCTAACTGATGGAAAGATCAGCCAAGTCGGAGGGACCTCAAAGTCACTGAGAAAACACAGCAGCTGGACTGAGAATGGCAAAGCAGAGTGAGAGTTGCACAGATCATCTGAACCACTGGCCCGGACACCACAGCCTGAGATGCTTGGGCCGGGGCTGGGCACTGAGACTTGGGCTCAGGTGGTCAGTCCCAGGGAGAGGACTGGGGTTGGTGGTGTGGAGACAGCCTAAGGGGCTAAGGAGCAGTGTGCCACAGGTGGGGGAGCAGTATGCTACAGGCTGGGGAGTGGAATGCCACGGCAGAGGGAACCCAGGAGAAGGTCTGGGCCACAGTAGAGGCAAGGTGCCATTGTTGGGAAGGGCGAGAGGAGGAGGGGCAGACTGCCGTAGGAAATTCCCTGCACCTGAGCGTGTGCGAGTGGCCATGTGCGGACTCTCAGATGGCAGGGCGGCTCTGGTGAAGGCTACGGTTAGCTAGAAGCCTCTTGCTCATTTAGGGGAGACTGGACAATTCTTGTGCAGTCTACCAGTGGCCAGGCACCTCTTGTGTGTGGACTAAGGGCATCAGGGAGTTAAATGCGATGTGCTGCCTCTTGCACAATCTATAGGTGGCAGTGACAGACCACAGCAGTTGTCTTAGAGGCCAGAGGGAGGCATGGCTTGCCACCACTGGGGGCCTGTGAGTGGGCTCAACCTGCGACCCCCATCACCTCAGGGGTTGGCAAAAAAAGAAAAAAAGAGGGCACTGCAACCAAGCACCATATGCTTTGCTCTCACTCCCGTGGGAACACACCCACCCTGCAGCTGCCACTGCCAAATGCTCTGGGTGGCACACAGACACTTGGTTACTGTCCCTTCTCAAGACCCTACAACTAGGAGCAGCTGGCACAGCACCTCCCACATGGGCTAAGTAGGAAAGGGTGCTTCTTGCATGTTCTGCAGGTGGTGGGAGCAAACCACCACACTTATCTCTCCAGCTCCAGAGGTGGGCTGGGGGCTGGGCACCGAGATCTCGGCTCCAGAGGTTAGACCCTGAGAACGGGCTGGGGGGGGCGGGGAAGAGCGGAAACTGCTTGGGAGGTCTAGAAACCATTTGACGGGGCAGAGACTGCCTGGGAGACTAGAAAACAAAGCTGTCGCAGAGGAAGGGAACAATACTCTAGGAGCCGGGAAGTGGAAAGCCACATCAGAGGGAACCTGGGAGAAGAGCCTGGTCTGCGCCCGTGCTGGGGAGGGGAGAGAAGAAGGGGTGGGTCCCCATAGAATACGCCCCACGCCACAGCAAGCTTACAGGCCCGCTAGCTAGCAGAAAGCTGTGCTTCCCAGTGCATCCCCTCCCCCCACCCCCACCACCCCCTACGCTCTCACCGGACCTGGGGCTGCCTGCCATCCAGGAGGGCTGGCCTCAACAATTGCCTGAAGCCTACCACCGCAGGGGCTCTCCCTGCACAGGCCTGCTTGCCCTTTGGAGGGGCTACACTTCCGCAGAGCAGCACCAAACACCACCAGCCCCCGAGAAAAGGCCTGCAGCCCAGAAAAGCTAGAACAAGCTTAGCCAGGCTGTGAATAGATCGGCCTAATTCTCAGACGGTCTTTCTGAGTCGGGCTGCCCTGGGGAGGAGCCTCTTGGGTCTCCAACGGCCCTGCTACCCGCCCAAGCCCCCAGGGGGTGCCCCACTCCCGAGAAATAACTGCTCAGCACCACCAGCCCCCTGGAGGACCCCCTGCAGCCCAGAAAAGCTGCAACAAGCTCGGCCAGACTGTGAAAAGATCCGCCTACATTCTCAGGCTGTCCTTCTGAGTTGGGCTGCCCTAGGGAAGAGCCTCTTAGGTTCTCAGTGACCCAGATAGCTGATCCAGCCCCCAGGGGGTGCTGCACTCCTTAGGAACAGCTTCCCAACACCGCCAACCCCCTGCAAGAACCCCACAGCCTAAAAACACCAGAGCAAGCTCTGCATGACCAAGTGAAATCTGCTACCATCGTGGTGTGGACCTCCCAGTCCTGTCTGCCCTCAGGAAGTCCTCCTTTGCTTCAAAGAAACACTGTTAGCCCCATCAACACTCCAGAAAAGCCACACTGCCTCAAAAAAGATTGACCAACAACGCCAGCCCTCAGGAAATATTCCACGGCAGTGACAAGGCAAACACTGCCCGATAACGGAGAGGACAACTCCCTCAGGAGAAAGAAAACAACAAGCAAGATGAAGAAGCTGAGAAACCACCCCCAGTCAAACCAACAGGAGAACTCACCTAAAACAGTCAACAATGAAACAGATCTCTGCTGTCAGACAGACCTGGAGTTCAAAAGAGAAATAGTGAAAATACTGAAGGAATTAAGAGACGATATGAACAGTAATGCAGATACCCTCAGAAAGGAGCTAGAAAATATAAGGAGGAGCCAAGAAAAACTAGAACATTCATTTGCAGAGATGCAAACTGAACTAGGGGCAGTAAAAACCAGAATAAATAATGCAGAAGAACAAATCAGTGATATGGAAGATAGAATAATGGAAATCACTCAATCTGGTCAACAGACAGAAAACCGAATCAAAAAACTGGAAAGCAATATAAGAGACCTATGGGATAATATAAAGCGGGCCAATCTACGCATAATAGGAATTCCAGAAGGAGTAGAAAAAGATAAGGGGATGGAAAATATATTTGAAGAAATTATCGCTGGAAACTTCCCAAATCTAAAGGATACTGGGTTCAAGATACAAGAAGCACAGAGGGCCCCAAACAAACTGAACCCAAACAGACCCACACCAAGACACATCATAATAAAAATGGCAAAAGTTAGTGATAAAGAGAGGATCCTAAAGGCAGCAAGAGAAAAACAGAATGTTACCTACAAGGGAACCCCCATAAGAATATCAGCTGATTTCTCTACAGAAACACTACAGGCCAGGAGGGAATGGCAAGAGATATTTAAAGTGCTAAAAGGAAAAAATATGCAACCTAGAATACTCTATCCAGCAAGAATATCATTTAAAATGGAAGGGGAAATAAAAATTTTTCCCAACAAACAAAAACTTAAAGAATACAGAAACACAAAACCCAGGTTAAAGGAAATATTGAAAGGGCTTCTCTAAACCAAAAAGAAAGGAAGGAAAGGGAAGAAAAAAGAAAAGAAAAAAAAAAGAAGAAGAAGAAGAGGAAGAACTAGGACTGAGGAAACCGCAATCAGAGAGCAGTCACTCAAATAAGCCAGCATACAGATTTAATCATGAACACGCTTTAAACAAAATAAAATTAAAAAGAAAAAAATAAAAAAGAGTCATCAAAACCATAAAATGTGGGCAAGGGATGTTAGGAAGTAAATAACCCTTTTTGTTTGTTTGTATGTTTCTCTTCTTAATTTTAATATAGTAATGAAGTGTTTGAACTTACAGGACCATCAGGCTAAAACACACAATTATGGGAAGGGGTTAGCATACTTAAAATACAGGGCAACCACAAGCCAAAACCAAAAATTGCATTTGCAAAAAAAAAAAAACACACTCAAGCAGATAATAACAGTAGACCATCCAACCAAAAAAAAAAAAAAAAAAAAAAAAAAAAGAAAGAAAGGAAGAACGGAGAACCATAGAATCAACTGGAACACGAGGTTCAAATGGCAACAAATGATCATCTATCAATTATCACCTTAAATGTCAATGGACTGAATGCCCCAATCAAAAGACACAGTGGCTGAGTGGATAAAAAGGCAAAAACCTTCAATATGCTGCCTACAAGAAACTCACCTTAGGACAAAAGATACATATAGATTGAAAGTGAAAGGCTGGGGAAAAGTATTTCACGCCAATAGACATGACAGAAAAGCAGGAGTCGCAAAGCTCATATCAGACAAAATAGACTTTAAAGACATAAAGAAAGACAAAGAAGGACACTATTTAATGATTAAGGGATCCATCCAAGGAGAGGATGTTACTATCATCAACATATATGCCCCAAATATAGGAGCACCCAGATACATACAACAAATATTAACAGACATAAAGGGAGATATTGATGAGAATACAATCATAGTAGGAGACCTAAATACCCCCCTCACATCAATGGACAGATCCTCTAGACAGAAAACCAATAAAGCAACAGAGATCCTAAAGGAAACAATAGAAAAGTTAGACTTAATTGATATCTTCAGGACACTACATCCAAAAAAAGCAGAATACACATTCTTCTCAAATGCTCAAGGAACATTCTCAAGAATCGACCACATATTGGGACACAAAGCGAATCTCAATAAATTTAGGAGCATAGAAATTATCTCAAGTATCTTCTCTGACCACAATGCCATGAAATTAGAAATCAACCATGGGAAAAGCAAAGAGAAAAAACCTACTCCATGGAGACTAAACAACATGCTACTAAACAACCAATGGGTCAATGAGGAAATCAAGAAAGAAATTAAAAACTACCTTGAAACAAATGATAATGAAGACACAACCTCTCAAAATCTATGGGATGCTGCGAAAGCAGTGCTCAGAGGGAAATTTATAGCAATACAGGCCTTTCTCCAAAAAGAAGAAAGATCCCAAATGGACAACTTAACCCTCCACCTAAACGAATTAGAAAAAGAAGAACAAAAAAGTCCTAAAGTCAGCAGAAGGAAGGAAATTATACAGATCAAAGAAATCAATAAAATAGAGACTCACAAAACAATAGAGAAAATTAATAAAACCAAGAGCTGGTTCTTTGAAAAGGTGAACAAAATCGATAAACCCCTGGCCAGACTCACTAAAAAGAGGAGAGAAAGAACCCAAATCACCAAAATTAGAAATGAAAAGGGAGAAATCACAACGGATACAGCAGAAATACAAAAAACCGTAAGAGAATACTATGAACAACTGTATGGCAACAAGTTTGACAATCTGGAAGAAATGGACAATTTTCTAGAATCTTACAGCCTGCCAAAACTGAATTAAACAGAAACAGACCAACTGAACAGACCGATCACTAGAAATGAAATTGAAGAGGTCATAAAATCACTCCCTACAAATAAAAGTCCAGGACCAGATGGCTCCACAGGTGAATTTTATCAAACATATAAAGAGGAATTGGTGCCCATCCTCCTTAAACTCTTTCAAAAAGTTGAAGACGAAATACTCCCAAAGACATTCTATGAGGCCACCATCACCCTCATTCCAAAACCAGACAGAGATGCCACCAAAAAAGAAAACTATCGCCCAATATCATTGATGAATATAGATGCAAAAATTCTCAACAAAATCTTAGCCAACCGAATTCAACAACATACCAAAAAAATTATACACCATGACCAGGTTGGGTTCATCCCAGGTTCACAAGGATGGTTCAACATACGCAAATCAATCAGCATCATACACCACATTAACAAAAAAAAAAAGTCAAAAATCATGTGATCATCTCAATAGATGCAGAAAAAGCATTTGACAAAGTCCAACATCCATTCATGATCAAGACCCTCGCCAAAGTGGGTATAGAGGGAACATTCCTGAATATAATCAAAGCTGTTTATGATAAACCCACAGCAAATATAATACTCAATGGGGAAAAACTGAAAGCCTTCTCACTCAAATCTGGAACAAGACAGGGATGCCCCCTCTCACCACTGCTCTTCAACATAGTTTTGGAAGTCCTAGCCACAGCAATTAGATAAACAAAAGAAATAAAGAAAGAGAAGAGATCAAACTGTCACTGTATGCAGATGACATGATTCTATACCTAGAAAACCCTAAGGACTCAACCCCAAAACTCCCTGAACTGATTAACAAATTCAGCAAAGTAGCAGGATATAAGATTAACATTCAGAAGTCAGTTGCATTTCTGTATACCAGCAATGAAACATTAGAAAAGGAGTACAAAAATACGATACCTTTGAAAATTGCACCTCACAAAATCAAATACCTCGGAATACACCTGACCAAGGAGGTAAAGGACCTATATGCCGAAAACTATAAAACTTTCATCAAAGAAATCAAAGAAGATGTAAAGAAATGGAAAGATATTCCATGTTCCTGGATTGGGAAAATCAATATTGTGAAAACGGCCATACTACCCAAAGCAATCTACAGATTCAATGCAATCCCTATCAAATTACCCAGGACATTTTTCACAGAACTAGAACAAACAATCCAAACATTTATATGGAACCACAAAAGACCCAGAATCGCCAAAGCAATCCTGAGAAACAAAAACCAAGCAGGAGGCATCACTCTCCCAGACTTCAAGAAATACTACAAAGCCACAGTCATCAAAACAGTGTGGTACTGGTATCAAAACAGACAGACAGACCAATGGAACAGAAGAGAGAACCCGGAAATAAACCCTGACACCTATGGTCAATTAATCTTTGACAAGGGAGGCAAGAACATCAAATGGGAAAAAGAAAGTCTATTCAGCAAGCATTGCTGGGAAACCTGGACAGCTGCATGCAAAGCAATGAAACTAGAACACACCCTCACACCATGCACAAAAATAAACTCCAAATGGCTGAAAGACTTAAATATACGACAGGACACCATCAAACTCCTAGAAGAAAACATAGGCAAAACACTCTCTGACATCAACATCATGAATATTTTCTCAGGTCAGTCTCCCAAAGCAATAGAAATTAGAGCAAAAATAAACCCATGGGACCTCATCAAACTGAAAAGCTTTTGCACAGCAAAGGAAACCCAAAAGAAAACAAAAAGACAACTTCCAGAATGGGAGAAAATAGTTTCAAATTATGCAACTGACAAGGGCTTAATCTCTAGAATATATAAGCAACTTATACAACTCAACAGCAAAAAAACCAATCAATCAATGGAAAAATGGGCAAAAGACCTGAATAGACATTTCTCCAAAGAAGATATACAGATGGCCAGCAAACACATGAAACAATGCTCAACATCGCTGATTATAAGAGAAATGCAAATCAAAACTACCATGAGATACCACCTCACACCAGTCAGAATGGCCATCATTCATAAGTCCACAAATAACAAGTGCTGGAGGGGCTGTGGAGAAAAGGGAACCCTCCTGCACTGTTGGTGGGAATGTAAACTGGTACAGCCACTATGGAGAACAGTTTGGAGATACCTTAGAAATCTATACATAGAACTTCCATATGACCCTGCAATCCCACTCTTGGGCATCTATCCGGACAAAACGCTACTTAAAAGAGACACGTGCACCCGCATGTTCATTGCAGCACTATTCACAATAGCCAGGACATGGAAACAACCCAAATGTCCATCCACAGAGGATTGGATTCGGAAGAGGTTGTATATATACACAATGGAATACTACTCAGCCATAAAAAAGGATGACATCATGCCATTTGCAGCAACATGGATGGAACTAGAGAATCTCATCCTGAGTGAAATGAGCCAGAAAGACAAAGACAAATACCATATGATATCCCTTATAACTGGAATCTAATATCCAGCACAAATGAACATCTCCTCAGAAGAGAAAATCATGGACTTGGAGAAGAGACTTGTGGTTGCCTGATGGGAGGGGGAGGGAGTGGGAGGGATCTGGCGCTTGGGGTTATCAGACACAACCTAGAATAGATTTACAAGGAGATCCTGCTGAATAGCATTGAGAACTTTGTCTAGATACTCATGTTGCAACAGAAGAAAGGTTGGGGGAAAAACTGTAATTGTAATGTATACATGTAAGGATAACCTGACCCCCTTGCTTTACAGTGGGAAAATAAAAAAAAAAAGAAGAAAGGCATGGGACAGGAAACAGTACAAAGTGATACAGCAAAAAAAAAAAAAAAGAAAGAAAAGAAAAGAAACACAACGAAGGGACCCAGAATTAAAAAAAAAAAAAAAAAAAAAAAAAAAAAAAAAAGAGGGCGTGGAGGGAAGGGAACCCTCCTGCACTGTTGGTGGGAATGTAAGCTGGTACAACCACTATGGAGAACAGTATGGAGGTACCTTAGAAATCTATACATAGAACTACCATATGATCTAGAAATCCCACTCTTGGGCATATACCCAGACAAATCTTTCCTTGAAAAAGACACATGCACCCGCATGTTCATTGCAGCACTATTCACAATAACCAAGACATGGAAACAGCCCAAATGTCCATCAACAGATGACTGGATTAAGAAGATGTGGTATATACACACAATGGAATACTACTCAGCCATAAAAAAGAACAAAATAATGCCATTTGCTGTAACATGAATGGAACTAGAGACTCTCATACTGAGTGAAGTAAGTCAGAAAGAGAAAGAAAATACCGTACGATTTCACTTATATTAGATTCATTTCTGGAATCTAATATAAGACACAAATGAACCTTTCCACAGAAAAGAATCATGAACATGGAGAACATAATTGTGGTTGCCAAGAGAGATGGGGAAGGAGTAGAAGGGACTTGGAATTTGGGGTTAGTAGATGCAAACTATAGCCTTTGGAATGAATAAGTAATGGGATCCTGCTGTATACCACTGGGAAGTATGACTGGTCACTTTTGACGGAGCATAATAATGTGAGAAAAAAGAATGTATACATGTATGTGTGACCGGGTCACCTTGCTGTGCAGCAGAAAATTGACAGAACACTGTAAATCAGCTATAATGGAAAAAAATAAAAATCATTATTAAAAATAAATAAATAAAAACAGAAACTAAAAGAGTACAGCAATACTAAACCCATTCTAAAATAAATTCTTTTTTGCTTTTTTGCTTTTTAGCAATGGGATCCTGGTGTAGTACTGGGAACTCTATCTAGTCACTTGTGATGGAATACATAATGTGAGAAAAAAAGAATGTATACATGTAAGTGTAACTGGGTCACCATGCTGTACAGCAGAAGAAAACATATATAAATAAATGATTAAAAAAATAAATGTTGAAAGGGCTCCTCTAAATAAAAAAGAAGGAAGAAGAAATAGTATGGAGGAAATCTCAACTGGAAAGGAGTCACTTTAAGAAGCCAAGTATACAGATCTAAAAGGAAAAAAATAACCTATTGTAAAAGCGATGATAAACAAGGTACAGCAAACATGAAGATGTTAAAGGGCTTCAAAATCATAAAATGTGAGGAAGCTAAGTAAGAAATTCTAGAATTTTTTTTAGAATGGTTTGAGCCTATATGACTATCAGGCTAAAACAAGCAGATATAGGAAGGAGTTAACATATTTGAAAATCAGGGCAACGACAAAACCAAACCAAACATTACATTCACAAGAACTAAAAAGGACACAAGCTTGAAATGAAAAGAAATCATCCAGCCAAAAAAAGAAAGGAACAAAGGAGAACCATAGAATCAATGGGAAAACAAGTTTTAAAATGGAAGTAAATACATAGTTATCAGTAATTACCTTAAATGTCAATGGACTGAATGGTCTAATCAAAACGACGTAGAGTGGCAGATTGGACAAAAAGCAATAGCCTACAATATGCTCTCTACAAGACATTCATCTTAGGGCAAAAAACACAAAAATTAAAAGTGAGGGGATGGAAAAAGATATTTCATGCGAATAGAAAGATAAGAAAGCAGATGTTGCAATAATCATATCAGACAAAATAGACTTTAAAACAAAGGCCATAACTTGGAAAATAGACTTGTGGCTGCCTGATGGGAGAGGGAGGGAGTGGGAGGGATCGGGAGCTTGGGCTTATCAGACACAACTTAGAATTGATTTACAAGGAGATCCTGCTGAGTAGCATTGAGAACTATGTCTAGATACTCATATTGCAACAGAACAAAGGGTAGGGGGAAAAATGCATACATGTAAGGATAACTTGATCCCCTTGCTGTACAGTGGGGAAAAAATAAATTTAAAAAAAAAAGAAAAGAAGGGACACCTTTTAATAAAATTTTAGGATTTAAAAAAATAAATAAAACAAAGGCCATAAAGACAAACTAGGACACTATTTAATGATAAAAGGACATGTTCAAAAAAAGGGTATTACAATTGTCAATATATATGCCCCTAATATAGGAGCACCCAGAGAAATAAAACAAATACTAGCAGACATAAAAGGAGAAATTGATGGGAATACAATAATAATAGGAGACGTTTAACACCACACTCACATTGATGGACAGATCCTCTAGACGGAAAATCAATAAGGCAACAGAAATCCTAAATGACTCAATAGAAAATTTAGACTTCTTTGACATCTTCAGGACATTACATCCAAAAAATCAGGGTATATATTCTTTTCAAGTGCACATGGAATATTCTCAAGGATTGAACACATACTGGAGTACAAAATTAACCTCAACAAATTTAACAGTATAGAAATTATTTCGAACATCTCCTAGAACTAGAGACTCTCATACTAAGTGAAGTAAGTCAGAAATAGGAAAACAAATACCATATGATATTTATATCTGGCATCTAATATATGGCACAAATGAACCTATTATAGAAAAGAAACAAACTCCTGAACTTGGAGAGCAGACCTGTGGTTGCCAAGGGGGAGGGTCAGGGAGTGGGCTGAACTGGGAGTTTGGGGTTAATAGATGCAAACTATTACATTTTGAGAGGATAAGCAATATGATACTGCTGTATAGCACCGGGAACTATATCTAATCACTTGTGATGGAACATGATGGAGGATAATGTCAGAAAAAGTTATATATATATAATGTATATATAATATATATACATATATATGTATATAATGTGTATATAATGTATATACATATATATGTATATAATGTGTATATAATGTATATACATATATATGTATATAATGTGTATATAATGTATATACATATATATGTATATAATGTGTATATAATGTATATACATATATATACGTATACAATGTGTATATAATGTATATACATATATATACGTATACAATGTGTATATAATGTATATATAATGTATATACGTATACAATGTGTATATAATGTATATATAATGTATATACATATACATTGTATATAATGTATATAATGTATATACATATACATTGTATATACATATACATTATATAATGTATATGTATAATGTATATATAATGTATATGTATAATGTATATAATGTATATATGTATACATTATATATAATGTTTATAATGTATATATGTATATATAATGTGTATACATACACATTGTATATACTGTATATAATGTGTATACACATATTATATATATTATATATAATGTATATACACATATATATTATATATATTATATATAATGTATATACACATATATATTATATATATTATATATAATGTATATACACATATATATTATATATTATATAATGTATATATACATATATATTATATATAATGTATATATACATATATATTATATATATGGCGGTGTCAGTTTGCTGTACAATAGAAGTTGACAGAACATTGTAAATCAACTATAGTAGAAAAAATTAAAATCATAAAAAAAGAAAATGTGGGCCATGAAAAAGATAGAGAATTGTTTTTTCTTACAGAAAAAAAATACATCTTTGAGCTCTAGTCTGTTTAGACTCAAATTTACCAATTAAAGGCGCTTGGAAATAGTTTTATATTGATAATACTTTGCATCACAGACCTTTGCCAGGAGCTGAGTCTGGGTAAAAAACCATGCTGAAGATTGGTGTCAGTCCCCTCAGCTGGGCACCTCGAAAAAGAAACAATTATTTGGGCATCATGAGGCAAAGACTTCCCATGATAAATTCCAAAAGGAGTCATCCTCCAGACTGATTCCAGAAACTCCAAGCAGTTCAGGGCCATAGGCACCTGAAATTCCAGAACTTAGGGGACAATTATTTACAGCATTTGTGGGTAAAAGTTCTCTTCCTCCTTCACTGAAGAACAGTCTGATTTGGTGGTACTGGTAACAGCCATTTGTTACTTGTTCACTGCTATTTTCTTCACTTGACACAATGGTTCTTAAACCAAACCTTAACTACTGGCTCGTCATAGTTGAGGGTTGAAACCCATTTTTCCAAAGTAACTCAAACTAGGTACATTTTCTTCCTGAAGATGTCTCCCAACAGTCTCAGCTGTTCCAGAGTAAAGATTGCACAGTTCCAAGCACAACTTGGGATAGTTGACATAGATCTTTTAGAAGTTAAAATTCAATCAGCTGAGTTGCTGCTGAGTCACTCTGTAGTGCCTCCATTTACTCTGTGACTACTTATTTTTAGTAGTGAAGCATAATTCAAAAATAGGAAAATTCACTCTTTCTGGTGCATATTTTTATGAGTTCTGACAAATGCATAGAGTATGTAACCACTACAACACTTAGGATATGAAATATTTCCATCACCTGCATTTTTTAGTCAAACCCACTCCTGAGCTCCATCACTGCAGATCACCAATCTGTTCTCAACATGTACAGTATTGACTTTTGCAGAATGTCATAGAAATGAAAACATAAAGCATATAACTTTTTGAGTCTGGCTTTTTCACTTTGCATAATACATTTGAGATTCATCCATGCTGTTGCATGTGTAAGTAGTTTGTATTTTATTGCAGAGTAGTATTTTCCTGAATGGATAGAATAAAGTTTGTTCACCCATTTACCTGTTGAAGGACATTTGAGTTGTTTTCAGTATTTTGTAATTATGAATAAAGCCACCATAACTAACCACCTACAGGTTTTATGTGAATATTAGTTTTCATTTCTCTTGGATAAATATCTAGGAATGAAATCACTGGATCATGTAGTAAGTGCATGTTTAACATCGCAAGAAATTGCCAAACTGGTGTATTATTTTGCATCCCCACCAGCATCATGAGAGTTCCAGTTGCACTGTATCCTAACAAGTAATTGATATTGTCTGAGGTTTTTTTTCCTTCTAATTTTGGCTATTTTAATAGCTGTGTGGAGGTATCTCATTGTCATTTTGATTTGCATTTCCCTCATGGTTTATGATACTAATATCTTTCATGTGTGCATTTGCCATTCATACATCTTTGGTGAAGTATTTGTTCGAATCTTTGGCCCACTTTGTAACTAGTTTGTTTTTTAAAATTATCATTGAGATTTGAGGGGGGTTTTATATTTTGGAAACAAATACTTTATCGCATAGGTATTTTGCAAATATTTTCTCCCAGTATGTTGCTTGTCTTTCTTTTAACCATGTCTTTCTAAGAGCAAAACTTGAAGTAAATACGTATCAATTTTTCTTGCATGGTTTATAAGGTCTCATCTAAGAATCTTTGCCTAACTGTATCAGTTTCCTAGGGCTACCATTACAAATCACCACAAATTTGGTGGCTTAAAACAGCAGAAATTTATTCTCTACAATTCCAGATGCCAGAAGTCGCAAATGAAGATATCTGCAAAGTTGGTTTCTTTGGGATACTCTGAGGGAAAATGTGTTCCATGCCTCTCTCCTACTTTCTGTGGCAGTCCTTGATGTTGCTTGTATTATAGATGCATCACTCCAGTATTTGTCTTCATTGTCACATGGTGTTTTTCCCTTAACTTTTATTTCTTTGTATCAACTCCTCTTCGTATAAGAGCACTACTCTTTGGATTTTGTGACCACCTTAATCTAGTAGCATTTCATCTTAACCAATTAAATCTGCAAAGACCCTATTTCTGAATAAAGTCACATTCTGCAATTCTACATGCACGCAAAGTTTGCAGACACACTATTTAATTCACTACACTAATGAAAGGCTACAAAAATTTTAATCTGTGTTTTCTTCTAGAAGTTTTATGACCTTTGGTGTCATTTATTTCTATGATCCACATTAGGTTAATTTTTGTATGTGGTGATCATTATTGGTAAATATTCATTTTTGTTCTTATGAAATCTAATTACCCCAACAATATTTGTTGAAAAGATTGTCTCTCTACTTTGATTTGCCTTTGCATCTTTGTTGAAATCCAATTGATCATATATGTATGAGTCTATTACTAGACTCTACTTGTTGATTTCTTTGGTCACATTGATTTCATTAGTCTATTTTTATAGTAAGTTTTGAAATCAGATAGATTACTCCAACATCATTCTTCTTCAGAATTGTTTTAAATGTTCTAGTTAATTTTCTTTCCTATATAATTTTGATAATCGATTTGTTGAAGCAGTTTGAACATAGAATGGTCTCAGACTAAGTGTTGGCAATCTACTTTGAAGGATAACACATAAAATTTCCAAGAGCTGCAGAAGGACATGTGGGAAAAGGGTGGATTTCCCCCCTCCCACCCCAGATTGGAGTATGCTGCAACATAGAGGGAGTAGCTGATAGTTCAGAAGAGAGGAGTTGTAATTACAGGAGTAAAGTCCTTGAGAAGGTAGAAAGCATGGGATCCTGAACAGAGGTGAGGGACTGGGAGCAGTCAGGAGCATGTGTGCTGAGAGGTAGCAGAGAATGTCAGGGCTGAAACAGGTAGATTAGGTTTGTAAAGCTCTGATAATTCCCACGTGACTACTTCTACCTTCTCCATGAAATATTGAGGAGGGGGGTTATTAGAATTGGGGAAGTTTGCTAGTGATTGATTGCGGAGGGTAATGTGTAGGCAGTGTGAAAGAAAAAGAAGCAATTCTTTCATAGTCATGAATTTGATATGAAATTATTCCATGTGGTTTTAAGGTTTTCTCATCATTTCTTTATTACTCATATAGGCATTGTTATATGGTCATTACATTATTATTTGTGCTAGAAGTAATAGCATATAAAATAGATATGACACTTGAATATTCAAAAGCACTAAATGTATGTGTATTTGTTTAATTAGGCTTCCATAACAAAGTACCCGAGACTGAGTGGCTTAAACAACAGAAATATATGTCTTGTGACAATTCTGGAGGTTAGAAGTCTGAGATCAAGGTGTCAGTAGAGTTGATTTCTTCTAAGGCCTTGCTCCTTAGCTTGTAGATGGCTGACTTTTCCTTGTGTCCTCACATGGTCTTCCCTCTACACATGTCTGTGTTCTACTTCCCTCTTTTTATAAGGACACCAGGCCCATTTGGTTAAGGCCTGCACTAAGGATTTCAATTTAACTTAATGAATTCTTTTTTGAAAGCAAAAGATAACCTTAGTGCATTTTTTGTGTTACAATAAAGTTAAAAATAATATTTTTCAAGGTACTCCATGAATGGTCTGACATCATTTTACTCTCAAGCCTTTATGTCACATCATCTTCACTTTTCTTTTCTCAAACTCTTCTTTCACACTTTTAAATATCTTCAATCCTCAGGTATCTCCCTTTTGCTTGGAATTACTTCTCCCTTATCTTTCTATATTATGCTTTTCTCCATTACCCGATTAATTCCTACATATTCATTATGCATGTCTCTCAAATGTTATTTCTTTGGGGAGGAGTAAATACTTCTCAAAATACATTATTTTCACTTCAAAACACTTAGCTCAGTTTGTAATGACTTGTATGAAGTCTTCTTGTGTAGTAATTTGTGTAATAATTTTAAAGTGTTTCTTTCCATCTAAAGTCCAAATTCCATAAGAATAAAGTCTGTTTCTCCACTCTGACCATTTCAAATCCATTGCTGAGCATGGTATGTAGTTAATAATGAAAAAAAAAAAAACTTCATAACCAAGTATTACTGAAAGAGTAAAAGCAAATAAACAAACACCTCCCAGCTACTTGTGTGGCTGCATATTACATGTACAAGAGCCCTCTCTGTGATTTAAAAGCCTTGATTTTCCATGATTGTAGTCTTCTTCTATACCCCTATAGGCAGTTCTCAATTTTTAAAAAAATTATTGAAATACATTAGTAATGAAAAAAAGTTCACTACTTATAAATTGTTTAAGAAAGATTTAACAATGACATTTATTGAAAATCAAGTTTTATGAATAAATTCAATAATTTTCTCAGTTTTCATTTATTTGCCTGCTTAGCTCATTTTGGCAGATGTCTTAACCATTGCTTTTATCATTGTAAGGTGACCATACATTTTCTCTTTAAAAAGTAAGAGATCTAATTTTTGGAAAAGACAGTGTTCCTATGTTGCCTTCATCCAATATCCTCTAATGTCATCATCTTACAAATTTTAGTAAATGTCCTCTCAAAGACAAAAGTCATTTTGAAATAGGAAACTTGCAGTTGGCTTGATAGGGAGCTGCATGGAGAACAATTTTTAGTGAGGGTTATCATCATCTTCCAAACTTCTTCCAGGCTTAATCCACTGTGGAGTGTTCACAGAGAAGAGCCATCACAGTGAAAGCGTGCAGCAGGAACATACTTTGAAGTATCTCTGGTTGTGTACTGTTAAAACACTGTAGAAATGGAGCATCAAGACAAGGTTTGGGGGGACTTTCAATTGTGGCTCATCAGGTTAAGAACCTGACATAGTTTCCATCAGGATGAGGGTTCAATCCCTGACCTTTCTCAGTGGGTTAAGGATCTGGCATTGCCTCAAGCTGCCATGTAGGTCACAGATGTGGATTGGATCCCACATTGTTATGGCTGTGTTGTAGGACAGCAGCTGCAAGTCTGATTCATCCCCTAGCCCATGAACTTCCATACAGCCATGGTTGTAAAAGGAAAAAAAAATGTGTGTGTGTGTGTGTGTGTGTGTGTGTGTGTGTGTATGCACACACATATATCCTCAATTTTTTTTTAAAAAAAATGGCTGTTTACAAGATTTTGTACATACAAAATATTCCTGCTCAGGTTAGGAAAAAAAATTATTGACTCTTGATGCCTTACATGCTTGTACAGGCACATATATTTATTGGCACATAACTGTTCAGTGTTCTTTTTTGATTTTTTATGTTTCTGTGGTATCAGTTGTGATTTCTTCTCTTTCATTTCTTATTTTATTTGGGTCTTCTCTCCTTTCTTGGTGATCTTGGTAGCAGATTTGTCAATTTTGTTCAACTTTTCTATTTTTTCCAACCTATTTTATTTATTTCCTCAGTGATCATTATTACTTCCTTACTTTGACTGACCTTGGGTGTTGTTTGCTCTCCTTTTTCTAATTTTTTAGGTGGCAGATTAGGCTGTGCATTTGAGATTTCACTTGTTTCTTGAGGAAGTCCTATGTTGCTATAAAATTCCCTCTTAGAACAGCTTTTGCTGCATCCCATAGATTTTTGTAAACTTGTGTTTTCATTTTCATTTGTCTCCAGATATTTTTTGGTGTAATTATTTTTTGTTTAATAGCCTAATAACCATTTATTCATTTATCCATTCCACACACTTGTATTCAGCACCTGCTGCATCTCAGGCTTTAGTGATGCCATGCTGAATAAGGCATTGCCTATGTTTTCTTGAAGTAATGACAGAGTAAAGAAGGAGGTAAAAGGAAAAAAGAATTAATATTGATTGAGCACCTACTCTGTGCCACTCCTCTCACTGTTCTTTGTTTTTTAACTCAGTAAATTTTTACTACATTTATACTTGTACAATGAACATCACAACTCAATTTTATAGCATTTCCATCCCCAAACCCGAGCCCATCCCCCCATCTAATAACATTTCTCATTTGGAAATCATAAGTTTTTCAAAGTCTGTGAGTCAGTATCTGTTCTGCAAAGAAGTTCATTGTATCCTTTTTTAGATTCCACATATAACTGATAGCATAAGAGGTTGGTGTCTCACTGTCTGACTAACCTAACCTAGCATGATAATTTCTAGGTCCATCCATGTTGCTTCAAATGCCATGATTTCTTTCCTTTTAATGGCTGGGGAGTATTCCATTGTGTATATGTACCACATCTTCTTTAGCCACTCCTATGTTGATGGACATTTAGGTTGCTTCCATGTGTTGGCCATTGTATATAGTGCTGCAATGAACATTGGAGTACATGTATCCTTTCAAGTCATGGTTTTATATGGATAGATGCCCAGGTGTGGGATTGCTGGATCAAATGGTAATTCTATTTTTTTAAGTTTTCTGAGGAATCTCCATACTGTTTTCCACAGTGGTTGCACCAATTTACATTCCCACCAACATTGTAATATGGTTGCCTTTTCTCCACACCTCCTCCAGCACTTTTTGATGATGGCCATTCTGGCTGGTATAAGGTGGTACTTCACAGTAGTTTGAGTTCTTTTCTCTAATAATTAACCATATTGAACATCTTTTCATGTGTTTTTCTGCCATCTGTATGTCCTCATTGGAGAATTGTCTGCTTAGATCTTCTGCCCTTTTTTTGAGAAGATTGGTTTTTCTTTGGTATTGAGCTGCAGCAGGTATCTATAAATTTTGGAGATTAATCCCTTCAGTCACTTCATTAACAAATATTTTATCCCATTCTGTGGGTTGTCTTTTGATTTTGTTTAGGGTTTCTGTTGCTGTGCAAAAGCTTTTCAATTTAATCAGGTCCCAATTGTTTATTTTTGTTTTTATTGTCATTACTCTAGGAGGTTGATATAAGAAGATATTGCTGTGGTTTATGTCAGAGTGTTTGGCCTCTGTTTTCCTCTAAGAGTTTTATAATATCTGGTCTTATATTTAGGTCTTTAATCCATTTTGAGTATTTTTGTGTTTGGGGTTATATCAGGAGACATGTTTCTACAATATTTTCTTAGCCTCTTTGCTTCTATTTTCTATGCTGAAAACTCCATCTTGTCCTGCTTTACTTTACCCCTTATTCCTGCTTGAAAAATAGTCACAGTGCTGGCAAATGACTTAAGTTTTAAGGACAAAGACCTAAAGGCATACGTTATTCATATGGTCAGCTGAATGAGGACATAATGCGTTGGTCTAGGCACGCAGGACCTGTGCAGATTGGCACGCCATTTGCACAACATGATATGTCCTGTTAAAATGAGAGAAAGAGGAACGTCATGGTCCCAAGTGGTTTATGAGCGGTCATTAGCAGAATATGCATCAACAAAGAGAACCAAGGTGCAAACCTAGGCACTCCGGGTTGCCGCAGATAGGTGTGCCATTTGCAGAAGCACAATGATGATTCTCTAGATGCTATGCATAGATAGTTAATGCCAGCCTTCCTCAAATGCTAATGATTGTTAAATGCCTAAAGTTCAGAGTAAAAGCTTAACCATCTACCAGCTATGTGACTTTTAAAATAATAAAAGAACTTTTAAAATAATTTTTAAAAACCCTATATCCTGCACCTACAACCCCCTCCTCACTTGACATAATCCTAAAGAGCACAATAAAAGCAGTGTGGTTTCTTGAGATGGCGCTCTTGGTCCCTGAGATCTTGAGTCCCCTGGTTCCCACCTTTAACTAAGATAAATGTCTCTGTGTCTTGTTTTATGTTAACTTTTTTCTTAAGTTTCACAGCACCCGTTCTTCAGCCATCACCTGCTGAACTGGTCTCAGCAGGGTTAGGGAGTCTTCTAATTTCATTCTTTTACATGTAGCTGTCCAGTTTTCCCAGCACTACTTGTAGAAGGGACTGTGTTTTCTCCAATGTATATTCTTACCTCCTTTGCCATAGATTAGTTGACTGCAGGTGCATGGGTTTAATTCTGGGCTTTCTATCCTGTTCCAATGATATATTTCTGTTTTCATGCCAGTACCATGCTGTTTTGATGACTGTAGCATTGCAGTACAGTTTGAAGTCAGGGAGCCTGATTCCTCCAACTCTATTTTTCTTTCTCAGGATGTCTTTGGCTATTCTGGGTCTTTTGTGCTTCCAAACAAACTTGAAAATATTTTGTTCTAGTTCTGTGAAAAATGTCCTTGGTAATTTGATAGTGATTGCATTAAATCTGTAGATTGCCTTGGGTAGAATAGTCCTTTTGATAATATTGATTCTTCCAATCCAAGAGTATGGTATGTCTTTCCATCTGTTTGTGTCTTCTTCGATTTCTTTCATTAGCATCTTATAGTTTTCAGAATACATGTCTTTTGTCTGCTTAGGTAGGTTTATTCCTAGGTATTTTATTCCTTTTGGTGTGATGGTAAATGGGATTGTTTCCCTAAGTTCTCTTTCTTATCTTTCCTTGTTAGTGTATAGAAATGCAGTCAATTTCTGTGTATTAATTTTGTATCCTGCAACCTTATCAAATTCATTGATGAGCTCCAACAGTTTTCTGTTAGAGTCTTTAGGATTTTCTTGGTTAGTATTACAGCATCTGGACACAGTGATAGTTTTACTTCTTCTTTCCAATTTGGACTTCCAAAGCTAGGACTTCTAAAACTATGTTGTATAGTAGTGGCAAGAGTGGACATCTTTGTCCTGTTTCTGATCTTAGCAAGAGTTCTTTTAGCTTTTCACTGCTGAGAATGATGTTAGCTGTGGGTTTGTCATATACGGCCTTTATTATGTTGAAGTAGGTGTTCTCTATGCCCACTTCCTGGAGGGTTTTATCAGAAGTGTGTTGGATTTTGTCAGAGGCTTTTTCTGCATCTACTACTGCATCATAAGTTTTTTATTCTCCAGTTTGTTAATGTGATATATCACACTAATTGATTTGTGGATATTGCAGATATTGTGGGGATCTTTAGGTAGCCTGTTTGCTGATGGGTGGGGCTGTGATCCTGCCAGGATTATTGTTTGGCCTGGGGCTTCTCAGCCCTGATAGGTGGGGACAGATCTTTCCAAAATGGCCACCTCTAGAGGAGCACTTGCTGATAACTATTCCCAAGACCTTGGCCTCCAATGTCCTTCTTGCACAACGAGACTCATTCACCCCCTGTTTTCCTAGGAGATGCTCCAACAACCGCAGTCAGGTTTGACCCAGATTCCAATGGAGTCTCTGCTTTGCCCTGGGAGCAGTGCACGTGAAATACTGTGTGTGCCTTTTACGAATGGGGTCTCCATTTCCCCCAGTCCCATGGAGCCCCACTGAACCTCAATGCCAAATTCTCCAGGGGCTCCTTCTCCCAATGCCAGATCCCCAGGCATAGGGAGATGCCCTTGGTCTCAGACCCTCACTGCTGTAGTTGAATCTCTGTGATACATTTACTTTCCAGTCTGTGGGCAACCGTCCTGCAGGTATGGAGTTTCTTACATCACATAATAACACTTCCTACCATCTAGATGTGGCCTCCTCTTTGTCTTCTGGAGTAGGTTATCTTTGACAGTTTGCAGTCTATTTGGTAGAAGGTTGTTCAGCAGTTGCTTGTAATTTTGTTGCTTTTATGAGAGAAATTGTACTCCAGCCCTTCTACTACACAATCTTAATTCCATCTCCATCAAGGAATTTCTAATTTCTTCTTTGATTTCAGAACTGACCCATTGGTTGTTTAGTAGCATGTTATTTAGTCTTCACTTGTTCTTTTTTTTCTATTTATCTTTCTGTGATTGATTTCTAGTTTCATGTCATCATAGTCAGAAGAGATACTTGAAGTAATTTCCATCCTCTTAAATTTTCTGGCACTTGTTTACACTCATGAGTGCTTGAAAAGAATGCATATTTTGTTGTTATTGTATATGGTGTTTTGTAGACATCAATTTTGTCCAACTAGTCTATTGTGTCATTTAGGACCTCTGTCGCCTTATGGATTTTCTGTCTGGATGAACAGTCTATTGATGTCAGTAGGGTGTTAAAGTCTCCTGCTATTATTATATTATTGTCAGTTTTTCCCTGTAAGACAGTATTGTATATCGAGGTGTTTCTATGTTGAGTTATGTTAATGATCTTCATGTATTGATCACTCTGTCATTATATATTGTCCTTCTTTGTCTTTCTTATGGCTTTTGTTTTAAAGTCTATTTTGTCTGAAATACTGCTACCCAGACTTCTCGTCATTGCCGTTTGCATAAAATATCCCCTCAATATTTTTTCTATCCCCTTAATTTCAATCTATGTGTGTCTTTCACCCTTCAGTGTGTACCCTGTAGGCAGCATATTACAGGTTCTCGTATTTTTAATCCAATCTGCCACTCTTTGCCTTCTGATCAGAGCATTTAAACCATTGACGCATAAAATAATTATTGACAGGTATGTACTTACAGCCATTTTAACCCTTGTTTTCCATTTGCTTTTGTAATTCTTCTTTGTTCATCCCTTCTTTTTATTTACGTTTTTGGTTTGAAGATTTTCTTTTGTTGTATGTTTGAGTTCTATTCTTTCAGATTTTTTAAATCTATTATATGTTTTTATTTATTTGTGATTACCATGGAATTCAATATGTTGAGCCATAACTATATCTATTTGACTTAAGTGATAGTCATTCAAGTTCAAACACAATCTAAAAAATCTACATTTTCCTACTCTCCTCCACAACATTTTGTGAATTTTATCCTACTTACATCTTCATGTTTGTCCTTTTACTGTTAGTTGCGGTTGTAATCACTTTTCCTTTTTTTTAATTTCTAAAAAAAAAATCTATGTACTGGTTTATTTAAGTAATATTCAATCCTTTTATATATTTTCCTTTCCTAATGTTATTTTCCCTTTCTTAACAAATGATCACTTCTTTTCTCTTTAAGGAAAACTAGTATTTCTTTTGGGGTAGGTTTAGTATTGCTGAATTCTTTTAATTTTTGCTTGTCTGAGAAATACTTTTTCTCTCCTTCTATTTGAAATGATAATCCTACTAGCTAAATTATCTTAGGTTTCAGTATTTTTCCTTTTAGGACTTTGAATATATCATGCCACTCTCTTTTGGCCTGCAATGTTTCTGCAAAAAAAAAAAAGCTGATAGCCTAATGGGGGTTCCCTTGAAACTGACTCTTTGTTTTTCTCTTGTTGCCTTTAGAATCTTCACTTTATCTTTTACTTTTCCCATTTTAATTATATGCCTTGGTGTGGCTCTGTTTAGCTTTATCTTGTTTAGGTTCTTCCTAAACCTGGCTATGTTTGCTTCTTTAGGTTTGGGAAGTTTTCAACCATAATTTCTTCAAATACATTTTTTATCCTCTCTTCTTCTGGAAACACTATCATGTGTAGATTGGCACATTTTATGTTATCCCATAGATTTTGAATGGAGCTTTCTTTTTTTTTAATTTGTAAATCTGTCTGCTATTCTCATAGGGTGCTTCCCATTATTCTATCTTCCAGAACACTCACTTGTTCTTCTGTGTCACTTAATTGGATATTCATTGTTTCTGGATTACTTTTCTCTTTTTTTTATGGCCACACCTGTGGCATATGGAGGTTCCCAGGCTAGGGGTACAATCAGAGCTGTAGCCCCAGCCTATGTCACAGCCACATGGGATCCAAGCCACATCTGCAACCTACACCACAGCTCATGGCAATGCCAGATTCTTAACCCACTGAGTGAGGCCAGGGATTGAACCTGCAACCTCACAGTTCCTAGTTAGGTTTGTTTCCACTGGGCCACAATGGGAACTCCTGGATTGCTTTTTAACTTGGTAATTGGATGATCTATTTTTAATAGCTTCAACTTTATAGTTTCTAGTTCCTTGTTACAGTGATCTATGTCTATCAATAATCTTTCTTAATCCAGTTATCATTTTTATTACTTACTACCTTTTTAAACTCAAGGTCTGGTAGATGGTGAAGTCTGCTTCTTTATTTGTTCTTTCAGTGGATTTCTCTTGTTCACTCCATTGGGAGTAATTCCTCTGACTTTTCATTTTACTTACCTTTGTCTGTTTCTATGAATCTAAGAGAAACTCTTATCTATTTATTGTGTGTTCTTTAAGTGATGTTTTTATGTGGGAGCATCTGTGTAGACTCTGTGTCCAGTGGCTTTGGTGTGAGGGCTGGTTTTGATACACCATATTAACTAATTTTTTCTTCTTTTTTAGGGATGCACTTGTGGCATATGAAATTTCCCAGGCTAGGTGTCAAATTGGAGCTGCAGCTGCCAGCCTAGGCCGTAGCCACAGCAATGCAGGATCTGAACTGCATCTGTGACCTATACTAGAGCTCATGGCAATGTTGGATCCTTCACCCACTGAGCAAGGCCAGGTATCAAACCTGCATCTTCATGGATACAAGTTGGGTTTGTTACCACTGAGCCACAATGGGAACTCCCCATCTTAACTATTTTTAAGACAGTTCAGTTGCTTTAGGTATATTCATATCGCTATGCTACCAACCTATAGAACCCTATTCATTTTGCAAAACAGAAATACTATATTAGTTAGGCAACAACTCCTCATTCCCCCTTCCCTGCAGTCTCTGGCATCTACCACCTTATTTTGTCTCTACAAACTTGCAGAATAATATAATTTTTACTAATACTTATACCCATTCTAAAATTTATATTAAAAATTTTGCAGTCTTGTTTTTGCTGTATTTAATTTTAGGTAGTTGGGTTTTTTGTTTTGGCAAATTGTATTTTTAATTTAAATAAAGGTATCAAGTTATGGTTCAGGTGGACTGCAGAGGAAGTAATCACTCTGAAGGTGTTACCAACTGCAGAGAAAATCATCACCTGAGGTGATGACTAAATCCTGGAAATAATTCTATTTGTTAAATCAACATTCAGTGATGCTTAGCAGGATTCTGGCATTGTCTTGGAGAATCGATTTCCAAAAACTGCAATCCTTGTCCTAGATGTTCTCTTAGTTTCAGGGGAAGCAAGACCAATTTATTCAAACTACTCCAATTTATTAAATATCTGCTATGTGCCAAAACAAAGTGTTCTGGATGTGTGGGATACAACACTGCACAAAATAAACATTCCTGTACCCCAGATTATTATATTCCTTCAGGAGCACACATGTGTGAGCATAGTATTAATAAGTTACAGATCATCTGATCCAGACACATGCCTGATCTCTGTAAGTAGCATTTGGGACTTGAATACACCACAACTTCTTGTCACATACTATAGTATTTTTACACCCCTCCCCTGACTTGGACATAGGCAAAAGAGATATTCGGATTGAAGATGCATAATCTGATATGGTCCTGATTAATTTCTCCCCCAGATGGCACCCTTGGTTTGGCACGGCAACAAATCTTGTAATTGTGAGGTAGATCCATGATGTCATTGAATCCTGAAGGATTCACAACTGTGGAGGGCCACAGTGACTCTCACCCTTCATCTCAACCTCAGACAACCACCATCCTAACCACCAAACTACCTTGAGAATCTCTTAATTCATTTAAATTCTCTTTTAGCATGGTAAGTAAAATTTCATTATTTTATTCTGTGAAGAACTAAAGACTTCAATTTGAAATTTCTCAGAATTTTATTCTAAGATGTTGTCCAACTGATTCTTTTGATTTGGGGGGCACAGAAAGTTGATACATAAAAATCATGCCTTTTCAATCAAGCATTGACTCAGTGTTTCAACTAAATATTAATCTGATTGATATTATCTCAGATTTTTTCCTTTTCCACTCTCTTTTGCTACATATCCAGTGTTCAATATTTCCTAAACATTTCATTTTAAAGGAAAATACGTATATTGAATAATAAACAAATTAACACAACCTACTGGGCAAAATTGTATATAAAGTATGTTTTTAACATATAGTATGCATACATGTATCCATACTCATAGAGAAAGAGAAATGGCTGGACAATATGTGAAAATATTAATAGTGTTTGAATATGGGCTATTTCCTTTTCTTGTATAGTTGAAATTATATGACATTCTAAATTTCTACCTTTATAACAAAAATGATCAATGAAATAGCATTAAAGACTACTCAAAGTAATTTTTTTTTGGCTTTTTGTTTCTTTAGGGCCACTCATGCGGCATACGGAGGTTCCCAGAATAGGGATCCAATTGGAGCTGTAGCTGCCAGCCTACACCACAGCCACAGCACCACAGGATCTGAGTTGCATCTACGACATACATCACATCACATGGCAATACTGGATCCTTAACCCACTGATCAAAGCCAGGGATCGAACCCACTTCCTCATGATCTTAGTCAGATTTGTTAACTGCTGAGCCACGAAGAGAATACCAAAGTAAAATATTTTTTATGATGTAGTACCTACTATTTGGCAGAAAGTTAAAGATTAATGTGTTCTCTCTTAATATGTGTGTATCAATCATGTAAAAAGTATATTTCTATTTACTTTCACACAAGCCAGAATTAGATCATTTTTCATTAGGGCATTTTTATGAGCTCTCATTATTTCTATCCAATAAACCTTTATAATTTCACCTGTCAATTCTTAACAAGTTTTAACATCTATTTATTGCACAGGAAAGTGACGAACTATTCATTGCTGCTTATGAGTCCAATCACATTATTTGAGTTTGAGTTATAATAGTTTTTCTCAGAACTGTGAATGTTTTCCTTGAAACATGCTAAAGAATGTTAGGCTGAAGTGCTAAATCAGAACTTTGTCTCTTATTGACCCCATTAACCTTATTCCAGTTACTTTCCTTTGCTGAGCCTCAGTTTCCTGCACAGTTAAAGGGGTCAAATCATTGATATTAGAATTTCATGTGTTCAAGCTATGGTGATTGGAAAAATAATCATTGTTGTTAATGATTGATTTTAGCGGAAGGGAGAGATCAGATTGCAGTTAAAAAATTTATACATTTCTTGGTAATATGTCCATTTTTAATATTTACAATTAAACACAGGGTGACTGGGAATTTGGATTACTTTAAAAGTAAATGGTTTGGGGAGGTCCCATCGTGGCTCAGTGGTAACGAACATGACTAGTATCCATGAGGACACAGGTTCAATCCCGGGCCTTGACCCATTATTGCTGTAGCCTTCATGAGGGCTGCAGCTACAGCTCTGATGGAAAACCTAGCCTGGGAATTTCCATATGCCATTGATGTGGCCCTTAAAAGACAAAACTAATAATAAAAATTAAATAATAAAATAAATAAGTAAATGGTTTGATGAGGGGTCATAGAGGAAATACATGGTATTCCAGCTTCCACATTCTGCCTCAGTGCCCCTCTCCAGGGTCGGTGTGGGTAGACTGAGTAATACAGATGGCCCCTACTCTGGGAGGGGTGAGAAGTACATACATATTTGTAAACAGCTGCCAGGGCTCTGGTCTGGGAAACTAGGTGGGTAGTGATGACCATATCCAATAGCTTCCTCCTTCTGTGCCCAGCAATTTGCATTGTTCTCTCATTGACCATCACCCCTCCAGCATCACTCAACCAGGAAACCAGAAAAATAAAGGCTGACATTTACTGAGCACCTGCTCTGTGCAGGCACTTTATTCATTCCAGAAACTAAATTTTATTGAGGAACATCTATGTGCCAGGCAGTGTTTCAGGAGCTGGATGCAACAGCAACTAAACAATTGAAAATTCCTGCCCTTGTTGAGTTTATATTCTAGTTCAGGAGAGACAGCAAAAAGCAATGAATATAATACATTAACAAATGATGCAGTGCAGTATATGTCATTAGAAAACTAGTGACAGAAAGGAGGCCTGGAAGTGCTGGTTGGTGGATATTCAGGTTTAAATGGGTTATTTAGGCTCAGCCTCATTGAAAAGAAGACATAGGAGCAGATTCTTGAAGACAATGAGGAATCAGGGCACAGATGTATCTAGATGACCAAAGCTACAGGTATTGGGAATAGCCCTGAGCTCCCTTGCAGAAGAGATGAGTGTGCTGTAATTTCAGAACTCTGAGTTGGGCACTGGTGTCACAACGTGAAATCACATTCCACTGGGCTATGGAGAGACAAACCATTCCACATGTTACAAAGAAAGACTTGCAAGCACCACCTGGTTTACGGTAATGAAAGAGACTTCATCAGCATTTGCCTTTTTGGGGAAGTCAGAGGAACCTGCCTGATGAAATGCCAGGAATCTCAGAACTGAAGGAGTAGGACAAGATAACCAGGATGGGGGAAGAGTTTTCTCCACAGATGCAGCAGTGTGGCTGCCATTAGAAATAACATCTCAGGAATCTGGTGGCAGGGATTTTAATTGTCTGAGGGCACCAGCTGCTGTGTTCTGTAATCTATCTCCACATTTTTACTAGACCACCCTTCCCACAGGCTGCTTTCAGGCCACGACTGTGCGTGGCAGAATTAGGAATGCAGGACTATTCCTGGGAGGCTGTTTTTTTTCTGTTCCATCTGACCTTGGTAACCCTTGTGCCATTTTTTTTTTTTTTTTGGTTCTTTGTGTGTGTGTGTGTGTGTGTGTGTGTGTGTGTGTTCCATTTTTCCCTTTATAGCCTTATTAGCAATACGTTTTGTTTTGTTAGTGTTTGATCTTGAACTTATATACTTTTATTATTTAAAAGTCTATACAATAAAAGTATTTTTATTTATCTTAATTATACTATGAGAACTTTAGAGCAACATTCAATTTCTCACCACTTAAATTTTGTGGGGTTGTTACTTTCGTATGGTATGTTTAAATCCCTACAATGCCTCAAGGGGGTTCATAAACAGTCAAATATCTTTTAAAATTTTTAAATAGTAGGAAAAATTCTCACACCTTTGCCCATGCAGTTACTATTTCATATGCTCTCCATTCCATTCCGGAGACCTAATTTTCCATTTGCTGTCATTTTCCTTTTTCCTGAAGGACTTGCTTTAAAACTTCTTGTTAGTCAGATCATGTGATGAATCCTCCTAGATTTTGTGTGTCTGAAAAAAAAACTATTTTGCCACCGTTTTTTGTAATGTTACTCACCCTAACTGGGGTTCACCCACCCATTCACAGTAAAGCCAATCTTCTGACACCAGGTCGTGTTGAAGGAAAGCACACCATTTACTGCAAGGTGTGCAAAAGGGGCCTAAGCAAAGAGGATGGGCAGCTCACACTCAAACCCTAACTCCTCAAAGGTTTCCAGAGAAAGGGTATTAAAGGCAAGGTGAACGAGAAGATCAAAGGATTCGTGATCAGCTCATGCTCAGTTCTCTGGTGGAAGGTGAGACAACTGGGTGATGTTTTGGGGATTCCAAACCAACTGGGGTATATGTGCTGGTGGTGGGCACACAGTTAACTTCTTCCACTGGTGAGGGTTTTAGTATCCATGAAACAACTCATGGATGTGGCTCAGAATATTATCCATAGCCCTTAAGAAGGAACTAAATGTCCTTGACTTTGTTTCATAACTAAACTCTTATTAATTCATCTTGCTTGATGATTTTCCTTTGTTTCTGCATTTTCTCTCTTCTCTGATGAAATTGCTTTTTGGAATTCAGGGAAGGCATAAGAGGCTAAAGCTTTTCTACAAGCAAGGGTGGGGGGAGAGGATGTCAGGGGGTGATGCCTCTGCCCAGGAATGCCCCAAAGTGTCCTTCTCAGTTTCAGAAAGTTATTTTGACCACGTACAGAATTCTAATCTGATAGGGTTTTTCTTTTTCCCTTAAGTACTTTATCTTTTTATGATTTTTATTTTTTTCATTATAGTTGCCTTACTGTATTCTGTCAGTTTCTACTGTATGGCAAATTGATCCAGTCATACATCTATATACATATTCTTTTTCTTGCATTATAGTCCATCACGTTCCATCATAAGTGATCAGATATAATTCCCTGTGCTATACAGCAGGATCTCATTGCTTATCCACTCCAAATGCAATAGTTTGCATCTATTAACCTCAGACTTCCAGTCCATCCCACTCCCTCCCCCTTGGCAAACACAAGTCTGATCTCTTAAGTCCATGAGTTATTTTCCTGTGGGACGTTTCATTTGTGCCATATATTAGATTCCAGATATAAGTGATATCATATGGTATTTGTCTTTTTATACCTTACTTCACTTAGTATGAAAGTCCCTAGCTCCATCCATGTTGCTGCAAATGGCATTACTTTGTTCTTTTTATATGTGTATATATACCACATCTTCTTAATAATCCATTCATCTGTCGATGGGCATTTACGTTGTTTCCATCTCTTGGCTATTATGAATACTGTTGCAATGAACATACAGGTGCATGTGTATTTCTCAGTGAAAGTTTTGTCTGCATATATGCACAAGAGTAGAATTTCTGTGTCATATGGTAGTACTCTATTTAGTTTTCCAAGGTACCTCCATACTGTTTTCCATAGTGGTTGTACCAATTTACATTCCCACCAAATGTGTTGGAGGGTACAGTACTCTTTTCTCCACACTCCCTCCAGCATTTGTTATTTGTACACTTTTTAATGATTTTGACAGGTGTGTTTCTCTGACAGGTGATTCTCACACCATTCTGACAGGTGTGAGATGGTACCTCATTGTATTTTTTATTTGTATTTCACTAATAATAAGTGATGTTGAGTATTTATTCATGTGCTTGTTGGTCATCTATATCTTCTTTGGAGAATGTCTATTCAAGTCTTTTGTCCATTTTTCAATTGGGTTGTTGCTTTATTTGCTGTTCAGCTGTATAAGTTGTTTGTATATTTTAGAGATTAAGCCCTTGTCAGTTGCATCACTTGAAACTATTTTCTCCTATTTCACAGGTTACATTTTTTTGTTTTGATTACTCAATGAATTTTATTACATTTATAGTTGTACAACAATCATAAAAACCAAATTTTATAGCATTTCCATCCCAAACCCCCAGCGGATACCCCCCCAACCTGTCTCATTTGGAAAGAATAAGTTTTTCGAAGTCCATGAGTCAGTATCTGTTCTGCAAAGAAGATCATGGTGTCTTTTTAGATTTCACATGTAAGTGATCACATTTGATGTTGGTGTCTCACTGTCTGACTGAATTCACTTAGCGTGATAATTTCAAGGTCCATCCATGTTGCTGCAAATGCTATTATTTCCTTCCTTTTAATGGCTGGGAAGTATTCCATTGTGTATATGTACACAGTTTGCTTCCATGTCTTGTCTATTGTATACAGTGCTGCAATGAACATTGGAGTACATGTATTTTTCAAGTCAGGGTTTTCTCTGGATAGATGCCCAGGAGTGGAATTGCTAGATCAAATGGTAATTCTATTTTTTAGTTTTCTGAAGAATCTCCATACTGCTTTCCACAGTGGGTATACCAATTTTCATTCCCACCAACAGTGTAATAGGGTTCCCATTTCTCCACACCCTCTCCAGCACTTATTGTTTACAGACTTTTGGATGATGACCATTCTGGCTGGTATAAGGTGGTACCTCATCGTGGTCTTCATTAGCATTTCTCTAATAATGAGTGATGTTGAATATCTTTTCATGTGTTTTTTTGGCCATGGGTATGTCTTCTTTGGAGAATTGTCTGTTTAGATCTTCTGCCCATTTTTTGATGGGTTTATTTTTTTGGTATGGAGCTGCAGAAGGTGTTTATAAATTTTAGAGATTAATCCCTTGTCAGTTGATTCATTTGCAAAGATTTTCTCCCATTCTGGGGGTTGTCTCTTTATTTTGTTTAGGGTTTCCTTTGCTGTGCAGAAACTTTTATGTTTGATTAAGTCCCATTTGTTTATTTTTGTTTTTATTGTCATTACTCTAGGAGATGGATCTGAGAAGATGTTGCTGTGGTTTATGTTGGAGAGTGTTTGGCCTCTGTTTTCCTCTAAGAGTTTTAAGTATCTGGTCTTATATGTAGGTCTTTGATCCATTTGGAGTTTATTTTTGTGGATGGTGTTAGAGAGTGTTCTAATTTCATTCTTTTCTGGCTGTCCAGTTTTCCCCAGCACCACATATTGAAGGGGCTGTAATTTCTCCATTATATATTCCTGCCTCTTTTGCCATAGGTTAGTTGACTGTAGGGGCATGGGTTGAATTATGGGCTTTCTATCCTGTTCCACTGATCTATAGTTCTGTCTTTGTGCCAGTACCGCACTGTTTTGATGGCTGTAGCTTTGTAGTATAGTCTGAGGTCAGGGAGCCTGATTCCTCCAGCTCCAGTTTTTCTTTTTCAGGATGTCTTTGGCTATTCTGGGTCTTTTTTGCTTCCAAACGAACTTTAAAATATTTTGTTTGAGTTCTGTAAAAAATGTTCTTGGTAATTTGATAGGGATTGCACTGAATCTATAGATTGCCTTGGGTAGTATGGTCTTTTTGATAATATTGACTCTTCCAATCCAAGAGCATGGTATGTCTTTCCATCTGTTTGTGTCCTCTTTGATTTCTTTCATCAGTGTCATAGTTTTCAGAGTACAGGTCTTTTGTCTCTTTAGGTAGGTTTATTCCTATGTATTTTATTCTTTTTGATGAGATGGTAAATATTGCTTCCCTAATTTCTCTTTCTGATCTTTCATTGATTGTATATAGAAATGCAATCAATTTCTATGTGTTAATTTTGTATCCTGCATCTGCCAAATATATTGATGAACTCTAACAGTTTTCTGGTAGAGTCGTTAGGATTCTCTAGGTATAATATCATGTTATCTTCAAATAGTGATAGTTTTACTTCTTCCTTTCCAATTTTGATTCCTTTTATTTCTTTTTCTTCTCTAATTGCCATGGCCAGGACTTCCAAAATTATGTTGAATAGTAGTGGTGAGAGCAGATATCCTTTTCTTGTTCCTGATCTCAGTGGGAATGCTTTCAGCTTTTCACCACTGAGAATGATATTAACTGTGGTTTTGTCATTTATAGCCTTTATTATGTTGAGGTAGGTTCCCTCTATGCCCACTTTCTGAAAGGTTTTGATTTTTTATCAGAAATGGGTGTTGGATTTTGTTAAAGGCTTTTTCTGCATCTATTGAGACGATTTTATGGCTTTATTCTTCAGTTTGTTAATGTGATATATCACAATGATTGATTTGCAGATATTGAAGGATCCTTGCATCCCTGGGATAAATCCCACTTAACCATGATGTACAATCTTTTTACTGTATTGTTGGATTTGGTTTGCTAGTATTTTGTTGCAGATTTTTGCATCTATGTTCATCAGTGAAATTGGCCTGTAGTTTTCTCTTTTTTGTGGTGTCTTTGTCTGGTTTTGGTATCAGGGTGATGGCGGCCTCATAGAATGAGTTTGGGAGTGTTCCTTCCTCTGCAATTTTTTGAAATAGTTTCAGAAGGATAGGTGTTAGCTCTTCTCTAAATGTTTCATAGAACTCGCCTGTGAAGCCATCTGGTCCTGGACTTTTGTTTGCTGGAAGTTTTTTTTTTTTTTTTTCTTTTTTTGTCTTTTTGCCATTTCTTGGGCTGCTCCCGTGGCATATGGAGGTTCCCAGGCTAGGGGTCAAATCGGAGCTGTAGCTGCCAGCCTATGCCAGAGCCACAGCAACACAGGATCTGAGCCGCTTCTGCGACCTACACCACAGCTCACGGCAACGCTGGATTTTTAACCCACTGAGCAAGGGCAGGGATCAAACCCACAACCTCATGGTTCCTAGTCGGATTCATTAACCACTGCGCCATGAGAGGAACTCCTGCTGGAAGTTTTTCAATCACAGTTTCAATTTCAATACTTATGATTGGTCTGTTCATCTTTTCTATTTCATCTTGGTTTAGTCTTGTAAGATTGTACTTTTCTAAGAATTTGTCCATTTCTTTTCCCTTTTATTGGCATATATTTGCATATAGTAGTCTCTTATGATGCTTTGTATTTCTGTGATATCTGTTGTAACTTCTCCTTTTTCATTTCTAATTTTATTGATTTGAGTCCTCTCTCTTTTTTCTTGATAAGTCTGGCCAAGGGTTTATCAATTTTGTTGATCTTTTCAAAGAATCAGCTTTTAGTTTCATTGATCTTTTTCTATGGTTTTCTTTGTTTCTATTTCATTGATTTCTGCTCTGATCTTTATGATTTTCTTCCTTCTGCTAATTTTAGGTCTTGTCTGTTAGTCTCTCTCTAACTGCTTTAGATGCAAAATAAGGTTGTTTTTTTGAGCTTTTTCTTGGTTCCTGAAGAAGGCTCTTATTGCTATAAACTTCCATCTTAGAACTGGTTTTGCTGCATCCCATAAGTTTTGGAGTGTCATATCTTATTTGTCATTTGCTTCTAGGTATTTTTTAATTTCCTCTTTGATTTCTTCAGTGATTCATTGGTTGTTTAGTAGCATGTTGTTTAGTCTCCACGTGTTTGTGTTTTTTGCAGTTTTTTTCTTATTGCTGACATCTAGTCATATAGCATTGTGGTTGGAAAAATACTTAATATGATTTCAATTTTCTTAAAGTTACTGAGGCTTGAATTGTGGCCCAGAATGTAATCAATATTAGAGAATGTTCCATGTGCACTTGAGAAGAATATATATTCTGTTGCTTTTGGATGGAATGTCCTATAAATATCTATTAAGTCCATCTGGTCTAATGTTTCATTCTGGGCCTGTGTCTCATTGATTTTCTGTCTGGATGATCTGTCCATGGCTGTAAGTGTGATGTTAAAGGCCCCCGCTATTATTGTGTTATTGTCAATTTCTCCTTTTAAGGTTGTTAGCCATTGTCTTATATATTGTGGTGATCCTATGTTGGGTGCATATATATTTACAATTGTTATATTGTCTTCTTGGATTGATCCTTTGATCATTATATAGTGTCCTTCCTTGTCTCTTAAAATATTCTTTATTTTAAGGTCTATTTTGTCTGATATGAGTATTGCTACTCCAGCTTTCATTTGATTCCCATTTGCCTGGAATATTTTCTTCCATCCTCTTACTTTCAGCTTGTATGTGTCCATAGAACTGAAGTGGGTCTCTTGAAGACAGCATATATGTGGATCTTCGTTTTGTATCCATTCAGCCAGTCTATGTCTTTTGGTTGGGGCGTTTAGTCCATTTACGTTTAAGGTAATTATTGATATGTATGTTCTTATTGCCATTTTATTAACTGTTTTGGATTTATTTCTGATGCTCTTTTTTCTTCCCTTCTCTTGTTCTCTCCTCTTGTGGTTTGATAACTATCTTTAGTGTTGTATTTGAGTTGATTTTTCTTATTTGTTTGTGTATCAATTGCAGATTTTTGGTTTGCAGTTACCCTGAAGTTTCAAGATAGGTGTCTACATATCTATATCAAAGACTGTTTTAAGTTGTTGGTCTCTTAATTGCAAGTGCATCTCCAGTGTCCTGCATTTGTACCATCCTAGTCTCATGTTTTCTGATTTTGGTATCATATTTGTGTGTGGATGATTTCCTACCTTTACTGTATATATGCCTTTACTGGTGAGCCTTGTCATTTGTGCTATTTTGATTCTGGTTGAGGCCTTTTCTTCTCTGCCTAGAGAAGTTCCTTTAGTATTTGTTGTAAAGCTGGTTTAGTGTTGCTGAATTCTCTTAGCTTTTGCTCATCTGTAAAGCTTTTGATTTCTCCTTCAAATCTGAATGAGAGCCTTGCTAGGTAAAGTAATCTTGGTTGGAGGGTTTTTCCTTTCATCACATTAAGTATATCATGCCACTCCCTTCTGGCCTGCAGAGTTTCTGCTGAAAAATCTACCAATAACCTTATCAGGGTTTTCCCTTGTATGTTATTGTTTCTTTTCCCTAGCTGCTTTCAACATTTTCTCTTTGTCCTTAATTTTGGTCCATTTGATTAATATGTGTCTTGGGGTGTTCCTCCTTGGGCTTATTTTATATGGTACTCGTTGTGCTTCCTGGATTTGAGTGAGTGCTTCCTTTCCCATGTTAGGGAAGTTTTCTGCTCTTATGTCTTCCAATATTTTCTCTGGCCCTTTCTCACTCTCTTCTCCTTCTGGCACCCCTATAATGCAGATGTTGTGTTAACATTGTCTCAAAGTTCTCTGAGACTCCTTTAATTTGTTTTCAATCTTTTTTCTCTTTTCCACATCAGTGATTTCCCACATTTTGTCCTCCACCTAGCTTATTCTTTCTTCTGCCTGCTGTATTCTGCTATTGGCTGCTTCTAATGAATTTTTTAATATCAGTTATTGTATTTTGCATCTCTCCTTGCTTGTTTTAAATCTTATATTTCTTTGCTCAGTGTTTCCTGTAATTTATCAATCTTTGCCTCCAGTTAATTTCCAATGTCTTGCATCACTTTCAGCATCATTAGTCTACAGTCTTTTTCCTGGAGGCTGATAATCTCCAGATTGCTTAGCTGGTTTTCTGGGGTTTTTATTTCTCCCTTAGATGAGTAATAGTTCTCTGCCTTTTCATTTTTGTATGTTTTTAGTGTGGTGTCCTTTTTGCAGTCAATAGAGTTGTAGCCTCTCTTACTTCTGATGTCTGCCCCCCTTGTGGCTGAAGTTGTTATGGGGACCTTGCTGTAAGCTTCCTGATGGGAAGTACTGGTGCCTGCCCACTGGTAGGTAGAACTGATTCCTATCCCTCTAGTGGGTATGGCTTTGTCTCTGGGTGAGATTAGAGGCAGCTGTGTGCCTGGGGGTGGAGTTTTTAGGCAGGCTGTTTACTGATGCCATAGGGCTGTGATCCCACCTGGATTATCTTTTGGCCTGGGGCTTCTCAGCCCTGATGGGTGTGGCCAGATTTTCCCAAAATGGCCACCTCCAGAGAAACACATGCTGATGAATATTCCTGAGAGCTTTACCTCCAATGTCCTTCATCCACAACAAGCCACAGCCACCACCTGTTTTCCCAGGAGATCCTCCAAGAACTCCAGGCAGGTCTGACCCATATTCCTATGGAGTCTCTGCTTTGCCCTGGGACCCAGTGCACATGAAAGCCTGTGTGCTCCTTTCAAGAATGGGATCTATGTTTCCCAAAGTCCTGTGGTGCTCCTGTGCACCAGCCCCACTGGCCTTCAATGTCAAATGCTCCAGGGGCTCTTTCTCCCAATGCCAGGTCCCTAGGCATTGGGACTTGATATAGGGCTCAGAACTCTCACTCCTGTAGGTGAGTCTCTGTGGTATAGTTACTTTCCAGTCCTTGGGCTTCCCACCCAACAGATATGGGGTTATTTATATCACATAATTGCCCCTCCTACCTCTTGATGTGGCCTCCTCTTTGTCTTCTGGAGTAGGATATCTTTTTGAAAGTTTCCAGTCCATTTGGTTGAAGGTTGTTCAGCATTTGGTTGTAATTTTGTTTTTATGAGAGAAGTTGAGCTCCATTCCATCTATTCCTCCATCTTAATCCCATCTCTGTTTAGAATTCTTTGCCCTTTTTTTAAAAGGTTGCCTTTGCTGTGCAAAAGCTTGTCAGTTTGATTAGGTCCCATTGGTTTATTGTTGCTTTTATTTCTGTTGCTTTGGAAGACTGACCTGAGAAAACATTCGTAAGGTTGATGTCAGAGAATGTTTTGCCTATGTTCTCTTCAAGGAGTTTGATGGTATCTTGTCTTACCTTTAAGTCTTTAAGCCATTTTGAGTTTATTTTTGTGCATTTTGTGAGGGTGTGTCCCAGGTTGATTTACAGGTGGCTGTTCTGTTTTCCCAGCACCACTTGGTTGGAAGAATTAATATCATAAAATGGCCATACTGTTCAAAGCCATCTACAGATTCAATGCAATCCATATCAAATTACCCATGATATTTTCACAGAACTACAAAAAACAATCCAAAAATTTATATGGAACCATAAAAGACCAAGAATTGCCAAAGCAATCCTTAAGTACTTTAAAAATGTTTCTCCAAGGTTATCACTTTAGATTATCTCTAGAGAAGAAATGCCTCTCTGTGATTAACATGACTTGCATCTCTGGTTCCTCTAAGATTTTCTCTTTATCACTGGTATTGAACAATTTGATTATTATATGTGTTAGTGCAATTTTCTTCATGTTATTCGTGCTTGGGCTTTGTTGTGCTTCTTCTTTCTTGTTGGTATCTGTGGAATTATAGTTTTCCTCAGATATGGAAACACTGTGTGGGGACATTATTTCTTCAAATGTTCTGTCTGTGCCCACCTCTTGATCCACTTCTCCAGGGATTCCAACTGCACATATATCAGACTGCTTGAAGTTTTCTCACAGCTAATGGAGGCTCTATTAATTACTGAAAAGTATTTCTTCTCTCCCTGTGTTTAGCTTTGGATCACTTCCATTGCTGTCTTCAAGTTTGGTATTTTTGTTCTGCAATATCTACTCTGCCATTAATTCCATCCAGTAAATTTTTCATCTTTTACATTTTAGTGTTCATCCAAAATTAATTTGTGTCTTCTCTATGTTTTACCCATCTTAAGTGTTTGAACATATGGAATACCATTTTAAGAAATGTTTCAATGTCCTTGTCTGCTGCACATAATATGTCTTTCAGTATTTGGTGAGTTTCAATTGATTCATTTATCGCTCATTATGGCTTGAGTTTTTCTGCTTATTTGCATTTTTACCAAATTTTGATTGGATGTTTTATTTTGAATATTATCTTATTGAATGATGGATTATATTTTTTCTTTTTACATCTGCACCTAAGGCATATGGAAGTTCCTGTGCCAGGGGTCAAATTGGAGCTGAAGCTGCAAGCCTATGCCACAGCCACTGCAATGCTGGATCAGAACCACATCTGTGGCTTGTGGCAACTTGGGATCCTTAACATGCTGAGCAAGGCCAGGGAAAGAACACACATCCTCACAGACACTATTTTGAGTTCTTAACCCACTGAGCCATAATGGGAACCCCTAAACGATCAATACTTTTGCATTGCTAAAAATATTCTTGTGCTTTTTCTAGTGTGTGTTTAATTACTTAGACATATTTTGATTCTTTGGTCTCTTCCTTTTCTGATTTCTTTGGTGGGGCTGAAGCATTGGTCAGTCAATGGCTAATTATTCTCCATAACCAAGGAAAGCTCCTTCTGAGTACCCTAGCCAATATCCAATGACTCCTGAGGTTTTCCATCCTGGCTGTTGGTGAAGTATTCTCTTACATGTTAAAGCACTAGGTATTGTCTTCACTAATCCTTTCTAGTGGTTTCCTCTGCCCCAGGGAAGTTACTTCACATCCAGGTGTTGACAGAGACTCACTTAAGATCAGACAGATTTTACATTTAAGTCTCACTGCATATTTTCAGTCTGCCTACCAACTCACTCCAGCATTGTGTGAAAGTAAGCATTATCCCTCATCTTCTCCAATGTTATTTACTTATTCATTTATTCTCTTGTTGGTTGGTTGGTTCAGTTATTCATGTCCTTATGTTTAATATGATTTTTTAGGTGGTATGGTGGGATTAGAGAAGTGCTCCCAATAGGGCTAATTACTCCCAAAACTGAAAAAGAACCTTCTGAATCCTAAACCAATGTACCATGAATCCAGAGGTTTTCCAATCTGCCTGACTCCAACAGGCACTATGACCACCTGAGTCCAAGAATGAGGGAGTGTTCTCTCTGCTCCTTTCACATACTTTCCCTGGCCTAATGCATGTGGTGAATACAGGAGGGGGACTTTTTGATGATCCCTGGCATTCTCTCACTTCGCAGCTTTCTCCTCTCTGGTCCTCTTTGAACTTTGCCTTGATCTACTCAGATGCTCAGCTCTGACTCTGAACTCCAGGATTCCATGAGCTCCAGCTGGGTTCCACTTCATGTACCGCAGCAGACTGAAAGCTCAAGGCAGTAAGCTGGAGCAGTCTTTGTTCACACTTCTTTGTTTCTTCTCTCTCAGGGATCACTGTCCTTCACACTGCCTGATATACAGTGATTTGCCAACCATCTTTTATATATGTTGTCCTTTTTTTGGTTCTTATAAGTAGGAAATTACCACTACTTATACCATTTGAGCTAGAAACAGTAGTTGTTGGCCAATATTGACTTAGGGACTCCCCAGTGAACTTGCAAATTCTACGTAGAAGTGCTGTGCAGACTAAAATAATTCTATTCAGCCTATATTCCTTCTCTTTCTTTCCCTGGGGTTCACACCAGAATCAGATTCTGATGGCTCTCCCAGTTTTCCACTTTTTCATATATAACTATGGTAAAAATCTTTCTTCAGAAATCCTTAGACATCTGTCTAATCATTTGATCAGAAGACATTGTAAAAATAAAATGTATGGAGTTCCCTTGTGGCACAATGGGATAAGGATCTGGTATTGTCAATGCAGTGACTCAGCTTGCTGCTGGGAAAGTGAGTTCAATCCCTGGCCCAGGGTATTCCACATGCCACAGGCATGGACAATTTAATTAATTAATTAAATGTATGGATCCTACAGTGTTTACATTTAAGTCTTGATGCATACTCAGCTGCCCCCCCCAGTCTTACTAGGAGTATATCCAGGTAACTGTTATCCCCCATCCTCTCCAACATTATTTATTCACTTACTTACTTATGCTTAGTATTATATTCTAAGGGATGGCACTAAAAGGGAAGTAAGGAGTTCCCATCGTGGCACAGTGGTTAACGAATCCGACTAGGAACCATGAGGTTGCGGGTTCGGTCCCTGCCCTTGCTCAGTGGATTGACGATCTGGCGTTGCCGTGAGCTGTGGTGCAGGTTGCAGACGCGGCTCGGATCCCGCGTTGCTGTGGCTCTGGTGTAGGCTGGAGGCTACGGCTCCAATTAGACCCCTAGCTTGGGAATCTCCATATGCCGCGGGAGCAGCCCAAGAAATATCAAAAAGACAAAAATAAATAAATAAATAAATAAAAGGGAAGTAAAGTAGGTCTCAGCCTTTATACAACAAACTTGTTCTGTGCATAAGAACTCTCTCCTTGCTAAAGAAAGGAACCACAACTGAACATTTCCTGTACTTCAGAATGTAGACAGTATGTCATTGATTAAATGTGCCTTTGTCCTGGTCCCAAAATCCAGTCAGTCCATTTTCCCATTTATTGCACCTGCTCCCTTAGGAAAGGCCTCCCAGCACAGATGTGGCTGCACTGACTCTGCCTTTGGGGAAAGACTTATCTGAATTTGAATTCCAGCACCATCACTTACTGTATGTGTGACATTGAGAAAGCTTCTGTGGCTCTGGATGCCTCAGTTTCATGGTGCACACCTGAGTGGTAGGAAGTTGAGAAGCATAGACAGGTTTTGAGCCCAGGTCTGAGGAGAGGAAGGGTGCCAGGACTCTCAAAAATCTTGTTTAGTTTCTCGGTACTCAGCAGCATGCTAGAACTAGGTCACATCGAGTCATAAGTGCTGCTCCATAAATATCCATGGATTTTCAACCCAGTTGTTATATTGTCAGCTCCTTGACATTAGCAATGGCAGGAGTGTTTACACCACAGAAATTAGCCAGCAAGTGCTACAGACCAAAGCTGCCCTCCTGCACTCCCACCAAAGCCAGTTTATCAGTGCACTGGCATCAGGCTGGGGCTGAGGGAGTGGGTGCCATCTCAATGCTCCTCTTTTAGTTTACACATCCAAGGTACACATTTTTTATGCTTATGTGAGTTGTGTAAGGGGAGATACAATTATATGTTGGAACAATATGGAGCTATCCCTCAGAGTTTGTTCTGTGGCCAACTGTACACTCAGCTGGATCCCAGCCTCTAAGTAGACATTGTAGGAACTGGAAAAGTGTGTGTGGGTTTAAGTGGAGTCACAGGGCATGGATGAGGCTCGTCAAAATCCCTGAGAATGTCCCCAGGGGTTGGCAGAGGACTGCATCTGTGTTGCTCTGGTATCAAAGAGGGAACAGAAATGAAGTGTTAGGCAGAGCTAGGATCATTTAGCTAAGATACAGTCTTGAGATGGCAAAAAGCATGACTAAATCAGTTTAACTAATGATCAAAAAGTATCTTATCCAACAAAAAGTCCATGGTCAGAATGGTTCTAAGCATGGCCAATTTAGTATATCGATGATGCCATAAAGTAAAAAAGCTCCTATTTCTGGGTTTCTGCCATCACTGAATGGGCACCTCCTAAGCCTGAGTCCTGTTGTGGTACCAAAATTGTGTCCACAGTTTCAGGCACCATATCCAGATACAACAACCTTCACTGGAAAACAAGGCCCTGGCCCTTGCTGTGTGTATCCTGTTCTGAGCAAAGAAATCCTTCCCCAAGACACTCAGATCTCCAACTGCATTTCTTTCCACTTAGCACATTCTGGACCTGATTAAATGTTGGTATATGTGTGGATTTTATAATGAATCTTTATCACGTTCCATCTATTTAAAATGCAGAATTTCTTAACTGTACTTTTCCATTCAGATTTGAACTTTGTTGAGTGAAAAGGAATTTGATGTTTGATTTAAAAATTTGATTATTTCCCCATTCTAACATCTGATATTTAGCTCTGACACTAGATATGTGAAACAGTGTCTCCCATATTATGTTAGATTCTGAGCTTTAAGAGAGGAAAAAATATGCCCAGACTCTACCCTTAGGGACTCCCCAGTCTGTTGCAAGGTATTGAATAAAACAAGCACTGAAAAGAAATGGGTATAAGTGCTTTCTATCAGAGAGAAAGCAATGGTATGAACTTATCTGCACAAAGTATGAAATAACCTATTTTCAGAGGGACAGAGGAAACATCCTAGAGAAAGAAGTGTAACTAGAGAGCTGAAGGTAAGTAGCAATGGCCAGATGAAGATGAGAGGATGCATCCCTGACAGAGGACTATGAGGTTGTGGAGATCAGAGAGGGCATGGGCCATGTGATAAACAGAGGTTCAGATTGGCTGGAACAGACACTGCGGGTAGCTGATTCAAGATATGAATGCCTGATACATTATGAGCTTACTGAGTGTTTTTTAGGTTGAATAATCTGTTGTTATGCCCCTGATAGGAAGAACATTCATTTCATAGAACAGTACTGAGTAATCATTTGTATAGGCACCCATCTATAACCGTTCCTCAGACTTTTCAGGACACCGTATTATATTTGTAAGTTGTATCTCCCTTGTCTTCTATTTTTTTGCCACTTCAGAAGCACATGGAAAATCCCAGGCCAGAGATCAAATCCAGACCACAGTGGCAACCCAAGCCACTGTAGTGACAAGGCTGGATTCTTATCCTACTGCACCACCAGTGAAGTCCTCCTTTGTTTTCTATTATCAACCATTTCTCCCATGTGCCATGGCTCCATTTATTAGAGAATAATATAAAAAGAAACAAGATCTAGGTGCTGACTGTGCCCATTGTGGCTAACAATACAAAACTCTCCAAGACTCAGGATAAAAATTAGACAATCAGTGAATATTGGCATCCATGTTTGCAGGGGAAGACTCAACCCTGGAAAAGGAAGTCTCTGTAATATGGCTTTACTTTATGTTTAATGATTAACATGTTTAATTGTTATCATTCCACTTGGAATATAGGGATATTTTTCTGCATTTAAAAATATAACTGGAGTTCCCAATGTGGCGCAATGGTTAACAAATCCAACTAGGAACCATGAGGTTGCAGGTTTGATACCCCGCCTCACTCAGTGGGTTAAGGATCCGGCGTTGCCATGAACTGCAGTGTAGGTTGCAGACGCAACTTGGATCCCACATCGGGCTAGGCTGTGGCCTAGGCCAGCAGCTGAAACTCCAGTAAGACCCCTAGCCCAGGAACCTCCATATGCTGTGAGTGCAGCCCTAGAAAATACAAAAAGACAAAAAATAAAAATAAATAAATAAATAAAAATATAACTGTTTTGTGACTCTCCCTATTCTTTTTGTCTTTTTTTTTTTTTTTTTTTTGCAGTTTTGCAACATTTGGCTTCAGTTGCTATAGTTCTTTTTGCACAAATTTCAAGACTTTTGAGACCCTCAAATTTCAAAATTCCTATCCAGCCCTGAGATTCAAGAGTAGATTCAAGCTATGGATCCATCACGGCGAATTACCGCTACTTTGAAATCTGAGTCCTCACTGGTTCCACCTAAAGAAACATCCCAAGAAGTTACATCCACCTCCCAGCCATCCTTCTCTCAAGTGCAAAGCTGCAATCTCACTAACTTCAACCGCAGTCCTAATAGCAAGTACCTCAGCTCTCTACCACAAGAACTCCGCCAGGAGCAGTACAGAGATGAGATGGCTGAACAAGAGAAGCAATGGGAAAAGCCAGAATCCCCTCAGAGGAAAAAGACACTCGTGGAGAACAAGAGACAGAAAACCCTCAATTATAAGTCACCTTTTCGAGCTGGAAGGGAAGGAAAAATCTCTTCCTTATATAATAAAGATTGGAATAAATGTAAATGTCATTACTGCCAGATCCAAAAAGAGACTGTTTCTGGGAATCCTGAAGGGCAGAATTCATCCTCTTGGAAAACGCTAGTACAGGACCTCAGTCAATTGAACCTCAGCCCTGATACCACACAGGCCCGCTGTGTGCCAGAAGAAGAGCTACCACGTGAGTAGGAAAAAGAGAAGAGCCATCAAAAGAGGAAGGAGGAAAAGCAAAAGAATTCCTCAGAGGCTCCAAAAATAGCAATTGAAATAAACCTGAGCATGTCATCCTCATGTGAGGAGGTTAGACTTGATTCAGATGTGTGAATATTTGTTTTTCGCCAGTTCCTTCGTTGGAACTTTTGGGGAATCACACAATTAAGAATGGTCAATAGGAGCAGCAAGAGCCAGTGTGTTAATGAAAAAAAATCTTATTAGCAAGCAACAGTTGTTCTTCTAGTGATTTTAGGGTCATTCTAGGAAATGCTAGGAGGAGTTAATCTGTGGCAAGAAAGATTGGTATACAATGGTATTAACTGCCCATTATTTGGTTTTCAGCTTCAACCTGTCTTTTTCCCACTTTGGATTTCTAGGTCCCTTATCCCATTGCCAATAAGGTATAAAGGAGCCATGCAGTATGAATTTCTTGCTGGTTGCAAAGTGCTTTTTATTACTATTTTATGGGTTGCTCACAGGAAAAGGCACTATGTCTGATGAAATGCCAGTATGTTTTGCAATTCTGAAGTTAACCATAATATGAGACCAACTTTTAAGGTTTTGAATTTAATGTGTTGAAAAAGGATGTATGAATAGGACTTGTGGGCTTCACATTGTAAGTGTTTGTGTAAAGCATACCCAAACATGAGCCAAGTTTAAGGATATATTTTATGCTCTTTTACAATTAAGTACTAATGTATTTACTTAAAAATTTTTCTAATGTGTTATCTCAATTGTCAGCAGCAAATACCTGTGTATATAAAAATCCTATCATTCAAAAAAACAGTTTTTTACTTTTTGAATTTTATGATGGCTTGAGTATATAAATTGAGGTACAGTTCTGAGAGAAATACAATGGTTTGCTTGCATATGACTCTGGCACTATTCTAAATATTTATAGGCATATGTCTATTTAGATATGCAACTAAACTGGAATTGATCAAAATCAAAGCAGATTTTACTGGTGTGGATATTGACGTGCTTCTGCTAATATTTATACGTAAATGCAAAGCATAGCAAACCCAATCTTGAGGAACAAAGTTGGTTATATTACACTATCATTTACAAAGCATTGCTATGAGTCTGTAATAACTCAGTTTGTGTCCACATAAGAATATACACATAGAACAGTGCAACAGAATAGAAAGTCCAGAAATACTTCTAAACACTGTGTATATTTATATATTCCAATGCGGTTCAGTGGAGATTGTTCTTTTCAATTTTTAAAGAAATAAACTTTGACAATTATCTTGAAACATACAAAAAATTAATTTGAAATGGGTCACCAAACTAATGGGAAGAACAATTCAATAACATATCTAGAAAAAACAATAGGATCATGTATCATCATGATTTGGGGCACACAAAGATCTTTTAAGAGATTACAAAATGCACGGCCATTGAAATTAAATTTTGATGAACCATACTTGCTTGAAATTAACAGCTTTATTCCTCAAAAGGAACTTTGAGAGGAAACCATACATTATTCATGTACAGGATATACTGAGAATTCCTGTATATTTTTTTAGAAAAACATAGGTGGATCTTTTTTGTATGAAGGCACAAAGATCTATACAATAAAGGAACCCACAAATACATCAGTGTTGCTTGGTGGGATGACCCAAACCTTAATCTTTTGCTGGAGTCCAGCTCCAACAGCCAGGGTGTCCCTATGGGGATGGACAGTGTCGGCGAAGCACACAGAAACAGTCTCTTTGTCCCTTCTTTCAGGGCGCTGGACTGCTCAAATTTTATTAGCATAGGTAACAGTTTATATAGACAACTTAATTGTAACTTACATCACAGTGCTTAAATCATATTTTCAAAGGTTAAATTTCAGACTACATGGTACAGTAGATATACATTGTATTCTAAGAATTTTAATTAAAACTAACGGATACAGTGCATCATGTAAAATTATAATGGGTACAAAACATCATGCAGAAAAAAAACATTAGATAAAAATAAGAAGTTTTGGTACAAAGCATCTTGTGGTTACTACCTATTATTATGTTAAGCTAATCATTAACAGCCAGAAAGGTCACAGGCATAAGAATCTGACATTAACAAAGTTCATGTTTAGATTAAAACCTAGGGTAAAAAACTTCAAAGCATTATGGTCAGGGGACAGTATGAGAAAATATTTTTTATATCAAAGCAACTTAATTTCATAAAACTTAAAAGCTTTTTACAAAATTCATTAAAAGCAAGATTATTATGTTTCTTCATGTATGTCTAACCTATTGTACATAGCACAATTACCTAACTCTAAAACCTATTCTTACTTATAACAAACTAATGGATACTTTGTTTTACCTACGTTGGCTCTGAATAGGGGGAATTCAACCAAGGTGAAGCTCTTATTATTTTATTACTGTTCCAATTTTTTGTTGTTCCAATTTTATTGAGTCACAAAACAATATAGGAAAATAATAAAGAATAAGAAACAAATAACAGGAAAGATTGAACAATAAGTAAATAAACAAGAAAGACTGATTTTTCCAAGAAGCGATTTTTATTCTTGGACTGTTGTGCAAAGCCTTCATTTTGTTATTGTAGCCATTGTTGTTGGGTTAGCAGGTGAGCCTCATTATTTTTAGAACTTGCCCTCAGAACTGTACCGCCGGGTAAGGCCTTTTCCCTATTTCTAAACCTGCCTTCAGAACTGTGCAGGAGGGTAGGCTTTTTTTCCTCGGTTAGGAACCCTGCCTTCAGAACTGTGCCATCAGGCTAGTTCCCTTCCTCAGCCTCCTGCATCTCCTCGGCTCCCCGCAGTCTTTGAATGGTCTGGGCCATTAATAGTCCTGCCTGAATTGGATACTTGTAATTTTCCCTGTCTTTAATCGAAAGGCACGGTAATATGATACTCCTAAGGAATTTCCTATATTCAAAACACACTCTTCCTAACTTCCACTGTGGAATACTGGTCCAATGTCCCCCTGGTAGTCAGGATCAGTCACCTCAGCCAGCACAGTAACTCCCTTCTTTGTCTGTTGATTCAGAGCCACGAAAAGACCCCCAGAGTGCTGGGGCAGCAGTCTTTACTTTCATTTCGATGGAATTGCTGTTGCCTCTCCTAGTGGAATTATTCCTCCCTTTGGAACTGAGGCCTCTAGGCAATCAGATCATAAGGCCACATGGATAGGAAATAAAAATTTTGCTAGTGGACCACTAGAGGCGCCTCTCCCATTTTTACCCCTTGGTAGGATCCTGGACCCATGAATCTCGACTGTGGGAACAACAGCACCATATTCTGGATGCTGATTCAGAACATATACCTTCTTCTAGGGAACTTTGCCCCATTCCAAGAGAGTATTGCCCTCTGACTGACACTCTAACTGAGCCTTCAAGAGGCCATTCTTCCATGCTATCAAGCCCCCAGTTTCAAAATGGTGGGTAACATGATAAGACCAGTGCATTCCATGACCATGGGGCCCATCGCCACACTTCATTTGCTGTGAAGTGGGATCCTTCATCAGAACCAATCCAGTGCAGAATACAACCATGATGGAGAAAACATTCTCTCAGTATAGTGATGGTAATTTTGGCAGAAGTACAACATGCAGGGAAGGCAAGTCCATATCTCTAATGAGTGTTTATGCCAGTAAGAATAAAATGTTGCCCAATACATGATGGAAGAGGTCGAATAGCAACAATCTGCTGGCAGGTAGCTGGCTGATCACCCTGAGGATGGTGCCATATTGGGGAATAAGGGTTATTTTCAGTTGCTGGCTGATTGGGCACTTGGCAATGCCCATAACCAGGTCAGCTTTGGTGATTGGACATGCATGTTACAGGGCCTGTTGTGTATAATCATTATCCATGCCACCACAGCCACTTTGGGCAATGACCAGAGTGACTGGGGAAAGAGGCTGACTGGTAACCATAGAACAGGTCATCGTATCTATTGGATTATTAAAATCCTCCTCTGCTGAGGTCACCCTTTGAGGAGCATTCACATGGGACACAATATATTCACATTTCTAACTGTTTTGAGAAGTCTAGCCACATACCACTTCCCCAGACTTCCATGTCACCAATTTTCATTCATGTTCCTTCCAATTCCCTAAGCATCCAGCCAAACTATTGGCCACTGCCCAGGAATCAGTACATAATTGAATGTCTGGCCATTTATCCTTCCAAGCACCAGAAACAACCAGATGCACTGTTTGAAGCTCTGCCCATAGGGAGGATTTCCTTTTACTGCTGTCCTTCAAGGAGGTACAAGAAAGGGGGTGTAGTTGTACAGCTGTCCCTTCTTGGGTAGTGCCTGCACATCATGCAGAATCATCTGAAAACCAGGCCTGAGTTTTCTCTTCTTTGTCAGTTTCTGGAGCCACTCCTGCTGCACAAATCCATGAAGAGATTTCTTCCCGAGAGGGGCAAAGTTGAAAGAGAAAACAGTAAAATAAAACAGATAATTCAACTCTTTACCAGTTACTACTCTATGGTTTCACAATCTGGTACAAGGAATTTGCTTTTACTTACTTTTCAGATTCCTCATTTAGGGATTTTTTTACAATTTTGTCTAGAATCTTTAGTTATAATAGGGATTGAATCCAGCCACAGCTTCAACCTGCACCACAGCTGTGGCAGTGCTAAATCCTTTAACCCACTGCGCAGGGCCAGGGACAAAACCTGTACCTCCGCTGAAACCCGAGCCACTGCAATCAGATTCCTAACCCACTGCACCACAGCGGGAACTCTAGAGCCATTTTAAGTTCATACAAAAATTGAACAGAAAATACAAATTTCTCATCTATCCCCATCCCCACAAATATTCAGCCTCCCCCACTTTCAATACCCTATTCCAGAGTGGTACATTAGTTACTACAACCGATGTACATACCCCAGTCACCAAAAGTCCACAGTTTTCATTATGGTTCATTCTTGGTGTTGACATTCCGTAAGTTTTCACAAATGTATACTGACATGTATCCACATGGTTTTTGTATGCACATACGTTTTCAATGACTTTGGGTTAATACCAAGAAGTGCAATTATGATATCATGCAGAATAGTTTCACGCCCTAAAAGTGCTCTGTGCTTTGCTGATTCATCCTTCCCTCCCCTAACCCTTGGCAACTACTAATCATTTTACCATTTCCATTGTTTTGCCTTTTCTAGAATATTGTAGAGTTGGAATTGTATGTAACCTTTCCATACTGGCTGTTTTCACTTAGTATACGGTATATTCTTTCCCACCTATATAGCTTCTTTGCTGATGTGTCTGTTTAGGTCTTTCACTTATTTTTTAAAAGAGTTTGTTCATCCTCTTTTTGTGGAGTTTTAAGAATTCTTTCTACATTTTGGGTTCTCCCAGTCTGTGGCTTGTCTTCTCATTCTCTTGACAGTGTCCTTCAAACAGCAGTTTTAAATTTTGATAAATCCAGTTTGATTATTTCATTATTGGGTTGTGCATGTGATGTTGTATCTAAAATTCGCTGTGATATTTAAGGTCATGCAGATTTTCTCCTATGTTATCTTCTGGGAGTTTTAAAGTTTTGAACTTAACATGTAGGCCTATGACCCATTCTGAGTTAACTTTTGTGAAAGGCTGTGTCTAAATTCGTTTTTTTCATATATGTGTCCAGTTGTTCCAGAATCACTTGTTGAACAGACTGTCTTCACTACATTGTATTTCCTTTCTCTCTTTTTTTTTTTTTTTTTTTTTTTTTTTTTTGTCTTCCTATGGCCGTACCCACTGCATACGGAGGTTCCCAGGCTACGGGACCGATATGCAACTGCTGGCCTACACCAAGCCGTGTCTGCAACCTGCACCGCAGCTTGAAGCAATATCAAATCCTTAACCCACTGAGCAAGGCCAGGGTTCAAACCTGCATCCTCATGGATCTAGTCAGGTTTGTTTCTGCTGAGCCACAATGGGAACTCTGCTCCACTGTATTTCTTTTGGTCTTTTTGCTGGGGACTGTTTCTTTCTATTTATCTATTTGTCTTTGTTTTTTGCCAATACCACACCATCTTGATTACTGTACCTCAATAGTAAGTCTTGTGTTCTCCAGCTTTGTTATTCTCCTTCAATTTATGTTGGCTCTTTTGCCTCTTCAGATATACTTTAAAATCGGTTTGTCAATATCCATAAAATAACCCACTGAGATTTCAATCAGGATTGCATTGAATCTATAGAGCAAGTTGGGAAGAACTGACATCTCAAAAACTTTGAGTCCTCCTGTCTATGAAACGGAATACGTCTCCATTTATTTAGATCTTTGATTTCTTTCATCGGAGGTTGTCATTCTCCTCATATAGATCTTGTACATGTTTTATTTATCTCTAATATTTCATTCTTTTGAGTGCTAATATATATCGTAATGTTTCTGATTTCAAATTCCAGTTGTTCATCACTGGTATGTAAGGAAGTAATTGACTCCGATATATTAAACTTGTATCCTGCAACCTGGCTGTACTTCCTCATTGGTTCCAGGAGGGTTTTTTCCTACATAAACAATCATGTTCTCTGCAAACACAGGCAGTTCTCTTTCTTTCTTCTCAATCTGTATAACTTTTATTTCTTTTTCTTGTGAGCTAGGATTTCCAGTATACTGTTGTAAATCAAGGGTGCGAGCAGCCATCCTTGTCTTTTTCCTGATCTTAGAGGGAAAGCTCACTTTTTGTTGTTAACTGTTGGGTTTTTTGCATATGTTCTTTATCAAGTTGAGGATGTCCGATCTGTTCTGACTTTTCTGAGTTTTAGTCCTGAATGAATGTTGAGTTTTGTCAAATTCTTTTTCTGCATCTATTTATATGATCATGTGAATTTCTTCTTTAACCTGTTCCCTCACTGGATTTTCTGGAGAATAAAATTGGACTGCAAACTGGATCAAACTGGTGGTCTGAATTCAACAGATTGTTTGTAGCTATAAACCACTCAAATGATGATTGCATCATTTTACGTTAATGAGTGTTCTAAAAAATAACGATGATTCCACTAAAGAGCAGAAAATATGAGCAACAATTGAAATGTGGGCAAAGGATATACTCTGAATGATGACTAAACCAAATGTAAAACCAAACATAGGATGGAAGGGCTTTCAGAGGCAGACAGGGGGTACCTTCTCCCCTTTTTGAGAATCAGAGGTTCCTCCCCACAATGCTGAGCACTGGCATGATGTTGCTCTTGCTCTCAGTTGAGATACTTGAGAGGCCAGTCCTTGTGCACAGATGCTCTCTTGTGGTGGAATGTGAATAGCATTCTCATACCTGTCCGTAGGCACTGAGCATTATTAAGTCATGTGCAAATTATGTTAGGGTTTAGATGTGAATCTTTACTTTTCATGACATGGAATAGTTTATATTGGCTAACTGGCTTTCTGCAGAGTCCCATGATGGGCATGCAATCTAGATCACCACATTCACATGGGATGACTAGTTTTGTGCAGAGTCAATATCCTTTCTGTTACAGTCCCCAGAACTATGTTCTAGTAAATGACAATGACTGCTACTGAAGCCGTATAAATAATGATAAAACATGTAAGTTAATGTGGAGTGTAAGCTACCTTCACGATCTTGTCCAAGAGACAGGGAGTCAAATAAACCTTGTGAGATTTGATCCCTTACATCAAGAAGAGTGGAGTTAAAATGGGCTTTTCACTTCACAGGCCAATTTATCTCCTGTAGCAGTGGATTTCTTTCTTAAAGGAATGGTTTAGGTTTCATTCATCCTCCCACCCCTCTCTCTCTTCTCATCTCATTACTAGACCCAGTATCTTGATCTCAGGGTGTCTTCTGCTCTGAGCCCTCTACCTGGCTGTTCCTGAGCCACAGCCTACAACCTCTTCACTTTCCGTTCTGGATGTCTCTGGTGCAGGGTTAGTCCAAGTACAAACCTGAGCCCCCTGATAATTTAAAGCATCCATTTCCTTTCATTCATGGAAGCCTGAATGAAGCCTCGGTCCCACAAGGACGTCTTGGTGTCACTCACCAGGCACAGCTCAGCCACCAGTCACACACTTTCCATGTTATAGAAATACCCGCCTTTGCCAGCAGGGAGCGTCTCATAGTCAAGACTGGAAGACAGAGGAAGGGCGGAGGCTTAACCAGTCACACCTAGAGGGCCACAGGCTTCTGGGTGTGTGAGCCCCAGGCCTGAGTGTCCCTCGGGGCCTCCCCCTCTGTGTGTGGACAGCGGGGGGCACCAAGGGCCAGCTCTGCCTCTTCCTCCTGGAGGACCCTGGTCCTAGTGCTGTTCAGTCTTCTGCAGATGGCCTTCCTCTCCCTCCTGCTCTTCTTCCTCCTACCAGAAGCTCATTTCCATGGTTAAAGGGAAGTTGGCATAGACTTAATCTTCTTTTCTCACTGAAGGGTTGCATCATCTGCTTTTTTCCACACGATGGACTGGCTCTCCTGCCTGGACACTGGGGCAGGACACTATAGCCTAAAGAAGCAGCCCTGGATCCTGGATATTGAAGTCACAACCCACAGCCTGCCCCCTGACCTACTGTGGGGCTGCAGGCCCAGCCCTTACCCTCTTTAGCCCTGTCTCCCCACATGCATGGTGGGCTCAATCATTTTCCCAGCATACAGGCATGAACTTAAAGGGGGGAACTGAAGAAACGAGAGAGCAGATTTGCCCAAGAGGGGGAGGAACAGATCAGAACTGGAGGGGAAGGTCTTACATGGACCACCTCAGGCATTGCCCAGGGTTGCCTTCCTGGAAGTGCTCAGGGCAGACAGTCAGGTGGGGAAGCCCCTGCAATCAGAACCCTGGGCCAGCGCACGTTGAGGTCCTCTCTGGACTGCCCTGGGTGGCCAAACACTTGTGTCACAGGCTCCTTCCTGTTGAGCCTCACCTCTACCTTCAGGAGTCCCGAGATGAACTCAATGAGCTCCCTGACCCATGGGTTCCTACGACCCCTCTACAGTATCCAGGACCATGTGTCACCATCACCACAGACCCTGGTGAGCCCCTGTACAACTTATCTGAACAGTGGCTCCAGGGTGTGGAAGTGATTTTGATGATGTGCCATCCTTGATTACAGCCAGAGTGTATCTAAGTCATTCTCTAATGGATGGTTAGGCAGTGTTTGGTTTACTTTTTGCCATTTTATGCTAGCTGCAGTGAGCACTCTTGTACATATATTGATACTCATATTGTAAGTCTGTTTGTAGTAGCTCAAAACTGGAATCAACCCAATTATGTGCCAACAGAAAAACATGTGAATAAATTGTATCAAATTCATAGCATGGAATACTACACAACTACAAGAAGGAATGAGCTAAGCACAGACAGACATAAAAATGTTAAGTGAAAGATCCAAAACAGGACACGTAATAGGATCCCTTTTGTGAATACCTCTAAAACAAACAAAACTACTGTTTAGGCATACATACACTGTGTTGAAACAGACGTAGAGAAAGCAAGGATTCTAACCTGCCTAATGAGCAAATTTTTAGATTTTTATTAACGTAGTAAAACTGATGTGCGTGTATAGTTCTGTGAATTTCAACACATGTACACACGCATGAAATAAGCACTGCAATCCATGTACAGATCATCTATGTCACCGTAATATCCTGAAATCTTTATGCCTCCCTTCTATAGACACTCCCTTAGCCCATCCCTAAGCCCTGGCAAGCACTGACCTGTTCTCTACTACTATATTGAGCCTTTTCAAGAATATCATACACTGGAGTTTCTGCTTTGGTGCAGTGGGTTAAGGATCTAGCATTGCTACAACTGTGGCATAGGTTGCAGCTGCAGCTTGGATTTCATGCCTGATTCACAAACTTCCATATGCTGTGGTTACGGCCATAAAATTTATACACACACACACATATATGTATACTACAAATGGAATAATAATGCCTATAAAATTTTGATACTCCTTCACTCGGCATAATGCACTTATATTTCATCCAAGTTGTTGAATTCATTCTTTGAATTGCTGAAAAATGTTCCACTGTATAGATGTGCCAAATTTTGTTTTTTTTCTCATGTAACAGTGGAATTTCATTTTAAAAGTAATGGTTTAGGTTTAATTGATCCCCCACCCCTCTTGAATAAAGTGGCCTTCCTGATCTTCTTCTCCCTTCCTATCCCCATTAATAGGCCCAATATCTTTATGTTAGGGTGGCCCCTGCTCTCTGTCCTGAGCTCTCAGCCCTCAGCCTAGCTATTAGCAAAACACACCCTACATTTGAGTTATTTCCAGTTTGGGGCAATGAAGAATAGAACTGCTATAAACATTTATACATCGGTTTTGCATAAAAATAAATTTTCATTCAGCTAAAGTAAGTATCCTAGAGGTTCAATTTTTCTAACACTGTTTGATTAAAAGGACTGTTTTTATACAATTGGCCACCAATACACAGGCAGTTGATTTTTTTACAGAGGTGTGTCTCTCTCTTGGTTGTGTACCACAATGTGAAGATTATTCTAGCATTGTAATAATCCTTGAAGTTTGCTCTTGTTCAAAGTTGTTTTGGCTCTTCTAGTTCTCTTGCCACTGCACATAAATTTTAGAAACAATTAGTCTAATACCACAAGCTAGAAGAAAAAATTCCTGCTGGGATTTTGGTTGGAATTGCATTAAATCATACATCAATTTGAAGACAATTGACATTTTACCTATATTGAGTCTATCAACCCATTAATGCAATGTGCCTTTCCATTTAGGTCTCATCCTGTTTCTTTCATTAGCTTCTCGTAGTTTTTCAGCACACATATTCTGCACTTCTTTTCTTAGATTGGCACAGAGCAGGTTGTAAATGGTACCATGGGTTTTTTTAAAAACAAAATTTTCCCAGTAGTTCCCAGCTAGTCTATAGAAATGTGCCTGCTCTTTGTTTGTTGACCTTGTATCCTGCAAGATTGTTTAAATCACTTATTATTTTTCAAATATTTTTATAGATTATATAAGATTTTTCTATGTAAATAATCATGTCATCTGTAATTGGAGTAGTTGTATTTCCTCTTCCCCAATCTATAAGCCATTTATTTATGTCACTCGCCTTATTTAATTGGCTAGAACTTCCAGCACAGTGTTGAAAAGCAGGCATGAAATTTGACATCCAAGCTCAGATCTTGATATTAGGGCAAACCAATTAGTCTTTCTCTATTAAGAGTGAAGTGAGATACAGTATTTTCTTGTAGTGGCTCTCTATCAAGGTAAGAAATAATCCTTCTACTCCCAGTTTGCTGAGTTTTGGGTTATTTGTTTGTTTGTTTGTTTGTTTGTTTTTAGCATGAATGTCTGTTGAATTTGTCAACACCTTTTCTGCATGATATGACTATGTGGTTCTATTTCTTTGGTATGTTAATAGGGTCAATTGCATTGATTGATTTTTGAATACTGAAGCAGTTTGCATTCCCAGGATAAACCCAGTTTGGTCACGGTGCATTATTCATTTATGTATTATTTTGTTCAGTTTAGTAATATATATTGAGGACTTTTTGCATCTATGTTCATGAGGGATATTAGACCATGATTTTCTTGTGCTGTCTTTGTCTGATTTGGGAGTCAGGATAATGCCAATCTGATAAAAAAAAAAATGGTTTGACAAACATTTCTTCTTTTCTGCTTTCTTAAAGAGATTATGTAGAATTGCTGCTGTTTCTTCCTAAATATTCAATGGGATTTTTCCAGTGAAATCATGGGGGCCTAGAGATTTCTTTTTTGAGTTTTTCCCTTGTGAACTGGGTCTCTTGATAGATACACATCTATTCAGATTACCCGTTTATTTTGGCATAAACTTTGATAGCTTGTATCTTTCCATTGTTCCATTTCATTTACATTGTCAAGTGTATGCCTGCAGGGTTATTCATAGTATCCTTTTAATTACTGTGGCACCTGTAACCTACTTCGTTTCTAATATTGGTAAGTTTTGTCTTCTTTTACTTTTTGGAGGGGGTGGCAGTCATTGATTTTCTCTATTCTTTTGCTGCTCTCAGTCTCAGTGCTTTCTGCTGCAATCTTTATTTCCCTCATTCTGCTTGCTCTGGGTTGTTTCAATCTTTTTTTTTTTTTACTAGTTTCTTAAGGTGGAAGCTTTCATTATTGACTTGGGTCCCTTTTGTTCTAATACAAACATTCAAAGGTATAAAACTTACACTAAGTATGAGTCTCCCAAGGCAATAGAAATAAAAACAAAAATAAGTAAATGGAACCTAATCAAATTGCCAAACTTTTGTACAGCAGAAGAAAACATAAGCAAAACAAAAAGACAACCCACAGAATGGGAGAAATGCAAATCAAAACCACTATGAAGTGTGACCTCACATCAGTCAGAATGGCCATCATCAAAAAGTCTACAAATAACAAATGGTGGAGAGGGTACGGAGAAAAGGGAACCCTCCTGCACTGTGGGTAGGAATGTAAGTTGGTGCAGCCACTATGGAAAACAGTATTGAGCTTCCTCAGAAAACTAAAAATAAACTTACTGGGAATCCCCATTGTGGCTCAGTGGAATACGAACACAACTTGTATCCAGGAGGATGTGGATTTGATCCCTGGCCTTGCTCAGTGGGTTAAAGATCCAGCATTGCCATGAGCTGTGGTGTAGGTCGAAGATGTGGCTCAGATCCCGTGCCATTGCTACTGTGGCATAGGCCAGCAGATGCATCTCCAATACAGCCCCTAGCTTGGGAACTTCATATTCCACAGGTGAGGCCCTGATAAGAAAACATAAAATAAAAATGAAAATAAACTTACCCTATGATCCAGCAATTCCACTCTTGGGCATATATCCAGACAAAACTATAATTCAAAAAGATATATGAACACTTCTGTTCATAGCAGCACTACTCACAATAACCAAGACATGGAAACAAGCTAAATGTTCATTGACAGATGTATGGATAATGAAGATGTGGTACATATATGCAGTGGAATACTACTCAGCCATAAAAACGGATGAAATAATGCCATTTGCAGCAATATAGAGATTCTCATGCTAGGTGACGTAAGTCAGACAGAGAAAGAAATATCATATGCTATCACTAATAGGTGGAATCTAAAATATGATACAAATGAACCTGTCTACAAAACAGAGACAGATTTACAGACACAGAGCACAGACATTTGGGTGCCAAGTGGTAGGGAGGAGGGAGAGGGATGTACGGGGAGTTTAGGGTTGGTTAGTAGATTTAGAATGGATAAGCAATTAATTCCTACTATACAGCACAGGGAACTATATTCAGTCACTTCAGAAAGGCCATGAGGGAAGATAATACAAGAAAGGAAATGTGTTTATATGTATGGCTGGGTCACTTTAGCTGTACTGCATGAATTGGCATAACAGTGTAAACCAACTCCACTTCAATTTTAAAATATGTCTAAAAAATATCCCTGAGAAATTATGACGTAGGGATAGAGAATTGACAGACCCATCAGGTAGGACAGCGAAAGGGTATTGTTGGCCTTGGGACCTGACAGCAAACTGCTACTCATGGCCCCCAAGGACAGGGATGGAGAAAAAAAGCATTTTCTAGGTGAGTAACTGCATACCAGATACCATGGTATGTGTTAATTTGCTCAGGCAATGAAACCACATCTGCTACAACAGCTGCAATTGAAGTCACTGCCTAGTTAAGCTTACACTAAATCCACCGTCATTCTCCAAGATACATCTAAGTCTTCTGTATAGGTCAAACAGGAAAGCAGGACAGGGACATAGTGTGAGAATCTCCCATCTTGCCTCTTTCAAGTCCTTGATGGTGGCATTATTCTCTGCACTTCCTCCAGGGATGTACAACTGCTTTAGCTTTACTATATTCCTAGGGAGAAGGAGTTCTAATGACTTCCACTTGGCCTTTCCCACCATAATAGCCCTCACTCTCACATCAAGGAAACAACATGAGTATGTAGTCCAATTCTGTATTTAGCAGCTGACACATGTGTTCTGGTTATGCATTCCGGACTGGGGAAATAAACAAGATGAGTTCGAGGACCCATAGAGCTGAGTTAACATTCCATTGAACACCTGACCTATGTAAGTCCCTACTCTGACTGATGTGCCACAGTGATGTTTAGGGTTTCCTGGAATCAATGTCAACTCAGAGCAAGGCTGAGTAGTCTCTCAAAGGTCTGATTATTTCCTGTTCTCCATTGTCCAGTGACTCTGGGGAAACTCATTTGGGAAAGGCTTGGAGAAAGATTTACAATGCAAATGTTCAATAGCATACCAGAGTCCTTTTTCAAAGGATCTAGGCCTCCCCTTCATTCAAGGGATTCTAGGTCTATAAAGTGACCCCAGTCAGGGAATTGCTTGAGGGCTCATGACTCTGACTTTGTGACTTGAATTTAGATTTGTTCACCTGACCCAGAACTTTTTTGCATATACATATCAGGAATTTAGTTGACTTCCTATATATTTCACTTACAGGAACACCATGATTAGCCAATACCATAGTTCCACATAAGGCAGACTACTCATGTGTGTGTGTGTGTGTGTGTGTGTGTGTGTGTGTGTGTGTGTATTTAGGGCTGCACCCACAGCATATGGAGGTTCCCAGGCCAGGGGTCAAATTGTTGCAGCTGTCAGCCTATGCCACAGCCATAGCAATGCCAGACCCGAGACGCATCTATGCCACAGCTCATGGAAACGCCATATCCTTAAACCAATGATCGAGGCCGGGGATCAAACCTGCATCCTCATGGATATTAGCTGGGTTCCTTACCACTGAGCCACTAAGGAAACTCCCAAGGCAGACTCTTCTGATAGCTGCTTTAACTCTGCTGTCCTTTGTGGTAACCACACCCACCTTGCCTTTGGCAATTGACTGCTGCTTCTTGGCCTCTGTCACCTTAGGATCCAATTATATTTAGATTTTTCCAGTTGAGGGGCTCTGGTTCCCACTGTAAGTGCTGCACTAGAGAGAAGACCAGTCATGCTGCTCTTCAAGAATGCTGGGCTCTGCTCATAGCAGTGATGAATTTATTTCTCACAGAAGTGCTGAATGGTATGTCTTCTGGACCTTCCCAGTGTGGTCTTAAATGAGAAATTCACTCTTTACATTTCAGTTTCCCAAAGCTTCTGAATCCCTTCTCTATATGAAACCAGGCATTTTCAGTTCCCTCATGGTGGGCTGCTTTTTAGCCTGTGTTTCAGACAACAAACCAAACAAACTGTTAAAGCCCTTTACAACTCCCTGAGCTGCATTAAAAGCAGAATCTCTGCCTACTGAACCCAGGTTAATAAATTTGGCCTGATCTATCTTTATGGTCCTTCCACTGTTATCCCACACCTTCGTATCCATTCCCACATGTGTTCTCCAAATTTTTGCTGATATAAAATTAGAAATATCAAGCAGTGCTTTTTCACTTAGTCGTGAGTCCCACTTTGAACCTCATTTTTGAAGGTCTGCTGGAACTTGAGTGTAGTTATAGGTCTGGAAGCAAAGAGGAGTAGTTGGAGTGAGTCTTAAGGAGAATCAGCATTGTCTTCTATGGCAACTGCCTCAGGGGAGAGACAATTACCATCTCCTCAGGCAATGCAGGGGTAACTCCCTCAGACAGAAGTAGAAAGGACTATATTTTACTGCGGGTGAGGAGCCTTCCACTGCCTCTGGAGAGACCTCTTCCACTGGCAAAGAAGACTCATCAGAATTTATGGGCTCATTGTACCCAGCTTCATCAGGGCCTTGCCAGGCATTGTCATCTCACCTTATAGGATCCCATTTGTCCCCAATCAATCCTCCGCACTTTAACAGTGGACGCTCTGCAAGGCTAGGATTCAACTTGAAATTTAATTCAATCAATTGCAGGATGAGATTCTACATTTAACTTTCAGCAATTTCAGCTCTGCAGCTGCAGGAGACAAGGCTCTACTTCAGGGGACACCTACAAGGTCTGTGGTCATTTATTACTCAGAATTCGGAGACTTCAGCTCATCTATTTCTTTAGCCACTTTGTCCAGGGACATTAGAAAAACCAATCAATATCACTATATTCCTTACTCTTCCAAAAATGTTCAAAAGTATATATAGTCATTTAGCTCCTTGCTTCTTATAAGTTTTGATTAGCAATATCCAATGCAGTTATTCTGTGTCTCTATAAAAGTTCATGGACTATCATTCCTCTCTTTACTACTAGAAATAAATAGATCCATTAGCATTTTTAAATGTAATCATATTAGCCAATTCCAAAAATACACAAACCTATTCAGAAAAAAATCCTTAAGCTTTGGTTCTTTTAAACACACCTTTAGAGTTCCCTGGTGGCACAGTAAGTTAAGGATCCAGCATGGTCACTGCTGTGGCTTCGGTCACCATTCTGTCACAGTTTTGATCACCTGCCCAGAATTTCCGCATGCCATGGGTGTGACCAAAAATAAAAAAAAAATAAGGTCACTCTCAGTACCAAAATCTACATTAGTCAGAGTTCTCCAGAGGAGCAGAGCCAACAGGATGGATGGATGTATAGCAAGATTCATAGAAAGAGAAATAATTATAGAAATCAGCTCCTGTGATTGTGGAGTGTCACAAGTTCCATGATTTATTCTCTGCAAGCTGGAGAACAGGAAAGTCAGTGGTGTAATTCAGTCCAAGTCTGAAGTACTGAGATTCATGGGTCTGATGGTAAGTCCCACTCTGTGTCCAAAAGCATGAGACCAGGAGCACTGACATCTGAGGGCAGAAGAAGATGGATGTCTCAGCTCAAGCAAAGAGAGTAAATTATCCCTTATTCTAATTTTCTGTTCTATTTAGGACCTCAATGGATTGGATAATGCCCTCCAAAGTAGGTGAGTTCAATCTTTTTCACTCAGTCTACTAATTCAGACAGTCTCCTCAGGACACATGTTCACAGACACACACAGAAACTATGTCTTGCAAAGCTATCTGGGCATTCCTTAGCCCAGTCAAGTTGACACATAAAATCAATTATCACACCAGTAAAGCCACAAAAGACTTGAATCTCATTTAAGCAAAATATTTTGGGTTTTTTTTTTTTGTTGTTTTCTTCTTTGTTCTTTTTTAGTGAATTCAATTTCTTTGATCAGTATGAGACTATACATGTTATTTATTTCTTGAATGAGCTTTGCTAGCTAGTGTCAGTCAAGGAATCTTCCCATTTCATCTATTGAACAAGTTTGGAGGGTAATATTTTCTATAATGTTTTCTGCCATACATTTAATATCTGAAGATTCTATATTGATATGACCTCTGGAATTACTGATTTTGGTAATTTGTGTGCCTTTACTTCTCTCTCTCTCTCTCTCTCTCTCTGTCATATCAGTCTCACTAAATGTATATTAATTTCAAAGAAACAGCTTCTGGGTTCACTGATTTTTTTCTATTGATTTCCTGGTTTCTATCTAATTTGTTTCTATTCTTTTTAAAAATTTTTTTACTATAGTTGATTCCAAAGTTCTGTCAATTTCTGCTACACAGCAGAGACCCAGTTATACATGTATATACATTCTTTTTCCCATATTATCATCCATCATGTTTTATCACAAGTGATTGGATATAGATCCCTGTGCTCTACAGCAGGATCTCACTGCTTATCCATCCTAAATGTAATAGTTCACATCTACTAACCCCAAACTCCCAGTCCCTCCCACTCCCTCCCCTCTAATATTTATTACTTTTCCTTCTTCTTTCTTTGCGTATAATTTGAATTTATTTTTCCAATTTCTTCAATTGTAAGTTTAGGTCATTGATTTTTGAGACTTTGCTTCTTTTCTAATATAAGCATTTAATAGTACAAATTCCCATCCATATGCATTGCTTTAGCTTCATCTAGCAAATTTTGACCTGTTGTATGTTCCTTTTCTAATTTTCCTTGAGATTTCTTTGATTCCTACATTACTTAACTTCCAGTATTTCAGAGTTACCAGATATATTTCTAAAACGATTTCCTATTTTAACTCTTTCGTATTCAAACAACATATTGTATATAATTTCAGTTTTTTGAATTTGTCAAGATGTGGTTTTTTGCCCAGTACAGTCTAGTTTGCACCCCTCTACCACAATGGAATGTTGCCCTTTATCCCTAGTAATCATTTTCACTATCTTGTATGTTTTGTGAGGCATTAAGCAAGTTGGCACTTCCAACTTGCTTTTGATTTGTGTTTGCAGGGTATACCTTTTTCCATTCCTATACTTGTAACTTATAGTTAGTTCGTTTTATTTAAAGTGAAGAAATAGTTCTTTTTATTTAAAGTGAAGGGTTTTTTGGTCATCCAAAGATGACAGTTCGGGAGGTGGGGGATGCACTGGAGTCATGGGATGGAAATCTTATAAAATTGGACTGTGATGATTATTGTACAACTACAAATGTAATAAATTCATTGAGTAATAAAAAAACCCCAATCCGAGCAATTAAAACTAATTTCAAAAATAAATAAATAAATAAAGGTTTTTTAAGAGTATATAATTTTTTACTGTCAATTTTTTATTAATTCCCCAATACAATTTTTCTCTACTGTACAGCATAGTGACCCAGTTACACATACATGTGTACATTCTTTTTTCTCCCATTATAATGCTACATCATAAGTGACCAGACAAAGTTCCCAGTGCTACACAGCAGGATACAGAAATGTGACTGATTTCTTATATCCTGCTACTTTGCTGAATTTGTTGATCAGTTCAAGCAGGTTTGGGGTTGAGTCCTTAGGGTTTTCTACGTATAGTATCATTTCATCTGCCTACAGTGACAATTTTACCTCTTCTCTTCCTATTTGGATACCTTTTATTGCTTTTCTTTGTCTGACTACTGTGGATAGGAATTCCAGTACTATGTTGAATAACAGTGTTGAGAGTGGGCATCCTTGCCTTGTTCCAGATTTTAGTAGGAAGGCTTTCAGCTTTTCTCTATTGAGTATTATATTTGCTGTGGGTTCGTTGTAAATGGCTTTTATTATGTTAAGGTATGTTCCCTCTATACCCACTTTGGTGAGAGTTTTTTATCATGAATGGCTGTTGAACTTTATCAAATGCTTTTTCTGCATCTATTGAGATGATCATGTGGTTTTTGACTTTTCTTTTGTTACTGTGGTGTATGACGTTGATTGATTTGCATATGTTGAACCATCCTTGTGAACCTGGGATGAATCCCACCTGTTCATGGTGTACGATCTTTTTGATACGTTGTTCGATTTGGTTGGCTAAAATTTTGTTGAGAATTTTTGCGTCTATATTCATCAAAGATATTGGCCGATAGTTTTCTTTGGTGGTGGTATCTTTGTCTGGTTTTGGAATGAGGGTGATGGTGGCATCATAGAATATCATTGGGAGTGTTCCTTCTTCTTCAACCATTTGAAAAAGTTTGAGGAGGATGGTTATCACTTCCTCTTTGTATGTTTGGTAGAATTCACGTGTGAAGCCATCTGGTCCTGGACTTTTCTTTGGAGGGAGTGTTTTTATGACATACTCAATTTCGTTTCTAGTGATCGCTCTGTTCAGTTGATCTATTTCTTCTTGATTCAGTTTTGGCAGGCTGTAAGTCTCCAGAAAATTGTCCATTTCTTCTAGGTCATCAAATTTGGTGGCATATAATTCTTGATAGTATTCTCTCATGGTTTTTTGTATCTCTGTAGTATCCATTGTGACTTCTCCTTTTTCATTTCTTATTTTACTTATTTGGGTTTTTTCTCTCCTCTTCTTGGTGAGTCTAGCCAGAGGTTTGTCAATTTTGTTTACCTTTTCAAAGAACCAGCTCTTAGTTTTCTTGATTTTTTTCTTTGGTTTTTTATTTATTTTTTTATTTTTTATTGTTATTTCCCCCAACACACTTTTTTCCCCCACTGTACAGCATGGGGACCCAATTACACATAAATGTATAAATAATTTTTTCTCCCATTGTCGTGCTCCATTGTAAGTATCTAGACATAGTTCCTAGTGCTCCACAGCAGAATTTTTTCTGTTGTTTTTTAATCTCTATTTAACCGATTTCCTCTTTGATCTTTATGATTTCCTTCCTTCTGCTGACTTTAGGTTTTGTTTTTTCTTCTTTTTCTAATTCATTTAGGTGGTGAGTTAAGTTTTCAATTTGAGATTTTTCTTCTATTTGAGGAAGGCCTACATTGCTACGAACTTCCCTCTGAGAAGTGCTTTTGCAGTGTCCCATAGATTTTGACATTTATCCAGCAAGAATATAATTTTAAAAAGAAGGGGAAATAAAGAATTTCTCCAACAAACAAAAGTTGAAGGAGTACAGCAATACTAAACCCATTCTAAAAGAAATACTGAAAGGGCTTCTCTCAATTAAAAAGAAAAAATAAAGGAAGAACTAGGATGGAGCAAACCACAATTGGAAAGCAGTGACTTAAATAAGCCAGCATACAGATCTAAATATGAAGATGCTAAAAAAAAAAAGACATCAAAATTGTACAATGTGGGCAAGGGAAGTACAAAAATATAGATCTTTTTATATTTTAATGCTGTGTTTGAGCCTATATGATTTTCAGACTAAAGGAAGCAGATATAGGAAAGGGTTAACGTACTTAAAAAACAGAGCAAACCACAAAAACTGAAAAGAAAGTATACAAGCATAAAATAAATGGAAACCATCCAACTGAAAAAAGGAAAGAGATACATAGAATCAACTGGAAAAAAAAGTTTAAAATGGCAATAAATACATATCTATCAATACTCACCTTAAATGTCAATGGACTGAATGTTCCAATCAAAAGACACAGAGTGGCAGATGGGATAAAAATGCAAAAACCCTCAATCTTCTGTCTACAAGAAACTCACCTTAGGACTAAGGACACATATAGATTGAAAGTGAGGGGATGGGAAAGATAATTCATGCCAATGGACAAGACAGGAAAGCAGGAATGGCAATACTCTTATCAGACAAAATCGACTTTAAAACAAAGGCCATAAAGAAAGGCAAATAAGGACACTATTTAACTGTTAAAGGATCCATTCAAGAAAAAGATATTACAATCGTCAATATCTATGCTCCAAATATAGGAGTACCCAGATACATACAACAAATACTAACAAACATAAGAGGAGTAACTGATGGGAATACAATCATAGTAGGAGACTTTAACACCCCACTCACATCAATGGAAAGATCTTCTAGACAGAAAGTCCATAAGGCAACAGAGATCCTAAAGGACACAATAGAAAAGTTAGACTTAACCCACATTTTTAGGACATTACATCCAAAAAAATCAGAATACACATTCTTCTCAAGTGCACATGGAACATTCTCAAGAATTGACCACATACTGGGGCACAAAGCTAACCTCAACAAATTTAAGAGTATAGAAATTACTTCAAGTATCTTCTCTGACCACAATGGTATGAAACTAGAATCAACCACAGGGAAAGAAATGAGAAAAAACCTACTACATGGAGACTAAACAACATGCTACTGGAAAACCAGTGGGTCAATGAGGAAGTCCAGAAGGAAATTAAAAACTATCTCGAGACAAATGATAATGAAAACAGTATACAATTTGCTTTTGCTTTTTTTATCCAGTCCAACAAATTCTGATTTTTAATCAACATGTGTAAGCAAATTACATTTAGCATGGAAAGTGTATGCCTTTAAATCTACTATCTTGTTATATTTCTCTTTTGTCACATCTGCTTTTTGTTTGTTTGTTTGTTTGTTTGTTTTTGTCTTTTTGCTATTTCTTGGGCCGCTCCCGCGGCATATGGAGTTTCCCAGGCTAGGGGTCGAATCAGAGCTGTAGCCGCCGGCCTACACCACAGCCACAGCAACGCAGGATCTGAGCTGCATTTGCAACCTACACCACAGCTCACGGCAGTGCCGGATCCTTAACCCACAGAGTGAGGCCAGGGATTAAACCCACAACCTCATGGTTCCTAGTCAGATTCGTTAACCACTGCGCCACGACGGGAACTCCACATCTGCTTTTTAATTCAATGTTTCCTATCTCCTCCTTTCTTTTGGGTCCATTGACCGGTTAGGATCATACCAGTTCATCATCACTACAGGCTTATTAGTTATATATCTTTGTTTAACATTATTTATAACTTGCTTAGGGTTTACAATATATCTTTTCAACTCACAGCATGCCTTTAAATAATTTTACACCAATACATGGACAATACAATATCTTCACTTTTCTTTCCTTCCTCCCATCCTTTGTACTATAGTTAGTTGTCTTACGCTTTAATTCTACACATGTGAGAAATCCCATATTACATTGTTAATACTTTCTTTAAATATCAATTATCTGTTAAAGAGATCAAATAAGAGAAAAGTGTTTGTATTTACCTACCATTTTACCATTTCAAGTACTACTCAATCCTTTGTGTAGATCCACATTTCCTTCTGATGTAATTTTTCTGCCTAAAGAACTTCTTGTATTGTATTTGTAAAGTAAATCTTCTGGGAATGAATTAAGTGGCTTTTTGTTTATTCACATGTGTAGATACTTTTATTTCATCTTCATTTTTGAAAAATTCTAGAGAATTCTGGATTGCATAGATTCTGGGGAGAAGTCTGCTGTCCTTTTTAAGTCTGTCCCACTGTATGCTATGTGTCTTTTTTATTTCTTGTATTCTTCTGTGAGGGCACTAATGTTGGTGTGTGAGTCAGCCTCATCAGTAGCTGAGCTGGGCTTTGGTTATTTCTATAGCTGTTTTTTGTTTGTTTGTTTGTTTTGTCTTTTTAGGGCCACATGAAGCATATGGAAGTTCTTAGGCTAGGGGTGAAGTTGGTGCTGCAGCTGCTGGCTTACACCACAGCCACAGCATTGCCAAATCTGAGCTGCATCTGTGGCCTAAACCACAGCTCACGGAAGCACTGGATCCTTAACCCACTGAGCAGGACCAGGGATTGAGCCCACATCTTCATGGCTACTAGTCAGGTTCATTACAACTGAGCCACAATGGGAACTCCTATAGTTACTTTCTTTTTTTTTTTTTTTTTTTTTTGTATGTCTGGCACAGTCTTTATTTCACCATCATTTTTTTTTTTTTTGTCTTTTGTCCTTTTGTCTTTTTTTGTTGTTTTTGTTGTTGTTGTTGTTGCTATTTCTTGGGCCGCTCCTGCAGCATATGGAGGTTCCCAGGCTAGGGGTTGAATCGGAGCTGTAGCCACCGGCCTACGCCAGAGCCACAGCAACGAGGGATCCGAGCCGCGTCTGCAACCTACACCACAGCTCACGGCAATGCCAGATCGTTAACCCACTGAGCAAGGGCAGGGACCGAACCCGCAACCTCATGGTTCCTAGTCGGATTCGTTAACCACTGCGCCACGACGGGAACTCCTCCTATAGTTACTTTCAATACTCCACAGACTTGACATTCCTTCAGCAGTGTTAATGTAGCATCTGGAACACTGGTGTCTCTCTCAGTGATCTTATTCCTCATTCAACTTTCAGCATGACATGTACACCTGGGCCACAAGGGCTCTCCCTCAGCAGTTGACAAGAGCTGCTCTTGGTGGAGGCTGAGGGGGTTCTCAGTATTTGTGCTCCAACCTCAGTCTTAGGCAAGTCCTTTATGCCTAATCTGCGGGGTGGGGCTTTCTCAGCTTCCTGCACCCTCTTTGTGTTAGCCGAATTTTTCCTTGTATCAGTGGGGGTCTTGAATGCAAGCAAGTTATCTGCCTCTCCCCCAGAGTAGCAGACCTCCGCCTAACATCAGTATGGGGTTTGGAACCAAAGGAGCCTTTTCACTTCTCTTCCAGACACATCCGTTGCTTTCACCCCTCCCTCGACATCACTAAACCTTCGCTAGGGACCCAAGATGAAAAGGTTTTTCCTGTCCCTCCCACAGTGGCTGATGTCTCTGTTTCAACAGGACAAGGTTTGAGGAAGCAAGCAGGATTTCTTATGTATGTGCTATGGAGGTGGCTCTCTCAGGTCTCTAGGAATTCCCTCAATCTTCACCATGAATGCAAACAGAAGTCTGCAAAACACAGCTGGCAGATGAACTTGGATTTTTGGGGGGGGGGGGTCCTGAGACTTTCAGGGAATCCAAACTCTCTCAATAGCTTATATTTGTCCATTATGAATTTGTTACCATTTCAGTTGTCTTCTTCTCGCCCACTTTTATGAATGTCACTTCTTCCACATGTGCTTTTCCAGAGGCGAAGAATTTTGTATGTCCCAACTCTCTTCAGAGGGGCTTATCACCCTTCAGTTTCAGTTTACATGTCTGCCTTGTTGCCTCACCTCTCTCAAAGTTTAAAAAAACAAACAAACTTGTAGGTTCATCAAATGTAACAAGTGCACTAGATGTTTATAATGGGGGAGGTTATGCATGTGTGAAGGCAGGATGCCTATGGGAAATCTCTCCACCTTCCTCTTAATTTTGCAGTGAACTGACAACTGCTCCAAATAAATATTTTTTAAAAAATCTATAATGTTGCAGATTATTGGGCTTTTTCTTACTGTCGGAGTGAAAGTGACTTTCTCTTGAGGCTTGTAGAACTCTCATTTGCTAATACTATCTATGACTGCTAGCAGAAAAATTACATTCAAACTTTTGAATTAAATTATAATCCAAATATGGCTTTCAAGCTAAATTCAGCCCATCGCAGGTTTATGTATAGCCGTTGAGCTAAGGATGCTTTTTACTTTTATTTTTTGTTTGTTGTTGTTGTTCTTGTTCTTACATTTTATTTTTTATTTTTAATTTTTTATTATGATTGATTTACAATCATACAGTTGATTGATTTACAGTCATTTTCTGCTGTAAAGCAAAGTGTCCTTGTCATACATATATGTACATTCTTTTTCTCACATTACCTTCTATCATGTTCCATCACAAGTGACAGAAATATAGTTCCTTGTGCTATACAGCAGGAACTCATTGCCTTGCACTCCAAAATGCGAGAGTTTTTGTCTACTAACCCCAAACTCCCAATCCATCCCACTCACTTCGCCTGCCCCCTGGCAAACACGAGTCTTTCCTACATGTCCATGATCTTTTTGTTTTTGTAGATAGATCATTTGTGCCATGTATTAGACTGCACATATAAGTGATATCATATGGTGTCTATATTCCTCTTTCTGACAGTATGAGAGTCTCTAGTTCCATCCATGTTGCTGCAAATGACATTATTTTGTCCTTTCGTGTGGCTGAGTAGTATTCCATTGTATCTATGTACCATAACTTCCTGATCCATTCATCCATTTAGGTTGTTTCCATGTCTTGGCTATTGTGAATTGTACTGCAATGGACATATGGGTGCATGTATCTTTTTCAGTTAAATTTTTGTGGGGATCTATGCCAAGGAGTGGGATTGCTGGTAGTTCTATATTTAGTTTTCTAAGGTATTTCCATGGTGTTTTCCATAGTGGTTGTACCGACTTACATTCTCACCAACAGTGTAGGAGGATTCCCTTTTCTCCACATCCTCTAAAGCATTTATTAATTGTTTCTTTGCTAATGATGGTGGTGAGGTGGTAACTCACTGTAGTTCTGATTTGCATTTCTATAATAATTAGTGATTAGTGATGTTAAGCATTTTTGCATGTGCCTGTTGGCCATCTGTATGTCTTCTCTGGTGAAATGTCTATTTTGGCCTTCTACCCATTTTTCAATTGGGACGATTTTAGTTGTTGTTCAGTTGTATGAGTTGTTTGTATACCTTGGAGCTCCCCCACGTCATTCAGGTCATACTTGTTTGAATCCCAAAGGCAAGGAACATTCAGCCCGTCCAAACTAAGCCATCCACCCCGAGTCCCTACACACATCTGCACCTCCTCTAGTGTTTGCCTGACTCAGTGCAAGGCAGCCTTCTCCCCGGCTGCTTTGGCCAGAGATCCTTACAGTCATCTGTGCCTGCCGCCTCTGTCTCACCATCCCCTCGGGCACCAAGCCCCGCCTTTCTGCTCCTAAGTCTAGGCAAGATCTTGCCACTTCTCTCCATCACCACAGTGAGATCCCTAGTCCAGGTCACCCTCAGCTCTACCCTGCACGACCACCACCAATCCTGATCCTTTGCCACCCTTTTTCCATTCCACTGCCCGAGGAACCTTTCTGAAGTCCTAATCTAGGAACGCCACACCTGTTCAAACCTCTGTGGGGGCTGTCCGCTGCTCTAGGGATAGTGTCCGGCCTCCTGGACTAGGCACATCAGGAGTCGCGTGCCCCTGAGTGCCTGATCCTCACCGGACCCCTCCTGCTCCATTCCCCCCACTTGACATTCCAACCACCCCAAACCCCTTTCTGTACCTCACATGGCCAGTGTGCTCACAATCGTTCCTGCTGACCACTCCCAGACTGCACATCCTCACAGGTGCTGTTCCCGCCATCCTCATCTGCTGGTTTCCTTCTTCGGTTCGGTGTCACGTTGGGTGGTGCAATTTCCATTTTACCTGGGCCGCACCTGGATGAGAAGTCAGTTAACTCCTACTTTTATAGAATGGGATGTGGTGGGGATTTCTTGTTGAATTCCCCAAATCAAAACAAGGTTTACTGTGGTTCACAGTGAGCTGAGCTGAAATGCAATCTGATGCCTGCCTTTTTTGGGAAAAGCTTCCTTGCTAATAAGCACAGGGGACAGATGGCAAAGGTCTCTCTGCTTATTGTATTTGGGCCCACTTTTGCCTTTGAACATGGACTTTGGAATCAGATCACAATTTTGGAACTATCAATGGATCCAGGGTGATCACCTGCCTGACAGTGAGGAGGGATAACCCAGAACATGGGAGATACCTGTCACTTTATGGTGTCTGTGACCCAGTAAATGGAACAGGCCCGATCTGCTCTGCCCATGGACTTTGTTTTGATGACACGTTCACTATTTCCCACTCGATTTTATAGTCGGAGTTCTCTGTTAGGACAACAGAAAGTACAGTAACTTTCCTCTCTTTGCAGTGGAGCTGATTTTCTAGTTCTTGGGGCCCTGAGGGTGGCAGGGATCAGCTGCCTGCTCAGGATGGGGGGACCCTCCAAGGTCATGTGCCAGTGCCTTCCTGCAGCTCCTCAGGTGTCTGCACAGGGTGCTGTCAACCCCTGGAGGCACCCAGACGATCCAGTTCCTAGAAGGTCCGGGAGAGAGAGTGTGTAGGTTCTACCAGCTACACACTCAGCTGTGAGGATCCCCTTCATTCACTACAACTCCTCTAAGCAGAACACACCTAAGTATGAAATGAAGCGTGTGTCTCTGATACGTAAGGTCAAAGAAAAAGATGGAAATGGCACCACCCCCCCTACCCCACAGCCACCCCAGTCAGAGGGTGGAGTAGACTCCTGGGGCCGTGGCCTGGATCCCTCCACACTGATGTGTCCCTAACAGGGGTGCAGTGTAAACGGCTCTTCCTCAAGCCTGGCTCTTGAGCTCATGTGAGCAGGGCAGACACGGTTTTATTTCCCCAAGGGCCAGAGAGGTAAGTATCAACCCACCGCCTTCCACAGACAAGGAAATAAGCTCAAAGAGGTTAAGTCGCTGATGCAGTGGAGGGTGGATCTGGGAGTCACGCCCCGGGTCTGTCAGACTCCTGAGCCAGTCTTCTTTGCCGTCACTTCACAACAAACTTGGTTTGGGTTTTTGTTGCTGAGATGCAGATACTGTTCCATGATGGGACAGTCACTGTTGTCCCAGTACCGTGTCCACCGGTGACGTCCAGGCACCCAGCAGGGCAAAGGCACCGTGAACGGCTCTCAGACCCTCTCTGTGTCGCCTTCAGGGGAGCTGCTCTGAAGCCCAGAGACCTGGAGTCCACTGGTGGGAAGGGCCTGCCTCAGAGCCAACAGGCAGGCAGGACGTTGACTTTCCCTGCAGGGAGGCACTGCACCATGCCAGAGAGGCTTTGCCATCACCCCCCAGGCCCGGTTACGGCCCAGTTAGGACTCGACCCGTCTCCCTCTGTTTAGCAGATACTAGGAATTGAGAGGCGAGCAGAGGCAGAGGAGGTGCTTTCAGTGGCTGCATGGCCTCTCGGGAGGTGACCCAGCCGCCATGGTGGTCTGGAGCCCAAAGACTGAGAATGGAAAATGGCTGCACTGGTTTTGCTGTCGGTGCCCTTCAGCCTGTGTGTCTGTAAACTGGAAGATCACGGTGCCTCCCTCAGGAACCTCCCCACCCTTGAGAAGTGTGTCTTGACCAAACACCCACAACCCCTCCCCCTGATACTTTGGCAGGGGTCAGTGCCCTCCTCTGTGTTCCTAGGTTTCTAGGACTTAAATCCCGCCATCACTCACACAACAGGTGGCTGTCATCTGCTTGCAGGTTCCAGCCCACATCATCCCTACATCCCCAAACTAGGCCCAGGAGGCTGAGATGTAGTGTCTTGGCGGTGCTGAGACTGTTTCCTCAATGAACAAAGGACCCTGACTCCAGGTCTATTGTTAATAAAAGGCGGCTCTTCTTGAGCCAGTTATTTCTGCGTAAAAATGACCCAGGAGAATGGGGTAACGAGGACATCTGTGGAGTCAGTCTCTTCCCTGTGAGGGGAGGAGGACTGCATCTGTCATACCCGCCTCTTTCCGGAAACTCCTAATACACGCGGCCACAATGCCTACTACACACGTGTGTGTCACTCTGGTACCTCCACTGCCCGCAGTTCTGCCCTCACAGTTGAACCTGGGTCACGATGCTTGGAGCAACTGTACTGAATGTTTCCTAAGCATCAAGCGGCCAGTGCTCAGCGTGGGTGTTGCAAGCATGTAGCCAGTGGATGGGCTGTTGAATGAACCTGGCCAAGGCAGATCTGGTGGGAATGCTGGGAGAAGCTGCCACAGAAGCAGCCACGTTGAAAAAAAGGCTGGAGAGCTTTTTTCCCTTCTTGCCTCGCTCGGGTTTATCTGAAGCTTTCTCCGTCCCAGAAACAGATTTGTGTCCTCCCAGTTGTAGGAGAGAGCAAGTCAAACTTTTAACATTTTTGGCTGACACGAAGGTCACCTTTCCAAGGCCTGGACACACCCCCCCCCCCCCCCCGCCTGGGCCTAGAGGAAATAACAAACACCAAAGTCCGGTGCTCATGACAGGTACCCCCTCACATCAGGCAGCTCAGCAAAGCAGCCCAGGGATGCAGTGAGCTAACCCTCTGATGCGGGATTTCTTGGTCCTCTTTTTGGCCACACGCATTGCACATGGAATCTCCCAGGCAGGGATTAAACCCTTGCCGCAGCTGTATCCAGAGGCACAGCAGTGACACCACCAGAGCCTTAACCCGCTGAGCAACCAGGGAACTTCTGGATCTTTTCCTTTTAACTTAGTAAGGAACGGTTACCTCTCACACCCGTCAGTGGCTCAGTGCTGCTCTATAGCATGGGTACATCCATAGTCACCGAGCATGAAAGGATCATCATCCTACCGCTTCGTCCACCCTTCAAACGAGGCTTTCACTGCATATCAATGAGGCAGGAGCTCACTGGTGAATCTCATGGCTGCCCCCACTGTTTCAGACGTCCAAAACCACTCTTGCTTTTGGTGAATCCCTAGGAGGGCTCACAGGACCCAGCATACAGTCATCCCCATGGCTAGGAATCAGTACTGCAAAAGGATAGAAAGACAAACAGCCAGGGGGAGTGGTGCACTGGGCATCATCCAGAGGAAACCAGCGTACGCTTTCGAGAGTCCTTTCTCCCTAGAGTCACACAATCTGTCCCTCCAGCAACGAGCCATGACAGCTCCTTCAAACACTGTCTGCCAGAGAAGCTCATGAGAAACCCAGGGCCCAAGCTTTTAACTGGGGACTGGTCCCTCGCACACTCTCTGCCCAGCACGTACCAGGATTCCAGGGTCCCGGGAGGCAAGCAGGCGTTTAGCATCGAACATATTGTTTGGACAGTTTCGGAAGAGGAACCTACCCTTCTCGGGGAGGGAACGGTGGGAAACCACCTGAAATCCAAGTTCCCGGATGCAAGGTAAGGTCAACAAGCTACAGTTTCTAAGGATTATCGGCTCCAGCCTGCTACGTTATATATATGCATATATATGTGAGTGAAATAAGTCAGAGAGAAAGACAAATAATGCATGTTCTCTCTTACATGTGAAATCTGAAAACGTCTAGGTTACAGAAATAGAGTTTATTTATTTATCTTTGATAGGCAAGAAATAGATTTATTAAGATAGGACGCTTATGAGAGATGTAAGCAGGCAGGCATGGAAGCTCTACCAGAAGTAGAGTTTGGAAGGGTGCTTGCGAGGGGCTGGGGGAAATGGTGGTCAAAGGGTACAAACTTCTAGCTATAAGATGAATAAGTTATGGGGATCTAACGTAGAGCATGGTGACGATACTTAATATTGTATTATGTACTGAAAATTAAGTGGCACAGTGAGTTAAGGATCCAGTGTTTTCACTGCCATGGCTCGGGTGGCTGCTGTGGAGTGGGGTCGAGCCCTGGCCCAGGAACGTCCGCTTGCTTCAGGAGCAGCCCAAAACAAAACAAAACAAACAAATAAATGAACTAAAACACAAAGAAACAGAGCAAGAAATAAAAGAAAGGAATAGAAAAGAATGAGAGAAGAACTGAAATGTTATCACCAAAAAACTTTTTAAAAACATAATGATGTGAGCGGATACAGTGCTAACTAACCTTATTGTGGTAATCATTTTGCCTTTGTTACCCCGAGTAAAACAGAAACATCCTCACCTCATGCCCCTTCCCCTGATCCAGCCTTTTCCGTTTACATTGCACCTGCCACCTTTGATGTGCTTGCTCTATGTGTTTACGGAGCACCTTAGGAAAGGAGAAACTTTGTCAGTTTTGTCCTGTCAGAAACTCCCAGATGCACTCAGGTACGTGATAGGTGCTCAGAAAACACTTGTTGAAGGATGGCTGGGAAGCAGTCCTTTACACATATGGTTCCACAGATTATACACCGTTAACACCCAGCGACCCAAAAGCTTAGAAAAGACACACGCCCAGGTATATAAGCACATCAAGGCTAAGGCTCTTTGTACTATGGCTCGCAAAACCCACTCATAAAATACCTCTCTCATCAAAAACTCCCGCAAACCCTCAGAGATAGCAGCTGTACCCAAACAGCATCTGTAATGTCAGACGTAACGATACGCATCTCCAAACTGCATGACCCACGTTACCTCTCTATCAAACAATCCCAGAGACCTCTCTCTGCACTTTACACGAATCGGTGCGACTGACGGTGTGGAACCACAAGCTCCAGACTGAAGGCTAAACAAGACGGAAAGAGCTCAACGTGAAGACAGCACGGTCACGCCGCACAACCAGCGACTGAACCTAACCTCGCCACTGACCGGAGCAGCTACGAAGCCACTTCTGGGCAGTCAGCAGCGTTGAACAACTCGGAGAAAAAGCACCGTGACAGTCCCCGCCCCCCGTACCCGCACGCAAGCCCGCAAAAGGGCGGAGACGCAAACGCAGACGTACACCTCTCACCCCGCCCTCCAACTCTGTGATCACCGTGCCAGTCCCAGACAGGCTGCCAATCGGAACCGAGCCGACCACTAGGAAGGGTGGGAGTAGCGGACTTACGGAGCGGTTTGGACCCCGGAAGAGCAATCTCTCCGTGGCCAATCACCGCCCAGAATACTTTCTGACCCTGTCTCCCATTCCCGGGAGCCAATCTCTAGCCCCGTTGCGATCCCCAGTTGGCTGTGACCATATGGAAACGAAGGGGTGGATTTGGAGTCGATACAAAGATGGTTGAATCCTGAGACTCGCTGTCCACTCGTGCTCGAATGCCACAGGAAGAGAGCGCGGAAGGAATGGGGTTGTACCCAGCGGCGCCATGCTTGCCTCTCCGGGAAATGCGGTTGATGCCCTACGCGGCGAAAGGGTACCCTCGTGTTGTCACATAATGGATTATTCCAGAACGGATTATTCCATTATTCAGAATGGATTATCCCTCCTACCCCCAGTGGTACCTCCCTGAGTGGGATGGTCTCACCTCCGCCCCTCAGTGGTACTTCCCACGACGGATGTTTCATCTCGCGCGCCCCTTGGTGGTGGGATAGGGGAAGAGCAGATGCAGACGTTCGTGTACCATTGCGCGTTAGTCCCCAAAGGCAGGGAGGGCCGAGATAGGACGAAAACCCCACAACTCAGTGGTGTCTTGGACTTGGGGAGAAGGCTTCCTAAACGGAAAACTTCCTGCTTTTAGTGGCACCATTAAAGAGGGAGCTTTACAAGGGGTTTTCTCTGTGCCGGGCATTGGGCTTGCTTGTGCCTCCCCCGGGTAATACTGACTAGGTCTGGTGGGGGAAGCCAGCCAGTTCCTCAACAGGCAGGACTGGGCTCCGAGATCCTGGTGCAGGGCAGGCCGTTGTTCTTGAATGTGATTACAAGTGAAAAGGACAGCAGGACCGTCTGTACTGTTAGGAAAATGGCCATCTCCCAGGGGTCGCAAGGACAGTGAGTACGTGAGATAAAGTCCATGGGCTTTGTCATGTACCCTGTTGGAATCCTGGGCCCGTCTAGCTATGCCTCGCAGAACAGCTAGGTGTGGAATACAACTCGGAGAAAAAAGGACAACCGGAAAAGTCACCGCGGCCACACACGCATGCACGCACAAGCACACAGAGCTCTCAAAATTCTAACTCTGCGACCAGTACCAGAGAGACGGCCAATGGGAATGTGGCACGTGGGACTTCAGGCCCCGCTTTGGGACCCCGAGACCTATTTTTGGCCTCTCGTCGTGGCCAATCAATAACCCAAAACGAATCTTGACCCCGCATCCCGGAGCCAATCTCCTGCTCCGACGCTGACCCCAGTAGGATGTGACCATTTAGAAACGAGGGGGTGAGGTTAGAGCAGATACAAAGAAGGCTGCAGCATGGGACTCAGTGTCCGCTCCGGCTCAAATGCTGTAGGAGAACAGAGTGGAGCAAAGAAAGTTGGACCCAGTGGCACCATGCGTGCCTCTCCCGGGAACTGTGGCTGATGCCCTAGGTGGTTTAAGGGGACCCTCAGTGTTGGAACATAACGCATTATTCCATAATGGAGCCGCCTCCCTAACGGTACCCTCCTGAGTGGATGGCCTTACCTCCGCCCCTCAGTGGTACATCCCAGGACAGAACTGTTTCATCTCGCGCGCCCCATGGTGGTGGCATCGCAGAAGAGCCCATTCAGACGCCCTTGGACCATTCCAGGCTGATCCACAGAGGGAGGGAGGATACAGCTAGGATGAAAACCTCACAATTCGCTGGAGTGGTGGACTCGGCAAGAAGTCTTCCTAAACAGATACTTACCTCCCTGAAGTGGCACCACTATAACAGGGAGCTTTAACAAGCGTTTTCTCTGTGCTGGGCATCGGGCTTGTTTATGCCTCACTGGGTCATACAGAACAGGCCTACTGGCGGAAGCCAGCCAAAGTCCCTCAGGGGCAGGAGGGAGAAAGGTCCCGACTGGGCTCCGAAGTCCTGATGAGGGGGCAGGCCTCTGTCCTTGACTGTGAGTACTGGGGGAAAAGGACAACGGGACCTTTGCTTGTTAGGTAAAGTCCATCTCGCAGGGGTTGCTATGCCCCTGAGTATGTGAGATAAAGTCCACAGGATTTGTCACTATCCTGTTACCTCTGAACATGTTCCCTGGCAGAATTCTAGGCCTGTCTAGCTCTACTTCTCTGAACAACTTTGAATCTCTCTATTCATTCCTTCCCTCCAAGGATGCATCAAACTGAATTATCGGTGTCAGGAGAGAAAAAAAAAAAAAACCTCTCATGGAGCTTACATTCTTTTGAAATCATACAGCCCCCAAAGGTATGTGATTTGTCAGGTGTTGGTAACTGCTGTGATTAAAATTAAATCAGAATTGTCAAATAGAGAGGAGGGGGCCTATCTAGAAAGAGCAGTCAGGGAAGGTCTTTCTAAGATTGTGACATTTGAGCGGAAACCTAGAGGAGAGGAACATCTGAAAGAGATGCATGCCCCCCCCTCCCCCGAGTTCGGTACGGGTCAGTGGAAAAGTTCCGGGGTGTAACTCAGTCTGTCATGTGTGAGAAGGTGAGGAGGCTGATTTGGCTGGCTCAGCATGATGGAGGGAGGGGTAGGAGATCTGGTGAAGGGGTAATGAGGGCCAGGTCCTGTAGAGCCTTCTGGGCCATGGTGAGGACTTTGTCTTGAGCCTCCAGAGGCCTTTTAGCAGAGAATTCCCGTGTGTCTCTCTGAGGCCAGAGGCCCAAGTCGCCCCCTTGAGGAGGTGGAGCTCTTGGTTTACCCCAAAGAAGAGCCCCCTCCCCAGCCTCTCTGGGGAAGCTGAACATGCTCTCCTGGAAGATTATGGAGACTCAAGGGGAATCCCCCCAACTGCTCCCCATGAATATCCATGTCCAAAGATGATATGCTCATGTGGGGAAAAGCAAGGGCCCTCATGGTGTGAGCGAGGTCACACCCTGTCCTGTACAAAAGCACAGGAGGGAAACGAATAGAGATTGGAACAGAGAGTAGAAGAAGAATAAATATAATCAATGAAACCGAATGTTGTTTCTTTGAAAAGAGCAGTACGAATTCATAAAATTGCACCCAGAGAGACACAGAAAATGATAAATCCTGCCTCATAGCACAGGGTGCTATATCTAGTCACTTGTGATGGAACATGATGGAGGATAATTTGGGAAAAGAATACACACACACACACACACACACACACACACACACTTCTGGGTCAGTTTGCTGTACAGCAGAAATTGACAGAACAGTATAAATCATTACAATAGAAAAAATAAAAATCTTAAAGAATGATAAAAAGACACAACAATATGAGGAATGACACAGATATAAATGTAAAATGATCTAACAAAATGGGGACACATATTGTGTTCATAGGTTGATAAATGCAATATAATTGGGATGTCAACAGTCCCCAAAAAGATCCATCAATGTCATACAATTCCAATGTAAAATGCCAGCAGGATTTTTTGGTACATATAGACTGATTACAAACTTTCTGTGGTAAGGCAAAGGCAAATGAACGAGAATAGCCAAATTAATTTTCGAAAAGTAAACTGGAGGACTAACACCAACTTTAACATTTACCATGCAGCTTCAGCCAACATATGTTAACGTAAGTGTCCAAGTAAGGATGAATGGGTAAAGAAAACGTGGTGACATACACAATGGGGTATTATTCAGCCATAAAAAGTAGAGTCCTGCCTTTTGCAACAACATGGATGGACGTTGAAGGCTAAGTGAAAGAGGTCAGAGAGAGAAAGGCAAATGCATGTTCTCTCTTACATCTGGAATCTGAACAAAGTCTAAGTCACAGAAATAGAGTTTAGAATGGTGCTTGCCAGGGGCTGGGGGAAATGGTGGTCAAAGGGTACAAACTTCTAGCTATAAGATGAATAAGTTATGGGGATCTAACGTAGAGCATGGTGACGATACTTAATATTGTATTATGTACTGAAAATTAAGTGGCGCAGTGGGTTAAGGACCCAGTGTTTTCACTGCCATGGCTCGGGTGGCTGCTGTGGAGTGGGGTCGAGCCCTGGACCAGGAACTTCCTCATCCTTCAGAGCAGCCAAAAACAAAACAACACACACACACACACACACACACACACACACACACACACACACAGAGAGAGAGAGAGAGAGAGAGAAATAAAAGGAAAAGAGAGAAGAACTGAAATGTTATCACCAAAAAATTCTTAAAAACATAATGATGTGAGTGGATACAGTGCTAACTAACCGTATTGTGGTAATCATTTTGCCATATATGTGTATCAAATCATGATATTGAGCACCTGAAACTTTCATGGTTTGAGTCGGTAATACCTCAATAAACCTGGAAGAATGAAAGAGTCTCTGGTTTTTCAAGTGGGATTGCCTTTGCCTTCAAGCTGTATTCTCTGTCCCCTTGACACATCCTCCTCATTCCTTGAACTTTTCCTTACTGCTGACATGACAAGTGAAGCCAGCCTCATTTATACTCTCCCTCCTCGGCCTGGGAACCCAGCATTTAGTGGAGAATGGAATTTGGAAGCTAGGATCTGGGACGGGGTGTACTTATTGCCATTGGGATCTTGCTGCTTCCACATCTACATGTAAGTATCTGTCTACATGTGCACACTTATCTACTGAAAACCAGGCCTTCTCATGGAGAACTTCCAATTCCAGCAGAACACCTCAGAATGTGTTCTGCTTTACTTCTTTTCCATATCAGAAATTCCCTTTTCCAGAAGGGGCAGACGTGGCGCCCACTATCCTCAAACATTTGCTGAGGTGATGAATTCCCAACGTAAACAAGCCATCCCTCCTCCACTGAGGTCCTCCTCACATGCTGCACTGACCCATCCCTTGCCCTTGACCTCCTCACCCCAACTCAAGCTTGAATCCCTGAGCCAGTTAGCCTGCACCCTCGCCCAAACCCAGGGGTATTCTCCTTACTGCCTTGCGCTCTGACTCTGCAAGTTGAATGTCCCTACACGCCTACACTTGTCTTGTCCTCAAGCACCAAGTGGCTTTAGGACTGAACTGCTCAGGCCCAAGAGAGAGGGAAGGAAAGAAATGGCAGAGACGGGGAAAAGGTGAGTATATCCTCATATGATCAGTTAAACAAGGTGAACTGGGCCAAATCCAAGCAATATGATGAAGCCAGTGGGTTTTTTCTCACTGTCTTCCAGCTTCTCCTTCCTGCCCCTCTCCTTTGCCCCAGTCCCTTTCTCATTCCTAAAGCCCTGCCCCCCATCAAGAGTAGAAACGTTATGAGGGGCAGGACTCCCGTATTATAAGTGATGTTGGCTGTTTGGCTGACATTCAGTGTGGATGGTGTCCTCCCTGTGGCTCTACCACTCAAGCCCTCTGTCTCTCATGACGGACTAGAAGGTTTCACCCCTCTTCGGTAATGTCAAGCATAAGCAGGGAGAAGGTGCAAGACACATCTTGGAGCCCCGGGTCCTTCATCTGTGAAACGGGGAGGACCACAAGCTGTGGGACAAAGAGCCAGAGCAGCACCAGACACCAGTTCAATGAGTGCTCGGAGCCAAAGCCAGGGCATCACAGGACTCCTTCTTGAGACCCAGAAGCACCTCAAGTAGATGTCCCCGCCAGGACTGCTGCATCTGCTCCTTCTTCCGCCTGGAATGCTCTTCCTTCAGGTAATCCCATGGCCTTCTCCCTCGCTTTCTCCAGCTGTCTGCGCGATCGTCACCTTTCAGATAGACCTGCCTTTGCCTTTGTTACCCCGAGGAAAACAGAAACATCCTCACCCCATGCCCCTTCCCCTGATCCAGCCTTTTCTGTCTACATTGCACCTGCCACCTTTGATGTGCTCTAATGTGTTTACCGAGCACCTCTATGAAAGGAGAGGCTCTGTCAGTTCTGTCCTGTCCGAAACTCCTAGAACAGTACTCAGAAAACACTTGCTGAGCCATGGCTGGGAATCAGCCCTTTACACTGTTACAGTACACTGTTACACAGGTACTGCCCATGATGGCCATTGGCCCCATTTAATTCATTATGATACATAGTGCAACTCCAGAAGAGAAGTGACTTGCTCAAGACACACAACCAGCACGTGGGGTTCGCGGCTTTGGAATCCTATCTACCAGGTTCCAAACCCCTCCGTTCCTGGACAGAGACTTTAAGGCCAAAACGGTAAGAGACGTTACTCCTGACACCCAAACCCCAAACAGCTGAGATCCTCTACGCCTTTGGACAAAGCCTTCCCAAAGCAGCTCAGAGACTTCATAAGTTGGTAGTCAGAATCGCAAATAGCTCAGACACCTCACAGTCCGGGGTGCACACGCCTACAGAGCAGTCTAAAACCCAGTGACTCCAAAGCTCAGAAAGTGCATACCCAAATATACAAGGCAGACAAAGCCTAAGGCTCTTTGAACCATGGCTCCCAAAATCCAGTTAGATAAACTATTCCGTTCACCAAAAACTCCCCAAAGCGCTCAAAGACATCACATGGACCCAACTAGCATCTATGATGTCAGGCGTAGCGATACATAGCTTCGAACTGCATGACACACGTTACTTCCCAGGGAGAGACACCAAACAAACTCAGAGACCTCTCTCTGGACTTTACGTGAATCTGTGCGATTGACCATGGGGAACCACAAGCTCCAGAATGTGGGCTCGACAAGACTGAAAGAGCTCACGTGAAGACAGCACCGTCACTCCGCACAGCCAGCGACTGAGCCTAACCGCGCTACTGACCGGGGCAGCTACGATACCCCTTCCGGACAGTCAGTAGCACAGACCCGCTCGGAGAAAATGTAGTGTGAAAAATACCCGCACGCGCAAGCGCACGGAAATGCACGCACGCACGCATGCGCAAGCGCAAAGACGCATACGTTCACCTCTCACGCTGCGCTTCAACTCTGCGACCTCGGGGCCCCCCCAAACAGACGGCCAATCGGAACTGGGCAGACGACTACGGAGGGTGGGAGTAGAGGACTTCCGTCGCTGGTTGGGACAACGGAAGAGCAATCTCGCCCTGACCAATCATCACTCATAATCCTTTCCGACCCCTCCCACCGCCTCCGGGAGCCAATCCCTTGCCCCGTTGCCGTCAGCCCCAGCTAGAGGTGACCATATAGAAACGAAGGGGTGAACTTGGAGTAGGTAGAAAGAAGGCTGCATCCTGGTATTCAGTGTGTACTCGTGCTCGAATGCTCCGGGAAGACGGAGAGGATACAATGGGGATGGACCCAGCGGCTCCATGAGAGCCTCCTCCGGGAACTGTGGTTAACGCCCTCCGCAGTGTACGTGAACCCTCAGTATTGGAACACGATGGATTATTCCAGAACGACCGCCTCCTACCCTCTAATGGTACCTTCCGAGTGAATGGTCTTACCTCCGGCCCTGTCAGTGGTACGTCCCATGACAGATGTTCCATCTCGCGCGCCCCTTGGTGGTGTCATCGGGGAACAGCCGATGCAGATGTTAGTGGACTATTCCAGGGTGGTCCCCAAAGGGAGGGAGGGCAAAGTTAGGATTAAAACCTCACAATTCGCTGGAGTCTTGGACCCGGCAAAAAGTCTTGCTAAACAGAAATGTACTTCTTTGTAGTGGCACCAAGCGTTTTCTCTGTGCTGGGCATTGGGCTTGCTTGCGCCTCCCTGGGTAATATAGAATAGGTGTAGTGCGGCAAGCCAGCCAGGGTTCCTCAAGGGGCAGGGGGGAGAAAGGTCCCGACGGGTCTCTGATGTCCTGGTGAGGGGCAGGCCTCTGTCCTTGACTGTGAGTACTAGGGGAAAAAGAGAGCAGGACCTTTGGTTCTGTTAGGAAAAAGGCCCTCTTGGAGTTCCCGTCGTGGCGCAGTGGTTAACGAGTCCGACTAGGAACCATGAGGTTGTGGGTTTGATCCCTGGCCTTGCTCAGTGGGTTAAGGATTCGGCGTTGCCCTGAGCTGTGATGTAGGTTGCAGACGTGGCTCGGATCCTGCGTTGCTGTGGCTCTGGCGTAGGCCGGTGGCTACAGCTCCGATTGGACCCTTGGCCTGGGAACCTCCATATGCCTCGGGAGCGGACCTAGCAAAGACAGAAAGACAAAAAAAAAAAAAAAAAAAGGCCATCTCCCAGTGGTCTCTCTGTCCCTGAGGACGTGAGATAAAGTCCACAGGATTTGTCACCATCCTGTTACCTCTGAACATGTTCCCTGGCAGAATTCTTGGCTTGTCTAGCTATGCCTCCCTCAAGAACTTTGCATCTGTTTATTCATTCCTTACCTCATTCATTCCTTCTCTCTAAAGTATATGTCAAGCACAATTATGGGTGTTGGGAAAGAGAAGAAAAACAACCCTTGCTCTCATGGAGGGTCTATTCTATTCAGCCCCCAAAGGTATGTGATTTGTCAGGTGTTGGTAACTGCTGTGATTAAAATTAAATCAGAATCGTCAAATAGAGAGGAGGGGGCCTATCTAGAAAGAGCAGTCAGGGAAGGTCTTTCTAAGATTGTGACATTTGAGCGGAAACCTAGAGGAGAGGAACATCTGAAAGAGATGCATGCCCCCCCCCTCCCCCGAGTTCGGTACGGGTCAGTGGAAAAGTTCCGGGGTGTAACTCAGTCTGTCATGTGTGAGAAGGTGAGGAGGCTGATTTGGCTGGCTCAGCATGATGGAGGGAGGGGTAGGAGATCTGGTGAAGGGGTAATGAGGGCCAGGTCCTGTAGAGCCTTCTGGGCCATGGTGAGGACTTTGTCTTGAGCCTCCAGAGGCCTTTTTAGCAGAGAATTCCCGTGTGTCTCTCTGAGGCCAGAGGCCCAAGTCGCCCCCTTGAGGAGGTGGAGCTCTTGGTTTACCCCAAAGAAGAGCCCCCTCCCCAGCCTCTCTGGGGAAGCTGAACATGCTCTCCTGGAAGATTATGGAGACTCAAGGGGAATCCCCCCAACTGCTCCCCATGAATATCCATGTCCAAAGATGATATGCTCATGTGGGGAAAAGCAAGGGCCCTCATGGTGTGAGCGAGGTCACACCCTGTCCTGTACAAAAGCACAGGAGGGAAACGAATAGAGATTGGAACAGAGAGTAGAAGAAGAATAAATATAATCAATGAAACCGAATGTTGTTTCTTTGAAAAGAGCAGTACGAATTCATAAAATTGCACCCAGAGAGACACAGAAAATGATAAATCCTGCCTCATAGCACAGGGTGCTATATCTAGTCACTTGTGATGGAACATGATGGAGGATAATTTGGGAAAAGAATACACACACACACACACACACACACACACACACACTTCTGGGTCAGTTTGCTGTACAGCAGAAATTGACAGAACAGTATAAATCATTACAATAGAAAAAATAAAAATCTTAAAGAATGATAAAAAGACACAACAATATGAGGAATGACACAGATATAAATGTAAAATGATCTAACAAAATGGGGACACATATTGTGTTCATAGGTTGATAAATGCAATATAATTGGGATGTCAACAGTCCCCAAAAAGATCCATCAATGTCATACAATTCCAATGTAAAATGCCAGCAGGATTTTTTGGTACATATAGACTGATTACAAACTTTCTGTGGTAAGGCAAAGGCAAATGAACGAGAATAGCCAAATTAATTTTCGAAAAGTAAACTGGAGGACTAACACCAACTTTAACATTTACCATGCAGCTTCAGCCAACATATGTTAACGTAAGTGTCCAAGTAAGGATGAATGGGTAAAGAAAACGTGGTGACATACACAATGGGGTATTATTCAGCCATAAAAAGTAGAGTCCTGCCTTTTGCAACAACATGGATGGACGTTGAAGGCTAAGTGAAAGAGGTCAGAGAGAGAAAGGCAAATGCATGTTCTCTCTTACATCTGGAATCTGAACAAAGTCTAAGTCACAGAAATAGAGTTTAGAATGGTGCTTGCCAGGGGCTGGGGGAAATGGTGGTCAAAGGGTACAAACTTCTAGCTATAAGATGAATAAGTTATGGGGATCTAACGTAGAGCATGGTGACGATACTTAATATTGTATTATGTACTGAAAATTAAGTGGCGCAGTGGGTTAAGGACCCAGTGTTTTCACTGCCATGGCTCGGGTGGCTGCTGTGGAGTGGGGTCGAGCCCTGGACCAGGAACTTCCTCATCCTTCAGAGCAGCCAAAAACAAAACAACACACACACACACACACACACACACACACACACACACACACAGAGAGAGAGAGAGAGAGAGAGAGAGAGAGAAATAAAAGGAAAAGAGAGAAGAACTGAAATGTTATCACCAAAAAATTCTTAAAAACATAATGATGTGAGTGGATACAGTGCTAACTAACCGTATTGTGGTAATCATTTTGCCATATATGTGTATCAAATCATGATATTGAGCACCTGAAACTTTCATGGTTTGAGTCGGTAATACCTCAATAAACCTGGAAGAATGAAAGAGTCTCTGGTTTTTCAAGTGGGATTGCCTTTGCCTTCAAGCTGTATTCTCTGTCCCCTTGACACATCCTCCTCATTCCTTGAACTTTTCCTTACTGCTGACATGACAAGTGAAGCCAGCCTCATTTATACTCTCCCTCCTCGGCCTGGGAACCCAGCATTTAGTGGAGAATGGAATTTGGAAGCTAGGATCTGGGACGGGGTGTACTTATTGCCATTGGGATCTTGCTGCTTCCACATCTACATGTAAGTATCTGTCTACATGTGCACACTTATCTACTGAAAACCAGGCCTTCTCATGGAGAACTTCCAATTCCAGCAGAACACCTCAGAATGTGTTCTGCTTTACTTCTTTTCCATATCAGAAATTCCCTTTTCCAGAAGGGGCAGACGTGGCGCCCACTATCCTCAAACATTTGCTGAGGTGATGAATTCCCAACGTAAACAAGCCATCCCTCCTCCACTGAGGTCCTCCTCACATGCTGCACTGACCCATCCCTTGCCCTTGACCTCCTCACCCCAACTCAAGCTTGAATCCCTGAGCCAGTTAGCCTGCACCCTCGCCCAAACCCAGGGGTATTCTCCTTACTGCCTTGCGCTCTGACTCTGCAAGTTGAATGTCCCTACACGCCTACACTTGTCTTGTCCTCAAGCACCAAGTGGCTTTAGGACTGAACTGCTCAGGCCCAAGAGAGAGGGAAGGAAAGAAATGGCAGAGACGGGGAAAAGGTGAGTATATCCTCATATGATCAGTTAAACAAGGTGAACTGGGCCAAATCCAAGCAATATGATGAAGCCAGTGGGTTTTTTCTCACTGTCTTCCAGCTTCTCCTTCCTGCCCCTCTCCTTTGCCCCAGTCCCTTTCTCATTCCTAAAGCCCTGCCCCCCATCAAGAGTAGAAACGTTATGAGGGGCAGGACTCCCGTATTATAAGTGATGTTGGCTGTTTGGCTGACATTCAGTGTGGATGGTGTCCTCCCTGTGGCTCTACCACTCAAGCCCTCTGTCTCTCATGACGGACTAGAAGGTTTCACCCCTCTTCGGTAATGTCAAGCATAAGCAGGGAGAAGGTGCAAGACACATCTTGGAGCCCCGGGTCCTTCATCTGTGAAACGGGGAGGACCACAAGCTGTGGGACAAAGAGCCAGAGCAGCACCAGACACCAGTTCAATGAGTGCTCGGAGCCAAAGCCAGGGCATCACAGGACTCCTTCTTGAGACCCAGAAGCACCTCAAGTAGATGTCCCCGCCAGGACTGCTGCATCTGCTCCTTCTTCCGCCTGGAATGCTCTTCCTTCAGGTAATCCCATGGCCTTCTCCCTCGCTTTCTCCAGCTGTCTGCGCGATCGTCACCTTTCAGATAGACCTGCCTTTGCCTTTGTTACCCCGAGGAAAACAGAAACATCCTCACCCCATGCCCCTTCCCCTGATCCAGCCTTTTCTGTCTACATTGCACCTGCCACCTTTGATGTGCTCTAATGTGTTTACCGAGCACCTCTATGAAAGGAGAGGCTCTGTCAGTTCTGTCCTGTCCGAAACTCCTAGAACAGTACTCAGAAAACACTTGCTGAGCCATGGCTGGGAATCAGCCCTTTACACTGTTACAGTACACTGTTACACAGGTACTGCCCATGATGGCCATTGGCCCCATTTAATTCATTATGATACATAGTGCAACTCCAGAAGAGAAGTGACTTGCTCAAGACACACAACCAGCACGTGGGGTTCGCGGCTTTGGAATCCTATCTACCAGGTTCCAAACCCCTCCGTTCCTGGACAGAGACTTTAAGGCCAAAACGGTAAGAGACGTTACTCCTGACACCCAAACCCCAAACAGCTGAGATCCTCTACGCCTTTGGACAAAGCCTTCCCAAAGCAGCTCAGAGACTTCATAAGTTGGTAGTCAGAATCGCAAATAGCTCAGACACCTCACAGTCCGGGGTGCACACGCCTACAGAGCAGTCTAAAACCCAGTGACTCCAAAGCTCAGAAAGTGCATACCCAAATATACAAGGCAGACAAAGCCTAAGGCTCTTTGAACCATGGCTCCCAAAATCCAGTTAGATAAACTATTCCGTTCACCAAAAACTCCCCAAAGCGCTCAAAGACATCACATGGACCCAACTAGCATCTATGATGTCAGGCGTAGCGATACATAGCTTCGAACTGCATGACACACGTTACTTCCCAGGGAGAGACACCAAACAAACTCAGAGACCTCTCTCTGGACTTTACGTGAATCTGTGCGATTGACCATGGGGAACCACAAGCTCCAGAATGTGGGCTCGACAAGACTGAAAGAGCTCACGTGAAGACAGCACCGTCACTCCGCACAGCCAGCGACTGAGCCTAACCGCGCTACTGACCGGGGCAGCTACGATACCCCTTCCGGACAGTCAGTAGCACAGACCCGCTCGGAGAAAATGTAGTGTGAAAAATACCCGCACGCGCAAGCGCACGGAAATGCACGCACGCACGCATGCGCAAGCGCAAAGACGCATACGTTCACCTCTCACGCTGCGCTTCAACTCTGCGACCTCGGGGCCCCCCCAAACAGACGGCCAATCGGAACTGGGCAGACGACTACGGAGGGTGGGAGTAGAGGACTTCCGTCGCTGGTTGGGACAACGGAAGAGCAATCTCGCCCTGACCAATCATCACTCATAATCCTTTCCGACCCCTCCCACCGCCTCCGGGAGCCAATCCCTTGCCCCGTTGCCGTCAGCCCCAGCTAGAGGTGACCATATAGAAACGAAGGGGTGAACTTGGAGTAGGTAGAAAGAAGGCTGCATCCTGGTATTCAGTGTGTACTCGTGCTCGAATGCTCCGGGAAGACGGAGAGGATACAATGGGGATGGACCCAGCGGCTCCATGAGAGCCTCCTCCGGGAACTGTGGTTAACGCCCTCCGCAGTGTACGTGAACCCTCAGTATTGGAACACGATGGATTATTCCAGAACGACCGCCTCCTACCCTCTAATGGTACCTTCCGAGTGAATGGTCTTACCTCCGGCCCTGTCAGTGGTACGTCCCATGACAGATGTTCCATCTCGCGCGCCCCTTGGTGGTGTCATCGGGGAACAGCCGATGCAGATGTTAGTGGACTATTCCAGGGTGGTCCCCAAAGGGAGGGAGGGCAAAGTTAGGATTAAAACCTCACAATTCGCTGGAGTCTTGGACCCGGCAAAAAGTCTTGCTAAACAGAAATGTACTTCTTTGTAGTGGCACCAAGCGTTTTCTCTGTGCTGGGCATTGGGCTTGCTTGCGCCTCCCTGGGTAATATAGAATAGGTGTAGTGCGGCAAGCCAGCCAGGGTTCCTCAAGGGGCAGGGGGGAGAAAGGTCCCGACGGGTCTCTGATGTCCTGGTGAGGGGCAGGCCTCTGTCCTTGACTGTGAGTACTAGGGGAAAAAGAGAGCAGGACCTTTGGTTCTGTTAGGAAAAAGGCCCTCTTGGAGTTCCCGTCGTGGCGCAGTGGTTAACGAGTCCGACTAGGAACCATGAGGTTGTGGGTTTGATCCCTGGCCTTGCTCAGTGGGTTAAGGATTCGGCGTTGCCCTGAGCTGTGATGTAGGTTGCAGACGTGGCTCGGATCCTGCGTTGCTGTGGCTCTGGCGTAGGCCGGTGGCTACAGCTCCGATTGGACCCTTGGCCTGGGAACCTCCATATGCCTCGGGAGCGGACCTAGCAAAGACAGAAAGACAAAAAAAAAAAAAAAAAAAAGGCCATCTCCCAGTGGTCTCTCTGTCCCTGAGGACGTGAGATAAAGTCCACAGGATTTGTCACCATCCTGTTACCTCTGAACATGTTCCCTGGCAGAATTCTTGGCTTGTCTAGCTATGCCTCCCTCAAGAACTTTGCATCTGTTTATTCATTCCTTACCTCATTCATTCCTTCTCTCTAAAGTATATGTCAAGCACAATTATGGGTGTTGGGAAAGAGAAGAAAAACAACCCTTGCTCTCATGGAGGGTCTATTCTATTCAGCCCCCAAAGGTATGTGATTTGTCAGGTGTTGGTAACTGCTGTGATTAAAATTAAATCAGAATCGTCAAATAGAGAGGAGGGGGCCTATCTAGAAAGAGCAGTCAGGGAAGGTCTTTCTAAGATTGTGACATTTGAGCGGAAACCTAGAGGAGAGGAACATCTGAAAGAGATGCATGCCCCCCCCCTCCCCCGAGTTCGGTACGGGTCAGTGGAAAAGTTCCGGGGTGTAACTCAGTCTGTCATGTGTGAGAAGGTGAGGAGGCTGATTTGGCTGGCTCAGCATGATGGAGGGAGGGGTAGGAGATCTGGTGAAGGGGTAATGAGGGCCAGGTCCTGTAGAGCCTTCTGGGCCATGGTGAGGACTTTGTCTTGAGCCTCCAGAGGCCTTTTTAGCAGAGAATTCCCGTGTGTCTCTCTGAGGCCAGAGGCCCAAGTCGCCCCCTTGAGGAGGTGGAGCTCTTGGTTTACCCCAAAGAAGAGCCCCCTCCCCAGCCTCTCTGGGGAAGCTGAACATGCTCTCCTGGAAGATTATGGAGACTCAAGGGGAATCCCCCCAACTGCTCCCCATGAATATCCATGTCCAAAGATGATATGCTCATGTGGGGAAAAGCAAGGGCCCTCATGGTGTGAGCGAGGTCACACCCTGTCCTGTACAAAAGCACAGGAGGGACAATGTAACAGGCACAGAGAAGACAGAAGGAAAGGTAAAGCATTAGAGAGACAGGGACGTAGAAACTATTTCTGGGAACACAGTGTCCCCACTTAATTACCACCCTCGCGTGGGCCTGCAGCTCTGTCACTGGATGTGGTGTCTGCTCTGCAGGGGATGAGAAGCCCCTCCCGAGGGACTGTCTCTAGGGAATGACTCAGCTGCCTGTGTCCTGGCCTCAGTCACATTACCTTGACACACATCAGGGCCCTCTGCCCCTCAGGACAAAGACATGTTCCCGTTATAGGCAGGTTCATGATGTACGCAAGTTTCCCCACCTCCCTTCTAGCTCTTGACTGGCCTCCTGTTGATCTCAGTGCCAAGAAGGGCTTGAGGGGGAAAGAAGAGTGAAGGATCTCTACATTTTTGGTGGGTCCTTGGGTGCAGTGATGAATCGGATGTATTTCCCAACCTGCTTGGAGGCTCACCTGTACTTTCACTACCCCCTCCACAGGGAAGGTGAGAGTTCCATTCCATACATCAGGAGTCAAGCAGGGTGTTTGATCCAGAGACACAGAAACATATCCTGACGGTGAGTCGGTCCCAGGGTCCTTGTTGTCTCAGGCCAAACCTCCCCCTCCCCATACTCCCACAGCCTGGCCTGGGCTGTGCTGAGCCTTTCCTGCCTCCTCCCAGGAGCCCAAGTTTGCATCCATTTCCTCCTGTCCTCTTGAGCTGAGAACTCCCATCCACCCTGGCCTCAGGCTCCCCATCTGCTAACGGTGACCTCCTTGTTGGGGGTTGGGCAGAGTAACTGCGTGAATATGTGTACATAGGTTTTGTCCCAGGCCCCCTAGCAAGGGTAGGAGTGATGCCACAATATATTGTCCTTATCCTTATCATTACCGTGGTCTCCTGTGAGGTGTACATGACTGAGGACGTGCCCTCCCTGAGGATGGGGACCCTAAGCTTTCATTTCCATGGTCCCAGGGCAGGCATGGGAGACTCACAGCAAACGTGAGATCTCACGCCTTCTTCTAGGACCTGTGAGAGTGAGGCCCATCCTGCCTTCCTCTCCAGAACATTCTGGATTCAGATACGTGAACAGCTCAGAGAACCAACCCTCTGGGAAAAAGACACCCCCCTCCTAAACAGTTCAGAGACCTCATGCCCTGGTACAGAGTCCCACAAAGAGTGCAGACATCTCACATCCTAGACACCACCCACAAACAGCTCAAATACATTACACCTGTCTGCACAGTCCCCAAGCAGCTCAGACAGTTTTGACTGTGGATGCAGAAAAATTAGGATCCCTCAGACAAGGAGAGGCATTCACCCCCCACGGGTTCTGCAAGGGTTAAGGTGTAAAACCCCTGCAGTTGCTGACCAACAGTGCACTCCGAAGGAATTCCGGGTGAAAAACAGGATGAGGCCCTCTGTGCTCTGGACAAGCAGGCCCTTATTTAGTTATGTGCATATCTCAGGAAGAAGTTCAGTGACCCAAGATTCTTCCATCCACAGAAAAGCGTGAACCTCCTTAACCTTAGCTATCTGATTTTTGTGGTTAACAGGAATCTTTTTACCAATACGCATGCTTGACTGCTAGCATTTTCTAGCCCCAGATCATCTCGGTTTCTCCGCTACCTCTCCAGAGCTAACCGAGGAGCTGTCTCCCAGGCTGTAGTCCTCCGGATGACCCCGAGTAAAACTTAAGCCCACAACTCTCAAGTTGTGTGTTTTGCTTTAAGTGCACACCACTCCAGGCAACAGGTCCCCTTCAGCTTAGAGGCCTCACACACCTCCCCCCAGAGCCTAGAGGCTGCACTCTGGGACACAGAGCCACACATCTCCAGTTCTGGGCTGCTGTGTGGGCAGTGACAGTGAGTCTTTGTTCCAACAGGCCAGGGGAGACACCTGGGGAGTTCCCATACCCCCAGTGTCGTCAGTCTTCCCAATGCCCAGCGCAGAGTAGGCAAACACTGGATGTGTGTTGAATGACTGTGTTTTGAGTCAGAAATTCGTCTTAGTCATATATAGTAAACATGCAATCACAGAGCTGTGTGTCGAAGGAAGGTAGCAGCGATCATTAAAAAGCTCTATATATCCATTAATAAGCAGTGATCATTGGATGAGAAGTGATCAGCGATGGTTTCATATTATATCATGGAGAACACTCTGTCCATCAAAAAGGATGAGGGGACTAGTGTGTACCAATCAGAGGCATCTTTTTCCCGGCATGTTGTGGGATGTAGGGAAGCAAATGGGGATGTTCATAGTGGGGCCTAGTGTGTGTGTGTGTGTGTGTGTGTGTTTGTGTGTGCGTGTTTGTTCTTGTTGTTGAAATACAGAGTAATGTGTTTGAAAGAAACCAGGAAATGCCCATAACTAACCCCAGCTGCAAGCACAGGAAACAGAGAGTATGAAGGAATGTCATGACCTGTGTATTCCATGTACTGATATACTAATGGAATCTTTCACGGCAACCCCATACTCACCTATCATTGAATAACTCTTTATAAAGCAAAGTCACAGAGCATTTGAGTGAGGGCATCTGCATGGTGTCCAGGACAGGGTTCTCAAACTCACATGCCCCAGAGCCAGGCAGTTAATGCGCACAGGAGAACCCAGCTCTGGGGAAGGTGAGGAAGAGCAGCACACGGTAAATATTCCCTACCAATCAGCCTCCGGAGTGGGTACTAAAGAAAAGATGGGGCTGGTGCAGACTCCAGAACCTCACAACAACCTTCTCATCATCATGAATAGTAGTAATTGTCAGAATAGCAACATCTACCCTGACAGGACCTCAGAAGTTTCCCCCAACCTCTTCATCTCAGTATGGGCGCACGTGCACACACACATACATCTGCCTCATGAGAAAGATAATGGATCCTCTTCACACAGCATTCAGGAACTAGTTAAGACTTACTTAGGAACTGGTTCTGCCCTGGATAAATTAACGAGTTTGGGTTTATCTTCCCACTGTAAATAACTAAAAAATTGGAAGTGATGGCTTTCAAACCATGCAGGATGTCGATTTCTAAGAGAAGGGGGGGAAATGAGGTGGGCACTGCAGTTTCCCCCAGCTTACTTCCTGGAATGAGTTTCCAGGCATCATTGCAGGGAGAAGAGACCTGAACAGAGGCCAGCATTTCTTCCAGAGTTGAGGAAATAGAGTTCAGCATTCAGGGAAGGCAAGGTAGGTATGATGGAGAGGTGAGGGCTGCAGAGAGAAGAGAGAGAGTTCTCCAGAGCTTAGCAGTTGGTCCCCTAGAAGTGTCATGCTGTATTCTCCACTTTGCTTTTTTTTTGGGGGGACCACACCCTGGGCATGTGGAATTTCCCGGGTGCCACAGCAGCCATCCAGCCACTGCAGTGTTAATGCCAGATCTTTAATCCCCTGCACCACAAGAGAACTCCCCCTGCTGAATTCTGATCTGTTCATTTGTGTGAAGAAGCTACCCAAGGCTAGGGTAAAAACCTCCACAAAAGAGTGGGTGGAAGAACCCCAGAGCTCACAGAGTGATGGAAATATTTTCTATTCTCACCTGCCAGAAGGGAGAAAATTCTCAGAATATGTGTGTATCTTGTAGGTTATTCAGCAAGATACTACCTCAGTTGTGGGTTAAATTAGCCCTAGATTAGTGACTGTTCTTGTCCCATCTAACAATGCCTCAAAGAAAACCTGAAAGAATAAAACCATTTCCAAGTATTTAAAAAGTATCACAGGATAGATCTTAACTTAAAGGAATTATTACTATTTTTATTTCTACTCTTATAAAATCCAGAACCCGGCAATGTAAAATTCTCAATATCTGGCATCCAAGAAAACTTGTATTAAAATAGCTATAGCAATTTTTGATATAGAAAAAATTGACTCAATTATCAACAGCAATTCTCTGATAGAAACAGAGAAGAAAAAAAGACATATTTCATAAAGAGGGACAAAATTAAAACAGACAACAGAATTCTCATCATAATCTATGCCTCTCAAAATTCTCTAATTAGTGTGTCAATGCTTTTTAAAAATTGAACATGAATTGAAAAATGTTTAAGCCAATAATTAAACAAACTAAAAATCTGAGAAAAGTCATTGCCAGAAGATTTGCCCTACAAAGTCTGTTAAGAAGTTCTTTAGGGAGTTCCCGTAGTGGCGCAGTGGTTAACGAATCCGACTAGGAACCATGAGGTTGCGGGTTCCGTCCCTGCCCTTGCTCAGTGGGTTGACGATCCGGTGTTGCCGTGAGCTGTGGTGTAGGTCGCAGACGCGGCTCGGATCCCGCGTTGCTGTGGCTCTGGCGTAGGCCCGTGGCTACAGCTCCGATTTGACCCCTAGCCTGGGAACCTCCATATGCCGCGGGAGCGGCCCAAGAAATAGCAAAAAGCCAAAAAGCCAAAAAAAAAAAAAAAAAAGAAGTTCTTTAGGGAGAAGGAAAGTGATCTCAGAAGGAAATTTGGATCTATGTAATAAGTGAGCAATGCTGGAAAGGTAAGTTTGTCTATAAATATACCTTTAAAATATTTAATTTCTTTAAATAAAAATTGTCTAAAGCAAAAACAGTAGCAATATATTGTGGTATTTGTTACATTTGTAGATATAAAATGTAAGAGAACAATAGCACAAAAGATGGCAGGAAGGAAAGGGAAATATACAATCATAATGTTCTTATATATGAAGTAGTATAATATTAAGTGAAGCCATAATATAAGAAGTTAAAAATGTATATTATGAACTCTAGAGCCACCACTACCAAGACTTTTAAAATCGATGTACAACTAGTAAGCCAACAGTGGAGATAAAATGGAATAATAAAAAACACTCAACTAATCCAAAAGGAAGGAAAGAAATGGAAAATTGGTTATTAAAAAACAGACGTGATAAATAGGAATGCATAGCCAAATGGTAGATTTCAGATTAAACTGCTGGAGTTACCACTGTGTTTTAGGGGATTATGAGCCCAACTAGTATCCATGAGGATGTGGGTTTGATCTCTGGCCTCACTCAGTGGGTTAAGGATCTGGCATTGCTTTGGCTTTTGTGTAGACTGGCAGCTGCAGCTCTAATTTGACTTCTAGCCTGGGAACTTTCATATGTCTCAGCTGTGGCCCTAAAAAGCAAATAAATAAATAAATGAATAAATAAATAAAACTGTTTACATACTAAGCATACTTTGCTTACACATGTCAATTAAAAGACCTAGTTTGTTAGATCACATTATACATGGAAAACAAAAACCCCTTCTTAAATATAAATAAATTAATAATTTAAAATTAAATGAATGGAAAAAGTTTTACTGCCAAATCCTGAATCAAATGGAAGGTGGAGAGGCCAAATTAATATTATCTAAAATATACTTCAGAATGAGGATTTTTACCAAGGATAAATAGGGATAGTACATAATGATGGAGAATTCCATTTATTGAGAAGATATAAAATCATGACTATGCATGCAGTTTCAAAATACAGGAGCCAAAAGCTGGTAGGATGGAAGGAAGAAACAGACAAATCCACAGTTGTGTTGGAGACTTTAACCTTTCTCACTCAGTAATTAATACAAGTGAGAAAAAAAATCAGAAAATTTATAGAAGACTTGAATAACACTATCAACTAACTTAACATAATAGATATTTATAGAAAAACAGCAGCAGAATATATGTTCTTCTAAAGTGCACATGAAATGTTCGCCAAAATTGGTCATTAAAAAAACTCTGAGTTCAAAAGGAATGAAATCTCACAAAGTATATTATATGACTACAGAAGAATTAAATAGAAAATAGCTGTGGAAAGATAACTGGAAAATCACAAACTATTTATAAATTAAACAGCACTTCAAATGAATGCAAGGATCAAAGAAATTGATATTACAACAATTTAAAATTTATGAGGTAATGCTAAAAATTCATAGTGGGAAATTTATAGCATTAAATGCTTGTATTAGAAAAGGAAAAAGGCCAATGATTATTCAAAAATCAATTATCTTCTACCTTAAGAAACTAGTAAAATAAAATCAATTTAACCCCAAAAAGGGGGGTGGGGGGATGTGCCTGGGCTGTGGGGTGGAAATCATGTGAAATCAGATTGTTATGATCATTATACAACTACAGATGTGATAAATTCATTTGAGTAATAAAAAAAAATGGAAAAAAAACCCCAAAGAAAGAGAAGACAAAAATAACAAACATCTTGGCAGAAATCAATTAAATGGAAACCTGAAAATCAGTACCAAAAAAAATCAATGAAACCAATGATTGATAACTTTGAATAGATCAATAAAATAACAAACCTTTAGCCAGATTGATAAAACAAAAGAGAGAAAGAAGGGGTGTTGACACAAATTACCAATTTTAGTGATGCCATAAGGGACATCTGTACAGAGTTTTCAGATATTAAATGCACAATAAGGGAAGATTATAAAAATATTATTCATAATTTCTTGAGAGTATATCTTATGTTAGGTATTCTTACTACACACACACACACACACACACACACACACACAACCTAACAAAAAATAAAAATTAAGGGACATAAATTTTGGGAGGTGTTGGATATGTCCATTACCTTGATTTTGATGATGGTATCATACATCCAAACTCATGAAGTTGTACACATTAAATATATACAGTTTGTTGTATATCAATTATACCTTGATAAAGCTGTTTAAAAAAGGACAGCAGAAAAAAAATCCAAAAAATTTGACACTTAAGTAAAATGAGAACATTCCTTGAAAAATGCTGCCTAGCAAAGGCCACTCAGAAAGAAATAAAGATGAATAACCGTATATCTATTAAAGAATTTATATTCCTTTACCCAATTTTATGAGTCCATTGTTACCCTGACACCAAAACCAGACAAAGACAACACAAGAAAAGAAAATCATAGACCAATATTTTAATAAATATAGACATATTAATCCTCAGCAGAATGCTAGCAAGCTAAATTATATAGCATGAGCAAGTGAGATTTATTCCAGGAAGGCAAAGTTGATTTAACATTAAGAATTTATTATGTTAATATACCATATCAATAGAATAAAGGACAAAAACCACATGATCATCTCAGCTGAATAAAAAGCATTGGACAAAATTCAGCATTCTTTAATGATAAAAACTCAATTAAACTAGAAATAGAAGGAAACATCTTCAACTTAATATAAGTCGTCTACAAACCTCCACAGCTAACACTGTACTTAATGATAAAAGACAGAAATACTTTCCCCTAAAGTCATGCAATGATGTCATCTCCTACCACTTCTATTCCACATTGTTCTGGAGGTTCTGGCCGGGGCAATTCAGCAAGAGAAAGAAATAAAATGAATCTAGACTGGAAAGGAAGTAAAACTTTTCTATTTGCAGATGACATAATACTGTGTATAGAGAATCCTAAAGAACCCACAGAAAAGCTATTAGATCTAATACAGGAGTTCAACAAGGTTACAGAATACAAAATCATACACAGAAGTAAATTATATTTCTATAAACTTGTCATGAATAATTCAAAAGTGAAATTAAGAAAATAGTTCCACTTACAATAGCATCAAAAGGATAATATCAGGAATAAATTTAACAACTGATATACAAGACTTGTACACTGAAAAGTATAAAACATCACTGAATGAAATTAAAGATCTAAATAAGTGGAATGGTATCTCTGTTCATGGATAGGAGGAAGACTAACTATTAAGTTAAGATGACAAAAATCTCCCCTATGGAACTACAGATTCAATGCAATCCCTAACAAAATTTGAACTGCTCTTTCCCCCCAGTAATTAACAAGATGATCCTAGATTTGTAATATATAAAAGGGTACTGGAATAGCAAAAACACTCTTGGAAAAGAACAAAGCTGAAGTAATTATACTTCCCAATTTCAAAACCTACTAAAAAGCTACTTTATTTATTTATTTTTTCCCTGTCATTTTTTCTTAATGAATTTTATTACATTTATAGGTGTACAGCAATCATCACAAACAAATTTTAAGGCATTTCCATCCCAAACCCTCAGTGCATCCCCCCTCCCCTCAACCTGTCTCATTGGGAAACCATAAGATTTTCAAAGTCTGTGAGTCAGTATCTGTTCTGCAAAGAAGTTCATTGTGTCCTTTTCTTAGATTCCACATGTAAGTGATAGCATTTGATGTTGGTTTCTCATTGTTTGACTGACTTCACTTAGCATGATAATTTCTAGGTCCATGTTGCTGCAAATGCCATTATTTCTTTCCTTTTAATGGCCGAGTAATATTCCATTGTGTATATGTACTACACCTTCTTTATCCACTCCTCTGTTGATGGACATTTAGGTTGTTTCCATGTCTTGGCTATTGCAAATAGTGCTGCAATGAACATTGGAGTACATGTATCTTTTTGAGCCATGGTTTTCTCTGGATAGATGCCAGGAGTGGGATTGCTGGACTAAAAAGCTACTTTAGGAGTTCCCATTGTGGCACAGCAGAAATGAATCTGACTAGGAACCATGAGGTTACGGGTTTGATCCCTGGCCTTGCTCAGTGGGTTAAGGATCTGATGTTGCCATGAGCTGTGGTGTAGGTCACAGACATGGCTTGGATCTGGCGTTGCTGTGGCTCTGGCGTAGGCCGGCAGCTGTAGCTCTGATTAGACCCCTATCCTGGGAACATCCACATGCCACAAGTGCAGCCCTAAAAAAAGACAAAAGACGAATCAATCAATCAATCAATCAATAAATAAAATAAAAAGCTACTTTAATCAAGACAGTATGGTACTGACATAGGATAATACACAGACAATGGAATAGAATGGAGAATCCAGGAAAAAACCCATATCCCTATGGTCACTTGATTACTGTCAGGGGTGCCAAGGTCATCCAATGCAAAGGATAATGTTTCAACAAATGGTCTTGGGACAACTGAATGTTCACATGCAAAAGAATGAATTTAGACCTATACCTCACACTATATATAGCAGTTAGCTTAAAATTGATCAAAAACTGAAATGTAAGAGCTAAAACTACAAAACACTCAGAAGAAAACATAGAGGACTGGAGCTCATCTTCTCTCAACTGCTGAACAACCTTCAACCAAATAGGCTGAAAACTATCAAAAAAGATATCCTACTCCAGAAGACAAAGAGGAGGCCACATCAAGACCATAAGTGGGGCAATTATGTAATATAAGAAACCCCATCCCCACAGGGTGGATTGCCCACAGACTGTAAAGTAACTATCACAGAGATGCACCTATGGAAGTCAGAGTTCTGAGCCCCACATTAGGTTCCCATGCCTGGGGACCTGGCATTGGAAGAAAGAGCCCTCAGAGAATTTGGTGTTGAAGGCCAGCAGGTCTTGTACACAAGAACTCCACAGGACTGGGGGAAATGAAGAACCTATTCATGACAGGTGCACACACACTTTCATGTGCACTGGGTCCATGGGCAAAACAGAGATTCCATAGGATTCTTGGGCAGATCTAACTGCAGTTCTTTGAGGATTTCCTGGGAAAAAAGCGGGTTAATGGGTCTCATTGTGGGGGAAGGACATTGGAAGCAAAGTTCTCAGGAATAACCATCAGTGTGTGTTCTTCTAGAGGTGGCCACTTTGGAAAAATCTGGCCCCACCCATCAGGGCTGAGAAACCCCAGGCCAAACAATAATCTGGGTGGGATCACAGCCCCACACATTATCAAACAGACTGCTTAAAGAACTCCCCTTCCAGGCAGACAGCCACTCCTTATCTCACCCAGAGACAAAGCCCCACCCACCAGATGGAAAAGAATCAGCTGCACCTACTGGTGGGCAGGCACTAGTCTCTCCCATTAGGAAGCCTACAGCAAGCCCCCATACCAGATTCAGCCACAAGGCGGTGGACATCAGAGTCAAGATAGGCTAAATTCTATTGTCTGCAAAAAGGGAACAATACCAAAAATCTATACAAAATGAAAAGGCAGAGAATTATGACTCAGATAAGGGAGCAGGAAAAAACCCCAGAAAAACAGCTAAGTGACTGGAGATTACCAACCTCCATGAAAAAGATTTTAGACTGATGATAGTGAAGGCAATTCAAGTCTTGGAAATAAACTGGAGGCAAAGATTAATAAGTTACAAGAAACATCGAGCAAAGAAGTACAAGATTTAAGGATTAAGCAAGTAGAGATGTAAAATACAATAACTGAAATAAAAACTTCATTAGAAGCAACCAACAGCAGAATACAGGAGGCAGAAGAATGAATAAGTGAGGTGGAGGACAGACTGGTGGAAATCACTGATGTGGAACAGAAAAGAGAAAAAAGATTTATTTATTTATTTATTTCCACTGTACAGCATGGGGACCAAGTTACACATTCACACATACATACATTTTCCTCCCATCGTTGTATTGCGATTTAAGTATCTAGACATAGTTCTCAATGCTACACAGCAGGATCTCATTGTAAATCCATTCCAAAGGCAATAGATTGCATCCATTAACCCCAAGCTCCCGATCCCTCCCACTTCCTCCCTCTCCCCCCAGGCAGCCACAAGTCTATTCTCCAAGTCCGTGAGTTTCTTTTCTGTGGAACTGTTCTTTTGTGCTGTATATTAGATTCCAGTTATAACTGATATCATAAGGTATTTGTGTTTCTCTTTCTGACTTATTTCACTCAGTATGAGAGTCTCTAGTTCCATCCTTGTTGCTGCAAATGGCATGATGTCGTTCTTTTTTATGGCTGAGTAGTATTCCATTGTGTATATATACCGCATCTTCCTAATCCAATCATCTGTTGATGGACATTTGGGTTGATTCCATGTCTTGGCTATTGTGAATAGTGCTGCAGTAACCATGTGGGTGCATGTGTCTTTTTCAAGGAAAGTTTTGTCTGGATATATGCCCAAGAGTGGGATGGCTGGGTCATATGGTATAGTTTTGTAAGATACCCCCCATACTCTTCTCCATAGTGGTTGTACCAGCTTACATTCCCACCACCAGTGCAGGAGGGTTCCCTTTTCTCCACACACCCTCTAGCATTTGTTATTTGTGGACTTATTAATGATGGCCATTCTGAGTGGTGTGAGGTGGTATCTCGTGGTAGTTTTGATTTGCATTTCTCTAATAATCAGGGATGTTGAGCATTTTTTCATGTGCTTGTTGGCCATCTGTATATCTTCCTTGAAGAAATGTCTATTCAGGTCTTTTGCCCATTTTTCCATTGGGTGGTTGGCTTTTTTGCTGTTGAGTTGCAGAAGTTGCTTGTATATTCTAGAGATTAGGCCCTTGTCCATTGCATCGTTTGAAACTATTTTCTCCCATTCTGTAAGCTGTCTTTTTGTTTTCTTTTTGGTTTCCTTTGCTGTGCAAAAGCTTGTCAGTTTGATTAGGTCCCACTGGTTTATTGTTGCTCTTATTTCTATTGCCTTGGGAGAATGACCTGATAAAATATTCATGAGGTTGATGTCAGAGAATGTTTTGCCTATGTTCTCTTCCAGGAGTTTGGTGGCTTCTGGTCTTATATATCAGTCTTTCAGCCATTTTGAGTTTATTTTGGTGCATGGTGTGGGGTGTGCTCTAGTTTCATTGATTTGCATGCAGCTGTCCAGGTTTCCCAACAATTCTTGCTGAAAAGACTGTCTTTTTCCTGTTTTATGCTCTTGCCTCCTTTGTCAAAGATCAATTTACCATAGGTGTCTGGGTTTATTTCCGCGTTTTCTATTCTGTTCCATTAGTCTGTCTGTCTGTTTTGGTACCAGCACCACCCTGTCTTGATGACTGTGCCTATGTAATAGTGCCTGAAGTCTGGGAGAGGTATGCCTCCTGCTTGGTTTTTGTTCCTCAGGATTGCTTTGGCAATTCTGGGTGTTTTGAGGTTCCATATAAAATTTTGGATTGTTTTAGTTCTGTGCAAATGGTCATGGGTAATTTTATAGGGATTGCATTTAATCTGTAGATTGCTTTGGGTAGTATGGCCATTTTTACAGTATTATTTTTTCCAACCAAGGAGCATGGAATCTCTTTCCATTTCTTTACAGCTTCTTTAATTTCCTTGATTAATATTTTATAGTTCTTGGCATATAAGTCTTTCACCTCCTTCATCAAGTGTATACCCATGTATTTGATTTTTTGGGTGCAATTTTAAAAGATATTGTGTTTTTGTATTCCTTTTCTAATATTTCATTGTTAGTACACAGAAATGCGACTGATTTCTGAATGTTAATCTTATACCCTGCTACTCTGCTGAATTTGTTGATCAGTTCAAGTAGTTTTTGGGTTGAGTCCTTAGGGTTTTCTATATGTTGTATCATGTCATCTACATACGGTGACAGTTTCTTTAAAATATACAAGCAACTTCTGCAACTCAACAGCAAAAAAGCCAACCACCCAATGGAAAAATGGGCAAAAGACCTGAATAGACATTTCTTCAAGGAAGATATACAGATGGCCAACAAGCACATGAAAAAATGCTCAACATCCCTGATTATTAGAGAAATGCAAATCAAAACTACCACGAGATACCACCTCACACCACTCAGAATGGCCATCATTAATAAGTCCACAAATAACAAATGCTAGAGGGTGTGTGGAGAAAAGGGAACCCTCCTGCACTGGTGGTGGGAATGTAAGCTGGTACAACCACTATGGAGAAGAGTATGGGGGGTATCTTACAAAACTATACCATATGACCCAGCCATCCCACTCTTGGGCATATATCCAGACAAAACTTTCCTTGAAAAAGACACATGCACCCACATGGTTACTGCAGCACTATTCACAATAGCCAAGACATGGAATCAACCCAAATGTCCATCAACAGATGATTGGATTAGGAAGATGCGGTATATATACACAATGGAATACTACTCAGCCATAAAAAAGAACGACATCATGCCATTTGCAGCAACAAGGATGGAACTAGAGACTCTCATACTGAGTGAAATAAGTCAGAAAGAGAAACACAAATACCTTATGATATCAGTTATAACTGGAATCTAATATACAGCACAAAAGAACAGTTCCACAGAAAAGAAACTCACGGACTTGGAGAATAGACTTGTGGCTGCCTGGGGGGAGAGGGAGGAAGTGGGAGGGATCGGGAGCTTGGGGTTAATGGATGCAATCTATTGCCTTTGGAATGGATTTACAATGAGATCCTGCTGTGTGGCACTGGGAACTCTGTCTAGTCACATATGATGGAACACGTAATGTGAGAAAAATGAATGTATACATGTATGTGTAACTGGGACACCATGTGGTACAGTAAAAAAAGGTTAAACAATAAAATAAAACAAAAGAAAATAAAATATGCAAACACACACACACACACAAAATACCTAGAAGCATATGACAACAAAAATACAGCAATTGAAAACCTATGGGGTCCAGTAAAAGCAGTTCTAAGAGGAAAGTTTATAGCAATACAGGCCTACCTCAGGAAACAAGAAAAACCTCAAATAAAATACCTAACTTTATACCTAAAGCAACTAGAGAGAGAAGAACAGACAAGACCCAAACTTAGCAGAAGGAAAGAAATCATAAAGATCAGAGCAGAAATACATGAAGTAGAATGAAGAAAACAGAGTTCCTGCTGTGGCTCAGTGGTTAATGAACCCGACCAGTATGCATGAGGACATGGGTTCTATCCCTGGTCTTGCTTAGTGGGTTAAGGATCTGGCATTGCCGTGAGCTGTGGTGTAGATCACAGACTTGGTTTGGATCCCATGCTGCTGTGGCTGTCCAATTCAATCCCTAGCTTGGGCACTTTCATGTGCTGTGGGTATGGCCCTAAAAAGACAAAAAACAAACAAACAAAAAAACAAACAGAAAACCCCCCAAAAAAACAAAACAAAAAAAAATGAAGAAAACCATAGAAAAGATGAATGTAACTAAAAGCTGCTTTTTCAACAAATTAAACAAATTTGATAAACCCTTAGCCAGACTCATCAAGGAAAAAAGAGAGAGGACTTAAATCAATAATATTAGAAATGAAAAAGGAGAAGTTACAACAGACATCACAGAAATACAAAGGATTTTAAGAGACTACTACCAACAACTATATACCAATAAAATGGACAGCCTCGAAGAAATGGACAAATTCTTAGATAAGTACAATCTTCCAAGACTAAATCAAGATGAATTAGAAAAGATGAACAGACTAATCACAAGTACTGAAATTGAAAGTGTGATTTAAAAACTTCCAATAAACCAAAGTCCAAGACCAGATGGCTTCACAGGCAAATTATATCAAACATTTAGGGGACAGCTAACACTTATCTTTCTGAAAATATTCCAATAAATTGAAGATGAAGGAACACTCCCAAACTTAATCTATGAGGCCACCATCATGATGATACTAAAATAAGACAAAGAGACACAGAGAAGAAAATTACAGGCCAATATCACTGATGAATATAGATGCAAAGTTCCTCAACAAAATACTAGCAAACTGAATCCAACAATACATTAAAAGGATTGTACGCCATGATCTAGTGGGATTTATCTCAGGGATGCAAGAATTTTTCAATATTTGCAAATCAATCAGTGTGATATCAAATTGAAGAATAAAAACCATACGATGCCCTCAACATTTGCAAAAAAGCCTTTGACAAAATCTAACACCAATTTCTGATAACAACCTTCGAGAAAGTGGTCACAGAGGGAACCTACCTCAACGTAATAGAGGCCATATATGACAAACCCAGAGCTAACATCATTCTCAATGGTGAAAAGCTGAAAGAATTCCCATCAAGATCAGGAACAAAACAAGGATACCCGCTATCGCCATTACTATTCAACATAAGTTTTGGCAGTCCTAGCCATGGCAATCAGAGAAGAAAAAGAAATAAAAGAATCCATATAGGAAAGGAAGAAGTAAAATTATCACTGTTTGTAGATGACATGAAAATCCTAAAGATGCTATCAGAAAACTGTTAGAGCTCATCAATGAATTTGGTAAAGGCAAAGGATGCAAAATTTATACACAGAAATTGACTGCATTTCTGTATGCTAACAATGGACTATTAGAAAGAGAATTTAGGGAAACAATCCCATTTACCATTGTATCAAAAAAATACCTATAAATAAGCCAACCTAAAGAGACAAAAGACCTGTACTCTGAAAACCTTAAGATGCTGATGAAAGAAATCAAAGATGACACAAATAGATGGCAAGACATACCATGCTCTTGGATTGGAGTAATCAATATTGTTAAAATGATTATGCTACCCAAGACAATCTACAGATTCAATGCAATCCCTATCAAATTGCCAAGGACATTTTCCACAGAACACGAACAAAATTTTTAAAAGTTTGTTTAGAAGCACAAAAGACTCAGAATAGCTAAAACCATTCTGAGAACGAAAAATGGAGTTGAAGAATCAGGCTTCCTGACTTCAGACTGTACTACAAAGTTATAGTCATCAAAATAGTATGGTACTGGCACAAAGACAGAAATACAGATCAGTGGAACAGGATAGAAAGCCCAGAATTAAATGCATGAACCTATAGGCAACTATCTATGGCAGAGGAGGCAAGAATATACAATGGAAAAAAGACAGCTCCTTCAATAAGTGGTGCTGGGAAAACTGGACAGCTACATGTAAAAGAATGAAATTAGAATACTTCCTAACACCATACAAAAAAATAAATTCAAAGTGGACTAAAGACCTAAATATAAGACTGTATACAATAAAACTCTTAGAGAAAAACTTAGTCTGAACACACTCTGACATAAGCCACAGCAATATCTTCTCAGATCTACCTCCTAGAGTAATGACAACAAAAACAAAAATAAGCAAATGGGACCTAATTAAACTTAAAAGTTTTGACACACATGGTTCTTCCTTGTGACCAGCTTTTGCCCTTCTTTTAAAAGCCTTAGGAAGGTGAGATGCAGGCCTTCCTGGCTACAGAGGGAGATAGGAATAAGATGGCGGAGTAGAAGGACTGGAGCTCAACTTCTCTCCTAAAAACAACAAAATTTACAACCAAATGTTGAGCAATCTTCTAGCAAATGGACTGGAAACATTCAAAAAGATGTCCTACTCTGAAAGACAAAGAGGAGGCCACATCAAGAGGTAGGAGGGGCGATTATGTGATAGAAGCAACCCCATACATCCCGGGTGAGAAGCCCCAAAGACTGGAAAGCAACTGGTTCACAGAGAATCACATACAGGAGTGAGAGTTCTAAGCCCCACATCAAACCCTCACGTGTGGGGATATGGCACTGGGAGAAAGAGCTCCTGGAGCATCTGGCATTGAAGGCCAGTGGGGCTTGTGTGCAGGAGCTTCACAGGACTGGGGGAATCGGAGACCCCATTCTTAAAAGGCACACACAGATTTTCACGGGCACTGGGTCCCAGGGCAAAGCAACGTCTCCATAGGAATCTGGGTCAAACCTGACTGCAGTTCTTGGAGGACCTCCTGGGAAAACAGGGGTGAATGTGGCTTGTTGTGGGGGAAGGACATTGGAAGCAAAGCTCTTGGGAATATTCATCAGCATACCTTTCTATGGAGGTGGCTATTTTGGGAAAATCTGGCCCCACCTATCAGCACTGAGAAGCCCCAGGCCAAACAGCAATCCAGGTGGGATCACAATCCCGCCCATCAGTAAACAGGCTGCCTAAAGACCCCCCAGGTATACAATAGCCTCTAATCTCACCTAGAGACAAAGCCCCACCAACCAGAGGGATCAGAATAAGCTCCACCTACCAGTGGGCAGGCATCAGTCCCTTCCTTCAGGAAGCCTAAATCAATCCCCTGTACTGACTTCAGCCACAAGGGAGGCAGACACCAGAAGTAAGAGAGGCTACAACTCTATTATCTGTAAAAAGGTCACCACACCAAAAACCTATAAAAATGAAAAGACAGAGAACTATAACTCAGATAAGGGAGAAAGAAAAAAAAAAAACCCAGCAAAACAGCTAAGTGATCAGGAGATTCTCAGCTTCCAAGAAAAAGACTTTAGACTGTTGATGCTGAAGATGATGCAAGACATTGGAAATAAACTGGAGGCAAAGATGGATAATTTACAGGACACACTGAGCAAATAAATACAAATTTAAAACTTAAGCAAGAAGAGATGCAAAATATAATAACTGAAATAAAAAAATTCACTAGAAGCATCCAACAGCAGAATACAGGAGGCAGAAGAACAAATAAGTGAGGTGGAGGACAGATTAATGGAAAAAAATCTGAGGCAGAACAGAAAAGAGAAAAAAGATTGAAAACAAATAAAGAGAGTCTCAGGGAACTCTGGGACAACGTGAAACGCACCAAACGTGGGTGCCAGAAGGAGAAGAGAGAGAGAAAGGGTCAGAAATAATATTCCAAGAGATAATAGCCAAACACTTCCCTAACATGGGAAAGGAACCACTCACTCAAATCCAGGAAGCACAACGAGTACCATATAAAATAAACCCAAGGAGGAACACCCCAAGACACATATTAATCAAATGGACCAAAATTAAGGACAAAGAGAAAATGTTGAAAGCAGCTAGGGAAAAGAAACAATAACATACAAGGGAACTCTGATATGGTTATGGGTAGATTTTTCAGCAGAAACTCTGCAGGCCAGAAGGGAGTGGCATGATATACTTAACATGATGAAAGGAAAAAACCTCCAACCAAGATTACTTTACCCAGCAAGGCTCTCATTCAGATTTGAAGCAGAAATCAAAAGCTTCACAGTTAAGCAAACGTTAAGAGAATTAACTTAAGAGCAATACTAAACCAGCTTTACAACAAATACTAAAGGAACTTCTCTAGGCAGAAAAGAAAAGGCCTCAACCAGAATCAAAATACCACAAATGACTAGGCTCACCAGTAAAGGTATATATACAGTAAAGATTTGAAATCATTCACGTACAATTATGCCACCAAAATCAGAAATCGTGAGAAGAGGAGAGTACAAATGCAGGACACTGGAGATGCACTTGCAGGTAAGAGACCAACAACTTAAAACAATCTTGTGTATATATAGACTCTTATATCAAAACTTCAGAAAAACTGCAAACCAAAAATCTATGAGAGATACACAAAGAAATAAGAAAAATCAATGCAGATACAACACTAAAGATAGTTATCAAACCACAAGAGGAAAGAACAATAGAAGTAGGGAAGAAAAAAGAGCAACAAAAACAAATCCAAAGCAATGAATAAAATGGCAATAAGAACATACACATCAATAATTACCTTAAATGTCAATGGACTAAACACCCTAACCAAAAGATATAGACTGGCTGAATGGATACAAAACCAAGACCCACATATATGCTTTCTTCAAGAGACGCTTTTCACTTCTGGGGACACATACAAATTGAACATGAGAGGATGGAAGAAAATATTCCATGCAAACGGGAATCAAAAGGAAGCTGGAGTAGAAATACTCATATCAGACAAAATAGACTTTAAAATGGAGAATATTTTACGAGACAAGGAAGGACACTACATAATGATCAAAGGATCAATCCATTAGGAATATATAACAATTTTAAATATCTACGCAGCCAACATAGGTTCACCACAATACATAAGCCTAACAACTACTAACAACCGTAAAAGGACCAATTGACAATAACACAATAATAGTGGGGAACTTTAACACCCCACTTACAGCAATGGACAGATCATCCAGACATAGTAGATATTTATAGGACATTCCATCTAAAAGCAACACAATACACATTCTTCTCAAGTGCACATGGAACATTCTGTAAGATTGATCACATCCTGGGCTACAAATCCAACCTCGGTAACTTTAAGAAAATTGAAATCCTATCAAGCATCTTTTCCTATCACAAAACTATACAACTGGAAATCAACAACAAGAAAATGCAAAAACACAAACCTGTGGAGACTAAACAACATGCTACTAAACAACCAATGGATCACTGAAGAAATCAAAGAGGAAATTAAAGAGTACCTAGAAGCAAACGACAAAGATACAATGCTCCAAAACTTATGGGATGCAGCAAAAGCCGTTCTAAGAGGAAAATTTAAAGCAATACAAGCCCACCTCAGGAGATAAGAAAAAGCTCTAATAAACTAATTTTACATCTACAGTAGCTCAAGAGAAAAGAACAGACAAGGCCTAAAGTTAGTAGAAGGAAAGAAATCATAAAGATCAGAGCTGAAATCAATGAAATAGAAACAAAGAAAACCATAGAAAAGATCAATGAAACGAAAAGCTGGTTCTTTGAAAAGATCAACAAAATTGATAAACCCCTAGCCAGGCTTATTAGGCAAAAAAGAGAGAGGACTCATATCAATAAAATTAGAAATGAAAAAGGAGAACTAACAATGGATATCACAGAAATACAAAGGGTAACTTAGAACACATGAGTATATTCACAAAACACATGAGCTATCAATACCGAATCATGAAGAATCAGAAAATATGAAATACCAATAAACAAGTTAGGAAATTGAATCAGTAATTTAAAACTTCCCAACAACAAAAAAAGCTCAGGACCAGACGGCTTTGCTGGTGGATTTTACCAAACAATTAAAGAAGAATTATTAATGTCAATTCTTCTCAAACTCTGAGAAAAAATCAAAGAGGAGGGAACACTTCCAAACTCATTCTACATGACCAGCATTATCCAAAAATGCTGGCATTATCCAAAGCCAGATAAGCACACTACAAGAAAGTAAAACTATATAGACCAATATCCGTGATTACTACATATGTAAAAATTCTCAACAAAATATTTGAAAACTACAAAAATATTTGCAAACTGAATTCATAAACATATTAAAAGTATTATACACCACAACCAGGTGGGATTTATTCCTAGGATGCACATATGCAAGTCAACAAATACAACACATAGAATTAATAGTATGAAAGATAAAAATCACATGATCATTGCAATAGGTACATAGAAAGCATTTGACAAAATACAACAGATTTTCATGATAAAAAGCCTCAACAGATTGGGAATAGGAGTAGCATACCTCAGTATAATAAAGGCTGCATTCCACAAAATGACTGTTAGCATTATACTCAACAGAAAAAACTGAAAGCTTTTCTTCTAAGATCAGGAACACACTCTTCAAGGGTCAAGGATGCCTACTCTTACCAGTCTTATTAAATATAGTACTGGAAGTCCTAGCTAAAGCAACTAGGCAAGACAAAGAAATAAAAGGTACCCAAACAGAAAGGGAGAAGTAAAATTGTTGCCATTTGCAGATGATATAATTTTGTATACAGCAAATCCCAAAGACTGAACCAAAAGTTTGTTGGAACTAATCAATGATTTCAGTAAAGTTACAGGATATAAAATCAATATACAGAAATCAGTTGCATTTCTATAAACTGATAATGAAATATCTGAAAAAGAAATAAAACTGTCCCATTCACAATAGTATCAAAAACAATGAAATACTGGAGTTCCCACTGGCATAGATGCAAGGCTAGATTGCAGGCTGAACTGAGTCTTGGCAGAACACCTTATGATTCCTCTGTGAGCAAAGAGAGATAAGCAGCTTGGTTGTAACAGAGCAGGATCTATGGGGTCTTCCCAGGACAGACTCCCACTCCCATGTCCTCTACCTGACTTTTGTCTGTAGAAAAACTTTAGCCAAAGGATAAATTTAACCAGAGAAGTGAGAAAACACAGAAGCAAAGGAAAACAAATACAACCAGGTAATAATAGTTTAGTCATTAAACAAAGTCAAGGACCTTTACTTTCTCTTCAAAGGCTATAGATAATCTTCTGAGCCATATCTTTTGAGCTGTTTTACAGATACTGAAACCCTTACCAGGTAGAAGTTAACTATATGATGACTAGACTGTAGCCATGACATAAGCTGCTTCATCTTACACAGTTCTGAGAACTTGTCTCAAGAAAACGGGAACAAACCCACCCTGGAATCGAAGATTAACTGTACTTAAAACAATCAAGATGATGCTGATCAGACCACCACATGACTAATTTCAAGATGACTGTCAGAGCTGACTGTGCATGTTGTATGTATCCCCCTTCTTCTGCCTCTCCGTGAAACCACCCTTTAAAAGGTCTTGCTCCCTGATGGGCAGTGTGGGTTGGCTTTTGGACATGAGTCCACCTTCTTCCCAGGTTACCAGCCTCCTGAGTAAAGCAACATTTTTTTTTCCTGCCAATACTCATCTCTCCAGTATTGGCCTATGAGCAGTGAACAGCCAAACCTGAGTTCAGTAACATGGCGAGGAACTGCTTCTCACTTGCCTCCCTATCTGGCTGGAGGCTGATATAAGGTTATAACTCATCTGTTTCTGGTTTCAGTTGAGTGCAGAGCAATACTCACCCCACCCTGCATCTGAGAGTACAGCTGTAGACTACAGAACTGCTCACTGCCTTACGGTTTAGCTGTGGGCTCCTTAGCAGTAGAGACACTCATCACCTGTGATGTTTGTCATTGAGCACTTCTGATTCAGTGTCAAACTGTGGGACTAGGGACAAAGGGAACTGACACCAAGGTCATCTTGCTTTTGCGCTAAGTTAACTGTTTGAATACTCTGGGCTCATTGTCTACTGGTCGTCTATGGAAGGATGACAAGTCAACCTAACAACTACAGTAGTGCACCATGTGGCTGCAGTGCCACTTAGAGACTGACCACTTGCCAGACTCTGGTGTTGAGTTGCATGAACAGAATATTGGCTTATTTTCTTTGACATCACACACAGCAAGGAGCAGTTTTTGGAACATACCATGATGTAAGGCAGCCTTATTTACAAACCAGCTTTAGAGTGGATGCCATGTCTGACACCAGCTACACTGCTATTTAATCAGTATATTTATCTAAACAAAATATATTTATGAACTCAAATTTATTTTTTTGTCTTTTTGTCCTTTTTAGGGCCGCACCAACAGCATATGGAGGTTCCCAGGCTAGGGGTCTAATTGGGGCTGTAGGCGCCGTCCTACACCATAGCCACAGCAACGCGGGATCCAAGCCACGTCTGTGACCTACATCACAGCTCGTGGCAATGCCAGATCCTTAACCCACTGAGCGAGGCCAGGGATTGAACCCGCAACCTCATGGTTCCTAGTTGGATTTGTTTCCGCTGCTCTAAGACGGGAACTCCCTCAAATTAATTTTAAAAGTTAGCCTTATACCCTACTTGATATTCAACAACAGTATCACTTGTAATTGTAAAGGCATATGAAATTAAAAATATTTGAAAGTTTAAATAAGATAGAATACACTACATCCATTTGCAATGCAATGACTACTTCATACATGTTATTTATTCTTCATAGCAATGATTTAGTGTAAATATTGTCATTTTCATTTTAGAAATGGGGAAACAGATCCAAAGTATGTAAACGTTTTTGTCACCATCAAACCGTGTGTGTCAGGGCCAGCATTGAAACCCATAGTTGTTTCATGCTATAGCTAATAAGGAGACAGAACAGATGAGACATAAGTCATTTTGCCTCAGCAAGTTTCTCTGGTTCATTTTTCTTTTCTTAGGAGCTGCATTTTTCAGGCAGCTTCACAACCTAGGTGCTTGTCATATATTTTGTGGTAAAATGGGATGCTCTACCTTTAAGTCTCACACTAGATTTGAATCTTAGTCCTTTTGGACCTGGAAAGATTTTTAAACCTCTTAAGGTGGGGGGGACAACTACTGCTTATAATAATCCCCTGTCATTTCCTGAGCAGAGCGAATTCTGGGTAGGGCCCTTTGTTGTAGAAGTAGTTTTTGGTGTGTGAGGGTGTAAATGATGCCTCAGAGATGTAATTCTTGTACTGTATACAGTAATAAAGGTATAAGGCTAGAACAAAGCCTCTGGAGGTACTTTAAGATGTGATTGTTAGGCTGATGGAGTTTTATGTGGAGGGAGAAAGATTTGTGGCTTCTCCCTCACTGCCTTTAACTTTTGAAGAAAAGCAAACTTTTTGCAGATGTTATGGCATTTTGCCATGGGGCTTATGACATCAGTTCTTTTTTTTCCCCCTACAAACGGTTGTAGATATATTTAGTGTTCTAGTTATATTTTTAATAGCATGGCAAAATATGTTTATATTAAAACTTTAAAAATTTTTTTCTGTCAGTGATTTCATCTGGAACACCACGTGAGGTCTGTGTGCCACATTTTGGGAAACATTTCTTTCAAGAGAAGAACAAAGGCTTTATGGCAAGCACTGAAAAAATATGTTAAGCTTTTATGAAAATATCATATTACCACTATAGTCATCATGTACACTAGTTCTTCTGTATTCAACATTTTCAGAAATATTTACTTTGCAAAGGAGCAAGTGCTTATAACTTATGACTTCAATACCCCAATTTGCTTCTTACTGGAATCAGAAATAAATTTTGTGTATACTCTCTGGCCTTGTGAGGATTAAATGAGGTCATATATGTATGGAATCTAGCACAGGGAAGTAGGTGAAAGCACAAACCCTATAAATGTGAGTTATTATTCCTGTTGTTATAAAAGAACTCAGTAAATAGCGTTATTATCAAAACTATACACAGGTTTGAGTTTGGTGAGCCATTCGTGACCATACAGCACAGATCAAAATCATCTAGGCAAGTTAATAGAGTTTAGCAAGTTAAAAGGCTTTTACCTTTCTGTGTACAGAAGATTATTATCAGCACAGATACAGGAGCAGGTAGTTTTGAGAGTGACATCATTATTACTGGTATCTTGCAAGGAAGATGGGTACCTCACAAAGTTTGAAGGGGTGGGAACCTGGAGCTGCTCCTTCTATCTCTGCCTTTTAAGTAAAGTCCAATCTTAAAAGAGGGAAGCAATCCAGAAACAAATGATCACAGGAAAGCCTGGCCCTATATTACTCACAGCCTTGCAGACGTCAGTTGTAGAGAACAAAAAGAGGTTTTATATCCCAATTCATTGTATGAAGCTAGCATAACCTTGATACCAAAGTTGAAGAAAGAGTACATAAACTAGAAGTATAGGTTAGTGCCACTCATGAGGACACACACAAAAATCCTAAACAAATTATTAGGACATAGATTATTCAGAAGGATATTGTAACCAATTCCCCGCCCCCACACCAGTAATGTGCAAAGTTGGTTTAAACAGAGGAATTTACCTACATAATTCACATTAACAGATTAGTGGAGGAAAAAAAATCCTATGATCATCTCAATAAAGTATTTGATGAATGACAACATATATTCAAGATAAACATTCTTAGCAAACTAGGATTAAAATGGAATTTCCTTTACTTCACAGTAAACATGGTTAAATGTCAAAACCTTTCTAATTCCATTATAAAAAGTATAATATTTAAAACAGCAGAAACAAACTGATAGCATTCAAAGAAGATATGATTGAGTATGTTGAAGTCAGAAAGGAGCTAGACAAACTTTTGGAAGTGATAAGCATATTTAGCAAGATTGCTGGAGAGAATACCAATGTACAAATATATCTGTATATACCAGCTCAATCAAAACATAAAATTTCAAAAATGATATAATTTTCTTTTTTTTAACTGATATAATTTTCAATAGCATAAAATGCTAAGGAATAAGTTTAACAAAAGATTTGCAAAATTCTTTGGAGAAAGTTGTGAAACTTTATTGAGAGAATTTTAATAGTCAAATATCCAGCTTAAGAACAGTTTGCATGCCTTCAGCTTGTTTTTTGTTTAAACCTGTGGCTCCCCTTCACCTGTAAGATAAACATAACATTACTTAGCAGAATTTTATTTAGATTGCATTAAAACTATACAAAGGACACTACAGGTTTGGTTTTATAAGACAGACTTCCAAGTATATATTTTACTAATATTTTTTAAACACGTTACTCTTTCTATTGGTACAAGGAAACAAAAAATAATGTTCAGGTTCAGAATACATTTAATAAAATGAACTTACTGGAATGCACTTTTAAATGGAAAAAAAATCACACATACTTTTACTAAAAGTCCAAACAATACACACAGAAAAACCTAATGAAAGAAGTTTACAAAAAACTATCATTTAGGAGTTCCCACCATGGTGTAGTGGGTTAAGAATCTGACTGCTGTGGCTTGGGTTGCTGCAGAGGTGTGGGTTCGATCCCTGACCCAGTGCAATGGGTTAAAGGATCCCATGTTGCTGCAGCTGCATTGTAGGTCGCAGCTGTGGCTCAGATTCAATCTCTGGCCTGGGAATTTCCATATGCCACAAGTGCAACCATAAAATTAAAAAAAAAAAACAAAAAAACCCCCAAAAGACCTACCCCCCCAAAAGCCTATCATTTTAATGCTTCAATTTGAAATAATATTCTGAATATAAGATAGCAAAAACAGTAAAGCCATATTTGTTACTGCTTAAGTGAAGTAAATAGAAAGCCAGTACTACATTTCTTTTTTTCCTCTATTGTGTAGAAGCAAAAATGTTTCTTTGGGCTGGTTTAACACTTATGGGATTGTTTAAGTAGGGTAACCATTTGTCCCCATTTTCACCTGTAGTCCTGGTGCAATTATGAGTAATGCCTTTTAACACTTGAAAGTCTTCCAATTTGTATAGTATGCAATCACACTAGTTTTAAGTCATTAGCATCGGTTTTGACATCAAAATGTGAAGCACATACATACCATTTCTTACTGCCTGACAAAAAGAAGGGAGAAACAAATGGAGAGAGGGAAAAAGAAAGGGAGAGGGCAAGAAAAGGCCCTAGACAAGCCAAACATTTGTTTCTAAAAGTTAAGCGCTTTTCAAAAAAATATTTACTGAGGAATAATTGACAAATACAACTCTGTATATTTAAAGTGTACAACATGATGATATACATATATCTATGTGGACATACACATACACACACATTATGGAATGACTACCAAGATAAAAATAAGTAATTAAAACATCCATCGTCTCAAAGAGTTAACTTTTTTTGTGGTAAGAATGCTTAAGATATAACTCTCATCAACTTTCAAGTATACAATACTGTCTTATTAGCTAAATGTTTTTGAGGGACAACCCCTATAAATTTTAGAAATTTTCCCATGGTATTTGTGATGTTTAGATATTCAGGTTCTACTGGGATATCTTAAATAATATATGTTTTCCTAGTATATCAACTGTTTCATCAATATTTTAAAAATATTAGCGTTCAAGAATATATTCACTTTCAATTATATAAAATACTGTTAGCATCTTGTTCATATTCCTTATTGTGTACACTTCTGCATTTTCAATTTTCTTCAAGGTTATGTAAACTAGCAGATCTGCTTTATAAATCTTTTTTATGGACGTCCTGTGGCAGATGGGGTTCCCAGGCTAGGGATCAGATCTGAGCTGCAGCTGCGGCAATGCCGCATCCTTAACCCATTGTACCTGGCTAGGGATTGAACCTGTGTCCCAGTGCTCCCAAGAAGCTGCCGATTCCGTTGCAGTACTGTGGGAACTTCTATAGATATTTTTTCAAAAAGTAGTCTTTCTGATTTATTAGTTGCATTACTTTTCCTTTTACCAAGGATCCATACCTTTTATTAAGTACCTCTTTCTGTTTTCCTTAGGTTTATTCTGTTGTTCTTTTTTTATCTTACCTTTTATATTAGATGCTCCCATAATTATCTATATAATAACATATCCATTTAAAGGCTAGGATCTTTCTTTGAGGACATTTTAGTCATGCTCAGTAGGCTCCTGGAAGTAGTCTGAAAACTAATCTAAATATTCTAATGAATGGTTTAGCAATGTAAAATAAAAAAAGTTTAGTGAAAGATTAATGAAAGTTAATTTCTGACCTAAACATCAAGTCCTTGGGTTAGGGATCCTGCGTTGCTGTGGCTGTGGTGTAGGCCAGCAGTTGCAGCTCCGCTTCGACCCCTAGCCTGGGAACTTCCATATGCCAAGGGTGCAGCTCTAAAAAGACAAAAACAAATAAAAAAATAAAACATTAAGTCTTTCCTTTAAATTCAGAAGCTCTTAAACTTCTACAAGGATTAGCAATTTTGAAAACACATATGTAAAATATATTTAGGTTGATTATGCAGGAATTCCTAAGGTTGTAGTTCTTGAACTTCAAATCCTATCAACTGATGTCCCAAGGCAGAAACTGCTGATATGCCACTTTTGATATGGTTAGAAGTGATTATATCATAGTGTCTGCATTTTTCTTAGGAATGGTGGTGGTTCATTAAGACTGACAATGTGAAGAGGGAGCATGCTTTGCATATGAAGCTTACTTACACCTGCTTTGAGCATCACTGACAAAATGCAGCCTCTCAACTTGATCAGCCACAGAAGCGAGATACTAGACTATCTCTTGCCATTTTATTATTCTGTCATTTAAGGCTTCATTGATGAAAGGATTTAAAGAGCTAGAGAACGCAGAATATGATGGAATCTAAGAACCGGAATCCATGTCTCCATTCATAAAAATAAACATCAAGCAGAGTGTTGACTCATTACCCTTAGTAGCAATGAAATCTCAATTCAGATGTTAAAATTTGACTCAAGATGATATTTTATGGTACACAAATCATGCAAAACAGAATATCTCTGTATTCTATCCAACATAATCAGAGAATGCAAAAAGCAGCATTGAAAATGATTTTGTATTTGATTGGAAGTCACTATATAAGAGTAAACCTGGGTTTAGAAGTTAAGGAATTTCCCAGAATCACACCACACAAATTATGTTTGAGCTGGTACTAGAACCTACTTCAGTGCCTCAGCATATTTCATAGAAACTGATATTAAGTAGCAGTAATGTTATCTCCATATTATTAAAGATATAATATTCTGTAAAACAGAAACCACATAAATTGCACTCTTAGTGGATAAATAACATACCTCCTTCCAGCACTCTAATGGGCTCAGAACATAATGGAATCTCCTCCCTGACAGCAGGATTATCTCTGCCCCTACCCTCAGTCTTTGTTGGAGCTGGTTTCTGGAGATCAGTTTCCAGGTCAGACCCTTAAAAAAGGTATCAATTAAAGTAGTAAATATTAAATATAAATAAGTAAATGATAATGTTCTTTTAGATATATGAAATAAAAGCCTGTAGGCTAGTGTAAAAATAATTGTGATGGAAAGATGGACTCTTTGTTTTCCTGTATTATGAGACCTTATTTTAAATAACCACCTAAACCACACTGCAGCTACATTTCCTATTTATTACCATAGTGTCTTAAAAGTAGAGAGTATCAGCTATCTAAGAAATCTAACGTTTATACCGTGGATAGGATTTTAATTGCAACTAAAATGTAATTTTCTGGAGGATTAGCTGAGTGCATTTGTGGGTCTGTGAAAAATCTTATCATAGTGACACTCATCCCTTATTGAAGTAATCTGAAACTTATTTTGTTAAAATTAACTACTACCTATGCTTAGGTGCAAAGGCCCTATATGTAACTATCCATAAATGAGTTCCATTTAGAATAAAGTATCAAAAATAACAGCAAATTATTAGTGACAAAGAGCAACAGTTCTGTCTTACAGTGAGAATAAAGGAAGAAGAGTGGAAAGAAATTCATGAACTTTGTTGTCAGTCATATCATAGAAACCTCTTACTAGTGAGTGGCTAAAGTAATCCATGGTCTGAATTATGTAAATAACTGACCATAAGTGTTTGATGAAAATACTATATTTGGAAGAAATAATTTGTTTCATGATAATTTTAAGATATCTTTGATTTTCCTAATCATAAAACTATTTAAACACCTTTTAAAGACACTTAAAAACCATACTGATATAGTTACCTATATGCCAATATCCTGAATTATCCAGCTTTTACCAAATTGACCATACCAAAATATCAGTCAAAGGACACAGTAGCTATCACTCATTGAACTCTTTTCTGGAGTCTCTGTCCTGCTCCTTTGAACTCTATTTATTCCTGGGCCAATACCAGAAGAGTATACCATAGAGACACAATTGAGTATTGAGCATTTTACACAAAACAATTCAGTTTTTTTGTACGACATAGATGGCAGGAAAAACACAAGCCTTGGAACTATGTCCTAATGAGTCAAGTACTCTTTGGCAAGCCACAATCCCAGAGCCTCAGTTTTCTCATTTATAAATAGGGCTAACACCTCTATGCAAATAAGCTTTATCCCAGGTATTATAAGATATGTTGACTAGGCACCCTGCACATGATATTCAAAGTTGCTTATGCTTCTGACTGAAAAGACCACACAATATTCAAAGAAGAAAAATATTAAACTACTGAAATAATGTTCACTTTGTAGTTAAAATTATCCTCTGATTTATCAAAGACTGTATTTTCAAGCACAGAAATAGGGAAGGATTGCATGAAGCTGCAAACTCTAATCTCTTCACATTTTCAACTAATTTTTAGAAATTTCTACTATTTTCTTTCCTCCTGTTATGTAATAATGCATGATGTACACATACACCCCTGCCCCACCCAGGCATTCTTCTTCCTCTTCCTTTCACCTTGAACCACAGGTGCTCCTCCATCCTCTTTCTCTTGATCAGGTGTAATGTCCTGACTCTTAGATGGTGGTTCCTCCTGTTGAGGTTGCTCATCACTGGGCTGCTGGGCCTAAGGGTTGTGTGTGTGCACAAATAAAGATTTCTATTTATCCATGCCAATAATATATATATATATATATATATATATATATATATATATATATACACACACACACACACACACATCTAGTTATAAATAAGTATAAAGACATTTAAAAACATTCTATATACGTATTTTTAATGAAGTTACTCTTCCCACAGGGTGTTTACTCCAAGAAAAGTTACCCACAAGGACTTTAGAAGCTATTTTAAACTTCACTGGGATGGATGTATACAGTCTGTTGCTAATAAGCACGAGAAAAAAGTCAGAGTGCATATTTCCACAGGCAACACCATAATGTAATCCTCTTTATTTTGTTTTGGCTTTGCTTATGGCATGTGGAAGTTCCTGGGCTAGGGATTGAACCTGAACCAAGCAGCGACCAGAGCCACAGCAGTGAAAACTTTGGATCTTTAACCCATTGAGCCACCAGGGAACTCCCAGAATGTAATTCTCCTGGATCAATGTTTCTTTCAGGAAGAATCTTCCTGGATTAATATTCCATTCCCCTTATCAGCATGGAAAACTTTTATTGCTGTATCTCTAGTAGCTGTACAAAATTTTCAAAAATATTACTTTCTGGTAAAAAAAAAAACCTCAAATATCAAAACACTCACAACAGGCTCAACTGGCTGGGAAGATTCTTTTTTTTTTAAATTAAGTCACTATCTCGGAGTTCCCGTCCTGGCGCAGTGGTTAACGAATCCGACTAGGAACCATGAGGTTGCGGGTTCGATCCCTGGCCTTGCTCAGTGGGTTAACGATCTGGTGTTGCCGTGACCTGTGGTGTCGGTTGTAGATGTGGCTCGGATCCCGTGTTGCTTGGCTCTGGCGTAGGCTGGTGGCTACAGCTCCGATCAGACCCCTAGCCTGGGAACCTTCAAATGCCATGAGAGCAGCCCTAGAAAAGGCAAAAAGCCAAAAAAAAAAAAAAAAAAAGTTACTATCTCCAGAAAAAAATACATTTCAAAATTTTTAAAAAAGCTTAATATATATTAATAGCTGTATTGAGATATAATCCACATACTATAACATTTACCATTTCAAAATATACAATTCAGTGATTATTAATGTATTCACAGAGTGCACAACAACCATCACTGTCTAATTTCAGAACATTTTTTGTCACCCAAAAGAAACCCCATGCCCATTAGTAATCACTCCTCATTCTCCTCACCCCAGCCCCTTGGAAGCCGCTAGTCCACTTTTTTCGTCTCTATGGATTTGTTTTGGACATTTAATATAGATAGAATTGTTTAACATGCAGTCGTTTGTGATCAGCTTCTTTCACTTAGCATAATATTGTCAAGGTTTATCCATATTGAGATCTCGTGTACCAGTACTTCATTTTCCTAGTGGCTAATGATGTTGAACATCTTTACATATACTAACTGGCCATTTGTAGATCTTCTTTGGAGAAAGGTGAATTTAAATCCTTTGCTTGTTTTGTAAAAATTGGGTTATTTGTCTCTTTATTTTTTATTTACAGCTGCACCTGCAGCATATGGAAATTCCCAGGCTAGGGGTTGAATTGAAGCTGCAACTGCTGGCCTACACCACAGCAACACCAGATCCAAGCCACATCTGCAACCCATGCCACTGAGTGAGGCCAAGGATCGAACCCGCATCCTCATGGACACTATGTGGCTTAACCCACTGAGCCACAATGGGAACTCCTGTCTCTTTATTTCTGAGTTGTAAAAGTTCTTTGTAGATTCTGATGTAAGTAAATTATCAAAGGATTTGCAAATATTTTCTCTCATTCTGTGAGTTTTTTCACTTTCTTGATGGTGTCTTTTGACATACAGAAGTTTTTAATTTTGATAAAGTCCAATTTGTATTTTTTTCCCTTGTTTGTGTTTTGGAATTGTATCTAGGAAACCATCAGCTAATCCAGGGTCATGAAGATTTACTACTATGTTTTCTTGTGAGCATTTTATAATTTTACCCTTACATATAGGTCTTTGATAAAGTTTGAGTTAATTTTTGTATATGGTGTGGTGGTTAGAGGTCCAATGTCATGTAAAAGCATGTAGATATCCAGTTGACTCAGTGCCATTTGTTGAAAAGATATCTTTTCAACAATGAGTTGTCTTGGCACCCCACTGAAAATAAATTAATTATAAGAGTTTTTTGGACTCTCAATTCTATTCTGTTGATCCATATGTCTACCTCTAATGCTAGTCTTGATTAAGGTAGCTTTGTACTAAGCTTAGAGAAACTGTGGTAAAATACACATAACCTAAAATTTACCATCTTAATAATTTTTAAGTGTAGAGTTCAATAGTGTTAAGGGTATTCACATTGCTATATGGCTGGTAAGATTCTTGATCATCTTGTCTTCCTTCAGGTATGGATCTCGATCTCACATGCCCACTCATATTTCACACTGAAAACAGAATACTGTGATTCAGAAAATGTACTTAAGAGGACAGTTATACCATTTCTATTATTAAATGTTCTTTTAATTCTTTTTTTACTTTGAAAATAGCTTCAAAATAAGTTCCAGAGTAGGTATAATTGTATGTGCTTTCTGTACACACCAGACACAAGGACTTGAAAAACCACTGACCTTTGCCAGGTTGGCGGTGAAATCACCTTAAAGGCACCTGACAAAAGATGCGGTTTGGTTTAACAACTGGATTCCCATAGAAGACATTTAAGATTTTTGCCCCACCCATGGCATATCGAGGTTCCCGAGCTAGGAATTGGATCCATGCTTCAGCCTCAACCTGAGCCGCTGCAGAGATAATGTCGGATTCTTAACTGCCATGCCACAGCAGGAACACCTGAAGACATTTAGTGAAATGCTGCTGGAAATTTACAACTTGAGTGACTATTGTTTTTGTCACACTCCCACTTACAAGACCCATTTATTCCCCTTAAAGTTATGTCGGAACACACAGAAAGCCTCAATACTTTACATATTGCCTATGGCTGTTTTCTAGTGTCTATGGCTGAGGCGAGTCTGCATACAGACTAAAGGGCCCGCTTCTTCCTTGGCACCCAGCGCGGGACACTACAGATCTCAGGACGCAGCCACAACCTCACAGCGCTCCCCGTTTCTAGGCCTTTCCTTGACCACCCGCCCCACCACCTGCTGTGGGAAACTGTGGACTCTGGATTCTGTGCCGTCAGCAGTTCCAGGGCCTCCAGGACCCAGACAACCTCAAGGAAGACCCCCAAGACTCTCCTCACCTTCACCTGACCCCCCCCCCCGCCCTTCGGCACCCACCATCCTCCCTTTCCTGCCACCCCGAAGAGAGCCATGGAGGCTGCAAAACCTGCGAGGAAAAGGACGACGACCTCAGGGACTTTCCTCAGAGGCCCCAGAGCGCACCACCTGGACCCACTAGCTCGCCATCCGCTCACACACCCTAAACTCTCGGCAGTTCGAGTCTGGGGACCTACCTGCTGAGTTTCACTAGTCAGAAAGAACAGAAGAGATGAACACGTCCAACACTGGCCCAGCTCTGCCAACGGAAAGTGCACAGCAAGGCGCATGCGCAACAATGGGCACACGCCCCGCGCATGTGCTCTGGCTGAAGGTGTGCTGTACATACTGAACTTTTTATGCCACTGAGGCTGAAAGCCTGAACTGCAAGGTGTCCTGAGGACGAGAAAGGGGGCTGGAAGAGTGGGTTTTTGAAAAAAAATTTTAAAAGTGTTTTTTCTTTTTTGTTTCTTTCCCTCCAACCCAGTCTTTCTTATGCATCCACAGACTGGTGACAGCCCCAGGTTACCCTTAGTGGAGAATGTCTCAGAAAGATGGCCATGATAGAAATAGATATTATAGGATTTTAATACCTATTTTAATACATGCTTTGATTAACTGTTTCTTTCTCTGCCTCTGGGTTTTCTGTCATACTGGCAATGACTTTGCTCACATCTGTAGGATGAATACATTCACCTGTTTCTTTTTTTGCTTGGAGAAATGCACATTCAAATCACTGTACTGGTAACTGATTTCTCTGAATATACTTATTGTCATTCAGTCAGTGTATGGTCCAGTAATATCTATAGATATTGGCCTTAGGATCTCAGCTCAGTCCTCTGTGACATGATGTACAGCGGTGTGACTATGATCTTCATATACTGTACTTCCCAAATATCAGCCAAACAACTTGATAAGCAAAGCTGATTTTATTGCATAACACTGCCAGGAAAGCACTCTCTGGACAGAGCTTTCTTAGAGTCTCAGAGGTGGCAGAGCAGGAGGGCTATTTATTTAGATGTTGAAGTCTGGTGTAGAGCAGGTCTTTCATTGAGGTGGCAGGGTGTGATTAGGATTGAGTAAGAATTGTGATATAATGGTTTAGGTTTAGTGGACACCAAAAGGCAAGAATTTTAAGACAGTTCAGAGGGTCTTGGAGTTGAAAAATGTCATTTGGAACTTTTTATTGAAGAGTTGGTGGGTCTTTCAAGTAGTTTTTGGAATGAACAATAAAGTTATTTTGAACTTTTATCTTCTTAAATGAGCAATTTCTGTGTTAGTAGTTATATTGTTGAAGCCAGTAGAATATAAACTCTTGTGAATGTAGTCAGGAAGCTGTGAGCAGGTTTCTAATTACTTTTATATAACATACCAGTTTTTGTGTGGGAAATAGTATACAGAAAGGAAGGAAGCCCTAATCAGAAAGTAGCTTTTGTAAATGTATAAGGACATATTGTTGAGCTGACATCCACTTGGGTATCTTTTAAGGAAATACCTTGAGCTGGACAAGGGAGGACTTTCAATGTGGCGGCAGGGTTGAATAGGAATTGTAGTTCTGTAACAGAGAAGAAACCTGAAATATAATGATAGCCTGTTCTTAAGGTTCTGCCTTCCAGGCTTGACTCTTAAAGGTATAACACTTTCCCATTCATATAGAGATACAAATCTGCAGAATGGAGACTAACAATTGTCTTGTTGCATTTTTACAGGAACATGACCAGATGTATGTGGACAGCTGCAAGAACAAAGGATTCTGGCACTAAGAAGTTTGCAATAACCAGCAACACCTCCTCTCCTTTTGGTATGAAAGATGTCTGAATTCTAACTCAGGTAAGATAATTCTTTGGGACACTAGTCCACCACCTTCTCAGTCTGCTGGCTTACTGAATAAAGTTGCTATTCCTTGCCCCAGCACCCTGTCTCTTGATTTATTGGTCTGTCTTGTGGTGAGCAGTATGAGCTTGGACTTAACAGTTCTTCAATTTTTTAAAAGTGAGAACGCATAATCTTTTATCTCTTATTTAGTTTATCGCTTATCCTTTTTGATCCTTTTCAGCAAATATACTATCATTATCAAATTTTATTTACTTTTTTTCCCTTCAAGTCCTTTTTTTCTTTGTGGAGTTCACTGAAGAAATGCTCCAAGAATGGAGCTAGTAATTTCTGGACTTAGACGTTCTGTGAGCACCTATCCAGCAAACGGTCAAATTCATGCTCTCAGATGGCTGGACAGCTGCGGGTCATGAGGACCTAGGCTTTGATTGCTGAATTGTTGCATCCACTTCATAAAGCAGACTTCAACTTGATGCCAATCTTTAGCTTTTTCCCACCATTCCTGTGGGAGATCTGGCTAACCTGATAAAGGACCATCCTTGGATTTGGGCAGAAGAAGCAAATTGTGAAGTAGCTCTTGTGACACACAATAAGCAGTAGAAAGTATGAAAGAACTGCCCAATACATGACTCTGGGAACTCTCTGTGTGCTGCTAAACAAGGAGAGCTGGGCTTACCAGCAGCTCCTCTACCTGCAGTTTTCCATATGAGTACAGCTTTCCTTCTTTCAAGCAGGAGAATTTATGAAGAGGTTTATATTTCCACAGGATCACCATTGAGTGGGGGATGGGACAAGTTCTGCAGATTCTGGGAAGCTGCCTTTTTCCAGAGTATCACATACAGTTGGCATCTAAGTTTGGACTGCTTGGTGGTTGGGGTCAAGTTATTAATTACTTGTCATGTGAAATGCAACTCTCAAGCTTGCCTTGTAAGATTGGAACACAGTAGGAGTTAGGGTCCTTTTGCTATAGCACAGCAGTACATGCCCTTCAGCTATGCCCAAGCCCAGGGACAGTTTCCACAGCATCCAAAAGAACAGCATGCCCTAGGAACCTGCTGACCCTTTTGCCTGTGAGTTCCCTTTTGTATCAAGTGGTAGTTGTCTTGCGCAAAATAAACACTGTTATCTGAATTTTTATGTGAAGCTTTACAAATGGCACTTACATTTCCTAAGTAATTATATATTTTGTAGTGACCCTGGTGGCATATATCAAAGATGGCCTTTTTGTCTGAACATACTGAATTTTTAAGGATGAGGACAAAATGAGTGTTCTCACATGTATTTGCATGTGCTTCAATAGCAGCATTTATTTATCATTGGAGATGTTCTGTGAGAAGACTTTACTGTTTACCAAACTGTGTTTTGTGATTCATAGTGGGTTATAAGATTAATGTTATCAAGCACAAATAGCATTTTGTTTTATTTTATTTTATTTTTTTTTGTCGTTTCTAGGGCCGCACCCACGGCATATGGAGGCTCCCAGGCTAGGGGTCTAATCAGAGCTGTAGCTGCCAGCCTACGCCACAGCCACAGCAACGTCAGATTCGAGCCGCATCTGTGACCTACACCACAGCTCACAGCAACGCCGGATCCTTAACCCACTGAGCAAGGCCAGTGATCGAACCTGCAACCTCATGGTTCCTAGTCGGATTCGTTAACCAGTGAGCCACAACGGGAAATCCACAAATAGCATTTTAAATAAAAGAGTTAAAGTAAGTAGTAAATGTCAGCCTGAACTGCATATAGAATATGAAAATAGACTACACATGTACATATTTTTATATACCTACTGAATTATCTACAAAAGGTGTATTTTTCATGCATTGCAGTAGAAAAGTTTGAAGATCACTACTTTAGAGGGTATCAGATAAGTGCTTATAGGCCATTTCTTTGGCTATCTATGAGAATGATGAACTAGGACCTGCTCACAGTAACTTCATTCTTATCAGTGTCTTTCTACATAATCCTGCAAATAGTTCTTGATGTAATTTATGTTGGTTCAACTTTGACCCTCAGCAAACTTACTTGTGGAATCCTGTGTTTGTGAGAAGAAAGTCTGATTAGTGGTGGGGCTTTGTGGTTCATCATCTCTGTAATGCCAAGATTCTTTCCTCTTGTATCTTTCTACAGCTGCAGGATTTGTTCATGTGTGTGATTTTGCACTTGTATGGTGCTGCCTTGACCAGTCTCTTTTCTCCCTGAATTTATTGAGCCTTTCTATGTATTTAATTAGCATACAGTGACAGTGGCAACTGTAATGTTTGGTTTTGTCCCATTTTACACATACTCAAAATATTTTCAATATGAGTATTCTTTCCAATTTTCTCATAATGTACTTGGAAACGTTCAATGCAAATAAATATCAGTGTTTACTGTCAGGTCTTACTAGGCAGTAATCCTGATGAATTTTTAAACAAATTAATAGTTTGTTACATTTGAACTTTTGTATCACCATACACTTTAGATAAATGACACATTTACTAAGACACAGAATCAAAGATTCTGAGATATTGACATTTTAATATATTAACTTGAGAAATATAAAGTCATGGAATAGTTAGAAAAGTTTCCAAGTTGAAACTACAGAGGGTATGCAAGATATTCTTTCTTATTAAAATCATGTGTTCCTTTCATGTTCCTTTATTCCTAAAAAGTTTCCTATGGCATGTATTCATCCAAACACAGTTTGCATGTTACACAAATACTTGGCCTTAGTCTACCATTCAGCTTCACTTCAGTTTAGGATGCTTAGGAAGACCAAGTAGCCAAATAATGTATGCCAACAAGATTTCTGGCATCCCTGTACTAGAGTGTGATCCCTGATAATTCTTAGAAAAAATCATCATATCTAGCCAATGTCACATCATTAGCAATCTAAAAAAAAAAACAAAACACAACACTTGAAGTTATGGTTATCGTCTGAACATACTCTTTCAATTATAGTGCAATGGACTATATGTTTCTTTCTCTCCAAAATTTATATGTTGAAACCTAATCCTCATTGTGATAGCATTAGAAACTAGGGCCTTTGGGAGATAATTAGGTCATGAGAGTGGAGCCCTTATGAATGGGATTAGTGCCCCTATAAAAAGGATCCCAGAGAACTCTCTCATCTTCTTTCTTCCATGTGAGGATAGAACAAGAATTCTGCAACCCAGGAGAGGGCTCTCACCAGACTCCAATCATGCTGGCACTCTGATCTCAAACTTCCAACCATCAGAACCTTGGGAAGTAAATTTCTGTTGTTATAAGTATCCAGTCTATAATGCTTTGCTATGACAGTTTTGTTAAGACAGATAGGTAACATTTCCAGACGCAACTTTGAATAAAAATCTATTAGTAGATACACTGCTAGCCAGTGAAAGTATAAACTTATTTAATCATAGTTATAATAATATTCTGCAAAAATGAATGATGGTTGTGAAAACTATTAATATTATGTTATGAAAAAGAGTTTTCAAATAATTTATAGGGAAATAGATTGAGATTGAAGCAAACTATTGAGAGTGTTTGTGAACTAGAAAATGTCTGGAAGGGTTGTATTCTTTTGCCCCCAGCTTTATTGAGGTTTAACTGAGAAACATTTTATATACTAAGTTGTGTAATGTGATTTTTTAAATGGCCGCATTCACAGTTTACAGAAGTTTGTGGGCTAGAGATTGGATCTCCAAGCTGCAGCTCTGACCTATGCTGCAGCTGTGACCTATGGCGAAGCTGCAGCAACACCAGATCCTTTAACCCATTGCATCAGGCCAGGCTGGGGATCCTGTGCCTTCTTGGTGACCCAAGCTGCTGTAGTCGGATTCTTAACCCACTGTGCCACAGCAGGAACTCCTGTTTTTTTTGTTTGTTTGTTTGTTTGTTTGTTTTAAAATTTTTCAAATGGAGTATAGCATGATGATTTAAAATACATATGCAGGAGTTCCCGTCGTGGCGCAGTGGTTAACGAATCCGACTAGGAACCATGAGGTTGCGGGTTCGGTCTCTGCCCTTGCTCAGTGGGTTAAGGATCCGGCGTTGCCGTGAGCTGTGGTGTAGGTTGCAGATGCCGCTCGGATCCCGCGTTGCTGTGGCTCTGGCGTAGGCCGGTGGCTACAGCTCCGATTCAACCCCTAGCCTGGGAACCTCCACATGCCGCGGGAGCGGCCCAAGAAATAGCAACAACAACAACAACAACAAAAAGACAAAAGACAAAATAAAATAAAATAAAATAAAATACATATGCATTGTGAAATGACTACTACCAATGTTTATAAAAACATGCAATTATTGAAAGCAGAATAAGAGATATTAGCATCATATTGGATCACCAACCTTTTCTTTAAAGGGCCCAGAAGTAAATATGTTAGTCTTTGTGGACCACAGATAGTCTTTCCAACATATGGTTCTATTTTTTTTCCAAAAAAAAAAATCCTTTGAAAAAGTAAAAAGCATTCAAGGGCCTATACAAAAACAAGCCATTGGCTGAATTTAGCTTGCAAGCCCTATTTGGATTATATTTTAATTCAAATATTTGAATATAATTTTTCTGCTAGTAGTCATAGTATTAGCAAGTGAGAGTTCTACACTCACATAGGATGAAGAAAGCCTCAAGAGAAAGCCACTTTCACTCTGACAGTAAGAAAAAGTCCAATGATCTGTAACATTATAAATTTTTTAAAAAATTATTTATTTAGAGCAGTTGTTGGGTCACTGCAAAATTAAGAGGAAGGTATAGAGACTGCCCATATGCCCCCTGCCTCCACACGTGCATAACCTCCACCATTATAAACATCCCTCACCACACAGGACACTTATTAAATTTGATGAACCTACCAGTTTTTTTTTTTTAAACTGTTAGAGAGCTGAGGCAACAAGGCAGCCATGTAAACTGAAACTAAGGGGTAACAAGTCCCTCTGAAGAGAGTTGGGACATACAAAATTCTTCACTTCTGGAAAAGCACGTGTGGAAGAAGTGACATTCATAAAAGCAGGTGAGAAAAAGGCAACTGAAATTGTATCAAATTCATAATGGACAAATATAAGCTAATGAGAGAGTTTGGATTCTCTGAAAGTCTCAGACCCCCCCCCCAAAAAAAAATCCAAGTTCATCTGCCAGCTGTGTTTTGCAGACCTCTGCTTGCATTCATGGTGAAGATTGAGGGAATTCCTAGAGACCTGAGAGAGCCACCTCCATAGCACATACATAAGAAATCCTGCTTGCTTCCTCAAACCTTGTCCTATTGAAACAGAGACATCAGCCACTGTGGGAGGGACAGGAAAAACTTTTTCATCTTGGGTCCCTAGCGAAGGTTTAGTGATGTCGAGGGAGGGGTGAAAGCAACGGATGTGTCTGGAAGAGAAGTGAAAAGGCTCCTTTGGTTCCAAACCCCATACTGATGTTAGGCGGAGGTCTGCTACTCTGGGGAAGAGGCAGATAACTTGCTTGCATTCAAGATCCCCACTGATACAAGGAAAAATTCGGCTAACACAAAGAGAGTGCAGGAAGCTGAGAAAGCCCCACCCCGCAGGTTAGGCATAAAGGACCTGTCTAAGATTGAGGTTGGAGGACAAAAATAAGAAACCTCTCTGCCTCCACTAAGAGCATCTGTCATTAGCTGCTGAGGGAGAGCCCCCTGTGGCCCAGGTATACATGTCATGCTGAAAGTAGAATGAGGAATAAGATCACTGAGAGAGCCTCCAGTGCTCCAGATGCTACATTAACACAAAGTGGCACTGCCCATTGCTGAAGGAATGTCAAGTCTGTGGAGTATTGAAAATAACTATAGGAGTTCCCATTGTGGCTCAGTTGTAATGAACCTGACTAGTAGCCATGAAGATGTGGGTTAAAACCCTGGTCCCACTCAGTGGGTTAAGGATCTGGCACTGCTGTGAGCAGTGGTATAGGCCACAGATGCAGCTTGGATATGGTGTTGCTGTGGCTGTGGTGTAGGCCGGTATCTGCAACTCCAATTTGACCCCTAGCCTGGGAACTTCCTTCCATATGTCACAGGTGTGGCCTTAAAAAGCAAAAAAAAAAAAAAAAAAAAAAAACCAAAAAAACAAAAAAACTATAGAAATTGGAGTTCCCGTCGTGGCGCAGTGGTTAACGAATCCGACTAGGAACCATGAGATTGCGGGTTCGGTCCCTGCCCTTGCTCAGTGGGTTAACGATCCGGCGTTGCCGTGAGCTGTGGTGTAGGTTGCAGACACGGCTCGGATCCAGCGTTGCTGTGGCTCTGGCATAGGCCAGTGGCTACAGCTCTGATTCGACCCCTAGCCTGGGAACCTCCATATGCCGCGGGAGCGGCCCAAAGAAATAGCAAAAAGACAAAAAAAAAAAAAAAAAAAACTATAGAAATAACTAAAGTGAAGCCAAGCTCAACTACTGGTGAGGCTAACTCAAACACCAACATTAGTGCCCTCACAGAAGAAGAGAAGGAAAAAAAAAAAAGACACATTACATACAGAGGAACAGACTTAAGGAGGACAGCAGACTTCTCCCCAGAATCCATGCAATCCAGAACTCTGTAGAATTTTCAAAAATGAAGATGAAATAAAAATATCTACACAAGTGGGTAAACAAAAAGCCATTTAATTCATTCCCAGAGGATTTACTTTACAAATACAGTATAAGAAGTTCTTTAGGCAGAAAAATTATATCAGAAGGAAATTTGGATCTGCATGAAGGATTGAGTAGTACAGGAAATGGTAAAATGGTGGGTAAATACAAATACTTTTCATTGATCTTTTAAAGAAAAGATAATTGTTTACAATGTACTATGGGACTTATCACATGTATAGAATTAAAACTTAAAGGCAACTATAGTAAAAAAGATGGATGGAAGGAAAGAAAAGTGAAGATATCACACTGTCCATGTACTGATGTAGTACTATTTATTTATTTATTTATTTATTTATTTATATTTTGCTTTTTAGGGCCACACCCAGAGGATATGAAAGTTCTAAGGCTAGGGGCGAATCAGAGCTGTAGCTGTAGCTGTATGCTACAGCCACAGCAATGCCAGATCTAAGCTGTTTCTGTAATCTGCCCCACATCTCATGGCATTGCTGGATCCTTAACCTAATGAGCAAGGCTTGGGATTGAACTTGCATCCTCATGGATACTAGTTGGATTAGTTTCTGCTGTGCCACAAAGGGAACTCATTCATTATTCAAATAATGATGTAATATTATTTAAAGGAATATTGTGAGTTGAATATATTTATGTTGTAACCTCTAGAGCAAGTTCCAAATAATGTTAAGCAAATATATACATAACTAATAAGCCAGTAGTGAAGATAAACTGGTATGATATTAACTGGTAAACAGATGCATAAGAAGGGAGGAAACAGGACAAACTGAACAAAAAGCAGATGTGATAAATTGAAAAATATAACAAGACAGTAGATTAAAGGCATACTCTTTCCATACTAAATGTAATTTGCTTACACATGTTGATTAAATATCACAATTAGTTGGACTGGATAAAAAAGCAAAATCAAATTATATAGTGTTAAAAACCCTTCACTTTAAATAAAAAGAAAGAAATAAGTTAAAAGTATAAGGATAGAAAAAGACAAATCAAACACGAATCAAAAGCAAGTTGGGAATCCTAACCGAGGGGAGATGGGACCAAGATGGCGGAATAGAAGGACTGGAGCTCAACTACTCCCTTAAAAACAACAAAATTCACAACTAAAGACTGAGCACGCTTCATCCAAATGCACCAGAAACCTTAAAAAAGATATCCTACTGCAGAAGAAAAAGAGGAGGACACATCAAGATGTAGGAGGGGCGATTTCACGATATAAACAACCCCATACCTCCTGGGTGTGAAGCCTCACAGACTGGAAACTAACTGGTTTACAGAGACTCACCTACAGGAGTGAGAGTTCTGAGCCCCACATCAAATTCTCACGTGTGGGGATCTGGCCCTGGGAGAAAGAGCCCCTGGAGCATCTGGCATTGCAGGCCAGTGGGTCTTGTGCCCAGGAGCTCCACAGGACTGGGGGAAACAGAGACCCCATTCTCAAAAGGTTCACACGGACTTTCACGTGCACTGGGTCCCAGGGCAAAGCAAAGTCTCCATAGGAATTTGGGTCAAACCTGACTGCAGTTCTTGGAGGACCTCCTGGGAACACAGGGGTGAACGTGGCTTGTTGTGAGGGAAGGACATGGAAAGCAAAGCTCTCGGGAATATTCAGCAGCCCATGCCTTTCTATGGAGGTGGCCATTTTGGGAAAATCTGGCCCACCCATCACTCAGTTGCTGAGAACCTCCAGGGCAAACAACAATCCAGGTGGGATCACAATCCTGCCCCTCAGTAAGCAGGCTACCCAAAGACCCCTCAGGCACACAGCTGCCTCTAATCCCATCCAGAGACTAAGCTACATCCACCAGAGGGATCAGAATAAGCTCCACCTACCAGTGGGCAGGCATCAGCCCCTCCCATCAGAAAGCCTACAGCAAGCCCCATACCAACTTCAGGCACAGGGGGGTGGACACCAGAAGTAAGAGAGGCTACAACTCTATTATCTGTAAAAAGGTCACCACACCAAAAACCTATAAAAATGAAGAGACAGAGAACTATAACTCAGATGAGGGAGAAAGGAAAAACCCCAGAAAACCAGCTAAGCCATGAGGAGATTCTTAGCCTCCAGGAAAAAGACTTTAGACTGTTGATGTTGAAGATGATGCAAGACATTGGAAATAAACTGGAGGCAGAGATGGATAACTTACAGGAAACACTGACCAAAGAGATACAAGATATAAAACTTAAGCAAGAAGAGATGCAAAATACAATAACTGAAATAATAAATTCACTAGAAGCCGCTAACGGCACAATACAGGAGGCAGAAGAATGAATAAGTGAGGTGGAGGACAGATTAATGGAAATCACTGAGGCAGAACAGAAAAGAGAAAAAAGATTGAAAACAAATGAAGAGACTCTCAGAGAACTCTGGGACAACATTAAACGCACCAACATCTGTATTATAGGGGTGCCAGAAGGAGAAGAGAGAGAGAAGGAGACAGAAAAAATATTCCAAGAGATAATAGCCGAAAACTTCCCTTACATGGGGAAGGAATCACTCACTCAAATCCAGAAAGCACAACCAGTACCATATAAAATAAACCCAAGGAGGGACACCCAGAGACAAAGTTAATTAAAGACAAAGAGAAATCAAAATTAAAGACAAAGAGAAAATCTTGAAAGCAGCTAGGGAAAAGAAACAAATAACATATAAGGGAACCCCAATAAGGTTATTGGCAGATTTGTCAGCAGAAACTCTGCAGGCCAGAAGGGAGTGGCATGATATACTTAACGTGATGAACGGAAACAGCCTCCAACCAAGATTATGCTACCCAGAAAAGCTCTCATTCAGATTTGAAGGAGAAATCAAAAGCTTCACAGTTAAGCAAAAGCTGAGAGAATTCAGCAATACTAAACCAGCCTTACAACAAATACTAATGGAACTTCTCTAGGCAGAAAAGAACAAGAGAAGAAGGAAAGAAAAAAGAGCAACAAAAACAAATCCAAAGCAATGAATAAAATGGCAATAAGAACATACATATCAATAATTACCTTAAATGTTAATGGAATAAATGCCCCAACCAAAGGACATAGACTGGCTGAATGGATACAAAAACAAGACCCATATATATGCTGTCTTCAAGAGACCCACTTCACCTCTAGGGACACATACAAATTGAAAGTGAGAGGATGGAAGAAAATATTTCATGCAAACGGGGATCAAAAGAAAGCTGGAGTAGCAATACTCATATCAGACAAAATAGACTTTAAAATGAAGAATCTTTTAAGAAACAAGGAAGGGCATTACACAATGATCAAAGGATCAATCCAAGAAGAAGATGTAACAATTTTAAATATGTATGCACCCAACATAAGTTCACCACAATATATAAGGCAACTGCTAACAACCTTAAAAAGACAAATCGACAATAACACAATAATAGTGGGGGACTTTCACACCCCACTTACAGCAATGGACAGATCAGCCAGACAGAAAATCAATAAAGAAACACAGGCCCGGAATGATGCATTAAACCACATGGACGTAATAGACATTTATAGGACATTCCATCCAAAAGCAGCAGAATACACATTCTTCTCAAGTGCACATGGAACATTCTCTAAGATTGATCACATCCTGGGCTACAAATCCAACCTTGGTAACTTTAAGAAAATTGAAATCATATCAGGCAACTTTTCTGACCACAATGCTATACCACTGGAAACCAACAACAAGAAAAAATCTTCAAAAAACACAAACATGTAGAGACTAAACAACATGCTACTAAACAACCAGTGGATCACTGAAGAAATCAAAGAGGAAATTACAGAATACCTAGAAGCAAATGAAAATGAAGATACGACACTCCAAAACCTATGGGATGCAGCAAAAGCCATTCTAAGAGGAAAGTTTATAGCAATACAAGCCCACCTCAGGAAACAAGAAAAAGCTCAAATAAACAAGCTAATTTTACATCTAAAGCAGCTTTACAGAGAAGAACAGACAAGACCTAAAGTTAGTAGAAGGAAAGAAATCATAAAGATCAGAGCAGAAATCAATGAACTAGAAACAAAGAAAACCATAGAAAAGATCAATAAAATGAAAAGCTGCTTCTTGGAAAAGATCAACAAAATTGATGAACCCCTAGCCAGGCTTATCAAGCAAAAAAGAGGACTCAAATCAATAAAATTAGAAATGAAAAAGGAGAAGTGACAATGGACATCACAGAAATACAAAGGATCCTAAGAGACTACTATATGCAACTATATGCCAAAAAAACAGAAAACCTAGAAGAAATGGACAAATTCTTAGAAAAGTACGATCTTCCAAGACTAAACCAAGATGAAATAGAAAAGATGAATGGACCCATCACAAGATCTGAAATTGAAACTGTGATTAAAAAACTCCCAACAAACAAAAGTCCAGGATCAGATGGCTTCACAGGCGAATTCTATCAAACATTTAGAGAAGAGCTGACACCTCTCCTTCTGAAACTATTTCAAAAAATTGCAGAGGAAGGGATTCTCCCAAACTCATCCTATGAGGCCACCATCAGCCTGATACCAAAACCAGACAAAGATACCACAAAAAAAGAAAACTACAGGCCAATTTCACTGATGAACATCGATGCAAAAATCCTGAACAAAATACTAGCAAACCACATCCAACAATCCATTAAAAGGATTGTACATCAGGATCAAGTGGGATTTATCCCAGGGATGCAAGGGTTCTTCAATATCCACACATCCATCAGTGTGATACCCCACATTAACAAACTGAAGAATAACAACCATATGATCCTCTCAATAGACACGGAAGAAGCCTTTGACAAAATCCAACACCCATTTCTGATAAAAACCCTCCAGAAAGTGGGCATAGAGGGAACCTACCTCAACGTGATAAAGGCCATATATGACAAACCCACAGCGAACATCATTCTCAATGGTGAAAAGCTGAAAGCATTCCCACTGAGATCAGGAACAAGACAAGGATGTTGACTCCCACCACTACTCTTCAACATAGTTCTGGAAGTCCTAGCCACAGCAATCAGAGAAGTAAAAGGAATGAAAGGAATCCAAATTGGAAAGGCAGAAGTCAAACTATCACTATTTGCAGATGGCATGATACTATACCTAGAGAACCCTAAAGACTCTACCAGAAAACTGTTAGAGCTCATCCACGAATTTGGCAAAGTCGCAGGATACAAAATTAATACACACAAATTGATGGCATTTCTATACACTAACAATGAAAGAGCAGAAAGAGAAATTAGGGAAGCAATCCCATTTACCACCGCATCCAAAAGAATAAAATACCTAGGAGTAAACCTACCTAAAGTGACAAAAGACCTGTACTCTGAAAACTGTAAGACACTGATGAAAGAAATCAAAGAGGACACAAATATATGCTCTTGGATTGGAAGAGTTAATATTATCAAAATGACTACTACCCAAGGCAATCTATAGATTCAATGCAATCCCTATCAACTTTCCAAGACATACTTCACAGAACTCGAACAAAATAGTTTAAAGTTTGTTTGGAAGCACAAAAGACCCAGAATAGCCAAAGACATCCTGAAAAAGAAAAATGGAGCTGGAGGAATCAGGCTCCCTGACTTCAGACTCTACTACAAAGCAACAATCATCAAAACCATATGCTACTGGCACAAAGACAGAAATATAGATCCGTGGAACAGGATAGAAAGCCCAGAATTCAACCCATGCACCTACAGCCAACTCATCTATGACAAAGGAGGCAGGAATATACAATGGAGAAAAGACAGCCTGTTCAATAAGTGGTGCTGTGAATACTGGACAGCCACATGGAAAAGAATGAAATTAGAACACTCCCTAACACCACCCACAAAAATAAACTCCAAATGGATCTAAGACCTAGATATGAGACCAGACACTATCAAACTCTTAGAGGAAAACAGAGGCCAAACACTCTCTGACGTAAACGACAGCAACATCTTCTCAGATCCACCTCTCAGGGTATTGACCACAAAAACAAAAATAAACAAATGGGACCTAGTCAAACTTAAAAGTTTCTGCACAGCAAAGGAAACCCTAAACAAAATAAAGAGACCACCCACAGAATGGGAGAACATCTTTGCAAGTGAATCAACTGACAAGGGATTAATCTCCAAAATCTATAAACACTTTCCACAGCTCCATACCAAAAAAACAAACAACCCCATCCAAAAATGGGCAGAAGATCTAAATAGACAGTTCTCCAAAGAAGACATACAGATGGCCAAAAAAACACATGAAAAGATGTTCAACATCAGTCATTATTAGAGAAATGCAAATCAAAACTACTATGAGGTACCACCTGACACCAGCCAGAATGGCCGTCATCCAAAAGTCTGTAAACAATAAGTGCTGGAGAGGGTGTGGAGAAAAAGGAACCCCAGGACACTGTTGGTGGGATTGTAAATTGGTGCAAGCAGTGTGGAGATTCCTCAGAAAATTACAAATAGAACTACCACTTGATCCAGCAATCCCACTCCTGGGCATCTACCCTGAGAAAACCATGACTTGCAAAGACACATGTACTCCGATGTTCATTGCAGCACTATTTGCAATAGCCAAGACATGGAAACAACCTAAATGTCCATCGACAGAGGAGTGGATCAAGAAGATGTGGTACATATACACAATGGAATATTACTCAGCCATTAAAATGAATGAAATACCAGCAGTTTTAGCAACATGGATGGACCTAGAAACTATCATGCTAAGTGAAGTCAGCCATACAATGAGACACCAACATCAAATGCTTTCACTGACATGTGGAATCTGAAAAAAGGACAGACAGAACTTCTTCGCAGAACAGATGCTGCCTCACAGACATTGAAAAACTTATGGTCTCTGGAGGAGACAGTTTGGGGGGTGGGGGGATGTGCTTGGGTTATGGGATGGAAATCCTGTGAAATTGGATTGTTATGATCATTATACAACTACAGATGTGATAAATTCATTTGAGTAATTTTTAAAAATGTATTCTACCTTAAAATAATAATAATAATAATCTTTCATATTTCAATTATCATTGTTATTACTTACTATCATTTTAAACTCAAGTTCTGGTAGATAGTGAAGTCTTCTTCTTTATTTGTCCTTTCAGTGGATTTCTCTTGCTCATTCAATTGGGAATAATTCCTCTGCCTTTTCATTTTACCTAACTTTGTCTGTTTCTATGAATTTAAGAGAAACAGTTATCTAGTGAGGTCTTTGAGAGGTGTTTTATGTGGGAGCATCCATGTGTATACTCTGTGTGTCCAATATCTTTGGTGTAAGGGCTGGGGTTTTTTGGTTTTGTTTTTGCATTTTTAGGGCCCAACATAGGGCATATGGAGGTTCCCAGTATAGGGGTCTAATTGGAGCTGTAGCTACTGGACTGCACCACAGCCATAGCAAAACCAGAACCAAGCCACATCTGCAACCTATGGCACAGTTCATGGCAATGCCGGATCCTTAACCCACTAAGCGAAGCCAGGGATCATACCTGCATCCTCATGCATACTAGTCAGATCCATGTGTGCTGAGCCACGACAGAGACTCCCTGGTTTTGGTACACCATCTTAACTATTTTTTTTTCTTCTTTTTTAGGACCAGACTTGTGCCATATGGAAGTTCCTAGGCTAGCAGCCAATTCGGAGCTGTAGCTGCCAGCCTACAACACAGCCACATCAATGCAGGATCCGAGCCACATCTGCAACCTACGCTACAGCTCACAGCAATGCTGGATCCTTAACCCACTGAGCTAGGCCAGGTATCGAACTCACATCCTCATGGACACTAGTTAGGTTTGTTTCCCCTGAGCCACAATAGAAATTCCCCATCTTAAATATTTTTAAGTCTACAGTTCAGTAGTGTACAGTATAATCACATTGCTGTGCTACTATTCTGTAGAAAACTTTTCATTTTGCAAATAAAAACTCTATATCAGTTAGACAACAACTACTTATTCCCTCCAGCCTCTGGCATCTACCAACCTATTTTATCGTATGAATTTGTAGAATTATACAATTTTTACTAATACTTATACCCATTCTAAAACTTATATTAAATTTTTTGTAGTCTTATTTTGGTTTTGCTATATTTAATTTTAGATAGTTGGGGGTTTTTTGCTTTTGCCAAATGGTATTTTTTATTTAAATAAAGGTATCAAGTCATGGTTCAGGTGGACTGCAGAGAAAGTAATCACTCTAAAGGTGTTAAAGATTGCAGAGAAAATGATCACCTGAGGTGATGACTGAATTCTGGAAATAATTCTATTCATTAGGTCAACAATCAGTGATGCTTAGCAGGATTCTGGTAGTGTCCAGGAGAACTGATTTCCAAAATCTAGAATTATTCTCCTGGAGGTTCTCTTAGTTTCATGGGAAGCAAGACCAATTTATTCAATCTACACCAATTTATTAAGTATCTACTATATTCCAAAACAATTTTCTGGATGTGTGGGATACAACATTGCACAAAATAAACATTCCTGTGCCCCAGATTATTATATTCCTTCAGGAGCACACATATGTGAGCCATAGTATTAATAAGTTACAGATCATCTGATCCAGACACATGCCTGATCTCTGTAAGTAGCATATGAGACTTGAATACACCACAACTCCTTGTCACATACTATAGTGGGTATTTGTACCCCACCCCCCACTTGGACATAGGCAAAAAGAGATATTCAGATTGAAGATGTATAATCTGATGTGGTCCTGATGAATTACTCCCACAAATGGCACCCTTGGTGTGCCATGGCAACAAAATCTTGTTATTGTGAGGTAGATCCATGATGTCACTGAGTTCAGGAGGCTTTAAAACTGTGAAGTGCTACAGTTGACTGTCACCATTAATCTCAAGCACAGCCAACAACCAAATTATCTTGGGAAGCTATTAATTCATTTAAATACTCTTTCAGCAAGGTAAGTAAAATTTCATTATTTTATTCTATGAAGAACTACAGATTTCATTTTAGAATTTCTCATATTTTTGTTCTAAGATAGTTTCCAACTGATTCTCTTGATTTTGGGGGCATAGAAAGTTGATACACAAAAATCATGCTTTTTCAATCAAGCACTGACTCAGTGTTTCACCTAACTATTAATCTAAGATTGATATTATCTCAGATTTTTTTCCTTTTCCACTCTTTTGCTACTTATCCAGTAACCAATATTTCCTTTAAAACTTATTTCATTTTAAATGAAAATACATATATTTAATAATTTAAAAATTTAACAAACCCACTGGGAAAAACTGTATATAAAGTATGTTTTTAACATACAGCATGCATACATGTATCATACTAACACACAGAGAAAGAAAAATGGCTGGGCAATATGTGAAAATGTTAATAGTGTTTGAATATGGGCTATTTCCTTTTTTCATATCATTGAAATTACATGACTTACTAAATATGCTACCTTTATGACAAAAAAAGACCAAGAAATAACATTAAAGACCTCTCAAAGTAAAATATTTTATATTATGCAGTACCTACTATTTGGCACAAAGTTAAAGATTAAAGTGTTATCTCGTAGGTTGTATGGATCAATCATGTAAAAAGTAGATTACTATTTACTTTTATATAGGCCAAAATGAGATTGTTTTTCAGTAAGGTATTTTAATGAGCTGTTATCATTTCTATCCAGAAAAGATTTATAACTTCACTTGTCAAATATTAAAAAGTTTTAACCTCTATATGTTGTACAGGAAACTGACCAAATAAACATATCTCTTTATGATTCCAATCCCTTTATTGAATTTGAGAGTTTGAGTTGTAGTAGAGTTCTCCTCAGAAGTAAAAATATTTTCTTGGACACATGTGAAAGAAAGTTCACAGGCTGAGGTGGTAAATCAGAACTTTGACTCTCATTGACCCTGTGAACCTTATTTCAGTTACTTTACTTTGCTGAGCCTCAGTTTCCTCCTCAGTTAAAGGGGTCAAATCATTCCCATTAGAGATTTACGTTTTCAGCCTATGGTGATTGGCAGAAATAATCATTGTTATTACTATTGTTTTTAGCAAAAGGGAGGCACCAGATTGCACTGAACACATTTATAATTTCATGGTAAGATATTCACTTTCAATATTTACAATTGAACACAGGGAGACTGGAATTTGAAGTACTTTATTTTTTATTTTTTAATTTTTTTTTAATTTTTAATTTTTTTTTTATTTTCCCACTGTACAGCAAGGGGGTCAGGTTATCCTTACATGTATACATTGCAATTACAGTTTTTCCCCACCCTTTCTTCTGTTGCAACATGAGTATCTAGACAAAGTTCTCAATGCTATTCAGCAGGATCTCCTTGTAAATCTATTCTAGGTTGTGTCTGATAAGCCCAAGCTCCCAATCCCTCCCACTCCCTTCCACTCCCATCAGGCAGCCACAAGTCTCTTCTCCAAGTCCATGATTTTCTTTTCTGAGGAGATGTTCATTTGTGCTGGATATTAGATTCCAGTTATAAGGGATATCATATGGTATTTGTCTTTGTCTTTCTGGCTCATTTCACTCAGTATGAGATTCTCTAGTTCCATCCATGTTGCTGCAAATGGCATTATGTCGTTCTTTTTTATGGCTGAGTAGTATTCCATTGGTATATATACCACTTCTTCCTAATCCAATCATCTGTTGATGGACATTTGGGTTGTTTCCATGTCCTGGCTATTGTGAATAGTGCTGCAATGAACATGCGGGTGCATGTGTCTCTTTTAAGTAGAGTTTTGTCCGGATAGATGCCCAAGAGTGGGATTGCGGGGTCATGTGGAAGTTCTATGTATAGATTTCTAAGGTATCTCCAAACTGTTCTCCATAGTGGCTGTACCAGTTGACATTCCCACCAGCAGTGCAGGAGGGTTCCCTTTTCTCCACAGCCCCTCCAGCACTTGTTATTTGTGGACTTATGAATGAGGGCCATTCTGACTGGTGTGAGGTGGTATCTCATGGTAGTTTTGATTTGCATTTCTCTTATAATCAGCGATGTTGAGCATTTTTTCATATGTTTGTTGGCCATCTGTATATCTTCTTTGGAGAAATGTCTATTCAGGTCTTTTGCCCATTTTTCTATTGATTGATTGGTTTTTTTGCTGTTGAGTTGTATAAGTTGTCTATATATTCTAGAGATTAAGCCCTTGTCGGTTGCATCATTTGAAACGATTTTCTCCCATTCTGGAAGTTGTCTTTTTGTTTTCTTTTTTTTTTTTTTTTTTTTAATTTTATTTTCCCACTGTACAGCAAGGGGGTCAGGTTATCCTTACATGTATACATTACAATTACAGTTTTTCCCCCACCATTTCTTCTGTTGCAACATGAGTATCTAGACATAGTTCTCAATGCTATTCAGCGGGATCTCCTTGTAAATCTATTCTACATTGTGACTGATAAGCCCAAGCTCCCAATCCCTCCCACTCCCTCCCCCTCCCATCAGGCAACCACAAGTCTCTTCTCCAAGTCCATGATTGATTTTCTTTTCTGAGGAGATGTTCATTTGTGCTGGATATTAGATTCCAGTTATAAGTGATGTCATATGGTATTTGTCTTTGTCTTTCTGGCTCATTTCACTCAGTATGAGATTCTCTAGTTCCATCCATGTTGCTGCAAATGGCATGATGTCATCCTTTTTTATGGCTGAGTAGTATTCCATCGTGTATATATACCACATCTTCCGAGTCCAGTCCTCTGTCGATGGACATTTGGGTTGTTTCCATGTCCTGGCTATTGTGAATAGTGCTGCAATGAACATGCGGGTGCATGTGTCTCTTTTAAGTAGAGCTTTGTCCGGATAGATGCCCAAGAGTGGGATTGCAGGGTCATATGGAAGTTCTATGTATAGATTTCTGAGGTATCTCCAAACTGTTCTCCATAGTGGCTGTACCAGTTGACATTCCCACCAACAGTGCAGGAGGGTTCCCTTTTCTCCACAGCCCCTCCAGCACTTGTTATTTGTGGATTTATTAATGATGGCCATTCTGACTGGTGTGAGGTGGTATCTCATGGTAGTTTTGATTTGCATTTCTCTTATAATCAGCGATGTTGAGCATTTTTTCATGTGTTTGCTGGCCATCTGTATATCTTCCTTGGAGAAATGTCTATTCAGGTCTTTTGCCCATTTTTCCATTGATTGATTGGTTTTTTTGCTGTTGAGTTGTATAAGTTGCTTGTATATTCTAGAGATTAAGCCCTTGTCGGTTGCATCATTTGAAACGATTTTCTCCCATTCTGGAAGTTGTCTTTTTGTTTTCTTTTGGGTTTCCTTTGCTGTGCAAAAGCTTTTCAGTTTGATGAGGTCCCATGGGTTTATTTTTGCTCTAATTTCTATTGCTTTGGGAGACTGACCTGAGAAAATATTCATGATGTTGATGTCAGAGAGTGTTTTGCCTATGTTTTCTTCTAGGAGTTTGATGGTGTCCTGTCGTATATTTAAGTCTTTCAGCCATTTGGAGTTTATTTTTGTGCATGGTGTGAGGGTGTGTTCTAGTTTCATTGCTTTGCATGCAGCTGTCCAGGTTTCCCAGCAATGCTTGCTGAATAGACTTTCTTTTTCCCATTTGATGTTCTTGCCTCCCTTGTCAAAGATTAATTGACCATAGGTGTCAGGGTTTATTTCCGGGTTCTCTCTTCTGTTCCATTGGTCTGTCTGTCTGTTTTGATACCACTACCACACTGTTTTGATGACTGTGGCTTTGTAGTATTTCTTGAAGTCTGGGAGAGTGATGCCTCCTGCTTGGTTTTTGTTTCTCAGGATTGCTTTGGCGATTCTGGGTCTTTTGTGGTTCCATATAAATGTTTGGATTGTTTGTTCTAGTTCTGTGAAAAATGTCCTGGGTAATTTGATAGGGATTGCATTGAATCTGTAGATTGCTTTGGGTAGGATGGCCATTTTCACAATATTGATTTTCCCAATCCAGGAACATGGAATATCTTTCCATTTCTTTACATCTTCTTTGATTTCTTTGATGAAAGTTTTATAGTTCTCGGCATATAGGTCCTTTACCTCTTTGGTCAGGTGTATTCCGAGGTATTTGATTTTGTGAGGTGCAATTTTCAAAGGTATCGTATTTTTGTATTCCTTTTCTAATGTTTCATTGCTGGTATACAGAAATGCAACTGACTTCTGAATGTTAATCTTATATCCTGCTACTTTGCTGAATTTGTTAATCAGTTCAAGGAGTTTTGGGGTTGAGTCCTTAGGGTTTTCTAGGTATAGAATCATGTCATCTGCATACAGTGACAGTTTGATCTCTTCTCTTTCTTTATTTCTTTTGTTTGTCTAATTGCTGTGGCTAGGACTTCCAAAACTATGTTGAAGAGCAGTGGTGAGAGGGGGCATCCCTGTCTTGTTCCAGATTTGAGTGAGAAGGCTTTCAGTTTTTCCCCATTGAGGATTATATTTGCTGTGGGTTTATCATAAACAGCTTTGATTATATTCAGGAATGTTCCCTCTATACCCACTTTGGCGAGGGTCTTGATCATGAATGGATGTTGGACTTTGTCAAATGCTTTTTCTGCATCTATTGAGATGATCATATGATTTTTGACTTTTTTTTTTTTTGTTAATGTGGTGTATGATGCTGATTGATTTGCGTATGTTGAACCATCCTTGTGAACCTGGGATGAACCCAACCTGGTCATGGTGTATAATTTTTTTGGTATGTTGTTGAATTCGGTTGGCTAAGATTTTGTTGAGAATTTTTGCATCTATATTCATCAATGATATTGGGCGATAGTTTTCTTTTTTGGTGGCATCTCTGTCTGGTTTTGGAATGAGGGTGATGGTGGCCTCATAGAATGTCTTTGGGAGTATTTCGTCTTCAACTTTTTGAAAGAGTTTAAGGAGGATGGGCACCAATTCCTCTTTATATGTTTGATAAAATTCACCTGTGAAGCCATCTGGTCCTGGACTTTTATTTGTAGGGAGTGATTTTATGACCTCTTCAATTTCATTTCTAGTGATCGGTCTGTTCAGTTGGTCTGTTTCTGTTTAATTCAGTTTTGGCAGGTTGTAAGATTCTAGAAAATTGTCCATTTCTTCCAGATTGTCAAACTTGTTGCCATACAGTTGTTCATAGTATTCTCTTACGGTTTTTTGTATTTCTGCTGTATCCGTTGTGTGATTTCTCCCTTTTCATTTCTAATTTTGGTGATTTGGGTTCTTTCTCTCCTCTTTTTAGTGAGTCTGGCCAGGGGTTTATCGATTTTGTTCACCTTTTCAAAGAACCAGCTCTTGGTTTTATTAATTTTCTCTATTGTTTTGTGAGTCTCTATTTTATTGATTTCTTCTTTGATCTGTATAATTTCCTTCCTTCTGCTGACTTTAGGACTTTTTTGTTCTTCTTTTTCTAATTCGTTTAGGTGGAGGGTTAAGTTGTCCATTTGGGATCTTTCTTCTTTTTGGAGAAAGGCCTGTATTGCTATAAATTTCCCTCTGAGCACTGCTTTCGCAGCATCCCATAGATTTTGAGAGGTTGTGTCTTCATTATCATTTGTTTCAAGGTAGTTTTTAATTTCTTTCTTGATTTCCTCATTGACCCATTGGTTTTTTAGTAGCATGTTGTTTAGTCTCCATGGAGTAGGTTTTTTCTCTTTGCTTTTCCCATGGTTGATTTCTAATTTCATGGCATTGTGGTCAGAGAAGATACTTGAGATAATTTCTATGCTCCTAAATTTATTGAGATTCGCTTTGTGTCCCAATATGTGGTCGATTCTTGAGAATGTTCCTTGAGCATTTGAGAAGAATGTGTATTCTGCTTTTTTTGGATGTAGTGTCCTGAAGATATCAATTAAGTCTAACTTTTCTATTGTTTCCTTTAGGATCTCTGTTGCTTTATTGGTTTTCTGTCTAGAGGATCTGTCCATTGATGTGAGGGGGGTATTAAGGTCTCCTACTATGATTGTATTCTCATCAATATCTCCCTTTATGTCTGTTAATATTTGTTGTATGTATCTGGGTGCTCCTATATTTGGAGCATATATGTTGATGATAGTAACATCCTCTCCTTGGATGGATCCCTTAATCATTAAATAGTGTCCTTCTTTGTCTTTCTTTATGTCTTTTGTTTTAAAGTCTATTTTGTCTGATATGAGCGTTGCGACTCCTGCTTTTCTGTCATGTCTATTGGCGTGAAATATTTTTCCCCACCCTTTCACTTTCAATCTATATGTATCTTTTGTCCTAAGGTGAGTTTCTTGTAGGCAGCATATTGAAGGTTTTTGCCTTTTTATCCATTCAGCCACTCTGTGTCTTTTGATTGGGGCATTCAGTCCATTGACATTTAAGGTGATAATTGATAGATGATTATTTATTGCCATTTGAACCTCATGTTCCAGTTGATTCTATGGTTCTACATTCTTCCTTTTTTTTCTGATTGGATGGTCTCCTGTTATTATCTGCTTGAGTGTGGTTTTTTTTTCATTTTTTGCAAATGCAATTTTTGGTTTTGGCTTGTGGTTGCCCTGTATTTTAAGTATGCTAACCCCTTCCCATAATTGTGTGTTTTAGCCTGATGGTCCTGTAAGTTCAAACACTTCATTACTATATTAAAATTAAGAAGAGAGACGTACATACAAACAAAAACGGTTATTTATTTCCTAACATCCCTTGCCCACATTTTATGGTTTTGATGACTCTTTTATTTCTTTCTTTTTAATTTTATTTTGTTTGAAGCGTGTTCATGATTAAATCTGTATGCTGGCTTATTTGAGTGACTGCTCTCTGATTGCGGATTCCTCAGTCCTAGTTCTTCCTCTTCTTCTTCTTCTTCTTTTTTTCTTTTCTTTTTTCTTCCCTTTCCTTCCTTTCTTTTTTTTTTTTTTGTCTTTTTGTCTTTTTTTTTTTTGTTGTTGTTATTGTTGCTATCTCTTGGTTCTTGGGCCGCTCCCGCGGCATATGGAGGTTCCCAGGCTAGGGGTTGAATCAGAGCTGTAGCCACCAGCCAACGCCAGAGCCACAGCAACATGGGATCCGAGCCGCGTCTGCAACCTACACCACAGCTCACGGCAACGCCAGATCGTTAACCCACTGAGCAAGGGCAGGGACCGAACCCGCAACCTCATGGTTCCTAGTCGGATTCGTTAACCACTGCGCCACGACGGGAACTCCCCCTTCCTTCCTTTCTTTTTGGTTTAGAGAAGCCCTTTCAATATTTCCTTTAACCTGGGTTTTGTGTTGCTGTATTCTTTAAGTTTTTGTTTGTTGGGAAAAATTTTTATTTCCCCTTCTATTTTAAATGATATTCTTGCTGGATAGAGTATTCTAGGTTGCATATTTTTTCCTTTTAGCACTTTAAATATCTCTTGCCATTCCCTCCTGGCCTGTAGCGTTTCTGTAGAGAAATCAGCTGATATTCTTATGGGGGTTCCCTTGTAGGTAACATTCTGTTTTTCTCTTGCTGCCTTTAGGATCCTCTCTTTATCACTAACTTTTGCCATTTTTATTATGATGTGTCTTGGTGTGGGTCTGTTTGGGTTCAGTTTGTTTGGGGCCCTCTGTGCTTCTTGTATCTTGAACCCAGTATCCTTTAGATTTGGGAAGTTTCCAGCGATAATTTCTTCAAATATATTTTCCATCCCCTTATCTTTTTCTACTCCTTCTGGAATTCCTATTATGCGTAGATTGGCCCGCTTTATATTATCCCATAGGTCTCTTATATTGCTTTCCAGTTTTTTGATTCGGTTTTCTGTCTGTTGACCAGATTGAGTGATTTCCATTATTCTATCTTCCATATCACTGATTTGTTCTTCTGCATTATTTATTCTGGTTTTTACTGCCCCTAGTTCAGTTTGCATCTCTGCAAATGAATGTTCTAGTTTTTCTTGGCTCCTCCTTATATTTTCTAGTTCCTTTCTGAGGGTATCTGCATTACTGTTCATATCGTCTCTTAATTCCTTCAGTATTTTCACTATTTCTCTTTTGAACTCCAGGTCTGTCTGACAGCAGAGATCTGTTTCATTGTTGACTGTTTTAGGTGAGTTCTCCTGTTGGTTTGACTGGGGGTGGTTTCTCAGCTTCTTCATCTTGCTTGTTGTTTTCTTTCTCCTGAGGGAGTTGTCCTCTCCGTTATCGGGCAGTGTTTGCCTTGTCACTGCCGTGGAATATTTCCTGAGGGCTGGCGTTGTTGGTCAATCTTTTTTGAGGCAGTGTGGCTTTTCTGGAGTGTTGATGGGGCTAACAGTGTTTCTTTGAAGCAAAGGAGGACTTCCTGAGGGCAGACAGGACTGGGAGGTCCACACCACGATGGTAGCAGATTTCACTTGGTCATGCAGAGCTTGCTCTGGTGTTTTTAGGCTGTGGGGTTCTTGCAGGGGGTTGGCGGTGTTGGGAAGCTGTTCCTAAGGAGTGCAGCACCCCCTGGGGGCTGGATCAGCTATCTGGGTCACTGAGAACCTAAGAGGCTCTTCCCTAGGGCAGCCCAACTCAGAAGGACAGCCTGAGAATGTAGGCGGATCTTTTCACAGTCTGGCCGAGCTTGTTGCAGCTTTTCTGGGCTGCAGGGGCTCTTCCAGGGGGCTGGTGGTGCCGAGCAGTTATTTCACGGGAGTGGGGCACCCCCTGGGGGCTTGGGCGGGTAGCAGGGCTGTTGGAGACCCAAGAGGCTCCTCCCCAGGGCAGCCCGACTCATAAAGACCGTCTGAGATCTTTTCCCGATTCGCCCAGGCTTGTTGCAGCTTTTCTGGGCTGCAGGGGGTCCTGCCTGGAGCTGGCAGTCCTATGCAGCTGGTCCACTAGGTATCAGCACCCCCTGGGGGCTTGGGCGAGTAGCAGGGCCGTTGGAGACCCAAGAGGCTCCTCCCCGGGGCAGCCCGACTCAGAAAGACCGTCCAAGAATTAGGCCGATCTATTCACAGCCTGGCTAAGCTTGTTCTAGTTTTTCTGGGCTGCAGGCCTTTTCTTGGGGGCTGGTGGTGTTTGGTGTTGCTCTGCGGAAGTGTAGCCCCTCCAAAGGGCAAGCAGGCCTGTGCAGGGAGAGCCCCTGCGGTGGTAGGCTTCAGGCAATTGTTGAGGCCAGCTCTCCTGGATGGCAGGCAGCCCCAGTTCAGTGAGAGCGTAGGGCGTGGCGGGGCTGGGGGAAGGGGATGCACTGGGAAGTACAGCTTTCAGCTAGCTAGCGGGCCTGTAAGCTTGCTGTGGCGTGGGGGGTATTCTATGGGGACCCACCCCTTCTTCTCTCCCCTCCCCAGCACGGGTGCAGACCAGGCTCTTCTCCCAGGTTCCCTCTGATGCGGCTTTCCACTTCCCCGCCCCTAGAGTATTGTTCCCTTCCTCTGCGACAGCTTTGTTTTCTAGTCTCCCAGGCAGTCTCTGCCCCGTCAAATGGTTTCTAGACCTCCCAAGCAGTTTCCGCTCTGCCCCGCCCCCCTAGCCCGGGGAGTAATCTCTGGAGCTGAAGTCTTGGTGCCCAGCCCCCCCCCCAGGCGTCCCCCGGCCCCCTCTCAGGGACTAACCTCTGGAGGTGAGGTCTCGGTGCCCAGCCCCCACCCAGGCATCCCCCGGCCCCCTCTCGGGGACTAACCTCTGGAGGTGAGGTCTCAGTGCCCAGCCCCCACCCAGGCGTCCCCCGGCTCCCTCTCGGGGACTAACCTTCAGAGGCGAGGATTCGGTGCCCAGCCCCCACCCAGGCGTCTCAATTTTTGGTGACTGTGCCCGTAGTTCAGATGATCCGTTGGGTTCTTGATCGGCTTTTCCGTACTCCAACTTACTGCTACACTCTTCTCTGCATCTGGAGATTCCTCCGGTTCATTTGATCTTTCCCCCGGTAGGTGACTTTCCAGGGTGCGGGATCCCTTTCTCCTCCGCAGTTCCCTTTCGGGAGCGCCCATCCCGCTCGGATTCACCTTCTCTCACTCTCCTCTTTTCTCCCGTTCTGCCCAATAATGTCACGAACTTCTTGCCGTTATTGGAGTTTAGTTTCCTCTGCCAGAGATTGGTTGCTGTTCTGTGCGAGTCATTTATTCTGTAGATGTGCTTTTTTTGTTGTGTTTGTGGGAGAGGGCGAGCGTGTCCCCCTACTCCTCCGCCATCTTGTCCTCTCTCCCCTGAAGTACTTTAAAAGTAAAAGGTTTGATGAGGGGTCATAGAGTAAAGTACAAAGGATTCCAGTTCCCACTTTCTGCCTCAGTGAACCTCTCCGGGGTGAGTGTGGGTGGACTGAGTAATATGGAAGTTCTTTACTAGGGGAGTGGGGAGAGAAGCACCTACACATTTGGGAAAAGCTGCCAGGGCTCTGGTCTGGACAACTAAGTAGGTAATGATGACCACATCCAATAGCCTCCTCCTTCTGTGTCCAGCAATTTGCACTGTTCTCTCATTGACCATCTCCCTTCCTGCATCACTCAACCAAGACAGCAGCAAAATAAAGCTACCATTCACTGAGCACCTGCTCTGCACTAGGCACTTCATTCATTCCAGAGACTAATGTTTATTGAAGAACATCTATGTGCCAGGCAGTGTTTCAGGAGATGGATACACCAGTGAACTAAGCAATCTAAAATGTCTGACCTTGTTGAGTTTATATTCTAGGGGGAGAGACAGCAAAAAGCAATGAGAATAATACATTAACAAATGATGCAGTGCAGTATATGTCATTAGAAAACTAGTGAAGGAAAGGAAGCCTGGCAGTGCTGATTGGTGGACAAACAGGTTTAAATGGAGTGTTCAGGGTCAGCCTCATTGACAAGGAGACATGTGAGCAGATACTTGAAGACAGTGAGGAATTAGGGCACAGAGATATATAGAGGAACAAAGCTACAGGCATTGGGAACGGCCCTGCACTGCCCTGGAGAGGAGATGCGTGTGCTGTGAATTTCAGAACACTGGGCTGGGCACTGGGGTCGCGAGGCTGAAATCACATTCCACTGGGCTATGGAGAGACAGACAATTCCACAAGCAACTACAACAGACTTGCAAACACCACTTGGTTTATAGGAAATGAAGGGGACTTAATCAGCATTTGCCATTTGGGGGAAGTCAGAGGAGCTTGCCTGATGAAATGCCAGGAATCTCAGAACTGAGGGAGTAGGACAAGTTAACCAGGATGGGGGAAGAGTTTTCTCCACAGGGGCAGCAATGTGGCTACCATTAGGATGTGCATCTCAGGAATTTGATGGAAGGAAGATTAATTGCCTGAAGGCACCAGATGCTGCATTCTGAAATCCAGCTCTGCATTATTACTAGACCACCCTTCCCACAGGATGCTCTCAGGCTGTGACTGAGTGTGGCAAAATTAGGAAGGCAGGACTGTTCCTGGGAAGCTGCTTTATTTCCCTTCCATCTGACCTTGGAACCCTTGTGCCTTTTTTATTCCTTTTTCGGTACTTTGTGTGTGTATGCGTGTGTTCCGTTTTCCCTTTTGTAAGCTTCTTAGCAATACATTTTGTTTTCTTAGTGTTTGATCTTGAACTTATTGCCTATGCTTTTCTTAAAAGTCTATTGCAATAAAAGTATTTTTATTTAGCTGAATTATACTATGAGAATATTAGAGCAATATTCTGTTTCTCTCCACTCAAACTTTGTGGGGTTGTTACTTTCACGTAGGATGTTTATATCCCTACACTTCCTCGAGGGGATTCATAAACAGTCAAATATCTTTCATAAAGTTTAAATAGCAGGAAAAATTCTCACACCTTTGCCCTTGCAGTTAATATTTCAGATGCTCTCCATTCCTTTCCGGAGACCTATATCTTCATTTACTATCATTTTCCTTCTTCCTGAAAGACTTGTTTTAACACTTCTTGTCAGGCAGATCTGGTGATGAATCTTCTTAGATTTTCTGTGTCTGAAAAAGATAATTGGCCATCATTTTTTAAATGCTGCTGAACCAAAATAGGGTTCATTCACACATTCACAGTAAAGACAATCTTCTGACACCAGGTTGTGTCTGGTGAAGAAAAGTACATCATTTATTGCAAGGTGTCCAACATGTGGCAAAGCAAGGAGGATGGGCAGCTCATGCTCAAACCATAAACTCCTGAAATTCTTCCAGGGAAAGAGTCTTAAAGGCAAGGTGAAGGAGAAGGTCCAGTGATTCGTGGTCATGCTCAGTTCTCTGATTGGTGGAAGGTTAGGTAACTGGGTGATGTTTGGCAATCTCAATCTCAATAATCAACCTTCTGGTTCCAACCCGTCTGGGGTCTAGTGCTGGTGGTAGGCACACAGTTAACTTCCTCCTGCACTGAGGGTTTTAGTATCTGCAAAAATCACTCATGGATATGGCTCAGAATATTATCCATAGTCCTTAAATAGGAACTCAAGGTCCTTAACTTTGTTTCATAACCAGATTCTTATTATTTGTCTTGCTTGAATGTTTTCCCTTGTTCCTGGCCTTTCTCACTTCATTGATTAAATTGCTCTTCCCAGGGAAGGCATAGGAGGCTAAGGCTTTTCTACAGACAAAAGGAGAGGGGAGAGCAGGGCAGGGGGTGATGTCTCTGCCCTGGAATACCCCAAAGTGTCCTTCTCAGTTTCACCACGTATAGAATTCTAGGCTGATAGGATTTATTAAAGAGGTTGCTCCACTGTCATCAATTTGGATTATCTCTAAGGAAGAAATGCCTCTCTATAATTAACATAACTTGTTTCTCTGGCTCCTCTAAGATTTACTCTTTTTTTTTTTTTTTTGAGCTGCTCCCGTGGCATGTGGAGGTTCCCAGGCTAGGGGTCTAATCAGAGCTACAGCTGCTGGCCCACGCCCCAGCCACAGCAATGCACAATCCCAGCAGTGTCTGCAACCTACACCACAGCTCACGGCAACACGGGATCCTTGACCCACAGAGCAAGGCCAGGGATCGAACCCACAACCTCATGGTTCCTAGTCAGATTCGTTTCTGCTGCACCATGATGGGAACTCCAGATTTACTCTTTATCACTGGTTTTAAGCAATTTGATTATTATGTGTCTTAGTGCAGTTTTCTTCATGTTCTTTGTGCTTGGGCTTTTCTGGGCTTCTTGCATCTGTGGGATTACAGTTTTCCTCAAATATGGAAACACTGGGGACATTATTTCTTCACATGTTCTATCTGTGCCCACCTCTTGATGCACTTCTCCAGGGATTCCAACTGCACATATATCAGGCTGCTCAAAGTTGTCCCTCAGCTAATGGAGGCTCTGTTGATTTCTGAAAAGTATTTCTTTTCTCCCTGTGTTTAGCTTTGGATCATTTATTTTGCTCTCTTCAAGTTCAGTATTTTTGTTCTGCAATATCTACACTGCCATTAATCCCAACCAGTATATTTTTCATCTTTCACATTGTACTTTTCATCTAGAATTCATTTGTGTCTTCTCTATGTTTTACATGCCTTAAGTATTTGAACATATAGACTACTACTATAAGAACTGTTTCAGTGTCCTTGTCTGCTACATCTAATAATGTGTTTCAATATTTGGTGAGTTTTAACTGATTCATTCATCACCTCATTATGAGTTGAATTTTTCTGCTTATTTCCATGCCTACTAAATTTTGATTTGATACATGGTTTTGAATATTACCTTGTTGAATGACAGATTATATCTTTTTCTTTTTACAGCTGCACCTGAAGCGTATGGGAGTTCCTGTGCCAGTGGTCGAATTGGAGCTGAAACTGTAGGCATATGTCACAGCCTGAGCAACACTGGATCTGAGCCACACCTGTGACCTATACTGCAGCTTATGGCAACCCAGGATCCTTAATCCACTGAGCAAGGCCTGGGATCAAACACACATCCTCACAGACACTATATCGAGTTCTTAACCCAATAAGCCACAATGGGAACCCCTAAATGATGGATATTTTTGCATTGCTAAAAATGTTCTTGTGCTTTTTCTAGTCTATGGTTAAATTACTGGACATATTTTGATCCTTCTGGGTCTTCTTTTTATGACTTCTTTGGTAGGACTGACATTGGTCAGTCAATGGCTAATTATTCTCCATAACCAAGAAAATATCCTTCTGAGTATCCAACCCAATATCCCACGACTCCTGAGGTTTTTCCATCTCGGTCATTGGAGAACTATCCTCCTACATGTGCAAGCACTAGATATCGTCTTCATTAATCCTTTTCATGGTTTCCTCTGGCCTCCAGAAGTTACCTCACATCCAGGTGTTGACAGGGAACCTCTTAAGTTCTGACAGATTTGACATGTAAGTCTTCTTTTTTTTAGGGCCGCACCCACAGCATATGGAGGTTCCCAGGCTAGGAGTCGAATCAGAGCTGTTGCTGCTGGCCTACGCCAGAGCCACAGCAACACCAGATCAAAGCCGTGTCTGCAAACTACACCACATCTCACGGCAATGCCGGATCCTTAACTCACTGAGCAAGGCCAGGGATCGTACCCACAACCTCATAGTTCCTAGTCGAATTTGTTTCCTCTGCGCCACGATGAGAACTCTGACATGTAAGTCTTGATGCATATTACTAGTCTGCCTATCAGCTCATTCCAGCAGTGTGTGAAAGTAAGCATTATCCCTCATCTCCTCTAATATTATTTACTTACTCATTTATTTGCTTGTTTGTTGGTCGTTTCAGTTATTCATGTCCTTATGTTTAATATGATTTGTTAGATGGGATTAGAGCAGTGCTCCCAATAGGGCTAATTACTCCCACAACTGAAAAAATACCCTCCTGAGTCCTAACCAAATGTCCCAAATGAATCCTGAGGTTTTCCAGTCTGGATGATCCAACAGGCACTATGACCACCTGAGTCCAAGTGCTAGGCAGTGTTCTCTCTGCTCTTTTCACATACTTTCCCTGAACTCACACGCATGTGGTGAATAAGGAGGGGGGCTCTTTGATGACCTCTGGGTTTCTCTCACTTTCCACTTTTCTCCTCTCTGGCCCCCAATAGAACTCTAGCTGCCTTGATCTCCTCAAACACTCAGCTCTGACTCTGAACTTCAGGATTCCATCAGCTCCTGCTGAGGTCCCCTCCATGTGCTGCTGCAGACTGAAAGCTCAAGGCAGTAAGCTGGAGCAGTCTTTGTTCACACTTCTTTGTTTCTTCTCTCTCAGGGATCACTGTCCTTCACAATGCCTGATATACAGTGATTTGCCAACCATCTTTTATATATATGATTGGTTTTTTGGTTCTTACAAGTAGGATTACCACTAGTTATGCCATTTGAGCTAGAAACAGAAGTTGATAGCCAACATTGTCTTAGTGACTTGCCAGTGACCTTGCAAACTCTACTTAGAAGTGCTGGGCAGTCTAAGATGCTTCTACTTAGCCTTTATTCCTTCTCTCTCCTTCACTGGGGTTCACACCAGAATCAGATTCTGATGGCTCTCCCAGTTTGCCACTTTTTCATATATAGCTATAGTAAAAATCTTTCTTCAGAAATCTTTAGACATATGTCCAATCATTTGAACAGAAGACATTTTTATAATGATTTTTATTTTTTCCATTATAGCTGGTTTGCAGCGTTCTATCAATTTTCTAATGTACAGCAAGGTGACCCAGTCACACATACATGTATACATTCTTTTTCTCACATTCATGCTCCATCATAAGTGCCTAGATATAGTTCCCAGTGCTAGACAGCAGAATCTCATTGCTTATTCATTCCAAAGGCAAAAGTTTTCATCTATTAACCCCAAATTCCCAGTTCATCCCACTCCCTCCCCCTCCCCCTTGGCAACCACAGGTCTGTTCTTCAAGTCCATGAATTTCTTTAATGTGGAAAGCTTCATTTGTGTTGTATATTAGATTCCAGATATGTAATATCATATGGTATTTGTCTTTCTTTTTATGACTTACTTCACTTAGTATGACAGTCCCTAGTTGCATCCATATTGCTGCAAATGGTATTATTTTGTTATTTTTTATGGCTGAGTAGTATTCCAGTGTATATATACCACATCTTCCTAATGCAATCATCTGTCAATGGACAATGAGGTTGTTTCCATGTCTTAGCTATTGTGAACAGTGCTGCAATGAACATCGGAGTACATGTGTCTTTTTCAAGGAAAGCTTTGTCTGGATATGTGCCCAAGTGTGGGATTGCTGGGTCATATGGTAGTTCTATCTACAGTTTTCTAAAGTACCTTGATACTGTTTTCCATAGTGGTTGTACCAATTTACATTCCCACCAACAGTGTAATAGGGTTCCTTTTTCTCCACACCCTCTCCAGCACTTATTGTTTGTAGACTTTTTGAGGATGGCCATTCTGTCTGGTCTGAGGTACCTCATGGTGGTTCTGATTTGCATTTCTATAATAGCAAGTGATGTCAAGCATTTTTTCATGTGCTTGTTGGCCATCTGTATATATTCTTTGGAGAAATATCTATTGAGGTCTTTTGCCCAAATTTTCAATTGGGTTGTTGTCTTTTTTGCTGTTGAGTTGTATAATATTTTTTTGTATTTTGGAGATTAGGCCCTTGTCACTTGCATCATTTGAAACTATTTACTCCCATTCTGTAGGTTGTCTTTCTGGGTTTTTTACGGTTTCCTTTGTTGCACAAAAGCTTGTCAGTTTGATTAGGTCCCATTGGCTTATTTTTGCTTTTATTTCTCTTGCTTTGGGAGACTGACCTGAGAAAACATTTATAAGGCTGATATCAGAGAATGTTTTGCCTCTGTTCTCTTCTAGCAGTTTGATGGTGTCTTCTCTTACATTTAAGCCTTTAAGCCATTTTGAGTTTATTTTTGTGCATTGTTGAGGGTGTATTCCAGTTTCATTGATTTACATGCAGCTGTCCAGGTTTCCCAGCACCACTTACTGAGAAGACTGTCGTTTTCCCCATTTTATATTCTTGCCTCCTTTGTCGAAGATTTATTAACCATAGGTGTCTGGGTTTATTTCTGGGTTCACTATTCTGTTCCATTGGTCTGTATGTCTGTTTTAGTAAAGTACCACACTGTCTTGAGTACTGTGGCTTTGTAGTATTGCCTGAAGTCTGGGAGAGTTTTGCCTCCTGCCTGGTTTTTTTCCTCAGGATTGCTTCAGCAATTCTGGGTCTTTTGTGGTTCCATATAAATTTTTGGATTGTTTATTCTACCTCTATGAAAAAGGTCATGAGTAATTTGATAGGGATTGTATTGAATCTGTAGATTGCTTTGGGTAATATGGCCATTTTTACAGTATTATTTTTTCCATCCCAGGAGCATGGAATATCTTTTCATTTCTTTGAATCCTCTTTAATTTCCTTGATTAATGTTTTATAGTTCTCAGCATAAAAGTAATTCACCTCCCTGGTCAGGTTTATTCCCAGGTATTTGATTTTTTGGGGGTGCAATTTTAAAAGGTATTGTATTTTTTTTCACAAGGAAAAGCCACTAGCATTTTTATTTATTTTTTTATAATTTTTTTTAATTTTCCCACTGTACAGCAAGGGGGTCAGGTTATCCTTACATGTATACATTACAATTACATTTTTTCCCCACCCTTTCTTCTGTTGCAACATGAGTATCTAGACAAAGTTCTCAATGCTATTCAGCAGGATCTCCTTGTAAATCTATTCTAAGTTGTGTCTGATAACCCCAAGCTCCCAATCCCTCCCACTCCCTTCCACTCCCATCAGGCAGCCACAAGTCTCTTCTCCAAGTCCATGATTTTCTTTTCTGAGGAGATGTTCATTTGTGCTGGATATTAGATTCCAGTTATAAGGGATATCATATGGTATTTGTCTTTGTCTTTCTGGCTCATTTCACTCAGGATGAGAGTCTCTAGTTCCATCCATGTTGCTGCAAATGGCATTATGTCGTTCTTTTTTATGGCTGAGTAGTATTCCATTGGTATATATACCACTTCTTCCTAATCCAATCATCTGTTGATGGACATTTGGGTTGTTTCCATGTCCTGGCTATTGTGAATAGTGCTGCAATGAACATGCGGGTGCATGTGTCTCTTTTAAGTAGAGTTTTGTCCGGATAGATGCCCAAGAGTGGGATTGCGGGGTCATGTGGAAGTTCTATGTATAGATTTCTAAGGTATCTCCAAACTGTTCTCCATAGTGGCTGTACCATTTTACATTCCCACCAACAGTGCAGGAGGGGTCCCTTTTCTCCACAGCCCCTCCAGCACTTGTTATTTGTGGACTTATGAATGATGGCCATTCTGACTGATGTGAGCTGGTATCTCATGGTAGTTTTGATTTGCATTTCTCTTATAATCAGCGATGTTGAGCATTTTTTTTTGTCTTTTTGCTAATTCTTGGGCCGCTCCCGTGGCATATGGAGGTTCCCAGGCTAGGGGTCTAATGGGAGCTGTAAGCCACCAGCCTACGCCAGAGCCACAGCAACACAGGATCCGAGCCACGTCTGTGACCTACACCTCAGCTCACGGCAATGCCAGATCATTAACCCACTGAGCAAGGGCAGGGACCGAACCCGCAACCTCATGGTTCCTAGTCGGATTCGTTAACCACTGCGCCATGACGGGAACTCCCTGTTGAGCATTTTTTCATGTGTTTGCTGGCCATCTGTATATCTTCTTTGGAGAAATGTCTATTCAGGTCTTTTGCCCATTTTTCTATTGATTGATTGGCTTTTTTGCTGTTGGGTTGTATAAGTTGTCTATATATTCTAGAGATTAAGCCCTTGTCGGTTGCATCATTTGAAACGATTTTCTCCCATTCTGGAAGTTGTCTTTTTGTTTTCTTTTGGGTTTCCTTTGCTGTGCAAAAGCTTTTCAGTTTGATGAGGTCCCATGGGTTTATTTTTGCTCTAATTTCTATTGCTTTGGGAGACTGACCTGAGAAAATATTCATGATGTTGATGTCAGAGAGTGTTTTGCCTATGTTTTCTTCTAGGAGTTTGATGGTGTCCTGTCGTATATTTAAGTCTTTCAGCCATTTGGAGTTTATTTTTGTGCATGGTGTGAGGGTGTGTTCTAGTTTCATTGCTTTGCATGCAGCTGTCCAGGTTTCCCAGCAATGCTTGCTGAATAGACTTTCTTTTTCCCATTTGATGTTCTTGCCTCCCTTGTCAAAGATTAATTGACCATAGGTGTCAGGGTTTATTTCCGGGTTCTCTCTTCTGTTCCATTGGTCTGTCTGTCTGTTTTGATACCACTACCACACTGTTTTGATGACTGTGGCTTTGTAGTATTTCTTGAAGTCTGGGAGAGTGATGCCTCCTGCTTGGTTTTTGTTTCTCAGGATTGCTTTGGCGATTCTGGGTCTTTTGTGGTTCCATATAAATGTTTGGATTGTTTGTTCTAGTTCTGTGAAAAATGTCCTGGGTAATTTGATAGGGATTGCATTGAATCTGTAGATTGCTTTGGGTAGGATGGCCATTTTCACAATATTGATTTTCCCAATCCAGGAACATGGAATATCTTTCCATTTCTTTACATCTTCTTTGATTTCTTTGATGAAAGTTTTATAGTTCTCGGCATATAGGTCCTTTACCTCTTTGGTCAGGTGTATTCCGAGGTATTTGATTTTGTGAGGTGCAATTTTCAAAGGTATCGTATTTTTGTATTCCTTTTCTAATGTTTCATTGCTGGTATACAGAAATGCAACTGACTTCTGAATGTTAATCTTATATCCTGCTACTTTGCTGAATTTGTTAATCAGTTCAAGGAGTTTTGGGGTTGAGTCCTTAGGGTTTTCTAGGTATAGAATCATGTCATCTGCATACAGTGACAGTTTGATCTCTTCTCTTTCTTTATTTCTTTTGTTTGTCTAATTGCTGTGGCTAGGACTTCCAAAACTATGTTGAAGAGCAGTGGTGAGAGGGGGCATCCCTGTCTTGTTCCAGATTTGAGTGAGAAGGCTTTCAGTTTTTCCCCATTGAGGATTATATTTGCTGTGGGTTTATCATAAACAGCTTTGATTATATTCAGGAATGTTCCCTCTATACCCACTTTGGCGAGGGTCTTGATCATGAATGGATGTTGGACTTTGTCAAATGCTTTTTCTGCGTCTATTGAGATGATCATATGATTTTTGACTAAAAAAGGTATTGTATTTTTTTATTCCTTTTCTAATATTTCATTGTTAATATACAGAAATGTGACTGATTTCTGGATGTCGATCTTATACCCTGCTACTTTGCTGAATTTGTTGACCACTTTGAGTAGTTTTTGGGTTGAGTCCTTAGGCTTTTCTATATATGTTTTCTATATATAGTATCATGTAATCTGCATACAGTGACAATTTTACCTCTTCTCTTCCTATTTGAATACCTTTTATTGCTTTCCTTTGTCTGACTGCTGTGGATAGGATTTCCAATACTATGTTGAATAACAGTGGTGAGAGTGGGCATCCCTGTCTTATTCCAGATTTTAGTAGGAAGGCTTTCAGCTTTTCTCCATTGTGTATTATATTTGCTGTGGGTTTCTTGTAAATGGCTTTTATTATGTTAAGGTATGTTCCCTCTATACCCACTTTGGTGAGAGATTTTTATCATGAATGGCTGTTGGACTTTGTCAAATGGTTTTTCTGCATCTATTGAGATGATCATGTGGTTTTTGACTTTTGTGAATGTGGTGTATGACGTTGATTGATTTGCATATGTTGAACCATCCTTGTGAAGCTGGGAGTAATTGCACTTGTTTGTGTGTATGATCTTTTTTATATGTTGTTGGATTCAGTTGCCTAAAATTTTGTTGAGAATTTTTGCATCTATATTCATCAAAGATATTGGTGTATAGTTTTCTTTTTTTGGTGGTACCTTTGTCTGGTTTTGGAATTAGGTGTCATGGAATGTCTTTGGGAGTGTTCCTTCTTCTTCAACCATTTGAAAAAGTTTGAGGAGGATGGTTATCACTTCCTCTTTGTATGTTTGGTAGAATTCACGTGTGAAGCCATCTGGTCCTGAACTTTTATTTGTAGGGAGTGTTTTTATGACATATTTAATTTCATTTCTAGTGATCGGTCTGTTCAGTTGGTCTATTTCTTCTCGATTCAGTTTCGGCAGGCTGTAAGTCTCTAGAAAGTCAGCAGCGACCTGAGTCACTGCACTGACAAAGCAGATCCTTAACCCACAGTGCCACAAGGGACCTCCATACATTTTAATTTTAAAATGTCTTCTAGAGACTTTCTAGAAAATTTCAGGTTGTTCCTGGGATTCGTGGTTGCTCCCTGGCCCAGGAATTTCCACTAGCCACAGACATGGACAAATTAATTAATTAATTAATTAAACATTTGGATCCTGCAGTGTTTACATTTAAATCTTGATGCATACTCCTAGCTTCCCCCCTGTCTTACTAGGAATATATCCAGGTAACTGTTACCACACATCCTCTCCAACATTATTTATTCACTTACTTACTTATGCTTAGTATTATGTTCTAAGGGATGGCACTAAAAGGGAAGTAAAGCAGGTCTTTATATAACAAACTTGTTCTATGCATAAGAATTCCCCCTTGCTAAAGAAAGGAACCACAACTGAAGCTTTCCTGCACTTCAGACTGTAGGCAGTGAGCATGTCATTGATTAAGTGTGCCCTTGTCCTGGTTCCCAGAGCCAGTTGGTACCATGTTCTCATTTATTGCACCTGCTCCCTTAGGAAAGGCCTCTCAACACAGATGTGGGTGCACTGACTCTGCCTTTGGGGAAAGGCTTATCTGAAGTTGAATTCCAGCACCATCACTTACTGTGTGTGTGATCTTAGGCAAGCTGGTATGGCTCTGGGTGCCTGGGTTTCATGGTTCACACCTGAGGGGTAGGAGGTTGAGAGGCATAGACAAGTTTTGAGCCAAGGTCAGAGCAGGGGAAGGGTGCCAGTACTCTCAAAAATCTCATTTAGTTTCTCAGTACTCAGCAGTGTGCTGGAGCCAGATCACACTGAGTCACACATGCTGATCCATAAACACCCAGGGATTTTCAGTCCAGTTGTTAGATTGTCAGCTGCTTGACATCAGCAATGGCAGGAGTATTTACACCACAGAAATTAGCCAGCAAGTGCCACAGACCAGGGATGCCCTCCTGCACTCCCACCAAAGCCAGTTTATCAGTGCACTGGCATCAGGCTGGGGCTGAGGGAATGGGTGCCATCTCCATGCTCTTCTTTTAGTTTACACGTCCAGGGTACACACTTTTTATCCTTAGGTGAGTTGTGTAAGGGGAGATACAATTATATGTTGGAACAATATGGAGCTATCCCTCAGAGTTTGTTCTGTAACCAACTGTACCGACAGCGGGGTCCCAGCTTCTAAGTTGACATTATAGGAACTGGCTCAGCCTGGGTGGTTTTAAGGGGCATCAAAGGGGATGGATGAGGTTTGTCAGAGTCCCTGAGAGTGTCTCCACGAGTCGGCAGAAGACCCATCCTGTTGCTCTGGTATCACAGATGGGCCTGAGGATAACTTAATTAGGATACAGTCTTGAGATGGCGGAAAACATGACTAAATTGTTTTAACATACGATGAAAAATTATCCAACAAAAAGTCCATGGACAGAGTGGTTCTAAGCATGGCCAATTTAGCATCTCAATGATGCCATAAAATAACAAATTTCTATTTCTGGGCTTTTACCATCATTGGACGGGTTTCTCCTAAGCCTGGGTCCTGTTTTGGTACAAAAACTATGGCCAAATTTTCAGGCACCATATCCAGTCACAACAACTTTCATTGGAATACAAGGGCTTGGCCCTTCTGTGTGTATCCTATTCTGAGCAAAGAAATCCCTCCCCAAGACACTCAGATCTCTGACTGTATTTCTTTCCAGTTAACACATTCTATACCTGATTAAATGTTGGAATATTTGTGGATTTTATAATGAATGCCTATCATGTTCCTATTTAAAATGTCAGATTTCTTAACTGCACACCTCCATTCAGATTTAACCTTTGTTGGGTGAAAAGGAATTTGATGTTTGATTTCATATTTTGATTATTTCCCCATTCTAACATATGATATTTAGCTATGACACTGGATATGTGAAACAGTGCCTCCCAGATTATGGTAGGATCTGGGCTTCAAGGGAGGAAAAGACATGCCCAGCCTCTACGGTCAAGAACGCCCAGTCTGTTGGGAGGCATTGAATAAAACAAGCATTGATAAGTAACAGGGATAAATGCTTTCTGTTAGAAAGAAGGCAATGGTATGGACTTATCTGCACACAGCAGGGAATAACCTAGTTTCAGAGGGACAGAGGAAGCTCCTAGAGAAGGAAGTGTAACTGGAGAGCTGAAGGCAAGTAGCAATGGCCAGATGAAGATGGAGGGATGCATTCCTGATGGAGGATTATGAGACTGTGAAGATCAGAGAGGGCATGGGCCATGTGATGAACAGAAAGAGGTTCCAATTGACTGGAACAGACAATATGGGATGTTGATTCAAGATACCGAATGCCTAAAACATTGTGAGCTTATTGAGTGTTTTTTGTTTTGAATAATCTTTTGTAATGATCCTGATGGGAAGAACATTCATTTCTTGTAACAATACTGAGTGGTTATTTGTGTGGGCACTCATCTGTAACAGTTCCTCAGACATATTCAGGACACCATATTATATTTAGAAGTTGTATCTCTTTGTCTTCTATTTTTTGCCACTTCAGAAGCACATGGAAATTCCCAGGCCAGGGATTGAATTCACACCACAGCAGCAAGCCAAGCCACTGCAGTGACAAGAATGGATTCATTTTTTCTTTTGTCTTTTTTTTTTTTTTTGTCTTTTTGTCATTTCTTGGGCCGCTCTCACAGCATATGGAGGTTCCCAGGCTAGGGATCTAATCAGAGCTGTAGCTGCCGGCCTATGCCAGAGCTACAGCAATGTGGGATCCGAGCCGCATCTGCGACCTACACAACAGTTCACAGCAACGCCGGATCCTTAACCCACTGAGCAAGGCCAGAGATCGAACCTGCAACCTCATGGTTCTTAGTCAGACTTGTTAACCACTGCGCCACGACAGGAATTCCCTTTATTTTATTTTATTTTATTTTATTTTATTTTATTTTATTTTATTTTTTTGTCTTTTGTCTTTTTAGGGCCGCACCCACGGCATATGGAGGTTCCCAGGTTCCCAGAGCTACAGCTGCCAGCCTATGCCAGAGCCACAGCAATGCCAGATCCAAGCCGCGTTTGTGACCTACACCACAGCTCACAGCAAGGATGGATTTTTAACACACTGTGCCACCAGGGAACTCCTCCTTGTTTTCTATTCTCAGCCATTGCACCCATGAGTCATGGATCCATTTATTAAAGAATAATATAAGAAACAAAGTCTGGGTCCTGACTGTGCTCATTGTGACTCACCATACAAAACTCTCCAAGACAGAGGATAATAATTAGAAAATTAGTAAATCTTGGCATCCATGTTTTCAGGGGAAGAATCAACCCTGGAAAAAGTGCCTCAAGTAATATGGCTTTCACGTTATGTTTAATGATTAGCATATTTCACCATGTATGTATCATTTCAACTTGAAATATAGGGATATTTTTTCTCATTTAAAAATATAACTGTTTTGTGACTCTCCATGTTTTTTCTTCTATCTCTACGCTTTTTTTTTGTTTGTTTGTTTTTTGCAGTTTTGCAACATTTGGCTTCAGTTGCTATAGTTCTTTTTGCACAAATTTCAAGACTTTTGAGACCCTCAAATTTCAAAATTCCTATCCAGCCCTGAGATTCAAGAGTAGATTCAAGCTATGGATCCATCACGGCGAATTACCGCTACTTTGAAATCTGAGTCCTCACTGGTTCCACCTAAAGAAACATCCCAAGAAGTTACATCCACCTCCCAGCCATCCTTCTCTCAAGTGCAAAGCTGCAATCTCACTAACTTCAACCGCAGTCCTAATAGCAAGTACCTCAGCTCTCTACCACAAGAACTCCGCCAGGAGCAGTACAGAGATGAGATGGCTGAACAAGAGAAGCAATGGGAAAAGCCAGAATCCCCTCAGAGGAAAAAGACACTCGTGGAGAACAAGAGACAGAAAACCCTCAATTATAAGTCACCTTTTCGAGCTGGAAGGGAAGGAAAAATCTCTTCCTTATATAATAAAGATTGGAATAAATGTAAATGTCATTACTGCCAGATCCAAAAAGAGACTGTTTCTGGGAATCCTGAAGGGCAGAATTCATCCTCTTGGAAAACGCTAGTACAGGACCTCAGTCAATTGAACCTCAGCCCTGATACCACACAGGCCCGCTGTGTGCCAGAAGAAGAGCTACCACGTGAGTAGGAAAAAGAGAAGAGCCATCAAAAGAGGAAGGAGGAAAAGCAAAAGAATTCCTCAGAGGCTCCAAAAATAGCAATTGAAATAAACCTGAGCATGTCATCCTCATGTGAGGAGGTTAGACTTGATTCAGATGTGTGAATATTTGTTTTTCGCCAGTTCCTTCGTTGGAACTTTTGGGGAATCACACAATTAAGAATGGTCAATAGGAGCAGCAAGAGCCAGTGTGTTAATGAAAAAAAATCTTATTAGCAAGCAACAGTTGTTCTTCTAGTGATTTTAGGGTCATTCTAGGAAATGCTAGGAGGAGTTAATCTGTGGCAAGAAAGATTGGTATACAATGGTATTAACTGCCCATTATTTGGTTTTCAGCTTCAACCTGTCTTTTTCCCACTTTGGATTTCTAGGTCCCTTATCCCATTGCCAATAAGGTATAAAGGAGCCATGCAGTATGAATTTCTTGCTGGTTGCAAAGTGCTTTTTATTACTATTTTATGGGTTGCTCACAGGAAAAGGCACTATGTCTGATGAAATGCCAGTATGTTTTGCAATTCTGAAGTTAACCATAATATGAGACCAACTTTTAAGGTTTTGAATGTGTTGCAAATGGATGTGTGAATATAATTGTGGGCTTCACATTGAAGTGTTTGGGTATGCTTTACCTATACCCATAGGCAAGTTTAAGAATATATTTTATGCTCCTTTACAATTAAGTACTAATCTTGCTCCTGAAAAAATTTATAATTCGTTGTCTCAATTGTCTGCACTGTATGTATAAAAAAAACTATCATTCAAAAAAATGATTTTATACATTCGATATTTGCTGGTGGTTTGAGTATATAAATTGAGGTACAGTTCTGGAGAAATATAATGGTTTGATTGCTTCTTATGACTCTGGCACTATTCTAAATATTTATAGGTACATGTCCATTTAGATATGCAACTAATCAGGAATTGATTAAAATCAAATCAGATTTTACTGGTGTGGATATTGACGTGCCTCTGCTAAAATTTATATGTAAATGCAAAGCATAGCAAACCCAATCTTGAAGAACAAAGTTGTTATATTACACTATCATTTACCAAGCATTGCTACAAGTCTGTAGTAACTCAGTTTTGTGTCTGCATAAGAATAGACACATAGAACAGTGCAACAAAATAGAAAGTCTAGAAATACTTCTAAACACTGTGTATTTTTTTTACATGCCACTGTAGTTCAGTGGGGAAAGACTGTTCTTTTCAATTTGGAAAGAAACAAACCTTGACTATTATCTTACAACACACAAAATATTAATTTGAAATGGGTCACCAAACTAATGGGAAGAACAATTCGATAACATCACTAGAAAAAAAAAAAACAGGATCATATATCTTCATGATTTGGGACCTGCAAAGATCTTTTAACAGGTTACAAAATGCACGACCTTTGAAATTAAATTTTGATGAATTGTAATTACTTGAAATTAACAATTTTATTCCTCAAAAGGAACCTTTGAAAGGAAACCATGCATTACTCATGTAAAGGATATACAGAGAATTCCTATATATATTTTAGAAAAATATAGGTGAATTTTCTCTTTATGAAGGCACAAAGATATATAGAATAAATGAACTCACAAATACATCAATATTGCTTGATGGGATGGCTGAAACCTTCATTTTTGAATGGTCTGGGATATTAGTAGTTCTGCCTGAATTGGATTCTTATAATTTTCCATTGTCTTTAATCACAAGGCATGGTAATATAATACTAAGGAATTTCCTGTATTCAAAACATATTCTTCCTTAAAAGAAAGACCAATACCATATGATATCACACATCCAGAATCTAATATACAGCACAAATGAACCTTTCCACAGAAAAGAAACTCATGGACTTGGAGAATAGACTTATGGTTGCCTAAGGGGAGGGAGAGGGATGGACTGGGTATCTGGGGTTAATAGATGCAAACTATTGCCTTTGGAATAGATAGGCAATGAGATCCTGCTGTATAGCACTGGGAACTATATCTAGTCACCTATGATGGAGCATGATGGAGGATAATGTGAGAAAAAGAATGTATATATGTATGTATGACTGGGTCTCTTTGCTGTACTGTAGAAAATTGACAAAACACTATAAACCAGCTATAATGGAAAAAAAATAATTTTTAAAAAAACCATACTCTTCCTTACCTCCACTGTGGAGAAATAGTCCAATATCCCCCTGGTAGTCAGGATCAGTCACCTCAGCCAGCACAGTAACTCCCTTCTTTGCCTATTGCTTCGGAGCCACAATAAGACCAGAGTGGTGGGGCAGCAGTCTTTACTTTCCTTTTAATGAAATTGCCATTGCACCTCCTAGTGGAATCATTCCTCCCCTTGGAACTGAGGCCTCTAGGGCATCAGAGCATAAGGTCACAAGGATAGGAAATAAAAATTTTGTCAGCAGATCACTAGAGGTAAAAAGGGGTAGTGCCACTCCCATTTCTACCCCTTGGTAGGATTCTGGACCCATGAATCTTGACCATGGCTATGGCTAAATGCTCAGTGGGTTAAGGATCCAGCGTTGCCATGCACTGTGGGGTAGGTTGCAGACACGACTCAGATCTGTTGTTGCTGTGGTTGTGCATAGGCTGGCAGCTGCAACTCTGATTTGACCCTGTGCCTGGGAACTTCCATATGCCATGGGTGTGGCCCTAAAAAGACAAAAAAAAGAAGAAATAGATCCATTAGCATTTTTAAATGTAATCATATTAGACAGCCAATTCCAATAACACAAGTACAAATTCAGAAAACTCTTCCTTAAAAATGTGGTTCTTCTACGGAGTTCCCGTCGTGGCGCAGTGGTTAACGAATCCGACTAGGAACCATGAGGTTGCGGGTTCAGTCCCTGCCCTTGCTCAGTGGGTTGACGATCCAGCGTTTCCGTGAGCTGTGGTGTAAGTTGCAGACGCGGCTCTGATCCCCCATTGCTGTGGCTCTGGCGTAGGCCAGGGGCTACAGCTCCGATTTGACCCCTAGCCTGGGAACCTCCATATGCCTCGGGAGCAGCCCAAAGAAATAGCAAAAAGACCAAATAAATAAATAAATAAATAAATAATTGAATTTTTACAAAAATGTGGTTCTTCTAGAACCACTTTCAGAGTTCCCAGGTGGCACAGTAAGTTAAGGATCCATCATTGTCACTGCTGTGACTTGGGTCACTGCTGTGATGCAGATTCAATCCCTCACCCGGATGCCATGGGTCCAGCCAAAAATAAAAATAATAAAATATAATCACTCTCAGTACCCAAATATGCATTATCCAGAGTTCTCCACAGAAACAGAAACAATAGCATGGATGGACAAATAGAAAGATTGATAGATAGATAGATAGATAGATAGATAGATAGATAGACAGACAGACAGACAGACAGACAGACAGATAGATAGTTATGGAATCACCTCATGTGATCATGGAGGCTGAGAAGTTCCATGATTTACTCTCTGCAAGCTGGAGAACAGGAAAGTCAGTGGTGTAATTCAGTCCAAGTCTGAAGTACTGAGATTCATGGGTCTGATGGTAAGTCCCACTCTGTGTCCAAAAGCATGAGACCAGGAGCACTGACATCTGAGGGCAGAAGAAGATGGATGTCTCAGCTCAAGCAAAGAGAGTAAATTATCCCTTATTCTAATTTTCTGTTCTATTTAGGACCTCAATGGATTGGATAATGCCCTCCAAAGTAGGTGAGTTCAATCTTTTTCACTCAGTCTACTAATTCAGACAGTCTCCTCAGGACACATGTTCACAGACACACACAGAAACTATGTCTTGCAAAGCTATCTGGGCATTCCTTAGCCCAGTCAAGTTGACACATAAAATCAATTATCACACCAGTAAAGCCACAAAAGACTTGAATCTCATTTAAGCAAAATATTTTGGGTTTTTTTTTTTTGTTGTTTTCTTCTTTGTTCTTTTTTAGTGAATTCAATTTCTTTGATCAGTATGAGACTATACATGTTATTTATTTCTTGAATGAGCTTTGCTAGCTAGTGTCAGTCAAGGAATCTTCCCATTTCATCTATTGAACAAGTTTGGAGGGTAATATTTTCTATAATGTTTTCTGCCATACATTTAATATCTGAAGATTCTATATTGATATGACCTCTGGAATTACTGATTTTGGTAATTTGTGTGCCTTTACTTCTCTCTCTCTCTCTCTCTCTCTCTGTCATATCAGTCTCACTAAATGTATATTAATTTCAAAGAAACAGCTTCTGGGTTCACTGATTTTTTTCTATTGATTTCCTGGTTTCTATCTAATTTGTTTCTATTCTTTTTAAAAATTTTTTTACTATAGTTGATTCCAAAGTTCTGTCAATTTCTGCTACACAGCAGAGACCCAGTTATACATGTATATACATTCTTTTTCCCATATTATCATCCATCATGTTTTATCACAAGTGATTGGATATAGATCCCTGTGCTCTACAGCAGGATCTCACTGCTTATCCATCCTAAATGTAATAGTTCACATCTACTAACCCCAAACTCCCAGTCCCTCCCACTCCCTCCCCTCTAATATTTATTACTTTTCCTTCTTCTTTCTTTGCGTATAATTTGAATTTATTTTTCCAATTTCTTCAATTGTAAGTTTAGGTCATTGATTTTTGAGACTTTGCTTCTTTTCTAATATAAGCATTTAATAGTACAAATTCCCATCCATATGCATTGCTTTAGCTTCATCTAGCAAATTTTGACCTGTTGTATGTTCCTTTTCTAATTTTCCTTGAGATTTCTTTGATTCCTACATTACTTAACTTCCAGTATTTCAGAGTTACCAGATATATTTCTAAAACGATTTCCTATTTTAACTCTTTCGTATTCAAACAACATATTGTATATAATTTCAGTTTTTTGAATTTGTCAAGATGTGGTTTTTTGCCCAGTACAGTCTAGTTTGCACCCCTCTATCATTATGGAATGTACTTCTTATATGTTTTGTGAGGCATTAAGTTAGCACTTCCAACTTGCTTTTTTTTTTTTTTACAACTTCATTCTAAATTTATGGGATGCTGCCAAATCAGTTCCTAGAGGAACACTCCTAGGGATACAGATTTTCCAAAAAAATATAATATTCAAAAATCGGTTGCCTTTCTGTATACTAAGAATGACATATTAGAAAAGGAATAAAAAAAAACAGTCTTTTAAAATTGCTCCACCAAAAGTTAAATGCTTAGGAATAGTCTTCTTTTTTGGGGGGGGTTATTTTGAGGTCTTTTTTATTATTACTCAAATGAATTTATCACATCTGTAGTTATATAATGATCATAACAATCCAATTTCCAGGATTTCCATCCCATTACCCAAGCACATCCTCCCACCCCCCAAACAGTCTCCTCCATAAGTTTTTCAATGTCTGTGAGGCAGCATCTGTTCTGCAAAGAAGTTCAGTCTGTCCTTTTTTCAGATTGCAAATGTCAGGGAAAGCATTTGATGTTGGTGTCTCATTGTATGGCTGACTTCACTTAGCATGATAGTTTCTAGGTCCATTCCTGTTGCTAAAAATGCGGGTATTTCGTTCATTTTAATGGCTGAGTAATATTCCATCGTGTATATGTACCACGTCTTTTTTTTAAAAGCTGCTGTTATTTTTATTTTATTTATTTATTTATTTTGTCTTTTTGCTATTTCTTGGGCCGCTCCCGCAGCATATGCAGGTTCCCACGCTAGGGGTCCAATCGGAGCCGTAGCCACCAGCCTATGCCAAAGCCACAGCAATGCGGGATCCAAGCCACGTCTGCAACCTACACCACAGCTCATGGCAATGCCGGATCGTCAACCCACTGAACAAGGCCAGGGACAGAACCCCCACCCTCATGGTTCCCAGTCGGCTTCGTTAACTACTGCACCACGACGGGAACTCCTGTACCACATCTTCTTGATCCACTCCTCTGTCGATGGACATTTAGGTTGTTTCCATGTCTTGGCTATTGCAAATAGTGCTGCAATGAACATCGGAGTACATGTGTCTTTGCAAGTCATGGTTTTCTCAGGGTAGATGCCCAGGAGTGGGATTGCTGGATCAAGTGGTAGTTCTATTTGTAATTTTCTGAGGAATCTCCACACTGCTTGCACCAATTTACAATCCCACCAACAGTGTCCTGGGGTTCCTTTTTCTCCACACCCTCTCCAGCACTTATTGTTTACAGACTTTTGGATGACGGCCATTCTGGCTGGTGTCAGGTGGTACCTCATAGTAGTTTTGATTTGCATTTCTCTAATAATGACTGATGTTGAACATCTTTTCATGTGTTTTTTTGGCCATCTGTATGTCTTCTTTGGAGAACTGTCTATTTAGATCTTCTGCCCATTTTTGGATGGGGTTGTTTGTTTTTTTGGTATGGAGCTGTGGAAAGTGTTTATAGATTTTGGAGATTAATCCCTTGTCAGTTGATTCACTTGCAAAGATGTTCTCCCATTCTGTGGGTGGTCTCTTTATTTTGTTTAGGGTTTCCTTTGCTGTGCAGAAACTTTTAAGTTTGACTAGGTCCCATTTGTTTATTTTTGTTTTTGTGGTCAATACCCTGAGAGGTGGATCTGAGAAGATGTTGCTGTCGTTTACGTCAGAGAGTGTTTGGCCTCTGTTTTCCTCTAAGAGTTTGATAGTGTCTGGTCTCATATCTAGGTCTTAGATCCATTTGGAGTTTATTTTTGTGGGTGGTGTTAGGGAGTGTTCTAATTTCATTCTTTTCCATGTGGCTGTCCAGTATTCACAGCACCACTTATTGAACAGGCTGTCTTTTCTCCATTGTATATTCCTGCCTCCTTTGTCATAGATGAGTTGGCTGTAGGTGCATGGGTTGAATTCTGGGCTTTCTATCCTGTTCCACGGATCTATATTTCTGTCTTTGTGCCAGTAGCATATGGTTTTGATGATTGTTGCTTTGTAGTAGAGTCTGAAGTCAGGGAGCCTGATTCCTCCAGCTCCATTTTTCTTTTTCAGGATGTCTTTGGCTATTCTGGGTCTTTTGTGCTTCCAAACAAACTTTAAACTATTTTGTTCGAGTTCTGTGAAGTATGTCTTGGAAAGTTGATAGGGATTGCATTGAATCTATAGATTGCCTTGGGTAGTAGTCATTTTGATAATATTAACTCTTCCAATCCAAGAGCATATATTTGTGTCCTCTTTGATTTCTTTCATCAGTGTCTTACAGTTTTCAGAGTACAGGTCTTTTGTCACTTTAGGTAGGTTTACTCCTAGGTATTTTATTCTTTTGGATGCGGTGGTAAATGGGATTGCTTCCCTAATTTCTCTTTCTGCTCTTTCATTGTTAGTGTATAGAAATGCCATCAATTTGTGTGTATTAATTTTGTATCCTGCGACTTTGCCAAATTCGTGGATGAGCTCTAACAGTTTTCTGGTAGAGTCTTTAGGGTTCTCTAGGTATAGTATCATGCCATCTGCAAATAGTGATAGTTTGACTTCTGCCTTTCCAATTTGGATTCCTTTCATTCCTTTTACTTCTCTGATTGCTGTGGCTAGGACTTCCAGAACTATGTTGAAGAGTAGTGGTGGGAGTCAACATCCTTGTCTTGTTCCTGATCTCAGTGGGAATGCTTTCAGCTTTTCACCATTGAGAATGATGTTCGCTGTGGGTTTGTCATATATGGCCTTTATCACGTTGAGGTAGGTTCCCTCTATGCCCACTTTCTGGAGGGTTTTTATCAGAAATGGGTGTTGGATTTTGTCAAAGGCTTCTTCCGTGTCTATTGAGAGGATCATATGGTTGTTATTCTTCAGTTTGTTAATGTGGGGTATCACACTGATGGATGTGTGGATATTGAAGAACCCTTGCATCCCTGGGATAAATCCCACTTGATCCTGATGTACAATCCTTTTAATGGATTGTTGGATGTGGTTTGCTAGTATTTTGTTCAGGATTTTTGCATCGATGTTCATCAGTGAAATTGGCCTGTAGTTTTCTTTTTTTGTGGTATCTTTGTCTGGTTTTGGTATCAGGCTGATGGTGGCCTCATAGGATGAGTTTGGGAGAATCCCTTCCTCTGCAATTTTTTGAAATAGTTTCAGAAGGAGAGGTGTCAGCTCTTCTCTAAATGTTTGATAGAATTCGCCTGTGAAGCCATCTGATCCTGGACTTTTGTTTGTTGGGAGTTTTTTAATCACAGTTTCAATTTCAGATCTTGTGATGGGTCCATTCATCTTTTCTATTTCATCTTGGTTTAGTCTTGGAAGATCGTACTTTTCTAAGAATTTGTCCATTTCTTCTAGGTTTTCTGTTTTTTTGGCATATAGTTGCATATAGTAGTCTCTTAGGATCCTTTGTATTTCTGTGATGTCCATTGTCACTTCTCCTTTTTCATTTCTAATTTTATTGATTTGAGTCCTCTTTTTTGCTTGATAAGCCTGGCTAGGGGTTCATCAATTTTGTTGATCTTTTCCAAGAAGCAGCTTTTCATTTTATTGATCTTTTCTATGGTTTTCTTTGTTTCTAGTTCATTGATTTCTGCTCTGATCTTTATGATTTCTTTCCTTCTACTAACTTTAGGTCTTGTCTGTTCTTCTCTGTAAAGCTGCTTTAGATGTAAAATTAGCTTGTTTATTTGAGCTTTTTCTTGTTTCCTGAGGTGGGCTTGTATTGCTATAAACTTTCCTCTTAGAATGGCTTTTGCTGCATCCCATAGGTTTTGGAGTGTCGTATCTTCATTTTCATTTGCTTCTAGGTATTCTGTAATTTCCTCTTTGATTTCTTCAGTGATCCACTGGTTGTTTAGTAGCATGTTGTTTAGTCTCTACATGTTTGTGTTTTTTGAAGATTTTTTCTTGTTGTTGGTTTCCAGTGGTATAGCATTGTGGTCAGAAAAGTTGCCTGATATGATTTCAATTTTCTTAAAGTTACCAAGGTTGGATTTGTAGCCCAGGATGTGATCAATCTTAGAGAATGTTCCATGTGCACTTGAGAAGAATGTGTATTCTGCTGCTTTTGGATGGAATGTCCTATAAATGTCTATTACGTCCATGTGGTTTAATGCATCATTCCGGGCCTGTGTTTCTTTATTGATTTTCTGTCTGGCTGATCTGTCCATTGCTGTAAGTGGGGTGTGAAAGTCCCCCACTATTATTGTGTTATTGTCGATTTGTCTTTTTAAGGTTGTTAGCAGTTGCCTTATATATTGTGGTGAACTTATGTTGGGTGCATACATATTTAAAATTGTTACATCTTCTTCTTGGATTGATCCTTTGATCATTGTGTAATGCCCTTCCTTGTTTCTTAAAAGATTCTTCATTTTAAAGTCTATTTTGTCTGATATGAGTATTGCTACTCCAGCTTTCTTTTGATCCCCGTTTGCATGAAATATTTTCTTCCATCCTCTCACTTTCAATTTGTATGTGTCCCTAGAGGTGAAGTGGGTCTCTTGAAGACAGCATATATATGGGTCTTGTTTTTGTATCCATTCAGCCAGTCTATGTCCTTTGGTTGGGGCATTTATTCCATTAACATTTAAGGTAATTATTGATATGTATGTTCTTATTGCCATTTTATTCATTGCTTTGGATTTGTTTTTGTTGCTCTTTTTTCTTTCCTTCTTCTCTTGTTCTTTTCTGCCTAGAGAAGTTCCATTAGTATTTGTTGTAAGGCTGGTTTAGTATTGCTGAATTCTCTCAGCTTTTGCTTAACTGTGAAGCTTTTGATTTCTCCTTCAAATCTGAATGAGAGCTTTTCTGGGTAGCATAATCTTGGTTGGAGGCTGTTTCCGTTCATCACGTTAAGTATATCATGCCACTCCCTTCTGGCCTGCAGAGTTTCTGCTGACAAATCTGCCAATAACCTTATTGGGGTTCCCTTATATGTTATTTGTTTCTTTTCCCTAGCTGCTTTCAAGATTTTCTCTTTGTCTTTAATTTTGATTTCTCTTTGTCTTTAATTAACTTTGTCTCTGGGTGTCCCTCCTTGGGTTTATTTTATATGGTACTGGTTGTGCTTTCTGGATTTGAGTGAGTGATTCCTTCCCCATGTAAGGGAAGTTTTCGGCTATTATCTCTTGGAATATTTTTTCTGTCTCCTTCTCTCTCTCTTCTCCTTCTGGCACCCCTATAATACAGATGTTGGTGCGTTTAATGTTGTCCCAGAGTTCTCTGAGAGTCTCTTCATTTGTTTTCAATCTTTTTTCTCTTTTCTGTTCTGCCTCAGTGATTTCCATTAATCTGTCCTCCACCTCACTTATTCATTCTTCTGCCTCCTGTATTGTGCCGTTAGCGGCTTCTAGTGAATTTATTATTTCAGTTATTGTATTTTGCATCTCTTCTTGCTTAAGTTTTATATCTTGTATCTCTTTGGTCAGTGTTTCCTGTAAGTTATCCATCTCTGCCTCCAGTTTATTTCCAATGTCTTGCATCATCTTCAACATCAACAGTCTAAAGTCTTTTTCCTGGAGGCTAAGAATCTCCTCATGGCTTAGCTGGTTTTCTGGGGTTTTTCCTTTCTCCCTCATCTGAGTTATAGTTCTCTGTCTCTTCATTTTTATAGGTTTTTGGTGTGGTGACCTTTTTACAGATAATAGAGTTGTAGCCTCTCTTACTTCTGGTGTCCACCCCCCTGTGCCTGAAGTTGGTATGGGGCTTGCTGTAGGCTTTCTGATGGGAGGGGCTGATGCCTGCCCACTGGTAGGTGGAGCTTATTCTGATCCCTCTGGTGGATGTAGCTTAGTCTCTGGATGGGATTAGAGGCAGCTGTGTGCCTGAGGGGTCTTTGGGTAGCCTGCTTACTGAGGGGCAGGATTGTGATCCCACCTGGATTGTTGTTTGCCCTGGAGGTTCTCAGCAACTGAGTGATGGGTGGGCCAGATTTTCCCAAAATGGCCACCTCCATAGAAAGGCATGGGCTGCTGAATATTCCCGAGAGCTTTGCTTTCCATGTCCTTCCCTCACAACAAGCCACGTTCACCCCTGTGTTCCCAGGAGGTCCTCCAAGAACTGCAGTCAGGTTTGACCCAAATTCCTATGGAGACTTTGCTTTGCCCTGGGACCCAGTGCACGTGAAAGTCCGTGTGAACCTTTTGAGAATGGGGTCTCTGTTTCCCCCAGTCCTGTGGAGCTCCTGGGCACAAGACCCACTGGCCTGCAATGCCAGATGCTCCAGGGGCTCTTTCTCCCAGGGCCAGATCCCCACACGTGAGAATTTGATGTGGGGCTCAGAACTCTCACTCCTGTAGGTGAGTCTCTGTAAACCAGTTAGTTTCCAGTCTGTGAGGCTTCACACCCAGGAGGTATGGGGTTGTTTATATCGTGAAATCGCCCCTCCTACATCTTGATGTGTCCTCCTCTTTTTCTTCTGCAGTAGGATATCTTTTTTAAGGTTTCTGGTGCATTTGGATGAAGCGTGCTCAGTCTTTAGTTGTGAATTTTGTTGTTTTTAAGGGAGTAGTTGAGCTCCAGTCCTTCTATTCCGCCATCTTGGTCCCATCTCCCCTCGGTTAGGATTCCCAACTTGCTTTTGATTCGTGTTTGATTTGTCTTTTTCTATCCTTATACTTTTAACTTATTTCTTTCTTTTTATTTAAAGTGAAGGGTTTTTAACACTATATAATTTGATTTTGCTTTTTTATCCAGTCCAACTAATTGTGATATTTAATCAACATGTGTAAGCAAATTACATTTAGTATGGAAAGAGTATGCCTTTAATCTACTGTCTTGTTATATTTTTCAATTTATCACATCTGCTTTTTGTTCAGTTTGTCCTGTTTCCTCCCTTCTTATGCATCTGTTTACCAGTTAATATCATACCAGTTTATCTTCACTACTGGCTTATTAGTTATGTATATATTTGCTTAACATTATTTGGAACTTGCTCTAGAGGTTACAACATAAATATATTCAACTCACAATATTCCTTTAAATAATATTACATCATTATTTGAATAATGAATGAGTTCCCTTTGTGGCACAGCAGAAACTAATCCAACTAGTATCCATGAGGATGCAAGTTCAATCCCAAGCCTTGCTCATTAGGTTAAGGATCCAGCAATGCCATGAGATGTGGGGCAGATTACAGAAACAGCTTAGATCTGGCATTGCTGTGGCTGTAGCATACAGCTACAGCTACAGCTCTGATTCGCCCCTAGCCTTAGAACTTTCATATCCTCTGGGTGTGGCCCTAAAAAGCAAAATATAAATAAATAAATAAATAAATAAATAAATAGTACTACATCAGTACATGGACAGTGTGATATCTTCACTTTTCTTTCCTTCCATCCATCTTTTTTACTATAGTTGCCTTTAAGTTTTAATTCTATACATGTGATAAGTCCCATAGTACATTGTAAACAATTATCTTTTCTTTAAAAGATCAATGAAAAGTATTTGTATTTACCCACCATTTTACCATTTCCTGTACTACTCAATCCTTCATGCAGATCCAAATTTCCTTCTGATATAATTTTTCTGCCTAAAGAACTTCTTATACTGTATTTGTAAAGTAAATCCTCTGGGAATGAATTAAATGGCTTTTTGTTTACCCACTTGTGTAGATATTTTTATTTCATCTTCATTTTTGAAAATTCTACAGAGTTCTGGATTGCATGGATTCTGGGGAGAAGTCTGCTGTCCTCCTTAAGTCTGTTCCTCTGTATGTAATGTGTCTTTTTTTTTTTTCCTTCTCTTCTTCTGTGAGGGCACTAATGTTGGTGTTTGAGTTAGCCTCACCAGTAGTTGAGCTTGGCTTCACTTTAGTTATTTCTATAGTTTTTTTTTTTTTTTTTTTTGTCTTTTTGCTATTTCTTTGGGCCGCTCCCGCGGCATATGGAGGTTCCCAGGCTAGGGGTCGAATCAGAGCTGTAGCCACTGGCCTATGCCAGAGCCACAGCAACGCTGGATCCGAGCCGTGTCTGCAACCTACACCACAGCTCACGGCAACGCCGGATCGTTAACCCACTGAGCAAGGGCAGGGACCGAACCCGCAATCTCATGGTTCCTAGTCGGATTCGTTAACCACTGCGCCACGACGGGAACTCCAATTTCTATAGTTTTTTTGTTTTTTTGGTTTTTTTTTTTTTTTTTTTTTTTTGCTTTTTAAGGCCACACCTGTGACATATGGAAGGAAGTTCCCAGGCTAGGGGTCAAATTGGAGTTGCAGATACCGGCCTACACCACAGCCACAGCAACACCATATCCAAGCTGCATCTGTGGCCTATACCACTGCTCACAGCAGTGCCAGATCCTTAACCCACTGAGTGGGACCAGGGTTTTAACCCACATCTTCATGGCTACTAGTCAGGTTCATTACAACTGAGCCACAATGGGAACTCCTATAGTTATTTTCAATACTCCACAGACTTGACATTCCTTCAGCAATGGGCAGTGCCACTTTGTGTTAATGTAGCATCTGGAGCACTGGAGGCTCTCTCAGTGATCTTATTCCTCATTCTACTTTCAGCATGACATGTATACCTGGGCCACAGGGGGCTCTCCCTCAGCAGCTAATGACAGATGCTCTTAGTGGAGGCAGAGAGGTTTCTTATTTTTGTCCTCCAACCTCAATCTTAGACAGGTCCTTTATGCCTAACCTGCGGGGTGGGGCTTTCTCAGCTTCCTGCACTCTCTTTGTGTTAGCCGAATTTTTCCTTGTATCAGTGGGGATCTTGAATGCAAGCAAGTTATCTGCCTCTTCCCCAGAGTAGCAGACCTCCGCCTAACATCAGTATGGGGTTTGGAACCAAAGGAGCCTTTTCACTTCTCTTCCAGACACATCCGTTGCTTTCACCCCTCCCTCGACATCACTAAACCTTCGCTAGGGACCCAAGATGAAAAAGTTTTTCCTGTCCCTCCCACAGTGGCTGATGTCTCTGTTTCAATAGGACAAGGTTTGAGGAAGCAAGCAGGATTTCTTATGTATGTGCTATGGAGGTGGCTCTCTCAGGTCTCTAGGAATTCCCTCAATCTTCACCATGAATGCAAGCAGAGGTCTGCAAAACACAGCTGGCAGATGAACTTGGATTTTTTTTTGGGGGGGGGGTCTGAGACTTTCAGAGAATCCAAACTCTCTCATTAGCTTATATTTGTCCATTATGAATTTGATACAATTTCAGTTGCCTTTTTCTCACCTGCTTTTATGAATGTCACTTCTTCCACACGTGCTTTTCCAGAAGTGAAGAATTTTGTATGTCCCAACTCTCTTCAGAGGGACTTGTTACCCCTTAGTTTCAGTTTACATGGCTGCCTTGTTGCCTCAGCTCTCTAACAGTTTAAAAAAAAAAAACTGGTAGGTTCATCAAATTTAATAAGTGTCCTGTGTGGTGAGGGATGTTTATAATGGTGGAGGTTATGCACGTGTGGAGGCAGGGGGCATATGGGCAGTCTCTATACCTTCCTCTTAATTTTGCAGTGACCCAACAACTGCTCTAAATAAATAATTTTTTAAAAAATTTATAATGTTACAGATCATTGGACTTTTTCTTACTGTCAGAGTGAAAGTGGCTTTCTCTTGAGGCTTTCTTCATCCTATGTGAGTGTAGAACTCTCACTTGCTAATACTATGACTACTAGCAGAAAAATTATATTCAAATATTTGAATTAAAATATAATCCAAATAGGGCTTGCAAGCTAAATTCAGCCAATGGCTTGTTTTTGTATAGGCCCTTGAATGCTTTTTACTTTTTCAAAGGATTTTTTTTTTTGGAAAAAAAATAGAACCATATGTTGGAAAGACTATCTGTGGTCCACAAAGACTAACATATTTACTTCTGGGCCCTTTAAAGAAAAGGTTGGTGATCCAATATGATGCTAATATCTCTTATTCTGCTTTCAATAATTGCATGTTTTTATAAACATTGGTAGTAGTCATTTCACAATGCATATGTATTTTATTTTATTTTATTTTATTTTGTCTTTTGTCTTTTTGTTGTTGTTGTTGTTGTTGCTATTTCTTGGGCCGCTCCCGCGGCATGTGGAGGTTCCCAGGCTAGGGGTTGAATCGGAGCTGTAGCCACCGGCCTACGCCAGAGCCACAGCAACGCGGGATCCGAGCGGCATCTGCAACCTACACCACAGCTCACGGCAACGCCGGATCCTTAACCCACTGAGCAAGGGCAGAGACCGAACCCGCAACCTCATGGTTCCTAGTCGGATTCGTTAACCACTGCGCCACGACGGGAACTCCTGCATATGTATTTTAAATCATCATGCTATACTCCATTTGAAAAATTTTAAAACAAACAAACAAACAAACAAACAAAAAAAACAGGAGTTCCTGCTGTGGCACAGTGGGTTAAGAATCCGACTACAGCAGCTTGGGTCACCAAGAAGGCACAGGATCCCCAGCCTGGCCTGATGCAATGGGTTAAAGGATCTGGTGTTGCTGCAGCTTCGCCATAGGTCACAGCTGCAGCATAGGTCAGAGCTGCAGCTTGGAGATCCAATCTCTAGCCCACAAACTTCTGTAAACTGTGAATGCGGCCATTTAAAAAATCACATTACACAACTTAGTATATAAAATGTTTCTCAGTTAAACCTCAATAAAGCTGGGGGCAAAAGAATACAACCCTTCCAGACATTTTCTAGTTCACAAACACTCTCAATAGTTTGCTTCAATCTCAATCTATTTCCCTATAAATTATTTGAAAACTCTTTTTCATAACATAATATTAATAGTTTTCACAACCATCATTCATTTTTGCAGAATATTATTATAACTATGATTAAATAAGTTTATACTTTCACTGGCTAGCAGTGTATCTACTAATAGATTTTTATTCAAAGTTGCGTCTGGAAATGTTACCTATCTGTCTTAACAAAACTGTCATAGCAAAGCATTATAGACTGGATACTTATAACAACAGAAATTTACTTCCCAAGGTTCTGATGGTTGGAAGTTTGAGATCAGAGTGCCAGCATGATTGGAGTCTGGTGAGAGCCCTCTCCTGGGTTGCAGAATTCTTGTTCTATCCTCACATGGAAGAAAGAAGATGAGAGAGTTCTCTGGGATCCTTTTTATAGGGGCACTAATCCCATTCATAAGGGCTCCACTCTCATGACCTAATTATCTCCCAAAGGCCCTAGTTTCTAATGCTATCACAATGAGGATTAGGTTTCAACATATAAATTTTGGAGAGAAAGAAACATATAGTCCATTGCACTATAATTGAAAGAGTATGTTCAGACGATAACCATAACTTCAAGTGTTGTGTTTTGTTTTTTTTTTTAGATTGCTAATGATGTGACATTGGCTAGATATGATGATTTTTTCTAAGAATTATCAGGGATCACACTCTAGTACAGGGATGCCAGAAATCTTGTTGGCATACATTATTTGGCTACTTGGTCTTCCTAAGCATCCTAAACTGAAGTGAAGCTGAATGGTAGACTAAGGCCAAGTATTTGTGTAACATGCAAACTGTGTTTGGATGAATACATGCCATAGGAAACTTTTTAGGAATAAAGGAACATGAAAGGAACACATGATTTTAATAAGAAAGAATATCTTGCATACCCTCTGTAGTTTCAACTTGGAAACTTTTCTAACTATTCCATGACTTTATATTTCTCAAGTTAATATATTAAAATGTCAATATCTCAGAATCTTTGATTCTGTGTCTTAGTAAATGTGTCATTTATCTAAAGTGTATGGTGATACAAAAGTTCAAATGTAACAAACTATTAATTTGTTTAAAAATTCATCAGGATTACTGCCTAGTAAGACCTGACAGTAAACACTGATATTTATTTGCATTGAACGTTTCCAAGTACATTATGAGAAAATTGGAAAGAATACTCATATTGAAAATATTTTGAGTATGTGTAAAATGGGACAAAACCAAACATTACAGTTGCCACTGTCACTGTATGCTAATTAAATACATAGAAAGGCTCAATAAATTCAGGGAGAAAAGAGACTGGTCAAGGCAGCACCATACAAGTGCAAAATCACACACATGAACAAATCCTGCAGCTGTAGAAAGATACAAGAGGAAAGAATCTTGGCATTACAGAGATGATGAACCACAAAGCCCCACCACTAATCAGACTTTCTTCTCACAAACACAGGATTCCACAAGTAAGTTTGCTGAGGGTCAAAGTTGAACCAACATAAATTACATCAAGAACTATTTGCAGGATTATGTAGAAAGACACTGATAAGAATGAAGTTACTGTGAGCAGGTCCTAGTTCATCATTCTCATAGATAGCCAAAGAAATGGCCTATAAGCACTTATCTGATACCCTCTAAAGTAGTGATCTTCAAACTTTTCTACTGCAATGCATGAAAAATACACCTTTTGTAGATAATTCAGTAGGTATATAAAAATATGTACATGTGTAGTCTATTTTCATATTCTATATGCAGTTCAGGCTGACATTTACTACTTACTTTAACTCTTTTATTTAAAATGCTATTTGTGGATTTCCCGTTGTGGCTCACTGGTTAACGAATCCGACTAGGAACCATGAGGTTGCAGGTTCGATCACTGGCCTTGCTCAGTGGGTTAAGGATCCGGCGTTGCTGTGAGCTGTGGTGTAGGTCACAGATGCGGCTCGAATCTGACGTTGCTGTGGCTGTGGCGTAGGCTGGCAGCTACAGCTCTGATTAGACCCCTAGCCTGGGAGCCTCCATATGCCGTGGGTGCGGCCCTAGAAACGACAAAAAAAAATAAAATAAAATAAAACAAAATGCTATTTGTGCTTGATAACATTAATCTTATAACCCACTATGAATCACAAAACACAGTTTGGTAAACAGTAAAGTCTTCTCACAGAACATCTCCAATGATAAATAAATGCTGCTATTGAAGCACATGCAAATACATGTGAGAACACTCATTTTGTCCTCATCCTTAAAAATTCAGTATGTTCAGACAAAAAGGCCATCTTTGATATATGCCACCAGGGTCACTACAAAATATATAATTACTTAGGAAATGTAAGTGCCATTTGTAAAGCTTCACATAAAAATTCAGATAACAGTGTTTATTTTGCGCAAGACAACTACCACTTGATACAAAAGGGAACTCACAGGCAAAAGGGTCAGCAGGTTCCTAGGGCATGCTGTTCTTTTGGATGCTGTGGAAACTGTCCCTGGGCTTGGGCATAGCTGAAGGGCATGTACTGCTGTGCTATAGCAAAAGGACCCTAACTCCTACTGTGTTCCAATCTTACAAGGCAAGCTTGAGAGTTGCATTTCACATGACAAGTAATTAATAACTTGACCCCAACCACCAAGCAGTCCAAACTTAGATGCCAACTGTATGTGATACTCTGGAAAAAGGCAGCTTCCCAGAATCTGCAGAACTTGTCCCATCCCCCACTCAATGGTGATCCTGTGGAAATATAAACCTCTTCATAAATTCTCCTGCTTGAAAGAAGGAAAGCTGTACTCATATGGAAAACTGCAGGTAGAGGAGCTGCTGGTAAGCCCAGCTCTCCTTGTTTAGCAGCACACAGAGAGTTCCCAGAGTCATGTATTGGGCAGTTCTTTCATACTTTCTACTGCTTATTGTGTGTCACAAGAGCTACTTCACAATTTGCTTCTTCTGCCCAAATCCAAGGATGGTCCTTTATCAGGTTAGCCAGATCTCCCACAGGAATGGTGGGAAAAAGCTAAAGATTGGCATCAAGTTGAAGTCTGCTTTATGAAGTGGATGCAACAATTCAGCAATCAAAGCCTAGGTCCTCATGACCCGCAGCTGTCCAGCCATCTGAGAGCATGAATTTGACCGTTTGCTGGATAGGTGCTCACAGAACGTCTAAGTCCAGAAATTACTAGCTCCATTCTTGGAGCATTTCTTCAGTGAACTCCACAAAGAAAAAAAGGACTTGAAGGGAAAAAAAGTAAATAAAATTTGATAATGATAGTATATTTGCTGAAAAGGATCAAAAAGGATAAGCGATAAACTAAATAAGAGATAAAAGATTATGCGTTCTCACTTTTAAAAAATTGAAGAACTGTTAAGTCCAAGCTCATACTGCTCACCACAAGACAGACCAATAAATCAAGAGACAGGGTGCTGGGGCAAGGAATAGCAACTTTATTCAGTAAGCCAGCAGACTGAGAAGGTGGTGGACTAGTGTCCCAAAGAATTATCTTACCTGAGTTAGAATTCAGACATCTTTCATACCAAAAGGAGAGGAGGTGTTGCTGGTTATTGCAAACTTCTTAGTGCCAGAATCCTTTGTTCTTGCAGCTGTCCACATACATCTGGTCATGTTCCTGTAAAAATGCAACAAGACAATTGTTAGTCTCCATTCTGCAGATTTGTATCTCTATATGAATGGGAAAGTGTTATACCTTTAAGAGTCAAGCCTGGAAGGCAGAACCTTAAGAACAGGCTATCATTATATTTCAGGTTTCTTCTCTGTTACAGAACTACAATTCCTATTCAACCCTGCCGCCACATTGAAAGTCCTCCCTTGTCCAGCTCAAGGTATTTCCTTAAAAGATACCCAAGTGGATGTCAGCTCAACAATATGTCCTTATACATTTACAAAAGCTACTTTCTGATTAGGGCTTCCTTCCTTTCTGTATACTATTTCCCACACAAAAACTGGTATGTTATATAAAAGTAATTAGAAACCTGCTCACAGCTTCCTGACTACATTCACAAGAGTTTATATTCTACTGGCTTCAACAATATAACTACTAACACAGAAATTGCTCATTTAAGAAGATAAAAGTTCAAAATAACTTTATTGTTCATTCCAAAAACTACTTGAAAGACCCACCAACTCTTCAATAAAAAGTTCCAAATGACATTTTTCAACTCCAAGACCCTCTGAACTGTCTTAAAATTCTTGCCTTTTGGTGTCCACTAAACCTAAACCATTATATCACAATTCTTACTCAATCCTAATCACACCCTGCCACCTCAATGAAAGACCTGCTCTACACCAGACTTCAACATCTAAATAAATAGCCCTCCTGCTCTGCCACCTCTGAGACTCTAAGAAAGCTCTGTCCAGAGAGTGCTTTCCTGGCAGTGTTATGCAATAAAATCAGCTTTGCTTATCAAGTTGTTTGGCTGATATTTGGGAAGTACAGTATATGAAGATCATAGTCACACCGCTGTACATCATGTCACAGAGGACTGAGCTGAGATCCTAAGGCCAATATCTATAGATATTACTGGACCATACACTGACTGAATGACAATAAGTATATTCAGAGAAATCAGTTACCAGTACAGTGATTTGAATGTGCATTTCTCCAAGCAAAAAAAGAAACAGGTGAATGTATTCATCCTACAGATGTGAGCAAAGTCATTGCCAGTATGACAGAAAACCCAGAGGCAGAGAAAGAAACAGTTAATCAAAGCATGTATTAAAATAGGTATTAAAATCCTATAATATCTATTTCTATCATGGCCATCTTTCTGAGACATTCTCCACTAAGGGTAACCTGGGGCTGTCACCAGTCTGTGGATGCATAAGAAAGACTGGGTTGGAGGGAAAGAAACAAAAAAGAAAAAACACTTTTAAAATTTTTTTTCAAAAACCCACTCTTCCAGCCCCCTTTCTCGTCCTCAGGACACCTTGCAGTTCAGGCTTTCAGCCTCAGTGGCATAAAAAGTTCAGTATGTACAGCACACCTTCAGCCAGAGCACATGCGCGGGGCGTGTGCCCATTGTTGCGCATGCGCCTTGCTGTGCACTTTCCGTTGGCAGAGCTGGGCCAGTGTTGGACGTGTTCATCTCTTCTGTTCTTTCTGACTAGTGAAACTCAGCAGGTAGGTCCCCAGACTCGAACTGCCGAGAGTTTAGGGTGTGTGAGCGGATGGCGAGCTAGTGGGTCCAGGTGGTGCGCTCTGGGGCCTCTGAGGAAAGTCCCTGAGGTCGTCGTCCTTTTCCTCGCAGGTTTTGCAGCCTCCATGGCTCTCTTCGGGGTGGCAGGAAAGGGAGGATGGTGGGTGCCGAAGGGCGGGGGGGGGGGGTCAGGTGAAGGTGAGGAGAGTCTTGGGGGTCTTCCTTGAGGTTGTCTGGGTCCTGGAGGCCCTGGAACTGCTGACGGCACAGAATCCAGAGTCCACAGTTTCCCACAGCAGGTGGTGGGGCGGGTGGTCAAGGAAAGGCCTAGAAACGGGGAGCGCTGTGAGGTTGTGGCTGCGTCCTGAGATCTGTAGTGTCCCGCGCTGGGTGCCAAGGAAGAAGCGGGCCCTTTAGTCTGTATGCAGACTCGCCTCAGCCATAGACACTAGAAAACAGCCATAGGCAATATGTAAAGTATTGAGGCTTTCTGTGTGTTCCGACATAACTTTAAGGGGAATAAATGGGTCTTGTAAGTGGGAGTGTGACAAAAACAATAGTCACTCAAGTTGTAAATTTCCAGCAGCATTTCACTAAATGTCTTCAGGTGTTCCTGCTGTGGCATGGCAGTTAAGAATCCGACATTATCTCTGCAGCGGCTCAGGTTGAGGCTGAAGCATGGATCCAATTCCTAGCTCGGGAACCTCGATATGCCATGGGTGGGGCAAAAATCTTAAATGTCTTCTATGGGAATCCAGTTGTTAAACCAAACCGCATCTTTTGTCAGGTGCCTTTAAGGTGATTTCACCGCCAACCTGGCAAAGGTCAGTGGTTTTTCAAGTCCTTGTGTCTGGTGTGTACAGAAAGCACATACAATTATACCTACTCTGGAACTTATTTTGAAGCTATTTTCAAAGTAAAAAAAGAATTAAAAGAACATTTAATAATAGAAATGGTATAACTGTCCTCTTAAGTACATTTTCTGAATCACAGTATTCTGTTTTCAGTGTGAAATATGAGTGGGCATGTGAGATCGAGATCCATACCTGAAGGAAGACAAGATGATCAAGAATCTTACCAGCCATATAGCAATGTGAATACCCTTAACACTATTGAACTCTACACTTAAAAATTATTAAGATGGTAAATTTTAGGTTATGTGTATTTTACCACAGTTTCTCTAAGCTTAGTACAAAGCTACCTTAATCAAGACTAGCATTAGAGGTAGACATATGGATCAACAGAATAGAATTGAGAGTCCAAAAAACTCTTATAATTAATTTATTTTCAGTGGGGTGCCAAGACAACTCATTGTTGAAAAGATATCTTTTCAACAAATGGCACTGAGTCAACTGGATATCTACATGCTTTTACATGACATTGGACCTCTAACCACCACACCATATACAAAAATTAACTCAAACTTTATCAAAGACCTATATGTAAGGGTAAAATTATAAAATGCTCACAAGAAAACATAGTAGTAAATCTTCATGACCCTGGATTAGCTGATGGTTTCCTAGATACAATTCCAAAACACAAACAAGGGAAAAAAATACAAATTGGACTTTATCAAAATTAAAAACTTCTGTATGTCAAAAGACACCATCAAGAAAGTGAAAAAACTCACAGAATGAGAGAAAATATTTGCAAATCCTTTGATAATTTACTTACATCAGAATCTACAAAGAACTTTTACAACTCAGAAATAAAGAGACAGGAGTTCCCATTGTGGCTCAGTGGGTTAAGCCACATAGTGTCCATGAGGATGCGGGTTCGATCCTTGGCCTCACTCAGTGGCATGGGTTGCAGATGTGGCTTGGATCTGGTGTTGCTGTGGTGTAGGCCAGCAGTTGCAGCTTCAATTCAACCCCTAGCCTGGGAATTTCCATATGCTGCAGGTGCAGCTGTAAATAAAAAATAAAGAGACAAATAACCCAATTTTTACAAAACAAGCAAAGGATTTAAATTCACCTTTCTCCAAAGAAGATCTACAAATGGCCAGTTAGTATATGTAAAGATGTTCAACATCATTAGCCACTAGGAAAATGAAGTACTGGTACACGAGATCTCAATATGGATAAACCTTGACAATATTATGCTAAGTGAAAGAAGCTGATCACAAACGACTGCATGTTAAACAATTCTATCTATATTAAATGTCCAAAACAAATCCATAGAGACGAAAAAAGTGGACTAGCGGCTTCCAAGGGGCTGGGGTGAGGAGAATGAGGAGTGATTACTAATGGGCATGGGGTTTCTTTTGGGTGACAAAAAATGTTCTGAAATTAGACAGTGATGGTTGTTGTGCACTCTGTGAATACATTAATAATCACTGAATTGTATATTTTGAAATGGTAAATGTTATAGTATGTGGATTATATCTCAATACAGCTATTAATATATATTAAGCTTTTTTAAAAATTTTGAAATGTATTTTTTTCTGGAGATAGTAACTTTTTTTTTTTTTTTTTTTGGCTTTTTGCCTTTTCTAGGGCTGCTCTCATGGCATTTGAAGGTTCCCAGGCTAGGGGTCTGATCGGAGCTGTAGCCACCAGCCTACGCCAGAGCCAAGCAACACGGGATCCGAGCCACATCTACAACCGACACCACAGGTCACGGCAACACCAGATCGTTAACCCACTGAGCAAGGCCAGGGATCGAACCCGCAACCTCATGGTTCCTAGTCGGATTCGTTAACCACTGCGCCAGGACGGGAACTCCGAGATAGTGACTTAATTTAAAAAAAAAAGAATCTTCCCAGCCAGTTGAGCCTGTTGTGAGTGTTTTGATATTTGAGGTTTTTTTTTTTACCAGAAAGTAATATTTTTGAAAATTTTGTACAGCTACTAGAGATACAGCAATAAAAGTTTTCCATGCTGATAAGGGGAATGGAATATTAATCCAGGAAGATTCTTCCTGAAAGAAACATTGATCCAGGAGAATTACATTCTGGGAGTTCCCTGGTGGCTCAATGGGTTAAAGATCCAAAGTTTTCACTGCTGTGGCTCTGGTCGCTGCTTGGTTCAGGTTCAATCCCTAGCCCAGGAACTTCCACATGCCATAAGCAAAGCCAAAACAAAATAAAGAGGATTACATTATGGTGTTGCCTGTGGAAATATGCACTCTGACTTTTTTCTCGTGCTTATTAGCAACAGACTGTATACATCCATCCCAGTGAAGTTTAAAATAGCTTCTAAAGTCCTTGTGGGTAACTTTTCTTGGAGTAAACACCCTGTGGGAAGAGTAACTTCATTAAAAATACGTATATAGAATGTTTTTAAATGTCTTTATACTTATTTATAACTAGATGTGTGTGTGTGTGTGTGTGTGTATATATATATATATATATATATATATATATATATATATATATATATTGGCATGGATAAATAGAAATCTTTATTTGTGCACACACACAACCCTTAGGCCCAGCAGCCCAGTGATGAGCAACCTCAACAGGAGGAACCACCATCTAAGAGTCAGGACATTACACCTGATCAAGAGAAAGAGGATGGAGGAGCACCTGTGGTTCAAGGTGAAAGGAAGAGGAAGAAGAATGCCTGGGTGGGGCAGGGGTGTATGTGTACATCATGCATTATTACATAACAGGAGGAAAGAAAATAGTAGAAATTTCTAAAAATTAGTTGAAAATGTGAAGAGATTAGAGTTTGCAGCTTCATGCAATCCTTCCCTATTTCTGTGCTTGAAAATACAGTCTTTGATAAATCAGAGGATAATTTTAACTACAAAGTGAACATTATTTCAGTAGTTTAATATTTTTCTTCTTTGAATATTGTGTGGTCTTTTCAGTCAGAAGCATAAGCAACTTTGAATATCATGTGCAGGGTGCCTAGTCAACATATCTTATAATACCTGGGATAAAGCTTATTTGCATAGAGGTGTTAGCCCTATTTATAAATGAGAAAACTGAGGCTCTGGGATTGTGGCTTGCCAAAGAGTACTTGACTCATTAGGACATAGTTCCAAGGCTTGTGTTTTTCCTGCCATCTATGTCGTACAAAAAAACTGAATTGTTTTGTGTAAAATGCTCAATACTCAATTGTGTCTCTATGGTATACTCTTCTGGTATTGGCCCAGGAATAAATAGAGTTCAAAGGAGCAGGACAGAGACTCCAGAAAAGAGTTCAATGAGTGATAGCTACTGTGTCCTTTGACTGATATTTTGGTATGGTCAATTTGGTAAAAGCTGGATAATTCAGGATATTGGCATATAGGTAACTATATCAGTATGGTTTTTAAGTGTCTTTAAAAGGTGTTTAAATAGTTTTATGATTAGGAAAATCAAAGATATCTTAAAATTATCATGAAACAAATTATTTCTTCCAAATATAGTATTTTCATCAAACACTTATGGTCAGTTATTTACATAATTCAGACCATGGATTACTTTAGCCACTCACTAGTAAGAGGTTTCTATGATATGACTGACAACAAAGTTCATGAATTTCTTTCCACTCTTCTTCCTTTATTCTCACTGTAAGACAGAACTGTTGCTCTTTGTCACTAATAATTTGCTGTTATTTTTGATACTTTATTCTAAATGGAACTCATTTATGGATAGTTACATATAGGGCCTTTGCACCTAAGCATAGGTAGTAGTTAATTTTAACAAAATAAGTTTCAGATTACTTCAATAAGGGATGAGTGTCACTATGATAAGATTTTTCACAGACCCACAAATGCACTCAGCTAATCCTCCAGAAAATTACATTTTAGTTGCAATTAAAATCCTATCCACGGTATAAACGTTAGATTTCTTAGATAGCTGATACTCTCTACTTTTAAGACACTATGGTAATAAATAGGAAATGTAGCTGCAGTGTGGTTTAGGTGGTTATTTAAAATAAGGTCTCATAATACAGGAAAACAAAGAGTCCATCTTTCCATCACAATTATTTTTACACTAGCCTACAGGCTTTTATTTCATATATCTAAAAGAACATTATCATTTACTTATTTATATTTAATATTTACTACTTTAATTGATACCTTTTTTAAGGGTCTGACCTGGAAACTGATCTCCAGAAACCAGCTCCAACAAAGACTGAGGGTAGGGGCAGAGATAATCCTGCTGTCAGGGAGGAGATTCCATTATGTTCTGAGCCCATTAGAGTGCTGGAAGGAGGTATGTTATTTATCCACTAAGAGTGCAATTTATGTGGTTTCTGTTTTACAGAATATTATATCTTTAATAATATGGAGATAACATTACTGCTACTTAATATCAGTTTCTATGAAATATGCTGAGGCACTGAAGTAGGTTCTAGTACCAGCTCAAACATAATTTGTGTGGTGTGATTCTGGGAAATTCCTTAACTTCTAAACCCAGGTTTACTCTTATATAGTGACTTCCAATCAAATACAAAATCATTTTCAATGCTGCTTTTTGCATTCTCTGATTATGTTGGATAGAATACAGAGATATTCTGTTTTGCATGATTTGTGTACCATAAAATATCATCTTGAGTCAAATTTTAACATCTGAATTGAGATTTCATTGCTACTAAGGGTAATGAGTCAACACTCTGCTTGATGTTTATTTTTATGAATGGAGACATGGATTCCGGTTCTTAGATTCCATCATATTCTGCGTTCTCTAGCTCTTTAAATCCTTTCATCAATGAAGCCTTAAATGACAGAATAATAAAATGGCAAGAGATAGTCTAGTATCTCGCTTCTGTGGCTGATCAAGTTGAGAGGCTGCATTTTGTCAGTGATGCTCAAAGCAGGTGTAAGTAAGCTTCATATGCAAAGCATGCTCCCTCTTCACATTGTCAGTCTTAATGAACCACCACCATTCCTAAGAAAAATGCAGACACTATGATATAATCACTTCTAACCATATCAAAAGTGGCATATCAGCAGTTTCTGCCTTGGGACATCAGTTGATAGGATTTGAAGTTCAAGAACTACAACCTTAGGAATTCCTGCATAATCAACCTAAATATATTTTACATATGTGTTTTCAAAATTGCTAATCCTTGTAGAAGTTTAAGAGCTTCTGAATTTAAAGGAAAGACTTAATGTTTTATTTTTTTATTTGTTTTTGTCTTTTTAGAGCTGCACCCTTGGCATATGGAAGTTCCCAGGCTAGGGGTCGAAGCGGAGCTGCAACTGCTGGCCTACACCACAGCCACAGCAACGCAGGATCCCTAACCCAAGGACTTGATGTTTAGGTCAGAAATTAACTTTCATTAATCTTTCACTAAACTTTTTTTATTTTACATTGCTAAACCATTCATTAGAATATTTAGATTAGTTTTCAGACTACTTCCAGGAGCCTACTGAGCATGACTAAAATGTCCTCAAAGAAAGATCCTAGCCTTTAAATGGATATGTTATTATATAGATAATTATGGGAGCATCTAATATAAAAGGTAAGATAAAAAAAGAACAACAGAATAAACCTAAGGAAAACAGAAAGAGGTACTTAATAAAAGGTATGGATCCTTGGTAAAAGGAAAAGTAATGCAACTAATAAATCAGAAAGACTACTTTTTGAAAAAATATCTATAGAAGTTCCCACAGTACTGCAACGGAATCGGCAGCTTCTTGGGAGCACTGGGACACAGGTTCAATCCCTAGCCAGGTACAATGGGTTAAGGATGCGGCATTGCCGCAGCTGCAGCTCAGATCTGATCCCTAGCCTGGGAACCCCATCTGCCACAGGACGTCCATAAAAAAGATTTATAAAGCAGATCTGCTAGTTTACATAACCTTGAAGAAAATTGAAAATGCAGAAGTGTACACAATAAGGAATATGAACAAGATGCTAACAGTATTTTATATAATTGAAAGTGAATATATTCTTGAACGCTAATATTTTTAAAATATTGATGAAACAGTTGATATACTAGGAAAACATATATTATTTAAGATATCCCAGTAGAACCTGAATATCTAAACATCACAAATACCATGGGAAAATTTCTAAAATTTATAGGGGTTGTCCCTCAAAAACATTTAGCTAATAAGACAGTATTGTATACTTGAAAGTTGATGAGAGTTATATCTTAAGCATTCTTACCACAAAAAAAGTTAACTCTTTGAGACGATGGATGTTTTAATTACTTATTTTTATCTTGGTAGTCATTCCATAATGTGTGTGTATGTGTATGTCCACATAGATATATGTATATCATCATGTTGTACACTTTAAATATACAGAGTTGTATTTGTCAATTATTCCTCAGTAAATATTTTTTTGAAAAGCGCTTAACTTTTAGAAACAAATGTTTGGCTTGTCTAGGGCCTTTTCTTGCCCTCTCCCTTTCTTTTTCCCTCTCTCCATTTGTTTCTCCCTTCTTTTTGTCAGGCAGTAAGAAATGGTATGTATGTGCTTCACATTTTGATGTCAAAACCGATGCTAATGACTTAAAACTAGTGTGATTGCATACTATACAAATTGGAAGACTTTCAAGTGTTAAAAGGCATTACTCATAATTGCACCAGGACTACAGGTGAAAATGGGGACAAATGGTTACCCTACTTAAACAATCCCATAAGTGTTAAACCAGCCCAAAGAAACATTTTTGCTTCTACACAATAGAGGAAAAAAAGAAATGTAGTACTGGCTTTCTATTTACTTCACTTAAGCAGTAACAAATATGGCTTTACTGTTTTTGCTATCTTATATTCAGAATATTATTTCAAATTGAAGCATTAAAATGATAGGCTTTTGGGGGGGTAGGTCTTTTGGGGGTTTTTTTGTTTTTTTTTTTTAATTTTATGGTTGCACTTGTGGCATATGGAAATTCCCAGGCCAGAGATTGAATCTGAGCCACAGCTGCGACCTACAATGCAGCTGCAGCAACATGGGATCCTTTAACCCATTGCACTGGGTCAGGGATCGAACCCACACCTCTGCAGCAACCCAAGCCACAGCAGTCAGATTCTTAACCCACTACACCATGGTGGGAACTCCTAAATGATAGTTTTTTGTAAACTTCTTTCATTAGGTTTTTCTGTGTGTATTGTTTGGACTTTTAGTAAAAGTATGTGTGATTTTTTTTCCATTTAAAAGTGCATTCCAGTAAGTTCATTTTATTAAATGTATTCTGAACCTGAACATTATTTTTTGTTTCCTTGTACCAATAGAAAGAGTAACGTGTTTAAAAAATATTAGTAAAATATATACTTGGAAGTCTGTCTTATAAAACCAAACCTGTAGTGTCCTTTGTATAGTTTTAATGCAATCTAAATAAAATTCTGCTAAGTAATGTTATGTTTATCTTACAGGTGAAGGGGAGCCACAGGTTTAAACAAAAAACAAGCTGAAGGCATGCAAACTGTTCTTAAGCTGGATATTTGACTATTAAAATTCTCTCAATAAAGTTTCACAACTTTCTCCAAAGAATTTTGCAAATCTTTTGTTAAACTTATTCCTTAGCATTTTATGCTATTGAAAATTATATCAGTTAAAAAAAAGAAAATTATATCATTTTTGAAATTTTATGTTTTGATTGAGCTGGTATATACAGATATATTTGTACATTGGTATTCTCTCCAGCAATCTTGCTAAATATGCTTATCACTTCCAAAAGTTTGTCTAGCTCCTTTCTGACTTCAACATACTCAATCATATCTTCTTTGAATGCTATCAGTTTGTTTCTGCTGTTTTAAATATTATACTTTTTATAATGGAATTAGAAAGGTTTTGACATTTAACCATGTTTACTGTGAAGTAAAGGAAATTCCATTTTAATCCTAGTTTGCTAAGAATGTTTATCTTGAATATATGTTGTCATTCATCAAATACTTTATTGAGATGATCATAGGATTTTTTTTCCTCCACTAATCTGTTAATGTGAATTATGTAGGTAAATTCCTCTGTTTAAACCAACTTTGCACATTACTGGTGTGGGGGCGGGGAATTGGTTACAATATCCTTCTGAATAATCTATGTCCTAATAATTTGTTTAGGATTTTTGTGTGTGTCCTCATGAGTGGCACTAACCTATACTTCTAGTTTATGTACTCTTTCTTCAACTTTGGTATCAAGGTTATGCTAGCTTCATACAATGAATTGGGATATAAAACCTCTTTTTGTTCTCTACAACTGACGTCTGCAAGGCTGTGAGTAATATAGGGCCAGGCTTTCCTGTGATCATTTGTTTCTGGATTGCTTCCCTCTTTTAAGATTGGACTTTACTTAAAAGGCAGAGATAGAAGGAGCAGCTCCAGGTTCCCACCCCTTCAAACTTTGTGAGGTACCCATCTTCCTTGCAAGATACCAGTAATAATGATGTCACTCTCAAAACTACCTGCTCCTGTATCTGTGCTGATAATAATCTTCTGTACACAGAAAGGTAAAAGCCTTTTAACTTGCTAAACTCTATTAACTTGCCTAGATGATTTTGATCTGTGCTGTATGGTCACGAATGGCTCACCAAACTCAAACCTGTGTATAGTTTTGATAATAACGCTATTTACTGAGTTCTTTTATAACAACAGGAATAATAACTCACATTTATAGGGTTTGTGCTTTCACCTACTTCCCTGTGCTAGATTCCATACATATATGACCTCATTTAATCCTCACAAGGCCAGAGAGTATACACAAAATTTATTTCTGATTCCAGTAAGAAGCAAATTGGGGTATTGAAGTCATAAGTTATAAGCACTTGCTCCTTTGCAAAGTAAATATTTCTGAAAATGTTGAATACAGAAGAACTAGTGTACATGATGACTATAGTGGTAATATGATATTTTCATAAAAGCTTAACATATTTTTTCAGTGCTTGCCATAAAGCCTTTGTTCTTCTCTTGAAAGAAATGTTTCCCAAAATGTGGCACACAGACCTCACGTGGTGTTCCAGATGAAATCACTGACAGAAAAAAATTTTTAAAGTTTTAATATAAACATATTTTGCCATGCTATTAAAAATATAACTAGAACACTAAATATATCTACAACCGTTTGTAGGGGGAAAAAAAAGAACTGATGTCATAAGCCCCATGGCAAAATGCCATAACATCTGCAAAAAGTTTGCTTTTCTTCAAAAGTTAAAGGCAGTGAGGGAGAAGCCACAAATCTTTCTCCCTCCACATAAAACTCCATCAGCCTAACAATCACATCTTAAAGTACCTCCAGAGGCTTTGTTCTAGCCTTATACCTTTATTACTGTATACAGTACAAGAATTACATCTCTGAGGCATCATTTACACCCTCACACACCAAAAACTACTTCTACAACAAAGGGCCCTACCCAGAATTCGCTCTGCTCAGGAAATGACAGGGGATTATTATAAGCAGTAGTTGTCCCCCCCACCTTAAGAGGTTTAAAAATCTTTCCAGGTCCAAAAGGACTAAGATTCAAATCTAGTGTGAGACTTAAAGGTAGAGCATCCCATTTTACCACAAAATATATGACAAGCACCTAGGTTGTGAAGCTGCCTGAAAAATGCAGCTCCTAAGAAAAGAAAAATGAACCAGAGAAACTTGCTGAGGCAAAATGACTTATGTCTCATCTGTTCTGTCTCCTTATTAGCTATAGCATGAAACAACTATGGGTTTCAATGCTGGCCCTGACACACACGGTTTGATGGTGACAAAAACGTTTACATACTTTGGATCTGTTTCCCCATTTCTAAAATGAAAATGACAATATTTACACTAAATCATTGCTATGAAGAATAAATAACATGTATGAAGTAGTCATTGCATTGCAAATGGATGTAGTGTATTCTATCTTATTTAAACTTTCAAATATTTTTAATTTCATATGCCTTTACAATTACAAGTGATACTGTTGTTGAATATCAAGTAGGGTATAAGGCTAACTTTTAAAATTAATTTGAGGGAGTTCCCGTCTTAGAGCAGCGGAAACAAATCCAACTAGGAACCATGAGGTTGCGGGTTCAATCCCTGGCCTCGCTCAGTGGGTTAAGGATCTGGCATTGCCACGAGCTGTGATGTAGGTCACAGACGTGGCTTGGATCCCGCGTTGCTGTGGCTATGGTGTAGGACGGCGCCTACAGCCCCAATTAGACCCCTAGCCTGGGAACCTCCATATGCTGTTGGTGCGGCCCTAAAAAGGACAAAAAGACAAAAAAATAAATTTGAGTTCATAAATATATTTTGTTTAGATAAATATACTGATTAAATAGCAGTGTAGCTGGTGTCAGACATGGCATCCACTCTAAAGCTGGTTTGTAAATAAGGCTGCCTTACATCATGGTATGTTCCAAAAACTGCTCCTTGCTGTGTGTGATGTCAAAGAAAATAAGCCAATATTCTGTTCATGCAACTCAACACCAGAGTCTGGCAAGTGGTCAGTCTCTAAGTGGCACTGCAGCCACATGGTGCACTACTGTAGTTGTTAGGTTGACTTGTCATCCTTCCATAGACGACCAGTAGACAATGAGCCCAGAGTATTCAAACAGTTAACTTAGCGCAAAAGCAAGATGACCTTGGTGTCAGTTCCCTTTGTCCCTAGTCCCACAGTTTGACACTGAATCAGAAGTGCTCAATGACAAACATCACAGGTGATGAGTGTCTCTACTGCTAAGGAGCCCACAGCTAAACCGTAAGGCAGTGAGCAGTTCTGTAGTCTACAGCTGTACTCTCAGATGCAGGGTGGGGTGAGTATTGCTCTGCACTCAACTGAAACCAGAAACAGATGAGTTATAACCTTATATCAGCCTCCAGCCAGATAGGGAGGCAAGTGAGAAGCAGTTCCTCGCCATGTTACTGAACTCAGGTTTGGCTGTTCACTGCTCATAGGCCAATACTGGAGAGATGAGTATTGGCAGGAAAAAAAAATGTTGCTTTACTCAGGAGGCTGGTAACCTGGGAAGAAGGTGGACTCATGTCCAAAAGCCAACCCACACTGCCCATCAGGGAGCAAGACCTTTTAAAGGGTGGTTTCACGGAGAGGCAGAAGAAGGGGGATACATACAACATGCACAGTCAGCTCTGACAGTCATCTTGAAATTAGTCATGTGGTGGTCTGATCAGCATCATCTTGATTGTTTTAAGTACAGTTAATCTTCGATTCCAGGGTGGGTTTGTTCCCGTTTTCTTGAGACAAGTTCTCAGAACTGTGTAAGATGAAGCAGCTTATGTCATGGCTACAGTCTAGTCATCATATAGTTAACTTCTACCTGGTAAGGGTTTCAGTATCTGTAAAACAGCTCAAAAGATATGGCTCAGAAGATTATCTATAGCCTTTGAAGAGAAAGTAAAGGTCCTTGACTTTGTTTAATGACTAAACTATTATTACCTGGTTGTATTTGTTTTCCTTTGCTTCTGTGTTTTCTCACTTCTCTGGTTAAATTTATCCTTTGGCTAAAGTTTTTCTACAGACAAAAGTCAGGTAGAGGACATGGGAGTGGGAGTCTGTCCTGGGAAGACCCCATAGATCCTGCTCTGTTACAACCAAGCTGCTTATCTCTCTTTGCTCACAGAGGAATCATAAGGTGTTCTGCCAAGACTCAGTTCAGCCTGCAATCTAGCCTTGCATCTATGCCAGTGGGAACTCCAGTATTTCATTGTTTTTGATACTATTGTGAATGGGACAGTTTTATTTCTTTTTCAGATATTTCATTATCAGTTTATAGAAATGCAACTGATTTCTGTATATTGATTTTATATCCTGTAACTTTACTGAAATCATTGATTAGTTCCAACAAACTTTTGGTTCAGTCTTTGGGATTTGCTGTATACAAAATTATATCATCTGCAAATGGCAACAATTTTACTTCTCCCTTTCTGTTTGGGTACCTTTTATTTCTTTGTCTTGCCTAGTTGCTTTAGCTAGGACTTCCAGTACTATATTTAATAAGACTGGTAAGAGTAGGCATCCTTGACCCTTGAAGAGTGTGTTCCTGATCTTAGAAGAAAAGCTTTCAGTTTTTTCTGTTGAGTATAATGCTAACAGTCATTTTGTGGAATGCAGCCTTTATTATACTGAGGTATGCTACTCCTATTCCCAATCTGTTGAGGCTTTTTATCATGAAAATCTGTTGTATTTTGTCAAATGCTTTCTATGTACCTATTGCAATGATCATGTGATTTTTATCTTTCATACTATTAATTCTATGTGTTGTATTTGTTGACTTGCATATGTGCATCCTAGGAATAAATCCCACCTGGTTGTGGTGTATAATACTTTTAATATGTTTATGAATTCAGTTTGCAAATATTTTTGTAGTTTTCAAATATTTTGTTGAGAATTTTTACATATGTAGTAATCACGGATATTGGTCTATATAGTTTTACTTTCTTGTAGTGTGCTTATCTGGCTTTGGATAATGCCAGCATTTTTGGATAATGCTGGTCATGTAGAATGAGTTTGGAAGTGTTCCCTCCTCTTTGATTTTTTCTCAGAGTTTGAGAAGAATTGACATTAATAATTCTTCTTTAATTGTTTGGTAAAATCCACCAGCAAAGCCGTCTGGTCCTGAGCTTTTTTTGTTGTTGGGAAGTTTTAAATTACTGATTCAATTTCCTAACTTGTTTATTGGTATTTCATATTTTCTGATTCTTCATGATTCGGTATTGATAGCTCATGTGTTTTGTGAATATACTCATGTGTTCTAAGTTACCCTTTGTATTTCTGTGATATCCATTGTTAGTTCTCCTTTTTCATTTCTAATTTTATTGATATGAGTCCTCTCTCTTTTTTGCCTAATAAGCCTGGCTAGGGGTTTATCAATTTTGTTGATCTTTTCAAAGAACCAGCTTTTCGTTTCATTGATCTTTTCTATGGTTTTCTTTGTTTCTATTTCATTGATTTCAGCTCTGATCTTTATGATTTCTTTCCTTCTACTAACTTTAGGCCTTGTCTGTTCTTTTCTCTTGAGCTACTGTAGATGTAAAATTAGTTTATTAGAGCTTTTTCTTATCTCCTGAGGTGGGCTTGTATTGCTTTAAATTTTCCTCTTAGAACGGCTTTTGCTGCATCCCATAAGTTTTGGAGCATTGTATCTTTGTCGTTTGCTTCTAGGTACTCTTTAATTTCCTCTTTGATTTCTTCAGTGATCCATTGGTTGTTTAGTAGCATGTTGTTTAGTCTCCACAGGTTTGTGTTTTTGCATTTTCTTGTTGTTGATTTCCAGTTGTATAGTTTTGTGATAGGAAAAGATGCTTGATAGGATTTCAATTTTCTTAAAGTTACCGAGGTTGGATTTGTAGCCCAGGATGTGATCAATCTTACAGAATGTTCCATGTGCACTTGAGAAGAATGTGTATTGTGTTGCTTTTAGATGGAATGTCCTATAAATATCTACTATGTCTGGATGATCTGTCCATTGCTGTAAGTGGGGTGTTAAAGTTCCCCACTATTATTGTGTTATTGTCAATTGGTCCTTTTACGGTTGTTAGTAGTTGTTAGGCTTATGTATTGTGGTGAACCTATGTTGGCTGCGTAGATATTTAAAATTGTTATATATTCCTAATGGATTGATCCTTTGATCATTATGTAGTGTCCTTCCTTGTCTCGTAAAATATTCTCCATTTTAAAGTCTATTTTGTCTGATATGAGTATTTCTACTCCAGCTTCCTTTTGATTCCCGTTTGCATGGAATATTTTCTTCCATCCTCTCATGTTCAATTTGTATGTGTCCCCAGAAGTGAAAAGCGTCTCTTGAAGAAAGCATATATGTGGGTCTTGGTTTTGTATCCATTCAGCCAGTCTATATCTTTTGGTTAGGGTGTTTAGTCCATTGACATTTAAGGTAATTATTGATGTGTATGTTCTTATTGCCATTTTATTCATTGCTTTGGATTTGTTTTTGTTGCTCTTTTTTCTTCCCTACTTCTATTGTTCTTTCCTCTTGTGGTTTGATAACTATCTTTAGTGTTGTATCTGCATTGATTTTTCTTATTTCTTTGTGTATCTCTCATAGATTTTTGGTTTGCAGTTTTTCTGAAGTTTTGATATAAGAGTCTATATATACACAAGATTGTTTTAAGTTGTTGGTCTCTTACCTGCAAGTGCATCTCCAGTGTCCTGCATTTGTACTCTCCTCTTCTCACGATTTCTGATTTTGGTGGCATAATTGTACGTGAATGATTTCAAATCTTTACTGTATATATACCTTTACTGGTGAGCCTAGTCATTTGTGGTATTTTGATTCTGGTTGAGGCCTTTTCTTTTCTGCCTAGAGAAGTTCCTTTAGTATTTGTTGTAAAGCTGGTTTAGTATTGCTCTTAAGTTAATTCTCTTAACGTTTGCTTAACTGTGAAGCTTTTGATTTCTGCTTCAAATCTGAATGAGAGCCTTGCTGGGTAAAGTAATCTTGGTTGGAGGTTTTTTCCTTTCATCATGTTAAGTATATCATGCCACTCCCTTCTGGCCTGCAGAGTTTCTGCTGAAAAATCTACCCATAACCATATCAGAGTTCCCTTGTATGTTATTGTTTCTTTTCCCTAGCTGCTTTCAACATTTTCTCTTTGTCCTTAATTTTGGTCCATTTGATTAATATGTGTCTTGGGGTGTTCCTCCTTGGGTTTATTTTATATGGTACTCGTTGTGCTTCCTGGATTTGAGTGAGTGGTTCCTTTCCCATGTTAGGGAAGTGTTTGGCTATTATCTCTTGGAATATTATTTCTGACCCTTTCTCTCTCTCTTCTCCTTCTGGCACCCACGTTTGGTGCGTTTCACGTTGTCCCAGAGTTCCCTGAGACTCTCTTTATTTGTTTTCAATCTTTTTTCTCTTTTCTGTTCTGCCTCAGATTTTTTTCCATTAATCTGTCCTCCACCTCACTTATTTGTTCTTCTGCCTCCTGTATTCTGCTGTTGGATGCTTCTAGTGAATTTTTTTATTTCAGTTATTATATTTTGCATCTCTTCTTGCTTAAGTTTTAAATTTGTATTTATTTGCTCAGTGTGTCCTGTAAATTATCCATCTTTGCCTCCAGTTTATTTCCAATGTCTTGCATCATCTTCAGCATCAACAGTCTAAAGTCTTTTTCTTGGAAGCTGAGAATCTCCTGATCACTTAGCTGTTTTGCTGGGTTTTTTTTTTTTCTTTCTCCCTTATCTGAGTTATAGTTCTCTGTCTTTTCATTTTTATAGGTTTTTGGTGTGGTGACCTTTTTACAGATAATAGAGTTGTAGCCTCTCTTACTTCTGGTGTCTGCCTCCCTTGTGGCTGAAGTCAGTACAGGGGATTGATTTAGGCTTCCTGAAGGAAGGGACTGATGCCTGCCCACTGGTAGGTGGAGCTTATTCTGATCCCTCTGGTTGGTGGGGCTTTGTCTCTAGGTGAGATTAGAGGCTATTGTATACCTGGGGGGTCTTTAGGCAGCCTGTTTACTGATGGGCGGGATTGTGATCCCACCTGGATTGCTGTTTGGCCTGGGGCTTCTCAGTGCTGATAGGTGGGGCCAGATTTTCCCAAAATAGCCACCTCCATAGAAAGGTATGCTGATGAATATTCCCAAGAGCTTTGCTTCCAATGTCCTTCCCCCACAACAAGCCACATTCACCCCTGTTTTCCCAGGAGGTCCTCCAAGAACTGCAGTCAGGTTTGACCCAGATTCCTATGGAGACGTTGCTTTGCCCTGGGACCCAGTGCCCGTGAAAATCTGTGTGTGCCTTTTAAGAATGGGGTCTCCGATTCCCCCAGTCCTGTGAAGCTCCTGCACACAAGCCCCACTGGCCTTCAATGCCAGATGCTCCAGGAGCTCTTTCTCCCAGTGCCATATCCCCACACGTGAGGGTTTGATGTGGGGCTTAGAACTCTCACTCCTGTATGTGATTCTCTGTGAACCAGTTGCTTTCCAGTCTTTGGGGCTTCTCACCCGGGATGTATGGGGTTGCTTCTATCACATAATCGCCCCTCCTACCTCTTGATGTGGCCTCCTCTTTGTCTTTCAGAGTAGGACATCTTTTTGAATGTTTCCAGTCCATTTGCTAGAAGATTGCTCAACATTTGGTTGTAAATTTTGTTGTTTTTAGGAGAGAAGTTGAGCTCCAGTCCTTCTACTCCGCCATCTTATTCCTATCTCCCTCTGTAGCCAGGAAGGCCTGCATCTCACCTTCCTAAGGCTTTTAAAAGAAGGGCAAAAGCTGGTCACAAGGAAGAACCATGTGTGTCAAAACTTTTAAGTTTAATTAGGTCCCATTTGCTTATTTTTGTTTTTGTTGTCATTACTCTAGGAGGTAGATCTGAGAAGATATTGCTGTGGCTTATGTCAGAGTGTGTTCAGACTAAGTTTTTCTCTAAGAGTTTTATTGTATACAGTCTTATATTTAGGTCTTTAGTCCACTTTGAATTTATTTTTTTGTATGGTGTTAGGAAGTATTCTAATTTCATTCTTTTACATGTAGCTGTCCAGTTTTCCCAGCACCACTTATTGAAGGAGCTGTCTTTTTTCCATTGTATATTCTTGCCTCCTCTGCCATAGATAGTTGCCTATAGGTTCATGCATTTAATTCTGGGCTTTCTATCCTGTTCCACTGATCTGTATTTCTGTCTTTGTGCCAGTACCATACTATTTTGATGACTATAACTTTGTAGTACAGTCTGAAGTCAGGAAGCCTGATTCTTCAACTCCATTTTTCGTTCTCAGAATGGTTTTAGCTATTCTGAGTCTTTTGTGCTTCTAAACAAACTTTTAAAAATTTTGTTCGTGTTCTGTGGAAAATGTCCTTGGCAATTTGATAGGGATTGCATTGAATCTGTAGATTGTCTTGGGTAGCATAATCATTTTAACAATATTGATTACTCCAATCCAAGAGCATGGTATGTCTTGCCATCTATTTGTGTCATCTTTGATTTCTTTCATCAGCATCTTAAGGTTTTCAGAGTACAGGTCTTTTGTCTCTTTAGGTTGGCTTATTTATAGGTATTTTTTTGATACAATGGTAAATGGGATTGTTTCCCTAAATTCTCTTTCTAATAGTCCATTGTTAGCATACAGAAATGCAGTCAATTTCTGTGTATAAATTTTGCATCCTTTGCCTTTACCAAATTCATTGATGAGCTCTAACAGTTTTCTGATAGCATCTTTAGGATTTTCATGTCATCTACAAACAGTGATAATTTTACTTCTTCCTTTCCTATATGGATTCTTTTATTTCTTTTTCTTCTCTGATTGCCATGGCTAGGACTGCCAAAACTTATGTTGAATAGTAATGGCGATAGCGGGTATCCTTGTTTTGTTCCTGATCTTGATGGGAATTCTTTCAGCTTTTCACCATTGAGAATGATGTTAGCTCTGGGTTTGTCATATATGGCCTCTATTACGTTGAGGTAGGTTCCCTCTGTGACCACTTTCTCGAAGGTTGTTATCAGAAATTGGTGTTAGATTTTGTCAAAGGCTTTTTTGCAAATGTTGAGGGCATCGTATGGTTTTTATTCTTCAATTTGATATCACACTGATTGATTTGCAAATATTGAAAAATTCTTGCATCCCTGAGATAAATCCCACTAGATCATGGCGTACAATCCTTTTAATGTATTGTTGGATTCAGTTTGCTAGTATTTTGTTGAGGAACTTTGCATCTATATTCATCAGTGATATTGGCCTGTAATTTTCTTCTCTGTGTCTCTTTGTCTTATTTTAGTATCATCATGATGGTGGCCTCATAGATTAAGTTTGGGAGTGTTCCTTCATCTTCAATTTATTGGAATATTTTCAGAAAGATAAGTGTTAGCTGTCCCCTAAATGTTTGATATAATTTGCCTGTGAAGCCATCTGGTCTTGGACTTTGGTTTATTGGAAGTTTTTAAATCACACTTTCAATTTCAGTACTTGTGATTAGTCTGTTCATCTTTTCTAATTCATCTTGATTTAGTCTTGGAAGATTGTACTTATCTAAGAATTTGTCCATTTCTTCGAGGCTGTCCATTTTATTGGTATATAGTTGTTGGTAGTAGTCTCTTAAAATCCTTTGTATTTCTGTGATGTCTGTTGTAACTTCTCCTTTTTCATTTCTAATATTATTGATTTAAGTCCTCTCTCTTTTTTCCTTGATGAGTCTGGCTAAGGGTTTATCAAATTTGTTTAATTTGTTGAAAAAGCAGCTTTTAGTTACATTCATCTTTTCTATGGTTTTCTTCATTTTTTTTTGTTTTGTTTTTTTGGGGGGTTTTCTGTTTGTTTTTTTGTTTGTTTGTTTTTTGTCTTTTTAGGGCCATACCCACAGCACATGAAAGTGCCCAAGCTAGGGATTGAATTGGACAGCCACAGCAGCATGGGATCCAAACCAAGTCTGTGATCTACACCACAGCTCACGGCAATGCCAGATCCTTAACCCACTAAGCAAGACCAGGGATAGAACCCATGTCCTCATGCATACTGGTCGGGTTCATTAACCACTGAGCCACAGCAGGAACTCTGTTTTCTTCATTCTACTTCATGTATTTCTGCTCTGATCTTTATGATTTCTTTCCTTCTGCTAAGTTTGGGTCTTGTCTGTTCTTCTCTCTCTAGTTGCTTTAGGTATAAAGTTAGGTATTTTATTTGAGGTTTTTCTTGTTTCCTGAGGTAGGCCTGTATTGCTATAAACTTTCCTCTTAGAACTGCTTTTACTGGACCCCATAGGTTTTCAATTGCTGTATTTTTGTTGTCATATGCTTCTAGGTATTTTGTGTGTGTGTGTGTGTTTGCATATTTTATTTTCTTTTGTTTTATTTTATTGTTTAACCTTTTTTTACTGTACCACATGGTGTCCCAGTTACACATACATGTATACATTCATTTTTCTCACATTACGTGTTCCATCATATGTGACTAGACAGAGTTCCCAGTGCCACACAGCAGGATCTCATTGTAAATCCATTCCAAAGGCAATAGATTGCATCCATTAACCCCAAGCTCCCGATCCCTCCCACTTCCTCCCTCTCCCCCCAGGCAGCCACAAGTCTATTCTCCAAGTCCGTGAGTTTCTTTTCTGTGGAACTGTTCTTTTGTGCTGTATATTAGATTCCAGTTATAACTGATATCATAAGGTATTTGTGTTTCTCTTTCTGACTTATTTCACTCAGTATGAGAGTCTCTAGTTCCATCCTTGTTGCTGCAAATGGCATGATGTCGTTCTTTTTTATGGCTGAGTAGTATTCCATTGTGTATATATACCGCATCTTCCTAATCCAATCATCTGTTGATGGACATTTGGGTTGATTCCATGTCTTGGCTATTGTGAATAGTGCTGCAGTAACCATGTGGGTGCATGTGTCTTTTTCAAGGAAAGTTTTGTCTGGATATATGCCCAAGAGTGGGATGGCTGGGTCATATGGTATAGTTTTGTAAGATACCCCCCATACTCTTCTCCATAGTGGTTGTACCAGCTTACATTCCCACCACCAGTGCAGGAGGGTTCCCTTTTCTCCACACACCCTCTAGCATTTGTTATTTGTGGACTTATTAATGATGGCCATTCTGAGTGGTGTGAGGTGGTATCTCGTGGTAGTTTTGATTTGCATTTCTCTAATAATCAGGGATGTTGAGCATTTTTTCATGTGCTTGTTGGCCATCTGTATATCTTCCTTGAAGAAATGTCTATTCAGGTCTTTTGCCCATTTTTCCATTGGGTGGTTGGCTTTTTTGCTGTTGAGTTGCAGAAGTTGCTTGTATATTTTAAAGAAACTGTCACCGTATGTAGATGACATGATACAACATATAGAAAACCCTAAGGACTCAACCCAAAAACTACTTGAACTGATCAACAAATTCAGCAGAGTAGCAGGGTATAAGATTAACATTCAGAAATCAGTCGCATTTCTGTGTACTAACAATGAAATATTAGAAAAGGAATACAAAAACACAATATCTTTTAAAATTGCACCCAAAAAATCAAATACATGGGTATACACTTGATGAAGGAGGTGAAAGACTTATATGCCAAGAACTATAAAATATTAATCAAGGAAATTAAAGAAGCTGTAAAGAAATGGAAAGAGATTCCATGCTCCTTGGTTGGAAAAAATAATACTGTAAAAATGGCCATACTACCCAAAGCAATCTACAGATTAAATGCAATCCCTATAAAATTACCCATGACCATTTGCACAGAACTAAAACAATCCAAAATTTTATATGGAACCTCAAAACACCCAGAATTGCCAAAGCAATCCTGAGGAACAAAAACCAAGCAGGAGGCATACCTCTCCCAGACTTCAGGCACTATTACATAGGCACAGTCATCAAGACAGGGTGGTGCTGGTACCAAAACAGACAGACAGACTAATGGAACAGAATAGAAAACGCGGAAATAAACCCAGACACCTATGGTAAATTGATCTTTGACAAAGGAGGCAAGAGCATAAAACAGGAAAAAGACAGTCTTTTCAGCAAGAATTGTTGGGAAACCTGGACAGCTGCATGCAAATCAATGAAACTAGAGCACACCCCACACCATGCACCAAAATAAACTCAAAATGGCTGAAAGACTGATATATAAGACCAGAAGCCACCAAACTCCTGGAAGAGAACATAGGCAAAACATTCTCTGACATCAACCTCATGAATATTTTATCAGGTCATTCTCCCAAGGCAATAGAAATAAGAGCAACAATAAACCAGTGGGACCTAATCAAACTGACAAGCTTTTGCACAGCAAAGGAAACCAAAAAGAAAACAAAAAGACAGCTTACAGAATGGGAGAAAATAGTTTCAAACGATGCAATGGACAAGGGCCTAATCTCTAGAATATACAAGCAACTTCTGCAACTCAACAGCAAAAAAGCCAACCACCCAATGGAAAAATGGGCAAAAGACCTGAATAGACATTTCTTCAAGGAAGATATACAGATGGCCAACAAGCACATGAAAAAATGCTCAACATCCCTGATTATTAGAGAAATGCAAATCAAAACTACCACGAGATACCACCTCACACCACTCAGAATGGCCATCATTAATAAGTCCACAAATAACAAATGCTAGAGGGTGTGTGGAGAAAAGGGAACCCTCCTGCACTGGTGGTGGGAATGTAAGCTGGTACAACCACTATGGAGAAGAGTATGGGGGGTATCTTACAAAACTATACCATATGACCCAGCCATCCCACTCTTGGGCATATATCCAGACAAAACTTTCCTTGAAAAAGACACATGCACCCACATGGTTACTGCAGCACTATTCACAATAGCCAAGACATGGAATCAACCCAAATGTCCATCAACAGATGATTGGATTAGGAAGATGCGGTATATATACACAATGGAATACTACTCAGCCATAAAAAAGAACGACATCATGCCATTTGCAGCAACAAGGATGGAACTAGAGACTCTCATACTGAGTGAAATAAGTCAGAAAGAGAAACACAAATACCTTATGATATCAGTTATAACTGGAATCTAATATACAGCACAAAAGAACAGTTCCACAGAAAAGAAACTCACGGACTTGGAGAATAGACTTGTGGCTGCCTGGGGGGAGAGGGAGGAAGTGGGAGGGATCGGGAGCTTGGGGTTAATGGATGCAATCTATTGCCTTTGGAATGGATTTACAATGAGATCCTGCTGTGTAGCATTGAGAACTATGTCTAGATACTTAAATCGCAATACAACGATGGGAGGAAAATGTATGTATGTGTGAATGTGTAACTTGGTCCCCATGCTGTACAGTGGAAATAAATAAATAAATAAATCTTTTTTCTCTTTTCTGTTCCACATCAGTGATTTCCACCAGTCTGTCCTCCACCTCACTTATTCATTCTTCTGCCTCCTGTATTCTGCTGTTGGTTGCTTCTAATGAAGTTTTTATTTCAGTTATTGTATTTTACATCTCTACTTGCTTAATCCTTAAATCTTGTACTTCTTTGCTCGATGTTTCTTGTAACTTATTAATCTTTGCCTCCAGTTTATTTCCAAGACTTGAATTGCCTTCACTATCATCAGTCTAAAATCTTTTTCATGGAGGTTGGTAATCTCCAGTCACTTAGCTGTTTTTCTGGGGTTTTTTCCTGCTCCCTTATCTGAGTCATAATTCTCTGCCTTTTCATTTTGTATAGATTTTTGGTATTGTTCCCTTTTTGCAGACAATAGAATTTAGCCTATCTTGACTCTGATGTCCACCGCCTTGTGGCTGAATCTGGTATGGGGGCTTGCTGTAGGCTTCCTAATGGGAGAGACTAGTGCCTGCCCACCAGTAGGTGCAGCTGATTCTTTTCCATCTGGTGGGTGGGGCTTTGTCTCTGGGTGAGATAAGGAGTGGCTGTCTGCCTGGAAGGGGAGTTCTTTAAGCAGTCTGTTTGATAATGTGTGGGGCTGTGATCCCACCCAGATTATTGTTTGGCCTGGGGTTTCTCAGCCCTGATGGGTGGGGCCAGATTTTTCCAAAGTGGCCACCTCTAGAAGAACACACACTGATGGTTATTCCTGAGAACTTTGCTTCCAATGTCCTTCCCCCACAATGAGACCCATTAACCCGCTTTTTTCCCAGGAAATCCTCAAAGAACTGCAGTTAGATCTGCCCAAGAATCCTATGGAATCTCTGTTTTGCCCATGGACCCAGTGCACATGAAAGTGTGTGTGCACCTGTCATGAATAGGTTCTTCATTTCCCCCAGTCCTGTGGAGTTCTTGTGTACAAGACCTGCTGGCCTTCAACACCAAATTCTCTGAGGGCTCTTTCTTCCAATGCCAGGTCCCCAGGCATGGGAACCTAATGTGGGGCTCAGAACTCTGACTTCCATAGGTGCATCTCTGTGATAGTTACTTTACAGTCTGTGGGCAATCCACCCTGTGGGGATGGGGTTTCTTATATTACATAATTGCCCCACTTATGGTCTTGATGTGGCCTCCTCTTTGTCTTCTGGAGTAGGATATCTTTTTTGATAGTTTTCAGCCTATTTGGTTGAAGGTTGTTCAGCAGTTGAGAGAAGATGAGCTCCAGTCCTCTATGTTTTCTTCTGAGTGTTTTGTAGTTTTAGCTCTTACATTTCAGTTTTTGATCAATTTTAAGCTAACTGCTATATATAGTGTGAGGTATAGGTCTAAATTCATTCTTTTGCATGTGAACATTCAGTTGTCCCAAGACCATTTGTTGAAACATTATCCTTTGCATTGGATGACCTTGGCACCCCTGACAGTAATCAAGTGACCATAGGGATATGGGTTTTTTCCTGGATTCTCCATTCTATTCCATTGTCTGTGTATTATCCTATGTCAGTACCATACTGTCTTGATTAAAGTAGCTTTTTATTTTATTTATTGATTGATTGATTGATTGATTCGTCTTTTGTCTTTTTTTAGGGCTGCACTTGTGGCATGTGGATGTTCCCAGGATAGGGGTCTAATCAGAGCTACAGCTGCCGGCCTACGCCAGAGCCACAGCAACGCCAGATCCAAGCCATGTCTGTGACCTACACCACAGCTCATGGCAACATCAGATCCTTAACCCACTGAGCAAGGCCAGGGATCAAACCCGTAACCTCATGGTTCCTAGTCAGATTCATTTCTGCTGTGCCACAATGGGAACTCCTAAAGTAGCTTTTTAGTCCAGCAATCCCACTCCTGGCATCTATCCAGAGAAAACCATGGCTCAAAAAGATACATGTACTCCAATGTTCATTGCAGCACTATTTGCAATAGCCAAGACATGGAAACAACCTAAATGTCCATCAACAGAGGAGTGGATAAAGAAGGTGTAGTACATATACACAATGGAATATTACTCGGCCATTAAAAGGAAAGAAATAATGGCATTTGCAGCAACATGGACCTAGAAATTATCATGCTAAGTGAAGTCAGTCAAACAATGAGAAACCAACATCAAATGCTATCACTTACATGTGGAATCTAAGAAAAGGACACAATGAACTTCTTTGCAGAACAGATACTGACTCACAGACTTTGAAAATCTTATGGTTTCCCAATGAGACAGGTTGAGGGGAGGGGGGATGCACTGAGGGTTTGGGATGGAAATGCCTTAAAATTTGTTTGTGATGATTGCTGTACACCTATAAATGTAATAAAATTCATTAAGAAAAAATGACAGGGAAAAAATAAATAAATAAAGTAGCTTTTTAGTAGGTTTTGAAATTGGGAAGTATAATTACTTCAGCTTTGTTCTTTTCCAAGAGTGTTTTTGCTATTCCAGTACCCTTTTATATATTACAAATCTAGGATCATCTTGTTAATTACTGGGGGGAAAGAGCAGTTCAAATTTTGTTAGGGATTGCATTGAATCTGTAGTTCCATAGGGGAGATTTTTGTCATCTTAACTTAATAGTTAGTCTTCCTCCTATCCATGAACAGAGATACCATTCCACTTATTTAGATCTTTAATTTCATTCAGTGATGTTTTATACTTTTCAGTGTACAAGTCTTGTATATCAGTTGTTAAATTTATTCCTGATATTATCCTTTTGATGCTATTGTAAGTGGAACTATTTTCTTAATTTCACTTTTGAATTATTCATGACAAGTTTATAGAAATATAATTTACTTCTGTGTATGATTTTGTATTCTGTAACCTTGTTGAACTCCTGTATTAGATCTAATAGCTTTTCTGTGGGTTCTTTAGGATTCTCTATACACAGTATTATGTCATCTGCAAATAGAAAAGTTTTACTTCCTTTCCAGTCTAGATTCATTTTATTTCTTTCTCTTGCTGAATTGCCCCGGCCAGAACCTCCAGAACAATGTGGAATAGAAGTGGTAGGAGATGACATCATTGCATGACTTTAGGGGAAAGTATTTCTGTCTTTTATCATTAAGTACAGTGTTAGCTGTGGAGGTTTGTAGACGACTTATATTAAGTTGAAGATGTTTCCTTCTATTTCTAGTTTAATTGAGTTTTTATCATTAAAGAATGCTGAATTTTGTCCAATGCTTTTTATTCAGCTGAGATGATCATGTGGTTTTTGTCCTTTATTCTATTGATATGGTATATTAACATAATAAATTCTTAATGTTAAATCAACTTTGCCTTCCTGGAATAAATCTCACTTGCTCATGCTATATAATTTAGCTTGCTAGCATTCTGCTGAGGATTAATATGTCTATATTTATTAAAATATTGGTCTATGATTTTCTTTTCTTGTGTTGTCTTTGTCTGGTTTTGGTGTCAGGGTAACAATGGACTCATAAAATTGGGTAAAGGAATATAAATTCTTTAATAGATATACGGTTATTCATCTTTATTTCTTTCTGAGTGGCCTTTGCTAGGCAGCATTTTTCAAGGAATGTTCTCATTTTACTTAAGTGTCAAATTTTTTGGATTTTTTTTCTGCTGTCCTTTTTTAAACAGCTTTATCAAGGTATAATTGATATACAACAAACTGTATATATTTAATGTGTACAACTTCATGAGTTTGGATGTATGATACCATCATCAAAATCAAGGTAATGGACATATCCAACACCTCCCAAAATTTATGTCCCTTAATTTTTATTTTTTGTTAGGTTGTGTGTGTGTGTGTGTGTGTGTGTGTGTGTAGTAAGAATACCTAACATAAGATATACTCTCAAGAAATTATGAATAATATTTTTATAATCTTCCCTTATTGTGCATTTAATATCTGAAAACTCTGTACAGATGTCCCTTATGGCATCACTAAAATTGGTAATTTGTGTCAACACCCCTTCTTTCTCTCTTTTGTTTTATCAATCTGGCTAAAGGTTTGTTATTTTATTGATCTATTCAAAGTTATCAATCATTGGTTTCATTGATTTTTTTTGGTACTGATTTTCAGGTTTCCATTTAATTGATTTCTGCCAAGATGTTTGTTATTTTTGTCTTCTCTTTCTTTGGGGTTTTTTTTCCATTTTTTTTTATTACTCAAATGAATTTATCACATCTGTAGTTGTATAATGATCATAACAATCTGATTTCACATGATTTCCACCCCACAGCCCAGGCACATCCCCCCACCCCCCTTTTTGGGGTTAAATTGATTTTATTTTACTAGTTTCTTAAGGTAGAAGATAATTGATTTTTGAATAATCATTGGCCTTTTTCCTTTTCTAATACAAGCATTTAATGCTATAAATTTCCCACTATGAATTTTTAGCATTACCTCATAAATTTTAAATTGTTGTAATATCAATTTCTTTGATCCTTGCATTCATTTGAAGTGCTGTTTAATTTATAAATAGTTTGTGATTTTCCAGTTATCTTTCCACAGCTATTTTCTATTTAATTCTTCTGTAGTCATATAATATACTTTGTGAGATTTCATTCCTTTTGAACTCAGAGTTTTTTTAATGACCAATTTTGGCGAACATTTCATGTGCACTTTAGAAGAACATATATTCTGCTGCTGTTTTTCTATAAATATCTATTATGTTAAGTTAGTTGATAGTGTTATTCAAGTCTTCTATAAATTTTCTGATTTTTTTTCTCACTTGTATTAATTACTGAGTGAGAAAGGTTAAAGTCTCCAACACAACTGTGGATTTGTCTGTTTCTTCCTTCCATCCTACCAGCTTTTGGCTCCTGTATTTTGAAACTGCATGCATAGTCATGATTTTATATCTTCTCAATAAATGGAATTCTCCATCATTATGTACTATCCCTATTTATCCTTGGTAAAAATCCTCATTCTGAAGTATATTTTAGATAATATTAATTTGGCCTCTCCACCTTCCATTTGATTCAGGATTTGGCAGTAAAACTTTTTCCATTCATTTAATTTTAAATTATTAATTTATTTATATTTAAGAAGGGGTTTTTGTTTTCCATGTATAATGTGATCTAACAAACTAGGTCTTTTAATTGACATGTGTAAGCAAAGTATGCTTAGTATGTAAACAGTTTTATTTATTTATTCATTTATTTATTTATTTGCTTTTTAGGGCCACAGCTGAGACATATGAAAGTTCCCAGGCTAGAAGTCAAATTAGAGCTGCAGCTGCCAGTCTACACAAAAGCCAAAGCAATGCCAGATCCTTAACCCACTGAGTGAGGCCAGAGATCAAACCCACATCCTCATGGATACTAGTTGGGCTCATAATCCCCTAAAACACAGTGGTAACTCCAGCAGTTTAATCTGAAATCTACCATTTGGCTATGCATTCCTATTTATCACGTCTGTTTTTTAATAACCAATTTTCCATTTCTTTCCTTCCTTTTGGATTAGTTGAGTGTTTTTTATTATTCCATTTTATCTCCACTGTTGGCTTACTAGTTGTACATCGATTTTAAAAGTCTTGGTAGTGGTGGCTCTAGAGTTCATAATATACATTTTTAACTTCTTATATTATGGCTTCACTTAATATTATACTACTTCATATATAAGAACATTATGATTGTATATTTCCCTTTCCTTCCTGCCATCTTTTGTGCTATTGTTCTCTTACATTTTATATCTACAAATGTAACAAATACCACAATATATTGCTACTGTTTTTGCTTTAGACAATTTTTATTTAAAGAAATTAAATATTTTAAAGGTATATTTATAGACAAACTTACCTTTCCAGCATTGCTCACTTATTACATAGATCCAAATTTCCTTCTGAGATCACTTTCCTTCTCCCTAAAGAACTTCTTTTTTTTTTTTTTTTTTGGCTTTTTGGCTTTTTGCTATTTCTTGGGCCGCTCCCGCGGCATATGGAGGTTCCCAGGCTAGGGGTCAAATCGGAGCTGTAGCCACGGGCCTACGCCAGAGCCACAGCAACGCGGGATCCGAGCCGCGTCTGCGACCTACACCACAGCTCACGGCAACACCGGATCGTCAACCCACTGAGCAAGGGCAGGGACGGAACCCGCAACCTCATGGTTCCTAGTCGGATTCGTTAACCACTGCGCCACTACGGGAACTCCCTAAAGAACTTCTTAACAGACTTTGTAGGGCAAATCTTCTGGCAATGACTTTTCTCAGATTTTTAGTTTGTTTAATTATTGGCTTAAACATTTTTCAATTCATGTTCAATTTTTAAAAAGCATTGACACACTAATTAGAGAATTTTGAGAGGCATAGATTATGATGAGAATTCTGTTGTCTGTTTTAATTTTGTCCCTCTTTATGAAATATGTCTTTTTTTCTTCTCTGTTTCTATCAGAGAATTGCTGTTGATAATTGAGTCAATTTTTTCTATATCAAAAATTGCTATAGCTATTTTAATACAAGTTTTCTTGGATGCCAGATATTGAGAATTTTACATTGCCGGGTTCTGGATTTTATAAGAGTAGAAATAAAAATAGTAATAATTCCTTTAAGTTAAGATCTATCCTGTGATACTTTTTAAATACTTGGAAATGGTTTTATTCTTTCAGGTTTTCTTTGAGGCATTGTTAGATGGGACAAGAACAGTCACTAATCTAGGGCTAATTTAACCCACAACTGAGGTAGTATCTTGCTGAATAACCTACAAGATACACACATATTCTGAGAATTTTCTCCCTTCTGGCAGGTGAGAATAGAAAATATTTCCATCACTCTGTGAGCTCTGGGGTTCTTCCACCCACTCTTTTGTGGAGGTTTTTACCCTAGCCTTGGGTAGCTTCTTCACACAAATGAACAGATCAGAATTCAGCAGGGGGAGTTCTCTTGTGGTGCAGGGGATTAAAGATCTGGCATTAACACTGCAGTGGCTGGATGGCTGCTGTGGCACCCGGGAAATTCCACATGCCCAGGGTGTGGTCCCCCCAAAAAAAAAGCAAAGTGGAGAATACAGCATGACACTTCTAGGGGACCAACTGCTAAGCTCTGGAGAACTCTCTCTCTTCTCTCTGCAGCCCTCACCTCTCCATCATACCTACCTTGCCTTCCCTGAATGCTGAACTCTATTTCCTCAACTCTGGAAGAAATGCTGGCCTCTGTTCAGGTCTCTTCTCCCTGCAATGATGCCTGGAAACTCATTCCAGGAAGTAAGCTGGGGGAAACTGCAGTGCCCACCTCATTTCCCCCCCTTCTCTTAGAAATCGACATCCTGCATGGTTTGAAAGCCATCACTTCCAATTTTTTAGTTATTTACAGTGGGAAGATAAACCCAAACTCGTTAATTTATCCAGGGCAGAACCAGTTCCTAAGTAAGTCTTAACTAGTTCCTGAATGCTGTGTGAAGAGGATCCATTATCTTTCTCATGAGGCAGATGTATGTGTGTGTGCACGTGCGCCCATACTGAGATGAAGAGGTTGGGGGAAACTTCTGAGGTCCTGTCAGGGTAGATGTTGCTATTCTGACAATTACTACTATTCATGATGATGAGAAGGTTGTTGTGAGGTTCTGGAGTCTGCACCAGCCCCATCTTTTCTTTAGTACCCACTCCGGAGGCTGATTGGTAGGGAATATTTACCGTGTGCTGCTCTTCCTCACCTTCCCCAGAGCTGGGTTCTCCTGTGCGCATTAACTGCCTGGCTCTGGGGCATGTGAGTTTGAGAACCCTGTCCTGGACACCATGCAGATGCCCTCACTCAAATGCTCTGTGACTTTGCTTTATAAAGAGTTATTCAATGATAGGTGAGTATGGGGTTGCCGTGAAAGATTCCATTAGTATATCAGTACATGGAATACACAGGTCATGACATTCCTTCATACTCTCTGTTTCCTGTGCTTGCAGCTGGGGTTAGTTATGGGCATTTCCTGGTTTCTTTCAAACACATTACTCTGTATTTCAACAACAAGAACAAACACGCACACACAAACACACACACACACACACACACACACTAGGCCCCACTATGAACATCCCCATTTGCTTCCCTACATCCCACAACATGCCGGGAAAAAGATGCCTCTGATTGGTACACACTAGTCCCCTCATCCTTTTTGATGGACAGAGTGTTCTCCATGATATAATATGAAACCATCGCTGATCACTTCTCATCCAATGATCACTGCTTATTAATGGATATATAGAGCTTTTTAATGATCGCTGCTACCTTCCTTCGACACACAGCTCTGTGATTGCATGTTTACTATATATGACTAAGACGAATTTCTGACTCAAAACACAGTCATTCAACACACATCCAGTGTTTGCCTACTCTGCGCTGGGCATTGGGAAGACTGACGACACTGGGGGTATGGGAACTCCCCAGGTGTCTCCCCTGGCCTGTTGGAACAAAGACTCACTGTCACTGCCCACACAGCAGCCCAGAACTGGAGATGTGTGGCTCTGTGTCCCAGAGTGCAGCCTCTAGGCTCTGGGGGGAGGTGTGTGAGGCCTCTAAGCTGAAGGGGACCTGTTGCCTGGAGTGGTGTGCACTTAAAGCAAAACACACAACTTGAGAGTTGTGGGCTTAAGTTTTACTCGGGGTCATCCGGAGGACTACAGCCTGGGAGACAGCTCCTCGGTTAGCTCTGGAGAGGTAGCGGAGAAACCGAGATGATCTGGGGCTAGAAAATGCTAGCAGTCAAGCATGCGTATTGGTAAAAAGATTCCTGTTAACCACAAAAATCAGATAGCTAAGGTTAAGGAGGTTCACGCTTTTCTGTGGATGGAAGAATCTTGGGTCACTGAACTTCTTCCTGAGATATGCACATAACTAAATAAGGGCCTGCTTGTCCAGAGCACAGAGGGCCTCATCCTGTTTTTCACCCGGAATTCCTTCGGAGTGCACTGTTGGTCAGCAACTGCAGGGGTTTTACACCTTAACCCTTGCAGAACCCGTGGGGGGTGAATGCCTCTCCTTGTCTGAGGGATCCTAATTTTTCTGCATCCACAGTCAAAACTGTCTGAGCTGCTTGGGGACTGTGCAGACAGGTGTAATGTATTTGAGCTGTTTGTGGGTGGTGTCTAGGATGTGAGATGTCTGCACTCTTTGTGGGACTCTGTACCAGGGCATGAGGTCTCTGAACTGTTTAGGAGGGGGGTGTCTTTTTCCCAGAGGGTTGGTTCTCTGAGCTGTTCACGTATCTGAATCCAGAATGTTCTGGAGAGGAAGGCAGGATGGGCCTCACTCTCACAGGTCCTAGAAGAAGGCGTGAGATCTCACGTTTGCTGTGAGTCTCCCATGCCTGCCCTGGGACCATGGAAATGAAAGCTTAGGGTCCCCATCCTCAGGGAGGGCACGTCCTCAGTCATGTACACCTCACAGGAGACCACGGTAATGATAAGGATAAGGACAATATATTGTGGCATCACTCCTACCCTTGCTAGGGGGCCTGGGACAAAACCTATGTACACATATTCACGCAGTTACTCTGCCCAACCCCCAACAAGGAGGTCACCGTTAGCAGATGGGGAGCCTGAGGCCAGGGTGGATGGGAGTTCTCAGCTCAAGAGGACAGGAGGAAATGGATGCAAACTTGGGCTCCTGGGAGGAGGCAGGAAAGGCTCAGCACAGCCCAGGCCAGGCTGTGGGAGTATGGGGAGGGGGAGGTTTGGCCTGAGACAACAAGGACCCTGGGACCGACTCACCGTCAGGATATGTTTCTGTGTCTCTGGATCAAACACCCTGCTTGACTCCTGATGTATGGAATGGAACTCTCACCTTCCCTGTGGAGGGGGTAGTGAAAGTACAGGTGAGCCTCCAAGCAGGTTGGGAAATACATCCGATTCATCACTGCACCCAAGGACCCACCAAAAATGTAGAGATCCTTCACTCTTCTTTCCCCCTCAAGCCCTTCTTGGCACTGAGATCAACAGGAGGCCAGTCAAGAGCTAGAAGGGAGGTGGGGAAACTTGCGTACATCATGAACCTGCCTATAACGGGAACATGTCTTTGTCCTGAGGGGCAGAGGGCCCTGATGTGTGTCAAGGTAATGTGACTGAGGCCAGGACACAGGCAGCTGAGTCATTCCCTAGAGACAGTCCCTCGGGAGGGGCTTCTCATCCCCTGCAGAGCAGACACCACATCCAGTGACAGAGCTGCAGGCCCACGCGAGGGTGGTAATTAAGTGGGGACACTGTGTTCCCAGAAATAGTTTCTACGTCCCTGTCTCTCTAATGCTTTACCTTTCCTTCTGTCTTCTCTGTGCCTGTTACATTGTCCCTCCTGTGCTTTTGTACAGGACAGGGTGTGACCTCGCTCACACCATGAGGGCCCTTGCTTTTCCCCACATGAGCATATCATCTTTGGACATGGATATTCATGGGGAGCAGTTGGGGGGATTCCCCTTGAGTCTCCATAATCTTCCAGGAGAGCATGTTCAGCTTCCCCAGAGAGGCTGGGGAGGGGGCTCTTCTTTGGGGTAAACCAAGAGCTCCACCTCCTCAAGGGGGCGACTTGGGCCTCTGGCCTCAGAGAGACACACGGGAATTCTCTGCTAAAAAGGCCTCTGGAGGCTCAAGACAAAGTCCTCACCATGGCCCAGAAGGCTCTACAGGACCTGGCCCTCATTACCCCTTCACCAGATCTCCTACCCCTCCCTCCATCATGCTGAGCCAGCCAAATCAGCCTCCTCACCTTCTCACACATGACAGACTGAGTTACACCCCGGAACTTTTCCACTGACCCGTACCGAACTCGGGGGAGGGGGGGGGCATGCATCTCTTTCAGATGTTCCTCTCCTCTAGGTTTCCGCTCAAATGTCACAATCTTAGAAAGACCTTCCCTGACTGCTCTTTCTAGATAGGCCCCCTCCTCTCTATTTGACGATTCTGATTTAATTTTAATCACAGCAGTTACCAACACCTGACAAATCACATACCTTTGGGGGCTGAATAGAATAGACCCTCCATGAGAGCAAGGGTTGTTTTTCTTCTCTTTCCCAACACCCATAATTGTGCTTGACATATACTTTAGAGAGAAGGAATGAATGAGGTAAGGAATGAATAAACAGATGCAAAGTTCTTGAGGGAGGCATAGCTAGACAAGCCAAGAATTCTGCCAGGGAACATGTTCAGAGGTAACAGGATGGTGACAAATCCTGTGGACTTTATCTCACGTCCTCAGGGACAGAGAGACCACTGGGAGATGGCCTTTTTTTTTTTTTTTTTTTTGTCTTTCTGTCTTTGCTAGGTCCGCTCCCGAGGCATATGGAGGTTCCCAGGCCAAGGGTCCAATCGGAGCTGTAGCCACCGGCCTACGCCAGAGCCACAGCAACGCAGGATCCGAGCCACGTCTGCAACCTACATCACAGCTCAGGGCAACGCCGAATCCTTAACCCACTGAGCAAGGCCAGGGATCAAACCCACAACCTCATGGTTCCTAGTCGGACTCGTTAACCACTGCGCCACGACGGGAACTCCAAGAGGGCCTTTTTCCTAACAGAACCAAAGGTCCTGCTCTCTTTTTCCCCTAGTACTCACAGTCAAGGACAGAGGCCTGCCCCTCACCAGGACATCAGAGACCCGTCGGGACCTTTCTCCCCCCTGCCCCTTGAGGAACCCTGGCTGGCTTGCCGCACTACACCTATTCTATATTACCCAGGGAGGCGCAAGCAAGCCCAATGCCCAGCACAGAGAAAACGCTTGGTGCCACTACAAAGAAGTACATTTCTGTTTAGCAAGACTTTTTGCCGGGTCCAAGACTCCAGCGAATTGTGAGGTTTTAATCCTAACTTTGCCCTCCCTCCCTTTGGGGACCACCCTGGAATAGTCCACTAACATCTGCATCGGCTGTTCCCCGATGACACCACCAAGGGGCGCGCGAGATGGAACATCTGTCATGGGACGTACCACTGACAGGGCCGGAGGTAAGACCATTCACTCGGAAGGTACCATTAGAGGGTAGGAGGCGGTCGTTCTGGAATAATCCATCGTGTTCCAATACTGAGGGTTCACGTACACTGCGGAGGGCGTTAACCACAGTTCCCGGAGGAGGCTCTCATGGAGCCGCTGGGTCCATCCCCATTGTATCCTCTCCGTCTTCCCGGAGCATTCGAGCACGAGTACACACTGAATACCAGGATGCAGCCTTCTTTCTACCTACTCCAAGTTCACCCCTTCGTTTCTATATGGTCACCTCTAGCTGGGGCTGACGGCAACGGGGCAAGGGATTGGCTCCCGGAGGCGGTGGGAGGGGTCGGAAAGGATTATGAGTGATGATTGGTCAGGGCGAGATTGCTCTTCCGTTGTCCCAACCAGCGACGGAAGTCCTCTACTCCCACCCTCCGTAGTCGTCTGCCCAGTTCCGATTGGCCGTCTGTTTGGGGGGGCCCCGAGGTCGCAGAGTTGAAGCGCAGCGTGAGAGGTGAACGTATGCGTCTTTGCGCTTGCGCATGCGTGCGTGCGTGCATTTCCGTGCGCTTGCGCGTGCGGGTATTTTTCACACTACATTTTCTCCGAGCGGGTCTGTGCTACTGACTGTCCGGAAGGGGTATCGTAGCTGCCCCGGTCAGTAGCGCGGTTAGGCTCAGTCGCTGGCTGTGCGGAGTGACGGTGCTGTCTTCACGTGAGCTCTTTCAGTCTTGTCGAGCCCACATTCTGGAGCTTGTGGTTCCCCATGGTCAATCGCACAGATTCACGTAAAGTCCAGAGAGAGGTCTCTGAGTTTGTTTGGTGTCTCTCCCTGGGAAGTAACGTGTGTCATGCAGTTCGAAGCTATGTATCGCTACGCCTGACATCATAGATGCTAGTTGGGTCCATGTGATGTCTTTGAGCGCTTTGGGGAGTTTTTGGTGAACGGAATAGTTTATCTAACTGGATTTTGGGAGCCATGGTTCAAAGAGCCTTAGGCTTTGTCTGCCTTGTATATTTGGGTATGCACTTTCTGAGCTTTGGAGTCACTGGGTTTTAGACTGCTCTGTAGGCGTGTGCACCCCGGACTGTGAGGTGTCTGAGCTATTTGCGATTCTGACTACCAACTTATGAAGTCTCTGAGCTGCTTTGGGAAGGCTTTGTCCAAAGGCGTAGAGGATCTCAGCTGTTTGGGGTTTGGGTGTCAGGAGTAACGTCTCTTACCGTTTTGGCCTTAAAGTCTCTGTCCAGGAACGGAGGGGTTTGGAACCTGGTAGATAGGATTCCAAAGCCGCGAACCCCACGTGCTGGTTGTGTGTCTTGAGCAAGTCACTTCTCTTCTGGAGTTGCACTATGTATCATAATGAATTAAATGGGGCCAATGGCCATCATGGGCAGTACCTGTGTAACAGTGTACTGTAACAGTGTAAAGGGCTGATTCCCAGCCATGGCTCAGCAAGTGTTTTCTGAGTACTGTTCTAGGAGTTTCGGACAGGACAGAACTGACAGAGCCTCTCCTTTCATAGAGGTGCTCGGTAAACACATTAGAGCACATCAAAGGTGGCAGGTGCAATGTAGACAGAAAAGGCTGGATCAGGGGAAGGGGCATGGGGTGAGGATGTTTCTGTTTTCCTCGGGGTAACAAAGGCAAAGGCAGGTCTATCTGAAAGGTGACGATCGCGCAGACAGCTGGAGAAAGCGAGGGAGAAGGCCATGGGATTACCTGAAGGAAGAGCATTCCAGGCGGAAGAAGGAGCAGATGCAGCAGTCCTGGCGGGGACATCTACTTGAGGTGCTTCTGGGTCTCAAGAAGGAGTCCTGTGATGCCCTGGCTTTGGCTCCGAGCACTCATTGAACTGGTGTCTGGTGCTGCTCTGGCTCTTTGTCCCACAGCTTGTGGTCCTCCCCGTTTCACAGATGAAGGACCCGGGGCTCCAAGATGTGTCTTGCACCTTCTCCCTGCTTATGCTTGACATTACCGAAGAGGGGTGAAACCTTCTAGTCCGTCATGAGAGACAGAGGGCTTGAGTGGTAGAGCCACAGGGAGGACACCATCCACACTGAATGTCAGCCAAACAGCCAACATCACTTATAATACGGGAGTCCTGCCCCTCATAACGTTTCTACTCTTGATGGGGGGCAGGGCTTTAGGAATGAGAAAGGGACTGGGGCAAAGGAGAGGGGCAGGAAGGAGAAGCTGGAAGACAGTGAGAAAAAACCCACTGGCTTCATCATATTGCTTGGATTTGGCCCAGTTCACCTTGTTTAACTGATCATATGAGGATATACTCACCTTTTCCCCGTCTCTGCCATTTCTTTCCTTCCCTCTCTCTTGGGCCTGAGCAGTTCAGTCCTAAAGCCACTTGGTGCTTGAGGACAAGACAAGTGTAGGCGTGTAGGGACATTCAACTTGCAGAGTCAGAGCGCAAGGCAGTAAGGAGAATACCCCTGGGTTTGGGCGAGGGTGCAGGCTAACTGGCTCAGGGATTCAAGCTTGAGTTGGGGTGAGGAGGTCAAGGGCAAGGGATGGGTCAGTGCAGCATGTGAGGAGGACCTCAGTGGAGGAGGGATGGCTTGTTTACGTTGGGAATTCATCACCTCAGCAAATGTTTGAGGATAGTGGGCGCCACGTCTGCCCCTTCTGGAAAAGGGAATTTCTGATATGGAAAAGAAGTAAAGCAGAACACATTCTGAGGTGTTCTGCTGGAATTGGAAGTTCTCCATGAGAAGGCCTGGTTTTCAGTAGATAAGTGTGCACATGTAGACAGATACTTACATGTAGATGTGGAAGCAGCAAGATCCCAATGGCAATAAGTACACCCCGTCCCAGATCCTAGCTTCCAAATTCCATTCTCCACTAAATGCTGGGTTCCCAGGCCGAGGAGGGAGAGTATAAATGAGGCTGGCTTCACTTGTCATGTCAGCAGTAAGGAAAAGTTCAAGGAATGAGGAGGATGTGTCAAGGGGACAGAGAATACAGCTTGAAGGCAAAGGCAATCCCACTTGAAAAACCAGAGACTCTTTCATTCTTCCAGGTTTATTGAGGTATTACCGACTCAAACCATGAAAGTTTCAGGTGCTCAATATCATGATTTGATACACATATATGGCAAAATGATTACCACAATACGGTTAGTTAGCACTGTATCCACTCACATCATTATGTTTTTAAGAATTTTTTGGTGATAACATTTCAGTTCTTCTCTCTTTTCCTTTTATTTCTCTCTCTCTCTCTCTCTCTCTCTCTCTGTGTGTGTGTGTGTGTGTGTGTGTGTGTGTGTGTGTGTGTGTGTTGTTTTGTTTTTGGCTGCTCTGAAGGATGAGGAAGTTCCTGGTCCAGGGCTCGACCCCACTCCACAGCAGCCACCCGAGCCATGGCAGTGAAAACACTGGGTCCTTAACCCACTGCGCCACTTAATTTTCAGTACATAATACAATATTAAGTATCGTCACCATGCTCTACGTTAGATCCCCATAACTTATTCATCTTATAGCTAGAAGTTTGTACCCTTTGACCACCATTTCCCCCAGCCCCTGGCAAGCACCATTCTAAACTCTATTTCTGTGACTTAGACTTTGTTCAGATTCCAGATGTAAGAGAGAACATGCATTTGCCTTTCTCTCTCTGACCTCTTTCACTTAGCCTTCAACGTCCATCCATGTTGTTGCAAAAGGCAGGACTCTACTTTTTATGGCTGAATAATACCCCATTGTGTATGTCACCACGTTTTCTTTACCCATTCATCCTTACTTGGACACTTACGTTAACATATGTTGGCTGAAGCTGCATGGTAAATGTTAAAGTTGGTGTTAGTCCTCCAGTTTACTTTTCGAAAATTAATTTGGCTATTCTCGTTCATTTGCCTTTGCCTTACCACAGAAAGTTTGTAATCAGTCTATATGTACCAAAAAATCCTGCTGGCATTTTACATTGGAATTGTATGACATTGATGGATCTTTTTGGGGACTGTTGACATCCCAATTATATTGCATTTATCAACCTATGAACACAATATGTGTCCCCATTTTGTTAGATCATTTTACATTTATATCTGTGTCATTCCTCATATTGTTGTGTCTTTTTATCATTCTTTAAGATTTTTATTTTTTCTATTGTAATGATTTATACTGTTCTGTCAATTTCTGCTGTACAGCAAACTGACCCAGAAGTGTGTGTGTGTGTGTGTGTGTGTGTGTGTGTGTATTCTTTTCCCAAATTATCCTCCATCATGTTCCATCACAAGTGACTAGATATAGCACCCTGTGCTATGAGGCAGGATTTATCATTTTCTGTGTCTCTCTGGGTGCAATTTTATGAATTCGTACTGCTCTTTTCAAAGAAACAACATTCGGTTTCATTGATTATATTTATTCTTCTTCTACTCTCTGTTCCAATCTCTATTCGTTTCCCTCCTGTGCTTTTGTACAGGACAGGGTGTGACCTCGCTCACACCATGAGGGCCCTTGCTTTTCCCCACATGAGCATATCATCTTTGGACATGGATATTCATGGGGAGCAGTTGGGGGGATTCCCCTTGAGTCTCCATAATCTTCCAGGAGAGCATGTTCAGCTTCCCCAGAGAGGCTGGGGAGGGGGCTCTTCTTTGGGGTAAACCAAGAGCTCCACCTCCTCAAGGGGGCGACTTGGGCCTCTGGCCTCAGAGAGACACACGGGAATTCTCTGCTAAAAAGGCCTCTGGAGGCTCAAGACAAAGTCCTCACCATGGCCCAGAAGGCTCTACAGGACCTGGCCCTCATTACCCCTTCACCAGATCTCCTACCCCTCCCTCCATCATGCTGAGCCAGCCAAATCAGCCTCCTCACCTTCTCACACATGACAGACTGAGTTACACCCCGGAACTTTTCCACTGACCCGTACCGAACTCGGGGGAGGGGGGGGGCATGCATCTCTTTCAGATGTTCCTCTCCTCTAGGTTTCCGCTCAAATGTCACAATCTTAGAAAGACCTTCCCTGACTGCTCTTTCTAGATAGGCCCCCTCCTCTCTATTTGACGATTCTGATTTAATTTTAATCACAGCAGTTACCAACACCTGACAAATCACATACCTTTGGGGGCTGAATAGAATAGACCCTCCATGAGAGCAAGGGTTGTTTTTCTTCTCTTTCCCAACACCCATAATTGTGCTTGACATATACTTTAGAGAGAAGGAATGAATGAGGTAAGGAATGAATAAACAGATGCAAAGTTCTTGAGGGAGGCATAGCTAGACAAGCCAAGAATTCTGCCAGGGAACATGTTCAGAGGTAACAGGATGGTGACAAATCCTGTGGACTTTATCTCACGTCCTCAGGGACAGAGAGACCACTGGGAGATGGCCTTTTTTTTTTTTTTTTTTTGTCTTTCTGTCTTTGCTAGGTCCGCTCCCGAGGCATATGGAGGTTCCCAGGCCAAGGGTCCAATCGGAGCTGTAGCCACCGGCCTACGCCAGAGCCACAGCAACGCAGGATCCGAGCCACGTCTGCAACCTACATCACAGCTCAGGGCAACGCCGAATCCTTAACCCACTGAGCAAGGCCAGGGATCAAACCCACAACCTCATGGTTCCTAGTCGGACTCGTTAACCACTGCGCCACGACGGGAACTCCAAGAGGGCCTTTTTCCTAACAGAACCAAAGGTCCTGCTCTCTTTTTCCCCTAGTACTCACAGTCAAGGACAGAGGCCTGCCCCTCACCAGGACATCAGAGACCCGTCGGGACCTTTCTCCCCCCTGCCCCTTGAGGAACCCTGGCTGGCTTGCCGCACTACACCTATTCTATATTACCCAGGGAGGCGCAAGCAAGCCCAATGCCCAGCACAGAGAAAACGCTTGGTGCCACTACAAAGAAGTACATTTCTGTTTAGCAAGACTTTTTGCCGGGTCCAAGACTCCAGCGAATTGTGAGGTTTTAATCCTAACTTTGCCCTCCCTCCCTTTGGGGACCACCCTGGAATAGTCCACTAACATCTGCATCGGCTGTTCCCCGATGACACCACCAAGGGGCGCGCGAGATGGAACATCTGTCATGGGACGTACCACTGACAGGGCCGGAGGTAAGACCATTCACTCGGAAGGTACCATTAGAGGGTAGGAGGCGGTCGTTCTGGAATAATCCATCGTGTTCCAATACTGAGGGTTCACGTACACTGCGGAGGGCGTTAACCACAGTTCCCGGAGGAGGCTCTCATGGAGCCGCTGGGTCCATCCCCATTGTATCCTCTCCGTCTTCCCGGAGCATTCGAGCACGAGTACACACTGAATACCAGGATGCAGCCTTCTTTCTACCTACTCCAAGTTCACCCCTTCGTTTCTATATGGTCACCTCTAGCTGGGGCTGACGGCAACGGGGCAAGGGATTGGCTCCCGGAGGCGGTGGGAGGGGTCGGAAAGGATTATGAGTGATGATTGGTCAGGGCGAGATTGCTCTTCCGTTGTCCCAACCAGCGACGGAAGTCCTCTACTCCCACCCTCCGTAGTCGTCTGCCCAGTTCCGATTGGCCGTCTGTTTGGGGGGGCCCCGAGGTCGCAGAGTTGAAGCGCAGCGTGAGAGGTGAACGTATGCGTCTTTGCGCTTGCGCATGCGTGCGTGCGTGCATTTCCGTGCGCTTGCGCGTGCGGGTATTTTTCACACTACATTTTCTCCGAGCGGGTCTGTGCTACTGACTGTCCGGAAGGGGTATCGTAGCTGCCCCGGTCAGTAGCGCGGTTAGGCTCAGTCGCTGGCTGTGCGGAGTGACGGTGCTGTCTTCACGTGAGCTCTTTCAGTCTTGTCGAGCCCACATTCTGGAGCTTGTGGTTCCCCATGGTCAATCGCACAGATTCACGTAAAGTCCAGAGAGAGGTCTCTGAGTTTGTTTGGTGTCTCTCCCTGGGAAGTAACGTGTGTCATGCAGTTCGAAGCTATGTATCGCTACGCCTGACATCATAGATGCTAGTTGGGTCCATGTGATGTCTTTGAGCGCTTTGGGGAGTTTTTGGTGAACGGAATAGTTTATCTAACTGGATTTTGGGAGCCATGGTTCAAAGAGCCTTAGGCTTTGTCTGCCTTGTATATTTGGGTATGCACTTTCTGAGCTTTGGAGTCACTGGGTTTTAGACTGCTCTGTAGGCGTGTGCACCCCGGACTGTGAGGTGTCTGAGCTATTTGCGATTCTGACTACCAACTTATGAAGTCTCTGAGCTGCTTTGGGAAGGCTTTGTCCAAAGGCGTAGAGGATCTCAGCTGTTTGGGGTTTGGGTGTCAGGAGTAACGTCTCTTACCGTTTTGGCCTTAAAGTCTCTGTCCAGGAACGGAGGGGTTTGGAACCTGGTAGATAGGATTCCAAAGCCGCGAACCCCACGTGCTGGTTGTGTGTCTTGAGCAAGTCACTTCTCTTCTGGAGTTGCACTATGTATCATAATGAATTAAATGGGGCCAATGGCCATCATGGGCAGTACCTGTGTAACAGTGTACTGTAACAGTGTAAAGGGCTGATTCCCAGCCATGGCTCAGCAAGTGTTTTCTGAGTACTGTTCTAGGAGTTTCGGACAGGACAGAACTGACAGAGCCTCTCCTTTCATAGAGGTGCTCGGTAAACACATTAGAGCACATCAAAGGTGGCAGGTGCAATGTAGACAGAAAAGGCTGGATCAGGGGAAGGGGCATGGGGTGAGGATGTTTCTGTTTTCCTCGGGGTAACAAAGGCAAAGGCAGGTCTATCTGAAAGGTGACGATCGCGCAGACAGCTGGAGAAAGCGAGGGAGAAGGCCATGGGATTACCTGAAGGAAGAGCATTCCAGGCGGAAGAAGGAGCAGATGCAGCAGTCCTGGCGGGGACATCTACTTGAGGTGCTTCTGGGTCTCAAGAAGGAGTCCTGTGATGCCCTGGCTTTGGCTCCGAGCACTCATTGAACTGGTGTCTGGTGCTGCTCTGGCTCTTTGTCCCACAGCTTGTGGTCCTCCCCGTTTCACAGATGAAGGACCCGGGGCTCCAAGATGTGTCTTGCACCTTCTCCCTGCTTATGCTTGACATTACCGAAGAGGGGTGAAACCTTCTAGTCCGTCATGAGAGACAGAGGGCTTGAGTGGTAGAGCCACAGGGAGGACACCATCCACACTGAATGTCAGCCAAACAGCCAACATCACTTATAATACGGGAGTCCTGCCCCTCATAACGTTTCTACTCTTGATGGGGGGCAGGGCTTTAGGAATGAGAAAGGGACTGGGGCAAAGGAGAGGGGCAGGAAGGAGAAGCTGGAAGACAGTGAGAAAAAACCCACTGGCTTCATCATATTGCTTGGATTTGGCCCAGTTCACCTTGTTTAACTGATCATATGAGGATATACTCACCTTTTCCCCGTCTCTGCCATTTCTTTCCTTCCCTCTCTCTTGGGCCTGAGCAGTTCAGTCCTAAAGCCACTTGGTGCTTGAGGACAAGACAAGTGTAGGCGTGTAGGGACATTCAACTTGCAGAGTCAGAGCGCAAGGCAGTAAGGAGAATACCCCTGGGTTTGGGCGAGGGTGCAGGCTAACTGGCTCAGGGATTCAAGCTTGAGTTGGGGTGAGGAGGTCAAGGGCAAGGGATGGGTCAGTGCAGCATGTGAGGAGGACCTCAGTGGAGGAGGGATGGCTTGTTTACGTTGGGAATTCATCACCTCAGCAAATGTTTGAGGATAGTGGGCGCCACGTCTGCCCCTTCTGGAAAAGGGAATTTCTGATATGGAAAAGAAGTAAAGCAGAACACATTCTGAGGTGTTCTGCTGGAATTGGAAGTTCTCCATGAGAAGGCCTGGTTTTCAGTAGATAAGTGTGCACATGTAGACAGATACTTACATGTAGATGTGGAAGCAGCAAGATCCCAATGGCAATAAGTACACCCCGTCCCAGATCCTAGCTTCCAAATTCCATTCTCCACTAAATGCTGGGTTCCCAGGCCGAGGAGGGAGAGTATAAATGAGGCTGGCTTCACTTGTCATGTCAGCAGTAAGGAAAAGTTCAAGGAATGAGGAGGATGTGTCAAGGGGACAGAGAATACAGCTTGAAGGCAAAGGCAATCCCACTTGAAAAACCAGAGACTCTTTCATTCTTCCAGGTTTATTGAGGTATTACCGACTCAAACCATGAAAGTTTCAGGTGCTCAATATCATGATTTGATACACATATATGGCAAAATGATTACCACAATACGGTTAGTTAGCACTGTATCCACTCACATCATTATGTTTTTAAGAATTTTTTGGTGATAACATTTCAGTTCTTCTCTCTTTTCCTTTTATTTCTCTCTCTCTCTCTCTCTCTCTCTCTCTGTGTGTGTGTGTGTGTGTGTGTGTGTGTGTGTGTGTGTGTGTGTTGTTTTGTTTTTGGCTGCTCTGAAGGATGAGGAAGTTCCTGGTCCAGGGCTCGACCCCACTCCACAGCAGCCACCCGAGCCATGGCAGTGAAAACACTGGGTCCTTAACCCACTGCGCCACTTAATTTTCAGTACATAATACAATATTAAGTATCGTCACCATGCTCTACGTTAGATCCCCATAACTTATTCATCTTATAGCTAGAAGTTTGTACCCTTTGACCACCATTTCCCCCAGCCCCTGGCAAGCACCATTCTAAACTCTATTTCTGTGACTTAGACTTTGTTCAGATTCCAGATGTAAGAGAGAACATGCATTTGCCTTTCTCTCTCTGACCTCTTTCACTTAGCCTTCAACGTCCATCCATGTTGTTGCAAAAGGCAGGACTCTACTTTTTATGGCTGAATAATACCCCATTGTGTATGTCACCACGTTTTCTTTACCCATTCATCCTTACTTGGACACTTACGTTAACATATGTTGGCTGAAGCTGCATGGTAAATGTTAAAGTTGGTGTTAGTCCTCCAGTTTACTTTTCGAAAATTAATTTGGCTATTCTCGTTCATTTGCCTTTGCCTTACCACAGAAAGTTTGTAATCAGTCTATATGTACCAAAAAATCCTGCTGGCATTTTACATTGGAATTGTATGACATTGATGGATCTTTTTGGGGACTGTTGACATCCCAATTATATTGCATTTATCAACCTATGAACACAATATGTGTCCCCATTTTGTTAGATCATTTTACATTTATATCTGTGTCATTCCTCATATTGTTGTGTCTTTTTATCATTCTTTAAGATTTTTATTTTTTCTATTGTAATGATTTATACTGTTCTGTCAATTTCTGCTGTACAGCAAACTGACCCAGAAGTGTGTGTGTGTGTGTGTGTGTGTGTGTGTGTGTATTCTTTTCCCAAATTATCCTCCATCATGTTCCATCACAAGTGACTAGATATAGCACCCTGTGCTATGAGGCAGGATTTATCATTTTCTGTGTCTCTCTGGGTGCAATTTTATGAATTCGTACTGCTCTTTTCAAAGAAACAACATTCGGTTTCATTGATTATATTTATTCTTCTTCTACTCTCTGTTCCAATCTCTATTCGTTTCCCTCCTGTGCTTTTGTACAGGACAGGGTGTGACCTCGCTCACACCATGAGGGCCCTTGCTTTTCCCCACATGAGCATATCATCTTTGGACATGGATATTCATGGGGAGCAGTTGGGGGGATTCCCCTTGAGTCTCCATAATCTTCCAGGAGAGCATGTTCAGCTTCCCCAGAGAGGCTGGGGAGGGGGCTCTTCTTTGGGGTAAACCAAGAGCTCCACCTCCTCAAGGGGGCGACTTGGGCCTCTGGCCTCAGAGAGACACACGGGAATTCTCTGCTAAAAAGGCCTCTGGAGGCTCAAGACAAAGTCCTCACCATGGCCCAGAAGGCTCTACAGGACCTGGCCCTCATTACCCCTTCACCAGATCTCCTACCCCTCCCTCCATCATGCTGAGCCAGCCAAATCAGCCTCCTCACCTTCTCACACATGACAGACTGAGTTACACCCCGGAACTTTTCCACTGACCCGTACCGAACTCGGGGGAGGGGGGGGGCATGCATCTCTTTCAGATGTTCCTCTCCTCTAGGTTTCCGCTCAAATGTCACAATCTTAGAAAGACCTTCCCTGACTGCTCTTTCTAGATAGGCCCCCTCCTCTCTATTTGACGATTCTGATTTAATTTTAATCACAGCAGTTACCAACACCTGACAAATCACATACCTTTGGGGGCTGAATAGAATAGACCCTCCATGAGAGCAAGGGTTGTTTTTCTTCTCTTTCCCAACACCCATAATTGTGCTTGACATATACTTTAGAGAGAAGGAATGAATGAGGTAAGGAATGAATAAACAGATGCAAAGTTCTTGAGGGAGGCATAGCTAGACAAGCCAAGAATTCTGCCAGGGAACATGTTCAGAGGTAACAGGATGGTGACAAATCCTGTGGACTTTATCTCACGTCCTCAGGGACAGAGAGACCACTGGGAGATGGCCTTTTTTTTTTTTTTTTTTTTGTCTTTCTGTCTTTGCTAGGTCCGCTCCCGAGGCATATGGAGGTTCCCAGGCCAAGGGTCCAATCGGAGCTGTAGCCACCGGCCTACGCCAGAGCCACAGCAACGCAGGATCCGAGCCACGTCTGCAACCTACATCACAGCTCAGGGCAACGCCGAATCCTTAACCCACTGAGCAAGGCCAGGGATCAAACCCACAACCTCATGGTTCCTAGTCGGACTCGTTAACCACTGCGCCACGACGGGAACTCCAAGAGGGCCTTTTTCCTAACAGAACCAAAGGTCCTGCTCTCTTTTTCCCCTAGTACTCACAGTCAAGGACAGAGGCCTGCCCCTCACCAGGACATCAGAGACCCGTCGGGACCTTTCTCCCCCCTGCCCCTTGAGGAACCCTGGCTGGCTTGCCGCACTACACCTATTCTATATTACCCAGGGAGGCGCAAGCAAGCCCAATGCCCAGCACAGAGAAAACGCTTGGTGCCACTACAAAGAAGTACATTTCTGTTTAGCAAGACTTTTTGCCGGGTCCAAGACTCCAGCGAATTGTGAGGTTTTAATCCTAACTTTGCCCTCCCTCCCTTTGGGGACCACCCTGGAATAGTCCACTAACATCTGCATCGGCTGTTCCCCGATGACACCACCAAGGGGCGCGCGAGATGGAACATCTGTCATGGGACGTACCACTGACAGGGCCGGAGGTAAGACCATTCACTCGGAAGGTACCATTAGAGGGTAGGAGGCGGTCGTTCTGGAATAATCCATCGTGTTCCAATACTGAGGGTTCACGTACACTGCGGAGGGCGTTAACCACAGTTCCCGGAGGAGGCTCTCATGGAGCCGCTGGGTCCATCCCCATTGTATCCTCTCCGTCTTCCCGGAGCATTCGAGCACGAGTACACACTGAATACCAGGATGCAGCCTTCTTTCTACCTACTCCAAGTTCACCCCTTCGTTTCTATATGGTCACCTCTAGCTGGGGCTGACGGCAACGGGGCAAGGGATTGGCTCCCGGAGGCGGTGGGAGGGGTCGGAAAGGATTATGAGTGATGATTGGTCAGGGCGAGATTGCTCTTCCGTTGTCCCAACCAGCGACGGAAGTCCTCTACTCCCACCCTCCGTAGTCGTCTGCCCAGTTCCGATTGGCCGTCTGTTTGGGGGGGCCCCGAGGTCGCAGAGTTGAAGCGCAGCGTGAGAGGTGAACGTATGCGTCTTTGCGCTTGCGCATGCGTGCGTGCGTGCATTTCCGTGCGCTTGCGCGTGCGGGTATTTTTCACACTACATTTTCTCCGAGCGGGTCTGTGCTACTGACTGTCCGGAAGGGGTATCGTAGCTGCCCCGGTCAGTAGCGCGGTTAGGCTCAGTCGCTGGCTGTGCGGAGTGACGGTGCTGTCTTCACGTGAGCTCTTTCAGTCTTGTCGAGCCCACATTCTGGAGCTTGTGGTTCCCCATGGTCAATCGCACAGATTCACGTAAAGTCCAGAGAGAGGTCTCTGAGTTTGTTTGGTGTCTCTCCCTGGGAAGTAACGTGTGTCATGCAGTTCGAAGCTATGTATCGCTACGCCTGACATCATAGATGCTAGTTGGGTCCATGTGATGTCTTTGAGCGCTTTGGGGAGTTTTTGGTGAACGGAATAGTTTATCTAACTGGATTTTGGGAGCCATGGTTCAAAGAGCCTTAGGCTTTGTCTGCCTTGTATATTTGGGTATGCACTTTCTGAGCTTTGGAGTCACTGGGTTTTAGACTGCTCTGTAGGCGTGTGCACCCCGGACTGTGAGGTGTCTGAGCTATTTGCGATTCTGACTACCAACTTATGAAGTCTCTGAGCTGCTTTGGGAAGGCTTTGTCCAAAGGCGTAGAGGATCTCAGCTGTTTGGGGTTTGGGTGTCAGGAGTAACGTCTCTTACCGTTTTGGCCTTAAAGTCTCTGTCCAGGAACGGAGGGGTTTGGAACCTGGTAGATAGGATTCCAAAGCCGCGAACCCCACGTGCTGGTTGTGTGTCTTGAGCAAGTCACTTCTCTTCTGGAGTTGCACTATGTATCATAATGAATTAAATGGGGCCAATGGCCATCATGGGCAGTACCTGTGTAACAGTGTACTGTAACAGTGTAAAGGGCTGATTCCCAGCCATGGCTCAGCAAGTGTTTTCTGAGTACTGTTCTAGGAGTTTCGGACAGGACAGAACTGACAGAGCCTCTCCTTTCATAGAGGTGCTCGGTAAACACATTAGAGCACATCAAAGGTGGCAGGTGCAATGTAGACAGAAAAGGCTGGATCAGGGGAAGGGGCATGGGGTGAGGATGTTTCTGTTTTCCTCGGGGTAACAAAGGCAAAGGCAGGTCTATCTGAAAGGTGACGATCGCGCAGACAGCTGGAGAAAGCGAGGGAGAAGGCCATGGGATTACCTGAAGGAAGAGCATTCCAGGCGGAAGAAGGAGCAGATGCAGCAGTCCTGGCGGGGACATCTACTTGAGGTGCTTCTGGGTCTCAAGAAGGAGTCCTGTGATGCCCTGGCTTTGGCTCCGAGCACTCATTGAACTGGTGTCTGGTGCTGCTCTGGCTCTTTGTCCCACAGCTTGTGGTCCTCCCCGTTTCACAGATGAAGGACCCGGGGCTCCAAGATGTGTCTTGCACCTTCTCCCTGCTTATGCTTGACATTACCGAAGAGGGGTGAAACCTTCTAGTCCGTCATGAGAGACAGAGGGCTTGAGTGGTAGAGCCACAGGGAGGACACCATCCACACTGAATGTCAGCCAAACAGCCAACATCACTTATAATACGGGAGTCCTGCCCCTCATAACGTTTCTACTCTTGATGGGGGGCAGGGCTTTAGGAATGAGAAAGGGACTGGGGCAAAGGAGAGGGGCAGGAAGGAGAAGCTGGAAGACAGTGAGAAAAAACCCACTGGCTTCATCATATTGCTTGGATTTGGCCCAGTTCACCTTGTTTAACTGATCATATGAGGATATACTCACCTTTTCCCCGTCTCTGCCATTTCTTTCCTTCCCTCTCTCTTGGGCCTGAGCAGTTCAGTCCTAAAGCCACTTGGTGCTTGAGGACAAGACAAGTGTAGGCGTGTAGGGACATTCAACTTGCAGAGTCAGAGCGCAAGGCAGTAAGGAGAATACCCCTGGGTTTGGGCGAGGGTGCAGGCTAACTGGCTCAGGGATTCAAGCTTGAGTTGGGGTGAGGAGGTCAAGGGCAAGGGATGGGTCAGTGCAGCATGTGAGGAGGACCTCAGTGGAGGAGGGATGGCTTGTTTACGTTGGGAATTCATCACCTCAGCAAATGTTTGAGGATAGTGGGCGCCACGTCTGCCCCTTCTGGAAAAGGGAATTTCTGATATGGAAAAGAAGTAAAGCAGAACACATTCTGAGGTGTTCTGCTGGAATTGGAAGTTCTCCATGAGAAGGCCTGGTTTTCAGTAGATAAGTGTGCACATGTAGACAGATACTTACATGTAGATGTGGAAGCAGCAAGATCCCAATGGCAATAAGTACACCCCGTCCCAGATCCTAGCTTCCAAATTCCATTCTCCACTAAATGCTGGGTTCCCAGGCCGAGGAGGGAGAGTATAAATGAGGCTGGCTTCACTTGTCATGTCAGCAGTAAGGAAAAGTTCAAGGAATGAGGAGGATGTGTCAAGGGGACAGAGAATACAGCTTGAAGGCAAAGGCAATCCCACTTGAAAAACCAGAGACTCTTTCATTCTTCCAGGTTTATTGAGGTATTACCGACTCAAACCATGAAAGTTTCAGGTGCTCAATATCATGATTTGATACACATATATGGCAAAATGATTACCACAATACGGTTAGTTAGCACTGTATCCACTCACATCATTATGTTTTTAAGAATTTTTTGGTGATAACATTTCAGTTCTTCTCTCTTTTCCTTTTATTTCTCTCTCTCTCTCTCTCTCTCTCTCTCTCTGTGTGTGTGTGTGTGTGTGTGTGTGTGTGTGTGTGTGTGTGTTGTTTTGTTTTTGGCTGCTCTGAAGGATGAGGAAGTTCCTGGTCCAGGGCTCGACCCCACTCCACAGCAGCCACCCGAGCCATGGCAGTGAAAACACTGGGTCCTTAACCCACTGCGCCACTTAATTTTCAGTACATAATACAATATTAAGTATCGTCACCATGCTCTACGTTAGATCCCCATAACTTATTCATCTTATAGCTAGAAGTTTGTACCCTTTGACCACCATTTCCCCCAGCCCCTGGCAAGCACCATTCTAAACTCTATTTCTGTGACTTAGACTTTGTTCAGATTCCAGATGTAAGAGAGAACATGCATTTGCCTTTCTCTCTCTGACCTCTTTCACTTAGCCTTCAACGTCCATCCATGTTGTTGCAAAAGGCAGGACTCTACTTTTTATGGCTGAATAATACCCCATTGTGTATGTCACCACGTTTTCTTTACCCATTCATCCTTACTTGGACACTTACGTTAACATATGTTGGCTGAAGCTGCATGGTAAATGTTAAAGTTGGTGTTAGTCCTCCAGTTTACTTTTCGAAAATTAATTTGGCTATTCTCGTTCATTTGCCTTTGCCTTACCACAGAAAGTTTGTAATCAGTCTATATGTACCAAAAAATCCTGCTGGCATTTTACATTGGAATTGTATGACATTGATGGATCTTTTTGGGGACTGTTGACATCCCAATTATATTGCATTTATCAACCTATGAACACAATATGTGTCCCCATTTTGTTAGATCATTTTACATTTATATCTGTGTCATTCCTCATATTGTTGTGTCTTTTTATCATTCTTTAAGATTTTTATTTTTTCTATTGTAATGATTTATACTGTTCTGTCAATTTCTGCTGTACAGCAAACTGACCCAGAAGTGTGTGTGTGTGTGTGTGTGTGTGTGTGTGTGTATTCTTTTCCCAAATTATCCTCCATCATGTTCCATCACAAGTGACTAGATATAGCACCCTGTGCTATGAGGCAGGATTTATCATTTTCTGTGTCTCTCTGGGTGCAATTTTATGAATTCGTACTGCTCTTTTCAAAGAAACAACATTCGGTTTCATTGATTATATTTATTCTTCTTCTACTCTCTGTTCCAATCTCTATTCGTTTCCCTCCTGTGCTTTTGTACAGGACAGGGTGTGACCTCGCTCACACCATGAGGGCCCTTGCTTTTCCCCACATGAGCATATCATCTTTGGACATGGATATTCATGGGGAGCAGTTGGGGGGATTCCCCTTGAGTCTCCATAATCTTCCAGGAGAGCATGTTCAGCTTCCCCAGAGAGGCTGGGGAGGGGGCTCTTCTTTGGGGTAAACCAAGAGCTCCACCTCCTCAAGGGGGCGACTTGGGCCTCTGGCCTCAGAGAGACACACGGGAATTCTCTGCTAAAAAGGCCTCTGGAGGCTCAAGACAAAGTCCTCACCATGGCCCAGAAGGCTCTACAGGACCTGGCCCTCATTACCCCTTCACCAGATCTCCTACCCCTCCCTCCATCATGCTGAGCCAGCCAAATCAGCCTCCTCACCTTCTCACACATGACAGACTGAGTTACACCCCGGAACTTTTCCACTGACCCGTACCGAACTCGGGGGAGGGGGGGGGCATGCATCTCTTTCAGATGTTCCTCTCCTCTAGGTTTCCGCTCAAATGTCACAATCTTAGAAAGACCTTCCCTGACTGCTCTTTCTAGATAGGCCCCCTCCTCTCTATTTGACGATTCTGATTTAATTTTAATCACAGCAGTTACCAACACCTGACAAATCACATACCTTTGGGGGCTGAATAGAATAGACCCTCCATGAGAGCAAGGGTTGTTTTTCTTCTCTTTCCCAACACCCATAATTGTGCTTGACATATACTTTAGAGAGAAGGAATGAATGAGGTAAGGAATGAATAAACAGATGCAAAGTTCTTGAGGGAGGCATAGCTAGACAAGCCAAGAATTCTGCCAGGGAACATGTTCAGAGGTAACAGGATGGTGACAAATCCTGTGGACTTTATCTCACGTCCTCAGGGACAGAGAGACCACTGGGAGATGGCCTTTTTTTTTTTTTTTTTTTTGTCTTTCTGTCTTTGCTAGGTCCGCTCCCGAGGCATATGGAGGTTCCCAGGCCAAGGGTCCAATCGGAGCTGTAGCCACCGGCCTACGCCAGAGCCACAGCAACGCAGGATCCGAGCCACGTCTGCAACCTACATCACAGCTCAGGGCAACGCCGAATCCTTAACCCACTGAGCAAGGCCAGGGATCAAACCCACAACCTCATGGTTCCTAGTCGGACTCGTTAACCACTGCGCCACGACGGGAACTCCAAGAGGGCCTTTTTCCTAACAGAACCAAAGGTCCTGCTCTCTTTTTCCCCTAGTACTCACAGTCAAGGACAGAGGCCTGCCCCTCACCAGGACATCAGAGACCCGTCGGGACCTTTCTCCCCCCTGCCCCTTGAGGAACCCTGGCTGGCTTGCCGCACTACACCTATTCTATATTACCCAGGGAGGCGCAAGCAAGCCCAATGCCCAGCACAGAGAAAACGCTTGGTGCCACTACAAAGAAGTACATTTCTGTTTAGCAAGACTTTTTGCCGGGTCCAAGACTCCAGCGAATTGTGAGGTTTTAATCCTAACTTTGCCCTCCCTCCCTTTGGGGACCACCCTGGAATAGTCCACTAACATCTGCATCGGCTGTTCCCCGATGACACCACCAAGGGGCGCGCGAGATGGAACATCTGTCATGGGACGTACCACTGACAGGGCCGGAGGTAAGACCATTCACTCGGAAGGTACCATTAGAGGGTAGGAGGCGGTCGTTCTGGAATAATCCATCGTGTTCCAATACTGAGGGTTCACGTACACTGCGGAGGGCGTTAACCACAGTTCCCGGAGGAGGCTCTCATGGAGCCGCTGGGTCCATCCCCATTGTATCCTCTCCGTCTTCCCGGAGCATTCGAGCACGAGTACACACTGAATACCAGGATGCAGCCTTCTTTCTACCTACTCCAAGTTCACCCCTTCGTTTCTATATGGTCACCTCTAGCTGGGGCTGACGGCAACGGGGCAAGGGATTGGCTCCCGGAGGCGGTGGGAGGGGTCGGAAAGGATTATGAGTGATGATTGGTCAGGGCGAGATTGCTCTTCCGTTGTCCCAACCAGCGACGGAAGTCCTCTACTCCCACCCTCCGTAGTCGTCTGCCCAGTTCCGATTGGCCGTCTGTTTGGGGGGGCCCCGAGGTCGCAGAGTTGAAGCGCAGCGTGAGAGGTGAACGTATGCGTCTTTGCGCTTGCGCATGCGTGCGTGCGTGCATTTCCGTGCGCTTGCGCGTGCGGGTATTTTTCACACTACATTTTCTCCGAGCGGGTCTGTGCTACTGACTGTCCGGAAGGGGTATCGTAGCTGCCCCGGTCAGTAGCGCGGTTAGGCTCAGTCGCTGGCTGTGCGGAGTGACGGTGCTGTCTTCACGTGAGCTCTTTCAGTCTTGTCGAGCCCACATTCTGGAGCTTGTGGTTCCCCATGGTCAATCGCACAGATTCACGTAAAGTCCAGAGAGAGGTCTCTGAGTTTGTTTGGTGTCTCTCCCTGGGAAGTAACGTGTGTCATGCAGTTCGAAGCTATGTATCGCTACGCCTGACATCATAGATGCTAGTTGGGTCCATGTGATGTCTTTGAGCGCTTTGGGGAGTTTTTGGTGAACGGAATAGTTTATCTAACTGGATTTTGGGAGCCATGGTTCAAAGAGCCTTAGGCTTTGTCTGCCTTGTATATTTGGGTATGCACTTTCTGAGCTTTGGAGTCACTGGGTTTTAGACTGCTCTGTAGGCGTGTGCACCCCGGACTGTGAGGTGTCTGAGCTATTTGCGATTCTGACTACCAACTTATGAAGTCTCTGAGCTGCTTTGGGAAGGCTTTGTCCAAAGGCGTAGAGGATCTCAGCTGTTTGGGGTTTGGGTGTCAGGAGTAACGTCTCTTACCGTTTTGGCCTTAAAGTCTCTGTCCAGGAACGGAGGGGTTTGGAACCTGGTAGATAGGATTCCAAAGCCGCGAACCCCACGTGCTGGTTGTGTGTCTTGAGCAAGTCACTTCTCTTCTGGAGTTGCACTATGTATCATAATGAATTAAATGGGGCCAATGGCCATCATGGGCAGTACCTGTGTAACAGTGTACTGTAACAGTGTAAAGGGCTGATTCCCAGCCATGGCTCAGCAAGTGTTTTCTGAGTACTGTTCTAGGAGTTTCGGACAGGACAGAACTGACAGAGCCTCTCCTTTCATAGAGGTGCTCGGTAAACACATTAGAGCACATCAAAGGTGGCAGGTGCAATGTAGACAGAAAAGGCTGGATCAGGGGAAGGGGCATGGGGTGAGGATGTTTCTGTTTTCCTCGGGGTAACAAAGGCAAAGGCAGGTCTATCTGAAAGGTGACGATCGCGCAGACAGCTGGAGAAAGCGAGGGAGAAGGCCATGGGATTACCTGAAGGAAGAGCATTCCAGGCGGAAGAAGGAGCAGATGCAGCAGTCCTGGCGGGGACATCTACTTGAGGTGCTTCTGGGTCTCAAGAAGGAGTCCTGTGATGCCCTGGCTTTGGCTCCGAGCACTCATTGAACTGGTGTCTGGTGCTGCTCTGGCTCTTTGTCCCACAGCTTGTGGTCCTCCCCGTTTCACAGATGAAGGACCCGGGGCTCCAAGATGTGTCTTGCACCTTCTCCCTGCTTATGCTTGACATTACCGAAGAGGGGTGAAACCTTCTAGTCCGTCATGAGAGACAGAGGGCTTGAGTGGTAGAGCCACAGGGAGGACACCATCCACACTGAATGTCAGCCAAACAGCCAACATCACTTATAATACGGGAGTCCTGCCCCTCATAACGTTTCTACTCTTGATGGGGGGCAGGGCTTTAGGAATGAGAAAGGGACTGGGGCAAAGGAGAGGGGCAGGAAGGAGAAGCTGGAAGACAGTGAGAAAAAACCCACTGGCTTCATCATATTGCTTGGATTTGGCCCAGTTCACCTTGTTTAACTGATCATATGAGGATATACTCACCTTTTCCCCGTCTCTGCCATTTCTTTCCTTCCCTCTCTCTTGGGCCTGAGCAGTTCAGTCCTAAAGCCACTTGGTGCTTGAGGACAAGACAAGTGTAGGCGTGTAGGGACATTCAACTTGCAGAGTCAGAGCGCAAGGCAGTAAGGAGAATACCCCTGGGTTTGGGCGAGGGTGCAGGCTAACTGGCTCAGGGATTCAAGCTTGAGTTGGGGTGAGGAGGTCAAGGGCAAGGGATGGGTCAGTGCAGCATGTGAGGAGGACCTCAGTGGAGGAGGGATGGCTTGTTTACGTTGGGAATTCATCACCTCAGCAAATGTTTGAGGATAGTGGGCGCCACGTCTGCCCCTTCTGGAAAAGGGAATTTCTGATATGGAAAAGAAGTAAAGCAGAACACATTCTGAGGTGTTCTGCTGGAATTGGAAGTTCTCCATGAGAAGGCCTGGTTTTCAGTAGATAAGTGTGCACATGTAGACAGATACTTACATGTAGATGTGGAAGCAGCAAGATCCCAATGGCAATAAGTACACCCCGTCCCAGATCCTAGCTTCCAAATTCCATTCTCCACTAAATGCTGGGTTCCCAGGCCGAGGAGGGAGAGTATAAATGAGGCTGGCTTCACTTGTCATGTCAGCAGTAAGGAAAAGTTCAAGGAATGAGGAGGATGTGTCAAGGGGACAGAGAATACAGCTTGAAGGCAAAGGCAATCCCACTTGAAAAACCAGAGACTCTTTCATTCTTCCAGGTTTATTGAGGTATTACCGACTCAAACCATGAAAGTTTCAGGTGCTCAATATCATGATTTGATACACATATATGGCAAAATGATTACCACAATACGGTTAGTTAGCACTGTATCCACTCACATCATTATGTTTTTAAGAATTTTTTGGTGATAACATTTCAGTTCTTCTCTCTTTTCCTTTTATTTCTCTCTCTCTCTCTCTCTCTCTCTCTCTCTGTGTGTGTGTGTGTGTGTGTGTGTGTGTGTGTGTGTGTGTGTTGTTTTGTTTTTGGCTGCTCTGAAGGATGAGGAAGTTCCTGGTCCAGGGCTCGACCCCACTCCACAGCAGCCACCCGAGCCATGGCAGTGAAAACACTGGGTCCTTAACCCACTGCGCCACTTAATTTTCAGTACATAATACAATATTAAGTATCGTCACCATGCTCTACGTTAGATCCCCATAACTTATTCATCTTATAGCTAGAAGTTTGTACCCTTTGACCACCATTTCCCCCAGCCCCTGGCAAGCACCATTCTAAACTCTATTTCTGTGACTTAGACTTTGTTCAGATTCCAGATGTAAGAGAGAACATGCATTTGCCTTTCTCTCTCTGACCTCTTTCACTTAGCCTTCAACGTCCATCCATGTTGTTGCAAAAGGCAGGACTCTACTTTTTATGGCTGAATAATACCCCATTGTGTATGTCACCACGTTTTCTTTACCCATTCATCCTTACTTGGACACTTACGTTAACATATGTTGGCTGAAGCTGCATGGTAAATGTTAAAGTTGGTGTTAGTCCTCCAGTTTACTTTTCGAAAATTAATTTGGCTATTCTCGTTCATTTGCCTTTGCCTTACCACAGAAAGTTTGTAATCAGTCTATATGTACCAAAAAATCCTGCTGGCATTTTACATTGGAATTGTATGACATTGATGGATCTTTTTGGGGACTGTTGACATCCCAATTATATTGCATTTATCAACCTATGAACACAATATGTGTCCCCATTTTGTTAGATCATTTTACATTTATATCTGTGTCATTCCTCATATTGTTGTGTCTTTTTATCATTCTTTAAGATTTTTATTTTTTCTATTGTAATGATTTATACTGTTCTGTCAATTTCTGCTGTACAGCAAACTGACCCAGAAGTGTGTGTGTGTGTGTGTGTGTGTGTGTGTGTGTATTCTTTTCCCAAATTATCCTCCATCATGTTCCATCACAAGTGACTAGATATAGCACCCTGTGCTATGAGGCAGGATTTATCATTTTCTGTGTCTCTCTGGGTGCAATTTTATGAATTCGTACTGCTCTTTTCAAAGAAACAACATTCGGTTTCATTGATTATATTTATTCTTCTTCTACTCTCTGTTCCAATCTCTATTCGTTTCCCTCCTGTGCTTTTGTACAGGACAGGGTGTGACCTCGCTCACACCATGAGGGCCCTTGCTTTTCCCCACATGAGCATATCATCTTTGGACATGGATATTCATGGGGAGCAGTTGGGGGGATTCCCCTTGAGTCTCCATAATCTTCCAGGAGAGCATGTTCAGCTTCCCCAGAGAGGCTGGGGAGGGGGCTCTTCTTTGGGGTAAACCAAGAGCTCCACCTCCTCAAGGGGGCGACTTGGGCCTCTGGCCTCAGAGAGACACACGGGAATTCTCTGCTAAAAGGCCTCTGGAGGCTCAAGACAAAGTCCTCACCATGGCCCAGAAGGCTCTACAGGACCTGGCCCTCATTACCCCTTCACCAGATCTCCTACCCCTCCCTCCATCATGCTGAGCCAGCCAAATCAGCCTCCTCACCTTCTCACACATGACAGACTGAGTTACACCCCGGAACTTTTCCACTGACCCGTACCGAACTCGGGGGAGGGGGGGGCATGCATCTCTTTCAGATGTTCCTCTCCTCTAGGTTTCCGCTCAAATGTCACAATCTTAGAAAGACCTTCCCTGACTGCTCTTTCTAGATAGGCCCCCTCCTCTCTATTTGACAATTCTGATTTAATTTTAATCACAGCAGTTACCAACACCTGACAAATCACATACCTTTGGGGGCTGTATGATTTCAAAAGAATGTAAGCTCCATGAGAGGTTTTTTTTTTTTTTCTCTCCTGACACCGATAATTCAGTTTGATGCATCCTTGGAGGGAAGGAATGAATAGAGAGATTCAAAGTTGTTCAGAGAAGTAGAGCTAGACAGGCCTAGAATTCTGCCAGGGAACATGTTCAGAGGTAACAGGATAGTGACAAATCCTGTGGACTTTATCTCACATACTCAGGGGCATAGCAACCCCTGCGAGATGGACTTTACCTAACAAGCAAAGGTCCCGTTGTCCTTTTCCCCCAGTACTCACAGTCAAGGACAGAGGCCTGCCCCCTCATCAGGACTTCGGAGCCCAGTCGGGACCTTTCTCCCTCCTGCCCCTGAGGGACTTTGGCTGGCTTCCGCCAGTAGGCCTGTTCTGTATGACCCAGTGAGGCATAAACAAGCCCGATGCCCAGCACAGAGAAAACGCTTGTTAAAGCTCCCTGTTATAGTGGTGCCACTTCAGGGAGGTAAGTATCTGTTTAGGAAGACTTCTTGCCGAGTCCACCACTCCAGCGAATTGTGAGGTTTTCATCCTAGCTGTATCCTCCCTCCCTCTGTGGATCAGCCTGGAATGGTCCAAGGGCGTCTGAATGGGCTCTTCTGCGATGCCACCACCATGGGGCGCGCGAGATGAAACAGTTCTGTCCTGGGATGTACCACTGAGGGGCGGAGGTAAGGCCATCCACTCAGGAGGGTACCGTTAGGGAGGCGGCTCCATTATGGAATAATGCGTTATGTTCCAACACTGAGGGTCCCCTTAAACCACCTAGGGCATCAGCCACAGTTCCCGGGAGAGGCACGCATGGTGCCACTGGGTCCAACTTTCTTTGCTCCACTCTGTTCTCCTACAGCATTTGAGCCGGAGCGGACACTGAGTCCCATGCTGCAGCCTTCTTTGTATCTGCTCTAACCTCACCCCCTCGTTTCTAAATGGTCACATCCTACTGGGGTCAGCGTCGGAGCAGGAGATTGGCTCCGGGATGCGGGGTCAAGATTCGTTTTGGGTTATTGATTGGCCACGACGAGAGGCCAAAAATAGGTCTCGGGGTCCCAAAGCGGGGCCTGAAGTCCCACGTGCCACATTCCCATTGGCCGTCTCTCTGGTACTGGTCGCAGAGTTAGAATTTTGAGAGCTCTGTGTGCTTGTGCGTGCATGCGTGTGTGGCCGCGGTGACTTTTCCGGTTGTCCTTTTTTCTCCGAGTTGTATTCCACACCTAGCTGTTCTGCGAGGCATAGCTAGACGGGCCCAGGATTCCAACAGGGTACATGACAAAGCCCATGGACTTTATCTCACGTACTCACTGTCCTTGCGACCCCTGGGAGATGGCCATTTTCCTAACAGTACAGACGGTCCTGCTGTCCTTTTCACTTGTAATCACATTCAAGAACAACGGCCTGCCCTGCACCAGGATCTCGGAGCCCAGTCCTGCCTGTTGAGGAACTGGCTGGCTTCCCCCACCAGACCTAGTCAGTATTACCCGGGGGAGGCACAAGCAAGCCCAATGCCCGGCACAGAGAAAACCCCTTGTAAAGCTCCCTCTTTAATGGTGCCACTAAAAGCAGGAAGTTTTCCGTTTAGGAAGCCTTCTCCCCAAGTCCAAGACACCACTGAGTTGTGGGGTTTTCGTCCTATCTCGGCCCTCCCTGCCTTTGGGGACTAACGCGCAATGGTACACGAACGTCTGCATCTGCTCTTCCCCTATCCCACCACCAAGGGGCGCGCGAGATGAAACATCCGTCGTGGGAAGTACCACTGAGGGGCGGAGGTGAGACCATCCCACTCAGGGAGGTACCACTGGGGGTAGGAGGGATAATCCATTCTGAATAATGGAATAATCCGTTCTGGAATAATCCATTATGTGACAACACGAGGGTACCCTTTCGCCGCGTAGGGCATCAACCGCATTTCCCGGAGAGGCAAGCATGGCGCCGCTGGGTACAACCCCATTCCTTCCGCGCTCTCTTCCTGTGGCATTCGAGCACGAGTGGACAGCGAGTCTCAGGATTCAACCATCTTTGTATCGACTCCAAATCCACCCCTTCGTTTCCATATGGTCACAGCCAACTGGGGATCGCAACGGGGCTAGAGATTGGCTCCCGGGAATGGGAGACAGGGTCAGAAAGTATTCTGGGCGGTGATTGGCCACGGAGAGATTGCTCTTCCGGGGTCCAAACCGCTCCGTAAGTCCGCTACTCCCACCCTTCCTAGTGGTCGGCTCGGTTCCGATTGGCAGCCTGTCTGGGACTGGCACGGTGATCACAGAGTTGGAGGGCGGGGTGAGAGGTGTACGTCTGCGTTTGCGTCTCCGCCCTTTTGCGGGCTTGCGTGCGGGTACGGGGGGCGGGGACTGTCACGGTGCTTTTTCTCCGAGTTGTTCAACGCTGCTGACTGCCCAGAAGTGGCTTCGTAGCTGCTCCGGTCAGTGGCGAGGTTAGGTTCAGTCGCTGGTTGTGCGGCGTGACCGTGCTGTCTTCACGTTGAGCTCTTTCCGTCTTGTTTAGCCTTCAGTCTGGAGCTTGTGGTTCCACACCGTCAGTCGCACCGATTCGTGTAAAGTGCAGAGAGAGGTCTCTGGGATTGTTTGATAGAGAGGTAACGTGGGTCATGCAGTTTGGAGATGCGTATCGTTACGTCTGACATTACAGATGCTGTTTGGGTACAGCTGCTATCTCTGAGGGTTTGCGGGAGTTTTTGATGAGAGAGGTATTTTATGAGTGGGTTTTGCGAGCCATAGTACAAAGAGCCTTAGCCTTGATGTGCTTATATACCTGGGCGTGTGTCTTTTCTAAGCTTTTGGGTCGCTGGGTGTTAACGGTGTATAATCTGTGGAACCATATGTGTAAAGGACTGCTTCCCAGCCATCCTTCAACAAGTGTTTTCTGAGCACCTATCACGTACCTGAGTGCATCTGGGAGTTTCTGACAGGACAAAACTGACAAAGTTTCTCCTTTCCTAAGGTGCTCCGTAAACACATAGAGCAAGCACATCAAAGGTGGCAGGTGCAATGTAAACGGAAAAGGCTGGATCAGGGGAAGGGGCATGAGGTGAGGATGTTTCTGTTTTACTCGGGGTAACAAAGGCAAAATGATTACCACAATAAGGTTAGTTAGCACTGTATCCGCTCACATCATTATGTTTTTAAAAAGTTTTTTGGTGATAACATTTCAGTTCTTCTCTCATTCTTTTCTATTCCTTTCTTTTATTTCTTGCTCTGTTTCTTTGTGTTTTAGTTCATTTATTTGTTTGTTTTGTTTTGTTTTGGGCTGCTCCTGAAGCAAGCGGACGTTCCTGGGCCAGGGCTCGACCCCACTCCACAGCAGCCACCCGAGCCATGGCAGTGAAAACACTGGATCCTTAACTCACTGTGCCACTTAATTTTCAGTACATAATACAATATTAAGTATCGTCACCATGCTCTACGTTAGATCCCCATAACTTATTCATCTTATAGCTAGAAGTTTGTACCCTTTGACCACCATTTCCCCCAGCCCCTCGCAAGCACCCTTCCAAACTCTACTTCTGGTAGAGCTTCCATGCCTGCCTGCTTACATCTCTCATAAGCGTCCTATCTTAATAAATCTATTTCTTGCCTATCAAAGATAAATAAATAAACTCTATTTCTGTAACCTAGACGTTTTCAGATTTCACATGTAAGAGAGAACATGCATTATTTGTCTTTCTCTCTGACTTATTTCACTCACATATATATGCATATATATAACGTAGCAGGCTGGAGCCGATAATCCTTAGAAACTGTAGCTTGTTGACCTTACCTTGCATCCGGGAACTTGGATTTCAGGTGGTTTCCCACCGTTCCCTCCCCGAGAAGGGTAGGTTCCTCTTCCGAAACTGTCCAAACAATATGTTCGATGCTAAACGCCTGCTTGCCTCCCGGGACCCTGGAATCCTGGTACGTGCTGGGCAGAGAGTGTGCGAGGGACCAGTCCCCAGTTAAAAGCTTGGGCCCTGGGTTTCTCATGAGCTTCTCTGGCAGACAGTGTTTGAAGGAGCTGTCATGGCTCGTTGCTGGAGGGACAGATTGTGTGACTCTAGGGAGAAAGGACTCTCGAAAGCGTACGCTGGTTTCCTCTGGATGATGCCCAGTGCACCACTCCCCCTGGCTGTTTGTCTTTCTATCCTTTTGCAGTACTGATTCCTAGCCATGGGGATGACTGTATGCTGGGTCCTGTGAGCCCTCCTAGGGATTCACCAAAAGCAAGAGTGGTTTTGGACGTCTGAAACAGTGGGGGCAGCCATGAGATTCACCAGTGAGCTCCTGCCTCATTGATATGCAGTGAAAGCCTCGTTTGAAGGGTGGACGAAGCGGTAGGATGATGATCCTTTCATGCTCGGTGACTATGGATGTACCCATGCTATAGAGCAGCACTGAGCCACTGACGGGTGTGAGAGGTAACCGTTCCTTACTAAGTTAAAAGGAAAAGATCCAGAAGTTCCCTGGTTGCTCAGCGGGTTAAGGCTCTGGTGGTGTCACTGCTGTGCCTCTGGATACAGCTGCGGCAAGGGTTTAATCCCTGCCTGGGAGATTCCATGTGCAATGCGTGTGGCCAAAAAGAGGACCAAGAAATCCCGCATCAGAGGGTTAGCTCACTGCATCCCTGGGCTGCTTTGCTGAGCTGCCTGATGTGAGGGGGTACCTGTCATGAGCACCGGACTTTGGTGTTTGTTATTTCCTCTAGGCCCAGGCGGGGGGGGGGGGGGGGGGGGTGTCCAGGCCTTGGAAAGGTGACCTTCGTGTCAGCCAAAAATGTTAAAAGTTTGACTTGCTCTCTCCTACAACTGGGAGGACACAAATCTGTTTCTGGGACGGAGAAAGCTTCAGATAAACCCGAGCGAGGCAAGAAGGGAAAAAAGCTCTCCAGCCTTTTTTTCAACGTGGCTGCTTCTGTGGCAGCTTCTCCCAGCATTCCCACCAGATCTGCCTTGGCCAGGTTCATTCAACAGCCCATCCACTGGCTACATGCTTGCAACACCCACGCTGAGCACTGGCCGCTTGATGCTTAGGAAACATTCAGTACAGTTGCTCCAAGCATCGTGACCCAGGTTCAACTGTGAGGGCAGAACTGCGGGCAGTGGAGGTACCAGAGTGACACACACGTGTGTAGTAGGCATTGTGGCCGCGTGTATTAGGAGTTTCCGGAAAGAGGCGGGTATGACAGATGCAGTCCTCCTCCCCTCACAGGGAAGAGACTGACTCCACAGATGTCCTCGTTACCCCATTCTCCTGGGTCATTTTTACGCAGAAATAACTGGCTCAAGAAGAGCCGCCTTTTATTAACAATAGACCTGGAGTCAGGGTCCTTTGTTCATTGAGGAAACAGTCTCAGCACCGCCAAGACACTACATCTCAGCCTCCTGGGCCTAGTTTGGGGATGTAGGGATGATGTGGGCTGGAACCTGCAAGCAGATGACAGCCACCTGTTGTGTGAGTGATGGCGGGATTTAAGTCCTAGAAACCTAGGAACACAGAGGAGGGCACTGACCCCTGCCAAAGTATCAGGGGGAGGGGTTGTGGGTGTTTGGTCAAGACACACTTCTCAAGGGTGGGGAGGTTCCTGAGGGAGGCACCGTGATCTTCCAGTTTACAGACACACAGGCTGAAGGGCACCGACAGCAAAACCAGTGCAGCCATTTTCCATTCTCAGTCTTTGGGCTCCAGACCACCATGGCGGCTGGGTCACCTCCCGAGAGGCCATGCAGCCACTGAAAGCACCTCCTCTGCCTCTGCTCGCCTCTCAATTCCTAGTATCTGCTAAACAGAGGGAGACGGGTCGAGTCCTAACTGGGCCGTAACCGGGCCTGGGGGGTGATGGCAAAGCCTCTCTGGCATGGTGCAGTGCCTCCCTGCAGGGAAAGTCAACGTCCTGCCTGCCTGTTGGCTCTGAGGCAGGCCCTTCCCACCAGTGGACTCCAGGTCTCTGGGCTTCAGAGCAGCTCCCCTGAAGGCGACACAGAGAGGGTCTGAGAGCCGTTCACGGTGCCTTTGCCCTGCTGGGTGCCTGGACGTCACCGGTGGACACGGTACTGGGACAACAGTGACTGTCCCATCATGGAACAGTATCTGCATCTCAGCAACAAAAACCCAAACCAAGTTTGTTGTGAAGTGACGGCAAAGAAGACTGGCTCAGGAGTCTGACAGACCCGGGGCGTGACTCCCAGATCCACCCTCCACTGCATCAGCGACTTAACCTCTTTGAGCTTATTTCCTTGTCTGTGGAAGGCGGTGGGTTGATACTTACCTCTCTGGCCCTTGGGGAAATAAAACCGTGTCTGCCCTGCTCACATGAGCTCAAGAGCCAGGCTTGAGGAAGAGCCGTTTACACTGCACCCCTGTTAGGGACACATCAGTGTGGAGGGATCCAGGCCACGGCCCCAGGAGTCTACTCCACCCTCTGACTGGGGTGGCTGTGGGGTAGGGGGGGTGGTGCCATTTCCATCTTTTTCTTTGACCTTACGTATCAGAGACACACGCTTCATTTCATACTTAGGTGTGTTCTGCTTAGAGGAGTTGTAGTGAATGAAGGGGATCCTCACAGCTGAGTGTGTAGCTGGTAGAACCTACACACTCTCTCTCCCGGACCTTCTAGGAACTGGATCGTCTGGGTGCCTCCAGGGGTTGACAGCACCCTGTGCAGACACCTGAGGAGCTGCAGGAAGGCACTGGCACATGACCTTGGAGGGTCCCCCCATCCTGAGCAGGCAGCTGATCCCTGCCACCCTCAGGGCCCCAAGAACTAGAAAATCAGCTCCACTGCAAAGAGAGGAAAGTTACTGTACTTTCTGTTGTCCTAACAGAGAACTCCGACTATAAAATCGAGTGGGAAATAGTGAACGTGTCATCAAAACAAAGTCCATGGGCAGAGCAGATCGGGCCTGTTCCATTTACTGGGTCACAGACACCATAAAGTGACAGGTATCTCCCATGTTCTGGGTTATCCCTCCTCACTGTCAGGCAGGTGATCACCCTGGATCCATTGATAGTTCCAAAATTGTGATCTGATTCCAAAGTCCATGTTCAAAGGCAAAAGTGGGCCCAAATACAATAAGCAGAGAGACCTTTGCCATCTGTCCCCTGTGCTTATTAGCAAGGAAGCTTTTCCCAAAAAAGGCAGGCATCAGATTGCATTTCAGCTCAGCTCACTGTGAACCACAGTAAACCTTGTTTTGATTTGGGGAATTCAACAAGAAATCCCCACCACATCCCATTCTATAAAAGTAGGAGTTAACTGACTTCTCATCCAGGTGCGGCCCAGGTAAAATGGAAATTGCACCACCCAACGTGACACCGAACCGAAGAAGGAAACCAGCAGATGAGGATGGCGGGAACAGCACCTGTGAGGATGTGCAGTCTGGGAGTGGTCAGCAGGAACGATTGTGAGCACACTGGCCATGTGAGGTACAGAAAGGGGTTTGGGGTGGTTGGAATGTCAAGTGGGGGGAATGGAGCAGGAGGGGTCCGGTGAGGATCAGGCACTCAGGGGCACGCGACTCCTGATGTGCCTAGTCCAGGAGGCCGGACACTATCCCTAGAGCAGCGGACAGCCCCCACAGAGGTTTGAACAGGTGTGGCGTTCCTAGATTAGGACTTCAGAAAGGTTCCTCGGGCAGTGGAATGGAAAAAGGGTGGCAAAGGATCAGGATTGGTGGTGGTCGTGCAGGGTAGAGCTGAGGGTGACCTGGACTAGGGATCTCACTGTGGTGATGGAGAGAAGTGGCAAGATCTTGCCTAGACTTAGGAGCAGAAAGGCGGGGCTTGGTGCCCGAGGGGATGGTGAGACAGAGGCGGCAGGCACAGATGACTGTAAGGATCTCTGGCCAAAGCAGCCGGGGAGAAGGCTGCCTTGCACTGAGTCAGGCAAACACTAGAGGAGGTGCAGATGTGTGTAGGGACTCGGGGTGGATGGCTTAGTTTGGACGGGCTGAATGTTCCTTGCCTTTGGGATTCAAACAAGTATGACCTGAATGACGTGGGGGAGCTGACCTAACCTCTCTGTGCCCAAGACACCTCATCAGTGAGAGGAGAATGAGTCTGATGATGAAGAAAACTGCTTTCTGTGTCATTAATTTAGTCTAGGGGAATTTTCTTTTACACCACAAAGTACCGTTTGACTGTCAGTTACCCCCTAGGTACAATGGCAACGTCTCTACCTGTACGCATGTCTGCTGGGCTTTACATATCTGCTTTGTGTCTCCTCTCCGTGTGGCCACTGTGCATCATGTATTGCCAACTGTAAAACAAATAAATAAATAAATTTAAAATAACAAGTGTTTATTGCCACATGCATGTAGTGTGCCAATCCATCAGCCTGTCTCCCGAAGAAAGAGCTCCCTCAGACCCTCCAGTCTTCCCCCTGTAGCCCCTCACTCCTGTCAGATGACCAGGGAGGTCTGTAATCTGCAGGAGGGGATTAAAGGGATTAAAGTGGATCTGGAAACCATCAGTGTGTGGCGGCATAGCAGGGAGATGAGGAAGCCACTGACAATCCAGATTTGAAACAAGGACCACGAAAATAAAACCTTTTGATACCTATAAAGTGTTGTTCAAGTGTCGATGACTTCCAGGGTAAGAAGGGACCCTCTCTTCTTATCCACATATCTGCTTGGACAGGCACGAAAGATGCCTGGCTCATCTTTACCATTTGACAAGGCTGAACTTCACCTGAGCCCCGAAAGAGCCACAGAAAAGACATCTCTGCAGACTTCTGTGTTCCCGAAGTGGCTTACCAGCAAAGACCGGCCTTCCCTTTAGGACTTAGGTAAGGCTTGCGGTCCACTCTTTGTCCTATTTGCCATAAGCCTCTCAGGTGTCCCATGGGTGTACCCTGCTAGCAGGCCAAACACAGACCTTCCTCCGAGTCCTTAAAGGTCAGACACAGACCCTCAGCTCCGTGTTTTCTGTCTCATGAATCGTAACTGAGATTCAAAGTCAGCCCTCCTGAAACCAGCTAGTCACAAAGACAAACATTTCCTGTTCAGTTGATTAGACTCCCCCCTCCCCCGAATGTTTCCCACAGTAGCACTGTCTATTAATCTCTCTCAAGTCCAATGCAAAGCCACCCTGCTGACACAGTCTGCTCTTCAGACCTGGGGTGGTCTCTCCATTGCAATCCGTAGAATAAAGTCAGTCTCTAGGTCAGTTCTGTGTCTTTCCACGTGTGAGGTGTCACACTGACTGTGAGTTGCAAGAACTGGTAAGGAAAAACTCTAGTAACCGGAGCCGTTTCTCGCAAGGACACACAACACAAATTACCCGGCAGGCACAAAAGCCCCACCTTCCAGCACCAATAGGCTACCACCCAGACGCACCGTCTGTGAGGTCACCTGCGCTACCCGGAAACACTTCCCGCGACTCTGGAAGCTATTACGGCTTCCAATCGCCAAGCTGCTGGGACGGGGGCTCCGGTACGCGGCCGAGACGGTCGGCTTCTGTCTTCTGTGCTCCGAATCCCCAGGCGCTAGTGCCGCTGTCCCCGGGTCGGAACCTACTCTCCTTCCGGTCGCTCCCGGCTGCCCCCCCCCGGGACAGCCGCAACAGACCGGGTGCCCAAGAGGACCCCGCCTCCCTAAGGGGGTGTGGCCGAGGGGGAGGGTCCCATCCCTGTGACGTCAGACGCAGGCCCTCAGACTCCACCTCCCCTTTGGGACGCGTAACCTCTCTAGGACTCCGGAGGACCAACCCCCCCACCTCTGTGGTCTTAACCCTTCTATTCCCAGGGGCCAAGATTCCGAGCCTGGGCTAAGGATGGGAGGCGGTCCGCTGGCACCGGGTTGGCGGGAACCTGATCCGGAGAAGGAACGTGCGTGAGAGCGAGCGCAGGCGACTGACAGAGGAACCGACAGCAGACGGAGGGAGAGTTCTCCCTAGGACCAGACCGGTACGCCTTCGTGTCTCAGGACCAGAATTCTCTTTAGCCAAGTAGGATAGGTGCTCTCTGAGAGAAGAGTTGTTTCTGTCCGACGCCTCATCTCTTCGGGATCAGAATTGCTGTCGGACAGTCTGGGTATGGCTAATGTTCTTTTCTAGCTGGGGGTTGCCATTGGTAACCCGAGAGCGAGGTAGTTGAAACTCCCTATGGGACCGTCAGAGAAATTCTTTCTCGAGGCTGTGTTAAAGAGGTCATGATGTGACATAGGAATAGACATACTTTTGATAGGCTCTTAGATTCCTGCATTGGTGTGCAGTTATTCCGACAACTTTTATCACCTGACTCAACTTGCAGCAGTGTGGAAGCAGTAAAAGGAGGAGAGCATCTTTTCTTGTCTTGTTTGGAAAGCAGGGGATCTTGGGCAGTGGACCTGCACTGTACCAGAAATTTGTTTCGAGAGGGTTGGTTTGGGGTTTTGTTTGTTGTTTTGTTTTGTTTTGTATTATTGCCATGCCTGTGTCATGCAGACGTTCTTGGGCCAGAGGTGGGACCTGTGCCACAACAGCGGCCAGAGCGACAGCAGGGACAGCACCGGCTCCTTAACCTGCTGAGCCACCAGGCAGCTCCTCCAGAAATGTGGATGTAAGATTAATTAGGGGTTTCCGTTTGTATTTCCAACACCATTTTCCTACATAGACGTATCCCTACTGGGCGTGTTGCATACGTTGTCTATGCGTTGGGGTTATTTTGCTTGCTCGGTGTTCAAAAAGAGAAAAGTGAAATGGCCTGTGCCTGGTCTCTTGGAGTGCCAGCAACAGAGAAGCCGCACCAGAAGAAAGGATTTCCATATTTTAAGAAGTAGTATTACACCAGCTCCCTCTGGGAAGGGAGTCTCCTGCCTAGAACTTGTTGGCATTCGATTAACTGTTTTGTGAGTGGTCGTGTCAGGGAAACAGTGGTTTTACTGTTTTTAGTTGAATATTGGCGACATTGCACATTGTACTTGTCATTGCATGAAATGGGTAAGTAAAACGGCAGATCCTAGGGATCCCTTTTCTTTATCCGGCATGTGGGTGCGATGCAGGCTCAAAATGCGAACGTTCGGTTTAGGCGGGGCCGACGTGCAGCCTGAGAAACTGTAATGTTTATGAAGTGGGGGGTCGAGGTGCCAAGAGGAAATCTGTGCTTTGTTAGAAGATTATGTATGCATCTAGGTAGTAGGTAGAGCCAAAGGACGTATAAGGTGGTGAATGCGAATGAAAACAGGTGAGTCCTTTAAGAGGGAGAGATCGGTGTGGTGAACAGTGCTGGGACCTTTGTATTTTAACAGACCTGGGTGAACATTGGTCGCGACCACTCCCCAGTGGTTGTGACCTTGAGTGGGAGTAGGCTTACCCTCTCTGATCCTCAGTTACCTCATCTGAAGATAGGGACACTAATATTATGTATGATTGCACCCCCGCCCTCCAGGCGGAGCTTGCCTGACCACCTGGCTTCCAGGGTTCTGGGCTGTGTCCCAGGGCCCGCCGTCTCCCACCAGCCCGGGCTCTCATCACGCCGGCTTCCCTGTTGTCTTCAGTTCAGCTCCCTGCCCACCAGACTGTGAGCTCCTCCAGGCCCATCTTCCTGCATGAAACGAGCCTGTGCGCACAAAGTCTGCCAAAGCACGGATCCCGGAGCCTGGTGCCCCACAGATGCTCTAACACGTTGACCTCTGTCGTCCTGTGAGTGATGATGGCACGAGTAACACGGGGTGCACACAGAGAGCGGTGTAGCTGCTGTGCTAGGGTCAGGCCCTTTGTTGGAAACAACACATCGGAAAGAGTGTCTAGAGCACATCTCTCAGGTTCGTTTTCTCTTGTTCCGGGAGGTGTGGTTTCTTGTATCCCCACCCCGTGCAGAACCCCATGGTGCCGGTGCAACACCCACATTGCCCTTCCTCGTTCATAACTATTACACCAGCCGTGTCTCTCCTGAGCACATTTTGCCAGTGAGTGAGCAGTGAACAGCCTCTGCTCAACTTGCAGTTCCTTTGAGTGGGTGAGGGGCATCTCGTCTGCTGCGGCCACCCTGTCCCGAGTTTCCAGTGGTCCGTCTCTTCCCTACTTTTCTTCCCTTTATTCCGTATCTTGGATAATCTTTTCCCTCTCAGGGTGGAGGTCTGCCCAAACTCGCAGCTGCATTGGGCAGTTTGCAGAGGGCACTGATGAACAGAAGCACCCTGGGTGACTACTTGTTGAATGAAAACAGCCCGGACAGCCCGGCTCCTTTGTTTCCTGGGTCAGAGGAGTGGCCATCACTCAGGCTGCCCTCAGCCGGATGGACAGTGCCAATCAGTGTCTTTGGGCAGGTCCACGTGGGCGCTGTCACTCATGGAAGGAGACTGCTGTCCCCATCTTCCTCTCGCCTCTGTGATTCTCCTGCTCCTTCTTCCCCCCCGCCCCCGAGCCCTCCTTTGCACTCCCACTGCTGTCTGTGTACACGTGCACCGTGCCTGAGCCCGCCCTGCCACCCACTTCATGTGGGTGACTGTGAATTACCTTTCCCATTAGGCCTGTTGTCTCTTGGCTCACAGCCCAAAGCAGACTTCCTGTTCCACTGAGTCTGGATTTCTGTTTTCCTTACCCTTCCCTTTTTCCTTTTTTTGGCGGAGCAGTATGGCATCTTGCTAAAGGACACTAGCTCTGATTCTAGGCAACCTTCCTTTCAGCCCCGTTCTGCCACTTGCTGTCGTATGGTCTTGAGAACTTTACTCGGCCCGCTGTCACCTGAAGAGGGGTTAATCCTTCTTGATGAGGAGGCCACCCGAAAGGGTGTTACTTGTGAATATGTCATAAGCTTCATGGAAATGTGCTGGCACGTTCGTTCCCCGTCATTACAACTGCGGATGCTGCCACGGGGCGGGCTGCAGGTCGGGCCTTACCCTGCATGAGCTCCAGCAATGAACTTCAACGTCCCACTAGACATCTCTGTCCAGCCCTAGAGGCTCTCTGTTTCTCTGGCCCAGTCCTCCAGCTTCTCCCCCTCGCCTGGAGGAGCTCTCAGCAGGCAGCTGGCACTTCCATTGCGGGTCTCCCACCTGGGGACCAACAACCGACGAGAGCTTCTGTCTTGTGCTTCCGTTCTGTCTGTGCCAGTTGTGTCCACGGGTGAGTTGGGGCTGCTTCCCTTTCCGAGCCATAGGCCCAGTGTTTCTGGGAGGCCTGCGTAGAGGAACGGGGCCAGGCATCCTTCCTCCTGGGAGACCCTAGTTCAGGTTCCTCAGTGCCTTGACCCTCAGCCTGGGTACCAAACCGCCCAGCCTTCTGCCAGACGGGGTGCTTCACCAGCAGGAGAGAGGGAGAACCTCCAACTAGAGATGCGACAGGAAAGCGGAAGAGTGTTTCGGAGGCTCCCAGCACGGTGGTTAGGCGAAAAGTGAGACTCTCATCCCCACCTGACATAGACCTGAACAGATTCAGACAGGGGTGCTGGTGTGTTGCCACATCCTGAGCGGGCCTTCCTTTGGGGACCAAACAGCGAGCAGTAGCCAGAGGAGGTTCAAGCGCAGAGTGAGCATTGGAAACCCTATCAGCATGAGACTTGATCTGATCCCAGGAAGGTCCTCATCTTTCCTGCCTGGAATTTCTGGATCATTCTGGGGCATCCTATGGCAAAGGAGATGGATTCCTAGTGGACCTTCGCTCCTAGATCAGAGCTTCCGTGATGCGTGTTATTACTGTCACACCCTGTCTCCCGCCCTACTTCGTTGTCAGTGGGGTACCCAGTGTCCCTGTACTATGCATGCTTTGCTGATGTCCATGTGCTTCTGTGCCATTTTATTGGCTGCCTCCAAGAAGCAGCGCTGGGGCTGCCGGAAGGCGGAAGGCTCGTGTGCTAGGCTGAGCTCCAGCTTTGATGGTATGAGGCCAGTCAAGCCGTGGTGAGGGGGTGTGGAGCCAGAACTGGGGGAGGGGTGGGGTGGTTCACCATTTCACGGAATTCTCAGTGTCAGTTCTTGCAACCCTGAGGAGCTCACCGGACGTGAAGGTCTTCCTGCTCCATAGCAATGACTCTTCTCCCTTGAAGGACCTTCTGACCGCTTCTGTCGTTGTTGATAGCAAATGAATACACACACTAAAGGAAACTAACATCAGAATCCAAGTTTGTTCATCTTGTTCTGTGCTAGGTGAAGTCTGAGGTTACTACCCTTCAATCCCAGAGCAGCAGATCCAAGTTTGTAAAGAGGCGCTCTCAACTGCGTAGGTTTGCAACAGTGCAGGGTGGAGGGCACAAGAGCACACCGTCTGGTCACTCTTGGTGGCTCTGCGGCCAGACCGGCCTTCACATGGCCCAGGTGGACAGGAAGGAAAGGGGCCCTCCGGCCCAGGGAGAGTTGTAAGCAGGGTCTGCTGTCTACAGCAGCTGGTCCTGCAGCTGGCGCTGGTGGCCCTGGCGTAGGGGGCCAGGGGACAGTCCTCAGGGTCGGTGCGTGTGAATCGCACTTTCACGGCTGCTGCATGGGATCCACATTCGGCCTCATTGAGTTGTTCAGGAGTGGTCTTGGGGGTTAGGACTTGTGCCTTTTCCTCGCAGGAGGCGTGACTGCTGAATCCACTTTCTCCCCACACACAACGTCCAGTGATGTGCACCCAGCAAGCGCCCGTGGGATCCTTCTGAACGGAAGAAATTCTGCTCTCTGTCAGCCTGTGCTGTTAGGTGTCCCCAGGAAACCCACGCGTCTTCTGCGGACAGACCTGGCTCGAGAACAGGTACGTTTATTGGATTCCGAACTTGTGGTCGCATCAGGGAGCGCGGCAGCTCACCTGACCCTGCCAGGCTTGTCTCCCAGCCGGAGGGTCGAAGGAAGGGCTTTTCCTCCTGAAGGTCAAAGGTCTAAATTCAGACAGTCATTTGGGGTGTGTTTAGCAAGGGTAACGTGGCATTCCACGTTTATTGACCCTTTACCAGGTATCAGGCAGTATTCTCCATGTGTCTCTCTATCCCCTGATCTAATCCCCTCTCACAGACCCCTCGTTTTGCAAGGTTTCCGTGCTCATTGCCAAGGCGAGAAAGTGGAATACGGAGAGGTTGGGGGACCCGCTCTGAGTCACACAGGCCATCAGAGGAGGAGGGACACCCAGACGTATGCATCCAGGACTCAGAGCCCACACACTTGACTTTTGAAGTTAAAGTTGACATGGGGTACTATATTCCTTTTAGGTGCACAGAAAGGTGCACAGTGTGTTTATACATTATGAAATGAGGACCACGATGAGTATGGCCACCATCTGTCACCATGCAGACTTATCACAATATTGTGGACTCTCTCTCCCGCATTGTATGTTCCGTTCCCCTGATTTATGTAGTTTATGACTGGAAGTCTGTATCTCTTAACCCCCTTCCCCTCTGGCAGCCACCGGTTAGTTAGATATGGAAGTACCTCTGACTCTGTTTCCGCTTTGTTCTCTGTGTTCGCTTGATTTATTTTTGAGGTTCCATATGGAAGTGTAATCATGTGCTATATGGCTTTCCTCCCTGTCTGACTTATTTCCCTTAGCATAATGCCCTCTAGGTCCTTCCGTGTTGCTGCGAATGGCATGATGTCATTCTTTTTTTACGGCTGAGGAACATTCCATCATGTATATGTACACACACGCACGAACGCACAACACTTTTTTGTCCATTCATCCATCAGTAGGCACTTAGGTTGCTGCTATATCTTGGCTCTTGTGAATAATGCTGCAGTGAACAGAGGAGTACATATATCTTTTCTGATTTCTTATTTGTTGTTGTTGTTTTGTTTTGTTTTCTTTAGATAAACACCAAGAAGCAGAACTGCTGGATCATATGGTAGTTCTAGTTTTTCTCTGTCGAGGAAACCCCATACTATTCTCTACAGTGTCTACACCAATTTATATTCCCACCAACAGTGCATGACGGCTCCCTTTTTTTCCTCATCCTCGCCAAGATTTCCCCTTCGTTGTCTGCTTCAATAATAGCCAGTTAATAGGCAGGAGGAAATATCTCGTTGTGGTCTTGACTTTTCTTTTCCCTGATGATTAGTGGTGTTGTGCATCTTTTAATGGGCCTGTTGGCCATCAGTAGATCTTCTTTGGAAAAATGTCTATCAGGGTTTGGGCCCATTTTTGGTCTGTTTTTTGTTTTGTTTTGTTTCGGCCTTTGCTAGGGCCACTCCCACAACATATGGAGGTTCCCAGGCTAGGGGTCGAATCGGAGCTGTGGCCGCCGGCCTACGCCACAGCCACAGCAACGTGGGATCCGAGCCTCGTCTGCCACCTACAGCACAGCTCATGGCAACGCCGGGTCCTGAACCCACTGAGCAAGGCCGGGGATTGAACCCGCAACCTCGTGGTTCCTAGTCAGATTCGGTAACCGCTGAGCTACGACGGGAACTCCCCTTTTTGTATTTTTTTTTTCTTTTTATATAGAGTTCTATGAGTCTTTATAAATTTTGAATATCTGTCTCTTTCTAGATATATCCTTTGCAAATATCTCCTCCCTTTCAGCAGGATGCCTTTCTGTTCTGTTGATGGTTTCCCTGGCTGGGTAAAAGCATTTTAGTTTCACGTGGTCCCATTTGCTTATCTGCTTCTGTTGCCCTTGCCTGAGGAGACCCATCCCAAAAATATATCGCAGAGACCTACGTCAAAGAACATAAGGGCTCTGAGTTCCCCTAGGGGTTTTTTTCATTTCAAGTCCTACATTAGTCTTTAATCCATTTTTGGTTGACTTTTGCATATTGTGTAAGGAAGTGGTCCAGTTTTCCCAGCACCATGTGTTGAAGAGATTGCCGTTTCCCTGTTGTATGTTCTTGGCTCTGTTGTCATCCATTAATAGGCCATGCAGGTGTGAGTTTGTTTCTGTCACAGCCCACACTCTTGACCATCACCGAGCAAGCATACCCGCCCTTAAGGCTGGAGTGAAGTGGGAGGAGCCGGTGACTGCAGTGTACCTACCCAGCTGGCGGCACCCCATCCGGGTAAGACACATCACAGGACCCTGCCCACAGTGCACTGGGGCAGGGGTGACCATCCCCACCCGGCACAAGTTCACCAGGGTGGTGATGTGATGGGTTCGCTCCAGCAGCCAACCCAGATCAGTCCTGCCAACCACAGTCAGTCGTTTAGCCAATCATGAAGGTTTTCACTGTGTCCCTTCCATGCCCACTCCGTGCCAGGCTGGCTGGCTGGTGAGCAGGAGTTGCAGAGCCAGTCACCGCCATCAGGAGCCGAGTCTTTAATCAGACAGAGAGCTAACACCCACCTATGTCGTGGATTCTGGGCCGCAATCTGAGCCACGGGCACCCAGAGGCCAGAAAATAGTGACGGGGAGTCGGCTTAGGGTGTGATGGCCAAATAGCAAATCTGAATGTACCTATAGCAAGTAAAGGTATTAAATCATTAAGTGGAAAACCTTCCGACAAAGGGAAGTCCTGGGTCCGCTTACTTCATTGCTGAAGTCTATCAAATGTTTATGGAAGAAACAATGCCCATGTGTCACAGACTCATCCTGAATATAAAGGACAAGGGACTATTTCCTGCCGAACTCATCCTATGGGGACAGTTTTACCCTGCCACCAACACCACAAGCAACCTTTAGACTGCTATCTATCAGTAATAGCAATACACGGATCATCAACCAAATATCAGCAAATCAGGGAGTTCCCATTGTAGTTCAGTGGGTTACAAACCCGACTAGCATCCATGATGCGGGTTCGATCCCTGGCCTCGCTCAGTGGGTTAAAGGATCCAGCATTGCCGTGAGCTGTGGTGTAGGTCCCAGACTTGGCTCAGATCTGGCGTGGCTGTGAGCTGTGGCATAGGCCGGCAGCGGTAGCTCCGATTTGACCCCTAGCTTGGGAACTTCCATATGTCCCAGGTGCAGCCCTACACAGAAAAAAAAAGAAAGAGAAAGAAAGAAAGGAAGAAAGAAGGAAGGAAGGAAGGAAGGAAGGAAGGAAGGAAGGAAGGAAGGAAGGAAGGAAGGAAAGAAAAAGAAAATAGCAAATCCAGCAACATTTGCAAAGGGCTGTGAAACATAACTAATCGAGGTTTATCCAGGATTGCAATGTTGGAATAACAGTCAACCTCAGTTAAGGTAAACAGCATATTAACATGGTAAAGGACAAAAACCACCTGTCATCATCTCCATAGACAAAGCAAAAGCATTTGACACAATTCAAAACCCATTCATGGTGACGACAGTCAGGCAACTTGGAATAGAAGGGAGCTTCCTCATTCTGACGTGGGACATCCTCAAGAAACATCGGCTCTGTCGCTTCATATTTAGCACCGTGAGAATGAATGCTTTCCCCTTGAGATCTAGGACGAGGCAAGGCTGTCTGCTCCAGCCACTTCTATCCAGCTTTGACGGAAGGTTCCAGCTGGAGGATCATGCAAAACCAGAAATGAAATCATCAAGAAGTTAGGAATTCCCATTGTGGCTCAGTGGCAAGGAACCCGACTAGTATCCATGAGGACGAGGGTTCAATCCCTGGCCCCGCTCAGCGGGTTAAAGGTCCGGCATTGCTGTGAGCCGTGGTATAGGTTGCAAACGTGACTCAGATCATACGTTGCTTTGGCTGTGGTGTAGGCCGGCAGCTGCAACTCCAGTTCGACTCCTGGCCTGGGAACGTCCATATGCTGTAGGTGTGACCCTAAAGAGGAAAAAAGAAAAAAGAAAATACATCATGGAGAAATTAAAAAGGAAACCCACGTGCATGCAAATATGTGTCCTTAGATGTTCACAGCAGCATTGACTGTAATCTCCCCAAGGTGGAAACCCTCTCAAGGTCTGTCAACTTGTGCATGGGAACAAAATGTGCCATGCCCATACAGTAGAATCGCACCGATGGATAGAAAGGGGCAAACTTCCGGTTGCTGCTACAACATGGGTGAGCCTCCAAAGCACTATGCTAAGCGAAAGAACCCAGATGCAAAAGGCCACTTACTGCAGGAGTCAACTTACATGACATACCCAGAAAGGGCAGATCAACCGACCCAGAAATTAGATTAGAGGATACTTGGGCCTGGAGGTACTAAGGGGAGTTGACCGCTAAGGGGTACAGGGGACTCTTTCGGGGGTGCTGGCAATGTCCCACAGCTGGGTTGTGGCGATGGTTGCACAACTGTGTAAATTTGCTGAAAGTCACTGCATTGGTCCCATTGCGTGGGTGTGGTTTGTGGTAAGTAACTTATTCCTCAGTAAAGCTGTTTAGGAAATGTAATGCCAGTGTCCAAGTCAGTCATGCAGGAAAAGATATGCCAGTGATGTTGTGACAATAAGGATCCCCCCCCTCTTTCCATGTTCTGGGTCCTGCCTCCACCATGTGTGCTAGACGCTCCCTCCAGATGGAGCCACTGGGCCAACGGGACAGAATTGCTGGGGGAGCGCACATGGACTCGTGTGTCTGTGTGTGTTCATCCGCAGGCACCCTTTGTGTGAGCACAGTTCAGTGGCTCACGGCAGGCTCCCACAGTTCATCCTTGGTCTGAAATTCCACCTAGGAGCTTTTCCATTCTTCTCCAATCCCAGGGCCCCAGCGTCCGTTTCCCTGGGAACCGATCTCAGCCCTCAGCTCCACCCTCTGGTCACAGGAAGACTTGCAGTGTGTAGAGGGGGTTGTGTGTCCACCCCCCCCCCCACCCCACCCCATAAGGGCCCCGGCTGAGCTCAGCAACTCAGGCGGGGGTTACACAGCAGGGCAGTAACCAAGGCAACGGAACTCCAGCCTCCTCCCCCCAGGACCCAGGCCCGTTCCCTCCCCTTCCCTCCTCCTGCCTGGGGACCAGGTATGGAAGGGGACTTGGGGGCGTGGACACATTCCTGAGTCCCTGAAATGCTTCTGAACGTGGCTGTGAAATAAAATCAGTATGCCAAAGACAGCTCTTGAAAGAGAAGACACACAAGGGAAAAACTTTCATTTGTAGCAAACATGAAGTCCAAGGTTTCATCGAGAACCAGGACAGGGGTATCAGCACGGGATTGTGCGTCTCAGCCTAAGCTGTGCATCAGATCTGCCCTGGGGAGGCTTTACAGGAACAGGAGAGTCTGAGGCAGCAGGTCTGGACTGTGGTCCCAGCATGAGCACTATCTGAGAAGTTCCCTTAGGAAAGGCAAGATTGCAGCTCTGGAAACAGAGCCATCCTTATAGGAGGAAACCTAAGATCGGACACTTGAGAGTCCTCTTTACAAGGAAAGGAAGGCAGGCTTTCATCCTGACCTGCTACGCTTGCCACATGTCTCTGGCCGAGGAAAGGGACAACGTGTCCAAGGAAACATGTGTTTTAAAAGTGACCTTGTACCAGCTCTTCTCCCTGTTCCCGAAACCAAAATTTTGCAGTTAGCGTCCTGCATTGGCTAATGAAACTAGGTGCTTTTTAGTTCTCGTCAGGTGCCTTGTGCTCAGTTCCTTGAAAACGTTTGTGAAACACTGTAGGCATAACTTCATGCACCAGATCAGAAGAGTTCTCTGACAATGAAAGATGCTGGGAATTGTATCCATGCATGTAGAAGGATCAGCTCTCGCCTCATCTGCTGAGGGTGCTGATTTGCTTTGGAAAACGTTTTATCATTATTGTTATTGGTTTGGGGTCCCCCCCCCTTTTTTTTTTCCTTTTTCGTACCGCACCTGGGGCATATGGAAGTTCCCCGGGCTAGGGGTCGAATTGGAGCTGCAGCTGCCATGGCAACGCAGGATCCCAGCTGTATCTGTGACCTACGCCACAGCTTGCAGCATCGCCAGATCCTTAACCCCCTGAGCGAGGCCAGGCATCCAGCCCGCACCCTCATGGATACCAGTCGGGTTCTTAACCCGCTGAGCCACAACGGGAACTTCCCTAAAACTTAGGAGCTCAATCTGACTCCCTGCTCAGTCAAAGACCAAGGAGGACCAGGGTGTTTATTGTGAAAAATACAACTGAGCAAGCCATTGTTTCATGAACACCCACCTCCCCAAACTGTCTCTTTCAGGGTCTCTTCTGGAGATTCACCTGCGCATCCCCAAAGGATGGGCTCACACTGCCGTGTCCTGACTCATCGAGTTTAGACCTTGTCTGGTGAGTTCTAGCAAAAGACAAGGCTTTCAGCCTCAGGCGCGTTGGACCACGTGCCCAGGTTCTCCTTGGAGGTCCTGTGAGGGCCCACCCAAAACCGGGCACAGGCCCGTGCTCAGGACGCGTTCAGAGTGTGTCTACCAAGAACGAGGTTTCACAGAGGAAGGTCCCCACGTCCTGGGCAACGTCAAGATCGAGGGTTCACCCTTGCCACAGCAGGTCCAAGGGAGTCAGGGCCCGATGGAGATCACACCCAGCGGCAACCCCGGGATTTGGGTGCAAGGCACTGGGTGGATGGCAGTGCCCATCCATGAGACGGGAACACAGGTTGGGGCTACCAGCAGATGTGCAGGGCTTGTGGGAGATCTGAGTGCAGATGCCTCGTTGGTCCCGGCCTGTGGCAGTGGTGGGGCAGGGGCACGGGGACCTCTGGGGACCAGCTGAGATTTCTTGGGTGCCTTGGTGGTGGGAAAAGCCATCCGCATGCTGCGGGGTGCACATGTCAGATGGGTAAAGGCTCTGGGGTGAGGGTGGGGGTGAGGGGGTCACCCAAGGATCATGTATAGCATGAGAAGAGCACAGGCCAGAGGGTGGAAACCAGCCCAAGATTTAGGACGGGGTCAAAGGAAATGGACCGACAGTGAGACAAGTAATGATTGAGTGTGAGGGAGGAGGAAAGCCAGAATGGGCTGCTGTCCCAGGTTCTGACAAAGGAAAGTGTTTTGAAAAATGGACTGACAGCGGTTCTCTGGTTCGGCCGCATGGAACTCTTGGGAGGCGTTGGCAAGGGGGTGTGCCGTGGATGGGGGCCCATTGGGCAGGAACCAAATAAGGATGATCCTGGAGCATCTTTCAAGAACCTTGGCTTGAAAGGAATCAAAGACGCAGGTGAGTAGAAGCAGAAGGCTGTGTGCTGTCAGGGGCTGTCAGTTTCTGTCCCCCAAATGAGAGGAAAAACACCCAGGATGCCGCTTCTAGAAACTCCTAAGGATCCTCAGGACAGCTGAATAGAGAGGACAGATGGAGAGAGTTGGGAAGAGCCTCACAGGTGTGTCTTCAGGTTGAGGTGGTGGGGAGCGGTGGCTTCAGTGCAGCAGTGGGGTTGCAGGAAGACGTCCATCCTCTCCCTCCAGGCCCCCCTCTTGCCTCGCAGACCCTTGTTGACAGGAGGAGCCGGTGGGGAGGGGATGCCGAGATCACAGGCTCACTCATGCTCCTCAGACTCCCGGGCATCTCGGTGTATTTATCCTCCCTGACTGATCTGATCCTCCTCGCGCGGGTCCACCTTCCACACCGGTTAGTAGGAAGGGGAAACCCCACTGAATAGGTTTCTAATCAGGTAAGCGTGGTTGGATGCAACCAAGCGAACGGTCCACATACACAAATGCTCGCTCAGTCGATTCTGGCGGAAACGCTCAGGCTCGCATTTCCAACCCACCTCCCTTCTTTCCAAGACGGGTAAGGAGTATGTGTGTCACTTACAAGTCTCGTGGTGATGCGGGAAGTGGACCGATAACATGACACATCGGTGTTGCTCATGGTGGCCTGGGCGGTCCCTGAGGGAAGGATGACCCTCCCCTCCAGGGAGCTGGTAGCCTGACCTGCACTGCCCATGGGTGGGGCTGGTGAAACTTGCATTTTTGTCTTTCTCCTCTTGGTGGGGACCTGGAGCTCTGAGGAGGACTCAGCCCTGCTCACTCTGCTGGCATCTGCAGACCCAGGGCGTCCACTCCACAGCCTCAGCTGCAGGCTCACCTTCTCCAGTGCCTGCTTAGGCTTCCGTAATAACCCCCTGGCTCTGGACTCGGGGAATGCAGAGCCCTGGGATCTCACCTGCACCACAGTAGGAACCAAGATCAGCTCCAGAAAACAAAACTCCTGAACTGCAGCCATCTCTCTGCCCAGAGACACTCTTGGGTCATTGTACAGCATGTTCTCCTGTGAGTCCCAAGTGATGGAATGCGGTGAAATCCTCCTGCCCTTGGTGCCCCTCTTCATTTCTTTCTTTTTTCTTTTTTGTGTGTCCTGGGGCACATGGAGTTCCCAGGGCAGGGATCCAATCCGAGCTGGAGTTGCATCCTACACCGCAGCTGCAGCAACAGGTGGGTCCTTAAGCCAGTGTCCCCCCCTCCCGGGTTTCAACGTTTGAGTCCCTGCTGCTGCAAAGACACCTTCAATCTCGTGGCGCCACAGCAGGAACTCCCTCTTCATTTCTTTACACACCTCCCCTGTCTCAGCTGATTGACCTCTGCCTGCACTTCCTCTGCGGGCTCTTCGCCCCGCCCCCCCGTGGTTTGGGCGGACCCTCTTTCCTTTGGCTTGTCTTTCCTTTGACCCAAGACTTCCCACACCACATCCCAGTCAAAGGGGGCACACTGTAGGATGTGTACCTTGTTGGCAACAACAGGGGAATGTGTTGTCAGGTAACCCCCGCCCCCCAAATATAAAGAGAAACAGGGTAAAGAACAGAATGGTCAAAGGTGCCTGGGCTGTTGCCTAAAAGGGGCGCCGAAGAGTGTCTGCGGGATCAAGAAGTGTGGATCGGCCTTGACAAGACCAGATTGTGTGAAGTGATAGGGACAAAAGCTCCACCGAAGGGGGGTTGAGGAGGTAATGGTCTCCGTAGAGGTTGAGGCACTTTTGCTTTGAAGGGCAACAGATCATGTGCCAGTAGCTGCAGAAATGCGTGGTGAGGGAGGTGGGTGTCTCCTCTTTGTTGTGGAATGCTCCGATGTGGAGGGAGCAGGTGATGGTTCAGGGGAGAGGAGTGATAACTGCAAGGACAGAGTCCCTGAGGAGGTGGAAGGCACGGGACCCTGGACAGAGGTGAGGGGCTGAGTGCCGCCAGGAGCATGTGTGCATAAGGGCAGCAGAGGGCCAGGGTAGAAACAGGCAATAGGAATGAGGAAGTTTGAGAAGCCCCATGGGATTGCTTATGTCTTCTCAAGAATTAATTGGGGTCAGGGGTGGTTAGAATGGAGGAGGATTGGTAGTGAGTAATGCAGTGGTGTAGGTAGGTGAAAGTGAAAATGAACAGCAATTCTCTCCTGGTCAAGGATTTAAGAGAAAACAATAAAACAATTCAGTGAAGTTGTAAAGCGTTGTCTTCCATGCTCAGGTGGTCTGATACTAGCAGGGGGTGAGTAGGGAAGAAGACTCAAGAACCCAAGAGGTGTGTCTGTGAGGGAGAGTCTCCAGCCCTGGGTCGGCTGAGTAGCGAGGGGCCAGGTGGACGGTGGGGAAGGCCGTGGGCTGGAGGCTTCCGGGAGGTTGAGGCCACCGCTGCAGGGGCACTGGAGGGAGGCAGCTGGCCTGGACCACCGGGACTTGGTGCTGGGAGTGAAGAGACAGGCAGGCTAGAAACAGACATCGTGAGGTCTTCCCTGTTGCCTAGGGAATGACCGTGGGCGAGGGTGGGGGGGGAGTGCTGGGGTCGGGGAGAGGAGAACATCGCTGAGGACCGAGAGGTTCCGGGTGACCAGGTGAGCCTCGTGAGCCCTGAGTTTGCAGATGGGTAAGAGGAGTGCGTTCTAAGGGAAGGGCCAGTGAGTGTGCCACCGCACGAGCGCGTTCACAGTTCAGGCGTGCGCAGGAGAAGCACCAGGGGATTGGCACGTGTCCCGTACGTGGGGCGGCCGGGGCAGTGGGCGACAGGACCCAGACACCGCCGGTCCAGTCGCTTAGCCGACAGACCACAGCGGGGCCGGAGAGGACCCTCCTGGCGGAACGGGTCTCGGAGACCGGCACTGATCTCCCCGAGCCCTGGAGCGCTGGCCCAGAGCCCGCCAATCAGAGCGCAGCGTCGCGTACATCCTGGGCGCTGGGACTTCCGGCCGCTGTTGCTATGGTTCCCGGGGCGGGACTAGAGGAGGCTGGGTGTCGGGGCTTGTTCCGCCCGGCCGGCTCGGGCAGTTCTCTTCCATTCTGTGCGCCATCACAGGAGGGTCCGAGGGGAAACCCCTAGGGGAGCGGGACTCAGAGACTGGCACTGATCTCGCTGGGCTCCGGCGCGCAGGCCCGCCAATCGGAGGGCAGCGTCGCTAACTCCTTGGGCGCCGGAACTTCCGGCCGCTGTTGCTATGGTTCCTGGGGCGGGACTAGCCGAGGCTGCGGTGCCGGGGCTGGTTCGGCCGAGCCACCTCGAGCGGTTCGGTTCCGTTCCCTTCCGTTCGGGTCCGTGAGCTTCACTGGCATTCCGCCCTAGCTTCCGCATCCGCGCTGTCCGGGTGCTCAGCGCGGAAAACCAGTGGAAAAGGTGGATTTAGTTCCTCGGTTTTGCCGATCCAGTTTCTCTGGTCTGTAGGTGGCAGTGTTGCTTCGTGCTGCCGCTCGGCCCATTTCTCCCCCGCCCTTCGTGCTTGAAAAAACTCTGTTTAGCCTTTTGAGCAGCGGCTGGTGGATTTCTTTTCTTTTCTTTTCTTTTCTTTTTTTTTTTTCCGCCTGCTCTGGCAGGCTCTCCGGTTAAAACTGGCTTTCAGCCCTTCGGCGGGGCCCCTTGTCCAGATTCTCTGCTGGCTTTCAGCCCCCTTAGGCGGCGGGGCCCCTTGTCCAAATTCTCTGCTGGGAGACCGAGCCGGCTAGCTTTTCAAATTGGCTTCTCTTCCTGAGAAGGGTGACTGGGTTGCTTAGCAACTTCTAATTCGGCTTTTCTGGACGGTCTTGTCATTGGCTTTCTCCAGTCGATTGGGGGTTTATAGATCTTTAATGCTATATTTTTTAACTAAGACATTCGCTTAAACTCCACTGTATTTTATTTGGAGAAGAAATAATAGAGAAACAATTTCGGTCACAGTCAGATAACCCAGTGATGACCATTAATAAGAGTTCGTGATAAATTTCTTCACTTAAGGGTGCAATTGTAAACACACTGAGATTCATATCACATTATGATTTAAACATGTTTTGTTTATATCTGATAAAGTATGTTAAAAAGTTATTTGAAGAGACCCGAAAAAAATTTTTTTCAATTCTCTCCCGAAAGAATCCGTAGTCTAAAAGAGTAGAAAAGCTATATGTAATGACTGAGTTGGAAAGAATGAATAATTCCGACCCCCCACCCAAAGGTAAATATAATCATCCTAAGGACAGGTGCTATGTCTTTTGCTTTGTTTTTGCTTATCATAGTATTTGCAGCATCAAGAAAACAGTGACTGGTGGTGTGTTCTCAATTCATATTTGTTGAATAAGTGAGTAAGTACTTGTTTTCTTCCAGGTGCTTTTTTTTGTAAATATGTCATAACACTGGTATACTATATGACCCGTTTTCTGTGTGGCTTTTCCCCTCTTTTATAGCCTTTTCTTGTTGAGTAATAACTGTTATTCCCCTTTTAAAAAATTTTGTAGGCTTTTTTACCATCTTCCCCAGTGAGTCTTTTTTCATTCTTGCATTGGGAGCAGGAACGCGTCCCGCAAACCATTGTGCAATATAGTCTGACAGACATGGGACCTGAATTTTGGGACTCTCTTTGAGGAGCCCCAAGACCCTTGACAGTTTCCACAGGCGTAAAATGAGGGCGGTAATACCATCTATTTCATGGGTAGTGGTCAAGCATCAATTACCCAACAAGTTCTTAGCTTGGCACTTACAGCTATTATGTTATTATTGTTTGTGCTATCTCAGTATGCCCTATAAAGTGTAGTAGGTAAAGATTTTCAATCCACAATACGTGGTGTGATAAAAATGTTCTCTAAATTTATAGCAGATATCTGTTCTTCACCTATCCATTTCTGCTTTTTGATAGAAAATTCATGCTAGTAATTTGTAGAGAAAGTATTTGCACCGTTGCTGTGGCTCTGGTGTAGGCCGGTGGCTACAGCTCCGATTAGACCCCTAGCCTGGGAATCTCCATATGCCGCAGGAGCGGCCCAAGAAATAGCAAAAAAAGACAAAAAAAAAAAAAAGTATTTGCAGGGAAAACAAATTGATATATTCTTCAAGGTTAGCAATCAAAAAAATGGAGTATTTTTGTACATAAATATTTTCACCATCTCTGATTTCTTAAATAATAGATTTCCAGGAGTAGATTTACTGGATTGAGAGGCATGAATACTGTTATCATTCTTGGTACACAGTGCCAAGACATAATACTCATTTGTATTGCCATCCAGAATTCTATGAGACGTCTTCGTTTTCATATCCTCACTAGCATTTATTATCATTTTTGAAATAATTAGCTTATTGATTTTAACAGTTGTGTGTGTGTGTGTGAGAATTGACCCCCATTTTGTCATATATATTGCACATACTTTTCCTGGGTTTTGCCTTTTAATTACATGAGGCTTTTCAGATGTACACATAATTTTATTTTTAAGTAATCTTATCTATATACACAAAGCTCAGACTAGGGAACAGACCCATGAAACAAAAGGAAATTCCTTGGCTGACCAGTACGCCAAACAGTTTGCTTTCATCCAGGTATCGTTTATTAAAGATGAGAGTCCTGTTGTGGCTCAGCAGGTTAAGAACCCTACTAGTATCCATGAGGATGTGGGTTTGATTCCTGGTCTCACTCAGTGGGTTAAGGATCTGGCATTGCTGCAAGCGGCGGCATAGGTTGCAGATGCGGCTCCATTGCAACCACTAGCCTGGGAACTTCCATATGCCGCAGGTGCAGCCCTAAAAAGAAAAAAAATATTAAAGATGGTCTGGTTACTCCAGATTGTTTCTATTAAATTTTAAAACAACCACAGTGGCAAGCAGTAGATTGTGTAAAAAAATATTGGAAGTACAGTGATTTTTTTTAAAAAGTTAAATATTGAATTAACATATGATGCAGCCATTCTACTTCTGAGTATATATCCAAAAGAATTGAAAGCAGTGATTCAAACAGGTATTTGTACTCCCATGTTCATGGCAGTACTATTCACAATAGCTAACGTGGAAGCAAGCCAAGTGTCTGTTGATGGAGATAAATGTACCACAAAATGTGGCATATTCACATAGTAGAATATTATTCAGCACTGAAAAGGAAGTAAATTCTGATACATGCTACAACATGGATAAACATTATGCTACGTGAAATAAGCCAGCCACAAAAGGACAAATACTATATGATTTCAGTTATACGAGGTACCTAGAGTAATCAGATTCATACAGACAGAAAGAATGGGTGGGAATGAGGTATTTAACTGGTACAGAGTTGCAGTTTTGCAGATGAAAGGAGTTCTGGAGGTGGGTGGTGGTGATGATTGCACAGCAATGTGAATGTTTTTTGTTTTTGTTTTTGGTTTTTTTTTTGTCTTTTGTCTTTTGTCTTTTGTCGTTGTTGTTGCTATTTCTTGGGCCACTCCTGTGGCATATGGAGGTTCCCAGGCTAGGGGTTGAATCAGAGCTGTAGCCACCGGCCTACGCCAGAGCCACAGCAACGCGGGATCCGAGCCGTGTCTGCAACCTACACCACAGCTCACGGCAACGCCGGATCGTTAACCCACTGAGCAAGGGCAGGGACCGAACCCGCAACCTCATGGTTCCTAGTCGGATTCAATAATCACTGAGCCACGACGGGAACTCCGCATGTATTTTTTTCAATGAAAGTCTTGTCTAGATATAGGCCCAGGAGTGGGATTGCTGAATCATGTGGTAGTTCTATACTTAGTTTTCTGAGGTTGGTTGGAGATTTTTTAATTGGATTGTGGAGGATGTTTTTAGGGGAGGTTAATCTGCTACACTTTATAACCCTGAAAAAAACTGTAAAGGTGGGCCATGGACAGAAACAACAGCTTCAAGGGCCCAAAATATTGACACACTCAAGGAATGCTGGAACTCCAGAGGCTGTGTTTTCTGTCATCAATTCACATGAGAAATCATGCTGGCACCTAGGGGATGCCCTTGTACCATTGTCAATGACAACTGACATTGCACATATAACCACCCATACCTTTCTTATGTCTTTTTGAGAACCAGCACATCTGTGAAGCCAACCGAAACATTCATTGAGTGAATAACCTAGTCCTGACCTCTGGGACCAATGACCATCACTGGGTGGCTGAGAACAGGACCCATTTCCCAGAATATCCTCAACAAGGATATAGTCCTGGGGATGTATTTTGCCCCAAGGGCTAGTGATCATTTTTCTTTTTTTTTTCTTTTTGTTATTGTTGTTGTAGTTGTTGTTGTTGTTGTTGCTATTTCTTGGGCCGCTCCCGCGGCATATGGAGGTTCCCAGGCTAGGGGTCGAATTGGAGCTGCAGCCACCAGCCTACGCCACAGCCACAGCAACGCGGGATCCGAGCCACGTCTGCAACCTACACCACAGCTCACGGCAACGCTGGATCATTAACCCACTGAGCAAGGGCAGGGACCGAACCCGCAACCTCATGGTTTCTAGTCGGATTCACTAACCACTGCGCCACGACGGGAACTCCTCTTTTTATTCTACTCACATCAAATCAAGACTGGAAGCACTATCCTGCCCAAAAAGAGGACTCAAGCTATGATTAAAGAACAGAAAACCAAAGAACAAACTGTTTACCCAACCCACTATTGATGGGATCAGTCTTCTTGAACCAGTTCCTGAATCTTGTATCTCCCTGTTGTTTCCTCTCCCAAAAGAACTGGCTGAAGATGAAAGGAGTCCATCTTGTCTAAGAAGAGACACTGTAAAATAATGAACTATACGCCAATTTTCCTTGCTTCAAACCTTGCCTCCTTGAACTTTATTTCTCTTCCTTTCCCTCCTCTAACTTTTTTGTTATCTCCTCCCACCCTGGAAACTGAACAAACAGCATGGCACACCAGAATCACTCTCCAAGAACTGTTTTGACACCTGCTGGAATGAAACTACCAAGGATCCAAGCAAGAGGCATGAAGAAATTGGAACAAATTCCCAACCTTACCATCCACACTTGTGTAGCAGTTAAATAAAATGCAATCTGGCAAATACTGGTCTCCTCCTTTCCCTATAAAAACTCCAATTCTGCTTCAGTTCAGGTAGTTAATTGGTCTATAAAGTGATGGACATTAGCTGAACAAAGCCTTTAATGGCTATTTGAATCACATTAAGCATATTTTTTTCTCAACAAATTCTACCGTTAATTTGACCCCAATTTTCTAGCAGCCAAAGCAAAAAGTTCTACAGGATCACTTGCATGCATTACAGTCACCACTGGGTCAAAACAAACCATGTTCTCAAGGGAAGTACCAGTGTTTCTGGTAATGAGATTCAAGTGAAATCTGTCCCTAGAATCATCATAGGCTTCCTTCTATGTGTACATCCTTAGCAGTGATCTCTCTCTAAGCAGCAGTTTTCTTTCTCATCCATTAAGTGGAGTAATTAGAGTATACTCTATGATAAGGTTTCTTATCATAGAGTATATGATAAGGTTTCTGTCATGAATGAGACTACAGTATGTATAAAGGACTTAGCATAGTGCATGAGACATAGTATATACTCAATAAATCTTAGCCATATGATTTTTTAAAAATAAGAGCACTAGCTCTGGAATCATAATTTTAAGGGGAGTAAAGAATTCCCCTACATCCTTAAAATGCTAAGGGTGTCTGTGCCAAGATAACACAACCTAATATATTTAAAAAATTAGGAAAAAATATGATTTTCTATTTGAAAAATACATATGATGGAAAGTTCATTAAACTAAAAATAGGACTCAGATTTCTTTATTTTTTTTATTTTTATTTTTTGTCTTTTTGCCTTTTCTAGGGCCGCTCCCACGGCATGTGGAGGTTCCCAGGCTAGGGGTCGAATCAGAGCTGTAGCCACCGGCCTACACCACAGCCACAGCAACGCGGGATCCGAGCCGCGTCTGCAACCTACACCACAGCTCATGGCAATGCTGGATCCTTAACCCACTGAGCAAGGCCAGGGATCGAACCCGCAATCTCATGGTTCCTAGTCGGATTCATTAACCACTGCGCCATGACGGGAATACACTGTATATGAACTTAGGGCCTAAATTGCTGACCCACTATTGGAATTAGGAACATAGTCAGTGGGCAGTAAGCACTATGTAGGGAGTAAATCTGATCTAATTGGAATGTCCTTTCTCTTCCCAAGTCCAGCTAACACTTTTGACTCTGTTTGGCATGCCTTATGTAAATGAAAAAAGTTACATATTTTCTACCAATAAAAAAGTTTTCTTGTAACAGCGCTATGCAGAAATGATCTGAATTTATACTGACAACTTCTTTTCCATGAAAACATCATTTGATTGGACATGTAGTTCATCACTAAAATTTTCCTCCTGTAGGGTTTTGGGGAGGGCCTTGGGCCAGGGCTCAAGAGAACTTTCCTTCTAGTTCCAGCTCTACCAGCCTTAATTATTTTTACCGTGAGTCACTTTGCTTCTCTGGGCCTGCTGTTCCCTCAGTTTTAAGAAAAGGAGCCAGGCTAACTTACTAGTTGAACATGGGTGGGCATCCAGGAAACAGTGTGGTGAGAAAGCCCTTTTCCCAGTACAGTAACTTCAGTAACTCTCTTTCTTCTTTTATATACTAGATTCCCTTCCCCCAGGAAAGGTTTTTTGTTTTTTGTTTTTTTCCTGAAACAAAGATTTTTTGAAATCCACTGGTCTACAGATCTCTAAGATTTCCTCTGTGCACAGTCTCCCAGACATGAAAAGGAGGATGGAGAGGAATGAAATTATAAATGTGGATCAACTTGGCCCTCCTTAGGAGTGGCAGGCAACTAAAAAGTAATCTCTAAGCTTGGGTCCCTAACAGTGTCAAGTTACTACACCAGCCCTTGTCTTAAAAGATACTTTGAAGAGAAACTTATATCTTTTTAAAAGCTAATGGGTTTTTTGCTATTAAATAGAATAAACTGTGCCCTAATAATAAGTGCATGGGCTGCAATAACACTGAAAACCAATCTTTATAGAAATCTGCGTCCCGGAGTTACCGTCATGGCGCAGTGGTTAATGAATCCGACTAGGAACCATGAGATTGCGGGTTCGATCCCTGGCCTTGCTCAGTGGGTTAAGGATCCAGCATTGCCATGAGCTGTGGTGTAGGTTGCAGACGCGGCTCGGATCCCGCGTTGCTGTGGCTGTGGTGTAGGCCGGTGGCTACAGCTCTGATTCGACCCCTAGCCTGGGAACCTCCACATGCCGTGGGAGCGGCCCTAGAAAAGGCAAAAAGACAAAAAATAAAAATAAAAAAAATAAAGAAATCTGAGTCCTATTTTTAGTTTAATGAACTTTCCATCATATGTATTTTTCAAATAGAAAATCATATTTTTTCCTAATTTTTTAAATATATTAGGTTGTGTTATCTTGGCACAGACACCCTTAGCATTTTAAGGATGTAGGGGAATTCTTTACTCCCCTTAAAATTATGATTCCAGAGCTAGTGCTCTTATTTTTAAAAAATCATATGGCTAAGATTTATTGAGTATATACTATGTCTCATGCACTATGCTAAGTCCTTTATACATACTGTAGTCTCATTCATGACAGAAACCTTATCATATACTCTATGATAAGAAACCTTATCATAGAGTATACTCTAATTACTCCACTTAATGGATGAGAAAGAAAACTGCTGCTTAGAGAGAGATCACTGCTAAGGATGTACACATAGAAGGAAGCCTATGATGATTCTAGGGACAGATTTCACTTGAATCTCATTACCAGAAACACTGGTACTTCCCTTGAGAACATGGTTTGTTTTGACCCAGTGGTGACTGTAATGCATGCAAGTGATCCTGTAGAACTTTTTGCTTTGGCTGCTAGAAAATTGGGGTCAAATTAACGGTAGAATTTGTTGAGAAAAAAATATGCTTAATGTGATTCAAATAGCCATTAAAGGCTTTGTTCAGCTAATGTCCATCACTTTATAGACCAATTAACTACCTGAACTGAAGCAGAATTGGAGTTTTTATAGGGAAAGGAGGAGACCAGTATTTGCCAGATTGCATTTTATTTAACTGCTACACAAGTGTGGATGGTAAGGTTGGGAATTTGTTCCAATTTCTTCATGCCTCTTGCTTGGATCCTTGGTAGTTTCATTCCAGCAGGTGTCAAAACAGTTCTTGGAGAGTGATTCTGGTGTGCCATGCTGTTTGTTCAGTTTCCAGGGTGGGAGGAGATAACAAAAAAGTTAGAGGAGGGAAAGGAAGAGAAATAAAGTTCAAGGAGGCAAGGTTTGAAGCAAGGAAAATTGGCGTATAGTTCATTATTTTACAGTGTCTCTTCTTAGACAAGATGGACTCCTTTCATCTTCAGCCAGTTCTTTTGGGAGAGGAAACAACAGGGAGATACAAGATTCAGGAACTGGTTCAAGAAGACTGATCCCATCAATAGTGGGTTGGGTAAACAGTTTGTTCTTTGGTTTTCTGTTCTTTAATCATAGCTTGAGTCCTCTTTTTGGGCAGGATAGTGCTTCCAGTCTTGATTTGATGTGAGTAGAATAAAAAGAGGAGTTCCCGTCGTGGCGCAGTGGTTAGTGAATCCGACTAGAAACCATGAGGTTGCGGGTTCGGTCCCTGCCCTTGCTCAGTGGGTTAATGATCCAGCGTTGCCGTGAGCTGTGGTGTAGGTTGCAGACGTGGCTCGGATCCCGCGTTGCTGTGGCTGTGGCGTAGGCTGGTGGCTGCAGCTCCAATTCGACCCCTAGCCTGGGAACCTCCATATGCCGCGGGAGCGGCCCAAGAAATAGCAACAACAACAACAACAACTACAACAACAATAACAAAAAGAAAAAAAAAAGAAAAATGATCACTAGCCCTTGGGGCAAAATACATCCCCAGGACTATATCCTTGTTGAGGATATTCTGGGAAATGGGTCCTGTTCTCAGCCACCCAGTGATGGTCATTGGTCCCAGAGGTCAGGACTAGGTTATTCACTCAATGAATGTTTCGGTTGGCTTCACAGATGTGCTGGTTCTCAAAAAGACATAAGAAAGGTATGGGTGGTTATATGTGCAATGTCAGTTGTCATTGACAATGGTACAAGGGCATCCCCTAGGTGCCAGCATGATTTCTCATGTGAATTGATGACAGAAAACACAGCCTCTGGAGTTCCAGCATTCCTTGAGTGTGTCAATATTTTGGGCCCTTGAAGCTGTTGTTTCTGTCCATGGCCCACCTTTACAGTTTTTTTCAGGGTTATAAAGTGTAGCAGATTAACCTCCCCTAAAAACATCCTCCACAATCCAATTAAAAAATCTCCAACCAACCTCAGAAAACTAAGTATAGAACTACCACATGATTCAGCAATCCCACTCCTGGGCCTATATCTAGACAAGACTTTCATTGAAAAAAATACATGCGGAGTTCCCGTCGTGGCTCAGTGATTATTGAATCCGACTAGGAACCATGAGGTTGCGGGTTCGGTCCCTGCCCTTGCTCAGTGGGTTAACGATCCGGCGTTGCCGTGAGCTGTGGTGTAGGTTGCAGACACGGCTCGGATCCCGCGTTGCTGTGGCTCTGGCGTAGGCCGGTGGCTACAGCTCTGATTCAACCCCTAGCCTGGGAACCTCCATATGCCACAGGAGTGGCCCAAGAAATAGCAACAACAACGACAAAAGACAAAAGACAAAAGACAAAAAAAAAACCAAAAACAAAAACAAAAAACATTCACATTGCTGTGCAATCATCACCACCACCCACCTCCAGAACTCCTTTCATCTGCAAAACTGCAACTCTGTACCAGTTAAATACCTCATTCCCACCCATTCTTTCTGTCTGTATGAATCTGATTACTCTAGGTACCTCGTATAACTGAAATCATATAGTATTTGTCCTTTTGTGGCTGGCTTATTTCACGTAGCATAATGTTTATCCATGTTGTAGCATGTATCAGAATTTACTTCCTTTTCAGTGCTGAATAATATTCTACTATGTGAATATGCCACATTTTGTGGTACATTTATCTCCATCAACAGACACTTGGCTTGCTTCCACGTTAGCTATTGTGAATAGTACTGCCATGAACATGGGAGTACAAATACCTGTTTGAATCACTGCTTTCAATTCTTTTGGATATATACTCAGAAGTAGAATGGCTGCATCATATGTTAATTCAATATTTAACTTTTTAAAAAAAATCACTGTACTTCCAATATTTTTTTACACAATCTACTGCTTGCCACTGTGGTTGTTTTAAAATTTAATAGAAACAATCTGGAGTAACCAGACCATCTTTAATATTTTTTTTCTTTTTAGGGCTGCACCTGCGGCATATGGAAGTTCCCAGGCTAGTGGTTGCAATGGAGCCGCATCTGCAACCTATGCCGCCGCTTGCAGCAATGCCAGATCCTTAACCCACTGAGTGAGACCAGGAATCAAACCCACATCCTCATGGATACTAGTAGGGTTCTTAACCTGCTGAGCCACAACAGGACTCTCATCTTTAATAAACGATACCTGGATGAAAGCAAACTGTTTGGCGTACTGGTCAGCCAAGGAATTTCCTTTTGTTTCATGGGTCTGTTCCCTAGTCTGAGCTTTGTGTATATAGATAAGATTACTTAAAAATAAAATTATGTGTACATCTGAAAAGCCTCATGTAATTAAAAGGCAAAACCCAGGAAAAGTATGTGCAATATATATGACAAAATGGGGGTCAATTCTCACACACACACACACAACTGTTAAAATCAATAAGCTAATTATTTCAAAAATGATAATAAATGCTAGTGAGGATATGAAAACGAAGACGTCTCATAGAATTCTGGATGGCAATACAAATGAGTATTATGTCTTGGCACTGTGTACCAAGAATGATAACAGTATTCATGCCTCTCAATCCAGTAAATCTACTCCTGGAAATCTATTATTTAAGAAATCAGAGATGGTGAAAATATTTATGTACAAAAATACTCCATTTTTTTGATTGCTAACCTTGAAGAATATATCAATTTGTTTTCCCTGCAAATACTTTTTTTTTTTTTTGTCTTTTTTTGCTATTTCTTGGGCCGCTCCTGCGGCATATGGAGATTCCCAGGCTAGGGGTCTAATCGGAGCTGTAGCCACCGGCCTACACCAGAGCCACAGCAACGGTGCAAATACTTTCTCTACAAATTACTAGCATGAATTTTCTATCAAAAAGCAGAAATGGATAGGTGAAGAACAGATATCTGCTATAAATTTAGAGAACATTTTTATCACACCACGTATTGTGGATTGAAAATCTTTACCTACTACACTTTATAGGGCATACTGAGATAGCACAAACAATAATAACATAATAGCTGTAAGTGCCAAGCTAAGAACTTGTTGGGTAATTGATGCTTGACCACTACCCATGAAATAGATGGTATTACCGCCCTCATTTTACGCCTGTGGAAACTGTCAAGGGTCTTGGGGCTCCTCAAAGAGAGTCCCAAAATTCAGGTCCCATGTCTGTCAGACTATATTGCACAATGGTTTGCGGGACGCGTTCCTGCTCCCAATGCAAGAATGAAAAAAGACTCACTGGGGAAGATGGTAAAAAAGCCTACAAAATTTTTTAAAAGGGGAATAACAGTTATTACTCAACAAGAAAAGGCTATAAAAGAGGGGAAAAGCCACACAGAAAACGGGTCATATAGTATACCAGTGTTATGACATATTTACAAAAAAAAGCACCTGGAAGAAAACAAGTACTTACTCACTTATTCAACAAATATGAATTGAGAACACACCACCAGTCACTGTTTTCTTGATGCTGCAAATACTATGATAAGCAAAAACAAAGCAAAAGACATAGCACCTGTCCTTAGGATGATTATATTTACCTTTGGGTGGGGGGTCGGAATTATTCATTCTTTCCAACTCAGTCATTACATATAGCTTTTCTACTCTTTTAGACTACGGATTCTTTCGGGAGAGAATTGAAAAAAATTTTTTTCGGGTCTCTTCAAATAACTTTTTAACATACTTTATCAGATATAAACAAAACATGTTTAAATCATAATGTGATATGAATCTCAGTGTGTTTACAATTGCACCCTTAAGTGAAGAAATTTATCACGAACTCTTATTAATGGTCATCACTGGGTTATCTGACTGTGACCGAAATTGTTTCTCTATTATTTCTTCTCCAAATAAAATACAGTGGAGTTTAAGCGAATGTCTTAGTTAAAAAATATAGCATTAAAGATCTATAAACCCCCAATCGACTGGAGAAAGCCAATGACAAGACCGTCCAGAAAAGCCGAATTAGAAGTTGCTAAGCAACCCAGTCACCCTTCTCAGGAAGAGAAGCCAATTTGAAAAGCTAGCCGGCTCGGTCTCCCAGCAGAGAATTTGGACAAGGGGCCCCGCCGCCTAAGGGGGCTGAAAGCCAGCAGAGAATCTGGACAAGGGGCCCCGCCGAAGGGCTGAAAGCCAGTTTTAACCGGAGAGCCTGCCAGAGCAGGCGGAAAAAAAAAAAAGAAAAGAAAAGAAAAGAAAAGAAATCCACCAGCCGCTGCTCAAAAGGCTAAACAGAGTTTTTTCAAGCACGAAGGGCGGGGGAGAAATGGGCCGAGCGGCAGCACGAAGCAACACTGCCACCTACAGACCAGAGAAACTGGATCGGCAAAACCGAGGAACTAAATCCACCTTTTCCACTGGTTTTCCGCGCTGAGCACCCGGACAGCGCGGATGCGGAAGCTAGGGCGGAATGCCAGTGAAGCTCACGGACCCGAACGGAAGGGAACGGAACCGAACCGCTCGAGGTGGCTCGGCCGAACCAGCCCCGGCACCGCAGCCTCGGCTAGTCCCGCCCCAGGAACCATAGCAACAGCGGCCGGAAGTTCCGGCGCCCAAGGAGTTAGCGACGCTGCCCTCCGATTGGCGGGCCTGCGCGCCGGAGCCCAGCGAGATCAGTGCCAGTCTCTGAGTCCCGCTCCCCTAGGGGTTTCCCCTCGGACCCTCCTGTGATGGCGCACAGAATGGAAGAGAACTGCCCGAGCCGGCCGGGCGGAACAAGCCCCGACACCCAGCCTCCTCTAGTCCCGCCCCGGGAACCATAGCAACAGCGGCCGGAAGTCCCAGCGCCCAGGATGTACGCGACGCTGCGCTCTGATTGGCGGGCTCTGGGCCAGCGCTCCAGGGCTCGGGGAGATCAGTGCCGGTCTCCGAGACCCGTTCCGCCAGGAGGGTCCTCTCCGGCCCCGCTGTGGTCTGTCGGCTAAGCGACTGGACCGGCGGTGTCTGGGTCCTGTCGCCCACTGCCCCGGCCGCCCCACGTACGGGACACGTGCCAATCCCCTGGTGCTTCTCCTGCGCACGCCTGAACTGTGAACGCGCTCGTGCGGTGGCACACTCACTGGCCCTTCCCTTAGAACGCACTCCTCTTACCCATCTGCAAACTCAGGGCTCACGAGGCTCACCTGGTCACCCGGAACCTCTCGGTCCTCAGCGATGTTCTCCTCTCCCCGACCCCAGCACTCCCCCCCCACCCTCGCCCACGGTCATTCCCTAGGCAACAGGGAAGACCTCACGATGTCTGTTTCTAGCCTGCCTGTCTCTTCACTCCCAGCACCAAGTCCCGGTGGTCCAGGCCAGCTGCCTCCCTCCAGTGCCCCTGCAGCGGTGGCCTCAACCTCCCGGAAGCCTCCAGCCCACGGCCTTCCCCACCGTCCACCTGGCCCCTCGCTACTCAGCCGACCCAGGGCTGGAGACTCTCCCTCACAGACACACCTCTTGGGTTCTTGAGTCTTCTTCCCTACTCACCCCCTGCTAGTATCAGACCACCTGAGCATGGAAGACAACGCTTTACAACTTCACTGAATTGTTTTATTGTTTTCTCTTAAATCCTTGACCAGGAGAGAATTGCTGTTCATTTTCACTTTCACCTACCTACACCACTGCATTACTCACTACCAATCCTCCTCCATTCTAACCACCCCTGACCCCAATTAATTCTTGAGAAGACATAAGCAATCCCATGGGGCTTCTCAAACTTCCTCATTCCTATTGCCTGTTTCTACCCTGGCCCTCTGCTGCCCTTATGCACACATGCTCCTGGCGGCACTCAGCCCCTCACCTCTGTCCAGGGTCCCGTGCCTTCCACCTCCTCAGGGACTCTGTCCTTGCAGTTATCACTCCTCTCCCCTGAACCATCACCTGCTCCCTCCACATCGGAGCATTCCACAACAAAGAGGAGACACCCACCTCCCTCACCACGCATTTCTGCAGCTACTGGCACATGATCTGTTGCCCTTCAAAGCAAAAGTGCCTCAACCTCTACGGAGACCATTACCTCCTCAACCCCCCTTCGGTGGAGCTTTTGTCCCTATCACTTCACACAATCTGGTCTTGTCAAGGCCGATCCACACTTCTTGATCCCGCAGACACTCTTCGGCGCCCCTTTTAGGCAACAGCCCAGGCACCTTTGACCATTCTGTTCTTTACCCTGTTTCTCTTTATATTTGGGGGGCGGGGGTTACCTGACAACACATTCCCCTGTTGTTGCCAACAAGGTACACATCCTACAGTGTGCCCCCTTTGACTGGGATGTGGTGTGGGAAGTCTTGGGTCAAAGGAAAGACAAGCCAAAGGAAAGAGGGTCCGCCCAAACCACGGGGGGGCGGGGCGAAGAGCCCGCAGAGGAAGTGCAGGCAGAGGTCAATCAGCTGAGACAGGGGAGGTGTGTAAAGAAATGAAGAGGGAGTTCCTGCTGTGGCGCCACGAGATTGAAGGTGTCTTTGCAGCAGCAGGGACTCAAACGTTGAAACCCGGGAGGGGGGGACACTGGCTTAAGGACCCACCTGTTGCTGCAGCTGCGGTGTAGGATGCAACTCCAGCTCGGATTGGATCCCTGCCCTGGGAACTCCATGTGCCCCAGGACACACAAAAAAGAAAAAAGAAAGAAATGAAGAGGGGCACCAAGGGCAGGAGGATTTCACCGCATTCCATCACTTGGGACTCACAGGAGAACATGCTGTACAATGACCCAAGAGTGTCTCTGGGCAGAGAGATGGCTGCAGTTCAGGAGTTTTGTTTTCTGGAGCTGATCTTGGTTCCTACTGTGGTGCAGGTGAGATCCCAGGGCTCTGCATTCCCCGAGTCCAGAGCCAGGGGGTTATTACGGAAGCCTAAGCAGGCACTGGAGAAGGTGAGCCTGCAGCTGAGGCTGTGGAGTGGACGCCCTGGGTCTGCAGATGCCAGCAGAGTGAGCAGGGCTGAGTCCTCCTCAGAGCTCCAGGTCCCCACCAAGAGGAGAAAGACAAAAATGCAAGTTTCACCAGCCCCACCCATGGGCAGTGCAGGTCAGGCTACCAGCTCCCTGGAGGGGAGGGTCATCCTTCCCTCAGGGACCGCCCAGGCCACCATGAGCAACACCGATGTGTCATGTTATCGGTCCACTTCCCGCATCACCACGAGACTTGTAAGTGACACACATACTCCTTACCCGTCTTGGAAAGAAGGGAGGTGGGTTGGAAATGCGAGCCTGAGCGTTTCCGCCAGAATCGACTGAGCGAGCATTTGTGTATGTGGACCGTTCGCTTGGTTGCATCCAACCACGCTTACCTGATTAGAAACCTATTCAGTGGGGTTTCCCCTTCCTACTAACCGGTGTGGAAGGTGGACCCGCGCGAGGAGGATCAGATCAGTCAGGGAGGATAAATACACCGAGATGCCCGGGAGTCTGAGGAGCATGAGTGAGCCTGTGATCTCGGCATCCCCTCCCCACCGGCTCCTCCTGTCAACAAGGGTCTGCGAGGCAAGAGGGGGGCCTGGAGGGAGAGGATGGACGTCTTCCTGCAACCCCACTGCTGCACTGAAGCCACCGCTCCCCACCACCTCAACCTGAAGACACACCTGTGAGGCTCTTCCCAACTCTCTCCATCTGTCCTCTCTATTCAGCTGTCCTGAGGATCCTTAGGAGTTTCTAGAAGCGGCATCCTGGGTGTTTTTCCTCTCATTTGGGGGACAGAAACTGACAGCCCCTGACAGCACACAGCCTTCTGCTTCTACTCACCTGCGTCTTTGATTCCTTTCAAGCCAAGGTTCTTGAAAGATGCTCCAGGATCATCCTTATTTGGTTCCTGCCCAATGGGCCCCCATCCACGGCACACCCCCTTGCCAACGCCTCCCAAGAGTTCCATGCGGCCGAACCAGAGAACCGCTGTCAGTCCATTTTTCAAAACACTTTCCTTTGTCAGAACCTGGGACAGCAGCCCATTCTGGCTTTCCTCCTCCCTCACACTCAATCATTACTTGTCTCACTGTCGGTCCATTTCCTTTGACCCCGTCCTAAATCTTGGGCTGGTTTCCACCCTCTGGCCTGTGCTCTTCTCATGCTATACATGATCCTTGGGTGACCCCCTCACCCCCACCCTCACCCCAGAGCCTTTACCCATCTGACATGTGCACCCCGCAGCATGCGGATGGCTTTTCCCACCACCAAGGCACCCAAGAAATCTCAGCTGGTCCCCAGAGGTCCCCGTGCCCCTGCCCCACCACTGCCACAGGCCGGGACCAACGAGGCATCTGCACTCAGATCTCCCACAAGCCCTGCACATCTGCTGGTAGCCCCAACCTGTGTTCCCGTCTCATGGATGGGCACTGCCATCCACCCAGTGCCTTGCACCCAAATCCCGGGGTTGCCGCTGGGTGTGATCTCCATCGGGCCCTGACTCCCTTGGACCTGCTGTGGCAAGGGTGAACCCTCGATCTTGACGTTGCCCAGGACGTGGGGACCTTCCTCTGTGAAACCTCGTTCTTGGTAGACACACTCTGAACGCGTCCTGAGCACGGGCCTGTGCCCGGTTTTGGGTGGGCCCTCACAGGACCTCCAAGGAGAACCTGGGCACGTGGTCCAACGCGCCTGAGGCTGAAAGCCTTGTCTTTTGCTAGAACTCACCAGACAAGGTCTAAACTCGATGAGTCAGGACACGGCAGTGTGAGCCCATCCTTTGGGGATGCGCAGGTGAATCTCCAGAAGAGACCCTGAAAGAGACAGTTTGGGGAGGTGGGTGTTCATGAAACAATGGCTTGCTCAGTTGTATTTTTCACAATAAACACCCTGGTCCTCCTTGGTCTTTGACTGAGCAGGGAGTCAGATTGAGCTCCTAAGTTTTAGGGAAGTTCCCGTTGTGGCTCAGCGGGTTAAGAACCCGACTGGTATCCATGAGGGTGCGGGCTGGATGCCTGGCCTCGCTCAGGGGGTTAAGGATCTGGCGATGCTGCAAGCTGTGGCGTAGGTCACAGATACAGCTGGGATCCTGCGTTGCCATGGCAGCTGCAGCTCCAATTCGACCCCTAGCCCGGGGAACTTCCATATGCCCCAGGTGCGGTACGAAAAAGGAAAAAAAAAAGGGGGGGGGACCCCAAACCAATAACAATAATGATAAAACGTTTTCCAAAGCAAATCAGCACCCTCAGCAGATGAGGCGAGAGCTGATCCTTCTACATGCATGGATACAATTCCCAGCATCTTTCATTGTCAGAGAACTCTTCTGATCTGGTGCATGAAGTTATGCCTACAGTGTTTCACAAACGTTTTCAAGGAACTGAGCACAAGGCACCTGACGAGAACTAAAAAGCACCTAGTTTCATTAGCCAATGCAGGACGCTAACTGCAAAATTTTGGTTTCGGGAACAGGGAGAAGAGCTGGTACAAGGTCACTTTTAAAACACATGTTTCCTTGGACACGTTGTCCCTTTCCTCGGCCAGAGACATGTGGCAAGCGTAGCAGGTCAGGATGAAAGCCTGCCTTCCTTTCCTTGTAAAGAGGACTCTCAAGTGTCCGATCTTAGGTTTCCTCCTATAAGGATGGCTCTGTTTCCAGAGCTGCAATCTTGCCTTTCCTAAGGGAACTTCTCAGATAGTGCTCATGCTGGGACCACAGTCCAGACCTGCTGCCTCAGACTCTCCTGTTCCTGTAAAGCCTCCCCAGGGCAGATCTGATGCACAGCTTAGGCTGAGACGCACAATCCCGTGCTGATACCCCTGTCCTGGTTCTCGATGAAACCTTGGACTTCATGTTTGCTACAAATGAAAGTTTTTCCCTTGTGTGTCTTCTCTTTCAAGAGCTGTCTTTGGCATACTGATTTTATTTCACAGCCACGTTCAGAAGCATTTCAGGGACTCAGGAATGTGTCCACGCCCCCAAGTCCCCTTCCATACCTGGTCCCCAGGCAGGAGGAGGGAAGGGGAGGGAACGGGCCTGGGTCCTGGGGGGAGGAGGCTGGAGTTCCGTTGCCTTGGTTACTGCCCTGCTGTGTAACCCCCGCCTGAGTTGCTGAGCTCAGCCGGGGCCCTTATGGGGTGGGGTGGGGGGGGGGGGTGGACACACAACCCCCTCTACACACTGCAAGTCTTCCTGTGACCAGAGGGTGGAGCTGAGGGCTGAGATCGGTTCCCAGGGAAACGGACGCTGGGGCCCTGGGATTGGAGAAGAATGGAAAAGCTCCTAGGTGGAATTTCAGACCAAGGATGAACTGTGGGAGCCTGCCGTGAGCCACTGAACTGTGCTCACACAAAGGGTGCCTGCGGATGAACACACACAGACACACGAGTCCATGTGCGCTCCCCCAGCAATTCTGTCCCGTTGGCCCAGTGGCTCCATCTGGAGGGAGCGTCTAGCACACATGGTGGAGGCAGGACCCAGAACATGGAAAGAGGGGGGGGATCCTTATTGTCACAACATCACTGGCATATCTTTTCCTGCATGACTGACTTGGACACTGGCATTACATTTCCTAAACAGCTTTACTGAGGAATAAGTTACTTACCACAAACCACACCCACGCAATGGGACCAATGCAGTGACTTTCAGCAAATTTACACAGTTGTGCAACCATCGCCACAACCCAGCTGTGGGACATTGCCAGCACCCCCGAAAGAGTCCCCTGTACCCCTTAGCGGTCAACTCCCCTTAGTACCTCCAGGCCCAAGTATCCTCTAATCTAATTTCTGGGTCGGTTGATCTGCCCTTTCTGGGTATGTCATGTAAGTTGACTCCTGCAGTAAGTGGCCTTTTGCATCTGGGTTCTTTCGCTTAGCATAGTGCTTTGGAGGCTCACCCATGTTGTAGCAGCAACCGGAAGTTTGCCCCTTTCTATCCATCGGTGCGATTCTACTGTATGGGCATGGCACATTTTGTTCCCATGCACAAGTTGACAGACCTTGAGAGGGTTTCCACCTTGGGGAGATTACAGTCAATGCTGCTGTGAACATCTAAGGACACATATTTGCATGCACGTGGGTTTCCTTTTTAATTTCTCCATGATGTATTTTCTTTTTTCTTTTTTCCTCTTTAGGGTCACACCTACAGCATATGGACGTTCCCAGGCCAGGAGTCGAACTGGAGTTGCAGCTGCCGGCCTACACCACAGCCAAAGCAACGTATGATCTGAGTCACGTTTGCAACCTATACCACGGCTCACAGCAATGCCGGACCTTTAACCCGCTGAGCGGGGCCAGGGATTGAACCCTCGTCCTCATGGATACTAGTCGGGTTCCTTGCCACTGAGCCACAATGGGAATTCCTAACTTCTTGATGATTTCATTTCTGGTTTTGCATGATCCTCCAGCTGGAACCTTCCGTCAAAGCTGGATAGAAGTGGCTGGAGCAGACAGCCTTGCCTCGTCCTAGATCTCAAGGGGAAAGCATTCATTCTCACGGTGCTAAATATGAAGCGACAGAGCCGATGTTTCTTGAGGATGTCCCACGTCAGAATGAGGAAGCTCCCTTCTATTCCAAGTTGCCTGACTGTCGTCACCATGAATGGGTTTTGAATTGTGTCAAATGCTTTTGCTTTGTCTATGGAGATGATGACAGGTGGTTTTTGTCCTTTACCATGTTAATATGCTGTTTACCTTAACTGAGGTTGACTGTTATTCCAACATTGCAATCCTGGATAAACCTCGATTAGTTATGTTTCACAGCCCTTTGCAAATGTTGCTGGATTTGCTATTTTCTTTTTCTTTCCTTCCTTCCTTCCTTCCTTCCTTCCTTCCTTCCTTCCTTCCTTCCTTCCTTCTTTCTTCCTTTCTTTCTTTCTCTTTCTTTTTTTTTCTGTGTAGGGCTGCACCTGGGACATATGGAAGTTCCCAAGCTAGGGGTCAAATCGGAGCTACCGCTGCCGGCCTATGCCACAGCTCACAGCCACGCCAGATCTGAGCCAAGTCTGGGACCTACACCACAGCTCACGGCAATGCTGGATCCTTTAACCCACTGAGCGAGGCCAGGGATCGAACCCGCATCATGGATGCTAGTCGGGTTTGTAACCCACTGAACTACAATGGGAACTCCCTGATTTGCTGATATTTGGTTGATGATCCGTGTATTGCTATTACTGATAGATAGCAGTCTAAAGGTTGCTTGTGGTGTTGGTGGCAGGGTAAAACTGTCCCCATAGGATGAGTTCGGCAGGAAATAGTCCCTTGTCCTTTATATTCAGGATGAGTCTGTGACACATGGGCATTGTTTCTTCCATAAACATTTGATAGACTTCAGCAATGAAGTAAGCGGACCCAGGACTTCCCTTTGTCGGAAGGTTTTCCACTTAATGATTTAATACCTTTACTTGCTATAGGTACATTCAGATTTGCTATTTGGCCATCACACCCTAAGCCGACTCCCCGTCACTATTTTCTGGCCTCTGGGTGCCCGTGGCTCAGATTGCGGCCCAGAATCCACGACATAGGTGGGTGTTAGCTCTCTGTCTGATTAAAGACTCGGCTCCTGATGGCGGTGACTGGCTCTGCAACTCCTGCTCACCAGCCAGCCAGCCTGGCACGGAGTGGGCATGGAAGGGACACAGTGAAAACCTTCATGATTGGCTAAACGACTGACTGTGGTTGGCAGGACTGATCTGGGTTGGCTGCTGGAGCGAACCCATCACATCACCACCCTGGTGAACTTGTGCCGGGTGGGGATGGTCACCCCTGCCCCAGTGCACTGTGGGCAGGGTCCTGTGATGTGTCTTACCCGGATGGGGTGCCGCCAGCTGGGTAGGTACACTGCAGTCACCGGCTCCTCCCACTTCACTCCAGCCTTAAGGGCGGGTATGCTTGCTCGGTGATGGTCAAGAGTGTGGGCTGTGACAGAAACAAACTCACACCTGCATGGCCTATTAATGGATGACAACAGAGCCAAGAACATACAACAGGGAAACGGCAATCTCTTCAACACATGGTGCTGGGAAAACTGGACCACTTCCTTACACAATATGCAAAAGTCAACCAAAAATGGATTAAAGACTAATGTAGGACTTGAAATGAAAAAAACCCCTAGGGGAACTCAGAGCCCTTATGTTCTTTGACGTAGGTCTCTGCGATATATTTTTGGGATGGGTCTCCTCAGGCAAGGGCAACAGAAGCAGATAAGCAAATGGGACCACGTGAAACTAAAATGCTTTTACCCAGCCAGGGAAACCATCAACAGAACAGAAAGGCATCCTGCTGAAAGGGAGGAGATATTTGCAAAGGATATATCTAGAAAGAGACAGATATTCAAAATTTATAAAGACTCATAGAACTCTATATAAAAAGAAAAAAAAAATACAAAAAGGGGAGTTCCCGTCGTAGCTCAGCGGTTACCGAATCTGACTAGGAACCACGAGGTTGCGGGTTCAATCCCCGGCCTTGCTCAGTGGGTTCAGGACCCGGCGTTGCCATGAGCTGTGCTGTAGGTGGCAGACGAGGCTCGGATCCCACGTTGCTGTGGCTGTGGCGTAGGCCGGCGGCCACAGCTCCGATTCGACCCCTAGCCTGGGAACCTCCATATGTTGTGGGAGTGGCCCTAGCAAAGGCCGAAACAAAACAAAACAAAAAACAGACCAAAAATGGGCCCAAACCCTGATAGACATTTTTCCAAAGAAGATCTACTGATGGCCAACAGGCCCATTAAAAGATGCACAACACCACTAATCATCAGGGAAAAGAAAAGTCAAGACCACAACGAGATATTTCCTCCTGCCTATTAACTGGCTATTATTGAAGCAGACAACGAAGGGGAAATCTTGGCGAGGATGAGGAAAAAAAGGGAGCCGTCATGCACTGTTGGTGGGAATATAAATTGGTGTAGACACTGTAGAGAATAGTATGGGGTTTCCTCGACAGAGAAAAACTAGAACTACCATATGATCCAGCAGTTCTGCTTCTTGGTGTTTATCTAAAGAAAACAAAACAAAACAACAACAACAAATAAGAAATCAGAAAAGATATATGTACTCCTCTGTTCACTGCAGCATTATTCACAAGAGCCAAGATATAGCAGCAACCTAAGTGCCTACTGATGGATGAATGGACAAAAAAGTGTTGTGCGTTCGTGCGTGTGTGTACATATACATGATGGAATGTTCCTCAGCCGTAAAAAAAGAATGACATCATGCCATTCGCAGCAACACGGAAGGACCTAGAGGGCATTATGCTAAGGGAAATAAGTCAGACAGGGAGGAAAGCCATATAGCACATGATTACACTTCCATATGGAACCTCAAAAATAAATCAAGCGAACACAGAGAACAAAGCGGAAACAGAGTCAGAGGTACTTCCATATCTAACTAACCGGTGGCTGCCAGAGGGGAAGGGGGTTAAGAGATACAGACTTCCAGTCATAAACTACATAAATCAGGGGAACGGAACATACAATGCGGGAGAGAGAGTCCACAATATTGTGATAAGTCTGCATGGTGACAGATGGTGGCCATACTCATCGTGGTCCTCATTTCATAATGTATAAACACACTGTGCACCTTTCTGTGCACCTAAAAGGAATATAGTACCCCATGTCAACTTTAACTTCAAAAGTCAAGTGTGTGGGCTCTGAGTCCTGGATGCATACGTCTGGGTGTCCCTCCTCCTCTGATGGCCTGTGTGACTCAGAGCGGGTCCCCCAACCTCTCCGTATTCCACTTTCTCGCCTTGGCAATGAGCACGGAAACCTTGCAAAACGAGGGGTCTGTGAGAGGGGATTAGATCAGGGGATAGAGAGACACATGGAGAATACTGCCTGATACCTGGTAAAGGGTCAATAAACGTGGAATGCCACGTTACCCTTGCTAAACACACCCCAAATGACTGTCTGAATTTAGACCTTTGACCTTCAGGAGGAAAAGCCCTTCCTTCGACCCTCCGGCTGGGAGACAAGCCTGGCAGGGTCAGGTGAGCTGCCGCGCTCCCTGATGCGACCACAAGTTCGGAATCCAATAAACGTACCTGTTCTCGAGCCAGGTCTGTCCGCAGAAGACGCGTGGGTTTCCTGGGGACACCTAACAGCACAGGCTGACAGAGAGCAGAATTTCTTCCGTTCAGAAGGATCCCACGGGCGCTTGCTGGGTGCACATCACTGGACGTTGTGTGTGGGGAGAAAGTGGATTCAGCAGTCACGCCTCCTGCGAGGAAAAGGCACAAGTCCTAACCCCCAAGACCACTCCTGAACAACTCAATGAGGCCGAATGTGGATCCCATGCAGCAGCCGTGAAAGTGCGATTCACACGCACCGACCCTGAGGACTGTCCCCTGGCCCCCTACGCCAGGGCCACCAGCGCCAGCTGCAGGACCAGCTGCTGTAGACAGCAGACCCTGCTTACAACTCTCCCTGGGCCGGAGGGCCCCTTTCCTTCCTGTCCACCTGGGCCATGTGAAGGCCGGTCTGGCCGCAGAGCCACCAAGAGTGACCAGACGGTGTGCTCTTGTGCCCTCCACCCTGCACTGTTGCAAACCTACGCAGTTGAGAGCGCCTCTTTACAAACTTGGATCTGCTGCTCTGGGATTGAAGGGTAGTAACCTCAGACTTCACCTAGCACAGAACAAGATGAACAAACTTGGATTCTGATGTTAGTTTCCTTTAGTGTGTGTATTCATTTGCTATCAACAACGACAGAAGCGGTCAGAAGGTCCTTCAAGGGAGAAGAGTCATTGCTATGGAGCAGGAAGACCTTCACGTCCGGTGAGCTCCTCAGGGTTGCAAGAACTGACACTGAGAATTCCGTGAAATGGTGAACCACCCCACCCCTCCCCCAGTTCTGGCTCCACACCCCCTCACCACGGCTTGACTGGCCTCATACCATCAAAGCTGGAGCTCAGCCTAGCACACGAGCCTTCCGCCTTCCGGCAGCCCCAGCGCTGCTTCTTGGAGGCAGCCAATAAAATGGCACAGAAGCACATGGACATCAGCAAAGCATGCATAGTACAGGGACACTGGGTACCCCACTGACAACGAAGTAGGGCGGGAGACAGGGTGTGACAGTAATAACACGCATCACGGAAGCTCTGATCTAGGAGCGAAGGTCCACTAGGAATCCATCTCCTTTGCCATAGGATGCCCCAGAATGATCCAGAAATTCCAGGCAGGAAAGATGAGGACCTTCCTGGGATCAGATCAAGTCTCATGCTGATAGGGTTTCCAATGCTCACTCTGCGCTTGAACCTCCTCTGGCTACTGCTCGCTGTTTGGTCCCCAAAGGAAGGCCCGCTCAGGATGTGGCAACACACCAGCACCCCTGTCTGAATCTGTTCAGGTCTATGTCAGGTGGGGATGAGAGTCTCACTTTTCGCCTAACCACCGTGCTGGGAGCCTCCGAAACACTCTTCCGCTTTCCTGTCGCATCTCTAGTTGGAGGTTCTCCCTCTCTCCTGCTGGTGAAGCACCCCGTCTGGCAGAAGGCTGGGCGGTTTGGTACCCAGGCTGAGGGTCAAGGCACTGAGGAACCTGAACTAGGGTCTCCCAGGAGGAAGGATGCCTGGCCCCGTTCCTCTACGCAGGCCTCCCAGAAACACTGGGCCTATGGCTCGGAAAGGGAAGCAGCCCCAACTCACCCGTGGACACAACTGGCACAGACAGAACGGAAGCACAAGACAGAAGCTCTCGTCGGTTGTTGGTCCCCAGGTGGGAGACCCGCAATGGAAGTGCCAGCTGCCTGCTGAGAGCTCCTCCAGGCGAGGGGGAGAAGCTGGAGGACTGGGCCAGAGAAACAGAGAGCCTCTAGGGCTGGACAGAGATGTCTAGTGGGACGTTGAAGTTCATTGCTGGAGCTCATGCAGGGTAAGGCCCGACCTGCAGCCCGCCCCGTGGCAGCATCCGCAGTTGTAATGACGGGGAACGAACGTGCCAGCACATTTCCATGAAGCTTATGACATATTCACAAGTAACACCCTTTCGGGTGGCCTCCTCATCAAGAAGGATTAACCCCTCTTCAGGTGACAGCGGGCCGAGTAAAGTTCTCAAGACCATACGACAGCAAGTGGCAGAACGGGGCTGAAAGGAAGGTTGCCTAGAATCAGAGCTAGTGTCCTTTAGCAAGATGCCATACTGCTCCGCCAAAAAAAGGAAAAAGGGAAGGGTAAGGAAAACAGAAATCCAGACTCAGTGGAACAGGAAGTCTGCTTTGGGCTGTGAGCCAAGAGACAACAGGCCTAATGGGAAAGGTAATTCACAGTCACCCACATGAAGTGGGTGGCAGGGCGGGCTCAGGCACGGTGCACGTGTACACAGACAGCAGTGGGAGTGCAAAGGAGGGCTCGGGGGCGGGGGGGAAGAAGGAGCAGGAGAATCACAGAGGCGAGAGGAAGATGGGGACAGCAGTCTCCTTCCATGAGTGACAGCGCCCACGTGGACCTGCCCAAAGACACTGATTGGCACTGTCCATCCGGCTGAGGGCAGCCTGAGTGATGGCCACTCCTCTGACCCAGGAAACAAAGGAGCCGGGCTGTCCGGGCTGTTTTCATTCAACAAGTAGTCACCCAGGGTGCTTCTGTTCATCAGTGCCCTCTGCAAACTGCCCAATGCAGCTGCGAGTTTGGGCAGACCTCCACCCTGAGAGGGAAAAGATTATCCAAGATACGGAATAAAGGGAAGAAAAGTAGGGAAGAGACGGACCACTGGAAACTCGGGACAGGGTGGCCGCAGCAGACGAGATGCCCCTCACCCACTCAAAGGAACTGCAAGTTGAGCAGAGGCTGTTCACTGCTCACTCACTGGCAAAATGTGCTCAGGAGAGACACGGCTGGTGTAATAGTTATGAACGAGGAAGGGCAATGTGGGTGTTGCACCGGCACCATGGGGTTCTGCACGGGGTGGGGATACAAGAAACCACACCTCCCGGAACAAGAGAAAACGAACCTGAGAGATGTGCTCTAGACACTCTTTCCGATGTGTTGTTTCCAACAAAGGGCCTGACCCTAGCACAGCAGCTACACCGCTCTCTGTGTGCACCCCGTGTTACTCGTGCCATCATCACTCACAGGACGACAGAGGTCAACGTGTTAGAGCATCTGTGGGGCACCAGGCTCCGGGATCCGTGCTTTGGCAGACTTTGTGCGCACAGGCTCGTTTCATGCAGGAAGATGGGCCTGGAGGAGCTCACAGTCTGGTGGGCAGGGAGCTGAACTGAAGACAACAGGGAAGCCGGCGTGATGAGAGCCCGGGCTGGTGGGAGACGGCGGGCCCTGGGACACAGCCCAGAACCCTGGAAGCCAGGTGGTCAGGCAAGCTCCGCCTGGAGGGCGGGGGTGCAATCATACATAATATTAGTGTCCCTATCTTCAGATGAGGTAACTGAGGATCAGAGAGGGTAAGCCTACTCCCACTCAAGGTCACAACCACTGGGGAGTGGTCGCGACCAATGTTCACCCAGGTCTGTTAAAATACAAAGGTCCCAGCACTGTTCACCACACCGATCTCTCCCTCTTAAAGGACTCACCTGTTTTCATTCGCATTCACCACCTTATACGTCCTTTGGCTCTACCTACTACCTAGATGCATACATAATCTTCTAACAAAGCACAGATTTCCTCTTGGCACCTCGACCCCCCACTTCATAAACATTACAGTTTCTCAGGCTGCACGTCGGCCCCGCCTAAACCGAACGTTCGCATTTTGAGCCTGCATCGCACCCACATGCCGGATAAAGAAAAGGGATCCCTAGGATCTGCCGTTTTACTTACCCATTTCATGCAATGACAAGTACAATGTGCAATGTCGCCAATATTCAACTAAAAACAGTAAAACCACTGTTTCCCTGACACGACCACTCACAAAACAGTTAATCGAATGCCAACAAGTTCTAGGCAGGAGACTCCCTTCCCAGAGGGAGCTGGTGTAATACTACTTCTTAAAATATGGAAATCCTTTCTTCTGGTGCGGCTTCTCTGTTGCTGGCACTCCAAGAGACCAGGCACAGGCCATTTCACTTTTCTCTTTTTGAACACCGAGCAAGCAAAATAACCCCAACGCATAGACAACGTATGCAACACGCCCAGTAGGGATACGTCTATGTAGGAAAATGGTGTTGGAAATACAAACGGAAACCCCTAATTAATCTTACATCCACATTTCTGGAGGAGCTGCCTGGTGGCTCAGCAGGTTAAGGAGCCGGTGCTGTCCCTGCTGTCGCTCTGGCCGCTGTTGTGGCACAGGTCCCACCTCTGGCCCAAGAACGTCTGCATGACACAGGCATGGCAATAATACAAAACAAAACAAAACAACAAACAAAACCCCAAACCAACCCTCTCGAAACAAATTTCTGGTACAGTGCAGGTCCACTGCCCAAGATCCCCTGCTTTCCAAACAAGACAAGAAAAGATGCTCTCCTCCTTTTACTGCTTCCACACTGCTGCAAGTTGAGTCAGGTGATAAAAGTTGTCGGAATAACTGCACACCAATGCAGGAATCTAAGAGCCTATCAAAAGTATGTCTATTCCTATGTCACATCATGACCTCTTTAACACAGCCTCGAGAAAGAATTTCTCTGACGGTCCCATAGGGAGTTTCAACTACCTCGCTCTCGGGTTACCAATGGCAACCCCCAGCTAGAAAAGAACATTAGCCATACCCAGACTGTCCGACAGCAATTCTGATCCCGAAGAGATGAGGCGTCGGACAGAAACAACTCTTCTCTCAGAGAGCACCTATCCTACTTGGCTAAAGAGAATTCTGGTCCTGAGACACGAAGGCGTACCGGTCTGGTCCTAGGGAGAACTCTCCCTCCGTCTGCTGTCGGTTCCTCTGTCAGTCGCCTGCGCTCGCTCTCACGCACGTTCCTTCTCCGGATCAGGTTCCCGCCAACCCGGTGCCAGCGGACCGCCTCCCATCCTTAGCCCAGGCTCGGAATCTTGGCCCCTGGGAATAGAAGGGTTAAGACCACAGAGGTGGGGGGGTTGGTCCTCCGGAGTCCTAGAGAGGTTACGCGTCCCAAAGGGGAGGTGGAGTCTGAGGGCCTGCGTCTGACGTCACAGGGATGGGACCCTCCCCCTCGGCCACACCCCCTTAGGGAGGCGGGGTCCTCTTGGGCACCCGGTCTGTTGCGGCTGTCCCGGGGGGGGGCAGCCGGGAGCGACCGGAAGGAGAGTAGGTTCCGACCCGGGGACAGCGGCACTAGCGCCTGGGGATTCGGAGCACAGAAGACAGAAGCCGACCGTCTCGGCCGCGTACCGGAGCCCCCGTCCCAGCAGCTTGGCGATTGGAAGCCGTAATAGCTTCCAGAGTCGCGGGAAGTGTTTCCGGGTAGCGCAGGTGACCTCACAGACGGTGCGTCTGGGTGGTAGCCTATTGGTGCTGGAAGGTGGGGCTTTTGTGCCTGCCGGGTAATTTGTGTTGTGTGTCCTTGCGAGAAACGGCTCCGGTTACTAGAGTTTTTCCTTACCAGTTCTTGCAACTCACAGTCAGTGTGACACCTCACACGTGGAAAGACACAGAACTGACCTAGAGACTGACTTTATTCTACGGATTGCAATGGAGAGACCACCCCAGGTCTGAAGAGCAGACTGTGTCAGCAGGGTGGCTTTGCATTGGACTTGAGAGAGATTAATAGACAGTGCTACTGTGGGAAACATTCGGGGGAGGGGGGAGTCTAATCAACTGAACAGGAAATGTTTGTCTTTGTGACTAGCTGGTTTCAGGAGGGCTGACTTTGAATCTCAGTTACGATTCATGAGACAGAAAACACGGAGCTGAGGGTCTGTGTCTGACCTTTAAGGACTCGGAGGAAGGTCTGTGTTTGGCCTGCTAGCAGGGTACACCCATGGGACACCTGAGAGGCTTATGGCAAATAGGACAAAGAGTGGACCGCAAGCCTTACCTAAGTCCTAAAGGGAAGGCCGGTCTTTGCTGGTAAGCCACTTCGGGAACACAGAAGTCTGCAGAGATGTCTTTTCTGTGGCTCTTTCGGGGCTCAGGTGAAGTTCAGCCTTGTCAAATGGTAAAGATGAGCCAGGCATCTTTCGTGCCTGTCCAAGCAGATATGTGGATAAGAAGAGAGGGTCCCTTCTTACCCTGGAAGTCATCGACACTTGAACAACACTTTATAGGTATCAAAAGGTTTTATTTTCGTGGTCCTTGTTTCAAATCTGGATTGTCAGTGGCTTCCTCATCTCCCTGCTATGCCGCCACACACTGATGGTTTCCAGATCCACTTTAATCCCTTTAATCCCCTCCTGCAGATTACAGACCTCCCTGGTCATCTGACAGGAGTGAGGGGCTACAGGGGGAAGACTGGAGGGTCTGAGGGAGCTCTTTCTTCGGGAGACAGGCTGATGGATTGGCACACTACATGCATGTGGCAATAAACACTTGTTATTTTAAATTTATTTATTTATTTGTTTTACAGTTGGCAATACATGATGCACAGTGGCCACACGGAGAGGAGACACAAAGCAGATATGTAAAGCCCAGCAGACATGCGTACAGGTAGAGACGTTGCCATTGTACCTAGGGGGTAACTGACAGTCAAACGGTACTTTGTGGTGTAAAAGAAAATTCCCCTAGACTAAATTAATGACACAGAAAGCAGTTTTCTTCATCATCAGACTCATTCTCCTCTCACTGATGAGGTGTCTTGGGCACAGAGAGGTTAGGTCAGCTCCCCCACGTCATTCAGGTCATACTTGTTTGAATCCCAAAGGCAAGGAACATTCAGCCCGTCCAAACTAAGCCATCCACCCCGAGTCCCTACACACATCTGCACCTCCTCTAGTGTTTGCCTGACTCAGTGCAAGGCAGCCTTCTCCCCGGCTGCTTTGGCCAGAGATCCTTACAGTCATCTGTGCCTGCCGCCTCTGTCTCACCATCCCCTCGGGCACCAAGCCCCGCCTTTCTGCTCCTAAGTCTAGGCAAGATCTTGCCACTTCTCTCCATCACCACAGTGAGATCCCTAGTCCAGGTCACCCTCAGCTCTACCCTGCACGACCACCACCAATCCTGATCCTTTGCCACCCTTTTTCCATTCCACTGCCCGAGGAACCTTTCTGAAGTCCTAATCTAGGAACGCCACACCTGTTCAAACCTCTGTGGGGGCTGTCCGCTGCTCTAGGGATAGTGTCCGGCCTCCTGGACTAGGCACATCAGGAGTCGCGTGCCCCTGAGTGCCTGATCCTCACCGGACCCCTCCTGCTCCATTCCCCCCACTTGACATTCCAACCACCCCAAACCCCTTTCTGTACCTCACATGGCCAGTGTGCTCACAATCGTTCCTGCTGACCACTCCCAGACTGCACATCCTCACAGGTGCTGTTCCCGCCATCCTCATCTGCTGGTTTCCTTCTTCGGTTCGGTGTCACGTTGGGTGGTGCAATTTCCATTTTACCTGGGCCGCACCTGGATGAGAAGTCAGTTAACTCCTACTTTTATAGAATGGGATGTGGTGGGGATTTCTTGTTGAATTCCCCAAATCAAAACAAGGTTTACTGTGGTTCACAGTGAGCTGAGCTGAAATGCAATCTGATGCCTGCCTTTTTTGGGAAAAGCTTCCTTGCTAATAAGCACAGGGGACAGATGGCAAAGGTCTCTCTGCTTATTGTATTTGGGCCCACTTTTGCCTTTGAACATGGACTTTGGAATCAGATCACAATTTTGGAACTATCAATGGATCCAGGGTGATCACCTGCCTGACAGTGAGGAGGGATAACCCAGAACATGGGAGATACCTGTCACTTTATGGTGTCTGTGACCCAGTAAATGGAACAGGCCCGATCTGCTCTGCCCATGGACTTTGTTTTGATGACACGTTCACTATTTCCCACTCGATTTTATAGTCGGAGTTCTCTGTTAGGACAACAGAAAGTACAGTAACTTTCCTCTCTTTGCAGTGGAGCTGATTTTCTAGTTCTTGGGGCCCTGAGGGTGGCAGGGATCAGCTGCCTGCTCAGGATGGGGGGACCCTCCAAGGTCATGTGCCAGTGCCTTCCTGCAGCTCCTCAGGTGTCTGCACAGGGTGCTGTCAACCCCTGGAGGCACCCAGACGATCCAGTTCCTAGAAGGTCCGGGAGAGAGAGTGTGTAGGTTCTACCAGCTACACACTCAGCTGTGAGGATCCCCTTCATTCACTACAACTCCTCTAAGCAGAACACACCTAAGTATGAAATGAAGCGTGTGTCTCTGATACGTAAGGTCAAAGAAAAAGATGGAAATGGCACCACCCCCCCTACCCCACAGCCACCCCAGTCAGAGGGTGGAGTAGACTCCTGGGGCCGTGGCCTGGATCCCTCCACACTGATGTGTCCCTAACAGGGGTGCAGTGTAAACGGCTCTTCCTCAAGCCTGGCTCTTGAGCTCATGTGAGCAGGGCAGACACGGTTTTATTTCCCCAAGGGCCAGAGAGGTAAGTATCAACCCACCGCCTTCCACAGACAAGGAAATAAGCTCAAAGAGGTTAAGTCGCTGATGCAGTGGAGGGTGGATCTGGGAGTCACGCCCCGGGTCTGTCAGACTCCTGAGCCAGTCTTCTTTGCCGTCACTTCACAACAAACTTGGTTTGGGTTTTTGTTGCTGAGATGCAGATACTGTTCCATGATGGGACAGTCACTGTTGTCCCAGTACCGTGTCCACCGGTGACGTCCAGGCACCCAGCAGGGCAAAGGCACCGTGAACGGCTCTCAGACCCTCTCTGTGTCGCCTTCAGGGGAGCTGCTCTGAAGCCCAGAGACCTGGAGTCCACTGGTGGGAAGGGCCTGCCTCAGAGCCAACAGGCAGGCAGGACGTTGACTTTCCCTGCAGGGAGGCACTGCACCATGCCAGAGAGGCTTTGCCATCACCCCCCAGGCCCGGTTACGGCCCAGTTAGGACTCGACCCGTCTCCCTCTGTTTAGCAGATACTAGGAATTGAGAGGCGAGCAGAGGCAGAGGAGGTGCTTTCAGTGGCTGCATGGCCTCTCGGGAGGTGACCCAGCCGCCATGGTGGTCTGGAGCCCAAAGACTGAGAATGGAAAATGGCTGCACTGGTTTTGCTGTCGGTGCCCTTCAGCCTGTGTGTCTGTAAACTGGAAGATCACGGTGCCTCCCTCAGGAACCTCCCCACCCTTGAGAAGTGTGTCTTGACCAAACACCCACAACCCCTCCCCCTGATACTTTGGCAGGGGTCAGTGCCCTCCTCTGTGTTCCTAGGTTTCTAGGACTTAAATCCCGCCATCACTCACACAACAGGTGGCTGTCATCTGCTTGCAGGTTCCAGCCCACATCATCCCTACATCCCCAAACTAGGCCCAGGAGGCTGAGATGTAGTGTCTTGGCGGTGCTGAGACTGTTTCCTCAATGAACAAAGGACCCTGACTCCAGGTCTATTGTTAATAAAAGGCGGCTCTTCTTGAGCCAGTTATTTCTGCGTAAAAATGACCCAGGAGAATGGGGTAACGAGGACATCTGTGGAGTCAGTCTCTTCCCTGTGAGGGGAGGAGGACTGCATCTGTCATACCCGCCTCTTTCCGGAAACTCCTAATACACGCGGCCACAATGCCTACTACACACGTGTGTGTCACTCTGGTACCTCCACTGCCCGCAGTTCTGCCCTCACAGTTGAACCTGGGTCACGATGCTTGGAGCAACTGTACTGAATGTTTCCTAAGCATCAAGCGGCCAGTGCTCAGCGTGGGTGTTGCAAGCATGTAGCCAGTGGATGGGCTGTTGAATGAACCTGGCCAAGGCAGATCTGGTGGGAATGCTGGGAGAAGCTGCCACAGAAGCAGCCACGTTGAAAAAAAGGCTGGAGAGCTTTTTTCCCTTCTTGCCTCGCTCGGGTTTATCTGAAGCTTTCTCCGTCCCAGAAACAGATTTGTGTCCTCCCAGTTGTAGGAGAGAGCAAGTCAAACTTTTAACATTTTTGGCTGACACGAAGGTCACCTTTCCAAGGCCTGGACACACACCCCCCCCCCCCCCCGCCTGGGCCTAGAGGAAATAACAAACACCAAAGTCCGGTGCTCATGACAGGTACCCCCTCACATCAGGCAGCTCAGCAAAGCAGCCCAGGGATGCAGTGAGCTAACCCTCTGATGCGGGATTTCTTGGTCCTCTTTTTGGCCACACGCATTGCACATGGAATCTCCCAGGCAGGGATTAAACCCTTGCCGCAGCTGTATCCAGAGGCACAGCAGTGACACCACCAGAGCCTTAACCCGCTGAGCAACCAGGGAACTTCTGGATCTTTTCCTTTTAACTTAGTAAGGAACGGTTACCTCTCACACCCGTCAGTGGCTCAGTGCTGCTCTATAGCATGGGTACATCCATAGTCACCGAGCATGAAAGGATCATCATCCTACCGCTTCGTCCACCCTTCAAACGAGGCTTTCACTGCATATCAATGAGGCAGGAGCTCACTGGTGAATCTCATGGCTGCCCCCACTGTTTCAGACGTCCAAAACCACTCTTGCTTTTGGTGAATCCCTAGGAGGGCTCACAGGACCCAGCATACAGTCATCCCCATGGCTAGGAATCAGTACTGCAAAAGGATAGAAAGACAAACAGCCAGGGGGAGTGGTGCACTGGGCATCATCCAGAGGAAACCAGCGTACGCTTTCGAGAGTCCTTTCTCCCTAGAGTCACACAATCTGTCCCTCCAGCAACGAGCCATGACAGCTCCTTCAAACACTGTCTGCCAGAGAAGCTCATGAGAAACCCAGGGCCCAAGCTTTTAACTGGGGACTGGTCCCTCGCACACTCTCTGCCCAGCACGTACCAGGATTCCAGGGTCCCGGGAGGCAAGCAGGCGTTTAGCATCGAACATATTGTTTGGACAGTTTCGGAAGAGGAACCTACCCTTCTCGGGGAGGGAACGGTGGGAAACCACCTGAAATCCAAGTTCCCGGATGCAAGGTAAGGTCAACAAGCTACAGTTTCTAAGGATTATCGGCTCCAGCCTGCTACGTTATATATATGCATATATATGTGAGTGAAATAAGTCAGAGAGAAAGACAAATAATGCATGTTCTCTCTTACATGTGAAATCTGAAAACGTCTAGGTTACAGAAATAGAGTTTATTTATTTATCTTTGATAGGCAAGAAATAGATTTATTAAGATAGGACGCTTATGAGAGATGTAAGCAGGCAGGCATGGAAGCTCTACCAGAAGTAGAGTTTGGAAGGGTGCTTGCCAGGGGCTGGGGGAAATGGTGGTCAAAGGGTACAAACTTCTAGCTATAAGATGAATAAGTTATGGGGATCTAACGTAGAGCATGGTGACGATACTTAATATTGTATTATGTACTGAAAATTAAGTGGCACAGTGAGTTAAGGATCCAGTGTTTTCACTGCCATGGCTCGGGTGGCTGCTGTGGAGTGGGGTCGAGCCCTGGCCCAGGAACGTCCGCTTGCTTCAGGAGCAGCCCAAAACAAAACAAAACAAACAAATAAATGAACTAAAACACAAAGAAACAGAGCAAGAAATAAAAGAAAGGAATAGAAAAGAATGAGAGAAGAACTGAAATGTTATCACCAAAAAACTTTTTAAAAACATAATGATGTGAGCGGATACAGTGCTAACTAACCTTATTGTGGTAATCATTTTGCCTTTGTTACCCCGAGTAAAACAGAAACATCCTCACCTCATGCCCCTTCCCCTGATCCAGCCTTTTCCGTTTACATTGCACCTGCCACCTTTGATGTGCTTGCTCTATGTGTTTACGGAGCACCTTAGGAAAGGAGAAACTTTGTCAGTTTTGTCCTGTCAGAAACTCCCAGATGCACTCAGGTACGTGATAGGTGCTCAGAAAACACTTGTTGAAGGATGGCTGGGAAGCAGTCCTTTACACATATGGTTCCACAGATTATACACCGTTAACACCCAGCGACCCAAAAGCTTAGAAAAGACACACGCCCAGGTATATAAGCACATCAAGGCTAAGGCTCTTTGTACTATGGCTCGCAAAACCCACTCATAAAATACCTCTCTCATCAAAAACTCCCGCAAACCCTCAGAGATAGCAGCTGTACCCAAACAGCATCTGTAATGTCAGACGTAACGATACGCATCTCCAAACTGCATGACCCACGTTACCTCTCTATCAAACAATCCCAGAGACCTCTCTCTGCACTTTACACGAATCGGTGCGACTGACGGTGTGGAACCACAAGCTCCAGACTGAAGGCTAAACAAGACGGAAAGAGCTCAACGTGAAGACAGCACGGTCACGCCGCACAACCAGCGACTGAACCTAACCTCGCCACTGACCGGAGCAGCTACGAAGCCACTTCTGGGCAGTCAGCAGCGTTGAACAACTCGGAGAAAAAGCACCGTGACAGTCCCCGCCCCCCGTACCCGCACGCAAGCCCGCAAAAGGGCGGAGACGCAAACGCAGACGTACACCTCTCACCCCGCCCTCCAACTCTGTGATCACCGTGCCAGTCCCAGACAGGCTGCCAATCGGAACCGAGCCGACCACTAGGAAGGGTGGGAGTAGCGGACTTACGGAGCGGTTTGGACCCCGGAAGAGCAATCTCTCCGTGGCCAATCACCGCCCAGAATACTTTCTGACCCTGTCTCCCATTCCCGGGAGCCAATCTCTAGCCCCGTTGCGATCCCCAGTTGGCTGTGACCATATGGAAACGAAGGGGTGGATTTGGAGTCGATACAAAGATGGTTGAATCCTGAGACTCGCTGTCCACTCGTGCTCGAATGCCACAGGAAGAGAGCGCGGAAGGAATGGGGTTGTACCCAGCGGCGCCATGCTTGCCTCTCCGGGAAATGCGGTTGATGCCCTACGCGGCGAAAGGGTACCCTCGTGTTGTCACATAATGGATTATTCCAGAACGGATTATTCCATTATTCAGAATGGATTATCCCTCCTACCCCCAGTGGTACCTCCCTGAGTGGGATGGTCTCACCTCCGCCCCTCAGTGGTACTTCCCACGACGGATGTTTCATCTCGCGCGCCCCTTGGTGGTGGGATAGGGGAAGAGCAGATGCAGACGTTCGTGTACCATTGCGCGTTAGTCCCCAAAGGCAGGGAGGGCCGAGATAGGACGAAAACCCCACAACTCAGTGGTGTCTTGGACTTGGGGAGAAGGCTTCCTAAACGGAAAACTTCCTGCTTTTAGTGGCACCATTAAAGAGGGAGCTTTACAAGGGGTTTTCTCTGTGCCGGGCATTGGGCTTGCTTGTGCCTCCCCCGGGTAATACTGACTAGGTCTGGTGGGGGAAGCCAGCCAGTTCCTCAACAGGCAGGACTGGGCTCCGAGATCCTGGTGCAGGGCAGGCCGTTGTTCTTGAATGTGATTACAAGTGAAAAGGACAGCAGGACCGTCTGTACTGTTAGGAAAATGGCCATCTCCCAGGGGTCGCAAGGACAGTGAGTACGTGAGATAAAGTCCATGGGCTTTGTCATGTACCCTGTTGGAATCCTGGGCCCGTCTAGCTATGCCTCGCAGAACAGCTAGGTGTGGAATACAACTCGGAGAAAAAAGGACAACCGGAAAAGTCACCGCGGCCACACACGCATGCACGCACAAGCACACAGAGCTCTCAAAATTCTAACTCTGCGACCAGTACCAGAGAGACGGCCAATGGGAATGTGGCACGTGGGACTTCAGGCCCCGCTTTGGGACCCCGAGACCTATTTTTGGCCTCTCGTCGTGGCCAATCAATAACCCAAAACGAATCTTGACCCCGCATCCCGGAGCCAATCTCCTGCTCCGACGCTGACCCCAGTAGGATGTGACCATTTAGAAACGAGGGGGTGAGGTTAGAGCAGATACAAAGAAGGCTGCAGCATGGGACTCAGTGTCCGCTCCGGCTCAAATGCTGTAGGAGAACAGAGTGGAGCAAAGAAAGTTGGACCCAGTGGCACCATGCGTGCCTCTCCCGGGAACTGTGGCTGATGCCCTAGGTGGTTTAAGGGGACCCTCAGTGTTGGAACATAACGCATTATTCCATAATGGAGCCGCCTCCCTAACGGTACCCTCCTGAGTGGATGGCCTTACCTCCGCCCCTCAGTGGTACATCCCAGGACAGAACTGTTTCATCTCGCGCGCCCCATGGTGGTGGCATCGCAGAAGAGCCCATTCAGACGCCCTTGGACCATTCCAGGCTGATCCACAGAGGGAGGGAGGATACAGCTAGGATGAAAACCTCACAATTCGCTGGAGTGGTGGACTCGGCAAGAAGTCTTCCTAAACAGATACTTACCTCCCTGAAGTGGCACCACTATAACAGGGAGCTTTAACAAGCGTTTTCTCTGTGCTGGGCATCGGGCTTGTTTATGCCTCACTGGGTCATACAGAACAGGCCTACTGGCGGAAGCCAGCCAAAGTCCCTCAGGGGCAGGAGGGAGAAAGGTCCCGACTGGGCTCCGAAGTCCTGATGAGGGGGCAGGCCTCTGTCCTTGACTGTGAGTACTGGGGGAAAAGGACAACGGGACCTTTGCTTGTTAGGTAAAGTCCATCTCGCAGGGGTTGCTATGCCCCTGAGTATGTGAGATAAAGTCCACAGGATTTGTCACTATCCTGTTACCTCTGAACATGTTCCCTGGCAGAATTCTAGGCCTGTCTAGCTCTACTTCTCTGAACAACTTTGAATCTCTCTATTCATTCCTTCCCTCCAAGGATGCATCAAACTGAATTATCGGTGTCAGGAGAGAAAAAAAAAAAAAACCTCTCATGGAGCTTACATTCTTTTGAAATCATACAGCCCCCAAAGGTATGTGATTTGTCAGGTGTTGGTAACTGCTGTGATTAAAATTAAATCAGAATTGTCAAATAGAGAGGAGGGGGCCTATCTAGAAAGAGCAGTCAGGGAAGGTCTTTCTAAGATTGTGACATTTGAGCGGAAACCTAGAGGAGAGGAACATCTGAAAGAGATGCATGCCCCCCCCTCCCCCGAGTTCGGTACGGGTCAGTGGAAAAGTTCCGGGGTGTAACTCAGTCTGTCATGTGTGAGAAGGTGAGGAGGCTGATTTGGCTGGCTCAGCATGATGGAGGGAGGGGTAGGAGATCTGGTGAAGGGGTAATGAGGGCCAGGTCCTGTAGAGCCTTCTGGGCCATGGTGAGGACTTTGTCTTGAGCCTCCAGAGGCCTTTTAGCAGAGAATTCCCGTGTGTCTCTCTGAGGCCAGAGGCCCAAGTCGCCCCCTTGAGGAGGTGGAGCTCTTGGTTTACCCCAAAGAAGAGCCCCCTCCCCAGCCTCTCTGGGGAAGCTGAACATGCTTTCCTGGAAGATTATGGAGACTCAAGGGGAATCCCCCCAACTGCTCCCCATGAATATCCATGTCCAAAGATGATATGCTCATGTGGGGAAAAGCAAGGGCCCTCATGGTGTGAGCGAGGTCACACCCTGTCCTGTACAAAAGCACAGGAGGGAAACGAATAGAGATTGGAACAGAGAGTAGAAGAAGAATAAATATAATCAATGAAACCGAATGTTGTTTCTTTGAAAAGAGCAGTACGAATTCATAAAATTGCACCCAGAGAGACACAGAAAATGATAAATCCTGCCTCATAGCACAGGGTGCTATATCTAGTCACTTGTGATGGAACATGATGGAGGATAATTTGGGAAAAGAATACACACACACACACACACACACTTCTGGGTCAGTTTGCTGTACAGCAGAAATTGACAGAACAGTATAAATCATTACAATAGAAAAAATAAAAATCTTAAAGAATGATAAAAAGACACAACAATATGAGGAATGACACAGATATAAATGTAAAATGATCTAACAAAATGGGGACACATATTGTGTTCATAGGTTGATAAATGCAATATAATTGGGATGTCAACAGTCCCCAAAAAGATCCATCAATGTCATACAATTCCAATGTAAAATGCCAGCAGGATTTTTTGGTACATATAGACTGATTACAAACTTTCTGTGGTAAGGCAAAGGCAAATGAACGAGAATAGCCAAATTAATTTTCGAAAAGTAAACTGGAGGACTAACACCAACTTTAACATTTACCATGCAGCTTCAGCCAACATATGTTAACGTAAGTGTCCAAGTAAGGATGAATGGGTAAAGAAAACGTGGTGACATACACAATGGGGTATTATTCAGCCATAAAAAGTAGAGTCCTGCCTTTTGCAACAACATGGATGGACGTTGAAGGCTAAGTGAAAGAGGTCAGAGAGAGAAAGGCAAATGCATGTTCTCTCTTACATCTGGAATCTGAACAAAGTCTAAGTCACAGAAATAGAGTTTAGAATGGTGCTTGCCAGGGGCTGGGGGAAATGGTGGTCAAAGGGTACAAACTTCTAGCTATAAGATGAATAAGTTATGGGGATCTAACGTAGAGCATGGTGACGATACTTAATATTGTATTATGTACTGAAAATTAAGTGGCGCAGTGGGTTAAGGACCCAGTGTTTTCACTGCCATGGCTCGGGTGGCTGCTGTGGAGTGGGGTCGAGCCCTGGACCAGGAACTTCCTCATCCTTCAGAGCAGCCAAAAACAAAACAACACACACACACACACACACACACACACACACACACACACACACAGAGAGAGAGAGAGAGAGAGAGAGAGAAATAAAAGGAAAAGAGAGAAGAACTGAAATGTTATCACCAAAAAATTCTTAAAAACATAATGATGTGAGTGGATACAGTGCTAACTAACCGTATTGTGGTAATCATTTTGCCATATATGTGTATCAAATCATGATATTGAGCACCTGAAACTTTCATGGTTTGAGTCGGTAATACCTCAATAAACCTGGAAGAATGAAAGAGTCTCTGGTTTTTCAAGTGGGATTGCCTTTGCCTTCAAGCTGTATTCTCTGTCCCCTTGACACATCCTCCTCATTCCTTGAACTTTTCCTTACTGCTGACATGACAAGTGAAGCCAGCCTCATTTATACTCTCCCTCCTCGGCCTGGGAACCCAGCATTTAGTGGAGAATGGAATTTGGAAGCTAGGATCTGGGACGGGGTGTACTTATTGCCATTGGGATCTTGCTGCTTCCACATCTACATGTAAGTATCTGTCTACATGTGCACACTTATCTACTGAAAACCAGGCCTTCTCATGGAGAACTTCCAATTCCAGCAGAACACCTCAGAATGTGTTCTGCTTTACTTCTTTTCCATATCAGAAATTCCCTTTTCCAGAAGGGGCAGACGTGGCGCCCACTATCCTCAAACATTTGCTGAGGTGATGAATTCCCAACGTAAACAAGCCATCCCTCCTCCACTGAGGTCCTCCTCACATGCTGCACTGACCCATCCCTTGCCCTTGACCTCCTCACCCCAACTCAAGCTTGAATCCCTGAGCCAGTTAGCCTGCACCCTCGCCCAAACCCAGGGGTATTCTCCTTACTGCCTTGCGCTCTGACTCTGCAAGTTGAATGTCCCTACACGCCTACACTTGTCTTGTCCTCAAGCACCAAGTGGCTTTAGGACTGAACTGCTCAGGCCCAAGAGAGAGGGAAGGAAAGAAATGGCAGAGACGGGGAAAAGGTGAGTATATCCTCATATGATCAGTTAAACAAGGTGAACTGGGCCAAATCCAAGCAATATGATGAAGCCAGTGGGTTTTTTCTCACTGTCTTCCAGCTTCTCCTTCCTGCCCCTCTCCTTTGCCCCAGTCCCTTTCTCATTCCTAAAGCCCTGCCCCCCATCAAGAGTAGAAACGTTATGAGGGGCAGGACTCCCGTATTATAAGTGATGTTGGCTGTTTGGCTGACATTCAGTGTGGATGGTGTCCTCCCTGTGGCTCTACCACTCAAGCCCTCTGTCTCTCATGACGGACTAGAAGGTTTCACCCCTCTTCGGTAATGTCAAGCATAAGCAGGGAGAAGGTGCAAGACACATCTTGGAGCCCCGGGTCCTTCATCTGTGAAACGGGGAGGACCACAAGCTGTGGGACAAAGAGCCAGAGCAGCACCAGACACCAGTTCAATGAGTGCTCGGAGCCAAAGCCAGGGCATCACAGGACTCCTTCTTGAGACCCAGAAGCACCTCAAGTAGATGTCCCCGCCAGGACTGCTGCATCTGCTCCTTCTTCCGCCTGGAATGCTCTTCCTTCAGGTAATCCCATGGCCTTCTCCCTCGCTTTCTCCAGCTGTCTGCGCGATCGTCACCTTTCAGATAGACCTGCCTTTGCCTTTGTTACCCCGAGGAAAACAGAAACATCCTCACCCCATGCCCCTTCCCCTGATCCAGCCTTTTCTGTCTACATTGCACCTGCCACCTTTGATGTGCTCTAATGTGTTTACCGAGCACCTCTATGAAAGGAGAGGCTCTGTCAGTTCTGTCCTGTCCGAAACTCCTAGAACAGTACTCAGAAAACACTTGCTGAGCCATGGCTGGGAATCAGCCCTTTACACTGTTACAGTACACTGTTACACAGGTACTGCCCATGATGGCCATTGGCCCCATTTAATTCATTATGATACATAGTGCAACTCCAGAAGAGAAGTGACTTGCTCAAGACACACAACCAGCACGTGGGGTTCGCGGCTTTGGAATCCTATCTACCAGGTTCCAAACCCCTCCGTTCCTGGACAGAGACTTTAAGGCCAAAACGGTAAGAGACGTTACTCCTGACACCCAAACCCCAAACAGCTGAGATCCTCTACGCCTTTGGACAAAGCCTTCCCAAAGCAGCTCAGAGACTTCATAAGTTGGTAGTCAGAATCGCAAATAGCTCAGACACCTCACAGTCCGGGGTGCACACGCCTACAGAGCAGTCTAAAACCCAGTGACTCCAAAGCTCAGAAAGTGCATACCCAAATATACAAGGCAGACAAAGCCTAAGGCTCTTTGAACCATGGCTCCCAAAATCCAGTTAGATAAACTATTCCGTTCACCAAAAACTCCCCAAAGCGCTCAAAGACATCACATGGACCCAACTAGCATCTATGATGTCAGGCGTAGCGATACATAGCTTCGAACTGCATGACACACGTTACTTCCCAGGGAGAGACACCAAACAAACTCAGAGACCTCTCTCTGGACTTTACGTGAATCTGTGCGATTGACCATGGGGAACCACAAGCTCCAGAATGTGGGCTCGACAAGACTGAAAGAGCTCACGTGAAGACAGCACCGTCACTCCGCACAGCCAGCGACTGAGCCTAACCGCGCTACTGACCGGGGCAGCTACGATACCCCTTCCGGACAGTCAGTAGCACAGACCCGCTCGGAGAAAATGTAGTGTGAAAAATACCCGCACGCGCAAGCGCACGGAAATGCACGCACGCACGCATGCGCAAGCGCAAAGACGCATACGTTCACCTCTCACGCTGCGCTTCAACTCTGCGACCTCGGGGCCCCCCCAAACAGACGGCCAATCGGAACTGGGCAGACGACTACGGAGGGTGGGAGTAGAGGACTTCCGTCGCTGGTTGGGACAACGGAAGAGCAATCTCGCCCTGACCAATCATCACTCATAATCCTTTCCGACCCCTCCCACCGCCTCCGGGAGCCAATCCCTTGCCCCGTTGCCGTCAGCCCCAGCTAGAGGTGACCATATAGAAACGAAGGGGTGAACTTGGAGTAGGTAGAAAGAAGGCTGCATCCTGGTATTCAGTGTGTACTCGTGCTCGAATGCTCCGGGAAGACGGAGAGGATACAATGGGGATGGACCCAGCGGCTCCATGAGAGCCTCCTCCGGGAACTGTGGTTAACGCCCTCCGCAGTGTACGTGAACCCTCAGTATTGGAACACGATGGATTATTCCAGAACGACCGCCTCCTACCCTCTAATGGTACCTTCCGAGTGAATGGTCTTACCTCCGGCCCTGTCAGTGGTACGTCCCATGACAGATGTTCCATCTCGCGCGCCCCTTGGTGGTGTCATCGGGGAACAGCCGATGCAGATGTTAGTGGACTATTCCAGGGTGGTCCCCAAAGGGAGGGAGGGCAAAGTTAGGATTAAAACCTCACAATTCGCTGGAGTCTTGGACCCGGCAAAAAGTCTTGCTAAACAGAAATGTACTTCTTTGTAGTGGCACCAAGCGTTTTCTCTGTGCTGGGCATTGGGCTTGCTTGCGCCTCCCTGGGTAATATAGAATAGGTGTAGTGCGGCAAGCCAGCCAGGGTTCCTCAAGGGGCAGGGGGGAGAAAGGTCCCGACGGGTCTCTGATGTCCTGGTGAGGGGCAGGCCTCTGTCCTTGACTGTGAGTACTAGGGGAAAAAGAGAGCAGGACCTTTGGTTCTGTTAGGAAAAAGGCCCTCTTGGAGTTCCCGTCGTGGCGCAGTGGTTAACGAGTCCGACTAGGAACCATGAGGTTGTGGGTTTGATCCCTGGCCTTGCTCAGTGGGTTAAGGATTCGGCGTTGCCCTGAGCTGTGATGTAGGTTGCAGACGTGGCTCGGATCCTGCGTTGCTGTGGCTCTGGCGTAGGCCGGTGGCTACAGCTCCGATTGGACCCTTGGCCTGGGAACCTCCATATGCCTCGGGAGCGGACCTAGCAAAGACAGAAAGACAAAAAAAAAAAAAAAAAAAGGCCATCTCCCAGTGGTCTCTCTGTCCCTGAGGACGTGAGATAAAGTCCACAGGATTTGTCACCATCCTGTTACCTCTGAACATGTTCCCTGGCAGAATTCTTGGCTTGTCTAGCTATGCCTCCCTCAAGAACTTTGCATCTGTTTATTCATTCCTTACCTCATTCATTCCTTCTCTCTAAAGTATATGTCAAGCACAATTATGGGTGTTGGGAAAGAGAAGAAAAACAACCCTTGCTCTCATGGAGGGTCTATTCTATTCAGCCCCCAAAGGTATGTGATTTGTCAGGTGTTGGTAACTGCTGTGATTAAAATTAAATCAGAATCGTCAAATAGAGAGGAGGGGGCCTATCTAGAAAGAGCAGTCAGGGAAGGTCTTTCTAAGATTGTGACATTTGAGCGGAAACCTAGAGGAGAGGAACATCTGAAAGAGATGCATGCCCCCCCCCCTCCCCCGAGTTCGGTACGGGTCAGTGGAAAAGTTCCGGGGTGTAACTCAGTCTGTCATGTGTGAGAAGGTGAGGAGGCTGATTTGGCTGGCTCAGCATGATGGAGGGAGGGGTAGGAGATCTGGTGAAGGGGTAATGAGGGCCAGGTCCTGTAGAGCCTTCTGGGCCATGGTGAGGACTTTGTCTTGAGCCTCCAGAGGCCTTTTTAGCAGAGAATTCCCGTGTGTCTCTCTGAGGCCAGAGGCCCAAGTCGCCCCCTTGAGGAGGTGGAGCTCTTGGTTTACCCCAAAGAAGAGCCCCCTCCCCAGCCTCTCTGGGGAAGCTGAACATGCTTTCCTGGAAGATTATGGAGACTCAAGGGGAATCCCCCCAACTGCTCCCCATGAATATCCATGTCCAAAGATGATATGCTCATGTGGGGAAAAGCAAGGGCCCTCATGGTGTGAGCGAGGTCACACCCTGTCCTGTACAAAAGCACAGGAGGGAAACGAATAGAGATTGGAACAGAGAGTAGAAGAAGAATAAATATAATCAATGAAACCGAATGTTGTTTCTTTGAAAAGAGCAGTACGAATTCATAAAATTGCACCCAGAGAGACACAGAAAATGATAAATCCTGCCTCATAGCACAGGGTGCTATATCTAGTCACTTGTGATGGAACATGATGGAGGATAATTTGGGAAAAGAATACACACACACACACACACACACACACACACACACACACACACACACTTCTGGGTCAGTTTGCTGTACAGCAGAAATTGACAGAACAGTATAAATCATTACAATAGAAAAAATAAAAATCTTAAAGAATGATAAAAAGACACAACAATATGAGGAATGACACAGATATAAATGTAAAATGATCTAACAAAATGGGGACACATATTGTGTTCATAGGTTGATAAATGCAATATAATTGGGATGTCAACAGTCCCCAAAAAGATCCATCAATGTCATACAATTCCAATGTAAAATGCCAGCAGGATTTTTTGGTACATATAGACTGATTACAAACTTTCTGTGGTAAGGCAAAGGCAAATGAACGAGAATAGCCAAATTAATTTTCGAAAAGTAAACTGGAGGACTAACACCAACTTTAACATTTACCATGCAGCTTCAGCCAACATGTGTTAACGTAAGTGTCCAAGTAAGGATGAATGGGTAAAGAAAACGTGGTGACATACACAATGGGGTATTATTCAGCCATAAAAAGTAGAGTCCTGCCTTTTGCAACAACATGGATGGACGTTGAAGGCTAAGTGAAAGAAGTCAGAGAGAGAAAGGCAAATGCATGTTCTCTCTTACATCTGGAATCTGAACAAAGTCTAAGTCACAGAAATAGAGTTTAGAATGGTGCTTGCCAGGGGCTGGGGGAAATGGTGGTCAAAGGGTACAAACTTCTAGCTATAAGATGAATAAGTTATGGGGATCTAACGTAGAGCATGGTGACGATACTTAATATTGTATTATGTACTGAAAATTAAGTGGCGCAGTGGGTTAAGGACCCAGTGTTTTCACTGCCATGGCTCGGGTGGCTGCTGTGGAGTGGGGTCGAGCCCTGGACCAGGAACTTCCTCATCCTTCAGAGCAGCCAAAAACAAAACAACACACACACACACACACACACACACACACACACACACACACACACAGAGAGAGAGAGAGAGAGAGAAATAAAAGGAAAAGAGAGAAGAACTGAAATGTTATCACCAAAAAATTCTTAAAAACATAATGATGTGAGTGGATACAGTGCTAACTAACCGTATTGTGGTAATCATTTTGCCATATATGTGTATCAAATCATGATATTGAGCACCTGAAACTTTCATGGTTTGAGTCGGTAATACCTCAATAAACCTGGAAGAATGAAAGAGTCTCTGGTTTTTCAAGTGGGATTGCCTTTGCCTTCAAGCTGTATTCTCTGTCCCCTTGACACATCCTCCTCATTCCTTGAACTTTTCCTTACTGCTGACATGACAAGTGAAGCCAGCCTCATTTATACTCTCCCTCCTCGGCCTGGGAACCCAGCATTTAGTGGAGAATGGAATTTGGAAGCTAGGATCTGGGACGGGGTGTACTTATTGCCATTGGGATCTTGCTGCTTCCACATCTACATGTAAGTATCTGTCTACATGTGCACACTTATCTACTGAAAACCAGGCCTTCTCATGGAGAACTTCCAATTCCAGCAGAACACCTCAGAATGTGTTCTGCTTTACTTCTTTTCCATATCAGAAATTCCCTTTTCCAGAAGGGGCAGACGTGGCGCCCACTATCCTCAAACATTTGCTGAGGTGATGAATTCCCAACGTAAACAAGCCATCCCTCCTCCACTGAGGTCCTCCTCACATGCTGCACTGACCCATCCCTTGCCCTTGACCTCCTCACCCCAACTCAAGCTTGAATCCCTGAGCCAGTTAGCCTGCACCCTCGCCCAAACCCAGGGGTATTCTCCTTACTGCCTTGCGCTCTGACTCTGCAAGTTGAATGTCCCTACACGCCTACACTTGTCTTGTCCTCAAGCACCAAGTGGCTTTAGGACTGAACTGCTCAGGCCCAAGAGAGAGGGAAGGAAAGAAATGGCAGAGACGGGGAAAAGGTGAGTATATCCTCATATGATCAGTTAAACAAGGTGAACTGGGCCAAATCCAAGCAATATGATGAAGCCAGTGGGTTTTTTCTCACTGTCTTCCAGCTTCTCCTTCCTGCCCCTCTCCTTTGCCCCAGTCCCTTTCTCATTCCTAAAGCCCTGCCCCCCATCAAGAGTAGAAACGTTATGAGGGGCAGGACTCCCGTATTATAAGTGATGTTGGCTGTTTGGCTGACATTCAGTGTGGATGGTGTCCTCCCTGTGGCTCTACCACTCAAGCCCTCTGTCTCTCATGACGGACTAGAAGGTTTCACCCCTCTTCGGTAATGTCAAGCATAAGCAGGGAGAAGGTGCAAGACACATCTTGGAGCCCCGGGTCCTTCATCTGTGAAACGGGGAGGACCACAAGCTGTGGGACAAAGAGCCAGAGCAGCACCAGACACCAGTTCAATGAGTGCTCGGAGCCAAAGCCAGGGCATCACAGGACTCCTTCTTGAGACCCAGAAGCACCTCAAGTAGATGTCCCCGCCAGGACTGCTGCATCTGCTCCTTCTTCCGCCTGGAATGCTCTTCCTTCAGGTAATCCCATGGCCTTCTCCCTCGCTTTCTCCAGCTGTCTGCGCGATCGTCACCTTTCAGATAGACCTGCCTTTGCCTTTGTTACCCCGAGGAAAACAGAAACATCCTCACCCCATGCCCCTTCCCCTGATCCAGCCTTTTCTGTCTACATTGCACCTGCCACCTTTGATGTGCTCTAATGTGTTTACCGAGCACCTCTATGAAAGGAGAGGCTCTGTCAGTTCTGTCCTGTCCGAAACTCCTAGAACAGTACTCAGAAAACACTTGCTGAGCCATGGCTGGGAATCAGCCCTTTACACTGTTACAGTACACTGTTACACAGGTACTGCCCATGATGGCCATTGGCCCCATTTAATTCATTATGATACATAGTGCAACTCCAGAAGAGAAGTGACTTGCTCAAGACACACAACCAGCACGTGGGGTTCGCGGCTTTGGAATCCTATCTACCAGGTTCCAAACCCCTCCGTTCCTGGACAGAGACTTTAAGGCCAAAACGGTAAGAGACGTTACTCCTGACACCCAAACCCCAAACAGCTGAGATCCTCTACGCCTTTGGACAAAGCCTTCCCAAAGCAGCTCAGAGACTTCATAAGTTGGTAGTCAGAATCGCAAATAGCTCAGACACCTCACAGTCCGGGGTGCACACGCCTACAGAGCAGTCTAAAACCCAGTGACTCCAAAGCTCAGAAAGTGCATACCCAAATATACAAGGCAGACAAAGCCTAAGGCTCTTTGAACCATGGCTCCCAAAATCCAGTTAGATAAACTATTCCGTTCACCAAAAACTCCCCAAAGCGCTCAAAGACATCACATGGACCCAACTAGCATCTATGATGTCAGGCGTAGCGATACATAGCTTCGAACTGCATGACACACGTTACTTCCCAGGGAGAGACACCAAACAAACTCAGAGACCTCTCTCTGGACTTTACGTGAATCTGTGCGATTGACCATGGGGAACCACAAGCTCCAGAATGTGGGCTCGACAAGACTGAAAGAGCTCACGTGAAGACAGCACCGTCACTCCGCACAGCCAGCGACTGAGCCTAACCGCGCTACTGACCGGGGCAGCTACGATACCCCTTCCGGACAGTCAGTAGCACAGACCCGCTCGGAGAAAATGTAGTGTGAAAAATACCCGCACGCGCAAGCGCACGGAAATGCACGCACGCACGCATGCGCAAGCGCAAAGACGCATACGTTCACCTCTCACGCTGCGCTTCAACTCTGCGACCTCGGGGCCCCCCCAAACAGACGGCCAATCGGAACTGGGCAGACGACTACGGAGGGTGGGAGTAGAGGACTTCCGTCGCTGGTTGGGACAACGGAAGAGCAATCTCGCCCTGACCAATCATCACTCATAATCCTTTCCGACCCCTCCCACCGCCTCCGGGAGCCAATCCCTTGCCCCGTTGCCGTCAGCCCCAGCTAGAGGTGACCATATAGAAACGAAGGGGTGAACTTGGAGTAGGTAGAAAGAAGGCTGCATCCTGGTATTCAGTGTGTACTCGTGCTCGAATGCTCCGGGAAGACGGAGAGGATACAATGGGGATGGACCCAGCGGCTCCATGAGAGCCTCCTCCGGGAACTGTGGTTAACGCCCTCCGCAGTGTACGTGAACCCTCAGTATTGGAACACGATGGATTATTCCAGAACGACCGCCTCCTACCCTCTAATGGTACCTTCCGAGTGAATGGTCTTACCTCCGGCCCTGTCAGTGGTACGTCCCATGACAGATGTTCCATCTCGCGCGCCCCTTGGTGGTGTCATCGGGGAACAGCCGATGCAGATGTTAGTGGACTATTCCAGGGTGGTCCCCAAAGGGAGGGAGGGCAAAGTTAGGATTAAAACCTCACAATTCGCTGGAGTCTTGGACCCGGCAAAAAGTCTTGCTAAACAGAAATGTACTTCTTTGTAGTGGCACCAAGCGTTTTCTCTGTGCTGGGCATTGGGCTTGCTTGCGCCTCCCTGGGTAATATAGAATAGGTGTAGTGCGGCAAGCCAGCCAGGGTTCCTCAAGGGGCAGGGGGGAGAAAGGTCCCGACGGGTCTCTGATGTCCTGGTGAGGGGCAGGCCTCTGTCCTTGACTGTGAGTACTAGGGGAAAAAGAGAGCAGGACCTTTGGTTCTGTTAGGAAAAAGGCCCTCTTGGAGTTCCCGTCGTGGCGCAGTGGTTAACGAGTCCGACTAGGAACCATGAGGTTGTGGGTTTGATCCCTGGCCTTGCTCAGTGGGTTAAGGATTCGGCGTTGCCCTGAGCTGTGATGTAGGTTGCAGACGTGGCTCGGATCCTGCGTTGCTGTGGCTCTGGCGTAGGCCGGTGGCTACAGCTCCGATTGGACCCTTGGCCTGGGAACCTCCATATGCCTCGGGAGCGGACCTAGCAAAGACAGAAAGACAAAAAAAAAAAAAAAAAAAGGCCATCTCCCAGTGGTCTCTCTGTCCCTGAGGACGTGAGATAAAGTCCACAGGATTTGTCACCATCCTGTTACCTCTGAACATGTTCCCTGGCAGAATTCTTGGCTTGTCTAGCTATGCCTCCCTCAAGAACTTTGCATCTGTTTATTCATTCCTTACCTCATTCATTCCTTCTCTCTAAAGTATATGTCAAGCACAATTATGGGTGTTGGGAAAGAGAAGAAAAACAACCCTTGCTCTCATGGAGGGTCTATTCTATTCAGCCCCCAAAGGTATGTGATTTGTCAGGTGTTGGTAACTGCTGTGATTAAAATTAAATCAGAATCGTCAAATAGAGAGGAGGGGGCCTATCTAGAAAGAGCAGTCAGGGAAGGTCTTTCTAAGATTGTGACATTTGAGCGGAAACCTAGAGGAGAGGAACATCTGAAAGAGATGCATGCCCCCCCCCTCCCCCGAGTTCGGTACGGGTCAGTGGAAAAGTTCCGGGGTGTAACTCAGTCTGTCATGTGTGAGAAGGTGAGGAGGCTGATTTGGCTGGCTCAGCATGATGGAGGGAGGGGTAGGAGATCTGGTGAAGGGGTAATGAGGGCCAGGTCCTGTAGAGCCTTCTGGGCCATGGTGAGGACTTTGTCTTGAGCCTCCAGAGGCCTTTTTAGCAGAGAATTCCCGTGTGTCTCTCTGAGGCCAGAGGCCCAAGTCGCCCCCTTGAGGAGGTGGAGCTCTTGGTTTACCCCAAAGAAGAGCCCCCTCCCCAGCCTCTCTGGGGAAGCTGAACATGCTTTCCTGGAAGATTATGGAGACTCAAGGGGAATCCCCCCAACTGCTCCCCATGAATATCCATGTCCAAAGATGATATGCTCATGTGGGGAAAAGCAAGGGCCCTCATGGTGTGAGCGAGGTCACACCCTGTCCTGTACAAAAGCACAGGAGGGACAATGTAACAGGCACAGAGAAGACAGAAGGAAAGATAAAGCATTAGAGAGACAGGGACGTAGAAACTATTTCTGGGAACACAGTGTCCCCACTTAATTACCACCCTCGCGTGGGCCTGCAGCTCTGTCACTGGATGTGGTGTCTGCTCTGCAGGGGATGAGAAGCCCCTCCCGAGGGACTGTCTCTAGGGAATGACTCAGCTGCCTGTGTCCTGGCCTCAGTCACATTACCTTGACACACATCAGGGCCCTCTGCCCCTCAGGACAAAGACATGTTCCCGTTATAGGCAGGTTCATGATGTACGCAAGTTTCCCCACCTCCCTTCTAGCCCTTGACTGGCCTCCTGTTGATCTCAGTGCCAAGAAGGGCTTGAGGGGGAAAGAAGAGTGAAGGATCTCTACATTTTTGGTGGGTCCTTGGGTGCAGTGATGAATCGGATGTATTTCCCAACCTGCTTGGAGGCTCACCTGTACTTTCACTACCCCCTCCACAGGGAAGGTGAGAGTTCCATTCCATACATCAGGAGTCAAGCAGGGTGTTTGATCCAGAGACACAGAAACATATCCTGACGGTGAGTCGGTCCCAGGGTCCTTGTTGTCTCAGGCCAAACCTCCCCCTCCCCATACTCCCACAGCCTGGCCTGGGCTGTACTGAGCCTTTCCTGCCTCCTCCCAGGAGCCCAAGTTTGCATCCATTTCCTCCTGTCCTCTTGAGCTGAGAACTCCCATCCACCCTGGCCTCAGGCTCCCCATCTGCTAACGGTGACCTCCTTGTTGGGGGTTGGGCAGAGTAACTGCGTGAATATGTGTACATAGGTTTTGTCCCAGGCCCCCTAGCAAGGGTAGGAGTGATGCCACAATATATTGTCCTTATCCTTATCATTACCGTGGTCTCCTGTGAGGTGTACATGACTGAGGACGTGCCCTCCCTGAGGATGGGGACCCTAAGCTTTCATTTCCATGGTCCCAGGGCAGGCATGGGAGACTCACAGCAAACGTGAGATCTCACGCCTTCTTCTAGGACCTGTGAGAGTGAGGCCCATCCTGCCTTCCTCTCCAGAACATTCTGGATTCAGATACGTGAACAGCTCAGAGAACCAACCCTCTGGGAAAAAGACACCCCCCTCCTAAACAGTTCAGAGACCTCATGCCCTGGTACAGAGTCCCACAAAGAGTGCAGACATCTCACATCCTAGACACCACCCACAAACAGCTCAAATACATTACACCTGTCTGCACAGTCCCCAAGCAGCTCAGACAGTTTTGACTGTGGATGCAGAAAAATTAGGATCCCTCAGACAAGGAGAGGCATTCACCCCCCACGGGTTCTGCAAGGGTTAAGGTGTAAAACCCCTGCAGTTGCTGACCAACAGTGCACTCCGAAGGAATTCCGGGTGAAAAACAGGATGAGGCCCTCTGTGCTCTGGACAAGCAGGCCCTTATTTAGTTATGTGCATATCTCAGGAAGAAGTTCAGTGACCCAAGATTCTTCCATCCACAGAAAAGCGTGAACCTCCTTAACCTTAGCTATCTGATTTTTGTGGTTAACAGGAATCTTTTTACCAATACGCATGCTTGACTGCTAGCATTTTCTAGCCCCAGATCATCTCGGTTTCTCCGCTACCTCTCCAGAGCTAACCGAGGAGCTGTCTCCCAGGCTGTAGTCCTCCGGATGACCCCGAGTAAAACTTAAGCCCACAACTCTCAAGTTGTGTGTTTTGCTTTAAGTGCACACCACTCCAGGCAACAGGTCCCCTTCAGCTTAGAGGCCTCACACACCTCCCCCCAGAGCCTAGAGGCTGCACTCTGGGACACAGAGCCACACATCTCCAGTTCTGGGCTGCTGTGTGGGCAGTGACAGTGAGTCTTTGTTCCAACAGGCCAGGGGAGAGGCCTGGTGTCTGCCATCCCTGCAGTCTTCCATCACCGGCATTTCATTGTGACAAAGGCAGGTTCACTCCAGGGATGAGGAGCACCCTGGGGCTGAAGGTTCTGAAGGGCCGTCCCAGGTCTGGGTCCTGGGCATGGCCATCGTCTGACCCATTATTATCACCTCTGGTCATGATGATACTGCATCCTACTCCACAAGGGGTTTAGGGTAAATCCTAGATTCCCAGCGGGAGACCTGTGGAGCTGGTCATCTCTGCCATCTCTTAGCACCCACTTTGCATACTGGATCCTGGAGATGTGAAGTCTTCCCTTCTCATCGCCTATGTCAACCCCCTTAAATCCCTCTGATCATCCCTGTCTTTTCTCACACTCCCTCTCTTGGTACAACTGCCACAACTCCTCTCTCTCCCCACATTCCTCCCACCAGGCCTCCCCTTCCACCCCAGGTGCCTCTGTAGCCCCCTCCCCCAGCCCCATTCTCAGGACATCAGTTATATCCTCACCCCCATTGAGTCCCTTCACCCAGCACCCAGGGCTTCCTCAGAGGATCCCCTCAGGACCCTCCCTGCTCCGTGCTCCCTGCAAGGGCACAACATTCTACAGGACACTTCTCTCCTGCCTAGACACAGGGATTGGTCATAAAGTCCCTGTTAGGGTGGAATTGAACATCTCTACAGGATCCAGGGGAAATCCAGACCCAGACTAGTAGTCCAGGGCAGTTCCTGCAGGGCTGGAGGGAAAGGGATAGGGTTTCTCAGGAGCTTAGCTGAGTGCCCTGCAGGAGGTGGGATGACACAGTGTAGGGCTGGGTCTGTGAGGACAGGGAAGGGGCCCTGACAGGGCCTGGGGCAGCAGGAACACCAGGACTGCCCGCCCCAGCTGTTGTCCTCATGGGCTCTGGCACCTGGCCGAGCTCTGTCCCACCGGAGTTAGAGGATTAAGCAAGCCACTTACGTGCCCTCCCTGGGCCCAAGTGTCCTCATAGGGACGGGGTGACAGGGTTTTCTTCCAAGAGACCTAGTGAGGATTAATTGAGATGCTACCTAAGAAGTGCTTAGGACACTGCAAATCAGATCACTGACTATCTAAAACTCAGAGCCTGGTGCGTGGGTGCCAGCTGACTCCTAGAGGGACATCACTAAATTGGCCACTGACTGCGGTGCTCAGGGCAGAGGCCCCCACTTCGAGCTCCCGCCCCTCAACCTCAGCATCTGACTGTGTGAGCCTGGGGTCTGGCTTTGGGGCTCTGTTCCTGTACCCAGTGAGAGCCTGAGCCAGGTGTCTCTGGTTGGACCATGCAGAGTGGTCCAGGATTCCTCTCCTCCCACGTCTCACAGCTAATCAACTACCCCCTGGTTGGCTCCCGGTGCATTCAAATCTGCAGGAGATGAGCTTGGCCAAAATGGGACTGGAGCCAACTCCCAGGCTGTCTGAGAAAGTGTGGGGGGTCCACCTAGGATGGGATTGGAGGCTGGGGTACCAAGACAGCGTCCTCCCCACCTCTGTCAAAAGCTAGGGGCTGGTTCCCCTGGGGTCAGGCGGATGTTCTTATCCCTCCATACACAGTACTTGCATTGTTACACAATAGAAGCTCCTCCCCTATGGTACCTCCAGTAGTGGTGCCTTCCAGCCCCGCACCTGCAATGGTACATTCCAGCAGTGGAGCGTTCTGTCCTCACACCTCATCCTCTCCACCATCCCTTCCCCCCTCCGACCCTGACCTCCAGGAGGTGTGACCCGCCGGATGGGGGGCTGTTTCTCACTTCAGCCCTGTGGGTTATTCTGGTGGATTTAATGCAAATGTGGAACTTTACCATAGATCCCAGAAATCTGGAGGGCTTATTAAAACTCTGGTCGCTGCCCCCACCCCGCCCCATCGATGCCCCCCACTCCACCCCATCGCTGTGTTTCTGATTCTGTTAAGTCCTAGGTGGAGCCTGAGAATTTGCGTTTCCAACCAGACTCAGCCCCCTCCTACACAATTAAGTGGAGCCTTTGATCCCAACATCCCTTCACCATATCACTAGTGAACTGTTCCTTCTCTTCTTTCCCTCCCTCCTCGCCCCCTAACACACCCAAATGAACAATCTTATCGCCAGACCCTGAAGATCTTGAAGGGAGCAAAGTTCTAAGCATTCTGTTCACTATAGAAGGGCGTCTGCCCCAAGAATGGTGTGAGAAGCTTGTAACAAGTTTTTCTTCTCCTGCACCTCTGATGGACAGCGTTCAGGCAGCAGCTGTCAAACTGAAAAATCCTTACAATGCTCAGTTTGTGAGGGCAGAGACTTTTTTTCCCATCCAATGTAGTCAGTCTCCCCAGTGCCCAGCACGGAGTAGGCACTCACTGGATGATTGATGAATGACTGAGTTTTGACTCAGAAATCCCACCTAAAAATGTATGACAGGAGTTCCCGTGGTGGCTCAGGGGAAACGAATCTGACTAGTGTCCATGAGGACACAGGTTCGATCCCTGGCCTCGCTCAGTGGGTTAAGGATCCAGCGTTGCTGTGAGCTATGGTGTAGGTTGCAGACACGACTCGGATCCTCTGTTGCTGTGGCTGTGGCACAGTCCAGTGGCTACAGCTCCGATTCAACCCTTAGCCTAGGAACCTCCATATGTGGTGGGTGCGGCCCTAAAAAGACAAAAAAAAAAATGTATAATAAACACATTCAAAGATCTGTGTGTACAAGGAAGGTAGCAGCGATCATGAAAAACCACTAAATGTCCATTAATAGTCAGTGATCATTGGATGATAAGTGAACAGCAATGGGTTCATATTATACCACAGAGCACACCCTGGCCATGGAAAAGGATGAGGGGACCAGTGTGTACTGATCAGAGGCATCTTTTTCAGGGCATGTTGTGGGGGGGAAGGGAAGCAAATGGGGAATGTTCACGGTGGAGCCTGGTGTGTGCATGTGTGTGTGTTGTTGTTGTTGCTGTTTAAGTACGGAGAAATATGTTTGAAAGGAACAACGAAATACCTGTAACTAACCCCAGCCCTAGGCACAGGAAAAAGAATGTGAAGGAAAGGGATGACCTGTGTATTCCATGTACTGATGTACTAATGGAATCTTTCACAGCAACCCCATACTCACCTATTATTGAAGAACTCTTTATAAAACAAAGTTGTGTGGTGAAAACAATACCTGCGCCACAGAGCATTTGTGTGAGGGCATCTGCATGGTGTCCAGGACAGGGTTCTCAAACTCACATGCCCCAGAGCCAGGCAGTTAATGTGCACAGGAGAACCCAGCTCTGGGGAAGGTGAGGAAGAGCAGAACATGGTAAATGTTCCCTACCAATCAGCTTCCGGAGTGGGTACAATAGAGAAGATGGGACTGGTGCAGACCCCAGACCCTCACGACAACCTCCTCCTCATCATTAATAGTGGTAGTTGCCAGAATAGCAACAGCTATCCTGACAAGACCTCAGGAGTTTCCCTCAACCTCTTCATCTCAGCGCGCGCGCGCGCGCACACACACACACACACACACACACACACACACACACACACCTCATGATAAAGATAACAGATCCTTTTAACACAGCATTCGGGAACTAGTTAAGACTTACTTAGGAACTGGTTTTGCCCATGATGAATGAATGGGTTTGGATTTACCCTCCCACTGTAAATAACTAAAACTTTGGAAGTGATGGCTTTCAAACCATGCAGGATGTTGATGTCTGAGAGAAGGGGGAAAATGAGGTGAGCATTACAGTTTCCCCCAGCTTACTTCCTGGAGAGAGTTTCCAGACATCGGTGCAGGGAGAGGAAAGCTGAACAGAGGCCAGAATTTCTCCCAGGTGAGGAAATAGAGTTTAGCATTCAGGGAAGCCAAGGAAGCTAGAACTCCTAGAGCAGAGGACCAGAGAAAAGAGAGCTGCATGGACAGGGGAGGGCTGCAGATAGAAGAGAGAGAAAGAGAGAGTGAGCAAGGATCTGGAGTTCTGCAGAGGGTTCCCTGGGACTCTCCTGCTAAATTCAGGCTGGGAAAAGAACCACCAAAAAGGAGTGGGAGTACAGAGCTCTCAAAAGGATAGAAATAGTTTATTTTCTCACCTACCAGAAGTAAGAAAACCTCAAAATAGTTAAGGTATTGGGTAGATTTCTCAGCTAGTTTTTACCCCAGTCGTTAGGAAAATTCGTTCTTGACTAAAAACTATTCTGGTCCTATCTTAATAATGCTTGAGAGCAAGACTCAAAGGGATAGAACTCTTTCCAAGTAACTTAACTATGTCCTGGGATGAAGTTCCCAGAATGTAAAGAAATTACTATTAGTGTAATTACATAATTCAGAACCCAACATGAGAAAATTCACAATGTCTGGCACCAATAAAAAATTATTAAGCATGCACTGGAAGAGAAAATATAACTAATAATGAGGAGAAAAGTCAATCAATAAAAACAGACTCAGAAATAACACAAGTGATACAGTTAACTGACAAGGATATTAAAAGAGCTACTATAAAAGTATTGTACATGTTGAAGAAGATAGAAGGAAGATTAAGTTTGTTAATAGAAGACATGAAGTTATTTTTAAAAGATCCAGATTGAACTTCTAGGGATAAATACACATGGTCTGAGGAAAAAAAAAAAAAAAAAACACTGGAAGAAATTCACAGGAGAAAAGACTAGTGAACTTGAAACATAATGAAATTCTTAAAACATCCAAAATGGAGCACAAAAGGAAAAAGAAAGCTCCGTTAAAAATGAATGAAGCAGAGTGCCCACTGTGGCTCAGCTGTAACGAACCTGACTAGTATCCGTGAGGATGCAGGTTTGATCCCCAGCACCACTCAGTGGGTTAAGGATCCAATGTTGCCTTGAGCTGTGGTGTAGATCTCAGAGGTGGCACAGATCCTGCGTTCCTGTGGCTGTGGCTGTGGCTTAGGCTGACCTAAGTCACCTAGCCTAGGAACTTCCCTATGCCATGACTGTGGCCTAAGAAAGCATACCAAAAAAAAAAAAAAAAAAAAGAATTTATTTATAAAAACAGAAATAAACACATATTTCAGAATCAAACTTATGATTACCATTGGGGAAACCACGGTGGGGCAGATGAATTAGGCTGATGGGAATAACATATACACACTACTGTATATAAAATAGATAATTAGGAGTTCCTGTTGTGGTGCAGCGGAAATGAATCCGACTAGGAACCATGAGGTGGCAGGTTTGATCCCTGGCCTCGCTCAGTGGGTTAAGGATCCGGCGTTGCCATGAGCTGTGGTGTAGGTCACAGACACGGCTCGGATCCTGCGTTGCTGTGGCTGTGGCGTGGCCAGCGGCTACAGCTCCAATTGGACCCTTATCCTGGGAACCTCCATATGCCGTGGGTGTGGCCCTGAAAACACAAAAAGCCAAAAAAATATAGACAGATAGATAATTAACAAGGACCTACCATAAAGCACAGGGAAATCTACTCAATAGTCTGTAATAACCTATATAGGAAAAAAGAATGACTATATGTATATGTGTAAGTGATTCATTTTTCTGTATGTCTGAAAATAATACATTGTAAGTCAACTATACTCCAATAAAAATTTTTAAAAAGGCATTATCACACTGAAAACATAATCTAAATAATTACAATGGAAAAAAAAGAATGAATACCTATCTCACACCATATGCAAAAAGTAACTCAAAATGGATCAAAGACCTAAATTAAGAGCTAAAACTATAAAAATCTTGGAAGAAAATGTAGACCTAAAACTTCATGACCATAACATAGGTTCCTTAGGTATGACAACAAAATCACAAGTAACAAAAGAAAAAATAGATAAATTGGACTTCATCAAAATGAAAAATATTTATGCTGCAAGGGACACCATTAGAAAGTGATAAAGCAACCCATATAATGGGAGATTTTTTTGTAAGTCATGTATCTGATATCTAGATTGCAGAGAGAACTCCTACACTAATAATTAAAAGACCCATAGGAGTTGTGGTACCACAGGTTAAGGATCCAGTGCTGTCAGCAAGTTGCTGCTGTGGTGTGGGTTCAATCCTTTGCAGGAACTTCCACATGCTGTGGGCATGTCCAAAAAAAAAAAGAGCCCAGTTTTCAAATGGGCAAAAGATATGAGTAGACCTTTCTCCAAAGAAGATATACAATGACCAATAAACACATGAAAAGATGCCAACATCTTTAGCCATCAGGGAAATGCAATCAAAACTATGTGAATGACCGCATCATATCCACTGGAATGTTGGTGAGGATGTAGAGGATTGGAACTCTCATCCACTGCTGAAAATGTAAAATAGTGCAGCTGCTTTAGGATACAATCTGACAATTCCTCAAAGATTACATATACAATTACCATGTGACCCAGTAATTCCACTCCTAAATATATACCCAAGAGAACTGGAAGTATATATCCACATGAAAATTTGTACACAAATGTTCAAAGCAGCATTATTCATAAAAGCCCAAAAGTGGAAAAAACTCTAATGTATATCAACTGATGAATTGATAAATAATATATGGTATATCCAGTCAATGGTATATTATTCAGCAATAAAAAGAAATGAAATAATAACACATTCTACAACATAGATGAACCTGAAAGCATTATCCCAAGTGAAAGAAGCCAATCACGAAAAATCACATATTGTACAATTCCACTTACATGAAATTCAGGAATTCCTCTTGTGGTTTCGCAGTATGAGCCCGACTAGTACCCATGAAGATGTGGGTTCCATCCTTTGCCTCATTCATTTTATTAAGGATCCAGCATTGCTGTGAGCTGTGGTGTAGGTCACAGATGAGGCTCAGATCCCAAGTTGCTGTGGCTGTGGTGTAGGCCGGCAGCTGCAGCTCTGATTAGACCCCTTAGCCTGGGAACTGCCATACGCCACAGGTGAGGCCCTAAAAAAAATCACATTTATATGAAATTCCAGAACAGGACCGTTGATAGAGATGGAAAGTAGATTAGTGATTGCTTAGGGATGAGGTAGAAGGGGGACTCATGTGCATAGGTTTTTTTCCCTTTGGAGGAGTGATGTAAATGTTCAGAAGTTGTGATTATTGCATAGTTCTGTGAATATAATTTTAAAATTTAATCGTATCTTTAAAACAATAAATAGTATGGCATGTGAATTAAAACTCAATAAAGCTGTTGTTTTTTAAAGGACATGATAGGATGTTTGGGGTGACAGTAATGTTTGCATCTTGTGGTGGGTTTTTTTTTTTTCTTTTTTTTTAGGGCCGCACCCTTGGCATATGGAAATTCCCAGGCTTGGGGTTGAATCAGAGCTACAGCTGCTAGCCTGCACCACAGCCACAGTAACGCAGGATCCGAGCCACTGATCGAGGCCAGGGATTAAACCCGAATCCTCACGGATACTAGTTGGATTTGGTTCCACTGTGCCACAACAGGAACTCCTTGTGGTGGTATTATAATTGAGTGTATATATTGGTTTGAACTCACTGAAGTGTATGCCTAAAATGAATGCATATTATGGAACGTAAACTGTACCTCAATAAAGTTTTTTTTTTTTAGAGAAAAAAGTAATAATATGGTAAAAGATATTCCATACAAATACTAATATAAAGAAGCCAGAGTGGCTATATTAATATCATAAAAAGTACTCACAGACTTTGAAAAACTTATGGTTTCCAAAGGAGATAGGTTGGGGGGGTGAGTGGAATGGGCTGGGGGTTTGGAATGGAAATGCTATAAAATTGGGTTGTGATGATCACTGTACAATTACAAATGTAATAAAATTCACTGAAATAAAAAAATTTCAAAAACAAAACAAAAAAGTAGAAAAGTATTTCAGAGTAAAGGATGTTACCAGGGATGCAAAGGGCTATTTTGTAATAATGAAGGAGTCATCAGCAGGATATAGCAATTCTGAACATTTATGCACCTAATAATAGAGCTTCAACATACATGTAGCAAAAACTGATGGAACTAAAATGCAAAATGTAAAAATTCATGATTACAGTTGAAGGATTCAACCCATCTCTCTTGTAATCTATAGAACAAGTAGACAAAAAAAATTAATTAGAACATAAGAGTTGAAGAACACTATCAACCAACTTTACCTAACTGATATTTATAGAACACATCATCCAACAACAGAGTAGACATTCTTTTTTTTTTTTTTGGTCTTGTTGCCTTTTCTAGGGCTGCTCCCGCAGCATATGGAGGTTCCCAGGCTAGGGGTCCAATCGGAGCTGCAGCCAGCGGCCCACACCACAGCTCACAGCAAAGCTGGATCCTTAACCCACTGAGTGAGGCCAGGGATCGAACCCACAACCTCATGGTTCCTAGTCAGATTCGTTAACCACTGAGCCACAATGGGAACTCTGAGTAGACATTCTTTTCAAGTGCACACAGCCAAGATAGGCCATAGTACTGGGTTTAATAATGGCCTCTAAAAAGATGTCCAAATCCTAACCGCCAGAACTTGTGAACATGGCCTTATTTGAAAAGAAGGTCTTTGAAGATGTAATTAAGTTAAAGATCTCAAGATGAAAGATGAGATCATGCTGAATTTTGGGTATACCCTAAATGCAATGACAGGCACCCTTATAAAAGAAAGGCAGAGAGAGATTTGAGACACAGAGAGGAAGGCATTGCAAAGGCAGAGACAAAGGCTGGAAGGAATGCCAAGGAATGCCAAGGATTGCCAGGAGGTACCAGAAGCTGGAGAGAAGCATGGAACAGATTCTCCCTTAGAATCTCCAAAAGGAACCAATCCTGCCTACCCCTTGATTTCAGACTTCTGCCCTCTATAATGTGAGAGAATAAATTTCTGTTGTTTTAAGCCATCAAGCTGTGGTAATTTTTTATGGCAGGCTTGGGAAACAAATGCAACCATATTCTGGACCATGAAACAAATCTCCATAAACTTAAAAGATTCAAATAATACAGAGTATTTTCTCTCAACACAATGGAATTAAATTAGAGATAAAAATTTCAAGGTATTCGCAAAATATGCAAATATTTGGAAACATAACACTACTAAATGTTGTGTCAAAGAAGAAATAAAAAATGGGAATAGAAAAATTTTCAGCTTTATTGAGGTATAATTGACAAATGAAATTGTAATATATTTAAAGTGTAAAACATGGAGTTCCTGTTGTGACTAAGCGGTAACAAACCCGACTAGCATCATGAGGATGCAGGTTCGATCCCTGGCCTCGCTCAGTGGGTTAAGGATCCAGCATTGCTGTGAGCTGTGGTGTAGGTCACAGAGGCTGCTCAGATCCAGTGTTGCTGTGGCTGTAGCTGGCAGCTGCAGCTCCAATTTGCCCCCTAGCCTGGGAACTTCCATATGCCAAAGGTGCAGCCCACAAAAGCAAAGAATATGATAATAAAAATAAAGTGTAAAACATAGTTCTATATGTGTACATTATGAAAGTATCCCCACCATCACATCCATCACCTCACATATTAACTTTTTTGGGTTGTGGGTTTTTTTGTGAGAACATTTAACTTCCACGCTCCTAGCAAATTTCTATTATATAATGCAGAATTATCAGCTATAGTGACCATGTTATACATTAGCTCCTCAGACCTTATTCATCTTATAACTGAAAGTTTGTACCCTTTTACCAGCCTCTCCCTAGCAATCACCATTCTACTCTCTGTTGATGAATTTAACTTAAAAAAAAAAATTACACATGTAAGTGATACCATCCACCATGCCTTCAAAGTTTATCCATGTTGTCGCGAATGGCAGAATTTCCTTTTCTTTTTTTTTTTTTTTTTATCTTTTCCAGGGCTGCACTTGCCAGATTCCCAGGTTAGGGGTCTAATCGGAGCTGTAGCTGCCAGCCTACACCACAGCCACAGCAACTCTGGATCCGAGCTGCATCTTCGACCTACATTACAGGTCACGGCAACTCCAGATCCTTAACCCACTGAGCAAGGCCAGGTATCAAACCCGCAACCTCATGGTTCCTTGTCGGATTCGTTAACCACTGAGCCACGATGGCAACTCCCAGAATTTCCTTATTTTTAAAGCTGAATAATATTCCTGTGTGAGTATGAAAATACCACATTTTCTTTATTCATTCATCTGTTGACAGATAAGTTGTTTCCATACCTTGGCTATTGTGAATAATGTTTCATTGACATGAGTGTACAGATTATCTCTTTGAGACAGTGATTTCATTTCCTCTGAATACATACTCCATAGTAGGATTGCTGGATCATATGGTAGTTCTTTTTTTGTTGTTTTTTTTTTTTTTGTTTTTTTTTTTTTTTTTTTGCTTTTTAGGGCTGCACCCTTGGCATATGGAAGTTCCCAGGCTAGGGGTCGAATGTGAGCTACAGCTGCTGGCCACAGCCACAGCAGCGCGGGATCTAAGCTGTGCCTGTGACCTACACCAGAGCTCACTGCAAAGCCAGATCCCTGACCCACTGAGCAAGGCCAGGGATCAAACCCGCATCCTCATTGATACTAGTCAGATTCGTTTCCACTGCACCACAACAGAAATTCCTGTAGTTCTATTTTTAATTTCTTGAGGAAACTCCATACTCTTTCCCATAGTGGCTGCACCAGTTTACACTCCCATCAACAGTGTACAAGTGTTCCCCTTTTTCCACATCTTCGCCAACAGGTCTTTTTTTTCTTTTTATAATATGTCTTTTTTTTTTCTTTTTATAATAGACATCCTAACAGGTGTGAGGTGATATCTCCTGGTGGTTTTGATTTGCATTTCCCTGATGATTACTTATGTTGAGCATCTTTGAAAAACCTACAGCTAACATCACACCCTATGGAGGAAAAACTGAATGCTTTCTCTTTAAGATCAGCAACAAGACAAGAAGGTCTGACCCTACTTCTATTCAACATTGTACTGGAGGTTCTAGCCCTTGCAGTATAGTAAGAAAAAGAAATAAAACATACCAGATTGTATAGAAAGAAATAAATCTATCTTTTTTGCATATAACATTATTGTCTATAGAGAATCCTAAGAAACATACCAAAAAAACTACTAAATGAGTTTAGCAAGGTTGCAGGATAAAAGGTCAATATTCAAAACCAAATGTATTTCTATAAACTAGCATTAACAATTGGAATTTGAAATCAAAATATCATTTATAATAGCATCACAATATATAAAATACTTAGGAATAATCTGATGAAAGATGTGCAAATCCTGCATGCTGTGCATTACAAAACATTACTAAGAGCAATAAAAGATCTAAATAAAAGAAAAAATATCCTATGTTCACAGACTGGAAGACTCAATATTGCTAAGGTGCATACATTGACAAGCCAATTCTAAAATGTATATGGAAATGCAAAGGACCTAGAATAGCCAAAATAATGTTTAAAAAGAACAAAGTTAGAGGACTTACACTACTTGGTTTCAGGCTGCAGTAATCAAGACAAAGTGGTATTGGAGTAAAGATCAGTGAAAAAGAAGAGAGTCAAGAAATAAGCCCATACATAAATGACTAATTGATTTTTAGCAAAGGTATAAATGCAATTCAATAAGGGAAAGAATAATATTTTCAATAAATGGTGCTGGAACAATTGAATAGCCATATGAAAAAAAAATTTGAATTTTGAACACTGCCTCAAAACATGTACAAAAATTAATGCAAGATGGATCATAGGCCTAGATGTAAAACTGAAAATTACCAAAATTTATTAAAGAAAAGTTAGAAGGAAACCTTTTTTTTTTTTGCTTTTTAGGACCACACCTATGGCATATGGAAGTTCCCAGGCTAGGGGTCCAATCGGAGCTACAGCTGCCAGCCTACACCACAGCCACAGCAACATCAGATCTGAGCCACATCTGTGACCTACACCGCAGCTCACAGCAATGCGGGATCCTTAACTGATCAAGGCCAGGGATCGAACCCGCAACCTCATGGTTCCTAGTTGGATTCGTTTCCACTGCACCATGACAGGAACTCCGGAAGGAAACCTTAATCACCTTTGGGTTGGCAGGTATTTCCTAACTAGGATTCAAAAAGCATGGATATAAAAGAAGCATTGATAACTTGGACTTTATCAAAACTAGAAATTTTTTCTTCAAAAAGAGGCTGCTATGAAAATTAAAAGGCAAGCCACAGAATGGAAGAAAAATTTTTGTAGAGCATATATCTGATAAAGGATTGTGGAGTTCCCTGGTGGCTCAGTGGGTTAAGGAACCCACAGTGTCACTGCTGTGGCTGGGTCACTGCTATGGCGCAGGTTTGATCCCTGGCCCAGGAACTTCCGTACGCTGAGGGTGTGGTAAAAAAAAAAAAAAAGTTGATAAAGATCTTGTATTCAGAATATGTAAAGAACTCTGAAAACTCAGTAATAAGAAATCAAACAACCCAATTTTTTAATGGACAAAAGATCTGAACAGATACTTCACTAAAAAAAATACGCAGATGAGAAATAAGCACATGAAAACATGTGCAATAGCATTGGTCATTAGGGAAATGCAAATTAAAGCCATCATTAGATGCTACCATACACTTATTAAAATGGCTAAAATTTAAAAGACTGAACATTCCAAGTTTTGGCAAGGATATGAAGGAACTGGAATTCTTATACACTGCTGGTAGGAATGAAATGGTACAGCTACTTTGGAAAACAGATCTAGCAGTATCTTACAATGTTAAACATATACCTACCATATGATCTAGACTTCCCATTCCTGTGTATTTACCCAAGAGAAAAGAAAGCATATGTCCATACAAAGATGTGTGCGCAAATGTTCATAGCAGCTTTAATTATTATAATAGACACAAGTGGAAACAAACCAAATATCCATCAACAGGTGAGTGAATAAAGAAACTGTGGTATATAAATACAATGGAATACTACTCAGCACTAAAAGGAATGGACTATTGACACACAACCAAAAAGATGATCTCAAACTAATTATGCTGAGTGAAAGAAGCCAGACCAAAATAAAAGAAAGAGAAGAAAACATACTGTATGATTACATTCATATGAAATCTAGAAAGTGCAAACGAATAGATTATTAGACTTCAGGATGTGGGATGTGAAAGAGAGGGAGGAGTGAAGAATATCTCTAAGAATGAGTCCAGAGCAACCAGAAGGATGGAATTGCCAACATGGTAAGAGAAAGACTGCAGGAGGAGCTGGGTTTAGGGGTAAAGTCAGGAGTTTAGTTTTGGTTTTGGTTTTGTTGAGTCTGAGAATGCCTATTAGACTCTCAAGTGGAGATGCCTACTAGAAAGCTGGATATGAGAAACTGGAGATCAGAAGGGAAAACTGAAGAAGTTACTTGGTAGCCTAATGGTTGAGGATTCGGTATTGTCATGGCCATGGCTCAGATTTAATCCCTGGCTCAGGTACTTCTGCATGCTGCAGGCACAGGAAGAAGAAGGAGGAGGAGGAAGAAGAAGAAGGGAAGGAGAAGAAGAGAGAACTGGGCTGGTGAAAATTTGGAAGTCTGACTCTGGGACTTCCAAGCATAACCACCAAAATATATCATTCCCTGAATGTTGCTGTAGCTTCTTCACAGGCCTCCCTGACTCTTGCTCTTATCCCCCAGCCAATCCATCTTCCCTGCCCACTGTTGGAGGAATCCTTCTAAACTGCAAAATAGGCCTTATGATCCCCTTTCTTGAAAAGTAAAGAGGAAATGAAGGAGGAGGAGGAGAAGAGAAAAAAATTTCCTTAGTGTCCCAGTCCCCTAAGGGATAAAGTCTCATCTTCTTAACCCAGCACCCTAGGATTTCTGTGTGACATATTCTTTGCCTCACTAATTTACTCTACAACTTTATTTTCCCCCCTCCACCACTAAATGCAGTGCCCTCTGACCCAGACTTCCCAAAATGGTAGAAGTTCCTGGCTCCTCACCGTGTTCTCCCCCTGCCTGGACTGGAATCTATATATATATATATCCCCCTCTCTTTCTCATAGGATAATAGGGTGAAAAGGTAATAGGGTGAAAAGGATGGGAAGGAGGATGCAAATAAGGTACAGGGCATGGGAGAGTGACATTTCTCTGGGTATAATTTTTTGTATGGTTTTGACTTTTAAAATCATGTTACCCTCCTACACTGTTGGTAGGAATGTAAATTGGTGCAGCCATTATGGATAACAGCATGGAGGTTCCTTAAAAAACTAAAAATGGAGTTACCGTATCATCCAGCAATCCTACTCTTGGGCATATATCCAGAAAGGATGAAAACTCTAATTCGATGAGTTCCTGTCATGGCACAGTGGAAACGAATCCCACTAGGAACCATGAGGTTTCGGGTTCAATCCCTGGCCTTGATCAGTGGGTTAAGGATCTGGCATTGCTGTGAGCTGTGGTGTAGGTCACAGACATGGCTCAGATCTGGCGTTGCTGTGGCTGTGGCATAGGCCGGCAGCTGTAGCTCCGATTGGACCCCTAGCCTGGGAACCTCCATATGCCGAGGGTGCAGCCCTAAAAAGCAAAAACAAAAACAAAAAACCCCTCTATTTCGAAAATGCACCCCAATGTTCATAGCAGCACTATTTACAATAGCCAAGACATGGGAGCAACCTACATGTCCACTGAGATGAATGGATAAAGAAGATGTGGTACATATATATACAATGGAATACTACTCAGCCACAAAAAGGAATGAAATAATGCCATTTGTGGCAACATAGGTGGACCTAGAGATGATCATACTAAATAAAGCAAGCCAGACAGAGAAAGACAAATGCTGTATGATATCACTTATATGTGGAATCTAAAAAATGATAAAAAAGAAATTACAAAACAGAAATAGACGCACAGACACAGAAAACAAACTTATGGTTACCAAAGGGGGAAAAGGAGAAGGGATAAATTGGGAGTTTAGTATTAACAGATGCCCTCTACTGTATATATAATAGATAAACAATAAGGACCAACTGTATAGCACAGGGAACTATACTCAATATCTCATAATAACCTATAATGGAAAATAATCTGAAAAAGAATGTATACATGTATAACTGTCACCTTGCCATGCACCTAAAACTAATACAACATTGTAAATCAACTATACTTCAATTTTAAAAAATCATGTTAATGTTTTATATAGTCAATCAGTCAACAAGTATGGGGGAGAAAGAAAATGAAATACAAATATGAACAAATGAGTCTATTTCAAATGAATAACATAACTACAGTAAAGGAGAAAAAAATTATAAACAAATATTAAACCTAAGTTAGTAGCTTTATTTTTCACAGTAGTAGGTTGGCTGTTCTGAAACTACTACATGCATATTGATTGAGCAAATAAGTAAATATATTGTGGATAATGAGAAACAGATTTCTCACTGTCAGAGAAGGGAATTAGAAATGCAGAAAAGGGTGGGGAGGCCAGAATGAATCTTGTGGTTTGAGATTAGAATTGGAATACCATTATGAATTCAGGATTTTAAGATGACACAGAGATTTCATAGTTAGATGGATAGATAGACAGGTAGATGGATGGATGGATGGATAGCTAGATAGATAGACATGTTTATGTGTTTAAAACTATATACGTATACACCAGCTCTGTCCACTGAGATGGACTAGAAGCAATGACCCCTAGTTGCAGCAATGGTCACACACTAAGTGCCCCTATCTTGGTATCTCTACCGGAAGGAACCAAGGCTGGATTCTTGGAGAAATGGCTGGTTCCAGAGCTGGGGCAGGAAAAGTACAAGACGCGTCTGGAGCATCTTGATGTTCCAGAAAGTAAGTAAAGGCTCAAAAGATGATAGGCATATCAAAAGGACACAAAAGCAAGCTTGAAAGGACTCCCCTTGTCAAATTCTAGGACAATTTGGGAATCAAAATAAACAAAAGTGTAGCCGTTTATGAACCATTGGGTAAAATAAGAATTCACAAACCATATCACAAAACTAAATGAATGAATAAAGGAAGGAAGGAAAAAAGACAGCTATTCCTCATTGTAGAATGTGAACAAATAAACGTAGAAGGAAAAATAGAATTAGAAAATCACCATTTGGCAACCACCGTAGGAATAATTGTTTCAGCCAAGTGCAGTGAGATTGAGAGAGCGAGCAAACCATGGCTTATTGTTCCATATACTTCTGTGTTGTTTGAGCATCTCACGAGTGTGCATGTTCTCATGCATCACCTGTGTAATTAAAAATATGTTTATTCTTTTGACATGCTGAAGGACAAGTGTTTGTCACTGTCAGTGCTTGCTGCAAGATAGTGGGAGATAAATAAGTCGCACTGAGGCAGCACCCAGGAGCACTGTCTCCTGAGAGACAGAGATAAGAGCAACAGCTCTAATTAACTGTAATACCGAAAAAATACACTAGAACATGGTGATAAGTGGGATCACTCGTGCCTGAATACCTCAGCACAGTGCCAGGAATATAATAAGCATTCAGTGGGAGCTTCCATAAGGCGTAAAACAGCATATCCAGTCAATACCCTTGCACAAGAAAGGGGGGCATGCAAAGTATAAATATGATCTATAAATATACATAGGTACATATATAAGCATTTAAGTAGATACTTATATTTTCAAAAAGCAGTATTGGAAGGATAAACCAAAAACAAGTTTTAAAAAGTGATCTATGAGGGAGAGGGTGTAACAGGATGTAGGGAGGATGGAAGTTATGTAGTTTAGACTATATGTTGGAAACATAAAAATGTTTTTACCTATTCAAAAATTTAAATTCAGTTAAAAATTTAAAGCAATCCCTAAAAACTGGAAAATAAACTGGAATGAAAAGCCCTAACTATATCACATTCATGACATAGCTTACAAAGATAATATATTATTTCCAGCAACTTTAGAACACCGTGTTTTGAATGTATGCCCTTAATGGAATATATTCCAAGGACAAATAGAACTGCTAAGAAATCTTAGACCTCTTACAGGGTCTAATTGCTGGTAGAAATATTGGTTTTTATTACTTTACTGCAAAGAAGCCATTATATAAATGTTGTTAGGAACCAAGATTTTCCCACTTTTGAAGTATAATATTTTTAAATTGCATAACCACTGGAACACTAATTTTCAATTGGAAATATCAATATGATCCAATGACTTTTTTGTTTCTCTCAAAGAAAAAAGTCTTGCTCTGTTCATTGAAAATACCTAGAAGCAGGGACACCCACTATCAATGTGCACACCTAGTACCCTTATTTTTTTGTCTAAAAACATCCCAACTGAAAAGAACCAGGACTCCTTGAAAAAGTGGCTGATTTCAGATATGGAGCAGGAAATGTCTAGAATGAGCCTGAAATATCTTTTTTTCCCTAGAAACCATGAAAACTATCAAAGTTTTACTCATGTTATGTGGAAAATGTACAGAATCAAATTTGAAGGGGTTCCCACTGGCCAAATGAGGGAAAATTTGAACATCAAATAAAATAATTGCAATGGACTGAGCACTAAATGCATTTTTATAAAACAAAAACTATAAGTTAATAATGACACTAAAAACAAGAGGAAACAAGATAAGATTAAACGAAAACCTCATTTGAATCATTGGAACCATAGGGCATCAATTCCTTACTCTAAAATTGGCATTTGTGTAGTTCCCTTAGGGCATAGTGGGTTAAGAATCCGGCCTTGTCACTGCAGCACCTTGGGTTGCTGCTGTGGTGCTGGTTTGATCCCTGGCCCAGGAACTTCCACAAGTCACAGGTATGGCCAAAAAACCCTGGCATTTGTAATGACAGAATTACATCTTTATCTTGTCTTTTCTGTATTTTGGGTGACACAATAGCCTGAGTTGATGAAGGAAAATTGGATGGATTTATTTATTTATTTATTTATTTATTTATTTATTTATTTACTTATTTATTTACTTATTTATGTATTTATTGCCACTCCCACATGTGGAAGTTCCTAGGCCAGGGATCAAACCCATGCCACAGCAGTGACCTGAGCCACTGCAGTGACAATGCCAGATCCTTAACCCATTGCACCACATGGGAACTCCAGGAAAGTTTTTGCTTACATAAAAATGCCAGTTAATAAACGTAGAAAAGTGATAGAATTTTAGAAAAATGGTCACTCTTCAAGTCCTAATAAAATAACTGATTCAGGCAACTATCATCAATAGATGAAATCATTAAAGGAAAGGTTGATGGGGAAATTTTTCATGGAAGGATCTGGCTTAACCCACCGATAAATCTTAACATCATTAAAAGCAGGACCACCAGATATTGTACACCTCCTGGTATGATGAAATAGGAATCTCACAGAACCACCTATGAAGTGTTAATAATAATAATAATAATAAATAATCTGAATGCAATACAACCCTCAGAAATAACTTCTATCTCCAGGAAAAATGGAGAGTAAAGAACATGTTAAATGACACCACAAGAGAGCAAACAGACTAATTCAGAAGATGAGTCCTTCTACTGCAATAAGTAAAGGGCATGACACAAAAAGTGGGAAGAGAGGACTTGCTCTAAATTAAGCGACCCTCAAGAGACGTATTAAGCAATGAAATATGTTCTGATTAGAACAAACCCACTGTAAAAAGACATTTGATTATGAAGACAACTAAGTGATTGTGGACTTGCTCATTATTAGTCATTACCAAGGAATTATTGCTATGCCTAAGTGTAATAATGGAATGATGGTTTTATTTAATTATGTCCTTTTTTTAAGAAATGCATACTGAAGTATATATGGATATGATTTAGTGTCTGGGATTTGCTTTTAAATACTTCAATAAAAGAAAAAAATGGAATACTTTAAATATGGCAGAATCTTATTCATTGTCCAATCTTAATGGTGTGTGTGTGTTTAGGCTACCTACTCTCTTCTCATATGTTTGAAATGTTCATAATAAAAAAGTTAAAGTTTGTTGAGAGAATGAAAGGGGCCCTGGGCTATGACAAATCCCAGAATAAGTTGGAAAGAAGCATTTTTATTCAAGCCTGGGATAAAAGCCTTGTTTACATTCAGTAACTAGGACAGTTAAACATGAGTGAGAAATGTACCAAACCATTCCCAACTGTTTAGACACCAAGTAGAACATTCCTTATGATAAGAATGTGGTGGTGGTGGGGGTGTTTTTGTTTTTCTTTTTTGGCCGCCCAGCAGCATATGGAGTTCCCAGGCCAGGAATCAAATCCAAGCCGCAGTTGTGACCTAAGCTGCAGCTGCAGCAACACCGGATCCTTAACCCATGGTACCTGGCCAGGGATGGAACCTGCGTCCCAGAGCTCCCAAGATGCCACCAATCCCGTTTTGCTATAGTGGGAAATCCCGGAAGTTTTTTGTTTTTAAAACAAAAGAATCAGGCATTCCCTGATGGCCTACCAGTTAAGGATTGTCACTGCTGCAGGTTTGATCCCTGCCAGGGAACTTCCACATGCTGTGGGCGGGGCCAAAAAATAAATGGGGGACTGTGGCTACAAGTATATGACTCAGTTTACCCTGTCTTCTCCCCTACAGCTCTGCCTGTTGGATCCTATGTATTTATCTCATAGACAAGTGCCTTTTTGGAGAACTCTTTTTTCCCCCTGCAAAGGGGGGAGAGGAGGGAAGGGAGCTTGGGTCCAGCTGTCCTCTCTTACCTTCTTTTGCAAGCCCTTCTTTCCTCATCGCTGTTCCTCTGCCATCTCCAGCGACCTCACCAGAACAATCCTTTCTCCAGAGGGCCTTAAAAGGACATTGGTTGGAGGCTAAGGGCAAATCAAGAACAGCAGGAGCCCAGGTCAACATCTCTGTGTTCAAGAGAAAGTCGGAGATCCTTAGCCTGGCATTCAGTGTGTAGCTCATGCTGGAAGAGCATCCCTCATCCAGGCCACAATAAATTGCTTCTACCATGCTCCGATTTCACCTTGCCTTCTGGGACCCTCAACCCTTTGTACAAGCTGTTTCACTTGCCTAGGCGCTATTTTTTATTTCATCAAAATGTGCATGGCTGTAATTTTATGCCTTGGCTTTATTATGAACACTTTACAAATATTACCTCATTTATCTTCCCAACTCTATGTTGTAAGCACTATTATTACCTCATTTAATAGCTAAGGACCTTAAGGAGTTCCCTGGTGACCTAGTGGTTAAGGATTCGATGTTGTCACTCTGTGGCTCGGGTTTGATCCCTGATGTGGGAACTTCCTCATGCCATAGGCATAAGAAAGAGAAAGAAAGAAAGAAAGAAAGAAAGAAAGAGAGAAAGAAAGAAAAAAATGAAGGAAGGAGAGAGGGAGGGAGGGAGGGAGGAAGAGAAGAAACTTGAGGTGCAAGGAAGGGAAGAGGCATGTTTTCAAACCCAAGCAGCCTGGAGGCAGTCAGTGCTCTTAGCCACTACACTACGTGGCCTCTTTTTTTTTTTTTTTTTTTGTCTTTTTGCCATTTCTGGGGCCGCTCCCACGACATATGGAGGTTCCCAGGCTAGGGGTCCAGTCGGAGCTATAGCCGCTGGCCTATGCCACAGCCACAGCAACGGGGGATCTGAGCCACATCTGCGACCTACACCACAGCTCACTGCAATGCCGGATCCTGACCCACTGAGCAAGGCCAGGGATCGAAACTGCAACCTCATGGTTCCTAGTCAGATTCGTTAGCCACTGAGCCACAACAGGAACTCTACTATGTGGCCTCTTAAACTTCTCCCAACTCACTTCCACTTCTTCCTCACTTACCCTGGATATCAACACCTCTCCCCACACCACCCATGGCATCTTCCAGCTCCCACAGCTCTCAGTCTCCACCTTTGTCTTCTGTTAAAATGAAACATTCTTACTGCTTATTTTACAATTTCATTTTTTAAAACTTTTTTAAATTGAAGTTTAACACACATAAAGAAAAGGGCATAAGGAGGAATAAATGTACAGCTCTCAATATACTGTTACTAAGTAACCGCACATTTAATAAACACGGAAACCAAGAAACAGAACATTCTTAGCACTCCAGAAAGTCTTCCCTGCCTCCTACTCAGACCCCAAAGGCGATCAAGATTCTGACTTCTATCACCATAATTTAGCTTCACCTGTTTTAGACCTTTGTATAAATGGACCCATGCACTATGTGTTCTTTTGTATCTGGTTAGTCTCCTCAGTATAATGTTTGTGGAACCCATCCATATTGTTGTATGCAGTTGGGGGGCATTTCTTCTCATCGATGTGTAGTATAGAATTATGTGAATATACTACAATTTATCATTCTTCTGTTAATGGCTTCTGTGTAGTTTCTTATGAAATAAATGTTATTGTATATGACTTTTTTTCTTTTTTCTTTTTCTTTTTTTAGGGCCACATCTGCGACATGCAGAGGTTCCCAAGCTAGGGCTCAAACCGGAGCTGTAGCCGCTAGCCTACAGCCACAGTAATGCCAAATCATAGCCGCATCTATGACCTACACCACAGCTCATGGCAACGCCAGATCCTTAACCCACTGATCAAGGCCAGGGATCTAGCCTGCATCCTCATGGATACTAGTCAGATTCGTTTCTGCTGAGCCACAAAGGGAACTCCTCAAATCTCCCGAATTAGTATTTCTAGGAGTTAGCCCTGGGGATCCCAAACTCTATGGAGGTTCAGATGCAGGTGGGTTGCAGGACCACAGCTTGGTTGTGGAGCAAGCATTTACTAAGGGCAGAGAGTAAGTCTGACTCACCAGTCTCCCCTTGTAGCTCACTGGGTTAAGAACCAGACTAGTATCCTTGAGGATCCGGCATTGCCGTGAGCTGTAGTATAGGTGGCAGACTCAGATCAGATCCCAAGTTGCTGTGGCTGTGGCAGGCAGGCAGCTGCAGCTCCAATTCAACCCCTAGCCTGGGAACTTCCATATGCTGCAGGTGCAGCCCTAAAAAGGAAAAAAAAAAAAAAAGATTCACCTGTATTGCCAGTGCTCACCACTGGACCTAGCATACAGCTAAGTTTAAGAAATGGGTGAGGGGAGTTCCCATCGTGGCTCAGTGGTTAACGAATCCGACTAGGAACCATGAGGTTGCGGGTTTGATCCCTGGCCTTGCTCAGTGGGTTAAGGATCCAGCGTTGCTGTGAGCTGTGGTGTAGGTCGCAGACACGGCTCGGATCCCACGTTGCTGTGGCTCTGGCTTAGGCTGGCAGCTATGGCTCCGATTAGACCCCTAGCCTGGGAACCTCCATATGCCACGGGAGCGGCCCAAGAAATGGCAAAAAGACAAAAAAAAAAAACAAAAAAAAAAGAAATGGGTGAGGGAGAGTTCCCATCATGGCTCAGCAGTAACAAACCCGAATAGTATCTATGAGGATGCAGGTTTGATCCCTGGCCTCACTCAGCGTGTTAAGGATCCAGTGTTGCTGAGAGCTGTGGTGTAGGCCAGCAGCTGAAGCTCTGATTTGACCCCTAGCCTAGGAACTTCTATATGTCATGGTGGGCCCTTAGAAGACCCCCACCAAAAAAAAAAAAAAAGCGGGGGGTGAAGAATTCCCATTGTGGTTCAGCAGGTTAAGAACCTGACATAGTATCCGTGAAGACGTGGGTTCAATCCCTGGCCTCGCTCAGTGGGTCAAGGATCCAGCATTGCCGTGAGCTCCTGTGTAGTTCGCAGATGCAGCTCAGATGTGGTGTTGCTTTGGCTGTGGTGTAGCAAGCAGCTACAGCTCTAATTCAACCCCTAGCCTGGGAACTTCCATATGCCACGAGTGTGGCCCTAAAAAGTAAAAAGAGAGAGAGAAAGAAAAGAAAAGAAAAAAGAAAAGGAAGAATCTGGGAATTCCCTCATGGCTCAGCAGGTTAAGGATCCAGCATTTTCACTGCTGTGGCTCTGGTTACAGCTGTGGTGCCAGTTCAATCTCTGGCCAGGGAACTTTTGCATGCTATGGTGTGGCCGGAAAAAAAAAAAGAAAGAAAGAAATGGGTAAAACCAATGAATGAGGAAGAAAACAAATAAAATTGCTTACATCAAGAAAATTGGAATTCTTGAATGTCATAAATTAGGGGAAACACTATGGAATCATTTGGTCCCAATTTAATTTATTCCGGATGGAAATATTTTTTTCCTTGCCTTCGAACCTCTGCCTACAAGACTTTCTCCTTGCCTGTCCCATTCCGCTGTGCTGCAATGTGGCCTTAAGTATGGGTGCGTGTCTCTCTACTGGCCCAGAGAAAGTAGAGGTGGCCCCGGAGATGAGGTCCTGAGAAGGGCTGTTCGAAGATGGGCAGCTCTGCCTGCCCCGCCCCCGCCCCCGCCCCACCCCATCCCACCCCCATCCACCTGCAGGTCTTGCTGGGGAAATGCCCACAGAACCCATTCTAAATAAGGTTGCCTATCCCACCTCTCAGAGCATTAAGTCTCCCCGCCGAGCCAAAGCTTTGAAAAACTTCCACCGGACCTTTCTGCCCTGACCCCGACCGCAGATCCCCCACCCCTGCCTCCTCTCCACTTGTAGCTTATGTGAGTTGCTCCCTCGGCAGCCTCTTGGCCACCTCTCCCCACCTCCACGCTTGCCTCTCTCCAGCATCTCAGAAAGGCCGAAGTCTGAATTCCCCGGCCTGCTACTGTCCTGGCAGCACAGCCGCCACGCCAGCATCCCCACCCAGTCGGCCAGCCAGCCAGCCGGCTGCTCCCGGACCTCGTCAGCGGCCCCCGCCTCTTCCCCGCCCCGCCCCAGGGAGGACCAGGCTGGCGGCTGGGAGTCTCCCTGCCTGTGCAGCCTCCCTCCTTCCCTCCCTCTCTCTCCCTGCCTCCCTCCCTCCTCCGCCCGCCCCTGAGGCAGGGACCGTGCAAATCGAGGAGAGGGGGGACGGACAGGCCGGATGGGGTCCAGCTTAGTGCCTTGGGCTCCCTCCTGATGCCCTCTCCACGCTGGGTGTTTCCAGCATCTTGGGACCTAAATTTGCGTGAGCTTGGGTGGTTCCCAGGCTGGGGAGTCCCCTCCGGTAGGTCCACGGTGCCCCCGTTTTGCTTCAGGACCCCCCCCTCGGATGCTCTGAGCCACCCTCCTCAACCCGGATCTAAAACCTGGGACAGAGCTATCAGGCCAGCCTCTCTCTCCACCCCACCCCCTCTTTCTGGCGTCCATCCCCTCCCCAACCCCACCTCTGCTGCTGCCTCTGGCTGTGGACCTACACCTCTTCCCCATCCCCAGCAGGCCTGGGGAGCAGGGTGAGCCTGGATGAGAGCTCCCCCAACCTGGGGCTCTCCCAGGCCATGGCCCAAGTGCTCCCAGGGAGGAGCCCCGGACCCTGAGCATCTGCTAGAGGCTTGGCAGAGGCCCCGTGGGGACCGTGTCTTCTGAGGACAAAAGGCGGCGGCCAGCAGGCAGACAGGGAGGGGGAAGGGGGGGACCGGCAGCCAGGCGGGCAGACGGGTAGCAGGGACCAGTGCTGGCCCCCCTCCCAGTTTGGCGGTGGCATGAAGATGGGGGTGGGAGTGTATAGTTGGGGAAGCACCTGCCGGGACCCTCACCTGCCAGCTAGCTGGGCACCCCAAGGCTATGTGCTGCCCACCTGGTGTTCCCCAACACCCACAGCCCTGCCCAGTGCACCCCTCCGGTGCTTGCTTCCTCTGATGTCTGCGATTTAGACCAGCCCGGCTGTATCCACGGCAACAGAAGCAGGAGTGTCACTGGCGGCCAGATCACTTGAGGGTCCCACAATGTGGCCTGGGCTGTGATTTATCCTAGGTGAGACAGCGTGAGCCCCTTCCCTGGATTCCAAGACAGCCCTGCTGAGAGAGACCAGGTAAGTAGTCAGCCTCCCTCCACTGACGGTGGGGGGCTGGGACTTCTCTTCTGCCTCCCCACACATATTTCACAGTCTCCATCACTGCCATGCTCTCTGTCTCTCTCTGACTCTATTAGTCTCTCTCTCTTTTTGCTCCATACAAGGGCTACTTGGGCACCCAAGCCTGGAGAGTCTATTAGCCATCTCCATCTTCCTCAATCCCACATGTCCCATGAGAAAGGGAACCACCACCTGTTCCCCCCCCATCCCCGTACAAGGGTCTGTTTTTATCATTATGGTTGCATTTGAGCATGAGGCTGTGTTCATATTTCCTTGTGTGCTATCTGTGTAAGGCATGCCTGGAGCCCGGCGGTGTTCCCCTCCCGATGCCTGCACCCTGGGCAGGCTCAGGCTCCTGCAGCTGCCTCCTCTCCCTCTCCCTCCTCCTCCACTCTCCGCCAAGTTGCTTGGCCGGCATGCAGGGTGTGTGTGTATCTGCCCGTGTGTGTGAGCAGGCAGGTGGGTAGACATGACAGAAAAGCTACTCTCAGCCCAGACCACCCCCCACTCCTTTTTTCCTTCTTTTCCTTCCTTCCCCTGTCTCTCCCGACAGGTAGCACAGACTTTTGCTCATTCACCACGGAAGGTACAGCTGTAATTCCCAGCTAGGGGAAGGAAGCCACTGTAGGGCTAAAAAGAAGGTGAGGTGGGGGTGGGGAGCACTTCCAGGCCTTAGACTGCCTCATGCCTCTGTGGGAACAAGGACCATGCCACACCACCCTGCAGGGACTAGACACAATATGGTTGTCCCCATAGTGTGAGCCCAAGCCTTCATCCAACCCTCTCAATCTCTGTTTCAGATGTCCATGTTGTGTGTAGGACTCCCCAGATATTATGGTCTTGTCCACAGTGGCCAGTGGTCCCTATGTCTGGAGAGGCAGGAGTGCCTGGTACATGGAGAACATGGATTCTCCAGGGACACCTCCCTCAACTACTGGCTCAGCAACTTTAATGAAAGTGTGCTACTTATTGAACCTTGGTTTTCTCATCTGTCAAAGAGACTGATAACCCTTCCTTCATGGTGTGTGTAGTGACTAGATGAGTTGGTGCATGTAAGTAAATGATGTGTATAGAAGTGGCCCTGGGGCAATATTAGCAAAGCTCATGGTCAATACTGTTGCTGAAGATTCATGATTAATATTGTTATTGATAATCTGGGGGAAGGACTGGTCCCTCTTCTCCAGAGTCTTGGCTGAGATCTGGGGAGGGCAGCAGGTAGGTAAATGGGAGAGGGGTGGGGAGGCAAGGCAGGAACAACTCTATATTGTTAACTGCTTGTTTATAAGTGGTAGCTGAGGACATAGCCTCCTGCCCTTACTCTCCTCCAGGCTCCTTCCCTGCACTTGCCCCTGTCTGTACACACACACACACACACACACACACACAGGCTTGAGCCCCCATGAGCTTGCAGAGGCCTGGCTTGCAGCCTGCAGCATTCCTGGCCCTGGTGATGTATGCGTCTCCCTGTTGAGGGGAGACTTGGCAAGAGTTGGGCCTGTGGTCAGTGGTTGGCAGGGCCTAGTGACAAGGCTGAAGCTTCTGAGATCACAGGGCTTTGGGTAGAGCTGGGGTGTGGCCCATGCAGCAGCTAGACCTGTGGGGGACAGGTCTCAGGGAGTTTCTAACATAGAATCTGGTGGCTGGAGGGTTGGTTGGATCTCCTGGCTTGTTTCTGGATGTGGAGATGTGGTGGAACACTGAGTGAGAGGTCAGTGGCTGCAGGAGAATCCTCAAAGCCAGGGGAGGAGTAGGTGGAGGGGAAAGACTGAGACCCAGAAGACCTCCTCGGTTGGAGCAGGGAGGGGTGGGGTCTTGAGGTATAGACTTTTCTGAAGAAACATTTGGTGCAGAAGGGAGAGAACCCTGCCTGTGGTCTAGAGGCATCTAGGACTGAGTGTGAGGGTACATGGGCAACTGAAAATGTATGGATGTGTGTGCAGTCTGTGTGCACATGTCTGCTCATGGGTGTGTGTGTGAGTGAGCAGGTCACATGATGGTACGCAAATGTGTGGGTGTCTGGGTAGGATGGTGTACAAGGGAATGGGTATGACTTAGCATGTCTGTCTGAGTGAGTAAATGGGCATGTTTGATTCTGAACCTGAGTGAGGGTGTGTTTCTCTGAGCCAATAGGCCTGTTGAATGTCTGACTGTACATGTCTGTGGTATCCATTTGTCTTTGAGTGTATATGTCTGATTGCATGTGTATGAATGTGAGGGTTACAGAATGCCTGGGTGTGCATGTCCTATTAGGTGATTGCCTCAGTGTATCTGATTATGTACATTTGCATGTGCCCATGTGTGCATAGGAGTATAGGTGCATCTATATGGTGTGTTTGCAAGTGTAAGGGTGTGCGTGTGTCCATGCATGTATGTGAGGGTAACTGTGTGAACATGCTTCTGTGTGGGTGTGCCTGTCATGTATGTGTATGAGTAGGCCTCTGTGTGAATGTCTTTGTGGACCCTCCAACATTTTGAATTATGTATATGTCTGCGTGTGCATATTGTCTGTAGACAGAGTACATATTGTCTGTAGACAGACCCATTAGTCCACATCTGATTAGGGAAATGTTACTGTAGATGGTCACAGTAGTGTAAGGAGAACTAATTGTGTGGGTAGGGAAAAGTGTGTAAGTACATGTTTTGTGCATAAAAGTATATTTTGTGAGTTTGCCTATGTGTGCACATTTGATTATATATATGGGTATGGCTGTGGGGGAGTATGCCTTTAAGTATATGAACAAAAGTCTGTGTGCATAGGTAAATTGATGCATGTATATATGTCTAGTTGTGTTTATGGGTACACTGTTGCGTGTGAGTGCATGTCTAAGTGTGGTGTGCATGAGTAACTACGTCTTGTAATACGTGATGAACATCTCATTATGTATCTTATTTGAACTTCTGGGCGTGAGTGTCAATGTGTGAGTGTGGAAATACCTGTGAGTGACTAGAGTGAATATGTACGTATATGGTTGTATGTGTGAACATTCGGCTGTGTGTGCATTGTTTTTTTTTTAGGGCTGCATCTGTGGCATATGGAGGCTCCGAGGCTAGGGGTCAAATCAGAGCTACAGCTGCCAGCCTATGCCACAGCCACAGCAATGTGGGATCCTAGCTGCGTCTGTGACCTGCACCACAGTTCATGGCAATGCTGGATCCCCGACCCACTGAGTGAGGCCAGGGATCAAACCCGCATCCTCATGGATACTAGTCGGATTTGTTTCTGCTGCACCACAGCGGGAACTCCGGCTGTGTGTGCATTTGAGTGAACATGTCTATATATTTGCCTGTGTATTCACACACATCTAAGCATATGTGTATGTGACTATGCCTGTGTAAGTGCCTGTTTGAATGTACAGGTGTCTGAACTGTACCAGTTTGTATAGTTCCAGTTATTTACATATGTGTATTTGTATGTATCTACTATTGCTTGTTCTGGAGCATATGTTGTAGAACAATGTGCATGAATGTATGTGCATGTCACTCTTGACCTATAAATGCATTTTAGTGTATGTGTGAGGATGTCTTTGCATGTGTGTGTCTCTGATGAACATTATCAATTATTTTTGTGCAGATGGTCAAGTGTGTAAGAATATGTGACTGTTCTTCCACGTGTGCATGAGTCTTCTTTTGTTTGCATAGCTTCTCCTACGGGTGTACGAATGTGTGTACCTGGTGTGTGTAATTGTTTGAATGTGTTTTGTAAATATATTTGTGTCTCCATGTCTGATTCCATGCATGTAGGAATAAATGATGTACAGCCTGTGTGTATGTGAATGTGCTTATAGGTGTAAAAGCCCAGCACTGTGTACAAGTTGTGTGTGTTAGAAGGTTCATGTATGAATATACCATCTAACTGACAAGCATGTGCACATCTGGATGTTTGTGTGTATGAATACATCCACGTGTGAGTGTGTGTGATCATACTTATGTGGTCATGTCTGGCTATATGTGTATACATTTTAGAGCTTACCTGTGTGTGTCATGTTTGTTCATTGTCTCGAGTATGATAGAGTCTGCCTGTCTGTGGACATATGTGAATATGCCTGTGTATACACTGTGTTTGTATATATGTACTTATGTATGTATGTATGTATGTATACACTGTGACTGTATGTCTTTCATGGCATTATGCCATGTGAATGTATGCTATACATATATATCTTTGAGAATAAATGTGGGACCAAGTGCAGTGAGTGTGCACTGTTGTGAGTGTACCTGTGTAAGGATGAGTGTGGGTATTTGTGCCTGTCTCATGGTATGTATGTAAGGGAGAGAGAGAGATTCGGCCTTGGGCCTGTGCAGATAGGCCTTATCATTGAGCAGGTGACAAGGGAGGGTACTTATGAGTCTACATGATGCTATGTGCATCCCAGCATGTATTTATGCGTGTGTCTGAGAGTCAGTGGTATCCTGCTAGTCCATGTCTGGCTCTAACTGTGTAGACATCCTACAGGATAGCAAGCCATAACACCTGAGCAACCCATGACCCCATCCGGCCTTGACCATGTACTGGGCTTTTGTGAGGGTCTCAGGATAATTCGAGAAATGAGACCCAATCATGGCTAATATCCTACTAAGGAAGGGGGCCTGTGACTTCTTTTGAAAAGGATTTCTTGAGGCACAGAGACCTCCTTTCGCATCCTTTCCCCCACCATTAAAGGCCCAGGACAAAATGTATTGTATGGTATCTAGGGTAATGATAAACCATTATGTAAATTGTTTTCACACGCAACACCCAAATTGTGCCATCCATGCAGAAATCTAGGTGTAAATCTGAATGTATAAGTGAAAAGTGAAAGTATATCTGGGTAGAGTGGGGTGTGTGTGTGGAGGGGGTGCTATATTGGATGAGAGAGAGAGTTACACAGAGACAGAGAGAGAGAGAGGGAAAGAGAGATGGAGAGAAGGGATTTGGGTTGTGTGTATATACGAGAAAGTCAGTGTTTCTGGGTAGGGGGTGTATATGGGACATTTGTGAGGCACAAATGGACTATATGGGTGGAAGATGGTATGAGTGACAGTTTAGGTGTGGCTGTGTGGGAGTATGTGTGAGGATGTGTATATTTGAGAGGCATGTGTATATGCATGTATCTGGATGGTGCAAGAGAGAGTGTGGGTTATCTAGATGATGTATGTTTTACAGTGTAGACCTATTTGTTATGTGTATAAGAGAGACTGTGGGTGTTTCTGGGTAGAGTAAATGTGTGAAGGAGTCTCAGTGTATTGGGGTGGGGGCAGTCAAGTGTGGGCATGTCTGGGTGGTGTGTAGGTGGGTGAGAACACAAGTGTATCTGGGCAATGGAAGTGTGTGATAGAGTATATATCTAGTTGGTGTGTGTGTTTTTATGTCTGTGTAAGAGAGAGAATTTGGGAACATCTGAGTGAGGGTGGGGACATATGTAAGTGTGTTTGTAATTGAGGATATCTGTAGATGCTGTGGGGGTATATGTGGGTGAGGTGTATGTAGTGTGTGTGAAACAGTCTGAGTATATCTGAATGGTGTGTATGGAGTGTGGATATTCTGGATGATGGTGATTAAGGGAGTGGGGAGCTGGATCATGCACATGTGTAAGAGTGTTTCTGAGTGTGGTGGGGATGTGAGAACGTGAATGTATCTGGTGGGAGGTGTGTATCTGATAGGGGTAGAAGTATTTGGGTTTAATTGGGTCAGCGAGTACTTCGGGGGTGTGAGTGGGTATATCTGGATTATGTGTGTGTGTGTGAAATGGATATATCTGGATGGTGTGTCAGAGAGTGTGGTACACCTGGGCTGTTTGTAAGACAGTGCGTGAGTGTATTTGGGGTGGAGGGTATTTGAATGTGAGTGAGTCTGGATGGTGGGTGGGTGAAAACACAGGTTATTTGGGTGGTGGAGTGCGTACTAGGTATATCTGGATGGTGTGTTGTTAGAGTTGTGGTTGTATATCTGGGAGTATATGTACTTGGGTATGTTGTGAGTGTGTGTATAACTGATGGGGTGTGTGAAAGAGAGTTTGGGGGGCATTTCTGGGTGAGAAATGTGAGTTTGGATATAGGTGCACCTGAGTGGTGTGGAGAGGATGAGAACATTGAATGTGTCTGGCCAGTGGAGTGTCTGGGGAGGTGCACCTGGATAGCATTGTGAAAGTTGGATGTATCTGGGTGGGATGTGTGTGTGTGATTTAGCAAATGTATCTAGATAGTAGTGGAGTGTATCAAGATAATGTGTGTGGGTGTGAGTCTATCTCAGTGTCCACATGGGATGAATCTGGATGTTGTGTATATGCATGAGAGGGTGGGTGCATCTGGCTGAGGCTGTGTGAGCGGGGCTCTGTTTGTGTTTGTGTGTGTGTGTTTGAGAGAGAGACAGAGACACAGACATAGACATAGAGAGAGACAAAGAAACAAAAAGAACATGAGAAGTGTAGGCATATATGGCTAGGATTTGTGTGTGAGTGGGTGTCTCTAGATTATGTGTAGGTAGGTATCTGTGCATGTGGATGTATTTGAGTTGGGTGAGTATGAGTATCTGGGTGGGGTGTGTGTAAGTGTAGTGTCTTTGAATGATGTGTGTCTGTCATTGTGAGTATGTCTTGATACAATGTGTAAGAGAGATTGTAGGCATGCCTGGGTTGGGTATGAGGGCTCTAGGTTGGGAGTGTGTATGAGTTTGAGTGTATCTGAATGTTGTATGTGAGAGTGTAGGTGTACTGAATTGGGAGTTTGCATAAATGTGGCTGTATCTGGGTGGAGTGCATGTGGCTGTAGGTGCCTTTGATGTATGTACATTTGAGGATGGGTGTGTTTAGATGGAATGTGCATGAGAGAGAGTGGCTGTTTCAGTACTGGGTGTGTGTAAGAATGGGTGCATCTGAATACTGCGTGTGAAAAAGAGAATGTGCACCTACCTGGGTTGGGGCATGTGGGAGGGCTATACCTAAGTAGGTTGTATGGGGTTCTCTATGGATGGTGTATGGGAGAGAGATGGGTGTGTGTGTGTGTGTGTGTACATATGAATCTATGTGGATAGTGTGTGAGACCATTTGGGTATATTTGGGTGGAGTGTGTATTTGAGAATGTGGATGCCTCTGTATGTGAGTGTAGATTTATCTAGTGTGTAGGTGGTCTGTATGGGTGTTTTTGTGTTTAATAGTGGGGTATGTCTTGGTGGGTATGTGATTGTGGGCATGTGTATGAATGTGTATATCTTTCCTAGGGCAAGATTACCTCTGCTGGAGTGTCTATAAATGTGAGCATGGCCGTGTGTGTGTGTGTGTGTGTGTGTGTGTGTGTGTGTGTGACTGTTTGTACCCGAGTGTATCGGTACATGGTTTGTGTGTGCATATACTTGTGCTAGAGTAGTGTGTCTGAGTTATAGTGTGTTTGTGTGTGTATATACTTGTGTAGAGTAGTGTGTATGAGGTGAGTGTGTTTCTACATGTAAGTTGGATCTGCAAGGTCTTGAGCCAGGCTTTGGATTTGCATCCTGATTCTGCCTTTATTAGCTGGATGGCTTTGGGCAAGTCACCTAACCTCAGCTAAGCCCTAGTTTCTCACTTGTAAAGTTGGGTAATAATACTAATATTTCATTGGGTGAGGATTGGATGAGTTAGTATGCAAAAAGTACTTTGGACAGTGCCTGGTACATACTGAGTCCTCTGTGTCATGTAAGATGTTACCCAGTACTAAAATTGTCACATGCACCTATGTGTAGGTGACAGTGTGTATCTGTCTGCAAATGTAAATAGAGTAATTCCTATGTGCACACTTGCCACATTATCAGTATCCATGTGTATTTGTGAGAAAATGAGCAGATCCTGTGTGTATGTGAGAGTGTGTTTCTACATAAAAGTGGGTTTGTACTCATATGTGCCCCGGTTTGTATCTAAAACCATGGGTGTATGAGAATGGAAGTGTGGGTCTAGGAGGTTGATGGAGGGGGTTTGGCCTTATGTGTATGTTTCCCAGCATACACACATCTGAGTGTATGAGTGCATATACCTATACCTGTGGTAGGGGCAGTGTGTTTTTATCTGAATATGTAAACTGGTTTGTAGTGGTCAGGATATAAATGGGTGTGTGCTGTGAATGTCTGTAAATGTAAGATATTCAGGTTTATATGTGATGATGTGGGTGGGCATGTGTGTGTGTGTGTGTGTGTGTGTGTAAAGGATTTATGCCTATATGGCCATGTACTAGGATGTATTATCTGTGTCATGTGCATGCATGTGTAGATGTGAATGAATGTGTCCGCATTAATAAGCAGTGGTGGCTATGTGGGTGTGTATGCGTGAATCTGCATTACTCCACATGCCTGCCTGCCTCTGTGTGTATGGCAGTGAGCCTGAGCAATGTGCCTATATATGGGAGCATGTCTGTACTGTGTGCATATGTACCTGTGCCAGGGCAGGGTCTGTATAAGATAGTAGGCTTTAATCTCTTAGCGTAAGAGCCTGGGGTGGGTAAGGACCTGGATCTGTAGGATATGCACAGGACTTGCTCTGCATCTGAATTTTAGTTCTTTCAGTCATGCATGACTGTGTCTGAAAGCATATAAGTCCATATGGTTTGGCTTGTAGGTGTGTGTGTATACATGTGCCCATGTGAATGGTGAATGTGTCAGTGCCTAGGCCTGTATTTCTATAGAAGGGTGGTTATATATGTGTATGTTGTATTTATATGATTTGCTGGTAGGTGAATACCTACACACAGGCCTAACTCTTTATGTGTAAAAGGGGAGGTGTGTGTGTGAGGACCTGATTGCACTCATCAGCTGGGGTAAATGTGGATGTGAAATGCACATTCATATCTCCACGTACACATATGCTTGTGTGCTCGTATCTGTTCGGGTGCGCAAGTGTCTACATAATATGACTACATATGAATGTGTTAGGCACAAAGAGGTGAAATATCTGTATGGTACACCCGGAGTAAACTTAAGATTTAGGGGTATTGGAGTTTAGTGAAAAAAATGCCTTACATATTTGTTATATTATAGAAATTATGGTAAGAAAAACAAAAATGCCAAGTTTTAGGAGAGTTATTAAATATTGAATTTGTATGTGACTTTCAAATGAAATCTTTTCCTATTTTTTTTCATAGCACACTTGAGCTCACTTTTTAATTCATGCATACAAATTTGTAGTTGTCAATGTCATGCCCACTTCTTCTGAGCCTTTGGTCTTTGTCTTGATTTATTTTATGATCACTTTCATCACGATTTGGTAAGTCACTTGGTGCTTTAGATCCTTTATATCAAGTTAGTATGTTTCCTGGTAAAAAAAAAAAAACCCAAACAAAACAAATTAAGCAAATAACCATCAGTACTTTTTTTCCCTTGCCCACCAGATGGCCCTTTTAAAAAAATTATTATAGTTAATTTACAATGTTGTGTCAATTTCTGCTATACAGCAAGGTGGCCCAGTCATACATATATATACATTCTCTTTCTTATATGATCTTCTATCATGGTCTACCCCAAGAGACTGGATAAACACTGAATTCACAGATACGCTATTTCTACTAATCTGTTTCTGTTTTCTAGATAGGTTCATTCGTGCTATATTTTAGATTCCATAAGTGATATCATATGATATTTGTCTTTCTCTTTCTGACTTACTTCACTTAATATGAGACTCTCTAGTTTCATCGATGTTGCTGCAAATGGCATTATTTCATTCCTTTTATTCATTATATCACATCTTCTTAATCCATTCATCTGTCAACTGGTGCTTTTGACACAGATATAAACTTCCACGTGGCCTGCCTCTTCTTGATATTGAAAGGCATGTTGTTGATGGTAAGACCCATTCCATGGAGGTTGTTTAGGGTACTTTGCCCTAGTGTTCTTGTAATTAGTTTGAATGTATGAAATGTAGCAGCATGGTTCTACAGGTCAGCAAAGCTTCCCTTAAAATCATGAGCTTTGGGGTCATCAGGTACCATTTTGGTTTCTCTGAAGCATCAGGTGCAGTTTCTAATGTTGAATATGGCTGATGCTTTCACACCATACCAACATTTCATAAGAAATGGAACAACTAACTGCTTGTTCTTGCCTCCCTTTTCTACCTCCCTTTTATAACTCACTTGTTCTTGCCACGCCAGGCAGAGACCCAAGTTTTATGTTCGGAATAGCTACAAGATCTCTTCTTCCAAGAGGAAGTCACCATCAACAGGAAACTTCTTGCATAAGTAAGTGGTAGCAAATGGTCAGAGGTTATTTTTTTTATTGATTAAAACTCCTTTCTCATCAATAATCAGAACTTGGATAATCCTTAGTCTTTGAATTTTGTGTTTCGAAGTCGAGATCCTTCAAGATTTTAATTTTTTCCATTATAGTTGATTTACAATGTTCTGTGAATTTCTGCTCTACAGCAAAGTGACCCAGTGATACATATATATACATTCTTTTTCTCATATTATCCTCCATCACATTCCATCACAGGTGACTAGATAGAGTTCCCTGTGCTATACAGCGGGAGATCCGCATTTAAATCTAACACCTCTTTCTTTTTTTTCAATCAAATTTGTTGTTGAAATTTCTTTTAACAAATGCTCATAAATTTTGAATCCAACAGGAAATTTTCATTTTGAGTATTTAAAAATAATGATGAAGTTTCCCCCAAGTAGACCTTGTTCTACTCATCCTACTGTCTTCTTATAACACTAACTAAACATCATCCAGAGAACCATTCTTGACCTAACCTCTTCTAAGTTGAAGCTTGACTTCAAATCCATAAATGTTGTTGGTATACTTTCATGTATCTTTGAGTGTCTTAAATTTTTGATGTAATTTTTTCATGTACTCAAAGAGCCATTTGTTGAAGCCAGTAAGCATCAAATCTGCAAAATGAGAATCATTCACAAAGGAATGTTGAGATCTCTCTTTTAGCTCATAAATCCTTTATGAAATTCTTACACACTTAGGTTTAAAACAATAGAGAAGGGTGGACTAATTCCAGTGCTTCACAGAAAGCTGACAAGTTGGGTGGGTAGTGCCTTGGATCTAATTAAATTCACCTGGCACCATTTACTGTGGAAGTTAGACCTTCAGGCAAACTTTTATAGGTGAAGGCGCCTCAGTGAATGACTCTCAGCATTTTCAGAACAAATTCCAGCTGTATACTTCTTTGCCATCACAACAGCAGCATCAGTCCACAGACTTATGCAGAGTTTCCACGGTATTTCTAAATATTTATGTATCACTTTGAATATTTCAATCTTAGTTTATTTTGGTGTTTCTGGCTTTTCTCTTCAGGCTTTTTGACTAGTTCTATGAACCGAGCACAGTTAATCAACATCCGGAGTTACATCAAAATAAAATGAAAACCCTTTTAATTCAACAGTCTTCTGGGTTGATGTCCTTTGATCTGTCATCAGTGTGTCTCCTAATAGCAAGAACTGAAAGTGGGCCCTTTCCTATTTTTTTTTTACCTCGTTGGTCTCAAATATAGCGTGGATAATTTACCGGCAGACTGCTAACATATGAGATTCTACTGGGCAGGCATCTTAGCTTTACTTGTTCATTGTATAACCCTGTCACTAGCTCGTTGAACTCCATCTATGAATGTTCTAACTCATCTCATCAAAGAGCCCAGTTCCTTCCTTCCTTCCTTCCTTCCTTCCTCCCTCCCTCCCTTTCTTTCAAGGCCTCACCCACAGCAAATGGAGTTCCCAGGCCAGGAAATGAATCCAAGCAACAGCTGTGACCTGAGCCACACCTGTGGCAATGTCGGATCCTTTAACCCACTGCACTGGGCCGGGGATCAAACCCGCACTTCTGTAGCCATCCAAGCCTCTGCAGTCAGGTTCTTAACCCATTGTGCCACAGTAGGAACTCTTCATTTGCTCTTCCAGATGCTTCCAAAAGTCCAAATCTCTCTCTGTGCGATAAAGTGTTTTGTGTTCTGTTGATCACCATAGCCTACTAGGAAGGCTGCTTTGGATAACTTTTTCACACAAATTGGACATTTAGGCTGAGGAAAAAAGGGCTAACTGGGCACCTGAGTCCAAATTTGAGACAATTCTCATTAAATTGCTTAAATTAGGGATATCCTGGATTATTTTGGAGGGCAGACCTACTACGTTTGTCTCATGAGTCACCTTTTTACTGTCTGGACATGAATTTCTTAGATAATATAATCTCTCTGCATATATAATTTCAAAAGAAAATCCATATAGTATTTTATATAATATCCATATTATATTAACTCTAATACAAATAAGAAATAAAAGTGATTTATAAGAAAATAGTTTGTATTTCAATATGGAAATACTTGGGCATGGCACTCCCCAGGAGGTACAGTGAATCAGAGGCTTGTAATGTCTGATAACAAGTAAACAGGGATCTAGGAGAAGGGGAAAAATCAGAAGCTCTCTGTTGCATGAAGTGCAGGAAAATGACAGGCAAAGGCCTAAGGGTGAGATTTTCTGAAATAGTGAACAACTCAAGGAAAGTGCTCCACAAAACAAAGTACAGTCTCTGGGTGTTTATGACAGCCACATTTCTGGATAATTCAGGGTATATTAAATCAAGGGAACAACTGTGTTTGTGAAATAGAGTTAGATTCTAGGTTCAGCTCATTACAGATCCAAAATCCTATGGGATGCAGGACATAGGTTGCCTTTGTGGGACTGTCCCATAGATCACTGGCTGGCCAGCATCCTTGCCGAGGACCCCTGGATGTTAGAAGGACACACCCAGCACCATGGCAACCAAAACGACTCCTACAGCTTTCCAAGATGACCCCTAGGGGGCAGTAATGGCTTTGAGGAGGACAGAGCTTTGGCGTTTAAGCAGGGTACACTGTGCCTGTGTGAATGAGGCGACATGTATGGTAGACTGCGTGTGTGTGCGCGCGCCTGCATGCCAGTGTCCCTATGCGTGAACCGGTTGCTGTCTGTGGATCTCCATAGCAGAAGCCTAAGTGTCTATGAGTGTGTCCCTAGGTGTCTGTGCTTCTCTAAGGGCATCTGGGGCACAAGCAGGTGTGTGCATGTTACGTGTATGCACACACAGCCTTAGCTTCAGGTGGTCCCGGGCTGTGTGGCTACCGGTCTGTACTCAGAAGAACCCTCTCACTCTATATAATCTCCTCAGCTTTCCAGGCAACATCAGGGTTTTGTTTGCTTGCTGCTATTGGTTTGTGTGTTTTGTTTTAGTGTTTGTTTTTGTTTTTGCTGAGACTCTGGGCTACACATCACCCACCTTCTCAGTCTTAGTGTCTCTCTGTATCTCCCTCTCTCTGTCTCCATCTTTATTTCTGCTCTGTTTCTATCCCCTCTCTATATATGTCTCTCTGTCCCTGTCCCTCTCTCTCTGTTTCTCTATATGTCTCTTTCTTGGCAGTAGCCCTCTCCTTCTATCTCTCTGTCTCTGTCTCCCTCCTCGCTTTCCTCTCTCCACCTCGCTCGATTTTTTTCTATCTCTCTCTCTCCGTCTCTATTTTTTCCCTTTCTGCCTCTATTTCTGTTTCTTTCTGTGTGCATGTGGCTTGTCTCTCTTTTTCTCACTTTCTCTCTTCATCCTCTTTCTGTCTCTATTTCTATCTCCTCTCTGTGTAAGGCTCTCTCCTTTCTCTGCTTATTTTTCCCACCCCTTCCCACCCTCCCTCCTATGTCTCTGTCTCTCTTTCTCCTCTCTCCTCTGTCACTCGTGTGTCCCTCTGACTCTCTCTTACATTCAGTCTCGGTCTCTGTCTCTTCCCCTGCCTCTCCTCAAGGCTGAGTGTATGTGTGTATGTGCATGTGTAAAACACAGCCAGCTATCGGCTGGTCCACGGTTCTGTAGCAGTTGGGGCCCCCCAACTCCGCTTCTCCCAAGCCCCCGCCCTAGCACTTTCTCTTGACCCCTGGGGCATCGGCTCTGAGACTTAAGGGTACCATCAAAAAAGCCTCGCCCCAGGTGGCTGTGGCAGGCCAGGTTGGACTGAGTTGGGAAACAGTAGAGAGGGGAGCCATTTTCCTGGGAAGAGGTAGAAAGACATCCACATAAGCCCCACCTCCCCCACCCTCAAGCCCATAGCAGCCCCAACAGGAGTTCTTTTTTTTATTTTATAATGATTTTTGTTTTTTCCATCATAGCTGGTTTCCAGTGTTCTGTCAGTTTTCTACTGTACAGCAAAGTGACCTAGTTAAACATTCATGTATACATTCTTTTTTCTCACATTATCATACTCCATCACAAGTGACTAGATATAGTTCCCAGTGCTACACAGCAGGATCTCATTGCTAATACATTCCAAAGACAATAGTTTGCATCTATTAACCCCAAATTCCCAAGCCACCCCACTCCCTCCCCCTCCACCTTGGCAACCACGAGTCCCCAACAGGAGATCTGAGCTTCTCCAGCTTCTGCCTTGCTGCCTCTACTCAGGAACCTTCCCTGCTACCTGATAAGCCAGCTATCCCCCACCCCACACCCCCTACCCCAGCCAACATACCTAGGAGATCTCCTGCTGCCTACCAAGTTTTGCCTGTGCCCTTCCATTCAGGCACTGCCCAGACTACTTTCTTTTTGTTTGTTTTTTTATTACTCAATGAATTTATTACATTTATAGTTGAACAATGATCATCACAATCCAGTTTTATAGGATTTCCATCCCACAACCCCAGTGCATCCCCCCACCCCCCAAATTGTCTCCTTTGGAAACCATAAGTTTTTCAAAGTCTGTGAGTCAGTATCTGTTCTGCAAAGAAGTTCATTCTGTCCTTTTTTCATATTCCACATGTCAGTGAAAGCACTTGATATTGGTGTCTCATTGTCTGACTGACTTCACTTAGCATGATAATTTCTAGGTCCACCCATGTTGCTAAAAATGCCAGTATTTCGTTCCTTTTAATGGCTGAGTAATATTCCATTGTGTTTATGTACCACATCTTCTTGATCCACTCCTCTGTCAATGGGCATTTAGGTTATTTCCATGTCTTGGCTATTGCAAATAGTGCTGCAATGAACATTGGAGTACATGTGTCTTTTTTAGTCATGGTTTTCTCTGGAGAGATGCCCAGGAATGGGATTGCTGGATCAAATGGTAGTTCTATTTTTAATTTTCTGAGGAATCTCCATACTGCTTTCCACAGTGGTTGCACCAATTTACAATCCCACCAACAGCGTACTGGGGTTCCTTTTTCTTCACACCTTCTCCAGCACTTACTGTTTGTAGACTTTTTGAGGATGGCCATTCTGGCTGGTGTAAGGTGGCACCTCAGAGTGGTTTTGATGTGCATTTCTCTAATGATGAGTGATGTTGAACATCTTTTCATGTGTTTTTTGGCCATCCATATGTCTTCTTTGGAGAATTGTCTGTTTAGACCTTCTGCCCATTTTTTGATGGGGTTGTTTGTTTTTTTGGTATTGAGCTGCAGAAGGTGTTTATAAATTTTGGAGATTAATCCCTTGTCAGTCAGTTCACTTGCAAAGATTTTCTCCCATTCTGTGGGTTGTCTTTTCGTTTTGTTTAGGGTTTCCTTTGCTGTGCAGAAACTTTTAAGTTTAATTAAGTCCCATTTGTTTATTTTTGTTTTTACTGTCATTACTCTAAGAGGTGGATCTGAGAAGAAGTTGCTGTCATTTATGCCCGAGAGTGTTTGGCCTCTGTTTTCCTCTAAGAGTCTTATAGTGTCCGGTCTTTTATCTAGGTCTTTAATCCATTTGGAGCTTATTTTTGTGTATGGTGTTAGGGAGTGTTCTAATTTCATTCTTTTCCATGTGGCTGTCCAGTATTCACAGCACCACTTATTGAACTGGCTGTCTTTTCTCCATTGTATATCCTTGCCTCCTTTGTCATAGATGAGTTGGCTGTAGGTGTGTGGGTTGAATTCTGGGCTTTCTATCTTGTTCCGCGGATCTATATGTCTGTCTTTGTGCCAGTACCATACAGTTTTGATGACTGTTGCTTTGTAGTATAGTCTGAAGTCAGGGAGCCTGATTCCTCCAGCTCCATTTTTCTTTTTCAGGATGGCTTTGGCTATTCTGGGTCTTTTGTGCTTCCAAACAAACTTTATTTTGTTCGATTTCTGTGAAAAATGTCCTTGGTGATTTGATAGGGATTGCATTGAATCTATAGATTGCCTTGGGTAGTATATTCATTTTGATAATATTGACTCTTCCAATCCAAGAGCATGGTATGTCTTTCCATCTATTTGTGTCTTCTTTGATTTCTTTCATAAGTGTCTTATAGTTTTTAGAGTACAGGTCTTTTGTCTCTTTAGGTAGATTTACTCCTAAGTATTTTATTCTTTTGGATGCGGTGGTAAACGGGATTGCTTCCCTAATTTCTCTTTCAGCTCTTTCATGGTTAGTGTACAGAAATGCTGTCGATTTGTGTGTATTAATTTTGTATCCTGCAACTTTGCCAAATTCATGGATGAGCTCTAACAGTTTTCTGGTAGAGTCTTTAGGATTCTCTAGGTATAGTATCATGTCGTCTGCAAATAGTGATAGTTTGACTTCTCCCTTTCCAATTTGGATTCCTTTTATCTCTTTTACTTCTCCGATTGCTGTGGCTAGGACTTCCAAATTTATGTTGAAGAGTAGTGGCAAGAGCAGGCATCCTTGTCTTGTTCTTGATCTCAGTGGGAATGCTTTCAGCTTTTCACCATTGAGAATGATGTTAGCTCTGGGTTTGTCATATATGGCCTTTATTATGTTGAGGTAGGTTCCCTCTATGCCCACTTTCTGGAGGGTTTTTATCAGAAATGGGTGTTGGATTTTGTCAAAGGCTTTTTCTGCATCTATTGAGAGGATCATATGGTTTTTATTCTTCAGTTTGTCAATGTGATGTATCACACTGATGGATTTGCAGATATTGAAGAACCCTTGCATCCCTGGGATAAATCCCACTTGATCCTGATGTACAATCCTTTTAATGTATTGTTGGATGCAGTTTGCTAGTATTTTGTTGAGGATTTTTGCATCGATGTTCATCAGTGAAATTGGCCTGTAGTTTTCTTTTGTTGTGGTATCATTGTCTGGTTTTGGTATCAGGGTGATGGTGGCCTCATAGAATGAGTTTGGGAGCATCCCTCCCTCTTCAATTTTCTGAAATAGTTTCAGAAGGATAGGTATCAGCTCTTCTCTAAATGTTTGATAGAATTCACCTGTGAAGCCATCTGGTCCTGGACTTTTGTTTGTTGGGAGTTTTTTAATCACAGTTTCAATTTCAGTTCTTGTGATTGGTGCCCAGACTACTTTCTCAGCAGTCCTACCTGAACGCCTCCTGGCAGCCCTCCCTGAGCCACCAGCCCACCTAGTCCCTCGAGCAATTGATTTGTCAGCTTTTGACTGAGGCCTGCCATGGGCTGTGCACTGCTCTTCTAGAGGAGAGTGTGGGAGTCAATAATCCCCTCCCTTGTGGAGCTTTCCTTCTGATAGGGAGAGTCAAGAAATTAACCACGGAATTCCCGTCGTGGCATTGTGGTTAACAAATCTGACTAGGAACCATGAGGTTGTGGGTTCGATCCCTGGCCTTGCTCAGTGGGTTAAGGATCCAGAGTTGCTGTGAGCTGTAGTGTAGGTCACAGACGCGGCTCGGATCCCACGTTGCTGTGGCTCTGGCATAGGCTGGCGGCTACAGCTCCGATTAGATCCCTAGCCTGAGAGCCTCCATATGCCATGGGAAGTGGCCCTAAAAAAAGGCAAAAAGACAAAAAAATAAAAAATAAAAAGAAATAAACCACAATTTAAAAGTATATCTTATAATAACTGTAAATGGAGTATAACCTTTAAAAATTGTGTATCACTATATTGTACAACTGTAACTTATAGGATATTGTACTGCAACTACATGTCAATGAAAATAAATAAAAACAACTATTTAAAAAATAATTCATGGCGTTCCCACTGTGGTGCAGTGGGTTAAGGATCCAGCATTGCCACAGCTGTTGGTGTAGGTCACAGCTGTGGCTCAGATTTGATCCCTGGCCTGAGGAACTTCCATAGGAGCAAGTGCAGCCCCCCCCCAGACAAAAAAAAAAGAGTAAATTATGTAGTGCATTAGAAGAGAGAAATTATAGGAAGAGAAATGAAGCAGGACAAGGAGCATGGGGCTGCTATTATTCCTCCCCTGGATTGCTACAGGAGTCTCTTAAGTAGTCTCCCTTCTTTCACCTTTGCCTCACATGGTCTATGCTTCTTACAGCAGCAAGCAGGATCTCATTCAGTCCTGGGTCATGTCACATCTTGCCTGTGTTCAAAACCCTCACACAGCTCCCATCTTTCCCAAAGTGAAAGTCTCTCTCCCTCCCTCCCTCTCCTCCCTCCTTCTTTCCTTCTCACTATGGCCTATGTGATCCAGCCTCAACACCTTGCTAACCTCACCTCCCACCACTTTCCCCTCACACACTTTGTTCCACCCACCTCCTTGCTTTTCCTCCAGTGCACCACGTGCAGTCCCACCTCGAGGCCTTTGTTCTGGCTGTTCCCTCTGCCTGGTCTTCTCTTCCCCAAGATATCCACATGGCTCGCTCTCTCAACTCCTTCATGTCTTTTCTTGGAGGACATCTCCTCCATGAAGCCTTCCCTGTCCACCTCATCTGAAACTGTACTTCTCTCACCCCTAGCACTTCCTAGCTCCCGTCCCTCCTTAATTTTTATTTGTAGGAATTTATCATCATCTGACTTACTATACTTCACCTATGTATCTTTATTATCTAGAATGTCAGCTTCACAAAGGCAAAGATCTTTGTCTACTTCACGGCTGTATCACTAGTGCTTGGCACACAGTAGATGCTCAGATAGTTTTTCAACAAATGAATACACACAAGCATGTCTACATCTTTATATTCACCCATACTCCCCACCTCACTTAAAGTAAGAACCCAAGTCCTTGTCATGGCCCTGGACCCGTCTATGAACTCACCTTCCACTGTCTCCCTCACCCTCCCTGTTCCAATCACATTGGTCTTTCCACTGTTCCTCCAGCATGCTAATAAGCATATTCTTGATAATGAATAAAGAAACCAATGAGTGGCTACCAGCAGTAACCCCCCAAACCATGAAATAGAATAGACACTAATAAAATACATTACACATAGGATATGTACTGTGTTGTGAAAGTTTTGTTTCAGCTATATGCCCACATACATATGTGTACCAGGTTGTGATATAAAATGTATTTCTTACTATGGCTGGCAGTTTAAAAAGTTTGAAGAACACAACTTTGGGCTTTGCAAAGGGAGAGAAGAACCACACCAACATCCCTATTCCACAGACCCACCATTGGAGGAAACAGGTAACTGAAGACATCCAGAGAGACAAGGCTCCCTCACCAGCAAGGAGGGAGGAGGAGCAGCAGTGGGCCAGGGGCAGGGCCTGCCTGACACCAGCCGGGGAGTAAGTGGGGAGGCCACCGTAGATACACTAACACTGCCCTTTCTGTTTCTTCCTCACCTTTCCTTTCCACCTGTTTCTCGCTGTCTCTTTCTTGTGTTTCTCTTTCTCCCTCCCTCTCTTTCCTCCCTCCTTCTTTCCCCCTCTTCTTGTCTCTCTGGTTCTGTCTCCTTATCTCTTCTCATTCTTTCTTATCCCTTCCATTTCTGTCTCAATTTGTATCCATTTTCTATCTCTTTGTTCTGTCCTTTCTCACTCTGTCTCTGTGCCTCTATGGGTATTTTTCTCTCTGTCTCCCTCCTGCCCTCAAATCTCTGTCTCTCTGTGTCTGTGTCTCTCCCATTATCCTCATTTGCAGGTGCAGCCCAGCAGGACAACTGATGGAGTCCCCCGGTGCCCATCGAGTACCGGACTGGCTAACCCCATAGGGTTGGGAGCAGCCTCTGCCCCTCAGTATGGCCAACACCACTGGAGAGCCCGAGGAGGTGAGCGGCGCACTGTCTCCACCATCAGCATCGGCTTACGTGAAGCTGGTGCTGCTGGGACTGATCATGTGCGTGAGCCTGGCGGGCAACGCCATCTTGTCCCTGCTGGTGCTCAAGGAGCGTGCTCTGCACAAGGCTCCTTACTACTTTTTGCTGGACCTGTGCCTGGCCGACGGCATACGCTCTGCCGTCTGCTTCCCCTTTGTGCTAGCTTCTGTGCGCCACGGCTCCTCATGGACCTTCAGTGCACTCAGCTGCAAGATTGTGGCCTTTATGGCCGTGCTCTTTTGCTTCCACGCGGCCTTCATGCTGTTCTGCATCAGCGTCACCCGCTACATGGCCATTGCCCACCACCGCTTCTACGCCAAGCGCATGACACTCTGGACATGTGCAGCTGTCATCTGCATGGCCTGGACCCTGTCTGTGGCCATGGCCTTCCCACCTGTCTTCGACGTGGGCACCTACAAGTTTATCCGTGAGGAGGACCAGTGCATCTTTGAGCATCGCTACTTCAAGGCCAATGACACGCTGGGCTTCATGCTTATGTTGGCTGTGCTCATGGCAGCCACACATGCTGTCTATGGCAAGCTGCTCCTATTTGAGTATCGTCACCGCAAGATGAAGCCCGTTCAGATGGTGCCAGCCATCAGCCAGAACTGGACATTCCATGGCCCTGGTGCCACCGGCCAGGCTGCTGCCAACTGGATCGCTGGCTTTGGCCGTGGGCCCATGCCACCAACCCTGCTGGGTATCCGGCAGAATGGGCACGCAGCCAGCCGGCGGCTGCTGGGCATGGACGAGGTCAAGGGTGAAAAGCAGCTGGGCCGTATGTTCTACGCGATCACACTGCTCTTTCTGCTCCTCTGGTCACCCTACATTGTGGCCTGCTACTGGCGAGTGTTTGTGAAAGCCTGCGCCGTGCCCCACCGTTACCTGGCCACTGCTGTTTGGATGAGCTTCGCCCAGGCTGCCGTCAACCCCATCGTCTGCTTCCTGCTCAACAAGGACCTCAAGAAGTGCCTGAGGACTCACGCCCCCTGCTGGGGCACAGGAGGTGCCCCGGCTCCTAGAGAACCCTACTGTGTCATGTGAAGCAGGCTGGTAGGCAGACAGGCAGGCAGAAGGTCATGGCCACAGCGATGCGGCCAACAGAAGGGGAGAGATGGGACCCCATACAGGAGCCTTTCTTTCTGAGCTCCAGCCCCAGCCCCTTGAACCACTCGGAATGTAGGCACCTTTGCCAATACCTCCCCAGGGTTGGGGACTGGGTGGGGACTGGGAAAGAGGCATTTCTAGTCCTGTGAGGCCTGTCTCCACTGCCTCCTTCTCCACTTATACAATCTCTCTCCTTCTCTCTCTCTCTCTCTCACTCTCTCTCTTTTTTTTCTCTCTCTCTCTCTCTCAATTCAGAAAAAAAAAAAACAACAACTGAAAATGCAGATTTTTCTACTAAAAGCTGAGGAGACAGGCTTTCTTGCTTTAATGTCTCTCCTCTGACATTGTCCAGAAGGGGGAAATTTGTCCTGTAAAATAGATTTCCAGAGCTCTTACTGTCCCCTCTGCTCCCACACACCCTCCCCCTTTCAAGTCCTTTAGCAAGGCCTGGATGTTTAGGGAGAAATTGCTCTGCTGACAAGAAGGACTGAAGGGGGTGCTGGGTCCCCAGGGAGCAAGGAATGTTTAATTGCTATGTTGTGTGCAATGTTGTTTTAGGCTAACCCTGATCCCAAGCCCGGTCTCCTCTCCCTCCCCACCATGTCCAGACCTCCCAAGTGTTTCTTGAGCATCTGTTTGAGAAGCCAGGAGGGAAGGGAGATGGGCCTCTGGGATGGGCTCAAGTTAGGTGAAGAGCAAGATGTGAGCTACACACCTTGCTCTGAAGAGACCCCAGCTTGGCTGCATCCTCTCGAATCCAGCTGCCTCCTGGATCCCTATCTCCCACCTCTCCTTCCTGAGGATGGAAATCCACTTCAACCCCACTGGAGTTGATGTGGGTGCCATGCAGATAGGAGCAGCACCCTCCCTCCATCAGCCCAGGGAAGCGTAGGGAGAAAGTTCAACTCCCCAGAGTGGCTGGATCTCAAAGCCTGGGGTCAGAGAAGAATTCAATCCAGAATTGTCTCCCGAGTTCATGCTGCTCTCCTAAAGATGAAAATTCTTTGAGGGACTTGGTAAATTATGGTGGTATAAGCTCCAAGGCACTATAGACTTGAGTCCATTCCTCTCTGACCTCTTTTTGCCCCCGTCAAGCCTCAGGGGCCTCAAGCTCCTCTGTGGTAGCCCTTGGTAGCCCCCAACTTCTTTACCCTGAACAGCCCTCCCCCTTTCCTTCCTCCACCATAACTTCCACCCCCAAGTGGAGCAGACTGCAGCCAGATTCCCCGGTGGGAGATCCCAAGCTTCCTTCCCAGGGCATAGTCCACTCCGGGCTCACATCAAGACTGGTTCTTTTGGACAGTTGAGCCAAGTTGGCATTTCTTTGCCTGGTCTTGCCCAGGTTCTCTGTCCCCCTCTCATTTCCTGAGGGAGGGGGAGATCTGTATTTACCCCCTTTCCCTTCCCCATAGAAGCCCTTGTCCCAAGCTCCCTCCCTACCCCAAGACAGCCCCAGAACTGGGCAAGCCTTGACCCAAGGGCAATGGGGAAGGCACTCTAGGCATTAATGAGCCTGGCTGTGGAGTGGTCCTGGAAAGGCAGGCCAGAGTGGCTGAGAGGCTTGGGTTGCCGGGGGTACCTATTCTCTCAGTGATGGTGATGGGGGTGCCTTTCCCAGGGGGTGGGATGGGGGGACCACAGGGGTGGGGGTAGATAGGGAACATGCAGGAGGGTTTTCCTCCATTTCTTTTTTCTAACTGCCTGGATTCACCATTGGATTTTGTAAATGGAAAACTGAAATGAACAATGCTATATTGGATGTTTTCTCTTTCTGACTGTGTGTGTGTGTCCTGTCTGTGTGACCACATACGGGGAGGTATGGTCAAGTGAGACAGTGTGTGTCTGTGTGACTTTGTTGGGGATGGGCAGCCCTGCCTGGTGCACACATGTGAGCAAATGCCTGTATGTGGAGACATATATGGCACAGGGGCGTGCGCGCGCGCGCACACACACACACACACGTGCGCACCTGAGAGGAGACAAAATAGAGTATGTGCCTGCAGCAGGAAGTAGAGTGATCGGAGAGATGGAACTTGAAAACTGTACTTGAAAATGGTACGTATATACGTAGCAAGAGGATAGACTCCCATCTCATAAGATCTCCCTCCCTTGGTCCAGGCTCTGAGCAAGCAGGATACTTGAGAACCCCATCTCTCCCCACGTACCACTTCTAACTCCTGTATCAGTCTCCTCTCTAAAACCCAGATAATGTGTTCCTGAAACTGGACCACCATGGAGAATAGGGACGGGAATTGGGGATCAAACTTGGGGGGAACTGTTGGGGTTAGGAAATGCCCCCCCCACATGCAAAGTAATGGCTTCTGGAGGGACTGCCCCGTCTGGGATTGGAGCCCTTCCAAAGGATCCAATGTGTACAGCTGGGGTTTGGGGTAAGCTTTGACTAAATTCAAAGGGAGGGAGGTCACAGGGAAAAAAAAAAAACAAAAAAAACCAAGCCTATAAGTCTACCCAGCCAGCCTGTTCCTTGGTCACTCAATTACTTTACCATTTATTTATTTATTCTCTCAGGTGCACAGAATTGAGTTGACCATACTCCTCAGTTCTTGGCACGCTGTATCATCGTTGGTCCAAGTGAGGCCCTTATGTTTTTTTGTTTTGTTTTCTTTTGTCCTCTTCACTACCCATCCCTGATTCCATCCCCCCTCCCACATAGGCACTCACTCTTGTGTATTTACTGTATGTCCTTCCAGTCCATCGTTCATATGTTTATTTACATATATGTGTATCTGTGAAAAATGTATGGTATTGTGTGTTTTAATTTACATAAACAGTGTTGTACTATAAATCTTGTTCTGTTTCTTTTTTCACTCAACATTCTGTTTTTGAGAGATCCAGCCATGTTGCCCTATGTAGATCTAATTCATTCTAGTCCATCTTATACATATATCATATTTTTTCTTATCCATTCCCCTGGGTGATGGGTCTCTAGATTGCCTCCAATTCTCTGCTACCACAAGGCTGCAATGGGCAGTTGCCTACATGTCTTTTTAGGGACTCCTAATTTACAAGAGAAGAAACAAGCTCAGGGAGAGGCAGTGATTTGTTCAGGGTTAAAAAGTGAGGAGCAGACCCATAACGCGAATCCCAGACCAAAGCCAGAACCCCACCACCGTGCCTCATGAGAGACCATCCGGCTGGCCCTCCCAAAATCAAAAATGCAGTTCGGAAACAGCATACATTGAGGAAATGGAGAGGAAAGGATGGGAAGAAGTATGGAGTCAGTGAAGAAACGGAAAGTCCTAGAAAGATCTAGCAGATAAACCGAATCACAATCATTTTCATGACGCAGAGGAAGTTACTTTTTTGGTGCGATTATTATTTCTAGAGCCATCTTGCAGAAATGGAAAACGCCACGTCAAAACCTGGCCCCCAACCAAAGACCCCAGGTTCCTTAACCCCAGGTTCCTTTAGAGCCACCCAAGCCCCAAAAGATCGCCTCCGAGTTCGCCCCCGCCAAAGGAGCAAAAGCCTGGGCGAGGGGAAGGGGCAGATTTAAGAAGTGCGTAGTAACCGAGGGGAGGGGAGAGGAGGGGGAGAATGACAGCGAGGCTCTCCGAGTCTATCCGAGCACATCCTGCTCAAGGCCTGCGCTTGTTTTTTGTTTTGCATTTGGATCTTCAGAACCACTGGTACTTTTCCCATTGGATAAAACGTCGGCAAGGGCGAGGGACAGGGGCTTCTTCTGCTCAGCTCTCTCCGCGGCCAATCACCCCGCCCTGCCCCTCTGGTCACTGAGGGAGTCGGCACGCTGATTGGCGGGCCCGAGGGGAACCAATGGGAAAGTGATGAGGTGCAGTGTTGGCAAGCAGATTGCGTGCGAGCGGCAGGGGTCGGGGGAGCGCGAGCGCCGCCGCGGCGGCTGGCAGCCAATGGCGAGCCTGGACGGCTCCTGGCGTCAGCGAGGGGGCGGGGCCTGGTGCTTGGCGCGGAGGGAGTAGGGCAGGCGCTGTGGGAGGGAGCGCCAGAGCGAGGCTGAGAGCAGAGCTGGTCGCGTGAGGCGCGGCGGCTCTGCTTCAGGTGTGACAGGCAGCGGCGGCCGGGCTGAGAGCGAAGGGTTGAGCGCGAGCCCCTGGGCTGCGAACGCGGTCACCATGGACCGCCCGGATGAGGGGCCTCCAGCCAAGGCCCGTCGCCTCAGTGGCTCCGAGCCCCCTCAGAACGAGCTGCAGCCGCCGCCTCCGCCGCCTCCGCCGCCTCTCCTGCGCCTGCCCCTGCCTCCACCTCAGCAGCGCCCGAGGCTCCGGGAGGAAACCGAGGCAGCACAGGTGCTGGCTGACATGAGGGGGGTGGGACTGGGCCCCACTCTGCCCCCACCGCCGCCCTATGTCATTCTAGAGGAGGGGGGGATTCGCGCGTATTTCACCCTGGGGGCTGGGGGTCCCGGCTGGGAGCCCGCGATGGAGTCAGGGTATGGGGGGGCGCCCCCTCCCACGGAGAGCCTGGAAACATTCTCTCCCTCGGAGGTTGCTGGGGGAAGCCTGGAGATTGACTTCCAGGTGACGGAGCCCAGCAGCTTTGCAGGAGAGAAGGCCCTAGAAACCTGTAGCGCAAGGGGGCGGGGGTACCAGAGGTTAGCTGGCCCACGGGGGAGGGAAGAGACCGTCATCATCGTGGAAGACGACGACGAGGATGAAAAGGAGAGTGTGAGGAAGAGGAGGAGGAGGAGGAAGAGGAAGCCCAGGAAGGTGAAGAAGGAAAGCAGAGAGAAGAATGCCGAGAAGATAGAGTGCATCCTGCAGGCGCTGGAAAATATTCAGCTGGACCTGGAGGCGGTGAATATCAAGGCGGGCAAGGCCTTCCTCCGTCTCAAGCGCAAGTTCATTCAGATGCGAAGACCCTTCCTGGAGCGCAGAGATCTCATCATCCAGCATATCCCAGGCTTCTGGGTCAAAGCAGTATCCTTGTCATCTATACTCATGGGCCAAGAGCCCATGACCAGAAATGGGGGGTGGGGTGGGGGGAGGGACAGAATGGGTGAAAGGGTGTGGGGGCGGGCCCCTATTGGAAGAATGACGTGGTCTGGTGGAGGAGGGATGGAAGGAGTGTGGCAAAACATCAGAGAAGCTGGATTGGAGATCGTGAAGGGGGAGGGGGGGCACACAACATAAAAACTGGACCACAGATGGGAAAGGGGGGAGAGGAGGAGCATAACATAAAAAAATGGATCACGGACGGTGGAAGGGGGAGGATAGTAGAGGGCCACACAGCAGAAAAATTCGACCAGAGATGATGCTAGGAGGAGGGGAGGGGCACACAAAAAATAAACTGACTCGGAGACAGTGAAGAGGGAGGGGAAGAGCACACAGAAATGGCCCAGAAGGGGTGCCCAAGTCACATATGCCTGTGATAGCCTAGGTCTCTGCTGAGATGCCAGGGAGACCCCAAGCCTGTCTGGAGAGGAGGGGGCCAGAAAAGGGCTGGAGCCCTGAAAGATCAGGAGAAGGAGTACCTAGGAATGGAGATTAAGGAGTTAAATGAAGGAAAGAGAAGAATAAAAAGAATCCTTTTCACTATTGTTAAGCTGATCTCTGGGTGATGTCCCTGGGGGATACTCATACTTACATGCAACATGTTAAGAACATGGGGGTTAACATCCTAATAGAATTACATGGACACAGACCCTTGGCATTCTCATACAAAGCATCTCATGATCACAGGTTCTCAGCACCTAGGCACAGTATTATGTGGCAACAGGTCCTCAGCACACAGACCACAGCATGGTCTGGACACGAACCCTCAGACCCAAACACAATATCATGTGGACAGAGACCCATAACACCCAAAAATACTACATTATGTGACGACAGTCCCTCAGCATCCAGATACAGCATCATCTGGATACAGGCCTTCAACCCCCAGACACACAATGGCTTATGAACACGAGCCCTCAGCACCCGGAGACACGTCACTTGGACATAGACTATCAGCACCCAAACACGGCAAATATGAACTGGCAAAACCACCTAATACACAGGTTTGACATTTTATAAACACATATTCTCACCACATAATATCGTGGGAATATTGCTCCACACATATCACATGAACACAGAAGGAATTCTCCTGCTCCAGCCTCTCTTTTGTTCTGCCCTGCCCAGCCCTGCCCGGCCCTGCCTGGCCTTCCTTCCCTCCTTCTCATTGAATAGTCACTCCTTGACCTAAACTGCTCCCTCCATCAGTTCCTCAACCACCCCAAAATTTCAATCTTGATCAACCAACGTGATGAAGACATTTTCCGCTACTTGACCAATCTGCAGGTCAGGCCAAAGAGATATCTTTTCTACTAGGACCGGGCAAGGAATCTGGTCCTTGGAGGTGAGGGGGGTTTGGGTGGGAGGGGTCACGGTGTGGTGGGGAATTCCACCATTACCCCCACCCTGAGCAGGTACAGGATCTCAGACATATCTCCATGGGCTATAAAATGAAGCTGTACTTCCAGACAAACCCCTACTTCACAAATATGGTGATTGTCAAGGAGTTCCAGCGCAACCGCTCGGGTAAGAGGCAGTCTCAGGGCAAATTCATGCCCCCCTCAAATCTATCCTTGTCCAGTGCCTGCCTTCTCTATAGCCTTCTCCCCCCCCCCCCACCCCAGGCCGGCTGGTGTCTCACTCCACCCCAATTCGCTGGCACCGCGGCCAGGAACCCCAGGCCCACAGGCACAGGAACCAGGATGCCAGCCACAGCTTCTTCAGCTGGTTCTCAAACCATAGCCTCCCAGAGGCCGACAGGATTGCTGAGGTAGGGCCCCTCCTGGCATTGCCAGGGAAGTCCTTTCTGGGCTTGCCCCTGGGGTATTGGGAGTAGGCACTTGGGCTTGTACTCTGTTCTCTCTTCCTCTCCCCCCCCCCGCCTCTCTTTCAACAGATTATCAAGAATGACCTGTGGGTTAACCCTGTGCGTTACTACATGATGGGAGAAGGGGGCTACAGGGCAAGCAGAAAGAAACAAGAAAAGGAAGAAAGGTGATGAGGGGACTGATGACTGCGAGGTGGTTGGTTAGGGATGGCGCAAAGACTAGTCTAGTGTCACACGGGATTTGTAGAGCCAAAAGGGACTTTTGAGATAATCCAATCCTATATGTTTTATAAGTGGGGAATGATGCCCGGAATTAGGCAGTCAGGGGCAGAAATGGGACTCTCCCCACCTCCCCTCATCCCTGGGAACTCTTGTAGCCCACTACCTCCCCAGTTACTTACCTAAAGTGTCTGCCCCAAGTACACTACCTCCCACCAACCCTATGCTCAACCCCAGGCTTCCCCTCAGTAAAAACAGGGATGAATATGAGGTGGTGATCGTAGAAGACTCTGATGACTATCACATCATGGAAGACATTATTGGCGAGACCTCAGACAGTGATGGTATCACCGACAATGAGACCATCCATGACATCAAGATCTCTGACTTCATGGAGACCACTGATTGCTTTGAGACCACCGACAACGAGATAACTGACGTCAGCGAGAGCCTCTGTGACAGCGAGTGTCCTGGCCACAATGAGACCACCGACAACAACGAGAGCCCTGATGACAATGAAACCACTGATAACAATGAGAGTGCTGATGACAACGAGACTACTGACAACAATGAGAGTACCGATGACAACAATGAGAATCCTGATGACAACAATGAGAATCCCAGTGACAACAGTGAGAACCCTGAAGACAACAACACTGATGACAATGAAGAGAACCCTGATGACAATGAAGAGAACACTGATGACAACGACGAGAATGCTGATGGTGACGAGAACCCCAGTGGTGATGATGAGAACCCCAAGGGTGGCAACCATGGCAGCAATGGCAACAACCAGGACAACAGTGGCAGTGACAACGGAGACAATGATGGCAGTGACATTGAAGATAATGATAGCAATGAAGGTGACAATGAAGGCAGTGATGACGGCAATGAAGGTGACAATGAAGGTAGTGATGACGATGACAGAGACATTGAAGACTACGAAAATGACTTTGAAGACTCTGACAAGGATCACCATAACAGCACCTACGACGACGAGGTAGAGAACATCTTCGAAGAAGAATCATCAGTGGAGGAAGAAGAGGAGGAGGGCAGTGAGGAAGGTGAGCTAGACCCTCACCTCTGTCTTACCTCCTTTCTCTTCTCTCAGAGAAAAGCTGCCCAGGGTCAGAATATCAAGGCATGAGCACAATCTGCTCTTGTGGAGGAAAGAGGAGAGCATTCTGTGTAAATTTTTCAACAAAGAAAAGCCAGGGAACATTTAATTTACAGATGTAACAAAACCAGAGAAATAAATTTCAGTTTTTGGTGATGGTATATAGGTTGTAACAGAGCACAAGACAAAATGAAACAGAGAGGAGAGATAGGAGACAGTGGGTGGAACTAAGAAAGATAGATTCACACACACACAGAGAGGGGAAAAAGTGGCAAACATTGCAATTCAGCACACCCTGTACCCAGCACTAGCCTTCTGGGAACTCCCAGGCTTGTTTGGGGAGCTGGGGGTGAAATGAACAGTGAGGCCAAAGGAGGGAGGTGCTAATTCTATCTCCAGAATTGGGAAGGGGAGAACTAGAGAAAGGAAGTGATCTTTGAATTAGTGGCTGCATTATGGGGCATTCTTGGTGGAAGGGATCACATGTAAAAGGACCTGAAAGGGTGAAAGTGTGTTGGGCGTGTTTTCCCAAATTGTCTTCTGAGGATCCTTCACCAGTTCCAAAAACTGCTTACAAAAAGGTTCAGTGGTCAAATATGTTGAGGAAATAACTGCATACAGTAATATCCTCATGTAGAGTCACATATATGTTGGCATCTTACAGGCGCTGATAAGTCCTGCTCTAAAAATCCTATTTAAACGTTATAGAAGCCAGCATTTCCCAGATATCTTGATCACAGAAGCCATTTTTCACTGTACACCAAATAATTCATTTTGAGAAGTGCTGAGGAAGGGTTCACATGAGGGGTTGAGGAAGAAGGCAATGTTTAAGGTGACAGCCAGGTTTGGTTCCGGCCTGGATGACTGGCCAAAGGAGGCACCACTTCCTGGGATGGGGAAGGGTCTGGTGGTGGGATTGATGGGATGCAGGGAGGAACATGGAGTTGGAAGGGCTTGTTGGATGGACATAAAGCAGAGGTGGGCCCAAAGCCAGGTGGCTGGTGATATGTCTGGGAAGCCGGGAGTGGTAAAGAAGGGATAACAAGCCAGAGCAGAATCCTAGCTCTGGATCCTGGGGCCAGTTAAGATTAATTGGGTTCCCTTAACATTAATAAAGTGTAAAGCATATGCCAGGCACTATTCTAAGTGATTTTCTAGCTTTAACTTATTTAATCCTCATGTCAACTCCTATGAGGTAACCTTTTATAAATGAGGAAACTGAGGCTCTGAGAGGGTAGAGTTAGGAGGAGAACCAGGTCGTGGAATAGTCTAAGAAGGAGGGGATTGTCAGCAGTGTCCAGTGCTCCTGAAAGGTCATGTAAAATGAGGACTGGGATGTGTCCATTGGATTGGGGGCTGAATAGATCATCTGTGACCTTGGGAAGAGTAGTTTCAGTGAATTGGTGGAGGCAGAGCCATAGCACAGTAGGGAGGGGGAGAGAATGAGCAGGAGGTAAGGTAATAAGAGTCAAACCTTTTAGGAGGAGGATGGCAGAGAGCAGGCAAGGGAGCCTGTTTGAGCCTGGCTATAGGTAAGCAGACACAGGAGAGGCAGCCCCTTGGAGGAGGTGGAAGGAGCAGGAAGACCAAACACTCCTGGGGGTTTTGGCCATAGGATACCTGACAGACTTCTAGAGGCACTAAAGGAGGAATTGAAAGAGCAAGTCTACTCAATCTACACATATTTTTAGGTAGGGAAACTGAAGGAATTGCTGGCCCCATCCCCTCCTACCCGGTGGCATCTCTTCTTGCAGAAAAGGGTAGGCAGAGTTACCTGCACAACTCTAGGGTGGGAGTGGGGGTGGGGAGGTGGGCTGAAGAAGACACACTGAGGCCTCTTTGGATCAGACTGGGGAGAAGGAGTGAGGGAGCTGCCTTTGGATGAATAGAAGTTTTATTCAGCTGAGGTCAGAGCACAGGAAGAGACACACATTGCATACTGGGGGAGAAAACACTACTTGGAGAGATATATCAGTTTTGATAGGACAGAGGCAGCCTGCTCTGCCTTCCTGCTTCCCTTCGCTCCCCCTTACTGGAGTTCACATACACACCTGGCTGCTTGTTCCAAGCAGAGATACTTGGTGAGTGGTCCCAGGCCCCGCAAAGCCTTGACTGTGGGCTCTGTTCCCTGTAAGAGTAACATCTACCTGCCTGTCTAACCAACATCCTCTGTTTCCCCCTCCTTGGTTCTCTCTCTCCCTGTGCAGCCAGCGAGCAGGAAGGTGAAGACAGCGATGATGAGGAAGGAAGTGAGGAAGAGGAAGGAATCGAAGAAGATTCAGAAGGAGGGGAAGACTCAGAAGACTCTGACATGGAGGAGGTGCTTCAGGTCCAAAATCCTTGGGCCAACCCTGGGAAGAGGGGCAAAATGGGATAAAACGTCTTACCCTTGCGGGGGCTGCCTCTCTGTATCCCTTTCCCCCTGCCCCACTTGCCCTCCCTATCAGCTAGGGCCGAGCGGCCCCACATTGCACTTCTGGGGGGTGACTGACTTCACTTCGTACACGGGTTTAAAGTTTATTTTTATGGTTTAGTAATTGCAGAGTTCTTATTTTGGGGGGAGGGTAAGGGGGATTGCCCCCTTCCTTTTGGCCCTCCTCCCCCGCAGGCTTCTGTGTGCTGCTAAACGTATTTATTGTGATGCCTTGGTCAGGGCCCCTCTATCCCCCTCCTCGTGCTGTGTGGAGTGGACACCCTTAATCCCAAAGCGGGGAGGGCCGCTGTGGCCTTGGGGGGCTCTGTTGCCACCCTGTTCTCCCACGTTTCTCTTTCTTTCCCTCTCCCCCTCTCTCCCTCCCTTTCCCCCCACCTCCACCTCCATTCCTCGCCTTTCCCCTGCTGTGCCCGCTAGCCCGCCTCGGTGTCTATGCAAGGCCGCTTCGCCATTGCGGTATTCCTGTCCCCCTCCCCCAGAAGTCCCGCCTCGTTCCCTGTGAACCCTTATAATCCTAATAAAATACTGAGCAAATTCAAAGTGCTGCTTTTGAGTCTTTTGTCCCGCCTGCTGCGCGGTCCCCAACAGCCAGTCTCCCTTCCCACAGGCCCGCAAGTAGCCGCCTCGTCTGTCTACACAGTGGCCTGCAAGAAGGTAGTTGCTGGGGGTGAGAGTGGGGGCGGCTGGTGGGGGCGAGCTCCGCGGGGGCCGCAGAGGTGTTGCGTCAGGCCAATGCGGACCATCCTGGCCAATGGCAGGGCGAGGCTGGAGAAGCCCCTCCCTTCCCCAGCGGCTGCAGTAGACCCGGGCAGGTAGCAAACAGCTTCCCACGCCTTCCCTTCTCGCGCAAGCGCACAAAAAACGCTCTGCGCCCTAGAACATTCATTTATTCAGTGATTCATCTTTTTATTTATCGTGCGTCACACCTTTCCTCGGGCCTAGTGTGAGCTTGGGCGTGGGGGAGCCTGAGGAGTCCATTTTTCTCAATCGCCTGTAGTAAAATAAAAATGATAGCGGTCGAGACTTACACAACCCAGTAATGCAGGAGTGCTCTCTTAGGAAGGAGGTGCAGGATCCTTGGAATTGGGCTTGGGAGAAATGGCAAGAAAAGACAGCCCAGGCTGAGGCGTTTGCATAGAAATAAGGGAAAAGCAAAGGAAAATTTTATTGTTGTAGCCGTGTGATGGTCGAAAGTTGGGCATCTGAAAGGCTTTATCTGGGAGAACTTGGAAAGGCAGTTACTTTAAATTTGGGATACGGTAACTTTACTTTCACGGACACCAGAAAAACCTCCCAGATTCTTTCTGGATTATAATGATAATTTATACAGATATCCTGGTCTGTCTTCTGCAACATCCCTCCCGAACTTTCCATCCAACAGCCATATTTTGCTGGAAGGCTTCAGATATAGTCAGATTTGCATTTTACAGAATGCCCTCTGCTGGCTGCCAGGAGAATGGATTGGAAGGGAGGGAGAGCAGTGAGGAAGCTGACACTATACCTACAGTGAGAGTGGCAGTGATGGGGGTAGACATGGGAGGTTTTTAAAAAATTGTTTTTTTTAAAGTTTTAGATTTACAGAATACTGCAAAGATAATACAGAGAGTTCCCGTATACCCTACAGCCAGTTTCTCCTATTGCTAACAACTTGCATTAGTATGGTGCATCTATCACAATTATTGAACAAATATCAATACATTATTATTAACTAAAATCCATATTTTGTTCAGGTTTCCTTAGTTTTTAACCTAATTTCCTTTTTATGTTCCAGGATGTCATCCAGGACACAACATTACATTTAGTCATCACATCTCCAGAGACTCCTCTTTTTTGTAACAGTTTCTCAGAATTTCCTTGTTTTTGATGACCTGGAGTCATCAACATTTGAAGAAATACTGGTAAGGTATTGTGCAGCATGTCCCCCAGTTGGAATTTTTCTGATGTTTTCCTCATGATTAGATTGGGATTATGGGTTTGGGAAAGGAAGGTCACAGAAATAAAGTACCACTCTCTTCACATCAAAGGTAAATGCTATCAACATGCCTTATCCTTGCTGATGTTAATTTGATCACCTGGCTGAGATAGCCTCTGTCAGGTTTCTCCAGTGTAGAATTGCTCCATCCCCCTCCTTCCATACAATACTCTTTGGAAGGAAGCCACTAAGTGTAGCCCACGCTTGGAGAATGGGGAATTACACTCCAACTCCTTGAGGGGGAAGTAGCTACATAAATTAATTGGAATTCTCCTGCACAAGAAATATGTCTATTCTATGAGTGAGTTTAAGATGATGGAATCAACAGGTTCTAGGTATAGGAAAAGACAGATTAAGAGAAGTCAGGGATAGCTTCCAGGTTGCTATGGGACCTCCTCTGTGAAGTGGTCATAATACCAGATCTTGGAGTTCCCGGCGTGGTGCAGTGGAAACGAATCCGTCTAGGAACCTTGAGGTTGTGGATTCGATCCGTGGCCTCACTCAGTGGGTTAAGGATCCGGGTGTTGCCGTGATCTGTGGTGTAGGTCGAAGACACAGCTTGGATCTGTCGTTGCTGTGGCTGTGGTGTGTAGACCGGCAGCTATGACTCCGATTCAGCCCCTAGCCTGGGAACCTCCATATGCCGCGAGTGCGGCCCTAAAAACAAAACAAAACAAAACAGATCTTGGATATATTCCAGATTTTGGTAAATGTTTGGGGGAGAGCATGGGACCACATTGTCAGAAGTGGGTAGAAGAGACGGTGGCCCAGAAAGGAGAACACCTTGCCCCAGGGCCAGAGCTGAGAGTGCAGGATGCTGAGTCAAGTCATCTTGTGCAGAAAGAAGAGACACCTATGTGCAGTATCTGGAGCCACTCCCAATGAGCACATGGTGAAGTGGAGGGGAGGGGAAAGCAGCAGAGGCAAAGGGCCTGAACTGGGCCAGGAAAGGATCAGCCTGGCAAGAAGCTCCCAGCCAGTCTGAGAGATAGATGGCCTGGGTATCCTTGCCTCTATCTGCTCTGGCTCCTTCATCCTTTCTAGAGGGTCTCAGTTTTCCTATCTGCAAATTTAGGCTAATCATGCCAGGGAATCAGCCCAGGCGAAGCAACCAGGCTAAGATCCCAAGATGGAGTCTAGCCTTGAAGCAGACCTCTTGAAGCCTGGCCTTCATCATGCTCTTGCCCATCCTCTCTGTCCCTTTATTCAAATCCCCAGCCTTTCATCCTGGCATTTGTGGCTCCTCTTCACCTACCCTGTCACAGAGGGCCTCTGACTTCAGGGACACTGTTAGGACACAATTACGGGATTCTAATACAGTTGGCCAGGGTGCTCATGTCCTGGACTTAAGCATGGGATAAGAGGATGTTCTTTGCCTAGGGTGACATCTTGTTCCCTGTGCCCTCACTCCTCAGTATGTGGTGTGGCTTCAGGTCCTGCCTAGTCTGGTCCTCCAAAAGGGAGGACTGTTTTAGAAGGTCACATCCAACTCCAAAATACAATCTTTGCTGAAGACCAGTGAAGACAGGGCCATTTGCTGGGACCCCAAACAGAAACCAGGAGGAAGATGAGGAGTTGTGGACCCAATGCCCCCCAGTGTCTCTCCCATGCTGAAGCTTCTTGTCTCTGTATCCTTCACAACTCACCCCACTCCCCTGCAGCAGAGGGCCCTGCTCCTGAGGGTGAGGTTCACAGGATCTCCTAGGGAAAGACCTTTAAAGTGCCACCTACTTCTGTGAACAAAAGCAGATTGATAGGGACAAAACTAAATTCAGAAAACTAGATCCCTCTGTGGTGACCAAAAAGGCCAGCACTGGTTCCCTCAGTTGGAGGTGTGGAGGATGGTTAGGGAGGCATCCTATTTTTCATTCAGTAAACACTTATTGAGCACCTGCTGTGTGCCTGATAGAAACTGGGTTACACAGATACAACAAAGAAACACAATCAACCAAATCTTTGTCCTCCCAGAGCCCAGAGTCAAATACAAGTGTTCTTAACATTTATTGTGTGTGCCATGGACCTGTTTGGTGATCTGGTGAAGGCTTTGGGCCTTTTCTCAGAAAACAATATATTTTAAATGCATAAAATAAAATATAAAGCACTATACAATATTGACTGTGGTGAAATATAGTTACTAAGACATGGAAAAGCAAATATGTGCTATAGTAATATATGTGCTCTTTGTTAATCACAAGATATACTGGGGAGGTCTAATGTCAATCATGATTTTAAGATAGAGATTACAGGATATTTCAAGAAATGTGCAACATCTGTAATATGGTATGAAAATCTGTGATTTCTATTAGTGACAGAGTCACAGGTACTGCTATTACTATAGTGAGTTACATTCTTTACCAAAAAGATGCTAAATTTCAATTAGGAGACTGAAAACAAAGATGTAATTTTTTCCCATCCAAATTCATGGACCCCTCTAAACCCTGTGTCTGGACTGGATTGGAGATCTATGAACCCAAATTAAGAACGCTTGGTAGTAGAAAGATCCTTCCTTTCCTGTCTCTCCTTCCCACCCCACCGCTTCCTTTTTAGACAGCGTTCGTTTGGAGGAGAGAAGCCTGGGTTTTATGCTGGGTCTTATTGCTGTATGACCTCAAGCCAATCGGTTTGCCTCTCTGGGTCATGGTTCCCTCAGGCTGAAACAATGGCAATGGCAAGAAGGAGAGGAGACCAATTTTTATGCCCAGACAACTAATTTACCTTCTCTCATTGAATCCTCCATTGAAGGAATGGCATTGTCAGGAAAGATTTTTAAAATTATCTTCCCATTTCACAGACAGTTAAACTGAGGCTCCAAGCAAAGTGGCCACTTGACCAATGTCTTAATCAATATGTAGCAGGGGCTGGTGGGTGACTGGCCAGACCCCTATAACCAGATCATCCTCCAGGGATAAAATTAGGAACCACGTTCTTTTTAAGCGAGAGAAATCTCTGCTCAAGAAGTCTCTGCAGGTGGGCGTAAGCTATGGGAAACTGGAGGCAGAGTCGTGTCTCTTAGCGGAGCGACGGCTTGCGCGAGGGGGCTTACGGAGAATAAGACGTCAAGAAGCCGCGGCTCTCTAGTGACTCGCGTCAGGCCTCACTTTAGGCTTCGCGCCTGCGTGCTCCCAACTAACCTCTCAAACGCCTGTCGAATGGACTGGCAAACAGCGATGACGAGTCCTCTTCCTGGCCAATGCTAATAAAGGGTGGGCTTGGCACGTAAACCAATCAAAGACCCCCAAAGGGGCGGGTTTTCTTCGGCCTGGATCCAGCCTTGGGGGGTAAAAATAAAGTGTTTCCATTTCCAGCCAATCCCAGGAAAGGCAGGAGGGCACTCCTCCAATGGGAACCTGGAGCCGTCGGTAGCGGTGGCGGCCTGCGACCTCGCAATAGCTCCGGCAGGCGGGAGGGACGCGTCCAGTGCTTTCGCGAGGTCCTGCTGCCTGCCGCTGGAACCTGGTCGAGCGAGGCAGCGGCGACGCCGACGGTCTGAAGTTCCCGGTGAGACGCTGTAAAGACGGGGGTGGGTGGGGCGGAGGGCGAGGGGAAAGATGCCGGGCTGGAGCGCGTGAGGGGTGGGACCTCGGCGAGCTTTTTACCCGGGCGGCCTCTCAACCCTAGGTCAGCGGGTTGCGGAGGATCGTGCGGGTAGCAAAGGGAGGGCGAGTGCTCCTGCGGCCCCAGACGGCAACCAGGTGAGTACCCTGCGGAGCCCACCGCCCATGCCCGCCCTCCGCGCTCCCCCCATTTCTGTCTCTTGGGAAACGGTACTGTGCAGGTCTGCAGCTCATGTGATCGTCTGCTTGCGTGTCTGTAAGTCTCCGTCTCTCTCTCTCTCTGCCCACACCCACCCCCCTCTTCCTCTGTCTCTGTCTCCATCTTTCTGTCTCCGTCTTTCTGTCTGGCTCCCTCTCTAAGAGACCTTACAGGCTGAATCCTGACCGTTCTAGTTAAACTAGCCGTAAGACCTTGAGCCTCACCCAGTGGTGTCTCAGTTTCCTCATCTGTCAAATGGAAGTCTAATATAATCTCCACCTATGACAATACGTACGCATCACTTTGCCCAGCACCTGGCCCCTGGAAAAGTTTCAATAAATAATAATTGTTATTGATTGAAAAGAATATAATCTGTCTTTCCCTTTGGCTTTATTTTCTCCCTGCTGTCTCTGACCCTTCCTCCTCCCCAGTTGGTTCTTTTTGACTGCTTCTGTCTTTCTCTGTTTTTGCTTTTCCTCTTTCTGTTTGTCTTTTTCCCATCCCTAAACAGGTTAGTAGTGCATTGTTTATAGCAGTGAGCTTGGCCTGAGAGCACCTTTGAGCTTAGCCTGTGGCTCTGGACTGTTCTGTGGCCCCGGGAAGGGGGGGGGGTGAAGCCTGGCCTTAGGCTTCTTCTGGCCTCTTTGAGGCGAGAACTCTCCTCTTTGTTCCCCACCCTACTGTGTTAAACAGGTGAGACCCCCAGGGTGGGGAGCAGCTTAGATGAAAGAGTGGATCAGGTCCTTGTTCTGTATCATGTTAATCACCACACAAAGACCAGAGACCAGAGGTCTCCTAGTTACATTCCCTTACAGCCGTGGAATTGCCCAGGCCTTTGGAAAATCATCAGAGCAAAATCCCCTTCATTCTCACCCTGGTTTCTGAATAGTCCTGTTGTTTTCTTGCCATGCCTTAGTGGTTCTCATACCTTTTGGACACAACACTCCATTTTTATAATGTATATTTTGAAATACTCCCTTCACTCTTCTGAATTGAAGTGCATAGATAAGAGAATCTGTCTACATACATAATTCCTCCAAAACCAATATAATGTCCTAATTGAATACAAGGGAGAAGGAAAGGAATAATAATTTATAATAAAACAGTATGTATTTCAGTATGTAAAGGCTAGGATATAATTCCATTAGAAGACATAATGAAATTGCCTTCACATGATGATGCCTGTACCTGGGAAGGTGACAGCTACACTATGACTCAGACACCGCAGATAGGGTGATGCAATTTTCCTAGATGATGAACAGTTCTTCAGAAAGTTCTAAAAACAAAATGCAATCTTCCCTCAATTTATATGGTGGTTATTGAATTTCTGGAGCAGTCTTTATATATTAAAATCCATGATCTGGCCCCTACAACCACTCTCCCCACTTGCTCCCTGTGTTTCACCCATCCTGGCCTCCTTGTTGCTACTTGAACATATAAGGCACATGTCCACCCCAGGGGTTTGTACTGGACCATCCCTTGTACTAAAAATGCTCCCCCACCCCCACAGTATCCACAAAGCTTATGCCCTCACCTCCTTCAGGCCTCTACTCAGATGTCACTTTCTCAGTGAGGCCTACCCTGACCACCCTGTTGAAAATTTTGGCTCTCCCCAGCACATACCCTGCTCTATTTTTTCCCTAGCACTCCTCATCCCCTTACATAATACATAACTTACATCTTTATTGCATTTGTTGTTTATTTTCTGATTCTCCTACTTGATTGTAAACTACAGAAGAGCAGAGGTGGTTGTCTTTCTTGTGCCTTGATGTATCCCTATTACTTAAAACAGTGCTTGGACATAGTAGATGCTCTCAATAAATGTTTGTTGAATGAATAAATGAGTGAATGAACAGGTTTTTTCACCTACATGATTGGTGAACATTTAGAATGGTGGAACATTCTAAAGTCATATGGGATGCAGTACTATTCTTTGCTGTGTGGAGCTGTCTTGTGCACTGCAGGATGCTGAGCATCCCTGGGCTGTGCCCACTAAATTTCACAAGTAAGTCCAATTATTGTGACAGCCGAAAACGCCCCCGAACACCTCTTGACTGTCTCTTCCACCCCAACTGAGAACCACTGCTTGAACAGAAATCTGGCTTTCCCCTAAGCACTTGGCTCCCCCAGCAGCCCCCTCAATCCCGCTCTTGCCATATGTCCTTCCCAGACATTCTCTCTCTCGCCTCCTTAAACGTTCTGTTTTTTTAGAATTAAAAATTTTTCGATGGCTCAGTGGGTTAAGGATCTGGTATTGTCACTGCTCTGGCTCAGATTTGATTCCTGGCCCAGGAACTTCCTCATGCCTCAAGCATGGCCAAAGAAAAGTTTCATTTTTGAATAATTTCAGACTTTTTAGAAGTTATGAAAATAGGACAAAGAATTTCCATATATCCTTCACTCAGATTCTCCACATGTTAAGAAATTACACAACTGCAGCTCAGTTATTAAAATTAGGAAATTAACATTGGTACAGTACTCATTTTTTGGTCGCACCCTTGGTACATGGAAGTTCCCAGGCCAGGGGTCAAATCTGCCATGCCTCAGCTGCAGCAACACCGGGTCCTTAAGCCACTGTGCCGGGCTGGAAATCAAACCCATGCTGCCACAGAGACAACACAAGATCCTTAACCCACTGTGTCACAGCAGGAACTCCTGGTACAGCACTCTTAATGACAGCACAGAACCTATTTGAATTGCATCAGTTTTTCCACTAATATAATTTTTCTCTTCTAGGATCTAATTCAGGATCCCACATTGTATTTGTCATATCTCCTTAGGCCCTTTCAATCTGGGACAGTCCTTTTGTCTTTCATGTCTTTGGAAACTTTTGAAGAGTCCTGGCCAGGTATTTTATAGAATTTGAGTTTGCCTGATGTTTCTTTGTGATTATAGTTATGTAATTTGGCAAGAATACCACAGAAGAGATGTGTCTTCAGTGCTTTGTTTTCCTTTTTACAGCTCCACCTGTGGCATATGGAAGTTCCCAGGCTAGAGGCCTATACCACAGGCACAGCAATACCGGATCCAAGCTGCATTTGCTACCTACATTGCAGCTTGCAGCAGTGCCAGATCCTTAACCCACTGAGTGAGGCCAGGGATCAAACCTGCATCCTCGTGGATATTAATCAGGTTCTTAACCTGCTGAGCCTCAGCGGGAACTCCGTCTTCAGTGCTTTGTGTCAGGAAACACATGATAACAGTTTATCCCAATACTAATTTTGCTCACATTGACTATTTGTTTAAGTTGGTGTTTCCAGGTTTCTCCATTATACTCTTTTTCCCTTTGAAATTAGTAGGTAATTTGTGGAGAGATCCAGTAAGATTATGTAAATATCTAGAATTCCCTAGTAGCCTCACAGTTAAGGATTTGGTGTTATCATTGCTGTGGCTCAGGTTTGATCCTCGCATTCCATGAACATGGCAAAAAAAAAAAAGATTATGTAAATATCAACCACCTTGTTTTAACTCTCGAATCACCTACTCGTCTGTTACAGTCAGGTGTAGACATACACACATACCTGCCCATGTCATATCTCATTCCTAAAAGAATTTAGCTACCAGTTATCTGTCTCTCTCTATAATACTGCTCCAGCCTACCACTTGGTGATTTTAACATCCTCATAGATGACCCTTCCAATAGTCTTGTCTCTCAGTTCTGTGGTCTGCTTTTCTACAGTACTCTTGGCCTTTCAGCCCCACCTCAGGCATGTACCCCAGTGGTCTTAGCCTTCCTGTCAGTACCTGTGACTGCATCACCTCCATAATCACAGTTTTAGGCCTCCTGACATCCAACCAGTACCTGTCCTTCTGGTCCTCTAGCACCCCAATTCCAGCCATCCTTCGGTGCCACTGGGACTGAACATTTTCACTACCCTTACTTCTTCCATGTTCCCATGTCCTTTCTTTAATCAGCTTAGATTCTCTGGTCCGTCATAATACTCATTGCCTTGCATGCATCCTCACTTCCTTTGCCTTCTGCCACTTTAGCATACTTAGCAGGCAGAACCCCGGCCCTGCTTAAATCCAACTCTGCCAGCTCCACTGTACTTCCCCAGGCCATTCACTGTCCTACCCTTCTTGATGGCTATTTCAGACTTTCTCTCTCTTCAAATCTCTAACACCTCGTCTCCCATCCTAGGTTCAGGCTGCCTGCTTGACTAAAAATTTTAAACCATCGAAGAGAACCAACACAGATTCCCACTTCCACATCCACCCACCAAACAGCATCTGTACTTACATACTCTGCCTTCTTTTCTGCTATTAAGGATAAACTGTCCCCGCTGTCATCAAAACCCTACCTCTCCAATTTGGGACTAGATCCCATCGTCTGACCTACTTGAGTACATTGCTCCAGCAGCCTTCCCCTCTCTCCTGCCTCAGTTTCCTGGTCTTGCGAGATCATTACCATTAACACACAGACATCTTGTTATTGCTTGCATCTTTTTGTTATAGCTTTGTTGAGACCTATTTCACATAGCATAAAATTCACCCTTTAAAAAGGCACTTACTATTCTATTCGGTGGCCTTTAATATAGTGACAGCATTGTCCACAATCAATTTTAGAATATCTTTATTCCCCCCAAAAGAAGCTTCATACTGATTATCAGTTAACTCCCAATGACTCCTCTCCCCCAAACCCTAGGCAGCCACTAATCCACTTTGTGTCTGTATTTGTCAAGACATCTCATATAAATGGGATCATATTGGCATTTATGAGTGGTTTCTTTCACGTAGCATAACCGTTTTGAGGTTCATCCATGTCGTTGCATGTGGCATTCCCTTTTATTGCCAAATGATATCCCATTGTATGGATATACTACCTTTTGTTCATTTATTTGTCAGTCAATGGACATTTCAGTTTTCGTGTTTGGCTATTACAAATAATGTTGCTCAGAACATTTGTGTACAAGTTTCTGTGTGAATGTATGTTTTCTTTTCTCTTGGGTAGACACCTAACAGTGGGATTGCTTGGTCATATGGCAGCTCTATGTTTAACTTTTGAGGAATTACCAAACTTTGCCAAAGTGGCTGCACCATTTTACATTTCCATCAGCAATGTATGAGGGTTCCAATTTCTCCATATCCTCACCAAAACCTTTTATTGTTTTTTTTTAATTATAGCCATTCTAATGAGTATGAAGTGGTATCTCATTGTGTTTTTATTTGAATTTCCCTAATGACTAATGATGTTGAACATCTTTTCACATTGGCTATTTTCGTGTCTTCTTTGGAGAAAATGTCTATTCAAATCCTTAGCCTTTTAGAAATTAGATTATTTGTCTTTTTATTGTTGGATTGTAAGAATTCTTTATATACTTCAGTTACAAGTCTCTTGTCAGATAGATGAATTGCGAATCTTTCCTCCCATTCTTCAGGTTGTTTTTTCACTTTCTTGATGGTGTCCTTTGATGCACAAAAGATTTCATTTTGATGTTCAGTTTATTTGCTTTTTTTTTCTTTTATCTCTTGACTTTTTGTGTCATATCCAAGAAACCATTCCATAAACCAAGGTCACAAAGATTTAGTCCATTGCTTTCTTCCAGGAATTGCAAGGCTTTAGCTCTTAAATTTAGGCTGGTGATTCATTTGAGTTAATTTTTGTGCATAGTGTGAGGTGGGGGTCCAAATTTTATTCTTCCATTTGTGGATATTTAATTTTTTTTTTTTTTTGTCTTTTCAGGGCTGCACCTGCCGCATATGGAGGTTCCCAGGCTAGGGGTTGAATAGGAGCTGCAGTTGCCAGCCTACACCACAGCTACAGCAACGTCAGATCTGAGCCATATCTGTGACCTACACCATAGCTCATGGCAATGCCAGGTACTCAACCCTCTGAGGGAAGCTAGGGATCACACCTGCATCCTCATGGATACTGGTTGGGTTCGTTGTCACTGAGCCACAATGGGAACTCCTGTTTGTAGACATTTAGTTTTCCCAGCACATTTTGTTGAAAAGAGTATTTTTTCCTTCATTGGAACTGTCTTGACAACCTCGTGAAAAATCAGTTAACCATTAATCATAATGTGAAGGTTAATTTTTGGACTCTCAATTCTATTTCATTGATCTATATATTTGTCACTGTGCCAGATTACACTGTCTTGATTACATTAGCTGTGTAGTAAATTTTGAAATCAGAAAATGGGACTCCTCCAACTTTGTTCTTTTTCAAGATTGCTTTGGCTGTTCTAAGTCCTTTGCACTTCCATATGAATTTTAGCATCCTCTTGTAAGTTTCTGCAGAAAATCAGCTGAAGCTTTTATAGGGATTGTATTGTCTTTGTTTATCAATTTGGGAAGTATTGCCATTGAACAATATTAAGTCATCCAATCCATGAACATGAGAAGTCTTTCCATTTACAGCTTCATTCTTTCAGAAGTGTTTTATAGTTTTCAGTGTACAGGTCTTGCACTTACTTTGTTAAATTTATTCCTTAGGTATTTTATTCTTTGTGCTGCTATTATAAATGGGGCTGTTTTCTTAATTTCACTTGCTGATTATTCAGTGCTAGTGTGTAGAAATACAATTGATTTCTGTTTATTGATCTTCTATCCTGTCACATTGCTGAACTTGTTTATTAGTTCAAATAGTTTTTAGTAGATTCCTTAGGATTTTCTGTATATAAGACCACATCATCTACAGAGAGAGATAGTTTTACATTTATTTTCCAATCTGGATGCCTTTTATTTACTTTTCTTGACCAATTGCCCTGGTTAGACCTACAGTGTTGACTAGAAGTAATGAGAGCAGACATCCTTGTCTTGTTCCTGATCTTAGGGGGAAAGTATTGAATCTTTCTCCGTTAAGCGTGGTGTTAGCTGTGGGTTTTACATAGTTTTCCTTTATCAAGTTGAGGAAGTTCCCTTCTAATTTTAGTTCTCTGAGTGTTTTTGCCATGAATGGGTGTTGGATATTGTCAGATGCTTTTTCTGCATCTACCGAGATGATCGTGTGGAGTTTGTTTGTCCTTTTAATAGGGTATATTACATTGATTATGTTTCAGATAATAAACTAACTTTGCATTCTTGAAATAGATCCTAATGTTATATAATGCAATATATAATATGTGCCTGGACTTGTTTTGCTGGTATTTTGTTGAGAATTTTTACACCTCTATTCATAAGGGATATTGGCCTATAGTTTTCTTATGTCTTTGTCTGTTTTTGGTATCAGAATAATACATGTTGCATAGAGCGAATTGGGAAGTGTTTCCTTCTCTGTTTTTTGGAAGAGTTTGTAAAGGATTGATATTTGCCTTGTGTGTGTGTTATGTCATTTATGTTCTTTTGTTCTTCAATTGCTCTCTTCCTATATATCAAGTAGATGTTTTCTCCTATAACTTTTTTATTTCCTTGTTAACTGTATATTTTTGAGTTAAGTTCTTAGTGGTTGCCCTGGAAATTACAACTAACATCTTAACTTGAAACAATCTACTTTGGGTTAATTCTAACTTAATTTCAATGGCATATAAAAACTTCGCTCTAATATACTTCTGTTCCCTTTCACCTCCTTCATAGTATTATTATCATACAAATTACCTCTTTATACATTATAAGCTTGCCAACATAGTTTTTTTAATTATTGCTTATGTAGTTATCTTTTAAAACAGAAGAATAAAAGTGTTACAAACAAAAATACCTGTGTAATTCCTTTAAGTTACAAACAAAAACACCATTCGTAATAGTTGTGTAATTACCTTTAAGTTACTATTTAGTGTCCTTTAATTTCAGCCTGAAATTAGTATTTCTTGCAAGATAGGTCTATTAGCAACAAATTCTTTCTTTCTTTTTTTTTTTTTTGTTTATCTTCTCTTTCATGTTTGAAGGACAGTTTAGCTAGATGTAGAAGAATTATCTATCTCTTTCTTTCAATGTATTAAAGATGTCATTACACTGTCTTCTGGCCTCCAGTGGTTTCTGATAACAAATCAGCTGTTAATCTTAATAAGGATCCCTTATAATGCAACAAGTCATTTTTCTCTTGCTGCATTCAAGATATTCTTGTCTTTGACTTTCATCAGTTTCACTCTGTGTCTAGGTGTGTATCTCTTCGAGTTTATTTTACTTGAGCTTCTTGAAAGTATAGATTATGTTTTCCATCAACTTTGTGATGTTTTGGCCCTTTTCTGAGGCCCCTTTTTCTCTTGTCCTTCTGATACCTCCATTATATATATGTTGGTACACTTATGTGTGAAGCTTTTTCTGTTTTCTTCTTTCTACTCTTTTTTCTTTCTGCTTTTCAGAACGGATCATATCTGTTTGACCTATCATAAAATTTACCCTTTCTCTCTTCTGCCAGCTCAAATATGTTGTTGAGCCCCTCTAAGTGAATTTTTCATTTCAGTTATTATACCTTTCAGCACAAGATTTTCTATTTGATTTTTTAAAATGATTTCTGTCTCTTTATTGATATTTTCCATTTAGTGAGACATTGTTCTCACACTTTCCTTCAACTCTTTAAATACAGTTTCCTTTAGTTCTTTGAAAATATTTATAATTACTAATTTAAAGTCTTTGTTAAGTCCCAAACATTGGCCTCCTCAGGGACATGTTCTTTTGGCTGATTTTTTTCCCCTGTATATGTAACATACTTTCCTGTTTCTTTTCTTGGTTCATAATTATTTTGTCAAAAATTGGACATTTTAGATACTCTGCTCTAATAACTCTAGTTTTAGACTCTCCCACCCTCAAGGTTTGTTGTTCTGGTGTGTGTGTGTGTGTGTGTGTGTGTGTGTGTGTGTGTGTGTGTGTGTGTGTGTGTGTGTGTTGCGTCGCGTCGTTGTCATTATTGTTATTTTTCTTGTTGTTAATTTGTTTAGTAACTTTACTTGACTGAGTCTGTGGATTCTATATTTCCCTGCATTATGTGGCCTCTGAGTTCTCTGGTAACCTTTTAAAAAAAAAAAAAAAGATCTTGTTTTTAAGCTTGGATTCCTAGGGGTCATACCTGGTAAGTATGATTTGGTGATTGGTCAGATAGATTTCCTTAAATGCCTTGTCTGTATGTCTTCCACCCTCTGCCAAGGAGATCTGTGTGAGAAGACATGCCTTCAAACTTCAGTAAGTTTGCAAGGCAGTCTTAGCTTTCACTTTCCGCTTGCACAGGACCTCACAGTCAGACAGAAGTAATGACTTAGTCCCTCTCCTTTTCCAGCTTTCTTGGGCATGCACATAACCATGTATATAGCCCTTTAGATACCAAGGAGTATGTCAGAGCTTTTCAGAGTTCCCTATAGTTGTCTCATCCTCCAGGATTTTCTTTTAAATTCCCAGCCAAAGCATGGCTCTGTTTTCTGGAATTTGTTCAGCTTTTGGCTATTGAACCACTAAGCTGGAGAGGGTGGGAGGGTGGGAAGAGCCACAAGTTAAAATGTCACACACACAAAAATGTCATAAAATCTGCTCTCTTGCCAAGATTCAGTTGTTTCTCTTGGATCGCTGATTTTCACTTCATTCTATGCCTTTGTTAATTGCCAGAGTTTTGAACTGGTTGGTTTTAGTTGGTTTGCCCATATTTTCATTGTTTTGGAGAGAGAGCTGGTTCACCAAAGTCCTCACTCTGCCATTCCATCGGTCTCCTATTGCTCCCATCTTTAAAAAATTTAAAACTCTTCATCCCATGTCCCCTTGCAAATACGACTTTGTTTCTCTATTCTTCTAACAACAAAACTCTTCAAGAGTTGTCATTCCTCAATTCTTCCTATTCTTTTCCCATTCCTCGTTTGTTCATACAAAATATATTAGACATATAGTAAAAGAATATATACCTTATATACGTGAGTTATAAATAATAATAATAATAATAATGAAAACCCAGAACTTACAACCCCACCCAAGGACAACATTAATGATAGTATCTTTCCCTATGTCGTTTTCTGTCCCATTCTCTAACTCCCTGCCAGAAATTACCCGTATCCTAAGTCTTGTGTTTAACATTCTTTTGCTCTTTTTGATATCTATTTTTTTCATATTTGTGGAGCTGCTTAACCAATACATTGTTTATTTGACTTGGTTATGAGATTTGTAAAAAATAGTATCATACTGTATATGGTCTTTTGTGATTTACTTTTTTCACTCGTTGTGTTTCCAAGATTCCCTGTTTTGCATGTAGCTGTAGCTTGTTCATTCTCAGTGCTGTATAATATTCCATCAGGTGATCTTAAAACAAATTATTCACCCATTTGCCTATTGAGAGACATTTAGGTCATATCTAGATTTTTGCTCTTATAATAAGTGCTATTATGAACATTCTTGTACATATCTCCTGACACACATGCACACCCATTTTTCTAAGTTGTATACCTAGGAATGGAATTGCTGGTTAATGTAAACATTCGTCATGATGGGATTATGCCAAAATGTGTTTTAAACTGTTGGTACCAATTTACACATCTTTCAGCAATTTATAAGAGGTCCCATTGATTCGTACCCTATCAATACTTGATATTGTCCCACTTTTTAATTTTTGTCATTATAGTGAGTCGTGGACTTAATTAGCATGTTTCAAATTACCAGTATGATTGAGCATCTTTTAATGTTTTATTGGTCACACATGTTTCTTCTTCTGTACAATGACTATTAATGTCTTTTGCCCATTTGAAAATTTTTACTGATTTATAGAAGTTAATTATTTGGATACTCATTATTTGTCAATTATATGGCTTTTAAATGAGTTGAGCAATTCAGTTTTTTTCTCTGTAGCCAGCACTTTTTGTGTTGTCTTCCCTAACCTATGGTTATAAAGATATTCTTTATTTTCTTCTAATAAAAGTTTAAAGGCTTGCCTTTCACTTTTAAGCCCTTAATCTAACTGGAATTGATTTTTTGTGGTGTAAGTTACAAGGTAGGGAGCCAATTGTATTATTTTCCCCATAGATAGCCTAATGATCTGAAGTGCCACTTCTGTCACATATCAGAATTTCATATCTGCATAAGTCTGTTTCTGGGATCTCTGCTATTGGCCAGCTTTTTGCCCCTGAACCAGTATGACACTACTTAATTACTTTAGCTTCATAAGGAATCTTGATATCTGGTAGAGCAAAATCTTCTCATCCTGTTTTTCTTCAGGAGTATCATATATTCTTGGCCATTTGTTATTTCTAATACATTTCAGAATCTGCTTGTTATTTTCTACCAGAACATTTGAACTGGAATAAATCTATCAATCCATTTGAAGAGAATTGGTATGTTTATGATGTTGAATCTTCCTAGCTATAAACATGATATATCCTTTCACTTTAAATAAATTCTCAAATGTCTTTTGGTGTGGAGCTTTATAATTTTCTGTATAAGGGCCCGCATATCTTGTGTTAGAATTATTCCTTGGTACTCTTGGCTTTTACTGCGATTATGAATGAGATCTTGTTATTTAATGTGTTTCATCTCTCTTGCAGGTGCATAGAAACGAAGTTGATTTTTTATATTTTTATTATAGCCATCCAGCTTGCTAAACTTCCATTACCTTTAAGCAAACTTAATTTCAGGATAATTTTAAGTTATAGAAAAGTAAATAAAGAGACAGTATGGAGAGTTCCTGTATACTCTTCACTGTGGTGTTTTTGTCAAAACTAAGAAAACAGCATTGGTATATTACTATTAACTAAACGTCAGACTCTCTATAGCTGTACCAGTTTTCCACTAATGTCCTTTCTCTTTTCTAGGATCTAGTTCCAAATATCACATTGCATTTAAGTTGTCATGTCTCTTTAGTGTTCTCTGGTCTATGACAGTTTCTCAGTCTTTCCTTGTTTTTTTGTTGTTTTTTTTTTAATAACCTTAACAGTTTTAAGATGCACTATAGAATGTCCCTCAATTTGGATTTGTCTGAAGTTTTCCTCATAATTAGACTGGGGTTGTTCTTGGAAAGAATCCCACAGAGTTGAAGTACCCTTTCATCACATCAGGGGCATGTGATATCCCTATGACATCACTGGTGATGTTGACCTTCACCACTTAGTTAAGGTGGGGTTTGCCAGGTTTCTCCATTGTAAATTTGCTGTTTTTCCCCGTTTCACTCTCTTCTTTGGAAGAATCTACCCCATCCTCAAGGAGAAGGAGAGGAATTAAGCTCCACCTCTGGAAGAGGGTGTATTTACATATATTATTTGGAATCCTTCTGTAAAAATGGTGTTTCTTCTCCTGTATTTATGTAGTTATTCAGTTTCTTGATTATATTTGTTTAATAATTTGACTTATAAATCCTATATTGTTACTTGTCTTGTGGTCAGATTGTTCCGGCTTTGGCCAATGGGGACTCTTTTAGGTTGGCTTCTGTGTCCCTTGGACATGGCCCCATCCTTCTGTGTTTGATTACCTCCTTACTTGCCAGCACTGCACGATGCTTCCCACTCATCTTTTCTCTTCCTGCCCTAACCCCAACCAGAACCAACCATTTCTCAAGGAACCCTGGTTCCTTTTAAGTTGTCTGTATATTCCTTTGTGTTTTCTACGTTGACAGCCATATCAGCTATTAATAATGACAGTTTTGTGTTCTTCCTCCCCAACTTGATGCTTTTCATTTCTTTTTCTTGTCTCACTGAGATGGCCAGGACCTCCAGTACAGTGTTGAATAGAAAAGATGGCCATGGGCATCCTTATCTTGTTGAATATTTTAGATTTTCCCTAGTAACTAACTTTTCCCTAGTAAGAATGATATTTGCTGTTGGTTTTTACAGGTTTTATCAAATGAAGCAAGTTCCTTCCTATTCCTTTTTGCTAAGAAGTTTTAATTATTGTTTTTAACTCATGAAAGGGTGTTGAATTTTTATCAAATACCTTTGGTTGGGACGATTATGGTTTTTTCCTCCAATAATCTGATAATGTAGTAAATGACATTTATAGATTTTCCTCATGTTAGACCACCTTTGTATTTCTGGTATAAATACAATTTGGTCATGATCTTTTCCTTTTTATACAGTACTAGATTCAGTTTGTTAATATATTGTTTAGGATATCTGTATCTGTGTCCATGAGTAAAACTGGTCTTTAATTTTCCTTTCTCATGCTGTCTGTATTTTCTTTTGGCATCAAGTTCTGCTGGTATTATAGAATGAGTCAGTGTTCCCTCATTTACAATATTCTGGAATACGCTGTATGACTTTGGAATGATCTGTTTGGTAAAACCATCTTGGTTTGGTGTTTCCATTTTAATATTAAGTTAATATTAAACTTCGAAATAAAATATTTTCAGAAATTTCAATGAGAAACTTGAAACCTGCTCCCATAACATGTTTATTTTATATCAGGTTTTATGCTCAAAGTGATTACACACAAATCCCAATCAAGACTTTAATGATGTGTTCTTTAAATTCTTAACAGTCACCATCAATAAAAATCTTTCTTTGTACAATTAGGTGATAAAGTATTTGAAACCAATTTTTGAATTGTTCAAAAATGTTTTAACAAGTGAAATGATACCTTTTTGTTTCACTGACAAATATATTGTTAGAATTTCTTCTGAGAATGTGATTAGACTTCGAATCCAATTGAACTCTTTCATATTAACTATTTCAAAATAATGATGAAGCTCTTATTTGCAGAACATACATCATTGTTAGAATCATCACCCTGCAGCTAGCTTGGACACCATTAAAAGGGCTCATCAACTGCAAACGGATAGAAGTATCTGATATTCGTGAAGACAGAGTTTCAGGGCTTCTGCCTGGAGCTACACTCTCCAGAAGCCCCTGCTTGGCCTCTCTGCACCCAACCCCACCCCAACCAGTCACAGCTTGGGTCGTGTGTGGTGTTTCTTGGCAACTGGAAAACAGACTCCTCCAGCAGCTCCACAGGCCCCTTGTCCTCACTGAGCAGAAGACTACAGAAGCTGGCTACTGAAGAAGCTGTCCAAGTCTTAGAGCTCCTCCTTGGCCCTGCTTAGCACACTTACCACAGAGCAGTAACCGAGTGCTGGCTGTTACTCATTTGCGCTTACTACCTGCAGGGACTTCAGAGGGATTTGTCAGACCCCATTTCACCCTAAGGCCACTCCCTAAGAATCTCCACAGGAGGCTACCCATAGAGAGAGGTGGCTTGCCTAGGGTCTCCACTGCCTTAGGTCATACGTGGACACTTCCAGGGCTAAGGGGATTAATATCTTTTTGCCTACCTGTAACCCACATATCCATTGGAAAATTCTGCCTCCTGCTATTTTCTGTTCTTTTATTTGTTTTTTGGTAGGAAGAGTTTTAACTACTTCTTCAGTTCCTTTAATAGTTGGAGGATTATTCAGGATTTCTTTTTCTTCTTGCGTTAATTTTGGTAAGTTATAGTTTTCTAGGAATTGGTCCATTTTGTCTGTGTTCTCAAACTTGTCGGCATAAAGTTTCCTTGTTTTTTTGTTCTCTGTTCTATCTGTAGTTATGTCTCCTTTTTCATTGCTGATATTGGTTATTTGTGCTTTCTCACTTTTTTTCTTGATCAATCTCTCCAGAGGTTTGTCTATTTTATTAGTCTTTTCAAAGAACCAGCTTTTGGCTTTGTTGCTCCTCTCTATTGTGTCTTTGTTTTCTATTTCTTTAATTTCTGCTCTTATCTTTTTTGATCTCCTTCCTTCCACATTTTTTGGATTTATTCTGTTGTTCTTTTTCTAATTTCTTAAATTGGGCACAGAGCTCATTAATTTTTGTGCATTTAAGGACATAACTTTCCCTCTAACTACTGCTTTTCTTCAAGTTCAGACATGTCGTATTTTATTATTGTTCGGTTCCAAGTACTCAGCATTTCCATCGTGGTTACTTCTTTGACCTGCGAGAAGTGTGTTTCTAAATATTTGGAGATTTAAAATTTTACCTCTTTGTTATTGAAATTTGTCTTAATTGCATTATGATCAGAGGATGTGATCTGTGTGATAAAAGCTCTGAAATTTATTGAGACTTGTTTTATGGCTTAGTACGTGATCAGTATTTTTGAATGTTTCCTATGTGATTTATAAGAATGTATGTTCTCTAATTGTTGAATACAGAGTTCTACATATGTCTATTATCAAGTTTGTTAATTGTATTGTTCACATTTTCTATATCTACTGATTTTCGGGGGGTCGTACTATACCATGAATTGTAAGGTGTGTTAATATTCAGTTCTGATGGTGGATTTATCTGTTTCTTCTTGTAATTCTCTTTTTCTTTACATGTTTTGAGGGTATTTTATTAGGAATATTCAAATCAAGAATTGTTATATATTCCTGCTAAACATGTATGACGTTCTCTATTCCTGATAATGCATTTTTCCTTGAAGTCTATTGTATCTTACAGTAATATAGAAACACAGACTTTTCTCCTGTTAGGATTTGTGTTACTTTGAAACATTTTCATGCCTTAATACTTTAATTATGTCTCTTGGGAATGGCATACAGCTGGACCTTTTAAAAATCGAATCTAATGCTCTCTATCTTTTAATGGGCAAGTTTAGTCTGTTTACATATATTGTGAAATATTTGGATTTTTCTCTACCGTCATAGTTTTTTATTTCTATTTCCTACCACCACCTTTGTGATGCTTCATTTTTCTCTTTTTTTGCCTGCTTTTTTCATTTGTTTGTTTCCTTATTCTATTTTTTTCCTCATTGCGGTTTGGAATTTACCTGTTCTTTTCCCATTATTTCTGTGGTTATCCTTGAGGTTTTGCTGTGCACATATAAGTTTTTAAGTTAAAACAGTGCTGGAGTTCCCATCATGGTGCAGTGGAAACGAATCCGACTAGGAACCATGAGGTTGCGGGTTCGATTCCTGACCTTGCTCAGTGGGTTAAGGATCCGGCATTGCCATGAACTGTGGTGTAGGTCGCAGACATGGCTTGGATCTAATGTGGCTATGGCTGTGGTGTAGGCCTGCAGCCGTAGCTCCAATTCGACCCCTAGCCTGGGAACCTCCATGTGCCATGGGTATGGCCCTAAAAAACAAACATAAATCAATCAATCAATAAAGTTAAACAGTACTTTAACATCCTTCTTGAATGCGAGAAGCTTAGAAACATTCAACTCTAGTCATTCCTCTCTTGGACCACGTGTTATTTTTTTGAGTATATTTATTTCCTCCCTTTCCCCCCCTAACCTCACAAATTCTATATCATCCTTAGTATTATTTTATGTAGATGGTGTGTGTTTGGATTTTCATGCATATATTCTTGCATCTCAGACCATCATTCTGGGATCATTTTCCTTCATTATGAATACAGTGTTGAGATGCCCTTTTAGTACAGATTTGTTGGTGTTAAATTCTCCCAGTCTTTATTATATGTAAATGTCTTTATTCTATACTCATTCTTAAAAGATAGATTGTTATAGGTAATATTAGAAGTCCATTGTCAGTCTAATTACTATTTTTGTAGGTGTTTTTGTTTTCTGGGTATTCTCAAGGTCTCTCTCTCTCATGGAGGAGAATGTTCAGGGGGTTCTGCACTTTCATTCTATTAGTGTTTCGGTATGTATTTCTTTTTTATTTATTGTACTTTGGAAATGTGCTTCATGCCTCTGGATTCATGTTTTTCATAATTTCTAGAAAGTTCTCAGTCATTATCTCTTCAAATATTGCCTTTCCTCCATTATTTCTATGTTTTCTTTCTCAGAATTCAGTTAGTCATATTTTGCATCTCTTCATTCTATCTTCCATATCTCGTAACATCTCATTGATATTTTCTATCTTGTCTTCTTGCACTTCATTGTGGACAATTTCTTCAGATATATCTTTCAGCTTATTGATTCTCTCTTCAGCTGTGTCTGATCTGCTGTTTAATCTGTCCACAGAATTTTTTATTTCAACAATGGTATTTTTCATTTGTACAGCCTTCATATATTTCACTTACCAATCTGCCTGGTCATCTCTTAATAGTTTCTTGTTGCTTGCTCATCTTTGTGGTTGCCTCTGTTATTTCTTTAAACATTTTATACAATTTTTGTTCAACCAGTGTCACTGTTTGCCTGAGTATGGCATTGTAAATATTGTTCACATCCAGACTACATAGTACAGTCTAATGACATATCCTTTGTTACATACCTTTTTGTTTTCCTAGTAATTCCCTCGTTTTTTTGGTTTGTTTTTTTTTTCTTTTGCCTAGTGTTCTAATACCATTACTAGGTCTTCTCTGAAATTCTTTTAAAAATCCCTATCAGGCTGTGTCCCTCCTCTGCTCAAAATTCTCCCATAACTCCCATCTCCCTCAGAATAAAAGCCAAAGCTCTCACCATGGCCCCAAAGTTTCTACACAAGCTGGTCCCCATAACCTCTCTGACCTGGCCTCATATCACTCTTCCCATCACTCACTCTTCTCCAGCCACATTGGCCTCCTTGCTGTCCCTTAAACATGCCAGATATCCCCCCTCTTCAGAGCCTTTGTACTTGCTGTTATCACTGTCTGGAACACTCTAAATTGTAGATAATCTGATGACTTGCCCACCCACTTCTAGTATGCTCAAATGTCACCTCCCTCGAGAAGCATTCCCTAACCACCATATCTAAAATAACCCCATTCACCAGCACTTTCATCATCCCCTTATCCTATTTATGGCTTATGTTTTTCTGCAGAGCACTGATCACCACCTGATATATTTATTTATTTATTGTGATTAGTGTTTGTCTGTCCCCAATAGACTGTAAGCTCCACAAAGCAGGACTCTTGTTTTTGTTCTTTGCTGTATCCCCAGTGCCGAGAACAGTGCATAGTAATATTGAGTAGATACTCAATAAATATTTGTGGAATAAACTGAATGAATTAATGAACTAATTAATGTGGAGGATAGAGGGAGAAATACATTGAGAACTGGGCTAGACATGAAGGCCTTTCATTCCATGCAAAAGAGCTTGAGCATCATTGTTCAGAAGGGCGGGGGCTGTGAAGAAGCCATGAGGGTAGTTCCTGGGGTCTTTTGAGTAGCAAATTTAGAGTTGATAGGGTGATGACAAAGCCTTGTATTCATGACTGGCTCCTGAACATGTTCGGTACCCTGGACTCCTGAAGATGGACCTGTCTCTTTCTCAAACAGCCCTCAAACTGCTGTGTGGTCATGCCTGCCTGTTACATGCTGAACACCAAAGCCCTAGCTCTCATTAGGCCTTCTAATCCCAGCTAGGATTTCCCCTTTCTCCTGCCCTGTGAGAAACAGTTTATTGGTTCTCCAATAAAAGCCAAGCAGATCACCCCAATTAGACTTTTTCTGTGGTAGTTGGATAGGGAGGGAGCTGGTAGAAAGACTGGCACATAGTAAATGCTGTCATAATGTGGACACTGCCGGGAGGTAAGTTTTAGCTCAGAAAAACTTTTTTCATTGTCAAGGCTGCAGTGGATGTGAGTTTTCTTCCTGACTTTTCCTCTAACCCCCTTGGGGGCCAACGAGACTCCAGTGGTTTCCATCTGCCCATGACTGTTTGGATACTAATTCTGTTGTCTAATATATGGCCTACTCCCCTGGTTTTTTGTCACCCACTAGTTTTATCAGAATGCCATCAGTACACACAGGTCCTTGTGGCATTCCCCTAGAGACTTCCCTCTGCGGGCCAACATCAGTTCATTAATCGTTACCACACTGGGTTTAACTAGCCAACTAGTTACTTGAGCAAAACTGACTGACCAGCTACTATGTGTCAGGCCTCCTGATCCACACTGAGGACACAGAGATGAACAAGGTGTGTTCTCAGACACAGGACCATAATTTCCGGTGGTCAATGCAGTAACAGTGATGGGTATGACAGACTGTGAGAGCCCCTAGGGAACACACAACCAAGCTCAAGGGACCAGGGAGGGTTTTTCTGGTTGAGATGGCATATGACCTGAAGCTAAAAAAATGAGTAGGAACCTTTTGGATGACTCATAAGGGAGGAGGAGGGCAGTTCAGGCAAAGGGTACAGCATGGGCAAAGGCCCAAAGATGGGAAGCCACATGATGTACACCAACCTCACTAACTGCCTTCGCTGTTCATTTGTCTTTCTACAAGTTCATTCTAGGAGACTGGCACATACCAAAATTCTGACATGAGGAATTTGTGACCTCCCCTGACATGCTAATCTGTTAACTCTTCAGAAAGGTAATGAAAAGTTGATTGGACATGACTGTCCACAAACTTGTCCATACCAGCTTCCAGTGTCCCTGCCTTCCTTATCTAGATGATGGTGCTTATGTTACCTGCTTCTTTTATATCCAACCCACCCACCCCACCCCCCGGGGTTGGGGTCATTTCCACTCTCCTGGAGGTGATGAAGTCTCTTCTCAGTTCCATGTGTGGAGGTCTCGTTGTAGAGAGGAGTTTTTCTGACTCCTGATACCATAAAGACCTTTATCTTTCAGGGAATGGACAGAGCCTGCCTATCTTGTCCTCAGATATTAGGGTTCACCTCCTCTGGCATTCATTCATACCTGTAATAATCTAAGACAAGGTGGAGTTCACGCTAGGGCGCAATGGGATCGGCTGCATCTCTGGAGCCCTGGGATGCAGGTTCAGTCCCCAGCCTGGCACAGTGGTTAAAGGATCTAGCATTGCTACAGCTGCGATATAGGTTGCAACTGCAGCTCCGATCTGACCCCTAGCCTGGAAACTCCATGTATTGCACAGTCGCCAAAAAAAAAGAAGAAAAAAAAATGAGTTAATTGTGGAGTCTGGCAAGCCCAGTTTCAAAGTATAGAGCTCCCCAGTGTCTTGGTTGCGTGACCATGTCGCATGTCCTAAATGTCAGTTACCTCATCAGTAAAATCAGCGGAATGCCCACTTTGGATAGTTGTGGGTGTTACAGCGTATGTAAGGTACTTGGCACCTGGCCACCATTTATTGAACACCTACTACTATCAGTATTAAAGGGAGAATGGCATAGTGGTTCAGAACTTGAGCCGTAGATCCAGACCACCTGGATTTGGATTGTAGCTCAACTACTTACTAGCATCGTGACCTTGGTCAAATTTCCTAACCTTTCTTACCTTTAGTTTGAGCATTTGTAAAATGAAGTTACTGTACCTGCCTCAGTTATCATGTGTATTCTTGTAGCAGGGTATAGATGGGAATTGGGGACCTTCACAGGCCTTTCCCCAGCCTTCCCTCTCTAGAGACCTCCCCCTCCCCAGGGGACCTACCTTTAGCCTCCCCCTCTCTCTAAGGCTAACAAAGAAGACCGAGCTGAGCTGCCCCATCCCAGTCACAGGGCCACGTTGTTATGGGAGCTTTCTAATGTTAAACCACTCTTGCATTTCTGGAATAAACCACAAACTTTCGTGTTATATTAAATTTTTTTTACTCATCCTGGATTTGGGGTTGATTTGTGGTGCAGCAGATTAAGGATTCAGCATTGTCACTGCAGTGACTTGGGTCACTGCTTGTGGCTCGGGTTCGACCCCTGGCCCAGGAACTTCCATATGCTGGCGGTGCAGCAAAAATAAAATTTTTTTAAAGTAAATAAATTGTTTAGTATTTTTGCATCTTTGGTCATCTGCCATAGTGGTCTGGTCAAGGTCACTAGTGGACTCATCCAATAAATAAATTAGTTGGTCCAGTTCATCTAAGTTTTCAAATTAACTGTATCCTCTTATTTTATGATTTCTGCTTTGTCTTTTATATTGTTCATATTATTTATTTGTGCCTTCTCTCTGTTTTTCTTCATTAGTCCCTCCAAAGATACTTTACTGGTTAGTCTTGAAAATTTACCACGCATCATTTAACCTAAAGTCAAAAGTTGAACATTACATAATCCCCTACCCAAACAATACAGAGACTTTATAAAATATCAGTGTCTCCCAATTTACATGTTAATGGTTGTCTACTATTTTAGTTCTTTTCTGAGGAAGATATCAACATATAAATGGACCTTAACAATGTTATTATTTTATGTTAATGTCAACTAAATGGACATTAACATTATTATTTTATGCAGACAGTATTTAAATACTTGTTTACCATTTTATTTGTGCACCTTCCTTTTGAAGCCTTAGACCTCTTTATTTGGGCCAGTTTTCCATCTTGAAATATGTACTTTAGAAGATCCTTTAATGCAGATCTCTTAAAAGGAAAATGTTTGAATCTGCATTTATCTGTAAATCCCTTTATTTTACTTTATTCTTCTTGAAAGATAGGTCTGCCAAGTACCCAATTCTGAGTTACCTTTTTTTTTTTTTCCTCTTAACACTTGTATTATGGCACTTTCTTTTGGTTTCCACTGTTGCTGTTGATAAGTCTGCTATCAGTCTAATTGTCTTTTTTTATTTCAGGTGTTCTTTTTCTCTGGCTGCTTTGAAGATCCTTTTTTTTCCTGCTCTTTAGGGCTGCCCCTGCGGCATATGGAAGTTCCCAGGCTAGGAGTTGAATCAGAGCTACAGCTGCTGGCCTATATCACAGCCACAGCAACACCAGATGCCAGATGCATCTGTAACCTACACCACAGCTCATGGCCACGCCGGATCCTTAACCCACTGAGAGAGGCCAGGGATCAAACCTGCATCTTCATGGATACTAGTCCAGTTCTTAACCCACTGAGCCACAATGGGAACTCCCTGAAGATCATCCTTTGATTGTTGCTTGACTCTAAGGGCTTTATGTTGTTATTGTTCTCTGAATGTTCCTTTCTTTGTATAGCTTCCTGATCTTGCTTCATGCATGCCATATTTTTTCTTGTCACTCTGAGGATGTTAAATAATAGTGCCTTTGTTCTTGGAGTTCCCGTCATGGTGCAGCAGAAACAATTCTGACTAGGAACCATGAGGTTTCGGGTTCAATCCCTGGCCTCACTCAGTGGGTTAAGGATCTGGCATTGCTGTGAGCTGTGGTGTAGGTCGCAGATGCGGCTCAGATCCTGCGTTGCTGTGACTGTGGCGTAGACTGGCAGCTGTAGCTCCGATTGGACCCCTAGCCTGGGAACCTCCATATGCCAAGAGTGCAGCCCTAAAAAAAGAAAAAAAAAAAAAGGTGTGGGATATCCAATTCATTAGGTAGTCAGAATGGGGTAGGATTCTTCAGTGGGAAAATGGGATGCAGTGTTTACGGGTAGGCTCCCGTTGAAAGGTGACCCATATTGTTATTTTGTTCATTGGAGCAGAACAATACCAACTGGTGGAGCAAAGACAGTGAGGGTTACTCTAGGGTAAGGGATTTCCTAAGCAATTTATGATGATTTTCTCTTTGGATCTAACCTGTGAAGTACTGAGCATCTTTACAGGGTATGATGGCTCTTCAGGCTGGGGCAATGAGTCTGTTGAAGGGCACGTCTGCTGCCAGGAGTTGATTCACACTCTCAGAGGTAGGACTGAGCACATCACAAATGCTTTCAGTCTTTATTCTAAATTCTTCTGGGCCGTCTCTGAGTTTAGGGAAATTCCCAGCCTTGGTAACTATCTCAGACACAATCTAGAGGATAGGAAGAGGAGGAGTCGGGCACACTGAAAAAAAAAAAAATGCTTGATGGAAGTCAAATTTGAGGAAGCAAGTGTCAAAAGTGAAAGTTCGAGATATGCAAAAATTGTAAAGAAAATTTTATCGAAGCAAATCCAACAATGTATTTAAAAAGGTAAACCAAGTAGAGTTTATCTCAGGAACATGAGTTGGTTTAACCTTAAGAAAATTTTATTTGGGATGAATGGGCGATGGGGCTCTGTGGCGCAGCACAGGGAACTGTGTATGACTGAGTGACTTTGCTGTACAACAGAAATTGAAGAAACATTGTAAATTAACCATACTTCTAAAAAACGAAAAAAAATGAAAATCAGTCAGTGCAACTCACCATGTTAACAAACCAAAAATAAGGGGGAAAAAAAGATTATCACAATAAATGCAAAAAAGCATTTAAAGTCCAATATCCCTTCCCGATTTAAAAAGAAAATCTTTTGACAGACTAGGACTGTAAGGGAACCTGCTCAGCCTGATACAAGGCATCTACAAAAATCCCGCAGCTAACACTTTATTTAATGGGGAAAAACGATGTTTCACCCCCACCATCAGAAACACCATAGGGATATCCTCTTACCACATTTGTTCAGCATTGTACTAGAAGTTCTTGCAAGTGCAATCAGACGAAAAAGAAAGAAAATGAAAGAAAAGGGGGGCACAGTCTTTAAGGCATTAGCCTGCAGTGGCCCCCTTTGCCTGGCAAAGCAATAAAGTTATCTTTTTCTCCTTTAAAAAGAAAGAAAGGAAAGGCCTCTAGATGGGAAAGGAGGATGTAAAACTATATTTGAAAATTACATGACTGTATATGTAGAAAATCCAGTTGCGGAGTTCCCTAGTGGCCTAGTGGTTAAGGACCACCATTGTCACTATGGCAGCTCAGGTCACTGCTATGGCACAGATTCATTCCCTGGCCAAGGAACTTCTGTACGCCATGGGTGCAGCCATAAAAAAAAGAAAAGAAAATCCAATTGAATCTAGCAAACAACAACAAACTAATAGAACTAATAATATCTCCTGCAAGACCCAAGATCAATATACACAAAACAATTGTATATACCAACTGAATATGAACAGTCAGACATGGAAACTTTTTAAATTCCAGCTAAAATGACATTTAGAAATATGAATGAGGGGAGTTCCCATCGTGGCTCAGTGGTAACAAACCTGACTAGTGTCCGTGAGGATAGGGGTTCGATCCCTGGCCTTGCTCAGTGGGTTAAGAATCTGGCATTGCCATGAGCTGTGGTGGAGGTCACAGACGTGGCTCAGATCCCACATTGCTATGGCTGTGGCGTAGGCCAGCAGCTGCAGCTCTGATTTGACCCCAAACCCAGGAACTTTCATATGTGGCAGATACAGCCCTAAAAAGCAAAAAAATAAATAAAAATATGAATTATGAATATATCTGACAGACCTATACACCTCTCTTGCTGAAAGAACAAACAAAACAAATGGAAGGTACACTTTGTTCCTGGGTCAGAAAACTCCATATTGTTAAGATGTCAGTTCTCCATAAACATTCAACACAATCCCTCTAAGTCTCAGCAGGTTGTTTTACACCTTGACAAGGTGATCTTAAAATTCATGTGGAAATACAAAGGTACTGCAGAACCTGACACGGAGTACCAAAGCTTTGGTTAGGGTCCACCCTTCCCACAGGATCAGGACTGTGGAACACATAAGAAAGGTAAAACAGTGGAGGGGGCCTCCACGAAGAGGTCTATAAGAGCTATGAACAAGCAATTTTCTCAAGTGGAAAACCCCAAAAGGTAAGAGGCATAAGATGCTCAAAGGCATTAGTTATAAGGAAAGTACAAAATACAATTATGATGAGATTTCACTTTATTTATTTATTTATTGTCTTTCTAGGGCCGCACCCACAGCATATGGAAGTTCCCAGGCTAGGGGTTGAATTGCAGCTGCAGCTGCTGGCCCACACCACAGCCACAGCCACAGCAACACAGGATCCAAGCCACATCTGGCCTACACCATGCACACAGCTCACGGCAGTACTGGATCCTTAACCCACTGAGCAAACCCACATCCTCATGGATACTAGTTGGGTTCCTTACCACTGAACCACAACGGGAATTCCTGAGATTTCACTTTAGATCTCACGGATGGGCAGCATTTTAGCAAATTCAATCCTGCCAAGTCCTGTAATGGGGATGTGGGGCATGGGGACCCTCATGCACTTCTTGTGGCAGAAGGAACGTGGGCAGCCACCCCAGAGATGAATGTGGCTGTACATAGTCTGATTCAGTATCCCCCCATGCCCTCTAGAGAAATTCTCACACAGATCTATAACAAGTCATGTCGGAGAATGTTCGGTACAGTGTCGTTTGCAGCGGTAGGGCATTGGGAGCATTCTGGGTGTTCATCACCAGAGGATGCACAGGGAGAAAGCTAGGGATGCCATCCATAGCTGGCCTTTCAGCAGTTAGATCACTTGAGTTAGATACACACAGAGCAACACTGATGATCTTCGCACATAGCACTGAGTGAAAAATAAGAAGCCATATAACAAAACGCTATTCATGTAAGTTACCGATACGTGTACAAAGACGCCAAATATACGTCTTACAAGAACTCACATGGGAGTTCCCGTCATGGCTCAGTGGTTAAAAAATCCGACTAGGAACTATGAGGTTGCGGGTTCGGTCCCTGGCCATGCTCAGCGGGTTAAGGATCCGGTGTTGCCGTGAGCTGTGGTGTAGGTTGCAGACACGGCTCGGATCCTGTGTGGCTGTGGCTCTGGCATAGGCCGGTGGCTACAGCTCCAATTCGACCCCTAGCCTGGGAACCTCCATATGCCGCAGAAGCGGCCCAAGAAATGGCAAAAAGACAAAAAAAAAAAAAAAAAAAAAAAAAAAAAGAACGCACACAAACAAAACGATAGAGGTTAAACATATTCGAAGAGATGCCTACGTGGCAGGGCTTGGCATGGAACAGGAGTGTGGATCATAGAGCATCAACAAAACAAGAGAGAAAGAAAAAAAAATAACAAAGCTTCTATTCCTTTGTCTTGGGTCACCCACTCTCCATGGTGTTCATCCTTTAGGCTCTGCTCTTTGCCAAGGAGGAAACAGCAGCACCTGAGGACAGGACGCCCAGGTGAGCCTGGCTCAGAGTCTCAGTACTTGACTAATCTGACCACGTGCTGCTGAAGCGCTTACACACCCTCCCTCCAAACCCTGCACAGCCTGGATCGCGCATGGACACGCATTTCACCCAACAGAAGTTCTGCTGTCTTCTACTCTTGGGTCAGGGAGGGGTCATGGGGAGATGAGAAGTAGAAAAGATAGAGGGGCCCACTCCCATCAAACCATATTGTTACCAGACAACTAATTTTTCTGGTTCATACAGGCCTGCTGGTGCCCTGACTGGTGAGCTTTGTGTGTTTCCTTGGACTCAAGTGTGACCTCACTCACTGATTTCTCCAGACTCAGCTCTCATAAACTCACAGAGAGGCTGGAGCCAGACTATGCCTGAGAGACTCTGTTCCACTTATCCCCTCCTGGGCAGCTATACCTAATAGTAACTTTAGTAACCGGCTAGGTATGTGCATGCCACTCAGGTTTTCAAAACAAAACAATAGAGTATTTAGGTAAACGGTCATGAAAAGCAAAGGAAGTTCCCTTCATCGTGGCTCAGTGGTTAACGAATCCGACTAGAAACCATGAGGTTGTGGGTTCGATCCCTGGCCTTGCTCAGCGGGTTAAGGATCCAGCTGTGGTGTAGATTGCAGACGCGGCTCGGATCCCGCATTGCTGTGGCTCTGACGTAGGCTGGCAGCTACAGCTCCAATTAGACCCCTAACCTGGGAACCTCCATATGCCGCAAGAGCGGCCCAAGAAATGGCAAAAAAAAAAAAAAAGAAAAGAAAAGAAAAGGAATGAGAACATGAAGGTCAGGATAATGCTTTCCTCTGGGGCGGGGAAAGCGGGGTATGCAAAAGGATACACAGGCATCTTCTGTAAAGTTCTATCTAGTTCTGAACCTGCTTGGTGGATATATGGGTGTTTTATTATTCTTCCTTAAACTGTACAAATAAGTTTTAAAAACTTTTCTGTGTTGAATGCAGTTAAAACATCAGAAGAAACCGTTTTCAAACCTAATAACATTTACACCTGACAGAACACATAGACTCAAAGAGAATCATAATAAGAGCTCCCCTCATGGCATAGCAGAAACAAATCCGACCAGGAACCATGAGGTGGTGGATTCAATCCCTGGCCTCGCTCAGTGGGTTAAGGATTTGGCGTTGTCATGAGCTGTGGTGTAGGTCGCAGACGTGGCTCAGATCTGGCATTGCTGTGGCTGTGGTGTAGGCTGGCAGCTACACCTCTGATTAGACCCCTGGCCTGGGAACCTCCATATGCCGCGGGTGCGGCCCTAAAAAGACAAGGACCAAAAAAGAAAAAGAAAAAAAGAATCATATAAACATGTTAGAATATCTGCCTGTGGGGACAGAGGGTCAGAAATGGGAGTGGAGGATTAAAATGGAATGCATAGATAAATAAATAATATAGGGAGTTTCCCCTTTAGGCTCAGTGGATTAAGAACCCAGCATAGTGTCAATGAGGATGTGGGTTGGATCCCTGGCCTCACTCTGGGTTAAGGATTTGGCGTTGCCACAAGCTGCCATATAGGTCGCAGATGTGGCTCGAGTCCGGTGTTGTGCTGTGGCTGTGGCGTAGGCCAGCAGCTGCAGCTCCAAATCAACCCCTAGCCCCCCAGGAACTTCCATAGGCTGCAGGTGCATATGTAGAAAGAAAATAATAATAAATGATAATACATATTCTAATAGTTAAAGATAATAAGGAAAGATATGACCCGTGGAGGACAGTTTCTTCTACTTTCTTCACCTGAATAGTGACTATGCTAAGGCATCTGGGCCTTATATATGATTTGTCTAAAACTAATAGGTGCAAAGTCAAGTTACACAAGGACCCAATAGATTATTATAATAAACTATAGAAAGTCTCCCAAGGTGCAGGATTTTGGAAGGCCTCTCTGAGTGGTCATCTCTCCAAAGTTGTATGTGTGGGCTCCTGCCCAGCATTCCAGAAGGATTCCAATGCAGCCCTTGGCACATCAGCCAATTTCACAATAAAACAGAAAAACCAGGAGTTCCCATTGTGGTGCATTGCAAACAAATCCGACTAGGAACCTTGAGGTTGTGGGTTCGATCCCTGGCCTCGCTCAGTGGGTTAAGGATCTGGCATAGCCATGAGCTGTGGTGAAGGTCACAGATGTGACTCGGGATCCTGAGTTTCTGTGGCTGTGGCGTAGGCTGGCAGCTGTAGCTCCGACTGGACCCTCAGCTGGGAACTTCCATATGCCATGGGTGCAGCCCTAAAAAGCAATGAACAAACAAAAACCCCCAGAAAAACCAGCAGTGAAAGCAGGAAATGAAAGAGCCGAAGATCAAACCCTCATAACTTCGAAGAAGCACAGTCCCATGTTGGATCGTGTCTTGGAATTTGCCTTTATGATTTTAAAATCAAACAAAAACCTGGAGATTGGAAAACTGAGTGCTTGAGTAAATCTCAGCCATCCTCAGCCTGGAAATGAATCATGAGGGTTACACTGAGTATACTCAGATCACTCCTAGCCAAACTGCCTCCTTTTGTTTCCCAATCCTAGGAGCCCTGTCTCTTTTGATGGGCAAATGGGCATTTCCCCCCTGACAGTAAGGCCACCTGTTCCACCCTGTGTCCTCATGCTGAGTTTGCCTCATTAGGTCTGTTTGCTGGAATTGAAATTGAGATCAAACTAGTTATCCCTAACCTTGTGAAATGGCTTCCTGTTACCGTGGGATGCCTCACTAAGGTATGTATGTGTCTTCCTGCCTAACCCTTGTGTATCTACTAACATATCAGGTAGAACTAATCCTTTCAAATTAAGCATAGTAATATGGTGTAAGCCTGTTGGGAGTATAATTGGACCTCCCTGTGCCCTCTGTGACAACCTCATCTGACCCACAGTAGCCAGCTTTCTGGGTAGGGCTCCTGCAGGCATCCCAGTCAACTTGCAGACAGCTGACTTTAACAAGGGAGGACAGCTGCTTAGGACACTCCCATTAGAATAAAAATTGTGGAGTTCCCTGGTGGCCTAGCAGTTAAAGAATCTGGTGTTGTCACTGCTGTGGCATAGGTCACTGCTATGGCATGGGTTCTATCCCTCCCTGGCCCAGAAAATTCTGCATGCCACAGGTGTGGCAAAGAGAGGAAGGCAAGAAGGGAGGGAAAGAAAAAAAGAAGGGAAGGAAGGAAGGAAAGCAAATTTATTTCAAAGAACAAATAGGTCTGGCACCACATTCAGGAGCCACACCTTGTTAATGAATATGTCACTCCTTTCATTTTCCATGAACCCAGCTCAGACTTCTTTGAGGTTGATCTGAGCAACACTTTTTTCTCTGTCTTGGGGCAACCCAATTACTCAAAACTCTCCCTTCACCCATCATCAACAACAAATAAGTTGGACTGCCTTCCCAGGCCCCACCGCCCTTAAGGAAACTAGACTGCTCTGCTGGTCCTCCGTATGCCTCAGTGTCACCTGAGACTCATCACATCCAATGTACCTTTAACTGTTCTGAAATGGAATTCGCTACTAATGGAACCCACCTTACACAGTTCTTAAAAAATCAAGAAAATGCACTAACTTCAGCATAAAAGGAATATATCAAATTATTCTGCATCAATCAAACTAATCTTAAGACTTTTATCCTTTAGGCCATATATATGGTGACTTGATATTGAACCTTATCATTTTTATATTCCTGGGTCATCATCTGTACTTTTGAATACACTATTAATATGTCTTAGCTAACATTTTATAGTGGATTTTTGTTTCATAAATGAAACGGTCCTAGGATTTTCTTTTCTTGGGTTCTCCTTATCTGGTTTTGCAATCTCAGTGGCACTAAGCCCAAAAAACTAAATGGATAATTTTCACTCTTCTGTTACCATGCATAAAATCGGAAACTTGAAAGTTTGCTACAACCCACCTGCAAATCAACTGGGGTTTGGAGGAGGAGAGTTCCTTGACTACCATTTCAGTTTCCTTAATAACTCACTGGACTATTTAAGACCTCTCTTTTGTGCCAATTTTAGCATGTTTTGGGAGTTCCCGTTATGGCTCAGCAGTAATGAACCCAACTAGTATCCATGAGGATGCGGGCTCGATCCTTGACCCCACTCACTGGGTTGAGGATCCGGCATTGCCGTGAGCTGTGGTGTAGGTCGCAGGTGTGGCTCGGATCTGGTGTTGCTGTGACTGTGGTGTAGGCCAGTGGCTGCAGCTGCAATTCGACCCCTAGCCTGGGAACCTCCATATGCTGCGGGAGCAGCCCAAGAAATGGCAAAAAGACAAAACAAACAAACAAAAAAAAACCTAGGATAATGTTTGGCTAAACAGCTGGCAGTCAGTGGCCCAGTCAAGCTGACACATAGAATTAACTATCACAAGTTTACACCTTGTCAAATTGACATTCATAGGCATCTCTTTAAACCATAGTAGTCATGACAATGACAGTCCTCATTTCTGTAAATGGTCATAGTTTTTTTTTTTTTTTTCTTTTTAGGGCCGCATCCATGGCATATGAAAGTTCCCAGGCTAGGAGTCACATGGGAGCTACAGCACAGCCACAACAACACCAGATCCGGGCCACCTCTGCGACTTACACCGCAGCTCCTGGCATCACCCAGATTCTTAACCTACTGATCGAGGCCAGGGATCGAACCCACGTCCTCATGGATACTAGTTGGGTTTTTTGCCACTGAGCCACAATGGGAACTCTCATAGTTGTTATTTATAACCACCTTCTTCTGCTACTCATTCTGTATTTCCTTTGCCTTCCACCAGCACCTCAGGTAGCTGTGGTTGTGGTTCTTTACACAATGGGGTAACCCAATCCTTCATTCCTAAAGGGTCTGGGTCACTACCAATCCTGCCTGGATTGGGTTGTTTTAGTTTTCCATTTACTTTAGCCACAGGGCATACAATACCCCAGGGCATCTCCTGTATTGCAGACATATTCTTCCTTCCCTCTGTTATACAGTAGCAGCCCCATGTTCCTTGGTTGTCAGGATCAATTACCCCAGCCAGTGCAGTAACTCCCTTCTTGGTCTATTTGATTCAGAGGCATTAGGTGCCCAGAGTGGTAGGTCTTAACTTCCAGCTCAATGGAATCATTGTTTTGTCTCCTTGTGGAAGCGCTCCTCCCTTTGGAACTAAGACTTCTAGGCCAGCAGAGCATAAGGTCGTGGGAACAGGAAGCAAACATTTTGCATGTGGGTCACTAGTAATAGTGAGTAGTGCCACTTCCATTTCCACCCCCTGATTCCTGGACCCCTGAATCCCAGCTATGAGAGAAACAGCACGACACATTGCTCTAGCCCTGCAAGGTATCGCCACCTAACTGGCCCTGTAACTGAGTCTTCCAAAGGCTATTCCACTGTCCCATCAGGCCAGCTGCTTTATGATGGTAGAGAACATAGTAAGACCAGTGAATTCCATCAGCATGGGCCCATTGCTGCATTTTTTGTGAGTTTCCTTGATCAGAACCAATGCTGTGTGGAATACCATCATGGTGCGTAAAGCATTCTATAAGTCCATGAGTAATGATTTTAGCAGAAGCATTGTGTGTAAGGAAGGCAAGTCCATATCTAGTAAGGACAAAATGCTTCCCCTTCTGTGATGGGAACCAGCCTGCCGCCAGGTTGGCTGGCTGATCACCCTGGAGAATGGTGGCATATAAAGGGTTCAGTGTTGGTCTCTGCTGCTGGCTGTAGTCTCCGTGGTAACCGTGGCCAGGTCAGCTTTAATGAGTACAAGTACATGTTGCAGAGGCCATGCCCAACCCCCATTGCTGCCACCGTGGCCACTTTGTTCATGAGCCCCTTGGGCAATGAGATAGGGGTGGCTGGGGAAAGAGGCTGACAGGTATCCACAGTATGGGTCAACCTATCCACTTGATTATTAAAATCCTCTGTTAGGGTCACGATCCAGTGAACATTGCCATGGGATTCAGTTATCTTCATGTTTTATTAAAGCTATCCACATAACTCTTCCCTAAATTTCCTTGTCACCAGGTTTCCAATCGTGTTCCTTCTACCATCCAGCCAAACCGTTGGCCACAGCCCATGAGTTGATATGTAATTACAGGTCTGACAATTTCTTCTTCCAGGCAAAGTGAAGAACCAGGAGCACTGTGCAGGGTTCTGCCCACTGGCAAAGTGCCCCTTTGCCCCTGTCCTTCAAGGATGCCCAAGAGAGGGGCTGTAGTGCTGTAACTGTCTACTTTTGTGTGGCACCTGCAGGTTGTGCAGAACCGTCAGTAAACCAGTCCTGAGACTTTTCTTCCTCTGTCAGCTGATCACAGGGAGCGCCCTGTGAGGCCACAGGTGCAGTCAGGGGTAGAGAAGGTGGTGTAGCTGGGGTGGGGACTGTGGACATTTCAGCCATTTCTTTATGTAACTTACTTGTGTTTTCAGGGCCTACATGGGCCCAATCACATATATGCCACATTTTTTTTTTTTGCTTATTTTTTAAGGGCCACACATGTGGCATATGGAAGTTCCCAGGCTAGGGGTCGAATCGGAGCTGCAGCTGCCAGCCCACGTCACAGCCACAGCAATGGCAGGATCTGAGCCAAGTCTGCAATCTACACCACAGCTCACGGCAACACCGGATACTTAACCCACTGAGAGTGGCCAGGGATGGAACCCACATCCTCATGGATACTAGTTGGGTTCGTTACCACTGACCCACAATGGGAACTCCCGAGTATTTGCCATTTCTATTTGATGTTGGAGTGTTGCTGTGCACACCCAACTTTGTGGCTTGGGCCAGATAATGCCTAGTTTGTGATGGGAAGCTCAGATCACATGGTAACTTGGTGGCCCATGGTCAAGTGTTCATTCTCTAGCAGGCCGAGAGCTGTTTCTCAGAAGGAGAATAGTTATCTGTGGAAGATGGTAGGGCCTTGCTCCAAACTGCTAAAGGCCTGTGCTGCAATCCACTTATAGGAGACTGCCAAAGGCTCCAAACGGCATCCCTATCTGTCACTGACACTTCAAGCACTTCCAGCATTGGATCCGCTAGGTGACATGGCCCAAGTGACAGAGCAGCTTGCACAGAAGCCTAGATCTGTTGAGGAGCCTTCTGTTCTGGGTCTCACTCAGAACTAGCAGCCTTCTGGGTCACTTGGTAAATGGACCAGAATAGCCCACCCAAATGAATATGTTGCCTCCAAAATTCAAAGAGCACTGCTAGGCATTGTGCCTCTTTCTTGATTGTAGGAGGGCAAGGTGCATTCTTCACCTTAGGAGGGATATTTCAATATGCTCCTACCACTTGACCCCTAGAAATTTCACTGGGGTAGAAGGCCCCTGAAATTGTGTCAGACTTATTTCCCACCTTCTGCCAATAAAATTTCTTCTTACCGATCAGTCTAGGGTAGCTGCTACTTCTTGCTCACTAGATCCACTCAGCATAATATCAATGTAATGGACCAGTGTGCTGTCACGAGGAAAGGAAAAGTAATAAAGAAATATGCAAACTAGATTATGACATAGGGCTAGATCTAACCCTTAGGTAGGGCTGTGTAAGGTATATTTCTGGCTTTGCCAGCTGAAAGCAAACTACTTCTGGTGGGCCTTAAGGACAGGAATGAAGAAACAAACGCATTTGCTAAATACCAGGGTATGTGTTAATTAGCTCAAGCTCAACCACATCTGGTGTAGCAGCTGCAGTTGGAGTTACCACCTAGTTAAGCTACCACAATAATCCACGGTCTGACATACTTGGAAAAGAGATGGCACCTTGACAGATATCATGGGGAGGGAACATTTCTTTAAAGTTTGTAAAATTTCCACCAAAATGACAACTTTTTTTTTTGCAAATATTTCTTTGGGTCACTGAAATGCACCAGAATTTCACAAACTATGTTTTCACCTGCTGCAGATGGCAAAAAGTGATATATGCCTGCAAAATGATGGAGAGAAGCAATAATGCCAAACAGATGATTCTAGGTTAAAAATACTCAAGCAAATCTTTCATGAATTGCTTTTCATTTTGGAGCAGTCACAAAGTTTACAAGAGCAGCAGAGAGAATTTTTTTTCTCTTTTGGCTGCACCACAGCATATGGAGTTTCCGGGCCGGGAATCAGACCCAAGCCGCAGTTGCAACCTACACCAGTGTTGCCGCAGCTGGAGCCTTTAACCCACTGTGCCAGACTGGGGATCAAACCCACATCTTGGTGCTGCAGAGATGCCACTAATCCCATTGTGCCATGGCAAGAACTCCCATAGAACTTTTTCCTGAACCATTTGAGAGCAAGTTGCAGGCCTCGTTCCCCATCACTCCTGAGTATTTTAGTGCGCTTTTCTACCAACAAAGACATTTTCCTAAATAACTACAATACATGAAGTTCATGTTGATTCAAACACTACTACCCAATCCTCACATCCCGTTTAAAATTTCACCAACTATCCTAAAAATATCCCTATAATCTATAGCAAAAGGACTCAATTCAGGATCATGCATTGCATTTTTATGAATTTTTTTTTTTTTTTCGTTTTTGGCTGCCCCTCGACATATGGCATCCCTGGGCCAGGGATCAGAGCCAAGCCACAGTTTTGATCTATGCCGCAGCTGCAGCACCAGATCCTTTAACCCACTGTGCTGGGCCAGGGATCAAACCTGCATCCTGATACTGCAGAAACGCCACTGCTACCGTGGAACTCCTTATGAATATTTTGAAACAAATAAATTTGTGTATTGAGTGAGGCCACAGTGATAGGGAGATGTAAAAGCTTTGCATCTAGAGTTTGTTCTGAACACCCTGAGATTCAAGTAATACATTGTTATATTTATTGTTTTATACAGAGGAGCCTTCATCTGTTAAGAGTTTGCCTTTTGATCTGATTTCCATGGGAAGTGGTCCTATCAGTCTGTTGAGTCTAATTAAATACAAGGCACTAACCTCCCACCTGTTTTCAGCTTTGTAGAAAGACAAGAACATCATTCTCTGCTGTTTCATGAGTTTGTGAGCTGATCCAAAGAAAGAATATTTTCAAAAGTTTGTGAGCAGGAGTTCCCTCTGCACTGCGGTGGGTTGAGAATCCGACTGCAGTGGCTGGGGTTGCTGTAGAGGCATGGGTTCGATCCCCAGCACAGCTCAGTGGGTTAAAGGATCCAGTGTTGCTGTGGCTGCAGCATAGGTGGCAGCTGTGGCTCAGATTCCTGGAAACTTCCATATGTTGTAGGTGCATCCATAAAAAATAAAAATAAAAAATAGTAGTTCCCTGAGTGGCTCAGCGGTAACAAACCCGACTAGTATCCATGAGGACTTGGATTTGATCCCTGGTCTCACTCAGTGGGTTAAGGTGTTGCCGTGAGCAGTGGTGTGGGTCACAGATGCGGCTGGGATCTGGCGTTGCTGGGCTGGCATAGGCTGGCAGCTGTGGCTCTGATTTGACCCCTAGCCCGGGGAACTTTCATATCCTGCAGGTGTGGAATTAAAAAGGAAAAAAAAAATCGGATTATCTGATGGGGCAAAACCTCTCACATTGTTCTTCAGCATTCATGGCTATTTTTGGCCTTTTTCATGCCTATATAAATATGGGGTCACTTATACATGGATTCTAATAAAAATGATTCCACCAATTCGAAGGCTCCGATTCAATCTGTAGCCTGGGAACTTCCATATGCCATGGATGCGGCCCTAAAAAAGACAAAAAATAAAAATAAAAAATTCAGATGTGGGCACTGAGACAATAAGTCATTTGCCAAAAACCACCCAGCCAGATGGAGGCAGCATTTGCACCCAGGCAGTTCAACAGCCCCTGGGTGAATGGCTCCTCCCCTCCAAGCATCCTTTAATGTGCCTGCTTCTTCTGGGTCCCTTTCTGCTCCCCTCGGGCCTCAGCTTTTCACCCGCAAAGATTGGCTGTGTAGAAGGATCGATATCAGACTGTCCCAGGTCAAGCTACAAGCTGAACAGGGTGACCACACAGCAGGACAGACGCGGCTGAGTAATAGAGGAACGGATGCACCAGCCCCTGGTCCAGCCTGACCCTAAGCCCCAGTCTTAAGGAAAGACCTGGCTTTTGGTCTACACCTCTCTCTGGAGCTGATCACAGGGCAACACAGAGGATGCCATTGTCCACAGGACAGGGATGTTCTGGAAGAGAGGTCCTTAGAAGAGAATGAGGACTGATTAGCAGGTAAAGAAAGGAAAGGACTCCAACTCGGAACCCCTCCTGGCAGTAGGTGAGGGGTTGAAATGGCCTTAATGGGTAGTCATTGTTTTGGGGAACTCGACTGATTTTATTGGAGTATAGCTGACTTACAAAGTTGTGTTAGTTTCAGGTATACAGCAAAATGAATCAGTTATACATATATATATATATATATATATATATATATATATATATATACCCATTGTTTTTCAGATTCTTTTCCCATATAGGTTATTACACAGTATCGAGTAGATTTCCCTGTTCTATACAGTAAGTCCTTGTTACTCATCTATTTTATATATAGTAGTGTGTATATGTCAATTCCAACTCCTTAATTTATCCCTCCTGCCCCACGTTTCCCCTTTGGTAACCATAATTTGTTTTCAAAATCTTTGAGTCTGGAGTTCCCATTGTGGCGCAGCAGAAATGAATCCGACTAGTATTCCTGAGGATACAGTTTCGATCCCTGGCCTCCCTCAGTGGGTTAAGGGTCCAGCATGACTGTGAGCTGTGGTGTAGGTCGTAGACTCAGCTGGGATCCCACATTGCTGTGGCTATGGCGTAGGCCCAGTTGCAGCTCCAGTTTGACCCCTAGCCTGGAAACCTCCATATGCCACAGGTACAGCCCTAAAAAGAAAAAAGAAAAAAGAAAAGGAAGCAACTTCTTTTTACCTAGAACCACCATAAATCATGCCAAGATAAATTACATCATGGGAAAAGATATAGTTGTATCACTTGAAACCATCAAAGATGTCATGTCTAGATTATAAAATGAAATCCTACAGTTCAACAAGAGAAAGAGAAAGATGGATAATCAATAGAAAAAAATAGGAGTTCCCGTCATGGTTCAGTGGTTAACGAATCTGTCTAGGAACCACGAGGTTGAGGGTTCGATCCCTGGCCTCGCTCAGTCGGTTAAGGATCCGGTAATGCCGTGAGCTGTGGTGTAGGTTGCAGACACGGCTTGGAAAGAAAAGGCAAAAGGACAAAAAAAAAAAAAATCAATAGAAAAAATATTCCAAAGAGTTGAATGAGCATGTCATGAGAGAATACCCAAGTGGCCAGTAAGTATATGAAAGAGTGCTCAATTTCATTAGTTATTAAGATCATGTCAATTTAAACCATTTCATGCTCCTCAGATTGGCAAAAGTTAGAAGTGGACAGTGCTAAGGATTGGTAAGGATGTAGAACATCATGGCCTGTTATACTCTGCTGAACCTAAAGTTGCTCTAAAAAATAAAGTCTGTATCAAAAAACAAGAGATCTCTGGATCTCTTCTAATCACTGGACTGATGTAGCCTGAAATCAGACATAAAGCCAAATCCTGCAGGTTGCTGAATTACAATACAGGCTAAATGCACAAGATCTCCAGGTCTCTTATGTGAAACCAAAAGTCCACTGTTGCAGGAAGAGTGGGACCCTGGAAATTGAAACATCAGGGTTGATTTCCCTGAGTTCCCTGAACCCCAGCCTCCACTGACCCTCCTTTGGCAGCAGAGGCAGCTCTTCCTCTCCAGTCTAATATGGCTATATCTGAATGGCTTGGAGACCCTCTAATGATCTGGCGAATCTTTCTCAAGATCCATTCATGGAGTTCCCGTTTCAGCTCAACAGGTTAAGAACTCGACTAGTATCCATGAGGTTGTGGATTCACTCCCTAGTCTGGCACAGTGAGTTAAGGATCCCGTATTGCTGCAAGCTGCAGCATAGGTCACAGATGCAGCTCGGATCTGCTGTGGCTGTGGCTGTGGCTGTGGCTGTGGCCGACAGCTGAAGCTCCAATTCGACCCCTAGCCTGGGAATTGCCACATGCCGCAGGTGTGGCTGTTTATCACCCTTTTTTTTTTTTTTTTTTTTTTTTTTTAGTCTTTTGTCTTTTGTTGTTGTTGTTGTTGCTATTTCTTGGGCCGCTCCCGCGGCATATGGAGGTTCCCAGGCTAGGGGTCCAATCGGAGCTGTAGCTGCCAGCCTACACCACAGCCACAGCAACGCGGGATCCGAGCCGCGTCTGCAACCTACACCACAGCTCACGGCAACGCTGGACCGTTAACCCACTGAGCAAGGGCAGGGACCGAACCCACAACCTCATGGTTCCTAGTCGGATTCGTTAACCACCGCGCCACGACGGGAACTCCTGACAAGACTATTTTTAAGCAGTGGCTGCATCATTTTTCATTCCCACCAGCGACATAGAAGGGATCCAATTTCTCCACATCCTCTCTGATGTTTGCTATTTTCTGCATCAATTGAGATGATCACATAGGTTTTTTTCCTTTGTTCTATTAAACTTGATTGATTTTCTTTTCCTTTTTCTTTTTTTTCTTTTTTCTTTTTTTTTTTTTTTTTGGTCATTTTAGGGCCGTAGCTGTGGCATATGGAGGTTCCCAGTCTAGGGGTCTGATTGGAACTACTACAGCTGCTGGCCTAGGCCACAGCCACAGCAACTCGGGATCCGAGCCGAGTCTGCGACCCACACCACAGCTCATGGCAGCACCGGATCCTTAACCCACTGAGCAAGGCCAGGGATGGAACCCACGTCCTCATGGATGCTAGTCAGGTTCGTTAACCGCTGAGCCACAACGGGAACTCTTTTTTTTTTTTTTAATTGAACTTGAAGGTGTTTATTGAGTTCTAATTTTGGTGGAAAAAAAGTCACATACATTCACTTGGCACAGCCTTGTGAAATACACAAAGCATTAACCAGGGATGAGCATCTTCTACTCCTCGGCCACCTCAGAGGACTGGATCACTCAGTGGAGTGAGGTCCTTCCTGCAGTAGCTGGGCACTAAGTCCCACACTGATTAGTTTTCTCCTTTCAGGATAGGCAGCAGCTCACCATTTTGTTGTTGTTGTGGTTGTTGTTGTTGTTTTTTTTTTTTTTTGATTGATTGATTTTCTGATGTTGAGCCACTCTTGCATTTCTGGGATGAATCCCACTTGATCATGGTGTGTCATCCTTTTAACATTCTGTTGGATTTGGTTTGTTAGTATTTTGTTGAGAAGTTTTGCATCCATGTTCATAAGGGATATTGGTCTGTAATTTCCTCGTGATGTCTTTATCGGGTGTGGTAGGGCCAAACTTTTCAAATCCCTTCTAATCTTTCTCTTTGTTTTTGGCCACCCCGCAGCATATGGAGTTCCTGGGTTAGGGATCAAATCCAAGTCCAGGTTGCTATCCCACAGCCATCAGATCCTTAACGCACTGTGTCAGGCTGGGGATCGAACCTACATCCCAGTGCTCCAGGGATGCCACCCATCCAGTTGTGCCACAGCAGGAGCTCTGCGCCAAAATTTTCAGTATGCCTGCACTTATCAGCATTCCTGGATGTTCTATGTTAGCAGAAACAGCCAGGAGTATTTCTAAGATTTGTCCTATTGATTGGTTGAAACCTGGACTCAACAGTACCCTATATGTTAATTGAAGTTAAGATGCCAGATGTACAATGTAGAGGGAGGGATCTAAATGCTAGTGGCGTTGGTGGTAGCTGCCTTCCACATGTTTAAGGCAATAAGAATGTTGGAATCAGGAATGATTGTCATTGTGGCTTAGCAGGTTAAGAACCCAGTTAGTGTCCATGAGGATGCGGGTTTGATCCCTGGCCCCGATTAGGGAGTTAAGGATCTGGTTTGCCCCAAGCTGCAGTGAAGTTTGCAAATGCATCTTGGATCCAGCATTGCTGTGGCTATGGTGTAGGATGGCAGCTGCAGCTCTGATTCAACCCCTAGCCAGGGAACTTCCATATGGTGTGGGGGCAGCCCTAAAAAGAAAAAAAAAAAAAAAAAAGAATGTTGGGTTCAATTCATTCATCACGCGTAACCTGTTTAAATCACCCTTTAACTGTGTGGACGCTCTTTTCACAAGGGCTTTGAGAAATACATTATGAGCTGTGGCAGAGACTAGCTAAATATTCATTATCTCTGTTTCCTCTTCCTCTCTGGGACAAATTCAGACGACATTTTCTGGCATCATTTGCGAATATGACCACTGTCTGAGTTCTAGCTAAAGGAATGTGAGCAGAAGTGATATGACTATGTCTAGACTTAGCTCATTAAAACCTCCCACATGGGAGTTCCCGTCGTGGCGCAGTGGTTAACGAATCCAACTAGGAACCTTGAGGTTGCCGGTTCGATCCCTGGCCTTGCTCGGTGGGTTCAAGATCTGGCGTTGCCATGAGCTGTGGTGTAGGTTGCAGACGCAGCTCAGATCCCGCGTTGCTGTGGCTCTGGCGTAGGCTGGTGGCTACAGCTCCGATTCAACCCCTAGCCTGGGAACCTCCATATGCTGCGGGATCGGCTCAAGAAATGGCAAAAAAAAAAAAAAAAAAAAAGACAAAAACAAAAAACAACAACAAAAAAACACCTCCCACATGGTCTTTTCCTCTTCTAGTCGGCTGGGATGGAGATGACAATAGTACAATGGTGACCACGTTTTGAAGATGGCAGACTGTCTAGACAGAAGATGCCTAAAACCCCAAGTCACCACTCAGAAGAGGGCAGCCCAGCTATTAACACACATGTTTCGGACGACTACAGGAGCAAGAAGTACATTTATTATCCTGAATTTCACGGAGATGTTTTTGTCCTGTCCCAGAAGCTAACTTTACCTTAACTAATACTTGACTAAGCACCAGCCCCCTTAAAAAACATCGCAGCGGTTTTTTTTCTGCAACTTGGGGTCATGGTGAGAGCTGGGCTTATCACCAATGGCGATAAGAGGATTACCTTCCAAGACAAGTGGGATCCAGTTCCTATAATGGACAGCAGAGCCATAGCAGTAATCAGAACGGTTGGACTTGTGTGGATCTGTAGTGGTGGCAAATTAAACGTGGTTACCCTAGGGCCAAAATAGATGGACAGCCTACTAAGGTCCTACTTGATTTATGTAATCAAAACAAAACAAAGCAAAAAACAGTCTAGCAAATGGAGGCTTGATCTAGTCCCCCAAATATAGAGTCCCAGCCCCTCTCCCAGTTCATGGACTAGAGCCCCTTGGATGAAGGGGAGGATCTGCTTGTAGAAGGACCTTGCTACACTTTTCACAAGAGTGTGTGGGGAACTCTCCCACCATGCTTTTCCCACAGGAGCCTGCAGCCAACGTAATTGTGCTTTGAGGACCCGGAAGTACCCAGAACTTTTGAAATAGACTGCCTACTGGTTCTGAGTTAACCTTCCTTGACCTAGACTGTCATCATGGTCCACTGGTCAGAGCGGGATAAAGTCTTACATAAAATGTCAGCCTGAGTTCTTCTCCTATTGGGCCCAGCAGATCCAAAATCCCATCCTGTGATGTGCCCAGTGCCTGGACACATAATTGGAATACATATGGAATAGATGGCATAAAGGGTATGAGGGCTACAGATGAAGAAAAATGTGTGAGTGGTGGAAAGACCAGCTTGAGGACCTCTTGTGGATATCAACAAGAAAGAATAAAGAGATAGAAAATATTTTTTTTAGGAGTTCCTGTCATGGCTTAGCGGCTAACGAACCCGACTAGGAACCATGAGATTGTGGGTTCGATCCCTGGCCTTGATTAGTGGGTTAAAGTCCAGCATTGCTGTGAGCTGTGGTGTAGGTTGCAGATGCGGCTCGGATCCCACATTGCTGTGCCTGTGGCCTAGGCTGGCAGCTACAACTCCAATTGGAAACCCTATCCTGGGAACCTCCATATGCTGCGGGTGCAGCCCTAAAAAGACCAAAAAAAAAAAAAAAAAAGAAAAAGAAAAAAGAAAGAAAGAAAAAGAAAACATTTTCTTAAAAAAACTAAATGGAGGGTAAAATTAGAGGTGGCCACATTGTGATAATAGGAGTCCCAGACACAGAGAAAGATGAAAATGGAAAAACAAATTTATTTTGTGAATGAATGCCTGACCACAGGACACCATGTGATCTGCACAAGCTGAGCTGCCAGGGCAGCAGGTGTTGATGGGCCCGTCAAACCATGAGGTCGTCTGTGTGCAACAGCACTCCACCACCAAACAGAGAAAGCAAGCTGCCTGAGCAGGTGGCTCATACTCCCACTGGCTGCATTGCTGTCCCTTTCTCACTCATACCTGAGTCTCATGGGGCATTCCCCCTGATTAGGTGACTAAGAGACACAATATTCAAATTTAGTTCACAGATGGTTTTGCGTACTATGCTGGCACCAGCTGGACGTAGCTAGCTGCAGTGTTATAGCGCCACTTAGAGTTGATCCTGAAGGACAATGGGAAGGGAAATTCTCACAGCTTCATCACATATATGGTGAGAGGTATAGATATCTACTGATTATATCTACTGTTACATTATAGTAGTTAGTAATGATTTGGCTAGGTGGTCAAGGACTTGGAAACAACAGGATTGAAATATTGTTCAAGGAGGAGGTCTGGGGAGGAGGCATATGGATGTCCCTTTTGGAAATGGGCACAGAATGTGAAGATATTCACGTCCCATATACATGAGCACCCGAGAGAATGCACTGTGGAGGAAGAGCTCGACAAGATGCACGACATCCTGTCCTGTGGATGTCGGCCCACCTCAGTTCCTTACCCAGTGGACTCCTGAATAAAATGGCAGCACACATGGAGCTTATTCACAGGCTCCACCATACAGACTTTCACCGTGGCCAGTCTGGCTATAGCAACTGCTGAGTGCCCAACCTACCAACAGTAGAGGCCACGAAGCCCTGCTATTGGAATCATTTCCCAGTGGCAGCTGATTACAGAGACAGTACCAAATGACAAGAAACCAGTGGGCCCCCAAAACTTTCCTGGCGGGAAGCAGACTGGGGAAACTACTCAGCTGCAAGTACGTGCTACCTTTCACATAGAAAGAAGGGCACCAAGGGTGGGATCAAGAGCCCAGAAAGCAGAGCTGAGAGCCATGGAGAAGTATTCCCAGGCCTTGAAACCTAATCCAGGAACTTCCATTTGCCCAACTGGATTTCACAATTGCTATAGACCTAGTGACTCTTTGGTGTCTCCCATTTCCCCCATTTTTGAAATGGAATGTCTATAGCAGTATCCCGTGCCTGTTCCACTGTTGTATGTTGGGCGTGTTGGGGACAGATAACTTGTCTCTTAAGTCTCACAGATCTATTGGTGGGAAAAAAAAATAGTACTTAAGGAGCTATGCTTAAGGAATATACCGAAAGAGCCTCGTTCACACCTGGACCTGATTTAGAGGAGATTCTAGACTTTGAGGCAGTGCTGGAATGGAATGAGATTTTTACAGGCCTTGGGAAGGGGTGAATGCATTTTGCATGTGGAAGGGACATGAATCATTGGGGGCCAGAGGACAAACTATAGTAGTGAGTCTCTGAGATGGCCCCCAGTGATCTCCACCTCCAAGTATTCATATCCTGGTGTAATCTCCTCCCTGTGAGTGTGGCCTGGACCTAGTGACTAATATTGCAGAAGTGGTAGCATGTCACTTCCGAGACTAGGCTGTAAAGACTGTGACTTCTATCTTGCATGTGCGCTATTTTTTCCCCCTGCTCCCCCAACTCCTCCTTGTCTGTCCTCACTTGATCACTCTTTTGAAACAATTAGCCGTGTTATAAGTTGAGCTATGGAAAGGTCCACATGGCAAGGAACCTGAGGATGGCCTCCAGCCACCAGCCAGCAAGAAACTGAGGGCCTCAGTCCAACAGCCTACAAGGAACTAAATCCTGCCAACAGCCATATGATTGATCTTGGAAGCAGATCCTTCCCCATTCGAGCCTTGAGATGACACCTTGATTGCAGCCCGTGAGAGATCCTGAAATAGAAATCCAGCTAAATTGCACCTAGATTCTTGACCTCCAGGAACTGTGAGATAAACGTCATGGCTTTAAGCCATTAAGTTTTTTCAAGTGTTTGTTATGCAGTAATACATAACTAATACAGGTAGGCATGGAAGTTATGTAAAAGTTTGGCAATATGCACTACTGCCTACCAAGGCCAATCTGGCCATAGCACTGCTGAGGTTCCACCTGCCAACAGGAGAGAGTAACACTAAACCCCTGCTACGAATATTTCCTGAGGGGGCAGGCTTATTACTTTGGACACTTTCTCTCATGTGGCACAGGCTGTAAGGGTCACAGAGACTTGGTAGGAATCCTGGCTCTGCCGGGCTGGTATTACCTAAGCAAGACATGTTCTTCGTGGGATCTGTTTCCTGTGTATATGACAGAGACTTCGTGAAATATCTCACATGGAGATGGCACCCAGAAAGGTTTGCAAGAGGCTGTCCTCCCTTTCCTAGAACGTGAGTGCCCCAGAGGCAGGGAACCCATCTGCCTCCCAACCCCTCTTCTCCCATCATCACGATTTCAGGACTTCTGGGAAGCATGGTGTCTACCCCTTCAGAGCCCCAATGACCATGGACCTCAAACCCCAGGCCCCACTCCCATGGGGTAGCACCCTTAACTGAGCTTTATGCAATGCAGAGGGGACAGAGTGGGACTCCAGCTGCTCTTCCTGCCTCCCTTCTTTTGAGCCCAGACCATACAGGTGCCTGAGCTGGAAATAGGGGCAGAGGGCTCAAACCCGGGCCTTACCTTACCTCCAGGAGCTCCCAATTTGGGGAGCTTCAGGGTAGAAGAGACAGACCCATTAATCCTAGAGCATTTCAGGTGCCACCTAAGGCACAGTGGGGGCACGAGGGAAGGGAAGGGACTTTGTGGAAAGTCATTAGTAAAAGTGATGTCTTTTCCCCATCCCTGTGTCACCTGCAGACTCAGGAGCCATTCTTAGGGATATGGCAACCTCAGGGAGGATGCAGCAGCAAGGAGGTGTCTCTACAGTAGAAAATGACTTTGGAGTGAAGATACTGTGCTTCCCCAATCCTCTTTCTCCCCATCTCCCACTTATCTGTGCCCGCTCCACCTCCCTGAGCCAGTCACTCCTCCCATTCTAGGTAAGTGTCTTAGAAAGGGGGACAGATCTGCACCCAGAGCAAGCTCTCTGGACGAGGTCACATTTGAGCTGAGTCTTACAGGATGGGGGCTAGCACTTCTGCAGAGCTCATGGGATGCACATCACTATGAGGGATGGGGCAGGACGGTGCCCGAATGGGGAAGGCTGCCTGGAAACTGGTGAGCCCCTCACCCTGGAGGACCTCAGGCTAGTTCTCAAGCCTGGGAGCTGCTGCAGGTCATAGGCACCCTCTTCCTCTCCTGTCAGGCCATGTTTTCTGGGGGCTGATTGCCTCAGGGCGGGAGTGACTGTGAAGTGCTGAGACTGAGTCCCTTGTCCCTGCCCCAGTCTCTGAGGTGGTCTCTGCCAGCCCATGCTCAATTCCATATAGGTAGGCAAACAAAAGACCAGCCATCCCCCATGGACTGTTGTCGAACTGGGCCCTGGACAGGGGTGTCCACAGGCCCCTGCCTCCCCTTACTTGCACAGCCCAGCACCTCCTGACTGGAAAACTGGAGGTGGCAGGGCTGATCCGGAAATCAAAGGCCCCGCCAAAGCTGCCAAAAGTGGGACTTTCTCACTCATGGCTAGGCTCCCATCAACTGGAAATCTTAAGGGAAGCAGAGCAAAATGCACCCACTGAGCATTCTGAGAAAAAGCACAGTGACCGTGTGCTGGGCATCAGAGTCTGGCCATTAGCCCTTAAGCCCTCAGTGCAGCACCTTGAGAGAAGCGAAAGCCCTTGCAGAGCCAGGCATGATGGGAAGCTGGTGAGCTGTCTTAGGCGGGTTTCAGCATTTTTGCCTCCTCCTCTGTATCCTCATATCATGGCCAGACTCTGAACACACAACATTCTTGACTACAAAGAGTGGTTCTTAAGCCTTTGGAGAGATAAGAATCCCTTTTATGAATCTGATGCAACCTGGTTGGTCTTCTTGCCAGTAAAATACATGCACACAAATCCCTTCATAAAAACATGTAAACAAACCCTCATGAGGATCCCTGACATCCTCATTTTAAAGACTTTGGGGCCTAGGAGGGTGAAAAAAACCTGTCCAATGTAAAGGCACCATTATATCTCCATTTACATGAACTGGGAAGTTCCCTTGTGGTGGAGTGGATTAAGGACCTGGCTTCATCGCTGCAGCAGATCCACCCCGGAAACCTCCACATGACATGGGTGTGGTCAAAAAAAGGAAAAGTGAACTCAAAACAATTATGCCAACTGAAAGAGCAGTCTCAAAGGCTCACATGATTCCATTTATATAGAATGTCTGAAATAGGCAAATCCACATAGATTAGGTGGTAGCCTAGGAGGCGGGACCAGGGGATGAAGGTGAGGTATAAGGAATGCAGTTTCCTTTTGGAATGACAAAAATGGTCTAAAATCTTTTGTGGTGATGATCACACAAGTAGAATATACTAAAAGCCACTAAATTGCATACTTTTAGTGGGTAAACTGTATAGTATATAAATTACATTACAATAAAGCTGTTTCTAAAAAGTGAACTCAGGGATCACAAAGGACCATACACCTACCTTTAAGTTCCCATTCACAGGGGCAGGAGGAACCCTTTAGGGTAGAGAAAAACCAGGGAAGGGTCCTCGAATGTGGCAAATAGTTCCAACAGGAAAGCATTCCAGGATGAGATTATGTCAAACAATGCAGGGTTGGGGCACCTACCCCCTGTGCAGTCAAAAATCTGCATATAACTTTAAAGCCAGTCCTTCCACATCCCCAGACTTGACTCAGCAGATTCAACCAACCGTGGATAGTATAGTATTATGTATTTAATGAAAAAAACAAAACAAAACAATGTTTAAGGGGAACTTCACAGTTCAAACTCATGTTGTTTAAGGGTCAACTGTGTGTGTGTGTGTCTCAAGGGCAATGAAGTATCACGGACAGTTTTAAGCAGGATAGAAACTTTCCTCTGGAATCACTGAATTGTACATATAAAATGGGTAAATTTCATGGTGTGTTAAATTATATCTCAATAAAGCCAGAGGGGAAAAAAAAATCTCTCTCAGGGCTTGAAGAGGATAGACTGGAGGGCATAAGGTTGGAGGTGGCTATGCTGCCGAGTTCAGGTGAGTGGTGCCAGGGCCTATCTATTGGGAGATGGGGGAAACTGGCTCGGGGTGGAGTCGGGGGGAGACTCAGGGATGTCTTGCCCACAGTTAAGGAGAACCTAGTAGGACCCAGTTTCAGAACGCAGAGCTCCCTGGGTGTGCTTCCGCCAGTGCAGCAGCTGCTCCACTGACAGGTGATGGAGACACCCCCTCCAAAGAGAAATTCACTCAGAAACGTATTTCCAAAAAATGTTGCTAAGGGTTTTATTTCTAACAAGAGGAAAATAATAAAATAAAATTAAAATAGGCTTCAGTTGGAACCAAGTTTCTTGTTTTGCTTTTTTTTTTTTCCTTTGAACAAATTAATTACACACCAACAATCTTCTTTTATTACAACATGAACCCAGGAGGAGGAAAGGAGACAGGGCAGGATAGGGAGGGAAGGTCAAAGTGGTAGTGAGGACAAGCACCAAAAGCTTTCTTCAGATCACAGGGAGCCCTGCTCAGCTCCCCAACCAAATTCATTTAAAATAAAAAACTGTGAGCACAGCTATGTGAAGTTTCCTCCTCCTGGGTGGAATAGTCAGGGGACGGGAGGAGAAGGAGGCAAAGGGAAGAGGGTGGCAGGAGAAAGGGGGAAGGAGGAGAAAGAGTAAGACAGGGAGGTGAGGTTAGTGTAGCATGGCCTGGCCAGGGCCACAACTGGGGAGAGAAGGGAGAGGAGATTTCCCCCAGTTTGCATATGCACTGGCCGTGTCTCTGGAATGGTGCTGGCCTAGCCCCAGCCACCCCCCTGCCCACCTGCCCATCCATCTATCTGCCTCAGGTGTCTGGGAATGCTGGTTAGAGGCTACCAGGGAGGGGGACTCCAGGGGCCGGCCCCCAGGAGCTGAGGTCTGAACAATACCTTGGAGTCAGAATATAAAAGTCAAGGGACTCAGGGTTGGACTGGGGTGGGTGGGGGGGTGGCCATCCCCCCTACTCGCCGACCTCCCAAGAAGCAGGCTTGATGGTCAGAAAGAGGATCCTTGAGGCCAAGGGGTCTCTGTTGGGGTCTGTGCTAGGCTCAGTCACTGTCACAACTGTTGCTGAGGCGGCTGCTGTGGGCAGGACATGTGCAGCCGCGGAGTCAAAGTGGAGAAAGGGACAGAGGAGCCTGAACTGGCCCCTAGCGCTGGCTCCAAGCCATTCTGGTTCTCCTGGGTGCTGGGGCTGCCGGTGGCGGGCAGGGGTTGGGGGGGCCCCTCACCCCCAGTCTCCTCCTCCAGCTCCTCCTCCTCCTGGGCCTCCTCGGCCTCTGGCCCTGAGCTCCGTACCCTCTTTGGCTCTAGCTCCTCTCGGGCTGGGTCATCGCCCTCCCCACCCCGATCCACCTTCCGCCGCCGCCGCCTCTCCAGCGCCCGGCCCCGAGCTCGGCTCCCATGGCGCTCTGCCTTCTCCAGCTGTGACCACAGATAGGAAAAAAGAGGTGCAGGACAGTGGTCAGGCCTGGGGTCCCTGCCGGCCTGGCCTGACCTCCTGGCCCTGTCCACGATCCTTCTCCTCACCTCCAGAAGTGTGCGGATCCGTGCTAGATCTGGAGGCTTCCCAGCTTGTAGCAGCTGCCAGATGCTGTGGTTCTCATCCAGGGTCACCTCAAGCAGATCCCCCTCTAACATGAGCTCCTCGAGGGGGGCACGGGTTGCCTCAGGCAGCTCCAACACAGGGCCAGTCAACTGGGGCAACAGCGAGGACAGCAGCTCCAGGTCTGGGGGTTGCAAGGACAGGCCAGATTAGAGGCTACTCCTAGTCATATTCCCATCACCACGACAGAGCCAAGGACCACATGGGTCACTCTGGTGAGATCCAATAAACAGCTTACCCACACCTGGACCTACCTCTCTTACCTGAGCCCTCCCCCGGGGCTACCTTCTCAGGACTGGTCACACTGTCTCCGTTCTCCAGCAACCCCTGCACCTGCCAAAGAGAGCAAGAACACGTAGTGGTAACTGAACTGAAAAACCAGGCCCCACTGTTTCCCCTCAACCTCAGACTTGGGACCCTCCACCTCCTGGAGGAGGGCAGACACAGGCTGCCAGCATGGAGCATTCCAGGGATCTGGACAGGATGCAGAAAGGGGATGGGAGGCCAGGCCAAAGGAGACCAAAAGTCAGAGAGCAGGGACAGGGCTGGCGCCTAGGTAAGGGTGAGGGCTAGGAGACAGGAATTTGAGGGTAAAAGAGCTGGGCTGCGCAGCTCACCTTAGGCATATCCTTGCCACTGCCTTCTCTGAGAGGGTCAGAGGCAGGGGTTGAAGGGTAGGTAGGGGGCTCCTCGGGCCTGGGTTCAGCCTGCAGCCGCTGGCGAAGCTCGGCCAGCCGTCCCAACAGAGCAGTCACATCCTCAGAGGCCAGAGCCTGCCTGGCACGACCTTGCCAGCTGATGGCCCTCTCTGTGAGGCATTGCAGGGCCTCGCCCTCAGGCAGCCGCACAGGCAGTCTCTGCAGTGCTACCAGCAGTGCCAGGATGGTCTCCAGGCGCGGGCGCCGTGAGCGCATGCACAGCGGACACAAGAATTTGGTGTCCCACTCCCACCAGGCCAGCAGTGGGGATGAGGTGGGACTGGGCCTTGGGGAACTGAGGAGGCGGGGTACCGACACACATCGCCCATGGAACCAGTCCTGACACAGGTCACACTGCAGAGCTCCCACCCCGGCTGGCACCTGCCCACACACACAGATGGAGGTTGCAGAGGAAGATGTGTTCGGTGATGCCAACGGACTGGGCTTGGCAGAGTTGGTGCGACGCAGCTGCAGGATTCCCTCCTTCTCCTTCTGCTCCCCCTCCTTGAAGGCCACGATCTGCCGTGCCCAGGACAAGGGAGAAGAGGTTAGCAGCCCATCCCTCCTTCTCTGGCACCATGAGCACCCCACTCCCAAACGAGGAGAACTGAGGCCCAGGGAGCAAGCGGTCTGCCCATGATCACCCGGCTCAGACACTATCATTGCCAGGCTCTTCTTTCCATCTGGGCCCAAGCTCCTTACCACAGAGCCTGGGTCCCTGAGGTCCTGCGCAGACAGCCCCAGCAGCTCTGTGTCAGATTTGTACAACCCCAGCTCCTTCTCCATCCACCGGCTGCGCTTGGTGCTGTCTGAGCCGGCGTCTGCACACGGGCAGAGCACCTGAGGCAGGTAGACAGAGGGGGAATGTCCGGGCTTCCCCTATTTCCCACCACCACCCCTCCCCAGCTCCCCCTAAAACCCCCATGTTCTCATATGAGCTGTCTCACAACAGCTGGGCCAGAGGCAGGGAGGCTATGGGTCAGGGTCCCAGGCCTCACCTCCAGCAGAGTGTAGCAAGAATTCTTCTTGAGGAAGGTCTTGGAGGCCTTCTCCCTCCAGGAGTGCGCTGTCAGTACCTGCAGCTCGAGCTGTCTCAGCTCCTCCAACCCCACGGGTAGGTCCCGGCCCACAGCCACCAGGCCCTCCAAGTCATCCAGGCAGGGGTAATGATCACCATTCTGGGACAGGGGCAAGAGAAAGCTCAATTCAACTTGCCAACACCTACTGATATTACTCTGTGCCGGTCCTAAGCTGGGAAGATGGATTGGACTCACAGTCTTGAAGCAAAGAAACCCCACAAAAACCAGAGATCATCCTAAGGAAGGCACACCCGCCCACCTGACTCTCTGACAACGCCTACATCCACTGGCTCAGCCCCCAGATATCCAGTCAAAGACCACCAGACCAGTTATTTTGTTGCAGTTCACGCCTTCAATCCTCCCTGACCCCACCATTCTCATTTTAACCAGCATCCTATGTTCCCTCAGGCCAGCCTTGCACTCTTTCCTCACACTGCCCACCAAGCACATTTTGCTTCTTCATGACGTGCTGTGCCTACCTCCTCTCTCTAGCCAACCCAACTCCACCCAGAAAAACACAATGTATGCCATCTCTCCCAGTTGGACCGAAGGTCTCAGGGGGAAGGGGCGGGGGCAACAAGGTCCTCACCTGGATCTCGTCCACATCAGCAATCCAGGCCCGGGCCTTAGCAAGGGCCTCCTTGAGAGCCTGGATGTTGGGCAGGTGAACAGGGATGTTTTCTGCCTCATGAATTATGGCCTCAAGCGTGGCTGGTGGATGCTTCTGCCTAAAAGTAGGGAAAAAAGAGGCCTCAGTCTAGGGTGGTCTACCTGACCAGAAGCCCAGCATGACAATCAGATAAAGTGACATGAGCCCCTGGGCCTGCCACTTGGGCCTATTTGCTTGTATTCTGCCCACAGGTGGCTGTCAGTCCCTGCTTGCTCCAGCCTGCATGCACCCAACTTCTGCCATAGCCCCCATGCTTCTGCTTGTTCACCAGTCTGTTAGACTGCTGGCAGTGCCTGAACACACAATCCGCAGTATTAATCTGGTGCTGCAGTTTGTCAGGATGCTCCATGCATGGTGTGTTTCCACTGACACTTGTCCATCTGTCTCTTGGTACTTGCTCATGAGTGTGTGCACGCTCAGCCTGCAGAGCTAGTCCTTTATACAGCCTATATCTGTCCATCTCTACTTCTCCATAAGACTATCTTTGCTTTTATGTGTAACACGGATTTAAAAAACAAAAACAAAAAAGACAAGAGACAAAAAAGGGGAGGATAATCAATACACCAACACAAGCGTCTGGTGCCCAAGGACACCCATGGGAATCACCTTTAGCCTCTCCAGTAAATTCTGAAAGCCAAAGTAGAGCAGGGAGGGGAAGAGGCTGGACCTACCTGGCCTCCAGGCAGAGGTGGGCCTTCTCCTCCCAGCGTTCAGCAATGGTCAGCAGTTCCTGCAGTTCGGCTTGGGCCTTGTCCACAGCAGGACTAGGGGCTACACTGGCACCCGCGACCAACAGTCCCCGCATGACAGCCAGGGTGCCCCTTCGGGCTGAGGGAGCCAGCGTGCGTTTCACCTCATCCAGCCATCGTGCCTGTTCCACCTGCCGCTGCAGCTGCTGGGCCTCAGGTACCTCCACCCCCAGCTGCCGCCCCCTCTCCAGCAGGGACTGCAGGAGCCCTGGACTGGAGGGCAGTGAGGCCAGGGCCTCACGGGCCTCAGCCTGATAGGCTTCCACCTGTTCCAGAATACCCTACCAGGATATAGATGAAGAACAAACTCCTCAGCAGGGCCCACATAAAGGTCCCACCACCACATACCCCTGCCCTACCTACTTTCTTACCCTCCACTATTTGGGAAGAGAGCCTAGCATGGGCTGGGCTCTCCTCCTTCACTGTGCCCTAAGCAGCGGTTCCTAACACTCACTGCCTGCTAGAATACCCTGGGGCGTTTGTTAAAATGAAGACCACTGGGTCCACCCCCTTGAGATTTTTAATAGAGGTTAATCAGGAGTCTGTGCTTTGTTTAAGTCCCCAAAGGATTTTGATGTATAGCATCAGGAGACCCTCTGCCCTAAAAATGCTCTATTCTTGGCCTTCTCACAATCTCTACCCTCACACTGGTGTCCACTGCCCTCTCCATCCCACTTCTCTGCCTTCCTAAACTTGACTCAGCTTTCCAGGCCCATAAACACCCTTGTTACTTCCTTTCTGCTCTTCCATCTCCACCAGGAAACCTTCCCTCAACTCTGTATCCTGTACTTGTACCCTTGCCAATTGCCCCTCAAATCCCATTTCTAACAAACAGTGTGCTAAATTCTTTGCTTCCTACCTCCCATTCTCACATGTGCATCCTGTCTTGCCCAAATACTTGATACTTTTGAAAGAAGCCAGGACTGGCTTGCTGCTCAGGCTCCCCAATCCCCCTGATCCCTCAGCAGCACTCCAAGTCCACCCCTCCTCACCTTGACATCCCCAATCTGGTGCATGGCACAAGGCAGGTTGTTCATCTGGTCCAGAAAGGCCCGGAGCTCAGCCAGGGTCATCTGTAGACCAGCCACCCTGTGGGGGCTATGGAGTTTCACATGTGGGGTTTCAAGTTCAAACTCAGTCCCCTCCCTCCATCTCTGTGCTAAGACCCAACACCTTTCCTCATATCTGTACACTATGATCTCTCATACTTAACATTTCCCTTCAAATGCCCAGGTTAGAGGGAGGGTTTAAGATACATGCACGTTCATATGATGAAAGAATTAGCAGAGAGGAACATAGGACTTATTTGCAGGGAAGCTTAGAACTGATGGTAACAGAAGCTGGACTTTTTAATTCATCTTCTACTGTGAACTCTATGATCAGGTTTATGCTTCTGTGTCTTGTCCCTAAACCTTGCACAACTCCTCCCTGCCTACAAAATCCACCGTCCTGTCTGAACTCTTCTTCAAGTACTGATAAAAAGAAGCATTTCTAGCTCTCTTAGCACTGAGGTGCTCCTCTCCATTCTAGTTGCCTGGCCTCCTTGCCCTCCCCAACACTTCCTATTGCAGTGCCTGTCAGCTTCCTGCCTAATGGTACTCAGAGTCCACCCCCGACAGTCCTTTTCCTAGGTGCTGGCTCCGCAGCAGGCTATCTGTGCCCAACACCTCATGCTGCCATACCCAGCTTCCTGGCCGCTGACCAGCCCCAGAGCCCGGGACACACAAGCTTCTGCCTCACTCAGGCAGTTCTTGAGTCGTTGCAGCAGCTCACTGTTAGGAAACCTCCTCTCACGGGCCTCAGACTCTAGTGCCCTCAGCTCTTCAAGACCTGCAGAGAGAATGAGAACAGCAAGGAGTAGGCAGTATTGAGTAAAGGCAGAGGAAGGGGGTGGGGGTACAGAAGAAAAGGGACTAGAACTTGCCTGTGGAGTCCCTCCGTCCCCCCATCACTCACTGCGCTTCCGCCCATCCTCCACCTCCAGGGCCACTCGCACTTTGTTGGCCCAGGTGTCAAAGGACTCAGCCCGGACCTTCAGCTTATGGAGCATGGCAGGGAGCTCATCCAAGGTGTACCGATACCTGGAGGAAGAGGGCAGGGAAGAGCACATCTGGACCAGCTCTGCATCCCCTTCCTCAGCCCACTTCCTCCAGGTAGGCCCCCTGCTCACCGCAGGTACTGCCGGCTACTGGAGCACTTGCAGAGGTCATTGATGTGGGAAAGGCAGACAAGGCCGTCTGGGCAGTCATAGCAGGCTAGGGCTGACAGAAAGCATGTGGTCTTGCACTTGATGCATTGGCGCTCATCATCCGGGAGCAGCTCGAAAGCCTCTCGCTCAGCTTCCGTGATGCCCTGGGGGTGTTCATTATATAGAACCAGAACAGGGCTGCAGAAACCCCTAACTCAGCCACCAATGAGCCCCACGTTAGACTCAAATCTGTGATAAGAGCTATGGAGTTCGCTGGTGGCTCAGTGGGCTAAGGATCCAGTGTTGCCACTTGGGTCACAGCTGTGGTGGGGGGTTCAACCGCTGGCCCAGGAACTTCCCTATGCCATAGGCACAGCCAAAACTTTTCTTTAAATTAAAAAAAAAAAGAGCTGTTGGGGAGACAAAACTCCACAGAGCACACTTCCTCTGTGAAGTTCAGACTAGGGGAATCATATGAAACAGGGCAACATCAGTGTGGGCCGAGAGGAAGAAAAATCAGGTAAGATTCAGATCAGCAGAAAGTGCCTTCAGGTGAGAGAAGGTGAGGAAAGTGGTAGACCCAGGCACCAAAAAGGTGGCAATATGTGAAAGTGACCAAGAAAAGTGTCATGAACGGGGGAACAATGCTGGCTTCCAGGTACTCAGCGCCCACTGTGTTCCAGGAAAGTGTTGCTGGCTACTTAGCAGGTGGGACACTCGGCACACACACCTATAACTTAGACAAATAAAACTCTATGTCCTTGTGTCCAGTGTTTAAAGATAAATATTTCCCCCCAAAAACATGGCCTCCAAACCTAAGCCAATAACTTCATCTGCTGAATAGATGAAGAAAAAGCAATCCATTCCAAAAATGGAAGAAAAGCCAGCTATCTTGGAGTAACTGAAAAATAATACAATACTATACATTATGGACACATTTAGGGATTTTAGAGGGAAATTTTGATTCTAACAGCTTTTGTCTTCTGTACCAACCGAACCTGCATAAGTCCACTGCACATTACAAATGCTGCTCTGTACATTACAAATCTAGCTGTGTTGATACTGAGTAAATTATTTAAATCTCTGGGTTTCAGTTTCCCAATCTGTAAAATGGGAAATAATGGTATTATCTTCACTGGATTATGAGGATTAACAAAAGCAAAGCAACTAAGGACTCAGAAAAGTATTTTAGCACTTAGATATGGAACCTCAGGAGACCCTGAATAGCCAAAGCAATCCTTGAGAAAGAAGAACAAAACTGAAACATCAAATTTCCTGATTTCAAACTATATTACAAAGCTATAGTAACCAAAACACTATGGTAATGGCATAAAAAAAGACACATAGACAAGTGGAATAGAATTAAGCCCAGAAATAATAAACTCTTATATACACGGTCAATAATATTTGACAAGGGAGCCAAGAATACTTAATAGGGTAGCATCTTCAATAAATAGTGCTGGGGAAAATGGATAATCACGTATAGGAGAATGAAACTGGACCCATATCACTCAGGAAAATACATTTGAAATGGATTAAAGACTTAAACATAAGACCTGAAATTGTAAAACTCCTAGGAGAAAACAGAGGGAAAATGCTCCTTGACACTGGTCTTGGCAATGATTTCTTATACTGATACCTAAAGCACAAGCAACAAAAGCAAAAATAAATAAGTGGGACTACATCAAACTAAAGTGTCTGCATAGCAACAGAAATGATTAACAAAATGAAAATACAACCCAGAAAACATCTGCAAACCATCTATCTAATAAAGGGTTAATATCCAAAATATATGAAGGATTCATACAACTCAATAGCAAAAAAAAAAAAAAACGCCAACCTGATTAAAAATCAGGCAGAGGACCTGAATAGATGTTTTCCCAAAGAAGACATACAAATGGCCAATGGTAAATGAAAAGATGTGCAACATCACTAATCATCAGGGAAATGCAAATCAAAACCACAGTATCACCTCGTACCTGTTAGAATGGCTTATTATCATAAAGATAGGAGATAACAAGTGCTGGAGACAATGTGAAGACAAGAGAATCTTTGTGCACTGTGGCAGGTATGTAAATTGGTGCAATTGCTTTAGAAAACAGTACGGAGGCACCTCAAAAAATTAAAAATAGAACTACCTTAAGATCCCACAATCTCCCTTCTGGGTATATAACCAAAGGAAATGAAACTAGGATCTCAAAGAGTTATCTGCACTCCCACATTCACTGCAGCATTACTTAGAATAGCCAAGATATAGGAACAACCTAAGAGTCCATCAACAGATGAATGGATAAAGATGTGGGGGGTGGTCTGAGAATATTTTCAGCTGTAAGAAAGAAAGGAAATCCTGCCATTTGTGATAATATGGATGAACCTTGAGCATATTATACTCAAAGTTAGAGAATGACAAACATTACAGAATATCACTTATATATGGAATCTAAAAAAGCCAAACCCATAGAAACAAGAGTAGAATGGTGGTGGCCAAGGGCTCGGGGGGTAGGGAAATGGGGAGATGCTTGTCAAAGGGTACAAACTTCCAGTTAGAAGATGAATAAGTTTGAGGAATCTAATGTACAGTATGGTGACTACTGGGGGGTAGGGGTGGGGAGGATGGGATAGGTGCTCAACAAATATTCACTGTTATTAGCGCTAATTTTTAGATAAGGATATCTATTTCACAGGCCTATCTCAGGATATTTATCTCACAGGCCAATTTTACTGAGGAAACTAAGTCTCAGAGAGTCAGTAACTTGCCCAAAATAAGAATATGACTGAAGCGTATTTCTACTCTCAAGCCAGAGAATGCTGCTCTTAAGAATGAAGGCCCCAGGTATCCTTGGATCATGGACCTCTCTGAGAAATGGATGCAAGCTATGAGGCCTTTCGCCAGAAAAAGTACTCACATACATGCACACACAATATTTTACAGAGTTTCAAGATGAGGGGGTCCAGAACCCTTCTCTTAGGTAAGGGCCAAGTGTAGAGACCTCTGAAGGTCAGGATGAGAACATCTACTCTTCCCACCTTGCTTTGGCTCCAGGGTCATCATTCAATAATAGCACTTAATAGAGAAAATGATCCTTGGAAAAAGGCAAGTGCTCACAAACTAATATCACAGATTGCTAGGCCCCAGACTTCCAACACTTACCATAGCTGCAATTCTCCTTATAGCTCATGCTCACAGGAAAGTTATAAATGAGCTTTTCTTTAAAATAAGAAAGTATTATCCGGATCCAAGCAGCAAGGGATCCCTCAGAACTAGCATTCCTTTGTAATCCTATGTAGGACTCTCACTAAGTCAATTCCCTAACTGGGCAAGTTTGGAGCTTTTTTTTTTTTAAATGTTGGGGAAAGGTACAGGTTTTATTATTTATTTTTGGCCACACCCCATGGCATGCGAAAGATCCCAGGCTAGGGATCAAACCTGCACCACAGAAGCAACCTGAGCTATTGCAGTGACAACGTCAGATCCATAACTGGCTGTGCCACAAGGGAATTTCAAGTTTGGTGCTTTAAGAAGGTGATTGAATTACATTAGTAGCAGTCCCACCCATCCACAAACACAACTGACACATGTTAGGAGAAATCTACTGAAGGAAGACCACATTCTATTTGGTAATATTACACTAATTTGAGCTACTGAAGCATATGAATGTAAAAAAATGGCATTTCTTAAGAAATGCTCCATGTATCAATCATTTTCTTCATATATTACCAATAACAACAGCTGCTACACTGCAAGTGCAGCAATAGATGCTTCGACATAAACCACCTTACTTAAGCTTTACAACCACCTTGCAAGTTAGATATTTATTCCCACTTTACAGAGTAGGAAAGTGAGACTGAGAGGTTAAGTAACTTGAAAAGGTTATCCAGCTAACCAGCAAGTGAGGGTTTCATATGCCAGTCAATGTCTCTATTTTTTTTTTTTTAGGGCTGCATATGGAGTTTCCCAGGCTAGGGGTCAAATCAGAGCTACAGCCACCAGCCTACACCACAGCCACAGCAACGCAGGATCCGAGCAGTGCCTGCGACCTATACCACAGCTCGAAGCAACGCCAGATCTTTAACCCACTGAGTGAGGCCAGGGATTGAACCCGCAACCTCGTGGTTACTAGTTGGACTCATTTCCTCTGCGCCACAACAGGAACACCTGCCAGTCAATATTTATTTAAACAATGATGGGTTATTTAAATAATGATGAAGAGCAGTGATACCAGCACCTGCTATGGGTCAGTTACTTAACAAATACCATATCTTAAATCCACTCAACTATTCTAAAAGGTAAGCACTATTATAATCCCCATTTTTTCAGAGGAGACTACTCATGCTCGGTGAAGTAAATTAACTTGCTAATGGTTATTGGTAAATGGTAGACCATGGAATGTGGTTTCCAATCCAGATGTGTCTAGTTCTTTTCACTACTCCCCAAGAGTAGAGACTGTATCTTCTACTTCTTTCTCCCCCTACCTCTGCCAGACAAGGATGCCCAATCCAGGGCACTCTACCCACCACCTACCTTCTCTAGCAGGGCCTTTCGTAGACGCCGCTCCTCCTGCACCATGATGAACATTTCCTTATGTACAGCTGCTGCCAGGTTCAGGTCTAGCTTCTCTGGACAGGCAGCCATCTTGCAAATGAGCTCCTCATGGGAGAAGACGCAATATCTTCGAAGCCGGCGGTAGTGCTCAATGCACTGGCGCCCAGCTGGCAGCTGTGGACAGGTTCAAGATTGAGTATGGCCAAGTCTTGAGGCCATGATGCCTCAGCTTCTTCACAACCCTCCTGCTTTTCCCTGCCAGCCCACCACACTCCAGACTTACCCAGTCGGCAGTGCAAAAGTTGACAGCCTCGGCAAAGTTGTAGCCTTGGTTGAAGCCACTGTGGTAAGCTCGGGGAAAGGTAATGACAAATTCTCCTGCACACTGGTTTGTGCGGACAACCTGAGGAAGAAAGCCCAAGGTCACTGAAACAGTGGTTTTCCACAGTCTGCAAAAACCTGATCTAAGTGCAGCATCCTTAAGCGGATGAAGAAAAGCTTTAAGGAAAACAGTCTGACAAGATTCTCAGACCCTCCAACTATGAGAGAAAGGACCAGTGGTCTCTGCGCTCAAAGTTTTGATTTGTGATGATAGGAAAATCTGAGTCAAAAGCAGGAAATGTACATACCAAAATATTTCAACCTTCTTAGTAATTTTTTTAAAAATTCAAAACATCATTCTTCATTAAGCTGGCCAAGCTTTTTTTATTAATAATCATTGTTACCAGCCATATAAGTTGTTTTAAGAGCCAAGCAGATCTACGAGACTTGTTATAAAATCAGCAGGTCCTGTCATTCTCCGTTGCCCAGAACCAATCACTCTTTTTTTGGGGTGGGGGGTGTGTCCTGCTGGCCTACACCACAGCTCACAGCAACGCTGGATCCTTAATCCACTGAGCAAGACCAGGGTTGAACCGTGTCCTCATGGACACTAGTTGGGTTCATTACCACTGAGCCACCACAGGAACTTCCAGAACCAATCACTTTCACCTCTACTGATTGATTATTTTGGCATTTACCTTAACAACTCTAAAATGCCTCTAGACTATGTTAAAAAAAAAAAAAAGTCTCCTATTTTTCAACTTGCTTAGTTTTCTATGCATGTATTAGTAATTTAATCCCAATCTTTTGGACAAGAGTCCAACTCTCCTCTCTCCTATCACTTTTCACCTTTCTGTAGCAGTCTCTTATGGAGTCCTATGATCTGTTTCAATTAGGACCAGCTGCCCTCCCTGGATCGCCACTATCCTGCAATGGATCTCCTGTTTCCTAGATCCCATGTCTTCCTCTTTCTAGGTTTATTCCTTGCTATGCTTCAGCATATCATCCAACAGCTTCCTGAGAACCGGTGGGAAGAACTTTTTCTTTTTTTCTTTTTTCTTTTTTTTTGCTTTTTAGGGCCACACCCACGGCATATAGAGGTTCCCAGGCTAGGGGTCCAACCAGAGACTGTCATTTAAGATCCATCTGGTCATCCTAGGACATTTTTCAACTAGTATACCAATTAGAACCTTGAGCCTACCTAATCTACCTAGTCTGACTTCTTTCTGTATTTTCCCCTGAACCAAGGTCTTCAGACCATAAATCTTAGTCTACATTTTCAGCCTCATTCGGCTGTATGTTTCCTCTATCTGAATTATCTCCCTATGTGCTTTTCCATCCAGGAAGACCTCCCTCCGGGCCTCCTAACAGTTGACAACCACCACACTCTTTTTTTTGTTGTTGTTGTTGTCTTTTTAGGGCATATGGAGATTCCCAGGCTAGGGGTCAAATCGGAGCTGTAGCTGCTGGTTTACACCACAGCCACAGCAATGAGGGATCTGAGCTGCTTCTGCGACCCACACCATAGCTCAAGGCAACGCCAGATCCTTTACCCACTGAGTGAGTCCAGGGATCAAACCCGCGTCCTCATAGGTGATAGTTGGGTTTGTTTCCACAGCGCCACAATGGTAACTCCAAGAATTTTTGTTTTTAAATGTCTCTATTCTACTCTCATAACTTGGTAATTTGACTGCACGTAGAATTCTAAGTTGAAAATCATTTCAAAGGCATGGCTTTACTCTTCGATTCCAATGTTGCTTTTGAAAAGTCTGAAGCCATTCTAATTTCTAATGCTTTCAATTAAACCTATTTTCTCTATCAGGAAGCTTGCAGGACTTTCCTGGTCCAGTGTTTGATATGAAAATTTACCAGCCATACCTAAGTGTGGATCTATTTTCTTTCATGTACTTGGTATGCCATTTGACTGTGGAAACTTTCAGTTCATGGAAATTTTCTTGAACAATTTCCTTAAGGATTTGATCCTTTTAGTTTTCACTTATTTTCTCTTCTCAGATTTCCTATCATTTGAATATTGAACCCCCAAACAAATTCTTTTTCTCTACCTTTTTCCATCTTTATCTTTTTATTCTATTTTTGGGAAGATTTCCTTAATTGTTTATCTTCTAAACTCTTTTTAAAAAATTTTTCACTTCTGCTACCATAAAATTTTCAAAAGCTCTTTTTTGATTTTAGTATGTTCTTCTAAAATACTAAAATACTAAAAGGGAGTGCCTGCTGTGGCTCAGTGATAACAAAACTGACTAGTATCCATGAGGATACAGGTTCGATCCCTGGCCTTGCTCAGTGGGTTAAAGATTTGGCGATGCCTTGAGTTGTGATGTAGGTCACAGATGTGACTCAGATCCCTCACTGCTATGGCCATGGTGCAGGCCGGCAGGTGCAGCTCCAATATGACTGCTAGCCTGGGAACCTCCATATGCCTCAGGTGCAGCCCTAAAAAGAAAAAAAGTATCCTGGGAATTCCTTAGTGGCCTAGCAGTTAAGGACTTGGTATTGTCACTGCTGTGACTCAGGTTATGTCCCTGGTCTGGGAACTTCTGCATGCTGCCGATGTGGCCGAAAAATTAAATAAATAGTGTCTTGTTCATATTTCATGTCTGCAATATATGCTCATTTCTGGAGGCATTATTGAGGTTTCTTTTCCTTTTCTTCTTGAAGTTTGCTTCTCCCTACCTAGCCTCTGTTTGTCCAAGCTGCTTTTTTACTGTTTGGTTCTATTTTGTTTTCTAGAGTCTTCTCAGTTGTCTGTTACTCTGTGGCTGTCTACTTATATATAAGAGTAAGAAATGAAAAGGCTAAATGGAAGTTCTGAGTACACAGGTGAAGTTTATCAACTGTGAGCTTCACTATAGGGTGAAGCTATTTAGTTTGGAAACTCAAGGTCTTTCCTTTTGAGCCAGCTGGATTGCCTGGAAAAAAAACCCTCCCATTTTTTTTTCCTGAAGGCAAAAGGTCTGGCTGCCAGTGTTCTAAGAGCCAAGTGGAGGATGATGACTAGGAACCTCAGCATTCAGTATGTATACAATGATGAATCCTATTAGTTTCACTACACCTCCACCCTCAATTGTACCTAGAAGACCTCAATCCAGAGATGTTCTATTTTAACCTCTTCAAAAATAAACCTCCAGTCTTTTGCTAGAGTAAGGGAGGGTCACATTTCCAGCTGCCCAAAATGGGAGGGGATCCCACAGCTTATATAGGGATAAAAAAGTAAAATCTTTCTCTTTACCCCTTCATCTTTACTCCCCCAATGCCTGGTACCACTGATAACTGAACCTTTGGAGGATTCTGAGGCATAAATCAGATTGGTTCTCCAATGTTCCAGTACTGGCTTAAGATTTAGTTTTCTTATCTGTTTTCTAATTTCTTTTTTCTTTTTTTTTTTTTTTTTTTTTTTTGTCTTTTATGGCTGTACTTGTGGCTTATGGAAGTTCCCAGGCCAGGGACTGAATCCAAGCTGAAGCAATGCTGGATCCTTTAACCCACTGCGCCAGACTGGGCATCAAACCCATGCTGCTGAAGTTGGATTCTTAACCTGCTGTGCCATACATAGCAGGAACTGTTTTCTAGTTTGAAGAATTCCGTTTATTGGGAGCTCCTGCTGTGGCACAGTGGGCTAAGGATCTGGCACTGTCTCTGAAGTGGCATGGGTTTGAGCCCTGGCCAGGAGTAGTAGGTTAAGGATCCAGTGTTGCCACAGATGCAGCTTGGATTCAATAGCCCACGGTGACAGCCAAAAAAAAAAAAAGAATTGTGTTTATCATTTTCTTTTCTTGTTTTCCCTACCTTGTAATTATTTTACCTTTAAGAAAAAAAAAAAAGCAAAAAACCCGGAGTTCCCGTCCTGGCATAGCAGAAATGAATCCGACTAGGAACCATGAGGTTGCGGGTTCGATCTCTGGCCTTGCTCCGTGGTTTAAGGATCCGGCGTTGCCGTGAGCTGTGGTGTAGGTTGCAGATGTGGCTCGGATCTGGCGTTGCTGTGGCTGTGGTGTAGGCCATCAGCTGTAGCTCTGATTCGATCTCTAGCCTAGGAACCTCCATATGCTGCGGGTGCGGCCCTCAAAAGTCAAAAAAAAAAAAAAAAACCTTTGGTGCCATTTTACTGAAGTTTCAGTAAGGAATGCAAGTAGCTAAGTGTATGTTTAATCTGCCATCTTCACTCAAAAGTCTTACAAAGTTTTTTAAGATGAACATTTGATGCTGAAGAAGACACAGTGAAATAAGTACAGTGCTGGAAGGGGACCAATAACCTGCTCTCTGGAAAGCAAAATTGCTAATATATGCCTAGAACCTAAAACATTCACATCCTTCAACCCAATGATTCCTCTGCTAGGATTTTAATTTTTTTTTACATTTTTTTAATATAGTTGATTTAAAACCTCTGCTAGGATTTTAGATTAATGTGGAGACAATTAACATCCTAACAATATTGAATCTTCCCATTCATGAATCAATCCCCACATTTATTCGGGTCATGCATCAGTTCCCACCTCCAATATATTTTCTTCTCAAATCTATTCCTACTTAGAAGCAACATCAATGTTTCTTGTTTATATTACCATACTAGACCCCATTACCAACCACTAGAATTGTCTTCCACCAAAATACAAATCTGACCATGTAATGCCCCTGTTGAGAACTCTTCACTTGAATTCCCATGTCCACATGATAAAAGTCATGGCCCCAACAGGCAAACTCTCACTCTTCCTTCAAGTGCCACCACCTCTACATTTGTAATGCTTTCCTGATCCTCCCTCCACCCCTGCCTTCCTAATTACTCAGTCTGTTGTTCTTCTGTAGCACCTCTATCATTTTATTCCAGTTGTTTACTCACCTCTGTCCTGTACTCAATACATGACTAAAGGCAAGGATTATTTTATTTGCTTTCAGGGTGTTGACCAGAGGCCTTGCACACAGAGGAAGTTGTAGCAATATGTGGTGAATGATCCAGTCCTGGCCTTAATTTTATAGATGCGAAAACTGAGTCCTAGAGAGACCTCAAGTAGCAGAGCAAGAAATAGAACCTATTGTTCCTGGCACCCTCATTTCGGCAATGTTACTATTTCCTTTGCAGTTTTTTAAAAAAAGCTCTACTCACATTCTGCAGCTATTAAATGGTGATCCACAAGTCCATCAACTGGTGAATGGACAAACAAAATGTAGTATACCCATACAACATAATATTATTCCACTATAAAAAGGAATGAAGTTCTGAAAGATGCTATAACATGGATGAACTTCAAAAGCATGCTAAGTCAAAAGCCAGACACAAAAGACCACATATTATTCCACTTATATAAACTATTTATCAAAGGCAAATCTTTAGAGTCAGCATATTAGTAGTTGCCTGGGACCAGGGATTGGAATGGAGAATGACTGCAAAAGGACAAAAGCGATCTTTTGGGGGTGACATAAATGTCCTAAAACTGGATTGTGGTGATGGTAATACAACTGTAAATTTTCTGAACTATGCACTTAAAATGCGTGATTTACGGTATATAAATTATATTGCAATAAAGGTGTTTTTCAAAAAAAGATGGTTATAAACAATTCATGGAGAGGAAGCAAAAATCATTCTAGACCAGTATTGTCCAAAAGAAATTACAGTGCCAGTCACATATGTACTTTTAAATTCTCTAGTAGTCACGTCAAAAGAGTAAAAAGAAACAGGTGAAATTAACTTCAATATTTTTTTTTAGGGCTGCACCTGTGGCATATGGAGGTTCCCAAGCTAGGGGCTGAGTCGGAGCTACAGCTGCCAGCCTATGCCAGAGCTACAGCAACATTGCAAGATCCGAGCCACGCCTGCAAACTACACCACAGCTCATGGCAACACTGGATCCTTAACCCAGGGTTAAAGATGAGTGAGGCCAGGGATCGAACCCACAGCCTCATGGTTTACTAGTCAGGTTCATTTCCCCTATGCCACAATGGGAACTCCAACTTCAATATGGTTTATTTAGCTTAATATATCCATTATATTATCATTTCAATATGTAATTTCTATACTATAAGTATTAAATAGATATTTTACATTCTCTGCTTCATACTACATCTTGAAATTCAACATTTGTTTTATATATACTTCCAGTACCTTTCAGTTGGGACTAGCCATTTTTCAAGAGTGCAAGAGCCACATGTGGCTAGCGGCTACCAATTGGCTAGTGCCATTTTAAATCATTAAACTTAACAAAAGAGGTTATAAATTCCATACACTGATCACTACTATGTCAAAATCTACATAAAAAAGATGGAAACATAACAATATGTAGAAGAAGTAGAGATAATCTATTTCCATTTTTTTTGGAAAGAGGGATGTTTCCTTGATACTGAAATTAATACCCACACCATATATCTATATCTATAAAAAGAAATGGCCTTCTCTCACCAAAGGGGAAGGCAGGCGAGGTGGGGGTAGGTGGCCAAAGATAGCTCTGAGGGAGCTCCAGCTGGCTAAATTGAAACCTGCCAACATGTGAATATGAAAATCAGATGCCCTGGATTGAGGGGATACTCTGAGGTCCAAAAAGCCTGGAGATGCTGGGAACTACCTATAGGAAGGGCAGGGCAGACAGAGAGTAGGGTGGTAAAGCAGCAGCTGGCTAGAGCCATGAGCAGGAGAAATGCTGTGGAGGTGGAAACAAAGGACACATATCTAAAAGTCTGTGATAAAAGTTTTTTTGAAATGTGGTAAGGGTTAAATAGCTACATATTTATATAATTATAATTATGTATATATATATGGATCTTAGCTGTATGGATCCTTAAGGAGAACCTTGTTCTACTCTTACAAGTCTCCTTGATATTGTGGAAAAGAACTGATGCTATGCTGTGGGTCAGGAAGAAAGGAGTCTAAGGGAAGGTCAGACTCAGTGTCTATTTTTGAGAAGCTTATGGTCCTTGATCATTTTCACATCTCGAGCCCTGTAATTACTGAATGGAGTGAGGTAGAAAGGGAAAGGATACTCCCCCTCACTTCCTCAAGTGGAGGAAGGTGGCCACAACTGTGGTAGAATGTTGTTTCTTCTAAATACCTAGATACCCTAATCTTTGATTAGTAACACTAAGATATGTAATAAAAAATACTACTCACAGATTATATAGTATACCAAAACAAGCTGAAGGTGAGAAGAAATTCAGGTGAGGACCACTTGACCTAGTCCACAGTCCTACTGTACAGATGACCAGGGATTTCAAGGAGAAATTAATTCAGAGAGTACTGACTATCTACCATGTCCCATGCATTAGACTAAGTAGACTAAGTGGCAGGACAGCCAAGGCTGCTGGGGCAGGCATGTTTGAAGGAGATGGGGGAGGATTAGCAGCAGAGAATAAGACTCAAAGCAGAGGTACTCACCCCTGCTCTTACAGGATTGTTGATCAGGTTGTTTTAAGATTCATACTAGAAAACTGGCTGATGCTATTCAATTTTAGAAATTCCCTGGAATATAAAGCCCTTTATAGGTAAGCCAGGTTGTATACCCTGAATGGGAGAGAAGTCCATAGAGAAGGAGAACAGGACAAGCCAGGACTCTGGGTTCAGCTTTTTTTTCTTTTTTTAAATGCTGAAAGATACTGGCACTTTTTTTAAGGTTACTTTTTTACCCCAGCTTTACTAAGATATAATTAACATATAATAACTGTGTAAATTTAAGGTATACAACATGTTGATTTAATACACTTATATATTGCAAAATAATTACCACCACAGACCTCTGATCTGTTAAATAAGTAAAAAGACCTACCTACTGCTTGGAGAACGGTTACAATATGGAGGGTACAGCAAAGACTGGTAGTTGTCCTCCTATATTTATTCTTACCCTCTTTCATAATAACATAACTTCCAATTTGTGGCTGGTACATGACCATCCTTAATAAAAATTAGATTTTCCAGTTTTCCTTGTAGCTAGATGTGGCCATGTGACTAAGCTGTGACTAACAGGAGATGAATGGAAATGATGTATGCCTTTAGAAGTTAAGACGACTTGTCTTGCCTGGTCCCCCCTACATTTCCCTCTCCCACTGACTGGAATGTAGATGTGGTAAGAAGCCTTCCCTAAGGCGCTGCTCTCAAACACCTGGCCCAGAGCGCACATCATCACATTGTATATCTAATCACTATTATTTTGGGTCTCTATTAGAGCCATCAAACCTATAGTCCAATTTAGAAAGAAAAGGAATGAGAAAGAGACAGGGGTAGATTCCAGACAATCACCACCACTACCACCACAAGTCATCACTAACTCATTCCTACCCCTTGCTCCTGTTTCCTGGGTACTCACCGGCACACCATGGGACATGAGGGTGTTGGGATTCATGAGGGTGACAAGTTGGTGCAGAAGATCAGGCTGGCTATCAAAGAGCTCAGGTGTCAGCTTCTTCATCACCTCTTCCAAATGTTCTGCTGCAAGTGAGGGTACCCCATACCAGGTCTTCGGCTCACCCCTGGCCAAATAGAAAGGGGACAGTCAGAGTGGGCACACCTGTGGTACAGAAGGAGCCCCACTCTGACTGTTTCCCTGGCTTCCCAGGACCCCAACTCACCAATGGAGGTAGTTAATGGAGTAACTCCAGTGATCCTCAATATGCCAGCAAAAGGCTGAGAAGACCATGCCTACATAGAGCCAGGGCACCTTCATGCCAGAGATATCTGCATTGATGTGGCACAGTACAGACTGCTCCAACACTGGCATCACATTCAGGTTCCAACCACTTGTAGCATATTCCTGTCGGGTGAGGTATTTGTGGAAAAGGGATGAGGGTTTTGCTAAGATGCTGAGATCTTTAGCCCAGGGAACCTTAATTTTGAAGCCACAGACCTTTCTGAAACATCTAAGAAATACTACAGGTTTTCTCCCAGCCGCTCTCAAATGCATACACACAAAATTTCAATTCACTTCACTTTACTTCAATTTTAGGGAGGTTTATAGATATACCTATCCACCAAATACCTGCAAGTTAAAAGCCCTTGCTCTGGACAAAAATGCATACTTCCCCTTGAAACAGGCCTAGGCCCTCATTTTTTCCCTGCATTTATAATCCCAGTCCCTGAACACTTTTTATGAATGAGCCGGGCACCCTGCCAGGCACGTTCGCATACTTTCTTATTTAATTGTTTGTTTGGTTTTTTTTTCATATGGAGGTTCCCAGGCTAGGGGTCGAATCGGAGCTATAGCCGCCGGCCAACGCCACAGCCACAGCCACTCCAGATCCGAGCCAAATGTGCAACCTACACCACAGCTCACGGCAATGCAGGATCCCCAATCCACTGAGTGAGGCCAGGGATCGAACCCGCAACCTCATGGTTCCTAGTTGGATTTGTTGCCACTGTGCCACAATGGCAACTCCCTCTTTTGTTATAAAATTCATGAGGTGACTACTACCCCCACTTTACAAACAAAAGAAAAAGCCAATCTCATGTCAAGAGATTCTATACTAGATACTAGACTGTGTTCTTTACATACGTCATCCCATCTAAATCTCACAGCAACCACATAAGGCAGGTATAACTGTCCCTATCCTATAGAGATACTGCGTTTTTCAGATACTAAAATAACTTGCCTAAGCTTACACATCTCACATATAACCATGAATCATCTACTCACCTCCTCCTCAGGGGTTAGGTGCCGCTTACTGTCACTGACAGGGAAACCACTACCAAATTCTTTGGAATGGATGTCAGCCCCATACTCAACAGTCACATCTTCCTCAATGCTATTCACCAGCCGCCAGAATTCCTTCTCCACGAGTTCTGTGGGCACCATCTAGGAAACAAGGGTAGCAGATGACCACGGCTCATCACGTCCTGGCCCCATTGACCCAGGAGAGCTAAGACCATCAGGCACCAAACACCTACGACCCTAGCCCTGACACTACCCCAGCCCTCCATCACCTACGTGTACGGGCATGTTGAAGTAATCGGCTTTAAAGGAGTCAGCCATTTCGCCAAAGCTCTGCAGAGTGTATTCCCGGGTAGCCTGCTCAAAGCCAAAGGCTTCGGGGGGGCGCTTACACTCCTGAAACCCAAAGGAGAACATGTCACCAAGGCAGAGGCATAGAGGTGGAGAATCCTCAAAAGCGGAGCTAGAATATGGGGGGTAGGAATAAGGAGGGAGAACAGCCCTAGGTCTGTACTGAAGGCCCCTGAGGCAGGCCTCATGTCATAGCTCTACCTTTTTCTCCTAGCACTTCAGTGTAGTCGGTCTCTTCATTCCCCACACGTATTTCTACCATGGTTTTACTCTTCCTTCAGGGCTTTAGTATCTAAACCACGGGCTCTGACTTAAACATACTACCCTATGCTCTTCTGCCACTTTTTCTTTCGAGATAAAATGTGAGTTTATACAATGCTTAGAGAGGTTTTTCTATGCCCAGACTGGAACTACAGGCCTGGGAACATGTCACCAAATACTCTAGTAGCTTGGAGGATGGGAAACTAATGCACTAGCTTCCAGTGTCAAACTCCACACTATTCCTGTTCTTTACTGTCTCAGTAGACAGGATATGTCTAACTCACTTGTTCCAAAGCTCACGGTTTTAGATGAGAGGTGTGTGTACCCCAGAGTCAGGCAGACCTCCTGCTCCTGTCTGAAAACAATGCCAATTTGGTCCACTGACCCACCGCCACTTAGAGAAGCATGCCAAGAAGAGCTGATAGTCTTTGTTGTCAAGATACTGCTGGTATCCAAACTCCTCCCTAAAGGAATCCCCACCACTACTAAGGCCATTACACACTGCCCTGGTCTCCTTCCTCATCTGTCTGTGTTTGTGTGAATGCACATGCACACCTGGTCTCTAAGACCACAGCTGTCTCTCTAAGATAGGGCAAGAGACTATCGATGTCTACTCTCCAGAAATCCAGAGAGATAGAGATGAGCACCTGGAATTTGGATGAAGGAAGGTAGGAGGCTCATGAAACAGACCTGGCAGACTTCCCAGGCTCTTAGCCCTCACTGCTGCTTCACCTGCTTTCCCCGCTGCCTCTCTTGTACTAGGTACATTCTCCCCATACACCCTTGCTCTTGCAACCCTCCACCCACCAAGGGCTCTAGAAAGCCTGCCCATCTCATGTAGTTAAAGTCTACAACATTGCAAACCAATCTAATTATCACAACAGAAGGAAAACGACTAAACATTATACCCACATGATGGGACCCCTACAAGGAAAAAAAAAATCATACCCGTGAATAATTTAATTATACAGAAAAGTGATTATAAAGTAACAAATGAAAATGTGCAATAAGATCCCAAACTTGTTATATAAGATAGTTATATATATGCAATAATGAAAAGATGAGAAGAAAATATACCAGACTATTAATAATGGCTGTCTCTAGGTGGTGTGATGATACGTAATTTGTCTATTTTCCAAGCTTTCTAAAAGAAACAAAGAATACAGAACTTGGAAATCAAAATAACATTTTTTCCTTCATATTCCTGTCCTCCAAATCTCATTGCTGACACCTTCTCTTATTACTACCCTCAGTCATCTTCCTCTTCCTCTGGACTTCTACACCTGAGTTTTTGAACAAACAACTTAACATTTGATTATACATCTTCACATACAATGTCTAACCATGACTCTCACAACCCCAGGCGGTCTGAGAGCTCCCAGAGAACACAGGGTAAGTGTCCTCCTCTTCTTTCTCCCAAAGCTGTGCCTCTAGCCTAGCCCCACCCTAGGGACCCAAACAGAAGCCTGTGGCTGAGCTAGGAGGCTGCTCTAAGACCAGATGAAGAAAGGCAAAGACAGCCTATGAGGCAAAGACTGGGGCTAGGAAGTCCTTACCGCCATGACACACTTTGGGCACCGCCAAACACCCTTGGGAATCTCAGGCAAAGGAGGCAGCAAGCAGAAGATGTGGTAGTTGTCATCACAGCCATCACACAGCAGGAGCTTGTCGTCCTCATCCCCTCGGGAACACATCCGGCATACATATGACTCAATCTGCCAGGGGAGGGAGGCAACAGTTCATTAACCTAAGCCCTGTGCAGCCTTTCAACCACCAGACTCCTCTAGACAGTAACCTAGTCCACAGAGATCTCCATTAGAAACCCACTGTACTTGCTGGCTGGCTGATTCATGGCCCTATACAGGTCAGTCATGCTAGCTCTGGAGTTTAACTACGTGCATGTACCATCTCCCCCAAATAAACTGGGAGAGCTCTGACAGCAGAGTCTATCATTCAGTCTTGAATCCCTCATTTTTATTCATTCAATAAACACTGAATACTTATGCTCAACATTATGCCAGACTCTGCAGTACAGTGATAAATAAGACATGGTATCTGCCTTTTCTTTCTTTTTTAAATGGCTGCACCTGTGGCATATGGAAGTTCCTGGGCCAGGGACTGAACCCAAGCCACAGATGCAGTAACGCTGGATCCTTTAACACACTGCACCATGCTGGGGATAGAACCTGCACCTCCGCAGCACCCCGAACTGCTGCAGTCAAATTCGTAACCCACTGCACCATGGCAGGAACTCCAGCATCTGCCTTCTAAAGGCATGCAGTACTCTAGAGGCACAAGTTCATAAAAATTAAAGGACAGTGTGGACACTGCCAATAGCAGCCTACAAAAGGGTACTATGGGAACCTAAAGGAGGAAGCATCTGAATCAGCAGGAAATAAGTAGAGACAGCCCCGAGGAAGAACTTCACTGAAAAGGTGATGTTTGAAGCTGACTGGAACCTAAAGGTAAACTGAAATTTGGCTATGGGGCAGAGCACAAAGGGAAACGCTTCTAGGCAGAAGAAACAGCATGTGCATAGGATGGGAAAAAGAAAGCATGGCACATCTTGGGGGAAAAAAACAAACATACCTACAAGTAGTTCAGTGTGGCTATAGCAGAGTGAGGTGGGCAGTGCTGGGGAATGAGGCTAGAGGTCAGCAGGGACTGGATCATGCATGGTAATGAGAAGCTTAGACTTTATCCTGAAGCAATGGAGAGGGAGTCTCCTTCTCCGCACCCTTCCAGCACTTCATGTTGACAGCACTTGATCACCCTTTCTTGCTCTTTGTTCCATGTGAGTTGGCCTTGTTTCCCCAATTAAGTGAGCTACCTGAGGGCAGGGCCCACCAGGCCCACTTTTCTGCTTAATGCAACCTGGTCCAATGCCATGCTGGGGAAAGGCTCGTTGAAGGGATGAGAAGCAGAACATTAGGAAGTCAGGGCTGGGTCCTTACAAACTGGGCATTGCTGTGGTTCCTCCGCAGCCTCATGGTCATCTTGGTGCAGGGCTCTGGGCTGTGACTCAGCTCCTCCTTGCTCTCCAGGAAGGTCTTGGGTGAAGTTGACTCCACCTTCACATCCCCGCCTGACTCCTCCTTCACCACTACTGTTGGGGGGCACTCAGGCCCTTCCTTATCTGGGAGAGAGAGAAATGACTCTACAGTTCAGGAGGTCTGAATAGTCAGGGCCACCTCCTCTCCCTTCACACTGCCCAGCCTGCCAGGCCTCACCTTTCTTCCGCAGAGTCTTATCCTTGGCCATGAGGCCCAGGCCCATCATCTTGGGGCCTGCCCCATAGATCTGAAGCTTCTTCAGTTCAGGGTTCTTTTCAATGTCTTCCTCTGTGGGTTCCGGCTGTAAGGAAAGAAGGAGATGAATCAAGACTGCTATCTGGGGCAAACTGCCCCATCCTAAAAGAACAATAGCTTGGGACTACATATATCACCTGAGCTCATGGCAGGTATGGGGCATAGGTGGGCCAGAGCAAGAATTCAGATTGCTTTTTGGAGACTGGGATAAGTGAACTCCCTCCTCATCCCTCTATTGGAAAGGAAATAAGAGAGGATCTCAGTTTTTCCAACTGTAAAGTGAGAATATTAACTCCCACATTACAGTTACAAGGGGATTTGAGGATATAAAGAAATCTAAGTGCTCGACGCTACCAGTTAGGTGGCAGTGACTAATATGATCTGGTAAATTACATGCTTTGCTGAGCCCAGGGACAGTGTCTATCTTGTTCTCTGTTGTATCTCCAGTGTCTAGAAGAATGCCAGCACATAAGCTTCTGCCTGAAGCTAGGGTATAGTACAAGGAGAATGAAATCTACCCCTCTGAGCAGAGTGAGTCAAGAAGGGAACAAGACAGGCAAGAACAGCAGACATAGAAAAGATATTATACGAACAAAACCCAGCCCAGACGCTCAGCTGAGAATAGAGGAAGAACAAGAGGGAAGCCTGAGAGAGGCACACTACTGTTAGAACCGAGAGAAGGGAGAGTGGACCAGGGAACAGGGCCTCGGCCACAGGGAGGGCAAGGACTCTACCTCCAAAGTTCTAAGTTAGAAGAAGGGAAATACTCACATCAGGCTGCAGTCTCTTGGCTCGCCGGCCATAACTGTTGAACTTGGAGGGTTGTACAGACTGTCGAAGGGGGATACTGTGGGGTTTATATTCCTTGTCCTTCTCTTCATTATCAAATGGACGTGTGTTGCACTGCTGGGGACAGGTAAGGGGTAAGGGTCAGGGCATGGGGCCCCAGCCCCTAACAGCAAAGACTTCTTCTACCCTCGCCCAATGGCAACCAAAGCTCTGGTTTCACCCTCCTCCCCACAACCTGCACCAATAGGTCCTATTCAAATGGTGTTTACCACAGATACCAGCACACACTTTGAGAATTCTCATGCCTTTATTTATGCTATCCCTCCTTCCAACCACCTCCCCTCAACCACCTCCCCAACTAAATCAGACTTCATCTCTTCCCAGACCTCTCCAGGTCTCCAGTCCACAGAACCAGTTCCACTAAGAACAAGTGTGGCAGGAAACTATATTCAGTATCCTGTGATAAACCATAATGGAAAAGCACATGAAAAAGAATATGTATGTATAAATGAATTACTTTGTTGTATAGCAGAAATTAATACAATATTATAAATTAACTATACTTCAATAAAAAAAAAAAAAAGAACAAGTGCAGAAATCTGCATCTAGTAGGGGAAAGCCTCTTCCCACCCCACCTTGGTTTGGCATCCTTACCACCAGGTTGGCTCCAGACTGGTACATCTCATAGGGGTAAACAATGCGTTCATAGTGAGAGCGTAGCAAAGAGCCAATGTTCTTGCCTGGTGGGTAGTTGAGGCGCTGGGCCACCCGGGCCCACCGACGGTCCTTGCAGATGGCTTCATAGCCACCTTCTTCCACCACGATCTGTAAGGACAAGCAGGAAGGACATGGATGTGCTGTGTGTATGTACATGAGGGAGTAGGCCTGCAGAAAGGACATGAAAACAACTCCAGCCCCTCACTTCATTGGGGGTTACCCCCTCCTACCTCCACCACTCAGACTCAAATTGCAGCAAGAGATGCCAAGAAGTTCTGATGACAGCTTGTGTGCTACCGGGCTGTGCCCCTTCCATTGCAGCCTAGAGATCCAATATCCAAACCAAGGGGGCCCCCAGAATACCAAGGATATTAAGGTGTGGGGTGGGGAAGGGTTTGAGAAAAACCTGTTCTTACTTTGCTGAGGCTGTAGAGGTCCAAGATCCGCCGTTCTACATTGGGAATCTTTAAGGAGGAGCCCTGGATTTCCCAGAATTTGGCAATCTGATCCAAGTAGTTCAGTTTCACTCTCGTCTGGGCCTGGAGAAGAAATGGCTCAGAGAGGCTGGCCTCCCCTTTACCTGACCCTTGTCTTCTGGCCTAATCTTAGGGGAGGAGAAGAGATACAGAGCAGTCTACTACCCGGGGCCTCTCCCAGTGAACTGGATCCCCAACTCTAGGCAGTGCTTAGCCCACCTTTCATCTCTGCCACCTTCCAGTCAAGAGGAGAAGCCCATGGTCCCCAAACAGAGCAGGTCAGGTCACAACAGCCAACACCTTACATATGTACTCTTTCAATCTCCCTGACAGGGCTGTGTGAGTATCATCAATTTCTTGTACAGAGAGTCCTTGCTTCCTCAAGTCACATAGCAGGTACCAAGAATGTTAAGATACCTCAAGTTTTTGCTTTTCTTCTAATGATTTGCTGTATAGTCTTGAGTAAGTCAATTCTACTCTCGGACCATTTTCTGATTACAAGAGAAATAAAATAACTGTCCAGTCCACTTACCCCAGAAGGGCAGACTTATGAGAGCAACAGTGAAGGCCCCCTGAAAACTCTAGAACTGTATTTAAGCTCTGCATGTTTCAGAGAATGAAGGCTCCAAAAGAGAACATTCAGCTCTGCATATACGCCAATAAATTTGTTCCATGGTGGCTGAAGGGTGGGACTGCATACTAACGCCAGAGTGGCCTAAAGAACTAAAAGTGTGTACCAAAGCAGCACTGGCATCTGCCCTATCCAGGACCCAACGTGGGCCAAAGGTCCTAGGAACAAGGCATGTGCACCATGCTTTTCTGAAATCTCAGTGACCGACCCAAGAAGGGCTCCCCAAGGCCCCAAGTCTATAACCACCTCACCCTGTTCAAGAAGTCTTGGTTCTGGGGAGAACTTATAAGTAAGTCATTACATTTATTACCTTGCTCTGATCCCATTGGGGGAAACAGGGGCAGTTCTTTCACAGATGAGAAAAAGTAAGGTCTATTTGAGGAAAGAAACATCCTATGGCTTCTTTGCTATGTGAACCCCTAAGGGGCCAGGAACCCTGCTCTCTCTCAACCCCTTAGCTTTCCAAGCCTGGTCTCATTTCTGGCCTTCCCCCTCATTAGCCAGCATGATCTCTAGAAAACCTGTCCCTGGCCCATGGTACTTGACACCCTGCCCTAGCTATACCCCTAACAGATCTAGTCAAATACATTTATTTTAGGAATTTGTATCCCTTATAAGAGGTTTTTGCCCTGACCAGAAGAGCACCTAGACTGACTCTAGAACAGTGATTCTCAATGAAGGGTGATTTCACCCTCCAGGGGACCTTTAGCAATGCCTGGAGACATTTTTGGTTGCCATAACCGGGAGAGGGTACCAAAGCATCTAATGGGGTAGAGGCTAGGGATGTTGACAGACATTATACAATGCACAGGACAGCCTCCACGACAAAAAACTTATCTGGCCCAAAATGTCAATAGTGCCAAAGTTGAGGAACTGTGGTTTAGAAGACAAGTAAACTTTTAAGTTATGGGTATTCGGTTGGGCTTAATACTCAACCCCACATCCCCAGGCATATAGTAAGGCTTGTGAATACATTTTAATGAGGGAGAGGAGTGATAGCATAATTCTAACCTACATCTTCCATGGAAAACTCCAGAACTTTACCTGGAACTGGCTTAAGGGCATCTACTCTCATTACCCTGGGGCATTATCAAGCCTTTAGTGGAGAACCTCACCTTACCCATGCAAAGGGCCTGGACTTCCTGCACAGAACACAAGGGAGAGGGAAAAGCCTACCTGCCTAACACTCTATCCAAGTTTGTAAGCATTCCAGCTTCCACACAGACAGACCAGTTCTTACGTTGTTCCCGCCCATCCACCTCATCTCCCATCTTACCAAACACCATGGAAGGAAGGTAGGAAGCACAAGGCTATAAATGAACTGGACAGATGAGGCCACATTCAGCTGGCCAAGCAAGAAAGGGTCTCAGCTAGTCCCATAACCATATTTCTCTTTTGCTGACCCAAGTAGGGTAGGTTAGTTTAAAAGGGAACGTTAGAAGGAAACTTTTGTGGAAAAGGTACATACTCTGCTTTGGGATCAGGGATGCTAAATGCCCCTGTTCTTGGTTATATTCAGAGCTTTAAAGCTTCCTCCATGCCCTCCAGGCAATTTCACAGAAGACAGAATAAAGGCCTAGTTAGGGAAAGTACTGTAGCTGGAGAAGGTGGGAGGGAAGTGGGATCAGAGCTCAGGTACCCATTCTCCCAACCCCACCACCAGCTGCTAGTCTTCTCACCTCTAGTTCATTCAGTCTCTGGATTCGGGGAGTAAACCTGAAGTTGTCCACTTCTACAGCAAACGGTGGCTGCCAGTCCTGGGTGGGTACAGAAGGAAGGGGAGTAGGGTTATTCCAGCACAGTGCAAGACCAGAGGACACTGAATGCAGCTCAGCATTCATTCATGCCTTCCCAGACCTCCAGCCACTCCAGATCTTTTAACCTAGCAAACACTCAACCCCAGCACACAACTCACAACTGGGCTTTAGGAGCCCCTCAAGACCATACCCAACATCCCGCGCACATACTATGGGAAATGTCTGAGTCCCTCCTCACAGTACAGTACGAAGATTTTAAGAAACAGAGAGATGGGGCCCAAAACAGTTGACCTCAAACTCTCCCTATGCTCACATTAACCACTCGTTCCCTAGGCATGTGCTGTAGGACACACAGTCTGGAAGTACCAGAAAGCACACAGACCTAGAGTCAGAAGACCTGGGTTCATGGGGTTTTTTTTTTTTTTTGTCTTTTTTAGGGCCGCATCCAAGGCACATGGAGGTTCCCAGGCTAGGGGTCCAATCGGAGCCACAGCCACCAGCCTACGCCACAGCCATAGCCACGCCAGATCCAAGCTGCATCTGCAACCCACACCACAGCTCACAGCAATGCCGGATCCTCAACCCACTGACTGAGGCCAGGGATTGAACCTAAAACCCCATGGTTTCTAGTTGGATTTGTCTCCGCTGTGCCACAACGGGAACTCCCTGGGTTCATGTTTTAGCTCCACTACTTACTAGATACGGAATTTTACATTTCTGAACCTGTTTTCTCAACTATAAGATAGGAATGTGAACTCTTGCCCTGGTTTCCTCATAAGATTAATATGAAAAAATTAAACTAGTTTTCAAATGAAAATGTTATTCAAAGGAATCATCACTAAGACTTGACATCTAAGGCTGACCCCACTACCCAATACACATACAGGGTAGCTCAGCTCCAATTTGGGCAAGATTTAAAGGTTTGGGTCTTTAATGTCTGTTCTCTCAGTTTTAAAGGTCTGGGACAGACACTACAGGGAAGAGCAAGGAACAAGGAGCAAGAATCTGCACCACTTGCCTGGTCAGAAAGGTTTCCTGGGGGTCCTCTCTCAAACACCTGCCCAGTACAGGAACAGAAAGGGGAAGAAGTGGGAAGGGGGGGATTCTAAGTGCTGGGATGCCCCACTGACTGCCATGATAAAGACTGGGAAGATTTGGAGAGGAGGAGGGAAGTCAGGTGATAATAAAGGTAAGGGAGACTCTGCCCTGCCAAGCTGGAGCTTGCTGTGTCCTGCCCAAAGGGCAGCTGTGAAGAGCCTCCTCCCCAATGCCTTCCCCACCCGTCCCCCCACCCCACCCCCACAACCTCCCATGTAGTCAGTCCTCTCCTCCCCAGAGCCCTGACTCCTGCTGGGGTGACAAAAAGTACCCGGAGTAACGTAGCCTACTGCCCTCATTTAATAAATGGGGAAGTGAGGCCCAGACAAGTAATGTGATTTCTCCAGAATCATATGTTGAGTTAGTGGTAGAGTCAAGACTAGAACCCCCGTCTTCTGACCTCCAGTCCAAGGCTCTTTGCACTACACCAGGCTATCAGTGTTCATGCACACATGTATACATATAGAAGGGGGGAGGGGGACAGTAAAAAAGAATAAAAAAGCTGGTGTCTTCTGTGTGCACACTTTTTAGAACAAGGGCCAGAGGACTCATACTTGCATGCACACATAGTCCCCACCCCCATTCCCCCAAAGCGGGTAGCAAACACAGAGAACTCAAAATAAAACAAAATAAAACCCTAAAATGATATGGCTCAAGCCCAGACAAGCTCCCCATGCCCTCTCGCCTCCCATCAGTAAGGCACTCACTCCCCTCAGTACAGGTAAAACAGGTAGAGAAGTGCTCAGACCCAAAACTCCAGGCACCTTTCTTAACTGCTGAATCAAATTCTAGGTAAGAAGTGCAACCACCAAGCAACCTGACAGGAAATGGCAGGACTGGAATCCTAGAGCAGGAGCTATGCTTGCAACAGATAGCTGGGGAAGGTCCAGCAAATCTCCCTGCCTGGCTCTCCTGGGACCTAAAGTTCACTCATCGGGCCTTTAGTCCCATACTCCTGTGTGCCAAATACTCAGTATGTGAGTATTATCAGAATGGTGATAAAAAGGTTGGCTACATTCAAGGCCCTTCCAAGCTCCCCTGGGTCTACTCCAGGATAATAACACTCTCCTTGCACCCATCTTCCTCAAGAGTAGCAGTCACCTGACCAGCAATTCAGAACTCAATCACCCTTCTCCCACCCTTCCTCAGGCAAACTTCCAATTTCCAAGCACCCGCCCATACAAAGGTTCCCACCCTGGCCCAAGCACCACTTGGGTGAGTGCTTTAAATTCCAGCCAGAAGTCCCAGATGCCTAAAGGAGGCCTAGCAGCAGCCCCACGGGAGGGGAAAACAGAACAAAACCGGAGAGAGAGCCAGGTCTCCTAGATTGGAGGGAAACACGGTGTTGGGAGAGAAGAGAAGCATAACAAAGGATGGCCCCCTGCAGGAAGGACGACAGACAGAGACAGACACAAACACACACACCCCGGGGACATGTCACACTTCTCAATTCCTGTCACCCAAGGAAGGGTAACAATACCTGCATGAGGCCAGCCTGCCCCAAGAAGTCCAAGATAGAAAAATGGGATAGAAAATTCAAATCTCAACTGTCCCCTATGTCAGATATGCCTCTTTCCCACACGCCTGCCAGGCCACTTCAGGGAGTACCTTCTTGAGGCTGCCCAGGACTCCAGCCTCTCCTTTCTGCTAGCCTTACTGACCTCTCACTACCCACTGCCACTCCCTCACCATGGACAAGGATACCTCAGAGAACTGTGGCCAGATTCCAACAAGGAAGAAATTAGCTTACCCAACACCTCCCAGAGGATCCATCTGAAACCAGCCTAGATCTGTGGCTGAGCACCAGAAAGCACCAAGCTGAATAAAAAGGCCTGTGGTGCCCTCCTCAGGTGGCAGTGAGGTTTCCCATCCGGTTTCAGCCAGGAGACACCCACTCAAAAACACCCTGTTCCAGACAAATTCAATTCCTGCCGGTGGAACCCCAAGCGGTGACTGAACAACATATATCCTTTGCCCTCCATGCTAGCAAGGTGGCAGCCTATCCTAGCCCCTGGGGGACTCCTCCTGGCCTGAAGCCAGGCCTAGGAGCAAAGATATGCCCTCTGTTCCTGACCTCTAGGAATCAAGTGTTTTAAAGGAGGCAGACTTCCATAGGTCCATTCTGTTTCTGGGAGACCAAGAATAGCTTATCCTCTGGGACTTCCTACATCCTGGGACAGATCCGAGTAGAAATCATACCCCACCCCAAGCTGACTGATCCAAGACTCTCCATAGAAGTCAAGCCTAGAGAAGTGATGTGCAGGAAGGGCCCAGATAGCACCTTCAACTGGGAAAAGAAGGGGACAATTCCCTGAACCATCTCAAGGGAGCCAGACAGAATATTCCCTGTGAGACAGATTTCCTGACTGGTCTACCAGGCCAGAATATTATCATATATAGACTGAAATGGCCTGGCACGGTTTGAATAAATATGAGTCAACCCACATAGGAGCAAACCAATGACCACATCAAACACCTTCACAGTCACAATAATTACCACTTATCTAGTACCTATTACACACAGACGCTACCTAGTTTCATCCAATTCTCGAAATAAGCATTCACGGGACCTATTTCACAGGCTCTGAGAGATTACGTTACTTGTCCAAGGTCACACAGCTGGTAAGCCGCAGAATGGAGTTTTGAACTCAGAGCTGTGATCTTCCCACTACACCACGCTGCCTGCCTTAAGAGAAGTGATACCAGTAAATAGGAAAAAAGCCTTATTTAGTGCAGCCTTGACCTAGGCAGTTTGGGATAACCAAGAGATGTGCGGGGAGCCTCTCCGTGAACTCTCCCCGGGCCACTAAGCATCCCTGTCTTGAATCTCACTGATTCTGAAGGGCGAGGTGGGAGTGGGGGTGTGGGTCTCTGACTAGGGGCCCTCAGCTCACGAAAGGACCCCTGGCCCCAGTACCCTTTCTCCCACCTGCGTCGCATCCACAACGGTCCCGGCCACCCTATCTCCTCACACTTCAAGCTGCCCTCCGCCCCAAAACTTCTCCGCCCGCTATCCTAGTTCTTCATCCCCGGCCTGTCCGCCCGCAACCACCAGCCCAGGGCCTTACCGCGGGTGGGCGGATCTTGCAAATGCCCGACTTCTCGGCGATGGGCCTGATTTTCGCGATGTAGCCGAGAGGGTCTCGGAACTCCGCCCAGCTAGGCTCGAACACTGGGCACTCCGGCGGCGGTAGGAAGTCGTCTGACCCCGGCTCCATGGTGGGTCTTAGGACTGGAAGGCTCGGACCGCCCTTAAGGGCTCATGGCGGACACCGCTGTATGAAGCCGAGGCACTGCTCGGAGACTAGGCCCTAAGCGGGGCGGCCGCCGCCCGCCGAGGGCCCAGGGGGCGTGTAGCTGCCACGCTCTCAGAGGCTCAGGCTGACGCTACGGCTATTGCCTCTTCGTCTTGCTCCGTTCCTTCCAAACTGTACCGCTGCCTCCCAACTACCGCTGCCTTCGCCACCACAGTTACCTCCCAACCGCCGGGGCCTTCATCGCCGCCGCCGCCATCTTGGTTTGTCAGCGTCTCCCCCCTCCCCTCACCACAACAAACCGAATCCCTCCGCGGGATGGCCCTCCGAGCCTCGTCTATCTTGCGTGAGACCGAGCCCTAGGAAGCCTTTATCTCCTGGGGACTGAGCTGAATAGGCAGGCGTGGGTTCCCTATCAGGAAGCGGGAACTCAAAAGTGACTCCCAGACTGAAAGAAAATAGTCCGCCTCAGCGGCGGAGGAGCAAAGTTGTAAATAACTGCCGGATCCTCTTTCCGGATGGACCGGCGGTGCACGTTTAAAGGCCAGTGGTGCGCATGCGCGTTATAAAAGCAAACCGGAAGAGGAGCTGGCGTTGGTGGGTGGTGGACCCAAACTGGCACCTCCTCGATGACCTCAGCCCTGGAGCGAGCCCCGCCCCAACATGTTCTCCTTCTCCCGGGTCTTTCCGGTGTGAGCCACAGTGGGCGGCTTCGGGCACCTGATTGCAAGAGGCCCTTTTCTGCCGGTCGGCAGGGTGGGAAAAATGTACAGAGCTCCCAGCTTTAGGAGCTGATAGCTCTAGGGCTTTGAAACAAGAAAGCCGGGAGGCTGCTCCCTTCCCAGGGATTGCGGATTTTTAGAATCCTGGGTCCCGAAGAGAGGAAGGAAATATTTATTTTGTCCGAGTTTGCGTGTAGATGGGGCTCTCAGAGATGGGGCTTCCATTTCTCAACCCCAGAGTCATTGTCAGCATTTTAATGAACACTTTCAACTGTTCTGTATGCGCTTTTATTGTGTCCGTATTTATGACATATCCCCCTACAAAATAGTCTGAGAGTATTATATATATTTTAACTATCGAATTTTAGCAACAGTATATTTATCACCTACCAGTGCCCACCGTGGGAAGCACTTAGTGTTTGCCCATTTGGGAGCCTACAGTGTACTTAGCAAATATTTGGCAAGGGGGTTTTATTTGTTGTATACAGTTCCTGTCATGAATTTGAGTACCTACTATGTGTACATGTTTGTGAGCGGTTTCTGAGTAGGTTTATTATTAACTACTTTGAGTATCAAACCAGTACTTAGCTCATACATCAGGCATCTACTGCATTTGAGGGTCATCAAGTTATTCATCAGTTGTGGGCCTACAGTGTACAGCTCGAACACCTACTGTGCACATATTAGAGTGCTTGTGTACATGCTGATTAAGTGCTTATTTTGTGTTCCCCATCTGACTGAATTCCTTAAAGGCAGGGAATATGTGCCCTTATACATCCTTAGCACTTGACATGGCAAGCAGAAAGTTAATGTTGAGTAAACAAAAGAAAAATGAATATATTTTTGAGCAGCCTTGGTATATATTGAAAATACTATATATTCTTTTCAAACATTTCCCATGTATATTTAAGCTTCTGCTGTAAGCTTGAATATGTTTGAAGAAGGTGGAGAGAGTCATTTCTTCATTTAGTTAACTGTTCCTAATCAGTTAGGTATATATCATATTGCCAACTCAGGACTGAGGTAAGGGTATCCTCTCCGAAGGAGCAGGGAACATTGGTAGGAGCTCACATCCTGGGGTCCCACCAGCTCTGCCATTTTTAGTTATGTGACCTTGGGTAAGTCCCAACTTCTGAAACCGAATGATGTTGTATGGGGCTGATAACACCTACCTTGTGGGATTGTCATACAGAACCTGGCATTGAGAAGGCCCTCAGTATCTGTAAACTGTTATTTTTATTTCTGAGAGTTGACAAACAATATGTCAAAACTCATTAAGAATCTCCTTTGTGCTAGGCATTGTGCCCCATGATTTCAGATTTTTTTTTTTAATCACCTGAATCCTTAGATTGTCTTGAATGTTTGGAGTCTTTATCCCTACTTGGCTTATGAGGAAGCTTGTCCCAAATAATACAAATAGGAAGTGACATCTCCTATCTAGTCTTCTAGGTGTCAGGGAAACCTCAGCCCCTCTCCACCAGAAACACAGATGAATGACCCAATTGAACAACTGTCTGGATGGGAAATAAAGCTAGATGAGGTGATGCTAATAACAGTAACACTACCCTCTCAAGTGTGTAAGCATCTAACAGCCCACATATCTCTTTCATACCAATTATTTCCCTTAATACTTGCCTTGGGAAAGATGTAGGTCAATTTACCCATTCCATAGATGAGAAATCAAGTTCCAGACAGATTAAACGACTTGCCCACTGTTACATGGGAAGTTGCTGACTCTTGGTTAAATGCTCTTCCTACCATTTGCTCCCACCAGTAACAGAACTAGGCAGGAGAAGGTGAGAATAAAGAAGGCGAGAGAATATGCCATATCCTAGGCTGAAGGAAGTTGGGCCTCAGTGAAGGGCAAAGAGCATGAATTAGGCATCAGGGGACCCAGATTTGGGGTCTAAGCTTAGCCTTCCCATAGCCTTTCTGAGGTCCTTAGTCCAGATACCACTCCCACCATCCTGGAAGAGTAAATAGAAATTGTATAGTCTTTGAAAGCCAGTCAGATCCAATTCATTCATTCTTAAACATTTACTAAATTCTTACTATTCACCAAGCAATTTGATGGACCCTGGGAATATAATGGCGATGAAAACAGACATGATCCCTGCTTTCCTGTAGCTGGCATTCACCCACTGAGATCTACCAAGTACCTCACCTCCCTGAACCTTGATTTTTCTCATTTACCCAATGAGGCTATGTAATCCTTTCCTGACAGGGTAGTTATGAAGATTAGGGATGATGATAACTACCATTCATCAAAGCCCAGCTGCTATGAAATAGGTATTGTTATCCCCTTTTACAGATGAGGAGACTGAAGTTCAGAGAAGCATAAACTTAACGGAAGTCACATGGCTAGTAAGTGGCAGAGTTCAAACCCAGGTCTGACCGCTGTACAATTCTGCCTGTAAAAGTCTCAGATGGTGCTCCTGCCCACGACCATAGTAAGGTGCTCAGGAAATGGGCTCCTTTCTCAACCCTTGGATGTTTCTGGGGGCCAGCCTGAGTCTGGGCACTGCAGGGTTAAGAATTGGGAAGCAGCAGGGAGCTCACCCTGGACTGAGAGCTGGGTTGGCCTTACTCACCCACCTGGGAGAGAGGGTCTGGCATGGAACTGGTACAGAGCAGGGATTGGAAGTCTTGGCTGTGCTCTCGACCATGCTCACCCCACCCATGTTTTCCAGATGAACTGGATGAGAGTGACTTTGTGCCTCACTTTCTTGATTTGTAAAATAAGGTAAGGTCCCTTCCAGTTCTGAAATAGGTATGAGCTGCGAGTTCTTTTTTTTTTTTTTTTTTTTTTTTTTTTGGTCTTTTTGGCATTTCTTGGGCTGCTCCCGCGCATATGGAGGTTCCCAGGCTAGGGGTCCAATCGGAGCTGTAGCCACCAGCCTATGCCAGAGCCACAGCAACGCAGGATCTGAGCCGCGTCTGCAACCTACACCACAGCTCACGGCAACGCCAGATCGTTAACCCACTGAGCAAGGGCAGGGACCGAACCCGCAGCCTCATGGTTCCTAGTCGGATTCGTTAACCACTGTGCCACGACGGGAACTCCTGAGCTGTGAGTTCTAACTCCTAAAGAGCTCTGGAATTTATCCCCTCTTCCCCATGCCTTTTTCTAATCTTCTGCTCCCCATGATAGCCATTTACTATCTCTATACTAGATTATTAAAAGAGCCTCCTCAAGATATCAAGATATCTATGTGAATATATATATGTACAGAGAGAATATAGATGCATATTATATGCTTAATACATATGCATAACAATAAAATGATATATTCAAAAATAATAATTGTAAATGAATTAGGGTAGTAGTGGATTATAACTCATTGACTAAAATAAAAATCCATGACTCCACACAGATATAAATAAATAAAATGGGGGAAAAGGGAAAGCTCTTCCTAGAAAGAATGATGGTGTTAGAAACTCAATAGATGCTCATACTTTTTCCAAATAAAAAAGCAACTCCGGTTCCCATCGTGGCGCAGTGGTTAACGAATCCGAGTAGGAACCATGAGGTTGAGGGTTCAGTCCCCGCCCTTGCTCAGTGGGTTAACGATCCGGCGTTGCCGTGAGCTGTGGTGTAGGTCGCAGATGCGGCTCGGATCCCGCGTTGCTGTGGCTCTGGTGTAGGCCAGTGGCTACAGCTCCGATTGGACCCCTAGCCTGGGAACCTCCAAATGCCGCGGGAGCGGCCCAAGAAATGGCAAAAAAAAAAAAAAAAAAAAAAAAAAAAGCAACTCTCTGCAAAACATAGCTATAACACCTGGTGACCAAATCTTGGTCCCTAAATTCCATTCTCAACCAAAAAGAACAGGAGCTCCTTGAAGAAAAAAAAAATGGCTGATTCCAGACTGGGGCAGGAAAGTACAAGATGCGCCTGGAGCATCTTGTGGTGCCAGAAAATAAGGAAGCACTCAAGGAAAGATGGAGACCTGCCAAAAAGAGCCAGCTTGGAGAGCCTCTTGCTGGCCAAATCTGGGACATTTTGAATATCAAAATAAATAATATTAACTTGCTATAACCCATCAAATATGATAGACAGCCATGAGTTCCTGAGAATATAAATAAATAAACATAGAAGGGAAAGCTCTCTTATACTGAAAAGCCGACTGATCCATGTCAATAGAATGATGGCATTTGACAATCACCATTTGGCAACCTCAGGAATCATCAGCGAATGCTAAAACTGGTGGGTGAAAGTTTGAGGAGTAACAGGATAGTTACATAATTTCAATTCATCTCTCCTCAAGACACTCTTAAATTACAAAGAGAAAAAGTAACTTTACAATGGAGACATTTATGTAGCCCAATGTGTGCCTACCTGGCCTTCCTTTAGTTCCTACCCAGGCCCGGAGGTCTGGCCTGGGTGAGAAACCCTGTTAGTAACAGAGGAATGAGGATGAGGACTACCCGCCTCTGCTTTGGGATGTGACATGCCCACTAGCTAGCTGGGCTGCCCTCTCCCATTTCTTTCTCATTATTCCACTAGCATTACATAGTTGCATATCTCCAGGCCTTTGCATGTGCTGCTCCCTCTGACAAATGCCCTTCTTTACTGGGCTCTTTTTATTTTTATTTTTATTTATTTATTTATTTTTTGTCTTTTTAGGGCCGCATTCTCAGCATATGGAGGTTCCCAGGCTAGGGGTCCAAACGGAGCTACGGCTGCCGGTCCACACCACAGCCACAGCAATGCCAGATCCGAGCCCCATCTGTGACCTACACCACAGCTCACGGCAACGCCAGATCCTCAACCCACTGAGCAAGGCCAAGAATCAAACCCACAACCTCAGGGTTCCTAGTAGGATTCGTTTTCTCTGCGCGACGACGGGGACTCCTACCGGGCTAATTCTTACTCACCGTTCAAGACTCAAGATAAAGGAGCAGTTCCAGAAACACTTCCCTGATCCCCTACCCCCGGCCCTAAGTGGGGTTTTCCCTTTATTTTTTCTTTTTGGGGATGCAACTGGGGCATATGGAAGTTCCTGGGCTAGAGGCTGACTCAGAGCTGCAGCTGCTGGCCTACACCACAGCCACAGCAAGGTGGGATCCCTGTTGCATCTGCAGCCTACACCACAGTTCACGGCAATGCCGGATCCTTAACCCACTGAGAGAGGCCAGGGATTGAACCTACATCCTTATGGATACTAGTCAGGGTCTTAACCCACTGAGCCACAATGGGAACTCTGGTTTCCCCTTTCTTTGTGCCCCCCTTCTGGGCCTATGCTTATATCGTATTGACATTATTCCCCCAGGCTGTCTACTTCTGAGAGTCTTGTCCTGCACTGTCCAATATGGTAGCCACTATCCACATGTGGCTATTGAAATTTAAACTTTAAAATCCAGTTCTTCATTTGCAACTAGCTGCATTTCAAGTGCTCAGTAGCCACATGTGGCTAGGGGTTATCCTACTGGGCAGCACAGGTTTAGGACATTTCCACCATCACAGAGAGACTTCTCAGATAGCACTGGTCTAAGACAAAGGTAAGCACCCCATGAGATCCTAGGACTTTTGTCCTTTGTTTTATGTTATCCATCCTCATCCACATTGCCAAAGAGATTGGCAGTAGAACTCTGAGGACAGCACATGAACTTCTTGTCTTCAGATCCTCCAGGAAACAGGGAGCCGAGGAGCCAAACATCCCTCCACAGTCTGGATGGTGAGTCTCCAGGGAGAGAGGGAGGGTGGGGCAGGGAAGCCCAATGCTGGGACCGCAGTGAGGAAGGAAGGAGGAGGAGAACATAGGAAACAGCCAAGAGAAGCATGAGGAGGTACCAGAGGGGCCCAAAAGCTTGCAGGTCGCATCAATCACTAAATCAACCAAGGCAAAGATAACTTTGAGATTTAGCTTAGAAAGAATTAGTCATTCATTCAAATCAACAGAATTTTAGCGTCATCTGTGATGTGCCAAGCGCTGTGCTGGGCAATACTCTGGACGGAAGTGATTCAGACCAGCGTCATGCTTGTGCCAGCTCTGGCCTAGCAGGGAAGATAGATAATGACATGTGGGATCTCAGAGAATGTGAGCAAGGGTACATTTTGTGAGGTCCTTTAAGCCCATTTCACCAGAGTGAGAAAACCTTCATCAGGGATGTTGGGGGGAGTACATCTGGCAAGGGGGAGACACAGGTAAAATACTGAGCTTGGAAATTAGATACAGGTCTTTTCAGGGAATGGTGAGTAGACGGCCAAAGTGTGGGCGAAAAATGAGGGGGCTACAGAAATTGGCTGGGGCCACATGTTGGAGGACTTCCAAAGGCAAGGCAAGGAGTTTGCGTTCGTTTCTGTAGGTGGCTGACTGCGTCTGGCAGGGGGAAGGCATTTCATAATGCATGGATAAACAATTGCCCTGCAAGATTATTATCCCTATTTTATAGGTGAAAGACCAGCCTCCGAGGGACAAGGTGACTTGCCAAAGGCAACACAGTCAAGACTGTGTAAAAGCTGAGCTTCTGGATGACAAAACCAGCAGCAAGCTGAAGGTGGGAGAAGTGGGAACAACCAAAGGCAGTCCAGCCTGGTCCACCAGGGAAGAAACACAAAAAGCGCTGATTGGACTTGATTCCGGACCAAATGCTTAGATGGCCCCAGCTGCTGCTTTTGCTTAAATGGGCATATGAGGGAGAAAACAAAGACACTGGAACAAGCTGCTAAAGTGGGGCCATCCAAACTGCTCCCTCTTAGAGGCCATTCCCCCCGACCCCATGATATTTACTGACTGCTGCTTCTGGGGACCCTGTTGATCCTAACCAAGAGCCAGTATCCCCTCACCCCATTCCTCCCAGGCGCTCCTGAGATCCAGGACATGATCAGTGGTGCTGGGAACATGTCCACTTCACGGGGAGGTAGTTTTGGGGACTGGAAAAGGGCCTGGACTAGAAGTCAGGAACCATCCCCCCAACCTGCCTTTTTGCTGTGTGACCTTGGGGAAGATCTTTCCCTTCTCTGGGCCTGATCCCTCCTCAGTAGACTAAAGGGAGCCCAGCTACTTGTCATCTAACATCCCAAATACACAGACAGAGCTCTAGAGCTCGGCTTTTTGTTTTTTTCTTAGGGCCACACCCACGGCATATGGAGGTTCCCAGGCTAGGGATCAAATTGGATCAGAGCTGCAGGTGCCAGTATATGCCACAGCCACAGCAACACAGGATCCGAGCCCCTTCTGCAACCTACGCCACAGTTCATGGCAACACTGGATCCCTGACCCACTGAAAGAGGTCAGGGATCAAACCCACATCCTCATGGATACTACTCAGATTCGTTTCTGCTGCGCCACAGTGGGAACTCCCATCTTACACAGAGCTCTTAAAATGAATGTATCTAGCCCCAGCTTCCTGGCCCAGGTCACCCCCCCACCCCCACCCCCACACATCATGCCCTTAAGGACAGAAATGTGGCCAGCTGTGGGGAGCGGGGGAGGGCTCCAGGGCAAAGCCAGGCCAGCCACAGGAAGGGTGAGAATAGATACCACAAGCGTAGAGGAAGTATCCAACCTGTGAAAGAATGAGAAGGGAACTAACTTGCTGAGCACCTACACCATGCTGGCTGCGGGACACTTGTCACTTCATGCCATCATCACAACCCTGTGTGGCAATGGCTTATCACCCCGTTTTAAACTGAGGAAATGGAGACTCAGAGAGGGTGCCTTTCCTGAGTGCACTAGGAAGGGAAAACCCCACAATTTGAATTGGATCAGCTCCAACGCCCAGACCCTTGCAACTCTGTCACACGGATCGTTAATGAAACAGGAAAACCTCCCTCATCCCAAATCCCACCCACCCACCCACAGCATCTCACCCACCCAGCTGCCTGAGCTTCTACCATCAGCACTTCACCTCCCTGGGCTAAGGCCTCTCTCTTCCGGGGCTCCGCTGTGGGGGGAGGGGGCACAAGTAGGAGGCAGAGGCGGGAGGTGAGCACAAGGTCTTTTATGAGGCATCAAATATACATTCTTATGTACAAGGAGGAAAAAAGACAATGCCTAAACCCCAGCTCCTCTCCATACAGCCCCTCCCACTGCTGCCCTCCCCCGTCCCCAAGCCCTGGGGTCCCTGGCCCTTCATACAGCCAGGGTCTGTCTGTCTGTCTGTACTGCAGCCCATGGTGGAGAGGGGAGAGGGAGGCAGGAGCTGAGAAAGGAGCTGGATATGCGGGGCAAGAAGAGGAGCTGGGGCTTGTAAAAAATATATTTATAATAAATAAACAGGGCTGTAAAGGGGCTGGAGAGGCAGCGGAGAGTTTGGTGGACAGAAGGACTCAGGCATCCTGGCTCCCAGCCCCTGCTCTGATGGCTTCCATCTCTGCCTCAGGAAGGACATCTCAGGCTCGTGGTGGCCCTCTGGGAGCCCCTCTCCCCAGGGCTGATGCTGGGTGCCCTGCCCAAGCGAGGTGTGTGTGGGCAATATCTGTAAAGTGCATTGTCTTCAGCTGTAGGTGGGGGTAGGTGTAAGGGGATGGGGGGCATGCAACATGGGTGAGGGAGGGCAGCGCGCCCTTCTCATCCCAGACCTGAGCCCCCCGCCCCAAACCTGTCTGGACTTTGATCAGGATAGGAACGTTGCAAGGAGAGGCAAGGTCCTGAAGCTGAAGAGGTCTGGGCTGGAGCCCATGGAAGACAGGGCAGAGATTGGCTCCAGAAGAGGAAGCCCTGCCTGTCCTGGGGACCAGCAGAAGTGGGGGCCCACCCACCAAGTGCACTGACACTCCACATCCTCCAGCAGGTGGAGACGACGACACACATGGAGGAGGTGGGTGGCCTGGCCCTGAGGTCAGAGAGAGGGCCGAGCCAGCTGAGGTTTGGCCACAACTCTACAGAGCTCCCTCCTAGCCCCCACGCGGCCAGAGGCGCCCTGGGGAAGCCTTCGCCTTCATTGCCCTTCCCTACCAGCCAGAGCTGACGGGGGAGCTCACACCGGCTCGGAGGTCTGAGGCCCCCCCCCAACTAGACCTCTGGGGAGAGGAGGGGGGAGGGTGAGGAGAGGAAAAAGAGGACAAGGATTTCCGAAAGGTCCTCACCACTCCCCAGAGCTCGAGAGCCCTGCATTCAGGCTTCAAGTGGCAAGGAGCCTGGAATCTGGAAGGAAACCCCATGGAGACTGTTGGGGGTTAGAGGAGGGGTCCCGAGGCAGGGAGGAAGTGGGGAGGAGGACATTTCTATGTCTATATATATTTTGGAAAAACTGAGGAAGCGGAGAGGGTGCGAGGGCCCTCTCCTGCGGATTCCCCAGACCTCCCTAGTCCCCAGCTCACATTCTCCGTTCATCAGACCACGGTGCTGATCCGGCTTGGCTTGGCCTTGGGGTTTGCAGTGGGTGGGTTGGCCGTGCCAGGGGGCCCCGAGGCGTGCAGTGGACCGTGGGGGGAGGTGGGCGGCAGGGGCGAGTGCGGGGTGTGGGGTGAGGGTGGGGGCAGGGGTGGGTAAGAGGGGTGGGGTGGGATGGGTGAGTGCGGTGACAAGGGTGACTGGGGGTGGTGGGGGTGGGAGTAGGAGCCCCCTGGTGGCCGGGATCCAGGGCCCCCAGTGGCCCCTGCTGCTGGCATCATCTGTGGGTGGTGGCTGAAGATGAAGTGCTTGGGGCCCTGTTTATGGGCAGGAGGGTGCTGGGGGGCAGGACTGTACAGGGGCAATGGGGAGGTGGGCTGGTGCAGGGGGTGGCGTCCGTGTGGAGCAAACTGAGGGTGTCCTCCGGCCCCCCGTCTGGGAGCTCTGCCTGGCCGGCCCAAGGTATAGTGCTGGGGGCCTGGGACTGGGCCATGGGCGTGGAAGTGGCGATGTGGCCCCACAGGAGGAGCCGAGGCGGGAGGTGGTGGAATGGAGCCCAGCTGTGGCAGGGGCGGGGGCTGCTGAGGTGGAGGGGGGAGAGGGGGTTGCTGGGGTGGGAGGTAGGGCGGCGGGGCCGGGCCTGGTCCTTGGCAATACTGGGCATGCAGGGCCTGGAGCTTGGACTGCCCATCAGGTAGCACCCCCAGGCCACCGTGGCTGTGACCATGGTGGTGGTGGTGGTGATGGTGGTGGGTGGAAGAAGCAGATGAAGAGGAGGCAGAGGCCTGGCCTGCTGGCGGTGGTGGCATCTGGAAGGGCCCCTTGCCCCGCTTGCTTCCAAATAGGGAGCCCAGGAAGGATGAGGAGTTGGAGACGGGCCTCTGGCTCTTGTACTCCTCTGGCGGCGGGGGTGGGGGCGGAGGTGGCATCCTCTGGTGAGGGCGTGGACTGCTAATAACAGACCCCTGGAAGGGGGGAGGGGAGGAAGTCAGGCCAGTCTAGATGTCCTAAACCCCCAACCCTACACTCCACCCGGTCCCTGAGGGCTGGAGCTGGGGAGACAGGACCCCCCACGGCATAATGAAAACCAAGTCACAGTCCTGTACTTGTACATGGAGCACCCCAGCTTGCAGAGCTCTGCTGTCACATCCACTATCTCATCTGAGCCTCAGCTGGGAGAGGAAGAATTAGCAGTACCGCCTCCTCATCCCCACTTTGCAGGCAGGGAGCACGTTAGGCCCAGAGAGACAGAGTGACTTGCACAGGCTCAAAGAGCAGGACTTGGCGGTAAGAGCTTCTCTCGGCCCAACTCCAAAGACATCACTACTCGGAGTCGGCCCTGGGGTTGAGAGGGGGCTTGGGAGAGTGGAAGACAGACTGAGAGACAGGCAGAGTGAGGACAGACAGAGTTGAGGACAGATGGAGAGAGTGGTTGGCTGGGAGAGGCAGCCGCAGGGGTCCCGGCAGGGAAGAGGGGGGAGCAACTGGTCCCCTCCTCCTCTGGGGCTCCACGGGTGGCGGGGGCAGGGCTCATGCAGAGGACGAGTGGGGCAGGAGCTGGCACTTACTTCGATGGTGCTGTCCAGCGATCCCACGCTGTTACGCCGCCCCCGCTTCCCTGCACCCACAAGCAAGGAGCCCAGCGTCAGAGCAGCAACCCCCCCTCCCCACCCTGCTGGGCTCCAGAGCTGGGCACCAGGTCTGGGCCCCTCCCGGGGACAGACACCCCTATTCCCTTTCCCCCATTGAAGAGGGGGAGGTGGGGAGGAGGAGAGGTGGAGAAGGAGGAGCGAGAGGAGGAAAAGATGGAGGAGGAGGAGGAGGAGGAGGAGGAGGAGAGACAGAAGAGGAAAGAGAGGAGAGGTGGAGCGGCAAGAGAGAGAGAGAGAGGGGGGCTGAGACTGTGGCCCCACTTTGCACTCCCTGGCCCAAACCCTGGGCTCCACCTGTTCTGACCTGGTTCCCAGGCCCCCTGCGGCGTGGCGCCCAGGGCTCTGGATGAAGGCAGGGTGTGTGCATGTGTGGCGGGTGCAAGGAAGGCTGGCAGTCAGTGATAGGAGGCAAAGAGGACACCCAGTCCCGTGGCTCCCCAGCCAGGGCAGGGGGCCCCGGGAGACTTGCCTGCATCAGAGAGATCTCGTAGGGAACTGCTGAGCGCGCCCCGTTTGAGCCCATCGCCTGCCCCATACGTGTCCTCCAGGCTGCTTCGGGCCAGCGTGCCATTCACGGAGTCCTTGGCCCCTCCGGGCTGTGAGGCGTTAGGCCGCATCAGACCTTTCTGCTTCTCCAGCTCCGCTGCGTGGCAGTGGGGGGAGACATGAAGCAAAGGTCAGGGACAGGAGTGAGAGGCCACCTGACTGACCCCAGCCCTCTTTGGGCCTCCCGTCTCCTCACTCGCTCTAGACAGCCAAAAATCTAAACTAGAGTCCTGCTCTGCCCCATGGACAGCCAACCTCAGTTACATCTCCTAAGTCTTGCAGCGCCCAGCCCTTCACGCATCATCTCCTCTGGTTCAATCTTCCCTTGTCCCTCTCGGTGCCTGCTCCTCCAGCTCGTGTCCCCTTGCATCTCCCCTCCCCTGCCTAGTCTCTCAAACCACTCCTGCCTTTCAAAACAGAGTGTTACAGCGGCTGCTTTGTTCCCAGGAGGGGCAGGAAGGCCCTTCAAGCCTATGGCAAGAGGCAGTCAATCATTCCAGAGCCTGCTCCATTCTCAGATACCTTGCTCCAGAGCAGGGGGCTCCTGGAAGGACAGGAGCAGAAAAGCAACAGGAATCAGATCCTCTATTATGTGCCAGCAGTATGCTGGGGGCGATGCGTATCTGATCTCTCAATCCTCACACCAGTTCAGAGGTAAGTATGAGCAGCCACAGCTTTCAGAGGAAGAAACACAGAGCTTGCCCAGAGTCATACAGCTGGAAATGGGGGAGCCCACACCCTGGAAGCAGGTCAGAGCCTGTGCCTCCCTGTGGAGGTCACGGAGACTTCTACTTATTGCCCTCCCCTCAGCCTGGCATGCTCACCCCTCTTTCAGAAGGTCTCCAGGGTCTCAAGGATCTGGTGAGCTGAATGAGTGTCCCTGCCTTGCTGAGAAGCAGAGCAGACCCTGAAGCTGTGAAGGCCTCTCACCAAGGAGCTGTCAGCTGCCTCTGTCTCTCTCTGTCTCTCTCTACCTGCCTCTTTTTCCTTAACACGGTATTACTTAACTTCCACTGCTTAGCCTGAGAAGAGAAAACGTAGAGGGCACTGGGAGGAATGAGATGTAATCCCTATTTTCTGTTCTTTCTTTGCCTTTTAGGGCTGCACCCACGGTACATAGAAGTTCCCAAGCTAGCTGTCCAATTGGAACTGCAGCTGCTGGCCTACGCCACAGCCACAGCAACGCAGGATCCAAGCCACATCTGCGACCTACACCACAGCTCACAGCAACACTGGGTCCTTTAACCCACTGAGCGAGGCCAGGGATCGAAAACACATCCTCACAGATACCAGTCAGGTTCATTACCGCTGAGCCACGATGGGAACTCCCATTAATTTCCATTATATAGGATTGAAATGGTTCGAGGTAGTCCCTGAAGGCCAGGAGGATGGGTCCACCGGAACTCAGTTTGGGATGCAGAATGTGTGGAGAAAAGAGAGGCTGGGAAGGGGAGTGACATTTGTTGGACACCTAGGATGTTCAACACGCATGTCCAATGAACATGTAGGATAAATCAGAGTTCCCGTCGTGGCGCAGTGGTTAATGAATTCGACTAGGAACCATGAAGATGCAGGCTCGATCCTTTGCCTCGCTCTGTGGGTTAAGGATCTGGCGTTCCCGTGAGCTGTGGCGTAGGTCACAGATGAGGCTCAGATCTGGCGTTGCTGTAGCTGTGGTGTAGGCTGGAGGCTACAGCTCTGATTAGACCCCTAGCCTGGGAACCTCCATATGCCGCAGAAAAGACAAACAAAACAAAACAAAAACAAAACAAAACAAAACATGTAGGATAAATTCTCCACCTTATCCCATTGAAATCTCCACATCTCTATGAAGAGGATTTCACCACCTCAATTCCATGTAGAAGGAAATCGGGGCTCAGAGAGTCAGGCAACTGGCCCCAGTTCACCCAGATAATAAGTAGCATACCTGGGATCTGAAACCACAACTCCTACCTCCAATACCCTGATTCTTCTCCCTGCTGCCTTTCAATAGAAGGAAGAGTTGGCTCAAAATGAGGGCTTGGAATAATAATTTGAGGTTGAGAGGTAATGAGCCCCTCACCACTCCAGGTATTCAAGCAGAGGCTGAAGCATTCCTGGAATGAGGGTAGGAAGGTTGGACAAGCTAACCCTCAACTCTGAGCTTTACAAAGGACAAGATTCCCAGTGTCTGCAAGGCATGGTCTCAGGCAACGAGGAAGGAGACGTGGCTGGGCTACTCACACTCCACCCGGTATTTCTCCATCTCTTGCACCTCAGCAATGGACTCGCGCAGGTCAGATGTGAAGCGCAGCCGGTCCTGGAGGCTGGGGGCATTGAAGATGATGAGGACTTTGCGCTCCCCGCCGGGTACCGCAGACAGCAACTTGATCCCAAACTGGTAATCTGTGTGGAAGGGGGAGGTGAGGTACCTCTGTCAGAAGTGAAGCAAAGTGGCTCATACGTGAAATAATTTTTCTCATGTCCAATTCTGATCCAGCCTCTTCTCTGCATGAGCAGCAGCAGCAGCTCCGCTTTGCTCCAAAGCCCCCAAACTCTTGGGAGTCATGGCCCTGGTACTCCCTTACACCCCAGGTGTAAAGGTAGACTGAACTCTTGCTGCTCTCTGGAACCCCTTCCTTCACGCCTCTGCCTCTACTCACATTGCTTCTGCTGCCCAGAAGGCCACCCATCAAAGCTCCTCTGGCTCAGTCCTTCAATGCGCCGCGGGATCACCATCTCTCCGGCCCACCAGAAAACGTACGTGCTGAGGTTCTCTGCCAGACCATGAGCTTCCCAGGGCAGAGACCCAAGTCATACTCCACCCTGGCCTGCCTTGCATCCCGGGACCAAGTAGGTGCTTTGGAGACCTTAGCCCAGTTATAAAGGAGTCCAAGAAGGAGAGGTTGGTGTGGAGGAAGGATGAGCATGGGGCGCGGGGGTGGGGTGGGGGTGGGGGTGGGGGCAAGGCAAAGACTGTTGGGATGCTGGGATCCAAAAAGGGACTCACATGAATTCTGGAAGAGCTGCATGTGCATTTCCACGAGAGGAAAGGACTGACGGAAGCTGTACGTCACCAAGATCTTCTTCTTCTGGAAAATTTTGGTGACCTTTGGCAGGGGTGGGAAAAAGACAAGAGGCAGGGTTTGGGGTGGGGAATTTCCACATGGCACCTATTTCTTGTAGCTGTCCTCCCCTCCCACCACCATGAACAGACATGTACGCACAAACACACATACCCACAAGTTGGGGAGAAATGAAGCTTGCAGAGCAGAACAGGAGAGACGGGAGAAAAATGCAAGTTCCTGATATAATGATGATGCACAACAGGCACTTAGGATTTTTAACAGGAACTAACTTAATGCTGCTCCCTCTAGGAAGCCTGTTCTAACATGTCACATAGACATCCTCTCCCACCCCACCCCATTCTCTGAGCTTCCAGAGTGCTGGTTCAGTGTCTTTCACCATGAGGCTTTAGGAGAGCGCTCTGAGTGTGTGATTGCTGGACTGGCGGTGCCCAGGGGAATCTAGTTTTCACGCATTTCGCCCACCTCAACCAGACCCATCGCACATCAGCAATCTCCAATAAACCAATGTATAGAGTTAACGAGTCTTCTCAATAACCCAAGGTCTTTCTCAAGTACTCGGGTACTCCAGATTCAGCTAACATGGGTTATAAACACTTCAGACCATCTGCAAGTGTTGTTTCAAAGTACATTATCCCATCTCAGGATGCTTACAGTACACAGGTGAAGCATCTTTTTAGCCCTTTGGACTGTGGGCTCCCCAGAACGAGGGCCAAGTCTCCCTCATCTCTGTGAACCCAGAGCCTAGCACAGGGATGGACACCCATAGGTGTCAGCGCACAATGGATGGTGAAACATTCACTCAGCACCTGTGTGGGCCAGGTCCTCCTCTGGGTTAGGCTAGTCCACCTCTGACCTCTTATTTCATCCCCTTGACAACCCCGAGATAGGGATTAGGTCTTCCCCACAGAAAAGGAAATTAAGGCTCAGGGCATTGGAGGGGCTTCATCTAAAGCAGCAATTCTCAACAAGGGGTGACTTTGCCCCCCACCCAGGGGACATTCAACAATGTCTGGAGACGTTTTTAGTTGAAGGAGCGCTACTGCTATCTAGTAAGTAAAGACCAGGGATGCTGCTACACCTGCCCCAATGCACAGGACAGCTCCCACAACAAAGTATTATCTGCCCCAAATGTCAACAGTACCAAGGTTGAGAGACCTGCTCTAAAGGAGAGAAGACCAAGGAGTTCCCATGGTAGCTTAGCAGTAATGAACCCGACTAGTATCCATGAGGACGTGGATTCGATCCCTGGCCTCACTCAGTGGGTTAAGGATCCGGCGTTGCCATGAGCTGCGATGTAGGTCACAGATGCGGCTTAGATCCAGTGATACTGTGGCTGATGGGGGTAAGCCAGCGGCTATGGCTCCCATTCAGCCCCTAGCCTGGGAACTTCCATATGCTGCAGGTGTGGCCCTAAAAAGCAAAAAAAAAAAAAAAAAAAAAGGGAGAGAAGATGAAGGGAGGATAGGTCACTGTCCTTAAACCCCTCAGGAGCTGTCTCAGAGCAGAGGGAGAACAGTTGGTCTCGGTGATCCCAAGGGCAGCTGAGTGAAGGTTATTGGAGGAAAACCATTGGGAGACAGATTCTAGCAGTCAGAGCTGTCCCAACAGGAAACTGGCTGCCTTGGAGGAAGGCAGCCTTCTGTGCCTGCACTTGTGCAAGCAGAGGAAGCTGGCTCCTGCCTTGGGAAAGAGGCTGAACAGAAGACCCCCAAACTTCACTTATCACTTGCAGACTCCTAAGAGTCCCAGCTCTAAAAGACACATCTACCCTGGTGATAAGCTCGGTTTTAAGAATCACTTCAAGCATCCTGACCACCAGCAGGTTTCAGACGGACCCCAGGATACAGGTTTACCTTCCTCCAGCCAACCCTCGGGGCTACTGAGATGCTCAGGGACATTTTCTCCCATTTCCCAGATTGTAAGCCAGTCATCAGCCCTGGTCCTCACATTTTCTGCCCCCGTGTGGCTGTCACTACTTCCAAACGGGTCCTCCAAGTGGCGAAGGAAAGGAGGGGCAGAGGCACCCAGATGACATGGCAGGGCTCCTTACCCGCCACGCCTCCACCTACCAGTGTTAACATGGTTCACCCCAGACCCTAGGTCAAGCTCATCACTTTCCCTCCTTCTCCTCCCCTCAGTGCTCATACCACAAGGAGATCGTTGAAGAGGAAGACCTCCCGCTGATGCAACCCCAGCCTCTGAGGGCGGTTTGGATCTGGCACCTCATAGAGCTGGCAGCAGCAAACCAGTCGGCGGTGAGGAAGAGACAGGACCTGGACAGGCATGAAGAAATAAGGTATCAGCAAGGCCAGCCCACCAGCTTTAGGCATCTTAACATTCACTGCAAGAGGAAGTTCACCTCTGGTCCATATCACTGTCACTCCGTGACAAGGAGCCTAGGCTTATCTTTGTCCCTGCGGCTCTCTCTCTGTCTGGAATGCCTTTCTCTCTGAGCTCTGTATGGCCACACTCTACCCCTCCTCCAAATCTCACTTCCAGGGTTCTCTCTTCCAAGAAGCCATTCCTGATCAGCCCAGGGAGAATGAAAATGACCTCTCCCCTAAACTAACCTAACTCTAAGGCAAAGGTTTTTTGTTTTTTTCTTTTTAGGGCTGCACCTGTGGTATGTGGAAGCTCCCAGGGTAGGGGTGGAATCTGAGCTGCAGCTGAAACCTATACCACAGCCGCAGTAACGCCAGATCTGAGCTGTGTCTGCGACCAACATCACAGCTTGCAGTAACACCAGATCCTTAACCCAAAGAGTGAGGCCAGGGATTGAAACCTGCATCCTCATGGATACTAGTCAGGTTCTTAACCCACTGAGCCACAAGGGAACTCCTAAGGCAAAGATATTGTGTCTTTGTCTGACACTTCCCCACCCGGTCCGTGAGTACTTCTAAGGCCAGAGACCACATCAGATTCATATCTGTGTCACCACTGCCAAGTGAAATGCTGGGCTCAGTGAAAAGGCATCCATAAATGTTTGTTGATTAGAAAGATTAGAGTGCGTTCTTGGCTTTGGCCATCCGTGAACTATTATCTTGGATGCTCACTTGAATGGACAAGCAAAACTAGAGGTGAGAAGAATGCTAATATTTATATAGCACCCGCAATATGCCCTGCAAGGTGCTAGATGTATCCCCATAAAGCATCTCACCCCATCTGACCCTCCACACCCCTGAGGAATGCATCACCACCCACTCCATTTGGCAGTTGAGGGGAGCCTGGGACTCAGAGAAGGGCACAGATCCCCCACCCAAACCCTGTCCCCTCTGCAGCCTCCCAAAGGCACTTACCGGTTTCTTGCCCACAATCATGCGCTCCACAGCCTGCACCTGGGACACGTGGTCATCGTTGGTGCGTAGTTCACGCCCCTGGATGCGCTGGTAAATGCCTACCAGCAGGTCTCGGGGGATGTCTTCACCATTGTCAACCCCTGGGTGGAGGGCATACACAGGAATACAGAGCATAAAAGTGGGGAGGGGTGGCAGGGATTCTCCACAACACCCCACATCCAGTTGCTTTCTACCCCAGGATGGGGATTTTTTTTTTTTTTAACAGCTGCACCTGTGGCATATGGAGGTTCCCGGGTGAGGGACTGGATTGAATCTGATCCACAGCTGTGACCTATGCTATAGCTGAGGCAATACCAGATCCTTTAACCCACTGTGCCTGGCTGGGGATTCGAACGTGTGCCTCTGCAGTGACCCGAGCCACTGTAGTTGGATTCTTAACCCACTGTGCCACAGCAGGAACTCCTGGGTGGGAATTTTGCCTAAACAACTTAAAGCACACTGTGATGGAAACAATCAGACTTTTTTTTTTTTTTTGGCCTTTCTAACTAGTAAAAATAACGTTAAATGATAATATCCAGTGTTAGTAAGAGTTCAGGGAAGTGGGCATATATATATTAACATAAATATTTTGGAAGGTAGTTTGGCAAGCCTAAATATTCAGTGATTCCTCTTCAAGGAATTCACCCTATGGAATTATTCAGAAATATGCGCAAAGATATATGTACAAATGCACTTATGGGAAAAATTTGAAACGACCCAAGTTCTAACAGCACAGGAATACTTAAGTAATAATTTACAGCTATTAAAGATTTGATGTTTACCGAAAAAATCATGAAAAAATTCCTGTCGCAAAGTAAATGAAGAGAATAGGATAATAAATTTCATGGACAGCATAATCTTAACTGAATAAAAAGTTACATATGAACAGGAAAAAAGGCTAGAATACACCAAAATATCCACCATGGCTGCCTCTAAGAGGCAGGATTTAGGATAGTTAAATTTTTTATTTTATTACTTTTTTTCTTTTCTTTTTAGGGCTGCACCTGCTGCATAAGAAGTTCCCAGACCAGGGGTTGAATCATAGCTGCAGCTGCCGGCCACAGCCACAGCCACAACAACACGGTATCTGAGCCGCAGATGTGACCTACACTGCAGTTTGCAACAATGCCAGATGTTTAACTTAGTGAACAAGGCCAGGGATTGAACCTACATCCTCATGGACACTATGTCAGGTTCTTAATCTGCTGAGCCACAACGGGAACTCCTGGATGGTTAAATTTTTTCTATTTTTTTTTCTTAAATAGATGCACCCAAGGCATATGGGAAGTTCCCAGGCCAAGGACTGAATCCAAGCAGCAGCGTGAACTCACATTCCCAGGGATACTAGCCAGATTCATTACCACTGGGCCACAACGGGAACTCCTAAATAATTTTTTATATTTTTTATATTTCTAAAATTTTTGGAATGAGCAGGTTTTTATTTCACTTGTTTGCTTATTTATTTAATAATTGGAGGGGGGAAGATATACATACATACATATAAAATATGTATATGTATGTGTGTGTATATAAATAATATGTATACACACATACAAACACAGAAACGAGGAGGGGAAGGGAGAATGGATAAAATGAATGAATGAACAAATGTATGACTAATGGCAGGATTCTGAAAGAGAGCTCCAGATGGCCTCTGATCTGTTTAACTCCCTCTCCACTCCTGAGTGTCTGCTGAGTGAAACCCACTCACTCTTCTCTCTAACCTTCTGCTAGAGAAAATGTTTTCTCCTTTGGAAATGCCATGCCTCCTCCTTGGACACCAGGTGCTAAAGGAACAGCCTTTCCACCTCAGCTGCCAGAGAGCTTATAGCCCAATCATGCAAACCCCAACAGTCAGCAAATTTGCCTTGTCTGTTTGTTTTTCTTCAATTATACTTCCGCCTTTCATTTTGGTTTAAATAATTCGAGGAGTTCCCGATGTGGCTCAGCAGTAACAAACCGACTAGCATCCATGAGAACGTGAGTTCGATCCCTGGCCTTACTCAGCAGGTTAAATGATCCGGCCTTGCCGTGGGCTATGGTGTAAGTCGCAGACATGGCTCAGGTCTGGCATTGCTGTGGTTGTGGTATAGGTCAGCAGCTGCAGCTCCAATTTGACCCCTAGCCTGAGAACTTCCATATGCCATAGGTGCCACCCTAAAACGACTAAATAAATAAGTAATTCTAACATCTGTGCTATTTTTTAGTAGGCTGCTCTTTGATGAGAGGCAGGGCTTGACATCAATACAATAAACTGAGAAAAAAGGTTAAAGCAACATCTTTCATCTGGCACTCAAGGCCCTCAGATGCTGGTTTCAACTGACCTTCCCATCTGGATTGTCCACCCACTCTGGACTGTTCCCCAAACAACTTTACGCTTTCCTACCTCTATGCCTTTGTTATTCTCACTGCTAAGTAAGCCTCCTCTATCACCATTCAGTCACATTATCTGTGCTTTCAAGACCCACCTTAAAATGAAAATACCGGTTCCTCAAGGAAGCATGTTGGAGGTGGGCGCCCCCTTCTCTGAGCTCTGACTGTACTTTTGGCCTACCTGACATCACAATTTGCTTCCTGTCTGTGCTGGGTTATCTTGTACTATTAGACAGTCTCTCCCACAAACCAGGAGCCCTCTTGGGGCAGAGACTGCAGCAGATGCCCCTCCGTGGTCCTCGGCACCCGTCACAGGGACGGGCACACATGAGGCACTCAGTGTCAGCTACCTGGATGGCTGGTTGGTGGAGTGAATAAATGAATGCACAACTGGAGAAAAGGGTGTCTAAAATAATTAAATGAGTCTTTATGGGCATAAATGAAGGGAGGGAGAGAGGGAATGATGAGTAACTGAGTGAATTAGTGTAAGTTCTATGAGAGCCAGGGCTTTTAGCTCCTATTCGGGTGTTGCACAGTCAATATTCAGTAAGGGAATGAGTGAATGGACAAATGACTATTCAAGTGAATTAGCAAGTGACTGCTGTAGGACTATCCAGCCTTGGCAGAAAGTGAGGTTAATTTCCAGCAAGCACATTGAGAGATGAATGGATTAAGAAGATGTGGTATATATATATGATGGAATACTACTCAGCCATAAAAAATTAACAAAATAATACCATTTGCCACAACATGGATGGAACTAGAGATTCTCATACTAAATGAAGTAAGACAGAAAGATAAAGGCAAATACCATATGAGAGCACTTATATGTGGAATCTAAAATATGGCACAGATGAAACTATCTACAAAATAGAAACAGGGAGTTCCCTCTATGGTGCAACGGGATCGACAGTGTCTTGGGAGCCCTGGGACACAGGCTTGATCCCTGGCCCAGCACAGTGGGTTAAAGATCCAGTGTTGTTGCAGCTGTGGCTTAGGTTGCAACTGTGGCTTGGATCTGATTGCGGGTCCAAGAACTCCATATGCCACAGGGCAGCCAAAAAAGAAAGAAAGAGGGAAAGAAACAGACTCACAGAGAACAGACTTATGGTTGGCAAGGGGGAGAAGGGAGGGAGTGGGGTGGGCTGGGAGTGTGGGGTTAGTAGGTGCAAACTATTATATTTAGAATAGATAAGCAATGACGGAACTATATCCAGTCTTTTGGGATAGACCATGATGTGTGTGTATATATATATATATATATATATATATGTATGACTGGGTCACTTTGCTATACAGCAGAAATTGACAGGATGTTGTAAATCAATAATAATAAATTTAAAAAAAAATTTCCAGGGAGCAGATGTGATCTCCCTCATCCTTCCCCACTCCCACTACCCAGCCCACTTGCCCTTCCCAGGCGAAAGAGGAAAAGGTGATGGGGAGGTCTAGGGTCACCTCTCAGGTTCTTGATGAAGTCATCTAGTTTCATCTTGCGTTCAGCCTTGACGCTGGGACTGTACATGTCAGTATTGAGGAGGATGATGGCAAAAGCAAGGATGAAAATGGTGTCTGGATTCCGGAACTGGCGCACGAGGGCTGGGTTACACACACAGTACCGCTGGCTGCAGGGCAAGAAGGGTCAGGACCACAGTCAGGCACCAGTAATCTCCACCTACCCACCATCCTCCCACCTGACACCACCAACTCTCTCCTCTGAGACACACCCCCAAACCCTTTGGGTCTGTCCTCTGTCTTCAGAGTTTCCTCAAGACTAGCAGGTATAAATAACAACGGCTACCTTTCACGGAGCTTTGCCAGGGGGTTTATGGACATTGCCTCATGTCATCCTATCACAGTCCTGCAAGGTGACTATTAGCAGCCCCATTTTACAGGTGAAGTGACTGAGGCCCAAAGTGGTAAGGTAACTCACCCAAGGTAATAGAGCTGCTAAGTGGTGAAACCAGGATGAAAATCTAGATCTTTCTGACTACAAAGCGAATCCTTCCCCCATGTTGGGAAACAAGTTCTCAGTAACTTCTGCTTCTCCTCTAAAAACACCCAAAGTGGTGGAGCCAGGATTTATACACAGGTCTGAAATGCCCAATCCCTGAAGCAGTCAAAGAGGAGGATAATAGTTAAGGGCACAGGTCATAGAGTCAGACACACTTGTGTTCAAATCCTGGTATGACCCTGGGCAAGTTACTTAAGTTCTCTAAACTTCCAATTTCTCATCTGCAAAATGGGAGTAATAATATAAGCACCTACCTCACCAGGCCGTTGTGAGCATTCGGTAAAATAATCATGTAAAGTGTCCAGCTCAGTACCCTATACCTGGTGAGTGCTCAGCAAACATTAGTTGTTGCTCATGTTGTCATCACTTAATTGGATGCCCACGTTCCAGATGCCAAGCTGGATACTTTATTTGTTCTTTTTTTTAGAGCCACACCCATGGCATATGGAGGTTCCCAGACCAGGGGTTGAATCGGAGCTACAGCTGCTGGCCCACACCACAGCCACAGCTATGCCAGATCTGAGCCGCATCTTCGACCTACACCACGGCTCATGGCAATGCTGGATCCTTAACCCACTGAGCAAGGCTGGGGATTGAACCTGCGTCCTCATGGATGCTAGTCAGATTCGTCTCTGCTGAGCCATGACAAAAACTCCATGAGCTGGATACTTTAGGCACATTGTCTCTGATCCTATTGCAAGATAGAATCAATCTTTCTTTTCTATTCTTTCTTTTCTTTCTTTCTTTCTTTCTTTCTTTCTTTCTTTCTTTCTTTCTTTCTTTCTTTCTTTCTTTCTTTCTTTCTTTCTTTCTTTCTTTCTTTCTTTTTCGCTTTTTAGAGCCATACCACGGCATTTGGGAGTTCCCAGGCTAGGGGTCAAATTGGAGCTATGGCTGCTGGCCTACACCACAGCCACAGCAACACGGGACCTGAGCTGCATCTGTGACCTACACCACAGCTCACTGCAAAGCCAGATCCCAACCCACTGAGCGAGGCCAGGGATTGAACCCGCATCCTCATGGATACTAGTCAGATTTGTTTCCATTGTGCCACAACGGGAACTCCCAAGATGGGATTTCTAATTTCCATTTTCTGGTGAGGCAAGTACGAGGCCCAGAGAGGTGACTTGTAAACACATCCTATACTGCCCCCCAAAGTAAGGAAGGGCAGCTGCAGGATGGGGTAGCAGGCACACCTGAAGGCTTCGATGAGTCGCTCCACTTTCTGGGCCTCGCCTTGAACCCGGATATGGGACTGGAACTTCCGGAGTGCATCATCCAAATCCATGGAGGAGAAGTCCATCTCATCCACCACACAGCTGAGGACCAAAGAAGGTGGTGTGACACTCAATTCCCCTACAGAAAACCTCTGACCCACCCTGATCTTCTCCAATGAACAAATATCTCCACTGAGAGACCTCCAAGATCTGGACTTGCTTGGTACTTATGAAGATGGAACGTTTGCAATGGCATCCATCCCAGAAAATCCAGGCCAGACACATGGTTACTAAGGGTCTGTTCCATTAACCCATTCATATCAGGGATGGGAAAACTGAGGTTCAAAGCAGGCTGTCGGACAAGTATGCCTTGCCTGGGGCTACCCGGAAGACTTTAGGACTAGAGTCAAGAGAGATCAGATCTCTTTAGGGCAGAGGGACATGGGAGCAGGAAGGTCTATTCATCCTGTTTTGCAAAGTTTATCTGAGCAACAAAGACAGGCTGCCCCTTCCCTCCCTCCTGCCTTCTTTTTCCAGGAACCCCTGGCCCAGCCTGCCCCAGCCTGGGGTCCTCACTCCAACACATCTCGGTTGAACTGCTTCTGCCGGTTCCCTAGGAATTCCCCTATCATCTGCCGGCTCAGGCCTTTCCGTTCCAGGATGAAGTGAGCCACTCCCACTGGTGTGTCTGACAGGAAGCCCCGCTCGATCAGATACTGGATACCCTTCTCTGGCTTCCTGCAGAAAGAGGGGAGGCATATGAGATGACTACTGTCCTCCTGGAACTCTGCCCTCTGACCCATTCCGGTTTTTTGTTTGCTTGCTTTTTAGGGCCACACCTGCGGCATCTGGACGTTCCCAGGCTAGAAGTTGAATCGGAGCTACAGCTGCTGGCCTACACCAGAGCCACAGCAACGCGGGATCCGACCTGCGTCTGCAACCTACACCCACAGCTCAAAGCAACACCAGATCCCCGGCCCAATAAGTGAGGCCAGGCATCGAACCCACGTCCTCATGGATACCAGTCAGATTCATTTCCGCTGAGCACGATGGGAACTCCCTCTGTCCCATTCCTTGAACTAATTTTGGGTCCAGTCATGGCCTTTGAAAGAAAATTAAGATCTAATGAGAGTCTTCTCTACGCCAGGAACTTTGATATTCCCTGCAGGCACAGAGGACCCCTGGGAGAAGGACTCAGCTCCAGGCTAAGCTCTTCTCTCTGAGTCACAGACCCTCAGAGTAGGAAAGCATGAAAAGATTGCTTTGTCTGCATCTTACATACCACCCAGACAGGTTATCACCCGGCCTCTGTGAGTGTGTCTGTGGACATGCTGCTCCTTACTTCCCACTAGGCTATATCTAGGTCTGAGTGGTCCCATATTTGAACCCCAGAGCCTTAGGGGCCCATGAGGCTAGAATCTAGAAGACTTTGGTGCCATCAGAGTCTCAGATCCGTCACTTACCATGCGTGACTTGGGGACAATTCTCTTAACTTCTCCAAGCTTCAGTTTCTTCTCTATAAAATAGGACACTACTACCCACCTTGCTGAGTTATTGTGAGACCTAAATATAGGTGGCCGTGTCTAACAGGCTACAAAGATGTAAGACATTCATTTTCTAATCTTTTTTTTTTTCCTTTTTAGCAAAAAGTTCCCAGGCTAGGAGTCGAATTGGAGCTGCAGCTGCTGGCCTATGCCTATGCCACAGCTATGCCAGATTCAAACATCTGCGACCTATGCCGAAGCTTGCGGCAATGCCAGATCTTTAACCCCCTGAGCAAGGACAGAGATCGAACCCGCATCCACATGGATACTAGTAGGGTTCTTAACCCACTGAGCCACAACAGGAACTCCTCATTTTCTAATCAAATGTCACACTTCCATTCCACTGCTAAGCAGCACCTGGCATAGGACTAGGTACCTAGAAAGACCTTGGTCCCGGTCACTGACTAGTCCAGCACAGCACCCTGCCCCCAGCACCTCAAATAGCCACATCCTGCGAGTTAATAGAGAGAAACACTGAAACCCAAGGAAGGAACACACCTTGCCCAGGGGTACCCAGTGAATCTGATCCAAGTTCTCCTGTTTCTCAGAGCAGGGTTCTTTAACCACCACATCACCTCCCTACCAAAAAGCGAAGGTAGGCAACCTAAGATTCAGAATCCATCCTATAGGCAGTGAGCTAGGGCCCAGAGAGGGGAGCATCTCACCCAAGGTGACACAGCCAGTCAGAAGCAGTACTAGGACCAGAACTACCTCTCATGGGTTGGGGGGAAGCTTTCTACTCCTGCCACCCTGTGGCCAATCCTTTTCCCTGAGCTGCTGGAGAGAAACACCATTCAGAAGATGAGAGGATGGCGGCAGCAGGATCACTGCCTCCAGGGGTCAAAGTGCCCACAGCAGAGAGGAGGAAGGGGCTAGGGGCTAGTAATGGGAGCACGTACTTATTGAAGAGGTTGAGGCCAATCCTGTAGTGCCGCCTCTGCACCACATCGTTGTTGAAGGCTGGGGAGTCCCAGCTGTGCCTGGTCTCCCGCTGGTAAGTTTGCTTGCACAGGCCGGTGGCGGGAGGCTCCCTCAGGCTGTCCCGCGAAGAGGAGCCAGAGCTGCAGTTGATGGTCTCGTTGGAATTGCTGGAGCTCTCAAGGCTCTCGTTATCTCCACCATCAGAGTTCTCGCCTGCTGCCTCACACTTCCCCAACCTCCGACCCCCAGCCACACCACTGGGCCCAGTGCCACTGTTGGGGGCTGGGGGCAGGGGCCCTGGTGGGGCTGGGGCTGGGCCCTCCGGGGCTGGGTAGTGGCGGTGTGGGATCGGGGCCCTGCCTGGTGGCCCCTTGTGCTTCAGGGTCCCATGGGGGCTGCAGCCATCAGCCTCGTACACCAGCTGACGGTGGACAGAGCCGCGATCTGAGCGGTCACTCAGGTCCACGGAGCTGTCACTAGGAGGCTCGATGGTAAGCAGGGGAAGGTGGGCAGCCCTCAGCCGGAAATCCCGGCATTCCAAGCACCCAGGACCCCTGCGAGTGCCTTCCTCACGGCTACCATCTTCCCGGGTCCCTGGTGGCACTGGCGGAGGAACTGGTGGGAGAGGGGCCGGGGCCCAGAATTCGGGCCGGCCCTGGGGTGGGGGCTCTGTGCTGGGCAGTCGCTCAGGGGATGGTGGGGGGACTGGGTCATCCAAGTAGAGGGGAAGGTCACTGAAGGATGTGGCTGAGCTGTCCTCTTGCTGTTCCTTCGATTCTCGCTTCTCCAGCTGGGCTGACCCCGGCTCCTCAGACATGGGCCCCGATGGGTGGCAGTTCAAGGCCTCGTCAATGGATTCAGCCAGAGACTTTACCTGTGTAAAGGAAGGAAAGATGAGGGATGGTGGGATGGTGGAAGGGTGGGAATGAGGGAGGGAGGCAAAGCAAAAGGGGAAAGCTTCCTGGTGAGGCAGCCAAGAAGATGGCTTCCCCTCCCCCACCTCCACAGATTCTCTGCAGGATATAAAATAACTCCCAGGGAGCCACTGTGAGCTCACAGGAGCTGAAAGGAAAGCCCACAAGTTCCCTTCTCTCAATACTTCCTTCATGTCCATAGAGACCCAAGCCAAATGCCACCTCCTCCCTGATCCACGTCCCTGCCTCTGCCATTCACCAGGGTAAACTCAAATCCCAGCTTCTCCTGGGCTCCTGGAGTCCTCTGTCTGGTTCTCTCTTAGGAAATTCATAATATTTTGCCTTGAGAATCTGGACCACAGCTGGTAACTCTGCCTTCCACTGGTATCTAGCCTCCAAACTGGCCCCTAATAATCCCCACCTCCCAGTACTCGCACCCTCATGTACCACACCGGCCCGAGGTTGGTCTGTGGCACTGACGGTATCTGGCAGAGGTGATGGGATGTCACTGGTGAGATTAGATGATGAAGGACTGCAGCTTCCATCCTGAGCACTCTCGATTGCTGTGCTCCCTCTCAGACCCCTCACTCTGAAGGAAGCCACACCATGAGCAGTCCTATAGAAAGGCCCACGTGGTAAGGCCCTGAATCCTCCTGCCAACAGTGAGTGAGCTTGGCAGCAGACCAGTCAGCCCCGATCAAGTCTTCAGAGACCACAGTCCCACCCTACTGCTTGATTGCAGCCTCGTGAGAGACCTTGAGCCAGAACCACCAGCCAAGCTGCTCTCAGATTCCTGGCCCTCAGAAACTATATATGAGATAATAAATCTTTGTGGTTCAAGTTCGGTCTTTACGTTCATTTTTAAACTACTAAATTTGGGGGTCATTCGTTATGCAGCGGTAGATAACTAATAGGCTGATGGTGGGGCCCAGGCCTGGTTCCTCTGATGTCTCCACCAGACTGTGAGCCCAATCCTGCATTACCCCCTTGACGGATGGGTCCAGTCCAGGTTTCTCTCTTTTGCGCTCAGCTCAACACATCTCTTGACACAGAAAAGATGTTCAATTAAATGTGTTGTATGAATGAATAGATGAGTGATTTAGATCTTCCCTTTAATACTTCTTTCTTTTCCTCTTCCTGCCCCCGCATGCCCCACAAACCCCTTCACTCACTCCAGGGAAGCATGCCCAGGCTGATGGCAGGGCCAGATCACAGAGGTTAGAGCAGAATGATTTCTTCTTTTATAAGGTTTCCTTCATTAATTCACTCATTCAACAATTTTTGCCAAATACCTCCTTGGATTCAGGAAGGAAACTATCATGCACTTAGCAGCTACCATGTACTAGGTGCTTTCAGATATACTACTACCTAGCTGAAGTGACCCTTCCAAACAGCTCTAAAAAGGTTTCTTATCTCCATTCTATTGATCGTGTTTCAGTGGGGTTCATCAGTTTGCCCAAGGTCACACTGCCGGAAAACAGCAGAACTGGGATGTGTACCTGATCAGCTATGCTAACACACCCCAAGCTAGAACAATCTCCCACCACTATCACTGCCTGTCACATCCCCACCCTTCCCTGCTTTTGCTGATGTGATGCCCATGCAAGCCACACTCTCCTGACTACCTCTAACTTGCTCTTAACTGTTCAAGCCCAGCTCCAATGCTGTTTTCACAAAGTCTGAAAGGAGGGAAGAAAGTTTCCTCTCCCTCCTCTGGGTTCCCACGGTACCAAATGTGATTCCTTCTCACGACTCTGAGCACACTCTTTCAGGAGACAGTCGTATGCATATGCCTGCTATGTCCTACTGGCTTGGGTGATCCTTGAGAACCAGGATCCCGGCTGGTTCATCTGTCTCCCCCAGAGGTATGTGAGAGGTGGTGAAAGGGGAAAGGTGGTGGGCTTTGGAACCAGACAGAGCTGAGTTCCCATCCAGTTTGGAAAAGGCACTTCACTTCTCAGGGCCACGCTCTCCTGGCCACACTTTTATCGGTAAAACCAGGAAAACGACCCCCGTCTCGCAGGTCATTATGAAGCATATACAGCACCTGGCACAGAGTAGGAGCTCATCACCTGTTAGGCCTTAATCTGATAATGGTTCATGTTCCAAAGAGTGACAATATTGATGGTCTGATGGGTTCGATCCACCCAGATTTTTACCTTGCTTGTTTATATGATACCATTTTTTTCCCTCGCCAACTCTTCCCCATCATCCTCACAGTCCCTACTCAGATGGTAGCTATTTGTTATTATCAAAGGCTTGTCGGGCAGCTTGTTTGGTTTGCAGAGTATGGGGGAAAGGCGTAGGAGTTGCCAGAGCACGGCGATGGGGAGGACAAGGCCCCTTTCAGGGATGCTGACCTGTTTGGAGAAGGAGTCCTCAAGTTCTGTGATGTCATTAGAGAACTCTCCAGATGTGGTAACGGAGCTTCCCCCACCATCGATGCCCCCTCCACAGGAGCCTCCGTAGGGGAGCCCCCGTTCAAGCCGGTGGCTCCGGGCACCAGCCATGGCACCCTCGTCCAGCGAGGCAGGCTTGCCCTCGAAGTACGCGGGATTCTGTGCTTTCTCGTATTCCTCAAAGGAGAACTGCATCCGCATGTTGGAAAGGATGATACGGCGGGACATGCGGCTCTCTGAAGCTGAACTGCGGAGCCTCTCAAAGTTTTTGTTCATGCGGTACTGGCGGAAGGCTGTCTGGATGGTCCTGGCGGCTCTGCGGCTCAGGAAGGAGCCCCCATACTTCCTCTCCAGCATTTCCACCTGGCAGGGGAGGGCAGAGGCGGGGGACAAGGTCAGAAACTCACCACAGCCTCATCTCCCTGGGCCTCAACCACACCACCACCCAAGTCCCAGCTAACTGCTAACAGCTGCCTGCATGCGCCAGGCTGGGCTCAGTGTCGTGTTCTCACTCAAAGCTCAGACAGCACGTGTCACACGGGACTGGAGTGTGGCTTTCCTTTCTTTTTTTAATTGACAAGGAGTAGATGTTCAGTATTTAAAAAAAAAAAAGGAAAGGAAGGAAGAAAAATTGAATATAAGGAGGAAGAAGGAGGAAGACAGAGAGGATGGGGGAGAAAGGGAGGGAGAGAAAGAAGGAAGGAAGGGAGGGAGGGAGGGAGGAAGAGAGGGAGGAAGGGAAGAAGGAAAATTTGTTCATTTAAAGTCCCAACACCTGGGCATAAGCGCAATTACAAATTACCATTTCGGAATGTCTTCCCAATTTTTTTTTCTGTACATAATATTTTGTGTCCCCCAGTTTGGCTAAACAGTATCTTGTGGGATATATGTGATATATGGTACACGCTGTTCTGAAATTGTCAACTTAGGTGTGTGCTTCTCCCATGAGACTGAGATTTTTGAGGACTGGGTCCAAGTCTCATGCATCTCCACATCTCCAGTGCTCGGCACGGAGCTCAATATTTGCAGCGTGAATACAAGGCTCAGTGGATGGATGGTGAATGGGGGAGTGAGGCCCCAGGAGGGTGAAGGGTCCTGGAGCCAGTCTTCTCCTGTTCCAGTCTCACTGTCCCTCCCTGGACGCCGCCACCTTCGAGTGCCATGTCCCCAAATCCCTCCCTTGGTCCTATCACACCCCACTCCCACTCCCAGCCAGAAGCATCTCATCTGCACCTTCTTGTCCTGCAGGTCCGTGGAGAGTTCATAGCTGTCCGACAGGGCCTTGGAGCGCTTTATCTCCTCCTCCTCCTGTTTCCTCAGGGCAACACTGGCTGGCTGGAGGCGAGCCCGCTGAGCCCAGGGCAGGCCCACCCCAGCAGGGGGGCCCCCCATGTGGCTGCTGGTGGGGGGCAGCTGGCTCAGCCGGTAGGGGGGTTGGCTCCCAGGACTATCAACCGCTGTGCTCAGGTCACTGCCTGGGGCATCACCCTCCACACTGTGGGGATGAGATAAGATGAGCCAGGATGTGGGAAGAGGAGACAGGCCTGCTAGGCCAGACTGAGAGTGGGTGGACCAGATCCCCTCCCACAACCTCATCCTCCCCCAGCCTCCTCACAGACACAGGGACCCCAATACTTAAAAGCAAGAGGGGAGTCCTAACCATGCTTCCCCCCCTCCCCCACGCACCAAGCTGACTCCTCACTGTGCTCATGGTCCCCTTCCTTGAGGCCCTTTGCCTTCACAGTCCTATCCTCTCCCGTTCAGCCCTGTCCCTTCACAGCTCCATCCTCAAATGCCCTCTTTCCCCGCCCCCTTCACAGACCCCATCCCCTCACAGTTCCATTCTCTTAGACGCCTTTCCCTCAGGCCAGGTCTTCTTACAGCCTGGTCCCCTCATAGCCATGTTCCCTCACAGCCTTATCCTCAGACGGGTCTCCTCCCAGTCCTGTCCCTCAAGCCCCTTTTTCTAATGGTCCCAGCCCCCAACAGCTCCACCCTCAAAGCCTCCCTCCCCTGATGGACCAGTTCCCTCACACCTCCACCCCTCCCCCAGACCTCTTCTGCTCACAGCTTGGTCCCCCAGAGGTGCATCCCTCCCAGCCCGATCCCCAGCACCATCCTAGATCAGCCCTGTCCCCAGGCCTGAGGCCCAGTCCTGTATCCTGCACAGCCAGGCTCTCCCGTGCCGCCCAGCCCTGCCCCCTTCAGCCCCGTCCCTGCCCTCAGCAGCCTGGACTTGCGGCCTGGCCAGTTCCCAGAGTTCCCCAGCTGCCAGGGCACGGGCTCAGTGACAGTGGGAGGCAGCTCCCATCCAGCGTCCTCACAGGTAAAGAGCTGCCCTGCGGGGCAACTTCCTTTTTCTCCTCATGGCCTCCTTTGCTCAGCTGGGGGAGGTGGGGCCAGGGGTCTCGAGGCTGAAGAGTGGTAGGAGCTGGGCACTGGGTCTTGCCCGTCCTGGTAATCCAGAGCTGTTGTTCTGTCAGACCTGCTCCCACGGTGCCATGGCAACCAGGCTGCCAGGGAACTCAGGTGGCGACAGAGCCCAGGCGCCCTGAGCCAGGCAGCAGGCAGGCGCGGTGAGAAGCCACAAAGCCGGGAACACTGGAGGGGGGTATCGGGAGCCGGGGGACAGGCAGGGGAGGCATGGAGGGATTGTGGGGGGAATGGGTGTGCCTGGGGTCCAGAGAAGGGTCTGGGTTTGGGCAGGCACGGTGGTGAGGGGGCTCATGGCTGGTGAAAGGGTGAAAGGGCCACTCCCCCGACAGAGGCCAGGGCACAGAACAGGGGCGGGGAGAGTGGGGGGGTAGCTGGAAGGATGTTGGGGGGGCTGGGGTGGATGTAGGGGGGAGCTCTCTACCATTTCAGGAGCTTAAGCTACAACAGGCTTGTCAGCCTGGTGGAAGAGCACTTTGGGCTGGGGGTTGGGTATGGTGTGGAGGCTACACCCATGACTAGGTCCTGGGCTGCAGCCCGCTGGTGCTGGCTCCACTGTGGTGTGGGCTCCCACTCACTGCCCTCCTCCCCAGTGTTAATCTGCAACACCGTCAGGAGCAGCACAGAAACAGAATGAGGGGCTGCCCTGCACCCCAATTTCTCTCTCCTCCTGGGTCTCTGGGGCTGTGAAGTCCCCCTTTGGGGGTCAGACCCAGCCCAGTGCCCCCCTTGGGACTACAGGATCCCGCCCACCAAACTTTCAATCCTCTCCCCCCACCCCAGCACATGGCTTCCAGACTGATCAACTGTCTCCTTCGTTCATGAACCATCCATGGCTCCCACTGCCCACACGAAACGGCCCAGATTCCTTCTTGTGGTGTCTTGAGGCGTCTCCAAGATACAGCAGCTAGTGCTTAGAGAGCACTTCGCACGTTTAGGCACTGTTCTTACCCCTTCACATTTAATAACTTGTTTACTCTTCAAAACAACTCTGTAAGGTAGGTATTGTTTATCTTCATTTTACACATCAAGAAACTGAGGCCCTGGAGTTCCTGTCGTGGCCCAGTGGTTAATGAATCCGACGAGGAACCATGAGGTTGCAGGTTCGGTCCCTGCCCTTGCTCAGTGGGTTAACGATCTGGCATTGCCGTGAGCTGTGGTGTAGGTCGTAGACGCGGCTCGGATCCCGCGTTGCTGTGGCTCTGGCATAGGCCGACGGCTACAGCTCCGATTGGACCCCTAGCCTGGGAACCTCCATATGGCGCGGGAGCGGCCCAAGAAATGGCAAAAAGACCAAAAAAAAAAAAAAAGAAAAGAAAAGAAACTGAGGCCCAGAGAGGTTAGTAACATATCCATGGTCACACAGCTATTAATGGCAGAGCCAGGATTCAAATCCAAGCACTCTGATTCCAGAGCTCAGACTCTTAAACATTAAACCATTTATTGCAGGATTGGCTGCCAGCCCCCCACCCCATCCACCCTTCCCTCCAGCCTGGCCCAAATCCTGTTTCTCCCCAACACTCCTGTACTTTCCACCTCCCAAGCTGCTCATACAGTACTTTGCACCTGGAATGCTGTCCCTATCATCTGCTGCCATCTGCAATCTGAGAAACCCCCCGCCCCACACCCTAGTTCCCAAGATTCAGGTCATACACCACCACTAAGAAGCCCTCCTGAAGCCCGCCTCCAGCCAAAAATGATTGCTGATCCTGTTCAGGGCTCCCACACACAGCACATGTCTGTCCTTCTTTTTATGGAGCAGTTTAGCTTTGGCAAAGCATGACAGCTATTTGTGTTCACGACTCCCAGAATCCCAGGACAGGAAGAGAATCTGGTTGTCTCCCAGTTAGCACCGAGCACAAGGCCCGGAACAGAGTAGCTGCTCAATAAAAGCTTCTGGAGGGAAGAAATAAATGAATGAGCTCTGGAGGTTGCGCTAGTAAACCCTCTCACCTAAACTTTGACCTCAGTCTCTTCTTCCCAGTCCATTCTCCATCCTGTGGCCAGAGAGAGCTTTCCAAAGTACAAATCTGATCGTTTTGCTTCCCCGCAAAAACTCTTCCACAGTTCCTCATAACTCATTCAGCAAACGACAGCTGAGCATTTTATACGTGCCAGGCACAGTGCTAGGTGCTGGAAATATAATCGTGAGCAAGACACGTAAGCTTTCTTCCCTCAGGGAGGTGGGAGAAGGAGACTATAAATATATACTATCATTTCAGGTAGAGAGAGGTGCTAGGAAGGAATATACAGCAGGGTGATGGGGTGGTCAGGGAAGGGCTTTTTGAATACATGGCATATAATCAGAGACGCGATGGAAGTGAGGGAGTGAGGCTACGTGGTTATCTGAGGCAAGAGCAGTCCAGACAGAGGGCAGAGCCAGTGCAAAGGTCCTGAGGTAGAACTGTGCCGGTCTTGTTTGAGGAACGGCCAGGAGGCCAGCACAGCTGGAGTGGAGTGAACAAGCAGGGAGTGACAGGAGATAAGACCAGAGAGGTGATGGGGGCCAAATCCTGAAGGGCATCACTGAGCCCATGATAAAGACTTTGGCTTTGGCTCTGACTGAGATGAGCAGAGGAGGGATGTGATCTAACATAGGTTTTACAGGCATCATTATCCATACGATAACCTGCAACTCCTTACCATAGCCACAAATAGTTCTCCTGACCCAATCTCTGCCTCATATACCCTCTGCCCCTTTACCCCAACCTGGCTACTTCCTGCTCACCCTTCAGTATTTAGCTCAGGTGTGCCCTTACTGAGGCAGGCATCCTTAGCCCCATTTTAGAGATGAGGACACTGAGGTTGCGAGGTGATGTAAACTTGCTCAAGGTCACCCAGCTATTAACGGAGAAATTCAGGACGCAAACCCTGGGCCCGGGCTGTCTTCTCTTAACATCTCCTGGCTTCTTCCCATTTCTGGCCCCGTGTTGCCCCCTGCTCTCTATTTGTTGGCAATTTCCCTCTCAAGAGCTCTCCCCCCTGTTTTGGCTGCAAAGGGACGAGTGGCAGGGAGGTCAGACTTGAGGGCATTGCTCCTGACTCACACCCATGGCCGAAGAAATAGGACCTGGGCTGTGGAATCCCTCAACTCAGGAACATGCCGACCACATGGAAAACCTCTCTTCCCTCTCCCCCCTCCCAACACGCAACATGTTGTGCAGACCTGGGTTCAGGTCCTGACAGCCATGCACCAGCTGTGTGAGCCTGGGCGTATCCCTTTACCTCTATGCAACTCAGTTTCTCACCTGCGTAGAGCTCAAAATACAATTCCCTCATTGAATTCCTGGACTTCAGAAAGAGCCAGGGAGACCTACCTTCCCCTGGACTCCTTCTAGCCCAGAGCAGGAGCCAAGAAAACACGCACACTGACACTCGCGCATGCACACCCGAGCACCCATGGGCACCGTCTGCTGGGCTATTCTGTGAGGGAAACTGGAGAGCATCCTCTGTGGAGGGGGAAATAAACCACATTCCACAAATAATCACAGCATAAAGCTGCAAGTTCTCAGGGCTGGGGAACGGAAGAAGTGCTGGGGGTGCTCAGGAGAGAGCTCCCTCCTGCTGGGGGGGAGGGGCGGGGGGGCGCTGAGCAGAATAAAAATAAACTCGCACTTATAAGCGCACCTTCCCTGCATCAGGCATTTTCCACACGTTATTTTAACTGCGTGGCAAATGTGAAGATTAGGATTCTGCTTTTGCAGGTGAGGAGAAGTGAGGGGAAAAGAGATGCCAGAGGTCTCAGGGCTAGCAAGTGGCAGAACACGGATTCAAAGCCCAGGGCCTGTGCTAGTTTCCCTGCTGCCTTGAAGGCTTCCTGCGGGGTAGGGGGGAGCAGGGAGCTATTCAATGGGGCCTGGCCTAGGAGGTAAGTAGGGATGAGGAGTGAGGGACCTTGTGAGCCAAGGCACTAAGATGGGGAGAAGCGGGGCAGGATGGGCTGTAGGGATTCAAGGTGGCCTGCGCTTGGCAGGGGCACTGGCCCACCCCAGCTGCTGCTCCTAATGGGAGATCTCTCTCCCTCCTTCTCTTTATTGGCACTGCCCGGAGCCAGGCAGCCAGCAGGGGATGGGATCAGGATGCAGTTGCCATGGAAATGAATGGGGGCTGTTGCTATGGATACCATAAGATGAGGGCAAGAGGAAGCTAGGGATGCTGAGGACTATCCCCATGACAACTTGGGCTGAAAGGGGGGGACCGGAAGTGAGAGACAAGAAAACAAGATGAGGAGGTCAGTGTACCTAGATGAGGCCAGGGACGTTGGGTTCTGGGGGAAGATTGGACAGGAGACTGGACCCGGTGGCCGGGGGAGGGGGGCGGGCAGAGGGGTGGAGGGACTCCAGTCACCTCCCTCTCCTCTGATAGCTCTTTGGCAAGCTGTTTCCACTGCCCAATCCCAGTGTCACAGAGACTCCAAACCTAAGGCCAGCTCAGCTTGGCACAGGGGCTGGCAGAGGAAGAGAAAGCTATCAGAGGGGCTGACTGGGTACCCAGCGGACAGTCACAGGCTTGGAAGCACACAGATCTGGGTTTGAATCCTGGTTCTGCTTCTTGGCAGCCCTAAAAATAATAGTTGTCATTTACCGAGGACCTACTTTTAGGGAGACCCAGCAACTCTGCAAGGTCCAGGTGGTTCTCCCTGAAGGGGAAAACACAGATGAGGAAACTGAGATGCAGAGAGATGAAGTAATTTGCCTAAAGTCTCAAAGCCCAGCAGTGGGGAAGCCAGGAGTCAAATCACCACTCACGCTCATAACCACCAGCTCAGCACTGAGCAGCCCCTTTGAGGCCAAGTCCTTGCATTCTCCAGCTCCCTGTGCCTTCCCACAGTGGCACACAGAGGGCCAGATGCTGAGTAAATATCTGTGGAGTGTGTGAGCAAGGAAGCAACCCAGGAGGAAGCGGGAAAGACTGAGGTTAGATGGGAGAAGTGCCTGACTTTGAGAGCAATGACTCATGGGTTTGGCTGTCCAAGGCTAGAACCGCGATGGATTTTATTAACCATCTACTCCCACAGATCCAAATGAAGGCTCAAGAAAGTCAAAGTGACTTCCCCAGGGTCACACAGGACCCCAATCCCTTATTTTCCAGAACGAGGTCCCACTTGTCGCTTTTCAGCCGAAACTGTGCAGTCCCCCAAGCCACCCCACCCCTGGCACCTTTAAGCTCCTGGATGTCGGCAGCAGCGGGCTCCTTGCGCCTCCCAGGCTATGGCGAGCTGATCCACATTGCTACACCTGTGTCCAAACTCGTCCTTGGTTGCTTCTGCCCAGCACGTCCTCCCTCTCCCCTTCACCTGTAGCCCTCATCCGTTTGGGTGAGCTCATTGACGTCTTGCGGTGCCCTGAGTAGGCCAGTCCTCCTTGGAAGTTGGTTCTGACTCACTCCCACCCCCAACAGAACCTGACAGGGTCAGCTACCCGCCCCCACTCTATGTTTTGTGCACACTCACGTCACAGGCCATCCTCGGCCCTAGCCAACTTGACATTCTCTCTTGAAGTGTTCATTCCCTACCTTGCTCTGTTTCCCATGCGTAGTGGCCTGGTATGACTTATCTCTGTGGAACCCTACCTGTGGCCAGGCCAGGACCCAGCAGCCACCTCGGTCCCCTAAGAGCAAAGGTGGCAGTCATCCGTGCCTGTGTGACCATCCTGCCTGACCAACTGTCACCCTCAAGGCCAGAGCCCCCACATGCTCCAAAGCCCCTCATGTATGTTCTGGTGATTATCTCCACTGGGCGCATGCAGAGAAACTGCCAGGCACAGAAAGTCACCACCTCACACAAGCCACCTCACACACACAGAACCCCTCATGCCCAGCCTCACAAAATCACATTCCCTCAGATACACAAGAAAGCATGGCCTCGCCCTCTTGTTCGACCCACCGGCTTCACGCCGACAGGTGCATGCGTGCACAGGCACGCATGTTTCCCTCACAACTGATAGGAACTTTCTCCCTTCCCGTTACGCAGGCCCTCAGCCAATTCAGTTGCCCACACAGGAGTCTACGCCCCCGGGCCTCCCACGATGGCTATCTGACCTTCAGCTGCGCCCCCGTGCCGCCCAACTTCCCTTCTCTCTCCAATCAAATGAAGAGTAGAATGGTCGCCCCCTCCTTAGCCACGGGTCACCTGGACTCAAACCCCCAGCAACAGAGCAATCTACGTACCATTCCCAAACACGATCTTGGAGCTCTCCACCAGGTTTTGGTCCATGCTGTCCCTGACTCCTTAACGCCTCCTCACCTCTCAAATCATCTATTCAAAGCCTTCCCAGCCATCCATTCGTGCCCCTCTTCCTCCAGCGATCCTTGGACACCACCCGCCCCCAGCTCATCTTGAATATCTCCCTCCTCTTTGGGCCAGGAACATACTTGGCTCATTACTGAAACCATCCCTGCTCAATCATTTCTGCCCTTCACACCTGCCTACTTTCCCAAAGAAATTCTCATCTCCCCTAGGAGACGGAGAACTTATGGAGAACACAGCCACCGTCTTACTTTTGGTCCCTCACAGCGTTTAGCTTGAAGCCTGGAACACAGTAGGTGCTTGAGCAATGGCTTCTGGAAGAGTAAATATGGGAGAGAGGAAGAAAGAGGGAGGGACAGACAGAGGGGAGAAATCAATGAGAATTTGAATGAGTGAGTGAGTAGCTGCCTTGAGTGCCTAAGTGGGTTAAGCAGTGAGTGAAGAGTGAGGCGAGCCTCTGGAAAGGATGGGGATGCTGAAGGGAGGAGGGAATGAAAAGAGAGGAGGGACTCTCACCTGGACCTTCATCAAAACAAGAGCCACCAGTCATTGCACTTCTGCCAACCACGCACTAGACCCTTTGCTGGGTTTCTTGTGTGTGTGTGTGTGTGTGTGTGTGTGTGTGTGTGTGTGTGTTTCTTGCTAGTCTTCATGACAACTCAGAGAGGTAGATATAGTCTCACTGTCCTCGGGAAGAAAATGAAGCTCAAGGAGAAGGAAAGACTAGCTCAAGGTGCTACACAGAGTAAGCGGCAGAACCAGAAGGTAAATGCAGAATGCCAAAAGCTCAGAAAGGGAAAGCAGGGGCATGAGCCCACTTGGGAGTCTTCTGGCTTTGCTCCTAACACAGACTCATCATGGAAGGCGTTGAGTCCTACAGCCCATAAAGGACACCTTCCACCTTCCTGCTGACAGCCTCCAGGGATGCTTAGAAACAGCTTCTGGTAGGCACTGGAAATATTTAGTGTCACTGCATCTGGGGGCAATGGCTTTCCCTCAGAATCAGAGAGCTCAAAAGTTGGAGAATCATTCAGATCCTTGAACATATAGAGTCAAGGACTCTTAACATTACAGAATATTAAAACCGCACCATCAGAATTTTTTTAAATGGTAGAATTATGAAATCTTAAAACCGCAGTATTGTAGACTCCCCAAATCACAGCATTATCGAAATAGAAACCGCAGAATTGGATGGAATGTGTCATGGAATTATCCTATCCTAAAATTATGTAATCATAATTTCTGAAAATTGTAGCATCTCAGATTCACAGAATGTCAGAGCTGGAGGAGCCCTTGGAGGTACTCTGGTCCACCCCCTCTCCCCTTTCCTCCTTTTGCACATGGGAAAACCCTTTCCTCCTCTCTGCACATGGTAGCAGAGAGGCCAAGCGAAGTGTCCACGTTGGCCATCTTGCACCACCTCAGCTGAAGAAGGCGCTAGGTCTGCCCGTGGTGAGAGCGCCACACCATTCATTCATTTATTGAGTGCCTCCTGGGTACTGACAATATCAGAAATCCAACCCTACTCTCTCCCAGCCCCTGTTCCCAGCCCTGGATAGGAAAGAAGGTAAGGCCCTGGTGGGGATGGGGAGAGGGAAGTGGGATGGGGTAGAACATACATCAGACAGAGAGAAGAGATCAGCTTTTATTGATGGAAATTCTTTTGTACACAGCGACAAACACTCTGAAAGGCCTTTTCCTCCTGATCATATTTACAGAGCACTATGGGAGTGGCAGGGGGCAAGGGATGAGGCCTTCAAGCATTGGAAGAGATGGCAGCGATGGCCACAGCAAGGGAACAAGCAGGTTGGGTTCCGCCCCCGTCTGGTCCTCTAGGCCCTAGGCACCCTGCATCTCTGTTTGTGCTCACAGAGGACAGAGGTAGGTCCTTGGGATGTCATCTGGAGACCTCTCCAGGAGTGGCAGGCTCCAGGGTGCCTGGGAAGTGGGGTGCGGGTGCGGGAGGGTCCAGGTTTCAAGCTCCAAGCTCCAAGCTCTGCTGCTCCCATGTTTTAGTCAGACCTAGGACTCCAGCCTTTATAATTCAGGGGCCGGAGTCCAGGGGAGACAGCAGTGGGGAGCGGGGGGTGGATTCCAAGAAGGGGGTGGAGGAGGACAGGGCACGATGCTTGCCTGTCTGATTCCTGAAGCAGGGAGGGGGTCCCAGGGGAGATCGCAAGGCCGGGGCGAGGGGGAGCTGGTTAAGGCTTTTGCTTCTGCATAGAAAATGACCCTTGTCCTCTCAGTTACCGAGAGGAGGGACTACTGCACTCGGAGGCCGGACAGCAGAACTGATGAGCATCTTCCTCTTCCTCTTCCTCAGTCTCCTCCTCCTCTTCCCTGGGGCCAGGAAGGGCAGGGTAGAGGCCACAGGCGGCGGGTGACAGAGAGAGGCAGAGGCATTAGTTTGCAGAGCAGGGGAGATACTTGAAGGGCTGGAACCAGGGTGGCGGGTCTAGGATGGGGTTCGGAATGGGGAGGCCAGTGTGACTGATGATCCAGGGCCACACCCATCTCAGCCTCCAAGGAGCCTGTGGCAGGTCCCCTGGGGAATGGCCCTCCCCGACGCTAGGGCTGGGCTCAGGCTTAAGGTTACACCCAGAGAATGCAAACTCCCTTTCTGACCTGACAGGTGCCCAACCTTCATTTTAATTTAAATAGTAGCAACCAGCTCCGTGCTGGCACTTTGCATGCATCATCTCATTTAACTCCTGCAACAAGTCTGCAACATTTTAAAGATGAGGGAATTGAAACTCAGAGAGGTTAGCTATCTGCCCAAGGTCACAGGGCTGGGTAAGCAGTAGAGTCAGGATTTAAACCCGGAGTTCTTGGAGCTCCAAGACTCGGACTCACCCCAGCAGGTCCTTTGGGTGAACTCGGCACTGTCTCTAGAAATCCACCCTGCCCTTGAAGGACAAAGATTTGTATTTCCTGAAGGCTTCAGGGTGAAGAATATAGGAGCTACTTAGAAGGGGAGTGTGAAAAGCCCACAGCTTTGGAAGCAAACAGACCTGGGTTCCAAGGCCAGCACTACAAGTGCTTCCAGGCCATGCCCCAGGCATGTTAATAATGCCCCTCTTAGAGCCTCAGTTTCCTCATCTGTAAAAATGGGGCTTATGATGCCTACCCTACATGACGGTCGCAAGGACTGGAACACGTGTCAAGTGGCTGGCCAACAAAAGCCATTGGAACATGGTGGTGGGTATTGTTAACTGCTCGTGAACTGGACCTAATTACCAAGGTGACCCTTTGCATCCACACAGAAGTGCCAACAGAGGCAGGGAGGAATCATTGCAGCAACAAACCCCTGTTCTTAGGGTCCTGCAGAGCAGTACCAGGGGCTGGTCTGCCTGTGGCAGTCACTGGAGCTGGACGGGTGGGAGGGCTGGAACAGGATCAGATGTCTTGGGAGTGAAAAGGCTGATCTTCTGGAGATAGTCAATGAAACAGTATCACCCCACTCCCAGACCCCCTCAGCTCATGGGGAGGCAGGAAATATGGAATCCAGGATACTGGAGGGTTGGGAAGACATGGGAAAGAAAGAGGACAGGCAAGGGAAGGAAAGAGGACAGGCAAGGGAAAGCACTGTTGTCCATCTGACAGACAAGCACACGTGCACGCGCTCGCACACATGCACACACACACACATGCGCGCGCGCGCGCACACACACACACACACACACACGCACGCACACCCTCCTCATACTCAGAGCTCCCTCTGACACATTGTTCCACCGAGTCACTGAGTCAGCAAAGCCACGTGAAAACCAGGGTTCAGGTCCCGGGCAAGTAGCTCCCCCTTTCTGAGTCTCCCATTCCTCATCTATAAAAGGAGAAGGAAACTCCACACCTCTCAAGGCCGTCACAAGGAACGAATGATCTTCCAGTCCTCTGCTCACTCCCCTGGTATCCAGGCCAGGCCCCTGCTACCCTTCACCCTGCCACTGCAGTCAATTCCTGATTTCTTCTCCCTGCTCTCCTGGACTTCCTAAAGTCCACCTTCAAGTGTGAATCTCTTTTGCTCAGACACCCACCTTGGCTCCCCATTGCTTCCTGGATAAAGTTCAGATTCCTCAACTTGGCATTCAAGGCTCCCCCACCATATGGCCTCACCTGGCCTTTCCTGTCAGGTGGAAAAAGCACTGGCTTTAGTGTCAGACAGACCTGGGTTTGAATATCAGTCCCACCACCTACCGGCTAGGTGAACTGGGGCCCATGTCTTCACCTCTCTGAGACTTATTTTCCTTATCCGTAAAAAATGAGGAAATACCTATTCTGCAGGGTATGATAGGATTTAAATGAATTCAGGTATGTAAAGCACCTGCCACAGGGTAGGTTTGGTGCTTGATACAAGGTAACGATTATTGTTACTGTCGGTATCAGTGGCATCCATGTTATCTGGCTCACTCCTGCCCAGCCTTCATCCAACCAGTTGTTCGTTGTTCCATCAGCATGTCCAGCCTTTCCACGTCTCTATGCCTTTGCTGACTCTGTTTCTTCCTGCTGTACAGAGCTTTGCCTGTTGAAATTCTGTCTGAACGTCACGACCCAGTTCAAATGCTGCTTCCTGCAGGAAGTCCTCCCTGACTTCCAACCAGAGGTTTTCTTTGCCTCCTCCTAGCTCCACCATCCATGCCCTCGGTCAGGGATCTCCATTCGTTGCTTTGAACTTTTCCAAAGCATTTCTTTCACCAACTCCCTCAATGCCCTTGTATTATTCCCCCAGTCACCAATACCTCTGCTTTCCTTCTGTGAGAAAGAAAGGGCCCCTATACTATTGAAGGGCTGTCTCTCCAACCAGGATCTGGAGCCCACCCCTGCTACCTCCTCCATAACAATCATCCCCTCTCCCTCCAGTATTTCAACCTCTCCCTCTCTGTTGCCTCTTTCCTACCAACATTTATAGAAGCTCAAGTCTCTCCCATCTGGGAATAAAAAAACCCTCTATCTGCCCCCACATCTCCTTCTAGAAATCACTGTCCCTCTCTCCTCTTCACAGCTAAGCTTCTTGAGAAATTCGTCTACACTGGCCATCTCCACTTCAGTACCTCCCACGGGCTCTTCAACCCACAGCAATCTGCCTCATGCGCCCACCATGCCACAGAAACTCTTCTTAGTAAGGTCGCCCAGGACCTCCCACTGGTTCAAGCCAATAGACTCTCTCCCACCCGCATCTTGGTTCCCCCAGCTGTAACATTTGCCACTCTTAACAAGCCCCTCCTATGTGCAGACGGCTCTTTCCTTCCTCTGCTTCCGTGAGCCCACTCCCTGCTGGTGTTCCTCCTACTTCTCAGACCACCCCCAGCTCCTCTTCCTCTCTCTAGTCCTTATGTGTTGGTACCTCTTCCCCAGTTCTGCTCTGGTCCTCTTCTCTTTCATCCCACACTCTCTGTCAGTGAGCTCATTCCATTCCATAACCTCAGGTATGGCTGAGGACCCCCACATCTCTCTCTCTCTCTCTAGCATGGGTCTCTCTCCTGGGTCCCAGACCCATCAAGCCCAATATGCTTGCGGGAAACTCCACCAAGATGGCCCTCAGAGCTCACAGGGATGTCTAACCCAGCATCTCACCACTGCAAACCAGTCTACCTGCATTTCTCACCTTCGTGAAAGGCACCACCACCCAGTGGCTCAAGCCCCAAACACAACTGGGAGTCACCCTAGATTCTTCCTGCTCCCTTAGCAAGTCAGTCACCAAATCTTGCTGATTCTACCCCCTAAAAAGCTCTAAAAGGCTACTCATCATCTCCTCTTCTCGCCCCTCGTCCACTCTTTCTCCAGTCATACTGGTCTCCCTGACGCCCCTCAAACATAACAAGCACACTCTCACCTCAGGGCCTCTGCACTTGCTGGAATATCATCCTCCAGAGAGGTGTGGCATCAGACACACTCTATACATTTAATTGTTTGTTATTTGTCATACCCACCGTAAGATCCAACAGGACAGGCAAATGTTTTGTTCAGTGCTCTATCCCTAATGCCCAGCTCAGTGTCTAGCACTCAAATATTTGTTGAATGAATGAATCCACTGCCAGGTCTGAACACAGGCAACTCACCTTGAGCTCCACCCTCAGTCATCTCCACCCTCACCCCAATTATCTCCTCAGTCTCTGACTCCAGCCCTCTCTTCCTCCCAATCACCTCTCAAATCCACCTCCCCTGCTCCATCCCCATGGCCACTACCTTAGCTTACCTCTCCCTCTAATGCTAATTTGACCGTGTTACTTTCCCTCCTCAAGAATTGCTCGTGGCTCTCCAGCTGCCTACCACAAAAAAGGAGCCTGGGGGGAAGGGATAAATTAGGAGTTTGGGATGAACATATACATGCTACTATATATAAAATACATAACTAACAAGGACCTACCGCACAGCACAGGGAAATCTACTCAGTATTCTGTAATAACCTACATGGGAAAAGAATCTGAAAAAGAATGGATATATGTATATATATAACTGAATCACTTTTCTGTATACCAGCAACTAACACAACATTGTGAATCAACTATACCCCAAACAAATTTTTTAATTAAAGTACAGTTGGTTTACCATGTTGTGTCAATTTCTGCTGTACAGCGAAGTGACCCAGTCATATATGTACAAACATTCTTTTTCTCATATCATCCCCCACCATGTTCTATCCCAACAGACTGGACACAGGTCCCTGTGCTGTACAGTAGGACCTTGTTGTTTATCCATTTTAAATATAATCGTTTGCCAAACTCCCTATCCATCCCATTTCCTCCCCTTCCCCCTTGGCAACCACAAGTCCGTTCTCCATGTCTGACTCTGGTTCTGTTCTGTAGGTAGGTTCATTTGTGCCATATTTTAGATTCCACATATAAGTGACATCATATGGTATTTGTCTTTCTCTTTCTGACTTAGCTCACTTGATATGAGAATCTCCAGGTGCCTCCCAACATCTAATTTAAAAATTTTAAAAAGGAGCCTGGGCTCCCCAGACAGCTGTTTGAGGTATGTCTAGCCGCTGTACCCTCCAGTGTTCAGTCTCACCATTTCTCACCTCCAGGCCTTTGTGTTCGCTCTCAGAGCATCCTCTCCCATCTCTGCCTCTCAAACTCTTTATGGACTTTGGATGATTGGCTCAAATACTACTTTCTTCAGGAAACTACCTGACTCATAAGCCAGAAGTAATTCCTCTCCAAAATATATAGAAATAAGTGTCTCCAGGGTCACTCAGGATCTCTGAGAACCAGGAGTAAGATGGAAGTTGCTAATTATATCTGAGACCACAGGCTTCGGGTACTGGGTGAGCATTAACAGAGGCTCCCTTTTCCTCCTGCACTATTACCCAGGACTCATGTCCCTCTGGCCCTCTGCTAACTCTGATTCTTCCTTGCCTCCTCCCTTTCTCTCACCTTCTGTTAGGTCTATCTCATTAATAACTCTCAAAGGGTTTAGATTCCATAATTTGAAATTAAAATGCTTCTTTGTGAATGATGCCCACCGAAGTAGTCCAACATAGGAGCCTTGCTCCAATCCATTTCTTCTATGCCAATATCCCAGTTTAGGCCTTCTAGCTGGCCTCCATGCATACAATGCATTTTTCCTACTGACTACTAATGTGATGTTTCTAAAACACAAATTTTACCAAATTTCTCTCCTCTTAAGAATCCATTCACATGATACTTTGTCACCAGCAGCACTGGTTCTTAATCTTTTTTGGAGGAACACAAAACCCTTTATGCATTTCATGAAAGCCATGGGCCATCTCCCCAGTAGAAAATGCACATAGGTATATACACACAACATTTTGCATTCAGTTTCAGGAGGTTCATGGGTCACCTGAAGCCAGTTGGGACCCATGCAACTCAGGTTCTTAACAAACCTCTGGCTCTATAACATTCAGGTTCTTTTGCATATGCTGTTACTTCTGCCTGGAACTTTCTTCCACATTGACCCTTCCATCTCTGGCTACCTCTTATTCATCCTCTAAGACTCAGCTCTTGGGCTGCGTTGACCTGCACCAGCCCTAGGTGGGGCCAGATCCCTTCCACTGGGCTTCCACAGCCCCTGACCCTATGTTCTCCTCTGTCGTAGTCCTGCTCGGTCTCCCCGACTGGGAATTTGTGGAAAGCAAGAGCCATTACCCAGCACAGGCTCTGGCCACAGGAGAACTCCCCAAGGGTCTACTGAAATGAATGCTAATAACAGCTACCCTTTCTCGAGTACTCATTATGTACCAGTCACTCAACAAGGTGCCTTCTATTTATGATTGCTTCTACTACTCAATAAATAAACCCCAGGATGTTGGTGGTAGTGTGTTCTTTTTTAATAGGTAAGAAACTAAGCTCAGAGATGTTTAAGTTCAGAGTTCAGAGTTCAAATCTTCAGAGTTGTTTAAGGTCACCCTGTCAGTGAGGTGACAGAGGTGGGATTGAAACTGAGACATGTTGGCACCAATGCACATATTGATCCACCATGCTTCCCTGCACTGGACTGTGCGACTGGGAGATGGTATCAGTAGCAGAACAGGACCAAGAACCAGGGCCAGAATGCCCTGCCTGGGCTCCATTTCCCAGTGCCACCTACTCTTATCTTCCCTCCTGTGTCATCTTCATGCCAAGACTAGGGGACCTAGCTGTCTCTTCTTAGGGTTCAATCCCCTCCATCCCACATACTACTCTAAGCTTCCTCATCCCAAAGCTCCACCATGGTCAGGCCCATCCTTTGCTCTAGAACCATCCCCAGACACGTACAGCTTTTAGATCCAATCCAATCCAATCCAAGGCTACACACTGGCTACAAAGAAAACAAGACGTGGCTAGTCCCTGCCCTTCAAGAGTTGATAGTCATCCAGAAGTTTTACATGTGCCATCTCCAATACTAAAATCAGCCCTGAGAGGTAAATAGGCATTATCCTCATTACACAGATGAGGAAACAGAAGCTCAGAGGCTTGCTGAAAATCAAGAGCTGTTAAGTAGCTGAACTTGGACTTGAATAAAGGTACTGACCCAACTATTTTTCCCCCATTAGGTCATCTTGCTTGGAAGAGCCAAAAAGTAGGCAACCATTTTTGGCAGGGTTGGGGGATAAAGGAAAGCTATTACTCTTTCAAGACTCTGTACATGTCCCCTCCTGTATTGCTGGATGAATGAGGGGGTATTTGAACAAGTTATTAAAAGGAAAAGCAACATCTGAGCAGATGGATACAGGAAAAAGGTACAGAAGAGGAGGGAAGTGACTGGATAAAAGCAAGGAAATGGGACGGAGAAAAAAGGCCAGTAACTTTGAAATTGTGACAGGGTATGCATGACATTTTTTTCCAGGGTTGTTATGGGTTTTTTTTTTTTTTTTTCTCCTTACAAGAAATGGGCTCATACTATAAGACCTGTTCTGCAATTTGTTTTTTTCATATAATAAGCCTTGAAGGTCCTTCCATGACAGAGAGAGAGAGATCTATCTTTCTCTTTTGATCAGCTTCAGAGCAACCCGTGGTATGGGTGGATCATGAAGAAAAAGCTATTCCCTACTGATGGATATATGGGTTGCTTTAATTGTTTGCTATTGTAAACAATGCTGCATATGTCTGAAAGTGGTTTGAAGGATTTCCTAAAAGTTGAATTGCCGGGCAAAGGAATGCACATTTTGTTTAAAATGCAGACAAAAGTTATTTCCGTGGCTTTTAACATTTTTATAGACCAGCTAAAAATAAAGATTATTCCTACTCATATAATCCTGTCTTTACATCATGCAACCTTTTCATTAAGAGAAGCATACATCATGCAACCTTTTCATTAAGAGCTGGTTGAGAATGCTATCCTACAAGGCATGTGATTAAAGATGGCTCATGTTGGCAGCTGGGATTGAGGTGTTTCAGAAAAGGCCTCTGGCTGGCCAAATTGGGGTCTATCCTGGTAGTAAAACTCTAGAGAACTCTAGCTCCAAGACATAGCCCTCAGCTTGATGTGCACATTGAAGATTCTGGTAGCAGCTAACAAATTGGTCCCGTGAAAAAATGGGACCAATGTGCACCCAAATCAAGGAATATGAGAGGTCCTGTTTCCTCACAACCCTTTCAATCTTTTAAATTTTGGTACTTTAAAATTACTGTTTTGTTGTTGTTTTAGTTACATTTCTTTAGCTATTTTGTAAGCTTGAGTATCCTTTCTCATTCCTTTGCTACTTCTTCTCTAAACTGTCAAATTAGGTTATTTCTCCATTTTAAATGGGTCGTGCATCTTTTTCTTATTGATTTCCAAAAGATGACATGGCCATAGATAGAGATATTAACCTTTGCCTGATATCAATGTAGCAAATACTTTCTCCTAGCCTGTTGTTTATGTTTTAACTTTGTATATAATATCTTTCTCCACACAGAAGTTCTTAAATTTAATGTAGTTGAAATTATTGCTCTTTATTTTATGGCTCCTGGGCTTTTAAGACATGCTCCAAAAGGCTTCTCTACCCCGTTATAAAAATATTCTGCATTTTCCTCTGGCACTTTTACGACTTTATTTTTTGCATTTGTTTTTGTACAAGGCAGGGGTTTAATTTAATTTTTTTCCCAAATGGTAGCTAATGGTCCTATCCCATTTACTGACCACCCACTGATTTAAAATGTATTTTTTGTCATAAATTAAATTCCCATATGAGTATACGGGTTTGTTTCTGAATTCTCTATTCTGTCCCATCTATGTATTCCTCTGTTTCTGTGATGATATAATAGCTGTAATTTCTACAGCTTTATCTAATAGGGCAAGTCCCCTCTCCCATTGTTCTTCTTTTTCAAAATTTTCTTAGTAATTCATGGGCATTCACTCTTCCAAATGAACTTTAAAATCCAATTTCCCAATTCCCAAAGAAAATGGCACTGAAATTTTAATGAGAAATCTTTTGATCAAATTGAACGGAAAATGTCATTTTAAACCATATTGAATTCTTCCCATCTAAGAATGTGATATGACGCTTGATTTCTTCATCTCATAGACTTTGATGAAATTTTATAATTTTCTATGGAGAAGTATTTTAAATTTCTTGTAAATTCCTAGGAATTTCCTTTCTTGCTTGCTTGCTTGCTATTGTGAATGGAATCCTTTTCTATTATGTCTTCTAATTAGTCATTGATAGCATTCAGAGAAGCTAATGGTTTGGGTGTATATTTATCTTGTGTCTACCCTTCTAACTGAATCTTCTTATTAGCTCTAATAATTTTTCCTTTATTTATTTATTTATTTATTTTTGGCTGTGCATGTGGCATACAGAAGCTCCATCCAGTGCTAGGGATCAAACCCGTGCACTGTTGCAGCAGTGACAACGCTACATGCTTAAACCACTGTGCCACCTGGGAACTCCTTTCCTTTTATTCTCTTTGATTACCTAAGTAGACAACCATATCATCTTCAAATAATGCTAATTCTTACTCTTTCTAATATTTATACCACTTATTTCTCTTTTTAATGCCACTGGTTAAAACTTCCAGAAGAACGTTTGTTAGTGACAGTGATGGCAGTCATTTTTATTTTGTTCCTGAATTAAATGGAAATTTATCTAGCACTTCACTGTTATATTTGATGATTGTCTTTGGTTTCTGACAGAAATTCTTTACCAAGGAAGTTTTTATTCATTCCTAGCTTATTGTGCTAGTTATCTACGGCTGTCTAAAAAAATTAACCCAATGCAACAAGAGGTAACGAAGGCGCTTACTAATAGTTTTAAAACAAGACTGGATGTGCAATTTTATCAGATGATTTTTTTCATCATTTAAGGAAATAGATTAAAAAGAAAAGATTGCATAACTATTAGTATAATCGATCACAATAACAGCTTTCCTAATGTTGAGCAATCTCTGCACTCCTGGGACAAACCTTCACTTGTCACAATACAGTTTTCTTTCAATACACTGGTGGATTCAGTTGGAGAATCTGTAATTTTAAATATGTGTTGCTCTATTAATATGTGAGGTTAGGCTACAGTGTTCCTTTTTTTGTCTAAACCTGTCCAGCCTTCTAGATACCAGCCTTCTAGAAGGAACTACGAAGCTGTCCATCTTTTCTTACTACCTGATCTTTAAAGACTGGATAGAACTTCCATGATACCTGAACTTGCATGATACCAAATGGGCCTGGTACCATTTCTGAGGAGAAAACTTTGACCACCTTTTAAATTTCTCCTATACTGTCCTACTCTATTCAGGTTTGCTGCCACTCCTTAAGTGGCTTTGGTAATGTATATTCTCCTGGAAAACCACCCATTTCATCTATATTTTCACCTTTATTGGTAGAAAATTACACAAAGCATTTTCTTATGACTTTTTCATATCCTCAGACTCTATGGTTAAATCCCCTTCATCATACCTTATCTGATTTATGTTTGCTTGCCTTTTTCTCCATCATATCTGTCAGAAGATGGTTTGTCTAGTCCACTGGTCTTTTTGAAAACCACCTCTTAGTTTATCGAATCTTTTGTTTTCTATTTCATTCATTTCTGGTTTTATCTATAGTAATTACTTGATTCTGCTGTGTTTCAGTTGTTCTTTTTTTTTTTTCTCTAGATTCTTGAGTGGAATAATTAGTTCATTTAATTTAAACTGCCTTGTCCTCTGATAAAAGCATTTAAGACTACCAGCTTTTCTCTGGAACCCCCGTGGTCATATCCCATAGATTTTGATCTATAATATTCTCATTGACATTTATTCTAAATTCCATTCTTATTTCCTAACACAAGTATTTTTAAACTTTCAAATGGGCCTAGCCTTTTTGCCATTGCTATTAATATTTCATTTTATTGCACTGTAATAAGAAACTGTAAAATGTGTTTTCAAATTAACTTGGAAATAATCTCATTCTCCAAGAGTGTAGACAGATTGTTCCCCCTGCCTCAACACCCTTCCCCATCCTATCCAACTGGCAAACTCTTACTCATCCTTCGAAACACCTCAGATGTTACATATTCTAGGACCAACCACTCCCTCTTTGGGGGGGAAGGTATCCAGACGAGGATTTTTTTAAGGAAGGACAAACTACAAAAGCACACTATGAATGTCCTGTTTGGTCTCCTGGCCTGGTCCCCCAGTCACTCTCCTCACTCGCTCAGACACCCATTCCACAATCACTCCAGGGGCTAGAGGGAGACAGGGGAGGGGCTGGCAATGATATTCATACTTGTCTGGAGGGGGGGAGGGTTCGGGGGAGGGGTGGGTCTAGCTCTTACCTGCTCTCTGCCAGCCTGCCTGAGGGGGTAAGCTTCATGGAGTCAAGGACCTGAGTAGGACAGCAATACTGGTGTAGAGTATGAGACGCTGTGGACCTGAGAGACAGCGAGAGACAGAGAGAGAAAGAGACAGAGAGAGAGACAGGGAGGGAGGGGAGAGGCGGGGTGGGGAATGGGAACAAGGAGGTGAAAGTGAATGGGGTAGGGGAAAGGGGCAACTGGGAGGAATGGGTGGCAGAGGACAGGGAAGGGAGGAGGAGGGGTGGGAGGCAGGGACGGAGGGAAGGAAGGAGGGAGGGAGATCGGGAAGGAGAGAAGGAAGGAAGGAAAGAAGGAAGGAAGGAAGGAAGGAAGGAAGGAAGGAAGGAAGGAAGAAAAAAGAAAAAACCACAAAGTCAAGAAAGAGAGGACGGCACTCGAACCACAAACAGAACACAACGACAACAGGGGGCAGCAGAGACGAAAGAGCTGGGCTGGGCCTCCTGTGTTCCAGGTGACTCCGTGGGGACCTCGGCCACGGAGACACTGGGACACCACAGTAGGGAAGGGGGAAGGGAGCCCTCCTCACACCAGACGCCACACGGGTAGGGAAGCGGGGAGAGGGAGGAAAGAGAAAGGGAATGGGTGTACAGGGAGGGACTCCCCCCCTTATAGAATAAGACCCCTCATAAGAAGGCAGGGAAGGATGGGGAGGGAAGCCGCTCTGGGTCCAAAGAGGGGAAGAACCCAGGCATGGGGGCGGGGTGAGGGGTGCAGAGGGTGCAGGAGACACCATAGGAGGAGAGAGAGAGAGACAGAGAGAAACCGAAAGAGACAAGGAAAGGGTGAGACAGAAAAGGAGAAAGACAGAGAAAGAGGAAGACAGAGAAAGGGTGAGACAAAAGACACAGAGAGAAGACGGAGAGAGGCAGAGAGTGCCAGAAAAGGAGAGGAGAGGCGAGGGCGGAGGAGAGCTGACAAGGTCTCAGTGGTCTTGGTGACAGGATGGGCTGAGTGGGCGAGCGGGGCCCAGAGAGCCAGAGGAACGGGGTGGTTCTTTGCTTCCAAGGCCAGTGCTGTGCCCCCAGCCTGGGGCAGGGCCCAAGCTCCACCCCCTCCCCAGCGCTGTGCCCCCACCCCTAGTGCAGGGTCCAAAGGCCCCTCTGCCTCCTGCTTCCTGCGATTAAAGCCAGCAGAATGGGAAGGAGGAGGAGAGACAGGGTGCTGAGGCCAAGTGCCCGGTCCCTGCCCTACCCGGCACAGGGCAGATGCAGGCAGTGAATGCCAGGTCAGCCAGACCCTGTCCCTCACAAGCCCCCCACCACCACCCCCGAAGGCAGTCGTGGTCAGGGCCTGGCCATTCAAGAGCCCAAGTAAAGGCTGGGAGATGTGGCTGCAGGCCAGGCCAGCTGCCCCACTATCTCACTTGCTGCGAACTGAAGGATGCCTAAATCTTAGAACCTTACAGAGAATGCTGGAATCTGACACTCTTCTTATCAGAATAATCGTCACCAGCAGAATGTTTCTCAGGTGCTATCTGGGTGCCAGTCACCAGCCCAAGTCCTTGACTCATTTGAACCTGAGACTCAGAGACCCTTAGGCTGCTGGAATGTTAGTATCAGAGAATCTCAGCTGCTTCGGGCTGCCCCGCAGCCAGGCAAGGTGCCAGGGCAGCCAGCAATCACACCCCTTGTGGGCCACGGACTGCGCTGCTCAGGGCTCTAGGGTCCTTACCGAGCTGGGCACCCAGATGCCCCTGGGCTCACCCACTCGAGCTGGCTCCCTCCCATAAGCCAAAGGCCTCCAAGAGGCCAAGAGGGGAGCCAGGAACCAGGAAGCCAGGAGGCTGCTGAATCAGCAGCCCAGGGACCAGATCCAGGCCTGGGCAGCAAGGAGGGGGTCAGGCTGCAGTGCAGGGTTGGGGGTGGGGGCCAGGTTCCTACCTGCTACTCCTCCCGGGGGGCTCCATGGGTCTGGACCTGTCCCGAGGGCAGGCCCCCTGGCCAGGGCGGTGCCTCCACCGTGTCACCACCCCCTCCTCCCCAGCCCTTCCCTAGAAGGAGGAACCAAGGAGGCGGGGCCAGGCCTGCTGGGCTACCCGCCAGACTGCAACTGGAAACTTTGCTCTTTCCCCTGCTCCCCCAGGAGGGCTGGGAACTCCTAGTAAGAGGAAACAGCTTTGAGAGCTCAAAGTGGCTCCCCTGGGCCAAACCTCAGGCTGGGCTCCCTACATGTACCTCTGTTGGATCCTTCCCAAGCACCCTGGCAAGGACATGTCACTGGTCCTATTTTCCTGAAGGGAAAATTGAGACGGAGAAACATTAAGTAACTCAACTCAGCTATTAAGTAGCAGAACCCCAAGATCGGGACCTGGTCTGGCCATTCTCAAATCTGGACTCTGGCCCCCTCAGCCATATGGATGCCTTGGGCACATAGAAACCTTTCCATAGAAGCTTTCCACAAATATTCTCATCTCCCACCCAGTTTAAAGAAACTCGGTGTGGTGGTTATGCTGGGATGCTCCAGATCAAGTAAAATTCAAATCACCCAGTTTGGGAAATGAAGATGAGGCCCTGGCCCATATTCTTGACCACTGCAATTAGCTCTCACTCTCTTCTTGTTTTCTGGGCTGGCTAAGAGAAATGCTCCCTGAAGACAAAAGCAAAGATCAGAAGAAACGCCATTCACAATCAAGAAGCTGTTCTTCCGAGGAAACTGCCCCACCTGATTTTTACAGAGGGGGAAACTGCGGCCTGGAGAGGGGAAGAGTCTTACTAAAGTTCACATAGCCAGTCAGACTAGAATCCAGGTGCCCTACTCCCCACCGACCTACCACAGGAATCTCTCTCACCTCCTTATGTGAAAAGCTGGAGAAAGGAGAGGCTTGAGGATCTGAAGGGTGCAGGGTTCCTTAAGAGTACCCCAGATCCAGCTCAGAGGGCTCCTGTCCTTTCATGGCCCCAGAGCCCTGGCCCCTGGCGGTTCTGAGCAGAAGGCGGCCCTGGGAGGGGCCAGGGGGCCAGTGATCTAGAAGGAATAGGAGCTGACAAGCAATAGGCCAGCCTTCCTGTCTTCCTGCCTCCCTGCCGGGGCAGCTGGTTCCTCTCAAGAAAGCCAAAGCTGTTGAGAGAGATAGGTCCTCTGAATCACCACAAAGCTGGCATCTGTGGGTCCTTCCTGGCCTCCTCTTCCTCTGCCCACCCCCTAAAGCCCCCTGGTCCTCAGAGTGTTGGTTTAATCCTCTGCTTTTTTCCCCCCTCTCTCCCTCACTAACTCTCTTGGCTCCTGGGGCAGCTGCAGCTTGTGCCCAAACCTTCACCTCAGCCTGGCTAGAGTCGAGAAACAGACTTAGGCCCAGCCCTAAGACTGATGCTGTGTGACCTCGGGCAAGCTGCTTGCCCTCGCTGGTGAGGCAAAGAACTCACACGTTGGCACCTGGCAGAGCCAGGGTACAAGTCCCAGCACTACTGCTTTTCAGCTGGGTAACCCCTCTGAGGCTCAGTTTGTTCATCTGTAAAAGGGGAGTGGCAATTCCTGCCTCATGGGTTCTCGTGAGGTTTCAGTGAGACAGATACGCACATGTTGAAGAGCCTCCGGCTGAGCCTGAGAGAGGAGGATCCACTCTCAGGGAGGCTAGGGGAGATTCTTCTTGGCAAGCCTGTTTATTTCGGGCAGGGGAAGATTTCTAGGAAGATAATCTCTTCATCCGGGCCACTCTTGGAATTCAGACATATCTGAACCTGTTGGGTAGATTCGTGTGATAACCTACTAGGGGTCGAAGGAAAGAAGGAGTTAAGGGTGAGGAGCATGACCCAGACACAGGGCAGACACTGTGAGCCAGGTACTGAGCTGGGGGCCGACAGGGCAGTGGCTAAGGGCAGACAATGTCCGGATTTCATGGAGCTCCGATCCAAGTGACGGGAGACAGACGTTCTTCAACTGCTAATGGAATGAAGCTGGACAAAAAAAGTGGAGGTGGCAGGGGGAGAGCCTTCCACGCAGAGGAAACAACTTGGGCAAAAGACCTGAGGTGGTATTTCCAGGAACTGCAAGGAGGCTGAAATGGCTGAGTGGAAAAAGCAAAGGGGAGACTGGGGGTGTAGGCGGGGGCCCAATCACACAGAGTTCTCGGAGGCCCTGATGAGAGGAATTTGGAAGCCTGTGGTTAGTGGATAGGCCCAGGGCGGGGAGTATCTTTGAAGCCCCTGAGGTTGTATGAAAAAATATTGGTAAGGACGTATTTCTGGAGAGAATACTGTTTTTTTTGGTTTTGTTTTTTGCTTTTTAGGGCCGCACCAGTGGCATATGGAGGTTCCCAGGCTAGGGGTCCAATTGGAGCTGTAGCTGCCAGCCTACGCCACAGCCACAGCAACACCAGATCCGAGCCTCATCTGCGACCCACACCACAGCTCACGGCAACGCTGGATCCTTAACCCACTGAGTGAGGTCAGGGATCGAACCCACGACCTCATGGTTCCTAGTCAGATTCATTTCTGCTGTGCCACGATTCTAAGAATACTGTTTTCATCAGATCCCCAGAGGGGGTCTGTGATCCCAAAAGGACACAAAAGCTCCTTGGGCGATTCCATTCACCAAGTGCCTACTATGAGCTAGGGTTAGGCAACCCAGGACCTTCTGTGAGCTGCCCCTCAGCCCCCTCCAGCTGGTCTCAGCCCCCCTACCATCTTCAACCTGTGCTCCACGCAGACAGAAGTGTCTGCTTTTCTCTGCCACATTCTGCTGTCCACCCTCATCTCTGCTTCTGCTCCAAAGGCCCTTCACCACCACTCTGCCCCACTGCCAACTCACCACCTCACTAGCTCCCCCTTGTTCCAAACGAGTCTACTCAGAGGTGGTGCCCTCTGGGGACCTGCCTCTGAGATGCCTCCCCTGTGTCCTTCCCACCCTGAGTTTCTCCAGTGCTTTCTGTTCACATGCTGTTGCTCCTTCTGGGCCAGGAGCTTGGTAGGGACAAGGGCCATGTCTTATGCATCCCAGGGTCCCCAGCATCTGGCACAGGGCACCCAGTCACACAGGTTAGCAGGTGTTGGTAGTCAGACAATCCACCCTGAAGTGGAGGCTGCAAGATGGGCTGGTGGACACTAGAGGGCACTGTGGCCACTGGAATCCCAGTCTGCCGCTGGCCATGCCTACCCAGGCAGGCCCTGGGACCAGGTAGGCAGGGAAGCACGAAAACTCTGCTCCTGGATCCTGTAGCTCCTCGGCTCTGCATCTAACTGACCAGGGTCCTGATCTCAGCCTCCCAATTCACCTTCTGCCCCCTTTCCACACTATTTCTCATAACAGCCCCATCCCACTGCAGATACAGCTAATTCTCCACGAATGCAGGTACCAAACACTGCCCCCACAGCCCGGGCACATATTTTTTTTTTTTTAACTCTGCCTTCAACACCCTCCACTTCGCCCCACCCTTTACCAGGCTAGCTTCTACTCATCCACCAAGTCTCAGCTTAGAAGTCATCTTGAAGAAGCCTCCTTGACCCAGAGGCTGGCTGGGTACACTTCTGAGGTTCTCCCACAGCGCCCTACACTTCCCTGTAATTGTCTGTAATTGTCTGTTTCCTTATCTGTTTTCCTACCAGATGATGAGCTTCCTCAGAGCAGGATTCCATTATTCATCATTGTATCAACCACATTTAGTCTAGCACGGTACCTGGCATATGAGAAATTATCCTTTAGTGAATGAATGAATGACTAAATGGATGGATGGATGGATGGATGACCTCAGACAAGGAAAAGTTCCCTCTCTAGGTTTCAGTTTCCCCAACTTTAAAATGGATACAATCACTGCTACTTGGCAGAGCTGCCAGGAAGATTAAAGATAATACAGTGTCTGCTCCCTAACAGTACCTGATACATAGTACACATTTTCTGAATCAAAGCCATTATTAGTTGAAAGAGTTGAAGGAGGCTTTGCCCTGACTCTGCGATGATCTCTCCCACTCAGGTTTGCTATCTACACGTGGAAGATGGCTTTAATGATAATGAGAAAATTATCATGTGTGTTAAGAAATAACAATAGCACCTGCTATGTGCCAGGCCAGAAGAAGGAGCTCTGCAAAGAGGTGGTGGGCAGCCTCCAGTGTCAGCCAGAGGATGCAAGGCCAGGGCCGAGGTCAGAGCCATGGGCATTGCCCCTGCGTCTGGAGAATAGTCATTACGCGCACAGCTGGTTCCAAACTCTTTACTCATAGGTGAAAATTTGTCTAAGGGGTCATTAATTCCCTCTGTAATTAATGTAAAAACTGCAGGGTTTGTATTAATGGAAAAGTAAGCTCAAGCGTCAAGCTGATGATATTGATAATGTGCGCTTGTAATTATATACTAGAGATAACTATAAATGTGGCCACTGCACTAATAAAATGTGGAAATTCCTGAAACAACCAAGAACTTGATAGCAGCTGTACCATGAATAGCATTGTGCCAGTTGTTCTGAGGCTCTGAAAACCACCGCACACTGATAGTGATGGTAATATTCGCGGTGCACTTAAAAGCTATTTTGGCACAAAATGAGGGGAAATTTTTAGATAAAACGAGATGTTTTGATGCAAGAGCATGGAACTTAAAAGCACAGTGAGCAAAGGTCGGCTTGCATTAGAGTGGGAACAAAAACCTTGATGGACAAGGCAAGCTTACAACTGTGGGCCTCTAAACAGACTGCTCCCCAGACTCTGACCTCACTTGTGAACACATAAAAGCTGCAATCACTGTAGAAGAAACACCAGCTACTAAGTATTTGACCTCTACCCTCACCCACTTGTTTTTTTGGTTTGTTTTTTGTTTTTTTTTGTCTTTTTGCCATTTCTTGGGCTGCTCCTGCAGCATATGGAGGTTCCCAGGCTAGGTATCTAATCGGAGCTGTAGCCACCGGCCTACACCAGAGCCACAGCAATGTGGGATCCTTAACCCACTTAGCAAGGCCAGGGATCGAACCCGCAGCCTCATGGTTCCTAGTCGGATTCGTTAACCACTGAGCCACAACGGGAACTCCAACCCTCACCCACTTCTGAGAGAATCCACTGCCACCTACAAGCCCCTTGCTGCCTTGTGTTACCATAGGATGGACAGAAACGCTGCAGTCATATACAGGTGGACCCCAAAGCTGGAAGGTCATGTAACTTCCAGGTTGATGGCCACATCAGGCCGCCTGAGAGCAGAGGAAGTCAGTCTAGAGAGAGGAGTCAGTGAGAAAGAGATGACAGGGACCAGGCTAGCGCTAGCCATGAAAGATGGAGAGAGACAGATGTGGGTCCAGGGGATGGAGAGAGAGAGAGAGACAGCAGACAGAGAGAGCAATCTTGGTCCTTGACTTCTTGGTCCTACTTCCAGTTGGCGTGAGACCTGGCTACACGTCATTTACTGCTCTTAGATTCTGTGAGATGTGGCCTCACGACAGTCCCCTCCCCACCCTTTATTCTCGAGTGCGTTTGAGTAGGTTTCTGTTCCCTGCAACGAAATGTACTCAAATTAAGACAAAGGAAAATTGGGGATATAAGTGCAGGGCTCGCATAAGCAAAAACGCATAAAGAACACTTGGGGGGGCGAATGCAATTATAAAGCGTTGTGTTTGTTCACCCAAATGCTCCCTTATTCCCTGACACTTGCGACCACAGACATATGCGACAGCCACACACGCACACACACTGACATTCAGTGGACACTGAAACAAATGCAGCAACAACCAGATATGCTTCTATGCAGACATCCAGCTGGGCATGGACACCCGCCAGCATGCAGAGCTGCCCCTGCGCTCCTCACACCTGCATAGACTTGGAGCCACGGCAAGAACACAGTGGTGCTGCCTGCGAGGCTCCAGGCTCGGGCCAGGAGTCGAGAGAGGCTCGGCTGGGCTCTGAGCAGCCTCCCTCCCCAGCTGCCAAGTGACTCATCCCTAGGGCTGCTAATTAAAGCCAGGACAGAGGGGACAGAGAGGAGGGGAGGGGGAAAAGAGAGAAGGCAAGTTTATTTTGGTGCCAACCAGGCATGCAGCCAGCTTAGGGGTCACCAACTTCCTGGGGCTGGACAAGGCAGGGGCAGGGGCACGCAAACAGGAAGGGGAAGGAGGACCCCCTTCCCCCTCATGAGCTTCCTGGAAAGGTACCTCCTTTGGGAAAATTACCCATCTCCCCCCCACCCCCGCCACTTCCCCACTTCCCTCCTCCTCTGTCCCACTGTCAGATTCCAGTTCTACCCCCTCCAGCCTCTCATCCTTACAATTGGCTTCTCCTCATCAACAAACTCCCATTTGGGCTTGCCAGAGCTGGCTCATCTATGTCTGTAGCCTGCTTCCATCCCTCCCCCACAGATCAGCCAACACAGGCCTGGTACAGAGAGAATGCTCTGTACGTGCTTCTGGAATACCACTGGGTTAACACTGGTATAGCACGGTGACCATGACCGCATCTTTAATGGTCTGGATTCCTATCCTAGTTCTATCGGGGCGGGGGAGGATTATTTTAACTCTCTGAGTCTTAGTTGCCTTACCTATAAAGTGACTAGATTATATAGCCTATAAGATTATTGTGAAGATGAAATGAGAGGATACAGGTAAAGTGCCCAGCACAGTGGCCGGCATATATGGGCTCTAGCTGTCACTAAGCAAATGGCTGCTGACGCTGATAAATCACACCCCACCCGAGGCCTGAGGAGGCAGCAATTACGCAGTTCCAAGACTGGCTCCACCACCTAGGACCTGAGGGAGCTCAGACCAGCCACATAAGCTCCCAGAGCACTGGCTCATATGGAGAAACAGAGATTCGCGATGTGACACCATAGATTTACTGTAAAGGTTTGAACCTGTCAAGGGGAGCTCAGCTCTCAGAAGCAGCGCAATGCATTTGCAGCAATGATCACTGAGGGGAGCAGGAGGAGCTCAGACCTGGGGGGCCAAAGAAACCCAGGAAGGAGGAAGCAGTCAGGGTGGACAGGGGGCAACTCGGGGAAGGCTTCCCCAGGTTGCTTCCCTCCCCAACCCCCCCCCGGGGGGGGGCAGAGAGCATTCAGCAGGCACTATGACAAAATTCCAGGCAAAGGAAGAGGTGGGAACAGAGAGCTGGGCAGGAGGGGCAAGCAGGCTGCGCAGAACAGGAGGCAGCGCGGGAGGGAAGAGTTGGATGCAGCTGGGGCAGCCCTGGGGACTGGTGGTGTCTTGGACATGTGGATGGGGGAGCCACGGAAGGTCCGTGAGGTCTCGGCCACCCTGGATTGCCAGAAGGTCAAAACAAGGAAGAATCTTAGAGACTATCGAATCCAAACTCCCGTTGGACAGATGGGGGCACTGAGGCCCAGAGTGGGAGGCCTCCTCTGGGAACTGAGCCAGCGCTGGCTCCTCCTCCCACTTCTCCTCCGGCAGCAGCGGCTCCCGTTGCCATGGGGACGTCCCTGGCTCTGCGGGTGTCAGCAGCTCCCCCACCCCCTCCCTCCTTCCCTAGCAACAGGCCACCTCCTCTGGCTCTCATCCTTGCGTGCCTGGCAACCCCAGCCCAGTCCCCAGCGCCCCAGCCTGACCCTTACTGCATCAGCAATGCCTTTAGGACTGGACTGACCTCCTCTGCTGCTGGCAGAAGCCCCTGCCCCTCCGTTTCCAAGTTTTACCCCTCTCCACATTTCTCAAGCTTGACTATCCCATAAATGACAAAGGATTGGGTTAGTGGACAGTGACAGCGGAGGGCAGGGCACTGCCGTGTGTTGAGCCACTATTTTATGCTGAGCATCGCTTTAAGTTCTCTCCTCAACCCAAAGAAGTCAGAATTATTGACTCCATTTTAAGGATGAGGAAAGTTAGGATCAGAGAAGCCAAGTGACTTGGCAAAGAACAGACAGCTGGGAAGCAGGCCTTGCTGAGAGCTAGTGTGTGACCTTGAGCCATAGCCAGTCCCTTTCTGGACCTGGGTTTAAGGTGCCTGTAGGTCTGACAACTTCTCATGGATCTATAGGAGGTCCAGACACCTTCCTCTGCTCACAGTCCTCTCGAGATACCAGCTGTTCAGCTCTAATTAGACTCCACACTTCCCCTGGCACCCCATACCTGGAAGTCCTCATGCCTGGGACCACTCCTTGCTGTTCTACTCCCACGACAGTGGAGGGATAGCTCCTCTACTTGGTGTTTCTTCTTCTTCTTCTTCTTCTTCTGGTCCTTTTTTTTTGGGGGGGGGGGGCTACACCCACGGCACATGGAAGTTCCCAGGCTAGGGGTCAAATTGGAGCTGCAGCTGCCGGCCTACACCACAGCCACAGCAACGCTGGATCCTTAACCCATTGAGGGAGGCTAGGAATCAAATCTGCGTCCTCATGGATATCAGTCAGATGCGTCACTGCTGAGCCACAACGGGAACTCCTACTTGGTGTTTCTTCTACCTTCTTAAGCTTTCCCCTCCACACACACGATGTTTATTAGATGAGGACCCTGGAACCCCTTGCCTAGATCCAGGTGCTGCCCTTTCTGTGCTGCAGAGCCCAGCTTCCCCTAGCTCTCACTGATGACAGAAGGTGTCTTGCGGCCCAGGCCTGACCAGACCAGCCTTCTGAATTTTGACATTTGTTCCTCTCCTGCCCAGATCTGTTTTAGCCTGACTGACTGGCCCCCTCTCCTTCCCCCCCGCCCCCGATGCCTGCTTGTTTCATTTCCAGGGACACCCTCCTTCTACAAAGTCTGCGTGACAGTCACTCACAGCCCAGCTCAGACACCCACTGTCTCCAGAAAGCTCTCCCTGAGCCCTAACTGAAGTGAGCTCAAGAATTTCCATGCAGGTCCTGAGAGCCTCCTCAGAAGACCCCACCCAGCCCTGGTTCCAAGGTAAAGGATCTATTCCACCATGTTTGCAAGATTTTTGCCCCATGAGTGGTATCTTAGGCCCCTTCCACAGCCCAAGTTTGACACTTGCTCCCCGGCAGTTGCTGTGTCCTCAAGGCCCCTTGTAGCCTCCTTGACTGGAGTCCAGGGTGGCTGTCGGGAAGTACATCTTAGTGAGACAAGTGCTGGCTTTGGAAGCAGACAGTCCAGGGTATGAGTCAGAGTGATGCCGCCCTGCCCCATTGCTCTTCCTTCCTTGGGCAAGACACTGACCCTCTGGGGAACCTCATTTTCCTCATTCGTAAATCGGGGATCCCAGTCCGCGTCTAATTGGGCTCTCGTGAGCATTAAATAAGATCATGTTCAGAGTTCTTAGTATATCAAGAGGAGATGCTAACTGCTATGACTACTAATATTAGGGTGAGGATGAGGAGGACTATTCTTATCTGCAAGGCTGTCGAGAGCTCCTGCAGGGATGGGCGTGGGCAGGGTTCTGGGCTTGTTGCCAGGCAGACCTGGGTTTGAATCCTGCCTCCGCCAAAAATCAGTTGCGTGGCTATGGGCAAAACCTAGAACCAGCCCGGGGCTCAGTTTCCCCAACTGTAAAATAATGATGATAAGGCCAGTCCAGGTTCCACCTACAGTGTCACTGGGAGGATCAAACAAAAGAAAGTCCCTGGCAACTTCTGTAAGTTGTAAAGTATGTCATCATATGATTTAGGATTATGATAATTATGAAACACCCTGAGCTTTAGGTCCTAGGAACTCCTCTGCTGGGAAGAGCTAGGGACATTGTCAGTCGAGTTCCTGGATAAGTAGCAGGCATGTCAACGGGGGTGCCTTGGGGGCCTATGCTTGGAGTCAGCTCAACTTGCTTTTCTCCAAACCCACAGTGGGACATTGGGATCAGTGTCCTCTGCTAGGTTAATGCCTTCCTAAATGCTAGGATAGGCTGTGCCCAGGCCACACTAATCACATCCCGTCATCTACCCCTTGCCTGGAACACTGGGCCTGACTGGCATCTATCACGCTTCCCCTGCTTTCCTGCTGGCCTAACAGAGCGTGCTTCCCATCCCACAGCCCCTACCTTGGCCCAGGGCACCGGTGTGCTCATCCCGTCCCTTCTGCCTGGGATGCTAAGACTCGGTGTGTCTCATCACGCATCACCGTCTGTATGCTGAGCTCCTCGGCCCCCCTCCCATATCCACCGCCTGGATGCCAGGACCTGGGCCGCTGCATATGGCCGGGCAAGCTGTGCCTTACACAAGGGTTTGCAGCTGAGAGGGCATGAGTCTGGGCTGAAATTCAATCTGTGCTCGGCTCATCAAGCCGGGGAACCCTGATGAGGGGCTGCAGGAGCCTGGTGGAAAGGGAACATGCCTCCAACTGATCCACTCAGAGGATTCTACTCTTCACATCGGTGCTGTATTTCAGTCTCAGCCCTGGCTGGGACCAAGTGTGTCCTTCTCATGCTGCTGCTGCCTGGACCCATCTCATTTCACAGGCCCAGTCCATAGCCCCTGGCCTGGATGCTGGCCAACTGGGCTCTATCCTGAGCCCCCCATCACTCCCACATAGTCCCTATCCTTGACCCTTGTGTTTTCACCAAGCTTCTGATGGGTTAAGGCCTGGGAAATGCGACTAACAGCCCTTGTCTCTACCCCAGTTTTACCCCCACCTCTTCAAATGGCAGATCGATCACACCCTGTAAACTCACTGAAGCTTATAAGCCTTTTTCACCAAGCATGCAAAAAAAAAAAAGTGCTCTTGTTACCATAATGCATATTTCTAATGCCTAGAATGTGTCACATCAAAAGCCCATCCGAATCGCACTACTCAGGGCTAGCACAGTTCAGGGAAAAGGGCAAACACCAGATCAGGGAAACGGCAATTCTATCGTGCCCTCTTCCCCTGGGAGGAGAGATGGAGAAGGTCCTGGGTCCAGAGCCGACCTCTTTGCAGGTCAGCTTTCCCATCTGGGCAGCTCACATGAGCCTCTTCAGTGTCCAACCAAGCCCCCGAGTCGGCTAGGGTCAGAAAGACTAAGGAACCATTTACGACCCCGTCCCCGCACCTGCCACATTCACCCTGGCCCTCCTGCTCCTCTCCATCTCCACCCTTAATGCCAGTGGGACAAAACCCCTGGAGTTGGCCCCCCTGCCCCTCCCATGGATCCTGAAGTGACAAACCAGAGGTCCCCACCCCAGTCCCTGCCCCATTTCCCAACTACTATCAAAAAAAGGAGGTACTGACCTGACTGTTCTGGAATTCTCACCATCAGATCTGAAAGAGAAAGAGAGGAAAAAACCAAGAGTCAGCACATACCCTCTATTCCCCCTCTCCCTCTGCCCTATGCAGCAGCCTTGAGAGCTAATATGCATCGTGAAAATGAGGGGTAGGGCATTTCGTGCAGAAAGAATAGCCAGTGCAAAAGGCCATGAGATGGCGGAGGGCCTGGCCAGTTGCTGGGACAAAGAGGAGGACAGCGTGGCTGGGGTGGAGTGAGTGAGGGGAAGGGTGGCTGGGGGTGAGGTCGAGTAGGTGCCAGGAACCAACCATGTTCTAGCCTCGTGGGCTCATGGTGAGGGGTCTTCCTTGGAGTGGCTGAGAGGCAGCCTGTAGCTGCAGGAAGAGGCAGAGCCCGAGGTTTAAACACAGAGAGACCTGGCTCAGATAGTGGCTCTGCCACTTACCAGATCTGGGTAAGTCACCTCCCTGCCTGGAATCTGAGCCTCAGTCTCCCCGCTTGTAACACAAGGCCAATCTTCGCAGGGCTGTTGGGATGATTAAGCCCTTTGGAACCCAGCAGACAAATGCCAGGTATTATTAACAACATAGAAAAGGCTTTGCCAATTGCCTGGTCCAACCTGCTTATTTTCCGGATGAAGAGAATGAGGCTGAGAGGGTGAGTGAGTCAGCTGCTGGGCTCCTTTCTACTACACTGGTCTGCCTTCTTCATAGTGAGCCCCCACCTCAGAGGCAAAGGAAGGGCAAGAGAAGAGAATGGCTTTGGGGACAGCTTTGAGGGGACTGAGCAAATGAGGGAAATCAGAACCACAGCCCTCTGGCTGCTCCTCCCTAAAAAGGGTGTGTGTGTGTGCGTGTGCGTGTGCGTGTGCGTGTGTGTGTGTGTGTGTGTGTGTGTGTAGGAGAGGGACAGTGGGGGTGGGAAGGGGAGGAAGAAGGACCAGGGCACTTGGAAGGAGCGGGGAGAGCGTGTGAAGCAGCGTTCCTGTCCTCTCTGTCCTCTTCCTCCTCCTCCTCTCCCCTATTGAGGACTGTGGAGGAAGCAGAGATGAAGATGTCACAGGCTTGGTCCTCAGGTGAGAGAACCAAGGAGAGACCTTAGTGAGGGGACCTGAGTCGGGGGGAGTCGTCTATGCTGTGCGCAAAGTGAGAGGGGAGGGGAGGTGGAGCTCAGAATGAATGGAGTGCCCCCCCCATCTCGCCCCACACCCCATCCCCCTTCCCACCCCAACCCCTGCCCCAGCCCATGGGGTGCAGGAGTGCAGACAGTGGGTGAGGCCCGTGCTTCCAGTTCTGCTACTTACTAGCCATATAATCCTGGGGAAGGCACTCCCTGAAGGATGGCCCATGGCCGGCCTCAGCTTTTTCACTTGCAAAATGACATGACAGGGATGGGAGGGGGCATGGGAGTGGGGTGGCTGTGAGGCTCAGCCCGGGGCCTGCTCAGCCAATGACAATGGGCCTTCACAGCCCCCTGAAGGGACAGGGGACCGGGGCCTCAGAGCACCTTTTCACATTTATTAAAACTTTCCATCTCGCTCTGAAGCAACAAGATTGCTTTGGAGACCTAGCTCAATAGTGCGCACGTACCAGATCAGAGGAGCCTAATTCGATGACTCCCCAACTGTCCATAGAATTGAGGCCAAGCCTCTCAGCTTTTTTCCCTAAGAAAACCCTCTGCTCCAAGCAGGCTGGTCTCCTTACCACCACCCCCCACACCCCCAGCACACACTTATTCAATCTCTACCAGGCCCTGACTCAGAAATATAAACCCTTCAGTTGCTCACACTGGCCCCCTGCCCAATCTACTTTAGAACATAAGCCACATATATAATCATCTCCATTAGGACGTGAACAACCACTGGGTACTACTATGTACCAGGTACAGTGGCAGCTCTTTTTGTACATTATCTCCTTTGTTTGTTTGTTTGTTTTCATTTTTTTGGGGGGGTGTTTTGGCTGCACCTGTGGCATATGGAAATCCCCAGGCCAGGGATCGAACTGGGGCTGCTGCAGTGACAACATCAGACACTTAACCAGCTGCGCCACAAGGGAACTCCATACATCACCTCCTTCGATCCTGGCAAAGCAGGAATTACTCATCCAGTTGGAAGAAGGTGAAACCGAGACTCAGAGAAGTTGAAATGATTTGCCTCACAGCACACAAGTAGGGGAGCTTGGCCTGAGCCCCAAAGCTCATGCGCTCACCACCACGGTCCACTGCCCCAGTAGCTCAGGGCCAGGTACTTGTGCACCATTAAGGTGAGTTCCCTTACCCTATTTCCAATGTCAAGACAGACCCTGCCGCCCAGGCTCTTTCTCAGGAGAGGTTACCAGATATGTACCTCTGCTCCCAAAAGCATTTCTTTTTTTTTTTTTTTTGGTCTTTTTAGGGCTGCATCCACGGCATGTGGAGGTTCCCAGGCTAGGGGTCAAATTGGAAATTGGAGCTGTTGCTGCCGGCCACAGCCACAGCAATACCAGATCTGAGCCACGTCTGTGACCTACACCACAGCTGACGGCAACGCCGGATCCTTAGCCCACTAAGCAAGGCCAGGGATCGAACCCACAACCTCATGATTCCTAGTCGGATTCGTTTCCACTGTGCCACAACGGAAACTCCCCCAAAGCACTTCTATATGATGTTACAGTCCTCAAGATGGCAGCTAAGGGGAGCAAAAGAGCTTAAGCCATGAGGCAGAGTGAATTAGCCAGTTCTCACTGTGGACAGATTCTTACTAGTTTGATGGTACAAGGCATCCTATGACCCTCAACGTGGGGATGCACGCCACCTCTGGGCTTTCCAGGCCCTTATGTGCTTAGTATACAAATTATTAATTACATCCAGAGAGCAATCATCATTGACACTGTGCTATCCTACTTCAGAACTAATGCCCAATGGTCAATCCACCTGTTACTCCATGAAGCTGGGCCGCTCTTCTTCTGGGAGGTAGCACAGATGTTGAAAGCATGCTGGGCTCTGTTATGGCTCACTCCCTAACTGGCAACAAAGACAAATCACTGCTCTCTGGACCTTGGTTCCTCATCTATAAAACAAGGCAGCTGTGTTAGCTGAGTTCCAGTCTTCAGGCCCTAAGATATTTAGTTTTTTCAAAATCCCAAAGTTGGGAGTTCTCATTGTGGCTCAGCAGAAACGAACCTGACTAGTATCCACGAGGATGCAGGTTCAATTCCTGGCCCCGCTTAATGTGTTAAGGATCCGGCATTCCCATGTGCTGCAGTGTAGGTCATAGACACGGCTTGGATCTGACATTGCTGTGGCTGTGGCTCTGATTCGACCTCTAGCCTGGGAACTTCCATATGCCGCACCTGTGGCCCTAAAAAGCAACAAAACAAAACACCAAATTTTCCTCTTTTACTAACCAGGTTCAGCTGTCTATGAGTAGAAGCAAAGACCCAGAGTACCAGGCTTCCCCTTATCAATCTATGTTAGGAGAGGAGATGCCTTTCTCCTGCTATTCCCATGGCCTCTCCTAATGGGAGGCCACTTTGAACCCCAGGGTTCTCAAAAACTTTGGCTATGCCTATGCCCATCCAAGCCTATGAGTATAGTGACCATATTTTCTGAACCAAAAACATGTAATGAGACCAAGTATTTTGAAATTGCTGCTTCCAGGTACAAGGGGGGCAATCTGGCAGATGGTGGCAGATGGAAGAATAAATGGCAAAATATCAACAGTTCTCAAAACTTTGGGGGACTTAGGCAGACAACAGGGCAGAATAACTGAAAAGAATATAGGCCTTCGAGTTGCCCTACTGGGGTTTCTGCTCTTGCCTCCTAACTAGATTCCCTGCCTCTCGTTTTGATCCTCCAAGCCACTTATAAACAGTACCTGAGGAAACAATAAGGGGCCTGTCTCCCAAGAATCTGGAATTAGATAAACGAGGTTGTCCTCTGAGAGCTAAACTAGCAAAAAAAATGCATCAGAAACGAGATATGCAAAGTGACCTGAAAAAAGAGAGACGTCTTCAAGCCCGAATTTGAGCAACATGTCTACAAAATCAAGTGTCCAACAGAAAAGGGATCTGACACGAATGAAAGTAGATTTTTTTACAAGGAAACTTGAAGAGAAACTGTGTACAGGCTTCCTCCTGGAAGTGTCCTAAGGATTAAGAGGTGGGTATCCTGGCCCATCATTCAAGTCTCTCTAAAGACCCAGCCCAGGGGGCAGCCAGGCACCTTATCACCTTATCTCCCAAGCATCAACTTGCCAAACTGCAACTCTCTTCAACGGACAACCACCCTTTCCCACTGGTTGCTGAAGGGAACATCTCTCGAGCGCAAATCAGTTTATGTGGTTCTGCTGCTTCAAACATTCAATAATTTTCCTACCCATACTTTTCCCACTGACTTCCATGCTGGTCAAGCCCAAACTCTCCAAAGGTCTAAATCTCACTCTGCCCTCCCATCCACTTTCTTGGCACATTTGTTCCCTGGAACACTATTCCTCCTCTTTATGTTTTTTTGTTTGGTTGGTTGGGTTTTTTTTTTTTTTTTTTTTTTTGTCTTTTGTCTTTTTAGGGCCGCACCCGCAGCATATGGAGGTTCCCAGGCTAAGGGCCTAATCGGAGTTGTTGCTGTCGGCGTATGCCACAGCCACAGCCACACCAGATCCGAGCTGTGTCTGCAACCCACACCACAACTCACGGCAACACCAGATCCTTAACCCACTGAGGGAGGCCAGGGATTGAACCTGCAACCTCATGGTTCCTACTTGGATTTGCTTCCTCTGCGCCAATGGGAACGCCCCTCTTTATGTTTTTAAAAATTATTCTAAATTTTATTAAAGGGATATGTGAAATAGTTTTAAAAGTCGAAATGTGAAAAGATCTTAAAAATGAAAGTTGCCTTTTCAACTTTTTTCTTTGTTCTGAGTTTTCTTCCATATTTCTAAAGTATATGCTCATATTGCTAATCCATTTTTGAAATATTTTTGTGTGCCCTTAAAAATTTTTTTTTTACCAAAGTAATACATGTAGATAGGTTTTCAAGTCACACAGTACTGCAAAGATTAAAACAAAAAACGCCCACAAATTCCCCACTCTACCCTTCTTCACCCTCAGCTCCCACTCTCATACGAATTGTTTTCAGGTCTTCTTTTTTTTTTTTTTTTTTTTTTTTTGTCTTTTTAGGGCCACACCTGCGGCATATGGAGGTTCCCAGGCCAGGGGTCGAATCGGAGCTGTAGCTGCAACCTACACCACAGCTCACAGCAACACCGGATCCTTAACCCACTGAGTGAGGCCAGGGATTGAACCCATGTCCTCATGGATGCCAGTTGGGTTTGCTAACCCCTGAGCCACAACGGGAACTCTGTTTTCAAGTCTTTTAACTACTTTTGGGGGGGGGGATTTGCCTCCTCATTTCTTTCTTTTTTTTTTTTTTTTTTTTTTTTGCTTTTTAGGGTTGCCCCCATGGCATATGGAGGTTCCCAGGCTAGGGGTCTAATCAGAGCTATAGCTACCAGCCTATGCCACAGCTCACAGCAACGCCGGATCCTTAACCCACTGAACGAGGTCAGGGATAGAACATGCAACCTCATGGTTCCTAGTCGGACTCGTTTCCGATGTGCCATGACAGGAGCTCCTGCCTCCTCATTTCTAAAGAACATATGCAAAAAAAAAGATGGAGTTCCCTGGTGGCTCAGTGGGTTAAGGATCCCACTAAGTTGTCACTGCAGGGGCTCGAGTTGCTGCTGTGATACGGGTGCCATTCCTGGATTGGGAACTTCCACGTGCCTTTGGCACAGCCAAAAATAAAATAAAATAAAGAACACATATATACTTCTATTTCTTGATTTATTTTTTTAGTTTTGTATATCACGTACTGAATTCCTATGTGCAGGGAGAAGATGAGGCTCTTTTATACACACCACCACTTTCAGCCCCCAGTTCTTAGGCAGGTACACATGTCCTTTCTTCTCATTCTTACCACTGTAGTTATAGTATAAAGTTTTGGTTAAATCAATATTAGTGGCTTACATTATTATGACTGCATCAATACTAATGAATAAATCACATCATATGCTAGAAATACATTTCCTTTCCCATATAACTTTTTCTTTTCCCTGATATTGATAACTGGTTTTTTGTCTTGTTTTGCTTGATCAGTTTTCTTCATAGACCTGATCAATTCCCCCCAAACCCTGTGAGAAGTGCAACCCCTTCTAAAAGTTCTGACACATCAGGTAATCCATCAGATTTTTTTTTTTCCTTCCAGACATGGTCCTCGATGCAATCCAGAACGGTTGCCCTAAGATCTGCTCTCTTCTTCTTCACCTCTCTTCTGTGTTCATTTCCTGCTTCCTAGATTCACTGGCCTTTTTTTTTTTTTTTTTTTTTTTTTTTATACTGAGTTTACACCGGCATTTTGCTGGAGCACACTCTCCAAGTGCTTTGGGAGAAAGACATAGGATGGAAAATCTTTAGCCCTCCAGTGTCTGAAACTGTCTTTATAAGGCCCTCACCCTTGATTGATAATTCAAGTGAGGATAGGCTTCTAGGTTGGAATTTATGGTCCCTGAGCGTTTTAAGAACACCACTCCATTGTCTCCTAGCTTCTAGTGTTGTTGAAAAATCCAATGCCCTTCTTTTTCTTGATCCTTTGTGTATGGTAGGTTTTTTTCTCTGGAAGCTTTTAGAATCTTCCCTTTATCCCTGGTATGCTGAAACTGCGCGGCAGTGAACTTTGGTGAGGGTCTCTTTATCATTTATTTTGCTGGTTACTCAGTGGGATTTTCATTCCTTCAGTTCTGGGACATGTTCTTGTGTCACGTCTTTAACCCTGTCCTTCCTGTCATTTCCTCCGTTCTCTATTTCTGGGACTCCTATTGTTGGATGGTAGAGCTCCTCAACTGATCCTCCCATGTTCTCATCTTTTCTGTTGTCCATCTCTTCACCTTGTTATCCCACGACCTTTTATTTTCTAATCCTGGTGATGAAATTTTTATGCTGGCTCTCACTAGCTTTAATTTCCCCAGGTTCCTTCTCCTCCCTTCATTACCTCTGTTCCTTCCAAGTTTTCGTTTATTTGCTTGCTTGCTTGCTTTTTGGGTCATTCTTGCAGGATGATGGCCTTCCCCAAATAGCCTTGTACTATCTGATCATCTCTGGCTACCTAGGCTTGTTCTTTTGTTTTTGTTTTTCTTTTCTTAATTTTTTATTACTCAAATGAATTTATCACATCTGTAGTTGTATAATGATCATAACAATCTTATTTCACAGGATTTCCATCCCACAGCCCAGGCACATCCCCCCACCCCCCAAACTGTCTCCTCCGGAGACCATAAGTTTTTCAATGTCTGTGAGTCAGCATCTGTTCTGCAAAGAAGTTCCGTCTGTCCTTTTTTTCAGATTCCACATGTCAGTGGAAGCATTGGATGTTGGTGCCTCATTGTATGGCTGACTTCACTTAGCATGATAGTTTCTAGGTCCATCCATGTTGCAAAAAATGCTGGTATTTCATTCTTTTTAATGGCTGAGTAATATTCCATCGTGTATATGTACCACATCTTGATCCACTCTTCTGTTGATGGACATTTAGGTTGTTTCCATGTCTTGGCTATTGTAAATAGTGCTGCAATGAACATCGGAGTACATGTGTCTTTGCGAGTTGTGGTTTTCTCTGGGTAGATGCCCAGGTTGCTTTTTTTTTTTTTTTTTAAATGCCAGTTACATTGAAGTTTAATCTACATAAAATGAAATATATCTATCTTAAGAGTCCTTGGCTGGTGATCCCTGGTGATCAGGTCCCACGACACTAACAAGTTGAAGGGAAGCTCTGTGTATAGATGGAGCAGGCCAGGTGGTGGTCCTCACTACAGAGTTAATGGGCCTGTTCTTTTCTTGGAAGACTCCCAAATGTCAGCTTTCTGAAGGCCTTTTTCTGGGGGCTTTTCCATTTCCCCAGAGAAGGATCCTTTTCTCTCTCGTGTCCTCCTGACTGGTGTGCTAGAAGTAGGGAAGCTGGAGGAGGTTGAGGTTCCACTGCTTTAGTCCCCTCGCTTGCAGCCATTTCACTCCATCCTCCACCGTACCTGGTATCTCCAAGCCTGGAGCCTCTTAACTTCGATTTCTCCAAAGAATCAACCTCCATCTAGAGAAATAGAGCTGGTGGGGGCAGGGAGGGAGGGGTGTCCCAGACTGAATAGGGTTTCGTCGTGGAGGGGCCAAAAGGATCTGTTCACAGACTTTCAATATTCTCCTTCTTTTCGATTCTATGCCTCATTGTGCCTTCTGCGTTTCATAATACCTCTGATTCCTGAGCATTTCTGGGACTCTCTGGGTGGAAGGCGTTTACTTCTGGTCAGCATCCCAGACCTTGTGTTTCTACCTTTTTTATTCCCTTACTCATATTTCAGTGGGATTTGGGGAAGCAGCAGAGATAAATAAGTTTATTCAATTTGTTGTGTTTAACAGGAAGTTCCCCTTCTTATTCCAGCCAACTCTTATTCATCCTCTGTGACTCATTTAGGCAAGACCTCCTCCAGGAAGCTTATTGTAATGTCCCTAAGCTGGATGAAGAGCCCCTCCTCTGTTCTCCCACAGGATCCTTTTCTTGCCCCCATCACAGCCCTGATCAAACTGTCTTGAACGTGTCTGTTTCCATCCCTGACTCTCCCTGCAGACTGGAACCTCCTGGCAGTGTGGGGCTGCATCTTAGTCATGACTGTGTCCCCAGTTCCCAGGGTTTGGTCCACAGAGGTACAGAGTAAACAAGCGGTGATGGAATGAATGAATAAATGAATGACTACAAGTATGAATCAGACCCAGCCAGAGGGACCATCTAGAAAAGGAAATGAGTTGAATACAATTGTTCCTATACAAGGCTAGTTCCCTCAAAGCTGTAAGTTCCCTCAAAGCTGTGTGTGCAAAGATGCCCACTGCAGCATGATTTAAACCAGTGAAAAAAATGAGCGCAGTGTCTATGTCCTACGTTGAGAGGATGGTTAAGTACACTATGGTATATCAGTTGCCATGAAAAATGATGCTTCTGAAGAATATGCAATTACATGGGGAAATGCTCAAACAAACAAAGCGAGAAACAATTATATGTGCTGTATCATTTCAACTACATGAAAAGAATGCAGAAAATGAGGGAAATACATCAAATGTTCAGAGTAGCTGCCTCCGTGTGTCCTAATTATGGGTAATGTGTTTCTTCTCTACTTTTCCAAGTTTCTCTAAATTTTCAACTGGAAGAATGCATAAAGTGTATAATTTTTCCTAAGTTCCTAAGAAATGAGGATAAGTATCCTGAGGTATTTAGGAGCAAAATACTGTGATGGAGACCTAAGGGTCTGTCTACATTTGCAACAGCACATGCTGGGAAAGTCCAGGCTCATGGAACACCAGCCCTGCACCTGCCCCTACCCCAACTGCAAAGCAGGATCCAGCTTGGGAAGCCAAAGGAGGAGGGTCACTGAGCCCCGCTTATCACAGATTGCAATATCATAGACTGTACTGGGAAACATCAGCCCCTACGCTGGACACCATTCTTTTTTTTCATTTTTTATTTTTTACTCTTAGGGCTGCACCCGCGGTATATGGAAGTTCCCAGGCTAGGGGTCAAACCAGAGCTACAGCTGCTGGCCTACACCACAGCCACAGCAACACCAGATCAGAGCCGCATCTGTGACCTACACCACAGCTCACAGCAACACCAGATCAGAGCCGCATCTGTGACCTACACCACAGCTCACAGCAATGCCAGATCCTTAACTCACTGAGCGAGGCTGGGGATCAAAACTGCATCTTCATGAATATAAGCCAGGTTCGTTACCGCTGAGCCACAATGGCAATTCCTGGACACCACACTTTAGAGGCCCCCTCTGTGAGGTAATGAGTCTGTGGGGCCATGGGAACATGACCATCAGGATCTCTGGCCCTCTCCCTTCTAGATTGCACTCCAAGTACCTAGAATTCCCTGGCCACTCCTAGTTCTTTTTTTTTTTTTTTTTTTTTTTTTTTTCCTTTTGGCTACACTCATGGCATGTGGAAGTTTCTGGGCTAGGGATTGAACTCGAGCCACAGCAGCAACCTAAGCTGCTACAGTGACAAGGTTGGATCCCTAACCTGTTGTGCCGCAAGAGAACTCCCCTGGCCGTGGTTCTTGAGCTTACTTGCAGGAATTGTGTGATCTTATTATCCAGGTCCATCCTAGCAGATGGATGGCCAATGGGAAGGGAAAATAGACAGGGCTTGAATGTGGGCTTGGGTGTCCATACGCATATCTCAAGGTTCCATATGAACTATAGGTGGAAAGAGAAGGGGGAAAGGCCAGTGGCCTCAACGGGGTACCTTGCATGGGCTGCAGAAATACAGAGGCAGGGAAAGCCATAGGTCCCTAGGTCTCAACATTGTTAGAAAGGCCTAGCCTTGAGTGTTGGACAGATTTGGGTTCAAATCCATTTATTTGCTGTGCAACCATGGATGAGTCCATTCCCTCGCTGAAGCTCAGCTTCCCCAAACATAACGTAGGTATAATTCCAACCTCAGAGAGTTGTTGTGAGCCTTGCTGAGGGCCCAGTGGCTTAGTGGTTATGAGCACAGGCTTTGGGTCAGACCATGCCAGCTCTGCCCCTCCTAATTATGTGATTTATATCTCTGAGGCACAGTTTGCTCACCAATATGAACAAGATAATAATAGCACTAAACTGATAAAGTTGTTGGAAGGATTATGACCATAATGAATACACAATAACATCAGAAAATATCTAAGTAAGAAAAGGTTACTTGATAAAAGCGCCATGCGAATTTTGGCTGTGGTAGGGCTGACCGAGCCTTCTGCACATCCTCTTGCCCAGCTTTATTTTTCTCCATAGCACTTACCACTATTTGACACATTTTGTATCTTCTTGTTTATTTCTGTTCCTGCCCCCTACATTCATACACTAGAATGTCAGCTCTGCAGGGCAGATGTTTTGTCTGTTTTGTTCCCTGTTTCCAAGTGCCTGGAACAGTGAGAGAGTGAAGATGTTCCTCAATAGTCAAGTATATAGTTGCTACATAACCGGGAGTAGAAAGGTATTCTTGGCCAAGAGAACAGCCAGAATACAGGCATGGAACCATAAAGAAGTCCACTCTGCCGAAGGTATCGCAGACAGTTCAGTACAGCTTGAATGCAGGGTCAGGAAGGGAATAAAGTGGTTAGAAAGATGCCTCCCAAGTTCAACTGCCACCTCAGTCATGATGATGTGAAGGCGAAAGATAAAATCATTTGAAAGATAATTCAGATGGAGAGGAAGCCTCCTTCCTCAGGGGCCCATGGAGCCAAGAATCCGACCTAGAAATGACAAACAGCAGGTCCAGAAGTCATGTGGATGAGGTAAGGGTGACAGCCAAGAAAATCTTACCGATGAGTGTTAAAGAGAAGAACAACTAAATCAACCACAGGACAAATCAGAAACCTTGTTGGATAATGTAACCATTTTCAGCCATGGATCCACACAGCATTGAATGGATCTGGAGCTACATGATCCCCAGGCCAAGATGGTGGTGGGGAAACAAAATGAAGGCCATGGTGGTTGCAGTTGCCAGTTATCTTTTTGCTGATGATTAGTCGTCCTATAGCCCTTCATTACCACTACTCATGGAAAAGTCCTGGGAGGACAATGATGATGATGATGATGATGATGATGATGATGATGATGATGATGATGATAAAGACTGCTGCATACTTCCAAGGAAACATTTGCCCACTGCTTTTAAAGTGTCTTTTTCAGAAAATAAAGAGGCAGGTATCACTTCATGCTTTTATTTTAAGGAAAAGATACAGGTAGAGACTACAACAAAAACAGCCTTGAAACACCAGGCAAGAGTGTGACCTTCACTGTATAATTGCCAGGGAGCCCCTGGGGGGCCCGGCCCAAGGAGGTCAAATGCTGCCTTCCTAACCTCCCACTCCTTTCGATCACCAAAGCAGGATTTATTTGGTCCTTGGCATTTCTGCCTTCTCATAATCCAAAAAGAATTCAGTGATTATTTATTAAGCACCGACAGTCCAGGTACAGGACTTGTGTTATCTTCATAATAGCTGTGCAAGGTCGTTTTTCTTTTTCTCATCACGTAGATGTGAAAATTGGAGCTCGGAGTAGCAATGTGCTTTACCTAGAGTCACATGGCCAATAAGTAGTAGAAGCCGAGATTCAAGTTTAGGCTTGTCTGATTCCAAAACCAATGCTTTTCACTGCTCCTGCTGTGGCTTCCTTCGGTCATGCCAGATCTAGGCAGCACTTCGTCTCCCACAGCAGCCCGCGAGCTTGGCCTCTCTCCCTCACCCGGCTCTGATCTCCCCCACGCACACAGCATAAGCATCCAGCGGATGCTGCTGGAGGAGACAATCACTGAAGGATGGAAGCAGGGGTCACCAAAAAGGGAAGGTGGCGTTAGGCACAGGTACTACAGGCCAAAGCAGCCCAGCACTATAACACAGAGAGAGAGGAGGGGAGAGAGAGAGAAGAGGAGGAAAATGGAACTGGCTCTCCAGCCCTCCCTTCTTGCTTCCCTCTGCTGGAGGCAGAAGGATGGAGGTTCAGCCATGACGGGAAAGAAAGTGGGCGGAAGGGGTTGCAGCTCTAGCAGCCTGCTATTGCCGAAGCTTCAGCTCAGCCTCAGAGCCCCCTCCTGTGCACTTGGGGCCTGTCCTGGGCCCACTTGCTCCCACTGCTTAAGCAAAGGAGGCTAGGCTGTTCTCTAAGCACCCACCCAATCCTGCCAAAGCACAGCTCACAGCAGACCCAGACCCTCTTAAGCCAGGGTGAGGTCATCTTGAGAGGTGGAGGGGCTGGCTGGAGGGTTCAGATGGAGGCAGTGGCAGGGCAGGGGTCAGAACACAGGTCTCCAGTTCCTCAGCTGAGGGCTCTCTTGGCTGCATGGTCTAGATGGCAGAGGTTGAGGAAAAGGGCTGCTCGCGAGGCTGCCACAGGAATGCTCAGGACAGGGCTGGAGCCAGAGGCAACACATTCCAAAATGAGGCCATATAGGGTTGGGTATTTTGGAGGTTTACTAATGACTTCCATGCTCAATCTGGATTGAGAAAGCAAAACAACCCTTTTTAAAAGTAGCTTTAGCCTTAGTTTGGACCTTAAGAGCATAAATGTTTATCTCCTCCCTCTCTCCGGACCCCACTAAAATGAATATGAAGGAATAAAATAAGGGATGAAATGGTAACAGTGAAGAGGATGGGAGAGGGTGAGAGATTTTTAACTAATTTCTGGGAGCAAAAAACAAAGAGAAGAGTGTTCACAGTTAAAGGAGAGCCAGCAACACCACTCAGGGGGTTGCAGCCAGAGAGGGAGCCAGTCAGGCCAGCAGAGGCCCAGAGTGAGTCCAGACTTAGAGATGGTAGAGGGAGGATAGGAGCGATCAGGGGCTTAAAATAGGAGGATAAACTGAAGGCAAGCATATGAAATCCTCCCCTGTGCCCTCCCCGCCCCCCCCCCCAACTCCTGTATCCAAAATACAAAACTGCCTAGAATTCATCCCTAGGTAAAATATCAGAGAACTTCCAGCTAAAAGAATTAAACTATTCTGGGATTGGTTAGGGCACCTAGTGGATGTTGGTGCTCTCTGAATAAAGTGCTTTTCCTTGCGGCATTGAGGGGCCCCTATTACAACTGCCAGGAGGTGGTCCACCTAAAATAAAGCCAGCAAATGGACAAGCCAGCTGGATATACAGACATCTCACTCATTCAACAAACTAGAATATAGAAAATATGACAGAAAAGGTAAGCAGCCTGGAAGATCAATCAAGGAAGTTCAACATCCAATTAAGAGACATCCCAGAAAGAGGGAAAAGAGAAAATGAAGAGGAGGAAACCACCAAAGAAATTGTATAAGGAAGGACAAGGTACATTAGGTTGAAAGGGCCCACTGAGTACCCACTAGGGTGAATGAAAAACAAACCTTGAGCTGAGTGCTGGATACATAGGTGTGTTTGGCTTATAAAAACTGACCAAACTATATTCATTAGTGATATGAGCACTTTTCTGTATACGTATTCTATATCAGAATGAAGTGGGTTTTTTTTTTTAAATCCCCCTCCTGAAGAATCTTCAAGTAAAATGTCCCCAGAAGATGTACTATGATTATCCTGTGGTTTCAAGGAACTCCACACAACAGTAAGTTTGAGTTAAGTAAATAAATAAGGTGGAAAGAAAGTAAGTCCTGGTCCAAAAATGAGACAAAGTAAAAAGGGGCATGATTTTGAACAATGTGTAGAGCCTAAGAAAGGAAAATTCATTTGACCTTGATGCTAGGAACATTTTCCTGGAAGTACAGAGGTGGGGACAGTAGACCTGAGGGAAGTGAGGTGTGATTATAGTACACTATTTGGCTCTGCAATGAATAATATGACACAGTCAGAATCACATAAACACCGTGTATTATGGTCAACTTTTAAAATCGATTTGTCCAGATAAAGCACTGAAGACCTAATTATTGTTACAAAACAGAATGCAAATGGAATCAACCTTTTTGGATGCAAGAGTACAGAACACAGAAAGTGGAATGTGGAAAGGTAGAAGAGAGATAGAGGGAAGGATGGGGGCACTAATAACTATGTCTTACAAACTGAGTGATCAACATATACCAATGGAAAACTGATGGAATAAGAAACTACAGTCCCAATAGTATTTAACAGAGCTACAAAGGAAACTAACAGAGGAACCAAAATATCAACATAATTATTAAAGCTTGGGAGGGAGAGAAAAAAGTCAAGTGTTGTAAATAAGCTAAATTCTCATTTGACATAGTGGGAAGAAGTCAACAGACAAATGATGTTTAAAGTTGATAAATGAAGAAATAACCATCAAAGTATGTTTATTTAGAGATATGAAATTACCACCAGAAAATTTAAATGCTCAAAGTGGTCACCTCTGGGGGTTGGGAAGTAGGGGTCAGGGAGATATTGGCTTTTTATTATATATGTCCTTATGTACTATTTGCCCTTTTAAAACTATGTATATGTACTGCTTTGATTTAGTTTTTTTTTCCCCCTTTGGACTTTGTCTCGGTCTATGCAGAGGTAGGTTTTCATTTGGTCTACATAGAGATATGCAGATAGGTTCTCTTTCTTTCTTTCCTTTTTTTTTTTTTTTTTTTTTTTTTGCTTTTTTTAGGGCCACACCCACGGCACATGGAGGTTCCCAGGCTATGGGTCAAATCAGAGCTGTAGCCCGACGGCCTACACCACAGCCACAGCAACGCAGAATCCGAGCCACATCTGCCACCTACACCACAGCTCACGGCAACGCCGGATCCTTAACCCACTGAGCGAGGCCAGGGATCGAACCCAAAGCCTCATGGTTCCTAGTCGGATTTGTTTCTGCTGCACCATGATGGGAACTCCTGATTTTGTTTTTATTTTTTTTATTTTTTATTTATTTAAAAAAATTTTTTTGTTATTAAAAAGAAGTTCCACCTCTTTCTTTGGACCTGAGTCTCCTGCACGGTCCATACAAAATGGGGAGTTTGATAACTCTAGGCCATGTGAGATCTTGTTCTCCAATCCATGCTTCTTTCTAGAGCAGGAGCAAGACAGGCAATCAAACTACTACATTCAGAATGGATCAGCAGAGTTCCTGCTATGCCTACAGGTTAAAGACCGGTTAGTGTCTTCGTGAGGATGTGGGTTAGATCCCTGGCCTCACCAAATGGGTTAAGGATCCAGTGTTGTCACAAGCTGTGGCTTAGGTCCAGATGTGGCTTGGATCCGGTGTTGCCATGGCTGCAGCATAGGCTAGCAGTTGCAGCTTTGATTCAACCCCTGGCCTGGGAACTTCCATATGCCTCAGATGTGGCCATTTAAAAAAAAAAAAAAAAGAGGAGTTCCCGTCGTGGCGCAGTGGTTAACAAATCCGACTAGGAACCATGAGGTTGCAGGTTTGGTCCCTGGCCTTGCTCAGTGGGTTAACGATCCGGCGTTGCCGAGAGCTGTGGTGTAGGTTGCAGACGCGGCTCGGATCCTGCGTTGCTGTGGCTCTGGCGTAGGCCGGTGGCTGCAGCTCTGATTCAACCCCTAGCCTGGGAACCTCCATATGCCGCGGGAGCGGCCCAAGAAATAGCAAAAAAAAAAAAAAGGATGGATAAGCAATGAAGTCCTACTGTATATGTATAGCAAAGGGAACTATATCCAGTCTCTTGGGATAGACCATGATGGAAGATAATACAAGAAAGGGAGTGTGTGTGTATGTGTGTGTGTAGGACTGGGTCACTTTGCTATACAGCAGAAATTGGCACAACACTGTAAATCAACTATATAGTTTAATTTTTTTTTAAAGTAAGGAAAAAAAAAAAAAAAGACAGGCACCTGAAGGACCGACTCTCCCCTAACTAACCCCTCGACTCCTCACAGTACCACAATCATCCATTACAAATGCCTTCTCGGCTGCCCCAGCCTGCCCCACCCTCTGGTCGTCTTCAAACCCCATCATCACAGGTCCAGCCTCGCCAGCCTCCCATTCAGTCAACTATTTACACCCATTAGTTATTTATACCTGCCTGAGTCACAAAGGATTTGAGGTGGCTTACTCTAATAACACGGATAAGGAAAGAACAAAAATTAAACTAGAAAATAGGCACTCAGAAAAAGAGATCAACAAAGATGCTAGAGCTGTACTTCAAATTAACTGGTAGCTGAGGCAGAGAGCACGATACAATGAGCCATGACAGCATCATATTAGGAAGGAGGAAATACACCGGTTTTCAGGGGAAGCAAACCTTTGCTGAGCCCTGAATTCTTCAAGTCATTGTCCACGTGAGATTTCCTGAAGGAGGAGGAAATGACTGGTTTTGATTTGCTTTGTTTTTGTTTTGTTAAACTTTGAGTTGTCCTGTTTTAATGATGGGCTCTCCAGATATTTGGATGAGTTATTGCCTATAAAAACTAAAGAATCCCAGGTAATATGATTTTGGAACGAGGTGTAAGAGCATATGTTTCAGCAAAAATCATGGGTTATGTCGTTGGTTTTCTTTCCCCAGAAATAACTGTTTACTGAGCACCTAAAAGTATCAGGGAATGCCATTCAAATGATTTCAGTCAATCCTAAGAGATGGGCATTGTCATCCCATTTTACAGATGAAGAAACTAAACCTCAGAGAAGAAGGTAAGATGACCTAGTTGAGGTGATCCAGTGGGTTGCAGCAGAGCCTAGATTCAAACTTAGGTCTGTCTGTCTCCAAAGCTCCTTCTTTACATATCATGCCACAAGGCCTCCAAACAAAGGCATCCAGGCTGGAGACACCCTGCCCAATGCAATGGAGACACAGTGATGACAGACACAGGCCTGCCCTCTTTTATGAAAACAGATAAAGGGGGATGGCAGGCCTGGCTGTTAGGCCAGAAACTGCCTCTCAGCAGCCTCAGTTATATTAAATGAAGACCTCAAAGGCGGAAGCAGCAGAAAGAAGGCTGGGCCTGCGTCAAGAAAAGGAAACCATAGATCCCAGCTATGAATCTAGCCGATCTGATTTCTGAGGGGCTGAACCAGAGCAGAGGATCTAGCTGCCGGTGAAGCAAGAGATCCTTTATTTAAGGTGATGTCTCCTCTTTCTGGCTTCCTTCCCAAGAGAATCACCCAGCCTCCTTGAGGCCCAGTGTTCTCATCTGTGGGGCAAAGATAATGATCCTTACAACTTTCACAGGATTTTTTTTTTTTCTTTTAGGGCTGCACCTGAGGCATATGGAAATTCCCAGGCTAGGGGTCGAATCGGTGCTGCAGCTGCCGGCCTACGCCACAGCCAGAGCAATGCCATATCCAAGCCACATCTGTGACCTACACCACAGCTCACAGCAACACCAGATCCTTCACCCACTGAGCAAGGCCAGGGAGTGAACCCACATCCTCATGGATACTAGTTGGGTTCATTACCGCTGAGCTGGGAACTCCCTCTTCATAGAATTTCAAGGCATAAAATAGCACATGTAAGGAACAATGCTTTAAACACTGGCATTAACACTAGGAGGGACTTTTCTAATCAGAGCTCTCCTGCTCACACATTGCATGGCCTCCTGCAAGTCCTTTCTCTCTCTGGGCCTCAGTCTTCTCATCTGTAAAATGAACAGCATGAGCTGGGTGATTTTGTTGGGGAGGGGTGCCCAAGGCATGCAGAAGTTCTGGGGCCAGGGACTGAACCCGTGCCACAGCAGAGACAATGACAGATCTTTAACCACTAGGCAACCAGGGAACTCCTCAGCTGGGTGACTTTGAAGGGTCCCTCCAGCTGGAAGGTTCTTGACGTTCATGCTGGTATTATTAAAACCCTACTGATCACGAATGGCTACACTCCCCTCTGTCACAACGCTTAACAATGTGTGGTCACTGTCTTTCTCCCTGCTGTAGCTCTACTCCCACTACCCGAGTTCAGACCTTATCACCTCTCATCTAGACTGTCGCACTGGCCTCACCCCTGGATGCCCTCTGGTCTATCTTCCACACTGCCTTCTAGCAGGATCTCTCCAAAACATGGCTCTCAATGTATCACTTCACACTCTACGATTCATATCTCTCCCTTCAGCTTAAAGCTCTTGTGTTGGTTCCTTATTCCCAACAGAATAAACCTCCTTATCTCGCTACTCAAGTGTCCTCACCACCTGGGCTGGCCAAGTCTTCAGACTCTTCTCCGGACCCTCCCTGTCTCCCTGTTTGTGCTCTTATTTGTACTGACCTGGTAAGGATGCTCCCCAGCCACCCGCTTCACACACCCCGCTGGTCCCACGGTGCTGTTCATTTGCTCATGCTGTCCCCTCTGCCTTAACCTCCCTTTTGCTCCCAATTCCCACTGACCGACATCCTTCCCTATGCCATCCTTCTTCACCTAACCAACCCTTACCCATCCTCCAAGCCTCGGGATTGGGTGCCATTCCCTTCGGGACGCCCTCCCCAACAGTCCGGGTAAATGACCCTCCTTTGGGCACCTGTGGCCTGTCGTACTCCTCTCGGGCACAGCACACAGGACGCCACGTCACATGTGTCTTCCCCACACGACTGTGAGCACCCCGAAGCCAGGAAGTGTGTATCAATCACAGAACTAACTCCTTGCCTGCAACAGCACAAGCCGTGGAACATCCCTGGGGCATAACATTCCCTGGACAGACCCCCCTCTGGCTCTGAAATGTAGTGAGCTCCCACATGGCCTCTCCCTCCTGCCTGTCTATGGCACAGAATTTTGCAAAGTTATTAGTAATAACACGAGTGCCTATCACTGAGTAAACACACACTCTTTGCTGAACACTTCTAAATATGTCATCTCACTGAAATCTCCCGACGATCCTAAGATGGGTCATTTATGAATTGTCTAGCATATCAGATGTACAGCCGTGTGAGATGCCTCCCGCTTTTATAACCAAACTTAGGGGAAGGAAGGAATTAGATACTTTGTATCCCAGACATAGTGGCAATCATTCTGAAGTGGTCCTCTAAAGGAAAACATTGGTTTCATTTGGTGAATGCAGTATACTACATCCTAGAACCACCAGGAAATCACAAAGCCCAGATATGCAATCTTATTATCCCTTAACAACAACCACAACAAAAGATATAAAAATCACGTAGCTTCAAAGATATACATTTGATATTAGTGAAATGGCACACATCAGGTGATAACTGTGATAAATTTCCCTCTAAGATGTTATAGAAATCACCCTGCTCTGTTATGTGGCCCTGGCTTGTCATCTTTGTTTTGAAAAGGATGGGATACAACGACAGGTCTCGGCTGGGTTGTTTGGTTTGCTACTTTTCACCTCTAGAGGGCAGGGCAGCCTCACCTATTATTTGTCATCTTTCTTCCTCAGCTTTCCATCCTGATCAGGACCTTGCTGGATGTGCTAGGCAGCCGGGAAACTTTCTGATACATTTTTATGGGGAAGGGGGATGGGGGTGGATGGGTAACAGGAATCTTACATATCAGAAAATACAGTTTTACCTCCATTTACTACTTGAGAAAACTGAGGCTCTGAATGTTAAGTGTCTTGCCTAGAGTACTCCTTCCCACGACACCTCTTTCTCCAAATGCAGATGTCCCAAAGGGCTCAGCTCCTAAGGGCTTAAGAAGAGGTATCCCCCTGGAGTTCTCATCATGGCTCAGTGGTTAACGAATCCGACTAGGAACCATGAGGTTGCAGGTTCGATCCTTGGCCTCGCTCAGCGGGTTAAGGATCCGGCATTGCCATGAGCTGGGGTGTAGGTTGCAGATGCGGCTCGGATCCCGCGTTGCTGTGGCTCTGGCGTAGGCCGGCGGCTACAGCTCCAATTAGACCCCTAGCCTGGAAACCTCCATATGCCGCGGGTGCGGCCCTGGAGAAAGACAAAAAATAAAATGAAAAAAAAAAAAAAAAAAAAAGAATAGGCGTCCCTGTATGAGTGCTTTCAATATGGATGCCTGGAGAGACCTTGTCACTCACAAGGAAGTGAGAGTAACTAGCAAATGATCTTGCCCTAAATGACTTACCACCTTACATGACTTACCACAGAAGAGGAATAAGTCATTTATTCATCATTCTTCCCTGTGACCAGTGTTGATTCTTCTGCCAGGAAATACAGCGGGGAATGAGCCAGGGGGACCACCTCTTATTCTGGCTCCAAGACTCTGTGCCCAGCCCAGGGTCAGAGCCCAATAAAGATTTGATGGATACATAAGTAACCTCCCACTGGATGGGGCCGATGACACACAGGTCCTACGCACCCCTCTCTGCTCCCTTCAGGACAGAAGATCCTGCATGGAGGGAGAAGACCATGGTACGACATGGCCAGGCATGGGAAGGACAGGTAATGATGCGCAGACTGGCCTAAACGTCTCTAAAGTCTCATCTGACTCTGCTACTCCAACATCCTGTGAACTGGGAGGCTGGCGAGTGGGAGGAACACAGAGGGCAGAGGCCAAACAGCTCCAGGGAACAGGCGGAAAAAGCCATGCAGAAGCCAAGAGAACTCTGAGGTTGAGTCATGTCTCTCTACAGGAGTCCTGGAAGGAAGAAACCTTAGGCACCCCTGACCATTAACGCACCAGGACTTAATCTGATGTTCATCTGTCTACACAACACTTACTGAGCAGCCACTGTGTGCTGTGCTATGTGTTTCCAAGCTTCTCGTTCCTTCATTCATGCCCACAGCACCTAGCAGAGGGACTGACACAACATGCACTTGATAGATGTGCATGAAAACTCCATCTGGAGGAGTTCTCAAGCTAGTAGACACAACACAAGATGGAAATAAATAGTGGTATAAAAGGGGGACAAAGTGCTCATTTCAAGGGTCAGGAATAGAGCAGTGAGCAAACCCGGGAGAGGTGGTGACAGCAGAGTGCAGCCCAGGCACTGGATGGAATAGTCCAGGAGAAGGGAACAGCATAAGCAAAGACCCAGAGGCTCTCAGGAGGCTGAGTGGGCTGACAATGGGACACAATCGACCAGTCTGGCTGGAACACGGCCTGCATGAGGGGGACTGTAAAAAAATGAAAGGAGAAAGGTGAGATCCTAAGGAGCCTGTGCATGGCAGGCAGAGGAGTCTGAACCTTCTCCTGCAGGCCAAGACAGAGGGAAAGTGCTGGGGGCGCCCTGCACAAAGCTTGGCCTGGCTGCGTCTCATCAAGGGCCTGATGGAATGAGAGCAGGAGAACACGGATTAGAAGACTGTGGTCAAAATCTACGAGGGGATCAGGAAAGGGAGCCGGACGCCAGCCATGATCCTAGGAGCTCTGCTGGGGAAAGCTGGGAGCCATGCCCAGAGAATCTTTAACATCTTCATACCCTGCCTGCCTGCAGGAGGCAACAGTGGATGAAAGGCTCGGGAGCCAGATAGTTCTGGGCCCCACATGGCTGTGTAACCTTGGGCAGGTCACCGTACCTCTCTGATCCTCACTTCTTTGTCTGAAAAATGAGGATAATACAAACACCCATCTGGCAGTGACTCTATGCAAATGAGATAAGAGGCAGTACTGAAGGCTGGGTGAGAGTGCTGTGGATGGACTTTGGAGCCCAGCCACCGGGGCTCCTTCTAGCCCCTTTTCAGTTCTGCCACTTATTCACTGAGTGACCTTGGGGAAGTTATCCAACCTTTCTGGGCCTCAGTTTCCTCATCTGTGAAATGGACTTAATAACAATATAAACATCAAAGGATTAGTGTGGAGATTGAATGAATTAATACATGGAAAGCACTTAGAACAAATAGTGCTTGGCACCCAGTAAATGCAGTTTAAAAAAAAATGTTGGCTATTGTTACATAAAGCCACACAGGGTGGTGCCTGGCACATAGAAGGCTGAGGCTCATTCAGCACATGTATAGCCCCTTCTCCATGCTCCAGACCTTTCCCGTGCTCCCAACAAATTCAGAAGCCACGGGAGGCAGAGGTGGGACAGCTGAAAGAGTTGCAGAGGGCAAGCCTAGGTTTCGTCTTCCTCCCACCTCCCCCTCCATCGGACATCAGGAGATACCCAGTCTCTTCAAAGTCCCCCTCCCAGCTCCTCACCGAACCCTGCTACTCATTTTGTCCTGAGCACCAGCACCAATGGTGGGTCGGGCCTGCCCCCGACCCATGTCTCTAGCTGGGTGTGGGGGAGCTCTCAAGCCCAGAGAGTATGGTATTTGCTCAGGCTGGTGGCCCCTCCTGCTCCGTGCACACAGCCAAGAAATGTTTGTGGATGACAACAGCCCCATTCTTGCCCCAGATCTAGACGGAGAAGCAAGACTCCTCTAATTCTCATTCAATTTGACGTTATCATTGCCTCCCACACGAGTATAATGCTCCCAACACACTGGAGGGGAGAGAAAAGTACCCAAGACCCCAAAGGAGACAGACTTCCCCAGGGCCCCTCCCTGGGCTCCCTCCCTCCCTCTGAGGGCCCTCGTCCCCCCTGCAGGGAGTACACTGACACCCCAGTGCAGGAAGCCAGCTGGGCAGCTGTGCCTAGACCACGCACTGCCCTGGCTGTCAAGAACGCCAGGCCGGCCCTGCTGGTTGCTATCCTCCATCGCAAGCCAGCTTGCTGGGGTGGGTGGCTGGGGGCGGGGAGAGGTGGGCCAAGGATGGAGAGTTACCACCAAACCAGCTTCAGCCCACCACCGCCTACGGCAGAGCCAGAGCTGGGCCCGGGCAAAAGGCGTGGGAAATGCAGCTCTCTTCAGTGTGGAGCCACTCGGCAGTGGCCCCCAGCACGCCTATAAATCATTCCAGGCACCAGAACTGCAAGGGGTTGGTGGGGGGGGCAGGCCAAGATCAACAAGGAAAACACAGCTCTTCGCTAATCACGGGGCGGGGGGGGGGAGTGTCAACAATTTCAGGGAGAAAGATCTGAGCATCAGCAGAGACCAGCAGCTGCTAAACAAACAAACAAACAAATAAGCAAAGACCTCATGTACCGAGGTCCAGCGGCCAGAAGGAGGTTGGGCCTCATCTCGCTCTATGCTGCACTAGAAAGGCCACACCCAGAGCACAGCAGAAGGCAGACTGGCATCCGGGAACCTGTCCAGAAGAGACAGTGCTAGAGGATGTGGGAATCCTTGGGGGGATGACACGGGTGGGGGTGGACGTGACAGCTGCTATCAACTGCGGTAGAGGACAAGTTCCCAGGCTCAGGGAGTCTGTCTCGCGGCTACTGTGACCTCTGGTGTGTTACTTCCCTCCTCTGAGCCCTCGGTTGCTTGGGCTATAAAATGTGGATGGTGGTGACAGATGCACAGGGTCACTGGGCGGACGGGAGCAAGTCCCTGAGCAGAGGGGCCCCTCAACAAGCGGCAGCTGGGCCCAGGCCCCTCTCTCCCCTCTTCCTCCACCAGAGGGAGCCGGGGGACCAGGAGCACCCAGCCTGTACCAGCTCTACCTATCCTCCCCCAATGCTGCAGCCTCTGCTGTTCAACTCCCACCCTGCCTGCCCTGGCTTCCAGCGGCAGCCTCTCACCCACTCCTTACAAACCCAGAACAGGCCTAGCAGGGGAGTCACTTGCAGCAGCTTTGGTGACAACAATGGCTATTGCATCAACAGGCCCTCCTGATGCCTTGGAATGGGGAGGGGTGCAGAAAGGAGGGAGGACAAGGCTTCCTGCCCTCCCCTGTCCACTCCCCCTCTATCACTCATCCCAGATCCATCTCCCCCTGCTCAAATCCTCTAGATACCTAAGGCTCTCCTGGCCTCTCCCAGTGGGTGACCTGGCCAGGTCCGGAGGCCAAGAGACTCCTGTGGGCTGGAAAAGCTCGAGTGGAAAAATAACAGGCCTCAGAGACAGGTGGACTCGGGTTCTAGTCCCAGCTGCATTAGGAACTGGCAGTGTAACCTTGAGCAAGGTCCCTTAATTTTTTTTGGGGGGGCCTCAGTTTCCCCATTTCTACAATGGAGTTGCCAGTGCCCACTGCACAGGGCCTGTTGTGAGGACCCAAAAGAGATTACAATGGACGTACAAATATTTAATATATGGTTAGGAGAGATTCAAAGTACTATCTCAATCCCGTTCGTAATCCAGTAGGAAATGCGAAGCAAGGAAACGCAACAAACAGCCTGAAGGGTGCACAAAAAGAGGGAAGGACTGAGAGGCAGGCCTGCCCGGATGGCAGAAACGTAGAGCTCAAGAGCAAACAGGCTTCCAGCCAGCCAAGAGATTCAGACCCATGTCTAGAGGATGGAGCAATCTGAGGGGAATGGGATCCTGGAATTGAGGAAGACCCAGGTCATTTCATTGGGTTTTACACTGATTCCAGAATGATGTTTTCTCCAGCCCTCCCCAATCCCCTCGAGGCAGTCCACTGCATCACCAGACAGCCAGGTTGGAAAGTTCTTCCTGCTATATCCCCCCAAATCTCCCATTGCTCCTGGTTCTGCTCCCTGGAGCCACCCATAATGAGGCTGCTTCCTCTGTCACAGGCTTGACCACTCTAGAAAAGTCTTCTGCAGCCAGGCTCAAGGACCACAATGCCCATCCAGTCTCCCTCTGCCCTCACCCCACCGTGGCCCTCTCCTGAAAGGGCCTTGCTTGGTCCATTTGGCCCCTCCCTCCAGTGTGGGGCCCCAAGCTGCGCACAGTCAGTCCTTCAGGAATGGGCTCCCAGCAACCCTCCACCTGGGCAGAAGAGCCCATCTCCCTCTGGGGCAGCCCACACCAAACCTCAGCTGAGGGTGCGCTGCAGTGAAGCCCAGTCGAGCCCTTGAGCTGCAGCTGCTGCTCCTGGGGCCCAGCCATCTCAACCCAGCACCCCAGCCTGCTGCCTCACCACGGGGGAGTTGCAGAGAGCTGTCTCCCGGCAGATTTCCTGAGGCAGAAGGCTTCCCCACCCCCAGCCCAGCCTCTAGGAGACACTCCACTGGTTGTGGCACATGGTAGGACCAGCTGAGCCGTGAGAGGAGGGGGAAAGCTGTCCATTCGCTAGAGGACTTCAGACTTGCTCTGTAGTGTGGCTGGATTAGTCACAGAACCATCAAATCTAAGCTGGAGGGGCCCTTAAAGAGCATTCAAGGCAGACCTTGCCTTTTAAAAAGATAGGGACCTGAACGAGGAAGGGACTCAGTCAAGGTCACAAAGCCAACCTGCAGCAGAGCTGGAAGAAGAACCCAGGTTTCCTAACTCCCAGTTCAGTATTCTTTCCAATCCAGCAGAAGAGAAATCAGGGAGCCTTTGGGGCAGCCTTGTGAGCCCGCATGTCCTTGACTCTCTCAACCTGACATTTATCCCAACCAGCTCACCATGGTTATCTGCATGGAAGAAGTGGACCCAGCCCATGCCCCATCAACACAAGAGATATTGCCAAGGTGTCCCAAATAGGCAGACGCGCAGACCCCAGCACAGAAACTGGCACTGATCCAACAAGAAGGAAGCTCTGTAGACTTCCTTTTCTGGCACGCTTTTTAATTGGGTGGTGTTTTTCTTGAGGGTGGAGAGGGGGTGGTCTTTGAGAAACTAGCCAAGGGCCAGGCCTCCATCTTTGCTTCCCCCCCCCCCCCCAGCCAGGATGTGCTGCAGTTCCCCTCAGAGAGCTGTCTCAGCCTCCAGCAGCCATTCTAGTCCCCACCTGCCTCTCTGGGCAAGGATGGAGCTGAGGCCGCCCGAGGAGATAAGATCAGGCCTGTGCTCAGGACCCGCAGAGGAGACCTGAACCGGAAGGGGGGGAAGGGGGGGGTGTCTTTCCCTTGGGGCTCTGAGCCTACACCGTCGCAGACAATAAAAATCCCGACCAGAACATCCTAAATAAATAAATAAATAAACGAAAAGCCATCCTCTGGCAAGGATACAGCGAGAGGGTGAAGAAGTGGAGGGGGTGATGACTGCTCCTGGCCCTCACTGGCCACGGTTTTGAGAAAGAAGAGATGCCTGCACTCGTCGGGCCAACCCTCTCTGGAAGAGCTAAGGGGTGTTGGCTGCATGAGAGGGACCTGGCTTCTCCCGACAGGCTGGGACAGGAGAGGTGGACATGGAATCAGGCACCGGCTTCTTACTTTACCAGCCGTACAAGTTAGAGAGGGAACTAGCGGGGAAGAGCCGGGGGAGACAAACACGCGTTCCTTACTTTCTCTGGAGGGTTGTGGCCGGGCTGGTGCTGGTACTCGTGCTGTGGCCGCCGCCGGCCCCCGGGCTGGAGCTCCTGGATGCGCCACGGCTCAGCTGGCCCCGCTCCCGCGGTGGCCGGGGCCCCACGCCCACCGCCGCCGAATAGCCGGCTTCCTTCTCGCGGCCCGGGTGCGCTGGCCCGGCCTCCCGCCCGCCACGCTCGCGACCCAGGGCTGGGTTCTCGTGGTGCAGGTGGCACTGGGTCACGTCGCGCTCGCGGGCAGAGTAGCCGGCACTGTCCTGGAGTGGGTAAGAGGCGTCCCGCTCCTTGTCCCGATACACAGCCTCTCGGTTCTGGTAGGCGCCGTCCCGGTTCGGGTAGCCCACGTCCCGGGCCGCCTGGTGGAACTGGCTCTCCCGCAGCTCCCGGTGGTGGAACTGGGTCTCGCGCAGGTTCTGGTACTGGCTCTCGCGGCTCGGGCTATCCCGCGCGCCGTGGGGGTCCCGGTGCAGCTCCCCGCGGTGCAGCTGGCTCTCCTCCCTCAGGTCGCGGTTCTCCTGGGTGAGCTGGTCCAGCTGGCCCTCCAGCTCTTCGATGCGCCGCCGCTGGGTCTCCAGCAGCTGCTGCTGGCTCTCGATGATGTTGTTCAGCTCCAGCAGGTACTCCACCGCCCGGTTAGGGCTCTCGGATCCCGGGCCGCCCGGGGGACCCGAACCCGCCTCCATCCTGGCGGCCCAGGGGCAGGGGAAGGGGCAGGAGAGCCCGGTCCCCGCTCGCTCACGGCGCCACCCTCCCCCGGGCCCAGCCGGGGGAGGGGGCCGGCGGGACGCGAGGGCGCGCACCGGGCTCGAGGGCCCGGGGGCCCGGGGGGGCCCGGGAGACAGCGCTGGGGCCGGCGGCACGGGGAGCAGGAGCTGAGGCTGCCGCTGCCGCTGCCGCCGCCGCCGCCGCCGCCACCGCCACCGCCACGGCTCCCGAGGACGCGGCCCACGGCGCTCCGCCCGCTGCGGAGTCACTGCGCAGCGCGGCCGCGCGGGACCGCCCCGGCCGCCGGCCCGCCCCCCGCCCCTGCCCCCACCCCTGCTCCCACCCCGCGCGCCCGGCCCGCCCCCGCGCGTCCCACCTGCCGCCGCCGCCGCCGCCCGCAGTCGAAGCCGGACCCGCCCCGAGGCACCCGGGCCAGCCGCATCACAGGCTGCGGCTGCGGGAGATTTCTCCATTCTACCGGCTCCAGGGTCGTACTTAATGCAGCCTAAAGAAGCCCTCCATCCCACTCTGTTCCAATGTCCCTAGGGTCCACCAGGCCCAAGATCCTCCTCTAAAACATTCCAGGAACCGCCATGCCAGGTCCAGGCATACCGCAGACTCCCCATCCCTTAGGTCTGCCAATTCCAAGTGTCAGATTCCCCATCCCGTCCAACTCCTGGACCTCCTATCTCAGGTGACCTCTCTCTAGCCCACATCACAGGCAGTCCCGGGATCTTCCCCCCCCCCCCCCAATAAGCCCTGGAACTCCCCATCATAGCCAGTCTTAGGAGCAAAGCTCCCTTCATGCGCTCAACCCGCATTTTCTGCTCTCCTTTGGAAATGCTCACCTCCATGCAAAGAAACTGTACCCATCCTTCAAGATTTAAATGCCACCTTACTGAAGCCAGCCCTGATCTCCCTAGCCATAAGTGCTCTCTTCCTCCACGCTTGTGGGACAAGTGGAACTCTGCTTTATAGCGCATTCGTTTTTGTTCTTGTTTCATGTCCTCTGCTAGACCAAGCTCCTTAAAGCCAGAAACATGTCTTCCTTCATCTTTGTGAACAGGTCGGGGTAGAAGAGAAAGCAAGAAAGCATGAGTTTTTCAGTCAGGCAGAATTGGATTTAAATTCCAGCTTCTTTCCGAACTTCCATTTCCTTTTCAATAACACCTACCTCACAGGGGTGGTCTTGGGAAAAAAGCATGCAAAAACATTTGGCATAAAAAAGAAAACCTGGAGAATGGAAGAAAATACTTGCAAATGAGGTATCTGAATATGTAAAGAAGTCTTACAGCTCAACAACAAAAAGACAACCCGTTTTTTAAAATGTTGCCCCTTTAAGGATTTGAATAGATTTAGTCTCCAAGATGTCCAAATGACCAGTAAGCACAGGAAAAGATGCTCAACATCATTAGCCATCAGGCGAATGCAGAGCAAAACCACAACAAGCTTTCCGTTCTAACCTAAAGAGAAACTTTCACAATGTCCAGTGCCCTTGATGTCCTGCAGCTGAAGGAGGAGGGGGTCCTTAAATTCCTTGCAGCAGGAACCCACTTAGCTGGCACCAACTTTGACAAATGGAACAGTATGTATACAAAAGGCAAAGTGATGGCATCTACATCATAAATCTGAAGGTTCTGCTGGTGGCTTGTACCACTGAAAACCCAGCTGATGTCAGTGTCATATCCTCCAGGAATACTGGCCAGCAACCTGTGCTGAAGTTTGCTGCTGCCACCGGGGCCATTCCTATTGCTGGCCACTTCGCTCCTGGAATCTTCCTTAACCAGATCCAGGCAGCCTTCTGTGAGCCACAATTTCCAGTGGTCACTGATATCACGGCTGACTACCAGCTTCTCACAGAGGCGTCTTATATTACCATGCCCACTGTTGCTCTGTGTGACACAGATTCTCCTCTGTGCCATGTGGACACTGCCACCCCGTGCAACAACAAGGGAGCCCCCTCAGCAAGTCTGATGTGGTAGATGGTGGCCCGAGAAGTTCTGCGTGTGTGTGGCATCATCTCCCGTGAGCACCACAGGAGGTCAAGCCTGATCTCAGCTTCTACAGAGACCCTAAAGAGATGGAAAAAGATAAACAGGCCACTGCGGGAATGGCTGTGACTGAGCAGGATTTTCAGGGTAAACGGACCGCTCCAGCTCCTGAGTTTACTGCTACCCATCCTGAGAGCACAGGCTGGTCTGAAAGCATGTAAGTGCCCTCTGTGCCTATCCAGCAGTTCTCTGCTGAAGATTAGAATGCTCAGCCCTCCACTGAAGACTGCTCCTGCTGCCCAAGCCACTGAATGGGTAGGAACGACCACTGGGTGGTCTTAGACTGGTCTTCCACAGGTTCTTAAACAGAAAATGGAAATAAAGCTGTTGAAAAATAAACATCAGTTTCTTAACACACAAACACGCACACAGAGATACCACTTCATACCCACAAAGATAGTTAAAAGAGGACAAAGAGAAGTATTGGCAAACGTACGGAGAAATTGGAACCCTCAATCCTTGCTGGTGGAAATGTAAAATGGTGTGGTTGCTTTGGAAAACAGTTTGGAAGTTTCTCAAAATGTTAAATGTAGGTTTACCATGTAACCCTAGAATCAACTCTTAGGAATATACCCAAGAGAAATGAAAACATAGGTCCACCCAAAAACTTATACATGATGTTAATAGCAGCATTATTCATAATAGCCAAAAAGTGAAAACAATGAAATGTTCCTCTGTTGATGAATGGGTAAACTAAATGTGGTATAGACACACAGTGGAATATTATTCAGTCATAAAAAGGAATGAAGTTCCAAAATATATAAACAGCCCATACAACTCAATATCAAAAAAACCAAACAACCTCATTAAAAATGGGCAGAAGACCTGAATAAACATTTTTCCGAAGAAGACATACAGATGGCCAACAGGCACATGAAAGGATGTTGAACATCACTAATCATCAGAGGAATGCAAATCAAAACCAAAATGAGATATCACCTCACATCTGTCAGAATGGCTATCATCAAAAAGACCACAAATAACAATGTTGACGAGGATGTGAAGAAAAGGGAACCCAAGAAACAAACTCATGGACAGGGAGAACAGACTTGTTGCCAAGAGGAAGGAGGAGGGAGTGAGAGGAACTGGGAATGTGGGATTAGTAGATGCAAACTATTGCATTTGGAACGGATAAGCAACGAGATCTTGCTGAATAGCACAGGGAACTACACCTAATCACTTGTGCTGGAACATGACGGGAGATAATGTATGTATATAAACATATAACTGGGTCACTTTGCTGTATAGCAGAAATTGACAGAACATTGTAAATCAACTATAATAAAAAAATTTTAAAGAAAAGGGAACCCTTTTCTTTAATGTAAATTGGTACGGCCATTGTGGAAAACAATATAGAGGTTCCTCAAAAAACTCAATATAGTTCCTGAAAATAGAACTACCACATGATCCAGCAACTCCACTCCTGGGTATGTATTCAAAGAAAACAAAAACATTACTTTGAAAAGATACATGCACCCCAATGTTCATAGCAGTGTAATTTGCAATAGCAAAGATAGGGAAGCAACCTGAGTTTCCATCAACTGATGCACGGATAAAAAAAGATGTGGGATATATACAAGATGAAATACTACTCAACCATAAAAAGAATGAAATTTTGCCATTTGCAACAATATGGATGGACTTGGAGGGTATTGTGCTTAGTGAAATGTCAGACAGAGAAAGACAAAAGCTGTATCATGTCACTTATATGGAAAACCTAAGAATTAACTGGTGAATATAACAAGAAAGAAATGGACTCACGGATATAGAGAACAAACTAGTGGTTACCAATGGGGAGAGGGAAGGATGAAGGGGCAAGATAGGGATAGGGAATTAAAAGATACAAACTACTATGTATAAAATTACTAGGCAACAGATATATTGCACAGCACAGAGAATATAGCCAATATTTCATAATAACTATAAATGGAGTATAAGCTTTAAAAATTGTGAATCACTGTATTGTACACCTGAAACATATAATATTGCAAATCAACTATACCCCAATTTTTAAGAAAAGGAATGAAGTACTGATACATGCTAAAACATGGATGAACCTTGAAAACTTTATGCTAAATTATGCTAAAAGAGACACTAAAGTCCACATGCTGCATGATTCCATTTATACAAAATTCCAGAATCAGAAAATCCATAGAGACAAAACGTAGAGTATCGGTTGTCAGGGGTGAGGGCATGGGTTGGGGAAAGAGGAGTGACTGCTCTGGGGTTTCGGGGAGGGAGAATGAAAATTTTCTAAAATTAGACGCTGGTGATGGTTGCACAACCCTGTTAATTAAAAACCACTGAATTGTACATTTTAAAAGGGAGAATTTTATGGTCTGTGAATTGTGTCTCGATAAAGCTGATTTTTAAAAACGCTTTGCATAGAGTCTAGCATGTAACAGTAACTATAGTAATAATATCACATCTATGGTGCTTACCCTGTGCTGGGCACTGTGCTAAGTACTTTACATGCTTAATCTGCATGACAATCTTATGAGGTAGATAATGGCATTGCCTCCATCTTACAGATGAGGAAAGTGAAACCCAGAGGTCATACATATGCATAGCCAGGATGCTCAGATGTTTCCTTCTCACTTCTCTGTATCTTTCCCCAGTACCTTGTACAACATAGGTGCTCCATAAAGGTTAAATTGACATATCAATCAAATACTAATACTCATCCATCAAACATTTCTTTTTTGGCCAAGCCCACAGCATGTGGAAGTTCCTGGGCTAGGGATCAAACCTGCACCACAACAGTGGCCTGAACCTCAGCAGTGACAACACCAGATCCTTAACCCACTGTGCCACAAGGGAACTTCTTATCCAGCAAACATTTACAGAGCATTTATGATGTTCTAGGCAATGCCTGCATTCCTGTCCCTATCCCTGCTTCTCTCACTCAGATACCCTTGCAGAGTCAGAGGCAGATAGGTACAAAGTTTCGGTCACAAAACATTTATTGACTGTCTGCTATGTGTCAATCAGTATTCTAGCAATGAAGAAAATAGGCAACAGTTCTGAACCTCATAGAGCTGACATTCTAGTCGGGGAGAGAGACAATAAAGAATAAGACCCACAGAACATGTCATATGATGTACCAGGTTGAATAGTATCTCCCCAAACTTGATGTCTGCCCCATGAATGTGACCTATTCTGGAAATTAGGGTTTTTACAGATATAATCAAGTTAAAGTGACGTCCTACTCTATTGGCATAGGTCCTAATCTAATGAGTGGTGTCCTTAAAAGAAAAGGGAAATTTGGGCACACACACACACCCACATACACACCCACACAGCGCCATGTGAAGATGGAGGCAAAGACTGGGGTCTCTAAGCAAGAGGCACATAAGGATTCTTCCTTACAGCTTTCATAGACCTGAGCATGGCTCTACCAGCACCTTGATTTTGGACTTCTAGCCCCCAGAATTGTGAGAGAGTGAATGTTGTTTTAAGCCAGCCGGTTTGTGGTACTTTGTTACCATAGCCCCAGGAAACTAACCCAGATGGTGGTAGGCGCTCTGGAGAAAGACAAAGCAGGGAAGGAAGATGGAGATGTCTGGGTGAATCAAACACAGCCCGTGCCCTAAGGGAGCTCCCAGTCTAGTCAGAGAATTACATTAGTAAGTCACAAAGAGACAGGCTATGCAAAGCACAGGTGTTGGAGACGCCAAGACTGAGGTGCTGGGAGGTCTTTATAGATGTAAAGGTATTTGAGCTGAGCTTAGGATTTCTACAGGTAGAAGTGGTAGAGTTGAGAAACACTTATTGAAGGGAGCCATGTGCCATGGATGCGAAAGGAACCGAGTCGGGAAAATTGTGCGCTTAAGGAACCACACGTAGTTTGGCTGAGGAGAGAAGGAGAAGCACATGCATGCGTGCCTGCCTGCGTGCATGTGTGTGCGTTGTAAGAGATGGGTTGATTCCGTTTAGAGAAGACGCCCAAGCCAAACTAGAGCATCTGGACCTTCTGTTATAGGCTATGAAAAGTCATGGAAGGTTTTAGAGCAGGAGGAGAGGGGGGTTCCACATGGATATTAGGAGTACCAAATATTTCACACTATACGGTGACTTTTGTATTGGTTAGCTGTTGTTCAGCAGAGGCTGTGGCACTGGCTTCTTTTCCTGCCTGCTGCCTCCCAGAGCCATTTCCCAGAAGCCTCAGCCCCCTGTGTGATTGTTCCAATTTCCCTTACCCCAGGGCCAGCTTTGTCAAGGAATGCAGAGCTAAAGCAGGAAAGAACCCCCAAAACCACACCTCACCGCTGCCAGTAACAAGTCAACAAGAACTCCTCATGATGGTGAAAGCCATGAAATATTTTCCTCAGATTCAAAGGTGGCATCTGTTCGAATTGGTTTTTCCTATTGGATTCTCACAGCTCTATCCACAAGCAGATCTCCTCCTATACTGTTAGCTGCCAGACACAAGATGGGAAAATAAAATTTTTTAAAAAAATCATTGGTCTTTCCCTCGAAGAGTTTACAGTTCAGACTATTCAAGCTGAAGGGACCTTAGATATTACCTCATTTTTCAGATGAGGATGCTGGGACCAGAGAGAAATGATTCGCACATAATTGCTGTGTGACCACTAGGCTACAAGTCCTTACTTGGGCTATTTCCTGAGGACGGGTATTCCAAAGGGACTTAAGACTGACAACTGTAAAGAGCAGAACGGTAGGAAAATGACCATCTGTGAGGAACATAGAAGAAGAAAAAAGGAACAGAAAAGGAAGATTCATCCCTGTGGGGATCCCTAAAGAGAGCGGTGCTTAAAACTGAGACAGCATTTCACTAATTAATTAATTATCCTTCTAGCCCCTTTTTCCCTAGTGGGGGAAGGGGCAAGATGTATGCAAAGTGCCTGTCAGTCTCCAACAGTCTCACAGAAAGCAATCCTAATAGGCTAGTCTGGGTTTCCTTTTAGGAAAAAATTTCTCTCTGAAGATGATTTGTAAGCTCGATTCTGTCAGAACATAAAACCACATAACCCAATGTGTTTCCAATTTTGTCCTAGCTGCCATAAAACTTTGAGCCAAATTCAGAGTCCAATTATAATCCAGTTCATTTTAGGTACCTGGCAACATCTATTCGTGCTTCCTTTACATGGTCTCTGGTCTGTTTTCTTCCACATTTTTATCCCTAATTGTCTTTCTTTCATGTTGTAACTGATGAGTCGCCTAATATCCTCCATCAAGTAGGTGGGATATAAATCTTACATAAACTAAACTATATTTACAGATGCTAAGGGGATTTGAACCAATGAAGAACATTTGAAGGAACAGATGATATTTGGCCCGGAGGAGAGTAGGCTTACGAAGATGTGATTTCTGGCTTCAAATGTCCAATAGGCTGTCCGGGAGTGGGGGCAATGTAGAGGAATTATTCTGTTTAGCTCCGAAAGGCACAGCCAGAAGCACTGGGTGAAAATTACAGGGAGACAGATTCCCAGAGGGAAGTAACTTCTCATAGGCAAAGCCTAGTGAGGAGGGTGAGTTCACTGTCAATGGAGGTCTTCGAATAGTGGCTGGACAGCCTCATCTGGAGGGTCTATTGCATAGGGAATGTAAACACTGGTTGGATAAGATGACATCTGCAAAACACAGTTCTAGATGTAGAAAAGAAGGCTGGGGAGGGGGGCAGATGGGGAGAGAAAACAGGAAAGAAAGGACCAAAAGTTCATGGAATTCTGGAACATTCTGACCAAAAGCAGTGAACCCTAACTGCTCCCGAGAGAGCTTTGTAAAAGGGAGAATGATCCATAAACAGAACCCAAGTCTGTGTTTCCCCCATCCTATTCTATGTGGCACCCCAGAGGGCAGGAGAAATGGAAGCATCTGCTCCACTGTTCCCACTGCCATCTAACCCCATCTAACCGGCAGGTATTCTGGGAGGGGCAGGTCAAGACTATGACAGCCTGAAGGGGCCTTAGAGGTCCATAACCTCAACCCTTCATTTTATTATTTTATTTTATTTTACTTTATTTTTTTGTCCTTTTGCCTTTTCTAGGGCCGCTCCCACGACATATGGAGGTTCCCAGGCTAGGGGTCCAATTGGAGCTGCCGCCACCAGCCGACGCCAGAGCCACAGCAACGTGGGATCTGAGCCAAGTCTGCGACCTACACCACAGCTCACGGCAACGCCGGATCCTTAACCCACTGAGCAAGGCCAGGGATCGAACCCACAACCTCATGGTTCCTAGTTGGATTCGTTAACCACTGTGCCACGACGGGAACTCCTCAATCCTTCATTTTAGAACCAAAGAAAAAGAGGCCCAGAGAGTGGAAGGAGCCTGTCTACTGAAGGACAGAAACCCTTTCGTTTGCCTTTCAGTCCCCCCACCTGGAAAAGACCCAGGTCCCAGCCCACGGTTTGTGTGCCGTAAGCAGTTGGAAAATCAAATTGCCCAGAACAGGTGGAACCAGAGGTTACATCTTTTGACCTCCAACCTATGATAATTTCCATGACAAAATTTCATCCAATTCAATTCCACAGACATTTATTTGGCATGTCTGTATGCCAGGCCTGGAGCTATAACAAGAGATGAACAAGAGACAGGCTGTGCCCTCAAGAAGCAAACAGCTCCTCCTGGGAGCTGGGCTCTTCCCCTTTCAGGCCCTGCATACCTGCTGTTCTTTTGGCATAGAAAGCTCTTTTCTGCTGCCTTTGCCTACTTACCGCCTATTCATTCTTCAGATCTCAGTTCAAATGTCAGTTCATCAGCGGTACCTTCTCTCACTCCCAGATGAGGCAGATCCCTCTGATATACGCTTTCGGTGAGTCCTTCTCCTTCCTTGAACTTAGCAAGCGTGTAATTACGTATTGATTTGTGTGGTTCTTTGTTTGCTTCCCTCCCACCTCCCTCAACTAGACTGTTAGCTCTACAAGGGCAGATATTCCGTCTGTTTTGTGCCCCCCCCACACACACAGTACCACGAGTCTGGCGAAAAGCCTGCAAAATGGTAGGTAAGCAATAAGCACTCCAGTTTTGTTGAATGCATGAATCAACAATTGAATGGAGTACGTAGATAGGTAAATTGTAACTACAATTTGATGTAATAATAGCTGGAAGGTTAATATGGAAATCAATTCTTTAGGAAGGAGAAAGCCAGCTCACAGTTGGTAAAATCAGAGCACGAGCAGCTGGCAAGGCCAAAAGGAGACTCCTGAGATTCAAGGGTCACAGATCTCTCTGTTCCTTCGTGTTCTCCTTTGCAGGAGAAGGATTGAGAGGATTTGGTCGGTCCTGGAATGAGGGGATAGTTCTGTACCTTTCGGCTGGCGGCGGGGGGGGCGGGGGGGGGGCAAGACCTGTTTTCAGGCATAAGAGAGTGTTGCCCTCTAGTGGTAATGATAATGATAATGATGATAATGATAGCAATAAGGATCCTGACAGGTAGTGGATGGGGTCTCCTAGCAAGGGTGATCAACTATCCTGGTTTGCCCAGGATTGTCTCAGCACTGAAGTTCTGCTTCCCAGGGACCCTCTGAGTCCCAGGCAAACTGCGACCATTGGTCATATAACCCCTCGACAGTGTTCAACACATTCTGGATACACATGATCTCATTAGATGGCGCATAACCCCCAAGCCAGGAATCAGGATTCAGACTCCACAAATCTGTAGAGCTTTAGAGATTCAGCCTGTTTTCCAGATGAGGAAAGACAGCCCCAGAGAAGAGAAGTAACTTCCTTTTTCAACATCACAAGTTAATGGCAGAACCGGGATCAGCATCTAGGTATCCAGACCCACAGCCCTGCGCTCTTTGCCTCTGCCTGGCATGCCCTCACCTACTGTCTCAGTTTTTCTAGGTCCTGCATCCTTCTAGAAGCCTTCCGTAAATTACCCAGACCTCAATTCTTTCAGCCCTTAATTCTGAAAGCCTGAAACACTCATTTGGCACTTAGCATGTGCTATAAGTACTCTTTTTTTTTTTAATCTTTAAATGTATAACTAGGAAGAAAGGAAAGCTCCTCAGCCCCCACTCCCAATCCCTGGTCATACTGGAAAGGAGGGAAGCCTTGAGGCAGAAGAGTTTCAGGTGTGCCCATAGTTTGTCCAAGGCCCTGAGGGAAAGGTCCTTTGGCATTGCAGAGCAAGGGAAGAAGTGGAGAGAGCCTTTTGCAATAACCAAGTGGGATGGATTTTAGAGCCAAGAGTTGAACAGAGGTGAGAAGTCACCCCTGCTGCTTCACGGGAAAAGGAGAGAGGGAGTGAGAGCCTTTCTCACCCCAGTGATATCATCAGGGAATGGATCCTAGTTTTCTTGCTGCCTGAATTGCTCCCCTGGTCCCTAACAAGGACCCCCCAAATCAGCTCTTGCCTCTACCCTCCACTGAGACAAATTTGCAAACTCCCACATCTCTGTGGAAACGGCAGAGAGCAGGAGAAAAGAAAAAAGGAGAAAAATCCACCCACATGCCAACAAACTGGAAAAAAAATAACCCAGGCCTTGTCTCACTCAGCTGTTGGCTTGCTGCTCCCTCCCACTGTGGCGGCTGCTCCTGCCTCCTGGACAGGGACCTGGCTCTGTGCAGCCTCCCTTCCCATCCTGAGCTGGCTTTTGTCATTCCTTCTCCCTCTGCCCCAGCTATGGGGAGGGAGGGTCCTGGAGCCCAAGGGTAGCTGGAAGGAAGGACTGACAGAACCACCAAGTGCCACAGAACCACAAGTTCGGTTCCCATTGCTGTCCCCCAAACCATGCCGGGGATCCTCCTGTTACCCCAGGGAAAGAGGTCAAGGAGCTCTCCCCCAACCAGGTAACTTCTCCTCAGATGCTGTCCTCTGCACCCCCACATCCTGATCCATTCCCTCTGCTGCCTCTCTCTACCATTTCATTTCTATACTGTGTTTTCAATCTAACTCCCTCAACTTCAATCTTCTTGGGCCCTATCCTTTTTTCACTTTCTGCCCCAGTTTTGGGTACCATATATTCTTTTAAAAATGGATTGTGGAGGTTTTGCTGTGGCACAACAGGATTGGTGGCATCTCTGGAGCACTGGCATGCAGGTTTGATGCCCAGCTCAGCACAGTGGGTTAAGGATCCAGCTTTGCTGCAGCTAAGGCATAGGTCACAACTGCAGCTCAGATCTGATCCCTGGCCTGGGAACTCCATATGAGTCCGGGTGTCCGTCCCCTCCCGCAGATGGAGTGTGTTGATAGAAAAGGAGGGCTCTGGAAGTCATCACTATTGGTGACTGTTGAGGAAAACAGAGATGTTTAGCCTGCAGGAGAGATGGTATGGGCTCAAAGAATTATGGAAAGATGGAACCACAAGGAGCTTTTGGGATAACCTTGTCCAACCCTTCATTTTCAAGATGAAGTGACTGAGGCCCAGAGCCAGAAGAAGACCTGGACTGTCATGAAGAAGGGACTGCTTTGGTCTGTGGGCCTTCAGGAAACCAAAGACCAGTGGGTGAAAGATATGAGAAAGCAGATTAAAATGACAGTTTTGGAGTTCCTGTCGTGACTCAGCGGGTTAAGAACCTGACTAATATCCATGAGGATTCAGGTTCGATCCCTGGCCTTGCTCAGTGGGTTAAGGATCTGGTGTTGCCATGAGCTGTGGTATAGATCGTACATGTGGCTCAAATCCCGAGTTGCTGTAGCTGTGGCATAGGTTGACAGCTGCATCTCTGATTCAACCTAGGAATGTCTATATGCTGCGGGTGAGGCCTAAAAAAGAAAAAAAACAAAATAAAATAAAATGAGAGTTTTGTTTCTTCCTTCCAAATCCCTATTCCTGCTATTTCATTTCCTTCCTTTAATATGAGGGATCTCCAATTCAATGCTGAACAAAAGGGCCAATAATGGGTATTTTTGTCTTGTTGCTTATCTTAAAAGGAAAAGTTTTGATGTTTAATCATTACATATGTTTGCTGTAGGATTTTAGAGGATGCTTTTTAATCTGCTTAAGGAAGTTCCCTCTTATTCCTAATATGCTTAGAGCTTTTTTCAGTCACTCTCAGATGTTAAATTTCATCAGAGGCTTTCTCAGCATCTTTTGTAATGATCATACGTTTTTCCCCTCTTCTAATCTGTTTATATGGTCAAGAATCCAGTACTTAGCTCAGTAGAAAGACGCAATTTCTAACATTCAAAATCATCCAAAGATGCATTGGCTGCCTCATGGATCAAAGTAATCGGCTCCAAGTTACTGGAAATGTTCAAAGAGAAGTGCAGCCATTCAGTGAATATTTAGGTGCCAGACTGTTCTAGGTGCTGACAATTCAGTGTTGAAGAGGGTCTCTGCTCTTCCAGTGCTCACATTTTAGAGAAAGATGACAGATACAAACAACCAACAAAGACAGGAATGAGATCATTTCAGAAAGCTCTGAAGACGAATGAAAAAAAGATGTCCAAAGGTAGTGTGACTAGGGAACAAGATTAAATAGAATAGTCAGGGAAAAATCCCTGAACAGATTTGGGATATATTTTTACCTGAACAGCACTATCAATCAACTTGATTGCATTGGCACTTATAGGCTACAAGATTAAATAGAGTAGTCAAGGAAGGTCTCTCTGAGGTGACAGTTAAGGCTAGATTGAATGACAAGAAGGCAGGAAGATCCAGAGGCACACCATCCCAGGGAGGATGAAACACAAGAGCAAAAGCCCAAGAGTGGCAATGAGTTTGATGTATTCAAGGATTTCAAGAAGTCTGACTAGAGAGAGCAAGAGGGCAGACTGGTACTATGAGGTAGGAGAGAAATTCTGGAGCAAGCCTGTATAGGACCACATCAGGCATGGTAAGGTATTTATTCTAGGTACAATAACAAGCTTTTGGAGGGTTCTGAACTGAGAGTGACTTGACTATGATCATTCTGTCTGATGTCTGGAGAATGGATTATAGTGGGGGCAAAACTGGAAACAGGTTAGGAAGCTAGTGATGAGACCAGTTAGGAGGTCTTGGCAAGAGACCATGATAGCCTGGGCTAGGATACTGATGATGGAGAAAGATAAGAGGAAAGATTTGGTATCTATTTTTACCTGAACAGCACTATCAATCAATTTGATCTTATTGGCAATTATAGACTCCCTCCAACAACAGCAGAATGTACATTCTTCTCAAGCTTGTAATACACACTCACCAAGAAAGACCATATTCTGGGCCATAAAACACACCTTAATAATTTTTTTGTCTTTTTTGGAGGGGAGGGGCCACACCCATGGCATATGGAAATTCCCAGGCTAGGGGTAGAATCGGAGCTGGTCTACACCACAGCTACAGCTATGCTAGATCTGAACCGCATCTGTAACCTACACCACAGCTCACAGCAACACCAGATCCTTTAACCCACTGATCAAGGCCAGGGATCAAATCCGTGTCCTCATGGATACTAGTCAGGTTCATTACCACTGAGCAACAACGGAAATTGTCATATCTTAACAAATTTAAAGGAACAGAAATCTTACGAAGTATGCCCTCATACCACAGTGGAATTAAACTAGAAATCAGTAACAAAAATTTCCAGGAAATTCCCAAATGTTTAGAGATTAAACAGCATATTTCTAAATAACATATGGATCAAAGAAGAAGTCTCAAGAGAAATTTTTAAATATTTTGAGTTAAATGAAAATGCAATTTATCAAAATATGTAGGATTATGGCAAATTCCAAACAATCTATGAAAAAACACCTCTCTGCAACTAATGAGAGTGTATATAGCAAGGCTACAGAATACAAGGCCAATACACAAACATCAATTGCTCTCCTATATGCCAATAATAAAAATTATAATTTGAAATTTCAAGAAAAAAGTACTGCTTACAATAGCTGCAAAACAACGAAATAGGTATACATATAACAAAATACGTACAGTATCTGAATGTGGAAAACTACAAAACACTAATGAAAGAAATCAAAGAAGATCTAAATAAATGGAGGAATATTCCATGTTCATGGACAGGAAGACTCAATATTGTTAAAATATAAGTTTTTCCCAACTTGATCTATAGATTCAACATAATTTTTTTTTTGTCTTTTTGCCATTTTTCTTGGGCCGCTCCAGCGGCATATGGAGGTTCCCAGGCTAGGGGTTGAATCGGAGCTGTAGCCACCGGCCTACGCCAGAGCCATGGCAACACCGGATCCTTAACCCACTGAACAAGGCCAGAGATCGAACCCGCAACCTCATGGTTCCTAGTCGGATTCGTTAACAACTGAGCCACCACGGGAACTCCAGATTCAACATAATTTTGGTCAAAACCTCACTAAGCTATTTTGTAGATATAGGCAAAATACTTTTAAAGTTCATATGGAAAAGCAAAATACCTAGCACAACCAAAGCAATACTCAAGAACAAATTTGGAGGATTCACTCTACCCAATTTTTAAGATAGCTACAGTACTATAAAACTACAGTACATAGGACAATGGTTTTAAAGAAAGAATAGACACATAAATCAAAGGAACAGAATGGAATAAATTTTAAGATGGAGCAAAAAAATTGTTGATGGATGTATGGGGTGAAGAAAAGAAAAGAATAAAGAAGGATGGGATGAGAGGAAGATTGGGTTAGATACCTTTTAAAATTTCTTCCAGATTTTAAGTTTGAATTAAAAGCTATAAGGGGAGTTCCCGTCATGGCACAGTGGTTAACGAATCCGACTAGGAACCATGAGGTTGCGGGTTCGGTCCCTGCCCTTGCTCAGTGGGTTACCGATCTGGCGTTGCCTTGAGCTGTGGCGTAGGTTGCAGACACGGCTCGGATCCTGCGTTGCTGTGGCTCTGGCGTAGGCCGGTGGCTATAGCTCCGATTCGACCCCTAGCCTGGGAATCTCCGTATGTTGCGGAAGCGGCCCAAGAAATAGCAAAAAAAGACAAAAAAAAAAAAAAAAAAAGCTATAAGGTCTATGAAAAAAAAAAAAAAAGCTATAAGGTCTATGATTCCTTGACCTGGCCCACATATTTCTCCTAACTCATTACAGCTATACCTGGGGCTAGGATCTCCCTACTTTTTTTTTTTTTTTTTTTTTTGCCTTTTCTAGGGCCCTTCCTGAGGCACATGGAGGTTCCCAGGCTAGGGGTCTAATCGGAGCTATAGCCGCCAGCCTACACCAGAGCCACAGCAACGCGGGATCCAAGCTGCATCTGCGACCTACACCACAGCTCATGGCAATGCCGGATCTTTAACCCACTGAGCAAGACCACGGATCGAACCCACAACCTCATGGTTCCTAATCAGATTTGTTAACCACTGAGCCACGACGGGAACTCCTAGGATCTCCCTACTTATTGACCTCATATCTCCAAGCTCAGCACTCCCCACCCCAACTCCCCTTTCCTCATCTATGGAGAGTGTGCTGGGGATTCTGCATGTAAGAGCTAATGAGCTAGGTGAATGCTGCCTCTCTAGTCTTGATTTTAAGAGGCTTCAAGCACTGTGGTCAAAGATATGATTATCCTATAATTAACAGGTTAATAAATCATGAGGGAGAATCTGGGGAAGAGAAAGAATGCATAAAAGAGAAAAGGAGAAGTTGAAGAAGGAGAGATGAGGGGAAGGGAGGAAAAGACAAAGAGTAAATGATCTGTTGGAAGAAAGATGGGAGAGGAGCAGGCCACAGTGGCACACAGGAGCCCCCTGAAACAGAGTGCATCCATCCCTGCTAGCCTTGGTCCATGTCTTCAGCAATATTCCCTCCTTATTTGTGGACCTAAGAGAGCAGAGAGACTGTTATATGGAGAAATAGTTCTTTTAAAAATATTTTTATTATAGTCAATTTACAATGTTGTGCCAATTTCTGCTATACAGGAAAGTGACAGTTATACATACATTCTTTTTTATATTATTTTCTTTTTTAAGTAATTCTTTTTATTTTTTATTTTTTTTATCTTTTTAGGGCCCTACCCAAAGCATGTGGAGGTTCCCAGGCTAGGGGTTGAATCCGAGCTACACCTGCCAACCTACACCACAGCCAGAGAAGCATGGGATCTAAGCCTCATCTGCAACCTACACCACAGCTCACGGCAACGCCAAATCCTTAACTCAATGAGGAAGGCCAGGGATCGAACCCAGGTCCTCATGAATGCTAGTTGGGGTCATTAACCGCTGAGCCACTACAGGAACTCCTGTATTATTTTCCATCATGTTCTATCCCAAGAGAATGTAAATAGTTCCCTGTGCTATGAAATAGGACCTTGTTGTTTATCCATTCTAAATGTAATAGTTTGCACCTACTAATCCCAAATTCCTAGTCCATTTCCCTCCCCCCCCACCCCCGACAACCACAAGTCTGTTTGCTATGTCCGTGAGTCTGTTTCTGTTCTGTAGATAGGTTCATTTGTGCCATGTTTTAGATTCCACATACGTAAGTGATATCATATGATATTTGTCCTTCTCTTTCCAACTTACTTCACTTAGTATGAAAATCTCTAGTTGCAGAAAAACAGTTCTTTGTAGTGACTACATTTGGTCAGAGTGGAGTGGAGGGGGTATAGGTGAAGATAAATGGATGAGGTTATTGCAATGGTGTTTAACTGTTTTGTTGAGTCGCAGACCTGTCTGAGAATGTAATGAAAGCTATGTCTTTCACATTCTGCCCAGAAAAATGCTAACACACACAGTCTTACCAAATTTTGCCTACAATTCAGTATGTTCATAAATTCTCTGAAACCTTCCAGAGTCCATGAACCCCTGGTAGAATCTCTGAATAAGAGAATATTTAGGAGGTGAAAATCAGCATGATTAGTGAATGGATTGCATGTGGTAGTTAATAGTCAAAGAGAAAGCCTAGATTTTGACTGAGGTAGCTGGCTGAATGATGGAACAATTCACTGAGACAGAGTAAAGAGTAGAACCAGGAGAGTGTAATTTCATAGAAACCAAGGGCAAATCATCTTCCAAAATGGAAGGAGTGGTCAACGTGCCAAATATTACATAAAAATAAGGCTGATGCAGCAACAAGGACACTAGCAGTCTTGTAGAGAACATGGAGAGATGGGGGTAGATGGCAAATTACAGTGGGTTAAGAAGGAAGGAGTGGATGGCAAAATGCAAGAGTTAAGATGTGACCAGAGGGAAAAAAGATAAAGAAGAAAACAGTGAACAAGAAATATGGACAGGAATGCAAACAATGTTCTCAAGTTGTTTGCCCATGACAGAGGGTGATGTTTCCAGCTTTGTCCTTCTTTCTCAAGATTGCTTTGGCTATTTAGAGTCTTTTGCGGTTCCAACAAATTTTAGGATTGTTTGTTTTGTTTCCATGAAAAAAGCGCCATTGAAATTTTGATAGGGATTGCACTGAATGTGTATATTGCTTTGGGTAGTATTACCACTTTTTTTTTTTTTTTTTTCCTTTTCTTGAGCCGCTCCCACGGCATATGGAGGTTCCCAGGCTAGGGGTCGAATCAGAGCTGTAGCCACCGGCCTACGCCAGAGCCACAGCAATGCAGGATCCAAGCCCTGTCTGCGACCCACACCACAGCTCACAGCAACGCCGGATCCTTAACCCACTGAGCAAGGGCAGAGAACGAACCCACAACCTCATGGTTCCTAGTCGGATTCGTCAACCACTGCACCACGACTGGAACTCCAGTATTACCATTTTAATAATAGTAATTCTTCCAATCCACGAGCATGGAATATCTTTCCATTCTTTGTGTGTCTTCTTCTAGTTCTTTCATAGATGTCTTATAGCCTTCAGGGTACAGATCTTACACTTCCTTGGTTAAATTTATTCCTAGGTATTTTATTTATTGTATTTTTTTTATGCAATTGTAAATGAGAATGTTTCCTTGTGGTGCAGTGGGTTAAGGATCCAGCATTGTCACTAAATTAGCTCAGGTCACTGCTGTGGTATGAATTCGATCCCTGGTCCAGGAATTTCCACCTGCTGCAGGCATGGTGTATAAAAAAAAAAAAAAAAAGTAAGTGGAATTGTTTTCTTAATTTCTTTTCTGATAGTTCATTGTTAGTGTATAGAAATATAGCTGAATATTTTTGTGTATTGATTTTGTATCCTGAGACTTTACTGAGTTTGCTGATAAATTCTAATTGTTGTTGTGTGTATGTAGAATCATTAGGGTTTTGGATCTATCATGTCACCTGCAAATAGAGACCGTTTTACTTCTCCCTTTACCAATATGAATACCCTTTCTTTCTTTCTTTTTTTTGCCTAATTGCTCTGGCTACAACTTCTAGTACTATGTTGAATAAAAGTGGCAAAAGTGATCATCCTTATCTTAGAGGAAAAACTGAAAGCTTTTTCTGTAAGAGTATAATGAATATAATGTTATCTGTGAACTTGTCATATGTGGCTCTTATTATGTTGCAGGACATTCTCTCTATACCCAGTTTATTGAAAATTTTTATTTATGAATGATGTTGAATTTTGTCAAATGCTTTTCCTGCATCTATTAGGATGATCATATGACTTGTATACTTCATTTTGTTAATGTGATTGGTTTGTGAATGTTGAACCATCCTTTTATCCTTGAAATAATCTCACTTGAGCATGTAGTATCCTCTTAATGTAGTGTTGAATTCAGGGTATTGACATATAATTTTCTTTTCTTCTAGTGTCCTTATCTGGACAGGTATCAGAGTAATGCTGACCTCATAAAATGAGATTGGGAGCATTTTCTCCTATTTTTGGGAAGAATTTGAGAAGGACTGACATTTATTCTTCTTTAAATGTTTGGTAGAATTCACCAGTGAGGCTGTTTGGTCTGGTGAAGGTTTCTGATTACTAATTCAATTCCCTTGCTGGTAGTTAAACTGTTAAGATTTTCTATTTCTTCCTGATTCAGTCTTAGTAAATTGTATGTTTCCAGGAATTTATCTATTCTAGGTTGTCCAATTTATTAGCATATACTTGTTCATAGTAGTCACTTATCCTGTGCACATCTGACTCCTTTTTCATTTCTAATTTTACTTATTTGAGTTTTCTCTCTCTCTTATTTTGGTAAGTCTAGCTAAAGGTTTGTTTATTTTGTTTATCTTTCCAAAAACCAGCTCTTAGTTTCATTGATTCTTTTCATTGTCTTTTTAGCTTCTATTTCATATATTTCCACTCTGGTCTTTGTTATTTCCTTCCTTCTTACTAACTTTGGGCTTGGTTTATTCTTCTTTTTCTAGTTCTTTGAGGTGTAAAGTTAGATTTTAAAATTTACAATCTTTGATCTTTTTTTTCTTTCTTTTTCTTTTCTCTTGTTTTGCTTTTTAGGGCCATACCCGAGGCATATGGAAGTTCCTGGGCTAGGGGTTAAATCAGAGCTGCAGCTGCCGACCTACACCACAGCCACAGCAACACAGGATCCAAGCCATGTCTGAGACCTATGCCACAGCTCACTGCAATGCCAGAGCCTTAACCCACTGAGTGAGGCCAAGGATTGAACCCATGTCCTCATGGATACTAGTTGGGGTTGTTACCAATGAGCTGCAATGGGAACTCCCAAGATCTTTTTTTTTTTTTTTTTTTTTTTTTTTGTCTTTTCAGGGCTGCACTTGTGGCATATGGATGTTCCCAGGCTAGGGGTCAAATCAGAGCTGCATCTGCCAGCCACAGCCACAGCCACAGCAACTCTGTATCCGAGCCGCGTCTGTGACCTACACCACAGCTCACGGCAACACCAGATCCTTAACCCACTGAGCGAGGTCAGGGATCGAACCTGCGTCCTCATGGATGCTAGTCAGATTCGTTTCCATTGAGCCATGACAGGAACGCCACAATCTTTTTTCTTAGTGGAGGTGTTTATCATTATGAACTTCCTTCTTAGAACTGCTGTATCGCATAGTTAAAGTATGTTGTCTTTCCACTTTATTTGTCTCAAGACATTTATTTCTCTTTCAGTTTCTTCTTTGAGCCATTGATTATTCAGCAGCATGGTGGGGTTTTTTTGTTTTTAGCTGTGCCGGCTGCATGTGAAAGTTCCTGGGCCAGGGATCAAACCCACACCACAGCTGTGACCTGAGCCACTGCAGTGACAACACCAGATCCTTAACCTGCCGTGCCACAAGAGAACAAGCACTAGCATGTTGTTTAATCTCCACATATTTGTGAATTTTCCAGTTTTCTTCTTGTAATTGATTTCTAGTTTCATACCATTGTGGTTGAAAAAGATGCTTGATATGATTACAATCATCTTAAATTTATCAAGTCTTTTCTGTGGCCTAACATATGACCTATCCTGGAAAATGTTCCACGTGGGCTTGAGGAGAATATGTATTTCACTTCTATTGGATGGAATTTTATTGTATTGTTATTGTTTTTTTAATAAAACAGCCTTACTGGGGTATAATTACATAGCATAAAATTCACCTGCTTTAAGTATATAATTCAATTAATTTTAGCATATTTATAGAATTGTACTACTATCACCACAGTCCACTTTTAGATCATTTCTATCTCCCCAGAAAGGTATCTTGTGCCCATTTATAGTCAGTCCTCATCCTTACCCCCAGCCCCAGGCAACCACTAATCTACTTTCTGCCTCTATAGATTTGCAACTTTTGGAAATTTTATATAAATGGACTCATAATACATGGTTTTGTGTGTGTATGCCTGACTTTTTTTGTTGAGCAAATTTTTTAAAGATTCATACACAGAGTAGCATGTATCATCACTTCATTGTTTTTTATTGCCGAGTAGTATGGATATATCACATTTTGTCCTTGCATTCACCAGTTGGTGGACATTTGGGTTGTTTCCATCTTTGAGTTATTATAAATAATGCTATGAACATCCAAGTACAATTTTTTATGCAGGCATATGTTTTTATTTCTCTTAGGTAATATTTAGGAGTGGAAATTCTGGGTCACATGGTAAATTTATGTTTAACTTTTTAAGAAATAGAGGAAATTATTTTAAAAATTGAGGTAAAATGCACAAAAGTAACCATTTTTTTATTTCCATTATAGCTGGTTTACTGTGTTCCATCAATTTTCCACTGTACAGAAAAGTGACCCAGTCACACATACATACATACATTCTTTTTCTCACATTATCCTCCATCATGCTCCATCACAAGTGACTAGTTATAGTTCCCAGTGCTATACAGCAGGATCTCATCGCTTATCCATTCCAAAGGCAATAGTTTGCATATTTTAACCCCAGACTCCCAGTCCATCCCACTTCCTTCCCCTCCCTCTTGGTAACCACAACTCTCTTCTCCAAGTCCGTGAGTTTCTTTTCTGTGTAGAGGTTCATTTGTGCCATATATTAGATTCCAGATGTAAGCGATATCACATGGTATTTGTCTTTCTTTTTCTGACTTACTTCACTTAGTATGAGAGTCTCTAGTTCAATCCATGTTGCTGCAAATGGCGTTATTTTGTTCTTTTATGGCTGAGTAGTATTCCATTGTGTATCTATACCACATCTTTTTAATCCATTCATCTGTCGATGGACATTTGGGTTGTTTCTGTGTCTTGGCTATTGTGAATAGTGCTGCAATGAACATATGGGTGCATGTGTCTTTTTCAAGGAAAGTTTTGTCCGGATATATGCCCAAGAGTGGGCTTGCTGGGTCATATGGTAGTTCTATCTGTAGTTTTCTGAGGTACCTCCATACTGTTTTCCATAGCGGTTGTACCAATTTACATTCACACCAGCAGTGCAAGGGTATTCCCTTTTCTCCACACCCTCTCCAGGATTTGTTATTTGTGGACTTATTAATGATGGCCATTCTGACGGGTGTGAGGTGGTACTTCATAGTAGTTTTGATTTGCATTTCTCTAATAATCAGTGGTGTTGAGCATTTTTTCATGTGCTTTTTGGCCATCTGTATATCTTTGGAGAAATGTCTATTCAGGTCTTTTGCCCGTTTTTCAATTGTTGGCTTTTTTGCTTTTGAGTTGTATAAGAAACAAAAAAGTTGTATAAGTTGTTTGTATATTTTAGAGATTAAGCCTTTGTCAGTTGCATCGTTTGAAACTATTTTCTCCCATTCCATAGGCTGTCGTTTTGTTTTGTTTTGTTTTGTTTTAATGGTTTCCTTTGCTGTGCAAAAGTTTGCCAGTTTGACTAGGTCTCATTGGTTTATTCTTGCTTTTATTTCTGTTGCCTTGGGAGACTGACCTGAGAAAACATTTGTAAGGTTGATGTCAGAGAATGTTTTGGCTATGTTCTCTTCCAGGAGTCTGATGGTGTCTTGTCTTATGTTTAAGTCTATAAGCCATGTTGAGTTTATTTCTGTGCATGGTGTGAGGTTGTGTTCCAGTTTCACTGATTTACATGCGGCTGTCCAGTTTTCCCAGCACCACTTTCTCAAAAGAACTGTCTTTTTCCCATTTTATATTCTTGCCTCCTTTGTTGAAGATTAATTGACCATAGGTGTCTAAAAGTAACCATTTTAAAGTGTACAGTTCACTGAAAGTACATAGATAATGTTGTGCAACCATCACTTTTATCTAGTTACACAACATTTTCTCACCCCAAATGGAAACCTTATATTCATTATCCAGTTACTTCCCATTCCCTCCCCGTGCCCAAACTCTGCTGTCTGTAAAAATTTGCCTTTTCTGGACATTTTCATGTAAGTGGAATCATACAATATATGGTTTATTGTGTCTGGCTTATTTCACTTCACATAACGCTTTCAAGGTTCATTCACATTTAAGAAGGTATCACTACTATATTCCTTTTTATGTCTGAATAATATTCCTTCATTATAGATATACCACAATTTTGTTTTCCTCTCATTAGCTGATGAATATCTGGGTTGTTTCCACCTTTTGGCTATTGTGAATAGTACTATTATGTACAAGTATTTGTTTGAATACCTTTTTTCAGTTCTTTTGTGCATATGCCTAAGAGTGGAATTACAGGGTCATGTAGCAATTCTATGTTTATCTTTTAGAAAAAATGTCAAACCAACTTCCATGGTGGCTACACTGTTTTACATTCCCATTAGCAATGTACAAAAGTTCTAATTTCTCTATATCCTTACCAGCACTTATTTTCCTTTATTTTATTACAGCCATCCTCGTGGGTATAAAGCGGTATCTCATTGTGGTTTTAATTCGCATTTCCCTGATGATTGATACTGGACATTTTTTTCCTATGCTTCAGGGTCATTTGTATATCTTCTTTGGAGAAATTTCTACTCAAGTTCTTTGCCCATTTTTCAATTGTGTTGTTTGTCTTTTGTTGTTGAGTTGTAGGAATTTTATTTTATTTTTTGCTTTTTAGGGCCACACCCACAGCATATGGAGGTTCCCAGGCTAGGGGTTCAATCAGAGCTACAGCTGCCAGCCTATACCACAGCCACAGCCACAGTGACATTGGATGCGAGCCACGTCTGTGTGGGATCCTTAACCTACTGAGCAAGGCCAGGGGTTGAACCCACAACCTCATGGTTCCTTGTTGGATTCATTTCCGTTGCACCATGATGGGAACTCCAGGAATTCTTTATTTTCTAGATACAAGTCCCTTATTGGATAGATGATTTACAAATATTTTCTCCTAGGTCATTTTTTTCACTTTCTTGATGGTGTCCCTTGATGCAAAAAAAAAAAAAAAAGACTTTTTAAAAATAAAGTCCAATTTGTCCTTTTTCTTTTGTTGCTTGTGCTTTTGGTGTAATATATAAGAATCCATGGCCAGGAATTCCCTTGTGGCACAGATGGTTAAGGATTTGGCATTGTCACTGCAACATCTTGGGTCACTACTGTGGTGTGGGTTCGATCCCTGGCCCAGGAACTAGCACATGCCATGGGTATAGTCCCCCCCCCCCAACAACAAAAAATCTATGGCCAAATCCAAGGCCACAAAGATTTACCCCTATGTTTTCACCCAAAAGTTTTATTGTTTTAGCTCTTACATTTAGGTATTTGATCCATTTTGAGTGAATTTTTGTTTCTGGTGTAAGGTAAAAGATTCAACTTCATTCTTTTGCATGTGGCTAACCAGTTTTCCCAGAACCATTGTTGTGAGGCTGTTCTTTCTTCCATTTAATGGTGCTGGCAGGTCTGTTGAAAATCAATTGACCATAGATGTTTGGGTTTATTTTGTATTCTAAGTTCTAGTCCAGTGATCTATATGTTTATCCTTATGCCAGTACCACATGTTTTGACTAGTCAATTTGTAGTAAGTTTTAAAACTGGGAGGTGTAAGTCCAACTTTGCTTTCCTCTTTCAAGACTGTTTTGACTATGTGAGTTTCATAGCCAAATGAGTATAGGTTCAGCTTTTCCTTTTCTGAAAAAAAGATCAGTAGGATTTTGATAGGAATTGCATTCCATCGGTAGATGGCTCTGGGTAGTATTGCTATTTTAATATTAAATCTTTCAATCCATGAACATAGGATGTCTTTCCATTTATTTAGGTCGTTTTTATACTGTAGTGTTTTGTAGTTTTCAGTATGCAAGTCTTGCACATCCTTGGTTAAATTTATTCCTAAATATTCTTTCTGATGCTATTGTAAATATGGTAATTTTTTATGGTACAAGAGACTTGAACATGTTTAAAGGCTGAATTGAGAAAGAGAGAGACTTAAGAAACAGGAGGGAGAGGGGAAACATGTATCGAGGTTCTTCTGAGTGAGGAATGGGTCAAAGAGTAACAATGGAAGTGTCAGACAGCATGAAAAAAAGCACCTATTCCACTGTGATGGGAGGGAAAGAGCAAGGATAGGTCAAGTGGTGATGTTCATGGGTTTGCAGGTAGCTTGTGGTGAGGAGTTGTAATGTTGCTTTGGGTGTTTTCTATTTTTAAGTGCAGTAGGAGGTGAAGTGATGGGGAAAAAGAGGGGAAGATGTAGGAGGACTGAGGAAATGAGGAATTAGCAAACCTACTGTTGAGACTTGGAGAACAGAGCAAGGAAATAGGACTTCCAGGACCCAGTAGAGGTTGGGGACCATGATTTTTAAGTGGTGTTCATCTGAGCAATTGCATAAGCCTAGGATTGACAGCGAGAAGGTGGAGAATTGTATTGATCTAGGGATGTGCTAGAAAAACAACAAGGCATGTGACTGAGGACATTATTGGCTGGAGAATGGCAGATTGGGTAGATTTCCACTTTTCAGGAGAGGGAGGCAAGTTTCAGTTAAGTCAGGAGGTGAAAGTTGGTCAGTGAAGGATCTGAAGACTGGAGTGAACATTTGTATTTTGGCTGCTCAGCATTCAAACATTCTTCCTACCTGGGTGGAATCCCAAGATAGTTTTGGAGGCAGGGCCCTGCCATGCACTACTGAAACCAGGTGGAGGGGGCTTATATTTCTTCTCCCCATCCCCAGGTGGCTAGTGAATGGGCACATGATCTCAGCATGGCAAATTACATGATCCAGCCTGGAACTTTCAATGTTGAAGGAGGCATACAAAGGTATGCAGGGTTAATTAATGATACTTTCAACCTACTACTGCAGAGTTAAAAATTTGATAGTGTACCAGTAGTGTCAAGGGATATCAGAGTCCAACTGTGGTGTAAAGTTAGCAATGGAGGCAACAGCGTCATCCTATCAAACAATTCTGGCAGCAAAATCTTTGCTGTGTCATATGCCACTCGGTTCCTGACCCTGCCTGGTTCTCCAGGCCTCTCATGGATCCTGTGGATTACCTTATGCCGTTTTGTATTAGTCATGATAGGGTGGCTTATGCTTTGATAATACATAAATCCCAAATCTCAATGACTTAATACATACAAATTTATTTCTTGCTCTTGTAAAATCTACTGCAAGTCCAGTGGCTTTTCAAGACGGCTCCTCTCTAAGAGGTAACTCAGGGACACAGGCTGACACCTTGTGACTGTCTCATCTAGCAGCTGAGGCCCCCTGGTTGCCATAGCAGAAGAAGAGAGAGCAGGATTGAGTACCAGTTCTTAAATGCACAGCCTATCGGCCAGAACTAGTCACATGGTCCCATCTAACGCTAAAAGGACTGGAAATGTGGGGGAGCACATGGATATTCAGCAAACAGTAAGTGACTCGGCCACACTTTCCAGTAATTTCATTTTCTGCTACAGTTAACCAAAGCCATTGCTGATACAATGCATTGTTTGCAATCAAGAACCATTACTAGTAAAGGATATAGGTGGTTAGGGCATTAAAACAAATATATATATATATATATATATTCATTTTTCCTGATTATTAAAGTTATACATACACATTTTAAAATTTGAACATTACTTAAACATTTAATATAAGCAGTGAAAAGTCCATCATAATCTCACACCCCTGAGATGACTATTAATAGTTTTTTATATAGTCTTTCTCTATACATTTTCTATGCTAATAGTAACATCAACAAATATGATCATACTCAATCTCTTCAGCAAGTGGTGCTGGGAAAGTTGAACAACTGCATGTAAATCAATGAAGTAGAACACACCCTCACACCATGCAAAAAAATAAACTCAAAATGGCTTTAAGACTTGACACCATAAAAAAATTCCAGGAAGAAAGTTAGGCAAAACTTTCTCTGACATCAACCATACAAAGGTTTTCTTAAGTCAATCTCCCAAGGAAATAGAAATAAAAGTGAAAATAAACCAATGGGACCTAATCAAACTTACGAGCTTTTGCACAGCAAAGGAAGACATTAAAAAAAAAAAACATACAAAAAGACAACCTATGGAATGGGAGAAAATATTGCAAATGATGTGACCTACAAGGCTTAATCTCCAAAATGTACAAACCACTCATACAACTCAACAGCACAAAAACAACCCAATCAAAAAACGTGCAGAAGACCTACATAGATATTTCTCCAAAGACATATGGAGGGCAGCAGGCACATGAAAAGATGCTCAACATCCCTAATTATTAGAGAACTGTAAATCAAAACTACAATTAGGTACCACCTCACACCAGTCAGAATGGCCATCATTAAAAAGTCTACAAATAACAAATGCTGGAGAGGGCATGGAGAAAAAAGAACCCTCCTATACTGCTGGTGGGAATGTAAGTTAGTGCAACCACTATGGAAAACAGTTCCCTAGTGGCTCAGCAGGTTAAGGATCCAGCATTGTCACTGCTGTGATTCAGGTTACAGCTGTGGCAAGGGTTTGATACCTGGACCAATAACTTCCAGATGCCATGGATGTTGGGCGGGGGGAGGAAAACAGTACAGACATTTCTCAGAATTTTAAAAATAAAATTACCAGCAGTTCCTGTCATGGCTCAGTGGTTAACGAATCCGACTAGGAACCATAAGGTTTCGGGTTTGATCCCTGGCCTCACTCAGTGGGTCAATGATATGGCGTTGCCGTGAGCTGTGGTATAGGTTGCAGACGTGGCTCGGATCCCATGATGCTGTAGCTGTGGTGTAGGCTGGCAGCTGTAGCTTCGATTAGACACCTAGCCTGGGAACCTCCATATGCCACGGGTGCGGCCCTAAAAAAGACAAAAAAAAAAAAATTGCCATATGATCAAGCAATCCCACTCCTGGGCATGTACCTGGACAAAACAATGATTCAAAAGGATACACACATAGTTCTTGCTGTGGTGCAGCCGAGACAAGTCTGACTGGTGTCCACGAGGATGCAGCCTTGCTCAGTGTATTAAGGATCCGGCATTGCTGTGAGCTATGGTGTAGGTTGCAGATGCGGCTTGGATGCCAAGTTCCTGTGGCTGTGGGGTGGGCTGGTAGCTGTAGCTTTGATTTGACCCCTAGCCTGGGAACCTCCATATACCTTGGGTGTGGCCCTAAAAAGAAAAAAAAAAAGATACATGCACCCCAATGTTCATTGCAGCCCTATTTATAATAGCTAGAAACAACCTAAATGTCCATCAACAGATGAATGGATTAAGATGTGGTACATATATATGATGGAATATTACTCAGCCATAAAAAAGAATGAAATAATGCCATTTGCAGCAACATGGATGCAACTAAAGATTCTCATACTAAATTGTCAGAAAGAGAAAAACAAATACGCATATGATATCACTTACATGTGGAATCTAAAATATGGCACAAATGAACCTATCTACAAAATAGACATAGAGACCAGATTTGTGGTTGCCAAGGAGGGAAGAGGAAGAGGGATGGACTGGGAGCTTAGGGGTAATAGATACAAACTATTACATTTCGGATGGATAGACAGCAAGGTCCTACTGTATAGCATAGGGAACTATATATATCCAGTCCACTGGGATAAACTATAACGGAAAAGGGAAAAATAAAGAATATATGTATGTGTGTAACTGGGTCACTTCTCTGTACAGCAGAAAATTAGCATAACATTGTAAATCAACTATGCTTTAATTAAATTTTTTTTTTTATATTTTGACCAAGCCCATGGCATGGGAAAGTTCCCAGACCAGGGATCAAATCTGTGCTGCAGTACTGACCCAAGCTGCTGCAGTGACAATGCCAGATCCTTAACCCACTGCACCACAGGAGAATTCCCTAAAATTTTTTTTTTTTTTGGTCTATTTGCTATTTCTTGGGCCGCTTCTGCGGCATATGGAGGTTCCCAGGCTAGGGGTCTAATGGAGCTGTAGCCACCAGCCTACGCCAGAGCCACAGCAACGCGGGATCCGAGCTGTGTCTGCAACCTACACCACAGCTCACGGCAACGCCGGATCGTTAACCCACTGAGCAAGGGCAGGGACCAAACCCGCAACCTCATGGTTCCTAGTCGGATTCGTTAACCACTGCACCACGACAGGAACTCCCCTAAAATTTTTTTAATGGAAAAAAAATTAAGTATTTTTCCTTTAGCCAAAAAAAAAAAAAATCATACTATAGTTACTATTTGTAAGTGCCTTCTCCACTTAGCTCTATATACTTGGCATTGTTCCAAGGTATATATAACTGAACTTTTCTTGTTCTTTCATCTATGTTTTTATTTTTAAGAATTTTTAATTTCACAAGTAACATGGGAGTAGTTTATCCTTAAAATTTTTTAAAGCCTGGAGTTCCCGTCGTGGCTCAGTGGTTAACGAATCTGACTAGGAACCATGAGGTTACGGGTTTGATCCCTGGCCTCGATCAGTGGGTTAAGGATCCGGTGTTACCGTGAGCTGTGGTGTAGGTCGCAGATGTGGCTCAGATCTGCGTTGCTGTAGCTGTGGTGTAGGCCGGTGGCTACAGCTCTGATTAGACCCCTAGCCTGGGAACCTCCATATGCTGCAGGTGCAGCCTTAGAAAAAGACCAAAAAAAAAATTTTTTTTAAAGCTTTTTTTTTTTTGGCCGTGCCTGTAGCATGAGGAAGTTCATGGGTCAGGGATGGAACCTGCAGCACAGCAGTGAACTGACCCACAGCAGTGACAACACCAGATCCTTAACCCATTGAGCCACTAGAAAACTTCAAATTTTTTTAAAGCTTTAAGGTGAAGCTAAAGTTCTTTTTGACCATCACCCAATTCTAATTTCTTCCCTGCCTTTATATGTGTTTGTAATGATTGCATAGTATTCCACTATGTGAATGCAACATAATTTGAGCAATTCCCTTTCAGTGGACAATCAACTTTTCATTTATTGTGGGTTACATTCAAATATCTTTCCAAGGTTATTCTTATATTATCTTATTATTATTTATATTATCCTTATTTTGTTTATAATGTCATTCACTAAAATTTTTTTCCTACAGTTAATCTATCCTTGGCATTGTTACTTGGAAAAAAAGTGAGAGGTAGAAAAGTACCTACAGTATATCACCATTTGTTGAAAAAAGAAGGGTATAAGAATAAATATTCATATTTGTTCATACTGGCATAAAGAAACATTGATTGAATGAACAAGAAGTAAAAAAGATGGTTACTTATAGGCTCCAAAGGGAACAGGTTGTGGGGACAGGGTACAAGCAATGCACAACAGTGTACACCTATTTCTACAGTTTTTATTTTCTAACTATATGTATTAGACTTCTTATTGCTATTTCTGCTGTAACAAATCACCACAGGAGTTCCCGTCATGGCGCAGCGGAAACGAATCCAACCAGGAACCTTGAGGTTGCAGGTTCGATTCCTGGCCTTGCTCAGTGGGTTAAGGATCTGGCATTTCCATGAGCTGTGGTGCAGGTCGCAGATATGGCCCAGATCTGGCATTGCTGTGGCTCTGGCGTAGACTGGCAGCAACAGCTCTGATTAGACCCCTAGCCTAGGAACCTCTATATGCCTTGGGTGTGGCCCTGAAAAGACAAAAAGACACACACAAAAAATCACCACAAACTTAGTGGCTTAAATCACTGAAATGTATTATCTTAGAGTTCTGGAGGTGAGAAGTCTGAAATGACTCTTACGAGGCTAAAATAAATCAACGACTCTGTTCCTTCTGAAGATAAGGAGAATCTACTTCACTGCATTTTCCAGTTTCTAAGGCCACCTGCATGCCTTGGCTCATGGCCCCTTCTCCATCTTCAAAGCCAGCATTATAACATCTTCAACTCTCTCTCTCTCCCTTCCTCCCTTCCTTACTCAAAACTTGTGAAAGGAATGTCCTAGAAGCCCTCTGGGGATAAAGAGGGACTTGGGTCCTCAGGGTTCTCCCAGAATCCAGATCAATTGCACTTCCAAGAGAATTGCAGTCTTGGGTGGAAGAGGAGACTCCAGGTGTGTTAGGCCAGGTTGATAATAACTATTTCCATTTGTGTAGCACTTCATGGTTTACATATCTGCTTTTGGAGCCATTATTTAACTTGATTCACATAAAAACCTTATGAGGTAGCCAGGTTCAAAGAGGCTACATGGCCACCTCAGATGTCACACTCAATGGGTGGCAGAGCTAAGACTAGAGCCTCAATCATCCAAATCCTAGCCTATTATACCAGAGTTCCTTGTCCAAAGACACTAGCATGCTGTGTTTCCTCTTCAATTCACTTTCCCACTATTCCTCCCTTTCTGGGCTCTTATTGTGGCTCAGTTATTACTAGCCAGTCAATCGAATTTGTTGCACCCTCCAGCATTACTGTAGGGATCAGAAGCAATGTTTGTAAAGCTCTCATCCCACTGTCTAGCACACAGTAAGTTCTCACTAAATGGAAGCTAATAGCTGCTATTATTTTTTTCAACTCTTCCAGACCAGCCTCATTGCCACTCATCTTCAATTGTTTCTTCCTGTGAATCTCTGTAGTACCACATCCCAAGGAGCAACTTGCTTTCCAAAGACACCAACACCCAACAACTTTTACAGGCATTTTACAGTCTTTGCCCATCTACCAACACTTCCAACAGAGAGTACTGGTTGTCAGTGGTGTAGCTTGAGCTTTCTTTCACCCCAAATGAAAAACCAAACACTTAAAATATAGCTATAACACCTAATGCCCAAATCTTTGTTCTCAAATGCCATTCTCAACCCAAAAGGACCAGGACTCCTTGAGACAAAAGGCTGATTCCAGGCTGAGGCATGGGAAGCACAAGAGAGGCCTGGAGCATCTTGTGGTGTCAGAAAACAAGGCGGTGCTCAAGGAAAAATAGAGACCTGCCGAAAGGACACAGGAGTCATCTTCCTGCTGGCTAAATATGGGGCAATTCTAAACAGCAAAATAAAGAATGATATCAGTGTGCTATAGCCCACTGAATATGATTAAACAACCCTAGGTTCATGAGGATAAAAATAAACATAGGAGAAGGGAAAGCTCTCCCCTACATTGGAAAGCCAACTACTCTTATGTCGAAAGAACGATGGCATTAGACAGTCACCATTTGGCAACCTCAAGAATCATCAGTGAATGCTAACACTGGTGGGTGAAGGTTTGAGGAGAACAGGACATACAGATAATCTCAGTGTATATTTTCACAAAATATTCATTCATTACAAAGTGAAAAATAGTAACTTTACAGAAGAGAAACACAAATAGTCATCATGGGCCTCTTGATACGATGCACTGGAAAGGACACAGCGTCGCTTCTGTGATATTCCTACCAAAACACATAACATGAAATGAAATCTAATCATGAGGGAATAACAGAAAAAAAACAAATTGAGGGACAGTCTAAAAATAACTAGCCTGCAGTCTTCAAAAATGTCAGTTTCAGAACACGCAAAGACTGAACAACTTTTCCCTATTAAAGTGGACTAAAGATGAGCTCCTATTGTGACACAGCGGAAAAGAATCCGACTAGGAACCATGAGGTTGAGGGTTCGATCCCTGGCCTCGCTCAGTGGGTTAAGGATCTGGCATTGCTGTGGCTGTGGCGTAGGCCAGCAGCTACAGCTCTGATTAGACCTCTAGCCTGGGAACCTCCATATGCCACAGGTGCGGCCCTCAAAAGACAAAAAGATCTAAATAAATAAATAAATAAAGTGGACTAAAGAGATATGACAACTGAATGCACATGATTCAGAGGTTTCTTTTGCTATAACGGACACTGTTGAGGGAACTGGTAAGTTCTGAAAAAGTTCTGTAGATTATAATTATAATAGTATTGTATTAATGTGAATTTCCTGATTTTGAAAATTGTTCTGTTTATGAAAGATAATTCCTTATTTTCGATAAACACATTGAAGTGTTTAGAGTTAAAGGAGCACCATGTCTGCCACTAACTATGAATTAGTTCCTGAGAGAGGGGAAAATATACATATAAGATAGAGGGGGAATTTACTACATAAACAAATGTAGTAAAATGTTAACTTTTGAGGCGTAGGGACGAAGAGTATACAGAAATTCTTTGTACTATTCTTGGAACTTTTCTGTAAGTCTGAAATTGTCTAAATAAAAATTTAAAAGAAAAAAAATCCTAATTTGAAAAACACAGTTAAAGAACATTTACAAAAAACCTAGAGCTAGTATCAAAATTAATAGTGAGAAACTAGATTTTTTCCCACTAAGATCAGGAACAAGACAAGGATATCTGTTCTTATTACTCCTCTTCAACATCATACAGAAAGTCTTCGCTAATGCAGTAGAAAAAGAAAAGGAAAGAAAAGAAAAAAATGTATACAGATTGGAAAAAAAAAAAAAAGAGGAGTTCCCATCATGGCACAGTGGTTAGCGACTCCGACTAGGAACCATGAGGTTGCGGGTTCGATCCCTGGCCTTGCTCAGTGGGTTAAGGATCCGGCGTTGCCGTGAGCTGTGGTGTAGGTCACAGACGCGGCTTGGGCCCCGCGTTGCTGTGGCTCTGGCGTAGGCTGGCAGCTACAGCTCCGATTAGACCCCTAGCCTGGGAACCTCCATATGCCGTGGGAGTGGCCCAAAGAAATAGCAAAAAGACAAAACAACAACAACAACAACAACAACAACAAGATGGCTGGAACTAATAAACAATTATAGCAAGATTGCAAGATACAAGGAAAATATACAGACTCAATCACTTTCCTATATGCCAGCAATGAACAATTGGAATTTTATTTTATTTTTATTTTTTGTTTTTTTTTTTTGGAATTTTAAATAAAAAACACAATACCACTGGAGCTCCCATCGTGGCTCAGCAGTTAATGAACCTGACTAGGATCCATGAGGGCGAGGGTTCAATCCCTGGCCTTGCTCAGTGGGTTAAGGATCCAGCATTGCCATGAGCTGTGGTGTAGGTTGCAGAGGCAGCTCTGATCCTGAGTTGCTGTGACTGTGGCGTAGGCCAGCAGCTGTAGCTTTGATTTGACCCCTAGCCTGGGATCTTCCATATGCCTGCCATGGGTGCGGCCCTAAAAAGCAAAACAAAAAACAAAAAAACAATACCACTTACATATATACAACAGAATACTATTCAGTCAGAAAAAAATAATGAAATAATGCCATTTGCAGCAACCTAGATGCAACTAGAGATTCTCATAAGTAAAGTAAATCAGAAAGAGAGAGACAAATACCATATGATATCACTTATACGTGGAATCTAAAATATGGCACCAGTGGAGTTCCCGTTGTGGCGCAGTGGTTAACGAATCCGACTAGGAACCATGAGGTTGCAGGTTCAATCCCCAGCCTTGCCCAGTGGGTTAAGGATCCAGTGTTGCCGTGAGCTGTGGTGTAGGTGGCAGACTTGGCTCGGATCCCACGTTGCAGTGGCCGTGGCATAGGCTGGTGGCTACAGCTCCAATTTGACCTCTAGCCTGGGAACCTCCATATGCCATGGGAGCAGCCCTAGAAAAGGCAAAGAGACCAAAAAAATAAAATAAATAAAAGTAAAATAAAATGTGGCACAAGTGAACCTATCTACAAAACAGAAACAGACTCACAGACATGGATAACAGACTTGTGGTTGCCAAGACAGAGGGGGGAAGAAGTGGTATGGACTGGGAATTTGGGGGTTGGTAAATGCAGACTGTTACATTTAGAATGGATAAACAATGAGGTCCTACTGTACAGCACAGGGAACTAAATCTAATCTCTTTGGATAGAACATGATAGAAGACAGTATGAGAAAAATAATGTATATAAATGTATGACCAGGTCACTATGCTGTACAGCAGAAATTGGTACAACCACTGTAAATCAACTATAATTTAATAAAAAAGAAATTAATGGGAGTTCCCGTCGTGGCGCAGTGGTTAACGAATCCGACTAGGAACCATGAGGTTGCAGGTTCGGTCCCTGCCCTTGCTCAGTGGGTTAACGATCCGGCGTTGCCGTGAGCTGTGGTGTAGGTTGCAGACGCGGCTCGGATCCCGAGTTGCTGTGGCTCTGGCGTAGGCCGGTGGCTACAGCTCTGATTCAACCCCTGGCCTGGGAACCTCCATATGCCGCGGGAGCGGCCCAAGAAATAGCAACAACAACAACAACAAAAGACAAAAAAAAAAAAAAAAGAAAATAAGAAATTAATTACCCCATGATCCAGAAATCCCACTCCTGGGTATATATCCAGAGAAAACTGTAATAATTAGAAGAGATACATGCACTCCAATGTTCATTGCAGCGCTATTCACAATAGCCAAGACAGGAAACAACCTAAATGTCCATTGAGAGATGAATGGATTAAGAAGATGAGGCACATATATACAATGGACTACTACTCAGTCAGAAAAAATAATGAAATAATGCCATTTGCAGCAACATGGATGTACCTAGAGGTTATCATACCAAGTGAAGTAAGTCAGAAAGAGAAAGACAAATACTATATGATATCACTTATATGTGGAATCTAAGATATGGCACACATGAACCTATCTACAAAACAGATATAGACTCATAGGCACAGAGAACAGACTGTGGTTGCCAAGGGGGAAGAAGGAGTGGGATGGACTGGGAGCTTGGGGTTGGTAGATGCAAACTATTACATTTAGAATGGATAAACAACAAGGTCCTACTGTATAGCACAGGGAACTATATCCAATCTCCTGGAATAGACCATGATGGAAAAGAATATTTTAAAAAGAATGTATATATATGTATGACTGAGTAACTCTGCTGTACAGAAGAAAATGACACAACATTTTAAATCAAGTATACTAAAAAAAAAAAAAAAACCCACAATGCTACTTATATAAGCACAAAGAAAATGAAATTCTTAGGTATAAATTTAGCAAAATATGTACAAGATCTACATAAGGAAAACTATAAAACTCTGATATATCAAAAAAGATAAATGGAGACATATTCCATGTACACGGATAGGAAGACTCAATATTGTCAAGATGTCAATTCTTCCCAATTTTATCTATAGATTTAATGCAATCCCAATAAAAATCCCACTAACTTATTTTGTGGATATCGACAAAGTGATTCTAAATTTTATCTGTAAATGCAAAAGACCTAGAATAGCCAACACAATATTGAAGGAGAAAAAGTCTGAGGACTGACGCTAGCTGACTTTGTGACTTACTATACAGCTACAGTAATCAAGAAAAATGTGGTATTGGTGAAAGAATAGACAAATAGATCAATGGAACAGACTAGAAAGCCTGGAAATAGATCAACTCAAATATGTACAACCAATCCTTGACAAAGGAGCAAAGGAAATTCAGTGGAGAAAGGACAGTCTTTTTCAACAAATGGTGCTGAAACAACTGGACATCTACATGCAAAAACATTACTCTAGACACAAACCTTACAATCTTCATAAAAATTAACTCAAAATGGAGTTCCCAGGAGTTCCCCTTTTGGGTCTGAGGGTTACGAATCTGTCTATGAGTTTTCAGGTTCAATTCTTGGCCTTGCTCGATGGGTAAGGATCTGGTGTTGGCTCAAACAGCGTTGTAGATCACAATGCTGCACGTATCCGGTGTTGCCATGGCTGTGGCATAGGCTGGCAGCTGCAGCTCCAATTCGACCCCTAGACTGGGGACTTCCATATGCCACAGGTGTGGCTCTAAAAAGAAAAGGACAAAAAAAAAAAAAAATGGAGTTCCCTGGTGACTCATAGGTTTAAGGATTAAGCATTGTCTCTGCTGTGGCTCTGGTTACATCTGTGGTGCAGGTTCAATTCCTGGCCTGGGAATTTCTGAATGCCATGGACATGTTCAAAAAAGAAAAAAGCTCAAAATGGATCACAGGCCTACGTGTAAGACACAAAACTATAAAATTCCTAGAAGATGGAGTTCCCATCATGGCACAGTGGTTAACGAATCTGACCAGGAACCATGAGGTTGCAGGTTCGATCCCCAGCCTTGCTCAGTGGGTTAAGGATCTGGTGTTGCCGTGAGCTGTGGTGTAGGTCGCAGATGCAGCTCGGATCCCGCGTTGCTGTGGCTGTGGTGTAGGGTGGCCAACTGCAGCTGCGATTAGACCCCTAGCCTGGGAACCTCCATATGCCATGGGAGCGGCCCTAGAAAAGGCAAAAAGACAAAAATAAATAAATAAAATTCCTAGAAGATAACATAGGAGAAAAAACTATGTGACCTTGAGTTTGGCAGTGACTAAAAACAACACCAAAAACATAATCCACGAAAGAAAAAAACAGTAAATCTGGCTTCATTAATTGGTGGAAGACACTAAAAGAAATGAAAAGACAAGCCAGAGACTAGGTGAAATATTTTCAAAACATGTATCTGATAAGAAGCTAGTATCCAGGAGTTCCCATCGTGGAGCAGCGGGAACAAATCCGACTAGGAGCCTGACGTTTTGGGTTTGATCCCTGGCCTCGCTCAGTGGGTTAAAGATATGGCATTGCCGTGAGCTGTGGTATTGGTCACAGACGTGGCTCAGATCCTGCGTTGCTGTGGCTGTGGTATAAGGTGGACAGCTGTAGCTCTGATTGGATTCCTAGGCTGGGAATCTCCATATGCCGTGGGTGCGACCCTAAAAAGAAAAAGAAGAAGAAGAAGCTAGTATCCCGAATACACAAAGAACACTTAAAACTCAAAAATAAGGAAAGAAACAGCCCAATTTAAAAATGGACAGATCTCAATAAACATCTCACCAAAGAAGATATACAGATGGCATATAAGCACACAAAAAATGTTCAATATCTATGTCATTAAGGAAAGGCAAGTTAAAACAAGACGCGGAGTTCCCATCATGGTGCAGAGGGTTAAGAATCTGACGGCAACCCTATTACACTGTTGGTGGAAATGTAAATTGGTGCAACCTCTGTGGAAAACAGTATGGAGATTCCTCAGAAAACTAAAAATAGAATTACCATTTGATCCAGGAATCCCACTCCTGGACATCTATCCAGAGAAAACCATGACTCGCAAAGACAGATGTACTCCAATGTTCATTGCAGCACTATTTGCAATAGCCAAGACATGGAAACAACCTAATGTCCATCAACAGAGGAGTGGATCAAGAAGATGTGGTACATATACACAATGGAATATTACTCAGCCATTAAAAGGAAAGAAATAACAGGATTTGCAGCAACATGGATGGACCCAGAAACTATATGCTAGGTGAAGTCAGTGAGAAAATGAGACGCCAACATCAAATGGTATCGCTTACATGTGGAGTCTAAAAAAAAGGACACAATGAACTTCTTCACAGAACAGATACTGACTCACAGACTTTGAAAAACTTATGTTTTCCAAATGAGACAGATTGGGGGGTGGGGGGATGCACTGAGGCTTTGGGATGGAAATACTATAAAACTTGGTTGTGATGATCGTTGTACAACTATAACTGTAATAAAATTCATTGAGCAATTTAAAGAAATAAAATATAAAAAAAGAGAAAAATAAAGAGGACCGGGGAGGTAAAGTCACTGATATGTGTATTTTCTCTATTTCTTTGTTCTGTGTACAGATTAGTAATAAACGATAGAATCTTTCTTCAAAAAAGAAAAGAAAAGAATCTGACTGCAGAGGTTCGGGTTGCTGTGGAGGCTTGGGTTCCATCCCTGGCCTGACATAGTGGGTTAAAGGTTCTGGCTTTGCTCCAGCCGCAGCATAGGTCACAGCTATGCCTCAGATTCAATCCCTGGCCCAGGAACTTCCATATGCTACAGGTACGTCCATAAAATGAAAAAAACAAAACAAAACAGCAATAAGACACCAGCACACACTTATGATAATGGCTAAAATCCAAGATACTAATAGCATCATATACTCTCGAAGAGGTGGAGCAACAGGAACTCTCTCATTCATTGCCAGTGGGAATGCAAAATGGTACAGTCACTTTGGAAGACAGTTTGGCAACTTCTTACAAATCTAAACATACTCTTACCAAACAATCCAGCAGTCATACTCCTGGGTATGTACCCAAATGAGCTGAAAAGTTAAGTCCACACAAGATCCTGCACACAAATATTTATAGTAAGTTTATTCATATTTGTCAAAACTTGGAAACATGGAATTCCCTTCATGGCGCAGTGGTAATGAACCCAACTAGTATACATGAGGATGCGGCTTCAATCCGGGCCCCACTCAGTGGGTTAAGGATCCAGCGTTGCCGTGAGCTATAGTGTAGGTTGCAGACAAGGCATGGATCTGGCATTGCTGCGGCTGTGGTGTTGGCCGGCAGCTGTAGCTCCGATTGGACCCCTAGCTGGGGAACCCCCATATGCTGGGGGTGTGTCCCTAAAAATACATGAATAAACAAATAAATAAACATAGCTATGCACATACATTTGTACAGCCTTAAAATATGTACACAAAGGACACACAGGGAAGTCCTAACAGTGGAGATCCCCAGTGGAGAACCTGGGGAACTGAGGGTGGGGTGAGAAAGAGACTGATTTTTCACTATATACCTTCACGTGTACAGGTTTTACACTGTGCATGTTTAAAATACTCCAAAGTTCCCCTCAAATACTGCTTCCAACAAGCCTACCCTGCTTTTCCTAACTTCACTCAAACAACGATCTCTATGCTATCTCTCAAAATAAGACAGAGAAAATCAAACCTCAACCCTGACCAAACAATTCTAAAGGAAGAAAGAAAAGTACTAAGAGCTATGCCAAAACCCATGCAGAAAGAAATTCGTTAAGTAGATCCACGCAATGGATTATTAGGAGGCCATTAGAATGTTTATAATGAGGACATGTTTATGTAAAAATGGCAGTATATAACTGAATATACAGCATTATCTCAAGTATGTTTTTTTAGGCCTAGAATACAACTTAAAGGCACCAAGATTCTAACATTGGTTTTGTTTGTGCACTACGATGTATTTCTTCTCCTCAAATTTTCATCAGTGAGGCTGTATTACTGTTGGAGCGAGGGATGTTTATTTTGGGGGGACTTCTGAACAGAGGGTGAGAGAGATAGAGAATATATATATATTTTTCTCTTTGTATTAATATATGATATATTAACATATATATTTTTAAATAGAAAGGGCCCAGTCTGGGCCCAGCATTCTAGCTTCAGGCCCTCTAAGGCCACTCTCCAACCTCCCTTTCAGAGCACAGCCCCCACCAGGCCCCTGTCAACCTGGCCACTCTTATCCCAGCCCCTTGCTGACGCCACGGTGCACTCGGCTTCTGAGCTCTGCTCCTCCGCTTTCATTGTGAAGCCTGACATTTCTATGCCAGTCCTGCCCTTGCTGCCCATTAGGTTGTCTAAACTTATGTAAGTCACTTCTTCTCTGGGAGCCTCCAGTTCTTCAGAGATGAACCGGGATATTAGTTGTTTCCACATTAAGGGGCTGCTTTGAATGGTAAGAGGTTATGACCTGAGCAAGTAACAGAAGCTCAAAAAAGGTTCAAGCTCCACCCCTGCTCTCTCTCCTCACCTCCCCATGCCCCCCCCCACCATAGGTCTTGGTGTCACCACAGCGCAAGGTCACAATAGACATTCAGGATATAATTTCTTCTCTCTTTTCTGCCTTGACAATTGTTTTTCTAAGACTCTGGCTTGGGCACGACTCCACCGTTAACTACCAGAAACTGCTGATGTTGGGGACAACGTGGAAAGTGACTTGGAGTTGATCAGAGTTGGAGTCTCACCGCTGCTGTACTTAGCTATGTGGCTTTGGCAAGTCACCTGCCTCCCTGTGCCTCACTTTCCTTACCTATAAGGGGGAGGGGAAATAATAGCACTTACCTAGGTGGGCGCCCTCACTTTCTATCCACACCGCACCCCTTCTCTCCCACCAAGCCTCTCCTCCCTGCTTGCTGGACGGGTATGGCCTCACCAGCCAGCTGGCGAACCAAGCCACGCCCCTCCCAGAGTGGCCACGCCCCCAGAGCTGAGAGGAACCTGCTAGAAAAGAAGGATGTCACGCAAGCCCTTTGGGGAAGAAGTGCACAACCACAGAGCTGAACCCCAATTTCGTTCGTCATTCAGCTGCAAATGCAGCTGAATGCATGCGATGACTACTCGCTGACCCTTCCTCTGTGACCAGCCAGAGACTGGGCTTTGCTGGGAATAATAGGCTGCCCCCAGGGAGCTTCTGGTATGTAAGAGAAAGAACTCCAGACAGCAGTTCCACGGAGGTGGCGGGGGGCACGGTGGAGGGACCTCTGGGGCTGTGGGAGCTCAGAGGACCTGACAAAATCCACTTGGGAATCAAGGTAGGCTACTTGGCTGCAGTGACACTTGAGATGAGTTCATTAGGTTTGGAGGGTCAGTGTGAGGGGCCCTCCATGCAGGAGACATTGCAAAGACACCTAGGGGAGAGCCTGGGACACTGTAGGAGCTAACAATGTTAGTTAAACTTGTACTTTTAACAAACTTGTAGTGAGTTAGTGGCCAGAACACAGTGCGTGAGGCCAGCCAGGGTGGCAAGAGGTGAGGCTGGAGAGGCTTGGCAGGGTCCAGAACTGGAGGTGGCCTTAATTGCCCAACAAGTTACTAGAACTTTATCCCTGTGGGGGGGGATGGGGTGTCCCAGAAGGAAGCCAATGTGTTGACTTCCATGCCGATGTCTTCTCACTGCCAGTGTGCAGAATCGTAGGTTAAAGATGGCAGTTTGGAAGAGGGAGCCAGGGAGTAGACTTGGGGCTGTTCATGTGAGAGGTGTTGAGGCTGGAGCAGGGCAGTGGCAGAGGATGAGGAAAGAGGGTGGAGAACTTGGGAGACAGAAAGGAGAATCCACAGGACTTGGGGAGAGATTGGCGACAAGGAGAGAGGGAGAGTTTGGGCTGCAGGTAAAGCAGAGAACATAGAGGAAGCGTATTGTTCAAGAGCCAGGGGATGATTGAGGCAACAGTCATGGCACGAGGAACTCAGGGCTGAGAATGTAGTGTGGGATAGCAGGGGCAGAAACACCTTTCTGAAGGAGGAAGGATTCAGGCTGAGACTCGCCGTGTGACCTCGGGCCAGTCACTTTATCTTCCTCTGGTCTTTTCGGTGCCTGCTAAATTAAGAGACAGAGAATGATCATTGTAAGGAGTGAATCACATAAAAGAATGTCTAGGAGGTGCTCAGCCTTGTGGGTGATCTGGAGGGGGAGACGTGGGGCAGGTAGTGTTTGGTCCAGCGTAGGATGGGGCTGGGCTGCCATTTGTGCAGCAGCATTGCCATTAGCAGTGGGAAACACATACTTACAGAAGAAGTACGTGTGTGGGGAGGGGATATGACTTGAACATACGTGTGTTGGGTTTGAGGGTATCAAAGTCCAAGGCAGTCAAGCCCATTTTAACCTGGGAGGCCCTACCTTGAATCAGCAGTGAGGGACTTCTCTGAATGGTGAACCCCAGACTGCCGCTTCCTCAGGAAATATCTTGACTGAAGCCTCTGGGTTCTGATTTCGAGTCATCACCTGAGCTGCAGTGCGACTTTGAGTCATTTCTAACACACCTTGGGTTCCAGGTTTACCATATAAACAACAGTAACAATAGAAGCATATGTGTTTTGGTGGGGAGGTGTATGAAATGTTTTCAACGATACTCTTCAGGTTTGTTATCCTTCAGTTCTATGACGCTGAGTTCTTTTTTTAAAGAAATCTAGTCCTGTCTCCATCCCTGACTTACTGTGTGGCCTTGAGCCAGCTGCTGGACCTCTCTGGGCCTACTTTCACATCTGGAATATCAGGAGAGTCTCCAACATCCAATGATTCTCCCTGGAGGATGCTCACCCTCTTCTCCAGCTGAACGCTTCAGGCAAATCAGAGGAAAGTGAAGCTCTGGTCACAGACGACCCCCCCTTGCAAATCTTCCATCTTCTCCCACTGCCCTCCCCTCCCTACTGTCAGGAGCTAGCAGCACCGGCTCGCTTGCCAAACTTGTTGCTATGACAACGGGTTACAAATAACTCAGATGAAGACAAGGATTTTAACCCAAGAGCTGCTGGGCCAAAGACTTTTTCCTCCTTCCCCACATCAGACTGAAGGAACAATCAGACAAATTCTTTGGGATCCAATCACTCCCCTGCTTACAAGCCTGCAGGGTTCCTCAGTGTCATAAGAGTAGATCTTGGCATCTGATATCCTCCTAAAACTTGACTCAAATCTTTCCAATCACACTTCCCACTTGCTCTCATTAAAAAGTGGTCACTCTCATTTTGTTTGAGCACCTACTGCCTGGCAAGCCCTGTGTTGGACGCCTTACATACTGCAGCTAAGAAAATGTTTCCAGAACTCTCTCAGGTAAACATTATTATCCCCATTTTGTAGAGGAGAAAATTGAGGCTCATGGATGTGATTTGAGTAAGAAGGTCAGCAAATCAGAATTCAAACGCAAATCCATCAGATTTCCAAAACTGGGCTTTTTCCATTGCTAGTGATTCACAGATGTTGGTTTGCATGCTTGGGGCATATCCAGATAACCTGGGACAGTTAAAAATCCAGATTCTACTTCCATTCGAGAAGGTGGAATATATCTCTCTCCTCTAACTCCTGAGATCTCATGAAATAAGAGTAAAGGCATCAAGTGTATAAACCGACATCTCCAAAGAAAACTGGAGGATGTTCCATCAATTTGGGGATGATTTTAACAACTTTCTGGCAAGCAGAAAGGGGCTGGAGGGGCCATAGTGAGAAAGCAGGGCAGGGAAAGGTCCACATGGTCCACACGTGGGAGGGGATCCACAAGGAGCACGCTGGTCTATCCTGCAAAATTCTGGTGAGGCTCTGGTGCAGAAGATGTATCCTGACAGTGGGAGTAAGATGTAGAGCCCACAACAGGGGGAGAATTGAAAGTATTTGTTGGAAGAGTTGACTTTTCCACGCTCCCTCTATCCTTCCCTGTGCTCATGAGTAGAAATCACAAGAGCCAAATGTCTATGCTCAGGCAGACTACAGAGAGCTCCCCAAAGAAATCAGTCTCAGAGCAAAGCCTCCACTTTCTGGATGTAGAGGTCCTCCAACAGACTGTGCAGGTTCCCACCCAGTCACCTTAAAGGGAAGTTTAGTAGCAGCCTCACAAACCCCTGCCCCTTCTACAGGCTCCCAACCACAGGCTTTTCATTGGTTTCATTCTTTTTTTTTTTTTGCCACGCCCATAGCATGAGGAAGTTCCCAGGCCAGGGGTTGAACCTGTGCCACAGCGGTGTGAGCCACAGCAGTGACACCACCGGATCCTTAACCCACTGAACCACCAGGGAACTCTTACTGGTTTCATCTTAAATCAATGGACTGAGAGGTTTGAACATTTGTGGGGGAAATACACTAACAGCTTTATGAACGAACTGATGAAGCAAATGGTAAAAGCTAAGGCTGGGCATATTTCAGATGAAAAAAAAATGAAGCAATTATTAAATTCAGGAACACATAAAAAGGCAAAAAAAAAAAAATCCAGGTAATTATAGTACATTTCTTGGCTCTGTGGCAACTACTGATTTACTAGAATTTGGGATATAAACATATTGGAAGAGTGAAGGGAGGGAAAATAGGAATGTGTGTGTGTAGAAGGATAAAATCCTCTTCTACTATAAGATGTTGAGAGATAATGTCTCAAATTGCTAAGTTAAGAAATAGCAGGAGTTCCCGTCGTGGCGCAGTGGTTAACGAATCCGACTAGGAACCATGAGGTTGCGGGTTAGATCCCTGGCCTCGTTCAGTGAGTTAAGGATCCGGCATTGCCGTGAGCTGTGGTGTAGGTTGCAGACACTGCTCGGATCCCGAGTTGCTATGGCTCTGGCGTAGGCCAGCGGCTACAGCTCCGATTAGACCCCTAGCCTGGGAACCTCCATATGCCGTGGGAGCAGCCGTAGAAATGGCAAAAAGACCAAAAAAAAAAAAAAGTGAGAAATAGTAGCAGAGTTCCCATTATGACGCAGTAGGTTAAGAATCCAACTAGTATCCATGAGGATGCAGGTTTGATCCCTGGCCTTGCTCATTGGGTTAAGGATCTGACATTGCTGCAAGCTGTGGTGTAGGCTGCAGATGTGGCTTGGATCTGGCATTGCCATGGCTGTGGCTGGCAGCTGCAGCTCTGATTTGACCCTTAACCTGGGAACTTCCATATGCTGCAGTTGCGCTACCCCAAAAAAAGAGAGAGAGAGAGAGAAGGAGAGAGGAATGGGGGGGGGGAGAGAAAGAGGGAGGGAGGGGGGAAGGAAGGAAGAAAGGAAGAAAGAAAAGGGGGGAAGGGAAGGGGAGGGAGGAAGAAATAGCATAAGCATTTATATAAAAAACATGGTGGTCCTTCAGTTAAAAATCCTTTCAGCTACAAAGAACAAAAATTGACAGTGGTTAAACACATATAGCATTATTTATTCATTCATTTATTTTTCAGGAAGTTAATTCATTATTTATAGAAGTGTGGCATGGGTTCAGCTGCTCAATGGATCCAGGCTCTTTCTAACCTTTTCTTCCTTAATGTGTAGAGTCTTCATCTTCATGCTTGTCCCCTCGTGGTCACAAGATTGTGTCACAGCTCCAGGCAGCACAACTATATTCAAGACAGAAAGAAGAAGGAAGGGGACAATATCTGCTCTGTGTGTCTCAAGAAAGCAAAAGTCTTTGATGGAGGCTCCCATAACTGGGACACACAGCATCTCTAGCTGCAAAGAAGGCTAAGAACACATCTGGTTCTTCAGCCTCTGAGTGGGAGATGGCAAGGAGGAGGGGGTTGGGAGTGGTAAATGCCAGAAGAAACCCCCATTGTTCAAAGTAGTTGCCTGCAGGGAGCAGGACTTACAGTGGAAGGAGTGGGACAGGATATTGATGGGGGTTATTATGAGCTCCTCAGCACTATTTTGTTTTTTAACTATGCCAAGTGTTACTTTGATGAAAATTAAAAATTTAGAAATAAAGTGTTATGGTTTCTGTGAAAGAAAAACACTTTAAAAAATTAAAGCTGTAGCAGTTTTCTGTCTCTAGAGAAAAGGACATCGGTTCACCTTAGAAGCCAGCTAACCAGAATAAGCTCTTCATTGGACTAAGGTATCTTGGGTATCCACCCACTGATCTTAGAGAACATTGTGCCATCGCTGTTAACCTGAATGTGGCTGCTTCCAGTGCAGCACTGTGTAGCAGTTACATGGGCTGACGGTGGTTAGACAGTCCTGGTGCAATTTCCTGTCTGCCATTTATTAGCTCTGTGACCCTGAGCAATTGACACCTGGGAGCCTCACTGTCCTTCTTTATGAAATGAAGGTAATTCAAGTGTGTGGTACAGAGTAAGCACTCCGCAAATGTTACCAACTGTGATTCAAATGTTAAATGTTCTGAGCTGTGACATAATTTGGGTGTACTTTAACAGTATTATGCTTCCACCGAGTCCACTTTTTTAAAAAATCCTATTCATGGGCTTGGACTGGACTGTCCCTGAAAATTATTATTTGTTCCTGAGAGATGTGTGCATGTATTTTTGCTCACAGAACATACTCAGTTTGGATCATCATGAAATGCACAAGCTTGAATTGCTGTTGACTCCACCCTGTGAAATGTGCTGCTGACTATTGTGATTGCCTTGTGTGGGTCACAGGGACCAGGTCACCACTGTGGGTATTAGCTGTGAAAATGTCCCAGAGAGAAAATGGATATGGGGAGTGTTGCGCTGGAGCAGGAAATATGATTGGCCTGGGAGTTGGGGACCGAACAATGACCTCCTCTCTGATGTCAAGGTGAGAGCTGGAGATCTGGACTCCACATAGGGAGCATATGGCTAAAACCCAACCAGTTGGTGGATAATAATCTTTCCCACACATATCAGACATGGAGGCTAAAGAGAGGGACAGCCAGTAAGCGAGCCCTTCAGAGGGGCATGGCTGACATTGTTTTGGAGAGGTAATATCTAGTATGCATTTACAGTTTTCCTTTCTGGCCAGGTAATTATCATCTGTTATTCCCAAGACTCCTGTAAAGTTCCATTAAGCACACATACAGAGAAGATATTGCGTCCATTAAAAAAAAAAAAAAAGATGCTATGAAAGTGGCATCTTTGGAGCATAAGAGTGCTTAGAAATTTTAAATGACTGCCAAAATAAAAAAGTTACATAGAAGATAGTCAAGAAAATATCTCAGGATGGAAAACATGAGAGAAAATAAAAAGACAAAGACAATCAGGAGATCTGAAATACAACTAACAAGAGGTCTAGAAAGGGAACAGAGAAAATAAAGGGGAGAAAATTAGCAAAGAAATAAAACCGATTTCTCAGAAGAAGGGGACATGCGTCTTCAGATTGAAAAAGCCTAACCACTAGGTGCCCAGTAAAACAGATGGGGAAAAAACACACTTTGGGGCTCATCACTGTGATATTTCAGAATATTGAGGATGAAGGGAAAAAATGTAAGCTTCCAGAGGTAGGAAAAATAGGTTGCCAACAAAATAAATGAGAATAATATTAGCACCCAACTTCTACTAATCAGCAGCATGCTAAAAGCAATACCAACAAAAGTCAGAGGAAAAACATTGTTAACATAGAATTCTAAAGAAAAACTATTATTCAAATATAAATGTAAAATAATGCTACATTTTCAGATATGCAAAGACCTTTAGGAAGTTACCTGAGGTTGTTCCCCAATAAAACAACATATGATGTCTCAGTCAGGATTCTTGGACACAAGCAACAGTGACTCTAGTTAACTTAAGCAGAAAAGGGATTTATTACAAGATTATCATGTACCTCACAGGATGCTGGAGAACTGGGCAGGAAAAGCCACAGCTAAGGCCACACTCTGGGGACAGCTGGATTTGCATGCTGCTATTGGTACAGCTGCCCCCACTGCTGTGACCCCTGGACATCACCCTACCACCACATGCCACTGAAGAGGACTGTAACCATCCTCCTCTCTGTTCTCATTTATTTGTGGTCAACTTCAGGATTGTGTTAATCATGCTCTTCAATCCATGGCACATTATTTTCATCAGTCCGATCAAGGCCCCTCTTTTGCTTTATTTCACGGTAGTATTATTTTTCCGTCAGTCTCCATTCCAACTGCCACTCTCCTCCCCACCTCAGTGAATGACTCTAGTGTGTATAGTGCATATACACTTCCGATCCATTTTCCTGGCACCTATTTTGGTATGTGCATATCCATGAAAATATGTGTTGTTTTACATTTAACCAAGTGGTATTATGCTGTAAATCCCATTCTCTTTATCTTTTTCCATTCAGCACTAGGTTTGCAGACCTAGCTATGTGGCTATATGTGAATTTAGCTATTTTCTTTTTACTGTTTTATATATTCCATCCTATGAATATATCAGTTTGCGTATCCAGTCCCATGGTAATGGTCACCTGGGTTGCTTCCAATTCTTCACTACCACAAACTATGCTGCAACAAACCACCTCAACTATATTTCCTTATGGGCCTGTGTGAGAATTCTCTGAAATATATACCCAGGAGTGCAACTGCTGGGTTGTGGGATATACACATACTGAATTTCAGGAGGTACGGCCAAATTACTCTCTGGAATATCTGTACTGGTTTACATTCCCACCCAGTTTTCCTTTTCCTCACATCATCAGCACTTGATAATATCTGACTTTCTACATAATGTCATTCTTGTAATGATTTCTCACCGCTATTTTAGCAGGGTTGAAAATCTAACATATTCAAGTTTCCCCTTGTGTAAATTCATGTTTCTCCTTCTGTTAATTACTCTTCATTTCCTTTGCCCATTATCCTATTGGGTAACTATCTTCTTTTTTAGTCATTAATCTTTTGCCAGTTTTGCTAGTATCCATGAGGACGCAGGTTCAATCCCTGGCCTCACTCAGTGGGTTAAGGATCTGGCGTTGCCGTGAGCTGTGCAGATGTTCGCAGATACAGCTCAGATCTGGCGTTGCTGTGGCTGTGGCAAAGATTCGACCCCTAGTCTTGGAACCTCCATATGCTGTGGGTGCAGCTCTGAAAAGACAAAAAAAAAAAATCTTTTGTCAGTTTTGCCCATTGCAAGCATATTCTCCTAATCTATCATCCACCTGTTAATCTTATACATCCCTGTCTCCTTTGTGCTGCTTACTCTGGATTCAAAGCCATGAACAGAGTATTCAGCCCTTGCTGCCTGGTGGGCAGGGAAAGAAAGTCTGACCACCTCCAGTTTCCATAGTGGAAGTGGGACCTTGTCTTTCACCAAGACTCACACGACGGAGGAATTCCTCCAAAACAGAATGGAGATTTAAATGCTAGGCACCCTCCAGGATTGACTTATTTGGTTGTCAAACATCTATATACACCTTTCTTCCAAGATTCATGCTAAAAAAAAATGCTTTCACCAATATAATGCTTCAGATAACCAAAAAATGTACTCATTCCTTCTCTAAAGGGAGATAGCAAAAAGTATAAGTTATAATGCTTTTGGATGTAAGCAACATGAAACCAAACTCAAATTGGTTTAAATAATAAACGCAATTTATTGGCTCACTTAACTGACAAGTCCATACATAGGGAGGGAAGACTTCAGGCCTGGTATGATCAGGAATATGGTTCCATTTCTCTGTAATTCTCTTGGCTCTGCCTCTTCCATTTGTCAGCTCCATCCTCTGGTAGGCCTTCCATGTGTTCACAAGATAGCTAATAGCAGCGACCAGGCTACATGCTTCTTTGTTCATGTCCAAGGGAAGATAGGATACCTGGATACCTCTTCCCTCACAAACTGAACAACAGTCTCAGTGTGATTGGCTCGTCTCTGAACCAGTCGTCACTGTGACAATAGGGAGAGATTACTCAAATTGGTGTATACCAATAAAGTCCTGTACCTAGAGCTGGCTGTGCGGTCAATCCCACTCAAATTGTGTAGTTGTTATACAAGGAGGGGGGAGAGGAATGAATGTTGAACAACTACAGAGTCCACTACAAAGGAGTAAACTAAGAAAGAGGAAGATATGGGGTCCAGGAAAGATTGGGTCCAACCCAGAAGAGTAATGAAGGGACGTCCCAGGATGACAGTTGTGTTGCAGGCCTACAGAGCAATCAGTCCAAATTGGAGCAGGAAGACGGAGGGCTCCAGGAGGGAGGTATCTGGGAAAAAAGGGGATTCAAACGATTTTATACTTTCCTTAAGAATTTGGAACAACTTAAGAAGGAGATAAAGTCAGACAATACAAGGAAAAAAGAAAGGCAATTAGAAACTCCAGGGGAAAAAAAACTGTATAAGAAATGTAATCCTCATACACTAATCGGAGATTTAGAGAACAATATTTACATACTCATAACAACATAAACATTTTATTGACTTACTTTTAGAATGACTTGTCAGCAAAGTATGGATGACTTAATTTTGGTTATAGAACAGAATGTAAATATTATTAATCTTGTTAATATAAAAGTCAAAGTATAAATGACAGAAGTTGAGAGATTGAAAGAGGGAATATAAGTCTATTAATTAAAGGCACAAAGGTAAGAAAGAGGATATATAATTAATGATATGTTTATATTGGAGGCATAGGAGGAGGGCAGTTGTGTAGTATTGATACCAGGAAATCAACAGATAATGTCTAAAAGTGATTAATAAGTTGATAAATAGGAAAATTTGCATATTATTTAGAGATATGAAGATAATTATCAGAAAAAATAAAAATAAACAGTTATAAGCAGACTAGTAGATTTCCAGGACAAGATGGCAGACTTACCACATGTTTATCTCCACTCCCACCTGAGACTTTGCTAAAATGATAGTAAAGGAATTTTTAAAAAGTATAAAAACAATGATGAAGACAATGTCCATCAGGAGCAGGTCCATCAGCAAAAGAGAGAGTCCAACAAATTTCTGGAAGATAGGAAGTAAATGGAGGAATGGTGACTGATGAAGCATGGTAGAGGAAGCCACAGCTTGGAGTATGCATGGAGGTGATGCCACCGAGGAAGGAGTTGATCTTTCTCTGCAGAAGCCTGGAGTGTCTTGGGTCTTAACAATGCCAGGAATGACACAGAGTGGGAGTGAGATGAAGGGTTGAAAACAGGGAGATTAATTGGAAGGCTATATATTGAACTGTTAACCCACCCCTTGTGTACAATTCACAGCAGTCAGGTATCTATTGCAAAACCAGAGATTTCTTATCTAAGGAAACTGAACAACCTCACAGAAAAGATTTTGCATTCTGGTGCAGCATGGCAGTCAGCTCTTCTCCAATCACCCTAAATGAAAGCCATAAGTCACCTAGCCCTATACTCTAAACACAGAGCTTCTGATCAAATTTTAACTGCTACATTCTTAAATATAAGCAAACAGCTATGGATCACCAGGCATTTGAGAAAAGACTACAAATTGAAAGAGACCAAAATAAGCAAATGGGGAAAAATATAATGAAATATAAAAATACCTCTATTATTCTCAGAGAGATTCAAGATAATAGTGCATCCATTAAACAAGAGCAGGATGTTATAAGAAAGGAAAAAAGAACATGAATAGATATTTGGAAATTTTAAAATGTGACTGGCAAGGAGCTCCCCGGTGGCCTAGCAGGTTAACGACCTGGCGTTGTCATTGCTGTGGCACAAGTTCAATCCCTGGCCTGGGAACTTCTGCATGCTGCAGTTCGGCCATAAAAAAAAAGAATAATTAAAACAATTTAAAAATTTTAAAAGAGTTCCTGTTGTGGCTCAGCAGAAACAAATCTGACTAGCATCCGTGAGGATGCAGGTTTGATCCCGGGCCTTAATCAGTGGGTTAAGGATCTACCATTGCTGTGAGCTGTGGTGTAGATTGCAGATGCGGCTCAGATCTCACATTGCTGTAGCTGTGGTGTAGGCCAGCAGCTACAGCTCTGATTCGACCCTGGGAATCTCCATATGCCGCAGTTGTGGCCCTAAAAAGACAGAAAAAAAATTAAAAATATGATTGGCAAAATGAAAAGAAATTAACAGAAGAGTTGGAAAATAAAGGTAAATCTTCTAGAAAGTAAAAGTGAAAGGAAGAGAGAGAGAGAGAGCTGGGAAGGGAGCGGAAAGGAAAGGAGGGCAGAAGTGTGGCAGTGGAAAGAACAGATAAAAAAATATAAAACATCAATTCAGAAAGTCTAATATCCCACTTTAAGGAGTTCCAGGAGAGAACAACAACAAATGGGAAAGAAGAATGTATCAAAGAAGTAATGTAAGAGAGTTTCCCAGAGTTAAAGAACTTCAAAATGAAGGGACCTAACTAATGACCACCACAATGAATGACAAATCCCCAAACTTAAACACGTAATTATGATACTTCAGAATACCAAGAATATAATTTTCAAAAAACTAACTATTTAAAGAGGGGGATGGATAGAGTAGAGGTACTTTCCCCTATTCTCCTCCTCAAGTACAGTTAAAATCCTAGGACATCACATATAAACATAAGAAGACTCTAAGAGATGTAGAGAAGGCCAATCTGCTGGGGACCTTAGTAGCAAAGCAATATAGTAGTGAGTTCCCTTGCTTTTTGCTTCACATACCCCAGACTTGGTGCTGGAGAAGATGGCAATTAGATAATAACCACTCTATTCCAGCCAAACACCAAAGAAAAAAACTGTGACCCCCACCAGCAAAGGCCAAGTTTAGAGCCTAGACTTTCACCTTTGCTGGCTATAAAGAGTAACTCTTCCCCCTTCCCACCAGGTTGGTGTCAGAGAAAGCTGGGTGAGGAGCCAGAACTCCCACCCTGACTCAAGAGTAAGGAGGAAACCCTCCCTCTGGAGTGTGAACAGAAACTGAGTGGAGATCCTGGACTTCCATGCCCACCTGACAGTAACAAGGCAGTGTCCCTTCCTTCACTGCTGGAATGGTGTCTGAGGAGGCAAGCTAAAACAGGATATTTAAATAATCCTCATATTTAATACAATATCCAAAGTACCCAGGTTTCAACAGAAGATCACTCACCATACTAAGAACCTAGAAAATCTCAACTTGAATGAGAAAAGACACTCAATAGATTCCAACACCAAGAAGACAGAGATGTTAAAAATTACCTGTCATGGGTTTTTAAGGAGCCATCATAAAAATGCCTCAATGGACAATTAGGAATATGCTTAAAACGAAAAAGTAGAAACTGTCAGCAAAGAAACAGAAGATATAAAGAAGGATCAAATGGAAATTTTTGAACTGAAAAATACAATAACCCAAACTGGAAAACAGAGAGAAACTAGACTGGAAAAAAGTGAACAAAACCTCAGGCAGGGACTTGTGAGACTCTAAGAAAAAAAAAATTCTAACATTCCTGTCATTGAGATTCTCAGCAGATTAAAAAAATTATGGGTAAAGTTACCTGAAAGCAATGAGACTCAGACTGATATGAGGCTTCTTATCCTCAAAATTGGATGCAAGAAGAAAAAGTGGAGCAATGCCTTCAAAGTTCTGTAGAAAAATAGTGTTGAACCTCAAACTTTATATCCAAGTATAAGGATGGAATAAAGATATTTTCAGATATGCAAAGACCCAGGAAGTCTACCTCCTACACAACCTTTCTTGAGAAAGTTACTTGAGGATGTGTAATATCAAAACAATGGGAAAAAATAGACAAACAAAACAAAAACCCTTGGGAATCAGTAAATAGTGTATATAAGCAAGGAAATCAGTGAAGGAAAGTCCTAAAATGACAGCCTAGAGAGCAACTAGGCCAGATTTAAGAAAGGAGATGGAGGGCTCCAGGAAGAAGGTTTTTTTTTTTTTTCCTTGGTAGAAGAATCATGGACTTGATGATGTAATAGAGATTTTTGAAAAGAAAAAAATGGAATACATGATAAAATAAAATAGTGAGAGAGAAAAAAAGAATTAGAAACTTCAGGAGAAATGAAAACCTGCTACAAGGAGAAACATAAAAGTACATTAATTGGCTCTGCAATGAATAATATTTATAGTCATATTAATAAAACTATTTATTGCTTTTCAACTTCTAGAATGAAACTACAGATAGACAAAACACACAGAAAATAAATCCTTAATCATGACTGTAGAACAGAATTCAATGTTACCAATCGTGACATATTAAAAGACCAGATAACAGAAGTTGAGAGGTTGAATGGTGGAGAAGAGGGCAAAAAATAAAGATATTTACATCTAACAAAGTACTGGTCAAGAAATATTGTCTCTAGCTCATGAACGAGGAATCACAGTGTTACTTAAATTCAGAAAAGTATCTAATAGAGAAATTAAATTACATTAGAAGCAGGAAGGACAAGAGTTGAACTCGGTGTAAATTATCTAAATCCTCATCTGTCATAGTGGGATACCAATGGGTAATGTCTGAAATTGATACTTATGCTCACATAGCATATTATTTTTTTTTTTTTTTTTTTTTTTTTTTATATTAAATTTTATTTTATTTTCCCACTGTACAGCAAGGGGGTCAGGTTATCCTTACATGTATACATTACAATTACAGTTTTTCCCCCCACCATTTCTTCTGTTGCAACATGAGTATCTAGACATAGTTCTCAATGCTATTCAGCGGGATCTCCTTGTAAATCTATTCTACGTTGTGACTGATAAGCCCAAGCTCCCGATCCCTCCCACTCCCTCCCCCTCCCATCAGGCAACCACAAGTCTCTTCTCCAAGTCCATGATTGATTTTCTTTTCTGAGGAGATGTTCATTTGTGCTGGATATTAGATTCCAGTTATAAGTGATGTCATATGGTATTTGTCTTTGTCTTTCTGGCTCATTTCACTCAGTATGAGATTCTCTAGTTCCATCCATGTTGCTGCAAATGGCATGATGTCATCCTTTTTAATGGCTGAGTAGTATTCCATCGTGTATATATACCACATCTTCCGAATCCAATCCTCTGTCGATGGACATTTGGATTGTTTCCATGTCCTGGCTATTGTGAATAGTGCTGCAATGAACATGCGGGTGCATGTGTCTCTTTTAAGTAGAGCTTTGTCCGGATAGATGCCCAAGAGTGGGATTGCAGGGTCATATGGAAGTTCTATGTATAGATTTCTAAGGTATCTCCAAACTGTTCTCCATAGTGGCTGTACCAGTTTACATTCCCACCAACAGTGCAGGAGGGTTCCCTTTTCTCCACAGCCCCTCCAGCACTTGTTATTTGTGGATTTATTAATGATGGCCATTCTGACTGGTGTGAGGTGGTATCTCATGGTAGTTTTGATTTGCATTTCTCTTATAATCAGCGATGTTGAGCATTTTTTCATGTGTTTGTTGGCCATCTGTATATCTTCTTTGGAGAAATGTCTATTCAGGTCTTTTGCCCATTTTTCCATTGATTGATTGGTTTTTTTGCTGTTGAGTTGTATAAGTTGCTTGTATATTCTAGAGATTAAGCCCTTGTCAGTTGCATCATTTGAAACTATTTTCTCCCATTCTGTAAGTTGTCTTTTTGTTTTCTTTTGGGTTTCCTTTGCTGTGCAAAAGCTTTTCAGTTTGATGAGGTCCCATGGGTTTATTTTTGCTCTAGTTTCTATTGCTTTGGGAGACTGACCTGAGAAAATATTCATGATGTTGATGTCAGAGAGTGTTTTGCCTATGTTTTCTTCTAGGAGTTTGATGGTGTCCTGTCGTATATTTAAGTCTTTCAGCCATTTGGAGTTTATTTTTGTGCATGGTGTGAGGGTGTGTTCTAGTTTCATTGCTTTGCATACAGCTGTCCAGGTTTCCCAGCAATGCTTGCTGAATAGACTTTCCTTTTCCCATTTTATGTTCTTGCCTCCCTTGTCAAAGATTAATTGACCATAGGTGTCAGGGTTAATTTCCAGATTCTCTATTCTGTTCCATTGGTCTGTCTGTCTGTTTTGATACCAGTACCACACTGTTTTGATGACTGTGGCTTTGTAGTATTTCTTGAAGTCTGGGAGAGTTATGCCTCCTGCTTGGTTTTTGTTTCTCAGGATTGCTTTGGCGATTCTGGGTCTTTTGTTGTTCCATATAAATGTTTGGATTGTTTGTTCTAGTTCTGTGAAAAATGTCATGGGTAATTTGATAGGGATTGCATTGAATCTGTAGATTGCTTTGGGTAGGATGGCCATTTTCACAATATTGATTTTTCCAATCCAGGAACATGGAATATCTTTCCATTTTTTTACATCTTCTTTGATTTCTTTGATTAAGGTTTTATAGTTCTCGGCATATAGGTCCTTTACCTCTTTGGTTAGGTGTATTCCGAGGTATTTGATTTTGTGAGGTACAATTTTAAAAGGTATCGTATTTTTGTATTCCTTTTCTAATGCTTCATTGCTGGTATACAGAAATGCAACTGACTTCTGAATGTTAATCTTATATCCTGCCACTTTGCTGAATTTATTAATCAGTTCAAGGAGTTTTGGGGTTGAGTCCTTAGGGTTTTCTAGGTATAGAATCATGTCATCTGCATACAGTGACAGTTTGATCTCTTCTCTTCCTATATGGATGCCTTTGATTTCTTTTGTTTGTCTAATTGCTGTGGCTAAGACTTCCAAAACTATGTTGAAGAGCAGTGGTGAGAGTGGGCATCCCTGTCTTGTTCCAGATTTGAGTGAGAAGGCTTTCAGTTTTTCCCCATTGAGGATTATATTTGCTGTGGGTTTATCATAAATGGCTTTGATTATATTCAGGAATGTTCCCTCTATACCCACTTTGGCGAGGGTCTTGATCATGAATGGATGTTGAACTTTGTCAAATGCTTTTTCTGCATCTATTGAGATGATCATATGATTTTTGACTTTTTTTTTGTTAATGTGGTGTATGATGTTGATTGATTTGCGTATGTTGAACCATCCTTGTGAACCTGGGATGAACCCAACCTGGTCATGGTGTATAATTTTTTTGATATGTTGTTGGATTCGGTTGGCTAAGATTTTGTTGAGAAGTTTTGCATCTATATTCATCAATGATATTGGGCGATAGTTTTCTTTTTTGGTGGTATCTCTGCCTGGTTTTGGAATGAGGGTGATGGTGGCCTCATAGAATGTCTTTGGGAGTATTCCTTCTTCTTCAACCTTTTGAAAGAGTTTAAGGAGGATGGGCACCAATTCCTCTTTATATGTTTGATAGAATTCACCTGTGAAGCCATCTGGTCCTGGGCTTTTATTTGTAGGGAGTGATTTTATGACCTCTTCAATTTCATTTCTAGTGATTGGTCTGTTCAGTTGGTCTGTTTCTGCTTGATTCAGTTTTGGCAGGCTGTAAGATTCTAGAAAATTGTCCATTTCTTCCAGATTGTCAAACTTATTGCCATATAGTTGTTCATAGTATTCTCTTATGGTTTTTTGTATTTCTGCTGTATCCGTTGTGATTTCTCCTTTTTCATTTATAATTTTGGTGATTTGGGTTCTTTCTCTCCTCTTTTTAGTGAGTCTGGCCAGGGGTTTATCAATTTTGTTCACCTTTTCAAAGAACCAGCTCTTGGTTTTATTAATTTTCTCTATTGTTTTTTGAGTCTCTATTTTATTGATTTCTTCTTTGATCTTTACAATTTCCTTCCTTCTGCTGACTTTAGGACTTCTTTGTTCTTCTTTTTCTAATTCATTTAGGTGGAGGGTTAAGTTGTCAATTTGGGATCTTTCTTCTTTTTTGAGAAAGGCCTGGATTGCTATAAATTTCCCTCTGAGCACTGCTTTCGCAGCATCCCATAGATTTTGAGAGGTTATGTCTTCATTATCATTTGTTTCAAGATAGTTTTTAATTTCCTTCTTGATTTCCTCATTGACCCATTGGTTTTTTAGTAGCATGTTGTTTAGTCTCCATGGAGTAGGTTTTTTCTCTTTCCTTTTCCCATGGTTGATTTCTAATTTCATGGCATTGTGGTCAGAGAAGATACTTGAGATAATTTCTATGCTCCTAAATTTATTGAGATTCGCTTTATGTCCCAATATGTGGTCGATTCTTGAGAATGTTCCATGAGCATTTGAGAAGAATGTGTATTCTGATTTTTTTGGATGTAGTGTCCTGAAGATATCAATTAAGTCTAACTTTTCTATTGTTTCCTTTAGGATCTCTGTTGCTTTATTGGTTTTCTGTCTAGAGGATCTGTCCATTGATGTGAGGGGGGTATTTAGGTCTCCTACTATGATTGTATTCTCATCAATATCTCCCTTTATGTCTGTTAATATTTGTTGTATGTATCTGGGTGCTCCTATGTTTGGGGCATATATGTTGATGATAGTAACATCCTCTCCTTGGATGGATCCCTTAATCATTAAATAGTGTCCTTCTTTGTCTTTCTTTATGTCTTTTGTTTTAAAGTCTATTTTGTCTGATATGAGCGTTGCAACTCCTGCTTTTCTGTCATGTCTATTGGCATGAAATACTTTTCCCCAGCCTTTCACTTTCAATCTATATGTATCTTTTGTCCTAAGGTGAGTTTCTTGTAGGCAGCATATTGAAGGTTTTTGCCGTTTTATCCACTCAGCCATTCTGTGTCTTTTGATTGGGGCATTCAGTCCATTGACATTTAAGGTGATAATTGATAGATGATTATTTATTGCCATTTGATCCTCGTGTTCCAGTTGATTCTATGGTTCTCCATTCTTCTTTTTTTTTTTTTTTTTTTTGGTTGGATGGTCTCCTGTTATTATCTGCTTGAGTGTATTTTTTTTTTTCATTTTTTGCAAATGCAATATTTGGTTTTGGCTTGTGGTTGCCCTGTTTTTTAAGTATGCTAACCCCTTCCCATAATTGTGTGTTTTAGCCTGATGGTCCTGTAAGTTCAAACACTTCATTATTATATTAAAATTAAGAAGAGAGACATACATACAAACAAAAAGGATTATTTACCTCCTAACATCCCTTGCCCACATTTTATGGTTTTGATGACTCTTTTATTTTTTTCTTTTTAATTTTATTTTGTTTGAAGCATGTTCATGATTAAATCTGTATGCTGGCTTATTTGAGTGACTGCTCTCTGATTGTATCTTCCTCAGTCCTAGTTCTTCCTCTTCTTCTTCTTCTTCTTTTTTTTTTTTTTTTTTCTTTTCTTTTTTCTTCCCTTTCCTTCCTTTCTTTTTGGTTTAGAGAAGCCCTTTCAATATTTCCTTTAACCTGGGTTTTGTGTTGCTGTATTCTTTAAGTTTTTGTTTGTTGGGAAAAATTTTTATTTCCCCTTCTATTTTAAATGATATTCTTGCTGGATAAAGTATTCTAGGTTGCATATTTTTTCCTTTGAGCACTTTAAATATCTCTTGCCATTCCCTCCTGGCCTGTAGTGTTTCTGTAGAGAAATCAGCTGATATTCTTATGGGGGTTCCCTTGTAGGTAACATTCTGTTTTTCTCTTGCTGCCTTTAGGATCCTCTCTTTATCACTAACTTTTGCCATTTTTATTATGATGTGTCTTGGTGTGGGTCTGTTTGGGTTCAGTTTGTTTGGGGCCCTCTGTGCTTCTTGTATCTTGAATCCAGTATCCTTTAGATTTGGGAAGTTTCCAGCGATAATTTCTTCAAATATATTTTCCATTCCTTTATCTTTTTCTACTCCTTCTGGAATTCCTATTATGCGTAGATTGGCCCGTTTTATATTATCCCATAGGTCTCTTATATTGCTTTCCAGTTTTTTGATTCGGTTTTCTGTCTGTTGACCAGATTGAGTGATTTCCATTATTCTATCTTCCATATCACTGATTCGTTCTTCTGCATTATTCATTCTGGTTTTTACTGCCCCTAGTTCAGTTTGCATCTCTGCAAATGAATGTTCTAGTTTTTCTTGGCTCCTCCTTATATTTTCTAGCTCCTTTCTGAGGGTATCTGCATTGCTGTTCATATCTTCTCTTAATTCCTTCAGTATTTTCACTATTTCTCTTTTGAACTCCAGGTCTGTCAGACTGCAGAGATCAGTTTCATTGTTGACTGTTTTAGGTGAGTTCTCCTGTTGGTTTGACTGGGGGTGGTTTCTCAGCTTCTTCATCTTGCTTGTTGTCTTCTTTCTCCTGAGGGAGTTGTACTCTCTGTTATCGGGTAGTGTTTGCCTTGTCACTGCCCTGGAATATTTCCTGAGGGCTGTCGTTGTTGGTCAATCTTTTTTTGAGGCAGTGTGGCTTTTCTGGAGTGTTGATGGGACTAACAGTGTTTCTTTGAAGCAAAGGAGGACTTCCTGAGGGCAGACAGGACTGGGAGGTCCACCCCACGATGGTAGCAGATTTCACTTGGTTCTCAGCACCCCCTGGGGTCTTGGGCGGGTAGCAGGGCCCTTGGAGACTCAAGAGGTTCCTCCCCAGGGCAGCCCGACTCAGAAAGACCGTCTGAGATCTTTTCCCGATTCCGCCAGGCTTGTTGCAGCTTTTCTGGGCTGCAGGGGGTCCTGCCTGGAGCTGGCAGTCCTATGCAGCTGGTCCACTAGGTCTCAGCACCCCTTGGGGTCTTGGGCGGGTAGCAGGGCCTTTGGAGACTCAAGAGGCTCCTCCCCAGAACAGCCCGACTCAGAAAGACCGTCTGAGATCTTTTCCCAAGTCGGCCAGGCTTGTTGCAGCTTTTCTGGGCTGCAGGGGGTCCTGCCTGGAGCTGGCAGTCCTATGCAGCTGGTCCACTAGGTCTCAGCACCCCCTGGGGTCTTGGGCGGGTAGCAGGGCCCTTGGAGACTCAAGAGGCTCCTCCCCAGGACAGCCCGACTCAGAAAGACCGTCTGGGATCTTTTCCCAAGTCGGCCAGGCTTGTTGCAGCTTTTCTGGGCTGCAGGGGGTCCTGCCTGGAGCTGGCAGTCCTATGCAGCTGGTCCACTAGGTCTCAGCACCCCCTGGGGTCTTGGGCGGGTAGCAGGGCCCTTGGAGGCTCAAGAGGCTCCTCCCCAGGACAGCCCAACTCAGAAAGACCGTCTGGGATCTTTTCCCGATTCGGCCAGGCTTGTTGCAGCTTTTCTGGGCTGCAGGGGGTCCTGCCTGGAGCTGGCAGTCCTATGCAGCTGGTCCACTAGGTCTCAGCACCCCCTGGGGTCTTGGGCGGGTAGCAGGGCCCTTGGAGGCTCAAGAGGCTCCTCCCCAGGACAGCCCAACTCAGAAAGACCGTCTGGGATCTTTTCCCGATTCGGCCAGGCTTGTTGCAGCTTTTCTGGGCTGCAGGGGGTCCTGCCTGGAGCTGGCAGTCCTATGCAGCTGGTCCACTAGGTCTCAGCACCCCCTGGGGTCTTGGGCGGGTAGCAGGGCCCTTGGAGGCTCAAGAGGCTCCTCCCCAGGACAGCCCGACTCAGAAAGACCGTCTGAGATCTTTTCCCGATTCGGCCAGGCTTGTTGCAGCTTTTCTGGGCTGCAGGGGGTCCTGCCTGGAGCTGGCAGTCCTATGCAGCTGGTCCACTAGGTCTCAGCACCCCCTGGGGTCTTGGGCGGGTAGCAGGGCCTTTGGAGGCTCAAGAGGCTCCTCCCCAGGACAGCCCGACTCAGAAAGACCGTCTGAGATCTTTTCCCGATTCGGCCAGGCTTGTTGCAGCTTTTCTGGGCTGCAGGGGGTCCTGCCTGGAGCTGGCAGTCCTATGCAGCTGGTCCACTAGGTCTCAGCACCCCCTGGGGTCTTGGGCGGGTAGCAGGGCCCTTGGAGGTTCAAGAGGCTCCTCCCCAGGACAGCCCGACTCAGAAAGACCGTCTGAGATCTTTTCCCGATTCGGCCAGGCTTGTTGCAGCTTTTCTGGGCTGCAGGGGGTCCTGCCTGGAGCTGGCAGTCCTATGCAGCTGGTCCACTAGGTCTCAGCACCCCTTGGGGTCTTGGGCGGGTAGCAGGGCCCTTGGAGACTCAAGAGGCTCCTCCCCAGGACAGCCCGACTCCGAAAGACCGTCTGAGATCTTTTCCCGATTCGGCCAGGCTTGTTGCAGCTTTTCTGGGCTGCAGGGGGTCCTGCCTGGAGCTGGCAGTCCTATGCAGCTGGTCCACTAGGTCTTAGCACCCCCTAGGGTCTTGGGCGTGTAGCAAGGCCCTTGGAGACTCAAGAGGCTCCTCCCCGGGGGAGCCCGTCTCAGAAAAACCGTCAGAGAATTAGGTCGATCTATTCACGGCCTGGCTAGGCTTGTTCTAGCTTTTCTGGGCTGCAGGCCTTTTTTAGGGGGCTGGTGGTGTTTGGTGCTGCTCTGTGGAAGTGTAGCCCCTCCAAAGGGCAAGCAGGCCTGTGCAGGGAGAGCCCCTGCGGTGGTAGGCTTCAGGCAATTGTTGAGGCCAGCCCTCCTGGATGGCAGGCAGCCCCAGGTTCGGCGAGAGCGTAGGGGGTGGTGGGGGTGGGGGGAGGGAATGCACTGGGAAGCACAGCTTTCTGCTAGCTAGCGGGCCTGTAAGCTTGTTGTGGCGTGGGGGGTATTCTATGGGGACCCACCCCTTCTTCTCTCCCCTCCTCAGCACTGGCGCAGACCAGGCTCTTCTCCCAGGTTCCCTCTGAGGCGGCTTTCCACTTCCCCGCCCCTAGAGTATTGCTCCCTTCCTCTGCGACAGCTTTGTTTTCTAGTCTCCCAGGCAGTCTCTGCCCCGTCAAATGGTTTAGAGACCTCCCAAGCAGTTTCCGCTCTTCCCCGCCCCCCTAGCCCGGGGACTAATCTCTGGAGCCGAGGTCTCGGTGCCCAGCCCCCCCCCAGGCGTCCCCCGGCCCTTTCTTGGGGACTAACCTTCGGAGGCGAGGTCTCGGTGCCCAGCCCCAACCCAGGCGTCCCCGGCCCCCTCTCGGGGACCAACCTTCAGAGCTGAGGTCTCGGTGCCCAGCCCCCACCCAGGCGTCCCCCGGCCCTTTCCCGGGGACTAACCTCTGGAGCCGAGGATTCGGTGCCCAGCCCCCACCCAGGCGTCTCAATTTTTGGTGACTGTGCCCGTAGTTCAGATGGTCCGTTGGGTTCTTGATCGTTTTTCCGTACTCCAACTTACTGCTACACTCTTCTCTGCATCTGGAGATTCCTCCGGTTCGTTTGATCTTTCGCCCGGTAGGTGACTTTCCAGGGTGCGGGATCCCTTTCCCCTCCGCAGTTCCCTTTCGGGAGCGCCCGTCCCGCTCGGATTCACCTTCTCTCACTCTCCTCTTTTCTCCCGTTCTGCCCAATAATGTCACGAATTTCTTGCCGTTATTGGAGATTAGGTTCCTCTGCCAGCGATTGGTTGTTGTTCTGTGCGAGTCATTTCTTCTGTAGATGTGCTTTTTTTGTTGTGTTTGTGGGAGAGGGCGAGCGTGTCCCCCTACTCCTCCGCCATCTTGTCCAAGATCAGCATATTATTTAGATATGGAGATAACAATCAGAAGAAAAAATAAAAGTGGTTGCTAATAACTAAAAGTGGTAGAGTGGGGATGGGGATGTGTGGGTCAGTAGACTCTTTTCATGCCTTCTTGTACTGATTTGAGTTTGATTTCTTTTCTGAACAACGTGCATGCATTACTTCTATTTTAAAATGAACATGTATTTAAAAATTTTTAAAAACAGAAAAAGGACATTCCTACCCACCACTTACTCCCTCCTCCCAAATCCCCTTATTCCTACAGACCTAATGGAAGCAGAATATAAAAATCTTTGAGAAACCTTGCAGTCTCCCTTCCTGCCTCTCCCTTAAATGCAGCTCTGCTGCAGTCAAACTGGAATATTCGTTAGCCTAAACTTGCCATATTTATAGTCACCTCCTTGCTTGTTTTCTGGTCTCCCAGGCCTGGAATTACTCATCTTCTCCACTAGTTGGCATCATCCCTATTCTTCTTTCTTTCTTTCTTTCTTTCTTTCTTTCTTTCTTTCTTTTCTTTATTTTTTCAATGGCCATACCCTCAGCATATATGGAAGTTCCCCGGCCAGGGATTGAATCCAAGCCACGGTAGTGGCAACCCTGGATCCTTTAACCCACAGGGCCATGCTGAGGATTGAACCTGCACCTCCGCAACGACCTGGGCTGCTGCAGTCAAGATTCTTAGTCCACTGCGCCACGGTGGGAACTCCATCTTACCTATTCTTCAAGGCTCAGTTCAAATTCTGCCTCCTTCAGAAAGTCTTCCTTGGTCCCCTGGTAGAATTTCCTTCCTCCTCAGCAACTCCCCAGTCTTAATTCATGCCTCCAATTATGACACATATTATTTCTTCAAGCATGTCATTTACGTCAATGTTTCATGCTCCCAACCATCTTTCACACCAGCTACCAGAGTGATCTTCCTAAAATACCAATCTGTCACTTCCCTGCTGCAAACCCTTCTACGGCTTCCCACTTCTCATAAAATCAAAGCTAAACTTTACTGCCTAGCTTCCACCACTTACGCCACTGCATGGGACAATGCTTGCTCCTCCCCAAATCCATGCACTTTCACACTCTATATAACTTTGCTTAGGCAACTCTTCTGCTTGGAGGGTTCTTTCCTCGCTTTCCACATGGTAAACAGCAACTCTTCCTTCAAGACTCGGTTCAAGTGCCCCTTCCTGTAAAGGTTTTCCTGAGTTCTCCCTCCAGCCCACCCTACTCAGGAAGAACCCTACTCCATCCAATGGTCTTATATTCTCTATTCTACCTCATCTAGACTTCTATTAGATCATTTGTCACAGTTAGTGCCCTTATCTGAGTTCCTGATTAAACTGTTAATTTCTGGAGTTCAGGGAGTATATCTTATCCCCAGAAACAAGCACAGGGCCTGATACACAGCAGGAAGAACTCAATGTATGCTTGCTAAACTAATGGATGGAAAAGTGATGACTGAGTGAATACAAGAAAGAACAAATGAGCAAGTGCTTCTATTAATGTATAAATGAGTAAGTTAATAAGTGAATGAGTTATACATGAATAAGTGAATAAATGAATGATGAGTGGATGAAGGAATGAGAAAAAGGAGTCAATGAGTAAATGAATGAAAAGTGCCTGTGCCAGCGGGGGTATGAGTGAGGAATGAGCGAATCCCCAACTGTGTCTTGGTTCAAACTCACTGGAAGATCTTTTGCCCTGCTGTATACCCATCTAAAGTGCATACCACAGTGTTAACCTCTTTTAGATTACAAGGAACAGACACACTCAAGTTAGTGATGGAGATTTATTGAAGCATTCACAGGGAAATAAGGAAGACAAAAACAGCTACACAGGCAGCCTCACAGAACAGAAACTTGAAAATGGTTCATGATCCAAAGCAGCTCTAGAGCCTGGCTTATCTTTTCACCCCCTCAGCTGCAGGCATCTGTTGCTCCCTTCTCTAGTGCTTCCCAAAATGGTGACTCAACTTCTTTCTGGCTGTATTTATACTCCTCCTACTGCTACTGACTACTTTCTCTCTGCTCTCTTCTTCGCTAGCCTATGGCCTTTGGAGCCTCACAGCTTCTGGGCCTCCTGGCTCCTGCAGCTTCCTGGCTTCTGGGGCTTCAGTTCCAATGGATCCAGGGCTTCTCTGTGCTGTAACTTCTGCTTGCCTTGTATATCCTGCTGCCTCTTTGATTCCTGTTGCCGTGCTGCCACACAGTTCCAGCTATCTTGTGGCTCTTGCAGTCTCATCGCTTCTGCTGCCTCGTGGATCTTGTCTGTTCAAGCCTTCTGCTGCTTTGTGGATCTCACAGATTCAGGGTTTTGTTTCATGGTTTCTGTTCCTCACGGCTACTGCTACATCATGGCTCCTATTGCTTCATGGCTTGTGTGTCCTTCTGGCCCATTGTCTTGCTGCTTCATGGCTTCTGCTACCTTGTGGCCCCACATTCTTATGTCTCATGGTTTCTGCAGCTTTCTCCTTGCTTTCACTGTTCAGTTTGACACCCCCTCATCCACCACCACTTCTGCCTTGCTAAATTCTAATTAATTGTTCTCTTCTTCCGAATGCCTCAAATTTGGCCTCCCTGAAAAAGGATCTGATTGTTTCATACAATTGCCATTTGACACAAGCCATCCCTAGGAAGTAGAGTTCTTATGTCAGTCGACCTAACAGGCCACTAGCCAGCCTAGAAACTGGCTGTCCTTGAGTAAGATGCTACCCGACTTAAACATCTGTGGCCAGGATTGTGAGGTCACATGGTACAGAGCATGGCGACTCATGCTTAAGAAACCCTTTAGAAGGGACTGTGGGCATGGCAGGTCTGCTGAAGGCTTCCAGAAGGGGGCAGTGTAATTGGCAAGCTTCTTGTTGGCCTGTCCAGTACATCGACCTTCAGGGCCAACAACCTAAGTCCTACCTTCTCCCTGGCCTCCTCTGCCTGTCTTGATCTGCAATGGGAGAAATCAAAGCTCTAGGGATGATGAGGAAAGAGAACCTAGGTTCCAGTTCTGGCTCCAACACTTCCTAGTAGTGGGGCCTTGGGCAAGTTCCTTCCCCTCTGAGTCTCAGGAAGGGGTTGGACAAAGTCTGTAAGTTCCCTTACAGGCCTGACATCTGGGCATCTCCCTTTAGGTTACTGTATATAAGGGACATGAGTTGTATCTGGGGAAGCCCTCAAAAACATCTGAGGTAGGAAAGAAGGAGTCAGAGTCCTGGCTTAGAAGAGCCTCACTGCACACAGGAGGTGCTCAGCCAAGATTTATTGAACTGGATGAATGAATCAATGGCCGGGGGGGGAGGAGGGGGAGGGGGAAGACCACACAGCACACAGAACATTTACCTAACTTGAAAGGGTAATTCTAGTTGCTGAGGAGGCTGGGAGGAGATTCTGATTCAGATGGATGGGGAAGGAGAGTGACTGAGATAGGGTAGGAATCTTAGCTATTCATTCTATCCTCAGTCACCCTCCATATCCAATAATCAGTCACCAAGTCTGGTTCATCATCTTCCCTTGATAGCTCACACCTTATCACCTCCAATCCATCCCCACTTCCTTGGCCCTTGAGCAGGCCTGGTATTTTCAATAGTTCCCTAACTAATCTGTCTCCATTCTCTCCATCACAAATGCATTCATTCATACATTCATTCATGCAAAAACTATTTACTGGGTACCTGTTTTGTCTCAGGCATCGTGCTTACTGCTGGGGATATACCACTAGCAAGATAACCCCAGAACCACCCTTATGGTGTTTACAGCTTATTCAGAGACAAAACAAGCAAATATAAAACAGTGTGAGAATTGAACAGCAGGAAAGCTACAGGCATAAGAGCATACAGCATGAGCATCTAACATAATCCATTTCCACACTGGCTGGTCAGAAAGGGGTTTGTTAAAATCACATCTAATGTGACGTCGCCCTTGCTCAAAAGTACTTCATGGCTGCCCTCAGCCTCCAGCCCACAATTCCTAAACCTGGCTGCACCCTACTCATGTGCTTATCTTTATAAGCACTCAAGATCCTGAGCCCCCCACCCCAACTATGGAAATTGACTTTTTAGAGGTTGGGGTCCAGGATGTTCCAGGCGTTTCTGGTGCAAAGCCAGTCTGGGAACCACACTGTCTTATGAGGCAAATCTGCTCTTGCCAGGCTCCTATGACCCTCTTCAGGTCTGGTCGACTACCTCTCCAGCTTCATTTTCTGCTGCTTTTCCTCAGCACAGGAAACCTTGTTTCAGTATTTCTGAAGTGCTTAACTGATTCTTGTCTTCAGGTCTTTGTGCCTACTGTTGCCACTACCTGGAAATTGCTTCCATGTCCTCCTCAACTGGCTAATTTCTGCCAGTTCCTCAAAACTCAGTTCAGGTGTCACCTTATAGACTAGGATGCTTCCCTGGCCTCTACCTAAGCTAGATGCTCCTCCTTTATCCATGTTCCTATCAGAGCATTGATCACACTTTTATGATTTGCCTCCCCAGAGAGACAGTAAGCTCCTCAAAGGCAGGATAAAGAGTTGACTCGTGTTTGCATCCCTGGTGCTCAACACCGTGATTCCCAGAGAGAAGTGACCAATTAAAGGTAGAGATTGTCATGTCAACTACCTAGACCAAGGCTATTGGGTCCAGAACATAAGCAAGCCAATCTAGTGTCCTTCACCCAGACCTAGGGATTCCACTCTAAATCCAGCTTGCTCTTGGAAACACACCAGGCTATCTGCTCTGCTCTGGGCACACCCTTTGCTGAGCAGGTGTTGCCTTGTGATAATAGGAGGCAGTATGGCACAAGGAAAAACAGTGGGCAAGCACAGAGGAGATCCCAGCTGAAGTCTAGGTTTCACTGAACCAACTAGGATCTCAGATAAGTCATCTCACATCTCTGATCCTCAGGATTTAAATCCTTTACAGCACTTGTGTTCCTATGTACCAGGGCCTTAGCCCATTGCATCTCATGCAATGCTTTCTACCTTGTGAGGTAGGGATTAGTTACCCAGATTATTACCCACACCTACTGAATTAGATTTCCAGGGGTGGGACCAGAGCAAGGAGCTCCATATCCTTTGGACATGGGGGTGCAACAGGTAACTGCTGCTTTTCATGATAAGCCCTTCTGTACTATTTTATTTTCTAACCAGTGTATATATTGCTTTGATTTTTCAAAATGGAAAAAGAAAATGCTTCACAGGTGATTCTGGTGCACAGCCACGGTTGATAACCACCCTCACAGTGGCAAAAGCACAAGACTGAATTGGAGCGTCTGGGTTCAGACCTTCACTGTTACCTGGCAACTGGGTTACTTAACCTTCCTGGGCCTCATTCTCATCTATAAAGTGGAGAAAAGCAATTGCTACCAATGATGATGTAGGTGCCAGCCAAATTGCTTCAGATGTATTTCATCTTCCTTACACCACTGCCAGGTAGGTGTATGTTATCTCCTTTCCTACGTGAGGAAAGGGAGGCTCAGGGAGGTGAGGTAACGGGCTCAAGTTTCTACAGCTAGGATTTGAACCAGGGTGACTCCCAAATTGTGCTTTTCCACATATGCCAGTATTTCCCAAATTACGGTACACATACCACTAAATGGTATGTGACTTCTTTGGTTGAACAAAGACAAATTTATTTTGTTTTGATAGTTATGCCTTTTAATATGTATTAGAAAAATACATACTTAGCACATCAAACCCATGGTTTCACGGTTATTACTACTTAGGATGAAACTGAAGTAGATGACAATATTAGAGCTAAGACAACCTCAAGAAAAATATTGAGTAAATAGTACAGGAGGGCAATTTGGAAGTATCTATTAAAAACAAAAATATAAATAGCCTATGACTCTTCAATTCAACTTCTAGGAATCAACCCTAGGTAAATTTTCTCTCATTCACACATGCGCGTGCACACACACACACACACACACACACACACAATGCTGTGTAGTATCCTATAACAGCAAAAACAGAAAACAGTCTTATTGTCCATCATAAGAGAAATGGGTAAATAAAATGAGGCAGAGTCACATCATGACAATCTATGTAACAATTACAAAGGATGAACTATATCTACATTTAGCAACATGCATAGATCTCTAAAACATTGCTAAGCAAAGAAAGCAAACTGCAGAATGATTCAATATACCATCTGCATTGAACACAATGTTTTCAATGAACTCATGTGTAAAAGTCCTAAAGTCGAGATGGATGTACAACAGACATGACAGTAATTAAGAGGGGGAGGGGGAATGGTAGCCAAATGAAGCTATACTTATTTGTAACAATTTAATTTCTTAAAAAGAAAATGGATTCGTACATTACTTGGGTAATTAGAACTGACTTAACTTGAAAAAAACAAAAATTTAGTATATAGATCAGGACAAGGTGATGGTCTGACGGTGTATGTGAACAAGCAAAGACTGACCTCATGGCAGCAGACCACGCTGCCTCTGCACAGCCCCTACAACTAATGCGGTTAGTTCACAAAAGGAACATAACACGCATTCGGCTGGGATGTGGCCCAGGCTACCTCTCCCCTACTTCTTCATAATCCAGGTTGGGGCCTAGGCACTGAGTTATCATACATGATTGAAGCTACAGGGTTCCTTAGGCCCTCCATTTAACCAGGTTAAACCCCATCAGTGCCCTGGAACTTTCCCAATAACCAGGGCATTCAGAATTTCCCCAATTTCGAGGCTCCTTCTATCCCTAACAAGTGGGATTAGAAGCCCTCAGAGGTTAGGCATAACAAGGCTTATAGTTCTGAGGGGTTGGCACCTCGTGGGCTCCAAGCAGGGATAAGGCCTCCAGTGAGGAGATTGACATCATTAAATCCTATGAGGTAGGTAAACACTGTTAGCCCCATTTTACAGATGAGGAAACTGAGGCACAGAAAGGTCCAATGACTTGCCCAGCATCAAACTAGTAAGTGATAAAAAAAATGGGACTAGAACTGCCCCCAGAGCCGAGGCTCTGCTCCTATTACCCAACCAAATCCTACCAATTTGTCAAGGTCCAGCTCAAATGTGACCTCCAGGAAGCCTGGAGGTGATCGTCCTCTTTTCAAATTCAAAGAACCTATACATGATTCAGCTAACTACAGGAACTCATGAACTGACTAGCATCTCCTTAGTAGGAGGGTAGAGATCATGTTTCATTCAGTTCTGTATTCTTAGCTTAGAGACTGACAAATAGAGGATGTTCAGTACATGTTTGATAAACACACAAATGAATGAAAACATGAATGAATGAATGAGGGTGGTTTCATATAACTGCCTGAATCCTATGAGGTCCGGAATACCTTTGCCCAGCTCCGGGGTGCTGTCATACTAAGCTCTCTTGGAATCAAATTCAGCCTAGGCTCCTTCTAAAATGGGTCTCCAATATCTTTATTATTTTGCAAACACACCCACATGCACACATGCAGACACATATACACACACATACATACCCACACACAAGCAAAATGAAAGGCATCCCACAGGACCCATGATTATGGGTGATGGGGGAAGGTCTGGGATGGGAGGAGGAGGGATGGAGAGATGGCCCTGTTCAGCTCAGTTCAGCTCAGCTCAGCACCTCCTTTCAGAGGCCAGGATGCTCCCTGAAGCTCAGGAATTTTTGCTCCAGAACTAACATCACCTCTGTTCCTCTTCGTGCTTGATAGCAGTGCCTAAATCCCATGATATATACCAAACAGGGACAGGAGGTAGGGGAAGGTTGGGAGCCAAATATCCAGAGATTGGGAGAGGGGCAGCTTAGGGATCCAGACAGGGCAGGAGGGCAGAACTACTGCTACTGCTCATTGGGGTTGGGGTTGGCATCTGGGTACTTGGTGAGGTCGAAGGTCAGGACTTTGCTGATCACACAGTCCCCTTGCTGAAGGAGGAGGGAGAAAAAGAAAAATAAAATTGTAAGGAGAGAATTAAGAGGGGTCTAGCACCCCAGGACTGGGGGCCTCTAACCCTCCTCCCTACATACCTGCCCAAAGCCCAGGCAATGGTTCTCTGGGTGTAAGAGGATGTGCTCGGTCCCATGTGCCTTCTCTCCCTGCCTACCTCTGCACTTTCCTCCTTTTCTCTGCTGTCTGGCTGCCTCTGCCTGGCCTTTCCACCTGTCCCCAAATGCAATGGCCCTGCCCAGCTGGGTTGGCTAAGCCTCTGGGGCAAGGCTCCAACAAGCCCAGACGGCCATTCAGGACCTGAGTCCCTATGCTCCCCCACCCCCATGCCCCTCTGCTGCAGCCTTCCCTTCCTGCCCTGGGGAGTCAGGCAGGAAGTGGGGCTGGCTCCTGAGCCAGGCCCGCCCTACCTCGGGGTAGACGCCAATGAGGCTCTCAGCCTTGGTGTAGAACTCCTCCTTGAGAGAAATGACGATGGCCTGGAAGTTGCATGTTGACTGCTCCTTGATGTAATTTGCCACCTGTGGGAGGGGCCTCCGAGCACTTAGCAGGGCTGAAGCCCTAACACTCCCTGTCTTATCCAGTCAGATCCAGAGTCAGATGGGATAGGGTAGGGGGTGGAGGGTGGGGAGAAGAGAAGCTGAGAGGAGGCCACTGACTAGCACAGTGCGGAAGACCCTGGGCCCAGCCTCCCAGGCACAGAGAGCAGGCGGCAGGAACAGCTAGGGCTCACTTAGGAATTGTTCCCTGAAACCCAGCCCCGACCTGGGGGCCTCCCTCCCGGGCCCCACTTTTCCTTGCACCCACCTTGCCAATGTTGGTGTTATCCAGAGCAGCATCAATCTCATCCAGGACGAAGAAGGGGGCTGGCTTGTAGCTGGGAGGGAACCAGTAGGTGAGCAGACACTGATGGGTGCGGGGTGGGGCAGGACAGCCCCAGGGCCCATCACACAGGCCAGCTTCCCCTTCTATTTCAGAGACTAAAAAACCCAGGTCTAAATGTTGCCTGAGCCCCTAAAGGCCAACACCAGCTGGGCCCTCCTCTGCATCCAGCCCTGTGCTCCAGGAGAAGACATGGTCCTCTCTGGAGCATCCAAGTTGGCTGAGGAAATAAAGCTGTCCTAAGCTCTGGCTATACCAACCAAACTACCTGGAGGTCTACCTGACCCACCCACACACCATGTTTCCCTGCCTCTGCATGCCTACTGGTCTCCCTAGCTAACTTCTACTCATCCTTTACATTTCCCACTCAAGTGTCACCTGCCTTGAAAGCCTTTCCTGACCACCCATGCCCTCCCAAATTGGGTTGGTGGCCCTCCTCTGTGCATCCACAGCACACACGCTCACTCAGTTACAACACTTAGCTCACTGTCTGTTTACACATCTGGCTTCCACTAACCATGAGCTCCTTGAGGACAGAAACCATTTCTGACTCATCTGTGTCTCTAATACCCGAACAGGTTCTGGTACAGAGCAGCCCTCAAGAAATGCTCACTGAATGACGCTGTTCAATCAAGCACAAGGTTGGGGTGCAGGGGTGGGGGGGTGTCAGACTCAAGTACTATTGGCATTCAGGAGAGGGAGGTCAGGGTATGCCACAGTGGTCGAAGCAGGCTTCCTAGAGGAATAGGAGGAGAATGAGATGTGAAGGGGTGGTAGGTGATGATCAAGCTAGATTTGCATGAAAAGGGCTTATTAGCCAGCAACCTTGTGAGCAAAAGCCTGGCAGTGGGACTGAATACATGCAAGGGAGGGCATGCTGAGTGGATGAGGGTGGATTGGGAAGACAGGTCCAGGAAACCAAGGGAACAGGGATGCAATCCAGAGTCCACCAGATCATCTTCACCTCTGCAGATCTCTGCATATCCTTGGACCCCAGAGCCTCTGGTGGCCTCAGTTCAGTCTCTCCACCAATTGCCCTGGGGGGCACAGCCTTACCTGTGGATGGCAAAGAGCAGGGCCAGAGCTGCCACTGTTTTCTCCCCGCCTGACAAGTTGTCCATAGGCCGGAAGCGTTTGCCAGGAGCCACACAGTTGTAGTTGATGCCATCCAAGTAAGGCTCCTCGGGGTTCTCAGGGCCCAGGAATGCCTGGGGGGAAAGGAGATGGGTCAGGGTCTGGGTCTAGATGGGGATGAGGACAGGAAACCTGGAGGGAAGAGCAAATCAGGATGGGTAGGGGTTAGCTGGGTAAGGGGCTCCAGCCTACCTGGGCACTGCTGTTACGGGACAGGGCCTTGTAGATCTCATCAATGTTGGTGGCCACAGATTCAAAACAAGCATTGAAGCGGTCAAAGCGCTCCTTCTTTATCTGTTCGAATGCCTGCTTGGCCTTCTTGGCTCGCTTTCGGGCTGCCTCAAACTCTGCCACAAGGGAAAGATAGGTGACCCCTCAGTGCCCAGGCTCTGCCAAGGCTGAGGATCACGCCCTTGTAAAAATCACCTTCAAGTGATAATCCACAAAACAGGAACATCCCAGAGGGAGATGAATGCCTAGCAAGGGGCCCAGGAAGACAGTTACACAATCACCTGTATCCAGTGGGCCAGCCACATGGTGCAAAGAAAGAAACATGGGCTTGCAGCCACATAACATGAATTCTACCCTGGGCTCTACCAGCAACAGGCCTGACCCATTCTCTCTAAACCTTAGCAGTTTTCTATTCTATAAAACAGGTGTGACAATCCCTACTGTTTAGGTCTCTTGGGAGTTGTTTTTTTTGCTTTCCTAGGGCTACACCCGTGGCATATGGCAGTTCCCAGGCTAGGGGTTGAATCAGAGCTGTAGCCGCCAACCACAGACACAGCAATGCAGGATCTGAGCTGTGCCTGCGACCTACACCACAGCTCATGGCAACACCAGATCCCTGACCCACTGAGCGAGGCCAGGGATCGAACCCACATCATCACGGATAGTAGTTGGTTTCATTTCTGCTGCACGACAAGGGGAACTCCCCTCTTGGGAGTTCTGAGTAAGAAAGCATGTAAAAACAGGAGCTACTGGGATGCGTAACAGGCCCTTGCCATACATCTAGCCTCATGCCTTCATCTTAGGCCCAAGTTAAAGAGGGACCCTTACCATCTGAGGTCTCCTGGAACTTGTCTCGGACACTTTCCAGTTTTTCCATGGCCTTCATGTTGGGGGCAGCAATACGCTGGAGCACACTCTGCTGCTCATTCAGCTTCTGCTGCAGTGTGTTCATCTCCTGCTTGATCTCCTCTTCAGCCTGGGCATCCTGCAAACCCCAGGCCCAGTAACATCAAGAAGGGTCTACGGAATTGCCTGACCAAGCAGGGGCCTGGGCACTTGCACCCATGCAGAAAGCAGGTTCTTTTTCCCTAACTCTCCTCCTCTCATCAGGTCCTGTGCACGGTAACCACTCCCACCATCCCTGGCGATTACAGGCTGACATCACTTTTCTCATCTCTAGCCTTTCCCCCAGGCCCTGTCAACCTTCCCATTTCTCAAGAGGAGCAGCTGGTGGTGCCCCTCTCTGGCTCTCAGCCCAGGCCATGAGCCAGCACCATGCCAGGGTGACCTACAGGCTCCCACACAGGTTGGTCTGAACTCCACTTACAGCTCTACGATGAATAAAGCAACTCACGTTTTCTGCTCAGATCACTACTCCTGAGCAAATTCCACTTGAACTTGGTTTTAGGCCTTATGGATATTGCAATGCATGTCTGGGCTTGTGCCTTTCTTTCACTTTTATTCAGTAAATATTTACTGAATGCTTTTCAATGCCAGGCACTGGCCCCTCATATCCTGTGAGCCATGGCTCCTATGCTCACAGAGCTCATGGACTAACAGAGGAATGCATATAAGTAAACAATCAGAACATTGTATGATGAATACCCAAGCAATGATAAACAGATGGGTGATGGGTTAGCACACAAGGGCACCTAACTCAAACTCTGGGTCTAGGGAAGGCTTCCAGGAATATTTTTAAGCTCAGGCCTATAGAATGAATGGTGAGGACAGAGAACGAAGAGTCTTCTATGCACACAGGAGTATCACATACAAAACCTGGGTTTGTTCATGGTTCATTCAAGGAAATCAAAGCAATTCAAAAGAGGAATCAACTTTAATGAACTTCAAACACCAAACAAATAAAGGGAAATTCAATATGGCAGTAGTAGTAATTGTGCATGTATGTGGTCGAAGAAGCCTGATGATACAGGACATTTTAGGCCTTATAAAAAACTTGGACTTTATCCCAAAGGAAGTGAGGTACCACTGAATAACTTCAAGCATAGGAAAGACATGAACAGTTATGTTTTTTAGAAAAGCCCTTCGGAAGATCTCTATATATTGCTATGGAGAGATCTCCTGGACACAGCATAAGCGAAATATGAAAGGTACACAAAAGAATGCTATTTTTCATCTAAGAGAGGGAATATATTTGCTTACAAATACATCTGTACTTTAAAAATACAACAACAACAAAAAGATAACCCCCAAACTAAAATGGCTACACATAGAGGAAGGGAGGTGAAGAGGACAAGGAAGCTAAACTTCTCTTCATGTACCTTGTATTATACTATTTTATTTTATTATTTTATTTTTCTTTTTAGGCTTGTACCACATGGAGGTTCCCAGGCTAGGGACTGAATCGGGAGCTGTAGCTGCTAGCCTACACCACAACCACAGCAACGCCAGATCCAAACCGTGTCTCCGACCCACACCACAGTGCTCACAGCAATGCCAGATCCCTGACCCACTGAGTGAGGCCAGGGATCAAACCTGCAACCTCATGGTTACTAGTCAAGATTCATTTCCGCTGCGCCAAAATGGGAACTTCTAATTTTAGAACCAAATGAAGAATTTACATAATTATAAAACAAAATTAAACTAAATCAAAATGGGAAAAACACTGGGTAAAAAAACTATTGGGGAACAAGATATCCACAAGATGCCAAAGAATCACCCTAAAGATTCCTTATTACTTACAAAAGTAAAAGTATATGTTTTGTATTGAGAGATCTGGCAATTGACACCTTAACTGAAGATCAAACTTAACATCATGAATAGTGGTTCTCACTGACATTATGTCTCCTGACAGGATACAATATAAGGTACACAGTAAAATGTTCTTGCCAAAAAATTATTTAACTCAAATCCATCAAGCCTCCAAACTAGATCAAACTTCCAATTTATAGGAAATACAAGGTTAGGAGGAACCAATTAAACAATAATGAAAGGAAACTAACATACCCATAATGTACCCATAACATATCCATTCTTCAAGACAACACACAGACTGTTCAAAAGATCAATGTTGAAAAAAGGCTCTACATTAAAAGAAACTAAAGAGGAGTTCCCATTGTGGTGCAGTGGTAACGAATCCGACTAGGAACCATGAGGTTTCGGGTTTGATCCCTGGCCTTGCTCAGTGGGTTAAGGATCTGGCATTGCCATGAGCTGTGGTGTAGGTCGCAGACACGGCTCAGATCCCACGTTGCTGTGGCTCTAGCATAGGCTGGTGGCTATAGCTATGACTAGACCCCCAGCCTGAGAACCCCATATGCTGTGGGAGCAGCCCTAGAAAAGGCAAAAAAAGGACAATAAATAAATAAATAAATAAATAAATAAATAAATAAAACTAAAGAGACAAAACAACTGAAAGCAATGTATGAATTTGATTGGATTATAGCTTTAAAAAATAAACAACTACTACAAAAGACACTTTGTAACAAGTTGAAAAATTTGAATATGGGTGGGATATTAGATATAAAATTAATGTCCATTTCCTTAGGTATAAAACTGAACTGTGGTTATGGGGGAGAATCTCTTTTTCAGCATGCTGAAGAATTTAGAGTTGACGCTTGCAACTTCCTTCAAATAGTTCAGCAAAAACAAAAAAAGTGCACAGTGCAGAGGGAATCAAGAGAGACAAGAGAGAAAGCAAACTGGAAAACTGTTCATTGGTCAATCTAAGGTGAAAGGCATATGAGTGTTCTGTGTACCACCCTTTCAATGTTTCTGAAGGTTTGAAAAGCAAAATGCTAAAAAGCAAATCCTTGAGGCATTCCCGTCGTGGCTCAGTGGTTAACGAATCCGAGTAGGAACCATGAGGTTGCAGGTTTGATCCCTGGCCTTGCTCAGTGGGTTAAGGATCCGGCGTTGCCATGAGCTGTGGTGTGGGTCGCAGACGTGGCTCGGATCCCATGTTGCTGTGGCTCTGGTGTAGGCTGGTGGCTACAGCTCCGATTCAACCCCTAGCCTGGGAACGTCCATATGTCGCAGGAGTGGCCCAAGAAATGGCAAAAAGACAAAAAAAAAAAAAAAAAAAAAAAAGCAAACCCTTGAAAAACCGCAAACTAAAGAAATCTGACTATAATTAAACTCAGAGGATTGTTTCAAATCACTTTAAAAACATAGGAACATGACTGTCCATGCTCAATGAGCCATTAGCTTAATGACAAAAAGAACGAGGAAATCTTAAACAGCAGTCAATCAAACTGTTACTAAAAATATTTTATTGTAGTTTTCTATATATAGGAGAGGAAAAAGTAAATACATTATATGCTAGAAACCAAGATTTTTAGCAAGAATAATCAGAGACTCAAACACAAAATCAATGTAAAACTGAAAATTACACTTTCAACTGAATCAACTCATGATACATTTTCCCTTCAAAATAAAAAATATATTTTCTAGCCAGGTCTACTGAAAAGTTCTGAAAGCATTGAGCAACACAGCAGTCATGAACACTCCAGTGTCCAGATGGTAGTCGCTAAATAATAGCATTTCCCACTAAAAGAAGTCGGAGCTTCTCAGAGAAATGGCTAATTCCAGATCCGGGGTGGGAAATGTAAAGGATGAGCCTGGACATACCAGAAAAACGAAGATATTAGAGACTACAAGAGTTGTGTCAAAATGCTTCAGAAGCCAACTTGAATGAGTTCCCACTGGCCAAAGATGCAATGGCTTGACCCAACAAGAGGGATAATAACCACAACAGAATGCAACACATTAAATGTGTTTAAATCCATAAATTCATAATGACACGAAAACAACTTAGTGGACACATCTTGAGAATGTCAAAGAACCGACTCATTATTTTATAAACTGGTAAATAAAGGGAAAGAATCAAGCATATATATCCTGCCTTTCCTATACAAACTACCACAGGGTAAACAAGTAAAGGATGAGAGGAAATCTCTACAGTATTCCAACTAATAAATGATAGAATAAAATGACCATTTTGCAACCCTTGACAAATTAGTGGATCTAGGCAATAATCATGGCTGCAAAACACACAAAAAGAGCCACAACCAGACATAAACCTCCTGAAGGAAGTAACGATGTCACTTATGAAGTAGTCTAGACCAAAACAAACCCCAAAACTTGAATCTAATCAAATTTCTAGATCTGAGCTGTCCAATATGGTAGCCACAAGACATATTTGACTATTAAGCATGAAAAATGCAGCCAGTGGGATTGAAGAACTAAAGTTTTAGTTTTATTGAATGCTGGCTAATTTAAATGTAAAAAAATGATACTCAATTCATTTACTACAAAACTTTTTAAGTGTATTTGGAACAACTTGGGTACGTGGTTCTTTTTCAATAATAAATTTTAGGATATCTAAATACAGATCAATTATTTCTGAGGAAAACTTAGCATCGAGATTGGGATGTGCTAGAAGCGTATAAGAGATAATGAATCTTGAAGACTCGGTACAAAGATATTGTTAAATACCTCATCAATAATTTCTATACTGTTTACACACTTTAATGTGTAAACATTTCAAAATTCTTTTGGATATACTAGGTTAAACAAAATATAGCAATTTTTGTGGCCATGCCCATGGCATGTGGAAGTTCCTGGGCCAGAGATAGAACCCACGCCACAACGGTGACTAGAGCCACTGAAGTGACAACAGCTCATCCTTAACCTGCTGAGCCACAAGGGAACTCCAAAATATAGTATTAAAATTAATTTCACCCTTCAAAAGTTACATATGTGGGTTATGTTTTATCTCTATTGAACAGCACTGATCTATATCTAACTACCCACTTACAAAAACTATAGGGAACAGCAGAACTTATTTTTTTGCTTTGTTCTGGGGGAACATTTAAAAAAAAACACAGGATACAATCAACAAAACACAGAATGTAGAAAATCCTTCAAGAGAAATGAGTGAATTTCTTCAACAACAATAAATATTGCAAGGAAAAATGAAACAGGGGGAACTTTTGGATTGAGACTTAAGAGACAGTATCAACTAATCACTATATCAATCATCTCTCATCTTATTTGACTCTCAATTCAAGCAAGCAAACTGAGTGTATGTATAACAATCGGGGAAATATAAACACTAATCATAATATTAAGGACTTAATAACATATAACTTCAATGTTATTCTTTTTTGGCATGATAATAGCTCTAAATTTTTTATTTTTTTTTTTTTGTCTTTTCTAGGGCCGCTCCTGCGGCATATGGAGGTTCCCAGGCTAGGGGTCCAGTCAGAGCTGTAGCTGCTGGCCTACGCCAGAGCCACAGCAACACGGGATCCGCGTTCATGGCAACGCCGGATCCTTAACCCACTGAGCAAGGCCAGGGATCAAACCCGCAACCTCATGGTTCCTAGTCGGATTTGTTAACCACTGAGCCACGACAGGAACTCCTAGCTCTAAATATTTTAAAGAATTTTATCTTATACAGACATATTCTGAAGTATTTACAAATGAAATGACATGATGCCTAGAAGTTATTTTAAATAACCTGGGGGTGGGGAGGAGAGGGGAGGATGGTGTGTGTGTGGGGGCACACACTGAAACAGTTTTGGTCATGAGCTGATAACTGCTGAAACTGGCCACGTAAGAGAGCACTGTACTATTTTACTTTTGCATATGAAGTTTTCCATAAAAAAAATCTAATGGCATTCCTGTTGTGGCTCAGCAGTAACAAACAACTAATATTCATGAAGACGCAGGTTTAACCCCTGGCTCCACTCAGAGAGTTAAGGAGCCGGCGTTGCTATGAGCTGTGGTTTAGATGCGGCTCGAATCTGGCGTTGCTGTGGCTGTAGCTCTGATTCAACCCCTAGCCTAGGAACTTCCATATGCCCTGGAAGTGGCCCTAAAGAGACCAAAAAAAAAAAAAAAAAAAAAAAAATCTAAAAATAAGAACAACAAAAATCAACTTGAAGAGGCTCCCACTGGCCAAGAATGGGACAATTTCAATATCAAAAAGAAAAATGATTCCAAACAGACTTAAACAAACCAAAATACATTTCAACACTAACGTTTATAATAAATACATATTAAAAACCACACTGGTCACCTTTAAAAGTTACAAAGGCAACCAACTCATTCTGAAAGCTGGTAAATAAAGGCAAAGAATTAAGTATTTATCCTACTTTTTCTATATTAACTGCATTTCAAGGGAACTAAACAGTTGATGTGAGTTCTTTTTGGGAATCCATTAATAAATGCAGGAGGAATGAAGGAATCAGAAAATTAGGGAACCCTCCTGCACTGCTGGTGGGAATGTAAACTGGTACAGCCACTATGGAGAACAGTTTGGAGATACCTTAGAAATCTATACATAGAACTTCCATATGACCCCGCAATCCCACTCTTGGGCATCTATCCGGACAAAGCTCTACTTAAAAGAGACACATGCACCCGCATGTTCATTGCAGCACTATTCACAATAGCCAGGACATGGAAACAATCCAAATGTCCATCGACAGATGATTGGATTCGGAAGATGTGGTATATATACACAATGGAATACTACTCAGCCATAAAAAAGGATGACATAATGCCATTTATAGCAACATGGATGGAACTAGAGAATCTCATACTGAGTGAAATGAGCCAGAAAGACAAAGACAAATACCATATGATATCACTTATAACTGGAATCTAATATCCAGCACAAATGAACATCTCCTCAGAAAAGAAAATCATGGACTTGGAGAAGAGACTTGTGGCTGCCTGATGGGAGGGGGAGGGAGTGGGAGGGATCGGGAGCTTGGGCTTATCAGACACAACCTAGAAGAGATTTACAAGGAGATCCCGCTGAATAGCATTGAGAACTATGTCTAGATATTCATGTTGCAACAGAAGAAAGCGTGGGGGAAAAACTGTAATTGCAATGTATACATGTAAGGATAACCTGACCCCCTTGCTGTACAGTGGGAAAATAAAAAAAAAAAAAAAAAAGAAAATTAGGATTTGGCAACCCTTGATGCATCCAGGCAATGATTGTTTGTTAATAGCTGGTAAAGCCAGCTGTGAAAGGCTGATAGGGGCTTGATGGGGCTAAAAACACCTGAACCTGGTGATCATGATAGTTTTTCCTTTTTTAACATTATAGTATATACAATTTTAAACATACACAAAAACGCAAATAATATAATGAACCCCATGTTCTTATTATCAGCTTCAAAAATGGCCAATGTTCTGCCATCTATACCCAATTCTTTTCTATACTCAATTATTTTAAAGCAAACCTGAGACATTTCATCCATAAATATTTCAGCATGTATCATTCTCTAAAACAGGGTTTCTGGAGTTCCCGTCGTGGCTCAGCAGAAACAAATCTTGACTAGCATCCATGAGGACGCAGGTTCAATCCCTGGCTGTGAGCTGTGGTGTTAGGTCGCAGATGCCACTCAGATCTGGCATTGCTGTGGTTGTGTCATAGGCCAGCAGCTACAGCTCCAATTCATCCCCTAGCCTGGGAACCTCCGTATGCCGCAGGTGCAGCCCTAAAAAGACAAAAATAAATAAACAAATAAATAATAAGACAGGGTGTCTGAATCTCAGCACTAATGACTTTTTGGGCCAGATGATTTGTTGTGGGGGCTGTCCTTTGTGCACTGTAGGATGTTTAGCAATATCCTTGCTGTCTACCACTAGATACTGTTAGTAACATCTGCCCTAGTTGTGACAAGTGGGTGCGACAAGACATTACCAAATGTCCCCTGGGGAGGCAAAATCCACCCCACCCATTGAGAGTGACTATTGCAAAAGATATGGATATTTAAAAATTAAAACCACAATGAGGGGGAGGAGTTCCCTGGTGGGCTAGTGGTTAGGATCCCATGATTTCACCATTGCCAGCCAGGGTTCAAACCCTGGTTTGGGAACTGAAATCCCACCTCAAGCTGATACACATTGCAGCCAAAAAATAAATGAAACCACAATACCATTATCACCTTAAAAATATTAAAAGTAATTACTAAACATCATAAACTATTCTGGTCAGTGTGCAAATCATCCTGATGGTGTTATTAAAAAATTTTTTTTATAGGTTTTCAAAGCAGGTTCCAAATAAGGTGCCTATGTTGCAATTCGCTGATATGTCTCAAATCTTTTTTTTTTTTTTTGTCTTTTGTCTTTTTAGGGCCACACCCACGGAATTGGAGGTTCCCAGGCTAGGGGTTGAATCAGAGCTGTAGCTGCCAGCCTACACCACAGCTCACAGCAACGCCAGATTCTTAACCCACTGAGCAGGGCCAGAGATAGCACATTCTCATGGATACTAGTCAGGTTCGTTAACCACTGAGCCACAACGGGAACTCCTCTTAAATCTCATGTAATCTATAAATTCCCCTTCCTCTCTTTCCTTTGCAATGGATTCAAGGGAGGGCCACACATTCTAATTGGTTGATTTGACTCATAGTCTACAGAAGTTCTCCCTTTCTGTTTATTTCTTTCTTCCCGTTTACTTATGGAAGAGACCACATCTTTAGTCCTTTAGAGTTTCCCACAGCCTGGAATTAACTAACTGCATCACTGTGCTTTTATTTAATATGTTTCTCTGGCACCACTGTTTCATATATAAAAGCTTAATCAGATCCTTGTTTGAGCTTTTGGCAAGAGTATTTCATAGGTAATGTTGAGCATTCATCAATCCTATCATTACAAAGATAGAGAGAATTGATACTCAGTGTCTATTGATGGGATGCAAAAGGAAGTTCACAGGTACACAGCACCACCTATGATAAATTCTTGCCAAAAATAAAAAATGAATCCCAATCCAATCAAACCCTAGATTTAACTGCCAGTTTATGGGAAACACAGGGATAGAAGAACATGTTAAATAACATCATAAGATATAATCAGTCAAATTCAGAATAGAGAAAATTGTACAGGACCAATGACCCAGTTTCTTCCATAAATAGGAAGAAAAAAATAAAAAGGGATAAGAAAATGTTAGACCACAAGAGACCAATTTTAACACATGGACCTCACCTGAATCTTGATTTAAACACACAAATAATATTTTTTAAAAAGATATTTATGGGACATTCATGGAAATCTAAATATTTATTAAATATTAGATATTACAGAGTTACTGCTAATTTTTTGTATAATATTATAGTTACAATTTTTTTTGTCTTTTTAGGGCCACGCCCGAGACATTTGGAGGTTCCCAGGCTAGGGGTCCAAACAGAGCTGGAGATGGCGGCCGACACCACAGCCACAGCCACAGCCACACCAGATCTGAGCCATGTCTGCAACCTACATCACAGCTCATGGCAATGCCGGATCCTTAACCCACTGAGTGAGGCCAGGGATCGAACCTGAGTCCTCATGGATACTAGTCAGATTCATTTCCGCTGAGCCACAATGGGAACTCCTGTAGTTACAATTGTTAAAAAGAGTCCTCCTAGAGATATATGTTGAGGTAATTATGAATGGAATATCTGGAATTTGATTTAAAATATGCCAACCAGGAGGGGGAAGGGTATTTTCAGGATTGCCATATGTCTGTCAATCATATGTCATATGTCAATTGTTGAAGGGAAGTGATGGGTACCTAGGGTTCATTATATCATTCTCTCTACTTCTCTATATGTTTGAAAATTTCCATAATAAAAAGTTTGAAAAAATCAAGTTCCCATGACTATAATGTTGGGTTGGAAAGCATCCGAAACTATTTAGGAGGCTCCTGCAATAGTCCATGTGAGAGGTGAAAGCAGCCTGCACTAGAGACACAGTGGAAACAGAATAAAGTCAGATTCAATAGATATTTAGGAGGTCAAGTCAACGGGGCTTAGTAATTCAGTGAATATGCACAGTGGGAGAGGGAGTCAAGGACCAGGCTCAGATTTCTGGTTTGAACCTGTGGCTGGCACTGAGGAGAGGAGGCAGATTTGGGGAGGAAGGCTGGGGTCTGAGATGTGTGCCAGACTAGCGTAGAGATGGCAGCTGAAGACAGGGGAATGGAGGAGACACTCAGGATGAGAGAATGCCACGTGAGAAGGAAAGCATGCCACCCGGGACAGAGCCCTAAGGAACACTCGAGGTCTAGCTGTTCACTGTACAGGAGCCCTTTCTCCGTGTATCTGGGCTGAGAGCGTATACAAGTGGAAGGGGAAGGCCGGCAGCAGGCAGGGACAGGGACAACTGGGGGTGGGGGTGAAAGACGTGCCTGTGCCTGTGTGTGCACATGGGGGGAGACCCTGGAGCACAATTCCACCCACCCTCCCTTGCCAGTTCGCCCCTCTTTCCAGCCATGGTCTAACTCCACAGGACCCCTAGATGGGCTGACCCTTGATGGACAGCTGGGAAGATCTTACCTTCAGATCCTCACACAGGTCACCATAGTCAATCTCGATGAGGGCCTCTCGTGCGTAGATATTGGAGGTTCGTTGGGAGCCACTCACTGAATCCTCCCCCTGGGAGCTACCCTGCAATGGCGAGAGGGAGAGTCGAATGGAGCCGACTGGCCATGAGAGTGCTCCAATAGAGGGGGCTGGGGGCTCTTCCGCATCCTTCTATGTCTTTGAGAAGCACCTTATTAGAAAGCACTTGTGGCAGAAGGAAGAGCAGCTTTGAAGGCACAAAGACCCAAGTTCAAAACTGGGCTCTACCGCTGACTAACGGTGTGACCATGGGCAAGCCACACCATCGGGTCTCGACACCAGAAGCGTCGTTTAGACACACGAACCCTCATCTGTACTATGGGCTAATGCCTGCCTGGCAGGGCTGTGCTTAGCATTAGGAGCACTTATAGCACATGCTACCATGACGCCTGGCACACTGCCAGTGTTTGAAAGATTTTACTGAATTAAACAGAAATGCTATTTGGAAAGAAAGGAGGGAGAAAGATGTGGGACTGAGATACATGTTCAAGTTAAGGACAAGATGTCCGCAAACCTCCTCTCAGTTAACATTCCCACCTCCTTGCTACCAAGCTTCACTTCCAGTGGATAAAATGCCTTGGCTCTTCTATTGGCTGGTGTTGCTACCTTTCCCCTAACTAAGTTTGGTCACCTCTGCATTGCTGATGTCCCTTACCCAACCCTCTCCTGGCCAACTTCACTCACTACAGCTAAACCACCAGCCCTCAGGGCCCTCAGCTTCCGTCTTCCTTTCCTCTTGGCTAATGTCCCTCAATTCCCACTCCTACCAATAGCCATCACCTGCTGGAATTAACTTAGCTCAAGTCCCTAAGGCTAATGATTTCCTCGTCTCTGGGCTTACCTCCCTCACCACCCACTGACATACAGCCCCACCCCAATTCAACTTCCCTCTCACACCAAGGCTACACTACCTTTCACCCCATCCGGCCCTCACAGCCTCACCCTGCCTCATCTCCCCTGTGCCTCTCCTTTTGTCCCTCACCACCCCGCCCACCATCCTTCTCTTACCTGCCCTCCCTGGCTACCTTCATCCCCCATCCCTTGTTATGTTGTTCGCAGCCTACCCCCACCACCAGCCATGACACTCACCTCTTCCTGACTAATATCGTCCATGGTGCCTTTAGACAGTGGCAACTTGATGTCCTGCATCTTGCAGGCCTGTAGCAGGTTGTGGCGGTCACTGCGCTTCTGTTCAAGCTTGGTCTCAATGGCTGTCACTTCCTTCTGTAAATGGGTCATTTCCCTAAGAAGATCCAGGGAGACAGGAGAGACTCAAATCTAGCAGGCTGCCTGTACTGTGTACTTCCCCCAAGCCCAGGCCTGAACACACTCACTTGTTGGCGCCCCCTAGTTTTTTACGAATCTCCTCCATCTCGTGGTTCTTGTCATTCACCTCTGACTTCTTGGCCAGGTGCTGATTCTTCAGGTCCTGCAGCTGGGCCATGGTCTCATCTATAATCTTCATGTGTCTTTGCTCCTCCTGGTCCCAGCAGAGGAAACAGGACAAGAAATGAAGGCTTTCCCCATCTCACCTTGGGATCATCTCTCCTTGCCCTCACCCTTTCCCCCAGGTGGCTAATTGCAGCCTGTCTTCAGTGAGCTCTGCTTGCACAAAACCCTATCACCCTTCTGGCTTCTTTTACCTTTTTCTAAATTATTTGGTTGACCTCCTCCTCCACTCCAAAAAACAAAGTTGCTTGCTGTAGAACAGTTCAAAGCATATAAAAAGTATAAAGTGGGAGGAAAAAAAAAAAACCACTTGTGGGGAGTTCCTTGCTGGTCTAGTGGTTAGGACTTGCTGTTTTCATTCCTGTGGCCTGGGTTCAATCCCTGGTCTGGGAACTGAGATCCCACATTAAGCTGCCATGTGTGGCAGCTAGCCAAAAAAAAAATTACTTGTAATTCCATCAGCCTGAGATAATCAATTACCAATTAACATTTAGCCTATTTCCTTCCAGCATTACTTAACGACAGTCTACATAATTGAGACTAAGTTATAATTAAAAGTCTATATTCTGACAATATTACTTCAGCACCTTTTTCACATCAGGACTACTGTCATGATCCTGCTGCCTGCCTCAGTGTGTGGAGAGAGTTACCATTAACTTAGAGAATTAAAGATGTCCCATAAGGCAATTTTAGACCGATGTTTCTTTCTACAGTTTGTTCTTTGTTTTATATATTATCTAAAAATGGACATATGCTGTGTAATACTCAAAATCCAGAAATGAATGTTACAGTCTTGGTTTGTTTAAAAAAAAAAAAAAAAAGACTATCGTCATGAGCAATAACAACATCAGTGTTTTTAAAAAACACACATAGGAGTTCCCATTGTGGCACAGCAAAAATGAATCTGACTCGTATCTATGAGGATGAGGGTTTGATCTCTGGCCCGGCTCAGTGGGCTAAGGATCCAGCGTTGCCATGAGCTGTGGTATAGGTTGCAACGTGGCTTGGATCCTGAGTTGCTGTGGCTGTGGTGTAGGTCGGCAGCTGCAGCTCTGATTTGACCCCTAGCCTGGGAACTTCCATGTGCTGCCAAGGGTGTGGCCCTAAAAAGCAGAAACAAAAATACAAAAAAAACACCACACACAAATACTATGTATTTTTTTATGACTATACATACAATGTACATATACATATGAATGTAAAAGTATTTAAGTAGGACTTCCTGCTGTGGCACAGAGGGATCAGTGGCATCTCTGCAGCACTAGGACACATGTTTGATCCCCAGCCTGGCACAGTGGGTGAAAGGATCCAGTGTTGCCACAATTGCAGCATAGGTTGCAAATGAGGTTCAAATATGATCCCTGGCCTGGTAACTCCTGGCATGATGGCCAAAAAAAAAAAGACTATATCCTACATGGGATTAGCCCCAAAAGGGTAAAGGGACTGGGATTAAGAGTGCTCAACGGGACTGTAATCTTATTATATTCTGATTTTTTTTTTTAAGAATGCTTTGTTTTCATTTTGAGGACATATCTGCAACTTTCAAATGGCTCATAAGAAATAATATGTAGGAGTTCCTGTCATGGCGCAGCAGAAATGAATCCAACTAGGAACCATGAGGTTGTGGGTTCAATCTGTGGCCTCACTCAGTGGGTTAAGGATCCAGCGTTGCCATGAGCTGTGGTGTAGGTTGCAGATGCAGCTTGGATCTGATGTTGCTGTGGCTGTGGTGTAGGCCGGCAGTTGTAACACCGATTTGACCTCTAGCCTGGGAACCTCCATATGCTGTGGGCAAGACCCTTAAAAAAAAAAAAAGAAATAATACATATACATAAAGTACAAAAGCAAATACGGCAACATGTTAGTGACTGATGAATCTTGGTGAGAAGTAGATGGAAGTTCTGAGTACTATTTCTGCATCTTTCTGCTAAGTTTTAAAAGATTTCAGCAATTCCCACTGTGGCACAGTGGGTTAAGAATCCGACTGCAGCAGCTTGGCTTGCTGCAGAGGCGTGGGTTCGATCCCTGGCCCAGGAACTTCCATACGCCACAGGTATGGCCATTAAAAAAAATTTTTTTTTTAATTCAAAACAAAAAGTCGAATATGTGATTCTAGATCATTGAGATGTCCACCTACTCCTGCCACAGGATTTTACTGCCCAACTGCATTTGCATTTAAGATTGCAGTGACAGCAAAGAGGACTACTTAATAAGGTTTGATGGAAAAACAAAAACAAAAACAAAAACCCACACAAACCAACAAACATAGGCAGTCATAAAAGTCAAATGATATGTTTAAACCAAGTGAGGACCAAATCACCTCAGGACAGGATGCTGTGAGGACTGTGGGAAAGTGAGTTGTCACACAATAACTGGTGGCACAGGCATGCTTGACTAAAGAAACTGAGCCACGGCAGTCAGCAGCACAGGCGCACTATGACAAGGGACTCAGTTTCAGTAAAACACCATCATCTGTTGCACTGAGTTAATGTGGTTAATTATAAAATTCAATTTGGAAGTTTGTCCTGGCTTTCTGGTTAAGTGTTATATGTTTGTACATATTTAACATTAAAGATGTTTTAACCCAACACTGTACCTCTTAGATTTTTTAAAAGAGGTCTGATATTACTAAAATTTGAAACCATTTAACTATACAAATACTTATATGATGTAGCATAATTTGCTTAACTCCCAGGGGACACTGGACAATTTCCAACTATAAGTGTTTATCATAAACATCAACCTGTGTGCACAAAGCTGTGCCAGCATTTTGGATTTCCTCAGGTATTACCGACTTAGGATAAATGTATTCTGAAGACTCTCAATGGATGGTAACATATGGCCTAAAAAGGCTGGTCTCACACATCATGGCCAGTATTCTTTTTTTTTTTTTGCTTTTTAGAGCCGCACCCGCAGCATATGGAGGTTCCCAGGCTAGGGGTCCAATCAGAGCTGTAGCTGCCAGCCTATGCCAGACACAGCAAAATCAGATCCAAGCCTTGTCTGCAACATACACCACAGCACATGGCAATGCCAGATCCTTAATCCAGAGTGAGGCCAGGGATCGAACTGCAACCTCATGGTTCCTAGTGGGATTCGTTTCCACTGTGCCACGGTGGGAACTCCATGGCCAGTATTCTTTTAAAAAAAAAAAATTGTTATTTTTTGGCCATGCTCATGGTAAGTGGAAGTTCTGGGGCCAGGGATCAAACCCAAGCCACAGCAGTGACAACGCCAGATCCTTAACCAGGGAACTAATAAAGCTCAATTATATTTATGTGTTTACAGGCTATCTGAATCTCTTGTTGAATTATTTGTGCCACTTATATGCTCCCTATTTAGGACTTGGGGTTTTTCTTATTTGGATGAGAGTTTTATAAATTATGGACATTATCTCTTCCAATTTTTCCTCCTAGTTTTTTATTTTGATTTTTTTTTTCTTTTTAGGCCTGCACCTATGATACATGGGAAGTTCCCAGGCTAGGGGTCAAATTGGAGCTGCAGCTGCTGGCCTACACCATAGCCATGACAATGCCAGATTCGAGCCACATCTGTGACCTACAATGCAGCTTGCAGCAATGCCAGATCCTTAACCCACTGAGTGATGACAGGGATCAAACCCACATCCTCATGAATACTAGGTGGATTCTTAACCTGCTGAGCCACAACAGGAACTCCGATTCCTCATATTTTTTAGTTTTTTTATGCTCTCCTTCCTTACCTTCTTGAGCTTTTCTATCTCATTTTCATCTTTTTTCACTGTCTGCTCCCACATGTGTACTTTATCCTGATCCTCCTTCAGTTGGTTCTTCTCAAAATCCAACTGGATGCCCAAGCGAGTCTTCTGATTCTCAAATTCCAAACTGTGGGGAGAAAGGAGAATCAGGCCTAAGGTGCAGGGTCTCAGTTAATATTGAATTTCATTCACCTCTCAGCTCATCCACACAGATCTACATAAAACTATCTCCTAAAGTTAGAGAACTAAATTCCTTGGCCTAGCTTTGTGGATATGGCACAAGGGAGAGGAGATTAGGCCAAACTGCATTAATCCCTTTTTAAACACTGGAGTTCCCCCTTCAAGTTCCTAGAAGGAAGCACAAAATGGTCTACCTGAACCCACCAGCTAGGATAATTCCTATTTACTAGGCTTCTGTGTAATTTACATATATTATCTCTAATCCTCTAATGAACACCTCCACAAATAGGCATTATTATCCTAATTTTACAAACAGGAAACTTGGGCCAAGCGGTAAAAGACCTTGCCCAAGGCCACACAGCTAGTAAAGGTGAGACTGGATCCCAGGTCTAAACACCAAAACCCAGGTTTCTTCTCCTACGGCATCCTAGTGCAGTAAGAGGACTGGTATCCCAACTCTGCCGTTTACTAGTAGTGCATCTCAGACAAGTTAGTTATATTCTCCATAACTGTTTCCTCATCTGTAAAATGGAAATAATAACAGTACTTACCTCAGAGTTATTGGGAGTTAATACATATAAAGTCCTTAGAACCACATCTGGTGCACAGTAAGTACTCAACAAATTTTAGTTTTCATCGTCATCATCTCCAGGTATACTAGCTGTATTCAGTTCATATTTGCTCATGGACTTTGACTCTTTCCAACTACCCACAAATCTCCACATACATCTCTGCCCCAAGATTCCAGAACCTCTAAGGGGCAAAGCTTGAGCAGTTAAAAAAAAAAAAAAAAAAAAAAAAAGGAGAAAATAATAGATTCCTGCTAGCTTCCTCCTCCCCATCCCTTTGGAAACTTAGAGGAGTATGTAACCAGCACTCACAGATATAAGCAGAACAGACAGGGCTAACTTCCAACTGCCCCTCCATCCCCCGATATGGTGTGACAGATGCTGCCAGATGTCATGCTAGCAGCTTAAACCTATTAGTCACTATAATCCAAATGGAATGTAATTAACTCTATAATTTTGAGCTATGCAATTTTAAGTCCAATCTCCTAAGCATGATTCATAAAGCCTTCTGTGCTCTGGCCCCTGCTGACCTCTCTACCACCCCCGCCTTCCTCCTGACCCCATTTTTATGCTCCAGAGCTTCAATACTTAGTTTGCAGAACAAGGCATACTCTCTCACACCTCTAAGCATGCTATTCTCACTGCTTGGAACTCTCTTGTCTATGGCCTGGCTGGCTAAATCCTACTCACTCGACAAGTCTCTGGTTCATCACCCTTTGTTCTGTAAAATCTTTCCTGATGACTGTGAGCAGGTTCTTAGTTTCTATTACACTTTGTTGGGCTCCTCCCTTTTTGGTGCAGTTGAGTTAATCATACACTACAGTTCATAACATACTTATGATCGCTGTCTGTACAAGACCTTTCCCTTGTCTCCTTTGGTTCAATTCAGTTTCTACTCCTATTGTATACACACCAGTGACAGACATGCAGACATACAGATAAAAACCTTAAAAATGAATATCCTTGTAAAATGTTTTGTTTTTAAATTTACACAAAAGGATGGTATTATAAACTTATCCACATTACTGCCTGTAAATTTATTTCTTGTCTGAAGTGCTACATAGTATTCCATAGTCCACATGTTTATCATATTTAACTTATACTTCCCAGCAATGATGAATATATACATTGCCACCAACCACATACTATCACAAATTATGCCAAAAAGAACAACTCTGAACATGTCTCTTTGTGACCCTGTGGCCAAGACTCTGTCTGGTATATATACCCAGGAGTGGCTTTCCTAAGTCACAGGGCTCATGTAAACTTACTTTCACCAAATACTGTTAGACTGTTTTATATTTGCATTTCTCTGATTAGGATTCAGACTAAACATCACTTCACAGTTATTAACCATTTGAGCTTCTTTCTGCTTGAAATGCTAACTACATCTTCTGTCCATTTTTCTACTGGGTCTCTAGGTTTTTATTTTACCTATTATTGATTTGCAGTTCCTCAAATATCTCCTCTGTATTTTCTATCTACCTCAAATACAGCTTCATTCTGAAATCGCTGATCTACTTGTTTGTCTCCCCCACTATTCCATAGCTTCCTGAGGAGAGGGACAGTCCCTAATTCAATTCTACATCCCTTGGGCCAGGCTTAGGGGTAGGAGAACAATGAACAGTTACTGTATGGGTGATGGACTAGACAAACTACCAACTGAAACGAAGGGTCCAGGGGGGTGACCTCCTTCGGAGAAATGTTGTGTTCATCTAAATTACCCCTAACTCCCCATCCTCTCCAATACCTTGCACAGGACAACCTGGCAAAAGTAGGTACTCAAGCAAAGTTTGTTGAACAAATGAATAAAAAGCAGGGAAGAGAGGAGAAACTTGCTTTGTTCTTACTATTCTTCTAATCTAGAACGTTGGCCCTCCTCTCCCCAATCACCCATGAGAATAATGACAATAATAAAAGCGAGTATCAGAGTTCCCACTGTGACGCAACGGGATTGGCAGCGTCTTGGGAGTGCTGGGACACAGGTTTGATCCCCCCCATCAGTGGGTTAAGGATCTGGTGTTGCTGCAACTGTGGCTTAGGTCTCAACTATGACTCAGATTTGTTCCCTGGCCTGCGAACTCCATATGCCTCGGGGCGGCAAAAAAAAAAAAAGTAAAATAAAAGCTAGTATCTATTGCTCTTAGTAGATGCTAAGTATCATGCTGAGTACTTTATAAGGATTAACCAACCCAACATCTGATCCATCCAACAAATCTGAGACAGGTATTGTTATCCCAATTGACACATAAGGAAACTGGGGCTTAGAGAGATCAAGTCACTGCTCAAGATGATAAACCATGGAGCTGGGATTTTAACCCAGATAAACCACATTTAAAGTTGGCATTCTGGAGTTCCTGTTGTGGCGCAGTGGTTAACGAATCCGACTAGGAACCATGAGGTTGCGGGTTCAATCCCTGGCCTTGCTCAGTGGGTTAACGATCCGGCGTTGCCGTGAGCTGTGGTGTAGGTTGCAGACGCGGCTCGGATCCCGCGTTGCTGTGGCTCTGGCGTAGGCCAGTGGCTACAGCTCCAATTCGACCCCTAGCCTGGGAACCTCCATATGCCGCGGGAGCGGCCCAAGAAATAGCAACAACAACAACAACAAAGACAAAAAGACCAAAAAAAAAAAAATAAAAATTAAAAAAAAAAAATAAAGTTGGCATTCTTAGGGAGTCCCCATCGTGGCTCAGCAGTAACGGATGCGACTAGTATCCATGAGGACACAGGTTTGATCCCTGGCCTCACTCAGTGGGTTAAGGGTCTGGCCTTGCCGTGAGCTGCGGTGTAGGTCTCAGACTCGGCTTGGATCTGGCGTTGCTGTGCTGTGATGTAGGCCGGCAGCTACACCTCCGATTTGACCCCTAGGCTGGGAACTTCCACACGCCTCAGGTGCGGCCTTAAAAACAAACAAAAAAGCTGGCACTCTTAACCTGTATACTGCTGTCATAAGCTTCCTGGATGTCCTTGTTCTTTAAGGCTGACCTACAATAAATGCCCATCATTCTAAACGCTGCTCCCTGCCTTATGCTGGCATCTGACTTCCCAGATGTCAGGCTAGGGCACCCCACTCTCTTCTACCCACACTGCCACCTACCGCTTCTTGGCAATTTCATTCTGCCGTTTCACCTTCTCTTCCTCAAACTCGCGGATATTGCGCACACCAATCTCCCGACAAAACTCTTCAAAAACCTCATCTTCTACCTGAGGGGAGAAGCAAGGGAAAGCAAAGGCCCTTTGGGTCAGAGTGCTGCCTCCAGCTCCAATCCTGTCCCAATGCACATGTGGGCATGGCTCACCCTCTACAAACCTGGTTCATCTTCTCCTTTAAGTCTTTCATTTCCCTTTCTCGGCTCTGGATGATCCTCTTGATGTCATTGATGCGAGGCCCAAAGTTGGCTAGCTCACTCTCTAGCTTGGACTTTTCCTGCAGGAAACAGGGTGAGAGGACAAAAGAGAGCAGGACCCTTAGAAGAAAAGAGCCACCCTGAGAGTCCTGGCTCCATGGACAGAAAGGACTGGCTATCTACACACTGTGAAAACGTGACTTAGCACTACTCCAGTCAAGGCTGCATCACCTCTCATTGAACCATCATATGGCTTCCTCCCTGGCCTCCAATCAGCCAGCTTCAATCCAAAAGGCTGGGCACATAGTAAACATCATTACTTACAGGTCCACACTCTCTCATCCTCTAGGGCCTGATATATTTTGGAATGCAGACTTTTTGATTTTAGAAAGAGATAAAACGACATATATATATATATATATATATACACACACACATACATACATATACATACTACATATTACATAACACCTCCAGGATAGTCTGCGGAAGCACCCATAATCAAGCACATTAATATATCTAGAAAAGTACCCTGACTCACAGGGACTAAAATGTCTATAGCTCACTTCCAAAACTTTCATAAGAAGCTCAAATATGTGTTGAATGAATTATGTTAATAGCACCTAACATTTACTGAACAGTCACTGGGTACAAGAAATCAGTCTAAACACCACATACATTAACTCATTCAATCTTTACAATGACCCTACAAGGCACATGTTACTCAAACTCCCATTTTACAGACAAAGATGAAAACTGACACTAAAAGGTTTAGTAACTTGCCTAATGTCATACTGAGCCAAGATCTGAACCCCTGGCTGTCTGACTCTATGCTATGCTTGGTTCCCCAGAGCAGACTGGAAAGAGACAGGGAAGTGGGACAAGTCCATCCCCCCCACCCCAGAAAAACCTAGGCCAGGAATGTGAGGATGGCCTTTGGCAGACAGAACTGAAGGTCAAGTCCCACCTGTAGATTCAGGGCTAGATGTCGTGTCTTGGTCTGTTCTAGGTCACTCTGTGAGTACTTGAGCCGCATCTGTAGTCCGTGGGCCTGAGACTGCACCTGACGTAGTTCTGCTTCTTTCCGCTTTGCCTTCATCTGTTCCTAAAGTGGACAGGAGAAGGACTTGGTGGTAAGAAGGTGGTCGGCCAGCCTGGGCTTAGGACCCCCATTCCTAGGGACAGCCCTGCCTGTGGCTTACCTTCAGCTCTTCTGTCAACCGCTCTTTCTTTTCTTTCAACTTGTCTACTGCTTTCTCATCCCAGCGCCGGGCCTTGGCCTTCAGATCACTGGCCCCACCAGAGATCACCCCTGACTTCTGGAACAGGGTCCCATCTAGTGCCACTGTCTACATACAGTAGGGAGAGAAGAGGAGGGAGAAGCTGAACAGAGGAATCTTCAACAGTGGAGCCTGTTCCGTTCCGATCTGGGCAAGGGAATACATACCTTGTGGCGCTGGTGGCCTCCAAAGGCAATGCGGCGGGCATCCTCCACGTTGTCACAGACAAGGGCATTGCCACAAGCATACTGCAGGGCCTTTTTGATGTGAGGTGGCTCATAGCGAATCACATCAATCACCAGCTTGGCCCCCTTCAGCTCCCGGAGTTTCTCATCTGTAGGTTTCACCTGGGAAAAGCAGCTCACTTAAATGGCAGAACATGAAGGGCTAGGAGAATCAGCCCTCTCACACTGTCCCACCAGCCTCACCTCCAGGTAATCAAGAGGCAAGAAGGTCTCAGGCTCCCCACGCTGTTCCTTGATATACTGAATACAGTCCCGGCCCGTCTTCTCTGAGTCCACGATAATGGCATCCATGTTCTTGCCTAAAACCTTGGTTACAGCAATCTGATACTTCTTTTGTGTGGGCTGGCAGAGGTCAATGAGGCGGCCATACTGAGGAAAGTCAGAAAATTGAAGCATGAGGCTTTTGGGAGCTGGCTCCGAAACCTCAATTCCCCACTTGGAAAGGAGGGGGAACAGGCTTCAATCTCTGTCAGGAACACAGACCCCACACTACAGAAGAAAAGCCTACTCTGGCCCCAAAGCAACAACTGTAGGCAGTCATGGTCTGAATCCAAAATCATCTTTCTAAACCTTTTTTTTTTGGGGTCTTTTCTAGGGCCGCACCCGCGGCATATGGAGGTTCCCAGGCTAGGGGTCTAATTGGAGCTGTAGCCACTGGCCTACACCACAGCCACAGCAACACGGGATTAGAGGTACGTCTGCAACCTACACCACAGCTCCGGCAACACCGAATCCTTAACCCACTGAAAGAGGCCAGGGATTGAACCCGCAACCTCATGGTTCCTAGTCAGATTCATTAACCACTGAGCCACAACAGGAACTGCTAAACCTCCCTTTTATCATTTCACAGACCACTGCCATCCCAGGCACTATGCCAAAACCCTACATGCATTATCTCAAATTCTCACAAACACCCTGCAAAGTAAACCTCTTTGTCTAGTTCACTTCTTCTATGCCCCCTGAAACCAACCATGGATCTCTAAGAACTATCAGATAAAGGGTAAGATCTTCAAGGGCAGTGACTGAGTTTAATTCATTCTTATCAACTCCCCAGCAGCGTTCAGAGGAAAGATCAGGAAATATTTGTGAAACCCAAATATTAAGCTGAACCCAGGGATGGGATTATAGCAATAGAGATATAATATTCAGAGAATCTGGGAACTCAGGATTTGGTTCAAGAGGCCAAGATATGTGATAAAGCCTAGCAAATGAGCCAGGTGTTACACACCAAAGGAGCTCACACTGAAGCCTGCACAGAGCTACTTCCTGGAAACGAATTCCTGCCCTGTGGCCCCTTCGCCTTCCCAAAGGCCTCTTCAGTCTTCCCACCTCCCACAAAGGAGTGGATACAGCAAGACAAAACTTTCAGAAAGATACAATTGGTGTGATAAAAAAGTAACATGAAGTTAAGTGTCAGAACAAGTTGGGTTTGAATTGCAGTTCTTACTCTTATAAGCTATACTGTCATGGGCAAGTCATTTAACCTCTCTGAGCCTTAGTTCCCCTAGCTGTAAAAATGGGATTAGCAATCCTGTCCTCACAAGGCAGCTGGGAAAATTATCTGACAGTGAGTGTGAAAGAGCTCAGGAAATAAGTTCCCTCTCCACTCTTACCACAGAGCCAGGGTACAGGCGCTTGATGCTTTCCATAATTTCTGCCTTTCGCTGTTGACGGCTGCTCTCCTGGCGGTCGATGCGGGCATCCCCCAGCTGCTCCATCACCTGGTTCAGCTCCTTATTTATCTCATCAATACGCCGCTTGGCCATCTCCACCTCCTCTGTCAGCTCCCCCTCTAACTTCTTCTGCTCCTCTAGGGACTGCCTACAAAGTAAGGGAACACAGGGGTTACTCTGGCTGGCCAGAAAATATTCCTGAATGAGAGGGAATCTAGCAGTCCTGCCTGGAGAGAGGCAGGACAGGTAGGGCTCACAAAAACAGGCTTAGAGGTAAGTGGGAAGGTTATAGAAATACATACTTGCTAGTCGTGATGTATTCCTCCAGCTTCTCAATCCGCTTCTGATTCTCTTCAATCTCTCGCAGCTTTTGCTTGATCTTGGCCTGGGAGAGACAAATATACTACATCACCACAGGCTGAGCAAGTTAACTCCAAGACCATGGGGCCCTGGCTCATCCCCCTATATGCCCACTCATCCAAGAGCCCAACAATTACAGACAATCTGTTGCTAATGCAGGAGGCCTCTTAAAAAAGCAGACACACGGGAAGTTCCCTGGTGGCTCAGAAGGTTAAGGATCCATTGTTGTCACAGCTGTCGCTCTGGTTATAGCTGTGGCATGAGTTTGATCACTGGTCCTTCTGCTTGCTACAGTTTCGGCCAGAAACAGACAAAAAAAAAAAAAAAAGGCAGACACACAGATGTGTTCAGTGTGGCTCTGCTAACTGATGGGGCCACCCAGGGCCCTATGAGACCTTCTCATAGGTATTCTACCCATCCTGGACTATCCAAGAAAAGCTTTCTGGGCATTTCTGCACCTGTTTTCTGCATCTGTAAAATTCAGGTAACCCCCACTTCATAGAATTACATCAGCTACTCTATGTGAAGCACTAATATTAATGCCTACTACCTTCTTTTAAATATGTATAAGGACTTAGGAGTACCTGTCGTGGCCCTGTGATAATGAATTCAACCAGTATCCATGAGGCCATGGGTTCGAGCCCTGGCCTCGCTCAGTGGGTTAAGGATCTGGCATTGCCGTGAGTTGTGGTGTAGGTCGCAGATGTGGCTTGGATCCCATGCTGCTGTGGCTATGGCATAGGCTGGCAGCTACAACTGATTCGACCCCTAGCCTGGGAAAGACTTCCAAATGCCGCAGGTACGGCCCTAAAAAGACAAAAAAATAAAAGTGCTTACTTAGCATAATGCCTGGTATACTGTAGGCTCTCAGGGTACTATAATAACTTTCTATTATTCCTATTATTTTACTATCATTGTTATCAGTAACACAGTAAGTGAAGTATACTTGCAAGGGGGGGCTTTATTTTTTTGTGGGTTTTTCCTTTTTTTTTCCCCTCAGGGCTGCACCCGCGGCATATGGAAGTTCCCAGGCTAGGGGTCGAATTGGAGCTGTAGCCACCGGCCTACGCCATAGCCACAGCCACTCGGGATCTAAGCAATCTCATGGTTCCTAGTCGGATTCGTTTCTACAGCGCCACAACAGGAACTCCCAAAAAGTGTGAGCTTTAGAGCTAGACTGCCCAGGTTCATATCCCAGTTCTGTCACTTAATAACAACGTGGCCTTAGGTAAATTACTTCACCTCTATAAAAATGAGGAATGAGTGAATACATGTAAAAAACAGTGCCTGGCACACAGTAAGTGCTTGCTAGATGTTAGCTACTGTCATTACTGTTAAGACCATCATTATCTCCTTTGCTCTGGACCATCATCCCCAATCTTTTAAGGCATGCCCACCTCTGTCTCTACTTTCTTCCGCTCTTCCAGATCCAGCCGGTCCTGATCAGCCTTCTGGTCTCGATTGAACTTCTCCAGCTCCTGGGCCAGGGTAGCTGCTCTCTTGCTGGCTTCTTCTTTCAACCGGTGATATTTCTTCACCTGTGTGAGGGACAAAGAAGGAGGACGGGGATGACCATGTCAGCCCATCGATCTCTCCAGTCCCCCCAACCCCCAAGAGCTTACCTGATTTTCCTCCAGGGTCAAATCTCTGCCCTGACTCTGACTCTCCTCTTCCATCCGTTCCTCAAACTCCTGCCGAGCTTTCTCCACTGACAGCATCTCCTTTTCCAGCTCATCCATATCACCTTTACGTTTCTTGTAATGCTTTTGAGCATTCTGTAGGGACTTCTTGGCTGCTTCTAGCTTCTTGATTTTGTGAGAGGTATTCTCCTTGGCTTTGATGTACTGAGGCCGCTTCTGGTTCAGCTCTGAGTCCTTCTCCCTTTTGCCAGGGTTGGGGGAAACACCAGTTAGCACTGTGAGAGAAGGGAGGGGTCCCAGGCTTTTTAATCCAAAGGAAGCCTAAACCCCAAGCCAGCCTTAGGGAATTACCAAAAGAACAAGGGCCTGATGCCCCACAGATCCTCAAAGAAAGGGCTATTCCCTGGAACTGATGGTGTTAGCCTGGGATTCTAGCCATTTAAAAGGCAAAGCTACCCCCCTGCCTCAACCCTAGCCAGGCCAGGCCCCTTGGTAACAACTCCCAAGAACACCCTGTGTTCACCTCATTGTCTTCCATCTGATCTAAGCTTTTCTTTTTTGTTTTTGGCCAAACCCATAGCATATGGAAGTTCCTGGGCCAGGGACTGAATCTGAGACGCAGCTGAAATCTACATCACAGCTGCAGCAATGCCGGATCCTTTAACCCATTGTGCCGGGCCAGGGATCAAACCCATGCCTCCACAGCAACCCAAGCCACTGCAGTTGGACTAGTAACCCACTGTACTACAGTGGGAACTCCTGATCTAACATTTTGAAATTCCTGTCCTTTAAACTTCAAGTTTCGGTTTCCCTCTTCTAGGAAGGGACTGCCAGTCAGGAGTCTGAGTATTTAAATACTCTGTCTGCAAGTCAAAAAATGTGCTTGATTCTGGCAAAGCAAGTCAAGGGGAAGATAGAGAAACGAGTAGAGGCACTGGGCTCTGGGTTCACAGAAGCCCTAGGAAACAGCAGAGCCTCTTGGCTTCACACAAGTTACAGGCCAAGGCCTGCCACTTACTTGATCTCCTTCTCAATCTGCTGCTGCTCCCGCATCATTTTGCCCAGCTCCTTCTTCTTCTCCTTCAGCTCATCTTCTACCTTGTCCATCCGCTTCTTATCCTTCTCAATCTCCTTGTTCTTAGAGGCCAGTTCCTTGTTGAGCTTCTCGATTTCCACTTCATTATGATAAAGTTTGAAAAGTTGCAACTGTACCTGAGCTCGTACCACCTCATCCTTCAGGCGCTGGTAGCGGTCAGCCTGTGCAAATAGAGGCATGGAGGCAGGGGTGCATCAGTAAGGCACCGGCTTCACTCTGGCCTCTCAGAGCCCATAGGCAGCCTGGCCACCTACCTCTTCTTTTTCCTGTTTAGCCTCCTTGCGTTCAGCTGCAATATTTTTTTTTCGATGGTAGTTAAACTGCGTGTCCTCTTCAGCTTTTACCATCTCCTTCTTTCGCTTGTCATATTCCTGGGCCAGCTCCCCAGAGCGACTGATCTCTTCGAAAAGAGCTGTCCTCTCTTTGGGGTTCTTCATGGCAATAGATTCCACAGCACCCTAGTAAAGGTCAAAACACTCTCCCCATTTAGACTCCAGCCAGTCCAGTTCCCCCTACCCACTCCCATTCAATCATTCAGAAAAAGTTCACTGATCACTTCCCACATTAGGTGCCACATTTCACCACTGAACTTTGAGGACACACTCCCTGCCTTTTGAGGCAGACAGGGTACAGAAGAGCCAGAAGCAGAGACAACTCCGTGTGTTATGTGCAATAACAGCAGTAGCACAGAAAAAGGGCTAAATGAAGCTTGAGGATAAGAGACTGGTAGGGGTATCTCTATGTCTCCACGGGAAGGCTTCCCAAAGGTGACATCTAGGCTGAGTTTGGAAGATGGGGAAGACATTAACCAAGAAAATAAGAGAAATGAGGTTATTTAAAATAGAGGAAAATTAATATTGCAAAGGCCTACAGCCAAAGAAAGCAAGTTTGGGGAACTACAAAGGGTTTAATCAGGCTGGAGTGCAGGGCTAGAGGGGAAGAGTACTGGCAGATGAGGTTAATGAGATGAGCAAGAACCAAAGAGTGGTATTTCATGAATGACAGGGGTTGGATCTCATGCTATAGCAATGGTTCTCAAACTTTACTGTGCATCTTAATAACCTGGAGGGCTTGGGAAAACACAAATTGCTGGGCCCCACTCCATAGTCTCTGCTCCTATAGGTCAGGAGTGGCTTCCCATCACTTCCTCTTGCTTGGCAAAGCCACCACTTCTTTTAAGCTCTCCCTCTTCTAAGTTCCTACCTACCCTAATCCGATCTATTCTCAGGCACCTACCTATTCTGGTAGATGCCCGAGAACAGGGATTTCTAACGTGAGAATGTGGATTTCTAATATGTCCCCAGTTGATGCTGATGTGGAGACTTGAATTTGAGAAGTGCCATCAAAAGGCAATGAGAAATCACTGAAATGTTTTAAAGAGAGGAGCGAAAGAAACATATTTTTGCCCTCATAAAACAAACCAGAAGGGGGCAGGTGGAGTCGGGAAGCCCAGTGAAGAAGCTGTTAACATTAGTTCAGAGGAGGGACCATGATGCAGGCCCAGTGGGGCTAGGACAGAAAGCAGATAGCCAATAACTGTTAAAAATGCCCACCTGGAGTTCCCGCTGTGGCTCAGCAGTAATGAATCTGACTAGCATCCGTGAGGATGCACTTTCGATCCCTGGCCTCAAACAGTGGGTTAAGGATCCGGCGTTGCCGTGAGCTGTGGTGTAGGTCGCAGATGCAGCTCAGATATGGCGTTGCTGTGGCTGTGGTATAGGCCAGCAGCTACAGCTCCGATTCGATTCCTGGCCAGGGAACTTCCATGTGCCTCAGGTGCAGCCCTAAAAAGACAAAAAACAAAACAAAAAACCCACCTGGAAGACGAGGAAGTTACGAGCTTTGATAAGAATGCCCAACTTCTCTAATTCTTCACTGTACTCATGTAGCTGGACCACTTTGTTGTTGATCTTGTACTCAGAGGAACCCCCTACAAGACAATGCATGAGTCAGGCAAGGGTCAGGCCTCCCTCCTATCCCAAAACCTAATCTAGCCACAAACACCCCCACCACACCCCAAACCCAAGGAGAACCTTCTGGCCAGCTTCACCCACCAACAATGACTCGGGCAAAGGTGCGGTCCTCAGCACCCTCCTCAGAGTAGACCATGCTGACAAAGGCCCGGTTGGCAGCTGGCTTGCCCACAGGAGCTCCATGGATCAGGTCTCTCAGGGTCTTTACCCGTAGGTTGCTGGTTTTCTCACCCAACACGAAGCTGATGGCATCCATGAGATTTGACTTACCTAAGGGAGGAGGGGACAAAGCAGAGGAGGGTAAGTCAGGAAGAAAGTGAGTGGAAAAGGAATAAAAGAGACATTGAGAAGAACAGAAATGTTCCCTAATCAGTTCTCAGACTAACAGGAAGAAAAAATACTGCTCTGTCCCCATAAAGATTGAGCCCCACCAAAGCCCTGGGTCAAAAGCTTAGAAAAACAGCTCCTTTGCAGTTACCACTTACAGCAGCCAAAAGCTAGAACCACATTTAAGGAAATGGTATATTCACAGAACAGATCATTCTACAACCTTTGATGACATGGGGAAATGTCCACAGCGGGGAAAAAAAAAGCTAGATACAAAACTCAATACAGTTTGAGCTCAACCAAGTTTTAAAAAAATAAAACACAAGGGCTGAGGGAAGGGGGAAAATGAGTTTTTGTTTGATGAGTATGGACTCTCAGTTTTGCAAGATGAAGAAGTTCAGAAGATCAGTTACACAAAACGAATACATTTGATACAACTGAACTATAAACTTAAAAACAGTTAAGATGGTAAACTTTGTTTTCATGTATTTTACCATAATATTCCTATTTGTGATACAACATGAAGCACGCAGCATTACCTACGAAGTACCTTGCCAAAAATATTTAACCTGACTCTAAACGAACCTTTAGACCTACCTTCCAGTTTATAAGAAATCAGAGGAACATGGTAAATGACACCATGAAGAAATCTTAAAACAAACACAGACGGTGGGATGTTCTACAAGACAACTGGTCTGGTCTTTTCAAAAAGCCCATGTCTTTTCAGAGAGCCATTCCAGAATACAATAGATTACAGAGACAAAAGCAAAGACAGCATGAAATTTTTTATTTTTTTGAATAGTTCTGGTTCACAAAAAAAAAAAAAAAAAAAAAAAAAACCCAAAAAGACATTTTGGGGAGCAATTTGGGAAGCTTAAATCTAAACTGGAAAACTGATGACATGAAGAAATTAATTTTCTTAGGTGTGCTAATGGTATACTGGTAATACAGAAGAATGGTGATCTTAGGAGAATAATGCTAAATCCTTTAGGGGTGAAATATCATTACGTCTGCAATTTACTTTCAAATAATTAAGTAAAACACAGATGTAGATTTGAAAAGTTTCATAATAAAAACCTGAGGAGAGGGAAAGAAGAAGAAAATACACAAAATACAAACAGTATAATAGTGGTCATTTCCGGGAAGAAAATAGGTACCAAAGCAGGGAAGGGAGAATCATCTTTTTACTACATAGCCTTTGAGATTTTAAAAATTTTGTATAATGTGCATATATTTGCTAGTCATATAAATAAACAAGATTTTTAACATTAAGAGTGGTTATCTTGGAGTTCCGGTTGTGGCGCAGCAGAAATGAATCCAACTAGGAACCATGAGGTTGCAGGTTTGATCCCTGGCCTTGCTCAGTGGGTTAAGGATCTGGCGTTGTTGTGAACTGTGGTTGTCACAGATGGAGCTCGGATCCTGCGTTGCTGTGGCTGTGGTGTAGGCCAGCAGTTGCAGCTTTGATTGGACCCCTAGCCTGGGAACCTTCATATGCTGCAGGTGAGGCCCTAAAAAAGCAAAAAAAAAAAAAAAAAAAAAAAAAAAAAAAGAGTGGTTATCTTTTCAGCAGTTGGAGTCAGAGTTTTTGCTTTCTCCTTTTTTTTTTTTTTTTTGTCTTTTTGCTATTTCTTTGGGCCGCTTCCACAGCATATGGAGGTTCCCAGGCTAGGGGTCCAATCGGAGCTGTAGCCGCTGGCCTACGCCAGAGCCACAGCAACACGGGATCCGAGCCGCGTCTGCAACCTACACCACAGCTCACGGCAACGCTGGATCCTTTAACCCACTGAGCAAGGGCAGGGACCGAACCCGCAACCTCTTGGTTCCTAGTCGGATTCTTAACCACTGCGCCACGACGGGAACTCCCTCTCCTTTTTTTTTTAGGGCCACAGCTGAGGCATATGGAAGTTCCCAGGCTAGGGGTTTAATCATCAGAGCTATTGTTGCAGGCGTAAACCACATCCACTGCAATGCAGGATCTGAGCCATGTCTGTGACCTACACAACAGCTCACGGCAATGCTGGACCCCTAACCCACTGAGCGAGGCCGGGGATTGCACCCACAACCTCGTGGTTACTAGTCAGATTCATTTCCACTGAGCCACTACCCCCCCCGCACCTGCCGCGCGCTTTTGGCCACGCATGTGGAAATTCCTGGGCCAGGGATCAGACCCAAGCCACTCCAAGGCCAGATCCTTAACCTGCTGCACCACAAGGGAACTTCTACTTTTCCATCTCAGATTCAAAAAAAAAAAAACCCATTTTTAAAAAAAAATTTAGACTGGGAAGGGAACAGTTTAATCTCTATAAATTCTATCTCAAGATTCCCCCCACAAAAGTTATCTTACTTTGAACTGAGGACCTGACTTTCAAAACCTTTCTACTCAACTATAAAAATGCCAGCCCAAAGTCCTTTCTCAGCGGCCGTAGCAGACAGTGATTAAGAGCTTGGGTTCTAGTCAAACGGATCAAGTTCAGATCTTAGTTTCACTACTTCTTAGCTGAACTTCCTGTCCCTCACTTGGAAAAATCTGAAAAATCATGACTCATGGGTAATACATCTAAAACAATGCCTGACACATAGTTCTCTGTGGGAGTGGGTGGCAGGAGCACAGGCTTTGAAGTATCACAGGCACAGATTCTGATCCTAACTCTAAGAATCAATTAATGTGGAAGCACACAACTACGTCTCAGTCTTCTCATCTATAAAATGAAAATAATGGCATCTCCCTCCTAGGGTCATTGTGAGAATTTAAATGTAAAATGTCTCAATAAATAAAGTACTGACACACAGTGGGTGCTCAATAAATGGCAATCCTCTTCTAACCAGGTCTGGACTCTAGCAAAGTCTCCCTTATCACAGCAGGATTAGCACATCATGCAGACCAGGCACCCATTTCCAACCTTTGGGTTTCTTCTTTTTTTTTTTTTTGTCTTTTGTCTTTTGTTGTTGTTGTTGTTGTTGTTGCTATTTCTTGGGCCGCTCCTGCGGCATATGGAGGTTCCCAGGCTAGGGGTCTAATCGGAGCTGTAGCCACCGGCCTACGCCAGAGCCACAGCAACGCGGGATCCGAGCCACGTCTGCAACCTACACCACAGCTCACGGCAACGCCAGATCGTTAACCCACTGAGCAAGGGCAGGGACCGAACCCGCAACCTCATGGTTCCTAGTTGGATTCGTTAACCACTGCGCCACGACGGGAACTCCCCTTTGGGTTTCTCCCATGCTATCCAAGGATGGCAAGAACATCTCACAACCAAAGCCCCCCACTCCCAATCATGCAATACTGTAAACATGCATTATGACTAGAACAATGACACTATGTTTTAAGGAATGTCTTATTAAATGTCTTCTCCATAGACCAGTGACTGAAGATAAAAAACATATACCATGAATAAAAGATAGAAGAAAATAAATGTTAACATGTACCAAATGTCTACTGTGTGCCAGAGAGGAATTCACTAAGGGGAATCAACCAATGCCTTGTGGAGTCCCGTATTGAAGAATGGGGCAGAAGTGACCCACTCCCACCCGCTGCAGTCAGACCAGGGCCTTTTCAGAATAGCTGGGTATACAAATTTTTCCATGCTGAGGGGACTAGATGCCAAGAGATGCATCCCTGCTCTTTCCACAGGGGCCACCACACCAAACTCCTAAGAAACTGCAGTGGAACCCCAAGCATTAGTCATCTAGGCCAGTAGTTCGCAAATGAGGTAGGGTAGGGGGAGAGATTTTGCCCCTGCCTCCAGGGGACATGACAAAGTCTGGAGACATTTTCATTGTAACACCTGGGAGTAGGGGCTGGGGGGTGTGCTACTATCATCTAATGAATAGAAGACAAGGATGCCACTAAACATCCTACAATATACAGGACAGACCCCACAGCAAAGAAGTATCTTGCTGGAAATGTCAATAGTGCCACTGTTGAGAAACCCTGTTCAACGGCTAAATCCAGGTCAGACTCCAGGAAGGTCATCAGTTAGAGCTACTGCAGTTAGGGAAGCCCCTCGGGCTAGGAAGTGATTTAGCTAGAACACCTCCAGGGTGGAGAAACACAGCAGAACTTCAAACAGACAGCCTACTGGGGAGTAGATGGGAGGAATCCATGGTGTATCATTTAGAGATGGAGAATTTAGATATGAAATAGAGGCCTTATCTGGCTACCCCTCCTTTTGGCTTTCCTTCCCTTCTCTTTTCTTTTTTACTTTTCCACCCAGTTTTAATTTGATATAACTAACATGCAACATTGTATTAGTTTCAGGTGTACAACATGATTCTGTATTTGTATATATTACAAAATGGTTGCCACAATAAATTTAATTAACATCGATTACTGCAGTTAATTTTTTTTTTGGTCTTTTTTTTTTGCCTTTTCTTGAGCCGCTCCCGCGGCATATGGAGGTTCCCAGGCTAGGGGTCTAATCTGAGCCGTAGCCATCGGCCTACGCCAGAACCACAACAACGCGGGATCCTAGCCGAGTCTGCGACCTACATCACAGCTCACGGCAACGCCGGATCCTTAACCCACTGAGTAAGGCCAGGGATCGAACCGGCAACCTCATGGCTCCTAGTCGGATTCGTTAACCACTGAGCCATACCGGGAACTCAACCTCAGTTAATTTTTTCATGTGATTTTTTTAAAAAAAAGATCTCTCTTAGCAACTCTTAAATATGCAATACAGCATTGTTAATTAATGACCACTTTTTCTAAAGAGCTATCCAACTGATTCTATCACATTGTCACTGAATTACATCAATCTAATTTCCTGGATAGCACTTATCACAGCTGAAAAATAACTTATTTTCTCCTTTATTATCATCTGTCCTCTCTGAAATGTAAGTTCCCTGAGAGCATGGTTTATTCTAGTCTCCACTGTTTCCACAGAACGTTGATAGAATAACTCTTTATAAAACAGTAATAAGCATTGACTAAATTTGACGAGCAATTGAGTTCTGACTTTTGACGGTTTCAGGGGTAGGAAAGGGGTGAATTCGAGACATCCCCACCTCTCAGATGAGGGTGGGGGCTAGAGACCCCAAAGCACTCCGTAGACGCGAGCGCTGAGTCCGAAATTCAAAAGTGCCGCCTCTGGAGGAGGGTTTTTTTATTATTATTAAAAAGGGGGGGGGGATTGAAGTGTACCAATGAGAGGCGGGAGGGGGCGCTGGGCTGAAGCAGAAGTATACCGTTTGGGCCGGAGGCCACGGGAGGGCTACCACAGTCCCAATCTTCCGGAGGGTTCAAACAATACGCTGAGGCCGGATGCAGCAGGTCGGGCGAGGAACTGCGTGGCCAGCGACTGGCAGCCGGCTCGGGACGCGCCACTTTTGGCGGGAGGGGGCAGTGGGCGGGGTAACGTTGAGTTCGGCCCGTACCACTCCGGCCCGGGCGGGGGCCGCGCAAAGAGCGGGCAACTGACACCTGGGGGTGAGGTTCGAGTCAGAGCACCCAAGGAGGGAAAGCGGGTCCGGGTCGAAACCCCTCAGGAGGGCAAGGAACCCGTTAGGGTTCGCAACACTTCTGGTTGCACAGGCTGGGTTGTACTACTCTGCTGCCGGATAGGGGGTCCAGGCTGGGACGTGCGCAGGGCCGCAGCCGGGCTTATCTCACCAGAGCCATTGGGTCCAATGATGGCGGTGAACCTCTGAAATGGTCCGATAATCTGTCGACCCTTGTACGACTTAAAGTTCTCGATCTCAATCAGCTTCAGGAAACCCATGACCGTGGCGGCGCCGGCAGCGGTAGGAAAGGCCGCGCCGTACGCCCGCGAACTGGGATAGCCCGCGCGGGAAACACCGCAGTGCAGGCCGGGCGGAGGGCAAACCTCGCGAGAATAAAGCCAGGCCTAACAGGATTTTCGGCTTCCGGCGCGGGCGGGAAACAGGGGCGGGGCCATCAAGCTGACGTAGAGGTTTCGTTGATCCTTTGCCAGGGCGCGAGATTATGACAGGCGTCTGGGCCCCACCCCCCCTTTCTTGTTACGTGGCAACAGAAACCGCCGCCGCTGCCTACACAGTTGCAGAGGAGGTGTCTGGGAGGAGTCTGCAGCTTTTGGGATCCCGAGAAGCTGGCAAACGGAGCCAGCGCTAGCAGAGACGAGTCAGAAATCACAGCAGGGTTATGCCCTCCAGGGCAAGAAGGTGGGAGCTGGGCTGTGGCTTTTGTCTGGCAGGCGCGAAGGCTTAGACAAGAACCCAGTCGGGAATTTGGAAGGGCCCCAGAGAACGGAGGGCTGTACGTGGGGAAGGAGAGGCCAGAGGGTTAGAGGAGCTCAGATCTTGCTGAGAATGAAGTAGAGTTGGAAGTGGAGTGGGGTGGGATAGAGTGTGAAGGGGGATGGAGGGTGAATGTATGGATATGAGGGTACTCTGGAGCGACTGGGTTATGGGCTGGGGAAAACTATAAATGGCCAGAGGTACTGCTCCGTCCCCTGCTTCCCTCCCGTTTCCCCAAGCAGGGTTCAGCGACTGCCGCTGTAGCCCAAGAATAGTCTTGGACCCGAGTCACTTGCTGACTGCTTGAGCCTAGCCCCAAACTGAGAGCTTCAAAATTGGGACTCCTAGCTGAGAAAGGTATTTTGTGTGAACCCCTGGGAGTCAGGGTCCCTAAGCCAGTGCTCTACACCTCTATCCTTCTTCCCTTCTCTCCACTTCACCTCTCTCTCTCTCCATGCCTCACCCCCATCCCATCTCCTCCCCTCTATCCCTCTCTGCCCCATCCCTTGCTCCCTCCCTTCCTCTTCTGTTCTCCACCTCCACCCCATCAACTGCCTGTTGCCCTTCTTCTTTTCCCCCTCTGTCCTCTTCCCCTTTATGTTTCCCATCTTTTCTACCCCTCTTCTCCATCCCTCACCCCCCCCCATCACCTTATACCTGCTAATAACTAAGCCATGGCTTTATGAGTCCAAGAAGCTGTCTGTGGGATCTTCCCCTTCAGTGTGACCTTATATCGTGGTAACAGATGAGTAGGCTGGGGTTGGTGCTTAGACTTAGACATGGAAAGGGTCTGGTGGCTGCCATAGCCATTCCTGTAACTATTTTTTAAATGATGCCTGGGGGGAGTCCCCATGTGGGGCAGCCCCCGTGTGGGGCAGCAGAAATGAATCCAACTAGGAACCATGAGGTTGCAGGTTTGATCCCTGGCCTCGCTCAGTGGGTTGAGGATCTGGCGTTGCCATGAGCTGTGGTGTAGATCACAGACACGGCTCAGATCTGGGGTTGCTGTGGCTGTGGTGTAGGTCTGCAGCTGTAGCTCTGATTAGACCCCTAGCCCATGATCCTCCATATGCCGCAGGTGCGACCCTGAAAAGACAAAAGACCAAAAATAGAATAAAATAAAATAAAATAAAATAATGCCTGAAGGCTGAGAAGAGTCAAAGTCTTAAGGACAAGTCCAGGAAAGTGAGAAATCTTGGTTGAGTGAGAAAGCTTGGTTGATGGGAGAAAATCATGATTAGGCTGAAGGGATAAAATGACCAAAGGACAGCAATCTCATATCACTTCCTGTCAATTCCATTTAAGATGAACTGGAGCTTGGAGAAAAATCAAATTGGATCCCCACCTCTCATACCATATACAAAATGCAATTCCAAATAGATTAAAAACTTAAATGAGAAAAACGAACTTTAGAAATTTTAGAAGACTATATAAGATAATATCTTTATGACCTCAGAGGATTCCTTCGTGGCAATGCCGGATCCTTAACCCACTGAGTGAGGCCAGGGATTGAACCTGCATCCTCATGAACACTATGTCAGGCTCTTAACCTGCTGAGCCACAACTGGAACTCCCACTTGTAAAGTTTAAATAGGCTTATTCCCTATGATACAGCACTTCCGCTTATAGGTATATGCTAGAGAAGCATTTCCACCTATATATATATATATATATATATGTCTCTTTTAATCTACAAGTCCCTCCCCTTGCAATTAAAACATAAACTGGGTTGTTTGTGCTGAAGAGTTCTAGTCTCTCTCAAACCCACTTCAGTCAGGCTTCACCAAAAATGTTGCTATCAAGGTCATCAGCAACCTTCCCCTTCAAATCAGTAAGTTCTCAGTCCTTACACCTTACTTAACCATCATCAGTTACTCACTCTCTCCTCCCAAAAGCACTTTCTTCACTTGGCTTCTGAGACACCACACTCCAGGTTTTTTTCTCCCACCTCACTGGCCACTCCTTAGCCTCCCAGTGCTGGCTCCTCCTCTCCCTGTGTCCCCTGAGGCATTCTTATCCATTTACACTCATACCCTTAGAGATCTCTAACAGCCTCATAGCTTTAAATTCCTTGTATCAATCAGGATGGACTAAATTATGCTGAGGTTACAAACAGCCTCAGAATCTCATCAGCTATATGTGGAATCTAATAAATTCAATAAACTACTGAATATAACACAAAAGAAGCAGACAGATATATAGAACAAACCAGTGATTACCAGTGAGGTGGGGAGAAGGGCAAACTATTGGGTGTAAGATAGGCTCAAGGATGTATTGTACAACAGGGGGAATATATAGCTAATATTTTATAATAACTGTAAATGGAAATTTACCTTTAAAAACTGCATAGGGAGAGTTCCCGTTGTTGCTCAGTGATAGTGAACCCAACTAGTATCCATGAGGATGCAGGTTTGATCCCTGGCCTCACTCAGTGAGTTAAGGATCCAGCGTTGCCACAAGCTGTGGCATAGGTCAAAGAAGTGGCTCAGATCCTGCATTGCTGTGGCTGCGGCATAGGCTGGCAGCTGCAGCTCCAATTTGACCCCTAGCCTGGGAACTTCCATACGCCATGGGTGTGACCCTAAAAGGGAAAAAAATGCATAAAGAAGTTCCATGGTGGCCTAGTGGTTAAGGATCCGGCATTGTCACTGCTGTGGCATGGGTTCAGTCCCTGGTCTGGGAACTTCTGCATGCCATGGGCACTGCACCCCACCAAAGAAAAAGTGTATAAAAAAATTTAAAAAAATAAACTAAGTACAACCAATCTAAATAGTCAACCAATCCAAAGAGCCAACTAGACTTTCTCAAAAAAAGTATCCACTTCCACTATAGCCAATTAAATAATTTCCTTGCCTTCCACCACTTCTCTTTAAACATGTTTCACTGAGCACTTAACCATGCCTGGTTTGGCAGTGTATGATTTGTTTTTAGCTCAAATAAACTTTTTTTTTTGTCTTTTTGCCTTTTCTAGTGCCACACCCGTGCCATATGGAGGTTCCCAGGCTAAGGGTCTAATTGGAGCTGTAGCCACCAGCCTACACCACAGCCACAGCAATGCGGGATCAGAGATGCGTCTGCAAACTACACCACAGCTCATAGCAACACCGGATCCTTTAACCCACTGAACAAGGCCAGGGATCGAACCTGCAACCTCATGGTTCCTAGTTGGATTCATTAACCACTGAGCCACGATGGGAACTCCTCAAATAAACTCTTATTAAAAATTAAAAAAAAAATCCAGCAGCTTATAAAGATTTCTCACTCCTGCTTCTTGTCCATTGTGGGTTGGCTCCATCTCTGCTCTGTCATCATTCCAAGACTGAGACTAAAGGGGCAGCCCTCACCTAGGACATTGCCAGCCTCACAGCAGAGTGGAGAGAAAAAGTGGTTTTTACATAATAGCTCTTAGTTCTGCTTGGGAATGGCACAGGTCAATTTTCACATTGCAGAGGACAAAGCAGATCATGTGGCTAACCTTAAGGGTGATAAATTAAGGACACATAATCATCTTTTAAGGAACAGCAAATCTTTTTCAACAATAATAAAATTTACCATACCATCTGTATGCTATCAATGGATATCTAACAGACCTCTCAAATTCAACACATAAAATTGATCTCTGGATCCTCCCCCCAGCCTACACTGTTCTCCCCACACAGACTATTCAGTTGGTAGTAACTCCTCTGACTGCCCCATCCTTGAAGTCATTCTTAGTACTGCTCTCACAGAGCACATCCAACCCATCAGAAAGTCCTGTAAGCTCTGCCTTCAAAATATATCCAGGAGTCCGAGTTCTCATCATGGCATAGTGGAAACGGATCCGACTAGGGACCATGAGGTTGAGGGTTTGATCCCTGGCCTACCTCAATGGGTTAAGGGTCTGGCATTGTGGTAAGCTGTGGTGTAGGTTGCAGACGTGGCTCAGATCTGGTGCTGCTGTGGCTGTGGCATAGGCTGGCAGTTGTAGCTCCGATTTGACCCCCGGCCTGGGAACCTCCATATGCCGTGGGTGTGGCCCTAATAAGAAAATTTAAAAAAAAAGCAAAATATATCCAGGAGATCCCGTCGTGGCTCAGTGGTTAACGAATCTGACTAGCATCTATGAGGACACAGGTTCAATCCCTGGCCTCGCTCAGTGAGTTAAGGATCTGGTGTTGCCATGAGCTGTGGTGTAGTTCACAGGCACAGCTCTGATCCTGTGTTGCTATGGCTGTGGCATAGGTCAGCAGCTGTAGCTCTGATTAGACCCCTAGCCTGGGAACCGCCATATGCTGCGGGTGATGCAGCCTAGATGACTGCAATAGCCTCCTATCTGGTCTCCCTGCCTCTAGCCTTGCCTCCCCTCCCCTCCGGTCTATTTTCTTTCTTTCTTTTTTTTGGCTTTTTTTAGGGCCGCACCCACAGCATATGGAGGTTCCCAGGCTAGGGGTCTAATCGAAGCTACAGCTGCCGACCTATGCCACAGCCACAGCAATGTGAGATCCAAGCTGCATCTGTGACCTACACCACAGCTCACGGCAACACTGGATCCTTAACCCACTGAGCGAACCTGCAACCTCATGGATACTAGTCAGGTTTGTTAACCACTGAGCCATGACGGGAACTCCCCCTCCAGTCTATTAATACAGGAGCCAGAGTGATCCTCTAAAACTCAAAGACACACAAGGGTGTGGCACAGTGGGTTAAGGACCCATTGTCACTGCAGTGGCTCAGGACGCTGCTGTGGCATGGGTTTGACCCCTGGACTGGGAACTTCCACAAGTTTTAGGCACAGCCAGAAAAATCATATTGCCACGGCTTCTATTCCAGAATAGAAGCCGCAACCTTTACAATGGTCTACAAAGTTCTACATGCTCTGCACCGCCCCCCCTCCATCTCTCTAACGTCATGTCCTACATAATTCACTCACATACTTGCCTCCCTGCTATCCCCTTGAATGTGTTTCTCTCATATCCACCTTATGGCCTTTGCACTTGTTCCCTCTGCCTGGAGTGCTCTCCTCTTAGATATCTGCATAGGAGACTCCCTCACCTTCTTCAAGTATTTGCTCACAAACTGCCTTCTCAGTTATGCCTTCCCTGACTTCCATATTTAAAATTGCAACACTCCACCAATTTCCTTGGCACTTTCCAGTTCCCCTTATCCTGCTCTGTATTTTTTCCCAAAACACTTACTTTCTTACAAACTAATGTACTCTCTAGAGTCTGTCCGTCCTCACTAGAAAGTAATTCTCACAAGGACTCAGATTTCTTTTTTGCTTTTTGCCTTTTTTAGGGCTGCTCCCACGGCATATGGAGGTTCCCAGGCTAGGGGTCCAATCAGAGCTGTAGCCGCCAGCCTACACCACAGCCATAGCAACTCGGGATCTGAGCCACATCTGCGACCTACACCACAGCTCACAGCAACACCAGATCCTTAACTCACTGAGCAAGGCCAGGGATCGAACCCGAAACTTCATAGTTCCTAGTTGGATTCACTAACCACTGAGCCACGATGGGAATTCCCATGTTCTATTTCTTTTTTGTGTGTTTTCTTTCCCTTTTTTTTTTTTTTTTTTTTTTTGTCTTTTTAGGGCCGTACCAGCGGCATATGGAGGATCCCAGGCTAGGGGTCCAATCGGAGCTGTAGCTGCCGGCCTGCACCACAGCCACAGCAACGTGGGGTCCGAGCTGCGTCTGTGACCTATACCACAGCTCATGGCTACGCCGGATCCTTAACCCACTGAGCGAGGCCAGGGATTGAACCCGAAACTTCATGGTTCCTAGTCGGATTCGTTAACCACTGAGCCACGACGGGAACTCCCATGTTCTAATTCTTAAATTGAGGAGTTGGTTCATGCTCTTTTATCATACTTCCTAATTTGCATATGGCTTATATATAGTCTTCTGTATGTATCAACTATTTTAGTTACAAAATGGTTAAGAAAAAGAGAGAGACTGGAACTAGCTATAGAAGAAGCTGAGGAATGGCATTCCAAACAAAGGAAGGCAGTGTACAAAGGCCCAGATATGAAATATATCAGGAAATAAAATCAGTGGGAATCAGTAACTGGTGAGATACTGTGGGGAGAAAGGTGGGGTGTAGTTAAGGATGATGGATAGCACTGATTGGCCATTCACCTTACCCTTGCTCCAGATGTTTAAGACAGACCTGCCACCAGATCCCAAGGAGGCAGCAGCCATAGAGGCTAGAAGAAATCGAGAAAAGGAGCGACAGAGCCGATTCCTCAATGTGCGGACCAGAGTCATGGGGGTGAGTGGGTAGTGGGAACTTTCTCTGGAGCAGGGTCCTGCTCACTCTTACACCTGGAGAAGAACATAGCAGTGCCCGTCACAGCCTGTCACAGCCCATCACAGCCCCTCCCTGATTCAAGCAGACCCTAAGGCTGGAAAGGAAGGAAGAGGGGGAAAACGCACCCACACCCAGAGTGGGAAGGGCCTAGGGGTGCAGGGGAAGAAACTGGGAGAACAGGAGCCAGTGTCAGTGGACTCTCCTCCAGTTAGCTCCGGGCCAAGTGGCCTCGTTCCTGAAAGACAGACAAATGGAGCCAAAAGAAATCTAAGGACTGTTTGTGTTGCATTTGCCTAAACTCTGGAAGGCTGTATAAGAAACTGTTAACTGGCCTGAGGACAGAGATGGGAGGGGCACTTGCTCATCACTAAACGTATTCCCTTTTGCACTACTTTGAAACATTTTAAATGAATTCTAATCAAAATAGTGTTTTTGGTTTTTGGTTTTTTAGGGCCACACCTGCGGGATATGGAATTTACCAGGCTAGGGGTCCAATCAGACCTGCAGCTGGCGGCCTATGCCACAGCCACTGCAACACCAGATCTGAGCTACATCTGTGACCTACACCACAGTTCATGGCAACACGGGATCCTTAACCCACTAAGCAAGGCCAGGGATTGAACCTGAATCCTCATGGATACTAGTTAGGTTTGTTTCCACTGAGCCACAATGGGAACTCTGAGAAACTATTGATAGTTTAAGAAAAAACAAGAGTGCTGGGTAGGTAGGTGAGTGGTGTGACTGAGAGAAGTTGGCAAGTGTTTCCTCAGAGCCTACTCTGTGCCAAACACTGGGTTGGGCAGTAGGGATACACAGGTGACTAAGGCCCATTCTCTGACTTTAGCAGGCACACGGTCTGGTGTAGGAGATAACTTCTGGTGTAGGGAAACTTCAATATAATGTGGACAGTGGGTCCTTGATTCTATGGGAGTAGCACCTGCTGGAGGGGTCAGGACAGTGAAGCCAGAGCTGGTCTTGAGGGATGAATAGGAGTTCAGGGGTACCCTTCATGGGTAAAGAGGAGAGGAAAGAGTATTCTAAATGCAAGCAGCAGCTGGAGCAAAGGCTATTGGTTCAAAATAGCCTAAGATGTGCAGGGAACTGGATGCAGAGCTCCTGAAGGTGGGACAGGGGAAAAGGGAACCAGGACAAGGTGGAGACAGAAGCAGAGGCTAGACCATTGAGGGACTTACAAACCATGCTGTGATGGTGAACATCATCCAGTAGGTGTTGGTTATCCTACAGGAGGATTCTGCAGCAGGTAAATTCTGAGCAGTTTGTGTTAGAGCATGCAAGGCCCGCTGCTGGGCCCTTACCCTGATTTAGTTCATTTCTTTGGGATCAGGTGGACGTTGAAGCCCTGAACAGCCAGGTGGAAGAGCGAAAGCTTCAGGAGGCAACAGAGCAGAGCAAGAAAGCAGCTTATGGTAAAAGCCCAAGGGCAGAGGCCAACCAAGGGGGAAAACAAGGGCCTGAGTGGGTTAAAGGAGGGCAGTTCTGCCTCAGAGTGGGGCCTGAGGCCTGAGGTGTCTTGGGACAAACCAGATGGGCCTTTGGGAGCAGTGGCTATGCTGAGTGGGCTCTGTCCCTCCCATGGGGCCTTCTCCATGTCCTTGCCCACCACCCAGGTACTAACCAGGTGCAGTATGATGTGGTGGCTCAGATGCTAGAGAAAGAACAGGCAGAACGGACACGTCGGCTGGCCAAGAAAGTCCAAGAATTTCGGGAGCAGAAGCAGCAGCTCAAGAACAGGAGTGAGCTTGACCTTTGGGATCCACACCGACTCTGGAAGGAGTTTCCACCTCATCTCAGTAACAATGATCCATACTGTGGCCCAGCCAGCCTGCAGTACTTCTCCGGGGAGGACCTGAATAGATCCACACACCTGAGAATGCAGCAAGAGCAGTTCAGATATAGCCTGGAGAGGCAGCTTCAAGAACAACAGCAAGCCAGAATTGACTATAACTGTGCAGGTAAGCTGCAGGGCCATCCAGGTTACGACCTAAGGCCTAGCAAGGAGCTGTCCTGAGCTGGGTATAGCACCCAGAAAACCAGTATTGTGTTGGGAGGTCCAGTTACCCATAGGGCTGATGCTGAAAGGGTAAAGTGAGCAGGTCCCAACCACCCTGACTTCCTTCATCAATTGACAGTATAGCCATTGAGCCCCAATCAGCCTGGCACTCCATTACCTGGAGGCAGCAGAGAGACCACAGGCCTAATGGTTCTGCAACTTTCGCTGGTCTGGGCAAATAAATTTTCCCCTCTGTGCTTCAGTTCCTATACCACACAGAGCTTATGTAAGAATGAAATGGAAGTTCCCGTCGTGGCTCAGTGGTTAACGAATCCGACTAGGAACCATGAGGTTGCGGGTTCCATCCCTGGCCTTGCTCAGTGGGTTAACGATCTGGCGTTGCCGTGAGCTGTGGTGTAGGTCGCAGATGCGGCTCAGATCCTGCGTTGCTGTGGCTCTGGTGTAGGCTGGCAGCTACAGCTCCAATTAGACCCTAGCCTGGGAAACTCCATATGCCGCGGGAGCGGCCCAAGAAATGGCAAAAAAAAAAAAAGAATGAAATGAGGAGTTCCCGTTGTGGCTCAGTGGTTACCGAATCCGACTAGGAACCATGAGATTGCGGGTTCGATCCCTGGCCTTGCTCAGTGGGTTAAGGATCTAGCGTTGCCATGAGCTGTGGTGTAAGTCACAGATACAGCTCAGATCTGGCATTGCTATGGCTCTGGCATAGGCTGGCAGCTGCAGCTCCGATTAGACCTCTAGCCTGGGAACCTCCAGGTGCTGCGGGTGTGGCCCTAAAAAGACAAAAAAAAAAAAAAAAAAAAAAAAAAGCATGGTGCAGCGGAAATGAATCCGAATAGGAACCATGAAGTTTCGGGTTCAATCCCTGACTTCGCTCAGTGGGTTAAGGATCTGGCATGGCCATGAACTGTGGTATAAGTCGCAGATGCGGCGCGGATCCCACGTTGCTGTGGCTGTGGCGTAGGCCAGCAGCTGTAGCTCCGATTAGACCCCTAGCCTGGGAACCTCCATATGCGGCAAGAGTGGCCCTAAAAAGCAAAAAAAAAAAAAAAAAGAATGAAATGAGATACTATATGTAAAGCACAAGCATCAGTGCTCAATAACCAGTAACTACTATTAATATGACATCTGTGGCCATGTCCTCTTCCATTAGAGTAAGCCCTTCAAAGGCAAGGACTCTCTCTTATCTACTCACATTGCTCACCTTTCAAACCACCTGTTAATAGCAGCCTGTTCTATCACTTATCATAGAGGTAACTAATTCTGAAAATATTTGTGGAATGTCTGTCTTCTGAAAATGTCAGCTCACTGAAGATGAACCACATCTCTCGTTTCCATCCCTCTATCCCAATTGCCTAGTAGTTTCTACCAGTGTCAGGAGCTCAATAAATCAATGTTGAATGAACAACTGAAGACTAAACATACAGGCACCCTACCCATCGGGAACCCACAGAACCAGGCCTTCCAGAAAATCAATCCATAGTAAGAGAAAAAGAGGGAGTTCCCATTGTGGCTCAGTGGTAATGAGCCGGACTAGTAACCATGAGGACGTGGGTTCGATCCCTGGCCTTGCTCAGTGAGTTGGGGATCTGCATTGCCATGAGCTGTGGTGTAGGTTACAGACATGGCTCGGATCTGGCATTGCTGTGGCTGTGGCATAGGCAGGCGGCTACAGCTCCAATTCGACCCCTAGCCTGGGAACCTCCATATGCCATGAGTGCGGCCCTAAAAAGACGAATTAAAAAAAAAAAAAAAAAAGAGGAAAAGATATACACACAAGTCACTCATCAGCACATATGCTTTAAAACTATGTTAAGTACCATGACAGGTCCTGTACCATCAGTGTAGGAATGGTCAATTTTCACAAGGGAAGGGAGGGCAGGGTAGGGGGTTGGCACAGGCCAGCTGTCAGAAACCAATTTCGAAAGCTGGGTACAATTTTGGCAGGGCGGAGAGTGGAAATGAGAAAAAGCAGAGCAGGTAGCATGAAGAAGAGCTAACTTTCATTGAGCACTTACTGCATACCAGACACTGTGCCAAGCTTTCTACCATGTATTAACTCATTTCATCCTTTCACCAACGCTATGAGTCATGTACTGGTATTATCCCCATTTTCAGCAGAAGAAACTGAAGAACAGAGATGTTAAATAACCTGCCCAAAGTGGGTGATGGAGGCCAGAAGCGAACTCAGCCAGGCTGGCTCCAGAGCCCACACTCTTTTTTTTTTGTTTGGTTTTTTTAGGGCGATACCCATGGCATATGGAAGTTCCCAGACTAGGGGTCTAATTGGAGCTGCAGCTGCCGGCCTACACCACAGCTCACAGCAACGCCGGATCCCCAACCCACTGAGTGAGGCCAGGGATCAAACCCACATCCTCATGGATACTAGCTGGATTTGTTTCCGCTGCGCCACAATGGAAACGCCCCAGAGCCCACACTCGTCTGCTACACAATACTTGCCCTCAGTCACCATGAGAAAGTGGGGATTCAGAGGCCGAGGGGGAAGGAAGTTCCAGAGAGGGAGTCATCAATAATGTCAACTGAAGAGAAGTTCAGACAGGAACAGAAACCTGTCAATTGGATTTGGAAATTAGGAGTATTTGGTGAATTTTGTCAGCAGTCATTGCAACACAGGGGGGCCTGCTGCCCAATGGCAGCAGGCAGGTGTATGATAAGGTAGAATGAGTAGTGTTGTGGAAGGAGTGTGGCCTGATTCTTCAACAGACCTGGATTCCCAACCCAACCTATTACTTGCTGGCTGTGTAACCTTGGGTACTTTACTTCACCTCTAGACCTCCGTGTCCCCATCTAAAAAATGGGGCTGACCTTTCCTCTTTGAGTTGCTGTGAAGAGTGAAACAAGGAGTTCCCATTGTGGCTCAGCAGAAATGAACCTGTCTAGAAATCCATGAGGATGCAGGTTTGATCCCTGGCCTTGCTCAGTGGGTTAAGGATCTGGCGTTGCCATTAGCTGTAGTGTAGACAGCAAACACGGTTCGGATCCAGTGTTGCTGTGGCTGTGGCATGGGCCGGCAGCTGCAGCTCTGATTTGACCCTAGCCTGGGAACTTCATATGTCATGGGTGCAGCCCTAAAAAGACCAAAAAAAAAAAAAAAAGAGTGAAATGAAACAAAGCACCCCTATCCTCTCTTCTTCTGCCCTCCAATCTCTGAAGTCTGTTCTTGTGCCTCCCCAGAGCCAAACCTTCAGCCTATGCTCTGGAACCCATTCTCCCTGCTTCCTACCCAGGCTGTGCTCTCTCAGATACCAACTCCCCTAGGTTCTCAACACCCTCCCTTCCAGTGACCCCCTTCTATGCGGGCTATAAGCATACTTACAGCTAACCCATCTTAAAAAAAAAAAAATGCCTCCCCTAACTCAGTGATTCTTCTAGATGCTGTAAGTGAGCTGTTTTCCTTAACAGCCATACTTTTTGAAAAAATCTGCTTCAACTTGCTGGCTTACCTTCCTTACTTTCCAGTCATACTTCAACTGCTGAGATCACGTATCTCGCCACACAACTTCCCTGACACTACATTTTACTAAAATCACCAATGCCTTTGTGTTATCAGGTACAAGAGACTCTGTTCAGTCTTTTCTCCTTTTTTTTTTTAATGTGTGTCTTTTTGCCATTTCTTGGGCCACTCCCTCGGCATATGGAGGTTCCCAGGCTAGGGGTCGAATTGGAGCTGTAGCCGCCGGCCTACGCCAGAGCCACAGCAACACAGGATCCGAGCCACGTCTGCAACCTGCACCACAGCTCACAGCAACGCCAGATCCTTAACCCACTGAGCAAGGCCAGGGATGGAACCCCCAACCTCATGGTTCCTAGTCGGATTCGTTAACCACTAAGCCACGACAGGAACTCCCAGTCTTTTCTCCTTGACCGGGCCTTTCTTGCTACACTTGACTCTCAACACATCTTCTTGAACTTCTCTCTTTGGGCTTGGCTTCTGTGACAGAACATTCTGCTTGTAGCTCCCCAATCATTCCTCCTCTGTCTGCCCTTTGTGGGCTCCTCTTCCTTCTGCTCCTCCCTTCTTGAAACTTTGTCCCTGGCACACTGCTCTCCTCATCCTGCATACTTACGTAAGGCACCTTTGGCCCTCATTCCGGTTTCAGTTAACATGTCACCACCTCTGTGCTGAGGACTCTCTATCTGCACAATCAGATATCCAGGTGCCTGCTGACCACCTCCAACTCAGCTTCCTAAACAGAATTCATCAGTGTTTCCTAACCTGCTCTGCATTCTGTATTCCCTAGTTCCAGTGGTGACCACACCATGCACATAGTCATCTAAGCCAGGGCCCTGGGAAACATCCCTGAGTCTTTCCTCTCCCTTACTTCCTTATCCAGTCCATCAAGTACTGCTGACATAACTTCCACATATTTCCCCTCCATCCTTTCTATCACTGGCCTGGTTTGAGCCCTCCCAACTGGCCAACTGCGATAGCCTCCAAGACGGCTTCCCTACATCCACTGTCTCCCACCAGCCTGACTGTCCTCTATATTGGCCACTTGAAAGAGCATTCTACAATGCAGATCTAACCGTGTCACCCCCTTGATTAAAACCCTTCCATGTTCCCTACCTTCAGGGTCAAGTTTCTAACCCTTAGTTGGGCCCCTGTGGAGCTCCCTAGTCACTTGCATTTTATGCTCCAGCAAGAGCAGACTATTTGTAATTTAACATACAGATCAGGAGTTCCCGTCATGGCGCAGTGGTTAACGAATCCGACTAGGAACCATGAGGTTGTGGGTTCGGTCCCTGCCCTTGCTCAGTGGGTTAACGATCCGGCGTTGCCGTGAGCTGTGGTGTAGGTTGCAGACGCGGCTCGGATCCCGAGTTGCTGTGGCTCTGGCGTAGGCCGGTGGCTACAGCTCCGATTAGACCCCTAGCCTGGGAACCTCCATATGCCGCAGGAGCGGCCCAAGAAATAGCAACAACAACAACAAAAAGACAAAAGACAAAAACAAAAACAAAAAAAAAAACCATACAGATCATACTATTTCTTGACTTCCTTCATTCATTTGATAAATATTTATTGAGCACCCACTACGTGCCAAGCTCTGATATAGGTGCTGGAGCCTGGGAGTGAATAAAACAGACAAAAATCCCTGCCTTCTCAAAGGTTACCATCTAGTGAGGAGGGAGACAAGCAATAGACCAAATAAGTAAAATGTAGGGTATATTGGTTGGTGACAAATGCTAGGGGGAAAAATAAATCAGGGAAGGAGGATAAATGTTGGGGGCAGACAGGTTGCAATTTTAGGTAGGAAAGACAGGGGGTGCCTCACTGAGGCGGTTAACATTTGAGCAAAGACCTGAGGGAAGCCAGAGAGCCAGAGCCAAGAGTAACATTTACTTCAAATCCCTGAGGCAAGAATTTGTGGCATGTGTAGAAAAAGCAAGGAGACCGGTATGGCTAGGTTTTTTTGTTTTGCTTTTTTAGGGCCGCACCCGCGGTGCATGGAAGTTTCCAGGCTAGAGGTCGAATCAAAGCGACAGCTGCTGGCCTATGGCACAGCCACAGCCACAGCCACACCGGATCCAAGCCGAGTTTTTGGCCTACACCACAGCTCACAGCAATGCCTGATCCTTAACCCACTGAGCGAGGCCAGGAGTCGAACCTGCAGCCTCATGGATCCTAGTTGGGTTCGTTAACCACTGAGCCACGAAGGGAACTCCCAGTATGGCTAGATTGAAGTAAAGTGTCAATACCTTTGTGCCTGAAACCTGAAAAGCCCTTTGCTCTTTCTGACCATATGCAACACATATTTCAAGGAGCACCTTCTCCTGGAGGCCTTCCTCTCACCAAAAGCTCTTAATACCCTGTACACAGCTCTGACACTGCCCTTACCACACTGTGGTATGATGATCTATATTTGATCCATCTCCTCCACTGGACAGGGAACTCTCTAAGGACAGGATCTAATTTATTGAACACCTGGCCCTTAGACTGAGGCTCAGATATGAAATATTTCTCCAAGGTTACAGAGCTCAGTAGCAGCGGAGCTGGCACTGAGACCCAGGTCCACTAGAGGCATCTTTCAGTGAGGCACCTGAGAAATTCTTGTTGCCGCACTTTGGTTATCCCTAGCCCCAAAGAATAGCTCCTTCTACGTCCCTGCAATGAGGACGTTACCCACCCCGCCCCCTGCCCCAACCAAACATACATACGCACACATCCACAAAGTTTTGCTGAACAAATAGTTGAATGAATGAACCAGGAATGAAGCAAGCCAGTACAATGCCCTGGCCATATTTCTCTGTGTAGATATGCTCAATAACCAGCTGCGCCTAGCCATGGACATGCGGGCCGCCCAAATGGCCAAGCTAGAGGAATCCTGCCGCATGGCCATGATGTCTGCCATGGCCAATGCCAACAAATTCCAGGTACGTACGGCCTGAGGCATCCAGGGTACCGGGCTCTCCCCAGTCCCCTGAACAAAGTCCTGGGGAAATCTTAACCACATCTTTCCCCTTACAACCTTTCTCAAATCAACACCAGTCCTCTCATCTACCTGAGGACTTGACCCTTGCCCACCTCCAGACTCAGGATGACCTGCGAACAGAACACTGCCCTCCCTTCCCCAGCCTCTCGGTCTAAGGGCTTCCAGGTGGCAGGGACATCCCTGCCCATTCGAACTCTCCCACCTTAAGTCACTCTAAAGCCACGCAGTATCTGTTCCTTCTCGCCCTAAGATGGAGGACCATGTCTCCCCATCCCCTGTGACGGAGAGTTTCCTGAGGCTGGGCATCCAAATACTCACATTTGGGGGCCCCACCAGGTAGCTGAGGTGGCCGAGCGGCAGCGCCGTGAACATCAGTGCCAACAGGAGGCAAACCTCACGGAGATCCAAAACCAGATCACGAGTGACTTACTGACTGAGAACCCCCAGGTCGCCCAAAATCCTGTGGCTCCCCACAGGGTCCTGCCCTATTGCTGGAAGGGCATGACTCCAGAGCAGCGAGCCGCCATCAGGAAAGTACAGGAGGCGCAACGCCATGAAAAGGAGGCACAGCGCCAGGCTGAACAAGCAATGGATTCCGAATGGGAAAGCCAGGCCGAGCGCCTGGCCAGGGCAGCACAGGAGCTAGAAGAGCAGGAGAGGGAGCTGTGTGCCGAATTTCGGAGGGGGCTTGGCTCCTTCAACCAGCAGCTGGCTAAGGAGCAAAAAGCCCAGTGAGTTCTAGGGGGTGGCAGCAGGGATGAATGCCAAGGGAGGGTGGGGACGGATGGCCAGGGCCAGGGAGAGAGGGAAAGCCCATCAGCTGAGACCTCTGAATTTCTTTCATAGGCATAATTACCTGAATTCAATAATCTACACCAATCAACCTACAGCCCAATATCACCTGCAATTCAACACCAGCAGCCGCTGAGCTCAGGATGGTCATCTCTCCCTCCTCCCCCATCAAGCTCGCAGAGGCTAAGAGTCAGAGAGTGAAATGCTGCAGATCCCCTTGGCCGATCCATTAGTGGTGGGAGAGAGCTGAGCCAGTTTGACCCTACATATTAAAGTTAGTCACGAAAATCAAGGCCACGTGTTATAAACAGAACACAAAAAGAGTGAGGTGCTGACTTTCCCACCCCACCTCTGGGCTTTGAGCATCCAAGCCTGCCAGAGTTTTCATCCATTCACCTTTCCTTCCCACGCCAGCTCTCCCAGCACACAGTGCTGCTCACTCCCCTGCGAGAAAGAGACTTTATTAGGCACAGAGGGTGACGTGGGCAGAGGTTACAAAATGGCTATTGGACTTCCTCCCTCCCACGCTGGAGTACAGTACTCCAGGAGGAGGAGGGACAGAAGAGCATGTGTTTTCTCTGCCCTGCCCTCCCCCTTCAAGGCTGCATCCGGATGGCCCCATCCAGCCGGATGACCTCTCCATTGAGGAATGGGTTCTCGATGATGACCTGCGCCAGATGAGCATACTCAGCAGGGTCTCCCAGTCGGCTGGGGAAGGGCACCTGGTTGGCCAGGAAGTTGCGCACTTTATCTGGGAGGGTGTTCAACAGCGGGGTGCCAAATAGGCCTAGACAAGACAGCCGGAGTCAGAGACCACCCTTCATATTTACCTGGTCCCTCCTTACTTTAACCCTACTTGTGGTGCTTCCCTATGCCCAGAGATGGAAGGGAAGGCTACTGCTGTTTAGGTGGTAGATAACTTCCCCTCTCATTGCCCAGGGATCCCACCCAATCCCAAGTGTGGCAGGGAGGGGATATGTCTACCTGGAGCAATGGTCATCACCCGGATGCCCATGGGGGCCAGATCCCGAGCAATGGGCAGTGTCATGCTCACTATGCCCCCCTTGGAGGCAGAGTATGCAGCTTGTCCAACCTGGAGAAGGAGCGGAGGTCATAGGGGGCAGGGCCCCAACAAGTCACCGAGGCACAAGCCTTGCCCCTGCTCACACACCTGGCCCTCAAAGGCAGCTATGCTGGCAGTGTTGATGATGACCCCACGTTGGCCTCCCTGGTCTGGTTCATTCTGGCCCATCTCGCCAGCCACTAGGCGGATCACATTGAAGGTGCCTGTGAGATTCACCTGGAGGACCAGTAGAGACAAGGTGTAGGACCTGGGGCAGAGGCAGCCCTTTGTCCCCTAAAAGCTGTGGGGACACCCACAGCCAGATACTTCTTACTAATACCCCTGGAGAACCTCTAAGGCCTTACATTGAGAACTCGCTGAAAGTCCTCCAAGGTATGGGCCTGGCTCTTCTTTAAGTTGTATGTCTTGCTGGCCACTCCAATGCCTGCACAGTTGACTGCCACATCCACGCGGCCAAACTTTTCTTTTGCTAGAGTCAGGGCTGCTTGCACGTCCTTCTCTGAGGTCACCTTCAAAGGGAGAAGTGGAGAAGATGTTCATCTCCCACCACACACAACACACACCACTAAACCTTGGGGGGCGGGGCGGGGGGGAAGGTCCAGGCTTTAAGTGACAACAGAAATGTATAAGCAAGGCAGAAGCCAAAAGAAATAAAGCTTGAGAATGGGACAAAAGTGAAAATGCTAGGCACTGTAGAGCAGTGTTTCAAAACATCTTTGAAATCTATGCCCTTTTTTGATAAATTCACATGCCCCTGGAGATTCTCAGCTGCTGTGGATCAGAGAAGTTTTGAGAATTACTGATATGAAGATAAACTAGCTTTTTTGCACCCCTGCTAAGATGATTTCATGCAGCTTTACTTCTTTCTCTCATGAAAAGCTCATCTTCGACTTTATAAAATTACAGGAAACAATATGCATTTTCAAACTATACATACCTCCTGAAGCAGATTCTGATATGTCTAATCCTCAACCCCTCGTTATGAATCCCAGCTTCAGAAATCCCTTTATCACAGGTGTTTGTGGATGGCTCAGGCCAAAAGGAAGAAGTAGATGGGCCCACTGCCCACATAGACAGGACCCTTATGAAAAGAGAGCCCATGGGAGAGGTGAGGTAACCCCACTTACGTCGGCTGGGGCAAAGGCGCAGCTCTTCCCTAACTTCTTCGCCTGGGCCTCCCCATCTGAGTGGGGCAGGTCCAGAAGTACAGCAGAAGCCCCCTGCCCCACCAGTCGCTCCGCCGTGGCGAGGCCTAGGCCCGAGGCTCCACCGGTTATTATAGCCACCAGACCCTGTTAAAGGGGGCACCGTCAAGAGCTACACTGTACAGACCACCCCCTCCCTTGCATCTGCCCATTCTTCAGGCTTCTTGGAGGGAGGTTCCCGGTCACCCCTGCGGTGTGACCCAGGTGTCCTCCTCACCTTACCGATGGGACCTCTGGGGTCTCATCCCCAGACAACCCACCCAGTCACCCCCACTTGCACGTGCCCTGGAGAGTTGACCTTCACCTCCCGAGCCCAACCGCAGCGACAGAAGGCCTAGATAAGCCTGACCTTTTCTCCCAGTACCGATCTCTTCCTCTTAGTTCTACGGCCGCGCCATCCCAGCCGGGGCAGCGGGGCAAGCAGCAGGGGAGAAAACCCAGTTACCTTCACGCTGCGACACGCAGCAGCCATCTTGCCTCTCCACAGGCAGGACTGCCAGGCGCTCGCTGATTGGCCGAAACAGAGCGGCGGGGCGGGGCGGGGCCAGCGAGGCGGGTGGTCCTTGCGCGGGACTTCAGGCGTTTGCCAGCGACTAGCGTTCCTGGTCGAAAGGGCCAGGCCCAGGCCAGGTTCCCACCCTCATCCTCGCCCCCTCCCCGAGAGTTATTTAACTTGGACTTTTTGGCCAGGCGGCCAGCTCCTCTCGGAGGAGGGGGACTGGAGGATGAGAATGTGTCCTTTGCTCAGAAAAAAGCCTCCATTCAAACATAAACAAAGCTGCAAGACTCATATGCCAGGCACTGTGCTGGTCACTGGGCATACCCAGGGTAAAAATAAAAGGTTCATGCCTTCCAGAAGGGCACAGTTCAGTCGGATAAAGAGATAATTACAGTACAGACACAGATGAAGGAAGGGACAGAGAACCAGATTCTAGAACCCAGACATGAATATCTCAAAATAGAGATTCTGAGAGCCATATGTAGAGAAATAGGTTGAGGAAGAGGTTGAGAGGAACAGAGATGCCCAACAAGATCTCAGAGACAAGAATGTGGAGAGCCATTAAAAGACATCCTAGGAGGAGTTCTTGCTGTGGTGCAGCAGAAACGAATCCGACAAGGAACCATGAGGTTGCGGGTTTGATCCCTGGCCTTGCTCACTGGGTCGGGGATCCAGTGTTGTTGTGAGCTGTAGTGTGAGTTGCAGACGCATCTTGTTTCAATTCAGCTTTTGCTACCTCTTCTGTGTCTAACCTATTTTAAACCCCAAAGCTCAAATCATATATTTCAGATTGAACCTCAACCAGAGACTGTCATTTAAGATCCATTTGGTCATCCTGGGACATTTTTCAACTAGTATCCCAATTAGAATCTTGAGCTTACCTAATCTACCTAGTCTGACTTCTTTCTATATTTTTCCCCAAACCAAGGCCTTCAGACCATAAACCTTAGTCAACATTTTCAGCCTCATTCAGCTGTATGTTTCCTCTATCTGAACTATCTCCCTATGTGCTTTTCCATCCAGGAAGACCTCCCTCCGGGCCTCCCGGTTTTTGTTTTTGTTTTTTGTTTTTTGTTTTTTGTTTTTTTTGTCTTTTTGTCTATTCTAGGGCCACTCCCACAGCACATGGAGGTTCCCAGGCTAGGAGTCTAATCAGAGCTGTAGCTGCTGGCCTACGCCAGAGCCACAGCAACGAGGGATCCGGGCCGCGTCTGCCACCTACACCACAGCTCACAGCAACACCGGATCCTTAACCCACTAAGCAAGGCCCAGGGATCGAACCTGCAACCTCATGGTTCCTAGTCGGATTCGTTAACTACTGAGCCATGACGGGAACTCTGGGAACTCCCTAACTGTTGACAACCACCACACTCTTTTTTTTTTTTTTTTTTTGTCTTTTTAGGGCCACACCCACGGCATATGGAGGTTCCCAGGCTAGGGGTCGAATCAGAGCTGTAGCTGCTGGCCTACACCACAGCCACAGCAACTCGGGATCCAAGCCACATCTGTGACCTATACCACCGCTCATGACAACACCAGATCCTTAACCCACTGTTCAAGGCCAGGTATTGAACCTGCATCCTCATGGATGCTAGTCAGATTCGTTTCCGCTGAGCCACGATGGGAACTCCAACCACCACCACACTCATTGTTAATGCACCGTATTCACCAAAGAAATGATTTAGTACCAGATTCACAATCTTCCTGATGGCATGAAGTCCCCCCAGCAGTCTATACCACTCTTTGCTGAGCTAAGATGTCCAAGCCACAGAGGCCTCTTAGTGTCTATCTTTGAATTAGCTATTCCCTCTGCTTGAAATGATCTCCCTCTGACCTTTGCATAACTGTGTTTGTTGCTATTGTTGTTTGTTCAGCCATTCAGAACTGAGTTTAAATGTTACCTCCCCTCCTTGACCACTCAAATTGTAAGCCACCTAGTTACTATCCCATTGTGTTGGAGAAGGTCATCAAAAGGACCTGACCTCTGGTTGACCCCAGAGCTGGACCCAGGCATTGGGAAGTGCCTTACTCCCTCCCCTTGGAATACATGTTCCACCTACCATTTCCATAGGCAGAGATATTTCAAGGATACAGCCTTGAGTGTGTAAGATGTTGGGGGTTTGGGGGGGGGGAGTTGGAGGGGGTTGGCCTTGCCCGTGGCATATGGAATTTCCCGAGCCAGGGACTGAACCTGAGCCACAACAATGACCTGAGCCACAGCAGTGACAATGCCAGGTCCTTAAACGGCTGAGCCACCAGGGAACTCCAAGAGAGTAAAGTGTTGTTGAAACTATCTGGACTAAATATTTGACTGAACACCGTTAAGACCTCTATATAAGCTTTTAAGATTCTGGAAGATGGGAATGGAGATATACTTGTCTTTCAGCCACCGAATATAAACCTTTTAAGTTACTTTGCAATTATATCTGCCACCTACCAATCTGGAGTGATTTGCCTCTTCAGTGTCTCCTTGCCCTCCGTGTTCAGGGGCCATTTTTTTTTTTTTTTGGTCTTTTTGCCATTTCTTGGGCCGCTCCTGCGGCATATGGCGGTTCCCAGGCTAAGGGTCAAATCGGAGCTGTAGCTGCCAGCCTACGCCAGAGCCACAGCAACGCGGGATCCAAGCTGCGTCTGCAACCTATACCACAGCTCACAGCAATGCCGGATCCTTAACCCACTGAGCAAGGCCAGGGATCAAACCCTCAACCTCATGGTTCCTAGTTGGATTCGTTAACCAATGAGCCACGATGGGAACTCCCAGGGGCCATTTTTGAACTAACATATTGTGTTCGACTTCTCTGCATAGCACTTACAGATTTGTTTGTTTGTTTGTTTGTTTGTTTTGGCTGTGCCCACAGCGACTGAACCCACACCACATCAGTGACAATGCTGGATCTTTAACTGCTGGGCCACCAGGGAACTCCATCATCTTTTTTTCCACACTTGGAACCAGGTGTGTTTTGGAATTCAGAATTTTTTCAATTTTAGAAAGGAAGACATATACCCTATATTACATAACTGGTTGATCACTTCTTCCTCCTAGAAACCACCCCTTGGTTTCCGTGACACCTCACTTTCCTGGTTCCTCCTACTTTCCTGTTTCTTCTTGGTCTCCGCCTTCAGTCCCTTTTCTGGGGAGCTCACGCATATCCTGGGTTCAATACTGCCCCTGTGCTGAGGATTTCACAATCTCCAGGCTCACCTTCTCCACTGAATTTCAGAATGAGATAGCCAATCATTTGCTGGTTCTCTACACCAGATGTCCCTCAAGCACCTCCAACACATGTCTAAATTAAACTCAATCATTGCCTCCAACATCTGCTCTTTCTCGGTTGGTAACAATACCATCTTCTTGGACACCCAAGATGAACCCTGGGACTTCATCTAATCAATTGCCAGATTGTGTTGATGTAACTCCTCTATACTTTTTTTTTGCCTTTTATTTTGGGGAGGGGCACACACTGACAGCATATGGAAGTTCCCAGGCTAAAGGTTGAATGGGGTCGAATGGGAGCTGTAGCTCCCGGCCTAGGTCACAGCCACATGGGATCCGAAAGTCTGCAACCTACACCAAAGCTCACAGGCAAGCCTGATCCTTTTTTTTTTTTTTTTTAAGGGCCCCACCAGGGCATAAGGAGGTTCCTAGGCTAGGGAGTCAAATTGGAGCTACAGCTGCTGGCCTAAGCCACAGCAATTCCAGATTTGAGCTGAGTCTGTGACCTACAACACAACTCACAACCAATGCCGCATTCCCAGTCCACTGAGCAATGCCAAGGATGGAAACCGCGTCCTCATGGGTCCTAGTCGGGTTCGTTACCGCTGAGCCACAAGGGAACTCTGCAAGCTGGATCCTTAACCAACACTGGATCCTTAACCAAGGCTGGGTCCTAAACCCACTCAGCAAAACCAGGGATGGAACCCTCTGCTTCATGGATACTAGTCTAGTTTGTTACCACTGAGCCATGATGGGAACTCCAGAATTACCTCATGGTTTGCACATCCACCCCAGCAGAAGAGCTAGAAAGCTGGGCTTAGTGAAGCCATTATAGGACCAGTTGGGTTGGTTGGGGGCGGGGCGGGGGGGCGGTGTTGCTTTATGGTGGGTTTTTTTGGATTTGCTCGTGTGTGGGTTTTTTGTTGTTGTTTGGGTTTTTTAATTTGTTTTGTTTGTTTGTTTGTATGGAAGGAGGTGAGGAGTGGGAAGGAAATGACAGTATTGTGTCGATATGGAGGTCAAGGGCCGCAAAGAGGACGGAAGCAAGGGAGGAAGTGGGGAAGGAAGGAGAAGGGATGTAGACAACCGGTGGGAAGGCAAGAAAGCTAGCCGGTAGGCAAGAAGCAGAAGAACCAGTAGCCCGCTTGCACCTAGTGACAGCCACCACCCCGCAGGAGGCGGGAGCTGGGAGGAGGAGGCTCCTGGCAATGGGGGCAGCACCATTCTCCTCCCTCTGGGTTCCTCACCACCCCTCATCCACTGGTTCTTTCGAGGCCTCCCAGGTCTCCAGCCCAGGGCTTAGACTAGGTTCTCCAACAACTCCCAAATCACCTCCACGCCCGCCCGAATTAGGAAAGACTTGGAACAGAATAAAGGGCTGTGAGGGAGATGAGTCGTGGGGGAGGAGGGGGCAGGGCCAGTGAACCCCCCCACCAGGGTGACCCAGCAATACCCAGAAGTGGCAGGCCCGCGGGCCATGGGCGCCATTCCGGGTGTGAGGCTTTAGAGGCAGTGTCTGTAATAAGCCTTGACTATGCACCCACTGAAGGGGGCTGGGTAGTCGTCTTCGTCTTTCTCAGATTCCTCAGCAGTGAAGGGGCAACACGAATACTCGCTTTATTTGTGTTATCCTATCAGGCATAAAATGTCAGTAGTAACTGTCGTGCTTAGTGCTTGTGCCCTCCACCCTAGGCCACTTGGGTGACATGTGAGACTGTCCCAGTGGCAGGGATGTGGGACACAGTGGGGGCACCCTCATCCGTCATCACAGGGAGCCCAAAGGTGTCTCAGGCCCTCAAAGAAGGGGCTCGACAGGAGGCAAGATCCCCTTTTATTTCTGCCACTCCCAGGTGGGGAAGAAAAGGCGCCTGCTTTGGAACCAGGCTGCATCCACTTTAAGCAAGTCAACAGATTCAATACGCTTGTTACTAATTCTTTTTCTTTATTTGACGGGTTGGTAGCTGAACCGAAGGATTCACACTAAGATCCCAATACGGGTCTGTCCTACAGTTTTGAGCGTGGGAAGACGAGAGCCAGGACGTGGAAGTAGGGCGGCAGGGGGGCGCAAAAACAGACAAGCTCAGGCTCACTGCACCACCCACTCGCCGTACCTTCCCTCGGGAACCGTGCTCAGCATCTGCGCATGCGCCCTCTGTTCCCCCAGGCCCATCCGGCAGGATCCAGCTGGCCTCCGCGGAGGTGCTGTCTGCGCGTGCGTGTGCAGCTCACCACGTGCTCCCGGTTGTGGGAGTCAGAGTCTTCCATGAAGCTGGCGGTGTGGTAAAGGGTTGTATGAGGCACGATCCATAGTGGGTGGCTCTTAGGGAATGTGGACAAGGCAGCGTGAGACAGCGACAGGTCACAGAGACAGGAGGAGTAGTGCAGCCGGCTGGGATGGTTTAGGCAGGCACAGAGACCTGGGAGGTAAACGGGAATTTGTGGTTGCTCTTTTCTCTGGAATTGCGGTATGTGGTCCCCTGAGGAGGCAGAAAACCAGAGGATGGAAGGGAGTGAGTGTGTTAAAACTGGAGGAAACCCCTCTGGATCCCCTCCTCACATCCCCATGCCGTAGACCAATCAGGTCTAGATCGCCCCCAGATCCCGCCCCAGAAGAAATGGTAAATTTAGACAGTAACCGTTTTGCACCGCACCCAGCGATCCAGTCAGTTCCAGGGGCTCACCCCCATACTCTGGGGGACCCTGAGCCTAAAAGGGGGTCCCAGGAATTTCCATCGTGGCTCAGTGGTAATGAACCCGGCTAGTAACCATGAGGATGTGGCGTTCAATCCCTGGTCTCGTTCAGTGGGTTGGGGATCTGGCATTGCCGTGGGCTGTGGTATAGGTCGCAGACCCTTGGAGCCCCCGTTGCTGTGGCTATGGTGTAGGCCGGCAGCTGTAGCTCCGATTTAACCCCTAGCCTGGGAACCTCCATATGCCACAGGTGCAGCCCTAAAAAATAAAATAAAATAGGAGTTCCTGTCATGGCTCAGTGGTTAATGAATCCAATTAGGAACCATGAGGTTGCGGGTTCCATCCCTCGCCTTGCTCAGTGGGTTAAGGATCCGGTGTTGCCGTGAGCTTCAGCTCTGATTAGACCCCTAGCCTGGGAACCTCCATATGCCGCAGATGCAGCCCTAGAAAGACAAAAAAAAAAAAAAAAGGCACACCATGCACAAAAATAAACTCAAAATGGCTAAAAGACTTAAATATACGACAGGACACCATCAAACTCCTAGAAGAAAACATAGGCAAATAGAAATTAGAGCAAAAATAAACCCATGGGACCTCATCAAACTGAAAAGCTTTTGCACAGCAAAGGAAACCAAAAAGACAACTTTCAGAATGGGAGAAAATAGTTTCAAATGATGCAACCGACAAGGGCTTAATCTCTAGAATATATAAACAACTTATACAACCCAACAGCAAAAAAGCTAATCAATCAATGGAAAAATGGGCAAAAGACCTGAATAGACATTTCTCCAAGGAAGATATACAGATGGCCAGCAAACACATGAAAAAATGCTCAACATCGCTGATTATAAGAGAAAGGCAAATCAAAACTACCATGAGATACCACCTCCCACCAGTCAGAATGGCCATCATTAATAAGTCCACAAATAACAAGTGCTGGAGGGGCTGTGGAGAAAAGGGAACCCTCCTGCACTGCTGGTGGGAATGTAAACTGGTACAGCCACTATGGAGAACAGTTTGGAGATACCTTAGAAATGTATACATAGAACTTCCATATGACCCCACAATCCCACTCTTGGGCATATATCTGGACAAAACTCTATTTAAAAGAGACACATGCACCCGCATGTTCATTGCAGCACTATTCACAATAGCCAGGACATGGAAACAACCCAAATGTCCATCGACAGAAGATTGGATTCGGAAGAAGTGGTATATATACACAATGGAATACTACTCAGCCATAACAAAGAATGACATAATGCCATTTGCAGCAACATGGATGGAACTAGAGAATCTCATCCTGAGTGAAATGAGCCAGAAAGACAAAGACAAATACCATATGATATCACTTATAACTGGAATCTAATAACCAGCACAAATAAACATCTCCTCAGAAAAGAAAATCATGGACTTGGAGAAAAGACTTGTGGTTGCCTGATGGGAGCGGGAGGGAGTGGGAGGGATCGGGAGTTTGGGCTTATTAGACACAACCTAGAATAGATTTACAAGGAGATCCTGCTGAGTAGCATTAAGAACTTTGTCTAGATACTCATGTTGCAACAGAAGAAAGGGTGGGGAAAAAATGTAATTGTAATGTATGCATGTAAGGATAACTTGATCCCCTTGCTGTACAGTGGGAAAATTTTAAAAAATGGGGGGGGGTCCCTGGGGGCAAGGCGGGGTTGCAAGAACTGCTGTGGAGTCACCTCTGTGGCCTGTGAGAACCACTGCTTCCTGGTTGGCCACTGAGATTGAGGAAGACCCCAGACTTCAGACCACCAATCAGGTAGTGCAGGAGATGAGAAACAGCCCAATGGGAGACTGGGTTAATGACTCTGACCTCTGACCCCCAAGGTCCCTGTAAAGAATGGGAAGGGAGACTTTGGCTGCATCCAGCTGCAGGTGTGAAGTCACAGAGGCTCCACATACCTTAAAGCCTGATGCTTCTTATGAATGAGGATCCCTAGGCTCCAGTCATGCTGTTTAGCACGTATATGACAGTTCTGTTTTGAGTGTATTTACTGTTAGTTCTCACAACAACTCTATGAGATAGGAATTACAATCATCTGCAGTGTGCAGATAAAGTTGAGTGCTAAGAAGTTAAGCCACTTTCCAATGTCACGTAACTAGTAAGGAGTCAAATGGAACATTAAACTCTAGGCAGTCTAGCTCCGGAGTGTATAATCTTTTTTTTTTCCCCCTCTATTTGGCCACACCCTTGGCGTGTGGCAGTTCCCAGGCCAGGGGTGGAACCCAAGCCACAGCAGTGACCTGAGCTGCTCCAGTGACAGTGCCAGATCCTTAACCTGCTGAGCCACAAGGGAACTCCCAGAGTCTGTACTCTTTTTTTTTTTTTTTTTTTTTTTGGCATGGCACTTTTCAGTTTATTGCATCTAGAAGTTACACTAGTCCAAGTTTAAAGCAGATCCCAAATGGTTACATTATACAAACTGTGAGGTTTTTAAACTTGTGACAAGGGACAGAAGGGAGATTCTACTCATTGCAAGGAAATCCTCACTTAAGCTTCAGCAAGCCAAAAGCACTTAAAACCCATTAACCTTCAGCTGGTTGTCCTTAACCAGTCCAGTCTCTACAAGGCACTGACATATGTTCTTGCACTGGTCACCGTGTAGCTGAATTACTTCTCCATATTCTGGGTGCTCAATTACAGTGCCATTGCAGGCAAATTTCTTCTTAAATGCCTTCACTAGTTTCTTTTTATCGTAATCATCAGCGATCCCTTGGACAGTAGCAAGGGTCTTCCTGCTGTTTCTCTGCCAGCTTTCTGCCAGCAGAAAGCAGATCATCACCCTTACTTGCATCAGCAAAGGGGCCGAAAGAGTGGAATTTCTGGATAGCAGACATACAATACGATTCCTTTTCCTTGGTGGAAACAGCCTGCTGAAGGCAACGGCAGGAGAAGGCGGGCAGTGGGGACGGGGCGTCAGGAAGCGAGGGGGCTCAAGGAGGAGGCTGCTGAGTCCTTGGCAGCAGCTCAGTGACTGGGGCCCATAGTCTGTACTCAAAAACGCAAGCTAGGAGTTCCCGTCGTGGCGCAGTGGTTAAGGAGTCCGACTAGGAACCATGAGATTGCGGGTTCGGTCCCTGGCCTTGCTCAGTGGGTTAAAGGATCCGGCGTTGCCATGAGCTATGGTTTAGGTTGCAGACACGGTTTGGATCCCACGTTGCTGTGGCTCTGGTGTAGGCCAGCAGCTACAGCTCCGATTTGACCCCTAGCCTGGGAACCTCCATATGCCATGGGAGCGGCCCTAGAAAAGGCAAAAAAACAAAACAAAAAAAAAAACCACAAGCTGTAGACTCTGGGTAAGGGACCAGATAAGAGAGACCCAGTGAGAGGTCGAGTTTGGAACATGTTTCCCGAGTATCTATTCTCACACTATCGTGTTTCTCTCACAGCATTTCAATCTTCCAAACAACCCTCTGAGGAAGGAATTTCTTGCAAGCCGGGGAGATGGAGACAGAGAGGTTCTGTGTCTTGTGCCAGGTTACACAGATAGAGATTGGACCAGGGTGATGAATCAACTTGACTCAGGTAACAAGTTAACCAAGACAAATGGTGAGACTAAAATTTGATCTCCTCTCTTCCAGTCTTGGAGTCTGTATGATTAGGCCACTCAAGGTGGCTGTTCTCTTGCTCTCTAAGCATCCCCAGCTTGACCAGTGCCAGCTGCACCTACATCCTAGTCACAAGACTGACCTTTCTACATACTTGCCCCAGCTAGTGATCATTCTTATGAAAGAGGCGGTGAGGGGCGTGCCTGTTAACTGATGGGCCAATCTGATGTCAGTTCCCCCTATAACTGGCAATCTCCCCTTCCCTCTTGGGAGTGAAGACCTGTTCAGTGCCCTCACTAACATAGGCTGCACTCAGTGGGGTGTCACTCCAGGACCTTGCTCCAGACATGTAAGATCCTCCCTATCCATTAAGCCATTGATGTATCTGTCACTGACTCTGGGCTCCTTCTTTGGCCTTGAAGCCGGGCAAACACAAGGCTTGTGTACCTGTGGAGTACTGCCCATTAGGGTCATTTTACTATTTACATTTTATCCAATGTTTATTTGCTCTTTCTGCAAATATTTGTTGTGCCAGTTGCTCTTGGAGTCACTTAGGGTTTATCAGTGAACAAAACAGATGTCAGTGAAGGTGGAAATTGATAAAGATCAACAGAACAGAGTTCCCGTTGTGCCTCAGCAGGTTAAGAATCCAACTAGTATCCATAAAGATGTGGGTTCAATCCCTGGCCTCGATCAGTGGGTTGGGATCTAGTGTTGCCCCAAGCTGTGGTGTAGGTCACAGATGTGGCTTGGATCCCAAGTTGATGTGGCTGTGGCATAGGCCAGCAGCTGCAGCTCTGATTCGACTCCTAGCTTGGGAACTTCCATATGCCAAGATGTGCCCTTAAAAAGAAGAGAAAAAAAAAGATCAACAAAACAAAATATTAGTTAAAGCAGTGAAAACAGATATTGTTCAGTAACTACTGACAGAAGGGGAAAGAGCTAAGCTCCATTCCAATTTGTCCAGAGGTGACTGGGTGTTTTAAAGGGAGAAGGAAGAGGTTCCCATTATGGCTCATCAGTAAATGTAAAAAAAGAAAGAAAAGAGGGAGGAAGAGCAAACAGAGGCTCAAGTAAAGTGAGGGAAGTGAAAAATTACAAAAAGCAAGTAAGAGGGTTGGTCAGTGTAAAAGCAATTGTTACCCCAAAACTGGGTTTACCGATTAGTGAGTGTTGAGCCAAAAGACACAACCAAGTCAAAAAGTGAGAAAGGAGTTCCCATTGTGGCACAATGGTTAACAAATCCGACTAGGAACCATGAGGTTGTGGGTTCGGTCCCTGCCCTTGCTCAGTGGGTTAAGGATTTGGCATTGCCACAAGCTGTGGTGTAGGTTGCAGAGGCGGCTCGGATCCCACATTGCTGTGGCTCTGGCGTAGGCCGGTGGCTACAGCTCCAATTCGACCCCTAGCCTGGGAACCTCCATATGCCGCGGGAGCGGCCCTAGAAAAGGCAAAAAGACAAAAAAGAAAAAAAAAAGTGAGAGAAAGAAGGATTTATTATTTGCAGCAAGTAAAGAGAACACTGAGTGTTGCCGAAACTCAGCCTCTGTCCACCAGCGCTGAATACAAACTTGGAGAGAGAGGGGGGCTTGAGCAGAGGAGAATTCAGCATAGGATTGGGGCAAAGGTCAAAAGAATCCAAGCTTTAGTTGAGGTCATGAGAGTTAGATAATGTCAGTATCATCATCCCTTAGAATCCAGATGATCTGGTGGTTGAAAGCTTGAGAGGGGTCTAAATTCTGCAGAACAGCTCAAGAAAATGCTTCAGGCTAATCTTTGTCCTTAACACAGAACCGGGGGTCTTTACAACTGATTTATTTTCTTTGCTATTATTACTTCTTTCACCTGATAACAGCCATTTGTTCTTTTGTTCCCTAAAGATCCTCATTACTGAGACCTGTTCAAGGGCACGCATTGTAGCCAGGCTTGGATCCCAAAATGGCTTAAGCTAAAATGTCTTCTCTTTCTCTCTCTCTCTCTCTTTTTTTTTTTTTTTTTTTTTTGGTCTTTTTAGGGCTGCACTGGTGGCATATGGAAATTCCCAGGATGGTTGTCAAGTCCGAGCTGTAGCTGCCGGACTATGCCATAGCCACAGCCACAGCAACACCAGATCTGAGCCACGACTGTGACCTACACCACAGCTCACAGCAACGCCGGATCTTTAACCCACTGAGCAAGGCCAGGGATTGAACCCGTGTCCTAATGGATAACTAGTTGGATTCGTTACCACTGAGCCACATGGGAACACTTTTTTTAAAAAAAATTATAGTTGATTTACAATGTTGTGTTAGTTTCTTGTGTACAGCAAATTGATTTGTATATTCTTTTTCATACTCTTCCATTATGACTTATTACAGATATTGAATATGGTTCCCTGTGCTATACAGTAGGATCATGTTTATTTTATATATAGTAGTTTGTATCTGCTAATTCCAAATTCCTAATTTGTCCCTCCCCCACCCCCTTTCTCCTTTGGCAACCATAAGTTTCTTTTCTATGTCTGGGAGTCTTTTTCTGTTTCATAAATAAGTTCATTTGTGGAGTTCCTGTCATGACTCAGCGGGTTAAGAACCCGACATAGTGTCCATGAGAATGTGGGTTCGATCCCTGGCCTTGCTCAGTGGGTTAAGGATTTGGCATTGCCATAAGCTGTGGTGGAGGTTGTAGATACAGCTTGGATCCTGCATTGCTGTGGCTGTGGTGTAGACTGGCAGCTGCAGCTCTGATTCAACCCCTAGACTGAGACCTTCCCTATACCACAAGTGTGGACCTAAAAAGAAAAAAAAAAGTTCATTTGTGTCATATTTTAGATTTCACATATAAGTGATATATGATATTTGTCTTTCTCTGACTTATTTCACTTAATATGATAATCTCTAGGTCCATCCATGTTGCTGCGATGGTATTATTTCATTCTTTTTTTATGGCTAAGTAGTAGCCTATTGTATATATGTACCACATCTTCTTTATCTACTCCTCTGTCGATGGACATTTAGGTTGTTTCTACATCTTGGCTATTGTAAATAGTGCTTCAATGAACATTGGGGTGTGTGTATCTTTTTGAATTAGAGTTTTATCCAGATATATGCCCAGGAGTAGGATTGCAGGACAATAGGGAAACTCTATTTTTAGGATTTTTTTGTTTGTCTTTTTTTTTTTTTTCTTTTTTTGCTTTTTAGGGCCGCACCTGTGGCACATGGAAGTTCCCAAGCTAGGGGTCTTATCAGAGCTGCAACTGCAGGCCTATGCCACAGCCATGATAACACCAGACCTGAGCTGCATCCATGACCTATGCCCCAGCTTGTGGCAACACTGGATCCTTAACCGGCTGAGCAGGGCCAGGGATAGAACCTGAATCCTCATGGATACTAGTCAGGTTTGTTACCACTGAGCCACAATGGGAACTCTTATTTTTAGTTTTTTAAGGAAACTCCATACTGTTTTCCACAGTGGCTGCACCAGTTTACATTCCCACCAACAGTGTAGGAGGGTTCCCTTTTCTCTACACCCTCCTCATTTGTTAGGTATAGGCTTTTTTACTGATGACCATTTGACCAGTGTGATAAAGTGGCTTCTCTTTGTCAAAAAGCTGGGAGTTCCTGTCGTGGCTCAGAGGAAACGAATCTGACTAGTATCCATGAGGACGCAGGTTCAATCCCTGGCCTTGCTCGGTGGGTTAAGGATCTGGCGTTGCCATGAGCTGTGGTGTAGGTCGAAGATACAGCTCAGATCTGGCATTGCTGTGGCTGTTGTGTAGGCCAGCGGCTACAGCTCCAATTCAACCTCTAGCCTGGAAACCTCCATATGCCGAGTAGCAGCCCTAAAAAGACAAAAAACAAAAGCAATCTGTATCTGGTTCTTTTTCTCTGGGGACCCCCCCCCACCCTATCAGATTACAGTTTTGCCAGCTGTATCTGCTAGCTGGCAATTATCTAAGTTAGGATTATTCTGTCCTCTCACAGTTACTGGGAGTCTAAGGCCCTATCCTCCATTTCAAAGGAATGGCTCTTAGGTCCTTAAGAAAGATGTTGTGAATCTAGGAGATACATGTACATCTCAAAGAGATGGAGGAATTCACAACTGTAAGCCCCTTTTAGTAAAAGAAAGGGAGGTCAGGAGCCTATCATCAAATATTGGCTAGAACAAATGGTAGCTTCTTTTGACAGCCCTGAGCTTTTTCAGACAAGAACTCAAAAGGGGGCTGAGTCATAGCAGGCACCCAGCCTTGGGCTGTCAGAAGTTAGGCTAGGAGTTCCCATTGTGGCTCAGTGGTTAAGGAATATGACTAGGAACCATGAGGTTGCGGGTTTGATCCCTGGCCTTGCTCAGTGGGTTAAGGATCTGGCGTTGCCTTGAGCTATGGTGTAGGTCGCAGACGCGGCTGGGATCTGGCATAGGCCTGCGGCCGCAGCTCTAATTAAACCCCTGGCCTGGGAACCTCCATATGCCGTGGGTGGGAAGCAGCCCTAGAAAAGACAAAAAAAATAAATAAAAAATAAAAAAATGAAGTCAGGCTAACGTTTGGTCAAGTAGGGTAGGGTGCTGTTTGGATGGAGTGTTTCCTGTTGAGAGTTTTTGCAGTTTTCAAGGGAGGTAGAATCAACAATAAACATGCAAATAAGACTCTCAGGGATAGTGATGGTATTGAAGACCTGGGAGACTTGGAGAAGGGGTTGACCATACTGGTGAACTGAGAACCCAGATATGCAAAGGTCTGGGAAGGAAAGCAGTGTGGGGGGGAGGAGAGAAGAACAAGTGAAAAGCCCTGAGGCAGTTCCAGGCTTATCTCTGCCAGGGCCAGAGTGCAGGTAACACACAGTGAAAGCAGTGTCATGAGGGCAGGGAAGAATGGGGCAATTGAAGTTTGAGGTCTTGGGTAGAGTCAGGGGCCAAGTCACAAGTACTTATTATGTGCCAGCAGTACCGCCCCATAAAGTCATGCAAGTTTTCACTGTACAGGAGGACACCTTGTGCTGAGAGGGGGAGGATGGATGGGGGAATCTTAAAGTCAATAGTTCTTAGGAAGCTCACCCAGCCATGTAGTGTATCCTGGTGTGGGGCTGCAGCAGCCAGGAGAGAGGAAGGCCTCCTTCCTTCCTTCCTTCCTTCCTTCCTTCCTTCCTTCCTTCCTTCCTTCCTTCTTTCTTTCTTTCTTTCTTTCTTTCTTTCTTTCTTTCTTTCTTTCTTTCTTTCTTTCTTTCCTTCCTTCCTCCTTCCTTCCTCCCTTCCTCCCTCCCTCCTTTCCTTCCTTCCTGCTTTCTCTTTCTTTCTTTCTTTCTTTCTTTCTTTCTTTCTTTCTTTCTTTCTTTCTTTCTTTCTTTCTTTCTTTCTTTCTTTCTGGCTTTTTAGGGTCACACCCACAACATATGGAAGTTCCCAGGCTAGGGGTTGAATCTGAGCTGCAGCTGCCGAAGATCCTTAACCCACTGAGCAAGGCCATGGATCAAACCTGCAACCTCATGGTTCTGCCAACCTCCCAGGAGCCCTCACACTGGAATCTATCTTGGCTAAAAGATGTGCATGCACGTCTGGGAGGGCCCTGAGTCAGACCAAATATGGGTGCAAAGCCAGACAAAACAAGATGATTGGCCAGAGCGAACCTGGAAAATTGCCCCCATATAAATGATTTAAACTACCCCAAAAGTGCATGACTCCCTCTGAGTTCACTTCTGCACCTTTCCACATATACTTTTCTTCTAATAAATTCTATCCATTTCACAAGATTTCTGTCTCTTTGCTGAATTCTTTCTTCAAGAAAGACAAGAGTCAGGGCCCTGTTTCTAGGCAGTAGTCCCTGGTGGTCTAGTGGCCAGGATTCAGCACTTAGTACCACGAAACAGGTTCAATTCCTGGTCAGGAATGTAAGATGCTGCCACACAGTGCCACACAGTGCACCTACCCCAGATCAAAAGTGCTAGCAAGTGAGATGTGGCTTTTGTGCCAGGCACTGAGCTACTAGTTGCCAGAGTAGAAGATCAGTTCTGAAATTATTGAAGAAGTTGACATCATGCACAATGATTTTGCTGCCTTATTACAGAGCCCTTAGTGGCCACATAGTGGGTGTGTTCAAGCCTGCCATGGAGAAACTGCAGAGACAACTGAACTAGGGGGAAGATGATAATCTGGGTACCCACTGACACTTGAGTGCGACTTCATCCGGGTGAAGGAACCCCTCTTCTTCCTCCTCCTGCAACCTCTCCCCTCTCTCACTTCAGGCTCTTCCTGGGCCTCTCTCCCCCATTCCTTCTGTTTCCTTCAAGGGAACACTTATTGAGAATTCATAATTTGGCATAGTATGTGCAAAAATGTCCTCAGTGACACCTCCAAAATCAGGTAGAGGAAACAGATGAGTTTAAAATAAAACTTATTGTTATTGATTCATACACCTCTGTTTTACAAAAAGGTTTTGAAGAAGCTCTCAGTTCTAAGATTTATCATTTCCTGACACTATACCAGGGTGGACAATAGAACTAAGTTAGGGCAAGATGATAAAAATCCCTTTTATTTATTTTGCTTTAAAAATATTTATATCCTCCTGTTACATAGTTATTGTCTTCCTTTCAAGAAAAGTAGAGAATAATATAAAACGCCCCCAGTTTAACCAGACCTTCACATTTTATTATAGTTACTTCAGATTTGGTTTTTTTAAAAGAGAGCATTAGGAGTTGCTGTCATGGCTCAGTGGGTTAAGAACCCAACTAATATCCATGAGGATGTGGGTCCATCCCAGGCCTTGCCCAGTGGGTTGAGAATCTGGTGTTGCTGTGAGCTGTGCTGTAGTTTTTACAGATGCCGCTCAGATCTGGTGTTGCCAAGGCTGTGGCATAGGCCTCAGCTGCAGCTCCGATTCAGCCCCTAGCCTGGGAACTTCCATAAGCTGTGGATACAGCCATAAAAAGACAAAAAAAAAAAAAAAAAAAAAAGAGAGAGAGAGAGAGAGCATTAACAATACAGTTGAACCCCCCCCCAACATTGTCTTCCTCCTCCAGTGACCACTATCCTAAATTTAGAGTTTTCACACCTATGTAGGTTTCATTCTTCAACTTTATATGAATGTATCCATAACTATTTCATTTTTTTTTCTTTTTAGGTCCACACTTGCATCATGTGGAAGTTCCCAGGCTAGGAGTCGAATTGGAGCTACAGCTGCCAACCTACGCCACAGCCACAGCGACTTGGGATCCGAGCCGTGTCTGCAACCTACTTCACAGCTCACGGGAACGCCGGATCCTTAACCCACTGAGTGAGGCCAGGGATCGAACCCGCATCCTCATGGATCCTAGTCGGGTTTGTTAACCACTGAGCCATGAAGGGAACTCCCATAACTATTTCATGTTATTTTGCAAACATGATATAGTCTTTTTGTTTGTTTGTTTGTCTTTTTAGGGCCACACCCATGGCATATGGAGGTTCTCAGGCTAGGGGTCTAATCGGAGCTGTAGCTGCCGTCCTACACCACAGCCACAGCAATGCCAGATCTGAGCCATGTCTGCGACCTACACCACAGCTCACGGCAACGCCAGATCCTTAACCCACTGAGAGAGGCCAGGGATTGAACCTGCGTCCTCATGGATACTAGTCAGATTCGTTTCCGCTGAGCCACGATGGGAACTCCTAACATGATATAATCTTGTTTTGCATGAGTGGTAGTAAAACCGTATGTCCTCTATGCTGGTCATGCAGCTCTCATGATTCCCTATATTTCCGCAGTGCTCTCCAGTACCCAGAGGACATTAGGGTCCATTATTTGTGTGTTCCTCACATAAGCTTCTTTAGAAGACAGAACAAGTGTTATGATTCCCCATTCAACTCAAGAGGAAATGAAGATCCAGTGAAGGGAAGCGACATGACCACAAAGGAGCAGAGGCCCAGGCTCACTGCAGGCTTTCCCAGCTGTGTGGTTTCCATTACTCAATTGCCAGGTAGGTCAGATCATCAAGATGCTAAATTTGGAGTTGTAGGTCCATGAGCTGTAGGTCATAGACTCGGCTCGCATCCCGAGTTGCTGTGGCTCTGGCGTAGGCTGGCAGCTGTAGCTCCGATTAGACCCCTAGCCTGGGAACCTCCATATGCCCTGGATGCAGCCCTAAAAAGACCAAAAAAAAAAAAAAAGAAAAAGATAAGAAAAGACAGTGATAAGCGTGAATGACTGGAGAACATGCCAGTGGGAGGGAGAGGAGAGGAGCGTGGAGATAAGATTAGGAAGGAAGGGTAGACACGGGGGAGGAGAAAATAAAAGGGCAGGAGAAAAAAAAGGGCAGAGCCAGTGTTAGGAGTTGTGTGGCTTTAAATGACTCTCGACCTTGACCGATAAAATTAGGATCGCCTGAGGCACTTCAGGAAACACTGCTACCCAGGACCCACACCCAGAGATTCTAAAGTAACTGGCCTGGGCCTGCCGGGTGTCCTGAGCAGCAGGCTGTTGAAAAGCTCCCCAGCGGATTTTTGAATGTAGAGCCTAGGTGAGGACCATTGAGTAAGCAAAGCAATTTGTCAGGCAGTGAATTGGTTGAGGGGGTGGTACTCAAAGGCTGGCTTGTTAACCTTAATAAGATCTTAGCCCTCAAAGCCTACTTGATAATACAATGTAAATAAGGTATTGAGATCTTAGCCCTAGATTCTTTGGACAGAAATCCGCTAAAATTAAAGAGGTGATAATCCAGTTTCCTCAGTGCTGTTCATACTAGTCTTAGACTGTTTTGTTCAGTTATCAGGGCTTTAGCTTGAAGGGCAGACCAGCAATTTTCAGAATGAATACCAGTAAACCCCCACAGAGTAATAGAATTCATCAAACATTCTCTAAGTACTTCCTTTGTGCAGGGTCTGTGCTGTAGAGAAGTAAAGAGATGGAAAAATCACAATCCTTCTCCTCCAGAAGCTCAGACTAATGAGTAACCAAGAAAAATGCATTTTTTTTCAAGAGCCGCACCCGAGGAATGTGGAAGTTCCCAAGCTCGGGGTCCAATCAGAGCTGCAGCTGCCAGCCACCCCCAGAGCCATAGCCATAGCCACGCCAGATCTTTTAACTTACTGAGCAAGGCCAGAGATCGAACCCACATCCTCATGGGTACTAGTTGGGTTTGTTACGGCTGAGCCACGATGGGAACTCCCAAAACAACACAGTGTGCTAGGTGTCAGAAATAAGTAAGACTTGTGTTTGCCAGGGGGGAGGGGGGAGAGAGGGGGGCTGCTGGGGATTTTGGGGTGGGTAGATGCAGACTATTACAGACTTACATTTAGAACGGGTGGATGATGGTATCCTGATGTACAGAGCAGGGAACTGTATCTAGCCTCTTGGGTAAGAACCTGATGGAAAATGGAAGACAAAAAAAAAAAAAAAAAAAAAAAAAGTCCAAAGCTAGAGGGAACAGAGGGCAGAGAATACCTAACTCTACCTCAGACAGACTAGCAGAGGGGCTCAGAGTGGCCTTCACAGGAGTGCTTCATGAGCTGGGTCTTAAAGGATGAGTAGGAGTTGGTTAAGGTTATTGTTGAGGCTGGGGTTGGGTTCTTTTTTTGGTCTCTTGTCTTTTTAGGGCCGCATCCGCGGCATATGGAGGTTCCCAGGCTAAGGGTGGAATCGGAGCTATAGCTGCCGGCCTATGCCAGAGCCACAGCAACTCGGGATCCGTGCTGCGTCTGCGACCTACACCACAGCTCACAGCAACACCAGATCCTTAATCCACCAAGCAAGGCCAGGGATTGAACCCACAACCTCATGGATACTAGTCGGGTTTGTTAACCACTGAGCCACGATGAGAACTCCACTAGTCAGGTTCTTAACCTGCTGAACCACAATGGGAGTGCCCCGTCAATTTTAAAAATAAGTCTTTTAGGAGTTCCCTTGTAGCACAGCAGGTTAAGGATCTGGTGTTGTCACTGCAGTGGCCTGGGTCGCTGCTGTGGCACATGTTTGATGATCCCTGGCCTGGGAATTTCCACATGTCACAGGCATGGCCAAAAAAAAAAAGTCTTCTAACAACCAAATCTTAATTATTAATTTTTTATACTTTTGTTTTCTATGTGTTTATTTTCTCTACTTCCTTTGTTTCCTTTTTGCTACTACCTTGGGTTTTATCTACTCCTCTTTTTCTACTTACTTAAGATGAAATCTGAGTTTATTGAATTTCAGGCTTTTCTTCTCCCAACACATGCACTCAGGATTATAAAAGTTACTGTAAGGACTGCTTTAGTTGTACCCTTCTAGTTTTGATATATTTTATGCTCATTATCATTCAGTTTTTTAATTTCTAATTTGATTTCTGCATTGACCCTTCTGTTATTTAGTACTACTTAATTTTCCTAGCAGTTCTGGATTTTCTAGTTATAATGTTATTTATGATGTCACATTCTTCTTCTATAATCAGAGGATATATTCTGAATTATTTCAATACTTTGAAATTTATTAAGCTTACTCTATAGCTCTGGGTATGGTTAATTTTGATAAATATTGTATATGCATCTCAAAAAAAGTTTATTCTGTTGTCATTGGCTATAGCATTCTATAGTAGGTCAATTATTAATAGTTTTCAGATCTTTTATGTCCTTCCAGATTTATGGAGTGGGACAGGAGATGTTTGGGTCTAAGTTCTTTTTTTTTTTTTTTTGTCTTTTGTCTTTTTTTTTTTTTGTTGTTGTTGTTGTTGTTGCTATTTCTTGGGCCGCTCCCGCAGCATATGGAGGTTCCCAGGCAGGGGTTGAATCAGAGCTGTAGCCACCGGCCTACGCCAGAGCCACAGCAACGTGGGATCCGAGCCGCGTCTGCAACCTACACCACAGCTCACGGCAACGCCAGATCGTTAACCCACTGAGCAAGGGCAGGGACCGAACCCGCAACCTCATGGTTCCTAGTCGGATTCGTTCACCACTGCGCCACGACGGGAACTCCCTAAGTTCTTATTTTTTTTTATTGAGGTACAGTTGATACAGAATATTATATGTTTCATGTGTACAATATAGTTATTCAGATTTTTTTTTTTTTTTTGCTTTTTAGGGCCGCACTTGTGGCATATGGAAGTCCCCAGGCTAGGGGTCAAATTGGAGCTGCAGCTGTCAGCCTACACCACAGCTCACAGCAATGCCAGAAGCTTAACCCACTGAGTGAGGTGAGGGATCGAATCTGCATCCTCATGGATACTACTAGTCGGGCTTGTTACTGCTGAGCCACCATGGGAACTCCCATGATTCAGAATTTTTAAAGGTTATACTCCATTTATAGTTATTATAAAATATTGGGGAGTTCCTGCTGTGGCACAATGGGATCGTTGGTGTCTCTGCAGTGGCAGGGATGCAGGTTTGATCCCTGGACAGGCACATTGGGTTAAGGAGCTGGTGTTGGTGCAACTGTGGCATAGGTTGCAACTTTAGCTTGGATTCTATCCCTGGCCTGGGAACTCCATATGCCGAATGGCAGCCAAAGAAGAAAAAAAATATTGGATGTATTTCCTGTGTTCTACAATATGTCCTTGTAGCTTACTTATTTTATACATAGTAATTTGTACTTCTTAATTCCCTACCTCTCTGTTGCCCATCCTCTCTCACCACTAGTAACCACTAGTTTGTTCTCTATATCTGTAAGTCTGTTTCTTTTTTGTTATATTCACTGTCATTGTTGTTGTTGTTGTTTGTCTTTTTTTGTCTTTCTAGGGCTGCACCCATGGCATATGGAGGTTCCCAGGCTAGGGGTCCAACTGGAGCTATAGCCACCTGCCTATGCCACAGCCACAGCAACGCCAGATCCAAGCCGCGTCTGTGACCTACACCACAGCTCACGGCAATGCTGGATCCTTAACCCAGTGAGTGAGGCCAGGGATTGAACCTGCGCCCTCATGGATGCTAGTCAGGTTCATTAACCGCTGAGCCATGATGGGAACTCCCAATATACTCACTGTTTTGTTTAGATTCTACTATAAGTGAAATCATGTAGTATTTATCTTTCTCTGTCTGACTTATTTCACTTAGCTTAAGTATATGTTGTTGCAAATGGCAGAATTTCATTCTTTTTTGTGGCTGAGTAGTATTCCTGTGTGTGTGTGTGTGTGTGTGTGTGTGTGTGTATTCTTTATCCATTCATCTATTGATGGAAACAGGTTGCTTCATATCTTGGCTATTGTAAATAATGCTGCTATGAACATTGGGGTGCTAGTTTTCTAACTAGTGTGTTTTTTTGTGGGGGGGGTTGATAAATTCCTAAGAGTGCAATTTCTGGGTCATATGGTAATTCTTTTTTTTTTTTTTTTTTTTGCTTTTTAGGACCACACCAGCAGCACATGGAGGTTCCCAGGCTAGGGGTCTAATCAAAGCTACAGCTGCCGGCCTACACCACAGCTCACGGCAACACCAGATCCTTAACCCACTGATCGAGGTCAGGGATTGAACCCGCAACTTCACGGTTCCTAATCGGATTCATTTCCACTGTGCCATGACAGGAATTCTGATAATTCTATTTTTATTTTTATTGTTAGCCCATAATCAAAACTTTAGGGAGTTCCCTTTGTGGCTCAGTGGTTAATGAACCCAACTAGGATGCATGAGAATGTGGGTTCAATCCCTGGCCTTGCTCAGTGGGTTAAGGATCTGGTGTTGCCGTGAGCTATGATGTAGGTTGCAGATGTGGCTTGGATCCCAAGTTGCTGTGGTTGTGGTGTAGGCCAGTAGCTGTAGCTCCAATTCAGCCCTTAGCCTGGGAACTTCCATATGCCACAGGTGTGGCCCTAAAAAGACAAACAAACAAACAAAAAACTTTACTGAAAAACTGAGGGAGTTCCCGTTGTGGCGCAGTGGTTAACGAATCCGACTAGGAACCATGAGGTTGCGGGTTCGGTCCCTGCCCTTGCTCAGTGGGTTAACGATCTGGCGTTGCCGTGAGCTGTGGTGTAGGTTGCAGACGTGGCTCGGATCCTGCATTGCTGTGGCTCTGGCATAGGCCAGCGGCTACAGCTCCAATTCAACCCCTAGCCTGGGAACCTCCATGTGCTGCGGGTGCGGCCCAAGAAATAGCAACAACAGCAACAACAACAACAACAACAACAACAAAAAGAAAGACAAAAGACAAAAAAAAAAAAAGAAAGAAAAACTGACACCAAAATAGAGTTCTATTGTCTGTCTACCTTACAAAATTAAACATAATTACATTATCTTGGTAGATTAACTAGATTTACTGAACTGATAAGGCTCTCTGCAATAGAACAAAATTCAAGAAGTTGTGTGTGTCCTTAGTGTTGCTTTCTTCTAAATGGACATCATTCTGTGAGTCTGGCCTTCCCTCCTGTTGGCTGGCACAACACTGTTCAACAGCCTACACAAAGCACCACTGTCTGAGCATGGCTGAGAACCATGGTAATCTTGTAGCAACCTGGACATTTTACATCCATAAAGTAAGAATTTGGACTTTGAACCAGCAATTTCTTTTTACATTTTTTTCTTCTCCTTTTCCAAGGAAGGATGCAGTAAATCTCTGTCCAAAGGCATGTTGATCCTTTTGCAAGCACAGCCCTTCCAGATCTCTACTGCAACACCCCTAGCAAGCACCACGTGACCTGGAACTCAGTGTGAACCAGTAATTCTATTTTTAGTTTTTTGGAGAAACCTCCATACTGTTTTCCACAGTGGCTGCACCAATTTATAGTCCCACCAAGAGTATACAAGTATTCCCTTTTCTACACATCCTTAGCAACATTTGTTATTTGTGGTCTTTTTTTTTTTTTTTTTTTTTTTTTGTCTTTTAAGGCCATACCTTCAGCATATGGATGTTCCCAGGCCAGGGGTCCAATCAGAACTGGAGCTGCCAGCCACAGCCACAGCCAACCAGGATCTGAGCCGAGTCTGCAACCTCCACCAGAGCTCATGGCAACACTGGATCCTTAACCCACTGAGTGAGGCCAGGGATCAAACCTGCGTCCTCATAGATACTAGTCGGGTTCGTTACTGCTGAGCCACGACAGAAACTCCTAATTTGCATTTTTCTGATGATTAACAATGTTGAGCATCTTTTTGTGTACTTGTTGGCCATCTATCTGTATGTCTTCTTTGGAAAAATGTCTGTTTTATCCATTTTAAAATCATGTTGCTTTTAAAGTTCTTAGATAATCCATCTTTGTTTTTGGATGCACCCTTTCTTCCAGAGGTAACCGATACTGTTAATTTTGGAATCTTGTGGGAATTCCACTCTAAATATTATGCTGATTTTTATCTTCCCAACTGCTAGTATATGATTTTACTTCTTGTGGTCTGCTATATCTATTACCACCTATCCATATGCCTCTCATATACCAAAATACATTCCAGAATTTTCCTCTCTAATTCTTTTTGTCCTTATGGGATGATGTCTTTTTTTTTTTTTTTTGTAGACACATTTTTAAAGAGTTATAAATTTAAATTTGGAATAGGTGATTTGAGTTTACTTCAAAAATGAAGATTGGAATTCCCTTTGTGGCTCAGTGATTAATGAACCCGACTTGGATCCATGGGGATGTAGGTTCGATCCCTGGCCTCGCTCTGTGGGTTTAAGGATTCGGCATTGCCGTGAGCTGTGGTGTAGGTCACAGATGCTGCTCAGATCCCGTGTTGCTGTGGCTGTGGCATAGGTCATAGATGTGGCTTGGATCCCATGTTGCTGTGGCTGTTGTGTAGGCTGGCAACTGCAGCTCCAATTCGACCCCTAGCCTGGAAACTTCCATATGCCACAGGTGCAGCCATAAAAAAATTTAAAAACTGAAGACTAAACTAAAAGGAAGGTTACATTTAGAATGCATAGACAATAAGTTTCTACTGTATAAAACAGGGAACTATATCCAGTCTCCTGGGATAGACCATAGTGGAATAGAATATAAAAAAAGAATGTATGTTCATGTATGACTGAGTCACTTTGCTGTATAGCAGAAATTGGCACAACTTTGTAAATCAACTATACTTAAAAAAATAAACATTAAATGAAAAATAAACTAGAAGGAACATAAGAATGAATAAACACAACAGATGCTGGCTTAAGAGAAATAGATGAAAAGGAAGAAAGCTTTTTTTTTTTTTTTTTGCCTTTTTGCCTTTTTTTCTAGGGCCGCTCCTGCGGCGTATGGAGGTTCCCAGGCTAGGGGTCGAATCGGAGCTGTAGCCGCCGGCCTACGCCAGAGCCACAGCAACACAGGATCCGAGCCATATCTGGGCCCTACACCACAGCTCACGGCAACGCCGGATCCTTAACCCACTGAGCAAGGGCAGGGATCGAACCCACAACCTCATGGTTCCTAGTCGGATTCGTTAACCACTGCGCCACAACGGGAACTCCAAAAAAAAGGAATAAAGCTTTTAATATAAAAAATAAGTGAACAAATTTCTGGCTTCAACTTGGACATGTAAAGAACCAAAGAAGCCAGTCACCTGGGATCAACCATGATGGGAGATAATATAAGAGAGGGAATGTAGGAGTTCCTATCATGGCTCAGCGGTAATGAATCTGACTGGTATCCATGAGGAGGTTGGTTTGATCCCTGGCCTCACTCAGTGGGTTAAGGATCTGGCCTTGCCATGAGCTGTGGTGTAGGTCGCAGACCAGGCTCGGATCTGGCATTGCTATTGCTGCGGCTGTGGCATAGGCCAGCGGCTTACAGCTCTGATTTGACCCCTAGCCTGGGAACTTTCATATGCCTCGGGTACAGCCCTAAAAATAAAATAAAATTTTTGAAAAGCTAAAAAAAAAAAAAAAAAACAATGGTGTGAACTCATCAGAGAACTGAGATCACAGGACAGATGGCCATCCTGATACCTGGAGAGAAACAAGTGCCTACAGGGAGACACAGGACCAGAGCTTTTGCCCACCTGGGGCAGAAGCCACCAGATGTTACATGAGCAGAAGGAACATTAAACTAGAAATTTTGACAGGTTGCCGGAGGCTGAGTGGAGGCTAGGGAGAGAGAGTGAAGCTTCTAGGGGCTATATTGCTGGTCTTTTTACTCTAGGAACCCCACCAAGCCCTCACTGGAAGGATAAAGGAGAAACTGGAGAAAGCTCCCTTCCTGGTCCCATGGCAGGAGGAGGGAGGCAGTGGCCACAACACCAGACCACTTACACTGCCTTCCTTATCTGCATGGGACAGAGTAAGGCTTCTAGATTGATTGAGGGACAGTGTCCCATGCATGAGATCTCTTAGCTCTTTTTTCTTTTTCTTTCTTTCTTCTTTCTTTCTTTCTTTCTTTCTTTCTTTCTTTCTTTCTTTCTTTCTTTCTTTCTTTCTTTCTTTCTTTCTTTCCTCCCTTCCTTCCTTCCTTCCTTCCTTCCTTTTTTAAATCTTTTTAGGGCTGAACCCGAGGCATATGGAGGTTCCCAGGCTAGGGGTCGAATTGGAGCTATAGCTGCCGGCCTACGCCACAGCCACAGCCACGCCAGATCTGAGCCGGGTCTGTGACCTACACCACAGCCGGATCCCAACCCACTAGGCAAGGCCAGGGATCGAACCCACAACCTCATGGTTCCTAGTCGGATTTGTTTCCACTCCACCACGATGGGAACTCCTGAGATCACTTAGTTCTTTGGGGATCTATGTCCTAAGGTGGTGGTCCATGAACTGCTTCCTAGTCTGTGAAGACTTCGAGTACTTTGGTCTATGTTTACAGGGTATGAGCCCTCTGAAATATTTGGGGGTTACTGACACATAGTCTGAGGTTCTCAGATGTCTGTGAGTCTGTGTCACAAGATATGAGGTCACTGAGATATTTGTGTTTCTTTGTCTCAAGCTTTGAATTCCTTGGGCTGTTTAGGGGTCTGCATTTTATTTTATTTATTTATTTTTCTGGAATTCCACCCTTATTTCCCTTCCAATTCTCAAATGGAGGTGTTTTTTTTTTTTTTTTTTGCCATTTCTTGGGCCGCTCCCGCGGCATATGGAAGTTCCCAGGCTAGGGGTCTAATCGGAGCTGTAGCCACTGTAGCTGTAGCCAGAGCCACAGTAACGCGGGATCCAAGCCAAATCTGTGACCTACACCACAGCTCACGGCAACGCCAGATCATTAACCCACTGAGCAAGGTCAGGGATCGAACCCACAACCTCATGGTTCCTAGTCGGATTCGTTAACCACTGCGCCACGACGGGAACTCCTTTATTTTTTATTTATTTATTTATTTTTTTTGGATATATACATTCTTTTTCTCACATTCATGCTCCATCATAAGTGACTAGATATAGTTCCCAGTGCTACACAGCAGGATCTCATTGCTTATCCATTCCAAAGGCAATAGCTTGCATATTTTAACCCCAGACTCCCAGTCCATCCCACTCCCTCCCCCTCCTCCTTGTCCGATTTGTCTCTTTTCTACTTGGGTTGAGGCCTCTGAGCTCTTTGTGCTTTTGCCATCCAGGGTGTAGGGACTCTCAACCTTTGATGGACTCTTCCTGATGGTCAGGTTTTGATATTCTGTGCATCTGTGTCCCTGACTATGGAGGCTCTGGCATTTTAAGGTTTTTATTCTTGGTTCCTGTTCAGAGGTATGTTTCAGTCCTCTGAGCTGAGCTGACATACAGAATGTGAGGTCACTCAGCTCTCTGGATTTCAGCTCAAGATGACAGTTTATGGGTCTGTATCTTTAGATGTGTGGCATCTACAGTTGTTTGGGGGATTTTGTCATAGAATGAGATGTCTCTGCTCTGTTTGGGATCTATTTCCAGGATGTGCTGCCTCTGAACTATTTCTGGGGTTTTCTCTGGGTGTTATGATGCTTTTGTGGAGATGGGCCATCTAATGAGGATCTTTGAAATGTTTTCAATTTTCTGTCCCACGATCTGATGTTTGCTTTCTTTCAGAGTTTCTGTGTCTCAAGGTGCAAGGTCTCAAATTTGTTTGGGCTTCTGCATCCACAGTATGAGATGTGTAGACTTTGGGGGGTCTATGCCTACCATATGTGGCCTGTGAGCCTCTTGCAGATCCGTGTTCAGGGTGTGTAATTTCTGTTTGCGGGGTCTTGTTTGTTTGTTTTTGTCTTTTTAGAGCCACACCGGTGGCATATGGAGGTTCCCGAGCTAGGGGTCAAATGGGAGCTATAGACACCGGCCTACCCAATAGCCGCAGCAACACAGATCTGAGCCGTGTCTGCAACCTACACCACAGCTCACGGCAACGCTGGATCATTAATCCACTGAGCAAGGGCAGGGACCGAACCTGCAACCTCATGGTTCCTAGTCGGATTCATTAACCACTGTGCCACTATGGGAACTCCAGGGTGTATAATTTCTAATGTGTTTGGAATCTGGTCTGTGATATCTCTGAGCTCTTTGAGTATTTATGTCTGATATGTGAGGTGTCTGAGGTGATGAGTTTCTCTGAGGTTTGGGCAGGTTTTTGTCAGGGTTGGATGTTTCACATCTTTTAGGGGGTATGTGTCTGATGTATGGGGTATCTAAGTTGTTTGCCGGTGTGTTTCTGAGAATGAAGTCTGTGCTATTGGAAGTCTGTGTCCAAAGTTGTTAAATCCCTGTAATTTTGGGGGGGAGTCTGCATCCCAGCATGTGAGGTCTCGGATCTTTTTTTTGCGGGGTCGGGGGGGGGGTTGTTGTGCCCACAGCATGCAGAAGTTTCCAGGCCAGGGATCGAACCTGCACCACAGCAGACCCAAGCCACAGCAGTCACAATGCCAGATCCTTAACCCACTAGGCTACCGGGGAGCTCTGAGGTCTCTGATCTTTGGGGGATTTGTGTTCAGTCTGCGTGGTACCTGTGGGATTAAGGGGTTATGAATTTTGATGGCTCTGTCCATATGGGGAGTTTTGAGATCTTCACTTATTTTTGTCAGGATTTGAAGGCAGAATGATTTGGACAGATGTTTCCATTGTCTCTGATATGCCTAGGTGTCTGTATTCCTGAGTCCAAAGTCTCTAAGATGTTTCAGTGTCCGTTTTTTGTTTTGTTTTGTTTTCCTTTGCTTTTTAGGGCTGCACCTGCAGCATATGGATGTTCCCAGGCTAGAGGTCGAATCAGACCTGCAGCTGCCGGCCTACACCACAACCACAGCAACACGGGATCCGAGCTGTGTCTGTGACCTACTTCACAGCTCATGGTAATGCCGGATCCTTAACCCACTGAATGGGACCAGCAGTCAAACCTCCGTCCTCATGGATACTAGTTGGGTTCATTAACCACTGAGCCACAACAGTAATTCCCCAATGTCTGTTTGTTTTTTAGGGTGTGATGATTGTTATAGTTGGGGTACTAGAAGGAATGAGCTGACGCAATGGAAAGAAGTTGTCTGAGAGTGGGATGCATGAACTTAATGTTATACTTGTTCCAGTTTGGGTGATGATGTCAAGGTTATTTCTGTGGGAGTAAGTGACTGGGATCACTGGAGGAGAGGCAGTCAAGGAAGGCAGGCCAGGTCTCCGTGTGAAGGTGGAAGGGTCATTTAAGTGGAAATGAAATCACTGGGGTGATATTGGAGAGAGGGGTAGTGATCTAGGAGCTAAAATTCTAGAGAAATAAGAATTGGTAGATGACTTCGACCAAATTGGGGCTCTTGTAATATGAGCATTAAAACTGAGGGGCTTGGAGTTCCTGTTGTGGCACAGCAGAAACGAATCTGACTAGTATCCATGAGGCTGAGGGTTCAATCCCTGGCCTTGCTCAGTGGGTTAAAGATCTGGTGTTGCAGTGGCTGTGGGTAGGCCAGCAGCTACAGCTTTTATTGGACCCCTAGCCTGGGGATCTCCAAGCCGTGGGTGTGGCCCTAAAAAGCAAAAAATAAGTAAATAAAAATAAAAAAGTAAAAGAATCTTAGGGGCTTTTGTGGGGAGGGGCAAGATAGGGGTAGAGGAATAAAAGGGTTGTTATGGGATTATATGAAATCATGTGTGTGAAACTTGAAAATTGTAAAGCACTAGAGAATTTAAAGAATCATTCAATAAAAAATTTTTTTTAAACTGAGGAGCTTTAGGATGAAGGGAGAGGGAAATGTTTGAAAGTAATCTCTTATACAACAAGGATTTTAAAAATAACTCTTAGGAGCTCCTTTCGTGGCACAGTGGTTAACGAATCTGACTGGGGGTTCTATCCCTGGCCTTGCTCAGTGGGTTAAGGATCCTGCATTGCCATGAGCTGTGGTGTGGGTCACAGACGTGACTCGGATCCCACGTTGCTATGGCTCTGGCATAGGCCGGCGGCTACAGCTCCGACTAGACCCCTAGTCTGGGAACCTCCATATCTCCATATGCTGCGGGAGCGGCTCAAGAAAAGGCAAAAAGACAAAAAAAAAAAAAAAAAAAAGAAAGAAAACAAAACTCTTGGAGTTCCCTTGTGGTGCAGTGGGTTAAGGATCTGGCATTGTCACTGAAGTAGCTTGGGTCACTGTTGTGGCACAGGTTCAGTCCCTGGCCTGGGAACTTCCACATGCTGCAGGCGTGGCCAAAAACAAAACAAAACCAAACTTTTTTATATTGAAGAAGAAATAATGGACTCTCACCACTCTGCACACCCCTAATGAAATAATGGATCCAGGCAATGGCTATCTAAGGCCACAAAGTTGCAAGAGCAAGCCAGACATACATGCTTCCTGATGGAAGAACTCACAGCACCACCTGTGAAGGATTCTTGCTCCAAAACTGAACATGTAGCAGGTCAATTTATAGATCCAACCACTGGTTTATAGATATTCAGGTGTCAGAGGAACATGTTGAACTAGACCATGGGAAGCAATGAGGCTAATAATCCAGGCTTCCTTCAGGTCTCTGGTTGAGTGCCCCTTCCTCAGTGAGGTTTGCCCTGAAAGTCTCATATAATATAGCAAGCCCTCCCTATCTCAGCCACCACCTGGCATGCCCTCTCCCTTTGCTCTTATTTGCACTCAGTATCATCATCTGAGTGTGTTTATTTCTTTTTTTGTCTTTTTAGGGCCACACCTATGGCATAAGGATGTTCCCAGCCTAGGGTTCGAATCGGAGCTGTAGCTGCCAGCCTATGCCACAGCCACAGCAACGTGGGATCCGAGCCGAGTCTGCAATGTACATCACAGCTCATGGCAACGCCGGATCCTTAACCCAATGAATAAGGCCAGGGATCGAACCCGCGTCCTCATGGATACTAGTTGGGTTTGTTGCTGCTGAGCCACAATGGGAACTCCCGAGTTCCTTATTTTTATTACTTGTTTATTATTTGTCTCTGTCCTGTGAAAAAGTGACATTCACGAAGGCAGGGGCTTTGTCTGGTTGCTGTGTTGTGTGTCCCCAGCAGCTAGAACATGGCCAGAGTTAAGCAGTGTATAAACATCTGTGGAGTGCATGCATGCGTAAATGAATGGATCTGGCAGGGCTAAGAGCAGTGATCCCAGCCTATCTCAGCCCTCATGATAATTCTCCCACCTGCTTTCTGTCCATCAGAAAACCCTTCCTCGCACCCCTAGGATATTAAGGCAGATGTGTGGCTCATGGCTCATCTTCAAAGGCTATTGCACCTTTTGCCATAAAACATACTCCCTCAATCCTAAACACAATAAATATGACTTCTGCTTCTCTTTTCCTGGAGTGGGGGGAAGTAGTGAATAAAATTCTATCAGCATTCTTTAGGTGAATTCCTATTACATAGAGTTGCTTGAGCTGCAATAAGTCCACTGGGGAATTTCCTTTTTTTTTTTAATACTCTAGAACAATTTATATCAAGTTGAAAATTGAGACAAAGTGATGGAAGCATATTATCTAAAGCTGCACTGCCCAATATGGTTGCCACTAGCTACATGTGTCTATTTACATATAAATTAAAGTATTTGACACATGCTACAACATGGATGAATCTTGAGGGCATTATGCTAAGGGAAATAAGCCACTCACAAGAGAACAAATACTGTATGATTCCACTTACATGAAGTGCCTAGAGTGGTCCAGTTCATAGAGACAGAAAGTAGAATGATGGTTGCCAGGGCCTGGGGGAGGGAGACTGGGAAGTAATTGTTTAATGGATACAGAGTTATAGTTTTGCAAGAGGAAAAGTGTTCTGGGAATGGATGGTAGTGATAGCTGCACAACCATGTGAATGTACTTAATACTACTGAACTGTATACTTTTAAAATGGTTGATTGTAAATTTTATGTGTTTTGTGTTTTACCACAATAAAAAAATTAAATAGGGGTTCCCTGGTGGCTCAGCAGGTGAAAGATCTGGCGTTGTCACTGCTGTGGCTCAGGTTGCTGCTGTGACACAGATTCCATTCTTTTTTTTTTTTTTTTTTTTTTTTTTTGTCTTTTCTAGGGCCGCACCCGTGGCATATGGAGGTTCTCGGGCTAGGGGTCGAATCGGAGCTATAGCTGCTGGCCTATGCCACAGCCACAGCAACTCAGAATCCAACCCGCATCTTCAACTTACACCACAGCTCACAGCAACACCAGATTGCTAACCCACTGAGCAAGGCCAGGGATCGAACCCAAAACCCCATGGTTCCTAGTTGGATTCGTTAACCACTGAGCCAGGATGGGAACTCTCACAGATTCCATTCTTGACCCAGGAACCTCCATGTGCTATGGGCGAGGCCAAAAAACTAAATTTAAAAAATTAAAGTAAAAATTCAGGGAGTTCCCTGGTGGCTCAAAGGATTAAAAATCTGGTGTTGTTACTGCTGTGGCTCTGGCTACTGCTGTTGTGCATGTTCGATCCCCAGCCCAGGAATTTTTATATGCTGTGGGCGCAGCCAAAAAAGGAGTAAAAATTCAGTTCCTCAGTCACACTTGCCACATTTAAGTGCTCAGTAGTATTATGTGGCTAGTGGCTACCATATTATATTGGACAGTGTAAAAATAGAACACTTCCATCATTCAGAATGTTTTATTGGACAGTACTGGTCTAGAGTTATGGCAGAACTAAAAGTAAAATCAGCAAGGGATTGGGAATTCCCATTGTGGCTCAGCGGTAATGAACCCGACCAGTATCCATGAGGATGCAGGTTTGATCCCTGGCCCTGCTCAGTGGTTAAGGATCCTGAGCTGCTGTGAGCTGCAGTATAGTTTGCAGATGCGGCTCAGATCTGGCATTGCTGTGACTGTGACTAGCAGCTGCAGCTCTGATTCAACTCCTAGCCTGGGAACTTCCAACTTCCATATGCTACAGGTGCGGCCCTAAAAGGCAAAAAAAAAAAAAAAAAAAAAAAAAAAAAAGAGAGAGAGAGAGAGAGAATCCAACTGTAACGGCTCCATGGCTTGGGTTGTTGTGGAGGCACAGGTTCAATCCCTGGCCTCGATCTGTGGGTTAAGGATCGTGGCATTGCCATGAGCTGTGGTGTAGGTCACAGATGAGGCTTGGATCCTGCGTGGCTGTGGCTGTGGTGTAGGCCAGCAGCTGTAGCTCTGATTCGACCCCTAGCCTGGGAATCTCCTTATGCTGCAGGTGTGGCCTTAAAAAGAAAAAAAAAAAAAAGCCAATAGACTATCTATCTCTCTTTTTTTTCTTTTTGCAAAAACAACAAAATTTAATATCGTTTCAAAGGGATGGGTCTTGGTTTAAACATCCTGCTTTAGAATTTGGAGCCTTGAACATTGCTATATCAGTCTCAGATAACATACTTGTATCTAAGTATATTATGGAGAAAAATGTGGACTTTCCAGGTATTTAGGAACTTTCTCCACCACCTTGTGTTGTAATATTGCATTGAAAGTGCTATATATATATATACAATTTTTTTTTGGCTGTGCCCACAGCATGTAGAAGGTCCTGGGCCAGGGCTCCAAGCCTGTGCCACAGCATCGACCCAAGCTCCTGCAGTGACAATGCCAGATCCCTAACCCGCTATGCCACAAGAAAGTGCTGTCTCTTAATAATAATAAAGGAGTTCCCATGGTGGCACAGCAGAAAGGAATCCGACTAGGAACCATGAGGTTGTGGGTTTGATCCCTGGCCTCCCTCAGTGGGTTAAGGATCTGGCGTTGCCGTGAGCTGTGGTGTAGATTGCAGACACGGCTTGGATCTGGTGTTGCTGTGGCTGTGGTTTAGGCCGGTGGCTACAGCTCTGATTAGACCCCTAGCCTGGGAACCTCCATATGCCATACAATAATAATAATAACAATAATAAAGAAGAGATAAGAATATAGACACGTATCTGCTTATTTTTGCAAAAAGAAACACGGAAAGGATAAACCATAAATGAATGCAGTTGTTCACCACAGGGCCAGGGTGGGCATCTAGGAGCTCTGAAAGCCTCTGTGTTTCTGCCACTTTCAGGGCCGGGTGGTGGACGAGGCAGGGGAACCCTCCCTGGAGGGGACTCTGGGGCTAGCCTTCCACCCTAGACGGGCAGAGGTCCTCTTAGCTCAGCAGTGCCTCCATGCTGCTGATCTGCGCAGGTATGGTTAGAGCAAAGTCTCTTCCCTGCTCCCAGGTGTGAGGTGCCCAGGAGCCAAGGCTGGATGCAGGGAGTGTGCCCAGGGTGGGAACTGCCAGGTTCAGGCTGGCCCAGAGCCCTTGACCTGACTGGTACTGGTTTTTTGTTTGTTTGTTCGTTTTTGTTTTTTGAACTTTTAAAAATTTTATTGGAGTATAGTTGACTTACAGTGTTGTTTTAGTTTCAGGTGTATAGCAAAGTGAATCACTTATACATATACATATATTCATTCTTTTTCCCATATAGGTTATTACAGAATATTGAGGAGATTTTCCTGTGCTATAGAGTAAGTCCTCACTAGTTATCTATTTTTCATACAGTAGTGTGTATACGTTAATGCCATCCTCCTGGAGTTCCCATTGTGGTGCAGCGGAAATGAATCCGGCTAGTATCCATGAGGATGTGGGTTCAACCCCTGGCCTCGCTCAGTGGGTCAGGGATCCTGTGTTGCCATGAGCTTTGGTGTAGGGCCCAGATATGGCTCGAATCCTGTGTTGCTGTGGCTGTGGTGTAGGCTACCGGCTGTAGCTTCTATTCGACCCCTAGCCTGGGAACCTCCATATACCTCAGGTGTGGCCCTGAGAAGAAAAAAAAAAATCCCAGCGTCCTAATTTATCTCCCCCCCACCCCGCCGCGACTGGTACTGTTGACTTCATATTCAGCCCAGTCTGTCCTGCCCCCCTTCAGGGCCTTGAGCAGTGAGGCCAAGACCTGAGGGTTGGGGAGATGGGGGCCCACATCTTAAACACTGAGCGCTTTTAATTCATCCAATCCGTTCCTTACTGAGCAGCTGCACTATGCTAGGTGCTGAGGACAGTGCAGCAAACAAAACAGACATCCACCTCTGCTCCCCAGGAGGCTGTCATTCTGGCAGGGGCAGCAAACAGTGAACAGACAAGTCAGTACATCATGCCAGGGTAATGAATGCCCTGAAGAAAGCGAAGCAGGGAAGTGAAATAGAGAGGACTGAGAGTGTGGCCACTTACTGGTGGTGATCAGGGAAGGCCTCTCTGAGGTGATGCATTAACTGAAACCAGCATGATGACCTGTAGGATCTAGCTGTGCATGGACGTGGGGGATGGGTGTTCTAGGCAGAGGACAGCCAAAGGTCCTGAGTTGGGAATAAGCTTGGCTAGTGACAAGGATCCAAGAAGGGAAGAAATGCTTGGGGCTTGGGTTTTTGTTGTTGTTGTTGTTGTTGTTGTTGTGGGCCAGGCCTTTAGCATGCAGAAGTTCCCAGGCCAGGGATCAAACCCATGCTGCACCACAACTGTGGCAACGCCGGATCCTTAACCCGCTATGCCACAAGGGAACTTCTGGGGCTCAGGGTTTTCCAGGTGTGCACTCCATCTTGGCTCAATCTGGTAGCACGGGGGAAGAAGGAGGAAGGGTAAAGGAGGGAGGGGAGAGGCTCTCCTGGAGCAGGGCAGGGGCAGGTGGTGGTGGGAAGAGCCATAGGCACAGGAGGTAGGTGTGGGTAAATGACATTTAGGTGACTCTGCTGGGAGTGGGGCCAGTATAGAGCTTATCTTTGAGGGCTCTGTGAGGCAGGGTTAGAATAGGGAGATGAATAGGAGGGGTGGGGCATTCCTGGACACTTGGGAGGGCCTCAAGGGGCTACGTCACTTTCCTCCTTCCTTCTCTCCTTCCCAGGGGGAAGCCCTACATCTGGGAAGAGCCCTGGATACCGGCAGCAGGTTCTTCCCTCTCAGTGGATCACTTGACTCTTGCAGTGCATGCCTGGGGCTGCAAGATGGTGGCCTTGGCCTTTGGGAGTGGGAGGGGAGAAGATTCTAGATCAGTTTCTTCTTGCCGTCTCTCTTCTCAGTCAGAGGCACAGACACATAGAAAGGGGCCAGCACAGGCACAGGCTCAGCCCCCAAGTCACCCAGAGATATCCACGTACAGTGACCGTGCATTATACACCCACGGCACACAAACCCAGACATAGGCACAAACCCTCTGACACGTGGCAACAGCAAACAGAGACACATGCAGTCATAGTCTTCCAGAGACACCCAGTATAGTGACCATCAGTCACTCGCAAAGAGCCACAAGTCCCATAGAGCTCCACATGCCATGCAGAGACATACAGCCCATGAGCATAGATATGGGCAGAGCCCACACCGGCTACCACACAGTGATGCCAAACCAGACCTACACAGCCACAGTGACGCAGGTACATACACAAGCAAAGGTGGTGAGAAACAAAGGGGCCCGCAGACTGAGGTCACACATACCCAGAACCAGCCATAGGAATTCTCCTCAAACACGGTGTCAGACACAGGCACACAGAAGGGACTACGGTGACATCCAGTGTGTCTCTTTTTGGGGTGTGGCCACCATTACTGATCACTGACTGGATCTGTATTTTCATTAGGAGAAAGGCTGTAGTGAATTAGATGCAGTAAGAGAGGTGCAGTCAAACAGAGGGATCATAATTATGGACCGTAGAATTCAAGCTGGGTAAGGAGGGAACGGAGGACATGAGAGAGGTGGAAAGGAACAGTGAACAGTGAAACGGTAGTCGGGTCAATCAATTCTGGATCCTAATGGCGTTGAAGGTTGTGACGGTTACTTTTATGGGTCAGCTTGACTGGGCCATAGGGTGCTTCCCGTTCCCTAAGACCTTATGCTCTGAAGGCATAGAGTCCCAAAGGGAGGAATTCTTCTACCAGAAGCTGCATCAGCAATTCCACTGAAATGAAAGTAAAGACTGCTGCCCCAGCACTCTGGGGGTCTTTTCGTGGCTCTGAATCAACAGACAAAGAAGGGAGTTACTGTGCTGGCTGAGGTGACTGATCCTGACTACCAGGGGGACATTGGACCAGTATTCCACAATGGAAGTTAGGAAGAGTGTGTTTTGAATACAGGAAATTCCTTAGCTACAAGCACTTGACCAGTTACAGAAAGGAGGACTGTAGGAGTTCCTGTCTGTGGCTCAGTGGTTAATGAATCTGACTAGGAACCATGAGGTTGCGGGTTCGATCCTTGGCCTTGCTCAGTGGGTTAAGGATCAGGTGTTGCTGTGAGCTGTGGTGTAGGTTGCAGACGCAGCTCGGATCCCACATTGCTGTGGCTCTGGCGTAGGCCAGAGGGTACAGCTCCGATTAGACCCCTAGCCTGGGAACCTCCATATGCTGTGGGAGCAGCCCTAGAAAAGGCAAAAAAAAAAAAAAAAAAAAAAAAAAGAGGACTGTAATCGTGAATACCTCCTCCTTATTTTGTGCTGTAGACTGCATTTTTGTGTCCTTCAAAATTCATATATTGAAACCCTAATCCTCAATGTGTTGAAATTGGGATTGAGGCCTTTGGGAAGCGATTAGGACATGAGAGCAGAGCCCTTGTAAAAGGGATGGAATAAGTGCCTTTTTAATTTTTTGGCCAGGCCCATGGCGTGCCAGGAAGATCCCTCTGGGCAGGGATTGAACCTGAGCCACAGCAGTGACAGTGCCGGATCCTTAACATGCTGAGCCACCAAGGAACTCCTTTTCTGGCGGGGGGGGGGAGAGGGAGGGAGGCGGGGGTGGAATCAGTGCCTTTATAAAAGAAACTCTAGGAGTTCCTGTGGTGGCTCAGTGGTTAACGAATCCGACTAGGAACCATGAGGTTGCGGGTTCGATCCCTGCCCTTGCTCAGTGGGGTAACGATCCGGCGTTGCCGTGAGCTGTGGTGTAGGTCGCAGACTCGGCTCGGATCCCGCGCTGCTGTGGCTCTGGCGTAGGCCAGCGGCTATAGCTGAGATTCGACCCCTAGCCTGGGAACCTCCATATGCCGCAGGAGCGGCCCAAGAAATGGCAAAAAGACAAAAAAATAAAAATAAAATAAAAAAAAAAATAAAAGAAACTCTAGCAGTTCCCATTATGGTTCGGCGGTAAGGAACCCAACTAGTATCCATGAGGATGCAGGTTCGATCCCTGGCCCCGCTCAGTGGGTTAAGGATCCTGAATTGCCATGAGCTGTGGTGTAGGTCGCAGGACGGCTCAGATCCCATGTTGCTGCGGCTGTGGCTGTGGTGAAGGCCAGCAGCTGCAGCTCCTATTTGACCCCTAGCCCGGGAATTTCCATATGCCAAGGGTACTGCCCTAAAAAGCAAAAAAAAAAAAAAAAAAGGAAAGAAACTCTGGAGTTCCCTGGTGGCCTAGCAGTTAAGAATTTGGTGTTGTCATTACTTTGGTGTGTCAGGTTTGATCCCAGACCCAGGAACTTCTGCATGCCATAGGCGCAGCCACAAAGAGAAAAAATGAAACTCCAGAGAGCTCCTTTGCCCTTCCACACAGTGAGAAGATGAACATTTATAAATCAGGAAGCGGGTCCTCACCAGACACTAAATGTGCCAACACTTTGATCTTGGACTTCTCAGCCTTCAGAACCGTGAGAAATAAATACTGTTTGTAAACCCCCCAGCTTATCGTATTTTTATGATAGCAGCCTAAATGGAAGAAGACATTTTGTTATGAATGTGTACGTGAAATATCTTTTTTTCCCTCTCATCCTCTTATCATGGAACATAAGATGTGCTCATTTTAGATCATAGTATTTAAACATTGTTGAGTTCCTTGGTGGCTCAGTGGGTTAAGGATCTGGTGTGGTCACTGCCATGGTGAGGTTTCAATCCCTGGCCTGGGAACCCAGCCAATAAATAAATAAGTAAAGCTCATAATTCTGCTGTATAGCATAGGGAACTCTATCCAATCACTTATGATGGAACATGATGAAGAAAATGTGAGAAAAAGAATGTATAACTGGGTCACTTTACTGTACAGCAGAAATTGACAGAACATTGTAAAGCAACTATAATAAAATTTTTTTTAAAAAAGTGTTATTAACGTCACCTCATAGTATTTTTAACTTACGGGATATCAAGGAGAAGATTAAACGTCACCCAAGGACTTCACTTCCTTCTCTGGGTAAGGAGTTAGTGCATTCTTGGTTTATGAAGGATAGCTAAATCATGTTAAGTAGAAGGATAACCTTGTTGTTATCATCATTTGGGGATTAAATATGACTTAAGGAGATGTGTGTGTGTGCCACGTTGACAAGGGTGGATTTGTGCCATGGGGTGCCCAGATATTTAGTGAAACATTATTCTAGGTGTTTGTGTGAGGGTGATTTTGTCTTTTTTTCTTACGGCCACACCCGAGGCATATGGAGTTTCCGAGACTAGGGGTCAAATCGGAGCTGTAGCCGTTAGTCTACACAACAGCCACAGCAACACAGGGTCTGAGCCATGTCTATGACACCACAGCTCACCGCAACACCCGATCTTTAACCCACTGAGTGAGGCCAGGGATAAAACCTGAGTCCTCATGGATGCCAATCAGATTCATTTCTGCTGAGCCACGAGGAGAACTCCTGTAAGGGTGATTTTGGGTGAGATTAACATTTAAATCAGGAGTTCTTGCTGTGGTGCAGTGGGTTAAGGATCTCCCATTGTTGCAGCTGTGGCATAGGTCTAAACTGTGGCTTGGATTTGGTCCCTGGCTGGGGAACTTCCATATGCTGCAGAAAAAGACAAAAACAAACAACAACAACAACAACACACACACACAAAAAAAAAAAAAAAGGAAAGGAAAAGAAACGAAACATAGAAACATTTAAATCAGTAGCCTGAGTAAAGTAGATTGCCCTCCCCGATGCAGATTGGCCTCATCCAATCTGTCGATGGCCTGAATAGAACAAAAAGGCAGGTGAAACCGAATTCCTCCGCCTGACTGCTTTCTTCGAACTGGGATATCTGTTTTTCCTGCCTTTGTGAACTGAAATAGTGACTCAGTCTTGAGCTTGCTGGCCTGCGAACTGGAACTACACCAACAGTTCTGGGTTCTTAGGACTTCAGGTTTGGATAGGAACTATACCATTGGCTCCCCTGGCTCTTCAGCTTGCTAAGTCACCGCCATGAAGATCTTGGGACTTGTCAGCCTCTGTCGTTGTACAGGCCAGTTCCTTATAAATCTCTTCATGTACATCCTCTTGTTTCTGTTTATCTGGAAAACTCTGACTAATACAAAAAGGAAAGTGAGTTGGAAAAAAGGAGGTGGTGGTCAAAGAATGATGGGTATGGATGGCTGAAGGAGGGTGGGTACAACATCAATGGAGAAGAAGAACTCAGGGAACAGTGAGGCCAGAGGCTTGGAATGTGTATTTTGAATCCACCATCATGTAGATTTTGAAATCCCCAAGATTCTGAACAAGAGAGGAGTTGGAGAGAGTGACAGTGAGCCAAGAAAAGAAAATTTTCAAAACCCAAGGAGGCTTGGTGAGGGATGTGGTAGATGACTGTAACAAAGACACAGAGAAAGCCTTGTAGACTGATGTTTGTGCCTCAAAGGAGCTGGAGGACTTCTTGAGTATGGTCTTGGGACATGTGTGTGTGTGTGCACGTGTGCAAGGACAGCTATATCTCCTAAATCACTGGTATGGGAACTATGAGAGGGAATTCAGTATTCAAGAGAGATGTACTATTGTCTGGGAAGATTCATGTTCCTGCTGAAGCAAGAAGGCAAACTCAACTTTCAGAGAAGAGGTTGAGGATGGAGGGATTCTGCTGATGACTCAGCGTGAGTTCTAGAAGGCAACATCTCAGGAGTTGGGTCAGAAAAGAAAGTTGGGTGATGATTGTTTCCAACCATGATGGAGTAACAAGGACTAGATTTACTTTTACCTTAAACAACTAAAAAACTAGATAAAATATATTGAACAGTGGTTTCTAGACATTAGACAACAGGATGGAGTTCCCATTGTGGCTCAGCAGAAATGAATCTGACTAACATCCATGAGCGCACAGGTTCGATTCCTGGCCTTGCTCAGTGGGTTAAGGATCTGGCATTGCTGTGAGCTGTGGTGTAGGTCACAGACGTGGCTTGGATCCCGTGTTGCTGTGGCTGTGGTGTAGGCTGGCAGCTGTAACTCTGACTCTACCCCTAGTCTGGAAACTGCCATATGCTGCAAGTGCAGCCCTAAAAAGCAAAAAAAAAAAAAAAAAAAAAAAAAAAAAAAAAAAATCCCAAAGCAATTATAAATGTAATTCATACATTCAAGAAGATAGAGCAAAGCATGAGCAGAGCTGAAGTACAGCACCCAGGGAAGACCCTACACCACCCCACCCCCCCAAACTCAGAGCTGAGATCCAGTCCCTGTTGGAGAACGAATGGTTGTTGTTCTTTGGATGGTGGAACTTGCTAGAAATCTGCTTTCTGGAACTTACCAGAAATCCACCCTCTGGGTCCAGAAGAATGCTGTTTCTGTGGAGATGTGTCATCAGAAGCACTCTGCTACAAAGGAGGGAGTGTGCCAGAGGAAGTTGCTGGGCACTGCTGGTTGCCCTGTGTTGCAAGAACTTGAGAATGGAGACTCTGTGAGAGCTTCAGAAGCCAGGACCAAACTGCTACTAAGCTGGCTGATGAAGGATCAGGGAGGAGCTGCTGGACCCTGAGTGCTGGTGGTCACCACACATGGCAGGAGCCAGACACTGGAGAATGTGTGTGTGTTTTAAGACAGAGATGTTGGAGAAAGCTGTATGTGCCACAGGACCCTGCGGAGTGGGCAGACCAGAACCAGGAAGCAAATCCATTTTCCTCCTTGCAATGTCTCTTCAGTGCCCTCTACTGGCAAAGCTCTAGTGCCAGCTGGCAAAGGAAAAAACTGAATGGACCCAATCCATTTGTGTAGAGCAGGCATAAACAGTGAATTTGAAGCCAAGAGGCAAAAATCAATAAATGACCCAATAATCCACCCCTTTGACTACCCAGCTTCTGTGTGTGCCCTTCTACTCACATTAGAATTCGTGCACAAAAACAATTCTACTTGTACTGGACAAGATATAGCTATTCTTCTTGTAACAAAGTTACCACCCTTTCCCGAAAATGAAGAGACACACACTCCCAAGAATCATTGTACCCATTGCTGTCTGGGTAAATTATTTCTCAATTTTAGTCACAGTCCCACTGATACTCTATTATTTGGAGTTCCCATCTTGGCGTAGCGGAAATGAAATGACTAGGAACCATGAGGTTGTGGGTCCCATTCCTGACCTCGCTCGGTGGGTTAAGGATCCGGCGTTGCCATGAGCTGTGGTGTAGGTCGCAGACGTGGCTCGGATCTTGCATTGCTGGGGCTGTGGTGTAGGCCGGCGGCAACATCTCCAATGAGACCCCTAGGCTGGGAACCTCCATATGCTGCGGGTGCAGCCCTAAAAAGACAAAAAAATAAAAATAAGATTAATTTGTAAAATTAACTTCTAACAGCATTTGTATACACAACAAAAATGATATAAAGTAAAAACAGGATGGAGAGAGAAAAGGAAAGTAGCCATCATATACAAATAAACATGTCAATATAAGAAAAAGAAAACAAGCAAGCTTAAAATAGCATTCATTTATGTTGTTGTTTGTTTTGGGATTTTTTTTTTTCTTTTTTAAGGGCCACACCTGTGGCATATGGAAGTTTCCAGGCTAGGGGTCAAATCTGAACTATAGCTGCTGACCTACACAGATCCTTAACCCACTGTGCCAGGCTGTGGATCAAACCTGTGTCCTAGCGCTTCCAAGATGCAGTTGATCCATCATTCATCTGTCGATGGACATTTAGGTTGTTTCTATGTCTTGGCTATTGTTGAGTAGTGCTGCAATGAACACAGGGGTACATGCATCTTTTTCAACGAAAGTTTTGTCCAGATATATGCCCAGAAGTGGGATTGCTGGATCATATGGTAGTTCTATATTTAGTTTTTCTTTCTTTCTTTCTTTCTTTCTTTCTTTCTTTCTTTCTTTCTTTCTTTCTTTCTTTCTTTCTTTCTTTCTTTCTTTCTTCCTTCCTTCCTTCCTTCCTTCCTTCCTTCCTTCCTTCCTTCCTTCCTTTCTTTCTTTCTTTCTTTCTTTCTTTCTTTTTTGTCTTTTTGCCTTTTCTTGAGCCGCTCCTGCGGCATATGGAGGTTCCCAGGCTAGGGGTCGAATCGGAGGTGTAGCTGCCAGCCTACGCCAGAGCCACAGCAACGCGGGATCCGAGCCGCGTCCCACAGCTCACAGCAATGCTAGATCCTTAACCCACTGAGCAAGGCCAGGGATCGAACCCACAACCTCATGGTTCCTAGTCGGATTCGTTAACCACTGCGCCACGACGGGAACTCCATATATTTAGTTTTCTAAGGTACCTTCATACTGTTCTCAATAGTGGTTGTACCAATTTACATTCCCACCAACAGTGAAGGAGGGCTCACTTTTCTTTCCACTCTCTCCAGCATTTGTTATTTGTTGACTTGTTAATGATGGCCATTCTGACCAGTGTGAGGTGGTACCTCATTGAGGTTTTGATTTTCATTTCTCTGATAATTAGTGACGTTGAGCATTTTTTCATGTGCCTATTGGCCATCTGTATGTCTTTGGAGAAATGTCTATTTAGATCTTCTGCCCATTTTTCGATTGGGTTGTTTGTATTTTTGTTGTTGAGTTGTATGAGTTGTTTGTATATGTTGGAGATAGGCCCCTGCCAGTTGCCTTGTTTGCAAAGATTTTCTCCCATTCTGTAGGTTGTCTTTTAATCTTTTGAATGGTTTCCTTCGCTGTGCAAAAAGCTTTTGAGTTTAATTAGATCCCTTTTTTTATTTTTGTTTTTCGATTATTTTTTACTATTGGGTACAGAAGGACTAAGAGGCACCCCAAATAATCCTATGGCTTGTAGATATAGTCCTCTATGCCTTCTTTGTGCAGCAGCAACCTGCTTTCTCCTTGATAGTGAAGATTCCAGCCAGTAAATTAACTCTATCTCCTCCCATTTTTTTTCTCCTATAGTTTCCTTATTGGCATAGAGCTCAAAATGTCTGAACTTCTGGAGTTCCCCTTGTGGCGCAGTGGTTAGCGAATCTGACTAGGAACCATAATGTTGCGGGTTCGATCCCTGGCCTTGCTCAGTGGGTTAAGGATCCGGCGTTGCCGTGAGCTGTGGTGTAGGTTGCAGACGCGGCTCGGATCCCGCGTTGCTGTGGCTCTGGTGTAGGCTGGCAGCTACAGCTCCGATTAGACCCCTAGCCTGGGAACCTCCATATGCCGCAGGAGCGGCCCAAGAAATGGCAAAAAGACCAAAAAAAAAGAAAAAAAAAAAGAAAAAATGTCTGAACTTTCAATTCAGTATAACCATCAATGTGCCCCCTGGTAGAGGCCTCTCCCACTGGCAAAGAAGACTTATCAGAATTTAGGGCACAGTGTCCCCAGCTTCATGTGGGTCTTCTCACATCTACCCATCCATCATACAGGATCCTGTTCCTTCCACATCGATGCCCTCAGTTTACTTATTTATTTATTTTTGCTTTTTAGGGCCCGCACCCTTGCCATACGGAACTTCCCAGGCAAGGGGTCAAATCGGAACTGATGCTCCCAGCCTACGCCGCAGCCACAGCAACGTGGGATCCGAGCTGCATCTGCGACCTATACCACAGCTCACGGCAACACTGGATCCTTAACCCGCTGAGCGAGGCCAGGGATCGAACCTGCATCCTCATGGCTAATAGATTTATTTCTGCTGAGCCACGACAGGAACTCCTGCCTCAGTTTACTGGTAGACATCCTGTGAGTCTAGGAGTTCAACTTGCATTGTAATTCAACCAGTTGTAGGATGATATTCTGCGTTTGATTTTTCAGCAGAAAAAGATTGATGTCCCAGCTCAAAGATAGTCACTGGAGTTCCCATTGTGGCTCAGTGGTAACGAATCTGACTAGTATCCACGAGGATGTGGGTTGGATCCCTGGCCTCCATCAGTTGGTTAAGGATCCGGCATTGCTATGAACTGTGGTGTAGGTCACAGATGTAGCTGAGATTCTGCGTTGCTGTGGCTGTGGCATAGGCCTATCACAGACCCCTAGCCTGGGAAATTCCATATGCCATGCGTGCGGCCCTAAAAGGCAAAAAAAAAAAAAAAAAAAAAATCAATCAGAGGGCCTTGGATATCCAACATGCAGAGCTCAAAGTTGCCAAGATAGGAAACAAAAATTTTGCAAGTGGGTTATTAAGTGTAATAGTGGAGCCATGCCTACTTCTACCCTTGATTTCAGGACCCATTTATACTGGCTATGGGGGGAGATCAGGTATAAGGGTCTCTGATTCAGGGTGTATACTGCACCCTATAAAATAGAATCCCATCCATTTAGGGTGTTGTCCCAGCTAGCATTATAACTGAGTCTTCAAAGCCATTCCACCTCTCAATTAGGCCAGCTACTTCCAGATGATGTGGCATGTGGTAAGACCAGTTAATTCCATAGGCATGAACATATTGCTACATGTCCTTTGCTGTGAAATGAGTTTCTGGATCAGCTGCAATGCTGTGCGGAAAAGCCCACAGATGGTGATGCTGGCATAAGCATTATGGGCGGGGAAGGGAAAGCCACATGCAGAAAATGTTTCTATTCCTGTGAAGATATATCTTTTTCCCCTCCATGGTGAAGGAGGCCCGATATAATCAGCCTGCCACCAGGTAGGTGGCTGGCTGGTCCCTACACAGAGAGTGACATATCGAGGACTCAACTTTGGTTTCCTTCATGGCAGATTAGTCACTCAGCAGTAGCGTTAACCACACCATTCTCAGCAATGCAAAGTCCACGTTGTTGAGTCTAGGCATAGTGTCTGTCTCTGCTACTTTGTTCATGGGCTTCTATGGACTGAATTTTGCCCCTCAAAATTCAGAAATTCATATGTTGAAACCCTAACCCCCAGTGTGATGGTTTTTGGAGATGTGGCCTTTGGAAGGTAATTAAGTTATGAGGATGGAGTCCCCACGATGGGATTAGTGCCCTTAAAAGCACAGACATGAGGGAGGCCTCTCTCTCCACCATGTGAACATACAGCAAGGGGATTGCTGTCTGCAAGTTAGGAAGAAGGATCTCACCGGGAACCAAATCACCCTGCACCTGGATAGTGGAATTTCCCAGCCTCCAGAACTGTGAGAAATACCTTCCTGATGTTTAAGCCACCCCGTCTATGGTATTTTTTGTTACGGTGGCCTGAACAGACTAATACATGGGCCCATTGTTTCTTTCACCAAACACTGAGGTGGCTGGTGAAAAAGGCTGACTGATAGGCACAGAACACATCATTTTATCCACCCGATTTTAAGAGTCTCCTCTGCAGTGCATGCCTTTTGGTGGGCATTCACACGGGACACAATATCTCCATTGTCTATTCATTCAGAGGTCCGTCCACCCCTCCCTTCCTCAGACTTCCTTGTCACTAATATTCCAGTCCTGTCCCTTCCATGTCCCTGACCACACATCATCATAGATCTATACTTTTGGCCATCTCTCACTTCAGATGCGTGGGACACTGAATATACTACTCTGTTTCTGCTCACTGGAGAGGGTTTTCCACTACTGTCATTCAGGTTCCCTCCTGAGTAGAGCTGTGATGTGCATCTGTCTATTTTCAGATGGTACTTTTGTATCATGCAGACCCGCGTATATAAGCCAGGCTTGAGTCTTTTCATCCTCAGTCAACTGGTCATGAGGAATGCCCCAGGACACCATAGGCGTTGATTGAAAGAGATGAGGCAATACAGCAGGAGTTGGGGTCAAAAGAGTCGGAGCCACTTGCTCATGCAACTTACTTGGACCTTCGGGATCTGCCCAATTTGGTCTCTTCTATACCATTTCATTCGATAATAGATGGCTGCTACACATGCCTAATCTTATGGCTATGTGAGTCAGACAAGATACCCACGTGGGCATCTCAGGCTGTACTGTTACCTGGTATCTCATGGTTAGGTGTTCAGTCTCTGCCAAGTCCCAGTAGTAAGCCAGCAGCTGTTTCTCAAAAGGAGACTAGTTATCTGCAAAAGAGGGCTCGAACCTGCTCTAAAATCCTAGAGGCTTACACTGTGTTTCTCTCATTTGTCTTACCACAAACTTCATATAGTACTCTTCTTTGTTGTAGACACATCCAGTTATCACTGGATCTGCTGGACCATAAGGTCCAAGTTGAAGAGCAGCTTGTCCTGCAATCTGAACTGCAGAGCTTAAGCTTGTTCTGGTCCCATTCAAAACTGGAAACCTTGTGGGCAACTCTGTAGAGGGGTTCAGAGTAGCCCACTCAGGAGTTCCTGTTGTGGCTCAGTGTTAACAAACTCAACTAGTATCCATAAGGACGATAGTTCGATCCCTGGCCTCGCTCAGTGGGTTAAGGATCCGGTGTTGCCGTGAGATATGGTGTAGGTTGCAGACGGGGCTGGGATCTGGAGTTGCTGTGGCTGTGGTGTAGGCCCGCAGCTGTAGCTCCAATTCAGCCCCTCGCCTGGGAACTTCCATATGCTGAGGGTGCAGCCCTAAAAAGACCGAAAGAAAGAAAGAAAGAAAAGTAGCCCACTCAAATGTTGCTTCCAAAAACCAAGAAGCCTATGAAGGTGTCTTAGTCTGTTCAGGCTGCTATAACAAAATACCACATAATGAGTGGCTTATAAAGAACAAACATTGGAAGTTCCCTTGTGGCACCCCAAGTTAAGGATCTGGCATTACCGAAACTGCAGCAAGTTTTCGACTTCTGGCTTAGGAACTTCTACATGCTGTGGGGTGCAGCCAAAAAAAAAAAAAAAAAAAAAAAAAAAAGAGTAAAACAAAACAAAGCAAAATAAACATTTACTTCTGGGAATTCCCTGGTGGTGCAGCAGGTTAAGGATCCAGCGCTGTCACTGCTGTGGTTCTGGTTATTGCCCCAGAATTTCTGCATGCTGTAAGTGTGACCAAAAACAAACAAACAAACAAAAAAGAATAAACATTTATTTCTCACAGTTCTGGAGTTTGGAATTCCAAGATCATGGTGCTGGCAGATTTGTGCCCGCTTCCTCATTGACAGCTATCTTCTCACTATAACCTCACATGTTAGAAGGCGTGAGGGAGCTCCGTGGAGTCATCTTCATAAGAGCCCTGGTCCTGGGAGTTCCTGTTGTGGTGCAGTGAAAATGAATCCAACTAGTATCTATGAGGTTGCGGGTTCGATCCCTGGCTCGCTCAGTGGGTTAAGGATCCCAAGTTGCCATGAGTTGTAGTGTAGATTGCAGACACAGCTCAGATCCTGAGTTGCTATGGCTGTAGGCTGGCAGCTGTAGCTCTGATTCAAACCCTAGCTTGGGAATGTCCATTTACTGTGGGTGCGGCCCTAAAAAGCAAACAAACAAACACACAAAAAGAACACTAGTTCCATTCATGAGGGCTCCATCCTCATGACCTAACCACATTGCAGAACACCTCCTAACACCTTCATGTTGGAAATCAGAACTTCAATATATGAATTTGGTGGGGGGTGGCACCAACATTCCGACTATAGCCCAAGAGTTATAACTCTTTGTAGTAGTAGAAGGTATGAAGTGTGGCAATTTGTTTTTCACCTTGGAGGGCATTTTTCAACATGCTCTAGACCTCTGTTCCTAGGGACTTCATTGAGGCAGCAAGCCCCTGAATTTTTGCGGGGTTTATATCCAACTATATTTATTCATCAGGGTTCTCCAGAGAAACAGAACAAATAGGAGGTGTGTGTATTAGACCTTTATCTTAAGGAATGGACTCATATAGCCTAACAACTCTGGAGACTAGCGACTCTAAAATCTGCAGGGTAGGCTGTCAGGCTGGAGACCCAGGGAAGAGCCAATGTTGATGTTGATGTTCAAGTCTGAAGGCCATCTGCTGGCAGAATTCCTTCTTGCTCAGCGGAGGGCAGTTCTTCAGCTGATTGGGTGAGGCCCACCCACATTATGGAGGATGATCTGCTTTCAAAAGTCCACCAATTTAGATGTTAATCTCACTTCCCAAAAATCACCTTTGTCGAAACATCGAACATCTTGTGGCGCAGTGGTTAACGAATCTGACTAGGAACCATGAGGTTCGATCCCTGGCCTTGCTCAGTGGGGATCCGGCGTTGCCGTGAGCTATGGTGTAGGTCACAGACACCGCTTGGATCCTGAGTTGCTGTGGCTCTGGCGTAGGCCGGCAGCTGTAGCTCCAATTAGACCGCTAGCCTGGGAACCACCACATGCCGTGGGTGTGGCCCTAGAAAAGACAAAAAAAAAAAAAAAAAAAAAAAAAAGAGACATCCAGAATAATGTTTGACCAAATATCTGGGCACTGGTCCAGCCATGTGTCACTTAAAATAAACCATCACCCAGGAGTTCCCATTGTGGCGCAGCGGAAATGAATCCAACTAAGACCCATGAAGTTGTAGGTTCCATCCCTGGCCTCGCTCAGTGGGTTAAGGATCCAGTGTTGCTGTGAGCTGTCGTGTAGGTCCCATGTTGCTGTGGTTGTGGCGTAGGCCGGCAGCTGTAGCTCCAATTAGACCCCTAGCTTGGGAACCTCCATATGCCATGGGTGCGGCCCCAAAAAACAAAAACAAAAATCAAACCAAAACAAAAAAATAAACCATCACCCAACCCTTTCATTGTTACTAAGGAATCTAAAGAAAAAAAAAAGATTATCAAGATCTCTGCAGATTGGACACAGCCTTGAGGCAACACTTTGAAGTTATACTGTTGTTCTTATCAGGTGAAAGAAAATGGTTTCTTATAGTCATTAGGCAGGCTAATAGCTGCATACCAAGCTCCAGGGGTTATGTTAAGTTGTTCCAATAATACTTTAGCTGGAATAGCAGCTGCAATTCGAGTCACCATCTGATTAAATTTATGATAGTCTGTGGTCATTGGCCAAGATTCGTCTGACTTCTGCACAAGCCAGACTGGTGAATTAAATGGAGATGTGATACGTGTCAACACATCCACTTCTTTAAGTTCTTTTATGAGGCCATTAATCTCTGCATTCCCCCAAGGATGTGTTATCACTTCTGGTTTACTAACTTTGAAGGGAATGGAAATTAAGAAGCCTAAATGCACTTCTTACCATAATGGCTCTCATTATTATCAGCAAGCTGATACTGGTATTATGCCAGTTTCCAAGCATGTTTATTCTAGGGATAAATTTAGGAATTGGAAAAATAACCACAAGATGGGTTATGGGACCAACTGGACTCAATGGGAATCAGACCTGAGTTAAGACTCTATCACCTGATAGTCGTAAAGCCCCCACTTTGACTGTTGGGCCACAGTTACCTTTTGGGTTCCTAGGAATTAGTGTCAAATCAGAAGCAGTATCAGTAATCCTCACAAAGTCTGGGTATTTCCTTTTCCCCAATGCTTCTTCACTTTTTTAAAAAAATTATATGGATTTATTTATTTATTTATTTTTGTCTTTTTGCCTTTTCTAAGGCCGCTTCCTGCGGCATATGGAGGTTCCCAGGCTAGGGGTCTAATTGGAGCTATAGCCACCGGCCTCCGCCACAGCCACATCTATACAGGATCTGAGCTGCATTTTTGACCTCCACAGCAACGCGGGATCCAAGCCATGTCTGTGATCTACACCACAGCTCACGGCAACACCAGATCCTTAACCCACTGAGCAAGGCCAGGGATTGAACCCTCAACCTCATGGATCCTAGTCGGATTTGTTAACCACTATGCCATGATGGGAACTCCTATTTATGTTTATTTTTGAAGTAATTTTTTTTTGTCTTTTTAGGGCCACACGTGTGGCATATGGAAGCTCCCAGGCTAGGGGTTAAATTGGATCTGCACCTGCCAGCCTACACCACAGCCACAGCAATGCCAGATCCCAGCCCCGTCTGCAACCCACACCATAACTCACGGCTTAACCCACTGAGTGAGGCCAAGGGTTGAACCCATGTCCTCATGGATACTAGTCGGGTTCGTTACCACCAAGCCGCAATGGCAACTTCCCTCCTTCACTATTAAATGGCCACAGGTCCGCCTGGGGAAGGTTTGTAGGAAGATATTCTTGCAGCAATGGTGTAGGCTCCTTTCTCAAGGGGACTTGGACTGTCCTTCAATCAAGGGGCTCTGGGTCTGTGAATTGATTTCTGGAAGCAGAGGCTGACTGTCTACTGTCTACTGTGGTGATTTCAGTCAGATTTTTGGCCACTAGATCTAGAATTTTTCCTGTCATATAGGTTGAGCAATATTCTAGTAGCCTATTCATCTGTTTTATTCCTAGGAACATCATAATCATTTGCCTGTACGTTCATGCTGCCCTTTATGTAGATGTGCCCATCTTGTCTTTGGCAGTTAAGTGCTGCCACTTGGCCCCTGCTTCTCTGGGATTCTGTCAGGGCCACTGAAACCAGGGAAACTGTCTTAGCCTGTTCTGGTTGCTCTAACAGAATATCATAGACTGGGTGGCTTATTAATAAGCACTTACTTCTCACGGTTCTGGAGGCTGGGAAGTCCAAGATCAAGATCCAAGTCACTGCTTCCTGGCTCTCTTCTTCCTGTGTCCTCACATTGGTGGAAAGGTCTAGAGATCTCTCTGGAGCCTCTTTCTCTCTCTTTTTTCTTTTTAGGGCCGCACCCATGGCATATGGATGTTCCCAGGCTAGGGGTCAAATTGGAGCCACGGCCACAGCAACATGAGATCTGAGCTGTGTCTTCGACCTACAATGCTGTATCCTTAACCCACAATCCACTGAGAGAGGCCAGTGGATACTAGTCTGATTCGTTTCTACTGTGCCACAATGGGAACTCCTGGAGCCTCTTTTATTTTATTTTTTTGTCTTTTTAAGGCTGCACCCGTGACATATGGAGGTTCCCAGACTAGGGGGCCAATCAGCTTCCGGCACACCACAGCCACAGCAACGCGGGATCCAAGCAGCGTCTGCGATCCAAGCACCGCAGCTCCTATACCACAGGTCACGTCAATGCCAGATCTTTTTTTTTTTTTTTTTTTTGTCTTTTTGCCATTTCTTGGGCCGCTCCCTCGGCATATGGAGGTTCCCAGGCTAGGGGTCGAATCGGAGCTGTAGCCACCGGCCTACACCACAGCCACAGCAACGTGGGATCCGAGCCGCGTCCACAACCTACACCACAGCTCACGGCAACGCCGGATCATTAACCCACTGAGCAAGGGCAGGGACCGAACCCGCAACCTCATGGTTCCTAGTTGGATTCGTTAACCAACGAGCCATGACAGGAACTCCTCAACGCCAGATCTTTAACCCACCGAGCAAGGGCAGGGATCAAACCCTCAACTTCATGATTCCTAGTCGGACCTAATCGCCTTCCAAAAGCCCCATCTCCAAATAACATCACACTAGGGATTCGGTTTTAACATATGAATTGTGGGGTAGAGCATATTCAGTGTATAGCATTCTGCCCCTGACCCTCCAAAATTCATGTCCTTCTCACAAGCAACATTCCATCCCAGCAGCCTGAAAAGTCTTAACTTATTCCAGCATCAACTCTAAAGTCTAAAATCCAAAGTCTCATCTAAATAAATCTGATGATAGGGTGAGACTCAAGGTACAATTTATTCTGAGGAAAATTGCTCTCCAGCTGTGAATCCAGAAAGTCTTGCTTTCTTTTTTCTCTTTTTTGCCTTTTTGTCTTTTTAGGCCGCACTGGAGGCATATGGAGGTTCCCAGGCTAGGGGTCGAATGGGAGCAGTAGCTGCTGGCCTACACCACAGCCACAGCAACGTGGGATCCGAGCCGCTTCTGTGACCTACACCACAGTTCACGGCAACGCCGGATCCTTAACCCACTGAGGGGGGCCTGGCACCGAATCCGAGTCCTCATGGATGCTAGTCAGTTCGTTAACTGCTGAGCCATGATGGGAACTCCAAGTTTTGCTTTCAAATACAGTGGAGGCGCTGTACATGCTTCCAAAATACAGTGTTAGGACAGGCATAGGCTGGACATTCCCATTCCAAAAGGGAGAAATAGGAGAGAAGGAAGAAGTGACAAGGGCCTGAGCAAGTCCAAAACCCAAGAGGAAAATGCCGTTAGACCTTAAGCCTTGAAAATAATCTTCTTGGCCAGGTGTTCTGGCCTCCAGCCCACTGGGGTGGAGGCCAACCTTTCAGATACACTGGGGTGAAGCACAGTGGGGTGGCTTTTTTGGGCAGGGGTTGGGCCCCTAAAGCTTTGGACAACTTGCTTCCACATGGTTCTCTGCCAGAGGCTTGTGGCTCTTGCCTCTGGAGTCCTGAACCTGGAGCTCTGCCAGGAGGCCCAGTCCTTTGAAATCTAGGTGGAGGCACAATGTCCTATTGGTTCTGCTCAATGCAGCCCATACTACCCCAGGCCGCTGGAGATGCACCTGGGGCCGCTGGGGAGCCCAGTGGCAAGTGCGGTAGCAGAACCCACCACGTGAGGTGGTGCCAGGCAGTGTTCCAGTGGCCCCTTCTTTGAAATTACCCTGCCCCCAAGTCCTTTGGACTCTGGGTCTGTGATCAGAGGGGTAGCCCTGATGATCTCTGGATTGCCTTCAGGAACATTCCTCCCCTACAGTCATTCCTGGCCTACAGAAGAGAGAAACCACAGGACTTTCCAAGGATGCAGGTGCTCTTCTCACTAAAGTTTTTCTCACTGTCTTGGTGAAGGTACTGTCTTCCGAGCCTTGTCATAGAACATAGAAGGGGGTTGTGTGCTGTCCAACATTCTTATCACTCTGAGCCTTTGGATTCTTCCCTCCATATCATGCCAGGGCACCTCTGGTATCTCAACCTCATTCACTGTAGGCCGTAATTGAGTCTCAGTTTCAGCTAACCAACCAAGTAAACTCTTAGCAGCACCACCTCCAGCTGCTTGTGCTGACATATTAAATCCAGAATCTCTAGTAGGTGTACCCATATCAATGATGTCTGCACAATCTAGAGTTATATTTTGCCCTCCTTCATCTAACACTCTCACAATCCTCTTCTGCGTATATTCCCCAGGTTTCTGCCAATATATATCAGCAAAGTCTTGCAATTATTTTGGTGTGTAAGCTATTTCTTCTTTGGTCATAGTGTGCACTTGTTCACCTGGACCATATTGAGATTCGACTTCAAGGTCTATCAGCAGTAGGGGGTATTTGTGGTGGATCTTTTTTTTTTGGGGGGGGGAGTGAAGGAGAAAAAGATAGCTTTATTGCTTTGCCAGGCAAAGGGGGCCACAGCAGGCTAATGCCTTAAAGACTGTGTCCCTGTGGCGGATTTTTTTTTTTTTTTGGTCTTTTTAGGGCCATACCTGCAGCATATAGAGGTTCCCAGGCTAGGGGTCTAATCAGAGCTGTAGCCACCAGCCCATGCCACAGCTACAGCAATGCAGGATTCAAGCCATGTCTGCAACCTACACCACAGCTCATGGCAATGCTGGATCCTTAACCCACTGAGTGAGGCCAGGGATCGAACCCACATCCTCATGGATGCTGCTCGGGTTTGTTATCTGCTGAGCCATGATAGGAACTGCCCTGTGGTGGATCTTGAGAAGAATGAGCATCCCTTTTCTAGACATCTGGACCTAGTGAGTTAATCACAGCATTTTCTTTACATTCTTTTTTCTCACATTATCCTCCATCATGTTCCATCATAAGTGACTAGATATAGTTCCCTGTGCCATACAACAGGATCTCATTGCTTATCCACTCCAAATGCAATAGTTTGCATCTATTAACCCCAGACTCCCAGTCCATCCCACTCCCTCCCCCTCCCCCTTGGGATACCACAGTGGTTTTTAAGAAGAGAAAGGTTAATCTTAGACACTGAAGGGCAAGCTACTTCCATCAGGAAGGAAGGCTCAAAGCGACTTGGTTGTTCATGATTGTCAGTTTTATCTGGGACCAAACAGATGTCGCTCTTCCAAGTTTCTGGATCCCCTTCGTTACCAGTCAATACCATAACTTTCACATGAGAAGCTTGTCAAGACTGGGAATTCAACTGTCATTGTAATGCAACAACTTTTACAATTAAATGTTGTATTTGCTGTTCAGCAATATTAGCCATGTAGCTAGGCAGCATGAAAGCACTGTGGTTCTTAGATTGTGACCTAAACTGAGAAATTAACAGACAGACCTAAGGGAGTTTCCGTCATGGCACAATGGAAATAAATCTGACTAGGAACCATGAGGTTGCGGGTTTGATCCCTGGCCTTCGCTCAGTGGGTTAAGGATCCGGTGTTGACGTGACCTGTGGTATAGGAGCTGTAGTGCTTGGATCGCAGATGCTGCTTGGATTCTGCATTGCTGTGGCTGTAGTGTAGGTCAGCAGCTACAGCTCCAATTCGACCCTTAGCCTGGGAACCTCCATATGCCACAGGTGTGGCCCTAAAAAGACAAACGACAAAAAAACAAAAACAAAAACAAAACCCACACCTAAGCTTGTTGGTTTTCTCTTTTAAGTGCTCAAGTGGATTCAAAATCACCCATCCCCCAATCGTGGTCTTCGTAGTCATGATTACGGTCATAATAGTCAAGTGCAGCAGCCATTTCAGCTTCCAGGGCACATGCTTCAGTTGGCACTTCATCACAGTCAACCCAGGTTGATTACTTGTTATATACCACTGCGTACCATGGATTGCTAGCATCCATTTCTCATTGGCAAGGAGTTCAGCACTGTGTCTAAGCCCAGAGGTGTGAACAAACCAGTCCCAAAGTCTCATCTCTGTGGATCTATTTCCTGGCCCCACTTCTGGTAACAAATCTGTATCAGCCTGAGTCCTATCTGGAGAGAGGAATGACACAGTAATTTGAACAGGGAAAGTTAATATAAGGAATTACCTGTAACAGGGGATTGGAGTCATGAGGGCTTGGTTAGAGAGATGTGAAGAGAACTCTAAAGAATACAGAAATGGCAGATATAAGAAGTAGTCACTATCCCTAAGGCTGAGAGAGAATGCCCCTGAGCCTGAGATCCAGATTTTGTTGGAGAGACACGACTATAGTTCACTGTATGGCAGAGAAGTCACTGCAGTGCTGCAGTGGTGGAATTTGCCAGAACTCTGCCTGCTGGGAGGCAGGAGAAAGCTGTTCATTGACGGCTGCTGGCCTCTGTGTACCACAGGAGCCAGGCCCCGGGGAAGCTATGAGTACCTCAAGATCCAGAGTCATTCTGCAAGTTTCCGTCATGGCTCAGTGGAAACAAATCTGACTAGTATCCGTGAGGATGCAGGTTTGGATCCCCAGCCTCGCTCAGTGGGTTGGGGATCTGGCATTGCCGTGAGCTGTGGTATAGTTCGAAGATGCGGCTTGGATCCCATGTTTCTATGGCTGTGGTGTAGGTCGGCAGCTGCACTTCCAATGCGAGCCCTAGCCTGGGAACCTCCATGTACCATGGGTGTGGCCCTAAAAAGACAAATAAAGAATAAAAAATCCAGAGTCATTCTGCTTGTTGCCAGACTGCCTGAGGGTGAGTGCTGGGGAAGGAAAGGTCAATGGGTACCACCATGCATTGTAGAAATCAGGCACTGGATGAGTTTGTGATAACTGTAGGAGTCTGATGCTAGAAAAAGCTATGCAGAAGGAGTCTGCCAAGCGAGCACACAGGAATCAGGAAGGAATCCTCTTTTCCTCTTGCAATATCTCTCCAGCACCCTCTACTGAGAAAGCTTCAGTGCCAGCTGGCAAAGGAAATATAGTTAAAATACGCTTCATTATCACAGACTAGGCAGAAAGAGTGAATTTGAACTTGAGAAGCAATAGATTGATAACCAGCACACCATGGGTCAAAGAAGAAATCCTAAGAAAAACTAGCAAGTATTTTGAGTGGAATTAAAATGAAAATATAGTGCATCAGGATGTATGGAAAGCAGTCAAAGCAGTACTTAAAAAAGAAAAGTATAGCATTAAATATGTATATTGGAAAAGAATATTCCCAAACCAGTGACCTCAGCTTCTACCTTAAGAAATTACGATAAAAAGAGGAAATCAAACCTAAAGTAAGCAGAAGAAAGAAAATAAAAAGGAGCAGAAATCACTGAGGTAGGAAAAAAAAATAGTAGAGAAAATCGAAGAAACCAATAGCTGGATCTTTGTGAAGGTCATAAAACTGATAAACCTCTAGCAATGTTGATGAGGGAAAAAGGAGAGAAGAGCCAAAAGACTAATAACGGGAGTGGGATTTTGGACAACACTACAGATCCTGTAGAAATTAAGATGACAAAAAGTGATGTTGGAGTTCCTGTTGTGGTGCAGCGGAAACTAATCTAATTAGTATCTATGAGGATGTGGGTTCAATCCCTGGCCTTGCTCAGTGGGTTGGGGATCCGGTATTGCTGTGAGCTTGGATCCTGCTTTGCTGTGGCTGTGTAGGCCGGCAGCTGTAGCTCCAATTTGACTTCTAGCCTGGGAACTTCCAAATGCTGCCTTAAAAAGTAAATAATAACAGGAATTCCCTTCGTGGCTCAGTGGTTAACGAACCTGACTAGGATCCATGAGGATGTGGGTTTGATTCCTGGCCTCGCTTAGTGGGTTAAGGATCTGGTGTTGCCGTGAGCTGTGGTGTAGGTGGCAGACGTGGCTCAGATCCTGAGTTGCTGTGGCTGTGGCGTAGGCAGGTAGCTGTAGCTCCGATTTGACCCCTAGCCTGGGAACTTCCATATGCCATGGGTACAGCTCAAAAACAAACAACAAATTGGAGTTCTCATCGTGGCTCAGTGGTTGGCAAATCCGACTGGGAACCATGAGGTTGCGGGTTAGATCCCTGGCCCTGCTCAGTGGGTTAAGGATCCAGCTCACAGCTGTGAACTGTGGTGTAGGATGCAGACACAGCTTGGATCTGGCGTTGCTGTTGGCTGTGGTGTAGGCCAGCAGCTGCAGCTCTGATTGGGAACTTCCATATGTCACAGGTATGGCCCTAAAGAGAAAAAAAAAAAAAAAAAAAAAAAAAAAAAGGAACCTAGGCACAGAACTTACATCCTTCAAAAAAATTAACTCAGACCCAAATGTAAAATGGAAAACTACAACTCCTAGAGGAAACCATAGGAGAAAAATTTAGATGACTTTCGGTTTGGCAATGACATTTTGTTTGTTTTTTCTTTTTGGCTGAGCCCATGGCATGTAGAAGTTTCTCCAGTCAGGTATGGAACCTGAGAAACACCCCTCACTCCTCCACAGCAATGACAACACCCGATCCTCTTAACCCACTAAGCCACAGGGAAATCCGGGAATGGCTTTTTAGATATATCACCAAATGCATGTTCCATGTAAGAAAGAATTGATAAGCTGGACTTCATTAAAATTAAAAACTTCTGCTCTGTGAAAGGCACTATCAGAATGAAAAGACCAGTTGCAAACTGGTAGAAAATATTTGAAAAAGATGTGTCTGGTAAAGGATTATTAGCTGAAATAAACAAAGAATTCTTAAAACTCAACAGTAAGAAAATGAAAAATCCAATTAAAACATAAGCCCCAAACCTGGGAGTTCCCACTGTGGCTCAGTGGGTTAAGAACCTGATAATGTTTGTGAGGATATGAATTCAATCCCTGGGCTTGCTCAGTGGGTTAAGGATCCAGCGTTGCCGTGAGCCGTGGTGTAGGTTGCAGACGCAGCTTGGATCCCGCGTTGCTGTGGCTCTGGCATAGGCCAGCGGCTACAGCTCCGATTCGACCCCTAGCCTGGGAACCTACATATGCCACGAGAGCGGCCCAAGAAATGACAAAAAGACCAAAAAAAAAAAAATTTGTCCATCTCAAAACATTGTGAAATATCTCACATGTATAAGTTAACCTACATGCTCAGTACCAGCCACCTTAATAAAACAATATAGTTTAAGCCCTCTGGGTAATGTACCTCTTCCCAACTGCATCCTCTTCTGTCCCCCATAGCTTATCCTGAACATTGTGCAGCACTTTGTCATACTCATGCATGGGCTTCCTTACTCTTCGTACATGTGGATGTGGTTTTTCATGTTCCTGGTACATATGTATATAGTATTTTTTGGTAATTTTTAAACAGGTAGGTCTCATAATTTACTGCTGTGTAGGTTTTCATTATATGAATTTATCAGATTATTTTCACTTGGATAATAAATGTTTACATGAATGTTTCGTTCATTATAATCAGGCCTCTTGCTGGACTTACTTTTGAGTTCTTTTTTTTTTCCTTTTTTTTAGGGCCGCATCCATAGGATATGGAATTTTCCAGGCCAGGGGTCAAATTGGAGCTGCGGCTGCCAGCCCACGCCACCCATACCACATCCACATCCACACGGAATCCAAGCCACATCTGCAACTTACACCATAGCTCATGGCAACGCCAGATCCTTAACCCACTGAGCAAGCCCAGGGATCAAACCACATCTTCATGGATACTAGTCGGGTTCATAACCCGCTGAGCCACAATAGTAACTCCTAAGTTCCAATTTTGATTTTCTTGGTTTAGCAAAATAGTTTCTCTTCAACAGCCCCACCTGGTTTCCTACTTTATGGAAACAGTTAGAACTGGTAAAATAGTGTTAATGGTGATCACTGACCACTTGATGCGCTCGCAGTGATGATGGCTGTTGGTCGGAGGCTACCTTATTAAGGTAGTATCTTTACCTTTAAAAGTTATCAGGAATAGCTACTATTAGCAAATGCCTTTGCATCTTTCTCTTTTGATACTCAAGCGACGAATATCACACCATAAGCATATCTTAAAGGCCAATGATGCTTGGTCACATTTGGTTTTTGTGGTATGCCATTGAATTAGATTTATTTCCTTTCAGGATTATTCCATCTGTATTCTCAACTTCCAGTCCTTGCACCTCTTTCAAATTTAAATGACCTATCATTCTTTTCAAAGAACCAGTTCTTAATTTTTATTTCTGCTTACTTATTCTCTCAGGCCACTATCCTGCGTTCAACCATGCCCTATCAACTGGGGCCTCCTGCTGCCTTGACCTAGATTGCATTCCTATCCTTAATTTTCACTGTCACATGGTCTTATGATCCAACCCAAGTGCCCTGACAATAGAAAGCCTTTCCTGATCTCCCAGGCTAGACCAGGTACTTCTCTGGGCTCTCAGAGACCCCTTCCTACATCTGGTCACAGAAATGACCTGTCTCCTCCCTAGAAGAACTAGAAGGTTATAGCAGGGACAGGGTTGATTCACCAGTCTTCTCAGTGGTCAGGAGGGCCAGGAACAGACAAGTGTGAAAAAAAAAAAAAAAAAAAAAAAAAGACTAGCAGCCATTTACATCAGGACCAAGGGATCAAGTTAAGGCCACACATACCACTGTTTTCCTAGATCTACACTTTGGAGCACGGCCAAGAGGAAAATATTTAAGTAGAGCCTCAGAGAATGAGAAAAAACACAAAAAGTGAGTACTACTTGAGATTTTCTTTTTGCTTTTTAGGGCCGCACCCACGGCACATGGAAGTTCCCCAGCTAGAGATTGAATTGGAGCTACAGCTGCCAGCCTACACCAGAGCCATGGGATTCCGAGGTATGTCTGTGACCTACACCACAACTCATGGCAACGCCAGATCCTTATCCCACTGAGCGAGGCCAGGGATCGAACCTGCAACCTCATGGTTCCCAGTTAGGATTTGTCTCTGCTGAGCCACAAAAGGAACTCCAAGGTTATTTTTCTAACTAAACTTTTATTACTTTTTTCTTTGAAGGCTCGAACCAAAGTCCTTTTTTTTTTTTTTTTTTTTTTTTTTTGTCTTTTTGCTATTTCTTTGGGCCGCTCCTGTGGCATATGGAGGTTCCCAGGCTAGGGTCGAATTGGAGCCGCAGCCACTGGCCTACGCCAGAGCCACAGAAACGCGGGATCCGAGCCGCGTCTGCAACCTACACCACAGCTCACGGCAACGCCGGATCGTCAACCCACTGAGCAAGGGCAGGGACCAAACCCGCAACCTCATGGTTCCTAGTCGGATTTGTTAACCACTGCGCCATGACGGGAACTCCTCAAACCAAAGTCCTTAGATCAACTTTAAGTGCTGGATGGAGAAAAACAAGAGACTGCTGGGTGATCTGTGAACAGACTGGCAGAGAAACAGATGATGAAACAGAAAGGATGGGAAAACTGTTCTGAGGAGCAGAACAGTTAAATTAATTGCTCACTGAAATTTGTTAGAAATAAATGAAAACATTAATAAATGAAACCAAAATTTTAAACTCAGCTCCAGACTTGAGACCTTTATAAATGCTCACCAAATAGAACCTTTCAGTTGAGTGATTTCTCAGAATCTTCCTTAAAACCTGCTAGTTTGTTCCCCTAGAGCAAGGTGATGCTTTGTTCTTGGCTGCAATCTCTTAATACCATCACCACCCTCAAGTGCAAGTGCAAATCCCATTCTGAAAAAGCAGATTCCTCCAGTTTCTAGTGGCTGCTGATCTGATTGTGGGGAAAATGACTCTGAAGGAGGATGCACCAGTGTGGTGACAAAAGACTATTGTGGAGAGTCCATTTGGATCTGTTCTCCAGCCATCTAGCATGTGCTCAAGCAGTGTTTCTTTTTAAACTTGAAAAAAACTCCATTGTGAAAAGTGAGTTATGAAGAGTGCGCTTTATTTGAAACCTCCACAACACAGACGCCAATCTTGTCTCGCATTGAATCATTAGCTGTGCACATCAACACATTCCAAGCACAAATTAAGAAATGCAAACAGAACAAAAAAATATATATATATATAATTTTTCCCCTATCCAAAGGTTTCAAGTCTCAATGCAGCAAATCCTTCTGAACACAGAATCTGAGGAGCACACTGTTCAAACAGTTGGGACAAACAGGTCCCTGCAAAGGCTACTGCCTTTTTAACACATGGGGTGGGGGGATCATGGACGGCATGGAACGGGGAGAGGAAGTGAAGAAAAGGGAGAAGGAGAGAGAAATGAACAGGAAAGGGGGAACGGGTATGCTCTGGGGAAAACTGGGTAGCTGGGACACACACATGGTGAGTTGGTGGATTTCATTTATTGGTTTTTGACATTTTCTTTCTGGTTCTTTTTTTTGTTTCCACTTCCCCCCTTTCCAGGTCCAACAATGGTAGAAAAACCCCATAGTAGTGGGCAGGGCCTTATTAGGCCAGCCCAAAGCCTTCAGAGCACTCCTGGATGGCCAATAGTAGCATGTGGCGGAGCTTCTCAAAGCTCTCATAGGCAGGCAGGTCCAGCTGATTAAAACTAGGGAAGGAAGAAAGACCAGTCTGTGACAAAAGATGACAACCAAATCCCTGTGTTCCCATGGTTCCCACTTGATTTCTGCTCATTAACTCCTAATCTTGTCCTAGCCCTGCCTACCCTCCTCTAATCTGGTCCCAATATTGACCACCAGGCACCTAAAGCATAAATCTGACCCTGCCACTCCACCTTAAACACTGTGGCCCAACATGAAAGCTCCAAGGAGGCATTCAGGATCATTGGTCACCTCTGTCAAGTTCTTTAGCATTCTGCTCCCTGCAACTCCTTGTTCAGGCCATGCTAAGCCCTGGAATACACTCTGCTCTCAACGTGGCAGTGTTTACCTGCAATGTTTCCCTAGCCTCACTAGGAGTCTGGGCCAGCTTCTCATCTCAAACATAATTTTTGCCACAAAAATCACTAAATTGTGAACTACATCAGGTCCAGGGTAGCCAGAACCAGATTTGGGTTCCTGACCATGGGGCGGGGCCTAGAAGTGACAAATATGTAAGTTTAATCCAAACACCAAAAAGGAGGAGTTCCTGTCATGGCTCAGCGGTAACAAATCTGATGAGTATCCATGAGGATGTGGGTTCAATCCCTGGCCTTCCTCAGTGGGTTAAGGATTAGGTAATCGCTGTGGCTGTGGTGTAAGCCAGCAGCTATGGTTCCAATTCCCTAGCCTGGGAACTTCCACATGCCGTGGGCATGGCCATTAAAAAAAGAGAGAGAGAAAGAGAGAGAGAGAGAGAGAGAGAGAGAGAGAGAGAGAGAACAAACCCTTCATCTAAATCTTACCATGTGTGAGCTGAAGGCAGGCGGTCTGTGGACCTGTCATCTCGATGGATCTGAAACTTCTGAATGCCATTCATGCCTTCAAGGGCAGCAAAACCCTGCAGGGGCACCTTGGAAGTGCCCGTGACAAATTGGAGGAACTTGGCACGGTCAGCTTGATCAAAAGAACGCAATGCTCTCCAAAACCACTGGATCTGCAGGAATGGAGACAAGAACCCAGCATTAGGTAGAAAGCTTCTGGAAGAAAGAGGGATGGGATTTAGAATGTTAGGCAAGTCTCTTCTGTGAGACAGGTTTCAGTTTCTCCATTCATTAGATGACCAACGACATCACCTGAAAATACTCCAGAAGAGTAAAGAGTTAGGTACAGAAACACATAAAACTCCCTTCCCATAAGAGTAATGGTTTTATTTGGTGTCATACAAACGAGCACTGCTTAAGGATACAGGGAAGGATGCCAGCAGCAGCTCACCTGAATAGAGTTGGACTGGTACTTGTGGTATTCAGTGTTGGATTTCAAATCGTCAATGTCAATTGTAGGCAGTCCTGATATAAGCAGTTCTAACTCCTGCTCAGTGAAGATGGAAATGAGGCGCTTTGGAATGATCTCATAGAAGCCTTCTAAGAAAGCTGCCAGCTGTTTGCGGATGGCTCCTGGAGAGAGAACCAACAAGCCATGTGGCATCTGAACTTGAGCAACTGTTAGAGGTCAGAGATTCCCAACCTGGCAGGATGCTGACTGATCTGCCTACCTCACCTACCACTCTGTTTCTAGGCCCTCGTATGAGGGTGGATGAAGGGAAATATTTTTGGTCAGGTTTTTGGACTCCATTTATGCAAGGCATTTGTGGCTGGCATAGGGGAAGAGAAGAAACAATGTCTGTGAAATGAGTAAGGCCTGAGGTCTTCCCATATTGAGCAACTAGGGGGTCTAAGGGACATTTCCCCTACCTGTCATTCTCATCTGGCACACCAGGTGTACATACTCCTTCTTATTCTCCTCTGTTACCAAGATGTTGGCCCCATTGGGTTTGAGGTCACGAACTTCACAGACTCCAAACTCTTGGACCTAGAATATCCAAAACGCCAGTAATATGAATCAGGTTTGGTCTAGGATGGGACTTAACATAGATACCTGGGAACATACCCTAAACTCTTAACTATATCCTAGGCAGAGCGATGGCATAAGGTCATTAAAAATAGTGACTTTTCTCATGAGCTCATAACCCCCTAATAGGGAAAGGCCAAGGGTTTGGTCCTAAAATGCATAAAGGCCAACAGTAAGGAAACTGTCAGTAGTAAAAGGGCACAGCTAACACAAAACACAACACGATCTATGGAAAACAGTTTGGGGTGAGAGCAGTCTTTTTAAAAATTTTCACTTGTATTTACTTGTATAATTTTTCTACAGTGAACTATCTTTGGGGATGAACCTAGACTAGCTGGGATATGCTATGGTCAGGATCTCCTGACCTACCTCAGTGCTGAAGGTGAGGTCATAGCCTAGTGTGGAGACATCATTTTCCAGCAGATAAACCAGGCCCTGGTAGAAGTGGTAATCTTCGCTCTCCATATCTGTATATCTAGATAGACACAATTAGGGTCATCAGTTGGGGTGGAGAAGCAGCCTATATGTATGGGACACAAAAAAAGGACCAGATTTCTGGGACTCAGGGTTTTGTTGTATCCTCACCTGACAGACTTGCCCAAGATGTGTTTGTAGAAGGACCGAGTGAAGTAGCACTCCAGAAGGCGGTTGTCATATACAGCTTTGGCCACAATGCGTCCAACAAACTTGAAGTAGCTGAGGTGGTTGGGGTTGCAGTGGGAAGATGGATTGATGGTGTAGGTGACCCGATCACCAGGTGAGGTACGGAACAAGGCATACATAGGGTTAAACATCTCCCGAGAGATGATCATATACCACTCCCGCAGGAGCCCTCCAGCATCCTGCCCTTCTTCTCCTTCAAACACTATATACCTGGATAAGAGAGAAGAAACAGATGTGCAAAAAGCGTAGGACATATCATGCTTTTGTACAGCATGGTCCAAGTGAGTAAGTGATTGAGTGAAGCAGTGGCTAGGGGAGTACCGTGCCAGGGGAGCCTGGAGGACAGGTGGGGATCTGGGACAAAAAGGGGCATTGCTGATGGAAGAGATGTCCTGAAGTATCAGTAAAGGCTCACTGATATTCCAGAACACAACAGGAAAGGTATGAAAGCATAATAAGGCCTCCCTTAGGGAAAGCAAGAAGAGGAGTCATCAAGTGGTATCAGAGAAAGCTGAGCTCAGAGTATTGACATCTCTAAGGATTTGGTGGTGGAGTAGGGTTTATCTCGTCTTGGAAGCCTCTCTTGACTCCCTGTGGGATAACATGGATGGTAAGCCCATGCCACAAGGGAAGGGTGGAATCTAAGTTCCTGAGTTCAAGAGCCTCAAACTATTTCAGTAGGTCTTACCATCTCATTGGCTCCCATGACATGCGGTATTGCAAACTACATTATCTCCTCTGGGTGGCATCAGAATCACTAGTGAGTCATTACCAACTTGTTAGGGGTCCCCCTCAACCTAGGATACCATTTGCTCAGCAGGTTTCCTGTTTCTGGTGTAACAATGGAGAAAGCTCTCTTTGCAAAGCCATCAGGTGTACCTTTGTAAATGCCAAATATTCTGTCCAGGAATTACTGCATAGCTCAGCCCAGGAACCAGTTGGCTCAGTGATTAAGCCAGATTCCTATTAGGATTCCTACTGGTGAGGGCAGCACCCCTCTAAGTTCTCCTGTACATCTGGGCCCTGAGTAAGACTTTACCGCCATGTAGGAGGGTCCCAACCCTCTCATCCCATCTATTTTCTGCTCTGGCCTCTTACAATCGATTCTTCATTTCTTCAGGGGATTTCCGGTGCAGCTCACGATAGGAGTCTTCAAACACATGGTCACGGCGGACGTGCACAGCCATGTCCTCTTTCCGGAGCCCCTCATCCAAACGCTCCAGCTCTTGGCGGAAATATCTGGAGATAGGAAAGGAAAGAAAATAAGGTTAGGAGTGACAGGTGCCTGATTATGATGAAGACCCACAGTGATGTTCCCCAAATCCTCCAGACACTTTTGACTCCTGCTCCCCACCTGTTCCCCTAGGGAAATGCCCCCTATCTGGTAGAGTCAGGTCATTCACTATCAACTCTAATTTTTTCCCATCTCCAATAAATAGGGCCCTCAGACATTATGGCATAGAGTTTCTGTAACAACAGGGTAATTAAGTATACGTAGGTGCACAGGAAGGAAGAGAATAAAAATGACAGGGGTGCTGTGGAGCCCTCCCCCACGCCCTGCTGTAAGTATACTATAGCTACCTGTACCTCCTGATTACCCCAAAGGATGGACTGGGACTTTAGAAATGATGTGGTTAAACAAAAGCTTGCATTTCTCTGATGAAGAATGGAGACTGGGCTGGAGAAGGCCAAGGAGTCTTTAGGTGGCACAATGAGTCTCTTCTCCCTGCCCAGCACCATTCCAAGGGCTGCCACCAAGGGAATTTTCCTTCCCTAAAAACACTACCCCAGAAGGAATTCTGGTTCCTTTCTGGGAGGGGGGAGGCCATTCCCCCAATGAATAGGGCACATACTTGCGCTTGACATCAAAGTCGAGGACACGAATGTAGTCTACCAGGACAGCAAAAGGCCCATCAGCAAGGTGCGTGGTAGACTGCCGTAGGATCTGGTTTAACACAGTGCGATGAGTCTCTGAGGGGAAAAAGGACAGCAGGAATCAGCACATCATGGGTCCTGGAAGAATGGATGACAGCCAACCAGCCGGTAACTCTTTTCCTCATTTCAGAGGAAAAAAGTAGTGTGGCACACAAGGACTTCCAGTCCCAGTCCCTACCTCACTAGCCTCACTTTCCAACATACATATCCCCTCCCTCCCTCTTTCTCACCCTGCAAATCAGATAAGAACAAAGTGTATGAAATGACCCTGTAGGAGAAATGAAGCCTTCTACATTTGAGGGCCTAAGAATTCCCTGTACCTGCAAAGCGAAGAAACTTCTGTGTATCAGGGGGCAGGCTTGAGGAGATGTGCATAGACGAGGGCTCCCGGGAGAAGAATGGGTCAAGGGAGGAAGGAGTGGCTGGGGTTAAGGGGGCAGGGGAGAGTGGAGGAGGCTCGTCCTTGATATGTGCCAGCTGGCTCTCACGGGTGTCTCGGATAGGAGGCTTGCTCTCCCGCTCTGTGGCATGGACCAGAAAGAAGGCCTCAACAGCAGGCTGTAGCACTGAGGATAGGATTGAAAGGAAAGTGACATTTTACTTTATAAACTTCAACATACAAACCTCTTCACCTTCACAATCAAATTTCAAAAGTACTATATGAAAAAACAACAAAAACCTGCAGGAGAAATATAATGGTACCAAAGAAAAATGAAGCCACAGATGAAGTCAGAGCTTCCCAAAAAAAAAAAAAAAAAAAAAAAGGGATAGGCAAAGAGTTATAGATTCCCCAGGTCTAAACAGTAAAAGAAACCAGCTAAAAAGAGAAGGCAAAGTTTTCTGATGCTGATTTCAGAGGGAAAAAAAAGTTTCTTTGAACTCTCACTATGGAGACACTGAGGGAGAGGAGTAATCTGGAAGGAAGAAAATTAAGTTGGCAGAAAGGGCCTCAGAGCAGATCAGTGGGTTGGGACCTGGGCCCTGTGGCCACAACTCACCTAGAACTGCATGTTGGTCATGAGATTCCTCCAGCTCCTTTAGACACTCTCCCAGCATGTCCCAGAGCTCATCCAGGCTCAGCTGCTCACTGAGCAGGGGTAACTCAGGTGGCCTCTCCTCCTTTTCCTTCTCCCCCTGTGGAGTTCCATCTGAGCCTAGAGGGCACACAGAGGAGATATTCAGGAAGCCCTTGAGGCTTTTCCTTCATTCACATCAAATGCACAGGCCATCAGACAAATGAGTAAACTAGTCTACTGGCCACTGAGTAACATATGAAAGCAAGCTCTAGTCCTAGACTGGATGGTATTTAAATTTACATTGAATAAAATTAATACAAGAAAAAGTTTGTTTAGTTATTTACACTAGACACTTTTCAAGTGTTCAATAGCTATCTGTGGCTAATGGCTATTGCAAGGAAATTCTACCAGACAGCGCTGGTCTTCTCATTGCCTTATTAGCTCCCACAGAAACTAAGGGTCATTAAATGGTTTAATGTATTTTTAAAAAGGGGGAGTTCCTGTTGTGGCTCAGGGGAAACAGCCCGACTAGTATCCATGAGGACGCAGGTTTGATCCCTGGCCTCACTCAGTGGGTTAAGGATCCAGTGTTGCCATGAACTGTGGTGTAGGTCATAGATGCAGCTCGGATCCCTTGTTGCTGTGGCTGTAGTGTAGGCCGGCAGCTGCAGCCCCAATTTGACCCCTAGCCTGGGAACTTCCACACGCTGCCAGTGTGGCCCTAAAAAACGAAAAAACTGGAGTTCCCGTTGTGGCGTAGTGGTTAACGAATCCGATTAGGAACCAATGAGGTTGCGGGTTCGGTCCCTGCCCTTGCTCAGTGGGTTAACGATCCGGCGTTGCCGTGAGCTGTAGTGTAGGTTGCAGACACGGCTTGGATCCCGAGCTGCTGTGTCTCTGGCATAGGCCGACGGCTACAGTTCTGATTGGACCCCTAGCCTGGGAACCTCCATATGCCGCGGGAGCGGTCCAAGAAATAGCAAAAAGACAAAAAACAAAACAAAACACAAAACCCAAAAAACCCAAAGTATTCTTTTTTTTTTTTTTTTTTTTTTTTGGTCTTTTGTCTTGTCGTTGTTGCTATTTCTTGGGCCGCTCCCGCGGCATATGGAGGTTCCCAGGCTAGGGGTCCAATCGGAGCTGTAGCCACCGGCCTACGCCAGAGCCACAGCAACGTGGGATCCGAGCCGTGTCTGCAACCTACACCACAGCTCACGGCAACGCCGGATCGTTAACCCACTGAGCAAGGGCAGGGACCGAACCCGCAACCTCATGGTTCCTAGGCGGATTCGTTAACCACTGCGCCACGACGGGAACTCCCCCAAAGTATTCCATATGAAGTTAACCTTGAGAAGTGCTGCTAATGATAGCACCTGGGTGCTAGCTACTGCTCTAAGTGCTACACACACACACACAAACTTATTTAACTCTACGAACATCCCTATTTTAAACAAGGAAACAGAGAAGTTTGCCTCAGGTCCCAGAGATAGTAAATGGGGAGACAAGACTCAAATGCTGTCTCCACACATAATATCGTATCATAGATTTTTTTTTTAAACTACAGAAATTGCAATGTGTGCTATAATTCTCCGACGAGGACTGGTGGTGATGGTTAGTGATCTTAGTTGATTGGTATGTGCCTATCAACATACAGAAACCAGGGTTCAGAACACAGTGGAAAACACTGAGCTTATGTATGTGGAAAGCAGGGGATCTAGCAGCCATTCCATGAGGACTGACTCTCCCTTTTTTGTTGGGTTGGAAATGGGAAGTAGTACTGACCAATGGACTGAGTATCTTGAGCACTGGGAGATGGCTGGTCCACATCCATGGGTGACTCCTCCCTTCGAACAGATGCTTCTGACTGGCTTGACTCCGACTGGATAAAAGGGAGACAAAGTCACATAAAGGTGCAACTCTGTTTTCCTTAGGGACAGGCTAGAGACTGCTCTATAATTTCTCATACATCATAAGCTTGGAAAGAAGCCTCCCATACAGAAAAAAGTTTCCCTAGGAAGCTCTCTAGGACAAAAGAATGGCCTTCCTATGTCCTTTGTGGTCCTCCACCCTGAGCTAGCAAGCTTTTCCAAAGAGCTTTCTGAATGCCCACATTTGCCTCTACTCCAGGCCTGGGTCTAGTCAGGCACCAGCCTCCTGGATACAGACTTTAAGACTTCTAGGGACAGTTTACATATGAATATATGTGTGTGTGTGTATATACGCACACACACAATCTATCTATCTATATATATACACACACACATCCCTCATACACATGGGCAGAAGGTAGGTTTGCTCGTTCCTGTTTGCTCACAAAAGGGGAAATGAAGGGAACTAGTGAAACCTTTGATGGGTTGGATTTAAAAAGCCAACATCTGGAGTTCTCCTCGTGGCACAGCGGAAACAAATCCGACTGGGAACCAGAGGTTGCAGGTTCGATCCCTGGCCTTGCCCAGTGGGTTAGGCATCCGGCGTTGCTGTGGCTCTGGCATAGGCCGGCAGCTGTAGCTCCCATTAGACCCCTAGCCTGGGAACCTCCATATGCCGCAGGTATGGCCCTAAAAAGAAAAAAGCCAAAAAGCCACCATCTGTCCTAGCAGGTGTGGGAAAAGACTGGGCAGGAAATATACTGCAGAATAGTTCTCTATTGTTTCCTTCTACCTTGTTGGAGCCACAGCCCTCAAATTCTAGGCTGTTCCCAGCATGCTCAATGAAATGACACTGTGTAAGAGTAATTAGATATAAAGGAAAAACAGGCCGCAGGGTACATTTCTATCTCGGATCTTGGGAAGGTGACTTGCATTGTTACGCAAAGATAGGAAAACAGTAAGTGCCATAGCATACACACAAGATGCCAGGCTTTTCTTACGGCCACTCTGCACTGCGATTCCAATAATGAACTGGCTACCTAGGAACTTGAAGGCTTTCTCCTAAAAGTGCCTGAGTGTCTGGGTGCCAAGGGAGTATGAATAGAGGCAGAGACCAGGGTGGAGGGACCAGGCAAAGTAAGAAGAGGCTATATGGAATATGGGCCAAGTTTGGGTGAGTTCCAAGGGCAGGATCCCTGACATGTCTCTGATGTAGTTGTATTGTTCCGTAAGACTGGAAAATCTTTATCCCATATCCCCTTAGAACCCAGACACTTAGCATTATGCAGTCTGCAAAAGCGCCACTGCTGACTGGATAGCTGGGAGTGAAGTATGATGGCCAAGCTTTAAATCAAACCAAACCAACAAACAGTAACGAAAGCACCAAGAGAAAGTAACCCTATTGTCCAGAAGCATTCATACAGCAAACTTAATGCAAAAGCATACAAGGTAAGGGCAATGAAACCCCACTGATGATGTGGTGGGGGAGGGAGGAGAGACAAATGAATGAGGGGCCACAGGCATCATGCTAACCGTTGCTGCTTGTTGCTGTCTCCGCGCCCTTTGACCCTCACGTACCATTTGTATAATGGCATCAGCCTCAGCCTCCAGCTGCCGAACAGCTGCCTGGATGCTGCTAGCTGAGCCTAAACCGGAGGAACCTGGGAGAAAGAAAAAAGAAGGTAAGATGTAAACTGTAGAAAAAGGGAATGCTCAATATTCTCTCTCCCATCTCCTGGGCTGCCACAGGGCATCTGGCTGAGGTCTTTGAGCTTTAGCTCAGGTAGCCTCAGAGTGCTCATCACCAGGCACTAAGAGCTACCGTCACAGATAAGGATAGGAGACACGGGGCTAGACAGATGGATGGTGGCAGGTGAGAGGGCTCTGTGGAACGGGGGGAAGACATAGCATTTGGCAGGCCATGGCTGAGGCAACATGGCTATAAAGTTTTAGCCAGGAGTGATCAAGGAAGCAGAAAGGAGGCATACTCAGTAAGTTAAATCTTGTTCACCAAAAGACAGTGAAATTTCCTACGTAGACGGCTTGAGTGAGATACAGAATGCAGCCACCAACATTTTAAGAAAGGATCATCACTTCCTTTTGAAAAAGTCAAACAGGAAGGAGACATGACATTAAGTCTTGTCCTCCAGGGTCTTGTTTTTCTACCACCAACCCTGCCCCTCAACTGGATACCCCAGTTCCATACCTAGCCTGCCTGTCTGCTTGGCTTTCTTGTTTGCTCGGCGTGTGTCGTCCCGGAGCTGGATGATGACCTGCAGTACCCTCAAGAAGAACTTCTGAGTAGATGTCTTGGATGTCAACATGGACATAGAAGGCAGCTGGAGCTCCCGACCACCCAAAGGTCGCTTCTGAGATGCCACGATTACCACATTCTCAGCCATGTCAAACCTGGATAGTGTAGAGGTGGCTTGCATATACTGTGTGTGTTTAGAGCATCAAAGCATAAACACCCAGCGCAATCAAGGCTTTCTGGTGTTAACCAGAGGGATAAGGAATTTCAGGAGAAACTCACACAAGCAGAAAAACAGGGTCAAGTGTATATGGGACAGAAAGAAAATCTGCCCAGAGAGGGGGGAAAAATAATAACCAGGAAACCAGTAGGAGCAACTTTTTAGAATGTCCCAGATCCCAGCCCCATAGCCAAATGGGCAGCTGCTCCCTACCTGCTCTGCATTTTGCCTTTCAACTTGGTGGTCTGTGGCTGCTCCTCAGGCAAGCCATCAGGAGAGAGGGTCTCACACTGGGCTCGCCGCTGCTGTTCCAGATTGTATTCCCGTAGCTCAGCCAGAAGGGTTCCTGGGTAGGCAGAGAAGCCAGCAAGTGTTCAGAGACTTCTCTAATGAAGCAGCTAAAAGCCAAACCTTTCCAAGAAACCTTCCTAGACCATCCTCTTTGCTCAGGTGTAGACAACCTGGAGTAAACAGGAATTTTGCTCTGTTCACTTTACCATATGTGCTCCTGGATCAACTGTTCAGGGACCACTGGCTCACCTGGCCTCTAGAATTTGTTCAATCTAAATATAGCTCAGTGCAGAGGGGAAAATAGTATCTCTCTTGAAGCCTGTATAATTCTTGAACTTCTGAGTTTTTTGTGGTAATCTGAGAAAAACTGTTTAACCTCTCTCCCAATTTGCTCATGTATCTTATTAATGGGCCTGATACTGCCTAATTTCAGAAGGATGTCTTGAGAATTAGGAGATAACTGTCTAGTAGAGTGATAGGACACTGCCTGGCCCATGGATACTGAATAAATGGTGGCAGTCAAGAAATGCCAGAGTCCTCTTCTGGAAGAACTTCGTAATTTTCATACAACAAAGAATACCCTAGGTCACCCTAACTCTCATATCATCTCAACCTCCAGGGATGTTTGTGAGGAGGTAACTTAAGCAGTTAGCTGAGACCTAGGGAGACCCATGACTGGGACAGGGGTAGGAAAAAGCCAAGAGAATCTTTAGGCTGAAAACAAATCTGGCTTTGCTCTTTGATTCGATGACTCTGTTACCCCGGGTTTTAGTTTTCTTCTTGATAAAGCAGGAAGAAGACTGAAACCAGATGCTTTGTAAGTGTTCTCAGAATTTTTGTACCCTCAAAACTGCACAAAGGCAGAGGTTGTTATTCTGACTCTCAATTCCTGAGCCTAAATGTAGTGCAGATGCATGTAGTGGATCTGCCTCAACAGGCTCATCATGTGCCTTTTATGAGTGTCCAGAATGGAAAAGCAACCCTGGCCCTATGGGTGCTCATTTTCCTTCACTAAGCATCAGATGAGAGTGCATGGGGGCTGTGCTACAACAGCATAGCTGAGTTCAATTAAGCCGGGGGGTTCAGGGAAGGCTTCCATAAAGAGGTTAACACCTAAGTGGAAGGTTTTAGAAAGATAGGGTGCTTTATTCCTATTATTACCTATCTGTTTGCAAAGGGTATAACCCAGATGGCGGGCTCCATTTAGTAGCAGCTTCAAAACAGTGTCCCGGGTTCCAGGGTCCCCCCGAGAGAGCTGCAGTAATACATTGGCTGCATCTTCTAGGCCCTCTTCAGAACAAGAGTGGGATGTCAACACCTGGGAAAAACAAGGGAGATGGGGTAAGCCCCAACATGTGAACTAAAACATTATCCACCCCAGTTAACCCTTTCTCCCCCAACCTTGGAAGGTCAGAAGAATTTGGACTTACCTCCACAGAGAGCTGGAGCTGGTTTTCAGTGAGGCCAGAGGATACCATTTTAAAGTCTGTGCTGCTGCTACCCATATCACCCACCTTTGCTGGAGATTTGCTGGCCTTAGTAGTAGAAGCTTTGAGGAAACACAAAGAACACTGTAAGCCTCTGAAACCTGCATGTCAGAGACTTCAGTGGTAAAGCCAAGGAATCACTGTACTGTTCAGGGCTTCAAAATGGAAAAGTAGTGAAAATGATAGCCAAATCCAAATGACTTCAGATGCCAAGGACTCTTATGACTACCTTCTAAAGTGACAAAGAATCCTAGACATTTTTCTCAACTGTTCTACCATCACCCTCAGAAAGCCCCCTCCAAAATCTGTTCCTTCCAATGATGTTTACTAGTCTGTTACAGAGCTCAGTCCACTTGCTTCCTGGGATTACCTGGCCATTCCATTTTACCCTAATTCATATTGTATCCTGCCTGCTCTTAACTGTTTGCTGAGAACTGGCTTCTTGAACCAGGTTAGAAAGTTTGGGAAGTCTTTGAAAACAGGGACTTTCCTCCTTTTGGTGCTTAGCCTAGGGGAAGCCACATTCAGCGAATGCCTTCTGTTCTTCACAGGAGTGGAAAGGAGGGAGGGAGGGAGAGGGAAGAATGGGGGCGGGGGGAGGGAGGGAGAAAAAGAAGGAGGAAAGGAAGATAGAGTATGTGTGTTCATGTGTATGGGTATGTGGAGGTGGGGGGGAAGGGAGAGGAGGAAAGGAGGGGAAGAGGGAAGACAGAGGAACTTGGGCCAATGAGGATGAGAATGAACATGTTTGGCTCTCACAAACACAAACCAAGCCGATTGCTATCATTTAGGGAGGAATACTGGGATGCAGGAGTGGGGGAGTGAGGTAGGTGTACACACCCCAAATTCCCAGCTTACATCCACACTTACTTGAAACAGTAGTGGTAGCAGTCGTGGGGGTAGTCACTGTGGTCGAAGCGGCTACGGCAATGGTGGATATAGCCGTGGCAGCAACCAGGGCTGGAGCAGAAGTGACAGGGGTGGTTGCAGCAGGGGGAGTGGGCGTGCTGGAGGCAGCAGTGGTAGTGGTAGTAGATGTGGTTGAGGTGGCAACAGTGGTGGAAGAAGCACTGCTGCCAGAATTAGCCTGTGCTTCCGACACTTTGTTTTCTGGGAGAGCAATTGAGATGAGAGAAAGGAGTCTGAGGAGTTTCTCGGTTAAGAGAGAGCTCCGGCGGATGACTGGGTGTGACAACATGTTCATGAGCTGCCCCAATGGAGAGGCCTCAAGGCTGTAGGGGGAGGTTTCCCCCTCACCACCAGCGCTCACTGGCACTGACTTCACGGAGTTCTTGCCTTTCCGGCTGACATTCATGTTGTCCAGTTTTACCAATAAGTCCCAGAAGTCTGTGCAAATGCCACTGCTGGTGGACTGTGAAGAGCATGGGCTGCAGGCCTGCTTACTACCCCTCTCCCGATCACTCTCACAGTTTGTTTCTTTGGTCCGCTGCTGTGTGAAGTGGCTGGGAAACACCTGCCGGGAAAAGAAGGATGGGCTTGGTCTAGGAGGTCTACATAGAAAATGTCTTCCTGACAAGTAAAGACAACTGGCACCTAGATGTAACACAGGAGTTTTATCCAACTGATGTTGTGAAGCAGCCTAGAGAAATGAACAAAAGCTTGGTAGGGAGGAGTTCCTGCTGTAGCACAGCAGGATCAGTGGCATCCTGGGAGTGCTGGGACGCAGGTTTGATTCCCAGCCTGGCACAGTGGGTTAAGGATCTGGTGCTGCCACAGTTGCAGCTTAGGTTGCAACCGCAGCTTAGATGTGATCCCTGGCCTGGAAACTCCATACATTGCAGGGTGGGAAAGAAACAGAAAGAGAGAGAGAGAGAAAGAAAGAAAAAGAAAAGCTTTGGAGAGACACAGATGATTAGCAAACTCTTCTAAAAAATTTTTTTTTTTTGCTTTTTAGGGCTGCGCCCATGGCATATGGAAAAGACCAGGCTGGGGATGCATCAGAGCTGTAGCTGCTAGCCTATGCCACTGCCACAACTCAGGATCTAAGCCTTGTCTGTGACCTACACCACAGCTCATGGTAACACTGGATCCCCAACCCAGAGACAAGGGATCGAACACGCATCCTCATGAATACTAGTCAGACTTGTTTCTGCTGTGATGCAATGGGAACACTGATTAGCAAACTCTTTCTGAGCATCCATCTCCATACTTATAAAATGGGAGGCTACCTATACTGCTGTGCAAAACTGTTGAGATTAGAGATAATTTGCATAGTGCCTGGTACAAGGTAATCCCTCAACAAATGGGAGCAAAATTATTAGAAAAAAGACTAAACTAAGTTCCAACCAGCTTCATCACTTATTAGTCACATGACAAAACTAAAAATTTTTGAATCCCAGCTTCTTCATCTGTAAAATGGGAACCATACAGACTGCTGAGGGTTGTTCTGAGGACTGAATGAGATTATGCATAAAAATCATAAAGAGTGAAGATAAAGAACCCCACAAAGTTATTTACTACACAATTTCCCAGAAGCAATACAGGCCTCAGTACCAACAGTGAAGACTTGTTAGCTCCCCCAGAGTTCAGATTTCACCTAGTAACTGATACCCCTCTTCTATCTCTAGGAGTTGGGTTCCTCACCTTGGCCAGTTGAATGAGTGTGTCCAGAACATGTCTGCAGACAACAGGAGCAGCCTGAGGATGGATGTGGACAGTGGAGCCACTGCTTGCATGCTTCTCAGTATGTTTGCGCCCTCCTGAACGCTGAATCTGGAATATATTAGTCCTGCAGCCTAGGGCTGCATCCATGGATACTGAGAGCCAGGAAAGCTGGTTGGAGCTCTTAGATTCCATTTTGTGTAGTAGGTCCAGGGGCCGGTTCTCATGGCTGCTTGACCCACAGCTCTTGCTTGACTTTTTGCCCTTTTCCTCACTTGAGGACAGCTTGGGTGTTTCAATGCATAGCTCACTCTCACTGCTGCGTTGCAAGATGGAGAGGAGGCTGCGGATGACCCAGTGGCGGGTCTGGGCATGGTAGCAGAGATTTCTCAGTACTCGGTGCAGACGGCTAGTATTGAGCTTTGGCTCATCCACAAAAAGCAGTACCAGAAGACAAGACAGGGCTTCGTGATCCAGGAGGAGCCGTCCCCGGAGGCGTAGGAGAGTATCCACGTTACTGCCAGACGGCCTGGAACAGTGCATGGTTTCTGGGTAACACTTTGGCTAGAGCTCTGGGATTAGGCACAGGCTTAAGGGAGGGGGATGAACTGGATACCTCCCAGGAATCTCAAGAAGGGAGGGTGTCCAGTCCAAGGACTCTAAATGGTAACAAGAGTTGCCCCCTCGAGTGCTTACTACGTACCAGTCACTTTACAACATGTATAACAGCTTCCTCACAGGGCTACTGTAAAGATTAGAGAACCCAATTGTGAAAGGAAGAGCAAGAGGCTCAGATAGGTTAACTGACTTGCCCTACATCACACATTCCAGCCTAAGTCTGTATCATCAACTGTTAAAATTGGACTGTCCCTAGAGTCTTAGGAGATAATGCTTATTTCAGCCTTCTTTAGACTACCAGGAGATTGCCTGCTGTATAGAGTGATTACTCCCTTCACATTTTGGCATGGTCCACTCTGGCCTGGTTAGTAATAAATTCTCTACTTCTGCAGCCTAGATGTTATATTCTCAAGGCAAGCAGCTCACTCTTCTCCTATGTGCATGGGAGGCAGGTGGCTTTTCTTGCTGTAACCACAGCTACTGCCTGCTACCTTACTTTGGGATTATGGTCTACAGTAGCTACACTAACCCAAAAGTGTGGCTTTCTGAAGGGGGAGTCCAAAGATCTGGCTTCCCCCCATTCATTCAAGCAAACATTCTAGAGAGATATCCAGCCTCTCCACCTATAAATAAAAGGAATTAGACTAGTAGCAGACATGAGAGGTGGTATGGCAAGGTGAACAAGGACAGGCAATAGTACCTGTTATGACTGCTGCTACCCCCCATCTGGAAGGTGCCACCTCTCTGCACAGCAAGGCGAGTGTACTGGACCCCACGGTTGCCACTTAGGCGACTGGTGAAAGCTGGAAGGAAAAAAAAAACGAAACTAAAATTGGGCAGGGCATGTGTACTGCACTACATCCAGGTAATACAAAAGGAAAGTGTCTCATGTGGCTAAAGCTAGACATTCCAGAGCCCTCCCACTTGTCTCCCTCTGTACCCGGGCTTCGGAGAATGGCAGAGAGTGCAGAGGTGCTGCTGTGCCCAAAGAGCCGCTCGTGCATGAGCTGCCTCTGCCGGGCTTCCTGCTCTCGCCTCAGGGCTTGGGCCTCGGCTGCAATGTCAGGTGGCATCACGGCCAACACACTGTCCTCCATGTCCTCTAGGACACTACGGCGCAGGTCTGAGGGCAGAGTCTGGATGAAGGTCACAGGGTCCATGGGGGTGTCCGAGCTGGCATTCTGTGCCAGTTCTCTTCGCTGTTGCTCAGCTCTCTGCTGTGCCAGCACCTATGGAGCAGGAGGAGTCAATGGGGGCATACCTATGGCTAGGCAGCCTGGTCCCACCAGCCCCCCGCTCACATACTTCTTCCTGGATGGCTGGAGGCAGGGCAGCCAGGAACTCAGGGCTCACTTCAGTCACACCAGGATTCCCCACCACTGCAGGAGCTGAGCTATTTGTTGAGGGGGCAGTCCGTGTTGGAGGACGAATGCCCAGCTGGTTCTGCAGGACTTCTCGGCGGATGTCATCAGGCAGAGCAGCCAGAAAAGAGGGGTCTACACCCTCGGGGAGACTGATACCTAAGGGAAGATGCAAGATGTGAAGGGACTTCTCAATTTTACTGATGCCTAAAACATACTTGGATGAAAGAAACCCATGGCCTTGTTTTGGGGGAAACCACCTTTGTCTGTTCTTACTACAAGCCAATAATACAGAACACAGAGAGAAGGCCTACCCACCCTTTCTCTAGGCTCAGAACAGCTCTTGTTATGTGCCAGGTTCTCTGTGTGCACTGTCACTTAACCTTCAACAAGACCCCACCATGTAGCTATTATTACCGTCTCAGTATCAATGAGGATCAAGATGCTGAATAATGGCTCCAGATCCTAAAAGGTGGTGGGAGAGTGAGGATGACTCCAAAGGCTTTGGCTCATTCCACTGTGCAGTGTCAACATCCCCTTACTACAGATCCTCCTCCCATATATATGCTGCCCTCTGTCTGGTTTGAACAGTTTGACTGGTGGGCATTCCTAAGCTAAGATGGCCTGAGCATACATGCAACTCACCTGCAAGAGGATCTTCTTCTTCACTGCTTGTTGAAGGCAGTGGCTCTTCTAGGATTCCCCGGGAATCTGCTCCAGAAATGGCCACAGCAGAATCTCTGGTGGAAGAACTCTCAGAGGATGCAGGGGGAGAGCTGAAGGAAATCATTTTCAGGTTGTTCTCTGTATTACATTTTCCTACTTATTTTATTTTTTGTCTTTTGTTGTTGTTGTTGCTATTTCTTGGGTTGCTCCTGCGGCATATGGAGGTTCCCAGGCTAGGGCTTGAATCAGAGCTGTAGCCACCAGCCTACGCCAGAGCCACAGCAACGCAGGATCCGAGCCATGTCTGCAACCTAAACCACAGCTCACGGCAACGCCGGATCGTTAACCCACTGCGCGAGGGCAGGGACCGAACCCGCAACCTCATGGTTCCTAGTCGGATTCGTTAACCACTGCACCACGACGGGAACTCCTTTTTTTTTTTTTTGTCTTTTGTTGTTGTTGTTGCTATTTCTTGGGCACAGTTTCCTACTTATTACCCCTTTTCTCACAGAAGCCAAGTTGACTTCCCCAGTATACAAAGCATGTGCATTAGTTAACATGTACGAATGTGGCTTGATGTACCCGCCAACACATCCTGCCCTCCTCTTACTCACACAGAGCTCACCTGTCCTCAGGGGGCTGGGTAGGTTCCCCTGACCCATCACCCCTGCCTTGTACATCTGGCACAACTGGTGGGGCATCCCCAGGAGTGGAGCTGCCAGCTGTGGGCTGCTCAGAACTGCCAGCTGCTGAGGTGTCACCCACAGCCTCCTCCAGGGTGCAGGAAGCCAGGCTGCTGGTGTCCATAGGAGAGCCTTCCAGTTGACTGCTGACAGCTGTCAGAGCATCAGAATCTTCAGCTCTCTCTGGGGAAAGAGAGGCTAGGAGGAAGTCACATGGAGAAGTTAGATCTCTGCCTCGAAGAGGGGGCTGAATTAAGAAGCAGCCAGACAGACTTCTCACTTCTTCACCTTCATTTCACGCTGGTCTGATGCTCCCCCCTCAACTTCATTTGCTTTTAAAGGACTCAGCTTAAGTCCTTTCTATCATCTCTTGAACATCTATAGTGTTCCAGGCATGCATGTGAAGTACTTCTCTAGGCACTGAGGTAAGGGATCCTGTCACTTCCAAATTCCCTGCAGGCACCACTTGCATATGTCCTTTGGTTCTGCCTATCTAAACAAACAAGGTTCCCTGAAGGAAAAAACCCCTACACCTTAAGGTTTCTCCAGAGCATGTCACAGGCAGTATAATACAGAATGGCGATAGCAAATAGGCTTCAGTTGACCCTGTTGGAACAGTGCTGAGAAGAACTTTGAGGCCCCATTTCAAACTAGTGGAAATAGTGCCATGAGATAAATGGTGTTGGTCAGGATGGGAGAGCTGCTCTATGTATGGTCATGTGCTTGCCATTCCTGGAAATGTTGAAGGAAAGCAAGCTTCGGAGTTATATAGACCTGAATTTTTTTTTTTTTTTTTGCCATTTCTTGGGCCGCTTCCGTGGCATATGGAGGTTCCCAGGCTAGGGGTCGAATCAGAGCTATAGCTGCCAGCCTACGCCAGAGCCACAGCAACGCAGGATCCGAGCCGCATCTGCAACCTACACCACAGCTCACGGCAACGCTGGATCGTTAACCCACTAGGGCAGGGATCGAACCCGCAACCTCATGGTTCCTAGTCGGATTCGTTAACTGCTGCGCCACGACGGGAACTCCTAGATCTGAATTTTAATCACAGCTCAACCACTTACTGAGTGATCTTGGGCTAATTATTTCACTTCTGAGTTTCAGTTTGTTCATGGAGATAACACCCTCTACTTCGGAGGATTTTTTTTTTTTTTGGCCATGCCTCGCAGCATGTGGAAGTTCCCAGGCCAAGGACTGAAGTTGCTGCATCTTTAACCCTCTGTGCTAAAAAGGAACTCCTGGAGGATTGTTTTTTAAATAAGCATGGCATGATAGCCAGGAACAGAGCAACTACCTCAAACTGTTGGCATCATTACTAGTATCATTAAGATACTCAGATGTATAATCACATGAGTACAAAAAGAAACGTCGACTTTAGCTAAAATGGTAATGTGCAAGATGAGATCCTACTATGAGGGCTTAAGCTTCTATTATTCCTCTAAGGTAAGAGAGTAAAGATAAACCACCAAGATGTCCATTCTTCCCTCCTGTTTTATACCTCCAGCCCCAAACCCTGAAATTCTACTCACTTATAGTGGGAGCAGGAGATAGTTCCATCTGAGTTGTTTCCGCTTCTCCACTTGGCCTTGTGGGACCCAATTCTTCTGGCTCTACAGGCATCAATAGTTGTGTAGAGCTCCCCCCTTCTCCAGTTGGGGACTGCAGCTCTTGAGGAATCTCTCCCAAGGCTGGTGGGGGTGGGAGTGTTGGTTGCTGTTGTGAGGGCTGCAGAGTTACAAGGGTCTCCTTGGGCTCAGATGTAGCTGCATCAGTTGAAGATGGGGTTGTTGGGTAGCTGTCAGGCATGGGAGTCCCATCTTTCTCGGAAAGAAAGACAATGGGGTTGTCATTCAATCAGCACATGTGGCATGACAAGTATCCCACTCAGTGATGCAAGAGTCCCCTCAACCACCAAGTGCTTCTAGGATCAGCTTGTGGCTGGTCTAGTATACTCAGGATGAGGGCTAAGGCGCAGTGCTATCTTAGTCCCTGAACTGAAGATGTGACTCCTTGTAGATTCTAAGAATTAAATCATTTCTGTGCCCCAGGTAGAAGGGGGAGAGTTCAAGTCACTCTAATATTTGCCTCACCTTAAATATTACCTGTCCCCTTCCACCTCCCTTGTCTTGCAGTCCTGACTATCCAAGGAACATCTAAACCTCTGATGGAGGCAGCGGTATCAAGGTTAAATGTGAACATGCTACACCCCAGGGAAAGTAGTAAGTTGTATAGTTATCTTCTAATTGGGGCCTAAAATCCCTACCCCACAACAATACAACTTACTACCTCACCCCGGCATGAGCAGAATCCTCTAGAAGGGCAGGAGGCAAAGAGCCATTTTACCTGACGACAGGCCATTTCAAAGACCTTTTGCTAGATTCATGGCCACCAGGACACCTAACCTGTTTCACTGCTTTAAAAAAACATTGTGTAGGGTTTGGTAGAATCATTTCCCAACTCAAGTGCCAAAGGAGACAGAAGATATAGGGAAGGAGAAGAAAATTGAGGAAATAGGGGTGGAGGAGACATATAATACTACATGGATCAGTTGTTAGAATTACAAAATGGTGCTGACATTAGGAAGATTAGACGGAGGAAAAGAGAGCATATAGTAGTAATACCATTTAGCCCACAGAGCTGTCTTCCCTCGAAGCAGACTGTTCAAGACAATATTCCTAGACTTTTAGATTCCACAGACCCAATGAAATCTTATATAAAAAGAAAAAATAACCAACTTTTATTTTAGCCAAGTAAGAAAAATATCCCATTAATATCACTTATTAAAAATATTTGATACCAAAGAAGTAGGAAATACACAATCTTCATAATTTATAATGGTTTTTTAAATTGAGCAAATTCAGCTTTCTGAAAAACTCATCAAACCTCCCTTGTTCTGTTTATTGCCACTGAGGACTGGTATTTAGGAACCACTGTCATCAGGCACTCTCATGGAAGACCACACCATGATAGTCACAAAAGGGGACAGGACCCATGGCCTTGCTACATATGCTAGAACACAGCACAGCATAATCAGAACGAGAACCTAAACAGAGCACGTCGGAGGGGAAGTGTACTACCGTGGGAAAGACAGTAGACTGTATAGTTATCTCCAAGATGGGGTATGACCCTAAAACTATACAATCTACTACCTCATCCCACAGAGCACTAGTGTTCATCTTCAGCCCACTTAGGCCAGCTACTTGGAAGGGTCAGGATAAAGAACCAACCAATTAGCAAGAAAAAGAGAAGGGAGGGAGAGTTACCTGAGAGGTTCTGTTCAGTGGAGTCATTTGTCTTAGATGCAGTGCACTGCAAAGAAAAGGGACAGACCAATGTGGGACTTTGAAAGCACATGAGTTAGAGGTCAACTGTAATAGTCATCATCTCCCACATATGACCTAGATGGAAGATGAGCACTTTAACATGCAAATATATCTAAAAATGTTCAAGGATGGCTTGGGAACAAGGGGGAAAGAGCCAGGGAGCTGAACAGTGAGAGGAAAGGATAATTAAAACTATGTTAGAGTTAGGCTTGGGCATGGTACATGACCTGAAAATCATCATTGAGACCAGCAACAATTTCTTAAAAAAAAGTTTCATCTATGATATCTATTTCCCTTCCTTGGGTTCATGATGTACACTTTTCAATCACATGTCAGGTTTGCTTATTTCCTATCCTTTTTCATGTGTTTGAAACAATGTTATTAGCTATTAGGTAAAAGTTCTATACAAAAGTATTTGTTAGATCAAGTTTATCACAATTGAACATTTCAATATCCTTTAAAATCTATCTGCTACCCTGAGTGTTGAATGTGGTTTAATAAAATCTTTCAACTTTAGTCTTTTAATTTCTTTGTATTTCTTTCTTTAATATGGTCACATCTGTGGCAATATGGAAGTTCCTGGGCCAGGGACTGAATCCAAGCCACAGCTACAACCTATGTCACAGCTGCAGTAATGCCAGATCCTTTAACTCACTGCACCAGGCCAGGGATTGGACCCGAGCTGCTTCAGTCAGATTCTTAACCCACTGCGCTACAGTGGGAACTCCTAATTTCCTTGTATTTCTATCAGCATTTACTTTGTATATTTTAATGCTATATCGTTCGAAGTTCCAGAGGTTTCAGAAAAAACAAAATCATGTTAGAGATTTCACAAATTGAGCCCTAGAAAATGACATGTGACGTTCCGGGTAGGAACATTTTCTCTGATCTGAAGCCTAGCCCAACTAATTCAAATGTTGGAATGGTATCATATTGGTAAGGTATCCCCAATACTTGGCAAGGCAATCCACTGAGAGAAATGGGAGTGAAACACCAAGAGCATGGGCTTAGTCAAGGTCATTCTTCTAGTCCACCAGTAGTCAGTGAAAGTAGAAGCTACATAGTGTAATTGGTGAGTTAGGAGGCGCTCTTGGTCTGGCTCATTTCCCCCTGCAAAACACTGGAGAAGTAATTCCCCCATCCTCCGGGTTTGAATTTCTTTGCCTAAAAACCATGCAATTGTACAGTGAATTTGGAATGGGATATCTCTCAGGTTCAACGTGAATGTCCTGGACTCTTCGGTGACTCTTGATGCCATGTGTATGCCAAAACTGAGGTAAAGTTAAGGCTGACATAGCCAAATAAGAATACTCTCAGCTCTTGGGAATCACCTGTGCACTCTGATCCCTGTTCTCCTTATCTTCTTTGCCTTTGTCGGTTATCTTTGTTTCTTCCTCAGCTAGCTGTTTCCTGCGTTTCTCCCGCCTTTCTTCCAGCTCCTCATCCCTCAGGAATTCCAGGTGATTGACAATGGGCACTTTAACAACTGGACCAAAGAAGCAAGGATCAGAGGTTACTCAGGGGAGGTGGGGGAGAAAGCCAAGAGGCAGAGCTTATGGCCACAAAGAACCAGGGAAACAATTTTCCACACAACTGTCCCAGCCCTGGAAGACTCACTACTGCCTTGATAAGCAAGCTGCCACACACCTGAAACACAGTCATGCATGCTCTCAGCATCAAGAACTTTGCATTCCTCTGTCCAACGGGTCAGAGCTGTGGGGATGCTGGATAGGGTCCCTGTAGAGGAACAAAGGAAAGTGAGACTCTACCTTATCAAATATCAATGAATCCAAAAATTGCAGTACTTCCCTAACAGGACCCAAGGTCTATCACAAAGTTTGGCACACCATAGGTATCCAGATATAATAGTTTTATTATTGCCCTTGGTCTCAAGTCACTGAATGGTTCTGGCTCCTATAAAATGGGGTTTCTCTAGGCAGGGTAGATACTGTTTTGCTTTCCCTCAGAAGGGAAAAACAACCCGACAAACATTACCCTCTCTTTCACCACATAAACTTGCCTGCTTGGCTGGTAGCTGTGCTCTGATCATGGAAAAAGTCATCCAGTAGTTCATCATCAGATCGGGCGATGATGTGGACGTCATCGTTGCCCACTAGGAGGCGGGCCCGGCCCCGGCTTTGAAGGGGAAGGCTGCTGCTTAGCTGAAGGATATCAGCAGCAGCAGAGGGACCAAGCAACCTGTAGGGTAATGGTGGGATGCCATGGTCACTGAACATTTATAAGAGCCCTGCAACCTGTTACTGTGAGATCCTTCCTGTATTCTCTAGGAAATGCATAAGACTATCATGGACCTGATCATATTGTATGTAAGTCTTATGTTTCTAACCACTCCATTAGTTTGAAACTTCTTTTTGGCTGAGGTTGCAAATTTCTCCATAGTTCCTAGATCGATGTCACTGATAATGAATGCCAGGTACTGCATTAGAGTATAATACCTTTCTTGTACACCTACTATAATCTGTATATTGACCACTCTGACACCTTTATTTTTTTCTTTCACTTCTACAATGTTTCTTTTTAGTGGGGAAACTCTAAGCCCAAGGGCAAAGATCCTGTCTTGTCTCTATCTTTAAGTGCTATGTGCTTGGCATATGAGACAATTAATGATTTGCTGAATGTATACATGGAGCACTTAAGCAAAAGAACATGTTATACAATCTGGTGTTCCCCTAAAATATGCACATATAATTCACAAAGAAACAGGACTAAAACATTTGTGTGTGTGATGGGAGCATTATCCTCCCAGGTCCAGACAATACTGAAACTCAGTAAGTCCAACAATCTTTCTTGTGACTCACCTCTGGAGTATAAGAGGAGGATTGGGCTGGCGATTCCCAGGGTAGTGAACGTGAATGGTATGGCCTGTATTGGCTGTCAGCTGCCTCAGGGTCCTCTGACTGCGTCCGATGCCCTGGGTAAGACGCGTTGTAGAGGAGCCACTGCCCAGTGTCAGGGAACTGTGGTCTGCATGGCGTACCATCAGTGGGTGGGTGGTAGGGATATTTCCTGGGGATGGGGGGATGTCTGCTGCAAGGACAATATGCAAAGAGGTCAGTGCCAAAAAGAAATTTCTTCCATGGTTGTTCAAGCAGAACCATGTCTCCTGGGCCTTACTTCCTCACACGGAAACCTGAGCTTTGTCCTTTCTCCCTCATTCCCACATTTCATCTACAACCACTGACACTATCATAACTTATGCCACTACCTCTCACCTAGATACTGTAACAGACTGCTAAATAGTACCTTTTCCCAATCCATTCTCTACACTAAGCCACAGTGATACCTGTAGGCCCCTAAGAAACATGCTGTTCTCTCGGCCTTGAGGCTCCTCTCCCCCTTTTTCACCTGTTCTTTTGATCTTAGCCTAGATATCACTCCTTCTGATTCTACAAATTGGCATAAAAACCCTTTATTCTCTGCTTTCTTACCAAACTACAATGTAATGCCTGCTTACTCCTAATTCCTAACAGACTATAAGCTCTTACGAAGGAAAAGGACTGCTGTATCCCTGGTAGGCACTCCTCAACTATTTGTTCAATTTGCTGAATGGACAGAGGCTCAACTTAGTAAGAAAGATTGATGGAAATCATAAAAACGCAAAGAAAATCACAGAATAAAAACTATCTTGAAAATAATGTAATCCACCCCATTTTTCTTTTTACATTTTTAATTTACAGGTGACAAACTGAGGCTCAAAGAGGTAAGAGACTACTTGGCCAAGACAACAGACCAGAACAGTTCAGTGTTTTCTACTATGTTGTACTTGTGATCTGAGGGTAAAGACCTGCCTTCTCAAGACAGCTTAAGAACTCGATGCTAAAAAGGCAATTCTGATGTTGATGGGGGAGGAGGGAAGATTCTCTCTCTCCTCCGAAAAGATGCATCCTTGATGAACAGAGTGAATGTGTTTAAATCTACTCTCCAATGCCAAGCTCAAAGGTGTCCATCCAAACTCTCAAGATCCACTGCTACAGACATTAGGATTAGTAATTTCCCTATCACTGTAGCGTGCACATGGGTGCCTGATGCAGTCAGCCTTGGTCTCACTTTTTAAAAAAATTCAAGAGTATCATCAAGTTGTCCAGGCTCTAAAATGGCTGCCTGTTTACTGAAGTGGAGAGAACAAAAGCAGCCTCTCATAATTCCTTCTTCTAGGTTTATACTTATTGAGAAAGATGGATTCAGATATCCCTTGCCCCAGAAAGTCAGCATAGGAAAAGAAGTGCTTTCTGTATCAGATTGATAGCTGCTCTGGTTCAGGGTGTAAGAATCAAGAGATAAAACCCAGCTGAGCCCCTGTATCTTACTAGCACTGGAGAACATGTTGTCAAACTCAATGATGAGATCATCCTCCCGGTCAAAGCGCTCAAATCGGACCAAGGGAGAAGCGTTCATATCAGGGTAATCCTCATCCAATTCCATTTCAGAGCCATCGTCGTCATCGTCTTCATCTCCCTCTTCACCTTCATCATCCTCCTTAAGGGGAAAATAGGAGATGGAGAATTGCTGGAGGTAAGGATTTTCTGAAGTCTGGTGTCATGGCCACATTTGCACATGAGGGAGGGAGGCGCTGAGGCTAGCAACCCAGACTGTTGGTTTTCTCCAGCTGTGTTCCCATGGAAGAGGTTGTCTGAACCACCCAAACACAGTCCCCCCTCACCTGATCATCTTCCTCATCTTCCTCCTCCTCCTCCTCTTCATCCTGACTATCATCCTCATCCTCGTTACTGCCACTGCTGTCCTCTTCCTGAGTGTGCTCCTCCTCATCCTCAGGGTCCAGGATATTCATGGAATCTAAAACAAAGGGAGCACATTGGAGGACTATACTGAGTAGCTAGAAAACAGGCTACTGTGCAGGCCGGCAGACTGAGTGGGAAGGCAATGGGGTATTTGACTCTAGGAGAGGAAGAACCAGATCTGGGGTGATGTACAGACTTAGTGAGCCAGCCCTGATTTCCTGAGAGTGCCAATCAATGCATCAACACGCTGAGAAGGGTGGCTGAATGTGGAGGCTGGCTGTACAGTGGTGCTTGAGGAGCCATGGTCTAGGACGTGGCCAAGTCTGTTGGTGCCCCCTTGCCTTTCCAGCCCTACTTTGCTACTGACTGCATCCTGTTGGTAAGAGGGAAATCTGTAGCGATGATAGCAGGTGGGTGAGAAGAAAGCGAACCAAGTAAGAAGTGACAAACTTTTGGGCAAGCAGTAGTAACATGTTATTTGAAAAACTGGCTGAGGATAAAGTGGATGGTGTATGTCAGCGCATGCAGACAGATGCTTCCTTATTCTGCACATGTGGGCAGCTGCCTCCAGGAAAACCCTAGTGTAGTGTCTGTCAGACGTGCAGGGCAAGAAGGGAGGCCTTTCTGGCCTCGGCACTCTCACCTTCTCGGTTGGCCTGCAAGGTGGAAGCTTGGCTGAGGTTGGAAGGAGCTTCATCCATCAGCACGTCCTCTTGTGATTCATCCTCTCCACTTCTGCTCACTGAAGGTTACAGAGCAGAGCCTTCACTGAACAACAGAGGACTTCCCTTTCCAGATTGGGTGCGCCTAAAGTAGCTATGTACACCCAGCAGATATCCATTTTTTTTTTTTTTGGATGAGGGAGAAGACCTGGGTTCTCTGCTGTTGACTAGCTAGGTGAGCTTGGCCAGTCACTTTACCTGTCTGAGTCTCAGTTTCCTCATCTGTAAAATGGGATGATCACATCTGCCCTGCCAATCCCACTAATGTGAAACCACGGAGGATAAATGGGTGTGAAAAAGCCTTGTCAAATTTAGGAATACATGTCTACTTCCGTTTTTCCTTTGATTTCCTTCATCAATAAAAGTAAAAAAAACAAAAAACAAAAAACAAATAACACATACCCTTGGAGCCAGGTGACAGTAGAGTACCTTTGCTGTTTTCCCTCTTGAGTTGTTAAAAGGGCTATCCTTAAGGGAATGATCACTATTTTTACACTACTGAGACTCAGAGGCAGAAAGCCCCTGGATTTCACTGAAGAACTGAAAGTTAAGTGCCTTCTTACCCTACAGCCTCTATAGCCTCCTCTAGGCCTCCATGAATAAACACTCTTGATGTGCCTGATGTATTATCTATACTGATGGCCACCCCCTCCACCCCTCCCACACAGGCAATGCTTCAGACCAGCCACAGGTCTGTAGATGGCTTGTGAATTTCTCATCTGTAAGACTGTCAACATCAAGACAAGCAGCAATCTAGGCTGGCTATGAGCCCTTAGGCAGAGCTGAGCAAGCAGATGATGAGAAAAAGGGTCCTCCCAAGAGAGACTGAGGCAAAGGAAGAGGCTATACTCAGTTCTGGGGCTCTCACCTATAATTGTACTGTTCCCAGATCCGCCATCCCTCTCAAGCAACTCATCTATCAGGTCCTCCAGCTCATTCTCAACCTGGAGAGAAATAGAACATATATATGGATGCACACAAGTCTATCATTGTGCTCGCACTGAAACCCTAAAAAAAGCCAGCAAGGGAGCATATATTTCTAGGATAATATGTGACAGAGGATATTACATAAACACCACACACTTGGTGCTAAGAGCACAGAAACTACCACGTGCTGCCAATCCACACTCAGACTGTCCTTCAAATAGGTTCGCCCAGTTATCTGAGACCAGATTAAGTCTTTATACTGTTCAGGAATACATGCAGATCTCCTTAGAGCTAGCAGCTCAGGACTATAGGCCCCGTTTCTTACTATTGCTACCAGCTCCAGAAATTATAACGCTTTCTTTAGGGTCTTTAGAAGACTGCCATTTGAATGCCCCAGTGAGAGCTGGTGCTATAGGTGCAACAGTGATGTTAAGGAGCTTCCATTAATGACTAGAGCCAAGTAAATCAAAGACCCTGGGCCCAAAGGGCGCAGGCCAGCTTTCCACATCAACATTTCAGCCATGACTAAGTTTTCCTGTTGGGATCTATTCCATTTCATAGCACATGGCATCCAGGCCCTGAACCCACCCCTCATTTAATACAATTGAAACACATTTGCTGAGCATCTACTAAGCATATCATCTGTGCTCCTCTTCAAAATAGACAGCATTTAGGCAAGGATCTAAAGTACTCACCCACCCACAACACTTTGGGGTTTTGGTTCAGTGCCACAACAGGGGTATGCTGGGTGATCTGCCTCCCTACCTGCATCTCTTGTGAACTGAGCACCTCAGGCTGCCCAGCAATCACCACTGAGTCGGTTTCAGCCTCCCCATCCATGATATCCCCATCTGCCACCTCTGTCTGAGTGACATCATGATCCTCCTCCTGCACTTCTGCTTCCCCAGGCTCGCCTGAAACAATCAACCAACCAGCAAAATAATCAAAGGGTGCCTATGAGTGGGGCACCACGAGGCAAGCATGAAGACAATAAGGTCCCTTCCTTGGGAAAATTTGCAAGTTCTCAGAGAATAAATGAATGGGTGACAAAGGAAAAGACAAGGCTACGTGTGAGGAGAGCCAAATAAGGCTGCAATTTTAAGGAATTCTTTGTGGGGCAGATTCCCACGCCACTATGACAGATCTGTGGAAGGCCAGCAAGTTCCCAGAGAAACAATACCAAGCCAGAACAGTTGTGATGCCATGCCCATAAAATAACTATGCCCACCCAGCCAGCTTTCTAGTCCATTGGCTCTTATTCCCTACCTGGATCCTGCTGGTTGCTATTAGAATCCTGAGCAGCTCCTTGGGCATCCTGCTCAGACTTGCTCTTGCTTGAAGCACTCTTGCTGCCAAAAAGGCTACTGGGCTGGTTCACAATCCGGGAAAGTGTTTCCAAAGGCTTCAGAGCAGCATTGACCGTGTTGGCCATGTTGGGACTGAGATAAAAGAAGATATAGAGATGAACTGAGCACAGAAATCCATGCTAAGGGAGTTCCCGCTGTGGTACAGTGGGTTAAAGGATCTGGCATTGTCGTAGCTGCAGTGTAGGTGGCAGGTACAGACAGGATTAGGTCCCTGGACTAGGAACTTCCATATACCATGGGTATGGATGGCCACACAAAAATATAAATCCATGCTAAAAGGAACCAAGGCTAATCAGAAGGTGAGCCTGAGACACCTTATGCCAGAATGCCTGCAAAAAAGCAAGCTTAAAAAAATTAATGGGGTCATCACTACAGGCCAAATTTGGTCATCAAAAAGAATAATGACGGTAATGGATTATAACAGATTAAATATACTCTACAACCACAGGGATACCAAAAGCAGGCAGAAAGAGGTCTTCATTATATAAGAACACCAGCTAATGAAAAGGAATGAGAGCATCAGAAAACTATCACTTTGCAACCAGCAATGTAAGCGATCTAGGCAAAGATCAATAATGAGTGCTAAAACTACTGAGTTGAAAATCTTCAGGCATAGGATATGCATGTGATCTTCACATGAACTCAAAGGATCATCTCACAGATGAGGCAAACATCACTAGATAGTATTCTTGTCAAAAAAGTTTACCCTGAACCTAGCCATAGGAAGCAATTAGACGAATACAGACTATGGGATGTTCTCTAAAACATTTAACCTTTTGGATTCTTTAAAACAGTCAAATGTCAAGAAATGAGACATGCGACAGTCAAATGCAATGAGTGATGCCCACTGGATCCTGGATCACCACGTTCTTCCCTAGGTTATAGACACTCTTGGAGTAATCGGGGATATATTAATATGTAATATATGGTGGGTACTAATATATTAACGGTAAATTTCTTAGAGGCAATGATGGTATTCTAACTATGTAATACATGGGAATGTTTGTTCTTAAGAGACACATGCAAAAGTATACAGAGGTTAAGCATCACATTGTTATAACAAATTTCAAACAATTTAGCTCCAGAAAAGAGGAGGAGAAGGGGGAACTAAAGCACATAGGACAGAATACTCAGTACTGTTTAGTCTAGGTGAGACATACAATGCTCATTACACTACTATGAGCTCAAAATTTTTAGATGTTTTAAAAAAATCGATGAGGTTGTATTAAAAGGACAAAAAAGTCAGCTTTAAGAAGCCCCATAAAGCCAAAAGATGTAATGAAAAAGAGCATGAAAAGGAGAATGACTATAATGATCTAGGTAATTCAGCCAGATTTTAAAATTCAAGGAAAATTCATGACTCCATAATGTTCTGTTTTCTTTCTCCACAGAAAACAGAAAGCCAGAGCTGGCATTTGAGGAGACTGTTGAACCCATTTTTGACTTTACTCTGAAAACTGGGGACTAAAGGGAAAAAATGAGGTCTTTATCTTGCCTTTTAAAAGTAGGAACTGAGAGTTCCTGTTGTGGCACATAGGAAACAAATCTGACTAGGAACCATGAGGTTGCGGGTTCGATTCCTGGCCTCGCTCAGTGGGTTAAGGATCTGGCACTGCTGTAGCTCCAGTTGGACCCCTAGCCTGGGAACCTCCATATGCCGTGGGTGTTACCCTAAAAAGACCAGAAAAAAAAAAAAAGGGACAAAAATAAATAAATTAAAAAAAGGAGGGACAGATTTTCCCTCTTGAACTGGAGCTATAATCACAGAAAAATAGCAGCTAGTAATGTAGAAGGAATGACAGAAATTAGCAAGTTGCACTGATGACCCTCTAGGAAATTAAAAGACACAGGCAAGGATTATCAACTGGTGTTAAGACCATTAATTAGGTATACAGTTGATATATAGTTGAACTAGAGTCCAAAGTAATAATATAGTTTATTTTCTAGTAAGACGGGGGAAAATTTAACAGTACAATGATAATTATAACTCTTCCCTAGTGGTTAACCTTACCATGATTAGTTCAAAGAGATGTATCTCCCCGTGACACAATATGAGATGTACATCATCTATGATATATCTTAGCCAATAATGTTTAAATTGCTCTGTTAAGCCTCTACCTCTAAGTCTACAGCATATAGGGAGTAAAGGAACATGTTAAATTGCACTGCATGAAACAAAGTGGACCAAATCTCAAAAAAACATTCTGGAGAACAAGAACTGGCCACTTCAACCAGATAGTGTCATGAAAAACAGCAATAAAATGAAGATTTAAAAAAAATTAAGGATCTGTGTTAGAATAACAGAGACTCAGAGGATATAACCAGATGCAATATAAGGTCCATAATTGGATTCTGGTTTGAACAAAAATTATGAATATGGATTTGGGCATTAGACAGGATGAAAATTTACTTACACAGAAAGGCAGAGATGAGTAACAGAAAACAAACAAAAAAACCCTCCAAACGGTAACAACTCCCCAAATCAAAAATAAACAAGTCCTCAAACAAAACTCACATTAAAAACAAAAAACAACCCAAACCAACAACAAAAAACTCCCAACCCAGGTTATACAATAGCACATACATGATCATTTTAGTAAAACATACAATATGTATGTGAGGAAAACCACTGCATACCTATATACAGTAAAATAATAGTGGTATCTGAGTGATAGGAATAGTGTCTATTTTTGTTCATCTGTATTTGTTACTGTTGCAATATAATTTTCTTTTAATAAAAGGTTACTTTTAATTAAAGGGGGGAAGCTTGGGAAAAAAATTACTGATACAGTTGAACTCCCCAGTTTGCCAGCAAATAAGAAAACTAAGGCCTAAAGAATAGAATGTGTTTTGCTTAAAAGTCACAATACTAAGAACTCAGGTTCCCACCTACACTCAAACTTTTCCTATTATACCGGCTGCTCACTAATTACCTGGTGAGGGCATGTGAAATACTAAGCAAATGAAGTATGCAGCATGATTAAAGAAAGGGTAAAAGCCTGGGGCTAGAGCTCAGGAATGATATTACCTGGACAGGTCCAGGCTGTGAGGTACTCTGGCCAGGTCATTAACCAGTCCCTTCTTCAGGAAGAGTCGAATGATGTTATTCATGCCATTGTGTTGGGTCTTGGCTGTGGCACTGCTGTAGAAGCTGGAGGTGGAGGGGCAGGACTCCATGATAGTACTGATGATACACATCACTGCCTGAAGCCTGGGAGAGAAGTTCAGCATCTCCATCATGTGAACACAGCCTATTCTTAGGTCACATCTTCACTAACTTGCCTCGGATAACCCTCCTGCGCCCTTAAGTGCTTCCTTCTGGAAGTAACATCTAAACAGGTAAGAATTCACTCCCTGGATGGAAGCATTCTTTATTTTCTTTAAACACAATTTTAAAAAGTAAAGTTGAATATAACTCAACTTCTCACATGAAGACCCTAGAAATATAATGAAAACATCCCGTTGTTTTCTCTAAGCCATCTGCCTACCTCCTCCAAGTATCATCAGTGTTTTCAAAATTTTGTAGCGCTAGAACTATCTAAGAGAACCAGAGAATGTATAGTGCCAGTATGACCAAAACTCCCATTCAAGTGCAAGGAATCCCATAGACCAAGACTGGAGTTAGGGGATGATACTGGTTATCAGCACTAAGTTGGGCATGAAGTTTACCTGGCATGCTTCTCTGTACTCTCAGCCATAGCCAGTGCCCTTCCCAGGGCTGCTTTTACTTCATTCACAAGGGCCACCTGGGCATCTGTGCCACTCCCTGCGGCAGCCAGGCTTGCGAGGAATAGGCGGGCCAGGGCAGGTGTATCCTTGTCTTCTGCATTCTGGGTATGTGGAAGGAGGTGGTCCAGAACAAAAGCTAGCACACTGCAGTCCTGAAAAGTTATTAATCATGACATTTACTCACAAGCACAATTATGCCATACTGTTTGCACATCAACAAGGTACACACATACACAGAACTGATCCTTGAAGTCACCCATTTTTTTTTTTTTGGTCGTCTTTTTGCCATTTCTGGGGCCGCACCCACGGCATATGGAGGTTCCCAGGCTAGGGGTTGAATCGGAGCTGTAGCCACTGGCCTACGGCAGAGTCATACATAGCAACTCGGGATCCGAGCCGTGTCTGCAACCTACACCACAGCTCACGGCAACGCTGGATCCTTAGCCCACTGAGCAAGGCCAGGGATCGAACCTGCAACCTCATGGTTCCTAGTCGGATTCGTTAACCACTGAGCCACGATGGAAACTCCAAAGTCACCCAATCATTATTAGGCCCACTTTACAGATAAGAAAATCAGGGCTTAAAGGTGCAAGCTAAGTGAGAGCAAATCTAGAGTTTATGCTTCCAATTCCCTTTCATTTCTCACTATAAGTTTACACTTCATTAATCTTCATTAATCTGAGGCCTAAAGAAATGTGGCTTGAACAAAGAACTTAGGTCAACGGTGATGATTCAAACCTTGAGTCCTAACTGAGTGCTATAATCATTTACTGACACTTAGAATGTGCCCAGGGTCCTAGGTGAGAAACTGGCAGGGGCTGAATAAGAATCACACAGCACAGTCACAGATATGAATATGCAGAAATATTTAATGCAGGATTACTTAAAATAGCAAGAAAGGCCCAATAACAAGGAAGGAAATAAGTCAGACTTTTTTCCCCCTCTGACATTGATTTCTACCCTGATAATTCTTTACCTTAGAAATAAACTTAATTCTGTTGTCATTCAAACACATCTTGGATGAAAAATGCACTAGAAATTTTGGAATTAGAGATGATAGACACACAACGGTGAACGTACAAAATGCCACTCACTCAATTGTATACTTTAAAAGCTTTGCAATTTGGGAAAGCATTGTGACTGAGTATAAAGAATTTGGATATGAAACTAGAGACCTGGCTCTAATCCTAGTCCTGCTACTCTGCAGAGTGGCCTTGGACAAGTTAACAATGTCTCTGAGCCTTCTCCTTTCTCTGTTAGGGGAACAATACCAACAACCTTACAGTGCCCAGGTGAAGATTTTCAATAGTATCTGTAAAGCATCTATGGGTATTCATTGCTAGTAAACAGTCATTTGACATATATGAAAGTAGATACTTATTCAAATGCAATTAAATGTCTTATTCCACAAGTATGCTATTATAACTACAACTGGCATAAATGAGTTTAAGTTTTGAAATAAATGTCTAATGTATATTTAATATACATACTCCATAAAAGACTTACATCTAGGATATATGAAGAACTCAGGAGAAAACAAGAATAAAAGACTTTTTGACACTTTGGAAAAAAGACTATCCAAATGGTCAATAAAGGCAGGGGCATTTTAACCATAATGCAATAGCACTATGAACCTGAATGGCTAAAATGAGAAATAGGAAAAATACCAAGTACTGGCAAGGAGGTGAAATAATCCAAATTCCCATATGCTGTGCTGGTGATAATATAAACCGACACAACTGCTCTGGAAAACTGAGCACTTGCTAAAGCTGAAGAGAGCAGCAATTCTCTTCCTAGGCATATACTACCCAACAGCAATACTTATGTACGTTTACCAAGATATGTATAAGAATGACTGTAGCAGCACTACTTTTAATACTTCCAAAAGGAAAACTAGCCAATTGTCTATCAGATAAAGAATGGATAAGACTGTGTTACAGTCACACGATGGAAGTCGTTATAGCAATGAAAATAAAACAACTACACACAAAGATGAAGCTTGCAAACATATTAAGCAAAAGCCAGACACAGGAGGACACAGCATAAGATTCCACAGCATAAGTGTAAAAACCAATTTATGAACTCAAGATAATGGAAGCTCAAAGGGGACGGAGAGATGCACAAAAGGCATGAGTGAGGTAGCTTTTGTGGAGTTTCTAATGATTTGTTTAATGTTTTGTTTAGGGTGGTAGTCACCAAGAAAAATTAACTGGAGTTGTGTATTTTTGTATATATTTTTAGAGCTTGGATTAAGATAAACATTGCTTAAAATAACAGTAGCTGCTTTCATAGATTCTTTGCCTGCAACGTTACTGCTCCTGCTCCATTCTCACACACACCCTTTACTGCTTACTAACCAAAAAATAATTATGGTGACCTCCAAAACAAGGTCCCCTTTATGAAAAAAAAAAAACTCCTCGAGCACCCATTTTACATAAATGGGACCATGATATGGTTTCTTAAAGTGCCCTCCCACTTGAAAAAGTCCACCCTGTAGATAATTCTATATCAAGACACATAAAAAATAACTTCATTCTTTCCCACACTCTATTGATAAACATCATTTAGGCTTTTCTTATATTCTGTTTATAACCAATACTGTTACCACATCAGCTGTCTTTGCCAGCTGTTGAGTACATCTAGTAGATATCAATATTGTGTATTTGGTTTATTCTGTCCCCGAGATACTACTCAAATTCCACATATTCTCTTTAAACCAATTCTTCTTTTACCAAAAGGAATAACCCCCCCCCCCACAAAACAAGCAACATCTGAGTCCTTTATTTCATCTTCATGCTCCACATCCAAATCTTGTCCATCTCTACCTTTAAAACATCTCTTCAACTCACTCATTTTCCCTTCCAACTTCACCAAGGTTCTTTATTACCTAGACTACTATATCAGAGTCCTAACTGATCTGACTCTAATCTTGCCTTTTGCAGTCCCTATAAGGCAGACCAAATGATTTTCTAAAAGACAACACAAACAAAAAACCCCCTATATTACATCAATTCATTCCCTGCAAATGAGCCTGATGGAAAAAAATCAGGCCTAGCTAGCATCATAGAAAAAAAAAAAAGGCCTAGTTCTTTAATGTGTCTTAAGAGGCCTCTGGCTCTGTCATCACTGTGCTAGCATGCATGGGTTCCTAGCAAAGCATCCAATATATAGCAGGTATTCAAATGATGACAGTATAAAATCTTAAGCAGGAATTAGAATTATTACCTCTTTGATCAGCTCAGACTGGCCCACAGTGTAGCTGTAGTTGGCAATCAAAGTAGCAATACCAACATAGGATCTCACCAACTCTGCCAGAAGACGAAGAATAGTGGAGGTGGGCATTAAAGGTTTGCTGCCCTTGCCTTTCTGCTTGCCTTCTTCAGAGGCCCGGTCCCCTTCTTTATCTTTCTTCCCATCCCGAGACTCCTCTGGAGTTGAAGCTGTTGAAAAAGAGCCAAACACTAGTTCAATTCCACACTGGAACATTGACAAAATCAAGCCTTAGGTGGAAAGGATACCACTTTAAGCCACTAGTACAAATGAAATGCCCTCTTCCTACTGCAGTGGAAGGACATATAGCTAAGATGACTCAGGTCTCAGATATGCTCTATGGGTATAGTACAACAGGGAGGCTTTTCCCAACTCTTCACACATCTTCCGTCATTTCCCTCTACTTATACATTTTATGTTCCAGAAATATTGTACTAGTAGTAGTTCTCCCAACATGCCTCGTATACTTTTACCTCTTTTTCCCACATGTCTGCATGGCACATGTTTACTTAATCTAGCTCAGCTCAAATGCTCATCTCCTCTATAAATGCTTTCCTGTTTCATCCAGGCAAGCTAAGATAGTATCATATCATGTGCCTACTATACCTTATCCCAGTACATCTCTACTCCAATAGTTGTATTATCTTAATATTACAATAATTGTGTCTCCCTTATTAGACAAAGGTGCAGGGAATGAATCTGATTAATTTTGGTGTCTACTACAGTTTGCCACATAATAGACAATGATACCGAATGATACTGCCATCACCCGTACTATACACTACATATGAGTAAACCCACCAAAAGAAGTTAATCAACACTTTACTAATTATGAGCATTTAAAACTCATCTCCAGGGACTAATCTAGTATTAAGTACAACATCTATTAACTCAGATTTCAAAGGTCTTTCTTATCAAGGAGAAGTAGTTCTTGAAAGGTCTCATTAGAATCATTTCCACATGACATTTCGCTAATTTTTGGTGAGTAGCCAATGAGCTCTGTTAGAAGGCAAGAATCCACCATGAAAACCTTATAGCTAGAACAGCATTACTATCACCAAAACTCTATAAGCCAGCATGGAAGCTACCAAAAGAAATATATGGGAAGGAATAAAGAGTAGAATTAAAAGATGTTACCATAGCAACCGCTACTAGGTTAGTTAAGTTACAGTTCTATTAACTTTATTTATTCATTTATCTATCCATCCATTCATTAATTTTTCTTTTTAATGGCCACACCTGCAGCATATGGTAGTTCCTGGGCCAGGGGTCAAATCAGAGCTGCAGCTGGGGCCTATGCCACAGCCACAGCCACATCAGATCCTTAACCCACTGAGTGAAGGCCAGGGACCAAACCTGCATCCTCACAGTGACAACATTGGGTCCTTAGCCTGTTGGGCCACAACAGAAGCGCCCATTTTTTTTTTTGTCTTTTTTGTGCTATTTCTTGGGCCAATCCCGTGGCATATGGAGGTTCCCAAGCTAGGGGTCCAATCGGAGCTGTAGCCACTGGCCTACGCCAGAGCCACAGCAACGCGGGATCCGAGCCGCGTCTGCAACCTACACCACAGCTCACGGCAATGCCGGATCCTTAACTCACTGAGCAAGGCCAGGGATCTAACCCGCAACCTCATGGTTCCTAGTCAGATTCGTTAACCACTGTGCCACGACGGGAACTCCAGAAGTGCCCATTTTATTTTCTAAATGAAGTACAGTTGTTGTACAAGTTAAAGCTGTATAATACAGTGATTCATAATTTTTTCTTAAGGGCTGTACCCATGGCATATTTAAATTCCCAGGCTAGGGGTTGAATTGGAGCTGTAACCACCGGCCACAGCCACGGCAGATCTGAGCCATGTCTGCGACCCACACCAGAGCCCACACCAACACTGGATCCTTAACCCATTGAGCAAGGCCAGGGATCGAACCCAAACTAGCATCCTCATGGGTACTAGTTGGGTTCGTTACCGCTGAGCCATGATGGGAATTCCCAAGTGATTCATAATTTTAAAGGTTATACTGCATTTATAGTTATTACAAAATATTGGCTATATTTCTCGTGTCACACAATCTATGCCTGTATTCCCCTATCCCCTGACCAGGGCACCCAGTTTCTTCAAGCTGTCCTCTCAAGAAATAAGAACAAAAGAGAAAAAGTGGACCATTACCTTCTCCTTGGGATGTCCCAGATGTGGAAGTCTCAGTAGAGGCACCATCTGCAGCAAAGACCTGACTCTATGGAAAAAAAAAATTACTGAGCCATTGTTAATTTCAAAGACCACTATCCCTGAATGGCAGGACTCCTTTACAGGGTACTGGTTACAAATGCTATAGATTCTCTTTGTTTCATCTTTCAACACATTTTCCCTTTATATACTAAATCTGTGGGACACCATCATTATAAACAGCAACTGAGAGACTGGGGGGAAAGGGAACAGGGGAAGATGAGAATGAAAAATGAATTACATAATTTACAGATACATCAATTAATACCTTTGAAATTTTGTTGGCATAACCCTAAATACTAAGAACACAGATATTGAAAAGGGAGGTTGGAACTGACTTACATTAATGGAAAATCCTGACTGTGTATCAAAGTCACTGCTCTGACGAGTAAGTGACCGGTATTGCTGGTATACATCATCACCCATGTCTTGCAGGAGTTGGCCAACTTCTTGAGTCATACCCCCAGGTTTAGGATCAGATTTGTCTGCTAGAAAAACAAAAACAAGATGAAACTCTTCAAACTGTGTAATGTTAATACAGTCTGGTAGCTCGGTCAGTTCTGCTTCAAGTTGGTACAACTGTTTACATGGTAATATGGCTAGACTTTAAGAATGAGAAGTATATATAGGGAGTTCCCTGCTGGTCTAGTGGTTAGGACTTTCACTGCTGTGGCCCAAGTTCAATCCCTGGTCTGGGAACTGAGATCCCACATCAAGCTGCTGCATGCTGTGCTCCCCCCAAACCCCCAGAATGAGATATGTAGAGACAGCACGATTGAAAGCCTCATTTTATCACTAGTTTTGGGACCACAGGCAATTTAGTTTCCTCACTGTCCTTAGCTGTCGCTACTAAACTTATGAATATACCTGATATTTTGCTTAGTATAGTGGGAGGTGAATAAATGGTTGTTTATATAGCTAAATAATTATATTTTTTTTGGAGGGGAAGGGTTTAGGAGGTGGGGGTAAAAGTTTTATGATTGGGGAGTTCCTGTTGTGGCTCAGCTGTTAATGAACCCAACTAGCATCCATAAGGACGCAGGCTCAATTCCTGGCCTCGCTCAGTGGGTTAAGGATCCGGCACTGCCGTGAGCTGTGGTTTAGGTTGCAGACATGGCTTGGATCTAGGTTGCTGTGGCTGTGGTATAGGTCAGCAGCTACAGACCTGATTCGACCCTTAGCCTGGGAACCTCCATATGCCTTGGGTACGGCCCTAAGGAAAAAAAAAGATAAGGTTTTGTGATTGTAGGAAAAGCAATGAGCTCTGTATGTATACGAATAAGAGTGCTACATGAAAATTTGACTTATTAAATGCACTATTTATCAATTTTTGGCAATTCTGTGGGACCTATCAAATAAGTATTTCCTGAATAAAACCCAGAAAGATTAGACTGGATTGGGTCTGGGTTCCATGCAATTCATTCATGACCTTCCTAATACTTAAAAGTAGCACCTTAACTAGGAAGAGAAGATTGGGATGCTGGTCTCAAAGGTCAGAAAGCCTAGCTACACCTTCTAATATTGTTCCCAGCTCTTTGGGAAACAAAGATTTTTTTCTCCTTTTCCTTTTTCTCTGGCTGCCACCACGGCATGTGGAGGTTCCCAGGCTGGGGATCGAACTTGTGCCACAGCAGCCACCCAAGTTGCTACCGTGACAACACGGGACCCTTAACTTGCTGCACAAGAAAACCCCCAAAGATATTTTATTTTTCTGAGTGAAAACATTAGAGACTTCTTGGTGTTTTATTTTCAGCCTGCCCATAAGATGTTATTATTTCCTTTTTTAGTCTTTGTTCATTATTCCCTCTATATGGGATGTACTTTCATACAACGACTCTAGTAATCTCCTTATCTCGACTTATTTTAGAAATCACTTAAGAAACTTTTCTATAGGTCCCACCTCTACCTTGGCATCTGTCATCTTATGTGACTATTAACTTGTTCAGAGAAGTGCATTATGTGTCTTATTCATCTTGATTCCTAAGAAGTGGGCAAACAGTTGAGAGCTCATTAAGCCATGAATTGGTTGAAATGACCCAAGCAAAGTGCCCAGCCTCCTCAGGCGGGCTAGTTACATACCTTCCTCTGGAGCATGGTATGCAGCCAGAGCATTTAGCATGTCGTAGATCACTTCCTTGATAGTATCCGGAATAACAGGCAGAGGTGAGGGCTTCAAAGGAGTTGTCTTCACTAGCTGTACAGCATTAGGGCCTTTAATTCTAAGATTCTCAAATTCATCATCTGAGGCTAAGCCAAAGTGAGACAGAAAAATCATTAATGAAGCAGTACCTATATTAGGTTACAGATAAGACTCAGGAGGGGGGCCACTTCCAAGCATTGTTCAAGTAGTCTACTTGAAAATCTGGCTTTTATATTCCCTAAATCCACAGACTTTAATATAGCAGTATCAAATAGTTTTTTTTTTTTTTTTTTTTTTTTGTCTTTTGGTTGTTGTTGTTGTTGCTATTTCTTGGGCCGCTCCCGCGGCATATGGAGGTTCCCAGGCTAGGGGTCGAATCGGAGCTGTAGCCACCGGCCTACGCCTGAGCCACAGCAAAGTGGGATCCGAGCCGCGTCTGCAACCTACACCACAGCTCACGGCAACGCCGGATCCTTAACCCACTGAGCAAGGGCAGGGACCGAACCCGCAACCTCATGGTTCCTAGTCGGATTCGTTAACCACTGCGCCACGACGGGAACTCCCTCAAATGGTTTTTTAATAAAAGAGTACAGGCTTTGGAGTTGGGGACACTTTGTTTTGAAATCCAGTTCTGTTACAGGATCATAGCCAAATTACTTCAATAAGCCTCGATTTTCTTTCTTGAAAATTTGAATGATTAAAGGGGGCCATACATTAGCAAAAAGGCTCCAAAAATAATCAGGCCCTTTCCCAACTTTTTATTAAAAATAAACAAACCAAAAAACCAGAATTCCTGTGGTGGCACAGCAGAAATGAATCTGACTAGGAACCATGAGGTTGCAGGTTCAATCCCTGGCCTCACTCAGTGGGTTAAGGATCCAGCATTGCCATGAGCTGTGGTGTAGACTGCAGATACAGCTCGGATCTGATGTTGCTGTGGCTGTGGTGGAGGCTGGCAGCTGTAGCTCTCGTTGGACTCCTAGCCTGGGAACCTCCATATAACACTGGTACGGCCATAAAAAGCAAAACAACAACCAAAAAACAAAACAAAACAAAAAAAAAAACCCCACCCACAATTCAACAGAAAAGTTGAAAAAGGTTAGTACGAAAAACATCCATATATTTTTCATCTAGAGTCACCATTTGTCTACCCCTAAATATGTCTGACAACCTGTACCTCCTAAGATGAAGGATAATTTTTGCTTTTGTTTTTCTTTTGGCTGCCCCATGGCACATGGAGTTTTGGGGGCTAGGGATCACATCTGAGCCACAGTTGTGACCTATGCTCCAGCTGCAGCAATGCCAGATAGTTTAACCTACTGTGCTGGGCCAGGGATTAAACCTGTATCCTGGCTCTGCAGAGATGCTGCCGATCCCATTGTGCCATAGTGGGGACCCCCCAAGTATTTTCCTTCGTAACCAGAATACCATAATATCCAAGAAATTTAACATAGATAAAATTACATTATCTAATATATAGTAAGTACTTTAATTTCTTCAACCCCCCTTTGTCTAGATACAGAATCCCATCAAGGTTGGTGGTTTTCTCTCTGGTTACCTTTTATCTAGGAGACGTTTGCATTTCCCCCCCTTTCTTGACAGCAGTATTTTGGAAGAGTCTAGACCAGTTGTTTTATGCAATGTCACACAATTTGCATTTATCTGATTATTTCCTCATAATTAAAGGTCAAACATTTTTGGCAAGAATACCCCAACGATATTATGTACTTTCTATTGCATCACGTAAGTCACATGTCCATTTGTTCCTAAATTATCACTCTATCGATAATTATCACTCTATCTACAGAGATAATAATAGTTCGTAAACTATTCACTGTATTGTGAGCCCTACTGCCACATCAAGATAAGTTCTTTTAAGGCAAGGACTAGATTGAATGAGTCCTTGGCATCTCTAGCAGGAATCATCACAGGGCAAGGAGCAGAGAAGCTACTGAACTACCTATGAAGTAACCCACATGATCAACCAGCAATATCCTAATGTTTGCCTAAGGAGGTTTTCCAAGATATGTGTCTCCTTGCAGAAAATCTTTGGGGTTATACTGCACAATTTTGAGCTACAGACCTCGAAGTCTCAAAGGCCAGGAGAAAGGTAAACCCACCAGTTCCTGAGCCTCGAGGGGCTGGAAGGGCAATGCGGATACAGCAGTTGGCCACTTCTGTGAAAATGTCTGGATTGCGGCATGCGGCTGGCCCAAGGACACGAAGGATATAGTTGATCTCCCGAGAGCCAAGGCTGCCTGATACAACACCAGAGGTAGTGCTCCCAGCTCCACTTGTAGCTGCTGAGCGAACAACCTAGTAAAGAAACAGAGAAGAGTACTGATTAAAGATCACTTTCTAAAGCACAAGGACATTCAAGGAAGAGTTACCAGGATTAAAATACTAACCAAGCTCTGCCTCAAGACAGTGGATGACAGCCTTTGATCTTTGGGAGAAAGATACACTTGGGTCTTTCAAATCCTACTCCTTCCCCATTCAAAAAATGTGGCTTATAAAAAAGTTACAGCATTCAATGTATCCATAAAACTACCAATTATAAGACTAGATGGTATATGATCTTCATAGAAATTGGCAAACCTACACTCCACTATGTAGATCACTGATCATCCATCCGGATTATGGCTCCCAAATTTAAGTGCCAGCTGCTAGTCTTCCCATGCCATCCCTATTTTAAACCAGAATGGTTCAAACTCACCCACTGTATTTTCCAGGATCTATTTCTTTGTGGACTATGTACCTAAAGGTAAACATCTTTTGGACTCTTAATGCTTTTCTTAACAAATCAGCTATGATCTTTAGTTTAGCAATATTAACATCTATATTTTGCTTATCAGGCTGCAATCATAAAATAATTCCGAGTTTTAAAATACAGTCAAGTGTAATTCCACTATAAAGAATGTGTCATAGTTTATTTATTCAGTCCTCTGCTGGATATTAGATCTCTAGTCTTGATATTACAAGCATTTCTACAGTGAACATTTTTGTATATGTACCTCGGCATACTTGACTTTAGTTATCAGATAAATTCTTAGCCATAGAATTTCTAGGTCAAAGGATATCTTAAACTGACAGTACCAAATTGCCCTCCAATGTGGCTGCACCAATTTCCACTCCTACCAAAAGTAAGAGTATGCCTGGTTCTCCACACCCGTACCTGCAACGGATATTATCAAGCATTTACATTTTGCCACTTGATATGTTAAAACTGCCACTGATTTTCCTTTGTTCCCCACACCCCCCAAATAAATTTAAGTTTAGAAATTCTCTGTCATCCAACAAAAAACTCTATTCTTTCCTAGCATTTTTAAAAGCTGTATAAGCTTTAAATGTTTTAAATATATCTGTCTGTATATTGCAGTTTCTTCCCTGCTAGGCTGTCTCCTGACCTTGGATCAGTGTACATGCTGCCTTTAAGAGCCCTCCTTCTTTTGACTTTGCTCATGTCAAGTAAAATCAAAGAGGTTCCTCGGAACTGTCTGAAGAATGTGAGATATATACTCATATATACACAGATGAATAAAGTGGCACCAGATTTCTGGTAAGCAAGGTAAAAAAAATAATTTATACCTTTTGATCCAATTTTTAAGATTCTATAAGAAAAACAATAAAAATGTGACAAAGCTATGCACAAAAATGCAAATAGCAACATGACATATAAATGTGGGAAACAATGTTCCAAGAGAGGAAACTGGAAGTGAAGTCTGGTAATATTCACATGATGATTGTTGACAAAGAACTAGTAGAGGGAAGTGTGTAAAAGTACCAAGGAGAAAAAGCCTTACTAGTAAGATGTTAGCCCCCAACCCCTCTGTTGATGTCTTAATGTTGATGTTATAAAGGTTATTATTTCTCTAATTACTTTATTTCTTCTACGGTTTTATATGTTTCCTAAAATAAACATATTAAACCTCAGTTTTCCCATGTGCACAATGGATATTTGTAAAAAGAGCTTATCACAGTTATAAATATTCCACAAACTTTACTACAGCTGACACCTGAATGGGGAGGTGAGGGGCACAAACCCTCTGTGCTATTGAAAATCCAGGTATAGTTGGCCTTCCACACTTGGAGTTCTATATTCATGGATTCAACCAAATGTGGACTATGTAGTACTACAGAGTTTACTATTGGAAAAAATCTGCATGTAGAAGTAGACCTGGGCAATTCAAACCTTTTTTTGCCAAGAGCCAACTGTACTTTTAGAAGCCTGTTTAGAAAACAGCCTCTTGGGTGAAGTACTCCTACAAGGGAATGAATTTTTTTATTTTTTAGCTTAAAGACTTTAAAAAATTTTATATTGGAGCATAGTTGATTTATAATGTTGTATTAATTTCAGATGTATGGAAATGATCTTTAAAGCATGAACTTGGTAGAAAGTATTCCAGTCCTTTATTAGGAAGTTTTGGTTTAAGAAACTTATATTGCTAGAGAGGACTTTCTAGATAAGAACTATCATTATATTGAATTTAAATTTATTTTTAAATGTTAAGCACCTGAGCAGATAGATGGGACATTTTTGCTGGGCAGAGCATATTATCTATAATACCTAGCTATATACCTGAACAGATACCAGAAGTCTATCTGTTCTGAGACCAAGGAGGACAAAGTAAAATATAAAGCTACACCAGAATTAGACACCAAAAAGACTCACCTTTTCCATGGTATGACGGAGGGTGCAGGGGTCCTCAATGATATGTCTTAAGAGAAGGGTGACCAGGGGAGTAAACCCATTGAAGCCTGAACTCTGGGTCAAATTCAAGATCATGCGGGTACTCTTCAGCTCTGCAAACATCATGGCATATTTGTGGTCTCGGGTGAGCCTCAGGCAGAGGCGAAGGGTGGCATGCAAAGTGTCTGGGTCCACAGGGACTCCTAGCATGCTCACACAGGCCCGGATTAAAACAGTCACCATATCCTCTGTCAGGCCCTGGATCAGTATCTCCCCAATTTTTGTTTCTTCCAGGCTTGTCTCCTTTTCAGTATTTGTACTGTCTAGAGCCAAGGGGGTATCTACAAATGGGAAAGTAAGTGTTCGGACAGTTAGCCTGACATTTCCTCTCATCTGCTCCCTCCTAAGTAACCAAATACTTAGGTCCCATTAAGAGAAACATACCAAAAAACAATGCTAAGACCAGATGAAAAGGGATATAAAAAGGAAGGACTATGTATCTTTAAGTCACCAAGCAATCTGATGGGTAAGAAATTACTCATGATGAAAATGGCCAGAATTTAAGCTATAAAGACATACTAACTTTATGTAAGACACTCCTTGAAAGATTCAAAACTAGAAGTCCATACCATTGGCTTTATTTTCTTTACGTTTGATATCCATTTCTTTGCTTTCTTCCAGTGTCTTCTCTAGTTCCTGTCCATTGCTGTTTTTAGAATTTTTATTCAGCCGTGGTACCCTCAGGAGTGTCAACATCACAGGGCGCCGGTTCCCTGTTTCCTCATTAACCTATGAATTCAAGCAGACAGAAATATCTCTACCAAAAAAAGAGCTGTAAGGGGGGAGTGGACAGGTTGGAACTCCCCCGCAAAATTCTGTAATGGAAGGAACCTTGGCAATTTATCCCATCCTTATCATATATAGAGAGAAAGCCTGAAGGTCACCAGAAGGAAAGTTGTACGTACACACAAGATCCTACTGCAAATTATAAACTTCACAACAGAGCAGACACCATCCCCAACCATTCCCTAATCCTTGACTAAACATTTAAAATCATTTCTGGGTGGAAGAGTATCAAACTGCCACAGCCTCAATGGCCTACCTAATGACTTTAGAAAGATACAGTTCTCTGAAAACTGTATCTCATTTAATAGTGGTAATAGTGGTAACACAGGTCAGGATTGCTAGTTCAGGAAGAAGCAAATGGAAAGGCATACCCAGCCCCTTGCCTTTTCAATCAAGTGAGCTTGTACCTGCACCATTGTAGTGAACTGGACAGTGTATCTTCTTCGGCCTGCAGTGAAACGCACACTTGTCTCTCCAGATTTCCAGGCAGAATCAATAGTGCTGTTGTTGCTTGCACTGTAACTACACCAACGTCCAGAGCGGTCATCAAACCAGCGCCAGTTGTTGTTGTTGGACTGTAGATACTAAATATAAGAGCACAAAGTTTATTTCCTATGAGGTTGACTGTTAGAAAAAAATATTATTTTCATCAGTGTTCATTGCTAAAGCTAAGCCAGGAAGAAGAAATATAATGGACATTTAATGTATTTTGGAAACCAAGAAATAAGTTTTTATATATGTTAATCCTCACATTCTGGAACCTCTCCATAGGCACAGAACACTTTATTACCCTTATTCTGTGATCTACTGCTTTCCTTTTGTTTCCAACTATTTTCCACAAAAGGTAAATGTTTAGATGTACTGGAACAAAATTTCTCTTTCTGAGAAGGTACTGAGATGATACGGCATATATAATTTTCACATAAGGAGCACTTGCTTTTGGAGGAATTGTTGCATACTCAGTCCTTCACATAACAGAAGAGCCACTCCTCCTCTGGACATAGCACATTTCTTTAACATTTACTTCCAGGGTAAATTCTTAGGCCCTATGGCAAGCAGCTCCATAAAAAAATTAATTCTAACTTTCCATTCAGAAGAGGAAACTATCAAGATAAGATGCCTCAAGAGATCTATGCTTTGATCAGAGAACATTTTTTTTTTTGGTACCATATTCTCTTTTGGTCTATTCTTGCCTCAAGATACCAAGTGGTTCTGCTCACCATATACACTATATTACGTACCTTAGTCATTTGGGCTCTCCTTTTTGAGGATATGGCTGTCTTTTCATAGAAGTCAATCAGGAGTAACACTGGGGTGATCCACCTAAAACAGGACAAACGATTTACTCAGGGCAAGCCAGAAACCTGCAGACAACAGGGAAATGTATCTTGATTTCATCAGATACCTCACAATTTTTCTATTTTACAAATTTTATTTTATTTCATTTTTTGTCTTTTTAGAGCTATACCCATGGCACACAGAAGTTCCCAGGCTAGGGGTTGAATCGGAGCTGTAGCTGCTGGCCTACACCACAGCTACAGCATCGTGGGGATCTGAGCCACCACATGTCACGGCAACACTGGTTCCTTAACCCACCGAGTGAGGCCAGGGATTGAACCTGCATCCTCCTAGATACTAGTTAGGCTTGCTAACGCTAAGCCACGACGGGAACTTCTTTTTTTCAAATTTCATGGCTGCACCCATGGCATATGAAGTTTCTAGGCCAGGAACTGAACCCTCGCCCCTGCAGTCGGATTCTTAACTCACCATGCCACAGCAGGAACTCCATCTCACAATTTTCAAACTATAAAAGGTAGCCAAGATTTGTCCCACAGATGCTCCAGAAAAGTGCCTGACTCAAGCCCTAAGCTGAGGGTCTAAGCTTTAGGGCAACAGAAATGAGACCAGGAGAGATACAGGGTAACTCACTTTGGGGTCTGGACTTCCTTTTGTTCCTTGGCGGCCTGTAGGCAGGGCTGAACCACTTCCAAGAGTTTGATTAGGACATTAAGGATGCCACTAGATTCAACCACCCAAGCACATGGTAGTTTCAACTCCTGATTGATCAGAGGACAAAAAAAACAAACAAACAAACAAAAAAAAAACCAAAAAACCAAACACCAACTTTTACTCAGTATCAAGTATTAGCATGGTATAGAACATAAAGGTGAACACTAACAGAATTGGTTGAATTCAAATTCCACTTCCCCCACTTATGAGCTGTGTGATATGAGATGAGTTCCTTAAATTTTCCAGGCCTTGGGTTCTTCATAGGTCAAAGGGAGTAATAATTTCTTTCTTTCTTTCTTTTTTTTTTTTGACTTTTTAGGGCCGCACCTGAGGTATATGGAGATTCCCAGGCTAGGGGTCTAATTGGAGCTATGGCTGCCGGCTTACGCCACAGCCATAGCAATGGGGGACCTGAGCCACAACCTCATGGTTCCTAGTCAGATTTGCTTCCACTGTGCCATGACGGGAACTCCAAGGGAGTAATAATTTCTATACCCAGGGTAAATGTGATGGTGTCCAACATAATGTTTAGTATATTAGTGTGTGCATCATATGGAAACTGTTATTAGTATCCTTAATATCATTAAGAACTGCCATCTAGTCTAGCTGAAAAGCTTCTGATTAGAGAAACTTTATTTTAATAATTTTTATTTACTTTTTTTGTGTCTTTTTAGGGCTGCACCTGTGGCATATGGAAATTCCCAGGCTTAGGGGTCGAATGGGAGCTGCAGCTGCTGGCCTATACCATGGCCACTGCAACACGGGATCAGAGCTGGGTCTGGGACCTACACCACAGCTTGTGGCAACACTGGAACATTAACCTGCTGAGCCACAATAGGAACTCCAAGAGAACCTTTATAATCTTCCAAGGACATTGGAATAATTAAACACAGCAACCAGTTAATGGGTTGCTTTATTACTTAAAGTGTTATTTATTTAACAGGAAATGACTGGAAGTAATTTAAATGCCCAACCGCAGGTAATAACTTAAACGAGGGGATGTCCAAGATGTAATAATATATACATGACATGGGAAAATATTTATAATACCGAGAGAAAAGAATATAAAACTTTTTAAATACAAAGAGTCTGATCTTGTGTTTTTTTTCTTTTTGGCCACACCTGTGGCATGCGGAAGTTCTTGGGCTAGAGATCGAACCTGCGCAACAACAGTGACCCGAGCCACTGCAATGACAACACCAGATCCTTAACCTACTGAGCCACAAGAGAACCCCCAACTATTTAAATGTATATTAAAGACTAGAAGAATATTTAACACTGTCATTTACGATTTTTTTTTAAAAAGGGGGGGTTCATGAGTGGTCATTCTTATGATTTTACTGGGGATCCCCAGCATTCGGTACTTTGCAACCTTTCCCAAAAGTATCTATTCATAAGTGCTATAATAAGAACTACCACTTCCATCACAAAGGAAAGTTCTAAGACTGTAGATACATAGTTTGACACATACTGAACTTAAAACTCCTGAGTTCTATAGTTTACTCCATTAAGTCCAGGTTTTTCAATTAAATAAGAAAGGAACAAGTGAAGAGTAACCTGTTCAAGGTCAATCCCTATGCTTGTTAGAACAAGAACATGTCCTGGCCAAACCAAACTTTACCTCAAATAATCTGCTGACTGACCAGGTAGGAAAGAAGAGATAGAGTCTATATGACACCTACTACCCATTTCCACATCTCTGGCTGCTAGTTAGTTTTCCTCACAGAAGCCAAAAGTATTCCACAACTTAATTGTGATAGTCATTCTAAATACCTTCTTTTAATTGCCACCCCTCAATCCTCTAAGACCCAATTCAATTAATTAAAATTTGTTCTGAGAAACCCTTCTCAGAAATGATGCATATATTGCCCTCCCTGAACTCACATAAAATTGTTTATACCATTCGTGTGGCATGGAATGCTGTATTTTGTACTTTTCTCTCTACCTTCTCCAATTTCTCAAATAGTAGGTGTTTGAAGATTCTTTGATGAATGAATGAATCTCAGGGGCCAAGGTCTAAATCTTACCTCAAAAAGCAGTGTTAAAAGCAAGATTCTAGTAGCCAAATTGGAGGCCTGGGGCAGGGTGGCCATCTGACTGATCCACTCTGACACAGTTTTTGTGTCACTAGTTGTCAGGGGAAGAGCAGCTTTGATCAATACATCAGCAGCTTCCCACACCTAGAAAAGCAAAGAAGTGGCCAAGTCAAATTAACTGTAGATAAAGTATGATGAGGTTTGTCAAAACATTCTCAACCTTGTAAAATACCTCTACCTCTAACACATTCACTGAAGGAAGGTAAGTAAATATTAACATATTTACTCTAGGGATTTAGTGTCTGTATCAAAAGAAGATGTATGCTACTAACGGAGCACCTCTAAAAAATTATTTTCTTAGGTTAGATTACAAGTACTCTAAATTCTAAGTTAAAGGAAATTAATATTTTACACATTTCTGGTGCATAATATAATCAACTCCATAAAGGTTCTACCAACTTAAAATCTTTACTACACATGTCCCAGAATTATTAAAAACAGAAACCCCCCCAAAACCCAGAATGTTAGAAACATTGGTCTTGCTTTAGTATTCATGTTGAAAATTTCTTGTAATGAATTCTATATAACTGGTTTTTCCTATTAAGGTTTTGCACAGTGACCCAAGCAGTAACAACACTGGATCTTTAAACCCCTGCACCACAAGGAAACTCTAAGAGTTATTTCTTATTCTATTTCAACAACTAGCAAACATTAATTTTACAATGAAGAAAATCACTCCTTGAAAAAAGCCTACTCATTAGGAAGGGGACTCACTTGTCAAGATGGTTGTTATACAGAAACAGAGGGGAAAACATTTATTTACTGTTAGTCCAGAGGGCCTAATATGGCTCAAGAGATACATTTTGGACATTTTAGATGAATCTAATAAGAGTTATGTAGAAAAAAAAAGGAGCTTTGATTTTTCCTTCCAAAGATTTTTTTTTTTTGGTAAAGTAGTTAATTCATGTTTTCTAGGAAACAAGAAAGAGTTAGATAACCAGATCTATAGAATTCCAAGAAATGCATCCACATTGGATAAAATGCAAACACTGATTTCAAAAAATAAATCAGGCTTTGATAGACAGTAGGGAAACCATTTTATATACTCACTTCTTCTGGCCTCTGGAGAACTTACCTGATTAACTACTTGCTTCAGAATCATGTCTCGATAGTCTGCTCCATTACGTTTGATTGCTGTCATGATCAGATCACACACTCGGTACACTGTGTCTGGGAGCTCATCAAGAAGGTGGAAGCAGCCTGGCAACATGGTATCTGTGAAAGTGTGGAGCTCATCTTGCTCCAATGGATCAGCATCCTGGAACTTCTCTAGACATTTAGCCTCTTCCTCTTCCTGCTTTTCCCGAGCTTTTCGTTCCTCCTCCTCCTTCCGGCAAGCAACTTCCTGGAGGCAGGGAAAGAAAAATGATAGTATTTAGGAGAGTTGAAGGAAGGAAGTGAGAAGACTCTAAGAATATATTTGCCGGGAGTTCCCATCGTGGCGCAGTGGTTAACGAATCCGACTAGGAACCATGAAGTTGCGGGTTCGATCCCTGCCCTTGCTCAGTGGGTTAAGGATCTGGCGTTGCCGTGAGCTGTGGTGTAGGTCGCAGATGTCGATCAGATCCCACATTGCTGTGGCTCTGGTGTAGGCTGGCAGCTACAGCTCCGATTAGACCCCTAGCTTGGGAACCTCCCATATGCCGCGGGAGCGGCCCAAGAAATGGCAAAAAGACAAAAAAAAAAAAAAAAAAAGAATATATTTGCCCTACCATATGAATATTCTCCACCTTCTCTTCAAGTAGGTGATACATTCATTAGGGTGTGGCAACGAGTATGAGGGCAGCTATACAGGCTAAAGCAAGACAGGGGAAGAACGCTGCCAATCCTCAAAGCATTGGCAACTTATTTGCATCATCCTACATCACCTCCCACAAAATCATTTGTAGACACTGTCCTGCATTCTCTTCCAGTATGGTAAACTGAAGTGATTATTACCTAGGAAAAGACAGACATATTTGACCTAATGGGCACTACCAAGTACATTTTGGGCCTCTTATTTGATAGTAAATACCAATGCTTTACCTGTTTCACTTAAAGCTTCAGGTCAATACAATGCAGATTAGTGATGGCAAGGTTGGGATGAATGAGCACTCTCATGTCTTTGTTTAGACTTTAAATCCACCAATCATTTTGTAGTAGTAGCAGAATGTTCGTAGAAATACTAAGATTAATGTGTCAGACCCTCTTGGATGCCCCATTTCCTAGTTACCTCAGGTGATTCTGCCCTTTGATCCATTGGGATATCCTGTCCCAGAGACATGGCAATTGCTCTCATCATCTGGTCTTCTTCGGACATACTCAGATCCTAAAGAGCAACAACAGAAAAATCCAGCAATTACACACACCTCATAAGGAATCAGACATCCTGTGCTCAAGCTTTAGAGAGGAAGAGAAGGGGGTCTGAATGCCTCTCCCTAGAGTCAAACTCAATTAGGCTTACCTCGTCATTACAAGGATAAGAAGGAAAAATCACCATGAAATTAAATATAGGAAAGGAGCTTCAATGTAACCACCTATTCTGCATCTCAGAAAAGAACCTCTCCAATCACTTTCTGACTGTGGATAATTTATCATCTTCGGCAAAAGTCTAGTAATTTGCACAGTTGAGAGATAGGAAACTTCTGCTTCTTATATTCTAGAGCTATGACGGTTAGCACATACAGAAAATATTGACATAGAGAAGTAAAGCACATCAGTAGCCAAACCAATGCCCTGAGAGATTAAAGCCCCTGAGCCAACTCACCCTAACAACTCCTCCCATGATCGGGGGAGGGTGGGTTAGAAGGTACTCTGTGGCCTGCTCCATGGTGCTGGTGTTCAACAGGGCCTCCATGGCATGTTCCCTTGTGAAGCCCATGTCCATGAGCTACAAAAAGAATGCAGGATCTCAAAACCATGGTAAAAGAGAAATCCAAATCCAAACATTTTAAAAGGAATCCTTGAAAGGTGGAAACAAATTTTCCTAACTTCTTACTGAGAACATTTACCAAGCTAAGGGATTTAGATAACATGAATGATCTTTTCTCCCTGGTGCTTCCATACCATTTCAACAGAACTACACATTGAGGCAAGGAGCCAAGGTGATTCTAAATTCTATCCTTTAAGAAAATTCAGCTAGATGATTATTATCAAGATTACTCTAATTCAAAGACTGATATTCACACACAGAGCAAAAACAAGTCCTACTTTTCTTGACCAACTGGCAACAAAACAAGAGCCTGAAAAACTGACCCAGAAAATATACAACTAGGAAATCATCATGAGATGCACAGAAAGATATGTACCAAAATCACCCCCACACACCACAGCTTTACAACATCAAATAACAAGAACACCAACATGTCCAGAAATAAAAGAATGACTAAGTAAAAAAGACCTATTTTCTTAATGATAATAGTATAGGATTATATACTGGATGATGTTAACGATGTAAAAATATGGCATAGAACTAAGTGATGAAAAAGGACACAATGACTATCTTATTTTGGTGTATTTCTAAATTTTCTTCAACTGAACATTAAAATGTGACATGTATATAGAAGACATGTTTGATCAGGACTCTAGATGTAAAGAAAATACATGAACGTACACAGAAATTCCTGGAGGAATATGCTAGATGCTTTTGAGATTGAAATGTTAGGATCATAAGTGCTTCCTCCCCACTTCTAGTCTCCAATTTATTTTTATTTAAAAATGAAAACAATGAATAAGATTTCAGAAAGCTCCTGCTGGGAAATAAATCTGGGTTACAATATCCTTTTTCTCTTAATAGGTTAATCGGAAAGAAGTTGAGGATTGTTTGCCTCTAAAGAACATGGCAGCTGAAGCCTATTGAGAAAACTGTAAAAGAGCTCCAATACTAAGCATGCTAGGGAGGACACAAATCTTTTACCTATTAGGAGTACTGGGACTTCACACCAGCTTTCTCAGGAGAAGAAAATAAACACTAAAAGAGGCAGCAAATTTAAATCTATCCCCTGACTAACAGGACTATGTACTTAGAAACTCAGAAACCCCACAAGCAATGCACTCCATCAGGTGCAAAGTCTGGGCCCTGGAGTGTGAGGCTTGAACCCCACCTGTTGTAGTTGTTGCTGGTTGACTTGTGGTTCCCGGCGAGAGCCACCTTCCTCTTGTCCTGTATCCTCTTCTCCTCGAGACCCCTCCTTCTCTTTGCTCAGTCTCTCTCGAATCACAGGTTCTCCTCGGAGGATGTGGCATAGGATGGCCAGCATGGATTCAGCCATCCGCCCACCATACACTTTCAAGGGTTTCCGGTTCCACAGGTTCTTGATGCAAGTAAAAGCTGCCTATAAGTCATTTAAAAAGCTGTGTGAAGATCATTTTGTCTCAACTCAAAGCCCCATGAAGAATAAGTCGAAGACCTACGAGATGGTCCTTCTACTAATCCATTAGTACAAACAACAAAATCCTAGTTAGTACTGAGGGGGCTCGAGGAAGCACAGAGAAGGGGCATTTAACCCCACCTAGAGGTAACCAATCTGAAGTTTACAGCCCAAATGTTTACACCACAGAAAATTATAAGTGGTCTTGAGACCATTCTGCACAAGGTAGTGCAGAATACAGTGGGAGGAAGATCCACGGGTTCTCCAACAATCAAGTTATTTCACTAAGGAGAACAAAACAAAGTAGAAACTACCTAGTTGGCTCTTGGTTTTTGAATGCTGAATACTCACTTTCTGAGTTACCACAAGGAAACGGAGGGCACTGAATTGTGGAAAGTTCTGAACACCTCCAGGCAATTTGGCAGGCAGAGAATGCGGAGATTCAAGCACCGTGGTGGGATTCACCATCTTCTCCACCAACATTAGCCAGGCATCCAGGAATTCTCCTGTACCATCAGGTAAGTCTGAATGTTCTAATCCTTCAGCAACAGGAACTTTGCCACCCATGGACAGAGCCCAATTGAAAGTTCTAAATTCAAATAAGAGAAAGTGTAGAGGTAGAATATTAGTATTTTAGATTGAGGTGAGGGAAGAGAAAGATAGGAACACATTAAAAAAATTCCCAAGTCCCTCCTGGAGCTGTTACTTCAGTCTGTCCAATATTTATTAGCTTTACCTTTAAAAAAAAATCTGAAGTACAGTTGATTTACAATGTTGTGTTAGTTTCAGGTATACAGCAAAGTGATTCAATTCTCTCTCTCTAGAATATATATATACACATATATGTATTCCTCTCCATTATAGGTTATTACAAAAGATAGTGAATATAGAGCTTTACCTTTTATTTGGGTTTTTATTCCAGCTTTGCCAATATATTATTGACATATAACATGTGTAAGCATATCTAAGTTTAAGGTGCATGAAGTGATAATTTGTTATATACATATATGGCAAAATTATTACTACTTCTACCTTTACTTTTTAAAGCCAAAAACAAAAAACCCAAAGTGAAGCATAGCTTAGAATTTTCTGACCAAAAGCATAAAAATTCTCACATTCAGATAAGTAGTAGAAAACGATGTCTAATAGAAAAATATGTATCAGGCATTGAATACCAACTTAAGAGAAAAGGAGGCCCTTACAAACATGTCTAGGACAGGCGAAATCCCTCCCTCCAGGAAAATGGAGATGTATATATACAGTTAGTCCCTTAAACATGAGAGGGTACAATCAATGGCTGTCTCTATATATTCCACTGTCACAGGATAGGTGGCTTAAAAAGTTGTGGGCTTCTAAGGTACACAGAAAAGACCAAACTCGAAGCAATGCTTCTCTATGAAGCAACATGATTCTTACTCAAAAAGAGCATTGTGGCCTCCAGAACAGAGAAATTTCTGTAGCATGAGGTGGTAGGGATATTTCCTCTCATCAAACAGCATTGGGGATGTAAAACCAACTGAGCAGATGAAGAATGTTAGCCTGAAAGAAAAAAGCAAAAATCAGACACAACTTAGAATAGATTTACAAGGAGATCCTACTGAGTAGCATTGAGAACTATGTCTAGATACTCATACTGCAACAGAACAAAGGGTGGGGGAAAAATGTATACATGTAAGGATAACTTGATCCCCTTGCTGTACAGTGGGAAAAAAAATAAATAAATAAGGAAAAAAAATTTAACCTTCTCTGAAGAGACACAGAAGCAATGGGAAATTCAAGTAGTAGAAGTCAAGAGTAAAATTTAACACTGCACTCAAGTTACTAGCAGATTGACTAGAATACAGGTGGGTGACTAGTTTGGATATTAAAATTTCTAAGGCAAAAAAGGGTGACAGTTCCTACCTACTACAAAATACAAGGTTACTGGAATGCAGTTTGATTACAAATGCATTTTATTTATTTATTTATTTGTCTGTCTCTTTGCCATTTCTTGGGCTGCTCCCACGGCACATGGAGATTCCCAGACTAGGGGTCTAATCGGAGCTGTAGCTGCCAGCCTACGCCAGAGCCACAGCAACGCGGGATCTGAGCCACATCTGCGACCTACACCACAGCTGACGGCAACACCAGATCCTTAACCCACTGAGCAAGGGCAGGGATCGAACCCGCAACCTCATGGTTCCTAGTCGGATTCGTTAACCACTGCGCCACGACAGGAACTCCACAAATGCATTTTAAAATCTCTTTATTTTAGACCAAGTAGAACCAAAACAAGTACCTTAACCTATATTTGGGGTATAGATATCTAGTAAAACAAGGGACCTCTAAGTCCTCCAATTCAGTGGCTTACTCTACATTCAAGTAGAGAAGGAACCAGTTAGCTATTTCATCTCAAGCAGAAATCTCACCTGAAGCGCGGAGTAGGTGTATATGGTGGAGGCTGCCAAGATAAGCCCTTTGTGAGGAGCTTAGTGAGGGCTGAGGCTGTTGATCGGGCAGCAGGTGTTGGTGCTGTGGTGGTGCTGGCAGCATGATGGCTCCTTCTCTGGCGGACAGGAGACCCCACACAAAGTTTAACAAGGAGTCCAAATAGTTCAGCAAGTGCTCTGCCTAACCTGGAGGAAGCTGGAATCCAAAAGTAAGAATAAGGCTGTATAGTATTTTCAGAATGGTTTCATTATAACAGACACGTTACTGTTAATACATTTTAATGACTGACGACTCCCCTCCCCTACAACATTCAATGAAACACCTCGATTTGTCTCTACATATGATAATCTGAAAAAGAAGTTCCACAGGGAATAAACGCCTCTTGAGGGCAAGAGGCAGAGATGTATGCTGGCACTCAATATATAATAAATATGAAAGACAAACAAGATAAGCATTCACACTGTTTGAGGAGGTATAAATTGAAACCACCTTTGTAGAAAGCAATACACAATATAAACTAGTTAATAAGTACATGATACGTCTATGTGTTGAATTACTGAGTCACTTAAAATGCCTACAGAGAACTTTTAAAATGGCAAAAATGTTAACACTTCAGACCAGAAAAGAACTTCTCATATATATTAATGGTGTTTTATCTCAACATTAAATGTATGGTCCCCAAAGGAGAAAAAATTGTTAGCATAAAAATTTAAAAAGTGGCCTTCTTACAAAAATTTTATAAGGTGTTAGGTAGATTATAAGCACTTCCAATGTTCATTTGTAGGAAGCTTTTTAGTATGTATTACTGAACCAAAAGAAGTAGAATCCAAATAAATACATGTACAAGGAAATGTATAGAAAAAGGGGAAGAAACTATTTCTAAATATATGAGTGTTTCCTTGCTTTGCTTAAAACATCTCTCTGTACTTTTTCTACAATAAATATTACTCTTAAAATCACAAAATGCTCACTGTATTTCTGAAATAAATATTATTTCATCATGATCTACAGATAAAGACTAGTTTTAAATCAAAGTACTTCTCTTATTTATATACAGGTACATGTTTTATATACATGAACCCAATGTGAAAAAATACGTTCTACTTGAGCTGATGTCACATATTACACCCAAAAAACTTAGTTAAGCTCTGAGGTATATAGAATAATAAGAAAGGAACAGGTTTTCCTTCTTCTTAATCCATTCAAATTAAGATCTCCTAATCCTAATGAGGGAACAGCCTACAGACACTTGCACTGCCTGGCTGGAATCTGGGTATGCCTAGACTGAGAGTTTAATGCATCTAAAAATAACATTTAAGTTTTATACTTTTCCACCACTGACCACAGGTAAATAGCCAATTTAGTAGTAAAAGGTAGCTAAGAAGGATGAAAGAGAAAGAAGGCCAGTAACCAGAAACAGACATCAAAAGCACGGGCTGGGCCTACAGAAACCTCATTAACATTCCAAGGTCATAGAGCATCTTCTTGGATGGTCAATTTCCCTTCAGTTTGGGGAAAATGGCAGTAGACTTTCAAATTAAAACACAAGGAGAAGAATAAAAGAAATCAGAACAGGACATAAAATTCAAGGTGGTTGTAAGTAACAAGTGGAAACACCAAAGGCCATGTTTTGCTTGCTTTTGGGGGCAGAGCTCCTGATTCTCAGGAATTGTCTTCATTTTCCTCTAGATTAAGGTATCAGAAAGTGGCAAATATCAAAAAACATACAAAATAGGTTTCCCAAATACTAATATTACATGAAGGGGCAAATGATGGCAAAGACAGATCAATGCACATCCTCACTGTGGTCTTGTATCATGTTAATGCAGTCTCCAGAGAGCTGCCAAAGTAACTAGTAAAATATCAATCAGCTGTGTCACCTGCCTGCTACGTTTAAGGGAGAGAGAAAGGAAGAGGAGGCTGAGTACAGTAGTCAGACAGATAACAGGAGAGAAGGACTTAATACCACAAAAGCCAAGAAGAGTATTTCAAGAAGGAGGAGAAGGTAGGTCAACCATCAGCCCTCAGACAAGTGAGAAGAGAAATGAAAAGTATCCAATGGACTTAGGAACAAAGAGACAAGTGATACCTTGGTGAGACATTTGAGGGGAATGGTAGGAGCAGAAGCCATCTGCAGTAGTAGAAGAGGCAGTAGAAAGGAAAGGAGGGGTAGACCTGCCTTTCAGAAAGCGATTCTCTCGTCTCTGTATCCCTGACAGTTAGTATAAGCCTGTCACATAGCAGATACCTGAAAACGAGCTAGTTAAGTTTAAAACTTCCTTAAAGCCATACCAACTCAATCGGTATGAAGACTGATTAAGGCTCTAAAAGACAGTGGAACAGAATTACTCACCTGATAATAATGGCTTGATTTGCTTGATTCTGGCAGCCATGGCAGGTGTGATTTTAGATTTGCCCTTAGAGTCTGAAGCAGGTTCATCTGTCTCCATAGGAGCCAGTGTGTCACCATCAAGCCCAATGCCTTCCAACAAGCCTTGGGTAGAAGCATCCATACTTCCAGCGGTTCCATCCTGTTCCCCATCTGCAGACATAAGAGGGGAGCAGTAAGACCACGTTGAACCAGCACTTACCTGGTTCCATTTTCTCAAGAATCCCAAGAAAGAGCTACCTGTAGTATAGTGCTTATTACTCTTTAAATGTCCACAACTTCCTAAATCTTAACCCCCCCCAAAAAAAAACCCCCAAAAAACTGTACTGTTGGAGTTCCTGCCATGCTGCAGTAGGTTAAGAATCTGACTGTAGGGGCTCAAGTTGTTGCGGAAGTTTGGGTTCAATCCCCAGTCTGGCGCAGTGGGTTAAATGATCCAGTGTCTCCACAGCTACGTCCTGGATTCAATCCCTGACTGGGGAACTTCCCATATGCCATGGGTGCTACCATAAAAAAACAAAAAAACAAAAAGCATACAACTGTACTGATAAGCTTCTCTCCCTGGATTCCTTCTAAGTAGCTAACACTGACACTTTCCCATGAGAGCATATGAAGTCTTAATCCAGTGCTACCTTGGAAGACTATAGGTACACTGCATGATTCAGGAACTTCACATAGACTATAATGTGCACAGTGATCCCACACTCTCAAGGTGCATGCCCTTCTAGAATTTTATAGCTTATTAATAAACTCAAATCATACATCACAGATTACCACTGGAAAAACACTTCCTAGAATTTAAGATTTTTGTTTATGAATGTTGAGATGTGTCTTTTATTATTATTTTTGGCATAGTGCTCTGAGACCTAAGAATCAGCATTAGGAAAACTACAAAACACTTCCAAGTTTTCTTTGTAATATTATGGAAAAACTGTGGAAATGGAGTAATCTTTGTTAAGTGTGTGAAAGAAACGCTAGGGAAAAAAAACTGAGTTGTTATGCAAGGCAACTCTTTGACCATGAGTCCAATTTTTTTCTGGGTTCGTTGTAAAACCAAGATTTTATTCTTTCCTTGAATACTTTGACAAAATTTGAGATTCTAAAGTTTTTTAGTGTATTATCTTCAAAATTAACTTTGCCAGAGGTTTGTATATATTATCTCCCCTTTCCCCACAATACAATAACTAGATGTCATGTAAGTCCTTACTTGTTTCATAAATTATCTCTGCTTTCTTTCTTTCTTAGATCCTTAACCCACTGAGCAAGGCCAGGGATCGAACCTGCTTCCTCATGGACGCCAGTCAGATTTGGTAACCACTGAGCAACAACAGAACTCCAGCCACAACAGGAACTCCTCTGCTTTAAGTTCCTTAGCATTTTCTCTATCTATGGTAATCTCACAGTACAATTTCAAAGTTTAAACATATTTGATAGTTTTTAATACACAGAATGATCTTTACTATTTTCTTAATAATTTCGTCAAATTTATTTTCTCCCTGAGGCAGAGTATAGGACAAAAAACTTTCTAGAAAAGCTGGTCTTACTAATTTTAGGTTTATTGCAGTAGAGCCAGAAGACTGTATAATTTCTGCTTATTGCAATTTGGAACTTCTTTTGTAGTATAATATAAAAGTTACTTTCTAAAATGGCACTGTCCAATAGAAATATAATGTGAACAACATCTGAGCTTGGCTAGGGAACGAAACTGTGCCACCTCAGAGACAATGCTGGATTCTTTTTTTTTTTTTTTTTTTTGGTCTTTTTGTTGTTGTTGCTATTTCTTGGGCCGCTCCCGCGGCATATGGAGGTTCCCAGGCTAGGGGTTGAATCAGAGCTATAGCCACCGGCCTACACCAGAGCCACAGCAACGCGGGATCCGAGCCGCGTCTGCAACCTACACCACAGCTCACGGCAACGCCAGATCGTTAACCCACTGAGCAAGGGCAGGGACCGAACCCGCAACCTCATGGTTCCTGGTAGGATTCGTTAACCACTGCGCCACGACGGGAACTCCACAACGCTGGATTCTTAACCTGCTGTACCACAGTGGGAACTCCAAAAGCTTAATTTTTAGTAATACACTACTTAACCCAATATAATAAAAATTGTTACTTCAACATGTAATCAAATATAAAAATATTTAGATATTTATGTAATTATTAAAAAAGGAGATATCTCTTTTAACACATCTGAATTCAATTTTCATTAATTGATCTATATTTCATGTAATTTACTGGAAAAAAAAGATTCACATACCTAAGTTGTACATACTTAAGTCTTCCAACAACTGAATAAAGTAATAATTGTTATATTTAAATTAATAAGAATTAAAAGTTCTGTTTTCTCTGTCCAACCTATGACTTCATCTTAACTACATATCTGCAACAATTCTATTTCCAAATAAGATCACATTCTCAGGTGCTAGGAGATTAGTACTCCAACATATAATTGTGTGTGTGTGTGTGTGTGTGTGTCAGGGGAACCACACAATTCCACCCATAATACACTCCCCTTAATAAGGGGCTGGGGAGAAGGAGGGAGAGAGAGAGAAAGCATGAGTGAGAGCATGCACATGGAAAGGAGGAATGAAAGAAATTTTTTTTTTAATTTTTTTTTTTGCTTTTTAGGGCTGTAGCTGAGGCATATGGAGGTTTCTAGGCTAGGGGTTGAATTGGAGCTGTAGCCACTGGTCTATGCCACACCCACAGCGACAGGGGATCCGAGCATTGTCTGCAACCTTCATCACAGCTCACGACAAGGCTGGATCTTAACCTACTGAGAGAGGCCAGGGACCGAACCTGCATCCTCATAGATCCTAGTCAGGTTTGTTAACCACTGAGCCATGAAGGAAATGCCTATTTTGGTTTTTTAGAGTTGCACTAGCCACATTACGAGTAGTCAACAGTCACACATGGCTAGTGGTCACCAAATTGAACACCTGTGGTTCTAAAGTGATCCACAGCCACTTAGAATGGTAATTTACCATATTTAACCTAAGAAATTAAGGTTCTGAAAAATAAGCATATAAAAATTAAAGTCCTGGAGTTCCCGTCGTGACGCAGTGGTTAACGAATCCAACTAGGAACCATGAGGTTGCGGGTTCGGTCCCTGCCCTTGCTCAGTGGGTTAATGATCCAGCATTGCCGTGAGCCGTGGTGTAGGTTGCAGATGTGGCTCGGATCCCAGGTTGCTGTGGCTCTGGCATAGGCCGGTGGCTACAGCTCCGACTGGACCCCTAGCCTGGGAACCTCCATATGCCGCGGGAGCGGCCCAAGAAATAGCAAAAAGACAAAGTAAATAAATAAAAAAAAAGATAAAAATTAAAGTCCCATCATACACTTTGATAAAGCAATTTCTAATTTTTTTTTTTTTTTTTGGCCATGCCTGCAGTATGTGGAAGTTCTTGGGCCAGGGACCGAACCTGAGACATTGCAGTGACCTGAGCCACTGCAGTGACAACACTGGATCCTTAACCTGCAGCACCACAAGATAATTCCTAAGAATCAATCTTATATTTGCATAAAACTACATACAAAGATGTTAATTTTCCAATATAGTACATTAGAAACTTAATAGTGAATGGTTAATTCATGGTACATTTACATGGCACTTAATGTTAATGGAAAAAAGATCTATGAAGTATTTTATCTATGACAATCACAACAATGTTAATAAAACATATCCTCAGGGGAAAAGATTAGGTAGACACTTCTGAAATATTTTTTGTAGTACAAACATGGGTGATTCTTCTTTCTACTACTACATTTCCTAATTTTTATCATTGTATTTTTAATAGAGAAAATAAATGAAAATAGTTTAACATAAATAATTAAAAACTAATGAAAGAGGAGTTACCATCGTGGTGCAGCGGAAATATATCCGACTAGGAAACATGAGGTTGCGGGTTCGATCCCTGGCATCGCTCAGTGGGTTAAGGATCTGGTGTTGCTGTGAACTCTGGGTCGCAGACGCGGCTCAGATCTGGAGTTGCTGTGGCTCTGGTGTATGCTGGCAGCAACAGCTCCAATTGGACCCCTGGCCTGGGAACCTCCATGTGCCGCAGGTGCGGCCCTAAAAAGACAAAAAACAAAACAAAACAAACAAACGAAAACAACTAATGAACAGAAAAAAGAAGACTACAGACGATAGAGCTAACTAAAATTTCACAGCAGACCTGTAAAGACACAGAGACAGAACTTAAATGGCTAGGATTTTGGTTTCTTGGAGTTACCTGATCTTTTTCCGCCCTGGGTCGTACCTGCCTTCTCATCCTTTGGAACAAGTTTCTGCATGTCCGCCTGACCAAATTCACACCCAGATGGTAGGCTGCAAGGAGAGAAACAGTGAGCAAAAAAAAATCCCTGACAGCTGTCTTTTTTTTTTGGATTATACTATTTCCCTTTTTAATAAATTTTCACATATTATAAAGATGGCTATTTGCATGTATGTTTTTTTTTTCTACCCTCCACCCCAGGTCTAGTGATTGGTAATTTTTTTTTTAAATATTTTTTTTTTATTTTCCCACTGTACAGCAAGGGGGTCAGGTTATCCTTACATGTATACATTACAATTACATTTTTCCCCCACCCTTTCTTCTGTTGCAACATGAGTATCTAGACAAAGTTCTCAATGCTATTCAGCACGATCTCCTTGTAAATCTATTCTAAGTTGTGTCTGATAAGCCCAAGCTCCCGATCCCTCCCACTCCCTCCCCCTCCCATCAGGAAGCCACAAGTCTCTTCTCCAAGTCCAAGATTTTCTTTTCTGAGGAGATGTTCATTTGTGCTGGATATTAGATTCCAGTTACAAGTGATATCATATGGTATTTGTCTTTGTCTTTCTGGCTCATTTCACTCAGGATGAGATTCTCTAGTTCCATCCATGTTGCTGCAAATGGCATTATGTCATTCTTTGTTATGGCTGAGTAGTATTCCATTGTGTATATATACCACATCTTCCGAATCCAATCCTCTGTCAATGGACATTTGGGTTGTTTCCATGTCCTGGCTATTGTGAATAGTGCTGCAATGAACATGCGGGTGCATGTGTCTCTTTTAAGTAGAGTTTTCTTCGGATAGATGCCCAAGAGTGGGATTGCGGGGTCGTATGTATAGATTTCTAAGGTATCTCCAAACTGTTCTCCATAGTGGCAGTACCAGTTGACATTCCCACCAGCAGTGCAGGAGGGTTCCCTTTTCTCCACAACCCCTCCAGCACTTGTTATTTGTGGATTTATGAATGATGGCCATTCTGACTGGTGGGAGGTGATATCTCATGGTAGGTTTGATTTGCATTTCTCTTATAATCAGTGATGTTGAGCATTTTTTCATGTGTTTGTTGGCCATCTGTATATCTTCTTTGGAGAACAGTCTATTCAGGTCTTCTGCCCATTTTTCCATTGATTGATTGGTTTTTTTGCTGTTGGGTTGTATAAGTTGCTTATATATTCTAGAGATTAAGCCCTTGTCAGTTGCATCATTTGAAACTGTTTTCTCCCATTCTGTAAGTTGTCTTTTTGTTTTCTTGTTGGTTTCCTTTGCTGTGCAAAAGCTTGTCACTTTGATTAGGTCCCATGGGTTTATTTTTGCTCTCATTTCTGTTGCTTTGGGAGACTGACCTGAGAAAATATTCATGATGTTGATGTCAGAGAGTGTTTTGCCTATGTTCTCTTCTAGGAGTTTGATGGTGTCCTGTCGTATATTTTAAGTCTTTCAGCCATTTGGAGTTTGTTTTTGTGCATGGTGTGAGGGTGTGTTCTAGTTTCATTGCTTTGCATACAGCTGTCCAGGTTTCCCAGCAATGCTTGCTGAATAGACTTTCCTTTTCCCATTTTATGTTCTTGCCTCCCTTGTCAAAGATTAATTGACCATAGGTGTCAGGGTTTATTTCTGGGTTCTCTCTTCTGTTCCATTGGTCTGTCTGTCTGTTTTGATACCAGTACCACCCTGTTTTGATGACTGTGGCTTTGTAGTATTTCTTGAAGTCTGGGAGAGTTATGCCTCCTGCTTGGTTTTTGTTTCTCAGGATTCCTCTGGCGATTCTGGGTCTTTTGTTGTTCCATATAAATGTTTGGATTGTTTGTTCTAGTTCTGTGAAAAATGTCATGGGTAATTTGATAGGGATTGCATTGAATTTGTAGATTGCTTTGGGTAGGATGGCCATTTTTACAATATTGATTTTCCCAATCCAGGAACATGGAATATCTTTCCATTTCTTTATATCTTCTTTGATTTCTTTGATGAAAGTTTTATAGTTCTCGGCATATAGGTCCTTTACCTCCTTGGTCAGGTGTATTCCGAGGTATTTGATTTTGTGAGGTACAATTTTAAAAGGTATCGTATTTTTGTATTCCTTTTCTAATGTTTCATTGCTGGTATACAGAAATGCGACTGACTTCTGAATGTTAATCTTATATCCTGCTACTTTGCTGAATTTATTAATCAGTTCAAGGAGTTTTGGGGTTGAGTCCTTAGGGTTTTCTATGTATAGTATCATGTCATCTGCATACAGTGACAGTTTGATCTCTTCTCTTCCTATATGGATGCCTTTTATTTCTTTTGTTTGTCTAATTGCTGTGGCTAGGACTTCCAAAACTATGTTGAAGAGCAGTGGTGAGAGTGGGCATCCCTGTCTTGTTCCAGATTTGAGTGAGAAGGCTTTCAGTTTTTCCCCATTGAGGATTATATTTGCTGTGGGTTTATCATAAATGGCTTTGATTATATTCAGGAATGTTCCCTCTATACCCACTTTGGCAAGGGTCTTGATCGTGAATGGATGTTGAACTTTGTCAAATGCTTTTTCTGCGTCTATTGAGATGATCATATGATTTTTGACTTTTTTTTTGTTAATGTGGTGTATGATGCTGATTGATTTGCGTATGTTGAACCATCCTTGTGAACCTGGGATGAACCCAACCTGGTCATGGTGTATAATTCTTTTGATATGTTGTTGGATTCGGTTGGCTAAGATTTTGTTGAGAATTTTTGCATCTATATTCATCAATGATGTTGGGCGATAGTTTTCTTTTTTGGTGGTATCTCTGCCTGGTTTTGGAATGAGGGTGATGGTGGCCTCATAGAATGTCTTTGGGAGTATTCCTTCTTCTTCAACCTTTTGAAAAAGTTTAAGGAGGATGGGCACCAATTCCTCTTTATATGTTTGATAGAATTCACCTGTGAATCCATCTGGTCCTGTACTTTTACTTGTAGGGAGTGATTTTATGACCTCTTCAATTTCATTTCTAGTGATTGGTCTGTTCAGTTGGTCTGTTTCTGCTTGATTCAGTTTTGGCAGGCTGTAAGATTCTAGAAAATTGTCCATTTCTTCCAGATTGTCAAACTTGTTGCCATATAGTTGTTCATAGTATTTGAGTCTCTATTTTATTGATTTCTTCTTTGATCTTTATAATTTCCTTCCTTCTGCTGACTTTAGGACTTTTTTGTTCTTCTTTTTCTAATTCATTTAGGTGGAGGGTTAAGTTGTCCATTTGGGATCTTTCTTCTTTTTTGAGAAAGGCCTGTATTGCTATAAATTTCCCTCTGAGCACTGCTTTCGCAGCATCCCATAGGTTTTGAGAGGTTGTGTCTTCATTATCATTTGTTTCAAGGTAGTTTTTAATTTCCTTCTTGATGTCCTCATTGACCCATTGGTTTTTTAGTAGCATGTTGTTTAGTCTCCATGGAGTAGGTTTTTTCTCTTTCCTTTTCCCATGGTTGATTTCTAATTTCATGGCATTGTGGTCAGAGAAGATACTTGAGATAATTTCTATGCTCCTAAATTTATTGAGGTTAGCTTTGTGTCCCAATATGTGGTCGATTCTTGAGAATGTTCCATGAGCATTTGAGAAGAATGTATATTCTGATTTTTTTGGATGTAGTGTCCTGAAGATATCAATTAAGTCTAACTTTTCTATTGTTTCCTTTAGGATCTCTGTGGCTTTATTGGTTTTCTGTCTAGAGGATATGTCCATTGATGTGAGGGGGGTATTAAGGTCTCCTACTATGATTGTATTCTCATCAATATCTCCCTTTATGTCTGTTAATATTTGTTGTATGTATCTGGGTGCTCCTATATTTGGGGCATATATGTTGATGATAGTAACATCCTCTCCTTGGATGGATCCCTTAGTCACTAAATAGTGTCCTTCTTTGTCTTTATGTCTTTTGTTTTAAAGTCTATTTTGTCTGATATGAGCGTTGCGACTCCTGCTTTTCTGTCATGTCTATTGGCATGAAATATTTCCCCCCACCCTTTCACTTTCAATCTATATGTATCTTTTGTCCTAAGGTGAGTTTCTTGTAGGCAGCATATTGAAGGTTTTTGCCTTTTTATCTACTCAGCCAACCTGTGTCTTTTGATTGGGGCATTCAGTCCATTGACATTTAAGGTGATAATTGATAGATGATTATTTATTGCCATTTGAACCTCGTGTTCCAGTTGATTCTACAGTTCTCCATTCTTCCTTTCTTTTTTTTTTTTTTTTGGTTGGATGGTCTCCTGTTATTATCTGCTTGAGCGTATTTTTTTCTTTTTTTCAAATGCAATATTTGGCTTTGGCTTGTGGTTGCCCTGTTTTTTAAGTATGCTAACCCCTTCCCATAATTGTGTGTTTTAGCCTGATGGTCCTGTAAGTTCAAACCCTTCATTACTATATTAAAGTTAAGAGAGACATACAAACAAACAAAAAGGGTTATTTACCTCCTAACATCCCTTGCCCACATTTTATGGTTTTGATGACTCTTTCTTATTTTTTTCCTTTTAATTTTATTTTGTTTGAAGCATGTTCATGATTAAATCTGTATGCTGGCTTATTTGAGTGACTGCTCTCTGATTGCGGTTTCCTCAGTCCTAGTTCTTCCTCTTCTTCTTTCTTCTTTTTTCTTTTTTCTTCCCTTTCCTGCCTTTCTTTTTGGTTTAGAGAAGCCCTTTCAATATTTCCTTTAACCTGGGTTTTGTGTTGCTGTATTCTTTAAGTTTTTGTTTGTTGGGAAAAATTTTTTATTTCCCCTTCTATTTTAAATGATATTCTGCTGGATAGAGTATTCTAGGTTGCATATTTTTTCCTTTGAGCACTTTAAATATCTCTTGCCATTCCCTCCTGGCCTGTAGTGTTTCTGTAGAGAAATCAGCTGATATTCTTATGGGGGTTCCCTTGTAGGTAACATTCTGTTTTTCTCTTGCTGCCTTTAGGATCCTCTCTTTATCACTAACTTTTGCCATTTTTATTATGATGTGTCTTGGTGTGGGTCTGTTTGGGTTCAGTTTGTTTGGGGCCCTCTGTGCTTCTTGTATCTTGAACCCAGTATCCTTTAGATTTGGGAAGTTTCCAGCGATAATTTCTTCAAATATATTTTCCATCCCCTTATCTTTTTCTACTCCTTCTGGAATTCCTATTATGCGTAGATTGGCCCGCTTTATATTATCCCATAGGTCTCTTATATTGCTTTCCAGTTTTTTGATTCGGTTTTCTGTCTGTTGACCAGATTGAGTGATTTCCATTATTCTATCTTCCATATCACTGATTCGTTCTTCTGCATTATTCATTCTGGTTTTTACTGCCCTTAGTTCAGTTTGCATCTCTGCAAATGAATGTTCTAGTTTTTCTTGGCTCCTCCTTACATTTTCTAGCTCCTTTCTGAGGGTATCTGCATTACTGTTCATATCGTCTCTTAATTCCTTCAGTATTTTCACTATTTCTCTTTTGAACTCCAGGTCTGTCAGACTGCAGAGATCTGTTTCATTGTTGACTGTTTTAGGTGAGTTCTCCTGTTGGTTTGACTGGGGGTGGTTTCTCAGCTTCTTCATCTTGCTTGTTGTTTTCTTTCTCCTGAGGGAGTTGTACTCTCCGTTATCGGGCAGTGTTTGCCTTGTCACTGCCGTGGAATATTTCCTGAGGGCTGGCGTTGGTGCTCAATCTTTTTTGAGGCAGTGTGGCTTTTCTGGAGTGTTAATGGGGCTAACAGTGTTTCTTTGAAGCAAAGGAGGGCTTCCTGAGGGAAGACAGAACTGGGAGGTCCACATCACGATGGTAGCAGATTTCACTTGGTCATGCAGAGCTTGCTCTGGTGTTTTTAGGCTGTGGGGTTCTTGCAGGGGGTTGGCGGTGTTGGGCAGCTGTTCCTCAGGAGTGCAGCACCCCCTGGGGGCTGGAGCAGCTATCTGGGTCGCTGAGAACCTAAGAGGCTCTTCCCTAGGGCAGCCCACCTCAGAAGGACAGCCTGAGAATGTAGGCGGATCTTTTCACAGTCCGGCCGAGCTTGTTGCAGCTTTTCTGGGCTGCAGGGGCTCTTCCAGGGGGCTGGTGGTGCTGAGCAGCTATTCTGCGGGAGTGGGGCACCCCCTGGGGGCTTGGGCGGGTAGCAGGGCCACTGGAAGCCCAAGAGGCTCCTCCCCAGGGCAGCCCGACTCAGAAAGACCGTCTGAGATCTTTTCCCGACTCGGCCAGGCTTGTTGCAGCTTGTCTGGGCTGCAGGGGGTCCTGTCTGGAGCTGGCAGTCCTATGCAGCTGGTCCACTAGGTCTCAGCACCCCCTGGGGGCTTGGGCGGGTAGCAGGGCCGTTGGAGACCCAGGAGGCTCCTCCCCAGGGCAGCCCGACTCAGAAAAACCGTCTGAGATCTTTTCCCGACTCGGCCAGGCTTGTTTCAGCTTTTCTGGGCTGCAGGGGGTCCTGACTGGAGCCCTGACAGCTGTCTTTTTAATGTTGTGCTTATTTAATGTCTCTGACCCGCTTCACTGACACCAACATATACCTGTTTTTAAGTTAACCTAACAAAACATCTGCAATGATGGAATTCTTGAGGTAGCACTCAACAAGGTTTCCAACTCAACTCTCTAGATCTGGCTAACAAAAGGACCAAATTATAAATACCTACCGTGCTGACACAACATAACTGGGATATGAGGTCAAAGATGTACAAGACGACACATCTGCAAGCAAGTCCTTCGGCTGCTAAGTGGGAAAGACAATGTATGGATGCAATGTTTGTGTCCCCTCAAAATTCAAACACTGAAATCCTAATACCTGATAAGATGGTATTAATAGTAAGGCCTTTGGTAGGTACTTAATTCTTAAGGGTGAAATCATCATGAGTGAGACTACTGCCTTATACAATAGGCTCCAGAGTCCCTTGCCACCTTGTGAGGATACAACGAGAATTCTGCTATGTGGAAGAGAGCCCTCACCTAACCATGCAGACTTCTAGTCTCCAGAACTCTGAGCAATAAATTGCTATTGTTTATAAAGACCCAGTCTGTGGATTCTGTTATAGCAGTCTGAATGGACTAAGACAGACAAGGAAGCCTCTGAACTCACTTTTCTGTCCTTGACCAAAGCAATCCTCCAGGCTTACTAAGCTTAGTTTCTCTGTTAGGAAAGACAACAGAGACAACAAAAGAGATTAACAATTCCCTTACCTGTTTGGAGTACACAGGGATAGAAGGACAGTGCTTTCCCACACCAGGGAACAGTATAACTGGCTCAGCTTGCTTAGAACACTCAGACCCAACTGAGAGCCCCACTGGTTTACGGAGATGGAACGAATTTCACTCTGCAACCAAAGTAAAAAGGAAGGTGATCTTTGGGATGACCTCTGAATAATTACATTCAAAATCAGCTATTTAAGAAGGATAAGGGATTCTATTTTTCCTTATTATTTTCGGAGTTGTCTACTTCATCCAAATTTCCACATTTAAGATCACAGTTCCACAAGGTATTCTCTTACAATATTTATCTGTCTCTAACATCCCTTCTCATTGCTTTTTTGTAAAGTGAAAAACAGGAGTCACAGGCATCTCCTCTTTTCTAAATCAATTAAGGAGTTTTATAGACTCATTGACACTTTCTAATTTTTTTAGGTGCTGAGAGGTCTTGTTATTTCCCTTTTATTTCTTTACTTCAATAAATAAATAAAGCCCTCAAGCTTTGTCATGTAATTATTTTTTAAATAGTTCATAACTATGCTTTTCATTTAATTTGATCCAAAGAACACACTCCTGTTCAAGGGCATAAAACAGGGCTGCTAAAAATATTAAACCATTAATCTTTAGACTTGATGCTTGACTACTAAAGGTAGTAAATAAAACTGTGAACACTCAAAAGCAAACAAAACCCCAAAAACTTAACTTTCTGGAACACGTAACATGGGCTGCAGTTACAAGGTTTGATATTTGGAAAGTCCTTAGTAATCTGTTAATGCATTTGTAGAAAGAGTAGGAAATAAGGCCAGATGAGCACCCAATTGAGCTTGCCTGCTAAAAGGGGTGACTATATATACCCCTATGATCTCTATGGATGTTATAGATCTATTAATGCCTGTTACTTATCTCAACCTCACAAAACAAATCATATGAGCACTCAACTTCTAATGAAAAAGATACTAAGGGAAAGTGAATCTAGACAGCAACCTGAAGCGTAAACTCAAGTGACCCACCCAAAAAAACTCCTCACCCTTAAACTGTTCTTTTATAGCAACTAGCCTAAGTAGAACTGCTTCTAAGCACACTAAAATGCCAGGTATATGCCCTAGGTATCTCACTGACTTTAAGATAATTCTTACCTGTCCAACTCTGCATGTATGAACAAACATCATGATGTAGGCGTGAGCAGCAGTGAGTGCATGCAGTAGAGGTGTGGCCTGAGCTGATAGGGTAGCATCAGCAACATTGCCTGCACAAGCCAGTTCTCGCAGCAACACTGAGCCCCCAGGGGATTCAATTGGGCGGTGTAAGGGCTCCAAGGAGGAAAGAATGGAGTCCAACTGCAGAAGACCCTCCTGAAGGACTTTGGGTTCATGTGACAGTGTCTGAAATAACAATAATAATTAAAGCATTAATGTACAATTAACTTCATGTGCATATATCTTGAACAGTCACAATGAAAGAAGTCGAAGACTGGTTTCACTAATTTCAGATGTGGCCATGGTCTCTCACCTGTTAAATGGAGCCAAAATATGAATGCAGTTATCACATACCTTTATGCTTCCTTTAAAAATAACATATTACGTCTTTAAATGAGACTTTCAAACATGGTCATATTTAAAAGATGGTGATGACCAAATTGGAATATTGTTACAACAAAGACTCTGTGCACTAAGATTAATCTCAAATTTTGCTCAATAGAGAGCAATATTAGGCAAGGTCCCAAAGCATGGAAATGACCCACTATTACAAATGTACTTTTTTTTTAAAACCACAATAAGAGACAATTATAGGATAGGCATCAGCTAGGTAGGTATTTTCTTTTTCTGGAGACAAGTCAAGGATTATACGGCATTTGTAATTTCTTTTTGAATCTACAGAAAAATCTTGACAGTAAACACTATTACTTGCCATTCAAAGACAGGAGAATTTATGTGTCTTTCCTATGGCTTTATTTTTTTTTTTTTTGTCTTTTGGTTGTTGTTGTTGTTGTTGCTATTTCTTGGGCCGCTCCCGCGGCATATGGAGGTTCCCAGGCTAGGGGTTGAATCGGAGCTGCAGCCACCAGCCTACGCCAGAGCCACAGCAACGCGGGATCCGAGCCGCGTCTGCAACCTACACCACAGCTCACGGCAATGCCGGATCGTTAACCCACTGAGCAAGGGCAGGGACCGAACCCGCAACCTCATGGTTCCTAGTCGGATTCGTTAACCACTGCGCCACGACAGGAACTCCTCCTATGGCTTTAAATAAATCTATCCATCCTCATGCAGTCTATCTTAAAGCAGGTAGTATAATGATGGAGCAGCTTTTTCCCCTCCCTCCCTTATGAATAACACTTAAATATTTGCAAAAAGAGCAAAATGAAATATTAAATGCAGATGTCACAATTATGGATCTTTCCATGTAAGAAATTGGATTTCTGATTTTTAGCAGAAATTACTTATCATTGCACAACCCAACTAATAAAGATGCTTCATAGATTTAATGCATCAATTCTTCCTAGAATCCCAACACCTTTTTTGTTAGAAACAGAAAAATCCCTCTTAAAATTCATACAGAATCTCAAGTGATTCCAAATAAATATATAAGTATCTTAAAAAAGAAAAAGTTAAAGGTCTCACACCCCCAGATTTGTAAACTTACCACAAAGCTACAGTAATCAAGTGTAGTACTGGCATAAAGACAGACATCAGTACCAATGGAATAGAACAGAAAGCTCCAAAATAAAGACCTGCATACACGTATGGTCAAATGATTTTTTGACTGGGTTGCCAAGACAAGGGTGCAACAGGGGAAGGGCAATCTTCAACAAATGCTGTTAGGAAACCTGGATAACCACGTGCAAAGGAATGAAGTTGAACCTTACCTTACACCATATAAACAATTTATTCAAAACAGATCAAAGACCTAAAACTACAAAACACCTGGAAAAAGCCACAGGATAAAAGCTGTATGACACTGAATCTGGCAATGAATTCTTAGATATGACAGAAAAGCACAGGCAACGAAAGTAAAAACAAAAACAAAATAAAACTCCCCCACACAAAACCAAATTGGACTTTATCAAAATTAAAACCCCCTTTTTTTTGTTTCAAAGGTTACTATCAACAGAGAGAAAAGCACCCATGGAATGGGAGAAAACAACCTGTAAATCATTTACCTGATAAGATTAATATCCAGAATATAAGAACTTCTACAACTCAACAACAAAAAGTAAATCCACCTATTAAAAAATGGGCAAAGGACCTGAAGAGACATTTTTTCTCAAAGACATACAGATGGCCAATAGGCATATGAAAAGATGCCGACATTGCTATCAATAGAGAAATGCGAATCAAAATCATGAAATCTTATTTCATACCCCTTAGATTGGCTAGTATCGAAAAACTTAAAAAATAACAAGTATTAGTGAGGATGCAGAGAAATCACAGAACCCTTGTGCTTTGCTGGTTGGAATGTGAAATGGTAGAGATGCTATATGGCAGTTCCTCAAAAAATTATACAGTATGGCAGTTCCTCAAAAAATTAAAAACAGGAGTTCCCTTTGTGGCGCAGTGGTTAACGAATCCGACTAGGAACCATGAGGTTGCGGGTTCGGTCCCTGCCCTTGCTCAGTGGGTTAAATGATCCGGCATTGCCGTGAGCTGTGGTGTAGGTTGCAGACGCGGCTCGGATCCTGCGTTGCTGTGGCTCTGGTGTAGGCCGGTGGCTACAGCTCCAATTCGACCCCTAGCCTGGGAACCTCCATATGCCGCGGGAGTGGCCCAAGAAATAGCTAAAAAGACAAAAAAAAAAATAAAAATAAAAATAAAAACAGAACCACCATAGGATCCAGCAAATCCTAATTCTGGGTAGATACCCAAAATAACTGAAAGCAGGGTCTCATTTTAAAGTCAAACTCAGGAATTCCCGTCATGGCTCAGTGGTTAATGAATCTGACTAGGATCCATGAGGACGCAAGTTCTGATCCTTGGCCTTTCTCACTGGGTTAAGGATCCGGCATTGCCGTGAGCTGTGGTGTGAGTATATGCTATAGGTCCAGCCCTAAAAAGCAAAAATGAATAAATAAAATCAAACTCAAACTTGGGACCAGAGACTAGAATGGTTGCCGGGGGTGGGGTGGGGTGGAGAGTTACATAGTCAAGGGTACATATAAAGTTTTATTTAGAAGATTAATAAGTTCTGGGGATCTAATGTAAAGCATGGTGAGTATAGTTGATAAATACTGAATTATTTATTAGGAATTTGCTAAGAGAGCAGTAGATCTCAAGTGTTTTCACCACATACATAAAAGCAGAGTCTTGGAGAAATATTTGTATACCCATGTTCCATAAAAGTGGAAGCAACCAAAATGTCTATTGATTAATGAATGGATAAATGAAATGCAATTTATATACACATTGGACTATTATTCAGCCTTAAAAAAGGAAAATGCTGACATATGCTACACACAGATGAAACTTGGGGACATTATGCTAAGCAAAATAAGCCAGTCACAGAAAGATATGAATTCTATTTACATGACATACCTAGAACAGTAGGTATTCAGAGATAGAAAGTAGAATGGTATTTACCAAGGGCTGGTAGGGAAAGGGGAATTGAAAGTTGTTGTTTAATGGGTACAGATTTTCAGTTTTGCAGGAGAAGAGAGTTCTGGAGATGAGTTTCACAACAATGTGAATGTACTAAACTAACATACTTCAAAATGGTTAAGGTGGTAAATATCATGTTATGTCTATTTTTCCACTATTTAAGATAAAGAAACTTCATTTTTGGGCAAAATTTGAGCAATGAACTATAGGTCAATCATACTTAAAATACACAACTATCAAGCCTGAGAAAGGAAAAAAAAAATACATGGCTAAACAATACCAGATTGTGTTAAAACCTAGCTCCAAAGATTTCTTGGAGATGTACTTTCCCTTCCAATAACCTCATAATGTTAGAACTATAAACAAACATAGGAACAAAGAACACTTTGACTTTTCTGTAAGAGATAATATGGTACACACTATTTATTAGCCACAAAATTCACTTGTAGTACATAATCACAAATTTCTTCATTATGTTTTAGTTCGAGGGGAATAAAAACACATATAGAAGTATTGCAAAATTGATTTCTAAAAGAAATGAAAACATTTGGCCAGATGCTTCTTACCAATATGGATTTGCAGACACCTGCAACAGCCTGACAAGCTGCAGATGTGGGAAAGTCAATGGGCAGATTAGGAAGACCCAAAATGGTAACCAAAGGCAAGAGTCCTTTCTGATTCACAAATTCCTGGCAGTGGTCATCGGTTGTATTGTTGCTCAGAATAGATTCCACAAATTTCATCTAGGTAATGAAGATTTTAAAAAAAGGTTATTAGAGTTTGACATTTGGAACTAAAATGTCAACTTGGAATAAGGACATGGGTAACCTTATAGTCATGAAATCAGTATTTTCTAGAATATTAAAATCTCAGGTAAGTGGAGATAGATATATATGAACCCTGAACACCCAGAAAATAAGGCCTAATTACAACTTCTTCCAAATTTACCTTTTCAGCCACATCTAAAATCATATAATTTGAAGGCACAAGGCCACATCATGAATTAGTGGCAGAATCAGATCTTATCTCTTAATGTGCTCATTTAGCGCTTCTTACATGATAATGTGTTGCCTCTCCCCTGGAAGAGGATACTTTCCTTCAAATGTACTCATAATGCTTATAATGCAAATGAAACCTAGAACTCTGGAAGAGCATTTTATATGGGTAAGAAAGTAAAGTGTGGGTCACAAACACTTTAGGAAAAAGAGAAACCATCTCTGAAAGTCTGGAAGTGCATTACTGGGCTAGAACAAATGCTGAGTGGGCTTCCCCTTATATGTAAATAATTCTGAGAAAATTCAAACTCTTCACTTTTTCCTGTGAGACACATAGGAAATTAAAAGAAAACATCACTATATATATGTATTTTTGGGGGGTAAAAGAGAAGTTAATGGGAAAAAATGGCAAGTAACAGGAAAAAAATATGTTGGTACAAATTCAAAGAACATAATTCTGGATTGGCCTAATCCTCTTGCTTGGATTCCAAAGGGGAATGAACATAAAATTGGGAATACCAATAAAAAGGGGTTGTTAGCTAATTTTTGGCAAATTAGTCCCACAGAACAAGGTTTGCACATCTTTCCCCACTACTCTGCACTCGAAGGGCCCCAGTGAAAATAAACACTGAAATTATTAGATTACTTGGTAACCCCACACATTTTCCAGAAAAGCACACACCTTTTATTCAGTATGCCCTACCATTAATCTTACCACATTAAGGATGTAATCCATGAGGGGAATAGGAATACGTTCCTCTGTACCAACAACCCTGTTAAGGAGAAAAGAGTTAAGTTACACGGAAATCCACAATATCAGTGCAAGAAAACAAAGCAAAGAAAAGGAAACAGCATGAAATTCTAGGACTTCTTCTCAGACTTACAGCCTTTAGTATATAGTATATGGAAAAAAAGAGCTGAAATTAATTTTCTTTTTAATTAAAAAAAAATTTTTTTCTCTCTTTTTAGGGTCACACCCATGACATAATTCCAAGGCTAGGGGTCCAATTGGAGCTGTAGCCACCAGCCTATGCCAGAGCTATAGCAACGCTGGATCCATGCCTAATCTGTGACCTACACCTTGGCTCATGGCAATGCCGGATTTCCAACCCACTGAGCAAGGCCAGGGATCGAACCTGCGTCCTCATGGATGCCAGTCAGGTTCGTTAACCGCTGAGCCACAATGGGAACTCCTGAAATTAATTCTGAAGCTAGCTTTCTTAGCCTGAGCACATTGAGAGCACAAAAGGAAAAACCAAGCTTTCACAAACAGCATTTGTACATATCACAAAAGAAATTATTCTATCTTGGGAAAACTAAAAAAAATTCATCAATAGGAAAGATATTAAAAATAAACAAGTTCAATTAAGAGACTATTTAAATATTTGCTTGAAGGGGCTAGGCAATGAAACAAATACAAAAACATCTTTACCATGTTCTTACAACAGGTTTAAAGTTATAGAGAGCGAAAAATGGAATTTAATTTTGCTCAAAATTCCATGCTTAGATTGACAAACCATTCAGAATAGTTGAAGTTCATCAAAGAAATTTCCAAGGCTTCCTTCTCTAACAACCTTTTCCTGAACTATCCAAAAATTGTAATTAGGTCTTTTTTTTTTAAGTGATTTTTTTCTCCATTATAGTTGGTTTACCGTGTTCTGTCAATTTTCTACTGTGACCAGGTCCTTTTAGTTCAGATGCTTCAATGCTGCACTGAAGATAAAAAGACTGCAATGCCATGCTGCAGAAAATGCAGTCATTAGCTCAAAGGAAAGAGATGTAAAAAACTCCAAAATTATACTGAAATGAAACAAAATCTACATATTAAGACAAACCCGGAGTTCTCGTCGTGGCACAGTGGTTAACGAATCCGACTAGGAACCATGAGGTTGCGGGTTCGGTCCCTGCCCTTGCTCAGTGGGTTAATGATCCGGCATTGCTGTGAGCTGTGGTGTAGGTTGCAGACGTGGCTCGGATCCCACGTTGCTGTGGCTCTGGCATAGGCCACCGGCTACAGCTCCAATTCGACCCCTAGCCTGGGAACCTACATATGCCACGGAAGCGGCCCAAAGAAATAGCAAAAAGACAAAAAAAAAAAAAAAAAAAAAAAAAGACAAACCCTAGCAAAAAACAAAACTTGAGTCAAAATGGAGCATTTTGGATATAGGTCCTTGGAAGAAAAGGGCAGAAAGGAGAGGTAGGGGAGGGAGAAGGCAGGAAAATTGGCAAGAGCCTAGTAATTTTCATCTCTGAGCAAGATAAAATGTGATCAAAGATTTGCTAGGCATGAGGACATTTGGCAGCAAAATGAAAACTAGGCAAAGAGAGTGGAGAGAGAGACATGACGAATGGCTTTAGAACCAAAATATCCAGACCTTGGGCTTGTGTAGGTGTTGTGAACATGTGAATTTGGGCAAGAACTTTGTACAAAGGGAGGACCTATAAGCTAGGAATGAAATGATTCACAGGAAGATTACAAACTTTTCCTTGACTATAAACTTTCTCAGAACCACTGCAGCGCTCCCTGGTACATACACCAATTGTCCACCCCAGCTTTTCTTCACCTCCTTAGGAAGACCCCAGAGATCCACTGCTACAGCTAAGGAGTGTGTGGCTCTAGCCTAAGGAGACATCTGCCCCTTTGCAGAAGCCAAATACAAAGGTAAAGAGCCGAAGTACTATCATGAAATGGGACCTAGGTACTCCCTTCATTTGCTAGATGTAAGTTGGGGAGAACAAGAGAGAAAACAAACCAACAGTGGTTCTCCAGGAACAAACTTGTTCACTAACCATTTTTCTCCCAACCCTCATCTTCTCAGCTTCCAGGCTCAGGACATCATATAGGAATAGTAAAATGATTAACTCTGTTCAGCAGAAATCCCCCTACCAAATGGTTTTAAGAAAAATTCTAATCCTAACTTCATATGAAACTCTGACCCACAGCATCTTTGAAACAATTAAAGACAACATTCCCACAGTAAATGAAACAATTTACCTTAACTGTCATATTTAAAACTTCTGCCTCTCCTCCTCCAAAACATGCAAACATTCCCAAACTTAATTTTACCCTGGTCACTTTTACATGTGTATTTATGGTTCTGGAGCCCTTAATCAGACATAGACAAGGATTCAAACTGAGTGTCATAGTACATGGATATAGGACAACTGATCTCATGTTTTAGGTTTGGGGGGGGGTGGGTAGGAAAATCAGGTCTTTCTTCTTACTCCTGAGAGACAGCTGCCTTTAGCAAAGGATTCCTCCCAGTCGAACAACTGCTTCTCTGCATGTGCTGCCTTTAAAGCCCAGACAGTTGCTATTCAAGTTCTAAACACATGGTTTTATATAACCCATTTCTTGTTCAGGATAGGTTGTTAGATCAGGTAAAATAAATGGAATAGATCACAAAAATAAACCATGGTGCCTCAACTAAAAACCATGGTTACTTATCCGCAAATATATTCACCCCAGCAATATTAGTTTTGCTGAAATTAAACAATTTAGAAGGCAGAAGAAAAGAAGCCAAAAGACAACTATTTAAAACTACTTGTGGTGAATGCCTCTGAATGTAGAACAGAACTCCATGTATTTGGGGTTGACTAATTCCAGATCCCTAGCACAAAACATGTGTCTCAAGATCAAATAGGAACAACCATTTTTTCAAATGCCGACTGCTGGTTTCGGGGGCAGGGGGGAGGTAAAAGCACACTGTTTTAGCCTGGGGGGAAAAAAAAACTTGTAACAAAAGTTAATCAATAGAAGAATAGATAAATGCTGTAGTATATTTAAACAACAGAATACTATTCAGCAACAAAAACAACATACTGATAAGACATACCATGGATTAATTTCAAAACATGCTATTTAAAAGAAGCCAGATATAAAAGAGTACATTCATCAGATATGATACACATACATATAAGACTCCATTTACTCTATTTATATGATATTCCAGATAGGCAAACTTTCCCATTAATAATAGAAATAAAATAAGTAGCTGCCTCAATTTAGGGTAGGGAAATAGGAAACTTTGTACAGTTAGTGGATTATAGAGAAATCATACCTCAATTAAAGAGAATGGAAAAAATTTACTTATGTGTGTATTTAAGGCATTGGAAAACAGATGTGGGTATGGGAGACAAGAATTTGTTTGGAAATGCAATTGAAGAATTTTGGATTAGGTGGGGCAGGGATACAAACATGACTTTTGGGGAGAGGGGTGGCACGCAATGTAAAATTTTCTAAGCCGCTTCCCATATTGGCAGAAAGTATAGCGCAACTCCCACAACTATCTGAGATAAGGAGATAAAAGAACCAGTTAATAGATTGTGGCTTTCAAAATGGAGGTTGCGTCCAGACAGTCTTTTTCATTCCCTTGAAGCTCTAATAATCCACATGATGACCCAAGCTTGTAAAAGTGGCAAAAGTGGAAAAGTACACATATTGCTATCTGTGAGACTCTTGAACATGTCATGTCATTGAGGTACTGATCAACACCCAGACCAGGGAGACTACAGAGAACACTGATACCATGAACAGCAACTATTAGAGTCCTTTGCAAATTAGAAGCAACAAATGACTAGTACTATGGTAGGGCATAATGTTGTGAGTCTAGATTTTTTTTTTTACTATTTCTTTATTCTCGTTCATGTTTCATGAGGCCCAGCTCTCTTGGCATTTAGGACTTGGAATCCTTAATCTAATGCTTTTATTTAGGGCCGCACCCGCAGCATATGGAAGTTCCCAGGCTAGGGGTGGAATCGGAGCTATAGCTGCGGGCCTACGCCACAGCCAGAGCAACGCCAGATTCGAGCCATGTCTGCGACCTACACCACAGCTCATGGCAAAACCAGATCCCTGAGCAAGGCCAGGGATCAAACCTGCATCCTCATGGATACTAGTCAGATTCATTTTCACTGCAACACAATGGGCACTCCCTAATGCTCTTGATTCATTCCATCAACCCACTAAATAAAATTGACTGATTATCTACTATATACAAAGTAACTGGGATACTTTGTAGAATGATACACTGTCCTTGTTTTGGAGAAGATTAATGGGGGAAATCATTAGAATATATAAACAATTTTAATAACACTGTTGGGAGAACACAGAAGATCAACTTCCCATTTGGAGATTAAAAAAAAAAATTCCTATAAGAATAAGACATTTGAGCTGGAGTTGCAGGAAGCTGACAGATGGAAAAGGAGGAGATAATCTGGGATGGAAGATATATATGGATAGAACATAGTAACACATGACATCCCAAGAAAAGAACTGAGAATGAAGATATACGAGGGCTTGAGAAAATATCAATTTACTACAACAGCTTAAAATCTGGGCATGTTAGACAAAAGGTACAAGATGTCCAGGCAGAACAGTTATGTGCAGATGAATGTACACAGCTTGACTCAAAATCTCCACCACTGTGTACAATCAAGAAATCCTCCCCTAGTTTACAACCAGGAAAGGGAACCCTATCCCAGCAAGGTGGCTGACAATCAAGGGTGTGGCAATGAAGCACCAAGATTCCAACTTCTTTGCAAATAACGTCTTGCCTTCTTTTAGGGTATCCTCCTTTTCCAGAAAGAGAACATTCCAATCAAAACAAAAGATGGTGCTAGATGAAAGTAAGGTTGCCTTTTTAGATAAGGAAAATATATCTGCCCAAGAAAGCAATGCACTTAGTTAATGCATTATCTCCAAAAAGATTCGTATCAACAGGCTCATTACTTTCTAGAGTTCCAGGAGGGCCTACCTGTTTTGGATTCTAGACCAGTTGCTCTTCCTATCTACTCCACCATAGTCTTCTCCTAAGTCCAAAGCCACCCTTCAAGACCAGCTCAAACCCATTCATATCCATGCGTAAAATGCTTATGCTTTCCTCATAGCTACTTTTACACATCAAAAACAGTTATTAAATGAGTGAATGCATGACTGTCCAGAGGAATCGCACCCATTTCTAGCAGGAAGGCGATTAAGAGTTCCAGCTACAGCAGGTGCATTTCATCCCTTGCATGCAAACATGGTAAGTAAAAAACCAAAGTGGACTATCTACCAGCAGTCTTTAAGTTCACCCTCTCCCAGTAAATCAATTTTTGTGTACAGCACACTGCAAATAAATATTAGAAGGAAAATCTACTGTGCCTAGATAAAATAGTATACTTCAAAGTCTGATTTATTTGGAGTGAACAGATCAAATGAACAAAAAACAAAGACCAACCAACAAGAAATCTCTTAACCCTTAAGAACTTGTTAAGAGATAGGCTTCAAAAGTGCAACATGTCTCATATTCACTTACGGAAACATTTAAGCAATCAGTGACATGGAATATGAAATCAACAAAGTGAAACCATCTGATTGTTCAATTTGATATACTAAATTCTGATTCAATTTCATGAACAGTTTTTTTTTTTTAACTTTTGTCCTTTTTAGGGCTGAACCTACAGCACATGGAGGTTCCCAGGATAGGGGTCTAATCGGAGCTGTACTGCTGGCCTATGCCACAGCCACAGCAATACCAAATCCAAGCTGCATGTGTGACCTACACCACAGCTCACGGCAACGCCAGATCCTTAGCCCACTGAGCAAAGCCAGGGATCAAACCCGCAACAACCTCATGGTTCCTAGTCAGATTCGTTTCCGCTGTGCCACAACAGGAATTCCTCATGAACAGCTTTTTAAGAAAGAAAGCTTTACTGAGGCAACCAAAACAATTAAACACCAAAGCACAAATGACACACAAGGGTCAAAGAAAGAAAAACTATAGACATTCAGGGACTGAAGAACCTTAAAACTGGATCTAATCCAACTCCCTTAATTTTACAGATGAAACAATGCTCTAGATCACAGTGTTAGAGAATTTGTCTTGTGAACACTCACTGCTGATTAGGCTCAGTTTCATTCTGCTGGGTAGAATTAAAGCTCTGCATGGCCTGTACTTCCTCTTCCTCTTCATCTTCACTAGAGGCCTCTTCTGCAGCATGATTAGACCTTGGGGGAGGAGCAGTGGCAGTGCCATCTGCCTTCTGGATTGATGGCTTCTGACAGATGTACTTAGGGTCTCTTCCAAGATTACAGATTTCTTCAAGTAACTAAACGGCAAAGGAAACAAGATTGTTTATTAGTAATTAAGGAATGTGGAGATGACTAACATTTTTGGAGCACTACTTACATACAGAAATCCCAAAATACTTTATACATCATTCCTGGAATGTAGTTATTAACCTCGTTTTACAAAGAAGGAAATTGAAGTCCTATGAAGTTAAGTAACTTCTTCAGGGTCACATGGCTATTATGTGACTGACTGACTGAGATCTGACTCCAAGTTCTAACTTGCCAAGTACCAGTAACTCATACTAGTTTCAACAATTCTAAGAGGTAACTGGCATGGATAGTAAATGTGAACAAAAACCAAACTCCAACCCAAAAAAACCCCATAAGCAACAAAGATTATAAAGGGTAATTAATATGCTTTTACAAACAGAAGCTAAGCCTTGGCAACTTCTTAATATCCTATAAAAGAAAGTAACACATAAGTGACATTTGTCAGGGGAGGGACTGGGGGTGGCCTGAAGAACCAACCCAAGGACTTGGGACAAAATGAGGCAGACATAATGCTCTTGTAGGTATAGTCTAAGAATCCAAATGACTTCCAGTAAACTATGCCTTTTCCTAAACACTCCAATTTCACTGCTTTTTCATGCCCAACGGGCCACTTCCCACCTTGATGATCGCAGTTGTCGCATCTGTTTTGAGGGTGGGCTGATGTCTCATAAGCTCATCAACAGCACTCCCCAGGTTGGAGGCAGTATCCCCTTAAAGCAAAAAAAATGGAACTGTTAGAAAGACCGCATAAAATATAGCTCGAGCTATTTTTTGTGCCAATATAAGGAGGAAAGAAGAAACCGAGCTGGTAGTGTTTTTCTAATGCCATGCTTTCACAAGTGAATTCACACCAACCTCCGCAACCAAATCACTAGGCAGGAAAAAGGAAACCTATCAGTCTAGTAAACATATTTTAAAGCAACCATGTGTGCTATATTCTATCCTAGTAATCTCTACTGCCAAAGTCTGAACTAGTATTATAGAGTGAAGAGAGAGCAAGAAAAGAAAGAAGTATATAAACTTTTAGTCCTTTCTGCTCCAGTAAAGAATGTTAGTGGGTAGAATGCTACAGTGGTGGCTGAAAGCACAAAGCACATTTTTGAAAACTGGATTCTTTCTGGAACCTTACCTTCCTTCTATGTCTCAATGGTCTGGTCTCAAATACATTGAGAAAGAAACCTATTTATTTGTGACTATCTTAGGGACCTGGACATTAGAATAGAAGATTACCAGGATCAACACCTTGGGACTCCCTATCTCCCGTTGCTGAAGACTAGATGGTAGACCTGAAAGTCTACTGCTAATTCTCTAATATCTATTTCTTGCCAGCAGTATAACAGAACATTTAACTGTTGAGAAGCATGGACGTATTATGAGCAGAGGTTATAGATGAAGTATTCTTTTTTACCTGCAAGAGAATGTATGGTGATAATTCCCATTAAGCTTAGCATACCTAACCACAGAAATGGAATAAGGGCAAGGAAGAGTTTCCTTGCTAAATGGTGGCTTGATAATCACCTAAATCTTGGCATGACAGCAAACCAATTATGTACTGTGAGATAAATTCTGGTGACTTACCAAGAGGATCAGAACTCCTCCTCCTCCGCATGGCTGGGAGGTAATCTGGAGACAAAAGAACTTTGAAGAGACGTTCAAAAGGTTGACACTGTACAAATGACTGAAGACCTCGGGCATTCAAGCAGAGTGCACTGAATACATTTGGGAGGGAGCCAAGGACTTCACGGGTAGCAGGAACCTAAAGAGATGATAAAGTGAACTTGGAGACACCTGAAAGAGTCCAGATAGAGTTAGGAAACTCTGGCCAGGGGTACTATACACAAGACTCCTTACAGGAGTTCCTGTGGTGGCGCAGTGGAAACGAATCCAACTAGGAACCATGAGGTTGCGGGTTCGATCCCTGGCCTTGCTCAGTGGGTTAAGGATCCGGCGTTGCCATGAGCTGTGGTGTAGGTTGCAGATGCATCTCGGATCCAGTGTTGCTGTGGCTGTGGTGTAGGCTGGCAGCTATAGCTTTAATGGGACCCCTAGCCTGGGAACCTCCATATGCCAGGGGTGCGGCTCTAAAAAGCAAAAGAAACAAACAAACAAAAAAGATTCTTTACAAAGCAGCAGAAAGGACTCACATCTTTGATAAGCAGAGCATGCAGCATGACATCTGTCAATCCATTATCCTGGAGTGAGGACAGCAGTGATGGTTCTTGAAATACGAACACAGTCACCACTTCAGTAGCTAAGAAAAAGGATAAGAAATATAAGAAACTGAAAGATTCTCCACAAGTATTAAAACTCCAAAGGCTCAAATAAAAACAAAGAACTCAATGTACAACAATTTAAATGCATGCATATGCTTACTATGAAGTAAAAGTACTTAATACTGCTCATTAGAGATCGATCACTGTTAGGAATTTAGTGACTACCCTTTCAAGATTTTTGGAGGGTAATGTACAGGCATGATAATTATAGTTAATAATATTGTATGGAGTATCAGAAATGCCAAGAGTAGATTTTAGGTGTTCTCCTCACAAAAAAGAGTAAACTATGTGAAGAGATAGTATGTTAATTAGCTTAACTGTAGAAAATATTTTACTAGGTATATCAAATTATGTTGTATACCTTAAATACAAACAATTTTTAAAAAATATGTAAAGTGAAAAATTTAAGATTTTTTACATTAATGAACATATTTTTACATTAACGAGGTTAACTTTTTTCCTAATTGTAATATGCCTCCATATGCCATGAATGCAGCCCTAAAAAGCAAAAAAAAGAAAAGAAAGAAACGCAATGCTTTTGTAAGAAAATGTCCTTAAAAATTGCCTATCAAGACAGTTCCCTTCGTGGCTCAGTGGTTAACGAAGCCGACTAGAATCCATGAGGATGTGGGTTTGATCCCTGGTCTTGCTCAGTGGGTTAAGGAGCCGGCATGGCCATGAGCTGTGGTGTAGGGTCGCAGACGCAGCTCGGATCTGGTGCTGCTGTGGCTGTGGCACAGGCTGGCAGCTATAGCTCCAATTAGACCCCTAGCCTGGGACCTCCATATGCCTTGGATGCAGCCCTAAAAAAAAAAAAAAAAAAATGCCTATCAAGAAATGAAAGAAAGGCAGAATAGACCAATAATTACAAGAGTTTTTTAAAATTAAAAATACTACCAAGTAACAGAAAGGAACCAGGCCAACAATTTTAGATGTATTATGAAACCTTCTAGAAGCAATTAAAACATGGCTTCCTAATTCATTTAATGAAATTTTTGAAAACTTTATAAACCATCTATAAAACAAACTTGTAACTGTTGATGCCTGAGAACTAAAAGAAACCTGAGGATTTTCAGTTCAAGATGGTGAACAAAACACCACTCATCAAATGCTATTGAAACAGCAGATAATACTGCTAATTACTGGGACCAACAGTTGTCAGTGAACTTTGTTATTTCTGATGAGCTATAAATGTATGGCAAATGTTAAGTCCTTTTGGGGTTTCTACTGGTATATGACAGACCCTTCCATAGACTTTCATTTGTACAAAATGTGTAGATTCCAAGGAGCTACTAAAATTGAGTATTCATAAACTAAAACTAGTGTATTACTAGAGGTTACTAAGACATCAAGTCTGTCATTTTAAGGAGGTCTAACTATAATGCTAAGTCATAATAACACTGTGCAATGGGGACAGTTTAAACTCTCTTTTAATATTAATGGATGATTCCTATTTGTCTCAGCATATTTTCCACTCCACTTCTCCAGAGGGAGTCACTTAATCTCTTTCTTAAGATCCATGATATAATAATCTCTGTGAATGTAATTGTGTTTAAATATATGTATTTTATTCTGTAAAAAAAAAATAAAAATAAACCTCTACTACTTGATTAAAAAAAAAGAATTACAAAAGTATATTATTGTGTATGGCAAATATTTTGGGGGAACACACACCAAAATTATGAATAGCAAGCTCTCTGTGGGCTGGACAGACAGGCGCTTTCACTTTTCATATCTATAATGTACTATACCCTAATGTTTGCGGTTTTTTGGTTTTTAAAATTTTTTATTATAGTTGATTTATAATGTTGTCAATTTCTGCTCTACAGCAAAGTGACCTACTTATACATTTACATATACATTCTTTTTTTCACATCATCCTCCATCATATTCCATCACAAGTGACTAGATATAGTTCCCTGTGCTATACAGCAGGTCTCATTGCTTATCCACTTCAAATGCAGTATTTTGCATCTACTAACCCCAAACTTCCAGTCCCTCCCATGCCCTCCTCCTCCTCCTCCTTCTGAAACAGTCGGTAAGAAAATAAACAAGTGCCAAAACAGTATGAATAGAAGATAGGCTTTAAAAAAAACAGAATAATAATTACAAAAGTACATTATCGTGCATGGCAAATATTTTGGTGGAATACACACCAAAATTATGAATAGCAAGCTCTCTGTGGGGCTGGATAAACAGGGGCTTTCACTTTTCATATCTATAATGTACTATACTGTAATGTTTGCACTTTTGTAAGAGCTAATGTTACTATTTCATAAGCAGGACGATGATTAAGATCCATTAAAAATAATACAGAGCAGATGGCAAAACAGCGTGACAGATGAATCTGATGACTCGCCTCACTGAGTATGCGCTTTAGTGGAAGGAGCCCTAAACTCAGGGTCCTAATATCTGGCCTGAAGTCCCAGCTTCCTCACTTTTTAGCTCTCTAATCTTCAGGAAATCACTTAACCTAAAATCCTCCATTCAGTCATCTGTTTAAGGATCATGATAATAGCAACCTCAGAGATGTTTATGAGGATTAAATAGAATACACACACACACACATAAACACACACACACAAAGCCTAGGTAATCTATAAAGGGAGTAAAGAAAATTACTAAGGTGAAAGATAGACTGGCAGTTTCTCAAAAAGTTAGAGTTACCACATGACCCAGCAATTCCATTCTGAGTATACAATCAAGAGAAATGAAAACGCATGTCAACAGAGAAACTTCCACACTTGTTCATAGCAGAATTAGTCTAACAGTCAAAAAGTGGAAAGGACCCAACTGTCCATCAATGGATGAATGGATAAAAAAATGTGGAATAGCCAAGCAATGGAACAGAACTTATCTGTAACAAGGAATGAAGTACTGATCCCTACTATGACAGGGATAAACTTTGAAAACATTACGTTAAGTGAGAGGGGCTGAACACAAAAGCCACATACTATATAATTCCATTGAGATGAAATGTTCAAAACAGATAAATCCACAGAAATGGAAGGTAGATGAGTGGTTGGGGGAAAGTAGAATTGGGAGGGAGTGCTAATGGGTTTGGAATTTCTTTTGGTGATGATGGAAATTAGACTGTGGTGATGGGTGTGTAACATTGGGAATATTCTATACAAACACTAAATGGTATACTTTAAATGGTAAATTTTATGTTGAATGAAGCACATCTCGAAAAATACAATAAAAAGAGTATTACCAGAGAAAAAATAAAATTAATAGATGATTAAAAATTAAAATGGACACACACAAAAACCAATTAGCTCCAGATGGAACCAAGCAACTAACTCCTAAGACAAAAGTTCTCTTAAAAATAAGCTAATAGTTGGCAATCAAAAGCATCTTGGAAGATTATAGAGAAATTCTCTCAGAAAGCAAATAACAGGAGATCAATATGATAGTCTTACTGGCTACACAATAGGGTTTCCAGAAGAGAACATATAGGTTAAAAGGAACCAATGAAGTTTTCCTGAAGCAGAAAAAAAAAATCAGATTTTACAAAGTGCCTAATGAACTGCTATGGGAGCACTGAAAAGAAATAGAACTAAATATATTCTGATAAAATTTGTGAACTTCAAGGGTGAAGAGAAAATGAAGTTTTCTCTTTACAAAGAAACAAGAACCAGTTTAACATCTGGGTTATCCACAACATGAACATAAAAAAAGAGAAACATCCACAGAATTCTTTTATTTATTTATTTTATTAAAGTATAACTGATTTACAATGTTGTGCCAATTTCTGCTGTGCAGAAAAGTGACCCAGTCTCATTTATACACACAGGATTCTTAAAGAAAAGGAAGTATAAAACCCTAAAAATTACTGAAAGACATATTCCAACTAACTTAAAAAATGAATCAAAGAAAGAAGTAAAGGCAGGCTAAAGGTTTTATTTTGTCTAGTATGGCAGAAGACAGAGTAAGACATTTTAAAAGTCTAGATGTTGATAAAACAATAAAAAAATTAAAAAATAAAAAAATTAATGTAAGATCCAGAATACGAAAACAGCATTGAGAATTCAGAGGCTCAGGCTTTTGTCTTGAGGGTAATTTACCTAACCAAGTGACCTCGGTTTTCAAGACTGTTCAGGGTACTTGGAATAGGACATAAAAGCACAGGGGCATATATTTAACGAGTAGAAAACCTACTAGAAAGAGATTTCATTTACATTATGGACGGCAATCACATGTGATAGAGCCTGCTCAAGAGTTGCTGCTTTCCATTTCATGACTGGGTCACTCTTGATTAAAGGATGGGACTCAAGAGTCAACACAAAAGCTGACTGTGGTTATTTGGCACTGCAGAACACACTTCGACAAAAGTATGTCCATTTCCCATGTTTTCATAGATTCCTGGGTGGCAGTTAATGGTGTTTTTCTGGCGAATGGACTCAAATTATTATCCCATTCAGGATCATACCCTATGGAACCTTCCACATTGGGGCTACATTGCTGCTCAGACTTTGCATATTACAATTGGTTTCATGCCTCAACTCAAGCGAAGACCACAACAGAAGCACATTTTAATGCTCAACTCAAGCGAAGACCACAACAGAAGCAGATTTTAATGCCACAGCTAACAAGCCCACACCTTTTAAATAAGCTCAATGGGTCCATGAGATGGCCAGTCACTGTAGTCCCCAGACCCTTGAGTAAATATTGGGTTAAATATTGTGGTATCCCCATGGACAATGGCCTTACCCAAACTCTGGTTTCTTAATGTGATCTTTTTTTTTTAAATAATACAATTGTAGAATGTTATTATTTAATTGTATAGTTGCATTATTTAATTATAAATATCATCAATTCTTTGATGGAGAGGAAATCAGAATCAGATGTAAGAAGACTTCAGCATTCTAAGAATGATGTCAAATGACTGCCTTCATGGTAGATTAAGCACTTATTTACTATGAGATAATACTTCTTCAGAGATTCCTTGTTTGTGTATCAATTGTAGATTTTTGGTTTGCAGTTATTCTAAAGTTTTGATATAAGAGTCTATATGTATATGAGATTGCTTTAAGTTGTTGTTCTCTTAATTGCAAGGGCATCTCCAGTGTCCTGCATTTGTACCCACCTCTTCTCATGATTTCTGACTTTGGTGGGATAATTGTGCATGGATGATTTCGTATCTTTAGTGTACATTTACTGGCGAGCCTTGTCATTTGTGGAATTTTTGTTTCTGCTTGTGGCCTTTTCTTTTCTGCCTAGAGAAGTTCCTTTAGTATTTGTTGGAAGGCTGGTTTAGTGTTGCTGAATTCTCTCAGCTTTTGCTTATCTGTGAAGGTTTTGATGTCTCCTTCAAATCTGAATGAGAGCCTTGCTGGGTAAAGTCATCTTGGTTGGAGGTTCTTTCCTTTCATCATGTGAAGTATATCATGCCACTCCCTTCTGGCCTGCAGAGTTTCTGCTGAAAAATCTGCCAGGATAGCCTTATCAGGGTTCCCTTGTATGTTACTTGTTTCTTTTCCCTAGCTGCTTTCAAGATTTTCTCTGTCTTTAATTTTGGTCAGTTTGATTAACATGTGTCTCGGTGTATTCCTCCTTGGGTTTATTTTGTATGGTACTCGTGCTTCCTGGATTTCAGTGAGTGGTTCCTTTCCCGTGTTAGGGAAGTGTTTGGCTGTTATCTCGGAATATTTTTTCTGTCCCCTTCTCTCTCGCTTCTCCTTCTGGCACCCCTATAATACGGATGTTGGCACGTGTCACGTTGTCCCAGAGTTCTCTGACTCTCTTCATTTGTTTTCAATCATTTTTCTCTTTTCTGTTCCGCAACCATAATTTCCACTAATCTGTCCTCCACCTCACTTATTTGTTCTTCTGCCTCCTGTATTCTGCTGTTAGCTTCTTCTAGTGAGTTTTTTATTTCAGTTATTGTATTTTGCATCTCTTCTTGTTTTATATATTGTATCTCTTTGGTCACTGTGTCCTGTAAGTTATCCATCTTTGCCTCCAGTTTATTTCCAATGTCTTGCATCATCTTCAGCATCAACAGGCTAAAGTCTTTTTCCTAGAGGCTGAGAATCTCCTCATTGCTTAGCTGACTTTCTGGGGCTTTTCCTTCCTCCCTCATCTGAGTTATAGTTCTCTGTCTTTTCATTTTTACAGGTTTTTGGTGTGGTGACCTTTTATAGATAATAGGGTTGTAGCCTCTCTTACTTCTGGTGTCTGTCACCCTTGTGGCTGAAGTCTGTATGGGGGCTTGCTGTAGGCTTCCTGATGGGAGGGACTGATGCCTGCCCACTGGTGGGTGGAGCTGATTCTTATCCTTCTGGTGGGTGGGGCTTAGTCTCTGGATGGGATTAGAGGCAGCTGTGTGCCTGAGGGGTCTTTAGGTAGCCTGTTTACTGAGGGGTGGAGCTGTGATCCCACCTGGATTGTTGTTTGCCCTGGGGCTTCTCAGGCTGACTGACAGGTGAGACCAGATTTTCCCAAAATGGCCACCTCCAGAGAAAGGGAACTGCTGAATATTCCTGAGACCTTTGCTTTCAATGTCCCTCCCTCACAACAAACCACATTCACCCCTGTGTTCCCAGGATGTCCTCCAAGAACTGCAGTCAGGTTTGACCCAGATTCCTATGGAGACCTCACTCTGCCCTGGGATCCAGTGCATGTGAAAGTCCGTGCGCACCTTTAAAGAATGGGGTCTCCATTCCCCCAGTCCTGTGGAGCTCCTGCGCACAAGCCCCACTGGCCTTCAATGCCAGATGCTCCAGGGGCTCTTTCTCCCAGTGACAGATCCCCACACGTGAGGGTTTGATGTGGGGCTCAGAACTCTCACTCTTGTAGATGAGTCTCTCTCTGTGAACCAGTTAGTTTTCAGTTTGTGTTGCTTCCCACCCAGGAGGTATGGGGTTGTTTATGCCGTGAAATCGCCCCTCCTACCTCTTGATGTGGCCTCCTCTTTTTCTTCTGGAATAGGATATCTTTTTTAAGCTATCTGGTCCATTTGGGTGGGGATTGCTCAGCTTTTAGTTGTGAATTTTGTTGTTTTTAGGAGAGAAGTTGAGCTCCAGTCTGGAGCCTCTTAATGTGATCTTTATGTACTGCCCTCATTGGCATCATGGCCAACAGAAATACATGGAAAGGAATAAACAAACACCCCTTCTCTGACTAGCAAATTTGTAAGCGATTGCCCCAATCCACTGGCACAATGCTGTGTCCTCACAAAGACTGATTGTTATACAGGCCTGCTCTTGGTTTATCCTTCCTGCCATCCTACTTCTAACAACACCACTATTATAGGCATCGCAAAATGTTAGTTCCCATTGGGCTTCCTAGTAACACTGACTCTCATGAGGGTACATATTTTACTGCTCATTCAGTCTGGATATGGGGTGTAAAAACAAGACATCACTTGAGCTTCCAATCTGTCTTATTGTCCACAGACAGCAGGCATAACAGATAAACATAACAGTCTACTCAAGGACACTCTCTTAAACTTATAAAAAAGACAATGTTCTCCTAAATGGGTCTCTCTTTTGCCCACTTTCTTAGTTATTCTGAATTCTTAGCCTTTTAAGTCATTTGACAGCCTAACAAAATTCTGCTAGGAATTGCTATTCTCTTTTCTAGCCAGAAGGGGGACACTCCCCATATGGGAATCTATCATACCCAGATGAAATCCTTCCTCACTTAAAGATCATTCTCTTTTTTTGGAGTTCCCGTCGTGGTTCAGTGGTTAACGAATCTGACTAGGAACCATGAGGTTGTGGGTTCGGTCCCTGCCCTTGCTCAGTGGGTTAACGATCCGGCGTTGCCGTGAGCTGTGGTGTAGGTTGCAGACGCGGCTCGGATCCTGCGTTGCTGTGGCCCTGGCGTAGGCCGGTGGCTACAGCTCCGATTGGACCTCTAGCCTGGGAACCTCCATATGCCGCAGGAGCAGCCCAAGAAATAGCAAAAAGACAAAAAATAAAAAAAAAAATAAAAAAAAGATCATTCTCTTTTTGATTCTGGTGTAATCCATAGACTGGCACTTGTATTGAGAATGGATAATGGACTGGGATTCACTGAAAATTAAGAGCCCTCCTCCTCCCAAACTGACTATTTTGTATGCCATGAGAAATTTTCTGCCAAACACCTTTTTCAACATGATAGTCTACTACCTGGAGAACCCTCTTTGCCAGAAATGGAGATCTTGGTGCCTAGCTGGCCCCACATCCACAACTTTATGGTTCTTCCAAAGAGGAAAGGAAAATCTTAAATTAGTTTCCAGTACCAACATTCTTTTTTTTCTTTTTTCTTTTGCTTATTTTAGGGCTGCACCCATGGCAATGTGGAGTTCCTAGGCTAGGGGTCTAATTGGAGCTACAGCTGCCAGACTATCCCACAGTTGAAGCAACACCAGATCCGAGCCGAGTCTGTGACCTATACCACAGCTCATGGCAACGCGAAATCCTTAACCCACTGAGCGAGGCCAGGGATCCAACCCGTGTCGGATTCATTAACCACTGAGCCATGACAGGAACGCCTTAAATTATTTCTAGCACCAACATTCTTAAGTAGGATGCTAGCTCTGGATCCATTCTATTACAGAGATACTGAATGAGAAACTACTACATTATCTGAGATAACAATGCCAATGGCTCCTATAATAAGTGGGAATCTCCAGCATGCCAAGGCCCATAGACCACAGGTCTGAAAATATTACGAACATTCTAGTTCCATCTGGCCTGGCAATACTTCATTTGGCTGGTTTGGGTCTGGGATCCTACCATTCCAGCTCAATGCCAAACTTTTCGGGTTCTTTCTTATCCATGCTATAACCTCACTCAGGCCACAGTTTTCCTGTAAGAAATTATGCTATAACTCCTGGAGACAAAGCAATTCAGTCACTTTTATAATTATTTCTCAAATGTATAAAACTTTCCTTCAAGGTTTTGGGGCTAGGCCAGGACCTTCTACAAATCCAGAATCCCAGATGATGATTTCAGCATAACTGATAATCCTGGCCTCAATGCTGATACCCTCAAATGTTAACTGCCCCCTAACTGCTGTCATATCACTCAAAACAACTCCATGGCTCCATGAGCTGATTTCTCCTCATTTGACAGTCCCATACTTCACTCTACATTATCCCACATTTCTTTCTTCCTCAAACTGATGGGCAATATTTTTTGTAATAGTAACAGAGAATGTCACCTAACCGCTAAACCTCCAATGTTACCAGGTGCCCCAGAGGCCAGGCAACCACTTACACAGATAAATATTGCCTCCTTGGAGGTCTTCAGTATTCATACTGACTGTCATCCTCCCTAGTTAAGCAGTCCACAATCACTATGCTGTTATTGGCATTAGCTAGGCTAGGGACAAAGCATATGTATACATCAACAGATTAAAATGTGGCAAGGATAAGACAGGAGGTAAGAGAGAAGAAAAGGCAATTGGGGAAGTTAAAGGGGACATGGCTGGGTATAAAAGTTGGGGGAGTTCCTGTCGTGGCTCAGTCATGAACCTGACTAGGATCCATGAGGATATGGGTTTGATCCCTGGCCTCGCTCATGGGTTAAGATCTGTCACTGCCATGAGCTGTGGTGTAGGTGGAAGATGCGGCTCGGATCCTTTGTTGCTGTGGCTATGGCTGGCAGCAGCAGCTCTGATTAGACCCTGCCCGCCCCCCAGCCTGGGAATGTCCATATGCCGTGGGTACGGCCCTAAAAAGCAAAAAGTGGGGTAGAAGCGCCAGAGATGGGCTTCAGAAGGAATCAGAATCTTTATTTGGTGAGTTTCAGCATGTAATTATTGCAGTGGGACTTCATAATCATAGCAGGTACTTTCTCACTGACTTCTTCATGATCTCCCTAGCCTCCCCCACCAATTGAGAGTTTTTTAATTTTTAAAAATTATAGTTGATTTACAATATTCTGTCGATTTCTGCTGTACAGCAAAGTGACCCAGTTACACACACACACACACACACACACACACTCTTTGGTTCACATCATCCTCCATCATGTTGCATCACAAGTGAGTAGATACAGTTCCCTGTGCTAAACAGCAGGATCTCACTGCTTATCCAATTGAAAGTTTAAACGGCTATCTTGCCCTTGCATGTCTACCCTGATAAAATTTGCTGACTAGAAGCTCTACCCTCCAATGCCCTTAGGCTACTGGTTCTCCAGTAACACAACTCCTGCTCATCAGGGTCTTCCATACTTCACCACCTGTGCCCTTCTAAATCCATATACCTTCACCCATGTCCTATGGATATCTGATACCCAGGGTACCTTAGATCTGACTAGAAAGCTCTTTCATCAAGTCCTGTTACAAAAGAGACCATCTTTTTAGCTATTATATTGGGCTTCATCTTTGGTATAACAGCACAAGTTGAGGTGTTTTCAATTCTGTAACACACATCTCATAAAGACTACCCAGACAATGGCATAACTCTTGGCTGACCATATAAATCCAACAGCTCAGACCTTAGAAGCCCTTAATGAGGGACAAAGCAATCTTTGTTAACAGATTAGCATTATATTACCTACTGGTATTTCAAGGTAGAGCTTGTGCCTTACTTAAAAGGGGACTTCCTGTTGCATGTGGGTTAATAATATAGGAAAGGTATCCAGAATAGTTCAACAAGTAAAACAACAAACTAAAACAGCTAATAATATTACTAAACTTCTCTAAGAGATTCTCAGATATCCATTAATTTCTTTTCCTGACCATCTACTTTTGCCTGGGTTTCTGAAAGGCTCCACACTATCATTAATGAAGCTAAAATAATAATTGCTAATTATTCTGGGTTTCTTTTGCAAATTTGGTCCCTCTCCAATACAAGTTTGTTTATAGGAAATCTGGGAGGCTGTTAGGCTAATTCAAACACCAGGATGAATTAAGACTTTAAAGAAGGAATTTTGATCTCCATCGACATTTTGTTGTGTATGTGCTCAAAGGTTTCATTTAATGCTTCCTGAATTATCCTGAGACAGCGCACCTGCTCCCCACCCCTACCTGACAAGCACATGTATCCTCCTGTTGCTTCTTAAACTGCCCCTTTAGAGAAAAGGCCTGTGAACTTGTTCTTCTCTGTTCTAGGGCTTTCTCCCAAAGAGAGAGCCATCATTCCCTGACCCTTGACTTGGGGTTTCTCCAACTGTGTAATTAATCTTTCTTTTATTATACAAAAGGACTATTGTTATGCATTTTTCCACCTGAAACTAACCTTGGAAGGAAGTCTCTCCATGTTAAAATGGAGTTGCTGTAACACAAGGAAACACTTCCTTGATCTGGTCAAGAGGAACAAAACATTCAACACAAAAATTTTCTGTTAACCTCAAACATAACGGTGAAATACTGAGTGCTTTTCCCCTAGGAACAAAACAAAAAGGCCCATTCTCACCATTTCTGTTAAGCATTGTATTAGAATCTTTGTCAAGGCAGTAAGATTAAAAAAAAAAGCATAAAAATCATAAAGAAATAAAACTATTTGTAGATGACAAGACTTACAGAATATTTTAAGAAATCAACAAAACAACTATTAACTAATTTAGTGAGATCACAGGATTCAAATATACAAAAACCCTAAATTGCTTTGGCAAGGGAGTTTTGCCAAACACAAAACACAAAGTATGTGCTGGCAGTATCCAAAACTACTTCCTCTAGACACCCCCAAAGTATTAAATATGTGTGATACTGGTACAAGGAGGGCTTCTCTATTCTATACCTCTCACTAAATTCTTTTACAGTTTTAGGGAGAATTCCAGAAACATATATATCTCGTGTATTGTCTTGAACTTGTACGGCTCTCAATAAATGCCAAAAAAATGAGGTTTTAACAACAGTAGTACTCAAAGTAATGCTAACGTCAAAATGCAAGCAAATTGTCTACAAATAACTACAAAGTACCCACAGGTTCCAAAACTGCATTTTTTACAGAGAGAAACAATTTCTATAGTACAGCTAATGGGTGTGACATTTTTTTTTTTTCCATGACTGCACTTGTGACCTATGGAAATTTCTGGGCCAGGAGAAATACCACAGCCAAGGCAATACCCAATCCAAGTCACAGGTTGCAGAAACGCAGGATCCTTAACTACTGAGCTAGGCCAGGGACCGAATCCACATCCTCGGAAACAATATTAGGTCCTTAACTCACTGAGCCACAACGGGAACTCCTGACATTCAATTCTGAGAATGAAAACCATTCTGATTGGACTTTCTAGACCAAGGTTAGGGACTAACTGTTGAATAAAGATGTTTCTTATCACACCTGCAAAGAAAGTGTGGCACAAAAAGCCAAATGCAAACTAATACTATGTATTACAAATGATTCGTAATACACTGCAAATGGATATTTATTTGAAACTCAATTTTGACCTTTCTCTATTTCATCACCAACTAGAAAGATACATAATCACACAGTAGACAAATGTGGATAGTAAAATCCTGCAAGGGTATAAAACACACAGAGAACTCTTTTATTTTAGTTTGATACAAACATCAACTCCACTTACCTAGGAGAAAGAGCGATGGGCCATAGTATTCTGCGTTGCTGATGATGTGTTTCAGGGAGGTAGGCAGAGAACCATCCATCACTAAGAGAAAAGCAAACGTCAAGGAGAATACCATCAGTCTGGGAGTAGTTTGATGAGTGGGGATAATGGAGCAATCAATATATTACATATGCCACACAGTGGTGAACAAAAATCTATGTTGATTCCAATTTAATAGCCCCCACTTGTTTCTTCCTAATATTCTATTATTTATTCCCTTTCCATGCAATAAATAACCTTTTAACTGTGGGTCAAAGAATAAAAGAATACAGATAATGAGAGACAGAGTGGGATAGCAGGCTGGAAGTAAATACAGATTGAAAAGCTGAAAAGGAAAAAAACAGGTGAATCATTATGATATCCTTAGGTCTAGGAAAAGTGACACTAAACTAAAAGCTATTCAAAGTGGCATAGCCTCTTCCTAAAAAGTATGAAAAGGACCAATCTTTGAGAGAGTCACCCTTCCAGACAGTATTTAGAATCAAATACCATGTCGTATGCCATCTGAGAAAGCAGGGTCTTGAATGGCCTTCTTGAGGAAATTCAACATTGATTTGAGAAGTGCAGCTCGCTGTGGAATACACTGGACTCCTGGCAAGGGAGAAAGAGGATTATACTGGATTCACCATTAGACCACAAGTAATAATTTTTAGGAGAATCATACACACTATAGCAACACTAGCAGGTATTCGAAGTGGTATCTCTGAATGTTGGGACAAACACTTACCTAAGCCTTAAAGCTGGAAAAAATAAACCACCAAGGACTACACAAAACTACATTAAAATTAAAAGTCTAGAGTAAAAAAGAAAAATTACAAAGTAAAAAGATTAACTCTTTGATCGCCAGTTACTATTACCTGCCCTCAGACATGGCTATTTTGATAAAATTATAAAACACTATGAAATAAATGCTAATATGAGAAAATGAATGCTGGAATGGTAAAGTAACATGCCCAGTCTTAAGAGGCAAACCTTCAAATGTACCACTTAACGCTCCCTCAAAGCACCCTGCTTCACTAGTTTAGTAATTCAATCAGTGTGACTGGCTGTGTATCTACATGTCTACACACCTGGACGAGGGCCAGGGCCAGAGGAGATGCTAGTGCTGCTAGAACTTGATGCTCTTAGTTCAACATCCAGCCGATGCTCCATAGAGATGGATGAGCCAGGACTACTTTCCATAGTCACATCTGCAACTAAAGTAAAAGTTATGATGAGGAAATTACTTTGAATAAAAGGCACGACCAAAAGAAAGACTGTGAATATTTTTCCTATGAGGTGAGATGAATGATATCAATGTGAGGATTAAAATATTGAAACCCAAAATGAAAATAAATTTGACCATTGAACAACACGATTATGAGTATCTGGTCTTCTTCCTGATATTATGATTTGAAGGTGGTTCCCTACCCAACAACTTTTTCACCCCTTTCCTTTTCAAAATAGCCAGATAGTTTCAGAGGGTCTCATTTTAGAGTCCATATTCTCCTTATCTTTCTGTAACAAATATTTAAACACCTACAATATATTAGACACTACCTGAGATTATAACAGTGAACAAAACAGTATCCTCATCTCATAGAATTTACATTTTAGAGGGAATAAGGTAATGAACCAATACTTAAGGAAATAGCTATTAAGTCTTGAAAGAAAACAGATTAACACCATGGAGTGACTGCAGAACTCTACTGCAGCTCCACCACCTGCTTTACTTTCCATTTCTATTCCCAACAACTTGTGCCTCCCTTTTCTGGTTATCCTTGTGGAGAACAATACACAAATCGTTTATGGAGAAAAAATTGTTTTGCTGCAAACAATATATGCTCAAGTCAGTTGGGCACTTTAGCATTTATCAGGAAGAATGAAAATTGGGGTTGGATGACAGGAAGATGTCAAGCACAAAAATACTGACTTAGTAACTGTTATTACCATCCACATCAGTTTCCATTTCTTCTCCTTCTTGTGTAGTACTGGGTCTCTGGATCTTTGGCTTGATCACAAAGGGACATTCTTTTCTGCACAAATCTACTTCATGCTATGATCAAGGGAAAAACAGTAAGATAATCCTACACATATACTGGAGATTAAAACAACTATAACAAAACAATGTCACAGGCAAATTATACAATTAGTTTCTAAAAACAAAAGAGGGATAAGATGGCTCTTTAGGGTTATTATAAGAGTTCCCAGACTCAGCTCTCACTACATTTAAGTACATGCAAACTGTTTCTTGTATACCTCAAGTCTATAAATGAAGATAGAAAGTCCACTATGAGACTGAAAAGCTGCCATGTCCAGGTTGGTGATGAGATCAACCACTCTGACGGCTCTGGTGACAAATGTTATCTGGTCCTGTTCATCACCAAGAAACTTTATGACCTATCAGGGAGAGGAAAAGGTAAAACCAATAAAATGGAAAGACAAAGCTGTAAATTATGTGCTCTTTTGGAAATAAGCAGTCAAAGGTCTCAGGGAAACAGCATGGTATAGCAGAATAAAATATGTTTGATTTTTGGCGCTTGTCAAATGATAGCTCTATCACTTCTGAGAGACAACCTCCTGAAGTAATAGGGACATAAATTACTTTTTAGGATTAAATATTCAGGAAGAAAAGAGCTGGTGCCTGGTGCCCAGCACATAGCAAATCCTATCATTACTAAAGTCATGATAAGATGTGGCAACATCTTAATTAGAACCCAAAGCCTCCTATCATACCATGCTGGACTATGATCAATTCTTAATAATGGAAATAGCTGCTCACAGTTGTTAATGAGGTAACTAGAAGGCCAACTTGTGAAATTAAGTACAACATTTTCTGAGTAAGCTTTCTTATGCTAACTCTTCTCACTGTAAACCACTTCAAACTTAGAATTAATTCTATACCCTTCTCTTAGTTGATTCCCCACAGATATATATTTTTTAAAAAAGTAAAGCACCTTCAATAAGGCTTCCATCATTCCACAGGAGACCAAGGCTTCACCACCAGCATCATAGCTGGCCAAATGGTATAAAAAAGAGAAGAGAGCAGTGGCAAACTGGTGAGGGTATGGATCCATGGAAGGATCTACAAGGGAAGTTTGGGAGAGGGAGAGAAAGAGCAAACTCAGAATTTGGTGTTAAGTTGGCAGGATGTTAAACAAAATCAGGAAAAAAAAAACAAACAAAAGGGTAGGGCTCTTCTTGGTACCTAGGATAATAACCACCAAAACTTACCAATCATGGCCTGGATACAGTTCCGCACAAGTACAGGCAAAAATCCATGGTAGGAAGCAGTTCCAGTACAGTCAATAATACTGCTGAGTTTGGGGGTTCTTTCTAAGTGGACAATTGATGTTAATGTTCGTAAAGAAGCAGCTTTAATCTCCTATGAAAACAGAAGTTAAATATACATGAGATGTGTTAAATAAGAAGTAAATGACTGAACCAAACAGTTACAATACCTATTCTAAAATTTAAGTCATTCTATGGAGTTCCCGTCATGGCTCAGTGGTTAATGAATCCGACTAGGAACCATGAGATTGCGGGTTCGGCCTTGCTCAGTGGGTTAAAGATCCAGCATTGCTGTGAGCTGTGGTGTAGGTTGCAGACACCGCTCGGATCCCGCGTTGCTGTGGCTCTGGCGTATAGGCCAGTGGCTACAGCTCTGATTCGACCCCTAGCCTGGGAACCTCCATATGCCATGGCAGCGGCCCTAGAAATGGCAAAAAGACAAAAAAAAAAAAAAAAAAGTCATTCTACTACTACTGGTAATTGCTTGGGATAGATAAAAGTCTGGTGAGAATAATACTGAAAATCCACCATATGTTAAATTTATAGCTAAATATCCAAAGAGGAGGAGGAAGTAAAAGGGCTAAACTTCCCTCTTGTGGTTCATTCTAAACCGCTAAGAAAAACCAAAAGGCAAATAAATACATAACAAGCCTGATATACACAGGAAAATATTAATAAATACTCACCATAAGCTGCTTATCTGTTATCTGAAGGACATCTACCAACTCCTCTATCAACCCATTATACAAGATACTGTTTGCTGACTCCTGCAAGGCATTGGAATACACTGCAAAAGGAGAAATAAACACTTTAGGCAAGAAGGCAGTGGTCAAGCCACTGCCCAATGACAAACCTTTGGCATCTACTGGTTCTGGGGAAGGATTCCCTTCCCACCAGCATTAGAGGGCAGAATCACTGAATTCTAGAGGACTGAATTAAATACGGTGATAAGCTCTAAATACCTACCAAATCAGAACATTCTTCTATTAATGGTATTGTCTTAAGCTAGGATTTTCAGGATTGAAAGTATGAAAAGAGAATGAAAGGTTAATTTTTTATAACATCACTACTTGATAAGTATTATGCCATGGACCTCCATTTTAATCTCTTCATGTATTCCTGTTTTTCACTGGAAACACATAAGCTCTAAAGAACAGATTTAATGGACTATTGCAGACTGAGAAACTTGTATGACACTGGAGTAAAACTTGAGAATGTGGAGTTCCCATTGTGGCGCAGTGGTTAACGAATCTGACTAGGAACCATGAGGTTGCGGGTTCGATCCCTGCCCTTGCTCAGTGGGTTACACAGCTCGGATCCTGTGTTGCTGTGGCTCTGGCATAGGCTGGCAGCTATAGCTCCGATTTGACCCCTAGCCTGGGAACCTCCATATGCCATGGGAGCGGCCCTAGAAATTGGCAAAAAGACAAAAAAAAAAAAAAAAAAAAGTTGAAAACTTGAGATTGTGTGTAAATCCATTTCCAATGAATCCCACAGAGGTAATACTGGAGAGAGCCTTCTAAAGTGCAAACTAGTGAGATTTGAGCACATTCATTTAGTTACGCTGAGCATAAATAGTACAGTAGAATTTCACTTCAAGGAATTCAGTGTTTAAAAGAGTAGAAAAACAATAACATAATAAAGAATGGTAATATTAACAGCAGCTACCATTTCATACCTTCTATGGGCCTAGCCTGTGCTTTACAGGTTTTCATTTAATCCTGATCAGCTTATAAAATACATACTGTCCCAATATTAAATGAGGAAACTGAGGCCAAAAGAATAAATAGGTGCCTAATAATCTGCTGAGTCAGGGTGAAAGCCCAGGACTGACCCCAAAACCAATGTGCTTTCCGCTCTACCTACCACCTTACAGGAAAAAGTAAAATGCACAGTATTGACTATTTAATGAATTTCAAAACTTCACTCCCAAGAGTACCCATCGTGGCACAGCAGAAAGGAATCTGACTAGAATCCATGAGAATGTGGGTTTGATCCCAGGCCTTGCTCAGTAGGTCAGGGATCTGGCGTTGCCGTGAGCTATGGTGCAGGTCGCAGTCATGGCTGGGATCTGGCATTGCTGTGGCTGTGATGTAGGCCGGCAGCTGTAGCTCCGATTCGACCCCTAGCCTAGGAACTTCCATGTGCCATGAGTGTGGCCCTAAAAAAATACAAACAAAAAACTATACTCCTAAAGAAGAGGAAGATGAAATGGCAAGAGGGAAAAATAGGGTGCAGGGGAAAGATGAGTATCTGAACACCCCAAATTTAAAAAACAAACTAACAAAAAAAAGGCATTCCCACTATGGCATAGTGGGGTTAAGAATCCAACCATAGCAGCTCAGGTCACTGTAGGGAGTTTCATCCCTGGCCTGGCACAGTGGGTTAAGTGATTCAATCCTTGACCTGGGAACTTCCACATGCTGGGGATGCAGCCATTAAAAAAAAAAAAAAAGACTAAACTCATGTGATATGTCAATAACCATCACATCCTCTTCTGATCCATCATTTGGGAGCCCAAGAATGATAAATAACAGTGAAAACTAGGAATGCTGGCAATTTTACAATGTAACTTGCCACCTAGGTAATTACAATAAGCCTTAAAGCAACAAAGACAGATGAAATTCAAAGGAAATCAAGTCTAAACTGCCTAACCAAGGCCTGTTAATTATAGTGTTATTCGCTTACCTAATATGGATATTGCATGCAGCCTGGCCTGAACAGCTTGCAATCGCTTCCTATGATTAGAAAAGCCATGGGCCAGCCGTATGTGTGTAAATAACAGCATCTGTAGAGACATAAGACCTAAATTAGAAAACCAGTGGAAAAGGTGACTACATTTTCTGAGGGCTAAATCTTACTCATTGGGCTATTTGATAATTAGCAAGAGTTCTAATTTTAATTTTTTAATCAAATTAAATATTTAATCACCATTACAATGAGCAGGAAAAACAACAACAACAACAACAACAAAAAACTAAATGTTTTCTCTTTTGGTACCCAAAAGCGTTGAGCTACCAACCACTTATTAGATACTCATGGTGAATAAGACAGCTTGGTTTTCCTCAAACTCTCATAAGGGCCTAGAAAGTAAGTATCAGCCTCATAAAAGATGAGGAAACTAAGGCCCGAGAGGCTAATGTGGTCGTGGTCCGACTACATTATCTCCCAGCCCCAGCGCATACCAATGATCTTATATAGGTAACAACTACACCCTTTAGATATTTTTAAGACATATCATACCTGCTTATCCTTAGGAATGCTGTACATTTTGGTAAGAGATTCCATGATTTCAGAAGGACTTTCTGAAATCTACATTAGAAAAAAAGAGTTAGGAACAAAAAGTGAATCAAATATTAAGAAACTAAGCAATAGTCAAAGATTTCTCTTACCTTGTCAAGTTGCTCTATGTGAATATAATGTAGTGTATTACTAGTTGTCTGAAATTTAAAAGACAGAAGAATTATTAGGAGTCACTTTATACCTTAGCTTCCCCTGCCTGCAATTACAAGAGCTATCTGAAAAACAAATGTCACCCTAGGTTGAAGCCTCAACTAATGCTTTTAAAATCAAAGTATCTTTTGAGTCTCCCCAAATATCCATTACATATAGATTATATTCTCAGGAAAGCTTCTTGGAAAGCAGCAGAATCAAAACACAATGCACACAGTCAGATACGTTTCATACTCTTCCTTACCCTTTTTTAGCCTTCACTGACTAAATACCTAGAGCCTCTGTTCCGTATTCACAGCAAAGAACGAATCCATGAAAATGGTCTCTCTCTAAATATCTATTAGAGCTGTTCTCAGGGCACCACTAATCTAGAACGATTATTATTTTATATTACATACATTGTAATGTAATAGAAAAAAGATCTTATTCACTAGTCTACTTCTAAACCAAAGTGAAATTTTGTATCTCCTCAAAGAATATGGAACAACCAGATAATTGAAGCAGGACCCTGTAAGCAATATATAGACTTCTTGCAAGCTGGCTAAAGTAGAGAAAGTTGAGCCATGACTATCCAGACTATTGTACTACATGGTGGAAATCTCAACTGAGACTGAGAAAAGTAACAGTGCTTCATAAATAGAGTCCTGTCTTTTGGCAATTTCAACATGAGAGAGATTCAAAGCTATCAGAGCCAGGCATACATTGAACACATTTCTGGGAAGTTGCTGGGTTTATTTAGCTTAGCAGGGCAGCAATGTAGCTTAACATCATTCCCTCACAGAAGTCAATCCCAGCTATAGATCACAGGCTGTATTTGAGCAAGTGTGAATGAAACTCACCCTTTTCTCAATTTTGACCTCGGCCCCAGGGTCTGCATAGAATTCAAAGTGTAGTGTAGTTGCACTGGGTGGGTATTTCTGCATATAAAACATATGAAAGAATCAGATACCATCTTGTCCCAAATCTTCCCTCAAAGCCCTAGCCACTTGTCCAACTCATTGTGGCAGCAGAATGGGCAGCATAGTCAGCAGCTACAGTGCCTTCACTCCTTGTTTTAGCAGAGCTCAGATATAACAACACAAAATCAGGAGAATGGAGCCCAGAGCTCCAAAAGCTTTCATATTCCTTACTTGCAAGTTATTAGTTGCTTTTTCTCGCAAGAGATCAATTTTGACTATAGTTATTCTTAAGAGGAAAGAGGGTCAAGTCTGCCCTCAATAATGAATAAAAATCCAAGGATGAAGGATAAAGACAAGGAGGTATGTTCCACTTCGAGACTGGAAGAAAATATTATGGAAACCTTAGTGTGTATCACCACTTTTTGAAATATTTTACTCAAACTTTGCCCCATGGACACACCTCCATAATTCTTTAAATACTCCTTCCCATACCATTCTACATCATTTCTCATGATATCCAACTGCTTTTCTGCACAGGTAGATACCAAGTCAATATAAACCAGACTCTCACAAAAACTCCTCTTTAGCTCTAGAAAAAGCAACATGAAAAACAAATTAAGACTGTCAATCCAGGGAGTTCCCATCGTGGCACAGCGGTTAATGAATCCGACTAGGAACCATGAGGTTGCGGGTTTGATCCCTGGCCTCGCTCAGTGGGTTAAGGATCCGGTGTTGCCGTGAGATGTGGTGTGGGCTGCAGACAGGGCTTGGATCTTGCATTGCTTGTGGCTCTGGCATAGGCCGGTGGCTACAGCTCTGATTAGACCCCTAGCCTGGGAACCTCCATGTGCCCTGGGAGCGGCTCAAGAAAATGCAAAAAGACAAAATAAAACAACAACAACAACAATAATAACAACAAACAAAGACTGCCAATCCAGCAGGCCCATTAAAGTGTATCTTTGAAAGAAACCAGTAGCAGTGGTTGTCTCTGGAGCTGGAGAATTACTATACACTCTTTATACTGAAAAAATTTTTAATGTGTATGTCTTACTTCCTTTTAAAATAGATAAACTTTTCAAAATCCCATGACATGCCAAATATCAATAAAATGATGCATGATTTCTCAACATAGATTGGGACCAAGATGGGTAACAGACACCATAAAAGACTACAGAGTATACCATACTGTTTTGCCTAAGTGGCCAAAAACAAGATTGATACACAAAAGGAGCCTCAGAATTATTCAACTAAACTTTAAGATGAAAAACTAGGGAGTTCCCATCATGGTGCAGCGGAAACAAATCCAACTAGGAACCATGAGGTTGCAGGTTCAATCCCTGCCCTCTCTCAGGGGGTTAAGGATTTGGCGTTGCTATGAGCTGTGGTGTAGGTCACAGACACAGCTCAGATCTGGTGTTGCTGTGGCTCTGGCGTAGGCTGGCAGCTACAGATCCGATTAGATACCTAGCCTGGGAACCTCCATATGCCATGGGTGCAGCCCTAAAAAGACAAAAACAAACAAACAAAAAACACCCAACCCAAGAACTATTTTCTCAGAATTAGAATTCTAAACTGAAAACCCTTTAAAATTTATATAGCTTTGATGATTAAAACAGGCAAATATCACCTCCCATATCAACCAGTATACATTCATATAATGCACACTAAAGAAAGTATACCAGCTAAGGTGGGAAAGTAACTTGTTCTAGTTTGCAGTTTTCTGTGACCAGAAAAAGAACCATTCTCCCAGAGGAAAAAAGGCTTGCTAAGATAAATATGCTAAATTTCATTGCAGCCATTTGTCCTATACACGACAAACAAAACAGTACATCTGCTGGGAAATATAGTTGCTTCATGGCATGGAATTAACCCAATTGTGCTTTATGTGTTAATAACCCAATTGTGCTTTATGGTTCTACAGTAACACATCAAAGCAGAGGGGTGGATGGCCTGAGCTCATAACCTAAACATGGGTTTGCCACCACCGTGAGACAGGGCATGAGGGGAAAACTTGGAAAGCACAAGAACATTTCAAGTTCTCAGTAACCCAAATGGCAGAACTGTTCTCCAAGCAGCCATTCTTTTTTTTTTATTTTTTTTTGTCTTTTGTCTTTTTGTTGTTGTTGTTGTTGCTATTTCTTAGGCCGCTCCCACGGCATATGGAGGTTCCCAGGCTAGGGGTTGAATCGGAGCTATAGCCACCGGCCTATGCCAGAGCCACAGCAACGCGGGATCCGAGCCGCGTCTGCAACCTGCACCACAGCTCACGGCAACGCCGGATCGTTAACCCACTGAGCAAGGGCAGGGACCGAACCCGCAACCTCATGGTTCCTAGTCAGATTCGTTACCCACTGCGCCACGACGGGAACTCCAAGCAGCCATTCTTAAGTCATGCCAGAGTGCCCAGAGTTCTGACAGTTCCAGTGAGATAACACAAGGAAATGTACTTTCTGGGATTTTTCATCACTTTCAAACTGATTTGCCAAATTCAATTTCCTACTCAAGAGATGGGTATGATCATACACTGTATACTGTGTTTCTCAGATTTTTCATTTACCACCAGTACACCAAGGACCCAAGCATTTCTACAAAACGTATCCTAGGTCTCAATTGTTCTCAGGTTCCTCAAAGGTCCTGATGTGAAGTGGCAACTTTAAATACCATATATTCATTATTAAGTAAGGCTCAGAAAGAGACCATACACAGCTCTGCCAAAAGACATTCATATCCCAAAGAGTTACTTACCATCATATGCAAGTCTCTGCAACACTCTGCAAGTCCAAAGCCATTCTCCTTTCCACCCCAGCTCTTGGAAAAGGAAAAAAAGACAGTATTAAAACACTGCTTAAGGCCTATTTGTATATAAAATATTTAAGAGTATGTGGTTGTTTGGAACACAGTGTTAAGAAGACATCCAATGTTAAAGTCAAACAAAAAGAGGGAGCAAACAAAAGCAAGGACTTAAGTAAAACTCAAGGCAAGATGGTCTGCCTAAAAGTGATTTCTCCAACAAGATCAATTTTATTGTTCCGTGAGGATGCTACTGGGAAGAACATAAGCAGCTATTGCAAGCTAAATGCATTTTACATGCCTGTAGTCATGCTTGCTGAAAAGTCAGTCCTGATCCATGGGGTCATTAGTACTACTATGTTTTCCATGCTCAGCCTGCTCACCTTGCTCACTAGTGTGGAATCACATGCTCTCCAGTTCCTCACTTTTTGGCATAGCCAAAGTGCAAAGTAGAAGATTCTGCATTGCTTACTACTATTGTACTCTGCCACCACAGTCTAAAAAACTCATCAGGTAAGGTAACGGGGGAAAATAGCTCAACTGTACACTAATGTTGACTTCTAAATTTCAAACCCTAGCCATACAATCTTGCTTAAAACCCAGCCTACATTTTCAACAGCATTTGAGAAATCAATCATTTTTGTCTAATTCAGAACTCTCCCAGGGGTAGGGTGGGCATTTGCTCAAAACATTCAAGAGTAAGCATATTAGTCCCTGCTTCCTAGGAAAAGGCATACAGTTGGGATAAAAAACAGTTAAATCGAAAAGTTTGGAAGAAAGGTTAGGGAGTAAGATGCTTTGAAAAGCTCCAAACCTGAGACTCTAGGAGGCCACATGTATGCCCAAGTTTGGGCACATTTTCAGAAAAGACCTCAGAAAGCACTAAATTTCCACACCTCTGGCTGACATTAGGATCTAAGCAAGCCAGGCGTGAAGGCTAAGCCAGAGTTGTAAACTTCATGGTGGAATAGCAACAATAATGAGTACTGATACTGAAGATGCCAACATACACATAAAACCCATAGGAGAAGACTGAGATATTTTTATTTTCAGTTCTAAGAGTTTAAGGCAAATCACTAGCAGAGCTAACAGAATAAATTTCAATGACCATACGAAACCAGTTCAGCAAAGTCTAAACAAATACAAACCATAACAATAAATCTTAGGAAAGGGCAAGGATCTGATTTTCAGAGGTGCCACATTACCTTGATTACTCAATAACAAAATGAGGCATGCAAAGAAACAAGACACTATAAAACAATCATGGGGCGAAGACATGGGACAGTATAGCAACCTGAGGAGTGATATCAGCAAGATGGCTGAATAAGATGTCTTTTGTTGCCCCCACCCAAATCAATTTGGCATCCATCCAAGGACAAAAGTGCCTTTGGAATTCCCATATGCAAAGGGAATTGGGAGAAGTCTTGCCCACCGGTTTGTTGGATAATAGGCATAGAGACCTCAGTCTCAGCTGTGGACCCTGCAGATGCCTGTGAACTGACTGCAGCCACTCTCAGCAGCTGTTTGAAAGCCCCAGAGCACTGTCGTAAACAACCATCCATGGATGATAAAGAACAAAAGCATTTTTTAAAAAAAGAGCTAAAATAATTTGTTAATGAATACACAATATAAAAAGAGGTAAACTGACATCAAAAACGTAAGATGGGAGGGGAGTCAAAAGCAAAGTTTAAGGAGTTCGTGTTGTGGTTCAGTAAGGAACCCAACTAGTATCCATGAGGATGTGGGTTCGATCCCTGGACTCGCTCAGTGGGTTAGGATCTGGCATTTCTGTGAGCTGAGGCTATGGTGTAGGCTAGCAGCTGAAGCTCTGATTCAACCACTAGCCTGGGAACTTCCATATGCCACATGTGCGGCCATGAAAAAAAAAAAAGAGCAAAAAAGTAAGGTTTAAAAAAGTGAAGTTTTTTTGTGATCAAAGTTAAGTTGTTAACACCTTAAAATAGACTACTATATCTCTAAGACGTTTTACGTAAGGCTCATGGTAACCACAAAGCAAAAACCTAGATTAGGTACACAAAAAATGAACAGAAGAGAATCAAAGCATACTACTATGAAAAATGACTAATTCACAAAGAAAGGCAGCAAAAGAAAGAGACTAGGGAAATATAAAACATCCTAAAAAGAATTAATAACATAGTATTACTGAGTCCCTGGCTATTAATAACTACTCCAAATGTTGATAGACTGATTTCCTGACCAAAAGGCACAGAGCAGCTAGATGGAACAAAACAAAAAACAAGCCCCAACTAAATGCTATCTTGAAAAGACTCATTTCAACTTTAAGGACACACAAAGTCTCAAAGTGAAGAGGTGGAGAAAGATGTTCTATGTAAGTGGAAACCAAAAGACAGCAGGGGTAGCTATATCCATATCAGACAAAACAGGCTTTGATTCAAAACCTGTAATGGGAGACAATTAAGGTCATCATATAATGATAAAGGGGTCAATTCAAAGAGGACATAACAATTCTAAATTATATGGCCATATATGGGAGCATCTAAATGTATTAAGCATATGTAGTTCCCGTCATGGCTCAGCAGTTAGTGAACCTGACTAGTATCCATGAGGATACAGGTTCAATCCCTAGCCTTGCTCAGCAGGTTAAGGATCTGGCGTTGCCGTGAGCTGTGGTGTAGGTTGCAGATGCGGTTCGGATCCTGCGTTGCTGTGGCTGTGGTGTAGGCCGGTGGCTGCAGCTCCAATTGGACCCCTAGCCTGGGAACCTCCATATGCTGTGGGTACGGCCCTAAAAAGACACACACACACACACACACACACACACACAAAAGTATTAAGCATATACTAATAGATATGAAGGAAGAAATAGAGAACAATACAATAATAGTAGGAGATGTCCATATCCCACTTTCAACAATGGATAGATAATACTGAGAGAAAAATCAAGAAGGAAACACTGGACTTGAACTATACTTTAGACCAATGGACCTACTAGGTGTATATATGTTTTATGCAACAGCAGGAATACACACTCTTCTCAAGCCCATGTGGAACATTCTCCTAGATAGATTATAATGACAGGTCACAAGACAAGTTTTTGCAAATTAAGGGCTGAAATCCTACTCTTTCCAGACCCCAATAGTATGAAGCTGGTATTAGCATAAAAACACACATAGACCAATGGAACATAATCATGAGCCTAGAAACAAATCCTCACATGTACAGTCAACTAATATTTAAAAGAGAACCAAGAATAATCAATGGGAAAAGTATAATTTCTTTAATAAATGGTGCTGGGAAAATTGGATAACCAGTTTTCTGGATAACAGAGAAAAATGAAATTAGACCCCTATTTTACGCCATTTGAAAAATGAACTGGAAATGAATTAAGACCTGCAACCATAAAACTCCTAAAGAACTCATACAACCCAATAACAACAAAAAAAAAATCTGATTTTAAAATGGGTAGAGGAACTGATAGACATTCTTCTAACATACAAATGGCCAACACTTACATAAAATGGTACTCAGTATCGCCACTAGTTATCATGGAAATGCAAATCATAACCACAATGAGAAATCACCTCATACCTGTTAGAATGGCTATTTTCAAAAAGACAAGACATAACAAGTATTAGTGAGTATTAGAGAAAAGGGGACCTTTGTGCACTGCTGGTGGGAATATAAACTGGTATAGCCACTAGAGAAAACAGTATGGAGGTTCCTCAAAAAATTAATACTACAACTATCATATGATCTAGCAACCCCAGTTCTGGCTATATATCCAAAGGAAATCAGGACAAAGATATATTTGCAGTCCTATATTCAGCGCAAAATTATTCATACTAGCCAAGGTACAGAAACAACTGTTTATGGATGAATGGATAAAGAAGATGTGCAATACACACACAATAAAATATTCAGCCATTACAAAGAAGGAAATCTTGCTTTTTGCAACAACATGGATGGACCTTGAGGATATTCTAGCAAGTGAAATAAGTCAGAGAAGGACAATTACTGTATGGTATCACTTATATCTGGAATCTAAAACAGTGAAACAGAAATAGAGAGTATTTGGTTGTGGGAAAGTGATGGGGGTTGGGAGAAATGGGGTGATGTTGGTCAAAGGGTATAAACTTCCAATTGCATGATGAAAAAGATCAGGGATCTAAAATACAGCATGGTAATTATAGTTAACAATACTGTATTATATACTTCGAAGTTGCTAAGAGAGTAAATCTCAAATGTTCTCACCGCAAAAAAAGAAATGGTAATTTTGTGAGGTGATGGAGATGTTAATTAACCCTACTGTGGTAATCACTTCTTAACATGTATCAAATCACCATGTTGTATACCATAGTTACATGATGTTTCATTTCAATTATATCTCCATAAAACTGAAAAAAAACTAATAGAAACTGTTCCTGACAAAGTCCACAAACTAGATTTAGTAGGCAAAGACTTTAAACAAACTATTTTAAATATACTTAAAGAGCTAAAGAAAATCATATATAAACGACTAATGGAAACCATGAGAATGACGTCTCATCAAATAAAGAATATCAATAAAGGAGTTCCCGTTAAGGCACAGAGGAAATGAATCTGACTAGTATCTATGAGGATGTGAGTTTGATCCTTGGCTTTGCTCACTGGGCTGGACATCTGGCGTTGAACTTCTGTATGCCACAGGTGTGGCCCTAAGAAGGGGGTGGGGGGGAAAGTGCTATACAGGAGCAAAGATTTTATTTACTTTTTTGTTTGTTTGTATTTTAGGGCCACACCCCTGGCATATGGAGGTTCCCAAGCTATGGGTCCAATCGGAGCTACAGCTGCTGGCCTACATCATGGCCACAGCAACATCAGATCTGAGCTCTGTGACCTATACCACAGCTAATGTCATCTCCAGATTCTTAACCCACTGAGAGGCCAGGGATTGAACCTGCAACCTCATGGTTCCTAGTCAGATTCACTTCTGCTATGCCACGACAAGAACTCTTTTTGTCTACTCTTAAAATGAAGTTGGTATTGGTGCTCCCATTGTGGCTCAGTGGTTAATGAATCCAACTAGGAACCATGGGGTTGCGGGTTTGATCCCTGGCCTTTCTCAGTGGGTTGAGGATCTGGCGTTGCCGTGGGCTGTGGTGTAAGTTGCAGACACGGCTAGGATCCCACATTGCTGTGGCTCTGGCGTAGGCCGGCAGCTACAGCTCCGACTGGACCCCTAGCCTGGGAACCTCCATATGCTGTGGGAGCGGCCCAAGAAATGGCTAAAAGACCAAAAAAAAAAAAAAGGTTGGTATTAATTTGAACCAACATTTCAATAATGAAAATATTAGTTGTAATACACAGGAAAAACATTAATAACTAGACAAAAGATAAACAAGAAAATAGAAGACTTTAGCATTAAATCAACTAGATATAACAGATAAATACACAGAACAATCCACCCAAGAGCAGAATACACATTCTTCTCAAGTACATATCCCATATAGACCATGTTAGGCCACAAAATAAACTTTAAGTTAAAAAGAAAAAATCTTATAAAGTATCATACCCAGTGACAATAGAAACTAGAAAGCCACAATAAAAAGAAATCTGGAAAGTTAACAAACACATTGAAATTAAAAAATATATTCTTAACAACCAATGGGTAAAAGAAGAAATCAAAAGAAAAATTCCTTGAGATGAAAGCACTTCATATCAAAACTTATAGGATACACTTATGTGATAAAAGTGCTTAGAAGGAAATTTACAGCTATTAATTGCCTACATTTAAAAAAGAAAGATCTCAAATCAGTAACCTAACCATCCACCTTAAGGAACTAGAAAAAGAGCAGCAAACTAAACACAAAGCAAATAGAAAGAAAGAAATAGTAAAAATTGGAGCAGAGATAAATGAGACAAAATAGAAAACCAGCTAAACCAAATTTGGTTCTTTGAATAAATCAACAAAAATAGACAAACCTTTAGCTACACTGTCCCAAGAAAAAAAAACTATGTTCTTGCTTTCTCATGCCTTTTCTTTCTTTTTTTTTTAGGGCCGCATATGGAGGTTCCCAGGCTAGGGGTCCGATCGTATCTGAAGCCTCCGGCCTGCTCCAGAGCCACAGCAATGCCCAATCCGAGCAGCATCTGTGACCTACACCAAAGCTCATGGCAATGCCAGATCCTTAATCCACTGAGCAAACCCAGGGATTGAACTTGCATCCTCATGGATGTTAGTCAGGTTCGTTAGCCACTGAGCCACAATGGAACTCCCATCATGCTTGTTCTTTTTAAATATACATATAAATAGGAGGAACCAGTGAAAAGTGGAAGATTTAAGATAGCTACTATGTTCATCTTTAATAGCACCCAAAACAAGTTACTTGATTTCTCTGATTTTTACCTCAAGATTGAGACTATGCACAGGCATACCTTGTTCTACTGTGCTTTTGCTTTACTGTGCTTATAAGATGCTGTTTTTTTTAAAACAAATAAACAAACAAACAAATTGAAGGCTTATGGCAAACCTGCATTGAGCAAGTCCACTGTTTTTTCTTTTTTCTTTCATTTTTCCAACATCATTTACTCACTTCATTCATGTCCATTACATTTTGGTAATTGTTGCAATATTTCAAACCTTCTCATCATTATATTTGTTATGACGATCTGTGATCAGCAATCAGTCATCACTGATGTTACTATAGTCACTGATTTGGGGTGCCAGGAACCATGCCCACATAAGATGGCAAATGTAACGGAAAAAAATTGTGCATGCTGACTGCTCCATTGACTGGCTGTTTTCCCCATCTTTCTCCCTCTCCTTAGGCCTTCTATTCCCTGATACAACAATACTGAAATCTGGCCAATTAATAAACATTTAATGGACTCTAAATATTCAATTGAAAGGAATAGTTGTGTGTCTCTCACTTTATATCAAAAGCTAGAAATGACTGATTGAGCTCAGTGATTTTTACACACTGGATCTGTTTCTGGAAACTTTCCCACTGTTATTACACTATTTAAATTCCTTTTAGCTTTATAGAAAAGTTTATTACCCAACAGCAAAATTACTTTCTCATTCCATTTTCACTATTTTCTTGGCTATTCCCAGGACTTACAGTGAAGTAACACAGAATTTGCTCAAAACCATGAGGATAAAGGGATATAAATACTTGGTACCACATAGACAGGTAAGTCAAACCAATGATGTGAATTTGCAAGAGGGAATAAGCTTGAAAGGCTATACATCTTCATAATTACTTTCCTTTTGTTTCTTCTATTGTCACAATTGTTTTAGAATACTTCTATTACTGTCACTACCAAATCTATCTTTTGTGATAAAATAAAGATCAAGCACTTGTAAGAAAGTTGTAGGGAAGTTCCTGCTATGGCACAGGGGTTAAGGATCCAGCATTACTGCAACTGTGATGTAGGTTGCAGTGAGGCTCAGATTTGATCCCTGGCCCAGGAACTTCCATATGCTGTGGGTGTGGCCAAAAAATAAAAAGTATTTTAAAATAAAGTTGTGGTAGAGTTCCCATCGTGATGCAGCGGAAACAAATCTGACTAGGAACCATGAGGTTGAGGGTTCAATCCCTGGCCTCGCTCAAAAAAAAAAACAAAAAACAAAAACAAAACAAACAACAAAAAAACTCACTTTAATGTACATTTCCCCTGATTATTCCTAGTGTAATCTTTTCTTGTTCAATTGGCCAATTTTAAAGAATATTCCATACTCCTGTGAATTATCTATTCATATGCTTTTATATATTCTCCCCCTGGATTATTTACATTTTTATTGATTTGTAGGAGCCGTTTACACATTTTATTATTCCTTTGTTGTACATAGAGCAAATATTCTTCCCAGTTTAAGTCAGCTTTTATCTATATTTATCTTATACAGAGGTTTTAATATTTTCACATAATGAAATCTATCAATTTTTATTTATTTTATTTATTTATTTGCTTTTTAGGGCTGCACTGGTGGCATATGGAGGTTTCCAGAATAGGAGTATAATCGGAGAGCTACAGCTGCTGGCCTACACCACAGCCACAGCAATGTGGGATCAGACCCACGCCTGCAACCTACATCACAGCTCATGGCAACGCTGGATCCTTAACCCACTGAGAGAGGGCAGGGATCGAACCTGCAACCTCATGGTTCCTAGTCAGATTCATTTCATCGTTGTGCAATGATGGGAACTCCACTCTGTCAATTTTTAAAACAGCTTCTAGACTTGTCTTTCTTAGAAAATCCTTCCTCATAAAAGATATTGAAAGTTGCCTTATTTACCTCTAAAAATATTTCCAAAATCACGTGAACAGTGTGAAGTGATCTAAACACATTTTCCCCTTAAACAGCCAACTTTCTGTTTGGATCATAAGCAACATGAAGCTTACTATTTCATTTTAGAGGCACATTTGTCTCTTCCTGTGACAACCAAGAACTTAAAAATCATTACAACTTAAGACATTTTGTTATCTGATACATTAAAATGACCCTGATTCCTTACCAGTGTTTTCTTAGATATTTTTGTACATTTCAACTTTTTGGATATTGCTATTAACAGGCCTCCACTAAACCAACTTGACAGATTAACTGTATTTTCCATGCCTTCTGTAAAACACATTGACTGAAGCAGTCTGCTGCAGGAACTCTTTTGCTTCCACCAGATAGGCATATACATTCCAAGTCAGGTGTGTTTGGCCCCAAACTCAATTATGTCAGTTGTATGTATTATAATTATATAATTTAAAATACTATGTATTGGAGTTCCCACGTGGCTCAGCGGAAACGAATCTGACTAGCATCCATGAGGATGCATGTCCGATTCCTGGCCTCTCTCAGTGGGTTAAGGATCTGGCATTGCCATGAGCTATGGTGGAGGTTGCAGAGGCGGCTCAGGTCTGGTGTTGATGTGACTGTGGTGTAAGCCAGCAGCTGTAGCTGATTTGACCCCAACCTGGGAACCTCCATGTGACATGGGTGTGGCCCTTATAACACACACACACACACACACACACACACAAATACTATGTGTAATGATGGCTTAAACTGAAAAGGAGATTATTATTATTATTTTTTGCTTTTTAGGGCCGCCTATGTGGCATATGGAAGTTCCTAGGCTAGGGGTTGAATCCGAGGTGCAGCTGCCGGCCTACACCACAGCCACAGCAACACAGGATCCAAGCTGTGTCTGTGACCTATACCATGGCTCGCGGCAATGCTGGAACCCACTGAGCCACAAGGGGAACTCCTATTTTATAAAAGCTAAGCTGAATATTTTGTAAAGACCAAAAGGCAAGATGCTAAAAAAAAAACTGTCAAACTAGGGAAAAGAGATTTAGGGTAAATTATAAAGATTTTAATTCTGTATTAAGGTTCCTTTATAAATTAAGTCTTTACATTGTTGCTCCACTTTAATGAAATCTGAGTATAGCTGTGGTTTATTTAAGAGACTAAACAGTCTTACTACAAGTCAAGTCCTTGGCCCTACATTAAAAAGACAAGTAAGGAAATCGACTTTTGCGTTTTAGTTTTTTAAAAATGGTATGTATTAATCATGTAAAAAACACCTCCAACTACTGGCTCTAATTTAATCAAAGACAGCTTCTATTATATCAAGTCTCATGCAAAAAAGATGTATTAACAAATGCAGACCACCACCTTTTGAACTAAGTAAGAAGCTTATTAGTTTTGTTCTAACACCTTAAATACTGTTGCTCAGGTTTATTTTCTTTCACATATTTATATAAATCATTTGCCCCATTATTGCCCATTCACATTCCTTTCTCCTCACTGTCGACCTAAAAAAATGGACAACCTGAAAACTGAGAGTTAAATTTTATTTGGAGCAAAATTAGGACTTGGGAAGATGGCATTTCAGGTAGCCCTTAGAAACCACTCTGAGGATAAGAGGGAGGAGCTAGAAGACCAATTACTAAGCACAGTACTAAGAACCCTGTTTTTATTCTGAAACTACTCAAGTAGATATAACTAAATTCTCAATGAAAAAACTGGTATTCAGAGCTAATAAGGTGGGCCAGGACTCAAAACCCAGATCTTTTATTATACCCAGTATTTCCTTCTAGGTAGAATCTGATTCTAAACTTTTCAGAAAAGTGGCTTTTTTTTTCTTTTGGTCTTTTCAGGGACACACCCATGGCATATGGAGGTTCCCAGGCTAGGGGTCTAATCGGAGCTACAGCTGCCGGCCTACACCACAGCCAAAGCAACGCCAGATCCAAGCAGCATCTGCGACCTACACCACAGCTCATGGGAACGCTGGATCCTTAATCCACTGAATGAGGCCAGGGATCAAACCCCCAACCTCATGGCTCCTAGTTGGAGTCGTCTCTGCTAGGCCATGATGGGAACTCTGAGAAGTGGCTATTTCTGAACAGAGATTCTCCTTTGCGAGCCACAGATTCATGAAAAAACTACTTCATAATAATTGAGACAACTTCCTAGGATTTTTTTTTTTTGGAGCTTAGCTAAATGGGCCCCCATAGTTCTACTCAACTAAGCCAGTAAAGTTAATATAGGGATTCCTATTCATTTTGACACTAAGAAAACACCTGTGAAAAGGAATGATACAGTCCAACTTTTATGCCCTTCCAAATCTTCATCCATGACTCACCTCTGCCAAATGCTGCAGCCGGGTTAGCAGTGGGGTTCTCTTGTCAGATCCAAGGCGTGTGATGTAGTTTGATCTTTTGCTAAATACATACAGAAGGTTAAGGACTGCCAGCACCACTTGCATATCAGAGGAAGCCAATAAAGTTGTCAAATGCTATAGGGCACAAAAAAAATTGGGGGGCAAGTTTATGGTATCAGGCATACAAGACTTTGAAAACTTAAAAATGCCAATGGAATAATAGATTTATCAACATTTATAAAGCTACCAAAAGTTAAACAATACAAAAAAAAATTATAAATACTTGAGCACCTACAACATGCATCCTTATCCTCAAGAAGCTTACAATCTAACAGCAAGCCAAAGTGTTCAACTAAAGTAAAAAAAAAAAAAACTGAATGGGAAATCAAAATTGCATAGGTGTCTCCACTGGAAGAAACAGATTACAAAAGAGACAAATGTGGTATTTCAATAAACAGTAGAGCTCAAGAACATTAAGTCTCCAAACAGACTAAAAGTATAGACTAAGATAATTTTATGCTCCTTCTGTATCCTTACAATAAATATAAAACTGGAGTTAATTAAAGCACAGGGTCCTTCACATAGAAACTAAAAATAATAGGAGTTCCCGTCGTGGCTCAGTGGTGATGAATCCGACTAGTTCAATCCCTGGTGTCGCTCAGTGGGTTAAGGATCTGGTGTTGCTGTGACGTGTAGTGTAGGTTGCAGACGATGCTTGGATCCAACGTTGCTGTGGCTGTGGCTCTGATTCAACCCCAGCCTGGGAGCTTCCATATGCAGCAGGTGCAGCCCTAAAAAGACAAAAAAAAAAAAAAAAAAAAAAAAAAAACGGAGTTCCCTTTGTGGCACAGCGGAAACAAATCTGGCTAGCATCCATGAAAGTGCAGGTTTGATCCCTGGCCTGGCTCAGTGGGTCTAGGATCCAGCATTGCCATGAGCTCTGGTATAGGTCACAGATGCGGCTTGGACCCTGCATTGCTGTGGCTGTGGGGTAGGCCAGCAGCTGTAGCTTCGATTAGACCCCTAGCCTAGGAACCTCCATATGCCACAGGTGCAGCCCTAAAAAGCAAAAACAAAACAAAACAAAACAAAAAAACCCAGCAAAACAAAAAACAAAGAAACCCAAAAATAACAATAGGTGTCATGACACTTATGTCTGGGAAGTTCCCATTATGGTGCACTGGGTTAAGAATCCAACTGCAGCAGCTTGGTTCAGTGCCATGGATCCCTGATCCAGTGCAGTGGGTTAAAGGATCTATCACTGCCACAGCTGCAGGGATAGGTAACAGTTGTGGTTCAGATTCAATTCCTGGCCCAGGAATACCATATGCAGAGGCTGCAGCCATTAAAAAAAACAAAAAAACAAAACAAAACAAAAACAGGGAATTCCCGTCGTGGCTCAGTGGTTAACAAATTCGACTAGGAACCATGAGGTTTTGGGTTTGATCCCTGGCCTTGCTCAGTGGGTTAAGGATCTGGCGTTGCTGTGAGCTGTGGTGTAGGTTGCAGACGTGGCTTGGATCCCTGGCTGCTGTGGCTGTGGCACAGGCTGGCGGCTACAGCTCTGATTAGACCCCTAGCCTGGGAACCTCCATATGCCGGTGCAGCCCTGGAAAAGACAAAAAGACAAAACAAAACAAAAAAACTCAAAACAAAAAACAAAAAACCAATTATGTCTGTTACGTTACACAGTGTAGGTAACAAAAGCTTGACAGTGACTACTTTGGCCTTTTAATATAACTGAAATTCACCAACATATTCAAACATTTGGTTGTGTTAAAATCAGTATATAATTTAGTTGGAAATGATGCAAAGTATTTCTGGTTGCTGATTATCTGAAAGGCTATGGATTTCCTTTTGCAGCTTATCTATTTCATCTTTAACAGACTTTTTATCCACCTCCCATGTAAAACTGTAGGTGCTAGGTCTTTAGTTCGGTTATGGCATTTCTCTTAAGCCATTTACTTTCTACCCGTTTTGATTCTGATTCTTTTAAAGAAGACTTTGAAAAATTAACATGTAATAACAGGGCACTAAATCAATGATGATAAAAAGTCTAGGATAAAGTAAGAGTTTCTTCTTACACTGATTTTTAACTAATTCAAAAGTTCACTGATTGCTGCACCCACCTGATTAAAGAATATATAGTATGTTGTTAATATACATCTTGGGGAGGGGGAGAAGAGACTGAAAAACAGCATGCTAAAACTTAGAAGAGCAGAAGGTACAGTAAAGTAATGTGTCAAGGAAATTAAACTACATCTAATGTTTTAAAGGTAATTTGGGGCTGCTCTAAAAACCTGGGACAGAGATCAATTCCTGAAAATCCAGAATATTTCGATACTTCGATACATTCTCATTAATTTCTTGAATCTTAAAAGACAAGGTGAAGGTGACAGTAAAAAGAACCTTCCCATCAACCCAGTGAAGGGTATCTTTAGAAATATCCTACCACTGTCTTTGACGCTGAAAACACCAAAACTCCATAATGAAAAGGAAACAAGCAATCATTAGAGAGAAACAGTAATTTCCTTATTTCTGGACACGAACAATTCTAGTTAAGAACAGATCACATAGGCCTGAACCTCTCCTACCTCTATGGAACTATACAGATGCCGGGAAAAGCTGTACTCAATGAGCAAGGCTGTGAAGTTCAACACAGCCAAGAGAAGCATTTTCAGTTGTTCTCTTTCTGGCCTATCGCACACGAGCATCCATGACATATTCTCCACTGTCTGTCCGGCATCTGCCAGAATTCCATCGAAGCGGTCCAACAGATCCACCCAGTGATATAACTCGCACTGGAGCAGGGAAAAAAAAAGAAGAGGATATAAGAATAAGGTAGAAGTACTGTGTGGGTGCTTTACAGCTGAGCTTTGCTACATTGCTGAGCATGATGCCTAGAGAATTTCACTTTGCACCTTTGCTTCTCTTCAACCCCAGATCAGTACAGGCACCTATGAGAAAGATCATACTTTGAGCCATGTGGACCTGAGTTCATTGTTATACCCATCAAGATATATATGTGCTGGAGTTCCCATCGTGGCTCGGTGGTTAACAAATCCGAATGGGAACCATGAGGTTGCGGGTTCGATCCCTGGCCTTGCTCAGTGGGTTAAGGATCTGGTGTTGCCGTGAGCTGTGGTGTAGGTCGCAGGCGCGGCTCGGATCCTGTGTTGCTGTGGCTCTGGCGTAGGCCGGCGGCTACAGCTCCGATTCGACCCCTAGCCTGGGAACCTCCATATGCTGAGGGAGCGGCTCAAGAAATGGCAAAAAAGACCAAAAAAAAAAAAGATACATATGTGCTAACACCAGGAGACACCACAAAACCCCTAGCTAGGTCTTCAGAGAGAGAATTCTGGCAACAGTGTGAGGTCTAAAAATATAAGGACTTTCCCTGCCAGAATGAATTTTTTCAAAAGTGTCCATTTTTAGAGTTAACTAAAGAAGAGCCTTTTAAATTAAAAGTAAAAACCCTGAGACTATCTCAAACTCATATTGTCAAACTAAAATTTTGTGGCTGAGATTCTTTATTACCTTGTATATAAACAACATTCTTCATCCTCGGCTAGCAAAATATTCCTTTTACATTTCTTGTCTTTCAAAATTTCCTTGGCAACCATTCACAAACTAAAAGTTCCTGATCTAGAGCTGTGCCAGACACATATTAAAATAGACGCTTAATTGCTGAGCGAGGCTACCTTATTGTGGTTTCTTTTCCATATCAGAGCATATAAAATGATGTACTTAGTCCAGAGAGCCCATCTTTTTGGGAGTATGGGTTTATATACCTTTCCAATGTTCCATGTTTTGATCTGCTGCAGTTCCAAGAGGAGTTGCTCATCATTACAAACTTTGAGTTTGTCTATTAAGGCTCTGCAGTCTGCAGGCTGAGAAAAACAAACAGGTATTCACAAAAGGGTGTTTTGGAGTTTGAGGGAAACATAAAATAATGAGAAGGAATACAAGGAAAAAACCCTATACCAACACACTCGACAATTTAACTTTTGACAGAATGCACTACTTAAGTGGAAATTTGCCAATCATTTGAAATTAATATGGAAATCTTATAACGAAATTAACCTGTGTATTTTTTTTAACTGGATGAACTTGTAGATATAGACAAACTACTTGGAAGGGTACAGAAAACAGAAATAAAGGAAAAAGCTAAATATCAATAAAAGCAAAATGAAGGAATCTGTATCATGGCCCAAAAGTTAACCAGAATGCCTGATAAGAAATGTTTAATTAGAGAAACACTGAGACACCCTCATTAATTCACAAAGATAAGATTAGTATGGGCTATATTGTTCTGCAGTATTATTGTTATTTTTTTATTTTATAATGATTTTTATTTTTTCCATTATAGCTGGTTTACAGTGTTCTGTCAATTTTCTACTGTACAGCCAGGTGACCCAGTTACACATACACATTCTTATTGTTCTGCAGTATTAAACCACACAATTATAGGCGGCAAAGAGCTTCTGAACTATGTAAAATTAGGACTCCATTCTTGGGATTTCTACTTCTGTATATTCCTGCTCTCTTTTACTGATGAAAGGGCTTGTGTGTCAGGTAACAAGGTGTGGATTCAGAGTTCACAGTAAAGTTTCTGAAAATGGAGGGGAGGGGAAAGGGATAGGGACTGGGGCAGAGAAGCTTATATTAAGATGGCAGCTGCAAGTGATTATACTTGCTCTTTAACTTTGTAAAAGCAGTATGGTATCCTGGGAATGGGCCTAGACTTGGAACCAAACAATTTGGGTTCAGTTTTTAGCTTGATGTTTACCAAGCAAATCCAACCTCTCAGCCACGGTTTTCTTAGCAAGAAAAAAAGACCTAAGAACTATCTGGGAAATGTGAAGCTCAAATGTTTACACGTACATAAAGCACTATCTTATATAATAGGAGCTTAAACACTGAAAGACAGCAGACTATTACAAGGAGCATGGGCTTCAGAATTTGGTAGTTGGTAAGCTACTTCTTCAAAGCTCATTATCATCTTCTGCAAAATGAATTAATACAACCAATTTATCCAGCAATGTTCCAAGATTTAAACTAGGGGTATTTTCAGCACCCCAAATGGAATGTGGAACAATAAGGACTTAAGAGCAAATGGTTTTTTAAAAAGCTAAATCCAAAACCTTTCCTCTCTTTAAAGTAAGCATTATTAAGAGATACCTCCAATTTCTGTGGAATTAAAGTGATGTAAAATTCTTGGTATAAAATCTTTCCACAAACAGGCCTGCACTTTTTCTTCCTCTTCTTGAAGTCACACAGGTTGAGGGAGAGGTGGTGAAACAGTAGAAACAGGTAACATGGGAGTTATCCATCTGCTCATGCAGTTCACTTGTGCATTCTGGACCTACTCAGGCCTATTATCAAATACACCACTTCAATTTCCAAAGGATTGCAACTATATATATGAAGATCCAATTTTATGATTCGGTGGACCAGATGGCACCTAGTTCATGACAAACATCTGTGTCCTGTAATCATTTGGTATCTCATAATCACGCAGTCTTTTTTATCAAGGCCCAGTAGCAAGCCAGACACTGCTTTCCTAAATAGCTATTGGCAGAGAACAGCATGATCAAGCTCTACCCTCTAGGTCTTAGCTGTGATTCTACTGGGCCTTGCCAGAGGCATCATATAGCATCTTTGGCTGACACTTAAGTCAGACACCTGGATCTACTAGGTCATAATGTCCACAGAGTAGGGCAGTTTACATCATAGCCTGAACCCTTCAGTCTTTTCTAGATCCAAACCTTACTACCACTTTAAGTTATCCAGTAAATGGGTCAAAAACATGCCTAAATGTGATATATGATGGCTCCAAAATTCAAAGAGGCACCCTACACACTGCTCCTCTTTCTTCATGGTGTGTGGTACAAGATGTAGAAACCTGTCTCTCTCTTTAGAAGGGAAATCCCGACATCCCAGACCTTTGGACCCCTAGAAAATGTCCTGATGTGTCAGGCTCTCAACCTTTGAATATATCTAAGGCATCTAAGGTGTCTGTGTTTTCTGGTCACAAGACTGAGGTGGCACAATGGTATCTGTTTGACATAACCAGTATGATGTTGTTTTATCAGGAGTATAAAGATCCCTCTGGGCCTTGCAGTTTGCAGGATGCACCAGGGACAAAAGTGTATCTTTACCGTCTTGTCCCTGCAACATAAATGCAAACTAAATGTGATTTTCCTTACTCATGGTAACACAAAAGAAAGCACCTGCCAGTTCAATGGCTGCATACCAATTGCCATGGTTTATACTGATTTGCTCCAATAAAGATGTCAAATCCAGGGAAGAAAATACTTTGCACAGCTGCCAATACATAATGTGATCAACAAATGTCTTTCTTGTGAGGTCACTATGGAAAATAGTATGGAGGTTCCTTAAAAAATTAAAAACAGAACTACCATATGATCCAGCCATTCCACTTTTGGGTATTCATCTAGAGAAAATGAAAACTTGAAAGGATACATAAGCCCCCATGTTCACTGCAGCATTATTTATAATAGCCAAGACATGGAAACACCCTAAGTGTCCATCGATAGCTGAATGGATATGGTACACATATACAATGGAATACTGTTCAGCCATAAAAAAGAATGAAATCTTGCCATTTGTGATAACATTCATGGACCTTGAGAATTTTATGCTAAGTGAAATAATTCAGAGAAAGAAAAAATACCATATGATCCTACTTATATATGGAATTTAAGAAACAAAAAGAACATGGAGTTCCCATTGCGGCTCAGTGGGTTACAACCCTGACTAGTATCCATGAAGATGCAGGTTCAATCTCTGGCCTTGCCCAGTGGGTTAAGGATCTGGCATTGCCAGGAGCTGTGGTGTAGGTCACAGACACGGCTTGGATCCCACATTGCTCTGTTGCTGTGGCTGTGGCATAGGCTGGCAGCTTCAGCTCTGATTCAACTCCTAGCCTGGAAACTTCCATATGCCACAAATGTGGCCCTAGAAAGCAAACAAACAAACAAATGAAATGAAACCCACGCTCATAAAGACAGAGAACAGACTGGTGGTTGCCAGAAGTGGGGGAGGCAAGAGGGGAAGGGGGGAATGAATAAAGGGGGCCAAAATGCAAATAAATTTTCTTAAAAATTATATCTAGTATTGACCACAGCATGGGGAATTGAGCATGCTGCTTGAGGAAAGTGTCTTCTTCAAACCTTAAAAATGTACACAGTCAATGATCTAAAAATTTCATTTCTAGGAGTTTCTCCTAAGTAATTTTCTAGTAGCTATCAAATGTCATGAGCCAAGAACTTGTATAAGTGTGACTCCAAGAACAAAGTCATTAACAATCCACTAGGTAAGAGAAAAAGAAACGAAATTTCCCCAATTATCTACAAGGTTGACTTATTCTGGAAGTTTAATGACTTCAAACAAGTTTTCTTTTTGCTCTTAGGTTTCCAAAATATTTGAGATTATAATTGTCAAAAATTCTAGATGCCAAAACACATCAAAAAAACAAAATGAAAAGGAAATGAACAGGTTTGTAAAATGAATACACTCAATATGTACACAATTCAGTAAGAAAGTAATGTTCCAACGTCAAATACAAAATAAACAGCACTAGCAAACAACTGATGTAAGGCCAAAAAATGTGGAAATATATGTATTAAAGCATGCAAATTAGAACAGGGAAGTACCTTTTCTCCGTTAATTAACAAAAATTGTAAAGATAATCTGCAATGCTGGAGAGGATGTGGAAAGACAGCACTTCTCATACTTATTAGTATAACGCTGAATAAAAAAGGGCAGGAAAACTGCCCATGCGATTATTTTTTAAAGACTGTAACAAATACAGCAAAAAAATCAATAGCGATACCTGTGGGTGATACTCACCAGGTAGTTACAGTTTTTAAAAGACCAAGTAGCCTTTATTTAGAAAATCAAGTAGTTAATTATGTGCCAGATACTCTGGCTAAGCAAAATGCCTCACATCAATGAAGGAGAAATTATCAACCCCATTTTACAGCTATGGAAACCAGGCAAGTTAATAAAATGCAAAGGAAGTGAGTTAATAAACTTTTAGACACCAAAATCTAGTAAGATTCAAACCCGTGTCTAATTCCAAAGCTTGCGCTTCTTGAACTACAGCACATAGGGTCTATAGGAATGTCATAACAATGCAATACTTTCTTAATCTCAGAATGCACCATAAGCTAGCCAACAGAATATTAGGAGCTGGGATTTCTACACAGGATCAACAGATATGGCCACTTGATACACAAATTAATAAGGTTAAGCTTAACTGTATGATTAAGAATCAGCAATAAAGAGAGCTGAAACACTGGCCTCACAAGAAATTTACTAAGAAAGGTGTTACTGCTTTAATTTTCTAAAAAAATTGAGAAAGACTCTGCAACTACAGACAGAATCTGAACCCATGTCTGCTCTTCCTACTACAACATACTGCCTTTCAATGCAGAGGAACAGCAGCCAGACATAATGCTACAAACTGTTTAGTGCTCATTACCCATCGATCACTAGCTTATTCACGTTTTTAAAGAAGAGAAATTCAAAAGAAAATTCAACTGTTTCAAGACAAATTGCTGTTCTGATGATATATTTGGAAGATCAGTATGAGTGAATGGCTACAAAGATTTTTTTCTGAAATGAAAAAAATAGGCAAACTTTGGATACTTACGGCCTCAGTAGGTGTCTTTTTCAGTTTAGTCCTGTCTACTTTCATGTTTTCGATTTTCTGTTTTATGATCTGAAAAGAAAATCCCCCAAAAGTGAGAACTTAAAAAGTACAATCTTAATCTCTACATGCCTGTACACAGACAATACAGAATAAAGAGGATACAAATTCTTAAAGTAAAATTGGAGTTAATGATGCAGGCCAACTCAGAGGCACAGCTATGAAGTTGGGGAGGGGGTATAGAATCTCTCCAGATAAAACTGGCCCACATTCATGTTACATAAGCCTGTAACCAATTTAAGCCAAAATGAAAATGCTCCCCCACTCCCAAACTTCTCAAACTCATACTTGAAAATAGGAGTGAAATGTTTTTAACACACCTTGGGATGGAAAAATTCACTATATTCTTTAGTTTTCTGGAAAACTTAGCAATTCCACTTTCTGGGAATTTATCCAAAGAAAATCATAAGGATGTTTACAAATATTTGAACATAAGAATCCATACTGCATGACCATGTACAATAGTGAAGAAACAAAAAGGATCAAACATCCAAAGTAAGACTGGTTTAAAATAGAACATTATACAACCATTAAAAACACTGCACACAATTATATAATAAAAAAGATGTTCATGGTGAAATAAAAAGGTTACAAGACAGAATGAATAGCATAAACCCATGTCTAATGAAAACAGCTTAGAAGGGGTATGCATCAAAAATGTTAGCTCTAACTAAAATGACTATATATTATTATTTTACCTGTGTTTTTCCTATATCTTCTACTGTTTTAACCAATAAAAATATACTGTGTCATAAGAACAAAGGAAACAAAATACTTTCATTTTTTTTAAATTAGCAAATGAAGTATAAGACTCCCACTAGAAATGTCCTGAGTACAGAACACAATCATTTTACTAAGGTCCTCTACGATGCTCTGGCCAAGGCACAGGGAGAAATAAAGCTCCCCCCATTAGCAACTAGGACATATGCAGAGGTAGAGGTGATCTGCAGAGCTCTTTACTTCTAATAATGTATTTGTTATACAGCAGTCACTAGAGGTCAATGTTTCTACTCCAAGAAGGCTGGCATACTATACAGCTGACCAAGCACAAATATAAATTTAGGCAGCTTTTGGTCTAGATCTAGTCCAACATACTCGGTATTTTAGAAATAACATGCATTTGCCCATATGGCTAGCATCCACTCAATCAATGAGCATTCAGAAAGAGTCTGTGCAAAATCCAGAATACATTCTAAAATGTTGCTGTAGGGATCACTCCTAAAGAAAAAAAAAAGATGTTTTCCTTCTAACATTCACATTTAGGGTATGATTCTAGATTACTTAAAAAAAATTTACCTCAGCACCTAACAGAAAATAAGCAAAATGCCTTCGGCCAACAACTTCCAAATGAGGCCAACAGGACTCTAGCAACAATCTGATTCATGTAGTGGAAGCTATAAGTGAGCTATTTGTACACATAGTCGGGTTTGCTTTTTCTCACAAAACCTCACACCCATTACTTGGGGCAAGTGGCTGTCACATCATTGTGGCTGTCATCAGTTGTGGGAGGCTATAAGACTTCCTCTGCTGCAGGAAGCAGAAATCAGCCCCAACTCAGTACAACCCAAATCACTGAATGCTCTCCCTCCAAAATTAGGAACAATTCTTAGGAGATCTGGTCCCACCACTTTTATTCAACATAGTGTTCTAGTCACTGAAATAAGGTAAGAAGAGAAAGTAACATACACAGATCAGAAAGGAAGAAATAAAACTGTCCCTATTTATAGATAACAAAGGATTATCTAAGTGTAAAGTCCCAAGGACTCTACAAAAAAATCCTCCCAGAACAAGTGATCTCAGCAAAGGTGTAGGATACAAGATAAACATACACAAAATCATATTTCTGTATACCAGCAATGGACACATGGACTCCAAATTGAAAAAGTACAACACTGTTCACAATTGCTCAAAAAAATCTGTAATACACAGCTGTAAATCCAAAAGTATATAAGGACTTGTATGCTAAAAACAACGAAATGTTGATTTGGAAATCAAACACCTAAAAATACTAAGGGATATACTATATTCAGGGACTAAGAATATTCAACATAGTAAAGGCAAAGGAACTACAACAGGTAAAACAATTTTGAAAAAGAAGAGGGAGGGAATCACTCCTATCCAATTTTAAGACCTCCCCCCCGACTCCTACAGTAGTCAAAACTATACATGTAGTAACAGAGGAGGTACAGACACATATACCAATGGACCAGAATACAGAACCAATAAATAGATCCACACAAATATGCCCAAATGATTGACAAAGGTGAAAAAAGAGTCAATCAAAGGACAGTTTTATCAACAAGTGGTGCCAGATCAAGTAGACATTTACAAGTAAAAAGATGAACTTTGTTCTCAGTCTCACTTTATATAAAAATTAACTCAAAATGCATCATGTGGTAAAGATGTACAGAAAAGGGAATTCCCATGCACTGTCAGTGGGAATGTAAACTGGTGTAGCAACTACAGAAAAACAGAATGAAGGTTCCTCAAAAAATTAAAAATATGATCTAGCAATTTCACTTCTGGGTATTCATCTATAGGGAATGAAAAAGCTAACTTGAAAAGGTATATGCACTCCACGTTTACTGCAGCATTATTTACAACAGCTAAGACATGGAAGCAAACTAAGTGTTCACTGATGGATTAATAAAGAAAATGTGGTGTGTATTTACTAAATATATAAAATGTGTATTATTCAATCTTACAAAAGAGAAGGAAATCTTGTCACTTGTGATAACATGAATGGACCCTGAGAGCACTATGCTAAGTGAAATAAGCCAGAGAAAAGACAAATTCTGTATGATCTCACTTATATGTGGAATCTCAAACAAACAAAAACACTAAACCCCAAAATACAGAACTTATAGGTACAGGAAATAGACTGCAGAGGCAGGGGTTGGGGGTGAAATGTGTGAGGGTAGTCAAAAGGCACAAACATTCGTTTATAACACGAAGAGTCACGTGGATGTAATATGCAGTATGATGACTACAGTTAATATATTAGTATAGTTATACTGTGTTGTATATTCGAAAGTTGCTAAGAGTAGATCTTAAAAGGTATCACAAAAAAATTTTAACTATGTGTAGTGACTTATTGTACTCATTTCACAATAAATACAAATATGGAATCATTATGTTGTACACCTGAAACTAATATAATGTTATATGTCAATTACATCTCAAAAAATATCATGGACTTAAACGTAAAACTATAAAATCGACCAGGAGAAAATATTTGCAAACTATATATACTATCTAGAATATATAAAGAACTCTCTACCAAAACCAAAGATAACACCAAAACAGAAAACTATCAGCCAATATCTTTGATGAATATAGATGCAAAAATTCTCAACAAAATCTTAGCCAACCGAATCCAACAACATAACAAAAAAATCATACACCATGACCAGGTTGGGTTCATCCCAGGTTCACAAGGACGGTTCAACATATGCAAATCAATCAACGTCATACACCAAATTAACAAAAGAAAAGTCAAAAATCATATGATCATCTCAATAGATGCAGAAAAAACTTTTGACAAAGTCCAACATCCATTCATGATCAAGACCCTCGCCAAAGTGGGTATAGAGGGAACATTCCTGAACATAATCAAAGCCATTTATGATAAACCCACAGCAGGAGTTCCCGTTGTGGTGCAGTGGTTAACGAATCCGACTAGGAACCATGAGGTTGCGGGTTCAATCCATGCCCTTGCTCAGTGGGTTAACGATCCGGCGTTGCCGTGAGCTGTGGTGTAGGTTGCAGACGCGGCTCAGATCCCGCGTTGCTGTGGCTCTGGCGTAGGACGGTGGCTATGGCTCCGATTCGACCCCTAGCCTGGGAACCTCCATATGCCGCAGGGGCGGCCCAAGAAATAGCAAAAAGACAAGAAAAAAAAAAAAAAACCCACAGCAAATATAATACTCAATGGGGAAAAACGGAAAGCCTTCTCACTCAAATCTGGAACAAGACAGGGATGCCCACTCTCACCACTGCTCTTCAACATAGTTTTGGAAGTCCTAGCCACAGCAATTAGACAAACAAAAGAAATAAAAGGCATCCATATAGGAAGAGAAGAGATAAAACCATCACTGTATGCAGATGACATGATACTATACATAGAAAACCCTAAGGACTCAACCCCAAAACTCCTTGAACTGATTAATAAATTCAGCAAAGTAGCAGGATATAAGATTAACATTCAGAAGTCAGTCGCATTTCTGTATACCAGCAATGAAACATTAGAAAAGGAATACAAAAATACGATACCTTTTAAAATTGTACCTCACAAAATCAAATACCTCGGAAAACACCTGACCAAGGAGGTAAAGGACCTATATGCCGAGAACTATAAAACTTTCATCAAAGAAATCAAAGAAGATGTAAAGAAATGGAAAGATATTCCATGTTCCTGGATTGGGAAAATCAATATTGTGAAAATGGCCATCCTACCCAAAGCAATCTACAGATTCAATGCAATCCCTATCAAATTACCCATGACATTTTTCACAGAACTAGAACAAACAATCCAAACATTTATATGGAACAACAAAAGACCCAGAATTGCCAAAGCAATCCTGAGAAACAAAAACCAAGCAGGAGGCATAACTCTCCCAGACTTCAAGAAATACTACAAAGCCACAGTCATCAAAACAGGGTGGTACTGGTATCAAAACAGACAGACAGACCAATGGAACAGAAGAGAGAACCCAGAAATAAACCCTGACACCTATGGTCAATTAATCTTTGACAAGGGAGGCAAGAACATAAAATGGGAAAAGGAAAGTCTATTCAGCAAGCATTGCTGGGAAACCTGGACAGCTGCATGCAAAGGAGTGAAATTAGAACACACCCTCACACCATGCACAAAAACAAACTCAAAATGGCTGAAAGACCTAAATATAAGGCAGGACACCATCAAACTCCTAGAAGAAAACATAGGCAAAACACTCTCTGACATCAACATCATGAATATTTTCTCAGGTCAGTCTCCCAAAGCAATAGAAATGAGAGCAAAAATAAACCCATGGGACCTCATCAAACTGAAAAGCTTTTGCACAGCAAAGGAAACCAACAAGAAAACAAAAAGACAACTTACAGAATGGGAGAAAATAGTTTCAAATGATGCAACGGACAAGGGCTTAAACTCCAGAATATATAAGCAACTTATACAACTCAACAGCAAAAAAGCCAATCACCCAATGGAAAAATTGGCAAAAGACCTGAATAGACATTTCTCCAAGGAAGATATACAGATGGCCAGCAAACACATGAAAAAATGCTCAACATCCCTGATGATTAGAGAAATGCAAATCAAAACTACCATGAGATATCACCTCACACCAGTCAGAATGGCCATCATTAATAAGTCCACAAATAACAAGTGCTGGAGGGGGTGTGGAGAAAAGGGAACCCTCCTGCACTGCTGGTGGGAATGTCAACTGGTACAGCCACTATGGAGAACAGTTTGGAGATACCTTAGAAATGTATACATAGAACTTCCATATGACCCCACAATCCCACTCTTGGGCATCTATCCGGACAAAACTCTACTTAAAAGAGACACGTGCACCCGCATGTTCATTGCAGCACTATTCACAATAGCCAGGACATGGAAACAACCCAAATGTCCATCGACAGATGATTGGATTCGGAAGATGTGGTATATATACACAATGGAATACTACTCAGCCATAACAAAGAATGACATAATGCCACCTGCAGCAACATGGATGGAACTAGAGACTCTTATACTGAGCAAAATGAGACAGAAAGACAAAGACAAATACCGTATGATATCACTTATAATTGGAATCTACCATACAGCACACAAGAACATCTCCACAGAAAAGAAAATCATGGACTTGGAGAATAGACTTGTGGCTGCCTGATGGGAGAGGGAGGGAGTGGGAGGGATCGGGAGTTTGGGGTTATCAGATACAACTTAGAATAGATTTACAAGGAGATCCTGCTGAGTAGCATTGAGAACTATGTCTAGATATTCATATTGCAACAGAACAAAGGGTGGGGAAAAATGTATACATGTAAGGATAACTTGATCCCCATGCTGTACAGTGGGAAAAAAAATAAAATAAAAAAAATAAAGACCTCTCAAAACCCAACAATAAAAAAGCCAAAAACAAACAAACAAAAAAACAAACAAGAGCACCAACTTGTGCCAATAACTCACAATGGTTTTACTGGTTTAAAAAATGTAGATGAAGTCACTGGCAAATCTTTACACAAAAAAGTGTGTATCTCACTTTAACTAAACCTTATTTTGACTTATGATTTTGTACCAGTCAAGGGACTGGGTTAAGAACAATAGGCTTAGGCTAACTAAAGCAAAAAAGTGATTTACTTACTGGAAGGATAACTGATAAGATAGCTCATGCAATCAACAGGAAGGCGAGATCCACATTCAGAAAATAGGAGTAACCAAGGAAGCTAAGCAGGCTGCAACTACAGCCAACAACCTCCCATAGACACAGCTTAGTTGGGGGTGCCTCTGCTAACACTAGACTCTGGGTGCCTGAAAGCTACTGATTGTGGCAGTATGACTTCTAAATGGGTCTCAGGTTATCTGCATCAGTGGCTCTAGATGCAAAGTCCCAAGTGTGAGTATCTAACTGGTCAAGCTAAGCTCCCATGCCTATGCTTGACAGGGTTCTGGGAGAACAAGTGCATCTGGTTTTTTCAATTGCCACAGTTTCCAAACTATTCATAAACAGATTCAGATGACAGGAACCCAATTTTTAACCAAGCCAAAAGAGATGAACAAAGGAGCATATGTCCCCATGTTGGTTAATACTGCACTTAACATGAGTTAAGTTTCTATAACTGCAAGAAACACCTACAGTTTTAAAAAAGATAGATATCACTGCCTTAGAGACATCAATTAGGAAAATTCAAAAGTTAAGCATTTTGGAGCACCTTGCTCCACCAGGGCCATGCTCCAATAATTTGGAAAATGTTATAAATTTCTCTTCTTTTAGGACAGTCGCATGGCTCACTGACATTACTAACAGCTCCAAGAAATCCTGGGTAAAGGAAACTTATCAGGACACAGAACCAGTTTTTTTCAGGTGGCATCTACTGCAAGTCCAATTTAAGTATCACAAAGAATATACTTTTGAGACATGCTGCCTGGGGGCTTCATATAATCCTCACCACTCAAACCAAGTTTTGTCCTCATTTACAGATAGAAAACTGAAGCTCAGAGAAAATTACCTTGCCTAGTTAATGTTGGCCCCAAGATCTAAATCCAGGTCTTTCTGACACCCAAGTCCATGCTTAAGTAACATGCTGTTCACTTTATTTACTAGTTTTATTACAACAATAAATGCTTGCAGATGAAAATACAAATTTGTGAGATTCCTCTACATTGTTGGATCCTATTATCCAAAAAAAAAAAATACTGTAAGAAAAGCTGAGATACTGTCAATCTCTCTAATGATGGAAGACTAACTAGGGAATGAGTTCTACCTAATGCTTAGAAGTTAAATAAGTGAAAATTCCATTACATACATTAAAAAGCCTCTAACAAAAAGAAGTTAATTCCAGGAGTTCTGTTGTGGCACTCAACAGTGGGTTAAGGATCTAGCATCACTGCAGCGGCCCAAGTTGCTGCTGTGGTGCGGGTTTGATCCCTGGCCCGGGAACTTCCACACACCACAGGTGTGGCCAAAAAAGCAATGAAGTTAATTCTAAACAAATGCCTGGAAATGGCCTACTGCCTTTGTTAGGTCATACCAGAACTCCGTGTACCAAGCTATCTCTACATGTCGTAATCACCTCCAGTTGATCAAATTTAGAATGACTTTCAACACTGAAATCAGCTTAAGGGCAGAGGACAACTGTAGTTCCCAAATCTGGGTCAACATCAGGTGAATGTACTGGTAGATTGGCCTTACTTTTCAAAGTATGGTCAAAGGATCAGCAGCACTGACATCACCTGAGAGTTATAAAAAATGCCAAATCTCAGGCCCCACCCAGACCTAAGAATCAATCTGTATTTTAATAAGATCCTCAGGTGACTCATATATTGAAGTTTGAGAAAGCAACAGATCATAATACAGGCTTCAAATCAGGAAACCCAGGTTAGAATCCCTCATATATCACTTACTGTATGAGCATGGACAAATCAGCATATGGTGCACTTCTGTTTCCTCAACTGTGAAACTTATCTCTCCACTTCCATACTCACGTTCATCCAATCCACTCTCCAGAGAGCAGCAAAAGTAATCTTCTTAAAACATAAATCAGCTCATGTTACTTCCTTCCTTAAAACCTTTCAACAGTTTCCCTAGAATTATTTCCAAACTCTAACCATGACCCAGAGGGCCCTGGCATGATTTGGCTCCTGGAACTCTCTTCAATCTTCCTGCACAACCACATCAGTCTTTCTGTTTAGTTTCTGGAGTACTCTAAATTCTTTCTGAACTCTAGACTGTTTAGGGTGCCATTCCTATCGGAATGCTTCTGTTCCACACTCCCATTCCTCCCACAGCTAGTTCTATTTGAGGAACTGACTTAAAACCCAAAGTGGCTTCCCAAGGCAACCTACCTAAAACTAGTCTAGTTGTTATTTTTCTGTGATAGTACCCCTGGCTTTATTTCTTGCATTGCAAATATCAATTAATATAACTGGTTTGACTTTCTACAGTTGTTAAGGTCTCAGTATCTAGCACAGCATCTTCCACATAGTATGTGTGCAAATATTTGTAGAACTGAGTTCAGGAAAGAAGTATGCACTGAGAATAAAATCTGCGATTGTCAGCATATAGACAGTACTTGAAGCCATGGGTCTGGAAATGATCACTTACAGAGAATAAAGGAAAGAGACCCAAAACTTGACTTATTTGATCTAACATTAAAGGCAAGGCTAAAGAGGAGAATCCAGCAAAGGAGAGGCTGGTAAGGTAGAAGTAAAACTAGTTCACTGTGTTATCATGAAAGACAAAAGACAGTGAGACTGATCAATTGGGTCAAATGTCAAAATGAGGTATGTCCAGAAAAATGTCCATTGAAATTGGGACTAGAGATAATTCAATAAGCATTAGTTTCAGTGGGGTGGTTGGAAAGGAAGCCAGACGGGAATGAATCAAGAAATCAATAGAGGGTGAGGCAATATAGATGGCATGTGTAGAACACTCTTTTGAAAAGGCTGACTATAAGTGCAAGCAGAGAATTATAGGGTCTCATTAAAAGGTAAGGGAGGGGAAGAGGAGATAATGGAAAGAAAATCCCTAAGAAAATTGAAGGTAAGGGACTGTTTAGCTTCTTACTATTTCATCTTCACATAATGAACAGTCAGATGGATTTTGACCTGCAGAAATAGTACTAACCAGAATTAGAACAATCCTCTTCCTAAGCTCTTAAAACTTGATTGAGTGTCCCTCCCTATGTGCTCACACTGTACCCTGTACCTATGACATCTTGATTATTAATGAGAAAATGTCTGCCACAGGGTGAAGAAGCAAACAAAACAAAACAAAACAACCCCAAACAAAAACCCTGGGAAAGGATGAAATATACAGCATTATCATTATCGGTAGTTGCCTCTAGGTGGCAAGATAACACATAGTTTTATTTATGCTTCATGCTTTTCAGAGCTATAATCACACATTCATCTATAATGAGAACTTTTTCTTTTATACAGTTTTTAAGGTAGAAAACAGTAGTCCCTGAGCCAAAGGGCATGCATCAAATTAAGAACAATACTGTCGGAGTTCCCATCGTGCTCAGTGGTTAACGAATCTGACTAGGAACCATGAGGTTGCTGGTTCGATCCCTGCCCTTGCTCAGTGGGCTAAAGATCTGGCGTTGCCGTGAGCTGTGGTGCAGGTTGCAGACGCGGCTCGGATCCTGCATTGCTGTGGCTCTGGCATAGGCCGGCGGCTACAGCTCCGATTTGGCCCCTAGCCTGGGAACCTCCATATGCTGCGGGAGTGGCTCTAGAAATGGCAAAAAGACAGGAAAAAAAAAAAGAACAATACTGTCTAAACAAATGCCTTGGATTGGCTGCTGTCTGCTCTTGAAGTTTCTTTCCTATACCTTATGCTGTTTAAATCTTGAAGTATGGCACACAGCAAGCATTCAACATTTATTGGTTTATTATTGGTAGATTAAGAAAGGCTGCACACATATACGGGAGTGTGAATGAATCAAAGCCAGCCTAAAATTCCCACTGAAATCATGGAAAAGCATTATGGGGGTTTTTAAGCAATGCTTTAGAGAACACTAAACTCCAATGTCCTACAAATACAAAGCATAATACTTGATTATATTTGCCTTTTGTCTCTCTGCAGTTTCTCAAAGTAAATTCAGGTGAAAAACGCCCAGACCATGCATCCATCATGTCAGGCAACAGCAAGGTGAATCTTGAAACCCAGCCTACTATTCACCATTTGCTTAGAGGCAGAAACATCACCATTAACTGATTTCTTAAAGGGGATACCACTTGATTATGAGGCCTTTCCATCCAGCTATTATTTACATTAATACCAATCAAACAAATATTCTAAGAACCACTTACCATCATAATAGCAACAAATAACATTTACTGACCAACTAGAATGCATTCCCTCTAATACTTTTAACATGGAGGTGAAGATCATCCCTGGTTTTCTGAGGACAAGAGTAGCCACATACCAAGCAAGTGGTAGAACCTAGATTCAAACTAAATTTGCTCCACGACTCCACAGTACACAAAATGTCTATATGCACAGTCCACCCTGCTACCTCCTGCTATGGACACTGATATCCTTATCCTCGGCTACATAAAACATGGCCCTGAGGATTGCTGACCTAGATTTTACTGGACACTGATGATAAGACGTAATAATAAAGCAACTGAGGAATAACCTTTACTCGTCAAGCCAAATTTGAAAATAGTCTACTGAAATACCTTGACAGGGTCTCTCCTTCGAAATCTGAAAACACTATACCTCAGATCTAAGTTTTTAGGCTCGCTCTTGGTGCTTTTCTCTACCGCAGTATACTCATAATAAGGGAAGAGATACAGAGGAGGAGGAGGAATGTGAAACCTCCAACACTGACTGACTATGGAGGTAAGAATGGTGTTTGAGACCATGCCTCCTACACATCTACCCTATAGATCTGGGGAGCTGTAGAACCAGGAATTATCCTTCTGGTCATTACTCCCAATTACTTAGAGTGAGATACACTGGCAACAAAAGAATTAAGGCAAAAAAATATGCCTCACTGAAGTTGTAAATCAGTTTTGCCAATAGAGAGGAAATGGCAGCATGCCAAGAAGCCCTTCCTAGCATTCCCAAAGAAAAAAAAAATAAAAACAGTAATGCCTGCATGAAAGTTATGCTTATTAAAGAGGAGAGGAAGAGACTCCTTGCCTATACATTTTTGGTGCTCTGGAATAATCTTAGTCTACCCTTTAAGGATGGTTTCTCAGAGTTCCTGTTGTGGCTCAGTGGCTTAAGAACCAAACATAGGTTTGTCTGTGAGGCTTGACTCCTGGTCTCGCTCAGTGGGTTACGAACCTGGCATTGCTGCAAGCTGCAGGTTGCAGATGCGGCTTGGATCCAGCATTGCTGTGGCTGTGGCCCTAAGCCAGCAGCTGCAGCTTCGATTCAACCTCTAGCCCAGGAACTTCCATATCTGGCCATAAAAAATAAAGAATGATTTCTCTCCCATCCCCTTCCTTAATTGTGGCTGGATTTGGTGCAAAAGATCAATTATAACAATGACTGGTTGGTTATTCTCCATCTCACCTTATCCAATTTCAAAGATGGAAGTATTTTTTCAGTCTTGTCCAGCTCTAGCAGAAAATTAAGACATCAGCCTTTAAACTAACACTCTCTCTTGAATTGTCAACAACTTAACCACACAAAACCCTCCCAATAACAGGTGAACGTCACCCAGAAGAGCCACAGGTAGCATTCGGTGAGTTCAGGAAAATACATGTCAAAAGTCAGAGGTAATTAAAAAATATCTTAAAAATAATTTACTTAGGGAGTTCCCTGTTGGCCTAGCAGGTTAAGGATCTGGCATTGTTACTGCTATGGCACGGATTTGATCCCTGGCCTGGGAACTACCATATCCTGTGGGCATAGCGCCCAAAAAATGTATTTAAAAATTAAATCTGGAGTTAGCAACCCTGGCTGTGCAAAATCAAATAACACTTAATTTGAAAACGAAAAATATCTGGCCATACAAATTATCTGACTCAATAGATATGAGGTGAGAACCTTCTCTTTTTTTCAAGATTTCACAGGTGATTTGGCTGCATAGCCAGACTTGAGAGTCAATTAATATCTGTTAGATATTAATTATGCTTTGCCAATCTGTGATTCATTTAGGAATTTGCTTTAAAATAATGAGAGAGGGGAGTTCCTGTCGTGGCTCAGTGGAAACAAATCTGACTAGGAACCACGAGGTTGCGAGTTCGATCCCTGGCCTTGCTCAGTGGGTTAAGGATCTGGTGTTGCTGTGAGCTGTGGTGTAGGTTGCAGACGCAGCTCGGATCTGGCATTGCTGTGGCTGTGGTGTAGGCTGGCAGCTGTAGCTCCGATTTGTCCCCTAGCCTGGGAACCTCCGTATGCCGCAGGTGCAGCCCTAAAAAAGCAAAATAATAATAATAATAATAATAATAACAATATGATGATGATGATGATGATGATGATGAGGGAGGGAGGGAGTGGGATATAAATAAAATAAGTATAGCCATGTGTTGACAACTGTTGAGGCCAGGTAACAGGTACATGGGGATTCATTATACTATTTTCAAACTTTTATGTGTTTGAAGATCTCATAAATTAAAAATATTTTAAATTATGACTTTATCCTACTAGATCCCTCCACTCCCTCCTCACACTGCTGCCAGAGCAATCTCCCTCAAACTCAGAATCTACCTACATCCAACATCCAAGACCCCTAGGACCCTTACCTAACCATCATCCAAGACCTCTAGGACCCAGTCCCTCTTACCAGGGCCATGACATTACATAATATTCCTCTCGGCTTCCCACATGCTTTACCCATGTTAAGCTTTTTACAGTTTCCCTACCATTCAAGACCTTTGATACCTTGACTCAAATTGTTCTCTCTGCCAATGGGTGCTCCCTGCATATCCCCTAAAGCTCAGTCTAAATGTCACTTACCTTGTCAAGCCTTTCAGCTGTTCCCTCCCCCAGAGTAAAACTCATCACTCCTTCGTGTCCCCACTGTATCTTGCATATACCCTTAATCAACACACCTCTCTTTACAATTTCCCCACTGGAGTGAGATATGCATGAGTGGGACTTTGTCTATTTATCTTTGCATTCCTGTTGCCAGCATAGGAGCTGTCACTTAGTAGATTAATAAATGAATGAATGACTACCCAGTAAATGTTTAACAAAGCTAAAAAAATCCAATCAAGTCATGTTTTGGAGACATTTTCAACTGAGAAAACCAATCTATAAGATTCATTCAATCTGTACCTTTCACTCAATAAATAGCTATGAATATACTATATGCAGGGCATTGTAATAGTATGAGATGGCCAGGTGTAAATCAGAGAAAAGGGAAGATTAGAAGCAATGGTATTATAAGAGCAACAAAAGCCAGTACACAAAAACAAACAGTTAAATTACAACTTCCTAGTGGTCAAAGCAAAGCCAGAAACACAATCAATTATAAGATCAACACAGTATATAAAGATAAATCCTTATATAAGGCCAACCATAATCCTCTTCCTTTTTAAAAAATGTGGATTATTAGAGATTAAAGTTGCATAAAGCAGAGTACACCTTTAGTAAAAGTGAAACAATTAGCCCAGCTTCCACCTTTGGGCATAGTGCTTTGGTCTAGAAATATATATCCTAGGAAATGTAAGAACAAACAACAGCAATTTGGAATCCTCTTATAATGAATGATATGTGGAGAAATATCTAGATTCCTTCATGTTCTATATTGAAGGATCACTATAAAAATCCCAAAATTCTACAGAAAAATTTCACATATATATTTTCCTGAGAAGATAGTTGATAGCCTTCTTTGGCTTCTTAAAGAGATCTGTGACCTGAAAAAATTAGGAACTATCACCCCACAGAAATATCTCCAAAACACTTTTGCTTAGCCACTACAATGCTTTCACTTTCATTTATGAAACAGAGGCATATGGTATTTCCCCTGAAGCCACATGACAGGCCACTATCAAAAAACAATAAAGACGGTAGAGGAAACCAAAGAAAAAGAATTCCCATTCTTTTGCATTATTCGGCTCCAATTCTCTCATATTCCTAGGCTTATAAAGAAATACACAGCATCTCTAAAATTAAGCCTCCCCTATGGAAGGGGGAATTCTGTATTCTTGGATAAAATCCTCTAGTTCTCTGTCCTGAAGAAAGGCAGAGAAAGCAAAATCTTTTTATTAAAAAGCTAGATTAAGTACATTTCTAAATAAAAGCAAGGTTTTAATGACAAAATATTCTGACAAAAGATATATCTATATGAGAGGAGGAGAGAACTCAGTAATGTATTTACCTGCTTCCATATATGTGGATTATTGTTTTAAATTTCAAGACAGAAACTGAGAAATACTACTGGAAGAAAGTAAAAATGAAGTAGACGACAAAAGAAGAATGGAAGGGCCTGGGAGTCAGACAGGCTGGGCTTAAATTCCATTTACTAGCTGTATAATCTCAGACATGTTACTATCTTTCTCTGAGTCAGTAACCTCTTAGAAATAAACAACAGAGGGAGTTCCCATCGTGGCTCAGTGGTTAATGAATCCTACTAGGAACCAGGAGGTTGTGGGTTCGATCCCTGGTCTCGCTCAGTGGGTTAAGGATCCGGCGTGTTGTAAGCTTGCAGACAAAAGCTGGATCTGGCGTTGCTGTGGCTCTGTCGTAGGCTGGCAGCTGCAGCTCCAATTGGACCCCTAGCCTGGGAACCTCCATATGCCGTAGATGCGGCCCTAGAAGAGCCAAAAACAAAACAAAACAAAACAAAAACCCAAAACAACAGAGACTAACTCATAGGATTGTGCCTGGCAAAGAGTAAGTCAATTATTTGTTTTATTTCTTTTAGCTCCAGATTAATCTAAGGGCCAACAATTTTATGCTGGATCCCTTTTCTCTCTCTCTCTCTCACATACACGCCCCCACCCCCACACACCTGAGAGCCAAAAAAGCTGTTCCCCCTCAGCCTTTCTACATGTTATCTGCATAAGAAGAACATAAGGAATATATTAATCTCCAAACTGTTAGCTTTAAGTACTGACATAAACTCAACTTTGTAGACAAGACTAGGAAGCTCCAGGTCTTGTTCTCAGTCAGTTGTAGTTCTCCAAAGGTTAAATAATCTACTAAATAATGTTTAGGCAATGCCACTTAAGATTCAGAAATTCTAAGTGTATCTCAACTATCTTGAGGTACTTTAAATTAATTGACTAAAGACAAAGATCCTTTTACATGGTTAAAAGAAAAAGTTATTTATAACAATTATCAGCATAGCAGCAAACTCCTTTCAGTATGCTGAGAATTCCAACTTCACAGGTTTGTTATGAGGATCAAATTAGTTCATTGATAAAAAAGCTTTAAAACAAAGACTTTAGAAAAAGACTATGTCCCAACATACAGACAGAACTAGCGCTGAGTAAATTTAACACCACCACATACAGCCTGGCACATAGTCCTTTCCAATGTTCTTTAAATAAACCAAACAAAGTGAACATTCTGCTGCTTTAAAACATTTACAACTTGAAAGGTATTTGCTAAAAATGAAGGAATGGTATGCAAAGGTACTCTGGTTCCTTGCCACAAACTGACTTTGTGACTTTAAAACAATGTGAGCCTCCAACGTAGGTAAAATTGAAATATGGTAATTAAGATCCCTTAAAACATTATCTATAACACTATGCCTTCAGTTCAAGATAATTGTTAAAAGCATTAAACATGAACAACTTGAATTATTCTCAAAAGCTAAAAAGCAAAAAGTAACCAACCCAGTTTCCTACCTGGCACAAACTCCAACTCAAAAGAAAAAAAACCAAGCTGGAAGTTCCTGTTGTGGCTCATCAGTAACAAGTCCTACTAGTATCCATGAGGATGCAGGTTCAATCCCTGGCCTCGCTCAGTGGGTTAGGGATCCAGATTGACATGGCTTGGATTGGGTGTTGCTGTGGCTGTGGCAGAGGCCAGCACCTATGATTCTGATTGGACCCCTAGCAGAGAACTTCCATATGCCACAGGTGCACCACTAAAAAGCAAAAAACAAATGAAAAACTATTAAAAGTATTAGAAGATAATTCAGGGAAATATTCTTGGAATCTTGGCAAAGAAAATATCTTCCAATGTATAACTGAATCACTTTTGTTGCACAGCAGAAATTAGCACAACATTGTAAATCAACTACAATACAACTTTAAAAAAATGAAAGATGTGCACCACAGAAACCATAAATGAAAGAACCAACTACATAAAAATTCCAAACCATAAACATAAAAAATATCTGCAACAGGAAAAAGGGTTAATATTTCTAATATACAAAGAACTCCCCAAACTAACTCAGACAAATAATCCAACTGAAAACCAAGTAAAGGGGAACTTTGCAATTTGTAGAGGATATAAACATTTGTCTAATCTTACTAGTAATTTCAAAATGCTAATCAAAGGGAGGAGATGCCATTTCTTACTCATAAGACTGGTTAAAATTAAAAGGATCAACGGGTGGAGAAGGGCATTTACAAACACTGTGGTGGAAATGACAATTCAATATAGCCTTACTGGAGGTTATTTTGGCAGTACCTATCAAAAAATTAAATGGGTAATTAAACCCACCCTTTGACCCAGAATGAATTCTACTTCTAAGGCTCAACAACAGGGAATGATTAAGTTATAGCAGACCCATGCTTGGGATGCAATGCAACCATTAAAAAGAACAGACTATATGTATGACTGGGTCACTTTGCTGTATAGCAGAACTTGATACAACATTGTAAATAAATTATACTTTAATAAAATTTTTAAAAATTAAAAATAAAATTTACAAAAGAGAATGGAGTCCTGCTGTATGTTCTAACATAAAAGGAAGGGAAGTAAAGATGAGCTTTAGAAAACATCACTTTTTTTTTTTTTTTGGTCTTTTTGCCTTTTTGAGGGCCGCTTCCCACGGCATATGGAGGTTCCCAAGCTAGGGGTCCAATCGGAGCTGTAGTCACCAGCCTACGCCAGAGCCACAGCAACGCGGGATCCGAGCCGCGTCTGCAACCTGCACCACAGCTCACGGCAACACCGGATCCTTAACCCACTGAGCAAGGGCAGGGACCGAACCCGCAACCTCATGGTTCCTAGTTGGATTCGTTAACCACTGCGCCACGTCGGGAACTCCAGAAAACATCACTTTAAGTTGAAAGATTTACAAGCAGAAAATTTAGTCCCATCTATAGGTTTACAGCCTTGATAAATATGCATGAAAACATGCAGCATCGAATTGTCCCATGAAAGAGCCCCAGGCTGATCTCAAGTTGAAAAGTAACAATCATAAACAAAAGGGCAAAAGAAACTGAGCTTTCTTTGGACTTTCTCATTTACCCTTATACTCCCTTAAATTTTCCTCACTTGGGGGGGAAATAAAACAAGGGGGCCACTTATCTTGCATTTCTATGGATGACACCTACTGGCACATTTAGAAATAAATTCAACTTTCAGCAAAGATATAGATAGCATAGGAGAAACATACCAGACTAAGTAACCTGATTTCAATGGCCAATACCACTACCAAGCAGCCATGTTACTTTGGGCAGGTCATTTCTCCTAAATGTACACCTATAAAATAAGGAGTTTGATATGGATAATACTAAATATAAGAGTTTTATTCAGCTCCTTTGTTGGACATGGAGAAGACTACCATTTTTAAAGCCAATGGTAATTTGTATTGCTAGAGGTAGATATTTGAATTCACCCATGCAGGTAGTTTGCCCTTGCTTTTAAAAAAGCAAAAATCTAAAATGCTCTATGTAAAAGGCTGTATTCAAGTGACATCTGTACCTCTCCAGACTATACTTCCTTTTAAGGCTGGCCTCACCAAGGTAGCTAAGGAAATTTGAGGAGCAGAGAACTAGAGCCCCAGATTATGTCAAAAGACTGCAAGGCACTCTAAGATGGAGAGGAGTCAAGCCAACTCCTGCCAAATATGGCAGCAGTTATGGGTGTGAGAAAGGTTATCTATAGAAATGATACTGGATATATCCAGGTTTATGCTCTTAGACTAATATATCAACCCTGAGGTGTTGTCATTCTGTAAAGTAACATGGACTTTATGCTAAAGATATCACAGTGAATAACACAGGTTGTCTTTCTAAAGAGCAATTCAGCAACAAGTATCAGAAGTCTTACATTTTGAATTCCAGTCCTGGAAATTTCTTAAGGGAATACACATGTATGTCACAAAGATTTCTGTTAGGATGTTCCTATATTACTTTCCTTTATTCAACACTTATTTATTACCAAATGCCTATTAGGAGGCATTGTCTCTGTTTTTTTCCTTTTTGGCTGCCCCGCAGCATACGGAGTTCCCGGGCCAGGGATCAGATGCAGTTGCAACCTACACCACAGCTGAGGCAACACCAGATCCTTAACTCACTGTGCCTGGGCAGGGACTGAACCTGCATCTCAGCGCTGCAGAGATGCTGCCAATCCCATTGTGCCACACCAGGAGAGAACTCCTAGGAAACACTTTTTAATATCACAAAAAACTAGGACTTAAAAGGTTTGAACATAGGGAATTGGCTATAAAATTGTAACTCATGCATACAATAGAATATAATTTAGTGATTAAAACATTATAGAAGTACATAGTGTGACAGGGAACAGAGGTAAATATATTAGGTGAGAACCAAATTTTAAAATAAGATTTCTATATTGGTTTGGATAAATAGATAAAAAAAGAGACAATTTGGGAACTGAGGAAATCTGAATATGGACTACATATAATATTAAGAAAAAGAACAAATTTCCTAGTTGTGATAATGGTAATGTGGTTTTGTAGGTACTTTTTAAGACATGCATACTGAAGGATTTAAGGATGAAGTGTTATTCTTACTTGTTTCAGAAAAAAATTAAACATGCAAATGTATATATAAATCACATAGGGTAAATTCTTAAAAATTGTTGGACATAGCTGATGATATACGCATTTTTATGTTTAAAAACTAATAAAAATGTAGAAGGTATCAATTTTCAAAAATAGTATTTTTAAAAAATATATATGTTTATGCTACACAGGCATAAAGTAAAGCCTTGGAAGAATATACTGTGCACCACCATGTTAACAGTATTTGCCTCTGAATGGTAGGATTTGGGGAGATTTCTGTGCTTATCTGTACTTTTCAACAATAAGTTATGTATACTTCTATAATCATGAATTTTTATTACTTAAAAATAGCTAAAAAGTTCCATTCCCCAAGCATTCTTATTAAATGATTTTGCAACTCTAAAATCGTATGCAAATTTAATCTTATATAATAACAGACTGTTGTGTGGACATCACATAGTATCTGAATTTCTACTTACATGAGTAATTTATACCATTCTCACAGTATAAAAATTCAAGCAATTCATGGTAATGATTGCAGGGAGGAGGGGAATGCTGGTTTAAAGTATTATTACACCCCCCCAGGACTTGAGGCAAAAATAAATGTTATAAATGATAAGTTGGAGTTCCTGCTGTGGTACAGTAGGTTAAGAATCTGACTGCAGCAGCTCAGGTTGCTGTGGAGGTGCGGGTTCAATTCCAGGCCTGGCACGGTGAGTTAAAGGATCTGGCATTGTGGCATTGACTCAGATTCAATCCCTGGCCCAAAACCTCCATATGCTGAGGGTGCAGCCGTTAAAAACAAAATAAAACAAAGCAAAAAAGAAAAATGGGGGAGGGAGGAGGTAGGAAAAGGTTTTTGCTATATTATTCTTGGTACTGTTCAATACATTTACAATTTCTAATAAACAGAAATGCAAACATTATAAAAAAGTTGACCATTCCTCCCAAATAAACTCATCGGTTTACTCTAGTTTAAAAAAAATATACGAACAGTACCACATAGTATATACTATAGTGCGATTTGCCAAAATTACCTCCAAAATAGCCATATTAATTTGCACCACTTGTGAGCAGTATTACAAGACCAGACTATTCTGTATTTTTGCCATGACTTGATATTACCAAAATATTTTTTGCCAATCCAATGGTTTTAAAAGATCTCATTTTAATTTGCATTTCTGATATTCAGTTTGAGTATCTTTTCTTGTTACTGGAAATTTTTACTTTTATTTAAAATTTTTTTCTATTACTTTTATTTGTTTTTTAGGGCCATACCTGCAGCATATGGAAGTTCCCAGGCTAGGGATTCAATTGGGAGCTGTGGCTGCCGGCCTACGCCACAGCCATACCAGACCTGAGCTGTGCCTGTGACCTACACCGCTGCTCACGGCAACGCCAGATCCTTAACCCACTGAGTGGGGCAAGGGATTGTACCTGTGTCCTCATGGATACCAGTTACCAATGAGCCACAACAGGAACTCCCTGGGAATTTTTAGTTCCTATTCTGGGAAAAGTCTGCTCCTAATTTTCTACTGGATTTATTTTTTAAATTTTACTCTTATCATTAAGATGGGAACCAACCAACCAAAATGCTAATGGTAACTGAGTATCATTGTGGGAGCAGGAATCTTTTCCCAAAACAGGAACATTTTCTAGTTTTTTCCCTAAATTTAGTTAACTAGAAATTAGAAAATGGGGATAAAGTGAGTTAAAAAAAAATCCTCTTGGACCAAAATATTACTTCCAGGGTACTCTACTATAGGAATTGAAAACACTCTTAAAGACTCATAAAATCTAGCTTGAAGAGGGAGTTCCCTTGTGGCACAGTGGGTTAAGGACCCAGCACTGTCACTGCAGCAGCCTAGGCCACCGTTGTGGCATGGGTTCAGCCGCTGGCCCAGGAACTTCCACATGCCACACGTATGACCAAAACAACAACAACAAATCCTAGCTCAAAGAAATAAAACACATCTAAAGTACAAGTCTTATGAGAAAATGAAATAACAGTTCAAAGAAACTATTGATTCTTCTGGGATACATTTAATTTAAGTAACTTCATTTGTATAGTATTTTTGAGTTGATGGCATACTTTGTATCTTGTTAACCCTAACAAAATTCTGTGCGACATTCTCTGACACCCTCCTATAAACTGCTATAGCACATCTTGTTCACTCATGTTATTGTGCTGATTCCCTTGATTATGATTTACAAGTCTCCCTCCTCTAGTAGACCACGCTGCCCTCCATTCTCCGGTTTCTCAACTGTGTGTTCCCAGTATCTGCACTACTGAGTATATTCTCAAATATTTGTTGAATGAATATCATCATTCTCATGTAAAGGATGAGGAAACTGGCTCAATGATGATGCAATTTGCCCCAAGTTAACACAGCTTTTAAGTATCTATTTTATGTAAATTATAATTGCCTTATCTTTATACGGTACTCTATAATTTAAACATTTTCAATACATCTCACTTTAGTGCTCACAGCAACCTATGAAGCAGACTTTTTGATTATGATTTTATAGATAGGAATGAAAATTTAGCAATAAACCCCAGGCCCAGTCAAATCCTACTTTATATCAAGTATAGCTGTCTTTTTACATATTTGAGAGATCACTAACTGTGTACAGGAGCCTCTATCTTTATGTAGCAAATATCCTGGGGGTGGTAGAGGGGAGGGAAGGGGAGGAAGAAGGCGAAAGGAAGACAGTTAAAGCAACAGGACAGAAACTGGAGACCAGGTGTGTGTAGGTCCATCTAAAGACCATAAACTAACTGATATGGCGGTGTCAACCGCATGTGCCACTCTGAAATCCAATCTTGGCCCAAAAGTTTTTCTTGATATTACCCTGTATTCATAGAAGACAACTGCATGCTTTCTCACACTCAGCAGTCTCAAAGGCTGGGAAGGGATACAGAGGTAAGGAAGGCTTTGAGAAACAATAGACGGGTTATATCACGTACAGACAAAGCACAAGAAGAAATGATAACACAAAGAAAAAGGAACTTTAAGCATGATCTCACATACAGTTCTAAATTGGACTGTGAGTTTCTCAAGGGCAGAGACTAGATCTCATTTATTTTATGTCTTTAAGCTCCTTGCACTTAGAAGCCCTCAGTGAATGCTTACTGAAGAGACAATGTGAGAGGGGAAAAAAAAGATATAATATTAACCATAACAACAACAAAACTGGTTTCCAATTTATTGAGCACTTACTATGTGTCATATGCTATATTTTATATAAGATATGTTAAAAGTACTACTCAAGTATGTTAATAGTTATGATACTATTACCATTAGGAAGACTCATGTTACTAAGCTTCAGCAGAACCTTGAACTGAACAAACTAAAACAATAGGGGGCCATGTAGCTGGAGGGTGGGAGATCAAGGCAATCAATGTATTGCACATCACCACAGAACTGGGTTAAGAGCCTTCAGAGGGTATGCTTGTGACTCCCAAGGCTTGGCAAAGTGAAAAGCTACTCTGGTGAAACATTCAGTTGTCTCTGGCCAGAGCCTTAGCCCCTAAATGATCAGAGAACAAATACCATTCCTCCCTAACCACAGACCTGAAGGGTCCAGACAGGCTTTGCTAACTGGTTACTTCCCATCATCAGTTACTTCCCATCTTTGAGGTGCTAGAGAGATTGAGTGAAATAGTATGTGAAAGAAATTACCATCTAATGACTATCTACAGTATACTAACACCTTATTTTTTCTCAATAACCCCACAAATAAGGCAATTAATAGGTTATTAAGTTAACTTGTCCAAAGGGACAGAACTAGTTAAGTTGCCAGAAAAAAAATTTTAAAAGAGCATTTATTCCTCCTTTCTTATATAAACTCTATCACTTATGAAATTATTCCAGCTGATATAGGAAAAAATGATAGCGTTAGAACACTATTTTGCAACTCCCAATGAATTAATAATGTATCTAAGCTTTGGGCAGCAGTGGTTGTTAACATCAAAAAAATAAAAATTAAAAAATCCAAGACACCACTCCAACCTAACAAATGAGAATGAACACATGAGCACACCACCAATAACTTTGCAGAAGAGAATGAACCTGAATTTATAAAGCTTCTGGATATCAATTTTCAAGAAATACTGAGGACAGAAGAACACGTTGAACTGTACTGAATGAGTATGCAATCAGTAAAATTCAGACCGTGGGAAACTCTAGAGATCAAACAGCCTGAGTTCTTCAATAGACAAAGTATGAAGAAAAGGAAGAAAGGTAAGCTACAGATACTTAAAGACAAACCGAATTTTAAAAAATGGACAAAGTAAACTACACTGTCCAGGGATGCACACTTGTAATGATAAAACCCTAACAATGCAAAGAAGTGACTACAATAAAGTCAGAATAGTAGTTACTATCCAGAGGGAGGGAGAATGCTATCATAGGGATGGGCACATGGAGGGACTTCTAGGGTGACAAGCAAAATTCTAGTTCTTGACTTGGGTAGTGGTAATACAAGTGCTTTAAAATAATTAATCTATAAATTTGTTGGGGGGAGTGATTTTCATATCTGTATTTTTTTAATAATAAAAGGAAAATATTTTAATCACATTAAAGCCACTAATATATGGTAAGACTCCATTTGTATGAAATGCAGAATAGACAAATCTATAGACATAAAGTAGATTAGCGGTTGCCAGGCACTAGGGTAGGTGGGAGAAAGGAGAAGGGGTCAGACTAACAAACATTGGGTTTCTATCCTTTAAGGTGTTGAAATGTTCTAAAACTGACGTAGTAATTAATGGTCATACAACCATGAGCATACTAAATAAAAACCGCTGTACACCTTTTTTTTTTTTTTTTGGTCTTTTTAGGGCTGCACCCATGGCATATGGAGGTTCCCAGTCTAGGAGTCGAATCAGGGCTGCAGCTGCTGGCTTACACCATAGCCACAGCTACTCGGGTTCCAAGCCACAGCTGCAACCTACACAACCATAGCTTACTGCAATGCCGGATCCTTAACCCAACTGAGCGAGGCCAGGGAACAAACCTGCATCCTTATGGATACTAGTCAGATTTGTTTCCACTGAGCCATGATGGGAACTCCAAAACTTCTGTACACTTTAAATGGGTTAACTCTATGTGAATTATACCTCAATAAAAGTGATAATAAAAGTCTAAGACACCCCACAATTAAGCCAAGACACACATTTAAAATAAAACTGGGGTGGAGTCTGAAAAATGTGCATTTCTGACAAGTTTCCAGCTGATGGTGCCTCTGCTGATTCTGGGAACCACATTTTTTGAGAACCACTGTAACAAAAGGCTTCAAAACTGCTTCTGGCTGAAGGTGGTACTAATCAGCACTGGAGAGTCAAGCGTTTTACTCAGGGACTGGGAAATAGTCCTGAATAAAAAGTTAACACTTTGTGCTAAGCACTGTTCTATTCCACTGGTTCCCCGACCGAATCTCCTTTGGAACTTGTTGGAAATGCATTATCTCAGGGCCCTTCCCAGACCTATAGAATCAGATACTCTGGGGGTGGAGCCCAGCAACCTGTGTTTTAGCAAGCCTTGTAGGTGATTCTGATGTTCCCTGAAGTTTCAGAACCATTGTTCTAAGAACTTTACATGCATTAACTCAGCTACACATCTCCAAAACCCTATGAGGTAGGTAACACTATTATTACTATTTTACAGATTAAAAACTGTGACACAGAGGTGAAATAATTTGCACAAGATGACACAGCTGGAAAGAAATGGAGTCAGAACTTGAACCCAGGGAGCCTGGGCTCTTAATCACTGTGCTGAAAGATCTGTCCATCTACACGAACTCAATCAGCAGAATGCAGTAAATAAAGAATTACACTAGTAAGTTTTAAAAAAAAGCAAAGATGAGGAGAAATACGACTCACTATATAAAGACAGGCAAATAAGCAAATAATTGCAGCAAATAATGTAATCATTAAAGCAATCTCCCAAATGTGTTCCGAAATATAAGGAGCCACCAAATACAATATACCGAGTATTTTCAGACCAATTATCTCTGGAACCTAATTATAAAGACTCAAAATCTGTGTTATGCTAAAGATGGTACATAAATTCATGGCAGTATGTTCACACTTACCAATCTTTAAAATCTAAATGATTATACTAAAAACTCATTCCAGAACAATTTGCATCTCCCTACTCCTGGTCTCTTTTAGTCACTACTTAAAGATTACCGAAAAGGAAAAACTGTTTTCTTTCAACATCTAAGATCATACAATCAGAATTTTAGAGTTGAAAAAATTTTCACATTCACCTAGTCCAATCAGCAATCCAAACTGAATCAATCTACAATACTAAACTCCATTTAAAGATACATTCATAAGAAGCTAAAAGAAATCCCAATTTGCCGTAAAATCACATTCTGGAACCAATCCATGTCACCACTGTAATTTTTAAAGCCAAATGATTAAAACTTTTTAAGGGAATTAAAAGTTGAAAATGCTCAGGTTTTAACAGCCTGAACAAAACCTACACTTGTTTACTCATAGAAAAACACTCCTTCACTATCTGAAAGTGTTTCTATAACCAAGCTGGTCAACAAGTACATCGAGTTTCAGCAACTCGGCCCCTATGACACATCAAATGAGAGCGCTTCCAAAGAATCTTGTGAGCTGAGTTATCCCTGACATTAACATATAAACATCTGGTAACCCATCATTGAAGAAACGAGTCAGAGAACAATACAGCAAAACACCCAACTGCTTGTGACTATCAACCTTACAGATAATGAAATCATTGTAAAGCAGCCAAATATGGTTACAGCTACACATCACATTTTCACAACTTAAGTCAAACTGCAAGAGAGGTTAACATGGAATGCGAAGGGCAAATACTTTCAAAGCAACCGATTTTGGCATTTCAGTAATACTTTGAATCCATGGTTGAAAACACAAAACAAAAGGGGAAAAAGGCAACAGAATTTCCATTGTAAACTTGTAACTCTGGAAACAATTCAAATACTGAAATGCCTACTGTGTGCAATGGTCTGTCCCCAAAATCTACAATTACCCTAGTTTCACAAACTCAGGATTAGAAGGTTTAAAGGAATTTTGTTCAAACTTCCAAAGCAGAGAAAATTCAGGATAAAGGTAAATATCTAATCACTTTACATAATGGGCACACATTTTTTTTGTTGTTGAACTAATGAATGGATTTCACTTCTTTTATACTTAGTAAATTTACAACTAAGGATCTAATTTCTCCCTTAATGAACAAAGAACTGAAAAGCCTGAACTCATCATGATTCACTGCAGCGGTAATTCACAATCATATTTCATCTAAATACCTCAGAAACTTTAATTCATGACCTCTAATCCTCTCTGGCCCTTCAACTTGGAATTACACTCATTTTAAAGGTAGGCACAAGTGGCCCTGCTCTGCCCACTTGTGCTTAAGTCAAAGGCTGGCTGGAGCATATATGTCTAACTTCCATTCACAATTTCGACCATGGAAGGGACATTAACAGTGGATCCAATGCTGAACAAGGAAATAAATGAACAGCTTAAAGGACTCTATGCTGGGGAACAGCATTTTCAGAAGAAATAAAATGAAAAAATAACAACAGAAAAACTGTATTTGTGTTTAACAGGTAGCAGGAAAATCAGGATATAAGTGGAAGCTCTCAAAAATTGTTTAGTATTGCCATTTCAAAAACTATATTACAGCCAAAGGAACTCATCACTAAGTCTTAATAGCTTAGAAGTTATGGATCAGAGCAGCTGAGATACCAACATCAAAAGAATAAAAAGCAACTTTATAAGATAGTATAAAAATAACTAAACCACCTAAGGAAATTGAAACCATGGTGAAAAACCCCAAAGGCACAATCAGGTCATTATCTAGGAAACATTAGCTTCTTCCACAAGGAGGCCTACTTTTCATGTAGAGCCGTAAGCAGGGCCAAGACATGGGACTGAAGTCAGGTATCAATTAAATCAGACTCTGCCACAGAAAAAGGAACCCATGACTAGTTATTTTGGGATAGTGCTTAAGCCAGCAGTATCAACTCCAACTGGGATAGAGGAGATTATTGCCATTGTTCCATTATAATGGGGTCCTCCAAGGTCTTTAACTTAGCAAGAATGGGTTAGATACCACTTTGAGAATGTAATCACCAAATGTGGGGGAAACTCTTTAGGGCAATTTCTTCAACAAATAAATCAGAAGAAAAAGGGAAGGAACCTACAGATTAAAACAGATTTAAGAGGTATCAATCCTCCTTTGTGATAAATGGATTTTCTCTGGATCCTGATTCAAACTAAAATTTGAACAAACAAAATTTAAAATATTTGCTATTTTAAAAAGTCAGTTAATTTTTTGAGTTGTGGCAATGGTTCTGAAGTGATATTTAAAAGTATATATACAAGTATTTTGCAAATAGAAAGAAAATGCCAGCAGGGGTTTATGTCAAAATAATATAAGGGGTAGGGAGTGAGGGGTTGGAGTAGAGTACAGGTAAAAAGTAAAGGCTGCAAGTTGGTAACTGTTACAGCCAATGATGGGTACACAGGGGATCCTTATATTATCCAATTTTTATATGTTTCAAAATTCCAAAAAGAATTAGACATAATATCTTGCAATTTTATTTTCTGAATGATACTTAAGGTGATTTTAAAAATCATGTAACAGAGAGAACTCATTTAAATTTTAATTTAGTAATGAGCTGCATTTAAACACAAGAAACAGTCAGTACCACATCAGATTCAGATAATGGAAAAAACCAAAGTAGCTCAATTACAGAACAGAAATACACCCCCCCCCCACCATCTCCATTCCAGGAAGTAAAATACAAATACTACCCAAAAAGATCCACAAAAACTAACCTAAAATCACAGCCAATCATACTCATCCTGGTGGGAAATCCCAACACTGCTCCGACAGCTTCCTGAACCTTCCTGACACCAAGTTGGTCTGCTGGTTCCTCTGGAGTGCTCAGGTCAGACTACTGGAGGACCTACAAGAAAAAAGGAGGGGGAGAGATACACAACACATTTATTAGGGTGTGAGCGAGCTAACCATTATATCAATGCTAAACATAATCACAGTTATTTCTTAAGCAATAGCCCTCACATATCAATTTGCATTTTTAGGAACTGCTTTGAGCAGTAACAAGAATTCAGAACCAAGGCTAAAGCAATTTTAATCTGACCTTGCGACAACATCCCCAAAAAACTCAATTCTGCTCTCAAGTGAAATAAAATTATAGGGAATAGTGATTATTTAATAGACAATGTTATATCCTTTCTGTGAACTGACAATAAGACAATGTTAAATTTTTAATTTTTTTGTGAAAAAAAGTACACACATAAATCATTTTTCACCTACATATGCTTTTTGGCCATACTGGGGGACAAATGACAAATACCCTGGAAACAGACTGAACTTCGCCACTGAACCTTAGACGAAGTTTTTAACTAGTATTGCTACTCCTTCCTCTCTTCTCAGAGACCAACCGAGAATAAATTAAACCTTTTAGGTCACACCTAGATTATCATTCCCAGATTTAATTCTAGTTTTGAATACAAAACTCAAATAGAGATTTAATTTCTGATCACTGCTTGACCCATTGTGAACACCAAGGCAAAATCTCAAACAGAAAGTGATCTCTTGCCCTCCAATGAAAAAAAAGGGGAAAATCCTATTACCTCCAAAGCACCTCAAACTAAATAAAGCAAACCCTAAATAAAGCACAAAACCAATGTCTGCATATAGTTAATTATGATGGTTACCCATGATAAAATTTTAATCCTACATAAACTTTTCACCATATTCCTTTTTCAAACCCCATCATCCACCCAAGGTAATTAGAAAAAAAGCATTCACTTTAATAGTGGGTCTAATTAAAATATGAACAGTGGAAAACTACATCCAAATTGAATACTTCTACTTAGTAAGAATGTTGGAAAACACAAAATGGTAAAAACACAACAGGCAGTACTGTACTAAAGGAGGGTCAGTAATTCACTTTGGAAAAGCTCGGTATCCCAAACAACCTTTCTAAAACCCCAAACCTCTTAGATAGGAATTATCCTGCTCAGGTAAGACCAAATAACATATCCCCACACTGATCTCAGGGACCAAAGAAAGGAGGTAGGGGAAAAGAGGTATGAACACTTAGGAACTAGCTAGCAGAAGTTCCCTTTCTTACTGTGAAAAGCATGGCACCAAATTTCATTACTTTTATAAAAGGTGAGTGACAAGACACATTGACTGCCTTTGAAGGAGCAAAGGAGGGAGGAGGCAAGGGATGAAACACCCCTTCCAAAAGGCAGAACATCTGGGTGTGGTTCTTGACAGAAACATTATGGCCAGTGGTCATTCCAGGATGGTGATTTTCCATTAAAATTCCTAGACTAGAAGGTTAATACAGGTGGGAAACACCTTCAAACATAGTAAAATATTGGAGATAAAAAGTTTGGCTTATGAGGGGGGAAAATATAAAAAAATGATGACTGGCCCAGAAATAAACTAAAAATGATGGCTGGCCCAGTTAAAAGAACATAAATCTCTTCTTTCCCAGGTCATAAAACTACCATATGACACAGATGCATCTGCCAACGTATCCTAAAACCAAGAAGAAGTAACCAGTTTATTGTATGTCTATCATAAGGCAAACACTTCATAGATTGTTTAATTCTAGCAACTACTATCCCATAATAAAGATGCAAACAGAATACGTAAAGTAATTTTCCCAAGGTCAGAAGGTGTGATGTGAACCCAAAGCATACAGTATATCTACCATACCAGGCTGCCTCCCTTGAGTGAGTAATGCTGGTGTCTCCTCAAGCTACGCAACACTGGGGCTAAGAGAAAACAATGTTGAATATGTAATCTAAAAAGGAAACAAATGATAGGGAATTAATTGCTATAGTAATTGTGGAATGGGGGGAGAGCAGAACAGGGTAATGATTGAGGGGCAAGAATAATCTAGCAAAGCTATTTTATTTTCTAGCACATGGAGAGGGATAAATGCAGTGGAGCCTAACGGGAGGCTATTTTCTCTCTAGGGGAGTCAGCTCCCAGAATAAGAGCATGGGGGGGGGAGGCCCGCAGGGAACAGAGTACTAAGAAATGAGAAACATGTAAGAGATGGCTAACAGCAAAAAAAAAAAAAAAAAAAAAAAAAAAAAGAGAGAGAGAGAGCGAGAGAGAGCGCGAGCGAGCGAGATGGCTCTCAAGCTTCTAAGGGGGAGTGTGGCGGAGAAAGAAAAGCAAAAAGTTGGTTTACTGGAGGGATACCCTCCACAGCCTTTTTTTAAAGTTCTTTTTTTCCCCCTTTTCAGGGGGATTGGGTGTTATGAGGAAGGGAAGGCTAACGGCCCTGAAAACGAAGAGGTCATGAAGACTGCAATCATACAACCACCAATCCATTCATTGTGCCACCTAAGAGTGGTTGAGCAGCAGAGTTGGAGAAAATCAGTGTCCTGTGCTCCGGATCAGGGTCATACAAGCGTGAAGGCTGCTATGACTCCATCCACGAAGGTGGAATAAAGGCAGGGAACGGCAAAGGGTCTCTAGTCAACGCCTGTGTCAAGGGGACCAATGGAAGAGGGGAACAGAACGGGTTAGGGGACTTGGGCTAAGCTCTTCCTTAGCAGTACAGGGTGACAGGGAAAAGCTCTGACTCTCCCTCTTAAATATAAGCCTCAAATATCCATGTAGATGAGAAAGATTCAATGGGACGATGGAATTAGGGGAGAAGGGGGAGAAATACGTCAAAGGCACCAAAGCGTGACCCCCTCCCTATACCTTAGTTCGAAGACCCTGGGAGTCGGGGAAGTAGAGCCCACCCCAACTCAAGAAAAGCTAGAGGAATCATTTAGGCCCTGAAGGAGCAGAGAACCGAAACGGGCCCGCAAAAAGGCAAAGGGGAGGGAACCAGTCGTCGTAGGTTGGTCCCTTCTCCCCCACTGCCCAATCTAACCCCCAACCCCACTCCCCAACGAACTCTAGGACTCCCGCCCCCCCTCCCTTCCCAACCCGCCCACTGCGGCGGCGACAACGGAGGCGTTGACCGATTGGTGGGGTAAAGGCGGGCCCACACGCGGCTGAGGCCCGGGAAATGGTGTCGCCTCAACCGACTAGAGGCGAGGTGGTCTTCGCCTCAGGTTAGGCTTATTGGCACCTCTGCTTTTCGCCAATCGTCACCTCCTTAACGTCGGGTACCTGAGAGGCGTCACAAACGCCAACACCTCAGTCCCGGGTACTGGCCGGACAGACATCAGCTTCCGCCGCCATCTTAACAGCAGGCGGACCGACCCTAGTCACTGCCCCCCCACACCCCCGAGCTACCTCCGCTACCGCCAACGGATCCCACGAGTACGTAACCCCGCTCCCGCGAGAACTCACCGGGTAGGAACAGCACGAGCCGAAGACGCCGCGGCCGCCTCCGCGGTTACTGCAGTCTGTAGCCCAGCCGCGGCCGCCTCCGCGCGATCCCGCGAGAGCTTCTACCCGACGGGAACAGCCTGAGCCCAGCCCTTCCCAGACCCCTCCTCCCACCAAAGCTTGAAGTCGCTACGGCTCCGCTCTCACCCCACGCGAAGCAAAAAGCAAATGACGCACAACCTCACGAAGCATCGAGGGGCGGAGCCAATCTGCCGCCGGGAGCTCTCGCATGCGCCATGAGAACTATCGCGATAATACGTTTTGGTCTCCGCGAGACCTTCGAATTCACCGCAGGATGCCGCCCTCGCCTCGCCTGTAGGAAACATGAGATCTCGCGAGACCTGGGGCACGCTCCTAAAAAGGAGAGAGGCGGGGCCCCCACGAAAATGACTGGGAGTTTTCAGGGGAAGGGAGGAAACTCGCGTCCTGCAGGGATCTCGCCTACCACGAGGTTTCCGACCCACTGCGGAGCTGGCTGCCAAACCTCGCGATGACACAGCTCAGCGCCAAATCTCGGCCATGTCCTGAAAACTGCCTCCGCCCCCGATCTAAGGTGTCTAGAGCCTAGTGCTTGAGGAAAATTTAAAAAGTCAACCTGTTTATTCTCACGCTTCCGGGCAGAGCTGTACCAATTAGCCAAACTCCATTCTGGAAGAGGAGCAATAGATCTCCCATTGTTAGCTTCCTCCAGGAATTACATATTATCTTGGACTAACACATAGAAGACGTTCAAATCTCACAATAAACACGCAAATGCAAAAGAAAACAATGACATAACAATTTCTGCCCATTAGATCGGAAAAAAAAAATTTAAGACCGATAATATCCAGACTCCTTCCCTCGCCGCACTGCAGGCTACTGAATCCATCTTAATCTAACTAAAGGCTCATATCGTTAGTTCTAGCTCCAAAGCCACTAATTTTAACTCCTGAGGCTCTACCTTGGCACAACCAAAAGCTTCAATAAAGTGGTTTTCTCCAAACAAAGGAGTCTGCCCTCAAAGGAAAATTCAAGCTTCCAAGGGGGGGGGGGGAATGCGTGCTTGAAGCTTTTAATATGGCAGTTTTTCCACCTCTAGCCAACAATATTTCTCCAATAAATCCAGGATTCCAATCTGGCTCGATTTGTGGGCTTTCCTATTCTAATGCATTGTTCTGTCTATTCTAATTTATATATTGTTCCTTTAGAGTACACTTTAATAGCTGGTAGTACAAATACCCCCATCTTTACTTATCTTTAAAATATTTTCTCGTTTATTCTTTGCCATCTTTTTTCTGGATGAACTTTAGAATCATATTAAGTTCCAAACACTTGGTATATTTATTGAAATTGCATGAATTGTGTAAATCAACATAGGAAAAATGGACACCACTACAAAATTAAGCCTTCTTATCCAGAAGCATGGTATTCCTTCACCATGTATGCAAACGTTCTTTCATTATATTCCTCAATAAAGTTTTGTGGGTTTACTTCTAGGTATTTTTATTCGTTTTTCTTGCTATTGAGAATAGGGTTTTTTTTTTGGTATTAAATTTCCAAAATGCTTATTGCTTATAGATAGGAAGACTATTGATATTTGCCTGTTTACTTTTGCAATCGGACAAATAAAAAATAATTTCAACTTCGCTAGTAATCAGGTAAATGCAAATGAAAACAATGACATACCATTTTTGCCCTTTAGACAAAATTACAAAAATTGATAATTCGTGTTGGCACAACTGTGGAAAAATGGGCACGCTCGCACAACATTGAAGAGTGTAATTAGTATAGCCTTTGGGGAAGGCAATTTGGACAAATCTATCAAAATTCAAAGTGCATATACACTTTGACCCAGCGATTACTCTTCTAAGAATTTCTCCCACAGAAATACACATGTGCATGATATATAGATATATATACATATATATGTATATATACAATCCCATTTATTATAGCATTGCTTGTAATAGCCCCCTCCCTCCCCCAAAAGGGAAACAAGCCAATGTACATCAATGGGGAAATGATTAAATAAACTGTAGTACAATCATACAATGCAGCTGTTTATAAATGAGATAAATTTAGATTCCCTGATATAGGAAAATCTACAAGACGTATTAAGTTTTTAAAAAGCTGTTAGCCGAAATGAATGTGTGCGTGTGTGTGTAGTACCATTTATATACCAAAACATACATATACGACGCCTAGTAGTTACCCGCGAAGCCTGCTTGCCAGCCCCTCACCTTCCCCCTTCTCTGAGGCCGCCTTCCTTTAACCCCTGAGAGAAACGCAGAAGGCCCGGCCTTTACTCCCTCTCTAGGGCCACTTGGCCAAGACTAATGCCGGTACCTCGCATCCCCACTGTCCGCCGCTCTCTCGCCGCGCTGCCAGCCGCTGCCCGGGCTGCCCCCGAAGATGCGGCGAGCCTTCCACTGGCGCCGGCCGAGGCCTGGGGGAGGGGAGAGAAGGCGGGGTTTGAGGGAGGGCTGAGGCAGGCCGCCGGGCCCCTTCACCAGCCTCTCCCGCAGGCTCCCCAAGGCCGCCACCTCCGCGTCTCCGCGCAGGGTCCCGTGGGAACAACCCCCTGCGAGGAGCCGAGGACGGCCGCGCGAACAGAGCCCGCCCCTCAGCCCGGAGGAAGACGCTCACCTCGGCGGCAGTAGCTCCGCGGGGCCCGCAGGAGCGTGCCGAGTCCGCGGCCCTGCTTTAGACCTGCTCCCCTCGCTCGCCCTCCGCCGAAAACCTCCCCCCGCTGGCTCTCCTCACACTCGGCCTGAGGCTCCGCCCCCCGCTCGAGTAGCCCCGCCTCTGCCACTTGGGAGGGCGCTCCCTCCGCGGTGAAGCCGGGTTCCCTGCAGGGGACCGCGCCTGAGCTACTCCAGGCTCAGTAAACGCAGCCAAAGAGGATAGTAGTGTCGCTAAGGAATTGGGATTTGATTCGAGGCATGGTGGAAACCGCTGAAGGGTGATATGATTTGATTTGATTTACATTTAAAAATTAATCTCCAGCTGCCTAGTGAAGAATGGGGGTCAAGAGGGCGAGTGGGGACACAGTGTGGAGGGCAGGAGACGTCGGGGGCGCCTACCACAGTGAGTTTACAGGGGCAAACCCTTACAACGCTTACTTCAGGCACGTACTGAACCCTCAGTAAGAAGTCTCTCTTTTTCTTCTTGGTATTTTTTGGGGTGACAGTGCAATTGGCAAAGAGCTTATAGAGGATCTGCATTTGTGAACGCGTAGGAATAAAAATCTGTTAGGAGTTACCCCATTAACCATGCTTCATCTGGGGTGCAAAATGAAATTGGAGGGTGAGAAGGGAAGGGAGCTTTGAGTCAAAACTAGATACTTTGGTAAGGCTTGAAGTTTTAACAAAAAGTATGTATTAACTCAGTATTTTAAAGTATACAGACAAAATCACTATCTGATGTACTACTGACACATAGAGGAAATAAAAATTTTAATTGTACCCTCCGGTTCTAATTCCAACACTTTCAGAGCAGTGGTTCATGCACCAAATTGAGAATCTGATGAATGGATCTACTGCCTGCCAAATATATTTACACAAAATTTTGTGTATAATCTCAGCTTTATGGAGGCCCCTTTGAGATAGCTCGGACCATTAAATATTCTTACAAGCTATTTTTAATGGGTGAATGTTATTCTATTATAATGTTAATTATTTATTTAAGCAATCCTCAATGCCAGGTTTTTTGGTTTTTTTTTTTTTTTTTGCCAAGCAGCTGGTGGCATGTAGGAATTCCTGGACCAGGGATCAAACCCACCCCACAGCAACAACCCAAAGCTGCTGCAGTGACAATGCCACATCCTTAACCCCCTGTGCCACAAGAGAACTCCAGGTCTTTTTTAATTATAAGAAATACATGAAATTTGATGTAACTAAATATTTGCATATTTCTGAGACTTCTCAAGGAGAAATTTGTAGAAATAAAGTAGCTAGGGTCAAAAGGTCACTCCCCCCAAACATAGAATAGGCTCTCTAGAACAGTTAACAATAAACAGTCCCACCAGAAATATATTAGAATTCCAGTGTATTCAGATATTCCTATACCTTCACCAATATCGCTATTATAGTTTTCAAAAAACCTTTTAATTTAATGCACACTTTGTTTTTTTATTTTATTGGAGTATAGTTAACTTACAATGTTAGATTAACTTCAGGTGTACAACAAAGTGAATCAGTTATACATATACATGTATCCATTCTTTTTTAGATTCTTTTCCCATATAGGCCATCTCAGAGTATTGGGTGATTTCCCTGTGCTATGTAGTAGGTCCAACAAGGACTTTGATTTTAATTCCAATCTCTCACAGCATCTGCATTAATTCTAGCTAACGCCTAACCTTTAAATTTTTCTGTCGATTCCTAGGCCTCGGAAAGTCTAGTTCCCCAACTCCTAGTTCTAAAATCCCACATACCCTACAATCCTAGTTTTAATTTCAGTCTGCAGTAGCCTTTATTTCTCTTGCCAATTCCACTCCTTTTACAGTCCTAGTTCAACCAATACCCTCACGCACACCTCTTGTTTCTTTTTCTTATTGCAGACTATTTAGAAAATATATGAAAATACCAAAAGATAAAAAACTTGTAATCCTACCACCTAGAGAGGACCACTATTAATGTTTTGGTTTTATGTCCTCAGCCTTTTTCTATGCATTGTGTATGTATTTATTGTTCTAAACAAAAATGTTATCATAACATTCAATAACCTAATGAATATTTGTCATATCATTTACTATTTGTCCATAATATAATTTTAATGGCAACATGACACATTCCTTTCTTTAACATGTAATTACATGTAATTTAACATGTAATTAGCTTCATTTTTGTTCTTTTTTTCATTTAAAAAATGTTGCCTAGGAGTTCCTGCTATGGCACAGCAGGTTAAGAATTCAACTATAGGAGCTCCTATTGTGGCTCAGTGAGTTAAGGACCTAGTGTTGTCTCTATGAGGATGTAAATTCAATCCCTGGCCTTGCTCAGTGGATTAAGGATCTGGCATTGTCACAGGCTGTGGCATAGGTCGCCGATGTGGCTTGTATTGTTGTGGCTGTGGCATAGGCCACAGCTATACCTTCAATGCCCAGGAACTTCCATATGCCACAAGTGCAGCCATAAAAAGAAAAAAAAATGTTTGCCTAATTACACTTGAATGAATACATTATTCTAAAACACTCAAAACAGATAAATGTAAAATTCCTCTTATATTTATATACCCATGTAGAAATACATAGCTTTGTTATGTTTTTTTACTTTTTAAAAATATGAATATAAGTTGTATGTATTACTCTAATTGCTTTATTCACTTACTATGTCTTTCAGATCTCTCCATGTCAGTATATATAAATCTACCTCATTTCCTTTATGTAGCATTCTACTGAATGAGGGTACTAGAGTTAACTATTGATATTATTATATATTCATAGGTATAAATTCTTTTAAATCTTATACTGTTAACATTGCTTTTTTTCTTAACTATCAACAATGCTGCAATGAAAATCCATGTATATGGTTTTTTTGTGCATATGCTAAAATATTTCTGTAAGATAAATATGAAGAAGTAAAATAGGTGGCTCGAAAATAACATGTTTTAGGATTTTAATATGTAAAGCCAAATTGCCACACAGAAAGACCCAGTTTACACCTCCCCCAGCAGTGAATAACTATTTCCCTAAATTTTTAACCATACTGAGTATTAACCAATCATTTGAATATTGTGCCAGCATGCTGGTTGAAAAATGTCTCATTATTTGTGTTTACCTGGTTATTATTGAAGTTAAGGGATATTTTCATATGTTTGTTGGCCATTTGCTTGTGCTGTTTTGTGACTTTGCCTGTTCATATTTTTTATCTGTTTTCCAATTGGATTGTTTGACTTAGTATTAAATTATGTAGTCTGGGTATAAGTCTTTGTTAACAGGTATGGGAAAATTTTTTGCAGAGTTTATTTTTAAACTTTGCTTATGGAGTCTTTTTGGGTATAGATGTTTTAAATGTTGATGTGTTTGAATTTATCAATCGTTTCTTTTATGGCTTTTGCATTTTGAATCTTGCATAAGAAGACCTTTTAGAGTTCCCGTCATGGCGCAACAGAAACAGATCTGACTAGGAACCATGAAGTTGAGGGTTTGATCCCTGGCCTTGCTCAGTGGGTTAAGGATCTAGCGTTGTCGTGAGCTGTGGTGTAGGTCGCAGACACGGCTCGGATCTGGCGTTGCTGTGGCTCTGGCGTAGGCTGGCAGCAACAACTCCTATTAGACCCCTAGCCTTGGAACCTCCATATGCCGCAGGTGCGGCCCTAAAAGGACAAAAGAAAAAAAAAAAGAAGACCTTTCTACTCCAAGATTAGAAACATTGTTCTATGTTTCCTTGTAATATTTTAGAATTTAGGTTTAGTTCTTTAATTTTCTGGAATTTTTTGGTAAACATTTTTCTAAGCCATTAAATGTTCTAACAATGGTATGTTTAATAGGTGACTATTTTTCCATTGTAATACTAATTATGTATTAGTATTTTTCATAGGGCCCTAAACATTTATGTAGCAGATTATTCTGTCTCTTTATCAAAAACCAAATTCCTAAGTGCATATATGGCTTTGAATGTAAATCATCAGTTCAATAGTCTTTCCCATATAGATTATTACAAACTATCAGGTAGATTTCCCTGTGCTATACAGTAAATGCTTGTTAATTAAATATTTTATACAGTAGTGTGTATATGTTACTCCCATCCTCCTAATTCCTCCCTTCCTGTGTTTGTTTTCTATTGTTGCATAATAAATTACCACAAATTTAGCCATTAAAAACAACACCTTATTGTCTCACAGCTGTAGGTCACAAGTCCTGGTGGGCTTGGTTGAGTTCTCTGTGTAGGATCATACAATGCCAAAACCAAGGTGCCCCCAGACTTGGCTTTTACCTAAGGTTCTCTGTAGAAGAATCCACTTCAAGTTCATTCAAGTTATTGTCAGGATTTAGTTCCTTACTGTTGTAGGACTAAGATCCCCATGCTCTTAGCTTTTAGAGGCTGCTCACATTTTTCCTCACTATCTCCTTCCATCTTCCACCCAGCAGTGGCACTCTGAATCAATCCTTCTTTTGCTTGGAATCTCTCTGACTTTCCTGTTTGCCACTAGCCTGAGAAAACTCTCTGCTTTTAAAAGGCTTATGTGACTAGATTAAAGGCTACTGGGATAATACAGAATAATCTCCCTATTTTAAGGAGAACCTTAATTACATCTGCAAAATCCCTTTTGCCAGGCAATGTATCAGAATCACAATGTAATAATTACTGTGGGACATCTGGGGGGAGGGGGGAATTCTAGGATTCTGCCTACTATAGGTTTATTTTCCATTTTTCAAGCAACTATATCAGTCATTCTGGTTGTAAAAGATTCAAACATCACAGAAGTACGGTACCTGGAGCAAAGCATGAAAGACATGTTTTACCACCCTTCCCCCTCACTACTACCTCTATTTAGAAGGAGTGAACACCTGCATACCCACGACATAGATTTTATCATTAATGTTTTGCTATTCTTACTTTATCACATAGCTATCATATGTCTATCTATCAATCAAACCATGTTATTATTTTTATGCATTTCTTTCTCTTAACTAGATTATGGAGGTTTTAACTAGATTATAGAGGTTTTGTTGATATTTTCAAAGGACTATTTCTCAGATTTATTTTCCTGTTCTACCACTTTCCCCCATCCTATTTTCTACTTAATAATTTTCAGCTTATATAGTTATTAATGTCTTCTAGTTCTCTTTAAGTTTGTTTTGCTATTTTCTTTGAAATGGCTTATGTTAAATGTGTGGCTTATTCATGTTCAGTCTTTCTTATTTCTAAAATCCCTTAAGGTTATAAATTTTTCTGTGTTTGACCTCACTATGTAGTGCTTTCATTCTCATTAATTTCTAGTCTATAATTTTGGTTTTGATTTCTTTTTTGACCATGAGTTATTTAGAAGTGTTGTGTATTTATTTTTTGGCTATGTGTGGGGCATGCAGAAGTTCCCAGGCCAGGGATTAAACCTGCGCCACAGCAGCGACCCGAGCTGCTGCAGTGACAATGCCATATCCTTAACCTGCTGTGCCTCAAGAGAACTCCAATGTAATATATTCTTTTTTTCTTTTCTAGGGCCGCACCTGCGACATATGGAGGTTCCCAGGCTAGGAGTCAAATCAGAGCTGTAGCTGCTGGCCTATGCCACAGACACAACACTACCAGATCCGAGCCTCATCTTTGACCTATGCCACAGCTTGCAATAATGCCAGATCCTTAACCCACTGAGTGAGGCCAGGGATTGAACCCACATCCTCATGGACACCATGTCAGATTCTTAATCCACTAAGATTTTTTTTTTCCGGTCTTTTTGCCTTTCCTAGGGCCGCTCCCGCGGCATATTGAGGTTCCTAGGCTAAGGATCTAATCAGAGCTGTAGCCGCCGGCCTACACCAGAGCCACAGCAGTGCCAGATCTGAGCCGCGTCTTTCGACCTACACCACAGCTCAGGGCAACGCCGGATCCTTAACCCACTGAGCGAGGCCAGGGATTGAACCCGAAACCTCATGGTTCCTAGTCAGATTCGTTAACCCCTGGGCCACGATGGGAACTCCTCCTAATGTATTCTTGACATGCTTTCTGTCAGTTTATATACATCTGCCTTATTCTTTTAAACTAATCTCCTGAGGAAGCATTTATACAAAGTGTCTGACCCATCACTATCTTTTTAAAATTCAAATATCCCTTCTGGGAAACCTTCCCTCACCACCCCAACCCCAAACTAGACCAAGGAAACCTGTAATACACTTTCATTATATTCTGCTATATTACTCCATAGGCACCCAAGACAGTTGCACAATTAAGTGCTTGATGTCTGTTCCCCCCCACCACCACCACACACAGACATTCATACACTCTGCATACATACATCCTATAGTGGACAATGAGCTCCTTTAGAGCAGAAGCTATGTCTGTTTTGTTTATATTTGTACTCTAGCACCTAGCACAGTGCCTTACAATTTTATCTGTTCAATGAATATTTTTTGAAGGAATGAATGAATAAACAACACTGTGAGCAATATTAGAATTATGCCCTTTTTATGGGTTATAGAACTCTTACTAATTTAAGTAACAGTCATCCTACAAGAATCTCCTGAGGATCATGAGGAATACGTGGATAAGATAACAATAGATTATGGGTTTCTTAATATGTCGATACTTAAATATTCACCTTTTTAAAAAATTTAGTTGCACGGGGTGGGTGCTCCTTTGGATTGTTACTGAGCTTTCATTATTATAGGGTGCTAAAATGACATCCTTGTAAATAGATTTGCACATGTATGTACTTTCATAAGAAAAATGATGGAAATGGAATTACTCCAATGGGTATGCACATTTTACAATTGGATAGCATGACTTTTCAACTTGCCCTCTGAAAAAGATTATACAAATTTATATTCATAGTACCAGAGTATGAGAAGGATTTTCCCCCATGCTCTTACCAAAACTGTTCATTCACTCATTTTTTTCTTTGCTAGTCTGATACAAAGTGGTATGTCATCGCTTTCATTTTCATATTTTTGATTTTTGCTAAAGTTGAGCACTTTTTAATTTGTTTCTTAGCCATTTGCGGTCTTATTCCTTTTTCAAATGTGTAGCTTATTTGTGTTGCTTGCCCATGTTCTTATTGAATTTAGTATTTTCTTACTGATTAGGAATAATTCTCTCTTTAAAATTTATATTTAAAAAAATTTTAAGTTGAGGTAACATTGGTTTATAACATTATGTTTCACGTGTACCTCATTATATATTTCTACTTCTGTATACACAGCAGCAGCTCACTACCACCAATTTATTTTCCATTCATCACCATACAGCTGACCCCTTTTACTCATTTCACAGTGCCCTTGTCACTTCTCTGGTAACCACTACTCTGTTTGCAACAGCTTAAATCAATCCTAAAGGCATTGTGCTGAGTGAAAGAGGATGACTTCAAAATAAGTATTGCATACTGTATACTTCCATTTATATGACTTTTTTTTTTGGCTGCACCCATGGCATGTGGAAGTTCCTGGGTCAGGGATTGAACCCATGCAGCAGTTGCAGCCTGTGCCACAGCTGCAACGATGCTGCATCCTTAACCTGCTGCACCACAAGGGAACTTCCTATATGACATTTTGAAAGGACAAAAATATACTCATGAAGAACAATCAGTGGTTAGAAGAAGGGGAAGATGTGACTTCAAAGCAAAAGCATGATGGAGTTTTATGGGGCAATAGGACCATTCTGTATCCTGATTACAGTGGTGATTACACAAATCTATGCATGTGCTAAAATTAACAGAGCAATGTACAAAAAAAATAAAATTTACTTTGTGTTAATTAAAAGATAAAATACAAAAAATAATGCCAGAATTGGCATGACACCTCCTTTGTCTGGCAGGTATACAACTGCATCTTCGTTTAACCATTTTTTATTTGTACAATTTCTTCTAAGAATTCTAAGCTCACTATAAAATATCATAAGCACAGTTAGGCCTCTGAACTCAAACTAGTTAAGCCTGTGATGTCCTGCAAAGTGCATCAGTTAGAATTCTTTCAATTGCAATTAACAGCAAAACCAACACAAAGTGGATCAACCAATAAGGCCATTTTATTATCTCCCCAATAACAGAGGGAGAGATTCAAGAGCAGGTGATTCAGCAGCTCAGCAACATCAAGTACCCACTTTACCTCCATCCTATTCTACTATCCTCAGCCTTTTTTTTTTTGTCTTTCTTTTGTCTTTTTGTCTTTTGTTGTTGTTGTTGTTGCTATTTCTTGGGCCGCTCCCGCGGCATATGGAGGTTCCCAGGCTAGGGGTTGAATCGGAGCTGTAGCCACCGGCCTACGCCAGAGCCACAGCAACGCGGGATCCGAGCCGTGTCTGCAACCTACACCACAGCTCACGGCAACGCCGGATTGTTAACCCACTGAGCAAGGGCAGGGACCGAACCCACAACCTCATGGTTCCTAGTCGGATTCGTTAACCACTGCGCCACGACGGGAACTCCTATCCTCAGCCTTTTGGTCCTTCATCTTATAATCCTGAGATGGCGCAGCTACTCAGTCATCGTGTAGTCCTACACTAATATCAAGAAGAAAGAACATAACTATTACATGTCCCTTGTTAAGACCAAGAGAAAACTTTTCCCAGGATCCTCCTGTAGACATTCCTTTTTTTTTTTTTTTTAAATTGTTTGTCTTTGTGCCTTTTCTAGGGCTGCTCCCGCGGCATGTGGAGGTTCCAAGGCTAGGAGTCTAATCGGAGCTGTGGCCACAGGCCTACACCAGAGCCACAGCAACTTGGGATCCGAGCGGCGTCTGCGACTTACACCACAGCTCACCAGTGCCGGATCCTTAACCCACTTAGCAAGGCCAGGGATTGAACCCGAAACCTCATGGTTCTTAGGCGGATTCATTAACCACTGCGCCACGACAGGAACTCCCTAGACATTCCTTCTTATCTCAATGGCCAGAAATCGTTTCTCATGCCCATGCAGAAACCAATCATTTGGCAAGATAAATAGAATTACTGTGATTAGTTGTCTCAGATTAGTCTCAGTATGGTCCCTGGACTGGTGCTAATCTGTAAACTGTTGGTTACTAACTAGGTGCAGAGATTGAGGTTATACATTTAGAAACTTTTTAGAATTAAAGTATAGTTGATTTACAATGTCATGTTAGTTTCAAGAGTACAGCAAATTGAGTCAGCTATATATGTATGTGTGTGTGCGTGTATTTTTATACATTCTTTTTCAGATTCTTTTCTATTATAGGCCATTATGAGATATTGACTAAATTTCCCTGTGCTATACAGTAGGTCCTTGTTGATTATCTATTTTATATACAATAGTGTGCATTTGCCAATCCCGGCCTCCTAATTTATCCTTCCCCTCATTGGGTAACCATAAATTTGTTTTCTATATCTTTCATTTAGAAACATTTATAACAAGTTCACTGAGTAGTTGTTATGTCTTTTGAATATTATAAAAATTGGGGGCTGGCATTTTGCTTCTTCTTCTTCTTTTTTTTTTTTTTTTTTTTTTTGCTTTTTTTTTTTGCTTTTTTTAGGGCCACACCTGCGGCATATGAAGATTCCCAGGCTAGGGGTCTAATTGGAGGTGGCCCATGCCCCAGCCACAGCAACTCGGGATCCGATCCATATCTGTACCTTACACCACAGCTCACGGCAATGCCGGATCCTTGACCCACTGAGCAAGACCAGGGATCGAATCCGCAACCTCATGGTTCCTAGTCGGATTCATTTCCACTGTACCATGACGGGAACTCCCAAGGGCTGGCATTTTGTAGGCAGATCTTCATTTGAGAATCTCAGCTCCCATGATGCACAGGGTTGCCCTAAATAGTCACAAAAATGGAGGCTGTATTAGGGAGGAAGAAAGTGAAGGATGGCCATTGGGTAGGGTACCAACAGTATGGGCCGTGCAAAAAAACAGTGGGAATGATGTTGCCTCTAGAAACCGTGGAAAGTTCCAGACAAGAATAAATTTTGGATCCGGCACTGCCAAGCAGTCTTTCCTTTTGGCTTCACTTGCACACTCACCTGTGGTGCTTCCACTCCCAGGGAGGAGCAGCCAGGTGTAGTTATGCCTCTCCTGAGAAGCCACACCCCAAAACCTGTTTCCCAGCTGGCCCAACATTACCTGTGTTTTTTCTGATACCAGAGAATCCTCCTTAGAAGGCTATATTTGGCGTACATCTGCCATTCTTGCTCACAACAGCAAAAACAAAAACAAAAGTGCAAAAAAAAAAAATCCACTAGACATGCCAAATTAGGCACATCAGTTGGCTGGCCTCAGTGACTCACTCTGTAGCCTGTGACAGGAGCTCTTAAACTTTTCTGAGTTCAATTCACAGAGTAAGAAACATACTTGACAGCACAAATACATGCGCACCTACGCACACATGCACACACACATCTGAAAGAAGCGTTTCACAAAACAGTATTTACTGTGTGTAATACAACTTTTTTTTTAAAAATTGTACTCAGCTTTTTTTTTTTTCCATTATGATCTCATCCCACTAAATCAACATTACAGCCCACCAATGTGTTACAACCTGTAGTTTGGGAAAGTGTGCCCTAAAGAGGGGAGATGTAAATGTTTATCAATCCGAGAGGCATTTAGAGTGGCTACCAGTAGCTCTGTGTGAGATGTTGTGGCTTCCTCTGTATCTACTGCCAACACTTGAGCCCTAACCCAGGACAATGCTTCTGCAACCTTATCTTTTTCCTCATAAGCTTCCCTGACCTCAGAGCTCTTGCCTCTTAAATCAGCTGCCTTAGCAGTGAGAAGGCCAGAGGCCCTCCAGGCTGTTCATGGAACCTGAGTTGCCCTAGCAACACTTGGCTGTAATTGACTCCCGCTGTCACCTGCTCCAGCCTAGCCTGCTTCTCCATGCTGCGGGCTGTGGCCCCCTTTTCTCTTGTCTTTCATAACAATTTCTCCATCCTTATTACATAGACAGACGCCTTCTTAGCCCTCCTCCTGATGTATGGTCAGATTCTTGGCACACACCTCCCTGGCACTCTCCACATTGCCAAATACTCGCTCTGACATGATTAAACACTCACAGAGATAGATGATTTGTGTGTCTTTCATATCACAATCTCTAGTGCTTGTCAGTTTAAATCAGAGATCATAAACTCAAATGTACGCAAGGGCTAGGCAGGGCACACAAAAGCCTACATGGAGACTGTGCCTCTTCCTAAAAGAAGCAGTGGCTACTCTGTCCAGCTGATTTTGCCATACAGAAGCTGATTTTGCCATCCATATGGCCAGAATCTCCCAACTTTTCCAGGGAAGCCATAAGTTTTACATGAACTCTAATAATTTTATATACTGATGAGTAATTTAATAAAATATTTTTTTAATTCTTTTTTTTTGTCTTTTTGCCTTTTCTAGGGCTGCTCCCTTGGCATATGGGGGTTCCCAGGCTAGGGGTCTAATCGGAGCTGTAGCCATCGACCTACACCACAGCTCATGGCAACGCCAGATCCTTAACCCCCTGAGCAAGGCCAGGGATCGAACCTGCAACCTCATGGTTCCTAGGCGGATTCGTTAACCACTGAGCCACAACAGGAACACCCTTAATAAAATATTTTTAAAAATTCTTATGGGCCAAATCAAACCCATCTGTGGACTGGATATCTGTTTAGCAGGCTACCAGTTTGCAAGCTCTGTTTTAAGCTTTTATCCTCTGTCTTGCATTTGGACTTGATGTCTTCTAACTTTTGGGGCAAAAGAAAAAACCACCACCAGTAACTGGGCTTAAATCCTCTTTAAAGTTCTTTCTCTCTCCCAGATGGCCACGGTAATCAGGCAAGACTCTTAAGAGATGTTCACAGGGTTCATAAGGTTCCACTGTTTCTGCCATACACTGGAACACCCATTTCTACATATTACTGTGTTCTAGATTGTCTGGTCATGCAGTGAGGCTATAAAGCCAGCCACTGGAGAAAGCCCTAGCCTTTTGGAGAGGGAGTGCTTCTCTTGGTGCTTCTCCTTTGACCCTATCTATTAATTATGTGTTATTTCCCTTTTTAGTGTTCCCATCTGTACCTGAGCTGGAAACTTTTGCCCTTCTGGATGTATTGGGAAGGGAGTTTCCCAGCACCCTCTGCACTACCTGCGTCTTCACTCACTTCCTCCCTGCAGTGACTAATGGGTGAGATTCCAAAATGTCATCGAAGGCATCCTGCTCTCTTTTTCAGAGCTCCCTTGTTCATAGCATGCTTGTGTCATCCTCTCTGCCCTTCTGTGTGGTCAGCCCCACCAAGGTGAGCTCAGCAACATGAGGGTCTGCTATACAGACCCATCTATTCCCTCAGGAAGGTGCAAAACTCTAGTCTTGGGATGAAAAAGTTGAAAACCTGATTTAGGCTTTAGACCACAGACCCCTTCTCCAAACCAGTCAACAGTAGATCTTAACATTTTGATCCCTCTTTGTCTCCTGTACATGTGTCTCAATTAGTTCGGGATTTGGGGGAGAGAGTAGGGTGATTGTAGGAACTTTAGAGAGAAAACTTGAAAAATGGATACAATGACTGGTATTTGAGATCTAGAGTAACATTTGAGAGAGGGAGTTCTCCTTGTGGGAGTGTGGTGGCTGGTATGCACAGGTGTTGCAGCTGCTTTTTTTTTTTTCCCACAGAGGTAGGTCATGAACCTTGTTGGCTTTGGGAGTTTGCAGAAGTTTATATTATGATTGGTGTCTGCAGGTATGCAACTGCTTCTAATAGATAGCAGCTTTAGAACTCACAGGCCTCATAGGTTTTTGACCCTATAGCTGTGGCTGGCTTTTGACCCTATAGCTGTGGCTGGTGTCTTATTAGGGTCCACTTGGACCCTAATAAGAACAAAGTACATGCTTTTGTGGCAGAGACAGGGATTAGAGTATCAAGAAAAGAATAGTTTGGTACCCATTAAAGTTCACCTAAAAATAGCTTCAAAACAGCATCAGAAGGCTAAAAAATTTTTGCTCCCTTTTTTCAAATTCTTAGGACTATAGGCTGGGGCATTTAATTGCAAAAGTAGCTAAATTCCAGGCGAATACTAAGGAGTGAGATTATATCTTTACATTCAGTAGGTGGCATTCCGTCAGTGCTGTTTCTCCATCTTGATTTGAATTGCATCCTGTCCCAGAGGCAAGGGAAAAACTCTGGAGGAGCCGCCTTCTTGAATTTTTGTGGCATATCCATAGACTACTAGACTCACCCTACCACACATACATCACATGGTCTCAGATTGGCACTGGATTTATTAATGACATGAGCCATGACCATGACTTTGGATTTTAAAGACCCACACTATGGCCTTAACCAAGGAAAATGGGTGATTTTTATTAAGGTACAGATAGAGAAATGAGAGTCCTTACCATATATCAGATATAGCATCTTCTTGTATCGAGGTGGAGAAACATATCTTAAAATTATTAAAATTCCAAAGGCTAAACAAAAAACCGTTTTTTATTTATTTTTGCTTTTTAGGGCCACACCTGCAACATATGGAAGTTCCCAAGCTAGGGGTCCAATCAGAGCTACAGCTGCCAGCCTATGCCACAGCCACAGCAATGTAGGAGATCTGCACATCTGCAAACTACACTACAGCTCATGGCAATGCTGCATCCCCCACCCACTGAGCGAGGCCAGGGATTGAACCTGCATCCTCAAGGATACTAGTCAGATTCATTTTCACTGCGCCACAACAGGAACTCCCCCCCAAAACTTTAAAGACCATCTTCTCTAGGAGTATGATTTACTCACAAAATCAAGGTGGTACTGGCTTTCTTTCAAAACAATGCTTCATACTAATTTATATGTGAGTGATATGACATGATGTTTGAGATTTGCTTAATATTCCAGAAGAAAATGTATGGATACATGAATTAAAAATTGGCGAAGCGTTGATAATTGCTGAAGCTTGGAGTTCCCGTCATGGCTCAGTGGTTAACGAACCCAACTAGTATCCTTGAGGACTCGGTTCAATCCCTGGCCTCGCTCAGTGAGTTAAGGATCCAGCGTTGTGGTGAGGTGTGGTGAGGCCAGCAGCTACAATTCTGATTTGACCCCTAGCCTGGGAAACTCCATATGCCACAGATGTGGCCCTAAAAAAAAAAAAAAGAAAGAAAGAAAGAAAGATAATTGTTGAAGCTAAATGAATAATTATTATTCATAGGGGTTCATTTAGTATTCTAATTTTGTGTATGTTTGAAATTTCCCTTAAGAAAACATTAGAAAAATAAAAACAAGCTTTGGTCTTACTGTCAGAACAAAATCAGTGACAGAATGAAAGGAAAAGATCTAAGAAGATATGCTATTTAAGCTGGAGAAAGAGGGATTTTCTTGGGAAAACGTGATCTTGGAGAACAGGCAGAGATGAAAGGGGAAAAGGTGATACACTCATAACTAAAGTGCCTTAAAGATATAACTAGAAAATGGAGATATTTTAATTGTTACTAGGTCAGAGAAGTTGCCTGGGTCCCCAAGAAACCAAGGAGACATAGGGAAAGAAGAAAAAATGCACTGGAATTACTCTACCAGCAAGAATCCAGATCTCCAGTGCTATGAGCAGGTTTCCCATAAAAAGGTGTTTCTCCAAATCTGACCTTAAATATCTATATTTAGAGCAGCTGAGAAAAAACCACATAGTACAGGCAAAATGTGTCTCCTCCAAAGATGTTCATGAACTTGTGAATATGATATACTACATGACAAAAGGGACTTTGCAGTTGTAAATAAGAGTACAGACTTTAAGATAGGAAGATTATCCTGGATTTTCTGGGTAAGCCCAATCTAATATCATGAACCCCTAAGAGCAGAGAACCTAGCCTGGCTGACAGCAGGAGAAATATGGCAGGAGAAGTCAGAAGGATTCCAAGGGTAGGATGTAGGGGCCCACGTGCAAGGACTGAAAAGATGTCTTTAGGAATTAAGGGCTGCCCTTAGATAATAGCCAACAGGGAAACACAGTCCCCAAGTCTACCAGTGGATTTTAACAATAACATGAATGAGCCTGGAAACAGATTCCAGAGCCTCTGATAAGAGCCCAGCTGGCCAATATCTTGATTATGGCCTTGTGAAACTCAGAGCAGAGAAACCAGTTGAGCCAAACCTGACTGCTGACCTCCAGAACAGTAAGATAACAAATTTGTATTATTAAGCCTTGAAGTTTGTGGTGATTTGTTACAACAGCAATAGAAAACTACTATATGCCATAATATTAAGTGGGTATGAAACATTCGAAAGGATTTATAGGAGGGAGACTAACAAGATCATTACAGACTACTTCAGGCATTTTAGATGAATTTCAAGGCAACAAAATTATGGGTGGAGAAGCATGTAGGACTTGTCTTTTTGGGCACAAGCTCAGAACACGTATGTGGTTAGGACTCCAAGAGAAGGAAGCAAGGAAAATGAAACATATAGCAGGGAAATGAGGCAAGACAAAAATAGATTGAGTTGGAGCTCCTGTCATCGCTCAGTGGAAACAAATCTGACTAGCATCCATGAGGAAACAGGTTCAATCCCTGGCCTTGCTCAGTGGGTTAAGGATCTGGCATTGCTGAGCTGTGGTGTAGGTCGAAGACACAGCTCAACCCTTAGCCTGGGAACCTCCATATGCTGTGGGTGTGGCCCTAAAAAACAGATTGAGTTAAGTCTGGAATAGACATTAATTTTAATAAGACAGTACCTCCTGCTGGAATTACCCAATTCTGGGAGGTGAAAGTAGATAAGAATTGTTGAACCGTGGATGTTTTTCCAGATCCAGAATTTCTTTCTCCCCCAACCCTAGTTTTATTGAGGTATAATCGACATATGACATCACATCTTGAAAGGGCAATTACAAAACCTTTATCACACCTAAGGAAGTGAACAATAATATTCTCACAATAAAACTTTAATATCACTTAATAATATTATCCAAACCTTAAGAAGATTTCCCTAAGTTGTCCCCAAAATGTCTTTGCATAGCATTTTTAAAAACCAGGATCCAGTCAAGTTTCATGCATTGCATTTTGTTATGTCTCATTAGTTTGTTTGAATTTGAAACATTTGTTCCACATTTTTATAAAATATTTTTAAAGTTAAAAAAATAGACAGCTGAGCTAGAAAGCGAACAACAACAACAACAAAAAGGAGCTCTCTAAGGGGTTAGCAGCAGAGAGAGCCTGGTCTAATCACAATCCTGTGGGTCTTTCAAAGTGGAAGAAGAGTGGATCCGAGAGATGTGATACAAGAAGGACTTGACCCATGTTGCTGACTTTGAAGGTGGAGGAGGGGCTACAAACCAAGGAAGGTAGTTAGCCTCAATTTGTAGGCAGCAAGAAAATGGGAACCTCAGTCCAACAACTGCAAAGAACTGATTCTGTCAATAGCTCAAATGAACACCAAATAGATTCTGTCCTGGAACCTACAAACAGAAAAAAACAAGCCTTGTAACACTTGATTATCAGCCAGTGAGACCTATTTGGGACATTTGACCTCCAGAACTGTAAGAGAACACATGTGTATTTTAAGCTGCTTTGTTTGTGATAATTTGTTTCAACAGCAATAGGAAGCTTTTATAGCAAGATTCTGAACCAGATTCAGAGCCACGCTTGCTTCAGAAGGTGATGGCTGTTCACAAGTGTATGGAGGCTGGGTCACCACACCAAACCCATCCCCAGGGCAATGGCTGGGATGACAGGGGCCTGGAGTTCAAAATGGGAATATAAGTAGTTTCAAACAGAAACAAGGATGACCTGAGGACTAGGGGTGCTACCCCAGAAAATCTCTTAACTTTTCAAGAAAACGAAACTGTCTCAAATGCTACTCTCCAAGAGAGGAAACAGTAAATATGCATGGAACTCCACCCTCCCCGATAGGGTAAAAAATACCATTGTTAATCTCTTGATAAATCCCAGGAGAGTTTAAATTGAGAGATTGTAGACCCTAGCCTAGACAACTAACCCACTCTAAATTGCCTCCTGTTGAGGCAGAAAGCAAGATGATTCTTTCTTTCTCTCACATTTTCTGTGGTTACTCTTCTTTCCTCCAGATAATCACTGTCTTTGATATATGCTTTGCTTTCCGATGGCAGTGTGGATCTGGACAGTATTATGTACTAGTTTTTGGCAACATATTTTTGCTTCAGATAATTGCTTCAGGGGCTGAATTTTGTTTGTGGCTAATAATTTTTTCTTTTAAATAACTTTTTATTAATATAGAAGCAGTGTAGATGCATTATAGAACACTAAACAATATAGACAAACAGGAATATAATAAATGATTAAATAAGTAGAATTTCCATTACCCAGAAACCACCACTGTAGGACCTGCAGGATCTGTGTGTGTGTGTGTGTGTGTGTGTGTGTGTGTGTGTGTGTGTGTGTGTGTGTGCATATACATGCTTTTATTTTATCACCAAACTGAGATCTTACTACATACTATTCTATAGCCTGCTTTTTTTAGTCATCACCCTCTATTTTGCTATTTTAGTAAATTTCAACTTATCTAACACCCAGATCCAATTCATATTTCCCCAAATGACCTAAAAATGACCTCTACAGCTGCTTCATCCAAAGCAGTACCCAACACAGACCATGCATTGCCTCTAGTCTCTGTGTCCTGTAAGTCTCTTTTAATCTAGCACAGATACCATTTAAAAAAATCTTTTTTTGTCTTTTTAGGGCCACACCCATGCATTTGGAGATTCCCAGGCTAGGAGTCGAAACATAGCTGCAGCCGCTAGCCTATACCACAGCCACAGCAATGCCAGATCCAAGCCATGTCTGCGACCTACACCACAGCTCATGGTGATGCTGGATCCTTAACCCACTGAGCGAGGCCAGGGATTGAATCTGCGTCCTCATGGATGCTAATTAGATTCGTTTCCACTGAGCCGCAGTGGGAATTCCACAGACATCTTTTTTTTTTTTTTTTTTTTTGTATTTCTGCTATTTCTTTGGCCGCTCCTGCAGCATATGGAGGTTCCCAGGCTAGGGGTTGAATCGGAGCTGTAGCTGCCGGCCTACACCAGAGCCACAGCAACGCGGGATCCGAGCCGCGTCTGCAACCCACACCACAGCTCACGGCAACGCCGGATCGCCAACCCACCGAGCAAGGGCAGGGACCGAACCCGCAACCTCATGGTTCCTAGTCGGATTCGTTAACCACTGTGCCACGACGGGAACTCCCACAGACATCATTTTTAATGATACTGATTTGCAGAGGATACCAGGCCAATGGTTCTGCAGAATGTTCCACTTACTGGGTTTGTCTGGTTGTTTTTTTGCATTATTTTCTTCTAAAGTTTGTACATGTACCACTGGTACAGGGAAAATCTTATGTGTCCAATTACCTTTTTGAACTCTTGGACAGTAAGACATATGTGAATCTTGGATTAATTCTTTTTTTTTTTTTTTTAATCTTCGTAGGTCTGCACCTCATGGATCCTATTTGGGTTCATTACCGCTGAGCCATGAAGGGAACTCCAGATTAATTCTTTTTTAGAGGTCCTGCATGAGCTTCACCTATTCCCAGTGGATGATAGCCCAGGTTGCAGTTGTCAAAGGAAGCTCCACTCACCTCACACCTTAGAGTGAGACCCTTCTAGCTGAAAATGATTAGAAACAGAAATCAGAGAGGAAATTATTTTGGACGTAAATTTCTTTGTAAGTCTGAAATTAATTTTCCTATCAAGAATTTCAGAAGAGGGAGTTCCCATTGTGGCTCAGTGGTTTAAGAACCCAACTAGTATCCATGAGGATGTGGGTTCAATCCCTGGCCTTGCCTGGTGGGTTAAGGATCTGGCATTGCCACAAGCTGAGGTGTAGGTCACAGATGCAACTCAGATCTAGCATTGCTGTGGCTGTGGAGTAGGCTGACAACTGCAGCTCCAATTCGACCCCTAGCCTTGGAGCTTCCATGTGTCGCAAGTGCAGCCCTAAAAAGAAAAAAAAAAAAAGGCATTTTGGAAGAGGAGAAATTTCACATTGTTCAAGTCTAGGACACTTGTACATTATTTTGGATATTTTAATGCTATCATTTAGGTTGAATGTGTAACTTTTGGTGGACCATATTAGACAATGTGGCTGGACATAATTTAGGATGGGAAAATACAATAGGGATAGACTGTATAACCCAGGATGTGGGAGGGAACTTGGAGTTGATTTGATTAATGTCCTATCTGATCCACTTCAGAGCCTTTTGTAGACCAAGTGGCAGTGTGGAAGTGTCCAACACTGCTCCTAGAGGGAACAGGGGTTGGTACTGGGAGAATGGTCTTGTGAAGGTAGAATCTAGATTGCCCTGTTGAACTCTAGTTTCCTACCCCTGATGCAGGCAGCCACGCTCCCAAAGGATCATCAGTTTGGCTATTAAACCCAACAGGTTAAGGTAACAAAAAGTTGAGGAGTTTTAGATGAACCTCTCCTTTGTTATGGACTGAATTGTATCCCTCATTCATACGTTGAAGCCCTAATCCCCAGTACCTCAGAAGGTGACTGTATTTGGATATAGGGCCTTTAAAGAGGAAATTAAATTAAAATGAGGCTGTTAGGGTGGGCCCTGATCCAATCTGACTAGGTAGAGGAGATTGGGGCACACAAAGAGACACCAGAGGTGAGTGCGCACAGAGAGATGACCCTGTGAAGAAGTGGCAAGAGAGCATTCATATGCAAGCCAAGGAGAGAGGCCTCAGGAGAAATCAATCCTGCTGACACTTTGATCTTCAACTTCTAGTCTCCTTGTGAGAAATAAATTTCTGTTGTTTAAATCACCTAGGCTGTGGTATTTTGTTCTGGCAGCCTAAGCTGACTAATACATTCTTTTTCCTGTGTTCCTGCCAGTCCACAATATAGAAACACCCCTTTTCAAAAGTATGGACATCACCTGAACTGTTTTAAAAAATAGTGATATCGGGAGATATTGATGAGAATACAATCATAGTAGGAGACCTAAATACCCCCCTCACATCAATGGACAGATCCTCCAGACAGAAAACCAATAAAGCAACAGAGATCCTAAAGGAAACAATAGAAAAGTTAGACTTAATTGATATCTTCAGGACACTACATCCAAAAAAAGCAGAATACACATTCTTCTCAAATGCTCATGGAACATTCTCAAGAATCGACCACATATTGGGACACAAAGCGAATCTCAATAAATTTAGGAGCATAGAAATTATCTCAAGTATCTTCTCTGACCACAATGCCATGAAATTAGAAATCAACCATGGGAAAAGCAAAGAGAAAAAACCTACTCCATGGAGACTAAACAACATGCTACTAAAAAACCAATGGGTCAATGAGGAAATCAAGAAGGAAATTAAAAACTACCTTGAAACAAATGATAATGAAGACACAACCTCTCAAAATCTATGGGATGCTGCGAAAACAGTGCTCAGAGGGAAATTTATAGCAATCCAGGCCTTTCTCAAAAAAGAAGAAAGATCCCAAATTGACAACTTAACCCTCCACCTAAATGAATTAGAAAAAGAAGAACAAAAAAGTCCTAAAGTCAGCAGAAGGAAGGAAATTATAAAGATCAAAGAAGAAATCAATAAAATAGAGACTCAAAAAACAATAGAGAAAATTAATAAAACCAAGAGCTGGTTCTTTGAAAAGGTGAACAAAATTGATAAACCCCTGGCCAGACTCACTAAAAAGAGGAGAGAAAGAACCCAAATCACCAAAATTATAAATGAAAAAGGAGAAATCACAACGGATACAGCAGAAATACAAAAAACCATAAGAGAATACTATGAACAACTATATGGCAATAAGTTTGACAATCTGGAAGAAATGGACAATTTTCTAGAATCTTACAGCCTGCCAAAACTGAATCAAGCAGAAACAGACCAACTGAACAGACCGATCACTAGAAATGAAATTGAAGAGGTCATAAAATCACTCCCTACAAATAAAAGTCCAGGACCAGATGGCTTCACAGGTGAATTCTATCAAACATATAAAGAGGAATTGGTGCCCATCCTCCTTAAACTCTTTCAAAAGGTTGAAGAAGAAGGAATACTCCCAAAGACATTCTATGAGGCCACCATCACCCTCATTCCAAAACCAGGCAGAGATACCACCAAAAAAGAAAACTATCGCCCAATATCATTGATGAATATAGATGCAAAAATTCTCAACAAAATCTTAGCCAACCGAATCCAACAACATATCAAAAAAATTATACACCATGACCAGGTTGGGTTCATCCCAGGTTCACAAGGATGGTTCAACATACGCAAATCAATCAGCATCATACACCACATTAACAAAAAAAAAGTCAAAAATCATATGATCATCTCAATAGATGCAGAAAAAGCATTTGACAAAGTCCAACATCCATTCATGATCAAGACCCTCGCCAAAGTGGGTATAGAGGGAACATTCCTGAATATAATCAAAGCCATTTATGATAAACCCACAGCAAATATAATCCTCAATGGGGAAAAACTGAAAGCCTTCTCACTCAAATCTGGAACAAGACAGGGATGCCCACTCTCACCACTGCTCTTCAACATCGTTTTGGAAGTCTTAGCCACAGCAATTAGACAAACAAAAGAAATCAAAGGCATCCATATAGGAAGAGAAGAGATCAAACTGTCACTGTATGCAGATGACATGATTCTATACCTAGAAAACCCTAAGGACTCAACCCCAAAACTCCTTGAACTGATTAATAAATTCAGCAAAGTGGCAGGATATAAGATTAACATTCAGAAGTCAGTTGCATTTCTGTATACCAGCAATGAAACATTAGAAAAGGAATACAAAAATACGATACCTTTTAAAATTGTACCACACAAAATCAAATACCTCGGAATACACCTGACCAAAGAGGTAAAGGACCTATATGCCGAGAACTATAAAACCTTAATCAAAGAAACCAAAGAAGATGTAAAGAAATGGAAAGATATTCCATGTTCCTGGATTGGAAAAATCAATATTGTGAAAATGGCCATCCTACCCAAAGCAATCTACAGATTCAATGCAATCCCTATCAAATTACCTATGACATTTTTCACAGAACTAGAACAAACAATCCAAACATTTATATGGAACAACAAAAGACCCAGAATCGCCAAAGCAATCCTGAGAAACAAAAACCAAGCAGGAGGCATAACTCTCCCAGACTTCAAGAAATACTACAAAGCCACAGTCATCAAAACAGGGTGGTACTGGTATCAAAACAGACAGACAGACCAATGGAACAGAATAGAGAATCCGGAAATTAACCCTGACACCTATGGTCAATTAATCTTTGACAAGGGAGGCAAGAACATAAAATGGGAAAAAGAAAGTCTATTCAGCAAGCATTGCTGGGAAACCTGGACAGCTGCATGCAAAGCAATGAAACTAGAACACACCCTCACACCATGCACAAAAATAAACTCCAAATGGCTGAAAGACTTAAATATACGACAGGACACCATCAAACTCCTAGAAGAAAACATAGGCAAAACACTCTCTGACATCAACATCATGAATATTTTCTCAGGTCAGTCTCCCAAAGCAATAGAAATTAGAGCAAAAATAAACCCATGGGACCTCATCAAATTGAAAAGCTTTTGCACAGCAAAGGAAACCCAAAAGAAAACAAAAAGACAACTTACAGAATGGGAGAAAATAGTTTCAAATGATGCAACTGACAAGGGCTTAATCTCTAGAATATATAAGCAACTTATACAACTCAACAGCAAAAAAACCAATCAATCAATGGAAAAATGGGCAAAAGACCTGAATAGACATTTCTCCAAGGAAGATATACAGATGGCCAACAAACACATGAAAAAATGCTCCACATCGCTGATTATAAGAGAAATGCAAATCAAAACTACCATGAGATACCACCTCACACCAGTCAGAATGGCTATCATTAATAAATCCACAAATAACAAGTGCTGGAGGGGCTGTGGAGAAAAGGGAACCCTCCTGCACTGTTGGTGGGAATGTAAACTGGTACAGCCACTATGGAGAACAGTTTGGAGATACCTTAGAAATCTATACATAGACCTTCCATATGACCCTGCAATCCCACTCCTGGGCATCTATCCGGACAAAGCTCTATTTAAAAGAGACACATGCACCCGCATGTTCATTGCAGCACTATTCACAATAGCCAGGACATGGAAACAATCCAAATGTCCATCGACAGAGGATTGGATTCGGAAGATGTGGTATATATACACGATGGAATACTACTCAGCCATAAAAAAGGATGACATCATGCCATTTGCAGCAACATGGATGGAACTAGAGAATCTCATACTGAGTGAAATGAGCCAGAAAGACAAAGACAAATACCATATGATATCACTTATAACTGGAATCTAATATCCAGCACAAATGAACATCTCCTCAGAAAAGAAAATCATGGACTTGGAGAAGAGACTTGTGGTTGCCTGATGGGAGGGGGAGGGAGTGGGAGGGATCGGGAGCTTGGGCTTATCAGTCACAACCTAGAATAGATTTACAAGGAGATCCCGCTGAATAGCATTGAGAACTATGTCTAGATACTCATGTTGCAACAGAAGAAGTGGTGGGGGAAAAACTGTAATTGTAATGTATACATGTAAGGATAACCTGACCCCCTTGCTGTACAGTGGGAAAATAAAAAAATAAAATTAAAAAAAAAAAAAAAAAAAAAGAGACCCTCACCCAACCAGTGGGGCAACAGCAAAACCACAAAAAAAAAAAAAAAAAAAAAAAAATAGTGATATCTGGGCTCCACACCCCAGAAATTCTGATCCAGTTGGTCAGTGTGGTGGCGTGGATATAAAGAAATTCTACACTGTTGAGAGTTAAGATACTCCTATCCTGACAGTTCAGCCAAGAGTTCTGTGGTACGGCAACTGGAGATGATTGAAACAAGGGCTTCACCAACAAAGCAAAAGAATGATAGGAATCCAGGCACCCCATGTAACTTTTAGGGAAAATTTGTCCTATTTCTGGGACCATGGACTGTTCGGTGCAGATTGATTTTTCAGCATTCAGTGATTCTGCTAAGCCTTTCATTATGCACATAGATGTCAGTTTTTAGGGTCCAGGAATAAATAGTACTATATTAATATAAAAGGAGAACAGATTCAGCCTTTAGGAGCCTGAAAAAGCCATGCCCATTACCCTCCTTACACATCTGATTTCTTGACCCTAAAAAGGGCAGTCACTCATAAGTCTTAGAATTTCATATTTTAGGTGGCTACTGAAGTATGAACTGAGAGCCACACAGTACTTTCAGATTAGCTAGAGACACTGTCCTGCACTGTGGTCATGTGCCCACAGGCTGTGCCACTGTACAGCCACAATTCACACATGGAAAATGGATATTATAGCATTCATATTCTTTAAACTTTTAAAATTCATTTTTAATTTATATACAATAAAATTTACCTCTTCTTAGTTCTATGAGTTTAGACAGAGCCTAGAGTCATAACCATCACCACAATCAAGATATAGAACAGTTCTTTCACCTCCCCCCAGATTTCCTTCCCAGCATGTATATATACTTGGTATGCATCCTCTGCAAGGCCCACATGCTTAGAGCCTCTGTGGGCAGTTTTGACACAACACCCAATGCAGCCCACTTTTGACCCTCCCAGAGTGGGCACAGCAGTTGGAGATAAATAGGAAAGGTGAGTCCTGGTAGTCATGAGAGTCATGGCCTTCCCAGACAGACCCACATGAGTTGAATTCAAAGCTTTAGCAAGGGCTGGCCCTATTTTGGTCAGGTTTTAAGACAATGTTAATGCCTTATCATTTAGGGCTAGATTCTATACCAGAGCTTAAAGGGAGAACCAATCGCTTACCAGATTTCAAATGCATCAAGATAAACTTTGAAAGCCTTCCTGCTCGTGCTCACTGGAGCAGCAGCCTCAACACCAGACAGTTATTGCATCATCTCAAAAGAAACACACTTATAATCAACTAAACTCATTACATTTGAATATTTAGTTCCTGCCAATGCACATTTTAAATCCCCATTTCAAAATAATGTATTCACAAAGACCAGGTCTACTATATAAAGGATGTTGTGAAACTAATTAATTCAAGAAGCATCATAAAGATTTTGCTGGGGCAAAATATCTTTAAAAGGGGCTTTCCAACATTGCTCAGAACATACATGCTCACTGATAACTAAACTAGATATTGTGGGACAGTGGTGGGTAGCCTCTTGTTTCTAATTTTAGCTTTCATGACAGACTGGACATCTACAAAGAATCCCCTTCAACTCTCCCTGGGGACAAAAAAAAAAAAAAAAAAAAAAAAAGCCCTTTGGGACTTCTCGGAAGTAGGACAAATTCCTGAAGGAGATAGAACTGTGTGTCAGTCCAGATCTTTGATTGTATGCAACAGAATTCAACTCTGAGTGATTTAGGCAGGAAAAGAATTCATTAAAAGGATGTTGGGCAGCTCCCAGAATCAGCAGATGGGCTAGAGAAGCAGGTTTGCAGACAGGAACAAACACTCAAACCACGCCACAGAACTGGTCTGGTAAGGAGCCCACTGCAGCACCTCTGAGCACTTCAGTCTGCAGCTTTCACCATTGTCACCCTGCAAGGAGCTCTACCTTTTGGTGAATGCTAGTGCTAGTGCTGGAGACTCTGCTTGGGTCCTCGATTCTTTGTCTCTCTTAGGACAAAATCTAGCGTGACTGGTCTAGGTTATGTGCCAACACCCTTACTACAAAGGAGGATAAATGTAGCACTTTCAAGTCTGTAGGGGGAGGCAGGCTTCAGCTCCTTCCAAGAATCATAAGATGGGGAAGTCCCTAACCAGAGGAAGTGGGTTCAAATGCACACCCAAAAAGAGTAGCAAAAGGCTTAGCAAAAGCTGACAGTTGGGGGCTGCTTGGTATCACGTGGCACTAAGTGAGTCATTGCTACCTCATTTGGGGACAGAGTAGAGGAAGGCAGAGTGGGCTGACCCTGAGCTGAGGAAAGTGATCAAAGAAAGAGACAAGGGCTCTATTTCCTCGGGGCCTTCATATTTTCTTGCAAGTTTGGAGAGGAGAACTGCCTAATGGTTGGAGGTGGGGGCTGTATCTGGAGCTTCAGTGCCTTGTACAAGGCAGAGAAAGCAATTGGTGTTGTCCTCAGAATATAACTTCCTTGTCTAGAGACTGGCATGATGACTTAGGTGATCTGGGAGCAAGTGGGTGGTGGTGGTGGGTGGAGGAAGAAAATTTAGAGTACTTTTCTTAGCAAGCCATTGCCTTTGATCCCTTGATGAGATGCACCTGAACATACCTGGGGACAAAATCAGGCAGCACAATATATTCTCTGATTGCATCAATTTAGCTCCAAAGCTTTAGGAAATTCCTGCTCTAAAATTCTCAGCATATGAATCTCCCTAGATTTACATTTCCTGACAATAGTATTTCAGTTAGCTAGGGTGCAGAGGTTCAAGATTGAGCCCCATGTCCCTGGGGAGACCCAAAACTAGAGAGGTTTAACTACCTTTTATTAAATATATTTGGGATGCTCATCTCTGATCAGAAAATGCAGTGAAGCCAATATGAGGCATTCTTAACACACATCTAAAATGCCACCAGGATGAATCACTGCCATAGGTTTTGCTGCTGCTTTTTGGTGTTTGGAAAATACACTTGGCTGTTCACTGATCTCTGATTTGGAATGGGTGAGGGAGGCAAGACTACCAGGAAATTACCCATTGTTAAACTGCCTTTAGTATCCTTAATAGTGGCTGGTTAGCCACTACTGCCTTTTACCATGAACAAGAAGAAAAAAAAAAAGGGAAATGACCGGATAAGGGTCCTGTTATTAAATTTGAAGCTGCCCTGTGAGCCATCATTAGATAGCAACTTTTTAGCATGTAGTAAGGAAACTTGGGTCCCTTTACTGTATACTAAGTGTAATCGGAAAGTGGGACAAGTTCAGATAAAGTGATCTACCAAAATAACTTATTGCTCATAAAGGAACTGGTTAGGAAAACTCCCCTCACATATCCTGGTGTAGATGGGAAACAATCTTTCCACATCCAGAACAGAAGATAACAGCAAATCCTTTGAGGGATTCAGCTTTGTATGAAATTGAAGAAAACAGAAACTTAACCATCAGAGAGTAAGGGAGTTGGGTGGTGAACTCAAATGGGGATATGGAAACAGCTACCTTTCAAGCTACCCACCCACCTACAGCCCTTGGGAATTCTGTGCAGCATTCTTTGAACCAAATAGTCAAAGGAGGTAGGTGGGTAAAGCAGACAAGGCCAGGTGTTTGCCCACATCCATTTCTCCTCTTCCTCCTTGCTGGCATGATCCTGAAGTGGTCGTGTGCTTAGGGATGAGACATAGCCTAGACCTGTGTTGAGGTGGCGGTGGAATCTTGAATAGTCAATGCCAATCATTGATGACCTGATTCTCCTTGCCAGTGACTGGTTTAGGTATGGTTATGTGACCCAGTCTAGGGACCCGAGGGGAAGTCTACTGGGGGACTTTTGGGGATGGTTTTCCTCAGTCACAGAGGGAGATTTATAGGAGGAAATTCCCCTCTTTTAAACAGGATGTTGCTATGTCTGCATGCAATGCTGGAACTGCTACAGCCATCTTGCAACCAGGAGGAAAGATCTCTCAGTAGAGGAAGGCAGAGAAAAAAAGAATGGATGCCCCTGTGCCTTTGATGATGTCATGAAACTATCACGCATGTGTTTTTGAACCAGTTCTAGAAAATGACCCATTCCTTTTTCTCTCAGAGAGGGATGTGGGATGCAGAGTGAGTTTTCTTTGTGGAGGCAAAAGATTTTCAATGGAAGCATAGTGTAGTAGATTATGAGAGCCCAAATTGTGACACACACATTGTGGCAAGAAGTCCTTCTTGGGGGTAAGCTGAGATCTTGAAAAAATGAAAACATTTACCTGACTTTTAAGGTAATGGAGGACTTCCCCTGTGGCTCACAGCATAACTACTCGGTGTTGCTTCTACAGTGGCTGTGGCTTGACCCCATATGGAAGCTGGGGAACTTCCATATGCCACAGGTGCGGCCACTTGTTTGGAGTTCCCATTGTGGCGCAGCTGAAATGAATCCAACTGGGAACCATGAGGTTGCGGGTTGGATCCCTGGCCTCGCTCAGTGGGTTAAGGATCCAGCATTGCCGTGAGCTGTGGTGTAGGTCGCAGATGAGGCTCGGATCTGGCGTTGCTATGGCTCTGGCGTAAGCTTGCAGCAACAGCTCTGATTAGACACCTAGCCTGGGAACCTCCATATGCTGTGGGTGCGGCCCTCAAAAGACAAAAATAATAATAATAATAAGGTAATGGACACCAGCCACTGGATATAGTTACATAGCTGGTCAGTGGCTGAGAAGGGCCAGGTAAGTAGAAGGGGATATTGCCATGAGAAAGACTGCTTGGGACCAGAGAACCAAACCCAGAGCCATAGCCAGGGCCTAAGTCTCAAGGGTATCCGTCTCATTAATGGAAATATCACCTTACTTGTACTTTGACATCTTGACACCCAAGCCTCTGCATAAATGAAGAGATGCTCCGCCTGTACCCCCAAACCTCACTTCCTCATTGCCTTCTTGTTAAAAGAATGGATACAAGATCCTGTCTGTGCCTCGAGACCTTGTACAACAATCATCTAGCCAATGTGTGAGGACTCTGAGCCATGGCACTTAAAGGGATACTTTCTGGTCACCCTGCAGTTGTCAGAGAGAAGCCCCTATATCTTTGAGACAAGGACTGGGGTATGTTAGTATATTACTAGCTAGGGACAGAGGGGCATAGACACTGTTATATACCTAACAGCTGAGACAATATGCTTTAGTATCAACCTTAGTACCAAGAGTAGTGGTAACATGTGTGCTAAAATTAAATGGATGGACCTGACTATAAGACAGTCATTCATATCTAGAATCAAAATCATAATTAGATTATCATCAAAAGAAAAATCACAAAATTAAAATATTTTATGAAGAATTTGTGAATTGAGAATACGCTTTTGGACCCCAAGAAGGCCATGGACCCTAAGTTTGAGAAATATTAGGTTGGGACAGTCTCAGAAGGGATTATCAATATGGGAAGAAATAATATTGAAACCTAAATTGGACTTTTCTCTGCATAACATGAGAAGAGTGACAGTATACCTAAGAATCATCTAGAATTCTTATTGAAGTGAAGATTCCTAGGCCTCCGGCAATTCTGATTCAGTACTTCAGGGGTGAGGCCAAGGAGTCTGCATTTTAAACAGGTGATTCTGATTCAGATGCATCATGGATCATACTTTCAGAATCACTGAATCTGCCAACAAGAAGTGGGCCACTAAAGTGATACAGCCCCAAGAAGAGGAATTCTCCCCAGTAGCCATCTTCTATGGGGCCAAGGGGAAAACAGGCTGGAGAAACTTTTCCAAGACAAATCCAGATTTGGGAGTAGAAATATTGGTTGATCAAGGGATCTATTCTACTATCAGAGGAAGGGAAGTTTTGTTATCCCAGTAGAGTCTGGATTTTTGGACTGGTAGCTGACTGCTATGTGCTGTTTCCTTTTCTCTTTTCCAAATGCTAATTTTAATTTCAGTAATCTGGTTTTCCTTCCATCATTGTGCAACTGGGTGTATTGGATGTTGGTTAAATGTATTATTTAGACTTAGTTCGTCTATCACAATTATATCAGTTAAAAACTTTAGTTAAAAAGGATAGAAAACACTATTAGCACATTTGAAATCAACTATACATTGGAGTTCCCGTCGTGGTGCAGCGGAAGCAAATCCACTAGGAACCATGAGGTTGCAGGTTCAATCCCTGGCCTAACTCAGTAGGTTAAGGATCCGGCGTTGCCTTGAGCTGTGGTGTAGGTCGCAGACATGGCTTGGATCCCGAGTTGCTGTGGCTCTGGTGTAGGCCAGCAGCTACAGCTCCGATTAGACCCCTAGCCTGGGAACCTCCATATGCCATGGGTGCAGCCCTAAAAAGACAAAAATAGAATTAAAATAAAATAAAATCAACTATACATTAATAAAAAATTGTAAAAAGTGATAGAAAACCCATATACACTTGTGTAAGCAGTTTTTTATTTTAATATTTTTATTGAGATTTAATCGATATGTAGTGAATTATAAATATTTAGTGTACAATTAATTGAGATAAGTTTTGACATATATGTGTGTATATACGAAACCATTATCACAATCAATATAATGAATATATCCATCATCACCCCAAATTTCCTATGCCCCTTCGTATTTCCCTCACCTACCCTTTTGCCCTACCCCTAGGCAATAAGTTGCTCCGTTTTCTGTCACTATAGACTAGTTTGTAATTTCTACAACTTTATATAAATGGAGACATGTAGCAAGCAGTCTTTTTCGTCTGGCTTCTTTTACTCAGCACACTTTAGTTTGAGATTCATCTGTGCTGTTGTATTGTAGTTTGTCCATTTTTATTGCTGAGTAGAACTCCATTGTATGGATGTATCACAATTTGTTTATCCGATTGACCTGTTATTGGACTTTTGGATTGTTTCCATTTGGAGACTTTTACAAATAAAGTGTGGAGTTCCCGTTGTGGCTCAGCGGATTAAGGACCTGATGTTGTCTCTGAGGATGCAGGTTTGATCCCTGGCCTTGCTCAGTGGGTTAAGGATCTGGCATTGCCACAAGCTGCTGTGAAGGTTGCAGATGTGACTCATATCTGGTGTTGCTATGGCTGTGGCATAGGCCTGCAGCTGCAGCTCTGATTTGATCTCTAGCCCAGAAACTTCCATATACTGCAGGTACAGCCTTAAAAAGAAAAAGAAAAAAAAAAAGTGGCTATACAAAAAACACACGAGAAGATGCTCAACATCAGTAATCATCAGAGAAATGCAAATCAAAACCTCACAGGAGAGGGTGTGGAGAAAAGGAACCTTTCTACACTGTTGGTGGGAATGTAAATTGGTGCAGCCGCAATGGAAAATAATATGGAGGTTCCTTAAAAAACTAAAAAGAGAACTACCATATGATCCAGCAATCCCATTCCTAGGCTTCTATCCTGAGAAAACCATAATTTGAAAAGATACATGCACCCCAACGTTCGTTGTAGCACTATTTACAATAGCCAAGACATGGAGGCAACCTAAATGTCCATCGACAGATGATTGGATAAAGAAGAGGTGGTACATCTATATACAATGGAATATTATTCAACCATAAAAAAGCATGAAATAATGCCATTTGCAGCAAACATGGATGGACCTAGAAATTATCATAGTATGTGAAATAAGTCAGAGAAAGACAAATATCATGTGGAATCACTAATACGTGGAATCTAATAAAAATGATACAATAGAACTTACAAAACAGAAACAGACTCAAAGATTTCAAAACCAAATTTATGTTTACCAAAGCGGAAATGTGGGGGGGGCAAATTAGGGGGTTGAGATTGATGTATACACATACCTCTATATATAGAATAGATGGGTAACAGTGACCTACTCTATAGCTCAGCACTATGTGGTAACCTATGTGGGAAAAGAATCTGGAGAAGAACAGGTATATGTATATGTATAACTGATTTACTTTGCTGTACCCCTGAAATTAACACAATTTTGTAAGTCAACTATATTCCAATAAAATTGAAAAAATAAAGTGGCTATAAACTTTCTGGTACAAGCCTTTGTGTGAAAATATACTTTGATTTCCCTTGGTTAAATTCCCTGGAAAAGAACTATTGAATCATATGGCAGATGTATGTTTAACTTTTTAAGAAGCTGCTAAAATGTTTTCCAAAGTGGCTAGATCATTTTACATTCTGCTAGCAGAGTATGAGAGTTGCAGTTCTTCCACATACTCTAGCAATTGGGTTGGTTAATTTTTTTTAAATTCTAGTCATTCTGTACTCTATATTGAGTAGTAGTATTTCATTTTGATTTTAATTTTCATTTCCCTAATGACTAACAATGTTGAGTGTCTTTTTATGTGCTTATTGTTGTCCATATGTCTTTTGTGGTAAAGTGTTCGGTCAAATATTTTGCCTGCTCTTAATTTTAATTGTTTTTGTAATTATTGAATTTCGAGAGCTAGTTATAGATTCTAGATTCAAATCCTTTATCAGATATATGATTTGCAAATATTTGCCCCCATTTTGTGGCTGTGTTTTCATTCTCTTAACAGTGTCATTCAATGCGCATAATTTTTTTCTGTGATGAAGTAAAAAAAAAAAAAAAAACTAGAAAAACCCAAACAGTCTTTTTTTTTTTGCCTTGCCCGCAGCATGTGGAAGTTCTTGGTTCAGGGATGGAACCAGCACAATAGCAGTGGCAATCCTGGTTCCTTAACTGCTAGACCACCAGGGAACTCCAAAAAAACTAGAATTGTTGACTTACTGTTTTAGTTAGAATTCCTAACAGAAAATGTAACTCAATAAGAAACAATAATTAGGAGTTACCATTGTGGCTTAGCGGAAACGAATCTGACTAGCATCCATGAGGACCCAGGTTCAAACCCTGGCCTGGCTCAGTGGGGTTAAGGATGTGGTGTTGCCCTGAGCTGTTGTGTAGGTCACAGATGAGGCTCGGATCCTGTGTTGCTGTGGCTGTGGTGTAGGCTGGCAGGTGTAGCTCCGTTTCGACCCTAGCCTGAGAACCTCCATATGCCGCAGAGGCAGTCCTAAAAAGCCAAAAAAAAAAAAAATTAAAGATAAGAAAGTTGTATTATCTCATGTAATAGGTAATAAGGTAAGATGGCTCCAGCATTTGTTAATTTAGCTACTCAACAATGTCATCAAGGACTTGAATTCTTTTCATCTTTCTGCTCTGCCATCCTCAGGCTCCTGGCTTTATCTTCAGGCTAGTCTCCTCATAGTTGCCAGGTGGCGGCTAAAGTTCTGTGTATCATATACGAACATGAAACATCAAAAAGAAGAATCTGGACTATCTTTTATGCCTGTCTTTAAGGATGAGGAACTCTCTCTTGGAAGACCCCCCAGCAGATCTTTCCCCATATCATATGACCATCCATAAACTAGCAAACCCCTTAGATCAGGGGTTGACAAATTAACACCACTGGGTCAAATACAGTCTGTGAACTAATAATTGTTTTTACATGTTTAAAGGGGTAAAAAAGTCAAATGAAGAACAATATTTTATGACGTGAAAATATATGAAATTCAAATTTCAGTGTCCAAAGAACTTCCAGTTTCGACTTGGAGACGTAGAGTGTTGGGAAGATGTCACTCCTGCCCTAATAAGTAAAAAGCTGGATGGTCTGCAAATTAATGGCTCTTCATAAATATATCACAGAACTGAGGCCACAAACCAAATGACCTGGAGAGACACAGGTGCCTATAGGGAGTTACAGGATCCAAAATTTTGCTTCCCTGGGGCAGACATTACTTGATGCCCTATAAGCCAGTAAGAACATTAAACTAGAAAATTTGATGAAGTGCTGAAGGCAATTGCTGGAGTGGGAGATAGTTTGACAGAATGAATCTCCTGGGAGTATCGTGACAGGGACATTCTCAACTTCTTGTTGCATTTTCCTGCAGGAATCCCGGCCCCGCTTATTCTCACAATAGGATGAGGAGAATCAAAAGAAGTTCCCTTCCTCCTCTCTTTTTCCTTCTGTGGTGTTGGCTGGGGGAGTGGAACAGTAGCCTCTGTGAAATTCAAAATCCACCTAAACTCTTGCCCCTGTCTCCTGTATGAAACAAACAGTTTAATCTGCAAAGGATGGGGATCCCATGGAAGACCTTGATGGGGAATCACAACCAAGGTCTTTAAGGGGTTGAGATACATCAGTGCCCCTTTTCTCAAGCATTTATCTCCTTTTGAGTAACACATCTTGGTTTGCTCTGGTGGAGACTGAATGCCTTGACCCTAGGCATACAATACCCTTAGGCATATAACCTAAACTGCATATCATTATTTTTTTTCTGATATACCAAGCAATAGCATGTGGCACTCCCACAAGTATTCCGTAAAGAAGGGGAAGTAAATGCAAGATTACATTCAAGCAGACCCTGGAGGCACAAGCAAGTTGCATGAACAGGTGTTTCACAATCCCTGGATCCCACACCAATGGGATCATGAAGAATTACCTAATGTCAGATTATAGAGGAATAAAAAACCTATTTGGCCTAGTTTACAGATTGTTCCATGTTATGTTTGCTGTTACCAAGGAAGTAGACTGCTACAGTGTTACAGTTTCACTCAGGGATGACTCTGAAGGACAGTGGTAAAGGAACATCTTATCAGAGGGCAGAACTTCAAACAATGAAACTGGTTCATTTTCCAGAAATGAGAGAGAGAGGCGTGGGATGTACACTAAATCATGGACAATTTCAAATGGTTTCATTGCAGGATTGGGAACTGGAAAGGAACAAGATTAGAGGTATAGTGGCATAGGTACCTGGGGAAGAAGCATGCACAGTGAACTCTCAAAATGGTCCCAGAATTTAGGACTGTTTATATGACTTGATAATACTCACCAAAGTTCCCAGCTACAGAAGAGGCTCTCAATAATTTGTTGAACAAGATGACCCAGCCTGTGAACTTCAGTCAACCTCCCTTCCCAACCACTCCAGTGCTTGCTCAACGGACTCATAAACAAAGGGCCAACTTCCCCTCAGAAAGGTTGGATGGCTCTTTGCTGAGTAACCATGGCAAGCAATGAGATTCCAATGAGGGGTTATGGCTAGTGAGGACAAACCAGCTTCATACATGTTGATTATATTAGACCCCTTCCTTCATGCAGCAGGCAGTGATTGTTGTCTCCGTAATGTCTAATTATTCTGGAAATGGATTTCCCTACCTTGCTCAGCATGCTTCTACAAATCTCAATTTCCCTGGGCCTATTGAATACTTCATTCATCATTATGATATTACACAAAATATCGTTCTAATCAAGGGACTCATCTTACAGCAGAAAAACCAGGCAGTGAACCGATGTTCACTGTCTTACCACATATCTCATGACCCAAAAAGAACTGGCCTTATAGACTGGGAAGGGAATTTAGGGCACTAGTTGGGATGTAGCACCTTGTTAGGGTGAGTTGCCATTCTATAGTAACTGATAAATATATGGTGCTTTTATCTCAGAGCCAAAACATAAGGGTCCAGGGATCAATGAAAAAGGGAGTGATCTTTCTCACTATTACACTTAATGAATCACTTATAAAATTTTTGCTTCCTGTTTGTGTGACTCTTAACTCTCCCAGTTTAGAGGTTTTAATACTGAAGATAGGAATGCTCCCCCTGAGGTATAATTGACTGCTGCCACCTTGTCATTTCAAGCTTCTTGTGCCACTGGAAAGGCAGGCCAGAAAAAAGAAAGGGAGTTATTCACTAAGTTGTGATGATTGACTCTATGAAGGGGAAATAGGGTTACTACCTCCCAATGGGGCAAGGATAAGTATGGATGGTACCTGTAGGGGTTCTGCTGGGGACACTTCCTGCTACTACCATGTCCAGAACCTAGTGGAAGTCTAAAGCAACTCCATATATGCAGGCCCACCAAGGGCTAAGAATTTAGAATGGATAGTCAGGAAGGGAAGTCATAAATACCAGCCACAAGTTCCTGACCAGTTTTATAAATGAATTTTCTTTTCTTTTTCTTTCTTCTCTTTTTTCTTTTTTTCTTACTCTCTCTCTTTTTTCTTTTTAGGGCTGCACTCATGGCATATGGACAGTCCCAGGCTAGGGGTTGAATTGGAGCTGCAGCTGCTGGCCTACGCCACAGCCACAGCAACATGGGATCTGAGCCGTGTCTGTGACCTACACCACAGCTCACGGCAATGCAGGATGCCCCACCCACTGAGCAAGGCCAGGGATGGAATCTGCATCCTCATGGATACTAGTCTGATTCATTTCCACTGAACCACGACAGGAACTTCCTAGAAATGAATTTCCCCTTGAATATCTTTATGTGTTACACATATGTTAAGTACATATTTATATATGTTTTAAAATTATTTTTTTAACTCTCCTCCATTGCTATTTGTAGAAGTGATGGATTGACCTTTATCATTTAGCACACTATAAGGATCAGGATGGAACTGGAGAAGGAAAGACATCACACAGAGATCCTGGACTTGGATCTAAATGTCATAGCTGGTGAGGCTTTTGTTGACTCTCTATAAAGAAGACGAGAGTGTACTTTCAGTTGGACATAGAATAGTTGCATTATATAAGGGGTTGCATGTAATTTGAAATTACATGTATAGGAAGGTAGACAAGAGTGGGTAGACAAGAATGACCTGTGGTGGACAGCTATTGTTTTTGCCTATGCACCATCCTTCTTTTAGTAATAACTCATTTTTCCTAAGGGGAAGTATCCCACTCCAATAATCACACACATTTTTGATGAAACCAATATTTAAGTCCTGTTATTTCTCATGGTGAAGGGGTGAGCATGTGATCTAGTTTAGGCCAGTCAGACTCTTTCAGGAACTTGAACCTTTGTTTAATAACGCAAAGATAGGAAATATATCATTGGAGCAGGTCCATCTTGACAATGGCATCCTGTCCATTAGAACTGACTACCTAGATCCTGAGTTGTCCTGGTTCTTGTCCTTTCTGAGATTCAGTTGCTGTTTTTGTTTTTTCATTAATTCTGTGAATTATCTCATTCTTCTTCCAGTAAATTCCTTTGGTTTTTGTGTTAGAAAAAAAATCAAGTTTGGTTGCTTACAATCAAGGGACCCTAATTAGTACCCCACTATATGTTGCTAAATGAAAAGGCAAATCATAAGATAGTATGAAGGAGAGTAGATCAAGATGGAGGAATAAGCACATGCTCCAACATTCTGTTCCTACTCTAAATATTTGGAAAGGATATAAATGATATATTTTTAAAAGAAATAAATATTGTCCTTGAAAACTAGAAGAGGTACTTTCAGTAGGCCTAGAATTATGAGGAATCTGTGGAAGATGGAAGGCAAATGTTATTGGAAAGACAAAAGAAACCAAACCCTTGAATCAAAAAACAGGCAAAAATTTCTACAAAAGATTAAGCCATCTTGGGGGAGGAGGTGTTCCAAACTTAGAGATGATAGAAACTTGTAGCCAAAGAGAGCCAAGGGTGTTTGCTTGAAGGATGAAACAAGGGTAGCTGTGTGAGGAAAAGCACTTGGGCTGCAGAGGCAAGGTAGTACCCAGGCAGCTGATGCCCACTGGAAGCCAAGGAATAATTTCCCTACTCCCAGAAGACTATCTAAGAGTGTACTGTGTCCAGCAGCACCCTGACCCCATCCCCTAACACTGAGTGCAATTTCTGGTTAACATAAAGTAGCATTCATGCAGGGTTCAGAGAAATCTTCATATCAGCCTATAGTATGATTCCATCTATTTGATCTTTGCAAAAAAGAAAAAAACCCTCACCAACCTATTTATGGAGAGTATACATACATCTTACATGCATGACAAAGGGTCTGAAAGAATATACAGCAACCAATTAACAATAGTTACCCCTTAGAGGTGATCAGAAAACTACTTGTACTTTTTACTTTGTGGAGTTCTTTATTGTTTAGATTTTTAAAAATAAGCACGTATTTGTTTTTTTATGGTCTCTAATTATTTTTCTCATATGATTATATTGTTGAATTATTATTCACATTCCAAAAAATTCACTCCTTTAAAGTATACAATTTAATCTTTTTTTGTGTATTCACAAGTTTATATAATCATCACCAATATCTAATTCTAGGTATTGAATATTCTAAAATATTTTCTTCTTCCCATGAAGAAACCCCATGCCCCTTGGCAATCACTCCCCATTTCTCCTCTGGGGACCACTGGCAACCACTTCTAGTCTCTGTACATTTGCCTCTTCTGAACATCTCATATAAACGAAATCACACAATATGTAGCCTTTTATGTTGGCTTTTTTACTTAGCATGTTTTCAAGATTTTTCCATGTTGTAGCATGTATTAACACTTCATTCTTTTTTATGGTTGAATTATATTAAATTGTATGAATGTACCATATTTTGTTTGTCTATTCATCAATTGATGGACATTTGAGTTGTTTCCACTTTGGGGCTATTACAAACAATGCATGAACATTTGTGTACGAGCGTCTTGTAGACATATGTTCTCAATTCTTTCAAGTATATACATACCTAGGAGTGGAATTTCTGGGTCACATAGTAATTCTATGTTTCACTATTTGAGGAACTGCCAAATGATTTTCCAAAGCAGTTGCACCATTTGCATTCCCACTAGCAATGTAAGAGCGTTCTGATTTCTCCACATCTTCACCAACATTTGTTATTGTCCAATGTATTCATCTTTGTTATTAAAATAATCAACTATAAACACCTCTTAGAGGACTTTGGGACCCACCCTAGATACTTCCAGACACCAAGTTTGTAAACATGACCCTGTTCCTCCGACCACAGGATTGGACTGGGAATGGGCATCTGATATAAACAGAAACAATAAGCCCTTTCAGAGGGGCCCTTGAAATTGAGACTAAGAGATTCCAGTCTCAGTTTGATAGCTCTCTTAAACGATGGAGATGGAAACTCATGAGCTGTTTGTAATCATTTCCCACTTTGTGGACCAGGAAGCAGCGAGAATCAATTGGCAGTGAGAGAGAGAAGAATGAAACAAGTATGTATTGAGTAGCAGAGATTAGAGATGGAGAGAGAGGACTTCCTGGGTGTTTGAGATTTTTGATTCCTTCCTGAGGCCCAGTTTCTTTCTGCCTTTGGATTTCTCTAGACACTCCTGTATCTTATAAAGCATTCTCTTTCATGCATAAACTAATCTGAGTTTGATTCTGCTACTTGCAACCAAAAGAACATTAACAAATAAAACATGAAAATGACAATAAAGGGGTTTTATAAAACAAAAACAAGTCAGCCTCTTTAGATGATCAAGGTCAGGAAAATAATTCATTGTTTCTCTTTTCTTTCTCTCTCTGGATCCACTTCCATTCTCTTTCTTTTTTCTGCAAATCCAATTCTTTCTCTCTCTCAGAGTCTCACTGTTCCACCATAATTTCAACATGCAGGTCTACAATGCTGGTGACTCCTGCCCTGACCTTAAATGGCCTTTTGATTCAAATGCCCTGACCAGTACCTTAGGGTTCCATTTCCAGATCTCAGAATAACCTGACTGGCTCAGTTTGGGTCATATGTCCAGCACTAGTCCAGAGGGCTGTGGCCAGGGGTTTGGAGCCACCTTCCGTGGTCTGCGCACAGAGAAGTTTCTCTACAAAGCAGGATTAGGCATAGAGAAAATAAATGTGAGGAAATAATTCTGAGTCCTTGCATATATGGGATTGTCTCTTTTTTTGCCTTCATACACAAGTGATAGCTTGGTGGGATATAGAATTCTGGCATCATAACCTTGGTTTCCCCTAAAACTCCATAGACAATGCTCAATCGTCTTCTCACATTTTGGGGTGTAGAACAAAGTCTGAGGGTGACCTGATTTTTCCCCCCTTTGTGGTTAACCTATTTTATTCTCTCTGTACTCTTAAAGGATTTCTTTCTTTACTAATGAAATTATTTCATGTTGCTTTTCCTTTTTATGCATTATCATCATCTTTTCATTTTTTAGGTTATAGAAGACTTTTTTAGTCTTAATTGTACATAACTGACTTGGCTTGCAGCAGGATCCAATGTACTGTTTACTATCTCCACTGTGTTTTCAAATTTGGTAATTACATTTTTCATCTGAAAGTAAGCTTGAATTGTTCCTTCTTCAGACTTGAAATGTCCTCTCAAATCTCATTGAAAGTACTAGTTTGCAATCTTCTCAAGTTGTCACCTATTTGTTACCTTTTATCAAAGTAAATATTTCCTCAGAATGATCTCCTCTCTTAATTTGGTGAATCTTTTTGCAAGCTCATTACTTGTTTCTGATGGCTCATTCTGAAGAGGGGCCTATATTTATCTATTACTGTTAGAGATAGTCTCCCTCATCCTAGACCAAGGGGGAAAGAGAAAGTTTATATTTTCTATAGATTTATTTTTCTATGTTGGGGAACATGATGGTTATGGAATGAGCTACCAAAAATTGATCATATGCCAGGCAGGCTAACTATTTTGTAAAATGATCAGTTTTTTTCCCTACAGCCATTCTGTGTGCCAGCACCATGTCCCAATGTCTCTCATGACTTGAATTTTCTCCTGAGAGTAAACTTTCATTCTATTCTTGCCTTAGGTTTCTGCTGTCTGAGATTTGGAACTCTTGTGTTGGATCATAAGTCTAATTGCCCGTGGAAAATAGGGAGCCCACAGTACAACAAGGAATGGTTCTTGATGTGCCAATGCTTATTGTGATAGCCGCAACCTAGTTGGAGCACAACAGCCTTTCTCTAACTGGTTAAACTACTTTTTTTAGAATATTGCTAAAAAAGTGATGCCTCCCACTTTGCTTGCCCTCTGCAGGAAATGAAGGCTGGGGTCAGACTTCAGCTGGTTGGTTCACATGTGGGATGCTGGAACGGTTACCTCAGTCCTTTGGTTTTCTCCCTGGTACCTGTCTTATGTCCTACCTCTGTTCCAGGCCATGATGCTGACTTAGGACATCTCCAAAGCACTTCTGGGGAATAGTTCTCTTACTTCTTAGATGGAGCCTCTACGTTGCCTGAATCGAATTGTAGGTTACTGACTGCTTTTATCTGTCTTGTAAATGTTTTTAAAAGTTTCTGATCTATTAATTGTTAACACATAAAGACTTTTTCCCATTTTTATAGTTCTTGGGCTGTTTCAGTGGGATTATGAAAGGAAGGAACTTAAATACATGTGCTAAAATAATTATCTTTTATGCATACTTAAGTACTTAGGGATAAAGTATATTAATATCTCTAACTTACTTTGAAATGCATCAAAAAGTAATATGGGTTGATGGATAGCTATGTGATAAAAGAAATATAGCTAAATATTAATTATAGAATCTAGGTGGTGGGTATATTAATGTTCACCATATAATTCTTAAAATTTTTCTGTATGTTTGAAAAAAATCACAGCAAAATGTTTTAAAAAATCATTATTTTTCCAACTGGAAGTCGATTCTTAAACTTTGTTTCACCATTTGTTTGGAGATCATCTTCAAGTAATTTTCACAAGAAGGGGATGTATACTTTTCAGCCTATTGTCTTTTGCCTTCTCAAGGACTTCTCTCCTTGGGTTATCCCCTCTTCTGCATTAAAGCATTCTTTTCCATTAGATTAGTGACATACTCTGGTTTATCCAACCTTAAAAACCCTCTTTTGAGTCTTTATCTAGATACTTTTCCACATTAGGGCATGTGTCACCCTTCCATGTTTACAGATATATCCCCAGAGCCTAGAAAAATGCCTAGCCTATATTAGTGATTCAGTAACTACTAGCAGAATGAATGAATATCTCTCTTCTCCTTCACAGCCATAGTTCTCAAAATGGCTGTCTATACACTTCTTTGTTGCTACTACCACTTGACTTCCTTTTACTCATCAATCCATTCAAGTTGGGCTTCCACCCTCATAACTCAACTGAAACTTCTCTTATTATGACAAATGGACTCCATGTTGCCATATCCAATGGCCACCTTGCTGGCTTCTAAATCCTACTTTCATCAGGATTTGGTAGTTTACCATTCCTTCTTTCTTGAAATGTTTTTCTTTCTCAGCTTCTGGGAATCCAGTCACAGAAGACTTGCAGATTTGCTCCTTACATCACTGGCTTCCTCTTCTCATATTTCTTTTATGACTTCTCTTCCTCTATGCATTAGAGCGCCTCAGGACTTGGTCCTGGTCCTTTTCTCTCTCTACACGTCCTCTGTAAGTAACTTTGTCCAGTCTCATGGCTTTAACCTGAAGATTCCCGTGTTAAACTCTCTAGCCCAGACCATTTCTCCAGGCTCTAAATTTATACATCCAATTGCCTACATGAAATCTCTGCTAAGAAATCTCACAGACTAAATTCTCACAGCATGTCCAAAATGAAAATGCTTCTTTCCTCACCCCTCCCCTTGAAGCCCATCTCTGCCCTTGTCTCCTCTATCTCAGAAAAATGCTAGAGATATTGAACAGTTTCTATTTGATTCTTTTTTTTTCCTACTCCTCATACCCAATCCAATAGCAAGTCCATCTAATTCTATTTCCCACATATATCTCAGATGTGTCTGTGTATATTTGATTCCACTGCTATCACTCTAGTCCAAGTTACCATATCAGTCCTGGAAAAATGCAATAGTCCCCTAACAAGTGTACATGCTCTATCTTTGCCTCCATATAGGCCAAACTCTTACAGAGCAACCAAAAGAAACATTTAACACTAATTTCTGGACTTCCAGTTCTTTCAAAGATGGAATAATCCCATTCCTCCCAAGTCCTCCCTCTTATAACTAATACACATAACACAACAAGTAAGCATAGGAACACTCTGAAAGGTGGAGAGATGATAGACTGCCTAGGGACCTTGGGACTTGAAAAGCAACACAGTGGTGAGTTCCCTGGGTTTCCTTAGTGTCTTCTGTATATCCTGATTGGATAGGGCGCTGCAGGAGCCTCCAACCCTGAATTGCCAACAGGCACACATGCAAAAAGCTCCAAGAAAGGCCTGTTCCCCTAGCCAAAGGACTAGGAAAATAGTGGCCTACAGCAGAAAATCTTTTGGCTTTTGTTTTCAGTCCATTTTCCTCAGGGGGCTGCCGTAGCTTTAAACATCAAACTCCCATTCAACCACGTCAAAAAATAGCATAGAAAAATTCACCTTGGAGTTCCCGTCGTGGCGCAGTGGTTAACGAATCCGACTAGGAACCATGAGGTTGCGGGTTCGATCCCTGCCCTTGCTCAGTGGGTTAATGATCTGGCTGGCGTTGCCATGAGCTGTGGTGAAGGTTGCAGATGCGGCTCCGATCCCGCGTTGCTGTGGCTTTGGCGTAGGCTGGTGGCTACACCTCCGATTCAACCCCTAGCCTGGGAACCTCCATATGCCGCGGGAGCGGCCCAAGAAATGGCAAAAAGACAAAAAAAAAAAAAATTCTCCTTGGAGTTCCTGTCGTGGCTCAGCGGTAATGAACCCAACTAATATCCATGAGGACGCAGGTTTGATCCCTGGCCTTGCTTAGCGGTTTAAAGATCTGACATTGCCATGAACTATGGTGTATGTCACAGATGCAGCTCAGATCCCGAGTTGCTGTGGCTGTGGCATAGGCCAACAGCTGCAGCTCTGATTCGACCCCTAGCCTGGGAACTTCCATATGCCACAAGTGTGGCCCTAAAAAGACCGGAAAAAAAAAAAAAAAAAAAGAGAGAGAGAGAGAGAGAGAGAGAAAAGAAAAAGTTCTCCTTTGCATTTTATCAGGGAGAGAAGTCTTTCCAAGAAGCCTCACAGCCAACTTCTCAGGTCCCATTGGCCAGGATCACATAACTGGCCCTTAGTTGCAAGGAAGGTTGGGTAAGTGGGTGTTTAGCTCTCTCAGCCTCTGTAATGATAAATAAGGGGTCTCTGTCAACAAATAAAGGGGCTGGGAATGATTTGTATTGGGAGACCAATAGTACTTGTCACACACATATTGTAAATTAGGTTCTCCCATGTTATTCTGAATCATAGCACTTCTGTTTCCTTTATGGAATCTATCTCATTTTTAAAGTATTTCTTCATTTTGTTTAGTTGCTTTTTCATTCTAAACCTATTTCACAGTACTTTTGGCAGGGGAGCTTCATGAAGGCAGGAAACATATCTTTATTTTTACTATTTTATCTCCAACACCTCGCACATTGCCTATTACAGAATAGGAGCTCAAAATACCTTGTAGAATAAATGAATGAAGTTGAACATGTATTTATGTCTTTCATATATGAAAGACAACTTGGCTAAGTATAAAATTCTTGGGTCACAAGTATTTCCATTCAAAACTGTTGACATATATCTATTGTCTTTTGGCACTTGGTATTGCAGGGAAGGTCAGCTTGATTTGTAAGCAACCTGATTTATTTGTTAAAGAACTCTTTATTTTGAACTAAGTATAGATTCACAGGAAGTTAAAAAGATAGTACAAAAAGGTCAAATGTACCCTTCACCCAGTTTCCCTAATGGGCATTAGTATATAAGGTACCTAGATGTGTGTAACTTCCACTGTAATCAACATACAGTACTGTTCCAAAAACACAATGATCTTCTGATGCCTGTATAATTATATCCATCATTTCCTCAACTCCTACCATCTCTAACCCTTGGTAGCCCCTGATCTGTTCTTCATCTCTATAATTTTGTCATTTGAAGAATGTGATATGAAAGAAATCATATGATGTTTGGCATTTAGGGATTGACTTTTTTTCATTCAGTATAATGTCCTTGAAGTACATTCAAATTTTTGCATGTATCAATATTTCATTCCTTTTAATTTTTTTAATTTTTATTTTTGGTCTTCTTAGGGCTGCAGCCATGGCATATGGAGGTTCCTAGGCTAGGGGTCAAATTGGAAATTGGAACTGTTGCTGCCGGCCTACGCCACAGCTAGGCTTATGCCACAGCTACAGCAATGCAGGATCTGAGCCGCGTCTGAAACCTACACCGCAGCTCATGGCAATGCCTGATCCTTAATCCCCTGAGCGAAGCCAGGGATTGAACCCACGTCCTCCTGGATACTAGTCGGGTTTGTTAACCACTGAGCTACGATGGACACTCCTCATTCCTTTTTTATTCTTGAGTATTATCCCATTAAATGTATGTTATCATAGTTTGCTCAGCCATTCACTTATTGAAAGATATTTTGGTTGTTGCTAATATTTTTGCTATTAGGAATACAGCTTTTATGAACATTTGTGTACAGGTATTTGTGTGAACATAAGGTTTCATTTTTCTCAGATAAATATCCAAAAGTGCAACTCCTGGGTCATATGGTAACTGTATGTTTAGTTTTATAAGAAACTATAAAACTATTTTCGAGCATGGCTGTACCATTTTGCATTCTCACCAGCAATGGATAAGAGACCCAGTTTCTCCACATCCTTGCCAGAGTAGGGTTTACCATTATTTTTTATTTTAGCTGTTTTAATAGGTGTACAGCAGTATCCCTTTATGATCTTAATTTGCATTTCTCTAAGGGCTAATGGTGTGAACATCCTTTTCATATATTTATGTGCCATCCACGTGTCCTTTTTGGTGAAATGTCTCTTCATATCTTTTGCCTATTTTCTAATTAGATTGTATTTTTTTATAGTTGAATTTTGAGATTTCTTTATAAATTGTGGATAGGAGACCTTTATCAGGTATATGGTTTGCAAATGTATTCTCCTAGTACATAGCTTATCTTTTCATCATCTTAACAAGGTCTTTTGTGGAGCAAAGTTTCAAAATTTTGCTGAAGTCCAATTTGTTGATTATTTTTCTTTTATGGATCACCCTTTTAGTGTCAAGCCTAAGAACACTTCAAGTCGTAGGTTCTGAAGATATTCCCCTATGCTTATTTCTAAGATTATTATAATTTTGAATTTAAATATATGATCTGTTTTTAGTTAATTTTATTGTTTATTTATTTTTAAGCTTGCACCTGCAGCATATGGAAGGTCTCAGGCTAGGGGTTGAATTGGAGCTGGAGCTGCCAGCCTATGCCACAGCCACAGCAACAGCAACGCAAGATCCAAGCCGCGTCTGTGACCTACACCACAGCTCACGGCAAAGCTGGATCCTTAATCCACTGAGTGAGGCCAGGGATCAAACCCACATCCTCATGGATACTAGTCAGATTTGCTACCACTAAGCCATAATGGGAATTCCCATTTTTAGTTAATTTTTGTGTAAGGTTTGGGGTTTAGTTTGAGTCTCCTCTATTTGCCAACAGATATCCTATTGTTCCAGTACCACTTGTTGAAAAGGCTACGTTTCTTCCAATGAATTTATTTTAGAGCTTTGTCCAAAATCAGTTGGCTGGACTTGTGTGGGCCTATTTTTGGGTTCTTTATCTCTGTGTCTATGCTTTCACACACAGTCTTGATTATTGTAGCCATATAATGTGTTTGGAAATCGAGTGGGTCTTCCTCTTTATTGTTCTTTTTTTTTTTTTGACACAGAAGTTTATTTTATTTTATTTTATTTTTAATATATATTTTTTTATTTTCCCACTGTACAGCAAGGGGGTCAGGTTATCCTTACATGTATACATTACAATTACATTTTTTCCCCCACCCTTTATTGTTCTTTTTCAAAATTGTTTTATCTATGGCAGTTCCTTTGCTTTTCCACATAAATGTTAGAATAATCTTGTCTACATGTATAAAACATCTTGCTGGGATTTTGATAAGAATGTCACTAAATATGTTCACTAATTTTAGGAGAACTGACTTTATTAATTTTTTTCACAGAATTCTCTCCATTTATTTAGGTCTTAAAATTTCTTTCATTGATATTCTACAGCTTTCAATGCATAAGTCTTGCACTTTTGTTAAATTTATTTTTAAGTATTTTATTATTTTGATGCTTTCATAACTAGAATTTTTTTTTCCTCTTTATGGCCCTACCCATGGCATATGGAAGTTCCCAGGCTAGGGGGTCAAATCAGAGCTGCAGCTGCAGGCATATGCTACAGCCACAGCGACACCAGATCTGAGCCACATCTGCAGCCTATGTCACAGCTTGCAGCAACGCTGGATCCTTAACTCACTGAGTGAGGCCAGGGATCAAACCTGCATCCTCACAGACACTATGTCAGGTTCTTAACCTGCTGAACCACCCAGGAACTCTTGGAATTGTTTTCTTGATTTCATCTTTGAATTATTACCAGTGAAAAACAATTGATTTTTATTTATTTTTTGTCTTTTTAGGGCTGCACCTGTGGCATATGGAAGTTCCCAGGCTAGGGGTCTAATCGGAGATGTAGCTGCTGACCTACACCACAGCCACAGCAACATGGGATCCCAGCCACATCTGCAACCTATACCACTGAAATGCCAGATCCTTAACCCACTGAGTGAGGCCAGAGATCAAACCCGAATCCTCATGGATGCTAGTCAGTTTTGTTACTGCTGAGCCACCATGGGAACTCCACAATTGATTTTTATATATGAGTCTTTTATAGTGTGAACTTGATGAACTCAATTATTAGTTGTAATGAATTTTTTGTAGATTATTTAGAAGTTTCTATATACAAGATCATGTCATCTGTGATATATATATAGTTTAACTTCGTTTACAAGAAGTTATTTCCTATTGCCTAATTACACTTGTAAGAACTTTCAGTATAATGTTGAATAGAAGTGCTAAGAATGGATATCATTGTTTTGTGGCCCTAGCAGGGGAATAGTCAGTCTTTCACCATTAAGCATGATATTAGATGTAGGTTTTTCATAAATGGCTTTCCTTTATCAAGTTCAAGCAGTTACACTTTATTCCTAGTTTGTTAAGTTTGATTGTGAAAGGATACTGTATTTGGCAAATGCTTTTTCTCTGTCCACTGAGATGACCTTATGGTTTTTGTCCTTTATTCTATTATTATGCTATATTACATTGCTTGATTTTTGTATATGAAACCAGCCTTATACTCCTGGATTAAATGCCACTTGGTCATGGTGTACAATCCTTTCTGTGTGCTTCTAAATTCTGTTTGCTAATATTATGTTGATGACTTTCACATCTATATCTATAAAGAACATTGATCTGTAGTTTTCCTTCCTGGTGATGTTGTTGGTTTTGGTATCAGGCTTCATATAAAAAGTGTAATCTCCTCTTCTATATTCTGGAAGAGTTTATATGGACTGATGTTAATTTTTCTTTAAACATTTGATATAATTTACCTGTGAAAGTGTCTTGTCCTGAGACTTTCTTTGTGGGAAGTGTTTGGATCATTAATTAAATTTCTTTACTTGCTATAGGTAAATTCATATTTTTTCTCTTCTTGGGTCAATTTCAGTAGTTTGTGTTTTTCTACAAATTTGCCCACTTTACATAGATTATTAAATTTGTTAGCATGTTTCCATTGTATTCATCTATAATCATTTTTATTTCTTTAAGTTTGCTAATGATGTCCCCTCTTTCATTTCTTTTTTTTTCATTAACATTTGGGTTTATTTCAACAATAAGTTTGAAACTCTTGCCAAAGGCAGTACTGCAGTAATTATATCAGGAATAGACAATTTCTTACACTGTCAAATACATAAAAGTTTCTTTTGCATTTTCCTCAACCCTGATCAACAAGCAGATTCAGTCCACATTTGCTTTCATCTATCTACTGAGTGTACCCAAGCTTCTTCTTCAAAGACTCTGGCATCTCAGGTGGAGGAGGGTGAGGGAGCCTGAAATAGACCTTCACAGAGTCATAAATGAACCACTGTAGTGCAGTCAGAGTGCCAATCATGATGATAAGGGCAAAGAGTCCCTTCCGGGAGTTCCCATCATGGTGCAGTGGTTAACGAATCCGACTAGGAACCATGAGGTTGCAGGTTCCATCCCTGGCCTTGCTCAGTGGGTTAACGATCCGGCGTTGCAGTGAGCTGTGGTGTAGGTCGCAGACGTGGCTCGGATCCCATGTTGCTGTGGCTCTGGCGTAGGCTGGCCGCTGCAGCTCCGATTCGACCCCTAGCCTGGGAACCTCCCATATGCCGCGGGAGCGGCCCAATGAATGGCAAAAAGACAAAAAAAAAAAAAAAAAAAAAAAGGTGTATGGAGTCCCTTCCATACACCTCTAAATCCAAGTCTCCGGAGGACCTGAGAAGCACTGCTACCCTTCTCTTTATTCAACAGATACCACAGAATCAGCAGGGCCCTCTTCCATTTCTTTCTTTTTTTTGTTTCCCTTGGGCTTTTTAGGACTGCACCCGCGGCATGTGGAGGTTCCCAGGGTAGGGGTCTAATCGGAGCTACAGCTGCCAGCCTACACCACAGCCACAGCAAGGCGAGATCTGAGCCGCGTCTGTGACCTACACCACAGCTCACGGCAATGCCAGATCCTTAACCCACGGAGCAAGGGCAGGGATCGAACCAGCAACCTCATGGTTCCTAGTCAGATTTGTTTTTGCTGCACCACAATGGGAACTCCCCCTCTCTCATTTCTGATATTAGTAATTTGAGTCTGCTCTCTCTTTATTTCTATATCAGTCTGGCTAAAGATTTGTCAATATTGTTGGACTTTTCAAAGAACCGATTATTGACTTTGTTGATAGTCTCTATTGTTTTTCTGGTCTCTGTTTCATTTCTTCATTTACTTCCTCTCTAGTTACTATTCTTCCTTCTGCTTGCTTTGGGTTTAGTTTGCTCTTCTCTGCTTAGTTTCTTAAGGTGGAAGATTATGTTATTGACTTGAGATCTCTCTGCTTTTTAAAATATAGGCATTTATAACAATATTATAAGTTATAATAAGCACTACTTTTTCTACATTCTATAAGTTTTGGTATGTTGTATTTTCATTTTCATGCATCCCAAAGTATTTGTAATTTACCTTATGGTTACTTCTCTGAACTATTAGTTATAAAAGAGTGTATTGTTTAATTTCCACATATTTGTGAGTGCCTCATTCTTTTATTACTGATTTCTAATTTCATTATGTTCAGAGAACTATTTTGTGGATTTTAATACTTTAAATTTATTGAGCTACCTTTTTTACAGCTTAGAATGTGATATATCATGGAGGATGTTCCATGCATACCTGAGATGAATGTGTATTTTGTTGGTGGTGGTGGAATGGTCTACAGATGTCTCTTATGTCTAGTGTTTGTATATAGTAATTTGAGTCTTCTAATTCTTTGTTAATCTTCTACACAGTTGTGTTATTTATTTCTGAAAATGGAGGAATAAGGCCTCCAATTAGTGAAATTGAATTGTCTGTTTCTGTCTTAAATCTTGTCAGTTTTTGCTTCATATATTTTGGGGGCACTGTTGTTAGGTTCATTTATGTTATATACTCTCGATAGAGACACTTTTATCATTATGAAATGTCTTTTCTTGTCTCTAGTAACAATTTTTGTCTTCAAGTCTATTTTGCTTTCTATTAGTATAGATGCTGTAGCTCTCTTTTGGGTATGTTTCCTTGGTATATCTTTTTCTATCCTTATGCTTTTAACCTATGTGTGTCTTTGAATTAATGTTTGTCTCATAAACAGCATATTGGAGTCATATTTTTTTCCACTTTGCCAATCTTTGCTTTTTTTTTTTTTTTTTTTGTCTTTTTGCTATTTCTTGGGCTGCTCCCGCGGCATATGGAGGTTCCCAGGCTAGGGGTCTCATCGGAGCTGTAGCCACCTGCCTACGCCAGAGCCACAGCAACGCGGGATCCGAGCCACGTCTGCAACCTACACCACAGCTCACGGCAACGCCGGATCCTTAACCCACTGAGCAAGGCCAGGGATGGAACCTGCAACCTCATGGTTCCTAGTTGGATTCGTTAACCACTGCGCCACGACGGGAACTCCGAAAGTGGAATATCTTTTTTTTTTTTTTTTGGTCTTTTTTTTTTAGGCCCGCACCCATGGCATATGGAGGTTCCCAGGGTCTAATTGGAGCTACAGCTGCAGGGCTATGCCACAGCCACAGCAACATAGGATCCAAGCTGCATCTGTGACCTACACCACAGCTCATGGCAATGCCAGATCCTTAACCCACTGAGTGAGGACAGGGATTGATCCTGAAACCTCATGGTTATTAGCTGGATTCATTTCTGCTGCACCACAATGGGAACTCCAGGTTCCAGTCTTTTAAATCAATGATTGTTTAGCAGTTGGTTGTGATTTTGGTTTGCTAGAGAGAGGAGGTGAGCTCAAGGTCCTTCTACTCCATCATCTTGTCTCTTGCCCCCATTAGCTACTCTTAAAACACTGAAAGGATTCTCTCTCTCAGATTTCTTCAGAATCCTCTTTAACTTCTTGCTCCATTTTAAAGACATCAAAACTATAACACATAAATAATGAACAGTGAGTATGGTTTATACAGGAAAAATGAGAAGGCCAATTAGTAGGAGTACACACAAAGAAAAGACCTTGATATTAAATGAATATATATTTATACATTTATATGTTTTAATTATAATAAAAATTTTACTCTATTGTGTCATGTCTATGACATGAATATACATTTATATGTTTTAATTATAATAAAAATTTTACTCTATTAATGTGTCAATGAATATACATGTATATGTTTTAATTATAATAAAAATTTACTCTATTAATGTGTTATGTCTATAACATGAATATACATTTATATTTTAATTATAATAAAAATTTTACTCTATTAATGTGTCATGTCTATGACTCCCTGCTTTACTTTTTCCATTAGCTGACTAACTATAGCTGTAATTGCATCGGATAAGAGTGCTTCTATTCTATCAAATTCCCTCTACAGAAATCTTGTTTTATAATATGCAAGGTTTTCAATAATATTGTACTTGTATACTTTATCGTCCCATAAATTTGACTTTTTATAACATTTGCTACCCAGAGCCTTAGAGTTTTGTACTCCTAGAACAATAAGAATATTAATGGTGTATTAGTCATCTCATCATATCATTTTGAGCTTTGAGAAGACTGATATGATTTACAAACAGACAAGAATACTTGAGTAGCGTGTCCATGGGAACAGTGTGGTGATTATGCATATCATCTCCTTTTCTTTTTGTTCCCTTTACACTTTTGGTTGTTGCTCAGCACAAACATCCTGGAATTGGCTCCAAAATGTTACCCTCTCTGTCAGCATCATTTGAGAAGAGTCCCAAATTTCGCTTTCTGTGACATATTTTATAATGTAAAACACACAGAAAAGTACAAAGCATAATATAACAAACACCCGTATGCCCAGGCTTCTTCATTGTTAACATTTCATCACATCTACTCCAAATCTGGGTTTTTCAAAGCTATAACAGCAATTAAGCATTCAGATTGAAGTGCCCTCTCCCACTCATCCTCAATCCTCTTCCCTTCTTTCCACTCAGATACAAATGCTTTTGTGAACTCGGTGTTCATGTTTTAATACTATTTGCAAACATTTATATCTCTATAAGCAATAAAGTATTGCATTGTGCACCTCTAATTTTACAGAAATGGTTTCAGAATATACATATACATAGTATATATTATTGCATAATGTTTATAATATATATTATTTTACAACTTGTTTTTTCACTCAAATGTTAATACATAAATCCTGTTCATTTCTTTTAGCTGCTATGTAGTATTTGATTGTAGGACTATATCACATTTTATTTATCAATTCACTTACTGAAGATCATTGTCCAATTTTATACTATTACAGTGCTGCAGCAAATATCTCAGTACATTCTCCTTGTGCACACATTGAGGAATTTTCTAGGGAAAATAATTGGAAGTGAAATTACTGGGTAATATGGTAAATATGCCTTTTATATTTTTAAAGAGTGTCAAAATTCTCTCTAAAGTGATTGTCTCAATTTACACTTACAGCAACATTACATTAGGGTTTCTGTCGTTCCACATATCCTGTATCAGAAGACTTAAAATTTTTGCCAATGTGATGGATGTGAAATGGTTTTTCATTGTTTTAATTTCTATTTTATTGATATTTAGTGAGGTTAAATATCTTCTCATTTGGTTTTCCTTTTCTGTAGCCTTTTCACATACTTTGCCTCTTCCTCTCTTTAATTTTGTCTTTTTGTTTGTGTATGTGCACTGCAGGAATTCTTTATACCACTTTTTTTTGTCTGTTATGTGTGTTACAAATCTTTTCCCAAGCTAGCACCTGTCTTATAAATTTGTTAATAGTGCTTTTATTTTACACAAGTTTTAATTTTAATAAAGTCAAACTAATTTTTTCCTTTATAGTTTGGGCTTTCTGTAACTTAGTTAAGAAAACCTTTCCTACTCCAAGGTCATATTATATTTTCATATATTTTCTTATAATAGGTTTAAAATTTTGCTTTCCACATTTAGAGCTTTAGTTCACTTAGCATTGTTTTCTGTGTTAGATACAAGGCAGAGATATAATTTCATGTAAAAATTTGTTCCTCCAAAATCATTTATTGGTCTTGAATATTTATTGAATATTCATTCTTTTCCCCAGTGTTTGAAATGCCAGTCTATAATATTCTAAGTTCCACAGACCTGTTTCTGGGTTTTCCATTCTCTTCCAAAAATCCGTTTGTCTATTTCTGAGCCAGACTTAACACTGTTCTAATTACTATAGCTTTAAAATAAATCTTGATGTTTGGTAAAATGAATCACATTCTCTCCTCAATCTTTTCCAGAATTGCATTAATTATTCTTGAACAAATCTATTTCATATGAATTTTAAAACCAGTTTAGCAGATTCCATGAAAAATCCTGTTGAGATTGGGAATTTAATTTAGAGATTAATTAGGGGAGAGTTAAGAGTTTTATGAACTGAGCTCTACCATACAATAACTTATATTTTCCTATTTTACCATGACTTTGTATTTATTTACTTATGGTTTTTATTTTTTCCATTATAGTTGATTTACAGGGTTCCACCAATTTCTACTGTATAGCAAAGTGACCCAGTCATATATATATATTCTTCTTTTTTTCACATTATCATCCATCATGTTCCATCACAAGTGACTGGATATAGTTCCCTATGCTATATAGCAGGATCTCATTGCATTTCCACTCAAAATGCAATCGTTTGCATCTATTAACCCCAGATTCCCAGTCCATCTCACTTCCTCCTCCTCCCCCTTGGCAACCACAAGTCTGTTCTCCAAGTCCATGACCTTCTTTTCTGTGGAAAGGTTCATTTGTGCTGTATATTGGATTCCAGATATGAGTGATATCATATGGTATTTGTCGTTCTCTTTTTGACTTATTTCACTTAGTATGAGAGTCTCTAGTTCCATCCAGGTTCCTGCAAATGGCATTATTTTGTTCTTTTTTATGGCCGAGTAGTATTCCATTGTGTATATATACACCGCATCTTCCTAATCCAATCATCTGCTGACGGACATTTGGGTTGTTTCCCTGTCTTGGCTATTGTGAATAGTGCTGCAGTGAACATGCAGGTGTATGTATCTTTTTCAAAGAAAGTTTTGTCCAGACAAGATATATGCCCAAGAGTGGGATTGCTAGGTCATATGGTAGTTCTATATTTAGTTTTCTGAGGTACCTCCATACTGTTTTCCATAGTGGTGGTACCAATTTATATTCCCACCAACAGTGTAAGAGAGTTCCCTTTTCTCTACACCCTCTCCAGCATTTGTTATTTGTTGACTTGTTATTGATGGCCATTCTGACTGGTGTGAAGTGGTACCTCATAGTAATTTCGATTTGCATTTCTCTAATAATCGTGATGTTGAACATTTTTTCATAGGCTTGTTGGCCATCTATATATCTTTTTTTGGAGAAATGTCTGATTGGAAATGTCTGAAAAAAAGCCTTTTGCCCATTTTTTAATTGGGTTGTTTTTTTGTTTGTTTGTTTTGTTTCTTTCTTTCTTTTTTTTTTTTGCTGTTGAGTTGTATAAGTTATTTGTATATTTTAGAGATTAAGCCCTTGTCAGTTGTGTTTGAAACTATTTTCTCCAATTCCATACTTTGTCTTTTTGTTTTCGTTTTTAATGGTTTCCTTTGCTGTGCAAAAGCTTGTCAGTTTGATTAGGTCCCATTGGTTTATTTTTGCTTTTATTTCTGTTGCCTTGGAAGATTGACCTAAGAAAATGTTTGTGAGGTTGATATCAAAGAATGTTTTGCCTATGTTTTTTTCTAGGAGTTTGATGGTGTCTTGTCTCACATTTAAGTCTTTAAGCCATTTTGAGTTTATTTTTGTGCATAGTATGAGGGTGTGTTCCAGTTTCATTGATTTACATGCAGCTGTTCAGTTTTCTCAGCACCACTTGCTGAAAAGACTGCCTTTCCCCATTTTATATTCTTGCCTCCTTTGTCAAAGATTAATTGACTGTAGGTGTCTTGGTTTATTTCTGGGGTCTCTATTCTGTTCCATTGGGCTGCATGTTTGTTTTGGTACCAGTACCACACTGTCATAATTACCGAAAATTTGTAATATTGCCTGAAGTCTGGGAGAGTTATGCCTCCTGCTTGTTTTTTGTTTCTCAAGATTGCTTTGGCAAGTTCTTCTGCCAGCATTCAGTAGATGTTCTGTGTGAATCCTTCTATGTGTAGATGTGTTTGTGGGAGAAGGTGAGTGCAACCAATGTCTTACTCCTCCGCCATCTTGATCCTTCTCTCATACAGTAACTTTTTACGGCTCTCCATTCAGGTATGTTCTTTTTGATAGTCGATAATGTTTCATATTTTTTTCTCAAAGATGTGTTGCACATTTTTTGTTATATTTATTCTTAAATGATTGGGCAGAATTCTAACATGGTGCACCAAAGGTATCCATTGTCTGGTATGCATGCCCTGTATATTTACCTTCTCTTGAGTGTGGATAGGGATATGATTGGTTATGCCCTTAATTAGATTACATTATATGGTAAAGGTGATGGGATAGTTACTCCCATGATTATGTTATGTTATGTAAGACTCCATCATAGCAAGCTGGGGTGAGATTCTCTTGCTGGCTTTGAAAAAGTCAGTTGCTATGCTGTGAGAGGGGCTCTAGCTCAGACCTGAGTCTGGCTCCTAGGAACTGAGAGTGAGCCCCTGGCTGAAACTCGGCAAGAAAATAGGGTCCTCAATACTACAACAGCAAGGAACTGAATTCCTTCAACAATGATTTAAGTTTAGAAGAGGATCCTGAGCCCAAGATAAGACTACAGGCCCTACCAACATCTTGATTGAAGTCTGAGACCCTGAGCAGAGGATCTAGCTAAGCTGTGCCCAGATTCCTGACTGACAGAAACTTTGAGGTAATAAATATATATTGGTTTAAGCCTCTAAGTTTATGATAATTTTTATGTGGCCATACAAAACTAATATACTAATATACCTCATTTTGTCCCCCATTATACAGTGAATAGGTTTGTTTCCTTTTTTCTATGAATTGGTTCTTTTAAAAATTTCATTTAAGGAGTTCCCGTCGTGGCGCAGTGGTTAACGAATCCGACTAGGAACCATGAGGTTGCGGGTTCGGTCCCTGGCCTTGCTCAGTGGGTTAAGGATCCGGCGTTGCTGTGAGCTGTGGTGTAGGTTGCAGACGCGGCTCGGATCCTGCATTGCTGTGGCTCTGGCGTAGGCCAGTGGCTACAACTCCGATTAGACCCCTAGCCTGGGAACCTCCATATGCCGCGGGAGTGGCCCAAGAAATAGCAAAAAGACAAAAAAAAATAAAAATAAAAATAAAAATTTCATTTAAAAGAGGTCATTATTGGTTATAGGAGTGCTATTTTTATATATTTTTTTCTTTTTGCTTTTTTTTAGGGCCACACCCATGGCATATGGATGCTCCCAGGCTAGGCGTCTAATTGGAGCTGCAGCTGCAGGACTATACCCTAGCCACAGCAGCTTGGGATCTGAGCTGTGACCTACACCACAGCTCACAGCAACGCTGGATCCTTAACCCACTGAGCGGGGCCAGGGATCGAACCTGTGTTCTCGTGGATGCTAGTCAGATTCATTTCTGCTGAGCCATGATGGGAACTCCATTATTTTTATATGTTGATCTTTATCCAGCAACTCTGGAGAACTCTCTTCATCTCTGATAAGATCTAATAATTTGTAGATTTTTTTGTATTTTTTCTATGTGGACAATTATATTGAATAATAATAATGACAACCTTGTCATATATATTCTGATTCTTATTTTCTTCCTTTCTTCCTTCTTTCCTTTTTGCTTTTTAGGGCTGAACCTGTGGCATTTGGAAGTTCACTGTAGGGGTTGAAATGGAGCTACAGCTGTTGGCCTACCCCACAGTCATAGCAACGTGAGATCTGAGCCGTGTCTGCCACCTGCACCACTGCTCATGACAATGCTGGATCCTTAATCCACTGAGCAAGGCCAGGGTTATTGAACCCGCATCCTCATCCTCATGGTTACTAGTCAGGCTCACTACTGCTGAGCCATGATGGGAACTTCCTTCCTTCCTTCCATTTCTTTCCTTCCTTCTTGCATTTTTGCACAAATCAAGCCTTTTAGCACAACATTGTGGCAGAAGATAAAAGAATTCTTGTCCTGTTTATGACTTAAATGAAATGGTTCCATGAATTATCCACTAAGTATGATGTTTGCTGTAAATTTTTGTAGACACTGCTTTAAGGACTTTGTTAAGAACTTTTGGACTTCAAAAAAGTTAAACTTTAAAGTTAGGGACTTTGGGAGTTCCCGTCGTGGCGCAGTGGTTAACGAATCCGACTAGGAACCATGAGGTTACGGGTTCGGTCCCTGCCCTTGCTCAGTGGGTTAACGATCTGGCGTTGCCGTGAGCTGTGGTGTAGGTTGCAGACACGGCTCGGATCCCACGTTGCTGTGGCTCTGGCATAGGCCAGTGGCTACAGCTCTGATTTGACCCCTAGCCTGGGAACCTCCATATGCCGCGGGAGCGGCCCAAAGATATAGCAAAAAGACAAATAAATAAATAAAGTTAGGGACTTTGTTTTTTGTTTTGTTTGCTTGTTTGTTTTATACAGTGTGGTGATTTCTATCTCCTAACTGGAGCATTTAAATCTATCTACTTTGAAATGGCTGCTGATGTACTGGATTTTAAATCTTCCATTTATCTTATGCATTCTCTTCAGATGCCAATTCTGTTTCTTTTTCTCTCCTTTTCGGCCTTTTATTTCCTTTAGATTGAGTATTTTTATTAGTCCATTTTTTTCTCTCTCCTAGTTTAGAAGTTATATCCTGATTTCTACTTCACTGGTTACCATTAATCTGAACAAAGTCTGAAGTTCATCAAACCTCATCCCAGATTTTTCTCTTTATTCCCTCCCAACCTATATTTTATTGTCTGACACTTTAATCATTTAATCCTCCTAGACGTTATTATTACTCTTTAATATGGTCAATATTTACTTATGTATTCCCACATATTTACCACTTTCTTTGCACTTTATTCTTTTTTGTACCTCAGACCTTCCATTTGGGATCAATTCTTTTCTTTCAGAAGTATATCCTATAGGATCTTCTTTAGTGAGAGTCTGATGGTGATGATGATGAACTAAGTTTGTTGTCTCTGAGAGGATATCTTCATATGCCATTGTTTGTAAATGAGAAAGAGCTGGGTATAATATAATATATATATAATTATAGGTTTACAGACTAATATGGCCCCCTCTATACCCCCTGGGGTTGAAGAAATGAGTTTAATTTTCATTTGCCCTTATCCTGACAGTGCAGATCTTTGGAATCCTCAGTTAATGTGGGGAGGGTTTTATTTATCTCCCCCACCCAGAAGGAGGAGCTGAGCGTTCACTTCCATCCCCTTCACCATTGAATGGAAGCTATGTATGATTTTGGACAAATACCTTCAAGGCAAAACTTCTCTGATGGTCTAATATTCTCCTTACCTCTCTGTATTTGGGTTTTACTTTACCCTCATCCACTCCCCCAAAATATAGCCTGGCAGTTTACCAACTATCTTTTCAGCTCTTCATTGTTTTAAGATTTTTATATGGATACACGTATACAGACTTGCACAATATTATATGTATATATACATATATATACTTGCACAATACTAAATGTATATATATACTATATATATACACAATACTATATATAGTGTGTGTGTGTGTGTGTGTGTGTGTGTGTGTGTGTGGTGTATATCTTATGCATTTTTAGTTTTATGTAGGAGAGTTGATCTAAAAAGCCTAGCCTAACCAGGAAATCCTTATTATTTTTAATTACTTTTTTCAATTGTTTCTCCTTCAGTGTCTTTCTACTTTATCCTTCTGAGACTCAAATATTTGTTAGATCCTCTCATTTTATTCTCTATGTCTTTTAATCTATCTTTAATATATTTTAATTTCTATATCTCTCTACATTGTTTTGGAATAAATTCTTCCCATAGAGGGAGTGGGATGGATTGGGAATTTGGGGTTAATAGTTGCAAACTATTGCCTTTGGAATGGATAAGCAATGAGATCCTGCTGTATAGCACTGGAAACAATGTCTAGTCACTTATGATGGGGCATGATAATGTGAGAAAAAAGAATGTATACATGTATGTGTAACTGTATGTGTAACCTTGCTGTGCAGTAGAAAATTGACAGAACACTGTAAACCAGCTATAATGGAAAAAATAAAAATTATTATAAAAAATTCTTCCCATATATCTTTAAATTCACTAATTATCTTTTCAACTGTTTCTAATATGGTATTTAACCCATGTGTAGAGTTTTTTAATTTAACAATTATATTTTTCATTGCTTGAAGTTCAACTCATTTTCTTTTATTATCATTATTATTTTTTAAATAGTTATTTCCCCAATACAATTTTTTTCCTACTGTACAGCATGGTGACCCAGTTACACATACATGTACACATTCTATTTTTGCACATTATCATGCTCCATCATAAGTGACTAGACATAGTTCCCAGTGCTACACAGCAGGATCTCATTGCTAATCCATTCCTTTTTTTTTTTTTTTTTTTTTTGTCTTTCGTCTCTTTTGTTGTTGTTGTTGCTATTTCTTGGGCCGCTCCTGCGGCATATGGAGGTTCCCAGGCTAGGGGTCTCATCGGAGCTGTAGCCACCGGCCTACACCAGAGCCACAGCAACGCGGGATCCGAGCCGCGTCTGCAACCTACACCACAGCTCACGGCAACGCCGGATCGTTAACCCACTGAGCAAGGCCAGGGACCGAACCCGCAACCTCATGGTTCCTAGTCGGATTCGTTAACCACTGCGCCACGACGGGAACTCCTGCTAATCCATTCCAAAGGCAATAGTTTGTATCTATTAACCCCAAGCTCCCCAATCACCCACTCTCTCCTCCTCCCCCTTGGCAAACACAAGTTTATCCTGCAAGTCCATGATTTTCTTTTCTGTGGAAAGGTTCATTTGTGCCTTATATTAGATTCCAGATATAAGTGATATCATATAGTATTTGTCTTTCTCTTTCTGACTTACTTCACTCAGGATGAGAGTCTCTAGTTCCATCCATGTTGCTGCAAATGGCATTCTTTTGTGTTTTTTTTATGGCTGAGTAGTATTCCATTGCACAAATATACCATATTTTCCTAATCCAATCGTCTGTTGATGAATATTTGGGTTGTTTCCATGTCTTGGCTATTGTGAATAGAGCTGCAATGAACATGTGTTCATTGAATGTGTCTTTTTTCAGTAGATTTTTGTTTGGATTTATGCTCAGGAGTGGGATTGCTGGGTCATATGGTAGTTATATGTATAGATTTCTAAGGTATCTCCATATTGATTTTCTTTCAGGCTATTCATTTCATATTGATTTGTATTGTACACTTATCTTTGTAAATGTATCCTTTATTTCTTTAAACATTTCATACATAACTATTACATACTGGAGTGTTCCCAAATCTATTGTCTTGAGGATATACATGTCCTTTTCTTTTGTCTTATTTCTACTGATTCTTACAAATGGACGAGATTTGGTATTTGGTAATCTTTGTGAGACTATGCTCCATTTAATCTGTGCAAGGCCCAACTTGAGAAAAATTTTCTTCCTCAGGCTTGGCTCTGAGCTGGAGTTTCAGACTCAAGCTTCCTATTTCCTTGCTATCCCAATAATCATTACCCATACAAATGGATAATAGAGGACTCAGGATTTATGGAAATTCACTCCCTCCCTTGTCCTTGTCACTCCGGCTCTACAAATGTCGGACTTCTTATCCTGGCCAGGCTCTTTGCCTCTGTGGCTTTGTTGCCTAGTGGGTGACTGCTGGTTATTCCCACCAAGACCATTTCCACCAAGACTGCAGGTTTTCTGACTGTACCCCATGCCCAGCTCATATTGCTTGATAACAGCAGTGCAAGGTATTGCTGGAAAGCTCCTCTATCTTTTGTTGGAGGCACAATGTACCATATCTGGAGTCTAGTTTTTTGCAGAAGGTCTCTTGGAGCTCCTGCTTATCCATTATGCTTAAAGTGCAAGCCCATTTCTTCATTTTTATATTTAAAAATTTAAATGTTCATTCTGAAATAATTTTAGATTTGTGAAAAAGTTGCAAATTTAGTACAAAGAATTTGTGAATATATTTTACCCAGCTTTCCTAAATGCTAACATCTTACATAACCATAATACAATCTTGGAAAATAGGAAATTAACATTGATATAACTAGTATATAGACCTTATTAAAACTAATCTGTCCCAATAACGTGAGGTCCATGATTCCATATTTTGTTTAGTGGTCATGTCTCCTTAATCTCCTCTGGTTTTTGACAGTTTCTTAGTCTCTCTTTGTACATCATGACTTTGACACTTTTAATGAGTACTGGCCAGTTATTTGTGGAACATCTCTCAATTTGGATTTGTTTGGTATTTCCTCATGATTAAATCCAAGTTACACATATTTGGTAAGAATGTGGTAAGCCCCTCTCAGTAATTCCTATTAGGGTGTACATGCTTTCCGTATAGCTAATTATCATGATCACTTGGTTAAAGTCAGCATCTGCAAGGATTCTCTACTGAAAAATTTTCCCTTTGTAATTAATACCTTGTTAAAAGATACTTTGAGACTAATATTTTGTTTCTCATCATAAACCCACTAATTTTAGTATCCTTTGAGGACTTTTGCCTGAAACAATTGTTCCTGTGATGTTTGACAAATGGTGGCCTCCTATTTCTATCATTCTGTATATATTTATTAATTGAAATTCTACTGTAAGGAAGAGCTTTCCCCCTTCCCTAATTTTTTGTTTATTAAATTATTTATGTCAGGATGAACTCATGGATATTTGTTTATACTTTTTTCTCAAATTGTCCCCAATTTGCGCATCGGGAATTCCTTCAAGTTTGCTTTTGGGTCCTTTTGATGTGTCTCCATCATTTTTGGAGCAATTCCTTACTTCTTCACACCTCAAGATGTTATAGTCCTCCCTCCATTTCAATTCCAATTTTTAAATGATTCTTTTCCTGTTGTTGCTTTGCTGTGGACCAATTAAAAAGATTTTTCTGCAACAGAACAAAGGGTGGGGGAAAAATGTAATTGTATACATGTAGGGATAACTTGATCCCCTTGCTGTATAGTAGGAAAATAAAATAAAAAAAGATTTTTCATTCCATATTCCATTTTCTTCCTAATCTTGGAATTTATACACCTATGTATTTTCTTCTCGTGGCTAACTTAGACTATTTTAACATATTTATTGAGTCATATTTTATATCATAAAATTCAACTATTTCAATTGTATAATTCAATGATTTTTAGTAACTTTACTGAGTGTGTAACAATCACCATATGTTAGTTTTAGAACATGTTTATCCTCCCAATAGGTTCCCTCTTGCCTCTAAAGCCCCATTCCCATACAACTGTCACTATTTGATTTGTTTAACAACTCTCTGGAAAAGTCCAAATATCAGGACTTGTCTTGATTTTATCTTGCTCACTCAATGATGAAAGCTCTATTCTGAGATCCTTTCTAGAAAATAATTGGTGACAATTGCTTAACATGTAGATACCTAAGAATGAGTTACCAGTTGCAGCAAATAAGAGGTTAGCCAAAAAACTTAAATATTTAGCAAATTAAATGTCCATTGAGAGGTTTTAAAAATGCAAACATATTTCTAGGTATCTAGAAGTCAACGTGAATATCCAGGGCTGTGAGTGTGCTCAGGAAATATCTGAGAAAGCCATTATTGACTACCACATGCTGCAGGTGCGGCCCTAAAAAAGACAAAGGACAAAACAAATAAGCAAACAAAAACAAAAACAAAAAAACTAAAATGGAAACAAATTAGATAGAGACTAGAAAAATAATAGAGAATATAGATGCAAACTGTTACATTAAAAATGGATAGGCAATGACATCCTGAACTATATCCAACCACTTGTGATGGAGCATGATGAAAAAAATATGAGAGGAGTTCCCATCGTGGCTCAGTGGTTAACAAATCTGATTAGGAACCATGAGGTTGCGGGTTCGATCCCTGGCCTTGCTCAGTGGGTTAAGGATCCAGCATTGCTGTGGTGTAGGTCGCAGACATGGCTCAGATCTGGCGTTGCTGTGGCTCTGGTGTAGGCTGGAGGCTGCAGCTCCAATTGGACCCCTAGCCTGGGAACCTCCATATACCGTGGGAGCGGCCCTAGAAAAGGCAAAAAAAAAAATATGAGGAAGAGAGTGTGTATAGATGTATGACTGGGTCACTTTGCTGTACAGCAAAAATTGACAGAGCAATGTAAATCAACTGTAATAAAATTTTAAAAAATTGTTTTAATAGCTTGGATGAGAAAAAGAAATCTCCCAGAAAGCAAACCAAAAGGACAAACAGATAAAAAGAATTGAAAAAGATAATAAACTTCATAGGGTCAGTCTACAAGATCTAACATCTAACTAACAAGGAGTTCAAGAAAAGAACTGAGTAAATTTGGGGGAAATTATCAAAAGATATAAGACATTTTTTCAGAACTAAATAATATGAGTCTGAAGATTAAAAGGGCCCACCCATAATGAATGAAAAAGAGTCACAAGTGATATGCAGCCCCTGTAAAACTTCAGAATAGTGGAGACATGAAAAGACCCTAGAAGCGTTAAAGAAGGAAAAAAACAGGTCAGACATGATGGAAGAAATCAGAATGGCCCTTCATTTCCCAACAGCAATATTAGATGCTGGAGCACAACAGCAAGTCTTTCAAGTGAAACTGGGTTTTTTTGTTTGTTTGTTTTTGTTTTTAATTTAGGATCCTACACCCAAACTATCTACCAAGTATTAGGATTGAAAAGGGCATTTTCACATATATAATGATAAAAACTAAAGTTTATTTCTCATGCACCCATTCCTAGGAAACTAGAGATTGTGCTGAAAAAGGAAAGTAAACCAAGGAAGCTGTATGGAACAAGAAACAAAATCAACATGGAAAGCAGCAAAAAGAACTTCCAGTGTGAGAGTCAACAGACCTCCAGAGCAGCTAATTCAAGCAAGAGCAGAAATGCTGAGGTCTGCAGAAGCAAGACTGGCAAGGGAAAAAGTGGAATTGTTACATTTAAGATTTGGAAAATAATAGGTGATAAGATATTTTACAGACTTCAAAGTACACTAGGCTAGGTACACAAAACACTAAATAAATGAAAAATAAGATAATAAATCCAGAAAAATAGTTACAAAAATAATAATAATACTAGGACAACACTTGATGCAACTGTGAATAATATTTACATAGTTATAATAGCATACTCAATCCCTCATGATTTATCCAAATATCATGTTATAACCACAAAGAGAGGTTAAGGAGAAAGTAAGGGTAATTATAATAGGGCTAAATCCTCATCCACCATGATAAAGTCAAGAGAGAAATGTCTAATATTGATAAATCAAATAAAAGTACATTAAAAAAAACACTGTGGTAAATACTAGGGGATAAAAAAAAAACATCTACAAGAATTGAAAGCCATTGCCTCTGGGGAGGTCTCAGAGTGGGAAGAGGTGCATCAGGGGACTGCTTTTGTTCCCAGTGAGTCTTTAATAACAATTTCAATTTTTTTTTAAAAAAGAAAATAATAGAGAATATCAACAAAACCAAAAATTGGTTCTTTGAAAAGTCCAACAATATTGACAAATCTTTAGCTGGACTGATACAGAAAAAAGAGAGAAGACGCAAATTACTAATAAAAAAGTAAATTACAGGAATTTCAAGAATGAAAGAAGGGGACACCATTAGCAACCTTAAAGAAATAAAAAGGATTGTAATAGGTGAATACTATGACAAATGACAACAAATTTAATTATCTGTATAAAATTGACAAATATTTATAAAAACAAGCTATTGAAACTGATTTGAGAAAAGAGAGAAAATATGACTAAACCTGTGACAAGTAAAGAGATTTAATTAGTGATTTAAAAAACTTCCCACAAAGAAAAGCCTACATTACTGGTGCAGATGACATCACTAGGTGAATTGCATTCAAAATTTAAATAATAAAAAGAATGGAGTGACATAATAAAAATGTCAAAATAGATGTTTTCTACCATATTCCCCCCAAAGAACACTGATTTTTGGCAATTAACTATGGGTGAAGAATGTTTGTGGAAGTCGGGAGTCAAGTGAAGTTCTAGTATACCAGCGGAGCAAAAAATAAAAATGAAAATGAAAATTTAAAAAAGCCCAATAATGGATGCATTAAAAGGGTAATAGGAACAGTTTTACTTTACCCACATCACCTCTTCCCCAAGATGGTACAGCTCAGTGCCAAGAGAGATCTTGGTCATGATTTCTCTCATGGGGAAAGCGAGAGCAAGTGAATGAGGGTCTGGCTTTCCCAACTGTGTTAGTGCCAAAGAGACACATTTCTTTCTCATCCTATCCAGAATAATGAGGTACTGCATCATGACTGGGGTATAGGGAGCAGCTGAGAGAACAGCAGCTAGGACCCTCAGAGGGCATCAAAGGGACAGGGATACTATAAACCACGTCGTGGACAACAGAAAGTCAGCCTGTGAGTTGCTGGAGATGCCTTGCCTATGGATCCTCCCCTAACTGGCCTCAGGTACCGCCAGTGCTCCATGCATTTTGCCTATACACTTCTCCACCCTCTAGCCAGCTCCCTGTGCACACTTCTGAGAGTGATCAGAGTTAGCCTTTTTGACAGGTTGTGAGCATGAGCAGAAAGCTAGCCTGACTCTATAGGACTGGGAGAAATTACACAAACTTGAGCATTCAACACTGCATTAGGAAGAGCAAATTGGAAACAGTCCATTCTTTTTTTTTTTTTTTTTAATCTTTTTGCTATTTCTTGGGCCCCTCCCGTGGCATATGGAGGTTCCTAGGCTAGGGGTTGAATTGGAGCTGTAGCCACCTGCCTACGCCAGAGCCACAGCAACGCGGGATCCGAGCCGCGTCTGCAGCCTACACCACAGCTCACGGCAAAGCCGGATCGTTAACCCACTGAGCAAGGCCAGGGACCGAACCCGCAACCTCATGGTTCCTAGTCGGATTCGTTAACCACTGCACCACGACGGGAACTCCGGAAGCAGTCCATTCTTAGATGGACTTTGCAGGATTAAGAGAAGGCATAGAATCTTATGAATCTCCCTCCAAGAAGAAACAAGAAGTGTAGAGTAGGCATATCCATAGAATAGGTTTGAGAAAGAATTTCTAACAGGAATGATAAAAGTATTACTTTTTGGAAGTAAGTCAGTAAAGAATGAAGGTTGTTCTGTTTCTTCAAATACAAAGACAGTAATACAAGACTTCAAGAAGCATGAAAAATTAAGAAAACATGACACCATAAAAGGAACAATATTTTTTCCAGTAACTGAACCCAAAGAAATGGAGATCTGTGATTTTCCCAATAAAAAATTCAAAATAGTTGTTTTAAGGAAGCTCAGTGAACTAAAAACAAACAAACAAACAACAACAAAAACTACACAGAAAGACAAGTCATTGAAATAAGGAAAACAATACATGAACAAAAAGAGAAGTTTGAGAGATAGAAATCATAGAAAAGAACCAAATAAAAGTTCTGGATCTGAAGAATACAATGAATAAAGTTAAAAATGCAAAAGAACATCAACAGTGGACTTAATAAGGCAGAAGAAGGAATCTGTGATGCAGAAGACAAAGTCATATGAAATTATCCAGTCAGAAAAGAATGAGAAAAAAACCAATGAAAAAGAAGAAGAAAGCCTATGTGAACTATGGGATATCATTAAGAGAAACAATCTATATATATTTAGAGTCCCTGAATAGGAGAGTGATAAAGGGTCAGAAAGCTTATTAAAAGAAATAATGGCCAAGAACATTCCAAGAGATTTGGTCATCCAAATTCATAAAGTTTCATAGGTACCCCACCCCCAAATTTCAGCTCAGAAAGATCTTCTTGGAGTTCTTGCTGTAGCACAGTGGGTTAAGGATTAGGCATTGTCTTTGTAGTGGCATGTGTCTGATCCTTGGCCCAGTGCAGTGGGTTAAGGATTGGCATAGGTCCCAACAGTGGCTTGGATTGAGTCCCTGGCCTGGGAACTTCCATATGCCATGGGTACGGGGGAAAAAATAAAGAAAACATAAGATCTTTTAAAAGACATATTGTAATGAAACTGTTTAAAATAAAAGAGAGAATTTTAAAAGAAGCATGAGAAAAAATTCTTCATATAAAAGAGAGCCCCCATAACACTTATTAGTAGATTCCTCAGGAGCAAACTCACAGGCCAGAAGAGAGTGGGATAATATATTTGAAGTATTTAAAGAAAAAAACTGCCAACCAAGAATACTTTCCCTGACAAAGCCCTCCTTCAGAATTGAGGAAGAGATAAATACTTTCCCAGGTAAACAAAAACTAGGAGAGTTCATCACTACTAGGCCTGCCTTACAAGAAATATTGAAAGGGGATTCTTCAAGCTGAAATGTAAGGATGTTAATCAGTAACATGAAAATGTAGATACATCAAATACATGGGTAAAAGAATACATTCAAATTCAGAATATTTGAATATTGAAATATGGTGATGTTAATGGAATACTAGTCATCCATAAAAAAGAAAAAAATGCCATTTGCAGCAACATGGATGGAACTAGAGACTCTCATACAAAGTGAAGTAAGTCAAAAAGAGAAAGACAAATACTATATGATATCACTTATATATGGAATCTAATATATGGCACAAATGAACCTTTCCACAGAAAAGAAACTCATGGACTTGGAAAACAGACTTGAGGTTGCCAAGAGGGAGAGGAGGGGAATGGGAGGGACTGGGAGTCTGGGGTTAATAGATGCAAACTATTGCATTTGTAGTGAATAAGCAATGAGGTCCTGCTGTATAGCACAGAGAAATCTACTTAATCACTTGTGATGAAATGTGATCGAGGATAATGTGAGAAAAAGAACTGGGTTACTTTGCTGTACAGCAGAAATTGACAGAACATTGTAAATCAACTATAATGGAAAAATGAAAATCTTAAAAAAAGAAATATGGTGATATGATAATCATTTCTCTCTAGTATAAAGATTAAGGGATGAAAGTATTAAAAATAACTATAGTTATAATAATTTGTCAATAGATACACAATATAAAAAGTAAATGTTGGCCTCAAAAAACATAAAATGTGGGAGGGAAAAGTTAAAGGGTAGTGTTCTTATAAATGATTGAAGTTATCAGCTAAAAATAAACTCATAACTATAAGATGTTTTATGTAAGTCTTACGGTAATCACAAAGTAAAAATCCACAGTAGATGCAAGAATGACAAAAGGAATCAAAGCATACCAATATGGAAATCATTAATTCACAGAAGAAGAGAGCAAGAGAAGAAGAAAGGAACAAAGGGACTATAAAACTGCCAGAAAAAAATAAGATGTCATCGGTAAACTGATTTACATTTAATTGCTGTAAATGTAAATAGATTAAGTTCTCCAATCAAAAGGCACTGTAACTGAATAGATTAAAAGGAAGACCAAACTCTATGCTGCTTATAGGAGACTCACTTCAGCTTTAAGGACACACATAGGCTTAAAGTGAAGGGATGGAAAAAAAGATACTTCATGCAAATAGAAACCAAGAGAGCATAGGGTAGCTATATTTATTTCAAATAAAATAGACTAACTCAAAAGGTGTAACAAGAGACAATATCATTATATAATGATAAAGGAGTCAATTCATCAAGAGGATTTAACAGCTGTAAATATATATGCACCTCAAATCAAAGCATTTAAATATATTAAACAAATACTAATACATCTAAAGGGAGAAATATACACCAGCACAATAATAGTAATGGATTTGAATACCCCACTTTCGGCAATGGAAAGATCGTCCAGACAGAAAATCAGTAATGAGACATGGACTTGGACTATATTTTATACCAAGTGAGCCTAAAAATATATATAGAATCTTCCCCTCAACAGTTGCAGAATACACATTCTTCTTAAGTTCACACAGAACATTCCCCTGGATAGATTATTGTTTTGTGCTGATATCAGCCTATCAATAACCAGTGTGGTTGGATCAACCATGTGGTTTTTATTATGATTGTAAGAAATCTTTCAACAATAACCATCAGGGGAATTCCTGTCATGGCTCAGCAGTAACAAACCCAACTAGTATCCATGGGGATGTGGGTTTGATTCTTGGCCTTGCTCAGTGGGTTAAGGATCCAGCATTGCCCTGTGCTATGGTGTAGGTCACAGATGTGGCTCGGATCCCATGTTGCTGTGGCTGTGGTGTGGGTCAGCAGCTGCAGCTCCAATTTGACCCCTAGCCTGGGAACTTCCATATGCCATGAATGTGGCCCTAAAAAGCAAAACAAAAACAAAAACAAAAAAAACCTCAAACCAATCAACCACACAAAAAACCCATCAGGAAACACTGGAAAAATAGAGGTTTATCACTTATAAGACCTGGAAATTACACAGCACACCTGGGGCAGCACAGTGAGGTCACAGAGCATGGAGAGAGAGAGAGAGAGAGAGAGAGAGAGCACACACACAAGCACATGGGTCCTGGGTTCTGTTTCTTTGGGGCCAAGGGTGGATGCCCAAGGTTTCACAGGCTCACTACTGGTGAATTTAAAACATAAGAGCAAGAATTTAAAGTGTGAGAAAAGAAAAAAAAGTAACCCAAATAGTCAATTATTGAAGTCAATGAAGATCTCTAAAATAAAGGGACAACCTCCATGGGGGGTAGCCTGGCTCTTTATCTAGTCATGTGGCTGGCAACTGTGTTTATTTGAGATGGCCATCTTTGAAGTGGATGCCTCTTTGAGGTTGACCCCTCGGCAATCAAAGCTTAAGCCTGGCACTTGCATTATGAAAGGCGGGTGGGGGGGGAACCTCAACAATTGTCAGGGCCTACACTACGATTATATATTTGTTCACAAAACAAGCGTTCACAATTTGAGAAGATTGAAATCATACCAGTTGTCTTTTATGACCACAATGTTATGAAACTAGAAACCAATAACAAAGAAAATTGGAAAATTCACAAATGTGTGGAAATTAAGCACACTCCTGATCATACAATGGATCCAAGAAAATCAAAAGAAAAGTTAAAAATATATGGAAACAGGTGCATGTGTCTCTTTTAAGTAGAGTTTTGTCCGGATATATGCCCAAGAGTGGGATTGTGGGGTCATATGGAAGTTCTATGTATAGATTTCTAAGGTATCTCCAAACTGTTCTCCATAGTGGCTGTACCAGTTTACATTCCCACCAACAGTGCAGGAGGGTTCACTTTTCTCCACAGCCCCTCCAGCACTATTCACAATAGCCAGGACATGGAAACAACCCAAATGTCCATTGACAGAGGATTGGATTCGGAAGATGTGGTATATATACACAATGGAATACTACTCAGCCATAACAAAGAATGACATAATGCCATTTGCAGCAACATGGATGGAACTAGAGAATCTCATCCTGAGTGAAATGAGCCAGAAAGACAAAGACAAATACCATATGATATCACTTATAACTGGAATCTAATACCCAGCACAAATGAACATCTCCTCAGAAAAGAAAATCATGGACTTGGAGAAGAGACTTGTGGCTGCCTGATGGGAGAGGGAGGGAGTGGGAGGGATCGGGAGCTTGGGCTTATCAGACACAACTTAGAATAGATTTACAAGGAGATCCTGCTGAATAGCATTGAGAACTTTGTCTAGATACTCATGTTGCAACAGAAGAAAGGGTGGGAGAAAAAACTGTAATTGTAATGTATACATGTAAGGATAACTTGATCCCCTTGCTGTACAGTGGGAAAAAAAATAAAGATGAATCTGAGTTTGGAAAAAAATATATGGAAACGAACTATCTTCCATCATGTTCTATCCCAAGAGATTGGATATAGCTCCCTGTGCTGCACATTAGGACTTCACTGCTTATCCATTCTAAATGTAATAGTTTGCATCTACCAACACCAAACTCCCTGAAAAAGAAAGAAGAATCTATACATGTATGTATAACTGGTCATCATGCTTTACAGTAGAAAATTGACAGAACATTGTAAACTAGCTATAATGAAAAAAATAAAAATCATTATATATTAAAAAAAAGAATGTGTATATATGTATGACTGGGTTACTATGCTGTACAGCACAAATTGACACAACTCTGCAAATCAACTATACTCTCATAAAAAGAAAAGAAAAAGAAAAATATATATTGAAAGAAATGATAAATGATACACAAAACCTCATGGAATGCAGTAAAAGCAGTTCTAAGAAGAAGTTTTATAGCAATAAATATCTACATTAAGAAAAAAAGAAAGATCTCTCCTAACTTTACACTTGAAGGAATTAGAAAAAGAAGAACAAACTGAGCCCAAATTTAGTAGGAGGAAGGAAATAGAGATCAAAACAGAAATAAAAGAAGTAGAGAATAGAAAAACAGTAGAAAAGATCAACAAAACTATGAGAAGTTTTTTGAAAATGAAAAAAATTTACAAAACTTAAGCTAGGCTAATTAAGAAAAAGGAGAGAAGACTCAAATAAATAAAATCAGAAATGAAAGAAGAGTCAGTACAACTGATACCACATAAATGCATAAGATCATGAGACAACTACAAGCGACTATATGCCAACAAATAGGATAACCTAGAATAAATGAATAAATTCCTAGATACATAGAACTTAGCAAGACTGAATTATGAAGAAATAGAAAATCGGAACTGACCAATAATGAGTAAAGAGATTGAATCAGTAATCAAAAATCTCCCAACATAAAAAATCCTGGGATGAGATAGTCTTAATGGTAAATCTGCCAAACATTTAAAGAAGAATTAATGCCAATCCTTCTTAAGCTCTTCCAAAAATTTAAAGAGGAGAGAACACCCCCAAATGCAATTTATGAGGTCAGCATTACCCTGATACCAAAGCCAGATAAGGCCAGTGCAAGGAAAGAAAACCACAGGTCAATATCCTTGATAAACATAGATGAAAATATCCTTAACAAAAAACCGGCAAACTGAATTGAACAGCACATTAAAAGGACTACCCCTGGGATGCAAACGTGGGATATGCAAATAAATAAGTGTGATATACCACTTAATAGAATGAAGATAAAAATCATATTATCATCTCAATAGTTGAAGTAAAAACATTTGACAGAATATAACATCCTTTCATGATAAATAATATCAACAATTTGGGTATGGAAGGCATGTACCACATCATAATAAAGACCATATATGAGAATCCCACAGCTTACATCATAGTCAATGTTGAAAAGTTGAAAGCTTTTCCTCTAAGATCATAACCAAGACAAGGGTGCTCACTTTCACCATTCCTATTCAACATAGTACTAAAAGTCCTAACACAGCAACTGGGCAAGAAGAATTGAAAAGCATTCAAATCAGAAAGGAAGAAGTAAAATTGTCTCTGCTTGCAGATGATATGATCTGATATGCAGAAAAAACTGAATATTGCACCAAAAACTATTAGAACAAATAAATGTGGAGTTCCCATTGTGGCTCTGCAGTAATGAACCCAAATAGTATCCAAGAATATGCTAGTTCAATCCCTGACCTTGCTCAGTGGGTTAAGGATCCGGCATTGCTGTGAGCTGTGGCTTAGGGCACAGGTGCAGCTCAGATCCCCTGTTGCTATGGCTGTGGTGAAGGCCAGCAGCTGCAGCTTTGATTTGACCCCTAGCCTGGGAACCTCCATTGCTGAAGGTGCGGCCCTAAAAAGCAAATATATATTTATATTCATATATATAAAATGAATATATATAAAAAATTCATATATATAAAATGAATTTAGTAACATTGCAGGATACAAAATCAACATACAATAATCAGTTGCATTTCTATACAGAAGCAACAAAATACCTGAAGAAGAAAAAAAATTCCATTCACAATAGCATCAAAAAACCACTCAGGAATAAATTTAACCAAGGTGGTAAAAGATCTGTACACTAAAAATTACAGGATATTGATGAAAGAAATTTAAGATACAAATAAATAGAAAGATATTCTATGCTCATGGACTGGAAGAATTAGTATTGCTAAAATGTCTATACTACATAAATTAATCTAAGGTTCAATTCAACCTCTACCAAATTCCAATGGCGTTTTTCACAGAAATAGGAAAAAAATTTAATATTTACATGGAACCATAAAAGTCCCTGAATATCTGAAGCAATCTTGAGGAAGAATAAAGCTAGAGGCATCACACTTTGTGATCAAACTATTTTAAAAGCTGTAGTAATGAAAACAGCATGGTACTGGGATATAGACAGATACATAGACCAATGGAACAAAATAAAAAGCCCAGAAACATACAACATATACACAGTCAACTAATTCTTTGACAGGAATGCCATGAATACTCAAGAGGGAAACACTTCAATAAATGGGGTTGTGGAAACTGGATATTCACATTCAAAAGAATGATATTGAAACCCTATCTTCTACCACTCAAAAATTAACTTGAGGAGTTCCCGTCATGGCTCAGTGGTTAGCGAATCTGACTAGGAACTATGAGGTTGCGGGTTCGATCCCTGGCCTTGCTCAGTGGGTTAAGGATCCGGTGTTGCCGTGAGCTGTGGTGTAGGTTGCAGACGTGGCTTGGATCCCATGTTGCTGTGGCTCTGGCATAGGCTGGCGGCTAAAGCTCCGATTGGACCCCTAGCCTGGGAACCTCCATATGCCGCGGGAGCAGCCCAAGAAATAGCAAAAAGACAAAAAAAAAATTAACTTGAAATGGATTAAGGATTTAAATGTAAGACCTGAAACCATAAAACTCCTAGAAGAAAGCATTGGGAAAAATCTCCTTGACATTATTCTTGGCAATGATTTTTTGATATGTCACCAATAGCACATGGAATAAAAACAAAAACAAACAAGTGGGACTATATCAAACTTAGAAGTGTCTGTATAGCAAAGAAAGCTATCAATAAAATGAAAAGGCAACCTACCAAATGGGAGAAAAAAATTCAAACCACCTACCTGATAACAAGTTAATATCCAAAATGTATAGGGAAAATGAGACAGGTTGGGGGGTGGGGGGATGTGCTGGGGTTTTGGGATGGAAATGCTATAAAATTGGGTTGTGGCGATCGTTATACAACTATAAATGTAACAAAACTCATTGAGTAATGAAGAAATTATATTGGGAACTCATACAACTTAATATAATAATAATCTTATTTTAAAAATGGTCAGAGGGGAGTTCCTACTGTGTCGCAGTGGAAACAAATCTGACTAGGATCCATGAGGACGCAGGTTTGATCCCTGGCCTGGCTCAGTGGGTCTGGGATCCAGTGTTGTGGTGAGCTGTGGTGTAGGTCGCAGAAGTGGCTCGGATCTGGCATTGCTGTGCCTGTGGTATAGGCCAGCAGCTACAGCTCCGATTTGACCCCGAGCCTGGAACCTCCATATGCCATGGGTATGGCCCCAAAGAAGAAAAAAAAAAATGGTCAGAGGATCTGAATAGACATTTTTCCAAAGAAGACACGCAAATGACTAACAGATTTAAGAAACGTGCGCAACTGATCATCAGGGAAATGCAAATCAAATCTGCCTCATACCTGTTTTAATGGCTACTGTCAAAAAGACAAGAGATAACAAATGTTGGCAAAAATATGGAGAAAGGGAACACATGCACTGTTGCTAGAAGTGTAAGTTGGTGCAGCCACTATGGACAACAGAATGGAAGGTCCTCAAAAATTTTAAAATCGAACTACCAGAGTGGTTAACGAATCCGACTAGGAACCATGAGGTTTTGGGTTTGGTCCCTGCCCTTACTTGGTGGGTTAAAGATCCAGGATTGCCGTGAGCTGCAGTGTAGTTTGCAGACGCGGCTCGAATCCTGCGTTGCTGTGGCTCTGGCGTAGGCAGGTGGCTACAGCTCCGATTAGACCCCCAGCCTGGGAACCTCCGTATGCTGTGGGAGCGGCCCAAGAAATAGAAAAAAGACAAAAAAAAAAAAAATCGAACTACCATATCATCCAGCAATCCCACTTTTGGTTATATATTTGAAGGAAATGAAATTACTGCCTTTAAGAGATATCTGTACACCCCTGTTAATTATTCATAATAGCCAAGATATTGAACAACCTCAGTATCCATTAAGATGAATGGATAGGAGTTCCTGTTGTGGCTCAGTGGTTAACGAATCTGACTAGGAACTGTGAGGTTATGGGTTCAATCCCTGTCCTCACTCAGTGGGTTAAGGATCTGGTGTTGCCCTGAGCTGTGGTGTAGGTCGCAGACTTGGCTCGGATCTTGCGTTGCTGTGGCTCTGGCGTAGGCTGGCAGCTGTAGCTCCCATTGGACCCCTAGCTTGGGAACCACAATGTGCCGCGGGTTCGGCCCTAGAAAAGACAAAAAAAAAAAAAAAAAAAAAAAAGAAAAGAAAAAAAAAAAAAAGAAAAGAAAAAAAGAAAGAAAAAAGAAAAAAGAAAAGGAAGGAACATCTCTATTCACAAAAGATATGATCTGACATATAGAAAATCCTAAGGAATCAATAAAAATTATTATAGATAATGCATTTCAGCATGGTTGCAGATACAAGAACAAAAATCAATTCTATTTCTTATTCACTAACAATGAACAATTCAAAAAGGAGAGTAATTGTAAAATTACATTTACAACATGATCAAAAAGAATAAAATAAGGGAATTCCAGTTGTGGCTCAGCAGAAACGAATCTGACTAGCATCCATGAGGATGCAGGTTCGATCCCTAGCCTTGCTCAGTGGGTTAAGGATCTGGCGTTGCTATGGCTCTGGTGTAGGCCAGCAGGTACAGCTCCAATTCAACCCCTAGCCTAGGAACATCTATATGCTGTGGGTATGGCCCTAAAAAGACAAAAAAAAAAAAAAAAAAAAAAAGAAAGAAAGAAAGAAAGAATAAAATAGGAACAAAGCTAAAAAGGAGAAAATTTGGAGTTCTGTTGTGGCTCAGTGGATTAAGGACCTGATGTTGTCTTTGTGAGGATGCATTTTTGATCCCTAGCCTGGCTCAGTGGGTTAAAGATCCGGTGTTGCCATGGCTGTAGCATAGGTCCCAGCTGCAGCTCCGATTCGAGCCCTCGCTGGGGAACTTCCATATGCTGCAGGCACAGCAGTAAAAAGGAAAAGAGAGCAAAACTTCTACAGTGAAATCTATAAAACGTTGTTGAGAGAAGTTAAGCAGATCTAATAAATGGAAAGACATACCATGTTCATAGATTAGAAGCTTTAAGATCATTAAGATGGCAAACTCCCCAAATCCATCTACAGATTCATTGTAACCCTTATTAAAATCCCAGTTGCTTTTTTTTTTTGCAAAAATGATAAAATTATTGTAAAATTCTTATGGAAACACAAAGGACACAGAAAAATCAAAACATTTGCAAAAGAAGAACAAATTTGGAGGACTACACTCCCATATTTTAAAACTTACTACAAAATTATATTGTCCTAATAGTTAATGATTTTGAGCATCTTTTTATGTGCTTATTGGCCATTTGTACATCTTTGGCAAAATACATATTCAAAGCCTTTGCCCATTTAAAAAATTGTGGTAAAATATAGTACATAACTTACACCTCACCACTTAAGTCATTTTAAATGTATAATTCAGTAGGATTAAGTATATTCACATTGTTGTGCAAACATCATCTTATCTGACTCCAGAACTTTTTTATCATCCCAAACTAAAATTCTGTACCCATTAAACAACTCCCCATGCCCCTCTCCCACTCATCCCCTAGTAACCACCATTATACTTTCTGTTTTTTTAATTTGACTACTCTAGGCATCTCATATAAGTGGAACTGTACAATATTTATCATTTTGTGTCTGGCTTATTTCACTTAGCATGTTTTCAAGCTTCATCCATGTTGTAGTACGTATCAGAATCTCATTCCCTTTTAAAGCTGAATAATATTCCATTATATATACCACATTTTGTTTATCCATTCTTCTGTTAATGGACATTTGGGTTGTTCACAGCTTCTGGCTGTTTTGAATAATGCTGCTATGAATATTGGCTACAAATATCTGTTCAAGTCCCTACTTTTTTTACATTTATTTTTTAGTGACTTGGCTAAACTACTTTAATGAAGGCTATTTCCCTACAGCGTAAAACTCTGGTGTTGCTCCTTAGGGTTCTCAGCCTTGGGCATGTGCACAGTTACCATGGGATGACAGTGGTTTTAGCAGGGTTCATTTTGACTATCTCTTCCCCTGATCTCTCTGTTAAAATATCTCGTTTTATATCACACACAGTTGTCAGTCTCTACTAATTATTGGCTGATTGCTCTAGTATTTTTGTAATGTCCTGGAATATAATTTGCTCCACATTCTGTTCCAGTCAGTTTTGTGTATGGATATTTTTTGAGGTGAGACTTTGAGTTTTGTTATGATTCCAGCATATATTTCCCTGGTTCTTTTTGGCAAACTAACTGGCCTATGATTTAGCTTGCTACTCTTAATTAAGAGAAACTATTATTTTCAGGAGTGTTCTTTTTTTTTTAATTTTTTTTAAATATTTTTTTTTATTTTCCCACTGTACAGCAAGGGGATCAAGTTATCCTTACATGTATACATTACAATTACAGTTTTTTCCCCCACCCTTTCTTCTGTTGCAACATGAGTATCTAGACATAGTTCTCAATGCTATTCAGCAGGATCTCCTTGTAAATCTATTCTAAGTTGTGTCTGATAAGCCCAAGCTCCCGATCCCTCCCACTCCCTCCCTCTCCCATCAGGCAGCCACAAGTCTCTTCTCCAAGTCCATGATTTTCTTTTCTGAGGAGATGTTCATTTGTGCTGGATATTAGATTCCAGTTATAAGTGATATCATATGGAGTGTTCTTAAGTTTGAACTTCCCCATACTCTGTTTCAAATAAAGTTACTTCCTTTGGAGAGAGCTCTGGAGCTTTTTTCCTATGGACAGCCACAAATCAGTGCTGAACTGGTCAGTAGACCTTTGTCTTCTCAACTTGCTTCTCTCAGTGTGGAACCTTTGCCCTATTAGTGAGCTTGGTTAAGGTTGAATGGGTCATCTGTATTCTTGGCCTGTCATTCCTGGGGTAGAGCCTCTGCCCTAGGTAGAGCTACGTAGAGGAAGGGATCCCACTGCCTCTTGACTGTGCTCATCTCTTCAATGCGGTGTTGGAAGGGATGAGAAGTGCTGTGGCCTGCTCCTCTACGTGAGATATGGTAATAGTTGGCTGGATTCTGATGAGAGCAGGAGCGTCATTTTTTGGTCACACCCACCCACAGTGGAGCTTCCTTCAATCTGATTGGGGGAAGGGGGAAAGAGGGAGTGGGTCATGGCTTTGAAAGCCATAGATTGTTATTGTTACCAAGTTTTAATAGATTTTTTAAATAAATGCTTCCTTTGGTGTATGCCTTTAGGACAATTTTCAGAGATTTAAAATGGTTGCTTTTTAAAAATTATTTTCATTGATATTGCTTGTATGCTGGGAAGTGGGTCCATGGAGTTCCTTACTCTGCCCTTACTCTGCCATCATGGTGGTGGACTCTATGTCTTGGCACAGTTTTTGTTTTTTGTTTTTTGTTTTTTTTTTAAGATGTAAGAAACTCAAACATGTTTAAAGGCTGAGTCAGAAGAAAAATTAGAGGCTGAAAATACAGGAGGGAGAGAGGTAATTCACTGATCAGGTTTCCTGATAAGATAGCAGGCAATAGGACACAAAACACTGTTTGAAGGATAAGTCAGTAGGAAAAAGGGCAACTCTTTCACTGTGATGGGGGAAGGAGTGAGAGAGAACAAGTGGGGATGTTCATGAACTTGTAGGTAGTTTATGGCAAGGAATTGAGGAAATTTTTGTTTGGTGTCTTACTTTCGATGCAGTAGGAGGAAATTTTTTTTGGTGTCTTACTTTCGATGCAGGTGGAGGTGTGAGAGGGCTGAGGAGAAAAGAGGTTTGGCAAAAGTGCTGTGGAGACTTGGGATAGAATTTCACATATCCCTCTGTCTTCAGAGGGAGATGCTCAATCATGTGTATAAATAAGGCTCTTTAATGTTTCATGAAATTACAAATGAATTTCTGGTCCCAGATGTTTGCTGAGCTGGCCACAAGATAAGTCCTCTGGAATTTTAGTCTGAGACAAATGTCGGTTTAGACATATCTATGTGCCGCCTTTTATCCAGAAAATTGAAACTAGGGAATTTTGCTACCCTACTTCTTCCTGCTACAGCTGTCAGGAAGCTTAGGGGCAAACTAAGCTCCTACACTCTCTGAGGCGCCTGCTTGCATACATTCTCTTGGCTTCCCCCTTCAGAGATCTTTGCCTTTGATTGGCTCTACCTTCTGTTTTAACCTTTAAGGGGAAGGACCTGCCATTTATAGCTTAGTGTTTAACAGTGCAGGCTCCAAGGACTCAGATGCTGTTTGTGGGCCCAGTTCTCTGCTGCTGCCTGGGGCCCCTGGACAAGTTATTCACACTCTTTAAACCTCAGTCTCCTAATCTGTAGCACAGGAATGATAATAGCTCATCTTTCATAAATAATGTGTGTGGGGATTCAATGAGATTGTTGATGTAAAGCATTAGGGACCATACTTGCATTTTAGTAAGTGCTCAATAATGCTAATGATTGCAATTATCATCAAGTCTTCATTACTCGGTACCAGTGATTTTCAGGGAGGAATTTTCTCCAATTCTCCCAATGGTCCTTGCCATAGATTGCATGTCCCCATTATACAGATGGGAAAAGTGAAACAGAGTAAGTGAGGGATTTGCCTGCTGACCCACCTTAGGAGAAGATCAAAGCTGGGGTTTGAACCCAGGTCTGTGTCTGTCTCTCTCTCCTCTCCACATTCCACACTGTCTCTCTGGAACAGCAGGGTCAAATTAGGCTAAACAGTTTGGTGAGGGTGGCACATGATATAAGTGATTTCCCTGGGCCTATCCACTCCTCTCAGTGAAGGTGTGTAGCCCAGATCAGTGGTTATCCAATCTGACTGCACATCAAGTTCACCCACAAATGGGTTAAAACACAGATTCCTGGATCCCTCCTCAAGTTAGAGAAGCAATTCCAGGAGGGTAGGGTCTTAGATTCTGTATTCTTGATAGCTCACATAGTGATTCTGCTGTAGCCAGTAAGGACTTCCAATACCACAAGATGAGGTTTGAAGCAAGGTTGGCACTCTGGCCTGCAGGACCTGAGATGCTCTCCCCTGGGGGCAGCCTGCCCTTCACACTGTCCTCCCATTGCCCTTCCATTCTCTGTGGTGATTACAGAGGAAAGTGAGTGTGGTCTCTACTTCCCTTAGCAGAATAAATAGGAAAATGTTACTGATCAACTTATTCAGTCGTTCCTTCATTCACACTTATTTACTAATTAATTCATGCATTTACTCACATTACATTCACCCACTCTTTCCTTTACTCACAGATTCAATTTTCAATCTCACTCACTCTCTTTGTCAATCTTAATGCCATCGAAAAACAGATGGCATACTCAATGGGTAAACTAAAGATAAATTAGCAAAGACATAAGTGTCCTTAGCCACAAAGCAGGATGGATATGGGTGGAGATTGGGTCTGGGGGAGTAACTGGGAAATAACCAAAAGGGCACCCCCACCACTGTCAGCCTCCGAGTTTCCCTTGCTCCTGCTTGGGCTGGCCCAGCCACCTGTCCTACATCAAGATCTTTGATGTTGACACTTCTCATCACTTCACTTAGTTAAACTATTGCAAAAATTTGACCCACAGAATGTTGAAACTTCCACCTGGCCATTTGGAGCTCCTCATGACATTGAACCAATAGGCGAAAAAAGGGATGTTTACTATGTGGCTGGGATGAGTGATCTCAATTATCAAGGAGAAATAGGGAGTCTGCTACAAAATGGGGTAGGGAAGAGCATGTCTGGATCCCAGGGGTTCACTGGGTGACCCTAGCACTGCCATGTCCAGTGGCAAAAGTTCAATGCAGATTACAGCAAGCCAATAGAGGTATGACCTCCAGGAGCTCAGATTGTACACAATCCTTGTGGAGGCAACTTCTAGGGTCTCTTAGGAGCCCGATGCACAACTTACTCCTATAAGGCATGCTCAAGATTGCTGGACCCATTGGAGCAGGGCTTAATCTTCCTTCTGTATTTGAGTATATGAGTCCCTGGTAATCGTCTTGGTGTCTTTATCAATATCATATCCAGTGATAAAGATTATCCAAGGAATACAGTAGCAATACACATGCAGGACCACCAAGGGACTCACCCTACCAAGCAAATAAGCATGAACAGCTAAGGTGCTAGTTAAAGGGAAGGGGTGTACATGGATTCAAGAGAGAGAATGGGAAGTCAGAAACCCAGGTATGGCCTCTGGACTAGTTTCAGTAACAAAGACTATAACCATTCTCCTAATTTCCTTCCTTGCTGTGTGTGTGTAATTTATTTCCATCCCCTTTCTGCATCTTTGCCCCATTGTATAATATAGTGTGGGAATTATGGTTTGATATACCATCTAGTTCATAGCTTGTAGCATATCCAGAAGGAGTTGCAAGGTAGATGGAGAGGAAAGGCTATCACTGCAAAATTCTTGGAGTTGGAGCTATAGATAGTAGATAGTAAGATTTGGAGTAATGTCCTTTTGGAAAAGGGTTCAGCAGCTATTACATATGAATTAATAGCCTTATTTTGGACCAAGGCATTTTTGTAAGCGTAAGTTTGGAGAAAAGTTTGTCATCCATCTTGTTCTCAAGAATAGCTGGTCTCTAGCAGATAATTCATTTTCTTATATTTTTAGGGCCACATCCATGGCATATGGAAGTTCCCTGGCTAGGGGTTGAGTTGGAGCTCTAGCAGCCTGCTTACACCACAGCTCATGGCAACACTGGATTCTTAACCCACTGAGCGAGGCCAGGGATTGACCCCATATCCTCATGGATACTAGTCAGGTTCGTTACCACTGAGCCACAAAGGAACACCCAAGTTTATATATTTTATTTATTTATTTTCGCTATTTCTTGGGCCACTTCCGCGGCATATGGAGATTCCCAGGCTAGGGGTCCAATCGGAGCCATAGCCACCAGCCTACGCCAGAGCCACAGCAACACGGGATCCGAGCCACGTCTGCAACCTACACCACAGCTCACGGCAACGCCGGATCATTAACCCACTGAGCAAGGCTAGGGACTGAACCTGCAACCTCATGGTTCCTAGTCAGATTCGTTAACCACTGCACCACATCGGGAACTCCTGTTTTTTTTTTTTAATTTTTATTTTTTTATTTTATATGTATAATGTGTGTATGTTAATTCCAAACATACACACATTACCAAGTTACCAAAGGAGAAAGGGGGAGGAGTTCTGTGTCTGTGAGTCTATTTCTGTTTTGTAAATAAGTTCATTTGTATCATTTTTCTAGATTCCACATATAAGCAATATCATATGATATTTGTTTTTCTGTCTGATTTACTTCACTTAGTATGATAATCTAGATCCATCCATGTTGCTGCAAATGGCATTATTTCATTCTTTTTTATGCCTGAGTAATATTCCATTGTATATATGTACCATGTCTTCTTTATCCATTCATTTGTTGATGGACATTTATGTTGCTTTCATGTCTTGGTTATGGTAAATAATGCTGCTATGAACATTGTGGTGCATGTATTATTTTTAATTATTGTTTTCTCTGGTTATGTGCCCAAGAGTGTGATTACTGAATCATATAGTAACTGTATTTTTAGTTTTTTAAAGAACCTCCCATTGTGGCACAGCAGAAATGAATCCAACTAGTATCCATGAGAACGTGGGTTCAATCCCTGGCTTCACTCAGTGGGTTAAGGATCTGGTGTTGCTGTGAGGCTGTGGTGTAGGTCGCAGATGTGGCTTGGATCCCACATTCCTGTGGCTGTAGCATAGGCCGGCAGTTGTAGCTCTGATTCAACCCCTATCCTGGGATCGTCCATATGCTGCAGGTGCAGCCCTTTAAAAAAATCAGAAACTCAGTACAGTTCTCCATGATTTTTTTCTTTTATAAAATTGAGATATAATTGACATATTACAATATTAATTTCAGGTATACAACATAATGATTTGATATATGTACATATTGTGAAATTATCACAATAAGTCTAGTTAACATTCATCACCACACATAGTTTCAAATTTTTCTCTCGTGATTAGGACTTTTAAGATCTGCTCTCTTAGCCTTGGACATAATATTATCAGACACAAACATTTTAAAAAAGGGCAGAGGAAGAGGGGCCCACAAAAGGGACCAAGAAGTAGTGGCCTAAGATTAAAGAGTAGAACCAGGAGAGTGTGATGTCACAGAAACCAAATCATCTTCCAAATGGAAGGAGGGGTCAACATGCCAAATATTATACAAAACAAAGTCTGAAATCCAACAACAAGATTTAGCGATATGATCACTGGTACTTTAGCAGAGGACATGGAGTGGTTGGGGTGGATGTCTAATTACAATGAGTTAAGAAGGAAGGAGTGGAAGGCAAAATGCAAGAGCTAAGAAGTGACCAGAGAAAATAAATAAGAAAAAGAGTGAACAGGAAGCATGGATAAGGGTGCAATCCATGTCCTCAAGCTGATTTCCGTGACAGAGATAGAGATTTAGGGCAGAAGCTAGAGAGTGATAAGTGGATAAGTAAATGTTTTTGTTTTTAAACGTCCTTATTGAAGTATAATCATACAGCTTAAAATCCACCAGCTTTAAGTTTACAATTTAATGAATTTTAGCTTGTTTACAGAGTTGTACCAACATTGCTACAATTCACTTTTAGAACATTTCATTCCAACAAGATCCCTTGTGTCCATTTACAGTCTCTCCCTAACCTGCTCCCAGTCCCAGAAAAACACTATTTCCTGTCCCTCTAGATTTTCCCTTTTTTGGGGGGCGGGGAGTAATTTCATATAAATGACCCCATACAGTATGTATTCTTTTGAATTTGGCTTCTTTCACTGAGCATAATATTTCTGAGATTTGTTCATGGTGTATTATGTATCAGTACTTTGTTGCTTTTTATTATTGAATTGTATATACCACATTTTGTTTAAATGCATTCACCAGCTGAATGACATTTGGGTTGTTTCCAACTTTTGGTATTCTGAGTAATGTTGCTATGAACATTCAAGTACAAGTCTTTGTGTGGACATATGTTTCCATTTCTCTTGTGTAGACACCTAGGAGTGGAATTGCTAGGTCACATGGTAAATTTAATTTTGACCTTATAAGAAGCAAAGATTTTTTTTCAAATTCGAGATACTTGAATATGTTTAAAGGCCAAGTCTAATAAAGAGAAAGGCTGAAGGTACAGAAGGGATCACGTTTCCTGAGAATGTAGAAGGGAATGGGGGCACAGAACTCCAGTGGAAAAACTACTCAACAAGAAAAAGGGCACCTGTGACATCAGGGAAAGGTCAAGGATAGGTCAGGTGGGGATGCTCATGAATTTGCAGGTAGTTTGTGGCAAGGAGTTGAAAACATTGCTGTTTGGAGTTTTCTGTTTTAAGTGTGGTAGAAGGCGAAATGAGGGGGAAAGAGAGGAGAAAATGTGGGAGGGCTGAGGAAATGGGTATTTAGCAAAACTGCCCATGGAGTCTTGGAGAACTTGGCAGGGAAACAGAATTGCCATACAGCCTAATGGACCTAGTAGAGGTTTGGGGCCCATGACTCTTTAGGGGCTCCTGTCTGAGCAATTATATTGGCCTAGGATTGACATAGAGAAAGTGGATAATTGTATTCATCCAGGGTTGGGGCTGTGATGGAAGGACAACAAGACATGTGCCTGAGGACATTATTGGCTAGAGGATGGCAGATTGAGTAGATTTCTGTTTTTCAGGGAGTGAGGCAAGTTTCAATTAAGTCAAGGAGTTAAAAGATTGGTCAGTAGTAATATCAGCTGTTGGTAGTGAAGGCAACAGTGTCATCCTATCAAATAATTCCAGCAGCAAATCTTCGCTGTGTCATATCATGCCACTTGGTTCCTGACCCTGCCTGGTTCTCCAGGCCTCTCATGGATCCATGGATTATCTTATGCCCTTTTCTGTTAATCATGGTAGGGTGGCTTATGCTTTGATGTTAAATAACCCCCAAGTCTCAAGGACTTAATACGTACAAGTTTATTTCTTGCTCATGTAAAATCTACTGCCAGTCCAGTGGCTTTTCAAGACAGCTCCTTTCCAAGAGGTAACTCAGGAACACAGGCTGACACCTTGTGACTGTCTCATCTAGCACCTGAGGCTCCCTGGTTGCCATATCAGAAGAAGAGAGAGCAGGGAGTTCCCGTTGTGGCTCAGTGGTTAATGAATCCGACTAGGAACCATGAGGTTGCAGGTTCAATCCCTGGCCTTGTTGCTCAGTGGGTTAAGGATCTGGCATTGCTGTGAGCTGTGGTGTAGGTCGCAGACGGGGCTCGGATCCCGCATTGCTGTGGTTCTGGCTTAGGCCATCGGCTACAGCTCCGATTCGACCCCTAGCCTGGGAACTTCCATATGCTGTGGGAGCGGCCCTAGAAAAGGCAAAAAGACGAAAAAAAAAAAAAAAAAAGAAGAAGAAGAGGAAGAGAGAGCAGGATTGAGCACTAGTTCTTAAATGCACAGCCCATTGGCCAGAACTAGTCACATGGTCCCATCTAATGCTAAGAGGACTGGAAATGTGGGGGAGCACATGGATATTCAAGCAAACAGTAAATGGCTCTGCCACACTTTCCAGTAATTTCATTTTCTCTACAGTTAACCAAAGCCATTCCTGATGTTTCCATTCAAGGACCCTGACTAGTAAAGGATGTGAAGTTTAGAATGTTTAAAAATATACATTTTTGTAGCTCCCATTGTGGCGCAGCGGAAACAAATCTGACTAGGAACCATGAGGTTGTGGGTTTGATCCTGGCCTCTCTATAGTGGGCTAAGGATCTGATGTTACCATGAGCTGTCGCAGATGCAGCTGAGATCCTGCATTGCTATGCCTGTGGCATAGGCTGGCAGCTGTAGCTCCAATTGGACCCCTAGCTTGGGAACCTCCGTATGCTGCGGGTGTGGCCCTAAAAAGCAAATATATATATTTACATTTTCAATTTTTCTTCTGATTATAAAGTGATATTCATATAAAAATTTGAATAACGTACACATTTAATGTACAAAGTGAAAGGTCCCTCATAATCTCAAATCCCCAATTAACTATTTTCAATAGTTTGATATACATTATTCTTCATATATTTTCTCTGCTAATAGCAGGAAATTTTAATCAAAACAGGGTGTTACCATATATACTCCTTTGCAAATGCCTTTTTCACTTAATATCACATATTTGACATCTTTTCAAATGTATATAGGTTTATGTTCTTCTTGTTCTTTGCCCCTTAAAATTTTTTTTTATTTCCCAAATACATTATTTTTTTTCTACTGTACAGCCTGGTGACCCAGTTACACATACATGTATAGATTCTTGTTTCTCAGATTATCATGCTCCATCATAAGTGACTAGACATAGTTCCCAGCGCTACACAGCAGGAGCTCATTACCACTTCCCTTTTAAAATTTTTAATTACACAAGCAAAGCAGAAATAGGTCATCCATACTTTTTTTTTTTAAAGCTTTGTTAGGAGTTCCCATTGTGGCTCAGCAGTAATGAACCCAATTAGTATCCATGAGGATGAGGGTTCAATCCCTGGCCCTGTTCTTTAGGCTAAATTTATTTTTTAAATTAAAAAGAATTTTTTAATGTTATATTGGTGTATAGCTGATTTATAGTGTTGTGTTAGTTTCAGTTGTATAGCAAAGTGATTCAGTTATACATACATATCCATTCTTTTTCCTATAGGTTATTATAGGATATTGAGTAGGGTTCTCTGTGCTATACAGTAGGACTTTGTTGATTATCTATTTTACATATGGTAGTATATATAGGTAAATCCAAATCTCATCCTCCCTCACCTTTCTCCTTTGGTAATCGTAAGTTTTACTTATTTATTTATTTATTTATTTATTTATTTATTTATTTATTTATTTCTCTCTGTTTAGGGCTGCACCCTCAGCATATCGAGGTTCCCAGGCTAGGGGTCAAACTGGAGCTCTGCTGCTGGCCTATCCCACAGCCACAGCAATGCCAGATCCGAGCCATGTCTGTAACCTACACCACAGCTCATGGCAATGCAGGATCCTTAACCCACAGAGCGAGGCCAGGGATCAAACCTGCATCCTTGTAGATACTATTCAGACTCGTTTCCACTGAGCCATGATGGGAACTCCCATAGTTTGTTTTAAAAGTCTGTGAATCTATTTCTGTTTTGTAGAAAAGTTCATTTGTATCATTTTTTAGATTCCACATATAAATATCATATGATATTTGTCTTTGTCTGCCTTTACTTAGTATGACAATCTCTAGGTCCACCCATGTTGCTGCAAATGGCATTATTTCATTCTTTATGATGGCTAGGTAATATTCCATTGTATATATGAACCACATCTTTTTTCTTCATTCATCTGTAAATGGATGTTTGGATTTCTTCTATGTCTTAGCTGTTGTAAATAGTGCTGCTATGAACATTGGGGTGTGCTGATTATTTTGAATTGTTGTTCTCTCTGGATATATGCCCAAGAGTGGGATTGCCGTATCATATGGTTGTTCTATTTTTAGGTTTTTATGAAACTTCTATACTGTTCTCCATAGCAGTTGTACCAATTTACATTCTTGCCAACAGTATAGGAGGGTTCCCTTTTCTCCACACCCTCTCTAGCATTTGTTATTTGTTGACTTATTATTGATGGCCATTCTGACTGGTGTGAGGTGGTACCTTATTGCATTTCTCTAATAATTAGCAATGTTGAGCATCTTTTCATGTGCCTATTGGCCATCTATATTTCTTCTTTGGAGAAATGTCTATTTAGACCTTCTGATCTTTTAAAAAATATTTTTCAGGGCATTCTTCAAGTACACAACATACAAAGGAGTCTTGAATGCAAACCCCCACACAGAAAACACCCAATAAAGAAGAGAGTAAAGAAAACAAAGGAAGGTGTTCAGTAACAGTCTAAAACCTAGTACCCCTGGAGGCCAGGCCATGTCCTAACCCACTCCCCTCTTAATCTCTCCTATGAGCAAAGAGGACATGCAGGTTGAAGTCTAAAATAATTTCCATGTCAACTTTGAAGAATGTACCGGAATGGGGACAAGATGTACTGAGGCTTTCCTTTAGCCTCAAGTAACACTATTCGCAGTTATGATATTCTGACCATTTTTTTGATTGGGTTTTTTTTTTTTTGTCTTTTTGCCATTTCTTTGGGCTGCTCCCGTGGCATATGGAGGTTCCCAGGCTAGGGGTCTAATCGGAGCTGTAGCCCCCGGCCTACGCCAGAGCCACAGCAACGCAGGATCCTAGCTGTGTCTGCAGCCTACACCACAGCTCACAGCAATGCTGGATCGTTAACCCACTGAGCAAGGGCAGGGACCGAACCCGCAACCTCATGGTTCCTAGTCAGATTCGTTAACCACTGTGCCACGATGGGAACTCCTGGTTTTTTGGGTTTTTTTTTTTTTGATATTGAGCTGCATGAGCTGTTTGTATATTTTGGAAATTAATCCTTTGTTGGTCACGTCATTTATTTTCTCCCATTCTGTGAGTTGTCTTTTTATTTATGGTTCCATTTGTTATACAAAAACTTTTAAGTTTAATTAGGTCCCATTTATTTTTGTTTTTATTTTCATTACTCTAGGAGGTGAATCCACAAGTTACTGCTATGATTTATGTCAAATAGTGTTCTTCTTATGTTTTCCTTTAAAAGTTTTATAGTATCCAGTCTTACATTTAGGTCTGTAATCCGTTTTGAGTTTTATTTTGTGTATAGTGTTAGAGAATGTTCTAATTTTATTCTTTACGTGTAGCTTTCAGTCTTCTCAGCACCATTTTTTTGGCTGTGCCAGCAGCATGTGGAAATTCGCGGGCCAAGGATCAAACCCACACCATAGCAGTGACCCAAGCCACTGTGGTGGCAATGCTGGATCCATAACTCGCTGCACAACAAGAGAACTCTCACAGCACCATTTATTGATGAAACTGTCTTTTCTTCATTGTATATTTTTGCCTCCTTTGTCACAGATTAATTGACCATGGGTGCATGGGTTTCTCTCTGGGCTTTCTACCCCATTCTGTTGGTCTATATTTCTGTTTTTGTGCCAGTACCATATTTTTTGATGGTGTAGCTTTGTAGTATAGTCTGAAGTCAGGGAGCCTGTTTCCTCCAAGGCCATTTTTCTTTCTCAAGATGGCTTTGACTATTTGGAGTCTTTTGTGTATGTTCTTATTGCCATTTTGTTAATCGTTTTGGATTTGTTTTCATTTGCCTTTTGTCTTCCCCTCTTCTTTTGTTCTCTTCTGATTTGATACTATCTTTAGTGTTGTGTTTGGATTCCTTTTTAATTTTTTTTGTATATCTATTATAGATTCTTGGTTTGTGGTTACCATGAGGTTTTGATATAACAGTCTATATATATATAATATATATATGAAATATATATACATTATATATATGAAATGTTTTAAGTTGTTCATCTCTTAATTTTAAATGTATTTCCAATATCCTGCATTTGTACTCTCTTTTTTTTTTCATAATTTCTGGCTTTGATACTATATTTGTGTGTGGATGGTTTCCTACCTTTACTGTATGTTTGATTTACCAGTGAGCTTTCCCATTCATAATTTTTTAAAGTTTTATTGAAGTATAGTTGATTTATGATTGTTATAATTTCTGTTGTACAACAAAATGATTCAGTCATACATGTATACATAGCTATTCTCTTTGAGATTCTTGTTTCTAGTTGTGTCCTTTTCTTTTCCAACTAGAGAAGTTCCTTTAGCATCTGTTGTAAAGCTGCTTTGGTGATACTGAATTCTCTTAGCTGTTGCTTGTCTGTAAAACTTTTGATTTTTCCGTTAAATTTGAATGAGAGCTTTCTAGGTAGAGTATCTTGCTTGTAGGTTTTTTCCTTTCATTCTTTAAATACATCGTGCCACTCCCTTCTGACCTGCAGAATTTCTGCTGCAAAATCAGCTGATACCTTTATGGACGTTCCCTTGTATGTTGTTTTTTGCTTTTCCCTTGTTGCTTTTAATATTTTCTCTGTCTTTATTTTTTGTCGCTTTGATTAATATGTGCCATGACATGTTTCTCCTTGAGTTTATCCTATTTGAGACTTTCTGCATTTCCTGGACTTGAGTGAGTAATTTGTTTACCATGTTAGGGGGAGTTTTCAGCTATTTATCTCTTCAAATATTTTCTCAGACCCTTTCTTTCTTTCCTCTTTCTGGGACCCCTATAATGCAAATGTTGGTATGTGTAATGTTGTCCCAGAGTTTCCCAAACTGTCCTATTTCTTTTCATTCTTTTTTTTCCCCATTCTGTTTTGTGGTAGTGATTTCCACACTACCATTCTGTCTTTCATCTCACTTATCCATACTTCTGCCTCATTTATTCTGCTATTGATTACTTCTAGTGTATTTTTGCATTGGTGAGCATAGCTGCCTTCCTTCTAGTGTATTTTTCACTTCAGTTACTGTGTTGTTCAATGCTGTTCATTCATTAAATCTTCTAGCTCTTTGTTAAACATTTCTTGTATCTTCTAGGTCTGAGATCTTGGATCATCTTTACCATCATTACTCTGAATTCTCTTTTAGATAGATTGTCTATCTCCACTTCACTTGGTTGTTCTTCTGGGATTTTATATTATTCTTTTGTCTGTAACATATTTCTCTGTCACCTGATTTTTTATGTGAATATTCAGAGCAGCTTTATTTGTACTAGCCAAATACTGGTAATTACCCAAATGTCTGTCAATACGTGAATGCACAAACAAACTGTGGTTTTTCCATACAATGGGACACTACTCACCAACAAAAAGGAATGCACTATTGATGCACCAAACAACATAAACAGATCCAAAATAATTTTACTAAGTCAAAGATAACAGGCAAGGAATTCTCTTGTGGTGCAGTGGTTCAAGGATCTGGCACTATCAATGCAGTGGCCTGGGTTCCCACTGCAGCACAGGTCTGATCCCTGGCCTGAGAACCTCCACATGCCATTGGTGTGGCCAAAAAAAAGATATCAGGCAAAAAATTGTAGATATTGTATGATTACATCTGCCATCTTATATTGTCTAACATTCCATGTTTGAAATCTCCACTCCTCAGGCTACAGGATTGCAGTTTTCTTGCTTCTGGTGTTTGCTCCTGGTGGATGAGGCTTGTCTAGGGACTCGTGATGGTTTCTTGGTGGGAGGAACTTGTGCCTCCCTTCTGGTATATGGAGATGGGTCTTGGCCATCTGGTTGGCAAGACCTTCAAGGGGTATATTTAGAGGTGGCTGTAGTCTCCAGAAGACTATGCAGCCTGTCTGTTGATGAGTGGGCTGTGTTCCCACCCTGTTGGTTTTTTGGACTGATGCATCCCAGCACTGGAGCCTGCAGGCTATTGGGTGGGGCCAGGCCTCAGTACCAAAATGTCAACCTCAAGGAGAGGTCATGCCAATGAATATTCCTTGTGGCCTCTGCCAGCAGTGTCCTTGTTCCCTGAGTGAGCTACAGCTGCCACCTGCCTCCCAAGAGACCCTCCAAGACCAGCAGGAACATCTTTCCCAGGCTCCTAAGGATTCACTCCTTTTCTCTGGGTCCTGGTCAATGTGAAAACTTGTGTATGCCTTTCAAGAGTGGAGTCTCTGTTTCCTGCAGTCCTGTGGAACTCCTTCACCCAAGCCGTGCGGGCCTTTAAAGCCAAGTGCTCTGGGGGCCCCTTCCTCATGATGCCAGAACCCCAGGCTAGGGAGCCTAACACAGGGCTCAGAACTCTCACTCTTGTGGGAGAAACTGTAGATATAATTATTTTCCAGTTTGTGGGTCACTTACCCACCAAGTATGGGATTTGATTGTTGTGAAAGCATCCCTCTTACCACCTTGTGTTGGCTTCTTCATTGGCTTTGGATGTAAAATATCTTTGGTAGTTTCCAGTCTTTTTTGTCAATGATTGCTCAGCGTTAGTTGTGATTTTGATGCTTTTGTGAAAGGAGGTGAGCTCAAGTCCTTTGACTCTACCATCTTGTCTCCACCTCCCTCATGTTGAAGGTGTTTTTCACCATCATCCAATTCTAATTTCCTCTCTGCCTTTTACATGCATTTGAAGGCCTGCATATTATTCCATTATATTAATGTAACAATTTATTTGAACAATTTCCTATTGATGGTTATCAACTTTTCATTGTTTTATGGGTTGCATGCAAGTTTTTCCCAAGTTCATTCTTTGATTTTTCTTTCTTTTTTTTTTCTGTCTTTTGTCTTTTTAGGGCCGTACCCGCAGCATATGGAGGTTCCCAGGCTAGGGGTCTAATCAGAGCTGTTGCTACCAGCTTATGCCGCAGCCACAGCAACACCAGATCTGAGCCGCGTCTGCAACCTACACCACAGCCCACAGCAACACCGGATCCTTAATCCACTGAGAGAGGCCAGGGATCGAACCCGCAACCTCATGGTTCCTAGTCAGATTTGTTTCTGCTGCACCATGACAGGAACTCCATTTTTTGACTTTTCTAAAAATGTCATTCCCTAAAGGAATGTTTAAAATTTTATACGGCTAAGTTTATCTATCTGTTATTAATTTTATTTTTTATTTTTTTATTGAGATGTAATTGACATATAACATTTTATTAATTTCAGGTGTACAACATAATAAATCTATATAAGTATATATTGTGAAGTAATCACAATAAATCCAATTAATATCCATTACCACACATGGTTATAAATTTTCTTCTTGCCGCACTCATGGCATGTGGAAGCTCCCAGCCTAGGGGCTGAATTGGAACTACAGCTGCCAGCCTATGCCACAGCCACAGCAATGCAGGATCTGAGCCATGTCTGCGACCTACACCACAGCTCATGGCAATATGGGATCCTTAACCCTCTGAGCAAGGCCAGGGATCAAACATGCATCCTCATGGATACTAGTCAGGTTTGTTACCACTGAGGCACAATGGGAATTCCGTAAATTTTTTCTGGTAGTGAGAAATTCTAAGATCTACTTTCTTAGCAGCTTTCAAATAAACCATAAAGTATTATTATAGTTAATTTATCTTTCAAATAAACAATACAGTATTATTAACTATATTTAATTTACTTATCTTTCATTAAAAAAAGGGAAGTCTAGTACAGTATGTATAATATGTTACTATTTGTATGATAAAAGAGGGAATAGGGACAAATATTCATATTTGCTTCTATTTACATAAAGAAACACTGGATGAATAAACACAAAATGAATAAAAATGGCTATTTATATGGCTCGAGGTAGAATGAATGGATGGTATCAGTGGGTGGGTGACACTTCTTAGTGTACGCCTTTTTATATTTTTATATAAATTTACTTTATATGAATATTTACATACATTTTATATATTTATATTGAACTATAATATATTAATTTTCTATTGTTGCTATCACAGATTACCATAGACTTAGGGGCTTAAAACAACATAAATTTATTATCTTACAGTTATGGAAGTCAGAAGTCTGATATAGGTCTTAAGGTACTAAAATCAAAGGCTATGGTCCTTTGGAGGCTCTGGAGATAAATATATTTCTTGGCTTGTGGCCTCTTCCTCCCTTTTCAAAGCCAGCAGTATAGCAATTTCAAACTTCTATGACCTCTGCTTCCACTATTTCCTTCTTTGACCCCAGTTCTGTCATCGCATTGCCATCTCTGTCTTCTCTGATCCTCTTCCCTTTCTCTCATAAGGACCTTTGTGATCACATTGAGCCCACACAGACAGTCGAGGATAATTTCCTCATCTCAACATCTTTATGCTTTTTAAAAAATGTTACCATTATTTTTTGTGGTGAGAACACTTAGGTTCTACCCTCTTAACAAATTTCAAGTATACAATACAGTATTATTAACTATAGTCATAGTCATCACGCTGTACATTAGATCTTCAGAACTTATTTGTCCTATAACTAAAAGTTTGTAATCTTTGACAAGCATCTCCTCATCCTCTCCCACCACCTAGTCCCTAACAATCACTGTTCTACTCTGTTCTACTGTCACAACCATTTGTAAATAATGCTGCAATGAACATGTGGGTGCAGATATCACACTGAGATAATGATTTCATTTCCTTTACCCAGAGGTGAGGTTGCTGGGTCATATAATAATTCAATTTTTAATTTGTTGAGAAAACTATGTTTTCCATAATGGATGTACCAATTTACATTGTCACAAAGAGTATACAGTGGTTCCCTTTTCTCTACACCCTCGTCAACTCTTGTGTTTTTGATAATAGCCAGTCATACAGGTGTGAAGTGTTAGCTCACTGTGGTTTTGATTTGCATTTCCCTGACAATCAGCTATGTTGAACACCTTTCCATATTATCTGTTGGCCATTTATATGTCTTCATTGGAAAAATGTCTATTCAGGTTCTTTGTCCATTCAAAAAATTGGGTTATTGGGGAAATAAAACAAAAAACAACCCCCAATTGGATTATTATTATTATTATTTTGCTATTGAGTTGTATGAGTTTCTTAGATATTTTAGATGTTAACCTTTCATCAGATAGATGGCTTGCAAATAATTTCTCCCATTCTGGGGGCTGCCTTTTTATTTCATTGATCTTTCTTTTGCTGTGCAGAGCCTTTTAGTTTAATGTGGTCTGACCTGTTTATAATTTCTTTTATTGCCTATGCTTTTGGTGTCATATCCTTGAAATCACTGCCAAGATGAATGTCAAGGAACATATCCTCTATGTTTTCTTCTAGGAATTTTAGGGTTTTAGGTCTTAAGTTTAAGTCTTTAACCCATTTCAAGTTATCTTTTCTGCATGGTGTAAGATAGGGGTCTAGCTTCATTCTTGTACATATTGATATCCAGTTTTCCCAATAACATTTATTGAAGAGACTATTCTTTCTCTATTGAGTATTTTTGGCATTCAAAAAAGAATGAAACAGAAGTTTCCATCATGGCTTAGCGGAAATGAAATTGACTAGTATGAGGATGCAGGTTCAATCCCTGGCCTTGCTCAGTGGGTTAAAGATCTGGCATTGCCGTGAGCTGTGGTGTAGGTCACAGACATGGTTCAAATCTGGAGTTGCTGTAGCTGTGGTGTAGGCCATCAGCTACAGCTCTGATTCAACCCCTAGCCTGGAAACCTCCATATGCCATGGGTATGGCCTTAAAAAAGACCAAAACAAACAAACAAACAGACAAAAAAGAATGAAATAATGCCATTTGTAGGAACATGGATGGACCTAGAGATCATCATACTGAATGAAGTAAGACAAAGATAAATATCATATAATATCACTTATATGTAAAATCTAATAAAAATGATACAAAAACTTATTTATAAAACAGAAACAAACTCACAGACTTCAAAAGCAAACTTATGGTTACCATAGGGGAAACATAGAAGGAGAGGGAGGAATTAGGAGGATGGGAAAAACATATACACATTACTGTATAAAATAGATAATCAACAAGAGCCTACTGTAAAGCACAGCAAAATCTACTCAATAGTTTGTGATAATGTGAGAAAAAAGAATCTATACATGTATGTGTAACTGGGTCACCATGCCATATGGTAGAAAATTGACAGAACACTGTAAACCAGCTATGATGGAAAAAAAGTCATTTTATATATATATATATATATATATGTATACATATATATATATGTAATGATTTTTTTTGTCTTTTGTCTGTTTAGGGCCACACCTGTGACGTATGAAGGCTCCCAGGCTAGGGGTCTAATTGGAGCTGCAGCCACCGGCCTACACCACAGCCACAGCAATGCAGGATCTACGCTGCATCTGCGACCTACACCACAGCTCAGGGCAACGCCAGATTTTTAACCTACTGAGTGAGACCAGGGATAGAACCCGCAACCCATAGTTCCCAGTCGGATTCGTTTCTGCTGTGCCATGATGGGAACTCCTACAAAGAAAATTTTGATGGAAACTGAAAAAAAATAGTTTGTGATAACTTATCTGGGAAAAAAGAATATACTGATTATATACTGATATATATACTGATTCACTTGGCTGTACACCTGAAACTAATACAACACTGTAAGTCAACCATACTCCAATAAAATAGTACCATACTGTTTTTATTACTTATATGAGTGGACTTTGAGGATATAGCTTTATAATATAATTTGAAATCAGGAAGTGTGATGCCTCCAGATTTGTTGTTACTTCTCTAGATTGCTTTGGCTATTTGGGGTCTTCTGTGGTTCCATATAAATTTTAGAATGTTTCTCTTATTTTTGTGAAAAATGCCATTGGCATTTGATGGGGATTGCATTTAAGTTGAAGACTACTTTGGGTAGTATGGATATTGTAATGACATCAAAATTTCTAATCCATGAGTTTAAAATATATTTCCATTTATTTGTGTCTTCCTTCAATTTTTTTTCATTGGATTTATTCCCAATTTTATCTATAGACAATGCAATTCTGATAAAAATCCAAATTATTTTGCAGATATTAACAAAGTGATTCTAAAGTTTATCTGTGAATGCAAAAGACCCAGAATAGCCAACACAATATTTATGGAGAGAAAGTCTGAGGGGTGACACTAGCTAACTTTGTGACTTACTATAAAGCTACAGTAATCAAGACAAATACGGTATTGGTGAGAGAATAGGTGAATAGGTCGATGGAACCAGATAGAGAGCCCAGAATTAGGTCGTCTCAAATATATCCAACTAATCTTTGACAAAGGAGAAAAGGCAACTCAATGGATAAAGTTTAGTCTTTTCAAAAAATGGTGCTGAAACAACTGGAAAAACATTAGTCTAGAACAGGCCTTACACCCTTCACAAAAATTAACTCTAAATGGATAACATGCCTACATATAAAACACAAAACTATAAAATTCCTAGAAGATAACATAGGAGAAAAATCTGTGTGACATTGAGTTTGGCAATAACTAAAAACAACACCAAAAGCACAATCCATGAAAGAAAAAAAAATCAATAAATTTGGCTTCATTATTGGTGGAAGACACTATAAAAAGAATGAAAAGTCAAGCCAGACATATTGTATGATTCCACCTATATGACATTCTGGAAAAGGCAAAACTATGGAGACAGTAGAACAATTAGTAGTTGTCAGGGGTTGGGAAATGGTATGGATGGATGAACAGGTGGAGCACAGATTATTAAGGCAGTGAAACTATTCTATATGATACTATAGTGGTAGATACATGATTTTATTCATTTATCAAAATTCATAGAGCTGTACAATACAAAGAGTGAACTATAATGTAAACTATGGAGTTTAGTTAATAAGAATGTATCAATACATCAATTTTAACAAATGTACCACACCAATGCAAAATGTTAGTTAAAAGTATAACTCTCTGTACTTTCTATTAAAGTTTTCTCTGAACCTAAAACTGCTCTAAATAAATTAAAAAGTAAAAAAAAAAAAAAGAAAAGGAAAGCCAGAGAATAGGTGAAAATATTTGCAAAACATATATCTGGCAAGAGGCTGGTATCCAGAATATACAAAGAACTCCTAAAAAAAAAAAAAAAACTCCTAAAACTAAAAAACAAGAAAACCAACAATCCAATTTAAAAATTGGCAAAAGATCTCAAAAGATACTTCACCAAAGAAGATATTCAGATAGCACATGAGCACACAAAAAAGTTCAATATCTATGTCATGAAGTAAATGCAAATTAAAACAAGATACCACCACACATTTAGGAGAATGTCTAAAATCCAAAATCAAATGCTAGCAAGGAGGTGGAGCAACAGGAACTCTTTCATTCATTGCTGGTGGGATCACAATATGGTACAGCCACCTTGGAAGACAGTTTGGCAGATTCTTACAAATCTAAATATATTCTTATTTATTTATTTATTTATTTGTGTGTCTTTTTGCCTTTTCTAGGGCCACTCCCATGGCACATGGAGGTTCCCAGGCTAGAGGTCAAATCAGAGCTGTAGCCACTGGCCTACGCCAGAGCCAGAGCAACGCAGGATCCGAGCCTCGCCTGCGACCTATACCACAGCTCACGGCAACGCCGGATCCTTAACCCACTGAGCAAGGCCAGGGATCGAACCTGCAACCTCATGGTTCCTAGTCGGATTCGTTAACCACTGCGCCACGACGGGAACTCCAAATCTAAACATATTCTAAACATATTCTATAACAATCCAACAATCATGCTCCCTAGTATTTACCCAAATGAGTTGAAAACTTATGTCAACACAAAAACTTGCATACAAGTGTATACAGCAACTTTATTCATATTTGCCAAAACTTGGAAACAACCAAAATGTCCTGTAATTTGCGATTGAATAAACAAACTGTGGTGCATCCAGACAATGAAATATTATTCAGTGATAAAAAGAAGTGAGCTATCAAGCCATGAATTTTCAGAGGAAACTTAAATACATGTTACTAAGTGAAAGAAGCCAATGTGAAAAGACCACGTATGTATGACTCCAAATATATGAGATTCTGGATGAGACAAAAGGATGGAGGCAGTAAAGAGATTAGTGGTTTCCAGGGGTTCGGGGAGAGAAAGGAAAGGATCAATGGGTGGAGAAGGGGATAATTTTTTTGGCCACCGCATGCAGCAGCATGGTGTGGGATCTCAGTTCCCAGACCAGGGATCAAATCCAGAACACAGCAGTGAAAGTGCCAAGCTTCAACCACTAGACCACCGCAGAACTCCCAGAATAGGGGAATTTTAGGGCTACACTGTACTGTATGGTACTGTACTGGCAGATACATATAATTATATATTTGTCAAAACCCATAGAAAGTACAACACAGTGAGTGAATCCTAATGCAAACAATGGACTTTAGTTAATAATAATGCAGCAGGGGTGTAGGTTAAGGATCTGGTGGTGGAGCAGGTTAAGAGTCCAGCTTTGTCACTGCTGCGGCTCAGGTTGCTAGTGTGGTGAGGGTTCGATCCCTGGCTGATAACTTCTACAGGCCATGGGTGCAGCACCCCCAAAATGCATCAGTCAGAGTCCCTGCTGTGGTGCAGCTAGGTTAATGACCTGGCTTTTCTTTGTAGAGGTATCAGTTCGACTGCCAGCCTGGCACAGTGGGTTAGGGATTCAGCATTGCTGCAGCTGTGACAGAGGTTGCAGCTGTGGCAGAGGTCACAACTCTGGCTCGAATTCAACCCCTGGGCCAGGTACTTCCATATGCCATGGGATTGGCTAGAAAAGAAAAAAAAGTGCATCAGTCAATCGAATCTCAATAAAGCTGGAAAGAAAAAACAATAATGTATTATTATTGGTTCATTGATTGTAACAAATGTACCACACTAATGCAAGATGTTAATAGTAAAGAAGACTGGGTTGGGTGAGGGTGTATATCGAAACTCTCTGTACTTTCCACCCAGTTTTTGTGTAAACCTAAAACTGCTCAAAAAAATAAAGTCTACATATATAAAAAAGGAATGAAGTATTGATACATACATGGATAAATCTTGTAAACATTATGCTAAGTGAAAGATGTTTGTTGCAGAAGGCCACATACTATATGATCCCATTTATATGAAATGTTCAGAACAGGTAAATCTACAGAGACAGAAAGCAGATTAGTGGCTTACTACAGATGGGGAGATGGGGGCTTTGGGTTGGCAGCAAATAGGTAGAGTATTTTAGGGGGTAATGAAAATATTCTAAAGTTGACTGTGGTTATGGTTTATACAATTCAAGATACCATTGAATTATACACTCTAAATGGGTGAACGGTCTAGTTTGTAAACTATATCTCAATAAAGCTGTTAAAAAATAAAAATAGGAGTTTCCGTGGTGGCTCAGCGGTAACAAACCTGACTAGTATCCGTGAGGATGCGGGTTCAATTCCTGGCCTTGCTCAGTGGGTTAAGGATCTGGCGTTGCCGTGAGCTGTGGTGTAGGTAGAAGATGAGGCTTGGATACCCTGTGTCTGTAGTTGTGGTGTAGGCTGGCAGCTGCAGCTCTGATTCGACCCCTACCTAGCCTGGGAACCTCCGTATGCCACAGGTGCAGCCCTGAGAAATAAATAAAAACATAGCTATGCACATACATTTGTATAGGCTTAGAATATGTACACAAAGGACACACAGGGAAGTGCTAACAGTGGAAATTCCCAGTGGAGAACCTGGGGAACTGAGGGTGGGGTGAGAAAGAGACTTATTTTTCTCTATATACCTTCAAGTGACACTTGAAGGATTTACACTGTGCATGTCTAAAATATTACAAAGTTTCCCTCAAATACTGCTTCAAACAAGCCTACCCTGCTTTTCCTAACTTCACTCAAACAACGATCTCTATGCTATCTCTCAAAATAAGACACAGAGAAAACCAAACCTCAACCCTGACCAAACAATTCTTTTTTATTATTTATTTATTTTTTATTTTATTTTTTTACTTTTATTTTCCCACTGTACAGCAAGGGGATCAAGTTATCCTTACATGTATACATTACAATTACATTTTTCCCCCACCCTTTCTTCTGTTGCAACATGAGTATCTAGACAAAGTTCTCAATGCTATTCAGCAGGATCTCCTTGTAAATCTATTCTAAGTTGTGTCTGATAAGCCCCAGCTCCCGATCCCCTCCCACTCCCTCCCCCTCTCATCAGGCAGCCACAAGTCTCTTCTCCAAGTCCATGATTTTCTTTTCTGAGGAGATGTTCATTTGTGCTGGGTATTAGATTCCAGTTATAAGTGATATCATATGGTATTTGTCTTTGTCTTTCTGGCTCATTTCACTCAGGATGAGATTCTCTAGTTCCATCCATGTTGCTGCAAATGGCATTATGTCATTCTTTGTTATGGCTGAGTAGTATTCCATTGTGTATATATACCACATCTTCCGAATCCAATCCTCTGTCAATGGACATTTGGGTTGTTTCCATGTCCTGGCTATTGTGAATAGTGCTGCAATGAACATGCGGGTGCACGTGTCTCTTTTAAGTAGAGTTTTGTCCAGATAGATGCCCAAGAGTGGGATTGCGGGGTCATATGGAAGTTCTATGTATAGATTTCTAAGGTATCTCCAAACTGTTCTCCATAGTGGCTGTACCAGTTTACATTCCCACCAGCAGTGCAGGAGGGTTCCCTTTTCTCCACACCCCCTCCAGCACTTGTTATTTGTGGATTTATGAATGATGGCCATTCTGACTGGTGGGAGGTGGTATCTCATGGTAGTTTTGATTTGCATTTCTTATAATCAGCGATGTTGAGCATTTTTTCATGTGTTTGTTGGCCATCTGTATATCTTCTTTGGAGAAATGTCTATTCAGGTCTTTTGCCCATTTTTCCATTGATTTATTGGTTTTTTGGCTGTTTGGTTGTATAAGTTGTTTATATATTCTAGAGATTAAGCCCTTGTCGGTTGCATCATTTGAAACTGTTTTCTCCCATTCTATAAGTTGTCTTTTTGTTTTCTTTTGGGTTTCCTTTGCTGTGCAAAAGCTTTTCAATTTGATTAGGTCCCATGGGTTTATTTTTGCTCTAATTTCTATTGCTTTGGGAGACTTACCTGAGAAAATATTCATGAGGTTGATGTCAGAGAGTGTTTTGCCTATGTTCTCTTCTAGGAGTTTGATGGTGTCCTGTCGTATATTTAGGTCTTTCAGCCATTTTGAGTTTATTTTTGTGCATGGTGTGAGGGTGTGTTCTAGTTTCATTGCTTTGCATGCAGCTGTCCAGGTTTCCCAGCAATGCTTGCTGAATAGACTTTCTTTTTCCCATTTTATGTTCTTGCCTCCCTTGTCAAAGATTAATTGACCATAAGTGTCAGGGTTTATTTCCGGATTCTCTATTCTGTTCCATTGCTGACCAAACAATTCTAAAGGAAGAAAGAAAAGTACTAAGAGCTATGCCAAAAACCATGCAGAAAGAAATTCGTTAAGTAGATCCACGCAATGGACTATTAGGAGGCCATTAGAATGTTTATAATGAGGACATGTTTATGTAAAAATGGCAATATATAACTGAATATACAGCATTATCTCAAGTATGTTTTTTTAGGCCTAGAATACAACTTAAAAGCACCAAGATTCTAACATTGGCTTTGTTTGTGCACTAGGATGTATTTCTTCTCCTCAAATTTTCATCAGTGAGGCTGTATTACTGTTGGAGCGAGGGATGTTTATTTTGGGGGGTCTTCTGAACAGAGGGTGAGAGAGATAGAGAATATATATATTTTTTTCTCTTTGTATCAATATATGATATATTAACATATATTTTTAAATAGAAAGGGCCCAGTCTGGGCCCAGCATTCTAGCTTCAGGCCCTCTAAGGCCACTCTCCAACCTCCCTTTCAGAGCACAGCCCCCACCAGGTCCCTGTCAACCTGGCCACTCTTATCCCAGCCCCTTGCTGACGCCACGGTGCACTCGGCTTCTGAGCTCTGCTCCTCCGCTTTCATTGTGGAGCCTGACATTTCTATGCCAGTCCTGCCCTTGCTGCCCATTAGGTTGTCTAAACTTATGTAAGTCACTTCTTCTCTGGGAGCCTCCAGTTCTTCAGAGATGAACCGGGATATTAGTTGTTTCCACATTAAGGGGCTGCTTTGAATGGTAAGAGGTTATGACCTGAGCAAGTAACAGAAGCTCAAAAAAGGTTCAAGCTCCACCCCCTGCTCTCTCTCCTCACCTCCCCATGCCCCCCCCCACCATAGGTCTTGGTGTCACACAGCGCAAGGTCACAACAGACATTCAGGATATAATTTCTTCTCTCTTTTCTGCCTTGACAATTGTTTCTCTAAGACTCTGGCTTGGGCACGACTCCACCGTTAACTACCAGAAACTGCTGATGTTGGGGACAACGTGGAAAGTGACTTGGAGTTGATCAGAGTTGGAGTCCCACCACTGCTGTACTTAGCTATGTGGCTTTGGCAAGTCACCTGCCTCCCTGTGCCTCACTTTCCTTACCTATAAGGGGGAGGGGAAATAATAGCACTTACCTAGGTGGGCGCCCTCACTTTCTATCCACACCGCACCCCTTCTCTCCCACCAAGCCTCTCCTCCCTGCTTACTGGACGGGTATGGCCTCACCAGCCAGCTGGCGAACCAAGCCACGCCCCTCCCAGAGCGGCCACGCCCCCAGAGCTGAGAGGAACCTGCTAGAAAAGAAGGATGTCACGCAAGCCCTTTGGGGAAGAAGTGCACAACCACAGAGCTGAACCCCAATTTCATTCGTCATTCAGCCGCAAATGCAGCTGAATGCATGCGATGACTACTCGCTGACCCTTCCTCTGTGACCAGCCAGAGACTGGGCTTTGCTGGGAATAATAGGCTGCCCCCAGGGAGCTTCTGGTATGTAAGAGAAAGAACTCCAGACAGCAGTTCCACGGAGGTGGGGGGGGGGTACGGCAGAGGGACCTCTGGGGCTGTGGGAGCTCAGAGGACCTGACAAAATCCACTTGGGAATCAAGGTAGGCTACTTGGCTGCAGTGACACTTGAGATGAGTTCATTAGGTTTGGAGGGTCAGTGTGAGGGGCCCTCCATGCAGGAGACATTGCAAAGACACCTAGGGGAGAGCCTGGGACACTGTAGGAGCTAACAATGTTAGTTAAACTTGTACTTTTAACAAACTTGTAGTGAGTTAGTGGCCAGAACACAGTGCGTGAGGCCAGCCAGGGTGGCAAGAGGTGAGGCTGGAGAGGCTTGGCAGGGTCCAGAACTGGAGGTGGCCTTAATTGCCCAACAAGTTACTAGAACTTTATCCCTGTGGGGGGGATGGGGTGTCCCAGAAGGAAGCCAATGTGTTGACTTCCATGCCAATGTCTTCTCACTGCCAGTGTGCAGAATTGTAGGTTAAAGATGGCAGTTTGGAAGCAGGAAGCCAGGGAGTAGACTTGGGGCTGTTCATGTGAGAGGTGTTGAGGCTGGAGCAGGGCAGTGGCAGAGGATGAGGAAAGAGGGTGGAGAACTTGGGAGACAGAAAGGAGAATCCACAGGACTTGGGGAGAGATTGGCGACAAGGAGAGAGGGAGAGTTTGGGCTGCAGGTAAAGCAGAGAACATAGAGGAAGCGTATTGTTCAAGAGCCAGGGGATGATTGAGGCAACAGTCATGGCACGAGGAACTCAGGGCTGAGAATGTAGTGTGGGATAGCAGGGGCAGAAACACCTTTCTGAAGGAGGAAGGATTCAGGCTGAGACTCGCCGTGTGACCTCGGGCCAGTCACTTTATCTTCCTCTGGTCTTTTCGGTGCCTGCTAAATTAAGAGACAGAGAATGATCATTGTAAGGAGTGAATCACATAAAAGAATGTCTAGGAGGTGCTCAGCCTTGTGGGTGATCTGGAGGGGGAGACGTGGGGCAGGTAGTGTTTGGTCCAGTGTAGGATAAGGCTGGGCTGCCATTTGTGCAGCAGCATTGCCATTAGCAGTGGGAAACACATACTTACAGAAGAAGTACGTGTGTGGGGAGGGGATATGACTTGAACATACGTGTGTTGGGTTTGAGGGTATCAAAGTCCAAGGCAGTCAAGCCCATTTTAACCTGGGAAGCCCTACCTTGAATCAGCAGTGAGGGACTTCTCTGAATGGTGAACCCCAGACTGCCGCTTCCTCAGGAAATATCTTGACTGAAGCCTCTGGGTTCTGATTTCAAGTCATCACCTGAGCTGCAGTGTGATCTTGAGTCAGTTCTAACACACCTTGGGTTCCAGGTTTACCATATAAACAACAGTAACAATAGAAGCATATGTGTTCTGGTGGGGAGGTGTATGAAGTTTTTTCAAAGATACTCTTCAGGTTTGTTATGCTTCAGTTCTATGACCTCGAGTCCTTTTTAAAAAAAATCTAGCCCTCTCTCCATCCCTTACTTACTGTGTGGCCTTGAGCCATCTGCTGGACTCTCTGGGCCTATTTTCACATCTGTAATATCAGGACATTTGGCAGGAGAGTCTCCAACATCCAATGATTCTCCCTGGAGGATGCTCACCCTCTTCTCCAGCTGAACGCTTCAGGCAAATCAGAGGAAAGCTGGGCACTGGTCACCTTCCCTCCAAATCTTCCATCTTCTCCCACTGCCCTCCCCTCCCTACTGCCAAGAGCTAGCAGCACAGGCTTGCTAGCCAAACCTGTTGCTATGGCAACAGTTACAAATAACTCAGATGCAGACAAAGATTTTAACCCAAGAGCTGCTGAACCAATGGCTTCTTCCTTACTCCCTACATTAGACTGAGGGAACGATCTGACAAATTTTTGGAGATCAAGCCACTCCCTTGATGACAAGCCTGCCAGGGTTCCTCTGTGTCACAAGATTAAATCTTGGTGTCTGACACCCTCTTAAAACCTGATTCAAATTTTTCCAATCACACTTCCCACTTGCTCCCATTAAAAAGTGGTCACTCTCATTTTGATTCAGCACCTACTGCCTGTCAAGCCCTGTGTTGGATGCTTTACATACTGTAGGTAAGAAGATGTTCCCAGAATTCTACCAGGTAAACACTATTATCCCCATTTTGCAGAGGAGAAAATTGAGGCTCATGGATGTGGTTTGAGTAAGGAGGTCAGCAAATCAGAATTCAAACGCAAATCCATCAGATTTCCAAAACTGGGCTTTTTCCATTGCTAGTGGTTCACAGATGTTGGTTTGCATGCTTGGGGCATATCCAGATAACCTGGGACAGTTAAAAATCCAGATTCTACTTCCATTTGAGATGGTGAAATATATCTGTCTCTTCTAATTCCTGAGACCTCATGAAATAAGAGTAAAGGCATCAAGTGTATAAACCAACATCTCCAAAGAAAACTGGAGGATGTTCCATCAATTTGGGGATATTTTAACAACTTTCTGGCAAGCAGAAAGGGGCTGGAGGGGCCATAGTGAGAAAGCAGGGCAGGGAAAGGTGCACATGGTCCACACGTGGGAGGGGATCCACAAGGAGCACGCTGGTCTATCCTGCAAAATTCTGGTGGGGCTCTGGTGCAGAAGATGTATCCTGACAGTGGGAGTAAGATGTAGAGCCCACAACAGGGGGAGAATTGAAAGTATTTGTTGGAAGAGTCAACTCTTCCACTCTCCCTCTAATCTTCCCTGTGCTCATGAGTAGAAATCACAAGATGTCTACACTCAAGCAGACTACAGAAAGATCCCCAAAGAAATCGAACAGGCTCAGAGCAAAGCCTCCACTTTCTGGATGTAGAGGTCCTCCAGTCACCTTAAGGGGAAATTTAGTAGTGGCCTGACAAACCCATGCCCCTCCCACAGGCTGCCAACCAATCAACTTTTCATTGGTTTCATCTTAAATCAAAGGGCTGAGAGGCTGGAATATTTGTGGGGAAATATGCTAATAGGTTTATGAATGAACTGATTAAACAAATGGCAAAAACTAAGGCTGGGCATGTTCCAAGCAAAGAAAAAAAAAAACCCAAGAAATTATTAAATTCAGAACACACACACACAAATTCAATTAAATAGAGTACATTTCTCTTCCTACCATCCTTTCTTTCTTCCTGTTTGCTTTCTTTCTTTTTCTCTTTCTTTCTTGCTTTCTTTTTTTTTAATAATTTTTTTTATATTCCCACTGTACAGCAAGGGGGTCAGGTTATCCTTACATGTACACATTACAATTACATTTTTCCCCCACCCTTTCTTCTGTTGCAACATGAGTATCTAGACAAAGTTCTCAATGCTATTCAGCAGGATCTCCTTGTAAATCTATTCTAAGTTGTGTCTGATAAGCCCCAGCTCCCGACCCCCTCCCACTCCCTCCCCCTCTCATCAGGCAGCCACAAGTCTCTTCTCCAAGTCCATGATTTTCTTTTCTGAGGAGATGTTCATTTGTGCTGGGTATTAGATTCCAGTTATAAGTGATATCATATGGTATTTGTCTTTGTCTTTCTGGCTCATTTCACTCAGGATGAGATTCTCTAGTTCCATCCATGTTGCTGCAAATGGCATTATGTCATTCTTTGTTATGGCTGAGTAGTATTCCATTGTGTATATATACCACATCTTCCGAATCCAATCCTCTGTCAATGGACATTTGGGTTGTTTCCATGTCCTGGCTATTGTGAATAGTGCTGCAATGAACATGCGGGTGCACGTGTCTCTTTTAAGTAGAGTTTTGTCCAGATAGATGCCCAAGAGTGGGATTGCGGGGTCATATGGAAGTTCTATGTATAGATTTCTAAGGTATCTCCAAACTGTTCTCCATAGTGGCTGTACCAGTTTACATTCCCACCAGCAGTGCAGGAGGGTTCCCTTTTCTCCACACCCCCTCCAGCACTTGTTATTTGTGGATTTATGAATGATGGCCATTCTGACTGGTGGGAGGTGGTATCTCATGGTAGTTTTGATTTGCATTTCTTATAATCAGCGATGTTGAGCATTTTTTCATGTGTTTGTTGGCCATCTGTATATCTTCTTTGTCTTTCTTTCTTCTCTCTCTCTCTCTCTCTCTCTCTCTCTCTCTCTCTCTCTCTCTCTCTCTCTTTGGCTGCACCTGCAGCATATGGAAGTTCCTGGGGCAGAGATTGAATCCAAGCTGCAGCTGTGATCTATGCCACAGGTGTGGCAACACCGGATCCTTTAACACACTGCACCAGTTGGGGATTGAACCTGTGCCTTCTCAGCAACCTGAGCCACTGCAGTCAGGTTTTTAACACACTGCACCACAGTGGGAACTCCCAGTACATTTCTTGGCTTCGTAGCAACTATTGATTTGCTAGTATTTGGGATATAAACATATTGGAAGAGTGAAGGGAGGGAAAATGAGAATGTGTGTGTGGAGAGGGATAAAATCCTCATATACCATAATGAGATATTGAGAGATAATGTCTCAAATTGCTATGTTAAGAAATAGTAGCATAAGAATATTATATAGATATATGGTGATCCTTGATTTAAAAATTCTTTCTGCTACAAGTAACCAAAAAATCCAACTGACCATGGTTAATAATCATTATTGATTCATTTATTTACAGAAGTGTAGCATGGGTTCAGCTGCTCAATAATGCCATCGAGGAACCAGGTTCTTTCTTACTTTTTCTTTTTTAATGTGTGGAGTCCTAATGCTCATCACCTCGTGGTCACAAGATTGCTGTCACAGCTCCAGGCAGCACAACTATATTCAAGGCAGAAAGAAGAAGGAAGGGGACAATATCGGCTCTGTGTGTCTCAAGAAAGCAAAAGTCTTTGATGGAGGCTCCCATAACTGGGATACATAGCATCTCTAGCTGCAAGGAAGGCTAAGAACACATCCGGTTCTTCAGCCTCTGAGTGGGAGATGGCAAGGAGGAGGGGGTTGGGAGTGGTAAATGCCAGAAGAAACCCCCATTGTTCAAAGTAGTTGCCTGCAGGGAGCAGGACTTACAGTGGAAGGAGTGGGACAGGATATTGATGGGGGTTATTATGAGCTCCTCAGCACTATTTTGTTTTTTAACTATGCAAAGTGTTACTTTGATGAAAACTAAAAATTTAGAAATAAAGTGTTATGGTTTCTGTGAAAGAAAAACACTTAAAAAATTAAAGCTGTAGCAGTTTTCTGTCTCTAGAGAAAAGGACATCGGTTCACCTTAGAAGCCAGCTAACCAGAATAAGCTCTTCATTGGACTAAGGTATCTTGGGTATCCACCCACTGATCTTAGAGAACATTGTGCCATCGCTGTTAACCTGAATGTGGCTGCTTCCAGTGCAGCACTGTGTAGCAGTTACATGGGCTGACGGTGGTTAGACAGTCCTGGTGCAATTTCCTGTCTGCCATTTATTAGCTCTGTGACCCTGAGCAATTGACACCTGGGAGCCTCACTGTCCTTCTTTATGAAATGAAGGTAATTCAAGTGTGTGGTACAGAGTAAGCACTCCGCAAATGTTACCAACTGTGATTCAAATGTTTAATGTTCTGAGCAGTGATATAATTTGGGTGTACTTTAACAGTATTATGCTTCCACCGAGTCCACTTTTTTAAACAATCCTATTCATGGGCTTGGACTGGACTGTCCCTGAAAATTATTATTTGTTCCTGAGAGATGTGTGCATGTATTTTTGCCGAGGCCTTTGCTCACAGAACATACTCAGTTTGGATCATCATGAAATGCACAAGCTTGAATTGCTGTTGACTCCACCCTGTGAAATGTGCTGCTGACTATTGTGATTGCCTTGTGTGGGTCACAGGGACCAGGTCACCACTGTGGGTATTAGCTGTGAGAATGTCCTGGAAAGAAAATGTATATAGGGAGTGTTGTGCTGGAGCAGGAAATATGGTTGGCTTGGGAGCGGGGGACAGAACATTGACCTCCTCTCTCTGATGTCAGGGTAAGAGCTGGAGATCTAGACTCCAGGTGGGAGCATATGGCTAAAACCCAACCAGTTGGTTCATAATAATCTTTCCCACACATGATATCAGACAAGGAGGCTAAAGAGAGAGACAGCTTGTAAGGAAGGGCATGGCTGACAGTCTTGAAGAGGTAATATCTGATATACATTTAAGTATTTTCTTTCTGGTCTAGTAATTTTCTTCTGTTACCTTTAAAACTCCAGTAAAATTCTATCAAGGACACATCCAGAGAAGAAAAGGATGCTGTGGAAAAAGTACCTTCAGAGAATAAATACGAGCGCTTAGGAATTTAAAACAATTACTAAAATAAAAAGCTTAATAGAATATAAAGTCAAGAAAATGTCTCAGAGTGCAGCATTTAAGACAAAGAATGGGATACTCTCAGTTTTTGGTATGGCATATAAGAAGTTTGGAATTTTTCACTGCATACACATAGCAAGAAAAAGGCTGAACAAATTGAAAGTCAACAACCCTTAGGGAACTGTGGCCATAGGGAAAACGTCTGCCTCCACAAATTAAAGAGATAGCCTGACAAGAAAAGAGAAGCACAGCTTAATGTAGCAGATGTTCAGGGGCAAAAATCTTTGTAGGATACAGTTCCACGGTGGAAAAACCTAAAGCATAACTGATGAATTACTAGTGGTTCAGTGTGGGAAAACTTGAAAGTTACAAGTTTCAAGAAAGCTTAGTGTTAGTGGCTTTTGACAGTTTTCTGAGTTTTACTTCCAGGCACTCTACCAGGTTCTCATAGTGAAGAGCAGGGGAAATTCTCTTTTGTATTTGGTAGGGGCAGTGGACATGTGAAATTAGCCCAAAGTATTGTGTTCTCCTAAACAAGGCCTGCTCTTAGAGTGAATGATTTTACCACAGTCTAACTTACTGGCAATTTATCAGACACCAACTGAACTGGTGGCCCTCCTGTCTCGCCTAACAGGGAAAAAACTGAGAAGCAAGTTTGAAATTCACAACCTAGGGACCAGCATAAGGATATCATCACAGGACTAGAGAACAATTTCCCTCCCCTGGCACCTTAGCTGAATAGGGCTTATGTATAAATAATAGAGGATTACAGCTGAAAGAACTGTGCATCTCAGATGTTATTTAAGAAGAGATCTCAAGGGAAACCCAAAGACAACAAGGGAGACAAAATAAGGACACCAGAGGAAATTTTAGCCTTTGACACCTACAGCTCTAGGAAACTCTGTAAGCACAGGATAGCCCCTAGCCAGGTAAAAACAATACCTCACACTAAAGGCCCATTTATCTCAGTTCATTTTACTCAGTACACTATGTCTGGCTTTCAAGAAAAAATTACAAGGCATATGAAAAGACAGAAGCAGGAGTTCCCATCACGGCTCAGTGGAAATAAATCTGACTGGCATCCATGAGGATGCAGGTTTGATTCCTGGCCTCACTCAGTGGGTTGAGGATCCGGAGTTGCTGTGAGCTGTGGTGTAGGTCACAGATGCAGCTTGGATCCCATGTTGCTGTGGCTGTGGTGTAGGCCGGCAGCTACAACTCTGATTCAAGCCCTAGCCTGGAAACCATATGCCATGATGTGGCCCTAAAAAAAAAAAAGAAGCAGCACACTTCGAAGAGGCAGAGCAAACATCAGAACCAGAATCAGATATAACAGATGTGTTGGAATTATCAGAATGGAAATTAAAATAACTATGATTAATATGCTAAGAGCTTTAATGAAAAAAGTGGTCGATGTGCAAGAACAGATAGGTTCGATCAGAGAGATGGAAAGTCTAAGAAAGCACCAAAAGGAAATGCAATAAATCAAACACCCAGAAATAAAGAATGCCTTTGATGGTCTCATCAGTAAACTAGATGTGGCTGAAAAAAAGAATTTATAAGTTTTAAGAAATGTTAATGGAAATTTCCAAAACTGAAATGCAAGATAAAGCCATAAAATATCACACAAGAACTGTGGAACAATTAGATATAGATGAATGTGTAATGGGGATACAGAAGGAGAAGAAAGATACAGAAGATATATTTGAAGCAGTAATGATTGAGAATTTCCCAAAATTAGTGTCAGACACCAAACCAAAGATCTAGAAAGCTCAGAGAATGCCATGAAGTGTAAACACACACACACACACACACACACACACACACACACACCCTAACCAAACAAAACATCAGATATATCATATTTCAAATTACAGAAAATCAAAGACAAAAAAAGTCTTGAGGGAGTTCCCATCATGGCTCAGTGGTTAAGGAATCCGACTAGGAACCATGAGGTTGTGGGTTCAATCCCTGGCCTTGCTCAGTAGGTTAAGGATCCAGCGTTGCCATGAGCCATGGTGTAGGTCACAGATGCAGCTCGGATCTGGCATTGCTGTGGCTCTGGCATAGGCCGGCAGCTACAGCTCTGATTAGACCCCTAGCCTGGGAGCTGCCTTCCATATTCCACAGGAGTGGCCCTAGAAAAGATAAAAAGACAAAAAAAAAAAGTCTTGAAGAAAGCCATGGGTGTGTGTGCGGGAACCTTACCTATAGATGAACAAGGAAAAAAATTATCAGGCTTCACTTCAGAAACAATGCAAGCAGGAAGAGACTTAAAGTGTTAAAATATAAGAACAACCAATGTAGTGGAAAGAATGAAAGAGAAATACAGACTTTCTAATACAAAATTTGAGGGACTCTGTCACCAGTAGACCTCCTTGCAAGAAATGTTAAATGAAATTCTTCACAGAAAAGTAAAATGATATAAAAATTTGGATGCAATAAAGATTGTTAGAGAAGGAATAAATTTGGTAAAAATAAAATCTTTTTATTTTTCTTATTCTTATCTAACAGATAACAGTTTGTTCAACATAGTAATAGAATCAGTATATTTGCTGATTGTAGCTTATGGGTAAGTGAAATGAATAACAACAATGTTAGAAAGGATGGGAGTGGAGTATTGTAAATACTCTCTTATAAGGTAATTGAGCTACTTAGGAAGTGGTGTAGTGTTATTTGAAGAAGGACTTGGATCAGTTGTAAATGTATATTGCATACTGAAGGGCATCCACTAAAAAAGTTTTTAAAAGAAGTGTAATTGATATGCTGAGAGGAGAAAAAGATGGAATTGTTTAAAAAGCTCAGTTAAAACCAGAGAAGTCAGGAGTGGTGCAAGTGGATTAATAATCTGACTGCAGAGGCTTGGGCCACTGCAGCATCTCAGGTTGCTGTGGAGGTGTGGGTTTGATCCCTGGCTTGGTACACTGGGTTAAAGGATCTGCGGGTCACAGCTGTGGTTCAGATTCAATCCCTGGCCCAAGAACTTCCATATACTCTGGATGTGGCCATTAAAATAAAAAAACATTGAAATCATTAAAAGAGTGGAGGACAATAAAAAAGAAACACAAGGGCGACAATAGAAAACAATAATATATAGTAGTTATTAATATAAATATATCAATAATTAATTTAAACACCAATCATCTAAATTTACCTATTAAAAGACAGACTAAATATGGATCAAAAAACAGGATACAAGTAAGTATTGACTACAAGGAAACTACTTTAAATATAAAGACACAGAGTATACAAGTTTAGGGATGGAGAAATATATAGCATATTACTACTAATCAAAAGAAAGATGGTATCACTATATTAATTTCATATGGAGCAAACTTCATAACAAAAAATTATCAGGGATAAAGAGGGATATCACACAGTGAAAAAGGTGTCAGTCCTCCAAGAAGATATAACAATCCTTAATGTATGTGTGCCTAACAATGTAGCATCAAAATATGTAAAGCTAAATTTGATGGAACTATAAGGAGGAAAAGATGCATCCACAATTATAACTAGAGACTTCAACAATCCTCTATAAGTAATTGATAGATCCAAAAAAAAGTAATTGATAGATCCAACAGACAGAAAATTTGTAAGAACACAGTTCAACATCAATCAACTGAGTCTAATTGACATCTATAGAATATTTCTTCCAACAACAGGAGAATACACATCCTTCTCAAGCTCAAAATGAACATTCAAAAGACAGACCACATTCTGGGCCATAATACACCTTGAAAAATTTAAAAGAAATGAGATCCTACTAAGTATGCCCTAGATCACAATGGAATTAATAGAAACAGCAGGAAAAACCCAAAATACTTAGATATTAAACAACACATTTATGAAAAACACATAGGTCAGAGAAGTCACAAGAGAAATTTTAAAATACTTCAAATGACTATTAAAACACATCTTATCAAAATTTGTGGAGTGTGGCAAAAGCAGTGCATAGATGGAGTTTATAGCACTGAATGACTACATTGGAGAAAAGAAAGCTCTAAAATCACTAATCTAACCTTCCACCTTAGGAAACTAGTAAAAGCAGAACAAACAAAACCCAATGTAAGTAGAAACAAAGAAATAAAAAGTCGAATAGATATCCATTAAATTGAAAATAGGAACTCAACACGGAATAATGAAGAAGTAAACACCAATTCTTTGAAAAGATCAATAGATTCACCGCTAGCCAGGTTAACTAAGAAAAAAATGAGTCAAGACATTATTAATTACCTATATCTCAATTACTAATATCAGAAATGGAAGAGAGGCCATCATTAACTGATGCCATGGACACTAAAAGGATAATAAAGGAATGTTATGAATAACTCTATGCTCACAAATTTGATAACCAAGGTGAGATGGACTAATTAATGAAAGACAATCTATTAAAAATCATGCATGAGGAGAAACAATCTGAATAGACGTATGTTGATTAAGGAAATTGAATCAATACTTAAAAACCTTCTAAAACAGAAAGCACCATGTCTGGACAGGCGCACTGGTGAATTCTACCCAAATATTTAAGGAAGAAATTATACCAATTAACTACAATTTATTCTAGAAAATAGAAGCAATAGGAATACTTCTGAAATCATTCTATGTTGCCATCATTAACCTAATATCAAAACCAGACGAAGACATTACAAGAAAGGAAAACTCCAAACCAATATCTATAATAAACATAGACGTAAAATTCTCAACAACATATTAGAAAATAGAATCGAGTAATGTATAAAGAGAACTGTACACAATGCCCAAGTGGGATTTATTCCAGGTATGCAAGTCTGGTTCAACTTTCAAAAATCAGTCAGTGTAATTAATCACATCAAAAAGTAGAGAACAAAATCACAGGATCATATCAATAGGTTCAGGAAGAGCATTTAACAAAGACCAACACCTATTCATGATTAAATTTTTTTTTTTTAGCAAACTAGGACTAGAAAGGAACTTCAACTTGACAAAGAATATTTACAAAAAACCTACAGCTAACAACACACTAAATGGAGAGAAGCTGGATGCTTTCCCACTGAGATCAGGAACTGGGAAAGGATATCCACTCTCATCACTCTCATTCAACATCAAACTGGAAGTCCTAGCTAAATGAATTAGACAAAAGTTTATTAAAAGAGTACAGATTTGGAAGGAAAAAATAAAACTGTCTTTGTTTTTAGATTATGTGATTATATATGTATTAAATTCCAAAGAATCAATTAAAAACCCTTCTGGAATTATAAACACTTACAGCAAAGTTAACATATAAAAGTCAATTGTGGCAGCTGCAGTTCTGATTTGACCCTTAGCCTGAGAACTTTGATATGCCACAAGTGTGGCCCTAAAAAGCAAAAAAGAATAATAATAATAACAGCAAAATAAGTAAAAGTCAATTGCTTTCTTATATTCCAGCATCAAGCAACCTGAATTTGAAAATAATACAATAATACAGTAACATTTACCTTAGCACCAAAACAAACAATGTACTTAGGACTTACATGCCGAGAACTATAAAACATTAATCAAGGAAATTAAAGAAGATGTAAAGAAATGGAAAGATATTCCATGCTCTTCAGTTGGAAAAACCAATATTGTAAAAATGGCCATACTACCCAATGCAATCCCTATCAAATTACCCATGACATTTTTCACAGAACTAGAACAATCCAAAAATTTATATGGAACCAAAAAAGACCCAGAATTGCCAAAGCAATTCTGAGGAACAAAAACCAAGCAGGAGGCACAACTCTCCCAGACTTCAGGCAATATTACAAATTTTCGGTAATTATGACAGTGTCATACTGGTACCAAAACAGACATACAGATCAATCGAACAGAATAGAGAACCCAGAAAAGAACCCAGACACCTACAGTCAATTAATCTTTGACAAAGGAGGCAAGAATATAAAATGGGAAAAAGCAGTCTTTTCAGCAAGTGATGCTAGGGAAACTGGACAGCCACAGGTAAATCAATGCAACTGGAACACTCCCTCACACCATACACAAAAATAAATTCAAAATAGCTTAAAGACCGAAATGTAAGACAAGACACCATCAAACTCTTAGAAGAGAACATAGGCAAAACATTCTCTGACATCAACCTTACAAATGTTTTCTCAGGTCAGTCTCCCAAAGCAACAGAAATAAAAGCAACAATAAATCAATGGGACCTAATCAAAACTGACAAACTTTTGCACAGCAAAGGAAACCATAAAAAAAAAAAACACAAAAAGACAACTTACAGAATGGGAGAAAATAGTTTCAAATGATGCAACAGACAAGGGCTTAATCTCCAAAGTATACAAACAACTTCTACAACTCATCAGCAAAAAAGCCAACAAGCCAATTGAAAAATGGGCAAAAGACCTGAATAGACATTTCTCCAAAGAAGATATACAGATGACCAAAAAACACATGACAAAATGTTCAACATCCCTGATTATTAGAGAAATGCAAATCAAAACTACTATGAGGTACCACCTCACACCAGTCAGAATGGCCATCATTAATAAGTCCACAAACAACAAATGCTGGAGAGGGTGTGGAGAAAAGGGAACCCTCCTGCACTGTTGGTGGGAATGTAAATTGGTACAACCACTATAGAAAATAGTATATGGAAGTACCTCAGAAAACTATACATAGAACTACCATGTGACCCAGCAATCCCACTCTTCTACATATATCTGGACAAAACTTTCCTTGAAAAAGACACATGCCCCCACATGTTCATTTCAGCACTATTCACAATAGCCAAGACGTGGAAACAACCCAAATGTCTATCGACAGATGACTGGATTAAGAAGATGTTGCATATATACACAATGGAATACTACTCAGCCATCAAAAGAACAATATAATGCCATTTGCAGCAACATGGATGAAACTAGAGACTCTCATACTGAGTGAGGTAAGTCAGAAAGAGAAAGACAAATACCATATGATATCACATATATCTGGAATCTAATATATGGTACAAGTGAACCTTTCCACAAAAAAGAAAATCATGGACATGGAGAACAGACTTGTGGTTGCCAAGGGGGAGGGGGAGAGAGTGGGATGGACTAGGAATTTGGGATTGATAGATGCAAAATATTGCCTTTGGAATGGATAAACAATGAGATTCTGCTGTGTAGCACTGGGAACTCTATCTAGTCACTTGTGATGGAGTATGATGGAGGATAATGTGAGAAAAAGTATGTATATATGTATGTGTGACTGGGTCACCTTGCTGTATAGTATAAAATTTACAGAACACTGTAAACCAGCTATAATGGAAAAAATAAAAACCATCATTAAAAAAATCAATTAGAGCACTCCCTCACACCATATGCAAAAATAAGCTCAAAATGGTTTAAAGACCTAAGTATAAGACATGATACCATAAAACTCTGAGAAGAAAATATATGCAAAACATTCTCAGACATAAATCATAGCAATGTCTTCTTAGGTCATTCTACCAAGGCAAAAGAAATAAAAGCAAAAATAAACAAATCAGACCTGATCAAACTTAAAAGCTTTTGCACAGCAGAGGAAAACTTCAACAAAACAAAAAGCCTATGGAATGGGAGAAAATGTTTGCAAACAATATACTGACAGGGGATTAATATCCAAAATATATAAGCAGCTCATACAACTTAATATCAAAAAAACCCCAAACAATCACTAAAAAAAGGGCAGAAGACCTAAAATGACATTTCTCCAAATAAGGCAAAGAGATGGGCAACAGGCACATGAAAAGATGCCCAGTATCACTAATTATTAGAGAAATGTAAATCAAAACCACAATGAAGTGTCATATAACACTGGTCAGAATAGCCATCATCAAAAAGTCTACAAATAATAAATTCTGGCAGTGGTATGAAGAAAATGGAGCCTTCCTATACTGTTGCTGGGAATGTAAACTGGTGCAACCACTATGGGAAAAAACAGTATGGAGTTTCCTTAAAACACTAAAAATAGAGCTACCATATGATCCAGCAATCCCACTCCTGGGCCTATATCCAGAAAAGATGAAAATTCTAATTTAAAAAGATTCATGCACCCCAGTTTTCATAGAAGCACTATTTACAATAGCCAAGGCATGGACACAATAAGATGAGGTACACACACACACACACACACACACACACACATACACACAAATATAGGCCATAAAAAAGAATGAAGTATTGCCCTTTGCCCTTACACACACACACACACACACACACACACACACACACACACACACACACACACACACACTAGAATATAGGCCATAAAAAAGAATGAAGTATTGCCCTTTGCAGTAACATAGATGGACCTACAGAATATCATCATGCAGTAAGTCAGAGACAAATATTATATGATATCACTTATACGTGGAATCTAAAAATAATACAAATAATTCTATATACAAAATAGAAACAGATTCACAGACATGAAAAATAAACTTATGGTTACCAAAGGGGAAATGGATGGGGGGGGGAGATATATTGGGAGTATGAGAGTGATAGTTACAAACTATTATATATAAACTAGATAAGCAACAAAGATTTACTGTGTAATGCAGGGAACTATATTCAATATCATGTAACAACTTATAATGGAGAATAATCTGAAAAATATAAATGAATCACTTTGTTGTACACCTGAAACTAACACAACATTGTAAATTAACTAACTATACTTCATTTTTTAAAAATGGGCAAAGGGAGTGACCTAAGCAAAATGCTCAGACCCTAAATCCCCCACAGAGACATGAATATAGAACAATATATGGACCTAAATAGCTTTATGAGAACTCTAAAAACCAGTTAAGAAGCTGCAGCAACTGAATTTTTAACAAACTGAATTCAAAATTATAGAAAATTTCATGTCATTTTGCTTACCCAAACCCAACCTCGTCTCCAGTATAATACAGTGTGGTTAGAGGGGGCCGCCCATTTCCAGCTACTTACTCAAGGCAGAAAGGGAATATAAATTTGCTTGAAATATTCTGATTTATTGGAGGGTTTCCCAAGGGATTGGTTTTTGTCTTGTCTGACTTGGAGCACTGATGGGAATGGATACATAGTTTGGATATGAGAATTGAGGCCACTGAAAAGCAGTGGCAAGAGGTCCTGATGTGTTAGAGCTGCAAAAGATCTGCAGACCTGTAAGCACCTGGAGTACAGAGATTATGAGCAGAAGAATACAATAGAAATCCAAGGTTACTAGAAAAAGCAAGGGTGAGATCTTAGAGAAATGAAGAATTTAAAAGCCCCTATATATGGACCTAGAAATTATCATGCTAAGTGAAGTCAGTCAGACAATGAGACACCAACATCAAATGCTATTACTTACATGTGGAATCTAAAAAAAGGACACAATGAACTTCTTTGCGGAACAGGTACTGACTCACAGACCTTGAAAAACTTATGGTTTCCAAATGAGACAAATTTAGGGGTGAGGGGATGCACTGAGGATTTGGAATGGACATGCTGTAAAATTTGGTTGTGATGATTGTTGTACACCTATAAATGTAATAAAATTCATTAAGTAATTTTTTAAAAAGCCCCTATATATACTGGTAATTGGAATAAAAGCATTTCTAGAAGTTTGAAAGGACCCAAAGCCTTTGCACCATGCTAATTAGTGAAAGACTTTCCCTGATTAAGCCAGTCAGTAAAGACTGGGAGAGGTGGCTGTTTTTTCACAATGCCCAAATTTCAACAAAAGTTCACAAGTATTCAAAGAAACAGGGAAATATAACCCATTCAAAAAAATCCAGAAATTAACCTTATAGAAATGCAGGCCTCTGTTTCACTTGACTAAGAATTTGAAACATCTGTCCCAGAGATGCTCAACAAGCTAAAAGAGAAAATGGACGGACAACTAAACTAAATCATGAAAATGATGTAAGAACAAAATGAGAATATCAACAAAAAGATAGATATTTTTTTAGGAGAGCCAAATAGAAATTTTGGATCTGAAAGATACTGTGATGATTAATTTTATGTGTCAACTTGATTGAGTCAGAAAGTGTCACATGTTTGGTTAAACATTATTTTTGGTTGCCTCTATGAGGGTGTTTCTGGGAAATTAGCATTTGAATTGGTAGACTGAATAAAGCAGATTGCCCTTCTCCATGTGAGTGGGCATTATCCAATCTATTAAACATCTGAATAGAACAAAAAGGCAGATGACATGAAAATTGTCTCCTTGTACTTGATTGTTGAACTAAGACATTGGTATTTTCCCCTCAGACTGCAACTTTATACACCATTGGTGCTCCTGGTTCTCAGGCCTTCAGACTTGACTGGAATTACACCACTGGCATCCTGGGTCTCCATCTTGCAGACTGTGGAACTTCTCAGCTTCCATAATTATGAGTCAATTCTTTATTTTATAAATATATACCTATGTATGTGTGTGTGTATATATAGATAGATAGATAGATAGATGCACCCCTATGTTCATTGCAGCATTAATTACAATAACCAAATGTGGAGGCAACCTAAATACAGGAATAGATAAAGAAGATGTGGTTTATATACAATAGAATATTACTCGACCATGAGAAAGAATGAAGTCTTGCCATGTGACAACATGGATGGAACTAGAGGGTCTTATGCTAAGTGAAATAAGTCAGACAGAGAAAGACAAATACTGTATATTCTCATTTATATGTGAAGCCTAAAAAGCAAGACAAACCAAACCAAACCAAGCCAAAACATACTTATAGATATAGGGCACAAACTAGTTGTTTCCAGAGGAAGGGTGGTGGGGTTGGGCAAAATAGCTGAAGGGGATAAAGGGGTATAAAATTCCATTTATAAAATTAGTAAGTCATGAGGATGTAATATATACAGCATAAGGAATGTAGTCAATAATATTGTGATAATGTATGATAGTAGATGGTTACTAGTCTTATTTTTTCTTTTTCTTTAAAAAACTTTATTAAAATATAGTTGATTTACATTGTTTTGTCAATTTTGGCCATACAGCAGAGTGACCCGGCTCTCTCTCTTTCTCTCTCTCTCTCTCTATATATATCTTTTCTTTTATTATCTTCCATCATAGTCTGTCCCAAGAAATTGGATATAGTTCCCTGTGCTATAGAGTAGGACCGTATTGCTTATTCTAAATGTAATAGTTTGCATCTACTTACCCCAAACTCCCATTCCATCCCACTCCCACTCCCCTCCCCTTCAGCATCCACAAGTCTGTTCTCCATGTCCATGAGTTGGTTTCTGTTTTATAGATAGGTTCATTTGTGCCATATTTTAGATTCCACATATAAGTGATATCACATGGTATTTGTCTTTCCCTTTCTGACTTAGTATGAGAATCTCTAGTTCCATCATGTTGCTGCAAATGGCATTATATTGTTCTTTTTTACAGCTGAGTAGTATTCCATATATGTACCACATCTTCTTGTAGTGGATGAAAGACTTAAATATCAGACCTGAAACTTAAAACTCCTAGTGAAAAACATAAGGAAATAGTCCCTTAACACTGACGTTGGCAATGAGTTTTTGGATATGACACCAAAAGCAAAGACAGAAAAAGCAAAAATAAACAAATTAGACTACATCAACCTAAAAGGCTCTGCACAGAAAACAAAAACAAAAATTAACCCTCCAAAAAACAAACAAACAAAAACAAATCAGCAAAATGAAAAGGCAGTCTATGGAATGGGAGAAAATATTTGCAAACCATCTATCCAATAAGGGTTTAATATTCAAAATATATAAAAACTCATACAACTGAATAATGAAAAACCCCACATAATTGGATTTTTTAATGGGCAGGGAACCTTCATAGACATTTTTCCAAAGAAGACATACAAATGATTAAGAGGTACTTAAAAAGATGCTTAACATCACTAATCATCAAGGAAACGCAAATCAAAACCATAATGAAATATCACCTCACTTCTTTTAGACTGGCTATTATCAAAAAGACAAGATGGAGTTCCCGTCATGGCACAGTGGTTAACGAATCCACTAGGAACCATGAGGTTGCGGGTTCAATCCTTGGCCTTGCTCAGCGGGTTAAGGATCCAGCGTTGCCGTGAGCTGTGGTGTAGGTCACAGATGCGGCTCGGATCCTGTGTCGCTCTGGTTCTGGCGTAGGCCAGCGGCTACAGCTCCGATTCGACCCCTAGCCTGGGAACCTCCATATGCCGTGGGAAGTGGCCCTAGAAAAGGCAAAAAGACAAAAAAAAAAAAAAAAAAGACAGACAAGTGTTGGGCAGGATGTGGAGGAAAAGGAACCCTTGGGCATTGTTGATGGGAATGTAAACTGATACAATCAAAAGGGGGAACAATATAGTTTCCTAAAAGAATTAAAATTAGAACTACCATATGATCCAGCAATTCCACTCTGGGAGTCCAAAGGAAATGATATCAGTATCTTCAAGGGATATCTGTGCTCCCATGCTTATTGAAGCATTATTCACAATAGCCAAGACATGGAAATAACTTAAGTGGCCATCAATGAATGAATAAAGAAAATGGTATATATACAATAGAATAATATTCAGTCTTAAAAAGAAGACAATTCTGCCATTTGTGACAACGTGGGTGGACTTTGAGGGCATTACACTAACCTAAACAAGTAATAAGTGAGAGAAACATACATACTGTATGTTATCACTTATATGTGAACTCTATAAACATTAAACACATAGAAACAAAGAGTAGATGGGAGGTTTCCAAGGCCTGAGTGTTGAGGGAAATAGGGAGATTTTGGTCAAATGGTACAAACGTTCTATTATAAGATGCATAAGTTTTGGGGATCTAATATACAGTGGTGACTACAGTTAGCAATACTGTGTTGTATACTTGAAAGTTGTTATGAGAGTAGAGCTTTTATGTTCTCACCATAACAACAACAAAATGATAGTTATGTGAGGTAAAGGATGTTAACTAACCTTACTGTGGTAAACATTTCACAATATATACATGTATCAAATCATCACATTGTACACTTTAAGCCTACACAATTTTGGAGTTCCCTTGTGATACATCAGTTTAAGGATCCAATGCTGTCAGTAGAGTGGCTTGGGTTGCTTCTGTAATGCCAGTGATCCCTGGCCCAGGAACTTCCACATGCCATGGGTGTGGCCAAAAAAGCCCCCCAAACACACAAAACTTACACAATGTTATATGTCAATTATATCTCAGTGAAGCTAGAAAAAATATTTATCAACTCATAGCTAATACTATGACATTTATAATCCCCAGCTCCCTTTTTATACTCAATTATTTTAAAAGCAAAGCTTAGATATATCATTTTAACCACAAATACTTCACAATGTATCTCTAAAACAGACTTTCCAAATCTCGGCACTATTGACATTTGGGCCAGATGAATTGGTTTTTGTGTTTTTCTGTCTTGCGCTCTTTAGGATGTTTAGCAGCATTCCTCATGTGTACCCATTAGATGCTGATAGTAACCCCCAACCCAGTTGTGACAAGAAAATGGTGACTTCAGACATTGCCAGATGTTCTATTGGGGGAAAACCCTCTTCCCTCTCCAATTGAGAACCACTGTTGTAAAAGATAAGGACTTTTATTTATTCATTTATTTTTGTCTAAAAAGGGCCGCGCCCATGGCATATGGAAGTTTCCAGGCTAGGGGTCCAATCAGAGCTGCAGCAGCCAGCCTATGCCACAGCCACAGCCACAGCAAGGCGGTATCTGAGCCACGTCTGTGACCTACACCACAGCTCATGGCAATGCCAGATCCTTAACCCACTGAGTGGGGCCAGGGGTCGAGCCTGAGTCCTCACAGATAATAGTTAGGTTCAATACCACTGAGCCAGGATGGGAATGCCAAGATAAGGAATTTTAAACAAAAAAAACCTATAATACCATTTTTGTACAAATAATATTAATAGCAATTCCTTAATATCATAAAGTATCTGGTCAATGCTCAAACTGTCCTGATTGTTACATAAAATTTTTTTACCTTTTTAAAAATCGGGTTCCAAATAAGTTGTATACGTCTTGTAATTCTCATTTAGTCTATAAGTTCCCTCTCTCTCTTTTCTTTGCAATTGATTCAAGTGATGTCTGCCATTCCAACTGGCTGAAATGTCTCTTTTCATCTGTAATAACTACCCCTCCCTCTTTATTATTTTATCTTTCTGTTTACTTATGGAAGAGACCAGGCCTTTTGTCTTTTGGAGTTTTTCATATTCTACATTTGACTAACTGAATCTCTGTGCTTTTGCTTGACATGTGACATGTTTCTCTGGCATCAGTTTTTTTTTTTTAATAACAGATGCAATCTTGATCAGATCCATGTTTGAGTTTTGGGTAAGAATATTTAATGCGTAACGTTGGATATTTATCAATTTTAACATTACAGAGAAAGATACCTGACATAAGGTGTCAACTGATGAGATGAAAAAGATGGTTCACAAGTACACATCTATGATATACTCTTGCCACAAAAAAATGAGCCTGAATTCAACCAAACCTCAGATTCTACTACCAGTTTACAAGAAATCCAGGGGATGGAAGAACATATTAAATAATATCATGGGACATAATCAGCCAACACAGAATGTATAAAACACTATAGGACAAATGACTCAGTATTTTCCCATTAATAAACAGGAAAAAATACAGAAGTATAGGAAATGTTATAGACCACAAATAATACATTAACCAATTATAACATTGTAACATACTGATGTCATATGAATCCTGATTAAATACAAAAACTGGAAAAAGAAAAGATTGATGTGACTTTTATGGAAATTGGAACATTTAATGACTATTAAATGATATTAATGAGTTATTAGTATTATTTTTGGGTAGTCTTTTTATTCTAGAGTTATATACTGAGATAATTATGAATGAAATAATATCTGGAATGCCAATGGGGAGAGGGAATGGTAAAAAAAAAATGAGATTAACCATATGTGGCCAATTGTTGAAGATAGGTGATGGGTAGGTACCCAGGGTTCACTTCATTATATCATTCTCTCTACTTCTGTATGTGTTTGAAAATTTCCATAATAAAAAGTTTGAAAAAAATCAAGTTCCCATGACTATAATGATGGGTTGGAAAGCACCCGAAACTATTTAAGAGGCTCCTGCAATAGCCCATGTGAGAGGTGAAAGCAGCCTGCACTAGAGACACAGTGGAAACCGAATAAAGTCGGATTCAATAGATATTTAGGAGGGAGAGTCAACAGGGCTTGGTAATTCAGTGAATATGCACAGTGGGAGAGGGAGTCAAGGACCGGGCATAGATTTCTGGTTTGAACCTGTGGCTGGCACTGAGGAGAGGAGGCAGATTTGGGGAGGAAGGCTGGGGTCTGAGATGTGTGCCAGAATAGCACAGAGATGGCAGCTGAAGACAGGGGAGTGGAAGAGACACTCAGGATGAGAGAATGCCACGTGAGAAGGAAAGCATGCCACCCGGGACAGAGCCCTAAGGAACACTCGAGGTCTAGCTGTTCACTGTACAGGAGCCCTTTCTCCGTGTATCTGGGCTGAGAGCGTATACAAGTGGAAGGAGAAGGCCGGCAGCAGGCAGGGACAGGGACAACTGGGGGTGGGGGTGAAAGACGTGCCTGTGCCTGTGTGTGCACATGGGGGGAGACCCTGGAGCACAATTCCACCCACCCTCCCTTGCCAGTTCGCCCCTCTTTCCAGCCATGGTCTAACTCCACAGGACCCCTAGATGGGCTGACCCTTGATGGACAGCTGGGAAGATCTTACCTTCAGATCCTCACACAGGTCACCATAGTCAATCTCGATGAGGGCCTCTCGTGCGTAGATATTGGAGGTTCGTTGGGAGCCACTCACTGAATCCTCCCCCTGGGAGCTACCCTGCAATGGCGAGAGGGAGAGTCGAATGGAGCCGACTGGCCATGAGAGTGCTCCAATAGAGGGGGCTGGGGGCTCTTCCGCATCCTTCTATGTCTTTGAGAAGCACCTTATTAGAAAGCACTTGTGGCAGAAGGAAGAGCAGCTTTGAAGGCACAAAGACCCAAGTTCAAAACTGGGCTCTACCGCTGACTAACGGTGTGACCATGGGCAAGCCACACCATCGGGTCTCGACACCAGAAGCGTCGTTTAGACACACGAACCCTCATCTGTACTATGGGCTAATGCCTGCCTGGCAGGGCTGTGCTTAGCATTAGGAGCACTTATAGCACATGCTACCATGACGCCTGGCACACTGCCAGTGTTTGAAAGATTTTACTGAATTAAACAGAAATGCTATTTGGAAAGAAAGGAGGGAGAAAGATGTGGGACTGAGATACATGTTCAAGTTAAGGACAAGATGTCCGCAAACCTCCTCTCAGTTAACATTCCCACCTCCTTGCTACCAAGCTTCACTTCCAGTGGATAAAATGCCTTGGCTCTTCTATTGGCTGGTGTTGCTACCTTTCCCCTAACTAAGTTTGGTCACCTCTGCATTGCTGATGTCCCTTACCCAACCCTCTCCTGGCCAACTTCACTCACTACAGCTAAACCACCAGCCCTCAGGGCCCTCAGCTTCCGTCTTCCTTTCCTCTTGGCTAATGTCCCTCAATTCCCACTCCTACCAATAGCCATCACCTGCTGGAATTAACTTAGCTCAAGTCCCTAAGGCTAATGATTTCCTCGTCTCTGGGCTTACCTCCCTCACCACCCACTGACACACAGCCCTACCCCAATTCAACTTCCCTCTCACACCAAGGCTACACTACCTTTCACCCCATCCGGCCCTCACAGCCTCACCCTGCCTCATCTCCCCTGTGCCTCTCCTTTTGTCCCTCACCACCCCGCCCACCATCCTTCTCTTACCTGCCCTCCCTGGCTACCTTCATCCCCCATCCCTTGTTATGTTGTTCGCAGCCTACCCCCACCACCAGCCATGACACTCACCTCTTCCTGACTAATATCATCCATGGTGCCTTTAGACAGTGGCAACTTGATGTCCTGCATCTTGCAGGCCTGTAGCAGGTTGTGGCGGTCACTGCGCTTCTGTTCAAGCTTGGTCTCAATGGCTGTCACTTCCTTCTGTAAATGGGTCATTTCCCTAAGAAGATCCAGGGAGACAGGAGAGACTCAAATCTAGCAGGCTGCCTGTACTGTGTACTTCCCCCAAGCCTAGGCCTGAACACACTCACTTGTTGACGCCACCCCCCCCCCCCAGTTTCTTACGAATCTCCTCCATCTCGTGGATCTTGTCATTCACCTCTGACTTCTTGGCCAGGTTCTGATTCTTCAGATCATGCAGCTGGGCCATGGTCTCATCTATAACCTTCAGGTACCGATAGCCGGCTGCCACCATGTTGATTGTAGTGTCCTGCGCTGCTCTCGGTCCACTGTGTCCCAGCACAGCCATTCTGTACTAAAGAGCTGGTGTGACGCATCTGCTACAGGATTCTGTGAGCAAGCAAAACTAGGCTAAGCAGGAAGGAGGAAAAGAAGGGCTGCAGGTTCAAGCTGTTAAGAGTAAAGCCCCCAGAGAGGATGGGATTAAGATGGTGGGATAGAAGGACTGGAGCTCAACTTCTCTCCTAAAAACAACAAAATTCACAACTAAAGGCTGAGCAATTTCCATCCAAATGGACTGGAAACCTTAAAAAGATATCCTACTCCAGAAGAAAAAGAGGAGACCACATCAAGAGGTAGGAGGGGCCCCATACCTCCGGGGTAGGAAGCCCTGTAGACTGGAAACTAACTGGTTAACAGAGACTCACCTACAGGAGTGAGAGTTCTGAGCCCCACATCAAACTCTCACGTGTGGGGATCTAGCACTGGGAGAAAGAGCCCCTGGAGCCCCTGGCAATGAAGGCCAGTGGGGCTTATGCCCAGGAGCTCCACAGGACTGGGGGAAATGGAGACCCCATTCTCAAAAGGTGCACACGGACTTTCACATGCACTGGGTCCCAGGGCAAACTCTCCATGGGAGACTGGGTCAAAATTGACCACAGTTCTTGGAGGACATCCTGGGAACACAGGGGTGAACATGGCTTGTTGTGAGGGAAGGACATGGAAAGCAAAGCTCTCGGGAGTATTCAGCAGCCCATGCCTTTCTATGGAGGGTGGCCATTTTGGAAAAATCTGGCCCACCCATCACTCAGTTGCTGAGAAGCCCCAGGGCAAACAACAACCCAGGTGAGATCACAGCCCCACCCCTCAGTAAACAGGCTACCTAAAGACCACCCCCCCAGGCACACAGCTGCCTCTAATCTTACCCAGAGACAAAGACCCACCCACCAGAGGGATTGGAATCAGCTCCACCCACCAGTGAGCAGGCATCAGCCCCTCCCATCAGGAAGCCTACAGCAAGCCCCCAATACCGACTTCAGCCACAAGGGGAGCAGACACCAGAAGTAAGAGAGGCTACAACTCTATTATCTGTAAAAAGGACACCACACCAAAAACCTATAAAAACGAAAAGACAGAGAACTATATAACTCAGATGAGGGAGAAAGGAAAAGCCCCAGAAAATCAGCTAAGCAATGAGGAGACTCTCAGCCTCTAGGAAAAAGACTTTAGCCTGTTGATGCTGAAGATGATGCAAGACATTGGAAATAAACTGGAGGCAAAGATGGATACCTTACAGGACACAGTGACCAAAGAGATGCAAGATATAAAACTTGAACAAGAAGAGATGCAAAATACAATAACTGAAATAAAAAACTCACTAGAAGAAGCTAACAGCAGAATACAGGAGGCAGAAGAACAAATAAGCGAGGTGGAGGACAGATTAGTGGAAATTACGGATGTGGAACAGAAAAGAGAGAAAGGATTGAAAACAAATGAAGAGAGTCTCAGAGAACTCTGGGACAATGTGAAACGCGCCAACATCCGTATTATAGGGGTGCCAGAAGGAGAAGCGAGAGAGAAGGGGACAGAAAAAAGATTCCAAGAGATAACAGCCAAACACTTCCCTAACATGGGAAAGGAACCACTCACTCAAATCCAGGAAGCACAACAAGTACCATACAAAATAAACCCAAGGAGGAATACACCGAGACACATATTAATCAAACTGACCAAAATTAAAGACAAAGAGAAAATCTTGAAAGCAGCTAGGGAAAAGAAACAAGTAACATATAAGGGAACCCTGATAAGGCTATCCTGGCAGATTTTTCAGCAGAAACTCTGCAGGCCAGAAGGGAGTGGCATGATATACTTCACATGATGAAAGGAAAAACCTCCAACCAAGATGACTTTACCCAGCAAGGCTCTCATTCAGATTTGAAGGAGACATCAAAACCTTCACAGATAAGCAAAAGCTGAGAGAATTCAGCAACACTAAACCAGCCTTCCAACAAATACTAAAGGAACTTCTCTAGGCAGAAAAGAAAAGGCCACAAGCAGAAACAAAAATTCCACAAATGACAAGGCTCGCCAGGAAAGGTATATACACAGTAAAGATAGAAAATCATCCATGCACAATTATCCCACCAAAGTCAGAAATCATGAGAAGAGGTGGGTACAAATGCAGGACACTGGAGATGCCCTTGCAGTTAAGAGAACAACAACTTAAAACAATCTCATATACATATAGACTCTTACATCAAAACTTTAGAATAACTGCAAACCAAAAATCTACAATTGATACACAAAGAAAAATCAACTCAAATACATCACCAAAGTTAGTCATCAAAACAGAATATAAGAGAACAAGAGAAGAAGGGAAGAAAAAAGAGCAACAACAACAAAAACAAATCCAAAGCAATTAATAAAATGGCAATAAGGACATACATAACAATAATTACCTTAAATATGAATGGACTAAAAGACACAGACTGGCTGAATGGATACAAAAACAAGACCCATATCTATGCTGTCTTCAAGAGATCCACTTCACTTCTAGGGACACATACAAATTGAAAGTGAGAGGATGGAAGAAAATATTTCCTGCAAACGGGGATCAAAAGAAAGCTGGAGTAGCAATACTCATATCAGACAAAATAGACTTTAAAATGAAGACTATTTTAAGGGCCAAAGAAGGTCATCACGTAGTGATCAAAGGATCAATCCAAGAAGAAGATATAACAATTTTAAATATCTATGCACCCAACATAGGTTCACCACAATATATAATCTTCATGTATCTTTGCTCCCCTTGCAGAGGAAACAGGACAAGAAATGGAGGCTTTCCTCATCTCACCTTGGGATCATCTCTCCTTGCCCCCACCCTTTCCACCAGGTGGATAATTGCAGCGTGTCTTCAGTGAGCTCTGCTTGTACAAAACCCTATCACCCTTCTGGCTTCTTTTACCTTTTTCCAAATTATTTGGTTGTCCTCCTCCTCCACCCCAATATACAAGTCACCTGCTGTAGAACAGTTCAAAGTATAGAAAACTATATAGCAGGGGATACAATCACTCATAATACCACCATTAAGAGGTAACCAATTAATATTTTAGCACATTTCCTCTGAGTATTCTTTATAGACAGCTTTATGTAAATGAGACAAATGCTATATTTTATTTAATGTTATTGCTGTAGTCTAATTGTTTGCCTCTCCCTAAAATTTACATGTTAAAAATAACCCCCAAAGGTGATGGTATTTGGGAGGTGATTAGGTCATGAAGGTGGAGACCTCATGCACAAAATTAGTGCCCTTATAAAAGAGACACCACAAAGCTCCCTAACCCCTTTTGCCATGTGAGATTACATTAAGAATTCAGCAGTCTGCAAACTGGAATACTACTTTCACCAGAACCTGACCATACCAACATCCTGATTTTGGACTTTCTCCCTCTATAACAGTGATAAATAAACCTCTGTTATTTATAAGCCACCCAGTCTATGGCATTTTATTGTAACAGCTCAAATGGATTAAGAAAATTGGCACTGAGAAATAGGGGTACTGCAGTTTCAAAACCTAAAAACATGGGAGTGGCTTTGGAACTGGGTAGAGGATAGAAGAGTTCGGAGGTTTAGGTAAGAAAAAGCCTGCATTGCTGTGATCATACTTTCGAATTAGGTCCTACTGAATTGCCCAGAGGGAAAAAATGAGGGCATTAGGGCAAGCCCCAGTCTTCTTAAAGAATACCAAAGTGGTCAAGAAAGAATGATCATAGAGATATGGATATGATAGGAGTTCCCGTCATGGCGTAGTGGAAACGAATCCAACTAGGAACCATGAGGTTGCGGGTTCAATCCCTGGCCTTGCTCTGTGGGTTAAGAATCCGGCATTGCCATGAGCTGTGATGGAGGTCGCAGACATGGCTCAGATCTGGAGTTGCTCTGGCTGTGGCATAGGCCAGCAGCTATACCTCTGACTGGACCCCTAGTCTGGGAACCTCCATATGCCACTAGTGTGGCCCTAAAAAGCAAAAAAAAAAAAAAAAAAAAAAAAAAAAGGAAGAGGAAGAAAGAAAGAAAGAAATGTCGATATGATAAATCCATTCTGACGATGTTTCAAATGAAAATGAGAACACAGTGAGAAGGTGCTTGCTGTGAACCAGGAACCTAATCAGAATGCAACCATGCAGGCACCTTGGTCTTGGACTTCCCAGCTTCTACAACCGTGAGAAATAAATTTCTTCATTTAAGACTGTTACAGGCCTTCAAGAAGCAGAACATCAAATTGCCACTAAGTGTACCAAGGACAATATTAGCCAAGGATAGGACTTCCAAAACTATGTTGAATGACAGTGGTGTGAATGTACATCCTTGTATTTTTCCCGACCTTTCAGCTTTTCACCATTGAGAATAATTTTAGCTTTGGGTTTGTCACATATGGCCTTTTCTATGTTGAAGCAGGTTTGCTCTATGCTCAGTTTATCAAAAGTTTTTTATCAAAAATAGTTGTTGAATTTTGTCAAAAGCTTTTTGGCCATCTATTGAGATGTCATATGGCTTTTATTCTTCAATTTGTTAATGTGCTGAATCACATTGGTTGATTTCCACATATTGAAGAATCCTTGCACCCCTGGAATAAATCCCACCTCATCATGGTATATGATCCTTTTAATGTATTGTTGGATTTGGTTTGCTAATATTTTGTTGAGGATTTTTGCCTCTACATTCATCTATGATATTGGTCCATCATTTTCTTTTTTTGGTGTTTTTATATGGTTTGGGCATTAGGGTGATGGTAGCCTCATAGAATGAGCCTGAGAGTATTCCTTCCTCTACAATTTTCTGGAAGAGTTTCAGAAGAATAAGTATTGATTCTTCTCTAAATGTTTGTAGAATTTACCTGTGCAGCCATCTGGTCCTGGACTTTGGTTTTTTGGAAGTTTTAAAATAATGGTTTTGATTTCAGAACTTGTGATTGGCCTGTTCATATTTTTCATTTCTTTCTGTTTCAGTCTTGGAAGCTTGTACTTTTCTAAGAACTTTTCCATTTCTTCCAGGTTGTCCATTTTATTGGCATATAGTTGCTTGTAGTTGTCTCTTATGATCCTTTGTATTTCTGTGATGCTGGTTGTAACTTCTACTTTTTCATTTCTAATTTTATTGATTTGAGTCCTCTCTTTTTTACTTGATGAGTATAGCTAAGGGTTTATCAATATTATTGATCTTTTCAAAGACCAAGCTTTCAGTTTCACTGATCTTTTCTATTGTTTTCTTTGACACTCATTTATTCTTGCTCTGCTTTTTATGATTTCTTTCCTTCTACTAACTTTGGGTTTTGTTTGTTCTTCTTCTGGTTGCTTTAGGTGTAAGTTTAGATTGTTTATTTGGGATTTTTCTTGTTTCCTGAGGTGAGATTGTATTGCTTTAAACTTCTCTCTGAGAACTGCTTTTGCTTCATCCCATAGGTTTTGGATCATTGTGTCCTCATTGTAATTTGTCTCTAGGTATTTTTTGATTTCTTCTTTGATTTCTTCAGTGATTCATTGGATTTTTTTTGGAGTATAGTTGATTTACAGTGTTGTGTCAATTTCTGCTATACAGCATAGTGACCTTATCAAATATATATATGTATACACACACACATTCTTTTTCTCATATATATAAATATATATATTTATTTATATGTGCATATATATATATATATACTTTTTCTGATACTATTTCCCATCATTTTCTAACCTGAGAGATTAGATAATAGTTCTCTGTGCTATATAGTAGGATCTCACTGCTTATCCATTCTAAATGTAATACCTGCATCTATCAACCCCAAACTCCCCATCCATCACATTTGTGTTAAGTAACATATTTATTAGCCTCCACATGTTTCTGATTTTGTGCAGCTTTTTTTTTCATAGACATGAATCCAAGTATATTTATAAGCCCAATCAATCTAAACTGACTTTATTTAAAAGACAAAGACTATATAACAAAGTAGAATCTTGCTGTATATTACTTACTAGAGATAGTTAATACATGAGGACATAGAAAGATTGAAAATAAAAGAGGAAATAATCATCTATACTAGTATACTAGTACTAATAAAAAGAAAGCTAGGGTAACTATTTTAATATCAAATGAAATTGGCTTTAAGGCAAAAAGCATCACTACAGAAAGTCTTTACATATTGATGAAACTAAAATTACTAGGAAAATATGGAAAATTTATTTTTCTTAACTCTGCTGCAAAGCAAAACTGTTGAGAAACTGCCTTATTTATTTTTTATTTATATTTTTCTAATATTCAATAAATTTTAATAAATTTATACTTGTACAACAATTATCACAACCAAATTTTATAGCATTTCTATCCCAAACACTCAGTGCATTCCCCACCCCCAAACTGTCTCATTTGGAAATCATAAGTTTTTCAAAGTCTGTGATTCAGTATCTGTGCTGCAAAGAAGTTCATAGTGTCCTCTTTTTAGATTCCACATGTAAGTGATAGCATTTGAGGTTGGTGTCTCATCATCTGACTGATTTCACTTACCATGATAGTTTCTATGTCCATCCATGTTGCTAAAAATGCCATTATTTCTTTCCTTTTAATGGCTGAGTAATATTCCATTGTGTATATGTACCACATCTTCTTGATCCATTCCTCTGTGAATGGACATTTAGGTTGTTTCCATGTCTTGGCTATTGTATATAGTGCTGCAATGAACACTGGAGTACATGTATCTTTTTGAGTCATGGTTTTCTCTGATAGACGCCCAGGAATGGAATTGCTAGATCAAATGGTAATTCTATTTTTAGTTTTCTGAGGAATCTCCATACTATTTTTGACAGTAGTCACACCAATTTACATTCCCACCAATAGTGTAATAGGATTCCTTTTCCTCCACACCCTCTCCAGCATTTATTGTTTGTAGACTTTTTGAAGATGGCCATTCTGGCTAGTGTAATAGTGGCTTTGATTTGCATGTCTCTAATAATCAGTGATGTTGAATATCTTTTCATGTGTTTTTTGGCCATCTGTATGTCTTCTTTGGAGAATTGTGTGTTTAGATCATCTGCCCATTTTTTCATTTTTTTATCATTTATACATATATATATATATATATATATATAATTCTACTGTACAGCATGGCGATCCAGTTACACATACATGTATACATTCTTTTTTCTCACATTACATGTTCCATCATAAGTGACTAGACAGAGTTTCCAGAGTACACAGCAGGATCCCATTGCTAATCCATCCCAAAGGCTACATTTTTCATCTATTTACCCCCAAGCCCCAGTCCCTCCCACTCCCTCCCCTTCCCCCTTGGCACAAAGGAACTTTTCCACAGAAAAGAAAATCATGGACCTGGAGAATAGACTTGTGGTTGCCCGTTTTTTAATGGCGTTGAGTGTTTTCTTTGGTATTGAGCTGCAGAAGGTGTTTATAAATTTTGGAGATTAATCCCTCGTCAGTCGATCCATTTGCAAAGATACTTCTTGCATTATGTGGGTTGTCTTTTCATTTTGTTTAGGGTTTCCTTTGCTGTGCAGAAACTTTTAAGTTTAAGTCCCATTTGTTTTTAGTTTTGTTTTTGTTTTTTGACTATGGTGATTTAATTTTAGTTACTTTATTTGTATTTGTCATTTGTCCTTTCTTAATGGTTTTTTTTTGTTTTATCAAATGATCCCATATTTAATTTAAGTATAGAACTCATCAAGCAACATCCTTTGGAACAGCTTTTGATAAGATGCCAGTTTTGGAGATTCTGCATTAGTTTCTTCCTATTTCATTATTATTTCTTAATAGTTATTTCCCCAATGCAATTTTTTTCTACTGTACATCATGGTTACCCAGTTACACATACGTGTATATATTCTATTTTTGCACATTATCGTGCTCTATCATAAGTGATAGACATAGTTCCCAGTGCTACACAGCAGGATCTCATTGTTAATCCATTTCAAAGGCAACAGTTTGCATCTTTTAACCACAAATTCCCAGTCCCTACACCTCCTTCCCCCTCCCCCTTGGAAACCACAAGTCTATTCTCCAAGTCCATGATTTTCTTTTCTGTGGAAAGGTTCATTTATGCCTTATATTAGATTCCAGATATCAGTGATATCATATGATTTTTGTCTTTCCCTTTCTGACTTACCTCACTCAGGATGAGAGTCTCTAGTTCCATCCATGTTGCTGCAAATGGCATTCTTTTGTTCTTTTTTATGGCTGAATAGTATTCCATTGTGTATATATACCACATCTTCCCAATCCTGTCCTCTGTCGATAGACATTTGGGTTGTTTCCACGTCTTGGCTATTGTGAATAGTGCTGCAATGAACATGGGGGTGCATGTATCTTTTTCAAGGAAAGTTCTGTCTGGATATATGCCCAAGAGTGGAATTGCTTGGGCCTATGGTAGTTCTATGTATAGTTTTCTAAGGTACCTCCATACTCTTCTCCATCGTGGTTGTACTAGGCTACATTCCCAACAACAGTGTAGGAGGGTTCCCTTTTCTCCACACCCCCTCCAGCACTTGTTATTTGTGGACTTATTAATGATGGCCAGGTGCTTGATGGCCATCTGTATATCTTCCTTGGAGAAATGTCTATTCAGGCCTTTTGCCCACTTTTCCATTGGGTTGTTGGCTTTTTTGCTATTGAGTTGTATAAGTTGCTTGCATATTTTAGAGATTAAGCCCTCATCTGTTGCATCATTTGAAACCATTTTCTCCTATTCTGTAAATTGTCTTTTTGTTTTCTTGTTGGTTTCCTTTGCTGTGCAAAAGCTTTTCAGTTTGATGAGGTCCCATTGGTTTATTGTTGCCTTCATTTCTGTTGCTTTGGGAGACTGACCTGAGAAAACATTTGTAAGGTTGATGTCAGAGAATGTTTTGCCTGTGTTCTCTTCCAGGAGTTTGATGGTGTCTTGTCTGATGGTTAAGTATTTAAGCCATTTTGAGTTTATTTTTGTGCATGGTGTGAGGGTGTCTTCCAGTTTCATTGATTTGCATGCAGTTGTCCAGGTTTCCCAGCAATACATGCTGAAAAGACTGTCTTTTCCCCATTTTATATTCTTGGCTCCTTTGTCAAAGGTGATTGACCATAGGTGTCTGGGTTTATTTCTGGGTTCTCTATTCTGTTCCATTGGCCTGTATGTCTGTTTTGGTACCAGTACCACTCTCTCTTGATGACTGTGGCTTTGTAATATTGCCTGCAGTCTGGGAGAGTTTTGCCTCCTGCTTGGTTTTTGTTTCTCAGGATTGCATTGGCAATTCTGGGTCTTTTGTGGTTCCATATAAATTTTCGGATAGTTTGTTCTAGTTCTGTGAAAAATGTCATGGGTAATTTGAGAGTGATTGCATTGAATCTGTAGATTGCTTTGGCCATTTTTACAGTATTAATTTTTTCCAACCCAGGAGCATGGAATATCTTTCCATTTCTTTACATCTACTTTAATTTCTTTGATTAATGTTTTATAGTCCTCAGCATATAAGTCTTTCAACTCCTTGGTCAGGTGTATTCCCAGGTATTTGATTTTTTGGGGTGCAATTTTAAAAGGTATTGTATTTTTGTATTCCTTTTCTAATGTTTCATTGTTAGTATACAGAAATGACACTGATTTCTGAATGTTACTCTTATATCCTGCTACTTTGCTGAATTTGTTGATCAGTTCAAGCAGTTTTGGGGTTGAGTCCTTAGGGTTTTCTATATATAGTATCATGTTATCTGCATAGAGTGACAGTTTTAACTCTTCTCTTCCTATTTGGATGCATTTTATTTCTTTTGTTTTTCTGATTGCTGTGGCTAGGACTTCCAGTACTATGTTGAATAACAGTGGTGAGAGTGGGCATCCCTGTCTTGTTCCAGGTTTTATTTGGAAGGCTTTCAGCTCTTCTCCATTGACTATTATATTTGCTGTGGGTTTATCATAAATGGCTTTTTATTATGTTAAGGTATGTTCCCACTTTGGTAAGAGTTTTTATCATGAATGGCTGTTGGACTTTGTCAAATGCTTTTTCTGCATGTCTTGAAGATCATCATGTGGTTTTTGACTTTTGTTTTGTTAATGTGGTGTGTGACATTGATTGATTTGCATATGTTGAACCATCCTTTTGAACCTGGGATGAATCGCACCTGGTCGTGGTATATGATATTTTCCATTTTTTAATTTTTTTTTATCCTCATTTCTCTGAGAGCTGGATCTGAGAAGATGTTGCTGTCGTTTATGTCATAGTGTTTGGCCTATGTTTTCCTCTAATAGTTTTATAGTATCCGGTCTTATATTTTGGTCTTTAATCCATTTTGAATTTACTTTCTTGTATGGTGTTAGGGAGCATTCTAATTTCATTCTTTTCCATGTGGCTGTCCAGTTTTCCCATCACCACTTATTGAAGGGGCTGTCTTTTCTCCATTATACATTCCTGCCTCCTTTGTCGTAGATGAGTTGGCTGTAGGTGTGTGGGTTGAATTGTGGGCTTTCTATCCTGTTCCCCTGATCTATTTTCTATCTTTGTGCCAGTACCATGAGGTTTTGATGATTGTTGCTTTGTAGTATAGCCTGAAGTCAGGGAGCCTGATTCCTCCAGCTCCATTTTTCTTTCTCAGGATGGCTATGGCTATTCTGGGTCTTCTGTGCTTCCAAACAAACTTTAAACTATTTTGTTTGAGTTCTGTGAAAAACGGTCCTTAGTAATTTGATAGGGATTGCATTGAATCTGTAGATTGCCTTAGGTAGTATAGTCATTTTGATAATGCTGACTCTTCCAATCCAAGAGCATGGTATGTCTTTCCATCTGTTTGTGTCATCTTTGATTTCATTCATCAGTGTCTTATAGTTTTCAGAGTACAGGTCTTTTGTCTCTTTAGGTAGGTTTACTCCTAGGTATTTCATTCTTTTGGATGTGATGGTAAATGAGATTGCTTCCCAAATTTCTCTTTTGGCTCTTTCATTGTTAGCGTATAGAAATGCTATTGATTTCTGTGTATTAATTTTGTATCCTGCGACCATGACAAATTCATGGATGAGCTCTAACAGTTTTCTGGTAGAGTCTTTAGGATTCTCTAGGTATAGTATCATGTCATCTGCAAATAGGGATAGTTTGACTTCTTCCTTTCCAATTTGGATTCCTTTCATTTCTTTTACTTCTCTGATTGCCACGCCTAGGACTTCCAAAACTATGTTGAAGAGTAGTGGCAAGGGTGGACCTCTTTGTCTTGTTCCTGATCTCAGCAGGAATGCTTTCAGCTTTTCACCATTGAGAATGCTGTTAGCTCTGGGTTTGTCATATATGGCCTTTATCATGTTGAGGTAGGTTCCCTCTATGCCCACTTTCTGAAGGGTTTTAATCAGAAATGGGTGTTGGATTTTGTCAAAGGCTTTTTCCATGTCTATTGAGAGGATCTTATGGTTTTTATTCTTCAGTTTGTTAATGTGGTGTATCACACTGATGGATTTGCGGATATTGAAGAACACTTGCATCCCTGGGATAAATCCCACTTGATCATGATGTACAATCCTTTTAATGTATTGTTAGATGCGGCTTGCTAGTATTTTGTTGAGGGTTTTTGCATCTGTGTTCATCGGTGAAATTGGTTTGTAATTTTCTTTTTTTGTGGTAACTTTGGTTTTGGTGTCGGGGTGATGGTCGCCTCATAGACTGAGTTTGGGAGTATCCCTTCCTCTGCAATTTTTTGAAACAGTTTCCGAAGAAGAGGTGTTAGCTCTTCTCTAAATGTTTGATAGAATTCGCCTGTGAAGCCCTCTGGTCTTGGACTTTTGTTTGTTGGAAGTTTTTAAATCAGAGTTTCAATTTTAGTACTTGTGATTGGTCCATTCATCTTTTCTATTTCATCTTGGCTTAGTCTTGGAAGATTGCACTTTTCTAAGAATTTGCCCATTTCTTCTAGGTTTTCCTTTTTATTGGCCTATAGTTGAATGTAGTGGTCTCTTATGATCCTTTGTATTTTTGTGATTTCCATTGTAACTTCTCCTTTTTCATTTCTAATTTTTTAATTTGAGTCCTCTCTCTTCATTTCTTGATAAGTCTGGCAAGGGGTTTATCAATTTTGTTGATCTTTTCAAAGAACCAGCTTTAAGTTTCAATGATCTTGTCAATGATTTTCTTCTTTTCTATTTCCTTTATTCTTGCTCTGATCTTTATGATTTCTTTCCTTCTGCTAACTTATATATCTAGTCTGTTCTTCTCTCTCTAGCTGCTTTAGATGTAAAGTTAGGTTGTTTATTGGAGCTTTTTCTTGTTTCCTTTCCTAAGGTAGGCTTGTATTCCTATAAACTTCTCTCTTAGAACTGCTTTTGCTGCATCCCATAGGTTTTGGATTGTCATATCTTTGTTGTCATTTGCTTCTAGGTATTTTTTAATTTCCTCTTTGATTTCTTTAGTGATCCATTTGTTCTTTAGTACCATGTCATTTAGTCTCCACATGTCTGTGTTTTTTGCAGTTTTCTCCTTGCCATATAGTGCTGTGGTTGGAAAAAATGCTTGATATAAATTCAATTTTCTTGTTCTCTCCTCTTGTGGTTTGCTGACTGTCTTTAGTGTTGTATTTGAGTTGATTTTTGTTTTTGTTTGTGTATCACTTGTAGATTTTTGGTTTGCAGTTATTCTAAAGTTTTGATATAGGAGTATATATACATATATACATGAGATTGTTTTAAGTTGTTGTTCTCTTAACTGCAAGGGCATCTCCAGGGTCCTTTTTTACCCTCCTCTTTTCACTTTTTTCTAATTCTTGTAGCATAGCTGTGTGAGGATGATTTCGTATCTTTACTGTATATATGCCTTTCCTGGCGAGCCTTGTCATTTGTGGAATTTTTGTTTCTGCTTGTGGCCTTTTCTTTTCTGCCTAGAGAAGTTCCTTTAGTATTTGTTGGAAGGCTGGTTTAGTGTTGCTGAATTCTCTCAGCTTTTGCTTATCTGTGAAGGTTTTGATGTCTCCTTCAAATCTGAATGAGAGCCTTGCTGGGTAAAGTCATCTTGGTTGGAGGTTTTTCCTTTCATCATGTGAAGTATATCATGCCACTCCCTTCTGGCCTGCAGAGTTTCTGCTGAAAAATCTGCCAGGATAGCCTTATCAGGGTTCCCTTATATGTTACTTGTTTCTTTTCCCTAGCTGCTTTCAAGATTTTCTCTTTGTCTTTAATTTTGGTCAGTTTGATTAATATGTGTCTCGGTGTATTCCTCCTTGGGTTTATTTTGTATGGTACTTGTTGTGCTTCCTGGATTTGAGTGAGTGGTTCCTTTCCCATGTTAGGGAAGTGTTTGGCTGTTATCTCTTGGAATCTTTTTTCTGTCCCCTTCTCTCTCGCTTCTCCTTCTGGCACCCCTATAATACGGATGTTGGCGCGTTTCACATTGTCCCAGAGTTCTCTGAGACTCTCTTCATTTGTTTTCAATCCTTTCTCTCTTTTCTGTTCCACATCCGTAATTTCCACTAATCTGTCCTCCACCTCGCTTATTTGTTCTTCTGCCTCCTGTATTCTGCTGTTAGCTTCTTCTAGTGAGTTTTTTATTTCAGTTATTGTATTTTGCATCTCTTCTTGTTCAAGTTTTATATCTTGCATCTCTTTGGTCACTGTGTCCTGTAAGGTATCCATCTTTGCCTCCAGTTTATTTCCAATGTCTTGCATCATCTTCAGCATCAACAGGCTAAAGTCTTTTTCCTAGAGGCTGAGAGTCTCCTCATTGCTTAGCTGATTTTCTGGGGCTTTTCCTTTCTCCCTCATCTGAGTTATATAGTTCTCTGTCTTTTCGTTTTTATAGGTTTTTGGTGTGGTGTCCTTTTTACAGATAATAGAGTTGTAGCCTCTCTTACTTCTGGTGTCTGCTCCCCTTGTGGCTGAAGTCGGTATTGGGGGCTTGCTGTAGGCTTCCTGATGGGAGGGGCTGATGCCTGCTCACTGGTGGGTGGAGCTGATTCCAATCCCTCTGGTGGGTGGGTCTTTGTCTCTGGGTAAGATTAGAGGCAGCTGTGTGCCTGGGGGGGTGGTCTTTAGGTAGCCTGTTTACTGAGGGGTGGGGCTGTTATCCCACCTGGATTATCATTTGGCCTGGGGCTTCTCAGCCTCATGGGTGGGGCCAGATTTTCCCAAAATGGCCATGTTCAGAGAAACGCAGGCTGATATACATTTCTGAGAACTTTGCCTCAAATATCCTTCCCCCAGAACAAGTCACAGTTACCCCTTGTTTTCCCAGGAGATGCTCTAAGAACTGCAGTCAGGTACAACCCAGATTCCTATGGAGTCTCTGCTTTGCCCCTCCTACCTCTTGATGTGGCCTCCTCTTTCTCTTTTGGAGTAGGATATCTTTTTGAAAGTTTCCAGTCCAGTAAGTTGAAGGTTGTCCAGCATTTGGTTGTAACTTTGTTGTTTTTATCTGTGCAATTTTTTAATATTGTGGTTGATATCTAGTCTCATAGTGTTGTAATCAGAAAAAATGCTTAATGTGATTTCAGGTTTCTTAAATTTACTGAGGCTTTATTTGTGGCCCAAGATGTGACCCATCCTGGAGAATGTTCTATATCCACTAGAGAAGAATGTGTATTCTGCTGCTTTCAGATGAAATGTTCTATAAATATCTACTAAGTCCATCTAGTCTAATGTGGCATTTAAGGTCTCTTTCTCTTTATTGATTTTCTGTCTGATCTGTCCATTGCTGGAAGTGTAATGTTAAAGTGCTCATTATTGTGTTATTGTGTTATTATCAATTTTTCCTTTTATGGCTGCTAGCAGTTGCTTTATATATTGAGATGTTCCTATGTAGGGTGCATATATATTTACAATTTTTGTATCTTCTTGAATTGATTCTCTGATCATTATATATTGTCCTTTATTCTTCCATGGAATGACTTCTCCCATCCCCTCATTTTTAGTCTGTATATGTCCTTAGATCTGAAGTGGGTATCTTGTAGACAGCATATATAAAATAAGATAGCTTCTTGGTTTTGTATCGAATCAGCCAATCTATGTCTTTTGGTTGGAGACTTTTATCCATTTACATTCAAGGTAATTATCAATAAGTGTATGTACTTATTGCATTTTCTTAATTGTTTTGGATTTGTTGTGTTATTGTTAAACATTTTTTCTTCTCTTCCTCTTTTGTTCTCCTCTCCTGTGATTTGATGACTATTTTTAGTGTTTACTTGAATTGCTTTTGTTTATGAGTATGTCTATTGTAGTTTTTTGATTTGGTGTCTCCACACTGTTTTGATATAGTATTCTACATATATACAAAATTGTTTTAAATTGCCTAATTCTCATCTTCAAATGCTTTTTCAACATTCTGCATTCTTCCTCTCCTCTTCTCATGATTGCTGGTTTTGATATCACATTTGTCTCATATGATTGCCTCCATTTATCTTATGTTTGCCTTTATTGTGAACTTTATCATCTACAATTTTCTTGTTTCTAATTATGGCCTTTTTTTTCCTTTTAAACCTAGAGAGATACCCTTAGTATTTGTTGTAAAGCTGGTTTGGTAGTGCTTAATTCTTTCAGCTTTTGCTTGTCTGCAAAGCTTTTTATTTCTCCATCAAAACTGTTTCAGGATGTCTTTGGCTATTCTGGGTCTTCTGTGCTTCCAAACAAACTTTAAACTATTTTGTTTGAGTTCTGTGAAAAACTGTCCTTAGTAATTTGATAGGGATTGCATTGAATCTGTAGATTGCCTTAGGTAGTATAGTCATTTTGATAATGCTGACTCTTCCAATCCAAGAGCATGGTATGTCTTTCCATCTGTTTGTGTCATCTTTGATTTCATTCATCAGTGTCTTATAGTTTTCAGAGTACAGGTCTTTTGTCTCTTTAGGTAGGTTTACTCCTAGGTATTTCATTCTTTTGGATGTGATGGTAAATGAGATTGCTTCCCAAATTTCTCTTTTGGCTCTTTCATTGTTAGCGTATAGAAATGCTATTGATTTCTGTGTATTAATTTTGTATCCTGCGACCATGACAAATTCATGGATGAGCTCTAACAGTTTTCTGGTAGAGTCTTTAGGATTCTCTAGGTATAGTATCATGTCATCTGCAAATAGGGATAGTTTGACTTCTTCCTTTCCAATTTGGATTCCTTTCATTTCTTTTACTTCTCTGATTGCCACGCCTAGGACTTCCAAAACTATGTTGAAGAGTAGTGGCAAGGGTGGACCTCTTTGTCTTGTTCCTGATCTCAGCAGGAATGCTTTCAGCTTTTCACCATTGAGAATGCTGTTAGCTCTGGGTTTGTCATATATGGCCTTTATCATGTTGAGGTAGGTTCCCTCTATGCCCACTTTCTGAAGGGTTTTAATCAGAAATGGGTGTTGGATTTTGTCAAAGGCTTTTTCCATGTCTATTGAGAGGATCTTATGGTTTTTATTCTTCAGTTTGTTAATGTGGTGTATCACACTGATGGATTTGCGGATATTGAAGAACACTTGCATCCCTGGGATAAATCCCACTTGATCATGATGTACAATCCTTTTAATGTATTGTTAGATGCGGCTTGCTAGTATTTTGTTGAGGGTTTTTGCATCTGTGTTCATCAGTGAAATTGGCCTGTAGTTTTCTTTTGCTGTGGTATCTTTGTCTGGTTTTGGTGTCAGGGTGATGGTGGCCTCATGGAATGAGTTTGGGAGTATCCCTTCCTCTGCAATTTTTTGAAATAGTTTCAGAAGGAGAGGTGTTTGCTCTTCTCTAAATGTTTGATAGAATTCACCTGTGAAGCCCTCTGATCTTGGACTTTTGTTTGTTGGAAGTTTTTCAATCACAGTCCAATTTCAGTGCTTGTGATTGGTCCATTCATCTTTTCTATTTCATCTTGGTTTAGTCTTGGAAGATTGTACTTTTCTAAGAATTTGCCCATTTCTTCTAGGTTTTCCATTTTATTGGTACATAGTTGCATTGAGTAGTCTCTTATGATCCTTTGTATTTCTGTGATGTCTGTTGTTACTTCTCCTTTTTCATTTCTAATTTTATTGATTTGAGTCCTCTCTCTTTTTTGCTTGATAAGTCTGGCAAGGGGTTTATCAATTTTGTTGATCTTTTCAAAGAACCAGCTTTTTGTTTCATCGATCTTTTCTATGGTTTTCTTCATTTCTATTTCACTGATTTCTGCTCTGATCTTTATGATTTCTTTCCTTCTACTATAAGTCTTGTCTGTTCTTCTCTCTCTAGCTGCTTTAGATGTAAAGTTAGCTTGTTTATTTGAGCTTTTTCTTGTTTCCTGAGGTGGGCTTGTATTGCTATAAACTTTCCGCTTAGAACGGCTTTTGCTGCATTGCATAGGTTTTGGAGTGTCGTATCTTCATTGTCATTTGCTGCTAGGTATTTTTTAATTTCCTCTTTGTTTTCTTCAGTGATCCATTGTTTGTTTAGTAGCATGCTGTTTAGTCTCCACGTGTTTGTGTTTTTTGCAGTTTTTTTCTTGTTGTTTATTTCTAGTTGTATAGTGTTGTGCTCAGAAAAGATGCTTGATATGATTCCAATTTTCTTAAAGTTACCAAGGTTGGACTTGTAGCCCAGGATGTGATGAATCTTAGAGAATGTTCCATGTGCACTTGAGAAGAATGTGTATTGTGTTGCTTTTGGATGGAATATCCTATAAATATCTATTAAGTCCATCTGGTTTAATGCATCATTCAGGGCCTGTGTTTCCTTATTGATTTTCTGTCTGGATAATCTGTCCATTGCCGTAAGTGGGGTGTTAAAGTCCCCCAGAATGATTGTGTTATTGTTGATTTGTCCTTTCAAGGTTATTAGCAGTTGCTTTGCATATTGTGGTGAACCTATGTTGGGTGTGTTCTCCATAAAATCGAAAGAGAGCCTTGCTGTGTATTTTGTTCTGAAAAATTTCCCCTTTCATCACTTTAAATATATCTTGCTACCCCCTTCTGGCCTGTACAGTTTCTGCAGAAAAATCAGTTGATAACCTCATGGGGGTTACTTTGTACGTTATTTGTTGCTTTTACCTTGTGGCCTTTTTTAAAACTATTTTTTCTTTTATTATTATAGTTGATTTACAATGTCTTTTTTTGTCTTTTTAGGACTGCATCCATGGCACATGGAGGTTTCTAGGCTAGGGGTCAAATCAGAGCTGTAGCCACCGGCCTATGCCACAGCCACAGCAATGCCAGATCCAAGCTGCATCTGTGACCTACACCACAGCTCGTGGCAATGCTAGGTATCAAACCTGTGTCCTCATGGATACTGGTCAGATTCATTTCTGCTGAGCCATGATGGGAAATCCTACAATGTTTTTAATATTTTTTTTTGGTATTTAACTTTTGTCTGTTTGATTAATAGGTGTCTTGATGTGTTTCTCCCTGGTTTGATACTGTATGGTATTTTCTGTACTTCCTGCACTTGGGTGACTATTTTCTTTTCCATGTTAAGGAAATTTTCAGCTATTATTTCTTAAAATATCTTCTCAGGTCCTTTCTTTCTCTCTTCTCTTCCTGGGACACTGAAAATGTGAATGTCGATGCATCTAATGTCCCAGAGGTCTCTTAGAATGTCCTCATTTATTTTCAGTCTTTATTCTTTTCCATGGTAGTGATTTCCACTACTCTTTCTTCCACCTCATTAATTCATTCTTCTGCCTTGGTTATTCTGCTGTTGATTTTTTTCTAGTGTTTTTTTTTTTTTCATTTCAGATATTGTGTTGTTCATCTTTGTTTGCTTGATCTTTAAATCTTCCACCTCTTTGTTAAATACTTCTTGTAATTTCTCGATCTGTGCACCCATTTTTTTTTTTCCTGAGGTCCTGTATCATTCTTACTATCACTACTTTGAATTCTTTTTCAGGTAGATTGCCTATTTCCTCTTCACTTAGATAATTTTGTGGGTTTTTATCTTTTTCCTTTGTCTGAAACATTTTTCTCTGCTGTTTAAATAAAATGTATAAAACACATTTTAAATATATGTCTTTCTATGCTTGTCATCTCCTTTCTGCAGGCTGCAGGGATTTAGTTCCTCTTGTTTCTGGTGTCTTCCCTCTAGTGGGTAAGGTTGGCCCAGGAATTTGTGAAGGCTTCCTTGTTGGAGGGACAGGTACCTTCCCACTGGTGGGTGGAGCTGGGTCTTGTCCCTCTGGTGGTCAGGCTTGTGTTGAGTGGTGTGTTGAGAGGTAGCTATCAGCTCACTATGTTTTTAGGCAGCCTGTCATCTCTTTCCTCAGTGTGTTCTGGCCTTTGATAGGAGGTTTGCTTGATGTTGTGATGACCCAAGTCTGTGCTGGATATTGAGTGGGTCTCCTATTTGTTTTGTGGTTGTCAGTGCCCTGTAAGGGGCAGAGTCTACTCCCCAGTTGCTGCAGTAGGAGCCCTCAGATATGTTTCTGAATTGTGGTTCTAATCTGCAGTGCAAGGTAGGTGGGTTTCCAGTACTCATACTGGGAAAAGAGCCACTGAGTATTCTAGCCCTGGAGCTCTTCACCTGTGAGTGTGCACTGTTGCGTCACCTTTCCCTCTTTGTGTGGGCTCACAGAGTACACTGTTGTTGGCACTGCTCTCAGCCCCACTTTATCCATGAGTATGTCTGTAATTGGCCCTGGTGTCTCTCAGGTGTTGTCTTCACTAGGTCATCAGTGCAAATCCACTGAGGTCAGGATTCAGGATTGCAGTATTCAATGTTCCTGAGCCCTCTGTGGTATTTCTGAAGGCAGGTCAGACTCTGGCCTGCTTGAATGCCACATGTATGTGCCCACAAAACCCACAACTGCTCAAACTAGACCCATCTCTGTGAAGGAGCACTCATTGCCTGTTGAGATATTCCACCAGTGCTGAATTTATAAGGCCAACAGTAGAGGTGTAAATCCATGATTCATGCAATTGGGAGGAGAGATTTCACCTCTTCCTCCTTAATTGCATGGTTGTTTTGAATATGGGTGTCTATCATCTCTTTCCTCAGCATGTGCTGCCAGTTATACCTTGGTAGTAGGTGTGCAGATACAGTAGCATATGCTTGGTCCCGAAGCTCTCAATAGTGGTAGCAGCTCATGCACAAACCCAGAGCTGGGCAGCAGCTAGGAATGCAGTCCACAATATCTTCGCAGTGGCTTACATGCTCCCTCCTGGAGCCTGGCAATAGCCAGTAGTTGGCACCCAGTTGCAGGCCCTTTGGTGGTGGCTATGGGCCACACACTCACAAGAAAGCAGGGGAAGAGGATGGTACCTGGTTGTGGAACACTTGGTGGTGACAGTGGGCCATGCACCCTCGGAGAATTAGGGGTGGTGATCAGTGCCTGGTTGCAGACCCCTCAGCAGCAGTGGCAGCTGAGGCCTTTTCATGGACCTATTTTCCTCTGCTTATCTATCTTCTTCAGTGAAATGTCTGTTTATGACTTTTAGCCTCCTTCTGATTGAATATCTTTTACTGTTGAGTTTTGAGAACTATTTATATGTTCTCAAAACATACCCATAGTCCATGGTTGAATATGTGGTTTGCAAATATTTTCTCCCAGTTTGTAATTTTTAAAAATTTTCTTCATAAGGTATTTAACAGATCATATTTAATGGGGTTTTTTAAATTTGTATGAGGCCCAGTTTATAAATTTTTAAAATAGACTGTGATTTTGGTATCAAATTGAAGAACTCTTCACATAACTCTAGGTTCTAAAGAATTTCTCCATTTTTTTCTGAAAGATTTCTAGTTTTGTGAATTACATTTAAGTCCAGCAGCCATTAAAAGAATAATAAGGGAAGAGTACAAACAACTTTACACTCATAAATTGGATAAATTAAAAGAAATGGACACATTTCTTTTAAACTATAAATTAACTGAGATGAAATAATTTGAATAGTTTTGTAGCCATTAAAGAAAACAAACTCATAATTTAAAATCTCCCCTCCCCCAAAAAATCCAAGTTCAGATGATTTTACTGGGGAATTCTATCATTTTATTTTTACCTATTTGTGGCTTTTTGTTTGTTTTTTTGTCTTTTTAAGGGCTGCACCTGTGGCATATGGAAATTTCCAGGCTAGGGGTCGAATTGGGCCTTCAGCTGCCAGCCTATGCCATACCACAGCAATGTGGGATCTAAGCCACATCTGTGACCTATACCGCAGCTCATGGAAATGAGCAGGGCCAGGGATTGAGCCTGCATCCTCATGGATACTAGTCGAGTTTGTTACTGTTGAGCCACAACAGGAACTCCTTCTATTTGTGTTTTTAAATCTAAAGTGTGTCTACTGTAGACAACATATATTGTATCTTTAAAAAAATCCAATATAATAATCTATGTCTTTTTTTTGTTTGTTTGTTTTTGTCTTTTTGCCATTTCTTGGGCCGCAACCATGACATATGGAGGTTCCCAGGCTAGGGGTTGAATCGGAGCTGTAGCTGCCAGCCTACACCAGAGCCACAGCAATGCGGAATCCGAGCCGCATCTGCAACCTACACCACAGCTCACAGCAACACCGGATCCTTAACCCACTGAGAAAGGCCAGGGATCAAACCCGCAGCCTCATGGTTCCTAGTCAGATTCATTAACCACTGAGCCACAATGGGAACTCCGATAATCTCTGTCTTTTAATTGAAGTTATTAATCTATTCATATTTAGTGTTTTTTTTTTTTTTTTTGCCTTTCTTTCAGGGCTGCACCCACAGCATATAGAAGACCCCAGACTAGGGGTCAAATAGGAGCTACAGCTGCCAGCCTATGCTACAGAAACAGCAATTCCAGATCCGAGCCATGTCTATGACCTACATCACAGCTCATCTCAATGCCAGATCCTTAACCCACTGAGAGAGGCCAGGGTTTGAATGTGCATCCTCTTGGATACTAGTCAGGTTCATTACCACTGAGCCACAATGGGAACTCAGTGGTATTACTGATATAGGTTGATTTAGAGCTGCCAATTTGCTATTTCTTCTCTGTATGTGTGACTCCCTGGGTTTTTTTTTTTTTTTTTTTGGACCTCTGTTCTTTCTTTTTTCTGTTAAATAGTTGCCTTCTAGTGTGTTACTTTAATTCTTCCATTGTTTTTTTATTTTTAAGAATTTTATTGAAGTATAAATATTTTACAATGTTAACTTCTGCTGTATGGCCAAGTGACTAAGTTATAAATATATACATATTTATTCTTTTGCAGATTCTTTTCCCCTTTAAGTTATCACAGAATATGGAGCAGAGTTCCCTGTGCTATAAAGCAGGTCCATGTTAACCACCCATTCCATATACAATAGTGTTCATATGCCAATCCAAAACTTCCAATCCATCCCTCCCCCAGACCTTTTCCCTTCAGTGACCAGTTTGTTTTCTATGTCTGTGAGTCCATCTTTGTTCTGTAAATAAGATCATTTATATGATTCTACATATAAGTGATATCATATGATATTTGTCTTTGTCTGACTTCACTTAATATGATAATCTCTAGGTCCATCCTTGTTGCTGCAAATGGCATTATTTCATTATTTGTTCTGGCTGGGTAAAATTCCACAGTATATATGTACTACACCTTTTTAATCCATTCTTCTGTCAATGGACATTTGGTTTGCTTCCATGTCTTAGCTATTATAAATAGTGCTGCTATGAATATTGGGGTGCAAGTATCTTTTTGAATTATGGATTCTCTGGGTGGATGTCCAGGAGTAGGATCATAGGATCATATATGGTAGTTCTATTCTTAGTTTTTGAGGAACTTCTATACTGTTGTCTATAGTGGTTGAAACTAATCTACATCCCACCAAAGGTATAGGAGGGTTCCATTTTCTCTACACCCTCTCCAGCATTTGTTGTTTGCAGATATTTCGATGATGGCCATTCTGACTGAGGTGTGGTGATACCTCATTATAGTTTTGAATTGCATTTTTCTAATAATTAGTGCTGTTGAGCATCTTTTTAGGTGTTTTTTTTTAGCCATCAGTGTATCTTCATTGGAGAAATGTCTATTTAGATCTTCTGCCCATTTTTTAATTGAGTTGTTTGGGTTTTTTTGATACTGAACTCTGCAAGCTGTTAGAATATATTGGAGATTAATCCCTCACCAATCACATCATTTGCAAATATTGTCTCCCACTCTGTAGGTTGTCTTTTTGTTTTGTTTATGGTCTCCTTTGCTGTACAAAGCTTTTAAGTTTACTTAGGTTCCATTTGCTTATTTTGGTTTTTATCTTCATTACTCTAGGAGGTGGATCCAGAAAGTGTTGTGGTAATTTATGTCAGAGTGTTCTGTTTATGTTTTACTCTAAGAATTGTATAGTATCTAGTCTTATGTTTAGGCATTTAATCCACTGAGTTTATTTTTGTGTTTAGTGTTAGAGAGTGTTCTAATTTCATTCTTTTACATGTAGCCGTCCCATTTTCATTTTTTTCTTTTTTCTATTTGAAGAGACTATCTTTTCTTTATTACATACACTTGCCTCCTTTGTTGTAGATTAATTGACCATAAGTACATGGGTTTATTTCTGGGCTTTTTTCCTGTTTCATTGTTTTTTTTTTAAACTACCTATTTTAGCTATTTTCTTAGTGGTTTGTTTGGAAATTACAATACACATCTTAATTTATCATAATCAAACTCAGATTAATGCTAATTTATGTCTGAGAAACAATGGCAGGGCAGAAGACCTTGTGCTCAACTCATACAACAAGAGCACCAAAATCACAACTAAATGTTAAACAACCACCAATAAAAAAGATGGAAACTGGGGAGAAAGAATTAAGATGGCAGAATAGAAGGACTGGAGCTCAACTTCTCTCCTAAAAACAACAAAATTCACAACTAAAGGCTGAGCAATTTCCATCCAAATGGACTGGAAACCTTAAAAAAGATATCCTACTCCAGAAGAAAAAGAGGAGACCACATCAAGAGGTAGGAGGGGCCCCATACCTCCAGGGTAGGAAGCCCTGTAGACTGGAAACTAACTGGTTCACAGAGACTCACCTACAGGAGTGAGAGTTCTGAGCCCCACATCAAACTCTCACGTGTGGGGATCTAGCACTGGGAGAAAGAGCCCCTGGAGCCCCTGGCAATGAAGGCCAGTGGGGCTTATGCCCAGGAGCTCCACAGGACTGGGGGAAATGGAGACCCCATTCTCAAAAGGTGCACACGGACTTTCACATGCACTGGGTCCCAGGGCAAACTCTCCATGGGAGACTGGGTCAAAATTGACCACAGTTCTTGGAGGACATCCTGGGAACACAGGGGTGAACATGGCTTGTTGTGAGGGAAGGACATGGAAAGCAAAGCTCTCGGGAGTATTCAGCAGCCCATGCCTTTCTATGGAGGGTGGCCATTTTGGAAAAATCTGGCCCACACATCACTCAGTTGCTGAGAAGCCCCAGGGCAAACAACAACCCAGGTGAGATCACAGCCCCACCCCTCAGTAAACAGGCTACCTAAAGACCACCCCCCCAGGCACACAGCTGCCTCTAATCTTACCCAGAGACAAAGACCCACCCACCAGAGGGATTGGAATCAGCTCCACCCACCAGTGAGCAGGCATCAGCCCCTCCCATCAGGAAGCCTACAGCAAGCCCCTAATACCGACTTCAGCCACAAGGGGAGCAGACACCAGAAGTAAGAGAGGCTACAACTCTATTATCTGTAAAAAGGACACCACACCAAAAACCTATAAAAATGAAAAGACAGAGAACTATATAACTCAGATGAGGGAGAAAGGAAAAGCCCCAGAAAATCAGCTAAGCAATGAGGAGACTCTCAGCCTCTAGGAAAAAGACTTTAGCCTGTTGATGCTGAAGATGATGCAAGACATTGGAAATAAACTGGAGGCAAAGATGGATACCTTACAGGACACAGTGACCAAAGAGATGCAAGATATAAAACTTGAACAAGAAGAGATGCAAAATACAATAACTGAAATAAAAAACTCACTAGAAGAAGCTAACAGCAGAATACAGGAGGCAGAAGAACAAATAAGCGAGGTGGAGGACAGATTAGTGGAAATTACGGATGTGGAACAGAAAAGAGAGAAAGGATTGAAAACAAATGAAGAGAGTCTCAGAGAACTCTGGGACAATGTGAAACGCGCCAACATCCGTATTATAGGGGTGCCAGAAGGAGAAGCGAGAGAGAAGGGGACAGAAAAAAGATTCCAAGAGATAACAGCCAAACACTTCCCTAACATGGGAAAGGAACCACTCACTCAAATCCAGGAAGCACAACAAGTACCATACAAAATAAACCCAAGGAGGAATACACCGAGACACATATTAATCAAACTGACCAAAATTAAAGACAAAGAGAAAATCTTGAAAGCAGCTAGGGAAAAGAAACAAGTAACATATAAGGGAACCCTGATAAGGCTATCCTGGCAGATTTTTCAGCAGAAACTCTGCAGGCCAGAAGGGAGTGGCATGATATACTTCACATGATGAAAGGAAAAACCTCCAACCAAGATGACTTTACCCAGCAAGGCTCTCATTCAGATTTGAAGGAGACATCAAAACCTTCACAGATAAGCAAAAGCTGAGAGAATTCAGCAACACTAAACCAGCCTTCCAACAAATACTAAAGGAACTTCTCTAGGCAGAAAAGAAAAGGCCACAAGCAGAAACAAAAATTCCACAAATGACAAGGCTCGCCAGGAAAGGTATATACACAGTAAAGATAGAAAATCATCCATGCACAATTATCCCACCAAAGTCAGAAATCATGAGAAGAGGTGGGTACAAATGCAGGACACTGGAGATGCCCTTGCAGTTAAGAGAACAACAACTTAAAACAATCTCATATACATATAGACTCTTACATCAAAACTTTAGAATAACTGCAAACCAAAAATCTACAATTGATACACAAAGAAAAATCAACTCAAATACATCACCAAAGTTAGTCATCAAAACAGAATATAAGAGAACAAGAGAAGAAGGGAAGAAAAAAGAGCAACAACAACAAAAACAAATCCAAAGCAATTAATAAAATGGCAATAAGGACATACATAACAATAATTACCTTAAATATGAATGGACTAAAAGACACAGACTGGCTGAATGGATACAAAAACAAGACCCATATCTATGCTGTCTTCAAGAGATCCACTTCACTTCTAGGGACACATACAAATTGAAAGTGAGAGGATGGAAGAAAATATTTCCTGCAAACGGGGATCAAAAGAAAGCTGGAGTAGCAATACTCATATCAGACAAAATAGACTTTAAAATGAAGACTATTTTAAGGGCCAAAGAAGGTCATCACGTAGTGATCAAAGGATCAATCCAAGAAGAAGATATAACAATTTTAAATATCTACGCACCCAACATAGGTTCACCACAATATGCAAAGCAACTGCTAATAACCTTGAAAGGACAAATCAACAATAACACAATCATTCTGGGGGACTTTAACACCCCACTTACAGCAATGGACAGATTATCCAGACAGAAAATCAATAAGGAAACACAGGCCCTGAATGATGCATTAAACCAGATGGACTTAATAGATATTTATAGGACATTCCATCCAAAAGCAACACAATACACATTCTTCTCAAGTGCACATGGAACATTCTCTAAGATTCATCACATCCTGGGCTACAAGTCCAACCTTGGTAACTTTAAGAAAATTGGAATCATATCAAGCATCTTTTCTGAGCACAACACTATACAACTAGAAATAAACAACAAGAAAAAAACTGCAAAAAACACAAACACGTGGAGACTAAACAGCATGCTACTAAACAAACAATGGATCACTGAAGAAAACAAAGAGGAAATTAAAAAATACCTAGCAGCAAATGACAATGAAGATACGACACTCCAAAACCTATGCAATGCAGCAAAAGCCGTTCTAAGCGGAAAGTTTATAGCAATACAAGCCCACCTCAGGAAACAAGAAAAAGCTCAAATAAACAAGCTAACTTTACATCTAAAGCAGCTAGAGAGAGAAGAACAGACAAGACTTATAGTAGAAGGAAAGAAATCATAAAGATCAGAGCAGAAATCAGTGAAATAGAAATGAAGAAAACCATAGAAAAGATCGATGAAACAAAAAGCTGGTTCTTTGAAAAGATCAACAAAATTGATAAACCCCTTGCCAGACTTATCAAGCAAAAAAGAGAGAGGACTCAAATCAATAAAATTAGAAATGAAAAAGGAGAAGTAACAACAGACATCACAGAAATACAAAGGATCATAAGAGACTACTCAATGCAACTATGTACCAATAAAATGGAAAACCTAGAAGAAATGGGCAAATTCTTAGAAAAGTACAATCTTCCAAGACTAAACCAAGATGAAATAGAAAAGATGAATGGACCAATCACAAGCACTGAAATTGGACTGTGATTGAAAAACTTCCAACAAACAAAAGTCCAAGATCAGAGGGCTTCACAGGTGAATTCTATCAAACATTTAGAGAAGAGCAAACACCTCTCCTTCTGAAACTATTTCAAAAAATTGCAGAGGAAGGGATACTCCCAAACTCATTCCATGAGGCCACCATCACCCTGACACCAAAACCAGACAAAGATACCACAGCAAAAGAAAACTACAGGCCAATTTCACTGATGAACACAGATGCAAAAACCCTCAACAAAATACTAGCAAGCCGCATCTAACAATACATTAAAAGGATTGTACATCATGATCAAGTGGGATTTATCCCAGGGATGCAAGTGTTCTTCAATATCCGCAAATCCATCAGTGTGATACACCACATTAACAAACTGAAGAATAAAAACCATAAGATCCTCTCAATAGACATGGAAAAAGCCTTTGACAAAATCCAACACCCATTTCTGATTAAAACCCTTCAGAAAGTGGGCATAGAGGGAACCTACCTCAACATGATAAAGGCCATATATGACAAACCCAGAGCTAACAGCATTCTCAATGGTGAAAAGCTGAAAGCATTCCTGCTGAGATCAGGAACAAGACAAAGAGGTCCACCCTTGCCACTACTCTTCAACATAGTTTTGGAAGTCCTAGGCGTGGCAATCAGAGAAGTAAAAGAAATGAAAGGAATCCAAATTGGAAAGGAAGAAGTCAAACTATCCCTATTTGCAGATGACATGATACTATACCTAGAGAATCCTAAAGACTCTACCAGAAAACTGTTAGAGCTCATCCATGAATTTGTCATGGTCGCAGGATACAAAATTAATACACAGAAATCAATAGCATTTCTATACGCTAACAATGAAAGAGCCAAAAGAGAAATTTGGGAAGCAATCTCATTTACCATCACATCCAAAAGAATGAAATACCTAGGAGTAAACCTACCTAAAGAGACAAAAGACCTGTACTCTGAAAACTATAAGACACTGATGAATGAAATCAAAGATGACACAAACAGATGGAAAGACATACCATGCTCTTGGATTGGAAGAGTCAGCATTATCAAAATGACTATACTACCTAAGGCAATCTACAGATTCAATGCAATCCCTATCAAATTACTAAGGACCGTTTTTCACAGAACTCAAACAAAATAGTTTAAAGTTTGTTTGGAAGCACAGAAGACCCAGAATAGCCATAGCCATCCTGAGAAAGAAAAATGGAGCTGGAGGAATCAGGCTCCCTGACTTCAGGCTATACTACAAAGCAACAATCATCAAAACCTCATGGTACTGGCACAAAGATAGAAAATAGATCAGGGGAACAGGATAGAAAGCCCACAATTCAACCCACACACCTACAGCCAACTAATCTATGACAAAGGAGGCGAGGATATACAATGGAGAAAGGACAGCTTGTTCAATAAGTGGTGCTGGGGAAACTGGACAGCCACATAGAAAAGAATGAAATTAGAACACTCCCTAACACCATCCACAAAAATCAACTCAAAATGGATTAAAGACCTAGATATAAGACCAGACGCTATAAAACTCTTAGAGGAGGAGTTCCTGTCATGGCGCAGTGGTTAACGAATCCGACTAGGAACCATGAGGTTGCGGGTTCGGTCCCTGGCCTTGCTCAGTGGGTTAACGATACAGCGTTGCCGTGAGCTGTGGTGTAGGTTGCAGACGTGGCTCGGATCCCGTGTTGCTGTGGCTCTGGCGTAGGCCGGCGGCTACAGCTCCGATTCAACCCCTAGCCTGGGAACCTTCATATGCCGCGGGAGCAGCGCAAGAAATAGCAACAACAGCAACAACAACAACAAAAAGACCAAAAAAAAAAAAAAAAAAACTCTTAGAGGAAAACATAGGCCAAATGCTCTCTGACATAAATGACAGCAACATCTTCTCAGATCCACCTCTTAGAATATTGACAATAAAAACAAAAATAAACAAATGGGACCTAATCAAACTGAAAAGTTTCTGCACAGCAAAGGAAACCCTAAACAAAACGAAAAGACAACCCACAGAATGGGAGAACATCTTTGCAAATAAATGAACCGACAAGGGATTCATCTCCAAAATTTATAAACACCTTCTGCAGCTCCATACCAAAAAAAACAAACAACCCCATCAAAAGATGGGCAGAAGATCTAAACACACAGTTCTCCAAAGAAGACATACAGATGGCCGAGAAACACATGAAAAGATGTTCAACATCACTGATTATTAGAGAAATGCAAATCAAAAACACTCTGAGGTACCACCTGACACCAGCCAGAATGGCCATCATCCAAAAGTCTACAAACAATAAGTGCTGGAGAGGGTGTGGAGAAAAAGGAACCCTAGTACACTGCTGGTGGGAATGTAAATTGGTGCAACCACTATGGAAAACTGTATGGAGATTCCTCAGAAAACTGAAAATAGAACTACCATTTGATCCAGCAATCCCACTCCTGGGCATCTATCCAGAGAAAACCATGAATAGAAAAGACATATGTACTTCAATGTTCATTGCAGCACTCTTTGCAATAGCCAAGACATGGAAACAACCAAAATGTCCATGGACAGAGGAATGGATCAAGAAGATGTGGTACATATGCACAATGGAATATTACTCAGCCATTAAAAGGAAAGAAATAATGGCATTTTTAGCAATATGGATGGACCTAGAAATTATCATGCGAAGTGAAGTCAGTCAGACAATGAGACACGAACATCAAATGCTATCACTGACATGTGGAATCTGAAAAAAAGGCCAGAATGAACTTCTTTGCAGAACAGACACTGACTCACCGACTTTGAAAAAGTTATGGTTTCCAAAGGAGACAAATTGGGGGGTGGAGGGATGCACTGAGGGTTTGAGATAGACATGCTGTAAAATTTGGTTGTGATGATCATTGTACAACTATAAATGTAATAAATTCATTGAGTAATGAAAAATAAATAACACAAAAGTTTAATATCTCCAGTACTTTTATTGGTAGAATTATTAGTATAAATATGACAAATAAGTGAAAAATATGCAGGCAAGGTCCATAGATTTATGGGCAATATTCAACTACGGTGCCTAGGGATTCACATTTAGGTGATAAAACTACAAAAAATAGAAGGAATTAATTATCTAAAAGGCAGGATAGCAGTTTCTTATTTAGGATAGGAGGGTGTTTGGGATGTGGAGCATGGAAGGGGCTCCTTTGTGACTGGCAAAGTCCTCTTTCATACCCCAGTGATTTTCACCTTAGAATAATACATTAAGCCATACATTTGATCCATTTTGTTTTCTATATCTGTTTTATTTTACAATAAAAATTATTTTTGAAGATTCTTAGAAAGAAATGTAACAACATTGTAAGTAAACTATCATTTAAAAAAAGAAATAGATTTTGTAGTTGTTTCTTCCCTCTGTAGCTACTGAGTTACCATTCTTCATTCCAATCTATTTAAAAGAATCTGAGGTGGGGGAGAGGATCAAGATGGCAGAGGAGGAAGACGTCACACTCACTTTCTCCCACAAACACATCAAAATAAGACATCTACATGTAGAATGATTCACACAGAATATCTACTGAATGCTGGCAGAAGAACATAGACCTCCAAAAAGGTCGAGAAATCCTCCACATAACTGGGTAGAACAAAGGAAAGAGAGTGAGAGAGAGAGGAGGAAACAAACAGGACTAGCACTCCAGAGGGGAGCTGTTAAAGAGAAAAGGAATGCACAACCTGGGAAGCCACCTTATTGACAGGGAGATCAGCCAAGACGGAGGGACCTCAAAGTCGCCAAGAAAAGAGCAGAAGCTGGACTGAAGAGGGCAAAGCAAAGTGAGAGCTGCACAAATCATCTGCTCCACCACCCTGAACACCACAGCCACAGATGCTTGGGTGGGGGCTGAGCACTGTGACTCAGGTTCTGGAGGTCCTTGCTACTGTCAAGAACCCAGCAACCAGGCACTGAATACTAGCCCTGCCCATTGCCTCCTCCTCCCTGGAAACACACTCTGTACCTTATAAAGGGGATAATAGCATGCTCACACTGAAGAAAGAGCAAATATCCAAACTCCCACACCAAAAAGTAAATAGTAACCCCCCACAAAATACAAAGGGATGTTCTTGCATAGAAATAGCCCTCCAAGACTACAGTAGATGCTTTCCCTAAACTCACAGAAAGAGAAAAATATAAGCAAAATGAAGAAGCTCATGAACCACTACCAGTTAAAAGAACAGAAGTCACCTGAAGCAGCAAACGGTGAAACTAATAGACACTGCAGTCTCATACACACTGAGTTCAAAAAGTAGAAAATGAAAACACCAAAGGAATTAAGGGTGAATATGAAAGAATTGAGAGCAAATATAAATAGTAATGCAGGTTCCTTTAGAAAGGAACTAGAGGAGTTCCCGTCGTGGCTCAGTGGTTAACGAATCCGACTAGGAACCATGAGGTTGCGGGTTCGGTCCCTGGCCTTGCTCAGTGGGTTAACGATCCGGCGTTGCCGTGAGCTGTGGTGTAGGTTGCAGACGTGGCTCGGATCCCGTGTTGCTGTGGCTCTGGCGTAGGCCAGTGGCTACAGCTCCGATTCAACCCCTAGCCTGGGAACTTCCATATGCCGTGGGAGCGGCCCAAGAAATAGCAACAATAACAACAACAACAACAACAACAACAACAACAAAGATAAAAGACAGAAAAAAAAAAGGAACTAGAAAATATAAGGAGGAATATGGAAAAATTAGAAAATTCATTTGCAGAGATGCTTACTGAGTTAAAGGAAGTAAGGAACAGAATTAATAATGCAGAGGAAAGAATTAGTGACTTCAAAGATAGGATAATGGAAATCACCCAATCAGGACAGCAGATAGAAATCCAAATTAAAAAACATGAAAGCAACATAAGAGATCAATGGGACAATATAAAGTGGCCAATCTGCGCATACAAGGGATTCCAGAAGGAGAAGGAAAAGAAAAGGGTATTGAAAATATATTTTCAAGAAATTATGGCTGAAAACGTTCCAAGTCTAAAGGAAACATATCAAGATACAGGAAGCACAGAGGGCCCCAAACAAGTTGAACCCAAACAGGCCCACACCAAGACATATTAAAATAAAAAAATGGCAAAAGTTAAAGAAAGGATTCTAAAGGCAGCAAGAGAAAAACAAAGTGTTAATTATAAGGGAACCACCCACAAGGCTATCAGCTAATATCTCTACAGAAACACTACAGGCCAGAAGAGAGTGGCAAGATATATTCAAATTTCTAGAAGGGAAAATTTGGCAGCCTAGAATACTCTACCCAGGAAGAATACCATTTACAATGAAGGAGAAATAAAAAAATTTCTCCAAAAAACAAAAGCTAAAAGAGTATAGCAATACTAAACCCGTTCTAATAGAAATACTGAGTGGGGCTTCCATAAATAAAAAAGAAGAAGAAATAGGATTGAGGAAATCACAATCAGAAAGCAATCACTTAAATAAGTCAGTACATAGATCTAAAAGGAAAAAAAACTGTTGTAAAAGTGATGATAATCATAAGGAACAGCAAAAGGACAAACATGAAGATGTTTAAAAAAGGATTTCAAAATCATAAAATGTGGCAAATTAAAGTAAGACTATCTAGACTCTTCTTAATAATGTGTTTGAGGAGTTCCCGTCGTGGCGCAGTGGTTAACGAATCCGACTAGGAACCATGAGGTTGCGGGTTCGGTCCCTGCCCTTGCTCAGTGGGTTGACGATCCGGCGTTGCCGTGAGCTGTGGTGTAGGTTGCAGACGTGGCTCGGATCCCGCGTTGCTGTGGCTCTGGCGTAGGCCGGTGGCTACAGCTCCGATTCAACCCCTAGCCTGGGAACCTCCATATGCCGCGGGAGCGGCCCAAGAAATAGCAACAACAACAACAATAATGCCGAGGGAGCGGCCCAAGAAATAGCAACAACAATAACAACAACAACAAAAGACAAAAAAAAATATAAATAAATAATGCGTTTGAGTCTATATGACTATCAGGCTAAAGCAATCAGATACAGGAGGGGGTTAACATACTTGAAAAAAACGGAGTTCCTGTTGTGGCACAGTAGTTAATGAATCTGACTAGGAACCATGAGGTTGTGTGTTTGATCCCTGTCCTTGCTCAGTTGGTTAAGGATCTGGTGTTGCCCTGAGCCGTGGTGTAGGTCACAGACGCAGCTCAGATCCCACGTTGCTGTGGCTCTGGTGTAGGCTGGTGGCTACAACTCTGATTTGACCCCTAGCCTGGGAACCTCCATATGCCGCGGGTGCAGCCCTAGAAAAAAAGACAAAAAGACAAAAAAAAAAAAAAAAAAAAAACTTGAAAAACAGGGCAACCACAAATCAAAACCAAACATTACAATATCCGCAAAAATTAAACAGAGGACACAAGCATAAAATAAAAAGAAATCATCCAAACAAAAAGAGAAAGGAAAAAGGAGAAACATAGAATCAACTGGAAAACAAAGTTTAAAATGGAAATAAATACATATATATCAATAATTACCATAAATGTCAATGGACTGAATGCTCCAATCAAAAGACACAGAGTGGCAGATTGGATAAAAAAGGAAAAACCTACTATCTGTTGTCTACAAGAGACTCACCTTAGTGCAAAGGACACATATAGATTGAAAGTGAGGGGATGGGAAAAGATATTTCATGTCAATGGAAAAGACAGGAAAGCTGGAGTTGTAATACTCATATCAGACAAAATAGATTTTAAAATGAAGGCCATAAAGAAAGACAAAGAAGGACACTATTTAATGATAAAAGGATCCATTCAAGAAGAGGATATTACAATTGTCAATATCTATGCCCCTAATATAGGAGCACCCAGATACATAAAACAAATACTAACAGACATAAAAGGAGAAATTGATGGGAATAAAGTAATAGTAGGCGACTTTAACACCCCTCTCACATCAATGGACAGATCCTCTAGACAGAAAATCAATAAGGCAACAGAGATCCTAAAGGACACAATAGAAATGTGAGACTTAATAGACATTTTCAGGACATTGCATCCAAAAAAATCAGAATATACATTCTTTTCAAGTGCACATGGGATACACTTAAGAATTGGCCACATACTGTGGCACAAAACTAACCTTGACAAACTCGAGTATAGAAATAATTTCAAGTATCTTCTCTGACCACAATGGCACGAAACTAGAAATCAACCACAGGAAAAGAAATAAGAAAAAACTGACTACATGGAGACTAAATAACATGCTACTAAAAAAACAATAGGTCAGGAGTTCCCGTCGTGGCTCAGTGGTTAACGAATCCGACTAGGAACCATGAGGTTGTGGGTTCGATCCCTGGCCTTGCTCAGTGGGTTAGGGATTCAGCGTTGCCGTGAGCTGTGGTGTAGGTTGCAGATGCAGCTTGGATCCCCACATTGCTGTGGTTCTGGTGTAGGCTGGTGGCTACAGTTCTGATTAGACCCCCTAGCCTGGGAACCTCCATATGCTGTGGGAGTGGCCCAAGAAACGGCAAAAAGACAAAAAACAAAAAACAAACAAACAAAAAATAGGTCAATGAGGAAGTCAAAAAGGAAATTAAGAAATTCCTCAAGACATGATCATGAAAAAAGAACCATTCAAAATCTATGAGATGGTGCAAAAGTAGTGCTTAGAGGGAAGTTCAGAGCAATACAGGCCTTCCTCAAAAAAGAAGAAAAATCTCAAATCGACAACTTAACCCACCACCTAAAGAATTAGAAAAATAAGAATGAACAAAACCTAAAGTCAGCAGAAGGAAAGAAATCATAAAGATCAGAGAGGAAATCAATAAAATAGAGATCCAAAAAAAAAAAAATAGAAAAAATCATTAAAACCAAGAGCTGGTTCTTGGACAAGGGAAACAAAATTGACAAACCTCTGGCCAGACTCACCAAGAAGAGGAGAGAAAGAACCCAAATAAGCAAAATAAGAAGAAAAAAAAAGAAAGAAATCTCAATCCATACTGTAGGAATACAAAAAAAAAAAAAAAATCAGAATACTATGAACAATTATATGCCAACAAATTTGACAGCCTAGAAGAAATGGACAACTTTCTAGAGACTTACAGCCCACCAAAACTGAATCAAAAAGAAATAGATCAACTGGGAATAGACCAATCACTAGAAATGAACTCGAATATGTAATAAAAAACACTCCCTGCAAAGAAAAGTCCAGGACCTGATGGCTTCACAAAAAAATTCTACCAAACATGAAAAGTGGAATTTATACCCATCCTCCTTAAACTTCAAAAGGTTAAAGAAGAAGGAACACTCCTAAAGACATTCTATGATGCCACCATCACCCTAATTCCAAAACCAGACAAAGATACCACCAAAAAAGAAAAATATAGGCCAATATCTTTGACGAATATAGATGCAAAAATTTTCAACACAATTTTAGCCAACCAAATCCAACAACATATCAAAAAAGATCATATACCACAACCAGGTGGTATTCATCCCAGGTTCACAAGGATTGTTCAACATACACAAATCAATCAATGTCATACACCACATTAACAAAAGAAAAGTTAAAACCACATGATCATCTCAAGAGATGCAGAAAAAGCATTTGACAAAGTCCAACATCCATTCGCAATTAAAAACTCTTACCAAAGTAGGTACAGAGGGAATATACCTTAACATAATAAAAAGCCATTTATTACAAACCCACAGCAAATATAATACTCAATGGAGAAAAGCTGAAAGCCTTCCCACTAAAATCTGGAGGAAAACAGGGATGCCCACACTCACCACTGTTGTTCAACATAGAATTGGAAGTCCTAACCACAGCAAACAGACAAACAAAAGAAATAAAAGTTATCCAAATTGGAAGAGAAGAGGTAAAATTGTCACTCTATGCAGATGACATGATACTACATATAGAAAACCCTAAGGACTCCACACAAAAATTACTCGAACTGATCAGCAGATTCGGCAAAGTAGAAGGATACAAGATTAACATTCAGAAATCAGTCGCATTTCTGTATACTAACAATGAAACATTAGAAAAGGAAGACAAAAAAATACAATGCCTTTAAAGTCACACCCTATAAAATCAAATACCTAGGAATAAAGCTACCAAGGAGGTGAAAGACTTATATGCCAAGAACTACAAAACATTAATCAAGGAAATTAAAGAAGATGTAAAGAAATGGAAAGATATTCTATGCTCCTGGGTTGGAAAAAATTAATACTGTAAAAATGGCCATATTACCCAAAGCAATCTACAGATTCAATGCAATCCCTATCAAATTATCCATGACATTTTTCATAGAACTAGAACAAACAATCCGAAAATTTATATGGAACCACAAAAGACCCAGAATTGCCAATGCAATCCTGAGAAACAAAAACCAAGCAGGAGGCATAACTCTCCCAGACTGCAGGCAATATTACAAAGCCACAGTCATCAAGAGAGAGTGGTACTGGTACCAAAACAGACATACAGGCCAATGGAACAGAATAGAGAACCCAGAAATAAACCCAGACACCTATGGTCAATCACCTTTGACAAAGGAGCCAAGAATATAAAATGGGGAAAAGACAGTCTTTTCAGCATGTATTGCTGGGAAACCTGGACAACTGCATGCAAATCAATGAAACTGGAAGACACCCTCACACCATGCACAAAAATAAACTCAAAATGGCTTAAATACTTAACCATCAGACAAGACACCATCTAACTCCTAGAAGAGAACATAGGCAAAACATTCTCTGATATCAACCTTACAAATGTTTTCTCCAGTCAGTCTCCCAAAGCAACAGAAATAAATGTAAAAATAAATCAATGGGACCTAATCAAACTGACAAACTTTTGCACAGCAAAGGAAACCATAAAGAAAAAGACAACTTACAAAATGGGAGAAAATACTTTCAAATGATGCAACTGACAAGGGCTTAATTGCTAGAATATGCAAGCAACTTATACAACTCAATAGCAAAAAAGCCAACAAGCCAATGGAAAAGTGGGCAAAAGGTGGTATATATACACAATGGAATACTACTCAGCCATAAAAAGAACAAAATAATGCCATTTGCAGCAACATGGATGGAACTAGAGGCTCTCATTCTAAGTGAAGTAAGTCAGAAAGAGAAAGACAAATACCATATGATTTCACTTATATCTGGAATCAAATATATGGCAAAAATGAACCTTTCCACAAAAAAGAAAATCATGGACATGGAGAAAAGAATTGTGGTTTCCAGGGGTGGGGGGAGGGAGTGGGAGGGTCTGGGAATTTGGGGTTAATAGATGCAAACTATTGCCTTTGAAGTGGATAAGCAATGGGATCCTGCTGTATAGCACTGGGAACTATATCTAGTCACTTGTGATGGAGAATGATAATGTGAGAATAAAGAATGTATACATGTATGTGTGACTGGGTCACCTTGCTGTGCAGTAGAAAATTGACAGAACACTGTTAATCAGCTATAATGGAAAAAATAAATATCATTATAAAAAAAAGAAAAAGACACATGCACCCATATATTCATTGTAGCACTATTCACAATAGCCAAGACATGGAAACAACTTAAATGTCCATAGACAGTTGAATGGATTAAGAAGAGGTGGTATATAAACACAATGGAATACTACTCAGCCATTAAAAGAACAAAATAATGCCTTTTGCAGCAACATGGATGGACTAGAGACTCTCATAGTAATTGAAGCCAGAATGAGAAAGACAAATACCATATGATATCACTTATATCTGGAATCTAATGCGTAGCACAAAGGAAATTTTCCATAGAAAGGAAATGCATGGACTTGGAGAACAGGCTTGTGGTTGCCAAGGGGGAGGTGGAGGGAGTGGGATAGACTGGGAGTTTGGGGTTAATAGATGCAAACTATTGCATTTGGAGTGGATAAGCAATGAGATCCTTCTGCATAGCACAGGGAACTACATCTAGTCACTTGTGATTGAACATAATGGAGGATAACATGAGAAAAAGAATGTTTATATATATATAAAACTGGGTCACTTTGCTGTACTGTAAAAATTGACAGAACAGTGTAAATCAACTGTAATGGAAAAAATAAAAATCAAAAAAATAAAAGTATCTGATTTGATAAAGTGTTTTTAGGCTGAAGACATTCACAAGGATATAACTTTTGTTTCTTTATGCAAAATACAGACTAGCTGTTAACAAGTGTTATATTCTCCGTATAAATCTAGCCTTGTAAATATCAATTGTACGACAGGATCTTCTAAGTTTCCAAAAACTTGAAAAATTGTTGCCATATCCTGTGAAAATAACCTCAAAAAGAAACATGTAATTCTGACTGGTTGTCTTATTTGATAAATTTTGCCTGGGTAATAATGTTGCAATTTATATCTCTGTGTGGCTAAGGATTTAAATAATTAATCCTAGGGTTACCCTATCAAATCAGAAGCACTTTCTTCCCCTCCCATATTAATGATTTTTAGAAACCTCCTTACTTTGAAATTTTTCTCAATTTAAACCAAAAAATGTTCATTACAAGATGGAAAACTCCTTAATAATGACAATAAATGAATTGCTGTTAGACACAACAGGATTGAATCTTACAATGCTTAGCAAAAGAAGCCAGAAACAAAAGACTATTATATTATTAATTCCATTTATATAAAGTTCAAAAACAGGCAAAACTCATCTAAAATGTTAACAGAATATTGGTTAATATTTGGAGAAGTGAATGATTGGGAGAAAGCATGAGGGGGAACCTTAACAGGATAAATAACTGGGGAATACTTTAAGGTAGAGCTGGGATCCTACCATTACAGGAGTATGTGTTATCAAGCTAGCAGGCATTTGGCTTTGCATCTTAGTTTTCATTTGTCATTTCCCCCTGCATATGTTTCCCCATTTATAACTTTATAGGGAGTGTTGACAGTGGTCTGGGAAAAGATTCCTAATGGAACCCTGGGTCCTCTAACAATCATTTCAATACCATAAGAATTATGCCAAGAATAAACCAAATTCCTAGGAGAGAGACTTGGAAGATTGGCTAATTGAAATGGAAGGGAAAAAATGGTGCAACCACAACAAAACTGTAATTGAAAGGAAGGAAGACCTTTAGTTCAATATCATCTATTCATGAATATATTGTATTCAGCAGGGCATGTAAGTGATGGAACAGTGACTCCCATGGTCATCAGTTATTGGATTATATCCTTGGAAGGGGAATAGTTCCCTTGTCAGCAAATCTGGTTGCCCTAGGTTCCACATCCTGGCATATTTCCCTTGTTCTTGTCCTTCAGGGATAGTCCTGGGAGGAACACTGAGGATAACTGACCCCAAGGAGCTGTATGGCTTCATCAGCCCATCTCTGGCTAGTGCTGGCATCTTTCTCCGGGGACCTAGGGATTTCCAAAGGAGGTAGGACTCCCTGTGGTGATAGGTTAAGTTGTATACAAGTCCCTGTCCTTGAGAATTGGGTTTTCCTGGTGATTTAACTCCTGTCGATGATGTATCAATTTTGATTTTGTTTTGAAAGAATCTATTGTCTCTAGCCAATGCCAGGAATTGCTCCACTATCTTCTAGTATTCAGATTTGGGAATGAAATTACATTAGTTTGATACTCTTTCTTTTGTAGATATCCCTTTCTGTCTGAAGAGTCGGTACAGTGGTTCGGAATTGCATATATCTGATTTTCTAACTTTTTATTTTGAAATAATTATAGATTCACAAGCAGAGATCTTATTTTGGATCTCAGCTCTGCCACTTGCCAGCTGTGTCCTTGGTTATTTAAACTTTCTGAACCTAAATTAACTCCTTGTAACATTTCCACCACTGTACTTACCCCCACACCCAATTCCCAGGACCATGCACTTGCCAACACTGATCCCCACCCACGGAAGCACTCCATCAATTAGACACTGTACCTGACCATATAGCATCCTTTCTATTACTCCAGAGTCAGTGCACTAGACAATACCACTGCATCTACAGTTTTAGCATTATGGTCCTTGAAGTTTCTAGGGCTAGAAACACATGGTCCATTATGCTGGCTTTGCGGTTCCTCCACAAACTGCAACAGAATTATGATGATGTTAGTATCCATTAATCTATTTTTTCAAATCTTTTTAGGGCTGCACCTGCAGCATATGGAGGTTCCCAGGCTAGGGGTCGAATTGGAGCTATAGCCACTGGCCTACACCACAGCCACAGCAATGCCAGATCTGAGCTGCATCTGCTACCTACACCAGAGCTCATGGCAACACCACTGAGTGAGGCCAGAGATCAAACCTGTGTCCTCATGGATGCTAGTCAGATTCGTTTCCGCTGAGCCACGATGAGAACTCCTCCATTAATCTACGTTTAGGACTTACTATCTCGACAATCTAATCACTTAATTCCTGCCTATAATTCCTGCATTCCTTGGCCACTGCCCAGATCAATGCATTTTCTCATTTTCTCTCTCTCTCTCTAATGTTCTGGCTTCCTCTCCCTTCATATAATGCACTCTGCCCCTTCTCCTTGTTCTCTCAGATCCGTACAACATGCCCCCACCCCAGAACATCTGCACTGTGATACACAGACTCTCCTACATTCTCAACTTCTCTGAATGTTCTTTTCTCTTCCTGCCTTCACTCAACCTTCTATACCTAGTCATCCTACTTATACAGCAGCCCTCTGCCATGAGGCTGCTCATTCTTAGATTCCTCACATATGTCAGGGTGGAGACATAAATATAGTATCCTATGACTCCACAGTACTACTGCCAACCAATACCCCCTCTCTGTCATGAATAGGACCTTGCTTCTTTGAGGCTTCTGCCATTTGACTCTAACACTCTTCATCACTGTCACCTGCAAACCTATTAGACACATCCCTTCATACATGTATAACCTTGGCACTTGCCTCACAGACATCTTTATTTCATCTCTTGCCATCATCCTAGATAAATTTAATATTCATCCTATCCAACCTGGTCTCCTTTCTGTGGTCTCATCTCTAATGTCCGTTTCCTCCATTCATCTCAGTTCCTTATGCCTATAATCACATTCTAGATTTTTTTTTTCTTTTAGAGCCGCTCCCGTGGCATATGGAGGTTCCCAGGCTAGGGGTCCAATCGGAGCTGTAGCCACCGGGCTACGCCACAGCCACAGCAACCTGGGATCCAAGCCGCATCTGCGACCCACACCACAGCTCATGGCAACGCTGAATCCTCAACCCACTGAGCAAGGGCAGGGATCGAACCCGCAACCTCATGGTTCCTAGTCGGATTCGTCAACCACTGCGCCACGATGGGAACTCCCACATTCTAGATTCTATCATAAACTGAAATTTCTCTACCTCAAAAATGTGCTATTTGAACTCCCTACTCTGACCAAAATCTTATCTACTTAGAGTTGGATACTCCACAGCTTTCACTTCTTAGACTTCATCGAGATTGATAGAACTGACAGATCTACTTTCTCGTTTTCTTTTTCCTCTTTCTGTGTCCTTTGTTCCTTACCGAAATTAGAATCTATGGTTCACATTGTCAATGACTGTCTTGCAAATAACCCCCAAATTCCCTTTCCCCATTGAATATTCTTTGTAAGCATTTGAGTAATCCCAACCATCAATATCTGTGTCCTCTCCCTGCTTGCACTTGGTTCCCAAGCACAGCTAAAGAAAGTCACAAGGAGTTCTCATCATGGCGCAGCGGAAATGAATCCGACCAGGAACCATGAGGTTGTGGGTTCGATCCCTGGCCTCGCTCAGTGGGTTAAGGATCCAGCGTTGCCGTGAGCTGTGGTATAGGTCACAGATTCGGCTCGGATCTTGCGTTGCTGTGGCTGTGGCGTAGGCCGGCGGCAACAGTTCCGATTAGACCCTAGCCTGGGAACATCCATATGCTGCAGGTGTGGCCCTAAAAAGACAAAAGACAAAAAAAAAAAAAAAAAAAAGAGAGAGAGAGAGAGAGAGAGAGAGAAAGTCACAAAATGTGGCACATTGCTATCACTATAGATAAATGGTGCCAAAAGAAGCATTTAAACTATTCCAGACTCTTATAGTTTTCTTGTGAATTTACTCCTCCATTATCATCAAATCTCTCATTCCACCTCCTATTCTCTCACACTCAGCAAATGACTTCGTCATCTTCACAGAGAAAACAGACGCTCTCATCTGGAACAACCTCAGTTTTCCCACACCAGATCTATAAGGCTAAGTCTGTTTGCACCAAACTCTCCTTTTATCTAAACCTGACCCACTATTTGTACTTTCTTTGCATTCCCAGCATTCTCAGTATCTTGAATATTGATTATCCCCTTGTATTGCTGTATCTTCAAAGTAAATGTATTGAAAGAATTTTTTATATGGCAGTGTCCTTATTTCCTCATTATTCAAGTGCTTCTCAACCTCCTCCAGTCTGCTTTGGGCCTCCACCACTTCTAAATTTGCTCTTGCTAAGATCATCAATGACCAACAAATTACTAAACTCAATGCTACCATTTAAAGTCCTCATCTCATTGATCTCTCAACAGCATTTAACACAGAGTTGATTATTCTCTCCCATTTTGAACACCTGGCCTTAACTTTCTTGGTAACACATTCCTACCATTTTTCCCAGAAATTTTGACTGTATGCAAATTTTAACTGTGAAAATTCTTGAAATTTTTCTACTAATGGCCTTCTTTTTAGAACAAAACAAGATCTTTCTTCTGTGTTTGCTTCCTAAAAAATTTCACATAAACCTATGTCAGCTTGTTTTTCCTTGGCAGTTGACAGGTGCCAGTCTGGGTTTCTCTTTTGTTCTCTAGATCCATATAACCAAAAGAGTCACTGACATCACCCTTCCCTGTTGTGGCAACCACTGTCCCTGTCCTATCCAACAACACTTTACTGCCCCACATTTTCCATAGGAGATCCCTTCATTTCATGGAGGAAAGAGGCTGAGAGCCCAGAGAGCCCCCTATAATTCATCCAATTGTTATGAGCCTTCTGCACAGTGGTGGCCCTTTGGTGAGCATTCACATGGGACCTAAATATTCTCAAATTCTGTGCCCATTCACATGCCTACCCCTCAATCTTGTCACCAGACTGCCAGTCTTATTCCATCCCTCAATCACTAACCACAGCCTCATACATGAGTGTAAAAACTGACTTCAGTTCTCTATACTTCTTGGGAAAATGGGAAGACAATAAGATGTAGCACATCCTATAGAACAATTTTTTAAGCCAGATTACAGAGTCTTTCTCCCCAGTTGCCAGGTGGTAAGAAACTTCCAATGAACCCCTATGTGCATGTTGCAGAAAAGGTGCCAGGGAGGAATAAAAGCCCTATTTTGCATATACCATTTCCCTTTGATGATGGAATTCTACTATGTACACTACGTTTTACGGTTTCGTGGATTAGTCAATACCCAGTGCATGAAGGACAGCTCAGGTCATATGATCATCTGGTTTATCATGGCAGTCTCTACCATGGTCAGTAGCAAGCTACAGTTTCTCAAAAAGGATAACAACTACTTGCCCATGGAGGCATGAATTTGCTTCAACCCTGGGGGTCCACTGATTTGATTCTTTTATCAGGGATTACTGCAGGCTCTATATGGCATCATGATCTATTACAGACACTTCAAACATCATTGGATTTTCTGGGTCATAAAGGCTTTGTGGCAGAGCTACTTGAACTGCAGCCTGAGAAAACTGGGGAACTTCATTTTTTCTGGGTCCTATTTGGTACTGGCTATTTTTCTTGTCACCTACAAAATGACTTGCAGTAGGACACCCAAACATGAAAATTTTTATCTTCAATACCCAAATTGTCCCACCAAGTGTTGTGCCTCATTTCTGGTAGGGGATGAAAATTGAAGCAACTCGTCCTCCATATTGGAGGAATTATCTTGACATGTCTCAAGCCACTGGCTCCCTAGCAATTTCATAGAAGTAGCAGGCTCCTATAACTCCAAAGGATTTGACTGAAAGCCTTCTAGATAACCCCGAATGTCTTTCCAATATTTCTAGGGTACTTGCTCCTTCTCTAGGTCCTATCAGCATGATGTCATCAAAAGTAGGCTAGCATAATTCCCATTGGATTGTGGTGCGGTTAAAATCTCCAAAGAAAAATTGGAGCTCTGACTTGTAGATATAATACATCTCTGGACAGAACAGTAAATGTATAGAGCTTTTTTCACTAGGAAAATCAAATTACTTTTAGTGTTCTCTGCTTACTGGAATCTAGAAAATATTATTGATTTACTTCTGTAAAAAGGTCACATCTGGAATGGTAACCGCTGTAGAGTTACCACCTGATTATATTTATAACAATACACAATCACACTCCAAGGACAATCCATCTCTTATAATGGCTAAAATTGAAGTGGAAATATGATACATCACTCCCTCTTCTTTTTTTTTTTTTTGTCTTTTTAGGACTGCACCTATGGCATATGTAAGTTCCCAGGCTAGGGGTCTAATTGGAGCTGCAGATGCCAGCCTACACCACAGCCACAGCAATGCAAGATCTGAGCCACATCTGTGACCTACACCACAGCTAATGGTAATGCCAAATCCTTAACCCACTGAATGGGGCCAGGGATGGAACCCACATCCTCATGGATACTATTTGGGTTCGTTATTGCTGTGGCACAATGGGAACTTCTCCCTCTCCGTTTTTAATACTTTGTCAGTAACACAAAATTTCCGATATTTCCATAGGCATGTGATTTCCTTTTGATTTGGTATCTTGGTAGAAGAGTGGACAATCTAGTGACTTCTTAGCTTTTTTTGGCAAATTGCTATTACTCAGTGGGTTAGAGAAACAATATTGAGATTCAATCTTGTTCTGCTCATAGGGGATGTGGCAGCCAGAAAGAATTTCCCAAATCCCACAAGATTGTCCAGCAATTTGAAGTAAATTATTGTCCAGACTCTATGATTAATTGACTAGAGCCAGTGACCTCTAATATCAAGCCATTCTCACTACTACCCTTCACCTTGCTGCCCATTATGGTCACCACATCCACATTCCTTGGATGGTTAAGTGCCATTATCTGGCCTCTGCCATTTAGGGATCTCTGCATTTGTATGGAAACTAGGGATTCCAATTAAGCTGCAGGGTCTCCCAATAGCATTCCATGCATATTGAGAACCTCTGATAAAGCACTCAAAAAGTATACTGACATTTCTTCATCAATAAAACCTCAAAGTATGGAGAGAGACTCTGTGGTCCCACCTATGTTACATAGTCAGGGGGTAGAGTGACATAAATGATAGTTCCCATTCAATTTTCCCCAAAGTTTTTAGTTTCTTTGTGTCACATGTGAATCCTCACCAAACAGCCACTACTGTACAGAAGTCTCTTAGTGATTAGGTGAATTATTAGGGGGCTCTCTCTCTACAAGCCAGTCAACCTCTTTCCTAGAGCTTGAATAAACACGGCAGTGAACACTCTTGTACAGATCTCCTTTGGCACACATTCAAGAGATTCTCCAAGACAGTGTTTTGCCAACTTTTTGACAGAACCCCATAAAGAAATGCATTTTGTATTGTGTCTTAAAACGCAAGCATGCATACACATACTTATACACATATAAGCACATTCACATATATATAAATGAAATTTTCATGAAGCAATACTTATCATTACTTGCCATTACTACCTGCAATGCGATATGATACTTTCTATTCTGTTTTCTTCCAATTCATTTTTTTAATGGTAGTCACAACATACTAAATTAATTTCACAACACATTCACTTGTGCCATTAAAAAGCTTTGCCTTATGATATACACCTAAAAGAATTTGCTGGATCATAGCTTACATGTCTCTCTGACTTTGCTGGATTATTCTAAATTCTACTCTCTAAAATCATTGTGCCTTTTCTCCATATTCTCATGAACATTCAGTATTGTCTAAGTCTCAAAGTTTTGCCTGTTCTTCAGTGTGAAATTGTCTATGAAGGAAAGTAGAGAAGTAGTAAAGTAGCAGAAGGCAGATGTAGAGTCAGGTGAGTTTTCTTTCCCTCCTTTAAAGATGGGATCTACTGGAACATGTTTAGATGCCTTTGTTAATGACCCAGAGGAGAGGGAGAAATTAATGATTCTGAAAAGTGTCTTTGTTGCAGGGAGGGGAGGAGTCATGTTTGAAGTGTTTGAGAAGGTGAGGGGGAATGAGATCCAATGTACAAGTGACAGGATAGGCGAGACATTTTCTCCCTTGTAACAAGAGGAAGAAGTTGGGTACAGAATTAATGTAGGTTTAAAGATTTGTTGGTGGGAAGATGAAGGTTTTGTTTCAAAGCAGACACAGGCTCCTATGCTCAGGAGCTTCCAGTCAAGGAGGAAAACAAAGTAAGTAATTAGAAGTTATATGCGCTTAAATGGAACTTGGTGCTGTGGTAGCATTCAATGAGGTATTTGACCTAATGTCATGGGTCCATGGAAGGCTCACTAAGGAAAATACACTTTAGCTGAGACTTGAATGATAAGGAAGAGTAACTGAGGCAAAGACTGGGAGAAAAAAGTAAGAGGCTGAGGGAATTACATATACTATATAATACATGATATTATAATATTTTATATACAATTCAATTGTGTAGTATATAATATATAGCATATATTACATAGAACATGTGATATAATTATATAATAAATTATATAGATAAATATACATACATATATGTATTCATGACATGAGAAAGAGCTTAAAATGTTTGAGGAGGTAAAAGAAATCCAGTAATGCCAGTCTGGAGCCTGAGAAGGACCAAGGCTGAGATGAACCTGGAGACATAGGTAAGTTTCACAGCCCTTTAAGTCTTATACTCCCTAGAGAGAGTTTGGACTTAACTCCAAGTTAAATGGGAAATCACTGAGAATATTAGGTAAGTAAATGGACTTGATCAGATATGTTCCTTTAAAAACATCACTATTGCTGATTTTGGAGATGCATTGGAAGTGGGCTAGAGGGTATTTGGTAAGAACCATTTTCAAAAATTCAGTCAGTAGTTGCTGCTGGATTGGGCTGGAGTGGTACTAGTATATATGGAAATATTCAGGAGACATTTGAGACAGTATTGACAACATTTGGTGATAGGATATTGATGTATGTAGAGGGTACTTAAGGAAAATTCATGTCTTTTGACTTAGACAACTGGGTGGATGGTGTAAAAATACTAAGGTGGAAGAGACTGGAAGAGAATCAAGTTCAGTGGAGAGGATCATGAGTTCACTTATGTTCATTTTGAGGTGTGTACAATAAATATTCACAGTTAGATTTTTTTTTTGGCTGCTGATTACCAATGCTGATGCCCACAGAATACCCAATTGGGGTAGTTTAAACAAACGGGCCTTAAACTTTCATAAAACAAAAGGTCTAGATGAAGACAGTGTTGGAGTTGGTTCTGTGATTTAAAATGTCAATGCTGACATCTCCATAATTCTCTTGGCTTTTTTCCTTATGGTCACATATACTGTTCAATGCATCCAATCCAAGTCAGAAAGAAGGGAAAGGGGAGTAAATGTTTTCTTCCTGTGAGTCCCTATCATTTTGTTCATGAAGGTGAACTTCTCTATAGCAGAATTCCTCATGCATCACATTAGCCTCACTCACCTGCCCACCCTTAAGCCAATCAATAACCAAGAGGATTGTGAACAGTATTACTCAGATCATTTCTCATTTCCTCCATGAAATCAAGGTTTCTCTGTATGGGAAAGGTCAGGCAGGAAAGGGTGGTACAATAAGGACAGTGATTGCCAAAACAGAGAAGAGAGGTGTCAGTGACTCTTTTGGTTATATGGACCTAGAGAACAAAAGAGAAATCCAGACTGGCACTATGGAATTATGCTGTCAGCTGCCAGGGAGAAAAATATGGTGGCATACAGTCAAATCACAGAATTTCCATCCTCCAATGCTTACTAAAATGAACCAAGAAAAAAATAGTAAAATCTGGCAAAAAAGCACATCAAGTCACAACAAAACAAGGAAGGAAGCTAACCCCATGCATAAGTTTGAAAAGTGGTAGAGCCCAGACACTTCAACTGACTATTCATCACCACTGCTATTCCCACCATTCCTTAAGCTATGGTGACATGAACAATTGGACATGTATCTTACAGTGCGGTCTTGAGAAAGGGACAAAAATTTCCAGATAAGATAATCAAAATTAATCCACCTCACATCAGAGAAAACACCAGACTGCATCCAGGTTTCCATTTAAGTATGAGTAAGATGAAAAGAAATAGGCTATTATGCAAAAGCAGCAAAGCAAAAAAGTCAATAGAAATATGATATGCAAAGACAGGTTTAAAACCCAGTTTGAAGGAAAAGACAACTAAAGGGACAGAAGAAAATTGCCCCTAGTGCACCATCTTATAGAACTTAATAAACATTTTTTCATGCATTGGGAGATGTCTGAAATGATGTTCACCTAACATTAACGACTATTTTGGAGTGTGACATTTTAAGGTGATTTTTTGCATTCTTCTTTGTACTTTTCTGTAATGCTTGAGTTTCTCATAAGGAGCATTTTTTTTTCTTTTTCATTTTAGGGCCACACCCAAGGCATATGGAGGTTCCCAGGCTAGAGGTCTAATCGGAGCTACAGCTGCCAGCCTATGCCACAGCCACAACAACTCGAGATCAGAGCCATGTCTGTGACCTATACCACATCTCATGGCAATGCCAGATCCTTAACCCACTGAGTGAGGCCAGGGATCGAACACACAAATTCATGGTTCCTAGCTGGATTCGTTTCTGCTGCACCATGATGGGAACCCCAAGGAGCATTTTTTTAAAAATCAGCACACAGGTTGTACTTAGATCCATAGGTGTATGTGAACTCTCTTAGGAAGATAGCGTAACATATAATAAAGTATCGGGAGTTATCAAATCACGAGAGAAGAGAACAAAAAAGGAAGGGAAGAAAAAAGAGCTAAAGTAACAAATATAAAACAATTAAGAAATGACATATCCATAATTACACTGAATGTAAAGGGATTAGATGCTCCAACCAAAAGACACAGACTGGTTGAATGGATACAACAACAAGACCCATATATATGCTATCTAAAACAGACACAGATCTAAGGACACATACAGACTGAGAAGTGAAGGGATGGATGAAGTTATTCTGTACAAATGGAAATAAAAGAAAGGTGTAATAGAAATAAACAAAATAGACTTTAAAATAAAGATGGTCACAAGAGACAAAGAAGACACTACATAATGATCAAAGGATCAATCCAAGAAGAAAAGATAAAAATTGTAAATAGATATGCACCCAACATAGGAGCACCCCAACATCTAAGGCAAATGTTAACAGCCATAAAAGGAGAAATCAATAGTAACACTAATAATAGTGGGGAATTTTAACACCCCACTTGCAGCAATGGACAGATCATCCAGACAGAAAATCCATAAGGAAACACAGCCCATAAATGACACATTAGACCAAATGGACTTAACTGATATTTATAGAACATTCCATCCCAAAGCAGCAGAATATACATTCCTGTCAAGTACACATGGAACATTCTCCAGGATAGGTCATATCTTGGGCCACAAATCAAGACCTGGTAAATTGCAAAAAATTGAAATTATATAAAACATCTTTTCCTACAACAATGGTATGAGACAAGAAATCAAGTAAAGAAAAAAATAGCCAAAAACAAAAACACGTGGAGGCTACACAATATGCAACTTAACAACTAAGGGATCAAAAAAGAAATTAAAGATGAAATAAAAAATTTCCTAGAGACAGATGACTGAAAATATGACAATCTAAAATCTATTGGATGCAGCAAAAATGTTCTAAGAGGGAAGTTTATAGAAATATAATCTTATCTCAGGAAACAAGAAAAATCTAAAGTAAACAACCTAATCTTACACCTAAGGCAACTAGAGAAAGAAAAATAAACAAAATCCAAAGTTAGTAGGAGGAAAGAAGTCATAAAGATCAGAACTGAAATAAATGAAATAGAGATGAAGAAAACAGTAGAGAAGATCAATGAAACCAAAAGTTGGTTCTTCAAAAAGATCAACAAAATCAATAAACTTTAGCAAAACTCATTGAGAAAAAAAAGGAGGTGTTCCTATTGTGGCTCATCAGGTTACAAACCCGACTAGCATCCATGAGGATGCAGGTTTGATCTCTGGCCTCACTCAGGGGGTGAAGGAACCAGCATTGCCAAAAGTTGTGGTGTAGGTCACAGAGCAACTTGGATCCCACACCACTATGGTTGTGGTGTAGGCCAGCAGCTGCAGGTCTGCTTTGACCCCAGCCTGGGAACTTCCATATGCTGCAGGGGCTGCCCTTAAAAAAAGAGAGAGAAGGTTCTAGTTAATAAAATTAGAAATGAAAAAGAAGTTACAAATGACACCACAGAAATACAAATAATCATAAAAGACTACCACAAGTAACTATATGCCAATAAAATGGACAACTTAGAAGAAAAATGGACACACTCATACAAAGATACAACCATCTAAGACTGAACCAGGAAGAAATAGAAAATATGAATAGACAAATAACAAGTACTGGAATTGAAACTGTGATTTAATTCAAACAAACAGAAGTCCAGGACCAGGAGTTCCGTCCTGGCTCAGTGGTTAAAAAACCCAACTAATATCCATGAGGATGCAGTTCAATCCCTGGCTTTGCTCAGTGGATTAAGGATCTGGCATTGCCATGAGCTGTGGTATAGGTTGCAGATGTGGCTCAGATCCCACCTTGCTGTGGCTGTGGTGTAGGCTGGAAGCTACAGCTCCGATTTGACCCATAGCCTGGGAACTATATACCCATGGGAATGGCCCTAAAAAGACAAAAAAAAAAAAAAAAAAAAAAAGAGAAGTCCAGAACCAGATTGTTTCACAGGCAAATTCTATCCATCATGTAGAGAACAAATACCTATTCTGCTAAAACTCTTCCAATAAATTTCAGTGAAAGAAACACTCTCAGGTTCATTCTATGAGGCCACTATCTTCCTGATCCCAAAACCAAACAAAGATAACACCAAAAAAGAAAACTACAGGCCAATATTACTGATGAGCATATATGCAAAAATCCTCAACAAAATACTAGCAAACTGAATCCAACAATACATTAGAGGGATCATACACTGTGAGCAAGTGAGATTCATCCCAGAGATTCAAGGATTCTTCAACATATGCAGATTAATCAGTGTGATACACCACATTAACAAACTGAAGAATAAAAACCATATGATCATTTCAATAGATGCAGAAAAAGTTTTTCCAAAATTAAACACCCATTTTTGATAGAAAACTCTCCAGAAAATGGGCATACAGGAACCCACTTGAACATAATAAAAGCCGTAAGTGACAAACCTGCAGCTAACATCATTCGCAATGGTGAAGAGCTGAAGTCATTTCTGCTAAGATCAGGAACAAGACAAGAATGTCCATTCTTGCGACTGTTATTCAACATAGCTTTGGAAATCCTAGCCATGGGAATCAAAGAAGAAAAAGTAGGAGTTCCCATCGTGGCTCAGTGAAAATGAATTTGACTAGTATCCATGAGGACGCAGGTTCGATCCCTGGCCTTGCTAAGTGGGTTAAGGATCCGGCATTGCTGTGAGCTGTGTTGTAGGTCACAGATGTGGCTCAGATCTGGCATTGCTGTGGCTGTGGCATAGGCCAGTGGCTACAGCTCCAATTCCACCCCTAGCCTGGGAACCTCCATATGCCATGGGTGTGGCCCTAAAAAAACAAAACAAAAAAAGAAGAAAAAGCAACAAATGTTATCCAAATAGGAAAAAAAAGATGTAAAACTATCCCTGTTTGCAGATGACATGATGCTATATATAGAAAATCCTAAAGATGCTAGCAGAAAACTGCTAGAGCTCATCAATGAATTTGGTAAAGTTGTAGGATACAAAATTCATACACAGAAATTTCTTGTATTTCTATATACTAGCAATGAAATATTGGAAAGAGAAATTAAGGAAACAATCCAATTTACCTTCTCATAAAAGAGAATAGAATATGTAGTGATAAACCTACCTAAAGAGACAAAAGATCTGTACTCTGATGGAAGAAATCAAAGATGATAGAAACAGAAGGATAGATATATCATCTTAGATTGGAAGAATCAACATTGTCAAAATGACTATCATATCCCAGGCAATCAACAGATTTAATGCAATCCCTATCAAATAACTGATGGCATTTTTCATAGAACTAGAACAAATTTGTATGGAAACACAAAAGACCCTGAATAGTCAAACAGTTCCAAGAAAGAAAAATGGAGCTGTAAGAATCAGGCTCCCTGACTTTAGGCTATACTACAAAGCAACAATCATCAAAACCACATGGTACTGGCACAGACACAGAAATATAGATCAATGGAACAGGATAGAAAGCCCAGAAATAAATTCAGAAACCTATGGTTAACTAATCTATGATAAAAGGAGGCAAGAATATATAATGGAGGAAATACAGTCTCTTCAATAAGTGGTACTGGGAAAACTGAATGGCAACATGCAAAAGAATGACATTAGAGCACTCTATAACACCATACACAAAAATAAACTCAAAATGGATCAAAACCTAAATATAAAACTGGACACGAGGAAACTCATAGAGGAAAACATGGGAAGAACACTCTTTGACATAAATCACAGCAATATCTTTTTGGATCTGTTTCCTAGAGTAATAGAAATAAAAACAAAAATGAACAAATGGGGCTTGATTAAACTTAAAAGTTTTTGCTTAGCAAAGGAAACCATAAACAAAATGAAAAGACAATCCAGAGAATGTGATAAAATATTTGCAAATGAATCTACTGACAAGGGATTAATCTCCAAAATATATAAACATCTCCTGCATCTCAATATCCAAACAAACAACCCAATCAATAAATAGGCAAAAGATCTAAATAGACATCTCTCCAAAGAAATCATACAGATGGCCAAAATAAAAAAACACATGAAAAAATGTTTAACATCACTAATTATTAGATAAATGAAAATCAAAACTACTATGTGGTAGCACCTTACAGAAGCCAGAGTGGCCATCATCAAAAAGTCTGCAAAAGATAAATGCTAACAGTTGCCAAGTTAAAAAATGAGGTAGTGAAAATACTGAAGAAATTAAGAATGTCAATTGGTAGTAATGCAGATTATTGTAAAAAGGAACTGGAAACTATAGGGAGGCCAAGAAAAATTAGAAAGTTTTTTTGCTGAGATGAAAACTTAGCTAAAGGCAATGAATAATGCAGAGGAACTAATAAGTGACTGGGAAGTTAGAATAATGTAAATCACACAATCAGAACAGCAGAGAGAAAGCCAAAGGAAAAGGAAAAGGAAGCAATATAAGAGATCTATGTGATAATATAAAGCATGCCAAACTATGCATAATATGGATGCAAGAAGAAGAAAGAGAAAAGGCTACTGAAAATGTATTTAAAGAAATTATGGCTGAAAATTTCTCAACTCTAAAGACTGAAACATATCCAGATAGAGAAAGTATGGAGGGTCCCAAACAAGGAAAACCCAAACAAACCTACACCAAGACATAGCATAATAAAAATGTCAATAGTTAAAGATAAAAAGAGGATTCTAAAGTCAGCAAGACTAAAACAAAGAGTTAATTATAAGAGAGCCTCCATAAGTCTATCAGCTGATTTCCCTACAGAACACTGCAGGCCAGAGAGAAGTGGCAAAATATATTCAAAGTTCTAAAATGGAAAAATTTGTAACCTACAATACTCTACCCAGAATGATTATCATTTAAAATAGGAGAAAGAGGAGTTCCCGTGGTGGCGCAGTGGTTAACGAATCCGACTAGGAACCATGAGGTTGCGGGTTCGATCCCTGCGCTTGCTCAGTGGGTTAAAGATCCGGCGTTGCCGTGAACTGTGGTGTAGGTCGCAGACGCGGCTCGGATCCCATGTTGCTGTGGCTCTAGCGTAGGCTGGTGGCTACGGCTCCGATTAGACCCCTAGCCTGGGAACCTCCATATGCCGCGAGAGCGGCCCAAGAAATGGCAAAAAGACAAAAAAAAAAAAAAAAATAGGAGAAAGAAAGAATTTCTTGGACAAGCAAAAAATAAAAGAATACGGCAATACTAAACATATCCTAAAAGAAATATTGAAATGTCTCCTCTAAATAGGAAAGAAGTAGGAAGATATAGGATGGAAGAAATTACAATTTGAAAGTGATCACTTAAATAAGCCAGTATGCAGATCAAAAAGAGAAAAAAAACCTACTTGTGAAAGCAATGATAAACACAAGAGCAAAAGGACAAACATAAAAATGTAAAAAAGAACACCAAAATCATAAAATATAGGGAAAGAGAGTAAGAAAAGTAGACTTTTTAAAAAATGTGTTTGAGTATATATGACTATCAGTCTAAAACAAACAAAAATAGGAAGGAGTTAACATACTAGAAAATCAGGATGACCACAAATCAAAAGTAAACAATAGATTCACAAAAATCAAAAAGAGGACACAGGAGTTCCCACTGTTATTCAGTAGGTTAAGAACCTGACAGCAGTGGCTTGGGTTGCTGTGAAGGTATGGATTTGATCGCCAGCCTAGCACAATGGATTAAAAGATCTGGTGTTGTCATGGCAGATGTAGCTCAGATTCAATTCCTGGCCTGGGAACTTCCATATACTGTGGGTATAGCCATAAAAAAAGAAGGAGGAGGAGGAGACACAACCATAGAATAAAAGGAAATCATCAAATCACCAATAGAAAAAGAAAGGAACAAAGGAGGAAAATACATACTTATCAATAATTACCTTAAATGTCAATGGACTGAATGTTTCAATCAAAATACATAGAATGGCAGACTGGACTGAAAAAAAAAAACAGAGCCTATGATATTTTGCCTGCAAGAGACCCAATTTAGGGGAAAGGACAAACAGATTACAAGTGAGGGGATGGAAAAAGATGTATCATGCAATAGAAATGGAAAGAAAGCAGGAGTTGCAATACTCATGTCAGACAAAATAGACTTTAAAGCAAAGGCCATAAAGAAAGATAAAGAAGGACATTATTTAATGATAAAAGGATCAATTCAAGAAGAGGATATGACACTCATCAACATATATGCACCTCGTATAGGAGCACCCAAATACATCTAACAAATACTAATGAATATAAAAGGAGAAAGTGATGGGAATACAATAATAGTAGGAGACTTTAACACCCCACTTACATCAATGTATAGATCTTCCAGACAGAAAATCAAAAAGGCAAGAGAGATCCTAAATGACACAATAGAACAGTTAGACTTAATTGATATTTTCAGGCCATTACATCAAAAAAACTCCTGAGAATATACATTTACTTTCTTTTCAAGTGCACATGGAATATTCTCTAGGATCAACCACGTACTAGAAATACCACAGAAATACAAAAAAGAAAAAAGAGAAAATACATACTTTGAAAAAATATATGCAAACATATTTGGAACCTAGAAAATAGACAACCTTCTAGAAATATACAGCCCACCAAAATTGAATTAAAAAATAGACAATTTGAACAGATTGATAACTAGAAGTGAAATTGAATATATAATGTAAAAAAATTCCTACAAACAAAAGTCCAGGACCAGATGGCTTCATAGGTAAATTCTACCAAATATATAAATAAGGATTTATATGAATACTTTTTAAACTCTTTCAAAAGATTGAAGAGGAGGGAACACTCCCAAAGACATTCTATGAAGCCAACATCACCCTAATACCAACACCAAAGATACCACCAAAAAAGAAAATAATAGGCCAATATCTTTGATAAATATAGATACAAAAATCTCCAATAAAATTTTAACAAACTGAATTCAATAACACCTTAAAAAAGAAAAAAAAATCATACATCAGTACCACGTGGTATTCATCCCAAATTCAAAAGGATGGTTCAACACACACAAATCAATATAACACACCACATTAACAAAAGTAAAGTTAAAAACCATATGATCATCTCAACAGATACAGAAAAAGCATTTGACAAAATCCAATATCCATTCGTGATAAAAGCTCTTACCAAAGTGGGTATAGAAGGTACATATCTCAACATAGTAAAAGCCATGTATGAAAAAATCACAGCCAGTATAATATTAAACAGAGAAAAACTGAAAACCTTCTCACTAAAATGTGGAAAAAGACAAGGGTGCCCACTTTTATTCAAAAATAGTATTGTAAGTCCTGGTCACAGCATTCAGACAAGAAAAAGAAATAAAAAGTATTCAAATTGGAAGGGAAGAGGAAAAATTGTCACTATATGCAGATGATATGATACTCTATATGGAAAACCATAAAGACTCCACACAAAAACTCAAACTAATAAATGAATCCATCAAAGTGGCAGGATAAAAAAATTAACATTCAGTAGCATTTTTGTATGCTAACAATGAAATATCAGAAAGGATATGTTTAAAAAATACCTTTTTAGCACACACTAAAAAAAATCAAATACCTAGGAATAAATCTGAACAAGGAGGTAAAAGACTTATACAATAAGAACTATAGAACATTAATAAAGGCAATTAAAGTGGATTCAAAGAAATGGAAAGATATCCCATGATCTTATATGGAAGAATTAAATTAGTTAAAATAGCCATACTACCCAAGCAATCTACAGTTGTAATCTAATCACTATCAAATTACCCACATTTTCACAGAACTAGAACAAGTAATCCAAAAATTTATCTGGAACCACAAAAGCCCCAGAATTGCCAAAGAAATCCTGAGGGGGAAAAAACAAGGCTGGAGGCATAACTCTCCCAGACTTCAGAAAGTACTACAAAGTTACAGTAATCAAAATAGTGTGGTATTTATACAAAAAGAGACATACTGATCAATGGAATTGAATAGAGAGCCCAGAAGCAAACCCACACACCTATAGTCAATTAATCTTTGACACTGAGGCAAGAATATAAAATGGGAAAAAATTATCTTCAGCAAGTCGTGCTGGGAAAATTGGACAGCTGTATGTAAATTAATGAAATTAGAATACACCTTCACTCCACACACAAAAGCAAATTCAAAATGGCTTACAGACTTAAACCTAAGACAGTATCATGATACCATAAAACTCCTAGAAGAAAACATAGGCAGTACTTTCTCTGACATAAATTGTACCAATGTTTTCTTAGTTTAGTCTCCCAAGGTAGTGGAAATAAAACAAAAATTAATAAATGTGACCTAATCAAACTTACAAGATTTTGCTCAGTAAAGGAAACCATTAACAAAATGAAAAGACAACCTACAGAATGGAAGAGAATATTTGCAACCAATGCAACCAATAAGGGATTTATTTCCAAAATATACAAACAGTTCTTACAATCTAACAACAAAAAAACCCAATCAAAAAATGTACATTTCTTGAAGTCTGGGAGAGTGATGCCTCCTGCTTGGTTTTTGTTTCTCAGGATTGCTTTGGCGATTCTGGGTCTTTTGTGGTTCCATATAAATGTTTGGATTGTTTGTTCTAGTTCTGTGAAAAATGTCCTGGGTAATTTGATAGGGATTGCATTGAATCTGTAGATTGCTTTGGGAATAGATTTACAAGGAGATCCCGCTGAATAGCATTGAGAACTATGTCTAGATACTCATGTTGCAACAAAAGAAATGGTGGGGGAAAAACTGTAATTGTAATGTGTACATGTAAGGATAACCTGACCCCCTTGCTGTACAGTGGGAAAATAAAATTAAAAAAAAATGTACAGAAGATCTAAATAGATATTTCTCCAAAGACATACAGATGGCTGATAGGTACATGAAAATATACTCAACATTGCTAAATATTAGAGAAATTCAAATCAAAACTACAATGTGGTACTACATCACACTGGTCAGAATGACCATCATTGGGAGTTCCTGTCATGGCACAGTGGTTAATGAATCCGACTAGGAACCATGAAGTTGCGGGTTCAGTCCCTGGCCTTGCTCAGTGGGTTAAGGATCTGGTGTTGCCATGAGCTGTGGTGCAGGTTGCAGACGTGACTCAGATCCTGAGTTGCTGTGGCTCTGGTGCAGGCCGGCGGCTATAGCTTCAATTTGACCCCTGGCCTGGGAACCTCCATATGCCATGGGAAGTGGCCCTAGAAAAGGCAAAAAGACAAAAAAAAAATGAAAAAAGAAAAAAAAAGAATGACCATCATTAATAAGTCTACAAATAGCAAATTCTGGAGAAGGTGTGGAGAAAAGGGAACACTCCTACACTGCTGGTAGGAAAGCACATTGGTACAACCACTATGAAAGACAGTGTGGAGGTTCCTTGGAGAACTAAATATAGAACTACCATATCATCCAGCAGTAGTACTCCTGGGCATATATCAGGACAAAACTATAATTCAAAAATATATATGCACCCTAATGTTCATAGCAGCAGTATTTACAATGGCCAAGACATGGAAACAACTTAAATGTCCATGAACAGAAAAAGATGTGGTACATATATATGCAGTGGAATACTGCTCAGCCGTATGAAAGAACAAATAAAGCCATTTAGAGCAACATGGATGCAACTGGAGATTATCATACTAGATGAAGTAAATCAGAAAAGAGAAAGACAAATACTGTATGACATCACTTATATGTGGAATCTAACATGTGGCACAAATGAGCCTGTCTATGAAACAGAAACAGTCTCACAGACATAGAGAACAGACTTGTGACTGCCAAGGGGGAGGTCAGAGGAATGGGATGGACTGGGAGTTTGGGGTTAGTAGATGCAAGCTATTATATTTAGAATGGATAAGCAATGAGGTCCTACCGTATAGCCTAAGGAACTCTATCCAATCTCCTTGGAGAGATCATGATGGAAAATAATATAAAAAAAGAATGCATGTGTGTGTGTGTGTGTGTGTGTGTGTGTGTGTGTGTGTGTGTGACTGAGTCACTTTGCTGTACAGAAGAAATTGGCACAATTTCATAAATCAACTATACTGAAATAAAAATATAAAATTTTTTTAAAAGGAAGACATCTTTGGGGAATTTTTGCATTTAATGGTTACATATAGTAATATTTTCTGGAAAGATGGACTCTATAGAATAACTGGAGTATAGGAGGAAAATGTAAGACTGTTATATTAAGGAAGATATGGCTAGAGGTGATTAAAATGTGAGGCAGTGATAAGCTTTGCCCTGAATGCTGCTGATAAGTGGTCACTGAGATAAAGACTAAAAAGTGGCCATTGAGCATGCTTATGAGTGGTGGAGACCCAATTAGAATGACGTTAGTTGAGAAGTGCATGAATGGTGAGTAAATGAGAACAGTGCCACACAGACTATATATATATGCATTTTAATACTCATGAGATGGAGCTATTAGACATGGAAATATAAAACAGGGATAACACTAAAACAAGATGCTGAAAATGCAGGAAGATAACTGGGCTCTCTATTCTGTTCCATCGATCCATGTGTCTTCTTCTTAGATTACTGTAGCTTTGTAGTATTGTCTGAAGTCTGAGAAGGTTATAACTCCCCATTTGTTCTTTGTCCTCAGGATTTCTTTGGAAATATTTTTTTATGGTTCCATATATATTTTAGGATTAGCTGTTCTAGTTCTATGAAAAATGACATGGGTAATTATATAAGGATCATATTAAATCTGTAGATTGCTTTGGATATTATGGTCATTTTAACAATATTAATTGTTCTAATCCAAGAGCATGGGATAGTTTCCTACTTCTTTAAATCACCTTCAGTTTCCTTTATCAGTGTTTTATTGTTCTTGGTATTTAGGCCTTCTACCTCTTTTGTCAGATTTATTCCTAAGTTTGTTTTTTGTTTTTTTTTTTGTTTTTTTTTGTTTTTTTTTTGTCTTTTTGCCATTTGTTGGGCTGCTCCCACAGCATATGGAGGTTCCCAGGCTAGGGGTCTAATCAGAGCTATAGCGGCCGGCCTACTCCAGAGCCACAGCAACTCGGGATCCGAGCCGCATCTGCAACCTACATCACAGCTCACGGCAATGCCAGATCCTTAACCCACTGAGCAAGGGCAGGGATCGAACCCACAACCTCATGGTTCCTAGTTGGATTTGTTAACCACTGCACCACGACAGGAACTCATATTCCTAAGTATTTTTTAACGCAATTTTTAAAACAGAATTTTTAACTTGGCCTTTCTGATATTTCACTTTGAGTGTAAAGAAATGCCACTGATTTCTCTATGTTAATATTGTACTCTGCTACCTTGCTGAATTTTTTTTCAGTACTAGTCATTTTTGTGTGGATTTTTTTGTGTTTTCTAAATAGAGAATCATGTTACCTGCACAGACAGTTTTACTTTTCCAATTTGGATAAATTTTATTTCTTTTTCTTATCTGATTGCTTTGGTTAAGACTTCCATATTATTTGAATAGAAGTGGTAAGAGTGGGCATCCTTGTCTTTTTCCAGATTTTAGCAAGAAGGCTTTCAGTTTTTCACCATTGTGCATTGTGTTGGCTTGGGTTTGTCATAAATAGCTTTTACTATGTTGAGATATGTCCCCTCTCTATACCCACCTTGTTAAGATTTTTTTACATGAATGAATGTTGAATCTTATCAAATACTTTTTTTGCATCTATTGAGATGATTATGTGGTATCATCTATTCTTTTGTTGATGTGGTTTATGATATTGATTGATTTGCATATGTCAAACCATCCTTGTGAACCTGGGATGGATCCATCTTGGTTGTGGTGTACAATCTTTTTAATGAGTTGTTGGATTCAGTTTGCTAATATTTTGTTGAGCATTTTTACATCTATATTCATCAAAGATATTGGCCTGTAATTTTCTTTTAGGTAGTGTCTTTGGTTTTGGTATCAGGGTGATGGTGGCTTCACGGAATGACTTGGAAGGTGTTTCCTCCTCTTCAATCTTTTGGAAGAGTTTGAGAAGGATTAGGAAAAGTTCTTAGTATGTTTGGTAGAAATCCCCAGTGAAGCAATCTGGCCCTGGACTCTTGTTTACAGGGAGTTTTTTATTATTATTACATATTCAATTTGGCTCCTAGTGATTGGTCTGTTCAAATTGTCTATTTCTTTTTTTAAATTTTTCATTATGATTGATTTACAGTGTTCTGTCAATTTCTGCTGTACAAAAAAGTGACCCAGTCATTTACATATATACACACACACACATATATATACATATATACACATATATGTATTCTTTTTCTCACATTATCCTCCATCATGTCCCATCACAAGTGATTAGATATATAATTCCCTGTGCTATACAGTAGGATCCCACTGCCCATCCACTCCATATGCAACAGTTTTCATCTACTAATCCCAGACTCCCAATCCTTCCCACTCCCTCCCCCAGAAAACACTAGTATGTTCATGATCTTTTCTGTTTTGTAGATAGATCATGTATGCCATATTTTAGACTCCACATATAAGTGATATCATATGGTGTCTGTCTTTCTCTTTCTGACTCACTTCACTTAGAATGAGTCTCTAGTTACATTCATGTTGCTGCAAATGGCATTATTTTGTCCTTTTTTATGGCTGAGTACTATTCCATTGTATATATGTAACACATCTTCCCAATCCCTTCATCTGTTGATGGGCCTTTAAGTTGTTTCCATGTCTTGGCTATTGCGAATAGTGCTGCAATGAACATACGGGTGCATGTATCTTTCTCAAGGAAAGTTGTGCATATGCCCAGGATTGGGATTGCTGGGTCATATGTTAGTTCCATATTTAGTTTTCTAAGATATATCCATACTCTTTTCTACAGTGGTTGTATCAATTTACATTCCCAGTAACAGTGAAGGAGGGTTCACTTTTCTTTACAACCTCTCCAGCATTTGTTTTTTGTTGACTTAATGATGGCCACTCTATCTGGTGTGAGGTGATACCTCATTGTTCTTTTGATTTGCATTTCTCTGATAATTAGTGATGTTGAGCATTTTTTCATGCACCTGCTGGCCATCTGTATGTCTTCTTTGGAAAAATGCCTATTTAGGTCTTGTGCCCATTTTTTGATTGAGTTGGTTTTTTTGTTGTTGAGCTGTATGAGTCGTATATTTTGGAGAGAAAACCTTTGTCGGTTGAGTCATTGGCAAAAATTTTCTCCCATTCTGTGGGTTGTCTTTTCATTTTTTTTAATGGTTTCCTTTGCTGTACTGAATCTTTCGAGTTTAATTAGGTCTCATTAATTTATTGGTGTCTTTATTTTCTTTATTCTAGGAGGTGGATCAAAGAAGATGTGAGTTATGTCAAAGAGCGTTCTATGGCAGAGTTTTCTTCTAGGAAAACTTACATTTAGGTCTTTAATACATTTTGATTTTATTTTTGTGTATGGTGTTAGGAAATGTTATAATTTCATTCTTTTCCATGTGGTTTCCAGTTTTCCCAGCACCATTTACTGAAGAGACTATCTTTCCTCCACTGTATGTTCTTGCCTCCTTTGTCATAAATTAATTGACCATAGGTGTTTGGGTTTATTTCTGGGCTTTCTATCCTGTCCCATTGATTTATATTTATATTTCTGTTTTTTTTTATGCCAGTATCATACCGTTTTTATGACTGTAATTTTGTAGTAGAGTTGGAAGTCAGGAAGCCTGATTCTTCCAGTTCCCTTTTATTCTTTTCAATATTGCTTTAGTTTTGTTGGACTCTATGTTTCTATTTCTTCTATGTTGTGCAATTTATTGGCATAGTGTTCTCTTATGTTTTTTTTTTCTATTTCTGAAGTATCAGATGCTATTTCTCCACTTTCATTTCTTATTTTATTTGGGTTCTCATTTCTTCTTGGTGAACCTGGCCAGAGATTTGTTCTCTCTGATCTTTTTTTATTTCATTCATTCTGATGACTTTAGGTTTTATTTATTCCTTTTCTTATTCTTTTAGATGGTAGGTTAGGTTTTTCATTTAGATTTTTTAAACATGTTTTTGTGAGGAAGGCCTCTATTGCTATTAACGTCCCTCTAAGAACTGCTTTTGCTGCATCCCATAGATTTCGTATGGTTCTGTTTTCATTGTCATTTGTCTCAAGGCATTTTTAATTTCCTCTTTGATTTCATAGTTACCCAGTTTTTTAGAAGCATGGTTATTTTGTGGGGTTTTTTTTGTTTTTTTTTTTTGTCTTCATATAATCATTTTTTCATGTTCCTTTTCTTTGACTGATTTCTAGTTTCACATCTTTGAATGCTTGAAATAACTGACAAAAACGCTTGAAATAATTTTTATACTATTAAATTTTTTGAGGCTTGTTTTGTGCCTAATATGTTGTCAGTCATTAGAGAATGGTCCGTGTGCAATTTAAAAGAATATATACTCTCATTTTTTTGGATGTAATGTTCTGAAAATATCAATTAAGTCTGACTGTTCTATTGTATCTTTTAGTATAGCTCTTGCCTTTTTGATGTCTGGAAGATCTTTCCATGGATGTGAGTGGGGTGTTAAAGTCTCCTACTATTAGTGTATTCCCATCAGTTTCTTCCTTTACATCTGTTAGTATTTGTTTTATGTATTTGGGTGCTTCTCTATTGGGTGCACATATATTGATGAATGTAATATCCTCTTTTATGTTGATCTTTTTATCATTGTATAGTGTTCATCTTTCTTTGCCTTTGTTTTAATTTCTATTTTGTTTGATATGAGCATTCCTGATTTCTTGTCATTTCTGTTTGCATGAAATATCTTTTTCCATACCCTCACTTTCAATCTATGGGTGCCCTTTGCCCTAAAGTGGGTGTCCTGTAGGCAGCATATTGTAGCCTCTTCTTTTAATCCAATCTACATTATATGTATTTTGATGGGAGCATTTAGTCCATTGATATAAGGTAATTATTGATAAATATGTATTTATTGCTATTTTAAACATTTTCCAGTTGATTCAGTACTTCTTTGTTCCTTTCCTTTCCTTTTTGTTTTTCCTATTGTAATTTATTTTCTTTGTGCTGTGCTTATGTTCTCTTCTTTTTGGTTTTTGTGAATCAAAAATGGTTTTGATTTGTGGTTGCCCTGTTTCTCAAGTATGTCAACCCCTTCCTATATCTACTTGCTTTAGACTGGTAGTCATTATAGGCTCAAACACATTCTTTTAAAAAATCTACAATTTCTCGTTCTCTAACCCCACATTTTATGATTTTTTTTATTTTTTACATCTTCACGTTTACCCTCTTGCTGTTCAATGTGGTTATCCTTACTTTTACAAAAAAATTGTTTTTTAATCTATATACTGGCTTATTTAATTTATTTACTTTTGAGTTGTGATCTTCTCTTTCATATAGATTCTTGCTTCCATTTAGAGAATTTTCAGTACTTCTTTTAGGATAGGTTTAGTGTTGTTGTATTCTTTTAGTTTTTGCTTTTCTGAGAAATTCTCTCTCCTTCTATTCTAACTGATAATCTTGCTGGATAGATTATCCTAGGTTGCAGGGTTTTTCCTTTCAGGACTTCAAATATATCTTGCCCTTCCCAGGAAGGGAAATACTGGAGAGGGGTGAGTGAGGTTTAGATAACAGGAGGGAAGGATTAGAGATTGGGGCAAATGGAAATAGGTTTATAGATTTGGTAGTGGAAGGTGAGGTTCATCTAGTTTGTAGTATGTTTCATTATTTCATCCCTTTTATGGCTGAATAATACTCCATTGCCTTGATAGACTACATTTTTAAAGCCATTCATCTGTTGATAGAAATTTGGCCATTGTGAATAATGTTGTTATGAACATTCATGTTCTAGTATTTGTTTAAAATGTCTTTTCAGTTTTGGGGAGTATATACCTAAAAGTGAAATTGCTTGGTCATATGCTAATTCTATGTTTAAATTTTTAGGAACAATCAAACTATTTTCTACAGTGGCTGCACCATTTTACTGTCTCATCAGCAATATATGAGTTCTAATTTCTCCATGTCCTTTCCAATATTTTTGTTTTTAAAAATTATTATTATAACCATCTTTGTGTGAAGTGGCATCTCATTGTTGTTTATAATTTTTTACCCTAATAACTAACGATATTGAGCATCTTTTCATGTGCTTATTTGATCATTTGCATATTTGCATTGGAGAAAAGTATGTTAAAGCCCATATTTTAATAGAACTATCTTTTTGTTATTAAATTGTAAAAGTTTTTTATATATCCTGGATATTAGGTCCTTATCAGAAATATGAATTGTCAATGCTATCATTCTGTAGGTTGCATTTTCACTTTCTGATAGTGTCCTTTGATGTATAAAAGTTTTAAATTTTATCTATTATTTCCTTCTGTTGTTTGTCCTTTAATATCATCCATTGCCAAATCCAAGATCATAAAAACTTACTACTATATTTTCTCCTAACAATTTCATATTTTTAGTTCTTACATAGTTCTTTGATTCACTTTACTTTTTATATATTGTGTGAGGTAGAGGTCCAGCTTCATCTTTGTGCATGTGGATTTCCAGTTAGCCAAGCACTATTTGTTGAAGGGAGTATTCTTTTGCAGTTGGTCGGACAATCCTTGTTAAAAAAATCAATTAACTATGGATGTATGGATTTATTTATGAACACTTAGCTCTAATTAATTTTTCTGTATATCTATATTTATACCAGTGTCACACCATTTTGATTACTGTAGCTTTGTATTGTGTTTTAAAATAGGAAATTTCCAACGTTGCTCTTGTCAAGATTGTTTTAGCTATCTGTGGTCCCTTGCAATTCCATATGAATTTAAGATTGGCTATTTTTATTTATATAGAAAAGGCCATTGGGATACTTCAGATACTTCTGGGAGTAGTAATGAAAGTGTGGCTGAAAACAGAAGGATTTCATGAAATCCTGTTTAAAAAACATTTAGATTTCCAGATCCCCTTCTTATTCTGTGAACTGGGTGATTTAACTCTTATGACTCGGTAAAAGACTCAAGGATTATTTTTAGATGAGGGCAAAACATGGTCTCTGGAATGAGGATTGTAGGCATAATTGAGATTAGGAATCGTATATTGCAAGATGGAGTTAAGAGAACATGTACAAAGAAATTATTAGACTTCTGAGGAAATTCTCTAACATGAAAGATAAATAAAGATGAGAAGAAACTTGAAGGATAAGAAAAAACTTCCAGTAAGAGGAAAACTTTTTTTAAAGCTATTAACCATTTCTCAGAAGATAATATCTTGAGACAAGAACATATTACTATTTTAAAACAATAGAAAATGTGCTCTTGGAAATGAAAAAATAGTTTAGCAGAAATGAAAAATTCGTTGAAAGGGTTGGATGATATGTTTGAAGAAATCCTCCAGGAAGTTAATCTAAATAATCAATTAATATGGAAGGGGTGAAGGAAGGAGAGAGAGATAAGAATAGGGAAGGAAAGAGAATAAGAGGTCCAAACGGAAGAGCTAACTTCCAAATAATAGGGATTCCAGAAGGAAAAGGACAAAACAGAAAGAAATGACCAAAAAGTCAAGAAAAATCTCCAGAACTGAGGTCTAAGAATATGCCTGGCACTTTCAAGGAAGAGCAAGGAGGCCAGTGTGGTTAGACTAGATAGCATGAATGATAGTGGAAGAAGAGTTCAGAGAACTGACAGGGGCAACAGGTAAGAAAGCTAATGATTTGGACTTTGAGTAAAATGAGAATTCATTGGAGGATTTTGAGCTGAGGAGTGGTATCATTTGACTTACATTTTTAAACTTTTAATTTTGAAATTATAAAGACTGTTATAAAGACAGTTTGGAAGGTTTCAGGTTTCCTGTAATGGATTGATTTTATTTCACATTATATTGTACTGTGTGTATGTATGTGTGTGTAACCAGGAATTTGACTTTTTTTGCATTGTGTTATCATTATGTGTCATTTTATCACTTGTAGATTCATATAACCACCACAATCAAGATACAGAACTATTCCATTCCCACGCAGATCTCCTTGATGCTTCTTTATAGTTATACTTTCCACTTTGCCTACCACTATCCCTAACCCTTATCAACCAATAAAAATCTTTTTTCCATTTATATAAATTTGTCATTTCTGGAACATTATATAAATGGAATCATATAGTATGCCACATTTTTTACTTTTTTTCATTTAGCATAATGACCCTGGAACCCATCCAAGTTGTTGCATGCAGCAGTTTACCACTTTGGGTTGCTGAGTAGCAGTCAATGACATGGATGTATCACAATTTGTTTAACTACCTATTGATATACAGTATATGATGGGCTTTTCCCACTCTACATAATGCCCCCAAGGCCCATACAATTGTATATATTAAAAGTTCATTTCTAGTTCTTGGCTATTACAAATAAAGCTGTTATGAACATATGTAATAGGTTTTTGTGTAGATATACTTTCATTTCATTAGGGTAAATACTTAGGAGTCAAATTCCTGGGTCATATGTTAAGTGTATGTTCAGTTTTTTAGGAAACTGAAAAATAGTTTTCCAGGGCAGCTGTACCATTTTAGTCACATTAGCAATGTATATATGACAGATCCAATTTCACCTCAGTTTTACCAACATTTGGGCATTGTCATTATTATTATTGCCTTTTCTACAGCTGCACCCATGGCATATGGAGGTTCCCAGGCTAGGGGTCTAATTGGAGCTATAGCCACGGGCCTACACCAGGGCCACAGCAACAGCGGGATCTGAGCCACATCTGCAACCTACACCACAGCTCATGGCAACGCCAGATCCTCAACCCACTGAGCTATGCCAGGGATCAAACCCACAACCTCATGGTTCCTAGTTGGATTTGTTTCTGCTGTGCCACGACGAGAACTCCCCAAAGTTTTTATTTATTTTTTTATTTTTTATTTTTTTTGTCTTTTGTCTTTTTGTTGTTGTTGTTGTTGCTATTTCTTGGGCCGCACCCGCGGCATATGGAGGTTCCCAGGCTAGGGGTCTAATCGGAGCTGTAGCCACCGGCCTACACCAGAGCCACAGCAACACGGGATCCGAGCCGCGTCTGCAACCTACACCACAGCTCACGGCAACGCCGGATCGCTAACCCACTGAGCAAGGCCAGGGACCGAACCCGCAACCTCATGGTTCCTAGTCGGATTCGTTAACCACTGCACCACTACGGGAACTCCCTCCCCAAAGTTTTATAATTTTATATTTCACATTTAAATTTATGCCCCATCTTATATTAATTTCTATATACGGTGTGATGTCTAGGTCAGAGTTCACTATTTGCCTATAAATATCCAATTGTTCCAGAACTTTTTTGTTGAAAAGACTATCTTTCCTTCATTAAATTCTTTTGCACCTTTGTCAAAAAAATGAGTTAGCTGTATTTGTGTGTAGATACGTTAGCTATTTGTGTTCTGTTTCTTTTTTTCCAAAATTGTTTCAGCTGTTGTATTAAGTTTCCTATGGTTGATATAACAAATTATCACAATGTTGGTGGCTTAAAACAATATAAATTTATTCTCTTAAAGTTCTGGAGACTAGATATCTGAAATCAAGGTGTTGTTACGGTTGCCCTCCCTCCATAGGTTCTAGGGGAGAATCCTTCTTTTACTCTTCTAGCTTCTGATGGCTCCAGGTGTTCCTTGGCTTGTGGTTGTGTAACTCCAGTCTCAGCCTCCATCTTCACATGGCCTTATCATCTGTGTCTGTGTCTTCTCAATCTCTTATAAGGTCATTTGTCATTGCATTCAGGGATCATTCATATAATCCACAATGATCTCATCTCAAGATCCTTAATCACAATGATAAGGACCCTATTACTGAAGTCACATTCACAGGTTTTGAGGGTTAGAAAAGAGACATACCTTTGAGGGGACCAACATTCAACCCATCCTTTGCCTATTCATATAAATATTAGAATAATCTTGTCTATCTACCAAAAAAACAAATCTTGCTAGGAGTTTTGACAGAAATTCTAATTAAATTTATATATCAATTAGGGTGAACTGATATTTGTACTATTTTTTTCTTCTAATCAGTGAACACAAACTGTTTCTTTAGGTCTTCTTTGATTTCCTTTGCCAGCATTTTGTAGTTTTTGGCATACAAGTCCTATACATGTTTTGTTAGATTTACATAGAAGTATTGCATTTTAAGTGATTGTACATTTTAAACTTATGTAATGTATATAATCTTATTTCCAGTCTCCAATCTTAATCAGTGTAGAAATACAATTGATTTTTTGTATGTTGACCTTGCATCCTATAGCCTTGCTGAAGTCAGACTGGATCATTTCTATTGTTCTATCTTCAAGTTCTTGGATTACTTTCTCATTTGTCTTCTCTGCTGTTGAACTCCTTTTTTTATTGGGGTACAGCTGATTTACAATGTTGTATTTTTAGCTTTAGTTCTACAGCAAAGTGAATCCATTACACATATACATGTATCTACTCTTTTTCCCATATTATCACAGAACATTGAATAGATCTCCCTGTGTTATACAGTAGGTTCCTGTTAGTTATATCCCCTTTATATAGTAGTTGAGTTTTAAATTTTAGTTATCTGATTTTAGTTTTAAAATTTCTATTTAGTTCTTTGTATCATCTATTGCTTTGCTGAGACTTTTTTTTCATTTATTTCAAGTGGGTTTGTAACTGCTTTCTGAGTACTTTTATGATGGTTCTTTTACAACATTTGTCTGAAGAGTCTATCACCTGCTTCATCTTGGTGTTAGCAGCTGTTCATTCAATTCAAGATGTTTTCCTGATTCTGAGTGATTTTTTTTTTTAATTGAAACCTGGTCACTTGGGGTATTATGTTAGAGACTCTGGACTTTAGTTAAATTTGTTTGAGCTGGCCTCTTCTGAGAAGACTCTGGTAGGGGAAGTTATGATATCACATCATTACTGCTTGGTGGGAGTGGAAGTCCAGGTTCTTAGCTTTCTCCCACTCTACCATGTTGGAGTTTAGAGTCTGTCATCGGAGCCCACAAAGAGTCTTAGCTCTTCAATCCATCTATGTTGGTGAGCTAGGGTAGGGGTGGAGCCACTGTTTTTCTATGGTTGGTTGGAGTAATAGTCATTGTCTAAAAGTTTTCTCTGTTTCTAGGTTACCCCTTTATGAGTACTTTAGCTAGAGAAAGCAGGCTTTTCTTCCTTTTTTTTTTTTTTTTCTGTCTGCATCTGTTGCTGTTTGTGGATTATTTGGCTTTTCCAGTATCTGGTAGGATGTATGAGGCAAAAAAATACGAAGGAACTTTATCACTGTGTTGTTTCACAAATCCCATGCCCTTAGCTGATCTGCCTTCTTTCTGCATTTCAAAGTCTTGTGTTTGTTTATATGTAATGCTCAGGGGTTTTGGTTGTACTTAGTGGATGGAACAGAGAAAAGTATGTCTTCTCCATCTTCTCTGAAGTGGAAGTCTCTGGCATATTTTTAAAAAAATCCCCCTTGGAGTGTTCATAGTGGTGCAGGGGAAACGAATCCGACAAGAAACCATGAGGTTGTGGATTCAATCCCTGGCCTCGCTCAGTGGGTTAAGGATCCTGTGTTGCCGTGAGCTGTGGTGTAGGTCAATAGCTACAGCTCTGACTAGACCCCTAGCCTGGGAACCTCCATATGCTGCGGGTGTGGCCCTAAAAAGACAAAAAGAAAAATAAAATTTAAAAAATAAAAAATGAAAAAAAAAGATCCCCCTTAATATCATGTTGAAATTAGATTATAAGAGAAGTAATAGAGGAAACAGTGAGATGGGTTAGGATGCTATTTTAATTTCCCAGGTGAGAAATGATGATGATTCTGGCCAAGGTGGTAGCAGTGGAGATGGTGAAAAGTGGTCAGATTTTGGAAATATTTTGAGGGAACGACAACAGGATTTGCCTACAGCTTGGATATGGGGTGTGAAAGAGATGATTCACGGATACCCAAGGTTTTTGGCTTGAGTAACTGAAGGATGAAGTTGCCATCTACTAATATAAGGGAGGCAAGGAGAGAAATAGGAGTTACATTTTGAATATACTTCCAAGTGAAAATGTTGAGTAGGCCTCTTCATCTCTAGGGAGCCCATGAATTCATCTCTTATCTCTTTTGTGTTAAGACACAGTCTTCTAGGTGCTACTCATTATATTTATTGAACCGGATAATCATTACAGGGATGTGTTCAGTTTATGGAAATTCTTCAATCTGTACATTTAGAGTGTGTGCCCCTCTCTTTATGTATATTATACTTTAAAATTATATAAAAAATCTAAAATTATTTAAAAACCGTCAACATGTCAATGCTCTCCAAATTGGTCTATGGATTTAATGCAATTCCTTTCAAAATACCAGCAATGTATGTGTAGGTACAGAAAAGCTTATTCTAAAATTTATATGAAATGGCACAGGCCCTAGAATAGCTAAATAATCTTGAAAAAGAAGAATGGAGTGGGAGAAATAACTATTTGATATTAAGGGTTACTATATAGCTACATTCAAAACAGTGTGGTATTGGTGAAAGAATAGAAGCATAAGATTAATGGAGCAGATTAAAGAAATAGACCCATACAAGTATAGCTACTTGTACTGTAGCAAAGGGGCAAAGGCAATTCAACAGAGAAAGGACAGTTTTTTTTAACAAGCGATGGTGGCACAATTGAACATTTCATAGTCAAAAAAAGAACCTTGACCTAAACTTCTTACAGTATACAAAAAGTATCTCAAAATGCATCATAGACCTAAATGTAAAACAAAACTTTTAGAAGATAACAGGAGAAAATTTTCACGACCTAGGGTTAGTGAAGGAATTTTTAAAAATGACAATCCATAAAATAAATAAAATTAATAATTTTGAATTTATCAGAATAAAAAAGTTGCTCAGCAAAAGATACTGATAAGAAAATAAAAAGACAGGCTACAGACTGGGAGAAAATATTTGCAAATCACATATCCAACAAAGAATTTGTATCCTAAATATATAAAAAGCTCTCAAAGCTCTATTTTAACAAACAACCCAATTAAAAATATCAAGACTGTAACAGCCACTTCACCAAAGAGGATTTATAAGATGGCGAGTAACCACAAGCGGAAGCACTGTGTTATGTGAAGCCATCTTTTAACCATGAAGAAATATCCTGAAGACAAAAGGAACACATACAAAAAAGAGTGCAGAAGTCAGATAATCAAAACCAAAGCTCTGTTTAAACTGTGCCTAAAATCCACATACTTCTAGGCTTTTCAGTTACATGAGCCAATGTCCCATGCTTGACTTGCATTTTCTGTTATTTACAACTTATCTTTGTCTATTATATATTATTAAAGTCAACATCATTCAAGACTTGACTCCTCTCACCTCCAGAAAATTTCTCATGGCTGCTACTCTTCCTCCCTTTTTCCTTTGAGCTCTTCCAATCCCTCCCAAGAGTCTGAGTCACTTGCCTTATCTCTCCCCTCTCCACCTACCCACCCAATACCTCAAACCCTTGTGTAACTTTTGTGCTGTTTTATTTCATCTTCTGTTCTTTCCTTTGTTACAGCACTGACCCTGGTAAAATGCAACATTCAACATCTGTCACACAGAATTGTAACTGTGTTTCTGTCTCTCCCACAAGATTGTTAGTTCAAGAGGGCCCAGTAGTCCCTTGACTCAGCTCCTCTCTGCCTCAGGGTTTCATGCATTGACCTATAAAGATGAGGCTCAGTTGTGGGAGAGGAGGGAGGCTGAAATCCATCCAATTTCATTTACTAATGCTTGAGTATCCCCCACAGCTACCTGCCTTCATGACTTTGCTGAAGAGGGAGACATTCAGGCTCTCTCAACCTGGATCATCTTTCTATTTCTAAATCCTACACCTCCCTCTTTTTTTTTCCCCTTTTTAAGGCTGCACCTGCGGCTTATGGAAGTTCCCGGCTAGGGGTCGAATTGGAGCTGCAGTTGCCGGCCTACGCCACAGCCACAGCCACACCAGATCTGAGCCGCGTCTGTGACCTCCATCGCAGCTCGTGGCAATGCTGGATCCTTAACCCATTGAGCCTGCCCAAGGATTTGATCCCGCATCCTCATGGATACTAGTCAGGTTCTTAACCCACTGAGCCACAACACGAACTCCCCAAATCCTACCCTTTCAAAATCAAGGCCTACTGTGGAAAGCAGAAGGGAACTACCTGGGTCAGTGGTGATGTTCTGTGTCTTGATATGGTGTGGCACACACAAGTATATGCATTTGTCAAAACATGAAGTTATACCCTCAAGTTATATGCACTTCATTGTACAGATACTTTAGTTAAAAAAGAATCACAAACATATATTGAACTCTAGTTTATGGCATTCATGCAGAAGTGTTTAAAGGGACATACAGAGGCATCAAATTTTGAAATGCACAAAAAATAAGGTGGGTTGACGGATGGATAGAGGGATGGATATGTGACAAAATAAGTGTAGTAAAACACTATAGAATCTAAATGGTAGATATATGGGTATTTGCTGTATAATTACTTTGACTTTCTGAATGTTTGAAAATGTTCATAGTAAAAATGTCAGGGGGGAGAAAAAGGGAGGTGTGGGTTACCATTTCTGGTATCTGAATAGCCACTGCTCTGGTTTAGACTGGAATCTTGCAACCATCTTCACGTTGGGCTCCACACTAACATGCTTTTGTCTCCACCCCCCCACCCCCCACCCACCCAAAGATTGCCAGAGAAAACATTCTGAAACATAAACTGGGCCTCCATGATCATGTTCCTGCCAACCTCTTTGGCTTCATCCCACATTTACCATCTTACTCAAGCCTGCACACCAACACAACTCAAATACGTGTACTTCTCCCCACACACCCGGCTGCTTCAATTTTCTACTTTTGTTTATGCTGTTCCTTTTGCTTGAAATGCTCTATTCCAACTCACCTTCCGTCTTCCCTTGCCTGGTGAATGCCCTTCAATAGTCAACTCAGGTGTTGCTTCTTTCTAGAAGTCTTTCCTGCTCCTCAGACTGGGTTCAATATCCTTCATTGCCCCCATAGCACCCTATACTTATTTGTAACATAGTATTTATCCTAGCATGCTAAACCACATGCTCCTTAGGATTGAGTCCTTCAAAGGCATACACAGGGCCTGACACAAAAGTATCTTTGAACTGGCATGGATAGGCCAGCACCCTCCAGCAACTTTGTGTCATAGATTTTAGTTGTATTTCCTCTACAGGATGATAAGGCTCACCAAACCTATTGACGCAGCCATCTCTCTATGTCCTCCAACCATGTTCCTAATGAAGCTGACTTGATTTCCTGCCCCAGGTTGAATGAAATATTCTCTCCAACTCCTTTAAAGGCTTTCTTTGTAATCTTTCTAAGATTATGGGTCTTGTTGGGCAAATTTTCTCTGGAAAAAATGAAACCAGATTTATTGATGACCTGAGTGCTAGACATTGTATAAGTTCTTTAAAGATACTAATATAATTCCCAACAATCTTATGAGGCAGAGATTTTATCTTCATTTTATAAATGATGAAACTGAGTCAAAGAAACATGAAGTAGCCAACTCAAGAGCCCATAGGAGGCAGAGCTGTAATGGAATCATTGGTCTTCTCAACTTCCAGGCACATCCTCTTTCCAGTACAGCCCATTGTCCTCAGTTTGGGCCAGATCTGAAAAGCCTTGCAACCCAAAAGTTGTAATAAGCAGTGGGAAGCCATGGATGTTTTTAAGCAGGAAAAGATGATGAAAATAGGACTCTGAGGAGATAACCTTGAAAGGCTTTGTATGATAGAATGGAATGGAATAGAAAGTGAGGGAGGTTTGACGGACTCCTGACAAGGAAAATATAAAATGGGTGTTGTATCTCTCTTACCACATTCATTGGTGAGTTCTGGCATTATGTTGTGGTCCTATGGGAAAGGAGAGGGCCTGGAAAGGTGATCTTTCTTTCTTAAGAGTTAAAAAGCTAAAAATTGAGATAGAGGAGGGCAACTTCCACCTCCTGGGTTATATGAATGGCTGACTCCATGGTTCTGCCTCCTGGAAATGGCCTGGGATACCCACACTTTATGGATGTAGAAATCCAGAAAAAGGTTCAAAACTGATGGAGAGTTGGGCGAGGCTTTCTTGGGGAAGGGCAATGAATGGGTCATTAGAGGGCGAGACGGTACCTTCCCCCTCCCTCCTTCAGAAACTTCCTTACTTGTCTCCCTATCTTCATCTCTCTCCCTCCTAATCCACTCCTATGACTGGCAAAAGGATCTTTTAAAAAAGCAAGTTGAGTCATGCTATTTTCTGCTTGATGGTTCTCTGTCACTCATGGGATACAGTTACATCTCTCAACAAACATCAAAATTACATATCCTCCATTATCTGATGTTTTAAAATAAACATTGTGCCTAAAAACTAATCAATTTTGATCTTATGCCTTCTCAAACTACACATTCCCTTTGGAAGACTCTGGTTCCTCCAGGTGAAAACCGGAGCTGTAGTTATACTGAATTGCATGTTCTCTGTATGCACATGTTTTTTTCCCCCTCCTGGTTTGGAATACTCTTCCCACTGTTCTCTGCCTGATTGGCTAATTATTTCTCATCCTTCAGTTCAAACATCACCCCTGACAGGAAGCCTTGCCTAAACTCCCTACTTTCCCAGGACAGACTCCCTAATCAGCATTCTGTTCTCATCTCTATCATCACATTGTACCATCTGGTGTTCTTCTCCACTCAGCTTACTGGAAAGCAAGTACCATTTCAGTCAACTTGGCATGAACAGGGTCCTGATGGAAAGGGAGGAGCCTGTGTACTTAAGGTAGGGAACACAATATAGGCAAGCAGAAATGTGCCATGTGTACTTAGGACAGGTCAGGGCTGGAGGATTCAGTTTGGGAATCAACAGCATCCAGAAAGTTTAGGAGTGACCATGTATTAGAGGGCTTCATAATTGAGATAATTTCATCTGTCAAATGTAGAAACTGCTATCAAGACAAGTAATCTCCCCCAAATTACTTGGTCAGTCATCGAGAAGGTAGGTTCTTAGCGACAAGTCCGATACACTTTTCCACTCCATATTGGAAAGAGAGAAGACTGAAGTCGGGTGCTCTTGTTCTTCCATTTTTTGGCCAAAAGTCTCTCATCTGCTGGCACTTCCTGCCTAGATGAGTAGTAAAGTAACCAAGACTCTATCTTATCCTCTAACCTAAGGCTGATGACAGTGCTTTAGCCCCTTACTGAAAAGATGGGGTGGGAGTTGGTGACAATGGGAACCCAGCCCACCAGTCCTGCAAGGGCTCTTAAAATTCCTCCTCTCTTTTCTGTTGCCTTTCCACCAGGAGACACAGTTCCCCATGCTCCAGACAAGAATCTTCTCTATCCAAATCCTGCCTAATATCAAGCTTCAGATTGGGAGAGCTGGAGGACGTCATTTAGCCAGTAGGTGCCAAACCCAGCCAGTTTCATCCCAGATTCACACAAGCAAAATCTCCAGGATGAAAAAAATCCTGGTTGGGTTCAAACTCCTTTTACAATAACCCTCAGACAGTAAGGAACTGGCCCTCAGGCACAGAGAGTCCAAGTGGTGGTGAATTTGGTGAGTCTTCCAACACCACCCCAGGGGCTCCCTTACGACACAACTCTCAATGTTATATCTTGCACACAAGTACTCAATAAACATCTGATGGGTCATTGAGTTGCTTAAGATTTTCTAACATGATGAGAGGAAAGAACATGAATGTTGGAGTCAGGTAGATCTTGCTGTGGAAGGCTAGTGGCAAGCTTCAGTCTCTTTCACTGTAAAACAGGGCTAGTGACTATCTCCTGGGGTTGTCAGTGAGGATTAAATGACATATCCCAGGTAAAATCCCTAGCTCAATGCCTGGCACTGAAAAGGCACTTAAAATGGTAGCAGTTATCAGTGAGAGGTGCTAGAACACAGTGATTAAAAAACAAACAAACAAACAGATTGTGGAACCAGGTTGGCTCCACCACGTATGATGTGTGATGTAGGAGGTTTCCTTTGCCTGTTTCTTTATCAGTAGAATGAGGGTATTGGCGAGATGAAATGAGTCAACATACATAGAACACTAACAGCAGTGTCTGACACAAGGAAATGAGCATGGTATGCCAGCTCTAATAATTACACCCCTTGCACTGGCCTTAAGCACAGTAATCAAGTTCAGCTTGAAGAGCATGTAGGGGATTGGGGGGATAAAAAAAAATTAAAAACCCACAACTCCACATTCACAGAAAGAGAATACAGGTGTCAGTAAAAACAGCCTACCAACAAACTTGTCAGCCTCCTTTGCATTGTTGGACACCTTTCTCTTCTGCTCACTATACTTCTGATTATCTGGTTTTGGTGTGTGAACTGTGTCTCTTGTGAGGGCAGAGATCCTGTCCCATCTCCACCTCAGGCTGGGCACCAGGGAAGTGCTGAGTTGATGGGAGAGACAGGGAAGATGCAAAGAAAAGGCAGTACTCCTGGACCCCAACACTCCACCACACCCACCACCACCACCAAAAAAAAAAAAAAAAAAAGAAAAAAAAAAAGAAAAAAAAAAAGAATGCCGAGAAAAGCAATTGCCATGATAAATCACTTTTATCTCTATAGGAAAGGGAGGATCTAAAAAAAAATATAAATTACATTAGTAACACAACATAAGAAAAAAACAGAGGGAAAAAAACAACAGAGAAGTTTGTATGGTGATGCTATTCTAACCTGTTTATAAAAAGGCCCTGCATCAGAAATTCACAATCCTACCCACTTCTAAAAATATATTTAGACATGTACAGAAGCGGTGGGCTTGTTTTTAAATTGCTTTTTTGTAAAAATATATTAAAGGTGAATAGAAATCCTCTCTCCCTGCCCCCTACCCAACCCCCAGCTCTGTGCTAGGGATTAGAGACCAGAGGTAACTCTCTCACCATGTTCTAAACCTTGGTTATGACCATTCCCAACCCCTCCCCAACTCACTTCACTTAGAACCTGAAACATTAAAAAAAAAAAAAAAAAAAGCACACTAGCCTCTTTGGAAAAGCATAAATCTGAGGGTAAACTTGCTTTTCATTTAAAACACAAAACAACAGCAGGCTCTGAGAGCCCAACTAAACTAAACAGAAACCCAGTCAAATGGAGGTTGGGTTTCAGCTCCACAGAAACTTCTAAGAAACAGAGGGGAAAGAGGCCTGGAACCAGGGGGATATGCTAGCAATTAGCTGCCTTTGAAAGATCAAGGGGAAGGGGGTGTTAATGGGCAGAAGGGCTGGGGTCCTGGTCTTGGTTACAGCAGTCAGGGCCTAGTCAGGCAGTTGCCTACAGAGACATAGGCTGCCCCCCTTCCCTCCCTTGCTTCCCTCTGCTGCCTTGAAATACCCAAGAAAAGCAAAGCTGGGCAGAAAAAGGGGGGAGAGTGGAGAACCTCACGTGCTGGGGGGGAGGTAGCCAGGCTTTTTGCCTTTGGTGTGACTAGATGGAGGACTGCTTGGCCCCTGGGGTCCCCAAGATAGAAAAAGCAAATGGAGCTAAGGGACCCCTGATTCCAAGGAAGGAGAGTAGATGTGGGGCTGTGGAGAAAAAAAAGACAAACTGGAGACACAAAGATGACTAGGGAAGCCTCACATATTCCCTGTGGCCTGCATGGTAGTTGTTAAGTTCCCCAGAAGCACTGAGAAAACTGGGGTGAGGTCAAAGTGAGGGGTAGAGAACAAGGATGCACTCCACTTGGGTAGTACCAAAATGGAGAGAGGGAGACATTCTCCATCCAGTCCAGGTCACCAGGGAGGCAAGACAGGCGGAGGTGGAGGGAGCTGGGGAAGGATGAGGGAGGGGATGGGCACTGTCTGGACAACTGAAACATTCACAAAGGGAAAAGGGGGAGAGAGGATCAGATGATCTGCTCCTTTACAGATGGGCATCTCTGCTCCTAGGCTCAGACTCCCGAGTGGCCTGTCTGCACTCTGCTTGAGTGTCCACTTGACATCTGGAAGTGCAAAGGCCCAGGAGTGAAGGTGTGAGTTCCGAGGTCTTCTTCAGACAAAGACCTCAAGGTGAAGAGAGAAGCAGGGAGGCTCCTGATGGAGAACCCAGGGGTGAGCTGTCCTGCCACATCTTCTTCAGAAGGTCCAGGCTGTGCTCTGTGGTACAGGTGAAGGGAACAGGCTGCAGAGCAAGGGCTATCTGCTTCAGTGGCAGGTGCTTTCAGGCCTTTGGGAGATGGGTTTTGCCTCCTGGGTTGGAGCCTACTGCTATGTGAATAATGCTCTGCAGGACCTCAAAATCCAGGCAAATCTCTAGAGCTCACCCTGGGACAGGTGGCTTCATCTGTAGCCACTCCAAAGTAGCTTCCTCCAATGAGCCACAAAGTCATGGTCAAAGGCATGGGCATTGGTCCTCCCCCCACCTTGAGAAGTGATAGAAATCTCTTCTTCCCAAGGATGAGTAAAGTCAGCCCGTGGTCTTTCTAGGCCACCTCTGGAAATGGCCCATGGTGGGGCAGTAAGGAGACTCTGGGCCCTCCTCTTTATTTCCATGAAGCATTTGGCAAGAGGGAGCAGAGGCCAGAGCCTTCTTCCAGGAACAAGTCTGGAGTGGGACCCATCTACTGGGCTGAGGGTAGGAAGGAGAATGGGCAGAGGCAGGTTTTTGGAGACAGGGCTGAAGCCATAGAAAAGTGTTGAGCACTGGGCCTCCCATTTCATGACCAGGGAAATACCGAGGTGCCCAGGCTCTCCTAATGCCTCTCCTCATTCTGCCTTCCAGCTCTAGGTGGGGGCAAGAGTAAAGGGCAGACAAGGGAAATGGACTAGAGCAGCAGAAAAGAGTTCTAGTCAGCTGGAAACCTCTCCCATTTACCTGCCACTCAGAGATATGGGAAAGAAAGGCAGGATGCTCTAGTGGAAGTGGGGAAGGAAGTTGAGGGGGTCGGTGAAGGGGCCCGTGGGAGAGTCCATGCCTTTGGTCAGTTCCAAGAAAGCAGGACAATGCCCCTCAGCACCTTGTCCGGGGCCAGTAGGATCCAGGAGTGCCCCGAGAATTGACAACGGAGAAGGCAATGGGGGTGAAGGGGTGAGGGGCAGGACACAAGGGAGCTCACAGAAGCAGTTTTCCATTTCTGTGGATTTTCAGGATACGGCCGAGTCTCTGCTTTGCTGTAGCCAGGCCCTTTTTGGGGCGCTTTCCTGTGGGGGAAGGTAGAGGTAAGCAAAAGGTATGGCAAGGGTGCCAGCAGTAGCACCAGCACCAACTATCCTTGGGCCACCCTCTCCTCTAATCCTCTGTCCACAGTCTCCCCATTTTTTTGCCTGGCTCCAGGACCATCTTAGGCCAAGAAGCCCTTCTTAACTACTTCTATCCAACTATCTAACACCACATGCTTTGGCTTTTCCTCCTATGACCTCCTGCAGAGATTACAAACTCCCTAGTTAATCTGTCTGAATTCTTTTCTTCAGATTTCCTTGGTACTAATCATTTTCCTTCGTAAATTCTGCAAAAGGTGATTGTGCGTCCCCATCCTCTTATCTTGTCCACCAGGATTGAACAAGTTCTGGTTAGTAATTATAGCTCAGTGTCCCTGAGGTTGCCACTCCCAGGGCCTTGTTTCATTAGAAATCCTTATTTTCATCACCTCAATAATCACCCCATACCAATCTCATCACCCTTGAGCTGTAAAATCTAGGGACTGGGCTTTCAAGGTCAAAATGAAGAAAAGGGGGGCGTGAGCCCTCCTGCCATTCTCTTTCCCCACATCATTCACCTCCCAAGTCCCATGTGATCTCCTCCATATTTGATCAATTTATCCCCTTCTTCATTCCCTCTGCTAGAGCTTCAGCCTTTCTTCACTGTAGCTTGAACTTATGCACATACCTCCTTCCTAGTCTTCCTATCTTCAGCCCACCCTCCACTCTGGCCCACCTGATGGATCTTTCTAAACCATGTCTGATTTTGTCTCTGCTTAATGCCAGTTAATGTCTTCTCATGGCCTGTGAGGTCAAATCCAGGCATCTTAGGTTGTCCATCAGTGTCCTTCCCAGGTGTTCTCATTTACCATGGTGCTTACTTAGGGTCTGAAGCTGGTGACCCTAAGATCCTTCTTACTTCTAAAACCATTTGTCAGTCATACCTTGTCCTGCTTGATTGCTCTGAGAGCCAACTGAAGGGCGTCGCTGGGTCAAGAAGACACCAGGGGCCATGGGTGTGGTGCTGCGGTTTGCCTGGGCCATGCCAAAGGCATTGGGACGAGCAGTATACTCATGGTCAGCAAGACTTCCTGAGAGGGCCTCTTGTTTAGGCTCAGGAGGAGGCAGGGGAGAGGAGGAGGTGAGAAGCTGTGGTGTAGTGGCCAGAGTTGGGGCTGGCGCTGCCACACTGAGATTGGGCTCTTGAGGGCGAGGCTGTTCTACCTCCTTCAACAAAGGCTTCTTCTTGATATATTTCTTCTTTTGGGCTTTCTGTAGCTCCTGAAACACAAGCCAAGTGGGAAGGGAGATTTTAGCAGTGGAGAAAAGAGAAGAAAATTTCCCAGAAAGGAAACCAGACAGTGGTCAGTGTGGTTCTGCAACCCGCCCCCTCCCCAAGCCTAGTTGGGATGTATGCACACATAATACACAGGGCTGCCAATACCTGAGGTCATCTCTTTGGTACCACCCATCCTTAAGTCATCACTGCCACTAATCAGTACAGCAGCAACAGAAAGATAGAGTTCAGAGACTTGGGTTTTGGTCTTAGCATTGCCACTTATGATGTGGACCACAAACACTTCTAATAATAATAGCTAAACTTAAGCCAGTGGCTAAGGCACTTTATATTTTTTACATCATTTAATCCTCAGAATAGCTCTAAGAAGAAAAAATCCTTCATTTTACAGTGAGAAAACTGAGCCCAAAGCCTTATAACTTAAGAGTTGTTCAGTTCAGAATTCAATCAGGTTTCTTTGAACACCCACTTTGCACATTTGTCAAAATGGGACACCTGCACATGAGAGTAGCCACTTTGGAAAGAGATTAACTTGGGTTCAAATCTAGGCTTGTGGTCTCTAAGCTGGATGACCTTGTTTAAGTTACTAACCTTTCTGAAACTCAAATGCCTCATCCATAAAATGGGCAAAATAATAGCTTTCAGTGTTATCCGAAAGATTAAATAATGACATAAAAACACATAGCACATAGCAGGTACTCAACGAGAGGTAAACTATTATTCAATCTTCATCTCTTACAATGGTTTCTCTTCCTCTTGCTGGTCTTTTTCTTTTAATAGAGGACTTGACAATCTTCCAGGTCACTGGATCTTAAAACCACAATTTTGGATGGGAGGAATGCTTCTTACAATATCTTGGATTTCATCCATCCATTGCTCTATAGATATATATACTATCCACTGTGAAGTGGGTACCTGTATAGTGGGCATCTGGAGCCCTGAGAACCTGGAAAGTGGTGCTGAGAGCATGTGACTTCACCTTCTGAAATGCTACATAGCCACACAGACCAACTCAGTGATTACATTTCTTTTGCCTTCTCTTGGCAACACAGGCCTACTCCTGCCTTCGGAAGATCTGACAGGCTGTGGCTACCATAGGAACTTCTGAGGGATAAGAATAATAATATTAGTAATACATGCCAGGCACTGTTCTATAATTTAACTCATTTAATACTCATATAAATCATGAGAAGAAAGAATTAGAATTCCATTTTTAGGAGAAGAAACTAGCACAGATAGGTTAAGTCACTTTCCTAAGGTTATAGGACTAATAAGTGGCCAAGCGGGATTCAGACCCAAGCTATCTGGCTTCAGAGTCTCTTTTCTCAGCCACAGTGCTTGTTATTCCACTCATATCAAGAACAGCACTTCTGCTCCCCGTTTCTCTCATCTGAATCCAGAAATTATCTCTTCACACCCAGATCTCATAGCCTAAATTTTTCTACCTTTGTTGCCTGTCTCCATCTCATATAATTCACCCAGATTCCCCCAGAGAAGACTAGACTATCTTATGACAGGGCCACTTTCACCTTCTCAATTCCCTTGCTCAAAAGGCCATTAGCAAGTCCAACCCAGATTGAAACTCCCTGGCTTGATATTCATGGCCTCTCACAGTCTAGCCATTTATACCTGGCCATCCCTAATGATAATGATGAAAAGCTAATGTATCTATAGTACTTACTCTGTGGCAAATGCTTTTTATATATATGACCTCATCTAATTCTCAGACAGAGTCTACAAGGAAACTGAGGCACAGAGAAATTAAGTAACTTGCTTAAATTTTGAATTCAGGCAGTCCAGCTCCAGAATTCATTTTTTAACCTCTATTTATCTGACTCCATTCCCCAACATGAATCCTCCAATCCAGGAAGATCTATTCATCCATTTATTCATTCATTCAATCACTCAACCAACAATGACTAAACATATGCCTAGCATAGTAGGGACATTAAGTTAAATTAGATATGTCCCCACTCTTGAGGCCCTTACAGTTTAATAAGGGACACAGGAAAGTACACTTATAAGTATCATGAGAGAATAATATGGAAGCAAAGACACTAAAATAAACTGGTAGTCGATGGTGTGAAGGAGTGTTAGGTAAAGGCATGCAAGAGGGCATAATTCCCAATGGGCGGAGGGAACAGGCCCAATCTGATACACAATCTGATACACTGAATGAATTATGAATACCATAATGCAATAGCATGGCTGGTGTAAAGAGCATATATGAGGGACTGACACAAGTTCAGGGAAGAGAGGTAACCAGAGACCAAGTTAAGAGAGCCTTTTATTGGGAGTTACCATTGTGGCTCAGCAGATTAAGAACCCAACTAATATCCATGAGGATGTGGGATCAATCCCTGGTCTCACTCAATGGGTTAAGTAAGGATCTGGTATTGCCGTGAGTTGCATAGGTTGCAGATTTGGCTCAGATCTTGGTGTTGCTGTGGCTGTGGCATAGCCTGGCAACTGCAGCTCCGGTTCAACCCCTAGCCTGGGAGCTTCCACATGCCACAGGTGTGGCCTTAAAAAAAGGAAAAAAACAAAAACAAACAAACAAAAGAAGAGGGCCTTGTGTGCTATACCAAGGAATTAATTTCCTTCTGAAATACTTCCCTGCCCCCTCTAAAAGCTTAGCCTGCAAAACCCTTCCCAAATGAAACTGAGAATCTCTTCTTTGAGGTCATCCCTGATCAATTCAACCACAAGTGAGCTCCTTAGAAGGCACTAAGAATAGTTTTCACACCTTTAGTTAATTTTTTTATTTAAAGCATTTGAACTCCTTCCCTCCCCCCTTTTCAAATTACATCTTACATATAGCACTAGGATATACATAACAGAGAGAAATTCTGGACAAAGAATGGCCACCTGGCCTGGTTGGTCTCTGCTGCTTCCATCAATAGCCTCCAAGACATTTCTAAGCAACTCTAGAACTCCGTAAAACATCATATTAAAAACATAATTCTATTAAATTTTATTTAAATAGGATGTAATTACTAAATTATATAAACATTTAACTATTTCATTTTATTTAAATAGCAAGTAACAGGAAATTTGAAGTTAGAGGATATGAGTTTGAATCTTGTCTCCTCCATTTACTGGCTGTATTATCCTCGACTAGTCACTTAAAGAGAGCCTCATTTTCTTCACCTGTAAAATGATGAAAATATCATCTATTGAACAGGGCTATTTGGCAGATTACATGAGACATTGTACATGGAAGTACCTAACAAAGAGCAGATTATCAATAAATGCTATAAGCTATAGGATGTGGCATGAGGATCTAAGAAGATGTTGGTAAGGACAGAACCAGAAGATTCACCTCCAACTGTTCCCGGGGTTGCCAAGCACAGTTAAGAACTCTGCAAACTATAACATGCTAGGAGGTCAACCAGATTCTAGAGCAAAAATTAGCAGGTGAATTTTTCTTTCGAAGCAGGAGCTGAAGATCAAAGCAATAATAGTATTTGGTATAGAGGGCAAGAAAAACCTCTCCCTCTAAAACCAAATTCCAATACTGATGGGAGACTGAGAATTTGAGTGTATTCAACTGAGTTACCTCCTTGGGGCTTCATCTGAACGCAAATGCTCTCACCCAAGGACAGACTTGGTCCTTCCCATCTGAGAGGTTTTTACACACCCAGAAAGACAAGTCATATTAGCAAAGGCTTTTCTCTGGTCCCTATTATCTTTCATCCTAAATCATGCCAACTGTGTGACCTGTGGAAGTTGCTTGTCATTGAGTTGGGAAATGTAGGATATGTGACGGAGCTGGGATACTGCCATGAATAAAGATCAAATATTACCCACTTCCCAGTGAGAAAAGAGTGAAATCCTATCAGCCTGAAGGTTTGAGTTTTGAGGCTTTCAGTCAAACTGGGATTGGTGGCAGGGCCATGCCTAAGTGTCAGCACCTACCTGCTGAGCCAACTTTGCAGCTGCTGCAGCCAACCCTGTCTCAATGGAAGCTACCCGGGTCCCCTCACGCACAGGACGGTCCTGCTTCGGCAGAGTTGGGGTCACACGGGCTGCAGAGGGAACAAAATAAAGGCATTTATCTGAATGTCAACCATATTCCAAGAGCCCCCCCAAAGTTGGTCTCATTTGTTTTCCTGCTTCTAGCATTTTACAAAGCCAGATTTTGCTTCTCATTAGGTAAAAAGCTAATTCACAAATGCCCAAAGTATACAAAGTACATGTTAATTAAAGGATAAAAGTTAATTTTCATGAATTGGCATATAAAGTTGTCCATGTTCTACTCCTTACCCACCTCCCCAGCCTTATTTCCACTCCCATAGCCTCAGCTTCTCCAGACAGAATGGCTTCCTTATTATACCTCCAGAACATGTACAGCTCATCCTCTCTCCCCGTGCCTTCAGCCTTACCATCCACACTGCCTGGAGTACCCTCTTTTCGCCACCTCTTCAAAACCTGCCCATTATTCAAAAGTAAGCTGAAATCAATCTTTGATGCAAAACCTCTAGAACCTCTTTGGCTCACACTGACTTCCCCCTCCCTTGAACTTATGATATGTACAAGTCACTTAATATATAGCACATACCATCTTGTCTCATTCTCTAATGCTAACATGTATTATTTTGTCTAAGAACCAGGCCATGAGTTCCTGAAGATCTTCTTGTATAACATTTTTACAATGCTTTAACAATCTTGAATCAAAAAATAATTACTCATCCCACATTTTACATAGGAAGTGTCTTTCAGGATAACCAAACAGTCCCAGATGATGAGGAAAAGCTCTTCTTCAGAGAAGAATGCCAGCTAATAGATGGAGAAGGAATGATAAAATCAGAAAATCACAGGTTTTAAGCTGTAATGAAATAACTGATTCTAGGGAATTGAATATTCACACAGTAACAAAGTATTATATATTACCTCGCAGATTATTTACTAGTCTCAAGAAAAAAACTAGCTTTACAATGGTGAGATCAGGAGACCACCCCCTTAACTGCGTATTAATCTTATTGTCACTAACAGCAAGATGGCCAACTTCACGGGCCTCCTAATGCAATACAATAGGAAATTTATAGCATCACCTGGGAAGTAGTTTTGCTAAAGACCTAACATCAAGTCTAGTCTTTAGGAAAAACATAGATTACAAAAAAGTTAAATAACATGGTGAAAAAACAATCACCCTGTAAGATGACTGGATTGGTTTCATTAAAAACATAATGTCACAAGGAGGCAAACAAACAACTGTCCTATAGGATGTGCTACTGGACAATTATACTACTTTTTATAACAAATGAATAGCATAAAGCAAAAAAGGAAGGGAATGCTCTAAATTAAGACAGACTCAAAAAACATGAGAGCCAAATGCAACGTGGACCGTATTTAGATTCTGATTTAAACAAACATTATAAAAATACCTTTTTGTTAGACAATTAAGGAAATTTGATTATGCACTTGGTATTAGACAACTTGAAGGAATTATCAAATTATTATTAATTTTGTTATGCATGTGGTTATATGAGAAAATGTCTATTTTTTTAGAGATGCATACTAAAGTATAAGGTAGAATGGGGAGGGAATGACACTATCTGGGGTTTGCTTTAGACAGCTTTGAAAAAAAGAAAGTGATAACATGAGTCAAATATGGCAAAATCTTGATAACTGTTGATTCTCAGTGGTGATTGTGGGATTTCACTCTTTAATTAATGAAAAAAGTCAATGTCACAGCAAAAAGGGTGCTGGTGGTATCTGACCTAGATTTAAAGATTCCTTGGTTAGGAGTTCCCATTGTGGCTCGACTAGTATCCATGAAGAATCGGGTTCAATCCTTGGCCTCGCTCAGTGGGTTAAGGATCCGGCGTTGTCATGAGCTGTGGTGTAGGCCAGCAGCTGCAGCTCCAATTTGACCCCTAGCCTGGGAACTTCCATACGCCGCAGGTTCAGCCCTAAAAAAATAAAATAAAATGAAATAAAATAAAAAAAAGAAAGAAAAATTCCTTGGTTAGTTGGCTATTATTATTACTATAAAGGAGATGTTCAGTATACAGATTCTAGAACAGGTAATTCAGGAGGCTGAAGTCCTTTCTTTAAAGGTGATATTTTACTTGTTTAAAAAATGATCAGAAGCACATCCAGCAAAAAAAGTTAATGCACAATTTTCAGTCATGTATCCTTGAGTAACTTTTATATTGTTCTCTATAGTCTTGTTTGTGTGGTGGGTTTTTTTTGTTTGTTATTGTTGTTGTTTTGTTTTTTAGGGCCACATCTGTGGCATATGGAGGTTCCCAGGCTAGGGGCTGAATTGGAGCTGTAGCCACTGGTCTACACCACAGCCACAGCAATGCGGGATCGAAGGTGTGTCTGCAACCTACACCACAGGTCAGGGCAGTGCTGGATCCTGAGCAAGGACAGGGATCGAATCTGCAACCTCATGGTTACTAGTCGGATTCATTTCCCCTGCACCACAACAGGAACTCCCATGTGGTGGTTTTAAAACAAGGCCTCAAATTCCTTGACATTTTTCCTATTGATAGGTGTGAGTCTATGTTCCCTCCAGTTGAATCTGACCAGACTCATTCTCTAATGCTAATGTGTGTTATTTGTAGCCTATAGAATGTGATAGAAGTGAGACTGCATGACTTCTGAGACTAGATCAGAAAAGGCGACTTTAGTTTCTGCATTGCTTCCTAGAACACTCACACTTAGTATGATTGCCTTGAGGCCATCAGGCAGTGAGGAATCTAATCACATGGAGAGGTTACATGTTGGCACTCTGCTTGGTACTTCTAGTGTTAGAATCCTCCCAAACCAGGCACTAGACATGTGAGTTAATGAGACTTCAGATGATTCAAACTCTTGGCCATCCAGCCTTCAAATTTCCCCAGCTGAAGCACCAGACATCATGGTTAGAGACAAGATGTCCCCATTGTGTCCTTTCCAAGTTCCTAACCTGTATCATACATGAGCAAGTTATTGTTTTACTCTGAAAAAAATATTAACCTCCTTGATTATGCCTGAGTTTTGGGGGAAAAAAACCTATAAAAGACATTTTGTAGGGACAGTTGAGAAAATCTGAGTATGGGCTGGGTTATCAGAAGATCTTAGGGAACTATTAACTGTTAAGCAAAACAAAGGTTCAAATTATGTATGTTACATAAGTTCAAATTAAGTATGGTTACGTAGAGGGGCGTTCTTAAGAGATACTGAAGAACTAAGGGGTAAAATACTGTGTTACGATGGCTGCCTATTACTTTGAAGTGGCTCAGCAAAAACTATAGGTAGATATAGATATTGAAGCAAATATAGCAAAATATTACAACTGTAGGACCTAAGTATTGAGAATATGGATGTTTGTGTGCTTTCCTTCTACATTAATGTATGTTTAAAAATTCTCATAAAAATTTTTACATAATAAATGAGATTAAGAGATTATAATAACCAAATAAAATGCATACTCCTTGAATAGATCCTGGTTTAAATAAACAAATTATAAAAGATAATTTTTTTCTCACATTATCATACTCCATCATAAGTGACTAGTTATAGTTCCCAGTGCTATACAGCAGGATCTCATTGCTTATCCATTCCAAAGGCAATAGTTTGCATCTATTAACCCCAAATTCCCAATCCATCCCACTCCCTCACCCTCCTCCTTGGCAACCACAAGTCTGTTCTCCATGCCCATGATTTTCTTTTCTGTGGAAAGGTTCATCTGTGCCATATATCAGATTCCAGATATAAGTGATATCATATGGCATTTGTCTTTCTCTTTCTGACTCACTTCACTTAGTACACATGTATGTGTAACTGGGTCACCTTGCTGTGTAGTAGAAAATTGACAGAACACTGTAAACCAGCTATAATGGAAAAATAAATATCATTATAAAAATAAAAATAAAAAAATAAAAGATAATTTTGGTACAATTAGGGGAAATTTGAATAAGGACTTGGTATTAAATGATATTAGGAAATGTAACTTTACTGCTCCACATTTCTAATTATTGGAGAAATGCAAATCAAAACTATAATGAAGTACTACCTCACACTGGTCAGATGGCCAAAATTAAAAAGTCTATAAATGACAGATGCTTGAGAGGATGTAGAGAAAAGGGAATCCTCCTACACTGTTGGTGGGAATGTAAGTTGGTGCAGCCACTATGGGAAACGATATGGAGTTCCCTCAAAAAACTAAAAATAGAATTACCATATGATCCAGCTATTCCACTCCTGGGCATATATCCAGACAAAACTATAATTCAAAAAGATAACATGCACCTGTATGTTCATAGCAGCATTCACAATAGCCAAGACATGGAAACCACCTAAAGGTCCATCAATAGATGAACTGATAAAGAAGATGTGTGTGGGGGGGGTGTACACACACACATACACACAAAATGGAATTCTACTCAGCCATCAAAAAGAATGAAATAATGTCACTTGCAGCAACATGGACATCATAGTAAGAGAAATCAGAAAGAGAAAAACAAGTACCATATGATATTACTTATATGTGGAATCTAACATATGACAAAAATGAACTTATCTACAAAACAGAAACAGACTCATGGACATAGAGAACAGACTTGTGGTTGCCAAGGAGGAAGGAAAAGTAGTGGAAAGACAGACTGAGAGTTTGAGGTTAGCAGATGCAAACTATTAAATATAGAATGGATAAACAACAAGGTCCTACTGTATAGTACAAAGAACTACATTCAATATCCTGGAATTGATAAGGAAATGGAATAGAATATAAATATTGGAAAATTTTGGAATAGGAATGGAAAAGAATATAAAAAACAATGTGTCACTTTGCTATATAACAAAAATTAACACAACACTGTAAATCAATTATATTTCAATTTTTTAAAATGTTACTTAGGCATCAAATAATGGTACTTTAGTTATGGAAGAAAATGCCATTTTCATTGAGATGCATATTTAGTATGTCATGATGGATGACATCAGCAACAATGGCAAAGTTAAGGACCTCCAAAAATTCACTTCTGAATTAAAACAATGAAAACACTGGCAAAAATTGTCAGAATAAACTTTTTCAGAACTCTGGAAATTAATTAAAAATTTATAGCAACCCAGAAAGCATTTATTTAGGAAAAAGAGCTAAATCACGGTAAAAGCAGTGAGCTTTGAGGCATTTTTAACTTGCCCTAGACCCATTCATTTCTCCCCAGCTCAGTGATAGCCTTGAAAAATAACAACTCACATTCCCTGCAATGTAGGGAGTAGAAAATCAGCTGGAGCTTACTTTGAAAGCCTAGTACTAAAAGCTTCTCCCTGGGGAGCATTTATCAAAAATATTTAAAGGCAAGTGCTCTATGTCACAGCTGCTTAAGGTGAGAGATAACAGTTGTGGCAAACAATAGACCAACTTAAAAGCTGAAAAGGAAAAGTTGAGGAATAAGATATTCACTGGGGGTCAGAAAAACTACCACATATTTCTGGTATTTTGGGGAATCTAGAAAACCATATGCATGCATAGGAGCTATGTGCCTGATTAGGAAACACTTGAGAAATCCTAGGCCCTCACCACTGGCTGACTTTGAGGCTCTGTAAGGCAGGAAGTGAAAGCTAAGGCAGAGTTCAAAATTGCCTGCCTGAGTGCTGAAGACACATCCCAACACGCCCATAGAACCCCTTGTCAAGCACTGGGAGATTTATTGACAGGTATTGAAGGAATGTGTCCAATCATTAGCTGACCACTAAACTAAATTTCTACTTTGGAGACATTTCTGATTTAATTTTGCAAATAAACAAACAATAAGTAGCAACAAAACAAATCCAAGAGAGTGAAGTGGAGAGTATCTGATTTCCAGAATTGCCACATTATTTAAAATGTTGTTTACAAAAAATTAGAAAGTACGTAAAAAAACAAGAAAGGATAGCCACACACAAGGAAAAAGTAATCAATGAAAACTCTCCCTGACTTCCTAAACAAATTTGGACCTACTAGACAAGGTGTTTATACCACCTATTGCTTTTTTAATTTTCTGTCCACATCCACGGCATGCAGAAGTTCCCAGGCCAGGGATCAAACTTGAGCCACAGCAACAACAATGCTGAATCCCTAACAGTTAGGCCACCAGAGAACTCCTATACCACCTATTTCAAAGAGGTTCAAAGAGCTAGAGAAGATAATGTCTAAACAACTAAAGGAGAGTATGAGAATGATGTTTCATCAAATAAAGAATACCAATAAACAGACAGAAACTATAAAAAGGAATCAAATATATATTTTAGAGTTGAAAGGTAACTTAAATGAAAATATTGCTAAAGGGTTTCAAAAGAAGATTTGAACAGGTTGAAGGAAGAATTAGTGACCTTGAAGACAGATCAACTGAGATTATCCAGTCTGATGAGCAGAAAGAAAGAATGAGGAAAATGAGTTAAGCCAAAGGGACCTGTGGGACGTGATCAAATTTACCAATATATGCATATGGGATTCTCAAAAGGAGAGAGAAAAAGATGTAGAAAGAATTCTGAAGAAATAATGGCTGAAGCTTTTTCAAATTTGATTAAAAATTAATCTCCATATCCAAGAAGTTCAACAAACTTCAAGTTAGATAAATTCAAAAAGACTATATGTCATAACCAAAGAGAGGATCTTGAAATCAGCAAAAGAGAAATCATAACGTAAAAAAGATTCTCAGTAAGATTGAGTTCACTGATCATCTGAAATCACGGAGGATAAAAAGCAGTAGATTTATATTCAAAACACAAGAAGAAAATCACTGTCAACCAAGAATTCTAAATCCAGGAGTTCCCATTGTGGCGCAGTGGAAACAAATCTGACTAGGAACCATGAGGTTGCAGGTTCGATCCCCAGCCTCGCTCAGTGGGTTAAGAATCTGGCGTTGCCATGAGCTGTGGTATAGGTCACAGACGCAGCTCAGATCTGGTGTTGCTGTGGCTCTGGCGTAGGCCAGCAACTGCAGCTCTGATTAGACCCCTAGCCTGGGAACCTCCATATGCCATGCATGTGGCCCTAAAAAGACAAAAAGACAAAAAAAAAAAGAAAAAACCAAAAATTCTAAATCCAGCAGAACTATCCTTTGAAAATGGAGAAATAAGGATATTCCCAAATAAACAAAAACAGAGAATTCATTGTTAGCAGGCCTGCCCTATAAGAAATACTAAAGGGAGCTCTTCAGGTTAAAATGGAAGGATACTATACAGTAAATCAAATCCACATGAAGGAAGCACTAGTAGGAGTTCCCACTGTGTCTCAGTGGTAACAAACCTAACTAGTATCCATGAAGATGTGGGTTCAATCCCTGGCCTCACTCAGTGGGTTAAGGATTGGCATTGCTGTGAGCTGTGGTACAGGTTGCAGACATGGCTTAGATCTGATATTACTGTGGCTGTGGCATAGACCAGCAGCTGCAAGTCCAATTTGACTGCTAGCCTGGGAACTTCCATATACTGCAGGTGCAAAGCACTAGTAAAGGCAACTACATAGTTAAATATAAAAGGAAATATAAACATATTTTCATTGTATCTCATTTCTTATCCTAATTAAAATGGCAGCTGCATAATGCAGTGATTATAACACTATGCTCACAGATACAAAATTTATAAAGACATAATCTGTGAGAGTAATGATATAAAGGTTAAAAGGAATGGAACTATATAGGAGCAAAGATCTTGTATACTACTAAAGTTGATATTCATCTGAATTAAAACTGTATGAATTGATATTAATGTTAATCCCCAGGACAATCACTAATAAAATAATTCAAATATATATGGAAAAGAAAAAAATTAAAATGGGACACTAGAAAATAACGATTAAACACAAAAGAAGGCAGTAAAAATGGAAAAACTGAGGAACAAAAAAAAGAGTAAGACAGAGAAAACCAACAGAAAAATGGACAACATAAACCCTACTTTCTCAGTTATTGATTACACTGAATTAAATTCTCCAATTAAAAGGTAGAGATTGGCATTATGGATTAAAATCCATAATCTTACTATATGTTATCTTCAAGACACACACTTCAGATTCATAACTAAACTAATATCAGAAAAAATAGGCTTAATTGTCTAAGGTTAAAACTTGTTATAAGAAAATAAGGACATTTTATAATAATAAAAAGGTCAATTGATCAAGAAGATATGAGAAATATAAACCTATATGCACCTAACAAGAGAGGCCTAAAATACATAAAGCAAAAACTAGCTGAATTGAAGGGATAATCAGATAATTCAACAATAACAATAATGGGGTATTGATGGAGATTTCAATACCCCATTTTTCTCTAATGGATAGGACAATTAGAAGATTAGCAAGGAAACAGAAATGTCATGATGTCCAAAATTTCCCTTAAGAGGCCTTAGGGAAAAAAATAAAGGATGAAATAAATAGAGTAAAATGTTAGTTATTAATCTGGGTGATAAGTATATGTGTATTTATGATACTAATCTCTTTAATTTTGTATATATTTGGACTTTTTCATAACAAGAATTTTTTAAACATAAAGGAAAAAGATTGACTATTAATGTGCTTGTAACCGTGTTAATTTATCATAGCAATATAGCATATTTAACCCTTACAAGGCTAATTTCATCATCCCTGTTTACTCTTTTAAATTAATTTAAAATGAATTCCCCACAAAATTCCATTAGGATTTTGATTTGGGATAAGTGTTAAACATATACATTAATTAAATGACCCTTTACAAATGCCATTCTTTGTAATCAGGCCCATGCTGTACCTTATTTATTCAGGCCTTCTTTTATGTTGCTCAGTAATGTTTTGAAGTTTTCTTCATGTAGGTTTCACACATCTCTTCTTAAGATAATTCTTGGGTACTTTATATAACTATTGTTACTGTCCCCTTTGGTGTATTATGGTTATTACTGATATACGGCAATTCTTGATTCTTGGATATGTGGTTTACATCCAGTGATTATCCAATTTATTGAATTCTCATATTAATTTTAAGTTTTTTGGTTGATTCTCTTGCATTTTCTAATTATACAATCATATCATTTCCTTCACTTGTCAAATACTTATTAAACATTTCCCATGTGTCAGGCACTCTGCAAGTTGCTAAAGATTCAATGATCAACAAAAATAATCATGATTCCCACCCTTAGGGTGCCTCATATCATGACAGTTTGGTCTCAATTTCTAATAGTTACAGTTCTTATTTGTGCTTCATTCCTAATTATGCTGTCTAGAACTTCTACAGCAATGCTAAATAACAGAAGTGATAATGTGTATATTTGTCTTATTCCTGATTTTAATGGGAATATCTTTAGTAGACTGCCTCAATCTTTTAGGTGTTAAGAATCCACTTTGAAAATGTGATAAAAGTTATTATTAGCTTTCTCTCTAGAGAAATATACATGTATATATGCATATACTTACATGAAAAATATAGCAGTGTTAATTATCTGCTCTCTTAATAGGGAAACAATGGATAAGATCACCTTTTAACATAGGAATAGTCATTTTTTTTTAATGTATTTATTTATTTATTTATTTATTTTTAATTTTTTTTTTTTTTTTTGCCTTTTTGTCTTTTGTTGTTGTTGTTGCTATTTCTTGGGCCGCTCCCGCGGCATATGGAGGTTCCCAGGCTAGGGGTCGAATCGGAGCTGTAGCCACCGGCCTACGCCAGAGCCACAGCAACGCAGGATCCGAGCCGCGTCTGCAACCTACACCACAGCTCACGGCAACACCGGATCGTTAACCCACTGAGCAAGGGCAGGGACTGAACCCGCAACCTCATGGTTCCTAGTCGGATTCGTTAACCACTGCGCCACGACAGGAACTCCTGGAATAGTCATATTTTTATGTAGAATGAAGAAAAAGTACCATAAATAAATTACACATATATTTGACTATTTCTTACTCTATAAGAAAGGCATCTGAAAAATCTTGAAGACCTACATGAATAAATGGGCAAAGGTCAGAAACAAAATTTACAAAAGACGAAATTATAATGCTAATACAAACATATAGGATAGGAAATGTCTAACTAAAGAAATGCAAATTATATCAGTGAGATGCTGTTGTTTGCTTACAAATTACCAAAGATCAAAAAATACCATGATAGGGTGTTCCCACTGTGGCGCAGCAGAAACAAATCTGATTAGGAACCATGAGGTTGCGGGTTCAATCCCTTGCCTTGCTCAGTGGGTTAAGGATCCAGTGTTGCCATGAGCTGTGGTGTAGGTTGCAGTGTGGCTGGGATCCCGTGTTGCTGTGGCTGTGGCATAGGCCGGCGGCTACAGCTGCGATTAGACCCCTAGCCTGGGAACATCCATATGCCGCAGGTGCAGCCCTAAAAAGACAGAGAAAAAAAATACCATGATAGAATGTAAACTGGTGCAACACCTACGGAGAACAGTATGGAAATTGCTAACAAAACTAAATATAGAACTACCAAATGATCCAGCAATCCCACTCCTGGGCATATATCCAGAGAAAACTGTAATTCAAAAAAATACATGTGCCCCAATGTTCACTTCAGTGTTATTTACAATAGTTAAGAGATGGAAGCAACCTAAATGTCCTCAAAAGAGGAATGGATAAAGAAGATATGGTACATATATAAATGGAGTATTATTCAGCTATAAAAAATGAAAAATGCCATCTGCAGCAACAACGATGGACCTAGAGATTATTATACTAAGTGAAGTCAGTAAAACACACAAAGACAAATACCATATGACATCACTAATATGTGGAATCTAATTTAAAATGATACAAAAGAACTTACTCACAAAGCAGAAATAGACTCAAAGATTTCAAAACCAATCTTATGGTTACCAAAGTGGAAATGTGGGGGGAGGAGGAGGATAAATTAGAAGGTTGAGATTAACATATATACACACTGCTATATATAAGATAGATAAGTAACAAGGACCTATTGTACTGCACAGGGAAATCTACTTAATATTGTGTAATAACCTACATGGGGAAAATAATCTGAAAAGGAATGGAGATTTGTACATGCAAAACTAATTCACTTTGATGTACACCTGAAACTAATGCAACATTTTATGTCAACTATACTCCAATAAAATTTAATTTTTAAAAAAATGCCAATTTACCCCCACATGAAAAAAAAATCATGATAGTGACTGCTTGTATTCAACCCAGTATCATTCCCCCTTTTTTGCTTACTAATAAAAATTATTTTTTGTGGAACAATAATGTACCTAATTAAAGACTACATTTCCTGGCCTTTCTGGCAGATAATCTTGACCATATGATGCAATTTCAGCCACAAAGACACTTTTTAAAAAGTGGAACTTTTTTTTTTTGCCATACTCATGGCATGTGGAATTTCCCAGGCCAGGGATCGAACCTGTGCCACAGGTGCAGCAATGCCAGATCCTTAACCCACTGCGCCAAAAGGGAACTTCCTAAAAAATGGAACTTAAAACTCCTTGGGGAGGGGTGTTCAGCAGGCCTATTCCTTTTTTCCCTTTGCTCTTCTCTTCTTCCTGACTGCAGCTCAAACCCTTCCACTGGAGGTAAAGCAGCCATCTTGTGACCAAGAATGCCTGAGAGATTCATAGGCAGACACTATTCCTAACTACATGCTCAAACCCATAAAGATTCATAAACAAGTACTCTCACACATGGCTGGTGGGAGTAGAAACTAGTAAAATCTTTCTGGAAAACAATTTGGCAATACATATCAAGAGCTTTTAAAACATTCATATTAACAAGCTGTATTGGCAAGAGTATAGGGAAATAGGCACTCTCATGCTTTGCTTGTGGAGCAATCTCTAACATGTAATTGTTAAGTAAGAAAAACAAAGCATGCTTCCAATTAAGAAAGAGAGGGAAAGAAAATATATACATGTATTTATTTGTATGTGCATATATACAAATATTTCATGCATATCCTTTTATCTATTTGTATATGCACATCTAAAAGGATATGCTTGAAGCCTGGTAACAGTGGATGACTCCGGGTGAGGAACTGGAAGGCTGTGGAACAGGGGTGGGAGGGAGACTTTTCACTGGATATCCTTATATACTTGGCCTTTCAAGAGTTTCATGGGAATCTATCCTAAGTTTATAAACAGAGATACAAATACTTACATATAAAAATGTTCACTCCTGCGGCTCGGATGCCCTGTTGCTGTGGCTGTGGCAGAGGCTGACAGCTGTAGCTCCAATTAGATCCCTAGCCTGGGAACCGCCATAAGTCATGGGTGTGGCCCTAAAAAGCAATTAATTAATTAAAGTGTTCACTGCAAATATTATCACTAATTGTAAAAACTTGGCAATAAGCTAAATGCCTCACATTAGAGAAGTTAGGTAAATCAGGTATATCCATGGAATGTTTTGTAGCCATTAAAATCGTATTTATAAAAATGGCATAGAGACATGCTTAAGATAGAATATTAATTTTAAAGGCCAGATATGTTTACTGGTTTTTAACTTTTGCAGTCAACTTCTAGTCAACATAGAGAATTAATCACAAGACAATGTTAACAACTTTGATCATGCAAAAGTACAGCTTATAGAAGGTTGGAGGAAGGAAGAAAGAATAGCAGCACTAATGTCCAATGTCTATATCTTAGGAAGTGGGTAATCAAGAGAAGAAGAAACAGAGGTTAAGTTGATAAATCAAGAAATGGTGCTATAAACCCTATTATCTAAAGTTTTGGAAGCAACTACCAGAACAATGAAAACTAAGTTTGCCTCTCAGGCATGGGATTGGAAGCAGAGAAAGCAGAGGCAGAAGACCATTGCATTTCATCCTAAACTCCTTTGCACTATTTTATTTGCTACCAGATATACACATTATTTTGATTAAAAGACATTTTTTTTTGGCTGTGTCCATGGCATGAGGAAGTTCCCAGGCCAGGGATCAAACCCTCCCCACAGCAGTGACCCAAGTCACTGCAGTGACAACACTGGATCCTTAACCCACTGCACCACCAGGGAACTCCTAAAAGGTAAAAAAAATGTTAAAGTTGGCTATATGACTGTGATTTCTGCCATAAAAAGAAAAATGCATAGGAAAAAAAGACTAGGAGGAAACACATCAAAACATTAAGAGTGGTTGCTTCTGGGTGGAAGAATAATGCATGATATCTTCTTTACACTTTCCTCTATTTTCTGTATTTTTCCATATTTTCTATTATTAATCAGCCAGAATGTATAGAAGAAAATAAAATCAGAAAATAGGCCTGAAGAAAGAAAAAAATATTTACTTGATTGACTCACTAAGAGAACACTTCCAAGGACTGCCCTGTCATCACACTCCCCCAATCCCAAGCAAATACTAGAAAGGCCAAATAAGGCTGGATGTGGACAGTGGGCCTTTTAATTCCTGGGGAACCACAGTGGTACTGTGATGCCAGCACCCTCTGTGGCAGACTATTGCAGTAATGGCTCTCAATTTGCTCAAGTGTCCTTACATGCACAGGAGGATTTTGCAGTTCCCACTCTCAAGAGATAGAATCTATCTCGCCATTCCTGGAATTGGCTTGGCCATGTAACCTGCTTTGGTCAATGGGACAATATAAAATATGACATGCAGAGGCTTGAAAAGTGCTTGCACATTGAAGCTTGTCCTATCTTGCTGTTGGACACCCTTCTGCTACCTTGTGAAAATGCTTAGGCTGGTCTCCTGGTGGGTGAAAGACCATATATAAAAAGACCCAAGCCACCCCAAATTTAGTCCCAGACCCAAGGGAGACTTTCTTAGACCATCCAGCCCTAGGCAATCTGGTTCAGACTAGAATAACGACTCAACCAACTGAAAGAATCATGAGAAATGATCAACTGTTTTGTAAGGCACTAAGTTTGGGGTAGTTTGATAAGCAGCAAAAGCTAACTGACATACCCAGCCAGTGAGACAAATAAAATTCATTATCCTCTGAATTCTATATTCAACTCAATAATCATTCTTCCTTATTTCCTCAGAGATGGCATCTCAGCCAGTACAGGTGACAATCTAAGGAGTCTTAGGCTTTGTAGAGCTCAACAGTTGGCAGAATTTTCCTCCACTGACAACATGATTATTGCCAAAGGGCCTGGATGATGGTAGTAGAATGTTCTCAGGAGTCTTAGACTGCTTGTTGAAGTCTGCTCAAGGACTTTTCTTTTTATCTTAAGCCATATAATATCAAAAGCAACATACTCCATTATCTCTGGTTTTGCTGATCTGAGTGCATGAACTGTATCTTATTGACCATTTTTGCTCCAACACGTAACATGGTACCCGGCACACAGTAGGCACTCATCAAATGTTTGCTGAATAAACAAATGAATGACTGAATCATATCTTCCTATATTAAATATCCCACTTACCCCAGTCTATTTTTCCCCCAACCATCCCCACAGAGTTTAAGGACAGAATACTAGATCACCTTTAGGACTCCATGGAGCATCATCTGAATTCTTCTTTTTCTTGGGTCGAGATTTCAAAGCAGGATCATCGTCGTCTGACTCCAGAGAAGGGTAAACTGCAGTGAGAGGGAAAATCAGGATAAACTGAGATCTTATCCAGAAGGATTACAACAGAAATGATACCTACTGGGAGTTCCCTTCATGGCTCAGCAGTTAATGAACTTGACTAGGATCCATGAAGATGCCAGTTCAATCCCTGGCCTCGCTCAGTGGGTTAAGGACCTGGCATTCTGGCATTGCTGTGAGCTGTGGTGTAGGTTGCAGACATGGCTCAGATCCCACTTCGTTGTGGCTGTGGCACAGGCTGGCAGCTGTAGCTCCAATTGGACCCCTAGCCTGGGAACTTCCATATGCTGCAGGTACGGCCCTAAAAAGAAAAAAAAAAAGAAAAAAGAAATGATACCTACCTGAGCTCCTCTCCTTCCCCTACAACTGGACCCTTTCCTTAATCCATACTCTACTGCAGGAATTCCTGAATATGCCACATACTTTTCATGTCTTTCTACTTTTGCACCCTTGCTGCAGATGTCCCTCTCCAAGCATCACCTAACTCTGATTTCACTCACTCAATATCCATTTAGCAAGTAAATTCATGAGTTAATGACCCTACAAAATTCAGCTTTAGATTCACTTCCAAAAGAAGCCTTCCCTCTCCTCTTAATCTCATTCCGATGCCTCCTCAACTCTCCATAGTATCCTGTGCATACCTCTACTGGTATTGTTATAGAAATTAAGAGATAACTAGTAAATCTGTCACCCTCAATTTATTGTGAGGGCAAGGACATGTATTACTTGATTTTAAACTACGGAAGCCAAACACAATGCAGAGTAGGTGCTCAGGGTTTGCTGAATTAATAGAAAAAGAAATGGTACACATATTCACACAAAGGGAGCAAAAAAACCACTTAGGCTAAATGGAAACATTACTGGAATTGAATGATGTGAATGATAAAACACACATATACAAGTATCTCATCCTATACAAATACATACAAACATCCAGTTTTATCATATACTTGCAACATCTACATGATTTAATGGGAAGATCTAAAAAGGTCCTACTGATGAGGTCAAACCATGCTGCTGCTAAACCTAAAAGAGAAGCAAAGTGAGAGTAAAAATTTCCTCCTAATGACTACTTCCATCCTCCTTAAAGATCAGCTTCAAATTTATCTAGAATTTTACTTCATTAGAGAGATCCAATCTCTCACTGTAGGAAAATGAATGCTTTTTTTCAGGTCTTCCTCCTTGAACAAAGAAGTAAAAACTCTGCCTCCTGACTCATTAAAAAAATTTTTTATAAGAAGGGTCATTAATTGTTCCTAGAAAGAAATGACTACTGGAAGCAGAGTTCTTTAAAAAAGGTCCCTTCCCTACTACCCTAATGGCCGCCAATGTTATTTTGTTGAGTTTGAAAGGTTTTTCCACCTAAAGGGAAGAAAAAGTATGGTATAGTAGAAAGACCTTGAATCTCAGGATCAATTACTTTGAAATCCTGGACTGACCCACTAGCTTTGTAGCCTAGGAGAAATTCTGTAAGAAATTCTACCTTCTCTCATAAAATTGAAATAATAGAGGCTACTTCTTTGTAAAGTTCTAAGGATTGAGAGATAATATGTATAAAGTAACATACAAACATTATAAGTTTCATGTCTTATTGAAGATGGAATAAGATGTAGATAGTAATTAATTCTAGATATTTAAAGGAAATGCAAGTTAAATATGCATTACTAAAAATGTAAGAGTGAGAGGAGTAATGTCCCTCTGAAAAATGATGGAGTTGGGAGCTCCAAGGATCTGTCCCAACACTGAAACAGCAATTAAGCTGTCAAAAACTGTAAATCAACTTTTGGGGTCTCAAGAATCCAATTAAAAACTCAGAACAACTGCACCCATGGCATATGGAGGTTCCCAGGCTAGGGGTCTAATTGGAACTGTTGCTGTTGGTCTATGCCAGAGCCACAGCAACACCAGATCCGAGCTGCATTTGCCACCTACATCATAGCCACGGCAATGCCAGATCCTTAACCCACTGAGCAAGGCCAGGGATCGAACCCACAACCTCATGGTTCCTAGTTGGATTTGTTTCTGCTGCACCACGACAGGAACGCCTGATTTTTTTCTTTTGTCTACTCACAATCTGCTATTGAATCCCTCTAGTGAATCTTTTATTCAAGCCATTGTACTTTTCAGCTCCAAAATTTCAAAATTCCAAAGTTTGGTTTGGGTTTTTGTTTTGTTTTTTGTTTGTTTGCTTGTTTAGGGCCGCACCCATGGCATATGGAAATTCCTGGGCTAGGAGTCAAATCAGAGCTGCAGCTGCTGGCCTGTGCCACAGTCACAGCAACATGGGATCTGAGCAGCATCTGTGTCTTACATCACAGCTCATGGCAACACTGGATCCTTAACCCACTGAGCAAGGCCAGGGATCAAACCTACATCCTCATGGATACTAGTCAAGTTCATTACCCCTGAGCTGCGATGGGAACTCCCCATTTGGTTTCTTTTTATATTTTCTGTTTCCTTATTGATACTCTCTTTTTTATGGAGACATGGTCTCTTTTACAATATTTAAGTAAGACAGTTGGTTTAAAGTCTTTGTATAGTAAGTCAAATGTCTGGGCTTCCTCATGAACAATTTTTATCAATTTTTTTTCCCTGTAAATGTGGCATACTTTCCTGTTTCTTTGCACGCCTCATAATTTTTTGTTGTTGAAACCTAGACATTTTGAATATTATAATGTGATACCTCTGTAAGTCATATTTTCCTTCCTCTCCAGAGTTTGCTGTTTTTGCTTATTGTGAGCTACAGTTATCCATTTAATGACTTTCCAAATGATTTTTTTGCAAAGGCTGTATTCCTTGTTGTGTGTGGTCACTGAAGTGTCCATTTCATTGCCTCATTTCCTGAGAGATTTCCTGAGAGTTTTCCTTAAATGGCTTATTAAGCAGGCTTTTTCTTTGTTAAGCATTCCCTTTGTTGTTCTAAGTTTTTAATTGGATTCTTGAGACCCCAAAAGTTGATTTACAGTTTTTGACAGCTTAATTGCTGTTTCAGTGTTGGGACAGATCCTTGGAGCTCCCAACTCCATCATTTTTCAGAGGGACATTACTCCTCTCACTCTTACATTTTTAGTAATGCATATTTAACTTGCATTTCCTTTAAATATCTAGAATTAATTACTATCTACATCTTATTCCATCTTCAATAAGACATGAAACTTATAATGTTTGTATGTTACTTTATACATATTATCTCTCAATCCTTAGAACTTTACAAAGAAGTAGCCTCTATTATTTCAATTTTATGAGAGAAGGTAGAATTTCTTACAGAATTTCTCCTAGGCTACAAAGCTAGTGGGTCAGTCCAGGATTTCAAAGTAATTGATCCTGAGATTCAAGGTCTTTCTACCATACCATACTTTTTCTTCCCTTTAGGTGGAAAAACCTTTTTAAAAGACAAAAACAAACGACAAAAAAAAAAAAGAAAGAAAAAAATCATCAAACATGGAGAAAAAAATTATCCAATCTGATGAGCAGAAAGAATAAAGAAAAATGAACAGAGGCAAAGGAACCTTTGGGACACTATCAACCTTACCAACATATTCATATGGGAATGCCAGAAGGAGAGGAAAGTTAAAAAAAGGGCGGGGGGCAGAAAGGCTATATGAAGATACAATGGTACAATGGTCAAAAACTTTCCAAGTTTTATAGAATACATGAAAACATATATCTAAGAAACTCAACATATTCCAAATAACTCAGAGATCTATACTGAGACACATTATATTCAAATTTTCAACAGACAAAGACAAAAGGAAGAGAGGATCTTGAAAGCAGCAAGACAGAAACAACTTGTCATCTACAAAGGATCCACAATAAGATTAACAACCAACCATCATCAGAAACAATGGAGGCCAGAAGGCAGTGGGATTATATATTTAAAGTGTTAAAAGGAAAAAACTGTCAATCAAGAATATATCTGACAAAACTATTCTTCAAAAATGAAGGCAAATTAAGAGATTCTCAAGTAAACAAAGGCTGAGGTAGCTCATCATTAGTAAACTTGCCCTTTAAGAAAAGTTAAAGAGAGTTGTTGAGGCTGAAGTGAAAGGACATTAGAGCATATAAAAACACCAGTAAAAGCAACTACAGAGGTAAATATAAAAGTCAGGATTGTTGTATTTGTAGTTTCTAACTCCTCATTTTGTTTTCTATGTGATTTTAATTTACAATGCATAAAACAATCAATAACTATAAATCTGTATCTATAGGAACTCAATGTTTAAAGATGTAATCTATGATAAAGATCACACACATAGGGTGGGAGAGATGTATAGGAGCAGAGTCTTTGTATGATGTGGAAGACAGATGATATTTATTCAAAATAGACTTTATAAAGTTAGGATATAGAGCCCCTAGTGGCTCAGCGGGTTAAGGATCCAGTGTCGTCACTGCTGTGCTTCGGGTACCTGCTGTAGGGTGTGTTTGATCCCTGGTCTGGGAACTTCTGCATGCCATGGGCACAATTAATTAATTAATTAATTAAGCTAGGATGTTAACTGTAATCCCCAGAGTAGCCACTATAAAAAGTATAAAACATATGAAAAAGAAATAAGTGAGTCAATTTGATATGCTACCCCCTCCCAAATAAATTAAACAAAAGAAATCAGTAACTTAGGAACTGAGGAACAAAAAAGATAAGACATTGAAAACCAAATAACAAAATAGCATAAGTCCTTCCTTATCAGTAATCACCTTTAAATGTAAATGGATTAAATTCAACCTTCAAAAGCAAAGAAAGGTATACTGACTAAAAACATGATTCAGGAGTTCCCGTAGTGGCACAGTGGTTAACGAATCCGACTAGGAACCATGAGGTTGCGGGTTCGGTCCCTGGCCTTGCTCAGTGGGTTAATGATCCGGCGTTGCCGTGAGCTGTGGTGTAGGTTGCAGACGCGGCTCAGATCCTGCGTTGCTGTGGCTCTGGCGTAGGCCGGTGGCTACAGCTCTGATTTGACCCCTAGCCTGGGAACCTCCATATGCCGCGGGAGCGGCCCAAGAAATAGCAACAACAACAACAACAAAAGACAAAAGACAAAAAAAAAAAAAAAAACATGATTCAACTGTATATTATGTATGAGAGACTCACATTAGGTCCAAAGAAACAACTACACTGAAAGTGAAAGCATGGGAAAAGACATCCATGCAAATAGTAACCAAAAAAAGAGAGCTAGGGCTATACTAGGCTATACTAATATCCGACAAAAGAGAATTTAATGGCAAAGTTGTTACAGGATGTAAAGAAGGGTATTACATAGTAATAAAAGGATAAAAGGGTCATTCAATCAGAACACATAAAGCAAATATTGATAGAACTGAAGGGAGAAACTGTTCTACAATAATAGAGACTTCAATATCTCACTTTCAATAGTGAATAAGACATCCACACAGAAGATCAATAAGGAAATGGAATACTTGAAGAACACATAAACCAACTAGACCTAATAAACATATATAGAAAACTTGAAAACTTCAGGAGTTCCCTGGTGGCTCAGTGGGTAATGGATCCAGCATTGTCACTGCTGTTCATTGCTGTGGCATGGGTCTGATCCCTGGCCTGGGAGCTTCTATATGCTCCAACCAAAACAAAAAAAAATAAAACAAACAAAAACTTTACCTGGAAAACAGCATAATACACATTTTTCTCAAGTACATGTGGAACATTCTCTAGGATAGACCATGCTTTAGCATACAAAACAAAGTCTCAAAAAATTTTAAGAGAATGAAATCATATAAAGTATCTTCTCCAAAAACAATGGAATAAAACTAGAAATCAGTAACAGAACTGGAAAATTCATAAATAGGTAGAAATGAAACAAAATATTCTGAAAATAATCAAACAGATCAGAGAATAAAATCAAGAATGTGATTAGAAAAACTTTGAAATGAATGAACACCAAAACAAAACATACCAAAGCTATGGGATGCAGCAAAAGCAGTGCTCAGAGAGGCATTTATACATGTAAATACATACCTTATAAAAAAAGAAGAAAGATTTCAAACCAGTAATCTAACTTTACACCTTAAGAAAACAGAAAAAGAACAAACCAAACCTGAAGCTAACAGAAGAAAGGAAATAACAAAGACTTAGGCAGAGATAAATGAAATAGAGAAAAGAAAGACAATAAATAAAATCAACAAAATCAAAATTTGGTTCTTTGAAAGAAGATCAAGAAAATAGCCAGGAATTCCCGTTGTGGCTCAGTGGTTAATGAACCTGACAAGTATCCATGAGGATGTGGGTTTGATCCCTGGCCTCCAACTGGCCCCCTAGCCTGGGAAACTCTATGTGCCATGGGTGAGGCCCTAAAAAGACAAAAAAAAGAAAGAAAGAAAAGAAAATAGTTAAATACTTAGCCAAACTAATAAAGAAGAAGAAAGAGAACATATAGACATCTAAAATGAAAAATGAAAGTGGGAACATTACTGCAGAATTTACAGAAATAAAATGAATTATAAGAAATGACTATGGGAGTTCCTGTCATGGCTCAGTGGTTAGCAAATCCAACTAGGAACCATGAAGTTGCGGGTTCGATCCCTGGCCTCGCTCAGTGGGTTATGGATCTGGTGTTGCCGTGAGATGTGGTTTAGGTGGCAGACGCAGCTCAGATCTGGCATTGCTGTGGCTGTGGTGCAGGCTGGTGGCTACAGCTCCAATTAGACCCCTAGCCTGGGAACCTCCATGTGTTGCGGGTACAGGCCTAGAGAAAAGACAAAAGCAAAAAACAAACAAACAAACAAAAAACCAACAAAGAATTGACTATGGAGAAATTCCTAGAAGCATATGAACTAAACTGACTGAAGAAGAAATGGAAAATCTCAACTAGTCTATAACACGTACAGAGATTGAAGTAGAAATCAAAAAGCATCCAACAAAGAAAAGTTCAGGACCAGATGGCTTCACTGGTGATTTCTACCAAAAAATAGAAAAACAGAGAAGAGAATACATGTTAATTATTTCTACAAGGCCCTAATACCAAAGCCAGAAAAAGATACTATAGGGAAAGGAAACCACAGACAATATGCTTTATGAATATTGACGTAAAAATCCTCAACGAAATACTAGCAAACCAAATTCAGCAGCTTATTAAAAGGATTATACACCATGACCAACAGGGATGTACCATGTACATAGATTAGAAGATTCAATATATCTAAGGTGACAATTCTCTTGCAGTCCTTGTGTAAAAAAGTTTGGTGGTTCCTCAAAGAATTAAACATAGAATTACCATATGACCCAGCAATTCTACTCCTAGGTATATGCCCAAGAAAAATGAAGAAAACATGTATACAAATGTCTACATCAGCATTATTCATAATAGCCAATAGGTGAAAATAACTCAAATGCCTATTAGTAGATGAATGGATAAACAAACTGTGGTATAGCCATACAATGTAATACTACTCAACTATAAAAAGAAACAAAATAACAATAGATCTTGTAACTTGGATAAACCTTAAAAATATTATGGTAAGTGAGAAAAGCCAGACACAAAAGGTCACATACTATATGATTACTTTTATATGACATATCCATAATAAACCCATATGAACAGAAAGCATATTGGTGGTTAGCAGGGGATGGGGGGGACATAGGTAACAATTATTAATGGATCCAGTATATTTTTCTGGGGCCATGAAAATGTCATAGAAACAGAGAGAGGTGGTGAAGTATACACTTTAAAATGTTTAATTACATGTAATATGAATTTCATCTCTGTAAAAATATAAAGATTACAATCCTCTCTGCATTGATTTATATATTTTAACTTAATTCCAATCAAAGTCCTAGCAGAAGTTTTGTGGATTCAGACAAACTGATTCTAAAATTTATATGGAGTAATGATAACTTGATCCCCTTGCTGTACAGTGGGGGAAAAAAAAAGAATGTGAAATGAGAAAAAAAAAAAACCTAAAAAAAAATAAAAATGAATGAAACAATTCAGAAATAGATCCACACAAATATGGCCAATTGATCTTTGACCAAAGTACAAATGCAAGTCAATAGAAAAATAGAAACAGTGAACTTCAACCTAAACATAATACTGTAAAAATTTAGTCAAAATGGATCATGCATAGAAATGTAAAACCTAAAACCTAAAACTGTAAAATTTTTAGGTGAAGAAAAGGAGGAAATTATGACCTGAGTTTACACAAAGAATTGTTACTTAGCAAATAATGCCATTTGCAGCAACATGGTTGGACCTAGAGATTATCATACTAAGTGAAGTCAAAGACAATTAATATATGAGATTCTAACATGTAGAATCTCATTAAAATGATATAAAAGAACTTATTCACAAAACAGAAACAACTCAAAGATTTCAAAACCAGACTTATGGTTACCAAAGGGTAACCTCCCACTGGTGGGAGGGATAAATTAGGAGGTTGTGATTAACATATACACACTACTATATATAAAATAGATAAATAACAAGGACCTACTAAATAGCACAGGGAAATCTACTCAATACTCTCATAACCTATATGAGAAAAGAATCTGAAAAAGAGACACATGTATATGCATAACTGATTCACGTCGCTGTATACCTGAAACACGACATTTTAAATCAACTATACTCCAATAAAATCTTTTTTAAAAGAGCTGTTAAGTAAGACAATAAAAGCATAAGCCATAAAAGATAAAACTGATAAATTGGACTTTCTAGAAAGTGAAAGTGTTTATGCTATGAAAAAAAATGTTAAGAGAATAAAAGATAAACTAAAGATTGGGAGAAAATATTTACAAATCACATATCTGACAAGAGACTTGAATTCAGACCATATAAAGAACTTTCAAAGTTCAATAGTTAAGGAACAACCCAATTTTTAAAAAGGTAGTAGTTGTCCAAACAATCTTTTTAAAGACATTTCAAAAAAGAGTATATTTGTATGAGTGGCAAATAAATGCACAAAAAGATGTTCAACATCATTAGCCATTAGATGAGCCACTAAATGAGTTATCACTATATATTTATTAGGATGGCTATTTTTTGTTTGTCTGTTTAGGGTCATACCCACAGCATATGGAAGTTCCCAGGCTAGGGGTCGAATTGGAGCTATAGCTGCCGGCCTACACCACAGCCACAGCAATGCCACATGTGCAACCTACACCACAGCTTACAGAAACTTTAACCCACAGAGCAGGTCCAGGGATCAAACCTGCATCCTCATGGATATCAGCTGGGTTCTTTACCACTGAGCCGTAACAGGAACTTCCAGGATGGCTATTTTCAGTATACCGACAATACGAAGTGCTTAATGAGTATGTGGAGCAACTGGAACTCTCACACATTGCTGATGGGAATATAAAATGGAACAATCACTCTGGAAAACAGTTTGGCAGTTCCAATACAGTTAAAGCATCCATTGCCCACACAGTTCAGGAATCCCATTCCTAGGTATTTACTCTAGAGAAATAAAAACTCATGTTCGCACAAAAGCCTGTTCACAGCAGTTCAATTTATAATCACCCAAAGCTTTAAACAATTGAAATATCCTTCAATGGGTAAATGGATAAAGAAACTGGTAGGTCCATACAATGGAATACTACTCTTCAATAAAAGGAACAAGGTATTGATATGCAACAACATGGATGAATCTTTTTTTTTTTTTTTTTGTCTTTGTAGGACTGCACCTGTGGCATATGGAAGTTCCCAGACTAACTCTGAGTCAAATTGGAGCTATAGCTGCTGGCCTATGCTACAGCCACAGCAGCACCAGATCTGAGCCACATTTGTAACCTACACCATAGCTCACGGCAATGGCGGATCCTTAACCCACTGAGCAAGGCCAGGGATCGAACTCACGTCCTCATGGACACTAGTCAGGTTAGTGCCACAATGGGAACTCAATGGATGAATCTTAATGGCATTATTCTGAGTACAAGATGTCAGTCTCAAAATATTACATACTATATAATTCCATTTATATGATACTCTGGCAAAGGCAAAACCACAGTAATGGAGAATAATGACTGCCAGGAGTTAAGGGTGGAGGGAAGGTATGACTAGTAAGGAGTAACATATGGGACTTTCTGGGGTGGTTCTGTGTTCTAGTCATTGTGGTAGTGGTTACAAGAATCTAAGTGTGTATACAGCAACAAAGCCAGTTTTACCTAATGTTAATTTTAAAAATCCTTTTTCAAATGGGAAGACAAACTGAAAATAAATGAACATGGAGTTCCTGTTGTGGCTCAGTGGTTAACGAACCCGACTAGCATCCATGAGGACGTGGGTTCAGTCCCTGGCCTTGCTCAGTGGGTTAAGGATCCGGCACTGATGTGAGCCGTGGTGTAGGTCACAGATGCAGCTCGGATCCCGTGTTGCTGTGGCTGTGACATAGGCTGGTGGCTACAGCTCCGACTGGACCTTCACCCTAACCTCCACATGCTGCAATTGAGGCCCTAAAAAGACAAGAAAAGAAAAGAAATGAAGAAAGCTTTCAATTGGAGATGTTGTACAAAGAATATTAAGGAATAAAACCAAACCAGAAATTAATAGTTAATAAATAGCAAACACTAGAGATAATTAGTACATCATCAAATAAAAAACAGCTAGACAAACTACAGTTAAAGACCACAATCAAATACAGCTAATTCAACTCAAAATCAGTAATTCTATTAATGCTAAATCACCATTAGCAAATTAACAGAAAAACTATGTGCTTATATCAAAAGAAGCCAAAAAAATTTTTGATAAAACCTAATTCTACTCCTGATTTTATTTTATTTTATTTTTTTGTCTTTTTTGCTATTTCTTTGGGCCGCTCCCACGGCATATGGAGGTTCCCAGGCTAGGGGTCGAATCGGAGCTGTAGCCGCCAAGCCTACGCAGGGGCCACAGCAACGCCGGATCCGAGCCGCGTCTGCAACCTACACCACAGCTCACGGCAATGCCGGATCGTTAACCCACTGAGCAAGGGCAGGGACCGAACCCGCAACCTCGTGGTTCCTAGTCGGATTCATTAGCCACTGCGCCACGACGGGAACTCCCTACTCCTGATTTTAAAACCTCTCAAACTACAGAGACTCCCTTAAACTTCATGAGCACAGTCTATCACAGACCTACATATTAAGTGGACAAACACTATCACCATTAGCTTTAAAGTCAGAAACAACACAAGGATGCCCCCTAACACCATTACTACTCAGCAGTGTAATAAAACTAGAAAAATCTAGAGGTATGAGTGCCAGAAAGAGGATGTTGTAGGCTAACTGTATCCCCCTCAAAATTTGGATATTGATTTCCTAACCTCCAGTACTTCAAAATATGACTGTATTTGGAGAGCAAGCTTTTACAGAAGTAATTCAGTTAAAATAAGGCCACTGGGATGGGTCCTAATCCAACCTGACTGGTGTCTTTTTAAGAAAACATCAGAATATACAGGGGACACCAAGGCACACGTGCACAAAGGGATGACCAAGTGAAAAGGCAGCAAGAGGGAGGTCGTCTGCAAGGCAGGAGAGGCCTCAGGAGAAATCAATCCTGCTAGTACTTTGATCTTTGATTTTTAGCCTCCAGAACCATGAAAAAATTAATTTCTATTGTTTAAGCCAACCAGTCTATGGTATTTTGTTATGGCAGCTCCATCAAACTAAGATAGGGGACATAGATCATCTACCTCAAGGGTCCAAGACAATTAAGTGAAAAACTAACAGCTATTAGGAGGCAATTTTGGATTGTAAGGCAACCCAACACAGGACTAATATAGAAAAATTAATTATTTTCCTGCATACCAGCAACAGCCAATTGGAAAATATAATAGACAAAAAGATGTCATTTCAAACTACAAAGTAAAATACCTAGTAATAAACTGAAAAGATAAACTGAAGAAGAGATATACAAGAAAGCCTGAATAAATTGAGAGACCATGTTTGAAGACAGAAGGAAAAGATCATGACTGCTCAAAGGTAAATGGCAGAATGATAGCAATGTCATCTAGAAGTTGCAGTGGTTCAAAGGTAATTTTCCCTGGCACATTGTTTTTAACCAGTAAGTGGTGAGTTTTCTCACGTGTCAGAAAAAAAGCCTTATTTACATATGAAGACTGACATACAAAAGCTAAAAATCCTGCAATAGCGCCTCCTGTCAGCGGAAAGACAAACGGCTTTGTTTTCTACAAAATTAAGCTCTGGTGGGAAAGGAGGATGAAGTTGTGAAGACACTTCCCCCTGTGTAAAAAACAACAACAAAAGACTGGAGACGACTAGGCTCTGGATCAGATTTTAATTTGATGAAGCTGGTGTCTATCTTAAGCAAATGTCCTCAAAAACCTACATCTGGAAGGAGGAAGCCTGAGCCCAGGCAGAGTTTAAGGCTACAAAGGATCCAGTGACTACAACGCTAGGTGCAAATGCCAATGGGCTCTAACTCTGCAAGGATTATTATTAGGGCTATTGTTATCTGGGCCAGTGTTTTGGCTTCAAAGCTACACAGATTTTTGAGGGGTGTGCCCCTAATTTCTTTTTTTTTAAGCCTTATTATTTATACTGTGCACATTTTCAGCATGTTTTTCAAAAATGCTATATCAAAAGGCTCTGATAAAGGATGTCAGTCTCCATTAATCTATAAATGCCATGCAATCCTAGTAGGATTTTTTTTTTGTCTTTTTGTCTTCTCTAGGGCTGCTCCCGTGGCACATGGAGGTTCCCAGGCCAAGGGTCTAACTGGAGCTGTAGCTGCTGACCTATGCCAGACCCACAGCAACACGGGATCCGAGCTGCATCTGTGACCTACACCACAGCTCACCGCAACACTGGATCCTCAACCCACTGAGCAAGGCCAGGGATTGAACCCACAACTTCAAGGTTCCTAGTTGGATTCGTTAACCACTGAGCCACAACAGGAACTCCCCAGTAGGATTTTTCATGGAAAGTGACAAGTTGATTCTATAATCCATCTGGACTAGAAAAAGCACAATAATGGATTAGAAATTCTGGAAAAATAAGAAGTAGGTGGGTATACCGTTAAACTGCCATTCTAGTGTTGCTGGGCAAAGCAGGGAGAGGGAAACAGACAGAGGTTGAGTTTGAGGTTTTTTTCACAGGTAGGACTAATTAGACCAGGTCTAGATGTCTTGGTTATACATCAAAGTGATTGCCTGCTGAAGGTAGGATAGGTAGCCAGGGAAATCTGGCATGCCCTTAAGACCAATCACCACTCAATGCAGAGATGATGGGCTTGCTTGACATCTGTGTCCAAAACAAGTTCTACAAAGGGGACTTGCCCTACCAGACACAAGGCCTACAGTCACTAACCTACAAGGTACTGTCACAGGAATGGATAAATTAGTTTTATGGAACAGGATGATATTAATAGTATCTAACACACAGTACTTACTATGTGCTGGATGGACAATGTTCTAAGTGCTTTATGTATAATTCATTTAATCTTCACAACAAGCTATGAAGTACATACTATTATCACAGAGAGGTTAACTAGTTTGCCCAAGGTCATATAGCTACTAAGAAACAGTGCTGGGAATAGAGTAGAGAAACGAATCCACATATATACGGGAACTTACTTTAAGACAGAAGTGGAGTTTTGGATTAGGGAAGTAACTGATGAACTAGTCAATAAATGGTATCGGGGGAAATGACTATCCGTGAAGAAAAAAATAAAGTTAGATTCTTACCTACCACAATTCATAAAACTTAATTCCAGAAAAGAACTGAAATTTTAACTTGTATACAAGTTTTAGGTGAAAATAAAGTATTCTTACACAAAACATAAATTTAAAAAGTTGATAAAGATGACTAGGTTAAAATTAAAATCTTCTACACACTAAAATAAGCATTAAGTAGAATTAATACTTTTACTTAAAAGTAAAACTATTAAGTAAAATTAAATCAAGCAACAAACTAAAGAAAATATTTTTCACCATGATCACGTAGGATTTATTCTAGGGATGCAATGATTCTTCAATATCTGCAAATCTATCAATGTGATACACCACATTGACAAATTGAAGAATAAAAACCATGTGATCCTCTCAATAGATGCAGAAAAGGCTTTTGACAAAATTCAACACCCGTTTCTGATAAAAACTCTCCAGAAAGTGGGGGATAGAGGGAACCTACCTCAACATAATAAAAAACATATATGAAAAACCCATAGCTAACATCATTCTCACGCTGAAAAATTGAAAACATTCCTACTAAGATCAGGAACAAGACAAGGATGTCTACTTTCATCACTATTATTCAACATAGTTTTGGAAGTCCTAGCCACAGCAATCAGAGAAGAAAAAGAAATAAAAGGAATCCAAATTGGAAAAGAAGTAAAACTATCACTGTTTGCAGATGACATACTTAGAAAACCCTAAAGACAGCACCAGAAAACTGTTAGAACTCATCAATGAATTTGGCAAAGTTGCAGGCTACAAAACTAATACAGAGAAATCAACTGCAATTCTATATACTAATAATGAAAGATCAGAAAGAGAAATCAGAGAAACCATCCCATCTACAATCAAATGAAAAAGAATAAAATACCTAGGAATAGACCCACCTAAAGAGACAAAAGACTCTGAAAATTACAAAAAATTTTTTTCTTTTGTCATTTTTTTTTAGGGCCACACCTACAGCATATGGAGGTTCCCAGGCTAGGGGTCCAATCAGAGCTGTTGCTGCCAGCCTATGCCAGAGCCACAGCAATGACAGATTCGAGTCGCGTCTGTGACCTACACCACAGCTCACAGCAACACCAGATCCTTAACCCACTGAGCAAGGCCAGGGATCGAACCCACAACCTTATGGTTCCTAGTTGGATTCGTTTCCACTGTGCAATGACGGGAACTCCTTTTTTTTCTTAATTACTCTTTTTTATTTTATTTTATTTTATTTTATTGTCTTTTTAGGGCTGCACCTGCGGCATATGGAGGTTCCCAGGCTAGGGGTCTAATCAGAGCTATAGCTGCTGGCCTATACCACAGCCACAGCAATACCAGATTCGAGCTGAACAAGGCCAGGGATTGAACCCGCAACCTCATGGTTCTTAGTTGGATTCGTTTCCACTGCGCCATGACAGGAACTCCTGAAAATTATAAAATGTTGACGAAAGAAATCAAAGATGACACAAACAGATGGAAAGATATACCATGTCCTTGGATTGGAAGAATCAATATTGTCAAAATGACTATAATAATACTTCAAGGCAGATTTACAGATTCAATGCAATCCCTATCAAATTACCAAAAACATTCTTCACAGAACTAGAACATAATATTTTAAAATTTGTATGGAAACACAAGGGACCCCAACAGTCAAAGCAATATTAAAAAAGAAAAATGAAAATGTAGGAATCAAGCTTCCTGACTTTAGACAATACTACAAAGCTATGGTCATCAAAACAGTATGGTACTGACACAAAAAAAGAAATATAGACCAATGGAACAGGACCAAAAGCCCAGACATAAACCCAAGAACCTATGGTCAACTAATATATGAAAAAGGATGGCAGAACATACAGTGGAAGAAAGATAGCCTCTTCAATAAATGGAGCTGGGAAAACTGGAAAGCTACATGGAAAAGAATGAAAGTAGAACACTATCTAACACCGTATACAAAAATAAACTCAAAATGGATTAAAGACCTAAATATAAAGCCAGACACTATACAAGTCCTAGAGGAAAACAGACAGAATGCTCTTTGACATAAATCACAGCAACATTTTGTTGATCCACCTCCTAGAGAAAAGACAATAAAGACAAAGAAACCAGTGGGACCTAATCAAACTCAAAAGCTTTTGCAAAGAAAAGGAAACCATTAAAAAAACGAAAAGTCAGGAGTTCTAGTCATGGCTCAGTGGTTAACAAACCCAACTAGCATCCATGAGGACACAGGTTTGATCCCTGGCCTGGCTCAGTGGGTTAAGGATCTGGCATTGCCATGAGCTGTGGTGTAGGTTGCAGACGTGGCTCGGATCCTGCATTGCTGTGGCTGTGGCTGTGGCCAGTGGCTACAGCTCCAATTGGACCCCTAGCCTGGGAACTTCCATATGCCGCAGGTGTGGCCCTAAAAAAACAAAAGACAAAAGACAAAAAAAAAAAAAAAGAAAGGAAACTCACAGAATGGGAGAAAATTTTTGCCAACAATGCAACAGAAAAGGGCCTAATCTCCAAAATTGTACCAACTCATACAACTCAACAACAAAAAAACAAACAACCCAAATGATAAATGGGCAGAAGACCTAAATAGACATTTATTCAAAAGAGACATACAGATAGCCATCAGGCATATTAAAAAAATGCTCAATAGCACTAATTATTAGAGAAATACAAATCAAAACTACAATGAGGTACCACCTTATACCAGTCAGAATGACATCAAAAAGTCGACAAATAACAAATGCTGGAGAGGGTGTGGAGGAAAAGGTACCCCTCTTCCACTGTTGGCAGGAATATAAAATGGTACAATCACTATGGAAAACAGTATGGAGGTAGCTCAGGAAACTAAATATAGAGCTACCATATGATCCAGCAATTCCACTGCTAGGCATATATCCAGAAAAAACTTTCACTGAAAAAGATACATGTACCCCCTAAGCTCAGTGCAGCACTGTTCACAATAGCCAAGACATGGAAACAACCTAAATGTCCATTGACAGATGAATGGATTAAGAAGATATGGTACAATACAATGGAATATTACTCAGCCATAACAAAGACAAACTAATGCCATTTGCAGCAACATGGATGGAGCTAGAGACTCTCATACTAAGTGAAGTAAGCCAAAGAAAAAGACAAATACCATATGATATCACTTATTTGTGTAACCTAAAATATGGAAGAGATTATCCTATCTAAAAATAACAAACAAACAAAAAACAGAAACAGATCATGGCCAAGAAGAGCACACTTGGGGTTCCCAAGGGGCAAAAAGGAGGGAGTGGGATGGATGGGCATTTAGGGGGTTTTTTTGGATGCAAGCTGTTATATTTTGAATGGATGGGCAATGGGAACCTACTGTACAGCACAGAGAAATATGTGTGATTGAGTCACTTTATTGTACAACAGAACTTGCTGAAACATTGTAAATCAACTATATTTTAATAGTAATAAAAAAAGAATATTTTTCAACATTTGTGGAATATGTAAAAAACACTCCAACAAATCTAGACTATATAAAGAACTCCTACAAATCAATAACTCCTACTAGAAAAATGGGTGAAAAACTGAATAGATAATTCACTGGAAAGGAATAAGGATAAACATATAAAACAAACAGACTTTTTTGCCATCAGATTGGCAAAAATTAAAAGGGCTGATAACATTCATTGCTCATAAGGCTGTGGGAAAACAGGTATTTCTTATATATTGCTCATATACTGACCCTTTTGAAGGGAATTTGAAGGGAATTTATTTTGTACATACCTTTCAACTCAGCAGGTCTAGCTAGCTACCTTAGAGAAATGTTAACAGGCATATGGACACAAAAGTTTACTTACAAGGATTTTAGAAACACTAAAATTAAAAACAACCTAAATGTTAATCAGAAGGGAATGGCAAAATATATGATGGTACATCTCTTCTATAGACTACTATACAACAGGCAAATCTTAATTTATTGATAAACTAGATCTTTATGTACTGATGTTGAAAGATACCTAAGCAAGTTATAGAATTACACGCACTAAATAAAGCTATACCTCTATTTATGACCACATATGTGTAAACACAAGAAAATGACAGGTACCCATCAAATTGCTAACAAAGGTTACCTTTGTATAACCTTCCTCAGAGAGGGAAGAGTGTTTGTTAAAGAGAATTTTTGTTTTCTCTGTCTTGTTCTATTTTTGGTCATGAGGATTAATTTTTTTTAATAATATTAAAACAAAAACCTACATTACAATCAGCTGCACTATACAAAAGTGCCTTACACATGGTAGTGCTCAATAAACTTTAGCTTATTACCCATGACATTTCACAGAACTAGAACAAATAATCCAAAAATTTATATGGAACCACAAAAGTCCCAGAATTGCCAAAACACTTCTGAGGAGAAAAAAACAAAGTAGGAGGCTTAACTCTCCTAGACGTCAGACAATACAAAGCTAGAGTAATCAAGGCCATGTGGTACTGGTGCAAAAACAGACATACAGATTAGAGAGCGCAGAAATAAACCTATACACCTATGGTCAATTAATCTTCAACAAAGGAGGCAAGAATATAAAATGGGAAAAAGTCTCTTCAGCAAGTGGTGCTGGGAAAACCAGACAGCTGCATGTAAGTCAATGAAATTAGAACACACCCTCACACCATGCACAAAAATAAACTCAAGATGGCTTAAAAACATAAACATAAGACAAAACACTATAAAAATCCTAGAAGAAAACATAGGCAAAACATTTTCTGACATCTACTGTACCAGTGTTTTCTGTCAGTTTCCCAAGGCTGTAGAAATAAAAACAAAAATAAGCCAGTGGGACCTAATCAAACTTACAAGCTTTGCACAGCAAAGGAAAACATTAAAAAAAAACAAAAACAAAAATACAACCTAGGAAATGAGAGGAAATAGTTGCAAACAGTGCAACGGACATGGGTTTAATCTCTAAAATATACAAACTCATAGAACTCAACAACAAAAAAACAAACAACCCAACTGAAAAATGGGCAGAAGACCTAAATAGACATTTATCCAAAGACGACATATGGATGGCTAGTAGGCACATGAAAAGATGTTCAATATCACTAATTATTAGAGAAATGTAAATCAAAACTACAAAGAAGTAGGTACCACCTCACACCAGTCAAAATGGCTATCATTAATAAATCTACAAATAACAAATGCTGGAAAGGGTGAGGAGAAAAGGGAACCCTCCTACACTGTTGGTGGGAATGTAAATTGGTACAACCACTATAGAGAACTGTATGGAGGTTTATCATTCCTCAGGAAACTAAATATAGAACTACCATATGATCCAAAGAAAATCATAATTCAAAAAATACATGCACCCCTATGTTTACTGCAGCACTATTCATAATAGACAAGATGTGGAAACAACCTAAATGTCCACCGACAGGTGAATGGATAAAGAAGATGCGGTACATATACACGATGGAATACCACTTGGCCATAAAAATGAACAAAATGATGCAATTTGCAACAACATGGATGGAACTAGAGATTCTCATACTAAATGAAGTTACTCAGAAATAGAAAGACAAATACCATATGATATCACTTACATGCAGAATCTAAAATACGGCACAGATGAACCTATCTACAGAAAAGAAACAGACTCACTGACCTGGAGAACAGACCTGTGGTTGCCAAGGGGGAAGGGAAGGAAGTGGGATGGACTGGAAGTTTGGGGTTAGTAGATGCAAACTATTACATTTAGAAATAGATAAGCAATGAGGTCCTACTGTATAGCACAGGGAACTACATTCCCTCTTGTTATAGAACATGATGGAAGAGAATATGAGAAAAAGAATGTATATATATGTATGACTGGGTCACTTTGTTGTACAGTAGAAATTGCCACAATACTGTAAATCAACTATAATAAATTAAAATAAATTTTAGTTTAAAAAAGGAGTCATCTATGAAATGTGAAAAGCCCACTGAAAAGTCATTACATACTTTTGCAAGGGAAGAAAGGAACAACACAAAACACAAATGATATAGGTATGATATAGGTAATGGAAGTAAAATAAGCAAGAGAAAAAAAGAATCACCATCAATGAAGACTGGACAATGCTAAAAATAGATAATAGCTAATTCTAATAGCTACCATTAAAAAAAAAATTTTTTTTGGCTCCACCCGCAATGTGTGGAAATAGAACCTGTATCACAGAAGTGACCTGAGCCGTTGCAGTTACAATGCCAGATCCTTAATCTGCTGAGCCACAAGAGAAGCCCCTAATAGCTACCGTTTCTGAGGGCCTCCCATGAGCAAGACACTGTGCCAGGTGTTCTGCACAAGCATTGTCTCCAATTCTTACATCTTCCTGTGCGATAACCCCATTTTACAGATTAAGAAAACATACAAAGAAATGAGGTGCCAGGCCTTTGCTCACTACAGACTGTCCTGAACTGGATTTAGCATAGAGGTTGGAGCTGGGGGAGCCCTTCTGGCCTGGACTCAAACACTCAGCTGCCCTTACTATACTCTGCATCCTTGAAGCATGCTCCCAAGCTGTCCTGCTCATCGAGACTGGCGTTCTCCTCCTCCTCCTCGCTCTCGGTTCTCCAGTATGCTGGCCGCTTGATGGGCCGCTTCCCTGGGGTGCGCTGGGAAGCAGGACTGCTAGACACTGTGCCCAGCCCACTGCTGGAGCTCCCACTGCTTCGGTCCTGCCCCCCGGTCCACCAGGCCTGCAGGCTGGAGGTAGCTGGTGAGGACGATGAGGACTGCAGGTTGGCCATGCACAGCATGCCCTGGATGGCCTCCTGAGTGCTGGGAGAGGCAGGAGCCTCGCTGCAAGGGACAGAGGAGAAATGCTGAGGGAGTTTTCTCTAATTGTTGAAGTGAGCTAGTCATCTAGAATAGTCGGGGAGGATGGACAACAGCTGTAGGGGTCAGGGTGGGAGGAAGGAGGACAGAACCATCCCAGGTGAAAAACCAGAAATCAAACTAAAGATCAAAATAATATCAAAGACTGTTTTCATAAAAAGGTCAGTCCTTGACTCAAATCTCTCCATAGACAGCAGGCAAGATGGCAAAAAGAGAGGTGTACTTTCCTCTCTGTTCACCCATGCTGCATTGTTTCCTTTAAAAAAAAAAAGGCCCAGAAAAGGCTCGCTCTCTTTCTATGTCTCTTCTGGATCCTCTTCCAACTTCCAAAGAACCCCAAACTGATTGCCCTTGAAGTCTGTATATCCTTTCTCAGTCAGATTTCATACCTATTCTTTCAACCCAAATGCCCTGGCTAATTCTTTGTCCCTTTAAATGGCTCAATTAATATGTACTGATTGGCTGACCTAGCCCTTTGGGTGGCAGGTGGGGGTGTTTGTTGTCTGATCACCTAGAAAGGGGAGATAAAGCCAGTACTCACGTGAGGGCAGCATAGTCAGGTCCCCCCACCTGCCTGCTGGCCTTGAGCAGATCAAGAATTCCACCGGCTCCACTCCCATTCCCAAGCTTGCCTTCAACCCCTTCTACCACATCCTCATCTGTTGTATAGTCCTCCTGTTGGAAAAAGAGGATATCACCTCAGCTGCCCAGGGTTGGTCTGGTAAGGGCCCAATTCAGGGTTGAAAGTCTCACTCCTAATATTGATATCCTCTGAGCACAAGGTATATACCAAGTACTAAGAAGAATATTTGTTTATTCATCTTAATTTCCACAGCATCTTTGTGAGGCAAGTACTATAACTCCCATTTTGCAGATAAAGAAACTAAAGCTTGGTAGATTTAAGTGATTTGTGTAAAGTCACAATCAAATATTCCAAATTGGATACTCTTTCTGCTATATCACACTGCCTTTTATTCTATTCTGTATTAAAGGACTTTTAAAATATGTCAACTAAAGTATAATCTTCCATTTACATATTCAGGAGCATTTAGCACACAATCTTTCACTTTATAAATATTTTAACAACTGACTGCGTAGGATGTCTCCCCCACCCCCAACTAGAATGACGACCAGTATTGTCTCTGTAATCCAGAAAGAGCAGAAGATTAGAAATAGGGCAGGTTCTTACCTCAATGTCAAACTCAACTTCCCCTGGTTCACGAACTCGGTTGGGGTCAGAGCAAGGCTTCGCACGGGGCAACTTTCGAGGAAATTCTAGAAAACAATGGAATGCACTTATCATAAAGCTGAGATCAGCATCTGAGACAAACATCCAGGGAGAAAGAAAATAAGACTTTAATTTTCCTGAAAGTAATGACCACAGATGAGTAATTTAGGGAGGTTAGGAATTAGGCTTATAAATAAATCTCTAGAGCAAAGGATACACAGAGAGCTGGTAAATCAGAATGTTAACAAGCTCAGGCCTAAGGTCTTAAGTCTATCAAGGGGACCAAAAACAAAGTGATATGAACAGGGCAGGAAACAAAAAGAACAAGTACACACTTGGTCTTATTATCAGGGTCGCCTTCTCCTTTCCCAGTCTCTCATCAATCTGTAGTTCATCATCTGAATCCAAGTCAAATTCATCCTCCATCATCTGTTCTGCCACCAGCCTAGCCTTGTCTGCCTTCTTCGAGATCTTGGCTCGCCGAGACTTGGATAAGCTCTTTACCCTCTTGGTACTGGAGAGAGAGTGAAGGAGAACATAAAAACAGTCAAACTCAATATGTTAAGATGGTAATTCTCTCCAAATTGATCTGTAGATTCAATGCAATACTATCTAAATCCTGCTAGTTTTGTATAAATTAATAAGCTGATACTAAAATGTATGTGGGCATTCAAAGGACTTAACATGGCCAAAACAACTTCAAAAAAGAACAAAGTTGGAGGACTTACACTACTAAATTTCAAATTTTATTGTAATGCTATGGTAATCAAGGTAGTGTAATACTGGCATACAGACAGGACATAAACATCAATAGAACAGAACTGTGAGTCTAGAAGTAAACTCTTAAATTTATTTACTTAGCTTTTTTTTAAAAAAAAAAAAAAAAAAAAGGGCCACATGTGTGGCGTATGGAAATTCCCAGGCTAGGGGTTGAATTGGAGCTGCAGCTGCCAGCCTAGGCCACAGCGACAGCAACATGGGATCTGAGCCATATCTTCAACCTACACCACAGCTCATGGCAACACAGGATCCCCAACCCACCGAGTGGGGCCAGGGATCAAACCCTCATCTTCATGGATACTAGTTGGGTTTGTTGCCACTGAGCCATGACAGGAACTCCTACTTATTTTTAAATTTTTATTGGAGTACAGTTGCCTTACAATGTTGTCTTAGTTTCAGGTGTAGAGCAAATTTCAGGTGAATCAGTTATACATATATCCATTGTTTTTCAGAGTCTTTTCCCATAGAGATTATTACAGAGTATTAAGTAGAGTTCCCTATGCTATACAGTAGGTCCTTGTTACATATCTATTTTATATATAGTAGTGTATTATGTTAATCTCAAATTCCTAATTTAACCCTCCACCAATGTTTCCCCTTTGGTAACCTAATTTGGTTTTGAAATCTTTGTAAACTCTTAAATTTATAGTCAACTGACTTCTGACAAAGGTGCAAAGGCAATTTAGCAGAGAAAGAATAGTCTTTTCAACAAATGATGCTTAGATAACTGGATATCACATACAAAGAAATGCATGTGGACTCATATCATACACAAAAATTAACTAAAAATAGATCACGGATCTAAATGTAAAAACTAAAAACATAAAACTTCCACAAGAAAATATAGGAAAATACCTTTGTAGCATGGGATTAAGTAAAGTACAAAACGTTTGTGTTCAAAGGACGATTAAGAAAATGAAAAGACAGGAGTTCCCATCATGGTGCAGTGGAAACAAATCCAACTAGGAACCATGAGGTTGAGGGTTCAATCCCTGCCTTGCTCAGTGCGTTAAGGATCTGGCATTGCCATGATCTGTGGTATAGGTTGCAGACATGGCTTGGATCTGGCGTTGCTGTGGTTGTGGTGTAGGCTGGCAGCTGTAGCTCCGATTAAACCCCTGGCCTGGGAACCTCCATATGCCACGGGTACAGCCCTAAAAGACAAAAAGACAAAAAAAAAAAAAAAAAAAAAAAAGAAAAGTCATATGATCCAGCAATCCCACTCCTGGACATGTATCCAGACAAAGCACTCACTGAAAAAGAAACACACACCCGTATGATCAGTGAAGCACTATACACAATAGCCAAGACCTGGAAACAACCTAAATATCCAACAACAGATAAATGGATTAAGATGTGGTACATACAGGAGTTCCCGTCGTGGCGCAGTGGTTAACGAATCCGACTAGGAACCATGAGGTTGCGGGTTCGATCCCTGCCCTTGCTCAGTGGGTTAACGATCCGGCGTTGCCGTGAGCTGTGGTGTAGGTTGCAGACGCGGCTCGGATCCCGCGTTGCTGTGGCTCTGGCATAGGCCGGAGACTACAGCTCCGATTCAACCCCTAGCCTGGGGACCTCCATATGCCGAGGGAGTGGCCCAAGAAATAGCAAAAAGGCAAAAAAAAAAAAAAAAAGACACGGAAACAACCTAAATGTCCATCGACAGATGAATGGATTAAGAAGATGTGGTACATATATACAATGGAATATTACTTGGCCATAACAAAGACAAACTAATGCCATTTGCGACAACATGGATGGAACTAGAGACTCTCATATTAAGTGAAGTAAGCCAAAGAAAAAGACAACTACCACATGATATCACTTATTTGTGGAATCTAAAATATGGAAGAGATGATCCTATCATAAAATAACAAACAAACAAAAAAAACAGATCATGACCAAGAAGAGCAGACTTGAGGTTACTGGTGGGGGAAGGGGAGGGTGTGGAAGGGATGGGCATTTTTTAGATGCAAACTGTTATATCTGGACTGGATGGGCAACGGGATCAATCCTTCCAAGCAGCACAAAGCAATGTGTGTGAGTGTGTGACTGGGTCACTTTGTTGTACAAAGCAACTTGATTAAAAAAAAAAAAAAGCAATTAACAAAATGTCAATAAATATATATTTATCCATAAAAACAAACAAAAAACACTATGTTAAGTGAAAGAAGTCAGACCCAAGAGACTACATATGTATGATTCCATTTATATGATATATCTACAAAAGTCAAATCCATAGAGATAGAAAGTAGATTAGTGGTTGCTTGGGCCTGGGAAAGAGAACTAGGACTGACCATAAGTGGATATGAGGGAGCTACGTGGTATGACAGAAATGTTCAAAAATTGGATTGTGGTGATGCTTGCATATTCTTTAAATTTTCTAAAAGTCATTTAATTGTACACCTAAACTTGGTTAATTGTATAGTATGTAAATTATACCTCAAAAACGATGTTAAGACTATATAAAGGAAGTGGAAAAACTCAAAAGTGGCTTAATCCTTTTACACATGGTAAACCAATGCAAACTGCTCAAACTTTATAGTTAAGAGAAACAAGTTTTTGGTAAATCAATGCACTTGACACATTCAGCAAATACTCATTTGGCGAACTGGCTTTTAGTGAATTAGCTGTCATTATACTGACCTGTTTTCTACTGTACAGGGTTGCTGGGAGGATTAAATGAACTCATGTAAGACTGACATGGCAAGTGCCTGCTGATAGCTAATCTTATAATTAAGTTCTCTGGGCCTCACTTTCTCACATTAGTAAAACGGGGATAGCAATATTTTCCTTCAGGGTTGTTATGAGGACTAAATAAAATAATTCATGTAGGAGTTCCTGTCATGGCTCAGCAGAAACAAATCCGACTAGGAACCATGAGGTTGTGGGTTCAATCCCTGGCCTCGATAGGTGGGTTAAGGATCCAGCATTGCCATGAGCGATGGTGTAGGTCGCAGACATGGCTCGGATATGGTGTTGCTGTGGCTGTGGCATAGGCTGGCAGCTGCAGCTCTGACTGGACCCCTAGCCTGGGGACCTCCATGTGCCCCAGGTGTGGCCGTCAAAAGACAAAAGACAAAATAATAATGATAACAATAATAATAATAATTTATGTAAATGGCTAAGAGAGTCTGACACAGAACAGGTACTCAATAAATGCTAGCTATTTATACTCTGATTTTATTAACTTCTAATTATGAAAAATCTCAAACATATATAAAATATTAAAAGCTCCCAGGAACCTATGACTTAGCTAAGTTTCAGCAATTATCAGCACACAGCCAATCTTTCACCTATACCTCAGTCTCTACAAAACACATCATTATTCTGGAAAAAAAAGACCAGACATAGTATCATATCATCTGTAAATATTTCTATACCTTGACTCCCTAGGTTCACTTAGCAACAACCTCTGGCAGGTGCAGGAAGTAGCAGAAGTAGCACAAAAAAGACTAGTGGGGAAGGGGAAAATGTTTCATTGTGTCCTCAATAGCCATTAGAGGCTAGACCGTTAGGACCCTCAATTTTATCTTCCCTGGGAGACCAAACATGGGTTCTGGACAAAGGCAATACATAATCTTATTCCTCAGTAACTAGGCGCTCAGATCATAAGGATAGCTCTTCTGCTTTCAGAATCTGCCCTACCCTCACACTCCCTTTTCTCTTATTTCCCAAGCAGGACCTACTACACTCTGTGATCTGAAGAAAATCTTTTCCTACAAAAAGGCTATTAAGTATCCTTGTCACTTGTGTTCCCACACTGTTCACTCTGTACTTGGCTCTTGACTGCTCCTGTCTGGCGTTCTGAGTGTCCAGATGATAACTTTCTACTGTCTTCCTCTGCCTCCCTACATGGTTTGAGGCTTTATGATGACTTCCTTAGCTTCTGGCCATACCTAAAACCATCATCATCACCATAACGATCATCATCTTTTACCTTCAACTTCATCACTGTATTTATAAGAGCGATCATTTATTAAGCATATATTCTGTGCCAGGACCTGTGATAAGCACTTTATGCACATTACTTCATTTAGTCCTCCAACAACCCTAAGATAAGTTTTATCTACAGGCCAGATAAAATGAGGACAGTGAGACACGGATAGTTAATTAACTTGCCAAAGTCACATAGCAAGTATGTGTCAAAGCTGGGATTCAAACTCAAGATTGTCTGATTCCCAAGCCCAAGCTTTTTGTCATGAAGAGCTTTTATTTTATTCTTTTAGAAAATGTTGTTACAAAAAAAAATCATTTTAAGCAAAGTGATATATGGAGTTCCTGTTGTGGCTCAGCAGTTAACGAACCCACCTAGTGTCCACGAGCATGCGGGTTCAATCCCTGGCCTTGCTCAGTGGGTTAAGGATCCTGCATTACCGTGAGCTGTGGTGTAGGTCCAGGACATGGCTCAGATATGGCACTGCTGTGTCTGTGGCATAGACCAGCAGCTACAGCTCCAATTCAACCCCTAGCCTGGGAACCTCCATATGCCGAAAGTGCAGCCCTAAAAAGACAATAAATAAATAAACAAACAAATATCAAAAAAGAAAAGTGATATATGTTCACTGTACAAAATTCAAATGCTACTGAAGTGAAAATTTCTTCCCCTGCCTCCCCTATTCTACTTTCCAGAGATAACTACTATTACAAGTTTGGTGTGACAAGTATAAAATATGTAACAAATATATTTATTTTTGTGAATGTGTATAAACATAATTGGCATTGGTTTTCCATGGGGAGGGGGACTGGGAAACAGAGAGGGGTGGGAGCAAAAATTTCCACTCTGTATTCTTTCACACTTTTTGAATTTCAAACTCACTATAAATTAAATTTTAAACATCTTCAAAAGAGTTAAATTAAAAGTAAAGGGAAAAGTCTGTATGTCACTTTTTTACACAGTCATAATATACATGTGTGTGCGTATGTACCTTTTTTAAAAATTAAAATGAACTGTTCCTATTTATTATCTAGTAACCTAATTTTTTTCACTTAAAATATACCTTGGAAATCTTTTCTTTAATAAGATATTAAACTTATTCTTTTTGAAGTTACATGGTATTCTAGTTCACAAATACACCATAATTTATTCATTCAACCCTCACTGATGAACGTTTCCAACTGCTTACTATTACGATGATACAGTAAACACTGAACAATTTCTCTTTACATATCTGTGCAAACATTTCTGCAAAATAAGTTCCTAAAAATTGAATCGTGAAAGGTATATAAAGAAACTAATGCTCTTAACCAGTATGCTATACTACTTCCTATTCCTGCCAACAGTTCTGACTCACTGACTTGCTGAAATTTCTAGAACTTATACAGGATTTTTCTCTCACAATTCCAGACCTCTCCCCCACCCACCCTCAAAACTACCATGGTTCTCTGTACTAAACAATGATATCCAATAATAGCTAGGTCTCTCTCCAAGTACAGTCCCTCCCCCACCCACGTCCCGCCCCAGATCCCAATTCCATGCCTTGTTTTACTGGCATATTGCCACCAACAATCCCAGTATCTCTGTGCTTATTCCCCCCACCTCACCTGCCATTAGACATCAATAGGGCCAGTGGGCTCTCACTCCCATCAAGGTCCACGTCTGGCGAGTCATCATCTGAGTCATTCAAGCAGGTACCGGTGATGTTGAACTGCAGGAGGAGGAGGCTCAGTTGTCACCTGTTTGGGACTCTCATGTGAATCAGGATGGCTAGTTCCCTCCAGTTTCACTGGTTGAGTTCACTGTTAAAATCATCTGAACCAAGACCTTCTGCTATCCTGTCCCCCCGACCCCTGCCACAACCCAAATGATCACAAGAGCAGAAAGCTGAGAATGTATGGCTGACTCAGGGGAAACCTATCAATCTCTCAAAACACGTTCCCTAAAAAGAGGGTAGAGCATCTATACATGCCCATAGAGGGCACCACAATCTTGAAGATTGTAGTGCCCTAGAGGAGGGCTTTTTTCAAGAACCCGTTGAAGACTCCAACCTGACACTCATATGCTGTGTCCTCAAATGTTATTCTCATCCTAGCATTTCAAGATTCAGCTCAAGTCCCATGTTTTCTGAGAAGTGCTCCTGACCATCGCCCCTATCCAGACAGAATCATCCCCCTCTGTGTTTCAGAGTCCCACACACGCCCTTGATTGCGGCATCCACAATACTTCATTGTACTCATTTGTTTTTATGCCTATCTTTCTCACTAGCCTGTCAGCCTCTTGAGGGTTATGTCCACAGCACCTATCACAGTGCCCAGCATAGACAAGGTCTCAATAAATGCCTTTTAAATGAGTGGGACTGGTAGCCAAACACCAGGGGCCCTAAGGGAGGTGGGAGGACAAGATAGCTTGTCCTTTTGATACCCTGCTCTTCAAAGGGACCCAAAAGGGTTGGGCTGAACCCATGGGCCAGCACCCACCTTTGCTTTCTGGGAAGAGCCTGTCTTCAGTGCCTGATGACTGTATGTGTCCATGAGATTATAGCTCAATTGGCCAGCAGGCCCCAAGGCTGAGCTCTCCTTGCCCTTTCGCTCTGCCTTCTTGAAGAGTTCCTTGGGCTTCAGGCCTTTCTTCTTTGAACCACTTTTGGAGGGCAGTGACAGCCCGGACATGGATACTGAAGTGGAATGGGCTGGCCTGGTTAAGGGAATGGAGCCAGCTGGGAAGATCCTCTGCAGCCCAAAGATATTGCTCGTCTTCCCAACGTTCTGTTGGAAGATATCCTACAAGAGTGTAGTACACGAGGGGTTAGATCTTACTCAAGGGTTCTCTCTATACTAAGAGCAGAGGTCTGTTCATGGCACTGGTGGTACTGCCATGAAGGGGCTCCACATATGCACACCCTAGTTTTTGCACAGTAAGTCATCAAGAATTTACCGGGTGGCATTTCTTTACCCAGCCATTGACAAGTAAGGAGAAGACGAGCAAAGGAAAAGCCCAGCACTACTATCAAAACTGGAGAAAAAAAGACTGCAAGAGCAGCTGACATGAGACAGAAAATAAAAAATTGAGTACTAAACTGTGTGGTTACAACTCTAAGGACTGCAGGATTTGAGAGAAGGAGAGAGGTTCTAGTCCCAATTCTGCCACTAGCTAGCTCTGTGATCACTCTGGGGCTCTATTTGCTTAGTTGTAAAATTAAAGGATTAGACTGGAAAGATGGTTTTCGAAGATGCTCTGTGGCTCCTTTGAGCTTCTTGGGAGGAGCCCTGAGGACTAGAGGCAGGTGGAAGGCCAACAAGAAGAATAAGTGGAACTCTAAGCCTCCCACCTTCATCTTATTCATAGCAGTTTCTTTGATTGTACATACTGAATTTCCATGTAAGATCTCATTTGGGAAAAGAAAGGATTTTATTGCTTCAAAACATTTCAAAGCCAATGAAACAGATATGATCCATCTCTAAGTCCTCTTCCAACCAGCCCAAAGTTCTATATACAAAACTGGTTTAAGTGGGAAGAGCCAGAATAAAGGTAGGCCTTTTAAATAAACCCTGAAGTATTCTGACAGATGGGAGTGGAAGAAAATGAGGTAGGAGATGGGCAATGTAAGCTATAGTGTAGGCAGTGAAACATGCTGCAAGCAGTAAGGCTAGAAGCCCAACCTCCCAGTAGCTCACTCTGACCACCTTTCAGCATGGATTTAGTGCCTATATACTGGGCACTAAATGGAATCTTACATCTTCTGAGCTAAAGGCAAGTTGAAAATTCCTCAAGTCCAATTCTCCTCTGGTGCCTCTGCTACTTCACCAGCCCACACTGAATTCTCTCTTCACTGCAAAGTCTATTAATAACAATGGCTCACATTTATTGAGTACTTACTCTGCCAGGCACTGTGCGAGGGGCTCTACATACATTAGCTCTTAATCCTAACAAAACTCTGAAAAGGTGATGTTATCCCCACTTTACAGATAAGGACACTAAGGCTCTGAAAGGCTTGCAAGTGACAGAGCAGGAACCAGAACCCAAGTTTCTCTGAGTCTCTTACCACTACACCTTACTGCCTCGTGGTATATGCCACCTGTTGAAACGTGGCTTTGTAATCATCTTCCACCTGGGAGAACTGTCATTTTGTAGAATGCAGAGACTGAGTCAAAATATTAATAACGACAACAACTACTACTATGATCTCCACCACCCACAACCACCATGACCCACCATCAGAACTTATTGAGCACCTACTTTGTGCTAAGCACTATACTTTGTGCTCAACTTGTATTACCTTATTCAATCTTCTTAATAATCCCTCAGTTGTTATTAATTATCCCTACTTTGGAGATAGGAAACTGAGGCTCACACAGGTTAACTTTCCAGGATCTTCTACTTGACTGTAAGCTCTTTGTGGGCAGGCATTGTATTACTTATGTATCTTAAGCACCTAGCCCAACATGTGGCATACTTGAGGCACAGAATAATTATTTGAATGAATGAATAAATGAATGAATGAATGAATAGGTCCTTGGTGGGATCTTCCCAACTATTTCTCTGAGCTCTCATGCCAACTGCAAAAGCTTGACCTGCCACTTGTGCCTTGAGCCCTTCCCAAACACCTCCCCTCCTCCCATGTTTCTTACTTCCACCAGGCGGATCTCCCTAGCCAGATCTTTAATGAGCTGTACAGTCCTCACTGTCTCTGGGATCTCATCCTCGTGGTCTGGCAGAGCCTGTCAAACAAAAGGCATGAGGAACAGATCCACATATAAACAAACAACTGATTTTCAGCAAGGCTATCAAAGCAATTCAATGGAGAAAGGGTAGTCTCTTTAACAAATGGTACTGGACTGATTCGATATCTATATGCAAAAAAACCCTTCATTCCATATCTTGCATCAGATATACACGCACACTCAAAATGGATCATATACTTAAATGTCAAATCTAAAACTATAAACCCTTTCGGAGGAAATAGAGGAGAAAATCTCTGTGACCTTGCGTTAGGTAAATATTTCTTAGGACAAAAAAAGTATGAACCATAAAAGAAAAAAAATGATAAACTAGATGTATTAAAAAATAACTTCTCAAAAAAATAAAAATAAAAATAAAAACTTCTCTTGGAAAAACACTAGACAACCACCAACTGGGAAGAAATATCTGCAGAACATATATATATCTGATAAAGGACAGTGTCAGGTGTGAGGAAATTAGTTATTGGCCTGAACCATACCCCTTAGAAAGTCAAGAACCTCAGTGAGATCCCTGGGGACAACCCAGTCTCTCCACCTATGAGGACAGAACTCTGCTGAACAGCTACAGGGCCACAGCTAAGCTCAAGAGAAACCCAGGGAGAGACCTATTGGTTGTATCTCTTTTAATTCACTTGCAATCTTTTTTTTTTTTGTCTTTTTGTTGTTGTTGTTGTTGTTGCTATTTCTTGGGCCGCTCCCGCGGCATATGGAGGTTCCCAAGCTAGGGGTTGAATCGGAGCTGTAGCCACTGGCCTACACCAGAGCCACAGCAACGCGGGATCCAAGCCGCGTCTGCAACCTACACCACAGCTCACGGCAACGCCAGATCGTTAACCCACTGAGCAAGGGCAGGGACTGAACCCGCAACCTCATGGTTCCTAGTCGGATTCGTTAACCACTGAGCAATGACGGGATCTCCTCACTTGCAATCTTATTTACATCTTTATGCAGATAGACCTCTCAAGTTTTCCTTTGTGATTCCTTCTACCAGTTTTGACTTGACTTCTGTATCCAGGGGATTGACAAAAATTCCTTAAAATTTCCTCCTTGCTTCCCATGGTTTGATTTTTTAACTCATTTAATTTATCTGGAATCTGTTTTGGTGGCTGGGCATGGGTAGCAGCCAAGAACCCATGTAACCCACCTGGATTCCTTGAACAGATTCCTCCTCCTAGCCCAGAGGCTAGAATGGCAAAGAAGCAAGTGCCTCTCATGGAAGTCATCTTGCACTTCACAAAAGACTTGTTCCATGAGTGTGGGCTCCTCAGTTCTGTGTCCTAGTCTCCTCCAGCTCCCTTTGACCACAATGTTTAGGGCCATCCCTTGGTCCCTAGGGCCATCCTGGCCTAGGACATGAGCCCTGAGGACCTACCCACCTCCCTCCCTTTCGGTGTTCCTGGGACAGAGTCACTAGGAAGTTCACCTCATGGGAGGATTGTGGGGGGATGCAGGGTCAGATATGAGACCCAAAGTAGCAACATCTGAGGAACATGGCAAAATAGACTCGAAGGCTAAGGCCCAGGTACAGGTGAGTCAAAGGATAAAGAAAAAGCCAAAAACATGAAGTCCAAGGATATCTGAGAAGAAGGTTGGAAACAGAAAATGGGGAGATGTGCAAGTTAAGCCTGTAGTGGCTGAAGATTCTCTTAAGGTTACTGTATGCAGGGAAAGGAATCTAGAAAAAGTACCGAAAGCAAAGAGGAATATATCAATTTTTTTTGCATTTCTTTTCTTTTCTTTGTCTTTTTGTCCTTATTAGGGCCGCACTCGTGGCATATGGAAGTTCCCAGGCTAGGGGTTGAATCCGAGCTACAGCTGCCGGCCTATACTGTAGTCACAGCAATGCCAGATCCGAGCCGCGTCTGCGACCTACACCACAGCTCACGGCAACGCCAGATCCTTAACCCACTGAGCGAAGCCAGGGATCGAACCCGTAACCTCATGGTTCTTAGTTGGATTCATTTCCACTAAGCCACGACAGGAACTACCTTTTCTTGCACTTCTTGAAATTGTTTTTTAAATAAATTCAACATTTTGAGTAGGTAATCCATTTACCTGGTTAAAAAGTCATACAATATAAATATATATATATTTTAGAAAAGCCTCAATATGTATCTGTCCAGGCCATCAGCCCCTCAGCCTACCCAAACAGGTAACCACTTTTATTAGTTTCTTCTGCATTCCTCCAGATTGTATCTTCACACAAATACAAGCACATACGAATATAATTCTTGTTCCTCCCCCTTTATATTTTATTTATATGTAAAATATAAAGTAGAACACTATACATACAGCTCTACATCTTCACATGATAAATTCTGGAGATATTTCCAAATCAATATACAGAAAGCTTTTTATTTTTAATTTTTTTATTTTTGGCTTTTCTAGGGGTGCACCCGGGGCATATGGAGGTTCCCAGGCTAGGGGTAGAACTGGAGCTGTAGCCTCCGGCCTACGCCACAGCCACAGCAATGCCAGATCCGAGCTGCGTTTGTGACCTACACCACAGATCATGGTAACATCAGATCCTTAACCCACTGAGTGAGGCCAGGGATCGAACTCGCAACCTCATGGTCGAACCCACAATTCCTAGTTGGATTCATTAACCACTGAGCCATGACGGGAACTCCAGAGACCTTTTTAAATCTCTTTTATACCTGTTTAGTATTCAATTGGATAACTGGATATTGGTATATTCCTAAAAAGCCATTTTGGTAGTATGCATCTAGAGTCTTACATTTTTTTCATATACTTTGATCTAGTGATTGCTCTTCTAGGAATCTATCCTGAGCAAACAATCAAGAGATAAGGGACAGGAGTTCCTATTGTGGAATCAGCAGAAATGAATCCAACTAGTATCCATGAGGATGAGGGTTCGATCCCTGGCCTCGCTCAGCGGGTTAAGGATCTGGCACTGCCATGAGCTATGGTCACAGATGCAGCTCAGATCCTGCGTTGCTATGGCTGTGGCATGGTCCAGCAGCTACAGCTCTGATTTGACCCCTAGCCTAGGAACTTCCACATGCCGCATGTGTGGCCCAAAAAAGCAAAAAAAAAAAAAAAGAGAGAGAGAGAGAGAGAGATAAGGGACAAAGACTGATGCAAACAGACACTTACTGCATGATTTGAACTACCGCCAGTAAATTAATTAATTAATTAAAAGAAAGCAACAAAAAAGAAGTGGTTAGGTAAGGATGGTACATCCCTGCAAGAGAATATCAGGTAACTATTAAATGTCTGTTGAGAACTTTGGTGACTCAGGAAAATTAAAATAAGCCAATCAATTCATACACAAAATTGTATGTACAGAGTGAGGGAAATCATGTTTTATAAATGGATGTTTAGGGAGTTCCCATTGTGGTGCAGTGGAAATGAATTCGACTAGGAACCATGAGGTTGTGGGTTCGATCCCTGGCCTCACTCAGTGGGTTAAGGATCTGGCATTGCCGTGAGCTGTGGTGTAGGTCGCAGACGCGGCTCGGATCTGGCATTGCTGTGGCTGTGGCATAGGCCGGCAGCTGTAGCTCAGATTCAACCCCTAGCCTGGGAACCTCCAAATGCCACCGGTGCAGAACTAAAAAGACAAAAGAGAAAAATAAATAAATAAATAAATAAAAACGGATGTTTGAAAAAAATAAACAAAAGAAAATATACTCAGAAGTTCCCATCATTGCTCAGTGGTTAACGAACCCGACTAGCATCCATAAGGACGTGGGTTCGATTCCTGGCCTTGCTCAGTGGGTTAAGGATCTGGCGTTGCCATGAGCTGTGGTGTAGGTCACAGACATGGCTCAGATCCTGCATTGCTGTGGCTGTGGTGTAGGCTGGAAGTTGTAGCTCCAATTAGACACCTAGCCTGGGAACCTCCCCATATGCCTCAGGCTCGGCCCTAAAAAGACAAAAGACAGAAAAAAAAGAAAAAAAAAAAAAAACACACTCAAACGTTAACTCCGAGTGTTAAAATTACAGGTGAAGTTTTTCCTTCTTTACATTCTTTCGTATTTTTCTATTTCTGTATAGTAAATATTACTTTTTATAATCAGAAAGGTTTTGGAGTTCCCGGGTGGCACAGCAGAAACGAATCAAACTAGGAACCATGAGGTTGCGGTTTCGATCTCTGGCCTTGCTCAATGGGTTAAGGATCCAGCGTTGCCACGAGCTAGTGTAGGTCGCAGACACGGCTGGGATCCAGCATGGCTGTGGCTGTGGTGTAGGCCAGCAGCTGTAGCTCTAATTAGACCCCTAGTCTGGGAACCTCCATATGCTATGGGTGTGGTCCTACAAAGCAAAAAAGTTTTAAAAAATAAAAAATAAATCAGAAAGGTTTAAAAACATAATCCAAGGAGTCCTACCCTAGTTCTCCACTTTAATCCCAGGAGCCCACAAACCTTCCTAAGTCTCTTCTACCTCCCCAGAGAATCTTCCCAAAGTCAATCTCTGCTGAGTGTAGATTTGTAAAGGAGGCAGAGAAATAAGCATATTTACTTCTTTCCTTGTCCAGGCTCTAAAGGCCAAGTTCAGGGCTTTGCCACCATGGACCAGGTAGGAGGCAGGGTGTCTCCTGTTTTCTCGCAAACCTAAAGGGGGAAAGAGGAAGGCAGAGTGTCAAAGAAGCCACACAGGGAAGTGAAGGACTTGTTACTTTTTCCAGCCAACTAGATAAAATGCTCAAGGTTCTGAGCACAACTCCCGATCTCAGTTCTTATAATGATGATGTTCATTTAATGAGCACCTTGCATTTGACATCTACTATCTCATTTAATCCTATCCGCAACCCTGTAAGCCAGATATCACTATCTTTATTTTTAAGTTCAGGAAACTGAGACTCAGAGAGGCAAAGAGACTTAACCAAAGGCTACACCTGGTACGTACCAAAGCCAAGACTGAAACCATGTCTGTCTGAATCTGAGGCCTGTGCTCCTTACACACTACTCTGCCTCTTGGGTTTCAAAATGCGAACACTCAGGAGGACCATGATTGGCACCTACTGAGATCTGAAGAGCCGTTAATGTATTGTTCCAAGTTACCCTGGGAGGAGATTATAACAAACAGCCAGATTTGGGCTCGACAAAGAATTTTTTACTGAACTGAGCTGTTCAGAACAGATAATAAACAGTTAGTCATCTAGCCTCTGAATGAACACTTAAGTGACAGTCTGTCTAGGTGGTAGAATAAGGGCATAAGAGACTGTATTCACTGGCCCCTGAGGTTCTTTATAACACTGAGATACTGATTCTCCCCAGCCAAGTCACTTTGAAGAATATCGAGTCACAGTAAGGGAGCCACTCTATTTCAGAGTAGACCAGAAAAGAAGAGACCTGGCAGTTGGCTTCACCTGGGCTGATATCCAGGAATCAACATGATGATGTCAGGAAGGTCAGGATTGGGCCTTGTCCCCATGGGAAACACTTTCCAGGGAACTCTGACACTATCCAGATTCAGTTTCTCACTTTAATCAGCAGAAAAGAGAAATAATTTCACCATGACCCAACTTTCTCAGGCCCTTTTGCTAAATGTAGAATTAAAAGCCATGCCCAGGAAGTTCCCGTCATGGCTCAGCGGTTAAGGAACCTGACTAGGATTCACGCGTATGCTGGTTCAATCCCTGGCCTCGCTCAGTGGGTTAAGGATCCGGCATTGCTGTGAGCTATGGTGTCGGTCACAGATGCAGCTCGGATCTGGCATTGCTGTGGCTATGGTATAGGCTGGCAGCTGTAGCTCTGATTGGATCCCTTGCCTGGGAACCTCCATGTGCCATGGGTACAGCCCTAAAAAGAAAAAAAGAAAAAAAAGAAAAAAAAGCCATGCCACGCCCTACCCTACACTACGTAAAAAAGCCAGTTTCAAAAAACTGCATACTTCGATTCCATTTTTACAGCATTTTGAAATGACAAAATTATAGAGATGGAAAATAGATCAGTGCTTTACTGAAATTATGGACAGTGCAGGGGAAGAGAGTGAGAGAGATTACAAAGGTACAGCACCACAGAGATCTTTGTGGTGATGGAACAGTACTCTATCTTGATTGAGGTGATAGATATATGCACATACACACAGGGGAGCAGAGCAAAAGGGACAGCTGGCAAAGGGCTTCATACCTCGAAAGATATCCAGGATGTGCTTTCCCACATACCAACAGATGGTCTCAAAGTTAGGGAACTTGAAGAGGTCTGCTGTGCTCAACCGCTTCTCAATCTCATAGGCTCTAGAGGAAGTAGGTACAACAGTAACAGTGATAACAAGGATCTTGTTTACTGAGCACCTACTGTATATCAGACATTGTACTGGATGCCTTGTATTCATTATCTCTAATCCCCATGACTATTCTGTAAGGCTTTATGGGTTAGGAAACTTGGGCTCAAAGTTATGTGACTTGACCAAATTCACCTAATTACTCAGCGAAAAAGAGGTATTCATGCTCAATCTGAACATCATCAGGAACCAGTATCCATTCCTTTCTGGTTATCTCTCCTCCTTCTATGTTGCATTCCTCACTATAGGGAGAACTCAAAGATTCTAGAAGATGGGAATGGCCACCTCAGGATCACCAGAGCTTTAAGACTCACTTGAGCTGCATTTCAATGTTAAGGCTGTGTAAGAAGTTCCCTCCAAAGGCAAGGCAGTCCACAGGGGTCAGCACAGCATGGATCCATCCTGCAGTGTAACAGAGCAAAAATCATAGCTGGCAGAGGGCTTTTCTTCCTTTGGGCATCTCCACTGCCCACTCAGCTCAAACACAACTCCTTAGAGCAGCCAGTCTGACAATAACTCGGAAAATTCTAGGTTCTTCCTTTTTCCCAATATCCATGTTGGCCAGGTATGCCATTCTTATAACCCTGAACTGGACCAAACTATAGGGTTAATAAACTCCTTCTACTTCCTGTCTCTGCACTTCAAAATCTCTTTGTTGCCTCACCCATCCTCTCTCTTATCTCTAAGAAGGGCAGCACCTTCTTCCCATGAATACCCCTAACTCTGCCCTAGGTAAAACAAAGAGCTTTTGTGTTAGACAGACCTGGATTCAAATTCTGCAGTTTTCCAGCCAAATATCCACTCCACAGGTTGCTTATGAAGCATGTGCCTAGTTAAAACTCAATTATTTTCCTTCCCCTTGACTCTCTATGCTGCCTTCTGGGACCTTCAGATTTTTCTTCTTAAACCTCTCATATTCATCTCCCCTTCTCCATCCATCCATCATACCAATGACAGCCAGCTCAAACTCCTCATTATCTCTCACCTAGACTACATGCAACAGCTGCCAAACTGGCTCGTATATACCGGTGGTTCTTTAAGGTATGATCCAGGGAGTCCTAGGGCTCCTTCAGATTCTTTCAGAGCATGTGTGAGGTCAAAATTATGCTCATGATAATACTAAGATGTTATTTGTCTTTTTTATCCTCATTTTCTCACAGGTATATAATAGTTTTTCAAAAGGCACATGACATGATATCACAACACACAGAAGATGTGAGGACCAAGTCATTTTCTATTAACTCAAACATTAACAATATTTGCAGAAATGTAAATGACACTCTTCACTAAGTTTCTTTGGTTTGGAAATTGTTATTTTTCATAAAATTTACTACTTATGCTAACATGTAGTGGGTTTATTCTTGTTATTTCTCAATGAACTAATAAATATTTTTAAATTCTCAGTTTTAATTTATAATGTGGTAAATATTGATAAACTGAAAACCCATAAAAGCTCTTTAGGGTCCATAATAATATTTAAGGCCATAAAGAGGTTCTGAGTTCAAAGTGTTTGCAAACAACTGCTCTACATTCACCTTGACCCCTGAAATCTATCTTCCGCATCCCAACCCTAAGTGATATATCTAAAAAACAAATCTCCCCATGTCATCCTCTGCTTGAAACTCTTCAATGAAATGTACATCCATAGGAGAATAGATAAATTGCTATATGCTCATACACTGGAATACTAGAAAGTAAAATGAACAGCTACATGTATCAATATGGATCTCGCAATCATAATGTTCACAGAAAAAAAGTTGAGAGAAATACATCTAATATGATTCCATTTATATAACATTCAAAACCATGTAAAACAATACTGTATACTTCTTAACAAGGTATACTTCTGTAATAAAGGGATAAAAATGCCTGAGAACGATATCACCAACTTCAGGACAATGACAAGCTCTGAGAGGGTAAAATGGGAACGTAATTGAGAAGAGATATATAGAAGCCTTCAAGTATGTTTGTAATGTACTACATTTTTAGCTGAGTTATAAACACAAGTGTTCATTATTTTTTATATCTTTTCTCACATCTGATCTATTTCATTAGAATTAAACAAATAAACTTCAATAGTGCCCAGCTGCCTGTGGAGTAAGTTCAGCCTGACAACTTTTTCAGCTTCATCTGCTCCCAGCCTTTGATCTTTAGGCTCCAGTATCCATAAACTGCACTAAACATCCTTGCTTTGCTTATGCCTTTCCCTATATCTGAGAGGTCTTTCCTGTCTTTCTTTCCTTGGTCAGTCCCTACTTACTCAGGGACACTCAAGTGTCACTCTTCTGAGAAGATTTTCACAAATCTCTAGCTAAACTAATTGCTCTTCTCTGTGCACCCAAAACTTTGGGTGAATATCTCTATTGTGGCTATTAGAACATTATACAGAAATGGCCTATTAATCTTTTATCTCTAGCACCTAGCCCAATGTTGGGGCAGACAGCAGACATGAAATGCTTGTGGAACTAAGTAGATTGCACACAGTTTGTGGGAATTTCTATCAAGATGCAAATTAGTCCAACTCAAATCTCTGATAAACAAATTCAAGTCCCTGAATAGTTATCAAGTACCCAGTGTAAAAAAAGACATTATATAAGACACAGCAAAGAATTCAAAGATGGGTGAATAAATGCCCAAGAAGAGAAAACTATAAAAGAGAAAATCAGATGGGTATGGGAGTAAGGGGTGTGTGTGGGGGTGACTTGTTTCTTCATATATTAAACATTCCATAAAACAAATGTAATCAAATCAATATGATATTGATATATGAAGAGACAAACAGATCTGAGCAACAGAAAGGAAAATCCAGAATTATACAATAGTGTTAGACAAAGATGTTAGAATTGTATGACATGAATTTTAAAGGAGTCATAAAAATGCTTCAATGAACAATTACAAACATGCTTGAAACAAACAAAAGAAATAGAGAAGCTAGAAATAAAAAACGAGAGTTCACAGCAGGTTAAGGATCTAGCATTGTCCCTGCAGCAGCTAGGGTTGCTGCTGTGGCACAGGTTTGATTCCTGGCCTGGCAGCTTCCACATGCTGCAGGCCTGGCCAGATAAATAAATAAAAATAAAAAACAAATGGAAATTTTAGAACTAAAAAATACTATATCTGAAATAAATAATGAAAGAATTGGACTCAACAGAGAAATGGAAACAATGGAAAAAAGAATCAGAGAATTTGAAAACAGAACAATAGGAAGCATTCAATTATGAAAGAGAGGGAATAGACTGAGAGAAAAATAAACTCAGGAATCCAACAAGGACCTACTGTCCTACTGCATAGCATCGGGAACTATATTCAATATTTTGTAATAACCTATAATGGAAAAGAATCTGAAAAAGGATATATATAAAACTGAATCACTTTGCTATAACACCTGAAAGATTTTAAATCAACTATACATCAATAAAAATAAAAAGTAAAAAGTGAAAAAAAAAAAAAAAGAACCATGCAGTGGGAAAGAAAAAACCTCAGGAATCCGTGACTTGTGAGACTCTAACAAAATGTGTTACATTCAAATAATCAGAGACCCAGAAGAAAAGTTAGAGTATGGGGCTGAAAAAGTGTTGTAAGAAATAACAGCTAGGAAGTTCCTATCATGGCTCAGCAGAAATGAATCCAACTAGTATCCATGAGGATGAGGGTTCAATCCCTGGCCTCAGTTAGTTGGTCAGGGATCTGGCATTGCCACGAGCTGTGGTGTAGGTTGCAGACGTGGCTCAGATACTGTGTTGCTCTGGCTGTGGCTGGCAGCTGTAGCTCTAATTTGACCCCTAGCCTGGGAACCTCCATATGCTGCAGGTGCGTCCCTAAAAAGCAAAAAAAAAAAAAAAAAAAAAAAGGAAAAGAAAAGACATAACAGCTAAAAATTTCACTATGGCAAAAGATATAAACCTACACATTCAAAGAGCTCAGTGAACACATACAGTATAAATCCCAAAAAATTCACACACCAAGACACATTAGAGTCAACTGCTAAATACCAAAGGAGAAGAAAAAAAAATATTGAAAGGAGCAAGAAATGATACATACAGGGAAAAAAAATGGGAAGGATAGCTGAAATCTCATCAGAAAACATGGAAGCCAGAAGGATGCAGCACAACATTCAAGTGCTAAAAGAAAATAACTTTCAACCCAGAATTATATCTCCAAGAAAAATATCCTTCAGGAGTGAAAGGGAAATCAAGACATTTACAGATGAAGGAAAACTAAGAGAATCTGTTGCCAGCAGACCTACTATGAAACTCTAAACAGAAAGGAAATGATAAGAGAAGAAATCTTGGAAAATCAGGAAGGAAGAAGAATGGAAGAGTAAAAATACAGGTAAATACAATAGACTTTCCTTCTCTCAGGTATTCTAAATTATGTTTGACAGTTGAAACAAAAATTAAAACACTATGTGATATGGATCTAATGTATGCAGAGGAAATATTTCAGACAAATATATTATAAATGGTGGGGTAAAGAAATGTGAAAAGAGTTAATTAAGGTTTCAACCTTTTTCTCAAACTGGTAAAACGTCAATTAAAATGTCAATACCAGTAGACTGCAGTGAGATTACTATGAGATTCTACTGTATAGCACAGGGAATTATATCCAATCTCTTGGGACAGAACATAATGGAAGATAATATGAGAAAAAGAATGTGTATATATGTATGACTGGGTCACTTTGCTGTACAGAAGAAATTGTCACAACACTGTAAACCAACTATATTTTAATAAAAAATATAAATATTCTGAACACTCAAATTTTAAATATACTATAGTTAATAATACTATATTACATGTATGAAAGTTGCTAAGAGACTTTAAATGTTCTCACCACAGAAAAGAAATGGTAATTATGTGATGTGATGGAGATGTTATCCAAAGCTATGTTGGTAATCATTCTGCAGTATATGAGTATATCAAATTTGTGTACCTTAAACTTACATCATGTTATATGTCAATTATATCTCAATAAAGCTGGAAAAACAAATACATAAAAATTCATATGGAAATTCAAGGGGCCCAGAATAGGTATAATCCTAAAGAAGCAAAGCAAAGTTGGAAGGATGACACTTTCCAATTTCAAAACTTACTAAAAATGTATAATAATGAGTGTGATAATGTCATAAAGACAGACATCTAGATCAATGGAACAGAATTCAAAGTCCAGAAATAAACCAATACAACTTAGTCAACTGATGTCTATTTTTTTTTTTTTTTTTTTTTTTGGCTATGCCGGCAGCATGCGTAAGTTCCTGGGCCAGGAAATCAAACCTGAGCCACAGCAGCAACCCAAAGTGCTGCAGTGACAATGCTGGATCCTTAACCCATTGTACCACAAGAAACCTCCCAAATGATTTTCGACAGAGCTATCAAGACAGTTCAACGGGGAAAGAATAGACTTTCTGAATGGTTCTGGGACAACCGGACATCCACATGCAAAAGAAATTGGATCTTTCTCTCACACCATACACAAAAATTAACTTGAAATGGGTGGAGGACATAAATGTAAGAACTAACCTGCGGCTCAGCAGGTTAAGAAGCTGACACAGAGTCTGTGAGGATATGGGTTCGATCCCTGGCCTTGCTCAGTGGGTTAAGGATCCAGCATTGCAGCAAGCTGCAGTGTAAATAGCAGATGTGGCTTGGATCTGGCATTTCCATGGCTGTAGCACAGACCAATAGCTACAGCTCCAATTTGACCCATGGTCCAGGCACTTCTGTATGTCCCAGGTGCAGATGTAAAAAGAAAAAAAAAATGGTATCTTAAGTATGACACCAAAAGTACAAGAAAACAAACAAAAAAATAAAGTGGACTTTTATACTTCACAGAAAACTATCAAGAAAGCGAAAAGACAATCCCCAGAATGAGAGAAAGTATGTGCAAATCATACATATAAAGGTCTAATCCAAAATACATAAAGAGGAGGAGGGGGATTAAGATGGCAGAATAGGAGGACTGGAGCTCAACTTCTCTCATAAAAACAACAAAATTACAACCAAATGCTGAACAACCTTCAACCAAGTGGACTGGAAACTTCCAAAAAGATATCCTACTCCAGAAGACAAAGAGGAGACCACATCAAGATGGAAGGAGGGGCGATTACGCTATATAAGCAACCTCATACCCACCGGGTAGGAAGCCCTCAGACTGGAAAGTAACTGTACCACAGACTCACCTATAGGAGTGAGAGTTCTGAGCCCCACCTCAAATCCCCATGCCTGGGGATCTGGCATTGGGAGAAAGAGCCCCCAGAGCATCTAGCATTGAAGGTCAGTAGGGCTTGTGGGCAGGAGCTCCATGGGACCCCACTCTTGAAAGGCACACACAGACTTTCATGTGCACTGGGACGCAGGGCAAAGCAAAGGCTCCACAGGAATCTGGGTTGGACCTGACTGCAGTTCTCGGAGGATCTCTTGGGAAAACAGCAGTTGACTGTGGCTCATTGTGGGGGAAGGACACTGGAGGCAAAGCTCTCAGGAATATTCATCAGCATGCACTTCTCTGGAGGTGGCCATTTTGGAAAAATCTGGTCCCACCCATCAGTGCTAAGAAGCCCCAGGCCAAACAACAATCCAGGTGAGATCACAGCCCCACCCATCAGTAAAGAGCTGCCTAAAGGCTGCCTAAAGACACCCTAGGCACACAGCAACCTCTATTCTCACCCAGAGACAAAGCCCCACCCACCAGAGGAATAGGAATCAGCTCCACCTACCAGTGGGTAGACACCAGTCCCTCCCATCAGGAAGCCTACAGCAAGCCCCACACCAACTTCAGCCACAAGCGGGGCAGACACCAGGAGTAAGAGAGACTACAACTCTATTGTCTGCAAAATACATAAAGAGGAGCTCCTGTTGTAGCACAGCAGAAATGAATCTGACTAGTATCCATGAGGATGCGGGTTTGATCCCTGGCCTCACTCAGTGGGGCAGGGATCTGGCATTGCCATGAGCTGTGGTGTAGGCTGGCAGCTGTAGCTCTGATTCAACCCCTAGCCTGAGAACTTCCATATGCTGTGGGTGCAGCCTTAAAAAGCAAAAAAAGAAAAATAAAATTTATAAAGAATTCTTACAACTCAACAATAAAAACACAAATTACCTAATTAAAATTGGTTAAAAGTTCTAAATAGATATTTCTTCAAAAATATATATACATAAATGTCCAACAAGTGCATAGAAAGATATTCAAAATCAATAGCATTAGAGAAACACAAAATCTCAGGAAGATACTACTTCACACCCATTAGGATGGCTATAATCATAAAGACAGGCAAGAACAAATGTTGGGGAAGATGTGGAAAAATTGAGAACCTCATAAATTTTTGGTAGGAATATAAAATGCAGCTGCTTTAGAAAACAGTCTGGCAATTCCTCAAGAGATTAAACATAGTTACCATGTGATTCAGCAACTCCTCTCCTAGGTAGATATCCGTAGAGAACTGAAAATACATGTTAACACAGTAACTTGTACATGAATGTTCATAAAAACACTATTCATAATAGCCAAAAACTGAAAACAACACAAATGTCCATAAAATGATGAGTGGATAAAAGAGACACGTGCACCCGCATGTTCATTGCAGCACTATTCACAATAGCCAGGACATGGAAACAACCCAAATGTCCATCAACAGATGATTGGATTTGGAAGAAGTGGTATATATACACAATGGAATACTACTCAGCCATAAAAAAGAATGACATAATGCCATTTGCAGCAACATGGATGGAACTAGAGAATCTCATCCTGAGTGAAATGAGCCAGAAAGACAAAGACAAATACCATATGATATCACTTATAACTGGAATCTAATACCCAGCACAAATGAACATCTCCTCAGAAAAGAAAATCATGGACTTGGAGAAAAGACTTGTGGCTGCCTGATGGGAGGGGGAGGATCAGGAGCTTGGGCTTATCAGACACAACTTAGAATAGATTTACAAGGAGATCCTGCTGAATAGCATTGAGAACTTTGTCTAGATACTCATATTGCAACAGAACAAAGGGTGGGAAAAAAATGTAATTGTAATGTATACATGTAAGGATAACCTGACCCCCTTGCTGTACAGTGGGGAAAAAAAAAAATGATGAGTGGATAAACAAAATGTGGTATATCCATACAATGGAATATTACTCAGCCATTTAAAGAATGAAAAATTGACAAATGCTCTAACATGGATGAACCTTGAAAATATAAAAGACCTCATATTGCATGATCCAACTTATATAAAACATTCAGAATAGGCAAATTCATATACAAAGAAAAATACAAAAGTGACCAGGGGCTGGGGGGAAGAAGAAAAGGGGCATGACAGCTAAGAGGTACTAAGTTTTTTTTTTTTTGAAGTGATGAAAACTTTCTGGTATTAGATATTGATGATGGTTGTACAACTTCGTGAAAATTTTTCTGGCTGCACTCATGGCATGCAGAAGTTCCCAGGCCAGTGATGGAACCTGTGCTACAGCAGTGACCTGAGCCACAGCATGACAACATCGGATCCTTAACCCACTGAACCACCAGGGAACTCCACGAATATTTTTTTAAAAACTGAACTGTACCCTTTAACATGGTAATTTTATGGTATGTGTATTATATCTCACTTTTTTTTTAAAAAAAGCACACTGAACAAAATGGAAATACAACATATCATAATTTGTTACACAGTTAAATCAGTGCCAAGGGGGAAATTTTCAGCACTAAATGTTTACATTAAAAAAGGAAGTTCCCGGGAGTTCTCCGCTGGCCTAGCGGGTTGAGGCTCTTGCATTCTCACCGCTGTGGCTCTGGTTGCTGCTGTGCGGCGTAGGTTCAATCCCTGGCCCAGGAATTCCCACATACTGCCTGTGTGGCAAAAAAGAAAAAAAAATACAAAAAAAAACAAAAAAAGGAAGTTCCCATTGTGGCTCAGCAGGTTAAGGACTGACGTAGTCTCTGTGAGGATGTAGGTTCAATACCTAGCCTCACTCAGTAGGTTAAGGATCTGGTGTTGCTGCAAGCTGCAGTGTAGGTTGCATATGCACCTTAGATCTGGTGTTGCTGTGGCTGTGGCTGTGGCATAGCCAAAGCTGCAGCTCCAATTCAACCCCAGGTCCAGGAACTTCCATAGGTGCAGCCGTAAAAAGAAAAAAAAAAGAAGAAAAGTCTGAAATCAATCACCTAAGCTCCTACCTCGACTGGAAAAAGGAGAGCAAAACAAACCCAAAGAAAGAAGAAGGAAGAAAAAACAAAGATAAAAGCAGTAATCACTGAAATTGGAAACAGAAAGACAACAGGGAAAAATCAATGAAACAAAAAGTGATTATTGGGGTTCCCGCCTTGGCGCAGCAGAAACAAATCCGACTAGGAAACGTGAGGTTGCAGGTTTGATCCCCGGCCTCGCTCAGTGGGTTAAGGATCCAGCATTGTCATGAGTTGTGGTATAGCTTGCAGATGCAACTCGATCTGGCATTGCTATAGCTGTGGTGTAGGCCGGCAGCTGTAGCTCCAATTTGACCCCTAGCCTGGGAACCTCCATATGCTGTGAGTGTGGCCCTAAAAAGCAAAAAAAAAAAAAAAAAAAAAAAAAAAAGGGATTCTTTAAAAAGTTCAATAAAAGTGACAAACCTCCATCAGGATTGACACAGAATAAAAGAAAAGGTACAAATAACCAACGTCGGGAATGAAACAGAGGATATTACTAGAGACTTAGAAGATATCAAAAGAGTAATAAGGAAATACAATGAATAACTCTATACACATAAAGTTGACAACTTAGGTAAAATGGACCAACAATTTGAAAAGCACAAATTATCACAACTCACCCAATATGAAATAGATAAAAAGTTTTTTTGGTCTTTTTAGGGCTGCACCTGTGGCACCCCTAGCTCCCAGGCTAGGGGTTGAACTGGAGCTGCAGCTGCTGCTGCTGGCCTATGCCACAATCACAGCAATGCCAGATCTGAGCCACGTCTGCAACTGACACCACAGCTCATGGCAACATAGATCCTTAACCCACTGAGTGAGGCTAGAATTGAACCCACATCTTCATGGATACTAGTCAGGTTCTTAACCTGCTGAGCTACAATAGGAATTCCTAAAATAGATAATTTGAATAGCCTAATAAAGTTTAAGGAAACTGAATGTTAATTTAAAACTTTCCAAAAAGGAAATCTCCAGATCCATGTGGCTGCAATAGAGAATTCTACTGAACATTTTGAGAAAATTTAACACTAATTCTGAAATCAAGGAATCAAGAAATCAGAAAATCAATAAAAATCTAAATAAATGAACAGGCATGTTCATGGAAGACTCAACATACTAAAGATGTCAACTTCCCCAAGTTCAGACAACTAGGGGGACTTTTTCAAAATACAGTTTCATATCCCATCTAACCTGTGAATTCATAATCCTTGAGGGGGAGTCTAGGCATTTATTGTTTCGGGAAAATAAAACCTACCCCTATCCAGGTCATTTTGATGTACAGCCTACAATGCCACTCCCTCAGTCACTATCTCTAGAGTCATGGGGTTGAGAATCCTGTTTTCTATCTGTTTACCAAGTTGACATCAGTCCTGTATAAAGAAGCACATCAACCTCTTCTGGACTGCCCCATCTGCAACCTCCCCAGGTGACCACACTGCCCCCTGGCCACAACGTGAACTTCCTTGAGGTCCATTTCTGAGTCTTTAGCTGATATGAGAGAGATATCCCTTATAATCACATCAACACATTATAGGAAGGGGTTGATTCTGGTGGTGCCACAAGCTCTCTTCCTCTTCCCACCCCCCTCAAACCCTCCCAGAGGGGCCCAGGGAAGACCTGTAGGAATGAAAAGTGTCTGTCCTTGCTTCACAGAACACTTGTAGCATTTGTCCACCTGGTCCCCAAAGAACATCTCATTCTGGTTAGAGGAGCTGCTCCAGCACTCAAAGAGAGTCAAGTTGGCATTTGTAGGGCGGATGAGATAGAAGATCTTCTCACCCTGAAACAAGAAGAGGTTGAAATGCCAAAAGTATCAAAGGTTTCTTAAAAAGTCCTCCAGCGTTCTCCAGAAGAGTTTCTCTCCCATGCTCCAAGACCATGTAGTATGTTAGAATTCTTTCCCAAACCTGCCCGAGAATCATTTTTACATAGATTTGGAAGGCTTCAAAAGTTCTTTTGCACTTTGCACTTTTAAGCCTCTATAAGACTGACAAAAACAGTGTGGAAAGGGCATTTCAAACAAAATTGTCAACTTAAGACAAATGTACACCAAAGGCTTCTATTTTAGATGCAATGCCAAATGAAAAACGGCCTCTATAGATGAGTAGATCAATACCACTAGCCCTAGGAGAATTTAAGGCCACATTACTAATGAGAAGAAAATTGAATTTGCCTTTAAATGCCATTTATAGAGAGTGTTCCCTCTCACACCTGCAATCAAAGCTAATAAAAGTTTAAAAGTTCAGTAATCGCCCAAGGACTTCTGAAAGATTATATGCTAGGTGATTATCTGTTGGAGGAAAATTTTATTTCCTAATTATGTTTTGCCTGGATAATCACCAGATAGATAATTTGGCAGAAAAGAAAAAAAATCCACTAGCACAAAAATATCCCCAACCCACAGCTTGATTAGTTTAACCAGTATTTCATGATAATAAATTTCAATGTAGAAAAGCAATAACACTAGAAACTATCTACTGTACAACTGGGGAAACTTGAATCAGATCTGCAGATAATAGTATTATATCAATAGTAAGTTCCTGATTTTGATAACTATACTGTGGTTATATAAGTGTTTTTAATACACACTGAATTAATACAAGATAAAGGGACACTAGGTCTGCAGCTACTCTCGGGTTGTTTCAGAAAAAATACATATGTAAAACCATTTTATTATGTTTGCTTCAAGAATATAATGAAACGGTAACATCAGAACCTGAGTGCAGGGCACACGGGAATCTTTCCTATTATTTTTTTTTGCAATTTTTCTACTAAAAATTATTTTAAAATAAAAAAGTTAAATCTAAAATTTGCATAACAGTATTTTCATTCACACACTCCAATTTCTTCATTATAAACCAATGAAAACAACTAGTTCGGGATTCATGATCATTTGGACAAGAGCAATATTCATGTTTTCTGTTCTCTCCTTGGCATTTCTGATAAGAAAGTGAAACAGTATGAACAGTGGTGGAAAACAATAAAACTTACTTAAGTTTGTTTTGCAGGAGTTCCCATCGTGGTTCAGTGGTTAACGAATACGACTAGGAACCATGAGGTTGCGGGTTCAATCCCTGGCCTCACTCAGTGGGTTAAGGATCTGGTGTTGCCATGAGCTGTGGTGTAGGTCGCAGACACAGCTTGGATCCTGTGTTGCTGTGGTTGTGATCTACAGCTCTGATTCGACCCCTAGCCTGGGAACCTCCATATGCCACGGGAGCGGCCATAGAAAAGACAAAAAAAAACAAAAAAAAAAAAAGAAAAGAAATTTGTTTTCCAGTTCTCAAAAATCCTTTATAGTCATGGACAATCAATAAGCTAGTAACAACCACTAAAAGAGAAATTACAGGAAAGCTGATAGAATGGCAGTTATACAACTATTTATACAACTGTCAAAACACATCAAACTACATACTTAAAATAGATGATTTTATGGTATGTAAATTATACTTCAAAAACTTGGGATGGAGGGGAAGTTTCTCACGTTAGCAGGAATTTCTGCAATAAATATGGACATTTCCATACATAGTGTTAGGTGCACAAATTGATTCAGTTAAGATAACAAAGAAAACCTTAGGCATCTGCAGTTATTAAAAAATTTTAAGCATCAAAACTGTAGAGTAGGAGTTCCCGTCGTGGCGCAGTGGTTAACGAATCCGACTAGGAACCATGAGGTTGCGGGTTCGGTCCCTGCCCTTGCTCAGTGGTTTAACGATCCGGCGTTGCCGTGAGCTGTGGTGTAGGTCGCAGATGCGGCTCGGATCCTGCGTTGCTGTGGCTCTGGCGTAGGCCGGTGGCTATGGCTCCGATTCGACCCCTAGCCTGGGAAACCTCCACATGCCGCAGGGGCGGCCCAAGAAATAGCAAAAATACAAAAAAAAAAAAAAAAAAAACTGTAGAGTAGATGGCATATCCACTAAGTACCTAACCCTGATAGAGGAATGTCACCCAAATAGAGTCCGGGAGGCAAGTAGGCCTTAGTAGCTTGTTTTATGCTGTCACCTGGAACAAAGAAGGAAACCCAAGGCCTGGCTGTCTTCAGAAGCCATATCCATTCCTACCTTGAGCACATGGTACCAGACTGAGGTGCCACCAAAGTCAATGTGAAAGTCTGTATAACTATCCCGCACACTCATGAGGCAGTACTTCTGCACATTGGGCCTCTCAAAGATACACTCCTCCGGCCACAAGTTCTCCACCCATGAGAGCTTTCGAACAATCTTGGGTGTTTCCACAAGGTTAGAAAGCCTAGCAAGGAAGGGGTAGAGAGCAGAGAGCAGATGTCAACCAATTGGGAACCGAAGGTTAAATCCTGAATAAAATGACCCCCATCTCAATGAGAATGAGGTAAGATTTAAAAAAAGTTCTCTCCACAGAATCCCCAAGAACACATAGGACACTTATTTTTTATAAGTCTGGTCAGCATCTTCATTCCACTCAGCTCTGGAAGTCCCAGGTCTCAGCTCCACAGCCTTCCCAATCAAAGATGAGCATTTCCTCCACTCAATGCTCAGACTCCCCAAACCTGGGCCCACTCACTTGGCACTTGGTGTATAACAGTATTGTGCTGTTCTCATCTCATAGTGTCTTCTTTATGAGGAACAATTAGAGAAACCTCTCAGGGCTCAATTCCAGGTAAAGAAATGTTTACCTGGGACAGAAGACCTATCCTGGGAGTTAAACAGTGACCATGCTGCAATCTAAAGACCAGAAAAATTTCCAAGAAACCTGTCCTAGGTCTTGAAGGAGATAAAAAACAATTAAAATAGCTACTGCATAATCTATCCAACGCTATAAACTGCAAAGGAGAAATATGATTTAGTTGTTATAATGTGAGCAGCTACCCTAGAAAGTATAAACCAGCTCTGCATCTCAAAGGAAGAAACCACCAGGAGGAAGAGAAAAGAACACTAATATACACTCAATATATCACAAGTCCAAGGCACTTTGTGAGGCTTTTTACTTACCCCTGCCCCTCTTACCTGGTATCAGAGAACTCCAAACTAATGACATTGAGGACTTTCTCCCTCTTTCCACTATAATAATATTTCACAAAATCACCAAGCTTCATCTTGCAGTCAGCCTGGCGAGTCACATCGATCACATCAATCTCTTTGTCAGAACCTGGAGTAGAGAGATGGGTTCTGCACCAAGTGGTCTCAGGGACCAGGGAAGACTCTCATCCCCTAACCCATTCCTAGAATGACCTTACACTTAAAACCTTTCTCACTGTTTTTGGATGCGCATATATAGGAGGTGGGGGTAGGTATTCCTCACACCTTCCTTGTATCTAAATGCCAGGTCCAGACCTGCTGAGGCAATAGAACTGCCTGACACACAGTCTCACTCACAGTACAATCCAGCAACCTGAGACCTGCTTCCTCACTTTTCATCCTACCTCTCAAAAACTCATGTCCAGACCATAACTAGCATGTGAGGGCAAAAGTCAAAGGCTTTCTCATCTCAACAGAGGAGAGAGAGAGGCCATTACAATCCTTGGAATTCCCTAGGTAAAAAATGGGGCTCAGCCTGGGGTTTTGTGGTTGGTCTATTAAGAGGAAAAGAAAGGGAAGACCAGGATTTTGGTTCTAGCTTTGTTGAATGATTTTTGGGCAAAGCATTTCACCTCAGATTCCCAAGATGCAAGGAAATGCAAAAGGGAGACTGGAGAGGAAGAGTCGCAGGTTCTGATGGGAATGAATAATGTCACAGTTAAGAGGGTCTGTGGTGCTTACCAACATAGTGTTCCACATCCCTCACAGTGAATGATGGTGAGGGCAGTGTCATCCCCAATCCATCCTTCTTCAAGACCAGGATGGGCACACTGAAGCTATTCTCTTCCAGGAATTCCACGGTCAGCTGACTTCCAGTGGGCTTCAGAATCACTTCATCTGAGCTGTGGGCCACATGAGAGAAAGCCTGAACCCTAGAAGCCCCGCCACTGAAGGCCTCACTGGATGCCGCCACTCACCCAAGGGGTGGGGCCTTCCTGAAGAAACCTAATGTGGGCTGGCAACCAATGAATGGCATAAACTTCATGTGCCAGGGAAGAAATAACCTATCAAAGGCAAGAAGCCAGGATATCCTATCAATATGGTGCTCTTCTCCAGATGACAAAAGATGAAACCAGTCAACAGCCTTCCCAGGAAGAAAAGACATATCTGACAAGTTTAGCTGATTTACTCTAACCCAGAGCAGCACCATTCCATTTAAACAATGGCAAATAAAGAGAAAGATTTGATTTAAAAAACAACATTTATACAACCACTTCTTTTTTTTTTTTTTTTTTTTTTTTGGTCTTTTTAGGGCCACACTCGTGGCATATGGAGGTTCCCAGGCCAGGGGTCCAATCAGAGCTGTAGCCACCAGCCTACACCACAGCCACAGCAACACAGGATCAGAACTGCGTCTGCAACCTACACCACAGCTCACAGCAATGCCGGATCATTAACCCACTGAGCGAGGCCAGGGATCAAACCCACATCCTCATGGATGCTAGTCGGATTCATTAACTGCTAAGCCACGATGGGAACTCCTACAACCACTTTCTTGACACACAGTTAACTAGAAAATAGGAATTTCTTGTTTTCTTAAAATCACATTGAAAAAAGATGGGCTATTTGACAAGCTGTGTTGGGATAAACATCTGGAAAAATATTAAGATCAATATCTGTCTCTCTCTTTACATAATTCTAGATGGAACAAAGATCAAATTAGGAAAAAATAAAGCCATAGAGTAGTAGAAAAACCATGGGAGAGACAAGGCCCAGTAGTCATTAAAAATAGTAATAAATAAATTTAACTACATAAAAATTAAAATTTTCTGCATGGAAAGCTATTACAAATCAGTAAGAAAGAGGCAGTAACCCAAGAGATAAACTGTCAAACAACATAAGCAAGCAGTTAACAGAGAAAGAAATAAAGATGACTTATACATGTACAAAAACAGACATGCTTCCTTCATAACTAAAGAAAAAACAATGAAGTCTCATTTTTTTAATCTTATTAGAAAGGCAAGAGTTCCTGTTGTGGCTCAGCAGTAACAAACCTGACTACTATCCATAAGGACACAGGTTCAATACCTGGACTTGCTCAGGGGGTTAAGAATCCAGCATTGCTGTGAACTGTGGGGCAGACAGGGCTCAGATCCAGCATTGCTGTTGCTGTGGTGTAGGCCAGCAACTACAGTTCCACTTCAACCCCTAGCCTAGGAATTTCCATATGCCATGGGTGCGGCCCTAAAAGAGACCAAAAAAAAAGAAAGGCAAAAAAGGTTTGATAATAAAGTACTGGCTAGGACATGGGGAAATAAGCACTATCACACCCTGTCTAGTGAGTTTGAAATGGTGTAGCCACATTGGAAGCAATCCAACAATATCTATAAACATTTTGAAAGCCCATACTCTTTGACCTAGCAATTTCACTTTTAGGTAGTAAATCCACACATATACTCACCTGTATATGCAAAAACTTAAGTACAGAGACATTCACTGTAGCATTTTTTTCTAATAGCAAAATACTAGAATTAATTTAAATGTTCATCAATAGAGGATTGGTTAAATAAATTATACATCCACACAATGGAGTACTAAACATCCATGAAAAAGAATGAAGAACATCTGCACGTGCTGTTATGGACTGATCTCTAAGATACATAATTTATATTTTAAAAAGTAAGACAAAGGAGTTTCCATCTGGCTCAGCTGTTGGTGAACCAGACTGGCATCCATGAAGTCTTGGGTTCGATCCCTGGCCTTGCTCAGTAGGTTAAGGATCCGGCGTTGCCAGGGCTGTGGTGTAGGACACAGACGCAGCTTGGATCCTGCGTTGCTGTGGCTGTGGCATAGTCCGGCGGCTTCAGCTCTGATTGGACCCCTAGGCCGGGAACCTCCATATGCCGCAGGCGAGGTCCTAAAAAGACAAAAAAAACAAAAAATTTAAGACATAGAACAATATAGTGTTTCCGTTTGTGTTTCTAATTTTTAAAAAAGGGGGACACACACAGATATGTTTGTATAAGCTAAAACTATTTCTGAAAGAATGCACAAGAAATTGGTTGACTTTAGAGGAGGGATCTGAGGGGTCTGGAGTAGGAAGAAAACTCACTGCCTTTAAATACACAAGTAAAAAAATCTGGCAAATTGAAAAAACGTTTATAATCCTAAATAACACTTCAAATACAGGAAAGCTGAAAATGGTCAAATGAATTTAAAACCAACAAAACAGAGTGCTTTATTAATTTTTCTAACTCATTATTTTTGCTCAAGTAATTTATTTTGAATAAACCCATCTTAATTTTTTGTTTTTGTTTTTGGCTGCACCCACAACATGTGAAAATTCTGGGGCCAGGGATCAAACCTACACCATAGCAGCAACCCAAGCCACGGCAGTGACAATGCCAGATCCCCAACCCACTGAGCCACCAGGAAACTTCCCATCTTACTTTTTTATAGGAAAAAATGTTTTCTTGATTGTAAAATAAATACATGATCACTCAAAATTTTTTTAAATTTTTTTCAGAGTTTCCTTCTCTACAATGAGAGAATTAAACTTTCTGATTTTTAAGACTCCTTCTAGTTATAGCATTCCCTGGGCGCACATAAATATTCTCTCCTGACTGAAGGAAAAACTGCCTCTCTATCTACACTTCTGCAAGTGGACCTTAATGTACTCTGTACATCATATGAAACTCCTAGCAATGTTTCTCAGAAACCGACTATAGCAGAAGACCCCTCCCCAGAGGGAACTCACAGAGCCCTGCAGACACCCCCAAATATTGGAGGCACCTAGTGGGACAGCCAGTGGGAAAGCTTGGAAGAGATGCATCCCAGCTTCCCAAAGTCCTTTCACTCACTAGCACCTTGCAGCAGGGGTCCTCACCTGTCAAAGGTCCTACTCCGAAGCTCTCGAATGAATGTAGGACTTCCGGTCTTTACTGGCTTCCCCTTGTGTGTATCATGGCCTTTTGAAGATACGCGTCGTTTTTTCACTAGGCCAAAAGACAAGAGACTATGAGCCAGGAGACCCATAAGCTTTAGTTGCAAGAGCAAAGGCTCAGCAGAACCTGCTTCTCTTCCAATATAACAACCCCTTGGAGCACCCGGAATCCAGGAGGCCCTTGCGGACTCAGGAAAGTTCCTAGTTAGGACAGGTACTTCCCCTGGGGAATCCCTAAGGAAGGGAGGGAGGTGAAGCTCTACATCTCTGCCCTCTCAGTGGAGCAGCTGTTGGCCTACAAGGCCTACAAGACTTCTGTTATTTCCCAAGGGAGACAAATCTGAAGCACTCAGGCAAAGCCAATCACCCTTCTAGGCTTCCTTTGCTTTGTCTCTCCTCTGGACTGCCTTCCCTTAAAAACCCCAAGAACTACTTACTGATGGAGGGCCCATGTAAGACCTCACAGTTGGGGCAGTGGTAGAGGTCAATGTCAGCAGCCTTCTCCTCTTCGACACCAACACAACTAGAAAAGAGAATATCAGCTGAGGTTTATGGAAATTTTGTTTTTCATAAGGTCTAAAACTGTGCTGTCCAGTACACAATTAAGTAAAATTTTAAAAATTTTAAATGCAGTTCCTTCATCATGCTAGCTACATTTCAAGTGCTCAGTAGCTATGTGTGGCTACCATATTGGGCAGATTATCAAACTTTTTCATCAACACAAAAAGTTCTATTGGACCACACTGGTCTAAAATAATTATGACAGAGCTAAAAATGTACACATAATGAAGCTTCATTAAGACTCAGAATGGGAGTTCCCATCATGGCGCAGTGGTTAACGAATCCGACTAGGAACCATGAGGTTGCGGGTTCGGTCCCTGCCCTTGCTCAGTGGGTTAACGATCTGGCGTTGCCGTGAGCTGTGGTGTAGGTTGCAGACTCGGCTCGGATCCCGCGTTGCTGTGGCTCTGGCATAAGCTGGTGGCTATGGCTCCGATTAGACCCCTAGCCTGGGAAATCTCCATATGCTGAGGGAGCAGCCCAAGAAATAGCAATAAGACAAAAAAAAAAAAATAAAGAAAAGAAAAGAAAAAAAGACTCAGAATGGTCAAAGCTGAAAGAGACTCCAGAATACCACTGTCCAATATAAATATAATGTGAGCCAAAAAGGTAATTTTTTAATGTTCTACTAGCCACATTAAAAAGGTAAAAAGATACAGATAAAATTAACTTAATAATTTAATATTTTATTTAACAAATATACCTAAAATATTATTTCAATATATAATCAAAAATTTAAACTTGGGAGTTCCCGTCGTGGCGCAGTGGTTGACGAATTCGACTAGGAACCATGAGGTTGCGGGTTCGGTCCCTGCCCTTGCTCAGTGGGTTAACAATCCGGCGTTGCTGTGAGCTGTGGTGTAGGTTGCAGACGCGGCTCGGATCCTGCGTTGCTGTGGCTCTGGCGTAGGCCGGTGGTTATAGCTCCGATTCAACCCCTAGCCTGGGAACCTCCATATGCCGCAGGAGCGGCCCAAGAAATAGCAACAACAACAACAACAGGAGTTCCCATCAACAAAAAAAAGACAAAAGACAAAAAAAAAAAAATTAAACTTTATTGAGATATTTACTTTATTAAATGAAAAGGAGTAATTTTATAGTCAACAGTGGTTCCCTCCAAATGAAAGACTATGGTAACCATTTTTCTCTTCCTTATCTGTATTTTCTAATTTTCTATGTTACTAATTTCATATTGTAATGTCTGAGAAAGATTTATTTAATTTTGAAAATCTGAGTTTGCATGTATGTGAGCTGGTAATCTCACAAAATTTAAACCCTTCCTCACCAAAGAAGTCATCAACAGACCTCCAAAAAACTTCTGGCTAAGATATAACTCCTAAAATCTTTAGTCAGCCATACACACAGCAAGAAGCATAAAAATGAGGCAGAGCTCCAACTGTTTCAGCAAAACCATGCTCATAAACTGACTTCCTGGGATCAGAACCTCACCACCTTCCTGACTGGTAACAATCTTATGCCTGTAAACCTGTTGCATGTTAATAATCTGGGGACATTTTATTTTATAAAAGGTTTGGTCCATTAAGGATCGGAAATTTTTAAAAACCCAGTACACCCTGATCCTTCACCCCAGGAAGTCTAAGAAGTACTGTGTTAGAACCCTGTCAGGTAGAAGCTGTACATTCTCCCAGGTTCTTGTAACTTAGGGCTGGGCTGAGAGTTGATGTCCCCCTCAATTTCTCATAAAAATTTGAGATGATCTTTCCTCTATCCTTGTGCAAGATCTCCTATTCTCTGAGTAGCACATAATCCAGACATACCTCTTCCCACTCCTCTTCACTATCAGCTACTCATCTCCCCAACATACCCCTTTCACTCACTGAAGAACCTGGTTACAGATTCCTCTCCATCCCAAGTTTTGCCAACCTCCTATATGACATCATTATGGATATAGAGGCCTAACATCCCAGCCTCTTAGCCTATTGAACTTCTCATCTTCAAGGGCTGCTGCCTCCACTCCCATTTAGCTATCACCTCTCATGGCAATCTCTAAGGCTCTGTCAACACTTCTCTACCTCTGAAATATGAACTGCACACATCACTCTCTGACCACAAGTACATCCATCAAGCTTTCATAGATTATGCCTGTCCTTTGCCCGCAAAATACCTTGATCCTACTTTTCACCTGTTTACCTATTGTTGACTTCACCCTTCTTCCCTAGTTTACAGATTCCAGCCTTCTTCACTTCAACCATTCTTTTACAGATACCCTCAGTTCATCTGTCCCACTACCTTTACATCACTCTGACATGTAAGTGCTAACCCTGGCTCAATTCAACTATGTAACATTGGACCATGAGACATGGCTAGGGAAAAATCACCCATTGGATTGGTCTCACAATAAATTCACACTGTCCAAAATATCTGAGTCACAGAATAACCAACACAGCATTGAAATAGAAGAACAAAGTTGAGAGACTGATGCTGCCTGACTTAAGACTTACTATAAAGCTATAGTAATCAAGACAGTATGATATTAATGAAAGAATAAACAGATGAATAGAATAGAACCCAGAAACAGATCAACAGAAATAGAGTCAACTGATCTTTGACAAAGGAATAAAGGTAATACAATGGAGCAAAGACAGTTTTTTCAACAAATGGGGCTAGGACAACTGGACATGCAAGCAAATCAAACTAGAAACCCTTTACAAAAAAAGAATTCAAAATGGATCATAAACCTAAATATAAAATGCAAAACTATTAAACTCCTAGAAGACAACATAGGAGAAAATCTAGATAACCTTGGGTTTGGCAATGACATTTTAGATGCAACTCTAAAGGCAAAATCCATGAAAAATGAGAACTGATAAGTGGACTTCATTAAAATTAAAAATCTGCTCTGTTAAAGACTGTCAATAGAATGAAACAAGCCAAAGACTGGGAGTAAATATTCATAAAAGACATATATGATAAAAAAGACTGTTATCCAAAATAGACAAAGAACTCTTAAAACTCAGTAAGAAAATGAACAACCTGGAAGTTCCTGTTATGGCTCAGTGGTAATGAGCCTGACTAGTATACATGAGGACACAGGTTCCATCCCTGGCCTCGTTCACTGGGTTAAAGGATTCTGCATTGCTGTGAGCTGTGGTATAGGTCACAGACGTGGCTCAGATCCCATGTTGCTGTGGCTGTGGCCAGCAGCTGTAGCTCTGATTCGATCCCTAGCCAGGGATCTTCCACATGCAGGTACGGCCCTAAAAAGGGAGGGAGGGTGGAAGGAAGGAAGGAAGGAAATGAACAACCGGATTATAAAAGATCTGGACACGTCACCAAAAAAGATATTAGATGGCAAATAAGCATATGAAAAGGTGCTCCACATCGTATGTCATTAGGACAATGCAAATTAAACAAAAAGATATCACTACAGACCTATTAGAATAACCAACATCCAAAACACTGACACCACCAAATGCTGCTAGTGAGAAGGTGGAGCAACAGGAATTCTCATTCTTTGCAGGTGAGAATGCAACATGCATGATATAGCCCTTTGGAATACAATAGCAGTTTCTTACAAAACTGAACATACTCTTATCATACAACCTAGCAATTGTGCTTGCTGGAATTTACTCAGTTGAAAACTATGTCTACACAAAAACCTGCACACAGATGTTTACAGCAAATTTATTCATAACTACCAAAATTTGGAAGCAACCAAGATGTCCTTCAGTAGGTGAATGGATAAACTATGGTACATCTAGACAACGAATATTATTTAGTGCTAAAAAGAAATGAGCTATGAAGCCATGGAAAGACATTAAAGAAATTGGAGTTCCCGTTGTGGTGCAGTGGAAAGGAATCCAACTAGTATCCATGAGGATGAAGGTTCAATCCCTGGCCTCGCTCACTGGGTTAAAGGATCCAGTGTTGCTGTGAGTGGTGGTGTAGATCAGAGACACAGTTCGGATCCTGCATTGCTGTGGCTGTGGTGTAGGCCAGCAGCTGCAGCTCCAATTCGACCCCCAGCCTGGAAACTTCCATATGCCAAGAGTGCAGTCATAAAAAAAAAAAAAAAAGGAAACTTAAATGCCCATTACTAAATGAAACAAACAAACCAGGCTACATATTTTAAGATTTCAACTATATGACTTTTTGAAAAAGGGAAAACTATGGGGACATTAAAAAGATCAGTGGCTGCCAGGGGTTGGGGGGGAAGAGAGATGAACAGGGAGAGCACAGAGAATTTTTAGAGCAGTGAAATTATTCTGCATAATGCTAAAATGCTATAATAGTAGGTACAAGTCATTATACATTTGTCCAAATCCACAGAATATGTAACACCAGGAGTAAACCTTGATGTAAATTATGGATGTAGGGAGATAATCATGTGTCAATGTAGGTTCATCTTTAACAAATGTACCACTCTGATGGGGGGTGTTGATAATGGGGGAGGCTATGCATGTGGGGGCAGGAATGTAGGAAATCTCTGTACCTTCCAATCAATTTGGCTATGAACCTAAAACTACTCTAAAAAATAGTCTATTAAAAAAATCTGGGTCATGTTGCCTGACTATCCTCCTATATATCCCTGCTCAGTTCTCTTCCTCACTATCCTCAGTGGCTATTTCAAATCTCTGAACCTACTACCTTCCTCTTCTCTCTCAGCAAATGATCCTGCCTCCTCCTTCTCAGACAAAATGAAATAATCAGATGGGAACTACCTTAACTTCCCATACCAAATCCACCTCCTTCTGTACCCATCTTCTCTTCCTGTTCCAACAAAAAGAATTCTATTTCCTTCTTTGTAAAGTCAGCTTTTCCACCAGGGTCACATCTTTTCTTTAATCTTCTCAATAAATTATCCCTTCTTTCTTTCTTTCTTTTTTTTTTTTTTTTTTTTGTCTTTTTGCCTTTTCTTGGGCCACTCCCGTGGCATATGGAGGTTCCCAGGCTTGGGGTCCAATCGGAGCTGTAGCTGCCAGCCTACGCCAGAGCCATAGCAACACCAGATCAGAGCCACGTCTGCGACCTACATCACAGCTCATGGCAACGCCAGATCCTTAACCCACTGAGCAAGGCCACAGATCGAACCCACAACCTCATGGTTCCTAGTCAGAGTCGCTAACCACTGAGCAACGACGGGAACTCCAAATTATCCTTTCTTTTTGCAGTATCTTCAACCTCTCCCTGTCTACCTTCTCCTTCACAACAGCATTTAAACAAGCTCACCAATTTTTGCAGATAAAAAAAGGCAAGACCTAAGTTCCTGTCACGGCTCAGCGGGTTATGAACTCAACTAGTATCCATGAGGATGCAGGTTCGATCCCTGGCCTTACTCGGTGGGTTAAGGATCTAGTGTTGCTGTGAGCTGTGGTGTAGGTCACAGATGCGGCTTGGATCCCTTATTGCTATAGCTGTGGCATAGGCTGGCAGCTGCAGCTCCGATTCAACTCCTAGCCTGGGAACTTTCATATGCCTCAGGTGTGGCCCTAAAAAGCAAAAAAAAAAAAAAAAAACAAAAAAAAAACAGGATCTTCCCTCACTCCTGTCTGCCTCTCTCTGCCACAACTAAATATCTTGTTTAAACTTATGCAGGAGTTATCTTGTGGCACAGCGGGTTAAAGACCTGGCATCATTACTGCAGTGCTTGGGTTGTTGCTATGGGATGGGTCCAACCCCTGGCCCAGGAACTTCCACATGCTGTGGGGACCACCAAAAAAATAATAAGCCAATAAAGCCTCACAGTGACTTTCACTTAAATAGGTATGTTATACATTTTATGAAACTCAAAAGTTATAGACCTGCATACATGAAAAGTCTCCCTCTTACTCCTAGCCACCAGGTTCTACCAGGGCTAAGCCTGTAAAAGAACTGTTTTGAGTTACTGTGTATGCTTTCTCACCCACTTCTGCAGTCTTATTTTAGTCCATACCTTCTCTAAAACAAATCTCACTGATATCTTGACCTCTTCATTGATAGGTGCAAAAAGTACTTCTCTCCTTTATCTCACTTAACCTCCTAGCCACATTACCACAGTGCCGACCCTATGTTCTCTCTACCTGACAAGCTCTCTACCCTTGACTTCTATAAAACTCCATTTGCCTAGGATTCATTCCTCCAGCTAACATTTAATGAGCATCTGCCAGGCCCTGGCCTAGGTGCTAGGGAGACAAAGACAGAACAAAGCAAAGCATATAAAACTTCTGCCATTCTAGTTGGGAGGAGCTGACATTCTAGTGGGTGAAGTAGACAAGAAATAAATCAATGTAATCAGTGAAATATATTTTATGTTAGATAATGTGAAGAGCTAAGTAGAAAAATAAAGCAGGAAAGAGAATATATATGCATGTGTATATAAATACAAACATACACACACACACACACACAGGGGGTTGAGGGGAATAACAATGGTGTTGAAATTTTAGATAGGGAAACCAAAGAAGGACTCACTGACAAAACAAATTTTTTTTCTTTAGTGTTTGGAATATTTGATGGTTCTAGTTAAGTCAGTGATTTATTTAATTAACATTTTAAGGATTTTTATTGAAATACAAAGTAAGTATTCTCTTTTGTCAAAAGGAATCGGTCACCCACAGATTTCAAAACCAATATTGTGGTTATCATAAGTGAAACTGTTGGGGGGAGAGAAAAATTGGGAGGGAGGAATAACATATACACAACAACTTTATAAAATCAATGATTAACAAGAACCTACTGTAAAGCACAGGAAAATCTGCTTAATCATTTGCAATAACCTATATGGGAAAAAAGAATGGATATATTTATAGGTATAACTGATTCACTTGGCTGTACACCTAAAACTAACATTGTACATTGTCAGTCAACTATACTCCAATAAAATTAAATTGAAAAAAAGGAACTGTTGATGGACAGTTGGATATCTTCTATCAAAACAACTTTTAAATAGAGACCTGAAGGGAGTAAGGAAGCAAGCCATATGTATGTAAGGGAAGAGCATTCCAATTAGAACAGGAAATACAAAAGCCCTGTGGTAGGAGTGTGCCTAGATTATTAAGGCAACAGAGAGGAAGAGAGTGTTATGGAATACAGAGAACAAGGGGGACAATAGTGGGTCAACAAGTAAGCTCCTACAGCAGGGTCCTGTAGGCCATCATAAAGGACTTCTGATTTTCCTAAGTGAAGAACTAGGTGAAATCCACCCAGTTCTTCACTCAGCAAGGATTATGAGATGGATGTGATGTGATTTTTTTTTTAGGGCATATGGAAGTTCCCAGGTTAGGGATCGAATAGGAGTACAGCTGCTGGCCTACGCATAGCCATAGCAACTTGCAATCTGAGCCGTACCTGCAACTTATACTACAGCTCACAGCAACACTGGATCCTTGACCCACTAAGCAAGGCCAGGGATGGACCCCACATCCTCATGGATACTAGCTGGGTTCATTTCCACTGCACCACAAAGAGAACTCCCATGATGTGATCTTAATTATGTCTCCGCGTCCATTGACATTTAAGGTGATTATTGATAGATATGTATTTATTGCCATTTTAAACCTTGTTTTCTAGTTGATTCTATGTTTCACCATGCTGTGCAGTATAAAATATATATATAAAGAAATTTTTAAAAAAAAGAAAAGAAATTTAATTTTGCATTAAGTTTGAAGACCAAAAAAAAAAAAAAAATTATGTCTCCGGCTGCTCCTTCTGTTTCCTAATGCACTCTATTTTTCTAGTGCTCACTCCTTAAATGTTGACATTTCTCAGGTCCTCTTGCCTGGGCACTCTTTCCCTCTCACCTTCCCTCTTTGGTCTCACACTCTCCCAGGGCTCCATGTGCCTTCTATACACCTATAACTGCAAGCCAGATCTCCCTGATGAGTTTCAGACTCCAACCTCCAAATTCCACCTGGATATTTCTACTGGATAATCCACTTACATACTTCAAATTTAACACATTCGAATTCAGTTTCTCCACCTGCTTCCCCTAAACCTGCCCCTCTCTAAACTGGCACCATAGGGACTTCCTGTTGTGGCTCAGTGGAAATGAATCTGACTAGTAGCCATGAAGACGCAGATTTGATCCCTGGCCTCGCTCTGCTCCGTGGGTTAAGGATCCGGCGTTGCCGTGAGCTGTGGTGTAGGTCACAGACGTGGCTCGGATCAGGCATTGCTGTGGCTGTGGTGTAGGCCAGCAGCTACAGCTCCCATTTGACCCCTGGCCTGGGAACTTTCATATGCTTTGGGTGAGGCCCTAAAAAAAAAAAAAAAAAAAAAAAAAGAAAGAAAGAAAGAAAATAAATAAATAAATAAATTGGCACCATAACCTCACCAGGTGTTTAAGCCAGAAACCAGGCAGTCACTGATGACCTGCCTCTCACTCTCTCCCTCCACTAAACCCTGAGGAGATATTCAAAGCCTAAGGACCTTAGATTTTAGGGCCAGAATGCCTGCATTTACATCCTAACTATACCTTCCGCTTACCGCATACTAGCTGTGGTATCTCAGGCAAGTAACTTAACCTCTCTACCCCAGTTTCTTTTTCTCTAAGGTAGGATAAAAACTGTATGTGTGGGAGTTCCTGTTGTGGCTGGGTGGGTTAAGAACCTGACTAGCATCCATAAGGATGTGGGTTTAATCTCAAACCTTGTTCAGTGGATTAAGGAGCTGGCGTTGCCGCAAGCTGTAGCACAGGTCACAAATACAGCTCAGATCTGGCATTGCTGTGGCTGTAGCATAGATGGGCAGCTATGGCTCCAATTCAGCCCCTAGCCTGGAAACTTCCATATGCTGCGGGTGCAGCCCTAAAAAATCAAAAATGAACAAACAAAAAACTGTACTGTAACATAAAGTTGCTCTCAAAAGTAAATGAGTTATATACAGTGTTTAGAACAGTGCCTGGCACATAGTAAGTCCTCTGTATCTAATGCTATTATCATCTGAGTTATCACCATGTCCTATCAATTCTATCTCCTGATTATCAATTGTGTCCTTCTGTCATCCTCATGCCTGTTGCCCTAATCCAGGCCACTATCATCTCTAGCTAGGATTACTGTCTTGTCCTCCTAACTGGGTTCCTGGCCTCTACTCTGTCCTCACCCAAATGGCCCTCCACACTACAGCTAAACTTATCATTTTTAAAATGCAAGAGTTCCTGGAGTTCCCATTGTGGCGCAGTGGTTGACGAATCCGACTGGGAATCATGAGGTTGTGGGTTCGGTCCCTGCCCTTGCTCAATGGGTTAACGATCCGGCGTTGCCATGAGCTGTGGTGTACGCTGCAGACGTGGCTCGGATCTCGCATTGCTGTGGCTCTGGCTGTAGGCCAGTGGCTACAGCTCTGATTCGACCCCTAGCCTGGGAACCTCCATATGCTGTGGGAGCGGCCCAAAGAAATAGCAAAAAGACAAAAAAAAAAAAAATAAAATAAAATGCAAGAGTTCCCATCGTGGTGCAGCGTAATCGAATCCGACTAGGAACCATGAAGTTGCGGGTTCGATCCCTGGCCTTGCTCAGTGGGTTAAGGATCTGGCGTTGCCTTGATCTGTGGTGTAGGTCACAGATGCAGCTCAGATCTGGCATTGCTGTGGCTCTGGTGTGGGCTGGCAGCTACAGCTCTGATTAGACCCCTAGCCTGAGAACCTCCATATGCCGTGGGTGTGGCCCTAAAAAGACAAAAGACCAAAAAAAAAATCATTTTTAAAATGCAAATTTGATTCTATCAGTCCTTGCTCAAAACCCCTCACATCCTTCCCATTTTTCTTAAGGTAAACTACAAACTTATCATGGTCTAAAAGGCCTCACCTCTTGCCCCTTAAACACAGCATTGGCTATATAGTTTGTGGAGATGGTGTAAAAGAAATCAGGGGCTCCCTGTTGACAAGCCAAAAAAAAGTTTTTTCCTCTCTTCCATGATCTCTCTCTGAACTTGTCATGGGGCTTTTTATTTGCTATTTACTGTCACATTCCCTTGGGCATGGGGGATATTCAAAGGGTCGAGTGCGGGCCCTCACAGGCACTCAGGGGCCACACACTGTGACTCAGTTGCACAAGGTGCATGCACCTGACCCTGACTCTCTGGCATCTGCACCCAGGCCCAGAAACCCAGGCAGCCAGCCAAAAATCTGCTCAGGGAGGCAAGGAAGCTGCAAGAGGTAGGACTAGAGGTGAGCAAAAGCTCTAAGTCCCCAGGATAAACTCCACTGTCCCACTGAACCTCACATACAAAACACAAATTCAAAGAGAAAATTAAGAATTTCAAGACAACCACAAAGCATTAAATCTCAAGCATGGGCATGGGGCCCCCTTCCAAATATAAGGCTGTGTGTAACTACAGCGGTCACATGCCCATGAAGCCAGCCCTGCTCTAATAAGACCGCTTGACTCTCAGTGCCATGTTCTTTCTGGTCGCTGGGACTCATCACACGTGGCTCTCTATGCCTCGGACATTCCTTCTCTTCCTCTTCCCTACTGCCGTGCCCCTCACACATGCTATACTTATTTCAGCACTTCACCCTGTGGACTTGCGACTGTCCATTTACTCGTTATCTGCCCCCACTACACATGGCAGACAGCATCTATCTTATCATCCTGAGTCCTCACCTTATCCATTTCCTAGTCTTGCTTTAATCCAATTCATTGGGCTAGGTAACATCTCACATCAGGAAGGCATTGGGATGAAAATCAGGCTTATGACTGCACTGTCTCAATAATTACCCCCTGGACTCGGGGTCCTAAATGCCGTTTTGCTTCCTTAGTGAATAGGACAATTATCATAGCACCAGGTCTCAAGAGTAAGATGAATCATCCCCAACATGTATCAGAGACTGGCATATGGTAGGCAGTCAGTCAGTGTTTGTATTTAAATGGTGGTATAAATTCAATAAATATTGACTGCAAATAGCTACTGCCCTCATGGAGCAGACATTCTAGAGGGGAAGACAGACAAGTGGTGCCAAAACAGTTTCATAAATGCTATAAAGTAAATAAAGCAGTGTAAGGGGATGGTGAGTGAAAGAGTGAATTTGAAGCCTTCATAAAAGGAACTGAGAGATGGAGTTCCGTTGTGGCGCAGTGGAAATAAATCCAGCTAGTAACCGTGAGGTTGTGGGTTCAATCCCTGGCCTTGCTCAGTGGGTTGGGGATCCAGCATTGCCATGAGCTGTGGTGTAGGTCGCAGACTTGGCTTGGAGCCCATGTTGCTGTGGCTGTGGCATAGGCTGGCAGCTGTAGCTCCAATTAACCCCCAGCCTGGGAACTTCAATATGCCATAGGTGCGGCCCTAAAAAGCAAAAAAAGAAAAAAGAAAAAGAAAGAAAAGGAACTAAAGAGAAAAGTGAGCTATGCATTACACATATATTATCACATTCAATCTCCGTAACAAATCAGGACATTCTTTACAGTAATCGGAGGCACAGAGTTTAAACCCAGACTTGGGAGCCAAACTGTCTGGGTTTAAATCTCACCTCTGCCACTTAATAGCTATGTGAACTTAGGCAATTTACTTAACCTTGCTGTGCCTCAGTTTCTACATCTATAAAATGAGATTATTAATAGTACCCCACTCTATAGGGTTGTTAGGCTTAAATGAGCTAAAGTAGGTAAAGAACTGAGATGCCCAGTACATGAGTATTACCTATCATCATTATTAATGTTCTAATTTAACAGATGAGAAATCTGAGTGGTTAAGTAACCTGTTGGTCATTACAAAACTAATAAGCAGCAGAGCAGGATAAAAATCCAGATCTGTGTGACTCCAATATACCACTACAATATGAAACTAGAATATAATGTGCAATGAGAACACAGAAGTGGGTATTCAGTCTTTCCAGGAGTGTAGAACTGAGTTGGGGGCTGACAACTGGATAAGCCTGAGAGGTGACAAGGTTGCTCAGGATCCTGTCTGGCTTCTTATCTGTTCAACCTCTGCTCTCTGAGGATGCCCAAAGAGCCAGGTCCTGTCACCACTTGTGCCTTGGAAGAACAGTATCTTCATTCACCAATAAAAAAGAAAAATATCCGAAAAATCCAAGTCAATTTCTGGTTTCCTGAATCTTGATCAGGCCAAGCATAATCTTTAAAAACAGGGATGACCCATCCCTAGTTGCTGAGGCATCCACCATTCACACCAGTGGTCTCCAGGCACATAGGACTCGGAATAGTACAAAGGACACTGAGTAAGTTTCAGAGCACCAGGAAAGTCTCATTTTGGTCTACCTAGTCCCTGGCACATAAGTTGGTAAATAACAGGCTTCACTAAATTCTGAATGCACCAATAGAATCACTCTATATTCACTGACATGCACACCAATAGGTGTAATCTCTAGCTCCCAAAAAACCAAACCAAACAAAAATCCTCTTGTGACCCCTTCTGCCAGTGGCCCACTGTTATGTCCCCTGTATACCAAAACCTCTCAAAACAGAGTCATCCTTGAGTCCTTTTACAACCCCATTAGCATCTGTCAGTAAAGCCTGTATCAATAAATATTCAAAATCCAATCACTTCTCATCACTACTGACTCCTGTCCAAGTCACCACTGCCTAATTAGACCAGTGTTTCTCAAATATCAGAGCACATCAGAAACACTCAGAAGGCTTGCTGAGCCACAGATTCCTGGGCCTCATCTCCAGATCCTGATTTGGTAGGTCTGGGGTGGGGCCCAGAAACATGCATTTTTAACAAGGTCCCAGGCAATGCTGATGCTGCTGGTCCAGGGACCACACTTCAATAATCTATAGTAATCGCCAAATACTCCCTGCTTCATCCTGTACTCACCTTGAATCTGTCTTTACAACAGCCAAAGCCTAAACCAGATCACAACTCTCCTTTGCTCAAAACCCTTCTGTGGATTCCATCCCACCTGGAGTGAAAACCAAGTTTTTACAATGGCCCATAGGCCCATATACCTGTGATTCTCAAACTTTAGAGTGCACCAGAATCACCTGGAAGGCTTGCTACACCATAAATTCCTGAGTCCCACCTCCAGAGTTTCTGATGTGATAGGTCTGGGATAGGACACAAGAATTTGCCTAACCAGTTCCCAGGTGATGATGATCCTACTGGTCCTACCTGGAGAATCACTGCCCTACATGATATGTGCCCCCCACCATCGCCTATCATCAGCTTCTACTACTCTACCACCACTCACTCTGTCCAATATCATTGGCCTCTTTGCTGTAACTGGAATGGTAACATGTCAGGCGTGCTTTCTCACTCAGGTCCCATATTTCCTCTACCTGGAACACTCTTCCCCCACTTTACCAGCATGGTTCCCTCCCTCACTTTCCTTCAGGCCTCTGCTCAAGTGGTACCCATCCATTATTACCCTATACAAAATAATCATGCCTCCAGCCCTAGGGGTGGCACTCTTTCTTACTCTGCTTTACATTTCCCTACATCACTTACTATCACTTAAGACATTATCTATTTACCGGTTAGTTTACCATCTCATGTTCATTGCCGTATCCCACCCTCCCAGTGTCTAGAACAATGTCTGGTACATGGCACACACTTATTGAATAGGTGAGTGCATGAATGAGTGAATAAATGAATTCATCTTACTTTCTAGCCTGAAATAATCTAGAAGTCACAGCCTGTGTCTTACTGATCTCTATCTCCCACAGTCCTTAGCTCACTCTTTAGCAGACAGTAAATATTTGAGAAATACTTATGGCATGAATATTCTAGGTGACAACCAGAATTGAGTACCTACTATGTGCCAGAACTACGCTAAGTGCTTAACAGACATTCTCTTATTAATCCTCACAACAACCATATGAAATACGGATTCTTTCTGTTTTAAAGCTGATAAAGCATACCTGACACTAATATTGTAAATCAAATATACTTCAATTTAAAATTTTTTTAGGGAGTTCCCGTCGTGGCGCAGTGGTTAACGAATCCGACTAGGAACCATGAGGTTGCGGGTTCGGTCCCTGTCCTTGCTCAGTGGGTTAACGATCTGGCGTTGCCGTGAGCTGTGGTGTAGGTTGCAGATGCGGCTCGGATCCCGTGTTGCTGTGGCTCTGGCATAGGCCGGTGGCTACAGCTCCAATTCAACCCCTAGCCTGGGAACCTCCATATGCCGCGGGAGCGGCCCAAGAAATAGCAACAACAACAACAACAAAAAGACAAAAGACAAATAAATAAATAAAAATTTTTTAAATAAGTAAATAAAGCTGAGAAAGCAGAAGCTTAGGGAGGTGAAGTAACCTGCCCAAAGCAACAGTTAATAAATGGAAGAGCTAAGACTCTGGGCCAGGTTTTCCTGGCTCCCAAGCCATGCTTTCATCACTATGCCTCCATTTCCAGAACACATTTTCATTTAGCTTCCATAACACAGTCCTGGGCATCATGCCTATCAGACCTTCTGATATGAATTTTCATGACATTCCTCTTGGACACTGATCACCCATCCTTTGGTATATGTTCACCATCCCAAATTTCTTCTAATGTGGGCTGGGGCAAAAATTATGCTACCCCTCCCCCACTGGTGAAGGAACAGTTCTTTATCCTGATTGTGGTAGTTATGTGAATCTACAAATGTGATAAAATTGTACAGAACTATATACACATAGACACAAATGAGTGTATGCAAAACTGGTGAAATTAGAATAAAATTGGTAGATTGTACCAAGGTCAGTTTTCTGGTTTTGACATTGTACTGTAGTTATATATCACCATGGGGGAAACTGAGTAAAGATAACAAAGGCCCTTCCCATGCATTTTTTGCAAGTTCCAATGAATCTATAATTATTAAAAAAATATTTTAAAAATATGTCACCCAAGAGACATCCTATGAGTCCTGACAGAGTAGGCTGTCCTTTCACTCCTTCTAATTCCACACCCTACAAGACCTTCTCCAGAGCAGGTTCTGCAACCCATACATTATATCTAGCAAACCCTGAATATGAATGCTAGGCCTTCTCTTCCCTTTGCTACATACTCCTAAAGCTGTGGGTTACCCATCTGCTGCTTTAAAAAAAATTGTGGAGTTTCTGTTGTGGCTCAGTGGTTAACGAACGTGACTAGTATCCATGAGGACATGGGTTCGATCCCTGGCCTCACTCAGTGGGTTAAGGATCCGGTATTGCCATGAGCTGTTCTGTAGTTCACAGACACAGCTCAGATCCCACGTTGCTATGGCTGTGGAGAAGGCCAGCAGCTATAGCTCCAATTGGACCCCTAGCCTGGGAACCTCCATATGCCATGGGTGCAGCCCTAAAAAAAAAAATAAATAAAATAAAATAAATTTTTTAAAAAGTTAGGTTCACATTAACCTGATTTCACTTGGAACAAAAATGTGGTGAGAGTATACGCCTGATTTTCTCTAACTCCCACAAGATCTTGAAAATGGCTTGACCTAAACAGTGCTTTATACTATCTATAGTATTATATATCCTGCAGCAAGAGTCCAAGAGACCCAGGTCTGACTCATGGTTGAGTAAATTAACTGACTGGGTAGCTTTGGGCAAGCTATTTAACCGCATGAGAGAAAATAATAGCTCCAAAGAGCTACTGTAAAGATTAGTTGATCACTTCTGGTTTTGGAACAATGGAGTAAACACATTTCTCCCTATTCCTCCCACTAAGCATAGGTAAAAGTCTTGGATGTCTCTGTTGTGGCTCAGTGGTTAATGAACCTGACTGGTACCAATGAGGACATGGGTTCGATGGATGACTCTGAAAAAAAAAAAAATCAGATGACTCTGAAAGATAGAGAGAAAGCAGTCTGACTAGAGACAGCAGGATCTAAGGTAGTGAGTGCCACCCTAGAGCAAGCGCGGGAACCTGGACTTCCATTCCTACCTGACAGTAAAGAAGGAATGAGTGCCCACTTCCCCAGCCACTGAAATGGAGTGAAAAGTCCCACTAAAACATAAGATAGAGTAATATCCAGAATCTCATAATACCCCAAATATCCAGGATATAATGAAAATAATCACTCATCATATCAAGAACAAGGAAAATCACAACTTGAATGAGCAAAGAAAATCAATAATCTCAGCAATGAGATGAAACAGATGTTGGAATGATCTGACAACGATTTTAAAGGAGCAACCCCAAAAATGCTTCAATGACCAATTACAAACATGATTAAAACAAATGAATTAAAAGTAATCAAAAGCTAGAATTTCTGCAAATAAGTAGAAGATACAGAAAAGAACTAATGGCACTTTTAGAAAAATCTGCAACAACCTAAATGAAAACTCACTGCATGGGTTCAACAGCAGAATGGAGATAACAAAGGAAAAAACAGTAAACTTGAAGATACCTATTTGATCAACAGAAAGAAAACAGACTGAACTATGAACAACTAAAAGCCAACAAACTGGACAACCTAGAGGAAACATACATTTTTATAAACATACAACCTGCCAAGACTGAATCAGGAAGAAACAGAAAATCTGAAGAGATTAATTAGTAGTAAGGATTTTGAATCAGCAATAAAAAAAAAATCTCCCAATGGAGAGAAGCCCAGGACCCAATGGCTTCACTGGCGAATTTTAGCAAACAATTAAGGAAGAATTACCACCAATTTTTCTCAAACTCTTGTGGCTTGAATTTAACCCCTGCCCCAGGAGCTTTTTCATGTGCCGCAGGTGCAGCGATAAAAAAAAAAAAGAAATCAAAGAGAAGGGAACATTCCTGAACTCACTTTACAAGGCCAGTATTACCCTGATACCAAAACCAGATAAGGACACCACTACAAGAAAAGAAAACTACAATAGAATATCCCTAATGAATACATATGGAAAAATTCTCAATAAAGTACTAGCAAATAGAATTCAGCAGCACATTAAAGGAAACATTTACCATGATAAAATGGGATTTATCCTTGAAATGCAAAGCTGGTTCAAAATAAGCAACTTGATAAAGGTGAAACATCACATTAATAGAATGAAAGAAAAAAGTCATCTAAAAAAAGATGCAGGGAGTTCCCATTGTGGCTCAGCAGTAACAAACCCGACCAGGATCCATGGTCTGATCCCTGGCCTCACTCAGTGGTTTAAGGATCTGGTGTTGCTGTGAGCTGTGGTGTAGGTCACAGACACAGCTTAGACGCTACATTGCTATGGCTGTGGTGTAGGCTGGTAGCTCTAACTCCGATTCGACCCCTAGCCTGGGAAATTCCATATGCCGAAGATGTAGCCCTAAAAAGCAAAAACAAAAAAAACACACAAAAAAACAAAAAAAGATGCAGAGAAAGCATTTGACAAAACTCAACATCAACTTGTGATTTTTAAAAAACCACTAAAGGAGTTCCCGTCGTGGCGCAGTGGTTAACGAATCCGACTAGGAACCATGAGGTTGCGGGTTCGGTCCCTGCCCTTGCTCAGTGGGTTAACGATCTGGCGTTGCCGTGAGCTGTGGTGTAGGTTGCAGACGCGGCTTGGATCCTGCGTTGCTGTGGCTCTGGTGTAGGCCGGTGGCTACAGCTCCGATTCGACCCCTAGCCTGGGAACCTCCATATGCCACGGGAGCGGCCCAAGAAATAGCAACAACAACAACAAAAAAAAAGACAAAAGACAAAAAAAAAATAAAAATAAAAATAAATAAAAAACCACTAAAAATGTGGTATAGAAGAAATGTATCTCAACATAATAAAAGCCATATATGACAAGCCCATGACTAACATGAGACTCAGTGAATGGTTGAAAGGTTTTCCTCTAAGGTCCGGATTAAGACAAAGGCACCCCCTCTCATCACTTTTATTCAACAGAGTACTGGAAATCACAGCCACAGCAATCAGGTAAGGAAAAAAAGGCATCAGAAAGGAAGAAGTGGAGATCCCACTGTGACGCAGTGGAAACGAATCCGACAAGGAACCATGAGATTGTAGGTGCAATCCCTGGGCTCGCTCAGTGGGTTAAGGATCCAGTGTTGCCATGAGCTGTGGTGTAAGTCGAAGATGCAGGTAGGATCTGGTGTTGCTGTGGCTGTGGTGTAGGCTGGCAGCTGTAGCTCCGATTGGACCCCTAGCCTGGGAACCTCCGTGTGCTGCAGGTACAGCCCTCAAAAGACAAAAAAAGAAAGAAAGAAAGAAGGGAAAAAGTAAAATTATCTCTATTTGCAGATGACATGATTTTATATATAGAAAATTCTAAAAATTCCATCAAAAAACCATTAGAGCTAATTAATGAATTCCATAAAGCTGTAGGATACAAAATTAACATGTAAAAAATCAGTAGCATTTAGGATTTCCCATTGTGGCACAGCAGAAACAAATCTGACTAGGAACCATGAGTTGCAGGTTCAATGCCTGGCCTCACTCAGTGAGTTAAGAATCCAGACGTTGCTGGGAGCTGTGATGTAGGTCTCAGATGTAGCTCGGATCCCACATTGCTGTGTCTGTGGTGTAGGCCGGCCGGTGTAGCTCCGATTCGACCCCTAGCCTGGAAACCTCCATATGCTGTGGGTGTGGCCCTAAAAAGCAAAAAAAAAAAAAAAAAAAAAAGACTATAGCATTTATATACACCAAAAACAAATTATCTGAAAAGGAAATAAAGAAAATCCCACTTACAACCACATCAGAAACTATAAAATACTTAATAATAAATTTAACCAAGAAGGTAAAATATCTCTACACTGAAAACTGCAAGACACCAGTGAAAGAAATGGAAAAAAACACAAAGAAATGGAAAGATATCCTGTGTTCATGGATTAGAAGACTCAATATTGTTAAAATGTCCATACTGTCCAAAGCCAACTATAGACTCAAAACAATCCTTATCAAGATTCTAGTGGTATATATTTTATAAAGAAGCAGAAAAAAACAGTCTTCAAATTCATATAGAACCACAAAGGACCCAGAACAGCCAAAGCAATTGTGAGAAAGAACAACAAAGTGGGAAGCATCACATTTCCTGATTCAAACTGTATTATAAAGCTTTAGTATTCAAAACAGTATGGTACAGGCATAAAAACAGACACGTAGACCAATGGAACAGTATCTAGAGCCTAGAAATAAACCCATGCATACGCAGTCAACTAATATTTCACAAGGGATCCAGGACAACTCAGTGGAGAAAAGACAGTCTCTTTGATAAATGGTGCTGGGAAAATGGAATAGTCACATGTAAAAGAAAGAAAGTAGACACCTGGTTTATACCACACACAAAAATTAACTCAAAATGGGAGTTCCCGTCGTGGCCCAGCAGAAACGAATCTGACTAGGAACCATGAGGTTGTGGGTTCAATCCCGGGCCTCACTCAGTGGGTTGAGGATCTGGCATTGCCGTGAGCTGTGGTGAAGGTCACAGATGCAGCTCAGATCTGGCATAGCTGTGGCTCTGGTGTAGGCCAGTAGCAACAGCTCCGATGAGACCCCGAGCTTGGGAACCTCCATATGCCATGGGTGCGACCCTAAAAGGACAAAAGACAAAAAAAAAAATTAACTCAAAATAAACTAAAGACTTAAATGTCAGACCTGAAACCATGAAATTCCTAAAAGAAAACATAGGGAAAAAAAGCTCCCTGGTATGGATGTTGGCAATGGTTTTTTGGATATGACACCTAAAACACAAGCAACAAAATCAAAAATAAGTATCAAAAATAAATAAAAAGTTTAGTTTGACCATAAAAAATTAAAAGTTTCTGCACAGCAAAAAAAAAAAAATCATCAAAATAAAAAGGTAACCTACGGTACTATAGTACTTACAAATCATATATTAAAAAGGGGTTGATATTCCAAATATATGAAGAACTCATACACTCAGTAGCAAAAAAAAAAAAATCTGGTTAAAAAGTGGGGAGAGGAACTGATTAGACAAGTTTTACAAAGAAGATCTACAAATGGTCAACAGGTTCTTGAAAAGGTGCTCAACATCACTAATCATCAAGGAGATGGCAAATCTAAACCACAATGAGATATCACCTCAAGCCTATTACAATGGCTTATTATCAGACAAGTGTTGGCGAGCTCATGGAGGAAAGGGAACCCTGTGTACTGTTCATAGAGTTGTATACTGGTGCAGCCCCTATGGAAAACAGTATTGAGGTTCATCAAAAAATTAAAAATAGAGGGGGGAAGAAGCGGGATGGATTGGGAACTTGGGGTTAACAGATGCAGATTATTGCCTTTGGAATGGATTAGCAATGAGATCCTGCTGTGTAGCACTGAGAACTATGTTTAGTCACTTATGATGGAGCATGACAATGTGAGAAAAAAGAATGTATACATGTATGTGTAACTGGGTCACCATGCTGTACACTACAAAAAAATTGTATTAGGGAAATAACAAAAATAAAACTACCAATAAATAAATAAATAAGGAGTTCCCGTCGTGGCACAGTGGTTAACGAATCCAACTAGGAACCATGAGGTTGCGGGTTTGATCCCTGCCCTTGCTCAGTGGGTTAACGATCCAGCGTTGCCGTGAGCTGTGGTGTAGGTTGCAGACGTGGCTCGGATCCTGCGTTGCTGTGGCTCTGGCGTAGGCAGGTGGCTACAGCTCCAATTCGACCCCTAGCCTGGGAACCTCCATATGCTGTGGGAGCGGCCCAAGAAATGGCAAAAAGACAAAAAAATAAAAAATAAATAAATAAGTAAATAAATAAAACTACCAGGGAGTTCCTGTTGTGGTGCAGCAGAAGTAAATCCAATTAGTATCCATGAGGATGCAGGTTCAATCCCTGGCCTTGCTCAGTGGGTTAAGGATCTGGAGTTGCCATGAGCTGTGGTGTGGGTTGCAAACACAGCTCGGATCTGGAGTGGCTGTGCCTGTGGCATAGGCTGGCGGCTGTAACTCTGATTGAACCCCTAGCCTGAGAACCTCCATATGCTGCAGGTGCATCTGTAAAAACCAAAAAAATAAAACCAAAATCCAAAAAACAAACTACCATATGATGCAGTAATTCCACTTCTAGGTATTTATCTGAAATAAACAAAATTACCACGTCAAAGAACTATCTGTACCTCCATGTTCATTGCAAACATTTATGATAATCAAATCAAGGAAACAAGCTGAGTGTCCATTAAAAGATGAACAGATTAAAAAAAAGTAACATATATATATATAAAAACACCACACACACACACACACACACACACACACACAAAATGGAGTACTATTCAGCCATAAAAAGAAGGAAATCCTGCCATTTGCAACAGAATGGACAGACCTTGAGGGCATTACGCTAAGTGAAACAGGTCAAAGACAAATACTGTATGGTTTCACTTGTACGTGAAATCTAAAAAAACAAAAACCTCAAACTCACAGAAAAAGTGAGCAAATGTGTGGTTACCCCCCAGAGGTGGGTGTGGGAGAACTGGATGAAGGTGGTCAAAAGGTATAAACTTCCCACTATAAGATAAATAAGTACTGAGGATATACTGTATAACATGATAACTATAGTTAACACTGATGTATGGTATATTTGAAAATTGCTAAGAGTAAATCCTAAGTTCTTATCACAAGCAAAAAAACTCATTTTTCTTTCTTTTTGGTACAAATATGAAACAGGAGTTCCCGTCGTGGTGCAGTGGTTAACAAATCCGACTAGGAACCATGAGGTTGCGGGTTCGGTCCCTGCCCTTGCTCAGTGGGTTAACGATCCGGCGTTGTCGTGAGCTGTGGTGTAGGTTGCAGACGTGGCTTGGATCCTGCGTTGCTGTGGCTCTGGCGTAGGCCAGTGGCTACGGCTCCGATTCGACCCCTAGCCTGGGAACCTCCATATGCCGCGGGAGCGGCCCAAGAAATAGCAAAAAGACAAAAAAAAAAAAAAAAAAAACAAAAAAACAAAAAAAAAAAAAAAACCAACCACCAAATATGAAACAGATGTTAACTTACTGTGGTAAATCATTTCACAATATACGTAAGTCAAGTCAATATATTCTACACTTTAAACAGTACTATATGTAAATTATATCTCAATAAAACTGAAAGAAAATATATTGGAAAAAAAAAGAACGGTGCTTCAGCAACCTGTAAGACTAAAAAGACAAACCCAAAGAGATCCACACTGAAAAGAAATAGCATAATCAAAGCCCTGAACATAAAAGACAAAGGAAAATCTTGAGAGGAGTAAGAAAAATGACATTTCCTAAAGGAGAACACCAATCTGAATTACAGAGGATCTCTCATCAGAGTCCATGGTGGCTAAAAGGAAGTAGCACAACAGTTTTCAACAGATTAAAGAACTGGAAACCCAGAATCTGATATCAAATGAAAAAACCCCTCAGAATTCAAGGGAAACCAACACATTCTCATATGAAGGAAAACTTAGAGTATCTGTTACCAGTATACCAATTCTAAAAGCACGGCTAAACGAAGCTCTCTAAACAAAAAGGAGAAGTTCCTGTCATGGTGCAGCGGAAGCGAATCCAACTAGGAACCATGAGGATGTGGGTTCAATCCCTGGCCTTGCTCAGTGGGTTAAGGATCCGGCATTGCCGTGAGCTGTGGTATAGGTTGCAGACATGCTCGGATCTGGCATTGCTATGGCTGTGGTGTAAGCTGGCGGCTACAGCTCTGACTAGACCCCTAGCCTGGGAACTTCCATATGCCGCAGGTGCAGCCCCCCCCCCCAAAAAAAAAGACAAAAAAATAAATAGATAAATAAAAAGAAAATGGTAAAAGAAGGAATCTTAAGGGAGTTCCTGCTGTGGCTCAGCAGTAATGAACCCAACCAGTATCCATGAGGATGTGGGTTCAATCCCTGGCCTTGCTCAGTGGGTTAAGGATCTGGCATTGCTGGGGCTGTGGTGTAGGCCAGCAGCTGCAGCTCCAATTCGACCCCTAGCCTGGGAACATCCATATGTCACAGGTGGGACCCTAAAAAAAGAAAGAAGGAATCTTAGGAACATAAAAAAGTAAGAGAGAACAAGGGAAAGTGTGAAAATATGGGTACATACAATATACTGTCCTTCTCCTCTTGAGTTTCCTAAATCATGTTTGATAGTAGAAGCAAGCAAACAATTATAACACTGTATGATATGGTTCTAATGTATGTAGATGAAGTATTTAATATAATGACAAACAGGGGAAAATAATTTATTTATTGCTTTTTTTTTTTTTTAGGGCCACACCCATGGTATATGGAAATTTCCAGGCTAGGGGTCGAACTACAGCTATAGCTGCCGGCCTATGCCACAGCCGCAACAACACCATATCTGAGCCACATCTGCAACCTACATCACAGCTCATGGCAATGCAGGATCCTTAACCCACTGAGTGAGGCCAGGGATCAAACCCATGTCCTCATGGATACTAGTCAGATTTATTTCCACTGCGCCACAATGGGAACTCCAGGGTAGCATAATTTAAAGGGAAGTAAGATTTCCACTCTTCACTCAAACTGGTAAAATATCAATACCAGTTGATTGTGGTAAGTTATGTATGTTTTATGTTAATACCTACAGCAACACTGAAAAAGCTATACAAAGAGATATACTAAAAAAACATAATCGATAAATCAAAATGGAATTCTTGAAAAGATTTAAGTAATCCAAAGGAATACAGGAGAAAGAAAACAGATAAAGAACAGAGGGAACAAACAAAACAAAACAAAATGACAAATAACATATCATTAACAGCATTAAATATATATAGTCTAAATAAACCAATAAAAAGAGATTGGCAGAGCAGACAAAAATAATTCTGAACTATATGCTATCTACAAGAAACTCACTTCATACATAATGATGTCAGCTGAAAGCAAATGGATAGAAAAAGATATATCATGCAATCTTTAATCAAAAGAAAGCAGGAGTGGCTATATTAATGGATACATGAATATCCTATAAAGTGGACTTCCACGTAAAGAAAATTACCAGAGATAGAGAAGAACATTACATAATAATTAAAGGGTCAATCCACCAACACACGGCAATCCTAAATGCATCTGCATCAAACAACAAAGCTGTAAGATGTGAGGCAAATGACAGAACTGAAAGGATGAATAGAAAAACTGACAATTATAGCTGGACACTTCAAATCTCCTTTTCAACAAGTAACTGAACTATACAGAGAACCAGCAAAAAGAAGAATACAGCAGTACCATCAACCAACAGAAGTAAATCAACATTTATAGAAAACTACTCCTAATATCAGCAGGATATACATTCTTTTCAAGTGATCATGGAGCATTTATCAGAACAGACTATATCCTGGGCCATAAAACAAACCTCAGTAAATTTAAAGGAACTACTAAACTCATACAGAGTATATTCTCTGACTACTATGGAAACAAACTAGAAATCAATAACAGAAAAATAATAGGAAAATGTGCAAACACTTGGAAAATAAACAACATACTTCTACATAATTCATAGGTCAAATATGAAGCCTCAAAGCAAATTAAAAATCACATTTAACTACATAAAAAGGAAAACATAACAAAATTTGTGGGACACAGCTAATCAGTACTAACAGGGAAGCCAATAGCACAAAATGCTTACATTATAAAACAGTAAAGTCTCAAATCAATAATTTAAGCTCCGACCTCAAGACATTAAGAGGAGCAAAATGAGCCCAAAGAAAGCAGAAGGACGGAGATAATATAGTGCAGAAATCGGTAAAATTGAAAACAGAAAGACAATAAGAAAAGTCAATGAAACAAAAAGCTTGTCCTTTGAAAAGATCAATAAAACTGACAAACCTCTAGCAAGTCTATAACAAAGAAAAAAAGAAGACAAATTTTCAATATCAGGAACAAAATGAGATATAGATATCATCACAGAGCCAGCCTGCAGATATCAAAATAAAGGACTATCAACACCTAAATGTGACAACTTAGAAGAAATAGTTCAGAGTTCCCATTGTGGCACAGCGGAAATGAATCTGACTAGGAACCATGAGGTTATGGGTTCAATCCCTGACCTCACTCAGTGGGTTAAGGATCCTGAGTTGCCATGAGCTGTGGTGTAGGTCGCAGACATGGCTCATATCCCGCATTGCTGTGGCTGTGGTGTAGACCGGCAGCAACAGCTCTGATTAGACCCCTAGTCTGGGAACCTCCATATGCCGTGGGTTTTACCCTAAACAAAGACAAAAGACAAAAAAAAAAAAAAAAAAAGAAGAAATAGATCAATTCCTTGGAAAACACAAACTCCGACAACACATCCAACATAAAATAGATAATTTAAATAGTCCCCACGATGGTCAAGACATAGAAACAACCTAAATGTCCATGGACAGATGAATGAATAAGGAAGATATGGTATGTGTATACACACACAATGGAATACTATTCAGCCATTAAAAAGAACAAAATAATGCCATTCACAGCAAGATGGATACAACTAAAGATTATTATGTAGTGAAGTCAGAAAGAGAAAGACAAATATCATATGATATCACTTATATGTGGAATCTAAAATATGACACAAATGGACCTATTTCCAAAACAGAAACAGACTCACAGACAAAGAGAACAGACCTATGGTTGCTAAGGGAGAGAGATGGAGTGGGCAGTTGTGGTTGGCAGATGTAAGCTATTATATGTGGAGGGGAAAAACAATAAGGTCCTATTGTATAGCACAGAGAACTATATTCAATGTCCTATGGTAAGCCATAATTGAAAAGAATATTTTAAAGACCATATATATATATATATATATATATATATATATATATATATATATAATATATAAAACTCAATCACTGCTGCACAACAGAAATTAACATTGTAAATCAACTATATTTCAATTTTAAAAATTAAAAAACTAGCCCTAAAACTATTAGATAAATTGAATTTATAATTTTAAAACAAAAAAAGATTAAATAAAGATAACTAACCAAAGTGTTTATTTAGCATAGTTACTGGCACACTAGCTGGTGCTTAAAAACAAGGGCCACTACCATTTTATTTAAATCATTACACTCTTGGGGAAACAGAGGCTTCACAGAGATGAAATCCTTTGCTAAAAAATAACAGAGTCAGAATCTGAACCTAGATCTGAAGCCAGTGCCATTTCCTCTATAGTTAAGAGTCCACACCACAGCAACCCTCTTGGGGATGTATTAACCAATAACTTCCTTTATAGACAGGAAAATTGTAAAGGAGTGAGGTTTTGCCAAAGCCCTGGACATCAATAAATGCTTGCCAGCTAACTTCCTCCACAGTGTAAAGTGATGTTTCTCAAAGTTAGGGTACATAAAAATCTACCTGTTTGTTTTGTTTGTTAAAATATAGATTGTTGGGTCCCAACCCAAGAATCTACATTTTTAACAAATTCCTAGTTAATGAACCACACTTTAAGAACAACAGTGTATAGTAATGATATATTAGCCCACCCATTCCCCAACATTAGAAGCTGTCACACCCCAGAGAAAGGGAAGGAATTGAGACAGAACAATGCTCTAAACCAGTGGTTCTGAAAGTGGCCCCTATTCATGTACTGAATCTGAAACACTGTAGGTGGGGACCACCTATCTTACCTTTTAAGAAGTCTTCCAAGTGATTTGGATACACCCTAAAGTTTAAGAACCACTGCTCTATAAATCGATGTGCTTTGCAAAATCCAGCCCTCTACAGTAGAGGAATGGAGCTATATCATCTTTTCCCCACTTTTGAGACCCTGGGCTCTGAAGCCAGATAATTTTAAATTCAAATTCAGACTCAGAAAGTAATTTAACCTCAATGAGTTCGAGATTCTCACCAGCAAAATGGAATAGTCATTTTCCTTGTTAAGACCTTTCCAGGAAGTAATATGGCACTACTGCTATCTAACTGGACTTTAAGAAATATAGCCTATGGAAATCATCAGAAATCTTAACAGATTTATATCATCTATAGGCATTTGTGGGCTTAAATACTATGAGCAACCATGGAAAGTCCACAATATTTAGTCATTTTTAATTATGCCAAAGTATAGACTTAACTAGAGCAGTGTAAGCCTGGTGTGTGTGTGTGTGTACCTGTTATGCCAAAGTATAGACTTAACTAGAGCAGTGTAAGCCTGGTGTGTGTGTGTGTGTACCTGTTATGCCACAGTATAGACTTAACTAGAGCAGTGTAAGCCTGGTGTGTGTGTGTGTGTGTACCTATTATGCCAAAGTATAGACTTAACTAGAGCAGTGTAAGCCTGGGTGTGTGTGTGTGTGTGTGTGTGTGTGTGTGTGTGTGTGTGTGTGTGTGTGTGTAATGCACTGAGTAAGTAAGAGCAGCCACCCACCAAGGACCTGATAAGCCTGGGTGTGTGTGTGTGTGTGTGTGTGTGTGTGTGTGTGTGTGTGTGTGTGTGTAATGCACTGAGTAAGTAAGAGCAGCCACCCACCAAGGACCTGATAAGCCTGGGTGTGTGTGTGTGTGTGTGTGTGTGTGTGTGTGTGTGTGTGTGTGTGTGTGTAATGCACTGAGTAAGTAAGAGCAGCCACCCACCAAGGACCTGATTCTCAGCTGGATTCCTTATTCTCTGGCAGCCCAAAGAGAAAGGCATGAGAAAAGATAAAAGCTTGGTCTCTTTCATGAGGAAAAAAAAATTAAGGCAGTTAACTTATATGTTAGGGTGTGCACAGAAACACAGGACTCACCACAGAAATGTTAGTAAGGAGGGGCCTGGCCCATAAACCCATTTCCATATTTGTAAATTTGGAATTCTTTTCTTTTCTTTTCTTTTTTTTTTTTTTTTTTATCTTTTTGCTATTTCTTGGGCCGCTCCCGCGGCATATGGAGGTTCCCAGGCTAGGGGTCCAATCGGAGCTGTAGCCACCGGCCTACGCCAGAGCCACAGCAACGCGGGATCCGAGCCGTGTCTGCAACCTACACCACAGCTCACGGCAACGCCGGATCGTTAACCCACTGAGCAAGGGCAGGGACCGAACCCACAACCTCATGGTTCCTAGTCGGATTCATTAACCACTGCACCACGACGGGAACTCCAAATTTGGAATTCTTAAAAGGACTCGGTGGTGTTCCTTATAAATGTCAAGTTTCTACTGTGCAAAGATGTTCACCATGGTGTTTTTCTTGTTTTAACCAGCACCCAAATCAAAATGCAAAACATTTCCAGAACCCCCAAAGTTTCCCTCACATCATAATTTTATAATATAAAAAATTAGAAATAACATAAATATCCAACCTCAGATGAACTGACCAAGTAACTGATGGCAGAGATAATACAGTGGGATATCATAAACCATTTTAGATTAATATTGAATGACTTGGTAAAATACTCATAATGTTGAAGAGGAATTAAAACTCAGGTTACAAAATGGTACTTATAATATAATCCCATATTGTAAAAATATATGATTATATTCTAAGTCAAACAATGTGAATTAATGCAACAAAAAATTAAATAGTGGATTGTGCTGGAGAGTAGGCCCACGGATGATTTTTGTTTCCTTCTTTATTCTTGTTCTAAATTTTCCACAATGAACATGTCTCAAAGAGTCAGGAAAAAAATATTCAATGTTATTTGAAAAAGAAATATCTACTTTTCAGGCTTGGATGTGGATTAGATGAGATAAACATAAGCCCAGTCTGTCATGGGGACTGGCACACTTATGAAGCATTCATTCCTATTTCCTATTCCCAGACTGCAGAGTTAGGGTCTCTTTATTATGGGTAGGAGTTCACTGTACAGGTTTAAACCTACACAATCAAAAGCAGTGGCTACAGACAATAACTTTTTTCAAGAAAACCCATTCATTCATTCATTCATTCAAAAATGTACTCAAAATCTATTACATGCTTAGCATTGAACTAGGTTCTAAGGATACCAAAAATGAAAGGATCATCTCTGCCCTCGGGTACTACTGCTAATGAGTGACAAAGACATATTTATAACTATATGATGAAATAATAAGTTTCAATAAGGATGTACACAAAGTGCAATGGGAGCCCAAAGAAAGGAGGACTTCTACAGAGGAGGTATGCTGAGTTGTAAATGGGAGGACGTTAGTGGGAATAGCATGTGCAAAAACAAAGAGACCATAAAAGAGTATAAAATTTCCGCAGAATTATACAGGTAGTTCAGTCTTGCTGGGACATAATGAACAAGGGAGGAGGAATGACAGGAAATGAGAATGATCAAGTAGATCACAAAAAGTTTTGTCTATAACACAAAGGATATTGAATTTTATTCTGTAGGGGAACTATCAAAGATATCAGGAATCCCGAAAGGTATCTTAATTCCCACTTATTTCCAGGGGAAAGAAAAAGACCCCATCCTCTAGATCTGTTCCCTCTTAAATGAAAGTTAACATGAGACAGTAACTCTGCACTTAGCACGAAGTAAATATCAATAAAGATCAGCTGAATATGAATTTGAAGGTGCTGCACAGGACTATCCCTGCAAAGAGCAGAAATTTAGCAGCACCAAAACCTTCAGTCTGGTCTCGGGTGTGATAACAGGAACAGCTCCTTCGGAAAGGACTAGTGACAACTGAAAACTCTACAATCTTAACAAAATGCAACAGGGGGAGGGCACCATATACTGTTTTGTTGTACTCCCATGTACATATCCCTCTCACGGTTTTCTTCCCAGAGATGGGATATAAGTCCCAATAATGGAATAATATCACAAGTTTATTCCACACAACCTCTATGGAATCCTGGGTGACAGGTGCTTACGGGCACACAGTTAACTGGAGGGAATTCATTAGTGGTTTTACCCCTGCTGTTTTACCCAATATCTCCTCTGCTTAATTCAATTTAGCTGGATGGTTCTGCAGATAATACTGTAGAAATAAAATACTACTGCATTTCTGCCCCCATTTACTGAGTGCATGCAAAATGCTTCAAATAAACAGGAAGGGTGTATTAGATATCTTTTATAGGTGAAGACAAAGAGGCTCAGAGAGGCAAAGCAACTTGCCCAAGGTCACTCTGATAGTAAGATGCAAAGCCACACTCAAATCCATGTTTGTTGGACTCAGATATCTCAAAAATGCAGCACCATCTCCCCCAAAGCCAGATCTGAAGCAAAACAAAATTGCCAGAACACACACACACACACAAAGATACATTCTTTGTAGCTGGAAAGTATTTTTCTAAAGAAAAAAAATCAGATATAGGGTACAAAGAAAATATACATATGGGAAAAGAGAAAAAGAGGAGGAACCAGAGGCCAATGTCAGCTAGGCCCTAGTCTACAAGGATTCTGGAAGAATCTGGGTCTGGGAGGTGGGCTGGAGTTAACTGTCTATAAGAGAGGGGAAATAAGTTTCTGAGCAGGAACCTAAACCAGAGTTAAGAAAGGAGCAATCTAGTGAGTGAGCACCTGGCCACTGCATCCTGTCCAGCGTGGCCTGCCCTCCTTACCTGCCATGAAACCAGTCCTGGCACATGTCACACTCAATCATGAAGCGGGTCACATCATAAGGCAGCCGACAGAGGCAATACACCGGTACCGAGGCCATCTTCGCCGGGCCTTGGAGCGTTCTGCGGCGGGCCAGGTTCTTAGCGTCAAAAGGAGCGGGAGGCAGCAGCACGCGTCCTCTCTGGACGAAGACTGGGCACAAACAACACTTTTTACGGAGTGAATCAGGTCTCCTAGGGTACCAACCCTCAGCTTACAAATGGGCAGTTACCGCTGCGTGGATGCAACACAGCTGGTGGGGCTGTAGGGGGCAATCGGAGAAAGTCCAGCCGGCCGCCAGAATTTCTTTAACAAATAAAGAACGGCGCTCCGCCGTCGAGGCTTTTTTCCCCCCTCCCTACCTCCTTCGGCCCCCAGGGTCAGTGATAACTTCTTTCCGGGTTCCAGGGAAAGATCTGACGCCTTTTCAGGAAGCTTCTTTAATCCCTCACTGCACCCTCTCCTTGCTAGCAACCTTGCTTTCTAGGGCTCTCTTTATTATGACGCAAACCGTAGCCCAGAGGATGGGGCGGGGAGGGGGGGGTACCTCAGAAAAAGCCCCCTCTCATCCCCAAAACAGAGGCAACTAGAGTGAGATGAGAGATGCCTGGAGGTCCCCAGATTACTCGAAAATTACCTCGATGCCTTCTGGAACGAGGCAGACAAGACTAGGCGCCCAACTCAAAATCACAGTTCTGGGGTCGTGTTCTGAGAGTTTAATGATCTGCTCCTTCACTATCAAAATCATTCCATCCCCGATCAGTTGGGAGTCTGATCACCCCATCAATCTCAAAACTGATCAGCTCACCATCTACTTCAAAGACAGGGTTCTTGTTGCACCCCAGAAACTCAAAAGAATCGCTTCAAACCCCTCTGAAACAGACTAGAATTTCCTCACACTGAAGCAACTAAGCCACGATTTTCCCCCTATAGCTCTGAAACTGGCAGGCATCTCACGGCCCCCTCCAATTAACCAAGACTCCACCGTCCCCCCAAAATGACAGGGATCTTATCACAGATCCCGAAAGTGACAGGAATATCCTTGCAGCCTCCGAAACTTACGAGAATCTCTTCACGCCTCCCAAACTGACAGGAACCTCCTCACGCCCCAAACCTGCCAAGAATGTCTTCGGTCCCAACCCTAGAGGGACCTCCTCATCCGCAAAGCCGCAGGGATTCCTTACGCCCGCGGAGCACAGTTCCACCGAAGCGCCGGTGGCTGGGCTCGCTCTGGAGCGGCTCGGCGCCTCGCTCAGCGGAGGCTCGGCCGGCAGTTCCGGCCCCACAGGCGGCGCGCGCCGAATTCTGGGATCGTCACGGCAACGCGGAGAACCTCGCTCGCCTTCCCCTCAAACCACCCGCTGGGTCGCGCGGCCCTGGCTGCCCAGAGGTGCTTCAGAGCAGCTTTCTCCACAGCTCTGCCTCGGGCCCGGCCGTTAGGGCCTACTGGAGACCGCGGTTCGGGCCTAGTCCGGCGGCCGCCCGACGAACGGGCAAGCGGCGGGGTCGCTGGGCGGGCAGGAGATCGCCGCGAGCAAACCAACGATGATGGAGATGAACCGGCGGCCCGGCTGGAGACAAACAGCCCGAAAAGTCGCCGGGAGAAGCCCGGTGGCGGTGGTAGGCAATTCGAAGTAGTCAATAAAGTTTATTCAAAACAACGAGGAAGTTGAGGCGGAGAGGGGAGGAGAAATATGGGGTAAACAGCTACCATATTGAGAGTGGCGACGCCGCCACGGGGAGGGGACCCAGCCGCCATCTTATGAGGGCCGGGCACCCGAGGTAACCGCGGCAGAGGCGGGGAAGGGCGGGCCCCGGTTCCCGCGTGACGCCGTCGGAGGCGGAGCGTTAGCTTGAGAAAGTGGGGCGGGGCCTGGCTACCTTTGGACCCGCACGACTCCCCAGGTACCCAATCGACGCCGAGGACCTTGAGCCAAGAGGCGGGGAGGCCGCCATCTTAAGCGAGGCAGGCGCTTGGCTCCATTTTGAGTGGGGCCAGAGTCTTCCCCGCCTTACCCCTCCTCCGGGCGAGTTGGGAGTTAAGGCCCCCCCCACCAACAGCACCACCACCATACACACATACACACACCCCTCCTCCCTAGCTTTCTCCTCCTATAAGAGGAGATGAACTCTGTGACTGAGCGCCGCCAGCATAATAGGCGGCGGCGGCGGGGGCGGGTCTTGGTTCCGAGTGGAGGCGGGGTGAGTACTCACGGAAGCTTCTGTTCTTTGTGAGCGCCTTCAGCAGGACAGGCCCTTTCACACGGTCTCGGGGTCGTTTACTCTTCACCCTGCAAGGGAAGCTCTGTTATTATCCCCAAGTGAGGACACGCGCTTAGAGAAGCCAAGTGGCTTGAATTTCAGAGCCAGGAAGTTGAACCTTGCACCTTCTACTACCCCCTCGTCCTGTCCTTGGTCCCTGGGTCGTAGTTCCTCTGTAAAGCCTCTGTCAACTTCCCAGCTCCCTCTGAAATCTCTCTTCTTTGACTCTCCTATTTGAGTTCAGTTCAGATACAGTTCAAGGATTTTCACCTGTCCCACGATTTTCTGACTACAGCCTGAGGGTGGGGTGGCAGAAGAGGTTGAGTAGCTTGAACTCCACACACATGCTTCAAGGTGGCGCTGGTTTTCTCAGACATTCTAGAATATTCCCTAGGAATCCTCTTACTGTTTCATTTTCTTAAAGGGTCCCACCGCTTTAGAAAAGAAAATGTGTTTGTGCACGCACCGAGTTCCTAAGTGATGGGGGTTTAGGCCCTGGGGATACAATGATGAAAAAGAGAGGCTTTGCAGTGGGAAATTACCAGCCAGTGCAGGAGACAAGCTTGCAAGTAAACAATTGGAATAGAGCACGCAGATACCTCTAGCAAGGTGCAAAATGAGGCTAAGAAAATGCCTCAGAAGCTGATTGCTGCTGTCAAGGAAGATTTCAGAGAGACATGGAAGGTATATAAAAGTTCGCAAAATTAACGTTTTATGTGTAAAAGGATTATCATGTACAAATGCACGGATGCACATGGGAAAACAGTTACAAAAAGAAGCTAAGTATTAGATTTTGTTCTGTGAGCAATAAGAAATCACTGCAGGCTTTTGAGTCACGTTTGTGGCTTAGCCACAGGACAATCCAGGTTTAGTGGGACTCAAAGCTTACACAGTTTGTGTGGTAGGATTTCATTAAGAATATAGAGTTGTAAATAGAAGATTAAGTTCAAAGGTAGAGTATTCCTAGAGGTCATTCCTATACCTGACTAATAACTATAAATAGAAATGATTCAAACTATATACAAATGTCCCCACGAAACCCAAACAAAAATGCATCCCCCAAATCAACTTCCACTTAGCTGGATCTCAAAAATGTCTGAGGCAGCTCCACCACCACCTAATACATGGAAAATGTGAGCAGAAAACCCTCAGTGGAAAGGGACAGCAATTTAACCAGTTGTGGTTTAAATATATTTTGCAGTCCTTATGAAACATGACCATGTGACCATATGGCAAGGGACAAGCCCTGCAGCTTAAGCTTTCTTAGCTTCACAAGGCGGTAGGAGGGTATTCACTTCAGCAGCACATAGATTAACTTGGAAAAGAGAATATTAGCATAGCCCCTGTACAAGGATGACATGCAAATTTATGAAGTACTCCATAATAAAAGGGGAATAAAGGGGGAGGCGGAGAGGAGGAGGCAGTTGCATTAGTCATGAAAAAAAGATGAGGCCTGAATCAGAACAGTTGCAGTAGGGGTAGAAAATGATCAAATAAATGGGATATTTTGGAAGTTGAATAGGCAGGGATAGGAGACTAATTGAAAACAGTGGGTGAATGAGTGAAAGGAGCTTGAGTTCATTTCTGGGTTGGTTGTCATTTCTGGATGATGGTGCCATTGACTGAGCTAGGATACACAGAAGGAAAAAGGTTTGGTGGGGAAGAAGAAACTAAGTGTAGTTTGAAGTGTCTTAAGATGTGTGTGGAACATTAATTCACTCAATTCTTTGTGGAGCATCTACGATACATGAGGCACTGTACTAGGTGTGAGGATGTAGTGGTAACCCAGATAAGGTCTTGACCTTCACGGTGCTGACATTCTTCATGGGGGTCAGTCAATAATCAGACAATTTCATATATATATTTATTGAGCACCTACACTATATGAAGCACTGTTCTAGGCACTGAGGATTCAGACAAGGTCCCTGTCCTCCTGTGATTCATAGTCCAGTGAGGGAGACAGACAATAAAGTAAGTCAAATAAGAGAATTTCAAACACTTATTTGCAGTGAGTGCTATGAGGAAAATAAAAGAAGTTGTAAGACAGAAAGCTTTGAATAGAATGTAGTCTATTTTAGATAGTCAAGGTGATAGGGGTGGAGTAGGATAGTTACACAGGTAATTGTAGAAGTCCCAATACAGGACTGGGACCGTAGATGGGGAAACCTGGGGAACTCTGAGAGGTAATAATAAAATTGCTCAAGAGGGCCATCAGAACAAAGAGGCAGGCTTGCTTGACTAGTGGAGGCATGAGATATGCCTCAGGTCATTGGGTGGGGGATGGGGTGAAGCCTGCATTCAGGTTCAGACCAAGGGCAGGAGTTTAAGGACCACCCTTCTGCTGATTTGAATAAGCACCATAACTGTCCTAGTTTGACCTTATAGGGTCAAATACTCTCTTGTGGATACCAAGGAGGAGCTACTACTTAAAGAGGAAGAGGTGGTCTTTTCCAACTCCCCTTGGATTATAAAGCTGTAGCCCACCTAATCCTCAGGGCAGAGCCTCCTTGCCTGCCAGTTTGCATCGCTTACAAACATCCTATCTTAATAACTCTATTTCTTGCCTATCCCTTTGGCTAAGCAAAAAGGAATAGGCAAGAAATAGATTTGTTAATCTATTTGTCTCTCACTGGATTCCTTCTGTACTTTGAGGCACAAAGAACCTGAACCTCAGTAAGTCCAGACACTGGGTGAGTGATTCATACTTAAAAACTGTGTGTTCAAGTCCCAGTCTGGGTTTAGGCTGGGTTCGAGTGCTGGAGCATGGGTTCAAGTTCCAGTCTGGGTTCTGGCTAGGTTCAAGCCGTAAGTGCTGTCACTTTGAAAGGAAGGCCTTTTGGAAAAGCCAAGATGTGAGCTAAGACCTGAATAATAAGAAGAGCTGGCCAAGGACAGGGCAGAAGGAATTAAAAAGTTCAAAAGCCCTAATGTGGTGGGGGCCAGTTCAGGGCATCATCTATCCGTTATACTTCCTGAGCATTTATGATGGACTGGGTGGGGTAAGGGTGGGATTGTACACTCCTTAAGAGTAGACACAGGGTGTGGTCTCCAGACATGAATAAGAGACCCTGTGTCTACCCTTAAGTAGTATACAATCTAATGAGGTAGGCAAGTTTCAATGAACAATAACAAAACTGAAAAAGGTCAAACCCTAAGAGCTACCTAGAGTTATGAACAATATGTGTAGGAATAAAAAGGGAGCCCAAATTAATTCAAACATGTTCAGTGGGTATATCAGGAAAGGCTTCACAGGAGGAGGCATTTGACCTGGGTATAGTGGTACCCACACCTAAAAGTTCCTCCCCAGTGTTCTTGAGTGGTAGGGTTGGGGCATTAAAGGATAATGGGCAAAGGCGAAGCTGTCAGGGGGTGAATCTGAGGCAGTTAGATTTGCTGACAAAGGAATTTGCACTGCCATGGATGGGAGGCAGCTGGCTGTTGCCCTGGAAATATGTGCTACAGCTGTCTCACAGCCTCAGCACATGGTCTGAACTGGCCACAATAGTAAAAGAGTGTCCTGGAAACTTTCCTCCTGTACCCCGCCTCCACTTAACAGCTGCAAACATTTACTTTTAATTACCTAGACAATAGTAAATGTATTCCTATTGTAAACATTCAAACAGACTAAAGATCTCCCCTGACCACTCTCAATTCCTGCTCTTTTCTGATTCATCTCTCTGCATATATGTACATATAACTGTTGAGATGAAAAATTATGAGGGCCAAAGTGGACTAAAAATATGTGAAGAAAAATGGGGAAAAATAGGAAAACATTACATGAGGAAGAACAGACTTGCTCAAAGACAGACTCAAAAGTATAAGGGCAGTGAAAATAAAAGGCAACATGGGAGTTCCTGTTGTGGTGCAGTGAAAACGATTTCAACCAGGAACCATGAGATTGCGGGTTAGATCCCTGGCCTCACTCAGTGGGTTAAGGATCTAGCGTTGCTGTGAGCTGTGGTGTAGGTCGCAAATGCGGCTGGGATCCTGCGTTGCTGTGGCTGTGGTGTAGACCGGCAACTGTAGCTCCGATTTGACCGCTAGCCTGGGAACCTCCATATACCGTGGGAGCGGCCCTAAAATGCAAAAAAAAAAAAAAAAAAAAAAAAAAAAAAGCAGCATGATGACAAGTAACATTATCTGAGAAGTTACTGTGTGCTAAACACTAAGTCACTCAATCCTTACAACAACCCTATGAGGTAGGTACTAGTACTATCCCCATTTTATGGATGAGGAAGCTGAGTCTAGAGAGTTTGAGATCACATAGCTGGTATGCATGCAAGCATGGTTCCTAGTGATACAATTCCAGACTCCAGGCTCTTCACCATTCCATGTGTAGATTTAACAGCAATAGGTATCTCTAAGATCCATATAAAGAGGGAAGGTGATCAACAGTTCTTTGCATAATTTGCATCACAGAAGCAAAATGGGGTTTACACTCATTTGGAATGAAAACTACCAGCAAGGCAAACTAGGTAGTTGAGAATACCAACTCACTCCTCCAATGCCATCTTTAGGGGTGTGCCACAGGTAGAGAGCTCTGCTTTCAGAAAAGGCTTCAGGCTTGGATTAATGCTCTCCTGTAGCTACCTTGACATTCTTAGTAATTTTCTTTGAACCTGTGTGGCAATGGAGCATATCCATGAGCAGAAAAGATACTCTGGATGGCAGTAACCACAGCCTGTGGGCACTGCAGGAGATGTGCATGCTGAGCACTCGGCCAGGCCGCCTGGCATGTACAAGAAGATCTGGGGCACCATGGAGCCTAGAGAGGGGAACGTTGGGCCAGTGACCATGATGGCAGCAGTAGCAGAAATAGCAGCTGTGGTGGCAGTAGCCATAACCCTGAGAGAAAAGACAGCCCCTGCATCGAAAGAGACCTGTGGTGAAAGACGGTCTTGCCCTTTTGTCACCAGAGCCTATCCCTGTGACAGGGGCACAAATATTAACTCTGGCCTGAGCACTGGGACAGGAACTGCTGGCACTCAGTAAACTTTGTCAGTAAATTACTACAAAATAAAAAGGTACTTGTAGACATTTCAATAAAGTACGAGGCGGGTATTAGAATTCTTCGAGGAGTTTATAATAGCTCATTTTGAAAACTAGTGCAAAATTACAAAGCAAATATCCACAGTCTAAGAAATGGAAATTAAAAATCACCACAGTAGACATGTTAGATGAAAGCTTTGGATGAACCAATTACTAATGAGGAAGACAACGCAAAAGTGTTTTCTTTATAGTTGAAGAAATAGTGGTAGAATGCATGAAAAGGCATTTTGAATTATAAATAAATTATGAAGTCAGTTTCATTTCTTGTATGATCTTGTCTTAGTCTGTTCAGGCTGCTATAACAAAAATGCCAATGTTTGTTTGCTAATGAACAAACATTTATTTCTCACAGTTATGGAGGCTGGGAAGTCCAAGATGAAGGTGCGGGCAGATTCAGTGTCTGGTGAGAGCTCCACTTCCTGGTTCATAGATGATGATCTTCTTGCTGTGTGGGGAAGGGGTGAAGGAGCTCTTTGGGGGCTCTTTTATAAGGGAACTAATCTCATTTATGAGGGCCCCACCCTCAAGACCTACTCACCTAGCAAACACCCCACCTCCTAATATCATCATACTGGGGGTTAGGATTTCAGCGTATGAATTTGGGGCAGGAACACAAGCATTCAGTCAACAGCAGACTTCCACAAGTTATAAGACGTGTCAGAGGATAAATTTATATTTAAAATTAGTGCCATTGTATAAATTTATATTTAAAATTAGATTCAGACTTAGACAAAGCTGATTTGTATGAAGAGTTAAATCTTTCTAGAAAAATTGGTCTATAGGAATCATCAGGTCTAGATGCATGAAAATTTGTATCTTGAAATGATTTATCAAGAATCTGTCCCAATGTTGTCACAGCCTGAAAAACACAGTGCCAATGACAGTTGCATCAGCAGAATGCTCCTTCTCAAAATGAAGTTATCAAACATTTGCAATATTGTGACTGATGTTGCCTCATTCAAAATGAGGTTGCTAAAAATATAAATTTTGATGACTAAATAATTGAATTTGCAGAAAAGCAAGCCAGAAAAATATTATGATCAAGACATCATATTAGTAACATTATTTTATATAAATTATGATAAAATATTATTCTGCAGTTTGTAATTTTATGTTGTTATTCATGTATCACTATTATCCCTCTTATGTTTTATAAGTAATAATTGTTTTTTTTTTTTTTTTTTGCTTTAAGGGCCACACTCATGGCATATGGAAATTCCCATGCTAGGGGTCGAATTGGAACTGTAGCTGCCGGCCTACACCACAGCCACAGCAATGCCAGATCCAAGCTGTGTCTGCAACCTACACCACAGCTCACGGAAATGCCGGATCCTTAACACACTGAGCAAGGCCAGGGATCAAGCCCACATCCTTGTGGATACTAGTTGGATTCATTTCTACTGTGCCACAATAGGAACTCCAGTAATAAAATATTCTTAAAGAAAAAGCTTTATATTTTAGTGCCTTTAATTGCACTTTCCACCTCTCCCCTGGGTTTTGAACAAGGAATCCTCCATTTTCATTTTGCACTGGGCCCCACAAATTATGTAGCAGGCTCCCATTCTTGCTGGATGGTAATTGTGAGATGATTTGAGAGGACTGTAGATACTCAAAACAGCCTCACTGCTCTAACCAAATTCCTCTCCACTGGGAGTAGGGGGTGGGGGTGGGTAGAGACAACATGACAATACAGAAAAATGGAGGTAAATTAATGTGGATATTTGTTCTTTTCACGTGAATGGGCTCATACTATTCGTATTATTTGGCCAATTGCTTTCTTCACTTGGCAACTTCTTTGAGATTTTTCTACAAGGAAAAAAAACTCAACATTCTTCATTTTTGAATTCTTGTTCAGGGAATTCCATAATTTGGATGGGTCTTGATTTACTTCTCCACTCCCCTGTCGGATATTTAAAGTGGTTTGATTTTTCAGTAATACAGAGCTGCAGTAAACATACCAGCAGGGGCCTCCTTGTGCACAGGCATGTTTCTCTAGGAGGGAGTTGCTGGGCCAGGAGGTATGGGTATTTTCAATCTTAATACATACTGCTAAATTGCCTTTCAAATGTCAATTTTCACTCCCATAATCAGTGTATTTTCACATTTCCTAAGACTCTGACCTTTAAACTGTTTGCTAATCTGATGGAGAGAAAAAAATGGTAACTCATGATTGTTTTTAATTTACATTTTCCAGAGTTCCCATTGTGGTGCAGCGGAAACAAATCTGACTAGAAACCATGAGGTTGCAGATTCGATCCCTGGCTTTGCTCAGCGGGTTAAGGATTAGGTGTTGCCGTGAGCTGTGGTGTAGATTGCAAATGTTGTTCGGATCTGGTGTTGCTATGGATGTTGCATAGGCCAGCAGCTGTAGCTCCAATTAGACCCCTGGCCTGGGAACCCCCATATGCCTTGGGTGTGGCCCTAAAAAGACCAAAAATAAATAAATAAAAAATAAATAAATAAAAAATGAATAAACTGTAGGAGTTATTTATATATCCAAATATTAACTCTTTGGCTATTAGCTATATTGCTATTTCCCCATAGTATGTAACATGTTTATGGCTTTAGATACAGAGCCAGAGCCACAGCAACATGCCATATTTGAGCCGCATCTGCAACCTACACCACAGCTCACGGCAATGCCAGATCCTTAACCCACTGAGCAAGGCCAGGGATCAGAACCCTAAACCTCATGGTTCCTAGTTGGATTCGTTTCCGCTGCGCCACGACAGGAACTCCTGTTTGTTTGTTTTTGTTTTTGTGTTTGGCTGCACCCACAGCATACAAAAGTTCTGGAGCCACAGCAGTGACCAGATCCTTAATCACTAGGCCACCGGGGAACTCCTAGGCCATGCTCACTCTGAAAGCCCTAGTGGAGCATCTTTCCTTGCCTCTTTTTAGCTTCTGGAGATTGCAGTTCTTGACATTCCCTTGACTTGTAGATGTATCACTCTGCCTCCAGTGTCACATGGTGTTCTCCCTATGTGCCTGAATTATTCTCTTCTTATAAGGACCGCAGACATTGGCTAAGGTCCACCCTAATGTAATTTGACCTCATTTTAACATGTTTCTATCAGCAAAGACCATATTTCCAAATAAGTTCATAATCACAAGTTCTAGAATTTTGAGAAGACACTATTCAGCTCAGTACAGAGTGTCACTTTTTTTTTTTTTTTTTGGTCTTTTCTAGGGCCACAGCTGCAGCATATGGAGGTTCCCGGCTAGAGGTCTAATCAGAGCTGTAGCCGCCGGCCTACACCATAGCTACAGCAACACGGGATCCTTAACCCACTGAGCGAGGCTGGGGATCGAACCCACAACCTCATGGTTCCTGGTTGGATTCATTTCTGCTGAGCCACAACGGGAACTCCCCGAGTGTCACATTTAAAAAAATGTGTTTTGCTAAGTCTGGAGTGGAGGCCAAGCATCCTTAATCTTTAAAAACTTTACAGACTTGACAAATGACATAAATGTTGACCTGGAAAGGTAGACATGGGGGAGGGCCCTTTTAAAGCAGAATCCCCAAACTAAATGCTAATGAAGTGATGAAATTTTACTGCATAAAAGTTAAAAGCTTTGTGAGGCAAAATAATAATAATAATTGCATAAACAAATTCAAAAGACCAACAAAGCTGGGAAAACATATTTGTATCATACATGACAAAAGGCTAATTTCTTTAATTTACAATGACTTTAGAAGAATTAATATGAAAAAGACAAAACCTAATAGTAAGATGAACTAAACAATAAGCAAGTAATTTACAGAGAAAGAAATATACACATCAGTAGAGATTTGAAAAGATGTTCAACCTTATCCATGATTAAAAGCATAAAAATCAAAACAATAAAATACCTGAGTTCCTGCTGTGGCAGAGTAGGTTAAGGATCCAACTGTAGCATCTTGGGTCACTGCAGAGGCACAGGTTTGATTCCCAGCTCGGGTGGCATAGGTTGCAGCTCAGATTCAATCCCTGGCTTGAGAACTTCCATATGCCATGGGTGTGGCCATTAAAACAAACAAACAGGAATTCCCGTCGTGTCGCAGTGGTTAATGAATCCGACTAGGAACCATGAGGTTGCGGGTTCGGTCCCTGCCCTTGCTCAGTGGGTTAACGATCCAGCGTTGCCGTGAGCTGTGGTGTAGGTTGCAGACGCGGCTTGGATCCCGCGTTGCTGTGGCTCTGGCGTAGGCCAGTGGCTACAAGCTCCGATTCGACCCCTAGCCTGGGAACTTCCATATGCTGCGGGAGCGGCCCAAAGAAATAGCAAAAAGACAAAATAAAATAAAATAAAATAAATTAAAAAAATAAAACAAACAAAATAATAAAGTACCATCTTCACCTATCAGATTGGGAAATGTATAAGGTTTGATTATATGTAGAGCAAGTGAGGATATGAAGAAATACTATATACTTTCTTACACTGCTAGTGGGACTGAATTACAACTTTTTTCAGGTATAATTTGGCAGTAGATATCAAAATAGGAATGCACATATTCTTTGAATGTTGTGGGCTTTGCTAGTACCTTCTCAGCAATCATTCCCCATTTTTCCCTTCCTAACAATTTGTAGATTTCTATTTGTGTATCTGTTCTTCCCACTCATAGGGTAAACTGATCTTACTCCCAGTTCTTGTGACAACAGACATTTTTTGTTCAGGGAGGACTTGTGAACTAAGTAAGCCAATTGGGGTAACTTGGGAATCCTGCTCACTTGGAATGTTGGGTCAGAATTTTTCCTTCTCTGCTGAATTTAAAGGAAGAGACTCAAAGCCTCCATTTTCACTGGCAGCAATCTCATGGCCACCTTGGCTAAAGCGCTGGTTCTCAGCCTTTAGTTTGCATCAGAATCACCTAGTCTGTTAAAACACAGATTGCTGGTCTCTACTCCCAGAGTTTCAAATTCTAGAGGTCTGAGGTAGGGACCAAGAATCTCCTTTTCCAATAAGTTCCAATAAGATAGTGATGCTGCTGGTCCAGGGACCACATTTAGAAAAACTCTTGGATAAAGCAGGGACTGAATAGCAGAAAGACTTAAAGAAACCGGGTGGCTCTAGCTCACCCAACTGCTGGAGCTGTTTTTTGTTACTTGTAACACAAAGCACCCTAACCAATATACTCAGCAATCTTGCCACTAAAAATTTACCCTATGTATATACTTGCAGAAGTTTACCAAAATATATGTCCATGGATGATCAGTGCAGCATTGTTTGTAATAGCTAAAACTGGAAGCAATCAAAGCACTTGTCATTGGGGAACTGATGCATCTGATGGAATCATCCATCTAATGGAATACTCTGTAGTGTTAAAAATTATGAAATATACAACAGTAAATGCTGGAGAGGGTGTAGAGAAAAGGGAACCCTCCTTCACTGTTGGTGGGAATGTAAATTGGTAAAACCACTATGGAGGACGGTATGGAGGTTCCTTAAAAACCTAAAAATAGAACTACCATATGATCCAGCAATCCCAATCCTGGGCATATATCCAGAGAAAACCATAATTTGAAAAACTGTATTACCCCAGTGTTCATTGTAGCACTATTTACAATAGCCACTATGTGGAAGCAACCTAAATGTCCATCAACAGAGGAATGGCTAAAGATGTTGAACATATATGCAATGGAACATTACTCAGCCACAAAAAAGTATGAAATAATGCCATTTGCAGCAACATGGATGGACCTAGAGAGTATTATACTAGGTGAAGTAAGTCAGACAAAGACAAATATAATACAATATCACTTATATGTGGGATCTGAAAAACGTGATACAAATGAACATATTTACAAAACAGAAACAGACTCAAAGACTTTGAAAACAAACTTATGGTTACCAAGGGAGAAAGGTGGGGGGGAAGAATAAATTAGGAGTTTGGGAGTAACATATACACAATAGTATATATAAAATTTATAATCAACAAGGACCTACTAAGGTATTCCGTAATAACCTATATGGGAAAAGAATCTGCAAAAGAACTGATGTATGTATAAATGAATCACTTTGCTGTACAACTGAAAATAACAACATTGTAAATCAACTATACTTCAATAAATAAAAATTTTTCCATTTATGAAATACTGTGTATGTGCTCATAGAAAAATATTTCTATGTTATCTCAAGTATAAAAAAATCATGATGACTAAGAGGGAGTACTGTATACCTTTTTTTTCTTTTACAACTGCACCCAGGGCATATGGAAGTTCCTGGGCCAGGGGTTGAATCCAAGCTGCAGCTGCAACCTATGCCACAGCTGTGGCAATGCCAGATCCAGTCAACCAGTGCACAACAGTGGGAATTCCAAGTAATGTGTATTTTTTAAAAAAAATAAACAGATATGCAGATATATGCTTAATTATTTCCTGGAATGTTAATTCTGATTAAGAATGGCTCTATTTGAGAAAGGGGGTTGGAATTGAAGTGATGCTAGAGGTTTTTCAGTCTTCATTTTGTATATTTTTATTGTTTGAGTTGTCCAAGCTTAGGTAAATTTTCCTTTTTTTTTTTTTTTAAATGTCATTTGAAGTTATCTAGGCAAGGGATAGGCCGATTTTAATTTCCTTATTTGTATTTCTATATTGAAGAAACAACTAATAAATGTTATGTTAATTAAAAAAAAGTTAAATCGTGAAAAGCTGAATGGAAAATTAAAGACTTCTCAGGTACTCTGATGTACAGCCAGGCTTGAGTGCCACCAACATGGTACAAGTTATAAACTGGTAAGGATTTACACCTATCTAGATTGAGGCTTAACTAGGGTGCTGCTGACCATACTTTAATGTGCATATGAATTATCTAAGGATCTTGCTAAAATGCAGATTCTGATTGAATAGATCTGAGGTGGGACCCAATATTCTGCATTTCTAATAAGCTCCCAAGTGATGCTAATATTGCTGGACTACTGGTCACACTTTGAGAGCAAGAAAAAAGAGGAAAAGAGGAAAAAGAAGAAGGAAGAGGGGGCAGGACCATGAAGATGGAGAGGAAGGGGGAGATATGAGACACTGCGTAATGATTGGGCAAAGAGATTGAGAAGAGTCTGAGGTTTCCGGCCTGGGTGATATGAGGGTGGTAGTAACATTAACCAGAAATAGAGGAATCAAGTTGGAGGAGTTGGAGGAGGAGGAGGAGGAGGAGGAGGAGGGCTAGGAAATGATGAAGGAATGTGAGCAAGACTTCACATTTAAACATTGAATTGTGACTTTTCTGGGAGTGTATTATGTGGACTTGTCCAGCAGACCATTTGAACTATGCTCAGTAGAGTTCATATAGAGGTAGATTTGGGAATCATCTGTATGAAGGTAAGAGCTGCCATGGGATATGGGGGAACTGATCAGGGAGAAAGAATAGTGGGAAGATGGCTGAGAACAGAAACTCTAAGAAAGACCAATCTTACAAGACAAGCTAAGAAGGAAATGAAGAAATAGTTGAAGAGGCAGTACAGAAGATTAAATATCTTGGAAGGGCCTTCCTACTATATAAGTAGATCCTGCATAAAACATAATTTTTTTTGTCTTTTTGCCATTTCTTGGGCTGCTCCCGCAGCATATGGAGGTTCCCAGGCTAGGGGTTGAATCGGAGCTACAGCTGCCAGCCTACGCCAGAGCCACAGCAATGCCAGATCCGAGCCATGTCTGCGACCTACACCACAGCTCACGGCAACGCTGGATCGTTAACCCACTGAGCAAGGGCAGGGATTGAACCCGCAACCTCATGGTTCCTAGTCGGATTCGTTAACCACTGAGCCTTGACGGGAACTCCGTAAAACATAATTTCTATTGTATTGCTAGATGTGTGAGTTAGAAACTGCTGTATAATAAACCATCCCAAAATTCAGTAGCTTGAAACCAAAGCATTTATTTTTGCCTATGGGTTGATGCTTTCTTGATCTGTACTAGACTTGGCTGATCTTGACTGGACTCACTCATATATCTTTGATCTGCTGATGGGTTGGTTGGGGGCTGACAGGTCTAGGCTGGTCTGGCTGTTTACAGCTAAACAAATGGGTCTCTCATCCTCCAGGGTAGGCCAGGTTCATTCCCATGGTAATTCTAGGGGTCCAAGAAAGTGAACAGAAGCACACAATGCTTAGAACTGACATAATATCAATTCTACAAACATCTATTTACCAAAGACAAACATAAGACTAGTCTATCGTGTTTTTTTTTTTTAAGTACACCTTTATTTTTTTTTCCTCCTCCGCATTTTTTTTTTTTTTTTTTTTAGGGCTGCACCTGAAGCACATGGAGGTTCCCAGGGGTCAAACTGGAGCTATAGCTGCCAGCTTATGCAACAGCCACAGCCACACCAGATCAGAGCCATGTCTGAGACCTACACCACAGGTCACGGCAATGCCAGATCCTTAACCCACTGAGCAAGGTCAGGGATCGAACCCGAAACCTCATGGTTCCTAGTCAGACTCTTTTCCCCTGTGCCATGACGGGAACTCCCATGAGACTAGTCTAGATTTGAAGGATAGAGTAATAGATGGGAAGAGCTGTAAAAAGTGTAGATACAGAGAGATGTGAACAACTGTGGCCATTTTTGTTATCAATTTATCATGCTGGATTTATCAGACTTTTAAAAGGAGTCTTTGGAGTTCCCATCTGGCGCAGTGGAAACGAATCTGACTAGGAATCATGAGGTTGCGGGTTCGATCCCTGGCCTTGCTCAGTGGGTTAAGGATCTGGCGTTGCCGTGGGCTGTGGTGTAGGTCGCAGACATGGCTTGGATCTTGCGTTGCTGTGGCTCTGGTGTAGGCTGGCAGCTGTAGCTCCGATTTGACCCCTAGCCTGGAAACTTCCAAATGCTGCAGGTGTGGCCCTAAAAAATTAAAAATAAAAGAGCAAGCAAAAATAAAGCAACCAACAAACCAATCAAAACCATGACAACAGTATTAACAAAACCCAGTGAGCTGCTAGGGAGAGCAGGGCACTTGAGGACACTTTCAAAAAATGGAACAGATGTAGTTCTTTGGAAAGTTGAGGTGCTGTTACTGGAAGAAACAAGGAAAGGCTGATGGTCAGATAGGAAAACAAATAGATATCTGCCTTAGAATCCAAGTCACCAGAAAATTCTAGAAATATTTTACATTTGACATGGAACAATCTTAGTCTTTCTGGTCCTTGAACCTAGTATGCACATGAGGTGACTTTTAGGAGTTTAAGCTTGGACTCAAAACCAGCATCTCAGCTGTCTCTTCTTAAAGCATTGAAATACATCCACTAGCTTGTGTTATTTTCACAACTACCTGTAAGGGAAGTAAGGCAGGCATTATTGTTCCCATTTAATATGACTTTAACAAATAATTTTTGGAGTTCTCTTGTGGTGCAGTGGGTTAAGGATTTGGTGTTGTCACTGCAGCAGCTTGGGTTGCTGCTGTGGCACAGGTTTGATCCCTGGCCCAGGAACTTCCACATGCCATAGGCGTGGCCAAAAAATTTTTGTCACTATCTTATAAAAGTGAGCTTTTGTATGCCTTAGGTCACAGCAGGACACACATGCACCAATATTCACAGCAACAATAGAAATAAGCCATATTTCCACTGGTCAGAGAATGGGTAGATAAACTGCAATATATTTCCACAATGGAATACTATACAGAAGTGGAAACAAATTAACTGTAACTATAGCAGCAGCATGTTTGGGTTTTAGAGAAATCAAGTTGGGTGAGAAAAGGAAGTTGCAGAAGACTACATAACAATAACATTTTTGTAAAATTAAAAAGCAAGTACAACCTAACAATATATTGTTCAGGAATAATTATATATGTGATATAACTCAAAAGAAACCAAAGGGAAGCTCTCTTGTGTGTAGCAGGTTAAGGATCCAGCATTGTCACTGCAGTAGCTTGGGTTGCTGCTGCGGAACAGGTTCCATCCCTGGCCTGGGAACATCCCTATGCTGTGGACACGACCAACCAAACAAAAAAATACAATAACAAAAATTTATTTCTAAATAAATTTTTAAAAAGAAACCGAGAGAATGAACACTAAAACTCAAGGTTACCTCTGGAGAAGGCAGAGAAGGCAGAGAGATGGGATAGTTCTTAGGTGGGGCAGTGGGCTCATGAGTATTTTTTTTTTAACTTTTTTTAGGGCTGCACCCAGGGCACATGGAGGCTCCCAGGCTAGGGTTTGAATTGGAGCTACGGCTTCTGGCCTACGCCACAGCCACGGCAATGTGAGACCTGAGCCGTTCTGCAACCTACACCACAGCTCATGGCAATGCCAGATCCTTAACCCACTGAGCGAGGCCAGGGATTGAACCTGAATCCTCATGGATGCTAGTCGGATTCGTTTCTGCTGCACCACAACGGGAACTCTATGAGTGTTCATTGTATTATCGAATTTCATTACATACGTTACACATATCCTTTTGTGCTTATCAAATAGTATATACTTTTTTTAAAGAATCAAAAAAGGAAGGAAACAGCAGAGAAGTGTCAGGGTAGCCAGTGAGTTTTAGGAAATGGGTTGTGTTTCAGTGTCAATTACCATGGAAATCCTCAGCACAATGTCTGTATGAAAACCCTGGACTTGGTCAAGGGGAGCACACTAGTCACCTTTAGAAGCAGCCGCATTCAAATGGGAAGGGCTGATGCCAGATTATAGGCTAGGAAGGAACGTGTTATTAGGAAATTAGGATTGGAAGAAGCACAGACAAATTTTTCATCTACCACCATCTCCCTTCCCCTGCCAAACCCATAACAACATCTAATACTTGTTGAGGCTGCATTTTATGCCAGGCACCTTACATAAACTATGTCATTTAATCCTCACAGCCACCTCCAGAGGGTGGGCTAGGGGAGCTAAACTCAATGCTTGTGTTACCACCAGACTACATCCACTTCAGCCCACATGCAGAGAATTCCAATGACACTAGAATGGGAACGAATGCTTCATTATTCCACTCCAAATTTTCTGTATAGTGACTCAAGTGGTTATATAATGGTAACTGGCCAAAAGGTAATGAATCAAATCTACCCAGAAATGGGTCATTTCTCCCTGTCATGCTATTATTGTGACTCACCAAACTTACCTCTCCCTTGTACCTGGCACATGGTAGAACTGTACTTTTCTACCTCTATGAAATTAGGTGCAACCATGTGGGCTATCTTTTTGGGCAATGAAGAGAGGAGTAATGTGTGACACTTTAAGCTTTGAGAGTCAGCATGTATTTTGGTCATGTTCTTTCCCCACCACGTGATGGGTCTTCTGTTGGTCTGCATTCTCAAGTGACTTTGGATGAACAGAGCTCCCCTGCCAATCCATGTTGGACATAATAAGGAAGAAGTATACCTTTATTATGTGAGATTTTGGGCTTGTTATTGGAGGAAAACCTAGCCTATCCTGACTGATACACTCCCTTTTTCTAGAGTTAGAGATTATGAATATATAAGGACTGAATAATAAAGTGAAAAAAAATATTTTTTTATAATTTTAGGGCCACACCCGTGGCATATGGAAGTTCCCAGGATAGGGGTCAAATTGGAGCTGCAGCTGCCAGCCTATGCCACAGGCACAGCAACGCCAAATCCAAGCCATGACTGCAACCTATTCCGCAGCTCACGGCAATGCTGGATCCTTAACCCACTGAACGAGGCAAGGGATTTAACCTGCATCCTCATGGATCCCAGTCAGGTTTGTTACCCCTGAGCCACAATGGGAACTTCCCCAGGTGAAAATATTTTAAATGTATAAAATGTCTAGAACTCTCTCTGGCACATAGTGAGCCCCCAGTAAATGACCTTCTGTACCTGCTCTTAATAAATGACCACAGAATTTTCATATTTCTCACACACAAATAAAGATTAGTTGTAGAAGTTATAAATAGAAGACAATGTCCCAGGTTCACATGATTCCTAATGCTTGAGATTTTAAAAGAGATAGTTTTATTCTTGGTCATTTTCTCTCTCATGAAAGAATATAATTTGCCCTGCCTAGGTCCTATACCCATCCCTGCACTGGGGGAGGTGAAGCCACGTGACTGATGGTCAACCTTACTTTTATCCCAAGACAGAGGAGCAGTTCCCCAAAGGAAAAAAACCTGGGTTTAACTGCTGCCAAAAAGAGGAAGGAACGCTGAGCAGGCAGAAATAAGAATTATCTACTCAGTCAAAACAAACTTATGATTTAGAACCAGAATGGTTCTAAATCATAAGTTTTTACACTTATTAGCTGTGCGTGAACTTCAGTACCACTGAACCAGTTTGCTCATGTGTGAAGTGAGGACAGTACTTTGCAGAGTTGTCTGAGGCTTAGAAAGAAATGTATAAGAGCCTAGTACTACTACGTTTGGTACCTCAATAAACAATAACTTTTAAAAGCCAAATGCTAAAGATTTCCCATCATTAAATTCTGAGTCCCAACATCCAAGGATCAAAGGCTAGGAAAGGACATCTATAGCCATAATAAACCAAATATACAACAAAGTATTTTACAGATAACAGTTTTCATTTAAGTGTTTACAAGTTTCAGTAACCTCTAATGCTTGCCTTTAGGCTCAGCTGTTTCCTTTTGTAATCTGTACACACAAGGCACAGAGCAGTGAGGGCCAAGCCCAGCCAGCATCATTCAGCAGAGGCAGTAAGGTAAGAAGAATGCCCTAAAGTCCTAGCTTCAGACTTCGCTTTGAGCATCAGTCTCTTGCTCAAAGATGACTCATTTTTGCTCAGAGATGAGTTCATTTTTTTTTCAGAGCCCCATTTAAAAGCACATTTAAATGAATACCATTCTGTGATGAACCTTCATATTCAATTTTCTTGTGTTTTTGCCACCAACATGTTCTCTGACTTAGAAATCTGCAATCTGCTTTGCACCAGGGAACATTTTTAAAGGTATTTTAGCATCCTTGATTTAGGCATCAAACATTTCTAAGTGCATGCTGGGTAGTAGATGCCAGGAAGACAGAGATGGTCAAGTTTAAATCTACTGGCAGAGATGCAGCCAAGGGCTATAGGGACTGGCTGTGATGAGTCTGTACAGGGATCCCTAGTAAGAGATCAAGAAAAGAATCACAAAGATATGAGCTAATCTTGGGAGGGGGGGTGAGATTGTAATAGAGACAAGGGGACAGAGGCATTCTAGGCAATGGTATAAGCAAACAAGAAGAAATGGATATTAACAGCCAAAATGTGGACAGGATGCACTTTAGTGTTGCTGGAGTGAGTTGACGTGGTAATGAAATGAAGCTAGAGAAGTGGTCAGGGGCCAGATCATGAAGGCACCATGGAAGTGGGCATGCAGCATGTTAGAAGGACAGATTCCTCTGGAAGCTGATAAGCATGGTGGATTAAAGCATTAATGTCTCTTAGGTCACAACTTCTTTAAATAACTGAAAAAGGTATGGGCCCTTTCACTGGGAAAAGATACATACACTTAGACACAATATTTCCTCACAATTGCCTGGTTAGGTGTGAGACAGGAGAGCAAGTGCAACAATTCAGGTGAGACATAAGGAGGCCGGAACTAAGTCGCAGCAAGTGGAGACAGAAAAGAGACAGATATGAGAAACAGAAAGATGACTGAGTGTTACCAAACATCTTGTCAAGAGTTGGATTTGAAAAATAAAGGTAAGGCACACATCAAGGATAACTCCTAGGTTGGTTTGTGGTGTAGACAACTGAGTAAAAGGTAGTGTCATTCAGGGAGAGGAGCAGGTTTCCGAAGAGGATGGATTCAGTGTGGGAAATGTCAAGTCAAAAGTACCATGAGAACATCCAAATAAAGAAGTTCAACAGGAAGCTAAATATGCCCTTCCTTTTGATGATTCTTGTACTGGCTCTCTTGCCTTGATAGTCAACTACAAATAGGCTCCTAAATCTCTGTGCAAAACTTCTAAGTTGAGAAAAGTATATACCCCATTTGCAGAAAGGAGTCCAGAAATGGGAGAAGAAATTAAACTTCACACACCCAAAATTATTTCACATTTTTTTTACTAAAAGAATAGACTTTTATTAAGCACTGTAAGTTTCTTTCCATCAGCATTAACAGAACAACAGACCAATTTCCATCACAGAACAACTCCTGAGACATTTTCATTCCTTTCTGAAACACTTTCCTTAACTCCTGCAGTTTCCCCTAGGAAGCATCCATTCAAACTTACATTATAAACTATGGAGCTTTTGTGGTGAGGTGGGCCAAAAAGGCAGGGAATTTGGAAGAGAAATACACATTATCCATCCACTAAACACACTGTCAAGAGCACAGGAGAAGAGATATTAACACAGAAAAAAACAATGAAAGAATTTCTTACTTTTGTCAATAACATCATTTATCAGGGAGCACTAAAAATCAATGACTCCTTGTAGTTAAAGTTTTTTTTTTTAACCTAGTATGTTATTCTAAAAATAGAATAGAATAGAATAAAATAAAAGGTGAAGGGGAAGTGTCTTCTGGGAAGTAACTAAAATGAAGTCATCAGATTTGGCAGGGTTATGAGAGATTAATAAAATCTGAAATATTTGTTTCATTTACATGAAAATTCACTAGTCATTAGTTACTACCAACACGGACAAAAAGAGCATCTATAAAAGTACAAGGGCAATGTCAAAAGCTGCAGTGGGCACCCTAGCACAGGGGGTATTTTGTTTCGCTTTTACCTTGGAAAAGATGGTTTTGTAAAAACATGAAGTTATCTTCTTAGAACATCAAAATAACCTCTGACAATACTGAAGATAATTAGCAGTAATAGGGGAATAGGTGCACTGAGCTCTACCTGCACCAGCAGACTACTGCAATAAGCCAATGGAAAAGAAAATGGAAAGTCGAATAAAAGAAGATGCCAAAGTCACAAGAGGGAGAAAAATATAGGGTGACACACAATGGAACAGTGAAAACTTACCCCCCCAAAACCCCAAGCATATTTAGAAAATATGCACCAGGAAGTGAACAAGTATAATGATTAAACCTTAGTAGAATTATACTAACTACTTTAAACTGTGGTCTACTTGCATTGTCATTTCAAAGGGGGGTGGGGGAGTCTTAGAGGCTGAAAGGATAGCACTGACATGCCCACAGGAGTCTTCTAAGGTTCCAGTGGACTGGATCACTATAACCAAACAGTTACTTCCACATTCTTTCTACCCTACATAAGCATTCCTCCCCCCACCCCCCTCCTTAAACACCCTCCCTAATGCTTTATCTGGCTGTTTTTCTCAGTGACTAGAAACAAGTTAATGTGACTTGGCCAATGATGCCAGAAAATCAAGATGGAGACAAAAATCAAATGTCACTAGCCAAAGCAAGTGTCATTTCTTGAGCTTTAAAGTCTACCCAAAGTCCTACTGGCTCAGAGTGAAAATGATACAAGTGAACAGAAGTTTGTCAGGCCTGGTCCAGACTAGACTGGCCACTGAATAATCATGGTGGGAGTTATACACTGACCCCCAAGACACACCAGCGGTAATCAAGAACTGCAAGCCCTTGGAGATCAGAGGCTATATACATCCAGGGTGCTTTTGCCTATGGCCCTACAGGGTGAAAGGGTCCTTTCTGTGGGTTCCTATATGACATATGACTTTGTTCAAGAGAGGCCACATCATAGTCAGAAATCGAACCTCAAGTGAAGGATGACATCTCTTCAAGTAGTACCCACAGCAAAGATCAGACTCACCTTCCCTAATTTGAAAGAAATCAGAAAAAGGTAATCTTGCAATTAGAAAAAGTTAATCTTCTAGTAATAAACCTCAGTCTTTTTTGGCTTCTGAATTGTATGTTTTGGCAGATAAATTAAAATACAGGAATATGACCCTTTATGGTTCTTTCTTGTAAACTTCCAAATCCAAAATGCTGAAACCAAATAAAAATCAAAGTTGGAAGTGAGCCACTTGTTTCATCCTGGGCCAGGCTAGGAGAAAGTGGAGGTGTGTGAAAGGAAGAAAAGCAAGCCTTTTGGCAAACTAGAATCATCCCTGTCAAAGCAGCAGTTTTACTTCTCACAGTGAATGCCTACAAAATAATAAATCTTCTTAACGCTGTGAGAGTTAACAATACTGTTATTTGATTGTGTCAAATAGATTCAAGATTTACAGAAACATCAACTGAAGAAAATATCTTTCCATATAATTCCAAGCACTTCCTATTAGAAAATGTAGATAGATAGATAAATAGATAGATAGATAGATAGATAGATAGATAGATAGATAGATGGATATTTAATTTAATGCAGCGCAGTGATTCTGGTTACTTTTAGAGCTCCAAAGGATTCTTCCCTCTGTGGCTCCAGAAAGAAATTTCCAAGCCATCAAAGTTTTCTATTAAATCCCTCTGTTGCTGGAACACAGAAGTCCTAATCTTCAAGATGTTGTGCAAGGTTGGGCAGGTTAAAAGAAGGGGGAACACACTAGGGGAGCCAATTCTATAGAACAGGTTCTTGCATACTTAGTTCTTGGTTCTATCTGGCTGGGTGTGCACTCTTGTCATTCTGTTTTGGTTTATGTAAGAAGAGTCTGGGCAGGGGAGAGGCATTTGAGAGCTCCCTCCCCCTGCAAATTGTGGGTTCTCTTAAATTGGGCCAGACTGGGATAAAACAGTCTGAGACTGTCTTCAGTCTCTCATGATGATACTCATTGTAAGTGGGCAGTGAGAAAACAGCCTTCTGGTTGTCTAGGGAAAAAAATCACCAAGGACCTGATCTGGGATAAGGTGCATGGGGTTTTTCAAAAAGAGAGAGAACCCTGCTGGAAGTCTAGTCAGTTGTATTCCTGTAGAAATGGTACTTCTTGGGCAATAATATCACAAAGCCCAAAAGGAGGTGGTGTCCAAGGCTGGAAGCCTTAAATCCTGAATGAAGACACAATGCTAATCTGTTGCAAGCCATGTTCCCATCCCTCATATTTAAGCTGCTGAGGAGGGAAACTGGAAATGCAAGGTTGTCTCAAGAGTATCTCCAGCAAGGAGGAATAGCCTCTTTGCTCTGGGCAGATTCTGGCCTCACTTGGGGGCTGGGAACCTTTTATGGAATACCCCTAAAGGCCTGGGGCCAGAGCCCTCTGAAGTCTTCCTTGCAAAGCAAATGAAAAGATCCAGTAGTCAAAATGTCAATGAATAAATGAAACAATCTAGGCATGTAAAATCAAATTGTCGATTTCCTCACACTTCCCTACCCCATCTTTCAAATGTTAGTCATCTCTCTTTTAGGGATTCACGGCAATTCTAGCCTGAGGCCAGTTTGATCCTGGAGCTTCAGATGAGATTTCCTCCAAACTGGCTGCAAGCCCTGGTAATTACCTCTCATTTCCCTTTTCTCTCCCAATCAGGCTGCTCCTTCACAGGAAAATGCCCAACTCTTCCCAATCCTATTCCAACCTCCTGTTTTTACCATATGGGATGTGAGGACTCTGTTCAAGATTAAGCTTGTGACAACCCAACTGCTTGTTGTTCTGAACAGGCAATCTCTGGAAAGTACTTTTTGTCTGCTTTAGAGAAGCCCATCTTCTCATAATTGTGATGGGCTATGACTTAGTAAGGATTTTAAAATGTGGTCTTTTGAAACCCACCACTCCATAGCAGTGGAAGCATTTCTGGGAAGTTCAGTAAATCTTCTGGGACATCATCATGTATGTATGTGTGTGCATGTATATAAATATATGTATTTATATATACATACACACATACATATATATTTATATATATATAAAATATGTATACATAAATAGATCTGTCTCTTTATATAAAGGGTATGTGTATGCATACAGATACACACACTCATATATAAATCCACCCAAACATCCATACACAAACATACATACACACATGCACACACAGTCTTTTGAGTTCCCTTTCGTACTCAATTTCATTACATTGATTCCACCCTTTCAGGGTGTGGGCAGCAGGGTGTGGATAAACTGCACCACATCTTCTCTTTTACAAACAATGCATTAGTTCAGAGGCAGGAAAAATCTGCCCAGTACTTTTCTGACTCACTTGAATCCCCCAGTACAAAGGCCATTGGTAGTTTTTTTTTTAAGTGTATAAAATTAAAAAAAGTTAAAAAATTAAATAACCAATACTACCTCACTTCCCTGAAAACATCTACCTATCTGATTGTCAGGCCAGAGCTAGAGGTGGTAGTACAAACTCCTGGCATAGGTGAGTGGGGAGAAAGAGTTACAAGGGCGTAGACACTGATTATATATGAAGGCCCTACTATTTCATAAAGAAAAAAGCAAGTTAGGAAGCCATAGACAGCTGTCTTGCCCCCCGCCCCCATGGGTTTTGTAAATGAGCATCACGATAAAGATTTAAAAACCAAAGCTGGAGCTTTTCTATAGGGCCTTACGTGATGACACCTGATAGTCATTTCCTTAGTAGGTTCCCAGGGGAGGTAAAGAGACTATTGGCACTATATACTCAATTTGAGAATAAGAACTAGTCTTTTTGCCATTCATCTTTGATCAGAGCTTCCCTAGAAGCAGACCACTGAGTCTGGAAGCTCAGAAAAAGAGAGAGAAGGGGAAAAGATGGATACAATAGAACATCCCATCCAATTTCTGGATAAAACTAGGGTAAGCATTTTATGTCCTCCTCTAACTTGGGCCTAAAATCAGAAAAGTATAGGTTTTCCCCTCTTTCTGATCTGGTGAAGTCATCTTCTGCTCGTTATTCCTCTTTCTGTTGTGCCACCACAGTTCCCAGCTTTTGCTCTTGTAAGCGGCTCTTCTCGCCATTCTTCACGGGGAAGTATCGGTTACCATTATTACACACACTGCTGTCTCTGGATAAGGCACACTGTGATGGAGCTGGAAGATGATCATTCTTCTCTTCCTTGATCAATGTGCCATTGTTTCCATTTACCTGTAAGCGGGACCGACCTTGATGAGGCTCCAGGGATTTAGAAACTCCATCTGAAGTGCTCTGTCAAAAACAGAGATATTCAGTAGAAAGGGTAATCCCAAACTGACTGATCCTCCAAGCATGTTTATCAGCTAGCCTACAGAAGCTGCTTCAGTTCTTCAAGAACAACAGAAGCCTAAAGCTTGTTACCTTCTAGTATACTCTGACACTGTCTGGAGAACTTAGGGTGACAACAAATGGATCTGACTCAAATACAATGGCAATGATAACACAATAATGACACAGCTACCATTTTTAAAAGCTTTACAATATATACTTTTCAAATGCCAAAAGAAACCCTAAATGGTAGATATTTTATAATGCCCCATTTACAGATGAGGAAGATGAGTCTCAGAAAGATTAAAGTAGCTTGCTCAAGGAGACACAGAGAGAAAATGGTAGGGCAAGGATTCTACTCCAGGTTGGTCAGCCTCTAAAGTTTACTCTGTACTTCCACGCAACGCTGTCCAATGCTGATAATTGGACGTGTAAATGAAAAGAAAACAAATCATAAGATCTATGTGCAATATTCCATAGGGTCTTTCATAGCTAAAAACAATCACCTGTTTTTTCTTTTAGTTTCAGAAATGTAACTGCTCTTGAAATGCTAATACCATGAACTGCATTACCTTGCAGTACAGTACTGGCTCTCAGCGAATATTATTAGGGATAGTAACAGCTTCTTTTTTTTTTTTTGTCTTTTTGCCATTTCTTGGGCCGCTCCCACAGCATATGGAGGTTCCCAGGCTAGGGGTTGAATCAGAGCTGTAGTCTCCGGCCTATGCCAGAGCCACAGCAACGCGGGATCCGAGCCGCGTCTGCAACCTATACCACAGCTCACGGCAACGCCGGATCGTTAACCCACTGAGCAAAGGCAGGGACCGAACCCGCAACCTCATGGTTCCTAGTCGGATTCGTTAACCACTGCGCCACGATGGGAACTCCAGTAACAGCTTGTGATTACTAAATGGTTGGGAATTTAGGTACTCTGATGTTGGTTTTACAGATAAAGACAAATGAGGCTCAAAAAAGTAAAATGACTTGCCCAAGGTCATTGGTACGCCTAGACTTGCATCCAAGTCTGTTTGACTCCAATATAAAATGGAAATCTAATCCCTGTTGAATGTGTGGTCTATTATAAATAATAACTACCAATTTCTATTGAACACTTCCCATGTCCCAAGTTCAGTGTTAAACACTTTACATATATCATCTACTTTAATACTCATAACAACTCTGTGAGGTAGATACCAATCCTTCAATTTTAAACACAAGGAAACTAGGGCATAGAGAGGTTATGTAACTTGTCCAAGGTCACAGAACCAGTAAGTGGCAGAACCAGATTCAAAGCTAGATAATTGGCTCCAAAGCCTATAAAACATGGAGGCTACTTTGAAGTGTTTCTCAAGAACCTGGAAATAAGATGAAACTAGTAGTGGATGGAATTCGCCCTGGGAGGGAGTCAACAAAGAAATCAAAATGTAAAAAATAAGTGACTAAAGAATTTGAAAACACACAAAACTCCACTGACCTAGGAATAATCTCAAGAAGACTATAATGTAAGATTTAATAAGCTGGAATGATTAATTATTTCAGACTTAGAAGAAAGGGCATCTGAACAGAAAAAAAGAGAGTCAGCCAGGCAATCAGCAACAGCTCTGTCTAGGAAAATGCCTTACTTAAAAACAATGCGATCCTGCTGTGTAGCACTGAGAACTATGTCTAGTCACTTATGATGGAGCATGATAATGTGAGAAAAAAGAATGTATACATGTATGTCTAACTGGGTCCCCATGCTATACAGTAGGGGAAAAAAAGGTAATTAAAAAAACAAAAACAAAAACAAAGCCAATGTTAGGATGTTCTTTTTTTTTCTTTTTAAGGCCGCATCTGTGGCATATGGAAGTTCCCAATAGGAGCTGCAGCCACCAGCCTACACCATAGCCGCAGCAACACGGGATCCAAGCTGCATCTGTGACTTATGCCATGGCTTGTGGCAACGCCAGATCCTAATCCACTGAGCAAGGCCAGGGATCGAACCCACATTCTCATGGATACTAGTTGGGTTCTTAACCTGCTGAGCCACAATAAGAACTCCCAATGTAAGGATTTTCTTGGCCAGGCTACCTCTAGAGTAGATAGCCATATCCCCAGCAGTCTTTGCTAAGAGAAACTTAAAATCATCTACCATCCCTTGTTTTCCCTTGGTTTCCCCATCTGTAGAGAGAATCATAGTATCTATTCCACAGGTTCCTATAAGGATTCAATGATCGTACTCCATGTAAAGCACTTAGAAAATGCTGCTCCTGGCATGCTGTAAGGACTCAGTAAATGCTAGCTAATGTTACTGTTCTGATTCCATGACTACTGGCAAACTTCTAATATCATGGCCTCCCCTGCAGCTTGCTTTTAAAGAAAAAAAGCTCTAGTGGACATAGTTAAGAGGATGCATACTAGACTCAGTCAGTCCTGGGTCTGAATCTTGTCTCTAAAAATTAGAATTGTTATACTCTATTGGAATTAGCACAGCACAGGGCCTTGGAATCAGCTCAGACTGGAATGTCAACTCTAATACTGCCTTGATGGATAATTTTGGACAAGATGCTTCATCCCTCTGAGCCTCAGTTTTCTCCTATTTAAAATGGGAATAGTAAATACCTCACATGTAGTTATAAGAGTGTCTGGAAAAAAGCATATGATATATTGCGATAATTACTTCTTCTCACTGTAAATCAGTACTGTATCTTTTACTCCCTCCCTTCTCATCCCCTCCCCGACTCCTTTAGCCATATCTATAATAGCCATAGCTATTTCTGTGATCTTGGTTAATCTGAGTCAACTACTGAAAGACAGGTCTACTCTTATTGTACCAAAAATATCAAGTTTTTCAGATTGTATGCCTAATGATCAGATTCTAAATTATAGACAATTCACCAAGGCTGTCCTATCTGATAGGAGATTATCTAAGTGACTAGTTTTCCTGCCAGGTGCAATCCCTTTTACCTTACTAAGCAGCTTTCGGAAAAAGCTGAAAAGTTTTGGAAAAATCCATAGTCACTGCATTCTGGTTTTGGAGTACATTTCAAAATTCTTTGTGTGGGGAACTTACCATTCCAGTTCCATTTGGGGCTCAAAATAACATGAAAGCAAATTTGGATTCTTTGAGAAAACATTAGACAATGGGAGTTAACATGGATGCAATGAGGGCTGGCTGTGGATAGGAGAGCTAAGCTGGGATTGAGAACTGATGACGAAATTGCCTTGCATGATGATCTAGTCAGTGACCTTTGTTGAAGGTTAGAAACTGCATGTGAAATGTCTAATAGAGGGCCTGAGAGAAAGCAGACACTCAAGAAATGGTAGCTGCATAGAGAAACCCAGCAGTCTGAGTCCATTACAAGATTTTAGATCACTACAAGAGTAGGTCTTCCTCTTGGGGAGGGGGGGTTGTCTACTGAAGACCAGTTTAAGACCATTCTAAACAATTAAGAATAAACAGAATGGCAACACCTTCCCCCCCTATTATTAGTAAATGAAAAAGCCCAATTTTCTAAGCATCTCTGGTAACTCTTCAGAAGCTCAGACATGCTATTGGCAATCCCACTGTTAACTTCACTTTAGCCCCTTTATGGTAGCATGTAGCACATGCTATGTATGCTAAGTGTAGGTCTTTAGGACACAGTACCTGGTTTCAATCTTGTGGCCTCACTTAGGGAAAAGGATGATATTTTGCAGCCCCATGGGAACAACCTAGACAGGTTTATCCCTCACTAGACTGTTACAGAGCAGGCAGATGAAATCAAATGCCAGGAGAAGCTATGAAAGCTTCCAGGTTTCCATGCCTGATCTGTTCTCTTGCAAAACAAAAAAAGATGAGAGGTATCAAACAGAAGCTAGATTATCTCAAAAAGGTACTTACTTGTTTATTTCCTTTTTTATGTCCTTTGGATCCTTTACCAGTCTGTTCCTTTCCATGCCTTTAGAAAGTGGGAGGAAAAGTGATCATGAGGAACATATAAAGCCCATATTTCCATTTTCACTTAGTTACTACTCACCTCCTCTAGGAAGTTTGACTTAAGTTAGATGCCCCTCCCCACCTCCCACCGTATTACCACTGTAAACCTCTATCTCTGTCAATTCTATGTTATACCAAATTGTTCTATGTCCCAAGTCCTCCTTTTAAGGCAAAACTTTTTCAACAAGGCGGGGCATTTATTATATGTTTGCTGAATTCAAGTAAAAACTGGCTTTAAAAATAGAAAGTTAGTTAATGCCTCTTACCTTAGTAGAAGAATTCAATAGCTAGGCATTTTCCCAAGAGAACCTTGACTGACACTAGCTTATACCAACCTATTCAAATACATACCCTTTCCCTGGCCCACCGACAGAAACCACTTGCATGCCAAAGGAGCCCCGGCCCCTGGAGGATCTGCTGCCAGCCCATTGGCCTACAACCATCCCGGCAATCTCCAGTTTTCCTCCTTGGGGTGGGATTGGATGGAGACCTGGAAAGAGAGGAAGAAAGGCAGTGGTGAAAGGTAAGTGCAAGGTAGGATAAGAGGTGGAACAAAAGATCTACAACCCACCCATTCTGCTTATCTCCATTTCTGTGTGATAAAAAGACTCTGAGGAGTTCCCTCATAGCACAGTGGGCTAAGGATCTGGCATCATCACTGCAGCATGGGTTTAATCCCTGGCCTGGTAACTTCCATATGCTGCACATGTGCCCCCCTCCAAAAAAAAAAAGACTCTGTGAAAACAACAAAGGGTTATGGTGAAGGCAAATTTCACGAGAGGGGGTTGAAGATCTGTACACAACCACTTTAACAAGTGGAGTGTGCCTGATTCATTTTTCAACTACAGAGCCTGGCACACAGTAGGCATTCAATATTTGTAGAGAGAGAATGAGGTCTTAAAATCTAGCTATTGGAAACTTATAGGCCAAAAACCACTTTTGATTCAAAAACATGTTACCACACATTGGAGGATTAGCCGAACAACCAAACAAAACTGAAAATAATGAAACTAAACTAACAGTAATTTATAATTAAAAACGAAGCATAGTTAAGAAAACCAGAACCAATTTAAGACAAGATAGCATATCTCCTTAAAACAGGAAATTCCAACTCTGTGTGTGTGAGTTCACAGTAGAGCCCTATAATTTGGCACAAAAAGAAGCCTTCATAGAATGCAGAATTCTAGTAAACCTTTAATTTTAGTTTATGGGAAAAAACCAAATATTACTAACCCTTCACTCACTTTGCAGGCCGTTAGGAGAGTCCTTCATTTATAGGAGACTAAGGAACTAGGGTGCTAGATAATCCTAAGAGGGCAAGAAAGACTTGCATTTGGGGATCATATTGTGGCCCTTCAGGAGTCAGGAGGCTTCTCATGAACCACCAGTTAAATGGAGACAAAGCATCATTGGGAGCTGGGGCAATGGTGAGAACCTCCTGAGAACAGGGACTTAATTAAGGTTATCTTCTGAGACACAATAAAATCAAAATGCAAAGGATGAGAGCAGTCATCTGTAAAGACACCTTCAAAGGATGGAATGAATGGATGCCTCCCTGGTTTGTAAGACTTGATCATTACCTGACTGAACAGATCAGACATTCACAGTGTTTATCTAAGCATAGTCTTGAGCTAAACATCCATGCTGAATTTTGTGACCCTAAATTTAAGAAAAACCTTAATTTCCAGCTTTATTATTATTATTATTATTATTTTGTCTTTTTTGTCTTTTTAGGGCCGCAGTTACGGCATACGGAGGTTCCCAAGCTAGGGGTCTAATCGGAGCTACAGCTGACGGCCTACGCCACAGCCACAGCCACAGCAACATGGGACCTACATGACAGCTCACAGCAACACTGGATCCTTAACCCACTGAGGAAGGCCAGGGACCGAACCCGCAACCCTATGGTTGCTAATTGGGTTTGTTAACCACTGAGCCACGATGGGAACTCCTCCAGCTTTATTAATTTTAAAGTAACAAATGATACACAAACACTTCAACTGCAGCAGTGACACTCTCACCTGATCACAAAATCTTGATAATTCATGCTAAAATGTCATTAAAATATACTGTTTCTGGAGTTACCGTTGTGGCTCAGCGGAAAGGAATCTGACTAATATCCATGAGGACACAGGTTCGATCCCTAGCCTCGCTCAGTGAGTTAAGGATCCATCTGGCGTTGCCATGAGCTGTGGTGTACGTTGCAGACATGGCTTGAATCTGGCATTGCTGTGGCTGTGGTGTAGGCCAGCAGCTACAGCTCTGATTCAACCCCTAGCCTGGGAACCTCCATATGCTGTGGGGGCAGCCCTAAAATAAAAATCCTGTTTCATTAGGGGACAGGTTGTTTAAATTATCAGGATCAGTATCTGACTTTCCAAAGTATGATTATTTGTTCATTGTTAAGCCACAACTCAGATATTACCACAATTTATACATACCATGAGTATATATAGATATACGTGTGTATGGATCCATGTGAGTGCATGTGTATATTTGTTTTCCTCACTAAACTGCAATCCCCTGGAGAGTATGGACTATGATGTATTTCTCTCCATGCTTCTGAAAATGTGTCAGGTCTATCCCAGAGTGGAAATGGGTACATTAAGCTACGGTTATCTGCTGATACTTGTCATTTACTTGCCTCCCATCGCTCCTTCTGCAAGCTCCTGTGTATACTTGCCTATGGGGAGTGAGTGAGCTAACCAGCAACCATGAAGACCCAGTTCACATGAATTACAGTTCTCAAAAGTAATAAAGTGACTCCTGGTTTCAGTATTAGTTACTTCATGAGTGGTTGGTGAGAGTCAAATCCTTAGGGACCAATCACCTCTATGGAGAATGGCCTGGGGAAGTCAGTGGACTTTCTTACCCAGGCTACACCCCTCCATCTCAGTGAGCTCCTCTTTAAACCACAACATAGCACAGAGGTAAATGAGATAAGGTATATGTGAAACTGCTGGCTCTAACTGGTATTACTACTGGATGGGCTGAAATAGACTGAGGTTGAGGAATACCTTATTCTTAGGTACTAACCTGCAAACCCCCGGCTCCTTCCTTGAGGTGGAGGTGGCATTGAGCCCATGGCTCGGGAATAAAGTGAAACAGGGTAGAGAGAGGGTACCATAGGAGGCACAAAAGTAGGTGATGGAAGTAGAGCAGAAGGTGGTGGATGGTTCATGTTGACTCCTTCAAGGATGCTCTGTCGCATCTTTTCCACTTTGGTTGCCAGGTCAGCCTTCAAACGAGAAACAGAATAATAATAGTAGCTGCCATTTTTAGAACTTCTCCTATTGAAACATACTGGCACAGGATTGGGTAGTCTAGGTACAAGACTATAGGTCTGTTCCCATTAAAGGAATCGAGCCCTGGAGTTTAATGGCTCAATGTGACATACTCAGGAAAGCCTATCTGGCACCAAAGCCCCTACTCTTTGTATGACACCAAACTACCATCATACTCATTCTGACCAAGGACTCATGAGGCACCTTGACTAGGTCAAAGAAGACAAATATAACAGCAAATATTTACTAATGGTCTATTACATGGCCAGCAATAGGCTAGGTCATTTTTTTGAGGGGGAGGTAACAGAATTAGGTAAAAGAGAGTAATAAAACTCGACACATCCAAACCCTTTTAACCTTCTCCCTCATACCCAGGATCAGAGACCATGATTTCTATCAGGATAAGTCCATGCCTCTAGTCCAGAGGTCAGTAAACTTGTTCTGAAAGGGGCCAGATAGGCTTTGTAGGCCATATTCTCTCTGTCACAACTATTTGACTCTGCCATCACAGTGTGAAACCAGTCATGGACAATACATAAATGAATGAATGTGGAATAAAAATTCCAATTTTTGGATTTCTTGAATTTGTTAACCCCTGCTCTAGTCTCTAAGCTTATTCCCCTCAAATGGACAAAGAAGTAAGTAAGGTTTCCTTTTCCTTGCCTTCCCTCATCTTTTCTAAAGCTTTATTTTTTAAAAAAAAACCCTCCTTTCTCTCTGCCATCTACTTTATTACCCTCTTCTATTTCCAAAAGAGTTCTTTTACAAAAAATATCATCACTTGCAAAAATGACTTACAGCTATTGTAAATAAGGGAAATGAAATTCTAAGAATTGGGGGAAAGGCACACAGTATATCTGAGCATTCCATAGGGAAGAAATACTCAGAGTAAAAAAAAAGGAATATGAAAACTTCTTTTATTTTTAGGGCCGCACCCACGGTATATGGAAGTTCCCAGGCTAGGGTTCGAATTGGAGCTGCAGTTGTGGCCTATACCACAGCTCACAGCAATGCCGGATCCAGATCCTCACTGAGTGAGCCAGGTATAGAACCTGCAGCCTCATGAATACTAGTCAGGTTCATTACTGCTGAGCCACAATGGGAACTCCAAGGAATTATGAAAACCTGAAGGTCATTAAAAAAAGACACCTTCCCAACATGATTTTGTAACATGTACATATGAGACTCTGGGCCTTTGGGACTATCCTAGATAAAGTTAGGTTAAGGTCAAATATATTATCCCACTTCTGCCACCTCCTTTTTCAATGTCTCTGCTCCTTTGCCCCTCTCTGCCTATCCCCACAACAGATCAGAGATGGTCTTATCAGCTGCCCCGCATGCTGGTACCTGGCCATCACATAGCTCAACCAGGGATACTCGCTCTCGGCCTGCTTTAATTAGCTTGCTCTGGAACAGCTTGCCATCGAAGTAAATCCAGGGGCAGCAGTGTTCCCAAGGGACTGGCTGGCCACAGGCATCATTAGCAAACAGAGCTGTGTCGACGCCGCTCATGAAGAGGGCAGCAAGCTGGATCCCTCGAGCATCTAGTTTCTCAATCTGAAAGCACCACAGAGGAAAAATTACCATTAAGAAATCACTGTTAGAAAAGAAAATCATGGACTTGAAGAATAGACTTGTGGTTGCCAAGCGGGAGGGGAATGGAGTGGGGTGGTTGGGGAGCTTGGGGTTAATAGATACAAACTATTGCCTTTGGAATGGATTAGCAATGAGATCCTGTTGCGTAGCACTGGGAACTATGTCTAGTCACTTATGATGGAACATGATAATGTGCGAAAACAGAATGTGTACATGTATGTATAGCTGGGTCACCATGCTGCACAGTTGAAAAATAATTGTATTGGGGAAATAACTATTAAAAAATAGTAATAATAAAAAAGGAAATTACTGTTATTTGTTACACTTGCTCTTATTCCGGTTTTGCTGATTATTCTAGTTAAATTAGAACGTGTCACCTTTCAATATAGACATTTGAGTGCACAAGCAGCCTTTATCCATTTCTTTTCTTGGGATGGCTTAGAAGATACTCATTACAGAAAAAAAAAAGACATCAGCTTTAAAACTTTAAAAAGACACCTGCTTGAAATGCCACTTTTTTCTGCATGTCAAACTAGGAAAAAATTAAAACAAACAAAAATTAACACCCAATGTTGATGAGGATACAGTGAAACAAATGGGTATAATCAGGTAAAACTAATGAATTACATATTTACAATTAAGCAATATGTATCAAGAACCACAAAACTGTTCACATTTGTTGACTCAGAAATTCAACTTTTAGGAATCTATTCTGGGAGCTACCGTCGTGGCTCAGTGGTTAATGAATCTGACTAGGAACTATGAGGTTGCGGGTTCAATCCCTGGCCTTGCTCAATGGGTTAAGGATCTGGTGTTGCCATGAGCTGTGGTGTAGGTCACAGACGTGGCTTGGATCTGGCGTTGCTGTGGCTCTGGCATAGGCCGGTGGCTACAGCTCTGATTCGACCTCTAGCCTGGGAACCTCCATATGCTGAGGGTGTGGGCCTAAAAAGACGAAAGAAAAAAAAAAAGGAATATATTCTAAGGAGGTAGAGATGTGAATAAAATTCTACGCATAAAGATGTTAATTATAATATTACATATAATAGTGGAAAACTAGAAACCAGATGGCCAACGTTAGAATAATTAAAGGATACATCTGTAGGATAAAATATTTACTAATTTTTTTTTTTTTTTTTTGCTTTTTAGGCTAGGGATTGAGTCACAGCTACAGCTGCCAGCCTACACCACAACTCACAACAACGCCGGATCCTTAACCCTCATGGACACTTAACTAGTCAGGTTTGTTTGTTACCAGTGAGCCACAGTGGGAACTCCACTAAAATTTTTTAAGACACAGAAATTATGTGCTAGGTTTAAAAATACAATATATAATTCCATAAATGATATTTCAACTATGTTGAAAATGCAGGACAAAAGATTGGAAGAAACCATTAGAATGTTCACAGTGGTTATCTCAAGTTGGTGTGTTAGCTTTAATAGGAAAAGGGGAAGTACCTGCAGGTCCCCTCCCAGGTGTGGTCTGGAGTCATTACCTGCTTTAATACCAAGCAATATTACATTTACTGTAAAAAGGAATCAACACTATCTGTCTAAGACTGTTTTCATCTTTTCCTTAGTTGACCTCACTTAATATTTTGTAAGTCTGGAGTTCCCTTGGTGACTCAGCAGTTAACGAACCCAATAAGGATCCATGAGCATGCGGGTTTGATCCCTGGCCTCGCTCAGTGGGTTAAGGATCCAGTGTTTCCGTGAGCTGTGGTGTAGGTCACAGATATGGCTTGGATCCCGAGTTAGTGTGGCTGTGGTGTAGGCCAGCAGCTATAGCTCTGATTTGACCCCTAGCCTGGGCACTTCCATATGCAGCAGGTGTGGTCTTAAAAAAAATAAAAAAGATTTTGTAAGTCTTATTAGACTTGATCTTCTTCTAGTTTATACTAGGGCCTCAAAGGACCATGGCTGCTGAAGTCAGAAAAGGAGTGCTGTGTACTTAAAATATGCAAGACACTATTCTAGGTGTTTTGCATGGATCATTTTATTTAATATTTCCATAATACTACACGTAAGGAATCTGACGCTACAGAGGTTAAGCAACCTGCCAAAAGACACATAGCTAGGAGGTAATAAAGCTACAATTCAAATCCAAGGCAGCCTGGCTTCAGAGCCTGCCCTCCAACCTACCATGTTCTATTGCCTTCAGCATATTTATATGGTAGACTTACTTTCTTCCTTAACATTTTTTAGACTTCCTCCTAACACTCAATTAGTATTACTTAAAAAGGGAGGGTAGGAGTTCCCTTGTGGTACAGATGGTTAAGGATCTAGCATTGTCACTGCTGCAGCTTGGGTCGCTGCTGTGGTGCAGGTTTGATCCCTAGCCTGGGAACTTCTACATGCTGCGGGTACAGCCAAAAAAGGCGGTGGGGGGGTAGCACAGGGAATTATACCCATTACCTTATAACCTACAATGGAATATAATCTGCAAAAATACTGAATCACTGTACTTACATCTGAAACTAACAGAATATTTTAAATCAACTATACTTCAACTTTAAAAAAGGGAGGGTGGACATTTACTCGGGGACAAACAGGAAAAACCAGGATGAGTTCCTTGTAGCATCTTCTGCAAGAGTTGGAAATCTTACTTATTTGTCTTGGACAATATCCATCTTTTTTTTAAAAAAAAATTATGGCCACATGAGTAGCATATGGAAGTTCCTGGGCCAGGGATTGAATCCGTGCCACAGCAGAGACTTATGCTGCAGCTGTGGCAACGCCAGATGTTTTAACCCACTGCGCCAGACTGGGGATTGAACCCATACCTCTGCAGTGACCCAAGCTGCTGCAATCAGATTCTTAACCCATTGTGCCACAGCAGGAGCTCTAACATCCATCTTTTCTATGCATTCTCACCCATCAATATGTGAGCACTGCTGCAGGTACCTCTTGGCTTTATTAATAGATATAAATATTTAGCTAAAGTAAATCAAATATTTACATGCAGAACTTATTCTTCTCCAGGATATTTATTATTTAGCTCCATAATAAAAGACCTAAAATAAACCTATGAGATCATGAAAGAAAGAATTTAAATGAGAATAGATCAAATCACCTTGAGTTCTTGAAGCTGATCTGGTTCATAAAGCTGTGTAGATACTGCCTGTGCAAGGAAGGTGTCTAGCTCATGGCGATGCAGGATTCGGCCACCGGGCCACTGAACCATGTATCTAGAACATAAAAGCATCACTGTCAAGCAATAAAAGCTCATTTATTCATTTCACAAACACTAATTAAGCTAAGAACCTATCATGGGTCAGAATCTCAGATCCTAGCTAGCTTCTGGTAATTCCAATGCAATAAAGCAAAAGAGTCTCTGCCTTTGCTTACTTACAAGTCTAGGCAGTAGGGGAAACTGGCACATGTATCAACAAAGACAGGACAGTGTGTTAACTACCAAGATAGAAGAATGCACAGGGTGCTCTGAGAGCATAGAAGAGAGTTACTACTGGAAGAGTTAGAAAGGCATCCTAGAAAAAAAGTCAGCAGGAGCTGAGTTACAAAGGGCCTATAGCAATCAATGAGACAAATGGTAGAGAAAGGATGTTCTAGGTTGAGGGAATAGTATGCGTAAAGGCAAGGAGGTGTGGAGCTCAGTATGACATACCAGGTTTCGTAGTGCTAGAGCTAAGCAGATTTGCAGTGACAGGAGGTGAGATTACAAAGTAGGCCAGACTATGGAAAATAGTATGAGGGTTCCTCAAAAAATTAAAACTAGAACTACTATATGATCCAGCAAATCCAATTCTGAGAATACTACATCCAAAGGAAACAAAAACAACTAACGTAAAAAGATACCTGCATTGCCATGTTCACTGCAGCATTATATAGCTAAGACACAGAAACAACCTAAGCATCTATCAATGGACAGATGGATAAATAAATTGTGATATATATTTATATATGTGTGTGTGTGTGTATCACAACACACACACACACACACACACACACACACACACACACACACACACACACTATGGTATATTATTCAGCTGTAAAAAAAAAAAAGAAAATCATACCACTTGCAAAAACATGGATAGACCTTGAAGGCATTATACTAAGCAACATAAGTCAGAGACAGACAAATATTATATGATCTCACTTATATGTGGAATATAATAATAATTTAAAAAACCCTCATCAAGGAGTTCCTGTCATGGCACAGCCAAAACGAATCCAACTAGGAACCATGAGGTTGTGGGTTCTATCCCTGGCCTCGCTCAGTGGGTTAAGGATCTGGCATTGCCATGAGCTGTGGTGTAGGTTGCAGACCTGGCTTGGATCCTGCGTTGCTGTGGCTCTGGCGTAGGCCGGCAGCGACAGCTCTGATTATACCCCTAGCCTGGGAACCTCCATATGCCACAGGTGGGCCCTATAAGGACAGGAAGACAAAAATAAATAAATAAATAAATACCCTCATCAAACTCAGTGAAACAGATATCACATTTGTGATTATCAGAGGCAGGGGATGGGTGGAGATGGGGAGAAGCAATTGGAGGAAGGGGTCGAAAGGTACAAAATTCCAGTTATAAGATTAGTAAGTACTACGGATGTAATGGACAACATGGTGAGTACAGCTAACACTGAGGTATGATATATAGGAAAGTTGTTAAGAGAGTAGAAACTAAGAGTTCTCATCATAAGGATAAATTTTTTCTCTTTTTATTGTATCTATATGAGATGATGGATGTTAACTAAAGCTACTGTGGTAATCATTTCACACTGTATATAAATCAAACAATCATTCTATAGACCTTGAACTTAGATAGTGATTATGTCAATTATTTCTCAATAAGACTGGGGGAAAAAAGAAAGCAGGCCAGATGATGAAGGGTCTCAAAATCAATTTTAAAAAATTTAGACCTTAATCCTGAAATTATAAGAAGACACTTAAGGAGTATTAGCAGGAGTGTAACTTTGATTGGTTTGATATTGACTAGCCCAGAGGGTAAAAGAAGAGGCATGGATACTGATTAGGAGGAACTACAGAAACCAGTGGCTAAAGAGGGCTAAACAAAGGCACTGGCTGAGGAGGGAAAGGAAAGGGCCAGGGACAAACACTAGAGTTCTTAAGAAGATAAGTCCATAGGATTTGGTGAAGGATTTTATGGGAAGTGGGTATAGGAAAGGGAAGAGCCTAAGATTCTTAGAATTCTATCTTGGGCAGATGGCTAGATGGTGAGGCCCAATCCCTAAGATAGGAAATTTACTAATTAATTGAATAAGTACTCACTGATGAGTATTTGAATTTCATGAATTGAATATGTCTTACCGTTTTAGGCATGAAGAATGCAGAAAGAAGAAAAGAAAGAGAGATGACAAAATACAAACACACCAGTTCAAAGTCTATGCCCTTAGCTCCTTGGAGGCCCACAAGACAAGGATGATTCATAATTATTGGAGTTGGTGAGACTTCAGAAATTTGGCATTTAAAGTAATGGTTGGTCTCTTTTGAGTGGCACATGGGATGGGTTCTTGGGGACTCTGGCCCAGTTACTACTACCAGGAGGCAGCGTGGTGACCTGGAAAGAGCCTGGGCTTTACAGCCAGACAGCCTGGCTTTGCATTTTTTTTTGTAATGTATTTTTTTTCTTTTTTCCCTTTTATTTTTTTTCTACTATACAACATGGTGACCCAGTTACACAGATATGTATACATTCTTTTTTTTTCTCCCATCATCATGCTCCATTATAAGTGACTAGACATAGTTCCCAGTGCTACACAGCAGGATCTCATTGCTAATCCATTCCAAAGGCAATAGTCTGCACCTATTAAGCCCAAGCTCCCAGTCCATTCCTCTTGCTCACCCTCTCCCTTGGCAACCACAAGTCTATTCTCCAAGTCCATGATTTTCTTTTCTGTAGAAAGGTTCATTTGTGCCATATATTAGATTCCAGATATGTGATATCATATGGTATTTGTCTTTGTCTTTCTGACCTACTTCACTCAGTATGAGAGTCTCTAGTTCCATCCATGTTGCTGCAAATGGTGTTCTTTTGTTATTTTTTATGGCTGAGTAGTATTTCATCATGTATATTATACCACATCTTCTTAATCCAATCATCTGTCGATGGACATCTGGGTTATTTCCATGTCTTGGCTATTGTGAATAGTGCTGTAATGAACGTGCGGATGCATGTGTCTTTTTCAAGGAAAATTTTGTCTGGATATATGCCCAAGAGTGGGATTGCTGGGTCATATGGTAGTTCTATGTATAGTTTTCTAAGGTACCTCCATACTGTTCTCCATAGTGGTTGTAACAGCTTACATTCCCACCAACACTGCAGGAGGGTTCCCTTTTATCCACACCCCCTCCAGCATTCGTTATTTGTGGACTTATTAATGATGGCTATTCTGACTGGTGTGAGGTGGTACCTCATGGTAGTTTTGATTTGCATTTCTCTAATCATCAGGGGTGTTGAGCATTTTTTCATGTGCTTGTTGGCCATCTGTATATCTTCCTTGGAGAAATGTCTATTCAGGTCTTTTGCCTATTTTTCCATTGGGTTGTTGGCTTTTCTGCTGTTGAATTGTATAGTTGTTTGTATATTTTATAGATTAAGCCCTTGTCCATTGCATCATTTGAAAGTATTTTCTCCCATTCTGTAAGTTGTCTTTTTGTTTTCTTGTTGGTTTCCTTTGTTGTGCAAAGCTTGTAAGTTTGATTAGGTCCCATTGGTTTATTTTTGCTCTTATTTCTGTTGTTTTTGGAGACTGACCTGAGAAAACATTTGTAAGGCTGATGTCAGAGAATATTTTACATATGTTCTCTTCCAGGAGTTTGATGGTGTCTTGTCTCACATTTAAGTCTTTCAGCCATTTTGAGTTTATTTTGGTGCATGGTGTGAGGGTGTGTTCTAGTTTCATTGATTTGCATGCAGCTATCTAGTTTTCCCAGCAATACTTTCTGAAAAGACTGTCTTTTTCCCATTTTATGTTCTTGCCTCTTTTGTCAAAGATTAATTGACCATAGGTGTCTGGGTCTGGCTTTGCATCTTAACCTGTTGTTCCTTACTTGGAATGATCACAACAGCACAGGCAACCTGGTCCCCATTATTAACTATCCAGGATGGTTTTGGGATTGCAGGACATGCCAACAAACCCTGTTGCTTCTCTAGGAACAAAATTGTAAATGACTGGACTTCCCCTGAGGGATCTTCCTGGGCCACGTAAAACTTCATTTGTCCAAAACAACTTCCACACTCTTCCCTGCCCACACATTCTCCACTTGGAAAATTTATTCTTATTTTATGATCTATTTTATAGTTTTTCATGCTCTATTATATGCTGTATAACTCATATATTATATCTTCTATTAATAGCAAATATTATCCTTTGTCCTCAATATTTTATCTTGAGGACTACATTATCTAGTAATATTACTTCTTTATTTTGATTTATAGTTCCTTGATTTAGCTTCACCCATTGTTTTATTTTTAATGTTTTCATGTTACTTTGTTGGCAGAATGTGAAGCAAAAAATAGAAGAAAAATAACGAAAATGCAATTACAGTAGGACACTTTAGTATACTACCATCATGCTATGACATACAAAATATACCTAAGGACTTCCCATTATGGCTCAGTGGTAACAACCAGACTAGTATCCATAAGGATGCAGGTTCGATCCCTGGCCTTGCTCAGTGGGTTAAGGATCTGGCATAGCTGTGAGTTGTGGTGTGGGTTGCAGACACGGCTCAGATCCCACACTGTGGCATAGGCTGGTGGCTGAAACTCCAATTTGACCCCTAGCCTGGGAATTCCATATGCTGCAGGTGCAGCCCTAAAAAGCAATAAATAAATAAATAAAATAAAATATACCTAAAATACATTTGAAGTCACAGAAGCTTTGAAAAATTCAATAAATAAGGTTCAAATGCTTATGAAACAAATGAACCTATCTATAGAAAAGAAACAAACTCATGGACATGGAGAACAGACTTGTGGTTGCCAAGGGAGAAGGGGAGGGAATGGGTTGGACTGGGAGTTTGAGCTTAGGAGATGTAAGCTATTGCATTTGGAGTGGATAAGCTATGTGTGTGTGTGTGTGTGTGTGTGTGTGTGAGACTGCGTCACTCTGCTTACAGCAGAAATTGACAGAACATTATAAATAAAGTATAATAAAAAAATCTTAAGAAAAATAATCTTCAAGTGCTCAGCTACATTCCGATGAAGTCTAGGACCTTGTTTCTTTGTTCTTGTCTATTGTCTTGTTTATCATTCCTATTTATTATGTATTATCTAGCATAGTACATGGCATTGAGTAGGTATTGGTAAATATCAGGTCATGCCAAAAGACCAAAAAGCTCATCAAAAGTCCTCCAAAGCAAAAGTGTAGCAGTCACACCTTGACCACCTTGCAAGAAAATCTGATCTAAAGGAGTCAAATGTGGGAGACAGGTAGGCTCATAAAGAGACTAATACAATGGGATGGGTGTGATTTTACAAGTGAATAGATTGTTCTGGGTGTTCTCAATGGAGAGAATGGCTAAATTTACCTGGGAGAAAAAAGAAGGCTTCATAGAGGAAGGAAAATCTAATTTCCTAGGGATTTGAGTTTTTGTTTTATTTGGTTTATACTATAACATTAACTTTTAGGAGTTTCCGTCATGGCTCAGTGGTTAGCTAACCTGACTAGCATCCATGAGGACGTGGGTTGCATCCCTGGCCTTGTTTGGTGGGTTGCCGTGAGCTGTGGTGAAGGTCGCAGACATGGCTTGGATCCCATGTTGCTGTGGCTATGGCATAGGCTGGCGGCTACAGCTCTGATTAGACCCTAGCCTGGGAATCTCCACATGCCACGGGTGTGGTCCTAAAAAGCCAAAAAAAAAGACCAAAAAAAATATTAACTTTTAAATTTTCATGCCTCTCTAACCTTAGTGTAGTGTATGGCAGAATGGGCACTCAATAAATGTTTGATGAACAAATGAGTCAGTGTCAGGATATTCAAAAGGAAATGCTAGTTCCATCTTTCGGCCAGCACTGCTATTCGACTGGCCTTGAAAGAATTAAGAACTAGAGAGGGTAGGGCCCAAAGAGTCAGTGGAGAGAGAGGCTCATAAATGAAACAATAGGAAATAACAATTATGAAATCAACCAATATTTAGTGATGCTCATTATGTGCTATTTTTTAAAATATATGATTTCACTGGAGATTTTCTCTGGAAATACCACAGCATTACTAATTTCCCATGGAATTTCCTCAAACTCGATAAGATGACATCTTTATTGTTATTACTCTTATTAGTATTTACAATATTATAATACTATATACAAGCATTAAATATTACATTATAATATATGCAGACAACTATAAGTTACTTATAAGAATAACATTTACTACATGCCTCTTGTCTTCTAGACACCTTGCCAAGACCTTTATATACACAGAATGTAGTAGCAATGAATAGACTTGGAGTCCGACATACTTGGTTCCAATCTAGGTTCCACAACTTTTCTTTGTGACTCTGGGCAAATGCATTAACCTCTATGATCTTTTGTTCACACATCTCTAACGTGGGGATAATACGTGGAGATAAAATCTCAAAAGGTTGTAATAAGTAAAGGAGAAAAAGCATGTAAAAAGCGCTTAGCATATGGCACAGCAGAATTCTTGGTTACTATTTATAACTTAGCCAATTATGGTATAATCCTTCCTTTACTATTTGGTGAAGCCCACCCTATCATATGTTAAATTCTCACACATACAAGGATCTCTTTCTACCCTATTTATTCTGTGTTTATCATGCCAGTATCATAATGACTCAAATTTTAAATATGCTTTAATATTTAGTGGTCTCTACTTTTACTCCATGTCTTTTAATTTTAAATAACATTTATGATTTTATTCTGACTACAAAAGTTCAAGTTAATTCTAATTCAGAAAACATTTTAAATGGCAAAAAATTATGAAGAAAATAAAAAATAAAAATGGAACTAATTGGAGTTCCCTGGTGGTTCAGCAGGCTGAGGGTCCACCATTGTCACTGCTGTGGCTCGGGTCACTGTCATGGTGCGGGATTGATCCCTGGCCCAGGAAATTCTGCATGCTTCACGCATGGCAAAAAAAAAAAAAAGGAAATAATTTGTAATCATACTATTCAGATATAACCTCTCTAAAGATTGTCATGATTTTGGTTCTTTCTTCCTAGCATCTCAAATCTCAACTTTTCCCTCTGTCATACTATATATAGAATATTGTATCTTGCTTTTTTCACTCAATATTATAAGAATTTTTAATTCATTAAATACTTTTCAAAAACATGATTTTAAATGACTGCATTTTCATCATGTTATCAATTTACTTAAATATTCCAGTAATATGGAAATTTATACTCTTCCTACTTTTATTATAAATAATATTATAAAGATATTCATATATTATAAATCTCATCTGTATCTTTGATTATTCATTCTCTTAAGGTGATTTCCTAGAGGGGTATTATTATGTCAAAGGTTGTCCTTAATACATACTCTATTTTTTTGGTGTCTTTTTAGGGCTGCACCCGCGGCATATGGAGGTTGCCAGGCTAGGGGTCAAATCAAAACCACAGCCAGAGCAATGCAGAATCCAAGCTGTGTCTGTGACCTACACCACAGCTCACAGCAACACCGGATTCTTAACCCACTGAGTGAGGCCAGGGATAGAACCTGCGTCTTCATGGATACTAGTCAGATTCATTTCCACTGAGCCACCATGGGAACTCCTGCAAAATTGTTTTCCAGACCCATTTGTCCTATCTCCCAGCATGAATTGTTATCATTAATCTTTGATGATTTAACAGGCAAAAAAGTCTTTTGCTATTTAAATTTCTGTCTCTAATGGCTAATGAGGAGATTGGATATTTTTTCCAAACACACATTTACTTCTACAACTGGTCTATCATAGACATATCAGTGAATCTGCTTGTTCTATTCCTCCTTCTCAGATAACCTAGAGCCTTATCTTTATAATAGTGATAGCTATTTGGATACAGGGTGGACAGCTGATCCAAGTCAAATCAATTCATGGCTTGCCAGAGTCTTGAGAATTTGAGCTAAGAGATTCAGGGGCTGATGAAACAGACAGCAGAAAAATGAACTACACAGGTCCATGAGAGGGTGGGCAATTGTGCACTTTTCTGATCCTTGGATGACCATGAGACTACCTGTTACACGTCTTTCTTTTTTGGTCTTTTTGACATTTCTTGGGCCATTCCCATGGCATATGGAGGTTCCCAGGCTAGGGGTTGAATTGGAGTTGTAGCCATTGGCCTACACCACAGCCACAGCAATGCTGGATCCAAGCCATGTCTGCGACCTAGACCACAGCTCACGGCAATGCCGGATCCTTAACCCACTGAGCAAGGCCAGGGATTGAACCTACAACCTCATGGTTCCTAGTCGGATTTGTTAACCAGTGAGCCATGAAGGGAACTCCTGTTACATCTTTACAATAGGATAGCTAGAGTGGCTTTTGTTTCTTATAAACAAATGAATCCAAAGAGAGTGTCATTTACCCATTTTGTTTTGGGGTGCTAGTATTTAAAAAGCTTTTATATATTGAGAATATTGATGTACTGTCTGTTTTAACAGTTGCAACTATTTTCCCAGTTTGTCATTTGTCTTTCAGTATTATATATTTTGGTATACTCATAGTTACTGATCTTCTCTCTTTTTTTGTTTTGGTCATGCCCACAGCCGTGGAAGTTCCAGGGCCAGGGACTGGACCAGAGCCACAGCAGTGACAATGCTGGATCCTTAACCCACAAAGCTACCAGGAAACTCCATGATCTTCTCCTTTTTGTATCTTCCCTTTTTTGCATGGAGTGTCTCAAGTCTTTAGGCTTTAATACTATTTCATTTTTCAAAATAAGCCTTTTACGTTGCATTAATTTTACATATATAGAAACTTACCTAAAAAAGCTTTATTGAGGTATAATTTTTTTTCTTTTTTTTATTACTCAAATGAATTTATCACATCTGTAGTTGTATAATGATCATAACAATCTGATTTCACAGGATTTCCATCCCACAGCCCAAGCAGATCCCCCAACCCCCAAACTGTCGCCTCCGGAGACCATAAGTTTTTCAATGTCTGTGAGTCAGCATCTGTTCTGCAAAGAAGTTCCGTCTGTCCTTTTTTCAGATTCCACATGTCAGTGAAAGCATTGGATGTTGGTATCTCATTGTATGGCTGACTTCACTTAGCATGATAGTTTCTAGGTCCATCCATGTTGCTAAAAATGCTATTTCGTTCTTTTTGATGGCTGAGTAATATTCCATTGTGTATATGTACCACATCTTCTTGATCCACTCCTCTGTCGATGGACATTTAGGTTGTTTCCATGTCTTGGCTATTGTAAATAGTGCTGCAATGAACATTGGAGTACATGTGTCTTTGCGAGTCATGGTTTTCTCTGGATAGATGCCCAGGAGTGAGATTGCTAGATCAAATGGTAGTTCTATTTTTAGTTTTCTGAGGAATCTCCATACTGCTTTCCACAGTGGTTGCACCAATGTACAATCCCACCAGCAGTGTACTAGGGTTCCTTTTTCTCCACACCCTCTCCAGAGTGTTTTGACTATTCTGAGCCCCTTGCATTTACACATTAATTTTAGTGTCAGCTTGTTAATTTCTGCAAGTAAGCCATCTGGGATTTTGGATTGGGTTAAATGTATAGATCAAACTTCAGGACTATTGCGGTCTTAACAATCTTTTATCTTCTTATACATAAGAAAGGGATGTTTTTCCATTTATTTAAATTTTCTTTAACTGTAGTTTTCGATTTACAAATCTTGAACCTCTTTTGTCAGATTTATACCAAGTAGTTCATTCTTTTTCATGCTATTATTTATTTTTTTGGCTTTTCTAGGGCCGCTGCAATGGCATATGGAGGTTCTCAGGCTAGGGGTCTAATCGGAGCTGTAGCTGCCGGCCTACACCACAGCCACAGCAACGCGGGATCCGAGCCACGTCTGCGACCTACACCACAGCTCATGGCAACGCCGGATCCTTAACCCACTGAGCAAGGCCAGGGATCGAACCCGCAACCTCATGGTTCCTAGTCAGATAACCACTTAGCCACGACAGGAACTCCTTTCTCATGCTATTATAAAAGGAGTTGTTCTCAATTTTATTTTTGGAATACTGATTACTAGTGTATTAAAATACAATTGATAAATTGATCTTATATCCTGTGACTTTACGAACTCAATTATTGGTTTCAATTGTCTATTTTATTATTGTTACACTTTAAAAAATTGTAGTAAAATACATATAACATATCATTTACGATTCTTAGCCATTTGTAAGTGTACAATTCAGTGCTATCAAATACATTCACCTTGTGCAACCATCACCATCACCTATCCCCATAACTCTTTTCATTCTGTTAAACTGAAATTCTTTACCTATTAAACAATAACTACCCATTATTCCCTCCCACGACCCCTGGCAACTACCATTATAATTTCTGTCTTTATGATTTTGACTAGTCTAAGTACCTCACGTAAATGGAATCATACAGTGTTTGTCTTTTTGTGACTAGATTATTTATTTCATTTAATATAATGTCCTCAAGATTCACCCATGTTGTAGTGTAGTATAGAATTTCCTTCTCTGCAAAGGCTGGATAATATTCCATTGTATATACCATATTTTGTGTATCCATTCATCAGTTGATGGACACTTGGGTTGCTTCCATGTTTTCAGCTACTGTGAATAAGGCTACTATGAACATGGATATGTACATATTTCTTTGAGACCCTGCTTTCAATTATTTTGAATATATACCTAGAAGTGGAATTGCTGGATCATATGGTAATTCTACTTTTAATTAAAAAAAAATTATGGCTGCACCTGCGACCTATGGAAGTTCCTGGACCAGGGCTTGAATCCAAGGCCAACTACAGGGCAGCTGCAACAATGCCAGATCATTTAACCCACTGTGCAGGGCCAGGGAGCAAACTTGCACCTCTGCAGCAACCCAAGCTGCTACAGTCAGATTCTTAAGCCAGTGCACTGTGGTGGGAACTCCTATTTTTAATTTTTTGAGGAACCACCAACTGTTTTCCATAGTGGTTGTAACATTTTTAAAAAATTTTATTATTATTATTTTGTCTTTTTGTCTTTTCTAGGGCTGCACCCACGGCATATGGAGGTTCCCAGGCTAGGGGTCCAATTTGAGCTGTAGCCGCCGGCCTATGCCACAGCCACAGCAACAGGAGTTCCAACCCGTGTCTGCGACCCACACCACAGCTCTTGGTAACGCCGTATCCCCAACCCCCTGAGCACGGCCAGGGATCGAACCTGAAACCTCATGGTTCCTAGATGGATTCGTTAATCACTGAGCCATGATGGGAACTCCATAGTTGTAACATTTATATTCCTACCAACAGTGCACAAGGGTTCCAATTTCTCCAAATCCTTAACCACACTTGTTATTTTCTATCTTTTCTTTGTGTTTTTTTTTTTTTTTTTTTTTTTTTGCCACACCTGTGGAATGTGAAAATTTCCTGGCCAGGGATCCAACTTGTGGCACAGCAGTGAACCAAGCAACTGAAGTGACAATGATGGATCCTTAACCAGCTGTGTCAAAAGAAAACTATTATATTCTGTTTTTGACATTTACTATCCTGGTGGATATGAAGTGGTATCTCATTGCAGTTTTGATTAGCGATGTTGAGCATCTTTTCAAATGTTTATTTTCCATTCATATGTCTTCTCTGGAAAATGTCTATTTAAGTACTTTGCCAACTTTTGAATTGGGTTGTTTTTTTTCTTATTGCATTTTAGAAGTTCTATATATATTGTGAATATTAATCCCTTATCAGACATATGATTTGCAGACAATTTCTCCCATTCTGCCTTCTTATTCTGTAGATAATGTCTTTGATGCACAAACTTAAAAATTTTTCATGAAGTCCAACTTGTCTGTATTTTTTCTTTTATTACCTGGGCCTTTGGTGGCATATCCAAGAAAACATTGCCAAATCCAATATTGTGATGCTTTTGTCCTATGCATTCCTGTAAGAATTTTATCGTTTCAAACCTTACATTTAGATTCTTGATTCATTTTGAGTTAAATCTTGTATATGGTGTTAAGTGAGCATTCAACTTCATTCTTTTGGATGTGGATATCCAGTTTTCCCAGTAACATTTGTTGAAAAGACTGTCCTGTCTCAATTAAGTGGTCTTGGCATGTGTGACCCAGATGATGAATCTTATCAGCTATTGATGTGCTGAGAGATTTATTTCAACTGCTGGGTCATGCTGGATGATAGATGTCAGTGGACTAGCTTGTCAGAGCACTTTCTCCATAGAGCAGTACTTAATGGCATTTTTACATTGATTTTGTGTTCTTCTTGTGAAATATTTATAGTTTAAAAATAAGTGTAAGGAAAAATATAATAAACATCAGCTTAAGAATAATAAAAAAAAATGGTCTTGGCATCCTTGTCAAAAATCATTTGACCATATATGTGAATATTTCTGAGCTTTTTTTTTCCATTCCATTGGTTTAACATATGTCTTTTGGCTAATACCACACTGTTTCTTCAAAATAATTTTCTCTGTATTGTATTTAATTAGAGTAGCTTTGTAGTAAGTTTTGAAATAAGAAGTGTGAGTCTTCCTGTTGTGATTTTCTTTTTCAAGGACGTTATGGCTTTTGGGGGATCCCTTGAGATTCAATATAAATTTTAGGATAATTTTTCTATTACTGCCAAAAATATCCTTGGGATTTGATAAAGACTGAACTGAATCTGTAGAATTCTAGGGTAGTAATGACATTTTAATTATATTAAGTCTTCTAATCGATAACAATGTGCTGTGTTTCCCTTATGTCTTTAATTTCCTTACAACATTTCTGATAATGAGAGAGAGAGATGGGATTAAGATGGCGGAATAGAAGGACTGGAGCTCAACTTCTCTCCTAAAAACAACAAAATTACAACCAAATACTGAACAACCTTCAACCAGATGGACTGGAAACTTCCAAAAAGATATCCAACTCTAGAAGACAAAGAGGAGGCCACATCAAGACGGTAGGATGGGCAATTAAGCTATATAAGCAACCCCATCCCTACCGGATGGGAAGCCCCACAGACTGGAAACTAACTGATTCACAGAGACTCACCTACAGGAGTGAGAGTTCTGAGCCCCATGTCAAATTCCCATGCCTGGGGATCTGGCATTGGGAGAAAGAGCCCATGGAGCATCTGCCATTGAGGGCCAGTGGGGCTTGCCGGCAGGAGCACCATGGAAATGGGTGAAATGGAGACCCCATTCTTGAAAGGCACCCATAGACTTTCATGTGCACTGGGTCCCAGGGTAAAACAAAGATTCCATAGGAAGCTGGGTTGGACCTGACTGCAGGTCTTGGAGGATCTCCAGGGAAAACAGAGGGTGACAGTGGCTTCTTGTGGGGGAAGAACATTGGAGGCAAGGTTCTCAGGAATATACATCATGGTGCATTTCTCTGGAGGAGGCAATTTGGGGAAAGTCTGGCCCTACCCATCAATGCTGAGAAGCCCCAGGCCAAACAACAATCCAGGAGGGAACACAGCCCCACCTATCAGTAAACAGGCTGCCTAAAGACTATGCCCCCCAGGCACACAGACACCTCTAATCTCACCCAGAGACAAAGCCCAACCCACCAGAAGAATAGGAACCTACCAGTGGGCAGACACCAGTCCCTCCCATCAAGAAGCCTACAGCAAGACACCATACCAACTTTAGTAAACAAGGTGGGCAGACACCAGAAGTAAGAGAGGCTACAACTCTACTGTCTGCTCTATTGACCACAACAAAAACCTATAAAAATGAAAAGGCAGAGGAATATAACTCAGATGAGGGATCAAGAAAAAAACCCAGAAAAACAGCTAAGTGATCTGGAGATTATCAGCCTCCAGGAAAAATATTTTAGACTGATGATGCTGAAGGTGATGCAAGACATTTGAAATAAACTGAGTCAAAGATGGATAATGTACAGCAAACACGAAGCAAAGAAATACAAGATTTAAAATGTGAGCAAGCAGAGGTGCAAAATACAATAATGGAACTAAAAAATTCATTAAAAGCAACCAACAGCAGATCACAGGAGGCAGAATAATGAATAAGCAAGGTGGAGGATAGACTAGTGGAAGTAACTGATGTGGAAGAGAAAAGAGAAAAAAGATTGAAAACAAATGAAGAGAGTCTCAGAGAACTCTGGGACAACCTTAAACGCACCAACATCTGTATAATAGGGGTGCCAGAGGAGAAGAGAGAGAGAAAGAGAAGGAAAAAATATTCGAAGAGATAATAGCCAAACACTTCCCTAACATGGGAAAGGAACCACTCACTCAAATTCAGGAAGCACAAAGACTACCATAAAAAATAAACCCAAGGAGGAACACCCCAAGATACACATTAATCAAACTGACCAAAATTAAAGACAAAGAGAAAATATTGAAAGCAGCCAGGGAAAAGAAATATACAACATACAAGGGAACCCTGATAAGGTCATCAGCAGGTTTCAGAAGAACAGGACAGAAGGAAGTGTTATGACATACTTAATGTGATGAAAGAAAAAAACCTCCAACCAAGATCACTTTACCCAGCAAGGCTCCCATTCAGATTCGAAGAAATCACAAGCTTTATAGATAAGCAAAAGCTAAGACAATTCAGCAACACTAAACCAGATTTACAACAAATACTAAAGGAACTTCTCTAGGCAGAAAAGAAAAGCCCACAACAGAAAACAAAAATACCACAAATGGGAGTTCCCGTCGTGGCGCAGTGGTTAACGAATCCGACTAGGAACCATGAGGTTTCGGGTTCAGTCCCTGCCCTTGCTCAGTGGGTTAACGATCCGGTGTTGCCGTGAGCTGTGGTGTAGGTTGCAGACGCGGCTCGGATCCCACGTGGCTGTGGCTGTGGTGTAGGCTGGCGGCTACAGCTCCGATTGGACCCCTAGCCTGGGAACCTCCATATGCCGCAGGAGCGGCCCAAGAAACAGCAACAACAACAACAACAACAACAACAACAACAACAAAAAAAAACCCACAAATGACAAGGCTCACCAGGAAAGGCATATACAGTAAATATAGGAAATCATCCTCGCACAGTTATGCTACCAAAATCAGAAAAAGTGAGAGGAAGAGGGTAAAAAAAGCAGGATACTGGAGATGTACTTGCAATTAAGAGACCAACAACTTAAAACAAATTTGTATATATATAGACTCCTATATCAAAACTTCAGGGTAACTGCAAACCAAAAATCTCCAAGTGATATACAAACAAATAAGAAAAATCAACACAAATACAACACTACAGATAGTCATCGAACCAGAAGAGGAGAGACCAAGAGAAGAAGGGAAGAAAAAAGAGCAACAAAACCCAATCCAAAACAGTTAATAAAATGGCAATAAGTACATACCTAGCAATAATTAATGGACTAAATGCCCCAACTAAAAGACATAGACTGGCTGAATGGATAAAAAAACAAGACCCATATATATGCTGTCTTCAAGAGACCCACTTCACTTCTAGGGACACATACAAATTAAAAGTGAGAGGATGGAAGAAAATATTTCATGCAAACGGGGATCAAAAGAAAGCTGGAGTAGCAATACTCATATCAGACAAAATAGACTTTAAAATGAAGAATATTTTAAGAGATGAGGAAGGACACAACATAATGATCAAAAGATCAATCCAAGAAGAAGATAAAACAATTGTAAATATCTACGCCCCCAACATAGGTTAACCACAACATATAAGGCAACTGCTAACAATCTTAAAAGGAGAAATCAACAATAACACAATAATACTGGGGGACTTTAACACCCCACTCACAGCAATGGACAGATCATCCAGACAGAAAATCAATAAGGAAACACAGGCCATGAGTGAAGCATTAAACCAGATGGACTTAATAGATATTTATAGGACATTCCACCCAAAAGCAACAGAATACACATTCTTCTCAAGTGTACATGGAATATTCCCTAAGAATGGTCACATTCTGGGCTACAAATCAGCCTTGGTAACTTTTATATCAATCATCTTTTCCGACCACAATGGTATATGACAAGAAAAAAACTGCAAAATACACAAACACGTGGAGACTAAATGACAGGCTACTAAGGAACCAATGGATCAGTGAAGAAATCAAAGAGGAAAATTAAAAAACACCTAGAAGCAAATGACAACAAAGATACGACACTCCAAAACCTATGGGATGCAGCAAAAGCAGTTTTAAGACGGAAGTTTATAGCAATACAAGCCTCCCTCAGGAAACAAGAAAAAGCTCAAATAAACAACCTAACTTTACATCTAAAGCAGCTAGAGAGAGAGAAGAACAGACAAGACCTAAAGTTAGCAGAAGGAAATCAAAGATCAGAGTGAGAATAAATGAAATAGAAACTAAGAAAACCATTGAAAAGACCAATGAAATGAAAAGCTCGTTCTTTGAAAAGATCAACAAAATTGATAAAACCTTAGCCAGACATATCAAGAAAAAAAGAGAGGACTCAAATCAATAAAAATAGAAATAAAACCAGAGAAGTTAAAGGGACATCACAGAAATGCAAAGGATCATAAAAGACTACTATATGCAACTATATGCCAATAAAAAGGAAAACCTAGAAAAAATGGACAAATTCTTAGAAAAGTACAATCTTCTAAGACTAAACCAAGATGACATAGAAAAGATGAATGCACCAATCACAAGAACTGAAATTGAAACTGTGATTGAAAAACTTCCAACAAAGAACAGTCCAGGACCAGATGGCTTCAGAGGCAAATTCTATCAAACATTTAGAGAAGAGCGAACAACTACTGCAGAAGAAGGAACACTGTTAAACTCATTCTATGAGGCCACCATCACGCTGATACTGAAACCAGACAAAGATACTACAAGACAAGAAAATTATAGGCCAATTTCACTAATGAACATAGATGCAAATACCCTCAACAAAATACTAGCAAACAGAATGCAACAGTACATTAAAAAGGATTGTACATCATGATCAGGTGGGATTTATCCCAGGGATGCAAGTGTTCCTCAATATCCGCAAATCCATCAGTGTGATACACATTAACAAACTGAAGAATAAAAACCTTATGACCCTCTCAAAAGATGCAGGAAAAGCCTTTGACAAAATCCAACACCCATTTCTGATAAAAACCCTCCAGAGAGTGAGTGTAGAGGGAACCTACCTCAACATAATAAAGGCCATATTCGGCAAGCACACAGCTAACATCATTCTTAATGGTGAAAAGCTGAAAATATCAAGAACAAGACAGGATGTCAACTCTCACCACTACTATTCAACATAGTTTTGGAAGTCCTACCCATGGCAATCAGAGGAAAAAAAAAAAAAGAAATAAAATGAATCCAAATTGGAAAAGAAGAGGTAAAACTATCAGTATTTGCAGATGACATGGTACTAAGAGAATCCTAAAGACTCTACCAGAAAACTGTTAGAGCTCATAATGAATTTGGCAAAGCAGCAGGATACAAAATTAATACACAGGAATTGACTGAATTTCTATATACTAACAACGAAAGATCAGAAAGAGAAATTAGGGAAGCAATCCCGTTTACCATCGCATCAAAAAGAATAAAATACTTAGTAATAAACCTACCTAGAGACAAAAGACCTATACCCTGAAAACTATAAGATGCTGATGAAAGAAATCAAAGATGATACAAACAGATGGAAAGACGTATCATGCTCTTCAAGCAGAAGAGTCAATATTTTCAAAATGAGTATACTACCCAAGGCAATCTATAGATTCAATGCAATCCCTATCAAATTACCAAGGAGATTTTTCACAGAACTCGTACAAAATAGTTTAAAGGTTGTTTGGAAGCACAAAAGACCCAGAATAGCCAAAGACATCCTGAAAAAGAAAAATGGAGCTGGAGGAATCAGGATCCCTGACTTCAGACTATACTGCAGAGCTACAGTCATCAAAACCATATGGTACTTGCACAAAGACAGAACTATAGATCAGTGGAACTGGGTTGAAAGGCCAGAACGAAACCCACACACCTATGGTCAACTTATTCATGACAAAGGAGGCAAGAATGCACAAGGGACAAAAGACAGTCTGTTCAATAAGTGGTGATGGGAAAACACGTAAAAGAATGAAATTAGAACACTTCCTAATACCATCCACAAAAATAAACTCTAAATGGATTAAAGACCTAGATATAAGACCAGATATTATAAAACTCTTATAGGAAAACAGTCCAAACTCTCCGATATAAAGGACAGCAACATCTTCTCAGATCCACATCCAAGAGTAATGACAATAAAAACAAAAATAAACAAATGGGACTTAATTAAACTTAAAAGTTTCTGCACAGCAAAGGAAACCCTAAACAAAATGAAAAGACAACCCACAAAAGGGAAGAAAATATTTGGAAATGAAGCAACTGACGAAGGATTAATGTCCAACAGTTATAAACACCTTCTGCAGCTCAAAAACAAAAAAACCAAACACCCCATAAAGAAAAATGGGCGGAAGATCTAAAAACACAATTCTCCAAAGAAGACATACAGATGGCCAAAAAATACATGTAAAGATGTTCAACATCACTCATTATTAGAGAAATGCAAATCAAAACCACCTTATACCAGCCAGAATGGCCATCATTTAAAAGTCTACAAACAATAAATGCTAGGGGAGTTCCCGTCGTGGCGCAGTGGTTAACGAATCTGACTAGGAACCATGAGGTTGCGGGTTCGGTCCCTGCCCTTGCTCAGTGGGTTAACGATCCGGCGTTGCCGTGAGCTGTGGTGTAGGTTGCAGACGTGGCTCGGATCCCGCGTTGCTGTGGCTCTGGTGTAGGCCGGGGACTACAGCTCCGATTCAACCCCTAGCCTGGGAACCTCCATATGCCACGGAAGCGGCCCAAGAAATAGCAACAACAACAACAACAACAAAAAGACAAAAGACAAAAAGACAAAAAAAAAAAAACAAAAAAAACATTAAATGCTGGAGAGGGTGTGGAGTAAAGAGAATCCTGTTAAACTGCTGGTGGGAATGTAAATTGATGCAACCACTGTGGAAAACAGTATGGAGAGTCCTCAGAAAACTAAAAATAGAATTACTATTTTGATCCAGCAATTCCACTCCTGGGCACCTATCCAGAGAAAAACCATGACTAGAAAAGACACATGTATTCCAATGTTCACTGCAGCACTATATACAATAGACAAGACATGGAAACAACCTAAATGTCCACTGACAGAGGAGTGGATCAAGAAGATGTGGTACATCTACAAGATGGAATATTACTCAGCCATTAAAAGGAAAGAAATAACAGCATTTGCAGCAACATGGATAGACCCAGATATTATCATACTAAGTGATGTCAGTAAGACAATGAGACACCAATATTAAAGGCTATTGCTTACATGTGGAATCTAAAAAAGGACCCAATGAACTTCTTGGAGGAATAGACACTGACTCACAGACTTTGAAAAACTCATGGTTTCCAAAGCAGACAATTTGGGGGGTTGGGGGGATGCACTGAGGGTTGGGATGGAAATGCTATAAAATTTTGTTGTGATGATTGTTGTACAGCTATAAATGTAATAAAACTCATTGACTAATAAAAAAAAGTCATAGCTTTTTTTTGGTCTTTTTAGGGCCAAACCCACAACATATGGAGGTTCCCAGGCTAGGAGTCAAATTGGAGTTGCCTATACCACAGCCACAGCAACTCAGGATCTGAGTGCATATGCAGCCTACACCACAGCTCATGGCAATGCTGAATCCTTAACCACTGAGCAAGGCCAAGGATGGAAGCTGAGTCCTCATGGATGCCAGTCAGATTTCTTTTTGCTGAGCCACAATGGGAAATCCTTTTTTGTTGTTATTGTTGTTGCTGTAGTTTTCATTGTACAGGTTTTTCATCCCCTTGGTCAAGTTAATTCCTAAATATTTTTATTATTTTTGATGTTATTATTAATGGAATTGTTTTCATAATTGTCCACTGCTTCTGTATATAAAAGCAACTGACTTTTGTGTGTTGACGTTGTATCCTGTATTCTGTCACTGTTCTAAGAGTTTTCCTGGAGTCTCTAGGATTTTATACCTATAAGATCATATGTTTTATTTCCTTGTTGATCTGCGTAGTTTCTGTATCCATATTTGAAAGTGGGGCATTGAGGTCTCTGATTATAATCACTGAATTGTCTCTTTCTCCCTTCATTTCTATTACTTTTCACTTCCTGTGTTTTTGGGCCTGTTTCTTAAGTGCATATATTTAAAATTGTTATAGCTACCTGATGAATTGATGCTTTTACCATTATAAAATGTCCCTCTTTGTCTCTAGTAACATTGTGTTGTCTTAATGTTTATTTTGTCTGTTTATTAGCGGTTATGAGCATAGCCACTCCAGCAATCTTACGGTTGTTTTTTGTACATATATTTTTTAATATCCTTTTACTTTTTTTTAATTTAATATATTTTTTATTTTTTTGCTTTTTAGGGCCGCATCCTCGGCACATGGAGGTTCCCAGGCTAGGGATCAAATCAAAGCTACAGCTGCTGGCCTACATCAGAGCCACAGCAACGCAGGACTCAAGCCGCATCTGTGACCTACACCGCGGCTCATGGCAACACCAGATCCTTAACCCACTGAGTGAGGCCAGCAATTGAACCTGCACTTTATGGTTCCTAATCAGATTTGTTTCCGCTGTGCCATGACTGGAACTCCCATCCTTTTACTTTCAATGTATTTATATCTTAGAATCTGAAGTGTGTCTCTTTAATGGAAAAGGATCTGAAAAAGAATATATATAACTAAATCACTTTGCTCTATACCTGAAACATTGTAAATCAACTATACTTCAATTAAAAATAAAAAAGTAAATATCTTTATAGATAAATAGATTATATTGTTTAAAAGTGATGGATATTTGAAAAAAATAAAATGTCTCCTGCAGAAAGAATATTGTTGGATTTTGTTTTCTTATTTAAACTGGCAATCTGCCTTTTGATTGTATTTTAATCTGCTCAAATTTTATGTTATAATTGATATGGTAGATTTGAATTCATCATTTTCCTGTTTACATGTCTCAAGGGTTATGAGTTACATCAATGCTTTATTGTCTTCTCTTTTGGGCCAAATCTGTTGTATGTGGAAGTTCCCAGGCCAGGGACTGAATCCAAGCCGTAGCAGTGACCCGAGTCACAGCAGTGACAAGACAGGATCCTTAATCGCTAGACCACCAGGGTACTACCTGTCTTCATTTTTTTTTTTTTTTTTTTTTTTTTTTGCTATTTCTTGGGCTGCTCCCACGGCATATGGAGGTTCCCAGGCTAGGGGTTGAATTGGAGCTGCAGCCGCTGGCCTATGCCAGAGCCACAGCAACTCGGGATCTGAGCCGCGTCTGCAACCTACACCACAGCTCACGGCAACGCCGGATCGTTAACCCACTGAGCAAGGGCAGGGACCGAACCCACAACCTCATGGTTCCTAGTCGGATTTGTTAACCACTGCGCCACGACAGGAACTCCTGTCTTCATTTTTTTAAGTGCACATTTCCTGGGGCAACATTTTAATTCCTTTAGTAATTTTTATTTTAGGGTCGCAGGTACAGTATATTGGAGTTCCCAGGCTGGGATTTTATCGGAGCTACAACTGCTGGCCTATGCCACAGCCACAGGAATACCAGCTCTGAGCCACATCCATGAACTACGTCACAGCTCATGGCAATGCCAGATCCTTAACCCACTGAGTGGGGCCAGGGATTGAACCTTCATCCTCATGGGCACTAGCCAGGTTTGTTCCTGGTGAACCACTGTGGGAACTCCTCCTTTAGTTAAGTTTTAAATTACATTTTTGAGTTATTTTCTCTAGGGTTTATAATATACATCTTAAAAGTATCTACCACAGAGTTCCCATTGTGGCTCAGTGGGTTAAGAACCCACCTAGTATCCATGAGGATGCAGGTTCTATCCCTGGCCTTGTTCAATGTGTTAAGGATCTAGCATTGCTGCAAGCTGTGGCGCAGGTCTCAGATGTAGCTTGGATCCCAAGTTATCTTGGCTGTGGAGTAGGCTGGCACCTGTACCTCCAATTCAACCCCTAGCACGGGAACTTCCATATACCTTGGGTGCAGCTGCCCGCGTCCCTAAACAAGTATCTATAAACTTCATTCCAGTGAAATATCAAAACTTTATATAGCTCCACTCCCTCCTCCTCTTTTTTGTGTATTATTGCTATACACATTACACTATGCCTACACCAACCCAAGAATACTCATTATAATTATTACTTTGTATAATCTTATTTCTTTTAAAATTCTGAGAGAAGAAAGGTCTCCTTCAAGTATGTGGTTATAGTTTTTGTTACAATTACCAAATTATTTCTGATTCTCTTCTTCTGGACTTAACATGTGGTGGTATTTTCTTACTCCAGTATATCTTGTTCCCATACACCTTCTTTTTGCTGATAGTGTCAAACATATTTGTATGTTATAGGCTCAATACTGCAATTATAAACATACTGTTTGATAAATTACTTTTCAAATAAGTTAAAGGAAAAAGGAGAAGAAATATGCAATTAGTCTCTCTGTTATAATTACCTAATGAGAGTTCCCATCGTGGTGCAGTGGTTAATGAATCCGACTAGGAACCATGAGGTTGAGGGTTCGATCCCTGGCCTTGCTCAGTGGGTTAAGGATCCGGTCTTGCCGTGAGCTATGGTGTAGGTCACGGACGTGGCTCAGATCCCGCGTTACCATGGCTTTGGCATAAGCTAGCAGCTACAGCTCTAATTAGACCCTTAGCCTAGGAACCTCCATATGCCGCAGGAGCAGCCCTAGAAAAGGCAAAAGACTATATATATATATATATATATATATATATATATATATATATAATTACCTTATTATCTACTGTTTATTTGGTATATGGATTTCAATTACTGCCTAATGTCACTTGCTTTTAGCCTGTACAACTTTCTAGGCAAGTCTACTATAAATACATATTCTTAATTTTTCTTTGTATTTTAATGTCTTTATTTTACCTTCATTTTGAAAATATAGTTTCATTATACATAAGGTTGTCAGCAGAAAGTATCACATTTCAGCACACTGAGTTATGTTATCCCATTGCCTTCTGTTCTCCATTATCGTTATTTTTATTTTTAAAGCTTCACCAACAGTATATGGAAGTTCCTGGGCTAGGGGTCGAATTGGAGCTGCAGCTGCTGGCCTCCTACGCCACAGCCACAGTAATACAGATCTGAGCTGTGTTTAGAATCTACGCTGCAGCTCGTGGCAACCTTAACCAACTGAGAGAGGCCAGGGATCGAACCCACATCCTCACTGATACTAGTCAGGATCTTAACTCACTGAGCCACAACAGAACTGCTGGTCTCCACTGTTTCTTTTTTTTTTTTTTTTTTTTTTTTTTTGTCTTTTTGCTATTTCTTTGGGCCGCTCCCGCGGCATATGGAGGTTCCCAGGCTAGGGGTCGAATCGGAGCTGTAGCCACCGGCCTACGCCAGAGCCACAGCAACGCGGGATCCGAGCCGCGTCTGCAACCTACACCACAGCTCACGGCAACGCTGGATCGTTAACCCACTGAGCAAGGGCAGGGAGCGAACCCGCAACCTCAAGGTTCCTGGTCGGATTCGTTAACCACTGCTCCACGACGGGAACTCCTCCACTGTTTCTGATGGTAATCTAATCTTTGTGGTTCTTTTGCATATGATGACTCAGTTTTTTCTTACAGCATTCAAGATGCTTTTTGTCTTTGTCTTTCATCATTCTGACTATACATCTGGAGTGGTTCTCTTTTTGTTTATCCTACTAGTTCACTGAGCTTCTTAGATGTATAGATTAATATTTTCCATCAAATGTGGTAAGTTTTCAGTCATTATATTTTTGAATATTTTCTCTATCCTCCTTTTCTCTTTCCTCTTGTTCTGGTACTACCATGTATGTTGGTGTACTTATTGGTGTCACTTATATCTCTCAAGCCCTCTTCGGTTTTCTTTATTCTTTTATCTTTTTGCTCTTCAGATCACATGATTACTATTAATGTGTATTCCAGTTTGCTGCCTATATTTTCTGCCAACTCAAGTGTACTGTTGATCTTCTCTAGCAAATTTTTCATTTTGGTTTACAGAACATTTCAACTCAATAATATCCACTTGATTCTTCTTTAACCACACTCTCTCTCTACTGATATTCATTATTTAAGAAGACAGTGTCAGTGTGTTTCCCTTTAATTTTTTGTGTATGGTTTCACTTAGTTTTTTGAACATTTCAGAAATAACTGCTTTAAAGTCTTTGTGTTCCAAGTCTACCTACAATCTAGGCTCCTTCAAAAGTCTATTTTACCAATTTAGATTCCCTTTATTTTTCTTCCCTGACTGCTGTGGCTAGGACTTGCATAAATCTGGTAAGAGTGGACAGCCTTGTCTTGTTCCTGATCTTAAAGGAAATTCTTTCAGCTTTTCACCATTGAGTATGATGTTAGCTGTGAGTTTGTAAATACATGGCCTTTATTATGTTGAGGTGGGTTCCCTCTATGCCCACTTTCTGGACAGTTTTTTTTTTAAATCATAAATGGATGTTAAACTTTATCGAAAGCTTGGTTTTTGTTCCTCAGTATTGCTTTGGCAATTCTGGGTCTTTTATGGTTCCATGTAAATTTTTGGATTGTTTGTTCTAGTTCTGTGAAAAATGTCATGGGTAAATTGATAGGGACTGCACTGAATCTGTAGATTGGTTTGGGTAGTATGGCCATTTTTACGATATTAATTCTTCCGGCCCAGGAGCATGGAATATCTTTCCATTTATCTGAATCCTCTTTAATTTCCTTGATTAATGTTTTATACTTCTAAGCATATAAGTCTTTCACGTCCTTGGTCAGGTTTTTATCTAGGTATTTAACTTTTTTGGGTGCGATTTTGAAAGTTATATTTTTATATTCCTTTTCTAATATTTCATTGTTACTATACAGAAATGCAACTGATTTCTGAATGTTAATCTTGTATCCTGCTACTTTGCTAAATTCGTTGATCAGTGTGAATAGTTTTTGTATGGAGTCCTTAGGGTTCTCTCTACATAGTATCATGTCATCTGCATACAGTGACAATTTTACCTCTTCTCTTCCAATTTGGATAACTTTTTTTTCTTTTGTTCGTCTGACTGTTGTGGCTAGGACTTCCAATACTATGTTGAATAAAAGTAGTGAGAATGGTCATCTTTGCCTTGTTCCAGATTTTAGCAGGGAAGCTTTCAGTTTTTCTCCATTGAATATTATATTTACTGTGGGTTTGTCAAAAATGGCTTTTATTCTGTTGAGATGTGTTCCCTCTATACCCACTCTGGTGAGAGTTTTTATCATGAATGGATGTTGGATTTGTAAAATGCTTTTTCTGCATCTATTGAGATGACCAAGCAGGAGGCAGAACTCTCCCAGACTTCAGGCGGTATTACAAAGTTGCAGTAATTAAGACAGTATGGTGCTGGTACCAAAACAGACATACAGGCCAATGGAACAGAATAGAGAACCCAGAAATAAGCCCAGACACCTATGGTCAATTAATCTTCAATAAAGGAGGCAAGAATGTAAAATGGGAAAAATACAGTCTTTTGGCAAGTGGTGCTGGGAAAAGTGGACAGTTGCATGTAAATCAATGAAACTGAAACACACCCTCACACCATGCACAAAACCAAAATCAAAATGGAATAAAGACTTAAACATAAGACAAGACAGCATCCAATTCCTAGGAGAGAACATAGGCAAAACATTCTGTGACATCAACTGTACAAATGTTTTATTAGGTCAGACTCCCAAGGCAACAGAAATAAAAGGAAAAATAAACCAACAGAACCTAATCAAACTGACAAGCCTTTGCACAGCAAAGGAAACCATTAAAAAAGCATAAAGACAACCTACGGAATAGAAGAAAATTGTTGCAAATGATGCAACAGACAAGGGCTTAATCTCTAAAATATACAAAAACTTTATACAACTCAACAGCAAAAAAGCCAACAACCCAATTGAAAAATGGGAAAAAGACCTGAATAGACATTTCTCCAAAGAAGATACATAGTTGGCCAACAAGCACATGAAAAAGTGCTCATCATCATTGATTATTAGAGAAATGCAAATCAAAACTACGAGGTACCACCTCATACCTGTCAGAATGGCCATCATTAGCAAGCCAACAAATAATAAAATTCTGGAAAGGGTGTGGAGAAAAGGGATCCCTCCTACACTGCTGGAATGTGAATTGGTACAACCACAATGATAAACAGTATGGAGGTATCCCAGAAAACTAAATATAGAATATGATCCAGCATTCCCACTCCTGGGCATATACCCAGATAAGACATTCATTCAAAAAGATACATGCATCCATATGTTCATTGTAGCACTATTCACAATAGCCAAGATATGGAAAGAACCTAAATGTCCATCAACAGATGAATGGATTAAGAAGATATGGTATATATACACAATGGAATACTACCCAGCCATAAAAAGAACAAAATAATGCCATTTCCAGCAACATGGATAAAACTAGAGACTCTCATACTAAGTCAGACAAATACCATATGGTATCACTTATATCTGGAATCTAATATATGGCACAAATGAACCTTTCCACAGAAAAGAAACTCATGGACTTGGAGAACGAACTTGTGGTTGCCAAAGGGGAGGAGGAGGAGTGAGATGGACTGGCAGTCTGGGGTTGATAGATGTAAACTATGGCATTGGGAATGGATAAGCAAGGAGATCCTGCTGTATAGCACAGGGAACTATATCTAGTCACTTATGATGGAACATGATGGAGGATAATGTGAGAAAAACAATGTATATGTATGTGTGACTTGGTCACTTTGCTATACAGTAGAAATTGACATAACACTAAACCAAATGTAATAGAAAAAATAAAAATCATTTAAAAAAGCTTTGTCAAAAGCATTCTATGCATCTATTGAGATGATCATATGGTTTTTATTCTTTAATGTGTTGATTTGGTGTATCACACCAATTGTTTTGCAGATACTGAAAAATCCTTACATCCCTGAGATAAATCCCATTTGATCATGGTGTGTGATTCTTATAATGTACTGTTGGATTTGGTTTGTTAGTATTTTCTTAAGGATTTTTGCATCTATGATCATCAATGATATTGGTCTGTACTTTTCTTTTTTTGTGGTCTCTTTGTCTGGTTTTGGTGTGAGGGTGATGGTGGCTTATTAGGGTGAGTATGAAAGTATTCCTTTCTTTGGAGTTTTTGGGAAGAGTTTCAGAAGAATAGGGGTTAACTCTTCTCTGCATGTTTGACTGAATTCCCCTGTGAAGCCATCTCGTCCTGAACTTTTGTTTGTTGGAAGTTTTAAAATCACAGTTTCAACTTTTGTACTTGTGACTGATCTGTTCATATTTTCTATTTCTTTATGGTTCAGTCAGGAAGGTTATACCTTTTAAGAATTTGCCCATTTCTTCTAGGTTGTCCATTCTATTGGCTTAGAATTACTTGTAGTAGTCTCTTATGATCCTTTGTATTTCTGTGGTGTCAGTTGTAACTTCTGCTTTTTCATTTCTAATACTATTGATTTGAGTCCTCTCCGTTTTTTGATGAGTCTGGCTAAAGGTTTGTCAATTTTGTTGATCTTGTCAAAGAATTTTTAGTTTCTTTGATCTATTGTTTTTTTTTCTTTGTCTTTTTTGCCATTTCTTGGGCCGCTCCCGCGACATATGGAGGTTCCCAGGCTAGGGGTCGAATCAGAGCTATAGCCACTGGCCTACGCCAGAGCCACAGCAACGCAGGATCCAAGCCGCGTCTGCAACTTACACCACAGCTCACGGCAACGCCGGATTCTTAACCCTCTGAGCAAGGCCAGGGATCGAACCCTCAACCTCATGGTTCCTGGTCGGATTCGTTAACCACTGAGCCATGACGGGAACTCCCAATCTCTTCTATTGTTTTCTTCATCTCCACTTATTTACTTCTGTTCAATGTTTTCAGATGACATACCATACCAAAAAATCCTAAAGATGCTACCAAAAACTACTGGAACTCATCAATGAATTTGGTAAAGGTGCAGGATACAAAATTAATACATAGAAATCTCTTGCATTTCTATAAACTAATAATGAATGATCGGAAAGATAAATCACATCAAAAAGAATAAAATCCCTAGGGATAAACCTACCTAAGAAGGTAAAAGATCTTTACTATGAAAATTGTAAGACGTTGACGAAAGAAATTGAAGACAAACAGAAATGGAAAGATATATCACGTCCCTGGACTGGAAGAATTGCTGAAATGACTATACTACTCGAGGCAATCCTCAATGCAAACCCTATCAAATGACCAATGACATTTTCCAAAGAACTAGAACAAAAAGTTTTAAAATTTGTATGGAAACACAAAAGACTCCATCTGAATGGCAACGCAATCCTGAAAAAGAAAAACAGAGCTGAAAGAATCAGGCTCCTTGACTCTAGTCTACACTACAAACCAGAATAAACAAAACTTTATGGCACTGGCACAAAAAGCAGAAACATAGAGGAGTTCCATCGTGGTGCAGCAGGTAAAGAATCTGATGTTTTCACTGTGGCTTGGGTCACTGCTGTGACGTGGTTTCAGTCCCTGGCCCAGGAGCTTCCACATGCCATGGGTGCACCCAAAAAAGAAAAAGAAAAAAAGAAGAAATATAGATAAATGGAGTAGGAAAGACACACAGCTCAGAATGGCCATAATCAAAAAGTCTACAAACAATAAATGCTGGAGAGGGTGTAGCGAAAAGGGAACCCTCCTACATTGTTGGGAATGTAAATTGGTATAACCACTGTGGAGAACAGTATGGAGGTTCCCTAAAAAACTGAAAACAGAGCTACCATATGATCCAGCAATCCCAGTCCTGGGCATATGTCCAGAGAAAACCATAATTAAAAAATCTACATGCATCCCAGTGTTTACTGCAACACTATTTGCAATATCTAAGACATGGAAGCAACCTAAATGCCCATCAACAGAGGAATGGATAAAGATGTGGTACATACATACAATGGAATATTAGCCATAAAAAAGAATGAAATAATGCCATGTGCAGCAACATGGATGGACCTAGAGATTATCATACTAAATGAAGTCAGTCAAAGGAAGCCAAACATCATATGATATCACTTATATGTGCAATCTTAATAAATTATACAACTGAATTTATTTACAAAACAAGAAACAGACTCACAGACTTCAAAAACAAACTTTTGGTTACCAAAGGGGAAAGATGGGCGGGGGATAAATTAGGAGTTTGGGAATCACATATACATACTACTATATATAAAATAGATAATCAATAAGGACCTACTATATAAAACAGAAAAATCTAGTAAATACTGTGCAATATGAGAAAAATCTGAAAAAGAACAGATATCTGTATATGTATAACTGAATCACTTTGCTGTATGTACACTCGAAATTAACACAATATTGTAAAACAACTATACTCCAATATAAAATAAAAATCTTAAGAAGGACAACATAAAAAATAAGTCTGTTTTATTTACTGTGTGTATGGGTTATACTTTCATATTTCTTAGAGTGCCTTGGGAGTTTTGTTCAAAACAATATATTTTATATAATATATTGTAACAGCACTGGATAGGGACTCCATCTTCGAGCCCAAGGCTGGTTGATGTTGTTTGCTTTGTTGTTCTCTTGTTAAAATATTTAGTGACTTGGCTGTACTAATTCTGTGGTTTATTTCTTATGGAGGATGCAGGCTTTGATGTCACTACTGAGAGTTTCCCCCCTTGTTTTTATATATAGTCTGGCAACACATATGTCACCCCTGGGTCAGCATAAGGCACAAACTGGTCATTTATTATGCTTAAGTCTTCTTAGCTAGTCAGATTTTACCCTTCACCACTGAAACATGTGTAGAGTAAGGCTACTATCATAGTTCAGGGAGATTACACTTTTTTTTTCCCCCTTTTAGGACCGCACCTGGGGCATATGAAGCTCCCAGCCTTAGGGGGTGAATCAGAGCTGCAGCTGCTGGCCTAAACCACAGCCTCACCAACACTGGGATCCAAGCTTCACCTGTGACTTACACTAGAGCTTGCACCATTACAGGATTGTTAACCCACTGAACAAGGCCAAGGATCAAACCTGCATCCTTATGGACACTATGTTGTGTTCTTAACCCACTGGGCCAGAATGGGAACTAAATTTATACCTTTTGGCCTCACATTCGGCAAGGGACTAGTAGTTTGTAGGTACCTTCTCTGATCATTGCTGAGAAGACATAGGTTTGGGTATTCAGTCTGGCAGTAAAGAGTTTGATTTTAGTTTTAAGCCTAGGTTGGTGGAGCTGCCTCTGGGTCAAGTGTTCTGTATTGATGGGTCTTTATGTGATTTGGGGAATGTTTTGAAGACTGCCCCATGTCCTGTTCTGGCTGCTCCTGAGTAAGTGCCATTCAGTGCAGGAACATACCCTTCTTGATTCCCACAGTTAACTGTGATCCCAGGCGGGTCTTCTTGGCTATTTCTTCCCCTGGTTCTCTCTATAAAACTGGATGCTCTGTCATTTTGCTTATATTATTGAGCTACCAGCTTCCTCTTAATTCTTCACCATTAAGATCCCTATAGTTCTTGACATGTTCTTAGGCATGGAATTCTCCATGCTGTGTTCTAAATAAAGAAAATCACTTCAGTTAGAGGTATGGAGCTCATTCTTATGTTCTGCTTTTCTCCCTAAGAATGCCTAGTCACTGCACCAGAGCTGGGGCTGCTTTTCCCTGAGTGACAAGTGACATCTTTCTATACAAGCAGGTACTGAGAATGGGGAGAGAGGTTGGCAGTGCCTAGTATTTTTGGTTTGACCCTCCCACTGTAGAAAACTCTTTTTCACATATGAGTTGGGTGGGAATAATTGGGGCTCTAAGTACTGTTGGCATGCTACCCCTGGATTAGAGCTTCTGCCATGAGTGGAGGTTGGGTAAGAGATATTCTTTATGACACCTACCTGGACACAAGGCTGGGGTTGATAAGAACTGGTAATATTTCTCACCCAGGGTAAAACTATAAGCCAAGAATGGGAGCCGGGAGAAGGAGCCCCTGACTTCTTGGCTATGTATGCCTAAGTGTTAAATGATTTTTAAAAATATTTTTCACCAGTTAAATGATAATTTTGTTCAGGACAGGGTTTGCCTGCCTCCTTATTCTGGAAGTCCCAATCCTTGTCTTTCTTTTGTTGCTTTTCTTGTGGTAAAAGATATACAGCATAATATGTATCACTTTAATACGTTCTAAGTTTATACTTCAGCAGCATTAAGTCCATTCACATTATGCAGAACCATCACCACTACCCATGTCCAGAACTTTTTCTTCTTCCCAACTTGAATCTTATACCTAGTAAACACTATTACCCCATTCCCTCCTCCCCTCAGTCCTTGGAAACCACCATTTTTACCTATCTCTAAGCTGACCACTCTAGAAACTTCATAAAAGTAGAATCATACAATGTTTGTCCTTCTGTGACTGGCATACCTTACTTAGCACATCTTCAAGGGTCAGCCATGTTGTAGCATGTGTCAGAATTTCCTTCCTTTTTAAGGTTGAAGAATAATCTATTGTATGTATATACCACCTCTTTTTCATCAGCTCATCCAACAATGGAAACAGCTTGCTTCCACCTTTTGAATATTGTTAATCTTCTGTTACCTGTATATGTAACAAGTTGTGTCTCTCTTGCTTCTTTCAAGACTGTCTTTCTCTTTTAATGGAGTCTAAGTGTGGATATTTGAGGCTATAGTACATGGAGATTTGAATCTTGGATGGGTAGATTTATGTTTTTTGTCAAATTTGGGAAGTTTTCAACTCTTATTTCTTTATACATTTTTTCTCTCTCCTGGGTCACCTATTATGTATGCTTGATATTGTCCCACAGGTCTCTTAGCCTCTTTTCACTTTTATTCATTCTTTTTTCACTTTGTTCTTCAGACTGGATAGTCTTTATTGATCTGCCTTCAAGTTCACTGATTTTGTTTTTGAAAAAAAAAAAATTTTTTTTTTTGCCTTTTTAGGGCCGCAACCATGGCATATGGAAGTTCTCAGGCTAGAGGTCAAATCAGAGCTACAGCTGGTGGCCTACACCATAGCCACAGCAACACAGGATCTGAGCCACATCTGCAACCTACACCACAATTCATGGCAATGCTGGATCCTTAACTCACTGAGCAAGACCAAGGATTGAACCTGTGTCTTCATGCATGCTAGTTGGGTTCATTTACTGCCAAGCCACAATGCAAACTCTGAAAAAATGTTTTTAACATGGAACCAACTATAATGGAAAAAATAAAAGTTGTTAAAATTTTTTTTTTTTTTGTCTTTTGTCGTTGTTGTTGCTATTTCTTGGGCCGCTCCCGTGGCATATGGAGGTTCCCAGGCTAGGGTCCAATCAGAGCTGTAGCCACCGGCCTACGCCAGAGCCACAGCAACGCGGGATCTGAGCCGCATCTGCAACCTACACCACAGCTCATGGCAACGCCGGATCGTTAACCCACTAAGCAAGGCCAGGGACCGAACCCGCAACCTCATGATTCCTAGTCGGATTTGTTAACCACTGCGCCACGACGGGAACTCCTGTTAAAAATTTTTAACATGGTAATTTCTTTTTTTATTAGAGTATAGTTGGTTTACAAGGTTGTGTCAATTTCTGTTGTACAGCATAGTGGCCCAGTCATATATACATGAGATATAGTTATATATAGGATATAGTTCCCTATGTTGTACAGTAGGACCTCATTGCTTATCCAAGTTCTTTTTTTCTTCTCTTAGCTCAAATCTGCTGTTGAGACCCTCAAGTTAATTTTTTCACTTCAATAAATATACTTTTCAACTCCAGAATATCTATTTGGTTTCTTTCTGTGATTTCTCTCTATTTTTTTTTAGCCGAAGTATATAGTTAGTTTAAAATATATTAGTGTCAGATGTATAGGATAGTAATTCAGTATTTTTATAAATTATACTCCATTAAGTGTTATTATAAAATAATGGCTATGATTCTGTGTGGTGTACAATATATCCTTTTAGCTAATCTATCTTATACATACATAGTACTTTGTCTCTCTTAATCACATAACCCTAACTTGCCCTTCCCTGCTTTCCTCTCCCCACTGGTAACCACTACTATGTTTTCTATATCTATAAGACTATTTCTATTTTGCTATATTCATTCATTTATTTTATTTTTTATTTATTCTATTTTATATATGTGTGTGTGTGGGGGTGTGTATGCCACATTTTTTTAAAATCCATTCACCTATTGATTGACATTCAGACTGCCATTTTAATTATGCTATGTCTTAGTGTGAATCTCTTTGGGTTAATCTTATTTGAGACCCTCTGTGCTTGCTTTACATGGATATTTCTTTCTTCTTCAGGTTTGAGAAGTTTTTAGCCATAACCCCATCAAATATAGTTTCAATCTTCTCTCTTTATTTTCCTTCTGAGACCCCCCCCCCCATAATGTGAACGTTGGTATGCTATCTCAAACTGTTCGTATTTTAAAAATTTTTAGGGCCACACCCAAGGCATATAGAGGTTCCCCAGGCTATGGGTTGAATCGGAGCTGAAGCCACTGGCCTACACAACAACCATAGCAATGCCAGATCTGAGCCATGTCTGCGACCTATACCACAGCTCATGGCAACGCTGGATCCTTAACCCACTGAGTGAGGCCAGGGACTGAACCTGTGTCCTCATGGATGCCAGTCAGATTAATTTCTGCTGAGCCACAGTGGGAACTCCTCCTCTTATTTTTTTAATTTTTCTTTTTGCTGTTCTAATGAGGTGATTTTGTTTTATTCTGTCTTCCAGATAATTTATGCTTTCTTCTGAATCACTTAGTCTGCTATTCATTCTTTCCAGTGTCTTATTTCACTTACTGTATTCTTCATTTCTGATTATTTTTTTATATTTTTGAGGTTCTGTTTAAAATTCTCACTGTGTTCCTCTAGACTTTTCTCTAATTCAATTAAAATTCTTATTACTAATGCTTTGAATTCTTTACTTTGAAAATTGCTTATTTCTTTTCATCATTTATTTTTTAAGTGATTTCAATTGAGACCAGATCCTCTGTCTTCTCATTTTGCTTATATTTCTCTGTCTCTCTGAATTTAGGGGAAATAATTACCTATTATGGTCCTAAAGGGATGTCCTTATGTGGAAGTGTCTCTATGCAGCTTGCCCAATGGGCATTGGCACTGCCCAATGTCTTTGGTGGAGAACTGGATAGGATGTAGATTCAACTCAGATCTTTCTTCAGGGTATGCTGGGAGCTATCACCTTGGTAGGAGGTGGGTCTGGAGATGGAGGTGCTAGGCCCAGGGCCTGGTGTGAGGTGGGACTCCCTATCTGCTCAGTGGCTATCACCACCCTGTAGGGGTAGGGTCAGATCCCAAGATGCTGTAGCAGAAGCCTTTAGGGTTGATCCAAGTTGGCTCAGCTCTCTTAAACGTGTGTATGTTCCCTTCTCCCTGCACTGGCACTCTTACTGCAGAGAGGGGGTAGTGCTGAAACAAGGGAGGCTTGTGCAGGCTCTGGGCTTATGACGGCTGTAAACAGAGATCTGAGTTGCCTCCAATACACTGCCCGTGCAGGCACCAGCAATTGTTTCCCTCCCCCTGTTCAGATGCAGCCTCAGGTCCAAGTCTCCTTTGTCCCTCAGAGCCATTCACTGCCATCACCTTCTACTGTCCTGGCCCAGTTGTGTAGCTACACAACAGGGAAGGTGGGGCCCGCATTGATTCTTGGTGTCTTTTGAGGGGGGAGCTATGGTGGAGTGGCTACCATCAGAGTTTTGGGTTGTTTTTGATGCACTTCTTGAGTAAGCACCAACAATGGATGGCACCGGAGATATGTCCCTGAGACTGAATAGCCTCTGTGTCCCATTTCTGAGCTTTGTCCCTGGTCGTGGAAGCCCTAGATCCAGATCCATGCTGTGTCATGGAACAAATGGGTATGGAGCCTTAGCTCAGTTGGGGTTGGGACCAAGATGGCTGCAGACAACCCAGCAGCAATCTTCACTCTGTACTCTCTCCTTCCTTGGGGGTAAGCCAGTACACACATGCTTCTCATGCTCAGTCCAGGCTTCCTACAAACCTTCTGTGGTCTTCAAATTAGTTAAGGAGGCTTGTCTCCCCTCTGCCATACCCGGGGTACCCAATCTATGTCTCAAACAGCTTACTCCCCAAGGAAAATCTCCATCTGAGTAATCTCCAAGTTCCTCTGAGGTACCTCCCAGGGGCACAGGTCCTGACCTGATTGCTTCTCTTCCCTTTCTACCGGATTATGGTGAATTTTACTTATAGCCTTGGAGTCCTTCTGTCAGTTTCCAGTGAGAATGTTCCACATACAGATATATTTTTGATGTGTCATGGGAGAAGTTGAGTTCCACCTCCTTCTACTTCATCATTTTCTTTGGCCATGCCCACAGCATGTGGAAGTTCACAGGCCAGAGATCAAAAACCTGCATCACAGGAATGATCCAAGCCACTGCAGTGACAACTCTGGATCCTTAACCTGTTGTGCCAACAAGAGAACTACATCTACTCCATCATCTTGATTGATCTCTTTATTGCTATTCTTTACCTGATGGGTCATACTTTAATTCTTCAAATATGGTTTCATTTAGTTCTTTGAATATATTTATAGGAGCTGATTAAAATTATTTATTTACTATGTCCTATATCCATACCCTCTCAGAGACAGTTTCTATTGACTGCTTTTTGTCCTGTCTATGAGCCACACATTATTATTTCTTTGCAAGTCATAACTTTTTGACATTGGATAGTTGTGATAATATACTGCAGCAACTCTGGACTCCTTTCCAAAGCAGTGTAGTTGCTGCTTTTTTGTTAATTTGTTTAGTGATATGTCTGGACTAATTTTGGAAAGCCTGTCTCTCCTGCAATTTTTGTGCCAATATCACTTCATTTTAGTGTAAATTTATGATACATTCTGGCTTTGTTGTTGTTTGAAGCAAGACTCCTCTTGTTGTTCATTTGAAAATTTCCAAGCTATTCTTTTTTTTTGTTTTTTTTGTCTTTTTGCTTTTTCTAGGGCCGCTCCCATGGCATATGGAGGTTCCCAGGCTAGGGGTCTAATTGGAGCTGCAGCCGCCGGCCTATACCAGAGCCACAGCAATGCGGGATCCAAGCCGCGTCTGCGACCTACACCACAGCTCACGGCAACGCCGGATCGTTAACCCATTGAGCAAGGCCAGGGATCGAACCTGCAACCTCATGGTTCCTAGTCGGATTCGTTAACAACTGAGCCACGAAGGGAACTCACAAACTCTTCTTATTCATCTGCTTTTCCCAAGGAACTTAAGAATTATCCTGTTAAGTGAACAAAAACTAGTTCTTACATATCTTTATATATCAGGATACCACATGGTTAACTCAAACGTTCTATTACAGCTGGAAATGAATCTGCTGCTTCTTAATATAACTGTTTCTCAGAAGAGACTCCTCAATTTCATGTTTTATTTCTGGAAAACTGTTGAGATTGGAATGAAGCTGTGCTGGAAGTGGTAGGGCCTTGGTACATGCTGCTCTTCATTTAACAAGGCTGCATCCCATCCCTTAAGGCCTGACAGAGTTCCTCATCCTTTCTTCCTCAGTGGTGACATATGTATAAAGGTTCTGCCTTCCTCAAACTGTATCAAGTTTTCCTAACAGACTCTCCTTTCTCTAGGCCAACTGTCCAAGAGTTGCACCAGTGTCAATTTTAGTTACAACTTCCCCAGCACTACTTTACTTTCATGAGAGGTATCTCTTACCTACAGTTAGTAGAAGCAATTGAAGAGTTAAAATTCCTAGTACTCAATTAGTCTATAGTTCAATGTTCCTACCCAGTCTTGACACTGATGGGCAATGCAGTATTTTTTTTTTCTTTTTGTCTTTTCCAGGGCTGCTCCCGCGGCATATGGAGGTTCCCAGGCTAGGGGTCTAATCGGAGCTGTAGCTGCCAGCCTACACCAGAGCCACAGCAACGCAGGATCCGAGCTGCATCTGTGACCTACACCACAGCTCACAGCAACGCTGGATCGTTAACCCACTGAGCAAGGCCAGGGATCGAACCCACAACCTCATGGTTCCTAGTTGGATTCATTAACTACTGAGCCACAACGGGAACTTTGGCAATGCAGTATTTTGGATAAGTTTATTTTCATTTAAAATCAAATTTAACAAAATTTTATGTTAATTACATTTTCCACCATGACTTTTAAAAAGTATAGGAACTGGAAGTTGGAGAGACCTGGTTCAAACACTTACACTACCCCTTATCAGTTATGTAACCTTTGCAAGTCATTTCTCTTTGCACCTTTGTTTCCTCTTCTATAAAAAACCCAAATATAAAACCAAAAATAAAAGAGGGCTCACACATGGCCTGATGATGACAGAGGATCATAAACTGAGGAGACTATCATAGGAATCAACTCCTATGTTTCTGAAGCCTAAAGTAAACATAAAAAAACCTCCCTACCTCAAAACACCATAAAAAACCACTTGCTTAAAGGAAATACCCAAAAAAGTAAAAGAGAAATGAACGGACCACTTCCTGGTCCCAAAGCTTACCGGAGTACACAGCACATGAGCAGCAGATGGGTGGGGACGTTAGCTGGATTGAGCATACTGGGTGTATCTGACTTCATACAGGCCAGGAAAGCACGCATCCTTCTGTTCTTGTCCTCAACTGCTTTGCCTAGCCAGAGCTTCTTGAGGTTTGGGCAAGTCCATTCACGAAATGTCAGTGCAGACACCAGCTCAGGGGTTTGAGGTGACTTCCCTTTATAGGCAGACCATTCTTTAAGGATCACTGAAGGAACTGTAAAACAGAAATTGAGGAAAACAGGATCTAGAGAATCTCTGAGCATTTCTGACAAAAGCCATCACACTTCAACATCTTCTAATTTTCTGTCAATATAATTTTTATTGTTAGTAGTAGTAAAAGCAGGAGTAGCAATTAGGTGCTTGGTATATGTTAAGTACTTTACATATAAATGTAAATCTAACTCTGCAGATCGAGCCTGAGACAGACGCATTATGACTATATTATCACAAAATGTGCTCATTTTGCAGATGAAAAAGTTCAATTGTCACACAGTTTTACTTTCACACAGCAGTACCCTGCTTATTCACAGGGGATATGTTCTAAGACCCCCACTGGATGCCTGAAACCATGGACAGTACCAAATACTGTATATACTACATTTTGTCCTATACATACATATCTATGATCAAGTTTAATTTATAAATTAGGTATGACAATAACTAATAATAAAATATAATAATTTTAACAATATACTGTAATAAAAGTTATGTGAATGTGGTCTCTTTTTCTCTGTAAATATCTTATTGTACAAATTTAATGCCTTTTCCATCTTAACTAAGCAATTATCATGTACTGTGTCCATAACTTCTGTAGTTCAATATATGACAACAAAACTAGTACAAATTTCTTTTTTTTTTTTCTTTGCAATTTCATAGATAAAAGACTTGCTCTTACTGTGGATCTTTTTGTCAGTATGGATCTCACCAACCTCAACATGTGATTTTTTTTTACTTTTCTTCCCCTATTAAGTAGAGAACTTTTGCCTTTTCACTTGAAAGAAGCACTTTATGGCTTCTCTTTGCCATATCTGAATCGCAAGCATCACTATTCTTGGGCCTGGGGCCATTATTAAGTAAATAAGGGTTAGCTGAACACAGCATTGCAATACTAAAACAGTCAATCTGATAAACTCCATGGCTAAAAGTGACTAATGGGCAGGATATGCTGGACAAAGGGATGATTCATGTTCTGGGTGGGAGGGAGCAGGACCACGTGAGATTTTACCACACCTACTCAAAACTGTGCAATTTAAAATGTATGAATTGTTTACTTCTGGAATTTTTCATTTAATGTTTTTGGATCATAGTTGACTCGAGGTTAACTGAAACTGTGGAAAGAGAAACTGAGGATAAGAGAGGACTACTGTACTTTAAATTCATTTTTATTTTATTTTATTTTATTTTATTTTATTTTATTTTTTTTGTCTTTTGTCTTTTGTTGTTGTTGTTGTTGTTGCTGTTTCTTGGGCCTCTCCCGCAGCATATGGAGGTTCCCAGGCTAGGGGTCCAATCGGAGCTGTAGCCACCGGCCTACGCCAGAGCCACAGCAACGCGGGATCCGAGCCGCGTCTGCAACCTACACCACAGCTCACGGCAACGCTGGATCGTTAACCCACTGAGCAAGGCCAGGGACCGAACCCGCAACCTCATGGTTCCTAGTCGGATTCGTTAACCACTGCGCCACGACGGGAACTCCTAAATTCATTTTTAAAGTAGATGTACCAGAGTAGGCAAGGAAAGAAGCCCAAGGAAGAATTACATGAATATCTGGCTTCATAACAGACTATAGGTCACTCCAAAAGACTTAAAAGAATATTACAAAATTCTCAAAAAAACCCCATCTTTTAGAGTTATCAAAGTGTAACAGACAAGGAAAACATGGATTCTGTCCACATCTAGTGTACCTCAGGCTTAAGCTATGTCCTTTTTAACTTAAGGCATCTACAATCAACTCTACTACCCAAGCTAGAAACCTGGGAGTCATCCTGGAGTCCTCACTGACCTTCACCTTCTACAGCTAGTTATTTCTAAGGTCCTGCTTATTCTACTGCCTTATCTGTCCCCTTTTCTTCATTACAACAAATAAGGTCCAGATTCAATTGCCATCATCTTTCACCTGGTAAGAGTCTCCAGACTGTTGTCCCTGCCCTCGTCCTGTCGAATCCCCCTCACACCTATGTTTTACAACCACTAGAGTGCTCCTTTTAAAATATATTTTAAATAATTATAGATTCTCAGGGAGTTGCAAAGATAGTAGACAGAGGTCCTGTGTATCTTTTACCTAGTTTTTACTTACTCATATCTAAAATGTTTATAATACAATATCAAAGCTAGGAAATTGACATTGGTACAACTGTGTGTATAGTTCTGTCATGTGTAGATTCATTTAACCACCACTGCAATCAAGGTACAGAACCATACCATCACCACAAAGATTTCCCCTGTGCTGTATTTTTATGGGCATACTCAATGCCCTCCAGCACCATTCTTAATCTCTGGCAACCATTAATCTGTTCTTTATCTCTACCATTTTGTCAATTTGAAAATTTATATAAGTTGAATCAGTATGCAACCTTTTGAGATTTTTTTTTTATATTGCTCAGTTTTGAGGGTTCTTTATATATTTTAATACTAGTCTAGATACGTGGTACTTGTTCACCTATGGACTTCCAACTGATCCAGTACTATTTGTTAAAAAGACTCTCCCTTCTCCAATGAAGTGCTTCTGCCACTTTGTCAAAAATCAGTTGGCTTTACCTTGTGAGGCTATTTCTGGGTTCCCTATTCTGTTCCATTGGTCTATGTGTCTATATCACTGCTAATACTACACAGACTTATTTACTGTAGATACATAATAAGTCTTGTAATCAAGTAGCGTGGCTGCTCCCAATTTATTATTCCTCCTCAAAACTATTTTAGCTATTTTTTAGTTCTATTGTTTTCCATATAAATATTAGAATAATCTTGTCTACATATACACAGAATCCTGCTGGGATTAGACAGTAATTTTTTTTAGCACTCAGTCTATAGGATTTTTTATTAAGCTATAGTTAATTTACAGTATTGTGTTAGTTTCAGGTGTATACCAAAGTGATTCATTTATAGTTATAAAACTATATATATAGTGTGTGTGTATGTGTGTGTATATATATATATATATATATATATATATACACACACACAAAGAATATATCATTCTTTTTCAGGTTCTTCTCCATTATAGATTATTATAAGATATTGAGTGTAGTTCCCTGTACTCTTATTTTAAAAAAATTTTATTATAGTTGATTTACAATGTTCTGTCAATTTCTTATGTACAGCAAAGTGACCTAGACATACATATATATATATATATATATACATTCTTTTTCTCACATTATTGTCCAACATGTTCCATCACAAGTCATTACATATAGTTCCCAGTGCTATACAGCAGGATCTCATCGCTTATCCACTCAAATGCAACAGTTTGCCTTTACTAACCCCAAACTCCCAGTCCATCCCACTCCCTTCCCTCTTTGGCAACCACAAGTCTGTTCTCCATATTCATGGATTTTTTTCTTTTCTATGGATAGGTTCATTTGTGCCATATATTAGATTCCAGATATAAGTGATATCATATGGTATTTGTCTTTGTCTGACTTACTTCATTTAGTGTGAGAGTCTCTAGTTCCATCTATGTTGCTGCAAATGGCATTGTTTTGTTCTTTTTTATGGCTGAGTAGTATTCCACTGTGTATATATACAACATCTTCTTAATCCATTCATCTGTCAATGGACATTTAAATTGTTTCCATATCTTGGCTATTGTGAATAGTGCTACAATGAACATAGGAATGCATGTACCTTTTTGTTTTTTGGGTTTTTTTTTTTTTTTTTTTCTTTTTAGGGCTGCACCCATGGCATATGGAGGTTCCCAGGCCAGGGGTCCAATCGGAGCTGTAGCCACCCGCCTACACCACAGCCACAGCAACATGCAATCTGAGCCGCATCTGCAACCTACACCACAGTTCATGGCAACGCCAGACCATTAACCCACTGAGCAAGGCCAGGGATCAAACCCGCCTCCTTATGGATGTGAGTCAGGTTTGTTAATCAATGAGCCATGACAGGAACTCTACATGTATCATTATGAATGAAAGTTTTGTCTGGATATATGCCCAGGAGTGGAATGGTGGGTCATATGGTAGTTCTATATTTAGTTTTCTGAGGTACCTCCATACGGTTTTCCAATTTACATTCCCAACAACAGTGTAGGAGGGTTCCCTCTTCTCCACACCCTCTCCAGGATTTGTTATTTGTAAACTTAGTAATGATAGCCATAAATGAAGGGAAGGTTCTTTTTTATGGCTGACTAGTATTCCATTGTGTATATACATCTTCCTAATCCAATCATCTGTCAATGGACATTTGGGTTGTTTCCATGTCTTGGCTATTGTGAATAGTGCAAACTATTTCTTTTGGAATGGATAAGCAATGAGATCCTGCTGTGTAGCACTGAGAACTATGTCTAGTCATTTATGATGGAGCATGATTATGCAAGAAAAAAGAATGTATACATGTATGTGTAACTGGGTCACCATGCTGTACAGTAGAAAAAAAATTGTATTGGGAAAATAACAATAAAAATTTTAATAAAAAAATGAAGGTAAAAAGATGCAACAGAGGTCTTGGAACTGCTAAAATGCCAACACCAGTAGACTGTGATAAGTTAGGTATATACAATGTAATACCTAGTAAATACACTGAAACAGCTTTACAAAGAGATACAGTCAAAACACTAAATGTAAAAATTGGATTTTCTAAAATATGTTCAGGTACTTCATAGGAAGGGAAGAATAAGAAAAGAGATATGAAAAACAGAGAAGAAACAGAAGCAAAAATAAAATGATAGACTTAAGACCTAACATGTCAATAATTGCATTAAATGTATGTGGTCTAACTTCAATTAAATACAGATTGACAGACTGGATTAAAAAGACATGATTTAGGAGTCCCCACTCTGTTGCAGTGGGTTAAGAATCTGACTGCAATGGCTTGGGTCCCTGTACAGGTGCAGGTTTGATCCCTGGCCCAGTGCAGTGGGCTAAAGGATCCAGTGTTGCCACAGCTATAACTCAGATTCAGTCCCTGGCCCAGGAACTCCCACATGGTTATAAAAAACCCCAAATGACAACAATAACAAAAGAAATTAGAAAATGTTAATATATATATTAACATTTATATATACATTTTAACATTTATATGTATACAAATATAAACATTTAACATTTATATATATAAATGTTATGTTAACTTTTTACAATTATATATATATATAAATGATATTAGGCTGAAAGTTAAAGAATGGATAATAATATACCATGAACACAATAATCAAAAGGTAGAAGGAGTGGCTATATTAATAGCATACTAAGTAGATGTAAGAGCAAAGAATTTGCCAGGGCCGGGGCAGAAAAGGTTCATTACAAAATGCTAAAAGGGTCAATCTACCAAGAAGATATAGCAATCCTAAATGTGTGTCACCAAATAACTGAGCCACAAAGTACATGATGCAAAAACTGACAGAAATGAAATGAGAAATACACAAACTCATAATGTTTTTGTTTTTTTGTCTTTTGTCCTTTTAGGGCCACACCAGCGGCATATGGATGCCCCCAGGCTAGGGGTCTAATTGGAGCTGTTACTGCTGGTCTACGCCAGAGCCAAAGCAATGCTAAATCCGAGCTGCGTTTGCAACCAACACCACAGCTCATGGCAACGCCAGATCCTTGACCCACTGAGCGAGGCCAGGGATCAAAGCCGCAACCTCATGGTTCCTATTCTATTCGGATTCGTTTCCACTGCGCCACGACAGGAACTCTCAAACTCACAATTATAATTAGAGATTTCGAACCCCCTCTCAATAATGGGTAGATCAACTATACAGAAAATTAGCAAGAATATAGAACTCAACAACACGATCAATGAACAGGATCTAATCAATTAGTATAGAACACACAAGAGCACAATACATGTTCCTTTCACATGCCCACAGAACTTGCCACGATAGATCATATGCTGGTCCATAAAACAAACCTTAATAAATTTAAAAGAAGTGAAATCTTACAGATTATACTTTCAGAACACTACAGAATCAAATAAGAAATTAACAACAGAAAGATAACAGGAAAATGTGTAAATACTTGGAAAATAACAGAAATTCTATATAATTAATGGGTCAAAGAAGTCTCAAGGAATAGAAATACATGGAACGAAATAAAAATACAAAACACTGAAATTTGTGAGATGAACTAAATAATTGCTGAGAAGGAATTTATAGCACTAAAGGCTCACATTTAGAAAAGAGGAAAGTCTTTAACTGATCATCTAATAAGAAGAGGAGAAAGCCAAACCTATAGCAAACCAAGGAAGAAAATAATAAGGATAAAATCAGAAATTAATGAAGTTGAAAAGAGAAAAATAGAGAAAAATCAATGAAATGAAAACCTTCTTCTTTGAAAAGAATGGTAAAATTGACAAAATCTAGCAAGACTGCAAGGAAAAGAGACAAAAGACATAAATTACTAATATCAAGAATAAGAGAGAATATCACCACAAAGCCTGTAGATATTAAAAGAATTGTATGTGGATAATGTAAACAACCCTGCACACATAAATTTTTTATACCAATTTTAATTTTTTCCGTTATAGCTGATTTACAGTGTTCTGTCGATTTTCTGCTGCACAGCAAGGTGACCCAGTCAGACATACATGTATACATTCTTTTTTTCTCACATTATCATGCTCCATCACAAGTGACCAGACATAGTTCCCAGTGCTATTCAGCAGGATCCCATTGCTTATCCATTCCAAAGGCTACAGTTTGCATCTGTTAACCCCAAATTCCCAGTCCCTTCTACTCTCTCCCCCTCCCTCTTGGCAACCACAAATCTGTTCTCCAGGTCCATGATTTTCTTTACTGTGGAAAGGTTCATTTGTGCCCTATGATAGATTCCAGATATAAGTGATATCATATGGTATTTGTTTTTCTCTTTCTGACCTACTTCACTCAGTATGAGAGTCTCTAGTTCCATCCACGTTGCTGCAAATGACATTATTTTGTTCCTTTTTACAGGTGAGTAGTATTCCACTGTGTATATGTACAACATCTTCTTAATCCAATTGTCAGTTGATGGACATTTAGGATGTTTCCATGTCTTGGCTATTGTGAATAGTGCTGCAATGAACATGTGGGTGCATGTATCTTTTTCAAGGGAAGTTTTGTCTGGGTATATGCCCAAGAGTGGGACTGCTGGGTCATGTGGTTGTTCTATGTATACTTTTCTAAGGTACCTCCATACTGTTTTCCATAGTGGCTGTACCAGTTTACATTCCCACCAACAGCCCACACACATAAATTTGACAACTTAGGCAAAATAGACCAATTTCTCAAAATATACATACTACCACATCACACCTAATATGAAATATATAATTTGATTAGCCCTATAAATTTTAATGAATCTGGCTCAATGGATAATAAGCAACGAGATCCTGCTGTATAGCACTGGGAAGTATATCTAGCTACTTTTGATGGAGAATGATAATGTGAGAAAAAGAATGTATACATGTATGTGTGACTGGGTCACCTTACTGTACAGTAGAAAATTGACAGAACACTGTAAACCAGGTATAATTGAAAAATCAAAAATCATTTAAAAAAAACCCAAACAAACCTGGTTCAACTGGTTTCACTGGAGAATTCTACCAAATGTTTAACAAAGAATTAACATCATTTCTACACAATACTTTCAGAAAATAGGTATAAACACTTCTGAACTCTTTCAATGGAGCCAGTATTACCTGGATACAAAAACTCAATAAAGACAGTATATAAAAACACTTCAAATTGATATTATTTATCAAGTTAAATATTAAAATTCTTAAAACATTAGTCAATATGGAGTTCCCTTGTGGTGCAGCAGGTTAAGAATCTGGCGTTGTCACTGCAGTGGCTTGGGTTGCTGCCATGGCACAGGTTAGATCCCTTCCACATGCTGCAGGTGTGGCCAAAAAAAATTTAGTCAATAGAATTCAGCAATTTGTAAAAAGGATTATACACCATGGCCAACCAACTAGAGTTTATTCCATTGTTGCAAGGCTGGTTCAATATCTGAAAAAAAATCAATCAATATACTCTACCATATAAACAGGCTAAAGAAGAAAAATAATATGATCATTTCAGTGGATGTAGAAAAACATTTGATGAAATTTAACAATCATTCATGATTTTGGAAAAAACTCTGAAAACTAGCAATAGAAGGAAATTTCACCTTGATAAAGAATATTAACAAAAAACCTCCTGCTAACACTGCACTTAATGGTGAAAGACTGAATCTTTTTTCTCTTAAAATCAGAAACGAGGCTAGGATGTCTAGCCAGTGTAGGAAGGCGCGAAAACAAAATAGAAGGCATACAGATCAGAAGGAAGAAACAAACTTGATCCTAATTGCAGATGACATACATTCCATGCAGAAAATTACAAGAATTGTAAAACAAAACTCCTAGAAACGGTGAGCTAAAGACTAGGATACAAAATTTAAACAGAAATTAATTATATTTCATTTTTTATTGATATATAATAGACTTACAGTGTTCTATTAGTTTCAACAGAGTGACTTGATATTTTTATACATTACCAAATGACCACTATGATAAGTCCAGTTACCAAAATCTGTCACAGTACAAAGGTATTCCAATATTATTGACTATATTCCATATGCTGTATACTAGATTCCCATGACTTATTATTTTATTTCATTTATTTTTTTGGTTGTTTGCTTTTTGAGGGCCGCACCCTCGGCTTATGTAAGTTCCCAGGCTAGGGGTCGAATCAGAGATATAGTTGCTGGCCTACACCACTGCCACAGCAACACCAGATCCGAGCAGCATCTGTGACCTATACCACAGCTCAGGGCAACGCCAGATCCTTAACCCACTGAGCAAGGCCAGGATTGAACCCACATCCTCATGGATAGTAGTCGGATTCGTTTCCACTGAGCCACGACAGGAACTCCCATGACTTATTTATTTTATAACTGGAAGTTTGTACCTCTTAATCTCCCTCACCTATTTCACTCATCCCCACACACTCCTCCCTCTGGCAACCACTTGTTTGTTCTCTATATGGTGAGCTTCTTTCTGGTTTGTTCTACTCATTCATTTATTATCTATTTTCCACATATAACTGAAATCATACAGTAATTGTCTTTCTCTGTCTGCCTTATTTCACTTAGCATAATGCCTTCTAGGTCCATCCACATTGTCGCAAGTAGTAAGATTTCATTCCATTTTATGGCTAACATTCCATTGTATGTATATGTATGTATATATATATGAATATATATAATTTCTTTCTCCGTTTATCTGTCAATGAACACATGTATTTTCTATATCTTGGCTATTGTAAAAATGCTGCAGTGTACATAGGGAGGCATTTATCTCTTCAAATTAATGTTCTTGATTTCCCAGCTAAATATTCAAATGTGGAATTGCTGGTATCACAAGTTGGTTCTCCTTTTAATTTTTTGAAGAATCACCGAACTGTTTTCCATACTGGTTGCACCAATTTACATTCCCACCAACAATGCACAAGGGTTCCCTTTTCCCCACATCCTTGCCACTATCTGCTATTTATTGTCTTTTTGATACTAGGCATCTTGAAAGGTGTGGGGTGATATCTCATTGTGGTTTTGATTTGTATTTCCCTGATGATTAGTGATGTTGAGCATTTTTTCACATGCCTGTTGACCACCTGTGTGTCTTCTTTCGAAGAGTGTCTATTCGGATCCTTTATTTAATTAGTTTGTATTTGACGTGGATTGTGTGAGTTCTTTGCGTATTTTGGACATTAACCCATTGTTTGATATATCATTTGCAAATATCTTCTCTGATTCAGTAGGCAGCCTTCTTATTCTGTTGATAGTATCATACATGGTGCAAAGAGATTTTAGTTTGAGGCATTCCAATGTTTGATTGTTTGTTTGTTTATATTGGCCATGCTCGTGGCATGAGGAAGTTCCCAGGCCAGGAATTGAACCTGCACCACAGCAGTGACAATGCCAGATCCTTAACCAGCTAGGCCACCAGGGAACTCTCCCATTTGTTTATTTTTGCTTTTGTTTTCCTTGCCAGAGGAGACATACCAAAAAATATATTGCTAAGACTGATGTCAAAGAGCATACTACGTAGGTTTTCATTGAGAAGTTTTACGGTTTCAAGTCTTACATTTAACTCTTTAATCCTTTGCATGTAGCTATCCAATTTACTCAACAGCATTTATTGAAGAAGCTATCTTTTCCCTGTTACATATTCTTGCCTCCTTTCTCATAGATAAATTACCGATATAAGTGTGGGTTCATTTATGGGCTATTGATCTATATATCTGTTTTTGTGCCAGTAGCATACTACTTTGATTACTGTATATTTGTAGTACAGTTTGAAATTAAGGACTGTTTTGTTCTTATTTTAACTATTGATGTTGTATTATTCTCAGCCATACAGCAAGGTGATTCAGTTATACATATATATTGTTTTGTAGATTACTTTCCATTATAGGTTACTATAAGATATTGAATATAGTTCACTGTGGTATTCAGTAGGACCTTGTTGTTCACCTATTTTATTTATAGTAGTGCGTATCTGTTAATCTCAAACTCTTTTTTTTTAATTTTTATTTTTTTCTTTTTAGAGCCACACCCATGGCATATGGAGGTTCCCAGGACATGGGTCGAATCAGACCTACAGCTGCTGGCCTGTGCCACAGCCACAGCCACAGCAACAAACACATCTGCAAACTATACCACAGCTCACGGCAACACCAGATCCTTAACCCACTGAATTGAGGCCTGGGATCAAGCCCACAACCTCATGATTCCTAGTTGGATTCGTTTCTGCTGCGCCACAACGGGAACTCCATGTTTATCACAAACTCTTAATTTATCCCCATCCCTTTCCCCTTTGGTAACCCTAAGTTTGTTTTCTATGTCTGTGAGTCTGTTTCTGTTTTACAAATAAGTTCATTTCTATAAACTTTTGATTCCACATGTGATATCATATGATATTTGTCTTCTTCTGACTTACAAAGATTATTATGATAATCTCAAGTCCATTCATGTTGCTGAAAATGACATTATTTCATTCTTCTTTGTGGCCAAGTAACATTCCATTATATATATAAATATATATACACCGTATCTCCTTTATCCATTCATCTGTTGACGGACATTTAGGCTGCTTCCACATCTTAGCTATTGCGAATAGTGCTGCTATGAATTTTGCTGTGCATTTATGTATCTTTTTCAATTAGAATCATCATCTTTTCTGGATATATACCCAGGAGTGGGACTGCTGCATATGGTAGCTCTGTTTTAGTTTTTAAAAGGAAACTCCAGTTGTTCCCCATGTTCTTCTGTTTTTAAGATTGTTTTGGCTATTTGGGGGTCTTTTGTGTTTTCATATACATTTTAGGATTGTTTATTATATCTCTGTGAAAAAAAATACTACTGTTATTTTGATAGAGATTGCATTAAATCTGGAAATTGCCTTATGGTCTGTTTAACAATATTTCTTCCATTCCATGAGCACCATATAGCTTTTTGTCTGTGTCATCTTAAATTTTTTCATCAAAGTCTTGTAATTTCCCAAGTATGGGTTTTTAGCACCTTGGTTAGATTTATCCCAAGGTATTTTGGTCTTTTTAATTCAATTGTTGGGAGGGTTTTTTTTTTTTAATCACTGATTCAATTTCATTACTGGTAACTGGTCTATTCGTGTTTTCTATTTCTTCCTGATTCAGTCTTGGGAGATTGTACATTTTTTAGGAATTTGTACATTTCTTCTAGGCTGTCCAATTTATTGGTGCATAATTTTCTACAGGAATCTCTTATGATCCTTTGCATTTCTGTGGTGTTGGTTGTATCCTCTCCTTTCTCATTTCTGATTTTATTGATTTAGACCCTCCCTTTTTTCCTGATGAGTCTGGCTAAAGGTTTACTAATTTTATCATTTCAAAGAACAAGGTATTAGTTTCACTCATCTTTTCCATTTTTAAAATTCTCCATGGCATTTATTTCTGTTCTGACCTTTACAATTCCTTTCCTTCTACTAACTTTGGGTTTTATCTGTTCTTCTTTCTCTAGTCGCTTTTACTAACTTTAGGTTTTATCTGTTCTTCTATCTCTGGTCACTTTAGGTAAAAAGTTAGGGTTTTTTTGAGTTTCCTTATTTCCTGAGGTAGGAATGCATCTCTATAAACTTTCCTCTTTGAACTGCTTTTGCTGCATCCCACCAAACAATGATTCTGGATCACTGTTTCTATTTGCATTTGTCTCCAGGTATTGATTTTCTTTTGAATTCTTCAGGGACCAACTGGTTGTTTAGCAGCATATTGTTTAGCCTCCATATGTTGGGGGGTTGTGTAGGGTTTTCTTCTTTTAGTTGATTTCTAGTTTCATATCATTCTGATTGGAAAAGACATTTGATATGATTTTGATCTTCTTAAACTTACTGTGATTTGTTTTGTGGCTCAGCATGTGATCTATTATAGAGAATGTTTCATGTGCACTGGAAAAAATGTGCATTCTGCTGCTAAGGGATGGAACTCCTATATATGTACTAAGTCCATTTGGATTAATGTGTCAATTAAGGCCAGTGTTTCATTGATTTTCTGTCTGGGTGATCCATTCATTGATGTAAGTGGGGTGTTAAGTCCCCTAATATTATTGTGTTAATATCAATTTCTCCCTTTATGTCTTTAATATTTGCTTGTGTATTTAGCTGCTCCTATGTTGGCTGCATATATATTTATAATTTCTGTATCTTCTTGGATTGATCCTTTGATCATTATGTGATGTCCTTTTTTGTCTCTTGTCTTGCAGCTGGTGTTGGTAGGCTAACTGGTGGGGCTGGGGCCCAGGGGATCCAGGGCCTGATGTCTACCCACTGGTGGATGAGGCCAGGTCCCAGTGTTTTTGAGTTGGTGTTGGCCTGCAGGTGAATGGCCCTGGGTCCTGGGGTGGCTGGGAGCTCAGTACAGCAGCTAGCCTACTGGAGGGTGGGTCCATGTCCCTGCCCAGCTTGGTGCCAGGCTTGGAATGTCCCAGGACTGGTACTGATTGGTTTATGGGTGTGGTCAGGTCTGGGCACTAATAAGCTAAAGGGAAGTTTCCAGGACCAATATCCCCATGGTACGATGAGCTGCCAGAAACAGCTGGTGCCAGCTTCTACAGCTCCAGGGTGGGTTTCAATTGCCTCTTGTCTCTCTGGGAGGCTCTCCAAGTCAGCACTTGCTCGGACTCAGTCTCCTTTCAAATTACTGTGTTGGCTCTGGGTCTTGGAGCATGTGAGACTTTGTGAATATCCTTTAAAAGTGGAGCCTCTATATTGCTCAGTCCTCTGGCTCTCCCATAAGTAAGCTCCACTGGTCTTCAAAGCCAAATGTTCTGGGGGCTCATTTTCCTGGTGCAGAAATCCAGGGCTGGCAAGCCCAATGCAGGGTTCAAACCTCTCACTCCTTGGGGACAGCCTCTGAAATCATAATTATCCTCCCATTTGTGGGTCAACCACCCAGGAGTACAAGTCTTGACTATACTATAACTCCACCCTTCCTAAACTCTCTTATTGTGATTCCTTCTTTATATCTTTAACTTTTGAACTTTTCTGCTAGTCTTCAGGTCTCTCATGGATGGTTGATCTCTAAATATTTACAATTTTTTGTGCCAGTGGGAGGAAGTGAGCTCTGGGTCTTCCTACTCCACCATCTTGGTCCTTTCTTTTGACCCTTGAAAATGTTGTGGCAGAAGGAACTCTATGATAAAAAAAACATCAGCTTTTATTTGTATTATTTTCCTCTATAGGTAAAGCATCATTTCTCTCTGGCTGCTTTCAAGAATTTTTCTGTCTTTAGACCAACAAGGGCTTAATTTTTAAAATATACAAATAGCTCATGCAGCTCAATGTCAAAAAACCAAACAACCCAATCAAAAAATGGGCAGAAGACCTAAACAGACATTTCCTTGAAGAAGACATACAGATGCCCAATAGGCACATGAAAAGATACTCAACATCTTTTAGAAAAATGTAAATCAAAGCTACAATGAGGTATCACCTAATACTATTCCGACGATAGTTGGAACAGCTATCATCAAAAAGTCTACAAACAGGAGTTCCCTTTGTGGTTCAGTGGTAACAAACCCAACTAGTGTCCATGAGAATGCGGGCTCCATCCCTGGCCCTGCTGAGTGGGTTAAGGATCCGGTGTTGCCATGAGCTGCAGTGTAGGTCGCAGATGTGGCTCATATCCTGCATTGCTGTGGCTGTGGCATAAGCCAGAGGCTGCAGCTCCAATTCAACCCCTAGCCTGGGAACTTCCATATCTCATGGATGTGGCCCTAAAAAGACAAAAAAAAAAAAACAGTCTACAGATAATATTTTTATTTTTTTTTTGTCTTTTTGCTATTTCTTTGGGCCGCTCCCGCGGCATATGGAGGTTCCCAGGCTAGGGGTTGAATCGGAGCTGTAGCCACCGGCCTATGCCAGAGCCAAAGCTACGCGGGATCCGAGCCGCATCTGCAACCTACACCACAGCTCACGGCAACGCCGGATCGTTAACCCACTGAGCAGGGGCAGGGACCGAACCCGCAACCTCGTGGTTCCTAGTCGGATTCGTTAACCACTGCGCCACGACGGGAACTCCACTGCGCCACGACGGGAACTCCGTCTACAGATAATAAATGCTGGAGAGGGTGTGAAGAAAAGGGAACTCTCCTACACTGTTGGTGGGAATGTAAATCGGCACAGTCACTATAGAAAACAGTATGGAGGTTCCTTAAAAAACTAAAAATAGAGCTACCATATGATCCTACAATCCTACTCCTGAGTATATATCTGGAAAAGATGAAAACTCTTATTCAAAAAGATATGTATGCCCCAATGGTCATAGCAGCACTGTTCACAATAGCCAAGACATGGAAGCAATCTAAATGTCTATCAACAGAGGAATGTATAAAGATGAGGTACATATACACAATGGAATATTACTTGGCTATTAAAAAACAATGAAATAATGTTATCTGCAGCAACATGAATGGACTTAAGAGATTATCACAGTAAGTGAAATAAGCCAGACAGATAAAAACGAGTATCACATCATATCACTTATATGTGGAATCTAAAAAAATTATACAAATGAACTTATTTATAAAACACAGACTTTGAAAACAAACTTATGGTTACCAAGGGGAAAGGGGAGATAAATCAGGAATTTTGGATTAACAGATACACACTATATATAAAAAAGATAGCCAACAAGGACCTACTATATAGCACAGGGAACTATATTCAATATATTGTAATAATCTATAATGGAAAATAATCTAAAGAGAATATATATGTATGCATGTATATACATACATATACGTATGTATGTATAACTGAATCACTTTGCTATATACCTGAAACTAGCATACATTGTACATGAAGTATACTTCAATTAAAAAAAGTTTTCTGAGTGTTTCCAGTCTGGCTCAGCATGTTAAAAACGCAACATAGTGAGTGTCCTTGAGGATGTGGGTTCAATTCCTGGTCTCTCTCGGTGGGTTAAGGATCTGGTGTTTCCACAAGCTGCTGCCTAGGTCGCAGATGTAGCTCAGACCTGGCGTTGGTGAGGCTGTGGCATAGGCCAGCAGCTTCAGTTCTAATTTGACCCCTAGCCTGGGAACTTCCATATGCCACAGGTTCAGGAGTAAAAATAAAATGAAATAAATAAATAAATAATTTTTTGTCTTTAGCTTTTGAAGGTTTGACTGTAATGTATCTTGGCACGGATTTCTTTGAGTTTATACTGTTTATATTCACTCAGTTTCTTGAATCTGTAGGCTTATGTTTTTTCCAAATTTGGGAATACTTCAGTTATATCTTTGAGCACTTTTGCAGCCCTACCCTCTATCTCTCCCTCTTTCTGAGACTCTGATTGACACAAATATTAGAGCTTTTGTTATAGTTCCACTTACCCCTGGTCATTTTTTCAGACTATTTTCTCTGTCCTATCCAGATTAGATAATTTCTATTATTCTTTCTCCACATTCACTGATTATTTTCTGTTGTTTCAATCTGCAGTTTAACCCATCTATTGAGTATTTTATTTCACTTATTTTATTTTTTAGTTCTTAATTTCCATTTGTTCTTCTTTATATATTATATCTCTTTGCTAAGACTTCTATTTTTAATTTGTACCAAGAATGTTCAGAATTATTTGTCAAAGCATTTCAATGATGACTGCTTTGAAATCCTTGTCAGGTAATTCAATCATTTTTCTTATCAATGATATCACCTGTAGATTTTCTTTCCTCAGTCCATTTACCATCTCAGTTAAAATCTTCCTGGGTCTGGTGTAATGAAGCAATGCCAAGTAATTATGTTGCAAGCCACATGGGAAGTCCCTTGGTGTAATGAAGGATTTTTAATTTAAATCTTGATATTTTGAGTATTGTTTTAAGAGGCTCTGGGTCTTATTTAAATTTTATGTTTTAGCAGTTCTTTTATGACACCACTCTGATGGGTGAAGGAGAATGTATCTCATTACTGTCAAGTGGGAGTAGAAGTCCTGGCTCCCCACCTGGCTTTGTCTGACACCTCCAAAGCAGGAGCAGGTGGCACACCTTGTTACAGTCTGGCAAGCGTAAAGTCTAGATTCTTCATTTGGCCTTTGCTGGTGGGGATAGGAGTGGGCTACAGTTTTTCTCCAGTGTTGAGAGCAGGCTTTTCTTGGTCTGTACATGTTGGTGTTTCTGGGCTGCCAGCTTGTCCTGAACCCAGTCTGGGATGTATATATATATATATATAAATATAAATATATATATATATTTTATCTGCCCACAGCATGTAGAAGTTCCCTGGCCTGGAATCAAACCCATGCCATAGCAGCCACCCAAACTGCTGCAGTGACAACGCTGGATTTTTTTTTTTTTTTGTCTTTTTGCTATTTCTTGGGCCGCTCCCACAGCATATGGAGGTTCCCAGGCTAGGGGTCCAATCGGAGCTGTAGCCACCGGCCTACACCAGAGCCACAGCAACGCGGGATCCGAGCCGTGTCTGCAACCTACATGACAGCTCACGGCAACGCTGGACCCTTAACCCAATGAGCAAGGCCAGGGACCGAACCCGCAACCTCATGGTTCCTAGTCGGATTCGTTAACCACTGTGCCACGACAGAAACTCCCCAGTCTGGGATATATTAAGGCACAAAGAAAGCCCAGGGAACTTACTACTGCATCATTCCTTGGATCCCAAGGTCCTTAGCCAGACTGTTACCTTCTCTTCACATTATAGAGTATATTGGGCTTGTCTGATATATAACATCCTATGCTTTTACTTTTATTTAGCAGAAGAATACGGAAAATTATAGCTACTCCATCTTCCCAGAAGCAGAAATCCAGCTGTTTTTTTTTCTTTTTACTGCTATATCTACAGCACATGGAAGTTCCCACTCTGACAGGTGGTTCCTTTGAACACACTAATTTGACCATATCACTCTGCAGCTTAAAACATCTCAATGGCTCCAACCACTTACATGATCAGATTCCAAAGCAAAAACCTCACTGAGGAGGAGAGTTTGCATCAGGTACACCTCTATATTCCCAAAGCCCAGCATGGTTCTTATAAGTAGTGATCACCCTGAATGCTTAATGATTAAAGAATTGGGGCTTAAGTTAATGCATTTCCCACACCGATATGTATTCTTGTGTATTATGTACTTTCTCAAAGACTGTTCCAAAGCCAAAAGCATGATGTGCTTGCAGATATTTTTGCTGAGTCAAAACTCTAGTCAACAATAGAACCAGAACTTACCTTCTATAGGCAGCCGCCGCCGTATGGCCAGGCGTTCCATTTTACGCTGTGTCTCTGCCAGACTGAAAAGGACCCCATATACATACTGACGAGCTGACCGGAACAGGAGAGCAGCTGGAGGCAGCTCCATGTTACACTCATCCTCAATACATACAGGGATCTTAATCTCACCCTAAGAATAAAATGGTTCAGGGGAATGAAGAAAATGAGTTACCTTAAGGTTCAGAATTAAGCTGAGAAGAACCATTAACAAATTGTAGTCTAACTATTTAATTTACTACTTACATTTAGACAGAATTTCATACTAAAAAGAAGCTATAGCAAACCGAGCTGACCATAGCCACCTATAAAGCTATATTCCATTTTTTTTGGCCACGCCCATGGCATATGGAAGTTCTTGGGCCAGGGATCAAATTTTCAGTACAGCACTGACCCAAATCACTGCAGTGTCAGTGCTGGATCCTTAACCCTCTGTGCCGCTACAGAACTCTTATATTCCACTTTTAAAGTCTCTGCTAGGATTGACTAAAGCTGAATAATGGAGAAAATTCATCTTAGACATTTTTCTGGGGGATGGATTTGTATGGTAAGACTGGAGGAAGTGAATAGCTTTCGGAGAAGTAGAAGAGGTAAAGAATAAGTGCATAATGCCTCTTTTTAGAGTGTGTCCATCCATCCCTAGACCAGAGTCCATACACTTGGTGCATTACTTCTTCGAAATCTTAGCATTACACCTCTTCCAGGCCTCATTTACTGCACATTCCCATCTGGTGCTGGTCTCACTTAACCAGAGACTGTTAATACAATGAGGGCCCTGGAACACTTGGTACCCTCTGAGTCCCATTCACATACCAATGATTAGAATTTTCTTTGGTAACTTACAGTCCTAGGACATGTGAAGTACAGTGTTGAGAGCAGGGAGGTAGGTGTTGAGGTACTCTCTCACCTTAGTGAGAACATGGTAGATATATGGGTACATAAGACCCCTTCGATGTCTATGTTCAGCAACCCGCAAGACTTCTGGAGCTACCGGAGGTAAGGGTGGAATGGTGATATCCATGTGGTTCCTCGTAGACATAGAGAGCAGAGATGGGATGTGGGGCTCACCATCACCCAGGCTGGCATCGGAAACTCCAGCATCAATGGGCTGCACCCAGGAGCCCCTGTCACCATTTGGATCCTCCCATCCAGGCTGTTGCTGAAGTGTTTCTGTGATGTGACTAAAAGGTTTAAAAGATAATGTAGATGAAAGAAAGGTTGTTGATAAAGACATTCCAACTCAAGATGTCTTTCTGATTCCAAGGAATCTAACAAGGAAGCCAGGACAATGGGTTAGTATTGGATCAGATACATTCTCTCTCAGTGGCCATCACTACCCTCCTGGTTTCTTCCATTTGATACAAATCAAAACAATCAAAAGTCATGGGAATGATAATGCATCCTTTATACCTTATAAGAGGTCAACTTTAGAGTCTACTTACGTTCGAAGGAAATAATTACAATTGAAAACTCAAAGCAGCTCTGTCTCTCGGGAATAATCTGCTTGGAGGAATAATCTAAGAACAAGTGAACTTATACAAAGTCCCACTGTTTCAATTCTCAGAATCCTAAGCAATATAACTGTATACTCAACTGTCCTAATATGTAACTCTGTAGTCTTTTCAATTTTTTTTTTTTACATTCAATCTACTCCCCCTCACAAATTGAGAGATGACAACTGTGATACATAGCACATCTATACCAGGGCTTCTCTAACCAGCTGGGTATCTGAAAATTACCACAGAGTCCAAATGAGCATGAAGTGGCCAAGCATAGGGAGAGTTTTATTACTTAAGAGCAAAGAATCACAGAGAAAAACCAGGAATATATACTTTCCCACATTCCCTACCAAGGTTACCAGCAAAAGAATACAGATGCTTTCAGAAGTCTGTTCCCTGAGGTGCCTACACAGATACTTACTCAGAGCTGGCTCCATTTGGCTCATCACCATCAGAGGAAGAGGAGTGGGAAGAGTCTGGTCCCAAAGGAGGTGAGGATTTGGAAGTCAGGTAATTGGGAAACTGGGATGCAGAGGAATCATAAGAGACAGCCCAATTGGCAAAGGGGCTGTCCTGCAGCATGGAATCCTCAGAAAAAGCATGGGATTCCCCCAAAGCATGGGGGGAGAAGAGAAGAGAGGAGCTGGGTCCCACTGGGAATGGTGGTGGATATTTCATTTTCTGGGGCACGTGATGAGAGAACTAAAGGACAAAAACAGACAGAAAAGCTATTTATTTAACATTTTACCAGGCTCCAAGATGGTTCCCCCAGAAGGTGTGACATAGTGGCTGATGCCAGTAGTTGGAATTGTTGGGATATAAAGAACCTACTGAGAATGACTAATTCTAACAGTGCTGTATGGACAGAATACTCCAAAGGCAGGACAATGGACAAATCTATGTCTCTTAGAACCATTCTTCAGACATTAGCTAATCTGCTTTCACAATGCCCTAGTGGTTACTGATTTGGATGTTTTCTTTACAGAGTTTGGCAGCCTCAAGTTGAGAATGTGACATAGGTATACACAGCTTTGACATTCTGATAATACTGAATCACTCTAACTCCTTAACTCGGATTGTTAAAATTGGGAAACAATCTGAGTCTAATGCTATCAAATGGTCTCAAGTTTCTTAAAAGATACTTACCACTGGTTTTCCAGCAGAGATAGTACCCATTTGATTTCGCGGAAGGGGAGGATTTCCAAGCCGATTATTCCGAAAGCCTGAAGCAAAGAGAAAAGGCTATACTTTAGTGAATCCTAATAATTCTACCCTGTTACATTCTGCTAACCCCGTATCACCTGAGAACTTATTATTAATAAATAAGTTACAATTTATTGAATAGCTACTATGTGCCAGGCCAGGACCTTTACAAAAATTATTTCCTCTGATAACAACCCTATTAAGGACGTATCATGAGCTACATTTCAAAAGTGACTTGCCAAGATCACACAGCTAGTACACAGCAGAGGTAGAATTCAAACTCAGGCCCGACCCCACAGACAGGGCTATTTTATATATACCAGGCCACAACGGAGAGTAGCACCAGAAGAAGCCCAAGCTAAGGAAATGGCGTTGGATCCCACCTATAAATTCAAGAAATGAGGCTCCTGTCATGTCACTTCTCTTATTACATGGAAATCGAAGGGAGAAAGTCTATCAAATAGGAATGACTTTTTTTGTTTGTTTGTTTTTTTAGGGCCACACCTGTGGTATATGGATGTTCCCAAGCTAGGGGTCAAATAGGAGCTACAGCTGCTGGCCTACACCACAGCCACAGCGACGTGGGATCTGAGCCGCATCTATGACCTACACCACAGCTCATGGCAATGTTGGATCCTTTAACCCAAAGATCAAGGCCAGGGATCGAACCCACATCCTCATGGATACTAGTTGGGTTCCTAACCTGCTGAGCCATGACTGCAACTCCAGGAATGACTTCTAAGAGGGTGCAATACAAATAAATAATTCCACTCTGTCCCAGGAATTCCTGAGGGACTAACTCAGTTTCCTCTACAGACAGAGCACCTCATGATCAGATGGAAGCCTTACCTAGAAAGGAGGAGGGACCCACTGGCAGCGAAGAGAGTTTGGTTGTGACTGAATAGTACTCAACTGCTTTCTTGAATCGTTCTATTTTATCTTCTGTCCTGGACTGGATGTTGGAACATCAGATGTTCAGAAGAAGAAATAACATGAGAGTGTCTTTTTCATGCAATTTATAATTTGAGAGTCAAAACAGTAGCAGAAATCAAATGTTTAAAGAAACCCAAGAGAGCAATTATTCATGTTGCCGAAAAGATTAGATAAGGAGAGAGCATTATAGAACATAAAAGCTGGAATACTTCAAAAAATAGTTTCAAAATAAACTTTACTTACATTTTGTGTTATTCTAAAATGGTCACATGATTATTAGAAAAATATATAAAGATAGGAAAAAAAAAACTACACTGTATCATCACCCAAAGATATTTTGGTGTTTCCTTCCACTAATTATTAAAATACATTTTTTAATATAATGATTTTTATTTTTTTTTAATGGCTGCACCTGTAGTATGAGAAAGTTCTCAGGCCATGGATTGAATCTGAGCTGCAACTGTGACCTACTCCACAGCTGTGGCAATGCCAGACCCTCTTACCCACTGCACAAAGCCAGAGATGGAATTGCTCCTCTGCGCAACCCAAGCTGCTGCAATTGGATTCTTAACTGACTTCTTGCCACAGCAAGAACTCCAAAACAATTTTTTTGTTGTTGAAGTATAGCTGGTCTATTTTAATGCACATATTTTTTCTATAGTTGATACCATACTCTGTGTGCAATCTGATATTTTGCTTTTATTATACAACAAGATGATTTTGAATGGATGAATATTTTATCATTATAAATGTATCACAAATTACATAACTACTTATCTAATACCTGACATTTTGGTCATTTCTCACATTTGGGTATTTTAAGTTACATGGCAAAGAATATATATACACATACATATATATATGTATATATATTATGTAGATATATATAAGATTTTTCTGGATTTCAGATTATGTCCTTAAGAAAATATCCCAAAAGTGGAATTGGTGGTTAAAAACATATATTAAAACCAAAAGCACTTAAACATATACAAAAACCATGATGTGAAATCACTATACAACTACCAGAAGGGCTAAAATTGAAAATTATAAACATATAGATAGCACTGGCAAGGATATGAAGTAACTAGAATTCCAATACATTCCTGCTGGGAATGTATATTGGTACGTTTGGGACAACAGTTTGGCAGTTTCTTATAAAGCTAAACATATGTTTGCCATATGCCACAGCAATCCTACTCCTAAGTATTTACCCAGGGGAAATAAGTACATATGTCCACCAAAAGAAATGAACAAGAATACTAATAACACCTTTATTTAACAATACCAAAGTGGAAATAACTCAAATGCACATCAACAGAAAAATGGATAAATTATGGTAAACTCACTTAATAAAAACTATATAGTAATAAAGAACAAAGTACTGATATATGCAACAATATGGGCTAATCTCAGACATAATACTGAATGAAGGAGAAAACACACAAGAGAGCACATATAAAGTTCAAGCAGAAGTAAAACTTAGCTATAGCAAAAGAAGTAAAAATGCTATTTCTCTCTGTGGGGTTGGGGCTGACTGAGAAGGGTGTTTTCCTTATCAAGACTTTTCCAATGTAGTTTTAAAATCCTCTCAATATAATTTATGACCTTCATAATATTTCATCAAAAATAATAGAAAATATTAAAGTCATTTCTAATTTCTCATTATAAATAATGCTCTGATAAGCATATTTTTATGTAATCTACTGAGTTATTTCATAGGTTATATAGGTCAAAGGATATGGTCAGTTTCATAGACTCTTGACATAGGATACTAAATCTCTTTTCAAAACAGATGTCTCAAGTTATAATCTCATCATCAATGCACGAGTGCCCAATTTACCATGTAGACCCAGTGTTGAATATTTTCTATAAAACTATCCCCTAATTATAAAAAACACTTGGTTTTTCAATAGGAAATTTAAAAGATACAATCAAAAAAGAAAAATCTTAAACATGTATAATCTTATCTCTCAGAGCTTATAATTACTAACACTCTAGGATTTATTTGTAAGCATAGCAGGTACACAAACAGAAATCAAGATCTCCAGGTTCTCCAGCATCACTTAGAAACAAAATCACTCTCCTTTTTCAAAATTTGGACTTAATATAATTTTTTAAAAAGGGTTCCACATCTAAAAAATGTTTTCAAATTACTGACTTCCAGAATGACATATGAATAATATTCCATTGTATTAATTTTCCATTATTTATATATTTAGTTATTTCCCTATTATATTTAAGAACACATAAAATAGCTGAATACAATCTCCTAAGACATACAAGCCATACATAGAATATTTCTTAATATCTCTTACTCTGTACCCATTCCCATCCCCCAAACTGACCACTGATACCAGTTTGGTATATGTTCTGTCATAATTTTTGCTGTGTTTTTTACACACATATATATGTACACCATTATGGTTTTTGCATTTTTGATGTAAGGGGAATCATATATCATCATACTATTTTTCAAATTGCTTTTTGCGCTTAACAATATACCTTGTAAACTGCTGTATGTCAGTGAGTATAGATCTATAGCCCAATCCCCTGAGATACTGACTTGTGTGTACTTCCTTCTGTGTTCTGTTCTGTGCCATAAAAGGCAAACATTTTGTTCTCTTTCAAGGGGAACCAATTCTAAAATCAAAACCTTCCTTTCACGAAAACATTGCTTTTACTTTGTTGTACTTATTTATGTGCTTCTACCTCCCCATTTAACCTCAAGTCTGTGACGACAAAGAATGGTTTATTCACATGTATATCCTAGTGTCTAACTTGGGACCTCATCTATAGAAGTTCGTTCAGTGTAGCATATATGATCATATTTAATTAAGTCCTATCTTCTTCTTTTATAGATCCAGAGAGGGCTATAAGCAGCAGAATAGAACCTTATACTTTGACACTATTACCTAGCAGTTTTTGTATGTTTGTTTAAAAGAGCTCTCATAATTGTATAATTGTTTTAAATGTTTGTGAAACTTATATAGCAACAATGGAAAAATAGTTTAAGACATAATGTTAAGTGGGAAAAGCAGGTTAAAGATGTTTACACTGAGATGACTACCACATCAAAACATACATATAAAGAGGACTAGGAAATACTGTAAAACATTTAAGGGGGAATTAGGACAGAAGTCTCTACTAAAAATATTTGTTTTGGCATTCCCATTGTGACACAGGGGAAATGAATATGACTAGTATCCATGAGGATGCAGGTTCAATCCCTGGCCTTTCTCAGTGGGTCGGGGATCTGGTGTTGCCGTGAGCCATGGTGTAGGTCGCAGATGCCACTCAGATCTCGTGTTGCTGTGGCTGTGGTATAGGCCAGCAGCTGTAGCTCCGATTTGACCCCTAGCCTGTGAACTTCAACATGCCTTGGGTGCAGCCCTAAAAGGCAAAAAAAAAAAAAAAAAAAAAAAGAAAAAAATTGTTTTGTTTAATGAAAAGGGGATTCTTTTTTTTCCTTTTTAGGGCCACACTTGCAGCCTACGCCATAGCTTGCCGCAATGCCAGGTCATTAACTCACTCAACGAGGCCAGGAATCGAACCCACATCTTCATGGACAGTACTAGGGTTCTTAACCTGCTGAGCCACAACAGGAACTCCAGATTATTGTTATTAAGAATAGTCATTATCAGGAGTTACTGTCGTGGTGCAGCAGAAACGAATCCGACTAGGAACCATGAGGTTGCGTGTTCGATCCTTGGCCTTGCTCAGTGGGTTGAGGATCTGGCGTTGCTGTGAGGCGTGGTTTAGGTCACAGATGTGGCTCAGATCCCATGTTGCTGTGGTATAGGCCAGCAGCTGTAGCTCCGACTTGACCCCTAGCTCAGGAACCTCCATATGCTGCCGGTACAGCCATAAAAAGCCAAAAAAAAAAAAGAATAGTCATTATCCAAGTTCCAAAACTCATGAAGCTACAAAGAGAAGCAAAGGCTGTAACATTAAAAATATTCATCACTGAACTGAGCACTTATAAAATTTTTTCTTCATCTACTATAATGGAATGTTATTCAGTCTTATAAAGGAAGGAAATTCTGATACATGCTACAATATGGAATAACCTTGAGGACATATGCTAAGTAAAATGAGCCTGTCTCAAAAAAAATACCATAATTCCACTTACATGAGGTACCTAACATAATCAAAATCAGAGACTAAAAGAATGGTGGTTGCCAGGGGGAGAGAGGACAGAATGGACAGGTATCACCTAATGGATTCAGACTTTCAGTTTTAAAACATAAAAAGAGTTACGGGGATGAATGGATGGTGATGGTTGCACAATATTATGAATGTCATTAATACCACTGAACTCTATATTTAAAATGGTTGAGAGTAAATTTTATGTGTATTTTACCACAATAAAAAAATTGGAAGGGAAAATTTATTCTCCATCTAAATAGTATCCCATACTTAACACTAGGATCTCTCCCTACCCAACATGTCAATTTCTTTTCTTTGTAGGTCAATCTCTTCCTAATTATTTTTTTCCTTTTTAGGGCCACACTTGCAGCATATGGAAGTTCCCAGGCTAGGAGTTGAACTGGAACTTCAGCTGCCAGCCTACGGCCACAGCCACAACAACACGGGATCTGAGCCACGTCTTCCATCTACATCACAGCTCTTGGCAACGCTGGATCCTTAACCCACTGAACGAGGCCAGGGATCAAACCAACATTCTCATGGATACTAATCAGATTTGTTACTGCATAGCCACAATGGAAACTCCAATCTCTTCCTAATTGACTGATGTAAACAGATGAGTACAACCCAAAGCAATGAACTGAATGAGCAAATCTGTCACAAAGGTCAGGATTTCCTAAAGTCAAGGGATATGATGGAGGACTGCTCCCATCATGCTAGAAGCCACAGGCTATTGACGAGCTGGTGCAGTTAGTGTTCAACAACCATGGTAGAGAGAATTATGAAAGATGATGGCAAGCAAAGCACTTGAAAAGAGAATGATTTGAATATCAAAAGAATATAAGCCCTTTGGGGAAATAAAGCCAAAGTATATTTTTTTCCCTTTTTTTTTAATTACTCAAATGAATTTATCACATCTGTAGTTGTATAATGATCATAACAATCTGATTTCACAGGATTTCCATCCCATAGCCCAAGCACATCACCCCCACCCCCCACAAAGTATATTTTTATAAGAAAAAAAATATGAGTTCCCATCGTTTCGAAGCGGAAATGAATCCAACTAGGAACCATGAGGTTGCAGGTTTGATCCCTGACCTTGCTCAGTAGGTTAAGGATCTGGCGTGGCCTTGAGCTGTGGTGTAGGTCACAGACGGGGCTTAGATCCTGCATTGCTGTGGCTGTGGTGTAGGACAGCAGCTGAAGCTCTGACTGGACCCCTAGCCTGGGAACCTCTTATATGCCACGAGTGAGGCCCTAAAAAGCAAAATAAATAAATAATAAAAACAAAACAAAACAATGCTCTTTATTATTGTGCTAGAAAGTTAAATGTGAACCGGTAGATGTTAGACAGTGCTATCAAAAAATTTTGCTGGGAAAACTTATGCCCCCTAAACCAAACATTTATTTCATTCTTTTTTTTTTTTTTTAAGGCCCACACCTGAGCCATATGGAGGTTCCCAGGCTAGGTGTCTAGTCTAATCGGAGCTACAGCTGCTGGCCTACACCACAGCCACAGCAACACCAGATCTGAGCCACCTCTGTGACCTACCCCACAGTTCAGGGCAACACTGGATCCTTAACCCACTGAGCAAGGCCAGAGATTGAACCTGCAACCTCATGGTTCATAGTTGGATTTGTTTCTGCTGCGCCACGATGGGAACTCCTGATTTCATTCTTTATTCATTTAAAAACATCCATATAGAGGTTTCTGTTCTGGTTAAGATAGAGTAAGTACACTGCATCTTATTCCAATTGAAGGTAGCTATAAAAACCAGAAGGAACTATTTGAGAACTCTGAAAAGTAAACAGTAGCAGGAGGATTAGGGAAGAAGACCAGAATTCAAAGTACCACCAAACCAAAGATGAGGGCATTTCTTTTTCCTCCAATATCCCCTGGTGTGTATACAATGCATTCTGAAATCTGGAAGTGTCTACTGATGTGGGCAAAGAGAGCTTCAAGAGAAATACTAGTCCAATTCTGGCTTGAAGAGTGGGAAAACAGTCTCTGAAAAATCAAGAAAATGTATGGAAATATCCCATTTTTCTTTCCTTCTTTTTTTCTCTTCTCATGTGTGTTGGTCTGATGGCAACAGTGGCAAAAGAGGAGTAGCAGGAAGCTAAATCCCTGATTGAGGAAAATTCCTCTCTAATCAGAGAAGCAGTGGCTTTGGTAGAGTAGTATGAGCTTTCAATGCTTTTTCTCTGTCATCCTGCTGCTTGGCCCTAGACACTGAAAAAGGGTGGCCTAATGAACTAGGAAGAACTGAATGGATCACAGAGGGAGCAGCATGTGTGTGGACCTGACACTTAAAACAGCAGACCACAGACTCTGAGAACTGAAGAGATAAACCACTGCCCAAGTCCCACTAGCCACTGGCTGGCATTCATGGGACTGATCTAAATAGGTTTGCAAAGGCTTTGAAAATTGCACTGATGGAGTTTCAGTTGTGGCTCAGCAGTAATGAAACTGACTAGCATCCATGAGGATGCAGGTTCAATCCTGGCCTCACTCAGTAGGTTAAAGATCTGGCATTGCCACAGGCTGTGGCGTAGGCCAGCAGCTGCAGCTCTGATTTGATCCTAGCCTGGGAACTTCCACATGCTGCAGGTGTGGTCTTAAAAAAAAAAAAAAAGAAGGAGTTCCCGTCGTGGCGCAGTGGTTGGCAAATCCGACTGGGAACCATGGGGTTGCGGGTTCAGTCCCTGCCCTTGCTCAGTGGGTTGGCGATCCGGCGTTGCCGCGAGCTGTGGTGTGGATTGCGGGCGCGGCTCGGATCCCGCGTTGCTGTGGCTCTGGCGTAGGCCAGTGGCTACAGCTCTGATTCGACCCCTAGCCTGGGAACCTCCATATGCCGCGGGAGCGGCCCAAGAAATAGCAACAACAACAACAACAGACAAAAGACAAAAAGACACAAAAAAAAAAAAAAAGAAAAGAAAATTGCACTGACAGTGAAACCAAGTCCCACAATAGGATGGTAAGAACTTGCGGTCTGATCATAAATGGGTCAATTGCCTCTTATAACAAAACTGTCAACATTCCCCATTATATTGAAATAAGACCAAGAATCTCATAATATAATATTTAAAATGTCTAATCTAAATTTAGTGGAGTTCCCATCGTGGCTCAGTGGTTAACGAACCCTACTAGCATCCATGAGGACACGGGTTCAATCCTTGGCCTTGCTCAGTGGGTTAAGGGTCCAGCATTGCTGTGAGCTGTGGTATAGGTCGCAGACGTGGCTCAGATCCTGCATTGTGGTGTAGGCCAGCAGCTACAGCTCTGATCAGACCCCTAGCCTGAGAAACTCCATATGCCACGGGTGTGGCCCTAAAAAGACAAAAAAAAATTTCCTTGGCCTGGGCATAACCAGCAAAGTCTTAAATTTCATGGAAATAATCAATATATGCCAATGCTGAGATGACACACATGCTGAAATTATCTGACAAAGACTTTAAGCAGCTTTATATAAATGCTTGAAAGTAAGAGGAGTACTTTTTTGTTTCTGGCCATTCCTGCAGCATGTGGAAGTTCCCAGGCCAGGGATGGAACCCATACCATAGCATGACCCGAACCTTAGCCAGCTGTGTCACAAGAGAATTTCTAGGAGGAATACTTTTGAAACAAATAGAAAGATAGCAAAGAGAGATAATCCATAAAGAAGAACCAAATGGAAATTTCAGAACTTAAGATAAATACCCAGAATTAAAAAAAAAATTTGTTGGATGGGATCTACAGCAGAAAAGAGGCAACCAAGGAAAGAATCAACAAAGTTAATGATGAATCAAAAGAAACTATCCAGTGTTAAAAACAGAGAGGAAAATGATTTCTTAAAAAACAGAGCCTCAAGGACCCATGGGGTATGCCAAAAGGTGAAACAGTGATGCCACTGTAGTCATAGGAGTAAAGGAGAATGTGAAACAGAAAATCTGTATGAATAACAGCTGAAAACTTTGAGAATTCAATGAAAGATACACTTAGAAATTCATGAAGTTCAGCAAATTATAAACAGGATAAATTCAAAGAAATCCATGCCAGATACATAACTGGAAAATTCTATCAAATAGAGAAGAAAAACACCAATTCTACACGATCTCTTCCCAAAAAAAAAGGAAGAGGAAGGAGTACTTGGCAACTCATTTTATGAGTCTAGCATTATTCCGATATCAAAACCAGACAAAGTGCGCATGTGCCCACACATACACACACACAAAACCTACAGTCCAATATTCCTCATTAAAATACATATAACGGAGTTCCCGTCATGGCTCAGTGGTTAACAAAACTGAGTAGCATCCATGAGGACATGGGTTCGATCCCTGGCCTTGTTCAGTGGGTTAAGGATCTGGCATTGCCAAGAGCTGTGGTGTAGGTCACAGACGTGGCTCAGATCTCACGTTGCTGTGGCTGTGGTGTAGGCCAGTGGCTACAGCTCCAAATGGACCCCTAGCCTGGGAACCTCCATATGCCCTGGGTGTGGCCCTAAAAGACAAAAAAAAAGAAAAAGTATAAAAATACTCAATGAAATACTAGCAATTCAAATCCAACAGTATAAAAAAAGGAATTGTACATTTTTACCATATCCTGGGAATGCAAGGATGGTTCAATAATTAAATATCAATGGACTAAAGAAGAAAAAGCACATTCTCCCAAGGCAACAGAAATAAAAGCAAAAATAAGCCAATGGGACCTAATCAAACTGCAAGCTTTTGCACAGGAAAGGAAACCCAAAAGAAAACAAAAAGACAACTTACAGAATGGGAGAAAATACTTTCTTTTTTTTTTTTTTTTTTTTGTCTTTTTGCCATTTCTTGGGCCAACTCCTGTGGCATATGGAGGTTCCCAGGCTAGGGGTCGAATTGGAGCTGTAGCCACCAGCCTATGCCAGAGCCACAGCAACAAGGGATCCGAGCTGCATCTGCGACCTACACCAGAGCTCACGGCAACACCGGATCGTTAACCCACTGAGCAAGGGCATGGATTGAACCCGCAAGCTCATGGTTCCTAGTTGGATTCGTTAACCACTGAGCCATGATGGGAACTCCGAAAATACTTTCAAATAATGCAATGGACAAGGGCTTAATCTCTAGAATATACAAGCAACTTACACAACTCAAAAGCAAAAAAGCCAACAACCCAATGGGAAAACAGACAAAAGTCCTGAATAGACCATTATCCAAGGAAGATGTACAGATGGCCAACAAGCACATGAAAAAATGTTCAACATCCCTGATTATTAGAGAAATGCAAATCAAAACTACCATGAGGTACCACCTCACACCAGTCAGAATGGCCATAATTAATAAGTCCACAAATAACCAGTGCTGGAGGGAGTGTGGAGAAAAGGGAACCCTCCTGCACTGGTGGTGGCAATGTAAGCAGGTACAACCACTATGGAAAACAGTATGGAGGCATCTTAGAAATCTATACATAGAACTACCATATGACCCAGCAGTCCCACTCTTGGGCATATATCCAGACAACACTTTCCTTGAAAAAGACACATGCACCCGCATGTTCACTGTAGCACTATTCACAATAGCCAAGACGTGGAAACAACCCAAATGTCCATCAACAGATGATTGGATTAGGAAGATGCGGTATATATACAGAATGGAATACTACTCAGCCATAAAAAAACGAAAGAATGCCATTTGCAGCAACATGGATGGAACTAGAGACTCTCATACTGAGTGAAATAAGTCAGAAAGCAAAAGACAAATACCATGTGATATCACTTATAACTGGAATCTAATAATATAGCATAAATGAACGTTTCCACAAAAAGAAAATCATAGACTTGGAGAATAGACTTGTGGCTGCCTGGGGGTAGAGGGAGGAAGTGGGAGGGATCGGGAGCTTGGGGTTAATGGATGCAAACTATTGCTCTTGGAATGGATTTACAATGAGATCCTCCTGTGTAGCACTGAGAACTATGTCTAGATCCTTACATCACAACACAACAATGGGAGGAAAAAGTATATATATATATGTACGTGTAACTTGGTCCCTATGCTGTACAGCAGAAAAAAAGGAAGAAAAGGCATATGACTACCAATAGACATACAAAAATGCATTTTACAAAATATACCATCCATTAATAAGCACATTCAGTACACTAGGAATAGAAGACATCTTCCTCGACTTAACAATATGCATCTAAAAAACCTATAGTTAATATCATACTTAATGCTGAGCAAATGGTTTCCCCAAAGATCAGGAAGAAGACAAGGATATCCTCTTTTAATACTCCTATTCAACACTGTCTAGAAATTCTAGAGAGTGCAGTAAGTCAAGAAAAAAAGTGGGCATACAGACTCTAAAAGAAAGAAATAAAACTGTCCCTATTCACTGACAACATGATCACCTACATAGATAATACCAAGAAAACTACCAAAGAGCTCCTAGTGAATTTAGAAAGGTTGTAGGATACTGGGTCAACACATAAAAATCAATCTTATTTTTATATACTAATGATGAACAATTAGAAATTGAAATAAACAAGAGTATCCTTTATAATGGATGCCTCCAATATTAAACACTTAAGCATAAATATAAAAAACTAAGAATTGCATGCTGAACACTATAAAGCACTGATGAATGAAATCAAAATGACCTAAATAAATGCAGAGGCATATCATATTAATGGACTTGAAGACTCACCAAATTCATACATATATTTAAAGGAATTCCAATAAAAATCCCAGGGTTTTTTTGTAGATATGGACAATATTATTCTAAAATTTATATGGAAAGACATAGGATCTAGAATAGACAAAATAGTTTTGAAAAAGAAGAATAAAATTAGAGGAGTCACTACCCAATTTCAAGACTTAACAACAGGCTGGAGGACAAGATGGCAGAGGAGTAGGGGGACACGCTCGCCCTCTGCCACAAACACAACAAAAAAAGCACATCTAAAGAAGAAATGACTCGCACAGAACAGCAACCAATCGCTGGCAGAGGAACCTAAACTCCAATAACGGCAAGAAGTTCGTGACATTATTGGGCAGAACGGGAGAAAAGAGGAGAGTGAGAGAAGGTGAATCCGAGCGGGACGGACACTCCCGAAGGGGAACTGCGGAGGAGAAAGGGATCCCGCACCCTGGAAAGTCACCTACCGGGGGAAAGATCAAACGAACCGGAGGAATCCCCAGATGCAGAGAAGAGTGTAGCAGACCATCAGGCTAAAACACACAATTATGGGAAGGGGTTAGCATACTTAAAAAACAGGGCAACCACAAGCCAAAACCAAATATTGCATTTGAAAAAAATGAAAAAAAAATACACTCAAGCAGATAATAACAGGAGACCATCCAACCAAAAAAAAAAAAAAAAAAGAAAGGAAGAATGGAGAACCATAGAATCAACTGGAACACGAGGTTCAAATGACAATAAATAATCATCTATCAATTATCACCTTAAATGTCAATGGACTGAATGCCCCAATCAAAAGACACAGAGTGGCTGAGTGGATAAAAAGGCAAAAACCTTCAATATGCTGCCTACAAGAAACTCACCTTAGGACAAAAGATACTCATAGATTGAAAGTGAAAGGGTGGGGAAAAGTACTTCACGCCAATAGACATGACAGAAAAGCAGGAGTCGCAACACTCATATCAGACAAAATAGACTTTAAAACAAAAGACATAAAGAAAGACAAAGAAGGACACTATTTAATGATTAAGGGATCCATCCAAGGAGAGGATGTTACTATTGTCAACATATATGCCCCAAATACAGGAGCACCCAGATACATACAACAAATATTAACAGACATAAAGGGAGATATTGATGAGAATGCAATCATAGTAGGAGACCTAAATACCCCCCTCACATCACTGGACAGATCCTCTAGACAGAAAACCAATAAAGCAACCGAGATCCTAAAGGAAACAATAGAAAAGTTAGACTTAATTGATATCTTCAGGACACTACATCCAAAAAAAGCAGAATACACATTCTTCTCAAATGCTCATGGAACATTCTCAAGAATCGACCACATATTGGGACATGAAGCGAATCTCAATAAATTTAGGAGCATAGAAATTATCTCAAGTATCTTCTCTGACCACAATGCCATGAATAGAAATCAACCATGGGAAAAGGAAAGAGAAAAAACCTACTCCATGGAGACTCAACAACATGCTACTAAAAAACCAATGGGTCAATGAGGAAATCAAGAAGGAAATTAAAAACTACCTTGAAACAAATGATAATGAAGACACAACCTCTCAAAACCTATGGGATGCTGCGAAAGCAGTGCTCAGAGGGAAATTTATAGCAATCCAGGCCTTTCTCAAAAAAGAAGAAAGATCCCAAATGGACAACTTAACCCTCCACCTAAATGAATTAGAAAAAGAAGAACAAAAACGGCCTAAAGTCAGCAGAAGGAAGGAAATTATAAAGATCAAAGAAGAAATCAATAAAATAGAGACTCAAAAAACAATAGAGAAAATTAATAAAACCAAGAGCTGGTTCTTTGAAAAGGTGAACAAAATTGACAAACCCCTGGCCAGACTCACTAAAAAGAGGAGAGAAAGAACCCAAATCACCAAAATTAGAAATGAAAAAGGAGAAATCACAATGGACACAGCAGAAATACAAAAAACCATAAGAGAATACTATGAACAACTATATGGCAACCAGTTTGACAATCTGGAAGAAATGGACAATTTTCTAGAATCTTACAGCCTGCCAAAACTGAATCAAGCAGAAACAGACCAACTGAACAGACCAATCACTAGAAATGAAATTGAAGAGGTCATAAAATCACTCCCTACAAATAAAAGTCCAGGACCAGATGGCTTCGCAGGTGAATTTTATCAAACATATAAAGAGGAATTGGTGCCCATCCTCCTTAAACTCTTTCAAAAGGTTGAAGAAGAAGGAATACTCCCAAAGACATTCTATGAGGCCACCATCACCCTCATTCCAAAACCAGGCAGAGATACCACCAAAAAAGAAAACTATCGCCCAATATCATTGATGAATATAGATGCAAAAATTCTCAACAAAATCTTAGCCAACCGAATCCAACAACATACCAAAAAAATTATACACCATGACCAGGTTGGGTTCATCCCAGGTTCACAAGGATGGTTCAACATACGCAAATCAATCAGCATCATACACCACATTAACAAAAAAAAAGTCAAAAATCATATGATCATCTCAATAGACGCAGAAAAAGCATTTGACAAAGTTCAACATCCATTCATGATCAAGACCCTCGCCAAAGTGGGTATAGAGGGAACATTCCTGAATATAATCAAAGCCATTTATGATAAACCCACAGCAAATATAATCCTCAATGGGGAAAAACGGAAAGCCTTCTCACTCAAATCTGGAACAAGACAGGGATGCCCACTCTCACCACTGTTATTCAACATAGTTTTAGAAGTCTCAGCCACAGCAATTAGACAAACAAAAGAAATAAAAGGCATCCATATAGGAAGAGAAGAGATAAAACCGTCACTGTATGCAGATGACATGATTCTATACCTAGAAAACCCTAAGGACTCAACCCCAAAACTCCTTGAACTGATTAATAAATTCAGCAAAGTGGCAGGATATAAGATTAACATTCAGAAGTCAGTTGCATTTCTGTATACCAGCAATGAAACATTAGAAAAGGAATACAAAAATACGATACCTTTGAAAATTGTACCTCACAAAATCAAATACCTCGGAATACACCTGACCAAAGAGGTAAAGGACCTATATGCCGAGAACTATAAAACTTTCATCAAAGAAATCAAAGAAGATGTAAAGAAATGGAAAGATATTCCATGTTCCTGGATTGGGAAAATCAATATTGTGAAAATGGCCATCCTACCCAAAGCAATCTACAGATTCAATGCAATCCCTATCAAATTACCCATGACATTTTTCACAGAACTAGAACAAACAATCCAAACATTTATATGGAACAACAAAAGACCCAGAATTGCCAAAGCAATCCTGAGAAACAAAAACCAAGCAGGAGGCATAACTCTCCCAGACTTCAAGAAATACTACAAAGCCACAGTCATCAAAACAGGGTGGTACTGGTATCAAAACAGACAGACCAATGGAACAGAAGAGAGAATCCGGAAATAAACCCTGACACCTATGGTAAATTAATCTTTGACAAGGGAGGCAAGAACATCAAATGGGAAAAGGAAAGTCTATTCAGCAAGCATTGCTGGGAAACCTGGACAGCTGCATGCAAAGCAATGAAACTAGAACACACCCTCACACCATGCACAAAAATAAACTCAAAATGGCTGAAAGACTTAAATATACGACAGGACACCATCAAACTCCTAGAAGAAAACATAGGCAAAACACTCTCTGACATCAACCTCATGAATATTTTCTCAGGTCAGTCTCCCAAAGCAATAGAAATTAGAGCAAAAATAAACCCATGGGACCTCATCAAACTGAAAAGCTTTTGCACAGCAAAGGAAACCAAAAAGAAAACAAAAAGACAACTTACAGAATGGGAGAAAACAGTTTCAAATGATGCAACTGACAAGGGCTTAATCTCTAGAATATATAAACAACTTATACAACCCAACAGCAAAAAAGCCAATCAATCAATGGAAAAAGGGGCAAAAGACCTGAATAGACATTTCTCCAAAGAAGATATACAGATGGCCAACAAACACATGAAAAAATGCTCAACATCGCTGATTATAAGAGAAATGCAAATCAAAACTACCATGAGATATCACCTCACACCAGTCAGAATGGTCATCATTCATAAGTCCACAAATAACAAGTGCTGGAGGGGCTGTGGAGAAAAGGGAACCCTCCTGCACTGCTGGTGGGAATGTAAACTGGTACAGCCACTATGGAGAACAGTTTGGAGATACCTTAGAAATCTATACATAGAACTTCCATATGACCCCGCAATCCCACTCTTGGGCATCTATCCGGACAAAGCGCTACTTAAAAGAGACACTTGCACCCGCATGTTCATTGCAGCACTCTTCACAATAGCCAGGACATGGAAACAATCCAAATGTCCATCGACAGATGAATGGATTCGGAAGAGGTGGTATATATACAGAATGGAATACTACTCAGCCATAAAAAAGGATGACACAATGCCATTTGCAGCAACATGGATGGAAGTAGAGAATCTCATCCTGAGTGAAATGAGCCAGAAAGACAAAGACAAATACCATATGATATCACTTATAACTGGAAGCTAATATCCAGCACAAATGAACATCGCCTCAGAAAAGAAAATCATGGACTTGGAGAAGAGACTTGTGGCTGCCTGATGGGAGGGGGAGGGAGTGGGAGGGATCGGGAGCTTGGGCTTATCAGACACAACCTAGAATAGATTTACAAGGAGATCCTGCTGAATAGCATTGAGAACTATGTCTAGATACTCATGTTGCAACAGAAGAAAGGGTGGGGGAAAAACTGTAATTGCAATGTATACATGTAAGGATAACCTGACCCCCTTGCTGTACAGTGGGAAAATAAAAAAAAAAAAAAAAAAAAAAAAGAAAAAAAAGAAGTCTCAGCCTGAACCTACTCATGAAGAACTACCTGGCAAACCCACATTAAGAGACACAATATAAAATAATTGCCTGTACTCCTTAAAAATGTCAATGTCACGCACGCACACAAAGACGAATATCTGTTCCAGATGAAAAGAGATGGATGGATGGGGAAAAGGAAGACAACATTTATAAACGTCATCATAGAGAAGATTGCTAAAACTAGAACGTGAACTGGGGAGCAGATAAAAGTACAATGATGGTTAAATTTCCTGAATGTGGTAACTATTCTGTGTTGATGTAAGAGAATATTCAATGGGGTGAATGTGGCAACATGTTAAATAGCAGAGAAACTAGATAAAGGATAGATGGGAATTCTTTATGCTATTCTTGCAAATGTAATGTGATTTTGAATTATTTCAAAGTGTATAGTTCACTAAATATGTACATATCTGTATGTCAAAGGAAAAAAAAACTTAACAACAACAAAGACTTAAAATAGAGCTACAGATTCAAAACAGTGTTCTATTTCAAAAGAGATAGATACATAGATCAACTGAACAGAATAGAGTCCAAAAATAGATCCACCCAAATGTGGACAATTGATCTTTACAAAGGCAAGTCAATGGACAAAGAAGAGCCTTTTCACCAAACTTTGTTGAAACAACTGGACATCAACATGCAAAAACAAATTAAAACAAAACACCTCAGACTTCATAAAAATATGAACTCAAAGTAGATGATTTGTTCTAAATGTAAAATGTAAAAACTATATAATTCTTAGAAGAAACCAGGACATCATGCCTGCAGTTAGGCAAAGAGTTCTTAGATGTGACACCAAAAGCATGATCCATAAAAGATAAAAATGGAAAACTTTCACTTAGCAAAAGATACTGTTAAAAAATGTAAAGACAAACTATAGACTGGAAGAAAATATTTGCAAACCAGATATCTGACAAAAGGTCTTGTATGCAGAATATACAAAGAACTCTTGAAACTCAACTGAACTAATCAAACAAATCAATTAAAAAATTAGCAAAAGACTATTCATGAACAGATCATTCACTAAAGAGTATATATGGATGGCAAATAAGCACAGAAAAAAAATGTTCGTCATTAATCTTTTGAGAAATGCAAATTAAAATTATGATGAGCTACCACTACACAGCTGTGAGAATGACTAACTAAATCTGACAATAACAAATACTGACAATAACAAGTGTTGGTTGAGGAATGCAAGTAGCCACTCTGGAAAATGGTTTGCCAGTCTCATAAAGTTAAACATACACTTACCATATGACCCAGAAATTCCATTGTTAGGTATGTATAGTAAGGAAATAAAAACCTATGTTCATACAAAAACCTGTACAGAAATGTTTATAGAAGCTCTATTCAAATGATCAAAAATTGGAAACAACTCAAATATCCCCTAGGGGTGAGTAGATAAACAAACTGTGGTATAGCCACAGAATGTGTATACTATTAGGAAACAAAAAGGAATGAATTATTGAGAGATGAAACATGCAAAAACTTAGAACAATCTAAAAGGCATTATTTTGAATGAAAAATGCCATTCTCAAAAGATTACATACTGTATGATTCTCTTTGCATGTTATTCTCTAAAAGATATAACTATAATGACAGAGAATAGACTGGTGGTTGCCAGGGATTAGGGATGAGTTTGGGTGTGATTACAAAGGAACAGTATGAGAGATTTTTGGGGGTGGTTCAATTGTTCTTAATCCTGATTGTGATACTGGTTACATAAATCTATACATGTGTCAAAAATTCATATAACTGTACACATGCATATGCAAAAGTCAGTTTCAATGTATGTTAATTTTAAAAATAAAACAAAAAACCCCAAAGTACAAGTATACATGAAATTATTTAAAATAAAACTAACTTATTTTCCTAAATTTTCATTTCATTTCACAAGACTAAATCCTAGTCGAGGCCTTTTTTCACTATTAACAATGAAACATTGATTTCTGTTTTATGTGGACCTACTTAAGTAGTCTCTTTCAGTACCCATTATCCTCAAATAAGCAAGACCTCCTTTATATTAAAATATACACTGACACAAAAAAATAGAGAAGGTCATATGCCAGAGTGATAACTACAGCAAGTTATTTCTGGGTAATGAGATTATAAGTGACTTATTTTCTAAATTTTCCAGAAGAAGCTTATATAATTTTAATAATCTGAGAAAAAGGTAGAGAATCATTTAATGGTAATGTTCTCTATAGGGAACCTTGTGGTACCTATCTTTAAGCAGGGAAAAAACAAGTAGCTAGGAGGAGAGAAGGTAGGCAGCACAAAAAAGATCAGATCTGCTGGTGATACTTGAAAGGGTAAGAAAACAGGTGATTCTTAAGAAGGGGAAGGCTAGCTCACCTGAGACTGTTTGAAAACATCCTTCCCAACCACATCCAGGTTTGAGGGGTCTTTGATGGAACTAACGTACTCAGAAACAGCCTTGATTACCACATCACAAGGAGGAAGAACCAGCTGATGAGCTCTGACCTAGAAGAAGTAAGATAAGCAAGGCACACTGATATCAAAGATGGATCACTAAGGAAAGGGTGAGGGAGTTCCCGTCGTGGTGCAGCAGAAACAAATCCAACTAGTATTCATGAGAATGTGGCTTGGATCACTAGCTTCGCTCAGTGGGTGGGGATCTGGTGTTGCTGTGAGCTGTGGTGCAGGTCACAGACACGGCTCAGATCCCGAGTTGCTATGGCTGTGGCTGTGGCGGGCAGCTTGTAGCTCTGATTTGACCCTTAGCCTGAGAACTTCCATGCGCCGCACGTGTGGCCCTAAAAAGCAAAACAAAAGAAAGGGTGAGATACAGAATTCAATTCCACTACCTAAATTTACCAAGAGACAGTTAAAAATCTTTTCGTTTTCCCCTCTAATTCTCAGAACAGAACACTTGGAACCAAGATTGAAAAGTACAAAGAAAGACAGAATCATATCATCCATAATCCTGCTACCAAGATAACCGCTGTTTTATGACACTGTCATAATTAATCAATTTTCTTTCATGATACATTTTGGCTACTTCCAAATTTTTGCTATTGAAGTTAATGTTGTAATGTGTAGACAGTTTTTGGATCCTGATTTGAACTAACCACAAAAAGGCTTTTTTGAGACAATCAAGAAAATCTATGGACTGGATATTAAGATGATACCAAGAAATTATTAATTTTGTTAGGAGTAATAATGGCATTGTGCTTATGTAAGAAAATGACTGTATGTTTTAGAGATGCATATCAAAGAATGTGAGAGTCAAATGACTTGAGGTCTGGCACTTGTTTTAAAATATGTTAGCAACAGCAACAACAAAAACCCCAGCAAGTGTGGCCACATCTTGATAACTGTTGGATCTGTAAGACATTATGGTGGTGGTTCACTATATTATTATATTATTTTTTCTACTTTTGTGTGCTTGAAATTTTTTTAAATAAGGTTTTTTTTTTAATGCTGTGATGAAATTTAGGTATGGTTTGTTGTCCACTTTTAATTATTTAACAAGCTTCCTAGAATGATAATTACGAAGTCAAAGGGCACAAACTTCTTAAAAGCTTTTTAATATAAATTATTTAGCCAAAAGGCTATACCATTCATCCCTTCCTTCAGGTATTTACTGCCTACTGTGTGCCAGGCACTGTCCTAGGTATCAGGGATACAGCAGTGAACAAGATAGACAAAACTCCCTGTCCTCACAGGAGCTTGAATTCTAGTGTAGCTGTACTGGAATGGGGTAAAAGGAGTTAAACAAACAGATTAAGTAAAATGCATAGTGTACTAGATGTAGATAAGTGCTATGGCAAAAATCTAGGCAGACAGGGGGCTGGGGAATACAAGTATGTTGGGGTGGGGGGTATGTAATTTTAAATAGGGTGTCAGGAAAGGCCACGCTGAGAAAAGAACATTTGAGAAAACCTATAGGAGTGAGGAAATAGCTACGAGGCAGGAAAAGTAGAAAGAATGGTAAGGGCAAAGGTTCTATGAGCAAAAGAAAAGGGAAGATGAGATCAGAGCTGTACCAGGGGCTTTGTAGGCCATAGTAAAGATTAGGTACGTGAGAGAGTCACTGGAGAACTTTGAAAAGAGAAGTGACATGATCTGAGTCAGTTTTCAAAATGGTCAGTCTGGCTGTTGTATTAAGAATAAATTTGAAGCTGGGGGTGGGCAGGGAAAGGTACAAGCAGAAGACCAACAGTTAGTAAAGTGTTCTAATAATCCAGGTGAGAATGGTGGCTAGACCAAGGCAGTAACTGTGAAAATGGTGAGAAGTGGATATATTTTGAAGGAAGAACTAATGATATTTCCTGAAAAGAGACGTGGGATATGAGAAAGAGAGAGAGAGGTCAAGAATCAATACAAGGCTTTTAGGCTGAGCAACTGGAAGGATGAGGTTGCCATTAATGAAAATCATAGGAGTTCCCGTCATGGCACAGCAGAAATGAATCTGACCAGGAACAATGAGGTTGTGAGTTCTATCCCTGGCCTCACCCAGTGGGTTAAGGATCTGGTGTTGCCGTGAGCTCTGGTGTAGGTTGCAGACACGGCTTGGATCCTGCGTTGCTGTGGCTGTGGCATAGGCTGGCAGCTATAGCTCCAATTTGACCCTTAGCCTGGGAACCTCCATATGCTGCAAGTGTGGCCCTAAAAAGCAAAAAAAAAAAAAAAAAAAAAAAAAGAAAATTACAGAAGGCTGTGGGAGGTACACATTTAGGGAAAAGATCAGGAATTTCTTTGAGATATTTAGTAGGCCATTAGATATTAGAAGCTGAAGTTCAAAGAGGAGATCAAAGCTGGAGACATATATTTAGGAGTCATCAATGGACAGATGGTATTTTAAGTCAGGAGACTAGATGAGATCAATCATCAAGTTAGTGTGTATGGATAGAAAAGAGAAGGGACTGAGAATAGAACTCAGGAACACTCCAAAGTTAAGAAGTAGAGAAGAGAAAGAAGCAACAAAAGAGTCAGAAGCAGCAGCCAGTGAAGTAGGAAGGAAACTAGAAGAATGTGTCCTTAAAGCCAAGTGAAGAACACATTCTAAGAATGAAGGAATGAGCAACTGAGTCATATGCTGCTGACTGGTCAAGTAAGATGAAAAGTGAGAGCTAGTCATTGGATTTTTAACATCACGGTCATTGGTAACTTTGTTAAGAACAATTTCAGCAAAGCAAATTGAGGAGAGAACGGGGAAAAAGGAGAATAAACAGCTCAAGCACAGACAACTCTCTAGAAGAGTTTGCTATAAGGGAAGAAGAAATATGGAGCAGTAGCTTGAGTGGAGGGGGTAAAGTCAAGAACAGGTTTTGTTTTATTTTTTAAGATGGAAACATGCTTATACATCTGATGGGAAAGAGCCAATTAAGGGAAGGAAACTGATGATGTAGGAGAAAGAGGGGAGAATTGCTGAAGTGATGCCCTTAAGTTAGGAAGAGGGGATGGAACCAGCATAAGACTGGAGGGGCCAGCCTTAGAGAGGAACATGGACAGGTCATCTACAGTTAACAGGAGGCAGGCAGAGTATGCAGGGTAGGAGCTGGTTGAAATTCTCTTCTGTTGCTTCAACTGTCTCAGTGAAATTGGGAAACCAGGTCATGAGCTGAGAGTGAGCAAGGAGGAAGGAGCATTAGATGTTTGAGGAAAGGGTGTGAAATGGTCACCTAGGAGAGTGAAAAGAATGAGGGAAATATAATACCACCATACCAACTTACATTACCACCAGAAGTGTATGAGAGTACCAGCCTTGACAGTCGTAGGTAGACTAATTTTTCAATATTTGCTAAACTGGTAGGTTAAAAAATATCACACTGCTCATTTAATTTTCATGTCTGATCACTAGTGAGGTTTAACACCTAGTCATATTATTGGCCACTGTATTTCCTCTTTTGTGAATTGTCTGCTTTTTTCCTTTGCTCATTATTTCATTCATTGGGGGTATTAGTATTTTTCTTCATAGGTTTGTATGAATCCTTAAGATAAGGGTATGAGATAATAGAAAATATATATTGTTCTGTGATCCCAGTTCCCGGCATAGAGCTCCTGAAACCTTTGTAATTTCCAAAGTGGTAAGGGCACTAGGAGCATCTCTTCCTCTAATGAAGTAGCTCTGGGTGGGCTCCTGGGTGAGGGCTGATCACTGAAAAGATCAAGCCACGATTAGAAGCTTGGAATTTTCAACTCTACTCTACTTCCATTCTCTAGAGAGGGGAGAAGGCCTGAAAATGGAGTTAATGATGAATCATGCCTATGTGATGAAGCCTTCATAAAATCCCCAAAGTGCAGGTTTCAGAGAACTTCCAGATTGGAGAAAACATTCATGTACCAGGAAGGTGATGTACCCCAATCCATGGGGATGTGGCTTCTGTGCACGGAATCCTCCCAGGCCTCATCCTATGTATTTCTTCATCTGGTTGTTCATCTGCATCTTTTAACATATTCTTTTACAAACTGGTAAATGTATTTCCCTGAATTCTATGACATGCTTTAACAAACTAATTGAACCCGAGAAGGTTCATTGGAACCTCTAATCCATAGCCAGGTGGTTGGTAAAAAGCACAGGTGATAACTTGGCTTGTGACTGGTGTCTGAAATGTGTGTGTGTGTGGGGGGGGGCAGGTCAGTCTTGTGGGACTGAGGCCTTAACCTGTGGGATCTGACACTACTTCCAGGTAGACAGTGTTAGAATTGAGTTAAATTGTAGGACACCCAGCTGGTGTCACAGAAAATTGCTTGGTGTCGGGTAAAACCCCTACATGTTTAGTGACCAGAAGTGTCAGAAGTAAAGTATTCTGTGAGTGTGGTAGTAGTGTGAGAGTAGAGACACACAGGAAAGAAAGACATAGGAGGGAAGAACTGTATTTTTCCTTACACAGAAAGTAGAAAACTGAGTTTTTCCTTATTAAGGGTATCAATTATAATTATAAAAATTGTTTTTAAGTATCTGAAATATTTCAGGCCTGATGAAAGATATTTATTCTATTGAAACTCCAATCAAAACCTGATGTCCTCCAGGCATGGATATATAGGCAGCAAATGGGGCACATTACCTTAAGTGATGCAAGGGGATGTTCTGGTCCCAAGAGGCTCCAGTGAAAAGCAGCCAGGTCCTCATCTGGGAGAATGTGGTTACCTATAAAGTATATTTGTCATTTATTGACTGTACAAATGTTTTTTAGAGCCTCCAGGACATGAAAGGATTTCTGGGAGAGAAGACGACCGAATAATTCACATAGGTCTATATTCTTAATGTAATAACTAGAGGAACTATGTGTGGATTACTTACTATGTATTATATGCATTATATGCATCATCTTTATAATAACTGTATATAGTATTTTTATTATCTCCATTTTATAAGGAAACTGAAGTTTGAAAAAGTTTGGTGACTTTGCCCAAAGTGACACATCTACCAAGGGCCCACGCCAGGATAGGAACCTAGGAATGACTGACTCCAAAGTCCATGCTTTTTTTTTCTCACTCAGTCATGCTGCCTTTTATAATAATAGTCACAATTACTGACTGCCTACTAAGTGCTGGGCATTTTATATATCTTTTTTCATTTAACTTTATCAATACCACTGTGAGGATTAGTATTCCATTTTACAGATGAGGAAACTGAAACCAGGGAGGTGTAACTTCAGTGATTTGCCCAAGGCCTAACTCTAAAACTTGTGCTGATTCCACTAGATTATCCAAGCTCAAATCCTTTGGGATTATAAACAGAGGTCCACCCGAGACAAGATATTAACTAACCTTCATGCTGTCAGTACTGTAAAATCAACTCAAAACATAATCAACATTCTGCAACTTACTTTGAAATACATCTTTAAAAGAAAGATGGATAGATTGACAGAATGGATAGATCTATGATAAAGCAAGTGTAGTAAAATGTTAATGGGAGAAAACAGGTGGTATATAGAGGATTTTCACTGCAAAATTCTTTCAATTTTGCTGTACTTTGGGGAATTTTCATAATAAAATGTCAGCACAACAGAAGCAAAAAGAAAAGCATGAATTATTTGTGTTCTTGATCTAAATTTAGACACTGGGAAAGAAATGCTAATGCTCTGAGTGGGAAACCATAGTTGTCTAGGGCTAGTAAAACATTTGGCCTAAGATAGTACTCTGCATAAAATACTTACAGAATGTAACAAAAGAAAAAGTTTTACGCAAATCAAAATAATGTTCTGGAATATCCGGTATTAATTCATAAGATAAATATGCCAAGTTTCTAGTAAGAAGCCCAGAAGCACAGCGTTTGGCATACAGACTTTCAGAAGATAAGTCCAACAATGATAAGCTAAATCGCTCTAGTCTTCATCTCTTTATATTGGAACAGGAAATTTTACCAACCACTGGAGTCTGTTCTTTGGATCACCTACCTAGCAGGGCAGCAAATATGGGAAAATTCATCCGCTTCAGGCCCAGCTGCTTGGCCACCTCCTGCATCAGGAACTGATTGGTAGTGAGATTCTTCCCATTCCAGCTGAGCTTCAGAGCATGGGAACTATAGTAAGAGGGAATATTGTAGAGAGCATACTCGGAGTCATGGGCAAGAAGGCCATGGAAGCCATTTTCCCTGAAAAAAGCCACCACTTCCAAATGGTGGTCTTCAAGGCTCTGAAAGACCTAGGAGGGAAGAAGAGAACACATCATGCAACAGAAGGTGACCTGCAGTTGGTTAGAAGTCAGGAAGGTTAATAACAGAATTTTATAGTTTGTTCAAATTTAAGATTATAAGGCTGAACAAAATACTCTTAAAAAAAAAAAGCCTCTCCTAGCCTAGAACTTCCTTAAACACAAGCAGCTTCATCCAATGTGTTCATTCAAATGCCCACTGTTTTGACTCCTTGCATGAAACTATGGCCTGAGGCTCTCTAAAAGAATACTGAAATCAACATGGTATATATTATTTAAGATTTTTACTTAAACAATAACAGAAGAGACCTTTGCTAGAATGATAACAAAGCTATATTATTGCTCAGCACCTTCTATATACCATTTGTACTTTATTGTCTCAGCATAACAACCATGGGAAAGGTAGATATGGATGAAAAAACATACAAGTAGAAAATGACACAGAAGGTTGAAGAACATATAGCTAGACTCTGAATCTAAGTTCATCTAATTCTTTTTTAAATCCCTGCTTTTTTCTTCAGAGTGCCTTAAAGCACTTGGCACCAAAATAGGGCACTTCCAACAGTTAGAAGTCTGAAACTTCACCTCATTTTAAAAATGGAAAAAGTAAGGCTGCAAGAGGTTGGCTGCTCCCAAAATTGCATAATTAAGTGACTACATACAGGATTCAAACCCAAGCTGATCTGACTCCAAAAAGCATACTGTCTGTTGTACCAGGCTTCTTCCTGGAGAAGCACTGTTTTTAATGTAATAGAGGCAGACTATTAAGTACCATTCCCGTGTACACCTCTATTACTGTACATAAAGCATACTAAAGTGATCTGCACAATGTGCATAAATGCTTATTGGGGCTTTACCACACTAAGTTCCTTGACCGCAGAGACTTTAACTTATCATCTCTGTATTCCTGGCTCATATCAGTATTCCTGGGGCATAGTACTATGAAAAATAGTTACTAACAGATACTGGACATGTACTATGTGCTAAGCAATGTTCCAATTACTTCATATACATTAACTCATTTAACACTCAAAACAATCTTTGGAGGCCATAACTATTATTATTATCCCCATTTTACATTAGATCCCTAAGATCCTATGGCTGGAAGGAGCAAAGCCTGGAATTTGGCTTTAGAGCCTACATTTTGTTGAACTCAGCTGACCTGTTTTTTTCATTTAATTTTTAAAGGAATAGTAGTTTTCCGGAGTCTTACAGGAGTTTCAATGCATTAAGCTTTATCTAAGCTATAGAAAGGGAGTCTAGTCACAGTAGATAGCCATGTCACATATTATGTTACACGGGGGCGGGGGGCACTAGTAAACAGATAGCAAAGCAAAGTCTGTATTTATTTGATATCCAGGCAAAGGAAGCAAAAATCCTTAGTTTGCATTGCAACATATTTACGTCTAGAGTTATGATTAACTCTAGATGGGTCAGGGTAGGAGTATAGTCTTTTGCTGTCTCCTGGTGATGGTTTCTTCCAGCATTTACTACTGATTGAGCATCCATCTGCCTTGTACCAGGCATAGTGCTGAGTGTGATACGTTCTCTCTCACTGCCACAATCTGACCAAGTAGGTGTTATAAGCCCCATTGCTCTGATAAGGAAACTGAGGCTCAGAGAAGTAATGTGGCATGTTCAGGGCCACAGAGCTGGGAAACAGGAACCTAGGTCAGACTGACCCCAAAGTCCTTGCTCTTTCTGCTGCAACACATTACCTTTAACTGGTCTAAAGTTGATTATGCCACCATTCAAGTGATTTCAACTCCAGAAAGCCAAGGATTAGTGATTTTTAACAAATCTGGTGGCCCTTATAACTTTAGGAATGTAAATCACAATAACTTGGAAAGCATTTCCTTTTTTTTTAAGGGCTGCAACCACAGCAATATGGAGGTTCCCAGTCTAGGGGTCTAATCAGAGCTACAGCCACCAGCCTATGCCACAGCAACACAGGATCCGAGCCACGTCTGCAACCTACACCACAGTCCACGGCAATGCCAGATCCTTAATCCACTGAGCGAGGCCAGGGATCAAACACACAACCTCATGGTTCCTAGTCGATTTGTTTCCGCTGCACCACAACGTGAACTCCTGGAAAGCATTTTCAAAATATACAAACCCGTGCCTCAACTCAGATCTGCTAAATCAATTTCCTGAGTGTGATCCAAATACCCATATTCCAAAATAGCTTCCAGTAGGTTCTGATGCACATTCTCAATTAAGAGCCACTGAACTAATTCAATTACTCATTTTTAAAAAGTTTTAGCTTTGTTGAGATATAATTGATATAGGAATTATAAGATATTTAAAAACACATCCAGGTGATCTGATATATATATACACACACACACACACACACACACACACACACACATATATATATACACACACCCAATTACTCATTTTACTATTTAGGCAACTAGCCTTAGAAAGGATAGATGACTTGACATGGTTATCTAGTTAATCATCAACAGAACCAAGTTAGAACAAAAATCTCATGATTCCAGATATAAAACTTCTTTCATTACATATTCTGGGGTAAGTAACAGAAAACAATAGGAGTTTCTGCTGTGGCTCGGAGTTCCCATTGTGGGTCAGTGGGTTATGAACCCAACTAATATCCATGAGGATGCGGGTTCTATCCCTGGCCTTGCTCAGTGTGTTAAGGATCTGGTGTTGCCATGGCTATGGTGTAGATCACAGATGTGGCTCAGATCCTGCGCTGGCTGTGGCTGCGGTGTAGGCCAGCAGCTGTAGCTCTGATTTGACCCCTAGCCTGGGAACATCCATATGCCGCAGGTGTGGCCCTAAAAAAAAGCAGAGAAAGAAAAAAGAAAACATTAGAATACAAATCTCACAAATAATCTCTCACAGGTCCCCAACACCCTACTTATATTAGGCTAGTTTTCTAACCACCTTCTCCAAAATTACTGTTTCCTTTTCTTTGCTCACTTGATTTCCGTGCCTATAGTGCCATACTGCCTCTCTTTCCCAATGTTCCAAATAATTTCCATAGGCCTACCATCTCTTACATAAATCCTTTGATTATATCTCTCCTCTTAACTCTTATAGCACTGAGACAGTTGACGCAGTCAAGAAACTAACTTCACGATGCCATCATCTGCAAGTTTTAAGACCACAGATTCCTTCTTACTCTTGTTTATATCCTCTGTGGTCCTAATCAGCACCAGAAAAGACAGAGCTAGAGTCAACAGAACAGCAAAGGAAAGGCCTACAGAGGTTGTAAAAAATGAAAGCAGCCCTGGCAAATGAAAGGGCACCACGATTTCAGTATTAGATTTCAATAACATATATACTGAAGTCACTGGAAAAATCTGCCTGGATTATAGGTTACTTACAGCTCAAGTAGCAAAGTAATATTAGATATCAATTGAGCAACTACTATGTACCAGGTACTGTGCCAAGCACACCTCATGTCTACTAACCTTGCAATAACATCATGAGGCATTATTATCTCCCTTTTACAGATGAGGGAACAACGAGGCTCAGAGGTTGAAGAACTTGACCAAAGTTACACACCTAAAAAGTGAAGCTAGCCAATAAGCACGTGAAAAGATGCTCAACATCAATTATTAGAGGAATGCCAATCAAAAAACCATAACGAAAAACCAATTAACACAAACTAGGATGGCTATAATTTTTAAAATGTGGAATAACGAGGGTGTGGAATAAATGGAATTCTCTGTACCTTGCTGGTGGAAATGTAAAATGGTGTAGCCACTTTGGAAAATAGTCTGGGAGGTCCTCAAATGGTTAACATAGGGTTATTATATGATCTAGTAGTAATTCTACTCATATGTATACATACCCAAGGGAACTGAAAACATATGTTCACATATTCATGAAAGTCAGAAGTTGAAACAACCCAATGTCTATCAACTAATAAATAAATGGATAAAAAACAGGTAAAAAGATGGTATAGTCATACAAAGGAATATTATTCAACCATAAAAAGAAATGAAATACTGATTCATGTTACATGAAGACTGACTCTTGAAAAAATTATAAAGTGAAAGCAACCAAACACACTTTTATATGAATTGTCCAGAACAGGAAAATACAGTGATGGAAAATAGATTAGTGGTTGCTAGGGACTGAGAGGAAGAGGGATTGGAGAATAACTGCTAGCAGGTACTGGGTTTCCTTTTGGAGTGATAAAAAATGTCCTGGAATTTGATAGTGGTGAGTTGCACAACTCTGTGAACAGACCAAATGCAATTGAACTGTACACTTTAAAATGGCAAATTTTATGGTATGTGAAATATATCTCAACTTTAAAAAGTGGAGTTAGGATTCAAATGCAGCTCTGCCGACAAAGCCAATGCTCTCTAACCCTTGCTTTAAAAACTCTAGATTATGGAAAATTGTAAAATGCAAAGGTAAAGAGAATAGCATAATGAACCCTCATGATGCCATTATCCAGTTGCATAAACCAACTTTAAGTCATTCTTGTTTCATCTACCTTACTCCTTTGTTTCTGGCATTTTTTTAGTGAAAGATTTTTATTTTGATTTAAAGAAATCATGTAACAAAATTTACCATCTTAACCATTTTTAAGTGTATAGTTTGGTAGTATTAAGTATACTCACATTGAGACAGATCTTCATAAATTTTCTATCTTGCAAATCTGAAACTTTATACCCATTAAACAACTCTGCATTTCCCCCTTCCTCAGCTATTGGCAACCACCATTCTACTTACTGCTTCTGTAAATTTAACTACTTTTTTTGGGGAATCATATGGTATTTGCCTTTTTGTGACTGGCTTATTTCACTTAACATGTCCTCAAGGTTTATCTATGTTGTACCATGGACAGGATTTCCTTCCTTTTAAAGGCTGAACAATATTATACTGTATGTATACACCACATCTTCCTTATCTATTTATCTGTCAATGGACATTTGAGGTGCTTCCACTTATTGGCTATTTTGGATAGTGCTGCTATGAACATGGATGTGCACATATCCCTTAGAGATCCTGCTTTCAGTTCACTGGGTAAATACCCAGCAGCGGAATCACTGAATCATATGGTAGTTCTATTCTTAATTTTTAAAGGAAACTCCATATTGTTTTCCATAGTGGCTGCACTGTTTACATTCCAGTGCACAAGTGTTCCAAATTCTCCAAAACCTCACCAACCCTTGTTATTTTTTTTCTTTTTTTCCTTCTAATCAAAGCTGCAGCTGCCGGCCTACACCACAGTCACAGCAATGCCAGATCTGAGCTGCGTCTGCGACCTACACCACAGCTCATAGCAACACCGTATCCTTAACCCACCAAGCAAGGCCAGGGACCCAAATGACATCTTCATGGTTTGTTACTGCTGAGCCACGATGGGAATTCCTTTCCTTTTTTTTTTTTTTTTGTCTTTTTGCTATTTCTTGGGCCGCTCCTGCGGCATATGGAGGTTCCCAGGCTAGGGGTCAAATCGGAGCTGTAGCCACCGGCCTACGCCAGAGCCACAGCAACGCAGGATCGGAGCCGCGTCTGCAACCTACACCACAGCTGACGGCAACGCCGGATCGTTAACCCACTGAGCAAGGGCAGGGACCGAACCCGCAACCTCATGGTTCCTAGTCGGATTCGTTAACGACGGGAACTCCCTTTTCCTTTTTTAATAGTAGCATCCTAATGAGTGTGAAGTAATATCTCATTGTGGTTTTGACTTGCACTTCTCTGATGACTAGAGAATGACTGCTGGTCATGTCTAGTATACTTTAAAGCACATTTCAGATATCAAATCACCAATGAACACTTCATTACTTATCTGTAACAGATAAAGACTTCAAAAATAACAGGAGTTCCTGTGTGGTTCAGTGAGTTTAGAATCCAGCGCTGTCACTGCAGTGGCTGCTGTGGCATGGGTTCTATCCCTAGCCCGGGAACTTCCACATGCTAAGGGTGCAGCCAAATTTTTTTTTTTTAATTTTTAAGAAACAACAAACATAATCCTATCGTTTCACCCAATAACACTAACAATAGTTTCTTAACAATATTCAATCCCCATTCTATTTTCCATGATTGTCTCAAAAATGTCTTTTGATAGTTGGTTTGTTTTATAGCAGTTGCCCTTCCCTTTATTTAAATACCATTTTTTTTTGTTGAAAAAAAAAAAGTCATTTTTTTGGCCACGCCCACAGCATGCATAAATTTCTGGGCCATGGATTGAGCCCCAGCCACAGCAGTGACAAAACCTAATTCTCAGCTGCTAGGCCACCAGGGAATTCCCAATACCTCTTTTTTTAAATTACAGAGGTAATATAGATTATTCAATAAATAATGTTGAGATGACTGGATATTTATGATAAAAATAAGGTGGATCCATCCCTTACACTTTGACTGGGATAACCACAAAAATAATAGAAGGTACCATGGGGGAATTTTTAAAAATATAACCTCAGTGGGGAAAGTTTAAGAGAAAATCTAGTAACAGCAAAGAGAAAGATCAATCCTCTTGACTGCATAAAACAAAACATTTCTGCTTGGGGAAAGCCGAATGACAAACTGCAAAAAAAAAAAAAAAAAAAAAACAAACCCCAAAAGTCATAGTGCACAGGGCTAATTTCTCTAACAGAGAAGAAAAAACAAAAGCCTAACAACCCAGAAGAACATTTCATACACAAAAAAGAAACACAAATAGATCTTAAGCATATAAAAAGATAATGATATTCACTTGTTTATTGAGAAAAGTGAAAATTAAAATAACACTGAAACATGGTATTTTTCCTATAGGATTAGCAATTATTACATTGGTGAGGGAATCGAATGCCTGCAAATATTAAAGGTTGGGATATAAATCATATAATATCTAGGGAGAGCAATTTGGCAAGATCTTTCAAAGTTACAAATGCACATATCTTTTGACTCAGCAATTTTGCTTCTAAGGATTTATCTTTTAGATATGGAAAGCACTTGAAACAACAAAGCAAATGCCCAACTATAAGCAATGGCACTGCAACTACACAAGGTATTTACTGCAGCATTATTTGTAATAGCTGAAAACTGCAAACAATCTAATTACTTGACCTTTAATAAGGGACTAATTGTGTATAATATAACATATGCATGCAATGGAATAGGGTGGAACTGTGAAAAATAAGGACAAAACCGAGTACTCACGTGGAAAAATTAGCATGATATATTAAATGATAATAGCAAAGTACAGAACATTATATAATCAGTATACTATCATTAGTGTTTTTTAAAAGGTGTATTTGTGTGTGCCTATATAATATAATATTATATATATATATATACACACAAGGTATTTACATGTATAGTTATATGTTTGCTTTTACATGCATAGCATTTCTGGAAGAATACACAACAAACTGATAATATCGCACATCTCTGGGGAAGAGAACCTAGTGGCTAGGGACAAAGGTGGAAGAGGGATTTTCCCCCCCATATATCCCTTTGTAACTTTTGAATTTTTGTATGAATTGCAACTTATTTAAAAGATAAATTACTACTGAGCAAAAGCAGAACATACTCTAGATTAAAAAAATCAAACAAAAGAGAAGGGTGAACAGTGAGAAATAATAGTCCTCTTATCCCCATTCCCTGGGGGTAACTGTTATTCCAAGCCTTTCCCATGAAGAGTCTGATTCACAGGTCTAAGGCTAGGCTGAGAATCTATTTTTTAAACAATTTTACTGAGGCTTATTGATATACAAAAAGCTGTACATAATGTATGAAACTTGATGAGTTTAGAGATAAATATCATCACTACAGTCTATACCATAAACATAGCTATCACCTCCAAAAGTTCCCTCCTGCCTCTATTATTATTTTTTTTTTTGTGATAAGAACACTTACAATCTCTTAGGAAATTTTTGGAGCGGGGGAGTTCCCGTTGTGGCTCAGAGAGTTAAGAACACAACTAGTATCCACAAGGATGTGGGTTCGATCCTTGGTCCTTCTCAGTGGCTTAAGGATTTGGCATTGCTGCAAGTTGTGGCAGATGCAGCTTGGATCAGTGTTGCTGGAGTTGTGGAGTAGGAGGGCAGCTGCAGCTCCGATTTGACCCCTAGCCTAAGAACTTCCATATGCCGCAGGTGCAGCCATAAAAAGAAAAAAAAAAATCTACTCTTAGCAAATTTCTAAGTGTACAATACAGTATTAACTATAAGCACTATGCTGTGCAGTAGATCTCTAGGACTTACTTACCTCATATAACCAAAAGTTTATACTCTTTGAGTAAAATCTTCCCACCTTCCCCTCCCACCAACTCCTGGCAAACACCATTCTACTCTCTCCTTCTAAGAGTTTGACAATTTTAGATTCCACATATAAGAGTATCATGAAGTGTTTGTCCTTTGAGGTCTGACTCCATTTCACTTAGCATAATGGCCTCCAGGTTTACCTATGTTGTCCCAAATGGCAGGATTTCCTTAATATTCCATTGTATGAATATACCACATTTTCTTTATCCACTCATGCAACAACGGGCATTTGGTTTGCTTCCAAGAACCCAGGTGATTGTCATAATGAGAGGCAAATTCAAGAACAGTGTTCTCTTCTCTGATCACACAGCTTGGCAATTTAGTCCTAGCAAAATAAAATCTAGAATGACTGATGCAATTAAATCCTGACCAAGGCAAGGAAAAAGCCTTCCAGCCACAACGCCCCTTGGAACAGCTGAGCACCCTAGCTCCATTTCCACATATATAATGTCTGCTAGCCCTGAACCTGAATGAGTTCCTGGCTTAAACTGGTCCAGTTCAGTTGTTAACCTTGCAATTTTCTAGGACACTAAAATGTTTTAGGTGAGATTTAACAACATATGCAAACAACTAACCAGAAAAGTAGCACAATTGAGTTTTAAAGAAAGTAGGAATTGAGATTCTGAACAACTATCTACAGCTTTTAATTGCTGGCTTACTGTTGAGCCCAACAAACATGCATTGATGGATTACTAAATGCTAGGATGTAGAGAGCACAGAGCAAGCCACACAGGGAGATGGGATTAAGATGGCAACAGAAGGGCTGGAGGTCAACTTCTCTCCTAAAATCAACAAAATTCACAAATAAAGGCTGAGCAATCTTCACCCAAATGGACCAGAAACCTTAAAAAAGATATCCTACTTCAGAAGAAAAAGAGGCCACATCAAGAGGTAGGAGGGGCGATTACATGATAAATGCAACCCCATACCTCCTGGTGGGAAGCCCCACACACTGGAAAGCAACTGGTTCAGAGACTCACCTGCAGGAGTGAGAGTTCTGAGCCACACATCAAACTCCCACGTGTGGGGATCTGGCACTTGCAGAAAGAGCCCCTGGAGCATCTGGCATTGAAGGCCAGAGGGGCTTGTGAGCAGGAGCTCCACAGGACTGGGGGAAACGTAGACCCCATTCTTAAAAGGTGCACACAGACTTTCAGGTGCACTGGGTCCCAGGGCAAAGCAGTCTCCATAGGAATGTGGGTCAGACCTGACTGCAATTCTTGGAGGGCCTCCTGGGAAAATGGGGTGACTGGGTAGCATTGTGGGGAGGGACATTGGAAGAAATGGTCCCAGGACTGTTCATTGGCGTGTGTTCCCCGAGAGGTGGCCATTTTGGGAAAATCTAGCCCCACTCACCAGCGCTCAGAAGCCCCAGGCCAAACAATAATCCAGTTGGGATCAGAGCCCCACCCATCAGTAAAGAGGCTACCTAAAGACCCTCCAGGCACACAGCCATCTCTAATCTCACTATAGACAAAGCCTCACCCAACAGAGGGATAGGAATCATCTCCACCTACCAGTGGGAAGGCATCAGTCCCAACCATCAGGAAGCCTACAGCAAGCCCCCATATCAACCTCAGCCACAAGGGGGGCAGACACCAGAAGTAAGAGAGGCTACAACTCTATTATATGTAAAAAAGTGCACACCAAAAACCTATAAAAATGAAAAGACAGAGAACTATAACTCAGATGAGGGACAAAGAAAAAAATCCAGAAAAACAGCTAAGTGATCATGAGATTCTCAGCCTCCAGGAAAAAGACTCTAGCCTGTTGATGCTGAAGATGATGCAAGACATTGGAAATAAACTGGAGGCAAAGATGGATACCTTACAGGAAACACTGACCAAAGAGATACAAGATATAAAACTTAAACAAGAAGAGATGCAAAATACAATAACTGAAATAAAAAAATTCACTAGAAGCAGCTAACAGCAGAAGACAGGAGGCAGAAGAACAAATAAGTGAGTTGGAGGACAGATTAGTGGAAATCACAGGTGCAGAATCAAAAAGAGAAAAAAGACTGAAAACAAATGAAGAGAGTCACAGAGAACTCTGGGACAACGTTAAACGCACCAACATCCTCCTGCCAGAAGGATAAGAGAGAGAGAGAAGGGGACAGAAAAAATATTCCAAGAGATAACAGCCAAACACTTCCCTAACATAGGAAAGGAACCACTCACTCAAATCCAGGAAGCACAACGAGTACCATACAAAATAAACCCAAGGAGGAATACACAGAGACACATATTAATCAAAATGACCAAAAATAAAGACAAAGAGAAAATCTTGAAAGCAGCTACGGAAAAGAAATAACATACAAGGGAACCCAAATAAGGTTATCGGCAGATTTTTCAGCTGAAACTCTGCAGGCCAGAAGGGAGTGGCATGATATACTTCACGTGATGAAAGGAAAAAACCTCCAACCAAGATGACTTTACCCAGCAAGGCTCTCATTCAGATTTGAAGGAGACATCAAAACCTTCACAGAAAAGCAAAAGCTGAGAGAATTCAGAAACACTAAACCAGCCTTACAACAAATACTAAAGGAACTTCTCTAGGCAGAAAAGAAAAGCTCACAACAGGAAACAAAAAATTCCACAAATGACAAGGCTCACCAGTAAAGGCATATATACAGTAAAGATGCGAAATCATCCATGCACAATTATCCCACCAAAATCAGAAATCATGAGAACAGGTGGGTACAAATGCAGGACACTGGAGATGCACTTGTAATTAAGAGAACAACAACTTAAAGCAATCTCACATATACATAGACTCTCATATCAAAAGTTCAGAATAACTGCAAACCAAACATCTACAACTGATACACAAACAAGAACAATGAACTCAAATACAACAGTAAAGATAGTCATCAAACCAGAAGAGGAGAGAACAAGAAAAGAAGGGAAGAAAAAAGAGCAACAAAAACAAATCCAAAGCAATTAATAAAATGGCAATAAGGACATACATAACAATAATTACCTTAAATGTGAATGGACTAAACGCCCCAACCAAAAGACATAGACTGGCTGAATGGATACAAAAACAAGACCCATATATATATGCTGTCTTCAAGAGACCCACTTCACTTCTAGGGACACATACAAATTGAAAGTGAAAGGATGGAAGAAAATATTCCATGTAAACGGGAATCAAAAGAAAGCTGGAGTAGCAATACTCATATCAGACAAAATAGACCTTAAATTGAAGAATATTTTAAGGGACAAGGAAGGTCACTACCTAATGATCAAAGGATCAATCCAAGAAGATGATATAACAACTTTAAATATCTACGCACCCAACATAGGTTCACCACAATATATAAGGCAACTGCTAACAACCTTTAAAAGACAAATCGACAATAACACAATCATAGCCGGGGACTTTAACACCCCACTTACAGCAATGAACAGATCATCCAGACAGAAAATCAATAAGGAAACACAGGCCCTGAATGATGCATTAGACCTGATGGACTTAATAGATATTTATAGGACATTCCATCCAAAAGCAACAGAATACACATTCTTCTCAAGTGCACATGGAACATTCTCTAAGATTCCTCACATCCTGGGCTACAAATCCAACCTTGGTAACCAAGAAAATTGAAATCATAGCAAGCATCTTTTCCGACCACAACGCTATACGACTGGAAATCCACAAGAAAAAAACGGCAAAAAACACAAGCACGTGGAGACTAAACAACATGCTACTAAACAACCAATGGATCACTGAAGAAAACAAAGAGGAAATTAAAAAATACTTAGAAGCAAATGACAACAAAGATACCACACTCCAAAACCTATGGGATGCAGCAAAAGCCATTCTAAGAGCAAAGTTTATAGCAATACAGAGTAAGCCACTTAAATGTGAGAACTCATTAGTACCACAAGAACACAGAGAAAAAAGCACTTAACCAGTCAACAGTGAAGTAATGCTTTCTAGATGAAGCAACATCTATTTTTAAAACTCAAGTAAATACAGCTCCCTGAGAAATGTATAATATCTCATTTCTAATTATAAGTAGTCTACAGCAGTGGCTTTGAAATTGTGCATCCCAAACCCGAATCTGGGTAGAGAATTAGACCAAATAACCAAACGGGTCAGGTGCTATTTTTTTCTTCAATCTGAGATCATACTCTCTGTTTTATCTATTTTATCTTTTGGCTCTGTCAGAAATATTTTATTGAAGAATATTTTCTATTACAAACAACTGGAAGTATTTATTACTAGAATGTAAGCTCCAAGAAGGCTAGGATTTCTTGGTCTGTTTTGTTTACCACTATACCTCCAGTGCATAGAACACACACAGAATAGGCAACCAATGAACCACTTAGACTTTCAACCAGTGTTTACTGAGCCAGGCAGTAATCAGGTGTTAGGATACAATCGTGAACAAGAGCTTCAAATTCCTGTCCTCATGGAGCTGACATTCTAGTGATTAATATTTCAAAATAGGCACAGGACTAAGCAATTTAAGATATATCTCATTTATCCTTCTAACTCTGCAAAATGGGTATCATTAATCCTCCCCTCACCTTTAACAGAAAATTTAAAATAACTTGCACCAAATCACACAATTAGCCAGATCACAGAACTTGGATTTGAACCTAGTTAGGTCTGACTTCAAAATAATGTTTTTCCCATCAAATACATTGCTTCTAATAAAAATGGCAACTGGAAAATTGTGCATACACTAACTTCAGATTAATTCATAAAGTAATTAATACATTAAGCACAGGGCCATAAAGAATAACTAGATCATAAACCTATTATTTGCAGTGATTATATTACACCCATCTTTTTCTTTAGAACCTCGCCTGACCACAGAGCTTAATGCAGAGGCAACACTGCTTTCTGGCCTCTGCAATACTACTCCAGTATCATTCCAAATTCTGTTGGGATACTAGCCTTGCTTGCATCTGCCATGTTAAATACATCAAATGGGTGTCCGACTCAGGTAGGGTTCTTTAGTCCACCTTTTCCACCCGTTCTCAATTCCAAAGCAAAAGAAATCAGAGATGACAAGGAAGCATCACTTTATAAGAAAAGTCAAGGGGAGACATGGATTATGTGTAAGTCAGCTTTAGCAATAGAAATATTGGATGGCTTATACTTCAGCTGCAAGGTCTATGTGCCTTGAAATCTAGTTATCTCAAAATTACAGATCAAAACCACTAATGATGCAAATTTGTATCACTACATACTGTGGAGTTCAACAACCATTAAGAAACTAAATTGATAAGCACAAAGCTAAGGAATAATGTCAAATAAAAACTAAGAATAGCAGCAATCAAAAACTGCAGCCAATTCAAGGCAACATTAACAAAGTAGACCTCTCTTCAAAGGTAGGAGTACCAGTTATCTACATACACACGCATGGCAGAATCTTTACTATTAAATACTGTGGGCAAACTAGAGGTAGTAGAATTGATGCAGTGTTAAGTAAAGGCTAGTAAGGTGCTAATTTTAATTTATGAATACCTAAATTTTAGTACCTTTAATTGGTCTTAGGCTGCCAAGAGCCAGCCCATTTCTGTAGGTGAAACTGCCTGTCACATGTACGAACAAAGATTTCAACTTATTTAATCTGTTGTGGCTCATCTTTGGACTGGAAACCCTACTTTGAGAATAACTTTTATAATCAGCAGACACAGCAGGAATTTCAGCATCCATTGGTCCTATGCTCAAATTCAAGTGGTGGGGCAAATCTCGGGCAAGTCACTTCTTCATCTATGAAATGGAAATTTTTTTTTCCTAAACTACACAAGGGGTGTTAACAGTTAACAATATAAATATGTGAAATATTGAAGTTTACAATTTAAATTCAAAATTTTTTAGAAAAGTTGAAAATGAAAAAATTTAATAATTGCATTTTTGTGTCTGACTTACTCTTTGACTTGGAACAAGTTTGATGCCTTTCCTATGTACCCAGAGGTCAATGTTAGGTCTTATATTTTTGTGTTATGATATGCAATAAAGAATTTAGCCTTGAATCCTTTTACTAGGAATGATTACCTTCAGCCTATTTCATAATGGAAAACAGCTGTTTAGAAATGTGGGCATTTCCAAACACAGACATTTTGCACAGTGTTTTTTTATATTTAGGGTTACTACTTCTGAGATATTTGCAGAGTTTTGGCATTTCAGTCACATCATACTTCACTTTCAGTACCATAGCATGGTATTTCAATATCTGCACTGTAGTATTCTTTCATAGGAAATCATTACAAAAATGTAACATCCACTGTAAACATAACAAACTATATTACTTTATTTTCATAAAAATATAATGTCAGAGATCCTTTTCTGGAATTCAATAGACAACTCTACAATGTGGGGAATGTAATTCAGGCCATCACATTCATTTCTTAGAAACTAAGTCCAGCAAAGTCAGCCAGTTTATCTCCTGCCAAATGAGTTTCCCAAAGGCATAATTTTGCTAGGAATGAGCAAATACAACCACACATTGTGAAGGTATTTCTGAACAACTCTGATTTTATTCAAAGTGTCTAGATAAATTATAATGTCAACCAAACAGGTCAAATATATGATTTCAGTCTTTGTTCCTATGTTGAATGCCTTTTGGATGCCAAATAAGTCATTTTTTCTCTCAGTATCTTCAGTACTGTACCTCAACTACGCCCATTAATCTCCTATGGACAGATTTCCATGACATGAATCTAATAATTCACCAGGCAATATTCATTCAACTATGTTTGGTGCAAACCACAATGTTAATTACCACTTCTTGACATGATTCATTTTGAACATTCTTGCACAAAAAGTGGAATCCTATGTAGTAATACAATGAACAGCTTTAAGTCCATGCAAAGTATTTCTGGAAAAAAAACTGTAGTTTCCTAAGTCCAACAGTTTATTGCAGAAGGACCATGTGTAGTCATATTCACTAATTTTAACCAATCTATAGTAAAAACTTCAAGACTTCTCTCAACAAACAAAATTCAGATGTTTCTGGATGTACCTATGACAGGCAAGTCCAAAAAGTCCAAAAGAGTTAGACTGCATCAATATATATATATTTATTTTGCCTTTTCTAGGGCCACTTCCTGTGGCATATGGAGGTTTCCAGGCTGGGGTCTAATAGGAGGTGTAGCCTCCAGCTGTAACATCCACTGTAAACATAACAAACTATATTACTTTATTTTCATAAAAATATAATGTCAGAGATCCTTTTCTGGAATTCAATAGACAACTCTACAATGTGGGGAATGTAATTCAGGCCATCACATTCATTTCTTAGAAACTAAGTCCAGCAAAGTCAGCCAGTTTATCTCCTGCCAAATGAGTTTCCCAAAGGCATAATTTTGCTAGGAATGAGCAAATACAACCACACATTGTGGTTGTAACTCCCTCAGCCACCAATCTTTAACATCCTGAGCAACAGTATCTACTACCTTTACAAATGCTCATTTATGGGAGTTCCCATTGTGGCACAGTGGTTAACGAATCCGACTAGGAACCGTGAGATTGCGGGTTCGATCCCTGGCCTCGCTCAGTGGGTTAAGGATCTGGTGTTGCCATGAGCTGTGGTGTAGGTCACAGATGCGGCTCAGATCCCACGTTGCTGTGGTTCTGGTGTAGGCTGGCGGCTACAGCTCCGATTGGACCCCTAGCCTGGGAACCTCCATATGCTGTGGGAGTGGCCCAAGAAAAGGCAAAAAGACTAAAGAAAAAAAAAGCTTATTTATGACATAAATTTTGCTGTTCTCAACAGACACTCTTTTCTTAAACTACTACTTACAAAAGGCTTTCAAGCCCTGGCAATTTTTTTCATGTAATACATAACAATTTCATGGCAGTATTAATTAATTCTGTCTATATTAAAAAACAACCTCCTGAAATTCCAAGCCTTTTTAAAAGTTCTTTTTGTTTTGGCACTCATCATTCTTGCATAATGGTCAAATTCTTACAATCATTGATTGATTGTTGTTCTTTTTGTCTTTTTAGGGCCACACCCGAGGCATATGGAGGTTCCCAGGCTAGGGGTTGAATTGGAGCTACAGCTGCCAGCCTACACCAGAGCCACACCAATGCCAGATCTGAGCCGCGTCTGAGACCTACACCACAGCTCATGGCAATATCAGTGGCATCCTTAACCCACTGAGCGAGTCCAGGAATCGAACCCACAACCTCATGGTTCCTAGTTGGATTAGTTTCCCCTGTGCCACGACAGGAAATCCTTTTTTTTTTTTTAACAATGATTTATTTTCAAATGGTGTCTTAAACTATAGTCTTTCAACAAACACATTTTATTTAGGGGAATATTCATCACTTCCATTAGGAAACAGACTTCCTTTGATTTTCCTTCAAATATATAATCTTCTTATATAGGTAATTTTTATTTTTCACTTTTCACAGATATGGGTACAAGAAATATTTCTTGTTCTTCAAAAGTACTATAAAAAAGTAGAAGCACAACAATCAATGGCATTTTAGTTATCTATTTCTGTGTAACAAATTACCCCTAAAACTTACTGGCTTAAAAAAGCATTTATTTTCTCAAGTATCTATGAGCGTGGCTTAACTGGGTCCTTTGGCTCAGGGTCTCTCACAGGCTGCAATCAAGGTGCCAGCTGGGGTTGCAGTCATCTCAAGGCTTGACTGGGGAAGGATCCGCTTCCAAGCTCAATCACATAGCTGCTGGCAGTTCAGTTCCTTGCAGGCTATTGGACTGAGGGCCTCATTTCCTCACTGGTTGTTGGTCAGAGGCAACCCTCAGTCACTTGTCATGTGGGCCTCTCCATAGGATAGTTCATAACATGGGGGCTTGCTTCATCAGAGTGATCAAGCAAGAAGAGCCAGAGAGAAAGGGTGCAAACAAGATGGAAGTCGCAGGTTTTTATAACCTAATTTCGGAAATGACATCTTGTCACTGTTACTGTAGCTTTTTCATTAGGAAAAAACTAGCAAGTCACTAGATTCAGCTGACACACAGTGGGTGGGAGTAGATTAATCAACAGTGTGAATACCAGGAGGCAGGAATCACTGGGAGCCATGTAGAAGATGGCTATCATGAAAGGCAAATGGCACTTGGTCACCGTATTAGGGAGACATGATGGAGTGGTAGAGACTCCAATAAATGAAGACCATATGGGTAAGCAAAAGAGAGCAATCAGTGTTGCCAGAGGATCTGATATTTTAAGAGGGGTTGGAAAGTAAGAATTCTTGGTAACATTTTATAATTTTTAAAATGTTCACAGCAAATTTGTATTTGTTAAAAAAAAACGAAATGTGTTTTGTAAAATGCAAGTTAAATTTTTCACAGAGAAGTGAAAAATCATCCACCTAGATGCTGCCTTCTTAATATTCAACCCAACCCCCCATTTGTCTTTATATTCTGATGTACACTACTGATCAATGAAAATCAATGTTCTTAAAAAAAATGTGTACAGCGAAGGGCCACCAGTTTGCCATCCTTGTCACATAATCTTTGTAATTTCCTTTGTAGTATAGATGAAAGGGCAAAGGTTTTGGGGTCTGATATGCAAATCATGGTTCTGTCACTTCCACTATGTTCTTGAGCCTATGACAAGGGCCAGAGAAAAGATCCTTGGGGCTATTATTGCTATTATATTCTTACTTGTCTCCCCTGCTAGACTATGAGCTCCTTGAGGGTTAGAGTACTCCCTGATCTCAACACTCCCTTATCTCACTTTCCAAAATACTTCATTTTTCTATATAGCTATTACTATACTACCTAAAATACTACTTTGTCTTTTTATCTTGCTTATTATCTGTCTTTCCCACTAGAATATAAATTTCATGAAGTGAGAAACCTGTCTGTTATGGTCAACTGCTTTATCCTCTCAATACTGAGCTGTGCCTGGTGCACAGTAGGAGCCCAAAAAACATTTGTTGAATGAATGAATTCTACAGTTTATGTTACTTAGCACAGGGTCTGGCATGGAGTAGGTGCTCAAAAAATTCTGAAAAGCATTCATTGCCCCGATAAAAAAAATGGGGTGAAATGAAGCCAGAGGCAGCAGGCATATCATGAAGTACCCTTCATGCCAGGCCATGCCATGCCATACCAAGCTTAAGGCATGAGAATGAAATGTCAATGCCCAACCTACTTGGCACACAAGATATTTTGATCAAAGTAATTGTACCATGTAATGTTCTAAGCACTGTACTTATGTTAAATCACTTAATACAATAAAGTCTGTGATGTAGGCATTACTACTATATTCCTCTTCCACATGAGGAAACTGAGGCAAACAAAGCGAGGTTAACCTGCCCACGTAACTAGTAAGTAGAAGAACAAGGATTTAAAACCAAGGTCCTTGTTCTTAGCCATTATGCTATACAAACTAAATAAGTGTTTTGGTAAAAGTTATTAAAATGCAACTATATTGAGATATGTTAAAGATGAAGTATTTTAATGTCAAATATATTTAGGTTCATATCTTGGCTCAACCATGTTCCGACAGTGCAACCTTGGGCCAGTGACTATGCTCAGCCTGTGTTTAGTTTAGATGTTAAAAAATGTAGATTAATACATATCCTAATGGGTGGTTATGATGGTTAAATGAAATTATAAATCTATGTGAGGTACCTGGCCCATGTGGTAGCTATTACTACCACCACCAAGGGGGAATTTATTTTATAAATGCATTGCTGAGCAGCTACAAAACTTATTTTTACTTAACAGAGTTTGGCAATTCCATTTGGAATCGAGTCAATTGTAAATATGTAAATATATGTAATGGAATTAACATATAACATTATAAAACACTGGTTCTAAAGTCTTCCTTATCTGACTTTCAAAGCCTTCTATAGTCAATGAGTCAATCAACTTATCTCTCTTTCAACAACCATTATTATATATAATGTGTCAAGCCCTGGAGCAAATCTCTTCCCTTTTGGAACTCTATTAAAAGATAATTATATACAAACTTCTAGTCATAAAGATAAATAAGTTCTGGGGACGTAACACATAGCATGGAGGAAAAAAAAGAGAGTCAAAATGTGATATGAAAATACTATGAGACAAAAAAATGAGTTTTTAAAAAGCCCTCCTGGTGGCACAAGGGAAGGCATCATTCACCTTGGCTAGGAAAGATTTCAAAATGATAACTTTTGAGCAAGAATAAGTAGGAATTTGTTATGCAAGGGTAAAAGTAACATAGAAAAGCATTATGTGAGAGGACATGGTATGTCTAGGAAGCTAAAAAGGTTCAGAATAGTTGGGATATTTTAATGGTTGGAAAGGTGTGGGCAAAGGTAAGCACTAAGTAAGGCTGGAGAGAGTTTGGTATCAGACTGTGAAAGGCACTGTCTGTCATGCTGAGAAGTCTGGGCTTAGTAGGGTAAGTAAAAGTGGTCAATGGGTATCTTCAGGCATAGAACAAAGTCACCTTTGGTTTTCAAGACATCTCTGACAGCAATGTAGAAGATGGACTATAGTCCAGAAAGTGGTAAGCAAACAAGTTGAGGCTATTTTCACAGTTCAGATAAGAAATGATGGAAGCCTGAACAACAGCAATGGGAATGGAAGTAGCTGGACTCAGGAGACAGACAGAGGTCAAAGGATCTAGTGACCAAGTGGACATGGGAAATGACAGGACAGTGAAAGATTGAGACGGACTCCATGGTTTCTGGCTTGAAATGGATGAAAGACGACACCTATAGAAAAAGAGAACACCAAAAGTACCACAAGTTTGGGGGAAAATAATGAATTCCACCTCGGATATTTTTTAGTGTGAGTGACCTGAGATATCAAGTAGTAGAGAGCTGAAAAGATGTGCTGGAAGCTCATGAGATAGGTTAGGGGTAGATAAAGAACTATAGGAATCATCATTTTATAATTTATTCATTTATTTATTTTTTGCTTGATAGGGCTGCACCCAAAGCATATGGAAGTTCCCAGGCTAGGGGTCAAATCAGAGCTACAGCTGCCAGCCTAAACCATAGGCACAGCAACTTGGTATCCCAGCCACATCCGTGACCTACACCACAGCTCACAGCAACGCTGGATCCTTAACACACTGAACAAGGCCAGGGATCGAACCACATCCTCATGGATACTAGTCAAATTTGTTTCTGCTGTGCCACAATGGGAACTCCGTATAATTAATACTTAAAGTCATAGTAATTCTTGAGACTGTTCAGGAAATGACTGTAGAAAAATATGACCTGGACAGAAGCCTTGAGAGCACCAATGCTTAAGGAAGCAGTAGGAGGAGGAGGAATAACTTAGGAAAGGAGAAAAAACTGGAGATATAAGAGAAAAATCAGAAGTGAGCCACATTATGGAGTCCGAGGAAGGAAATTCAAGGAAAGGATGGGTTAATAGTGTCAATTATCACAAAGATGACTAATCAAGGGTAAGAATGGAAATGGATGTGGTGGCTTACGAATAGTAACATCACTTATCAAGTGGCAATAGGCTAGGTAATGGGAATTAATCCAGTCTCCTTTTTTCAAGAATAATGGTTAAAAGGGAAGAACTGGGATAAGGATAATGGCTTAAGGGAATTACAAAGTAGAGGGGAAGTTTTTGTTTTTTAAGGGTTATTTGTATATGCTATAAAGTTAAAGAAACCAGAGGAGAGACTTAAAATGAAGAAAAGAGACTGTTACTTTTGAATTCCTACAATATCGCTATATGACTCACTTGGCACTTAGCTTACACATTTGCTTTGTTCTGGCAGTATTATACAGTTAGCAATGCTGGCGCAAACTAAGCATGCAATAAATCTACTTATTGTTTTTCCTCATGTATCTATACATAGTATATGGCAAATAAAAGTGTACAATCTTACATAAGAATGTATAAAAAGGAAATCATGTGGTGGAATTGTGGAAACAGACTTTAAGCAATATAGATCCAGAACAATTGCACCACTTATTAGTGTCCAGACTGAAGAAAAATAATTTTACTGCTTTAGACCTTGGTTATTAGACTGTAAAATGAGAAGAATACTATACATTTTTGCAAGCTTATGCAGATTAAACAAGGTATTTAAAAAACAGTTTATACACAACTTGGTGCTCAAGAAGTAGTCATAATTACAGTTATGACAATTTCTTCCTACTACTAGGGGATCTAGAAGAGCCACTGATGTTTCAGGATGTGTCTATGATTTAGGACAAGTAAATAATCAGGAGGCATAGCAGCCATTGCTATACTGTATTCTAGAGAACAGATGTACAAAATGGCATCAGCTCTTGGCCAGACTTCTCCAGCTTTAGTTATTCATGTATCATCAGCATGATTTCTGCCATATTCAAGTACTGCAACTTACTATTTTTTTTTTTAAATCAACTTACTTTTCCTTAATTGGCCCCCTCTAAAGAATTATAGCTCTAAAACTGTGGATTTCATGTGGATTTGATTACTTTTTTAATGTATATATTAACCATTAAGACAAAGCATTTATCCCATTAACCATCCCATATCATCTCTTGAACTACATTCTAAAACTGTCTTTAGGGTTGCTCTACTTCTGAGACCCTTTGCAAGAGATTGGGAAGCAATTTGTGGTTTTACTTAATTTTTCTGCTACTGGCTATTACCACTTAAAAAGGTTTGCAGAACGTACAAATGAAACTAACCAAACGACAAAATTAATCTGAGTAATATACACTGAATATTCTCATGGGAAGTCCTAAACTGCCTAAAGCTAAATAGCAATTTATCTTTTATTTAATCCCTCCATCTCTATTTTCAACTGAGATTGGGATAAAGACTGATCTTGTGGCCTAGCCTCAAGAACAGAACCAACGGGAGGAGAAATATAGTAGTGGGTTTTGCTGTGATTTCGGTAGAAAGAAATGGTAGGTATGCAGATCATCCAAGTGAAAAACTGCTATTTTCAAGATAGTGGAACACTCCTCTAAAAAGGCAAACCACAATCAATTATTAACCAATACCTTTCAAGTCTGTTATAAACCAGGAAGCTCTCCATCACTTCAACAACAACAATCACTGACCAGAACCAGGAGAGAAAAATTCACTCACTGATAACATCTATAGATACTTTACATATGCAATTTTGGAGCCAATCTTAAATTCACTATATTAAGAGCCACCACTACACACTTTTTAAGTCACACCTACAATGCATTCTGTTAAGATCACTAATATCTTCATTAAGAGAAAAAAAATATGTATTCTGCAACTAAACTATACAAGATATTATGGGGACTATGAAAAGAGCAAAGAGTCTGTTTATAATCTAGCATGTGGAATAAGACTGATATATTTCCCAAACAGTGGTACTCAAGACTGAAGAGGACTGGTGGGAAATTTTCTCCTCAAGGTTTTATTATGAAAAGCTTTAAACATATGGCAAAGTTGAAATAATTTCACAGTGAACATTAGAACACTCATGACTGAGATTATACCGTATTTACTATTTTGCTTTATCACTTACCAATCCATCTATCCAATCCATCTTACTTTTTATGAACTGCTGGGATTTTAAAAATGAGACTGTGTAATGAAGAATCTCGGTAGGCCATTTTAGAATTGCTTTTCAGAATTTTTCATTGAGTGCATGAACAAAAAAGTTGGAAAACCACAAAATCAACTTTCCTGCCAACCTCCAACTAAAATCTATTCAGAGCTCACAGCATGCCATTTTAGGTCTCCACATTCTTGTCTATCTGAACCATCCTTCCCGGCCCTCTTCAAGTCTTGGTACCACCAATCTGTGAAAACTCCTCCAATTTTCACATCCTCACCCAGAATTAAGTATGACTCTTACTGGGGCCACATTTTCCATCATTAGGAATTAGCTCACAGTATCTGCAAGTTTTTTTTCAGTCCGTCTCTTTTACTAAACTCTGACCTCCTTGAGGGCAGGGACCCCCTTACTTCCCTCTGAATCCTTAGCAACCAGCATAGCACCTAGCCTATGGCAGGCATTCAATAACTGAATAATATAAATGAATGGCCCAGACCTGTCTTTACCCAGGAGCCAACAAGACTTTAGTCCAGTATGGGAATGATTTAATCACACTGGCACTTTAGATTCATCTTAGAGCACCGTTGTTAAAGAGCATGAGCTTTGGAGCCAGACTGCCTGGGCAGGAATCCCAGAATCCCAGCTCTACCATTTATTGCTGGCTGACTTTGGGCAAGTTTCTAAACCTCCCGTGCCTCAGTTTCCTCTTTTGAAAAACAGATAATACTGCTTCACAGATCATAGTAAGCATTCCATCATTGTTAGTCACTATTGCCAGCAATCAAGTTAATAATGACAATGAGGTAACAAGTCCTTAAAGTTCAGGTATTAGCAGTGAAAACAAAGTGGAAAGAATGGGTATGAATGAAGTATACTGAAAAATGCTCAGTCAGAAGGGTAAGCAAACAAGTGTCTGATAAATATTTTTTTTCTAGTTTGTATGTTTGAGGTAGCTCAAGATGGATTTTTTTTTTTTTATGGCCAAACCCACGGCATATGTAAGTTCCTGGACCAGGGATCAAATCTGAGCCCCATCTGTGACCTATGCCACAGCTGCAGCAACTCTGGATCCTTAACTCACTGCAGAGGGCCCGGGTCTGAATCAGCAACACCGCAGAGACAAGCCAGATCATTAATCCACTGCACCACAGCGGGAACTCCTGGATTTTCTTCAATTATTAAAAAAAACAGTTATCCCGGCCTAGGCATAGATTAGATGCTGGGCACAAGGAATCTAGCATGACTGGATTCTAGTCACAAACTCTATGGCCACTGCAAGTATCTTTATGCAGGTCTTTTATTCTCTCAGCTGAGATTTTTTTTTTCCTCCTTATTCTACCCAGCACCATTTATTTAGTTTATGATTCCCACAATTCCATGTCCTGTCTTCTGACAATGAGTACATCTCTAAGAGCCTTGGTTGGGGAATGGGCTTGTGGTTTCATCCTATCCAACCCTGTACAACTTTTTCTTTTTCCTGCCCACCTCCTTTACTTCTCAAGCCTTGCTATTCCCTACACGTAGGAACTTGAAACCTAAGAGTATGGGAAAGCAACAGAGCAATAGCAGTTGTGCCAAGAACTGGGGATGCTGCCAAGCTGTTCCCCAGGCCCCATATGCAGTGACCAACTACATGCAGAGATTGTACTGAATTGCCCAAAGGGCCTCACATACTTGATATGCCTGTTTGCTTCTGCTCATTTTCTTTCTTCCATTTAAAGAAACCTTCCCAAACCTGTAACCAATTCAAATCCAATTCATCCTTGACCCAGGTGAGGTCCAACTTCTTCAAGGTAGCTTCCTCTGCCCATTTTAGCATACCGATATCCTCCCATATTCTCACACAAAACAGGTACTGTACTTATAACCTGTACCATAAAGCATAATTACATACACATTTATACCATTAAATAAATGTTTCATGTGTATATATTTGATTTTCCAAGGGCAGGAACCGTGTCTCACAAGTCTTTTAAATCCCTTCCTCTGAGTAGGTTAACACCTTGCTGAAAAGTGACTGAATTAGTGGGTTTTGTTTAGGCTAAAGAAAGATGAGGTAGAAACATGTTGAAATGAAAAAGGCTACACAGATGGGTGAGAAAGAAGCACTGGTTCAAAACTCAGGTAAAAGTTTGTAAGAGAAAGGTGTTCAATTAGCACGTTTAATTGATTTGCTGCAAGGTTGGAAAAAGACAAAGAGGGAGGTCAACTGGAAAATCTGGAAAAAAGGAATTTCAGCTTGAGGCAGAAGACAACAGGAGAAAGATGGGGCTACAAAGAAATTCTGCTAAAACCTAGGAATAGGCCATTTGGATTAAGTGAAGGTAAAGGGGGTTATTGGGATGACATGGGTAGAGAGGTGTGGTTATGTAGGTGAGCGAATCGGTAGGGGATGGTATGAAGGGTTGGGTAGATGCATAAAATGATCGAGGGTAGTTAGGCAAGTGGGTTAGCTGATTGGGCGGTGAATGGGCAGATGGGAGACAGGTAAGTGGGTAGGTGGTTAGGTGTTTAGTTGGGAGGGAATAGGTATGGGCGTATTATTTAAGATCCGGCCCCTCCCTCACCTTGACCCGGAAGCGGATGAGCGCTAGCCTCACGCAGTGGCTCAGGCAGGCCGGTGGCAGGAACCAGGCCCGTGGAGGAGGGGTGCCCTTGTTGCCCACGTGTCCCACGATCAGTTGCGCTGTCTGCCGCTCGGCCTGGCACCGACGGCCCCACTCGGCCAGCCGGTCCTTGCCCAGGCCCCCGGGGAACATAACCACCAGCTCCAGGCCGTCGCCGCCGGGATAGGCACAAGCCTGACAGAGCGCTGACAAGTAGCCCAGCATGGCGTTCCACTGGCCGCCACACACCCAATCCGTCTGGTAGCCGCCATAAAGCCGCGGCAACGCCGAGCCCGCGTCCACCAACACCCGGGCCCCGGGCAGCGGAGGGGGGGGCGGCGGCGGCGGCGGCGGCGGGTGCAGCCCCGGGTGCGCCTGGCCGTGGTGGTGGAAGTGGTGAGCGGGGTGATGGTGTCGAGTTGGCCCTGCGCCCCCGGAGTAGGCACCGAAGGCGGCGGGCGGGAGCGGCGGTTGCAGAGGCGCGGAGCCTCTGGCGGCGCGTGGAGCCCCGGGCGCTAGGACTGCCGTAGGCGGCAGCTGGCGATGCTGGTGCTGCTGCTGCTGGCGCGAGACCGTGCGCGCGAGTTTGAGAAGGTCCACGGGCACCACGGCCCCGGGACAGCGCTTCTCCAGGAACTCTTGGAAGCCCTGGACGCCCATGCTTCGTCGGTGGGCAGAGGAGACGGCGGCTGCGCGAGCAGGCTAGACAGCGATCTGGGCGCGAAGCTGGGGGCGGGCGCGTGCGCACTCCGCGGGGGGCGAGGGGGCGGGAAAAGGCGTCCCGAGGGGAGGGGTGAGCGAGCGGGGAAATGAGGGCGGGGTGGGGAGGAGACCACAGATTGGATTTGGGTGGAGAGGAGGGATGAGGCCGACCGGACGCTGGAGAGGCTGGAAGGATAAAAGCGATGACGGGCTCTAGTGACTTCTCTTTTCTGTCCCTCTCCGGCTGCTCTTCCTCTTCAAAAGGGGTGAAACCTCTTCCTTCCACCTCCGGGAGCCATGTTGCCTCCTCTTCTCTATGGTACACACTTTCTAGCTGGAGGAGGGGGAGCGGGGCGGGGCGGCGGGGCATCCTGGGAGTTGTAGTCTCTTCTACGGCCTCGGGGTACAATGTTGGAACAAGATTACCATCCCTGTCTACTACTGCGTTCACTGGGGCTCAAGGGGAGGGGCGTGCTATGCGTTTAGGATCTGCACTCCAACTGTGCCCTTCACCGAATTGCTTTAGGTTATTACTTTGCCAGAAAAGGAGGCGGGGCGGAGGAGCTGGAATGATGCATCATGGGAAAGGAAGTAGAGTGGATTAATTGAATTCAGCCAAAGTGTGCTAAAATTCCCCAGGAGGAAGAATTTTCCTTCGGAGGAAGGGACTAGCTTTTAATGAATGAGAAAGGACATATATGAAATGTAAAAATACTAACCATAAATATTTCTGTAACAATCCCTTAACCTTTAGCTACTGTAATTCTTTGAAGAAGAGTTGTTGGACCCAATTTATGAATGGTTAAACTTATTTGCCCAATGCAGAGACAAAGTGAAATCGATTGTATTCAGGATCTCTTTGATCAGGGAGATAAGCTCCTACACAAATTAAACTACAAGTTGTACCTTTCTGGTATTCACTGAACTACCCTGTCCTACAATGTTAGGACCTTTGTTTGCAAACATTGTGAATCAATGTCTCGAGCTTTCACAAAATAGCAGTAAGGGCTCCAATTCCAGACGTACTGAATCTTAATCTTTAAAAAAAATTATTTTCAGTATTCTCCTCAGTTGATTCTGATAGAGCACCAGTCTTTGACTGACTGGCTTTTGGGGCCCACTGTTTCTGTTGCGGAAACCGCAAAAACCGTGGCAACGGAAGGAGACAAACAGCACTCGGAGATATGGAAAAGCAAGTTTTATTCAGCACCAGTGTGGGCTCAGAGGAGTCACCTCCAGAGTCTGAGCACCAGGTCTTTGTTCTCAGTAACTATTATACACTACAAGGTCTTGATTTTCCCATGTAAGCATCCCGGACCTCCCCCCATCCCCAAGCAGACAGTGTTCCTCCCTAAGAAACTGAGCAGGCAAGGTTACAGAAGCAGAACTGATACGCAATGTTGGGTACCTGATTAGCAGGGCTTCTGGCTTGGACATAGGACACACAGTTGTTACATTATTAGAGGAAGGGTGGTATAGTGATGAGCACAGCTGGAAAGGCTTTCAGCTGCCTTCTTAGCCAAGGGGGGGGTTGTCCTTTAGTTAAAACTCCATTTCATTCCCCGCCTCTTGATGTTCAGGGTGCATCTGCACCCTTTACAGATCATCATCGGTCAGAACCCTTTGGTACCCCTAATTAGTAGAGGCTGTTTTTTTTTTTTTTTTTTAAAGCATGGTTTTTATAAAACCTTTTATAATACTTATCAGGAGAGGTACAAGGCAGGGAATAAGTAGGCACCCTGTGAGTATAACCATGATTATTCCGACCATTGTCTTAATTTTTCCCAACCAAGAAAACCATTTACCAAAGAGACTGTCTGCATCCCGTCCTTTCCAAGGATGTGCAGGCACATGGGCAAGTTTAGTCATGAGGTCAGCAATTTCTTCTACCACCTTTCCGGTGTCATCTATTTGTAGATAGCAATTACGTAAGTTAAATTTTCCACAAACCCCTCCTTTAGAAGCAAGTAGATAATCCAAGGCCAAGCAATTTTTGTAGATTTCACTGTGTATTTTAGTTTATTGTTGGGCCAATATAGTCAAGGCCCTTGCAGTGTCATTTGTTATAAGTTCCAAAACCGCCTGTAGTCTGATGATGTGGTTCAGCATATAGACAGGGGTGTGATATCCCCAAAAGCCATCCTCTGCCCAGGTGGCAGGCCCATAATATTGAATTATCCGTTCTGGGGGCCATTCATCATCTTTCCAGTCTCCAATTTGGAGAGCCCTCCGGTCTCTCTGGGCACCCTGTGCCCTATATATAGGAATTCCCAGTTGTTCCCCTAGTGACAGTGGGAGCAGGAAGAAGGAGGGTCTGATTGTTCCCAGTACACATGTCCCAGCCCAATTTGGGGGGAGTATGGAATAGGCCATTTTTTCACAAATCCAATATAATCCCTTTGGTGCCCACCACTGGATATTAGTAGTGATATCTTTCCATGCTTGTCAAAGGAGGGAAAAGTTAGACAAGGGATTAGGTTTGGGCTCTGAGAGATTGGAGGATGACCACCATTGAGTCTTTTGGGCAGTCAGATTATAATACCTTAGGCCTAAACATGTTAGGCTTCCAACTGAAACATTAAACCGTCCTCCCCGCCTCGCAAGACAATTTCTCCCAATAATAGCAGTTCTGAGGAGCCACACCCCATCGGTGAGTTGGGGGTATGTAGTCTCATTATGAGGTTCTAATGGGTCCAGTTCTCTGGCTTGCCAAGGCCAGTGGTCTCCTGTGTTTGTTCCCCCGTATACATAACAAGAGGAGACCTTGAGAATTTGTGCAATAGTTTCTGCCAGGGCTAAGAACAAGTTCTTAGTTGTGGCCGGAATGGGAGGTGGGGTGTTTTTTATCTCTTTATAAAAGGAATGAAAGACCCTGTGAGAGGCACCTTGGAGCACAAACGTGATTCTCTGGAAATGTAGCACAGCTCCAGGGTCAAGGCCTTTTCCGTCAATGTGAATGTTTATTTTGAAACCCTCCTTCCATTTGGGCTCACAGGCAGCCAATTTCTCAAGCTTCAGCCGTGCGTTGACTGACCAGCTTCCGGTGCAGTCAGAGCAGGGCTTTGAGATCTTCGTCTCCTTCTCTGTATTGTCAGGCGAAGAGGTCTCTCCGGATTAAGGGCAGTCTCCCACTCTCCACGGTCGTCAGCTGGGCCAGCCGGTTTAACTCTAGAATGATGGGTCCAAGCATCTATTCCTGTTACTTTAAGAGCAGTGGGGGTGGTTAGAATTACAGTATAGGGGCCCTTCCATACCGGCCTCAAAGGCTCCTTTTTCCAGTCCTTTATCCACACCTGGTCCCCCGGCTTGTGGGGGTGTACTGTTATACCTAAGGACACAGGTGTTCTGTCTGTGATCCATTTATGTATCCGAAAAATAGTGAGCCCCAGTCCTTGTAATTGTTTATGTAGTTCCAAGTCTCCCAACTCCCTGGTGCTTCCTTTTAAACTGATTAGTGGAGGTGGCCTTCCATATAAGATTTCAAATGGCGAGAATCCTATTCCCGCTCGGGGTGAGCATCTCACTTTTAAGAGGGCCACCGGCAACATGTCTATCCAGGGCAAGCCAGTTTCCTGACATAACTTTGCCAGTGTCTGTTTAAGGGTTCGGTTGATGTGTTCTACTTTCCCTGAACTTTGAGGGTGATAAGCAGAATGTAGTTTCCATCGGATCTGTAAAGCTTTTGCCACCTGTTGTACTGTTTCAGCCACAACTGCCAGTCCATTATCTGACCCAATGGTCAGAGGCATCCCATATCTGGGAATAATGTCTCTCAGGAGTGCCTTGGTTACTTCCCTTGCCTTTTCAGTTTGGGTAGGGAAGGTTTTTACCCATCCTGAAAAAGTACAGATAAAAACTAGTAAATATTTGTACCCCTTACTAGGGGTGACCTCAGTAAAGTCCACTTCCATATCCTCAAATGGGGACAGTCCGCAGTGCTGTGCCCCAGCTGGTCTGTGGGGCCCCTGGCGGGCATTATTCTGTAAACAGGTTATGCATCTTTGGGAGACAGAGGAGCAGAGTGCAGGAAGAGAAGCAATGAGATAGTACCGGCCCAGTAGGGTCTCTAAGGCAGTTTTGCCCATGTGGGTTAGCTCATGTTCTTGGCGGACTAGTTTGTAGGCCAGCTGTTCTGGAATGTAAACTCGGTGGTCCCATGTGACCCACCACCCCGTTTTAGTTTTAGTTTCCCCTTCCTCCCTTATCCATTTTTCTTCCTCTGGAGAATATCTGGGGACAGCTGGCACTTCTGGGGCCAGCAAGACCTTAGGTTTGTCTGGCTGTTGTCCCCGGGCTGCCTGTCTGGCAGCTGTATCAACACTACGGTTTCCTTTTGTCACTGGGTCATCCCCCTTTTGGTGGCCTTTACAGTGGATAACTGCAACTTCTTTAGGTTCCCATACTGCCTCTAGGAGCTTTAAGATTTCAGCCTGGTTTTTAATTCCTTTTCCTTCAGCAGTGAGGAGCCCTCTTTCTTTATATAAGGCTCCATGGACATGTAAAGTTGCAAAGGCCTATCGTGAATCGGTATAGATATTAACTCACTGGTCTCAGCTGAATTCCAGTGCTCTGATTAAGGCCCATAATTCTGCTCTCTGTGTTGACCAGCCTTGAGAAAGCACCTCTGCTTCTATCACTTTTAAGTCAGATACCACAGCATATCCTGCCATCCTTTTCCCATCCTCCATAAAGCTGCTGCCATCAGTATATAAAACCAGGTCAGGATTTTGGAGTGGTTGATCAGTCAAGTCAGGCCTGCTGGAAAACACCTCATCTAGTACCTCCAGGCAATTATGGTCTGGGGGCCCCGCTTCATCTGGCAGAAAAGTGGCTGGGTTCAGAGTTCGTACAACCTCCAGTTTTACCCGTGGATTTTCACATAGTAACCCTTGATATTGAATCATTCGTGCATGTGTGAGCCAATGGTGGCCCCTGGTATCCATTAGGGTTACAACTGAGTGTGGGACTTTAACATTGAGGTTTTGTCCCAGGGTCAACTTGTCAGCCTCTCTTACCAACAAGGTGGTAGCTGCCAGCGCTCGGAGGCAGGGAGGCCATCCGGCAGCAACTGAGTCAATTTGTTTAGACAGATATGCCACTAGCCTCTGCCAAGGCCTAAATTCTTGAGTTAAGACTCCCAAAGCCATCCCATTTTTCTCATGAACTAAAAGGTTAAATTCTCTGGTTACATCAGGAAGTCCCAAGACTGGAGCCTCAGTGAGTTTGGTTTTGATTGTCTGAAATGCTGTCTCTGGCTTGGTCCCCATTCAAGGGGAGCCTTTTCTTCCCCTTTTAGAGCCTCATACAGAGGCCTGGCCAGGTCTGAAAACCCGGGGATCCATATCCGGCAGAATCCTGCTGTCCCTAAGAACTCACGAACCTTCCGGCGGGTGGTAGGGACAGGAATGGCACAAACTGCCTGCTTTCAGTCCCCAGCATTTGTCGGCCCCGCATAAAGTCGAAGCCCAGATACTTTTTTTTTTTTTGCAGATTTGTGCCTTTTTTTTTTTTTGATACTCGATAGTCTGCCTCCATCAGTAGGGAAAGGAGAGCTCTTGTTCCCTCTAGGCACTGAACCTCCGTGGTGCCAGCTAGTAAGAGGTCATCAACATACTGTACTAAAAAACACAGCCTAGTTTTTGTCCAGGAAATTCAGCCAGGTCAGCAGCTAAGGCGCCGCTAAAAAGAGTGGGAGAGTTTTTGAATCCTTGTGGGAGTCTAGTCCAGGTGAGCTGTTCCTTTGTCCCTGTATGTGGATTCTCCCATTCAAAAGCAAACAAGGGCTGACTGGCAGGTGCCACCCAGAGGCAGAAAAAAGTGTCTTTTAAGTCCAGGCAAGTAAACCACTTAGCAGTGGAGGGGATCAGCCCTAGCAGGGTATATGGGTTAGGGACGGACGGGTGTAATGTGACTGTTGCTTCATTTATGGCTCTCAAGTCCTGTACTGGGCGGTAGTCCTGTGTTCCTGGTTTTTTCACGGGCAGTAAAGGGGTGTTCCAAGGGGACTGACATTTTATTAACAGTCCATGCTGAAGCAGCCTATCCAGGTGAACCTGGATTCCCAGTCGAGCTTCTCTGGGAATTGAGTATTGTCGTAGCTTTACTGGTTGAGCTCCAGGTTTTAGATCAATCAAGACAGGAGCATGGCATTTTGCCAGTCCTGGTGGGTTTCCTTCAGCCCAAACCAATGGGTATTTAGTCTCTAGTTCTGGGGGAATGGTCCCCATTTCTGAAGGGGAAGAGTACAAGCGCCATTCCTCTTCCCTTTTTACAGCAAGAGCCATGATTAAAGGAGAGGGGGGTTCTGTCAATTTAAGTTGGGCTGATCCATCAGTAGAAAAGGAAATTTGTGTCCCCATTTTAGCCAGCAGGTCTCTTCCCATTAGGGGGACTGGGCAGTCAGGCAGGTAAAGAAATTCATGTATTACTTCATGGCCTCCTAACCGACATCGTCGAGGACCACAGAAGGGCCTGTGGGTTTGGTTACCTGTGGCCCCAACAATGGTGGTTTCTTTCCCCGAGAGGGGAGCCACAGGTTGTGTGACCACAGAAAGTTCGGCACCTGTGTCAACCATAAAGTCTATGGGGTGGCCCCCTACTTGAATTCTGACCATAGACTCTTGGGGGCCCAGTTGGAGAGAGCCTGGTCCCCCCTAATCAGACTCAGCTAGGCCAATCAGGTTGGTGCTGAATGGCTCAGATCGGTACCAGCTAGGTGGGGCCTTGGTCTTTTTCTCAGGACGGTTGGGGCATTCATTTTTCCAATGTCCCTTTTCTTTGCAGTAAGCACATTGGTCATGTACCAGGGGACTCCTTCTTCCTGGCCTTGTGCCTTGTCCCCTACGGGGTGGTCCCACTGGGGGCACCGGTTTTGACAGGGCGGCTGCCAGAAGAGTCACTTTTTGTTTCATTCTCTTTTCTGCATCACGGCGGGCCACCTGGTCTCGGTTAACAAAAACCTTGTTGGCTATTTCCAATAGTTTAGTGGCATTTTATCCTTCAAATCCTTCTAATTTCTGTAGCTTTTTACAGATATTTGATTGGGCTTGTCCCACAAAGGCAGCATTTATCATCCGTTGGTTTTCAGGGGCCTTGGGATCAAAAGGGGTGTAGATTCAGAAAGCCTCACATAGTCTCTCATAGAATTTGACTGGGCTTTCATTCGGCTCTTGTAGTATCTCACTGATCTTAGCTATATTAGTGGGCCTTTTAGCCCCAGCTTTTGCCCCCTGTAGGAAGGCCTGCCGGTACCTCTCTAGGTTACGTTTCCCTTCTTCAGTGTCATAATCCCAGTGGGGGTTTTCTTCTGGGAAGGCTTCCCTCACCCAGTTTGCCAAGTCTGCTGGACCCCCCGCATTGGCCTGAAGCCATTTTTGGGCTTCTGTTACAATTCGCCAGCGCGCTTCAGTTTCAAATAGAGTAAAAAGGAGTTGCTGGCAGTCTATCCAGGTGGGACAGTGTGTCTGGAAAATGAATTCTAAGAGATCAATCAGCACCTGAGGCTTTTCAGAATATGAGGGAGTATGGTGTTTCCAGTTGAGGAGATTGGCAGTGGAAAAGGGCTGGTAATAATAAAAACGTCCCCCCTCTTGTATGGTCCCATCGGAGGCAACTTGCTGTGGTCCCCGTGTCTCCCGTAAGGGCATTTGTAATCCTGGGGTGGCTGCTCCCTGAACTGAACAGAGATGCCTGCTCATAGGTTCTGGAGAATCTGGCTGCGGGGGTGATATCGCCTCGGGAACTTCAGAAGCAGAAGGAGGAGGAGAAACAGAAGGCAGTGGGCTATCTGGCATCTGGGGACCTTCGGCTCCTGGAGTTGGGGCTGGCAGCACATAAGGTGGTGGCATAGGGGGTGAGTCCTCAGGTTCCCCTTGATAAATAGGTGGCACCTTCTTTTGAGACAAGGTTTTCTTCTTGGACTGGGCTACTAGCACCTTATACTGTCCCTGGTCTGTGGTGCAGAACCAAACCCATGGGGGCCTCAAATAGGCAATTTCCAACCATTGATCAATATACGGAAATTGGTCTGGGTGTCCAGGGTCTCCTGTTATAACATTATATACTGCTGTAACTGTGAACACATCTAAGGTCCCTTCCAGAGGCCAGCCAACACCAAAGGAGGGCCACTCTATGGTACAGAGGGTACATAGTTTTCCAGGACTCAGCTTAACACCATAATCTCTAGAAAATCCTTTTTTAAAATTCTTAACCATACACTCTAAGACAGTGGGCTTGGAAGCCGATTTACCCATTGTGTGAAGTCCCACCCTGTGCCGGTGACGCAAGACAAACAGTGAGGGCAAGGCCTCAAGTAACAATCGCTTCTTCCGCCTGACCGCTCCCCCGGAGGAGATATTTTAGGCGCCTCTTAGCATGGGTGGGACTGTATAAACCCCAACGTCAGGATCCCCCCGAAGAGGGCCACCATAAGCCGTATGAGGGTCGCCGCGGAACTGCAGGTTAGGACTCACTCTGGCTCCGTAGTCCAAAGACGGTGGAGCATGGGCTCTCGTTCTCTCCAGTCACTCACACACACACACACCAGAATTGACAAGCCTCCTGATCTCAAGGGAGCAAACCCTGACCTGAGTGACTCTTTGGTCACTGAGAGGTGATCAGTCTCTCCTTCCGCCATATGGCGGGTCCTGACTTGGGCAGATGTCCCCTGGGCACTCACCAGTCTGACGTCCTGTCCAGGAACCTGTTTCCACTCTCCTTCTGAGTCCGTTTGGGAAGCGGTGTGGGCCAAGGCCATGGCCCGAGTGAGGGTCTGGATCCGGCAAAATGGCCGGTGCGGGCTATCCACCTGTCACAGGGCCGGCGACCGTGGCCTCCCCCGGTTCCCCGACAATGGTGGCACAAGAAGCCAGCTCGGTTGTCAGCTTCCCGGCCAACGCACCAAAAATGTTGCGGAAACCGCAGAAACTGTGGCAACGGAAGGAGACAAACAGCACTCGGAGATATGGAAAAGCAAGTTTTATTCAGCACCGGTGTGGGCTCAGGAGTCACCTCCAGAGTCTGAGCACCAGGTCTTTGTTCTCAGTAACTATTATACACTACAAGGTCTTGATTTTCCCATGTAAGCATCCCGGACCTCCCCCCATCCCCAAGCAGACAGTGTTCCTCCCTAAGAAACTGAGCGGGCAAGGTTACAGAAGCGGAACTGATACGCAATGTTGGGTACCTGATTAGCAGGGCTTCTGGCTTGGACATAGGGCACACAGTTGTTACATTATTAGAGGAAGGGTGGTATAGTGATGAGCACAGCTGGAAAGGCTTGCAGCTGCCTTCTTAGCCAGGGGGGGGGGGGCTGTCCTTCAGTTAAAACTCCATTTCATTTCAACAGGAGGAGGGTGGAAAACAAGATCCATTCTGTTCCATAACAGTGAGTAGTAGTAAGATCTGCTTTGGAACTTAATAGAAGGTATTAATAGATAAGGGAGGCCAAGTTAGAAGGGAAAAGTGCAGAACCCAAGAGTAGTCAAGGGGTATGAATTCTGAGAATAGTTTATTAGGATGTAAAAGCTTCAAGTTCCATAAAGAAATTTACCATAAAAGAATAGTGGAGATAGAACAAGCCAGATTGACAAAGAATATGTGGATGAAGAGGCAGTGCACATAAATAACTTGTGAAAATAAGCAGTGAGAGAACAGAGGCTGAAAGGAATAGGGGAATATAAGTGGACACATTGGATTGTCTGTTCAGCCCTCCTTTTCTATGAATTACCCTCTCATTTACCGAGGTACAACAAAAATTGTCGTGTTGTCCATAACCATAGCTGATTGGGTCAAAGAATCTCATTCCCTAGAAATTTGGAACTGAACCAGAGAGATGGTTTTTTTTTTTTTTTGGTTTGGTTTTTTGATTGCACCCACAGCATGTGGAAGTTTCCAGGCTAGGGATCAAACCAGTGCCACAGCAGTGCCAAGCTGCTGCAGTGACAATACCAGGTCCTTAATCCACTGTACCGTAAAGGAATTCCAAAGTCAGTTTTTCTTTTAGCATAAAACTTGGAAGCGGTCAGCAGTAAATTTTCTCACCAGAGGGACAGAAGTAAAAGATTCTGGTTTGCAGGAAGAGAAGAAAAATGCAGACTCGCAGAGCAGAGGTGGAAGATAGGGAGTCTTCATTGTAAGTCCCTGGTTCTATATCATTCCTCAGGCATTCTTGTCTTTGGTTTCTCTGAGGTAACCTCATATCCTTACTATTTTTAAGAAAGAGGGGTTAGAAATTACTTATGACCCAAAAATATTAATTCAAGAACTAGTACCAGAAACGGGGTGTGGCAAATTATACACCTTAAACTATGAAACTGTCAGAGATTGGCGATCTCTCCTATCATTACTTAGAAGTTGGCATTCTTTGGCAGAAGCAGTTGCTTATTGCTCTTGAGACTCAAAAACAGAGCAGCTCTTCTGTCTGTATCAAGAGTTTGGCAATTGCTGATGGTCAGATATTCATGGGCTTTGCTGACTTATACCAATAGGACTCTGTATCCCTTCATGTTTCACTAATTAGGAAACTGGCATCCAGGCAACTAGAATGAAGTTATCTGTGTAAACCAGTATTCCTTGTTCTCCATCTCCCCCAAAAGTGATGATATCTTCCTCTGTGCATGCATTCAGCTGGAATGCAAGGAAGAGAAGGGTAACACTCCCAGAGTAGATCATAAAAGAGGCTTCGCATCCTTGAACTTGGCCTACTGCTTCCTATCCATGCTCTGAATTGGAGACCCTGAGCAGAATGCCAGGGAGAAGGAGCCAGTTTCTTAGGTAGAGAGCTAAGAAATAGAGCTGCAACAGATAAAACAGGTTATTCCCTTTAGCAAATCCAAAGATTCAAAGAGCATAAATTCTTGGCACTTGTTATTAGCATTATGAGTCACCTCAAATGAAGTTGACAGGTGGTCAAATGAGATTTTGAGGAAGTTATATCACTAGAAAAATCCTATCTAGTGAACAGGTGCCATGAGCCAGAGCATTGATTCTCAAAGTATGGTCCCTGGACTGTTGACACCTGGAAAGGTAAATTTTTGGGCCTCACCCCAGACCTCCTGAATCAGAAACTCTGAGGGTGAGGCCAGCTATCTGTGGTTTAAGTGGTGTCAAAGATAAACAAAGTGTGACAGTGGTTAAAGCAGTGAGAACAGATTTTATTCAGTTGCTGACCGGAGGAGAAAGAGCAAAGCTCCATTCCCATCTGTGCAGAGATGACTGAGCATTTTAAAGGGGGGAGGGAGGAGGAGCAAAAAGGGGCTCAAGTAGAGTCAGAGAAGTGAAAACTTACAAAAGGTTTGGCCAATGTAAATGCAATTAGGCCAGCTGTATCTGCTAGCTGGTAATTATTGAAGTTAGGATTATACCCTCCCATGATTACTAGGAGACAGAGGCCCTAGCCTTCCTGGAGATTACATTTCAAAGGAGTAGTCCTTGAGACACACTCTCTGGAGTTGTAGGAGCCATATATATACATCTCAAAGGGACTGCGGGAGAATTTATAATTGTAAGCCCTTTTTGGAAAATGCTCTAAGAAAGGGAGGTCAGGAGTCTATAGTCAATTGTCAGCTAGAGCAGACTATAAGTTCTTTCTACAGCCCTGAGCTTTTCCAAATGGGAACTGTGTCATCCCAGAGACTCGGACTTAGGTGGTTTGGCCCTCTCTTACTGCAGGTGTTAGAATGGAGTGCTTATGCTGAGAGTTTTTTGTAGGTTGCAGTAATTCTTTAGTGAATCCAATGCTGAGAATCACTACTTTTTTAGAGCAGGCCCAAGTACAGATTGGTTAAGCAAGAAGGAGCATCAATAAACTTGACTCCCATAAGTGTTTCTGTATCCAAAATTTATTTCCTTCCTTCCTATTCAGGTGAAAATAGTGTATACTTGGCCCTGGTGGGGAAGGGGAATGTCCATGCCATGCCATTGTTTTTGGATGCAGTAGTTGCATGTGACTTATTCACAGATTGCATGTGACTTGTTCATAGATTGTTAGGTATGGGCATTTTTGGAATTATTGATATGGGGAAAATGGCATATGTGTTTATGGGGCAGTCAAATGGAAAACTATAGGTAAACATATATTGTTTTGTCTCCACAGCACCCCTTTTCAACCACTTTCTATCTTACCCTCATGGTTGCCACCAGGAACCATTCTTTTTGTACCTTCCCAGAGAATTTGAGATTGAGCTCAAGGAGGAGAGATGAGAAATTCTGGCTGCATTAGAGCACCTGATTATTTGTTCTAAGATCCATCTGTATTATCCTTGGGTTTTGTGAGACACCACCATCTTTATAATGAATTCCTCTTTTTGTTTCAATTTGTTCAAATTGGATTTCTATTACTTATAAGAATCTTAACATATACAGCACAGGAGAAACTTTATGCTAGACATTGATCATAGAGAGGGTAGAGATAACAGAGGCCTAAGCCCTGAAAATAGAAGGGAATAGTACATGTCACAGAATAGTGATTAAAGTGTGTGCTTTGGAACTGAGATCTGGGCTCCAATACCAGTTCAACTCCTTATTTGCTATATAACTTAACAAGTTATTTATCCTCTTGAGCCCTAAATGTATTTGTGAAATAGGGACTCATTAATTTATTCAGATTTATTTGGTACCTACTACATGCCAGGAATAAAGCTGGGCTAGGAGAAATGTTTTCAGGACAGTCAAGGAGCTTAGAAGGGAGATGGTAAAGATACTTATCTCAGAAGCTTGTGAAGATTAAACTTAGCATATAACTGGCACAGTAAGCAGCTAATAAGTGTTAATTATTAAAATGAAAGGTAGGAGTTCTGTTCCCCTTGTGGTTCAGCAGTGATGTAGCAGTATCCATGAGGATACCAGTAATTCTTGGGTAAATTCTTAGGTAAAGTACATAGTAATGTATTAGTATCCATGAGGATGCAGGTTCAATCCCTGGCCTTGCTCAGTGGGTTAAGGATCTGGCGTGTGGTGAGCTGTGTTGTAGGTCATGGACATGGCTCGGATTCCACATTGCTGTGGCTCTGGCATAGGCCGATAGCTGCAGCTCTGATTCAACTCCTAACCTGGGAACTTCCATATGCCACAAGTGCAGCCCTGAAAAGTGGAAAAAAAAAGGGGGGGTAGAGAGAAGCTTAAAGAGGTTGCTTGGAGAGTTCACATTGTTATTCAGTCTTTTGATACCTTCCACCTAAGTAATAACTAACTGTTCAGTCTAGGTTAGGGGCCCACGTAGCTTTCTCTATTGCCCAAAGCCTTGAGGCCTGTTTGAGAGGTTGTAAGCTCATATGGTTATAGGAGATAATTCACCAGAGGGTCCGATGAGCTGCCATATTGCTTGTGTTTCTGGAACCAGCAATAATAGCAGGAAATCATTTGATTAGTAAAAGAAACAATGACAGTGGTTCTCAACCCCAGTTAGGTTAATATGTATGATACTAATATATCACCTGGGGAGCTTTTTAAAACAATACTAATTATAGGGGTGGTATCCAGACATTAATTACTTTTATTTTATCTTTTGTCATTTTAGCGCCACACCCGTGGCATATGGAAGTTCCCAGGCTAGGGGTCTAATCGGAGCTACAACTGCTGGCCTGTGCCACAGCCACAGCAATGCCAGATTCGAGCCGCATCTGGAACCTACACCACAGCTCATGGCAACACTGGATCCTTAACCCACTGAGCTAGGCCAGGGATCAAACCTGAAACCTCATGGTTCCTAGTTGGATTCGTTTCCACTGTGCCACAACGGGAATTCCTTATTTTTATTTTAAATTGTGATAAAACAGAAAAATTACCATCTTAACCATTTTTTAAGTATTTAGTTCAGTAGCATTAATACATTCACATTGTGCAACCAAGACTAATTTTTAAAAATAGCTCCCCAGGTGATTTTAATATGCAGCCAGGAATGAGAACCTCTGAGCTGAAATGGAGAAACCTTACAAATACTGGTTAAGTTCCTGAGCCAATTTCCACATTTGTAACATGCATATGAGCTAGTTTTTTCCAGTTCTCCATCTGTTTATCCTAAGGATCTGTCTTAAGACCCATCTTTTTTCCCCAACTGCTACTACTTCAGCTCCTTCTAAACTCTTTAGTCACAGACTTAATTTGTCATATAATTCTTTTATCAGGTGCTCATTAATGATGGCACATTTTAAATGGATTGTATGGTGTTTTATCCCCCAACTTAAACACTTTCACCTCTGAACTCGCTTTACATGATCTAACACCAATGAGGCCAATAACCAGTCTTTCACCAAAAGACCTCATGTTGACTCGCAGGCTGGGTTCCATTTTGTCACACCTCTATATGACTGTTTCCTCTTCTCTCTAGTGATATGTAAGGTCCCTTCAGTAGTCGTTACTATTATTTGAGCAAACCTACTATGTGCCAGGCACAGTGCTAGACCCTTTATATTTTTTTTCTTTACTCTCAAAATAACACCACTGAGGCAGTTATCCTTTTTATAGATAAGGAAATTAAAGCTGAAAAGTAATTTTCTCACAAAGCGACTGCAAATCCAGATCTTCTGGACTCCAAAAGGCACATATATTAACTATGAGAATCAGGGCCCATTTCCAAACCAGTCTGATTTCCCAAGTGCAAGTATATTGTGAAAGTCACCAGAGATGTCTAACAATAAGCACAATTAGCAAATTTGGGACATATCTCATTTAATGCTCACAACCATCTTATTTTACAAATGAGAAAATAGAGGTTTCAGAGGTCTGTGTATCTAAAAATCTTCTTTTTCAACAACGTACCTTGTATGCTCCCTTTAGGGATCACCTAACAGAGAATGCTTTGGAGTCATTGGGTCAAAAAATCAAGGTATTCGATTTTTAAAAACACTTTAAAAATCCTCATCTAATCTTGAATGGTTCTGATGGGCTTCATACTCTTCCTCCATGGCTGTTTGCATAAACATGAATGAATCTTCTACCTAAATTATCAAATGAAGAAGGGATCCGACTTCATTTGACAGTTTCCCAAGTCATTGTAGTGTGGTAAATTAAAGATGTGCAAGGGAGATTTCCAAACGCACTTTTTTTTCTGAAGGTTGGCCATAAACACTGTCAGTATGGAAGGAAATACTCTAATAGGTTTGTGCAAAGGACACATTTTGAATCCTTGCTTGTACCATAAACATATATTGCTGCTCCTAAAATTGTAAAACAGGCACTGGATATAACCTCATAAAATATATATGAAAAGGGTATATATTAATCATAATAGTTGAAAACCTAGTCTAAATGGTCTCTTTGTTTGGTTTTTGCTTCTTAGGGCTGCATCTGCAGGATATGGAAGTTCTCAGGCTGAGGGTCGAATTAGAGCTGCACCTGCCAGCCTACACCACAGCCACAGCAACACGGGATCCAAGTTGTGTCTTGACCTATCCCACAGCTCATGGCAATACCGGATCCTTTAACCCACTGAGCAAGGCCAGGGATCGAACCTGCATCCTTATGGATACTAGTCAGGTTTGTTACTGATGAGCCACAATGGGAGCTCCGTCCAAATGTATTTTGATTATTATTCTTACAGTATATCTGACAGGTTTTTTTCCATGAGCTTTGGAGTCAGACCTGGGTTTAGATCCAGACTTCACCATTTATTAGCTATGTTACCTTGGTAAATTCTTTCTCTCTCTGATCCTCAAATTTTCTCTGTAGAGATAGTAACAAATCTAGCTTATAGGATTGTTTCGTGAATTAAAAATATCACAGGCTTGGAGTTCCCTTGTGGCTCAGCAAGTTAAGGATCCGGTGCTATCACTTCTGTGGCTCTGGTTACAACTGTGGTGCTAGAACTTCCACATGCCACAGGTATGGCCAAAAAGAAAAAATCACAGGCCTAACTAACATAGGTACTCAGTAAATCATAGTGATTGTCAACAGTTATGGCTTATTGACAAGTGAGGAGAGGTCCAACTCAAACTTTGTTGGAGTTATAAATCAAGAGGTAACACACAGCTTGGTTAGTTTGTTCAGCCAGCATATATACAGAACTAAAGTTTTAAAATCTGCTAAATTAGATTTGGTAAATGAAGAACCAGTTTAAGCCAGATGATTGCGGTGACTATGACAGCATTTTAATAAGATAACATACTCATTTTAACACAGCCTTTATTTTCTGTTTCAAAACAAAATTTCCAGGAAATAAAACAAAATACTTAACAATGGTTGGGTACAAATGAAATAAAAAAAATCACAGTTTCAAAGAACCAAAACCAGACAACTGCTTAAAGGCAGATCACTTGGTTTACCCCAAAGAAAAAAAAAAGTTAATGTCAAGAAGGATTAAAATTAGGTTTAACAACATTCCATATAATGCTACATTCCCCAATTAAGAAAGGAGAGTTCACTTATACAACTAAATGTTAAGTGTAGAGAAGTGGCTGAAATTCTGCATACTTCATAGTAAATTATGCATGAAAGTTTATTAATTGCATAAACTTCCTGAGTGGTTCCCATGCTGCACTAGGTCTACATGCTTAATATTCATATCAAACAAATTACAGCTTTAAGTGTTTGAGCATGACAGACCTTGAACAACTGCACTTTCCAATCAGTCACTATTTCTGCTGAGGGTATGTTCTGGACCACCAACCTCAATCTGAAATCTTAAATTACAGTGGAGAAGAAATGCAACTTAAAACAAAACAAAGCAAAAAAACACCCTGAAAGGATGACAAGCACACATTTAGGAGTTTTATTTTACACTGGCACATTTTTTTTCCTCTCAAGAGCCCAGTTTCTCTCTTCCCTTCTTGCTTGACTTTTAGCCTTTTTGCTTTTTTTAATTAAAAGAAAACCTTCCAGAATGGGAGCTGTTGATAATCTCCCAGCTATCTCAGTTGAAAATAACTTCAGTGTAACCTAGTTACTATCCCAGGCCCCTGCCTATGTTGGCTGTCAAGGTCCCTGACCAAATGTTTGTGTTCATCCTTCACATACAAAGACTATTTCCAGGGTGACCTGAAAGCATTTGGCTCTATAAAAATTTCATACTAATTTCACTTCAAAGGACTTTACCAAGTTTGAGTATCACCATTTTACAGTTTGTATTGTTTTTGTGTTTTTAAAATTTCAACCACTAGAAATTACATATACCAAATCAATGACCTTTTCTACGCCGCCCACCCTTACTGGTTCATCTTCTAAATAAAAGGGGGAAAAACAAGTCACCAGTAAACTACAGGATGAAAAATGAACACTCTTATTCTAAAACAAGGCCTTCGCACCACCTCAAATATCTCCAGATTTTTCTGAAACAGAATCCCAAAACTGAATCCCAAACTAATGGCACATATGCTTTAGGAATGTTACTTGTGCGTGAAGTCTGAAATACAGTATTTACTAACATTAAATATGCTGTAGTGTTACAGTAAAGATGTGAAACAAAGAACATGTAGTTTACAAACATTTGCTCAGTTTTCTGGAAAGGAAAAAAGGAATGCATCATTTTCATCACTCAGAAGACAGCAAAAAAAAAAAGTTAATGCCTCCGATAAACTTTAGAGATTGGATAAACAATTACAACTATAATTCAACTAAAAGCATGTGGCCATTTTAAGGTAATAAAATATCACTGCAAATACCTAGCAGTATGCTAATATGCTGAATGAGAGGCCACTGCTGTAAGATTTGTCAAATATTTCATTGTAATTAGTTAAAGCAACTTCAACCTATAGCCCTTTAGGCACACAGACAAGAAATGCATCTCTAGTAAAAGATGCGAAATTACAGGCACTGGACTGTCTAATTTAGGTACTTTCTTACCATTTGTTTATTTTACAACTAACTCCTACAATAAACTCCTATATTACCACCAGTTGGATTTGTTTCTCTGCTCTCCATCCCCAAATCCCCAAAGCTTATTTCACAGAGGCACATGGCTCCCATCACTTAAACATAGATTGGTGGCAGAGTGATGGTCCCTCTCATTTCAAACTCATAGTTAGCACTGTGACTAGAAGGCAGGCCAGATTTATAACCTGAAAGAATACTGAGAATCAAGGCAAAAAAGGGAGTTTCACAGGCAGTGTTTACATGTGTACCCCAAAACAGCACTGAAAACGAGGTAGATAAACAAATGTAATTGGACTGGAATTAAATCTAGGGTTTCTGAAATGATACGTCCCATCATACTGTACATAACACTCCAAACTCAATCCAAAAATTGCAGCAGAAAAGTGCCTTTTAAACTTTCACAGATAATTTTGCTATCAAATCATTAGAATTCATGCTTGATAAAAAAAAAACTGGCAAGAAAAGGATGAAAAATGAAATGGGTATTTGTTATACTATGGCAGATTGCCTTAAATAGAGATGCAAGACTGCTACAAATATATATAGGGTTATTTTCATTAGATTTACACCAATACTGGTTTCATATTCATTTGATGTTATACCCAACTTCACAAACATAGCAGCAGGTACTTCATGATGAAATGCTCACATTGCCACATATGTAGATACAGTACTATTCATCAGACTTGCACTCTGAGAAGTAAACATTTTGGTTGTACATACAGATTGTCCCCCCAAATAAACTTTATAAGCAGGATGATTTCATATAACCTCTTTTTCTTCTACGAGAAGGAAAATGGGAAGGACAGGTTTGTGTGTATATTGGAAATAAGAAGGCCCTGGTTATAGAGTAGGCTCTTTGTTAAGTAAGAAGGGAAATTTCTGAGCTTTGCCTCAAGAGTTAATTTTTTCTGGGAAGGAAAAGTACCTCAGCAAGGATGAAAACAGCAGTATTATATGATTTAGCAAGATTATGAAATAATGCAGAACCCCTAAATAGAAAACAAGCTAATATTTACAGTCAAAGTGACTATAATCTGAATCAAACATTTAAGTAATGGAAAAAATAACTTAACCCACAGTGATGTGAATAACACTGTTTTCTTCATTTCTGCACAAACTCACTTTTTTTCTGTATTTTTAAACTTACACATGTCACATATACATAATGTATACATAACATATATGTTAACCCAACTGCTGCGGACAGCATGGAGACAGCAGTATAATATTCACCATCTTCAAACTTTAGAAGACTACTTTTCTTTCCAGAAAAAAATCTGAAAAGATTCTAAATATTACAAGGCACTGCAAAAGTCTGCAGGCAAAAGAATGTGAATTATACATAAAACAGAGGTGGACCTATGATGTAGAGCAGCCATTAATAAATGTAATTGTGCATGTCATCCATGGAGCTTTTTTCATCCTGGGGTACACTGTTTAAAAGGACTGCAACTTGAGAAAGGGATCATAAAGCCTGCAGTATTTTTACTTTATAGGTTGTAAGTCTCAGTGTAATTACACAAAGCCAACTCTTACAATGAAACGTAAGCAGTTTTAAAGAATTACAGATTTTAGGCACATTGTTTTTGTATACATGGAAAACACTGCAGTGCAAAAATTTGCATTACACTAATGTCCTAAAATCACTTCAACTTGCAAACCAATACTGTAGAAGAAATTTGAAGAATCAGTACATAAGATTTAGAAAGACTTGTCCAAACCAAAAGTATGCTTTATGAAAAGATATTGTAGCTCTTATTAACAGCAATTCTCAAAATGCTGCCTTGGATGCTCCGAATAATAGCAACAGAATCTTCATGATGCTGAGTGTGATCCTCAGGTAAGCAATATAAGACACATTAAAAAAAGGATACTGAATGTTGCAAAGACTGTGCAAAAAAAAGTACACCCAATGTTTCCTCATTACTTGGCAAGATCACGGGGTAAAGTTTTTAGAGGAATATGAAGGAAAATCTATCAACAGAAATGTTGGGTGATCATTTGGAATGTTAACCAATAGACAGAATTCATTATTAGGTAAATGTGTACTAGAAATGACCTTGAACTGTTCAGAGTGGAAAGTAAGTATTTTTATGTTTATATGTGGCAGTCAATAAATACCATTTTAGAATTATATTTGGGTTTCACAGACTGAGCATTAGGTAACTCTGTGACTAGCCTTTTAAGATTATTACAGTTAACCTTCTTGAAAACCAAAAGTGTATATTTTGACATTGCCTCCCCTCCTCCTAAAACTGGATAAAACCCAGTAAAGTGCAACTTGACAGTGATCTCTCTCAGATTCTAAAGAGGCTGCCAAAGTCATCTAAGACCTAAAATCATCTAAGATGCTATAGATACTAACAAGAAACTATAACCAAAAAAATGGTAATCCCCCCCAAAAAAAAGCTAAGGGCAACTTAAATAGTATCCTTTGAGGGTCTACTATCTACTGCAGGACAGTGTATACCCCACATCTCTTAGAACCCTGTAAAGCCAGTGTTTCATGTGTAAGTTTCAAAACCTACAAAACCTACTGTGTCAAGTAAATTTCACTTTAGAAGAACAGATTAATAGAGGTGTAACTTGAATCCTCTTTGTTAGGAATATAAAGATTCCCCCCAAATGAGATCCATATCAGCTGCAATATATCCCTTGCAAAAGAATGGAAGCCAAACCAATGCCTCTCAGATGCTCAAAACAATGCAGTGTGCATATGAGAAACAAGGAGATAGCTACTTTGAATTACTATGGAAATCCTAAAGCAGCTACAGTATCTGCAGAAATCAAGGAACTGTTACAGTTCTGTTTTTTTCCTTTCTCTCCGCCTCACCTAAAACAAGGTTTCACTCCTACTGCTGTGATGACGGGAAGAAAATCACATTAAAAAGGGCTCATGTTCTATACTGGTTGACAAAGTTATTCCAATTTTATACACCAAAACATTTCCTGCAGCAAGTTACCCTGCCTTCTGTGAAAGGTAAACCTAAGATAAAGATGTGAAGAATCCCATAAGACTCTGGCTGTTGGAGGGTCTCACTTTGTCCACATTTGGGGAATATCAATGTAAATAGTTTTTACAACTTTTAAAGAAAAGTATCATCCAGCTGCAGAGAGCAGCAATAAAAAATGGGGGCTTCTCAGCAATGCATGAAAAGTGTCCTGGAAATGGTATTGCTCAAGCTGAGCTTTTTAAAGCATTCTGAACGGTATTTTTAAAAAATCAAGTATCAAAGAGGATAGGATTTGAAGTGAAAAAACATTTCTGTGTGCAGTGTTCTATGTACAAACTGCACAGTTCTATAGGATGATGTGCTATATCAAATACTACATTGGAACAAAAAATACAGTGGAAAGTAAACTCAAAATGAGGGGAAATGTGGCAGAACCCAAGAAGAAGAAAGTTTACTATCTTAGGTGTCCCGGAAATAACTCTGAAAAAAAATCTCCCTTTTCTTCATCATCTACTATGATTCACTTGGGACCAGGAGGGATTGTGGATGGATTTTGCACTGATGAAGCTGGAAATGCCTGCAAATTCATCCCTGGCTGGAATGGTCCCCCAGACTGGGGAGGAATTACTACAGACTGTTGTGGTGTTCCTGAAATTCCTACCCACTGTACTGGATAACCTGGCCCTCCTACAGCATTATATTGACAAACATGGGGCATTCCATATGATGATAATGGCCCAGGAAATGAAGGGAGTGTGAGTCCTTGTGGCAAGGAGGTTGGGACAGCTCCACGGATTTGGGACATAGAAGAAATCCATGTTGATGTGTAGCCCATAGTAGATGGAGTATTCTAACGAAAACAAAAATAAAAACAAAAGATCAGTTTATTTGGTGGATACTTTCACCCATCTATATCCCTTTTTGGTTTACTATTCTCCCCTTATTATTCTGAGTGGCTACCATTTTTTGAGTACTTTTCTGTATGCTAAGCATAGATATATACCTAATTTCATTTCACCTTCGTAAGTGCCCTACAAGGGAGGCATTTTTAGATGAGGAAACAGAAGCTCAAAATTGATAATACCCAACACCACTTAGCAAGTTAACAGTAAGGTGAGGAGTTAGTTCCAGCTAACTCCAAGGCCTCTACTAAATCTCTGTTCACAGTTTAGGGTCTCATTTCCTCATTTTAGCACTACTCTTCTATTTTTTACTTCCTTCTGCCAGTCCTAGGAATTCTTCTCATTCAGGGCCACAGACAAAAGCCCATCTTACTATATAATTCTACGGAGACAGAACAGCATGATTTAGTGTGGCACAATGGAAAGAGCCTGGCATAAAGTAGGTGCTCAAGAAATGTCATCTCCCTACCCCCTTCTACTCACTATTTAAAGCCTGACATTTCCTGGGAGTTCCTATCATGGCACAGTGGTTAACGAATCTGACTAGGAACTATGAGGTTGTGGATTCAATCCCTGGCCTTGCTCAGTGGGTTAAGGATCCGGTGTTGCCGTGAGCTGTGGTGTAGGTCTCAGACGTGGCTCAGATCCCATGTTGCTGTGGCTGCAGCGTAGCCTGGGAACCTGCATATGCCTTGGGAGCAGCCCTAGAAAAGGCAAAAAAACAAAAAAATGAAAAAAAAAAAGTCTGACATTTCCGTTATATTTTTGGAAATTTAAACTCAAGAAAACTGTTTTTGGCAGTACTAAGAAAATATATTCCTGCTGACTTTCATCATTTAGTATTATGATTATGTGTATTATAGAGATTACTGAAATTTTATGCACTTGGGAATAATGTCTAAATGGGAGTAAATAATTCTTACTTAAAGGAGAGCTTCGTATAAATTTCAAATTTTTAGTTCTTCTAAATTAATGGTCAAGCTAAAACCCTTTCAACTAAAGTTTCAAACTAAAGTTAGGATAAAGGTTTTTAGCTTGACTCAAGAATGAATAACAAGATGTCTTGAGGTGAAAAAAAAATTTATTTAAAGTCCAGCGATCCCTTTTTCATGTCAATATTTTTGTTCTGTTAAAATTAAATACCTCTGATTTAAAAAATAGCACATATATTATGATCATACATTTATAAAGCTATTTCTATGTATCTATATACAGACATTGATATCTGAAATGATGTTTATCTAAAATTAGTGATTATTACTTTTGGGTGGTGGAATTTAAAGGTGGTATTTGGAGTTCCCGTCGTGGCGCAGTGGTTAACGAATCCGACTAGGAACCATGAGGTTGCGGGTTCGATCCCTGGCCTTGCTCAGTGGGTTAACGATCCAGTGTTGCCGTGAGCTGTGGTGTAGGTCACAGATGCGGCTCGGATCCCGCGTTGCTGTGGCTCTGGCGTAGGCCGGTGGCTACAGCTCCGATTCAACCCCTAGCCTGGGAACCTCCATATGCCGCGGGAGCGGCCCAAGAAATAGCAACAACAACAACAACAACAACAAAAAAGACAAAAGACAAAAAAAAAAAAGGTGGTATTTTATCTTTTTTTTTTTTTTTTTTTTGGCCGCACCCTTAGCAGGTGGAAATTCCCAGGCCAGGGATTGAACCTGCGCCACAGCAAACAACACTAGATCCTTAACCTGCTGCACCACAAGGGAACTCCCTTTTAAATTTTTGTACTTTTCTGCATTGATTAAGTTCTATAACAAATATTTTTCATTTACAAACAATAATAATGTGATTTTTATTTTTTAAAAAGAATGAATTGGAGATGACTTGTTATATTTAATCTTCTCCTGGATATTTAAAAGGAACCTCAGATTCAAGTGACTAAAAACAAGCATATGATCTTTCGCCTACCAAAACACACACTGACTGCTTATAACACTGCCTGCTTATGTTCCCCATCGTGATGATTGGTTACTGGAATGACAGCCAGTTACACCAGCCAGAAACCTAGCCTTCACACATCCCCTCTGCCAAAACATTAATTCTATTACTAAATCTGGTCCATTTTTATCCCTTAAACATTTCTTGGGATCTATTCACTTCTCTTCATCTCAACTTCTCTCTCTCTCTTTCAAATGAAGTATAGTTGATTTATCAAGTTGTTCAACTTCTCTTTATTGAGACTACTGTGACTAGCTCTTAACAGGTTTACCATTATCTACCCTTATCTTCAATAATCTTTCTTCTTACTTTAAGCCAGAGTGACCTTTTCAAAAAGCAAATCTGATCATATCAACTTTGGGGCTTCAAGGACTATCCATCTCCCTTAAAATAAAGACAAAGTTCCTTATCATCATCACTTTTAAGACCCTACCTATCTCCTTAGTTAGATTCACTCTATAGCAACTCCTCTCTGCTTTCCTCATTTCGGGCTAGTGGACCTGCTTTCAGTCCTTTCACGGTGCCTTTCCCCATAAGGGGCTTCTGCATATGCCATTCTTTCTGTTTAGAATCATATTCCCGCCCCCTTTCACATAGTTAACACTTAACTCATCCTTCAGATCTCTGCTCAAACATCATCTTCTTAAGGAAGCTTTTCTTGACTTCCCCCCCCCTTTTTTTTTGCTTTTTAGGGCCACACCGGCAGCATATGGATATTCCCAGGCTAGGGAGTCTAATCAGAGCTACAGCTGCCAGCCTACACCACAACTCAGAGCAACGCCAGATCCTTAACCCACTGAGTGAGGCCAGAGATTGAACCTGCAACCTCATGGTTCCTAAACAGATTTGTTTCCCACTGTGCCACAATAGGAACTCCTTGACCTTACTGTATAGTATCCTATAATCTCTCATTTGTAGTCCTTATTACAGCTGCAATTTACATTTACTTATACAAGTCTGTTCACATCTAACTGTCCCACTAGAATATAAGTCCTATACAGAGAACATACTCAATTTTGCTAATCAAACACAGTACCTAACATAGGGCTTGGCACATAGTAAAGGACCTAGCACATAATTGTGACAAAACTTTCTAAGACTACAGAACATGCAAGAACATTAGATAGTGCAATGAGCTCTCCACACAAAGATATAATCAACTGAACCTAAAAATACAAAAATAGCATAAATAGGATACTACTTTGTGCTAGGCACTCCATAGACGTTACCTTATTTAATCCTCACAGCAATGCCACACAGGAAGGTATTATCCCTATTTTAAAGACATGAAAACTGAGGCACAAATGCCTTGTCTAAAGTCACACAACTAGTAAATGACTGAGTTGACACTGGAACCCAAGTCTATATAAAGACCTTTACCACTTTTTTTTTTTTTTTGTCTTTTTGCCTTTTCTAGGGCTGCTCCCAAGGCATATGGAGATTCCCAGGCTAGGGGTCGAATGGGAACTGTAGCCACCGGCCTACGCCAGAGCCACAGCAACGCAGGATCCGAGCCGCGTCTGCGACCTACACCACAGCTCATGGCAACGCCGGATCCTTAACCCACTGAGCAAGGCCAGGGATCGAACCCGCAACCTCATGGTTCCTAGTCGGATTCGTTAACCACTGCGCCATGACGGGAACTCCGACCTTTACCACTTTTATTCATACTCCATCTTCTATTCACTCTTCCTCCAAACATCCCTCATTATACTGCAATAAACCACCCTCCTATTTGTCAACAAAGGCCTCCATTCAAACAGTATTCAGAGGATCTCTCACTGGCAGCGCCAACGCATTTGTACTTTGAAATTTACCTCTAAAGGCTTCTAATTTTTACAATGGTGATACTATCTGTGTATAAATCGGTGCCAGGAATAATATAAATACACAGAGTCCTCAAGCAGATATACTACTTGCTAGTTTGGAAAATCTAGGCTTTTGAAAATTTTTATTCAATGTTAACACTGAATGTATTTTTAGACTTTCTACATGCAATGACTACACACACACACGTGTACACAAACATAACAGACACACACTCAGATATATCTCTTAGTTACATGGATTCAAATTCTAAGCCCTGACTCACATTTTAGTAAATTTACTCTTTTTTTTTTTTTTTTGCCATATCCACAGCACGTGGAAATTCCCGGTTCAGGAATCAAACTTGTGCCACAGCTGCAACCCAAGCCACAACAGTGACAATACTGGATCTTTAACCTGCTGAGCCAGTAGGGAACTCCTAGATTTACTCATTTTGAAAACATGATTCTTACTTTAAAAATTCAAAAACAGAAAAGTACAAAGTAAAATTAAGGCCCAAATTCTACCATCCAGCATATTTTAATGGTTTTTCCTATTTCTATGCATATATTCATGTATATATATCTATGTAATGTGTATAATTTTACATAATTAGTATATATACTATTCTATGAGCCTGTATTCTTCCCACTACAGAATGCACTGTGGACATCTTTGTACATTCAACTGCATGTACACCTAAGACCATATACAATTAAGTAGATATTTCATCCATAAACTTAAGACATCTTCTATAAAGCTCTAGCTTAAAGACCTTTAAAGTTCTTTTTCATACTGAATACATAAGATTACTTATGGGCTCTGGGTATACTGATGTACAAGTAACATAAGATAGCTTTTCCTCAAAGTCCAAACTGTTCTTACACCACAAGATTGAATTAATCCTCACTCCCTTTGCTTTCTTTTTTGATAACTTGACGGTTTTTTTTTTTTTAAGGTATAATAGCATAAAACAAGGATCAGCAATCTATGGCCTGCCATCTCTTTTTGCAAACCAAGGTTTAGTGGAACAAAGCCACACCCACTTTTATGTATTGTCTATGGCTGTTTTGGAAGCGTTGAGTAGTTACAACCACATAGCTTGGAAATATTTACTAACTGGCCCCTTCCTAGAAAAAGTTTTCTGACCCTTGGCCTAAAAGATAGTTTTCTCAAAGACATAATGAATCAATACAAGGATAAATGTCTCTATGTTGTCAAGTCATACCACTCTCTCACAGTGACTATATCCACAGGCCTAAGTGAATCAATTTTTATTGTTTTAGTTTTCATAAATAAATAGGACCAGGTATAAAAAAACTTACTTCATATACTTTGTTCCAGTTGTCTGTCTCTAGTTTCTGTTGACTCTGTTTAATTTGGTTTAAACTTGGCTTAATAAGAGAATTTCCTACTGTTTCCTTTGTCCAGTCATCCACCAGTTTGTGTAAGTCATCTGTGAACATCCCTTTTTTACTAGCTGGAGATGGCTGGCATGATGCTGCACTACTTTCCACACACGGTGGATCTATAAGGAAAAAAACAGAAACCATGAAAATGAATTAAAATTGATAAATTAATACTCTTTTATGGCTAGTAATGCAGAACTACATATTGGGTACAGATAGGGTAACCAGACAGTCTAGTTTATCTGGGATAGCTCCGATTTAAAGCTGCTGTCCTGGTATAATTACTAACAGAATCCCTTTCACTCTCAAAAGTTCCTTCTTGTTTGGATGTCAAATTATATAGTCACCTTAGGTTAAATATAATAAATAGTATCTCAAAAATATTAGTATCAACTCTAAGCTTTTCATAAATTTCCTCAGATAAATACTTAGAAGAGTTTTAAAAAAATTATAGAAAGTTAAAAGTGGAAAGAACATCAGAAGTCTAATCCACATCACTTGTTTTATAATGGGGAAATGAGGCCCAGAGAAAGTAAACTGACACGCCTGAGTTCCTACAGTTACTTACCAGCAGGACCAGGCCTGGAGCTCTGAAGCCTAAATAAGAATGCTCTCTTTTCAATATACCATAGTGAGTTTCAACAAGCTTCAGAAAACTAAAATCTCATTTAATTTTTAACTGATATTTCTGTTTATTAATGATAAAAAGTACGTATTTCTAGAATAGCAAGAACAAGGAGGTAGATGGTTTGTGAGCTTCATTAGTTCTGGAGCACAAGATATCCAAATAGATGAAAAAAATCAATTACAGATGTCTCCATCAGTGAAAAGTTTCCTAATCTGAACACCACACTAAGTCTTTAAATTATTTAGAACTTATCACACATGCTTAATAAATCATTCTCATTGAAAAGACTCATAAGTTCCTCTCACTGATTTATAAATCAAAACTTACAGAGTGGGTCTAAAATGAATTTTAGGAAACAGTTGTGAAACTGTTGTGAAACAAGCAAAATAATATGGCCAGGGATTTAATTAAATAAGCATGTGAAAATTTCTTGTACAACTATTATGGTACCTTTTTTGGGGGCTGTAGTCAAGCATGCGAAGTTCCAGGTAAGGGATCAAACCCACACCACAGCAGTAACCTCAGCCACTGCAGTGACAACACCAGATATTTAAGTCACTGAACCACATGGGTTCTTCATTATGGTACTTTTTTTTTAATTGTGGAAAACCATGAAAAATGTAAAAGATAATGCAAGAAACCTCTATATTAACACTTTCAAAGCACTTTTCTATTCTTTGAAACTTATAACAGACTTGTGATATAGGTTCAGCAAGTATTCTATTTTTGTGATGGGGAGACTGGAATCTAGAAGGTAAACAACTGAGGTTATAGAACCCAGGTATTCTGATTATTGTACCAGCCAACCCATGCAATGAACTGGGAAAAGTAAATAAGAAAACTGCTTAATAAGGAGGAACATGATAATCTCAATGCTTATTTATACACAGTCTGTCGTTCTCTATGACTTCTGATCTAATGAAGGTTTAGATTGAAGGAGATTAAAAATTAAATGGAAATATACTAGTGAAAATTGCATAAGAAGAGTTTAATTAATTAAATGGGACATATTCTCATATACAAAAGAGTTTTATAAAAATAAATCTTACTGGGAGCTCCCATCATGGTGCAGTGGAAACGAATCCCACTAGGAACCATGAGGTTGTGGGTTCAATCCCTGGCCTCGCTCAGTGGGTTAAGGATCTGGCATTGCCATGAGCTGTGATGTATGTATGTCACAGATGTGGCTTGGATCCTGTGTTGCAGTGGCTGTGGTGTAGGCTGGCAGCTGTAGCTCTGATTGGACCCCTAGCCTGGGAACCTCCATATGCCGTGGGTGTGGCCCTAAAAAAAAAAGCAAATAAATAAATAAATTTTACTGATTTAGGGTTACCACGTTATATCAAAATGAGATACCAATCTTGTTGGAATTCCTACTTTTCTAAGACTTAAAACCCCAGGACGTACGATCAGTCTATAATAAAAGTATCATTTTTTTCCTGTTATCCCTCTTGCACATTCATCTAATTTTCTTCCAACTTCAGTGAGCAAACACTGTTGAGGAAGACTTTGGAGTTGAAGTGTTTATAGATTGTGTTCTTACTCTGTTCATACTTGCTGTATGAATAAAAAGGAGATGAGAGCCAGAAATATATACATATTAGGGCCAGCATTTCTGCCCACCCAGCTAATCTTAGAGTGTTTTTGTGCTCATTTCCCTTTAGTTTCCTAAAAAAAAAAAAAAAAAAAAAAAAAAAGCTTGTTAACATAGAGCTAAGTTTGAATGTCATTCATTTAAGAACACTTCTGCACTATGGGAAACCCAATGTCAGGATTTTTTCTTGTATACAAATCTAGTGGAACAAGTGATCTTGAGCCCTTAACTGAAATCCAATGATTGGCTACTGCACTAGTGGCACAATAGCCAACAAGTGGAGGAAGAAATAATGAACAAACCAAAACAAGTATTTATTTATTTGGGGTTTTTTATTGAGGTAACACTGATCTATAACATTATGTTTGATCTGTACAACACTGTATTTCTATTTCACCCTACAGCATGCCCACCACATCACCATACAGTTGATCCCTTCACCCATTTCACCCTCCCCTTCTGGTAACCACTACTCTGCTCTCGGTATCTGTATTTGTTTTTGTTAACCAAAATAAGTATTTAAATGAAACAGGGGCTGAGGCAAGACTACTCCTAAGTAGGCAACAGAAAGATCTACACATATATACCTTCCAAAAGTTACCAAGAACAATGTGCCATATGAGAAGGAAAAATGTTACTTGAATGCTATTCAGTGCCTAACTATTCAGTGCCTAACTTTACACTTGGAAGGAACATTTATTGATTGAGTTACTTTAAAAGTTATTCATATCATATTAAAGTTCACAACCAGCAATTACCCAACCAATGCACATAAAAGAAGTATGTTAGGGAGTTCCCACTGTGGCGCAGCAGAAACGAATCTGACTAGGAACCATGAGGTTGTGGGTTTGATCCCTGGCCTCACTCAATGAGTTAAGGATCCGGCATTGCTGTGAGCTGTGGTGTAGGCAAGTAGCTGCAGCTCTGACTCAACCCCTAGCCTAGGAACTTCTATATGCCATAGGTGCGGCCCTAAAAAGATAAAAGAAGTACTCTACAAATGTGTTTTATGATAGGTGGTAACATAACTTGTTAACTTCAAAGGTGCTCTTTAATATTCATTTCTTATTGATGAAATGAATAAAATCAGAGTTCATTCAGTCCTTGGTGCTCTTGTTTTTCCCCCAAGGTGATTCCTACATTCAGACAGTTCCAGTAATCACTCATCTGCAAATGTTTCCATCTTTTACCTCAAACTTTGTTCTCTCTTAATCCAACCTCACAATCAACTCTCAAATGTGTTTCTCCAATTCAGTGTCAGTAAATTGTTCAATTCAATACACCTGGAGTCAAATTATCATGGTCTTGGCATGAGAGTTTGCCTAAATGTCATATTTCTGTTAAAAGATACCACATTTTCTCCAAACCACCCAGAATCAGACCCTTTGTATCTCCCTACAAACACATACACATCTAGTTTATCACCACATCATGACAATTCATTCCATATAGCATCTCTTGTCTGTTTTCATTTCCACAATTCTCTAAGCTCTTAATCATCTCATACATGTATTGCTATGCTGGCAATGATCTAAACAGATTGATTCCCTGGGCTCTAGCCAATACATTCTTCACATTGCCACCAAATTAGTACCAGTTAAATACTGTTTTCAACATTTCACACCTTTATTCAAAAAACAAAACAAAAAAAACCAAACCCTCAAATTTTAATAGTTTCTTAACACTAACAATAGTGGGTTTTCAACTTGTTTAGGTGACAAAGTCCTTGGTAGTCATGATTGTCTTTGCAGACCATGCAAACATACATTATCTTATTATCCTTAAACATTCCATCATTTATTAAGCTTAAATACAAAACAGTATGTTAGATATTATCTTACATCAAACTATAGCATAAATAAGCTGTGACAGTTGCCCCCCAAAATTTTTTAAGCATGGGGGAAAAACCTAATATACACCCTCCATTTCACCTATTACATTCAATTTCTCCCAAATAAATCTTATATTTCACCATTTGTATGCCTTTATATCATGCAGTTCTAGCTACTGACAATACTCTCAACACTCCATCAATTTTAACTCAGTCCATTTACCTTTCAAGACCAACTCAAATCTTACTTCCTGAATAGGGCAGTTTCAGACCACTATTGCCCTGGATGATCTCCCACTGCCTCCTTTCAAGCCATTGCAGACACAATTTCAGGTACTGGAAGGCAATGCAGTATAACAGTGAAGAGCCAAGGCTTAGAGGAGTCAGACAGATTTGTTTAACTCCACTAACTTTAGTCTCCTTGCCTATAAGAGACAGACACTAACTTCTGTCTACTTTAGAGATGTTTTGAGGACTAAGATTATGTAATGCAATTATGTTTCAGAGCTCTCCAAGTCCACAGATTCAGTGATTCAATGGAAGGTCTCACAGGACTCAGTACACAGTTGTATTCACGACTAAGTTTATTACAGCATAAAGATGCAAAATAGGATCAAGAGAAAAAGTGCAAGGAATCTAGAGAAATTCATGCACAGACTTCCTTATGCTCTCTTACTATGGTGAAGGAGCACACTTGAGTATACTCCTTTCTCTCAGCAACAAAAAAAATGCATCAATCTATGAGTAAGTTTCTGGCTAGGGAAACCCAACTCAGTGCCCAAAGTTTTTACTGGGGACTGGTCACATAGGCATCTTCTGCCTGGCATGTACCAAAATGCCAGACTCTAAGAAGGAGAACAGATATTCGGCATAAATCACATTATCTGCAGCAACAATCTAGGCAAAGTGAACCTGACTTATCAGTTAAGGAAGAAAGAGAAACCAAGTTTCTATATACCAGCCAAGGACCAGCCTTGGAAACAGCGTTTCTAAAGATAAGTCTTGTGCCTGCAATGTTAATTATTTTCTGCATAGTTTAGCACAATGCTCATATTATAAGTTAACCACACACCTACACTGTAGATACCATTACACTATAATATCATGCATCAGTTCATGTCTCTCACAAAACAAATATAACCCTGTGGGCAAGGTAAGATGGATGTGGATCTCTGTATACATGTTAATGCAGTGCTTCTTAAAATGTGTTCTGTGAAAAGTGGGTTCTCTGGTAAACATATTTGGGGAAATGTATAGTTATTTCCTTTCTTGAAAATTCTTAATTCATATTAGCACATTAAAGGATCTAAGAAGGTTCTACAGTGAAAACACTGGTTTTGATATGGTTTAACTCCAACATTTCCCATTTGACCATGCAACACCCATTAACTCCTTGCTGACAGCTTACAAAATGCTGTGTTAAGGCCAACGAATGTGTCCACCAAACTTGGCCAAATGGGGAAAATATGAAATTTCAGCAAGCTTTTTTCAAAGCTTGCTATTAGAACTAGAAATATGAAATCACTTGGTCCTGTAATAGTCAATGAAGTAATAAAACCACTAGAAGGTATGTGTGAAAAACCCTATTTTTGCACACTGACTTCAAAGAATTCTTAAAAGAAAATGAATATAATTCAGTTTTCACTTAGGGAAGTAATATTTTCATATTAGGTCTGCTTAGGAATCAATCAAAACATTTTAATAAATAAGTTAATTTAAGGGAAATTTAATAGATACTTTCCTTCCTACCTGTTAAAAAATAATTTCTGGGAGTGCCCATCATGGCTTAGCAGTAATGAACCTGACTAATATCCATGAAGACATGGGTTCGATCCCTGGCCTCGCTCAGTGGGTTAAGGACCCCGTGTTGCTGTGGCTGTGGTGTAGGCCAACAGCTGCAGCTCTGATTCAACCACTAGCCTGAGAACTTCCATGTGCTGCAAGTGCAGCCCTAAAAAAAAGAAATAATAATACTAATAATTTCTGGGAGTTCCTGTTGTAGCTCAGTGGTAATGAACCTGACATGTTTCCATGAGGACTCAGGTTTGTTTCCTGGCCTTGCTCAGTGGGTTAAGGATCTGGTATTGCTGTGAGCTGTGGTATAGGCCGGTGGCTACAGCTCCAATTCAACTCCTAGCCTGGGAACTTCCATATGCTAGGGTGAGGCCATAACAGACAAAAAAAAAAAAAAAATATTCTGGCTTCCAGCATGACAGAGTGAAGAGGTAATCAAATCCTCTCCCTCAAAAGCAGTAATAAAACTGGACAAAGCTCTCAAAAACAACCATTTCAGAAATGTGGAATTCGTCAAAAGGCATAAAACAAAATCCAAAGCATTATTCATGAAAACTATTCAACTTTTAAGAACTGTGTAATTTGTGGTGTTTTTGCCAAGGGTTGATCCTGTTACCCTTGCACCAGCTCTTTTTACTCAGCAGTTCAACCGTAGCAGGGCAGATTGAGAAAGCTGTAAGCTTTGCTGCTACTGCTGCTGCCATAGAGAACTCACTTGATTTGGAGCTTTAGAAGCATTAACCTGAGGTTAACAGGGAGATATGGGAAGTGAGACAACCATAGCAGGCTTGATCGATTCTCCACATATTTCAGGTTGACTGGAAAATTTTCACTTGCACAGCACAAACTTGAGGGCCCAAATCATACATATATAACTGGCTGACAGAGCCCGATCATGCAAAGAGGAGGCATGAGAAATCCTAGAGGAATATAAAAGCTGGGTCAGATAGAAAATAGCCTCAAATTTATTGATTTATTTTATTATTATTTTTTATGGCCACACTTGTGGCATATGGAAGTTCCCAGGCTAGGGGTTGAATCAGAGCTGCAGCTGCTGGCCTATATCACAGCTGCAGCAATGCCAGATCCAAGCAAAATCTGCGACCTACACAGCAGCTCACGGCAGTGACAGTCCTTTTAACCCACTAAGTGAGGCCAGGGATTGAACCCACATCCTCAGGGATACTAGTCGGGCTCTTAACCCACTAAGCCACAATGGGAACTCCTTGCCTTAAATTTACATTGCAACCTCTGACCAATCTCTGGCTATACACTAAGCAGTGCAGATATAAGAGTTACTCCCAGGAAGATAAACATAAAAATAAAAAATAGAGGAAAAAACTAAGCAGAGACATCTGCAGCTATGCACTGGGGGGCAGAGTGGTTCAACATATTTATATTTACTCCATCCATAAAAGGTGGACAGAATGCATGGAGCAGCAATTTGAGAATTCTGAATAGTAAATAGTAGCAGGTGACCAGGGAATAAGACCAAAATTCTGTCTACCATTAAAATGGCAGAGAGTTTACCAATTTTCCTATCTAGTATCCCACAGTTAACCTAGACAAGGACACTGGGGTATTCAAAGAGAGATCTCCAGAGGAAATGCTCTACTTTTGGCATGAGAAATGGGAAAGAGAACTTCCAACATTCTCACAAGGTATAGAGATCTCACATTTTCCCCTTTTCTCTGTACTCTTTCCCTAAGCAATCCTGTTGTGGCAGAGTCTATGGAAGCTCATGGAAGCCAATCTCTGAGGAGGGGGATCCCTCCTTTCTGATTAGTGGAGTTACGGTTCCATGAGAGTAAAGACTATCATTGTTGCTTTGCTGTTCTCTCTAATCTCCCAAAGCTTGGCTCTGAATATATGCACAGTGGTAAATGAGCACCAAGAGAGCAGAGTAACTAAAATCCCAGGTTTCTGGCTGAGGACCAAAAAATGGAGTTGCTGGGAATCAGAAAGTACTGGAGATAATGCACGGAGGGAGGAATGGAGAAAAGTTACTTTTGAACTTCTAGGTTTACCAGTTAGCTTTGCATACATGAATTTGATCCTATTCAGCATACTAAAGACATGAAAACTGAACTGAGACATCTTCCCAAGGCTGAGACCCACTAGGAAACCCACATATGGGATGGATTCAAAGAGCACTACAGAGGCTATGCAACTGAACTGACATTAAAAGAAGACAGCATAGGAATTCCTGTCATGGCGCAGCGGAAACGAATCCAACTAGGAACCATGAGGTTATGCATTCGATCCCTGTTCTCGATCAGTGGGTTAAGGATCTAGCCTTGCCGTGAGCTGGGCTATCATTCACAGACGTGGCTCGGATCTGGTGTTGCTGTGGCTCTGGCATAGGCCAGCAGCAACAGCTCCAATTAGACCCCTAGCCTGGAAACCTCTATATGCCGCGGGTGCAGCCATAGAAAGACAAAAAAAAAAAAAAAAAAAAAAAAGGCACCATAGAAGATAGGTTAGAACTTATAGGTAAAAATAACTAGGCCAGTTACCTCCTATAACAAAATATTAACATTCTAAATATGATTTTAAAAAGACAGCAGAGTCCTAGAATATTCAAAATGCCTAGGATAAAATTCAGTATGACTTACCATATACAAAACCAGGACAATTTCAACTCATATGGGAAAATATAACCAAGAGATACTAATTCAAGAATGATATAGATATTGGAATTATCAAAGACTTTAAAGCAGCTATTATTTTTTTTAATTTTTTTTTTGTCTTTTGTTCTTATTTTAGGGCTGCACCTGTGGCATATGGAGGTTCCCAGGCCAGGGGTCCAATCAGAGCTGTTGCTGCCAGCCTATGCCGCAGCCACAGCAACGCCAGATCTGAGCCACGTCTGTGACCTACACCACAGCTCATGGCAATGTTGGATCATTAACCCACTGAGTGAGGCCATGGATCAAACCCGCAACCTCATGCTTCCTAGTTGGATTCACTTCTGCTGCGCCATGATGGGATCTCCCTAAAGAAGTTATTATAAAAATGCTCAAACACTACCGAATCCAATGACAAAATAGAAAATCTCAACAAGGAAATAAAGAAGAACATAAATGAAATTTTAGAACCAAAAAAATGCAACAGCCAAAACAAAACCCCACCAAAGACCTCCTTGGATGGACTTGATAGCAGAAAGGAGGATGACGGAAGAAAATTCAATTTTTCCCAATTTTATTGAGATATAAGTGACATACAGCACTGTATAAGTTTAAAGTGAATAACATAATGATTTGACTTTAACATATATCCTGAAATGACTACCCCATAAGTTTAGTGTCCATCCATCATTTCATATAGATACAAAGTAAAAGAAAAAGGAAAAATTTCTTTCCTTGTGATAAGAATTCTTAGGATTTACTCTGTTAACAACTTTCATGTATAACACATAGCAGTGTTAATTTTATTAATGTTGTACATTACATCCCTAGTACTTATTTATCTTACAATTCAAATCACCAAAGTTGATTTGGTGTCAACCCCAAATCCTGTACACAGTAAAAATATCCTTCAGGAATGAAGGTGTGAAAAAAAGACATTCTCAGATTAAAAAAAAATATGAAGATAATTTGTTATCAGAAGAACTGTTCAAAAAAAAATAGTGCTACAGGAGGGTCTTCAAACAGAGGGAAATTATAAGAGTGGGAAATATGAAAGAGCAAAAATGAAAACTGAAACACTGTGATGTAGTTTTCCATATATGTATACGTAATGATGACACAATTATAAAGATGGAAGAAACTTGTATGGATGTAAGGTTTCTACATTCCTCTAGAAGTAGTAAAAGATTGATTTTAAGTAGACTGGAAAGTTAAATATGCATTATTATAAGCCCTAGAACAACCATTAAAAAATGTACAAAACTATAAAGAAAACACATAATAGATAAATTAAAATGAAATATTAAAATATATTCAAATAAACCAAATGAAGATAGGAAAGGGGAAGGGATAAAAAATTCAAACAGAGAACAGATATAAAATATGGTATTCCAAGGGTTCCCTCGTGGTCTAGGGGTTAGGACTTGGCACTTTCACCACTGTAGCGGCCTGGGTTCAATCCCTATAATCCTACAACAAGCCACTGCAACACAGCAGTCATAAGAAAAAGTAGTAGTGAAAAACCAAACATATAGATCATTATATTAAATGTAAATGGTTTAAAAATAATTGAAAGACTGATTGCCAGAATAGATTCTTTTTTTTCTTTTTTTTTTTTTGCCTTTTGAGGACCACACCTGTGGCATACAGAGGGGTTCCCAGGCTAGGGATCGAATCAGAGCTACAGCTGCCAGCCTATGCCACAGCCACAGCAACATGAGATCTGAGCTGTGTGTCTGTGACCTATACCACAGTTCATGGCAACAATGGATCCTTAACCCACTGAGTGAGGCCAGGGATCTAACCTGCATCCTCATGGATGCTAGTCAGATTTGTTTCCGCTGAGCCACGATGGGAACTCCAGAACAGATTCTTTTTTATTTATTTATTTATTTATTTATTTTTATTTTCCCACTGTACAGCAAGGGGGTCAGGTTATCCTTACATGTATACATTACAATTACATTTTTTCCCCCACCCTTTCTTCTGTTGCAACATGAGTATCTAGACATAGTTCTCAATGCTATTCAGCAGGATCTCCTTGTAAATCTATTCTAAGTTGTGTCTGATAAGCCCAAGCTCCAGATCCCTCCCACTCCCTCCCTGGAACAGATTCTTTTTAATGTGACCATAAGCTGTCTGCCAAAATCTCACTTCAAATACAATAATATAGGCAGGTTAAAACTAAAAGAATGAAAAAGATACACCATACAAACACCAATCAAAATAATGACAGAATGAGTAATTAATATCAGACAAAAAGATATCAAAGCAAGTAAAAATAACCAAGAATAAAGAGGGATACTACAAAATAAGAGTCAATTCAGCAAGAAGATATAACATGGCTAAATGTGTCTTTAAGTAAAAAAGGCTCAAAATACATGGGACAAAAACTGACAGAATCAAAAGGAGAAAGAGACATATCTATAATTACAGTTGGAGTCTTCTACACTCTTTTTTCAGTCAAAAACAGAAGTAAGTGCATGGCAAATAAACAAGGATGTAGAATAATTGAACAATACTATTCAAATATCTGGAGCTAACTGATATTGAGAGAAAACTCTACTAAACAACAGGGTACATTATTTTCAAATGCACATGAAACTATACCTACATAGACCATATATAGGGTCATAAAACAAACCCAAACAAATTGAAAGGAATCAAAGGCACTGAAAATATATTTTCTGATCATAATGAAATTGAAGTACAAATTAGTAACAGAAATAATCAGAATCTCAGAAAACGTGAAAATTAAGCAGCACACTACCAAATACACCATGGAACAACGAAGTCTCAAGGGAAATAAGAAAACAATTTGAAAACTGAAAAAAACCCAAAATACAATATATCAAATCATAGGTGATCCTAGAGAACAAAGAATAAAACTTAATGTGTGATAAAAATTTTAAATCATTTAGGAGGTCATAAAATTCCAGGATGTAATGGATTTGTCAAAAAGTATACAAACTAACAAAAACAAATCTAAAACAGTTAATAAAATGGAAATAAGAACATACATATCAATAATTACCTTAAATGTAAATGCATTAAATGCCCCCATCAAAAACTATAGACTGGCTGAATGGATCCAAAAACAAGACTCATATATATGCTGTCTTCAACAGACCCAATTCAGTTCTAGGGACAGATACAAACTGAAAGTGAGAGGACATAAGAAAATATTCCATGCAAATGGGAATCAAAAGAAAACTGGAGTAGCAATACTCATATTAGACAAAAAAGACCTTAAAGAATATTATAAGAGAAAAGGAAGGACATTACATAATGATCAAAGGATTAATCCAAGAAGAAGATATAATAATTATAAATACATACGCACCCAAAATAGGATAACATCAATATATAATGCAACTACTAACAACCTTAAAAGGAGAAATTGACAATAACACAATAATAGCAGGGGACTTTAACACCTCACTTATAGCAATGGACACACAGATGGAAAGACATACCATGTTCTTGGATTGGAAGAATCAATGTTATCAAAATGACTATATTACCCAAGGCAATCTACAGATTCAATGTAATCTCTATCAAATTACCATGGAAACTTTTCATAGAAGTAGAATAAAATGTTTTAAAGTTTGTTTGGAAGTGCAAAAGACACAGAATAGCCAAATCCATCTTGAGAAACAAAAATGGAGCTGTAACAATCAAGCTCCCTGACTTCAGATTATACTACAAAGCTACAGTCACCCAAACCATATGGTACTGGCACAAAAATAGGAATACAGATCAGTGGAACAGAATAGAGAACCCAGAATTAAACCCACACACCTACAGTCAAATAATCTTTGAAAAAGGAGGCAATAATATACAATGGAGAAGACAGTCCCTTCAATAAATGGTGCTGGGAAAACTGGACAGCTCCATGTAAAAGAATGAGATTAGAACAACACTCTCAAACACCATACACAAAAATAAATTCAAAATAGATTAAAGATCTAAATATTAGAGGGGATACTATAAAACTCTTTGAGAGAAACAAAGGCTGAACACTCTTCGGCATAAACCACAGCATTATCTTCTCAGATCCACGTCCTAGAGTAATGACAATTAAAAACAAAAATAGGAGTTCCCTTCATGGCTCAGTTGTTAACAAACCTAACTAGCATCCATGAGGATGCAGGTTCGATCCCTGGCCTCACTCAGTGGGTTAAGGATACGGTGTTGCTGTGAGCTGTGGTATAGGTTACAGATGTGGCTTGGATCCCAAGTTACTGTGGCTCTGGCGTAGGCCAGCAGCTACAGCTCCGACTATCCTGGGACCCTCCACATGCCATAGGTGTGGCCCTAAAGAGACTAAAACACAAATAATAAAATAAAATGAAATAATAAAAAAATAAAAATGAGTTCCTGTCATAGCTTAGTGGTTAACCAATCCGACTAGGAACCATGAGGTTGCGGGTTTGATCCCCGGCCTCACTCAGTAGGTTAAGGATCCAGCATTGCCATGAGCTGTGTTGTAGGTTGCAGATACAGCTCAGATTCCGCGCTGCTATGGCTGTGGCATAGGCCAATGGCTACAGCTCCAATTAGACCCCTAGCCTGGGAACCTCCATGTGCCGTGGGTGTGGCCCTGAAAGACAAAAGACAAAAAAAATAAAATAAAAAATAAATTAAAAAATAAAAACAAAAATAAAGTTTGTAGACTTTAAGTTTGCAGACTTAAAAGTTTCTGCACAGCAAAGGAAACCCTAAACGAAATGAAAAGACAACCCACAGAATGGGAGAACATCTTTGCAAGTGAATCCACTGACAAGGGATTCATCTCCAAAATTTATAAGCACCTTCTGTAGCTCAATACCAAAAAAACAAACAACCCCATCAAAAAATGGCCAGAAGATCTAAACACACAATTCTCCAAAGAAGACATACAGATGGCCAAAAAAACACATGAAAAGATGTTCAACATCACTCAGTATTAGAGACATGCAAATCAAAACTACTCAGATGCACCAGCCAGATATCAAAAAGTCTACAAACTATAAATGCTGGAGAGGGTGTGGAGAAAAAGGAATCCTATTACACTGTTGGTGCAAATATAAATTGGTGCAACCACTGTGGAAAACAGTATGGAGATTCCTCAGAAAACTAAAAACAGAATTACCATTTGATCTATCAATCCCACCCCTGGGCATCTATCCACAGAAAACCATGACTCGAAAAGACACATGTGCTCCAATGGTCATTGCAGCACTATATACAATAGCCAAGACATGGAAACAACCTACACGTCCATTGACAGAGGAGTGGATCAAGAAGATGTGGTACATATACACAATGGAATATTACTCGGCCATTAAAAGGAACAAAATACCAGCATTTTTAGAAAAATGGATGGACCTAGAAATTATGCTAAATGAAGTCAGTCAGACAATGAGACACCAACATCAAATGGTATTACTTACATGTGGAATCTAAAAAATGGACACAATGAACTTCTTTGCAGAACAGATACTGACCCACAGACTTCTAAAAACTTATGGTTTCCAAAGGAGACAGGTTGGGAGGTGGGGGGATGGGCTGAGTGTTTGGAATGGAAATGATATAAAATTGGGTTGTGATGATTTTTGTACAACTATAAATGTAATAAAATTTATTGAATTAAAAAAAGTATACAACTTTACAGCACAAAGAGTGAACTTTATGTATGAAAATTTAAAAACTCATTTAGGAAGTTAGGGGATCCCAGGTGGAATGCAGAATGTGACAAAGAATCAAATAATATTACAAGTGTATAATGGAGTAGAGGAATAGGTGCTGACCTACATAACTTTGGAAATGAGCAGGATCTATAATATTAAGGGCAAAAGAAATATACATAATCACTGCATTCTAGCTGATAAAGGTGTTTCCCACTGGGGTATAAATTGACAAAACTGAAACCACTGTACTTTATATTGGAATTGAAAAATTAAATAAATGTATAGGGGATGGTGAGAGGCTCTCACCACTGGACTGGGAGGATATCGATAAACAAAGGAAGAAGGCTATATAATCCACATGGTAATGAATTAGATTTGAAAATATCAATATGAATCCATATTTATATTTATATAATTACAGATGGTTTCATATAGAAATATCCTCAGACACAGATATATATGACTTAGTACGTATAAATGTATTTCCTTATCTGTAAGCTAGAAGGACCCAGAGGCAGTGACACCCTGGTAGCAATGACCACACCAAGCACCCAGATCTTGGCTTCTAATCTACTCTCCAATAAAATGAATTATGGTTTCTTGTGGAAATGATAGCTTCTAGAACTGGAGCAGGAAATATACAAGATGAGCTTGGGAAATCGTTTGGTGCCAGTGCAGAAGAGGAAAACTTGCCACTCCAAAATATCTCTTTGGCTTGTGGATTATGCCTAAAAGAATTTAGATAGACAGCCTCTCTCAAGTATAGAACTATCACCAGAGATATTGCCAAAGAATATGGGCTAGGTGTGGCGGGATAACTCTAGCCAGGGCTAAAGATCAGAGTCCACTCTGTGTCCCATTGTCTCTCTGTGCCTCAGCAAATATTTTCTTTTCCATATTAATGTGAATTTTCTTCCTCCCCATTTGAAGTCCCCCAACATCTTCTTTTGCTTTTACCTAAGGATGGTATTTAAGGTGAGGGCTTCAGCCATTTTGGTGAGTTACTCAGTTTTCCTAGGTCTCTCCCATGTATACATGTTAATAAACTTTTGTTTGATTTTCTCCTATTAATGTGCTTCATGTTAATTTATTTTCAGAATAGCCAGAATAACCTAGAAGGACAGAGGAAAATTTCTTTCCCCCCAACACCAGTAAGCAAAGCAGTGTTCAAAACCAAAATTCTTCAAAATAATTGACCAGTACTCCTCAAAAATTTCAGGTTCATCAAAAAAAGGAAATTATGAGAAACTGTTAAAGCCGAAAGAATGCTAGGAGAAATGACTACTAAATATAATGTGTGGGGAGTTCCCGTCGTGGCGCAGTGGTTAACGAATCCGACTAGGAACCATGAGGTTGCGGGTTCGATCCCTGCCCTTGCTCAGTGGGTTAATGATCTGGCATTGCCGTGAGCTGTGGTGTAGGTTGCAGACGCAGCTCGGATCCCGAGTTGCTGTGGCTCTGGCGTAGGCCGGTGGCTACAGCTCCGACTGGACCCCTAGCCTGGGAACCTCCATATGCCGTGGGAGCGGCCCAAAGAAATAGCAAAAAGACAAAAAAAAAAAAAATGTGTTATCTTGGATGTGATCCTGGGACAGAGAAAGGATATAAAGTAAAGACTAAGGAAATCAGAGTAAATTATGGACTTCAGTTAACAATTACATATCAAGATTGGTTCATTAGTTATGACAAATGTATCATACTAATGTATAAGATGCTAATAATTAGGGAAACTTCCTTAGGAAGGTGTTGTATATATACACAATGGAATATTACTCAGCCGTAAAAAAGAACAAAATAATGCCATTTGCAGCAACATAGATGGAACTAGAGACTCTCATACTGAGTGAAGTAAGTAATCAGAAAGAGAAAGACAAATACCATATGATATTACTTATATCTGGAATCTAATATATGGCACAAGTGAACCTTTCCGCAGAAAAGAAAATCATGGACTTGGAGAATAGACTTGTGGTTGCCAAGGGAGAGGGTGAGCAAGAGGAATGGACTGGGAGCTTGGGCTTAATAGGTGCAGACTATTGCCTCTGGCATGGATTAGCAATGAGATCCTGCTGTGTAGCACTGGGAACTATGTCTAGTCACTCATGATGGAGCGTGATAATGGGAGAAAAAAAGAATGTATACATGTATGTGTAACTGGGTCACCATGCTGTACAGTAGAAAAAAATTGTATTGGGGAAATAACAAAAAAAAATTAGGGAAACTGGTGTGAGGTATATAGAAACTTTTTATACTATCTTAATAATTTTTCTATAAATCTAAAACTATCTCCCCCAAATAAAGCTTAATTTAAAAAACATTTGGAGTTCCCATTGTGGCTCACTGGAAACGAACCTAACTAGTATCCATGCGAATGTGGGTTTGATCCCTGGCCCTGTTCATTGGATTAAGGATCTGGTACTGCCGTGAGCAGCTCAGATCTGGTGTTGCGGTAGCTGTGGCTTAGGTTGGCAGCTATAGCTGTGATTTGACTACTAGCCTGGGAATGCCACGGGCGTGGCCTTAAAAGAAAAAAAAAAATCTTAGCAGATGTAGCCAACATGGTGCTTATAGGAAAATTTAAGGGATTAAAATGCTTGTACAGAAAGAAAGCCCTCATATCAAAAATCTAAGCTTCCAATTTAAGAAACTAGAAAAAGAGCAAAATAAAAATAAGACATTTGGAAGAAAAGAAATAATAAAGAGCAGAAATCAATGAAATTTAAAATTGGAAAACAATACAGAAAATCAATAAAAGCAACAACTGGATCTTTGAAAAGATCTATAAAATTGATAAACCTCTATTAAGACTAACAAAGAAAGGCATTCCCGCTGTGATGTAGCAGTTAAGGATCTGGCATTGTCTCTGAGGTGGTGTAGATTTAATCTGGGGCCCAGCACAGTGGTTGCTATAGCTGTGGTGTAAATCACAGCTGCAGCTCAGATTGGATTCTTGTCCTGGGAACTTCCAAATGCTTCAGGTGCAGCCAAAAAACAAAAAAAAAAAAAAAAAAAAAGAAAGGAAAAAAAGACACAAATTACAAATATCGGGAATGAATAAGGTGATATCACTACAGTTATCCAAGACATTAAAAAGATAATAATGAACAACAAACACAACAAACACAAAAGATTCAGCAACTTAGATTAAATGGACCAGGTCCTCAAAAGCCACAAATTACCAAAACTCACCCAACAGGAAATTTATAACCTGTATAATCCTATAACTGCTATTCAAGAACTTGAATTTGAATTAAAACCTCCAAAAAAAAAATCTCTGAGCCCACAGGTTTTTAATATAAAATTCTTCCAGATATTTAAAGAAATGATACTAATTCAACGCAAGCTTTTTCAGAAAACAGAAAGTCTTTTAAAAATGCAGTGTAAAGGCCTAGGTGAACTTGCTCTTAAAACAATAAAAATATGGGCAAAAGAGCTAAAACCAACCATTTCATTTGTTTTTTTTTTGGCTGCGCACATGACATGAGGAAGTTCCTGAGCCAAAGATCTAACCTGCACCACAGATGTGACTCAAGTCACTGCAGTGACAACAGCCAATACTTAACCTGCTGAACCACACAAGAACTCCAAAACCAACCATTTCGGAACTGTGACAATTATCCAAAGACAAAGAACAAAACAAAAATCATTTTCCCAGGACAAACTACTAAGGTCTGTGACATTTTAAACTGTGGCAATTCCCATTCCCCCTTTCTTCGCAGCTCAGTGCTATGGTAGCCAAGTCAGCAGCACTGCAGACAGTGGAAAGAACAGACCTCTTTTTGAGTTCCCTTAAAAGCGCCATCCCCAGAGCACAGTCTAAATTTTGTCTGAACTTTCAGCAATTTAGGAAAAAAAATCTCTAGTCTCAGTGTGTTGGATATTTGATTTCACTCAAGAGTTCAGCTTAACCCTGCCAGGCATTGGTATGGGGGGAGGAGGGAAGGAAGGGAAGTACCTTCAGGGCATTTTGAAACAATAGGAAAGTGCTGGCAATAACTCAGATGCCTAAGGTTATGATTTCAGTTGGGGCAAACAAGAGCCTGGTCTAGAATTAAAAAGGAATGCTAGGACAACTAGATGACCACAGGAAACTTTGAAAACCTCTGACATATTTCTGGGAATGTAATTGTCTGCCATACCAGGAAAGATCTGAGAAAAGAGAAGAGACTAGTCACTCAATTCTGGCTGAACTTCAGTTCTTGGGCAAGCAGGAAGTAAATTCAAAGGGTGTCAACCAAACTCAAGTCTGAAGGTGTGCCTTCTCACAGAGATCTACTTGGTAATAGCAACCAGACAAGGCGTTTAATAAAATCTTCAGACTGATCATTAGCTCACCACAAAATGTACCAGCTCAGGTGTGAACCCTAGCATACCAGGCTTTACAATTTTGTTTTTGAAATTTTTTTATTTAGCAAAGAACTCAATAGTTAACAAAGAACACAGGGAATGTAGAATTAGTAAAGGAAATCACTAAAGAAATAATGAGGGACAAGAAAAATATAATGACAACAACAACCCTTGCTGAAGAAGGGGGTGGAAGAATCTAATACAAGACCTGTTACAATGTCCTAGCTATAATGTATAGTTTTCATAACAAAAATTAAGAGATATGCATATCATCTATAATGTCTAGTTTTCATCATAAAATTAAGATATGCAAAAAAAATGAAAGAATGCCACATACACAGAAAAGAAAAAAAAGGGGAGCTAAAAAAACATCCTGGGAGTTCCTATCATGGCATAGCAGAAACGAATCCAACTAGGAACCATGAGGTTGCAGGCTCGATCCCTGGCCTAGTTCAGCAGGTTAAGGATCTGGCATTGCCATGAGCTGTGGTGTAGGTCGCAGATGCAGCTCAGATCTTGCGTTGCTGTGGCTGTGGTGTAGGCTGGCAGCTGTAGCTCTGATTCGACCCCTAGCTGGGGAACCTCCACACGCTGCGAGTGTGGGCCTAAAAAAAAAAAATTCCTGAAGAGGGACTACATTTTGGGCTTAGTAGACAAAGCCTTTTAAATCAGCTATTATAAATGTATCCAAACATTTAATTTCTAAGGAAACTATGCCTAAAAATAAAGGGAAGTATGATAACAATGTCCCATACCAAATACAGAATAGCAATAAAGAGATAGAAATTATTCTTTAAAAAACAAATAGAAATTCTGGAGTTGAAAATTATAAAAACTGAAATAACCATGCTGCACAGAAGAAAAACAATGTATTGGAGAAATAACTATTAAAAAATAATAAAATGAAAATAATAAAAACTGAAATAACAAATTCACTAGAGAGGCTCAACAACAGATTTGAATGAGCAAAAGAAAGAATCAGCCAACAAGAAGATCTGTTAATAGAGAAATTCTCTCTGAGGAACAGAAAGAAAAAAGAAGGAAATACAATGAACAGAGTCTCAAAGACATGTGTAATATCATCAAGTATTGTAAAATATGCACAACAGGCATTTTGAAAAGGTGAAGAAAAAGAGGCAGAAAAAATATCAATTGACACATACCTATATATATATCATAATAAAACTGATGAAAGTCAGTGAGTGTGTCTAGGTATAGATCTCATTGAGTATATTCGAGAAATTTTTTTTTAAGGGCCACACCTGAGGCATAAGGAAGTTTCCAGGGTAGTGGTCAAATCAGAGCTACAGCAACGCCAGATATGAGCTGTGTCTGTGACCTACACCACAGCTCCCAGCAACACCAGATCCTTAACAAACTGCGCAGGGCCAGAGATCAAACTCACATCTTCATGGGTACTAGTCAGGTTCGTTACCATTGAGCCACAACAGGAACTTCTACAATAATTTTAAAAAGAGTAAACCAAGCTCAAAGAAAGTAGAAAGAAGGAAATAATAAAGATTAGAATGGAAATAAATAAAACAGAGAAAAGCAATAAAGAGAATCAATGAAACCAAAGGTTGTTTCTTTGAAAATATTAACAAAACTGACAAACTAGAGTGACCAAGAATAAAAAGATTCAGAGTACTAAAATAAAAATTGTAATCTCTACAATTTACAAACAACTTATATAACTCAACAGCAAAAAAGCCAAAAACCCAATTGAAAAATGGGCGAAAGACCTGAATAGACATTTCTCCAAAGAAGATATATAGATGGCCAACAAGCACATGAAAAAATGCTCAGCATCACTGATTATTAGAAAAATGCAACTCAAAATTACTATGAGATACCACTTCACACCAGTCAGAATGGCCATCATTAGTAAGTCCACAAATAACAAATGCTGGGGAGGGCACGGAGAAAAGGGAACCCTCCTCCACTGTTGGTGGGAATGTAATCTGGTACAACCACTATGGAAAACAGTATGGAGGTACCTCAGAAAACTAAATTTAGAACTACCATATGACCCAGCAATCCCACTCCTATGCATATATCCAGACAAAACTTTCCTTGAAAAAGACACATGCATGTGTATGTTCAGTGTAGCACTATTTGCAATAGCCAAGACATGGAAACAAACTAAAGGTCCATTGACAGATGAATAGATTAAGAAGATGTTTTATATATACACATTGGAATACTATTCAGCCATAAAAAAAACAAAAAATGCCATTTGCAGCAACTCTCATACTAAGTGAAGTCAGAAAGAGAAAGACGAATACCATAGGATATCATTTATATCTGGAATCTAATATACGGCACAAGTGAATCTTTCCACAAAAAAGAAACTCATGGACTTGGAGGACAGACTTGTGGTTGCCAAAGGGGAGTGGGAGGGAGTGGGATGGACTGGGAATCTGGGGTTAATAGATGCAAACTATTGCCTTTGGAATGGATAAGCAAAGAGATCCTGCTGTATAGCACAGGGACTATATCTAGTCACTTGTGATGGAACATGATAGAGGGTAATGTGAGAAAAAGAATCTGTGTATATGTGTGTGTTTGTGTGTGTGTGTGTGTGTGTGTGCGTGTGTGTGTGTGACTGGGTCACCATGTTGTACAGTAGAAAATTGACAGAACAGTGTAAACCAACTATAATAGAAAAAATAAAAATCATTAAAATAAAAAAATAAAAAGGAAATCAAGATGGAAAGTATAGAAATTTTTTAATTTAATTTTTAAAAATTTTTTTGCTTTTTAGGGCCGCATTTGTGGCATATGGAAGTTCCCAGGCTACGTGTTGAATTGGAGCTACAGGTGTTGGCCTACGCCACAGCCACAGCAATGTGGGATCCGAGCCGTGGCTGTGACCTATACCACAGCTCGCACTGATGCTGGATCCCTGACCCACTAAGCAAGGCCAGGGATTGAACCCGCATCCTCATGGATACTAGTTGGATTTGTTTCTGTTGTGCCACAATGGGAACTCCACTACAGAATACTTTGAAAGCAGTTTTTAGGCTTTTAGATATAAATATTTGATTAAAATTACAGTGATTGAAAATAAATGAATTGTTTCAACTCAAAAACATGATAAGAAAAAGAATAAACCTAAAAAAAATAGAAGGAAAAAGAAATTCATCTCAATCACACTGCCAGTTGTACAACTAGATAAAGAGCCAAGCCACCCCACTCATGAAGTTCTCTTTTAGAAAGCCCTGGTTGACCTAGATAACTGATCATTTAAGTCATCCTTCTTTCCCCTCCCTGTGCTCTCATGTTTTAAATTCACCAATAAAGAGTAAACCTGCAAAACCTTAGGTATCCCACCCTTAACCCCAATTAAGGAAGCCATGTCTGCTAGCATGGGCTCTTGCTCTCTAGTACATTACCATTCCTCATCTCCCAACCAAACCTCTCAACATGTGGCCCTGCATGATGTGTACTCCCCAGGACATATGAATAATTAACCTTGCTTTTTCAAAGTTCCCCAACCCTTTCCAGCCTCTATGTGCTGCCTGCATTCCTTGGTTTGTGGCCCTTTTCCTCCATCTTCAAAGCTAGCAATGCTCTGACATTGCTTCCCTCCTCACGTCTTTTCTCTGACCCTCTCTTCTGCCTCTCTTCTGCTTTAGAGGGCCCTTGTGATTATAGTGGGCCCACCCAGATAATACAGGATAACTCCCTATTTTAAAATGTTGATTAGCATCTTTAGTTTCATCTACAACCTCAATTACCCTTTGCCATATAAATGAACATAACCACAGGTTCCACTGGGATCTGCATGTGGACATCTTTGCGGGGGCCATTATTCTGCATACCACAAATTCTGCTGTGATCTCACATATACCCTTACAGTTCACCCTTTATCTCCACCTTGACCATACACATGTAACCAAGGAATTCTAACTTGATTAACAACTTCTTTATTAAGTATAGACCAATCCTCTCTTTTTACAAATTCAAAGACATACATTATTTCCAATAGTCTCACAATAAATAAAGATCTCTTACATCAGATAGAACATAACTATATTTTTAAGATTATCTTTGTTAGCAACGAACTCCTAAGTGCCAGACCAGCAGTTCCCACTGAGTGCTAAAATCTCAAAAACTATTCTGGGGATTAAAATTGGGCTTAGGGAGTTCCCATCATGGCATAGTGGTTAACAAATCCGACTAGGAATCATGAGGTGGTGGGTTCGATCCCTGGCCTTGCTCAGTGGGTTAAGGATCCGGTGTTGCCAGGAGTTGTGGTGTAGGTCGCAGACGTGGCTCGGATCTGGCGTTGCTGTGGCTCTGGCGTAGGCTGGCGGCTATAGCTCTGATTAGACCCCTAGTCTGGGAATCTCCATATGCTGCAGGAGCGGCCCTAGAAAAAGCAAAAAAATAAAAAAATAAAAAATAAGAAAATAAAATAAAATTGGGCTTCTAGGTATTTGTTCTACAAATGAAAACCTAACAATCATCTGCTCTCCAAAATCCATCATCTAGTCTCATCTTTCTTCCTTCCTTCCACTTTTTGGGCCGCACCTGTGGCCTTCCATTTTTTCTAGGGCTGCACCTGTGGCATACGGTGGTTCCCAGGCTAGGGGTTAAATTGGAGCTGTAGCTGCCATGCTATGTCCCAGCCACAGCAATGCCAGATCCTAGCTGTGTCTGAAACCTACACCATAGCTCACGGCAATGCCGGATTCTTTACCCACTGAGCAAGGCCAGGGATTGAATCTCTGTCCTCATGGATACTAGTCAGATTTGTTTCCGCTGAGCCAAGATGGGAACTCCTCCTCATCATTTCATAAAAGAACATTTAGCACCAAAAATGTAGAAAAGAATCTCAGAATAATATACTCTTTTTTGTGCTCACTTCAGCAACAGATTTAGTCTATCTAAATCTACTAAACTTTTTTTTTTGTCTTCTGTCCTTTTTAGGGCCACACCCATGGCATGTGGAGGTTTCCCAGGCCAGGGGTCTAATCAGAGCTGTAGCTGCCGGCCTATACCACAGCCATAGCAATGCCAGATCCGAGCCACATCTGTGACCTACACCACAGCTCACGGCAATGCCAGATCCTTAACCCACTGAGCGAGGTAAGGGACTGAACCCACAACCTCATGGTTCCTAGTTGGATTCATTTCCACTGCGCCACGATGGGAACTCCATAAATCGACTAAATTTTTTAGTATAAAAAATTGTGTGTGTGTGTGTGTGTGTATCCTTAAATCATCTTAGCTTAAAAAAAAGTAAATTTATTGTTGTTATTTTTAAAAGTCTGCTGGTCATTAACAAGTTTTTAAAAATCACTTTTAAGATAGATTTACCTGTAGCAACTGGACCACTGTCCACATGTGTCAGGGACTGGGGACGGCTTCGAAGTTTGCTTTTGAAAGATCTTGGTCTACGTGGTGATGCAGGTGGTAAAGGAGTCTCTGATGATTGGACTTTGCTATCTTTAATTGCTCGAAGGCGTTCATAGAGCTCCTGCAGCTCCTTGTTCTGCTGGGTTTGAAGATTTACCACCTCCTGAATGTGTCTGAATAAAAATCACATAGAAAGCGTTTTAATGGCACAGGCACCATACACATGGTCCAAGGAACTCTACAAGAGTACAAGAAAAGTTTAACAACAAATTTAGATTAAGAATGTGAAAACACAGAACATTTTCACAATTTTAGGATGTTAAATGCCTTCAAACTAATCAGACATAATGAAAAAGCTGAATACATTAACAAGAACAGATTTCTAAAACTCCATATAGTGAATGATAATTTCAAAATTTCGGAGTTCCCGTCGTGGTGCAGTGGTTAGCGAATCCGACTAGGAACCATGAGGTTGCGGGTTCGGTCCCTGCTCTTGCTCAGTGGGTTAACGATCCGGCATTGCCGTGAGCTGTGGTGTAGGTCACAGATGCGGCTCGGATCCTGCATTGCTGTGGCTCTGGCGTAGGCCGGAGGCTACAGCTCCGATTCGACCCCTAGCCTGGGAACCTCCATATGCCGCGAGAGCAGCCCAAAGAAATAGCAAAAAAAGACAAAAAAACAAAAAACAAAAACAAAAATTCAAGTCACATAGTACTATATGTAATGTGACTTCCAAATGGGAGCCTAGAACAAAAAAAGGTAACTAAGGAAATCTGAATAAAGTATGGACTTCAGTTAAAAAAATTAAAGTCACATAATATTAATAATATTAACCTTTTATTATATGTTGCAAGTGTAAACAGGAAGAAAGTCTGTAACATATAGCAAAAGGTTAATATTCAGAATATAAATAGCTGCTAAAAATCAGTAAGAAAAAAATAACTTTACAAAAGAGGGGAAAGAATATGAAAAGGTGACTCCAAAGAAGAGGAAATACAAGTAGCCAATAAATATAAGATGATATACAACCTCAGTATTAATTACAGCACAATTAAAAAATTTATAATTCAATTCATCTATTGGAATAAAATTAATAGGATCAATAATATCCAGTCCAATGTTGTTAAGAGTGGGAAAGCAGGTACTTTCATATATTTCTGTTTTGTGTATAAAAGGTTGTATTTACCTTGGATGAAAATTTTATTTTTTTGTCTTTTTAGGGCCGCATCTGCAGCATATGGAAGTTCCCAGGCTTGGGGTCGAATCGAAGCTGACCTACACCACAACCACAGCTACGCAGGATCCAAGCCATGCCTGTGACCTACACCACAGTTCCTGGAATTGCCAGATCCTTAACCCACTGAGAGAAGCCAGGGACTGAACCTGCATCTTCATGGACACTAGTTGGGTTTGTTATCGCTAAGCACAATGGGAACTTCTACGTGACATTTTTAAATGTACAAACCTTTTAATCTGCAATTCTGCTTTTAGGTAACTATCCTACAAAAATACTCACATAAGTACATAAAAATATAAACATATTCACTTCACTTTTATATAAGCAAAGTATGGGATAAACGGAAATGCCCATTTATTTTTATTTTTTTATTTTTTGCTTTTTAGGGACGCACCTGTGGCTACGCCAGAGACCTGACCCACTGAGCAAGGCCAGGGATCGAACCTGCATCCTCATGGATACTAGTTGGATTCGTTACCACTGTGCCACAACAGGAACTCCCTTAAATGTCCATTTTAAGAAGGGATTAAATAAACTTTAAATAACTATATGCTCTTCCAATGTATAGATATGTGCAAACATGAATATAAAGAGGAGACAATGTTAAAAACTGTAGAATAACATGTATATTATGATCTCACCACTTTCGTAAAATGCAAAAACTATATATTTGTAAATTCATAACAAATGATTCATATTGGTTGCCTCTGAAAAAAGAGATTAGGGCATGAGAATTAGGAGACTGTTTTGTGTGCTTTTTAAATGTTGTGATATTATGATTTATAATTTAAAAAGATCTATTTGGTCTTTTTCCCTGGGTATAAAACCCTTGTAATTTCCTAAGCGACAAGAGAAATGGGAAAATCTTTTATTTTAATATTTGATCTTTTGTCCTCAAATAGTTCCAGTTCCTAAAATAGCTCCAGAGTGATAAAGGTAAAAGAAGTGTCTTATTCAAAACAAGTCCCTTTGAATCATACCTGAATTTATATTAATGACATGACTTTTGGATGGGTATCTAAAGGTAGGTACTTCTAAGGGAGGGGAAGAGGTTGGAGGTTGAATTAATCACCAATGGCCAATGATTTAATCAATCATGCCTATGTGATGAAACTTCCATAAAAGTCCATGAACTACAGGCATTCTCTCAGAAGGTCTGAGCTTCTAGCTGGTGAACGAATGGAATGGCACTCCTGGGAGGCCATGGAATTCCATGCCCATTCCCCTATACCTTACCATCTGGCTGTTCTTGAGTTGTATCCTTTTATAATAAACCAACAATCTAGTAAGGAAACTGTTTTCCTGGAGTTCTGTAAGCCACTCTAGCAAGTTAATCAAACCTAAGGAAGGGTTCATGGGAACCTCTGATTTATAACAGGCTGGTCAGAAGAAGCATGGGTAACACTATCTGGACTTGTGATCGACATCTGAAGGGGGGCAGCCTTGTGGGACTGAGCTCTTTAGGCTGTGGAATCTGATGATATCTTTGTAGTTTTCAATCATACAAATTTTTTAATCATTAAAATGTCATCAATCCTGAATTAGCTACCAATCAAATACTCAGTTCTATAAATCAGATCTGTGACAAAAGAGAAACAGTCCTTACTTTTCTCGTAATCTTTGAAGCTCCACCTTTAAGTCCTCATCCTCTATTTCTGATTCATCATCGCTGCTCATTGGGGAAGATGGTGAATAGAAGAGTGAGCTCTGTGTTTGAACACAAGGTTTATCTTCATGGAGTGATAAGCACTTTTCTCTCTCGGAACCAGTGTTTGCCACTGATTTCCCCCTGCCAGCAAGAGTGGCTGAAAATTCACTATCAGAGCTAGGCTGTTTCCCAACAGTAAGTATTTCTTGCTCTTTAAGCAACAGTTCAGATCCAGACTGCATGCTACTTCCTGCGGCTGAATTTTCCTCCAATTCCTTTTCCGGGGTCATTGAAGATACATCAGTCTCACATCCTGTACTGAATGATGAGAAGTTGTCAGTTTGTTTGGGAACTCTTTTATCTTCTTTGAAGGTTTCCTGAAGAGCTGGCAACTTCTGAGAAGAAAATGAAGTTTGTGGATTGTGTGTAGCAGGTTCCATTTCTACCAACTGAGACTTTGTGGTTTCAGTAAGGGCTACAGCTTCTTCACTAGATTGGCTTGTCTTTTTATTGAATGCTGGTATGTGCTCTATTCCAAAAGATGTCACTTTCACTGACTGCTGCTGAGGAACTGTAATCACCTGAAAAACAAAAAGGCAAAGGTGGTTGGTTCTGCCTAACCAAAGAGTAAAAGCCACAAAGAAACTCAATATCAATACATGGCACAAACAACTGGATGGTCTGCTGTTGATGTACACACATTAATACCAAAACTTAAAAATCTCATCTATATTCCCCATATTCAAAGCTTTTCAACTGGGCCCCGTGTAAAGAGTTAGCTTCATGTTGCTCAAATAAAATTCCACAATTAAAAATACTTCATAGGTATACCTAAAACTAACACAATATTGTAAATCAAAAAACTGAAATAAATACTTCAATGAAAAATAAAAAATTTAAATTCCATAATTAAAACTGCCAAGACTCTAAAGGACATGAAATTAGATTTATAAAAAAGATGACCTAACCACCCACCAAAAAATGATGACCTATTTCTGTACTCTCTACCAGCTACTAAAATCCTCACTTCTTTAGACTCACCTTTACTGCACGGGCACAGAAGGTGAAGGGATGCATATAAGGGGAACACAATAAATATGATAATGACCTACATTTTAAAAATTACCATCTACAGAGTAAGATCTTCAATGCTATTACCTTTTAAAATGCCCTTGTATATAAGGATTCAACCAAAGACACAAACCTGGAACCGACCCCGCTGAAATGATCCACTCATTGCTTTACATCTACTCAAAGCCCTAGGAACAGCTGTGGACTCTCCTGTCAGAGGAATGGGGTCAGGAGCAACCGCTGATCTCATATCTTCTTCGGTTCCCACTGCAAGTTTTGCCAAATTGTAAGCAGAAAGAAGAAAATTGTTTGTTAAGACTACATTTGTTTATATCACCAAAAAAGAAGAAAAGTAGAAAAAGCTTAACTCCTGCTAGACAATTTAAAAAAGTGTTAATGTATTAACACTGTAGAAGTCCCTAACTCTAAATCAGACATTGCAAGATTTATCCCAAGACTTAGTATCTATATGAAATGAATACTTTAAAACCAAATTAGTTACAAAAGGAAAAATAAAATGGCAATGACATTAATGGGACGTGGCACATACATGGGCTACGTGGAAAAAGTGGCAAGATTTGTATATGAACAACAAAAAGAAACAGAAGTAAATGAAAAGTGATGTTACCTAGTCTATTTCCCTGACTGTAAGCACACTACCTTGACGGACTTTTGATCTCTTGAAAAAGCTGGTTGACTGCCGTAGCCTGTATGCCCAGCTTTTTAATTTGCGAGTCCAGGATTTCTTGCTAATAGGATTTTTGAGACTAGGACAAGTAAAGCTTAGGCCAAAATATCCACCTCCTGTCTGCAGATGAATGGCTCCACCGCTTGACACAGCAGCAGGATAGGCCTCTGGATCCCCTGGAAGTGAAGCATCTGGGGACATCTCCTAATGGAGACAAAAAGAGGAAAACGAAAATGGTAATAATTTAGGTGAGGAGCAGTTGTTTATACCAGTGGAGTTTCTTTTCTTTTTTTAGGGCTGCACCTACAGCATATCTGAGCCACACAGCGCAGCTTGCAGTAATACCAGATCCTTAACCCACTGAGTGAGGTCAGGGATCAAAGCTGCATCCTCATGGACACTAGTCAGGTTCATTTCCTCTGAGCAACATTGGGAACTCCACCATTGGAGTTTCCTGAATGAACTAACTGGTAATCAAAAATAGAATGCTATCCTTGGAGTTCCGGTTGTGGCTCAGCGGGTTAAGAACCCAACCGACTAGTATCCATGAGGTGAGGATGTGGGTTCGATCCCTGGCCTCTCTCAGTGGGTTAAGGATCCTGCATTGCCATGAGCTGTGGTGTAGGTTGCATATACGGCTCCTTGGTGTTGCTATAGCTGTGGTATAGGCTGATAGCTGCAGCTCTAATTTGACCCCTAGCCTGAGGACTACCATATGCTGCAGGTGCATATGCAAGAAGAGATGCAAAATACAATAACTGAAATAAAAAATTCGCTAGAAGCAGCTAACAGCAGAAGACAGGAGGCGGGAGAACAAATAAGAGAGGTGGAGGACAGATTAGTGGAAATCATGGATGCAGAACAGAAAAGAGAAAAAAGATTGAAAACAAATGAAGAGAGTCTCAGAGAACTCTGGGACAACGTTAACACACCAACATCCTCCTGCCAGAAGGATAAGAAAGAGAGAAGGGGACAGAAAAAATATTCCAAGAGATAATAGCCAAACACTTCCCTAACATGGGAAAGGAACCACTCACTCAAATCCAGGAAGCACAACGAGTACCATATACAATAAATGAACCCAAGGAGGAATACACAGAGACACATATTAATCAAAATGACCAAAAATAAAGACAGAGAAAATCTTGAAAGCAGCTACGGAAAAGAAATAACATACAAGGGAACCCAAATAAGGTTATCGGCAGATTTTTCAGCTGAAACTCTGCAGGCCAGAAGGGAGTGGCATGATATACTTCACATGATGAAAGGAAAAAACCTCCAACCAAGATGACTTTACCCAGCAAGGCTCTCATTCAGATTTGAAGGAGACATCAAAACCTTCACAGAAAAGCAAAAGCTGAGAGAATTCAGAAACACTAAACCAGCCTATGACAAATACTAAAGGAACTTCTTTAGGCAGAAAAGAAAAGCCCACAACAGGAAACAAAAATAACACAAATTACAAGGCTCACCAGTAAAGGCATATATACAGTAAAGATGCGAAATCATCCATGCACAATTATCCCACCAAAATCAGAAATCATGAGAACAGGTGGGTACAAATGCAGGACACTGGAGATGCACTTGCAATTAACAGACCAACAGCTTAAAAAAATCTCACATATACATAGACTCTCATATCAAAAGTTCAGAATAACTGCAAACCAAACATCTACAACTGATACATAAACAAATGAGAACAATGAACTCAAATACAACAGTAAAGATAGTCATCAAGCCAGAAGAGGAGAGAACAAGAGAAGGGAAGAAAAAAGAGCAATAAAAACAAATCCAAAGCAATTAATAAAATGGCAATAAGGACATACATAGCAATAATTACCTTAAATGTGAATGGACTAAACGCCCCAACCAAAAGACACAGACTGGCTGAATCGATACAAAAACAAGACCCATATATATATGCTGTCTTCAAGAGACCCACTTCACTTCTAGGGACACACACAAATTGAAAGTGAGAGGATGGAAGGACATAGTCCAGGCAAACGGGGATCAAAAGAAAGCTGGAGTAGCAATACTCATAACAGACAAAATAGACCTTAAATTGAAGAATATTTTAAGAGACAAGGAAGTCATTACATAATGATCAAAGGATCAATCCAAGAAGAAGATAGAGCAATTTTAAATATCTACGCACCCAACGTAGAGTCACCACAATATATAAGGCAACTGCTAACAACCTTAAAAGGAGAAATCAACAATAACACAATCATAGTGGGGGACTTTAACACCCCACTTACAGAAATGGACAGATCAACCAGACAGAAATTCAATAAGGAAACACAGGCCCTGAATGATGCATTAGACCTGATGGACTTAAAAGATATTTATAGGACATTCCATCCAAAAGCAACAGAATACACATTCGTCTCAAGTGCACATGGAACATTCTCTAAGATTCATCACATCCTGGGCTACAAATCCATCCTCGGTAACTTTAAGAAAATTGAAATCATACCAAGCATCTTTTCCGACCACAATGCTATATGACGGGAAATCAACAACAAGAAGAAAACTGCAAAAAACACAAACACATGGAGACTAAACAACATTCCACTAAACAACCAATGGATCACTGAAGAAATCAAAGAGGAAATTAAAAAATACCTAGCAGCAAAAGACAACAAAGATACCACACTCCAAAACCTATGGGATACAGCAAAAGCCGTTCTAAGAGGAGAGTTTATAGCAATACAAGCCCACCTCGGAAACAAGAAAAAGCTCAAATAAACAAGCTAACTTTACATCTAAAGTAGCTTGAGAGAGAAAAACAGACAAGACCTAAAGGTAGTAGAAGGAAAGAAATCATAAAGATCCGAGCAGAAGTCAGTGAAATAGAAACGAAGAGAACCATAGAAAAGATCACTGAAACGAAAAGCTGGTTCTTTGAAAAGATCAACAAATTTGATAAACCCCTAGCATAAACGAGAGAGGACTCAAATCAATAAAATTAGAAATGAAAAAGGAGAAGTAACAACAGATATCACAGAAATACAAAGGGTCATAAGAGACTACTCTATGCAACTATATGCCAATAAAAGGGAAAACCTAGAGGAAATGGACAAATCCTCAGAAAAGTACAATCTTCCAAGACTAAACCAAGATGAAATAGAAAAGACGAATGGACCCCTCACAAGAACTGAAATTGAAACTGTGATTGAAAAACTTCCAACAAACAAAAGTCCAGGACCAGAGGGCTTCACGGCCAAATTCCATCAAACATTTAGAGAAGAGCTAACACCTCTCCTTCTGAAACTATTTCAAAAAATTGCAGAGGAAGGGATACTCCCAAACTCATTCCATGAGGCCACCATCACCCTGATACCAAAACCAGACAAAGATACCACAGCAAAAGAAAACTACAGGCCAATTTCACTGATGAACATCGATGCAAAAATCCTCAACAAAATACTAGCAAACCGCATCCAACAATACATTAAAAGGATTGTACATCAGGATCAAGTGGGATTTATCCCAGGGATGCAAGGGTTCTTCAATATCCGCAAATCCAACAGTGTGATATACCACATTAACAAACTGAAGAATAGAAACCATAGGATCCTCTCCATAGACACAGAAAAAGCCTTTGACAAAATCCAACACCCATTTCTGATTAAAAACCCTTCAGAAAGTGGGCATAGCGGGATCCTACCTCAACATGATGAAGGCCATATATGACAAACCCACAACGAACATCATTCTCAATGGTGAAAAGCAGAAAGCATTCCTGCTGAGATCAGGAACAAGACAAGGATGTCCGCTCTCGCCACTACCCTTCCACATAGTTTTGGAAGTCCTAGCCATGGCAATCAGAGAAGTAAAAGAAATAAAAGGAATCCAAATTTGAAAGGATGAAGTAAAACTATCACTATTTGCAGAAGACATGATACTATACCTAGAGAATCCTAAAGACTCTACCAGAAAACTGTTAGAGCTCATCCATGAATTTGGTAAAGTCACAGGATACAAAATTAATACCCAGAAATCGACGGCATTTCTATACACTCACAATGAAAGAGCAGAAAAAGAAATTAAGGAAGCAATCCTGTTTACCATTGCATCCAAAAGAATAAAATACCTAGGAGTAAACCTACCCAAAGAGACAAAAGACCTGAACTCTGAAAACTATAAGACACTGATGAAATAAGTCAAAGATGATACAAATAGATGGAAAGACACACCATGCTCGTGGATTGGGAGAGTTAATATTATCAAAATGACTATACTACCTAAGGCAATCTACAGATTCAATGCAATCCCTATCCAATTACCAAGACATTCTTCACAGAACTCAAACAAAATAGTTTCAAGGTTGTGTGGAAGCACAAAAGACCCAGAATAGCCAAAGACATCCTGAAACAGAAAATGCAGCTGGAGGAATCAGGCTCCCGGACTTCAGACTCTACTACAAAGCAACAATCATCAAAACCGCATTGTACTGACACAAAGACAGAGATATAGATCCGTGGAACAGGACAGAAAGCCCAGAAGTCAACCCACGCACCTACAGCCAACTCATCTGTGACAAAGGAGGCAAGAAGATACAATGGAGAAAGGACAGCCTGTTCAATAAGTGGTGCTGGGAAAACTGGACAGCCACATGGAAAAGAATGAAATTAGAACACTCCCTAACACCATCCACAAAAATCAACTCCAAATGGACTAAAGACCTAGATATAAGACCAGACACCATAAAACTCTTAGAGGAAAACATAGGCCAAACACTCTCTGACATAAACGACAGCAACATCTTCTCAGGTCCACCTCTTAGAGTATTGACAACAAAAACAAAAACAAACAAATCGGACCTACTCAAACTGAAAAGTTTCTGCACAGCAAAGGAAACCCTAAACAAAACGAAAAGACAACCCACAGAATGGGAGAACATCTTTGCAAGTGAATCCACTGACAAGGGATTCATCTCCAAAATTTAGAAACACCTTCTGTAGCTCCATACCAAAAAAAAAAAAAAAAAAAAAACCCATCAAAAAATGGCCAGAAGATCTAAACACACAATTCTCCAAAGAAGACATACAGACGGCCCAAAAACACATGAAAAGATGTTCAACATCACTCAGTATTAGAGACATGCAAATCAAAACCACTCTGAGGTTCCACCTTACACCAGCCAGAATGGCCATCATCCAAAAGTCTACAAACAATAAGTGCTGGAGAGGGTGTGGAGAAAAAGGAACCCTAGTGCACTGCTGGTGGGATTGTACATTGGTGCAACCACTGTGGAAAGCAGTATGGAGATTCCTCAGAAAACTAAAAATAGAACTACCATTTGATCCAGCCATCCCACTTCTGGGCATCTATCCAGAGAAAACCACGACTCGCAAAGACAGTTCATTGCAGCACTATTTGCAATAGCCAAGACATGGAAACAACCTAAATGTCCATCGACAGAGGAGTGGATCAAGAAGATGTGGTACATATACACAATGGAATGTGACTCGGCCTTTAAAAGGAGTGAAATACCGGCATTTTTAGCAACATGGATGGACCTAGAAATTATCATGCTAAGTGAAGTCAGCTATACAATGAGACACCAACATCCAATGCTTTCACTGACATGTGGAATCTGAAAAAAGGAAAGACTGAACCTCTTTGCAGAGCAGATGCTGACTCACAGACATTGAAAAACTTATGGTCTCTGGTGGAGACAGTTTGTGGGGTGGGAGGATGTACTTGGGTTATGGGATGGAATTCCTGTGAAATCAGATTGTTATGATCATTATACAACTACAGATGTGATGAAGTCATTTGAGTAATAAAAAAAATAAAATTAAAAAAAAAGTTCAAAGAATGAGATTTAGCATCTGTCTGAAGGAAGACAGCCTAAGTTGCACTACTTAAACTGCAGTTTTGTATACGCACTATTAACACCTTGGGCCAGCAATTATTAAACGTAAAATTCTGAACAATCAATTTTTATTTTTCAAAGTTCCATTGTGGAATAGTAATAGTAATACTTTTATAAAGAGAATAAACTCTTAATATTATTACAATTTAGCAAGTGTTGCATTAGTCCCACTAGAATTACAGAAAATATTTAAAATAAGTAATAACTGGATCAAGATGGTAAAAACAAATTCTAGCCTCCCTTAACAACCCAAATCCACATGTACAACAGTAGAAACAGACACATGCATATATGATTAAAGGGGGAAAAGGTATCCTATGACACATGTACAGGAGCTATTCCAAAATGCAGCAAACTCAGGTGGCAGATATGGGCAGGAGAGAGAGCCCTGGCCAACCAAAAGGAAGAGTTGTTGGATAAAACACTTACAAAGCTATACACAACCTGTCTTCTGTCACTTCAACATCATCTTATAACACTCTCCTACTTACTGGCCTTCTTTTCGGTTTCTTGAACAGGTCTCCACCTGTGAATGTCACCAACACATACATATCCTTCCCCAATCACTCTATATAAAGTAATCCTTTAGTCTTCCTGTCATAGCCCTTTATTTATTTGTTTAGGATCTGTTTTTCCCCACTAGAATGTGAGCTCCACAGAAACCGGGATCTTGACTTGTTCACTGCTCAGTAGATATTCACTGCATGCAAGAGTGAACTGGTTGGGGTACTAAAGAAGGAAGAGACAGACAGTTCTGCACCTTCCCACCCCACCTCCACAGCAAACAAAAGACAGCAGAGGCATTTACCCCCAAATAAGAGTGTTAAGAGGAAAATGTTTGTGGCCAAGGAAAAGGTCAGTGATGTAAAGAGGAAATGAGATCCAGGAGTAAAGGGAAGCCCTTCTACTTTTGAGGACTAGCTATTGGACCTCTCTCTGGGCAGCATTTGAAACAAGCTCAATACTCAGTGCCAGGAAGTATGTCCCACAATTTCCCCACAATTACTGCAGTAAGGCTACAGTAGTTATATAAAGGATTTACAGATACATGAACAAGGAATCTTATGGAGGGGAAAAAAGAAAAATGAGTACACAACAAAGAATCACCAACACTTCTGGGAAACCAGCACTTTAAGAAAACACTAAATTCAACAAACAGAATAGCCAAGAAGTAGCATTAATAACATAGAGTAAGAGTTTAATATCTTCAAAGAAATGTGTGAATATACTATATCCATAAAAAAGAATGAACTATAGTTACTAGAAATTAAAATACAATCCTTGACATTAAAGAAAACAGCTGAATAGGAAATTATAAACAGCTTAAAAGTGAGAAATTCTCCCAGTACAAAAAGCAAAAGCATAAAGAGATGGAAAGCATGATATGAGAAGTTAATAGATAGGAACAACAGGAAAAGAAGAATAAAACTATCTCGATTCACAGATAAAATCTTATTTATTATGCAGAAAATCCACCAAAAGCTAATACAGCTAATAAATTCAGCAAAGTTGAATAATACAACAATCAAAAATCAGTTTTATTTCTATGCACTAGCAATAAAAAATCTGTTAAGTAAATTAAGAAGACACTTCCATTTACAGTAACAACAAGAGAATAAAATATCAAATGGTGCTAGAACAATTGGATAGTCACATGCAAAAGAATGAAACTGGACCTTTATCTCACACCACACAAAAAAATTAACTCAAAATGAGCCTACCATCTGTACCTAGTCAATCAAATATGAAGCAAAATAAAGACGTTTTTGGACAATAAAAAAATAAAAACAGGAGTTGCCATTGTGGCTCAGTGACAATGAACCCGACTAGTATCCATGAGGATGCGGGTTCGATCCCTGGCCTCGCTCAGTGGGTTAAAGGATCCAGTGTTGCTGTAAGCGGTGGTGTAGGTCACAGATGCGGCTCAGATTCCGGGTTGTTATGGTTGTGGCATAAGCCTGCGGCTGTAGCTCTGATTCAACCCCTAGCCTGAGAACTTCCATATGCCATAAGTGTGGCCCTAAAAAGACAAAAAAACACAAACAAAAAAAACTGGTCACTCGTGTAACATATTTAAAAATACTACTCACAGAAGCATTTCAAGAGGGAAACAAAAAGGAATTCTAAGACACCAGAAAATGTTAGGTAATAAGTTTGATCTAGATGTAGCAATTGATATGTGAAACAAACAAAAGAATCCATTTGACCTCCACACTTGGAAGAGTCTCCTTTGAGCAACAAAATTTAACTGACAGAATGACATTACATTTTTTTATGGTTCTAATCACATTACATGATCATCAGATAACACATGTAATCATAATATAAATGCTGTTTATTGATTTTCAATTCTTCCATTCAACCTATAGACAAAGCACAACTGTTAAATAAAAAAAAAAATCAATGTTATAAACTTTGCCAATGTTAAAAAGTAATTTAAGTAATAAAAACTGGGAGGTACATGGTGAAGAAAAGTGGAAGAAAGGGAAAATGTAACTTTCCACCTTTCACAGAAGTGAGTCAATATTTATTATGTAAAATTGCTAAATCAAAAAATAGATAAATAAGAATAGTATTTAAAAGTTATTAATAGCAATGACTACAAGAATTAAAACCAGGAACTTAACAATGTTTGGGGAGTGGGATTATTAATACAATTACTTTTAATTTTCTATTCTGAATTTCCTTTGTGTTTATACATTGATTGCATAATTTAAAATTACTAATTTACAAAAAAGTATTTAAATTATATCTATTCAATGGAATATTATGTTGTTCTTTAAAGAAGTTAGGTGATGAGGAACTATGTGCACTGATGTGAATAGATGTCAATAATAGGTGGGAAAAAAGCAGAACAGCGCATATGAAAAGAAGTGTGTATATATATTTGAGATATATTTCTGTGTCTTTCTAAATCGATATAATAAATATAAAAGAGTTCTATATATACAAATTAACTATACTCCAATATAAATTAAAAATTAAAAAAGGAAGTGCTATATAAATATCTCTATGTTAGTTAAAACCATGTCTGGAAAGATTTTTAACAGATATATCTATAGGTTTGGTAGTGGGGTGAATTTTACTTTACATACACACATATATTACCTCCATAATGATAACAATAATGAAGACATACAGTGATAAAGATCTAGAAATATATCTACGATATACTGTAAAATAACAAAATAAAGTTGTAGACCAATACGTTTATAGCACAATCCTATTTTTGTGAATATGTTACAGGTTTGTGACTAGATCTATGTAAACTTAAGAAGGATAGGCACCAAATAGTGGATAAGCACCAGAAAGTGGTTATCCCTGTGAATTGAAGGGACATAAAAGAGAAATTAAATTACTATATTACATAACTTTCAAGAACAAGTCATGAGGTTATGGAGGATTTTCAGTTTCTTTTTTAAAAAAATTTAAATAAACAAAAATTTGCAAACAAGATTAAATTAAAACCACACTTTTTAAAAAAGGAAACTGATAACAGGCATTTTTAAGTGGAAATCTAAAAGCAAGTTCTTCCTACCCACTAGAACAATCTATAAATCAATCCTGTTCTGTTATTAATACAAAAATAAACATTGCTCGCTAGTTCTTAGCTAATTCACCAGAGGGCTCTCTAAGTATAGTTTCACCATCTTTTAAGAAGTTCTGGGTGCTGGGAGACTAAGTCATGGCCTTCTTAAAATATCTGTGATCTCAGAATCTTGTGACATAGACAATTTCATTTCAAAGGACAGAACCTCAGAAAAGAAAGCATTTCTTTAAAAGCATAAGGATAAGGAATTGGTTAGAAAGAATAATACTTACATGTAAACATAATTCGCTGGGTATAGAAGTTATCACATTCAGGTCCCTTTTGAAAACTGTTATGTTAGCAGGCTGACTCACAGCCACATTGGACAGAATCTTAGAGCCTGTCTGCTGAAAATTAGGGGACTGTGCAGGACTATCTTGAATTCCACAGTGACTGATGCCTATAACTTCTGGCACTGGACATGAGAGTGTATCTTCAGCAGAGGAAGAAAATGGAGAGTCTATGCTTTGGGTGTCCTTCTGACTCTCAGGATAGATGCTAGATATGCTATGCTCCTGATAGAGTAAATTTCTTAATTTTTCATCCAGAGTTTTAATTCGGTTGTCTGCAAACTCCATTTTTGGGGGTCTCTCTCCATCTGATTCCAGAACAGTGGCAGGTAGAAGAGCAGATGGTTCAAGGCCAGTGATGTGAGTGGGAATGACCATCTTAGGAGAACTTGTCTCTGTGTTCACTGAGGCTTCTCCTTCTTGGAATATAAACTCTGTATCCATAGTTGGCTGCTGCACTGGTAAGGACTGAGGCTTTTGATCAGACATAAATGCAGGAGTTGTAAGAGAGTTACCAGCAACTGGAGTTGACTCGTCAGGAGCTGCCTGACTGGCAGCTTGGTGACCTGGATACACAGGTGTAAATATGCCTGCTTGGTTGGTGAGTCCCTCACATTCAAATGGAACTGCATGAACTGAAGCAGCAATATGACTGGAGCTACTAGCAACTGGTGCCATTATCTGCCTGTCATCTTCCACTTGATAAAGCATAGCTGGATGCTTAGTTTCTACACTGGTGTATTCAGAAATCTTACCATCAACTACATCCTTGTGCTCTGATGTGGAGGTAAAAAGTACACGCTGGCATGGATTATTTTCTAGAGTAAGCAGTGTGTCCTGTGATATTTCCTTATTACTTATGATTCTTGGACCTGGAACAACAATAAAGAATAGCTAAGCATGTATTAATAAGTACAAAGAATGGACTAGTATCCAAACTCAATAGGAACAGGAAGAGCAAGGGGTAAACTAGAACCTACATGAAAGGACTCTTGTAAATAAGACTCAAAATACACAGAATTCAACTTGACAAGGAGAAAAACCTTTTCCTTTTTTCCCGTAAATATTATATTTTAAATGGCTTAAGTTACATCTTAAAATTAAAATCTTCAGAATGCTTATGAAAATTCTAATAAGCATAAAATATCCATGAAAAAATTAAAGATATGGGATATATTTTGCATCCCCATCTTCCAAGTGTGGATAAAGTTGGCAGAGAACAAACACTTACTAGAAAGTACATTTAGCCCAGGAACTGTAGACATGGACTGCTGAAGAGAAGGAGGAGATTGAGCCTCACGGCTTCTTATTGTTTGATTGATACAGAATCGCCATCTACCAACTGGGGATGACTGAGGAGCAGATTCATCTGTAGAAATAATTAGCAAAAATAAATATGCTAAGCAATTGTCAGTATGTTTACCTTACTAAGGAAACTGGGTTAAAGAAACATCAATTTGTCTTTTATCTCCATTTCCAAGAGTATTAGGATATATGTAACTTATAAGACCAGATCACACAATCCTGACTAATAAATACTCTAAAAAAACCAAGCACAAGATATATTTAGGAAAAGATTTTGGATTCTACTGAAACAAACATTGCATCAATAGCAATTAGAATCAGGGCACTTTATTTTTGGGAAAAAATGAAAAGCACTTTTTCCATTAAAATCTACATCTTCTGTTCTGTATCCTGATTATGGTGGTGCTTATACAAATCTATAAGAGGACTAAAATTTACAGAACTGTATACCAAAAGAAAAAAAAGTCATTTTTACTGTATGATAATTTATAACATCAATTAAATAAGCCCCTACATCTGTATTACTACTTTAACTTATTCAAATAAGTAATTCTCTTTTAAACTTGACCAAATTTTGTCAGTCTGAAATCTACTCAGACTCCTGCTATTGAGAAAAAGAAGACAGAGAAGGACCCTGGCATCCTAACACAAACCAAATTTCAGGGTAATGGTATCTGGTTCCATGGACTCCACACCACCTGTTGCTCTTCATGCTTTTATAATTCCTTTAGTGATCCTAAAGTAACCTCTCTCTTCTCCCTCCCCAGATACTCTAAATATACCCATGACCAGAGCTGAGAAGAATGGAAAGATAAGGTCGTGAGAAAACAGAAGACCCAATTTTTAGTCCCAGGAAGTTTATCTGGTATCTGATTTACAAAAACTTATTAGTGATCAGAGAAGGTAGAATCATATCACTGATGGAATGAAATCATGTTATTAAAACATGAGGCAAACATGTGAACATAATGATTTTAGTTAAGAAAGTTTCTGTTCATCTCCTATTGGGAAAAAAAAAAAACTTACCAATTAAGTGCAAACAGTAAAGCCATTAAAAATCATCAGTAGTGTGACTGTTTTTCTCATAATATACCATGCAACAACTCAGAAATAAATTAATCAATTATAGAACCAACACATGGAAGAAATTTGGGGAATGGTTTTTTACTTCTTCATTTACTTATTTCTGGACCATAAAGTCCTTTCAAAGTGTGGAGAAACCTACATTAACAATTTATTTAAGTCCCTTTACTGGCTAACATCCTTCCCTAGGTGTGTAAATTAAGTTCCAAATGTCTTGCTTCAAAAGCCAAATGGTAAATTTTATTAAATATACTTACTGCTGGTTTGAGTGGATGCGGAATTTATCTGTACTTGTTCAGATGATCCTGTCTGAATTAAAAATGAATAGATAAATAAAGAAGTTCTGATACATATCCGAGAAGACCTATTTGCTAAGCAATTGCTCTTACTTGGCTACTGCTGGATTCCATGGTAATAGAGTCAACTCCAGCACCTCTTTCTGTAGCAGAGTGGACATGAAGGATCTCCTGGGCTTGACCTACAATAGCTCTCAATTCTTCCACAAATTTTTCTTTTTCACTTTCCAGGACAAAGTTATCTTCGACCTATCCAAAAGTAAAAATTAGTCTATTCACAAGAATGAAATTAGTTTCTTCAAAATTATAATATGGTAACTACCACAAAAAAAAATTAGGTATTTAGATCTAAATGCCACAAGAGAATTAACAAAGACCAGCAATAAAAACGTCACATAATACATCAAATTAGTCTTTCTATTTTGAGACCACTGACATATGTCAGATTGGCATTACCTACCAGAAACCAGCATTTAAAAAAAAATCTGGCATTCTATAAATTGGTTGCTATTTAAAGAACATAACTGAGGCAATGTTCATGTTTAAAACTAGGATGTCCATACCCAAAAGCTTTTAAAACAAAAATCACAAAATGAAACATCTCTAAGGATGATAAAGAAGGTCACAGAGACAGTTCAGAAATACTATGTTGAATAAAGAGACAATTGACAAAATTATTAACTTTTAAAATATTAAATTTTAATCTGCAAGAATGTATATGCAAAGAACTCTGGCAGAAACTAAAGCAGTTATATACTCTTCATGCCACCCTAGCCCATTCTCATTAAAAAAAAAGAGGGGAAGGATACTAACTTAAGCCTAACAATTGAAAGAAAATATGAAAATTAAGTGAAATGATGAACATACTTGAAGATCTATATGTAAGATTGGTATATTGGTAGCTAATACATTAGAACTACCTGGGGGAGTTCCTGTTGTGGTGCAGTGGAAATGAATCTAACTAGGAACCATGAGGTTGTAGGTTCAATCCCTGGCCTCGATCAGTGGGTTAAGGATCTGGCATTGCCGTGAGCTGTGGTGTAGGTTGTAGACATGGCTCGGATCCCAAGTTGCTATGGCTGTGGTGTAGGCTGGAAGCTGCAGCTCCGATTAGACCCCTAGCCTGGGAACCTCCATATGCTACAGATGCGGCCCTAAAAAGCAAAAAAAAAAAAACTACCTGGGGAACTTAAAAAGTTATTAATGCTTAGGCCTCATCTCTAAAATTATGATTTAACTAGGGACCAAGCAACAAGTTTTTTCTTTTTTTTTTTTTTTGGCCATGGCATGTGGAAGATCCCATGCCAGGGATCAAACCTGTGCCACAGCAGCAACCCGAGCTGTTGCAAGGATAACACCGGATCCTTAACCTGCTGTGCCACAAGAGAACTCCCAGAATTGTTTTTAAAGAGCTTTTGGGGAGTTCTCGTTGTGGCTCAGTGGTTAATGAACCCAACTAGCATCCATGAGGATGTGGGTTTGATACCTGGCCTTGCTCAGTGAGTTAAGAATCTGGCGTTGCCATGAGCTGTGGTGTAGGTAGCAGATGCAGCTCGGATCTCAAGTTGCTGTGGTTGTGGCATAGACCGGTAGCTACAGCTCCAATTAGACCCCTAGCCTGGGAACCTCCATGTGCCGCAGATGTGGCCCTCAAAAGACAAAAACAAGACAAAAATAAATGATTAAATAAAATAAAAAGCTCTTTGGGAGATTCTGACATGCAGCTAGGGATAAGAACAACTGATCTAGATCCTCTCTTAATTAAACTCCCTTATATTATACAAATAAGTATACTGAAACTAGAGGAGGTACAGTGATTTACTCGATCATAATCAATTTAGCTCTATACTAATTTTTAAAACTAGCAATACCCTAAAAAAAAAAAAGATGGCTCTGAATAAATGGGTGGAGAGTTAAGGGGAAAAAGAAACAGAATGTTGAAGAAAAAATAATTTGGTTTTATTATACATACCATATAGTCTGCAATGTCCTCAGGTGCATCACCATCAACATCAAACTTGAAAGTGACCATCTTGTTATTGTGTGTCTCCAGTTGACACTCCACCATGTTGTCTCCAGAGGTTGACACCTGGCACAAATATTTTACCAGTTTAAGAGTCATTGTTGGAGTTCCCGTCATGGCGCAGGGGAAACGAATACAACTAGGAACCATGAGGTTGTGGGTTCAATTCCTGGCCTTGCTCAGTGGGTTAAGGATCCTGCATTGCCATAAGCTGTGGTGTAGGTTGCAGACGTGGCTCGGATCTGATGTTGTAGCTGTGGGGGTAGGCCGGCAGCTGTAGCTCCAATTCGACCCCTAACCTGGGAACCTCCACATGTGGGGGTGCGGCCCTAAAAAACAAAAACAAAAAGAATCAGTCATTGCCTTCTCTTTGCAAATGGTTCTGTTAACATCTGGATGAGCTCAGGTAAAATATACAAAAAAGATTTGTGTACAAGGCTGTTTGCTGCAGAGTTTTATAATACTCTATGCTCACCTCCACAGTAACATTCCTCCTCGCTGATCCCCCGGACCTCTACATGCTCTCTTAACTAAACCATATTTACACACCGACCTGAAGGACCGTAAGCTGGAATTTAGTCCCCTTCTCTGATCGAGGACAGGAAGCTCTTCTCTGTTTGATCCGATCTTGTTTGCCATTTCCACTTGGGTTATCAGGGGTATTAGTGTTATCCTTCACAGCTGCCACATCATGATTCAAACTATTATTTAAAAATACAAAAGCAGCTCCAATTCAGTTTCTCAGAGAAGACATTATTCCATGATTGTTAAAGCCCAATATTTAACCAAAATCAGAGTTAATATCTGAAATTCCCTGTGGCTAGAATCATTCCACCTTGGTGGTAACATTCTAAGAAAACCTCTCAATTATAAAATCATAAAAAATGAGGTTAAATAAAAATATATGTGTACAATATCTCACAAAAAAGTTATGACCGCACAACCCCGTGAATATACTAAAAGCCACTGAATTGTACATTTTATTTTTTATCATTTTTTAATAGTTATTTCCCCAATACATTTTTTTCTACTGTACAGCATGGTGACCCAGTTACACATACATATATACATTCTATTTTCGCAAATTATCACGCACCATCATAAGTGACTAGACATAGTTTCCAGTGCTACGCAACAGGATCTCATTGCTAATCCATTCCAAAGGCAATAGTTTGTATCTATTAACCCTAAGCTCCCTAACCACCCCACTCCCTCCCCTTCCCCCTTGGCAACCACAAGTCTATTCTGCCATTGTACATTTTAAATTGATGAAAATGTAATGCTATGTGAATTATTTCTTAAAAAAGCTATTTTTAAAAGCAATGAAACACTGAAATTATATTGTATTTATTTGACAAACATCTCAGAGTTGTGGGAATGAAAGAACACTGCTAGTGACAGACCTCTGTGGAACCTCTTATCAGGGGATGTTCTCAATCAATTTTATTTTGTTTTGAGGTTTCTTATAAATGTGTTCAGATAAAACTTATAAAAAACCAATTCTCGTAGTTCCTGTTGTGGTGTAGCAGAAACGAATCCAAGTAGGAACCATGAGGTTGCAGGTTCGATCCCTGACCTTGATCAGTGGGTTAAGGCTCTGGTTTCGCCATTAGCTGTGGTTGTAGGTCGCAGAAGAGGCTAGGATCTGGCATTGCTGTGGCTGTGGCATAGGCCAGCAACTGTAGCTCCAATTAGACCCCTAGCCTGGGAACCTCTATATGCTGCAGGTGTGGCCCTAAAATAATAAAATAAATAAAATAAAAACCAATGTTCACTCAAAATATACTGTTTGTGTAATGAACTCAACAGGAGATAGATAGACTAGATGTGGGAAACAGGAATAGTGCAGGAAACAACAAGAAATGAAAATGAGATAAAGAAAATGTAATACACACACACACACAATGAAATATTATTCCAGTCACAGAAAAGAATGAAATATTGCCGTTTGTAACAACATAGATGGAACTTGAGGGCATTATGCTAAGTGAAGTAAGTCAGAAAGAGAACGACAAATACCATGTGATGTCACTTATATGTGCAATCTAAAAAAAACAAATAGTTCCCGTTGTGGCTCAGCAGAAATGAATCTCACTTGTATCCATAAGGACACAGGTTCGATCCCTGGTCTCGCTCAGTAGGTTAAGGATCTAGCACTGCCGTGAGCTGTGGTGTAGGTCACAGATGCATCTCAGATCCTGCATTGCTGTGGCTGTGGCATAGGCCAGCTTCTACACCTCCGATTCAACCCCTAGCCTGGAAACCTCCATATGCCATGAGTGCAGACCTAAAAAGACAAAATAAAATAAAATAAATAAAATAAAATAAAATAATAAAGTGCAAATAAAATATATTACATATTAAATAACAAAACCAGAAAAAACCCGCAAGCTCAAAGATACAAAGAATAGGCTGGTGGTTGCCAGAGGTAGGGGTTGGGAGTGGAGAGGGGGAAAGGGGGAGAAATGAGTGAAGGGAGTCAAAAGGCACAAACTAAGAGTTGGGGGATGTAATGGACAGCATGACAGCTATAGTTTTTTTTTTTTTTTTTACTCTTTTAGGGCCATAGGTATGGTGTATGGAAGTTCCCAGGCTAGGGGCTGAACTGGAGCTACAACTATCAGCCTATGCCACAGCCACTGTAATGTGGGATCCAAGCTGCACCTGCAACCTACCCTACAGCTCACGGCAACACCAGATCCTTAAGTGATCTGAGTGGGGCCAGGGATAAAACCTGCATCCTCATGGATACTAGTTGGGCTTGTTTCCACAGCCACAGAGGAACTCCTGGCAGCTACAGATAATAACATTGTTTTGCATATTTCAAAGTTGCTAAGAGTAGATTTTAAAAGTTCTCTTCATAGGAGTTCCCATTGTGGCTTAACACTTTAAGGACTGAACACTGTCTCCATGAGAATATGCGTTTTGATTGCTGGCCTTGCTCTGTGGTTTATAGAACTGGTGTTATTCCAAGCTGTGGTGTAGGTCACTGCTGCAGTTCTGATTTGACCCCTGGCCTAGGAACTTCCATATGCCGCAGGTGGGACCATTGAAAGAAAGAAAAAAAAAAGTTCTCATCATAAGAAAAAAAAAAGGTATAGTGGTATATGATGATGGATGTTAACTAGACTTATTGTAGTGGTCATTTTACAATATATACAAATATCACAGAATTATATTATACATCTGAAACTAATATAAGGGTGTGTGTCAGTTATACCTCAAAAGAAAGAAAGAAAGAAAGAGGAAGTAAGAAAGCATGGAAGGATGGAAGGAAGGAAGGAGAGAGGTGGGAGGGAAGAAGAAAAAAATATACAACAATTTTTGGTTAAAAAAATGAAAATGAATGATGTGAAAATCACTGAACATGATTAATTCTAACTAGTTCTTTTTTCTTTCTTTCTTTTTTTTTTTTTGTCTTTTTGTCTTTTGAGGGCCACGCCTGTGGCATATAGAAGTTCCCAGGCTAGGGGTCGAATCAGAGCTGTTGCTGCCGGCCTACACCACAGCCACAGCAACGCCAGATCTTAGCCATGTCTGCGACCTACACCACAGCAACTCTGTGATCCAAGCCACATCTGCGACCTACACCACAGCTCACGGCAATGCTGGATCCTTAACCCACTGAGCGAGGCCAGGAATTGAACCCACAACCTCATGGTTCCTACTCAGGTTTGTTTCTGCTGCACCATGACAGGAACTCCAATTCTAACTGGTTCTTTTTGCAGGTTCTAGTCAATATGATTATGAAAGGGCAGACTTTTATTGATTATATCAAACGCATTTTTCAGCCTTTACTGTAATAAATTTGAAGATATTTAAATATAAAAATTCCAATAAATACATTTGAAACTTAAATGAGATCTGTAAGCACCAGATTTTTTTGTCTTTTTAGGGCCGCACCTGGAACGTATGGAGGTTCCCAGGCTTGGGGTCGAATCAGAGCTGTAGCTGCCAGCCTATGCCACAGCAACAGCAATGTCAGATCCGAGCCTCGTCTGTGACCTACATCACAGCTCATGGCAATGCCAGATCCTTAACCCACTGAGCGAGGCCAGGGATCGAACTCGAAACCTCGTGGTTCCTAGCTGGACTCATTTCTGTTGTGCCACAACTGGAACTCCAGCACCAGATATTTTTAAAGTTAATTTTTAGGTAAGTCATTTATCCTAAAAACTATTCATGAAGTAGCTGTATAAAGATATATAAGTAAATATAAAAATGATTCCTAAAATTTTTTCTGTGTCTGTCTGAAAAAGAATTTGCATAAATACAAGTGGAGCAAGAAGATACATTAATACTGCTCATAGTTTTTTAATAGACAGATATAGTAATAATAAACAATACCTTCAGAGGCTAAAAGGGACATAATTCTAGTCAATGCACCTGTATCACTAACATTGCAATGTTATCTTAAAACACTAGTTTAGGGTTTGGGACAAGATGGCAGAAATTCAACCAACTCCCTGTTCTTCCCTGCTAAACATAACTAAAAAAATCTGGAAATAATAAACAGAATATCACAGGAGGGCACTAACGGGTGAAAAAATGACAGCAGACTGACTAGGGACTCCTAGGACCTGAGGAAAAATATAGCAGCTTGGCATCTCCTGATGCTATCTCCCAGTGGTTTCCTGACCTCTAACCAAGCAAAAGAAGGTGATTCAGGTGGGCCCTTTCCTCCGTTGGTGACACTGATGGGAACTCCACCAGTAGTATGTAGTCTGCTTGCTCTGGAGAGCTGGCTTAGTTTGGTCAGTTAGCCTAGAGAAGTGCTCTCCAATCCTTTAGTCCAGCATAGGCAACCAGTGGTGTCAGGGGAACCAAGCAGACCAGAATAGTACCACAAGAACTGTGAAAACTAAATTGTCATTAGAACCTCAGCCTGCAAATGTAGACCAAGACCTCTGTACCTAAAAGGGTGTCTGGCTGCTAAAATAAAGTATTTAAATAGAATCAGAGTATCCTAACATAATATCTAAAATGTCCAGGAGACAAATGCAAGAAGACAATCAACAGATGCCAACATCAGGAAGAATCAGATATTGGAAATACCTGACAAGGATATTAAAGCAAGGTATTTATAAATACTCTTGAAGCGAATGAAAAAAAACAGAAAATCTCACAAAGATAGAAGATATTAAAAAAGAAGCAAATGGAAATTGTAAAATAGTATAAACAAAAATAAAAAAACATGGGGAGTTCCTGTTGTGGCTCAGTGGCTAATGAATCCAACTAGGAACCATGAGGTTGTGAGTTCGATCCCTGGCCTTGCTCAGTGGTTAAGGATCCAGCGTTGCCATGAGCTGTGGTGTAGGTCGCAGACATAGCTCGGATCCCGCATTGCTGTGGCTCTGGCGTAGGCTGGCGGCTATAGCTCCGATTAGACCCCTAGCCTGGGAACCTCCATATGCCGCAGGAGCAGCCCAAGAAAAATGGCAAAAAGACAAAAAAAAAAAAAAAGGAATAAAAAACGTGGGAATTCCCATTGTGGCTCAGCAGTAATGAACCCGACTAGTATCCATGAGGATGCAGGTTCAATCCCTGGCCTCACTCAATGAGTTGTACTGAATGGGCACAATAGCAGAATAAAGAAGATAAAGGAAAGAATCAGTGAACTTGAAGACAGAACAAGTAAAATTAGAATACGAATAATACGAACAAGGTAGAACAAGAAAATGGTCAATAATTTTAAAATCCATATGATCCTTATTAATACAAAAAAGTAAATGCCTAATATTTTTATTGAACATATACAAAAATAAAAGAACATGGAAGCTTATCTTGTCAATTCACACTAAGCATCGAATGAATGTAAATATTTGAATATACACTCACTATTTTCATGGTATTAATTTGAAGACACTCACCTTCGAACTAAATCTGGTTTTGGAAGAGGTGCTTGTTGTTCAGCTCCAAACGCTTGGGATACAGGCTGTAAATAAGAAGTAAAACTTTTTATGGTAACAGCAAACTTCAACCTAAAGATGCAATTTGATTTCAGCAAACATGTTTGATACATTTCATATTTTGGTTATCACACAAACCAGGCAGAATGTCCACACAATTGAAAGTCTATATCTATCCAATTTTTTTTTCTTTTTAGGGCCACATCTGCTGCATATGGAAGTTCCCAGGCTAGGGGTTGACTCAGAGCTGCAGCTGCACAGTGGCTATTCCACAGCCACAGCCACACTGGATCCAAGCCATGTCTGTGATCTACACCACAGCTAATGGCAATGCCGGATCCTTAACCCATTCTTCATGGATGCTAGCTGGGTTCAAAAGCTGCTGAGCCACAATGGGAACTTCTACCAATCCTATTTTTGATGTTACTACCAAATATAAATAAAAAGTAGCAGTATTGATATTCACCAAAAGATAGCATTGTTTTATATACTTTCATGTAATTTTTCAATGGCTTCCAGTTCTGATTATAATAAAGGAAGAGTTGCTGCCATTCCTGAACCAGATAAACCAATGATCCAAGCTTTAACATGTTCTGTGGTCTTGCTCTTCATTGTTCTCTTTTCACTAAACTACTGCCAACAATCCCTTTGAGGTGTTAGTATCCAGCAGTTGCAATACTGGCTTCTAGAAGTTTAAGTCCTTTACAAAGGCAAATGTCCTGTTGGAAAATAAGGTCAAGCATTATCTAATTCATCCTATGCATTTCCACTGGTGACAGCAGAGTGACTTTAAAATGCAAATCTACAGAGTTACGGTTGTGGTGCAGCAGAAATGAATCTGACTGGTAACCCTGAGATTGCGGGTTCAATCCCTGGCCTTTCTCAGTGAGTTAAGGATCCAGCATTGCTGTGAGCTGTGATGTAGGTCACAGACATGGCTAGGATTTGGCATTACGGTGGCTGTGGTGTAGGCCAGCAGCTACAGCTCCGACTCAAGCCCTAGTATGGGAACTTCCATATGCCGCAGATGTGGCCCTAAAAAGACCAAAAAAAAAAAAAAAAAAACTTTCAAAGAATAGCAAATACTAAGTATATAGGAGAATATGCACTTTCATAAACCATTGGGATTTATGGGATTGTAAACTGGTTAGATCTTTCTGAAGGGTAATCCGACAATATTTATCAAATATTAAAAACATCTAGCAGAGTTCCCTGGTGGCCTATCAGTTAAGGATTCAGCATTGTTACTGCTGTGACTGGGGTTTGATCCCTGGCCCGGAAACTTCTGCATGCCGTAGGAGTGGCCCCCGCCACCAAAGAAAAAAATCTAGCAATTTTATTTCTAGAAATGTATCCCAAGGAAATAATTAAGAGTGCATACAAATGTTTAGCTACAAGATTGTTCCTTACAACATGGAATACAGTTGCAAACAGAAAAAAAAGACACTTGATTACTTTACTTGCTGCATTACATAAATAATGGCACATCCATACTAAAGGATATTATTCAACCCTTTAAAAATGTGCTAAAACATATAAGATATTATAAGTGAAAAAAGATTATAAGAGTATACAAATTAGAAGTTCCCATTGTGGCTCAGTGGTTAACGAATCCGACTAGGAACCACGAGGTTTCGGGTTCGGTCCCTGCCCTTGCTCAGTGGGTTGATGATCCAGCGTTGCCGTGAGCTGTGGTGTAGGTCACAGACTCGGCTTGGATCTTGTGTTGCTGTGTCTCTGGCGTAGGCTGGTGGCTACGGCTCTGATTAGACCCCTAGCCTGGGAACCTCCACATGCCGCCTGTGCGGCCCTAGAAAAGACAGAATGACAAAAAAAAAAAAATAAAGCAATCTATATCTGAATGCTGCTTAAAAAAGTCTCATCACAAGAAAAAAAAGAGTATATAAATTGGTTACATAAAAGTTAAAAGAAATAAATAAAATTGCAAGTATATATAAGCATATAAAATGGTCTAGAAGAATACACACCTGCTGTTAAGCAAGCTTAACTATATTCATCTTACTTTGGTAATAAGAAAAAAATTCATTCAACTTTATACAGATTTACCAACTCTGAAATCTGGTAACTTCAGAGGAGGTCCCATTACTTGAATGTACAATATTACAGTCATTGGAGACAAAAGTTAAAAATGAAACATTTCACTAAACTTGAAAAACATGTACAAAAATGGCCCAGCACCTACTTGCAAACTTTAATTGTAAAACTCCTAGAAATATTATGACAGAACTTGATTTGAAGCTGTCATATAAAAAAGCAGATAAACAAACTATTAGCCATGATTCTGAGGATCCACACAAAGAAGCATTAATAATCCTTTTAAGGAGTTCCCGTCGTGGCTCAGTGGTTAATGAATCCGACTAGGAACCATGAGGTTTCAGGTTCGATCCCTGGCCTTGCTCAGTGGGTTAAGGATCCAGTGTTGCCGTGAGCTGTGGTGTAGGTTGCAGACACGGCTCAGATCCCGTGTTGCTATGGCTGTGACGTAGGCCAGGGCTACAGTTCTAATTAGACCTCTAGCCTGGGAACCTCCATATGCAGCGCAGGAGCAGCCCTAGAAAAGGCAAAAAGACAAATAATAATAATAATAACCCTTTTAATATAAGTGGTTGTAAAATATAATTCCAGATTGTTACAGTAATTATATTTTATTTCTCTTTACTTTGTCTCCAGATTTATCCATCAGGACACCATGTGACTGCTCCATCTTGCTGGGACTCACCATAATTCTTTTAAAGGTCTCTTTTCTTTTTTTTTTTTAGGGCTGCACCTGCCATAGGAACTCTTTTAAAAGTTTCTTGAATACAAACATTTGTGCAAATTGGATACATTTTGTTGAATCTTGTGTAAAAATAAAAACCTCTCTGCCAAAGTATTTGCCCTCAATGGTAAACAGCGATTATATTAAAGTGAATTATCTAATCTATAATGAGAAGCTAGTCTAATTTATCCAGGAAAAAAACCCCAGTATGGATTGGCCATGTTAGAGGGGGAAAGGTAGGAAATAGTATATTTATTATATTCATTTCTCCTCAACCCTCACCTTCAAATCCAAATGAAAGTCAGGTACTAATTCCTTTCCCTAATGAGACCTTGATATTTGGATATCCGAGAACTTGATAACCAGGTAGCAAAGTTCAATAACACTAAAGTTCCTCTAGCCACTTGCAGAAGGAGGACAAGGCCAAAAACAAGAAACAAAACTAGGCCGTGATTCCATGGGCCACATCATTCTCTCCTCTCTATCTTGGCATTTAAAATGCTCTCTTGAATTTGTTTCAAGATCTTTCTTACCCATAATACTGTGAGTTCTATGAGGGAAGAGACTGTATCTGTAAGATTAATCACAATATCCCCAGCGACTAACCAACACTTGAAATAGGAATATCTGCTCAATAATGTCTTTCACTACTATAATGTTCTTATTATCATAGCAAAAAACCCCCACTATTTGTTGAGAATTTATTAAATGCCAAACATTAGTATTAGCTTGAGCATTATACTCAACTCTTATGATACCTCTAAGCAGTAGGTATTGCTACTTCTATTTTACCAATGAGGAAGCTGAGGCTATAAGTGAGGGAGGCAAAAACTGAGTCAGTAAAAGAAAATGAAGGAATAGACAAATGACTCTGAAGAATACTGAAGAGCAGAGACCCCTTGCGCACACCACTGAAGCTTTTCTGTTAGCTTCTGTTAGTTCCTAACCCTTTGCTCTCCTTTACTTACATCACCATTACCTGCCCTACTCCCATCAGTGGCTCTTAGGCCTGGATGCACTTTATTTATTTATTTATTTTTTTTACATTTTTAAAATTTTAAACAATTTTTATTTTTTCCATTATAGCTGGTTTACAGTGTTCTGTCAATTTGCTATTGTACAGCAAGGTGACCCCAGTCACACACACATATATACTTTTTTTTCCCCTCATCATCCTGGATGCACTTTATAATCTTAATGGAAGAAAAGGAAGAGAGGAACGAAAAGGAAAAAAAAAGAAAACAGAAGGAAAGAGAATTCAAGCTCAAGCACATTCCAGAGGTTCTTATACTGGAGTGAAGGGGACTAGTAAAACTGGGAAGTATTTTAAAACATTTCAAAAACTGGTTTAACTGTATTATTAATGCTACAAAACATGTCTCACCCATGAAGTGTTTTTTAACAACCATTGTTTATTGAGCAATTATTATGTGCCAGGAACTTCTTACATATATCTCATTTAATCCAAAAAGCCTGCAAAATAGGCCTTTTTTCCAGATATTATGAAAAATTCTCAACAGACAGAAAAGTTGAGTAACTGTTCAGTGAAAAATCCACCACCCACGGTCTATAGTATTTTGTTATATTTGCGTTATCATATGTATATCTATCAGTCCATCTTTTTATGCATTTTGAAGTAAATTGCAAATGCAAGATAGGCATTTTTAAAACTTCATTTTACAAAAGAAAAGAACCTAAGTTAAAAGAAATAACTTGCCTCAAATGAAAATTTTCTTTATTAAATACAATTATCACCATGCATGATGCCGACTTCCATATTTTGATTTTTATTTATTTTTCTTTTTTTGGTCACCCTATGGCATATGGAGTTCCCAGGCCAGGGATCAGATATGAGCCACAGCTGTTAAGTACTTATGCTGCAGCTATGGCAACACTGGATCCTTGGCCCACTGTGCCAGGCTGGGGACTGAATATGTATCCATCCCAGGGCTCTAGAGATGCCACTGATCCTGTCGCACCACAGTGGGAACTCCTGCTTCCACATTTTTACATTTATAAAGAATCTCTCATCTATAAAGCCACTGCTTACCTAAGCCAAGATTCTGAATAATGAAATTTACTAAGAAATAACTCATCCACATACAGCATATTTCCTTGGGTAAACTCACATAATGACACCTAGGCTATTACACAGGTAAGAATAAAAAAAAAAGTGAAAACACACCAGTACCATCAGACTGATAAATAAGAGTAATAGAATCTAGGAAGAAGTTTTATTAATTATAAGGCAGGTAGGACTGGACTGAAGAAAAAAAATTACCTGGGCTTCACTTCAGGGCCTCCCTAGAGATCACCTCATGAAAGGGAATGTAAGCCAAAGGAGACTTATATTTCATACTTTCCCTCTAATATCTGCCTGCAGTTGAGTCACAGAGTCTCTTACAACCAGCAAGTTGATCACGCACTACTCTTCTCTCAGCCCTCCTAAGTTTTCTATAGCTATTTGGAGAGAACAACTAACATTGTTGTTGGGGTTTTTTTTTTGTTCTTTTTGTCTTTCTGCCTTTTCTAGGGCCGCTCCCTCGGCATATGGAGGGTCCCAGGCTAGGGGTCTAATCGGAGCTGTGGCCGCCAGCCTATGCCACAGCCACAGCAACGCGGGATCTGAGCTGCGTCTGCGACCTACACCACAGCTCACGGCAACGCCAGATCCTTAACCCACTGAGCAAGGCCAGGGATGGAACCTGCAACCTCATAGTTCCTAGTCAGATTCGTTTACCACTGAACCACGACGGGAACTCCAATTGTTGTTGTTTTTAATAGCAGGTCTGAGAATGCATATTGAAGATAAAAAAGAGGAGAATAAGCCATTTAGCATTCTAGGAGGCCAAATAATGCCGACTCAGAAAGGATGCTTCCTATAATGAGAAAAAGGTTATAAAAGAGCAAAAGCAAAAGGAAAAACAACAATTAGAAGGCTAATGCAATGATTCAATAAGGAGAGATACTAGCATGATAATGGTGTAGACAGTGAGAAGAGGTCAGGCTGTAAATATTTTAACGGAAAAAGCCAAAAGACTTTTTGATGGTTTGAAGTGAGATATGAAAGAAAGATGGGAATAGAAGATGACCACAGATATATGGCTTGAGTAACAAGAAAGACAGAGTTATTATTAGCTGAGATGAAAACAATGTCAAGAACAGGCTTCTGGTGCAGGGAGGGGGCGGGTGCAAAAAAAGTATTTAATTTTGGACATATTAAGTTTGAAATGCCTATTATACAATCAAGTGGAGATATTGGATACTGGAGAAACACGACAATAAAAAATTCTTTCCTGGAACTCCTGCCACATGGCTCAGTGGGTTAAGAATCTGACTGCAGTGGCTCAGGTCACTGCAGAGGTGCAGGTTTGATCTCCAGCCTGGAAAAGTGGATTAAAGAGTCCTCACTGCTGCAGCTTAAGCTCAGATTCAGTCCCTGAATCAAGAACTTCCACATGTCAGGGGTATGGCAATAAAAAGTAAAGAACAAAAAAGAAAATTAGCTTATTAAAAAATAATAGAACATAAAATCAAAAGCCAAATGGGCTGGAGGTTTCAGTATGAAATACACACATAGGAATTCCCATTGTGGGTTGGCAGGTTAAGAACCAGACTAGTATCCATGAGGATGTGGGTTCAATCATTGGCCTCGCTCAGTTGGTTAAGGATCCAGCACTGCCACAAGCTGCAGCATAGTTGCAGGCGCGGCTAGGATCTGGCATTGCTGTGGCTGTTGCATAGGCTGGCAGCTACAGCTCCAATTCAACCTCTAGCCTAGGAGCTTCCATCTGCAGTGGCCCTAAAAAAAGACAAAAAAACAGGAGTTCCCGTGGGGGTGCAGCAGAAACAAATCCAACTAGGAACCATGAGATTGCAGGTTCGATCCCTGGCCTCACTCAGAGGGTTAAGGATCTGGCGTTGCCATGAGCTGTGATGTAGGTCACAGACGCAGCTTGGATCTGGTGTTGCCGTGGCTGTGCTGTAGGTCGGTGGCTACAGTTCTGATTAGACCCCTAGTCTGGGAACCTCCAAATGCCACGGGTGCAGCCCTAAAAAGACAAAAAAAAAATACAAAAAAAAGAGAAATACACGAATTTGCGTACACACACACACATCCACTGAGAACTCTAGAATCTATGATTCTGAAGTAGCATCAAACACATCCAAAATCCAGATTTTGGTTCCTAAATTACCTTCCCCCGCTAAAAGGAATCAGGGCCCCATAGAGAAATAACTGATTCCAGGGCTGAGGAAGGGAAAGCACAAAAATAAGCCTAGAATATCTTGCTATGCCAGAAAGTAATGAAATGCTCAAAGAATAATGGGAACATGACAAAAATGCACAAGAGCTACCTTGAATGGGCCCCATTAACTAAATCTGGGGCACTTTATCAAAATAAATAATGATAATATTATATCACAACCTATTAAATAAAATTAGGCCCCATGAGTCCATATTGACATGACTAAATGAAGAAATAAATGATTGAAGGAGGGAGAAGGGCCAACTAATAAATATAAGGAGAAATGATGAACTTAGAATATCATCAACCCATACTAAAACTAATAGGTGAGAGTTTTGATGAGGAAGGGACTACTTATATAGTTTCAGAATATCTCCTTACAAATAACTCATAAGGGAATTCCCATTGTGGCTCAGGAGAAACGAACCCAACTAGTATCTAGGAGGACGTGGGATCCAGCCCTGGCCCCACTCAGTGGGTTAAGGATTCAGCGTTGCCACAAGCTATGGTGTAGGTCGCAGACCTGGCTCAAATCTGGTATTGCTGTGGCTGTGGTATAGGCCAGCAGCTGAAGCTCTGATTCAACCCCTGGCCTGGGAACTTCCATATGCTGTGGGTATGGTCCTAAAAAGACAAAAAAAAATCAGTAATCATTTAAAATAAATTTTAAGCTTTGTATAAAAAAGATCATTTAGGGGAGTTCCTGTCGTGGCGCAGTGGTTAACGAATCCGACTAGGAACCATGAGGTTTCGGGTTCGGTCCCTGGCCTTGCTCAGTGGGTTAATGCTCCGGCGTTGCCGTGAGCTGAGGTGTAGGTCACAGATGCGGCTCAGATCCTGTGTTGCTGTGGCTCTGGTGTAGGCGGGTGGCTACAGCTCCGATTAGACCCCTAGCCTGGGACCCTCCATATGCCGCAGGAGCAGCCCAAGAAATAGCAAAAAGACAAAAAAAAAAAAAAAAAAAGAAAAGATCATTTAAACATTTAAGTATTGGTATAGATTACATATAGCTCAAAGGAACAAAACAGAGTTGAGAAATGATTCAAGAATATACATACAAGTAACTTCAGACATAAAGATAGCATTTCAGATCAGTGTGGAAATGATAGACTGTTTATTATTAAATGTGTTGGGACAAATGTCTATATATTTTGAGAATATACACCTAGATCTCTACCTCACACACACAAATTCTAAACAGAATAGAAAGCTAGACAAAAATTTTTAAATTTATAATAAGTATAGAAATAGATTTTATGCTCATGAGTCTTCCTAATAAGAAAGACACAAAATCCAAGAGCAAACAAACAAACAAACAGATTTAAGTTTATAAAGAATAAAAACTTCTATGTGACAAAGGACACTATAAACTAACTAGAGACACGCTAGAAGAAAGTAACTACAATATACTTAACAAAGGATTAGTATCATAATGTATAAAGAAAACAAAGAGAAAAAGAGGAATACCTCAATAGACAAATGGACAACGAGTACGAATGGCATTTGCAAAAATAGAAAATTGAATACCTAATATTGCAAAGAAAAATGAATACTTAATAAACAAGTGAAGAAGTAAACAAACTATGGTATAACCATATAACTGAATACTACTCAACAATAAAAAGTAAGCAATTAATGATACATGCAACAACTTGAATGGATCTCAAGTTAATCTCAAAAGGTTATATATTGTATGATTTTATTTATATAATATTCTTGAAATGATCAGTGATCACCTGGGGTTAGAGGTATGGGGAGAGTGTGACTATAAATGCACAGCTCAAAGCAGTTTTTTGAGTAATGGAACTGTTCTGCATTCTGATGGTAGTAATTGTTATACAAATCTATACATGAAATAAATTCAAAGAACTATAGACACACACAAAATAAGTGAGTGCATATGAAAACTGGTGAAGTTCAAATAAGATTTGTAGTTTAGTTAATAGCACCACACCATTGTTAATTTCCTGGTGATGATTTTGATGATTATATTACAGTTATATAAGATGTTAATACCGGGGAAAGCTGAGAGAAGGGTACAAAGGAACTCTCTGCACTATTTTGGCAAACTCTATGTGAGTCTAAAATCATTTCAAAAGAAAAATTCAAAAATAAACATGATGGGAGTTCCCATCATGGCTCAGTGGTTAATGAATCCGACTAGGAACCATGAGGTTGTGGGTCCAACCCCTGGCCTCACTCAGTGGGTTAAGGATCCGGTGTTGCCGTGAGCTGTGGTCTAAGTCGCAGACATGGCTCAGATCTGGTGTTGCTGTGGCTCTGGTGTAGGCCGGCAGCCTATAGCTCTGATTAGACCCCTAGCCTGGGGACCTCCATATGCCGTGGGTGCAGCCCTAGAAAAGACAAAAAAAAAAAAAAAAAAACCATGAAAACACTCTCAATATCTTTAGTAATCAAAGAAATGGAAATTGAAACAATATATTATTTTCACTCATCAGCCTTGGAAAAAATATCTGGTATTCTCAAATATTGACAGTAGTACTGTACCACTGGCTGATGAAAATTTAAATTGGTCCTGTCCTTTGGGAAAGCAATGTAGCAATATGTATTAAAACAAAAAATGTATAGAATTTACAGTCCAGTAATTTTGCCAGTGTCTCCTCTAGCATGATCTACTTTGTTCATTTCAACATTAGTTACAACAGGCAACAGAAATAAAAACAAAAACAAACCAATGGGACCTAGAAAACCTGACAAGCTTTTGCACAGCAAAGGGAACCATAAAAAAAAACCAAAATGACAACCTATGGAATGGGAGAAGTTTCAAATGATGCAACTGCAACTGACAAGGGCTTAATCTCTAAAATAGACAAACAAGTTATACAATTCAACAGCAAAAAAACCTACAACCCAATTGAAAAATGGGCAGAAGACCTGAGTAGACATTTCTCCAAAGAAGACATATAATGGCCATCATTCAAAAGTCCACAAATAACAAATGCTAGAGAGGGTGTGGAGAAAAGGGAACCCTGCTGCACTGTTGGTGGGAATGTAAGTTGGTACAACCACTATGGAAAACTGTATGGAGGTACCTCAGAAAACTACAGATAGAACTACTGTATGACCCAGCAATCCTACTCTTGAGCGTATATCCAGGCAAACCTTTCCTTGAAAAAGCACATGCACCCACATGTTCATTGCAACACTATTCACAATAGCCAAGACATGGAAACAACCTCAATGTTCAATGAGAGATGAATGGATTAAGAAGATGTGGTATATATACATAATGGAATACTACTCAGCCATAAAAAAGAACAAAATAATGCTATTTGCAGCAACATGGATGGAACTAGAGACTCATACTGAGTGAAGCCAGAATGAGAAAGACAAATACCATATGATATCACGCATATGTAGACTCTAATATATGGCACAAATGAACCTATCTACAGAAAAGAAACAAACTCTTGGCCTTGGAGAACAGACTTGTGGTTGCCAAGGGGGAGTGGGAGGGAGCGGGATGGACTGGGCATTTGGAGTTAGTAGATACAGACTATTGCATTTGAAGTGGATAAGCAATGAGATCCTGCTGTATAGCACAGGGAACTATATCTGATCACTTGCGACAGAGCATGATGGAGGATAATGTGAGAAAAAGAATGTATATACATATGCATGACTAGATCACTTTGCTATACAGCAGAAATTGACAACATTGTAAATCAACTATAATAGAAAAAATAAAATTTTAATTTAAAAAATAGTTAAAGGAGTTCCTGTTGTGGCACAGTGGTTAACGAATCCGACTAGGAACCATGAGGTTGAGGGTTCGGTCCCTGCCCTTGCTCAGTGGGTTAATGGTCCGGCGTTGCCGTGAGCTGTGGTGTAGGTTGCAGATGCGGCTCAGATCTCGCGTTGCTGTGGCTCTGGCATAGGCCGGTGGCTACAGCTCCGATTAGACCCCTAGCCTGGGAACCTCCATATGCCGCGGGAGCGGCCCAAGAAATAGCTAAAAAGACAAAGAAAAAGAAATAGTTAAAATAGTGAAAAACTGGAAGCCACCAAAATGTCCATGAATGGGAAAAACAGCTAAATAAAATGCAGTATAGTCTTATTACTGAATACTATGGAGCAATTAAATAAAATCAACTAAATCTATATGTATTAACATAGATATGTTTCCATGACACATAACTGGGTAAAATATTTACAAAGTGACACATATGGTAGGATCTCTTTTATGTGCTTAAAGTTAAAAAAACGAAACAGAAAATAATACTAATAATACTATATTTGGGCTAAGTGTACATATTTATGTATGAAACTACACTGAAAAAGATCTAGAACAACACATATTGAACTGGTAACAGAAAGGACAGGGACATAGGGAAGGGTGGAGTCAAATGAGACTTCTCTGCATTGTTTTAAATTTTTACCAGGGATTTATATTGGCATAATACTTAAATAGAAAAACATTTTAAAGAAAAATAATGCAAATATTGTGGCAGAGAATTAAAGTGATGTTCAAACACTGTGCTGAGTAGGGATGCAATTGCATATAAAATGCTGAGGTTTCATATTTATCTCCAGGAGCTGAAAATTGAAACCATCTAAACAGATGTTTGATTAGACCACAATGTCAACTGAAAAGGAACAAATCTCAACCACGAAAGCACTAATGCACTAGTACTAACATATCACATTACAATAGATAAGAAATGCTGACTTCAGCAGCAGATAAAAATCAGAATAAGTGGTTTTCCATATTACTTGATAAAACAATCAAAACCACAATTGGCACATGATTCAGTTCCTGTCTCTTATATGCCCTTATTCACTGTTACATGGGGAAATAAAAGGGAGAAATAAAAATAAATCTTTGGTAAATAGAATATAATCTATAAAATATTGAATTATATTGTACACCTGAAACTAATATAATATTGTAAATCAACTATACTTCAATTTAAAAAAAGAGAGACAAAGTAGATGTAACCAGCTTTGGATACTGTGAAGTGTTACCACAGCCTTATTTGTTCAAACACCACAATTTTTTAAGTTAAGAGAGAAAATTAAAACAAGACAAACAGATCTTAGGTTATTGCCCATCACCAAACAAAGTTCATTATCAATGTGGAAGTCCTGATTAGGCAACAAGAATGATAAACAGCAACAAACAATCCTCTCCCATTGAGGACAGGCTGATAGAGATATCTAAAGCCATTCCTATTTATCAATTTACTCAACCAACATATAACAAGCAACTACTGTAACAAACACTGTGCTAGGTGCTAGGAATACAGAGATAAATCAGGTACAGATCTCTGCCACAACGAACTTCAGTGTTATTGGGGAGAAAGACACAAAATCTAAGCACAGCTTGCTATTTGACCAGATTCAAGGTTTCTTGCCCCTCTGCCTTGGCAATAAAAAAAAAAAAAAACCATCAGAAATTTACTCCAGGAGTTCCACTTGTGGTGCAGCAGAACCTGAATCGGACTAGTATCCATGAGGGTACAGGTTCACTCCCTGGCCTCGTTCAGTGAGTCAGGGATCCATGAGTTGTGGTATAGGCTGATAGCTGTAGCTCTGATTCTATCCTCTAGCCTGGGAACATCCATATGCCATGGGTACAGCCCTAAAAAGCATAAATCAATCAATAAAATTTTTTTAAAAGCTAAAAAAAAAAAGAAAAAGAAATTCACTCCATACCTTTGCCAACAACTCTTGGGGGTTTACTGATGGGCATATCATGGTTACCTCAGTTAAGTGAAGGATGATATTTTGTAGTGATAAAAAAATTAGGAAAGAGAGATTCTACTTCTGATAATAGTACCATCAGACCAAACATCCTTCGCCACACAGACACACAGACACAGACACACACACACACACAGATACTAACGAAAAGTGCTACACAAATGGGGGGTAAACTGTCCGAAGGCATAAGAGAGCACTCAAAACCAGGTATAAACTGGTAGGAAGGTGAACCTTAGAACGAAGGAAGGATAGTGGATGAGTTTGCTATTTTTATGACTTTTCATCTGAAGGCAAGCCCTATAGCAGCTAAAACTCAGAAGAAAACTCACGTGCTTATAAGACTGAAAATACAGAGGAAGGCTCTGGTAGTACAGAGCCTTCAAGACCCAAGAAGCTCCTGGTGCTTCACCATGTAACAGAAAAAGATACAGGCCATGAGTCTCCTGACCCTTTACCTAGTGGCAGAAAGCAACCCCTGGGCATTATGTCCCAGCAATCTACCCAGTGGCAGAGAGCCACGCAGAACCCAGAACTCCTAACCAGTAGACGGTGGCCAGATAAGTATTTCCATACCCCAGTGGCAGTGGCAAAGACTGAGTATTAAGGATACTAGCATCAGGTGGCCAGAAAAGTAGCCAGGGGAAATGCTCTCTGTCCTGCGGGTAGAGCATCCTCCACTTCCAAAATTTAACACTTGGTAGCCCAAAGAAGCACTTTCCACTCTTGCAAGTAGCACCAACAGAGACTCAGCGAGAGCTCAACCAGAGCCAGGAGACCAAGCAGACCAGAACAGCACTGCAAGAGCTCAGAAAACTAAATTATCATTGGAACTACAGCCCACAATGTAGCATAGAATCTACAGGCTAAACTTAATAGCACAAATGCTTACTAAATTCGAAGATTTAAATATGGTCAAGAGTCTCTGATCGTATTATTCAAAATATCTAGTATACAATTTAAAAACTCACTTGCCATACCAAGAATGAGAAAAATCACAACTCAAATGAGAATCATTTGACAATCAAGTCACATCCATACCAAGATGAATCAGGTGGCAGAATTATCTGACAAGGATTTTATAGCCACTACCAAAAAAAGAGCATCAAAGAGTAATTATAATTTCTCTGGAAACAAATTTTAAAAACAGAAAACCTCAGGAGTTCCTGCTGTGGCACAACAGGATCAATGACGTCTCTAGAGCTCTAGGGCACAGGTTTGGTCCTTGGCCGGGCACGGTTGGGTTAAGGATCCAGCGTTGCTGCAACTGTGGCTTGGATCTGATTCCTGCCCCAGGAACTTCATAGGCCGTGGGGCAGCCAAATAAAAGAAAAAAATTTAGAAAACCTCAGGAAAAAAAAAAAAAGAACCATAGGGAAATGATAGAATGGAAAAAATACAATAACTTAAATAAAAAATTAACTAGATGGGCTAAATACTAAACTGGAAATGACAGAAAACAGAACCAATGAACTTGAGGACCGATAACAGAATTTACTCAGTTTGAATAACAAAGAGAAAAGAGACTGAAAGAAAAAGAGCAGGGGAGTTCTGGTTGTGGCACAGTGGAAACAAATCCAACTAAGAACCATGAGGTTGCGGGTTCAATCCCTGGCCTTGCTCAGTGGGTTAAGGATCCAACGTTGCCGTGAGCCATGGTGTAGGTCACAGACGTGGCTTGGATCTGGCGTTGCTGTGACTGTGGTGTAGACCAGCAGCTGTAGCTCTGATTAGACCCCTAGCCTGGGGACCTCCATATGCCGTGGGTGCAGCCCTAAAGAGACTAAAGACAAAAAAAAAAAAAAAAGCAGGGCCTCTGAACCTAGGAAAAAAAATTTTTTTTTTTTTTGTATTTTTAGTGCTGCACCTGAGGCATATGGAGGTTCCCAGGCTGGAGGTCAAATCGGAGATATAGCCACTGGCCTACGCAACAGCCACAGCAGCACCAGATCCAAGTTGTGTCTGTGACATAAGCCACAGTTCACGGTAATGCTGGATCCTTAACCCACTTAGCAAGGCCAGGGATCAAACCTGTATCATAATGGATACTAGTCAGATTTGTTTCCGCTGAGCCACGACAGGAAACGTGGGAACGATTTTTAAAACACTGAAAATTCATATAATTGGGGCCTTGGAAGAAGACAAGAAAGAATGTGGAGCAAAAAAAATTGTTCAAAGAAATAATGGTTGAAAATTTCCCAAATTTGGTTAAAAACAGAAAACAAATTCATGAAACTGAATGAACTTCAAACAGAATAAACCCAATGAAATTCATGCCAAGACACATAATTAAACTTCTGAAAACTGAATTTTAACAGCAACTAGGAAGTAACAACACATTACTGATAGGGGAACACCAAAACTTCCATATGCTGTGGGTGTGGCCATAAAAAAAAAATCTCATCTGAAGATACGGAGGCCAGAAGGAAGTGGTGTAACATTTTTCAAGTACTGAAAGAAAAGATTTGTTAACCCATGAATTCTACACCCAGCAAAGTATATATTCAAAAATGAAAGAGAAAAAAAGACTCAGACAAAAGAGAATTTGTCACTATCAGATCTATTCTTTTTTTTTTTCTTTTTGTCTTTTTGCCTTTTTTAAGGCCGCTCCTGTGGCATATGGAGGTTCGAAGGCTAGGGGTCTAATTGGAGCTATAGCCGCTGGCCCACGCCACAGCCACAACAATGCGGGATCCGAGCTGCATCTGCAACCTACACCACAGCTCACGGCAACGCCGGATCCTAACCCACCAAGCAAGGCCAGGGATTGAACCCGCAACCTCATGGTTCCCAGTTGGATTGGTTAACCACTGAGCCACATGACAGGAACTCCTATCAGATCTATTCTTAAAGAATAACCAAAGGAGGCTCTCCAAAGGGAAAAGAAAAAATAGAAGAAGGCTTAGAATTTCAGAAAGGAAAGGAAAACAATGCAATGGGTAAAAATTAGGGTAAATAAAGTAGACGATCCTCCTTAAAGTTTCCTAAATCATATTTAATGGTTAAGGCAAAATTTATAACAGCATCTACTGCGGTGCATAACATATGTGGAGGAAACACTGAGACTATTATATTTAAAAAGTGGGAAGGGTAAAGGACCTAAATGGAAATAAGGTTTCAATACTTAACCCGAAGTAGTAAAATGTCCATACCACTAAAAAGTGATTAAGTTGTGTATGTATGTAAACGACAGCAACATCTTCTCAGATCCACCTATCAGAGTATTGACAACAAAAACAAAAACAAACAAATCGGACCTACTCAAACTGAAAAGTTTCTGCACAGCAAAGGAAATCCTAAACAAAACGAAAAGACAACCCACAGAATGGGAGAACATCTTTGCAAGTGAATCCACTGACAAGGGATTCATCTCCAAAATTTAAAAACACCTTCTGTAGCTCCATACCAAAAAAAAAAAAAAAAAAAACAAAAACAAACAACCCCATCAAAAATGGCCAGAAGATCTAAACACACAAGTCTCCAAAGAAGACATACAGATGGCCAAAAAACACATGAAAAGATGTCAACATCACTCATTATTAGCGAGATGCAAATCAAAACCACTCTGAGGATCCACCTTACACCAGCCAGAATGGCCATCATCCAAAAGTCTACAAACAATAAGTGCTGGAGAGGGTGTGGAGAAAAAGGAACCCTAGTACACTGCTGGTGGGATTATAAATTGGTGCAACCACTGTGGAAAGCAGTATGGAGATTCCTCAGAAAACTAAAAATACAACTACCATTTGATCCAGCAATCCTACTCCTGGGCATCTATCCAGAGAAAACCACGACTCGCAAAGACACATGCATTCCAATGTTCATTGCAGCACTATTTACAATAGCCAAAACATGGAAACAACCTAAATGTCCATTGACAGAGAACTATACAATCGAGTATTACTCAGCCATTAAAAAGAATGAAATACCACCATTTTTTGCAACATGGATGGACCTAGAAACTATCATGCTTAGTGAAGTCAACCATACAATGAGACACCAACATCCAATGCTTTCACTGACATGTGGATTCTGAAAAAAGGACAGACTGAACTTCTTTGTAGAACCGATGCTGACTCACAGACATTGAAAAATTTATGGTCTCCAGAGGAGACAGTTTGGGGGGTGGGGGGATGTGCCTGGGCTGTGGGATGGAAATCCTGTGAAATCAGATTGTTATGATCATTATACAACTACAGATGTGATAAATTCATCTGAGTAATAAAAAATAAAAAAAATAAAAACACTGCTTAAAAACTCAAAAAAAAAGTTGTGTATGTATGTATTTCTCTCTCTTTCTCTCTCTCTCTCTATATATATGTAAACTACAGTCCAATATACTCAAAGCAGTATAAAATAAAACAAAAAGAATCCTAAAAAACTTGCAAGTAACCCACAAGAAGGCAAGAAAAGAGAAACAGAGGAAAGAAAACCATAGGCAAAAAGCAAATACTAAAATGGCAGACCTAAGTCCTAAGATATCAATAACTATTTTAAATGTAAATAGTCTAAATATACCAATTAAAGGGAATACATTATCAGAGTGGATTAAAAAAAGTCACTACATGCTTTGCACAAGAAATTCAATTAAAACACAAGATAAATAGGTTGAAAATAGAAGGTGGCAAAAGATATATCATGCTAACATTAATCAAACGAAAGCAGGAGTGGGTATGTAATTATCAGAAAACATAGATTTCAGAAGAGAGAAAATTACTAGGGATGAAGAGGAACATAACATAGTGATAAAAAGATCAATCCACCGAGAAGAAACACACAGCCATCCTAAATGTGGACACACCAAACAAGAGACCTTCAAAACAAATGGGGGAAAAAATGACTGAGCCAAAAGGAGAAATATAAACATTTAGGACTATAGTTAGGAACATCAACACCCTACTCTCAGCTGTTGTTAGAGCCTCTAGACATAAAATTAACAACGATATGTAAGAACTGAACTGAACTATAGACTAATCTCTCTCATGAATTTAAGATTCAAAAATAAACAAAATTTTAGTAAATTGAATCCAACAATGTACACAAAGAATTATATATTATGACCAAATGGGTTCATTCCAAGGATGCAATGCTTGAATTCAATGTAATCTACTATACTAATAGGTGAAAAAAGTCATATGATCATATTAATTAACACGGAAAAGGCACTTAATTCAGGAATAGTTGGGTACTACCTCAACTTGATAAAGAACAAATATGAAAAATCTATAGATTCTACCATCGCTAATGGTAAAAGACTTAATATTTTCCCCTAAGACTGGGAACAAGGTAAGGATGTTCATTCTCACCACTCTTATTCGACACAGTACTCAAATTCTAGTTAGCATAACAAAAGAAAAATAAGAGCTAAACAGCATACAGATTAGAAAGGAAGAGATTAAACTGTCTCCATTTTGGAGATTACATGATTATCTACATTTTAAAAGTCCCAAGGAGGAGTTCCCATAATGGCTCAGTGCTTAACGAATCCTACTAGTATCCATGAGGATGCAAGTTTGATCCCTGGCCTTGCTCAGTGGGTTAAGGATCCGGTGTTGCCGTGAGCTGTGGTGTAGGGGGCAAACATGGCTAAGATCCTGCATTATTGTGGTTGTGGCATAGGCTGGCAGCAGTAGCTCTGATTCAACCGCAAGCCTGGGAACCTCCATATGCCATGGGTACAGGGCTAAAAATACAAAAGACAAAAAAAAAAAAAGTCCCAATGAGTCTACCCCCCAAAAACCCTCTTAGAACTAATAAGTTCACCACACATACAAATACATCCACACAAACGCAACCACAAATAACTGCATTTCTATTTACTAACAATGAACATGTGGAAAATGAAATAAAAAACAATACGATTTCCAATTCCTCCAAATAAAATTAAACACTTAGGGATAACTTAAGATGTTCAGGATATAAGTGATGAAAATTATAAAATGTTAATGAAAGCAATCAACTAAATAAGTGGAGAGACATGCTGTGTTCGTGTACCAGATGATTCAATAGAGTAGAGACGTCAATTCTCCCCATATTTATCTATAGTATTATTTTTTTCTTTTGGCCATGCCCCATGGCATGCAAAAGTTCCCAGGCCAGGGAACCCTATGGCTAGGTCGAAGATGGGCTCAGACCTGATGTTACCATGGTTGTGGTGCAGGCCTATAGCTGCAGCTCCAATTCAGCCCCTAGCCTGTAAACTTCCATATGCCACAGGTGTGGCTATAAAAAGAAAGAAAGATAAAAGAATGTAAATTAAAATCCCTAGAGCAACCACACACACAAAAAATACTGAAGGAGTTCCCTGGCTGCCTAGTGGTTAAGGAGCTGGCATTATCACTGCTGTGGCTTGGGTCAGTGCCATGGCACAGATTCAGTACCTGGTCTGGGAACTTCTGAATGCCACAGGCAGAGCCAAAAAGAAAAAAAAAAAGAAAATACCGAAAAGTGACACAAGAAACTTTGAGGGTTTTGAGAAATGTTTGGTATCTTGATTGTGGCAACTCATTGAACTGTATACTATAAATACATGTAGTTTATTGTAAAAAATTATAGCTGGATCAAACTGTTTAGAAGTGCAAAGATCTACAGCTAACACCATACTTATAGTGAAAGACTGAAAGCTTTCCCATTAATATTAGGAACAACACGAGGACATCCTTACCAAATCTATTCAACATGGTACTAGAAGTTCTAGCAAGACCAATTAGGAAGAAAAAGACATTCAAATTGGAAAAGAAAAGATGACAAGATCTTATACACATAATTAATATACAAAAATTAACTCAAAGTAGATCAAAGACCTAAATTTAAGAGCTAAAACAAAAATCTTAGAGGAAAACAGGTGAAAATCTACATGACCTTGGATTGGGCAATGGTTTCTTAGCTATAACTCCAAAAGCACAAAGCAACCAAAGAAAACATAGATAAATCAGCCTTTATCAAATTTAAAAAAATTCATGCTTTAAAGGACACTATCAAAAAAGTGAAAAGACAACCAAAAGAATGGGACAAAATATTTGCAAAATACGTATCTGATAAAGGTCTAGCATCCAGAATATATAAACAACTCTTACAAATCAACAATACAAAGACAAAACACCCAATTAAAAAAATGGACAGGAGTTCCCATCGTGGCTCAGTGGTTAACGAATCCTACTAGGAACCATGAGGTGGCGGGTACTATCCCTGGCCTTGCTCAGTGGGTTAAGGATCTGGCGTTGCTGTGAGCTGTGGTGTAGGTTGCAGACCTGGCTCGGATCCTGAGTTGCTGTGGCTCTCGTGTAGGCTGGCAGCTACAGCTCTGATTAGACCCCTAGCCTGGGAACCTCCATGGGCCACGGAGCGGCCCTGGAAAAGGCAAAAAGACAAAAAAAAAAAAAAAATGGACAAAGGATTTGAATGGGTAATTAAATATACTAAGAAGATATACAAAGGACCTTCAAACATATGAAAAGATGCTCAACATCATTAGCCTTCAGGGAAATGCAAATCAAAACTACAATGAGATACCACTAGGATGATATAATGAAAAAGACAGATAAGGATTTCCTGTTGTGGAGCAGGGAAAGGAATCCGACTAATATCCATGAGAATGCAGGTTGAGAATGCAGGCATCCCTGGCCTCGTTCAGTGGGTTGGGGATCCGGGCATTGCCTTGAGCTGTGGTGTAGGTCACAGACAAGGCTGGGATCCCTTGCTGCTGTGGCTGTGGCCTAGGCTAGCAGTTGTAGCCCTGATTCCGATTTGACCCCTAGCCTGGGAACTCCATATGCCAAAGTAGGGCCCTAAAAAAGGCAAAAAAGAAAAAAAAAAATACAAGTGTTGGTAAGGATGTGGAGAAACTGGAAACCTTATACCTTACTGGAGGGAATATAAAGAAGTGCAGCTGCTTCGGAAAATTTGGCAATTCCTTAAAAAGTTAAAGAGTTACCATACAACCCAGCAGTTTCACTCCAGGGAAATAAGTGCTCACACAAAAATCTGCACACAAATGAATCTATCTCCAGAAAAGAAACAAACTCATAAATGTGGAGAACAGCCTTGTGGCTGCCAAGGGGAAGGGGGAGAGAGAGAGTATGGATTGGGAGTTTGGGGTCAGTAGATATAAAATACTGCATTTGGAGTGTATAAGCAATGAGATCCTGCTGAACAGCATAGGGAACTATATCTAATGACTTGTAATAGAACATGATGGAAGATAATGTGAGAAAAAAACATATATGTATGACTAGGTCACTTTGCTATACAGCAGAAAATGACAGAACATTGTAAATCAACTACAATGGAAAAAATAAAAATAAAAAAACTGTACACAAATGTTCATCGAGGCATTACTCATAATAATGAAGAAGGAGAAAAAATCCAAATGTCCCCCAACTGATGAATGGGTAAACAAAATGTAATATATCTATACAATGTAAATTATTTGGCAATAAGAAGGAATGAAGTACTGATACATGCTTCAACATGAATGAAACTTAAAGCATTATCATAAACAAAAGAAGACAGACACAAAAGGCCACATATTGTATGATTCCATTTATATGAAATGTCTAGAACAGGCAGAAAAAGAAAATAGATAAGTTAATGGCAGGGGCTGGGGGAGCTAGGGGTCAAGAATGAAGAATGACTGATAAATAGATATGGAGTTTCTTCAAAAGGTGATAAAAATGTTCTGGAATTAGTGGTCATGGTTGAACAACTTTATGAATACACTAAAAACCACTGAATTGTACACTTTAAAAGAAGGAATTTTATGGTGTATGATTTATAACTGAATTTAAAAATTGCCTAGGTAAATTGAATAGAAATTGTTAAAACATAGAAAGGATATATAGCTTAAAAAACGACAGAAAAAAATTGAAATTAGATTCTTTCAAAAGATATTTTTACCCAAAAGAAGGTTGTTCAAAAGGAATAAAAAATAGAGGAGCCAGAATTCCCTTGTAACACAGCGGGTTAAGGATCCAGCGGGTTAAAGATCCAGTGTCACTCCAGTGGCTTGGGTTGCTGCTGTGGCCCTCATTCAATCCCTGGCCTGGGAACGTCCACATGCTGTAACTATAGCCAAAAACAAGAACAAAAAACAGAGGAGCAAAGAGTAAAAATAGTAAAATGATAAATGTAAACTTAACCATATCAGTCATGTCATCATATGTCCATTTCAATAAACGCAGAAAAAGCATCTGACAAAATTTAACTTTCACTCAAAATATTCTTAGCAAATTAGGAATAAAGGGAAATATTCCTCATCTGATAAAGTGATTCTAGAAAAATCCTACAGCTAACAGCACATTCAATTATGACGTATTGAGCACTTCCTTCTTGATATCAGGAATAAGGCAAAACATCCAGTATTTTCCGTACTATTTAACATTGTACTGGAGGTTGTAGCCAGTAAAATAAGGTGAAAACAGAAATAAAAATCATAAAGATTGGAAAGGAAAAAGTAAAGCGGTCTCTTTTTACAGATTACATGATTTTATTTATATTGAAAATCCTAAGGAATGAGCAAAATAACAAGAATAAATTAAACTTACTACTAAAGTGACTGAATACAAGGATAACACACACATAAAAAATTTATTTATATACAAACAGCACACAATTGAAAAAATATAATTTAAAAAGCAATTCCATTTATAGTATTGTCAAAACACAAAAGAGTACCCACTGTAGTACAGTGGATTAAGAATCCAACTGCAGTGGCTTGGATCACTGTGGATGCACAGGTTCAATCCCTGGCCAGGTGCAGTGGGCTAAAGGATCCGTCATTGTTGCAGCTATGGCTCAGATTCAATCCCTGGCCTGGAAAATTCCATATGCCACGTATGTGGCAGGAAAATTTTTTTTTTAAAAATTCAAGAATTAGTTTACAGAAAGATATGTTCCTACACTCACACACACAAAAAGATGTGCCAAAACCTCTATACTACAAAGCATTGCTAAGAAATTAGGATGCAAATAAATGAAGAGATATACCACGTTCTTGGGTTGGAAGATTCAATATTGTTATGATATCATTTCTCCACAAACTGATCCATAGATTTGACACAATTCATATTAAAATTCCACCAGATATTTTTTCTCAAAAATTGTCAGTCTGATTCTAAGATTTATATGGAAATACAAAGGACCTAGAATATCCAAAGAAATCTTTAAAAAGCAAAAATAGAAAGACTTGTATTACCCAAACTCAAGACATACTATTAAAGCTACAATAATCAAGACAGTGTAGTACTGGTTTACAGACAGACAAGTAGACCAATGCAATAGGATACACAGCCCAGAAACAGACTCACATTTATATGACTATTTTACTTTTGACAAAGGTGCCAAAACAATCCAGTGGGAAAAGGAAATCTTTTCAACAAATGGAGTTCAAACAATGGAAAATTCACATAGGGCAGAGGGGGGACTTTTGATCCCCTACTTCATATTATTCATAAAAATTAATTTAAAACGAACCACATATCTATGCACAAAACATAAAGCCATAAAACAAGAACATCTTTGCAACCTGAGTGTAAACAAACAAAGGTTTCTGAGGCCAAAGAAAGCAATAACCAAAATAGAAAATTTTGATGAATTAGACTTCATCAAGATTAATCACTCTGTCTCATCAAATGAGATGATTACAAAAATGAATTCCAGAATGAAGAATATATTTGCAAAACATGTATTTGACAGAGGATTAGTATCATCCAGAATATATAAGAACTCCTAGAAGTCAATAACAAGGCAAACAACAAGTAAAATATAATGAGAAAAAGACGAGATACTTTACAAAGAAAGATATATAAAGACCACTATATATACAAAAAAGGTGTTCAACGTCAGTCATTGGGGAAATGAAAATTAAACCCACAATAAGATACCACCACACACCCACCAGAATAACTAAAATTAATGTTAGTGAAGGTGTGAAACTGATGTATTGCTGGTATCAGCGTAAGGTGGTGCAGCCAATTTGGAAAACTGGCCATTTCTTTAAAAGTTAAACACCTATTAGAGTTCCCGTCATGGCTCAGTGGTTAATGAATCCGACTAGGAACCATGAGGTTGCGGGTTCAATCCCTGGCCTTGCTCAGTGGGTTAAGGATCTGGCGTTGCCATGAGCTGTGGTGTAGGTTGCAGACGCGGCTCAGATCCCGCATTGCTGTGGCTCTGGTGTAGGCCAGCGGCTTCAGCTCCAATTAGACCCCTAGCCTAGGAACCTCCATATGCCGAGGGAGCAGCTCTAGAGAAAAAAAGACAAAAAAAAAAAAAAAAGTTAAACACCTATGCTATGATTTAGCAAATTCTACACCTAGGTATTATCCAGGAGAAATTAAAACATATGTTAACAAAAAAATTATACAAAAATATTCACAGCAGCTTTATTCATAACAGCCAAAAAAAAAAAAAAAACTACTGATACACACAACAAGATGGATCTCAAAAACATGCTGAATGAGAGAACTCTTTCACAAGACTTACAAGACTGCATACTGTGTGATATCATATGAAGGTCTAGAATAGGCTAAATTTATCTATGGTAAACAAAACAAAACAAAACAACAACAGTGGTCAACTCTGGTGTGATGTGGCCAGGCACTGACTGGGAAGGGGCATGAAGGAACTTTCTGAAGAAATGGCAGTATTCTTTATCATGTGGGCAAGCTACAGCCTGCAGGCCAAATCTGGTGCACCACCTGTTTTTGTGAATAAAATTATACTGGAACACAGCCATGCCAAATATTTTATGTATTTTATGGCTATTTTCATGCATACAATAGCAGGGTTGAATAGATGCAACAGAGACTACATAGCCCACAAAACCTAAGAGTTCCTATCTATGAAGTTCCCTTGTTGCTCAGTGGGTTAAGTATCCAGCCTTGCTGAAGCTGTGGCACAGGTTCGATCTCTGGCCCCGAGAATTTCCACATTCCACAAGTGCAGCCAAAAAAAAAAAAAAAAAAAAAAGACTTACTATCTAGACCGCAACAGAAAATATTTGCCAACAACACTTGTTTTATATTTTGATAATGGATTGGATTATACAAGTGTAAGCATTTATCAAAACTCACTGAATTATGATCTGTGCATTTTACTGAATATACATTTAAACTAAAAAAATATAAATGAATACTGAGCTCTAGTCAATGATAAGCATGTTGAAGTGTTCATGGATGAAGTATGCTAATGTTGGCAATTTTAATTTTGAAATGTTACCAGAAAAATAAGATGGACTGATAAATGGGTAAAGGGATGGAGAGATATATGACAGAGCAAATAGAGCAAAAGTTAACACTTAACTAGAGTTAACTAGAATCTAGTTGATAGGTAGTGGGTGTTTACTTATTTTTTTTCAAATTTTCTGTATCTTTGAAATTTTTCTTAAAATGCTGGGGGGGGATTTTTAATTAGAAAAGGAATGTACACAACACATGCCCACAGAAATGAACATTCCAATCTGAAATATTTTGTGAAAAAATTTATTCTAAAGAAATAAATCCTGGAATAGGATGCTCTGTCTGAAGAAAATTCGACTGCAAAGATCTTTATTAAAAGACAACTTACGTAATGGGAGAGAATAGTTTCAAACGATGCAACAGACAAGGGGACATTTCTACAAAGAGGATATACAGATGTCCAACAAGCACATGAAAAAATTCTCAACATCACTGATTATTAGAGAAATGCAACTCAAAACTACTATGAGGTACCACCTAAGTCCACAAATAACAAATGCTAGAGAGGGTGTGGAGAAAAGGGAACCCTCCTCCACTGTTGGTGGGAATGTAAATTGGTACAATTACTACGGAAAACAGTATGGAGGTATCTTAGAAAACTACAGATAGAACTACCATATGACCCAGCAATCCCACTCTTAGGCATATATCTGGTCAACTTTCCTTAAAAAAGACACATGCACCTGCATGTTCATTGCAGCACTATTCACAATAGCCAAGACATGGAAACAACCTCAATGTCCATTGACAGATGAATGGATTAAGAAGATGTGGTATATATACACAATGGAATAAAAAGGAAAAAATAATGCTATTTGCAGCAACATGGATGGAACTAGAGACTCATAGTAAGTGAAGTAAGTCAGAAAGAGAAAGACAAATACCATAGGATATCACTTATATCTGGAATCTAATATATGGCACAAATGAACCTTTCCAAGGAAAAGAAAATCATGGACATGGAGAACAGACTTGTGGTTGCCAAGGGGGAGGAGGAGGGAGTGGGATGGATTGGGAATCTGGGGTTAATAGATGCAAACTATTGCCTTTGGAATGGATAAGCAATGAGATCCTGTTGTGTAGCACTGGGAACTGTGTCTAGTCACTTATGATGGAACATGATAATGAGAGAAAAAAGAATGTATACATGTATGTGTAACTGGGTCACCTTGCTATACAGAAGAAATTTTACAGAACACTGTAAACCAGCCATAATGGAAAAAATAAAAATCATTATAAACAAACAAAAAAATTCTTGGTCATTTCTGTTAGGAATCAGCAGGCACACATCAGAATTCATTATAATTTATGCTCTTGAGGAAGAGAGAATTTTATAAAACACACAATATTTGAGATAATAGCTGTTTGGAATAGCAGTATCATCACTGGAAAACTCTTACAGTACATATAGCACACCTATTATCTAAGGACCTCAAAGTATTTTATTAGCCAAACTCAATACATTCAGAGTCTTTACAGATACCTAAGCAGAAGAAAAAAAAGAATAAACTGGATTCTCAATTCCTTCCTTTAATTAATCCAGCTAATCCCAAGTTAACTAAATCTCACTGAAGTCACCATGCTCTTTTTCTCAAATTTTCTGGCAAGGAGAATAGCTATTTTACAAAGAGGATGGATGGTTTAATGACTAAGGGCATGGCCTCTGCAACAATGTAGTCTGGGTTCAAATCCTCCCATATGACACTGGGAAAGTTACTTAACCCCTCTGAACCTCAGTTTCCTCATCCGTAAAATGGGGGTAATGACAGCTACTATTCATAGAGTTGTTGTGAGTACAGTACACATAAAGCCATTAGAACAGTATTTGGCACCTAGAAATCACTCAAGAGTATTCATTATTATCATCTCATAAAGGCAAATGCTTTATTATAAATGTAGAACAATAAGATAACCTTAGGCTCCTAACTAATAGGCCTCCTTGCTGGTCTTCCAACATGCCAGACCCACTCCTCCCTCAACACCTTTGCACTGGTTGTTCCCTCTGCCCAAAATGTGCATGACAAACTCCCTCACCTCCTTGAAGTGTGTTAACATTCTCTATGAGGCCTACCCTGATCATCACCTTATCTTACCTTCTTCCTTACCCTAATCCCTATTTCTCCCAATCTCCCTATACTGTATTATGTAATACTTTTTATTATAGTCATTGACATTCTCCCATTAGGCAAAAAAAACTCAATGACATAAAACAACATAGTAAATCAACTATACTTCAGTAAAATTTTTAAAGAGAATAAAAACTTGCGGGTTTTGAAAGCAAACTGTTATATTTGGAATGGATGGGCAATGGGGCCATACTGAACAGTACAGGGAACTGTGTGTGACTGGGTCATTTTGCTGTACAACAGAAATTGAAGAAACACTATAAATCAACTATACGTTAATTAAAAAAAAAGAAAAAGAAAAAGAAAACTCGGAGTTCCCGTCGTGGCGCAGTGGTTAACGAATCTGACTAGGAACCATGAGGTTGTGGGTTCGATCCCTGACCTTGCTCAGTGGGTTAAGGATCTGGCGTTGCCGTGAGCTGTGGTGTAGGTTGCAGATGCAGCTCGGGGTCCCGCATAGCTGTGGCTCTGGCGTAGGCTGGCGGCTACAGCTTTGATTAGACCCCTAGCCTGGGACCCTCCATATGCCGCGGGAGCGGCCCAAGAAATGGCAAAAAAACAAAAAAAGAAAAAAAAAAGAAAAAAAACTCAATGACAAAGGGATTGTCTTTTATTCACCAATAAATCCCAAGCAGGTGCTCAAATATTGTTTTTGTTAGCATCATCCAGTCTAACCCCTTCACTTTATAGATGAAGAAACTACCAAAAAGACCTGAATCAAAGCCACTCAGAGTGATAAGGAAAAAAGACAGGAACAGGGATTGTGACTTCCAGTCCAGAGCCATTTCTACTATAGTTCTACTATCTCCCTGACCCTCGAACATTTCAGAAAAGTCACAATCATCCACATTTTTCCCCCAGCAGGATTTACCTTCAGAATTATTTGGTCTTGCAAATGCTGTTGTGTCCGTTAACACAGAAATGCTCTGAAAGGCAGTAGAAACCTGTACTGGAATACTGTGTCAGTAATGAATAGGAGAAGACAGCTAATTTATAAGGGCTATGTCAGAACTCTGATAAGGGTCTGGTGCTGTGATTGTGTTTCTGATGGCCCAGAAGCAACTGCTATTATTATTACTGCCACTATGGCTGGACAGAAGACTGCTGCTGAATGAATGCTGGCTTAGTGCTATGCTAGGTTTCTCCGCAGGCAAAAAGTATGACTGCTGTTGAATGCCTGAAGTACCTGAGCCTGCTCTAAAGACTGTGTTGCATGTTGTTCCACTACCACTAGTTGCAACCGATCTCACAAAGGAGGTATAATCTGGACCATGTTTGTAATGGCCTTTAGAATACTGGTATTGGCTGAGGTTAGTTGCCTGAGAATAAGGTACCTGCTGATGGAAAGCAGCGTGTTGGCTATACAAAGACTGTTGTTGATTTATGGGTCCTTCTTGAGTAGACAACTGATGGCTTTTCTGTGCTTGCTGATGAGATAATGAGTCATCTGCTGATGCTGAATGAAAGCTGAAAAGTGAGAAACCTGACTTGGTTGTTAGATGTGATTGGGTAAGCTGTGCAAAGAAGTAGATGGGAAGTGGGGGCTAGATATGGGTCTTTAAGGCCTCTGAATGAAGGACATTTGTACAGGGTGATGAAATTGTCCTTCCACAGCCCTCCAAGATATAATAACCAAGATTTTAGCTGCTGGTACCCCAAACTGACATCTGCTTAGAATGAAATTGCTAAATTCTACAATTAAATAAAGGCTCAGTATAATGTGTTTGTGCATCTAAGGTTGATGTAAAATATGTCTTTTTCTTTTTTTGGGGGGGTTTTTTTTTTTTTTTTTTTTTGTCTTTTTGCTATTTCTTGGGCCGCTCCCGCGGCATATGGAGGTTCCCAGGCTAGGGGTCTAATCGGAGCTGTAGCTGCCAGCCTATGCCAGAGCCACAGCAACTCGGGATCCGAGCCATGTCTGCAACCTACACCACAGCTCACGGCAACGCCGGATCGTTAACCCACTGAGCAAGGGCAGGGATCGAACCCGCAACCTCATGGTTCCTAGTCGGATTCGTTAACCACTGCGCCACGATGGGAACTCCGTAAAATATGTCTTTTGTTCCAACATTGAAGAATTACCACCTTGCGGTTGTGTTAGACTTGTTGCTACATAAGGTGGTACTGAGTATAAATCCTGATCTACAGAGTTTGTAATATGTACTTGATTGCTATCAGGATGGTATACTGTGTATAGTTTCTTGGGTTATGAAGGTTGCCTGTTCAGTTATTTGGATGGTGTAAGCAGCTTGACCTGAATAAGGGACATGTTCAAGTGCCTGGTAATTAGGCTGTTCCACAGGTTGCACAGGATAAGCTGCTTGGATCATACATGCTGTCTAGTCTGGAAAAGGTGACCGAACCAAAGGTTGCACTGTATAAACAGGCTGCCCTTGGGCCAGGGCCAAATAAGAGGGCTGTACTACAGGTGGAACTGGGTAAGAAGTCTGTGTAGAATAGGTTGGCAGTGATCCCAGTGGTTGTACAGTATAAAGAGTATGCTCTGGGACTGGTAGTGAATAAATAAGCAGTGCTGGAGCATTGGGTAAGTTGACTATGATGGGTAAGAAGCTTATTTCCAGAGAAGTATCACAAAGGGCAGCCACTCAAGGAGCCTTCAATGGAAAGGATGGCAGTTCTGCAGGTGGTCCTGAATAAGTGTGTTGAACAGAAAAAGATGGCCATTCCAGGGTCTGAACCACACTTTCAATACTACCCTTTGGCTGCTGCCAATGTAACAAGCTTCAGATGCTCACAGAGTACAATCCTGCTAAACATTTTTTCTGTGGTGATACTATAATCTTAGGCTGTAAAATTAGTGGCTGCTGCTGAATAGAGGCTTGGAAACAAGGCTTCTTCAAATGCAGAGTCTGGCTTTGTGGCACTGAAGAACCTGGAATTTTAGACTCCTGATATACCACTGAGTATGGGTGGGATATTGAATGTATCTTTTGTGAAGGTTGATGGGACCCTGATTGCCCCCTAAAGGAATTAGAAAGGAGCTGAGCTATACCAGCAGCATTCTGTGTACTGCTCACATATTGAGCAAAAGAGTGACTCAACAAAGCTTGAGGGTGATTAACTGGTAAGAAACCAGAAGTGTGATTGGCATTTGGTAATTTGGTTAATTCCTGATTCTCATTTCCAGGGCTGGCTCAAGTTGAAAACCAACTGCTGGATGCTGCGAAGTCATTTGTGAAGCAGGTAGTGTCTAAAGAGAAACTGCAAAAAAGAATGTGGAACTCCAGAAACTGACAAGTCTAAAGTCAAATGTTCAGGTGAAGTTTGTCCATCTGCTCCAAAGGTCAGCTGCAGTTCTTGGTGCTGGTGCAAGGAAAATTCAAATTATAAATTCACATACCATGCCCATTTTAATGGGACTGTCCCAGACAGAATGATAGATAAAATAATGCTATATTGTAAAAATTTCAGGAAATTATCAAAAAGGTGCCAGGTGTAGAATTAGTCCTATAAAAATCATAATACCATAAGTAAATGCAAATTGAATACACCTAGGGGGTAACACCAGTCCCAGCAATATAGTTCTCATGGCTTCTCATTTATTGCACTTGCCATATAACTCATTCAAACCCTGGCAGAAATTCAGAGTAATTGAATCTGACACCATCATGCACCAGACAGTGGAAGTTCCAAGAGAAAGCTCAAAAGGATTTTAATAGAGCTAAAAGAAACATAGATGTTCTCTCAAGAAGAGAGAAGAGATTTGGCTGAATACATATAGGCTAGCTGCAATAATTCCTAGAACTTGAACCACCATGTTCATAAAAAGGCCAACTGGTCAAAATGCTTGCTTAAGTGGCTTCTATATATTACGTGAAAAAGGCAGGCTACCAAGTAGTATGTACGTGATACACATATGTACATATAAACAAAGTTATATATGCATACATTGAAAAAAAGACAAATCTAGACTCTCTCTCCCCAAAGGTAAACAAGTTATTTCTAGCTGGAGAGATACCAGGTGATTTTTCACTGACTTCTTTATAACTTTATGGGCTTTATTTTAAATAGGTAAGGAACATATTCATAAATTTTTAAAACTTTTTTAAAATTTTTGGAAACATGAGTTCCCATCTGGCTCAACAAATCCGACTAGGAACCATGATGTTGCAGGTTCGATCCCTGCCCTTGCTCAGTGGGTTAAGGATCCAGCGTTGCCATGAGCTGTGGAGTAGGTTGCAGACATGGCTTGGATCCCACGTCACTGTGGTTCTGGTGTAGGCCAGCAGCTATAGCTCCAATTCGACCCCTAGCCTGGGAACCTCCATATGCCATGGGAGCAGCTCAAGAAATGGCAAAAAGACAAAAAAATAAAATAAAATAAAAAATAAAATAAATAAATAAAATTTTGGAAACATTTTAAAATATACATACCTGTATATTTACGTGATTAAACCTAATTTAAGCATTCATCCAACACATTTTGCATTGTCATCTTAAAAAAGAGACAAATCAAATCACAACATAAGCTCAATTGTGAACATGTACCATATCACCTACAAACATTAGCTAAATACCATGCACTGTCAACCATATCAGATTAAATATACCCCCAGCAGATTTTAAATGTATCTGGCATTTGTCAAGTCGGTATATTCTTTCCCCTACAAAGCTGTGAGCTCCCTGAGGGCAAGGATTACATTTTATCTTATTTCATAATCCCAGAGATAGTAGTCATTAAAAGTTTGTCAATAAACTATGACTGACTATATACCAATCTTTTAAAAGCAACAGATGCACCAGGTGCTGACTAAAGCATATACAGAGAATGTCTAAGAGCTCAGACCATCTCTTTTCCAAAGAGAGAAGGCACATGCAGGGGATGGTGGAGTTAAGGAAAGAAAATGGGGTGATGGGAAAGAAAAGCCCAACCATGTATCCATAGCCCATAACCTAGAAAAACAGGATTTAATCTTGATATATGAACTCACAAAGACTGTTTATGCATTGTCAGAAATGAATAGTGTCAGCTTTGAAAGTCTAAATGACAAAAATACTATTTCTCCTACAAAAATAAACAGGAACCAAAAAAGTCAAGAATTTAGATTACTGAGAAAGAAAAAATGGAGCTGGAGGCATCAGGCTCCCTGACTTTAGACTATACCAGAAAGCTACATTCATCAAAACAGCATGGTACTAGTACAAAAACAGAAACATATATAAATGGAACAGGATAGAAATCCCAGAAATAAACTCGCATACCTATGGTCAACTAATATGTGACAAAGTGGGCAAGAATATACAATGGAGAAAAGAAAGTCTCTTCAATAAAGGGTGACAGCTACATGCAAAAATTAGAACACTCTCTAACACTATACACAAAAATAAACTCAAAATGGATTAAAGACATAAATATAAGGCCAGATAATATAAAACTCTTAGAGGAAAACAGGCAGAACATTCTCTGACATATATCATGGCAATTATCTTTTCAGACCCACCTCCTAGAGTAATGAAAATAAAAACAAAAATAAAACAAATGCAACCTAAATTAAAAGTTTTTGCACAGCAAAGGAAACCATAAACAAAATGAAAAGACAACCCAGAGAATGGAAGAAAATATTCGCAGACCAAGTGACTGACAAGGATTTAATCTCCAAAATATACAAACAACTCATTCAGCTCAATAAAACAAACAAACAAAAATGACCCAATCAAAAACAAACCTAAATGGACATTTCTCCAAAGACATACAGATAGCCAAAAAATACATGAAAGGATACTCTGCATCGCTAATTATTAGAGAAATGCAAATCAAAACAGCTATGAGGTACCACCTTATACTAACCAGAATGGCCATCATCAAAAAGTCTACAAAACAGTAAATGCTGGAGAGGGTGTGGAGAAAAGGAAACCCTCTTACACTGCTGGTTAGAATGTAAATTGGTACAATATCTATGGAAAACAGTTTGGAGATTACTCGAAAAACTAAAAATAGAACTACCATGTGATCCAGCAATCCCACTCCTGGGCATCTATCCAGATAAAACCCTATTTCAAAAAGATACATGTACCCCAACATTCACTGCAGCACTATTTACAATAGCCAAGACATGGAAGCAATCTAAATGGCCATCAACAGAAGAATGGATAGAGAAGCTGTGGTACATATATACAATCGAGTATTACTAAATCATAAAAAAGAATGAAACAATGCCATTTGCAGCAACATGGAGGGACCTAGAGATTATTATACTAAGTGAAATAAGTCAGACAGTGAAAGACAAACATCATTTGATTTCACTTACATATGGAATCTAAAAAAAAGATACAAATGAACTTATTTGCAGAACAGAAACAGACTCACAGACTTTGAAAACAAACTTATGGTTACCAAAGGGGACAAATTGAGGAGAGGGATGGACTGGGGGTTTGGGACTGACATATGCAGTATGGTATATGGAATGACTGGCCAATGGGGACCTGCTGTATAGCATAAGGAACTCTAACCAGTATTTTGTGATGATCTTTATTTTATTTTATTTTTTTTTGGTCTTTTTTAGGGCTGTATCTGTGGCATATGGAAGTTCCTAGCCTAGGAGTCAAATCAGAGCTACAGCTGCCAGCCTACACCACAGCTATAGCAACACTAGATCCGAGCTGCATCTGCAACCCACACCACAGCTCATGGCAATGCCAGATCCTTAACCCACTGAATGAGGCCAGGGATTGAACTCACATCCTCAAGGATGCTAGTCAGATTCGTTTCTGATCTGAGGCAAGACAGGAAGTCCATTTTGTGATAATCTATGTGGGAAAATAATCTGACAAAGAATGAATGTGTGTATATATATAACTGAATCACTGTGTTGTATAACAAATTACCAAACACTATAAATCAACTATAATACAATAAAACTTCTGAATGATAAAAAAGAATTTAGATGAAAGTGCTAAAAAATTACTATTTCTAAGTAACTACAAAAGACATTCCTCCACATTCAAACCAGGCTGGAAAAGTCCAATACAAAAAACAATGCATCATTACCAAGAAAAAGGGATTTGAGTCCTAAATAAATGGTTTTATCCATATACGGAGTTCTCAGTTTCTTTTCCAATTATACAAGCAGTGTCTCAAGATGTTAGTTACACAATGTTAGGCATATCCTCAAGAACAATGTCTTAAGTAAAGGAAAGTATAAATAACTTTTAGCTTTCAGTGACGTTTATATAAACTATGATGAATTTATGAAAGAGCCTTTGCCTGTCAGAAAAATCCAGCCAGTGTTAAAAAGGTTTAACTGAACACAGAGCCTCTAAAATGTATCTTACCTTTATCTGTGAGATCTTCTGTACAGTGACTGGTGAAACCTGGGGTTGTGGGACAATTGGAGGTCCAAGGACATGTACAGGCAAAACAGTGGACTGATCTTGAACCAAAGGCAAAATTTGGGGCTGAGTCAGCTTTGGCTGCTTCTGCAACTATTAAATAAGAAAAAAGAAAAAGATTAAAGACAAACTCTCCCATTTACATTAAATATACTGTTTATATATTAGAAAATAAAACAGTTCACCTTACCCCTGAAATCTGCTGGTAATGTCCCACTAGCTGCTGGGATGGATAAATTTTCCCTGGGACATTTATTTCAGCCTGTGGGATGTTAGAAACCATTTGAGAGCCCATCATCTGGTCTGAGGAATAGGCTATACTGGGCTGACTTGAAGTATCTGAGTATCCAGCTCCTGACTCGGACAAATTGTCACCTACGACCAAACAAGCAATAGGTAGAAGGGAAAACTCAAAACACAAGGTCGAAATGGTATAGGAAATGGTAAATGTTTCTTTAATTCTTTCTTTATAACTCTGACAATCTGAAACAGCTTCAAATATAATATGTACACTGTAGAATTAATAAAAAAACATCATGCACGTTGCTGTGCAGCAGAAATTGACAGAACACTGTAAATCAATTATAATAAAAAATAAAAAAAAACCATCATGTAAACTCTCCATGTTAATACTGTAGTATAACTAAAATTTTCTTTGGAAAAGAAAACCCCAAAACAAAGAATCACATAAAAGTCAGCTACATTTACTGGCCATTTCATACATACCCATAACTAACCTATGTTTGCCATTAGGATTTCAGTAAAATCTAAGTGGCATTTCTATTCTCAGTCTCCTAGAGGTGGATAGAAATTGTACTGTCTTTATAGAATAACTGGTATTACCATGAAAATATTTTGTCCTACCAGAGAAGAGAATGTATACAGCAGAAAAATCAGAAAAACAGTGTTAATTTGATGCCTGAGTCTAAAATTAAAAAAGGCCTTAAAGTCTAGAAAATTACTTCTTGAAGAATAAATTCTATCTTTAGTTTCACATTTTCCTTATTGAAGGATGTACTGTAGATCCTTAAAAATGGTTTAAAAATATTATAATCCTTATACAACTTGTACGTTGGACAGTTCACTTAACAGAACAGTTTCTTAATTTTAAAATAAAGAAACTAGGAGACGGGATTAAGACGGCAGAATAGAAGGACTGAAGCTCAACTTCTCTCCTAAAAACAGCAAAATTCACAAGAAAAGACTGAGCAATCTGTACCCAAATGGACTGGAAACCTTAAAAAAGACACCCTACTCCAGAAGACAAAGAGGACGACACATCAAGAGGTAGGAGAGGTGATTTCGTGATATAAACAACCCCACACCTCCCGGGGGGGAAGCCCCACAGACTGGAAACTAACTGGTTCACAGAGACTCACCTACAGGAGTCAGAGTTCTGAGCCCTACATCAAACTCTCACGTGTGGGGATCCGGCACAGGGAGAAAGAGTCCCTGGAGCATCTGGCATGGAAGGCCAGTGGGGCTTGTGTACAGGAGCACCACAAGACTGGGGAAAATGGAGACAACATTCTTAAAAGGCAAACACAGACTTTCACAGGCACTAGGTCCCAGGGCAAAGCAAAGTCTCCATGGGAATGTGGGCCAAACCTGACTGCAGTTCTTGGAGGACATCCTGAGAAAACAGGGGTGAACTGGCTTGTTGTGAGGGAAAGACATTGGAAGCAAAGCTCTCGGGAATATCCAGCAGCTGTGCCTTTCTCTGGAGGTGGCTGTTTTGGGAAAATCTGGCCCCACCTGTCACTCAGAGCTTTTGTTGAAAAGATCAAAAATTGATAAACCCCTAGCCAGACTTCTCAAGCAAAAAAGAGAGAGGACTCAAATCAATAAAATTAGAAATGAAAAAGGAGAAGTAACAACAGATATCACAGAAATACAAAGGGTCATAAGAGACTACTCTATGCAACTATATGCCAATAAAAGGGAAAACCTAGAGGAAATGGACAAATCCTCAGAAAAGTACAATCTTCCAAGACTAAACCAAGATGAAATAGAAAAGATGAATGGACCCCTCACAAGAACTGAAATTGAAACTGTGATTGAAAAACTTCCAACAAACAAAAGTCCAGGACCAGAGGGCTTCACGGCCAAACTCCATCAAACATTTAGAGAAGAGCTAACACCTCTCCTTCTGAAACTATTTCAAAAAATTGCAGAGGAAGGGATACTCCCAAACTCATTCCATGAGGCCACCATCACCCTGATACCAAAACCAGACAAAGATACCACAGCAAAAGAAAACTACAGGCCAATTTCACTGATGAACATCGATGCAAAAATCCTCAACAAAATACTAGCAAACCGCATCCAACAATACATTAAAAGGATTGTACATCAGGATCAAGTGGGATTTATCCCAGGGATGCAAGGGTTCTTCAATATCCGCAAATCCAACAGTGTGATATACCACATTAACAAACTGAAGAATAGAAACCATAGGATCCTCTCCATAGACACAGAAAAAGCCTTTGACAAAATCCAACACCCATTTCTGATTAAAAACCCTTCAGAAAGTGGGCATAGCGGGATCCTACCTCAACATGATGAAGGCCATATATGACAAACCCACAACGAACATCATTCTCAATGGTGAAAAGCAGAAAGCATTCCTGCTGAGATCAGGAACAAGACAAGGATGTCCGCTCTCGCCACTACCCTTCCACATAGTTTTGGAAGTCCTAGCCATGGCAATCAGAGAAGTAAAAGAAATAAAAGGAATCCAAATTTGAAAGGATGAAGTAAAACTATCACTATTTGCAGAAGACATGATACTATACCTAGAGAATCCTAAAGACTCTACCAGAAAACTGTTAGAGCTCATCCATGAATTTGGTAAAGTCACAGGATACAAAATTAATACCCAGAAATCGACGGCATTTCTATACACTCACAATGAAAGAGCAGAAAAAGAAATTAAGGAAGCAATCCTGTTTACCATTGCATCCAAAAGAATAAAATACCTAGGAGTAAACCTACCCAAAGAGACAAAAGACCTGAACTCTGAAAACTATAAGACACTGATGAAATAAGTCAAAGATGATACAAATAGATGGAAAGACACACCATGCTCGTGGATTGGGAGAGTTAATATTATCAACATGACTATACTACCTAAGGCAATCTACAGATTCAATGCAATCCCTATCCAATTACCAAGACATTCTTCACAGAACTCAAACAAAATAGTTTCAAGGTTGTGTGGAAGCACAAAAGACCCAGAATAGCCAAAGACATCCTGAAACAGAAAATGCAGCTGGAGGAATCAGGCTCCCGGACTTCAGACTCTACTACAAAGCAACAATCATCAAAACCGCATTGTACTGACACAAAGACAGAGATATAGATCCGTGGAACAGGACAGAAAGCCCAGAAGTCAACCCACGCACCTACAGCCAACTCATCTGTGACAAAGGAGGCAAGAAGATACAATGGAGAAAGGACAGCCTGTTCAATAAGTGGTGCTGGGAAAACTGGACAGCCACATGGAAAAGAATGAAATTAGAACACTCCCTAACACCATCCACAAAAATCAACTCCAAATGGACTAAAGACCTAGATATAAGACCAGACACCATAAAACTCTTAGAGGAAAACATAGGCCAAACACTCTCTGACATAAACGACAGCAACATCTTCTCAGGTCCACCTCTTAGAGTATTGACAACAAAAACAAAAACAAACAAATCGGACCTACTCAAACTGAAAAGTTTCTGCACAGCAAAGGAAACCCTAAACAAAACGAAAAGACAACCCACAGAATGGGAGAACATCTTTGCAAGTGAATCCACTGACAAGGGATTCATCTCCAAAATTTAGAAACACCTTCTGCAGCTACATACCAAAAAAAAAAAAAAAAAAAAAAAAAAAACCCATCAAAAAATGGCCAGAAGATCTAAACACACAATTCTCCAAAGAAGACATACAGACGGCCCAAAAACACATGAAAAGATGTTCAACATCACTCAGTATTAGAGACATGCAAATCAAAACCACTCTGAGGTTCCACCTTACACCAGCCAGAATGGCCATCATCCAAAAGTCTACAAACAATAAGTGCTGGAGAGGGTGTGGAGAAAAAGGAACCCTAGTGCACTGCTGGTGGGATTGTACATTGGTGCAACCACTGTGGAAAGCAGTATGGAGATTCCTCAGAAAACTAAAAATAGAACTACCATTTGATCCAGCCATCCCACTTCTGGGCATCTATCCAGAGAAAACCACGACTCGCAAAGACAGTTCATTGCAGCACTATTTGCAATAGCCAAGACATGGAAACAACCTAAATGTCCATCGACAGAGGAGTGGATCAAGAAGATGTGGTACATATACACAATGGAATGTGACTCGGCCTTTAAAAGGAGTGAAATACCGGCATGTTTAGCAACATGAATGGACCTAGAAACTATCATGCTTAGTGATGTCAGACATACAATGGGACACCAACATCCAATGCTTTCAATGACATGTGGATTCTGAAAAAAAGGACAGACTGAACTTCTTTGCAGAACCGATGCTGACTCACAGACATTGAAAAACCCATGGTCTCCAGAGGAGACAGTTTGTGGGTGGGGGTATGTTCTTGGGCTGTTGGTTGGAAATCCTGTGAAATCAGATTGTTATGATCATTATATAACTACAGTTGTGATAAATTTATTTGAGTAATAAAAAAAATTTGCATCCATTTTAATCTGCCAAAGCAGTTCAGAGTTCTTTTAATTTCACTGTAGATTTTATTGGCTCACAAATTATAACTACACTCTGATTTAATGTACTTTCCCTTGAAATCTTCTTGTGTGAATTTATGTTGCCATCTTTGCTTAACTCTATTTTATTTATCTGCTAGTAATGTAATACACTAATTTGTGAGATTTCCACTCTATTCTTTTTCTTACAAAATGTTATTTTTGAGATTTCTTAAGCTTTTAACTCTTGATCTCAGAGACTTGTAATAATATAACAAATTAAATTTGTTACAGTTTTTAAAAAAAATAAAAAAATAAAGAAACTAGCTGTCTTATCTATTTCAGGGATTTTGTGAAAGGTTTAATGAAGTGATAGAAAAAAATGCTTCAAAACATACAAAAGTACTATTGAAAGGAAAGGAAATACAATTACACGTTTCCTTTTATAGATTATAATTTTGTTACCTGTAACAGAGGAGGAGTGTTGTTGTAGTTTTCTTTGTAGAAGCTGTTGTCTCACATGTTGATCAACTTCAGTTTCTTCACATTCAGCCCCAGTGTGCTGAGCAGGAGGAAGGGGCAAAGTTGTATTCTGGGGCTGAGGGAGTACATTCCCCACAGATTTGCACTGAGAATCCCTGCGTTCTTCCAAACAGCCAGCTGGCTTATTCTCCCTTATCTTCTTTATCATGGTAACCCGGTCTCTAATGGACTTGGCAACAGCTTTGGAATCACTTTCATGGAAGAATCCTGACTTGACCTACAAACAAAATATAATAAGCAAACTGCATCTTTAACTTTTAAGATTTTAAGTTTTATTTTTTACTAGCATAGTTGTTTTCTGCCCCAAAATTCCAAATACTATTAAATAAGTTAACTTGTTTTTTTATTCCTTCTTACGGATGTACATAAATGCCAGAGCCTTTAGTCAGCATAAGGAAAACCGTGGCTCACTGGAAAGGAATCTGACTAGACTCCATGAGGAGACAAGTTTGAACCCTGGCCTTACTCAGTGGGTTAAGGATCTGGCATTGCCGTGAGCTGTAGTGTAGGTTGCAGATGCAGCTCAGATCTGGTGTTGCTGTGGCTGTGGTGTAGCCCAGCGGCTACAGCTCCGATTCACCCCTTTGCCTGGGAACCTCCGTATGCCGTGGGTGCAGCCCTAAAAAGACCAAAAAATTTTTTTCAAAAAGAAGAAAAACAATACTACTACCAAGCATTGCCAAAATAATTCTGGTTTTAAACAAAAACAAACAGCTAGTCTTATTATAGGTAATTTGTGATTGCCATTAAGTTTTGAGAAAGATTAAAGAGGTTTCCTCATTCAGCAACATTAAGTGCCTACAATGTGCCCAGTACTGGGCTCCAGAGACATATAGGTGCCTAAGCTGACCTTTGTCCTTATGCACACACAAGTTGGTGGTAAAAGTTGGATACAAACTTAAGTTAAAAGGAGATAGAGGTAGATGTGAGTTGCTGCAAAAGCCCTAAAGGAGCACAAGTTTCCCTGGCGGAATTAGAGAAAGTGTCACAGAGGAAGGTAAACTCTGACCTGGATTTAACTGAAATGAGGAACTTGCAGGCTATTGAGGGAGAGTTAGATGAAGTTTAAAAATCAATACTTTAGGCAGAGGAAGTATGCTCATAGCAAAATGCTACATCTTACTAGGCATTAGAAGAGTGAGAGAAGTTAAAGGCTTGGTGCCTGAAAGGAACAGGGCTGAGTAGCAGAGACTTGAGAAGTTCCCATGGTATATTATATCATTCTTAGTTCTACAATCTGCTTTATAAAGCATGACTCAGGGTTGCAGACTCAGGGAAATTTCATCATAGTTGAAAAATGATTAAAATTTTAGATGGAATCCATATATTTAATTTTACTCCCTCCCAAAGTTATGAGTTTTTAAGTCATAAATTCACAAAGAGAGAAAGAATAAAGGCAAAAGGAGTTTCTGTTGTGGCTCAGCGGAAATGAATCTGACTAGTAACCATGAGGATGCAGGTTCAATCCCTGGCCTCACTCACTGGGTTAAGAATCTGGCATTGCCGTGAGCTGTGGTGTAGGTTGCAGACGTGGCTGGGATCTGGCGTTGCTATGGCTGTGGTGTGGGCCAGCAGCTGCAACTCCAATTTGACCCCTAGCCTGGGAACCTCCATATGCTGAGGGTGCGGCTCTAAAAAGACAAAAAAAAAAAAAAAGAATAAAGGCAACAACAATAACAACAAACAATGTTTTTGGACATTTTGGGATATGGAAAACAGATAGGTAACTGACCTAGTAAACCTGAAAAAGGAGAACCAGGGAAAGCTGAGAATCACTCCCATTTATAGTGAAGAATACTCACAACACATAGAAGTGGCAGTACCAGGCACTTCCAGAACTGTGGAAAGTCAAAAGAGATGACTAAAATAAGGAAGACTAAGTGAAAGGGCTTTGAGAAGCAGTTAGATATTAGGTCCCTGTGCCCCTTCCTCCTTTCTACACCTTTGGGCTATGCTTTTTGCCTACATAAGAAGATTGGAATTTTGTTCTCTGGAGAAGGTAAAAGAGAGGATCTTTGAACTAAGGAACACTACACACAATTGAGGGTATGGCTACCATGTGGAAAACAAGAAGGTTAAATGACCATATGCATGCCTTCTTCCCCACTTGGCTACTAAAATATCAGTATCCAGATCCTTACCCTCCAGGTAGGACATTAAAAGATGTTTCTCTGGAGAATATGATCAATCCAAGAAGAAAGACCTACAAATATGTATGTCAAAGATTCCCTGATTATTGGCCCACCCACGCAGAGGTTAACAAGTCTGACACAGCAATCATACAACCCAATCAGCTTGTTAGTCCCTATTGTAGGCAAAATCATGGCCCCTCAAAGACATCCCATCCTAATCCTCAAACCTGAGAATATGTTAAGATATCACTCCCATTATTGAGCTATACACATTTGACCTTAATAGGGAAAGACCATCTGGGTGAGCCTTTTACCAGTTAGCGACACTAGAAGGATTCAACATGCCATTCCTGACTTTGAAGATGGAGTGGGGCATGTGAAAGGACTGAAGAACAGTTTCTAGGAGCTGAAAGTGACCCCTGGCTAATAGCCACCAAGGAAACAAAGACCTTTGTCTTATAACTGCATAGAAGTGAACTGTGTCAACAAACTAGTTTGAGCCTGAAAGGAGATTCTCTCCCAGAGCCTCCAGATAAGAGCTTAGTCCACTGACCTTGATTTCAGCCTGTGAGACTCTAAGCAGAGAATCCAGCAAAGCCTACCAGGCCTTCTGACCTACAGAATTGAAATAGAAGGGTGTTCTTTTGAGCCACTAAATCTGTGGTAACTTGCTGTACAGCAAAAGAAAACCAATACAGTCTCCTACTATTAATTATGAGCAGCCAGCCAAGAATAACCAGAAATATGAGAAAAGCCTCTAACAAGATGGAACACAAAACCAACCAAGAAGAAACAGCAACTTGAAGATACAGGGAGAGAAACATGTTGAAAACACTCTCTTCACTAAAATTACAGAGGTGTGGAATACCGCACACACAAAACAAAGAACAATATATGTTTACTCTAAAAAAAAAAAAAAAAAAGAAAAGAAGCAAACAGGAGCTCCCCTAGTGGCTCAGCAGAAACCAACCCAACTAATATCCATGAGGATATGGGTTTGGTCCCTAGCCTCGCTCAGTGGGTTAAGGATCTGGCATTGCCACTGCAGTGTAGGTCACAGACGTGGCTTGGATCCCACGTTGCTGTGGCTGTGGCACAGGCCAGTGGCTGCAGCTCTGATTTGACCCCTAGTCTGGGAATTTCCATATTCCACAGGTCTGGCATTAAAAAAAAAGATCAAAATAAAAAGACCAAAGAAATGAAAAGGAAATCTTGAAATTAAAAAGATAGTAGAAATGAAAAACCCAATGGAAGGTTTAGAAGATAAAGCTGATAATATTTTTCAGAAAGGAGAACAAAAGGATGGAAAATAGAAAAGATAAGAACACTGGAGAAACAGTCTAAGAGACCAAACATCCAAATAACAGCAGTTCCCAAAAGGGAAGACAAAGGGGAAAAACTCATCAATAAGATACATTAAGAAATTTCCCAGAAACTGAAGGATATAAGTCCACTGAGTATCCAACACAGCTGATGAAAACAAATCCGAAACAATGTACATGGTGAAATTTTAGAATACTGAGAAGATACTACAAGGTCCAGAGAGGAAAAAATGGATTGCATGCAAAAGATCCAGAAAACAGAGCATCTTTGTATTTCTCAATATTGATACTGAAAGTTAGAAAAGCAGGGAGCAATGACTCTAAATTTAATTGCCAGCATAAAATGACTTGGCCAGCCAAATAACTGATTAAATATGAAGACAGAAAAAAGACTTTTTTATACATGCAAGTCTCAGAGAATTTACCTTCTGTATATCCTTTCTTTTTTTCTTTTTTTTTGGGGGGGGGGGCGGTCTTTTTAGGGCCACACCTACAACATAAGGAAGTTCCCAGGCCAGGGGTCCAATCAGAGCTGCAGCTGCCCACAGCCACAGCAATGGCAGATCTGAGCCACATCTGTCACCTTCGCTGCAGCTGGCAGCAACACCAGATCCTTAACCTACTGAGTGAGGCCAGGGATTAAACCCCCATCCTCACAGAGACATCGTTGGGTCCTTAACCCATTGAGCCACAACGGGAACTCCTCATATTTCTTTTTAACTTGAGGACAGAACGCCCAGGTGAGCCTGGCTCAGAGTCTCAGTACTTGACTAATCTGACCACATGCTGCTGAAGCGCTTACACACCCTCCCTCCAAACACTGCACAGCCTGGATCGCGCATGGACATGCATTTCAACCAACAGAAGTTCTGCTGTCTTCTACTCTTGGGTCAGGGAGGGGTCATGGGGAGATGAGAAGTAGAAAAGACAGAGGGGCCCACTCCCATCAAACCATATTGTTACCGGACAACTAATTTTTCTGGTTCACACAGGCCCGCTGGTGTCCTGACTGTGGTGAGCTTTGTGTGTTTCCTTGGACTCAAGTGTGACCTCACTCACTGATTTCTCCAGACTCAGCTCTCATAAACTCACAGAGAGCCAGACTATGCCTGAGAGACTCTGTTCCACTTATCCCCTCCTGGGCAGCTATACCTAATAGTAACTTTAGTAACCAGCTAGGTATGTGCATGCCACTCAGGTTTTCAAAACAAAACAATAGAGTATTTAGGTAAACGGTAATGAAAAGCAAAGGAATGAGTAACACAAAAGTCAAAAGTCAGAGTAGATATTACCTGTGGTAATGAGGGAGGGGAATGCAAGTGGGAGGAGCATACAGGTGGCTTTTAAGATACCAACAGTGTTCTATTTCTTTTTTTTTTTTTTTTTTTTTTTTGTCTTTTGTCTTTTTGTTGTTGTTGTTGCTATTTCTTGGGCCGCTCCCACGGCATATGGAGGTTCCCAGGCTAGGGGTCTAATCGGAGCTGTAGCCACCGGCCTACGCCAGAGCCACAGCAACGCGGGATCTGAGCCGCGTCTGCAACCTACACCACAGCTCACGGCAACGCCGGATCATTAACCCACTGAGCAAGGGCAGGGACCGAACCCGCTACCTCATGGTTCCTAGTCGGATTCGTTAACCACTGCGCCACGACGGGAACTCCAGTGTTCTATTTCTTAACAAAAGTAGAGTTTGATTATTCCTTATACTGTACATGCAAATTTAATATACTCTGTTTTAGGAATATTCACAATAAAATAATAATTTCAATAAAGAAGAAGAGAAAATGAGAGGAAAGAAAGCAATGACAAGGAGAAAGGAATCAACCTTGATACTACAGGGGGAGTGGAGTATAGTGGTAGGATTCACTTACCATTTCATATGCTACTTCCTCAGGTGTATCCGTTTCTAAATTGAAACTGAATTCAATAGCTTCATTGTCCTTATGTTTGCCTTTCAATTTTTTAGGGTCTTCCACCCAGAGTCTTAAAGCCAGGGATGAATTTGAGTAATCATCTTCCTCAGCTAACTCCACCCTTAGTCCTGTATCCTCAGCAAAAAATGCATGGTTTAGTAGGTCCCTGATAGACAACCTAATAAACAAGTAAACAAAATACAAATAAATACTAAACACTAATAAACAAAATATAAATCTGTTATTTTGTCAAAGTAACAACCGTATTTTAAATTTTCTATTAAGCCATTAATCAGCCTTATTATAAAAGCCAAATCTTATATCCAACTTATTATTACCAAAGATGCAAAGAAATCCCAACTAACATGCATTTGTAGTGATCTTAATTAAGAATGCCATGGGTGAAGCTAATTTACTTCAGCAAAGTCGTACAGTTTTCTTAAAGTTCGAGTCCAAAGTATACCTATAATGGATACAACCCTAGCCTAATAATTGGGATTAAACATCTTTGAAGAGAAAAAAAGGACAGATATTCAAACGATTCTTTTAAAAGCTGGCATTTTAGTTTCTTTTCTTTGACCAACTTCTAAAATAGATCTATCATATCTAATCTATCTATATTACAGGCCAGGGAGAGCCAAAACTGATGTAACCCTCCTGAAAGTCCCTCCTGTACTACTTAAAACAGATAAAGCATATTGACAGCATGGTATCCTGTAAGATGAAGATTTTCAACCTTCTACATTTTTAGTGATCAAGAGACAAATATTTAACTTCGACAGTTTTTATAAAAAGAATGAGCTTGCTCAGACTAATTAGTCTTAAGACTAAGGTGAGATGTGTTTAAGAAGGTACAACCAAATGAAGCACTTGGCAACTCAATAAAAATTTTGCCTAGATATTTTCACTCTGGAATAATCTACTGCAATAGCAGTAGACAATACTATTCATTAAGTACTTATTACTGTTAGGTATTTTACATGCATTCATTTTTTTTTTCTTTTTATGGCTACACCTTGGCCAGCTGCATCTACTGCATATGGAAGTTCTTGGGCCAGGGGTCGAATTGAAGCTGCAGCTGAGGCCTATGTCACAGCCATGGCAATACCGGATCTAAGTTGCATCTGCAGCTTATGTCACAGCTTGCAGCAATGCCAGATCCTTAACCCACTGAGCAAGGCCAGGGATTGAAAACTGGCATTCTCACAGAGACAAGGTTGGGTCCTTAACCTGCTGAGCCACAACAAGAACTCCACATTCATTATCTTTTTAATCATCAAACTAATACTTATTTTGAGGAAACAGCCGAGTAACTGCTCAAGATCACACTGGCTAAATGTGAGTCCAGATTTGAATCTTACTCTGATGTGGAAGGCCGTTCTTTCCAAAACACTAATGTGCCTTGAACCCTTTTAAATATTCCAGTGTTCTTTGATAGCGTCATAACTAAAATGCTATGCAAACAATAAGAAACGAAACTAAAATGGCTACTTTAACACAGTAGTTTTAGCATAGGGTAAAAAAAAAGCATGCTAAATTCCTACAATTCAAAAATAACTATAAATAATTCAATTTTTTAAAATTGCAAAGGGACTTGAATAGACTTTTCTCCAAAGAAGATACACAAATGGCAAATAAGCACATGAAAAGATACTCAACAGTATTAGTCATTAGGGAAATGCAAATCAAAACCACAATGAGATACCACTTCATATCTATCAGACTGGCTATTATAAAAAAAATGGAAAATAACAAATGGTCCAACACACTGAGAAACTGGAACCATCATTCCTTGCTAGAGGGAATGCAAAATGAAGCAGCCACTGCAGAAAAAATTTAGAAGTTCTTCAAAAAATTAAACACAGCATTACAACATGATTCAGTAATTCTACTTGTAGGTATGTACCAAAAAGAACTTAAAGTAGGAAATCAAGAAGATATTCACTCACCAATGTTCATGCTGCATAATTCACAAGAGCCAAAAGGTAGAAATAATACAAGTGTCCATCAACAGGTGAATGGATAAACAAAATATGGGTACCATATATGTGTATATATGGTATACACACATATACACACAATGGAATAATATTCAGCCTTAAATATGAATGAAATTCTGAAACATGCTATAACATGGATCAACCTTGAAAACACTATGCTACAAAAAATAAGGCAGACACAAAATGACCAATACTGTATAATTCCACTTATATGACATACCTACACAGAGGTAGAAACAGACAGAGTGGAAAAGAGATTGCTAGGGGTTGAGGGGAAAGAGAGTGTGGAATTACTGTTTAATGGGCACAGGGTTTCTGTTTGGGATGATGATAAAGTTCTGGAAATAGTGGTGATGGTTTGTACAACAATGTAAATGTGCTTAAGGCCACTGAATTGCACACTTAAAAATGATTAAAATAGTAAATCTTAGGTTATGTATATTTTACCATAATTAAAATATATACACAGATAGATATAGCCTGTTAGTACAAACACTAAGAATGTTGTGTAATAAAGCTATAATTAAACAGGCTTTATCTTAGTGGTATTTTATATTCTCAGATATGCAACAGTAAGATCTAATAAAAAATGGGAAACAGGGAGTTCCCTTGTGGCGCAGTTGGATAAGGATCCAGTGTTGTCACTGCAGTGGCTTAGGTCGCCACTACAGTATGAGTTCTATCCCTGGTCCAGGAACTTCCACATGCTGTGGGCATCGCCAAAAAAAAAAAAAAAAAAATGGCCGCAATGTAGGAATCACCGAATAAAAACATTTTTTTAAAAATGGGGAACAGTCAGTGAAATGGTAGGAAATAATTTCTATAATTATCTATCATCTTTATTAACCATAATCAGTAATTAGGTAAAAATCAAAACATTAACCTACCAATTTAAGTCAGCAACTGTCCAAAGCTCAAATTAAAGGGAAAAGCTAAAACTAAAAGGAGCTGTCCATAAGAAAAACATGAATAGTGATACAAATAAATCTAGAACACTATTTCTTGAACAAAACTAGTCCTATCAGCTTTACCGTTTTCATGACACAGGGACATATGGACAAATAAAAAAAACATCTGGTGAGTTGATGATTAATTCTTTTAAACTATCATTAAAAAAACAATTCAAGTACTTATGTGAAGGTGACACTGCAAAAGCACTCTACTACCAACTGTCAGAAGCAAGTTTACCTGGGAGGGGGTCCGTTAACTGTTTAACTGATGGCTGAAGGTGCTGTGCTGAGGCTTGTCCAACACACATAGACAAACATAACCCAAGTGTCAGTTTAAGAAAAATTCAGCATATGATATCAAAGTCTATAAAATGGCAAACAAGATGCACCGATATACTTCACTCTAGACGGTATAATTTGGCTTCTACTCAAAGGTTATACCCAGCATGATTCAAAAGTCAGAAAAAGACACAGTGCAAGAGAAAAATTCATCCATCAGTTAAGTAATTTCAATACATATGCACCCACCTTTCAGATTTGTTTTGACGAATACATCCCTCGATGATTTCTTTCACTTCAGGATCAGTGACTTTATTGAAACTTGCTGGTTTTATACCCTGGAAGAAGAAAAATGGTTTCTAGTCACAAATTAAACAACTGAAAGCCCAAATATAACATGACACTTATTAAAAATGATTTTTTTTACCACTAAACCATATTTAAATTTTAAATGAGATAAATATATACATACAGTATAAGTTTTAACAACATTTTTGAAAAGGATTTTGTCATACCTCTACAAATTACAGTGAAAAGTTGTAAACATTCTAAATCTCCATGTTACATAAATTATATGATACACATATGCATGTATATGCTAACACACAAAAACTAAAAATATTCTCAAAGTAATTAATAAAGTGAATTCTCATACTGCAACATTAAGTAGGGGAAAAAAGAGAATCCCAAAATGTACATATAGTGTAACCCCAATTAGAAAGTTTTAGAATCAGAAAAATAAATATTAAAAACACTTTTAAAAATTCCAAATAAGGAATTTCCACTGTGGCACAGTGGGTTAATGATATGGCTTATTTGTGTGGAGGCACCGATTTAATCCCTGGCCCAGCACAGTGGGTTAAGGATCCAGTGTTGCTGCAGCTGTGGCTATAGCTTGGATTGGATGCCTGGCCAGGGAACTTTCATATGCCATAGGTGCAGCTGAAAAAGATAAAAAAAATAAAGAGGCAAATAAAACACCACTTGGAATTCTGGTAGTGGCTCAGAGGGTTAAGGACCTGAACTTGTTTCTGTGAGGGTGTGTGTTCAATCCCTGGTCTAGTTCAGTAGGTTAAGGATCTGGCATTGCCACAATCTGAGGCACTGGTTGCAGATGGTCTCAGACCCGGTTTTGCTGTGGCTGCGGCTTAACCCTGAAGCTACAGCTCTGATTCAACCCCTAACCTGGGACCTTCCATGTACTGCAGGTGTGGCCATAAAAAGAAAAATATACATATATTTCAAAGTCCTAGAATGGCTAGACACAATGAGCATTCAGTATATATGTACACACACATATATATATGAAAACTTCTGAGAAACCCGTATTATTTTTATCGTTAAGTGAGAAAAAAAAAAAACCATGTTCTTATAATGACTGTGCTAGGTACCTACTGCTTATTTTACATTCTATTACCCTTAACTTATGAGGTTTAGATTAAAAAAAATACAAGATCACTGCTATTATTTAATAGAAAATTCCAAATTAAGCAATAAGCAGAAAAGTGGAATAATTGTCATGGAATGAGGCCATCTAAGATCTACTTCTGGGTCTATCAGAGTACCTCACAGAATACAGAATCAGAAAGCCCAGTATCTATACTAAATAAATATGGTGAGATTAGGAATGAATTTGGACCTCAAATTCAAGAAGCTTTGGTATAAATGGAAATCTGAATTATGATTTATGGCTGGCATTTTTGTGATTTTAATATAAAAGAATAGGAATTCCCGTCACGGCCCAGCAGAAACGAATCTGACTAGTATCCATGAGGATGCAGGTTTGATCCCTGTCCTAGCTCAGTGGGTTAAGGATCCGGCGTTGCCATGAGCTATGGTGTAGGTCACAGACATGGCTCAGATATGGCGTTGCTGTGACTGTGGTATAAGCCAGTGGCTGCAACTCCAATTAGACCCCTAGCCTGGGAACCTCCATATGCTGTGGGTGTGGCCCTAAAAAAAGACAAACATATGTATATATATATATGAAGTCACCATTCAAAAATGTAGTTATATTGTTCTACTTAAAGAAAAAGCCCTCTTTTAGAGTTCCCTGGTGGCTCAGCAGGTTAAGGATTCAGTGTTGTCACTGATGTGGCTCGGGTTGCTGCTGTGGCACAGGTTTGATCCCTAAGCCTAGGAATTTCCACATCCCATGGGTGCAGTAAAAAAAAACAAGAAAAAAAGAAAAAGCCCTCTTTGACCTTTCCACTGATCCCTTACCCAGTTGCAGCCCTGGATAATTACTGCCTTTCTCTGTTCTAGGTGAAAATAATTGGGGAGCTGCAACTTACAAAATCAAGTACAGACTCTCTTCTATTTATAGTCATATAATATATGAGCCCTAACTAAAACGACATTATAGCCTTATTTCTCAGCTCTCTGTTACAGAAATTTTCAAACATACTCAAAAGTAGAGTTGTATAAGAAGTCCCACATGATCATCATCAGCTTCAACAACAAGCATCTTTTCTTAACCTCATTTCAGCTACTACTCCCACACCACTTTTATCCTGGAATATTTTAAAACAGATACTAGGCATCATGTCATTTCACCCATAAAGTCTCCTATTTCTATCTCTAACAGATACAATGTCATCATCCTACCTAAAATAATTACCATTAATTGCTTAATATCATGTAAAACCCAATCCATACTCAAATTTTCCAAATTTTGTCTAAACAATATTTTCTTATAGTTGGTCTATTCAAATTAGGATCCAAACAAGGTCCATATATTACATGTATAATACAGTGAAACTGGCTCATATTAGCTCACAAGAACCAACTATTACATTTTTAATGGAACGGAATTTTACAAATCAGTTTTTAATCACAGCCCTTTTTTTTTTTTTGGTCTTTTCAGAACCGCACCCACGACATATGGAGATTCCCAGGCTAGGGGTATAATCGGAGCTGTTGCCACCAGCCTATGCCACAGTCTCAGCAATGCCAGATCCTTAACCCACTGATCGAGGCCAGGGATGGAATCCGCAAACTCATGGTTCCTAGTCGGACTCATTTCCACTGTGCCATGACGGGAACTCCTAAACACGGCCATTTATAAAATGATTAGCCATTTATTAACTATTAGTATTTGTGTGAACTTAGGTGGGTCACAACTTCTGATTCTCAGTCTCATCATTTGTAAAGTGAAGATAGCACCACCTTATAGGGATATAAAGATGAAAGCTTGTGGCATACATTATGCATTTTAAAATGCTACCTATTAATGTATTACTTACCTGAAAATTTCTTGTGTGGCCTGTCTTGAGCCACCCAACTGAATATGAAGTAGAACTATTTTGAACAAACCTCTAACACTTTGCTTCTATCGCACTTGCATCCCTTACTATATTCCCATCCTCTTATTTTTATAGTTATTTGTGAATTTATTACTGCCCTACTAAAAACATAAAGCTCTTTGTGAGTAGCAAAAACTTCTTACTCATCTTTCAATACCTTTCAATTCCTAACACAAAAAAATACTCATAGCAGAGAATCAAATACTGTATCCATTGAATGCCATTTCATAATCAGGCTTTTAGAGCTAGAAGAAATCTTCAAAACCATTTAGCCAATCTCTATTATTTAGCTTTAGAAAATAAGATCCATCTAATAAATATCTAAAAATTCTTAACAAACAAATGTATACAGATGTTATATGTGTACATTTTCCCCCAAAGATACTAATATAGAGCCTTAGAGTATAGGTAAATAGCATAAACTAAAGCTTGTTTCATTACAACTAGGTTAAATTTAGCACTGTTATACAGAACTAAACCAAAATTAGGTTTGACTAAGTTGACTTCTAAATTGACCATGAAATGTGGCTCAGCAGTAATGAACCCAACTAGTATCCATGAGGACGCAGGTTCAATCCCTGGCCTCACTCAGTGGGTTAAGGATCTGGCATTGCTGTGGGCTGTGGTATATAGGTTGCAGATGCAGATCAGATCTGGCATTGCTGTGGTTGTGGTGTACGCCTGCAGCTGCGGCTCCAATTTGACCCCTAACCTGGGAACTTCCATGTCTCAGCTGTGGCCCTAAAAAGGCAAAAAAAAAAAAAAAAAAAGAATAAAGTTATACCTACGCTAGTCACTTTACGGTATATCTGAGCTGCATTCTGGCACTCAGAATAAGGATACTCCGAAGTAGCCATTTCCAGCATACACATTCCAAAAGCATAGACATCTACAGATTCATCGTAGTGCTCTTCATACATCTCAGGGGCCATAAACTCAGGAGTCCCTACAAAATACCACAACCACAATTTTATTGAAAATAAAAATGTATCTTTGCCACAAGGATCACCTGAGTTAATTTTTGCTCCCAAACGGAAATATATAAATATAAACTTAGCTGAATATTTGCTGTATCTATATAAAGCACTTAAGGAATTTCCTTAACTTTCTATACTAATAAAGTACAATCTGCAGTGCTTAAAATTAGGTAATGATTATCAAAATGTTTTTATTTCTAAGAGCAATAGTTTGCATCCATTAACCCCAAGCTCCCAATCCCTCCCAGTGGGGGGGGGGGGAGTGTGTTGGGGGAAATAACAATAAAAAATAAATTTAAATAAATGTTTGTATTTCTATCCTTTTTAAAGTTATTTAAAATTTTATAAATTAGTAAATCCTCCTTCTTAAGTCCTCAGAACCTTTCAATAATATTAAATATATCCCCAAAAGAAAGACACTAGGATATCTTCGAAATAAGTCAACATATAATAAATGTTTCAAAGCAAATTCATATTCTAGGCTAGGAATCAGCAAACTTCTTCAGAAAGAGCCAAACAGTAAATATTTCAGGCTTTGTAGTCCACATGGGCTCTGTCACAACTATTCAACTCTGATACTATAGTACAAAAGCAGCCATAGACAATATGTAAATGAGCAGGTGTGGCTACATTCCAACGAAATTTTATTTACAAATATAGGCAATGAAGCCAGATTTGGCCCATAGGCCATGGTTTGCTGATCCTTGTTCTAGACGTATACAATTTAAAAATCTCTTTACACAATAAACTATAAAATGTTAATCACCAATGACACTTTTAGCAAATGATGTGCGCATTAAGGTGGCTAGTCCTAGATCACCAATCTTCACAGATCCAGTGGGTCCCGTGATGAAAATATTGTCACACTTTAGATCCCGGTGAATAATAGGAGGAGTCCTAGTGTGCAAGAACTGCAACCCCTTTAAAATTTGCCTGCACCAGCTCCTTAAGACCTTTGGTTTCATGACTTTAAATCGTTTTAAGTACCTACACAAAGAAACAAAAGACCACATGTAAACAAATAAACTTAGCTTACTTATTGTATTAGCACATTAGGGTAAATCATAAAAGCTAGCTGATACTGTATGTATTATGATTACCATCACTGAGTTATTTTCTATTGCATGTTATGACAAAAAATTAAATCTAAATCATAATCTTTAGAGAAGACATCCTACTAAGTTTAACATTTTCAATTCAAAACAAGAGGGAAGTTCCCTGGTGGCTCAGCAGGTTAAGGGACTGGCGTTGTCACTGAAGCTCAGGTCGCAGCTATGGTACAGGTTTGATCCATGGCCCAGGAACTTCTGCATGCTGTGGGTACAGACGAAAGAAAGAAAAGAAAGAAAGAAAGAAAGAAAGAAGGAAGGAAGGAAGGAAGGAAGGAAGGAAGGAAGGAAGAAAGGAAAGAAAGAAAGAAAGAAAGAAAGAAAGAAAGAAGGAAGGAAGGAAGGAAGGAAGGAAGGAAGGAAGGAAGGAAAGAAGAAAAAAGAATCACAGTCACAGTGGCTTTTTGTGGAATGGCATCAAAATTTTAAAAAGAAAGTGTTCTCTACTTCCTAATAACTGTTTATATAGAGTCATCAGAGGGTTTACTATGTAAAGACTTAGTGCAAAGATACTAAGAAACAGAAAAAATATATCTCACATTTAACAGTTATAAATAAGTGATTATACCATCAAATGAAGTACTGCAGTCAGAAACAAAACAATAGACTATAATTACATAGTACTGCTCAATAGGCACGTGAACCTGCTATATTATATGATCTCTATAGTGATTTATAATATTGAAATTCTGTGATAACCCACAGAGTTCTCAACATTGTATTTTCTAACAAACTTCATTAACATCCTAATTTTTTAACCTGCCTTGAAACATAGTCACTAGATTCAAATTCTACAAAGCCATTAATCAAGTAGTGTTTAGTACTACCTTACAAATAACTTTTATGACTCCTGAAAATTACTTCCAAATAAAACTCTATTGGCACTATCAGGGCAACTTACGTCTTTAAGGTTCCTGATGTCATAAGTTCAGTCACTAGTACAATACATTTCTTTCCTTTTAATGTAGACTCCCAGGAATCATAAAATCGAACTATATTGGGATGTTGGAGACCCTTTAACATCTCTGCTTCTTCCTTGAACCTTTGCTGCTCAGCTTTGGTTAATTTCCGGTCCTGAAATGAAAAATCAAGTTGCAAATTAAAGCCTAGAAATTCTCTTGCACATGTCTAACACCACTCAAATGAGTGCTTTATTTCCATTGTATTAATGTATGTTCATATGTATGTATTTTCACCTGTCAATTCTTTCATCAGGACCTATATAATCAGTGATATTCTTTGTTAGGTAATTACTTTGACTCCTCTCATACAGCAAAATGCAGCAGTTGTTACATTTCATAAATACACCTGTTATGAATCCACCTGCATAATAAATCAATGCCTTGAGAAATAATATCCTTAATATTAACTGAACTTTTGTGATAATCATTTCACAATACATACATATATCAAATCATTATGTTGTATACCTTAAAATTATACATTGTTCTGTATAAGTTTGAGATATGTCAGTTATATCTCATTAAACTGGAAAAATAAATAAAATTTCCTTTGCTGGAAATGAAAAACAGTATCTAAAAATGAGAAAAAGAAATAAACAAAACAGATAATAAGAAAGATTTCCTAAGAAATCTCTGAATTTCCACATTTAAAGGATCTATAATATCAGGGCAGGAATAATGTTAGACAGCTAAATGTTAGAATTTATTGTGTCTAAAAATAAATAATAATTTATTCTGTCTAAAATTTTATCATGGGGCTAGTGTCCCTAACCCCCATGTTGTTCAAAAGTCAACTGTAATGCAAAAAGAAGAGTCTGGAATTAAAATTCCAGGTTACTTCATTAAAATCTAATAGAGAAGAGAATAAAAACAATTTCTGTCTTCTGCAAGGGGGAGCAGGAAAGAAAGGAATGACAGAACTATTTTAAGTTTTGATGTTGATAGGAAAATAATCAAATATGCTAGTTAAAAATTTAGGTACAGTTTCCATTACAAGATGGTTGGCAACATATTACATTACTTCCCCTCTGAGACAGGATGAAGATGGCGGGATAGAAGGACTGCAGCTCACCTTCTCTCATAAAAACAACAAAATTACAACCAAATGTCAAACAACCTCCAACCAAATGGACTGGAAACTTTCAAAAAAGATATCCTACTCCAGAAGACAAAGAGGAGGTCATATCAAGATGGTAGGAGGGGCGATTAGGCAATATAAGAAACCCCATACCCACTGGATGGGCAGCACAAAGACTGGAAAGTAACTGTATCACGGAGACTCACCTACAGGAGAGCTCTGAGCCCCACATCAGGTCCCCAAGCCTGGGGATCTGGCATTGAGAGAAAGAGCCCCCAGATCATCTGGCATCGAGGGCCAGGGGGCTTGTGTGCAGAAGTTCTGTGGGACTGGGGGAGATGGAGACCCCATTCTTGAAAGGCTTGAACAGGCATTCATGTGCACTGGGTCACAGAGGAAAGCACAGGCTCCATAGGAATCTGGGTCAGACATGACTGCAGTTCTTAGAGGATAGCCTGGGAAAACAGGGGGAGACTGGGTAGCATTGTGGGGGAGGGACATTGGAAGAAAAGATCTCAGGACTGTTCATTTGTGTGTGTTCCTCTAGAGGTGGCCATTTTGGAAAAAATCTAGCCCCACTCACCAGCGCTCAGAAGCCCCAGGCCAAACAGTAATCCAGGTGGGATCAGAGACCCACCCATCAGTAAATAAACTGCCTAAAGATGCTCCCCCGACCCCCCGCAGCCACACAGCCACAGCCACACAGCTGCCTCTAATTTCACCACAGACAAAGCCCCCCACCCACCAGAGGGATAAGAATCATCTCCACCTACCAGTGGGCAGGAACCAGTCCCTCCCATCAGGAAGCCTACAACAAGGCCTGTGCCAACTTCAGCCACAAGGGGGGCAGACACCAGAAGTAAGAGAGGCTACAACTCTATTATTTGTAAAAAGGTCACCACACCAAAAACCTATAAAAATGAAAAGGTAGAGAACTATAACTCAGATAAGGGAGAAAAAAAAAAAAAAACAGAAAAACAGGTAAGTGATCTGGAGATTATCAGCCTCCAGGAAAAAGACTTTATAGACTGTTGATGCTGAAGATGATGCAAGACATTGGAAATAAATGGGAGGCAAAGACTGATAATTTACAGCAAAATCTGAGCAAAGAAATACAAGATTTAGAATTTAAGCAAATAGAGATGCAAAATACAATAGCGGAAATAAAAAATTCATTAGAACAACCAACAGCAGAATACAGGAGACAGAAGAAAGAATAAGTAAGGTGGAGGACAGACTAGAGAAATCACTGAATGGAACAGAACCCCCTTCGTTGAAAAGAAATGAAGAGAGTCTCAGAGAAAGAACTCTAGGACAACAATAAACACACCAAGATCCATATTATAGGGGTGCCAGAAGGAGAAGAGAGAGAGAAGGGGACAGAAAACATATTCCAAGAGATAATAGCCAAAAACATCCCTAACATGGAAAGGAACCACTCACTCAAATACAGGAAGCACAACGAGTACTACATAAAATAAACCCAAGGAGGAATACACTCAGACACATATTAATGAAACTGACCAAAATTAAAGACAAAGTACTGAAAGCAGCTAGGGAAAAGAAACAAGTAACATACAAGGGAACCCTGATAAGGTTATCCTGGCAGATTTTTCAGCAGAAACTCTGCAGGCCAGAAGGGAGTGGCATGATATACTTAACATGATGAAAGGAAAAAACCTCCAACCAAGATGACTTTACCCAGCAAGGCTCTCATTCAGATTTGAAGCAGAAATCAAAAGCTTCACAGATAAGCAATGGCTAAGAGAATTTAGCAACACTAAACCAGCTTTACAACAAACACTAAAGAAACTTCTCTAGGCAGAAAATAAAAGGTCACAACTAAAAACAAAAATACTATAAATGACAAGGATCACCAGTAAAGGTATATCTACAGTAAATGTAGGAAATCATCCAAACATAAATATGCTATCAAAATCAGAAATCATGAGAAGAGGAGGGTACGAATGCAGGACACTACAGATGAACTTGCAATTAAAGACCAACAACTTAAAACAATCTCACATATATACAGACATAACAAAACTTCAGGGCAACTGCAAAGCAAAAATCTACAACAGATACACACACAGATAAGAAAAATCAACTCAAATACAACAGTAAAGAGAGTCATCAGGCCACAAGAGGAGAGAACAAGAGAGGAAGGGAAGAAAAAAGAGCAATAAAAACAAATCCAAAACAGTTAGTAAAATGGCAATAAGGACATACATAGCAATAATTACCCTAATTGTTAATGGACTAAACGCCCCAACCAAAAGACACAGACTGGCTGAATCGATACAAAAACAAGACCCATATATATATGCTGTCTTCAAGAGACCCACTTCACTTCTAGGGACACACACAAATTGAAAGTGAGAGGATGGAAGGACATAGTCCAGGCAAACGGGGATCAAAAGAAAGCTGGAGTAGCAATACTCATAACAGACAAAATAGACCTTAAATTGAAGAATATTTTAAGAGACAAGGAAGTCATTACATAATGATCAAAGGATCAATCCAAGAAGAAGATAGAGCAATTTTAAATATCTACGCACCCAACGTAGAGTCACCACAATATATAAGGCAACTGCTAACAACCTTAAAAGGAGAAATCAACAATAACACAATCATAGTGGGGGACTTTAACACCCCACTTACAGAAATGGACAGATCAACCAGACAGAAATTCAATAAGGAAACACAGGCCCTGAATGATGCATTAGACCTGATGGACTTAAAAGATATTTATAGGACATTCCATCCAAAAGCAACAGAATACACATTCGTCTCAAGTGCACATGGAACATTCTCTAAGATTCATCACATCCTGGGCTACAAATCCATCCTCGGTAACTTTAAGAAAATTGAAATCATACCAAGCATCTTTTCCGACCACAATGCTATATGACGGGAAATCAACAACAAGAAGAAAACTGCAAAAAACACAAACACATGGAGACTAAACAACATTCCACTAAACAACCAATGGATCACTGAAGAAATCAAAGAGGAAATTAAAAAATACCTAGCAGCAAAAGACAACAAAGATACCACACTCCAAAACCTATGGGATACAGCAAAAGCCGTTCTAAGAGGAGAGTTTATAGCAATACAAGCCCACCTCAGAAACAAGAAAAAGCTCAAATAAACAAGCTAACTTTACATCTAAAGCAGCTCGAGAGAGAACAGACAAGACTTAAAGTTAGCATAAGGAAAGAAATCATAAAGATTAGAGCAGGAATAAATGAAATAGAAACGAAGAGAACCATAGAAAAGATCACTGAAATGAAAAGCTGGTTCTTTGAAAGGATCAACAAAACTGATAAACCCTTATCTAGACTTCTCAAGCAAAAAAGAGAGAGGACTCAAATCAATAAAATTAGAAATGAAAAAGGAGAAGTAACAATGGACATCACAGAAATACAAAGGATCATAGAAGACTACTCTATGCAACTATATGCCAATAAAACGGAAAACCTAGAAGAAATGGACAAATTCTTAGAAAGGTACAATCTTCCAAGACTAAACCACGATGAAATAGAAAAGATGAAGAGACCAATCATAAGTCCTGAAATTGAAACTGTGACTAAAGGAGTTCCCGTCGTGGCGCAGTGGTTAACAAATCCGAATAGGAACCATGAGGTTGTGGGTTCGATCCCTGCCCTTGCTCAGTGGGTTAACAATCCGGCGTTGCCGTGAGCTGTGGTGTAGGTTGCAGACGTGGCTCGGATCCCGCGTTGCTGTGGCTCTGGCGTAGGCCGGTGGCTACAGCTCCGATTCAACCCCTAGCCTGGGAACCTCCATATGCCGCGGGAGCGGCCCAAGAAATAGCAACAATAACAACAACAACAACAACAACAACAACAAAAAGATAAAAGACAAAAAAAAAAGAAACTGTGACTAAAAAACTTCCAATAAAATAATTCCCCTCCCTTTCTAAACCCCACCAAAATGACAAACAAAATATACAAATAAATCAACAGTAGTGCTGTAAATACAAGAAAGGTTCAAATGAAAGATTTGTTGAAGATTAAAATATATGCCCTGATAGAATATATTTTTATGAAACTCAAGAGAGTAGAAAAAATGGCAACTTGATAAAAGGAAGACTTCCATTAAAGAGTTTTGGGTATTTTTTTTTCATTTTCGAGGGAGGGTTTTGGCACACCTGTGGCATATGGAAGTTCCCAGGCCAGGGATCGAATCCAAGCCGCAGTTACAACCTATGCCATATGTATGGCAACACTGGATCCTTAACCCACTGACCCAGGCCGGGCACTGAACCTGCACTGCCACAGAGACAACACTGGATCCTTAACCTGCTGTACCACTAAAGAGGTTTGTTTTGTTTTTTGTTTTGTTTTGTTTTTTTAAAGACTTCATAATAGCCCTATTTAAGCATCATACCAGAGCTCTGGGAATTTCATTTTACTTTATTCACATTATTCCTTGAGGTATGTGAAGAAATATGTAAAAGGATAGTTGCAGCATGGTTTGTAATTGTGAAAAATTAGAAGCAATCGAAATGTCAATAATAAAGTTTATTACGTGCTAAGCACTGTCCTAAAACTTTTTTGTATATTAAGACATTTAGCCCCTACAACAACCCTTTGACAGTGCCATTTTGCACATAAAGAAACTGAGGTTAAGATAGTTAGGTAACCTATCCAGGATCAAATAGGTCACAGTATTATCAACTTTGTCATAAATTAAATGAATGAGATTGATCTATATGTGCTAATGTGAATAGATCTCTGAGACCTACTGTTGAGTGAAAAAAAGCAATTCGAAAGAAATCTATAATATGACACTTTGTACATAAAAGAACCATCCTGACCAATGCTATGCCTTCTAGTATATATCTAAATGCACAAGAAATTTGGTCGTGATGATCGTTGTACAACTATAAATATAATAACATTCATTGACTAATAAAAATTTTTTAAATTAAAAAAATAAATGCACGGGAAAAGGACTAAACAGATACACAAATGAGTAACTGCAGTTATATCTGGAAAACTAGGAGAAGACTGCCATGGAAGAGTCTTTTCCTTAGATAAGGACCATTTTGTATACCCCAAAGTCACTCAGCAATATCTTTTACTTTATTAAGTATCTCTTATGTGAATAGCTATACTGTAGTCTCCCAAGACTTTATTTTTCACATTTAACTTTTTAATCCATTTGGAATTCATTTCTGTACATGCAGTATTTTCATCTAGATTGTTAATCAGTTTTGCTAGAACCACTTAAACTATTCTTTCTCACTGACTTGAATGTTTGTTATATAGTAAGTTTCCAGCTACAATGGGTTCTGCTTTCTTCCACCAATCTGTCTATTCCTATGGCAATGACTTTCAGAACGATTAATAATAATAATAATAATGACAAGTCACTTTCCTGTTCTTCATTATTTTCTAGGCTTTTAAATCTATTTATATTCCATAAAAACATTAAGATAATTTTTCCAATTAAATTAAAAAGGAATATCCTGTAATCTTAATTGGACACATACTCACATACACACACACATATTTGGCTGAAACTGGCATCTAAAAACCATCTAAGAATATGGCTTTCCATTTGTCCAGCGTTTCAGTAAGACTTTTTTATGCGGGGGCGGGGGGGGGGAGAAAGAGTTGATATTCTCTCAGCTTCTTTTTTCCTAAGCCACATTTTTAATTTTAAAATTTACATTTTAGTAAAAGTGATCCTTCTTGGTATACAGTTCCATGAAGATTCAACAAATGCATAAAGTCATGTAACCACTACCACAATTAAAATACAGAATAGTTTCATTGCTCCCTCCAAAAAACTTCCTTGCATCATCCCTTTACAGTAAAACTCTCTCCTCACACTTCAATTCTGGAAACCACTGATCTATTTATCATTCCTATAATTCCATTTTTTCTAGAAAGACTTATAAATGAGAAGTATATATAGCCTTTTGAATCTGGCATCTTTCACTTAGCATAATGTCTTCTAAATTGAACCTTATTGTTGCATATATCAATAGTTTGTTGCCGTTATTTGTTGTATAGTATTCTACCTATGAATGCACCACAGTCTGCTTATCCATTCCCCATTTAGAACAGCTGGGAGGCTTCCGGTTTTGAGTGATTACAAGCTACTATAAACATTCATGTACAGGTCTTTGTGTGAACATGCATTTTGTTGAGTAACTATCTTATGTGGGATTGATGGGTCCTAAGGTAAATATACCTTTATAAGAAAATGACAACAAATATATGAGCACTTCTCTGTATTCATCACCCTCACCAGGAGAAGGTAATGTCTGGTGGTTTTTTTGGTTTGGTTGGTTTTTAGCCATTCTCATATTTGTACTGGGGTATCAGATTATGGTTTTAATTTTCTTTTCCCTAGCAATTAATGATTTTAAGCAACTTTTCATGTACTTACCTGCCATATGTCTGTCTTCTTTGGTGAAATGTCTTTTCAAATGTTTACACCATTTTATTTACTTAGTCTTTTTGGGGCCACACCCACAGCATATGGAGGTTCCCAGGCTAGGGGTCAAATTGGAGCTGTAGTTGCCAGCCTACACCCCAGCCACAGCAACACAGGATCCGAGCTGCGTCTGCAACCTATGCCACAGCTCACAGCAACACCAGATCCTTAACCCACTGAGGGAGGCTAGGGATCGAATTTGTGCCCTCATGGATACTAGTCCGTTTCATTAACCACTGAGCCAGGATGGCAACTCCTTTAGCCCATTTTTAAATTGGACTGTTTTATATCTTGTTGAGTTTTTGAGAGTTCTTAACAGATTCAGATACAAGTCCTCTGTCACATATGTGATTTAAAAATATACTCTGCCAGTCTGTGCACTGTCTTTTCATTCTCTTAATAGTGTCTTTCATAGAGCAAAAATTTTCATTTTAAGTCAATTTATTGTTTTTTCTTTTATGGACAATCTTTCATTGTTATATTCAAGAACTTTTTGCTTAACCAAAATTCAAAAAGATTTTCTCACATGTAACACTTCACTAAGTTTTACAGTTTTTTTTTTTTTTTTTTTTTTTTTTTTTTTTTTTTTTTTTTTTTGTCTTTCTTCCATTTCTTGGGCTGCTTCCGCGGCATATGGAGGTTCCCAGGCTAGGGGTCCAATCGGAGCTATAGCTGCCAGCCTACGCCAGAGCCACAGCAATGCGGGATCCGAGCCACGTCTGCGACCTACACCACAGCTCACGGCAACGCCGGATCGTTAACCCACTGAGCAAGGGCAGGGATCGAACCCACAACCTCATGGTTCCTAGTCGGATTCGTTAACCACTGCACCACGACGGGAACTCCGTTTTACAGTTTTATGTTTTACTTTTAGGTCTATGATTTATTTTGAGTTAAATTTTGTATAACATGTAAGAGTTAGGTCGAGGTTCATTTTTTTGAATATGTATGTCCAATTGTTCCAGCACCTTATGTCGAAAAGACCACCCTTTCTATGCTGAATTGCCATTTTTCTTTCTAAAATCAATTGACCATATCTGTTTGGGTCTATTTCTGAACTCTATTCTGTTTCATTGATCTGTGCGTCTACCTTTTTGCCAACACCATACGTCTTAATTACAATACCTTTAGAGAAAGTCTACCCTAAATCAGTTAACATGAATTCTTCAAACGTGTTCTACTTTTATCAAAATTATTTTAGTTCTTCTAGTACTCTGCCTTTCCATATTAGTTTCATAGTCAGTTTGTCAACATCTAAAATAAATTCTGCTGGGATTGTGATATAATTGTTCTGAATTTCTAGGTCATATGGAAAGAACAGACATCTTACCCAGTGAGTCCTCCAACCAACCAATCATAGATCTTCTTTGATTTGTTTTACCACTGTTTTTTAGTTTTCAGCATACAGATTCTGCACATACTTTGTTATATTTCTACTTATTTCTTTTTTCGTGCTATTGTAAATGGTACTTTTTAAATTGCAATATCCAATTATTTCTAGTTTTCAGCATACAGATTCTGCACATACTTTGTTATATTTCTACTTATTTCTTTTTTCGTGCTATTGTAAATGGTACTTTTTAAATTGCAATATCCAATTATTTCCTACCATAGAGAGATATAATTGGGTTTTTTTATATGAACCTTGTATCCTGCAACCTTTTTAAAATCACTTATTAGTCCCTGGAACTTTTTTAGACTCCTTTAGACTTTCTGTGTAGATACTCATGATATCTGTTAGTAAAGACAATTTTATTTCTTCCTTTCCAATCTGCATTCCTTTTATTTCTTTATCATCCCTCATTTCATTGGCTAGAATTTCAAGTACCATGATGTTAATTAAAAGCATCATATTGGAAGTGTTGAGAGCAGACACACTTGCCTTGTTAGAAAAAAAGCATTCAGTCTTTCACCATTAAATATGATGTAAGTTGTTTTAAGCAAATCTAAGAGTTGTTGGGTTCTTTTCCTCTTTCAGCCACACATGCAGCATGTGGAAGTTCCCAGGTCAGGGATTGAATCTGGGCTGCAGCTGCAACCTATGCCACTTAACCACTATTCTGGGCTGTGGCTGGAACCCATGCTGCCACAAGGACAATGCCAGATCCTTAACCTGCTGCATCACAGAGGGAAATCCAGTTTTATTTTTAAAATAAATGACCTTTATCAAGCTAAGGAGGTTCCCTTCCACAGCAAGTTTGCTGGGTTTTTTTTTTTTTATCATGAATGGATGTTGAATTTCTTCAAATGTTTATCCTGCATCTATTGAAATTATGTTCTTTCCTCTACAGACTGTTAATATGTCAAATTACATTGATTTTCAAGTGGTGAAAAATCCTTTACCCTTGGGAAAACATCACATGGGATAAATGACAAATGTAAACTAGGCATAAAATTACTATGTGAGACATTTCTGATAAAATCCAGAATACTTTTTTGCACTGTAAAAAACATTTCCACAAGACTTGTATTTACATGGGGGGGGAGTAAGCATTCACATATATTTTAATTAAATGATTAATCTTAAAGGTAAAATGATGGATTTTCACTGCAGAACCACATTGGATCTACCAGGCATCCCACCCCTTCCAAAGATTCGGAAATCTTTCCTTTCTACAGAATAAACATAATATGATGTTTCCCCCTGTTCTAGCTTTTTGAGCTAAGGCTAAAAAGATGACACATTCTGTAGCTCCCTATGCAAAGCAGGCCAAAGAGAAAGAGAGGGGAAAAAATTAAAATTAATGATAAGGATGGAGTTCCCATCATGGAGCAGCAGAAACGAATCTGACTAGGAATCATGAGGTGGAGGGTTCGATTCCTGGCCTCGCTCAGTGGGTTAAGGTTCCAGTGTTGCTGTGAGCAGTGGTGTAGGTTGCAGATGCAGCTAGGATCTGGTGTTGCTGTGGCTTTGGGGTAGGCTAGCAGCTGTAGCTTCAATTCGACCCCTAGCCTGGGAACCTCCATATGCCGCAGGTGCAGCCCTAAAATGCAAATAAAACAATAAATAAACAAAAGTTAATGAAGAGGAGTTTCTTGGTGGCCTAGTGGGTTAAGGACCTGGCATTGTCACTGCTATGGCTTAGGTCACCACTGTGACACAATTTCAATCCCTGGCCCAGGAACTTCCACAAGTCACAGATGGGGCCAAAAAAAAAACAAAGAAAATAATAATACTAACGATAAGAAAATCTCCCCTGCTGTATTACCAGGAGTGGGTTGAAAACAATACTCAGTGCTTGGAACTGTGGTCATGACAAGCTATAAAACTTAATCTTAGTCAATGATATCAATCTGAAGTTGTATCACTGGTGAGCTGAAATAAAATGCTAAACTTGAGGGAAAAAAAAGGTAAAATTCCACAGTCATCATATGTTACTCTTTTAATATATTCCTGGTGACAAAGGAGGCAAGAATATACAATGGAGAAAAGACAACCCTTCAGTAAGTGGTGCTGGGAAAACCGGACAGCCACATGTAAAAGAATGAAATTAGAACACTCCCTAACACTGAGCCTGTCCACTTCAGATACCTCAGTAGTTCTCTCCTGCTTTACCAACTTGGCCTTCCAAGTTCCTCCCTTGGCAAACCTAAAGTTTGGTGCTAATACCTGGGAGGGAAAGGCAAGGGGACAGTAAGCTGGTTATTGGTGCCCCAAACCCCTGGGTTTGGTGGCTGGAGAGCAAAAGGCAGCCAAAGCACCCTGGGCTACCTCCGGTTCCCACCCAGATTTGGAACCCTGATTTAAGCACCTTCCTGCCAACCCTCTGGAGCCCAGCCAGGGAGCAACATGAACTGGGAACTTCACCTTTCAATTACTGACTCTGCATCCAACACTGGCCTCTTAATTCTTGGGTATCGTGCTGTGAGAAAACACAGTCACGAGGAGAGGCCTCCTGGATGCTGTGGTTGACTGCTCCAGCTGACGTTCCAGTCTGCTAGCAACATGAATAATCCACATTGAGTGAACAGACCAGGAGCTGCTGCAACGTCCCCTCAGCCATCCTCCACCTCTGATTGGGGGCTGTAAAGTCCAGACGGCACCTCCCTCACTGCCATCCCAACCCAGCTTGGATCTAAACCCGATGCCGACTTGGCAGAAGGGAAAACAATTGACCAGTTGCAAAACTGTATCTAACAGGAAAAAAAAAAACAACAAAATTCACAACTAAAGGCTGAGCAATCTTCAACCAAATGGACTGGAAACCTTAAAAAAAGATATCCTACTCCAGAAGACAAAGAGGAGGACACATCAAGAGGTAGGAGGGGCGATTTCACAAATTGAACAATGCCATACCGCCTGGGTGGGAAGCCCCACAGACTGGAAACTAACTGGTTCACAGAGACTCACCTACAGGAGTCAGAGTTCTGAGCCCCACATCAAACTCCCACCTGTGGGGATCTGGCACTGGGAGAAAGAGCCCCCAGAGCATCTGGCATTGAAGGCCAGTGGGGCTTGTATGCAGGAACTCAACGGGACTGGAGGAAATGGAGACCCCATTCTCAAAAGGTGAACACAGTCTTTCACGTGCACTGGGTCCCAGGGCAAAGCAAAGTCTCCATAGGAAATCTGGGTCAAACCTGACTGCAGTTCTTGGAGGACATCCTGAGAAAACAGGGGTGAATGTAGCTTGTTGTGAGGGAAGGACATTGGAAGGAAAGCTCTTGGGAATATTCAGCAGCATGCCTTTCTCTGGAGGTGGCCATCTCGGGAAAATCTGGCCCCACCCATCAGTCAGAGCTGAGAAGCCCCCTAGGGCAAACAACAATCCAGGAGGGATCACAGCCCTGCCCCAAAGTAAAGGGCTACCTAAAGACCCCTCAGGCACACAGCTGCCTCTAATCCCATCCAGAGACTAAGCCCCACCCACCAGTGGGCAGGCATCAGCCCCTCCATCAGGAAGCCTACAGCAAGCCCCCATAGCCACTTCAGCCACAAGGGGGGCAGACACCAGAAGAAAGAGAGGCTACAACTCTATTATCTGTAAAAAGGTCACCACACCAAAAACCTATAAAAATGAAAAGACAGAGAACTATAACTCAGATGAGGGAGAAAGGGAAAACCCCAGAAAACCAGCTAAGCAATGAGGAGATTCTCAGCCTCCAGGAAAAAGATTTTAGCCTGTTGATGCTGAAGATGATGCAAGACATTGGAAATAAACTGGAGGCAAAGATGGATACCTTACAGGACACACTGACCAAAGAGATACAAGATATAAAACTTAAACAAGAAGAGATGCAAAATACAATAACTGAAATAAAAAATTCACTAGAAGCAGCTAACAGCAAAAGACAGGAGGCAGAAGAACGAATAAGTGAGGTGGAGGACGTATTAGTGGAAATTACAGATGCGGAACAGAAAGGTGAAAAAAGATTGAAAACAAATGAAGAGAGTCTCAGAGAACTCTGGGACAACGTTAAACGTGCCAACATCCGTATTCCACGGGTGCCAGAAGGAGAAAAGAGAGAGGACAGAAAAAAATATTCCAAGATATAATACCCCAAAACATCCCTAACATGGGAAAGGAATCACTCACTCAAACCCAGGAAGCACAACGAGTACCATATAAAATAAACCCAAGGAGGAATACACCGAGACACATATTATTCAAACTGACCAAAATTAAAGACAGAGAAAATCTTGAAAGCAGCTACAGAAAAGAAACAAATCACATACAAGGGAACCCAAATAAGGTTATCAATCGATTTTTCTGCAGAAACTCTGCAGGCCAGAAGGGAGTGGCATGATATACTTCACATGATGAAAGGAAAAAACCTCCAACCAAGATGACTTTACCCAGCAAGGCTCTCATTCAGATTTGAAGGAGACATCAAAACCTTCACAGATAAGCAAAAGTTGAGAGAATTCAGCAGCACTAAACTAGCCTTACAACAAAATACTAAAGGAACTTCTCTAGGCAGAAAAGAAAAGACAGCAACAGGAAACAAAAACACCACAAATGACAAGGATCACCAGTAAAGGTATATCTACAGTAAGGATACGAAATCAACCATGCACAATTACCCCACCAAAATCAGAAATCATGAGACGAGGTGGGTACGAATGCAGGACACTACAGATGAACTTGCAATTAAGAGAACAACAACTTAAAACAATCTCCTAGACATATAGACTCGTATCAAAACTTCAGAATAACTGCAAACCAAAAATCCACAATTGATACACAAAGAAAAATCAAATCAAATACAACACGAAAGACAGTAATTAAACCACAAGAGGAGAGAACAAGAGAAGAAGGGAAGAATAAAGAGCAAGAAAAACAAATCCAAAGCAATTAATAAAATGGCAATAAGGACATACATAGCAATAATTACCTTAAATGTGAATGGACTAAACGCCCCAACCAAAAGACACAGACTGGCTGAATCGATACAAAAACAAGACCCATATATATATGCTGTCTTCAAGAGACCCACTTCACTTCTAGGGACACACACAAATTGAAAGTGAGAGGATGGAAGGACATAGTCCAGGCAAACGGGGATCAAAAGAAAGCTGGAGTAGCAATACTCATAACAGACAAAATAGACCTTAAATTGAAGAATATTTTAAGAGACAAGGAAGTCATTACATAATGATCAAAGGATCAATCCAAGAAGAAGATAGAGCAATTTTAAATATCTACGCACCCAACGTAGAGTCACCACAATATATAAGGCAACTGCTAACAACCTTAAAAGGAGAAATCAACAATAACACAATCATAGTGGGGGACTTTAACACCCCACTTACAGAAATGGACAGATCAACCAGACAGAAATTCAATAAGGAAACACAGGCCCTGAATGATGCATTAGACCTGATGGACTTAAAAGATATTTATAGGACATTCCATCCAAAAGCAACAGAATACACATTCGTCTCAAGTGCACATGGAACATTCTCTAAGATTCATCACATCCTGGGCTACAAATCCATCCTCGGTAACTTTAAGAAAATTGAAATCATACCAAGCATCTTTTCCGACCACAATGCTATATGACGGGAAATCAACAACAAGAAGAAAACTGCAAAAAACACAAACACATGGAGACTAAACAACATTCCACTAAACAACCAATGGATCACTGAAGAAATCAAAGAGGAAATTAAAAAATACCTAGCAGCAAAAGACAACAAAGATACCACACTCCAAAACCTATGGGATACAGCAAAAGCCGTTCTAAGAGGAGAGTTTATAGCAATACAAGCCCACCTCGGAAACAAGAAAAAGCTCAAATAAACAAGCTAACTTTACATCTAAAGTAGCTTGAGAGAGAAAAACAGACAAGACCTAAAGGTAGTAGAAGGAAAGAAATCATAAAGATCCGAGCAGAAGTCAGTGAAATAGAAACGAAGAGAACCATAGAAAAGATCACTGAAACGAAAAGCTGGTTCTTTGAAAAGATCAACAAATTTGATAAACCCCTAGCATAAACGAGAGAGGACTCAAATCAATAAAATTAGAAATGAAAAAGGAGAAGTAACAACAGATATCACAGAAATACAAAGGGTCATAAGAGACTACTCTATGCAACTATATGCCAATAAAAGGGAAAACCTAGAGGAAATGGACAAATCCTCAGAAAAGTACAATCTTCCAAGACTAAACCAAGATGAAATAGAAAAGACGAATGGACCCCTCACAAGAACTGAAATTGAAACTGTGATTGAAAAACTTCCAACAAACAAAAGTCCAGGACCAGAGGGCTTCACGGCCAAATTCCATCAAACATTTAGAGAAGAGCTAACACCTCTCCTTCTGAAACTATTTCAAAAAATTGCAGAGGAAGGGATACTCCCAAACTCATTCCATGAGGCCACCATCACCCTGATACCAAAACCAGACAAAGATACCACAGCAAAAGAAAACTACAGGCCAATTTCACTGATGAACATCGATGCAAAAATCCTCAACAAAATACTAGCAAACCGCATCCAACAATACATTAAAAGGATTGTACATCAGGATCAAGTGGGATTTATCCCAGGGATGCAAGGGTTCTTCAATATCCGCAAATCCAACAGTGTGATATACCACATTAACAAACTGAAGAATAGAAACCATAGGATCCTCTCCATAGACACAGAAAAAGCCTTTGACAAAATCCAACACCCATTTCTGATTAAAAACCCTTCAGAAAGTGGGCATAGCGGGATCCTACCTCAACATGATGAAGGCCATATATGACAAACCCACAACGAACATCATTCTCAATGGTGAAAAGCAGAAAGCATTCCTGCTGAGATCAGGAACAAGACAAGGATGTCCGCTCTCGCCACTACCCTTCCACATAGTTTTGGAAGTCCTAGCCATGGCAATCAGAGAAGTAAAAGAAATAAAAGGAATCCAAATTTGAAAGGATGAAGTAAAACTATCACTATTTGCAGAAGACATGATACTATACCTAGAGAATCCTAAAGACTCTACCAGAAAACTGTTAGAGCTCATCCATGAATTTGGTAAAGTCACAGGATACAAAATTAATACCCAGAAATCGACGGCATTTCTATACACTCACAATGAAAGAGCAGAAAAAGAAATTAAGGAAGCAATCCTGTTTACCATTGCATCCAAAAGAATAAAATACCTAGGAGTAAACCTACCCAAAGAGACAAAAGACCTGAACTCTGAAAACTATAAGACACTGATGAAATAAGTCAAAGATGATACAAATAGATGGAAAGACACACCATGCTCGTGGATTGGGAGAGTTAATATTATCAACATGACTATACTACCTAAGGCAATCTACAGATTCAATGCAATCCCTATCCAATTACCAAGACATTCTTCACAGAACTCAAACAAAATAGTTTCAAGGTTGTGTGGAAGCACAAAAGACCCAGAATAGCCAAAGACATCCTGAAACAGAAAATGCAGCTGGAGGAATCAGGCTCCCGGACTTCAGACTCTACTACAAAGCAACAATCATCAAAACCGCATTGTACTGACACAAAGACAGAGATATAGATCCGTGGAACAGGACAGAAAGCCCAGAAGTCAACCCACGCACCTACAGCCAACTCATCTGTGACAAAGGAGGCAAGAAGATACAATGGAGAAAGGACAGCCTGTTCAATAAGTGGTGCTGGGAAAACTGGACAGCCACATGGAAAAGAATGAAATTAGAACACTCCCTAACACCATCCACAAAAATCAACTCCAAATGGACTAAAGACCTAGATATAAGACCAGACACCATAAAACTCTTAGAGGAAAACATAGGCCAAACACTCTCTGACATAAACGACAGCAACATCTTCTCAGGTCCACCTCTTAGAGTATTGACAACAAAAACAAAAACAAACAAATCGGACCTACTCAAACTGAAAAGTTTCTGCACAGCAAAGGAAACCCTAAACAAAACGAAAAGACAACCCACAGAATGGGAGAACATCTTTGCAAGTGAATCCACTGACAAGGGATTCATCTCCAAAATTTAGAAACACCTTCTGCAGCTACATACCAAAAAAAAAAAAAAAAAAAAAAAAAAAAACCCATCAAAAAATGGCCAGAAGATCTAAACACACAATTCTCCAAAGAAGACATACAGACGGCCCAAAAACACATGAAAAGATGTTCAACATCACTCAGTATTAGAGACATGCAAATCAAAACCACTCTGAGGTTCCACCTTACACCAGCCAGAATGGCCATCATCCAAAAGTCTACAAACAATAAGTGCTGGAGAGGGTGTGGAGAAAAAGGAACCCTAGTGCACTGCTGGTGGGATTGTACATTGGTGCAACCACTGTGGAAAGCAGTATGGAGATTCCTCAGAAAACTAAAAATAGAACTACCATTTGATCCAGCCATCCCACTTCTGGGCATCTATCCAGAGAAAACCACGACTCGCAAAGACACATACACTCCAGTATTCATTGCAGCACTATTTGCAATAGCCAAGACATGGAAACAACCTAAATGTCCATCGACAGAGGAGTGAATAAAGAAGATGTGGTATATATATATATATATATATATATATATATATATATATATATATATATATATATATATAAAATGGAACATTACTCAGCCAATCAAAGGAAATAAATCACAGCATTTGTACCAACGTGGATGGACCTAGAAAATATCATGCTAAGGTGAAGTCAGTCAGACAGGGAGACACGGACCTCAGACGCTATCACTTGCATGTGGAATCTAAAATAAGGACACAATGAACTTCTTTGCAGAACAGACAGTGACTCACAGACTTTGAAAAAGTTATGGTTTCCAAAAGAGACAGGTTGGGGATAGGGGGATGCAGTGAGGGTTTGGGATGGAACTGCTATAAAATTTGGTTTGATGATCGTTGGACAACTAGAAATGTAATAAAATTCATTAATAAAGAAAACTCAAAAAAATATATTCCTGGATTTGATGTGCTAGCGTTACATTGAAAATTCTTTCATCTATGTTTATGAGGAATACTGGTCTATAGTTTTCTTTTCTTGTATTGTCTTTATCTGTTTTTGGTATCAAGTGGGTGGCCTCTGGCTTGTCTCTTGGCTCTGCTGTCTTTAGAAATCATTGTTCTGAAAGCTAATATACAAATGAAGGCTTGGGCCTCCACTCTGTCATCTTATACCTTCTAAATTCCTCTCAAGGAGTCTTCTAGAGAGCAGATATTAGAGACTTAGATTTTCCAGTTATTATATTCTATCATCGACAAGAAGAGAGATGAAGTTATCTCTTTCCCAATGTTCGTACTGTTTATTTTCTTATCTTCTTGATTCTGCTGAAACATTCACAATATTGAAAAAAAATTGTGGTAACAGTTATCACTGCTTTTTATTGTATTTTTTTTTTTGTCCTTTTGCCTTTTCTAGGGCTGCTCCTGTGGCATACGGAGGTTCCCAGGCTAGGGGTCTAATCAGAGCTATAGCTGGGAACTTCCACATGCCACAGGCATGGCCCAAAAGAAAATGTTTATTCCCTATTTGAAGAATATAAGGTTCTATATATCGAAATGTAATCTGTGGATTATATTATCCAGTCCCTCTATATTTATTCACTTTTTTTCTGCTAAATCTGCCCCATTCTGAAAAAAGTGCACCTGAAATTTCCTGGTATAGCTATATGTTTATCCACTTTTCTATTTCCTATTAGAGATAATGAGTTTTAAATATTAGCCAAAATATTTTTGGTGCTTATAAGTTTTTAACAAGGGTCTTGATACATATTTTTTTCTTTCGACAGCCACACCTGCAGCAAATGGAAGTTCCCAAGATAGGAGTCAAATACAAGCTGCAGCTGCATGTCTATACCACAGCCACAGAAACACCAGATCTAAACTGCGCCACAGCTTGTGACAAAGCTGAATCCTTAATCCACTGAGTAAGGCCAGAGATCAAACCCATATCCTCAGAGGCTACATCAGGTCCTTAACCCACTGAGCCACATTGGGAACTCTAGGTCTTTTCCTCTTAAACTGTAAAGTAAGTGACTTTATAATATCCTATTGAATGCTTTAACTTTCTTTCTTCGGTGATCTATATTAATAATGGTTGGTGGTCCTGCTTTCTTTCTGCTGGTTTATACCTTCATCTTACCTTTTTCTTTATTACTGTTTTAAAAAAAATTTTTTTCATTTTTGGCCACCCCTCAGCATATGGGGTTCCTGGGCCAGGGATCAGATCCAAGCCACAGTTGAGACCTAAGCTGCAGATGTGGCAACGTCAGATCCTTAACTCACTGTGCAGGCCAGGGATCAAACCTGCATCCCAGCACTCCCAAGATGCCACCAATCCTGCTGCACCACTGGGGGAACTCCTGTTTTAGGTATTTTTTAAATAAACAACACATGTGGGTGTTATATTTTAACTCCATCTGAAAATCTGAGTTTTTTAATAAGGAAGTACCATGTCTACATTTACTATAGCAATAGAAATATTTAACTTTATGCCTTCCATCTTATTTTATGTTCTTTATTTTACTTTGCTGTTTCCTTTATTCCTGTTAACCTAGAAGTATATCATATTTTTTCCTTTTTAGTGATTAGCTTCCTTATCCTGACACTCAAAATCAAGCACTAAAAAAAAAAAAAAAATCAAGCACGAATAAACTAATTCAGCAAAGTTGCAAGATACAAAATCAACACTCCAACATAATTATGTTTCCAGAATCTAAAAGGATATCCTGCATAAAGCTGGGAATCCCAAGGAGCATAGCATTGATGTAATGATAAGTTACAAATAAATTCACCTTCATTAAAAATTTATGTTTCTATACACTAAAATAAATAATCCAAAAAGGAAATCAGGCACACAATTCCATTTATAATAGCATTAAAAAGAATAAAATATGTAGGAAGAAACTTGTCTAAGGAGACAAAAGACTTATAACACTTATTACTACAAAACATTGCTAAATTAAAGAAGACATAAATAGAAACACATACCATGTTTATGGACTGAAAACATTAATACTGTTAAGATGTCAGTGCCAAAAGAGATCTGTAGATTCAATGCAATCCCTATCAAAATCCCATTTTTGGCAGAAATAAAAAAAAAACCTCACCCTAAAATTCATATGGAATTTCAAGGGAGCTCAAATGCCTAAAACAATCTTGAAAAAGGAACAAAGTTGGAGTTTCAGACTTCAAAACTTACTACAAAGCTACAGTAATCAAAACAGTGTGATACTGGCATAAAGATCAATGGAATAGACTATAGATCCAGAAATAATTCCTCATGTATATAGTCAAACAAATGATTTTTGACAAGGGTGTCAAAATCATTCAATGGAGAAAGGACAGTCTCTTCACAAAAGGTTGATAAAACTGGGTATCCATGTGCAAAAAAATGAAGAGCTTGTAAAAACAGAAAGTAGAACAGTGGTTTCCCTTACACCATATATAAAAATTAACTCAAAACGCATTAAAAACCTAAACATAAGAGCTAAAATTATAAAACTTCGAGGAAAAAACATAGGGAAAAAGCTTCATGACACTGGATTTAGCAATAAGTTTTTAAATATGGCACCAAAAGCACAATGGCAAGAAGATAATTAAATAAATTGAGCTTAATCAAATTAAAAACTTTTGTGCACTGAAGGCACTGTTATAGAGTAAAATGGCAGTCCACAGAATGGGAGAAAATATTTGCAACTCATATATATATCTGATAAGGGATTAATAGAATATATAAAGAATTCCTAAGTCTCAAAACCAACAAAATCCAATTAAAAATTGGCAAAGGATTTAAATAGACATTTTTCCAAAGCAGAAATACAAATGGTGAGTAAGCACAAAAAAAAGTCATTAGAGAAATGCAAATCAAGACCAGAATGAGATATCGCTTTACACCCATTAGGATGGCTATTTTTAAAAAATAATAGGGAGTTCCTATTGTTGTTATTCCTATTGTTTTCTGTGATGCAGTGGAAACAAATCCAACTAGAATCCTTGAGGATGCAGGTTCAATCCTTGGCTGCACTCAGTGGGTTAAGGATCCAGCATTGCCATGAGCGGTGGTGTAGGTCGCAAATGTGGCTCAGATCTGGTGTTGCTGTGGCTGGGGCATAGGCCAGCAGCTGTAGCTCTGATTCAACCCTAGCCCATGAACTTTCATACACCATTGGTGTGGCCCTAAAAAGAAAAAAAAGGAAAAGAAAGGAAAATAACAAACACTGGCAAGGATACAGAGAAATTAAAACCCTTGTGCATTGCTGGTGGAATGTAAAATGGTGCACAGCCACTATGGAAAATGGTATTAAGGTTCCTAAAAAACTAAACACAAAATTACCATACAATCCAGCAATTCCACTTTCTAGGTATATACCAAAAAGAATGAAAATCAGGTACTTGAACAGATATTTGTACACTAATGTTAATAGCAGCATTATTTACAATATTCAGAAAGTAGAAACAATACAAATGTGACCAATGGATAAATGGATAAAACAAGTGCCATATGTACATATAATGGAATATTGTTTAGTCTTAAAAAGGAATAGGAGTTCCCTGGTGGCCTAGTGGTTAAGGATCTGGCATTGTCAATGCTGTGGCACAGGTTTGATCCCTGGCCTTGGAACTTCAGCATGCTGTAGGCACGGCCAAAAAAATAAAGAATAAAAAATAAAAGGGAATGAAAACATGCTACAACATGGACATATCTTGATAACACTACACTAAGTGAAATAATCCAGACACAAAAGAACAAGTATTATATGATTCCACTTACATGAGGTACCTAGAATAGGCAAATTCATGCAGACAAAGTAGAGTAGTAGTTACCAGGGGTTGGGAAGAATACTGAATCAGGAGTTATTGTTTAATGGGTACAGAATTTCAGTCTGGGATGATGAAAAAGTTCTAGAGATGGGTGGTGGTGATGGTGAATGTACTTAATGCCACTGAATTGTACACTTAAAATGATTAAAATGGTAAATTTTAAGTATGTATATTTTGTCACAAAAAATTTTTAAAAAAGAGTTGAGGAACTCAAAGTATTTGTCTTTTTCTATCTGATCTTAGCTTAGCGTAATACCTTTTTCTACCTGATATACATTTAGCATAATACCTCAAAGATCTTTCCCTGCTGTCACAAATGGCAGGATTTCCTTCTTTCTCATGGCTGAAAAATATTCCATTGTGTACATGTACATCACATCTACTTTACCCACTCTTCTGCTGAGAGACACTTTGGTCATTTCCATGTCTTGGCTACTGTGGATGCTGCAATGAACATGGGCATGCAGATATCCCTATAAGATATAAATACTACATGATATCATTTATATGTGGAATCTAAAAATCTGAACTTGTAAAAAGAGAGAATAGAATAGTGATTACTAGGGGCTGAAGGGGAGGGAAATTTGGGACATGTTATTTCAGGGCACAAAGTTGCAACAAGTAGATAATTAGGTTCTGTAGATCTACCATACAGCATAGTGATTATAGTCTACAATACTGCATTGTAAACTTCAAAGTTGCTAAGAGACTAAATCTTAGCTTTTCTCAACACAAAAAAAAAAAGAAATGTTAAATATGTGACATACATGACAAAGGTGTTAACTAACATTACTGTAGTAATAATACTGTAATATATAAATGTATCAAACCAACAGTTGTATATTTTAAACTCACATAAAGCTACATGTCAATTGTATCTTAATTTTTTGTAAGGCTGAAAAAAAAGTTAAGAATTCAAAGAACAAAAGCAAGGAATGACAAAGTTAGATGAGAGCTGAAAATAAGTAAAGTGTTTATACTTTTCCACCTAACCTAAGATGACTAATAAATTCTATATGTCCTTGTAATTAGCTAGAAGTCGTCCTCTCATGAGATCTGCTCTGAAGAATAATGAATACATTTTGATGCCTTCTGATTAAATTAGGAGAATAAAGTCTTTCATGTGCCAAACTAAATTACTCCACTTTATCCTTTGATCCTATGGATCAAAAGTAGTCAGCATTAAGAGTAAACAACCTTACAAAATTACAACTGCTGTCCCAGACATAATGCTGGAAGTAAAGTGCACTAAAAAGGTGCAGCCAAGATCTTCAAAGGTCCACTTCTAATTCAGTGAGTGGAAAGTAAACCTGTCAAACTACCACCAAAATCCAGAGAAAAGTTTTCAGCTACACACATGGACTGAAATAGAGACATACACACACACTCTACTGAATTAATGATAACCACTTTGATAAGGTAATTTTCACACATCATTAATGAGTAGTTCTTAGTGAAGAAAAGAATGATGAATCACAAAAAGCAAACTAGAAAGCAGTGATACCTAATGGAGGTGACATAGTCAGAAGCCAGGAAAATTACAGTCTACAAAAATAATCCCTAAATCTAATGTCTCTAGGTAAAGTCACCCAAAAATGATCAAAGATCAAATATCAATTTTTAATGTTATAAATATTAATTTATATGGCTGATAAATTTAATAGAGGTCAAACACAAATTTACCAAATAGATTTCAACTACTCCCTACTACTTTAAAAAGAAATACTGTCCTTTTATGAATGTTAACTAAACAATCTATTATAATATATGGAATGCTAAAAATGTGCACAAAATCTTTCCTGAGACAAGGCACAATACCAACATGACTAACCTGCATATGTATTTACTCAAGATAAGAAGCATTTCATTTCCAAAAGGTAAACTATGGCCTTATCAGCTATGTCTCTTAATGCAAACACAACAGTGAATCATAGAACCAGGTCAGAGGCTATATGGATCTGTTTCTGCAACCGTGAAAGAAAGAAGAAATCAACCATGTTATAAAAGATTTATCATAAAATAATTTGTTCAAGGAAAGATGAATGCTATGAAGGCTTCAAAATGGTTCTTAACTTACAGAACAGTCTATTCTGGGTAAATATGAGGTTGCTAACATTCATTGAATACGCAAACATGTGCCACGTGCTTTGCAAGCATGATCTCTAACCCTCAATGTTTTATTTCTCAAACTGAGCAATAGGTACACAATTTCCACTATGTTATTCTTTATTCTTTTTTGTATATCAGAAATATTTATTATCTTTTTCTTTTTTAACAAGTGAAAGAAAATGCTAAACTTCCTAGCTTACGCAAGGTACCTAATTGGAATTTAAGTCTGCTGTAGACTGAATCCCAAGCACTTTCTAGTTCAAAGCTCTGTCTCTCAGAAACAATATTCACAGCAATGACTACAGATACCTCATTCACAAACCATCTTCCATGAAGAGACATGTGTAGCACCCCAGAACCAAAACTAAATGAAATAAGCACACACTAGGGTAATTATAATTTGAAAATGGTAACAACAAAATATTAGTAAAGAAATCAGCATATAATAGTCACTGGGAGTTCCCATCGTGGCGTAGCGGTTAAAGAATCCAACTTGGCCATATGAGCATGTTAAAGCTTTTAGACAGAGACGGTATTAATACCTAAAGAAAGTTCTCATTGATGGTGGTCAAAGATAACATGTGGAAAGGGGGATGAACCACAGACAGAACCAGGTTCACTTGTCTTCCAGTGCTGTCTAACAAAAAGGATGTGCTCATCTAGTCAGGACCTGAGCATCCAGATCACTCAGTCAACGTCTTAGCAGGACACACAGGAACATTTAGTTCCTTTGTTCTCACTCTATACTTACAAAGCCAGCTTCTGATTATAAGCTTCCCATGTATCTAGCCTACAGACCAATTAGAGTATATGATCTAAAAACTATATCAAATTAATTCATTAATTTATTCTAAATTAATAAATTTCTGTCCTAGATCAAGGCATCTGAGTTAGCACAAAATCTCCCCAATGTGTCCAACCATCTTTGAACATTGACAAAAGGCCAAGACCAGACATTAAACCATTGCAATCAAACCAGGAAACTGCTCCTCAGAGGCCCCTGGCCAGAGAGTATCCTTAAATGACACCATTAACTAGTACCACTTGAGCTTCAGCAGTTAGTTTAATGTTAAGAATCTTATTTTATGGGAATGATGATGTCTCAGACTAGAATCTCTAACACTGGTCCTAATGTCAAAAATTAAGTTTTAGGGAGTTCCCGTTGTGGTTCAGTGGTTAACAAACCCAGCTAGTATCCATGAGGCTGTGGGTTCGATCCCTGGCCTTGCTCAGTGGGTTAGGGATCCTGTGTTGCCATGGCTATGGTGTAGGCCAGCAGCTACAGCTCTGATTTGACCCCCAGCCTGGGAACCTCCATATGCCATGGGTGCAGTCCTAAAAAGACAAAAAGACAAAAAAAAAAATACACCAATGGATGCCAAAATGATAAGGGTACATTTCAGGGGAAACATATTTGCACAGTTTCAAAGTATCTAGTCCCAAGATATTTATTAATCTACAAAGGGAAAATATTAATTTACAATAGAGAATATCTATCAGATACCACCATAACCAAATGATCAAGGTTATCATAACCAGTAATCCATATCAACATCATGTACACCCTTCTATGATGCACTGAGAAGGGTACATCACTTCCATGGTATTCTTGTCAAGTTTCACAGCCTAAATTTAATCATGTGAAAACAAAAGACAAACCCAAATTAAGGGACATTCTACAAAACAACTGAGTAGCACTCTTCAAAAATATAAGACCATGAAAAAAAAGAAAAAATAGTTTAAGATCATGAAAAACAAAGAAAGACTGAAGAACTGTCACAGATTGGAGGAGACTAAAAGGACTTATGTAATAACTACATGAATGTGCGATCCTAAACTGAATTATAGCATTGAAAAAAGAATACCAGTGGGATAACTGGTGTAATCCAAACAAGTTCTATAGTTAATAGAATTATACTGTTAATTTATTAAGTTTTGATAAATGTTCTTCGGTTAAAATATTAGCACAAGAGGAAATTTAGTGAAGAATATATAAACTTGTATATAATCTTTGCAACTCTTCTGTTATAGCAAATTATCTCAAAATAAAAAAGAAAACTAAGTAGTTAAGTAGTATCCCTGTTGCCTGCTATTCCCAACCTTACCATTTCCTCCAAATAAATCTATTTTTAATAGGCCCTTCATTTTTTTTTTTTACTAATTCCAATCTCTAAGCCTTCTTCTGACTATAAACTCCCTCTACTGTAAGCTTTATGAAAATGGAGACTTGTGTCTGCTTTTTCTTCTCATTATGTCCCTAGCACTTAACACCTAGTACATTGTAGGTACTGAACATTTACTTGTTGAATGAATGAACAATGACTGAATGGCAGCTGTGTGTACTGTATTCCTTTCCTATTGCTGCTATAACAAATTACCACAAATTCAGTGACTTAAAACAACACAAATTTATTATATTCCAGTTGTGGAGATCAAAAGTTGAAAATGAGTCTCACTCAACTAAAATCAAGGTGTTGGCAAGGCTGTGTTTCTTCTGCACTCTCTAGGGAAGAATCTGTTTCCTTGCCTTTCCTAGCTTTTAGAGGCTGCCCACATTCCTTGGCTCATTGCCCACTTTTGCATCACTCCAACCTCAGCCTCCATTGTCAGATCTCCTTCTATGGCCATCCTTCATCTCTCTTAAAAGGATCCTTGTGATTACAATGGGCCCACCCAGATAATCCAGAAAATCTACCTATCACAAGAGATTTAATTTAATCATACCTGCGGAAGTCCTATCCAAAATGTTAGGTAACATTCATAGGTCCCAGAGATTAGGACTTGAACATCTTTGGGGGCAGTTATTCATCTAACTAGATGTATCAATTTGTTATCTATCAAGCAAATAGCTCAAAACTAACTCATTGAACTAACTGGGAAAATTAATACTTCCCAGACTAAGTCTGTCTCCTGCCATTTTTACCCTTTGTCATTTTATGAAAAAAAAATGTGTCTTTGGTTAATACTTGATAAAGTTATGTGACTAGCTTTTAAACAAAGAAACTAGAACATATATATTAAGAAAGCTTTATCCCTCCTCCCCCCTTCAATATAATCATTTTTGGCTATGAGAGTATTTCACTTTGAGGGCTGGGTGTGATGAAGACAGTGGGAAATTAAACTGATTAACACTACTATTTGGGGTGGGCTTATATTTAATGAACCATTTTTTTTTAAAGGGGCGTTCCTGCATGGAAGTTCCCAGGCGAGGGGTCAAGTTGGAGCTACAGCTGGGGCCTATGCCACAGCAACACTGCATCTGAACCTCATCTGTGACCTACACTGCAGCTTGTGGCAACACTGGATCCTTACCTTAACCCACTGAGCAAGGCCAGGGATCAAACCCACATCCTCACTGACACTAGTCAGGTTCTTAACCAGCTGAGCCACAATGGGAACTCCAAATGAAGCATTTTCTCGTGTAGCTCTAACAGAATCTAGAAATACTTCCAAAAGGGTCACAACAAAAATATTTTCAGAGCAAAAGCGTCCCAGAATAAATACTTTGGACAGTAATATTTATTCAGCAATAGAAATTCTAGCTTATATTTTTTAAATTATGTTTTCCTTTATGGGAAATTCAGCTATTTTCATATTATCTAATTCTAATTTCACAATCAAATGTAGGGCTATCTAAAAATATACTTCTCCCCAAAGTGGTTTTTTTTTTTTTTTTTTTTGTCTTTTTAGGGCTGCACCCACAGCACGGGATATGGAGATTCCCAGGCTAGGGGTCTTATTGGAGCTACAGCTGCTGGCCTACGCCACAGCCACAGCAATGCCAGATCCAAGCCGTGTCTGTGACCTACACCACAGCTCACAGCAACACCGGATCCTTAATACGCTGAGCAAGGCCAGGGATTGAACCCACACCCTCATGGTTCCTGGTCGGATTCGTTTCCAGTGCCCCAGGACAGAAACTCCTCCAAAGTGTTTTTAGATGATGAATGAAAATAAAACAGAAACAACTTACAGAATGGGAGAAAATAGTTTCAAATGATGCAATGGACAAGGGCCTGATCCCTAAAATATACAAACAACTTATACAACTCAACAGCAAAAAAGCCAACAACCCAATGGAAAAATGGGCAAAAGACCTGAATAGACTGTTTTCCAAGGAAGATATATACGGATGGCCAACAAGCACATGAAAAAATGCTCAACATCCCTGATTATTACAGAAATGCAAATCAAAACCACCATGAGATACCACCTCACACCAGTCAGAGTGGCCATCATTAATAAGTCCACAAATAACAAAGGCTGGAGAGGGTGTGGAGAAAAGGGAACCCTCCTGTACTGTTAGTGGGAATGTAAGCTGGTACAACCACTATGGAGAACAGTATGGAGGTACCTTACAAAACTATATATAGAACTACCATATGACCCAGTAACCCCACTCTTGGGCATATATCCAGACAAAACTTTCCTTAATTAAAAAAGACACATGTACCCACATGTTCATTGCAGCACTATTCACAATAGCCAAGACATAGAATCAACCCAAATGTCCATCAACAGATGACTGGATTAGGAAGATGTGGTATATCAACAGAATACTACTCAGCCATAAAAAAGAACAAAATAATGCCATTTGCAGCAACACGGATGTAACTAGAGACTCTCATATACTGAGTGAAGTAAGTCAGAAAGAGAAAGATAAATACCATATGATATCACTTATATCTGGAATCTAATATATGGCACAAAGGAACACTTCCACAGAAAAGAAAATCGTGGACTTGGAGAATAGACTTGTGGTTGCCAAGGGGGAAGGAGAGGGAGTGGGATGCACTAGGAGCTTGGGGTTAATAGATGCAAACTATTGCCTTTGGAATGATTAGCAATGAGATCCTGCTGTATAGCACTGAGAACTCTGTCTTGTCACTTATGATGGAACATGTAATGTGAGATTAAAGAATATATACATGTATGTGTAACTGGGTCACCATGCTGTACAGGAGAAAAAAAATAATACAAGATTAAAAAAAAAAGAAACAAGGTTCTCCACAATTTCAATAGATACTTTAGGTGTGGAAGTACAGATTTTTAAAAAAAATTTTACGGCCACACCCATGGCAAATAGAAGTTCCCAGGCCAGGGACTGAATCCGAGCCACAGCTGCAACCTATGCCTTAGTTGTGGCAATGCCAGATCCTTTAACCCACTGCACCAGGCCTGGGATGGAACCCATGCCTCCACAGTGACCTGGGCCACTGCAGTCATATTTATAACCCACTGCACCACAGCAGCAACTCCCAGAAGTGCAGATTTTTAAACTGTTACTTCCACGACATTGCTTGGAATATATTCACTACTATAATTAAATTGTATTAGAATGCGCACTCACATGTCAACCTGCTACAGTCAATCATGTCTTTTTAGGGCAGCACCAGCAGCATATGTAAGTTCCTAGGCTAGAGGTCAAATCAGAGCTGCAGCTGCCAGCCTATGCCACAGCCACAGCAATGGCAAATCTGAGCCATGTCTGCGACCTACACCATAGCTCATGGCAACACCAGATCCTTAACCCACTGAGCGAGGCCAAGGATAGAACTTGAGTCCTTATGATACTAGTCAGGTTCATTAACTGCTGAGCCACAATGGGAACTCCCATGTCTTTTTTAAAAAAAATATTTTTCAGTGCCATTTTTCGTTCAGTTCAGAGACTATAGCTGACTTGTTAGATGTCTAGTTGTCAGAAACTACTTAAAGGAGGCCTGCTTAATTACTTTGAAAAGCACACAATCACATACCTGACCCCACAGTGAAACTTATTACAAGCACTTAAATATATCCTCAGAACAAATAACAAAAAAAGTTTCAAATATTTATGATGTTCCTTCAATTGGAAAATAGCCCCGTTACATGAAAATTCAGTTCCAGCAAGAAAACAATGACAAACATATTAGTAGAAATGATGCAAAAACTGGTTGCGCTTCTATTGTAAAAGCAAAGTGTTGCTGATTCTCAAGCTGTTCATAGAGGATAAAACTATGACAAACTCTTGTGACTGACTCCTAAAAGTTATGAAATAGGTCTTTCAGTAATATCTGACAAAGTCTTTCAATATCATGAACTAAAATAACCTTCTAAATAAAACTTATGAGTGATAGCCCTTACTCACAGTAAATTATCAATATACCAAGCAATTTACAAGTTCTTTACAAAGAACAATAGGTCAAAGTCTTTTCACTAATGCATTTTAAAAAATTTATGAAAACCATAAAATATGAAAACCATAAAACATGACGAACCGTTGAACTGCAGATATTTAAGGCCAAATCCTAAATCTGACCCATATCAATGGGTTCATTTCTTTGTTTTCAACATCCTCAAAGTCAAATATCAGCAGTAAAATCTGTTCTCCTGCTTCTTTTGAACTGTCCTAAGGTCAATGTATTCTAGCTAAATGGTTATACGGCTTTTAAGAATTGTTACACAAGGCTCGAATATCTACAATGGGGGGAAATGACATTAAGAAAAAAATGTATAAAAACCTTTTTTCAAGCTATGAATTTAAAATCAAACATGCAAAAATAAAATTTTTTAACAAAAGAAAAGAACAGGAGTTCTCTTGTGGTGCAGCAGGTTAAAGATCTGGTATGGTCACTGTAGCAGCTTGGGAACTTTCATATGCCATTAACACTGCCAATAAATAAATAGAAAAGAACTGCTAATTTCAGGGGAGAAAATAAAGCAAGAGGTGGTGTGAATACAATAAAATATAATTTACATATTTTAATGATGTTAGTATGAAAATACCTATCAAACTGATCAGACAAAAGTATAGACATAGCAATTTTATATATAATACATACACACATATATGTAAGCAAAGGTTGGGAAAGAATCTAGAATAATTTATACATTTAAATTGCTCATTGGGATGTTTTTCTATAAAATTGTTTAATTATATAATAAAGAAGTAAGACTTTATGGAAAAATATGAGAAATTGTACATTACAAACTGCACAGTACTTACAGGAAAGTGATGAAAAGATGATGCCCTTATCCTTCTGGGATCCTAAGTAAGTTAGTTTTTCCCAATTCCAAATTTGCAGAAAATGAAGTGATATCCAAAAATTGTATCAACTAAGTCCATTAATTCTGACATTCCTTTCAGAATAGAAAATTGCAATTGTTGTTCTTTGTGTAAATTAAAATGTACTTTAAAAACTTACAACATTTGCTCCACATGAGATTCCCAAATCTGGCTATATATCCAATTACCTGGAGAACTTTTAAAAGTAAGTTCCTGGGCCTCATCTCCTGGAGATTCCAATTTGGAAAGTCTAGAGTATATGCCAGGAATCAGTATATATAATATAATATAAATCTCATGTTAGCATTATTAAGGGAATCCCTCCTCTGATTCGGCTAGCTCTTAAAGCTGATCCCTTATTTTCAGTGCTTTTCAAACTCTGCTGTGTGTACAAATTACCAGCAGATGTTACTAAGAGGTAGATGCTAATTTAATAAGTCTGGGATGAGGCCTAGGAACCTGCAGCTCCAACAAATTCCCAGCTCCATGCTGCTGGTCCAGGGACCATACTTTGAGTAGTAAGACCTTAGGAAATCTTTCAATATTTCCACAGTTGAACGATAGAAGGTATTCCCCTAGGCAGTTCCAACCACTAAAATATTTAAGTTTTACATAATTTTCAAAATACATGACATATCTTCACTATGTATCCTATTAACATGTGAAAGGAAATTATTTCCCCCCTTTACAAACAGAATATCACTAGAAGATGAGTGTTACTACAGTCAAAAAGTACCAACTTCCATTTATAAGATAATAAGTACTAGAGATGTAATGTACAACACACAACATGATAAAGATAATACTGCTTATGGTATATATGAAAGTTGTGAAGAAAGTAAATCCTAAGAATTCTCATCACAAGGAAAAATTTTTTTCTATTCAATTTTGTATCTAATTGAGTGATGTTTACTAAACTTACTGATAATCATTTCATAATGTATATAAGTCAAATCATTATGCTATATACCTTAAACTTATACAGTGGTGTTTATCAATTATATCTCAAAAAAACTGGAAGAAAAGAGCAAACAACAACAACAAAATAGAAAAGGATTGGACAGCAAATATTTTACATTTTTTGGTACTCCACCACCCCCCAAAAGATGAGTGTTACTGAAATCACAATCCAGAGATAAAATTAAAATTTACATAACTTTATATATATATATATATTAATATACATATGCAAGGATACTGATCACAACCATAGTTATAATAGTGAAATTGTGGAGAAAAATCTAGATGTTCAACCAGAGAGGACTGATTAAGTAACTTATAAGGGCATCTATTAAAAATAATGATGTAAATGTACAATTACTGGTAATGAAAAGATATTCATGGTAAGTTAAAAGAAAAGATTTTGTTAAAACCTTACATCATGATTCCATGAGCCAGGGGAGAGGGACATACATTTATGCAAAATAAAGAATCCATAAAAATATATAGTAAAATGTTTAAAGCATCCTCAAAGTAGTGTATTTTCAGGCAACTTTAATGTTTATTTACTCAAAGTAACTAATAGTTCTACTGTGACACAGACCTTACAGAATTCTTAAAAGGTAAAAAGCAGGTGAGGAGATAACCAAGCAAATAGGCACACCTTTCAAGAACTACTAGAATGGTTCCCCTGCTAGGTAACTTGAATTCCAAAGAGTTATCAAGGGACTTCCTACATTCAAAGCACTTTGAAAGCTTGTTAAAACTGCAGTTTTGCATCCCACCCCAGAATCTGAATCTCTGACAACAGGCTCCAGAATCTGCATGCAAAGCAAACACTGACTCTTACGCAGAGTAAAGTCTGGAAACAAAAACTGTCCTAGAAATGCAGGGACCTGGACTAAATTTCAACCTATCTAAATGGCGACTTATAACAAATTCAGAATGACTGAAATCATAGTACATATATACACACCCACATGCAGAGACCACTGGAATTTGAACAACAACAAAACCTATACTTAGCGATTGGCTTTATTTAATCTTAATTTTATAAGTATCTCTTGTGAACACTGACCATTTCCCATGAGTTGACTGAGATCACAAAGGTTTTCCTTATGTTTAACCTACAACTGTCTGAAATTATTCTCATTATAACCCCTTCTATGGTATTCTGTCCCCATTTAGTCCTTCAGTAGTTAAAAGTACCATATAAATAGGTATTATGGAACCAAATATCTAGATAATTCAACTATTCTATTGCTTTCATTTCTCCTTTCTAAACAACATTCCAGTTGACTAACCTCAGTAGATTCTGGTGGCTATTTCTTCCAGAGATCCTCTCTGAGGTAAACTCAAAGGCATGGAGAGGAGTTTATACTACCAGAGAACCCCAAAGAACAAAAGCATTTCCTGCTCTGAAAAACACCACATGAACCCCTAAAAGTTTGTTGAAAAAAAAAACAGGAAATAGCCTACTGAATATATTCCTAACATATCACACTCTCAAATATTTACTATAACAATCAACTCATAAGGCATATATTTACTAAAAGTTTTCAAAATGACACATTAAAAGTTTCAGGAATTTCCTAAGGTTAAAAATTAGGAGCATTTCCCCCAAAGAAAGCAGAATAGACTTTTTCTCCTTTAAAACAAAGAAAACAGGGGAAAAATAGTTTGGTGTGAGCTCCTAAGAGGATCTAGGAAAGAGGCATAACTTCAGGGATGTGGGGACAACTTCCTCATTTTATTTTAATCCATGATATATTTTAATCCTGGATCATTCAGAAGCCCAGGCCAGCTAAAACTGGAATTTATTAAAACCAAGAAGATTATGTACCCACCTGCAGCTCACACCAAGCAACCTCAACCCATGTTTCAGTGTCCAGTCCTTTATATACTGTTTTAAATGCTCCTCTTCCCAACTCTATGTCGAATTTCAGGAACCTGCCACTAGGAGAAGTAGCTACAGCCTTCATTTCTGCTTCTTCTTCCATTTCCTTTTCATTTTTCTCCTTGAGACAATCTTTTGAAGATTCTGACGTTCCCTTTGAATATTGTTCATATTTAACTTCTTGTCCACCTCTCAGCACATTTGTAGGAAGCTTTTCTACTCTTGGAATATTTGTTGCAGTCTTTATTCTCTCATCTTTGGAGGAAGATTCTGCAACTTTGTCATCTTCTGTCATCTCAACACTCTTTCGAAAGAATCTCTTCCTTTCTATAGTTTCTCTGGAAGCTGAGAAGGTACTGCTTTTCTCCTTTAGTCTAGTTTCCACTGTCAAAGTTGCTAAAACCTGAGGAACTCTGTTTTCCAATGAAACTCCATCAGGTTTCTCAGAATCTTCTGTGCTAGCTGGTTCCCCTGAATCAGTAGCCATTGTAATTAAGGTTGGCAGCAAAATTTTTCCTGTTCCACTCTTCAGTCCAGTTGCATCTCAGGTATCAGAATTATCAGAATGGACTTCCTTTTATGTGGTCATATGTTTCCATAGCAACCTGAACAGGGGAAAAAAGGATATATTAAAATCACCCCACAAAGGAAATCATTAAGGAGAAAAGTCACCTGACTATTTAATCCCTTTTTTCTTAATAAAAAGTTTGTTCTTTTTTCTGTCCAATCTTAGCAACCAGCAGACTCCAGGGATTGTGTCTTATCTTGTTTACCACGGTAGTCCTCAGGGCCTAGCAGACTACTTGGTATAAACCTCAGTAAGTCTTCATACTGCATGAACATGAGTTAGAAAACTAGTTCTCAGCCCCTTCTATTAATCGATCATATTTAAAGCAAATATCCAGACCCTGAGTTGGCTCAGCTACAAGGTAACACACACAGTAAACAAAACAAGCATATAATTTCTCAATAGGTGATTTTTGCCTAAGATTCTGGAACTAATCCAATAATTTTTTATTGTGGTAAAATTTAACCCTTTTAAAATGTGCAATTCAGTGACATTAAGTACATTCACAATGTTGTGCAATTATCACCACTATCCATTTCCAGAACTTTTTCATCATTTCAAACTAAAATTCTGTATCTATTAAACAATAACTCCCCATCTTCCAGCCCCTGGTAGTCTCTATGCTAATTTGGGTCTTTGTGAATTTGGTTATTCTAGGTACTTCATATAAGTAGAATCATACAATATTTGTCCTTTTGTGTCTAGCTCATTTCACTTGGCATAATGTTTTCAAGGTTCATTGATACTCTAGCAGGTATCATAATTTCATTCCTTTTTAAAGCTGAATAATAGTATCACATTTTGCTCATACATTAATCTGGTCAATGAATTGGGTTGTTCCTACCTTTTGACTACTGTGAGTAATGCTGCTACGAACATCCAAGAGTAGTTTTGAATAATGCAAATACTTGCTTATGAGCCTGCCTTCAGATTTAACAGAAACTACTATCAAATATTAACACAGTATACTAAAGAAAATGGCAAGAAAGACTTCAAAATATGCATCCTCTTGAACCAGCAATTCCACTTATAGGAACCTGCTAAAGAAAATAGTCAAGAGGAGTTTCCATTGTGGTTTAGCAGTAACAAACCCGACTAGTATCCACATGAGGACTTGAGTTCGATCCCTGGCCTTGCTCAGTGGGTTAAGGATCTGGCGTTGCCGTGAGCTGTAGTATAGGTTGCAGATGCAGCTCAGATCGGGCATTGCTGTGGCTGTGGTATAGGATGGCAGCAGCAGATCTGATTTGACCCTTAACCTGGGAATTTCCATATGCCACAGGTATGACCCTAAAAAGCAAAAAAAAAAAAAAAGAAAAAAAAAAAAAGAAGAAGAAGAAGAAAAAGAAAAGAAAAGAGTCAGGAATCTATGCAAAGATTTAACTATAAAGACATTCATTATAGTAACTATAATTTGGAAAAACTGTAAACATATAAGGGTTTAATTAAATATCTCAAAATGAGATAGGATATAGGATTTTAAAAACAATATAGTTTTTAGTGAGATGAAAAGACATTTTCTATATATTATATGGTTAAATGAAAAAAGAAACCTATACAACAAACTTCTATTACACATACACACATACATGATATTAACACTGAATGGTGGAATTATGGACTTTTCTATTTCTGCTTTTCTGTATTTCCTAAAATTTTCCACAAAGAACATGTGGAAATATGTGGAACATATAAGGAAAAAAAGGTTTTTCAAATGAATAGTCAAACCAGTAAAAAAAAATTCTTCCCTTCTCACCGCAAACATGGATCACAAAGTTAAGCATGTATATCTGTCATTATATTATACACCTTAGAAGGAAAAATTTGTCATGTCAAACAAAAATATACAGAAATAACAAATTTGAAAAACTGAAGAAAAACAACCCTGAACTAAAACCAACAAAATGGAGACAATTGGGAGTTCCCATCGTGGCTCAGTGGAAACAAATCTGACTAGCATCCATGAGGATGCAGGTTTGATCCCTAGCCTTGCTCAGTGGGTTAAGGATCCAGTGTTGCCATGAGCTGTGATGTAGGTCAGAGATGTGGCTTGGATCCCTTGTTGCTGTGCCTGTGGTGTAGGCTGGCAGCTACAGCTCCAATTTGACCCCTAGCCTAGGAACCTCCATATGCCATTGGTGCGGCCCTAAAAAGACAAAAAAAAAAAAAAAAGAGAGAGACAACTGCCACTGCCCCAAACTGTTCTACACATACAGCACAATTCCTATCCAAGTCTCAGCTGGTTTCTTTGCATAAATTAACAAGTTGATTCTAAAATTCATATAGTGCTTCAAGGGACCCAAAACAGCTAACCCAAAATAATCTTTAAAAAGAACAAAGTTGGAGGACTCACATTTCCAATTTTAAAACCTACTATAAAGCTACAGTATTAAGACAGTGTGGTACTGACATAAGAATGAATGTATAGATAAATGGAATAAAAATAGAGTCAGCTTATTTTCAACAAGGGCACCAAGACAATACTAGGAAAGAACTACCTTTTCAAAAATGGTGCTATGACAGCTGGATATTCACATACAAAAGAATGAAGCTGGACTCTCTAAGCAGATTCCTAGAAAAGATGCCTGAACTGAGTCTCAAAGAAAGAAAATTAGCTCATCCAAGTACAGGGAAGATGACAAGCAACATCATGAAACAGAATAAGTGTGTAAACAGTTTGCTAGCAATAATAGAAGCAGGCAGATGAGGACAGAGAAACAGTCACCAAGAATTTCTATGCCATACAATGTAAACCAAGGAGATAGATTAGAGAGCTACTATAATAATCCAGGGAAGAGATGGGGAGGTTTGAATGAAAATAGTATCAAGAGGCAAGATACATTAACGATATACTAAATGCAAGATTTACTACCTAGGAATTCCCACTCTGGCACAACAGGATCAGCAGCACCACTGCAGTGCCAGAACACAGGTTCAATCCCAGGCCTGGCACAGTGGGTTAAAAAATCCAGTGTTGCCATTACCTGTGGCATAGGTCACAACTGTGGCTTGGATCTGATTCCTGGCCCAGGAACTCCATATGCCACACGGCAGTCAAAAACAAAAAGAAAAATTTTTTTTTTTTACTGCCTGAATGAATATGGTTGTGAGGGAAAAGGAAGAGTCTATAATAACTCCCAGTAATCTGCCTATCAAATGACACTACTAGGACAGAACTAAGAATTAAACTAATGGCTCATGAAGTGCTCTATGAGGTGACAGAGCCAAATCAATATACTTTGAAAGTTATTAAGACTAGTATTACCTGCAAGTGAAAAAAAGGTAACTAACAATGCCTTACTTAGGTAGAGATTTTTTTCGTTAACTTACTTAGATGTAATTTTGGACTTGGAAAAAGACCTGCAAGAATATACAAAGAGGAGTTGTTGCTGTGGTACATCAGGATCGGTGGCAACTTGGGGACACTGGGACACAGGTTCAATCCCATGTTGGGCACAGTGGTTAAGGACCCGGTGTTACCACAGCTGCGGTTTAGCCCGCAACTCTGGCTTGGATCTGATTCCTGGCCCAGGAACTCCATATGCTGTGAGGGTGACCAAAAAAAAAAAAAAAAAGAAAAGAAAAGAAAGAAAAAAAAAGAATATACAAAGAATCTCTTATACCCACCTCACTCACATCCCCAAATGTTAACATTTTAGGTGGGATATTCTTTTTTTATTCAATTAAAGTATAGGTGATTTACAACATTGTGCCATAGGTGGGATATTCTTAAGTAAGAATAATTTTATTTACTTCACTTAGCTAAAGGAAATTTACCCAGAAACCTCAAAAGCAAAGATCCAAAAGTAAGGCAAAAGGACTGCTAAACAGACAAAATAGGTAAAAACCAAAGAATTTAAGTTGGATAAAGCCTTCAAAATCTTTTACCTGTAGAACCTCTTTTAAAAAATGAAATCTAGGAGCTCCTGTCGTGGCGCAGTGGAAACAAATCCGACTAGGAACCATGAGGTTGTGGGTTCGATCCCTGGGCTTGCTCAGTGGGTTAAGGATCTGGCATTGCTGTGAGCTATGGTGTAGGTTTCCATATACCACAGATGCAGTTCAGATCCTGTGTGGCTGTGGCTGTGGCGTAGGCTGGCAGCTGTAGCTCTGATTGGACCCCTAGCCTGGGAACCTCCATATGCTGCGGGAGCGGCCCTAGAAAAGGCAAAAAAACAAAAAAAAAATTAAAAATTACATTAAAAATAAAAAATGAAATCTAATTTAGAACCCCAATATAAAAACAGAGAGACAAGTAGTACCCCACTGGTATAATAATTCTAATTATAATGTTTGGTCACCTGGTTTCCCAAACTATAGAATAAGAAGCAGCAAAGAAGAGGGATGGAGAAATGAGTGTTCCTTCAGTCTTTTAAAAACCAACCCTGGGAGTTCCCTTTGAGGATCAGTGGTTAATGAACCCAACTAGGATCCATGAAGATGCAGGTTTTGACCCTGGCCTTGCTCAGTGGGTTAAGAATCTGGTGTTGCCGTAGCTGTGGTATAGGTGGCAGACGTGGTTCGGATCCCGTGTTGCTATGGCTGTGGTGTAGGCTGGCAGCAGCAGCTCTGATTCAAACCCTAGCCTGGGAATTTCCATATACCACATGTGCAGCCCTAAAAAGCAAAAAACAAAACAAAACAAAACAAAAAACAAAAAACACCACAAAAAACAAAAAACCAAAAACCCAACCCTGGAGTTTCCATTGTGGCTCAGCAGTTACAAACCCAACTAGGATCCATGAGAATGTGAGTTCGATCCCTGGCCTCCCTTAGTGGGTTAAGGATCCAGTGCTGCCATGAGCTGTGGTGTAGGTCTCAAACACAGCTTGGATCCTGTGTTGCTTGTGGCTATGGTGAAGGGCGGCAGCTGCAGCTCCAATTCGACCCCTAGACAGGAAACTTCCATATGCCACAGGTGCAACTCTTAAAAGCAAAAAAATAAAATAAATAAAATGATAACCAACCCTAAGACAAAAAATATTACTAGAAACAAAGAAAGACATTTTATAATCATTGAAAGATTAATCAGGATAATATAACAATTATAAACCTATTGTTTGAGAGCCCCAAACAATAACTGACAAAACTGAAGAGAAAAATAAACAATTCAATAGTAACAGCAGATGATTTTAATACCCCATTATCAATACTGGAGAGAAAAACTAGACAGAAAACCAGCGAGAACCTGGAAAACTTAGCCAATACTATCAATCAACCTGACCTAACTGCCTCTATAAAACACTCCACCCAATCAGAACAAAATACACATTCTTTTCAAGAACACACAGAAAAATCTCCAGAACATTCTACGATAAATATGAAACTTGAAAAGATTACGCTAAGTGAAAGAAGCCAGAGGAAAGATCATATATATTCTGTGGTTTCATTTATACGGAATGTTTACAATATGCAAATCTATAGAGACAGAAAATAGATTAGTTGATGCCTAGGGCCAGGGCATAGGAACAGGACCGACTGCAAACTGGTACAAGAAATCTTTTGGGCGTGATGAAAATATTCTAAAATTAGATTGTGATCATAGGTATACGACTCCATAAATTTGCTAAAAATCACTGACCTTTATATCGGTGAATTTTTGATATATAAATTATATATTAATAAAATATGATGTTCTTTAAGAATCTTAAAGTATCGTGACTAAAATCAAAGCCATCATAGCATCAAATACGCCTTTTTAAAACTCTACTTTCTACCTCCTCCCCGACCTTCTGTCCACTCTCCTTATCTACAGCTTGGCCTCCTGGGTTGAGAATCATTGGTCTGAAGGGAAAAGACCTGACAACAATAAAATGTAAAGTTGGTAGCCTAAGGGTAAACAATGAATAATAAATTTTTAAAAATCAGGCAAAGGACTTCACTAAGCATAGTATATCTGCTGCTTTTTCATCATGGAGTCAACAGCTTCTTTTTTTTTTTTTTTTAGGGCAGCAGTTGCAGCACATGGAAGTTCCCAGGCTAGGGAGCTAATCAGAGCTACAGCTGCCAGCCTATGCCACAGTCACAGCAACTCCAAATCTGAGCTGTGTCTGTGACCTACACCACAGCTCACGGCAATGCTGGATCTTTAACCCAGTGAGCAGGACAGGGATCAAACCTGCATCCCCATGGAAACTAGTCAGGTTCATTTCCACTGAGCCACAATGGGAACTCCGATCCAATAGCTTCTTGACCTTAAAACAGAGTTTCAGAACAGCTTTGGAGTGGGAGAAACCTAAAATCAATCGTGGTTCTCACTCCTCAGAGATTTGGGGCAAATTACTTAACCTTATTCATTCTTGATTTCATTTGTGAAATCTCACAGGAATAATATGAAAATAAAATGGAAATATAAAGTACTTAGCACGGTGCCTGGAACAATATAATAATCAATAAATGGAAGCTTTAATTTCTTACTTCTTAATAACCCCAAGGGGCAGCACTATATTAAAACACCATTCAACAATACTCAAGAAAACATTAAATGCTTTTTAGGAGATTCTATTTAGTAAGGCTAAAGAGTATATAATACATTCTTTTAAAGCTTTCCAGTAATAAACCATGGTGGCATTGCTAAAGGGGTATGCTTCAATGACCAGGATAATATCTCTTCTATACTCAGCAGTGCAGAAACATAGCTCAGTGAAATGTTCCACAAAAATCAGGCCTCAAACCTGAAGTCTCTTACTGAGTTCAACAGCTATGTATCATAACCTATGTGTGACCATTCTTTCCTTCATAAAATGGTAACAGTAATTTAAGCCCTAGGCATATGCATAAAAACAATTGCAATTGTTGAAATTATAGGGGAAAATCTCACAAATCTGTGCCCCATATCTACCCCTCCAATATGCTGTTATATAGGCTTGGAGCGTTTGAGTTAAGAGCTCAGGATAATTTTTCCCCCTGTAGCTTATGTGGTTCTATCCATGGAAAATCCAGCATACAATCAGTACTTTGTCAATCAATGGCTCGAAAATTTCTTCAACTTCTGGAACCATTAATTGGAAGAATTTATATTTACATAGTCAGAATTACACAGTAAAAATTTTCCAAAATCCTCTATCTCTCTCATTCATGTGATTCATACCAATAAACATTTACCAAGTGCCAAGCACTATGTCAGGGTCTGGTGATAAAAGGACAAAAGCCAGTCTCTGTCCTCAAGGAGCCTACAGTTTATCCAAGCTTAAGACATACCACTGCTGGAGTTCCTGTCCTGGTTCAGTGGAAATGAATCTGACTAGCCATCCATGAGGACGCAGGTTCAATCCTTGGCTTCGCTCAGTGGGTTAAGGATCTGGCATTGCCATGAGCTGTGATGTAGATCGCACACACAGCTCACATCTGGCATTGCTGTAGCTGTAGCATATGCCAGCAGCTACAGCTCTGATTCAGCCCCTAGCCTGGGAACTTCCATATGCCACTGGTGCGGCCCTAAAATGACCAAAAAACAAAAAACAAAACAAAACAAAAAAGGCATACCACTGCTGACTTATAGTTCAAGAAGGTGAAATGAACATCTGTATCTCTTATACTTTCTAAGACCCTGGAAATGTGACGGTAAAAAAAAAAAAAGTACAAAAATATAAATCGTACATATAAATAATGGCATAGCAAATACAAGATTTCAAAAATTTCTGACAGAGAAGACAGGAAAGAACAGGCTGATAACACAAATCAAAGGAATGCTACAAGCTAAAATATGTAATAGAAAGGGTTCAACCCAGAAGGAAGCTAACTTGCAGGGCAATACCCTAGAGGGGTTCCACACTCAAAGAACTGATCCTAAAGAGGGCCAGAGTGAGGAAAAGGCTGAAAACACGGATTAACTAAAGGTCTGAGTCATGACGCAGCCAACAAACTCCCCCCCCACCACCAAAAAAGAAAGAAATTCCTGCACAGGGAGTACCAAATTCAACAAAATAGGAAGAACAAGGGCACCCTGGTACAAAGCCCTCTGCCCTCTGGCATTTGGGCCCTCCAAGGGTAAAAGCCAACTGCCTACCCACTCTCCCCCAAATAAAGCAATCCTTCCTAGGTACACAGAACTCCTAGTCAGCCCTCCTACTAGCTCATTCTTAAATATGAACAGAATCAGGAGACAGCCATTTGAAAAAAATCTGTAACACAAAAGACAAAGAACAAGAACAAGAAGAAAAGGTCCTTGGAAGAGTTGAAATAATTCAAGAAATCATTTTTAATTTAATTTTAAAAATATAACCAAAAGATTCAAAAATCAAAGAAAGAGTTATATAACGGACAGGTTCACTCCCAAATCTATTTCCCATCCATTCAGTTCCCCTCAACTCTCCAGACAGGTTACCACTCATTAGATTCTTACAGCAAATAAGCAAATATAAATACATGTTCTCTCTTTCCCTTTCTACATGAAAAGTAGCACAGTACATCCAAAGCTTTTTTTATAATCACAATAATTTAAGATACTTTTTTCCTTGTCACTACATAGAAAGGTTCCTCACTGTTATTTCTTAATATATATATGATAATGGTAATGATTACTTGCTATGACAGTTAACATTGCATATTTCATTTTGTATATATATGTCTGTGTGTATATTGTATGTAGAGTGTGTGTGTGTGTGTGTGTGTGTGTGTAGTACACATACATGTAAATTCCCAGAGTGGGATTGCTGGATCAAAGGAATGTATATATTTAACTTTTATTGAAGTATACTAATAAATACTATACTATATATAATATATATATATATACACACACACTAATATATCCATAAGAGTACACAGAATTGATGTATATCTTTATATAATGCTGCCAAAACACCTTCCATGGGCACTGTACCAATTTAAACTCCTACCTATAATGTGTGAGAGTGTCTATTACCCCACAGCCTTGACAGAAAAAAAGCTGTTATCAAACATTTTGATTTTTTACATGCTGATAGGTTTAAAAAAGAAATTACGGTGTGGTTTCAATTAGCATTTATCTCATGAGTGAGGTTAAGCATTCTTTCACAAAAACAATAATTAAAGTCAGGAATAAGCCAAGAATTCCTATTATCATTACTACCACTTAAGGAAATAAAACAAGACATACAAATATTTGAAAATAGGAGACAAAAATCTAAACTGGCAGATTTTCTGATTATCTAGAAAATCCAAGTAAATCAACTAATAGACTATAATAGGAACTAACAAGACAGCTCAGCAGAAAGGCTAAAGTCAAAAATCAACAAACAAAATCAATAGTTTGCTATATAACAGAAATAATCAATTAGAAAACATAATCTAACACTGTAAATCAGCTATATATTAATTTAAAAATGAATAATGAGGAGTCATTTCACCACAATGCTTGACGCATGCTGGACTCTGCATGAGTTCCATTCATTGAAGAATTTATAACCAATGTGCCAGGCACTGTGCTAGGTCCTGAAGTTGCCATCAAGATAAATGAACAAGCCTGCCCTTGAGCTCCTCACCACCCAGTTGGGGATAGAGACCTCAGGTTAAAAAAACTCTGGGTCATGGACAGGATTAAGATGGTGGAATAGAAGGAATGGAGCTCAACTTCTCCCCTAAAAACAACAAAATTCACAACTAAAGGCTGAGCAATCTTCAACCAAATGGACTGGAAACCTTAAAAAAAGATATCCTACTCCAGAAGACAAAGAGGAGGACACATCAAGAGGTAGGAGGGGCGATTTCACAAATTGAACAATGCCATACCGCCTGGGTGGGAAGCCCCACAGACTGGAAACTAACTGGTTCACAGAGACTCACCTACAGGAGTCAGAGTTCTGAGCCCCACATCAAACTCCCACCTGTGGGGATCTGGCACTGGGAGAAAGAGCCCCCAGAGCATCTGGCATTGAAGGCCAGTGGGGCTTGTATGCAGGAACTCAACGGGACTGGAGGAAATGGAGACCCCATTCTCAAAAGGTGAACACAGTCTTTCACGTGCACTGGGTCCCAGGGCAAAGCAAAGTCTCCATAGGAAATCTGGGTCAAACCTGACTGCAGTTCTTGGAGGACATCCTGAGAAAACAGGGGTGAATGTAGCTTGTTGTGAGGGAAGGACATTGGAAGGAAAGCTCTTGGGAATATTCAGCAGCATGCCTTTCTCTGGAGGTGGCCATCTCGGGAAAATCTGGCCCCACCCATCAGTCAGAGCTGAGAAGCCCCCTAGGGCAAACAACAATCCAGGAGGGATCACAGCCCTGCCCCAAAGTAAAGGGCTACCTAAAGACCCCTCAGGCACACAGCTGCCTCTAATCCCATCCAGAGACTAAGCCCCACCCACCAGTGGGCAGGCATCAGCCCCTCCATCAGGAAGCCTACAGCAAGCCCCCATAGCCACTTCAGCCACAAGGGGGGCAGACACCAGAAGAAAGAGAGGCTACAACTCTATTATCTGTAAAAAGGTCACCACACCAAAAACCTATAAAAATGAAAAGACAGAGAACTATAACTCAGATGAGGGAGAAAGGGAAAACCCCAGAAAACCAGCTAAGCAATGAGGAGATTCTCAGCCTCCAGGAAAAAGATTTTAGCCTGTTGATGCTGAAGATGATGCAAGACATTGGAAATAAACTGGAGGCAAAGATGGATACCTTACAGGACACACTGACCAAAGAGATACAAGATATAAAACTTAAACAAGAAGAGATGCAAAATACAATAACTGAAATAAAAAATTCACTAGAAGCAGCTAACAGCAAAAGACAGGAGGCAGAAGAACGAATAAGTGAGGTGGAGGACGTATTAGTGGAAATTACAGATGCGGAACAGAAAGGTGAAAAAAGATTGAAAACAAATGAAGAGAGTCTCAGAGAACTCTGGGACAACGTTAAACGTGCCAACATCCGTATTCCACGGGTGCCAGAAGGAGAAAAGAGAGAGGACAGAAAAAAATATTCCAAGATATAATACCCCAAAACATCCCTAACATGGGAAAGGAATCACTCACTCAAACCCAGGAAGCACAACGAGTACCATATAAAATAAACCCAAGGAGGAATACACCGAGACACATATTATTCAAACTGACCAAAATTAAAGACAGAGAAAATCTTGAAAGCAGCTACAGAAAAGAAACAAATCACATACAAGGGAACCCAAATAAGGTTATCAATCGATTTTTCTGCAGAAACTCTGCAGGCCAGAAGGGAGTGGCATGATATACTTCACATGATGAAAGGAAAAAACCTCCAACCAAGATGACTTTACCCAGCAAGGCTCTCATTCAGATTTGAAGGAGACATCAAAACCTTCACAGATAAGCAAAAGTTGAGAGAATTCAGCAGCACTAAACTAGCCTTACAACAAAATACTAAAGGAACTTCTCTAGGCAGAAAAGAAAAGACAGCAACAGGAAACAAAAACACCACAAATGACAAGGATCACCAGTAAAGGTATATCTACAGTAAGGATACGAAATCAACCATGCACAATTACCCCACCAAAATCAGAAATCATGAGACGAGGTGGGTACGAATGCAGGACACTACAGATGAACTTGCAATTAAGAGAACAACAACTTAAAACAATCTCCTAGACATATAGACTCGTATCAAAACTTCAGAATAACTGCAAACCAAAAATCCACAATTGATACACAAAGAAAAATCAAATCAAATACAACACGAAAGACAGTAATTAAACCACAAGAGGAGAGAACAAGAGAAGAAGGGAAGAATAAAGAGCAAGAAAAACAAATCCAAAGCAATTAATAAAATGGCAATAAGGACATACATAGCAATAATTACCTTAAATGTGAATGGACTAAACGCCCCAACCAAAAGACACAGACTGGCTGAATCGATACAAAAACAAGACCCATATATATATGCTGTCTTCAAGAGACCCACTTCACTTCTAGGGACACACACAAATTGAAAGTGAGAGGATGGAAGGACATAGTCCAGGCAAACGGGGATCAAAAGAAAGCTGGAGTAGCAATACTCATAACAGACAAAATAGACCTTAAATTGAAGAATATTTTAAGAGACAAGGAAGTCATTACATAATGATCAAAGGATCAATCCAAGAAGAAGATAGAGCAATTTTAAATATCTACGCACCCAACGTAGAGTCACCACAATATATAAGGCAACTGCTAACAACCTTAAAAGGAGAAATCAACAATAACACAATCATAGTGGGGGACTTTAACACCCCACTTACAGAAATGGACAGATCAACCAGACAGAAATTCAATAAGGAAACACAGGCCCTGAATGATGCATTAGACCTGATGGACTTAAAAGATATTTATAGGACATTCCATCCAAAAGCAACAGAATACACATTCGTCTCAAGTGCACATGGAACATTCTCTAAGATTCATCACATCCTGGGCTACAAATCCATCCTCGGTAACTTTAAGAAAATTGAAATCATACCAAGCATCTTTTCCGACCACAATGCTATATGACGGGAAATCAACAACAAGAAGAAAACTGCAAAAAACACAAACACATGGAGACTAAACAACATTCCACTAAACAACCAATGGATCACTGAAGAAATCAAAGAGGAAATTAAAAAATACCTAGCAGCAAAAGACAACAAAGATACCACACTCCAAAACCTATGGGATACAGCAAAAGCCGTTCTAAGAGGAGAGTTTATAGCAATACAAGCCCACCTCGGAAACAAGAAAAAGCTCAAATAAACAAGCTAACTTTACATCTAAAGTAGCTTGAGAGAGAAAAACAGACAAGACCTAAAGGTAGTAGAAGGAAAGAAATCATAAAGATCCGAGCAGAAGTCAGTGAAATAGAAACGAAGAGAACCATAGAAAAGATCACTGAAACGAAAAGCTGGTTCTTTGAAAAGATCAACAAATTTGATAAACCCCTAGCATAAACGAGAGAGGACTCAAATCAATAAAATTAGAAATGAAAAAGGAGAAGTAACAACAGATATCACAGAAATACAAAGGGTCATAAGAGACTACTCTATGCAACTATATGCCAATAAAAGGGAAAACCTAGAGGAAATGGACAAATCCTCAGAAAAGTACAATCTTCCAAGACTAAACCAAGATGAAATAGAAAAGACGAATGGACCCCTCACAAGAACTGAAATTGAAACTGTGATTGAAAAACTTCCAACAAACAAAAGTCCAGGACCAGAGGGCTTCACGGCCAAATTCCATCAAACATTTAGAGAAGAGCTAACACCTCTCCTTCTGAAACTATTTCAAAAAATTGCAGAGGAAGGGATACTCCCAAACTCATTCCATGAGGCCACCATCACCCTGATACCAAAACCAGACAAAGATACCACAGCAAAAGAAAACTACAGGCCAATTTCACTGATGAACATCGATGCAAAAATCCTCAACAAAATACTAGCAAACCGCATCCAACAATACATTAAAAGGATTGTACATCAGGATCAAGTGGGATTTATCCCAGGGATGCAAGGGTTCTTCAATATCCGCAAATCCAACAGTGTGATATACCACATTAACAAACTGAAGAATAGAAACCATAGGATCCTCTCCATAGACACAGAAAAAGCCTTTGACAAAATCCAACACCCATTTCTGATTAAAAACCCTTCAGAAAGTGGGCATAGCGGGATCCTACCTCAACATGATGAAGGCCATATATGACAAACCCACAACGAACATCATTCTCAATGGTGAAAAGCAGAAAGCATTCCTGCTGAGATCAGGAACAAGACAAGGATGTCCGCTCTCGCCACTACCCTTCCACATAGTTTTGGAAGTCCTAGCCATGGCAATCAGAGAAGTAAAAGAAATAAAAGGAATCCAAATTTGAAAGGATGAAGTAAAACTATCACTATTTGCAGAAGACATGATACTATACCTAGAGAATCCTAAAGACTCTACCAGAAAACTGTTAGAGCTCATCCATGAATTTGGTAAAGTCACAGGATACAAAATTAATACCCAGAAATCGACGGCATTTCTATACACTCACAATGAAAGAGCAGAAAAAGAAATTAAGGAAGCAATCCTGTTTACCATTGCATCCAAAAGAATAAAATACCTAGGAGTAAACCTACCCAAAGAGACAAAAGACCTGAACTCTGAAAACTATAAGACACTGATGAAATAAGTCAAAGATGATACAAATAGATGGAAAGACACACCATGCTCGTGGATTGGGAGAGTTAATATTATCAACATGACTATACTACCTAAGGCAATCTACAGATTCAATGCAATCCCTATCCAATTACCAAGACATTCTTCACAGAACTCAAACAAAATAGTTTCAAGGTTGTGTGGAAGCACAAAAGACCCAGAATAGCCAAAGACATCCTGAAACAGAAAATGCAGCTGGAGGAATCAGGCTCCCGGACTTCAGACTCTACTACAAAGCAACAATCATCAAAACCGCATTGTACTGACACAAAGACAGAGATATAGATCCGTGGAACAGGACAGAAAGCCCAGAAGTCAACCCACGCACCTACAGCCAACTCATCTGTGACAAAGGAGGCAAGAAGATACAATGGAGAAAGGACAGCCTGTTCAATAAGTGGTGCTGGGAAAACTGGACAGCCACATGGAAAAGAATGAAATTAGAACACTCCCTAACACCATCCACAAAAATCAACTCCAAATGGACTAAAGACCTAGATATAAGACCAGACACCATAAAACTCTTAGAGGAAAACATAGGCCAAACACTCTCTGACATAAACGACAGCAACATCTTCTCAGGTCCACCTCTTAGAGTATTGACAACAAAAACAAAAACAAACAAATCGGACCTACTCAAACTGAAAAGTTTCTGCACAGCAAAGGAAACCCTAAACAAAACGAAAAGACAACCCACAGAATGGGAGAACATCTTTGCAAGTGAATCCACTGACAAGGGATTCATCTCCAAAATTTAGAAACACCTTCTGCAGCTACATACCAAAAAAAAAAAAAAAAAAAAAAAAACCCATCAAAAAATGGCCAGAAGATCTAAACACACAATTCTCCAAAGAAGACATACAGACGGCCCAAAAACACATGAAAAGATGTTCAACATCACTCAGTATTAGAGACATGCAAATCAAAACCACTCTGAGGTTCCACCTTACACCAGCCAGAATGGCCATCATCCAAAAGTCTACAAACAATAAGTGCTGGAGAGGGTGTGGAGAAAAAGGAACCCTAGTGCACTGCTGGTGGGATTGTACATTGGTGCAACCACTGTGGAAAGCAGTATGGAGATTCCTCAGAAAACTAAAAATAGAACTACCATTTGATCCAGCCATCCCACTTCTGGGCATCTATCCAGAGAAAACCACGACTCGCAAAGACAGTTCATTGCAGCACTATTTGCAATAGCCAAGACATGGAAACAACCTAAATGTCCATCGACAGAGGAGTGGATCAAGAAGATGTGGTACATATACACAATGGAATGTGACTCGGCCTTTAAAAGGAGTGAAATACCGGCATTTTTAGCAACATGGATGGACCTAGAAATTATCATGCTAAGTGAAGTCAGCTATACAATGAGACACCAACATCCAATGCTTTCATTGACATGTGGAATCTGAAAAAAGGGCAGACTGCACTTCTTTGCAGAACAGATGCTGACTCACAGACATTGAAAAACCCATGGTCTCCAGAGGAGACAGTTTGGGGGTGGGGGGATGTGCTTGGGCTGTGGGAGGGAATTCCTGTGAAATCAGATTGTTATGATCATTATACAACTACAGATGTGATAAATTCATTTGAGTTATAAGAAAAAAATAAAATAAATAAAAACAAACAAAAAAGAAAACTATGTGATGTACAATATAAAAAAAAAATGAATAATGAGGAGTTTCCGTCATGGTGCAGCAGTAAGAAATCCGACTAGGAACCATAAGTTTGCGGGTTCAATTCCTGGCCTTGCTCAGTGGATTAAGGATCCAACATTGCTATGAGCTGTGGTGTAGTTCGCAGACGCAGCTTGGATCTGGCATTGCTGTAGCTGTGGTATAGGCTGGCAGATCCAGCTCCAGTTAGACCCCTAGCCTGGGAATCTCCATATGCCACGGGTGCAGCGTTAAAAAGACAAAATAAAAATAAAAATAAAAATTAATAATGAAAACTTTAATTCAAAAAACAACTATCCTAAGGTGAGGGCTCAGGGGCAGGTAGCACCAAGAAGGGGTAGGCAGGATGGGTCACTGCAACTATAAATATAAATATATATAAACTGTCTTGCTCATAAGAGCAACAAAGTTATAAAATACTCATCTAGGAATAAACTCAAGAAGAAATATGCAACACCTGTTACTGAAGTTCATAAAATACACCTTTTTTGATAGAAAGACCCAATACCAGCATCTTCACAAACCCCCTCTGAGATTATTCCAAAGCCAATGCAAACCCAACAAAAATCCCAAAGAGATATTTTAGTCAAAAATTGACAAACTGATTTGAAGAGTACAAGGAAAGCCAAGAAAATCTTAAAAAAAAACCACTGAGAATCTGTGTTACCAGATATTACATATAGTACAGCTAACGTAAGTTAAACAACGTGGTGTCAGCACAGAAATAGAAAACTGGACTAATGGAATAGAACAATCAGTTCAGAAACAGACACATGTATCTATGGGAATGTAGTCTCATGGTAAAGATGACATTTCAAATTTATGAGGAACAGCTAGCAGAATAAATAATGTCAGAATAATCTGCCATCAACTTTGGGAGAAAAAAGTTAAAGCCCTACTTAAAGCAGTCAAAATAAATTCCAGGAGTTCCCGTCATGGCTTAGAGGAAAGGAATCTGACTAGCCATCCATGAGGACGCAGGTTCCATCCCTGGCCTCGCTCAGTGGGTTAAGGATCCAGCGTTGCCATGAGCTGTGGTGTAGGTCGCAGACATGGCTCAGATATGACATTGCTGTGGCTGTGGCATAGGCCAGTGGCTACATTCCGATGTGACCCTTAGCCTGGGAACCTCCATATGCCACAGGTGTGGCCCTAAAAAGACAACCAATCAATCAATCAATCAATATATAAATTCCAGGTATATTAAAGAGCTAAACATAAAAAACAAAACTACATAACTATTATAAGAAAATACAGCAGAATATATTTCTAACCTGAAGAAAGGCTTTAGAGATAAAATACAAAGACCATTAACAAAAATAATTCATTTGGCCATTTGACCATGAACAAAGTTAAAAGATAAACAACAGACTGGGAGCAAACATTTGAAACATGTATAGCAAATATATAAAGAATATATAAAGAACTAAAAAAATCAGTAAGAAACACAAATGGCCAATATATGTATGGTGGGGGGATGGCTCAAACTCCTTAGTAAGCAGAGAGATGAAAATTCAAACAATTCAATATCATTTTTTCCTCTATTAGATGAACAAAAATTCTATATCTGTTAATATCACATTTTGAAAAGTATATGAGAAATTTAGCACTCCGTGTACTGTTGGCAGATAAACTGGAATAGACTTTTCATACAGCAAATTCCAAATATCCAGTAATATACCTGTACTGTGTAATAATATGCATGTTTAAAAACTGATAAACATACACTGATTTATAAAAATCTCTGACATATACTATTGAGAAAAGTAAATTGTAATACAACATATACATTACACTTACATACTTCATAAATTATATATACATATATATAAGCAAACAAAACTCAATATTTTTAAATGTACTCATATATGTGTAAAAGCATATAAAAAAGACTGGAAGGATATGCTCTAAACTGATCCTAGTGGCTAAAGAAGCATGTGGTATGAAATACTGTGTATCCATTAAAAAGAATAAAGTGAACATACACATACTAACATGAAAAGAGCCTTAAATCATATTCTTTGGGGAGAAAAGTAAGTCATAAAAGACATTTTTTTTTTTTTTTTTACTTTTTTTTTAGGGCCACACATGTGGCATATGGAAGTTCCCAAGCTAGGGGTCGAATCGGAGGTGCAGCTGCCAGCCTATGCCACAGCCACAGCAATGCCAGATCTGAGCCACATCTGTAACCTACACCACAGTTCACAGCAACACTGGATACTTAACCCACTGAGTGAGGTCAAGGATCGAACCCGCATACTCATGGATGTTAGCTGGGTTCGTTACTGCTGAGCCACAACAGGAACTCCATAAAAGATATTTTTTATTTGTATATGTACATACATATGCATGTAAATACAGAGGGGAAAAAAGACTACAAATTCACAGTCAACTCTTTTGGGGTGGGGGCGGTGCTCCGATGCCATGCAGAAGTTCCTGGACCAGGGATGGAACCCACCCCACAGCAGCAACCGGAGCCACTGTAGTGACCATGTCTGATCCTTAACCTGCTAAGCCACACAGGAACTCCCCACAGTCAACTCTGAACAATGATTACTCACTGGGAGGGAAGGAAACTGGGTAAAAGGGGAATTTAAGGTTTCAATCTACCTCTATATTATTTTAATTCATTAAAGCAGAATTATCCATCAACAACCTATACCAAGAATCAGTTAAAGATACTATAATTTCTAAAAATAACTGAGGGAAGGCCAAAAAAAAGTATGTGCAACATATATGCAAATGAATATTATCAGTTAACACTTATTGGGTGCTTTGTGCCAAGCACTGTAAGTTCTTTCAGGCATTTTCTCATATAATCACAAGGATCTTGAGGTAAATAACATTTTTATCCCTATTTTAACAAATGAGGAAACTACACTCATAAAATTAAGTTAAACTTCCCTAAGATTACACAGCTAGTAAAAAAAAAAAAAAAAAAAAACAGGGGCAAAATTCAACCCTGGCAACTGACTCTCATGTCCACTCTTAAATAGTCATAATATGGGGCCACATTTGACTTGGAGCCACATGAACACACCATACACAATCCTGAATTGCACAGATGCATACATTGTATAACCACATCACAGTCCTTGGGAGTTTATAACACTAAAACTATCTTCTTCCTCATGTCCGTCCTCCACTTTTACTTTAGCAAGGTCATTTCCTCAATTAAGGATGCTCATTTTGTGGGATGAAATACTATAAAACTGGATTGTGATGATCATTGTACAATTACAAATGTAATAAATTCATTGAGTAATGAAAAATGTTTTTAAAAGATGCTCATTTTATGTGAAAAAATTCCTAGATCCAAACTAGAAAAAGAATCAAAATCATCTCCATCTTCTTTCATCATCAAAACTAAACAATTTCTATCTATCAACCATCCACCCTCCGATCTCTAATTAACACCTTACTCTGCCTAACCCTTTATAAGGATGATAGCCAAACTACATACAGCCCTCAGGCCAAACCTATCTCACCTCCCTGCCAGTTTTTGTAGAGCAGGTGAGTTGAGAAAGATTCTCACATTTTTAAATGGTTGGAAAAAAATCATAAGAATAGTATTTCATGGCACGTGAAAATTATTCAAAATTCATATTTCGGTGTTCATAAACAGTGTCACTGGAACATAGCCATGCTAATTCATTTAAACATTACCTATGACTGCTACAACAGCAGAGCTGAGTCATGGCAACAGAGACTCCATAGCCCACAAAGCCTAAAATATTTGCTATCTGGTCATTTACAGAGAAAGTTTATCAACTTTTGATTTATAGTTTTCCAAAAAACTTCCTCTATTTAATTCAATTACTCCTAACAAAAACCTTGCAAGCTACTTGGTATTTGTCTGAATTCTGAAAATTAAGAAGGCTCAGAGAAGTTTAGTTTCTTCCCCAAGTCACAGAGCTAGTAAGTGATGGGGAGAATTCTGGTACCCTGGTTTTCTAGCTCTAAATCCAACATACTTTCTACCACACTACCACTTTCTAAGAACCCAATCCCTTCTGATTAATCAATGAGTTCAGACATTTGGTACTAAAATTTACCAGATGGAGAGAGACAAAAAAGATTTAAATTGGTGGGAAAACATGTCCCAGTTGAGAAATTCAGGCTCCAAAAATTTCATATGTAGTTGTATGATTTACAAAGTATACTTTCTCATTTATTTAGCAAAGAAGCCCTGCTAAATAGGTAGGGCTTTTGTTTCATTTAGTAACAAATAAAGAAATATATGCTCATAGAATTGTACAAGATAATACTGAGGCAAGACCAGAACCCACTTGGGAACACTGGCTCTTCTCATGAGGAATATACCCGTTGTTGTTTTTTCCCTTAGAAACAAAAAGCAGTAGCTCACATATTCTAAACAGTAAGAAACAGGAGTTCCCTGATGGCCTAGCGGGTTAAGGATCCAGCATTGTCACTACAGTGGCTCAGGTCGCTGCTACAGGGACAGGTTTGATTCCTGGCCCAGGAACTTCTGCATGCTGTAGATACAGCAAAAATATAAATAAGTAAATAAATTAAATAGTAGAAACTAAAATGTTATTTTAGAAAGGATAAACTAACAATTTAACAAAATAACAACAGAAGGGATACTCTTAACATCCAGATCTCTGTTCAAAGTCATCTCCTCAAAGAAGCCCTCCAAACTAACCACCTGAGCCAAAGAGGCTCTTCCCCAACATCCTGGCACACTTCAAAATTTTCTATTCTTAGAGTTTATTTCATGAAATATTTGTTGACAGTCTGTTGTCCTCCACTGTAATGTAAGCTCAAAGATGGCAGAGTCATTGCCTGCTTTGCTTCCTTTTCATCTATCCCCAACACAACAACCCTGGCAAATTGGAGGAATGCAATAAATACTTGTTGAATGAATGGTAGAATCTACATATACACTGGATAAGTCATACTCCATAATTCACTTAGGCTAACAGATTCAGTGTATAAGTTATCAGAGTATTTGAAAGATTCCTTAGCAAATCAACCATATATTGTCAAGGTTTTTCCTCTTGCCAGAAAGAAACCTTCAAAGGCTAATTCAATGGAAATGCCAGTAAGGCAAAAATTATTCTTTGGGCAGCAGTGGATATAATCACTGCTGAACTAGCACCTTATAGGTCTTAAGCCTGATTAAGCAAATTTCCCATTCTTGTATTAAAACACACCCCCTAGGTTTTTTTAATTCAAATGTCCATATTTTAATTAGGTTTAACTATGGCTGAAATTTATCAACCATTTGCGCTGTGCTAAATTTTAATCCTCATTTTTACAAGTAACCAAACTGAAATAATCTTACATTATTCCTAAATGAACAGAATAATATATGGGTGATTACAACCCAGGACACAAGTAAAAAGTCTCCACCATATGATCCAGCAATTCCACTTCTGGGTATTTATTCAAAGAAAATGAAAACACTAATTCTAAAAGATAATGCACCATTATATTTATTGCAGCATTATATACAATAGTCACAACATGGAAGCCCTCAACAGAGGAATGGATAAAGAAGTTGTGGTATACATATATACAATGGAATATTACTCAGCCATTACAAAGAATGAAATAATGCCATTTGCAGCAACATGGACAGACCTAGAGATTATCACACTAAAAGTAGTAAGTCAGAAAAAGAAAGACAAATACCATATGATATCACTTATGTGTGGAATCTAAAATATGACACAAATCAACATACATATGAAACAAAAACAGACTCACGGATATAGAGAATAGACTTGTGGTTGCCAAGGGGAAGAGGGGGTGGGATAAGAGAAAGACTGGGAGTTTGGAATTAGCAGAAGCAAACATATAGGATATATAAATAATAAGGTCTTACTGTATAGTACAGGGAACTATATTCAATATCCTGTGATAAACCACAATGGAAAAGAATATGAAAAAGAATATATATGTATAACTGAATCACTGTGCTGCACAGCAGAAATTAACACACTGTAAATCAACTGTACTTCAATAAAAAATTATACATCCCAATTTTATCTCAATAAAACTGGAAAACAGATAAAGTAAAAAGACAACTCATAGAATGGAAAAAAAACATTTGCAAATCATATATCTGATCAGGTTCTAGTACCTAGAATATATTTTTTAAAAATTTATATAACTCAACAATAAAAAGATAAACAACCAAATTTTTAAATGGGCAAAGGACTTACATAGACATTTCTCCAAAGAAGAAACTCAAATAGGGGGAGTGGGAGGGAGTGGGGTGGTTTGGGAGCTTGGGGTTAATAGATACAAACTATTGCCTTTGGAATGGATTACCAATGAGATCCTCCTGTGTAGCACTGGGAACTATGTCTAGTCACTTATGATGGTGCATGACAATGTGAGAAAATAGAATGTGTACATGCATGTGTAACCGGGTCACCATGCCGTACAGTAGAAAAAAATGTATTGGGGAAATAACTATTAAAAAAATAAGGACACAACCTAGAATAGATTTATAAGGAGATCCTGCTGAATAGCATTGAGAACTATGTCTAGATACTCATGTCGCAACAGAAGAAAGGGTGGGGGAAAAAACTGTAACTGCAATGTATACATCTAAGGATGACCTGACCCCCTTGCTGTACAGTGGGAAAATAATAAAAAAAAAAATAAGAACAACGAAAAAAAGAAAGAAACTCAAATAGCTGAAAGCAAATGAAAAGATGCTCCAATCACTAGTCATTGGTGAAATACAAATCAAAACCACAAGATATCACTTTACACCCACTAGATGGCCATAAAACACACAAACAAACAAAAAACCAAAAGTAATAAATGTTGGATAAGCTGTGAAGAAATTGGAACCCTTATACATTGGGGATGTAAGATGGGGCAGCCACTGTGGAAAACAGTTTGGCGTTTCCTCAACAAGTTAAACACAGAATTACCACATGACCTACTACATACGAAAAGAATTAAAAACAGGTGTTCAAAACAAAAACTTGTACACAGATATTCATACCATCATTGTTCACAAAATCCAAAAGGTGGCAAGATCCCAAATGTCCATTTGGAATAGAAAAAAAAGTGGTATATTTGCACAACGGAATATTATTCAACCACAAAAAAAAGAATGAAGTACTGATACATGCCACAATGTGAGTGAACCTCAAAAACATGCAAAGTGAAAGAAACCAGACACAAAAGGCCATGTATTATAATTCCATTTATATAAAATAACCAAAAGAGACAAATACATAAAGACAGCAGATTAGTGGTTGCCAGGGGTTGGGGAAAAGGGGGAATGGGGAGTGACTACTTAATTGGGTATAAGGATTCCTTTTGGAGTGATGAAAATGTTTTGGAACTACATGTGCAACATCATGAAGGTACTTAATGAATTGTACACTCTAAAATGGTAAATTTTATGTTATGTAAATTTGGTCACAATGAAAGTTATAAGGCTAAAACAGAGAAAACAATTTTACTCATTTTTATTAAATTCATGAAAAAATATATACATCCTGGGAAGAAAGGGGCACTAAAGGCTCACTTTTGTAGTAAGTTAACATCAACATTTTCCAAACCAAGTATCTCATGATAAGCTCTACCAAAACAATCAAAATGGCATCAAATTCTACTTTTGAAGTTTTGAGAATTTCAGTATGAATACCTTTATAGATGTCCTTTACAATCACCAAATATCTCCTAACAGCGCCATAAATTTTATGATCTCAACAAAAATGGATGAGACCCACCCCTCTGAAACTATTCTGGCTTTTAGCCAAGAGACATAATCAAGTATATCTGCAAATAGAGCTTGTCTACTTATACTAAGATGGTTGACTGAAAAAGGAAGAGTTCTTTCTTACACACAACCTCCCCTATACACACACAAACATATGCAAAAAGGCCCTCCGTTAATTATTTTAAGTAAATTATTTGGTTAGAAATCTGATAGTAATGTAACAGTTCTCATCTTCTTCTGACTACTCTGGTTCTCTGCAACCACTGGCTTCATCATTTCCTGGCTAAATGATGGACACCAAAAGAAATGCCCCTAGGGAATTTAAATTTAAGTAAAAGTTAAGTTAAATTTAAGTTAAAAATTTAAGTTAAAGTCCACATTACAGAAATTTAACTTCTAAAACACTATAGAATAATTACATCAACGGATGTATACTTGTGATATGGGGTTCAACATTGGTCTAGAAGTCAGAACTTCAGGGCCAAACATTTATTTTTCTGAGCTTTATTTTCTCTCTCAGGTATAAAAAGGAAAACAGCTTTCTTGCCTGTTTCCCCAAAGAAGTACAGTAATAAAAATATAATTAACAAGGTGTGATAGAACCACTAAAGAGGGACACCTAACCTAGCCTGGTGGAGGATGCTGGGAAAAGGAAAAAAGGGGGAGCAAGAAAGGCTTTCAGGAATAGCTAATGACAGACGTTAGTATAAAAACAATGAATTCAAATTCTAAGAGAGGGGGAGAGAGAGCATTCCAGATTTGGGGGGGGGGGGGATGGAGATCAGAAGCAAAGACAGAGACAAACAGCACAAATCTGCTTATGTTACTCCCCCTTGGTAAACAGTCAAGGGGTCCTAATTCTGCAGGATAGTTCTTCACCCCAGTCTCAATCTAAGACTCCAGCCTTATCTCATTCCACTCCGCAAATATACCTTGCTTAAACTTTCCTTCCTCAATACTTGAATGTTCTTACCCTCCAGGAACATCTGGTCCAAAACTGGGAGACCAGCTTGCTTGCTAGAGTTGGTGCAACCTTTCCAGGCTTTTATGGTGCTTTTATACTTCTACTCTACTGCTTAATACACTAAGTATTCATTTAATCTAAGAGAATATGAACATAGTATTAACTTTTATATCTAAGCTCTGGGCAGCCAAAACAAGGATTACATTCTTTCCAACATCAAAGCAAAATAAAAGAAAAAGGGCATGGGAATGTCCTCAAATCTGCAACATTTCCAAGATAAATGAATGCATGTCAGTAAAGTTTGTAAAAAGTAACCATGAAAAGTTACAAATACATAAACTATTAATCTTGACCTAGAACAGAATGAGACCATCAAAGGACATCCTTACCAAAAGATATGCAGAGAACATGTCCAAGTAATCTGCTGTAATTTACACTCACACCAAAAAGCAAGTGTTAATTTTCAAACAAGGAAAATTCAGATTAACGAAAATAATTCATGTATAATTATTTTAGTATTCAAAACTCAGCATTTTAGCTACCCTTTAATGCACGGTATCTTTCCTTTGGACAGTTGACTTTAAACAATATTTAAACTCATCAATCCAAAGGATAGAGACTGTCTAGAAGACACCTGCTGCTCTGTGTCATATTCGGAGACTCTTTAAAAGCTCTCTTGGTATTACAGATTACTATAAATGAAAAACAGGTAACATACATGCCTCCCAAAACCGAATGCAATCACCACTGTACAGATTTGCACAATTTAGAGGCTATGTATCATATAATTGTTTCAATCCACAGTAACTCTTAGGAAGGAATAGCCATACCACTTACATCTGTTTTGAGGGTTCAATTTCATTTTAAACAAGGTATATCAAATCCCAAGATAGGGAGATAACACACGTGCAGGACTTCCACCTACACCCCACTACATAAATGTTTCACCACTCTTAACTAGTCAAACAAAACCTCTTTCAGTACAGTGAAGCCACCTCACCACTTTTATCCTAACACACCATCCCCTCCCCATCCCCAACCTGTCACAGAACACACGGTTCCCAAATAATACCTCTCAATCTCCTTGAACCTAACCCACTTATACAAGCAGCCAGCAGTATCCCTCACAAGATACAGTTCTATCGACCTTCACACATCAACTGAGTCTCTAAATTAAATCTACTTTTCCTCACCCCATTACACACTGAAACCGAACTTCCAAAACCTGAAGCGATCTTCCCTCTCAACCTCACTTAATCACTCAGTCCTTTGTCAACCGTCACTCGGCCCCTACACGCAATCTCCTCACCTTCCCTGTCCCCTAGTCTCCCACCAACTCCCAAAGTTGCCACCCCCAACAAAAAAGAAAAGACAAAAAACGTACCTCAACCTCAAACCTGCCCTTCCCCACTTTCCCTGTGTGAATTTTTCTCTCCGCCTGTTGGCTCACGCGGAAAGCAGCCCCGACAAGCCTGAAGACCCGCGACCAGCCTCGTACCACACGTCTCGGCGACGGCAATCACCCTGCCCCAGTCAAGCCGCCCCCCACTAGGGCGCTTACTCCGAACAGACTCTTGGCCGCCGCTGCCTCCCTCCATTCATCCCTGGCCCATTCATCTCTCAGCCCGATCCCAGACACGCCCCCCGGCCTCCTCCCTCACTCTCAGCGTACCGGCCGGCCCGGGACCCTCACCAGATTAGAGGCTCTCGCTGAGGAAGACTCTTTTCGCTTCTCTCTCGCCCTCTTTCAAGCCTTCGCTCGCCCCTCGACGAGGCACACCACAGAACACACAGATTCACACACACCACCTCCTCCTCTATCGCCTCCTCGGACGCCGCTTACTCCCCTCCTGGATGTCTCACGCTCCGCTCCGCGTCCTGTGCGCGTGCGCGCGCTAGCGTCTCCCCGCGAGCCCACCGGACCAGCTACGGCCCGTAGGTAAAGAGCGGGCGGGGTTAGGGGAGCGGGGTACGAGCCCAAGCTCGCGCTCGCCCGGGAGCTGAGCAGGCGCACGCGTACTCCAGTCAGGGAATTCAGATGGAGAGGAGAAGAGAGGGGGGCGGAGGGGGGGCGGGACAGGGAGGGGAGAAAAGGAGAGGGGGAGGGGGCGGAGAAAGCCGACGGAGCAGCCCCAACTCCGAGCGGCCCCTATCGCTGTGAGGTGCCGAATAGCTAGCCAACTAGAGCGTAAGCACTCCTCCCCCGCCCTCCACAGCGCAGCGGGAGAGAGGGATGCGCGTCGAGAGAAAAGGGTCTCTCCTTTCTAAGAAGAAAATCTGTGAGGAGCCACGCGTGACACCTCCTGTGTGTTCAAAAGCTCTCTCTCCACGGCTGCTTTGCCCTTTTCCCCTCCAAAAAAAAAAAAAGTCCAAGCACGCACTTCTTCCTAGTTACCCACCGCCCACTCTCAGTTCTCCACAAGCCTCTAAATGCGGTCGCTCTGCCGAGATGTGGTACCCGCCAACACCTTTTCACCCGCCACCCCAACTCCCTTTTTCCAACTCTCGGCATTTCTCGCGAGACCCATACCTGCCGGCTTCGGGATTAGAAGTCGAAGCACAGATTTACAAATACCGGTCTCCCGATTACGTTGCGAGGGCAACGGCCATGGCAGGTGCCACCCTACCACCCCCAGGACCGCTGTACGCGCGCGCGGGGGCTGGGCAACAACGAAAGCGGGGATGGGAAATGGAAGCTATGAAACGGATTTTTGACGGCATGAAACCGCTAGGCCTGGGCACGTGCCCTGCGCCTCGCAGGCAGGTGCGGTGTACCCTGGGAATTGTAGTTTTTATTCCCACCTCCAGTTCCACTCCCACCTCTGCCTTACTTAGGCCTCCGGCGGAGAAGGGGATTACCGACGCCATTTTGCTGGGAACAATGGCCCTCGGCCCAGGCGGCGACGGGTGGGGGAGGGAATAATGTTTTAAGGGTTTGGCTAACCTCCCCAGGCCCCTCGGTGTCATAGCAACCCCTCAGAAGCCTGGCCACGCCCCCTCGCAGCTCCGCCGGGCTCCAAGAGTGTGCGCATGCGGAAAGTCTACCTCCCCCTGAGGCTGGCTCTCACCGTCGCCTACCGTCCACCTCCCAGAGTCTCTAGTTGGTAGTGACTACTACCTTCTTCTAGCTTTCACTACAAGTTAACCTCCGCGCAGCGGCTTTATTTAAGAACTGCTTCCTGCACTGTATCAGGCGCAGTACAGAATTGTTTCTGTCATTCTCACATGAGCAATCCTGGCTCCACAGAGGAAGAAACCGAAGCTCAGTAGGGGAAAAAGGACATGACCTGCTCAAGTTCTCACAACTGTGTATGGAAGAGTCAAAACTTGAACCCAGGTGTGCTCACTCCAGAGCCAGTGAATTTTTCAATCCCTCAGGGTGCATCTGGTGTCGCAAACCCCAAATGAAAGGCCCTCAAGCCTTAGCAGGATACCTTGAGTGTAGGAGGCTATGTGGAAAATGCCAGGCTAATATTTTCATATGCCCAGTCTGTACTAACATCTCCTCTCTCCACCATTTTCTTTTTCCTAATGTATGTCTCAGAACCTGAGCCTTTTTCAGCTTTTTTTTTTTAAACGATATGTATTATATTTTATTTTTTATTTTATTTATTTATTTATTTATTTATTTATTTTCCCACTGTACAGCAAGGGGGTCAGGTTATCCTTACATGTATACATTACAATTACATTTTTCCCCCCACCCTTTCTTCTGTTGTAACATGAGTATCTAGACATAGTTCTCAATGCTATTCAGCAGGATCTCCTTGTAAATCTATTCTAAGTTGTCTCTGATAAGCCCAAGTTCCCAATCCCTCCCACTCCCTCCCCCTCCCATCAGGCAGCCACAAGTCTCTTCTCCAAGTCCATGATTTTCTTTTCTGAGGAGATGTTCATTTGTGCTGTATGGTAGATTCCAATTATAAGTGATATCATACGGTATTTGTCTTTGTCTTTCTGTCTCATTTCGCTCAGTATAAGAGTCTCTAGTTCCATCCATGTTGCTGCAAATGGCATTATGTCATTCTTTGTTATGGCTGAGTAGTATTCCACTGTGTATATATACCACTTCTTCCAAATCCAATCCTCTGTCAATGGACATTTGGGTTGTTTCCATGTCCTGGCTATTGTGAATAGTGCTGCAATGAACATGCGGGTGCATGTTTCTAATTTAAGTAGAGTTTTGTCCGGATAGATGCCCAAGAGTGGGATTGCGGGGTCATATGGAAGTTCTATGTATAGATTTCTAAGGTATCTCCAAACTGTTCTCCATAGTGGCTGTACCAGTTTACATTCCCACCAGCAGTGCAGGAGGGTTCCCTTTTCTCCACACCCCCTCCAGCACTTGTTATTTGTGGATTTATGAATGATGGCCATTCTGACTGGTGTGAGGTGGTATCTCATGGTAGTTTTGATTTGCATTTCTCTTATAATCAGCGATGTTGAGCATTGTTTCATGTGTTTGTTGGCCATCTGTATATCTTCTTTGGAGAAATATCTATTCAGGTCTTTGGCCCATTTTTCCATTGATTGATTGGTTTTTATTGCTGTTGAGTTGTATAAGTTGTTTATATATTCTAGAGATTAAGCCCTTGTCAGTTGCATCATTTGAAACTGTTTTCTCCCATTCTGGAAGTTGTCTTTTTGTTTTCTTTTTGGTTTCCTTTGCTGTGCAAAAGCTTTTCAGTTTGATGAGGTCCCATGGGTTTATTTTTGCTCTAATTTCTATTGCTTTGGGAGACTGACCTGAGAAAATATTCATGAGGTTGATGTCAGAGAGTGTTTTGCCTATGTTTTCTTCTAGGAGTTTGATGGTATCCTGTCGTATATTTAAGTCTTTCAGCCATTTGGAGTTTATTTTTGTGCATGGTGTGAGGGTGTGTTCTAGTTTCATTGCTTTGCATGCAGCTGTCCAGGTTTCCCAGCAATGCTTGCTGAATAGACTTTCTTTTTCCCATTTTATGTTCTTGCCTCCCTTGTCAAAGATTAATTGACCATAGGTGTCAGGGTTTATTTCCGGATTCTCTCTTCTGTTCCATTGGTCTGTCTGTCTGTTTTGGTACCAGTACCACACTGTTTTGATGACTGTGGCTTTGTAGTATTTCTTGAAGTCTGGGAGAGTGATGCCTCCTGCTTGGTTTTTGTTCCTCAGGATTGCTTTGGCGATTCTGGGTCTTTTGTGGTTCCATATAAATGTTTGGATTGTTTGTTCTACTTCTGTGAAAAATGTCATGGGTAATTTGATAGGGATTGCATTGAATCTGTAGATTGCTTTGGGTAGTATGGCCATTTTTACAATATTGATTTTCCCAATCCAGGAACATGGAATATCTTTCCATTTCTTTACATCTTCTTTGATTTCATTGATGAAAGTTTTATAGTTCTCGGCATATAGGTCCTTTACCTCCTTGGTCAGGTGTATTCCGAGGTATTTGATTTTGTGAGGTACAATTTTCAAAGGTATCGTATTTTTGTACTCCTTTTCTAATGTTTCATTGCTGGTATACAGAAATGCAACTGACTTCTGAATGTTAATCTTATATCCTGCTACTTTGCTGAATTTATTAATCAGTTCAAGGAGTTTTGGGGTTGAGTCCTTAGGGTTTTCTATGTATAGTATCATGTCATCTGCATTCAGTGACAGTTTTATCTCTTCTCTTCCTGTATGGGTGCCTTTTATTTCTTTTGTTTGTCTAATTGCTGTGGCTAGGACTTCCAAAACTATGTTGAAGAGCAGTGGTGAGAGTGGGCATCCCTGTCTTGTTCCAGATTGGAGTGAGAAGGCTTTCCGTTTTTCCCCATTGAGGATTATATTTGCTGTGGGTTTATCATAAATGGCTTTGATTATATTCAGGAATGTTCCCTCTATACCCACTTTGGCGAGGGTCTTGATCATGAATGGATGTTGGACTTTGTCAAATGCTTTTTCTGCATCTATTGAGATGATCATATGATTTTTGACTTTTTTTTTGTTAATGTGGTGTATGATGCTGATTGATTTGCGTATGTTGAACCATCCTTGTGAACCTGGGATGAACCCAACCTGGTCATGGTGTATAATTTTTTTGGTATGTTGTTGGATTCGGTTGGCTAAGATTTTGTTGAGAATTTTTGCATCTATATTCATCAATGATATTGGCCGATAGTTTTCTTTTTTGGTGGTATCTCTGCCTGGTTTTGGAATGAGGGTGATGGTGGCCTCATAGAATGTCTTTGGGAGTATTCCTTCTTCTTCAACCTTTTGAAAGAGTTTAAGGAGGATGGGCACCAATTCCTCTTTATATGTTTGATAGAATTCACCTGTGAAGCCATCTGGTCCTGGACTTTTATTTGTAGGGAGTGATTTTATGACCTCTTCAATTTCATTTCTAGTGATTGGTCTGTTCAGTTGGTCTATTTCTACTTGATTCAGTTTTGGCAGGCTGTAAGATTCTAGAAAATTGTCCATTTCTTCCAGATTGTCAAACTGGTTGCCATATAGTTGTTCATAGTATTCTCTTATGGTTTTTTGTATTTCTGCTGTGTCCATTGTGATTTCTCCTTTTTCATTTCTAATTTTCGTGATTTGGGTTCTTTCTCTCCTCTTTTTAGTGAGTCTGGCCAGGGGTTTGTCAATTTTGTTCACCTTTTCAAAGAACCAGCTCTTGGTTTTATTAATTTTCTCTATTGTTTTTTGAGTCTCTATTTTATTGATTTCTTCTTTGATCTTTATAATTTCCTTCCTTCTGCTGACTTTAGGCCGTTTTTGTTCTTCTTTTTCTAATTCATTTAGGTGGAGGGTTAAGTTGTCCATTTGGGATCTTTCTTCTTTTTTGAGAAAGGCCTGGATTGCTATAAATTTCCCTCTGAGCACTGCTTTCGCAGCATCCCATAGGTTTTGAGAGGTTGTGTCTTCATTATCATTTGTTTCAAGGTAGTTTTTAATTTCCTTCTTGATTTCCTCATTGACCCATTGGTTTTTTAGTAGCATGTTGTTTAGTCTCCATGGAGTAGGTTTTTTCTCTTTGCTTTTCCCATGGTTGATTTCTAATTTCATGGCATTGTGGTCAGAGAAGATACTTGAGATAATTTCTATGCTCCTAAATTTATTGAGGTTAGCTTTGTGTCCCAATATGTGGTCGATTCTTGAGAATGTTCCATGAGCATTTGAGAAGAATGTGTATTCTGATTTTTTTGGATGTAGTGTCCTGAAGATATCAATTAAGTCTAACTTTTCTATTGTTTCCTTTAGGATCTCGGTTGCTTTATTGGTTTTCTGTCTAGAGGATCTGTCCATTGATGTGAGGGTGGTATTAAGGTCTCCTACTATGATTGTATTCTCATCAATATCTCCCTTTATGTCTGTTAATATTTGTTGTATGTATCTGGGTGCTCCTATATTTGGGGCATATATGTTGATGATAGTAACATCCTCTCCTTGGATGGATCCCTTAATCATTAAGTACTGTCCTTCTTTGTCTTTATGTCTTTTGTTTTAAAGTCTATTTTGTCCGATATGAGTGTTGCGACTCCTGTTTTTCTGTCTTGTCTATTGGCGTGAAATATTTTCCCCCAGCCTTTCACTTTCAATCTATATGTATCTTTTGTCCTAAGGTGAGTTTCTTGTAGGCAGCATATTGAAGGTTTTTGCCTTTTTTTTTTTTTTTTTTTTTTTTTTTTTTTTTTTTAAATTTTATTTTCCCACTGTACAGCAAGGGGGTCAGGTTATCCTTACATGTATACATTACAATTACAGTTTTTCCCCCACCATTTCTTCTGTTGCAACATGAGTATCTAGACATAGTTCTCAATGCTATTTAGCGGGATCTCCTTGTAAATCTATTCTACGTTGTGACTGATAAGCCCAAGCTCCCGATCCCTCCCACTCCCTCCCCCTCCCATCAGGCAACCACAAGTCTCTTCTCCAAGTCCATGATTGATTTTCTTTTCTGAGGAGATGTTCATTTGTGCTGGATATTAGATTCCAGTTATAAGTGATGTCATATGGTATTTGTCTTTGTCTTTCTGGCTCATTTCACTCAGAATGAGATTCTCTAGTTCCATCCATGTTGCTGCAAATGGCATGATGTCATCCTTTTTTATGGCTGAGTAGTATTCCATCGTGTATATATACCACATCTTCCGAATCCAATCCTCTGTCGATGGACATTTGGATTGTTTCCATGTCCTGGCTATTGTGAATAGTGCTGCAATGAACATGCGGGTGCATGTGTCTCTTTTAAGTAGAGCTTTGTCCGGATAGATGCCCAAGAGTGGGATTGCAGGGTCATATGGAAGTTCTATGTATAGATTTCTAAGGTATCTCCAAACTGTTCTCCATAGTGGCTGTACCAGTTTACATTCCCACCAACAGTGCAGGAGGGTTCCCTTTTCTCCACAGCCCCTCCAGCACTTGTTATTTGTGGATTTATTAATGATGGCCATTCTGACTGGTGTGAGGTGGTATCTCATGGTCGTTTTGATTTGCATTTCTCTTATAATCAGCGATGTTGAGCATTTTTTCATGTGTTTGTTGGCCATCTGTATATCTTCCTTGGAGAAATGTCTATTCAGGTCTTTTGCCCATTTTTCCATTGATTGATTGGTTTTTTTGCTGTTGAGTTGTATAAGTTGCTTGTATATTCTAGAGATTAAGCCCTTGTCAGTTGCATCATTTGAAACTATTTTCTCCCATTCTGAAAGTTGTCTTTTTGTTTTCTTTTGGGTTTCCTTTGCTGTGCAAAAGCTTTTCAGTTTGATGAGGTCCCATGGGTTTATTTTTGCTCTAGTTTCTATTGCTTTGGGAGACTGACCTGAGAAAATATTCATGATGTTGATGTCAGAGAGTGTTTTGCCTATGTTTTCTTCTAGGAGTTTGATGGTGTCCTGTCGTATATTTAAGTCTTTCAGCCATTTGGAGTTTATTTTTGTGCATGGTGTGAGGGTGTGTTCTAGTTTCATTGCTTTGCATACAGCTGTCCAGGTTTCCCAGCAATGCTTGCTGAATAGACTTTCCTTTTCCCATTTGATGTTCTTGCCTCCCTTGTCAAAGATTAATTGACCATAGGTGTCAGGGTTAATTTCCAGATTCTCTATTCTGTTCCATTGGTCTGTCTGTCTGTTTTGATACCAGTACCACACTGTTTTGATGACTGTGGCTTTGTAGTATTTCTTGAAGTCTGGGAGAGTTATGCCTCCTGCTTGGTTTTTGTTTCTCAGGATTGCTTTGGCGATTCTGGGTCTTTTGTTGTTCCATATAAATGTTTGGATTGTTTGTTCTAGTTCTGTGAAAAATGTCATGGGTAATTTGATAGGGATTGCATTGAATCTGTAGATTGCTTTGGGTAGGATGGCCATTTTCACAATATTGATTTTTCCAATCCAGGAACATGGAATATCTTTCCATTTTTTTACATCTTCTTTGATTTCTTTGATTAAGGTTTTATAGTTCTCGGCATATAGGTCCTTTACCTCCTTGGTCAGGTGTATTCCGAGGTATTTGATTTTGTGAGGTACAATTTTAAAAGGTATCGTATTTTTGTATTCCTTTTCTAATGCTTCATTGCTGGTATACAGAAATGCAGCTGACTTCTGAATGTTAATCTTATATCCTGCCACTTTGCTGAATTTATTAATCAGTTCAAGGAGTTTTGGGGTTGAGTCCTTAGGGTTTTCTAGGTATAGAATCATGTCATCTGCATACAGTGACAGTTTGATCTCTTCTCTTCCTATATGGATGCCTTTGATTTCTTTTGTTTGTCTAATTGCTGTGGCTAAGACTTCCAAAACGATGTTGAAGAGCAGTGGTGAGAGTGGGCATCCCTGTCTTGTTCCAGATTTGAGTGAGAAGGCTTTCAGTTTTTCCCCATTGAGGATTATATTTGCTGTGGGTTTATCATAAATGGCTTTGATTATATTCAGGAATGTTCCCTCTATACCCACTTTGGCGAGGGTCTTGATCATGAATGGATGTTGAACTTTGTCGAATGCTTTTTCTGCATCTATTGAGATGATCATATGATTTTTGACTTTTTTTTTGTTAATGTGGTGTATGATGTTGATTGATTTGCGTATGTTGAACCATCCTTGTGAACCTGGGATGAACCCAACCTGGTCATGGTGTATAATTTTTTTGGTATGTTGTTGGATTCGGTTGGCTAAGATTTTGTTGAGAATTTTTGCATCTATATTCATCAATGATATTGGGCGATAGTTTTCTTTTTTGGTGGTATCTCTGCCTGGTTTTGGAATGAGGGTGATGGTGGCCTCATAGAATGTCTTTGGGAGTATTCCTTCTTCTTCAACCTTTTGAAAGAGTTTAAGGAGGATGGGCACCAATTCCTCTTTATATGTTTGATAGAATTCACCTGTGAAGCCATCTGGTCCTGGGCTTTTATTTGTAGGGAGTGATTTTATGACCTCTTCAATTTCATTTCTAGTGATTGGTCTGTTCAGTTGGTCTGTTTCTGCTTGATTCAGTTTTGGCAGGCTGTAAGATTCTAGAAAATTGTCCATTTCTTCCAGATTGTCAAACTTATTGCCATATAGTTGTTCATAGTATTCTCTTATGGTTTTTTGTATTTCTGCTGTATCCGTTGTGATTTCTCCTTTTTCATTTATAATTTTGGTGATTTGGGTTCTTTCTCTCCTCTTTTTAGTGAGTCTGGCCAGGGGGTTGTCAATTTTGTTCACCTTTTCAAAGAACCAGCTCTTGGTTTTATTAATTTTCTCTATTGTTTTTTGAGTCTCTATTTTATTGATTTCTTCTTTGATCTTTACAATTTCCTTCCTTCTGCTGACTTTAGGACTTCTTTGTTCTTCTTTTTCTAATTCATTTAGGTGGAGGGTTAAGTTGTCCATTTGGGATCTTTCTTCTTTTTTGAGAAAGGCCTGGATTGCTATAAATTTCCCTCTGAGCACTGCTTTCGCAGCATCCCATAGGTTTTGAGAGGTTGTGTCTTCATTATCATTTGTTTCAAGGTAGTTTTTAATTTCCTTCTTGATTTCCTCATTGACCCATTGGTTTTTTAGTAGCATGTTGTTTAGTCTCCATGGAGTAGGTTTTTTCTCTTTCCTTTTCCCATGGTTGATTTCTAATTTCATGGCATTGTGGTCAGAGAAGATACTTGAGATAATTTCTATGCTCCTAAATTTATTGAGGTTAGCTTTGTGTCCCAATATGTGGTCGATTCTTGAGAATGTTCCATGAGCATTTGAGAAGAATGTGTATTCTGATTTTTTTGGATGTAGTGTCCTGAAGATATCAATTAAGTCTAACTTTTCTATTGTTTCCTTTAGGATCTCGGTTGCTTTATTGGTTTTCTGTCTAGAGGATCTGTCCATTGATGTGAGGGTGGTATTAAGGTCTCCTACTATGATTGTATTCTCATCAATATCTCCCTTTATGTCTGTTAATATTTGTTGTATGTATCTGGGTGCTCCTATATTTGGGGCATATATGTTGATGATAGTAACATCCTCTCCTTGGATGGATCCCTTAATCATTAAGTACTGTCCTTCTTTGTCTTTATGTCTTTTGTTTTAAAGTCTATTTTGTCCGATATGAGTGTTGCGACTCCTGTTTTTCTGTCTTGTCTATTGGCGTGAAATATTTTCCCCCAGCCTTTCACTTTCAATCTATATGTATCTTTTGTCCTAAGGTGAGTTTCTTGTAGGCAGCATATTGAAGGTTTTTGCCTTTTTATCCACTCAGCCACTCTGTGTCTTTTGATTGGGGCGTTCAGTCCATTGACATTTAAGGTGATAATTGATAGATGATTATTTATTGCAATTTGAACCTCGTGTTCCAGTTGATTCTATGGTTCTCCATTCTTCCTTTCTTTTTTTTTTTTTTTTTGGTTGGATGGTCCCCTGTTGTTATCTGCTTGAGTGTATTTTTTTTTCATCTTTTGCAAATGCAATATTTGGTTTTGGCTTGTGGTTGCCCTGTTTTTTAAGTATGCTAACCCCTTCCCATAATTGTGTGTTTTAGCCTGATGGTCCTGTAAGTTCAAACACTTCATTACTGTATTAAAATTAAGAAGAGAAACATACAAACAAACAAAAAGGGTTATTTATTTCCTAACATCCCTTGCCCACATTTTTTGGTTTTGATGACTCTTTTTTATTTTTTTCTTTTTAATTTTATTTTGTTTGAAGCATGTTCATGATTAAATCTGTATGCTGGCTTATTTGAGTGACTGCTCTCTGATTGTGGTTTCCTCAGTCCTAGTTCTTCCTCTTCTTCTTCTTCTTTTTTTTTTCTTTTCTTTTTGCTTCCCTTTCCTTCCTTTCTTTTTGGTTTAGAGAAGCCCTTTCAATATTTCCTTGAACCTGGGTTTTGTGTTGCTGTATTCTTTAAGTTTTTGTTTGTTGGGAAAAATTTTTATTTCCCCTTCTATTTTAAATGATATTCTTGCTGGATAGAGTAATCTAGGTTGCATATTTTTTCCTTTGAGCACTTTAAATATCTCTTGCCATTCCCTCCTGGCCTGTAGTGTTTCTGTAGAAAAATCAGCTGATATTCTTATGGGGGTTCCCTTGTAGGTAACATTCTGTTTTTCTCTTGCTGCCTTTAGGATCCTCTCTTTATCACTAACTTTTGCCATTTTTATTATGATGTGTCTTGGTGTGGGTCTGTTTGGGTTCAGTTTGTTTGGGGCCCTCTGTGCTTCTTGTATCTTGAACCCCGTATCCTTTAGATTTGGGAAGTTTCCAGCGATAATTTCTTCAAATATATTTTCCATCCCCTTATCTTTTTCTACTCCTTCTGGAATTCCTATTATGCGTAGATTGGCCCGCTTTATATTATCCCATAGGTCTCTTATATTGCTTTCCAGTTTTTTTTTTTTTTTTGGCTTTTTGCTATTTCTTGGGCCGCTCCTGAGGCATATGGAGGTTCCCAGGCTAGGGGTCCAATCAGAGCTGTAGCCACCGGCCTACACCAGAGCCACAGCAACTCGGGATCCGAGCCGCATCTGCAACCTACACCACAGCTCACGGCAACGCCGGATCGTTAACCCACTGAGCAAGGGCAGGGACCGAACCCGCAACCTCATGGTTCCTAGTCGGATTCGTTAACCACTGCGCCACGACGGGAACTCCGCGTTCCAGTTTTTTGATTTGGTTTTCTGTCTGTTGACTGGATTAAGTGATTTCCATTATTCTATCTTCCATATCACTGATTCGTTCTTCTGCATTATTCATTCTGGTTTTTACTGCCCCTAGTTCAGTTTGCATCTCTGCAAATGAATGTTCTAGTTTTTCTTGGCTCCTCCTTATATTTTCTAGTTCCTTTCTGAGGGTATCTGCATTACTGTTCATATCTTCTCTTAATTCCTTCAGTATTTTCACTATTTCTCTTTTGAACTCCAGGTCTGTCTGACTGCAGAGATCTTTTCATTGTTGACTGTTTTAGGTGAGTTCTCCTGTTGGTTTGACTGGGGGTGGTTTCTCAGCTTCTTCATCTTGCTTGTTGTTTTCTTTCTCCTGAGGGAGTTGTCCTCTCTGTTATCGGGCAGTGTTTGCCTTGTCACTGCCGTGGAATATTTCCTGAGGGCTGGCATTGTTGGTAAATCTTTTCTGAGACAGTGTGGCTTTTCTGGAGTGTTAATGGGGCTAACAGTATTTCTTTGAAGCAAAGGAGGGCTTCCTGAGGGCAGACAGGACTGGGAGGTCCACACCACGATGGTAGCAGATTTCACTAGGTCATGCAGAGCTTGCTCTGGTGTTTTTAGGCTGTGGGGTTCTTGCAGGGGGTTGGTGGTGTTGGGCAGCTGTTCCTCGGGAATGCAGCAGCCCCTGGGGGCTGGAGCAGCTATCTGGGTCACTGAGAACCTAAGAGGCTCTTCCCTAGGGCAGCCCAACTCAGAAGGACGGCCTGAGAATGTAGGTGGATCTTTTCACAGTCTGGCTGAACTTGTTGCAGCTTTTCTGGGCTGCAGGGACTCTTCCAGGGGGCTGGTGGTGCTGAGCAGCTATTCCGCGGGAGTGGGTCACCCCCTGGGGGCTTTGGCGGGTAGCAGGGCCACTGGAAACCCAAGAGGCTCCTCCCCAGGGCAGCCCGACTCAGAAAGACCATCTGAGATCTTTTCCCAACTCGGCCAGGCTTGTTGCAGCTTTTATGGGCTGCAGGGGGTCCTGCCTGGAGCTGGCAGTCTTATGCAGCTGGTCCACCAAGTCTCAGCACCCCCTGGGGGCTTGGGTGGGTAGCAGGGCCGTTGGGGACCCAAGAGGCTCCTCCCCGGGGCAGCCCGTCTCAGAAAAACCGTCTGAGATCTTTTCCCGACTCAGCCAGGCTTGTTGCAGCTTTTCTGGGCTGCAGGGGGTCCTGCCTGGAGCTGGCAGTCCTGTGCTTGTTCTAGCTTTTCTGGGCTGCAGGCCTTTTCTCGGGTGCTGGTGGTGTTTGGTGCTGCTCTGCGGAAGTGTAGCCCCTCCAAAGGGCAAGCAGACCTGTGCAGGGACAGCCCCTGCGGTGGTAGGCTTCAGGCAATTGTTGAGGCCAGCCCTCCTGGATGGCAGGCAGCCCCAGGTTCAGCGAGAGCATAGTGGGTGGCGGGGTGGGGGGAGGGAATGCACTGGGAAGCACAGCTTTCAGCTAGCTAGCGGGCCTGTAAGCTTGCTGTGGCGTGGGGGGTATTCTATGGGGACCCACCCCTTCTTCTCTCCCCTCCCCAGCAGGGGTGCAGACCAGGCTCTTCTCCCAGGTTCCCTCTGATGCGGCTTTCCACTTCCCCGCCCCTGGAGTATTGCTCCCTTCCTCTGTGACAGCTTTGTTTTCTAGTCTCCCAGGCAGTCTCTGCCCCGTCAAATGGTTTCTAGACCTCCCAAGCAGTTTCCGCTCCGCCCCGCCCCCCCCAGCCCGGGGACTAATCTCTGGAGCCGAGGTCTCGGTGCCCAGCCCCCACCCAGGCGTCTCAATTTTTGGTGACTGTGCCCGTAGTTCAGATGGTCTGTTGGGTTCTTGACCGGCTTTTCCGTACTCCAACTTACTGCTACACTCTTCTCTGCATCTGGAGATTTCTCCGGTTTGTTTGATCTTTCCCCCGGTAGGTGACTTTCCAGGGTGCGGGATCCCTTTCTCCTCCACAGTTCCCTTTCGGGAGCGCCCGTCCCGCTCGGATTCACCTTCTCTCACTCTCCTCTTTTCTCCCGTTCTGCCCAGTAATATCACGAACTTCTTGCCGTTATTGGAGTTTAGGTTTCTCTGCCAGCGATTGGTTGCTGTTCTGTGCGAGTCATTTCTTCTGTAGATGTGCTTTTTTTGTTGTGTTTGTGGGAGAGGGCGAGCGTGTCTCCCTACTCCTCCGCCATCTTGTCCTCCCTTCCTTTTTTTTTTTTTTAAATCAGTAAATTTAACTGTGAGGTATCCAAAGTCCATATGGAGTGGAGCAGTGGGAGACTTTGTAGCCCTGTTTCTTTCTCTGCACATTTCATCTTGAAGATCACTCATTAATCCAAGTACTGCCAGAACATGTAAGGAAACCAGAGCATGCATGCCCTTAAAAAGTTTAAACCCCCTTTTTCCATTTTTGAAAATGGAAGGAGACTCTGAAGGAAGGAATTTCAGGACTATGAGGTCCTGCTATTCCACTTATGGAGATCTTCTTTCCTGGCTAAATTTGGAAGAGCAAGGTGTGACTTCTCCTCCGCCCTATCTGAAAGGTCTCTGCATTCCAAATTAGCTGTAGAATGGATGGGGTCTTCCGAATTCCTTCTTTCCATACTGTCCCTGGAGATAGTCCCTTTTCCCTATTGAATTGTTGCCTATTATGGGGAAAACAGGAAGCATAGCCAAATAACAACCAAACGGCAGTATCAAAGCTTTGCCAAGTTAGTCCAAGGTTTTGTAGGTCTTAACTCTCACTGGTATGGTAACTAGAAATTTATGCCATTTTTTATTTCTCAATATCACCCTACTCCCACCACCACACACATCCATCTTCCTTTAGGAACATCAACAGGAGCATGCCTTAGTTGCAGCCTGCTCCTCTTCATTTGCCTCTGAGTTTTTATGATATAATCAACACAGAACAATACTTGGAAAAGTTAGCCCTTCAGCCTGCTCAGATGTGAACCCTTCTGGGAAGGTCCTCATCAGTACTCAAACATTTGCTAAATAGCTATGATTTTATAACTTTTACAAACCTCAGAAATTAGAAAATCAAACAAGTCTTCTCCCCTTCCAAATACAGATCCTTCTCAATGTAGACATTTTATTGACAAATGTGCTCTTCTATTTGAGAAAAAAAAAAAAACCTGTCTGTAACTCAGCACAAATGCCACTATAGGCAGAAATGGAAGTGAGCAGTTATAGCTAAGTCAACAAAGTATGGCTGGGAACTTTCCCTTCTGACCCGCTGGTTTCCACTTACTTTCAAATGGCACTTGTGATGTTTCTATTCATCAGATAGAAAATTTGACTCGGATTAACCACTTGTAATTTGGCTTTAAATTATTCCAGGAAAAATAAACATCCTAGAGCAATAATCTAATTCATTTTATCTGAAGGCTTTGAAGCCAAGAAATTAGCAAAGACTTCACTGGAACCATTTTTAGACCCCTGCATCCCACAGGAATGGGGATGGGGAGTTACTTTCAGGGAGGTTAATTTCATGATCTCCTCCCTACCACGCAGAATAGTAGCCCCTTCAATCAACAAGATGGAACTGAGATGAATGTCACAGTTTAGAGTTAGTTGACTACTACAGCCATGGGTAGAGTTATGACTATTTCAGGAACTCAGTTTCTGAATCCAGGCCCTCTTGTGACTGGGTTATTGGGAAAACCATAAAAGTCCTTCTTTTTCTTTTCCTTTATTCCAAGTGATGTCACAGTTTGAAGATCTTATGTAGTACCCAAGCATGGGGGTAGAGTAAAGATATAGTCTTCCAGGTCCTTAGACCCTGTCAGTTACTGCTGAGCCCTCTGCCCCCATAGGTTTTTCTCAGGTGCTGTGTCCTCTCCAATGTCTTTGCCACCCTTGAGGCACAGAACTCGTTGCCAAGGTCACTGTTGGTCCATATACCTAGACATTCCATACAGCCCTTCCTCTCTTGAGTCTTCCTGCCAATCAAGTGTTGCTTCTGGAAGTATATGATGCTTGAGCACCCACAGAGCACTCTCTGCATCTTTCCCCCAAGAAGAGGGAAATGAGGAAAAGAAGAATCTTTTTCTAGGCTTATGCAAATCTTTCTTTTAGTTTCTTGGCCTGGATATTTTGTCTCAGTGCCTGGACTCGAGTCCTCCTTCCCTAGGGCTTATACTTTTGGAACATGAAAGCCATAGAGACCAACAGAGTATTTGTTTTCCTGACTTGCCACCTCCCTCTCCTGAGATACACCACAAAGTTGACTACTTTAGGGGACACAAGAGAAAAGAGAAAGAGGGGAAAATACGGGAAATAAATAAATCCATTTATATCTCAAGATAATATTGCAGCCACATTCTGCCGCTATTAAATCTTAGCATTTCAGCAAAGAAAATTTACTTCTCATCCAGATGCCCCCTCCTCAAGATAGTAATTCCCAAGGCTTGGATGCCTGGGTGATCTTTTCTCCAGGCAAGTCTTGGGACTGGGGGAATTTCTCACCTGGATGACCTAGGGGATGTTAATGTCCTCCCAGGAGGCTCTCTTTATTCCCAGCACAAGTTGAATGTCTCCTGAGTAAGAATAAGCACCATCTACCTCAGAAATGAGCAGCTATCTTTGGCATAGTGACTGACTTAGAAGCACTCCACCTTTCAGATCGGACACTGTACTTTCTCGAGCCTTAAAATGGAGTCTGATCTCCCCTTCCTAGACACAATCTTCCCTCATGTGCCCTAGGCCATAAATCAGGGAGCAAATTTAAGGTAAGTGCCATTGCCTTGGCAGCTGACTCTTGGAGAACCTAAAAAAGAGTAAGCCCACATCACTCTCTAAAACTTGCTAGGTTTCCAAAATCATAACTCCTCTGCAAAGTCTCCCGTGGGCAGGATACAGAGCTTCAATTCGGGTTGCTGGAAAAGACCATTCCCTCTCCAAAAGATTGGTTCTTCTTGAAAGGTACAGTATAGTGTATTTTTCCAGGAATCAGAGAATTCAGTTTCCTGGGCTAATGAACAAGATGGCATTTGCCTGCCTAACTTTCCTTCCTATCTCTTTCCCTCCTTCCTTCCCTCCCTCCTTCCCTTCCACTGACATTTCTGTATCTGTTCCAACATTCCATATTAGTCTTTCAAAACAGTTTTGTTACAAATACTTCCTGTAGCAGGAATGAATCAGTCTACCACTACCACCACTACTGGTATTACCATTACCACTACCGCCACTACTATTACCACACCACCACCACTGCTCCTACTACTCCTACTACTTACTACTACTACCACTACCGCCACTACTATTACCACACCACCACCACTGCTCCTACTACTCCTACTACTTACTACTACTACCACTACTGCCACTACTATTACCACACCACCACCACTGCTCCTACTACTCCTACTACTTACTACTACTTACTACTACTAGTAGTAAGTAGTAGTAAAATAACATTTACTATGCGCTTTATACAAACCCATTGAATCCTACGGGGTAAGTGCCATCATTAACACCATTTTTCCGATTAGTAAACCTGGGCACAAAGAGGTTAAAGAACTTGCCCATGGTAACAAAGCAATTAAATAGCAAAGTGCAGCTTAAACCCGCTTAGTTTAGTTCAGAATACATGTTCTTAATCATTTTGTTGTATCTTTCTTTATTGTCTATGATCCATTTAACTTTAGACTCTAAACTCCCCATTTCATGGGCCTGGTAAAATAGCTTAATTAACTTCAATTCATCTTGACATTCCTCCATCCCAGGCTCATGCCGCAGTTCTGGGCTATTACACAGTGCTGTCCTGGGAGTGGAAGTCCATTAAGTGCTTGGTCATCAGGCGACACAACTTAGCAGTCCATTGCCTTTGCCCACAGTGTTCTTTTATGCTCTGGTAGGGCTTTGTTGCACTGGGACCCTGCCAGTGGCTGGGGTATTTTTAGCTACCTAGTCTCGGGAGTTCCCGTCATGGCTCAGTGGTAATGAACCTGACTAATATCTGTGAGGATGTGGGTTCAATCCCTGGCCTCACTCAGTGGGTTAAGGATCTGGCCTTGCTGTGAGCTGAGGTGTAGTTCACAGATGCAGCTGGGATCTGGCATTGCTATGGCTGTGGTGTAGACCAGCAGCTGCAGCTCCAATTCAACCACTAGCCTGGGAACTTCCATGTGCCGCAGGTGTGGCACTTTAAAAAAAAAAAAAAAAAAGACAAAAAAAGGCTTTTGTTTGTTGGAAGTTTTTAAACCAAAGTTTCAGTTTCAGTACTTGTGATTGGTCCAGTCACCTTTTCTATTGTCTTGGTTTAGTTTTGGAAGATTGTACTTTTCTAAGAATTTGTCCATTTTTTCTAGGTTTTCCATTTTATTGGCATATAGTTGCATGTAGTAGTCCCTTATGATCCTTTTATATTTCTGTGATGTCTGTTGTAACTTGTTTTTCGTTTCTTACACCAGCTTTCTTTTTTCATATAATAGCACTGTGTATAGTAAGTTTTGTCCTAATCAATAGCTCTGTGGAGCCATGAACATCTCTGATTCTAGAAGCCCATATATATCAGAAGTAATCTATACTGACTCTCATTCCAAAACCTAAAAATTTTCTCCTTTTCCTTCATCATTACATTGTACCTTTTGGATTCAATTTACAGTTGTCTGTACATATTCTTTTACCTTTTTTGCGGGGGGGCACACTTGTGGCATATGGAAGTTCCCAACTAAGTGTCAAATTGGAGCTGCAGCTGCCAGCCTACACCATAGACACAGCAACACTGGATTCAAGGGGCATCTGTGACCTACGCTGCCACTTGCAGCAATGCCGGATCATTAACCCACTGAGTAAGGCCAGGGATCAAACCTGCTTCCTCTAGGATACTAGTTGGGTTCTTAACCTGCTGAGCCACAATGGGAACTCCTCTTTTACTTAGTTTTTTTTCATTCACAATTGGATCACCTGTTGACCAGCTTCTCTAATATACTTATCTCCAGAGTCATTGCTTTTGATGTGTTTAGTGTTATTAATCTTTGCATAAATTGTAATATTAGCCCTTTCATTATTTAGCTTTCCACTTGTATTTTATATAAAGTAATAAGAGAAAATGTAATAAAATATTTGAATTACTGCAAAATCTGTAATGGCTTCATTTTCAGAACTGGAAGGTTAGTTGGCAGGCAATAGCTTGAAATTTTTGTCTGATGTGTTCAAGTCCAAATTCAGCCCAAAGAAAATGGTTTAAGTATGTTAATATATAATGTATGACTGTGTAGATTTTATAAAAGTCAAATGTGTAAAAACTGAAAACCTCCTGTGAAACCAAATAACCCTAATACAAAGTAGAAAGTAATGTGTGCTATCAAAAGATATCCAACTTAAAAAGAGCTAGGGGACTTATGGGGTATCAGGTAGAGCAACATTGATGTGGGCCTTGAAAAATGGGTAAGATTTAGGTGGAAGCAAATCTAGGTGGAAGCAAAGGCTTTCAAATTTTTTTTAAAATTTTTTTTTATATTTTCCCACTGTACAGCAAGGGGGTCAGGTTATCCTTACATGTATACATTACAATTACATTTTTTCCCCCACCCTTAGGCTTTCATATTTGAAGCTTGCAATTTCCTTTCGTTGGTGGGAAGAGTTCAAGCTTCCTTTAGTCCTATTTACTCCCAAAACAGAGGTCTTGGGGGACTTATGAGGTAAGAACTGAGAGATTAAAGATCTTGCAGAGTTCCCCTTGTGGTGCGTGGTTGATGAATCCAACTAGCAACCATGATGTTGTGGGTTCCATCCCTGGCCTCGCTCAGTGGGTTGGGATCTGGCGTTGCCTTGAGCTTTGGTGTAGGTCGCAGACGCAACTTGGATTTGGCATTGCTGTGGCTGTGGCATAGGCCAGCGGCTACAGATCTGATTGGGTCCCTGGCCTGGGAACCTCCATGTGTCGTGGGTGTGGCCCTAGAAAAGACAAAAAAAAAAAAGATCTTACTATGGGGATCTCTACTTTGGCATCTCTGTCTCTTGACCTTCCCCTTGCTTGGATGTCTCTCTCTCTCTTGTTAACCTTTTGAATTGTGCCTTTACTCCAGTGCAGGTGGCAGAATAGAAATGTCCATTCCTAGACTACCATCCTTTACTGAGCAGGCTAAGTGGAAACTCAGATGGAGTCCAAAAGATCGGAGGCCTGGAAATGGGGGTTGGGAGTGAGGCATGTCCTGCTTTAAGCCCTCTAAGCCAGAGTTTCTCAACTTTAATACTGTTGACATTCTTTGTTGTGGGGGTCGTTCTGTTCATTGTAGGATGTCCCAAGCAGTTGCCAGTAGCACCTCCTCCACGCACAGTTGTGACAACCAAAATGTCTCTAGGCATGGGAAGGAGGGGACAAAATCACCTGTGGTTCAGAACCAGTGCTCTAAGCCTTATTGTTTGGGTAGTAAGATTGAGAGGGACAGAACCCATGGTATGAGCCCAGAGGAAATGACCAAAGAGTTTAATTGACCAGTCTCTAGTTTAGACCCTAAGCTGAAGATTCTTCACTTTCAGACTTCTTATGCTCATACATGCTCTAATGCTTCCTAATACTTCCTAATCCTGTATTGAAAAGTTTCTTCTCATAGAGCAAGATTAACATCTAATGTGGTGCAGCCACTGTGGTGAGCATATACACACATGCTGTGGCAATGCCAATATCTCTGCTTTATGTTTGGGGAATGGTAGTGGATGCCTCTCAATATCCTGTGAAATTTTGGGGAGTAGGCAGAGATCATAGTAAGGAGCCTAATGATCTCTCACTAGTCACTCTGTGAATCTTGCCATTTGACACATCTCAAGGTAGGGAAGGCCAGGGCAACCCTCAGCTTCGTCTCAGAAAGAGCTAGGCCTCTCCTTTTCCTGACGACTTCTTCCCAAAGCCAAACAAAACAGAGCAACAGTGGAAGGCCATAACAACAGAATTAGGAATTTAGGCCCCCACCAAGCACCCAGGTGAGAGCCCTCTGGCTGATAAAACTGAGAGATAATAAGGTGCTTTGGATGTATTGGGGGCTTTAATTTTTCCTCAGGAAGAAATGATTCATTTGCTCATAGAAAGGACTTGATATTATTAAATTTTATTGGGAATTGTATAGGTCATTGTAGTTACTTGATTCACACATTGTGAAATCCTATATGAAGAGCTGAGTTGCATAGCCGGTCCATTGTTTTTAATACTCTTCCCCTCCCCGGACCAACTCACTTCTCAAAGAGCCTTCCCACAGCCTCATTGAGTGGGCAATGGGCCATCGTCGCCTCATTCCCAAGCTGCAACTGATTGGATCAAGTTAGACACTTAACCTAAACTGAGGTAATGTTTCTCTTCCCTAAGAATATGAAAGGGAACTTAGTCACACCAGTCAACTAGCTACAGGTGCTGGACTGATAGGGAAATGAATTTGGAGTTTTGGAGGCCATATTTGAACTACATGAACTGATGAGCTGGCAGAGAAATTGAGCTTTCATTTAGTCTGTTTACTGCCTGTCTTCCCTACAAGGATATAAGCACAAAGAGCACAGGAACCATGTCTTTTTTGCACACCATAGTAGTCCCAGAGTCTGGTACAGTGCCTGATGCATAATAGACACTCAATAAAGATTCATAGAATGAAGTCATGAGCAGCTTTACCACTTAAGAGTATAAATAATGGTTATTTGTCTTCTTCCTCTGATTAACTGTTTAAGCATTCACCTGCCTTTATAAATAGAATGTTACCATCTCCCTTTTGAGGCCTCTAACTCCTCTAACTAGGTACCTATTCATTCCAAGGTGTTAAATCCTATTTCTAAAATTCAGGCAGAGGGAACTAGAAAGCCTAGTCAGTGCACTAACACAATCATTTGTCTTGCCATTTCCCCTGGTCCTGCACAGTGCAAGAGTTTAGAGTGCAAGTCTTTAATTCTTCATGCTCAGGTGTTGACCCTCAAAACATAACCACTATGCTTTCCAAATTCAGTTCTGGGGCTTTAAAACTTAAGAACCAGCCCAACCCCCAAGAACTCTTAGGCTCTGGTGTTGATCCCAAGTAAGCAACCCGGATTCTTACTGCCTTCAAGGTAATTTCTGCTTTGGGACCACTGGTGTCCTTTCTTGCCACTCCAAAAGATCTCTAAAACTTTAAATGTAGGGAAGAAGGGTTTGCATTCTTGACCCTTTCCCTCTCAGAAATCCCCTTGCCTTCTTATGCAAATTAGTCTACTTCTTCCCCAAGACTCCCCAGGACTCCGAATAAAGATGCTAAAACACAGGAAAGAAGGTCTTGTTATTTCTTGGCTAATGGTGACTTTCTGCCTTCCATTTACATTACTTAGGGAACTAGGCAAATCATTTTTTCTATAATAAAATATCTGCCCAGAGTGAGTCTTCATGACATCAAAAAAAATATATATATATGGAAGGTTGGAGTTCCCATTGTGTCTCAGAGGGCTAAGAACCCAACTAGTATCCATGAGCATGCGGGTTCGATCCCTGGCCTCGCTCAGTGAGTTAAGGATTGCATTGCCACAAGCTGCATTGCCACAAGCTGCAGCACGGGTTGCAGATGCAGCTCAGATCTGGTGTTGCTGTGGCTATGGTGTAGGCCAATAGCTACAGTTCCAATTCAACCCCTAGCCTGGGAACTTCCGTATGCCTTGGGTGAGCTCCTAAAAAGATTTAAAAAAAAAAAAAAAAGAAGAATGGAAGGTTATTATACCTTTCTAAGAATTTGTCCATTTCTTCTAGGTTGTCCATTTTATTGTCATATAGTTGCTTGTAGTAGTCTCTTTAAAAAAAAGACCTTTTTTTTTATTCCACTTTATTAGGTACCTAGTAATAAAAGAACAAAAAAAGATACAGTTACCTTGAATGTGCTTTCAGCATAACTTTCAGAAATCTGTAGAAGAAGTAGGCCAAGGATTTGAGTCATCCCAGGATTCTGATTGTCATCTGAAGTGCCTAACAATATGCAAGGGCAAGAGAGAGGAGTATCCAGTATTACCTCATCTCAACTTGTTTACATCTGCAAAGACTCTTATTTCTAAATAAGATCACATATATAGGTACTGGGGGTTGGGACTTAAATATCTTTTGAGAGAGCACAGTTCAGTTCACAACAGACACTAACACTCACCATAAGAATACCAACACCTGTATTAGAGGTTTTGTCTCATGCTACTTCCAATCGCTGAGGTACTAGGGAATACCCTATGTTCTGTATAGTAGTGAAAGTTCCTTCTCTCCAACTCTGTGTTCCATAGGATGCTTTGTAAAATGAACTCCTTGTATTCTGTCTGAAATCTCCTTCTACACTGGGTTCAGATACCCTTCCACAGAGTTAGTCAGAGACAGATGATATATATAACAGAGTGGTCAAGAATGTTAGACTTTCTGGATCTACTAGTATGTGTGATTTTGGTTAAATTATTTAATCTCCTTAAGCCTTGGGCTCCTCGTTTTGGAAAGTGAGTATGAATGATAATCTACTTCATTTGAGGATTAAATGAGATATAATATACATGCATATATAAAATATTTAGCAAAGTTCCTGGCACATTGGAGTTCCCATTGTGGCTCAGTGATAACAAACCCAACTAGTATCCGTAAGGATGCGGGTTCGATCCCTGGCCCTGCTCAGTGGGTTAAGGATCCGATGTTGTCATGAGCTGTGGTATAGGTCACAGATGTGGCTTGGATCCTGTGTTGCCATTGCCTGTGGTATAGGCTGGCAGCTACATCTCCAATTTGACTCCTTAGCCTGAGAACCTCCATATGCTATGGGTGCAGCCCTAAAACAGACAAAAAAAAAAAAAAAAAGTTCCCGGCACATAGTAATTGTTTAAATAAAAATGAACTTAACTCAGATTAAACATAACATATTTTCACAATTACTATAGATATTTTTACTTTTGAAAGAAATAAAACATTAAAGATACATCTAGAGCAATGACTACTAAAGCTAAACATACACATTATCTAATGGCCCAGTAATTCTACTTCCAGATATATACCCAAGAGAGATACATACAAATATTCACCAATAAACACATATTAGAATAATTGTGGCAGTAGCACTTACAATAGCCCCAAATGGAAACTACCTAAATGCTCATCAACAGTAAAATGGATATAGTATATACACACAGTGGAATAACAAACAACAATGAGAATGAATAAACTATTCCTATAATGAAACAACATGGAAGACTCTCACCAATACAACATTAAGTGAAAGAAACCAGACATAAGAGTATATACTGTATGATTCAATTTATATAAAGTTCCAAAAGAGGCAAAATTAAACTTTGGTCTTAGAAATCAGGATAGTGGCTATCTTTGAGATGAGTAGTAACTGAGAAGGCATATGAGGAGGGTTTCTGGGGGACTGGTCATATTCTGTTTGGGGATATGGATGCTGGTTACACAGCTATGTTCTCTTTATGAAAATTCATTAAACTCTACACTTAAAATTTGGGTACTTTTCTATATGAACGTAATACTTCAATACAAGTTCTACATAAACTTTTACCTAAAATATATCCATTGAACTTGCAAGTCTGAGGGCCACACTCTGAAATGTGATTTACCAAAGTAACTGATGCCACCCTGAAGCTTCTTTAAGTACTGCCCTTCTAGTTTTCCTGGTGATATCTTTTTTTTTTTTTTTGTCTTTTTGCCATTTCTTGGGCCGCTCTTGCGGCATATGGAGGCTCCCAGGTTAGGGATCCAATCAGAGATGTAGCTGCCGGCCTACGCCAGAGCCACAGCAACTCGGGATCTGAGCCGCGTCTGTGACCTACACCACAGCTCACGGCAACGCTGGATCGTTAACCCACTGAGCAAGGGCAGTGATCGAACCCACAACCTCATGGTTCCTAGTCGGATTTGTTAACCACTGCGCCATGACGGGAACTCCTCCTGGTGATATCTTTATGCAGCTTCTCCTGGAACAGAAGGACTCAGCAAAATTTCTTCTATAGATCCTCTTACCAGAATTTTGAATAAAGCAATCTGTGTTCATATGTAGGTTTTCATTGAATATGGCAGGCTGTCACCTAATGGGAATCTTACTCTGCACCTACCTCGGCTGGAAGTGAGGGACATCAATTCGTTTGACCATACTCGTCCAACTTCACTTGATGTCAAGTCTCACCCACCTCCAAGCAAATTACAAATATCTCTTTCTTTTTTCTTCTCCAAGATTCTCATTTCACACCTTCAACTAAACAGGAGTTGCAAACTTCATTGCTTTTACAAATATCACATATACTTTGTATAGAAAGGTAAGCAATAGAGAAAAGAACAAAGAAAGCAACAGTACCCCCCAAATCCATCCACCCAGGAATAACCAGAGTTAACAATTGGCAAGGTCTCTCTGTAATATGTATTCAAACAGCAAGATGGATAATATAGATGAATAGATGGATGGTGGATGGATAGAGAGATACTTTTATGAAAATTTGTCACAATTGGGAGAAAATAAATTTCCATAAATATTACAGCAAAGGATTAACACATATTGATATCTTCTGTTTTAACCATATGGGTAGGTGTGTAGTGGTGTTACATTATTATTTTAATTTGCATTTTCATGATGACTTATAAAGTTGAATAATTTTTCATGTTTTTTGCCATTTGGATGACCTCTTCTGTAAAGTGCTGGTTTTAAGTCAGTTTTCAATTGGATTGTCACATTTTTCTTACTGTAGATTTGTAGAATTTTATTATTAATATAAACCCTTTGTTGGATATATTATTTCAAATATCATCTTCCTCTTTTTGTCTTGCCTTTTCACTCTCATAATAGTGTCTTTTGATAAACAATAGTTCTTTATCTTAAGGAATCCAATTTTTTTCCATCTATGATTAGTACATTTTGAGTCCTATTTTTAAAAACCATTTATCTTCAGATATTAGAGGGTTTTTTTCCCTGAATTTCACCCTTTCCTTTTCCCCCTTTCTGGCAGATAGCAGATTCTGTTGCCTTACAGGAAGTATGTAGCCAAGCTGAAAGCAGATTAGCTTGCAAGATATTTGAACTTTGTTATCTAAAAACACAAGCACATTAAGGAGAATTGGGTTTGAAGGAGACTGGAACTTCCATTAGGTTCAAAAGGAATGTCCCTGGGCTGAGGTAGAGAAGGTGGGCAAAGTCAGATAGGACCTAGGCCTTGCTTATGGTGGCCTCCTAGAGAAGCTCCAGAGAGGAATGGCTGCTTTAATGGACTCGAAGGACAGGAATGCAATGACTGGGGATTATAAACATTAAAAAAGACTTCTGTGTCTCAAGGCTAACACAGAAAGCCACAGAGATAGTGCCAATCTAAAGATTCCAAATGGACAATGTCACAACAACCCATGAGGACAAAAGAGCCTCCTTAATACCTACCCAAGATTTGGCACTACATAAGACCCCAGAGCCAATTAGGGAAGCCCCAAGAATATAACTGAGACTGACCCCCTTCTAGCCCCACCAGTAGTTCTATCTACTTCTTTATGTGGTATTTCATGAAGTTTGAGGTTGATTTGAGAAAGGAGAACATTTACAACTACTTAAAGATATAGAAATGAAACACGGATAAAAGTTACTTGATGTGAAATGCAGGTGAAAATATAATCTTCTTAATAAATACCAGTTTCAACCAGCATAGCTTCCTGAATGATCTAGGATTAAAATAATAACATGGTTTAAAATGGAAGTTTTTTTTTTCTTTTCCCTGAATTGTATTCCTTTTCTTGATCCTCTTAGGAGCTCACCAAACTTTCCTTCTTCCTGTATTTTTCCTTTCCATTAAAAAAAAACTTTATTGCTTTCTTTAGATGTAAAAATTAATGCTTTTGATTTCCCATAATAAGAAATAAAACCCTCCTGATTTATTTAAAAATATTTTAAAGAAAATTTGATGCATACAAAAGAATATTTGTAACTTATGTTTAAGTTATAAAGCTTAATAATAAACATCGATGAAGCTACCATCCAACTTAAATACTAGAACATTACCAATAACTTGCATTTGTCTGAATGTTTCTCTCTATGCTATAGAGAACTCTCCATATAGCTAGCCACTATTCTTAATTTTATGTTTTTTAAAAATTCTATTGCCTATGTATTATTATTATTATTATTATTATTATTTTTGCCTTTTTTAGGGCCACTCCCTCAGCATGTGGAGGTTCCCAGGCTAGGGGTTGAATTGGAGCTGTAGCCGATGGCCTATACCAGAGCCACAGCAACACAGGATCCGAGCTGCATCTGTGACCTACACCACAGCTCACGGCAATGCCAGATCCTTAACCCACTGAGCAAGGGCAGGGATCGAACCCACAACCTCATGGTTCCTAGTCAGATTCGTTAACCACTGTGCTACAACAGGAACTCCCCTATGTATTAATAAGCAATATATTTCTTAATTTTTCCTTATTTTAAACTTTTATACATATATCATGTTCTACATTGTCTTCTGCATCTTCCTTTCTCACTCAATATTGTTTCTAAGATTTATCCATTTTGTTATACGTAGCTGTAGTTCATTAATTTCTAAACATACATAATATTCCATTATGTGCACATACCACAATTTATCTTTTTCTCACTGGGCGTTTGAATAGTTTCCGTGTTTTTGCTATTACCAATAATGTTGCTAGGAACATGTCTGTCTCATTGTGCACACATGAAAAATTTTTTCAAGGCATATATTAAGATTTAAAAGTTTGGTTTGTAGAATATGGGTATGCTCAACTTAATTAGTTAGGTAATACCGAAATATTTCTGAAGTGCTTGTCCTAGTTTACATCCCCACCAGCAGTATATAAGCATTCCCTTTCCTATCACTTTACATTGGCATATTTCTTTCTTCTTTTTTTTTTTAGGGCTGCACCCAAGGCATATGGAGGTTCCCAGGCTAAGGGTCAAATCAGAGCTACAGCTGCCAGCCTACACCACAGCCATAGCAACGCCAGATCCGAACTGTGTTTGCGACCTACACCACAGCTCATGGCAACCCCGGATCCCTAACCCACTGAGTGAGGCCAGGGAGCAAAGCTGCAACCTCATGGTTCCTAGTCAGATTTGTTTCCACTGCACCAGGATGGGAACTCCTACATTGGCACATTTCTCAACTTTTGGCAATCTAATGAGTAAAAACAATGGTACTTCACTGAGGTCTTAATTTGCCTTGTTCTGATTACTAATGAGGTTGAGTATCCTTTCATGTGTTTATTTTACATTTCTGTTTCCCACTCTGAAATACTTGTTTTTGTCTTTTGATCATTTTTCTGAGTCATTTTTTCCATTTTGATCTGTTGCAACCTTAGCCACAGCTGCAGCAATTCTGGATCCTTAACCCACCGTGCTGGCCTGGGGATCAAACCCGCCGCCCATCAGTCCCAAGATGCCACTGATACCATTGTGCCACAGCAGGAACTCCCCAAATCCTTTATTTTAATAAGATCTACATTAGCTATTCACCAGTATGTAATAAATTACCTCAAAACTTAGCAGCTTAAATCAACAAAATTTGTCTCATTTTCTATGGAACAGGAAGAGAAACATGCTTTAGCCTCTAGCTCAAGTTTTATCAGTGAAGTTTCAGTCAACCTGTCATTTTGGGGCTATGGGTTCATTAGAAGGCTTGACTGAGGGAGGACCCATTTCCAATTCACTTATGTGTTGCTTAAAGGGCCTTGGTGCATCTCCATAGAGCTGTCTCACGAAATGGCAACTGACTTTTGTCAGGATGAGCAATTCAAGAAAGAGAATGAGAGGAGTTCCCAGCATGGCCCATTGTAAATGAATCTGACTAGGAACCATGAGGCTGCGGGTTCAATCCCTGGCCTCTCTCAGTGGGTTAAGGATCCAGCATTGCCGTGAGCTGTGGTGTAGGTTGCAGATGTGGCTGAGATCTGGCGTTGCTGCAGCAGCTATAGCTCCGATTGAACCCCTAGCCTGGGAATCTCCATATGCCACTTATGTGGCCCTAAAAAGCAAAAAAAAAAAAAAAGAAAGAAAGAAAGAAAGAGAATGAGAGAGTTCCTGTTGTGATGCAACAGAAATGAATCCAACTAGGAACCATGAGGTTGTGGTTTCCATCCCTGGCCTCGCTTGGCAAGTTAAGGATCCAGCGTTGCTGTGAGCCATGGTGTAGGTCGCAGATGTGGATCGGATCCCATGTTGCTGTGGCTATGGTGTAGGCCAGCAGCTATAGCTCCGATTACACCCTTAGCCTGGAAACCTCCATATGCTGCAGGTGTGGCCATAAAAAACCTTTGTGTCTTCTTTAAGAAATACTTCCCTATCTCAAAGCAAAAATATATTCTCCAGCATTTTCTTCTAAAATTTTTAAGTTGTGAATCCCCTCCAGCCAAAGACCACCAGTAATACACTTGTAATTGAACAAATTGGGTTTATTACTCATTGCAGGGACAGAGAATACACACCATGAGGAATCAAGGGGTATCTCAGTAAGATTTCATTAGGAAAAATCCTTTTATTGGAGGTGAACTTTGGTTGAGTGTTTTGGAGGAGGACCTAAGTAAGTAGGAATTTGGCCTAAATTGGATGCCATTGGCAGGTGGGGGTGGTGATTCTATGATTGTTTTTTGTTTGTTTGTTTTGTTTTGTTTTGTTTGGCCAAGCTTGCTGCATGTAGAAGTTCCCAGGCCAGGGATCAAACATGTGCCACAGCAGTGACCAGGGCCACTGCAGTGACAATGCAGGATCCTTATCCTGCTGCACCACAAGAGAACTCCAATGATTATTTCAATAAATTTTATCTATAGGGAGAGGAGAATAGCATAAGGCTAAAGCTATGATTGATAAAGTAGAAGTCACCCATTTTGGCAAAGGGAGGGGGTGTTTGGTACTTTGTAAGTGGCAGTGCTTAGACAAAATTATGAAGTAATCTTATTTTGTCTCAATTTATTAGGTCTCAGAGTAACCTTGTCTGAGGCTAGTATTCTGTGTTTATGTCTAAATAGGAGAATAACATGGCCTAGCTGTAGTGGCCAGCTTCTGCATGTCAGGTGCTACCCTTTTTTTCTCTTTCTCAAAATTTTGCCTTTATTTGTAAGTGTATAAGCCTGGAGTTGGATTTTGTATACAGTATAGTATAAGGCTCCAATTTCATTTTTTTCTTATATATAGCCAATTGTTTCACTATCATTTGCTGCCAAATCTCTGGTATTTAACCCTGTTTTGAGAGCTTTTAGTAAATGTTGTTATGAGTTGATTGTTCTACTAATACTTGAGAATATGATATGTTAAGGATATATTCAGTGTGGTATGTATTTACCTTTTCTCTTTCTCTTCAGATAAAATTGTGGGGATTCATACGGTGGTTTTCAGAGCAGAAAAGGTTTTTCTTGATTCTTTGAGGAAGCCTATTGATATAAGCTCCTTTCCATGCCTTTGAGTTTACCTCAGAGAGGATCTCTGGAAGAAATAGCCACCAGAATCTACTGAGGTTAGTCAACTGGAATGTTGTTTAGAAAGGAGATGTGAAAGCAAAAGAAGAATAGTTGATTTACCTAGATATTTGGTTCCATAATACATATTTATATGGTACTTTTAACTACTGAAGGACTAAATGGGGACAGAATACCATAGAAGGGGTTATAATAAGAATAGTTTCACAGTAGATCGAAAAGCATTTCCTAGGGAGTTCCGTCATGGTGCAGCAGAAATGAGTCTGATTCATGTCCATGAGGATGCGGGTTCTATCCCTGGCCTTGCTCATTGGGTCAGCGATCCAGTGTAAAAGCTATGATTCGACCCCTAGCCTGTGAACTTCCGTATGCCGTGTGTGTGGCCCTATAAACAAACAAACAAAAACAACAACAAAAAAAAGCATTTCCTATATTGCAAAGAGTTACACCTCTATAAGGTGGTTTTAAGCTCTGTGTCTATATTGTCTTCACTATATCCTGGAACATAAGTGAAACCCCAAATATTTGTTCAATAAATGAATGAATGAATTAAAAAAAAAAAAAGAATAGTTTCAGACAGGAGTTCCCGTTGTGGCTCAGCAGGTTACGAACTTGACTAGTATCCACGAAGATGCAGATTCAATCCCTGGCCTCGATCAGTGGGTTAAGGACCCCATGTTTCTGTGGCTGTGGTGCAGGCCAGAAGCTGCAGCTTCAATTCAACCCTAGCCTGGGACCTTCCATATGCTACAGGTACAGCCCTAAAAAGCAAAAAAAAAAAAAAAAGTTTCAGATAGATATAGGTCAAATATGAGTAAAATTTTTCTCAATCACATGGGAAATAGTGTTCACATAAGATGCTTAAGCCTAAGACTGAATATAGCCAATGATAGCTCGATACAGATTGGTTGTCGTTTTTAATAAACATAAAGGGACCTTAGAGATGAGGTAAAAACTGGAATCCAGGGGAGTTGTCCTGCGGTGTAGCAGGCTAAGGATCTGGCATTGTCACTGCAGTGGCTTGGGTCCCTGCTATGGTTCAGGTTCCACCTCCAGCTCGGGAACTTCCACACACTGCAGATGTGCACCCCCCCCCCCCAAAAAAAAAGAACCTGCGGGAGTATAGTAACTTATCTGGGACCACTGGTTACTGAAACTGAATCTAGACCTTGAGGAGTATAATACTGTATTATTATGAGCTACCATTTATCTATCACTTACTATGTGCTAAGTGCCTTACTTATATTACTGTGTTTAATCCTTATAGCAGTCCTGCGAAAACAAGATACTCTTATTATCGTTATCATCACCGTTTTACTAATGGAAAAAGAGAGGGTCAGAGAGATGGAGTGGCATGTACAGGGTCACACAGCTGGTAAATGGCACAAGCTAGAATCAAATCTAGACACTGTTCCTCCAAAACCTATCCTATGGATCACAGAGCACTGTGGGCTACTTTAGTGGTAGAAAAAGTAGACACTTTTGAATCAGAATAACGGACTTTAAATTCTGATCTTTTTACATAATAGGTGTGCCACCTTGGTCTAATTACTTATCCTCTCTGAGCCTCAGTTTTCTCAGCCATGAAAGGAGAATCATACTTGACCATAGTAGGTTGCTGTGAAATGCCTGGTTAGTTTATGCAGACGTGTGAATCATGTTGAGTCTGATGGTTTCTTCCTTCCCTTTGCATCCCAGCTCAGTTCTCCTTTCATTGCACCCCAATACCTCCTACTTGATGTCACGTTAAACTCGACCACTAATGTAATCCCGTTTCTGGCCCTTCAAATTCCAGTGATCTCCATGAGTGTGGATGTATATGTATAAAATACCATGATCTCGCGCAATCTGAATTTGCTGTACATTTTCATTCAGATATGTCGAACTTGTTCCAGGTCCCTGGATTTCTAGGAATATTTTAGTTAGTTAGTTTATTTATTTATTTATTTATTATTCCACATGGCACGTGGAAGTTCCTGGGCCAGGGATTGAACCCACCTATAGTAGCCACCAAGGCCACTGCAGTGACAATGCCAGATCCTTAACCTGCTGGGCCACAGGAGGACTCCAGTTTATTTGTTAAGTGAATTACCCCCAGCCACAGAGTATCTGTGGCAGAAGCAGGACTGGAAACCTGACCTCCAAGATCCCAATCCAAATATCTCTCTGAAAGGTGAAATGAATTACTAATTAGATTTACCATTTCGTTAGCACTTATTAGGTGTCAGATACTATTCTATGTCACACAGATTATTTTTTATGCATCTCACAACTTATCTTCGCTTTACAAATGAGAAAATTGAAACACAAGGAAGAGAAGTTATTTTCCCAAGGTCACATTACTAGTAAGTAGTTAATTTAGAACTAGAACCAAGCAGTCTGACTCTAAAGTCTGTCCTCTTAATCTGTATGATACTATGCACTGCCTCAAAAACAAAAATCTTGGTTAATGTGCACTGACCTCAAATAGTGCCAGGTGGGATTGTGGAGCTGATGTCACATTCCTTTCTCTCTTCAACCCATTGTAAGTAAGTGTTAGTTCCCACTCCTCCAGTGAAATTGCCCTTGGCAAGGTCACCAGTGAATTCTAGGTTGCCAGCTACAATACTTCTTTATTCTCATTTTACTCAACAATTTACCAACTGTTGGAGTTCATGCTGTGGCTCAGTGGTTAATGAACCCGACTAGTATCCATGAGGGCTCGGGTTCAATCCCTGGCCTCCCTCACTGGGTTAAGGATCCAGTGTTGCCCTGAGCTGTGGTGTAGGTCAAAGATGCGGCTCAGAACTGAACGTTGCTATGGCCAGTGGCCACAGCTCCAATTCAACCCCTAGCCTGGGAACTGCTATATGCCACAAGTGCAGCCCTAAAAAGACAAAACAAAAACAATTTACCAACTGTTATAGACTGAATGTTTGTGTCCCCCTAAAATTCACATTTTGACATTCAAACCCCCAATGTAATGGCATTAGGAAGGGGGGGTGTCTTTAGGGTGATTAGGTTGTGAGGATGGAGTCCTCAGGAATGGGATTGATGTCCTTATAGAAGAGATCCCAGAGAACTCGCTTGCTCTCTGCCATGTAAGGATATAAGAAGATGATCATCTACAGCGTGGAAGAAGGTTCTCACCAGAACCATGCTGGCATCCTAATCTTGGATTTCTGCCTCTGGAACTGTGAGAAACAAATTTCTGTTGTTTATAGATCACCTAGTCATGGTATTCTATTATAGCAGACTGAACTAAGACACCAGCGTCATAGTGTTCCTCTTATCTCACTGGCTGCTCCTTCACTGTCTTTTTGATGACTCCAGTTTTTTTCTTCTCAGCATCCAAACTTTGCAATGTTTAGGGCTCAGTCCTCAGACATTTCTCCAGATATAATCTCATTCAGTGCTCACAATTTAACTACCAATTACTCCCAAAATAGACATTCCTAGCCTTGACTTATATCCTGAACTCCACACTTGAGTGAAGTTCAACTACCTACTTGAATTTTCCACTTGGATATCTCAAAAGCTTCTCTAATTTAGCACGTCCAAAATAGATCTTGATCTTCCTACCACCACAAACCTACTTTTCCTGCAATCTTCCCCATCTTGGTTAATGACAATGCTGTCTTTCTGGTTGCTTAGACTAAAAAACTAAGTCATAATCGATAAATCCCTTTCCTTCACACTTGACATCAAATCCACCAAGTCCTCTCAGTCTGATGTCCAAAATACATCTGTTCACTTTTCACCATCTATACTGAAAAATCTTGAGAATTACTGTTAAGAAAAGTAAGAGAATGAGCATTTCTATTTCCTCTAATCAGAGAACAGTACATTTTCCATATCCATGGCAAATGATCCAAGGGTGAGGAGTGAAGAACATCATACTGCCTGATGCCATTAACCATAATTGAAGTCCACAGTGTGATAACTCACTATTAGCCTCTTTATCCACCTCTTCAAAGAAATATTAAAAAAAAAAAACTTCTTAGGAGCATCACACCTTGCCCTATAAGGAGTTGGAGAGTGTTCTTATACCTTCGCATATTTACACACATTCTCTCACCTATTCCCTCTTCATATTTGTCTGTCAAGCTGATTTTTTTTTGGTCTTTTTAGGGCTGTATCTGCGGCATATGGAATTTCCCAGGCTAGGGGTTGAATCTGAGCTGTAGCTGCTGGCCTACGCCACAGCTACAGCAACACAGGATCTGAGCCATGTCTGTGACCTACACCATAGCTCAAAGAAGTACCAGATTCTTAACCCACTGAGTGAGGCCAGGGTTCTCATGGATACTAGTTGGGGTCGATACCACTGAACCATGACAAGAAGCCCCCTGTCTAGCTGATTCTTCACTCGTCCTTCAAGTCTTAGTCCAAGTGTATATTTCTTCTTCTAACTATTAATTATATGTTATCAACAGAACAGACTATGGACTAAGGTGTTAGATAAAGATGAATGAGACTGTGCATTTTCTTTTTTTTCTTTTTGTCTTTTTGGGGCTGCACCCAAGGCACATGGAGGTTCCCAGGCTAGAGGTCGAATTGGAGCTGTAGCTGCTGGCCTACACCACAGCGACAGCAATACCAGAACTGAGCCGTGTCTGTGACCTACACCACAGCTCATAGCAACACCGGATCCTTAACCCACTGGTTGAGGCCAGGGATCAAACCTGCATCGTCATGGATGCTAGTCAGATTTCTTTCCATTGAGCCATGATGGGAACTCCCTAAGAATGTGCATTTACAAGTAGTGTCACTGGGTGGTATCAGAGAAAGAAACATAAAGAAACAGGTGCAAAAAGAACTTATGGGTGCTCTGAAAGATATGTGAATGGATTTCTATAAAAGCATGTCCAGTTCTACCTGAAGGCATCAGCTGAGTCTGGAAAAAATAAATAGGTGTTCATCAGGTTCAGAGAGAAGCAAGAAAAAAGATACAAAGGTGTGAAACAGCCTGGTGAATTCATGAATGTTGATCCAAAAGCAAAAAAAAAAGGGGGGGAGGGGTAACCCTACAACTAATAGATGAGTTTGGCAACATGATATCACTTAAATGTGGAACCTAAAATATGGCACAGATGATCCTATCTATAAAACAGAAACAGGTCGCAACAGACATGGAGAGCAGACTTGTTGCCAGGGGAGAAGGGGGAATTTGGGGTTGGTGGATACAAACTGTAACATTTGGAATGGATGAGCACGGCTTCTACTGTACAACGCAGGGAACTGTGTGTGATTGGGTCACTCTGTGGCACAACAGAAATTGAAGAAACATTATAAATCAACTATACTTTAATGAATAATAAATAAATAAGTAAAAATTATGTGTGAGGTAAATAGCTATGCACACATAATACTGCTTAATTAATCGGTATATTATTTGTTTATTTTTATTTTCTTTTGAAAAATACAGTGGAAAATCAGAAATGCAAATAAAAGGTTGTGGAATACAACATCAATAGAAATTAATCATTTCTAATAGATCAGTGGAACAGGATAGAAAGCCCGGAATTAAACCCACGCACCTATAGTCAACTCATCTATGACAAAGGAGGCAAGAATATACAATGAGGAAAAGACAGCCCCTTCAGTAAGTGGTGCTGAGAAAACTGGACAGCCACATGTAAAAGAATGAAATTTTAACACTTCCTAACACTATACACAAAAATAAACTCAAAATGGATTAAAGACATAAATATAAGACCAGATAATATAAAACTCTTAGAGGAAAACATAGGCTGAACACACTTCGACATAAACTACAGCAATATCCTCTCAGATCCACCTCCTAGAGTAATGACAATAAAACAAAATTAAACAAATGGGACTTAATTAAACTTAAAGGTTTCTGCACAGCAAAGGAAACCCTAAACAAAACGAAAAGACAACCCACAGAATGGGAGAACATCTTTGCAAATGAATCAACTGACAAGGGATTAATCTCCAAAATTTATAAACACCTTGTGTAGCTCAATACCAAAAAAACAAACAACCTCATCAAAAAATGGGCAGAAGATCTAAACACACAATTGTCCAGTGAATACATACGCATGGCCAAAAAACCACATGAAAAGATGTTCAACATCACTCATTGTCAGAGAAATGCAAATCAAAACCACTCTGAGGTACCACCTTACACCAGCCGAAATGGCCATCATCCAAAAATCTACAAACAATAAATGCTGGAGAGGGTGTGGAGAAAAGGGAACCCTAGTACACTGTTGGTGGGAATATAAATTTGTGCAACCACTGTGAAAAACGGTATGGAGACTCCTCAGAAAACTAAAAATAGAATTACCATTTGATCCATTAATTCCACTCCTGGGCATCTATCCAGAGAAAACCATGACTTGAAAAGATATATGTACTCTAATGTTCATTGCAGTACTATATACAATAGCCAAGACATGGAAACAACTTAAATGTCCATCGACAGAGGAGTGGATAAATAAGTAAAATGTATATGGAAAAAGTACAAGCCCAAAAAATAGCTAAACCATCTGGAAAAAGAATAATAAAGTAGACTCAGTCTACCCAATTTCAAGATTTATTATATAGCTATGTAATCAAGACTTTGTGATATTAGTAAAGGGATAGGCACATACATCAATGAAACAGCATAAAGCGGAGTTCCCATCGTGGCGCAGTGGTTAACGAATCTGACTAGGAACCATGAGGTTGCGGGTTTGGTCCCTGCTCTTTTCTTGCTCAGTGGGTTAACGACCCAGCATTGCCGTGAGCTGTGGTGTAGGTTGTAGACGCGGTTCGGATCCCGCGTTGCTGTGGCTCTGGCGTGGGCCGGTGGCTACAGCTCCGATTCGACCCCTAGCCTGGGAACCTCCATATGCCGCGGGAGCGGCCCAAGAAATGGCAAAAAAAAAAAAAAGAAAGAAACAGCATAAAGCACCAAGAAATAGACCCTTACAAATATACCAAACTGATTTGTGAAAAAAGAACAAAACAAATTCAGTGGAGAAAGCACAGTCCTTCAACAAATGGTGCTAGAACAATTGGACATCCATAGACAAAAATAAGAACCTTTAATCAAATATCACACCTTATGTGAAAATAAGTTAAAGATAGATCATAGATTTAAATGTAAAACATAAAACTATAATACTTTTAGAAAATAAACTGGAGAAAATCTTTGGGATATAGGATTAGGCAGAGTACTTAGACTTGACATCAAAAGCACAATCCATAAAAGGAAAATTTGATAAATTGGAATCATCAAAATAAATTTTGGGGAGTAGTTCCTGCCATGGCACAATGGATTAAGAATCTGACAGCAGTGGCAAAGGTTGCTGAGGAAATGTGTGTTAGATTCCCAGCCCAGCACAGTGGTTTAAAGGATCTGGCATTGCCGCAGCTGTGGCATAGATCAGAGTCAGTGTCTGGCCCAGGAATTTCCATAAAATTGTTTTTATTTTAAAAATTTTTTAAATTTTTATTTATTTTTTGTCTTTTTCCCTTTTCTAGGGCCGCTTCCACCGCATATGGAGGTTCCCAGGCTAGGGGTCGAACCAGAGCTGTAGCCACAGGTCTATGCAAGAGCCACAGTGACGCGGGATCCACTGCATATGTATCAGAATATTTGAAATAAAAACAGTGGTAACGACATCACATTCTGGTAAGGATGCAGAGAAGTTGGAAGTATGGGTCACTCACATATTGCAGGTGGGAATGTAAAATGTTATAGCTACTCTGGAAAAGAATTTGACAGTTTCTTAAAAAAAAACTAAATATGCAACCATCCATTTATGATAAAAATTCTCCACAAATTGGGTATAGAGGGAATATGCCTCGTAATAATAAAGGCCGTTTATGATGAACCCACAGCTAACATCACATTCAGCAGTGAAAACTAAATGCAATTCTTCTAAGGTCAGAAACAAGGTAAGGATGCCCACTCTTGCCACTTTTACTCAATATAGTTTTGGAAGCCCTAGCCACAACAACTAGACAAGAAAAAAAATGAGGCTGTCAAATTTGAAAAGAAGAGGTGAAACTGTCACTGCCTGCAGAGGACATGATAATATACATAGAAAAATCCTAAAGATGCTACCAAACAACTACTAGACCTCACCTTTACTGAACTCAGACTAGAGTTCAGTAAAGTTGCAGGACACAAAATTAATATGCAGTGCTCATTTCAGCAGCACATATATTAAAATTCGAACGATACAGAGAGGATTAGCATGGCCCCTGCACAAGGATGACGTGCAAATTTGTGAAGCGGTCCATATTTGCAACTGGGTCACCATGCTGTGCAGTAGAAAATTGACAGAACAGTGTAAACCAGCTATAATGGAAAAAAATAAAAATCATTATATATTTTAAAAAAAAGACTGAAGGAAGCTTTGGTAAAGAGCTGCATTTCATTTGGGCCTCCTTCCCCTAAAACAGGGTATGAAAAAGATTATGAGATTCAAGCAAAATGTACATTATCTCAATAGACAAATGTTAGTAATTTAAGAAAAATGTAATATTGCTGTAATAAATAATCCTTGATGACAAAAAAATTGATATACAGAAATCTGTTCCTTCTCCATATACTAACAATGAACTAAAAAAAGTAAAGAAAGAAAATTAAGGAAACAATCCCATTTACAATAGTATCAAAAAGAGGAAAATACCCAAGAATAAATCTAACCAAGGAGATAAAAGACCTGTATTCAGAAAACTATAAGACATTGATTAAAAACTTGAAGATGACACAAACAGATTGAAAGATATACCATGTTCAATGGCTGGAAGAATTAAAATTGTTAAAATGACCATACTACCCAAGGCAATCTATATATTCAATGCAATCCCTATCAAAGTATCAATGACATTTTTCACAGAACTAGAATAAATAATTTAAAAGTTGGTATGGAAACACAAAAGACTGGACTTCCCGTTATGGTGCAGTGGAAATAAATCTGACTAGGAACCATGAAGTTGTGGGTTCCATCCCTGGCCTTGCTCAGTGGGTTAAGGATCCAGCCTCGCCATGAGGTGTGGTGTAGGTTGCAGATGTGGCTCAGATCTGATGTTGCTGTGGGTGTGGCGTAGGCTGGCAGCTATGGCTCTGATTGGACCCCTAGCCTGAGAACCTCCATATGCCACGGGTGCAGCCCTAAAAAGCCAAAAAAAAAAAAAAAAAAAAAAAAAGCCTAAAAAATCCTGAGAAAGAACATAGTTGGAGATATCACACTCCCTTACTTCCAAAAAAATATAATCTATAAAAATTTTGAATCAGTATTCGTACACTGGAAAATAATGATATCATAAATCAACTATACCTCAATAAAAACAACAGCAACAAAAATCTAAATATGCAATTACCATATGACCCAGCAATTGCACTCCTGGGTATTTATCACAGAGAACTGGAAAGTTATGTTCACACTAAAACCTGTACATGAATGTTCATAGCAACTTTATTTGTAATAGCCAAACTAGAACCAGATCAGGTGTCTTTCAATGGGTCAATGGTTACACTATCTTTGACACATCTATATTATTTTATTTTCTTTTTCCTTGCCAACAGCATGTAGAAATTCCCAACCCTGAGACCAAATCCAAGCCACAGCAGTGACTATGCTGAATCCTTAACCACTAGGCCACAAGGGAACTCCTATATCTTTGAATATTACTCAATAATAAAAAGGAATAAACTGCTGATACATGCAATAACTTAGATGAATATCCAGAGAACTATGGTGAGTGAAAAAAGCCAAGCCCCAAAGGTTACATATTGTGTGATTTGATCAGGATAACATTTTTGAAATGACAGCGTTTTATAATTGAAGGACAGATTAGTGGTTGCCAGGGTGTGGGTAGGGAAGGGGCATAGGCAGGAGATGGGTCAGATAGAGGTGGCTGTAAAAGAGCAACATGAAGAGAGGTGGTTGTAAAAGAGGAACATGAGGAGTCCTGTGGTGATGTAACTCTTCTGTATATCGGCTATGGTGACGGACACATGAACCTACACAAGTAATAAGATTGTATAGAATTTAATACACACATGCACACACACACAAATGAGTATTAGCAAAAATAAGAAAAGTTTGAATAAAATCAATGGATTGTATCATTCTCAATATCCTGGATGTGATATTTTACTATAGTTTTGTAAAATGCTACCATTGGAGGAGACTGCGTGAAGTGTACAATGGATCTCTTGGTATTACTTCTTACAACTGCATGTGAATAACAATTATATAAAAATATTTTTCAATTAAAATGATTAAATTTAATAAGAATTATGCTGCTGTTGTTCATCATGAATATGAATTATGGAGTGGGCTTCAACATGGCAATCAATTCTAACTTTTTTATGAAAACAAGAAGAAAAATATAAGCCTAGCTGCATATGTGACAAACAGATTAGAGCCTCCACAGCTCAGTTTGCTAGATGAGAATGAGAAAGCAGTCCAGAGAGAGCAGCTTCTTCAAACTCTGCATCATTTCGTGTCTTGTTCAAGTAAATGAGCCTGAACCACTGATTCTGCTTCTATCAGCAACGAAATAATTGCCATTCTGTGTTTCAACTTCTAAGGCTATCTGGAAGAAGTAACCTTCAAAAACATTTATGTAGTATTTCCAATTAACTGTAGACTTTAGTACTCAGAAAAATCAACAAGACTTCGTTATTCTTAACTCTAGTTTATAAATATTAATCAGCACTAGAAAGTTAGTAGGGTTATATATTTCAATCTAGTCTAAAACTAAGGGAGGAGTTCCTGTTGCGGCTCAGTGGTAACAAAACCAACTAGGATCCATGAGGAACATGAGTTTGATCCCTGGCCTTGCTCAGTGGGTTAAGGATCTGGCGTTGCCTTGAGCTGTGGTATAGGTCGCAGACGCGGCTCAGATCTGCTGTTGCTGTGGCTGTGGTGTAAGCCAGTAGCTACAGCTCTGATTCCACCCCAAGCCTGGGAACTTCCATATGCCTTGGGTGCAGCCCCAAAAAGATAAAAAATAAAATAAAATAAAATAAAATAAAATAAAACTAATGGAGCAGTATGGTTCTTCTTGAAAGCCCAAAGTAAATGTAGGCTACTGAAAGCGATGTAGGTAATGGATATTAAAGATTAAAAGGGTCTTATGAAAAGCTTAAAACAATCTTGAAAAAGAAGAACAAAGTTGGAGGACTCAGGCTTCCCAATTTCAAATCTTACTACAAAACTGCAGTAATCAAAACAGTGTAATAATGGCATAAGGATATATATCAAGATTAATGGAACAGAATTGAGAACCCAGAAATAAAACAGTATTATCTATGGTCAATTTATTTTCAACAAAATTGCCAAGAACATGCAATGGGGAAAGAACAGTCTTTTCAAAAAATAGTGCTAAGAGAACTGGGTATTTATATGCAAAATAATGAAGTTGTGCCATTATCTCACATCATATACAAAAATGAACTCAAAATGAATCAAAGGCCCTTGTAAGAACTAATATGTGTTAAAACTATAAACACTTTGAAGAAAGCATAACCTTGGAATCAACAATGGTTTATTAGATATGACACCAAAAGCACATGCAACTAAAGAAAAAATTGATAAACTATACTTAATCAAAATGTAGAATAGAATATGTTTGCAAAACATACATCTGATAATGGACTAGTATCCAGATTTTTATTTTTTATTTTTTGTCTTTTTGGGCCCACACCCACAGCATATGGAGGTTCCCAGGCTAGGGGTCCTTTCAGAGCTGTAGCTGCCAGCCTACGCCATAGCCGCATCTGCAGCATACACCGCAGGTCATGGCAACACTGGTTCCTTAACCCACTGAGTGAGGCCAGGGATAGAAACCAGGACCTCATGGATGCTACTCAGGTTTGTTAACCACTGAGCCACAACGGGAACTCCGTATCCAGATTCTATAACAAATTCCTATAGCTCAACAACAAAAAGACAACCCAATTTAAAATGGGCAAATGTGGATGAACCTAGAGATTATCATGTTAAGTGAAGTAAGTCAGGAAAAGACAAGTATCGTATGATATCACTTATTTGAAGAATCTAAAAAATGATACAGGAGTTCCTGTTGTGACTCAGTGGTTAATGAATCCGACTAGGAACCATGAGGTTGTGGGTTCAATCCCTGACCTCACTCAGTGGGTTAAGGATCCAGTGTTGCCGTGAGCTGTGGCCTGGGAATTTCCATATGCCATGGGTGCGGCCCTAGAAAAGACAAAAAGACAAAAAAAAATTTTAAATGATACAAATGAACTTATTTACAAAACAAAAATGGACTCACAGACACAGAAAACAAACTTATGGTTAGTGTGTGGGGGAGAGTAACTAAATTAGGAGTTTGGGATTAACATATACACACTACTATGTATAAAATAGGTAAACAACAAGGACCTACTGTATAGCACAGGGAACTACATTCAATATCTTGTAATAACCATTATAGGAAAAGAATCTAAAAAGAATATAGATATATAACTGTATCACTTTGGGTACATTTGAAACTAGGACAATATTTTAAATTAACTATACCTCAATTTAAATACAATATAATTAAATGGGTGAAGGACTTGAATAAACATGTGTCCAAAGAAAGTATACAAAAATCAAAACTGCAGTGAGATACCACTTCGTACCTAGTAGGATGGCCTTAATTTAAAAAAATTAAAAACAGAAACTAACAAGTATTAAGGATATGGAGAAATTGGAACTCTCTACATTTCTACTGGCAATATAAAATGGTGCAGCCACTGTGGAAAACAGTTTGGTTGTTTCCCAACAAGTTAAATGCAGAATTACCAAACGACCCAGAACTTCCATTCCTATGTACATACCACAAAGAACTGAAAAGAGCTTTTCAAACAAAACCTTATATATAAATATTTAGAACACTATTCATAAAGTCCAATGGTTGAAACATGTCAAATGTCCACAAAGTGATAATCAGATAAACAAAATGTAGTATATCCATGCAATGGAGTATTATTTGGCTATTAAAGGGCATGAAGTACTGATAAGTACTGTAACATGGATGATCTTTGAAAAGATGCTAAGCAAAAGAAGACAGACACAAAAGTCCACATATTGTATGACTCTGTATATATGAAATATCCAGAATAGTTAATTTCATAGAGACAAAAAGATACTTGTGGTTTCAGTAGATAGGGGGAGGGGAAAACTGGCAGTGACTGATTAATGGGCATGGGGTTTCCATTTAGGATAATGAAAATATTCTGGAAATAGATGTGATGGTTGTACTTTAAGTCACTTTATTATACACTTACAAATGGTTAAAACAGTAGATTTTATGTTATGTATATTTTACCACAGTAAAAATGGGGGAAGAAAGAAAGGAAGAACAAAGAGCTCTTACCAAAAGAGCCAAAAAATTTTGGCTCGTCACCTCTGGTTTTATTTATTTGAGTCTTTTTTCTTTTTTTCTTAGTAAATCTGTCTAAAAGTTTTTTAGTTTTGTTGATCTTTTCAAAAAACCAACTTACTTTTGTTGATTTTATGTTTTTGTGTCAATTTCTGCTGCACAGCATAGTGACACAGTCATACATACATACATATATATATACATTCTTTTTTCTGAATTTTTTAATATTTTTAATATGATTTTTATTTTTTTCTATTGTAGCTGATTTACACTGTTCTGTCAGTTTTCTTTTTTTATATAGTGATTTTTTTTCATTATATCTAGTTAACAATGTTCTGTCAATTTTCTACTGTACAGCATGGTGACCCAGTTATACATACATGCATACATTCTTTTTTCTTACCCTATCATGCACCATCATAAGTGATTAGATATAGTTCCCAGTGCTACATGGCAGGATCTCATTGTTATCCATTCCAAAGGAAAGAGTCTGCATCTACTAACCCCAAGTTCCCAATCCATCCTGCTCCCTCCCTCTCCTCCTTGGCAACCACGAGTCTGTTCTCCAAGTCTATGATTTTCTTTTCTGTGGAAAGGTTCATTTGTGCCATATATTAGGTTCCAGATATAAGTGATATCATATGGTATTCGTCTTTCTCTTTCTGACTTACTTCACTTACTATGAGAGTCTCTAGTTCCATCCACGTTGCTGCAAATGGCATTATTTTTGTTCTTTTTTATGGCTGAGTAGTATTCCAGTGTGTATATATACCATATTTTCTTAATCCATTCATCTGTCTCTGGACATTGAGGTTGTTTCCATGTCTTGGCTATTGTGAATAGTGCTGCAATGAATATGCAGGTGCATGTGTCTTTTTCAAGGAAAGTTTTGTCCGGATACATACCCAAGAGTGGGATTGCTGGGTCATATGGTAGTTCTAAATTTAGTTTTCTGAGGTACCTCCATACAGTTTTCCATAGTGGTTGTACCAGCTTACATTCCCACCAACAGTGCAAGAGGGTTCCCTTTTCTCGACGTTCTCTCCAGCCTTTGTTATTTGTGGACTTATTAATGATGGCCATTCTCACTGGTGTGAGGTGGTTCCTCATAGCAGTTTTGATTTGCATTTCTCTAATAATCAGTGATGCTGAGCATTTTTTCATGTGCTTGTTGACCATCTGTGTATCTTCTTTGGAGAAATGTCTATTCAGATCTTTTGCCCATTTTTCAATTGGGTTGTTGACTTTTTCACTATTGAATTGTATAAGTTGTTTGAATGATTTATTTTATTTTATTTTTTAGTTAATAATTTATTACATTTTTAGTTTGTACAATGATCATTACAATCCAAATTTATAGGATTTACAACCCACAACCCCAGTACATACCCCCACCCCCCAAACTGTCTCTTCTGGAGACCATAAGTTTTTCAAAGTCTGTGAGTCAGTATCTGTTCTGCAAAGAAATTCAATCTATCCTTTTTTCAGATTCCACATGTCAGTGAAAGCATTTGATGTTGGTGTCTCATTGTATGGCTGACTTCACTAAGCATGATAATTTCTATGTCCATCCATGTTGCTGCAAATGCAATTATTTATTTCCTTTTAATGTCTGAGTAATATTCCATTGTGTATATCTACTACATCTTCTTGATCCATGCCTCTGTCAATGGACATTTAGCTTGTTTTCATGTCTTGGCTATTGAAAATACTGCTACAATGAACATTGGAGTACATGTGTCTTTGCCAGTTATTGTTCTCTCTGGATAGATGCCCAGGAGTGGGATGGCTAGATCAAATGCTAGTTCTATTTTTAGTTTTCTGAGGAATCTCCATACTGCTTTCCACAGTGGTTCCACCAGTTTATAATCTCACCAACAGTGTAACAGCGTTCCTCTTTCTCCACACCCTCTCCAGCACTTATTGTTTGTAGACTTTTGGATGATGGCCATTCTGGCTGGTGTAAGGTGGAACCTCAGAGTGGTTTTGATTTGCATGTCTCTAATACTGAGTGATGTTGAACATCTTTTCATGTGTTTCTTGGCCATGCATATATATTCATTGGAGAATTGTGTGTTTAGATCTTCTGGCCATTTTTTGATGGGGTTGTTTGTTTTTTTGGTATTGAGCTATAGGAGGTGTTTATTAATTTTGGAGATGAATCCCTTGTCAGTGGATTCACTTGCAAAGATGTTCTCCCATTCTGTGGGTTGTCTTTTCGTTTTGTTTAGGGTTTCCTTTGCTGTGCAGAAACTATGAAGTTTGATTAAGTCCCATTTGTTTATTTTTGTTTTTATTGTCAATACTCTAAGAGGTGGATCTGAGAAGATGTTGCTGCCATTTATGTCAGAGAGTGTTTGGCCTATGTTTTCCTCTAAGAGTTTTATGGTGTCTGGTCTTATATCTAGGTCTATATCCATTTTGAGTTGATTTTTGTGGATGGTGTTAGGTAGCATTCTAATTTCATTCTTTTCCATGTGGCTGTCCAGTTTTCCCAGCACCACTTATTCAACAGGCTGTCTTTCTCCATTGTATATTCTTGCCTCCTTTGTCATGATGAGTTGGCTGTAGGTGCATGGGTTGAATTCTGGGCTTCCTTGTTTTTTTTGTTTTATTGGTTTTTTTTGTCTTTTTGCCATTTCTTGGGCTGCTCCCGCGGCATATGGAGGTTCCCAGGCTAGGGGTCGAATCAGAGCTGTAGCTGCCAGCCTACACCAGAGCCACAGCAATGCGGGATCCAAGCAGCATCTGCGACCTACACCACAGCTCATAGCAATGCTGGATCATTAACCCACTGAGCAAGGGCAGGGATTGAACGCGCAACCTCATGGTTCCTAGTCGGATTTGTTAACCACTGCACCACGACGGGAACTCCCGGATTCTGGGCTTTTTACCCTGTTCCACAGATCTATATTTTTGTCCTCGTGCAACTATCATATGGTTTTGATGATTGTTGCTTTGTAGTATATTCTGAAGTCTTGGAACCTGATTCCTCCAGATCCATTTTTCTTTTTCAGGATGTCTTTGGCTATTCTGGGTCTTTTGTGCTTCCGCACAACCTTGAAACTATTTTGTTTGAGTTCTGTGAAAAATGTCCTTGGTAATTTGATAGGTATTGCATTGAATCTGTAGATTGCCTTGGGTAGTATATTCATTTTGATATACTTCCAACCCAAGAGCATGGTATATCTTTCCAACTATTTGTGTCATCTTTGACTTATTTCATCAGTGTCTTATAGTTTTCAGAGTACAGGTCTTTTGTCTCTTTAGATAGGTTTACTCCTAGGAAAATTTTATTCTTTTGGATGCAATGGTAAATGGGAGTGCTTCCCTAATTTCCCTTTCTGATCTTTCATTGTGAGTATATAGAAATGCTGTCAATTTGTGGGTATTGATTTTGTATCCTCCGACTTTGCCAAATTCCTGGATGAGCTCTAACAGTTTTCTGGTAGAGTCTTTAGGATTCTCTAGGTATAGTATCATGTCATCTGCACATAGTGATAGTTTTACTTCTTCCTTTCCAATTTGGATTTCTTTTATCTTTTTTACTTATCTGATTGCCATGGCTAGGACTTCCAAAACTATGTGGAAGGGCAGTGTCTTGTTCCTGATCTCAGCAGGAATGGTTTCAGTTTTTCACCATTGAGAATGATGTTCACTGTGGGTTTGTCATATATGGCCGTTATTATGTTGAGGTAGGTTCCAACTATGCCTACTTTCTGAAGGGTTTTTATCATAAATGGGTGTTGGATCTTGTCAAAGGCTTTCACCACGTCTATTGAGAGGATCAAATGGTTTTCATTCTTCAGTTTGATAATGTGGTATATCACACTGTTGGATTTGCAGATATTGAAGAACCCTTGCATCCCTGGGACAACTCCCACTTGATCATGATGTACAATCCTTTTAATGTATTGTTGGATGCGGTTTGCTAGTATTTTGTTGAGGATTTTTGCATTGTTGTTCATCAGTGAAATTGGCCTGCAGTTTTCTTTTTTTTGTGTGTGGTATCTTTGTCTGGTTTTGGTATCAGGGTGATGGTGGCCTCATAGAATGAGTTTGGGAGTATTGCTTCCTCTGCAGTTTTTTGAAATAGTTTCTGTCTGGTTGATCTGTCCATTGCTGTAAGTGGGGTTTTAAAGTCCCCTACTATTATTGCGTTATTGTTGATTTCTCCTTTTATGGTTGTTAGCAGTTGCCTTATATATTGTGGTGAACCTATGTTGGGTGCATACGTATTTAAAATTGTTATATCATCTTCTTGGATTGATCCTTTGATCATTATGTAATGTCCTTCTTTGTCCCTTAAAGTATTCTTCATTTTAAAGTCTATTTTGTCTGATACAAGTATTGCTACTCCAGCTTTCTTTTGATCCCTCTTTGTCTGGAATATTTTCTTCCATCCTCTCACTTTCAATTTGTATGTGTCCCTAGAAGTGAAGTGGGTCTCTATTTTTTTTTTGTCTTTTTTGTCTGTTTTGCTATTTCTTGGGCTGCTCCTGAGGCATATGGAGGTTCCCAGGCTAGGGGTCCAATCGGAGCTGTAGCCGCCAGCCTACGCCAGAGCCACAGCAACGCAGGATCCGAGCCGCGTCTGTCAATAACCTTATCGGGGTTCCCTTATATGTTATTTGTTTCTTTTCCCTAGCTGCTTTCAAGATTTTCTCTTTGTCTTTAATTTTGGTCAGTTTGATTAATATGTGTCTCTGTGTATTCCTCCTTGGGTTTATTTTGTATGGTACTCATTGCACTTCCTGGATTTGAGTGAGTGGTTCCTTTCCCATGTTAGGGAAGTGTTTGGCTATTTTCTCTTGGAATACATTTTCTGTCTCCTTCTCTCTCTCTTCTCCTTCTGGCACCCCTATAATACGGATGTTGATGCGTGTCACATTGTCCCAGGTTCTCTGAGACTCTCTTCATTTGTTTTCAATCTTTTTTCACTTTTCTGTTATGCATCTGTAATTTCTACTAATCTGTCCTCCACCTTGCTTATTCATTCTTCTGCCTCCTGTATTCTGCTGTTAGCTGCTTCTAGTGAGTTTTTGTATTTCAGTTATTGTATTTTGCATCTCTTCTTGTTTAAGTTTTATATCTTGTATTTCTTTGGTCAGTGTGTCCTGTAAGGTATCCATCTTTGCCTCCAGTTTATTTCCAATATCTTGCATCATCTTCAGCAACAACAGGCTAAAGTCTTTTTCCTCGAGGCTGAGAATCTCCTCATTGCTTAGCTGATTTTCTAGGATTTTTCCTTTCTCCCTCATCTGAGTTATAGTTCTCTGTCTTTCCTTTTGATAGGTTTTTTGTGTGGTGACCTTTTTACAGATAATAGAGTTGTAGCCTCTCTTTCTTCTGGTGTCTGCCCCCCTTGTGGCTGAACTTGGTATGGGGGCTTGCTGTAGGCTTCCTGATGGGAGGGGCTGATGTCTTCCCACTGGTAGGTGGACGTGATTCCTATCCCTCTGTTGGGTGGGGCTTTGTCTATGGTGAGATTAGAGGTGGCTGTGTGCCTGGGGGGTCTTTAGGCAGCTTGTTTTCTGAGGGTTGGGGCTGTGATCCCATCTGGATTGTCATTTGCCCTGGGGCTTCTCAGCCTGAGGGGTGGGGCCATATTTTCCCAAAATGGCCCCCTCCAGAGAAAGGCAACTGCTGAATATTCCCAAGAGCCTTTTTTCCAATGTCCTTCCCCCACAACAAGCCACATTCACCCCTGTTTTCCCAGGAGGTCCTCCAAGAACTGCAGTCAGTTCTGACCCAGATTCCTATGGAGACTTTTGCTTTTACCCAGTGCTTGTGAAAGTCTGTGTTCACCTTTTGAGAATGGGGTCTCTGTTTCCCCCAGTCCCAGGGAGCTCCTGCACCCAAGTCCCACTGGCCTTCAATGCCAGATGCTCTGGGGGCTCTTTCTCCCAGTGCCAGATCCCCACAGGTGGGAGTTTGATGTGGGGCTCAGAACTCTGACTCCTGTAGGTGAGTCTCCGTGAATCAGTTACTTTCCAGTCTGTGGGGCTTCCCATCTGGGAGGTATGGGGTTGCTTATATTGCATAATTGCCCTTCCTACCTCTTGATGTGTCCTCCTCTTTTTCTTCTGGAGTAGGACATCTTTTTTTAAGGTTTTTGGTCCATTTTGTTGAAGATTGCTCAGCCTTTAATTGTGAATTTTGTTGATTTTAGGAGAAAAGTTGAGCTCCAGTCCTTCTATTCCACCATCTTAATCCCATCTCTGAATATTTAGAGATTAGATAAGGGCATCATTTGAAGTTATTTTCTCCCATTCTGTAAGTTGTCTTTTCGGGTTTTTTGTTATGGTTTCCATTGCTGTGCAAAAGCTTGTCAGTTTGATTAGGTCCCATTGATTTATTTTTGCTTTTCTTTCTGTTGCTTTGGGAAACTGACCTGAGAAAATAGTTCTAAGGTTGATATCAGAGAATGTTTTGCCTATATTCTCTTCTGGAGTTTGAAGGTGTCTTTCTTATATTTAAGTCTTTAAGCCATTTTGAGGTTATTTTGGTGCATATTGTGTGGGTGTGTTCCAGTTTCATTGATTTACATGCAGCTGTCCAGCTTTCCCAGCACCACTTGCTGAAATGCCTGTCTTTTTCCCATTTTATATTCTTGCCTCCTTTGTGAAAAATGAATTGACATGGGTGTCTGGGTTTATTCCTGGGTTCTCTATTCTTTTCCATTATTCTCTATGTCTGTTTTTGGTACCAGTACCACACTATCTTGATGACTGTGGCTTTGTAATATTGTCTGAAGTCTGGGAGAGTTATGCCTCCTGCTTGGTTTTGTTCCTCAGGATTGCTTTGTCAATTCTGGGTCTTTTTTTTTTTTTTTTTTTTTTTTTTTGTCTTTTGTCTTTTGTTGTTGTTGTTGCTATTTCTTGGGCCGCTCCCGCGGCATATGGAGGTTCCCAGGCTAGGGGTTGAATCGGAGCTGTAGCCACCAGCCTACGCCAGAGGCACAGCAACGCAGGATCCGAGCCGCGTCTGCAGCCTACACCACAGCTCGCAGCAACGCCGGATCGTTAACCCACTGAGCAAGGGCAGGGACCGAACCCGCAACCTCATGGTTCCTAGTCGGATTCGTTAACCACTGTGCCACGACGGGAACTCCCCATTCTGGGTCTTTTGTGGTTCCATATAAATGTTTGGATTGTTTGTTCTAGTTCTGTGAAAAATGTCATGGGTAATTTGATAGGGATTGCATTGAATCTGTACATTGCTTTGGGTAGTATGGCCATTTTTGCAATGTTAATTTTTCCAACCCAGAAGCATGGACTATCTTCCCATTTCTTTGCATCCTATTTAATTTCCTTGATTAATGTTTTATAGTCCTTAGCATATAAGTCTTTCACCTCCTTGGTCAGATATATTCCCAGGTATTTGATTTTTTGGGGTGCAATTTTAAAAGGTATTGTTTTTTTTTTATTCCTTTTCTAATATTTCATTGTTAGTATACAGAAATGTGACTGATTTCTGAATGTTAATCTTATATCCTACTGCTTTGCTGAATTTGTTGATCAGTTCAATTAGTTTTTGGGTTGAATCCTTAGAGTTTTCTATATATAGTATCATGTCATCTGCATACAGTGAGAATTTTACCTCTTATCTTCCTATTTGGATGTGTTTTATTTCTTTTGTTTGTCTGATTGCTGTGGCTAGGACTTCCAGTACTATGTTCAATAACAGTGGTGAGAGTGGGCATCCTTGTCTTGTTACAGATTTTAGTGGGAAGGCTTTTAACTTTTCTCCATTGAGTATTATATTTGCTGTGGTTTTGTCATAAATGGCTTTGATTATGTTAAGGTATTTTCCCTCTATACCCACTTTGGTAAGAGTTTTTATCATGAATGGCTGTTGGACTTTTTCAAATGTGTTTTCTGCATATGTTGAGATGATCATGTGGGTTTTGACTTTTCTTTAGTTAATGTGGTGTATGACATTGATTGATTTGCATATGTTGAACCATCCTTGTGCAACTGGGATGAATCCTGCCTGGTCGTGGCGTATGATCTTTTTGATATATTGTTGGATTTGGATGGCTAAAATTTTGTGGAGAATTTTTGCATCTAAATTCATTGAAGATATTGGCCTATGATTTTCTTTTTTGGTAGTATCTTTGTCTGGTTTTGGAATTAGGGTGATGGTGGCATCATAGAATGTTTTGGGAATGTTCCTTCTTCTTCAACCTTTTGAAAAGGTTTAAGGAGGATGGGTATCTGTTCCTCTTTGTATGTTTGGTAGAATTCACCTGTGAAGCCATCTGGACCTGACTTTTCTTTGTAGGGAGTGTTTTTATGACATATTCAATCTCATTTCTAGTGATCAGTCTGTTCAGTTGATCTATTTCTTCTTGATTCAGTTTTGGCAGGCTGTTAAGTCTCTGGAAATTTGTCCATTTCTTCTAGGTTGTCAAATTTGTTGGCATACAATTGTTCATAGTATTATTTTATGTTTTTTTGTATTTCTGCAGTATCTGTTGTGATTTCTCCTTTTTCATTTCTTATTTTATTTGAGTTTTTTCTCTCATCTTCTTGGTGAGTCTGGCCAGAGGATTTTCAAATTTGTTTACCTTTTCAAAGAACCAGCTCTTGGTTTTATTGATCTTTCTATTCTTTTTGAATCTCTATTTTATTGATTTCCTCTCTGATCTTTATGACTTCCTTCCTTCTGTTGACTTTAGGTTTTGTTTGTTCTTCTTTTTCTAATTCATTTAGGTGTTGGGTTAAGTTGTCAATTTGAGATTTTTCTTCTTTTTTGAGGAAGGCCTCTTTTTCTATGAATTTCCCTCTGAGCACTGCTTTTGAGGTATCCCATAGATTTTGAGTGGTTGTGTCTTCATTATCATTTATCTTGAGGTGTTTTTTAATTTTCTTCTTGACTTCCTTATTGACCCATTGGGTTTTTAGTACCATGTTGTTTAGTCTCCATGTAGTTAGTTTTTTCTCATTTCTTTTCCTGTGGTTGATTGCTAGTTTCATGCCATTGTGGCCAGAGAACATACTTGAAATAACTGCTATATTTTTAAATTTGTTGCATAACCTTTTTGTACCCCAATATGTGATTGATCCTTGAGAATATTCCATGTCCACTTGAGAAGAATGTATATTCTGACTTTTTTTGGATGTAATGTCCTGAAAATGTTGATTGTTTATCATTTCTGTCAGGTCCTTTGGGATCTCAGTTGCCTTATTGATTTTCTTTCTAGAGGATCTGTCCATTGATGTGAGTGGGGTGTCAAAGTCTCTTACTGTTATTGTATTCCCACCAAATTCTCCTTTTATATCTGTTAGTATTTGTTATAGGTATCTGGGTGCCCCTATATTAGGGGCATATATATTGGCAATTCTAATATCCTCTTCTTGAATGGATTCTTTTACCATTAAATAGTGTCCTTCTTTGTCTTTCTTTGTGGCCTTCATCTTGAAGTCTATTTTGTCTGATTTGAGTATTGCAACTCCTTCCTTCCTGTCTTGTCTATTGACATTAAATATCTTTTCCCATTCCCTCACTTTCAATCTCTCTGTGTCCTTTGCCCTAAGGTGAGTTTCTTGTAGACAGTAGAGTGACGATTTTTGCTTTTTTATCCAATCTGTCACTCTGTGTCTTTTGATTTGAAGATTCAGTCCATCAATATTTAAGGTAATTATTGATAAATATATATTTATTGCCATTTTAAACCTTCTTTTCCAGTTGATTCTCTGTTTCTCCTTTCTTCCTTTCTTTTTTTGGTTGGATAATTTCCATTTATTTTATGCTTGAGTACTTTTCAGTTTTTGTGAATGTAATATTCAGTTTTGATCTGTGGTTGCTCTGTTTTTTACGTATGTTTACACCTTCCTGTATCTGCTTGCTTTAGCCTGATAGTCATATAAGCTCAAACACATTGTTAAAAAAAATAGTCTCAATTTTCTTATTTTGCTTCCCCACATTCTATGATTTTGTAGTCCTTTTTTAACATCTTCATCTTTGTCCTTTTGTTGTTCCTTGTGTTTATCATCACTTTTACAGCAGTTTTTTTTTTTTAATCTTCCTCTTCTAGATCTGTATGCTGGTTTATTTAAGTGATTGCTTTCAAATTGTGGTTTCCTCCATCCTACTTTTTCTTACTTCTTTTTTAACTTATAGAAGCCCTTTCAGTATTTCTTTTAGAATGGGCTTAGTGTTGCTGTACTCTTTTAGCTTTTGTTTGTTGGAGAAATTCTTTATTTCCCCTTCTATTATAAAGGATATTCTTGCTGGATAGAGTATTCTAGGCTGCAAAATTTTTCCTTTCTGAAGTTCAACTATTATCTCGCCCCTCCCTTCTGGCCTGTAGTGTTTCTGTCAAGGAATCAGCTGATAGCCTTTTAGGGGTTCCCTTATAATTAATGCTTTGTTTTTCTCTTGCTGCCTTTAGAATCCTCTCTTTATCTTTAACTTTTGCCATTTTTATGATAATATGTCTTAGTGTGGGCCTATTTGGGTTCAACTTGTTTGGGGCCCTCTGTGCTTCCTGTATCTTGTTATCAGTTTCCTTTAGATTAGTTTTCAGACATAATTTCTTCAGATATATTTTCAATCCCCCTTTTCTTCTCCATCTGGAGTTCCTATTATGCATACATTGGTCTGCTTTATATTATCCTGTAGATCTCTTATATTGCTTTTATGTCTTTTCATTTGGTTTTCTTTCTGCTGTCCAGATTGTGCAATTTCCATTATTCTACCTTCCAAGTCACTAATTCATTCCTCTGCATTATTATTTTTTTTCAGGCCACACTCGCAGTATATGGAAGTTCCCAGGCTAGAGGTCCAATCAGAGCTAAAGCTGCCTGCCTACACCACAGCCACTGCAATGCAGGATCCAAGACACATCTGCAACCTACACCACAGGTCATGGCAATGTCGGATCCTTAACCCACTGAGCAAGGCCAGGGATTTAACCTGCAACCTCATGGTTCCTAGTTGGATTCATTTCTGCTGCACCATGACCAGAGCTCCCATTCCTCTGGATTATTCATTCTGCTCTTTAGTGCCTTTAGCTCCGTTTCCATTTCTGCAAATGAATTTTCTAATTTTTCTATATTCCTACTTAAATTTTCAAATTCCTTTCTAAAGTAATCTGCATTACTGTTCATATTCGCTCTTAATTCCTTGATATTCAGCCTTAATTCCTTCATTATTTTCACTAACTCCCTTTTGAACTCAATGTCTATCAGACTGCAGAGGTCTGTTTCATTGTTTGCTGCTTCAGGTGAATTCTCCTTTTCTTTTAACAGGGAATGCTTTTTAAGCTTTTTCATCTTGCTTATGTTTTTCTTTTTCTGTGAGTTTAGGGAAGCCAACCTGTAGTCTTGGAGGGCTACTCTATGCAGGAACACCCCTTTGCATTTTGTGGGGGGTTACTATTTATTTTTGGCATGGGAGGTTGAATATGTGCTGTCTTTCTTTGGTGTGAGCGTGCTGTTATCTCCAGAGGCTGAGTGTGTTTCAGGGGAAGGAGGCAATGGGTAGGGCTAGTAGTAAGTGCCTGGTTGCTGGGCTCTTAACAGCAGCAAGTACCTGCAGAAAGGTGACACAGGCTACTCCTATTTGCAGGGCCCTGGGAAGTGGTAGTGAGCCTTAGGCATATTTACAAGGTGCCCGGAGCATATGACAGTGGCAGCAGAAGGGTGTGTGAGTTCCCAGGGGACTGAGAGCAACAACAGCTAGTGTTCAATTGCAATGCCCTCCTCTGAGGTGACTGGATCTGCAAATGGTGTCTGTTCTGGGACCTCTAGTGGTAGCGGGCCATGCCCATCTCTGGAGTCAGTGATAACTGAAGTGGTTTTCCCCACCAACTGTAGACCATGCAAGAAGCACCTCATCCTGCCTAGCCCCCACCAGAGGTGCTGCACCAGTTGCTCCTAGTTGTAGATTCCTGGGAAGAGACAGTGATCAAGCATCTGGGCACTGCCCAGAGCATTTGGCAGTGTCAGCAGCAGGGCAGGTATGCTCCCAGGGGAGTGAGAGCTACAACATGTGGTGTTCCATCTCAATGTCCTCCTCTGTGGTGCTCTCTGAGGTGGCTGAGGCTGCAAATGATTCTTGTTCAGGGATCCCCAGTGGCAGTGGGCCATGCCCACATCTGGAGTCAGAGGTAACAGCGGTGGGTTGTCCCTGCCACCTGTAGACCATACAAGAAGCACCCCATCCTGCTTAGCCCATGCAGGAGGTGCTGCACAAGCTGCTCCTAGTTGCAGGCTCCTGGGAAGTGACAGTGATCAAGCATGTGGGCACTGCCCATATCATTTGGCAGTGGCAGCAGCAGGGCAGATTTGTTCTCAAGGGAGTGAGAGCAACAATGTGTAGTGCTCGGTTGCAGTGCCCTCTTTTTTTTTTTTTTTTTTTTGTGGACCCCTGAGGTGACTGCAGCTGTAGGTGGAGCCTGCTCACAGACCTCCAGTGGTGGCAGGACATGTCTCCCTCTAGCTTCCAAGATGACTGCCACGATTTGTCCCTGCTGCCTGTACATCACGCAAGAGGCACCGCATCACACTTAGCCCAGCCACACAGGAGTTGCTTGGCTGCCCATAGCCCACACAAGAAGCACCCGGTTTCCCATAGCCTGAGCAAGTGGCTTCTTGCCACCCATGGCCTGTACCAGAGGTGCCCCGCCCTCTGAGAGCTCAGGGAGATTCCTATGGCATTCCACCCCCCCTCTTCTTGCCTTCCCCCAAAATGGTGTCTTACTTATCCTGTGGGCCCAGACCTTCTCCTGGGTTCCCTGTGCCATGACGTTCAACACCCCAGCCTGTAGCACACCAGTCCTTAACCTTGCAGGCTGTCCCCACACAGCCAACCCTAGTCCTCTCCCCAGAACTGAATTCCTGAGCCTGATTCTCAGTGCACACCCCCTACCCGAGCATCTCAGGCTATGGTGTCCAGGGCAGTGGTGCAGATGATTTGTTTGGCTCTCACTCTACTTTGCCCTCCTCAGTCTACCTGCTGCACTTTTCTCAGTGACTTTGAGGTCCCTCTGTCTCAGCTGATCTCCCTGTCATTTAGGTGGCTTCCCAGGATTTGGGTTCCTTTTCCCTTTCACAGCTCCCTCTCAGGAATGTTAGTCCCATCCTGATTCCTTTTTTCTCTCTCTTTTTTTTCTTTTGTTCTACCCAGTTATGTCGAGTTTCTTGCCCTTTTTGGAGGTTTAAGTTCTTCTGCCAGCGTTCAGTACATGTTCTGTTTGAGTTGTTTCATATGTAGATGTGTTTTTTTTTAAGGTGTTTGTGGGAGAAGATGAGTGTGACATCTTAGTCCTCCACCATCTTGATTGACCTACATTCTTTTTCTCATACTATCTTCCATCATGATCTATCCCAAGAGATTACACATAGTTCCCTGTGCTATAGAGATGGACCTCATTGTTTATCCATTCTAAATGTAATAGTTAAAATAGCCAAATTAAATGTTGTTTCCTCCAAGCCATGATACTAGATTCTCCGAATAGGTTAAAGAGTCATCCAGAAACCTGTGAGATCTGCAGAGGTTGTAAAATTGACAACATGAACAAATATCAGTAGTGTAAGTAAATGTGGACACTATTGGGATGAAGATGAGATCACCTTGCCTTGAAAAAAAACAACCTGAGGTTCCTGCTGTGGCACAGTTGGTTAAGGATCCAGCGTAGTTTCCAGGTGCAGTTTGAATTTGATCCCTGGCCCAGGAACTTCCATACGATGTAGGTGCGTCCATAAATAAAACAAACAAACAAACAAACAAACAAAGAAACCTAAAAACACTCACATATGTACCAGGAACAGTTCTAAGCCCTTTGCAATATTAAACTCAGGGTATCCTTATAACAACCTTATGAGGAAGTGCTATTACTATCTCTTTGTGCTTCCATATCTGGATTGATGATGTCACCAAAGAGTATTATTGCAAACTACCACAAATTTAGTGGCTTAAGACAACACACTCTTTATTATCTCCTAATTTCTGTGTGTCCTGGAGTCTCAGCACAGCTAAGCTGGGTTCTGTGCTTCTGAGTCTCACCAGACTGCACTACAGGTGCTGGCTTCTTCAGAACCAGCAAGGGAGAGTCACGCTAACTCCAGTCTTCTAATGTGGAGTCATGTACAGCATAATGTTATCATGAAAGTGACAACTCGCCCCCTATGCTATGTCCTGTTGGTTAGAAGCAAGTCTCAAGTTCTGCCTTCACACATGCATGGACAGCAGGAAGTGGAATTCTTTGGGAGTCATCCTAGGGTCTATCTGCCACAATGATTGAGCAATTGATCCAATTCTGGGACCCAGAGAACCAGAATATAAAGCAATTTTAAAGGATTTTAAAAATTTGAAAATTTTTAAAGAAAAGAAAAATTCTTCAGAAGAGATCCATCTTCATTTTGGTGGCAGGAGGACTCTATAAGCCTCTTGCTTCCTTGACGAGTTCTGACACTTACTCAGGCTTTGGCTTTGCATTTTCTCCCTAGGTGGCTATACCAGCCAGTCCTTTAAGGACCTCATGACCTCCCTTTCACTTCCTCATGGCAATTGTCAAGAGATTGCTTCAGACTGAGGCTGCCACTTCATTGCCTAAAAACCTGACAGTTGTTGTTTTTTGGGCTATCCAGTTTCATACTTTCCACTGTTTGTAGTCTAGGCAGGAGGGGAATTCCCAACACCTGCTTCCCACTGCTGGCTCCTATTACAAAAGCCAGCGGGGCCAGATCCTTTTTTTACTCCATCCTGGTATAGATACTGTGTGGGCACTTGACCCAAATTTGGCTCTCTTTTAGAACTTAGAATCCAGAGTGAGTGATGCAATGATGGAAGGAGTGTTTTTTTCTTCCCTCTCCTCAGGATCAATAATCAAAGCAACTTGTGCTCTGAGTATTAATGTGGGACTTAGAGAACCGAGGGCTCCCTAAATATCAGCTTTTTTTTTTCTCCAGGGGAGTGAATATAGTATATGAGACCATCTACCTGAGGCTGTGCTTTAGGTTACCAGAGAAAAGTCATAAAGTAATTAATTCATCCAAAATTTGTTCAGCATCTGCTTTGGGTCAGGCACTGATGAATACAATGAAGTACAAGGCAGACATAGGCTCGATTCTAATAAATAAATAATAAATAATCAAGGTATGTTCAGATAGTAATAAGTTATATGAAGAAGATAAAACAGGAAAATGTAATTAAGTGGGACTTGAGGTTGGAGTGGGGAAGCCTCATTAAGGATATGACATTTGAACTGAGACCTGAAGGATGGGAAGTCAGTGATATGGCTGTCTGGAGGAAAAGAATTCCACGCAGAGGGAAAAGCAAGTACAAAGACCCTGAGATGAGTTGGGCTTGGTGTGTTTAAGAAACAGAAAGAGGTCTAGTATGGCTGGGGTAGAGTGACTCATAGGGAGAAAGGCAGGAGATTATAAAGGTATTGGGAGGCCGGATCATGTAGTGTCTTTTAGGTTACTATAGGGACTTTGTTTTTCACTCTGAGTGAGGTGAGAGCCATAGGAGGATTTTGAGTTGGGGGGGGGTTGTCTTCGACTTAAGTTTTCTCAGGACCCCTTAGGCTGCTGCGAGAATAGGAGGCAAGGGTGGAAGCAAGAACAAAGCAGCTATTTAGGTGCTATTTGCCTATCATTGCGTGATCTAGAAAAAGGTGCCTCCTCCAAATGGACATAGTCCCATGGCACCTGGATTGGAAGAAAGGGCTTTTTTTTTTTTTTTTTTGTCTTTTTGCCATTTCTTGGGCCGCTTCCGCGGCATATGGAGGTTCCCAGGCTAGGGGTCTAATCGGAGCTGTAGCTGCCAGCCTACGCCAGAGCCACAGCAACGCGGGATCCAAGCCGCATCTGCGACCTACACCACAGCTCACGGCAACACCGGATTGTTAACCCACTGAGCAAGGGCAGGGATCGAACCCACAACCTCATGGTTCCTAGTCGGATTCGTTAACCACTGCGCCACGACGGGAACTCCAAGGAAGAAAGGGCTTTTATCTAAAGAGGAAGATCCACTTTTTTTCTGCAGATGCAGCTACACACCAGGGTACATGACTTAGCACCAGAATACAAGCTGGATTTCAGCTCCTACTGGGCCCCTAACCAGAGATCCTTGTGCAATGCACAAACCACACAACTGTCTACAGACCTGATCAAAGAGACTGGTTGAGGCTATTTGCAGTAATTTGGATTAGAGATGATGATGGCTTGGATCTAGGTGGCAGCAGGGTGGAGGGAGGGAAAATACACAAAGAATATGCTAAAGAAGTCCTTAGCCCTGGGTCCCTGCCCTAGCCCTGAGAAGAATAGACTGTTTATTGCTTCTCTAAAAGTAGCTCTAATGTTCACCTAACCTGTGGACTTAGATTTATTCCAGCCCTAAACAACACCCCCAGGGGAGAGGTGGGGGCATTTATTGGACAGGAGGTGGAATGGGTTGGAGGAAGGAGGTTTCTCTCCCTGTGGAGAGAATCCATAGCCTCCAGGAAGCTTTGGCCTCCAGGACGAATGACAGCCAATAGGCTGCCCTCCCTCCCATGGGAGTCCAGGAACAGTTGCGCATCTGTGCAAATTGTGAGAAATGAAGATATGAATCCCTACTTAATATGACAAAGTTTTTGTGAGGACAAAATACATGTTCAAAGCAGCTCAACTGGGCCTGGCACTTAGGCATTCAGAAGACCTTGGTCCCTAGTACTGGTTCCTCCACAGTCTCACTGAGATATCTTAAATCAATCACTTTTCCTTTCCGAGACTCAGCTTCTTCATTTGTACAATGGATATAATATTCCCTGCAAAGAAAAAATTAATGGAACAGATAGAATGAAATCCTGGATATGAGGGAATCTCTTGGAAAGCTGGCCATGTGGTAACTGGTGGTGTCATGATATTGCAGCCCTTCTTTCTCTCCTCACTGTCCCGCCAGTTCAGTCCTTATCCCTTTTGCCAGGAATTCTATAAGAGGTTTCCAGCTGGTTACTCCACCTTCCATCTCCTTGCTGCCTGAATCTAGTTTTCCTGAATCTCATCTCTAGGTATGTCTTCCATTTTTCCAAAATCTGCATAGGTTTCCTAAAAGTTACCAGACTTACAGGAGGAGGCAACAGCTATGTGCCCTGTAGAACAGGACAAAAATGATAATGCCCTAAGAAAGTTTAGTGGAATAGTACTCAAAAAGTGGTGGTTATTTGCCCAGGGGGGCTTATAGGAGCCAGTCTACTACTTTTCTTTACTCTTTCTGGTTTTCCTTTCCTTTTTTCTTTTTTCTTTTTTAGGGCTGCACCCACAGCATATGGAGGTTCCCAGGCTAGGGGTCCAATCGGAGCTACAGCTGCCAGACTACACCACAGCCACAGCAACGTGGGATCCAAGCTGCATTGGTGACCTACACCACAGCTCATGGCAATGTCAGATCCTTAACCCACTGAGTGAGGCCAGGGATCGAACCTGCAATCTCATGGTTCCTAGTTGGATTCGTTTCTGCTGTGCCACGACGGGAACTACCTGGTTTTCCTTTATTTCTGTCTCTCTTTCCCTTTGTATTTTTCAGAACTTTTCTCCTTCCTGGACTCCCTCTGTTTTACCCCTTTCTCTTTTCTGTGATTCAAATATCTGCTTTTCTGTATCTCTGTCTCTCTCTCTCTTTTTTTTCCCTTTCAAGGGGTGATCTTTGGGTGACTCTAACTCTCTCTGTCTGTAGTGTCTGCCCCACCCCTACCCTACCCTTCCTCCCTCATCCCAGATTTGAGGATGAGCAAAGTCTGAGAGTCTGGAGCTACTGCAGTTGTTTGGTGACACTGGGGCTTCCCACCTCCCAGGCCTCAATAAAGCTAGTCCTCAGGAAAGGCAGAGGAGAAGGGGTAGCAGGAAGGAGGAGGCGTTGTTACTCGTGTAGTTTCCTTTTTTGCCATCCATTTTGCAGGGGGAAAATGAAACAAATGAGGAATTTAAAACTTCCTCTTTTATCTTGTCCCAAATGCAATTAATGATGCTCTAAGAGCTTGGTTTGACTTTCTAGGAAAGAAAACGTCTCTAAGAAACCACATTGTTTAAACACTAGGCTTGCCTGGACCACAGCATCTGATAAGACAATAAAAACAGAAAAGGCTTTTAAAACCAATTTAATCCACACGCAAATGTAATTCTAATGAAGAATCAATAGTCTGGTGGGTCATTTTTCTTGCAACTCCTTGGGGAAGCTTAAAGAGACTTTCAATCAATGGAGAGGATGGTGAATAAAATGTTCTTTTTGAAATAAATCGAATTGACTTAAAGATGAAGATTAGGTAAATAATAGCCAAGGTGGAACTTGGTCTTGGCACACATTCTAAGGTGATTCTCCAGTGGCTGCTGTTTAGGAAACAATGATCTGATGAAATCAATATATAATGGGAGGTGGCCAAATGCCTACACGATTTCATTAGGGCTGTGAACACATCTGAAGGAAGAATGGTCCCACAAACAGATGTGCCCAGCCTAAAATGGAGAGATGCAGAATTGGAAGAACATGGCTAGTCCTGTCCAGAGGAGAGATACATGGGATATTGCTTGTAGATTTATGGTTGCCCAAACCCACTTCTCCCCCTTCCTTCGTTGAAGGAATTCTCTCTGACTCATGCACTGTAACAGGCCCTACTGATTTCCCCCTTCTTCCAGATTGTCAGGGCCCTGCCTTTGTTCCCCTATGTGATTCTGGACTAAGTCCTAATTGATTTAAGCCAGTGGTTCTCAAAGTGTGGCCTGAGACTCTCAGGTGAGCCCCAAGACTGCTTCAGACTGAAAGGCCAAAATTCTTTTCATGATGTCATTTTCCTTTTTTACTTTCATTATTTCACATATATATAATAGAGTTTTCCAGAAGTTACATGACCTCATGATGTCACCACTCTAACAATTAATAGAATGTGCTGGTATGTATTCTTGAATTTTTTAGAATTTCCTAAGGTTAAGCATATAAATATATGTGTTTTTCCAGATTAATTCAGTTTGATCTCAATACTTCTACTGTGCTCTTACTAGCCATCTTTGGTTGTACCTGTTATAATCTCTGTAACCTTACTATCATTCATTATATATTTTTTTTCTTTTTTGCCCCCCCTGTGGCATATGGCATTTTTGGGCCAGGGATCAGATCCAAGCTGCAGTTGCAAACTACACTGCAGCTTTAACCCACTGTGCTGGGCTGGGGATTGAACCTGTGTCCTGGCACTGCAGAGACATGGCTGATCCCAATGCACCATAGCAGGAACTCCAATACATTATTACTTTAAAGTCCCAAAGTTTTCCTTGCATCTATATGGATACTCACAAGAAATTAGTATATGTTGTTGTTCTGTCTTATAATTATGTTTTTTAAATTTCTCATTCGCAATTTCTAATATCATAAAAATCAGCAACTGTAGCTCATATAAACAAAAACTCTTTGAGATCTTCAATAATTTTTAAGAGTATATACATAAATAATTTTTAAGAGTATGTACATAAAGATGTCCTGGAGTTCCCTGATGGCCTAGTGGTTAGGGATCTAGTATTGTCACTGCTGTGGTGGGTTTAATCAATCCCTGGCCCAGGAACTTCTGCATGCCTTCAAAGGGGCCAAAAAAAAATGTCCTAAGGCCAAGAATTTTGAGAACTATTGACTTAAGTCAGTCATGGAGATCTCATTCCTCTTTCCTGCAATTGGTTAAAGAAGGAGAATGCCACTGAGTCATGAGACAGAAAGGGAGGTCTGCTGTGGGGTGAATTTGTGGAAAAGTCATTCTTTTTTTGTTTTGTTTTGTTTTAGGGCCACACCTGTGGCATAGAGAGGATCTCAGGCACTGGGATTGAATCTGAGATGCAGCCGCTGGCCTACACCATAGCCACAGCCATGCCAAATCTGAGCCGCATCTGCAACCTATACCACAGCTCATGGTAACACTGGATCCTTAACCCACTGAGCAAGGCCAGGGATTGAACTCGCATCCTCATGGATACTAGTTGGGTTTGTTATAGGTGAGCCATGATGGGAACTCTCAAAAAAAGCATTCTCGATCTGAAAAAAAAACACACAAAGAGGCAACTTCCTAGGTTGCCTTTTGACAATATTGTCCAATCTGAAAATAATGCTGTGACTCAGCAGTCAGCAAGGCAAGGTAGAATAAAGTCAATGCACTGAGTTTCAGAGAATGGCAAGGTAAGAAGGACTGGGTCCTGGAGGTACTGAAGTAACCAACCCAGAAGCCCCCCTAACTTAGGACTTAAATTTTTGTGAAATAATACTTTCTTTGTCATTTAAGCCAATTGAGTAGGGTTTGAATTACTTGCATCTTTTTTTTTTTCTTTTTTGGCCTCCCCGCAGCATATGGAGCTCCCAGACCAGAGATTATGCCACAGCTGTGGCAACACCGTGACGTTAACCCACTATGCTCAGCCAGGGGATCAAACCTGTGTCCCAGAGCTCCCAAGATGCTGCTTTGTGCCACAGTGGCAACTCCTACTTACATCTTTTTTTTAAGTTGATTTTTATTTTCATTTATTTTTATATTTATTTATTTACTTTTGTCTTTTTAGGTCCGCACCCGTGGCATATGGAGGTTTTCAGGCTAGGGGTCCAATCAGAGCCACCAGCCTACACCACAGCCACAGCAATGCTGGATCCGAGATGCGTCTGTGACCAACACCACAGCTCACAGCAATGCCAGATCCTTAACCCGCTGAGCGAGGCCAGGGATCGAACCCTCATGGATGCTAGTCTGGTTCATTAACCACCAAGCCAAGACAGGAACTCCTCCTACTTGCATCTTAATTAATTAATTGTATGTAGTCTTGATGGCACTGTGAAAACATGAATACACCAGATATTACTTCTTTTCTCACTAGTGTGTTGAGGCGAGCAGGCTTATAACCTAAGCTTAGTCAACCAGATGCTATTTTTGAATCATGAGCACAAAGAGTACAAGGATGGGGGAAGAGTATGAAGCTGTTCACTCTCTGTAGCACTCCTACTGCTCCCTTATTTCCTGTCCTGTTCTCAACCTGGTCCTCCAGTCATGCACAGATTCTACAAGTGCAGAGTTGATTTCTGTTGTTCACAACCAACAACCCTAAAGGAGATGCAGGGTCAGAGATAGGAATATAGTAACTATTAAGAGGTGCTCTCTGTTTCATTTTGTTTCATCAGGCAAATATCACTCAAGACTTTCCATATCTCTTGCCACTGGTTCTCTGCTCAACCATGCAGCCACTCCATAAATTAATTAAACGGCATCTGTTTGGTGGGGCAACTGAGTATGGTGTTTGCTTGAGTCATCCAAATCCAAGTTGGATCAGCTCTGTGTGTACTTCAAAAGAAAGGTATCTGGACTGACAGGGCTGAAGTTCACAGGTCTTGGATTATAGAAGATGAGGAGCTTGAACCAGCAATGAGTAGGTCATTCAGACAGTCAGCAAATGTTTGCTGAACCTAACTGTTCTAGGATACTGATACAGCAGTAAACAAACTCATGGAGATAACATTCTAGTTGGAGATACAGACATTAAACAATCTATTCTACAAGTACTAAACTGCAATCTACACCAGGAAGGAAAAGTTTTTTTTAAAAAGATTAAAAATTTGGGGAGTTCCCATCTTGGCTCAGTGGTTAATGAAACTAACTAGCATCCATGAGGATGCAGGTTCTATCCCTGGCCTTTCTCAGTGGGTTAAGGATCCAGCATTGCCGTGAGCTGTGGTGTAGGTTACAGACTGGCTCAGATACTGCATTGCTGTGGCTGTGGCCAGCAGTTACAGCTCTGATTAGACCCCTAGCCTGGGAACCTCCATATGCCGAGGGTGCAGCCCTAAAAAGAAAAAAAAAAAGATTAAAAAGCTAAAAAATTGCCTTGAGAATGTATACTTGGGCCCCAGTCTGGTCTGTAGTGTCAGGGAAGGTTTACTCTGAGAAAGGGGCATTTCCAAATATAGGAGCACCCAGATACATACAACAAATATTAACAGACATAAAGGGAGATATTGATGAGAATTCAATCATAGTAGGAGACCTTAATACCACCCTCACATCAATGGACAGATCCTCTAGACAGAAAACCAATAAAGCAACCGAGATCCTAAAGGAAACAATAGAAAAGTTAGACTTAATTGATATCTTCAGGACACTACATCCAAAAAAATCAGAATACACATTCTTCTCAAATGCTCATGGAACATTCTCAAGAATCGACCACATATTGGGACACAAAGCTAACCTCAATAAATTTAGGAGCATAGAAATTATCTCAAGTATCTTCTCTGACCACAATGCCATGAAATTAGAAATCAACCATGGGAAAAGCAAAGAGAAAAAACCTACTCCATGGAGACTAAACAACATGCTACTAAAAAACCAATGGGTCAATGAGGAAATCAAGAAGGAAATTAAAAACTACCTTGAAACAAATGATAATGAAGACACAACCTCTCAAAACCTATGGGATGCTGCGAAAGCAGTGCTCAGAGGGAAATTTATAGCAATCCAGGCCTTTCTCAAAAAAGAAGAAAGATCCCAAATGGACAACTTAACCCTCCACCTAAATGAATTAGAAAAAGAAGAACAAAAACGGCCTAAAGTCAGCAGAAGGAAGGAAATTATAAAGATCAAAGAAGAAATCAATAAAATAGAGACTCAAAAAACAATAGAGAAAATTAATAAAACCAAGAGCTGGTTCTTTGAAAAGGTGAACAAAATTGACAACCCCCTGGCCAGACTCACTAAAAAGAGGAGAGAAAGAACCCAAATCACGAAAATTAGAAATGAAAAAGGAGAAATCACAATGGACACAGCAGAAATACAAAAAACCATAAGAGAATACTATGAACAACTATATGGCAACCAGTTTGACAATCTGGAAGAAATGGACAATTTTCTAGAATCTTACAGCCTGCCAAAACTGAATCAAGTAGAAATAGACCAACTGAACAGACCAATCACTAGAAATGAAATTGAAGAGGTCATAAAATCACTCCCTACAAATAAAAGTCCAGGACCAGATGGCTTCACAGGTGAATTCTATCAAACATATAAAGAGGAATTGGTGCCCATCCTCCTTAAACTCTTTCAAAAGGTTGAAGAAGAAGGAATACTCCCAAAGACATTCTATGAGGCCACCATCACCCTCATTCCAAAACCAGGCAGAGATACCACCAAAAAAGAAAACTATCGGCCAATATCATTGATGAATATAGATGCAAAAATTCTCAACAAAATCTTAGCCAACCGAATCCAACAACATACCAAAAAAATTATACACCATGACCAGGTTGGGTTCATCCCAGGTTCACAAGGATGGTTCAACATACGCAAATCAATCAGCATCATACACCACATTAAAAAAAAAAAGTCAAAAATCATATGATCATCTCAATAGATGCAGAAAAAGCATTTGACAAAGTCCAACATCCATTCATGATCAAGACCCTCGCCAAAGTGGGTATAGAGGGAACATTCCTGAATATAATCAAAGCCATTTATGATAAACCCACAGCAAATATAATCCTCAATGGGGAAAAACGGAAAGCCTTCTCACTCCAATCTGGAACAAGACAGGGATGCCCACTCTCACCACTGCTCTTCAACATAGTTTTGGAAGTCCTAGCCACAGCAATTAGACAAACAAAAGAAATAAAAGGCACCCATACAGGAAGAGAAGAGATAAAACTGTCACTGAATGCAGATGACATGATACTATACATAGAAAACCCTAAGGACTCAACCCCAAAACTCCTTGAACTGATTAATAAATTCAGCAAAGTAGCAGGATATAAGATTAACATTCAGAAGTCAGTTGCATTTCTGTATACCAGCAATGAAACATTAGAAAAGGAGTACAAAAATACGATACCTTTGAAAATTGTACCTCACAAAATCAAATACCTCGGAATACACCTGACCAAGGAGGTAAAGGACCTATATGCCGAGAACTATAAAACTTTCATCAATGAAATCAAAGAAGATGTAAAGAAATGGAAAGATATTCCATGTTCCTGGATTGGGAAAATCAATATTGTAAAAATGGCCATACTACCCAAAGCAATCTACAGATTCAATGCAATCCCTATCAAATTACCCATGACATTTTTCACAGAAGTAGAACAAACAATCCAAACATTTATATGGAACCACAAAAGACCCAGAATCGCCAAAGCAATCCTGAGGAACAAAAACCAAGCAGGAGGCATCACTCTCCCAGACTTCAAGAAATACTACAAAGCCACAGTCATCAAAACAGTGTGGTACTGGTACCAAAACAGACAGACAGACCAATGGAACAGAAGAGAGAATCCGGAAATAAACCCTGACACCTATGGTCAATTAATCTTTGACAAGGGAGGCAAGAACATAAAATGGGAAAAAGAAAGTCTATTCAGCAAGCATTGCTGGGAAACCTGGACAGCTGCATGCAAAGCAATGAAACTAGAACACGCCCTCACACCATGCACAAAAATAAACTCAAAATGGCTGAAAGACTTAAATATACGACAGGACACCATCAAACTCCTAGAAGAGAACATAGGCAAAACACTCTCTGACATCAACCTCATGAATATTTTCTCAGGTCAGTCTCCCAAAGCAATAGAAACTAGAGCAAAAATAAACCCATGGGACCTCATCAAACTGAAAAGCTTTTGCACAGCAAAGGAAACCAAAAAGAAAACAAAAAGACAACTTCCAGAATGGGAGAAAACAGTTTCAAATGATGCAACTGACAAGGGCTTAATCTCTAGAATATATAAACAATTTATACAACCCAACAGCCAAAAAACCAATCAATCAATGGAAAAATGGGCAAAAGACCTGAATAGACATTTCTCCAAAGAAGATATACAGATGGCCAACAAACACATGAAAAAATGCTCAACATCGCTGATTATAAGAGAAATGCAAATCAAAACTACCATGAGATACCACCTCACACCAGTCAGAATGGCCATCATTCATAAATCCACAAATAACAAGTGCTGGAGGGGGTGTGGAGAAAAGGCATCCCTCCTGCACTGCTGGTGGGAATGTAAACTGGTACAGCCACTATGGAGAACAGTTTGGAGATACCTTAGAAATCTATACATAGAACTTCCATATGACCCCGCAATCCCACTCTTGGGCATCTATCCGGACAAAACTCTACTTAAAAGAGACACATGCACCCGCATGTTCATTGCAGCACTATTCACAATAGCCAGGACATGGAAACAACCCAAATGTCCATTGACAGAGGATTGGATTCGGAAGAAGTGGTATATATACACAGTGGAATACTACTCAGCCATAAAAAAGAATGACATAATGCCATTTGCAGCAACATGGATGGAACTAGAGAATCTCATCCTGAGTGAAATGAGCCAGAAAGACAAAGACAAATACCATATGATATCACTTATAACTGGAATCTAATATCCAGCACAAATGAACATCTCCTCAGAAAAGAAAATCATGGACTTGGAGAAGAGACTTGTGGCTGCCTGATGGGAGGGGGAGGGAGTGGGAGGGATTGGGAACTTGGGCTTATCAGACACAACCTAGAATAGATTTACAAGGAGATCTTGCTGAATAGCATTGAGAACTTTGTCTAGATATTCATGTTGCAACAGAAGAAAGGGTGGGGGGAAAAATGTAATTGCAATGTATACATGTAAGGATAACCTGACCCCCTTGCTGTACAGTGGGAATATTAAAAAATTATTAAAAAAAAAAGAAAAGAAAGGGGCATTTAACATTAGACAAAAGGTTGGGGGATATGTGCCAGGCAGAGAGAACAGCATCTTGTCAATGTCCACAGGTAGTACACTAGGTGGGGCAAAAGGAAACGCCTTTCTTTCTTTCTTTCTTTCTTTCTTTCTTTCTTTCTTTCTTTCTTTCTTTCTTTCTTTCTTTCTTTCTTTCTTTCTTTCTTTCTTCCTTCCTTCCTTCCTTCCTTCCTTCCTTCCTTCCTTCCTTCCTCTCTCTCTCTCTTTCTTTCTTTCTTACTTTCTCTCTCTCTCTCTCTCCTTCCTTCCTTCCTTCCTTCCTTCCTTCCTTCCTTCCTTCCTTCCTTCCTTTCTTTCTTTCTTTCTTTCTTTCTTTCTTTCTTTCTTTCTTTCTTTCTTTCTTTCTTTCTTTCTTTCTTTCTTTCTTTCTTTCTTTCTTCCTTCCTTTCTTCTTTTAGGGCTGCACCTGAGGCATTTCGAAATACCCAGGCCAGGGGTCAAATCGGAGCAGTAGCTGCATGCCTATGCCACAGCCACAGCAACATGGGATCCAAGCCTCATCTGTGACACCACACCTCATAGCAACACCGGACCCCCAACCCACTGAGCGAGACGAGGGATCAAACCTGAATCCTCATGGATATTAGTCAGATTCATTTCCCCTGCATAACAATGGGAACTCCAGAAATTCCCTTCTTTCTCTGTGGTCTCGGTGGCACACAGTGAGGGGAAGAATGGGGCCAAATGAGGCAAGAGAGATAGCAGGGCCCGAAAGTAACCTTGTAAGCCAGTCCCTTTCTTCCTATTTTTAATTGTGGTGAAATACACATAACATAAAATTCTTGCCTTTATTAGCCATTTTTAAGTGTACAGTTCAGTGACATTAAGCACATTCACATTACTGTGCAAACATAACCACCATCCATTTCCAGAGCTCTTTTCCTCTTGCAAAACTGAAACTTTGTAGGAGTTCTCTGATGGCTTATCAGTTAAGAACTCGGTGTGGCTCAGGTTAATGCTGTGGCTCTGGTTCGATCCCTGGCCCAGAAACTTCTGCATGCCATGGGTGTAGACAAAAACAAGCAAACAAACAAACCACTAAAACTTTGTACTACCCATTAAAGAATAACTGCTCATTGCCCTCCTATTTCTAGCTTTGGGCAACCACCATTATCCTTTTTTGTTTCTACATTTGCCTATTCTGCATGCCTCATGTAAGTGGAATCATACACTATCTGTGTTTTGTGACTAGCTTATTTCACTTAGCATAATTTCCTTAAGGTTTATGCATGTTTGTACTACGTGACAGGATTTCCTTGGGCCAGCCCTTCTTAAACAACATCTCTGCTGCTCCTTGGATTCACTTTGACTAACGAGATTGTAGGCCATGCTAAAATCTCAGGATAGGAGTTCCCATTGTGGCTCAGTGGTTAACAATCCAACTAGGCAACTAGGAACCGTGAGGTTGCTGTTCAATCCCTGGCCTTGCTCAGTGGATTGAGGATCCGGCGTTGCCGTGAGCTGTGGTGTAGGTCGCAGACGAGGTTCGGATCCCATGTTGCTGTGGCTGTGGTGTAGGCCGGCAGCTACAGCTCTGATGAGACCCCTAGCCTGGGAACCTCCATATGCCGCGGGAGTGGCCGAGGAAATGGCAAAAGACAAAAAAAAAAAAAAAAAGAGAGAGAGACAAAAATAAAATAAAATAAAATAAAATAAAATAAAATCTCAGGATAAGATCTTGAAATCTTTTTTTTTCCAGTGATGCTTACATTGGATATTTTATATATTTATTTTTTTCGGTTGATTTTTATTTTTTTCCATTACAGCTGGTTTACAGTGTTCAGTCAATTTTCTACTGTATAGCAAGGTGACCCAGTCACACATACATGTATACATTCCTTTTTCCTCACATTATCATGCTCCATCATAAGTGACTAGATATAGTTCCCAGTGCTACATGGCAGGATCTCATTGTTATCCATTCCAAAGGAAAGAGTCTGCATCTACTAACCCCAAGTTCCCAATCCATCCTGCTCCCTCCCTCTCCTCCTTGGCAACCACGAGTCTGTTCTCCAAGTCTATGATTTTCTTTTCTGTGGAAAGTTTCATTTGTGCCATATATTAGGTTCCAGATATAAGTGATATCATATGGTATTCGTCTTTCTCTTTCTGACTTACTTCACTTACTATGAGAGTCTCTAGTTCCATCCACGTTGCTGCAAATGGCATTATTTTTGTTCTTTTTTATGGCTGAGTAGTATTCCAGTGTGTATATATACCATATTTTCTTAATCCATTCATCTGTCTCTGGACATTGAGGTTGTTTCCATGTCTTGGCTATTGTGAATAGTGCTGCAATGAATATACAGGTGCATGTGTCTTTTTCAAGGAAAGTTTTGTCCGGATACATACCCAAGAGTGGGATTGCTGGGTCATATGGTAGTTCTAAATTTAGTTTTCTGAGGTACCTCCATACAGTTTTCCATAGTGGTTGTACCAGCTTACATTCCCACCAACAGTGCAAGAGGGTTCCCTTTTCTCCATGCCCTCTCCAGCATTTATTTGTAGTTTTATTAATGATGGCCATTCTGACAGATCTTTTTTTTTTTTTTTTGTCTTTTGTCTTTTTTGGGCCACACCTGTGGCATATGGAGGTTCCCAGGCTAGGGGTCTAATTGGAGTTGTTGCTGCCAGCCTACACCAGAACCACAGCAATGCCAGATCCAAGTTGTGTCTGCAACCTACACCACAGCCCACGGAAATGCCAGATCCTTAACCCACTGAGTGGGGCCAGGGATCAAACCCGCAGCCTCATCGTTCCTAGTTAGATTCATTTCTGCTGTGCCAAGGTGGGAACCCCCTGACAGATCTTAAAATCTTAATCTTTGTGCTTTTATTTTTTGCCTTACTTTTCTAACTCTTTCACTGGGAAACAAGAGCATCCATGTTTATATTAGTTTCCTGAGGCTTATATAACAAAATTCCACAAACTGGATGGCTTAGAACAACAGGAATTTATCCTCTCACAGTTATGAAGGCCAGAAGTCCAAAATCAAGGTGTCAGCAGGATTATTTCTTTTAGGAGGCTCTGAGGGAGAGTCTGATCTATGCCTCTCTACTAGTTTCTAGTTATTGCTGGCAATCCTTAGTGTTCCTTGACTAAGGATCCATCACTCCAATTTTTGCCTCTGTCCTCACATTGTTTTCTCCCTGTTTGTCTCTCTTTTGTGTCTCTGTGTCCAAAATTCCTTCTTTTTTTTTAAAGGCTGCACCCATGGCATATAGAAGTTCCCAGACCAGGGATTGAATCTGAGCTGCAGCTGTGATGTATGCCACAGTTGTCGCAATGCTGGATCCTTTAACACACTGTGGTGGGCTGGGGATTGAACTGCTGTAGTCAGATTCTTAACCCACTGTGCCACAGAAGGAACCCCACTTCTTCTTATAAGGGCATCAGTCATTGGATTTAGGGTCCACTTCAATCCAGTATGACTTCATCTTTACTTGATGACATCTGCAAAGGCATATTTCCAGAGAAGGTCACATGTATAGGTTCTGGGTGGATATAATTTGGGAGGAGGATACTAGTCGATGAAGTACATTGTTGCCTGTAAAGGAATTTGGAAGTAAGATTGTTAGAGGAAGAAATAGATAATGTTCAGTTTTTTGTTTTGTTTTCTCCTTAGACCTTCACACAAATTTAATGCACTTTGTGCAAAAGAGAAATTCTCGATTAGAACAGAACATAGTGTGGGAGTTCCTGTCATGGCTCAGTGGTTAACGAATCCGACTAGGAACCAGGAGGTTGTGGGTTTGATCCCTGGCCTTGCTCAGTGAGTTAAGGATCTGGCATTGCCGTGAGCTGTGGTGTAGGTCACAGACACAGCTCGGATCCAGCGTTGCTGTGTCTCTGGTGTAGGCCGTAGGTCGGCAGCTACAGCTCCGATTAGACCTCTAGCCTGAGAACCTTCATATGCCTTGGGAGCAGCCCTAGAAAAGACAAAAAGACAAAACAAAAAAAAAAACAAAAAACAAAACAAAACAGAAAAACAGAACATAGTGTAATAAAGATTAGAAAGAGAGGAAAGGAAAATAGAAACCACCTTGTGGGGCTGTCCCTCTACCAGATGCTACTTGAGAGTCACTTGATCGGGGGGGGGGGGGGAGACAGAGTCAAGACACAATGACCTTAGAGAAGGTCAGGGAGGCCTAAGGAGAAAGGATTGTATGGTGGGACCATGAAGAGAAGAAGGAGGAACAAGGTGAAAACAGTGCCAAGCACTGTTAATGGCAGCTCAAGGAAGCTCCCAGGGAAAAGGACTACTCCTGTTATGTAGCAATAGGAGTGGCCATGGCACCTAGCAGGGCAGCAGAAAGCAGCAGAAGAGCCAAGAATAAGTAGGAAATCTGGCTAGGATAAGTGAGATCCTGCCAAGAATCTTCAGAAATTTTAAGGGAGATATTAAGTTTTTCAGGTGGCTACATTTTGAGCTGTTTAATGAAAATGTTGAAGAATGAGACCAAAGTAGGCTGCACTTTTCAGATATATTTAGGCATAAGGCATTTAGATGACTTTTGGATGTGTCCAGGCCAATGTAGGGGTCTCCTTGTCTTGTCTTGAGGCCCCTACATTGACAGCCCTGCAACATTGACATCCCTACCACAGTCATTCAGTCAACAAACACTTTCTTTTTTTTGGCTGTGCCAACTTCATGTGGAAGTTCCTGGGCCAGGAATGGAAACTGTGCCACAGCAGCAACAAAAGCTACTGTAGTGACAATGTTGGATCCTTAACTTCCTGCACCACAAGAGAAATCCAACAAAAATTTTTCTAGTACCTACCATGTGCTGGGTTCTGGAGATGCAGGGATGAGTAAGACAGGTAATATCCCTGTCCTTCTTGGCATTTTCTGGTTGGGAAGAAAGATACTGAACTAATAATTACATTAAAACATATATAGACTGTATGAATAGCTTTACAACTCTTGAGGTGCAAGGAGAGTCACATCTAGAGTTCCCTGTTGGCTCTGTGGGTTAAGGATTTGGTGTTGTCACTGCTGTGGCTTGGGTCTGATTCCTGGCCCTTGAACTTCCACATACTGTGGGCATGGCCATAAAAAAAGAAGGAGAAGAAGAAGGAGGAGAAGGGTGAAGGAGAGGGAGAGGGAGATGGAGAAGGAGAAGGAGAAGAAGAAGAAGGGGAAGAAGGAGAAGAGGAGGAAGAGGGGGAGGGGAAGAAGAATAATCACATCTCTAAATTAAATGAAAACTGGCTTGAACCTTCATGGGCTAGAATAGCAAGAGGTTAAATACCACCCTCTTTGGCTTGTCTCTTCCTCTGGCTTATTCAGGAGCTTACATAGTCCCCCAAGGAGGTTGGCCGGATGTCCATGCCTGAGCAGAATAGACCCTCCATTGCCATGTCTGCCATTGTGCCTCTTTGCCACAATGTATCACTAGTGAACACAGACCTGCTTCCATCTGGCTCTGCTGGTCCACTCCTGAGCAAAGAGTTACTCATGCTACCTTCTAGCACATGTCAGTGTGATCCTTCAAATATTCCCCAAGTTGCAGCTCTAAGTAACCAGTGTTTGTGGGTGTACACTCAGCTCTTCTCAGAGACCTCACTGCCTCAGAGGCCCTGGATTCTGATTGAATCAGGCATTTGCCCATCACAGACTCTCCTTTCCATTCTCTGGAGATTAATCCCAGGAGTTGAGAGGCTTTCTTTTTCAAGGCCCTGAAATTCCCTTTCTTGGGTAAAATAACTTCATTGCGTCCATGGAGGGCCCAGATCTAATGAACAAAGGCTTTTTTGTTTTGTTTTGTTTTGTCTTTTTAGGGCTACATCCATGGCACATGGAGGTTCCCAGGCTAGGGGTCCAATCGGAGTTATAGCCACTGGCCTACACCACAGCCACAGCGATGCCAAATCTGAGCCACAACTGGGACCTATACCACAGCTCATGGCAATGCTGGATCCTTAACCCACTGAGCAAGGCCAGGGATAGAACCTGCATCCTCATGGATACTAGTCAGATTCGTTTCTGCTGAGCCACAATGGGAACTCCAACCAAGTTGGAGGCTTAGGAGAGTTGAATGATTACTCTCTTATTGGATATAGTCTGGCAAGACTGTCAAACATTGTATCACGCCTTCCTCTAGTCAAGGGAGTGACACATGACCCAAACTAGACCAGGTGTATCTTGAAGAGGCCAGTGCTTCTCTGACCTCCATGTGCATACAAACCACCTCAGAGTTTTTTTTGTTTTTTTTTTATTTTTAGGGCCATTCCAGCGGCGGCATGTGGAAGTTCTCAGGCTGGGGGCCAAGTTGGAGATGCAGCTGCTGGCCTGAAGCCACAACCACAGCCACTCTAGATCCAAGCCATGTCTGGGACCTACATGACAGCTAATGGCAATGCTGGATCCTTAACCCACTGAGCAAGGCCAGGAATCAAACCCACATCCTCATGTATACTGGTTGGGTTCTTAACTCACTGAGCCACAACAGGAACTCCTGGTCACCTGAGAATCTTGTTACAATGCATATTCTGAATCAGTGGGGTCTGAAATCATGCATTTCTAAAAAACTCCCGGATGATGCCATTGCTGCTGGTCCACAGACTACCTTTTGATTAGAAAGGGAATAGAGGGAACAAACAGTAGTTTCATCCAGAACAGGATGGAATACCTTCGTCCAGATGGAGCAACCTTAAGATCATCAGTCTAGAGTTGATACGGATCCTGTCTTCTCTGACCTGAATCTTCAGCCTTTCCTTCTATTTCTGCAAGCTCCCCATATCCTTATAATAAGTTATTTTTCATATTCAAGGTGACAGAATTTATTTCTTATGTTTGAAATCAGAAGAAAGAAGGAGGAGAGAGAGGGTGAGAAGGAAGGGGATGGGGGGAGAGAGAGAGGGAGAGAAATTTTCCTCTAGCATGTAACTGGGTCAAAGTACCATTGTTTCTCTGTATAGCCAGCACATAGTTTTCAGCCTTTTTGTGCTACTGATGTCATCTAAAATATTTTTTGTAAACCCCTTTGGGAGACTATTAAGAATTTTGGGGGAATTCCAGTGGTGGCTCAGTGATAATGAACCCAACTACTATATATGAGAATTTGGGTTTGATCCCTGGCCTCACTCAGTGGGTTAAGGATCCAGCATTACTATGAGCTGTGGTGTAGGTCACAGACAGAGCTCGGATCCTATGTTGCTGTGGTTGTGGTGTAGGCCGGCAGCTGCAGTTCTTATTTGATCCTTGGGATTGAATAGCCTGGGAACTTCCATATGTTGCAGGTAAGGGCCTAAAATAAAAGGCTCTTGGACATCTTCAAAATAGTAGAAAGTTTCTTTGTCCAGCAACAACTGGAGGAAAAAGTGTAGGAACTATGTTCACAGATGCTTGACTGTTCATCTAGTTTTCTGCTTTGATAAAGAAAGAAGGTCTGTACATCACTGTGATTCTTTGCATTGATGTCAAAGTCTCCATTTATAGCTGTTTTGATTCATCAAGTTGCTAGAAGGCCATGTTCAAAAGAAATGGCATTATAAATGCAGTAGTTTATTAAAGGCAATGTAGCAGGAAGGAGGTGTGGTTAAGGGGTGATCTGAGCTTGATATCCCAAACTCACTGTTCTCATAATTCAAGTACAAAGCTGCAAGACAAAATACAGGTTTCTCAGTGTGTACCTGAGAGACTGTTACCAGCTGATAAGGAGAATTCAGAGAATTCCTCTTTAAAAAATAAATAAAAATAAAACCAAACTTAACATCTCTGTGAGGGTTAATCTTTGAATAAAGCCAAAGCATGAAGCCCTAGTTCCCAGAGATGGAATGAGTGCCTGAGGACACAGGCCTTATTGTGGATGAGGCCCAGCAGCTGGGAATTCCAGGAACTGTTCAGCTCTGGTTTCTCCCAGGCAAGTAATGGAACACTCTTATGGGATTTCCATCTAGGGCCATATTTGGTATGCAGCAGATTCCATAGTGGAGGAACTAAAAATCTGGATGAGTTTTGCTTGTCAACACTGTTCTCACACTCAGTGGTCCTTGCCTACCCAACATTTTGCCCAAATGACTCTGTCTCCAAGGCTCCAGAAATTTTCTGACAACAAATAATATCAGGTATTATGCCCACTTGAAATTTGGTTTATAATAGTTTTATTATTCCATATACTGTAGTAATTTATTAGAGTCCACTCTTGGGGAGAAAAATTTGAATCTGTAAGACTTCATTCATTAGTATTCAGAATGCTATATTTGAGGGTCTCCTCTCAAAATCATCCTTGTAAGACTTACAGAAAGCCAGCCCAAACTCTTCTCCTTACTTGCAAAGGTGAGTTTTTTTTTTTTTCTTTTTATGGCAGCACTTTTTATGGCATATGGAATTTCCTGGACTAGGGGTCAAATCGGAGTTGTAGATCTGGCCACAGCCACAACCACAGCAACACCAGATCCAAGCTGAATCTATGACCTACCACAAAGCTTGTGGCAAGGCTGGATCCTTAACCCAGTGATTGAGGCCAGGGATGATACCTGTATCCTCATGGACGCTATGTTGGGTTCTTAACCTGCTGAGCCACAGTGGGAACTCCAGCTGTGAGTTTTGATCAGGATTCCTTGCTTGCAATTAACAGAAAGTGGCCCTGGCTGCCTTAAACAAAAAGGGAATTAATTCAAGCCTGGGGGAGAACTCACTAGATTGAAAGAAATCTGGATAGACAGAAGTCCTTTAGCTATCAAGGGAACTTGATCATAAAAAAAAATTATTAAGAGGTTCCCTCAAATACCATTCCTTGAATGAATGAATGAATGAATGAATACCAATCATTTTTTCTATCTTTGCATCATGGAATACAAAACTGTGACATCCCAGTAGAAAAATAAATAATGGATATGAACAGACCATTCACAGGAAAGGAAGTACAGTGGAGGAATGAGTGTTAGACCACGAGAGACAGTCTATGAACAGGGTGGTGCCTTCCCACAAGGGGCCACATACACTATCAGGCTGAGTGCCCAGCCCTAGGGCAGGGCCCAGGTCCTACAGCCTTCTCCAAGTTGCCCCATCAAATGCTCTGCATCAATTTCCTCCTTTAATCCTCACAACAACCCTATAAGATAGGTATGACTATGCCCCATTGTCCAACAAGGACACATGCTCAGATAGTGGAGGTAGCTAGGAGGTGGCAGAACTAAGGCTGGCCTTATGCTGATCATGTCCCTTACACGTGCTGTTGTGGCTACTATATATGGTTGTGCAGTTTACACATTGTACAAGGGTGCCCAGTCAAGAGGAGGAGTGGGGGCTGAGCTGAAATCTATCTATCCACTCAACAAGCCAAGTACCCCTTTGGGAACTTGTGCCTCTCTGAAAGAAGGGACTCATTTTTCTAATTTGTCCACCCAGAGGAGTGTCATTTTCACTCCATTCAGAGAACAGTGTTGTATGGGCTAGTAGCAGCTTTACCTGCTGTGTCTCTCTGAAGTAGCTGTGTGTCGGGGGGTTGGGTAGGGGTGGCTGGATAAGGATGAGACAGCATAGCATGAGGGGTTGTTAGCTTGACAGAGGTGGAGGGAAACAGATGAATCCTTGCATGAAAGCCAGGTGGGTATTCAGGGAAGGAGCTTATACGTAGAAAAAAGGACAAACAAGGGATGTCACCTCTCCCTGTGAATTTACTCCAATCTATGTGAGCTCCTCTGTACAATCTAGGGGCTTGATCTGAGGGGCATGGAATCTGTGGGACTCTATCTTAGGATCTCAGTTTGAGGGCTCCAGTTGGCGGGGGTGGGTGGGGGTACTCAGTTTATAAGGATCTCATGGGGAGTTCCCACAGTGGCGCAGTGGTTAACGAAACTGACTAGGAACCATGAGGTTGCGGGTTCGATCCCTGGCCTTGATCAGTGGGTTAAGGATTTGGCATTGCTGTGACCTGTGGTGTAGGTCACGGAGGCGGCTTGGATCCCATGTTGCTGTGGCTCTGGCATAGGCCAGAGACTACAACTCAGATTAGACCCCTAGCCTGGGAACATCCATATGCCGCAGGTGCAGCCCTAGAAAAGACATAAATAAATAAATAAATAAATAAATAACTAGCAAGAAAAAAAAAAAAAGGGATCTTATCGATGCCTAGGTCTTAGATGTAAGATGAGCCATCCACCATCCTGGCCCCTCAGTTTTCTGAATGCCTCACCTCTAACCTTGTCCTTCAGCCATCTCAGCATCCTACTTCCATGGTCACAGTCTAGCCTTTGTCCTTAGCAAAAAAAAAAAAAAAAAAAAAAAAAAAAGGAAACTCCTCCCAAATCTCAATTCCAAATGTATTCCTCTCATCATCATTTCCTGGTCCTCTAGCTGATTTACTCCAATACTTTCCCTGCATAAGAATTCTTCAACCACATCTCAACCTCTGATTCTTTCATTCCACCACCTTTTCACTACCTCTTACTCTTCTCATGTACTTACTTCCTTCCTTACCTAGTGTGATAGGCAGAATTCTAAGATGATCCTCATAATCTCTACCTTCTGGTATTACATCCCTAGACTATGAGCAGGACTTGTGATTTCCTTCTAACCAATAGAATATGGTGCAATGCAACTGTAGATTATCTATCTATCTATCTATCTATCTATCTATCTATCTATCTATCTATCTGTCTATCTGTCTATCTAATGTATATTATGGCTCCATCTTGCTAGCATGCAAGGAACTCAGCTACTGGCTTTGAAAAGATAAGCTGCTATGCTGTGAACTTCCTCCTGAGAGGGCCACATGGTAAGAAATTTCAAGCAGACCCTAGGATCCGATATGCTCAGTTCTACAGCCATAAGAAAAAAAACCCTAAATTCTGCCAACAAGCTTGTGAGCTTGGAAGAGAATATGAAATAATATATGGCCTTATATGAGACCACAGCCCTAGCTAATATCTTGATTGCAGCTTGTGAGACCCTGAACAAAGAATCCAGCTAAGCTGTGTCTGGACTTCTAACACATGGAAACTGTGAGATAATAAACATATGTTGTTTTAAGTTGCTAAATTTGTGGTAATCTGTTCTGTAGCAATAGAAAACTAATACACCCAGCTTAGATTTCATTATCCATCATTATAATCACCCCTTTGCAAACATCCTTACTATCCTAGCCCTTGTGGCCAACAGACCCTAAAGTGACCTCCAGTAATCCCTACCACCTGGTGTTCATGCCCTGTGTAATCCCCTCCCCTTGAGCAGAACCTATGATTTGAGCAGAACCTATAACTTGCTTTTAGCCAATAAAACATAACAAAAGTGATGGGATGTCACTGCCCTAAGACTCCATCTTACCAGACTAAAGTTAGATTCTCTCTGGGTAGCTTTGCAGGAGTAAGCTTGCATATTGTGAGAAGGCTATGGAAAGGAGCAAGTGGCAACAAACTTGGCTTCTAGCAGCTGAGAGACATCCCTGACTGAAAGCTAGCAAGAAAATGAGGACTTCAGTGCCAGAGCTTCAAGGAAATGAATTCTTCCCACGATGTGAAGGAGCTTGGAATTGGATATTTTACCTAGTCAAGCCTCTTTTTTTTTTTTTTTTTTTTTTTTTTTTAGCTGCACCTTGAAGCAGGATCAAACCTGCGCCACAGCAGTAACCCAAGCCACTGCAATGACAATGCCAAATCCTTAACCCTCTGTGTCACAAGAGAACTCCATTATTTTCCCTAGTCAAGCCTCTGATTAGACTGTAGCCCACTTGACATCTGTATGGGACCCGACAAGACCCTGAAGGAAAAGACCCAGCTAACTTTTTCCTAGACTTCTGACACATAGGAAGTGTGAGTCGATGAATGCGTGTTGTATTAAGCCTCTAAGTTTGTGGTAATTTGTTATGCAGTATAGAAAAAATATATACTGTGGCTGAAAAAAAAAACAATAAGAAAACAAAATACGTTTGGAGTTCCCTGGTGACTCAGTGGGGTTAAGGTCACTGCTGTGGCTCAGGTTCACCCTGGCCTGGGAATTTCTTCATTCTGCAGGCGTGGCCAAAAACAACAACAACAACAACAACAACAAAGATAGATACACTCAAATGGGAATTTCCTTATCTCACCACCAGATCTACAATTCTTTGGATATACAACTCCCTCTTCTTTCTTGTGACATGAAAGAATTGTTCCTCTCATATCTAAGACCGGTCTCTCTACCTCTGCTTTAGACTCCTCACACCTACTCAAGGACTTCACTCCTTCTGTCACTCCCACATCTACTCAAGGACTTCACTCCTTCTGTCACTCCCCTCTCTCCTGCATTACCCGTTTCTCCTCTTTGGGACTATTCCCATCAGTGCACACATGTGCTCTATCATTTACCACCTTTTTTTTTCTTTTTTTTTTTGTCTTTTTAGGGCTGCACCCTTTGCGTAAGGGAGTTCCCAGGCTAGGGGACGACTTGGAGCTGTAGCCGCCAGCCTACACCACAGCCACAGCAATGTCAGATCCGAGCAGCATCTGCAACCTACACCACAGTTCACGGCAGTGCCGGATCCTTAACCCACTGAGCGAGGCCAGGGATTGAAACCGCGTCCTCATAGATGCTAGTCAGTTTTGTTACCGCTGAGCCATGGCAAGAACTCCCTATCATCTACCATCTTTAAGAGTCCCCCTTGAGTTCCACAAGCCCTCCTTGCCATGCATATTTCTGTTTCCTTCACCTTCACGGCAAAACATCTTAAGACATGGGTTACGCATTGCTTTTTCCACTTCACCTCCCATCCACTCTTCAGCCAAATCTAACCTAGTTTCGTACCACTCCATATAACTGCTCTTGTCAAAGTCACCAAAGACTTCATGTTATCAAATCCAACAGACAGTTACTTTCCTTTTCTCATCCTGCTTGTCTCCCAGTAGTATCTGACACAAGTCCTTCCTTGAAACATGTCTATTTCTTCTCATTCTCCTTAGCTGACTTCTAAATTTTGGCATTCTCTGAGCTCGTAGACCTAGTTGCCCCCTCATCATCTCCACCTGCACATCTCACAGGCATTTCAAACGTACCATGTCTAAAATAGCATCTTGGAGTTCTCTGGTGGCTTACCAGTTGGGAATTTGGCATTGTCACTGCTGTGGCTTGAGTTTGATCTCTAGCCTGGGAATTTCCACATGCAGTGGTCATGGACAAAGAAACAAAACCCCAGGAATCTTGATATTTTCCCCAAGTCTGTTCTTCCTGCTCCCTTCCCCTATCTCAGTATAACTACCAGTTTCTGAACTAGAAAGCTGAGAATCATCCCTTTCCCTCACCTCCTTTACACTCAATAGTACTTATTAATAGTACTAGTAGATTTATCTCTTAAATTTGTCCACATGTCTCTATCTCCACTATCACTAACCTACACCAAGCCACCATTGTATCTTGTCTGAATTATTATAATAGCTTCCCAATTGTCTCTCTCCTTCCACTTTTGCCCCTTTATGATTCCTTCTCCATATAATTAGGTAGAGTGGTCTTTCAAAAAAGTAAATCACATGGAGTTCCCATTGTGGCGCAGTGGAAATGAGTCCACCTAGGAACCATGAGGTTGCAGGTTTGATCCCTGGCCTCGCTCAGTGGGTTAAGGATCTGGCATTGCGATGAGCTGTAGTGTAGGTCTCAGACGCGGCTTGGATCTGGCTGTGCTGTGGCTCTGGCATAGGCCGACAGCTATAGCTCCAATTAGACCCCTAGCCTGGGAACTTCTATATGCCATGGGCGCAGCCCTAAAAAGCCCCCCCCCCCAGAAAAAAAACTTATATCCTCAGAAGCCTGTTATCCCTGACCAGCCTATTAAAAACTGTTCCTCCCTCCCCTGTTATCCTCATATTGTAAGCCGCATGAAAGCAGAGCCTTTGTCTGTCTTGTGAGCTCCCCTGTACTTAGTGCAGTGCCTGGCACACACTTAGTGCTCGATCAATATTTGGTTAAGAGTGAATGAATGAATGAGTGAGGCAGTTTCTTTGAGGATCTGAGTACCTCAGTGTGGGGATTTGTGTGAAAGACAAAAATACACTGGACAATTAAAGGGATGCTTCTATTCAAGGTATTATAATATAGAGAAAACTGTACACTAATATCTCAAAGAAAAGGAAGGGAGACTGGGGTTCTATGGAGGCAAGTCGATAGCATAGAAGATCTGGGAGACTTATAGAGTGATGAGAAAGGAGAAAGATAGGTCTTATCTGAGTCATTGAAGAAAGGTGGAGCTGAGCCTTATCTTGGACTGCATAGGAGCAGGGAAGTCCTTTGCAGTTAGCCCTTCCTCAGAGCACAAAAGAGTAGGAGAATGTCCTGACCATGCTGCTTTCCAGAAACACAGGTCTCAGATGTTTCAATATCATCACTGGTTTCCTTGTTTCAGGATGGGGCTTAGACTGAAGATTTCAATCTGAAGATTTCAGGGACCTAGTCTAGGCATTCACTCTGGGGACCTATATTTGGTTCAACCTGAGTGGCCGTCATTGCAGGTAGGTCAATCTGGAGTCTTAGACTGAGGGACTCAAACTTGGGACCTCAGTTTGGCAGATCAGTTTCAGAGGGCTCTATCTGGGAATTTAACTCTGGAGAACTAAGTTTAGAGGCACCAACTGGGGTACCCTGTCTACCAGGCACAGTCAAGGGGCTCACTCTAGATGTAACAGACTGGTTCTCCATTCAGCAGTTCATTCTGATGTTGGTACTGTGAGTTTCATTGAGGGTGGGGCTCAGCGTGGCCTCAGTCTGGAGATCTGAATCTTCATTCTGCAAACTAAATCTCTTGTACACAGCCTGGGGAGCTTCTTCAGGGGCTCAGGCAGAGTGTTTGTTCTGGAAACACCATTTTGGGGATTTGGTCTAGAAACTGTTTGGGTCACCTACCTTATGGTTGCCTGTCCAGGGGCTCAGGCACTACTAGCTTAGTACCAGGGATCAATCTCATGGTACTGGTCAGTCAAGATCTCTGTCTGGAGCACTCACTGTTGAGTACTCAGCATCAGGATTTAGCTTTAGAATGTTGAGGAGTCACTGTAGCTCAGACAACAGAGGGCTCAGCAACTTATCAGAGATGCAATGCATGTAAGAGAAAACCATCATGTAATGATGGTTTGAACAAGACAAAATCCTTTATTTCTCTCACGTAAAAACAGTCCCAAGGAACCTCCACTCTTTTCCATTTAAATCTCTTGGCTGGAGTTCCTATTGTGACTCATGAGGTTAAGAACCTGACTAGTATACATGAGGATGCGGGTTCAATCCCCAGCTTTGCTTAGTGGGTTAAGCTGCTGCAAGCTGCGGTGTAGGTGGCAGATGTCTCTCAGATCCTGTTTTGCTGTGGCTGTGGTGTAGGCTGGCAGCTCTAGCTCTAATTCGAACACTAGCCCGGGAAATTCCATATGCCACAGGTGCAGCCCTAAAAAGAAAAAAAAAAAAAAAAAGAAACGCAATAGGAGCTCCCGTCATGGTTCAGCGGAAAAGAATCCAACTAGGAACCATGAGGTTGCAGGTTTGATCCCTGGCTTCGCTCATTGGGTCAAAGATCTGGCGTTGCCGTGAGCTGTGGTATAGGTCACAGACGTGGTTCAGATCCTGCGTTGCTGTGGCTGTGGTGTACGCCAGCAGCTGTAGCTCCAATTTGACCCCTAGCCTGGGAACCTTCATATGCTGTGGGTGCGGCCCTAAAAAATAAATAAATAAGCAATAGACAGTTGGCCAAGAAGCTTATGAAAAGATATTCAATGTCACTAATTGTTAGGAAAAGCAAATCAAACCCATATTGAGGTATCAGTTCACAGATGTTAAGACAACTATTGTCAAAAATAGAGAAATAAATAAATTTCATGTCCTAAGGGTATATCACATGGCTGTACTCAGTTGCAAGGAAGACTGGGAAACATAGTCTTTTAGCTGGACTTATGCCCACTCTAAAAATAAGGGTTTGTTCCAAAGGAGGAAAGGGAGATTGTAAATTGGAATGTGAAGCTAGCAATCTTGCTACAAAGGTGTCTCAGCCTGGGATACTCAGTCTGAGCCTCTGATACTGTGGATGCAATTTTGAGTACTGATTCTGAGGGTATGAATTTAGGCAAGATTAGAAGTTCATTCTGGGGAATCAGTTTCATGAGCGCAGTTAGGGGACCTTGTCTTAGAAGCTTGGTCTTTCAAGCACATGCCTTAAAATTTCAGACATTGGTAGCTCAGTCTAGGGGCTCAGTGTAGGAGCTTCCTTGTGGGGTGGATGAGTTCGTTAAGAGGAGATCATTCTAGGATTCTCAGCCTGGGGGCTCAGCCTTGGCAGTTAATTTTTCTAACATTAGCCTAAAGTTTTCAGAGCAGGAATTTTATCTAAAGGATTCAGTTCAATTTCTCAGTCTATGCAGGCAGTCTAGTAAGTTCAGTCTACAGAATCCCATTCTTGATATTCCTTTCATAGGGGCTCAGTCTGGAGGTTCTCAGACTGGGGGATCATTCTAGTATTTCAATATGAGAGTTCAGTCTAAGAGCCTGATTCTGGAGGTCTCAGTCAAGGTCTGTCAGAGCCTCTGGTGCTTCATTTTGGGCTTGGATTTGTGGACCCAGATTTTGGAGGTTCAATCTAAGCAAACCAGCTCAATTTTGGGGATTAGCCTTCAGTCATCATTTTTGGGATTCAGAGTAGGGTCCTCGGTCTGGATTGTTAGGACCTCCCACTCTGGATACTTGTCCAGGGATTCATTTTTGGTACATGTCTTTTTTTAAAATTTTCTTTAAAAAAATTTGTATTGGAATACAGTTAACCCAAAAAGCTGTGTTAATTTCAGGTGTACAGCAAAGTAAATCAGTTAAACGCATACATATATCCATTCCTTTTTAGACTCTTTTTCCCATATAAGTTATTACACAGTATTGAGTAAATTTACCCATGCTATACAGTAGGTCCTTGTTACTTGTCAATTTTATATATAGTAGCATGTATATATAAATCCCAACTCCCCTAATTTATCCCTCTCCCACAAGTTTCCCCTCTGGCAAACACAAATTTGGTTTAGAAACTCGAGTCTGTTTATGTTTTCTAAGTTCTGCTGTATCATTTCTATTAGATTCCACACATTAGTGATTTTATATGATATTTGTCTTTCTCTGTCCAGCTCACTCCACTCAGCATAGTAACCTCTAGGTCCATCCATGTTGCTTCAAGTGACATCATTTCATGCTTCTTTATAGCTGAACAATATTCCACTGTGTATATGTACCACATCTTCTTGATCCATTCCTCCGTGACAGACATTTAGTTTGCTTCCATGTCTTGGCCACTGTAAACAGTGCTGCAATGAATATTGGGGTGCATGTATCTCTTCAAATTATGGTTTTCTCTGGATATATGCCCAGGAATGGGGATTGCTGAATCATATGGTAGTTCTATATTTAGTTTTTTAGGGAACTTCCATACTGTTCTCCACAATAGTTGCACTAGCTTACATTCCCAACAGTATAGGAGGTTTCTCTTTTCTCCATACCATCTCCAGCATTTATTGCTTGTAAAGGCCATTCTGACTGGTGTGAGATGATACCTCATTGTAATTTTGATTTGCATTTTTCTAATAATTAGTGATGTTGAGAATTTTTCACATTTTTTTTTTGTATTTTTGGCCTTCTCTCTTCTTTTGGGGAAATGTTTAGATCACCTGAAAATTTTTTAGTTGGGTTGTTTGGTTTTTTGATATAAAACTGAATGACATGTTTGTATATTTTGGAGATTAATCCCTTATTGGTCACTTCATTTTGGCACATGTTTTGAAAGTTCAGGCATTGGTACCTCAATCTAGGGGCTCAGTGTGGGAGCTTTCTCATGAGGGGTGGGTCTGTTAAGAAGAGCTCATTCTAGGACTCAGCCTGGGGGCTCAGTCTTGACAGTTAATTCTGCTAACATTAGCCTAAAGTTTTCAGGGCAGGAGTTTTATCTGGCAGCCACTGGGGTCCACTTGGGTTGCTCCCTCTTCCATACATGCCTGAGTACTCAGACTAGGGTATTAGTTTAAGGCTGAGAACTTGGAAGTTCATCTGGAAGCATGTTGTCTCCTGATCTCAATCTGTATGCTCATTCTAAAAGTGGAAGTTGTGGTTCTCAATATTGGAAGCTCAGCCTGGAGCAATTAACCTCACAGTCTCATGCCTGGGAGCTTGTGCTAGTTCTGGAAAGCAGACTTAAGATGGGATTAAGTGAATAACAATTTTGTCAGGGGAAATGTCCATGAGATCAAATGGGGTGGGTGCCATGGAAGGCTGGGAGAGCCATTAGAACATATTGCAGTCTAACCCAAATGAAAGAGAGAAGGAGGGAACGTTGAGCGAAGGTGTTCTAGACTTTTGTGCAGTACAAGGGAGGTTTGGCAAGGCTCTCTGCAATTCCTTGTACCAAAGTCACCAAAGTATCCTTGCCATACTCAGTCATTAGCTGGGAGTAACTTGCAAGAAGCATGGTCTCCGTACAAATGAAGGGATGGATTCCAGAACACAGCAACAGGGGTTCTTGATCACTTATGCTCCCTGAGGTTTAAAGTCTATGAGATATATTATCATGGCTACTATGCGGTGCATGCTGGTGGCTCTCTCTGGGGACTCACTCTAGGGCTCATTCTGGGCATGTTATTTGGGGGCTCAGACATTGGGTTTTCAGTCTGAGGGAATCTGTTTGGGATCAGTCCATACTTTCAGTGGTGGGTGTATCTTTGGCCTCAGTGTGTGAGGGCTCTTTCTGGGAGCTCAGCCTGGGCCCACTTCCAAGATATCACCCCCATTCTCCTTCAAGGAGCTACGTTTGGTGTCTTAGTCCTATGACTCTGCCTGGAGGCTCAGTATGGGGAATCTGACTTTGAGGGTTTAATGCTGACAGTTCACTCTTGAGACACTTGAGGATTCAATATGGAAGCTTCAGTTTTCATCTATGATATGGCTGAAACTCTCTCCAAGTGAGTGCCAGGCTCAAGACTCAGTCTAGGTGGCTGCGTCTGGCTAGCTTTGGGAGGCTCAGATACTGGGGGCTAAATCCGGTGTATTTTAGCCTGAGGAGTCATGCCTGGGGTTTCTTGATGTGATGATCTTATCTGGGGATCTCTGTCTGGTTGGCTCTGTCTTAGAACCCAAGCTGGGTCCTAGTCTGAAAATATTCATCCAGAGGCACTCTCTGCATTTACACTTTAGCAGTTCAGTTTGGCAGTTCAGTCCACACTTGTCTGGAGCTCAGTCTGAGGTCTCATGCTGGGGATTAAGTTTTGATTTAGGTTTTGAGAGTTCAGTCTCCGACATATTAATCTGCTCATCTTACTCTGAAGGCTTAAACTAACTGAAGTAGTCCCTCAAGAGTAGGGTCTAGATTAGCTGTATTTAACCTGGCATTTATGGATTTATAAAGTGTCATGCATAGAATTTAGTGTCTGAGCATTTGGATGCTAAAAAAAAAATGTATCTTATTTTCACTACCCTCCACTGAAGCTTGGCATTTCTTTCAATAATGTATGTAGAGGAGTTCCCACTGTGGTTCAGTGGTTAATGAACCCGGCTAGTACCAATGAGGACTCAGGTTCCATCCCTGGCCTCGCTCAGTGGGTTAAGGATCCAGTGTCGCTGTGAGTTGTGGGGTAGGTCTAAGATGGGGCTCCGATCCTGTGTTGCTGTGGCTGTGGCGTAGGCTGGCGGCTGCAGCTCTGGTTGGATCCCTAGCCTGAGAACGTCCATATGCTGCTGGTGCAACCCTAAAAAGACAAAAGACAAAAAAAAAAAATCATGTATGTAGGCAACCAACCACAGTAGTACTGGCAGTACAAAAGACTTTGTCACCAATGTACAGATATTTTTCCTATCAGAGCTCTTAAAATATTGTTTACATTCATAATTAATTTGAAATCATAGTAGTCATTTAACTTGTTAGTAGATCATAATATTTAATGCATTGATAAAGAAACCTAGGAGTTCCCATTGTGGCTCAGTGGTTAACGATTCCGACTAGGAACCATGAGGTTGCGGTTCGATCCCTGGCCTTGCTCAATGGGTTTAGGATCTGACGTTGCCGTGAGCTGTGGTGTACGTTGCAGACTCAGCTCCGATCCCGTGTTGCTGTGGCTCTGACTTAGGCCAGCAGCTACAGCTCTGATTCTACCCCTAGCCTGGGAACCTCCATATGCTGCGGGAGCGGCCCAAGAAATGGCAAAAAGACCAAAAAAAGAAAAGAAACCTATGTTACGATTAATTTTTATAATATTTTGGTAACTATTTTAATATAATTGGTTTCCTTCTGTAATTCTATATTTTATTTTATGCGTTTAAAAACATTATTCCAGGAAGAAATATATTGGCTTCACCAGCTTGCTAGATGGGTTCAAGGCACAGAAAATGTGAAGTCTGTCACTTGGTATACTCAACTTTGGACTTCAGTCTCAAGGCTAATTCTCAGGGTTCTTTCAGAGACCTTGGTTTGTTGGAACTCAGAATTGGGTTCCATGTGTGGGAATTTCTAGCAGGTCTACTGTGATATTGTGATTTATAGTAAGTAATATACATTGTGTCTTCAATCACTTCCTGGCACAGAGCTCCTAAAATCTCCAGAATTTCCTCTGAGTGATAAGAGATGTCTTTTGTTATGTTAATAAAATGACCTTCGGAATTCCCCTAGGTAACCTAAGGGTGAGGGCTGGTTGTCTGTGGAGCTAAATAAAAGATTAGAGGGTTGGCGTTTTCATTTCCACCCCTCCACCTAGAGGAGGGGAGAGAGGCTAGAGTTTGAGTTCAGTCACCAATAGCCAATGGCCTAATCAATCATGCCTCTTTACCAAAGCCTCCATAAAACCTCAAAAGAACAGGTTTTGAGAGCTCCTGGGTTGATGAACACAAAAAGATGCCATGAGAGTGGTACGCTCAGAGGAAGCATCCTTGCCTCTTCTCATGTACTGTGCCCTATGGATATCTTCCATCTGGCTGTTCCTGAATTATATCCTTTTATAATAAACAGATAATCTAGTAATCTTTGAGTTCTGTGAGCGAACCTAGCCAAGTTAATCAAACCCAAAGGAGGGGATTGTTAATGTATTACAATGAGTGCATAATGAGGCTCAAGGTCTAATGGAAATTGAATCTTCCACCATCTTGGACCTGATTGGTTCTAACCAGTTTTTGTGTATCCTCAACAGCTCTGTCATTTTTTTTTAAAGTTCGTGCCCTTCCCCCTTCCCTTCTGTTTCAGTATCAAAATTGAGTTAAATTGTAGGACACCCAGTTGATACTGAAGAATCGCTTGGTGGTGTGGGAAAACTCAACACATATACCCTACAACTGGTGATAAGAATCTTCCCTACTCCAGGTATGTTTGAGGCCCTGGGAACTCACAGGGAAGTGCTTAATCTCAGTTTCTTTATTTGGGCTTCTTTGAACTCAAATTTAAATTGCTGAGTCTGCAGGAATGAATCTCTAGAGCTCTGTAGGAGTTTATGCCTCCTGAGATTATCAGTCTGGGAATGCTTGTAATTATCATCAAACAGCATGTTGTTTCCTGATTCTTTTTCTTTGTATAGATTGTTTCCTCAGCATGAAAGACTTTCTTTCTTTTAGAAACATACCTCTATCCTCAAATACACAAACTCCTCATCCCCTGGGAAAATTCCACTCAAACTTTTAAGTCAGAGGCATTATCTCTGAGAGATTTGCCATAATTCCCAAGGCTGGATCAGAAACCCCCTCTGCTGGACTCCCATAGCTTCCTGTGCTCCTTTCTCCTCTAGCATTGCATAGAGATGGATTTATCACAGAAATAATATAACTAAAAGTTTAAGCCTCTAGTAACTCACACTTACACAAGACACTTCCAAGCCCCTGGTTGTTGAGCATTGTCAATTTGAGACAATTATTGCTGCACAAAAACAAAGTACCATAAAATTTTATAGCTCACATGTAAAAGAAACTAGAGGTTTCCCCAAATTTAACACAATCTTAAATTTTATTCTACTAACAATGAGCTGTGAAGTTGAAACTTTTCTAAACTACAATAATAAAAAATTTTGATCAACTGAATGCAATTGAATTCTTTTTATTCTCTCTTGAAAATGTTATTATAAAATAATTGTCCTATTTATTTACAGGAAGATATCAAAATGTTGGCAGCCAAAAAAAAATAATAAAATAAAAAATAAAGGAAAAATTAGTAGAGAGGTGAGTCAGGCAATTATTTTATTTCTCTAGTTTTGAGGATGTTTGTGGTATTTGTCAGGTTTTTTTAATTGGAATTTGTAGGAATTCCCTAGTGGCTCAGTGGGTTAAGGATCAGCATTGTTAATGCTGTGGCTCTGGTTACTGCTGTGGTGCCAGCTGGATCCCTAGCCTGGGAACTAACACATGTCACAGGCATGTTCCCCCCCCCCAAAAAAAATTGGAATTTGTAAATTTAAAAATTTCTTTTATAAATCTAAAGCTATACTTACTTGCACACCTAAATTTGTACTATTTTTCTTAAAGAGGGCTTACAAAATTCTATCTGCCTCAGGCCCTTCAAAGTGTGGATTCACCCTGAGCACTGATCATAATTTTGGTCCTTGCCCTGCTTTAGTTTCAAGTCATTTCAAGACGTCTTCCGATTTTTTTTTCTTTGACCCATTAGTTATTTAGAAGTGTACTAATTCCCACCTATTTGTGAATTTCACAAATGTCTTTCTGTTATTTATTTCTTTTTTATTTTATTTAATCAATCAATTAATTTATTTTTTAGGGCCACACCTACACCATATGGAGGTTCCCCCGCTAGGGGTCGAATTGGAGTTGCAGCTGCAACGCCGTATCCAAACTGTGCCTGAGACCTACACCTTAGCTCACGGCAACGCCAGATCCTTTAACCCACTGAGCGAAGCCAGGGCTTGAAGCCGCATCCTCATGGAGATGAGTCGGGGTCTTAACCCGCTGAGCCACAGATGGAACTCCTAGGATGCATTTCTAAATGCAGACTTTTAGGCTATGCTACCTGAGGTTGCTTCCTCTGTCCTTTATCTTTAATAAGTTCCTCACATCTTTTCTGCGCAATACCCACGGGTCCGGAACTCTCGGCCCCAAGCGTCTTCCACTTCTTGAGTAACCCGGGCGGTGTCATCGATTACTCGACAGACTTTTCTATTGCTCTAGTCTTGCTGCCAGATCAGCGGAAAGGGAGAATCTGCGTTCTCAAGCTTGGCTTCCTACTCCTTCTGCCTGGGCGGTGCTGCGCAGGGATTGGCCTGCTTGGGCGTCACGTGGTCCGCAGCAGGATGATGGCGGGCGCTGCAGAGGAGTCTCTAACGCTTTTCCGGGCTGGCATCCGCGCAGCGTTGGAGGCTTGGCCCGCCTTGCAGGTGAGCGAGGACACAGCTGGAACAAAGGTTAGGGACCGGGCCAGAACAGGAGTTGGCCCGGTGAGCTGCCCAAGGCTTAGTTGGTTGGGCGGCGTCAGAAGCGGACCCTTGCGCCACCGCAGGCCGGTTCCTGGGCTGACGTGGTGGGCTCGGGCCTGTGTTCGCAGATCGCTGTGGAGAACGGCTTTGGAGGTGTGCATAGCCAGGAGAAGGCTGAGTGGCTAGGGGGTGCAGTGGAGGAGTATTTCTTCCGCAATGGTGAGTGAATTTAAGGCCCTAGGACTTGTTTAGGGGCGCGGGGAGGAGGGCGGTCTTGGTGAATCTGCACTTCCTCTTGAACAATTGTCTGCTGATACCAGAGTCTGAATCCTGAGTTCGAGTGCCTTAGGGCCATGCCATTGACTCCTTGTATCGCGTTGGATATGTCGTTTTACTCCCCTGAGACTCAGTTTCCTAATTTGTAACATGGATATGAAAGTATCCACCAGCGCTGTCCAAATCGAAATATAATGCCAGTCACATCATGTAATTAAAAATTTTTCAGCAACCACTTTGATATAAAAAGCAGGTGAAATGAATATTGTTCAACTCAATATATCCAAAGTATTTCAACATGTAATCAATATAAAACATTATTAACGAGATGTATTACATTTTTTTTTAGTATTAAGTTTTCAAAATCTGGTGGGTGTTTTGCAGTTTTATCACATCCCAATTTGTCTTGGCCTAGCCACATTTTAAGTGCTCAGTAACCACATTTGATTATTTGGACAGCAGAGATCTACACCTTTGATGTGTCTTGTAGGTTCTATAAGAATAGGGGCCCTTTAGGTGATCTTTTGTGAAGTATGATTTTTTTTAAATTATTCACTTAGTTTTCTTGGCCTTGGAGATGGCATTAGGCAGAGACCTTTCTCTGAAAAAAATTTATTATTTGGTGAGGGATCTAGATAAGTAAATAGGTTTTTACTCACAGGGTGGTAGGTGTTCTAATAAAGATCTCAGGGTGCTTGGGTAATGTGAGACTGAGGAAGAGGCTTCTTTTGGAGATTGTTAGGGTAAGGTGGCTTTTGGGTGAGTTTTAAGGGATGAGAAGGAGTTAACTAGGTGGGAGAGGCAGAGCAACACTCAAAAATAAGTTCTGTGGTATGAGGAGATTATGTGTTATATTTGGAAAGTGGCAGGGAGCTCAGTGTTAGAGTAGGGCTGTATGGTGTGCTTGTGGGGGTGTGGGAGGGGGGAGTGATAGAGAATGAGGCTGGAGGTTGGTTGGGGAGGCCCCTGGAAAAGGGTGAAACATGGAAGGATTTGTGGGCCTTTGATTTTATCCTTTAGGCCAGCATTTGTCAAAAATATATGCTATGGAAGACTAGTTCTTTTTAGGTGTTCAGTGAAGAAACCACTTCTCCAGTCACATGATATAAAAAAAGCTCTTCAGCTCTTAAGAGTCACCATAATCATTATCATATTAAAGGTTCTGATAAGAACCACCAAAAAGAAACTTGTTTACCATGATTTTTCTATGAATAGCTTCCCTTAAAGTCCAGCAGGACAGTTACGTCTTATAAGCAGAATATGAAACACTGCAGTAGGAGATAAAACTTCATGAGCAGGATTTAATAGGATGGGGTTTACTGGCTATAGAAAGTAGCCAGTATGGGGTTCCCGTCGTGGCGCAGTGGTTAACAAATCCGACTAGGAACCATGAGGTTGCGGGTTCGGTCCCTGCCCTTGCTCAGTGGGTTAACAATCCGGCGTTGCCGTGAGCTGTGGTGTAGGTTGCAGACACGGCTCGGATCCCGAGTTGCTGTGGCTCTGGCGTAGGCCAGTGTTTACAGCTCCGATTCGACCCCTAGCCTGGGAACCTCCATATGCCGTGGGAGCGGCCCAAGAAAAGGCAAAAAGACAAAAAAAAAAAAAAAAAAAAGTAGTCAGTATGGAGCTTGGACTGGAGAGGGAACAACTGATGAGAAGACTGTTTCTGTCTTGAAGATGATGAGGCAGTGGCAATAGTTACGGAAAAGAAGGGGTGGATTAGAATCTTGGAAATTGTTTGGCTGTAGAGGAGTGGGGGGGGGGCATGAGGCAGGTTTCTGGTTTGAGTCGTTGCGTGGCTCAGATACCTTTTATGGAATAGGAGAACCCTGGAGGATTGAGAAGTAGGTTTGGAAGGTAAGGTGATGAATCTGGCTTTGGGAAAGGAGGGTCTGAGGCACCCTCTAAATAGGTGGAGAGTAGTGTGGATTGGAGACAAATTTGGGGGATATTCGAGTGGTAGGGAAAGCCAAGGAGGCGAATGGAGCTCTCCCAGAGGGAAGAGAGAGCAAGGAGCTTTGTGGAAGACTTTCTTGAGTTATTCTATAATTCAGAAAAAGTAGAGTATAGGACCATAACGTGACTGAAGCCGAGAGAGGAGGGCTCTGCCAAAGTCACATGATAGCATGTTGGTGCCAAGGCTGTGATGATTTCATCTTGAAGTACTCAACGTCCATCTCTTCTTACCTAACCCATTGGTCTCTGGCCTCCTGTTTGGCGAAGCCACAATCGTGAATAATTTCTAGATTTCAAAAACTTCAGCCCTTGTGTGATGGAAATTAACATGGATTATGGGTCTTCCCTGCATTAGGCATTTTTTGGGTGACTCCCTATAACAGACTTTCAATGAGGTTACCATTAGTCTCACTTTGTAGTGGAGAAAACCAAGGCTTGAAGATGAATAAGTAACATGCTCAAGGTCACGTAGAGGGAAGGCTGGTTAAAATAGGCCAGATGAAAGAGGGTGAGTGTGGAAGAGAAGGCTTGGTCGGATGCAGGAGATTGGAAATCAAGTGTTTTATTTGGTGTTTTGTTTTTTCTTTTTTAAAATCATGTTAAAATCTGGAATGTAGAGTACTTCAGCAAATAAAAGGCTTACTTTTGAACCTTTACTAACCAAGCAGATGTGGATCCACTAGGTATGTATTGAAGAGTATTGGGCAAGTGTGATAAAGTTGGCTGGTCTTTGATCAGAGAGCCTTATCCTTTCCTACTTAGCTGACTTGGAGCTAGAGGAGGTGGAGGACTTCCTCGGGGAGCTCATGACGAATGAGTTTGATACGGTTGTGGAAGATGGGAGTCTGCCCCAGGTGAGCATATCTTGGGTACAGTTGCCATTTCCCTGCCTGCAGCCTTTCTTCCCCAACTGTCTGTTTTAAACCAACCCTCTTGGCTGTAACCATTCTTTTCTTGAGTCCTGTGCAAGAACTTTCTATGATTCCTTGTTGCCTAAAGAAAAGTCTAGTTTTCCCTGGCCTTTCAAATCTTGCTTTTCAAATCCTTTCCCAGGCCAGGTACATGCCTGACATGTTTTGGTTAACATCCATGCACCTGCATCAAAGGATTGCCTTCTGTGTTTACATTTTCATCTTTTAAACCCAGTTCTAGGGCCTTCCCCGTTAGGGGGCCCTCCTTCAATGCTTCAGGCAGTTACTGAGCCCTTCATATGTGGTTGCTTCATTAGTGAACTCTTTGGGGAGGAAAGAGCCTCATTCTCTTCCTCCCCACTCTTGTCGCAAACACAGGCTGGTTGTATTGTAGGTTCTTTAGAAAATCCAAGCTGGTTGAATGTTTTCTCGGTAGGTGAGCCAGCAGCTACAGACCATGTTCCGCCACCTCCAGAGGGGTGATAGGGCTGCTCTGAAGGAAATGGCCTCTTTCATCACACAAAGAAAGTGCAAAGTTAGAGCCACTGCACTAACTACAGCCAGAGAGACTGATGAAGATGAGGATGATGCAAACAGCGTGGAGGAGATGGAGGTGAGAGGGATGCCTCTTGGGTGGGGAGATGCAGATATTTTCAGTTTTCTGGCAGATCACCTAGTTCCCCAGGGGAGTGATTGGGTGGTGGTGGTTGTATCATCCAGAGAGGGCAGGAAACTTTCCTAAGGTCATATAGACAGTCCTGGCAGAGCTGGGAGGAGAACCTGGGTTTCCGTCGGCCACAGCTTGGAGATGTTGTGGGGTTTTTGGTTTTTTTTTTTTTTTTTTTTTTTCGGTCTTTTTAGGGCCATGGCCATGGCATTATGGAGGTTCCCAGGCTAGGGGTCAAATGGGAGCTCTAGCCACTGGCCTACACCACAGCTGCAGCAACGCAGGAACCGAACCGCGTCTGTGACCTACACCACAGCTCATGGCAACACCAGATCCTTAACCCACTGAATGGGGCCAGGGATCTAACCTACATCCTCGTGGATGCTAGTCAGATTCATTTCCGCTGAGCCACGATGGGAACTCCAGGGAGGTGTTGTATTAAGCTCTCTCCTTTATTTCTCTTCTAGGTTGCAGCTATGAATGATGGGGCAGTTACAGATGGGGTCTGCCCCCAGCCACCAGACTCCCAGACTATTAAGGAAGAGGATATAGTAGAGGATGGCTGGACTATTGTCCGGAGAAAGAAATGAGTGGGGCCAGAAATGGTTTGGGTCCTTATTTGCTAGTTGTTTTGGGACTTGTGTGTAGGGGGGTGTTTTGGAGGGTTATGGACCTCTGGACTGGTTTCCTCATCTCCACCCTCTCCCCATTCCCCTGTACAGCTTCTTCCAGGGGGAGAAGAGCCCTAGGGTCCTTGGTCTTGGGCTGGTGGGATCTGGTTCACCAGGGCCTGGAGTTACTGTCTGAGTGATGAGGGATGCTTTCCCAGCAAAGTGCCTCTTGGGTGCAGTCAGGGTGAAGAAGAAGGGATGAGAGGTGTGGGACTGACTGGAGAAGCTAAATGCTGGTTCATGGCAGGCAAGTGGATTGTAAAGGGAGAGGACCAGGGAGAACCAATATTCCTGCTGGGTCAGGATGTGAATGAAAGTAGCTGTGGTACCTCTCCCTCTTCTCATCCCCCAGTCCTACAGGGCACCTCTGTACCACTGCCCAGAAATTGGAACCTCCCAGGAACACTCCCTTCCTGCAGCCCAGTGTCCAGCCCTGAGTTCCTTCAGGATGACCTTGACAAGGCAACGAGCTTGGGGGACCCAGGCTTTGTTTTCTGTCTCTTCCAACCTCTTTCTGAACTCCTTATCCCATCTAAGTCCCGGGATGAGGCCTAAGACCTCAATGAATAATACCTTACTGTTTAATTTGTGGCTTGACTTGTGAGTAGCCTTGGAATCAGCTTTCTGAGAGCTGAGCTTTAGAGCTCAGCAAGGGAGCAGTTTCTGGGCCCACTCTAGCAGCCTGGTACTTTGGACAAACAGACGAATGGAGCACAGCAGTGTTCTGAAAGTTTCTGTAAGCTTGAAATAAACTGTATTTTTCTTTAAAAAAACAAAACAGAGTATTCATTGTCCTCCCCCCTCCCCCTTTCCCCTGTCCTGCCCGGTGGCCCTGCCATGGGTCTGGACCATAAAATACTGGGTAGCCTTGGGGCCGGGTAGAAGCTAAAAGCTATGGGAGAGGCAGGAGAGGTCTGGTCACCACCCCGCTTAGCATCACATGTGTGAAGATACTGGTTGAGGGGCAGGGGTGGGCCAGGACCATGGGGTCAGTGGCAGAGCTGGCACTTGAATCCAGATCTCCTGCCTCCGGTGCTTTGGGGGGAATTGGGTGGAGGCAGGATCTGTAGGGTATTGAGGGGTTGGGGAAAAATGGCCTAATTCAGGCAGGTCTAGCAACAGCTCCCACACTCCCTGGGGACAGGGTTTAAAAAAAAATTAACATCACTGTAGGAATACTTTTTTAAAAGCCCAGGTTTTGTGAAAAGATGAATTAAAAAGCCCAAGACCCAGCATTCAGGATTGAAAGTGCCCATGATGGGAGTTCAAGTATTGACTGAGCTGGGAGGGAGGGGGCTGGGACCCCAGTTACCCACAAACCCTCTAGGTCTTGTCTCGGGTCTGGGGGGCTTCAGAGGGTTCAGCAGTGGCTCCTGAAGCTGCCACCGGTGCCTCTTCCATCTCCCTGTCCTCAGACAATGTAGGCCCTGGGCAGAACGTGTCCCCACGGCCTGCCCGGCCAAGCACAGCCATCCATCGTCGCTGCAGCTCCTCTGTCTCAGGACTGAAGTACCAGCTCAGGTGGCTCTGGGTGATCTTGAAGACATGCCTTCTGTCAGGCCGTTCCCCAGCCTCAGGAGGCCCCACCTCAAAGCCAATGAGGGGCAGGCTGCGCTGGGCTTTCACATCCTGAGGAACAGGGACAGAGTCAGGGATCACCTTGGGGCTAGGCTCACTGGTTTTGTTTGCATCTGTTAAACCTCTTTTCCTTCCTCTGCTCTAGAACCTTCTGTGGCTTCACTGAGAACAGGAAAATGTCTGAACTGGGGCTACAACGCAGGTTGGTTCAAATACCTGTTTCCTACCACACCCCAAACCAGCTGGGTTAGTCTCATAATGCTTTCAGGCCTTTGGGCTATTGCCCCCATGTGCATATTCTTCACTCCAAATTGGACCAAGCAGTGCCCTGTCTCTATTCCAGCTTTCTCCAGGAAGCTAACCGCCCCCCCAACTCACCCCATTTTTCCCTATAAATGTTGACCCACTCCTTGTCCGTAGCCAATCTTTGTCTCACAAGGGTAGGGATTCTGATTTCCCCTTAGGTTTACCCTATCCTCCAAGGCCAAGGAGAGCAGCCTGGTTTTGCCAGATGGCTGAAAGGACCCAAAGGAGTAGGATGCACACCTGAGGGGCTCCGTAGATGTACAGCACCAAGGGTTCGTTCTCAGGGACCACAAACCATGCCTTGTGCCAGCCTTTCCCGCCCTTCTCCATGTAGTACAGGAAGCTGCAGATGACGCTGTTCTCCGCAGCCACTGAGGCCTGTTTCTGTGTCCAGAGACATGGGTGGCATCAATGTTGATAGGAAGCCTAGCCTGCCTCCTCTTGGCCTCAACACCCCCTCAGCACAGGGATTTCTATTCCCATGTCTCAGAGGAGGATACTGAAGCTTAGGTGACAGGAGTGATCTGCCCATTGTTACCCAGTGAATCAGAGTTGAGATGCAAAGTCAGGCTTGTCTGCTGGACTCAGGCCATGGCTGCTTCCTTAGAAGCAGGGTTGGTAGGAGGGGTGAATAGCTCTCAGCAGGGGCACCTAAATGCCAATCAAGCATTTTTCCATCAGTCCAGTTATTCCTAAAGTTATTTCTGTTATTTACACTTCATCTTTTTTTTTTTTTTTTCATCTTTCAGCCCATCTATTCCCTATACTTAGCGAGAAGCAACCTAGCATTGTGGTTAAGGGGTTGGGTTATGGTGAAGGGGTTGGGTGGGTAAGGCAGTCTGCCTCAGAGTCCCAGACCTAGGTGGACATATATTGACTTGGAAGGAAAGCATATAGGGCTGTCATAAGGATTAAATGAATTACTATATATGTAAAGTGTTTAGAAGAGTGCCTGGCACAGAGTAAGCATTCTTTAAGTGAATAAAATAAATACCTCAATTTAGCTAAAAAACAAAAGCAAAAGTGTATGTATGTGCGCATACGTAGAAAGATAGGAAGCATAAGTGTTAATGGTGGCAAATCTCTGGGTTGAAGGAATTTAAATTATTTTGGTTTATACTGTCTAACTTTCTTCAGTGCACATATCCTACTTTTAATAAGAAAAGGTAATTTGTTTAAAAAAAAAATCCCAGTTTTGCTACTCACTGATGGTGTAACTTGGGCGAATAACCACCTGGGCAGTTTCCTCATTGGTAAGACGGATAGTAATAGCATTGATAGATAAGTTACTATGAAGGTTAAATGTTTAAAGCCCTTAAATAAAAATTTCTCTTTCATTCACTCTTGTACTCATTTTACTCACTCCAGGCCTGGGTCACTTCTCCGGTGGATGCATGTAGTAAGCATTATGGTTTCAGAGATGCCCAGGCCTCTGTCACACTGTATGGGTGGCTGGGGCCCATGTGGTCAGTGTGGGCAGGTTAGTCGGGGGGCCTGGCTCTTACCTCCAGGATGGACCTCCGGCGCTGAGGTGTATGCTGGCTGCAGGCTGGGCTGCTCCCGGGCACACCATGCAAGGCCACGTAGCAGTCAGTGCACACACGGTTGGAACGGTTGTTGTCATAGACGAGGCGGGCCCGAAACTCGGAGCACTTCCCACAAACCACCTGGGGTGGCAAGTGGGCAAGAACAGCCTGATTCCAGTCGGCCTTCCCCTTCAGTGTACCAGCTACCAAAGCGGACTAGCAGCCTTCCCCAACTTAGAGGGTGCCCACTCAGAAGTGGGCCTTTGGGCTGCCAGCCTCTCCCCTCCCTAGCTTTGCCCCTGCCTCCCAACACTCACATGCCCACAGGCCTTGCAGTGGTGCCTGCGTTTGGTGATGGAATTGAAGGGCTCCTGGCAGCGCATGCACATGGTGACTTCCTTTTCCCGGATGGGTGTAGGTGCCCGCTTCCCAAGATCCACGTTCTGTAGAGATGGTCAGGTCTCAGGTCAGAAACAGCTACTCCCCAGCCCTCGCCCCTGCCCCAAGGCTTGGATCATCACTGGGAGGCAGCAGACACATTCAGAAGACCTGCTTTGAGTCCTGGCTCTGCTCTACCTCATCGTGCTCCTAAAAACAAGTTGCTTCTACTTTCTGGGCCTTAGTTTCCACAATGATTTCTCTGTGGCTCTGCCGATAGAAGACTGCGCTTCTGAGGTCATGCATTGCCTCTGTGGTCTTTACTCTCTGGGAAGGGGAGAGGTCCATCTCAAGGTAAGGTGGGGACTTGGAGGCCTGGATGGGGTCCCAGTCCAGGAGTGGGTGGGGACTCTTACCGGAGAGTTGGGGGGTGTGTCTTCATCTTCCCTGTTGGTCGAGTTCAACAGTTTGAAGGTCTCCAGCGTCTGCTCATGCTTTAGGAGGGTGGAGTTGATGGCCTGGGGGTAAGTGTAAGAAATAAGAGGTCAGAATACCTCAAAACCCACCCATTTCCACCCTTACCTCACCTTCCTATAACCTAGCTTGGAGTCAGAAAAGTTGGGTTCCAGGCCCAGCTCTACTTGCTAGGTGTATGACCTTGGGCAAGTCCCTTCCCAAATCCAGGTCTCAGTTCTTATATTTGTAAAATGGGGGAGGGGAATCAGTGGCTGTAAAACCTCAGAAGGCCTTCCTGGCTACTGTCTGGGATTAAGGTTTTATAGGGCTTATCACTGGGGTTATACCCTCAGAGGAGCCGGGTTTCTAAAGGAAGAATTAGTTTCTGTTTAACCCCTGGACCTCAGTTTGCTTATCCGTAAAATGGTAACGGTAAAGGTTTACTGGAAGGCAGGTGTCCAGGCCCATTCTGGTCAGATGCGAATTTCAGGGGAGAGTCCACCACCCGCTAGGAGACCTGTTAATACTCTTCCAGCCCCCTACCACAAAGCCTTCTTGGATGTTACCTGGACCCAGTCTTTCTTCTCCTCCTCAGTCCTTGGGTGGGGAAGGTGGGGTGGGGGGGGAAAGAAAGATGTTGGGTTAGGCAGGCCAACCAAAAGCAATTGGAGTGGTAAAGAGCAGGTGTTTTGGAGTTGGAAAGACCTGAGTTTGACACTATGCTCCTTCACTTACTACTTATGTGACCTTAGGCAAGTCATTTAACCTATCTGAGTTTATTCATTCAATGGTTATTATTACTTTCTACACACCTGGGAATTTGGGTCTCATGGTCTGGGGGAGATAGACAGGGACAATACAGGGTGATCAGTACTGTGACAGAGGGAAAATAGGGCTGAGGAGCCCAGAAGAGGAGACCTGTCCCATTCTGGAGTTTGGGTAGGGGCTGCTAAGGAAGGTTTCCTCAAGGAGGTGCTGTGCCTCAGGTAGAGGGGTAAGGGTGAGGCATGTGAATAAGGGTACGGAATATACAAGAAACCATAAATAAATCCTATTGCTGGATTATCAAGTTCGAGAAAAGAGGGAAGTTCATTTTTCTTCACTTGTTAAATGGATATGGTAAGTTTCAGTCTGGGTTGTTCTGAGCAGTAACTTAGGTGATGTGTAAACTGCTCAGCTCGGTCCTCAATCAGTGTGAGGTTCGGCTTCCCTTCGCCCTCCTCAACTCTCCTATCTGTCCTGCAGTCTCCAAGGCCGGGTGCAGTCCCGTCAACTTCTCACTAGGAGTAGGATGCAGCCTCTGGTCTGACTCCAGCCTGGCTTCTTCTAATCTCCTTCCAATCTATACTCCAGACATCAAGAGTCTTTTTCAAATATGAAAAAGATTCTAATATGAAAGTTTGACTATGTCCTGAGGACCACTTCATGAAAAATTAAGGCTGTGAGTCAATATTTAGCTATAAGAATGTCCACTGCACTGCTATTTATTGTAGTGAAAAGTTAGAAGCAATCTAAGTGTCCAACAACAGGGGATCAGGTTTAAAAAAAATGATGGTATATCACTACTGCCAGACCACATAAATGATGTAGAAAGCTGTTGATGTTAACTGAAAACAACATATATAAAACATACATAGCATTCCCTTTTTGTTTAAAAATATATGTGACTTGAATGTTTATATTTGTCAAAACTCACTGATGGTACACTGAAGACCTATGCATTTCACTCTGAAAATTCTGCCTTGAGAAAAAAGAGGGGACCTTGAGGAAAAGCCTGAAAGAGGTTCTGCCAGCTCATTAGCACTGACTATCTCTGGGTGGTACAGTTTTTGGGGATTTTACCTTATTCTGATTGTATTCTTTTCTTCTTCTTCTTCTTTTTTTTTTTTTTTTTAATGGCCGCACTTGTGGCATATGGAAATTCTGGGCTAGGGGTACAATCAGAGCTCCAGCTTACGCCACAGCCATAGCAATGCTGGTTCTGAGCCGCATCTGCGACCTATACCGCAGCTTGTGGCAATGCCAGATCCTTAACCCACTGAGCAAGGCCAGGGATTGAACTCACATCCTCACAGACACTATGTTGGGTTCTTAACCCCCTGAGCCACATGGGAAACTCCTGTATTCTTTTCGAAAAATTCTTTTTTATTTATCTATCTATATTTTCTAACTTCTAATTTCTCTGCACTAAACAATACAACCTTTGATGTTTAAGGGCTACAATGGTGTTTTTGGCAATGCACGCTGAAGTATATAGTGTCTGTAATTTACTTTAAAATGGTTTAGCAAAATATTTATACGGAAAAATATACACTGACTCCTAAGTCAGTGGTTCTAAACCCTGGTGCACATGTTAAAATCATCTGGGGAGCTTTTAAAATTCCCCATGTTCATCTCTGGAGCACTGCGACATACATTCGATCCCCAGCACAGCACAGCAGGCTAAGGATCTGGCATTGCTGCACCTGTGGTAGAGGTCGCAACTGTGGCTCGGATCTGATCCCTGGCCAGGGAACTCCATATGCCACAGGAAGCCAAAAATGAAAAACAACAACAAAGACTCCCCATGTTCAGGAGTTCCAGTTGTGGCACAGTGGGTTAAGAATTGGCTCAGGTTGCTGTGGAGGCACGGGTTCAATCCCCAGCCTGGCACAGTGGGTTAAAGGATCTGGCACTGCTGCAACTGCAGCTCAGATTCAGTCCTTGGCCTGGGAACTTCTATATGCCGTGGATGCAGCCATTAAAAAAAAACAAAAACAAAATTCCCTGTGTTATACTCCAGACAAATTAAACCAGAGTTTTCAGGGGTGAGTTCTAGATGTAATTATTTTTTAAAAGATTCTCAACTGATTCCTATATCACCAAAGTTGAGAATCAGCTGTCTAAGTGGTGGGCATATGGGTGTTTCTTGGATTTCTACTTTTCTGGATATTTGAAAAATTTCACTGAAAACAACTTTTTAAAAGGCAGTAAAAGCAACTGCAAAGCAAACCCTCCATGCTTTCCCTGTGCAACCTACAATGCTTGGTGCACCCATCTGAGCCTAGCATCTCTCTGTAGCCTCCTTCTTCCCATCTTCCCAGCAGATGACCCATCCCACTCATGTGGCTTGTCACTTAGGCTCTGCCGAGGCCCGACTGTGCCCTGTACCTGCCCTCCTCTGGATGTGCCTGTTGTCGACTGTGTTCTCACTTCCCCGGCCATAGGCCTCCAATATGGTCTCTCAGTGTCCTAGAACATCAAACCCAACTCCCTTCTCTCATCTTCCAGGAGGACACCCTCTAGCCTACATTCATCTCTCTCTCCTGCTTCTACACAGTCCCACCAGTGAGGGTTCTGACTCATTTCTCAATTCCTTGCAGCCTGTTAGATCATCAATCCATGTGCATTCACTCTGGCCCTGACCATGACCTGATACCCTATCACCTGGGCCCTCAGGAGACAGCATGAGCTCCAATTCCAGCTCTGCTTCTTTCTAACTGTGGGGTCTTGGGCAAAGTGCATAACTCTTCTGTGCCTCAGTTTTCTCATCTGTAAAGTAGGGTTGATGGTAACAGTGGCTACTTTAAGGGTTGTTTTAAGGATTCAACTAGTCTAGGAGTTCCTGTCGTGGCACAGCAGAAATGAATCGGACTAGAAACCATGAGGTTGCGGGTTCAGTCCCTGGCCTCTCTTAGTGGGTTAAGGATCTGGCATTGCTGTGAGCTGTGGTGTAAGTCGCAGACACGGCTCAGATCTAGCATTGCTATGGCTGTGGCGTAGGCTGGCAGCTGTAGCTCCAATTAGACACCTAGCTTAGGAACCTCCATATACTGAGAGTGCGGCCCTAAAAAGACCAAAAACAAAAGAATTCAACTAGCCTATGGCGTTTGCATTGTGGCTCAGTGGATTAAGAATCTGACGTTGTCTCTGTGAGGTTGCAGGTTTGATCCCTGGCCTGGCTCAGTGGGTTAAGGATCTGGCGTTGCCATGGCTGGGGCATAGGCCCCAGCTGCAGCGCCGATTCGACCCCTGGCTTGGGAATTTCCATATGCTGCAGGTGCTGCTGTAAAAAGAAAAAAAAAAGAATTCAACTAGTTTAGAGTTCTCTGGTGCCCTAGTCATTACGGACTTGGCATTGTCATGGCTGTGGCTCAGGTTCGATCCCTGGCCTGGGAACTTCCACATGCCACAGGCACAGCCAAAAAACCAAGAATTCAACTAGTCAATTTAAACTTGTTAAAATTACCTAAAAACCATGCCTGGCATAAGAGCAGGTCTTTATTAAATGTGAACTAAGGAGTTCTCGTCGTGGCTCAACAGAAATGAATCTACGTATCCATGAGGACACAGGTTCGATCCCTGGCCTTGCTCAGTGGGTTAAGGATCTGGCTGTGGTGGGTTAAGGGTTGCTGTGAGCTGTGGTGCAAGCAGACGCAGCTCGGATCTGACGCTACTGTGGCTGTGGGGTAGGCCAGTGGCTACAGCTCCAATTCGACCCCGAGCCTGGGAACCTCCATGTGTCATGGGCACGGCCCTAAAAAGAAAAAAAAAAAAGTGAGCTATTACAATCATCCAAGTAGAGAATAGATATGAAGGCCCTTTTGTTAAATGGCTAGGCATTATTTTTTAAATTGTTATTATGTAAAATTTTTTATGAAAAATTTCAAACATACAGAAAAACAGACAGGATAGCACAAGTACATTAAATATATATCCACTATATAGATGCAAATTTTAAATATTTTGCTGTATTTACTCCATATATATGTATATAGTAATATATATCTATATGTAGGTGTATATGTGTGTACATGTATATATTTTTTGGTTGATAAATCAGTTAAAAATAAGTTACAGGTATCATGATATTAAATCCTCAGCATACACCACTAAAAATCAAGGCTATTCTCCTTTCTTTATCTTCTTATACCATTATCACACCTGAGAAATTTAGCAATAATGCCCTGATAGCTAATGCCTAGTTCATATTTAGGATTTTCTCCTATTGACTTTCAAATGCCTTTTAGGGCTGTTTTTTGTTTTTTTTTTCAAACCAGACTCCTATCATGGACCAAGCACTGCATTTGGTGTTATTTCTCTTAAAGCTCTGAATCCGCAATAAACTATTTGTACTGTTGTTATTCATTTTTGAATTACTATCTCATTCTTCCCTCTCCTCTAACCCCTCAGAAGAACAAGCATCTTTGAGCAAAGGTACCCACCCTTTCTCTGGAACACTCGCCTCTAGGGAGGCAGCTTGTCACCTGGCACTAGGCCTAGAATGCCTCAGCATACCTGAAGGGAAGACGGGGTTGGAGGGAAGAGATAGGCAAGGGCAAGTACCTGGCCTGGAGCTCCAGGGAGCGCTGCTTTCCTGACACCAGGAAGGTCCGAGGCAGATTGAGGTTGGAGCTTTCCTTTAGCTGAATAGAGAGAGAAAGGGGCTTGGTGAGGCCTACTGAGCTCCATAGGGCCCTCGCCCTCTGCACACATGCATACATTTGGGATCAAAGTCAGAACATCTTTGTTCCTCCCAGCACTAAGTCCCCACTCCAGGTCCCCATTTCCCACCTCCTGGTGCTCACCTCCATGCCATCTACATCAATGCGTGCCCGCACGCTAAACTTCTGGCCAAGTAGCCGCAGCCTGGGCACACAGTAAAGGAGGCGGTCGTTGAACTAGGAAGGAAAAGGTTTTTGGATGTATGTACAGAGGACTCAGCAAGGGTGTGACCCAGCTCCCTTCCCTTACAGGACTCCTGAAAGTTTACTGCTAGGGACTCAAGGCAATAGATGGGGAAAACACAGCACAAAGGTGGCAAGGAAAGAGCCTAGGTATGGGAGTCACTTCCTAGTTGGACGATCTTGGGCAAGACACGTCTAAGTCTTAGTTACTATTATCGGTAGAGAAAAAAATTTTCTAGTATAGGTAGTGAAAATACAATGAGTTAGTAGCTGAAAGAATGGAAAGCAGAAAGTATAGGCTTGAGTGACTACCAGGTCAATGTCAAGCCCACCTGCACCCCTACCCATGGCAGTTACCAGTATGAGGTATCGGTCTTGAGTGGTCCCATTCTTCGCTGACAGCTTAAGGATGTGGCCTTCTTTTATGAGCTCTTTGGTGGGGCTGACAATGTCTTCCTCCCCGCCTAGCAGCTCATATACCTTCAGCAGCTTGTGCATTCGCTCCTGGCAGGAGACAGTGAATAGAAGGCAGGGTTTGGGGTTCTGGTCTCCCCTCAGATGTACACAAGTTGCAGCCTCCCAGGACTGAGACAGAGATAGGTGGCTGGCCAAGGAAAGACAGGGGCTAGAAGGCCACTCACCATTTTGCGGATGGCAGCGTTAGAGTGCTCTGCTGCTGTGGCTATAAGCTCCAGAGACTCTGTGGGCAGAGTGGGAAGTCAGATGAGAGACTAGCAGAGAAAAGTCTCTTGGGAGCCTCTTTGCTCCCTGAATACCTCCTTCTGGCCTGACCCATCCCAGAAAGTGCCAGCCTCAAAGAAGTCCACAGCAACATCACTTAAAATCAGAAACTGACTCAATGCCACAATAGCAGAATCATAATACAGAGAAGAGCTAGCAGCTAATAAAATGCAAGCTTAAGATTATTATTACCATAAAAAAATAATAGTTACATATGTAATTGGAAGGAAACATACCCATGTTTAACAAGTTGTCTCTAGATGATGGGACTATGGGTCATTTTTAGTGTCTTCTTTAGATTTTTCCGTACTTTTTATATTTTTGACAAAGAACATGTATTACTTTTATAATCAGAAAAAACTCTTATAAAGAAACAGACAATCCTATTCTTAGTCTCAATAATTTTTTTTCTTTCAGTGCCGCACTTGTGGCACCTGTTCCCAGGCTAGGGGTTGAATGGGAGCTGCAGTTGCAGTCCTATACCACAGTCACAGCAATGCTGGATCTGAGCTGTGTCTGTGACCTATGTCACAATTTGAGGCAATGCCAGATCCTTAACCCACTGAGCGAGTCCAGGGACCGAACTCGCATCCCCATGTATACTATTTGGGTTCTTAACCTGCTGAGACACAATGGGAACTCCATAATAATTCTGATTACAGGAATGTATATGAAGAAAATACACATTCTATGTACAAGTACACTTTCATCACAGTGGTGTTTATACCAAACCAGAAACAAATATGTCCAACTGCAGGTGTTCAGTTAAATAAATTAATGTGCATTCATATAATTCATATAATGCAATATTTTGCAAGTAATGCTTATGTAGTTTTTCATAATCTGTGAAATGCTCACGATGTTTTAAGAAAAGGAAAAGATACAAACTTGTATATACCAAATGATCTCAATTTTGCAAATACGTATGTATAAAAAACACCAGAAAAAAATATTTCAAAATGTTCCTCATGCTTATTCTCTGGAGGTGATTCTCTCTAGTATCATAAGTGATTTTCCTTCCTGCCTCTTTAAGCTTTCCTGTATTTCCTATTGTGACCAGGTATCATTAGGAAAAAAAAACAAAGTCCCTATACATTTCCACACACTAATAAGTCTTGCCCATGCTTGAGGCCTAGCTGTACTACACCCCACTGACAATGCACCCCACTCTTGTCTGCACGGCGCTATATTTGCCCACTCAGAAAATATGCCTGGGAGTTCTCACTGTGGCTCAGCAGTAACAAACCTGACTAGGATCCATGAGGATGCGGGTTCAATCCTGGCCTCACTTAGTGGGTCAAGGATCCAGTGTTAGCATATGCTGAGGTGTAGGTCGCAGACACGGCTTGGTTCTGGTGTTGGTATGGCTGTGGCAGAGGCCAGCAGCTGTAGCTTCAATTTGACCCCTAGCCTGGGAACTTCCATATGCCACAGATGCAGCCCTAAAGAGGAAAAAAAAAAAAAAAAAAGGAAAAGAAAATATGCCTGCAATGGAGGAGCATAGGTGCTTCTGAAGAGGGTCCAGATGGTTGGCCAACTAAGTGTCATTTTCCTAAGAGGCTCTTCCTCCATAACCAAATCTTGGTGCTCAAGATCTGTGCCCCCTAATCCAGTTCAGGCCTTTCAGGTGCCAGTCTCCAACTTCCCAGCCCCAGCTGCCAGAGGGAGCATTCTCGCACACAGCTTGCTTGTCACTCCTCTGTTCAAATCTGTCAATGGCTCCTCTATGCCTGCAGGGTAAAGGACCAGTCCTTTAGCCTGACATTCAAAGCCCTTGGTGATCTGGCTTCTGTTGACCTCTCCAACTTTCTCAACTTGCACCTCCCTAAACATGTCCTGTCTTGCTTCATCTGGCCAACTAAATCTTCTGGATTTAGCTCACCTCCTCCAGAAAGCCTGCCCTGAGTTCCCAGGCTGGGTTAGGACTCTGTCTGGGTTCCCACATTCCCCTTTGCCCCACTCCGTCCCACCAGTCACACTGTGTATTTATTGTGTATTTACATATATGCATCCCTCAACAGACTAGGATCCCCTTAGGATGTGGCCAAGGTCCTACCACCCTCTTCTGGGCTCCTGGGCTTTACATAGCATCATTTAATCCTCATAACCCCATGTGCCCTGTTTGTCCAATGAGGAAACTGAGACTCAGAGAGAGGAGGTGGTGGCCTTTGGTTGTCTGCCTGGGAGGCAGCAGAGCTGACATCAGGGCTGGGGCTGCCCTCCCAGTTGCGCTTTGCCCTACACATTCTCATCTCCCCCACCCCAGGGCAAGGGGCATGCTGGGTCGTGGAGGTAGGCGGTGTCCTGGGAAGGGGATGGGAAGAAGACTCTGGCAAGCTGTGGGCATACAAGTTCAGGCCTGTGGAGGCTGCTGGGCTCAGCTTTGCTATTAGAGGTGCCTTTTCTTCTCTTTTTAGGGCCGCACGTGTGGCATGTGGAAGTTCCCAGGCTAGGGGTCGAATCAGAGCTACAGCTGCCAGCCTATGCCACAGCCACAACAGATCTGAGCCGCTTTTGCGACCTACACCACTGCTCATGGCAACGCCAGATCCTTAACCCACTGAGCGAGGACAGGGATTGAACCCGCATCCTCATGGATACTAGTCATTCTTAACCCGCTGAGCCACAATGGGAACTCCCAGGAGGTATCTGTGTGGGGTGCAGACTGGCATTTCTAGGGGTCCAGTATGTGTAGGCTATGTCTGGGGATTCAGTGCAGGGATATCAGTACAGGATTTCATTTAGGGGTTCAGGTGAGGGAATGCAGTTTACAGGGAGCTTTGCGTAGGAGCTTGGCCAGGAAGCTCTTGGTCTGGGGTTTGGTCTGGGCTTGGCAGGCTGGGATCTTGGTCTAGAGTTCAGTCTTGGGCTCAGGGTAGGCTGCTCAGGCCAGGAGTTCCAGCTAGCCTGGTTTGGGGCGCTCAGTCTAGTGTCGAGGCTCCAGAGTTCAGTCTAAGAAGTAGAAAATGGGGGCATCAGCCTGAGGAACCAGACATATGATTGATTCAGTGGGGTTCAGACCTTGAGGCAATTTCTAGGGCTCTAGCTGGGGATTTTAGTCTGAGGGGTTAAAAAAAATAGGGAGGTCAGCTTAAGATCTGGGGCTGGGGAGCTTAGTGAGCACATCCTGAGCTGGCTCTCATTCATTCTCATTCTGAGCAGCTCAAAAAATTAGACTGGGAAGTTCTTTCTGAGGGGTTAATCTTTGGAGTCAATGTGCAGAGCTGAGCTGGCCAAGCTCAAGCTCTGAGGTTCATTCTAGGGACTCAGAGCCAAGATTTGTATAACAAGAACGCAACTTAAGTGAACTCAATCTGGGGGCTGATTTTAGGCACACTCAGTAGGGAGGGCAGCAGCCAGGGCATTCAGTAACAAAAAGAGCTAATGTCCATTGAGCCTTCACCATGTGCCAGGCACTGTGCTAAAAGCTTCACCTGGATTATCTCACTAACCCTCAAAACAAGTCTATGAGGTAGGTATTACCATCATCCCCATTCTATACCTGAGAAAACTGAGGCCAAGAAGCCTGGCAGCTTGCCAGGAACATGCAGTTGGTAAAAGGGACTATCTGGGGGCCCAATCTAGGGAGATTACACTGGTGGCTCACTCTGGGGGTCCAGTCCAGGGAGCTCAATTGGGGAATTTCAGTTTCAGCATGCCATGGTAGGGATCCAGTGTGGAAGTAAGATTACAGAACTCAGTCCTGGAAGCTCAATGTGGACCTATGATTCTAATGAATTCATGGGCTCTGAGTGGATAAATGAGATAGGAAGCTTCTGGGGACCTCGGAGGACATACAACATGGAGACTCAATATGGCAGCCATACCCTTCTCTGGTCTCAGTATTGGGCTTAGTCTGGAGACTTCATTCTGCTGGACTCAGTCTGGGAATCTCAATCGGTGAATCCAAGTGTGGGAGGTAGGAAAGAGGGGGCTCAGTCTGGGAGAAGTCAGTTTGGCACTTGAGATTTAGAAGATCAGACTTGGAGGTTGGAGTGGGGAGCTTAATTTGGGAGACAATCTAGGGCATCAGTCTAAGGGCTCAGTGAGGGGGATGGAAAATGGGGTCCATCAGTCTGCAGGACTTGGGCTATGGAAGACACAATGTGGAATCTCTATTTAAAGCTCAGATTGAGCGGCTCGATGTCTGGGTTCTCTCTGGAGTTGACACTGGGGAACTCTAGGAATTCAGTCTGAGGACTCAGCGATCTCAGTCTGTGGGATGGATCTGGAGAGTCATTCTTTTGGACTCATTAGATCCAAAAGAATGACTCACTGTGGCCTGGAGCAGGGGGTTAAGGATCTGGTATTGCTGCAGCTGCAGTGTAGATAATAGCCCCGGCTTGGATTTGATCCCTGGCCCGGGAACTTCCATATGCCACAGGGGCAGTTGAAAAAGAAAAAAAATGGTGGCCAAGGAGATCCGACTGGGAAGCTCTTTTGGGTGACTCTCCTTCTGGGACCTCAGGCTGAGTGCTCTGACTGGGAACCCACTCTCAGAGCCGAGGGTGGGGAGAGCATTTTGGAGGCTCAGCCTGGGGTGGGGATCTTAGTGTGGGGAAACCAGTGTGGGGGATCTATAACTGGAACCTCAGACTAAGTTCAGCCTGGGTCATCCGAGGGAATCAGTATGGAAGGCTTAAGGTTTAGGTTATGTCATTCACCCTGGTACCTCAGTACAGACTCTAATTTGGGGAGAGTAATGAGGCACTTAGTCTGCAGATGTCTGTTTGTAGAGTTCAGCTATCAAACTTTCTAGGGTCCTAGCTCTTTCTTGAAGTCCAGACTTGGTAGCAAAGCACCCTGTTTGGTAGGGTGGAAGGGGCTTAGTTTGGGAAGTGGACATAGCAGTGGACACAACTGTCTGCTCTTGTGGAATCTTGTGGCTTCTAGGACCCTACACTTTCTTGGTTTTCCTCCCACCTTTAGGGCTGTTCCTTATAAGTCTCCTTTGCTGATTCCACTTCCCTCAGCTTTGCCCTTGGATCCTTTTTCTTCCTATTTACATTCAATCCCTTGGTGACTGTGGTCAGCCTTATGGCTTTGCATACTGTCTCTGTGCTACTGATATCCAAATGTCTCTCCCTGAGGTCCTAGGCTCATCTAACTGCCTAACTGGTAGCTCTCTTTGAACATATCCCAGATCAAACCCCTAAGCTCATCTCAGGAACCATCACCACTAGCCAAAAATCTGCAAGTCATTCTTTTTTTTTTTTTTTCCCTGTCTTTTTAGGGCTGAACCTGAGGCATATGGAAGTTCCCAGGTCAGGGGTCAAATCAGAGCTGCAGCTGCCGGCCTACACCCTAGCTACAGCAATGCAGGATCTGAGCCGCATCTGTGACCCCCACCATAGCTCATGGCAATGCTGGAGCCTTAACCCCCTGAGAGAGGCCGGGGATTGAACCCGTGTCCTCTTGAACTAGTCGTGTTCATTACCACTGAGCCACCATGGGAACTTCCCCCCCCCTTATTTTTGCAAGTCATTCTTGACTTTCCCAAGCTCCATATCCGTTCACCCTAGGTTTTTCAGTGCTGCTTTCAAATATAATATATTCTGAATTCAACCATTTTTCACTACTTCCACTGCTACCACTGTCATCCAAGCCAACTTTTCTCACTTAGAATATTGCAAATGGCTTCTGATTTCTCATCTCCTTTTCTACCTTACCAAGTGATCCTAATCAAAATCTTCTCATGGCTACCCACTGCACTGAGAATAAACTCCATCTCCTTATCTTGGCCTTCAAAGACTTGCTCCTCTCTCCAAATCCTATTTCTTCCACCATTTTACCTTCACTGGTCATGCTCAGGTCACCCTGGTCTTCTTGCTGGTCCAGAGATATGCAAGCAAGCTGCTGCCCTGCTCCCATCCCCAATACCTGCCCCCCACCTTCACCCAGGAACTCTGCGCCTACTATTGCCTCTGCCTGAAACGTGCTCCACCCTTCTCAGCATTCCCTTCTTAGTGGCTCTCTTACTATTATTATTCAGGTTTGATGAAAATATATTCTTTTCAGAGGCCACCCAATTTAAAGTTGCCCCCTCCCAGTCACTGCCATGTCACCCTCTTATTCTCTGAATCACATATCTAATGTTCTCCTGTGTACTTATGACTTTTGCTTACTGTCTATCTCCCCAACTAGAATACATGCTCCCTGAGATCAAGGACCTTGTCTGTCTTGTTCACCTCCATGTCCCCTATACCTAGGACAATGCACAGAACACCGAGGTTCCCAGTAAATAGCTGTTATGTTAATGAAGGAATGAATGGGAATAACAGGTTGGGGAGACTCTGGGGAGCACTCTTTGAGGTGTGACCCTGAGGAGTGGATTTCATACTGAAGGAATCAGAATGAAACACTTTTCTAGTGGTTACATGTGTGAGGACTCATCGAGGAAAGTGGTATCTCAGCCTAGAGATCCAAATATGGGAGGACGAAAATATGGAATCCAGTCTGGGGTGCTCAGTTCTGGAGAGGTGATTCTGTGGGGTGCCAATAAGACCTAGTGGTTCTTTTGTGGGGAGTCATTCTGGGTAGTGGCTGGTGGACAGAGAGTGGAGCTCTAAATGTGGAGGATGGAGAGTCAGGGGTTTTATGAGTCAAGTCTCTTTCTGGAGAGCTCAGCTGGGGGGATTCAGTAAAAAGGGCTTGCCTGAAGGAGGTCAGTCTGGGTTCTTAGACTGGTAGCTAAGGCCCTGGGAGTTTAGACTTAGTTTCATTTTGGACTTGGGATAACCTCATTTGAGGACAAGTCTAGGGGTCAGCCTTGGGGGTCTCAACCTAGGAAATGGATGGCTTCCTTTAGGGGATCATTCTGGGTATGCCCTTCAAACTCTGGGGTTCCAGTTGGGAGAGTCAGACTGGGGGAACTTCTGAATGTTGTGTCTGGATGCTTGGGGAGGGATCTCAAAATCTGGAGGTTCATCCTGGGCTCTCATTCCAGACCCTCACAGTGGGCCTTTCAGTTTGGAGATCCTATTCTGAGATTTCAATTACATGGCAATGGAAGGCTGACCCTGTGAGTTATGTCTTGGGGTGGGAGGCAGGGACCAGTTGTGCATACTCACTTTGGGCATCCTTGCTGTCTGGGGAGCCATGGGGCAGCTTTAACAGATAGTCCTTGAGAAGCAGCTCATAACGGGGGATGCGCTGCACGGGCTCCAGCATGTGGTGCTGCAATGTCAGGTTGCCGCAGGCTTCCTCCTTCTGTGATAAGCAGAAGCAGGGGGGCTCAGGTCTGGCCAAAGATCCCCCCAGGGGGTCCTTGTAGACCTGTCCACCCCGGACAGCCCTGTCCAGATTCACCGCTTACCTGCACCTCATGGATGATCACTTTAAACTGAGTGGAGCGCTCTGTCCAGGTGTTGACCAGCTCCACGGCCCGGTCAAAGTTCTTTACATACTCGCCATACATCTTGAGGAAGGGTGCCAGCTTCTGCAGGATGTCTCCAATGCGTGGGTAGCGGTCCCTGGAGCAGAAGCAGGGGCTGACATGGTACTGCTGAGCCTCGTCCCCCAGAATGCCTCCACCCCATAGGCCGTTCTCATCTGTCTTGAAAATCAGCGTCTCAGCCAGTCTGTTCCTTTGGAAATGCTGCTTATATTATAGACTGATTAGGTCACAAGGCTCAGCTTGACCTGAGACCACAAGTGGGGCTACCATCCACCTCAACCTTGCCCTGCTTGAGGACAAGGAATGACACGTCCTAGGATACACACTCTGACTTCACTGCAAGGGCCACTTCAAATACTGCTTATTGATTCTGTGCCTAACCTTGTGCTGCGTGATTCTGGGGACATAAATGAGTCACACTTAGCTAAGCCCTGAGAGGGTCACCGTCAGGTAGAGGGAGCAAAGTAAGCAGGCCTGGTCGCCACTCCTCAGGAGTCACCGTCTACTGGCGGACACACAGGACCAAACCTGGTCCCAGACTTCATTGGTCAGTCTGCCAGGGGAGACACAAGAACCAGCCCCGGTTCAGCTCCCAGGGGTCACAATAGTTGGGGAGATGTAGGAAGTGACTTCATGCCAGCCATCTGTGGTCACACAGACATGCTTTATCCTGTGGGTGTGGGGAACGTGGAGATGATTTAAGCAGGAAGTGACATGGTCTTATTGTTGTTCAGAGAGACCATTATGGCAGGTAGTATAGACTTTAAAGGATGAATTAGAAGAGGAAAGCCTGGAAGCTGCCAGGAGACTGCTTATGAACCTTGCCCTTCTACCTCAGGACTCAGCTCAGATATTACCTCCTACCTGAATTCTTTAACCCCCAGGCTAGGTTTGGTTCCTTTATCAGAATTCCCACAACCCCCCATTCTCACCTCTGTCATAGTACTGATAAAAAAAAAATAACAATAGCTCACACTCATCAAGCACTTATTATATACCCAGTAATGTTCTAAGCTCTCTACATGTATCAACTCATTTAATTCTTAAAATAACCCTACCAGGTAGGCTATTACTGTTACTCTCATTTCACAGCTGAGGAAACTGAAGCACAGTCATTTAAGAAACTTGCTTAACATCATAAAGCTAGCAAGTGGCAGAGCCGGAATTTTGACTCCAGCCAATTTAGCTCCTAATCTCATACTCTTTAGGGGTTTGCTATTTGGTTGTAATTTTCTGAATCCTGAGTTGTGTTTCATATTAGATTGGCAGGGGCTAGAAGGCAGAGCTTGGGCCTGATTCTTTTTGTGAATGGCAGTGAGGGGAGAGGGACAGCAGGAATGAACTCTTGTGCACACATCTGGCCTGGGCTTGGCAGGCAAGTGGACAGGAGGGCAGGCGGGCAGCCTAGGTCTGGGGCCACTCACCATTCCTCCATGCGCTTCTCTAGCTCAGGTAGCAGGAACTGCTGGTGGAAGCAATAGATGGAGCAGATGTTAGAGAAGATGCCATGGACAACATCGGCTGGGAAGGAACTGCGGTTCCGAGCTTCTTCCAGTAGCCGGGCGCAGAACACCTGTGGAGCAGGGCAGGCATGCTCAGCCCAGCTAGGCCTGGGGCTTGGCTGGGAAAGGGGCAGCCTGCAGGTGAGGGCAGTGCTTATGGGCAGCTCTGTGGAGCTTTGGATCAGTCTTGAGACTGAGGAGCAAGGGAATGGAGTTAGGCTTATATGTGTGGCTGGATATCAGGTTATCAAGGTTAGGACCTGGAGGTAGGCATTGGAACAATGAGAAGTCAGGATCAGGGTCAAGGTCAGAATTAGACTCAGGGTCAAAGAAGGTTGGAATTAGATCCATTCTAATTTAACAAATATTTTTGAGTGCCTCCTGGGTACCAGGCAGAGAACAAAGCAGACAAAAAAAATCCTACCCTTAGGGATTTTAGTGGATTTGGGGGTCAGGAATAGCACCAGGGTTAGAATGAAGTTCTGAGTCTCGTTCATAGCTAGGGGTTAATTCAGGATCTGGGTCAGAGTTACAGTCAGGGCTGGTATACCTGCCCAGTGTTAGGAATGAGGGTTGGTACAAAGATCATGAATCAGAGCTGGCTTCAGGGACAGGATGGGGGTCAAGGTCAGCGAGGCACCTTACCACCTCTAGATTCTGGCCCCAGTGATAGGGTTGGGCTCAGGCCCTTTCACTTCCTCCTTGGCACCCACCTACCAGGTCCTGGCACCCCGGCATCCCTGAGGGACCATTCACCTGATCCAGGAGGTGGAGCCTGGAAACGTAGGCCTTCTCGGTTTGCAGGAGTTCATTGGCAATGTGGAACACCTTCTGCTGCACAGTCAACTGGAAAGAGAAAGAGGCAACCATGGGTCCGTCATCCTTTGCCCTAACCTTCACCCCAACCCCTAAAATTCTCAGAATAGCACAAATGCTACTCTAAGCCTAACACTACCCCAAGGTAACTATATCTCCCATCCCTGAACCCATAGGCCCCAAAGCTTCACCCTTAACTCCCCCATGTATCAAAAGCCACCCCTCAATTCTGATGCCATGTACTCCTCACTCAGCCACCCATTCACCCAGCCATCTGCTCCCTCCATTCATTCAGCCTGGTAAAGTGGTTAAATGTGGGTTGACAAGTCAGACTTCTTGGGTTCAAATCCTAGCTCTGTCATTTACTAGCTTGCATAAGTTGTGTAACTGCTCTGTATTTAAGTCTCTTCATCTACATATACAGATAATAATAGGCCCTAAGTCCATTTGTAATTGAGACAACTAAATGATTTAATATAAATAAAACATAGCAGACTACGGATTAAGTAGACTATAAATGTTAGTTATTTATTCACCCACTCAGTTCACTGTCAACAAAGGCTTGCTGACACCTGGGATGCGAGGAAAACACAAAAGTCTAAAAATGCATAAAACCTATTATTGCCTGTTGGCCCGGTGGCCTATTCACTGGATACATATTTTCTGAGTTCCTGACCTCGCCCCCACATTTGAGCTGGGTTCTGGAGGAGCAGGTAGTCTGGCTTCAACCTAATTAAGTGTAAGGATGCCTCTGGAAGTAGTGTTAGGCCGCTGGGGCCCAGAAAGGGGTTCCTGCTGCCAAGAGCCTTTGCCCACAGCCTCAGGTTCCTGGGGGCTTGAAGCTCTTATGTCTCTCTGGAGGTTGGCTGTCTAGAAGTCTCTCTGCATGTGAGAGACTTTCATTTCACAAATAAGGAAACTGATACTATGGTGGGGCAGCAGAGACTTGCCCAATAGCATAGCTACTGAATCTGGGAATTTTCTAGCTGGAATAGGCCTTTAAAGATCCCCAACTAGGACACCCATCTTCAAGATGGCAAAACTGAGATCCAGCTAGTGGTTCTCAGATGAGGGAAGAACAACTTTCCTAGTAGGCATTTGGAACTGTGTGTGGTCATTTTTGTAGTTACAGTGATGAGGGGACAGGGTACAGATTTGCTACTGATATTCAGTACCAGGAGACCAGGGAAGGCCAACATTCCAAGTGGAAACAATGCCTTGTTTCAAGAAATGCGGAGCTGGGGGGAGAACCAAGTGTAAAAGCCAGGCTCCTGGTTTCTCTACGTGGTCCTGTCTCTCAGAGAACATGGGTCAGTACCTCCACAGACTCCTGTCTCTCCATTGGGGGTACTGGGATTTCTCTGTCCTTTTCATCCTCCTCTTCATCATCCTCTTCCTCCAGGTCGCTATCAACCTCCTGGGAGCCGGGCCGGTGGGGGTCGGCCAAAGCAACAGGGACACTGGCCAGGGCAGGGGGCCCAGGGCAGAGGCTGTGGCTGGGGGGCCCATCATCACTGACGAAGCAGGTCTCCTCGCTGTTGGATGGTGAGCTGATGCTATCAATGCCGCTGTCCCGATTGGGCACCTTCTCGCCGTCCCGGGGCCCAGGAGCCAGCAGGAACAGGCAGCGGGAGGCCTCGCCCTCGGGGAGCTGGGGCACTGGTGGCTGTGGGGGTGGCTGTAGCAACATGGCTGGCTCGGTGGGACCTGGGCTGGGCCCAGGGGCTGGCCTGTCCGAGGCGACAATCACAGGCTCTCTGAGGTGGGTGATGGACACACATGTAGGCAGAGGGTGTGAGCTTGACTGAAGCTTGTTTCATAGCCGTCCTTTCTAGCCCAGTCCCACCCTCCCTCCACAGGGTCCCCCGGGAGCCAGACTCACCTTTCAAATTTCTCAATCAGTGAGGATACTGCTGCAGAACTGGGGCTGGCCTCTGCCCTGGGGGCCAGGCCCTTGGCCACTCGGGGGTCTGCAGGCAGTGGGCGTGACGGTGGGGGTGGGATGGGCTCAGGTGGAGGGGGCATCCGGGGCATCTGCAGGTAGCTAGGCTTCGGGGGGACTAGAGAGATGGGTGGGCAAAAGAGGGGAGATCCCAATAGGCTAAGTTTTGAGTTGGCTACCATAGCCCCTCCACAAACTCCCAGTCTGCGCTGTTGCCCAAAGCAGACACAGAGTAGGACTGAGGTGAGGTGCCAGTCCACACACGTTAGCCCCAGGCCACAGCCCTCTGCCCCTAGATCATGGTGCTTTCTGCTCCTCTAACAAGCCTTCTCCTCTGCCACTGGCCAACCTTTCCCGCCTCTGTCCCCTCTTTTCTCTGGAACCACTTACCCTGTGGCTTTGGGCCCGGTGCCCGCTTCAGTGGTGAAGGACGCTGGCTAGGGGTTTCAGTGGGGGGACCTGGGTCTGAGCGAAGCCGCTGGGGACCTTCTGGATGAGGCTCAAGGCCCTGGCCAGGGTCAAGGGACAAACTTTTAACCAGGATCCGGTTTCCCTGGTGCAGCCCTGCAGAAAGGCAGAAACTGGCTGTGAAGCAAATGACATTACCCCAAAGGACACTGGGGAATCTTAGCAGGTACCTGTGGTATCGAGTTTCCCTGAGCCCCTTTCCTGGCCACACTGCCTTTCTGGGAAGCCTCTACCCCAGCCCTCAGATAGGGAGCCAGGCCCAGGGTTGCGGCTGGCTGTTTTTGTTAACAGACGAGAGTTCTTTGTGATTAGTACGCTGATTTCTTGTATGTCGGCAGGCATTATTATTAGGGTGTTTAACCAGGCTGTGGGTGGGCAAGAGCAGCCTACAGCATGTGTACATGCTTGCAGCCCTTGTTTATATAGCCACAGTGAGACACTGAGCCTAAACCATCCTTCACCCTTTTACTTAAGGTCCTGAAGATATCCGGACTTCCTTTTCTACAATTTTATACAGCTGAAAATGACAAAATTACATTTCATGAACAAAAGCTGTGCTTCTTAAAATCCCTGCCTCTCAAGAATCTGTATTACCCTCTTCTATTTCCATATCCACACACACTCAGTACCCAGGGTTCAGGTCACAGGAACAGCTTTAGAACACCAGGCCAAAAAATTCGGAAAAGGGAGGCCTTTTTTTTTGCACTACCCTTCTTCTTCACCATGAGCTCCCCAAAACTATGTATGGCTTTGGCCCTGGGGGAGAAGATGGTCACATTGGGGAGAGAAGATTCAGTCTGGGAGGCATGTTCTGAAGGAAGCAGTGTAGGCCTGGCTGGGCAGGGAGCTGTGGTGGGTCTCAGATGATACAGAAGTTGGGGAGGGGACAGAGTAGAGCAGAGAAGGCAAGCCCTGGAGGGTGGTCCGAGGATCTGGGTGATCATTCTGTGGGCAGAAGGGAGCCACGAGAGGCTGTCGCATAGGGAAGGATGCAGGCAAACAGCTGTGAGGATGAGAGTGAGTGGCAGCCAAGAGCCCCTCCGGAGCTCCCACCCACACATGATGCCAGTTTTGCTGTGCCACAGCCACATGGCCTCTCACAGCTGCAGATGTTCTCTTACCCCATGTCATACAGTCTCATACATGACCGGGTGCAAATGCGCCCACTCAGTCACAGAGACACATGGGGTTACTTACACCGTTTCACGTAATTTTGGGGCCATACAGATTCAAACATCCAATCACGTGCCATCACGCGTCTGAAAAGCCCGGTCACACAGTCACAAAGACCCACAGTCACCATTTCACCGATTATCACACAGCACATGGTATCACATGCACTGGCAAACACACACATAGTCACAAAGTCACAAAGACACAAGCCACACACTGGCAAACCTACCATTTCACACACAGCCTCATATAACAATCACCCAACCACTTAGCATCACATACCCACTTAGATATGCCTCAGATATGGTTCTGCTAAGTCACAAAGATATACAATGTCATTTACACTGCGTCTCACAATCACAGGACCAGAGTGTCACACATAGCATAATATGGTGTTGCAGGTTCACACACCTGCAAATGGTTCACAGACCGTGGCCACACAGGGTCATTATACCATGTCAGACACAACCTGGTACAATGGCACAATAGCACAAAGTCACATACTACCATGTACCCAGAAACACAGACACATGGCATCATTTACTATGTCATCCTCATGAAACAAACATGTCTATGCTGTCCCTGGGTCTTAGAAGCTCTGGTATACACACACATGACATTTGCCTCCTGGTCCAAACAGTCATGGTGTCACATGTGGCCTCTGTTACAAAAACAAACAGCTACAACACAGAGACACCCTACTGGGTCATAGGCAAAAAGAGCAGCCGGGAATTCTATGTCTAACCCTAGAACCCTCCAGTCCTGGAGGGAAGGATTAGCCTAGCCCCCAGGGTGCCAGTAGCTTCCCGGACTCCATCCAGGACACCATTCAATCACACAGGCCCCAGGAGACTCAGGCCATGGTCCCCTCCCAGCCCTGAAGAAACAAGGTGCCTCAGGTCCCAGGTTGAGCACCCTCCCCCACCCTATACCTGGCTTTGGGTGCGGTTTCCTTACTTCCTTTCCCACCTGAGCAGGCAGGACCCTAGCTAGGAAGGAGGAGGTTCTCAGCTCAGCTCAGCTGTGCTGCTCACCCTGCCCTGCTCAGCACATCCTGGCCTCATCCTGCCCTGCCCTCCCCCTGGGCATGGGGTTGAGGAGGATGAATCACCTGGAGGGCGGCACATGCAGAGACACAGTTTGAGAGACAAAATGGCCAGAGAAAATGAGAGACACAGAGAGTAGCTGACATGGCCAGAGATCCAGAGAACAAAGCCAGACATGAGAGGGCCACCATGCAGAGGCCCTTTCAGGGATGTACACATAGGTGCCAGGGTCCTAGGTGCCACTTGCCTGCCTCCTGGGGCCTGGAGGCACCCACCTGGCTCTGTCTCCACACCTCAAAGCAGGGGCTTCCCTGGGCAATCCCTCGCCACCCAGTCCCTACAGGGCAGCAGGGCCCCTGGCTGGGGACTCGCACTCTCTCTACTGCTTGTCCTAGGGATAGGGTGACCTCCATGGCCCTGCTCTGGCTTACTCTCTGCTCCTTCTCACCCACCTTACCTGGGAGCCCACAGATGGACCTGCCCCTCCTTTCTCCCTGTTTCCCTGGCAGGCAGCCCTGAAGAATGGAATTCAAATATTCGGGGACACCCTGGATTCCCAGGTGAGAGGGGTGGGGACTGTCAGCCCAGTTTCTAAGGAAAAGATGAAGGCAGTGAGGGGGCAGTGACTTGCCTGAGGTCACACAGCAAGTCACTGACAGACTTTTCAGCAGATTGATCTGAGACTGGACTCCTTTCTTAACCCTGCTCTCTAAGAGGAAGCTGGGAAAAAGGGGAATGCAGAGGAGCAGGGGTGCACCCCAGTGTCTCAGAAAGTCATGAGCTGAGTGTGGCTAGTGAGAGCAACACCCACAAGCCTGCCAATTATGACAGCAGGGAGTTTAGGAGCCTAGGAATGGCTGAGAACTAGGCAGGGCTCCACTGAGGGAAGACGATTCATGCACTCTCTCCCGTTGCAGTGCTTCCCCTCCGTGTTTCTCTGCCTACGTTTCCCTGTCTCCTCCTATGTTTACCCTTAGTGGACCCCTTGGCCCCAGGTCTTGCTCCTTCCAGGTGGCTAGATGGATCTCCAGCTCAAGTCATGCCACTTATCTGTACAAGAACCTCCCATGATTCCCCATTACCCATGTGGAAAATAGAAGCTTCTCAGCTAGGCCTCTATGGCCCCTCATGACCCTGCTGAACTCTCCGGCTTCCTTTGGCTTAGTTTAGTCTCTCCAATATTTCTGAGCCCAGTAGACTTTGCAATGGGGAATGTGAAAATCCTATCTCTGCCCTCAGGGAGTTCCCAGTGGAGGCCCTCTCCTGCCCTAGATACCACAGCCCTTCCCACTGCCCCATTCTATACCCACCCCCCCCATCTTGTCCTGCATTGATTTTTCTCTAGTCCATTTTTTATGGTTGACAATACACAACATTTTCTCTCACACACCCACTTGCATACACCGGACAAGGTCCTCCACCAGCACTGTGCCCTTGACCACTGGGTTTACCAGAGTCCCCAGTGCCCATGAGAGCAGAGGCCACAAAGGGCCTTACTCTGCTGCCCCTACACAGAAAGTCACAGGACCAAATGCCATGACGCTTTGTAAAAGCACACCCAGCCACACACTGTGTGAGTAAAGCCACACTGGCCCGTAAAGACCCAGTGAAAACCATAGAGCTGCTCACACATCCACATGCAAAATGCTTGGCACAGGGTGCATACACACAGCCGCACTCAGTCGACTCTTGTTGTAGATGGAAAGCACGCCCTAGGCACCCCACTATGCCTGGGTGCGGCCCTGGCTCTTCTGTCGGTGTAGAGTGTGCCCTCCAACAGGCCCTCAGCAGGGTGAAAGGCAATCTTGATCCTGACCCTGAGGGAGTTCCCAATCTCAAAGACAAGAGACTCTCATTCAGGAAAAGCTAAGTGCGGCTCAGGAAGTGCAAGGGGGGGGTCAGCCTGTCGGGACTGGGGAAGCTCAGGGGAGGGAAAAGCCAGGGACAGGATGGCCAGATAAAATACAGGATGCCCAGTCAAGTTTGAGTTTCAGATAAGCAATGAATAAATTCTTAGTATAAGCATGCCTCATGCATACTTATACTAAAAATGTCTTATGCTATACAAAAAAAAAGATTTGTTGTACATCTGAAATTCAAATCTAACTGTACTTTTTTGGGGTGAATTCCAGCAACCCTAGTCAAGAAGAAATTCTAGTGAATGAGGCAGAGCCAGGCCTCCGAGGTGGCACCCAGCAGCCAGGGTATCCCCCATGGCAGACTCTTATCCATTTAAGCCTCAGGCGAGCTGTGGGCTCTACCCAATTTCCCTACAATGGGCACCTGAATGCTCGTGACAGTGACATTATTTCAAGGGTAACCTTAAATCCAGGTCTTATTTATTCAAAAACAAGGTCAATCATTAAAAAACCTGTTTCAAAGAAGGGTAGTGTGATTATATGCACTGACTGGACTATACGGGTTAGGGTGTTGGGAAACCTTCACTAGGAACATCTGGCTCAGGAGTCACACAGACCTTGCTCAGTTAAACCCCAACACCCTCCCTTACTAGCTGAGTGACCCTGGGCCAGTCTCTCCATCTATCTGAGCCTCAGTTTCCTTGTGTGGAAAATAGAGTAATAATCTCAGCTCCCTGGTTTTGGGGAGTCCATGAGATAAATAAGGGAAAGATCACAGTGCCCCCCACTTCCACAGAGCAATGCAGTTTAAATGTTAAAGCCAGCAGAACCACGTAGCCACAAAGACAAGAAACTATGCACACAGACACATAAACCCATAGGCCATGGGCTGCTACTCAACACAAAGCTATCCACACACTGAGAAACATGTGCAAACCCAGAGATGGACACAGAACCCAGCCCCACTCTTCTGGGCAGCTCCTTAGATCAGGGCGGGATTTCTACTAGAGGCAGAATGGCAGAGAAAGGACAATGGTACCGCATCCCCTCATTCAAATTCAATTCAAATACAGAAACCAAACAAAACTGTAAAATAAGTGTCAAGAAGTATAACAGAGTTTGGAATTTTCCCATGACAACTTATTGTTATCAAAATAGCAAAATCATGCCAAAAATTGTTTCTGGTAGTTTCACGCCCCTGCTTGGCACATGCCCTAAGCATGTGCTTCTGGGCTTACTGGCAGAGCAGGATGACCCTCTAGTCGAGTATGAAGACAGGGCCTTTACCACTGTAACTGTACCCTCACCTCTTTCAGGGAATTTCAGCTCCTGGCTCTCCCCTCTCCCTGGCCAGCAGCACCCCCTCCCCCTTCTCCCAGTGGTAGCCTTGGCTTAATTGCAAGACAGCTAATAGGGCCCCAGACTGGACCTCAGCCCTGAACTCTCTGATGACTTGGGGAATTGCTTCACAACTCTAGACCCCCAATTTCCCCATCTGCAAAATGGGAAGAATATGTGTGTGCTTCTTATTGTGAGGAACTGGTGAGATGCTAGAGTGATCATCTCTTGACCCCCACCCAGTGCAGGCTTCTAGCAGCCTCTAGATCTCTGCCTCTCCAGGCTGAGAGGTAGGCCCCAGGGATAGTTGAATTCCTGGGGGTGGGGTGGAGTGAGGTGAGGTGGGGTGGGGAAAGAGAGCTGAGGGAGTGGAGAAGAAAGAGCAGCAAATTAAGAAAGTGTCCTTTGGGAAGCCGCCTCTGCAGGGGGAAGGGGAGTCCCTCAGCTTGAGAACAGAGGAGTCCCTCAGCTTGAGATAAAGGTGGGGTAGCTGCCCACCTCTTCCCACCTGCCCCTTGAATGTGAGGTCCAGCCCAGCTGCCCTGCTCCTCCTTTGCGGCCAGACTACAAGCAGGCCTTGCTTGGCATGGCAGATGTTCTCTCTGAAAGCTAAAACACAAACATCTGTCAAGTATGAGAAAAGTGTAGGGGGAGCTGTCCATAGGAACACTGTGTGAAGAGTCCTTCTTTGAAATAGACTGGGTTTTTTTTGGTTTTTTTTTTGCTATTTTAGGGCCGCACCTGTGGCACATGGAGGTTCCCAAGCTAGGGGTGCAATTGGAGCTACAGCTGCTGGCCTACACCACAGCCACAGAAATGTGGGATTCGAGCCACGTCTGCAACCTACACCACAGCTCACGGCAACGCTGGATCCTTAACCCACTGAGCGAGGCCGGGGATCAAACCCGTGTCCTCATGGATACTAGTCAGGTTCGTTAACCATTGAGCCACAACGGAACCAGTCCAAAAGACTGGTCTTTTGAACATAAGGACTTTGCAGAAAAGTGGAGACATCTTCTGCAGAGTGAGGGCATTTTTGAAAAGTGGGAGCCATTCTGGCAAGTAAGGAGCTTCTTAGAGTATTCCTTCCTGACAACTGGAGAAACTTTCTATAAAATGGAAGTCCCTTTGACCAAAAAGAAGGCCCCCTTCTGTAAAGAGAAGAAGTTTCCTCAAAATTGAGGAGATTTCTTCAAAGTGGAGTGACATTCTATAAAGTGAGGAGAGTTCTATAAAGATCCTTTTGTAAAATGGATGACGTCTGTAAATGAAGGACTCTTTGATAAAATACAAGACTATTCTGTAAAATGAAGGAACTCTTTTGTAAAGTGATGCTCCTTCTGTAAAGTGAAGAACTTCTGTGAAGTAAACAAAGTGTGGACCCTTGTGTAAAGTGAGGACCTGTCTATAAAATGGGACAATATAACGCAATGGGGAATGGTGAGGATGGTGGTAAACTGGAGAGCACATACCTAACCTGAAGTAGGGATGGCAGCATCTCCCCTCTATCTAACTGTCACCTTGCAATAATGGGGGCCTTGCATTTTCAGATCTTCCAATATTTTAAGAGAATCAGAAATCTAGGCTTTTATCTGAAATCTCTTAATTTTAAAATCAGTAAGTAAGCCAAATGAAACTTGTAAGTCAAAATCAGCTTGTGGGCCACCACTTAGCCAAATCTAAGTTAGATGGTCCTTAATGCCCCCTTCCAGCTCTGCCATTTACCTCTTGCTCTGGCCCTGGGGCAGCAGCTCTGGAGTCCTTCCTCCACCCCCTGGAGGATCCCAGTTTCCTCTGGGCCTGAACAGCCTTAGGGAGCTGGCTCATGCAATACTTGTCAGCAGTCCCCTGAAATGGAATCTGCCTTTTGTTCTGTCTGGTCCAGTTCCCGTTCTGTCCTGCGCAGGATGCCTGGTGAAGAAGCAGGGGACTGCAAGAACTTTTAGAACTCTCTGGAACTCAAGGCGTTCACTTTTTCATGGAGGATATAAATTATGGGGATTCCACTGTTTGTAGAGCTCCTGTTCTACATCAGGCATTGTGCTGATGCTTTCCTGTATGGCCTAACAACCCTGTATGCTCCATTTGAGGAAACTGAGGCACAGAGAAACAAAATAACTTGCCTGAGGATACATAGCTAGAAGTGTTTAAGCTGGGGCTGGATCCCAGATGTGTCTGTGTCCAGAGTCACAAAGCACATCCTCCACCAATGTTTGCTGAGTTGGGAAAGAAATTGCATTGAGGGGCGGGCAGGGAGAGAAGTTTCTAAAGGAAATGGTTTTTGAGTTCAGTCTTCCAGGATGAGGTATGTTTTTTTTAGGTATAGATGGACTGGGCACAGTCCTGCAGGCAAGGGAAGAAAAGTGAGCAAAAGTGTGTGTACTAGAGGTGGGGAGGTGAACAGTGTATTTCATTGAAGGGCACAGTGAACAGAGTCCTGGGTTTGCAAGAAGGTTCCAGAACAGGGGGAAGGGGCAGAAGAAGCCAAAAGACAGGCAGGCAACCTCCTCCTATTCCAACCACTACCACCAAGATACAGACCCATAGGGGCCATACAGAAATAGACACTGGCACAGAAACACACACACACACACACACACACACACACACACACACACACACACAGGATCTACATACAGAGACCCACATGGAGAAACATCTGGAAATACCCTAGGGGCTTAGACAAAGCCAAGGTGACACAATTAGAAATACAAGAACACATAACAATCTATTCAGGCCCAAAGACACATATAGACACACACAGATATATAATGACACATTCAAACATATACATGGATATATAGAAACAAGAACATTAAGATATACACAAAACAGACCCATAGGGACAAAGACAGCTAGGCAGCCAGGCACGCAGGCTCACACACACACACACACACACACACTAACACACACCACAGCCACATGGGAGCACAGGCAGCCATCCCTCTTCTAGTTGCTGGATTGCTGTGAGGGCCTGGCCACCTCCTCCCAGCGTCTCTGGACTGGAGTCCAGAGAAGGCTGGGGGTGGTAACTCCACCCCCAGGGAGGGGCTGGGGACTTCAGAGGACAGGAAGGGAAGGGAGTGGAGCTGCAGCTGGGAGCACTGGGGGCAGTAATTACCCGGTGCTGGGGCTGCCACGCTGGCTGGGATTTCCCTCCCCTAGAGGACAAAGCCGCTAAGGGATGGCCCCTCTGACCCCTGCTGTGTGTGACCCCAACACCCACCCATCCCCCTTCTCCCTCCCCGGAGGCCTGGTCAAAATTGAGAGTTGCCGACCAGGGAGAGATTATGAGAGAAAAAGATCCAGAGGGATTGGGACAAAGACAAGGAGGAAGAAGACAGGAAAACTACAGAGACCCAGAGAATCAGACAACTAGAGGGAGACAGGAAAAGGGGGGCGGGAGCAAGTCAGAAGGCAGACAGACAGTGAGGGATGCAGGCCTAGAGCAGCAAAGGGGCAGGGACAAAAAGGGCAGGCCAGGGCTACTTGTTGAACATGGGTACAACATGCCATGCCAGGCCCTCTCCCTGGAGCATTTAATCCTAAGAATCCCAGGAGGTGGGGATGCTAACCCCATTGTATAGATGAGAAAACTGAGGCTCAGAGGGGTGAGGTGATTAGCCCAGGATCACAGGAAACTTTCTCAGTGGCAGAAATGGGTCTGGGGGCTCTCACCACGGCCTGCCTCTGCCAGGAACTTGGGGCCCAAAGGGAGATCCCTGAAGGAGTTCTCTCCGGAGACAGAAGCTGTCGGTGAGATTTCGAGACTCAGAGCCACTCAGAGATGCAGAGTGAAAGAAGCACACCTTCCCTGCCCCCCCTTCCCTGGCGCCCCGGGTGGGGGAGGGGGGCTTCAGCTACACCTGGAACGCATTAGGCAGGGAGGCCCGGCCTAGGGGAGCCGGGAAGAAGCCGGAGCGGGAGCCAGGGAAGGTGAAGGTGAAGTTGAAGGCGGCAGCGTGGGCGGCAGCGGCAGCGGCAGCGAGGGCCTAGCAGGCCCAGGCGGAAGGGCTTCAATGCCAGCTGCAGCTCCTTGGGGCCAGCCTTGCCAGTCCTGCCTTTCCCGCTTTCTACAGGCGCCTTCCCTCCCTGACTTAACCCCTTCTCTGCGGCCGACTGCGGGGAAGTGCCATGGAACGCTGAAAGCCGCCCGCGCCCCCGCACCGCACCGGGGAAGAGCCTTCGGTTCCCTCTCTGGGCCTCATTCACACACCTGTGCCCCTCACCCTCCTGTCCCTAGTCTGGGGCCCAGATGGGCAACAGTTGATGCCTCCTGGGCACTGCCACCTAAATGCCCTCTTTTCAGGCGCCTCAAATTCAGTGCATCCTAAACCCCAGCCCTACCCCAGCCCCTAGGGGCTCCAACTCCTGCTTCCCTACCCTAGGGATGGCACGGCCAGCCACCCAGTTCCCTAAGCCAGAAGCCAAGCTTTCTCCACCACTCCTCCTGATCCCTCAATTCACACATCCAGCCAGACCCCAAGTCCTTCAGACATTGTGGGAGAACAGGGATCCACAGACTTTTTTACCCCACTCCAGCCTCTGAACTGGTGTCCTCCCATCCTCAGGTCCCTCTACAAGGTGTTCTCCACACCACAACAAGCTTGTGAAAATGCAGTCCCTTTCAATTCCTACAGCCCAGTGAAGGGCTCCCCTAGCCTCTGGGGTGAACTCCAAACTCCTGAGAACAGGGAAGAGAAAGGCCCAGCTCCCGAACACTTCCTCACCCCCACCCTCCAGCCACAAAGGCCTCTTGTCTATTCCTCGAAAGTGCTCTCCTCTGCCTGGGGCTTTGGCACATGTCGTTCCTGTGGGCCTGAATGGCTTTTCTGCATCTCCTTACCTCTAGACTCTTATTTATCCTTAGGATCTCAACTCAAATGTCCTCTTTTCCCTGCCCGCCCCCTCCTACATTCCTGCAGCATCCTCACTTGGGATTACTCATGTCATGTTTGTCTTCTTTGCCACAAAGGAGCTCCACAATGACAGGAACTGAGCCTGCCTTGTTGCCCACCCAGCAACTCGCACTGGGCGAAGCACATAGTAAGTACTCAATAAACATTTGTTAAACAAAGAAATGCCCTCCTCTTTCACTCTCCCTTATTTGCTCCCCAAGTACTTATCCACACCCTATTATATGCTAGACAAGTGCGATGACCAGATCCTCAATGTTACAAATGGGAAACTAAGGCCTCGGGTGGGTAGGGAAGCCTGGGGGTCCAGTGAACCAAGGCAGAGTCAGGAGTGTGGTGCCTTCCATTATTACCCTCATTCTTGTCTCCAGCCCTTTGTGTTTGGAGGCACCTTTTGGAGGTGTGATGCCTTCAATGTTCAAAGAACTGGCTATTGGAGCCGGAAAGGGCTGGATACACTGCTCTCTCCAGATGAGGACACTTAACTCTTCTGGGGCTGGCCGAGGGCAGCCTACACTTTCTGCCTTCATTCCAGACAGGTCCTAGCCCCACCCAGCCAGTGTCTGGCCAGCTCCACATCTGCCTAAGGCATTTAGCTAACTGGCCCCAAGACAGCCATACTTGGCATCTGTCTGGGGCACTGTTAGCTGCCACCCACCCTTGAAGCAGGTGACCGCAGCCAGGCCCTCCCCCAGGAGCAGAGGCACCCACCTGAAAGGGCTGAGGAATGGGGGTGCCAACCATTTGCAATTGGAAACTTCAATTCTTTTAGTTCTGTCTGGAGACATCCTTTTTGCAGAAGGATCCTTTTTGCACCAGAATCTTTCCATTTTGTTGTGTTTGTTTGGGCCACCCCAGCCAACTAGGAACCAAATTTGGGTCTTTTCCCAGACACTCCCCTGGGACCTCAAATTGCTGCTCTCCAAAAATCTCCAGCAGAGCCCACCCCCCATCCTGTCGTGAGTCCCCTCTTCTCCTTTCCATGAGCAACCTTCCTCTGTGGCCTGTCAACAGGGAGAACATGGAAGGAGACACAGGAATTTACTTGAGCAATTTTGATTTGCTTTTCAGAGGTACTGCCTCAGTTCTTTGCAACAGCCACTACCCTGGTTGTATGTGAAATGGGTCTCAGCTTTATGCAGATATGCTTTAAAAGCTGCCCCTCCCCCCTCCACGGCATTCTAAGGAAACATTTGGGCAGGTAATGAATAATCCACCTGAGGGTGACTCTGCTGACTGGTACTATGTCTTCAAGGATGAGATTGGCCCCCAGAGCCACTGTGTGGTCCATGGTATATGTTGGTGGTGAGAACTCCCAAATATCTCTGGCCTAGACCTCTCTTCTGAGCTTTTCAGTCCTACAGCCAAATGCCTGCTGGCCACGTCCACCTGGAAGTCCCCCCAGGCCTCTCAAATGCAACACATCTCAAATATAACTCAGTATTTCCCCACCGCCCCTTTGCCCCCAAAACTACTCCTTTTCTTGCATGTACATGGCCCCACCACCATCCATCAGGTCACTGCAGTTGGTTTCAGAAAACAACTGGATTTTTCCCTCTCCCTCAGCCTCTACATCCAAGCCACCACTGAGACCTGTCCATATTAGCTCAGAAATCTCTCTCAGATCTTACCTTCCTCATCTGCCATTGCTCTAACCCAAGCTACCATCACCTCTTATTGGGATGACTGCAACCCCCACCTGCCTGTCTCCGATCCCACTCTCGTGCTGCTCCTACCATCCACTCTCCACATGCAGCCATGGGGATTTCTCAAAAATCCACATCTGAGCACATCATTCTCCTCCAATGGTTCCCCTCTGCCCTCAGGATAAAGTCCCTCTGCTAGCCCAATCTCTCCACTTCCCCCAATACCAGTCCCTGTCCCAGGATGCCTCTCAGTGCCTTTGCTCCCACTGGACTTCCTCTGTGTTCCTGTGACACACCTCTAGAGCCCTTCCTTTGGGCCAGGCCCTGTACTGGGTGCTGCTGATGCCAGGTTTCCTCTGCCTAGAGTCCCAGAACTGTAACTGCCCTCCAATTGGAATTGCCAAATGGCAGCCATTCACAAGAGGTAGGCATAAAGGGTAAACTGAGGCCACCAGTGTTTGTGTGTACGTGGGTGAGAGGTTGACTTACTCCCTTTAGCTTAGATCCCAGGCCTCCTTTCAGGGTTGGGAGTTAGGGCAGGAGGCCCACATAGGTGGAAGCTGATGCAGCATCCTAAACAATGCTCATTCACTGTAGGACCACCACTAAACCTTGCCTCTCAGAGCCTCCACTGTCCCAGCTCAAGGATGGTTCCTACTCTAGGCTATATATCAGAATCACCTGGGGAGCTGTGACAATAGATTCCTGGGTTGCAACCCCCAGTTTCTGGAGCTCTGAGGTAGAGTCTGGGAATCATATTTATTTTTTTCAAAGTCAACAAGTTTCCCAGTTTGGGAAACCCAGAACCACATGGTGATTAGGGGCCTTTCCAGCTCCAATTCTAACTCTTAGAGCCTCAGATGATGTCCCAGGCCCCAAATCAGAAGAAGCAAGCCCCTCTTGCTGCCCCACCCCCAAGTGGCTCAGTCCTTCCAATATCCAGGAAAAGGCTTTAACATCAGGTGCAACTCTTTTGACTGAGCTAGGGTCGGGTCCCAAGCTACCCCTCAACCAGCACCTGGAAGGATATGCCCAAACCTAAGGAAGAGGGTAGGGTTTCCCCAAAATCTCTATGAGCAAACCTACACCTGGGAACTCCTTTCTGACTCAAAGTCCTCTCTGGTATCTCATGAGTTATCTCAATAACCCAATTAGGCCTTAGGTTTTATCGACCTGGGAAATGGGCATAAAAACAATCCCTCCCCCCTCCCCCCACCAGGAATCAGGGTAGCTAAAAGAGAAAGCACTTTGAAGTAATTCAAAGCTTTCACATATAAAAGGCATACCACTTTAACCCCCAGCCCCACCCCAGGATGTGCTGCTGGCCCCTAAGGATGGTGATTCAATAAAGGCCTCAGGTAGTCTGAGGGAGGAAGCCAGGAGGCACACAGAAATCTTAACATGTGGACTAAAATGTATCAACCCTTTAATTGAAGCTCAAGACTCTCTTTCTCTCTCTCTCATACACACACACCCTACAACCACCAACCCTGCCCTCTTTGGGCCAATTATAGGCGAGTGTTGTGCAGAGAGAAGCAAGTCACTTGTGCCTACCCCTGGGCTGGCTGGGCAGTGGGGGAGGTGGGCCTCTCACACCCCATGCTGCTGTGAATCACATGGCCCAGCACTTGTCTTGCCAGGGCTTGAGTAATTTCTCCGCCTCCTCTTCAGGTTTTTCTCTTTTTTAAATTTTAGTTCATTCCGCAGGCTTTGCAAACAGTATCTCATAGACTCCTCAAGGCAATGTCTGGATGAGGAAACTGAGGCTCAGAGAAGGGAAGTCCCTCATCCAGGGTCCCCCAGAGAATCAGTTAGGAACGGCTAGATGGGAGGCCAGGTCCTTCCCTGACCCCCTTCTTATTCCCAATCCTCATCTTGAAGTGAAAAAAAAAAAAAAAAAGAAAAAGACACCCACCAATTATAGAGGCAAGGACTGCATCAGGAAAAAGAATAGTATGAACTTTGTGTTGCTTTTTGAAAGGAGGAGGGGAGTGGTTCAGGATGGGTATTGTGATTATATACAGAAGGATTGGCGCAGAAGGATTGGTGGAGTGGGAAGGCGACTCAGTTATCACCCCTTATGTACCGATCAAAGGCCAGAGACCAGGGGCCTAGATGCTGCCCAGCTGCTGACTCCCACACTATGAGTATCCAGAGGGCAGGAGTTCAGTAGTCCTTCCTTAGACAATAGTTGCTGAGGATCTACTATGTGCTCCTTTCATAGCTTTCAGGCATTTGTTCAACAAGGATTTATTAAGCACCTACTGTGTGCTAGGCACTATGCTAGTTGCTGGGGATACAACAGTGAACAGAACAGATACAATCCCCTTGCCCTCACGGAGCTCACATTCTAGTTGAGGAAGACAGGCAATAAAAAAGTAGACCCATAGAATAAAATACTTGCAGATATACTAAGTGCAAGGATGGAAGCCACTGGCAACTCTGATGGAGATCCACAAAGGGGCCCTACTTAAAGTGATCAGGGAAGGTCTCTCAGAGAAGGTGACATCTGAGCTGAGACTTGAAAGATAAGGAATAAGCCAGGTGGAGAGCAGGAGGAAGAGCTGCCAGGCAGAGGAAAAGCAGATGCAAAAACCCTGAGGTGGGTGTGCTTGTGGCATGTTTTGGGATCTGAAAGAAGGTGCTGCAGTAAAGCAGGTGAGTAGCCTGCTCCACACAGTGCCTGTCAAAGGGAGTTTGGTAAGTCAGCAGGAGCAACATGCAGGGCAGGGGATTTAAAAGCCTGTTGTCAGTTGGTTATCTCCATCCCCCACCTAGGGGGCCCCTGAAAACTCCCAGAGGTTTTCCATGACTAGCCCAAGGTCATAAGAACAGCAAGGGGCACATGTTGCCCATACTTTATGCTTTACCACTGCTACCTGGTGCTGAGCCACAATCCCCAAAACCTGTGGAGCCTGGGATGTGAGCCCTGGAGGGCCCCAGATGCTCCACAGCTCTTTGAGTGTTGCCCAGTGGAAGATACTGCTCTTCCTCCATGGTTCCTGGGCTCAGGTCCACATGGGATGTCCTCAGATGGGGGAGGCCCTGATGGACCCCTCAGACACTCAGATCTCTGCAATGCAAAGGCCTCTCCAGGCAGTGGTCTTTGGCCCCAGCCTGACCTGGAGCTGCTCCAACTCTGCAAATCCAAGTTCAAGCATCCTGACTTCTCACAAACAACCTTGTAGCCCTTAGCTCTCCAGATCTGCTAAAACCGGCTTCGGCTTCTCCCCCCTCCCCACCTTTCTGCTGTCTCCCTTTCTAGCAGCCCCTCCAGCTCTTCCCTCCAGCTCTACCCCACCCCCCCACCCCCGAGGCCCACCTCTTCTACCTTTCTCTCTCATCAGCACCTTCTACTCCCTCCTTCCCCTGTCCTCCTGCCACACACACCTGGCAAAACCCCAACCTTGGATCAATCCACCATCCCTCTTTTTTTTTTTTTTTCCACTCATACTCTAGAGCTGCTGAACAGTGCAGGAGAAAATCACATAAGCAGAAGGCTTGGCATTACTTTCATGGTCTCCAACCTCAGTTTGGGGAAGCGGAAAGACCATAGACTTTGGACTCAAACATATCTGATTTGGAATCCTGTCTCCATACTGGCTGTGTGACCTTGGGCAAGTTGCTTAACTTCTCTGAGCCTCAGTTTCCTCCCCTACAAAACGCGGCTAATGATAATACTTCACAGCAGCCTTCTGAAGATGAAATGAGAACCCATGTGAAGCACCAGCCCAGTGCCTGGCACAATATAGACGCTTGGCAAATGAGAAACTCTTCTTTTCTTCCATTCCTCCAAACAAACCTCAGTTCCTACAACCAACCCCCCTTACTGCCTTGCAATACAGCCGCTTTTTCTTGGAGTGCTCCCTCTCCCATTAGCCTCAGAAGAGAGAAGAGAAGGGGTTCGGAAGGGTTGAAGGGGCACGGGGGACAGAGAGGAGGCGGAGACTGGGGTTGAAAGAATTGGAAGAAGGCCGAGAAATGAGGGACAAGGCTGGGGGTTGAGAAGACTGGAAGGGCTCGGGTGAGCGGGCCGGCCCCGAGGTGGGGCTTAGAGGCCCTAGGACAAGAACCCGCTCCCAGGGCCATGGCCCGGGCTTCCATGCTCTCGATCACTCACCAGGCCGGGGCTGCGAGCCCTCCAGGTGGTAGGAGAAGCGCAGGGCCCGGTGGTGTTGTGGACTGGGGCCGCAGGGCAAGACCCGGGGGCCTGGAGCAACGCCCAGGCTGGCGTCCGAGGGTCCGGCAAACTGGGGATCCAAAGAGCTGCCGAGAGCCGAGCCTGAGCTCCTGGGCACTGGCAGTCCGGGATCCGAGGCTCCAGGGTCCGAGTCTGCATAGGCCGGTGTAGCGGCGCCGTGGGAGTTCGCGGCTGGGTGTTCGGCCTCGGAAGGCCCGGCGCCCCCCGGGGCTCGGTGGCCATGCATGGTCCGGGCCTGGGCGCGGGGCCCGGGCTCCCCGCTTGGCTCCAGCTCCTGGGGCGGAGGCGCGGGCGGAGGAGGCCCGGCGCCCGGCGGAGCAGCGGCCTCAGGCTCGGGGGGCGGGGCTGCGGGCTCAACCCCACTGCGGAGACTCGAGCCCCCGGCCCGGGCCCGGGCCAGCAGCCGTGGCAGCGGTGGCAGTACCAGCAGCAGCCGCGGCCACCGCCGCTGCGGTGCCAGGCATCGCCAGCCCGGGCCCTGCGCGGGGAGTGGGCTCGGCTGGGCCGGGGGCCCGCTGGGGAGTGCTGTCTATGCGGCAGCGGCTGGGTGAGGGTCGGGGGGCTGCGCTAGGCGCGGGCTCTCTCGTAAGCGGCGAGCCACTTCCGCGGCCCCGGGACGAGCGACGGTCTGTTCCGAGTGCGGGGTCTCTTCTTTCTCCCCAAATGGGAATCGATCTGGGCTCTCCTGGCTGGTCGGAAAGGGTTCTTCCTCCCGCCGCAGCGGAGGCTGAGGGGCGGAGGGGAGGGGAGGGGAAGAGAGGGAAGAGGAGGGAGGGAGGAGAGGACGGCGGAGGCGGGGGGCGCGCGTGTGCGCCGCGCGCTCCGGCTGCGGGGCTTCCTCCTCAGCCAATCCCTCCGGATGATGCTCCAGCCGCGGGGGAAGGGGAACAGCCTGGGCCGGGCTCCACCGTCCTCCCCAGCCTCGGCCTGGGTCTCCGAGGCAGCGGGCGCGAAGGAGCCGGGGGAAGGGGGTGGGGAGGCGGGAGCCTTCGCTGAAGCAGCCGCAGCCACAGCGGCGCTGGGACCCAGTTACCCGGGCCCCGCCCCCTCGCCCGGGATTTGCGCCTGGCCACGCCCCCTCACTCAGGCCGGCCTCAATTCTCCCAGAGACCGCCCTCAAGGCCCTCCTTCCCCTTAAAAATTCCCCCTCTTCCGGCCTTTCCCACCTCTCCCTGGTACCATACAAGCAAGTCTATGGGCTCAACACCCCAAATCTGCCTTTTTGTCCCATCTCAGATCTGCCTCCCTCTGCTTGTCCTTCAATCTTCTTTCCAGAAGCCTTTCCACATGTTCCAGAGTTTCTCTAGGGCTTGGCTCATAGGGATCTTCACTCTGCTCAGACCAGACCCCGTGGTCCTTTACTTTTCCATTCTCTTGCCAACAGCCCCAGTTCCCAGGAGTTGTCGCATCCGCCTGGCAACATCCCAACCTTGGATCTGTCCAACTGTCCGCCTTTTCTATGCCTGCGCCCAGGCAGCTAAACACTGCTGAAGAAAACTATTCAACCTCACAGATACAAGCCAATATAAACTCATAGTACCTAGTCTTTACCAGGCCCTTGGTGCTGAACCACAACCCTACTATGCATCCCCAGGCAGCCTTCTCTCTCAAGCTCCACAACTGCTATTTCTAACCTCCCCTTCTCCTCAAACTCCCAACTTCTCCATCTGCCCCCTAACCCTCATACTTACTTACTTACTTCACAGAGTAAACAGAAGTCACCAAAAAGGAAGTTTTTGACTTCTTGTTACCAAACCTACAAGAGTCCTTCCCTTGCTCCTTTCCACCAGCATTTCAACATACTCGGGTCTCTTCTATCTAAAAACAATTACCAAAAAAATCTCCCTCTCCAGCCACCTCCCTCTCTTCTCTCTATAAATGGCTCAAGAGTCGCCTACACTTAACTCAATTTTCCCACTTCCCACTGATCTTTCAACCCACTCCAATCTGCCTCTACTACTTGCCTAATGCTGCTCTTCTTATCAAGGTCTGCCTTGGCCATGTGTCACTAAATTCAGTAGAATCTTTTCAGAGACTATCCTGCTGGACCTCTTGGTAGCATTTAGCCCCAGTGACCACTTCCTCCTTCTTAAGCCACTTCCATGACACCACACTGTTTTTTTCCTACTTCCTTGGTAATTCCTTTTTACTTTCCAGGGTCCTCCTTGTCCAACTCTCTCTCTCTCTCTCTCTTTTTTTTTTCCTTTGGCCATGTCAGTGGCATATGGTAGTTCCCAGGCCAGCAATTGAACCTGTGCCACAGGAGTGACAATACCGGATGCTTAACCCACTGAACCACCAGGGAACTCCATGTCCAACTCTTCAGTGTTGGCACTCTTTAGGGTTTCCCCTGAGCTCTATTGTCTTCTCTCTCTCTGCTCTTTCCTATGATTATAACATTCTCATGGCTTCAATTATCATTTCTTTGCTGATGGCTCCCAAGTTGATACCTGAAGTCCAGATATTTTTCCTGACCTATGCATTCAACAGGTTAACAGGCAGCTGTACCCGAATACCCTAGAGACACCTAAAGCCTCAGTTTCTCTCCAACTCAAGGCATCCTCCTCCCAGCCTTTTGTCCTTCTTTGTACCTTACCTTAGTGAATGACCCCAGTTAAGGCAGAAAACTGAGCTACACCCCTGACTATTCTCTCTCTTCTACCCCCATGCAACCACTAAGTCCTGTCCCTTTTATCTCCTGAATATCTCCCAAATTTATTTATGTAGTCTCTTTTTATTTATTTTTCATTATTCAATGAATTTATCACATCTGTAGCTGTATAATGATCATCACAATCCAATTGTAGTCTCTTCGTTTCACTACCACTACTCTAATCTAGGCTAGCACCATTTCTACCCTGTATACTGTCCCAGATTCCGTTTGGTCTTGTTCCTTGTAATCTAGTTTCTTCACTGTAGACAGTGTGATCTTTTGAAAAGGCAAAACAAATCATATCACTCTCATGTTTAGAACCCTTCAGTGAGTCCCCGTTGGCTCAAAAGAAAACCCAACTTCCTCAACAGGGAAGGTTAAGTTGGGCCCTTCATGATTTGACCCCTTGCAGTGTTTCCAGACTCCATGCTTGAGTCAAAGCTGAAATTCTTAGACTATTCCTTAGTCTGACTTCCCAGTCTTTGTATATGCTGTTGGATCTGGAAGAAACTCTCTCCACATCTCCCCAGTTCCATTTCATTTGTTCTTCAGATCTCTGCTTGTTTGATGAATGCCTTTTGAGCACACACTTTGGGCCAGGCACCATGTGAGGCGCTACTTATGCAGTGATAAATAAGACAGACATGAACAAGATTGTGGTAAACAAACTCCACCCTCAGAGTTTCAATCTGGTGCTGGAGAGGACTTGAGGTAAAAAAAATACACAATTATAACATATAAACACACAAAATTATAAATTGTGATAAAAATATAGAGCTGGAACAGGGTGATAGGAAAGAATAAGGGGTGGTGGCAATTTAGCCTGAGGGTCAGGCAAGGCCTGATATTTAAGCTAAGTGAAGGAGTTGGAGTTAGGGATGAAGGATGAAGAGTTGAGGCAAAACTGTCCCGAGGTGGAGGCTGTGGCAAGTGAGAAGGCCCTGGGAAGAAAGGGAAATGGTATACCTAGGAACTGTAGGAAGGCCAGTGTGGCTGGAGCGTAGTGAGCTGAGGGCAAGAGGGGTGGGATATGAAGTTGAAGAGGTAGGCAGGAGCTAGCTTAGGTTGGGCTTTATAGACCATGGTAAGGAGAATGGATCTTATTCTACGAGCAATAAAAAGGTACTGAATCAGGGCTGTTACATGTGGGTCAAATTGCAGAAGGTACTGAAATCATTTTGAAAAAAGAATAGAAAATATCAAAATGTATCACAGTATGTAGGATTCATGATCATGTTTCAGGAAACTTTTGCTTGAATTTACATCATATATGATCATGATGAAATAGCATCTCTTTTGTAGATACTTCACATTCCCTAAATGCTGAAATACACTACATTGAAAGGTTTTAAGCTTGGGATTGACATAGTACAGTTGATGTTTAAAAAGATTACATTGGGCGCTGTGGATTGGATTGGAGGTGGACAAGATTAGGAGTCTACTACAATCAGAGATGATGGTGAGTGGACTCAGGTGGTGGAAGTGGAGATGGAGAGAGGTAGACAGATTGGAGAGATATTTAGAATTGAAAAGATTTGGTTTGGTGGCTTGGGGTAGGAGGGAGAGGGAGGAATTGAGGATGCCTCCCAGGGATCTGGTGATATGAAGCCAGGTCATTCATGGAGATAAGGTAGAAGGAAAGAAGAAAACGTTTTCTGGGGAAGATCAAGAGTTCAGTTTTACATGCCCTTGAGATAGCCAAATGAAGAAGTCAAGTAAATAGTGGTATATACATCCCAGGGGAGAGGTCTGGTTTCAGATATAAGTGAAAGTTGGCAATAGAGAGACTCATTAAAAACCATGAGAGAAGAGGTCAGTCTGAGAGCAAGGAGAAAGGAAGAGGATCCAAGGCTGAGCTCTGAGGAATTTCCACTTTACAGGTGGGGTGAAGGAGTAGGAGATGGTGAAGAGACTGAAAAAGGTAAAGAACAGGGACATAACTAGGGGTGTGTCAGGGATTTTTTTTTTCTTTTTGGCTGTGCCCTTAGCATATGGAAGTTCCCAGACCAAGGATCAAACCTGCACCAGAGCAGCAACCCAAGCTGCTGTAGTGACGCCAGATTCTCAATTCACTGTACTACAAGAGAACTGCTAGGAATATTTTAAGTGTTCTGAGAAGTCAACTAAAGTGAAGATTGAAAAGGATCCATTGGATACAGCAATGTGGTTATTGGTAGTGCCCTTGATAGAGTAGTTTTGGAGGAGTGCTGGGGTAAAAACCAGGATGGGGGAGTTCCTGTTGTGGCGCAGTGGTTAACGAATCTGACTAGGAACCATGAGGTTGCCAGTTTGATCCCTGGCCTTGCTCAGTGGGTTAAGGATCCGGCGTTGCCGTGAGCTGTGGTGTAGGTTGCAGACGAGGCTCAGATCCCACGTTGCTGTGGCTGTGGTGTAGGCCGGCGGCTACAGCTCCAATTTCGACCCCTAGCCTGGGAACCTCCATATGTCGCGGGAGTGGCCCTAGAAAAGGCAAAAAGACCAAAAACAAACAAACAAAAGAACAAAAAAACCAAGGATGAATGAAAAGTGAATTGATATAACCACTCTGGAAAACGCTGGATATTTTCTAGTAAAGCTGAACATTGCTTTAGTTGCTGAAAACTACTATTCTAGGTAGGACCAGCAATTTTACGTGTCTGTCCCAGAGCACTGGTTCTCACAGTGTGGTGTGGGGATCCTGGGGGGAAGGGATGGTGGGAGGGGGAGCCAAAACCATAATACTAGAAAGATTATTTGTTTCTTTTACTCTCATTCTCTCAAGTGTGTAGAGTGGAGTTTTCCAGAGGCTACATGACATGTGATATCAAAACAGATTGAGGAGTTCCCGTCGTGGTGCAGTGGTTAACGAATCCGACTAGGAACCATGAGGTTGCGGGTTCGGTCCCTGCCCTTGCTCAGTGGGTTAAGGATCCGGTGTTGCCCTGAGCTGTGGTGTAGGTTGCAGACGCGGCTCGGATCCTGCGTTGCTGTGGCTCTGGCGTAGGCCGGTGGCTGCAGCTCCGATTCGACCCCTAGCCTGGGAATCTCCATGTGCCGCGGAAGCGACCCAAAGAAATAGCAAAAAGACAAAAAAACAAACAAACAAACAAAAAAAAACAAAACAAAAAACCCAAAACAGATTGATGCAGAAGCAGATATGAGAATCCAGCTGTCTTCTATTAAGCCAGAGGGTAAAGAGATTTGCAAAAATGTAAAACAATGACACTCTTCTCACTACATTCTTTTTGTTTTGGAAAATATAATTATTTTTCAAAAAAAACGTTATTCCTGTTAGATGTAATGGGCTTCTTATTTTAAAATAAATATATTTAGGCCTTCTCGGTTTTCTTTTCTTTCTTTTCTTTTTTTTTTTTTGGAATTTTTAGGGCCACACTTGCGGCATATGGAAGTTCCCAGGCTAGGGGTTGAATTGGAGCTGTAGCTGCCAGCCTACACCACAGCCACAGCAATGTCAGATCCAAGCAGCATCTGCAACCTACACCACAGGTCATGGCAATGCCGGATCCTTAACCCACTGAGCAAGGCCAGAGATCAAACCCAGGGATCGAACCTGCATCCTCATAGATGCTAGTCAGATGTATTTCCGCTGAGCCATGACAGGAACGCTTCGGTTTTAATTTCTAATACAGCAGGTATCAGTTGGCATAACCCACACACACCAAAGCTCTTTGGAGTCTGCAATGAGTTTTAAGAATGCAAAGGAAATCCTAAGACCAGTTAGTTTGAGAATTTTTCCCTAGAGAAATCTTTGCCCATGTGTACTGGGAGACACTACAAGAGTGTTCACCAAAGCCTGTTTGTGACAGCAAAAACAGAAACAAGAGCCTGAGATGAATAAATTGACACATATTTATATAATGGAATATTACAATGACATAAATGAATGAACTCCAGCTACATGTATCAACAGGGATGAAACACGGGAAACCTAATACTGATTCAAAAAAGTCATGAAAGAATATAATTATATAAAGTTTAAAAACATGCAAAATCATACAATATATGGATGTAGTCATATGTTGCAAAACCATACAGAAAAGGAAGGCATGAAAAATGGCAGTAGTTACCTCAGGGAGGGGAATGAGATGTGACTGGGGAGGGCTACACAGGTGGTTTTGTCACTCAGAAATGATTTGTTTTTGAAGCTGGGAGATGGGTACATAGGCATTTGTTTTATAATTTATTCACACTGTACAGATATGTATATTATAAAATTTATAATGTGTTTTAATGAAAGATAAAACTAATTACAAAACCAGGAAGACTTGATTACAGTGCCGGTGGGACTGTACGTTGTTATAGGACCCGCTCTTATGTCAGAGGGAATAGAATGCTGCCTGCAACCCTGCTGAAGTGGAGCTAGGTGTGTAGGTGGTACCCTTGAGAAATGTGACTGAGAATAGGAACAGAACCCTGAGAGCTAGGAGGAGAGGCAAAGAATGATTTTTTTTTTTTGGTCTTTTTAGGGCTGCACCCATGGCACATGGAGGTTCTCAGGCTAGGGGTTGAATTGGAGCTGTAGCTACCGGCCTATGCCACAGCCACAGCAACACCAGATCCGAGCCGCATCCACCACTGGCCAGGGATTGCCGGATCCTTAACTGAGTGAGGCCAGGGATTGAACTTGCATCTTTATGGATACTAGTCTGGTTCTTAACCTCTTGAGCCACAATGGGAACTCCATAATGATTTCTTGAAAGATGGGAGAGGAGTTCTCATCGTGGCGCAGCGAAAACTAAACCAACTAGGAATCATGAGGTTGTGGGTTCGATCCCTGGCCTTGCTCAGTAGGTTAGGGATCTGGCATTGCTGTGAGCTGTGGTGTAGGTCACAGGTGTGGCTTAAATCCTGTGTTGCTGTGGCTGTGGCTGTGGTGTAGGCACGTAAATGTTAGTTGAGGGGGAGGCAGGGTGAAGACAGAGATTGGAACAGAAAGGTGTGAACAGAAATAGAGAAAGATAGGTAGGGAACAGAAACAGATGAATGCAGCAACACAGATAGAAAGGGTAGGTACAGAGTGATGGAAACAGGGGCAGACAGAATAGAAGCCAAGGAGCCAAAGGAAATTGAAAGAGAAACAGAAAAGACAGGAATTGTGGAACACAAATTCAGAAACAGAAAAGACAGGAATTGTGGAACACAAATTCAGAAACAGATGAGTAATATGGTATAATGTGAGGATGGAGACACAGACCAAGAGAAGAAACATAAGTTAGATGGGGATGGGATAGAGACAAGGCAACCCTCAACAGAGACAGTGGTGAGTGAGAGCAAGAGCAAGAAAGGGAGAAGAGATACTGAGAGAGAATGGGAGAGACAAGAAAGAGGAACCACCAGGAAGATGTAAACAAGAAGGACAGGAGAGCAAAATGAGAGACAGAGATGGGGGACATATGAGAGGTGGTGACAGTGATGGTGAACTGGGGTGGAGGCAGAGACAATAAAAAAACGAGAGGAGTTCCCGTCGTGGCGCAGTGGTTAACGAATCCGACTAGGAACCATGAGGTTGCGGGTTCGGTCCCTGCCCTTGCTCAGTGGGTTAACGATCCGGCGTTGCCGTGAGCTGTGGTGTAGGTTGCAGACGCGGCTCGGATCCCGCGTTGCTGTGGCTCTGGCGTAGGCCGGTGGCTACAGCTCCGATTCAACCCCTAGCCTGGGAACCTCCATATACCGCAGGAGCGGCCCAAGAAATAGCAACAACAACAACAACAACAAAAAGACAAAAGACAAAAAAAAAAAAAAAAAAAACAAGAGAGAATGAAGTCATTTTGATTCAGCAACCATTCACAAGTCATTTTTAGGAGCAGTGTAGCAAGGTGGTCAAACACTTGGATTTGAGTTGTTCAGATTCAAGCCCTGGCCTGGGAACCTCCATGTGCCATGGGTGCAGCCCTAAAAAACAAAAAATGGGATATACTAGACTGTGTTTTCTGCTGGCAATGACCCAGAGATCACAGAGAGGGACGGGACAGGAACACAGAAGAAAAAGGGAATAATGGAAGGGAAAGGAGGGGCTGGGATTCTGGGCCCTGGACCTCAGAGAGGAGGAGAGGTCCTCACGCCCTTCATTGTAATAGGAAAGAATGAGACAAAAGATGAACACGGATACTGGGAGGTTTAGAGATTCAGTGGTGGGAAGATGAGGGTCCTGGAACAAATCTCTCATGTCTGATGGTTTTTATTTTGCCACTGAAGCATGAGATAAAGTTGTTTTTTAATAGAGAGAATAGAATATTAGTCTCTTAATAGCATGGTTGATAATTTATTAGTACAAAAACTATTGGTTTACTATTAGTAATAAACTATTGATAGTTTAGAAAAGTTTCACCTTTATAATAACATATATTTTTAGGACTATTGTCAAATTTGGGAAAACCTCTGTTTAGTTTCATATATGAGCTATATCAGGGCATTTCAGTTTTCTTATAGAGTGACACATCTTCAGTGCTCTGGTTTTTCACAGATTGTTAAGTAGGGCCTTGGAAGGGACCTGTGCAAATGAGAGACCCTGAAGCTTCATTGGATTCTGTGTAAATCTACCTCTGGCCTCTTTGAACTACTTCCTCAAGAAGCATTCTCTGATATTCCTTGGCTGAGGTTTGCCCACAAGGCTTTATCCCTGTCACTCATAGGACTTTTCTCAGTCTTTCTGAATTAGCTGGCCACTCAGCTTCCTTTGCTAGAGGGAGCTTCAGAGGGTAAGGAGTCAGGACATACCTTGGCTCAGCAGTCTTTCATCAGTCTGTGAGTGAGTCTACCCTGGAGCAGTGTAGCATGGTGGTCAAACATGTAGGCCTTGGATTCAGGCAGACTGGATTTTTATGTTTATTTTTTTGCCTGCACCTGTGGCATGTGGAAGTTCCTGGGCCAGGAACTGAATCTGAGCCAGAGCTGAGACCTACGTTCCAGCTGCAGCAACCTGGGGATCGAACCAGCACCTCCACAGAGACAAGCTGAATCATTAATCCACTATGCCACAGTGGGAACTCCTGGAATTTGATTTTTTGTACCTTGGGGTGCACAGACAGAACAGAGTTCATCCTAATCCTTGGTTCATGACATACTCTCCCCATTGGTCCAGACTGGGACTTCAATCCTAGCTCCTGTGTGTGACTCTGGGTAAGTTAATCATCACTCATGCTAAGTCTCAGTTTTCCCATCTGTAAACTAGGGATGATAATACCTACTACATCAGAGTTGTGAATATCCAATGACATATTCATGCAGTGCATGCATAACCCCTGGTACCTAATATTTAATAACTGGTAGCCCTCCACATGATTGGAATTATATTGTGGGTGTAGGATATAGCAGTGAATAATAAAAGCCAAGGCCCTGCTTTCCTGAGCTCACAGCCCACTAGGCACCACACAACCTAGTGCCAGCCCTGATATATCAGAGACTTGTGAATGGTTGCTGAATCAAAATGACTTCATTCTCTCTTGTTTTTTTTTTTTTTTTTTTTGTCTTTTGTCTTTTTGTTGTTGTTGTTGTTGTTGCTATTTCTTGGGCCGCTCCTGCGGTATATGGAGGTTCCCAGGCTAGGGGTTGAATCGGAGCTGTAGCCACCGGCCTACGCCAGAGCCACAGCAACGCGGGATCCGAGCCGCGTCTGCAACCTACACCACAGCTCACGGCAACGCCGGATCGTTAACCCACTGAGCAAGGGCAGGGACCGAACCCGCAACCTCATGGTTCCTAGTCGGATTCGTTAACCACTGCGCCACGACGGGAACTCCTCTCGTTTTTTTATTGTCTCTGCCTCCACCCCAGTTCACCATCACTGTCACCACCTCTCATATGTCCCCCATCTCTGTCTCTCATTTTGCTCTCCTGTCCTTCTTGTTTACATCTTCCTGGTGGTTCCTCTTTCTTGTCTCTCCCATTCTCTCTCAGTATCTCTTCTCCCTTTCTTGCTCTTGCTCTCACTCACCACTGTCTCTGTTGAGGGTTGCCTTGTCTCTATCCCATCCCCATCTAACTTATGTTTCTTCTCTTGGTCTGTGTCTCCATCCTCACATTATACCATATTACTCATCTGTTTCTGAATTTGTGTTCCACAATTCCTGTCTTTTCTGTTTCTCTTTCAATTTCCTTTGGCTCCTTGGCTTCTATTCTGTCTGCCCCTGTTTCCATCACTCTGTACCTACCCTTTCTATCTGTGTTGCTGCATTCATCTGTTTCTGTTCCCTACCTATCTTTCTCTATTTCTGTTCACACCTTTCTGTTCCAATCTCTGTCTTCACCCTGTTCCCCCCCTGCCCCCCACCGCCCCAACTAACATTTACATTCTCTGCCTCTGATTCTTTAGGCTGCGCTTGCAGCATTCGGACGTTCCTGGGCCAGGGATTGAACCTGTACCACAGCAGTAACAATGCCGGATCCTTAACCATTAGGCCACCAGGGAACTCCTATCTGTCTCTCTTGCACACATACCCCTAAGTTGGTCTTTTGCCTTTGTTCCCTATTGGATTTTCTCATCTCTTTCTAGCACTCCTTTTCTACCCGTGTTACCATCTTCTTATTCAGTGGCTTTCTTCATGTGCCTGTCTTGTCTCTTTCTGTCCCTATGTGTGTTTCATTTGTTTGCTATCACGTCCCTAGCCCATGGTCCCTCTGTTTCTCCCTGTCATTGACAAAGTAGCCAAGAGTATGATCCACTAGTGCTAGACTGTTTGGATTCTGATTCTAGTTGTGCTGTTGAATTGCTGTGCCTCAGTGTCCTCATGTGTAAAACAGGGCTGATAACAGTATCTGCTTCCGTGTTACCAAGAGCATTAAATGAACTAACACATATGTACTTGTAGAACCATGCCTCAGACATAACAAATGCTCAAAAATATTAGCTTCTAAAAATAAAGAAGGACCCATTGTATAGTACAGGGAACTATATTAAACATCTTGTAATAATCTATAATGGAAAATAATCTGAAAAAATAAATCTCAATCATTTGCTGTATACCTGAAACACTGTAAATCAACTATACTTCAATTAAAAAATACATTAGCTTCTATATCATCCATCAACCTCTTCCTCTTCCTCAGCATCTCCATTTCTGTCTTTTGTCCCTCTAATCCCAGTCATTCTCTATCTACTTGGCTGTTATCTCTGTGTCTCTGTCTGTTCTCATGTGTTATATATAACTGCTTTTCTAACCTCAGTCTGTTTCTGTCCCCACCTCTCTCTCCCTACATTCCAGCCTCATTTCTGTCAGTCCCTCTTTTTTCCACACTACTCATTCTGTCTACCTATACATGTCTCTGTCCCCAACCTTTTTTTAAATTTATCTATCTGCTCCTACCATGCAGGCCCTATTTCTTGGTCTCTGAATCTTTGTCTTTATCTCTTGTTCTCATGTGTCTATCTCCCTGTTACTACGTCTACCTTTATCTATTTCCTTAAAAAATCTTATTCTTTCTCCTCATCTCCCTGTGTCTTCTTCTGGTCTCCCTGGAAAATTTAGATCAGGATTGGTCTGGTAGATAATGTGAAGCTATAAAAGGGTTTAGGAGGAAGAAGTAGGCCTGGCAAGAGGTGAGTGGCAGGGTGTGGAATTTCATGGCTCTGCCAAATCCTCCTGAAAGACATGGCCTCTGAGGTCAAGGTTAGCATAAACCCCCTCAACTCAGCCTCTTTAAGAAAGACAAAGAAGGCTGCAGTTATTGGGAGGACCAGGAAGGGGTATTTTTCTGAGTGAAATTCCATCCGGAAGCTGGAATCCAGAGCATTTCCTGTTGTAATGTTTCTTCCAGACTTGGAGAGTCTGAACTTGCCACGTAGCATGTGCACGCCATACATATATTTCTACAGTAAAACAGAGATGCGTACAGAATCCCCTGTCCCTAGAGATGCAGACACGTGCAGAGACATAAAGATACACATAGAATCACGAACCCTAATAGTTGCAGATACTGTGAGACATGGAAAAGCACACAGAATGAATTACCAGCTGGCAAAGACGCAGACGTACACAAGGACATTGAGAGACCCAAGGAAATATCCCATCACAGCTCAGGGACCTGTGCAAACAGATGCTGAAAAATAACTACACAGAAAAATTGTTTGAAAAATTGTTCTTTTTCAGTCCAACATTTTTATATAAACATAAACACACTAGACTATTATGTATAAACACACACCTTTATAGAAGTGTACACATTCATATATAATCACAAATATCCAAAGTAACAGAGAATCAGACATAGCCATTGCTTTGCTGAAAATGCAGAGGTAGCCAAACTTCCTCTGGCCCCCAAATGAAAGACATGCTGCTCCTCTTGTACCCTCCTCTCTGTGAAAGCACTTCCAGGTACTCAAGCCAGAAACTGGACTGTTAGGAACTAGACCAAAACAATTGGAAAAGATCTAGGTAAAATTTTTGCCTAGAAAAATATAAAATGATAGAAATGGCACAGGAAATAGAGAACTTGAATAGATCACTAAAGTATTAATGAAATTGAAATGGTAAGCAAGGACCTTCCTTCCTCCCACATCCAGGTCCAGACAGGTTTATAGGTATAGAATGCTGGACTCTCAAGAGGTACTTTTCTTCTTATACAAGTTCTTGAGAAAATAGAAAATGAAAGCTCACTTTATTTGTCTAGTACAATTTTGAACTATTGATTTTAAAACCAGATAAGGACAGGAGTTCCCTGGTGGACTAGCAGTTAAGGATCTGGTGTTGTCACTGCTGTGGCTTGGGTTCAGTCCCTGACCTGGGAATTTCCACATGCTGTAGGCATGGCAAAAACAAACAAACAAACAAAAAACCCAGACAAGTACAATATAAGAAAATTACATGCTCATTTCACTTGTGAATCCAGCTACACAAATCTTAAATAAAAATTAGCCATTTGAATCCAACAATATATTAAAAAATGCACCACAATCAAATGAAGTTTGTTCCAAGAATGCATTCAACCTCAGAAAATCTATCATTGTAATTTACCAAGTGAATAGACCAAAGGAGAATAATCACATGATTAACTCAATGTAGAAAAAGTGGGAGTTTCTGTCATGGCACAGGGGAAATGAATCTGACTAGGAACCATGAGGTTGCAGGTTCAATCCCTGCCCTCACTCAGTGGGTTAAGGATTTGGCGTTGCCGTGAGCTATGGTGTAGGTTGCAGATGTGGCTCGGATCTGGCATTGCTGTGGCTGTGGTGTAGGCTGGCAGCTACAGCTTCAATTAGACCCCTAGCCTGGGAACCTCCATATGCTGTAGTTGTGGCCCTAAAAAGACATACACACACACACACACACAAAAAGACAAAAAAATGTTGAAAAAGTATGTTACATGCCTAGTTATGATGAAAACTTAGCAAACTAGGAATGGAAGGCAAATTTCTTAACTTGGTGTAGGTTACACAGCAAAACCTTATAGCATATTTTGTAGTAAATGGAGAAACTTAAAATTCATTTCTTTGAAGACTGAAAATAAGACTAGATGCTTACTCTTTCTTACCAGCTACTGTCTAAAATAAAACTGGAAGTCCTAGAGTTTCCTGGTGGCTCAGCAGGTTAAAGATGTTGTCATTGCTGTGGCACAGGTTCATCCCTGGCCAGGGAACTTTTGCCTGCTGTGGGGCATGGCCAAACAAACAAAAAGAGCTGGAAGTCTTGTTTAATACTATAAACAGAGAAAAAGAAATGAGAGGTGTAAGGTTTCGAAGAGAAGAGATAAAACCAACATTCGGAGTTCCCGCTGTGGCACAGCAGAAATGAATCTGACTAATATTCATGAGGATGTGGGTTTGATCCCTGACCTCACTCAGTGGGTAGAGGATCTGGCGTTGCCATGAGTTGTGCTGTAGGTCACAGATGTGGCTCGGATCCTGTGTTGTTGTGGCTGTGGTGTAGGCTGGCAGCTGTAGTTCTGATTCAACCTGTAGCCTGGGAACTTCCATATGCCATGGATGTAGGCCTAAAAAGCACACACACACATACACACACAAAAACCCCCAAAAACAAAAAAAACCCCAACAGATTCAACTGATATACTATTAGAATTAAACGGAGTTCAGCACAAAGTCAACTTATAAAAATCAATAACATTTCTTTATATTAGCAATAAACAACTGGAAAAAATGTAACAAAAAATAAGACACCCCAAATTAATCACTAGACCCAAATATAAACTTTTCTAAATGTAAAGATAACTAAAAAAACCAGACTACATAGTAAAATGCTCTTAATATATAAACACATAGCTAAAAAAGAAAATAAAACTTAAAATAATGTGAGAATATTAACACCAAACATCCACAGCTCATAGCAACACCGGATCCTTAACCCAATGAGTGAGGCCAGGGATCTAACCCACGACCTCATGGTCTGAATCATTAACCACCAAACCATGATGAGAACTCCTTAGATCACCCGTTTAAAGACAAACATTTTTCCATTGGATCACTGAGCAAAAACCAACTACTGTATTCAAGAGAGTCAATTAAAACAAGAGTTCCTGTTGTGGCGCAGCGGAAACGAATCCGACCAGGAATCATGAGGTTGCGGGTTTGATCTCTGGCCTCATTCAGTGGGTTAAGGATCCGGTGTTGCTGTGAGCTGTGGTGTAGGTTGCAGACACGGCTTGGATCCTGTGCTGCTGTGGCTGTGGCATAGGCCAGAGGCTACAGCTCCTATTTGACCCCTAGTCTGGGAAACTCCAAGTGCTGTGGGTGTGGCCCTAAAAAGACAAAAACAAACAAACAAAAAACAACAAAAAACAAACACACACACACACAAAAACCAAGTTGATTCAGAAAGTTTAAGAAATACAAGAAGGGCAAAGATATATCAGTCAAATGCAAATGAAGAAAGCAGGTGTTGCAATCTTATTTATCAGGCATGTTAGAACTCAGAATGAAAAGCATTAATTGACTGTCAAGGTCATGAAAAAGAGAGACTGAGGAACTGTCACAGATTGGAGGAGATATGACTAAATGCAATGTGGGATCCTGGGTTGGAGGTTGGAACAGAAAAAAGATACTAGTGAAATCTGGTGAAATCTGAATAAAGTCAAGAGTTTAGTTATAGCAATGTACCAATGCTAATCTCTTATGTTTTGAAAAATGTAGTCATATAAGATAGTAACATGTGGGCCAACTAGATGAAGGGTATATGTAAATTCTGCACTATTTTAGCAACTGTTCTGTAAAACTAAAATTATTCCAAAATAAAAAGTGTATTACAGGGAATTCCCTTGTGGTGCAGTGGGTTAAGTGTCCAGTGTTGTCATTGCAGCAGCCCAGGTCACTGCTGTGGTTTGATCATTGGCCCAGGAAATTCCACATGCCACTCGTGCAGCCAAAACAAACACAAAAGCAGATCCTTAACCTGCTGAGCCACCAGGGAACTCCTAAAGTTATTTTTATATCAAATAATATAGCAACTTTCACAAAGCTGAAATGTTAAGAGATATAAAGAAAACACACTAAAAACAGGAGAAATTTAGCTCACCTTTCTCATTCCAGGACAGATCAAATGAACAACAAAAACCCAGTAAGAATATAAAAAACCTAAATAACAAAATCAATATTAGGGCAAGAAGAAAATCTCAATAAATTCCAAAAGGCAGAACTAATACTGACAATGTTCTCTGATCACAAGTGGATAAAACTAGAAATCAGTGTGAAAAAGATCTTCCGTCTGAGTATGTAAAAGCAGATCTTTGTCAAACAACTCTTGGGTCAAAGGGGAAACTCAAACCAAAATTGTTGAACTTCCAGACAATTATGATAATGAAAACATCCCATTTCAGAATCTATGGAGATAGATAAAACAGCAGAGAAAACTTCATAGCAAAATACTTATATTAAAAACAAGGGAGGGGAGTTCCCCTTGTGGCACAGAGGAAACAAATCCAACTAGGAACCATGAGGTTATGAGTTCGATCCCTTGCCTCGATTGGCGGGTTAAGGATCTGACGTTGCCGTGAGCTGTGGTGTAGGTCGCAGACACAGCTAGGATGTGGCATACATGCTGTGGCTATGGTGTAGGCCAGCAGCTGTAGCTCCGATTTGACCCCTAGCCTGGAACCTCCATATGCTGTGGGTGCAGCCCTAAAAAGAAAAATAAAATAAAATAAAAACAAGGGAGGGAGTTCCCATTGTGGCTCGGCAGGTTAAGAACCCAATATAGTATCCATGAAGATGTGGGTTTGATCCCTGGCCTCGCTCAGTGGGTTAAGTATCCAGCGTTGGTGCAAGCTGCAGCATAGGTTGCAGATGAGGCTCGGATCCAGTGTTTGAGCCCTAGCATGGCAACTTCCCCTATGCCACAGGGCAGCCATAAAATGAAAAAAAAAATCAAAGGAAATATTAAATGAATAAGTGCCCAATTCAGAAAGTTAGGGAAGGAGAAACAAATTTTAAGGGGGAAAGAAGGAAAGAATTAAAGAGAATAGTTCAAATGAAGGAGTTAGAAACCAGGCAACAGTAGAACTAAAAAATAAATACAACCAATTCTGTGAAAAATATATAAGCCATTAATAATAATAAAGAAAAGGAGGGGTTCCAGTCGTGCTCAGTGGATATGAATCTGATGAGTATCCATGAGGACTCAGGTTCGATCCCTGGCCTTGCTCAGTGGGTCAAGGATCTGGCATTGCCATAAGCTGCAGTGTAGCTCACAGACATGGCTCGGATCCAGCGTTGCTGTGGCTGTGGTGTAGGCAGGTGGCTACAGCTCCAATTTGACCCCTAGCCTGGGAACCTCCATATGCCTCATTTGTGGCCCCAAAAAGACACACACACACACACACACACACACACACACACACACACACACACACACACACACACAAGAAATGGCGAAAGCACAAATATACGAACCAGGGAATGAAAAGATATACATAACTATAGTAAGAAGACATTTTAAACATTATAAAAAAACTTCCTCATACAACTCTATGCAAATCATTTTAAAACATCCTGGTAAAATATAATTTACCAAACTCTAAAAGTCCAGGAGTTCCCTTTGTGGCTCAGTGGTTAACAAATCCGACTAGGAACCATGAAGTTGCGGGTTCGATCCCTGGCCTTGCTCAGTGGGTTAAGGATCTGGTGTTGCCGGGAGCTGTAGTGTAGGTTGCAGATGCGGCTTGGATCCCATGTTGCTGTGGCTCTGGAGCAGGCCGGTGGTTATAGCTCTGATTAGACCCCTAGCCTGGGAACCTCCATGTGCTGTAGGTGCGGCCCTAAAAAAAAAAAAAAAAAAAAAAAAAAAAAAAAAAAAAAGTCCATATAGACCTATTTCCATGGAAGAAACAGAGAACTACTTTCCTTCCAAAGCAATAGGCCATGATGCTTTCACAGGTGAGGGCTACTAATACTGAAAAGCAGAACATCTGAATGCTATTTTTATTTTCTCGAGCTTAGCTAAAGGAACACTTTCACATTCTTTTTGTGAAGTACATATAATACTGATACCAGGATATAACAAAGATTCCACAAGAAAAAGAAAATGTGGGAAAATAAAAAAAATCAAGGAAAAAAAAAAGAAGAAAAAGAAAATGATATAGAGTGATCTTCACTCATGAATATCAATGCAAAATCCTAAATAAAATGTTAGCAAACAGAAGCCATGACTATGTGGAGTTTATTCCAGAAATGCAAGAGCCATCAAATATTAGGACATCCATGCATACAATCTAACATATTGACGCTGCAGAGAAAAATCATATCATTTTCAGTGATGCCAAAAAGTTATTTGACAAAATTCAATACCCATTCTTTATAACAAATATTCAATAGAAGAGGAACATATGGTTTCTTCCTTGATATAATTATGTGTATCTCCCCAAATCCAGAAATCCACACTTCATTTAACCAGGAAACAGCATTTATATGCTAAAATCACAAACCAGGTAAGGTGTCTATTCTCTCCACTACAAGTTAACATAATATTGGAGATAGCAAAAACACTGTGATCAGAAAAGAGAAAGAAATTCGAAATTACAATTACAATTGAGGAGGTAAAGCTTTCATTAGTCTATAGCTAGAAAACCTGAGTAAACCAATAGAAAAGGTCTAATCTCTCTAATTATGTAACAAGCTTGCAGTAATCAAGAACCCAACAGAAAAAAAAGTGTATATAGACAACTCAAAGAAAAAGACAAAAATGACCCTTAAACATATGAAGATACTCAATCTCACCCATTGTAAGAGACAGGTAAATGAAAACTACAGTGAGATACCATTTCTCACCTATCACATCAAAAGTCCAAAAGTCTTTAACAATACACCTTCTGAGTGAGGTTGTGGTAAAACATATAAACTCATACATGGGTGATAAGTGCAAAATGGTACACCTATGGAGGGGATTTTGGCAACATCTACCAAAGTTACAAATGTGATTCTCAGAATTTATCCTATAGCAATATCTGCATATATATAAAATATCTATTCATTATGGCACCATTTGTAATTCTAAAGTCCTGAAAACACCCTGAACATCAATAGGGTACTGCAGTCATTAAACTATTGTACATCCACATAACATAACAGTTTGAGGAAGTACTCTATGTGTTTCTATACAATGACTTCCTATGTACTGGAAACTTTCTAACGCTCTGATATGGAAGGACCTGCAAAAAAAAGCAACACGTATAATTGTATGTAGAGTTTGTCATCTTTTGTGTAAGAGGGAGATGGAATATGATATATCCTTATACTTGTTTGTACCTGCATAAAGAAACACTGGAGGAAGTTCCCATTGTGGCGTAGTGGAAACAAATCTGACTAGGAACCATAAGGTTGCGGGTTTGATCCCTGGCCTCGCACATTGGGTTAAGGATCTGGCGTTACCGTGAGCTGTAGTGTAGGTCACAGTCATGGCTCGGATCCTGAATTGCTATGGTTGTGGCGCAGGCCAGCAGCTGTAGCTCCAATTGGACCCCTAGCCTGGGAAACTCCATATGCCGCAGAGGCGACCCTAAAAAGAAAAAAAAAAAAAAACCAGAAACACTGGAAAAATAAAAAATAAATGACTAAAACCGGTAACTGTGGGGAGTGTATACAGTGGCAACTGGGTAGAATGGACAAGGATAAGTGACAATTCTCAAAGTATAATTTTTATATAGTTTTGATATTCAAAATATGTACATATTATCTTTAAAAATTTTTTTCTCAGTTTTTTTTTTTTTTTTTTGTTCACACCCACAGCATGCAGAAGTTCTAGGACCAGGGATCAAACCCACGCCACGGCAGTGACAATGCAGGTTCCTTAACCTGCTGCACCACCAGGGAACTCCTGTATATGTTTTATCTATTCAAAAAGAAATAAAAATATTCACAATGTAACAAAAACTATAAAGCCACTAGGAATTAAATTAGTAAAAACACACAACAATTCTAAAGACAAAACTTTAAACTCTTAATAAAGAACACAGATAGAGGGTGAACTGAACAAATTAGGAGATATTCCAAGCTCCTGGATGCGACAAGTTAATATTTTGAGGGTGTCAACTCCCCTAAATTAATCTATAATTTCAGTACAATCCTAATCAAAATTACAGTTGGGCTTTTGAAGAGCTTGATAAACTCTTTTAAAATTTATGTGAAGGAGTTCCCGTCATGGCTCAGTGGTTACTGAATCTGACTAGGAACCATGAGGTTGCGGGTTTGATCCCTGGCCTCGCTCAGTGGGTTACAGATCTGGCATTGCCATGAGCTGTGGTGTAGGTCGCAGACGCAGCTTGGATCCCACATTGCTGTGACTCTGGCGTAGGCTGGCAGCTACAGCTTGGATTAGACCCCTAGCCTGGGAACCTCCATATGCCATGGGTGAGGCCCTAGAAAAGACAAAAAAAAAAAAAAAGACAAAGTTTATGTGAAGATATCACTAAGACAACCCAAAAGAAGACTACTAAAGAGGAGGGACTTGCCCTATCAGATTTAAGATATGTTACAAAATATTAAAAACAAGGTGGTATTAGTACGAGAACAGAAACAGACCTGTGTGTGTATGTTTCATCATAGATGACAAACGTGGCATGGCAAATGGATGAAAAAGGAAGGATTGTTTAGTATTAGATGGTGGGAAATGTGGCTCACCATGTGGAAAAAATAAATTTGCATCCTTACCTATCACCACATATGAGAGTGGATTCTAGATGAATTAAAGCCTGAAGGTGAAAGGTAAAAGTATAAAGTTAACAGTAAAATATCTTTGTGACCTACAAGGAGGGAACTACTTTTTAAATTATCATCCCCAAACCAAAAACCATAAAACAAAAATGTGATGCATTTGATTACATTAAATTAACACTTCTGTTCAAAGATGGCTATCATGGGCAAAGTTACAACAGGGAGAGAATATTTGCAATGTCTGAGACTGACAGAGGACTAATAGCTAGACTATATAATGAACTCTAGCAGATCAACAGGAAAGATAGGGACCCTGACAGAAAAAATGGGCCATCTACACAAGCAGGCAATTTACAGAAGACGTATTTATCACACATACAAAGAGATGCTCAAAAATTAATTAGTAATCAGAGAAATATAAACTAAAAACAAAGTAATCTATTATTCTACATCTACAGGCCAGCAAAAACTATGGAGCTAGAAAATGTCAAGTGTCTGAAGATGTAGGAATCCAGGAATCTTTGTGCACTAATGGTAAAATTGGACTGGTATAACCATCCCAGAGAACCATTTAGCAGTACTGGCATTCTTAGTCACACTTTATGATGTAATCATTCTGTTCCTGGGTATATGTTTCAAAAGAAATTCTCATATAGGCCAACGAGGAGACATGCACAAGGATGTTTATCACAGTATTATTTGTGGTATCATGGAGCTAGAGGCAATCCTATCCATCATTGGGGGAATATTCACGGAAAATGTAGTGAAGGCACACTGTGGTTTGCATGAGCAGTTAAAAGCAATGGATTTTAAAAAAGTAAGAAATGGAGTAAGATACCATTTATATAAAACAAAAATGCAAAAACATTCTCCATAGTGGGACAACCTAGTATTATGTGCTTCTTGAGGAGATAACAATATGAACTAAATGATATCCCCTATGTACTGTTATTGCTGTAATTATTTAACCTGAATCTAATCATGTGGAAAGAGCAGATGAATCCAAACATTCTACAGGAAACTGGCCTGGACTCTTCAAAAGGATCAGTGTAATATCAAATATACAAAAAATATAGAGGTACCATTCTAGATTAAAAGAGGTTAAAGTACCACAACAACTAAACATAATGCACAAACCTTGGTTAAATACTGAGATCCAAAAATAAGAGCAGGTCTAAGAACATTTTGGGCCCAAGTGGAAAATTTGAATATAGGGTATCTTTTATGCTCTTATTGAATTAGTAAGGAACTTCCATATCCCTCAGGTGAGGCCATAAAAAAAAAGAAAAAAAAAAAAAGAATGAAATAATGCCATTTGTAGCAACATGGATGGACCTGAGATTATCACACTAAGTGAACTAAGCCAGTCAGAGAAGACAAACATCATATGATATAACTTATATGTGGAATCTAGAAAAAGGATACAAATGCCCGTATTTGCAGAACAGAAACAGACTCACAGACTTTGAAAATCTTATGGCTACCAAAGGGGACAGATTGGGGAGGGGGAGAGGGATGAACTGGGGGTTTGGGATTGTCATATGCACCCTGAGGTATATAGAATGATTGGCCATCGAGGACCTGCTATTCAGCACAGAGAACTCCACCCAATATTCTGTGATAATCTATGTGGAAAAACAATCTGAAAGAGAATGGATGTGTGTACATGTATAACCGAATCACTTTGTGGTATAGCAGGAATTACCACAACCTTGTGAATCAACTATACTTCAATAAAGCTTTACAAAAAATTAGAGCAGGTCTAAGAACATTTTGGGCCCAACTGGAAAATCTGAACACAGGGTATCTTTCATGGTATTATTGAATTAGTAAGTTTTCTCAGGTGTGTATAATGGTATTGTGGTTATGTAGGAGAATGTCCTTATTCTAGCACATAAATTTCGAGGGGCAAGGTGTTATACTGCCTGCAAGAAGATGTATACATATACACACAAAGAGAAGTAGAACAAATTTGGCAAAATATTAAGGGTATATGGGCTTTCATTGACCTATTTCAATTTTTCTGAATTTTGAAAAATTGAAAATTAAAAAATTAGAGGAACATACACATGTAAAGGAGCAATGCATATTTTGTAAGAACATATATAAACAAAAAGATATGCATAAAACATTTTTAGAATGGTTGCCTAAAGGAGGGAAATCAGAGTGGGAAGTAAAGATAAAAGAAAATTTAAAAAACAAAAACCTCACCCTAAAATAATACATAGTCAATGACTACATGGAGAACACACAAAAGCACAATGAAGAAAACTAAATTCTTTGATAATTTCATTTTCTCTGTCAGTAGCTCTCAAAATGTGGTACCTGGACTTGCAGCAGCAGTAGCAGCAGAAGCTTCATCATCATCACTTCGGGACTTGTTAGAAATGCAAATTCCTATACATACACAATGAACTACTACTCAGCCATAAAAAGGAACAAAAATAATACCTTTTTCAGCAACATGGATGGAACTAGAGACTCTCGTACGAAGTAAATTAGGTCAGAAAGAGAAAGACAAATACCACAGAATATCACATATCTGGAATCTAATATGTGGCACAAATGAACTTTTCCACAGAAAAGAAACTCATGGATTTGGAGAATAGACTTGTGGCTGCCAAGGGGGGCAGGGGAGGGAGGGGGATGGACTGGGAGTCTGGGGTTAATAGATGTAAACTATTGCATTTGGAGTGGGTAAGCAATGAGATCATGTTGTACAACAAAGGGAACCATATCCAGTCACCTGTGACGGAACATGATGGAGGATAATTGAGAGAAAGAATGTATATATATATACAGATACACATTCTGGGTCACTTTGCTGTACCGTAGAAATTGACAGCACACTGTAAATCAACTATAATGTAAAAAAAGAAAATTAAAAAAAAACCCGAAATGCAAATTCCTGGACTCTACTACAGAAACATGATTCTGGGCATGGGGCCCAGCCAATGGTGTTTTAACAAGCCCTCCCAGTGATTCTGAAGCTGATACATGCACATCTCTATAGAACTGCTGGGTCCCAGGGCCATCTTCAACTATTCTGATTACTTCCTCATTGTTTTCCTAAGTAGTAATACCAATTTTCATTCCTATCAAGGATTTCATTACAATTTTCTCCCTTATAGTTTGTGCATTTGGGACTTTTAAGAGTCCTTCCAGGAGTTCCCACTGTGGCTCAGTGGTTAACAAATCTGACTAGGGGAGTTCCCGTCGTGGCGCAGTGGTTAACGAATCCGACTAGGAACCATGAGGTTGCAGGTTCGATCCCTGGCCTTGCTCAGTGGGTTAAGGATCCGGCGTTGCCGTGAGCTGTGGTGTAGGTCACAGACGCGGCTTGGATCCCGCGTTGCTGTAGCTCTGGTGTAGGCTGGCAGCTGCAGCTCCGATTCGACTCCTAGCCTGGGAACCTCCATATGCCGCGGGAGTGGCCCTAGAAAAGGCAAAAAGACAAAACAAAACAAAACAAAACTGACTAGGAACCACGAGGTTTCGGGTTTGACCCCTGGCCTTGCTCAGTGGGTCAGGTAACTAGCGTTGCTGTGAGCTGTGGTGCAGGCCACAGATGCGGATCAGATCCCCCCTTGCTGTGTCTCTGGCATAGGCCGGCGGCTGCAGCTTGGATTAGACCCCTAGCCTGGGAACCTCCATATGCAGTGGGTGTGGCCCTAGAAAAGACAAAAAAAAAAAAAAAGTCCTTCCACAATCCTAGGTCATAAGACACTCTCTACCCTTTCATGTAAAAATAAACATGGATCCAGTTTTATTTTTCTCATTTTGGTAAGCCAAATTGCCCAACGTTATCTACTAAAATGTCCATTTCCCGTTGATTTGTAGTACAGGCCTGTAAACTTACCTATTTAATAAACATTTGCTTAAGTCTGCCGTGTACTAGTCTTGTGCTGGGTCCTGCAGAGGGCTCAAATATATATTATATATTTATGGTTCCTATTCTCATGGAGTTCACTCAAATATATATTACATATATATATGGTTCCCATTCTCACGGAGTTCACTCTCCTGTGGAGGTACAGACACATAAACGATTACAATACTAAGTGATAAATGTAACAAGGTGCTCTGAGTTTCTAATTCAGCTGGGAAAGTTCACAGAACTGAATAGTTAGGTCTTAAAGAAAACGGAAGAATTTGCTAATGCAGGGGGTAAGGTGAAGGCGGCCAGGGCTGGCTTCGGGTCCACAGGAGTTGTGTTTCTCAGGGGTAAGGGGTTAGAAGAATTCCATGGATGTAGGGGCAGTGATTCCTGTGTATGTAAGGGATAGGAGTAGGCAGAGGGAGCCATTTTCTGCCTGGATATGCTAGAGGTTGAGGAACATATCCTTGGGATAGGGCTCAGCCTCATCCCAGAGTTTAGGCTGAGGAAGAGGACGGGCTGGAATTAAATTATCAGGAAGAAGACATTTTCAGACTAATATTTACTGTTTTTAGGGGGAGACCTTATTCGCCAGCCAGGTCTGGAGCTCCCTGAGATGGCTTCTGAAGAAACCCTTACTTGCCCCTACTCCAGAGATATAAATCCAGCTTCTCCTGCAGAGGCTGCTCTGAGGCCTAAGGGAAGGAGGGAGGAGGGGAAGAAGGCAAAAGAGTGGGAGAGGCTTCCAGCTGTTTGGTTCCTGTGTCTGGCCGTGGATCTACTGCAGAAAGAGCTGGGAGTGGCTTCTTCAAGCTTTGTCTGGGACCCTGCAAGCCGGAAGGGTTTCTGGGAGCAGCTAACCCAGTCACTTCAGGTGGGAATACTCAGCAAAACATGTGATCCAGGCGGCCATTTTCTCACACCCTGCCAGTCGCCATCTTCCACTGTAGACAAAGGCACCGACCCCCCACCCTTGTCTGATGCGGTCCTGGCGATCACTTGGTTACTAAGATTCGAGAACACACATATTTAAGCCCAGACACAGGCCCGCAGACAAGACTTGGCTTATAAGTAGCTTATATGGCCACACAAGCCAACCGCCGCTTCCCTCTCCCGCCTGCCGGCCTCCCCACTCAGCTATTTCCTTACCTAACCAGGCGGCCGGGAGGTGGGGCTAGTGCGGCCGCGCAGAAGGGATGGGCGTGCGCCAGCCGTCAATCCGAAGCCCCACCCCCGGAGGCGCTGGGCGGAAGGAGTCTGCGCCGCGAGGCTGGGATCCGGAAGTCGGAGCCTCGCGGCAGCAGCGCAGCTTCTGGCCCGTCAGGGTTGCGCTGTCTTCTCCACTCGGATCTCCGCCGGAAGCGGAGGTAAGAGACGACTCTCTTTTTTTCGTGGGGAGTGCTCTCCCAGCCAGCTGCGCAGAAAGGATCATCTATTTGGGGTGCAAGCAAAGGTGCCCTCTGCTCTTTAATAGAGAGGTAAAGAGTGGCGTTCCTTCCAGGGTAGAAGGGCCCAGATGAGGGACAGGGATTGCTCCGCACGTGGACAGGCGCCCAAATGCATTCTTGCGGGGTAGGGGGCATCGACCCACTCCACCTAGACAAGTGTAGACCCCTGGACACACTGTATGGAGAGTTACAGACCCCGCTTGTGTGGAGTACCCGCCTCATTTTTAGAATACTGAGGCTCCATTCCCCACTCTCCCTGTGTAGACAGGCGTGGATACCATAAAGGTGTGGCGATGTCAGCCCCATTCGTATAGAGAGACACATTTCCCTCCTCATGAGGGTGAAAGACGCAGATTTATACCGGCGCTGAGGCACACAGATTCACCTCTGCGCACCTTCCCTTAGGACCGAAGTTCTGATTTATTTACTCGCACCCTCGCCCGACCACCAGCTCAGAAACTTTTAATATACAGAGGAGTGAGCCTCCTTTCCTTACCGTCGAAACCTAGAGACCTCCCTGCCTCGCCTCCGTGTAACTAATTGACTAATGCCCCGCCCCTGCTCCTGCAGAGGTGGTAGACCACCGCTCCCTATGTGGTTGGAGGCACAAGCCTCCGTCCACGGAGAACTATGTAGATTTACCCCTCCTAGGTTGGAATGAGACCCCGTTGTGGAAAATCAGACCTGACCACCCTCCCCAGGCTCTGGCTTACTAAATTTGTAAAGGCTTGACCCACCAAAAATGCCCCGCAGCAAACAGCAACAGATCTTAACCCACGAAGGGACAGTCAGAACTGCTTCTCCTGGGGCCTCCAGAATAGAGGGGCTCAGATTTGATCTTTTTAGGTAGACACAGATCATCCCTCCTCTCCCCCTTTCCCCAAGGATTTAGCATCACCAGCTGTGGAAAAGGGAATAGAAAGGTATAGCCTTGCAATGTTGAGAGGCAGTGACATCATTGATCACCCCACAGTGTGTGCATATATGGACACCCTCCTTTATCCAAGGTAGAGGAGCTCAGATCTTTTTCTCTCTAGCCAGAAAAAACAAACAGGACTCCCTGCTCCCCTAGTGTAAGGGCCATTCCACTGAATTTATAGCTGTATTCCCCCTTCCCACATGGAGAGAACCAGAGGTCCTATTTCTTTCAATATTAGCACACTGCTGACTTCAGCCCACATGCAAGATAAGCAGATTGTGCTCATCCCATCTCCATGGAAGAGTCTGGAATAGCCCACTGCAGGCAGAGTGCAAACCCCATTCATAGAAGTTTGCATAATTGCCCTTTTGTTAGTATGGCACTAATGTCACCTTGTAGTGGAGCTAGGTATAATCAGTCCCATCCCATGGCCCTCCCCAAGGTAAAGAGACTCAGAACTCCCTCTCATTTCCCTGCCACACAGAACTTCTCTCCCATGCAGCAGAGATGCACACAGCCATTGTGGCAGATTCTCCATTTCCTCTGTATCCTGGAATAGAGTGACAAAAGGCATCCTGTTCCCTTCCCCCCAGTCGCCAAGGAACAGACCTCACCTATACATGCAGATGCAGTTTTTTCCCTCTCTCCCCCAAGATTTTGCATGGGCCTCAGTCCACATAGGCATAGATAAAAAGCCCTATTCGGAGGTTCCTTTTCCCCAGGGTAGATTCCTGAGATACGTCTTTCTTCCCCACTTCCAGGGTAGATGAGACTAGAACCCTCTATTTGGGGAAGAGAGATACTGTTAATACCCTGTGTAGGAATAGCTTGTCCTTGCATATCCCTCTTCTCTTAGAGTAGAAGGGTTTAGTGCTAGTCCTTTCCTTATCTGGAGTATATAACCCTATAGGGTAGAGAATTGAGGATCAAGGATCCCATCCGCTGCATTGAGGCACTGACTCCACCCAGGTAGAGAGGTTTAGTCCTAGCCTTTCTTTGAGTAGTGTGATTGTACTCAGTCATAACAGGCACCAGCTCCAGTACAGCCCCTTCTCCCAATTCCTGTAATTGTTAGTGTTTCCTTATTATGTTCTTTAACATTTTATTTTGCCTTCAGGGGGCTCAGGAGGGGGCTTGTAGCTTTGTGGTTCCCCTCTCTGTCTTCAAATTGGTTCTCCTTCCATTTTGACAGGAAACAAAAGCCTGGAGATTTGAATCTACCTGCTTTCAAGCTAGTCATCATGATGAAACTTAGGCACAGTGAGTTTCTTTTAACCACTTCTTCCCAATCCCAAACCTAAATGAATATTCATAGTATTTCATGGCCGCTTTTAAAAATTCCCTAGTATGGGAGCTCATGTTGTGGCTCAGTGGGTTAAGGACCCAGTCTTATCTCTGTGAGGATTCAGGTTCCATCCCTCGCCTCGCTCAGGCGGTTAAGAATCCTGCGTTGCCGAAAGCTGCAGCGTAGGTCACAGGTACAGCTCATATCCGGTGTTGCCGTGCCTGTGGCATAGGCTGGCAGCTACAGCTCAGATTTGACCCCTGGCCTGGCAACTTCCATATACTGCAGGTGCAGCCATAAAAAGAAAAAAAAAATAAAATGAAAATCACCCAGTATGTACCAGCTCATTCAGTCTGTCTTTTACATATGGTATTATTGTTGTCTTCCAACTTCCTTCTGAGGTAGTGCTCCCCTTATCCTCCATACCCATTTTATAGATAAGGAAACTGAGGCTCAGCAAAGTTAAGTGACTTGATCAAGAGACTGCAGGTGAATAGCAGTAAATACCATAGCACACTGCCTATAACCTTAACACAACCTAGCATTTTTCTTTATTTTTCTTATATTTTCTTTATAAGTTGGTATCATAACTTGTACCAATGGTTAAGAGCATGGGCTCTGGAGCCAGACTGAGTTTGAATCTCACCTCTTCCATTTACTAGTTGTGAGACCTTGGGCAAGTTGCTTAACTTCAGCAGTCTCCTTAAATAAAAAACGGGGGAATGGGGGGGGGTAATAATAGTGACTACTTAATGATGTATTAGTGTTTGCCTGACAGTGTTATTATGAGGACTTAATGACCTAAAATAGGTAGTATAGTTAGAATAGTGCCTGGCACATTATGAGCATTCTGTAAGTACTGGCTTAAAAGATTCAGCCTTTATTTCGCTTTGGAATTTAGTCCCTCAGAGGATGCATACACTGTCCTGTCACTAAATTATTGTCTGACCTCTCTTGAGCTTTGGGTTTTTCTTACCTATAAAACAGACAGTGTGGACAAATTGCTGTTCTTTCTACCCTCTGCCCTCAAGATTCTTTTCCTTTCCTTCTCATTCTTTTTTTTTTTTTTTTGTCTTTTTAGGGCCACACCCTTAGCATATGGAGGTTCCCAGGCTAGGGGTCTAATTGGAGCTACAGCTGCCGGCCTATGCCACAGCTGCAACACCAGATCTGAGCCTCGTCTGAGACCTACACCACAGCTCACGGCAATGCCGGATCCTTAACCCACTGAGCGAGGCCAGGGATTGAATTGGCAACCTCGTGGTTCCTAGTTGGATTCGTTTCCACTGCGCCATGACAGGAACTCCTCCTTCTAATTTTTTAACTGGATAACTCTTGCTTATTTTTCAGTTTTCAACTTATACATCGCTCATCCTGTGAATCCTTTCTGTTAACCTCTTCCCTTAGTTTCCACTTGTCTGTGCACTCACAGGAACTGGGACTATTGACACTGTATGCTTGGGTCTGTCTCTTCACTACTCTGTTAACTTCTCACTCACGTCTGGTTCATCTTCGTGTCCAAAGGACCCAGGCATAGCTGTTTGCCAGGCACTAGAATGTCTCAGTTAGTAGTGCTAACTCAAATCCCCCTCCTCCCACCACAATGCTTACAGCCTAGAGGGAGAAGACATGTGATACATGGACTCTTCCTTATAAGAGGGGAGGCAAGGACAATAGGGCAGTTCTGGTTCTGTGCTTCCCGGCCTTTCTCCTGCATAGTCTAAACAGAAAATGATAACATTTAGATATCACACTGGGTAGACTGGATGAGAATTTTGTAACCCAGTGGCTTTGCCTATGTAGGGCCCTGTGGAAAAAAAATTCATTTATTTTAATCAAAAATTTCATCAAGAATCTGACTGATTATGTCAATACCAAAGCAAAAAATCATTTTTTAAGCAACACAAGAAAAGTAACCAAAATTAGTTTTACTCTATTTAAGAACATCAAATACCAGATAATAATAGAATTACTGATAATGATGGAAAAGACAGTAATTAGCTGGTTAAATAGAGTATATGCATACAAAGAAACCCTGATAGTTAAAAAAAATGAGGAAATCTTATATAGAAAGACTGTATTGTATGGAAAAACTGTTAGATGAAGAGAAAAAAGCAAGTTGCTGGCAGGAGTACATAGTATATCAGCCTTCTTTGGCGGAAAGTGGGGGGAATTTGCATTTGCATAAAGAGACCGGAGGATGCACAATAAGCTAATAATGTGATCAGAGTTCAGAGTTCTCTTGTGACACAGTGGGTTAAGGATCCAGCGTTGCCACTGCAGCAGCTTGGGTCCATGCTGTGGTGAGGGTTTGATTCCTGGCCCTGGAACTTCTGCATATTGCAAGTTGGCCAAAAAATGAATAAATAGTAAAGTGGCTTCTTGTAGGGACTGCAGTAGCTAGGGACAAGTGTGGGAGGGTGACCTCAAAATACATGGTTTTAATCTGGAACCATATGACTGTATTACTTGTTAAAGAACAATCATATACACTATGTTAGTGTGAAAATGGTGAACATTAAATAGGAAAACTTTATATGCACCTACAAAACAAAGACTTCATTGGTAGATTGCAGCTAAACTATTGATCAGACTAACTAGCATGATTGCAGTGGAAGAATCGGGAGGTGCTGCATGGTGCAGCTGCCTACCCTGGGCTAGCGATACCTTGAACCCAAATGGTAATAATGATTAAGTCTGGGAAGGTTATTGACAAGCTCTCCAAAGTGTGTTCAAATACAGTTCCAACTGTTGTACATTTTTGAATGGTTATTTAAAAGGGGGGTGTAGGAGTTCCCTTGTGGCACTGTGGGTTAAGGATCTGGTGTCATTGCAGTGGCCTGGGTCACTGCTGTGGCAAGGGTTCAGTCCCTGCCCCTGGAACTTCCACATGCTGTGAGCGTGGCCGAAAGAAAGAAGGAAAGAAAGGAAACTTTCCAACTATTAAAAAAAAGGAGGGTGTGTTTTATCATTTAAAAGATTTATAACCATCAGTGCTTGATGGCACAAGTGTGTAATCCACTGTAGTGACAGATTATGGAATGTAAGCTGCTCAGGGAGGGAGATAGAGTGGGTATTGAATAAAGAAGAGAGTAACATCAGTGTTTCTGGAAGTCTCTAGGAATTTGAGTAGATGAACTTGAAGATAGTTGAGAGGGGTGTATGAGACTGCTTTCCGAAGTACAGGCAGTCACAGATGATGATCACAGATGTCACCGTGGCAGTGAGTAGGCAGGTGGCTGTATGGAAGGCGGTCCCTGGAGGTGAGGATGGTGAGGAAGTGACAAGTGACCAGGTGATTACTGATGTTTCCCAGGTTGAATATGGCAGGAGTTGGGTTGAAAGTAAAGCTGTGAGTCAGGTGCTTCAATAAATGAAGAAAAAGTGACTTGTAGGTGACAGGCGTAGCAGCAATCTCAAAAACAACAGGATTTCCCCCCCTCTATCCCTGCTGCCACACACACTTTTTTTTTTTTTTTTTTTGGGTCACTCTCGAGGCATGCAGAAGTTCCTGGGCTAGGGATTGAACCCACACCACAGCAATGACCTGAGCCACTGCGGTGACAACACCGGATCCTTAACCTGCTGAGCCAAACTAGAACTCCCCTCCTCTGCACGTTTTTAACAAGAAGGAGAAATTCATTTGGCAATGGTGAGTTGGGCCTCTTCCTACTGGCCCCAAGGTACTCATGTTCATATAAAACAGTAGCCACCTTTCCAGAGCCCTGCAGGTGAATCATTGTCCTTAGGGAAGAGCTAAGTCTCTATTAAAGCAAGAAGTTGGGAGATTGGGAGTATTTAGAGGATAGGAGGTAGAGTCAGTGCTAGGCTGGGTGTACAGGCATGTAGTGAGGTAAGAGTATAGGAGATGATAGGTGAATGGAGAGATCCATCTTTGAGTATTGATGTGACAGTTGGTGGATGAAGAAAATCCTTCAAGGTAGTTATTGAGCAAGAACAGGAACCTGGGTCTGGCTGGCTAAAAAATGGTAGCTTTTTTCTCTCTGAAGCTATTAAAAGAAACAATAACAAGGGGCTTCTGGGTGTTGCAGTGTAAGTGAGTGGTGACTGCATCACTACCTTCTTCCCCACTTCTCTCCCCTTCCTTTTCCTCTCTGAAGCAGATGTTTTTCCCCTAAGTGATGTATTTTCTTTCATCGAGTGCCTGTATTCAGTGCAGGCCCTCATTTTCCGGGGAAGTTAGGCAGATGGAAATTGTTGAGTAAAATGGCTAGACCTGGTTCATTCCAAACCTCACATTCTTTTCATTGCAGCATGAGTACTTTGGAATAAAAGGAGGCTTGGGATTTGATTTTTTTGTTGTTGTTGTTACAGGGAAATTCTACCCATTCACATTCATTATGATAACTAATATGTTTGGTTTAATCTCTACCATCTTATTTTTTTTTCTTTTTAAGGCCGCACCTGCAGCATGTGGAGGTTCCCAGGCTAGGAGTTGAATCGGAGCTCTAGCTGCTGGCCTGATCTGAGCTGCGCCTGCGACCTACACCACAGCTCACGGCAACGCCAGATCCCTAACCCATTGAGCGAGGCCAGGGATCAAACCTGCAACCTCATGGTTCCTACTCAGATTCGTTCCTGCTGCGCCACAACAGGAACTCCTCTACCATCTGATTTTATATTTCTTTTTTAAAAAATTAAAAAAAATTATTTTGTCTTTTTATGCTGCACCTGTGGCACATGGAGGTTCCCAGGCTAGGGGTCCAATCGGAGCTGTAGCTGCCCGCCTACGCCACAGCCACAGCACCACCAGATCCGAGCTGTCTGCGATCTACACCACAGCTCACAGCAACACTGGATCCTTAACCTACTGAGCAAGGCGAGGGATCGAACCCACAACCTCATGGTTCCTAGTTGGATTCATTTCCGCTGTGCCACGAAGGGAACTCCTGATTTTGTATTTCTTGTTTGTTTCTTCTTAGTCCCTTATTTATTTCATTTTAAAAAGCCAAACAAATTTTAGAAGAATTCCTTCACCTGTAATTATATAGGTAGTTACATTCATGTATATATGAAACATAACTAAGTTTCTCTATCCCTTTACCAAGAATAAATAATAACTACTTTTATTTTACTCTTCCAAAACGAGGCCTTTAGCATGGTTTTATGCTTTTGCTTTTCTAACCACAATTGCTTGATTCCTGGATTTTGTTGAATAATTTGATATTTCAGTTCTATTTCCTTATAATATGCTTCCTGGAATTTAAAAATACTTTCTTAGTATGTGTTATACTTCTTAGCCACACTACTAGCATTATCTTAATGGATTTCTTGCCTACCATTATTTGTTTCCTTTAGCTTGAAATCTTTTTGTTTTGGGGGTGGGGGACATCCATGGCATGTGGAAGTTCCTAGGCCAGGGATCAAATCTGAGCTGCAGCTATGACCTACCCCACAGCTGTGGCAGTGCCAGATCCTTAACCTGCTGTGCTGGGAAGGGGATAGAACTTGTGCCACCTCAGAGACAATGCCGGGTCCTTAACCAGCTGTGCCATAGCAGGAACTCCTTTTTTGTTAATCTTGATGCTCCATGAACCTTTCTAGTCTGAAGCTTCAAGCCTGTTTTCAACTTTGGAAACTTTTATCTATTATTTAAAAAAATAATTGCTTCTCCACTCATATCTTTTTCAGGATCTCCTTTTATTTAGATACTAGTTTTGCTGAGTCCATTCTCCATTTTCTCTTTTTACTCATAATTTCCATTTCTTTGGATTTTTGTTCTCTTTTGAGCAAGTTTTTCCGTGATCTTCTAGCTTATTAATTTGGTTGTTAGTGTTGGATCTTCTGTTTTTCACTATATCTATTGAATTTTTATTCAGTATCAAGTTTGGGGAATCTTTCTCACACAGTTCCTTTGAAGTATTTTCTTGAATCTACTTAAGAATTTGCAGTAGTATTTGAATGCTCTGTTTCCTACATTGACTCTACTTTGGTATGAATCGCCTGATGTGATTAGGGTGCCCTTTCTCTGTCTGGTAATCTCAAGCTGCTCCTGTATTTGTTTGTAGTATGTATCCCGAACTTCTAGGATAACCCCCCCCCCCCGTAGGAATTCCTTTAGCCCCTTTTTAAATGGTGAGAATTAAGGGAAGCCATACTTTCTGAGGGGCCAGCTGTGAAGGGGATGGCAGGTAGGACTTCTCATTGAAGAGGGGAGAGGCCTCTTAAGTGTCTGGGCTTCATTAGGGCATAGTTGTGGAAGGTGAGCTCTCTCCTCCTTGTATCAAAGGGAGGCTGCAGTTTAGCTGAGTCAGGCACGTTCCTTTGGAGGCAATGGCACGAGCAGGGTCAGCAGGAAGGGGCAATTCTCTCCCCCTGTGCTGAGGGCATGTAACCTGACTTAGCTTAGTAGGGACTCCAGATCACCTACTCATGCTGCCAGCCCCCCAACTCCAGCCTGGTGCCAAAATTGTTGAGCTGCCCCAGCTAGAGGTTGGGGAAGAGAGGAGTGAGAAGCACAGGTTCAGGTTGCTCTCTTCACAGATTCCCTTAAGAACTGCTTCACTTTGCACTGAATACCCGAAACATATCCAGTACCTCCTCTGAACACTGTTGCTGCCAGCTCCATATCTGTCTTGTGTGAGGCCTAGACAGACATAGTCTCCGAGGCTTCCTTAGGTTCCCAGTGTGGCGTGACCTAGATTAAGGTTTCAACAAATGTTGGATAGGTTGATGATTTTTTTTATTTGTTTGTTTTGTAGAAAATAAAAAGCCAGGTAAAGGTTCCAAAGGCTGCAAGAAGGTAAGTTGGTTCTACCCTCAGGTAAGGTATACTCTTTGGGGGTAAGGTCAGGAATAGGTTACTTGCCCTAGAAGAGCCCCACAAAGCCAGTAGGTGTTGAATGACTCCAGACAGAGCACCGCATTTGAATCAGCATAGCTGGCTTTCCCTCCCTCTCTGGGTGTCTTCAGCAGAGAATCAGCAGCATTTATTAAGTTCTTACCACAAACCATACACTGCTTTGTGCTTGGTTTACCTTGGTAAGGATGCCATTGTCCCATTTTTTTAGATGAAGAAACTGAACCTCAGTGAGAAAGTTCCTAAGTTCCAGGTAGCACAGCTAAGACTTGAGTCTGTCTTATTCCCAAGTCCCTATCGCTCATGAGGAGGAGGGAGGCTCAAATAGTTTTTGGCCCTAGCTCCTGGATCTCCTAGCTTAGAAAGTTGTATACAAGTAGGACTTGGCCTAGAGCAATAATTCTCAAATTTTAGCATGGTTAAAGTGCTCAAATTTTCACCAGCCCTCCAGAATCACCTGTAGGGTTGGTTAAAACACAGATTGCTGGGCTCTACCCCTGAATTTCTGATTCTGTAGGTCTGTCTTGGTATCTGATAATTGGTGTTTCTAACAAGTTACCAGGTAGTGCTACGACTGTTGTTCCTGGGGTGAACTTGGAGAACTACTTAGCATTCCCTTGGCCTTTACTTGGGAAATCTTTCTAGTTCCCACTGACCCCTACCACCTTTCTGGGGTCCTTCACTTAGTCCAAGCCTGGCTAGGGTAGGAAGGGTCTCTCTAGTCATATGGGCAGACCTCCGGTGACAGAGCTCTTTTTGTTTGCATCTCTCCTCCTTTGCCCCGCAACTACACTTCTGAGTAGCTTTAACACCACTCCCCCCATCCTGGGAAGGGTGATTTTCATGAGTTCATTGTTAGCTCTGTTCATTTTTTCCCCCTCGTATGTGGTGACCAGCCTGCAAAGCAGAATGGAAAGAAAGCAGCCTCCAAAGTGACCTCTGCTCCCCAGTTTGTTCACTCCAGTGATCATGCCAATCGAGAGGCTGAATTAAAGAAGAAGAGGGTAAGCCCTGGAGTTCTACTGCGGTGCAGCAGGTTAAGGATCTGGTGTTGTCACCACAGTGGCTCAGGTCACTGCTCTGGTGCTTGCTTGGCCAAAAAAAAAAAAAAAAAAAAAAAACCACCAACAAAAAAACCCCACAAAAGAGTGTAAGCCCTTTCTTTACCTTAGGGGAGAGAGAGGGTTTGGCTTGACTGCCAGGTCCACAGAGTAAGGCAAAGGTCAGGAATTCCCACTGTGGTATAGTGGGTTAATGATTCAGTTTATCTTTGCGGAGGTGCCAGTTCAATCCCTGGCCCAGTGCAGTGGGTTAAAGATCCAGCATATGCCAAGGGGGTGGCTGAAAAGGAAAAAAAAAAACCAAAAACAAAGAAAGGCAAAGGCCAGAATTGTTAGGGTTGTCAAGGCTTTTTGTAGAAGGGGGAAGAGAGGGCAATTGGCTTGATACTTGATTTGGCATCTCCATTTGCTCACCTCCCAACCTCCTAGCCCATTGCTGTCTGGTTTATGTTCTCACTGCACCCACTGCTGGAATGATCCCTGCTAACCTCACCAGCACATGCTCTGACATCCCTAATCTTATTCAGATTCTCAGCATTTGAGACCATGCTTTCTTTGAAACACTCTCACTTCAATTTTCCTATCATCTCACTCTCTGGGATGTCCTTCTTTCTCTTCTACAATCTCTTTTACTTCTCTTTAAATGATGGAGCATCCCATTTCCTTGTTTTCTTTTCCTCTCTGGTCTTAAGTGGTTTGCTCTGTCTAGAACATATTCTCTCTCGACTTCACATATCTTCTTTGTTTCTTTTTTTTCCTTTTCTTTTTTCTTTTTAGGGCCCCACCCACAGCCTATGGAAGTTCCTGGGCTAAGGGTTGAATCAGAGCTGCAGCTGCTGGCATACACCACAGCCAAAGAAATGTGGGGATCTGTGCCACGTCTATGACCCACACTGCAGCTTGAGGCAATGCTGGATCCTTATCCCACTGATCAAGGCCAGGGATCAAACCCACATCCTCATGGATACTAGTCAGGTTCTTAACCCACTGAGTCACAACGGGAATTCCCATCAGCTTCACATACCTTCCTTGGAATAGTCTCTGCCACACTTTCCCTTCCTTCATCTCTTTCTTTTTCTCAAACTCCTTATCTATTGCTGTCACATATGCCCAAAGTCTGTATCCCTGTTTCTCCACCTGTGTCGTATCACACTGTTTTCTTTCTCTGTCACCAGTACCCTGTTACTCTTGGTCTTCCATCCCTCCCTCAGGCTGCAGACCTAGTCAGCTACAGGTCTGATGTGTGTTCACTTGTTAGGTTGAGGAGATGAGGGAGAAGCAGCAGGCTGCCCGGGAGCAAGAGAGACACAGACGCAGGACCATCGAGAGCTACTGTCAGGATGTCCTGCGACGCCAAGAGGAGTTTGAGCGCAAGGTAAGAGTCTTTGCCTCTTGGTAGGACTGGTGTGGGTTTGTGCAAAAAGATCTTTTGCTATTGCTCTATGAAAGGGAAAAGGAAAGGGTGTGAGATTGTTAGAGGGAGAGTAGAGAATCAGTGCAGAGAAGATGGAAAACGGTGGGGACAGGGAGAAAAGGTGAGAAGGAGGTGAAGAGCCATTTTTAGCTTTTTCTGTGATCATACATCTCTGGATAGGTTAACTCTTCCAAGCTGGAACCAAAAGACTGGGGAGTGGGAGTGGGGAGGTGTTGGCCTAGGGAATAGTGGGACAGGAAGAGTAAGAATGTGAGGGGAGGAGTTCCCGTCATGGCGCAGTGGTTAACGAATCCGACTAGGAACCATGAGGTTGCGGGTTCGGTCCCTGCCCTTGCTCAGTGGGTTAACGATCCGGCGTTGCCGTGAGCTGTGGTGTAGGTTGCAGACGCGGCTCGGATCCCACATTGCTGTGGCTCTGGCGTAGGCCGGTGGCTACAGCTCCGATTCAACCCCTGGCCTGGGAACCTCCATATGCTGCGGGAGCGGCCCAAGAAATAGCAGCAACAACAACAACAACAACAAAAGACAAAAAAAAAAAAACAAAAAGAATGTGAGGGGAAAGTTGAGAGAGTAGTCATCTTCTTTCTAGGACTTCTTACTGCTTTACTGGCATATATTCTTGTCTCACAGAATATGCACTTTTTTTTGGGGGGGGGTCTTTTTAGGGCTGCAGGTTTTGGCATGTGGAAGTTCCGAGGCAGGGATCTAATTGGAGCTACAGCTGCAGGCCTAAGCCACAACCACAGCAAGGCCAGATCCCAGCAGCGTCTTCAACGTGCACCACAGCTCTCAGTAATGCTGGATCCTTAACCCAATGAGCAGGGCCAGGGATTGAACCCGTGTCCTCATGGATACTTGTCGGGTTTGTTACCGCTGAGCCACAATGGGAACTCCTCAAAGTCCCTTTTCTAATGTTAAGTACACATTTTGCTTTCTCCATCCCACGTTCTCCATAGATGGTTTTTCTTACTTACACCTCCCTCTTACACTCCTCCCTTACACACACAGGTGCACATTCAGGCCTCTAGCTGATGCTTGAACACACACTTACAAATAGGCACACGTGGTCCATGTGGATCTATGCTTTCTTCTTCTAGTTCCTGACTTTGTTGGCTGTTCAAAGCTATTCTTTAGTGAGATGGGACTCCCATGGCTCTCCCAGCCTGCCATGATTTCCATAGATGGCTCTCACCCTCTTTGCTCCCCTGCACCATTCTCTCTCTCTTTCTCTTTTTTCCTTTAGGAGGAAGTTTTGCAGGAGTTAAATATGTTTCCTCAACTGGATGATGAGGCCACAAGGAAGGCTTATTATAAGGAGTTCCGTAAGGTATGGGGGGTCCATTTCTTAAGGCTCCTTTAGGGAGGGCACCAATCCAGTCCCATCTCCTCTTCAAAAGATGGAGACATTTTCTTTCATGAGCCTATTGATTGCTACCCAGTTCTTTCCTTACCTTCATCTTCCATTTTTTGCCCTGCAGGTGGTGGAATACTCTGATGTAATTCTAGAAGTCCTGGATGCCAGAGACCCATTGGGCTGCCGCTGCTTCCAAATGGAGGAGGCTGTCCTGGGGGCAGAAGGCAACAAGAAGCTGGTCCTGGTCTTGAACAAGATTGGTGGGTGTTGGACGATTGGCTAAGACAGGGTAGGGGCCAGGCCTTCTTGAAAAATTAGCTCAGACCAGCCCCTGAGACCCAGCAACTCAATGGTATTTGTAACAGTTGTGCAAGGTAGGAATTCTTGTTCCAGTTTTTAAGGCCAGGCATTTGAGAGGTGAAGTCACTTGTCTAAACACACACACATGATATAGCAGAAGTTAGGGATGGAGTTAGAGCCTGTCTGCCTCTCAGTCCTTTGTTTTTGCCATTTTGAACTTTATCTGTGCTGACCAACCCTGGTGAGTTTCTGTCTCCTCCACAATGAAACCCAGATACTAGGACAGAAGAGCACACGGGCTTAGGAGTCACTCAAGTCTGGGTCTCATCTCAGTTGTGCTGTCTGTTTTTTCTGGGATCTTGAACAAGTTGTGTCACCTGAGAGCTTCTTTCTGTTCCTCTAGCTGTAAAATGGGCTCTGATCGTCCTAACCGCACAGGGTTGTTGTGAAAATTAATAGTAAAGTGCTTGGTACACACATGGCCAGTACTTCATAAATGGTAGCCCTTCTTGTCTTCTTCTCAAAGTTATCCTTGACATTTGGTACAACCTAGAATGATCCATGGAGGGGGATGGAGAGCATAGTCTTTGGGAGGTGTCTGGCACCCTGGACCTCCTGGCCTGGAAGGAAGGCATCTGGAATAGTTTATCCATTTTCCTTAAGGAAACAGAAGTCTCCTCAGGGAGGGCCAACTGGTCCCCTAGATTAGATTGTCCTTTTTTTTTTCTTTCTTTTTTGGCTGCCCTGAGGCATATGGAAGTTCCTGGGCCAGGGATCATATCCAAGCTGCAGTTGCGACCTATGCTGCAGCTGCGGCAACAGTGGATCCTTTAACCCACTGCGCTGGGCCGGGGATCAAACCTGCACAGCAGAAATTCCTAGACTGTCCTTTTAAACTATAACCTGGGGACTGGATGGAGACTGGCAGGGCCAGAGAGATATCTTTTGGTAGGAGGTGGGGTCAAGCCTTGGGTGTGGGTGTCTGCATCTCTGGAATGAGCCATCCAAGTGATGTTCTCCTTACCAGTCCTGTCTGTTCCTATTTTCCCCAGACCTGGTCCCCAAGGAGGTTGTGGAGAAGTGGCTGGATTACTTGAGGAATGAGCTGCCAACCGTGGCTTTCAAGGCCAGCACCCAGCATCAGGTCAAAAACCTGGTAAGCTGGGGCCAGGGGCATCTAGCCTTTTTCAGGGTAGCCTGGGGCTAAACTGATTTCTAATTATATCATTAACATAGTGTTTTCAATATACAATATTAAAGTATACAGAAATATTAGTTGCTTCTAGGGACAAAAACTAGGTCCTGGAGAGTATTTTTCAGTTTTGCACCAGGTGTAAAACTTATTGATTAGAAATTGACATGACATTGTAAATCAACTATAATAAATTAAAAAAAAACCTTACTGATTAAAAAAGGAAATAGGAAGGAGTTCTCTTGTGGCACAGTGGGTTAAGGATCCTGCATTGTCACTGGAGTAGCTTGGGTCACTGCTGTGGTGTGGGTTTGATCCCTGGCCCAGGAACTTCCACATGCTGCAGGCACAGCCGCTCCCCCACCAAAAAAAGTAGAAAAAATAAAAAACAATTACAGTTGACTCGAACTAAACGGAGATTAAGGGACATCCACCTTCTGCATCATCAGTGGAAAATCTGTGTATAAATTATAGTTGGTCCTCTGTATCTGTGGTTCTGCCACTACAGATTCAACCAACTGCAGACCATGTAGTACTAAGGTATATATTAGTGAAAAAAATTTATATTTAAGCCACCCTCCAAACCCATGTTACTCAAAAGTCAGCTGTATAGGTGAAACTTAAATATCCTTTCACCGGTACCCCTAATCCAGTCTCCTTTATCCACACCCAGAGGGAATTACCATTGTTAGTTTTGTGTGTATCCTTCCAGATGTTTTTCTGTGCCTTATATTACATGTGGAGATATGTGTGTGCGTGTGTGTAAAGAGAAAATAGTGTTTGGGGATATTATATATGTCATCCTGTGGTTTCTGTTTTTGTTTTTTTTTTTTCCTTGGAGGTCTTTCTATAGAGTTCTACCTTTCTGGCAGTAAATAAAATTTGTTTCCAATTTTTAAAAAATTATTATAACCAGTACTACAACACATACCCTTACACATGTCTTCTTGGCCAGTGGTCAAGTGTGTAGGTTGGGTACTGAGAGGTGGAGTGGCTGGGTCATAGGCTTTGTGCATTTTACAATTTTCCTAGACACTGACAAATCACTCCCTAACCACCCTGGTTCCTCCACCTGTCCCCACTAGTGGCTGTACTGATTTATCTTCCCGCTAATGGGGTAGATGAATGTGTGAGAGGACCTATTTCCCCTTCACCCTTGTTATCCGTCATTAAACATTTAAATCTTTGTTCATGTGGGAGAAACATATCTCTTTTATATATTTTTTGGCCTTTTTGATGGCAAAAATGTGAAGCATCCTTTTCTAATATTTTCTTTCATTTGTATTCCACTTTAAGGATATATCTCCTTAACCTCTTTCTTATTAATAGATAGGTAGGTCAATTCCTATTTTACAGCATCATGGTGGATAAGTAAGGACAGAGGAAGGGATGAAAGGGCATTCTGGGCAGGAATAAGGAGATGGAGGTTGAAATAGCCTTGTCCTGTGTGAGGAATCAAGGAATGATAGGCTTTATGTGGGTAGGCACTATCTCTTCCTTCCATAGAAGGAGGAGGAGGGAAGGGACTGTCTCCATTGTGCAGACGAGGTTCACTGAGGCCTAGAGAAGGGGGAGCAGGATGCCTGTGAGAGGCAGAACTCGGAACTCAAACTTGGCCTGTCTGAAAGCCAGGATACTATTCCTGCCCCTGCTGAGGGAGGCAAGGGACATGTGTGTCTAGGCAGAGGTAGAGACAGAAAAGACTAGAAGATGCAAAGTCAGTGGAAAAATAGGTTTTATGGAAGGAGGGAAATGGCAGGTGTTCGGGGCCTATGTGAGAAGCTCTCCGCTTCAGTCTGGTGGTCTTGGTGATCACAGGGAAGCTGTCCTGAAAGTTTCCCTGAGAAATGGGAATCTGGGCTCAGACCACATCTCCCACCTGATGCCTCTTCTGCAATATCCCTCATTTTCCAGAATCGCTGTAGTGTGCCAGTGGAGCAGGCCTCTGAGTCACTACTGAAAAGCAAAGCCTGCTTTGGAGCTGAAAACCTCATGAGGGTTCTGGGGAACTATTGTCGCCTTGGTGAAGTGCACACCCATATCCGTGTGGGTGTTGTGGGTAAGGCCTCGGGAGGTCATGGGGCCTAGGCTTCTTCCTTGTGCAGGGGTTTCACTGGGGGAAAGAATTCTGGAAACTTCATGTTACTTTTTAGCAGGGCAGGGGTTGGGGAGGAGCCATTCAGGAAGGGATTTGTGATTTGTAATTTGGATTGGTGAACCTAGGAAGGCATACTCAGAATCACCACCATGCTCTAAGTGTTAGAATCGTGGACCAAATGCAGGGGGCGGGGCTTGGAGTTGACACCATCTCATCCTGCCAGACCTGTGGGAGGGATGGGTGAACATTTCCCTTTCATAGATATGAACACTGGAGACTAGAGAAGGGAAAGGGACTTGTGGAGCTCCACCCTGACAAGGCAGAGCTGAGGCTCAAACCTGGGGCTGTCTGGAATCCAATGTACCAAAGGAAGGCTGGTTTGAAGGGAATAGGGAAATTGACAGAGGCAGAGATAGACCAGCAGGGAGAGGAAGTGAAGCCAAGAGAAAAAGACAGTGGAGAGAGAGGTGGATACTGAGCAAATGCATAGACACAGAAAAAGATCTGGGAAGCCAAATGGTGGGATTGGTGGAGAATAGAAAGGGAAGACAGATTTGAATGACAGAGGTACCCAGAGAGGGAGATTTGATTGAAAAGACATGTTCAGGGACCTGCAGATAGAGACATAAGAGGGCTAGAGACCCCCGCTATGTAAGTAGAGAGCCAGATGTGCATACCCAAGGAAAGAATGATAGAGCAAGCCATACACAGGGATAGAGAGAGATTCAGAGGGAGGTGCACATAGAAAAAGGCAGGAACAAAGATGCAGACACAAGGGGAATGCATACCCAAACCTATACACACATACAGATTCACCAACACATGTACAGATTGACAAGTGAGGAGACATGTCAGACCCAGAGGAAAATACATACAGACCAGTCCCATCCCACACACTCATCCAGCCTCTTCACCCCGCTTCCCCAAGCCAATAGAGCCATAGAGGGATACATGTGCCCAGATACACTTGACTGACTTTCAGACAGTCACACACCCAGAATCACAGAGAACGATACAGGTCTATGATGAGAGAGATACATATGTATATATAGAGAAATAGAGACAGGATTAGGGAGGCACGGGCAGGAAAAGAGATGAAGTGAAACACGTACACAGGGGCGTACACACAGAGAGAAAAAACAGACTGAGCTGAGAGGGAATTACAAAGAGGCAGAATTGGTAGAGTGGGGAGAACTGGAGAGAAAGGGCAATAGCCAGAAGGAGAGATAGTGAGATAAACTGGCAGAGAAAGAAGTGCTGAGATACACAGAGAAAGAAAGATATGTTAGAGAAAAAGGTGAAATGAGAAAGACAGAAATGGGAAAAGTTTAGAATGAAAACAACCAAGAGACACAAGAAATGTACAGAAACTTCCCCCAACACAGGCACATTTGTGAGAGAGTGGTACATGTGTAAGTTCTAACACACAGCGAAAGAAAATGGTGGGAATGGGAAACCCAGTGAGGAGGAAACAGACAAGGACATCCGTAGAGTGAGAAGTGCTTATAGATGCCCAGAGAAACACACACCACAGGCAGAAAGCTGCTCAGAGATTGACATCTGGAGATGAGCCCCCTCCCCTGTGCCAGGTGAATTACAACACCAGGACAGATAGTTCTATTTCATGCCACTTCCCAAGGTCCACCCTCCATTGGATTGTGTCACAGAGGCCTTGCATAGAGCATTGTTCCTAGCTTGGTTGTAGGTAGGAGTGAGTGCACATCTAGAGAGAGGGACATGTCTAGCCAGTGTACTCACATATGGAGGAAAGAGATAGAAATGTCATGGTGGGGCTTGGTCAGGGCCTGGGACAGGAAGGCAGGAGGCCAGCCAGATTCTGTGTTTGGCTTCCCTGTGGCCTGGCCTCCCACACACAGGCTGTCCCAAGTATTCCTGAGGGCCCTTCCTGCCCTGAGCCATCTGCTGCTCCTTTGTAGGCCTTCCCAATGTTGGGAAGAGCAGCCTGATCAATAGCCTGAAGCGCAGCCGGGCGTGCAGTGTGGGAGCCGTTCCTGGGGTCACCAAGTAAGCACCTGCCTGCTCCTTCACTTCACAGCTCCTTGACCCTGCCATTCCCCCAACTCCCACACCTTCAACCCCTGTCCCTTACCTTGGACCAGCCTCTGACCTTTCCGTGGGTGCGGGAGTCTCGCTAATAGCTCTCATTTACCTGGCACACTTGGGGTGTGGGCTGGTCACCCAGCTGGGTACTTCCTCCCTTAGCTCCTGGAAGCCTCCCAACAACCATGCCTAATTGGGCTCTGATGAGCAGCTCTGCTTTCTAGATGAAGCAACTGAGGCTCAAAGAGTCAGAAGCTTGCCTATGGTCCTGTAGCTCAGTCCCCAGTGGTGGAGGCTAGACTACAGTCAGACCCTACATCTCTCCACATTCATCTGTGTGTCATCCATCTGCCCCTCACCTCTCCTCCCAACTGGGTGCTTGGGGCCTAGAGGATGCCAGACACATCCTCTGCTCCCCACCACCCTGCGATCTCTCTTATCTCCCCTACCCCCTACCTGCCTGCTCAGGTTCATGCAGGAGGTTTACCTAGATAAGTTCATCAGGCTGCTGGATGCCCCAGGCATCGTCCCAGGACCCAACTCAGAGGTTGGCACTATCCTGCGCAACTGTATCCAGGTGCAGAAGCTGGCAGACCCCGTGACCCCGGTGGAGACCATCCTGCAGCGCTGCAACCAGGAGGAGGTACATAGGACTCTTGCTCATGTCCTACCCTGCTTCAAGGGCCCTTCCTTTTTCTTCATGATTTCTCTTCTTCCTCTTCACCAGATTTCCAGCTATTACGGTGTCTCCGGGTTCCAGACCACTGAACACTTTCTGACTGCAGTGGCCCACCGCTTGGGGAAGAAGAAGAAGGGGGGCATATACAGTCAGGAGCAGGCAGCCAAAGCTGTCCTGGCTGACTGGGTGAGGTGAGGAAGGGGCTAGGGGTAAGGGTGAGGCATGCTGGGAGTCAGGCTCCACATAGGGCCTCATCTGTGTTCATTGCAGTGGCGGGGTAGCCGGACTTCCTGGGTCCTGGGACAGGGAAGGCCAAGGCACCAGGTCACGTCCTGCTTAGCAGTTTATTTATGCCCAGTGATTTTCTCGCAACTCAGCCTCTTGTTCAGAAGCTACTGTCTGGGTTTTCTAGTTGACCCTTAGTTTCTGACTTGGGAATTCATTTTCTCTTTGGTCATTTCCTTTTTTTTTGGTTTTTTAGGGCTGCACCTGTGGCACATGGAAGTTCCCAGGCTAGGGGTTGAATCAGAGCTATAGCTACTGGCCTACACTGCAGCCTCAGCAACGCAGGATCTGAGCTACGCTTGCAACCTACACCACAGTTCACAGCAATGCTGGATCCCTGACCTACTGAGCGAGGCCAGGGATTGAACCTGCAACCTTATGGATACTAGTCAGATTCATGTCTGCTGTGCCGCTTTGGGAACTCCCTGGTCATTTGCTCTCTTAATGACATCACCACCAATTTCTTCCCACCTCCCAATGCAGTGGGAAGATCAGCTTCTACACACTCCCACCCTCCACCCACACTCTGCCTACCCATCTCAGCGCTGAGATTGTTAAGGAGATGACTGAGGTCTTCGACATTGAGGATACCGAGCAGGCCAATGAGGACACCATGGAATGTAAGTGTGGACAGGTGAACTGGCCTGCCAAATGCCTGGTCCTACTCTAGTGGAGCCACACAGACCTGACAACAAATCCCACATTTAAAAAAAGTTATAATGATTTTAATTTTTTCCATTAGAGCTGGTCAGATCCCACATTTGACCTCCCCCTGCTGTGGCCCTACTCTGTCTCAGGGGAAATTGATTAACCAGTCTTTTTTTTTTTTTTTTTGTCTTTTTGCTATTTCTTGGGCTGCTCCCGCGGCATATGGAGTTTCCCAGGCTAGGGGTCTAATCGGAGCTGTAGCTGCCAGCCTATGCCAGAGCCACAGCAACGCGGGATCCGAGCCGCGTCTGCAACCTACACCACAGCTCATGGCAACGCCGGATCGTTAACCCACTGAGCAAGGCCAGGGATCGAACCTGCAACCTCATGGTTCCTAGTCGGATTCATTAACCACTGTGCCACGACGGGAACTCCTGATTAACCAGTCTTAAACTTAATGTCTTTTTTCACAGGGGTAGAGAATTGTAATCTGGGTCATGGGGGTGGGAGTACCGGCTGGATGTGGGCTCTTGGTGGATAGGAAAAAAAATCAACAAAGTATCTGGAGTGGGGTGAGGCGCTTTGGAAGTGCGAGGTTCCTTTCCCATCTCTTGAGATCTGGAATGGACTGAGAGTCTCCTCTCAAAAACCCCTTCTCTCATGTTGCCCCAGGCTGTGCTGCAGCCATTGTGTATCCATTCCTAGATTTTTATTTCTACCCCCATTGGCAGCTGAGGCATCTAAAACACAGAAGGGTGATATTTGCTGAATAGTGCATTGTCAGTGGCAGGCAGAGGTGGCATTCAAACTACTTCTTTTGCTCTGTTGTTGAAGACTCTCCCAGCTCAGAGTAGCTACGTGGTTAAAAGAATGCACTGCCTGGATTCAAATTTGAGTTTTTTGGCTAGGTGGTGCTGTGCAAATTCCTTAACCTCCCCATGTCCCATAACATCATCTGTAAAATGGGGACAGTAGTACCCACCTGATAAGATAGTTGTGAAGACTTATTTAATATATAAGATACTTAAAGTGCCTGGCATGTGGTTATTTGATGGAGTACAAAGGTGAGACTTTGAGAAACTCCTGTAGGAAGTTTGATCTCTTTGGGTGCTCTACTATTTGCACCTCTGGTTGATAACTTTTCTTCTCTCTACTCCGCCCAAGAAAAGTGCTTGGTGCTCTCTGGGCCTGTCTGGACGCTGGGGGGGGCAGTGGAGAAAGCCTTGGCTAGCCTGGCTTTTTCTCTTGAGGGCCAATAATTTTTCTTCTCTTGGCCTTTTCATGTGACGAATGAGGACAAGAGGCTTGCCTGCTTCAGAGTATCTTCCCCATGTGGCTTTGGGCAAGTCAGCCCTCTTTCTGAACTTTATTTTTCTATCAAGTGGGAAGTTGGGTGGAATTGGAGGGACAGGTGGGGCTCTGGCACTCAAAGTGCACTTTGGCAAAAGACTGAAGTCCTGAATATTGAGAATAGGGAGAGGTTAGTGGTGAGAGTTTCCTAGTTGCCCTAGTGTTGGATCTTGAAGAGTGATGAGAGATTAGAGGCTCAAGGAAGGGGATGGAGGCCAAGTTTAGAAGAGGTATGAGGGTCATGTGGGCCTAGGGCAATGCGCACATTTGTGGTTTGCAGTGGAGGCCGGCTCTAGGCATGGCACCAGAGCGTTAGGGAGAGAGGCCTGGTCTTAGAGAGGGAATCCCAGTAGCTGCCATTTACGGAGTAGTGTCTCAGGCCAGTGCATTTCAGGCATCCTCTGCTGAGACTCACAGGACCCCTATGTCATAGGGCTTGTGGCATTCTCATTTGCCAGATGAGGAAGCTGAGGAAGACCAGCTCCCAGCAGGCGAGCACCCTACTGCAAAACCCACACCTTTAATCCTTTGTCATGTGGGCTCCCAGCAGGAATAACGGAGCCTTCCCTCTGGACTCCCCTGGGCAGCGTCCGCATATCCTTCCCACTGAGGCCTGACCAGAGGTCTGGGAGCAGGGAAGAGCCAGGGGCCTGACAGTGATATTGTTTGTGTTAAAGGCTTGGCCACTGGAGAATCTGATGAGCTGTTGGGTGACATGGACCCGCTTGAAATGGAGATCAAATGGCTCCATTCTCCAATGGTGAAAATAGCAGATGCCATGGAAAATAAAACCACCGTGTATAAGGTACCTGTTCTCTCTCTTTTTTTTTTTTTTTTTCATAGCAACCTTATCCTCTGCCCAGGGCTCTGGGAAATGCTCAGTCCCTTCTGGCTGGCTCTCACAAGGTCTGCTTATAATGCTTGGAGATGTGGGTCATAAAATTCACTTCTGGTGGGCTCCTGGGTGCTTGGCAGGTGCCTTATTTGCCAACCAGTGACAGGTCCAAGGAGGAGGCATACTCTTAAGCAGCTTTCCCAGTCCAGCTCTAGCGCAGAGAACAGGATCCCCATTAATCCACCCAGTTGTTCAAGTTACAAACTTGGGCATCCCTGAATCTTCCTTCTAACTAGTATTTTGGATCTTATACACAGTCAGTCACCAAGCCCTGTGGCTTTTTCCTCCTAAATCTCAAGAGATGCTTTTGGCTTCTTTCTATCCCTGTAACACTAACCTAAGCTTATATTCATCTCTCACCTGGTTTGTAGTGGCCCAATCTGACCATGTCACTTGCCCTTTCATGGCCCCCCAACACCTGCTGGATCAAGTTGATGTTCAATGCTATGACTCTTGGGAGGCTTTTTCAACCTCTTTTTCTGCCAGTACCCCCATCTTTGTCTTTCAGGAGGTCACAGTTTAGTGGTTTCAGCCATAGACATCTACACTGTGATTGATGAGAGACACATAGGCTGGAATTGGGGGCAGAGGTTGGGAAAGCATGGGTCTAAGGGCCCTAACCTATACTACTCATGGGTCAACGAATTCTTCCTGGGGGCCTTGGTGCTTCTGCCACCTTTTGAAGTCTAAGGAAATCTCTGGGCAATGGGGGCAGCAGCCTGTTGGCAGGGGCTCATCCTGGGCGCATGCCAAGACACAAAAGGGTAAGTAAGAGCAGGGTATTTTGGGAAAATCACTAGTGGTCTGAAGTGGCTGGAGTGGGGGTGGAGGCAGGGAAAGATGAATCTGGTGTCAGAGGACAAAAGGCTTTGAGTTTGACTTTAGATGGTGGGTGATAGGTAAACACTGAAAAATGGATCATTTTGAGGGACAGGAAAAGAATTTAAAAATTTTTTCCTATTTTGTTTATTTATAATTTTTTTTTTGTCTTTTTGTCCTCCTAGGGCCACTTCTGTGGCATATGGAGGTTCCCAGGCTAGGGGTCAAATCGGAGCTACAGCTGCCAGCCTACACCACAGCCACAGCAACGAGGGATCCAAGTCACGTCTGCGACCTACACCACAGCTCATGGCAACGCCAGATCCTTAACCCACTGAGCAAGCCCAGGGATCGAACCCGCAACCTCACGGTTCCTAGTCGGATTCGTTAACCACTGAGCCCCGATGGGCACTTATTTACAGTATTTTTTGACTGGGTACATGGTATAAATTTGAAAAGGTAAAGAGTGTGTACAGTGAAAAGCAAATCTCTTGCTTTTCTCTCCTAGCTACCTTGCTCCCTTCTTGGAGGTGGTCACTATTAGCAGGCCTGAGTATCCTTTCAGAGCTTTTCCATCTTTACACACAAACACACACACAACACACACACAAACACACACAAGCAGATAATAGATCAATTTTAATTCAAGTAGTTGCATGCTGTTTGTATTGTTCAGCACATTGCTTATTTCATGTACAGATTCATTTTGCAGATTGTTTCATGTGATTACTTGAAGAGCTGTCCTTCGTTTTTGATGGCCACATAGTGTCTGGGTGGGTTTTGTGATTTTTTTTTTTTTTTGGGCTGTGCCTATGGCATGTAGAAATTTCCAGACTAAGGATCAAACCCACACCATAGCAGCAATCCAAGCTGCTGCAGTGACAATACCAGATATCCTTAACCCACTGCACCACAGGAGAACTCCTAGAAGGGAAGCGACAAGGTCAAGTGTTTGTTATTAGAACTATTACTCTGGGAGTTCCCTAGCAGCCTAGCTGTTAAGAATCCAGTTTTTTCACTGCTGTGGCTCAGGTCACTGCTAAGGTGTGGATTTGATCCCTGGCCTGGGAACTTCTGCATGCCTTGGACTCAGAAAAAGAAAAAAAAAAAAGCTATCACTCTGGTGGCTGCAGTAAATACCAAGTCAGAAAGAAAGGAGCCAGAGTGGAATTAGGGAGTCCAGAAAGGAAACTACTACCTGTATTCTGTAAGAGATGATGAGGCCTGCACTGGGGCATTGGTAGGAATCACACCATTTCCATCTTCATAGTTTTGAAAGTTCCCCCAGTGTTTGTAGGAAAATCAGTTTAAAGTTATGTGTTTAATGGAGTTCCCTGGTGGTTCAGTGGGTTAAGGATCTGGTGTCACTGCAGTAGCTCGGGTTGCTGCCGTGGCATGGTTTCAGTCTCCGGCCTGGGAATTTTCCTATGCTGTGGGCATAACCAAAAAAGTTTAAGAAATTAAAGTTATGTGTTTAAGGATTATCCCCTGATATTTCTCACTGAGCCCATTAGCCCTAGAACAAACATATCATTTTCTCTCAGGGACCAGTAGTAGTTCCCTACTCTGTACTACAAGTTCCAGACTCAGGTTCAGGGCCCTGAGTAGGGCCACTCCATCGCACAACTCTGGGAAGTACCATTTAGATATGCTATATTGTGAATGGTGCTCCAGGGTTGTACAGTGTGGTAGCCTTGCCTTTTCCCCGCTCTAGTGTAGCAGATAGTCATACATACAGAATCCTGACTGCTTGAGTTCTAATTTATTCCACTGCTTACTTGCTGTGTGACCTTAGGTACCTCATTTGTCAGAGCATTGTTGCAAGGATTGAATGAGTTAATACATTATGTGTGTGTGAATACATGTATACATATACACAAGCATGTATATGTATGTGCTTGGAAGGGTACCTGGCACATAGCTTTCTGTCAATATTACCATTTACTGCCCACATGTACCTTCTATTCCAGCCAAATAGATACCTTTTTGGGTGCCCAGGTATGCTCTGTGCTTTTCCAGTGTTTAGTCAGGAGTGACCCATCAGCAGAAGTATGTTGACCACCACCACCCCCTCAGCCTCTGTCACTCGTGCTGCATTTCTTTGGTGGGGACTTAGCACATTCTAACTTGTGGTGTGGTTGGTTTTTTCCTCTTTAGTCTGGTAGCTTCCTGAAAATGGAACTGCATCCAACTCATTTCTCCAGCATTTCCCCATTATAGAGCTGGGCATAAAATAGGTGTCAGAACATTTGATAAATTGAGTAAGACTTTGAAGGGTCACTTTGAGCAGAGAATCATTTTAATACCAATTGTCGTTGTCAAGTAATTCTACTTTTTCATTTTATTCTTTTTTATTTTATTTTTTTAAGGCTGCACACATAGCATATGGAGGTTCGCAGGCTAGGAGCTGCAGCTGCCAGCCTACTCCACAGCCACAGAAACATCAGATCTGAGCCAAATCTGTGACCTACACAATAGCTCACGGTAATGCTGGATTCTTAACCCACTGAATGAGGCCAGGGATCGAACCTGCAACCTCATGGTTCCTAGTTGGATTCATTTCGACTGGGCCACGATGGGAACTCTTCATTTTATTCTTATAAAAGCCATGCAAGCTACCCATTTGTCCACTCCTATTTGTTAGACGAACAAATTGTGGCCCAGAGGATAAGTAAGCACCTGCTAGTCTGTGGTGGAGCTAGACTTGAAGCTTAGTCTTGCATGGCTCCAGGCTTCTGTTCTTATGCAAGCCTGTCCCTGCCTCCTTTGCAGAAGTCTTTGGAGGTACTCCAGGGCCCAGACCTCACTGTCGCCCTTTCTTTCCCCAGATTGGAGATCTCACTGGGTATTGTACCAATCCAAACCGTCATCAGATGGGGTGGGCTAAGCGCAATGTGGACCGACACCCCAGAAACAACAGCACAGTGGAAGTCTGCTCAGTGGACCGCCGCCCGATGCTACAGAGAATCATGGAGACAGACCCTCTGCAGCAGGGCCAGGCTCTGGCATCTGCCCTGAAGAATAAGAAGAAGATCCAGAAGCGTACAGGTGGGGGTCCCTGACCACCCCACTGTGCTCCAGAAAGGGCCCACCTAGAGCCTTATTTAGGGGCTTCTGAGTGAGCATTTCCATGTGTCCAACCCCAGGCTAGGGTTGGGGGCAGAAATGGGTTAGGAGGCTCTCCTGCTACCACAGTGGTTCTCAAACTTTAGCTCGTTTTAGAATTGCCTGGAGGGCTTATTGAAACACAGGTTTCTGGGACCTGCTTTCAGAGTTTCTGATTGAGTAGGTTGTCCATGGGGCCTGAGAATTTATGTTTCTAACTTGTTCCCCATTAGTGCTGATGTTGCTCCTCTGGGGACCACACTTGGAGGACCACTGGCCTAGTCTTATATATCAAATAGCCATTTATTTATCAGCTGCTTCTAATTCCTTTCATTCCCCCAGTCACCCAGGCCTCCCCCCAGAGGCAGCCATTTAATTTCTTGTATCTCATTCCTGAGGTAGGTGCACAGGCAAATATCGGTATGTTCTTCCTCTTTTTCTAGACAAATGGCTAGTCTCCTGAACGTACATTTTTGCCACATCATTTTTCCACTCAACATATATTATGGATAGTTATGCCTCAGTTCACAAAAGAACTTTCCCCTTTGTGTTAATGGTAGTGCGTTGTGTGGCTGGTCCATTTGGGTCACATGCTATATTAATTTTCACTAACTCATTGCAAAAGTCTTATTTGGTGAGGAAATTGTCACTGAAGACATAGCATGGTGAGGGAACCTAACCCAGCCTGGAGGTGGTGGTGGGGTTGAGGTGATAGAGAAGGCTTCCTGAAGGAGGTGATGTCTGAGGCAATCCTGAGGAACAGTAGGGTGTGGCTGGAGGATGGAGGTGAGCATTCAGGCTCAGATCAAAGCCCCTACTGCTATGCTGCCTCTTTCTTGTGAGAGATTTGAGGGTAATGGCAGGGTGCTAAGTTCAACATAGTGAAAGAAAATAGCTGTTTTGATACTAGGAAGGGATAAAAATACTGAAGCTTAGTAAGTCTGACACTCTGAGATTCAGGCTATGTTGGGGTGATCATTTCACAGGTAGATGAATGGGTCTACCTGCGAGGTTGAGCAGTGGCTGCCAGTAGGCCACCAGTTGTTTTGTTTAGTGTTGGAAGGTGATCAGTGAGCCAGTTTGGGAGTTTGATGCAGACCTAGGTAACCGTAGGCTAGCTCTTGTGGGCCTCCTGTTGGCAAGCCAATAACCAAGTAACTGACCGTTTTTTTCTACCTGCAGACAAACTCGCCAGCAAGCTGTCTGATTCCATGATGTCTGTCCTTGACCTCTCTGGCAATGCTGATGACAGTGCTTGTGACTGATCCACTGATCTCATCTCCCTCCCCTCCTCCAAGCACCAGATCCAGTGGGATGGGAAATAACAGATGAAATGAAATGGTTTGGTTCTCCCTGAAGCACCTGCATATTAAAAGAACTCTCCCTGCTCTTTCCCTCTATTTTTTTTGAGGGGAAAAAAATAAACAAAACAGTCCCAAGTGTCTGATACTGGCAAACCCAATACTCTTTATTTAACCCCTACTCTGTTTGTAAGATAAATAAAATAATCAACAGATCACTTATGTGAACAGTTTATCTCCCACCATATAGGTTTTGCTGGTTGGAAGACTGATCCTTCACAAAACCCTCTTGGACAGCTAAAGATGCAGTTAGGGGCTAGGCTGCTTGTAGATTTAGGAGTTCCTGGGAGGGTGATGATTTCTTTACCAATCCACAGCAGAGCTCAGCAGCAAGACATTCCGCAACAGGTCTTCCCCCCACCCAAGTCCACAAATCCTTACCTGGGGGGCAGTGAGAGTAGGGGGAACAGTGATGAGCCTTCTGAGTCTATAAAGGTATAGGAATAGGATAGTGGAAAGAAGAGCACACACAAGCCTGGCTGGCACTGAGGTGTGGTCAGCATTGCCTTGTTCATGCAAAGAGAAAGCAAGGCACCTGTTGGCAGGTGTGTTGGGGGCAAAGCCTGCCTTGGGGACATTTCTGAACTGGCTGTGAGTTGGAGGAATCCCTTGAACTGAAGCACTCTGGCTGGGCCCTGCCTTTGTGTGATCATATCTCACCTAGCACCAGCATTTGAATTCCACGATTCAAAAGGTTCTGGTATTTATTCATCGACTGCATCCTAAAGAGAGCGACTACATCAGGGGTGTAGCAGCCAACTCCTTTTCTGGTGTCTAAAAGTCATTATACCACATAAAATATTAGCCACCTTTCTGAGGAAGCCCACCCCATCAGACAAGGCACAGGCAGTGTCAGGGATCCTCAGAAAGGGACTAGGGTAGATAACGGCACCAGTAACAAATCTTACTTTACCAGGGATTGTTTGAGTTACGACCAGGACCTCAGTTCCCAGCAGTCTTATCAGACTGGACATAATTTGAAGGGAGTGGGTATTAGATTACTTCAGACTTTGCCCTCCACCAAAAACTTGCACATCTTCGCCTTTGATGTGCAAGTTGGATCCACAGCCACATCTTAGCTTTGCCTCTTGCTGGCACCCCCTAATTTACCTATTCAAAGTTTAAGACTGAAACTATGTGACTGGCGAGCCCTTGGCTGCAGGATGATTGCCAGGGAATTGCAGACCCCTGCATTCTGGGGCAGCCAAAGACGAGAATTATGTGCTGCTTGAACACATACTGCACCAAGCCCTGGAAACCCGTTACCTCCTTTAAACCTTCAATACAGCTCTACCAGTAAGAGATTAGTCTTTCCTTATGAAAGATAAGTAGGCTCAAAGTTGTCGGGACGTATCCAAGACAACATATTAAGTGGTGGTGCCAGGATTAGAACCCAGGTGTGATTAAAAACATTGTGCAGGCCCTTTCTTTTGCATTGTACCACCTCCATGACATTGTTTAAGCATCTACCACATGTTAGCTTCTATTATCAAGTTCTTCAGATATATTCTCTTTTTTTTTTTTAAATTTTGAAGAAGAGGGTCTAAAATACTCTAAAATACCCTTGAATGGGGTCCAACTTATTTCACACTATTGTACCATCAAACTCTCCTGGTAGATAACAATGTACAATGAAAAATTGGATATCAGGACAGCTTAAGGCCATTTTATAACCAAATGGCAAAGAATTTTAAAAATTTATTTATTTATTTATTTAGTCTTTTTAGGGCTCTACCTGCAGCACATGGAAGTTCCCAGTCTAGGAGTTGAATCAGAGCTGCAGCTGCCAGCCTATGCCACAGCCATAGCAACACCAGATCTGAGCCGTGTCTGTGGCCTACACCTCAGCTCACAGCAATGCCGGATTCTTAATCCACTAAGTGGGGGCAGGGATTGAATCTGCATCCTCATGGGTATTAGTAGAGACAATGGGAACCCCCCCATTGTCAGTTTTTTGACATTAGCTATTCTAGTAGGATGTACTGGTATCTCATTGTAGTTTCTTTGTTGTTGTTCTTTATTTATTTTTTTGTCTTCTTGCCATTTCTAGGGCCGCTCCCGCGGCATATGGCGGTTCCCAGGCTAGGGGTCTAATCCGAGTTGTAGCCGCTGGTCTACACCAGAGCCACAGCAATGCCAGATCCGAGCCGCATCTGTGACCTACACCACAGCTCACAGCAACGCCGGATCCTTAACCCACTGAGCAAGGCCAGGAATTGAACCTGAAACCCCGTGGTTCTTAGTCGGATTCGTTAACCACTGTGCCACAACGGGAACTCCATTTTTTTTTTTTTTTGGAGTAGTGGCCTGGGGGCTAAAGAGTCAGGGGCAAGCCCCCTTTATCCAGTTATTTTATTGGGAGGGAGGGCACTGGGAAGAGGCCATCCACTCCCCAAAGCCCGGGCCAAAACAGACTGGTACAGTCTCTCCCAGACTGGCCCTTGCGTCACTGTCCATGGGCAACTCTTCTGCCTTGAATTCTCAGGATCTGTCAAGCAGATGTGTCCATCTCAGGGACCTCAGTGGATACTTCTGTGGGCACTGCCAGCCGCTGGGGAGGCACATAGGAACCCATACCCACTGCCTTCTCTGCCTCTTCCTGACTGTAGGGCTCCACGCTCAGCTGCTTCAACCTGGGAAAAAGAACAGGAACTGAGAACTGACCAGATTCGAGTCCTGCCTGCCGGACACCCATCCGTTAATTCTCTTCTTATACCTTCATACCTTTTCTTGTGGTCTTTGGATCGGAAGTGGGTCTTCAGGTTGGCAGAATCGATGAAGTATCTCCTGTAGGAATGGGGGGTAAGGAGAAGTGAGAAGGTGATGCCTCTCAGGTACTCCTATCTCCCTGACCCTAGCTCATTTCCCGATGCTAGGTTCCAGGCTTGAAGGGATGGGAGGCCAGCAGACCCATGAATCCCAGGAAAGAAGACCCTGCGTTCCCTAGGGCCCGGATCTCAACACCCCCAGCCCGAACGGCGGACCCTTCTCCTCCTCAGGCCGCACCCGGCCGGGACTCATGCGCAGGCCAGACAGCGATGCAGGCCGCCCCCTGGCAGGTCGAGGTCGGGCTAGCCGCCGGGGTCTGGTCGGGTCCTTGTGGCAACCTGGGGCCACAGCTCATGGTGAATCTCATTGAGGTCCGGCCGCCGCCGCTTCGCCTTCATCTGGCAGGCCAGGGAGTACACTCGGTGTGCGCTGGTCCGGCAAGACCCATTGCTGGTAACAGCGGGACCAACAGGCCTAGGGCCGAGTTGGGAGGACACGTGTGGGCGCTTCTGGACTGTGCCGTTATTTATTTTTTATTACTCAATGAATTTATTACATTTGTAGTTGTACAGTGTTCACCACAATCCAATTTAATAGGATTTCCATCCCACACCCCCAGTGCATCCCCCCACCCCCCCCAAACTCTCTCCTTTGGAAACCATAAGATTTTCAATATCTGTGAGTCAGCATATGTTCTGCAAAGAAGTTCATTCTGTCCTTTTTTTCAGATTCCACATGTCAATGAAAGTATTTGATGTTGGTGTCTCATTGTCTGACTGACTTCACTTAGCATGATAATTTCGAGGTCCATCCATGTTGCTAAAAATGCCGTTATTTCGTTCTGTTTAATGGCTGGGTAATATTCCATTGTGTATATGTATCACCTCTTCTTGATCCACTCCTCTGTCAATGGACATTAGGTTGTTTCCATGTCTTGGCTATTGCAAATAGTGCTGCAGTGAACATCGGGGTACATGTGTCTTTGCCAGTTATTGTTTTCTCTGGATAGATGCCCAGGAGTGGGATGGCTTGATCAAATGCTACTTCTGTTTTTAGTTTTCTGAGGAATCTCCATCCCGTTTTCCACAGTGGTTGCACCAATTTACAATCCCACCAACAGTGTACTGGGGTTCCTTTTCCTCCACACCCTCTCCAGCACTTATTGTTTGTAGACTTTTGGATGATGGCCATTCTGGCTGGTGTAAGGTGGAACCTCAGAGTGGTTTTGATTTGCATGTCTCTAATACTGAGTGATGTTGAACATCTTTTCATGTGTATTTTGGCCATCTGTATGTCTTCTTTGGAGAATTGTGTGTTTAGATCTTCTGGCCATTTTTTGATGGGGTTTTTTGTTTTTTTGGTATGTAGCTGCAGAAGGTGTTTCTAAATTTTGGAGATGAATCCCTTGTCAGTGGATTCACTTGCAAAGATTTTCTCCCATTCTGTGGGTTGTCTTTTCGTTTTGTTTAGGGTTTCCTTTGCTGTGCAGAAACTATGAAGTTTGATTAGGTCCCATTTGTTTATTTTTGTTTTTATCATCAATACTCTAAGAGGTGGACCTGAGAAGATGTTGCTGTCGTTTATGTCAGAGAGTGTTTGGCCTATGTTTTCCTCTAAGAGTTTTATACTGTCTGGTCTTATATCTAGGTCTTTAATCCATTTGGAGTTGATTTTTGTGGATGGTGCTAGGGAGTGTTCTAATTTCATTCTTTTCCATGTGGCTGTCCAGTTTTCCCAGCACCACTTATTGAACAGGCTGTCTTTTCTCCATTGTATCTTCTTGCCACCTTTGTCATAGATGAGTTGGCTATAGGTGTGTGGGTTGACTTCTGGGCTTTCTGTCCTGTTCCACGGATCTATATTTCTGTCTTTGTGCCAGTACCATATGGTTTTGACGATTGTTGCTTTGTAGTATAGTCTGAAGTCCGGGAGCCTGATTCCTCCAGCTCCATTTTTCTTTTTCAGGATGTCTTTGGCTATTCTGGGTCTTTTGTGCTTCCACACAACCTTGAAACTATTTTGTTTGAGTTCTGTGAAGAATGTCTGGGTAATTGGATAGGGATTGCATTGAATCTGTAGATTGCCTTGGGTAGTATATTCATGTTGATAATATTAACTCTTCCAATCCACAAGCATGATGTGTCTTTCCATCTATTTGTGTCATCTTTGATTTCTTTCATCAGTGTCTTATAGTTTTCAGAGTTCAGGTCTTTTGTCTCTTTAGGTAGGTTTACTCCTAGGTATTTTATTCTTTTGGATGCAATGGTAAATGGGATTGCTTCCCTAATTCATTTTTCTGCTCTTTCATTGTTAGTGTATGGAAATGCAGTTGGTTTCTGGGTATTAGTTTTGTATCCTGTGGCTTTGCTAAATTTGTGGATGACCTCTTAACAGTTTTCTGGTAGAGTCTTTAGGATTATCTAAACGTAGAATCATGTCATCTGCATATAGTGATAATTTTACTTCTTCCCTTCCAATCTGGATTCCTTTTATCTATTTTACTTCTCTGATTGCCATGGCTAGGACTTCCAAAACTATGTGGAAGGGTAGTGGCAAGAGCAGACATCCTTGTCTTGTTCCTGATCTCAGCAGGAATGCTTTCTGCTTTTCACCATTGAGAATGATGTTCGCTGTGGGTTTTTCATATATGGCCTTTATTATGTTGAGGTAGGTTCCATCTATGCCCACTTACGGAAGGGTTTTTATCAGAAATGGGTTTTGGACTTTGTCAAAGGCTTTTCCCACATCTCTTGGGAAGATCATGTGGTTTTTATTCTTCAGTTTGTTAATGTGGTGTATCACACTGATGGATTTGCAGATATTGAAGAACCCTTGCATCCCTGGGATAAATCCCACTTGATCCTGATGTACAATCCTTTTAATGGATTGTTGGATGTGGTTTGCTAGTATTTTGTTGAGGATTTTTGCATTGATGTTCATCAGTGAAATTGGCCTGTAGTTTCCTTTTGTTGTGGTATCTTTGTCTGGTTTTGGTATCAGGGTGATGGTGGCCTCATAGAATGAGATTGGGAATGTCCCTTCCTCTGCAATTTTTTGAAATAGTTTCAGAAGGAGAGGTATTATCTCTTTTCTAAATGTTTGATGGAATTTGGCTGTGAAGCCCTCTGGCCCTGGACTTTTGTTTGTTGGAAGTTTTTTAATCACAGTTTCAATTTCAGTTCTTGTGAGGGGTCCATTCATCTTTTCTATTTCATCTTGGTTTAGTCTTGGAAGATTGTACTTTTCTAAGACGTTGTCAATTTCTTCTAGGTTTTCCCTTTTATTGGTATATAGTTGCACAGAGTAGTCTCTTATGACCCTTTGTATTTCTGTGATGTCCGTTGTTACTTCTCCTTTTCCATTTCTAATTTTATTGATTTGAGTCCTCTCTCTTTTTTTTCTTGATATGTCTGGCTAAAGGTTTAGCAATTTTGTTGATCTTTTCAAAGAACCAGCTTTTCGTTTCAGTGATCTTTTCTATGGTTTTCTTCATTTCTATTTCATTGATTTCTGCTCTGATCTTCATGATTTCTTTCCTTCTACTAACTTTAGGTCTTGTCTGTTCTTCTCTGTTGAGCTGCTTTAGGTGTAAAGTTAGCTTGTTTATTTGAGCTTTTTCTTGTTTCTGAGGTGAGCTTGTATTGCTATAAACTTTCCTCTTAGAATGGCTTTTGCTGCATCACATAGGTTTTGGGGTGTCATATCTTCATTGTGATTTGCTTCTACATATTTTTAAATTTCTTCTTCAATTTCTTCAATGATCCATTGGTTGTTTAGTAGCATGTTGTTTAGTCTCCACATGTTTGTGTTTTTTGCAGTTTTCTTCTTGTTGATTTCTAGTCGTAGAGCATTGTGTTTGGAAAAGATGCTTGATATGATTTCAATTTTCTTAAAGTTACCGAGGTTGGATTTGTAGCCCAGGATGTGATCAATCTTAGAGAATGTTCCATGTGCACTTGAGACGAATGTGTATTCTGTTGCTTTTGGATGGAATGTCCTATAAATATCTCTTATGTCCATCAGGTCTAATGCATCATTCAGGGCCTGTGTTTCCTTATTGATTTTCTGTCTGGATGATCTGTCCATTGCTGTAAGTGGGGTGTTAAAGTCCCCCAGTATTATTGTGTTATTGTTGATTTCTCCTTTTAAGGTTGTTAGCAGTTGCCTTATATATTGTGGTGAACCTATGTTGGGTGCGTAGATATTTAAAATTGTTTTATCTTCTTTTTGGATTGATCCTTTGATCATTATGTAATGTTCTTCTTTGTCCCTTAAAATATTCTTCAATTTAAGGTCTATTTTGTCTGTTATGAGTATTGCTACTCCAGCTTTCTTTTGATCCCCGTTTGCCTGGACTATATCCTTCCATCCTCTCACTTTCAATTTGTGTGTGTCCCTAGAAGTGAAGTGGGTCTCTTGAAGACAGCATATATATATGGGTCTTGTTTTTGTATCCATTCAGCCAGTCTATGTCTTTTGGTTGGGGTGTTTAGTCCATTCACATTTAAGGTAATTATTGCTATGTATGTCCTTATTTCCATTTTATTAATTGCTTTGGATTTGTTTTTGTTGCTGTTTTTACTTTCCTTCTTCTCTTGTTCTCTCCTCTTGTGTTTTGATGACTAACTTTAGTGTTTTATTTGAGTTGATTTTTCTTTGTTAGTGTATCAATTGTATATGTTTGGTTTTCAGTTATTCTGAAGTTTTGATATAAGAGTCTATATGTATATGAGATTGTTTTAAGTTGTTTTTCTCTTAATTGCAAGTTCATCTGTAGTGTCCTGCATTTGTACCCACCTCTTCTCATGATTTCTGATTTTGGTGAGATAATTGTTCATGGATGATTTCATATTTTTACTGTATATATACCTTTACAGGTGAGCCTAGTCATTTATGGAATTTTTGTTTCCTGTTGCTGTCTTTTCTTTTCTGCCTAGAGAAGTTCCTTTAGTATTTGTCATAGGCTGGTTTAGTGTGGCTGTGTTCTCTCAACTTTTGCTTATCTGTGAAGGTTTTGATGTCTCCTTCAAATCTGAATGAGAGCCTTGCTGGGTAAAGTAATCTTGGTTGGAGGTTTTTTCCTATCATCATGTTAAGTATATCATGCCACTCCCTTCTGGCCTGCAGAGTTTCTGCTGAAAAATCTGCTGATATCCTTATTGGGGTTCCCTTTTATGTGTTTTGTTTCTTTTCTGTAGCTGCTTTCAAGATTTTCTCTTTGTCTTTAATTTTGGTCATTTTGATTAATATGTGTCTCTGTGTATTCCTCCTTGGGTTTATTTTATATGGCACTCGTTGCACTTCCTGGATTTGAGTGAGTGGTTCCTTTCCCATGTTAGGGAAGTTTTCAGCTATTATCTCTTGGAATATGTTTTCTGTCTCCTTCTCTCTCTCTCCTCCTTCTGTCACCCCTATAATATGGATGTTGGTGCATTTAATGTTGTCCCAGAGTTCTCTGAGACCCTCTTCATTTGTTTTCAATCTTTTTTCTCTTTTGTGTTTGGCATCCATAATTTCTACTAATCTGTTCTCCACCTCGCTTATTTGTTCTTCTGCCTCCTGTATTCTGCTGTTAGCTTCTTCTAGTGAGTTTTTTATTTTAGGTATTGTATTTCACATCTCTTCTTGTTTATGTTCGATATCTTGTATCTCTTTGGTCAGTGTGTCCTGTAAGGTATCCATCTTTGCCTCCAGTTTATTTCAAATGTCCTGCATCTTCTTCAGCATCAACAGTCTAAAGTCTTTTTCCTGGAGACTGAGAATCTCCTCATTGCTTAGCTGGTTTTATGGGGTTTTTCTTTATCCCTCATCTGAGTTATATAGTTCTCTGTCTTTTCATTTTTATAGATTTTTTTGTGTGGTGATCTATTTACAGATAATAGTGTTGTAGCCTCTCTTACTTCTGGTGTCTACCCGCCTTGTGGCTGAAGTTGGTATTGGGGGCTTGCTGTAGGCTTCCTGATGGGAGAGGCTGATGCCTGCCCACTGGTAGGTGGAGCTGATTCTATTCTCTCTGGTGGGTGGGGTTTAGTCTCTGCTTGGGATTAGAGGCAGCTGTTTGCCTGAGGGGTCTTTAGGTAGCCTGTTTACTGAGGGGCGGGGTTTTGATCCCACCTGGATTTTTGTTTGCTCTGGGGCTTCTCAGACTGATGGATGGGGCCAGATTTTCCCAAGATGGCCACCTCCAGAGAATGGCACACTGCTGAATATTCCCAGGAGCTTTGCTTTCAATGTCCTTCCCTCACAACAAGCCACATTCACCCCTGTTTTCCCAGGATGTCCTCCAAGAACTGCAGTCAGGTTTGACCCAGATTCCTATGGAGACTTTGCTTTGCCCTGGGACCCAGTGCGTGTGAAAGTCTGTGTGCACCTTTTCTGAATGGGGTTTCCGTTTCCCCCTGTCCTTGGAGCTCCTGGGCACAAGCCCCACTGGCCTTCAATGCCACATGCTCTGGGGGCTCTTTCTCCCAGTGCCAGATTCCCACAGTTGGGAGTTTGATGTGGGGCTCAGAACTCTTACTCCTGTAGGTGAGTCTCTGTGAACCAGTTAGTTTCCAGTCTGTGGGGCTTCCCACCCAGGAGGTAAGGCATTGTTTAATTCGTGAAATCACCTCTCCTACCTCTTGATGTGGCCTCCTCTTTTTCTTCTGGATTAGGATATCTTTTTTAAGGTTTCCAGTCCATTTGGGTGAGGAATGCTCTGCCTTTAATTGTGAATTTTGTTGTTTTTAGGAGAGAAGTTTAGCTCCACTCCTTCTATTCTGCCATCTTAATCCCATCTCTTGTCTCTCTTTTTTAATGTTCAGCACTTATATCCTTTTAGTGTACCCTGCTCTGTGGCTTTTCCTGGCAAGGCCAGGAGCAGTGAGTCTCATGGGCAAGATGTTTCTCCATCTGGCCATTGAGAAATCCCTCTGAAAATCCCCCTTTGGCCCTGGTGCAGGCTGGCGAGAGAATCAGCTTTGTAGTATTATCTGAAGTCTGGGACAGTTATGCCTTCTGCTTTTTTCCCGTTAGGATTGCTTTAGCAATTCTGGATCTTTTATTGTTCCATATAAAGTTTTGGATTATTTTTTCTAGTTCTGTGTAAAATGTCATGGGTTATTTGATATGGATCATGTTAAATCTGTAGATTGTTTTGTGTAGTATTGCTAATTAACAATATTAATTCTTCCAGTCCAGGAACATGGGATATTGTTCCATTTCTTTTCATCCTCTGTAATGCTTTTTTGTGGGGTAAAGTTGAAAGCAATAGCTTTATTGCTTTGCCAGGCAAAGAGGGCCACAGCAGTCTAATGCCTTAAACCTGTGCTCCCCTCTTCTTTAATTCTTTTATTAATGTTTTATGGTTTTCAACATAGAAGTCTTTCACCTTCTTGGTCAGTTGTATTCCTACATATTTAATTTTTTTGTGTGTGATTTAAAAGTGCATTGTTTTCTAGGAGTTCCCATTGTGGCTCAGTGGTGACAAATCTGACTCATATCAATGAGGATGCAGTTTCAATCCATGGCCTCGGTCAGTCAGTTAAGGATCTAGTGTTCCATGAGCTATGGTGTAGGTGAAAGATGCAGCTGCAATCTGGCACTGTTGTGTCTGTGGTAGGCTGGCAGCTACAGCTCAGATTTGACCCCTAACCTAGGAACTTCCATATGCTGCAGGTGTGTTCCTAAAAAGACCAAAACCAAAATGTATTGCTTTCTATATTCCCTTTCTGAAATTTCATTGTTAGTGTAAAGATATGCAACCAATTTCTGTATGATAATTTTTTTTTATCTTTCTCTATTGCTGAATTCACTTATCAGGTCCAGTAGCTTTTGTGTAGAGTCTTTAGAGTTTCCTATATATTGTATCATGTTATCTGTATATAATGACAGTTTTACCCCTTCTCTTCCAATATAGATACCTATTTTTTTCTAGTCTGATTGCTCTGTTAAATAGAAGTGGTGAGAGTGGACATCCTTGTCTTCTTTGAGAGTTTAGCAGGAAGGCTTTCAGCTTTTCACTTTTGAGTATTATGTTTACTCTGGTTTTGTCATAAATAGCTTTTATTATGTTTAGATATGTTCCGTCAATGCCCACGTTGGTAAGAGTTTTTATCATGAATGGATGTTGAATTTTATCAAAGTTTTTTTTTGCATCTATTCAAATGATCATTTTTTTTGGTCTTTTCTTTTGTTGATATGGTGCATCATATTGATTGATTTGCATATGTGGAACCATCCTTGTGACCCCAGGATGAATCCAGCTTGCTGTGGTATATGATCTTTTAATTGTTGTTGTATATGATTTGCTAATATTTCTTGAGAATTTTTATATCTGTAGTCATCAAAGATAGTGTTCTATAATTTCCTTTTTTGGTAGACAAATTTGTCTCGGTCTGGTTTGGGTATCAGGGTGATGGTGGCTATATAGAATGACTTTGGGAGTGCCACTTCCTCTTCATTCTTTTGGAAGAGTTTGAAAAGGATTGGTATAGGCTCTTCTTTGTATGTTTGGTAGATTTCTCCAGTGAAGCTATCTGGTCCTGGAGTTTTGTTTGTAGGGAGTCTTTTTTTAAATTTTTTTTAAATTTCAGATTCTATCACACCTCTAGTGATCAGTCTGTTCTAATTATCCTTATGATTCAGTTTTGGTGTGCTACATACATATTTCTAGAGACTTGTCCATTTCTTCTAGGTTGTTCAATTTGTTGGCATACAATTGTTCTTAGTGTTCTCTTATTATATTTCATCAGTATTTATTGTTATTTTTCCTTCTTCATTTCTTATTTTGTTATTTAGGCTCCATCTCTTTTTTATTCTTGGTAAGCCTGGGCAGAAGTTTGTCAATTTTGTTTATCCTTTCAAAGAACTAGTTCTTGGTTTTATTAAATTTTTTTTCTATTTTTAAATCCATATTTTATTTATTTCCTTTCTGGTTTTTATTATTTCCTTCTGTCTGGTGACTTTAGGCTTTGTTTGTTCTTCTTTTTCTAGGTGGTAGGTTAGGCTTTTTTTTTCCCCTTTTGGCCACACCACAGCATACGGAGTTCCTGGGCCAGGGCTCATATCTGAGCCATCAGTTGCAACCTAAGCCACAGCTGCAGCAATGCCAGACCCTTAACTGCACTGTGCTGGACTGGGGATCAAAACTGTATCCTGGCACTCCTAAGATGCTACCAATCCAATTGCACCACAGTGGGAACTCCTAGGGTTTTTTCCTTTTTTTTTGGGGGGGGGAGGCCTCTATCACTATGAACTCCCCTTTAAGAACCACTTTTGCTGCATCCCATAAATTTTCTATGATTGTGTTTTTGCTGTCATTTGTCTCAAGATATTTTAAAATTTCCTCTTTGATATCATAATTGAACCTTTTATTTTAGTAGCATGCTGTTTAGTTTCCATGTAATGGTTTTTTTTTTTCTTGTTTCTTTTTCTGTGATAGATTTGTGGTTTCATGTCATGGTCAGAAAAGATGTTTGATATAATTTCTATCCTCTTAAACTTGTTCAGGCTTGTTTTGTTTCCTAGTTTATGGTCAATATTAGAGAATGTTCCATATGCATTTGAAAAGAGTTTTTTTTTTTTTTTTTTTTTTGAACGTCATGTCCTTACAATATCAGTTAAGTAACTTGTATTATTTAACATCTCTATTTCCTTACTGGTTTTCTATCTGGAAGATCTGTCCATTGATGTGAGTGGGGTGTTAAATTCTCTTGATTATTGTATTCCCTTTTATTTCTCTCTTTATGTCTATTAGTATTTATTATTTGGGTGCTTCTATATTGGACACACATATATATATTAATTAGTGTAATATTCTCTTCATTATTGATTCTTTTATCACTATATGTTGTCCTTTATTTTTTTAAGGCCTTTGTTTTGAAGTCTTTTTTGTCTGATATGAGTACTGCTACCTCTGCTTTCTTGTCATTTCTATTTACATGAAGTATCTTTTTATCCATTCCCTCATTTTCATTTTTTTGGTCTTTTGTCTTTTTAGGGCTGCACCCAAGGCACATGGAGGTTCCCAGGCTAGAGGTCGAATTGAAACTGAAGCTGCTGGCCTACACCACAGCCACAGCAATGCCAGATCCGAGCCACATCTGTGACCTATACCACAGCTCACAAAAACGCCAGATCCTTAACCCACTGAGTGAGGCCAGGGATCAAACCTGCCTCCTCATGGATGCTAGTCAGATTGGTTTCTCTTGAATCATGACAGGAACTCCTAGAATATTCTCTTTAACTTTTGCTTTTTAAAATTATAATTATGGCTTGGTGTAGATCTGATTGGGTTCATCTTGCTTGGGACCTTCTGTGCTTCCTGTTCTTGGATATCTGTTTCCTTCTTTAGGTGTGGGAAAATTTCTGCATAATTTCTTCAAGAACATTTTTTTTGGTCTTTTGTCTTTTTAGGGATGCACCCGTGGCACATGGAGGTTCTCAGACTAGGGGTTGAATAGGAGTTATAACTGGCAACCTATGCCACAGCAATGTCAGATCTGAGCTGCATCTGCAACATACACCACAGCTCACAGCAACACTGGATCTTTAACCCACTGAGCGAGGCCAGGGATTGAACCCGTGTCCTCATGGATCTTAGTTGGGTTTGTTAACCACTGAGCCACAATGGGAACTCCGTTCAAGTACATTTTTGATCCACTTTTATCTCTCTTCTCCTTGGGTCCCTGTTATGCATAAATGGGCACACCTTATATTATACCATAGGCTTCATTTTTTTTCAGTTGTCTTTCTGTCTGCTCTTCTGATGGTGTCATTTATATTATTCTGTCTTCCAGATCAGTTGTTCATTCTTCTGCATTATTTATCTTACTATTTATTGCCTTTAGCTCAGCTTTAGTCTCAGCAAATGAGTGTTCTAATTTTTGTTGGTTCCTCTTTATAGTTCCTAACCCCATTTTACAGTAATCTGTATTTCTGTCAATGACCTTTCTTAATTCCTTCAACATTTTTATTACTTCCTTTTTGAACTCAGAGCCTATTAGACTGGAAAAATATGTTTCATTGTTCTTTCATGGAATTATGTTTGTCTTTTAGTTGGGAGTGGTTCCTTTGCTTCTTTGTTTTACTTATATTTCTCTTACTCTATGTTTTTAGGAGAAACAGTTACCTACTCTGATCTCAGAGGGCTGTTTTCATGTAGGAGTATCCCCCTTGTAGCCTGCATGAGTGTAATATCTTTGGTGTGAAGGCTGTTTTTAGTATGGATGCCTGCTGTGGTTTTCCTCAGTGTCTGCTGGCCATTATCCCCTTGATAAGGGGCATAATTTGTTTTGTGATTAGAGCCTGCACTGGATATTGAGTAGGACTCCTTTTTTTGCTTGGTGGTTGTCACTGCCCTGTTAGGGGCAGGATTTGCTCCCCAGTTTTGGAGTAGAAACCCCCAGAACTGTTCATGAGCTCTGGTGTTAGGTACGCAGGACTGGAGCACTCCTAGGGGATTGGAGCTACTTGATATTACTCTGCAGGAACTGTCTGTCAGGGAGTATTCTCTGTAGTGTTGCTTGTCATCCATTTTGCTGGTTCACAAAGAACATTGTTGTTGGCACTGACTTTAGCCCTACCTCAATGGTGGGAATGCAGGCAGTCAGCCCTGGTGTCCCTTAGGTGCTGTGTTCCCAAAGCCACCAGCACAGATCTTTAAATGTAGATCCACTGAAGTCAGTTACCAAGAATTCAGTACTTATGCATTTGAACCTACTGTTGGAACTATGGAAGCAGTTCAGATTCTGGCCATGCCTCTGTGTATGCATGCCTGCAAAGCTCACAGCTGCTAACCCTAGACTTGGCTCAGCCACAGGAGCACCTGTAGGCCACTCAAATATCCCACAGGTGCTGAGTTTACAAAGCTGGTGGAGGTGGCATAAACGTGTGGGTTGCTGAGCCACAGGAAGAGGGCTCAGATTTCAGCCTTGCTTTGTAAATTGTGTGGCCCCTGGAAATTGGCTCTGATTTGACCCCGGTCTCCATGTGTGGGCAACCCACTGGTGCTTGCATGCTCCCAGAGCTTGTAGAGGTGGTGCTGTTCCTTCTGGGAGCACACTGAAAAATAGGCTGCTATTATGGGCCCTTCCCCTCCTTTGTGCACCCGTTAACAATGCCATTTTATTTGTATGGCATCCTGGGATACCTCTACAAACACCCCCCAGTTGCAGCCCACACCATACTCTAGCCCCTTCAGGCTGTGTCTGCATGGCCAACCTCAGTCCTCTCCCCTGGTCTGTCCTCTGATGCCTGAGTTTCAGCACTCCGCCCCTGTGCACACCAGCAGATGCACATCTCAGCCTGGGGAATGCAGAGAGGTGGCATGAACAATCTGTCCTGGTCTCTCTCTGTTCTGCCTGCCACAAATCAGCTACTACACTCTTCCTATGAGCCTCTGAAACTCTTCTTCTGTCTCGTTGATTCCCACAAAAATAAAGTGTTTTCCTGGGGTGAAGGAACACTTTCTTTTTCACTGCTCCCTGCCAGGGGCACAGGTCCCATCCTGATTCCCTTTTTAAAATTTTGTCCTACCTGCTTTTGTGGTGATTTGCAATTTTGTGTGTCTGAAATCTTCTGCCTGTGTTCAGTAGATATTCTGTGAGAATTGTTCCACATGTAAATGTATTTTTGATGTATCTATGGGAGGAGGTGAGCTCTATGATATTCTAGTCTACCATATATATATTTTTTGGCCATGCCCATGGCATGTGGGAATTCCCAGGGTAGGGATTGAACTTTAACCACAGCAGTAATCTGAGCCACAGCAGTGACATTGCAGAGTCCTTAATTGCTAGGCCACCAGTGAACTCCTATTCCACCATCTCAATTGAAGCCACAAAACCTTTATTTTAAAGTCTATTTTATCTGATATTATTGCAACCTCATATTTCTTTTGATTTACATTTCCATGGAATATTTTTTCCATCCTCTTACTTTCAGTTTCTGTGTGTCTTTAGATCTGAAGTGAGTTTCTTGTAGGCAGCACACATATTGGTCTTCTGTTTATATTCATTCAACCATTTTATGTTTTTTGTTTGGAACATTTAGTTCATTTACATTTAAAATAATTATAGATATACATGTTTTTTATTGCCATTTGTTAATTGTTTGAGAATTGTTTTTTAAGGTCTTTTTCATTCTTCTTCTTTTGTTCTTGTCTCTTATGATTTGGTGACTATCTTTTTTTTTTGTCTTTTTAGGGCTGCACCTGCATCATATGGAGGTTCCCAGGTTAGGGGTTGAATCAGAGCTGTAGCTGCTGGCCTACACCACAGCCACAGCAATGCCAGATCTGAGCTGCGTCTGTGATCTACACTGCAGCTCATGACAATGCAGGATCCTTTACCTACTGACTGAGGCCAGGGATCAAACCTGGATCCTCATGGTTACTAGTCAGGTTTCTTTCCACTGAGCCACAATGGGAACTCCTTGGTGACTATCTTTAGTTATGTGTTTGGATCCATTTTTCTTTTATGTGTGTGTATCTTTTATAGAATTTTGGTTTATGGTTATCATGAGGTTTACATATAGCCATCTATATATATATACATGACTGTTTTAAGTTGCTGATTTCTTAACTGATAATGCATTTTTAACAACATTGCATTTGTACTCCCCTCATGATTACTGTTTTTGATATCATATTTTACATCTAATTATTTTGTGTATCCCTTAATTGCTTATTGTTAGGTATTATCAATGATTTTACTACTTTTAAACTTTTGACTAGGTTTGTGCATGGATGATTTCCTTCTTTGATATATTTGTCTTTACTAATGAACTTTTTCCCTCATGGTTTTCAAGTTTCTTGTTGAATTCTTTTCTTTTCCTCCTAGAGAAATTCCTTTAACATATTTTGTAAAGCTTGTTTGTTGGTGTTGAACAGTTCTAGCTTTTCCCTTTCCTTTCCTTTCCTTTCCTTTTTCCTTTCCTTTCCTTTCCTTTCCTTTCCTTTCCTTTCCTTTCCTTTCCTTTCCTTTCCTCCTTTCCTTTCCTTTCCTTTCCTTTCCTTTCCTTTCCTTTCCTTTCCTTTCCTTTCCTTTCCTTCTTCCTTCCTTCCTTCCTTTCTTTTCTTTCTTTCGTTTTCTTTCTTTCTTTCTTTCTTTCTTTCTTTCTTTCTTTCTTTCTTTCTTTCTTTCTTTCTATTTCTTCCTTTCTTTCCATTTTTTTTCTTTTTTGCTGTACCCACAAAATGCAGAAATTCCCAGGTCAGGGATCAAACCCAAGCCACAGGAGAGACAATACCAAATCTTCAACCTCTAGGCCACCAGGGAACTCCATGAATTGTTCTAGCTTCTGCTTGTCTGTGAACATTTTGATCTCTCCACCAAATCTGAATGAGAGCCTTGCTTCATTTTCTTGTTGTAGGGTTTTCCCTTTCATCACTTTATTTTTTTTATTTTTTTTATTTTTTGTCTTTTGTCTTTTTTGTTGTTGTTGTTATTATTATTGTTGCTATTTCTTGGGCCGCTCCCGCGGCATATGGAGGTTCCCAGGCCAGGGGTCGAATCGGAGCCGTAGCCACCGGCCTACGCCAGAGCCACAGCAACGCAGGATCCGAGCCGCGTCCGCAACCTACACCACAGCTCACGGCAACGCCGGATCGCCAACCCACTGAGCAAGGGCAGGGACCGAACCCGCAACCTCATGGTTCCCAGTCGGATTCGTCAACCACTGCGCCACGACGGGAACTCCCCCTTTCATCACTTTAAATGTATCATGCCATTCCCTTCTGACCTGTAAAATTTCTGCTGAAAAGTCAACGATAGCCTTATGGGAATTCCTTTGTATGTAATGCTGCTTTTAATATTCTATCTTTCTCTTTAATTTTTTGCCACATTGATTACAATTGGTCTTGGTGTGTTCCTCTTTGGATTCTCTTGGGTTCTCTCTGTACTTCCTGGATTTGGATGTCTGTTTCCTTTCCAAGGTTAGGGTAATTTTCAGCTGTTATGTCTTCAGTTATGTTCTCAGACCCTTTCTCTCTCTCCTACTTCTGGGACCCCTATAATGTGAATATTAGGGCACTTGATGTTCCAGAGGTATCATTAACTGTTCTCACATTTGTTCATTCTTTTTTCTGCTTAGCATCAGTGCCTTCTGCTACTCTGCCTTCCTGCTCACTGATCTGTTTCTTTGTATTATTTAGTCTGCTTTTGATTTCTTCTAGTGTATTTTTCATTTCAATTATTTTATTCTTTATCTCTGGTTGTTCTTTTTATTTTTTAATTCACTGTCTTTTTTTTAAGGGCCACACACACAGCATATGGAGGTTCCCAGGCTAGGGGCTGAGTCAGAGCTGTAGCCACCAGCCTATGCCACAGCCACAGCAATGTGGGATCTGAGCCGTGTCTGTGACCTACACCACAGTTCACAGCAGCACCAGATCCTTAACCCACTGAGGGAGACCAGGGATTGAATCTGCATCCTCATGGTTACTAGTCAGATTCATTCCCACTGAGCCATGATGGGAACTCCTAACTCATTGTTAAACTCATTGTGCATCCATTCTTCTCCTCAACTTTTTGATCATCTTTATGATCACTACCCTGAACTCTTTCTTGGGTAGATTGCCTATATATCTAGGGGTTCTCCCTATGATGGCTGTGTGTATATTTCTGTTGTGGTGGGCTCACCACATGGACAGTCTGATGGCTTGGTTGGCCCCTGGTTCATTTGGTTTTCATGTCCTGCCTTATGCAGTAGCTGTCAGCTAGTTGTTGGTAGGGCTGGGTCATGAGGCAGCTGACTGCAGAACCTGGCAGGCCCCGGGCTAGTGCTGGGTTACTGGTTGGTGGGGTCGTGACCCAGGAGACCCTAGGGCTGTTGCCCTCCCACTGTTTGGTGAAGCCAGGTCTGCTTTCAAGCCCAGGGTCCTGGAGTAGATGTTTAACACTGGTGGTTGGGCCCTCTTCCCGATACATTTGGCTGTGTGCCCTGGGGTGTCTTGAAGTTTGTGTTGGCCTGCAAATGGGTGAGGCCAGGGCCCAACTTTTTCCAGGGCAGGATCTGGGTTGCTAGTGAGTGGGTCAGGTCCACAGATTGTAGAATTTCAGTCTTCATGTAGCTGGTGTTTGGAGCTGGATCTGTGACTAGTATGGGCTCACTGGTGCATGGGGCCAGGGCCCAGCTGATCACAGAGCTGAGTCTGACCTGTTGGTAGGTGGGATGTTTCTGAAGAAACATGTGAAAACAGCAACACAGAAAACTGTGGTGCTGCAGTTTTCTTATAGATGGTATCTGACTGTTGGTGGGTGGATCTGGGTTCTGGGGTCTCTGGCTGTAGGGCCCTGGAAGTCTCGGATCTAGTGCTTGTGCACTGTTGTGTAGGATTGGCTCTTGGGCCCTATAGTGGGAAAGACCCTATCCAGAGGCATCTGTGGGCTCAGGGGATATTATGGCAGCCTGTCCACTGGTTGGTGGGGCTGTGTCCATGTCTAGCTAGTAGCTTGGCTTAAGGTGTCCCAGTAGTCATGCCTGTAGATGTTTGGGCTGGGGTGGGGTTTGGTCCTAGGGCTATGAAGCTGGAGGGAAGATTCCAAAATGGCACTTGCCAGTACCCATGTTCATGTGGTAGAATGAACTCCTCAAAATGGCTGCTGCCAGTGCCTACGTCCCCAGGGTGAGCTACAGTTGCCTTCTACCTCTCCCAGTGACGTTCAAGATCAGCAAGTAGGTTTGACCCAGGGTCCTATCAAATTACTGCTTCTGTCCTGGATTCCAGAGCCTGTAAGATTTGGTTTCTGCCCTTTAAGAATGAAGTTTCTATTTTCCCTAGCCCTTTGGGACTCCTGAAAGTAAGTCCTGCTGGGTTTCATAGCCAAATGTTCTGGAGCCTTCCTTCCCAGTGCAGGACTCCCAGGCTGGGGAGCCTGATGTGAGACTCTGACCTCTCACTCCTTTGTGAGAACCTCTGCAGTTGTAGCTATTCTGGTTTTGGATCTCCCACCTGGGAGTATAGGATTTCACTATATCATGTTTCTACCCCTCCTATCCATCTTGTTATGGTTCCTTCTTTATTTCTTTTCTGATAGATTCTTATCTTTTTCATCAAATGTTTCTCTGTAAATAGTTGTGATTTTGGTGTACTTATGGAATGGGGTCAGCTCAGTCTCTTTCTACTCCACCATCTTGTTCAGTATTCCAGGACTTGTACATTTTTGGAGGATTGGGGAATTATTCAGTCTACCACAGATAAAATTATTAATTTTTTGTTAGAATTTTTGTGTCTATGTTCATAAAATATATTGGCTTGAAGTTTTTTGTTTAATGCCTTTTCCTTTGGTATCAGGGTAATGCCAGCCTCTGAATTAGTTGGGAAATGTTTCCTTTCCTTCATTTTTGGGGCAGAGTTGTGTAAAAGTGGCTTCATTTCTTCCTTAAATCTTTGTTGGACTGCAGTTTTCTTATAGATGGTATCTGACTATTGGTGGGTGGATCTGGGTTCTGGGGTCTCTGGCTGTAGGGCCCTGGAAGTCTCGGATCTAGTGCTTGTGCACTGTTGTGTGGGATTGGCTCTTGGGCCCTCTAGTGGTGCCATCTAGGCTGTAAGTTTTCTTTGTGGGAAGGTTTATGACTATAATTTCTGTTTACAAAGTAGATATAAGGCTATAGAAACTTTTTGTTTCTTCTTACATGTGGATTGGTAATTAGTTTTTAAAGGAAATTATTTTTTGAAATAATTTGTCAAATTTATCTGTGTTGTTGATAATAGTCTCTTACTATCCTTTTTTATAAATTGCTAAGCTGATTCTAAATTTCGTACAGAAATGCAAAGTACTTAGAATATAGCCAAAACAATTATGTAAAAAGAACAAAATTGAAGGACTAACACAAAGTGGTGTCACAGTTCTCATTCCTGATATTATTGGTAATTTGTATCTTTTTTTATTGATCAAACTGGCTAAAAGCTTATCAATTAATCATCTCAATGAACCAGAGTTTGTTTAATTAATTTTTCTCTTTTTTCTGTATTCATGTTCATTGATTCAGGTTTGATCTTTATTGCTTCATTTATTTTGCTTACTTAGGGTTTAATTCTTCTTCATTTCTTAATTTCTTAATGAGGAAGCTGAGGTTATAGATTTGAGAACTTTTCTTTCTAATATAGGCATTTAGTGCTATAAATTTTCTAAATACCCCTTAGCAGCATCTCACAAATTCTAATATGTCATGTTTTCATCACGTTCAAAATAGTTTCCAATTTCCCATTTGTTTTTTCTTGATTTGTGGGTTATTTAGAAGTGTGTTATTTAGCTTCCAAATATTTGGGCTTTTTCAGAGATTTTACTGTTCTTGATTTCTAATTTATTCCATTGCAGTAAAAGAATGAATATTATATAACTCGAATGTTTAAAATTTATCAGGACTTGTTTTACAGCCCAAAGTATGGCCTACATTGCTAAAATATTTCATGTGTTCCTGGGAAGAATATGTATTTTTCTGTTGTTGGGTGGAATTCTCTATAGACATCAATCATGTCATATTGGTTTGTAGTGTTGCTTATGCCTACTATCTCCATGCTTATTTTATGCCTATTTGTTATGTTAATTACTGAGAGAGGGATATTGAAATCTTTGATCATAATTATCGATGTTTCTTACTCCTTTTAGTTCTATCAGTTTTTTCTTTGTGTATTTTGAAAATCTTATGAACATTTAGGATTGTCCTTTCTTCTAGAGAACTTAACCATTTTGTCATTCTGAAATGCACTTTATATTTTTTGTTTTGAACTCTATCTTGTCTGATATAAATATAGCCACTGTAACTTTCTTTTGACTAGTTTTAGCATGATATATCTTTTTCGTCCTTTCACTTTTTACCTATGTGCATGTATATTTAAAGTACATTTCTCATAGGTAGCATATATTTGGTTCTTGTTTTTTTAAATCTAATTTGGGAGTTCCCTTTTGGCATAGTGGGTTAAGAATCCAGTGTTGTCACCGTAGTGGTCTGGGTTGCTGGTCTGGCACAGATTCAATAGCTGGCCTGGGAAATTCCACATGGCACAGGTTTGCCCCTCCATGCCAGAAAAAAATCCCAATTTGACAGTCTCTTTTAGTTGGTGTTTAGACCATTTACTTTATTTATTTATTTATTTTTTGTCTTTTTTGCCATTTCTTGGGCCGCTCCCGCGGCATATGGAGGTTCCCAAGTTAGGGGTCTAATCGGAGCTGCAGTTGCCAGCCTACGTCAGAGCCACAGCAACGCAGGATCTGAGCCACGTCTGCAACCTACACCACAGCTCACGGCAACGCCGGATCGTTAACCCACTGAGCAAGGGCAGGGATCGAACCCACAACCTCATGGTTCCTAGTCGGATTCGTTAACCACTGTGCCACGACGGGAACTCCGTAGACCATTTACTTTTAATCTCATTATTGGTATGTTTAGGATTGAGTCTTGCTATTTTTTTTTTATTCGTCCCATGTCTGTTCTCCTTTCCCCCCTTTTCCTCCTTTTTAAGATTATTTTTTAATGATTCCTTTTGTTATCCTTCCTTGGTTTATTAGCAATGATTCATTGTTTTGTCCTTTTGGTGGCTGCTGTAGAATTGATAGTATGTATCTTTAGCTCATCTCAGTCTATCTGAAGGTGATGTTTTACCAGTTTACAAAAGATACAAAAACCTAACAACAACATACTTCCATTTCTCTCCTCCTCGCTTTTATGCTATTTTCATAAAATATACTCTCACAGGTATTGTAAACCCTACAGTATTGTTATTTTATACTTTAAATTCTCCTTTAAAGAGATTTAAGTAATACAAATGGTTATATAGGAGTTCCCACTTTGGTGCAGTGGATTAATAATCTGGCTTGTTTCTGTGGAGGTGCCGGTTAAATCCCTGGCCTGGCGTACTGGGTTAAGGATCTGGAATTGCTGCACCTGTGGCATAGGTCACAGTTTTGGCTTGGATTCGATCTCTGGCCTGGGAACTTCCATATTCTGTGGGTTGGCCGAAAAAGAAAAAAAATGGTTATATACTTAGCCATGAAGTTACCACTTCTGGTGCTCTTCATTCCTTTAGCTCCAGATTTCCACAAGGCATTTTATTTCTGCCTGAGGAATTTTCTTTAACATTTCTTTTATTGTGAGTCTACTGGGCAATGAATTTGTTCAGCTTTTGTATCTGAATCATCTGTATTTTTCCTTCATCTTTGAAATATATTTTTGCTCAATATAGAATTCAAGTGAATGGGTTTTGTCTTTCAGTATTTTAACAATGTTGTTTCATTTCCTTCTCATATGTATCATTTTCAATGAGAAATCTGATGTTATTTTTATTTTTTCCTTTATCAATAATGTGTTTTTTTCCTTTGGTTGCTTTTTAGATTTTCTCTTTATTATTTTTGAAAAATTTGACTATAATGTGTTCTTGTGCTTGGATTTTATGTTCAACTTTATGTTTCTATTTCTTGCATTGGTTTATGTATATCCTTTTTTTAAATTTTTTATTTTTTCCTGCTGTACAACATGGGGATCAAGTTATCCTTACATGTATACATTACATTTTTCCCCCACCCTTTGTTCTCTTGCAACATGAGTATCTAGACATAGTTCTCAATGCTACCCAGCAGGATCTCCTTGTAAATCTATTCCAAGTTGTGTCTGATAACCCCAAGCTCCCAATCCCTCCCACTCCCTCCCCCTCCCATCAGGCAGCCACAAGTCTTTTCTCCAAGTCCATGATTTTCTTTTCTGTGGAGATGTTCATTTGTGCTGGATATTAGATTCCAGTTATAAGTGATATCATACGGTATTTGTCTTTGTCTTTCTGACTCATTTCACTCAGGATGAGATTCTCTAGTTCCATCCATGTTGCTGAAAGTGGCATTATGTCATTCTTTTTTATGGCTGAGCAGTATTCCATTGTGTATATACACCACTTCTTCCGAATCCAATCATCTGTCGATGGACATTTGGGTTGTTTCCATGTCCTGGCTATTGTGAATAGTGCTGCAATGAACATGCGGGAGCATGTGCTTCTTTTAAGTAGCGTTTTGTCCGGATAGATGCCCAAGAGTGGGATTGCGGGGTCATGTGGAAGTTCTATGTATAGATTTCTAAGGTATCTCCAAACTGTTCTCCATAGTGGCTGTACCAGTTTACATTCCCACCCTTTTCTCCACACCCCCTCCAGCACTTGTTATTTGTGAACTCATTAATGATGGCCATTCTGACTGGTGTGAGGTGGTATGTCATGGTAGTTTTGATTTGCATTTCTCTTATAATCAGCGATGTTGAGCATTTTTTCATGTGTTTGCTGGCCATCTGTAGTATATCCTTTTTCAATTCCATACTATATTGATTGCTATAGCTTTAGAATAAATCTTGAAACCACAATCCTTCAAATTTGTTCTTCTTTTTCAAGAAAATTTTGGCTATTAATATCTGCTTTACGTATAAATTTTAGTATCAGTTTGTCAATTTCCAAACAAACAAAAATCCTGCTAAAATTTTGATTGGAATTGTATTGAGATTGCATTCTCCAAATTCTAGTAATGACATATTAACATTATTGACCTTGCAATCAGTGAACTTGGATTGCTCCATTTATCTTGACATTCATTTCTTTCATCAGTGTTTTATAGTTTTAACATACATATCATATCATACATATCATACATATCATACATATCATTATGTTATCATTTTATAAAAAATTTGTATCTATATTCAATAAGTATATTTTTCAAAGTTCCCTGGTGACCTAGCAGTTAAGGATCTAGTGTCATCACTGCTGTGGCTTGTGTCACTGCTGTGGCATGTGTTCTGTCCCTGGTTTGGGAACATCTGCATACTGTGGGAATGGCCAAAAAAAAAAAAAAGCAAGAGAAATATACTTCTCTAGTTTTCTAAGATGTCTATGTCTTTTGTATCAGATTAATATAGCTTAATAAAATATTGGGAGATGATGCCACATCACATTTTTTGGACAAATTTATTAAGGATTGCTATTATTTCTTCTTAAAATGCTTGTTAAAATCTACCAGTGAAGCAGTCTAGGCCTGGGCTTCTCATTGTGACAAGATGTCTGGTTTAGTATTTTACTTGTTATAGGTATATTGAGATTTTAATTTTTTATTGATTTTTTATTACTCAAATGAATTGATCACATCTGTAGTTATATAATGATCATAACAATCCAATTTCACAGGATTTCCATCCCATAACCCAAGCACATCCCCCCACCCCCCAAACTGTCTCCTCTGGAGACCATAAGTTTTTCAATGTCTATGAGTCAGCATCGGTTCTGCAAAGAAGTTCAGTCTGTCCTTTTTTCACATTCCACATGTCAGTGAAAGCATTGGATGTTGGTGTCTCATTGTATGGCTGACTTCACTTAGTATGATAATTTCTATGTCCATCCATGTTACTAAAAATGCTGGTATTTCATTCATTTTAATGGCTGAGTAACATTCCATTGCGTATATGTACCACATCTTCTTGATCCACTCCTCTGTCGATGGACATTTAGGTTGTTTCCATGTCTTGGCTATTGCAAATTGAGATTTTAATTTATCTCGAGTATTTCTTTCTAAGTTTGGTAATTGTTTTTCTAGGACTTTGTATATATATTTCAAGTTGTCTAATTTGATGGCATAAAATTGTTAATAGGATTTGCTATAATTCTCTTAATTTCTTTCTGTAGGGGCTAATGAAATTTTTTCTTTCATTCCTGATTTTGTTAATTTGTGTCTTCTCTGTTTCTTGGCAAGTCCACTTAAAGTTTTGCCAATCTTGTTGCTGTTTTGAAGAACAAACTTTTGATTTCATTGATTTTTTCCCATTGTTTTCTATTTTGTATTTCATAGGATATTGCTATAATTTTCACTATTTCCTTCTTTTGGATTGCTTTCAGTTCAGTGTACTTCTTTTTCTTATTTATGGAAGTGGAAGCTGAGGTTTTTGATGTGAGATATTTCTTCTTTCATAATATGGATATGTTCTATTTGTTTTATTCAGTTCAAAACATTTGAAGTTTTCCTTGTGATTTATTCTATGGTTCATGGATTATTTAGAAGTATGTTGTTTAATTCCAAATATTTGTCGAATTTCCAATTTCCCTCCTCTTTTTGATTCATAATTTTTAATTTGATTTTTCTGGGTGAAACTACTTTCTAGGATTAATTCCTTTTAAATATTTTAAGGTTTGTTTTATGACCTTAAACGTCATCTATCCTGGAGAATGTTCCATGTACATTTGAAAAAAATGTGTATTTTGCTTTTGTTGTATGGTGCATTTTAAAGATGTCATTAAGGCTGAGTTGATTAATAATGTTTAGGGTGTACACCTTGATTTTTTGATGTATGAATACACTGTGAAATAATCACCGTATCAAAGCTAATTAACACATGTAATACCTTATATAGTCACTAATTTCTTCTTTTTTGGTGATAAAAAAATCTGAAGATCCACCTTTTTAGTACATTTCAAATATACAATATGATATTGTTAACTATAGTCATCATGCTATACATCATATCTCCAGAATTTATTGGTCTTTCATAATGAAACTCTATACTTTTTTTTTTTTTGGTCTTTTTGCCTTTTCTAGGGCTGCTCCCGCGGCACACGGAGATTCCCAGGCTAGGGATCCAATCGGAGCTGGGATCTGAGCCACGGCTGCAACCTGCACCACAGCTCATGGCAAGGCCGGATCCTTAACACACTGAGCAAGGGCAGGGATCGAACCCGAAACTCATGGTTCCTAGTTGGATTCGTTAACCACTGCGCCACGATGGGAACTCCCAAAACTCTATACTTTTTGACCAACATTACTCCAGTATTCCTTCTACTCTTTGTTTATATCAGTTTGACTATTTTAGATCCCACATATTACTGAGATCATATAGTATCTGTCATTCTGTTTCTGGCTTATTTCACTTAGCATATGTCCTCCAGTTTCATCAATGATGTCACACATGACAAAGTTTCCTTCTTTTTTTAAGGCAAATTATTTTCCATTGTGTAAATACATATTATATTTTCTTTATCCATTTATTTGTTGATTCACATTTAGGTTATTTCCATATCTTGGCTATTGTGAATAATGCTGAAATGAACATGGGATTGAAGAAGCTCTTTGAGATCCTGATTTCTTTTTTTTTTCTTTTTAGGGCCAAACTTGCAGCATATGGAAGTTCTCAGGCTGGGGATTAAATCGGAGCTACAGCTGGTGGCCTACACCACAGCCAGAGCAATGCCAGATTTGAGCCATGTCTGCAACCTACACCACAGCTCATGGCAACACCAGATCCTTGACCCACTGAGAGAGGCCAGGGATCAAACCACATCCTCACGGATGCTAGTCAGGTTCATTACTGCTGAGCCACAATGGGAACTCTGAGATCCTGATTTCTATTCCTATATCCAGATGTGAGACTGCTGAATTATATGATAGCTCTACTTTTTTTTTTTTTGCTATTTAGGGCTGCACCCATGGCATATGGAGGTTCCCGGGCTCGGGGTCAAATCAGAGCTATTGCTGCTACCCAAAAGACCCAGATAGCGCCTCCCAGCCATACTGAGCCAGCTGTGGGCTTTTAGCATGCCAGGTATCCCCATCTTCCTCTGCTGGATCAGCTATGGTGGCAGTGAAGACACTGAACCCCAAGGCCGAGGTGGCCTGAGCCCAGGCGGTGCTGGCAGTTAACACCAGTGTAGCCCAGGGGCTGCAAGATGTGCTGAGGACCAACTTGGGGCCTAAGGGCACCATAAAGATGCTTGTTTTTGGTGCTGGAGACATCAAGCTTACTAAAGGTGGGAATGTGCTGCTTCATGAAATGCAAATTCAGCACCCAACAGCTTCCTTAATAGCCAATTCAGCACCCAATAGCTTCCTTAATAGCCAAAGTAGCAACTGCCCAGGATGACGTAACTGGTGATGGTACCATTTCCAATGTCCTGATCATTAGAGAGCTCCTGAAGCAGGTGGATCTCTACATTTCTGAAGGTCTTCATCCCAGAATAATAACAGAAGGATTTGAAACTGCAAAGGAAAAGGACTTTCAGTTTTTGGAACAAGTTAAAGTAAGCAAAGAGATGGACAGGGAAATGCTTATAGATGTGGCCAGAACACCTCTATGTACTAAAGTTCATGCCAAACTTGCTGATGTCTTAACAGAGGCTGTAGTGGACTCTGTTTTGGCCATTAAAAAACAAGATCAACCTATTGACCTCTTCATGGTTGAGATCATGGAGATGAAACATAAATCTGAAACAGATACAAGCTTGATCAGGGGTCTTGTTTTGGACCATGGGGCATGGCATCCAGACATGAAAAAGAGAGTAGAAGATGCATACATCCTCATGTGCAGTGTGTCATTGGAATATGAAAAAACAGTAGTGAATTCTGGCTTTTTTTTATAAGAGTGCAGAAGAGAGAGAGAGAAACTAGTAAGAGCCGAAAGAAAATTCATTGAAGATAGAGTTAAAAAAATAATAGAACTGAAGAAGAAAGTCTGTTGTGATTCAGATAAAGGATTTGTTGTTATTAATCAAAAGGAAATTGACCCCTTTCCTTAGATGCTCTTGCAAAAGAAGGCATCATAGCTCTGCACAGAGGTAAGAGGAGAAATATGGAAAGGCTGACTTGCTTGTGGTGGGGTAACCCTAAATTCTCTCGATGACATAAATCCTGATTGTTTGGGACATGCAGGACTTGTCTATGAATATACATTGGGAGAAGAGAAGTTCACCTTTATTTAGAAATGTAACAATCCTCGCTCTGTCACATTAGTGATCAAAGGACCAAATAAGCACACACTCACTCAAATCAAAGAGGCAATAAGATTGTTTGAGGGCTGTTAAAAATGCTATTGATGATGGCTGTGCATTTCCTGGTGCTTGTGTGGTGGAAGTGGCAATGGCAGAAGCCCTGATTAAATACAAGCCCAGTGTAAAGGGCAGGGCCCAACTTGGAGTTCAAGAATTTGCTGATGCATTGCTCATTATTCCCAAGGTTCTTGCTCAGAACTCTGGTTTTGACCTTCAGGAAACACTAGCTAAATTTCAAGCAGAACATTCAGAATCAGGGCAAACTGTGGGTGTGGACTTGAACACAGGTGAGCCAATGGTAGCAGCAGATAACTACTGTATAAAGAAATAGCTTCTTCACTCCTGCACTGTGATTGCCACCAACATTCTCCTGGTTGATGAGACCATGAGAGCTGGAATGTCTTCCCTAAAAGGTTGAATTGAAGCTTTCTTTGTATCATCAGAATCATGAAGACTGTACAGAGAGTGATGCTAAGAATATAGCTGTGGAAATTTTGTCCCAATCTTCAAATGACTTTCAAAGGATTTTCTTTTTCCATATGAAAAAAAGGAGAGAACACTGGCACCTATTTAATTTCTGAAGTTCTGAAATTATAATCACAGTATTTAAAAAATTGCATGCAGTGTATACATATACAGTAGGCCATGTTTACCCAGTGAACAGGACATTTTGCTTTAGCTGCAGTGATATAAAAATACATGTTAGCTAAGCATATGTGGTCTACCTTGTTATTATATATTCCTTGAGAAGCAAAAAAAAAAAAAAAAAAAAAAAGAGAGAGAGAGTGAGCGAGCTTACACCTGCTGGCCTCTGCCACAGCCATGGTTACTCGGGATCTGAGCTGTGTCTGCTACCTACACCACAGCTTAGGGCAATGCCAGATCCCCCACCCACTGAGCAAGGCCAGGGATCGAACTGGCCTCCTCATGGATACTAGTTGGATTTGTTTCCGCTGTGCCACAACAGGAACTCTGGTAGTTCAACTTTTGAAGAATCTCCATACTGTTTTCCTTAATGCCTGTACCAATTTTACATTCCTCTCAACAATGTACAGGGATACCCTTTACTCCATATCCTTGCCAACACATGTTATTTTTTGTCTTTTTGATAATAATCATCTTGGCAGATAATATATATTGTAATTTTGATTTGCAATTCCTGCATATTTAGTGATGTTGAGCACCTATTTATTTATTTGCCTTCTTTGAAAAATGTCATTCCAGGTCCTATATCCATTTAAAAATCAAGATTTTTTTTCTTTTCATTTTTCGGTCTTATGTCTTTTTAGGGCCGCACCTGCAGCATATGGAAGTTCCCAGACTAGGGGTTGAATTGGAACCGTAGCTGCCAGCCTACACCACAGCCACAGCAACGTAGTATCCAAGCCTTGTCTGAAACCTACACCACTGCTCATGGCAATGCCAGATCCTTAACCCACTGAGCTGTGCCAGGAATCGAACCTGCATCCTCATGGATACTAGTTGGATTCATTAACCACTGAGCCATGATGGAAACTCCTTTGTTTTGGCTTTGAGTTGTATGAGTTTGCCAATATTTTCTTCCATCTTGTATGTTGTCTTTTCACTCTGTTGATTATTTCCTTTGCTGTGAAGTTTTTAATTTGTTTTAGTACCAATTGTCTATTTTTGCTTTTGTTGTCTGTGCTTTTGTTATCATAGCCAAAATAATGGTAAGATTGAGGTCAAGGAGCATTTTGTCTGTTTTCTTTTTGTTGTTTTACAATTTCAGATCTAATGTTTATTTCATATATATATATATATATATATATATATATATATATATATACACATATATTATTGAAGCGTAGTTGGTTTACAATGGTGTGTTAATTTCCACTGTTCAGCAAAGAGATTCAGTTATATGTACATATATGTATTATTTTTAATATTCCTTTACTTTTTTTCTTTTTATGGCCAAACCTGTGGCATATGGAAGTTCCTGGACTGGGGTTGAATTTGAGTTACAGCTGCAGGCCTATGCCATAGCCGCAGCAATATCAGATCTGAGCCGCATCTGCAACCTATGCTGCATATTGCTGCAATGCTGGATCTTTAATTCATTGAATGAGGATAGGGATCAAACCTGCATCCTCACAAACACTAATGTGAGGTTTTTAACCCACTGAGCCACAATGGGAACTCCTCAGTATTCTTTTCCATTATGATTTATCTTAGGTATATACTTCCCTGTGCTATACAGTAGGACATTGTTGTTTATCCCTTCCGTACTTAATAGTCTGTATCTACTAACCCCAAATCCCAGTTCATATCTCTCCCCCACCTTTGGCAACCACAGTCTGTTCTCTACATCTGTGAGTCTGTTTCTGTTTTGTAGATAGATTCATTTGTGTCATGTTTTAGATTCCATATGTAAGTGATATCATATCATATTTGTCTTTCTTTTCCTGACTTACTTCACTTAGTATGATAAGCACTAGTCCCATCCATGTTGCTGCAAATGGCATCATTTCATTATTTTAAAGGCAGAGTAGTATTCCATTGTATATATGTACCATTTCTTTATCCATTCATCTATTGATGGACATTTAGTTTATTTCCATGTTTTGGCTATTGTAAATAGTGCTGCTATAAACAGGGTATATGTATCCTTTTGAATTATAGTTTTTTTCCAGATATATGTCTAGGAGTGGGATTGTTGGGTCATATGGTAATTCTCGTTTTAGTTTTTTGACGAACTTCTATGCTGCTTTCCATAGTGGTTATACTAACTGACATTCTCACCAACAATGCAGAATGGTTGGAGTTCCCTTGTGGCTCAATGGATTAAGGATCCAGTGTTGTCACTGCAGTGGCTCCAGTTGCTGCTGTGGCCCAGGTTTGATCCCTTTCCTGGGAACTCCCACATGCCACATACATGGCCAAAAAATATATATAGGAGGGTTCCCTGTTCTCCACACCCTCTCCAGCATTTGTTATTAGTAGAATTTGTAATGATGGCCACTGTTATTGGTATGAGGTTGTACTTCATTTCAATTTTGATTTGCATTTCTCTAATAATTAGCAATGTTGAGCATATTTTCATTTGCCTATTGTATGTATGGCATCTTTGGAGAAGTGTGTATTTAGGGCTTCTGCCCATTTTTCAATTGAGTTGTTTTTTTGTTTTTGTTTTTTATTTTTATTTTTTATTTTTTTATTTTTTTGTCTTTTGTCTTTTGTTGTTGTTGCTATTTCTTGAGCTGCTCCCGCGGCATATGGAGGTTCCCAGGCTAGGGGTTGAATCGGAGCTGTAGCCACCGGCCTACGCCAGAGCCACAGCAACGCGGGATCCGAGCCGCGTCTGCAACCTACACCACAGCTCACGGCAATGCCGGATCGTTAACCCACTGAGCAAGGGCAGGGACCGAACCCGCAACCTCATGGTTCCTAGTCGGATTTGTTAACCACTGCGCCACGACGGGAACTCCTTGTTTTTGTTTTTTAAATTAAACTCATTTTTTATTAGGGTATAGTCAATTTACAATGTTAAGTCATTTCTACTGTACAACATAGTGACCCAGTCACACACACACACACACACACACACACATATATATATATATATAATATATACTACTGTATGACCCAGAAATCCCACTCTCGGACATATATCTGGACAAAACTTTCCTTGAAAAAGATACATGTGCCCGTATGTTCATTGCAGCACTATTCACAATAACTAAGATATGGAAACAACCTCAATGTTCATTGACAGATGAATGGATTAATAAGATGGGGTATATATACACAATGGAATACTACGCAGCCACAGAAAAGGAACAAAATAATGCCATTTACAGCAACATAGATGTTAACTAGAGACTCTCATACTAAGTGCAGTAAGTCAGAAAGAGAAAGACCATAGGCTATCACATATCTGGAATCTAATATATGACACAAATGAACCTTTCCACAAAAAATAAATGCATGGTCTTGGAGAACAGACTTGTGGTTGCCAAGGCAGAGTGGGAGGGAGTGGGATGGACTGGGAGTCTGGGGTTAATAGATGCAAACTATTGCCTTTGGAGTGGATAAACAATGAGACCCTGCTGTATAGCACAGGGAACCATATCTAGTCACTTATGATGCAACATGATGGAGGATAATGTGAGAAAAAGAATATGTATATCTATGTGTGACTGGGCCACTTTGTTGTACAGTAGAAAATTGGCAGAACACTGTAAACCAACTATGATGGAAAAAATAAAAATAATTAAAAATACACACACATGCATTCTTTTTCTCATATTATCTTCCATTATGGTCTATCCCAAGAGACTGGATATAGTTCCCTGTGTTTGTTTTTGTTTTTTAATTTTTTCATCTTTGGCCTGCCCTTGGCATATGGAAGTTCCTGGTCTAGGAGTCAAACCTGTTCCACAGTAGCAACCCAAGCCACTACAGTGACAATGCCAGAATCTTAACCCACTGCATTACAAGGGAACTCCTGTTTTTTTTTTTGTTTTTTTTGTGTGTGTGTGTGCTTGTATTTTTCTTGTTGAGTTGTGTGAGCTGCTTGTATATTTTAGAAATTAAGCCCTTGTTGGTCACGTCATTTGTAAATATAACATAGAAGACCATTCCATAGGTTGTCTTTAATTTTGTTTATTTTTTCCTTTGCTGTGCAAAAGCTTGTAACCTTGATTCAGTCCCATTTGTATATTTTTGTTTGGTTTATGTTGCCTTGGGAGGCTGACATAAGAAAACGCTGATACAATTTATGTCAGAGAATGTTTTGTCTACATTCTCCTTATGTCTTATGTTTAAGTCTTTAAGCCAGTAGTTTATTTTTTGTACATGGTGTGAGGGTGTATTCTACTTTCATTGATTTACATGCAGTTTTCCAAATTTCCCAGTACCACTTACTGAAGAGACTGTCTTTTTCCCATTTTATATTTTTGCCTCCTTTGTTGAAGATTAATTGATCATAGGTGTGTGGGTTTATTTCTAGGCTTTCTATTCTGTAAAATTGATCTGTATGTCTGTTTTTGTGCCATTGCCACAATGTTTTGATTACTGTAGCTTTGTAGTATTGTCTGAAATCTGGAACAATTATGTTTCTTTCTCTGTTCTTTCTCTTTAAAATTGCTTTGGCAATTATGGGTCTTTTATAGTTTCATATAAATTTTAGGATTATTTGTTCTAGTTTAATGTTTATTTCTTTAATACAGCTTTATTGGTTTTTGTATAAGATGTGAGATAAAATTCCAGTTTCAATCATTTGGATATGGATATCCAGTTTTCCAAACACCACTTATTGAAGAGAGTATCCTATACCCATTGTGTGTTCTTGGCACCATTGTCAAGGATCAGTTGACCATAAATGTATGGATTTATTTATGGGCTCTCCATTCTGTTCATTGATCTATATGTCTGTTTTAATGTCAGTACTAAACTGTTTTTCATTATCGTAACTTTAAAATATATTTTGAAATTAGGAAGTGTGATGTCTTTAGCTGTTTTTCTTCCTCAGGATTGCTTTGACTATTTGGGAACTTTTGTGGTTACATATGAATTTTAGTATTTTTTTTTTCTACTTCTGTAAATAATGTCATTGGGATTTTGATAGGAATTGTGTTAAATATATAGATCACTTTTGGTAGTATGGACATTTTGATTATATTTGTAATTTATGAATGTGGAGTAGCTCCACATTTATTCGTGTCTTTAATTTCTTTTTTCTGTTTTATAATTTTCAGTATAAAAATCTTTCAACTCTGGTTAATTTTATTCCTATGTATTTTATTCCTTTTTTGTTATTAAAAGTGGGATTATTTTCTTAATTTTTTTCCAGAGTATTCATTGTTGGTTAATAGAAAGGCCACTGATTTTCACCCCAGTTTTTAAAGTTTTATTAAAGTATAGTTTATTTACAAGTTTGTGATAATTTCTGCTGGACAACAAAATGATTCAGTTGTACATATACACACATCCATACTCCTTTAGATTCTTTTCCCACTTAAATTATCACATAATACAGGGTAGATTTCTCTGTGGCCCACTGGCCAATTATTCCATATACCTCAGTGTACATATGCCAATCCCAGGCCCCCATTTCATTCCCCCCAAATGTGTCCCCTTTGGTAACCATAGGTTTTACAAAGTCTGAGAGTCTTTTTCTGCTCTGAAATTGAGTTCATCTGTGTGTTGAACAGAGTTTGCATGTGTCTGGGTTTATATCTGGGTTCTTTATTTTGTTCCATTGGTCTGTATGTCTATTTTTGTACCAGAACCATAGTGTCTTGATTACTATAGCTTTGTAATATTGTCTGAGGTCTGAGAGAGTTATGCCTCCTGCTTGTTTTTTTTCCCCTCAGGATTGCTTTGGCAATTCTGGGTCTTCTATTGTTTCATAAATGTTTTGGATTTTTTGATCTAGTTCTGTGAAAAATGTCATGAGTATAGGGATTTTTATAGGGATTTCAATGAATATGTAGATTGCTTTGGGTCATATGGCTACTTTAACGATATTAATTCTTCCAATCCAGAAGCATGGAATATTTTTAAGTTTCTTTGAATCCTCTTTAATTTCCTTGATTAATGCTTTATAGTTCTCAGCATGTGTCTTAGACTTCCTTGATCAGGTTTATTCCTAGGCATAGTAATTTTTTGGGGTGCAATTTTATTTTTTTATTTTAAATTAAAAAAAATTTTTTTTGGCTGCCCTGTGACATAGGGAGTTCCCTGGTCAGGGATCAGATCTGAGCCACTGTTGTGACCTAAGCCACAGCTATGGCAAAGCCAGATCCTTAACCCACTGTGCCAGGCCAGAGATAGAACCTGCATCCCAGTGCTCCCAAGATGCCCCCAATCCCATTGCACTACAGTGGGAACTCCTCAGGTGCAATTTTATTTCTTTATTTTATTTTTTATTATTTTTCTTTTTATGGACACACCCTTAGCATATGGAGGTTCCCAGTCTAGGGGTTGAATCAGAGCTGTAGCTCCCAGCCCATGCCCCAGCCACACGGGATCTGAGCCGTGTCTGTGACCTACACCACAACTCATGGCAACGCCAGATCCTTTAACCCACTAAGCAAGGCTAGAGATTGAACCTATGTCCTCATGGATATTAGATTCATTTCCACTGAACCAAAATGGGAACTCCCTTAGGTGCAATTTTAAAAGGTATTGTATTTTTATATTCCTCTTCTAATATTTTATTGTTAACATACCAAAATGCAACTGATTTCTGATTGTTAATCTTATATCCTGCTACTTTGCTGAATTCATTGTTTGAGTAGTTTTTGTGTGCCGTCCTTGGGGTTTTCTATATATAGTATCATGTCATCTGCATACAGTGACAATTTTATCTCTTCTCTTCCAATTTGGATGCCTTTTATTTCTTTTGTTTGGCTGATTGGTGACTTTTAATACCATGTTGAATAAAAGTGGTGAGAGTGAGCATCCTTGTCTTATTCCAGATTTTAGTGGGAAGGCTTTCAGCTTTTCTCCATTGAGTATTATACTGGCTGTGGGTTTGTCATCTATGACTTTTATTATGTTATGTTCCCTTTATACCCACTTAGTAAGAGTTTATAATATGAATGAATGTTGGATTTTGTCAAGTGCTTTTTCTGTATCTATTGAGATGATCATATGTTTTTCTTTTTTTATGTTTTTTTGGTTAGTGTGGTGAATGATGTTGATTGTTTTGCCTATGTTGAACCATCCTTGTGAACTTGGGATTAATCCCACTTGGTTGTGGTATATGATCTTTTTGATATGTTGTTGGATTTATTTGGAAAAATTTTGTTGAGAATATTTATGCCTATATGCATCAAAGATATTGGCCCATAATTTTAATTTTTGGTAGTATTTTTCTCTGATTTTGGTATTAGAGTGATAGTGGATTCATAAAATGCCGTGGGAGGCGTTTTATTCTTCTTCAACATTTTGAAAAAGTTTAAGAAAGAGATGTATAAGTTTTTCATTCTTTCGTAGAATTCGCCTGTGAAGCCCTCTGGTCCTGGATTTTGTTTGTAGGGGGTGTTTTTCATTAAATATTCAGTTTCTTTTCTAGTGATCAGTCTGTTCGAATGATGTATTTCTTCTTGATTTAGTTTTGGCAGGCTGTATGTCTCCAGAAAGTTGACCATTTCTTCTAGGTTGTCAAATTTGTTGGCATATAATCTTTCATAGTATTCTTCTAATGGTTTTTTGTATATCTACAGTATCTGTTGAGATATCTCCTTTTACATTTCTTATTTTGTTTACTTGAGTTCTTTCTCTCCTCTTCTTGGTTAGTCTGGCCAGAGGATTTCGACATTGTTTACCCTTTCAAAGAACTGGCTTTTGGTTTTATTGTTTTTTGAATCTCTATTTTGTTGATTTCCTCTCTGATCTTTAGGATTTCCTTCCTTCTGCTGACTTCAGGTTTCGCTTGTTATTCTTTTTCTAATTCTTTTAGGTGGTAGGTTAATTTGTTGATTTGAGACTTTTCTTCTTTTTTGAGGAAGGCCTATATCACTATGAACGTCCTTCTAAGAACTGCTTTTGAGGCATCTATCTCATAGATTTTGAATGGTTGTGGTTTCATTATCATTTGTCTCAAGGTATTTTTAAATTTCCTTCTTGATTTCCTCATTGACCCATTGGTTTTTTAGTAGCATGTTTTTTAGTCTCCATGTAGTCAGTTTTTTCCTCATTTCTTTTTCTGTGGTTCATTTCTAGTTTCACGCCATTGTGGTCAGAGAATATGCTTGAAATAATTTCTATAGTCTTAAATTTGTTGAGGTTAGATTTCTATCCCAGTATGTGGTTAATTCTTAAGAATGTTGCATGTGCACTTGAAAAGAATGTATATTCTGATTTTTTTCAATGTAATATCCTGACAGTGTCCATCAAATTTAACTTTTCTATTATGTCCTTTAGGATCTCTGTTGTCTTCTTGATTTTCTGTCTAGTGGATCTGTCCATTGATGTGAGTGAGGTGTTAAAGTCTCCTACTATGATTGTATTCCCATCAATTTCTTCTTTTATGTCTGTTAGGATTCATTATAGGTATCTGGGTGCTCCTGTATTAGTGGCATATATATGGACCAGTGTAATATCATCTTCCTGAATTGATGCTCATATCATTAAATAGTGTCCTTCTTTGTCATTCTCTATGGTGTTTGTTTTAAAGCCTATTTTGTCTCATATGAGTATTGCAACTCCTGCTTTCTTGCTTTCCATTCACATGGAATATCTTTTTCCATGTCCTCAGTTTCAATTTATATGTGTGCTTTGCCCTAAGGTCAGTCTCTTGTAGGCAGCAGCATATTGTAAGGTCTTTTTTGTCCAGTTGCCACTCTTTGTCTTTTGATTGGAGCATAGAGTCCATTGACATTTAAGGTAATTATTGATAAATATGTATTTACTGCCATTTTAAAACTTGTTTTCCAGTTGATTCTATGTTTTTCCTTTGTTCCTTTCTTTTCTTTTCTTTTTTTGGTTGGATGATTTCCATTTATTTTAGGGTTGTGTCCTCTTCTTTTTAGTTTTTGTGAATGTAGTGTTTGCCTTTTCTGTTTCTCTCCTTCCTTCCTTCCTTCCTTCCTTCCTTCCTTCCTTCCTTCCTTCCTTCTTTCCTTCCTTCCTTCCTTCCTTCTTTCTTTCTTTCTTTCTTTCTTTCTTTCTTTCTTTCTTTCTTTCTTTCTTTCTTTCTTTCTTTCTTTCTTTCTTTCTTTCTTTCTTCCTTTCTTCCTTTCTTCTTTCCTTCAGGGCTGCAGCTGTGGTATATAGAATTTCCCTGGCTAGGTGTTGAAACAGAGCTACAGCTGCTGGCCTATGACACAGCCTCATCAGTGCTGGATTCTAGCTGCATCTGCACACTACACCACAACTGACTGCTATGGTGGGTCCTTAACCCAGTGTGTTAGGCCAAGGGTCATATCCATATCCTCATGGATACTAGTTGGGCTCCTTACTGCTGAGCCACCAGAGAGACTTCTGGTATAGTTTGGTTTTGATTTGTCATTGCCCTGTTTTTCAAGTGTGTTAACCCCTTCCTATATCTGCTTGCTTTAGGCTGATAGTCATGTAGGCTCAAACACATTCTAAGTAAGAGTCTAGATTTTCTTACTTTCCTTCCCCACATTTCATGATTTTGATGTCTTTCTTTAATATCTTCATGTTTATCTTTTTGATGTTCCTTGTGCATATCATCACTTTTACAGTATTTTTTTTTCCTTTTAGATCTGTATACTGGCTTATTTTAGTGATTATTTTCCAACTGTGATTTGCCCTATCCTATTTCTTCTTATTTCTTTCTTTTTTGGAGGAGCCCTTTCAGTATTTCTTTTAGAATTGGTTTAGTATTGCTGTATTCTATTGTTTCTTTTTGTTGTTGTTGTTGGAAAAATTCTTTATTTCTCCTTCTATTTTAAATGATATTCTTGCTGGGTAGGGTACTCTAGGCTGCAAATATTTCCCATTTAGACTCTGAATATATATTGCCACTATCTTCTGGCCTGTAGTGTTTCTGTAGAGAAATCAGCTGATAGCATAATGGGGGTTCCTTTATAATTAACTCTTTGTTTTTCTCTTGCTGCCTTTAGAATCCTCTCTTTATCTTTTGCTATTTTTATTATAATTTGCCTTGACATGTGTCTGTTCAGGTTCAACTAGGTTGAGGCCCTCTGTACTTCCTGTATCTTGATATCAGTTTCCTTTAGATTTTGTAAGTTTTCAGCCATAAATTCTTCAAACATATTTTCAATCCCCTTTTCTTTTTCTTCTCCTTCTGGAATCCCCATTATGCATAGATTGGTACACTTTATATTATCCCATAGGTCTCTTTTATTGCTTTCACGTTTTATTCATTTGGTTTTCTGTCTGCTTTCATGATTGGATGATTTCCATGATTCTATCTTCAGTTTTTTTCCCAGTCATATAGCATTGTAGTTGGAAAAGATGCTTGATATGATTTCAATTTTCTTAAAGTTATTGAGGCATGACTTGTGGCCCAGAATGTGATCAATCCTAGAGAATGTTCCATGTGCACTTGAGAAGAATGTGTATTCTGTTGCTTTTGGATGGAAAGTCCTATAAATATCTATTAAGTCCATCTGGTTTAATGCTTCTTTTAGGGCCTGTGTTTCCTTGTTGATTTTCTGTCTGGATGAACTGTCCATTGCTGTAAGTGGGGTGTTGAAATCCCCCGCTATTATTGTGTTACTGTCAATTTCTCCTTTTAAGCAGTTGCTTTATATATTGTAGTGATCCTACGTTGGGTGCATATATATTTACAATTGTTATATCTTCTTCTTGGATTGATCCTTTCACCATTGTGTAATGTCCTTCTTTACTTATAATATTCTTTATTTTAAGGTCCATTTTGTGGTATAAGTATTGCTACTCCAGCTTTCATCTTTTTAAATAATGATTTTATTTTTTCCATGATAGCTGGTTTACAGTGTCCTGTCAATTTTATACTGTACAGCAAGATGACCCAGTCACACATACATGTATACACTCTTTTTTCTCACAGTATCATGCTCCATCATAAGTGACTAGATATAGTTCCCAGTGCTATACAGCAAGATCTATTTGCTTAACCATTCCAAAGGCAATAGGTTATATCTATTAACCCAAGATTCCCAGTATATCCCACTCCCTCCTCCTCCCCTCCCCCTTGGCAACTACAAGTCTGTTATCCATGTCCATGAGTTTCTTTTCTGTGGAAAGTTTCATTTGTATCATATATTAGATTCCAGATATAAGTGATATCATATAGTATTTTTCTTTTTCCTTCTGACTTACTTCACTTAGTATGAATGTCTCTAGTTCCATCCATGTTGCTGCAAATGGCATTATTTTGTTGTTTTATATATGAGTAGTATTCCTTTGTGTATATATAAAAACATCTTTTTTTTTGTCTTTTGTCTTTTTGAGGGCTGCATCTGTGACATATGGAGGTTCCCAGGCTAGGGGGTCTAATCGGAGCTGTTGCTGCTGGCCTACAACAGAGCCACAGCAATGCCAGATTCTGAGTTGTGTCTGTGAACTATACCACAGCTCATGGCAAGGCTGAATCCTTAACCCACTGAGCAAGGCCAGGGATCGAACCTACAACCTCATGTTTCCTAGTCAGATTTGGTTCCACTGCACCACACCGGGAACTCTGTACAATATATTTTTAATCCACTCATCTGTTGATTGGCATTTAGGTTGTTTCCATGTCTTGGCAATTGTGAAGAGTGCTTCAATGAATATGAGGGTACATGTGTCTTTTTCAAGGAAAGTTTTGTCTGGATATATGCCCAAGAGTGGGATTGCTGGATTAGAAGGTATTTCTATGTCTAGTTTCCTAAGGAACCTCTATGTTTTCCATAGTGGTTGTACCAATTTACATTTCCTCCAAGAATGTAGGATGGTTCCATTTTCTCCACACCCACTCCAGCATTTGCTATTTGTGGACTTATTAATGATGGCCAATCTCACTGGTATGAGGTGGTACCTCATAGTAGTTTTGATTTGCATTTCTATAATAATCAGTGATGTTGAGCATTTTTTCATGTGCTCAACATCGCTGATCATAAGAGAAATGCAAATCAAAACTACCTTGAGATACCACCTCACACCAGTCAGAATGGCCATCATTCATAAATCCACAAATAACAAGTGCTGGAGGGGGTGTGGAGAAAAGGCAGCCCTCCTGCACTGCTGGTGGGAATGTAAACTGGTACAGCCACTATGGAGAACAGTTTGGAGATACCTTAGAAATCTATACATCTGTATATCTTCTTAGGAGAAATGTCTATTCAGGTCTTTTGCCCATTTTTCAATTGGGTTGTTAGATTTTATGCTGTTGAGTTGTATGAGTTTTTTGTATATTTTAGAGATTAAGGCCTTGTCAGTTGCATCATTTGAAATTATTTTCTCCCATTCTGTAAATTGTCTTTTTGTTTTCTTTTTGGTTTCTTTTGCTGTGCAAAACTTGTCAGTTTGATTAAGTCCCATTGGTTTATTTTTGCTTTTTTTAATTTTATTTTCCCACTGTACACCAAGGGGATGAAGTTATCCTTACATGTATACATTACATTTTTCCCCCACCCTTTGTTCTCTTGCAACATGAGTATCTAGACATAGTTCTCAATGCTACTCAGCAGGATCTCCTTGTAAATCTATTCTAAGTTGTGTCTGATAACCCCAAGCTCCCAATCCCTCTCACTCCCTCCCTCTCCCATCAGGCAGCCACAAGTCTTTTCTCCAAGTCCATGATTTTCTTTTCTGTGGAAAGGTTCATTTGTGCTGGATATTAGATTCCAGTTATAAGTGATATCATACGGTATTTGTCTTTGTCTTTCTGACTCATTTCACTCAGGATGAGAGTCTCTCGTTCCATCCATGTTGCTGCAAGTGGCATTATGTCATTCTTTTTTATGGCTGAGCAGTATTCCATTGTGTATATACACCACTTCTTCCGAATCCAATCATCTGTCGATGGACATTTGGGTTGTTTCCATGTCCTGGCTATTGTGAATAGTGCTGCAATGAACATGCGGGTGCATGTGCCTCTTTTAAGGAGAGTTTTGTCCGGATAGATGCCCAAGAGTGGGATTGCGGGGTCATGTGGAAGTTCTATGTATAGATTTCTAAGGTATCTCCAAACTGTTCTCCATAGTGGCTGTACCAGTTGACATTCCCACCAGCAGTGCAGGAGGGCTGCCTTTTCTCCACACCCCCTCCAGCACTTGTTATTTGTGGATTTATGAATGATGGCCATTCTGACTGGTGTGAGGTGGTATCTCATGGTAGTTTTGATTTGCATTTCTCTTATGATCAGTGATTTGAGCATTTTCTCATGTGTTTGCTGGCCATCTGTATATCTACCTTGGAGAACAGTCTATTCAGGTCTTTTGCCCATTTTTCCATTGATTGATTGGCTTTTTATTTCTGTTTCTTTTGGAAGAATGATCTGAGAAAACATTTGTAAGTTTGATATCAGAGAATGTTTTGTCTATGTTATCTTCTAGGAGTTTGATGTTGTCTTGTCTTATATTTAGGTCTTTCAGCCATTTTGAGTTTATTTTTGTGCATGGTGTGAGGGTGTGTTCTAGTTTCATTGATTTACATGCAGCTGTCCAGTTTTCCCAGCACCACTTGCTGAAAAGACTGTTTTTTCCCCCATTTTTATTTTTATTTTTATTTTTTTATTTTTTTTTGTCTTTTTGCTACTTCTTTGGGCCGCTCCCGCGGCATATGGAGGTTCCCAGGCTAGGGGTCGAATTGGAGCTGTAGCCGCCGGCCTACACCAGAGCCACAGCAATGCGGGATCCGAGGCGTGTCTGCAACCTACACCACAGCTCACGGCAAGGCAGGATCATTAACCCACTGAGCAAGGGCAGGGACCAAACCCGCAACCTCATGGTTCCTAGTCGGATTCGTTAACCACTGCGCCACGACGGGAACTCCCCCCCCCCATTTTTATATTCTTGCCTCCTTTGTCAAATATTAATTGACCCAAGGTGTCTGGGTTCTTTTCTGGGTTCTCTATTCTGTTCCATTGGTATGTATGTCTGTTTTGGTTCCAGTACCACACTGTCTTGATGACTGTGGCTTTGTAATATTGCCTGAGGTCTGGGAGAGTTATGCCTCCTGCTTGGTTTTGGCTTCTCAGGATTGCTTTGGCAATTCTGGTTATTTTGTGGTTCCATATAAATTTTTGGATTGTTTGTTGTAGTTCTGTGAAAAATGTCATGGATAATTTGATAGGGATTGCACTGAATCTGTAGATTGCTTTGGGTAGTATGGCCATTTTTACAATATTAATTTTTCCACTCCAGGAGCATGGACTATCTTCCCATTTCTTTGCATCCTCTTTAATATCCTTCATTAAGGTTTTATAGTTCTCAGCATATAAGTCTTTCACCTCCTTCGTCACGTGTATTCCTAGGTATTTGATTTTTTATGCAACTTTAATAGGTATTTCATTTTTGTATTCCTTTTCTAATATCTCATTATTAGTGTACAGAAATGTGACTGTTTTCTGAATGTTAATCTTGTATCCTGCTACTTTGTTGAATTTGTTGATCAGTTTAAGTATTTTTTGGGTTGAGTCCTTAGGGTTTTCTAGATATAGTATCATGTCATATGCCTAGAGGGACAATTTTACCTTTCTTCCCATTAAGATATTTTTATTTATTTTGTTCATCTGATTGCTCTGGCTAGGACTTCCAGTACTATGTTGAATGAAAGTGGTGAGAGTGGGCATCCTTGTCTTGTTCCAGATTTTAGTGAAAGGTTTTCAGATTTTCTCCATTGTGTATTATATTTGCTATGGGTTTGTCATAAATGGCTTTTATTATGTTAAGGTATGTTCCCTCTATACCCACTTTGGTGAGAGTTTTTATCATGAATGGATGTTGGACTTTGTCAGATTCTTTTTCTGCATCTATTGAGATGATCATGTGGTTTTCGACTTTTCTTTTGTTAATTTGGTATATGATGTTGATTGATTTGTTGAACCATCCTTGTGAAGCTGGGGTGAATCCCACTTGGTTGTGTTTTATGATCTTTTTGATGTGTTGTTGGATTTGGTTGGCTAAAATTTTGTCAAGAATTTTTGTGTCTATATTCATCAAAGATATTGGCCTATAGTTTTCTTTTTTGGTGGTATATTTGTCTCCTTTTGGCATTAGGGTGAAGGTGGCCTCATAGAATGAGTTTTGGAATGTTGCTTCCTTTGCAATTTTTGGAAGATTCTCAGCAGAATAGGTATTAACTCTTCTCTGAATGTTTCGTAGGATTCATCTGTGAACCCATCTTTCCCTGGACTTTTGCTTTTTGGGAGTTTTAAAATAAGAGTTTAAATTTCAGTACTTTTGATTGGTCTATTTATATTTTTAATTTCTTCCTTGGTCAGTCTTATGAGATTGTACTTTCATAAGAATCTTTCCATTTCTTATAGATTGTCCATTTTATTTGCATATAGTTTCTATTTGTAATCTCTTGTGATCCTTTTTTTTGTAACTTTTGTTGTAACTTTTCCTTTTTGATTTTATTGATTTGAATCCTCTCCCTTTTTTCTTGATGAATCTGGCTAAAGGTTTATCAGTTTTCTTGATCCTTCAGAAGAACCAACTTTTGGTTTCATTGTTCTACTCTATTGTTTTCCTTGTCTCTATTTCATTTATTTCTACTCTGATATTTTTTTATTTTTTATTTAAAAAATTTTTTTCTTTTTATGGCCCCACTAGCAGCATGTGGAGGTTCCCAGGCTAGGGGTCTAATCTGAACTACACCTGCCAGCCTACACCACAGCCACAGCAACACGGGATCCGAGCTGCATTTGTGACCTATACCACGGCTCACGGCAATGCTGGATCCTTAACTCACTGAGTGAGTCCAGGGATTGAACCTGCAACCTCATGGTTCCTAGTTAGATTCATTTCCACTGAGCCATGACAGGAACTCCTCTAACTCTGATATTTATGATATCTTTCCTTCTACTAAATTTGAGCTTTGTCTGTTATTCCCTCCCTAGTTGCTTTAGGTGTAACATTAGTTTGTTTATTTGATTTTTTTCTTGTTTCCTGAGATAAGATTATATTGCTATAAACTTCCCTCTCAGAAACTGCTTTTGATGTTTCCCATAGGTTTTGGATTGTTGTATCTTCTTTGTCATTTGTCTCTAGGTATCTTTTGATATCCTTTTTTATTTCTTTTGTGATCCATTGTTTCATAGTATATTCTTTAGCTTCCAGGAGTTTTTTTTTCCCTTGTAGTTGATTTCTAGTCTCATACCCTTGTGATAGGAAAAATGCTTGATATCTTTTCAATTTTTAAATATTTAATGAGGATTGATCTGTGGCCTAATATGTGATCTCTCATTAAGAATGTTCCATGTATACTTGAGAAGAACGTATATTCTGCTGATTTGAGTTTAATGTTTTATAAATATCAGTTTAAGTCTGTTTGGCCTAGGGTGTCATTTAAGGCCTGTGTTCCTTTTTTTTTTTTTTGGCTTTTTAGGGCCACACCTGTGGCATATGGAGTTTCCCAGGTGGGGTTCAAATTGGAGCTGTAGCCACAGCCATAGCCACAGCAATGCCGGAACTGAGCCACATCTGCAACCTACACCACAGTGCACATAAACACCAGATCCTTAATCCACTGAATGAGGCCGGGGATTGAACCCATGTCCTCATGGACACCAATCAGGTTCCTAACCTGCTGAGCCATGACGGCAACTCCCTGTGATTCCTTCTTGATTTTCTCTCTGTATGATCTGTCCATTGATGTAAATCAGGTGTTAATGTCCTCAACTAGGGAGTTCCCATCATGGCTCAGTGGCAATGAATTTGACTAGTATCCATGAGGTTGCAGGTTCGATTCCTGCCCCTACTCAGTGGGTCAAGGATCTGGCATTGCCATGACCTGTGGTCTAGGTCTCAGATATGGCTCAGATCCCGAGTTGCTGTGGCTGTGGTATGGGCTGACAGCTCTAGCTCCAATTCGACCCCTAGCCTGGGAACTCCCATATGCCGCAGGTGTAGCCTTAAAAACCAAAAGCTAAAAAAAAAAAAATAGTCCTCCACTAATACTGTATTACTGAAGATTTCTCCTGTTATGGCTGTTAGCATCTGCCTTATATATTATGGTGCTCCTATGTTGGGTGCATATATATTTACAATTGTTATGTCATCTTGGATTGATCCTTTTAGCATGACGTAGTGTCCTTCTTTGTCTCTTGTGACCTTTATTTTAAAGTCTATTTTGATATTAATAGTGCTATTCTAGCTTTCTTTTGATTTCCATTTGCATGTAATATTTTCTTCCATTCCCTCACTTTCTGTCTGTATGTGTCCTTAATTCTGAAGTGGGCTTCCTGTACATAGCATATTATGGGCCTTGTTTTTGAATCCATTCAGTCAGTCTGTGTCTTTTGGTTGGAGTATTTAATCCATTTACATTAAATCTAATTATGGCTATGTATGTACTTATTGCCATTTTCTTAATTGTTTTGGATTTGTTGTTTAGTCTTTTTGAAGAACTGTCAGACTGTATTTCCAGAGTGACTGCAATATTTTACATGTCCAGTAACAGTAAATGAGTGCTTCCATTACTCCTCATCCTCATAAATACATGTAATTGATTTGCTTTTTATCACCACGAAAATGTTGTGATGTGAGATGAAATTGTGGTTTTGATTTGCATTTCCATGATGGTTAATGATGTTGTACAACTTTTCATATGCTTATTGGCATTTGTATATATTTTTTGGAAAAATATTTATTTGAATCCATTGGCCATTTGTTAATTGGATTATTTGTCTTTTTATAATTGAATTGAAAATGTCCTTTATACAGTCTAGATACAAGTCCCTTATCAGATATATGATTTGTAAATATTTCAAATATTTTTCTGTGGTTTGTATTCACACTTTGTTAATGGCACAAACTTTTAAACTTTGATGAAATCAAATTTATATATTTGTCTATTTTTTTGGCCTGTGAATTTGGTGTTAGATATATTTAAGAATCCACTGTCAAATCCAAGATCATGAAGATTTAGGCCTGTATGTTCTCTAAGAGTTGTGTAGTTTTAACTTTTATGTTTCAGTTCTTTGAGTTAATTTTTGTATATGGTGTGAAGAAGGTGTATAACTTCATTCTTTTGCATTTGGATATCCAATTGTTTCAACAAACAGTTTTTAAAGAGATTATCATTTCTCAATAGAATGATCTTGGCACTCTTGTTGAAAATCAGTTGGCTGTAAATGTGTGGATTATTTATATACTATCAATTCTATTCCGTTTTTCTATATATGTATACTTATGCCAATACCACATTGTGTTGTTTACTGCAGCTTTGTAGTAATGTTTGAAATCAGAATGTTTGAGTCCTCTACCACTTTTTCTCCTTCTGAAGGTTTTTCTAAATTTACTTAAGAATTTAGAAACGGAGTTCCCGTCGTGGCACAGTGGTTAATGAATCCGACTAGGAACCATGAGTTTGTGGGTTCGATCCCTGCCCTTGCTCAGTAGGTTAACGATCCGGCATTGCTATGAGCTGTGGTGTAGGTTGCAGACACGGCTCGGATCCTGCATTGCTGTGGCTCTGGCGGTTAGGCTGACAGCTACAGCTCCGACTAGACCCCTAGCCTAGGAATCTCCATATGCTGCAGGAGTGGCCCAAGAAATGGCAAAAAAAAAAAAAAAAAAAAAAAAAAGAATTTAGAATCAATTTCTCCTTCACTTTTTATGCTAAAATGCATAACATAAAATTTTCCATTTCAGTCATTTAAAAGGTATACAATGCAGTGACACTATGTACACACACTATGTTTTAAAGCCCTCACAGTGATCTCATTCTTGTAATTTTTCTTCACCCCAAAACTACCCATTACCAGTTATTCTCAAATTTCCCTCTCTCCCATCTACTGAATGTCATTATTCTACTTTCTGCTTCTGTGGGTTTGACTGTTTTATTTTGTAAGTGCAATCATGTAGTATTTGTCCTTCTGTGATTGGCTTATTTCATTTAGTGTTATTTCCTCACCCTCTATCCATGTGGTTGTATATTGTAAGATTTCCTTAATTTTCTTTATCCACTCATCTATCAATGTATATTAAGGTTGTTTTCACATTTTGGCTATTGCAAATATTGATGCAATGATTATGGGAGGGCTTATGGTTTTTTGTGGTTCTAATTTCAATTCTTAAGGACAAATACCCATAAGTAGAATTGCTGTATCATATGGTTGTTCTATTTTTGATTTTAAAAGGAACACCCATTATGTTTCCCACAGGGACTACATCATTTTACACTCCCACTATTAGGGAACAAGGGTTTCAATTTCTCTACCTCCTCACCAACACTTATTGTCTTTTTTTCTTTTCTTTTCTTTTATTTATTTTTTTTGTCTTTTTGCCTTTTCTTGAGCTGCTCCTATGACATATGGAGGTTCCCAGGTTGGGGGTCTAATTCGAGCTGTAGCCACCAGCCTATGCCAGAGCCACAGCAAATGGGATCCGAGCCGCATCTGCAACCCACACCACAGCTCATGGCAACGCTGGATCCCCAGCCCTCTGAACAAGGCCAGGGATCGAACCCTCAACCTCATCGTTCCTAGTTGGATTCGTTAACCACTGCGCCACAACAGGAACACCTTTTTTCTTTTTTATAATCACTACCCTAAAAAGTGTGATGTGATATTGTGGTTTTGATTTGCATTTCCATGATGATTGGTGACACAGCATCTTTTCACACACCAGTTGGAAATTTGTATCTTTTATTTGGAGAAATGTATATTTAAGTCTTTTGCCAATTTTTTTCAATCTTCAATTTTTTTTTCTTTTTTAAGAATGATTTTTATTTTTGCCATTACAGCTGGTTTACAGTGTTCTGTCAATTTTCTACTGTACAGCAAAGTGAGCCAGTCACACATACATATATACATTCTTTTTCTCACATTATCCTCCATCATGCTCCATCATAAGTGACTAGATATAGTTCCCAGTGCTATGCAGCAGGATCTCATTGCTTATCCATTCCAAAGACAATAGTTTGCATCTTTTAACCCCAGATTCCCAGTCCATCCCACTTTCCCCCTCCCCCTCAGCCTTAGCAACCACAAGTCTGTTTTCCAAGTCCATGAGTTTCTTTTCTGTGGAAAGGTTCATTTATACCATATATTACATTCCAGATATGTGATATCATATGGTATTTGTCTTTCTCTTTCTGACTTAATGTCACTCAGTATGAGAGTCTCTAGTTCCATCCATGTTGCTGCAAATGGCATTGTTTTGTTCTTTTTTTATGGTTGATTAGTACTCCATTGTGTACTTATACCACTTCTTCTTAATCCATTCATCTGTCAATGGGTATTGAGGTTGTTTCCCTGTCTTGGCTATTGTGAATAGTGCTGCAATGAACATGCGGATGCATGTGTCTTTTTCAAGGAAAGTTTTTTCTGGATATATGTCCAAGAGTGGGATTGATGGGTCTATATTTAGTTTTCTGAGTTACCTCTATATTGCTTTCCATAGTGGTTTTACCAATTTACATTCCCAGCAACAGTGGAGGAGGCTTCCCTTTTCTCCACACCCTCTCCAGTATTTGCTATTTGTGGACTTATTAATGATAGCCATTCTGACAAGTGTGAGGTGGTACCTTATAGTAATTTTGATTTGCATTTCTCTAATAATCAGTCAATTTTTTTCAATGTAGTCTGTCATGTACATATATATTTCCAGCTTTACTGAATAATTGACATATGTCACTGTATAAGTTTAAGGCTTAGAGCATGATGGTTTAGTGTATATATATACCAAATAGGTATAGCTAACAAATCATCAATAATGGGTTCAGATGACATTCATCATTTCATATAGATACAATAAAAAGAAAGGAAAGAAGAAAAGAAAAAATAATTCATTGTGATGCAAACTCTTAGGAGTTCACTTAACAACTTTCTTATACATCATACAGCAGACTTCACTATAGTCATATTGTACATTACATCCCCACTTCCTATTTATATTAGAATTGGAACCTTATAATCTTTGGACCACCTTCCCCCGAACGCCCCCTCCCTCCACCTTCCACTTCTGGTAACTATAAGTCTGATCTCTTTTTCCTTTTTTTTTTTTTTTTTTAACATTACACATATATGTGGGATCATATAGTATTTGTCTTCTGTCTGACTTATTTAACTTAGCATACTGCCTTTTAAGTCCATCCATCTTGTTGAAAATGGTAGAATTTCCTCATTTTTTAAATGGCTGAATAGGGGAGTTCCCATCAAAGTACAGCGGAAATGAATCCAACTAGGAACCATGAGGTTGCAGGTTCGATCCCTGTCCCTGCTCAGTGGGTTAAGGATCTGGTGGTGTTGTGAGCTGTGGTGTAGGTTGCAGACGTGGCTTGGATATGGTGTTGCTGTGGTTGTGGCATAGGCTGGCAGCTACAGCTCCAATTAGACCCCTAGCCTGGGAACCTCCATATGCCTCACATGCAGCCCCCGCCAAAAAAAAAACCCCAAAACCCCAAATAAATGGCTGAATAATATTCCATTATGTATACATATCTATCTATCTATCTATCTATCTATCTATCTATCTATCTATCTATCTATCTATCTATCTATCATCTATCTATCTATATCACAACTATTTTTATCCATTCATCCATTGATGGACATTTAGGTTGTTTCCACATGTTTACTATTGTAAATAATGCTGCAATGAACATGGGAGGGCAGATATCTTTTCAAGACAGTATTTTCTTTTTCTTTTTTGTCTTTTTGACTTTTCTAGGCCTGCTCCCATGGCATATGGAGGTTCCTAGAATGGGGGTCTAATAGGAGCTGTAGCCGCCAGCCTATGCCAGAGCCATAGCAACGCCAGATCTGAGCCACGTCTGCGACCTACACCACAGCTCACGGCAATGCCAGATCCCCAAACCACTGAGCAAGGCCAGAGATTGAACCCACAACCTCATGATTCCTAGTTGGATTCGTTAACCACTGAGCCATGACGGAAACTCCAAGACAGTATTTTCATTTTCCTTAAATATATTCTTGGTAGTAGAATTGCTAGAACATATGGTATTTCTAGTTTTATTTTTTTGTTTTGTTTTGTTTTTAGGGCCACACCTGTGGTATATGGAATTTCCCAGGCTAGGGGCTCAATTGGAGCTACAGCTTCCAGCCTACACCACAGCTACAGCAATGCAGGATCTGAGCTGTGTCTGCAAACTACACCACAGCTCACAGCAATGCCAGATCCTTAACCCACTGAGTGAGGCCAGGGATCAAACCTGAATTCTCATGGATACTATTTATTTGGGTTCATAACCTGCTGAGCTACAACAGGAACTCCCTATTTTTAATCTTTTTGTATCCTCCATACTTTTCCCATAGTAGTTGTACCAATTTACAGTCTCACCAACAGTGCACAAGGGTTTCCTTTTCTCCACATCAACATCAGCATTTATTATCATCTGTCCTTTTAATTTTGGCCACACCTGCAGCATGCCCAAGTTCCCTGGCCAAGAATCAAAACCATGAACCTGTACCACAGCAATCACCACAGCCACAACAGTGAAAATGCTGGATACTTAACCCACTGAGCCATTAGGGAACTCATTCATTTTTTCAATAATGGCCATTTTTTTAAATGGCCACACTCGCAGTATATGGAAGTTCTCAGGTAAGGGATTGAATCTGACCTGCAGCTGAGACTTATGCATCAACTGTGGCAATGCCAGATCCTTTAACCCACCATGCCAGGCTGGAGAAAGAACCCATGCCTCCTCAGCGACCTGAGCTGTTGTAGTTGGATTCTTAACCCACTGTGCCACAGCAGGAATTCCTGATGACAGCCATTTTAACAGGCATGAGGTGATATCCCATTGTGCTTTTAATTTGCATTTCCCTAATGACTAGTGGTGATGAAAATCATTTCATGTACCTGTTGGCTTTTTGTGTATATTTTTTGGAAAAATATGTATTTAGGGCCTTTGGTCATTTTAAAATTGGGTTATTTGTTTGGTTTTCCTTACTATCGAATTTTGTGAGTTCTTTACATATTATGGTTGTTAACACTTTATCCTGGTTTGCAAATATTTTATTTTTTTCCCCTATTCTCTAGGTTGTCTTCACTTTGTCAATTTTTTTTTGTCAATTTTTTTTTAGCTGCATCCAAAGCATGAAGAAGTCCCCAGGCCAGGGATTCAACCTGAACCACATCAGTGACAATTCCAAATCCTTAACCACTAGGCCACCAGGGAATTCCCCTGTTGATTTTTTTTCTGTACAGAGATTTTTAGTTTGAAGTAGTCTCACTTATTTTTGTTTTGGTTGTCTGTTTTTTGGGTATGCTATAAAAAAAAAATTATTGCTAAGACCAACATCACGTAGGTTTCTCCTGTGTTTTCTCTGAGAAAATTTAGAATTTCAGATCTCATGCTCAAGTCTTTAATCCATTTTGATTTAATTTTTTTGTATGGTGTATGATAATGGTCTAATTTATGCTTTTGCATGTGGATATCCATTTTCCCCAACATTTGTTGAAAAGATTATCTGTTCTTTTATTTATTTATTTATTTATTTATTTATTTATTTATTTATTTATTTTGCTTTTCAGGGCCACACCCACGGCATTTGGAAGTTCCCCAGCTAGGGGTTGAATTGGAACTGTGGGCCTACACCACAGGCACAGCAATGCGGGATCCTTAACCCACTGAGCAAGGCCAGGGATAGAACCCTCAACCTCATGGTTCTTAGTCCGATTTGTTTCTATTGCACCACGATGGGAACTCCAAGGGTTCATTTTTCTTCATTCTTTCTTTTGTCTCTTCAGACTGGATACTTTAATTGACCTTTATTTACATTCAGTCATTCTTTTTTGCAAATTTTCTATATTCACTGGTTCTTTAATTCATTTCTTTCTTTTCTCATGGTTTGCTATTCTTGCTCTTTGATGTTTTTGTTTATTTAGCATCTTCTCTGAACTAATTTTGTAAAGCTGTATTCTTTGTCATGTGTGACCACTGAAGTATTTGCTATTTTTCCCCACTTTTTTGTCTGTTCTTTGGCATATGGCGTTCCCAAGCAAGGGATCAAAACTGAGCTGGAGTTGTGACCTATACCACAGGGGTCCCAATGCCAGATCCTGAACCCACTGCAGCAGGCTGGGGATTGAGCTAGCATACCTGCTGCTACAGAAACACTGTTGGTCCCATTGCATCACAGCATGTTCCCTCTATTCTCACCTTTTTGAAATTTTATTTTTTTACTTTAATTTTTATTTTTGGCTGCCCTGTGGCATATGGAGTTCCTGGGCCGGGGAACAGATCGGATCCACAGTTGCCGCCTAAGCTGCCACTGTAGCAATGCTGGATCCTTAACCCACTGTGCTGGGCCAGGGATTGAACCTGTGTCCCAACACTCCCAAGACAATGCTGATCCCATTGTGCCACAGCAGGAATGCCTGAAAGTTTTTATCATAAATGTATTTTGAATTTTGTCAGACACATTTTCTGTTTTTTGAGATGATCATATGTGTGTGTATATATATATATATATATATATTTTTTTGCACTCATTTTGTTAAAGTGTGTCGCATTGTTTCATTTGTGGATGTTGAACCACCATCGAATCTCTGGAAAAATTCCACCTGATTATGATGTATGATTGTTTCATCTTGTTGTTGAATTTAGCTTCTGAATATTTTGTTGATTCTATGTTTTTCAGGAATGTTGGCCTGTAATTTTCTTTTCTTGTGGCATCTTTGTCTAATTTTGAGATCAGGGTAATTTTGGTCTCATAAAATATATGTAGATGTGCTCCCTTAATTACTCTATTTTGGAAGTGGTTGAAAAACACTGGTATTTATTCTTTAAATGTTTTCTAGAATTCACCATTGAAGCCATATTATTCTGGGCTTTTATTTGGGAGCAGGTTTTTGGTTACTGATTCAATCTTTTTACTACTAGTTGGCCTGTTTATATATTCTATTTCTTTCTGATTCAGTCTTGGTAGGTTGTATGTTTCTAGGAATTCATCAGTTTCTTACAGATTGTCCAATTTGTTGGTGTGTATTTTTTCATAGTAATATCTTACTACACTTTGTATTTCTGTGATAATAATTGTAACTTCTCTGTATTACGTGATTCTATTTACTTGAGACTTGCTCTTTTTTCTTGGCGAAGATTGTAGCTGAAGATTATCAATTTTATCTTTTCAAAGAACCAGCTCTTAATTTTTTTTTTTTTTGCTTTTCAGAGCTGCATCTGCAGCATATGGAAGTTCCCAGGCTAGGGCTACTGGCCTACACCACAGCCACAGGAACACAGGATCTGAGCTGAGTCTGCAACCTATACCACAGCTCACAGAAATGCTGGATCCTTAACCCACTAAGCAGGGCCAGGGATTGAAACCACAACCTCGTGGATACGAATCAGGTTACCACTGAGCCACAACAGGAACTCCCCAGCTCTTAATTTTTTAAATTTTTTTATTGTCCTTTTAGTCTTTATTTCATTTATTGTCACTCTGATCTTTATTATTTCCTTCCTTCTACTAACTTTGGATGTTATTTTCCCTTCTTTTTTTCTAGTTCTTTGAGGAGTAAAATTAGGTTGTTTATTTGAAATCTTGTTTTATGATGTAAGAATTTATCTCTGTGAATTTCCTTCTTACAACTCCTCTTGCTGTTAGCCCCTAAGTTTTAGTATGTTGTATTTCCATTTTCATTGGTTCAAGGTATTTTTATTTCTACACCGATTTTTCTTTGACCCATTGGTTTTTTAGTAACATGCTTAATCTCCATTTATTTGTGACTTTTCCAATTTCATTCTAATTGATTTCTAGTTTAATACCACTATCATCTGAAAAGATGTTTGATATGATTTCAATTTTCTTAAAATTTATTGACATGTTTTATGCCCTAACATATGATGTATCCTGGAGAATGTTCCTTGTGTGCTTGAGAAGAATGTGTTTTCTGTTCCTTTTGGTTGGAATGTCAGGTATACATTTATTAAGTTCATCTGGCATAACATGTCACTTAAGGTAAATATTTCCTAACTGATTTTCTGTCTGTATGATCTATCTGCTGATAAAAGTGGGGTATTAAACCCCCTACTATAATGTATTGCTTTTTATTCTCCCTTTAGGTCCATTAATATTACTTTACATATCGGTGCTACTAAGTTTGGTACATAAATATTTGGAATTATTGGAGGCATGCCTTGGAAATCCTGTGAGTTAGGATCTAGACCTCTTCAATAAAGTGAATATTGCGATACAGAGAGTCACATGAATTTTTTGGTTTTCCAGTGCATATAAAAGTTATGTTTATGGGAGTTCTCAATTTGGCTCAGGGGGTTAAGAACCCATAATAGTCTCTCTAAGGATGTGGATTCAATCCCTGGCCTCATTAAATGGGTCAAGGATCCAGCATTGCTGTAGCTGTGGTGTAGGTCACAGATGTGGCTTGGATCCAGTGTTGCTGTGTCTGTGGCATATGCCTGCAGAAGCAGCTCAAATTTGATCCCTATCCTGGGAGCTTTCATATGCCACAGGTGAAGCCATAAAAAGAAAAAGTATTTATGTTTACACTATACTATAGTCTATTGTGTTTAATAGCATTTTATCTAAAAAAAGAATGTAATAAAAATTTGCTTAAAAATGCTGAATATCAATCTGACAATGCAGAGCTGACACAAACATTTGGTTTGTAAAAATATTGCAATATCTGCAAAGCAAAATAAAGTGCAGTAAAATGAAGTAAGCCTGTATATACTCATGTTGGAGTGACTCATTTATCATGATGCAGTGACTCATTTTGTCTATTTTTTATTATTACTCAATGAATTTATTACATTTATAGTTGTACAATGATCATCACAATCCAATTTTATAGGATTTCCATCCCACACACACAGCGCATCCCCCCACCCCCAAACTATCTCCTTGGGAAACCATAAGTTTTTCACAGTCTGTGACTCAGTATCTGTTCTGCAAAGAAGTTCATTCTGTCCTTTTTTCCGATTCCACATGTCAGTGATAGCATTTGATGTTGGTGTCTCATTGTCTGACTGACTTCCCTTAGCATGATATTTTCTAGGTCCATCCATGTTGCTAAAAATGCCGTTATTTCGTTCTGTTTAATGGCTGGGTAATATTCCATTGTGTATATGTACCACCTCTTCTTGATCCACTCCTCTGTCGATGGACATTTAGGTTCTTTCCATGTCTTTGCTATTGCAAATAGTGCTGTAATGAACATCGGAGTACATGTGTCTTTGTGAGTCGAGGTTTTCTCTGGATAGATGCCCAGAAGTGGGATTGCTGGATCAAATGGTAATTCTATTTGTGGTTTTCTGAGGAATCTCCATACTGCTTTCCACAGTGGTTGCACCAATTTACAATCCCACCAACAGTGTACTGGGGTTCCTTTTCCTCCACACCCTCTCCAGCACTTATTGTTTGTAGACTTTTGGATGATGGCCATTCTGGCTAGTGTAAGGTGGTAGCTCATAGCGGTTTTGATTTGCATGTCTCTAATACTGAGTGATGTTGAACATCTTTTCATGTGTATTTTGGCCATCTGTATGTCTTCTTTGGAGAATCGTCTGTTTAGATCTTCTGCCCATTTTTTGATGGGGTTGTGCAGTAGGAGGTGTTTCTAAATTTTGGAGATGAATCCCTTGTCAGTCTCTTCATTTGCAAAGATTTTCTCCCACTCTGTGTGTTGCCTTTTCATTTTGTTTAGGGTATCCTTTGCTGTGCAGAAACTTTTCAGTTTAATTAGGTACCATTTGTTTATTTTTGGTTTTACTGTCATTACTCTAAGTGGTGGATCTGAGAAGACGTTGCTGTCATTTATGTCAGAGAGTGTTTGGCCTATGTTTTCCTCTAAGAGTTTTATAGGTCTGGTCTTATATCTAGGTCTTTAATCCATTTGGAGTTGATTTTTGTGGATGGTGTTAGGGAGTGTTCTAAATTCTTTCTTTTGCATATGACTGCCCAGTTTTCCCAGCACCACTTATTGAACAGGCTGTCTTTTCTCCATTGTATATGCTTGCCTCCTTTGTCATAGATTAGTTGACTGTAGGTGCATGGGTGTAATTTTGGGCTTTCTATCCTGTTCCACGGATCTATATTTCTGTCTTTGTGCCAGTACCATATGGTTTTGAAGATTATTGCTTTGTAGTATAGTCTGAAGTCCGGGAGCCTGATTCCCTCAGCTCCATTTTTCTTTTTCAGGATGTTTTTGGCTATTCTGGGTCTTTTGTGCTTCCACACAAACTTTAATATATTTTGTTTGAGTTCTGTGAAATCTGTCCTTGGTAATTTGATAGGGATTGCATTGAATCTGTAGATTGTCTGGGGTAGTATATTCATGTTGATAATATTGACTCCTCTAATCCAAGATCATGATGTGTCCATCTATTTGTGTCATCTTTGATTTCTTTCCTCAACATCTTATAGTTTTCAGAGTACAGGTCTTTTGTCTCTTTAGGTAGGTTTATTCCTAAGTATTTTATTCTTTTGGACGCAATGGTAAACGTGATTGCTTCCCTAATTTCTCTTTCTGATCTTTTGTTGTTTTATATAGAAGTGATGTTGATTTCTGTGTATTAATTTTGTATCCTGCAGCTTTGCCAAGTTCATGGATGAGTTCTAACAGTTTTCTGGTAGAGTCTTTAGGATTCTCTAGGTATAGTATCATGTCATCTGCAAATAGTGATAGTTTTCCTTCTTCCTTTCCAATTTGGATTCCTTTTATTCCTTTTTCTTCTCTGATTGCCATGGCTAGGACTTCCAAAACTATGTTGAAGAGCAGTGGTGAGAGCAGACATCCTTGTCTTGTTCCTGATCTCAGCAGGAATTCTTTCAGCTTTTCACCATTGAGAATGATGTTCGCTGTGGATTTGTCATATATGGCCTTTATTATGTTGAGGTAGGTTTCCTCTATGCCCACTTTCTGAAGGTTTTTTTTTTTTTTAATCAGAAATGGGTGTTGGATTTTGTCAAAGGCTTTTTCCACATCCATTGAGAGGGTCATGTGGTTTTTATTCTTCAGTTTGTTAATGTGGTGTATCACACTGATGGATTTGCGGATATCAAAGAACCCCTGCATCCCTGGGATAAATCCCACTTGATCATGATGTACAATCCTTTTAACGTAATGTTGGATGTGGTTTGCTAGTATTTTGTTGAGGATTTTTGCATTGTTGTTCATCAGTGAAATAGGCCTGTAGTTTTCTTTTGTTGTGGTATCTTTGTCTGGTTTTGGTATCAGGGTGATGGTGGCCTCATAGAATGAGTTTGGGAGTGTCCCTTCCTCTGTGATTTTTGGAATAGTTTCAGAAGGATGGGTATTACCTCTTCTCTAAATGTATGATAGAATTCGCCTCTGAAGCCATCTGGTCCTGGACTTTTGTTTGTTGGAAATTTTTTAATCACAGTTTCAATTTCAGTTCTTGTAATTGGTCCATTCATCTTTTCTATTTTATCTTGGTTTAGTCTTGGAAGATTGTGCTTTTCTAAGAATTTGTCCATTTCTTCTACGTTTTCCATTTATTGGCATATAGTTGCATAGAATAGTCTCTTAGGATCCTTTGTATTTCTGTGATGTCCATTGTTACTTCTCCTTTTCCATTTCTAATTTTATTGAGTTGATTCCTCTCTGTTTTTCTTGATAAGTCTGGCTAAGGATTTATCAATTTTGTTGATCTTTTCAATCAACCAGCTTTTCATTTCAGTGATCTTTTCTATGGTTTTCTTTGTTTCTATTTCATTGATTTCTGCTCTGATCTTTATGATTTCTTTCCTTCTACTAACTTTAGGTCTTGTCCTTCTCTTCTCTCGAGCTGCTTTAGATGTAAAGTTAGCTTGTTTATTTGAGCTTTTTCTTGTTTCTGAGGTGAGCTTGTATTGCTATAAACTTTCCTCTTAGAATGGCTTTTGCTGCATCCCATAGGTTTTGGAGTTTCGTATCTTCATTGTGATTTGCTTCTACATATTTTTAAATTTCTTCTTCAATTTCTTCAATGATCCATTGGTTGTTTAGTAGCATGTTGTTTAGTCTCCACGTGTTTGTGTTTTTTTGCAGTTTTTTTTTTCTTGTTGATTTCCAGTCATATAGCATTGTGTTTGGAAAAGATGCTTGATATGATTTCAATTTTCTTAAAGTTACCGAGGTTGGATTTATAGCCCAGGATGTGATGAATCTTAGAGAATGTTCCATGTGCAGTTGAGAAGAATGTGTATTGTGTTGCTTTTGGATGGAATGTCCTATAAATATCTCTTATGTCCATCTGGTTTAATGCATCATTCAGGGCCTGTGTTTCCTTATTGATTTTCTGTCTGGATGATCTGTCCATTGCTGTAAGTGGGGTGTTAAAGTCCCCCAGTATTACTGTGTTATTGTTGATTTCTCCTTTTAAGGTTGTTAGCAGTTGCCTTATATATCGTGGTGAGCCTGTTTTGCGTACGTAGATATTTAAAATTGTTATATCTTCTCAGATTGATCCTTTGATCATATGTAGTGAGTTTCATTATCCCTTAAAATATTCTTCAATTTAAGGTCTATTTTGTCTGTTATGAGTATTGCTACTCCAGCTTTCTTTTGGTTCCTGTTTGCAGGAAATATTTTCTTCCATCCTCTCACTTTCAATTTGTGTGTGTCCCTAGAAGTGAAGTGGGTCTCTTGAAGACAGCATATATATGGGTCTTGTTTTTGTATCCATTCGGCCAGTCTGTGTCTTTTGGTTGGGGCGTTTAGTCCATTCACATTTATGGTAATTATTGATATGTATGTTCTTATTGCCATTTTATTCATTGCTTTAGATTTGTTTTTGTTGCTCTTTTTTCTTCCGTTCTTTTCTTGTTCTCTCCTCTTGTGGTTTGATGACTATCTTTACTATTGTATTTGACTTCATTGTTCTTATTTGTTTGTGTATCAGTTGTAGATGTTTGGTTTGCAGTTATTCTGAAATTTGGATATGAGTCTATGTATATGTGAGATTGTGTTAAGTTGTTTTTCTCTTAATTGCAAGTGCATCTCCAGTGTCCTGCATTTCTACCCACCTCTTCTCATGATTTCTGATTTTGGTGGGATAATTGTGCATGGATGATTTCATATCTTTACTGTATATATACCTTTAATGTTGAGTCTTGTTATTTGTGTTATTTTTGTTTCCTGTTTTGGCCTTTTCTTTTCTGCCTAGAGAATTTCCTTTAGTGTTTGTTGTAAAGCTGGTTTGGTGCTGCTGAATTCTCTTAGCTTTTGCTTCTCTGTGAAGCTTTTGATTTCTCCTTCAAATCTGAATGAGAGTCTTGCTGGGTAAACTATTTTTGGTTGAGGTTTTTCCCTCTCATTGCATTAAATATATCATGCCATCTTAATCTCGTTGCATGGCTTTCTCAGCTGAATTATCCTGGGCAAATCATTCCCCTCTATAAGAAACAGTTTTCCCATCTCAATGCCCTCTTGCTCACAAAGCCAAAACAGGCTCCATAGGGTAAAATACTTGGGTTGTTGCTGACCAAGAGGTGTTTTTATTATCATGGAGAAAGTTTCTCTTTTGTTGTTATGATTACTGCCTTCCCTTTCCTGGTCCGAAAATATGTTTAGCAGCTTATTGAATGTTTTGACAAAGGGTACAGGTGAACATCCAATGGAAGAGAAGCATTGGGCAAAGTATGGAGTTGGAGCATGGAGCTTCTCTGCACTCTGAAGACCCACAATTCTGCCCCCTAGTACAAAACATTTTAAAGTTTGTTTGGCAGAATAAAAGAACCATAATAGCTGAAGACATCCTGAAAAAGAAAAATGGATCTTGAGGAATCAGTTTCCCTGCCTTCAGCCTATACTACAAAGAAATAGTCATCAAAACCGAATGGTACTGGCACAAAGACAGAAATATTGATCTGTAGAACAGGCTAGAAATCCCAGAATTAAACTCATGCACCTACTGTCAACTCATCTATGCCAAAGAAAGCAAGAATATACAATGGAGAAAAGAGAGCCCTTTCAATAAGTGGTGCTGGGCACATTGGGCAGCCACATGTAAGAGAATGAAATTTGAACAGTTCCTAAAACCATTCAGAAAAATAAACTCCAAATGGATTAAAGACCTAGATAGAAGACCAGATACTAAAAAACTCTTAGAGGAAAGCATAGGCCAAACACTCTCCAACATAAATGAGAGCAACATCCTCTCAGATCCACCTCTTAGATTAATTACAGTAAAACCAAAAATAATCAAATGGGACTTAATTAAACTTGAACGTTTCTGCACAGCAACAGAAACCCTTAACAAAACAGGAAGACCACCCACAGAGTAGGCAAAAATATTTGCAAATGAAGCAACTGACAAGAGATTAATCTCCAAAGTTTATAAACACTTCCTACAGCTCAATACCAAAAAAAAAAAAAACCCCAAAAAACCCCATCAAAAAATGGTCAGAAGATCTAAACAGAAATTCTCCAATGAAGACATACGGATGGAAAAAAAAAACAGATGAAAATGTGTTCAACATTACTCATTATTAGAGAAATATATATTAAAAGCACTATGTTGTACCACCTGACTCTGGCCAGAATGGCCATCATCAAAAAGTCTACAAACAATAAGTGCTGGAGAGGGTGTAGAGAAAAAGGAATCTTATTACACTGTTGGTTGGAATGTAAATTGGTATAACCACTGTGGAAAACAGTTTGGAGTTCCCTCAGAAAACTGAAAATAGAATTACCATTTGATCCAGCAATCCCACTCCTGGGTATCTACCCAGAGAAAACCATGACTCGAAAAGACACATGCACTCCAATTTTTCATTGCAGCACTCTATACAATAGCCAAGACATGGAAGCAACCTAAATGTCCATCTCAGAGGAGTGTATAAAGAAGATTTGGTACATATACACAGTGGAATATTACTCACATATTAAATGGAAAGAAATAACAGCATTTGCAGCAACATTGATAGACCTAGAAATTATCATGCTAAGTGAAGTCTGTCAGATGGTGAGATGCCAATACCAAATGCTATCATTTACAAGTTGAATCTAAAAATAGGAAGCAATTAACTTCTTTGCAGATTAGATACTGACTCACAGAGTTTGCAAAACATAATGGTTTTTAAATGAGACAGGTTGGGTGGTTGGCAGATTGCCTGGAGCTTTGGAATGGAAATGCTATAAAATTGGGTTGTGATGATCATTGTACAACTATAAATGTAATAAATTTCATTGAGTAATTAAAAAATAAAAAATCATAAATGGACTGAATACCCCAACCCAAAGAGGTAGACTGGCTGAATGGGTACAAAAATAAGATCCATGTATATGCTGTTTTCCAGAGACCCACTCTACTTCTAGGAACACATACAAATTGAAGGTGAGGATGGAAGAAAATACTCCATGCAAATTAAAATCAAAAGATAGCTTGAGTAGCAATACTCATATCAGACAATATAGATCTTACAATGAAGAATATTTTAAAGGGGCAGAGCAAGATGGCAGGGGAGTAAGTGGTCATGCTCACTTTCTCCCACAAACTCATAAAAAAAACCACATCTACATGTAAAACAACTCACACAGAACATCAACTGTATGCTGTCAGAGAACATAAACCTCCAAAAAGGGCAATAAACTCTTGACAAAAATAGGTAGAACAAAAGAAAAAGAGAGAAAGAGAGAAAAGTAATCAGGACAGGACTAGCATTCCTGAGAGGGAGCTGTGAAAGAGAAAAGGAACCCACATCCTGGGAAGCCACCTAAGTGATGGAAAGATAAGCTGATTCAGAGGAACCTCGAAGTTGTTGAGAAAAGTGCAGCAGCTGGACTGAGAACAGCAAAGTAGAGAAGAGCCACACAGATCATCTGAACCACTGGCCTAGACACCAAGGCCTGAGATGCTTGGGTGGGGGCTGGGTGAGGAGACTCAGGCTCTGAAAGTCAGTCCCAGGGAGAGGACTGGGACTGGCTATGTGGGGACAGCCTAAGGGGCTAAGGAACAGTGCTCTATGGGCAGGGGAGCGGTATGTCATGGGCTGAGGAGGGGAATGCTACAGCAGAGGGAACCCGGGAGAAGGTCCGGACCTGCAGGAGAGGCAAGGTGCCATTGTTAGGAAGGGCAAGAGGAGGAGGGACGGACCACTATAGGAAACTCTCGCACTGGAACATGTGCATCCTCGCAGGCTCTCAGAGGGCAGGGTGGCTCTGGCTCAGGCTATGGGCGGTGAGAAGCCTCTTGCTTGTTTAGGGGAGACTGGGCACTTCTTGTGCAGGCTACTTGTGGCCAGGCACCTCTTGTGTGGTCTAAGGGCATCAGGGGGCTAAGTGCAAAGTGGTGCCTCTTGCACAATCTACAGGTGGCAAGGACAGACCATGGCAATCATCTCAGAGGCCAGAAGGAGGTGTGGCTTGCCACCACTGGGAGCCTGTGAGAGGGCCCCACCTGTGACCCCAGTCACCTCAGAGGTTGGCAAAAAAAGATAAAAAGAAGGCACTGCAACCAAGCACCAAATGCTGTTGCTCTCACTCCCCTGGGAACACACCTGTCTTGCAGCTGCCACTGCCAAACGCTCTGGGTGGTGTCCAGACACTCGGTCACTGTCCCTTCCCAAGACCCTACAACTAGGAACAGCTGGTGCATCACCTCCTGTGTGGGCTAATTGGGACAGGGTGCTCCTTGCATGGTCTGCAGGTGGCAGGGGCAAACTGCTGCAGTTATCCCTGATTCCAGAGGTGGACATGGCCCACTGCCACCGGGGATAGCTGAACAAAAATCACTTGCAGCCCCAACCACCTCAGAGGGCACCACAGAGAAGGACATTGTGTCAGAACACCACCTGTTGTTGCTCTCGACCCCCTGGGAGCACACCCACCCTGCTGTTGCCACTGCCAAACACTCTGGGCAATGCCCAGACAGTTGATCACTGTCCCCCAAGGGAACTCATGCACCCTGCTACTGCTACTGCCAAATGCTCTGGTCACTTTGTAGATCTGCCTAGAGCTCATTACCACTACCCAGGAACCTGCAACTAGGAGCAGCTTCTGCATCACCTCATGTGGGGGCTAAGCAGGATGAGGTGCTTCTGGCATGGTCTACAGGAGTTTGGGGCAAACCACCACAGTTATCTCTGGGTCCAGAGGTGGGAGTGGCACTCTACCACTGGGGGTCCATGAAGAGACACCACTTGCTGCCCCATTCACCTCAAAGCCACCACAGAGGAGGGCATTGTGACCGAGCACCACCTGTTGGTGCTCTCACACCCCTGGGAACACACCAACCTTGCTGCTGCCTCTGCCAAATGCTCTACCCACATGCCGGTTCTCTGTCACTTCCCAGGATCCTGCAACTAGGAGAAACCTGTACAGCACCTCCTATGTGGGCTAAGTGAGACATGTTGCTTCATGCATGATCCACAGGTGGCAGGGGCAAACCACCATAGTTATCACTGACTCTAGAGATGGTCATGACCCACTCCCACTAGGGGTCCATGAACAGGCACCACCTGAGGTTCCAATCATGTTAGAGGAGGGCACTGCAATCAAACATAAGCTGTTGTTGCTCTCAGTCCCCTGGGAACTCATACACCCTGCTGCTGCTACTGCCAAATGCTCTGGTCACCTTATAGATCTGCCTAGAACTCATTGCCATGTCCCAGGGCCCTGCAACTATGAGTAGCCTGTGCCACCTTCCTGCAGGTTCTTGCTTCTGTTGAGAGTTCAGCAAACAGGCACTGACTGCTGGCCCTACCCATTGCCTCCTTCTCCCTGAAAAGACACTGAGCATCCTGGGGATAACAGCCTGCTCAGACCAAAGAAAGACAACAAAGATTCAAACTCCCACGCCAAAAATAAATAGTAACCTCCCAAAAATACAAAAGGGGTACTCTTGCATAGAAGTAGCATTAGAAGACTACAGTTTGGTTTCCCCAAACTCATAGGAAAAGAAAAACACAAGAAAGATGAAGAAGCTCAGAAACCTTTCCCAGTTAAAGCAAAAGGAGAATTCACCTAAAATGGTCAGCAATGAAACAGACCTCAAGTCCTTTGAGTTCAAAAGGGAGAAAGCTAAAATATTGAAGGAATTAAGAGAGGATATGAACAGTAATGCAGATTCCTTTGGAAAGGAACTAGAAAATATAAGGAGGAGCCAAGAAAAACTAGAAAATTCATTTGCAGAGATAGAAACTGAGCTAAAGGAAATAAAGAGAAGAATGAATAATGCAGAGGAATGAATTAGTGATGTGGAAGATAGAATAATGGAAATCACCCAATCAGGACAGCAGACAGAAAACCAAATGAAGAAACATGAAAGCAATATAAGAGACCTATGGGAAAATATAAAGTGGTCCAATCTATGCATAATAGGAATTTAAGAAGGAGAAGAAAAATAAAAGGGGAATGAAAATGTATTTGAAGAAATTATGGCTGAAAACATTCCAAATGTAAAGGATATTGATATTAAGATACAGGAAGCCCAGAGGGCCCCAAACAAGTTGAACTCAAACAGGCCCACACCAAGACATATTATAATAAAAATGGCAAGTTAAAGAGAGGATTCTAAAGGCAGAAAGAGAAAAGCAAAGCGTTAATTATAAGGGAACCCCCCATAAGGGTATCAGGTGATTTCTCTACGTAAACAATGCAGGCCAGAAGGGAGTGGCGAGATATATTTAAGGCATTGAAAGGAAAAAATTTGCAGCCTAGAATACTGTATCCAGCAGGAATATCCTTAAAGTAGAAGGGAAAATAAAGAATTCCTCCATCAAACAAAAGCTAAAAGAGTACAGTAATATGAAACCCATCCTAAAAGAAATACTGAAAGGGCTTCTCCAAATTAAAAAAAAAAAAAAAGAAGAAGAAGAATTAGGATGGAGGAAACCACAATTGGAAAGAAGTCACGTAAATAACCCAGCATACACAGCTAAACATGAAGATGTTAAAAAAAAAAAAAGACATCAAAATCATACAATGTGGGGAAGGAACGGAAGAAAATATAGATTCTTTTTTAATTTTAATGATGTATTTGAGCCTCTTTGACTATCGGGCTAAAGCAAGCAGATATAGGAAGGAGTTAACACACTTAAAAAACAGGGCAACAACAAATCAAAACCAAACACTACATTCACAAAAACTGAAAAGAAAAGAACACAAGCATAAAATACAAGGAAATCATCTAAACCAAAAAAAGGAACAAAGGAGAAACATATAATCAACCAGAAAAGAAGGTTTAAAATGGTGATAATACATATTTATCAATAATTGCCATAGATGCCAATGGTCTGAATGCTCCAATCAAAAGACACAGAGTGGAAGACTGGATAAAAAAAAGCAAAAATCTACATTCCACTGTCTGCAAGAAACTCACCTTAGGGCACAGGACACATATAGATTGAAAGCGAGGGGATGGGAAAGATATTTCATGTCAATGGACAAGACAGGAAAGCAGGAGTTGCAATACTCCTATCAGACAAAATGGACTTTAAAATGAAGGCCACAAAGAAAGACAACGAAGGACACTGTTTAATGGTTAAAGGATCCATTCAAGAAGAGGATATTACAATTGTCAATATATATGCCCCTAATATAGGAGCACCCAGATACATACAACAAATACTAACAGACATAAGAGGAGAAATTGATGGGAATACAATCATAGTAGGAGACTTGAACACTCCACTCACAGCAATGGACAGATCCTCTAGACAGAAAATCCATAAGGCAACAGAAATCCTAAAAGACACAATGGAAAATTAGACTTAATCGACATTTTCAGGACATTACAACCCCCAAAATCATAATATATATTCTTTTCAAGTGCACACAGCATATTCTCAAGAACTGATCACATCCTGGGGCACAAAGTTAACCTCAACAAATTTAAGACTATAGAAATTATTTCAAGTTTATCTTCTCCGACCACAATGACATGAAACTAGAAATCAACCACAGGAAAAGAAATGAGAAAACACTGACTACACGGAGACTAAACAACATGCTACCAAAAAACCAATGGCTCAATGAGGAAATCAAGACAGAAATTATATTATACCTCGAGACAAACGATAATGAAGACACAACCACTCAAAATCTATGGCATGGTGCAAAAGCAGTGCTCAGAGGGAAACACGTGGCAATACAGGTCTTCCTCAAAAAAAGAAGAAAAATCTCAAATCAGCAACTTATCATACCACCTCAAAATATTAGAAAAAGAAGAACAAACAAAACCCAAAATCAACAGAAGGAAGGAAATCATAAAAATCAGAGAGAAAATCAATAAAATAGAGATTCAAAAAAATAGAAAAAAATAAACAAAACCAAGAGCTGGTCCTTCGAACAGGTAAACAAAATTGACAAACCACTGGCCAGACTCACCAAAAAGAGGAGAGAAAAATGCCAAATAAATAAAACAGGAAATGAACAAGCAGAAATCTCAATGGATACTGCAGAAATAAAAATCTATAAAAGAGAATACTATGAACAATTATATGCCAACAAATTTGACAACCTAGAAGACATAGACAACTTTCCAGAGACTTAACAGCCTGCCAAAACTGAATCAAAAAGAAATAGATCAACTGAACAGACCGATCACTAGAAATGAAATTGAATGTGTAATAATAATAAAAAAAAAAAACACTCCCTGCAAAAAAAGTACAGGGCCAGATGGCTTCATGGGCAAATTCTACCAAACATGCAAAAAGGAAATTATACTCATCCTTCTTAAACTTTTCCAAAAGGTTTAAGAAGAAGGAACATTTACAAAGACATTCTATGAAGCCACCATCACCCTAATACCAAAACCAGACAAAGATACTACCAAAAAAGAAAATTATAGGCCAATGTCTTCAATGAATATAGACACAAAAATTCTCAACAAAATTTTAGCCAACCGAATCCAACAACATATAAAAAAGATCATACACCACGACAAGTGGGATTCATCCCGGGTTCACAAGGATGGTTCAACATAAGTGAATCAATCAATGTCATATACCACATTAATAAAAGAAAAGTCAAAAACCACACGATCATCTCCATAGGTGCAGAAAAAGCATTTGAGAAGGTTGAACATCGATTCATGATAAAAACTCTTACCAAAGTGGGTATGGAGGGAACATTCCTTAACATAATAAAAGCCATTTATGACAAACCCATAGCAAATATAATACTCAATGGAGAAACGTTAAAAGCCTTCCCACTAAAATCTAGAAGAAGATAGGGATGCCTCCTCACCACTTTTATTCAACATAGTATTGGACGTCCTAGCCACAGCAATCAGATGAACAAAAGAAATTAAAGACATCCAAATAGGAAGAGAAGAGGTAAAACTGTCACCATATGTAGATAACATGATGCTATATACAGAAAACCCTAAGGACTCAACCCCAAAACTACTTGAACTGATGAACAAATTCAGCAAAGTAGCAGGATATAAGGTTAACATTCAGAAATCAGTCGTATTTCTGTATACTAACAGTGAAATATTAGAATAGGAATACAGAAATACAATACCTTTTAAAATTGCACCCCAAAAAATCAAATACGTGGGAATACCCCTGACCAAGGAGGTGAAAGACTTACATCCTGAGAAGTATAAAACATTAATGAAGGAAATTAAAGAGGATTAAAAGAAATGGGAAGATATTCCATGCTCCTGGGTTGGAAAAATTAATGTTGTAAAAATGGCCATACTACACAAAGCAATCTACAGATTCAATGCAATTCCTATCAAATTACCCATGATGTTTTTCACAGAACTAGAACAAACAATCCACAAATTTCTATGAAACAACAAAGCAATCCTGAGGAACAAAACCATGCAGGAGGCATAACTCTCCCAGACTTCAGGCAATATTACAAAGCCACAGTCATCAAGACAGTGTGCTACTGGAACCAAAACAGACTGAGTAGTATTCCATTGTGTATATATATGTATATACCAATGGAGCAGAATAGATAACCCAGACACCTAAGGTCAATTAATCTTTGACAAAGGAGGCAAGAATATAAAATGGGAAAAAGACAGTCTTTTCAGCAATATTGCTGGGAAACCTGCACAGCTGCAATGAAACTAGAACACACCCTCACACCATGCACCAAAATAATCTCAAAATGGCTGAAAGACTTAAATATACGACAGGACACCATCAAACTCCTAGAAGAAAACATAGGCAAAACACTCTCTGACATCAACCTTACAAATGTTTTCTCAGGTCAGTCTCCCAAAGGAACAGAAATAAAAGCAAAAATAAACCCAGGGGCCTAATCAAACTGATAAGCTTTTGCACAGCAAAGGAAACCAACAAGAAAAACAAAAAGACAACTTACAGAATGGGAGAAAATAATTTCAAATGATGCAACTGACAAGGGCCTAATCTCTAAAATATACAAACAACTTATACAACTCAACAGCAAAAAAGCCAACAAACCAATTCAAAATGGGCCAAATACCTGAATAGAGATTTATCCTAAGAAGATATACAGATAGCCAACAAGCACATGAAAAAATGCTCAATATCGCTAATTATTAGAGAAATACAAATCAAAACTACCATGAGATACCACATCTAACCAGTCAGAATGTCCATCATTAGTAAATCCACAAATAATGAATGTTGAAGGGGGTGTGGAGAAAGGGGAACCCTCCTGCACTTTTGGTGGGAATGCAAGCTGGTACAACCACTATGGAGAACAGTGTGTAGGTACCTTGGAAAACTATACATAGGACTACCATATGACCCAGCAATCCCACTCTTGGGCATATACCCGAACAACACTTTCCTTGAAAAAGACATATGCACCCACATGTTGATTGCAGCTCTATTCACAATAGCTCTATTTGCAATAGCACAGTATTCACAAGACTTGGAAACATCTCAAGTGTTCATGGACAGATGATTGCATTAAGAAGATATGGTATATATACACAATGGAATACTACTCAGTCATAAGAAGAACAAAATAATGCCATTTGCAGCAACATGGATGGAACTAGAGACTCTCATCCTGAGTGAAGTACGTCAGAAAGAGAAAGACAAATACCACATGATATCACTTACATCTGGAAACTAATATATGGCACAAATGAACCTTTCCACATAAAACAAAATTATGGACTTGAAGAATAGGCTTGTGGTTGCTAAGGGGGAGAGGGACAGTGTGGGATGTATTGCGAGCTTGGGGTTAATAGATGCAAAGTATTGCATTTGGAATGGATTAGCAATGAGATCCTGCTCTTTAGCACTGGGAACTATGTCTGGTCACTTATATTGGAGCCTGATAATGTTAGAAAAAAGAATGTATACATGTATGTGTAACTGGGTCACCATGCTGTATAGTAGAAAAAATTAATATATTGGGGAAATTTTAAAAAGGTTAAAAAAAGAAGATGTGGTATATATATACAAAGGAAACTACTCAGCTATAAAAAGAACAAAATAATGCCATTTGCAGCAACATGGATGAAACTAGAGACTCTCATACTAAGTGAAGTAAGTCAGAAAGGAAAGACAACATATGATATCACTTACATCTGGAATCTAATATATTGCACCAACGAACATTTCCTAGAAAAGAAAATCATGGACATGGAGAACAGACTTGTGATTGTCAAGGGGCGGGGAGCAGGATGGATTGTGCATTTAGGGTTAATAAATGCAAACTATTACCTTTGGAATGGATAAGCCGTGAGATCCTGCTGTGTAGCACTGGGAACTATGTCTAGTCACTTATGATGTAGCATGATAATGTAAGAAAAAAGAATGTATACATGTATGTGCAACTGTGTCACCTTACTGTACAGTTGAAAATGGACAGAACACTGTAAACCAGGTGTAATTGAAAAAATAAAAATCATTGTAACTGAAATAAAAACAGAACTCTGCAAGGATGTTTTGGAAAATGTTCAACTTCTAAATAATTTTTTTTTGAATCATGGGAAAAAAGAGAATGTTTTAGGATATAAGGTAGGACATTACATAATGATCAAAGGATCAATCTAAGAATATATAACAACTGTAAACATATATGTATTCAACATAGGATCACCACAGTATATGTAAGGCAACTGCTAACAACCTTAAAAGGATAAATTGACAATAACACAATAATTGTGGGGGACCTTAACACACCATTTACAGCAATGTGCAGATCATCCAGACAGAAAATCAATAAGGAAACACAAGCCCTGAATGAAGCATTAGACTAGATGGACTTAATAGCTATTTTTAAGACATTCCATCCAAAAGCAACAGAATACACATTCTTCTCAAGTGCACATGGAATATTCTCTAAGAGCGAATGCATTCTGGGCTACAAATCAAGACTCAGTAACTTTATGAAAATTGAAATCATAGCAACCATCTTTTCCGATCACAACGCTATACGACTGGAAATCAACAACAACAACAAAAAACTGCAAAAAACACAAACACCTGGAGACTAAACAACATGGTACTAAAGAACCAATGGATCACTGAAGAAATCAAAGAGGAAATTAAAAAATACCTAGAACCAAATGCCAACAAAGATACAACACTCCAAAACCTATGAGAGACAGCAAAAGCAGTTCTAAGAGGCAAGTTTATAGCAATCCAAGTCTACCTTGGGAAACAAGGAAAAAAGCTCAAATACATTTGAGGTAATTTTTGCCTTTAAAAATTGTTTTCTGGTTGTTTTTGCAGTTTTTCTTTGTTCTTTTCTATTTTTCTTGGTCTCTTCCCTTGTGGTTTGATTTTCTTTACTGTTATGTTCGGATTCCTCTCTATTTTTTGTGTATCTATTTTAGGTTTTCAGATAGCATATAGAGTTTCATATATAACCATCTATATAAAAAACAGATTATTTCAAGTTGATAGTTGCTTAAATTCGAATCATCCTTAAAGCAATACATTTTTTACTTGTTCCCCTCACTTTTAATATTTTTGACATAGTATTTTACATATTTTTATTTTTTGTGTCCTTTTACTACTTATTGCACTTTTAGTTGATTTTCTTACTTCTAACTTTAACCTTCATTCTAGCTTTATAAGGGACTTTATGTTTGCCTTTATCAGCAATATTTTTCTTTCATATATTTTTCTATTTTATTTATGGACTTGTATATTATGCCTAACGAATATAATTTTTTGTAAGGCTGTTTTACTGGTGATGAACTCCTTTAGTTTTTGTTTGTCTGACAAACTCTCTGTTTCAATTCTGAATGATAGTCTTGCCAGATAGAGTCGTCTTGGTGTTAAGTTTTGTCCTTTCAGCACTTTGAATATATCATGCCATTTCTTTTTGGTTTGCAAATTTTCTGCTGAAAAATTCACTGATAGTCCTTTTGGGGGGGGGGTCCCGTTATATGTAATTAGTTGCTTTTCTCTGTTGCTTTAAAAATTCTCTTTAAATTTTGATACTTTAATTCTAATATGTCTTGGTGTGGATCACTTTAGGTTCATTTTTTGGGGGATTCTCCATGCTTCCTTTACTTGGATATCTGTTTCCCTTCCCAAATTAGGGAACTTTTTAGGCATTATATCTTCAAAGAAATTTTCTGTCCCTTTCTCTCTTTTCTTCTCATTATGGAGATCCCTATAATGCAACTTTTAGTATGCTCAATGTTGCCCAGAGTTCCCTTAAACTAACCTCATTTTGAAAACTTCTGGATTTTGTTTTTTGCTGTTATGATTGGGTGATTTCCACCATCCTATCTTCTAGATTATTGATCTGTTCTGTATTATCTAACATGCTGTTGATTCTCTTCAGTGTATTTTTTTTACTTTAGTTATGTATACTTCACTTCTGTTTTTTATATATACATTTTTGTTGAAGCTGTTGCTGTGTCCATTGATTCTTTTCCAAGTTCAATGAGAGTCTTTATGACCATTAGTTTGAATTACTTATTAATTAGGTTATTTATATCCATATCATTAGTGTCTATGTCTGAAGTTTTTGTCTTATTCTTTCATTCTGAACATATTTTTTCTGTTTCTTCATTTTGCTTTGGTCTCTGCGTTTGTTTCCATGTATTAGACAATACTTCTACTTTTTTCATTTGTGAAGGAGTGAACTTGTGTAAATGATGATCCTTCTTCTTCAATCTTGCCCTAACTTTTGGTTGTCTCATGAATCTCTGCAGTTGTCTATACAACCTGATCTATCCTTGATATGCTCCCCTCCTTCCTGATGTTGAGGATGGGCTGATACCTCTCAGTATTCCTAGGGGAGGAATCTCATTCAATATCTAGTTTCAGTCTGATTGGAATCCCACCTCTCAGGCAGTACTTATAAATTATCTAGATATATACAGTCCAGTGGGGCCATAATTATATTTCCTTCTGGCTCCCAGACCAGGAGACTTAGAGTGTTCTCTGGGATTGGGCTCCTTACTACTGTATAAGCTCTTCTTTGGGGAGTCTTGTTGAGCTCTAGTGAAACAAGAAGGTTGTAAAAATGGTGTCATCCTGATTATGTATCCTGGGAGGATCTGCCTAGCCTCTAGAAGTATGGGAAACTTGAAACCTACTCCTCAGGGTGAAACTCCAGACTAAATAAATAGGTTTTTTCCAGGAAGATTGGGATTGAATTTCATTTTTCTATGTATGTATGATACCCTGTTGGTGGTGGCCTTCTAAGAACTGCCTTTCTGATTGTTATAGTCCCATGAAGCTCTTGAAGGCCAGCTCCCTTGGTCACCAGGGACAAGTGATAAACTGCTATCCCTTTTGTAAATTGTGCATGCCTGATAACTTGATCCAAGCAGCTGGAGAATGTATGGTGCAGGGATTTTTCTCTTGCTTCAGAAAGGCAGTGGGAAAATGACTTGACTGCGAACAATTGCAGGCTTCAGTAATGCAGCAGCAGAGTGCCTTGTCTCAGTGCATGTCAGCTTTAGGTCAGGTGTGGGAGAATGTTGTGACTACTCACACTAACAAAGACTCAGCCAGGGGGCAGGGAAGTGTTGAATTGGTTTTAGACTGGGAGATGAATAATCCGCATGCAACCTGTCATATTTTTTTTTGTGCCCCAGCCAGGGTGTGTGTGTGTGTGTGTGTGTGTGTGTGTGTGTGTGTGTGTGTTGCAACCACAGAACCTTCCCAGCTTCAACAAGAGGATAGTGCTGTGATTGCCTGACCCTGCATCCTCAGATACTTCTCATGTTCTTTTCAGAGTGGAATGAATAATCCTTATATTGCTGTATACTTACTGTGTCCTTGGGAAGAGGTAAGTTCAGGCTCTCTTTTTTTTTTTTCTTTTTATGGCTGCTCCTGCAGCATATGGAAGTTCTTGCACTAGGGGTTGACTTGGAGCTGCAACTGCCAGCCTACATCACAGCCACAGCAACACTGGATCTGAGCCACATCTGTGACTTATACTGCAGCTCCTGGCAATGCCATATCCTTAACCCACCGAATGGGGCCAATGATCAAACCCGCATCCTCATGGGTATAGTCAGCTTCATAACCCACTGAGCCACAGTGGGAACTCCAAGTTCAGGCTCTTTCTATGATGCCATCTTGAACCCTAATATCTTTACTTTTATTTTTAAGATGAGCTTATCAGATATAAAAATTCTCAATAAAATATTAGCAAATCAAATTCAACAATGTATAAAAAGAATTATATGGAGATTCTGCTATGGAGCAGTGGGTTAAGAATCCGACTGCAGTGGCTTGGGTCACTGCATAGGTGTGGGTTTGGTCCCTGGCCTGGTACAGTGGATTAAAGGATCTGACATTGCTGAAGGTACAGCTTGGATTCAATTCCTGGGCAGGAACTTCCACATGCTGTGGGTGTGGCCATAAAAAAAAGAATTATACATACAACCAAGTGTAGATTATTCCAGGTATACAAGGCTGGTTCAACATTTAAAAATCGATAAGTGAAATCAATCACATCAACAACAACAAAAAAAGGAAATCATGTAATCATATCAATAGATGCCAAAAACACATTTGACAAAATCCAATACTCATTCTTGATAAAAACTCTCAGTAAACTAGGAACAGAGGGGAACTTTTTCAACTTGATAAAGACTAACTATGAAAAGTCTATAGCTGACATCTTATTTAATGGTGAGAAACTTGAATCTTTCTCACTGGGATTAGGTACAGGGCAAAAATTTCCTATCTGACTATTCTATTTCTGAAAGTCCTTGTTCATTCAATAAGACAAGAAAAGGAAACCAAATATACACAGATTGGGAAGGAAGAAATAAAACTGTATTTTCAGATAACAAGACTGTCTTTGTAGATAATCTGAAAGAATTGAAAAAAACTCTTGGAACTAAAAAGTGATTACAGTCAATCTGCAGGATAAGGTCTTACTATCCAAAAGTCAATCTTTTTCTTACATACCAGCAACAAACAAGCTGAACTTGAAATAAAAAACAATATCATTTACATTAGTACCACTAAAATTAAATATTTAGGTATAAATATAACAAAATATTATTAAGATCTAGATGAGAGGAAATTATAAAATGCTGATGAATAAAATAAAGAGATCTAAATAAATAATGTGATAGTCCATGGATCAGAAGATTTAATATTGTCAAGATGCCAGTTCTTCCCAAATTGATCTATAGATTCAATGAAATCCCAATCAAAATCCCAGTACCAGACTTCAAGAAATACTACAAAGCCACAGTCATCAAAACAGTGTGGTACTGGTATCAAAACAGACAGACAGACCAATGGAACAGAATAGAGAACCCAGAAATAAACCCTGACACCTATGGTCAATTAATCTTTGACAAGGGAGGCAAGAACATCAAATGGGAAAAAGAAAGTCTATTCAGCAAGCATTGCTGGGAAACCTGGACAGCTGCATGCAAAGCAATGAAACTAGAACACACCCTCACACCATGCACCAAAATAAACTCCAAATGGCTGAAAGACTTAAATATACGACAGGACACCATCAAACTCCTAGAAGAAAACATAGGCAAAACACTCTCTGACATCAACCTCATGAATATTTTCTCAGGTCAGTCTCCCAAAGCAATAGAAATGAGAGCAAAAATAAACCCATGGGACCTCATCAAACTGAAAAGCCTTTGCACAGCAAAGGAAACTCAAAAGAAAACAAAAAGACAACTTACAGAATGGGAGAAAATAGTTTCAAATGATGCAACTGACAAGGGCTTAATCTCTAGAATATACAAGCAACTTATACAACCCAACAGCAAAAAAGCCAATCAATCAATGGAAAAATGGGCAAAAGACCTGAATAGACATTTCTCCAAAGAAGATATACAGATGGCCAACAAACACATGAGAAAATGCTCAACATCGCTGATCATAAGAGAAATGCAAATCAAAACCACCTTGAGATACCACCTCACACCAGTCAGAATGGCCATCATTCATAAATCCACAAATAACAAGTGCTGGAGGGGGTGTGGAGAAAAGGCAGCCCTCCTGCACTGCTGGTGGGAATGTAAACTGGTACAGCCACTATGGAGAACAGTTTGGAGATACCTTAGAAATCTATACATAGAACTTCCACATGACCCCGCAATCCCACTCTTGGGCATCTATCCGGACAAAACTCTCCTTAAAAGAGGCACATGCACCCGCATGTTCATTGCAGCACTATTCACAATAGCCAGGACATGGAAACAACCCAAATGTCCATCGACAGATGATTGGATTCGGAAGAAGTGGTGTATATACACAATGGAATACTGCTCAGCCATAAAAAAGAATGACATAATGCCACTTTCAGCAACATGGATGGAACTAGAGACTCTCATCCTGAGTGAAATGAGTCAGAAAGACAAAGACAAATACCGTATGATATCACTTATAACTGGAATCTAATATCCAGCACAAATGAACATCTCCACAGAAAAGAAAATCATGGACTTGGAGAAAAGACTTGTGGCTGCCTGATGGGAGGGGGAGGGAGTGGGAGGGATTGGGAGCTTGGGGTTATCAGACACAACTTAGAATAGATTTACAGAGGACAAGATGGCGGAGGAGTAGGAAGACACACTCGCCCTCTCCCACAAACACAACAAAAAAAGCACATCTACAGAATAAATGACTCGCACAGAACAGCAACCAATCGCTGGCAGGGGAACCTAAACTCCAATAACGGCAAGAAATTCGTGACATTATTGGGCAGAACAGGAGAAAAGAGGAGAGTGAGAGAAGGTGAATCCGAGTGGGACGGGGGCTCCCGAAAGGGAACTGCGGAGGAGAAAGGGATCCCGCACCCTGGAAAGTCACCTACCGGGCGAAAGATCAAACGAACCGGAGGAATCTCCAGATGCAGAGAGGAGTGTGGCAGTGAGTTGGAGTGCGGAGGGGCCGATCAAGAACCCAACGGACCATCTGAACTACGGGCACAGTCACCAAAAGTTGAGACGCCTGGGTGGGGGCTGGGCACGAGTCCTCGCCTCCGACGGTTAGTCCCCGGGAAAGGGCCGGGGGACGCCTGGGTGGGGGCTGGGCGCTGAGACCTCGCCTCCGAAGGTTAATTCCTGAGAAAGGGCCGGGGGACGCCTGGGAGTGGGGCTGGGCACCGAGACCTCGCCTCCGAAGGTTAATCCCTGAGAAAGGGCCGGGGGACGCCTGGGGGGGGGGGGCTGGGCACCGAGACCTCGCCGCCGAAGGTTAGTCCCCGAGAGGGGGCCGGGGGATGCCGGGTGGGGGCTGGGCACCGAGACCTCGCCGCAGAAGGTTAGTTCCCGAGAAGGGGCCGGGGGCGCCGCCTGGGTGGGGGCTGGGCACCGAGACCTCGGCTCCAGAGATTAGTCCCCGGGCTAGGGGGGCGGGGCAGAGCGGAAACTGCTTGGGAGGTCTAGAAACCAGTTGATGGGGCAGAGACTGCCTGGGAGACTAGAAAACAAAGCTGTCGCAGAGGAAGGGAGCAATACTCCAGGGGTGGGGAAGGGGAAAGCCACATCAGAGGGAACCTGGGAGAAGAGCCTGGTCTGCGCCCGTGCTGGGGAGGGGAGAGAAGAAGGGGTGGGTCCCCATAGAATACCCCCCACGCCACAGCAAGCTTACAGGCCCGCTAGCTAGCTGAAAACTGTGCTTCCCAGTGCATCCCCTCCCCCCACCCCCGCCACACCCTACGCTCTCACGGACCTGGGGCTGCCTGCCATCCAGGAGGGCTGGCCTCAACAATTGCCTGAAGCCTACCACCACAGGGGCTGTCCCTGCACAGGCCTGCTTGCCCTTTGGAGGGGCTACACTTCCGCAGAGCAGCACCAAAAAGCACCAGCCCCCGAGAAAAGGCCTGCAGCCTAGAAAAGCTAGAAAAAGCTTAGCCAGGCTGTGAATAGATCATAGATCGGCCTAATTCTCGGACGGTTTTTCTGAGTCGGGTTGCCCCGGGGAGGAGCCTCTTCGGTTTCCAACGGCCCTGCTACCCGCCCAAGCCCCCAGGGGATGCTCTAGTGGACCAGCTGCATAGGACTGCCAGCTCCAGGCAGGACCCCCTGCAGCCCAGAAAAGCTGCAACAAGCTCAGCCAGACTGTGAAAAGATCCGCCTACATTCTCAGGCTGTCTTTCTGAGTTGGGCTGCCCTAGGGAAGAGCCTCTCAGGTTCTCAGTGCTCCAGATAGCTGCTCCAGCCGCCAGGGGGTGATGCACCCCTAAAGAGCAGCTGCCCAACACCGCCAACCCCCTGCAAGAACCCCACAGCCTAAAAACACCAGAGCAAGTTCTGCATGACCAAGTGAAATCTGCTACCATCGTGGGGTGGACCTCCCAGTCCTGTCTGCCCTCAGGAAGTCCTCCTTTGCTTCAAAGAAACACTGTTAGCCCCATCAACACTCCAGAAAAGCCGCACTGCCTCAACAAAGATTGACCAACAACGCCAGCCCTCAGGAAATATTCCACGGCAGTGACAAGGCAAACACTGCCCGATCACGGAGAGCACAACTCCCTCAGGAGAAAGAAAACAACAAGCAAGATGAAGAAGCTGAGAAACCACCCCCAGTCAACCCAACAGGAGAACTCACCTAAAACAGTCAACAATGAAACAGATCTCTGCAGTCAGACAGACCTGGAGTTCAAAAGAGAAATAGTGAAAATACTGAAGGAATTAAGAGAAGATAGGAACAGTAATGCAGATACCCTCAGAAAGGAACTAGAAAATATAAGGAGGAGCCAAGAAAAACTAGAACATTCATTTGCAGAGATGCAAACTGAACTAGGGGCAGTAAAAACCAGAATGAATAATGCAGAAGAACGAATCAGTGATATGGAAGATAGAATAATGGAAATCACTCAATCTGGTCAACAGACAGAAAACCGAATCAAAAAACTGGAAAGCAATATAAGAGACCTATGGGATAATATAAAGCGGGCCAATCTACGCATAATAGGAATTCCAGAAGGAGTAGAAAAAGATGAGGGAATGGAAAATATATTTGAAGAAATTATCACTGGAAACTTCCCAAATCTAAAGGATACTGGATTCAAGACACAAGAAGCACAGAGGGCCCCAAACAAACTGAACCCAAACAGACCCACACCAAGACACATCATAATAACAATGGCAAAAGTTAGTGATAAAGAGAGGATCCTCAAGGCAGCAAGAGAAAAACAGAATGTTACCTACAAGGGAACCCCCATAAGAATATCAGCTGATTTCTCTACAGAAACACTACAGGCCAGGAGGGAATGGCAAGAGATATTTAAAGTGCTCAAAGGAAAAAATATGCAACCTAGAATACTCTATCCAGCAAGAATATCATTTAAAATAGAAGGGGAAATTAAAATTTTTCCCAACAAACAAAAACTTAAAGAATACAGCAACACAAAACCCAGGTTCAAGGAAATATTGAAAGGGCTTCTCTAAACCAAAAAGAAAGGAAGGAAAGGGAAGCAAAAAGAAAAGAAAAAAAAAAGAAGAAGAAGAAGAGGAAGAACTAGGACTGAGGAAACTGCAATCAGAGAGAAGTCACTCAAATAAGCCAGCAGCAGATTTAATCATGAACATGCTTCAAACAAAATAAAATTAAAAAGAAAAAAGAAAAAAATAGTCATCAAAACCATAAAATGTGGGCAAGGGATGTCAGGAGGACCATCAGGCTAAAACACACATTTATGGGAAGGGGTTAGCATACTTAAAAAACAGGGCAATCACAAGCCAAAACCAAATATTGCATTTGCAAAAAATGAAAAAAAAAACACTCAAGCAGATAATAACAGGAGACCATCCAACCAAAAAAAAAAAAAAAAAAAAATGGAGAACCATAGAATCAACTGGAACACGAGGTTCCAATGGCAATAAATAATCATCTATCAATTATCACCTTTAATGTCAATGGACTGAATGCCCCAATCAAAAGACACAGGGTGGCTGAGTGGATAAAAAGGCAAAAACCTTCAATATGCTGCCTACAAGAAACTCACCTTAGGACAAAAGATACATATAGATTGAAAGTGAAAGGGTGGGGAAAAATATTTCACGCCAATAGACATGACAGAAAAGCAGGAGTCACAACGCTCATATCAGACAAAATAGACTTTAAAACAAAAGACATAAAGAAAGACAAAGAAGGACACTATTTAATGATTAAGGGATCCATCCAAGGAGAGGATGTTACTATTGTCAACATATATGCCCCAAATACAGGAGCACCCAGATACATACAACAAATACTAACAGACATAAAGGGAGATATTGATGAGAATACAATCATAGTAGGAGACCTTAATACCCCCCTCACATCAATAGACAGATCCTCTAGACAGAAAACCAATAAAGCAACCGAGATCCTAAAGGAAACAATAGAAAAGTTAGACTTAATTGATATCTTCAGGACACTACATCCAAAAAAAGCAGAATACACATTCTTCTCAAATGCTCATGGAACATTCTCAAGAATCGACCACATATTGGGACACAAAGCGAATCTCAATAAATATAGGAGCATATAAATTACCTCAAGTATCTTCTCTGACCACAATGCCATGAAATTAGAAATCAACCATGGGAAAAGCAAAGAGAAAAAACCTACTCCATGGAGACTAAACAACATGCTACTAAAAAACCAATGGGTCAATGAGGAAATCAAGAAGGAAATTAAAAACTACCTTGAAACAAATGATAATGAAGACACAACCTCTCAAAACCTATGGGATGCTGCGAAAGCAGTGCTCAGAGGGAAATTTATAGCAATCCAGGCCTTTCTCAAAAAAGAAGAAAGATCCCAAATGGACAACTTAACCCTCCACCTAAACGAATTAGAAAAAGAAGAACAAAAAAGTCCTAAAGTCAGCAGAAGGAAGGACATTATAAAGATCAAAGAAGAAATCAATAAAATAGAGACTCACAAAACAATAGAGAAAATTAATAAAACCAAGAGCTGGTTCTTTGAAAAGGTGAACAAAATTGACAACCCCCTGGCCAGACTCACTAAAAAGAGGAGAGAAAGAACCCAAATCACCAAAATTAGAAATGAAAAAGGAGAAATCACAATGGATACAGCAGAAATACAAAAAACCATAAGAGAATACTATGAACAACTATATGGCAACCAGTTTGACAATCTGGAAGAAATGGACAATTTTCTAGAATCTTACAGCTTGCCAAAACTGAATCAAGCAGAAACAGACCAACTGAACAGACCGATCACTAGAAATGAAATTGAAGAGGTCATAAAATCACTCCCTACAAATAAAAGTCCAGGACCAGATGGCTTCACAGGTGAATTTTATCAAACATATAAAGAGGAATTGGTGCCCATCCTCCTTAAACTCTTTCAAAAGGTTGAAGAAGAAGGAATACTCCCAAAGACATTCTATGAGGCCACCATCACCCTCATTCCAAAACCAGACAGAGATACCACCAAAAAAGAAAACTATCACCCAATATCATTGATGAATATAGATGCAAAAATTCTCAACAAAATCTTAGCCAACCGAATCCAACAACATATCAAAAAAATTATACACCATGACCAGGTTGGGTTCATCCCAGGTTCACAAGGATGGTTCAACATACGCAAATCAATCAGCATCATACACCACATTAACAAAAAAAAAGTCAAAAATCATATGATCATCTCAATAGACGCAGAAAAAGCATTTGACAAGGTCAAACATCCATTCATGATCAAGACCCTCGCCAAAGTGGGTATAGAGGGAACATTCCTGAATATCATCAAAGCCATTTATGATAAACCCACAGCAAATATAATACTCAATGGGGAAAAACTGAAAGCCTTCTCACTCAAATCTGGAACAAGACAGGGATGCCCACTCTCACCACTGCTCTTCAACATAGTTTTGGAAGTCCTAGCCACAGCAATTAGACAAACAAAAGAAATCAAAGGCATCCATATAGGAAGAGAAGAGATCAAACTGTCACTGTATGCAGATGATATGATACTATACACAGAAAACCCTAAGGACTCAACCCCAAAACTCCTTGAACTGATTAATAAATTCAGCAAAGTGGCAGGATATAAGATTAACATTCAGAAGTCAGTCGCATTTCTGTATACCAGCAATGAAACATTAGAAAAGGAATACAAAAAAATGATACCTTTTAAAATTGTACCACACAAAATCAAATACCTCGGAATACACCTGACCAAAGAGGTAAAGGACCTATATGCCGAGAACTATAAAACCTTCCTCAAAGAAATCAAAGAAGATGTAAAGAAATGGAAAGATATTCCATGTTCCTGGATTGGAAAAATCAATATTGTAAAAATGGCCATACTACCCAAAGCAATCTACAGATTCAATGCAATCCCTATCAAATTACCCATGACATTGTTCACAGAAGTAGAACAAACAATCCAAACATTTATATGGAACCACAAAAGACCCAGAATCGCCAAAGCAATCCTGAGAAACAAAAACCAAGCAGGAGGCATAACTCTCCCAGACTTCAAGAAATACTACAAAGCCACAGTCATCAAAACAGTGTGGTACTGGTATCAAAACAGACAGACAGACCAATGGAACAGAAGAGAGAATCCGGAAATAAACCCTGACACCTATGGTCAATTAATCTTTGACAAGGGAGGCAAGAACATCAAATGGGAAAAAGAAAGTCTATTCAGCAAGCATTGCTGGGAAACCTGGACAGCTGCATGCAAAGCAATGAAACTAGAACACACCCTCACACCATGCACCAAAAGAAACTCCAAATGGCTGAAAGACTTAAATATATGACAGGACACCATCAAACTCCTAGAAGAAAACATAGGCAAAAAACTCTCTGACATCAACATCATGAATATTTTCTCAGGTCAGTCTCCCAAAGCAATAGAAATTAGAGCAAAAATGAACCCATGGGACCTCATCAAACTGACAAGCTTTTGCACAGCAAAGGAAACTCAAAAGAAAACAAAAAGACAACTTACAGAATGGGAGAAAATAGTTTCAAATGATGCAACTGACAAGGGCTTAATCTCTAGAATATACAAGCAACTTATACAACTCAACAGCAAAAAAACCAATCAATCAATGGAAAAATGGGCAAAAGACCTGAATAGACATTTCTCCAAGGAAGATATACAGATGGCCAACAAACACATGAAAAAATGCTCAACATCGCTGATTATAAGAGAAATGCAAATCAAAACTACCATGAGATACCACCTCACACCAGTCAGAATGGCCATCATTAATAAATCCACAAATAACAAGTGCTGGAGGGGGTGTGGAGAAAAGGGTACCCTCCTGCACTGCTGGTGGGAATGTCAACTGGTACAGCCACTATGGAGAACAGCTTGGAGATACCTTAGAAATCTATACATAGAACTTCCATATGACCCTGCAATCCCACTCTTGGGCATCTATCCGGACAAAGCTCTACTTAAAAGAGACACATGCACCCGCATGTTCATTGCAGCCCTATTCACAATAGCCAGGACATGGAAACAACCCAAATGTCCATCGACAGATGATTGGATTCGGAAGATTTGGTATATATACACAATGGAATACTACTCAGCCATAAAAAAGGATGACATAATGCCATTTGCAGCAACGTGGATGGAACTAGAGAATCTCATACTGAGTGAAATGAGCCCGAAAGACAAAGACAAATACCATATGATATCACTTATAACTGGAATCTAATATCCAGCACAAATGAACATCTCCACAGAAAAGAAAATCATGGACTTGGAGAAGAGACTTGTGGTTGCCTGATGGGAGGGGGAGGGAGTGGGAGGGATCGGGAGCTTGGGCTTATCAGACACAACTTAGAATAGATTTATAAGGAGATCCTGCTGAATAGCATTGAGAACTATGTCTAGATACTCATGTCGCAACAGAAGAAAGTGTGGGGGAAAAAACTGTAACTGCAATGTATACATCTAAGGATGACCTGACTCCCTTGCTGTACAGTGGGAAAAAAAAAAAAAAAAAAGAATAGATTTACAAGGAGATCCTGCTGGGTCGCTTTGAGAACTATGTCTAGATACTCATGTTGCAAGAGAACAAAGGGTGGGGGAAAAATGTAATGTATACATGTAAGGATAACTTCATCCCCTTGCTGTACAGTGGGAAAAAAATCCCAGTAAATTATTTTATGGATATTGTTAAATTGATTAAAATATTTATATGGAAAAGCAAAAAACCCAGAATGGCCAATAAATATTTCTGGAGAAGAACAAAATTACATGTTTTATATCATCACATTTCAAGAACTATTAAAAGCTACAGTAAACATGAGGTATTAGGGAATGAAATCACAAATAGATCAATGGAACAGAATTAAGAGGCGAGAGATAGACTTGCATAAATTTAGTCAACTGATCTTTGACAAATGAGCAAATGCAATATAATGGAGCAGAGAGTCTCTTCAATAAATGGTGCTTGAACAATTTGACATCCACATGCATAAAAATGAATCTAGACACAGACCTTACCTGCTTTAGAAAAATCAACTCAATATGGATCATAAACCTAAATGTATAATGTAAAACGATAAAAGTCTTAGAAGATAACATATTAGAAAGCCTAGATGACTTTGGATATGGTGATGACTTTTAGATAAAACACCAAAGGAATGATCTATGAAAGAAATAATGAGCTGGAGTTTATTAAAATAAAATATTTTGGTCTGTTAAAGAAAACATCAAGAGAATTAGTAGGCAAGCCATAGGCTGAGAGAAAATATTTATAAAAACACTTCTGATAAAAGACTATTGTCCTAAGTATACTGATAATTCTCATAACTCACCTATAAGAAAACATACAACCCCATTAAAAAGTGGGCCAAAAACCTTGACAGATACTTTACCAAAGATACACAAATGATGACTATGCATGTGAAATGATACTTTACATTCTATGTAATCAGAAAAATACAAATTAAAACAACAGTGATATACCACTTCACACCTATTAGGATGACCAAAATCTGAAATACTGATAACAACAAATCCTAGTGAGAATGTGAAACAGGAGCTTTCATCCACTGCCAGTGGAAATGTAAAATTACATAGCTATGTTGGAAGATAGATTCGCAGTTTCTTACAGAAGTAAACATATTTTTACCATATGATTCGGAAATCACCTCCCTTGGTATCTACCCAGAAGGAGTTGAAAAAAAATTTACATGGATGTTTACAGCAGCTTTATTCACAATGACTGAAACTTGGAAGAAACCAAGATGTATTTTAGTAAGTTAATGGATAAATAAACTGGTACATCCAGACAACGGAAAGTTATTCAATGATAAAAAGCATTTGGGGTTGGTAGATGCAAACTATTACATTTAGAATGGATAAGTAATGGGGTCCTATTGTACAGCACAGGCAACTGTGCCCAGTCTCTTGGGTTAGAACATGATGGAAGACAGTATGGAAAAAAAAAAAAAAGAATGTATGTGTATGTGTGCTGGGTCACTTTGCTGTACAGCAGAAATTGAAGGAGCATTGTAAATTAACTATACTTTAATAAAAAAGCGATAATTAAAAAAGAAATGATATCCAGTCATAAAAAGGTGGAGGAAACTTAAATGCATATTACTATGTGAAAGAAACCAATCTGAAAAGGCTACATATTGTATGGTTCTAACTATATGACATTCTGGAAAAGACATTATTTATCTCCATTTTTACCATGAAGACAGTAAAAAGATCAATGGATGCCAGGGGCTGGGGTGGAGAGTGGGATAAACAGGCAGATTAAAGATAATTTTCAGGAAAGTAAAAATACTTAGTATGATATTATAGTGATAGATATCTTATTATGTATTTGTCCAGTTAGACTGTACAACACTAAATATTAACCTGAATTAAACTATGGACTTTGGGTGATTATAATGTGTCAATGTAGGATCACTAATTATAGCGAATGTACTGTTCAGGTGAGTGATTTTTTTTTTCACCTGATAACTGGCTGAAGAATTTTATTAATAACTTTTTTGTACAGAAAACTCAATAATGTACACTTAGCCCAGTTTGGTGGCCAGTTCTTTAGCCTTTGCCTTTTCCAGCTTGGCAATGCAATTTACTAATTTTGAACCCAGGACCTTGCCTCCCCAGTGATGCTGGATCTCGTTGTATCTGTCATTGTAATTGGTCCTGATGGCTTCCACCAGTTTAGCCACAGCGCCCTTGTCTTCTGAGTTGACTTGTGTGAAGGCCATGGTGGTGCAGGTCTTCCGGTGGACCAGTCACCCCAGCCTGGCCTTGCCCTTGATGATTCAGTAGGGGATCCCCATCTTCTGACACAGGGCCTGCAGGAAGACCATCAGCTTAATGGGATTCATGTCATGTGAGATCACCATCAACTGAGGCTTTTTGTTCTCTACCAAGATGGTAACAATATTCACCCCTGCTCAAAGGCCAGGTGGCCTCTCGGTGGGGACATCCCCTTTGCCTGCAGAGTTCTTCTCAGCTTGGGCCAGCAACCTCTGCTTCTTCCCTTGCTTTGTTTCTGGTCCGTACTTGTGGGCTAGCTGAAGCAGATGAGTAGCTATTTGGCAGTCCAAGTCTTGGGTAAACTGATTAATTGCAGGAGGCACCTTTAGCCGTTTATAGAGAATGGCCCTTTGCCACTCTAGCTGGGTGTACTGGGGCCATTTGAAAAAAAATGGGTGAGGTCCTTTTGGGCTGGATGTCCTGTCCAATACCAAAATTCTTGGGTCTTTTCTCAAACAGGGGATTTACCACCTTCTTGGCATCCTGCTTCTTCATGACAGCAGGGGCCAGGGCCACCTTCTTTCCCCTTGGCCTTCTTCCCCTTCAGCATTTTTTTTTTATTTAGGAATTTGCATTCTTTTTTTTATTTTCCCACTGTACAGCAAGGGGATGAAGTTATCCTTACATGTATACATTACAATTACACATTTTTCCCCACCCTTTGTTCTGTTGCAACATGAGTATCTAGACAAAGTTCTCAATGCTACTCAGCAGGATCTCCTTGTAAATCTATTCTAAGTTGTGTCTGATAAGCCCAAGCTCCTGATCCCTCCCACTCCCTCCCCCTCCCATCAAGCAGCCACAAGTCTTTTCTCCAAGTCAATGATTTTCTTTTCCCCTTCAGCGTTTTGAATGGCAGGTGGAGAGAGCTGAAAACCATAACAGGTTAAAGAAGTAAAACAGGAGATTGAAACTATGTGCAGAGAATAGAAGACAATAACACATGACCAAATAGATTTGAAAAAGAACCAAATGGTATTACTCTATACAAAAAAATATAATAACTGAAAACCAAAAGTCAATGGATAGATCAAACAGCAAATTAAAACTTGCTGAATAGTAAATTAGTGAACTAGAAGATAGATCCAAAGAAATTATCCAGAATGTAGGTCAGAGAATCCTAGCAACTTAGAAACAGATGCTTGACTGGGATTCTAACCCAGCTTCTTAAAAATAGAAAAACCTAGTACTCTAATTGGCCATTGCTTGTTTGAGACTCTAAACTGACTTCTAGAGTATACTCAGAATCTTAAGAATCAAAATCTATCCTCACTATGTTTCAATGGACATTTATCTGGAACACTGGATTTTGGTTGGAATAGACCTCACCACTGGAAACCCAAATAAGCAAGCAGAGTGGAGGCAAAAGATCTTGGTGAGAGATGGGATGTCTGGGTTGAGGGTCTGATGATGGTTCTGATCCAGATCTGAGTTTTGGAACCAAAGTCAGACAGAAGTTAAAGTGGTTAAAATAAATTTTATTCAACAGGATTTCCTGCTGTGGTGCAGTGGGTTAAATATCTGACTGCAGGGGCTCAGGTCGCTGCAGAAGTGAGGGTTCAGTCCCTGGCTTAGGAACTTCCATATGTTGCGGGTGCAGTCATAAAAAATTTTATTCAATAAATTATTGCCATAGTGAAAGAGAGACTCAATTATTGAACTGGGCTCAATTCTGAATACAACCAGAAAAAGTGGGGATTTATTGCTAAGGAGCGAGTTGAGGGGGAGCATTGGTGGATGGAAAATTACTAAGAGGAGACATCAAGTCTGGGAGGATTCTGGCTGAAGTGACCCAAGAGGATTCTTGCTGAAGATGGGCTAGGTGATCAGATATCACTTGGGGCATAATGGGGATGAGGAGATTGTTCAGACATCAAGGGTGTGGAATACTCTCTAAACTGACCTAGTAGGATTCTTGCTAAAACTAGATTCTATAAGGAAGTACATGGATGGATGGACGGGACTTGTTGGGGAGAAGTTTCAGGGAAGCTTTAGTCAAGTTTGGTCAAGCCAAGAAGCTTTGTCTCCACTGAGTTTTCAAATCCTTTGGGTAAATATCAAGGAATGTGGTTGGTAGATCACATGGGAAGGATATGTTTAGTTTGATAAGAAACCACCAAACTGTCTTCCAAAGTGACTGCATCATTTTGCATTCCTACCATCAATGAATGAGTTGCTATTGCTCCACATCCTCACCAGCATTTGTTGTCACCTCGCAATGTTTTGAAATGTTGTTTGGTCTTTGAAGTCCTGAAGTCTAGGAATGGGATGTTTTGCCACACACTTATTTTGTCTGCGATGGCCTTTTCCTCCCTTTTGGCAAACTCTTACCTACTTTTCAGTTTCTACCTCTTCATGGAACTCTGCCTGATCCATTGCTCTGAGCACATAAAGCCTTCCTTTGCCTGTATTTTTGTCTCCTCCACCACGCCCGAGGTAGGTCTGACTATATGAGGCCACAGACATTGACTGACAAGATCCTTGGAACCTCTTCAGGATGGGATATATAGGGTGAATTAGACATGGTCCATCCATACCACTGAGGATTGCTGTAAAATTAAACAACTATAAAATTTCTTAGCATAGTGCCTGGGACAGTCTAAGCACTCCATAAATGTTAACTATAATCTTCACTATCACTACCATCACCAATGACTTTTCATATCAGTTTATAAAGATAGAGTCCATTTTTAAAAATTTCTCCAATGTATTATTTTTTTTCTACTGTACAGCATGGTGACCCAGTTACACAAACAGGTATACATTCTTTTTTCTCCCATTATCATGCTCCATCATAAGTGACAAGGCGTAGTTCCTAGCGCTACACAGCAGGATCTCATTGCTAATCCATTCCAAAGGCAATAGTCTGCATCTATTAACTCCAAGGTCCCAATCCATCCCACTTCCCCCCTTGCAACCACAAGTCATGGATAGAACTAGAGACTCTCATACTGAGTGAAGAGAAGTCAGAAAAAGAAAGACAAATACCATATGATATCACTTTTATCTGGAATCTAATATACGGCACAAATGAACCTTTCCACAGAAAAGAAAATCAGACTTGGAGGATAGCGCCTGTTTTTAACGTACAAAAATCACCCCAGTGATGCTTTCAATTTTTTCATTATTACAAATCAGTAAGGCTAATACTTGTTCACATAGACTTCCCTGCAAAGTTTTTTTTTTTTCCCCTTTAGGGTAAAGGTACTTGAAGTCCGTGGTTAGCATCATTACTCTCAACTTGTTAGAAAAGCAAATTCTTAGGCCTCATTCCAAATCTATTAAATTAGAAACTGATAGCGGGTGATCCTTAACCTATTTTTAAAAACCCACTAGGTGATTCTGATGCACTGCTCTATGCGTCTTGGGCGTATACATAGAAATGGAATTGCTGAGCCAAGAGCACACATGCATTTAAAAATTTTAAGACACTGTCGAGCAAGCCCTCCCCCTCCAAAACTTCCACTTAGAGAGAAGGCCGGAAGATACCTCTTCAACCAAGGCTCCCATCTCATCTGATGCCCCCCCCCCCGCGCTCGCGCGCAGGGCGTCAGCCTCCCGCTAGCCTCACCCCGGTGTACGAGCACACGCAGGCGCGGTTGGGATCTCGAGTGAGACGCACACCGGGCGGGGCTTCCTTTCCCACTGATGGGGAGAGGAGGTGGGAGGGGCGGTATTAATTTCGGGAGAGGGTGGGACAAAGGTAGAATAAGGAACAGTGAACTTTAGTGTTGGCGGTTTTTCTTGGATCCCGCTGTTAGAACCACGAGTTTGCCTGCATTTCTTTCTACCAGTAGGGTGTTGCCACTTTTTAAAGCGTTGGAAAAGGGAAAAGAGAGCACTCAGGAACCTGAACCTCGGCCCCACCTGCGGCAGCGGCTTGCCGATTGCCAATTGGCCAGTGATGGGAGCGCATACCAACTAGTGAGAATGACGTCATCTTGCAGATCCGACGGGAGGAAGCTTTGTGGGAGGGAGGAGATCCGGTGAGAGTAGCCGGTGGGATAAGACTGGGTTAAGGCCAGACTGAAGAGCTTACTGAAAGATAGAGAACTCCAGAAGAAGGGGAGGGAGGAGTCTTGTGTCTGCTGACAGCTAGGCTGGGGATGGACCCCTGAGGGCGGAAGGCACTGCCCTGGAGGTTAGAGCCACCCAAGGGCAGGTAGTAGGGTGGCCGCCAGGGGGTGATGGTGCCTACACACGCCCGCAAGTGGTTCCACACAGACTGGCCAATATATTTTGAAACCGTTTATTTTTTGTATCTCTTTCCTCTTCTGCCCTGATCTCCCTGAGAAAAAGGAGTGTGGGTGATTCATTGAATTCCCCAGCACCTAATGGCGGGGGTCTGTTAACAAAAAGGCACGTAATTAAGATGGTTGACTGATTTAAGGAAAAGGGAAGAAAAGATAAAGCTCAGAGATGTTCATAGTTTACGTAAGCAAGTTTAGGCCTCTTTTTTTTTTTCTTCATAGAGAAGACGTTTTATTTTAATTTTTTATTTTTGTCTTTTTTGTCTTTTCTAGGGCTGAACCCACAGCATATGGAGGTTCCCAGGCTAGGGGTCTAATCGGAGCTACTGTAGCCGCCGGCCTACATCAGAGCCACAGCAACTCTGTGATCTGAGCCGCGTCTGCGACCTACACCACAGCTCACGGCAACGTGGGATCCTTAAACCCACTGAGCAAGGCCAGGGATCAAACCGGCAACCTCATGGTTACCAGTCGGATTCGTTAACCCCTGAGCCAGGAGGGGAACTCAGAGGAGACATTTTAAATGTCCACCAGCAGGCCCTGAGCCCACGCAGCTTTTACATTGTTGCAGTAGGAGTGTACGCATGACCTTGTGTCCTAAGTTACAGCATAATAATTTCCCTCTGTTGCTATAGAATCTCCACAGCCATCATCCCTCGGTAATGGTTATAGAATGTTCCAACAGACAGCTGTGCCACGATTCACTTAACCCTTCCCCTCTTGTTGGATATTACGACTACTCTGTTTGACCATCACAAAATAGCTTTGCAAGGAACAGTTTTTGTGCTTAGAGCTTTTCCTCTTTCAGAGCGGGGCGGGTGCATAGTTAGGAGCAGAATTAATGCGAGAATGGCACGAACATTTTAGGTTGTTGTTGACCTGCCAGCTTTCCTGAAAGGATTTTTACCTATTGATGCCAAAGGCTAAATCCAAAATCAACCCTGGTGAACTCCAGGTCTTGTCGGTCTCCAGGCTGGTTTTAATTTCTCCCTCCTGCAGCAATGCTCAAGTTTATTATTAGTTCTGACCTTTAGGGCAAGACAAACACACACTAAATATTCAGGGACAACTTTAGCAACTACAACAGCTGACATTGTGAATGGGTGCAGATCAGGTTTCAAGCTTGGGCGACTGGTATGGATGCATTTGCCTCACCAGGACAGGAAATCTGAGAAGAGGAACAGGTTTGGGAGGGGGCAGATGAGATCAGTTTTAAATATGCTTAGTAGGAGGTGCCTTTGGGACACCTAAGGGGTTATATCCAGGAGACATGCATACATATGGATAAACAGCAGTTTTTGCCCTTCTCTGAGCTCCCAGAGCTCCCTATCCGTGGATTTCTTATGGCTTAGGTTACCTTTATCCTTGCACTACCTGGGAGCTCCTTGAGGCCAGGACAAGGGTCTGACTCATTTGCGTATCCCTCCTCTCTGTGCTTTACAGCTAAGAGGCCTTAAAAGTCTGTCCTGGATAAAGGAATTTCTGTGATTTCTTAATTGGACAATTCCTGCAGTAGGAGTTCTGTTCTGGGGAAAAAAGTTTTGAGAAGCTTGAGAGTTCTGGGAAGGCTTCCTGTAAGAGGTGGCATAATATTACTGTTAAATCATGATCATTTGTTGAATACCTACCATGTGCCACTCACACATGCTACACACATGCATCAGAAAAGCAACTTCTTGCCTGCCATCCTTACACCCCCCCCTTCTGGGAGAATCTGTTTTACTTATAGCGCTTGCTGAATAGCCAAGCCAAACCTGACTGTGTACTATATCCTCCCTTCTCTTGAGGTACAGCTGATTGCACCTGATCAGGGTCAGCCACACGACCTGAGAGTTTTATGGCCCAGCTTGAAAAGATGAGGTGGGCCAATCAGATCACACTTTTGGGAATGTGAAATAAGAGATCCAGAGGGGAGTTGCCAGTTAGTCGTTGAGCTGACAGAGCTGAGCTGACATCCACGTCTAGCAGACCAGGATGCTGATGGGGGCAGGTATTATGGACTGGGTAAAGTGCCAGCTGCATTTCTGAGTTGAGCAAGGAGCATGGGGGAAACGGGCGGAGAGAAGCAGACTTGAAGTGTAGATGAGTCATGTTAATAGCAAAGCTCTAGAGCAGAGGCCCATGCCTCATTTAGAATTTTCCCAGGGCTCCAGGCTTAATGAGCTCTAACTGTGTTTGACTTCTTGCCCTTGGCTTTCTGATTCTTGATCTAGGTTGACTGAGTTTCTCTTCCTTGCATCCAAAAGAGCTCTAACCAAAACAATCCTTACATAGGTGTACACTTTGGCCCTCTGATGTGAGTGTACTTTTCCTCATTTTACAAATGAAGAAACTGAGGCTTAGTGAGATTAACTTCATTAAGGTAACCCGGCCAATAGGTGATGGAAATAGTCTGTATGATTCTCTTACTTTCTTTTAAAAGTGTTAATGTGTTATTGTTATTTTTAAAAATTACCACAAACTTTTTACAAAAAAAGAAAAATAATCAACACAGACATGATGTGTCTGACTCTCAGTCAGCAATTCCAACTTCCCCTTATGTTTACTAAGCTCCAGCTATATTGAACTGTTTATGGAATACACCATGATATATTCTCCCTTTGGGCCTTTCCAGAGCTTTTCTTCTTGATTTTCTAATGGCTGGCTCTTTCTTGTCATTTAGGTTTCAGCTCAATTGTCACCTACTCAGAGAGGTCATGCCCAACTATGCAGTATGAAATAGCCCACCCAACCCTTTCCTTCTACTTCTCTCCATCATATCACCCTGTTTTTTTTCTGCATAGACCTTATTGTGTTGAAATTGTGTCTGAAATTGTGCTGTTCATTGTGTAATTGTTTATTGTCTGTCTCTCCTTCAGCACAGAGCATCTGTATTCCTAGGACCTGAAACAGCTGCCACATAATGGAAGTTTCAATTAGTATTTGTTGAATAAGTGAATGAATGTATAAACTAAAAAAAGGAATCTTTATTTTTATCCAACATTCTTCTTTCCCAATACCAATTTCCAGAGACAATAACTCTTAACTGTTTATTTTACATCTTCCCAGACATTTTCTGTGCATATATTCTTTTTTCCTCCATACCCATGGAAGTTCTATGACCTGCTTTTTTTGCATAACAATTCATCATTAACACCTTTACATGTCAGTATTTAATTACCTCGTTAAAAAAGCCCAAATTCATAGTATTATATTGTATAGATATTCCATAATTTATTTAACCAGGCCTTAATGACTATTATTTTCTTGTATTTTTTTTGTTATTATAAGAAGTAATGTTGAAATAACTAAATATTATACATGTATTTGCACAAATGTTCCTGACACCTCTTTGTTGTATTTTGACTTTGCTTGTGGTATATGCAAGGAGAAACTTTATTTAAATTTATATGGTTGGAGTTCCCGTCGTGGCTCAGTGGTTAATGACTCCGACTAGGAACCATGAGTTTGAGGGTTTGATCCCTGGCCTTGCTCAGTGGGTTAAGGATCCTGTGTTGCCGTGAGCTATGGTGTAGGTTGCAGATGCGGCTCGGATCCCGCGTTGCTGTGGCTCTGGCAGAGGCTGGTGTCTACAGCTCCGATTAGACCCCCTACCCTGGGAACCTCCATATGCCTTGGGAGCGGCCCTAGAAAAGGCAAAAAGACACACAAAAAATTTATATGGTTAAGTTTATTTTTTTTAGTGGCCTCTGTATTTCATTTTATACTTCATAAAAACCTCCCCTACCTAGAGCTCCAGCAACACCAGATCCTGAACCCACTGCAACAGTACATGGATTGAATCAGTGCCTCCACAGAGACGAGCTGAGTCATTAACTCACTGCGCCACAGCAGGACCTCCTAGTGTAACTGCATAATATATTTTCATATCTGTGGGGAAAGTCCTCTCTAAATTATCATTTTCAGAAAATTTTTGCCTATTCTCACATTTTTGTTCTTCCAGGTAAACCTTAGCATCATTTTGTCAAAGGAAAAAAATCCAAAATAACCTATTGATATTTTGGTAGGGATTATATTGAAGTTAGAGAGCTTGTCTTTATAATATTGAATCTTCCTATTGCAGAACAAGGTATGGGTTTCTGTTTATTTAAGTCTTTCATGTTGCTAAATATAATTGTAAAGTTTTCTTTATATTCTATGTATTCTGTTGTAAGTTTATTCTTATTTTTGATTCCTATTGTGAGGGATTTTTTCCCTCTTATCCTTTTCAACCAGTTCTTGTGGTAAGGCAATTCTAGTACTTTATTAAATTCTATTATTGTTTCCAGTGGGTTTTTCACAGATTTCCTCAAGTTTTCAAGTTATACAGTAATGTCATTAACAAATAGAGATTATTTTGCTCCTAGCTATCCAAGATTTATGCCTGATTTAATTCTTTTGTCTAACTATATTGTGTAGTGCTCTAGGGAACAATTATAGTGGTGGTAATGGGGATGTGTGCTTTTCCCCCTAACTTTAATGGATATTTGCATATTTAATCATTCAGCATAATACAGACTTTTGGTTAGAAACACATATTATCAAAATCGTCAAGGAAGTGTCCATCCTTGATAATTAAATCAGGAATACATGTTGAATTTTGTTAAATTCATCCTTTGTTCATCTATTGAGGTGACCATGTGGTTTTTCTCACTTGGACTATTTAATAAATACTGGATTATATACATGTCCTAATACTGGATAATTTTTGAAGTCTTAGAATGGATCCTACATTTTTAGTCTTCCAGTTCACTACTGGATTCTGTATGTTAATATTTTATTTATTTAGTACCAATTTTAGAGATTGGTTTATAGTTTTCTTATATGTGAGCTTTGTTGGGAGCCCATGCTTTTCCCAAACTGTTTTATGAAGTTCCTGACCATTTTTTTTGTCTTTTTAGGGCTGTACCCATGGCATATGGAGGTTCCCAGGCTAGGGGTCTAATTGGAGCTGTTGCTGCCGGCCTATGCCAGAGCCACAGCAATGCCAGATCTGAGCTGAGTCTGACCTACACCACAGCTCACGGCAATGCTGGATTCTTAACCCACTGAGTGAGGCCAGGGATCAAACTCGCAACCTCATGGTTCCTAGTCAGATTCGTTTCCGCTGTGCCACGATGGGAACTCCTGAAGTCCCTGACCATTAAGGACTAAAGATGCACTAATTTTCGGGGAGGGTACTAGTTAGTGCCAACCAAGTGCCCCCTCCCCCATTTTCCATGCTTATTTGCTGCATTTGATGGTTTCTGAGAGATTTTAAATACTCCTTGGATATTTATGTGAATAAGCACTGTTAACTGTAAATGTGGAGATGTTAGCACAGGGTGTTAAGTCCAAGTTGACTAAATAAACTGAAGTGGAATTTACTGAGAAATAATAAGTGATGGCTATTCTGTGATTTTTATGTTTGCCTTCTAAAAATTAATTATATTATTTATAAAAGTATTACTTTATATTAAGTAATTATTACAATATAAAGCCTCATAATAAAAACAGCCTCCTTCCTACCATTCCATATCCCCCTTCTCTTCAAAGTCAACAATCCCAGTTCTAGCTTCTTCCCCTTATATTATGTTCATACTTCCATATAATGTGCTTATATTGCTGTGTATTTATATATTTATTTAAGAACTAATAGATGTTTTTAGGAGTTCCCATCATGGTACAGTGGGTTAAGAATCTAACCTCAGCAGCTCAGGTCACTGCGGAGATGTGGATTTGATCCCCATCCTGGTGCAGTGGGTTGAAGGATTTGGCATTGCTACAGCTGTGGGGTAGGTTGCAGCTGTGGCTTGGATTCAAACTCTGGCCTGGGGACTTCCATATGCTGTGAGAGCGGCCATAAAAAATTAATAGATAGTTGTTTTTAAAGAGTAATTTGAGGTTTATAGAAATTTGAATAGAAAGTATAGAGGGTTCTCATATACTCTCACTCTTCATTCCCACCCCCCTTCCCAGTTTCCTCTATTATTCACATCTTGTAATGATGTGGTATTATTTCTTAGAATTGATGAGCCGATACTGATACATTATTATTAGCTAAAGTCCCTGATTGCATTAGGGTTTACTCTTTGTGTTATATATTCCATGGGATTCGATAAATGTATAATGACATGTAACCACCTTAACAGTATCATTCCAAATAGTTTCACTGCCTCCTAAATCCCATGTGCTTCACCTATTCTTCCCTCCTTCCTCCCCGACCCTGCTAAATCCTTGCAACCATGATCTTTTTACTGTCTCCATAGTTTTGTCTTTTCCAGAATGTCATATATTTGCAAACATACAATATGTGGCCTTTTTAGATTGGTTTCTTTCACTTAGCAATATGCATTCAAGGTTTCTTCCTGTCTTTTTGCGGCTTGAGAGCTCATTTATTTTTATTGGTGAATGGCATCCCAGTCTATGGATATACCAGACTTTATTCAGTCACCTGGGCTGGAGGACCCACTGAAGGATATCTTGGTTGTTTCCAAGTTTTGGTAATTATGAATAAAGCTGCTATAAATATTTGTATGCATTTTTTTGCATAAACATAAGTTTTAAAACCATTTGGTTAAGTACCATAAGATACATTTGTTGGGGATAAGTGGCCAAAATGGTGGAGTGGAAAGGCCCTTAGCTCACCTCTTCCCATTGGCACACCAGAATTACAACTAGAGACCAAGTATCAATGAGAACAATGTGAAGACTAGCAGAAAAGATCTGCAATTAAAGATATAAAGAAGGAACCACAATGAGATAGATAGGAAGGGAAGAGATGCAGTATAGTCAAGACCCATTCCCCCCACCAACTGTATGCAACCCTCAAATGGGTGGATGATTACAATTTCAGAAGTTCTCCAAAGAACTGAGGAGTGTGAGCCCCACATCAGGCCCCCCAGCCCAGGTGTCCTGCTCCAGGAAGATGAGCACCCAGAACATTTGCCTTTGAAAGCCAATGTGGCTTACTTTTGGAGAGAGAGAGGACTGTGGGAAAGAGAAACTCCACTATTAAAAAACATACATAAAATATCACACTGTCTGAGATCCAGGAAAGAAGCAGGGTCTTTTTGAAAGGAGCCTGTGTTGGACTCACTTGTTGATCTTGAAGAACCTCCCAGAGAGAGGCAGGTGGCAACTGGGACTCATACTGGAAATATAGATGCTAGAAGGAGCCATTTTGGGGAATTCATTCTACAGTGATGACATTGGTGCTGGAGCACCATTTTGGAATCCTCCCTCTAGCTTATCAGTGTTGAGACTTGGCCATGCTCACTAGCTGGTCAGCATCAGACCTGGGATACTCCAAATCACAGAGCTAGCTGGGCAGAGACACAGCCCCACTCACCAGCAGGCCAGCTGCCATAGGATCCCCTTAGCCTTTAGCCATTACAGGACCCAGCCCTGTCCACCAGAGGGTCCAGGACCTGCCCCACAATCGGTGGGCTGGCACTAGGCCTGGGACACCTAGGGCCTCATAGCCAGCCTTTGGAACCTGGCTATGCCCACCAGCAGGCTAACACAACTTCTGGGAACCTTGGGCCCTGCAGCCAGGGAACCCAGGATCTGGTTCCACCCATGTGTGAGCTGGCAGTATTCCTAGGACCTGGCCTTACCCACTAGTGGGTGGGCATCATCCCCCAGGGCCCTTCAGGACCAGCAAATTGATACTAGTTCAGGGACCATTGTGTTCCCACAGCCAGCAGTGTCAGGATCCAGACCATTCATCAGCAGGCTGGCACCAGCCCTGGGAATATCTGAGCCCTGACTCATCAGTGGGATGACACCAGCTCTAGGACACCCCAGACCCCACTGCCATCCATATCAGAAACCAGCCCCATCCACTAGCAGGCCAATACTAGTTCTGGGACCCTTAGCCCCACAGACAGCTACCTCAGGACCTGGATCTGCAGACTATCTGTTGATATAGCCCCACCTACCAGCAGGCTAGCCGCAGTACAGAGGCTCCCTGGGCCACACAGCTGTCATGTCAGGACCTGATCCTGCCCACTGGTGGCCAGCAATTTCTGCTCTAGGCAACGAACCAGACTGGTATGGCGCCAGCCATGCATACCAACACACAAATAGTAGACAGCCTTCCATAACAGAAGGGCCCTTGCAGCCCATATAGAGGGCACCCCTAGAACATATACCTCTAATGACTAGAGGGGTGTGTACTGATGGGCCCCGTAGGATATCTCCTACATAAGGCCACTTCTCCAGATCAGGAACATAACCAACCTACCAAATATGTAGAAATAAAAACAGAGAATTAAGCTGAGACCACAGAGGAATATGTTCCAAATGAAGGAACAAGGTAAAACCTCAGAAGAACTAAGTAAAGTGGAGATAAGGAATCTATCCAATAGTGAGTTCAAGCTAATAATAAAGATGCTCAAAGAACTCAGGAGAAGAGGGGATGAACACAAAGCAGTTAGAAGTTTCTATCAAAGACTTAGAAAATATAATGAAGAACCAGAGTTAAAGAATATAATTGAAATAAAAAGTACACTACACGGAATCAACTGTAGGTTAGATGATACAGAAGAACATATCAGCAGGCTGGAAGTCAGAGTATTGGAAATAAGTAGAATAGAAAAGTGAAAAAAATTTAAAAATGGAGACAGTTTAAGAGGCCTCTGGGATAGCAACAAGCATATATTTTCACATTTAGGGGTCTGAGAATGAGAAAAGAGACAGAAAGGGGCAGATAACATATTTGAAGACATAATTATTGGAAACTTCCCTACTTGGGAAAGGAAAGAGATATCCAGGTCCAGGAAGCACAGAAATTCTTAAAAAGATGAACTCAAAGAGGACCACACAAAGACATATTGTGATTAAAATGGCAAAACTTAAAGAAAGAATATTAAAACCAAACTTCCAGTTGCAAAATAGATGAGTCATAGGTATGAAATGCACAGTGTGGGAATATAGTCAATACTTTTTTGTATGATAGTAACTAGTCTTATGGTGATCATTGTTTTCAAGTTTCCATGTTCCTTTATTTAAAAAATTTTTTTGTTCTTTAGAGTTTTTGTTGGGATAATGTTTTTTAGAATGTTTTTTATTTTTTTCCATTATAGCTGATTTAGAGAGTTCTGTCAATTTTCTACTGAACAGAAAAGTGACCCAGTCTCTCTCTCTCACGCACGTGCATGCATGCGCGTGTGCGCGCATGCACGCGCGCGCGCACACACACACACACACACACACACACATATTTTTTTCTCACACTATACTCCATCGTGTTCCATTACAAGTGACTGGATATAGTTCTGTGTGCTATACAGCAGGATCTCATTGCTTATCCATTTCAAAGGTAATAGTTTGCATCTATTAACCCTAGACTCCCAGTCCTTTCCAAGACCTCCCCCTCCCCCTTGGCAGCCATAAGTCTGTTTGCCAAGTCCATGAGTTTCTTTTATGTGGAAAGGTTCATTTGTGCCATATATCAGATTCCAGATATAAGAGATATCCTATGGTATTTGTCTTTCTCTTATTTCACTTAGTATGAGAGTCTCTAGTTCCATCCATGTTGATGCAAATGGCATTATTTTGTTCTTTTTTATGGCTAAGTATTATTCCATTGTGTATATATACCACATCTTCTTTGTTTTATTTTATTAAATTTTTGCGTTGTATTTGCTGTGGGTTTGTCATAAATGGCTTTTATTATGTTAAGGAATGTTCCCTCCATACTCACTTTGGTAAGAGTTTTTATCATGAATCGATGTTCAACCTTCTCAAATGCTTTTTCTGCACCTATGGAGATGATCGTGTGGTTTTTGACTTTTCTTTTATTAATGTGGTATATGACATTGATTGATTCACTTATGTTGAACCATCCTTGTGAACCCGGGATGAATCCCACTTGTCGTGGTGTATGATCTTTTTTATATGTTGTTGGATTCGGTTGGCTAAAATTTTGTTGAGAATTTTTGTGTCTATATTCATTGAAGACATTGGCCTATAATTTTCTTTTTTGGTAGTATCTTTGTCTGGTTTTGGTATTAGGGTGATGGTGGCTTCATAGAATGTCTTTGTAAATGTTCCTTCTTCTTAAACCTTTTGGAAAAGTTTAAGAAGGATGAGTATAATTTCCTTTTTGCATGTTTGGTAGAATTTGCCCATGAAGCCATCTGGCCCTGTACTTTTTTTGCAGGGAGTGTTTTTTTTTTTTATTATTATTACACATTCAATTTCATTTCTAGTGATCGGTCTGTTCAGTTGATCTATTTCTTTTTGATTCAGTTTTGGCAGGCTGTTAAGTCTCTGGAAAGTTGTCTATGTCTTCTAGGTTGTCAAATTTGTTGGCATATAATTGTTCATAGTATTCTCTTTTATAGATTTTTATTTCTGCAGTATCCATTGAGATTTCTGCTTGTTCATTTCCTGTTTTATTTATTTGGCATTTTTCTCTCCTCTTTTTGGTGAGTCTGGCCAGTGGTTTGTCAATTTTGTTTACCTGTTCGAAGGACCAGCTCTTGGTTTTGTTTATTTTTTTCTATTTTTTTGAATCTCTATTTTATTGATTTTCTCTCTGATTTTTATGATTTCCTTCCTTCTGTTGATTTTGGGTTTTGTTTGTTCTTCTTTTTCTAATATTTTGAGGTGGTATGATAAGTTGCTGATTTGAGATTTTTCTTCTTTTTTTGAGGAAGACCTGTATTGCCACGTGTTTCCCTCTGAGCACTGCTTTTGCACCATGCCATAGATTTTGAGTGGTTGTGTCTTCATTATCGTTTGTCTCGAGGTATAATATAATTTCTGTCTTGATTTCCTCATTGAGCCATTGGTTTTTTGGTAGCATGTTGTTTAGTCTCCGTGTAGTCAGTGTTTTCTCATTTCTTTTCCTGTGGTTGATTTCTAGTTTCATGTCATTGTGGTCGGAGAAGATAAACTTGAAATAATTTCTATAGTCTTAAATTTGTTGAGGTTAACTTTGTGCCCCAGGATGTGATCAGTTCTTGAGAATATGCTGTGTGCACTTGAAAAGAATATATATTATGATTTTGGGGGTTGTAATGTCCTGAAAATGTCGATTAAGTCTAATTTTCCATTGTGTCTTTTAGGATTTCTGTTGCCTTATGGATTTTCTGTCTAGAGGATCTGTCCATTGCTGTGAGTGGAGTGTTCAAGTCTCCTACTATGATTGTATTCCCATCAATTTCTCCTCTTATGTCTGTTAGTATTTGTTGTATGTATCTGGGTGCTCCTATATTAGGGGCATATATATTGACAATTGTAATATCCTCTTCTTGAATGGATCCTTTAACCATTAAACAGTGTCCTTCGTTGTCTTTCTTTGTGGCCTTCATTTTAAAGTCCATTTTGTCTGATAGGAGTATTGCAACTCCTGCTTTCCTGTCTTGTCCATTGACATGAAATATCTTTCCCATCCCCTCGCTTTCAATCTATATGTGTCCTGTGCCCTAAGGTGAGTTTCTTGCAGACAGTGGAATGTAGATTTTTGCTTTTTTTTATCCAGTCTTCCACTCTGTGTCTTTTGATTGGAGCATTCAGACCATTGGCATCTATGGCAATTATTGATAAATATGTATTATCACCATTTTAAACCTTCTTTTCTGGTTGATTATATGTTTCTCCTTTGTTCCTTTTTTTGGTTTAGATGATTTCCTTGTATTTTATGCTTGTGTTCTTTTCTTTTCAGTTTTTGTGAATGTAGTGTTTGGTTTTGATTTGTTGTTGCCCTGTTTTTTAAGTGTGTTAACTCCTTCCTATATCTGCTTGCTTTAGCCCGATAGTCATATAGGCTCAATGAAATTATTTAAAAAAAAGTGTCTAGATTTTCTTTTCTTCCCCATGTTTTATGATTTTGAAGTCCTTTTTTAACCATCTTCGTGTTTGTCCTTTTGCTGTTCCTTGTGTTTATCATCACTTTTTCTTTTTCTTTTTGTTTTTTTTGCTATTTCTTGGGCCACTCCCGTGGCATATGGAGGTTCCCAGGCTAGGGGTCTAATCGGAGCTGTAGTCTCTGGCCTACGCCAGAGCCACAGCAATGCGGGATCCAAGCCGCGTCTGCAACCTACACCACGGCTCACGGCAATGCTGGATCGTTAAACCACTGAGCAAGGGCAGGGACCGAACCCGCAACCTCATGGTTCCTAGTCAGATTCGTTAACCTCTGCGCCACGACGGGAACTCCCTATCATCACTTTTTCAATAGCTTTTTTCCCCTTTTAGATTTGTATACTGTCTTATCTAAGTGATTGTTTTCCAGTTGTGATTTCCTCCATCCTATTTCTTCTTACTTCTTTTTTATTTAGAGAAGCCCTTTCAGTATTTCTTTTAGAATTGGTTTAGCATTGCTGTACTCATTTAGCTTTTGTTTGTTGGAGAAAGTCTTTATTTCCTCTTCTATTTTAAATGATATTCATGCTGGGTAGAGTGTTCTAGGCTGCACATCTTTGCCTTTTAGAACTTTGAATATATCTTACCACTCTCTTCTGGCCTGTAGTGTTTCTGTCGAGAAATCAGCTGATAGCCTTATGGGGGTTCCTTTATAATAATGCTTTTTGTTTCTCTTGCTGCATTTAGAATCTTCTCTTTATCTTTAACTTTTGCCAATTACAACTTTGGAAATTGTAAATAAAGCTGCTATAAATATTTGAGTGCACATATCTTTTTGAATTGGTGTTTTAATTTTTTTCAGATATATACTTAGGGGTTGGATTGCTGTGTCGTATGATAGGTCTCTTCTTATTTTTTTCACAGTGCCTGCACCAATTATATTTCCTACATCAGTGTACAAATGTTCCCTGTTCTCCATATCCTTGTCAACATTTGTTATTCAATAATGTTCATTTTGATGATAGCCATTCTGTCCACTGTGAGTTGATATCTCATTGTGATTTTGATTTGCATTTCCCTAATGGTTAGTGATGTGGAGCCCCTTTTCATGTGTCTGTTTGCCATCTGCATTGCCTCTTTGGTAAAATGTCCATTCAGTTCTTCTGCCCATTTTTTAATCATGCTTTTTATTTATTTTTTGATGTTGAGCTGTATGAACTGTTTATATACTTTGGGTATTAATCCCTTATTGGTCACAGCATTTGCAAATATTTTCTTCCATTCAGTAGGTTTTTTCTCTCATTTTTGAAAATGATTTCCTTTGCTTTGCAAAAGCTTTTAAGTTTAACTAGATCCCATTTGTTTATTTTTGCCTTTATTTCCTTCACTTTAGGAGATGGATCAAAAATTATTGCTCTGATTTATGTCAAAGAATGCTATGCCTATGTTTTTCTGTAGGAGTTTCATAACAACTGGTATTATATTTAGGTCTTTAATTAATTTTATTTTTTGTATATCGTGTTAGAGGATATTCTAATTTCATTCTTTTACATGTAGCTGTCTAATTTCCCCCGAAACACTCATTGAAGAGACTGTCTTCTCCATTGCATATTCTTGCCTCATTTGTTGTAAAGTAATTGACCATAAGTGCATGGGTTTATTTATGGGCTGTTTATCCTGTTCCATTGAGCTGTGTTTCTGTTTTTATGCCAGTACCACACTGTTCTGATTGCCATAGCTTTTTAGTGTAGTTGGAAGTCAGGGAGCATAATTCCTCCATCTCTGTTTCTCTTTCTAAAAATTGTTTTGACTATTTTTAGTCTTGTGTTTCTGTTTAAATTTTAAAATTATTTGTTATAATTCTATGAAAAGTGCCATTGGTAATTTGATAAGGACTACATTGAATATATAGATTGCCTTGGGTAGTATGGTCATTTTAACAATACCAATTCTTCCAATCCAAGAGCATGGTATATTTTCTATCTGTTTGTGTTGTCTTTTATTTCTCTCATCAGTGTCTTAGAGTTTTTGGAGTACTGGTCTTTTGTCTCTGTAGGTAGGTTGATTTCCAGGTATTTTATTCTTTTTGATGAGATTGTAAGTGGGATTTATTGTGGTTTTGATTTGCATTTCCTCAGTAACTAGTGACGTTGCACACATTTCACATGCTTATTTGCCATTTAGATATCATCTTTATTGAATTATATGTTTAAACATTTAGCTTATTTTAAAAAAATTATTAAAGTTTAGTTGATTTGCAATGTTCTGTCCATTTCTGCTGTACAGCAACAGTGATCCAGTCATACACATATACACATTCTTTTTCCCATATTATCTTCTATTGTGTTCTATCACAAGTGATTGTGTATACTGTGCTATACAGCAGGAACTCATTGCTTATCTGTTCTAAATGTAATAGTTTGCATCTACTAATCCCAAACTCCTAGTCCATCCCACTCCCTTCCCCCACATTTAGTTTATTAAAAAAATTCCTTTATCTTAAATAATTATAGATCCACTAGAAATTGCAGAAGATAATGGAACGGTTCTATGTACTCCTCACCTAGCTTCCACTAATTATCATAACTTGTAAAAATATAATATAGTATCAAATTCATGATATTGACATTGATACACTCTACAGAGCTTCTTCAGATTTTAGCAGTTTTTAATGCACTCATTTGTAGGTAGTTGTGTGTGTGTGTGTATAGTTTTATACAATTTTATGATATGTATAGATTCATGTAACCAGTACAGCAATCAAGATTCAGAAATTTTTGTCACTGCAAAGGAGTTTTCTCATGTGATTACTCCATAGTTTCTCCCTAATATCATCCATAACCCTGGGCAAACAGACATATATTCTCCATCTCCATAATTTTGTCATTTTGAGAATGTTATAGAAATGGAATAATACCTTAGGAAATTAACCTTTTGAAGCTCAATATAGTGACTTTGAGATTTATTCCAGTTGTTGAGTATATAGTAGCTCATTATATTTTTTAATTGCTGAGAAGCATTCTTATTTTATGGAGTTATCACATTTCATTTATCCATACATCAATTTAAAGATATTTGGGTTATTTCCAGTTTTGAGCTGTAACAACTAAAGCTGCTATGAACATTCATATAAAGATTTTTTAGGGACATAAGTTTTATTAAGTGCCCAGGAGTATGATTTTTGGGTTTAGATTTTTAAAATCTACATTTAAAAATGTTTAGATTTTTAGGAAACAAGTAAATTATATTCTAGAGCTGCTTTAACATTTTACATTCCCACTAGCAATATGTGAGAGATCTAGTTTCTTTGCATAATCACCAACAGTTGATAGTTTTACTACTTTTTACTTTAACTATTCTGATCAATAATTATGTCAAACACTTTTCATGTGCATATTTGTAATACATATGTTCTTTTTCTTCTTTTTTTATGGCCATACCTGTGGAATATGGAAGTTCTTGGGCCAGGGTTTGAATTGGAGCTGTAACTGTGGCCTATGCCACAGCCATGGTAACACTGGATCTTAGGGGTATCTGCAACCTATACTGCAGATTTCTGTAATGCTGGATCCTTAACACACTAAGCCAGGCCAGGGATTGTACCTACATCTTCACAGAGATAATTTTGGGTCCCTAAATTGCTGAACCACAATGGAAACTCCAAAGGCTGCAAGAATTTTTTTCCTTTTCCAAATGCATCCATGGCACTTTGAAGTTACAGGGATGGGGACTGAATCCAAGCTGCATCTGTGGTTTATGCCACAGCTGCAGCAACACTGGTCCTTAACTTTCTGCACTGGGCTGGGGAAAAAACTGGCAATGCCACAGAGACAAGCCGTATATTAATCCACTGCACCATAGCAAGAACTCCTGTAAAACATATGTTCTTTTTTATGTAAAGTATTTATTCATTTTACTTACTTTTTTAACTCAATGAATTTTATTACATTTATAGTTGTACAATTATCATCACAGCCCAATTTTATAGCATTTCCATCCCAAACCCCCAGCCCATCTGCTCCAATCCCCAAACCAGTCTCCTTTAGAAGCCATAAATTTTTCGAAGTCTATGAGTCTGTTTCTTTTTTGCAAAGGAGTTCATCGTATCCTTTTTTTAGATTCCACATATAAATGATAGCATATGACGTTGGTGTCTCACTGTCTAACTTCACTTAGCATGATAATTTCTAGTTCCAGCCATGTTACTGCAAATGCCATTCTTTCTTTCCTTTTTATGGCTGGGTAATATTCCATTATGTGCATGTATCACATCTTCTTTAGTCACTCCTCTGTTGATGGACATTTAGGTTGTTTCTGTGTTTTGGCTGTTGTATATAGTATGGCAATGAACACTGGAGTACATGTATATTTTTGTGTCATGGTTTTCTCCAGATAGATATCCAGGAGTGGGATTGCTGGGTCAAATGGTAATTCTATGCTGTTTTCCATAGTGGTTGCACCAATTTATATTCCCACCAACAGTGTAAGAGGGTTGCCTTTTTTCCACATGCTCTCCAGCATTTGTTGTTTGTAGACTTCTTCTTCTTTTTTATTTTTTTTTTGCTTTTTAGGGCCACACCCATGGCATATGGAGGTTCCCAGGCTAGGGGTTGAATTGGAGCTGCAGCTGCCAGCCTACACCATAGCCACATCAACATCAGATCTGAGCCACTTCTGTGACCTATACCACAGCTCATGGTAATGCTGGATCCTTAATCCACTGAGCGAGGCCAGGGGTTGAACCCACAACCTTATGGTTCCTAGTTAGATTCTTTTCTGCTTCACCATGATGGGAACTCCTGCTTGTAGACTTTTTGATGATGGCCATTCTGGCTGGTTTAAGGTGGTAGCTTACAGATTTGTTTTCCATTTCTCTAATAATTAGTGTTGTTGAACATATTTTCATGTGTTTTTTGGCCATCCATATATCGTCATTGGAGAATTGTCTGTTTAGATCTTCTGCCCATTTTTTGATGGGGTTGTTGTTTGTTCTTTTGGTATTGCACTACAAGCAGTGTTTATTTATTTTGGAGATTAATTCCTTGTTAGTCATTTATTTGCCAATATTTTTTCTTATTCTGAGGGTGTTCTTTTCATTTTTTTGAGGGTTTCCTTTGCTATGCAAAAGCTTTTAAGATTAATTAGGTCCAATTTGTGTATTATTTTATGTCATTACCCAAGTAGATAGATCTTAGAAGATATGTCTGTGGCTTATGGTAGAGATTGTTTGGCCTATGTTTTCTTTTTTATAATATATATTTTTAAGTTGATTACAATTATAGTTATACAATGAACATCACAATCCAATATTACAGCATTTCCATCCCAGACCCCAGGCCATTTCCCCTACAACCCAACCTGTCTCATTTGGAAACCATAATTTTTTCAAAGTCTGTGAGTTGGTATCAGTTCTGCAAAGAAGTTCATTGTATCATTTTTTGATTCCACATGTAAGTGATAGAATTTGACGTTGAAGTCTCATTGTCCAACTGACTTCACTTAGTGTGATAATTTCTAGGTCCATCCATGTTGCTGCAAATGCCATTATTTCTTTCCTTTTAATGGCTGAGTAATGGTCCAATGTGTATATGTACCATATCTTTTAAAAAATTACTCAATTAATTTTATTACATTTATAGGTGTACAACAGTCATCACAACCAAATTTTACAGCATTTCCATCCCAAAACCTCAGTGCATCCCCCCACCCCCCAACCTGTCTCATTTGGAAATCATAAGTTTTTCTAAGTCTGTGAGTCAGTATCTGTTCTGCAAAGAAGTTCAGTCTGTCCTTTTCTCAGATTCCACATGTCAGTGAAACCATTTGATGTTGGTGTCTCATTGTCCAGCTGACCTCACTAAGCATGATAATTTCTATGTCCATCCATGTTGCTGCAAATGCAATTATTTATTTCCTTTTAATGTCTGAGTAATATTCCATTGTGTATATCTACTACATCTTCTTGATCCATGCCTCTGTCAATGGACATTTAGCTTGTTTTCATGTCTTGGCTATTGAAAATACTGCTACAATGAACATTGGAGTACATGTGTCTTTGCGAGTCATGGTTTTCTCTGGATAGATGCCCAGGAGTGGGATTGCTAGATCAAATGCCAGTTCTTTGTTTAGTTTTCTGGAATCTCCATACTGTTTTTCACAGTGGTTGCACCAATTTACAATCCCACCAACAGTGTACTAGGGTACCTTTTTCTCCACACCCTCTCCAGCACTTACTGTTTGTAGACTTTTGGATGATTGGCCATTCTGGCCAGTGTAAGGTGGTACCTCAGAGTGGTTTTGATTTGAATTTCTCTAGTAATGGGTGATGTTGAACATCTTTTCATGTGTATTTTGGCCATCTGTATGTCTTCTTTGGAGAATCGTCTGTTTAGATCTTCTGCCCATTTTTTGATGGGGTTGCTTGTCTTTTTTGGTATTGAGCTGTAGGAAGTGTTTATAAATCTTGGAGATTAATCTCTTGTCAGTCGCTTCATTTTTAAAGATTTTCTCCCATTTTGTGGGTTGTCTTTTCGTTTTGTTTAGGGTTTCCTTTGCTGTGCAGAAACTTTTCAGTTTGATTAGGTCCCATTTGTTTATTTTTGTTTTTATTGTCATTACTCTAAGAGGTGGATCTGAGAAGATGTTGCTGTCATTTATGTCAGAGAGTGTTTGGCCTATATTTTCCTCTACGAGTTTTATACTGTCTGGTTTTAGATCTAGGTCTTTAATCCATTTGGAGTTGATTTTTGTGGATGGTGTTAGGGAGCATTCTAATTTCATTCTTTTCCATGTGGCTGTCCAGTTTTCCCAGCACCACTTATTGAACAGGCTGTCTTTTCTCCATTGTATATGCTTGCCTCCTTTGTCATAGATGAGTTGACTGTAGGTGCGTGGGTTGAATTCTGGGCTTTCTATCCTGTTCCATGGATCTATATATTTCTGTCTTTGTGCCAGTACCATATGGTTTTGACGATTGTTGCTTTGTAGTATAGTCTGAAGTCCGGGAGCCTGATTCCTCCAGCTCCGTTTTTCTTTTTCAGGATGTCTTTGGCTATTCTGGGTCTTTTGTGCTTCCAAACTAACTTGAAAATATGTTGTTCATGTCCTGTGAAATATGTCCTTGGTAATTTGATAGGGATTGTATTGAATCTGTAGATTGTCTTGGGTAGCATAATCATTTTGACAATATTGATTCTTCCAATCCACGAGCTTGGTATATCTTTCAATCTATTTGTGTCATCTTTGATTTCTTTCCTCAACATCTTATAGTTTTCAGAGTACAGGTCTTTTGTCTCTTTAGGTAGGTTTATTCCTAAGTATTTAATTATTTTGAATGTGGTGGAAAATGGGATTGTTTTCCTAATTTCTCTTTCTGATCTTTTGTTGTTAGTATATAGAAATTCAGTCAATTTCTGGGTACTAGTTTTGTATCCTGTGGCTTTGCCAAATTCATTGATGAGCTCTGACATTTTTCTGGTAGATTTTTTAGGATTATCTATGTATCATATCACGTCATCTGCAAACAGTGATAGTTTTCCTTCTTCCTTTCCAATTTGGATTCCTTTTATTTCTTTTTCTTCTCTGATTGCTGTGTCTAGGACTTCCAAAATTATGTGGAATAATAGTGGTGAGAGTGGACATCTTTGTCATGTTCCTGATCTCAGCAGGAATTCTTTGAGCTTTTCACCATTGAGAATGATGTTCGCTGTGGGTTTGTCATATATGGCCTTCCTTTATTATATTGAGGTAGGTTCCCACTATGATAACGTTCTGAAGGTTTTTTTTTTTTTATCAGAAATGGGTGTTGGATTTTGTCAAAGGCTTTTTACACGTCTATTGAGAGGATCATATGGTTTTTATTCTTCAGTTTGTTAATGTGGTTTATCACACTGATGGATTTGCAGATATTGAAGAACCCTTGCATCCCTGGGATAAATCAAACTTGATCCTGATGTGCAATCCTTTTAATGTATTGTTGGATGTGGTTTGCTAGTATTTTGTTGAGGATTTTTGCATCGATGTTCATCAGTGAAATTGGCCTGCAGTTTTCTTTTTTTGTGGTATCTTTGTCTGGTTTTGTTATCAGGGTGATGGTGGCCTCATAGAATGAGTTTGGGAGTATCCTTTCCTCTGCAATTTTTTGAAATAGTTTCAGAAGGAGAGGTGTTAGCTCTTCTCTAAATGTTTGATAGCATTCGGCTGTGAAGCCCTCTGGTCCTGGACTTTTGTTTGTTGGAAGTTTTTTAATCACGGTTTCAATTTCAGTTTTTATGATTAGTCCATTCATCTTTTCTATTTCATCTTGGCTTAGTCTTGGAAGATCATACTTTTCTAAGACTGTCAATTTCTTCTAGGTTTTCCTTTTTATTGGCATATAGTTGCATATAATATTCTCTTAGGATTCTTCGTATTTCTGTGATGTCCGTTGTTACTTCTTTTTCATTTCTAATTTTATTGATTTGAGTCCTCTCTCTTTTTTGCTTGAGAAGTCTGGCCAAAGGTTTAGCAATTTTGTTGATCTTTTCAAAGAACCAGCTTTTTGCTTCATTGATCTTTTCTGTGGTTTTATTTGTTTCTGTTTCATTGATTTCTGCTCTGATCTTCATGATTTCTTTCCTTCTACTAACTTTAGGTCTTGTCTGTTCTTCTCTGTTGAGCTGCTTTAGATATAAAGTTAGCTTGTTTATTTGAGCTTTTTCTTGTTTCTGAGGTGGGCTTGTATTGCTATAAACTTTCCTCTTAGAATGGCTTTTGCTGCATCACATAGGTTTTGGAGTGTCACATCTTCGTTGTCTTTTGCTTCTAGGTATTTTTTAATTTACTCTTTGGTTTCTTCAGTGATTCATTGTTTTTTTTAGTAGCATGTTGTTTGATCTCCACATGTTTGTGTTTTTTTCCAGTTTTATTTTGTTGTTGATTTCTAGTCGTATAGCGTTGTGTTCGGAAAAGATGCTTGATATGATTTCAATTTTCTTAAAGTTACCGAGGTTGGATTTGTAGCCCAGGATGTGATGAATCTTAGAGAATGTTCCATGTGCAGTTGAGAAGAATGTGTATTGTGTTGCTTTTGGATGGAATGTCCTATAAATATCTCTTATGTCCATCTGGTTTAATGCATCATTCAGGGCCTGTGTTTTTTATTTTCTGTCTGGATGATCTGTCCAATGCTATATGTGGGGTATTAAAGTCCCCCACTTTATTGTGTTATTGTTGATTTCTCCTTTTAAGGTTGTTAGCAGTTGCCTTATATATTGTGGTGACTCTATGTTGGGTGTGTAGATATTTAAAATTGCTATATCTTCTTTTTGTATTGATCCTTTGATCATATGTAGTGAGTTTCATTATCCCTTAGTATATTCTTCATGTTAATGTCTATTTTGTCTGATATGAGTATTGCTACTCCAGCTTACTTTTGCTCACCGTTTGCATGAAATATTTCCTTCCATCCTCTCACTTTCAATTTGTATGTGTCCCCAGAAGTGAAGTGGGTCTCTTGAAGACAGCATATATATGGATCTTGTTTTTGTATCCATTCAGCCAGTCTATGTCTTTTGGTTGGGGTGTTTAGTCCATTCAGATTTAAGGTAATTATTGATATGTATGTTCTTATTGCCATTTTATTCATTGCTTTGGTTTTGTTTTTGTTGCTCTTTTTTCTTCCCTTCTTCTCTTGTTCTCTCCTCTTCTTGTTTAGTGTTGTATTTGAGTTGACTTTTCTTTGTTTGTGTATCAATTGTATATGTTTGGTTTGCAGTTATTCTGAAGTTTTGATATGAATCTATATGTATATGAGATTGTTTTAAGTTGTTGTTCTCTTAATTGCAAGTTCATCTGCAGTGTACTGCATTCGTACCCACCTCTTCTCATGATTTCTGATTTTTGTGGGATAACTGTGCATGGATGATTTCATATCTTTACCGTATATATACCTTTACAGGTGAGCCTAGTCATTTATGGAATTTTTGTTTCCTGTTGCTGTCTTTTCTTTTCTGCCTAGAGAAGTTCCTTTAGTATTTGTTGTAAGGCTAGTTCAGTGTTGCTGGATTCTCTCAACTTTTGCTTATCTGTGAAGGTTTTAATTTCTGCTTCAAATCTGAATGAGAGCCTTGCTGAGTAGAGCAGTCTTGGTTGGAGGTTTTTTCCTTTCATCACGTGAAGTATATCATGCCACTCCCTTCTGGCCTGCAGAGTTTCTGCTGAAAAATCTGCTGATGTCCTTATTGGGGTTCCCTTTTATGTGATTTGTTTCTTTTCCCTAGCTGCTTTCAAGATTTTCTCTTTGTCTTTATTTTAGGTCATTTTGATTAATATGTGTCTCTGTGTATTCCTCCTTGGGTTTATTTTATATGGTACTCGTTGTGCTTCCTGGATTTGAGTGAGTGGTTCCTTTCCCATGTTAGGGAAGTGTTTGGCTATTATCTCTTGGAATATGTTTTCTGTCCCCTTCTCTCTCTCTCCTCCTTCTGGCACCCCTATAATATGGATGTTGGTGCATTTAACAATGTCCCAGAGTTCTCTGAGACTCTCTTCATTTGTTTTCATTCTTTTTTCTCTTTTCTGTTCTGCATCCATAATTTCTATGAATCTGTCCTCCACCTCACTTACTCGTTCTTATGCCTCCTGTATTCTGCTCTTAGCTGTTTCTAGTGAACTTTTTATTTCGGTTATTTTATTTTGAATCTCTTCTTGTTTAAATTTTGTATCTTGTGTCTCTTTGCTCAGTGTTTCCTGTAAGTTATCTATTTTTGTCTCTAGTTTATTTCCAATGTATTGCATCATCTTCAGCATCAACAGTCTAAAGTCTTTTTCCTGGAGGCTGAGATTCTCCTGATCACTTAGCCGATTTTCTGGGGTTTTTTCTTTGTCCCTCATCTGAGTTAATGTTCTCTGTCTTTTTATTTTTATAGGCTTTTGGTGTGCTGACCTTTTTACAGATAATAGAGTTGTAGCCTCTCTTACTTCTGGTGTCTGCCCCCCCTCTGGCTGAAGTCAGTATTGGGGTTTGCTGTAGGCTTCCTGATGGGAGGCGCTGATGCCTGCTCACTGGCGGATGGAGCTGATTCCTATCTCTCTGGTGGGTGGAGCTTTGTCTCTGATTGAGATTAGACAGTGCTGTGTGCCTGGGGGGTCTTTAGGTGGCCTGTTTACTGAGGGGGGCTGTGATCCCACCTGGATTGTTGTTTGCCCTTCGGCTTCTCAGTGCTGAGGAGTGGCTCCATATTTCCCAAAATGGCCACCTCTAGAGACAGGCATGATGCTGAATATTCACATGAGCTTTGCTTCCAATGTCTTTCCCCCACAACAAGCCACATTCACCCTTGCTTTCCCAGGATGTCCTCCAAGAACTGCACTCAGGTTTGACCCAGATTCCTATGGAGACTTTGCTTTGCCCTGGAACCCAGTGTACGTGTACGTCTGTGTGCGCCTTTTAAGAATGGGGTCTCTGTGTCCCCCATTGCCATGGAGCTCCTGGGCACAAGCCCCACTGGCCTTCAATGCCAGATGCTCTGGGGCTCTTTCTCCCCATGCCAGATCCCCACACGTGAGAGTTTGATGTCGGGCTCAGAACTCTCACTCCTGTAGGTGAGTCTCTGTGAACCAGTTTTTTCCCATTCTGTGGGGCTTCCCACCTGGGAGGTATGGGGTTGCCTATATTGTGTAATCGCCCCTCCCACCTCTTGATGTGGCCTCATCTTTTTCTTCTGGAGTAGGATTTCTTTTTGATGGTTTTTGGCCCATTTGGTTGAAGATTGCTCAGCATGTACTTGTAAATTTTGTTGTTTTTAGGAGGGAAGTTGAGCTCCAGTCCTTCTATTCTGCCATCTTAATCCCATCTCTCACCTCCAATTCCAATGTATTATTTAAATATGTTCATCTAATTTCTGCCTTTTTGATTGGAGAATTTATTCTTTTTACATTTAGAGTCATTATATATAGATAAATATGAATGCTACCTTTTAGCTGTTTTCTGGCGGTTTTGTTGTTCTTTTATCCCCCTTCTTGTTGTCTGTCTTCCTTTGTGAATTGATGGTTTGTGTCATCATATACTTTGAGTCCCTTCTCTTTACCTTGTCGTGGCATGTGTGCATATATATGTGTTTACCCTGAGGCTTACTTGAAATATCTTATTGGAGTTCCCATCGTGGCTCAGTGGTTAATGAATCCGACTAGGAATTATGAGCTTGTGGGTTCAATCCATGGCCTTGCTCAATGGGTTAAGGATCTGGCATTGCCATGAGCTATGGTGTAGATCGCAGATGCAGCTTGGATCCCACATTGTTGTGCCTCTGGTTTAGGCCAGCAGCGACAGCTCTGATTAGACCCCTAGCCTGGGAACCTGCATATGCTGTGGGAGAGGCTCTAGAAAAGGCAAGAGACTATATATATATAACAGTCTAGGTTAAGCTGATAACCACTTAACTTCTATCTACTTCCTTCCTCCCCAGTTTGTTTTTATGTCACAGTTTACATCTTTTTAATATTATTTCCCTTAACTATTTTAGCTGTAGATATTTTTAATACATTTTTTCTTTAAACTTTGTATTAGAGTTACGTGTTTAACACTCCACCATATTACAATATTAGAATATTTAGAATCTCACTACATACTTTATCAATGCATTGTATACTTTCATTTGTTTACATGTTACTAGTTAATGTCCTATTATTTCTTTTTAGTGTACTCCTTTCAGCATTTCTTGGAAGGCAAGTCTAGTGGAGATAAACTCCCTCAGCTTTAAAAAAAATTTATTGGAGCATAGTTGACTTACAATGTTGTATTAGTTTCAGGTTTATACAGCAACGTGAATCAGATATATATCTCCATTCTTTTTTTGTCATATAGGTTATTACAAACTATTGAGTAGATTTTTCTGTGGTATACAGTAGGTTCTTTTTAATGATCTACTTTATATAGTAGTGTATATGTGTTATTTCTATCCCCATACTGTTTCCTCTGTGCCAACCATAAGTTTGATTTTGAAATCTTTGAGTTTTTTCTGTTTTATAAATAAGTTCTTTGTATCATTTTATTAGATTCCTCATGTAGGTGATATCATATTATATTTCTCTTTCTCTTATTTCATGCTTTTGTTTATTAGGGAAATTCTTTCTAAAGGACAACTTTTCTGGATAAAGTATTTTTGATTGGTAGTTTCCACCCCAGCACTTTGAATATATCAACTCATTCTCTGTTACCTGCCAAAGTTTCTGCTTAGACATCCACTGATATTGGTGGTTCCATTGTATGAAATAAAAAATGCTTTCCTGTTGATTTAAAAATTCTCTCTTTGTCTTTGAGACAGTTTTATTTTAATGTTTCCTTGAGGTAATAACTTTAAATTGAAAATTTGGGGTGACCTATTATCTTCATAAATGTGGCTATCCAAATTCTCCCCAGGTTAGCAAAGTTCTCTAACATTTCTTTAACTACTCTTTTTATTCCTTCCTACTTTTCTTTTCCTTCATGTACTCCAGTGATGTGTAGATTGTCTTAATGGTATCCTATTCATCCTGAAGCCTTTCTTCAGGGTCATATGGATCAATGGCTGTAGGATCTTATAATGGATGTGCCCATGGCAATGGAGGTCAATGATGGACATCAGGCCAATGTTGAGCAAGAATACAGCTGTAGGGATTAGCCCAAAGTACACCCATGGTAATTGGGGTTGACTGCAGGAGTTAGGCTGGCATTCTGTACTCACAGAGCTAAAGATGCCTAGGCTGGTTGCTAATAGTTTCTGGGCTGTAGCAGGTGCTTGTAGGAAGGCAGCATGATGGGACTCAGGCAGCTGGCATTTGCCAACACAAATAGTTTTTGCATGAAAAATGATGAAATATACAGGGAATCTGTAGAGCCTCTGCTGGCTATTTCTTTCTTCAGTGGTGAAATCTGCTGGGATCCTCTGCAGAGTAGGTCAGTGGGAAGTGTTGTCACTTCTGTTGCATGACTGGTATTGGTAACCCTTTCTTTTCTTCCTTGTTCCTAGCCATCTCTATATATCTCAGCTTTGCTTGTCTCTTGGAGGGGGTGGATTATAAAAACAAAATAAGTCTTTCACGCAGTGCCGCCAAAACTATGGGGAAACTGGTCACTCAACCCCTTATGCCTTTTTCAGTGAGGTGAAATCTTTCCAGCTGGGGAGTTCTTTTTTGGAACTGAGTAGTGCTGGCTTGAGGGATGGGATGATACAGCCAAAATAAAGTTCTTCCTTCTGTTTTTTTTTTTTTTTTTTTTTGTGGTTAGTCTCAAGTACTTTTTTTCACTGTGTTGCTGAAGATTTTTAAGTGTACTCCAGAGCTTTCTCAGAGCTGTTTTTGTTCATGGATAGCTAATTTTCAGTCTTTATGAGTATAAAGAGGCTGGGGTCTCTGACTCTACCGTCTTGGTGACTGTTCCTCTATACTAACCTTATGTATCATTTGTTCTTGTGGATTTGAGTTACCCTCTGGTGTTATTTCCTTATACAAGTGCAGCTTTGCTCTCACCCATACCTTTGTATTGTTATTGTCAAGTATATTATAGTTTTTACATGTATAGGCCTGACAATACATACACATACACAGGTATATGTACACACAAATGATCTGTTCATCTAAGGTTTTATATAATTTCTTTTTAAATTAACTTAGGAGTTAATTTTTTTATAATTGCATAATTACTATTATTGATAATATTTCTTTTTTAAAAAAACTTAGGAGTTCCCGTCGTGGTGCAGTGGTTAACGAATCTGACTAGGAACCATGAGGTTGCGGGTTCGATCCCTGCCCTTGCTCAGTGGGTTAACGATCCAGCATTGCTGTGAGCTGTGGTGTAGGTTGCAGATGTGGCTCGGATCCCACATTGCTGTGGCTCTGGCGTAGGCTGGCAGCTACAGCTCCGATTAGACCCCTAGTCTGGGAACCTCCACATGCCCCGGGAGGGGCCCAAGAAATGGCCAAAAAAGACAAAAAAAAAAAAAAACCTTAAAAAAATTTTTAGGAGAGAGGACAAGATGGCGGAGGAGTAGGAGGACACACTGGCCCTCTCCCACAAACACATCAAAAAAAGCACATCTACAGAATAAATGACTCGCACAGAACAGCAACCAATCGCTGGCAGAGGAAACTAAACTCCAATAATGGCAAGAAGTTCGTGACATTACTAGGTAAAACAAGAGAAAAGAGGAGAGTGAGAGAAGGGGAATCCGAGCGGGACAGGCGCTCCCAAAAGGGAACTGCGGAGGAGAAAGGGATCCTGCACCCTGGAAAGTCACCTACATGGGGGAAAGATCAAACGAACCGGAGGAATCTCCAGATGCAGAGAAGAGTGTAGCAGTAAGTTGGAGTACGGAAAAGCTGATCAAGAACCCAACGGACCATCTGAACTACGGGCACAGTCACCAAAAATTGAGACGCCTGGGTGGGGGCTGGGCACCAAGACCTCGGCTCCAAAGGTTAGACCCTGAGAACGGGCTGGGGGGCGGGGCGGAGCGGAAACTGCTTGGGAGGTCTAGGAACCATTTGACCGGGCAGAGACTGCCTGGGAGACTAGAAAACAAAGCTGTCGCAGAGGAACGGAACAATACTCTAGGGGTGGGGAAGAGGAAAGCCGCATCAGAGGGAACCTGGGAGAAGAGCCTGGTCTGAGCCCGTGCTGGGGAGGGGAGAGAAGAAGGGGTGGGTCCCCATAGAATACCCCCCACGCCACAGCAAGCTTACAGGCCTGCTAGCTAGCTGAAAGCTGTGCTTCCCAGTGCATCCCCTCCCCCCACCCCCACCACCCCCTATGCTCTCGATGAACCTGGGCCTGCCTGTTATCCAGAGGGCTGGCCTCAACAATTGCCTGAAGCCTACCACCGCAGGGGCTGTCCCTGCACAGGCCTGCTTGCCCTTTGGAGGGGCTACACTTCTGCAGAGCAGCACCAAACACCACCAGCCCCTGAGAAAAGGCCTGCAGCCCAGAAAAGCTAGAACAAGCCTAGCCAGGCTGTGAATAGATCTGCCTAATTCTCGGATGGTTTTTCTGAGTTGGGCTGCCCTGGGGAGGAGCCTCTTAGATTTCAAGTGGCCCTGCTACCCTCCCAAGCCCCCAGGGGGTGCCAAGCTCTAGAGGATCAGCTGCATAGGACTGCCAGCTCCAGGCAGGACACCCTGCAGCCCAGAAAAGCTGCAACAAGCCTGGCTGAGTCAGGAAAAGATCTCAGATGGTTTTTCTGAGTTGGGCTGCCCTGGGGAGGAGGCTCTTGGGTCTCCAAGGGTCCTGCTACCCGCCCAAGCCCCCAGGAGGTGCCCTAGTGGATCAGGTGCATAGGACTGCCAGCTCCAGGCAGGACCCTGTGCAGCCCAGAAAAGCTGCAACAAGACTGGCTGAGTCAGGAAAAGATCTCAGACGGTCTTTCTGAGTTGGGATGCCATGGGGAGGAGCCTCTTGGGTTTCCAGCGGCCCTGCTACCCACCCAAGCCCCCAGGGGGTGACCCACTCCCGTGGAATAGCTGCTCAGCACCACCAGCCCCCTGGAAGAGCCCCTGCAGCCCAGAAAAGCTGCAACAAGCTGGGCTAGACTGTGAAAAGATCCGCCTACATTCTCAGGCCGTCCTTCTGAGTTGGGCTGCCCTAGGGAAGAGCTTCTTAGGTTTTCAGTGACCCAGATAGCTTCTCCAGCCCCCAGGGGGTGCTGCACTCCCGAGGAACAGCTGCCCAACACCGCCAACCCCCTGCAAGAACCCCACAGCCTAAAAACACCAGAGCAAGCTCTGCATGACCAAGTGAAATCTGCTACCATCGTGGGGTGGACCTCCCAGTCCTGTCTGCCCTCAGGAAGCCCTCCTTTGCTTCAAAGAAACACTGTTAGCCCCATCAACACTCCAGAAAAGCCACACTGTCTCAGAAAAGATTGACCAACAATGCCAGCCCTCAGGAAATATTCCACGGCAGTGACAAGGCAAACACTGCCCGATAACAGAGAGGACAACTCCCTCAGGAGAAAGAAAACAACAAGCAAGATGAAGAAGCTGAGAAACCACCCCCAGTCAACCCAACAGGAGAACTCACCTAAAACAGTCAACAATGAAACAGATCTCTGCAGTCAGACAGACCTGGAGTTCAAAAGAGAAATAGTGAAAATACTGAAGGAATTAAGAGAAGATAGGAACAGTAATGCAGATACCCTCAGAAAGGAGCTAGAAAATATAAGGAGGAGCCAAGAAAAACTAGAACATTCATTTGCAGAGATGCAAACTGAACTAGGGGCAGTAAAAACCAGAATGAATAATGCAGAAGAACAAATCAGTGATATGGAAGATAGAATAATGGAAATCACTCAATCCGGTCAACAGACAGAAAACCGAATCAAAAAACTGGAAAGCAATGTAAGAGACCTATGGGATAATATAAAGCGGGCCAATCTACGCATAATAGGAATTCCAGAAGGAGTAGAAAAAGATGAGGGAATGGAAAATATATTTGAAGAAATTATCGCTGGAAACTTCCCAAATCTAAAGGATACTGGATTCAAGACACAAGAAGCACAGAGGGCCCCAAACAAACTGAACCCAAACAGACCCACACCAAGACACATCATAATAACAATGGCAAAAGTTAGTGATAAAGAGAGGATCCTCAAGGCAGCAAGAGAAAAACAGAATGTTACCTACAAGGGAACCCCCATAAGACTATCAGCTGATTTCTCTACAGAAACACTACAGGCCAGGAGGGAATGGCAAGAGATATTTAAAGTGCTCAAAGGAAAAAATATGCAACCTAGAATACTCTATCCAGCAAGAATATCATTTAAAATAGAAGGGGAAATTAAAATTTTTCCCAACAAACAAAAACTTAAAGAATACAGCAACACAAAACCCAGGTTCAAGGAAATATTGAAAGGGCTTCTCTAAACCAAAAAGAAAGGAAGGAAAGGGAAGCAAAAAGAAAAGAAAAAAAAAGAAGAAGAGGAAGAACTAGGACTGAGGAAACTGCAATCAGAGAGCAGTCACTCAAATAAGCCAGCATACAGATTTAATCATGAACATGCTTCAAACAAAATAAAATTAAAAAGACAAAAGAAAAAAATAGTCATCAAAACCATAAAATGTGGGCAAGGGATGTTAGGAAGTAAATAACCCTTTTCGTTTGTTTGTATGTTTCTCATCTTAATTTTAATATAGTAATGAAGTGTTTGAACTTACAGGACCATCAGGCTAAAACACACAATTATGGGAAGGGGTTAGCATACTTAAAAAAACAGGGCAGCCACAAGCCAAAGGCAAATATTGCATTTGTAAAAAATGAAAAAAAATTACACTCAAGCAGATAATAACAGTAGACCATCCAACCAAAAAAAATAAAAAAAAAAGAAAGGAAGAATGGAGAACCATATAATCAACTGGAACACGAGGTTCAAATGGCAATAAATAATCATCTATCAATTATCACCTTTAATGTCAATGGACTGAATGCCCCAATCAAAAGGCACAGAGTGGCTGAGTGGATAAAAAGGCAAAAACCTTCAATATGCTGCCTACAAGAAACTCACCTTAGGACAAAAGATACGTATAGATTGAAAGTGAAAGGGTGGGGAAAAATATTTCACGCCAATAGACATGACAGAAAAGCAGGAGTTGCAACGCTCATATCAGACAAAATAGACTTTAAAACAAAAGACATAAAGAAAGACAAATAAGGACACTATTTAATGATTAAGGGATCCATCCAAGGAGAGGATGTTACTATTGTCAACATATATGCCCCAAATACAGGAGCACCCAGATACATACAACAAATACTAACAGACATAAAGGGAGATATTGATGAGAATACAATCATAGTAGGAGACCTTAATACCCCCCTCACATCAATAGACAGATCCTCTAGACAGAAAACCAATAAAGCAACCGAGATCCTAAAGGAAACAATAGAAAAGTTAGACTTAATTGATATCTTCAGGACACTACATCCAAAAAAAGCAGAATACACATTCTTCTCAAATGCTCATGGAACATTCTCAAGAATCGACCACATATTGGGACACAAAGCGAATCTCAATAAATATAGGAGCATATAAATTACCTCAAGTATCTTCTCTGACCACAATGCCATGAAATTAGAAATCAACCATGGGAAAAGCAAAGAGAAAAAACCTACTCCATGGAGACTAAACAACATGCTACTAAAAAACCAATGGGTCAATGAGGAAATCAAGAAGGAAATTAAAAACTACCTTGAAACAAATGATAATGAAGACACAACCTCTCAAAACCTATGGGATGCTGCGAAAGCAGTGCTCAGAGGGAAATTTATAGCAATCCAGGCCTTTCTCAAAAAAGAAGAAAGATCCCAAATGGACAACTTAACCCTCCACCTAAACGAATTAGAAAAAGAAGAACAAAAAAGTCCTAAAGTCAGCAGAAGGAAGGACATTATAAAGATCAAAGAAGAAATCAATAAAATAGAGACTCACAAAACAATAGAGAAAATTAATAAAACCAAGAGCTGGTTCTTTGAAAAGGTGAACAAAATTGACAACCCCCTGGCCAGACTCACTAAAAAGAGGAGAGAAAGAACCCAAATCACCAAAATTAGAAATGAAAAAGGAGAAATCACAATGGATACAGCAGAAATACAAAAAACCATAAGAGAATACTATGAACAACTATATGGCAACCAGTTTGACAATCTGGAAGAAATGGACAATTTTCTAGAATCTTACAGCTTGCCAAAACTGAATCAAGCAGAAACAGACCAACTGAACAGACCGATCACTAGAAATGAAATTGAAGAGGTCATAAAATCACTCCCTACAAATAAAAGTCCAGGACCAGATGGCTTCACAGGTGAATTTTATCAAACATATAAAGAGGAATTGGTGCCCATCCTCCTTAAACTCTTTCAAAAGGTTGAAGAAGAAGGAATACTCCCAAAGACATTCTATGAGGCCACCATCACCCTCATTCCAAAACCAGGCAGAGATACCACCAAAAAAGAAAACTATCACCCAATATCATTGATGAATACAGATGCAAAAATTCTCAACAAAATCTTAGCCAACCGAATCCAACAACTTACCAAAAAAATTATACACCATGACCAGGTTGGGTTCATCCCAGGTTCACAAGGATGGTTCAACATACGCAAATCAATCAGCATCATACACCACATTAACAACAAAAAGGTCAAAAATCATATGATCATCTCAATAGACGCAGAAAAAGCATTTGACAAAGTCCAACATCCATTCATGATCAAGACCCTCGCCAAAGTGGGTATAGAGGGAACATTCCTGAATATCATCAAAGCCATTTATGATAAACCCACAGCAAATATAATCCTCAATGGGGAAAAACTGAAAGCCTTCTCACTCAAATCTGGAACAAGACAGGGATGCCCACTCTCACCACTGCTCTTCAACATAGTTTTGGAAGTCCTAGCCACAGCAATTAGACAAACAAAAGAAATAAAAAGCTTCCATATATGTCACTGTATGCAGATGACATGATACTATACCTAGAAAACCCTAAGGTCTCAACCCCAAAACTCCTTGAACTGATTAATAAATTCAGCAAAGTGGCAGGATATAAGATTAACATTCAGAAGTCAGTTGCATTTCTGTATACCAGCAATGAAACATTAGAAAAAGAATACAAAAATACGATACCTTTTAAAATTGTACCTCACAAAATCAAATACCTCGGAATTCACCTGACCAAGGAGGTAAAGGACCTATATGCCGAGAATTATAAAACTTTCCTCAAAGAAATCAAAGAAGATGTAAAGAAATGGAAAGATATTCCATGTTCATGGATTGGGAAAATCAATATTGTAAAAATGGCCATCCTACCCAAAGCAATCTACAGATTCAATGCAATCCCTATCAAATTACCCATGACATTTTTCTAGTTGATCCAACAATCCAAACATTTATATGGAACCACAAAAGACCCAGAATCGCCAAAGCAATCCTGAGAAACAAAAACCAAGCAGGAGGCATCACTCTCCCAGACTTCAAGAAATACTACAAAGCCACAGTCATCAAAACAGTGTGGTATTGGTACCAAAACAGACAGACAGACCAATGGAACAGAAGAGAGAATCCGGAAATAAACCCTGACACCTATGGTCAATTAATCTTTGACAAGGGAGGCAAGAACATAAAATGGGAAAAAGAAAGTCTATTCAGCAAGCATTGCTGGGAAACCTGGACAGCTGCATGCAAAGCAATGAAACTAGAACACGCCCTCACACCATGCACAAAAATAAACTCCAAATGGCTGAAAGACTTAAATATACGACAGGACACCATTAAACTCCTAGAAGAAAACATAGGCAAAACACTCTCTGACATCCACATCATGAATATTTTCTCAGGTAAGTCTCCCAAAGCAATAGAAATTAGAGCAAAAATGAACCCATGGGACCTCATCAAACTGAAACGCTTTTGCACAGCAAAGGAAACTCAAAAGAAAACAAAAAGACAACTTACAGAATGGGAGAAAATAATTTCAAATGATGCAACGGACAAGGGCTTAATCTCTAGAATATATAAACAACTTATACAACCCAACAGCAGAAAAACCAATCAATCAATGGAAAAATGGGCAAAAGACCTGAATAGACATTTCTCCGAAGAAGATATACAGATGGCCAACAAACACATGAGAAAATGCTCAACATCGCTGATTATAAGAGAAATGCAAATCAAAACTACCTTGAGATACCACCTCACACCAGTCAGAATGGCCATCATTCATAAATCCACAAATAACAAGTGCTGGAGGGGGTGTGGAGAAAAGGCAGCCCTCCTGCACTGCTGGTGGGAATGTAAACTGGTACAGCCACTATGGAGAACAGCTTGGAGATACCTTAGAAATCTATACATAGAACTTCCATATGACCCCACAATCCCACTCTTGGGCATCTATCCGGACAAAATTCTCCTTAAAAGAGGCACATGCACCCGCATGTTCATTGCAGCACTATTCACAATAGCCAGGACATGGAAACAACCCAAATGTCCATCGACAGATGATTGGATTCGGAAGTGGTATATATACACAATGGAATACTACTCAGCCATAAAAAGGATGACATCATGCCACTTGCAGCAACATGGATGGAACGAGAGACTCTCATACTGAGTGAAATGAGTCAGAAAGACAAAGACAAATACCATATGATATCACTTATAACTGGAATCTAATATCCAGCGCAAATGAACCTTTCCACAGAAAAGAAAATCATGGACTTGGAGAAGAGACTTGTGGTTGCCTGATGGGAGCTGGAGGGAGTGGGAGGGATCGGGAGCTTGGGCTTATCAGACACAACTTAGAATAGATTTACAAGGAGATCCTGCTGAATAGCATTGAGAACTTTGTCTATATACTCATGTTGCAACAGAAGAAAGGGTGGGGGAAAAATGTAGTTGTAATGTATACATGTAAGGATAACCTGACCCCCTTGCTGTACAGTGCGAAAATAAAAAAATTTTTTTTTTTAAAAAATTTTAACTGTTATTTCCCCAATACAATTTTTTTTCCTACTGTACAACCTGGTGACCCAGTTACACATAAATGTATACATTCTATTTTCTTTTTTTGTGTGAAGTTGAATGACTCTCTGGGATCACGCGCTTTCAGTCTGAAGAACTTCCTCTTAGCATTTTTTAAAGAAGCCCTGGTAACAATAAGCTGTCTCTCATTTTTTAAAATTTGGGAATATATTTATTTTGCATTCATTTTTGAAAGAATTTTTCTGGATATAATGTTCCTGGTTGAGAGCTTTTTCTTTTAGTACTTTAAATGCCTGCTGGCCTATATGTATTTTTTTCTGATGAGATGCAAACTATTAATCTTAAGGGGGTTCCCTTTTATATGATGAGTTTTTTCTTGTATCTTTAAAACGTTCATTTAGTCTTTGTCTTCCAACATTTCAAGTATGATATGCCTGGTTGTGAATTTCTGTGTTAATCCTACTAGGATTTTGTTGAATTTGTTTGATTCATAGATTAATGCAGCTCATAAAATTTGGAAGTTTTCAGTCACTGTTTCTTGCAATATTTTTTATGCCCCTTTCTCTTCTCTCCTTCTTGTACTCACATTATACATATGCTAGTGTGCTTAATGTCTACATTTCCCTGTTTATTTTTCCTCATTCTTTTCCTTCTGTGTTTTTCAAATTGCATAATCTCTATCAATATGTTTTCCAGTTCACTGATCTTTTAAAAAAAATGTCAGTTCAGATATATTCTTGATCATCTGTGGTGAATTTTTCACTTTAGTTATCGTATTTTTTTAATCACTTAAAATTCCATTTGATTGTCTTAACAATAATTTCTGTCTACTGATATTCTATGTTTGTAAGATGTCATCACAGCCTACTTTATTCTTTAAGCATGGTTTCCTTTAGTTGTTTTAACATTTATAATGACTACTTTGAAATTTTTAACTCTGATGTTTGGGCCCTCTCAAATTAATTCTGTTGCTTATTTCCCTTCCCCCTTTGTATGGGTCGCACTTTTCTGTTTCTTTGTATGTCTCATATGTTTGTTGAAGACTCGTCATGTTATGTAATATATTTTAGAAACTCTGTATATTGATTACCTACCTTCTCTGTTCAGGTTTGCTTTTGTTTGTTTTGTTTTTGCTTGTTTGTTTATTGACTTGCCTAGACTATTTTAGTGAAATATGTTTCCTTCACAGTGTTATGTCTCTGATGTCACTCCTCAGAGGGAGTGACACACACAGTCACATTGGAATGACAGAGGTTTTAGCAGGGTTCTTTTTTTTTTTTTGCCTTTTCTAGGGCTGCTCCCACGGCAAATGGAGGTTCCCAGGCTAGGGGTCTAATTGGGGTTGCAGCCGTCAGCCTACACCAGAGCCACAGCAACCTGGGGTCTGAGCCGCATCTGCTACTACACCACAGCTCACAGCAATGCTGGATCTCTAACCCACTTAGCAAGGCCAGGGATCGAACCTGCAACCTCATGGTTCCTAGTCAGATTTGTTAACCACTGCACCACAAGGGGAACTCCCTAGCAGGGTTCTTTTTGACTATATTTTTCCTGATTTATGTTGTCTGCCTCTGTTGATATTACAGCTGTTAGTCTTTACTAATTTTGGACTGATTTCACCAATCTTTGCAACAATGCCCTGTGGAATAAATTGCCAATATCCGATTCATTTATATTGAAGCAGAAGTAGTTTTTGAGGCCAGATTTTAGGTTTGTTGTTACCACTGGAGGGCTTTTCTTATCTCTTTCTTTTGTCTCTCTGATAAAGTAGGTGACTGATGATTTAACTTGTTGCACGTGGAGAACTCTCAGCCTACTCTTAATTGCCTATTGTTAGAATATCCTTAGGCTTCAAATAAAGTCAGTTCTTAGGGACTACTTCTTTTCCTGGCAAAGCTCTGAGCCACTGCTCCAAGCACTTGGCTGCAATGGTAGCCTCTAGCCTTCTTGGATTGCCTCTCCTGGTGTGGGGTTTTCACCACATGAGAAAGCTGAGGTGAGGGCATTTGGGGTCCCATATCCTTGGTGTGCTATATTTGGGGTAGAGCCCTTGTTCTTATGAGTTGGAGCTGGGTGGAGGAAGGAAATCACTGGGAATTTTTAGCTTCTGAAACTCAGTGTTCAAGCAATGGAGACATGCTAGCAGATTTCTCCAGTAAAATGTAATTTCCCTTGATCAGGAGCTATGAGGAAATGAAGCTCTATTTTGGCTACGTTCCCCTAGAGTGGAGCATCTGAGAAGCTGTACTGGGGGTATGAGGGAGGGAACAGGTTCAAGTGCTAAAGACTCCCATTGTTCTTGTCGGGGATTTGGTAGATCTAATTGAATAAATGGGTTTTTTTTTTTTGAAATTTGATGTATGCCCTTAGGATAATTTTCAGACTTTAAATTTTTAAATAATTTTCATTAGTTATGTTTGTTTGGTTGAGGAATGGATCTTTGGAGGTATTCGCGCAGCCATTCCAGAACTTTGAGTAGTGTAGTCATTTGAAATTCAGGAAGAGGTGTTCCCTTATGGCTCAGTGGGTTAAGGACCTGGCATTGTCACTGTTGTGGCTCAGGTTTGACCTGGTCTAGGAACTAGATCAGGAATAGGAACATACATGCCATGGCATGGAAAAAAAACAGAAGAAAAGAGTATACATTAAATATGTATTTATGCTGCTTACTAATATTTTCATACATATATGAACACATATTATCTATAGAAGTATATATAATATATGGTATAATACTATACATTTTTTATTTTTTGCTTTTTAGGGTCACAGGTGTGGCATATGGAAGTTCCCAGGCTAGGAATCAAATTGGAGCTACAGCTGCCAGCAGCCTAAACCACAGCCAATGCTGGATCCAAGCTGCATCTGCAACCTACACTACAGCTCACAGCAATGCCAGATCCTTGATCCACTGATGAGGTCAGGGATCAAATCCACATCCTCATGGATACTAGTTGGATTTGTTTCAGCTGTGCAACAATGGGAACTCCCTATATAATTTTTATATTTAGTTATGTGGTTACACTATTTATTTCTGTGGACTTGAGTTGTGTCCTTTCATTTCAGCTTGATGGACTTCCTTTAGTATTTCTCGTAGTGTAGGTGTTCTAGCAACAAATTCTGTTTTTCATTTGTCTTGAAATGTCTCATTTGGCCTTCATTTTTTTCATTTTTAAAAGTTTTATTGAAGTATTTTTGATTTACAATGCTATGATAATTTATGCTGCACCACAAAGGGATTCAGCTATGCATGTACACACATCCATTATTTTTCAGATTTTTAACCACATAGATCATCACAGAATATTTGGCAGAGATTTCCTATGCTATACAGCAGGGTCCCCTTGGCCAGTCATTCCATATACCTGTGTACATATGCCAATCTCAAAACTCTGGTACATCCCTCCCTCTCCACCATTCCCTTTGGTATGTTTTCAAAGTCTGTGAGATGGTTTCTGTTATGAAAATAAGTTCATTTGTATCCTTTAAAAAAGATATTACCTATAAGTGATATCATATGATATTGGTCTTTCACTAACTTCACTAAGTATGATAATCTTTAGTTCATTGATGTTGCTCTAGGTGGCATTATTTAATTCACTTTTATGGCTAATATTCTGTTGTATGTAAGTATCATATCTTCTTTATTCCTCTGTTGATGGACATTTAAGTAGCTTCCATGTCTTGGCTATTGTAAATAGTGCTTCAACGAACATTCGGGTGCATGTACCTTTTTGAATTATGATTTTATCTGGATAGATGCTCAGGAGTGGGCATCACTGGATCATTGGGTGGTTCTATTTTTAGTTTTATGAGGAACCTCCATGCTGTTTTCCATAGTGGTTGCACCATTTTATGTTCTCACCCAGTTTAAGAGGGTTCCCTTTTCTACACACCCCCTCCAGCATTTATTTTTTGTAGACTTTTTGATGATGGCTATTCTGACTGCTGTAAATGATACCCCATAATAGTTTTGATTTGCATTTCTCTAATAATTAGTGATTTTTAAAAATTATTTTATTTTTTCCATTATAGTTGGTTTACAGTATTCTGCCAATTTTCTAGAGTACAGCAATGTGACCCAGTCACACATACATAGATACATTGTTTTTCTCACATTATACTCCATCATGCTCCATCATAAGTGACTAGATATAGTTGCCTGTGCAATACAGCAGGATCTTATTGCTTATACATTTCAAATGCCAGAGTTTGTATCTATTTAATGCCAGATTCCCAGTCCCTCCCAGTCCCTTTCCCTCCCCTTTGGCAACTACAAGGCTATTTTCCAAGTCCATGAGTTTATTTACTGTGGATAGGTTCATTTGTACAATATATTAGATTCCATATATGTGATATCATATGATATTTGTTTTTCTCTTTCTGACTTCACTTAGTATGAGAGTATCTAGTTCCATCCATGTTGCTGCAAATGGCATTATTTTCTTCGTTTTTATGGCTAAGTAGTATTCCATTGTGTATATATACTACATCTTAATCCATTCATTTATTGATAGACATTGAGGTTGTTTCCATGTCTTGGCTATTGTGAATAGTGCTGCAATGAACATAAGGGTGTATATATCTTTCAAGGAAAGTTTTGTCTGGATATATGCCCAAGAATGGGATTGCTTGGTCCTATAGTAGTTCTATATTTAGTTTTCTGAGGTACCTCCATACTGTTTTCCACAGTGGTTGTACCAATTTGCATTCCCACCAACAGTGTAGAAGGGTTCCCTTTTCTCCACACCCTCTCCAGCATTTGTTATTTGTTGGCTTATTAATGATGGCCATTCTGATTGGTGTGAGATGGAACCTCATAGTAGTTTGATTTGCATTTCTCTAGTAATTAGCGATGTTGAACATATATTCATGTTTTTTTTAAAAAAAAAACATCTGCATATCTGCTTTGGAGAAATGTCTGTTTAGATCTTCTGCCCATTTTTTGATTTTTTTTTTGTTTTTTTGGTATTGAGCTAAAGTGGGTGTTTGTATATCTTGGAGATTAATCCCTTGCCAGTCACTTCTTTGCATATATTTTCTCCCATTTTATGGGTTGTCTTTTCATTTGTTTATTGTTTTTTTGCTATGCAAAAACTTTTATTTTTATTTTATTTAAAATTTTTTATTATTTATTTATTTATTTATTTATTTATTTATTTTTCCCACGGTACAGCATGGGGACCAAGTTACACATACATGAATATACTTTTTCCCCATTGTTGTGTTGTGATGTAAGTATCTAGAAATAGTTCTCAATGCTACACAGCAGAATCTCTTTGTAAATCCATTCCAAGAGCAATAGTTTGCATCTATTAGCCCCAAGCCCCTGATCCCTCCCACTCCCTCCCTCTCCCCCCAGGCAGCCACAAGTCTATTCTCCAAGTCTATCATTTTCTTTTCTGTGGAAACATTCATTTATGACATATATTAGCTTCCAGTTATAAGTGATATCATATGGTATTTGTCTTTCTCTTTCTGACTTGCTTCACTCAGGATGAGAGTCTCTAGTTCCATCCATGTTGCTGCAAATGGCATTATGTCATTCTTTTTTATGGCTGAGTAGTATTCCATTGTGTATATATACACCACATCTTCCTAATCCAATGGTCTGTTGATGGACATTTGGGTTGTTTCCATGTCTTGGCCATTGTGAATAGTGCTTAAATGAACACGTGTCTTTTTTAAGGAAAGTTTTGTCTAGATATATGCCTAAGAGTGGGACTGCTGGGTCATATGGTAGTTCTATGTATAGATTTCTGAGGTACCTCCATACTGTTTTCCATAGTGGTTGTACCAGTTTACATTGCCACCACCAGTGCAGGAGGGTTCCCGTTTCTCCACATCCCCTTCAGTACTTGTTATTTGTGGACTTATTAGTGATGGCCATTCTTACTGGTGTGAGGTGGTATCTTATGGTAATTTTGATTTGCATTTCTCTAATAATCAGGGATGTTGAGCATTTTTTGCATATGCTTGATGGCCATCTGTATATCTTCCTTGTAGAATGGTCTCTTCAGGTTTTTTGCCCATTTTTCCATTGGGTGGTTGGCTTTTTTGGTGTTGAGTTGCATAAGTTTCTTGTATATTCTAGAGATTAGGCCCTTGTCCGTTGCAACGTTCAAAACTATTTTCTCCCATTATGTAAGTTGTCTTTTTGTTTTCTTTTTTGTTTCCTTTGCTGTGCAAAAGCTTGTCAGTTTGATGAGGTCCCATGGGTTTATTTTTGCTCTTATTTCTGTTGCCTTGGTTGACTGACCTGAGGAAATATTCATGATGTTGATATCAGAGAATGTTTTGCCTATGTTCCCTTCCAGGAGTTTGATGGTGTCCTGTCTTATATTTAAGTCTTTCAGCCATTTTGAGTTTCTTTTTGTGCATGGTGTGAGGGTGTGTTCTAGTTTCATTGATTTGCATGCAGCCATCCTGCTTTACCAGCAATACTTGCTGAGAAAACTGTCTCTTTTCCATTTTATATTCTTACATCCTTTGACAAAGATTAATTGACCATAGGTGTCAGGGTTTATTTCTGGGTTCTCTATTCTGTTCCATTGGTATGAGTGTATCTTTTGGTACCAGTACCACAGTATTTTGAAGACTGTGGCTTTGTAATATTGTTTGAAGTCTGGGAGAGTTATGCCTCCTGCTTGGTTTTTGTTTTTCAGAATTGCTTTGGCAATTCTGGGTCTTTTATGGTTCCATATAAGTGTTTGGATTGTTTGTTCTATGTCTGTGAAGAATGTCATGGGTAATTTGATAGGGATTGTATTGAATCTGTAGATTGCTCTGGGTAGTACAGCCATTTTTACAATATTGATTTTCCCAATCCAGGAACATGGACTATCTTTCCATTTCTTTACATCTTCTTTAATTTCCTTGACTAATGTTTTATAGTTCTCAGCATATAAACCCTTTACCTCCTTGGTCAGGTGTATTCCCAGGTATTTGATTTTTTGTGGGTACAATTTTAAAATGTATTGTATTTTGGTATTCCTTTTGTAATATGTCCTTGTTAGTATACAGAAATGTGACTGATTTCTGAATGTTAATCTTAATATCCTGCTACTTTGCTGAATTTGTTGATCAGTTCAAGTAGTTTTTGGGTTGAGTCCTTAGGGTTTTCTATGTATATTATCATGTCATCTGCATACAGTGACAGTTTTATCTCTTCTCTTCCTATTTGGATGCCTTTTATTTCTTTTGTTTTTCTGATTGTTGTGGCTGGGACTTCCAAAACTATGTTGAATAACAGTGGTGAGAGTGGGCATCCCTGTCTTGTTCCAGATTTGAGTGAGAAGGCTTTCAATTTTTCTCCATTGAGTATTATATTTGCTGTGGGTTTGGCAAAACTTTTAAGTTAAATTAGGTCCAATTTGTTCATTTTTGTTTTTATTGTCATTATTCTAGGAGGTAGATCTGAGAAGATATTTCTGTGGTTTATGTCAGAGAGTGTTTGGCCTATGTTTTCCTCTAAGAGTTTTGTAGTATCCAGTCTTATATTTTGGTCTTTAACCCATTTTGAGTTTATTTTTTGTATGGTGTTAGAGACTAATTTCATTCATTATTCATTATTTGTTATGGTGTTAGAGAGTGTCTAATTTCATTCATTATTATTCATTATTTGTATGGTGTTAGAGAGTATCTAATTACATTCATTATATGCAGCTGTACAGTTTCCCAGTACAACTTATTGAAAAGACTGTCTTTTTTCCATTGTATATTCTTGCCTCCTTTGTCACAGAGTAGTTGACCATATGTGTATGGGTTTAATTCTGGGCTTTTTATCCTGTTCCATGGATCTATAGTTCTCTTTTTGTGACAGTACCATACTGTTTTGATGACTGTAGCTTTTTACTATAGTCTGAAGTCAGAGCCCGATTCCTCCAGCTCCACTTTTCTTTCTCAGGATTGCTTTGACTATTTACCATCTTTTGTGTTTCCATACAATTCTTAAAATTTTTTGTTCTAGTTTTGTGAAAAATGTCCTTGGTAATTTGATAGGAATTGTGTTGAATCTGTAGATTACCATGGATAATATAGTCATTTTGACAATATTAGTTTTTCTAATCCAAGAGCATGGTATATCTTTCTATCTTTTTGTGTCTTCTTTGATTTCTTTCATCAGCTTCTATATTTTTCAGAGTACATGTCTTTTGTCTGTGTAGGTAGGATTATTCCTAGGTATTTTATTAGTTTTTATGTGATGGTAAGTGGGATTGTTTCCCTAATTTCCTTTTTTTTTTTTTTTTTTTTTTTTGTCTTTTTGCTATTTCTTTGGGCCGCTCCCATGGCATATGGAAGTTCCCAGGCTAGGGGTCGAATCGGAGCTGTAGCCGCCAGCCTACGCCAGAGCCACAGCAACGCAGGATCCAAGCCACGTCTGCAACTTACACCACAGCTCATGGCAACGCTGGATCGTTAACCCACTGAGCAAGTGCAGGGACTGAACCCGCAACCTCATGGTTCCTAGTCGGGTTCGTTAACCACCGCACCATGACGGGAACTCCATTGTTTCCCTAATTTCTCTTTCTGATCTTTCATTGTTAGTATATAGAAATACAATATATTTCTGTGTATTAATTTTGTATCCTTCAAACTTACCAAATTCACTGATGAGCTCTGTTTTCTGGTAGCACTAGAATCTTTAGGATTTTCCAGGTACAGTATCATGTCACCTGTAAACAGTAATAGTTTTACTTCCTCTTTTCCAATTTGGATTCATTTTATTTTTTCTCTTCTTTGATTTCCATGGCTAGGTGTTCCAAAACTATATTGAGTAGCAGAGGCAAGAGCAGACATCCTTTTCTTGTTCTTGATCTTAGCAAGAATTCTTTCAGCTTTTCACCATTGAGAATGATATTATCTGTGGGTTTGTCATATGTGGCCTTTATTATTTTTTTTAATTTTTGGGGGTCTTTTTTTTCTTTTTAGGGCTGCACCTGTGGCATATGGAGATTCCCAGACTAGGGGTCAAATCAGAGCTGTAGCTTCTGGTCTATGCCACAGCCGCAACAATGCTGGATCCAAGCTTCAACCTCAACCTACAGCATAGCTCATGGCAATGCCAGATCCTTAACCCACAGAGCAAGATTGGAGATTAATCCATTGTCAGTCGATTCATTAGCAAAGATTTTCTCCCATTCTGTGGGTTGTATTTTTGTTTTGTTTAGGGTTTCCTTTGCTGTGCAGAAACTTTTCAGTTTGATTAGGTTCCATTTGTTTATTTTTGTTTTTACTGTCAATAGTATAAGAGGTGGATCTGAGAAGATGTTGCTGTTATTTATGTCAGAGAGTGTTTGGCCTATGTTTTCCTCTAAGAGTTTTATACTGTTTGGTCTTATATCTAGGTCTTTAATCCATTTGGAGTTTATTTTTGTGTATGATTTTAGGGAGTGTTCTAATTTCATTCTTTTCCATGTGGCTGTCCAGTTTTCCCAGCACCACTTATTGAACAAGCTATCTTTTCTCCATTGTATATGCTTGACTCCTTTGTCATAGATGAGTTGACTGTAGGTGCGTGGGTTGAATTCTGGGCTTTCTATCCTGTTCCATGGATCTATAGTTCTCTCTTTGTGACAGTACCATACTAACCATCTTTATTTGAAAGTATATTTTGTTTTATATGAGAATTGCTACTCCAGCTTTCTTTTGATTTCCATTTGCATGGAACAACATATATGTGGGTCTTGGTTTGGTATGGTATATGGTTTGATGACTATCTTTAGTGTTGTGTTTGGATTGATTTTTCTTATTTTTGTGTATATCTAATATATTTTTGGTTTACAATTACTATGGGGTATATATATGATTAAATTACTCCTCTCTTAATTTAACATGTGTTGCTAATATCCTACATTTGTACTCTTCTCTTCTCACAATTTCTGGTTTTGATATATTTTTTTGCGTGGATGATTTCCTACCTTTACTATATGTTTGTCTTTACTGGTGAGCCTTCTCATTTGTAATTTTCTTGTTTCTGGTTGTGACATTTTCTTTTCTGCCTAGAGATGTTCCTTTAGTGTTTGTTGTGAAGCTGGTTGGTGTTGCTGAATTCTCTTAGCTTTTGCTTGTCTGTAAAGCTTTTGTTTACTCTGTCAATTCTGAATAAGAGCCTTGATGGATAGAGCATTCTTGGATTGTAAGTTTTTTTTCCTTTCATCAGTTTAAGTACAGTGGTGCCATTTCCTTCTGGCCTACAGCGTTTCTGCTGAAAAATCAGCTGAGGACCTCATTGTGGTTCCCTTGTATGTTATTTGTTGCTTTTATCTATCTGCTTTCAATATTTTCTTTTTTTTCTGTAATTTTGGTTAGTTTAATTATTGTGTGTCTCAGGGTGTTTTTCCTTCAGTTTTTCTATATGGTACTCATTTTGCTTCTTGGACTTGAGTGAGTGATTCCTTTTCCATGTTAGGCAAGTTTTTGGTATTATCTCTTCAAATATTTTCTCTGGTCCTTTCTCTCTTCTCCTTCTGGCACTTCTATGATATGAGTATTGTGCATTTAATGTTGTACCAGTGTTCTCTTAGACTGTTATCATTTCTTTTCATTCTTTTCTCTTTATTCTCTTCTGCATCAGTGATTTTTGCTATTCTGTCTTCCATTTTGTTCCTTCATTCTTCTGCCTCCTATATTCTGCTATTGGTTCCTTCTAGTGAATTTTTCATCTTGGTTATTGTGTAGTTCGTCTTAGTGTATTTCTTTAAATTTTCTATGTTTTTATTAATCATTTCTTGTGTCTTCTTTTTTTTTTTTTTTTGTCTTTTGTCTTTTTTGTTGTTGTTATTGTTGCTATTTCTTGGGCCGCTCCCACGGCATATGGAGGTTCCCAGGCTAGGGGTTGAATCGGCGCTATAGCCACCGGCCTACGCCAGAGCCACAGCAACGCGGGATCGGAGCCGTGTCTGCAACCTACACCACAGCTCACGGCAACGCCAGATCGTTAACCCACTGAGCAAGGGCAGGGACCGAACCCGCAACCTCATGGTTCCTAGTCGGATTCGTTAACCACTGCGCCACGACGGGAACTCCTCTTGTGTCTTCTTGATCTTTGCCTCCAGTTTTTTTTTCCTGAGATATTGGCTCATTCTTACTATCATTGCTCTAAATCCTTTTTCAGGTTGGTTTCTTTTCTCCACCTCGCTTAGCTGTTTCTCTGTTTTTTTTTTTTTTTCTTTTTCCTTCATCAAGTTTTCTCTGCCTTTTCATTTTGTCTTAGCTTTCTGCCTTTGTGGTCTCCTTTCTGCAAGCTGTAGGGTTGTAGCCTCTCTTGCTTCTGTTGTGTGCCCCCTGGTGGGTGAAGTTGATAAAGTTTTGTGTCAGGCTTCCTGATGAGAGGGACTGGTGTCTGTCCAGTGGTGGGTGGAGCTGAGTCTTGTCCTTTTGGTGGGTGGGGTTCTGTCACTGAATATTATTAGAGTCAGCTGTTTGCCTAGGAGGGCTGTGAGCAGCCTTTATGTTGAGGGGTATGACTGTTCCCACCTTGTTTATTAATTGGCCTGGGGCATCTCGGTACTGGTGGATGGGGCCATATTTTCCAATATGGTGGCCTCCTAGAGAGCTCGCACTGATTGTTATTCATATGTCCTCTGCCTGTGGTGTCCTTCCCCCATGTTAGCCACAGCTGACCCCTATTTCCCAGGAAAACCTCCAAGACTCACACATGACTGGCCCAGATTCTTATGGGGTCCCTTCTTGCCCTGGGATCCAGTGCATGAGAAATCTTGTGTGCACTCTCCAAGTGTTTCTGTTTCCTGCAGTCCTGAGGAGGTCCTGTGCTCACATCCCACTAGCCTTCAGTGTTGAATGCTCTGGGGGCTCCTTCCCAGTTCCAGACTGGTTTGGAACTCTCTCTCCTGTGGGAGAGCCTCTGCAAGATAGTTACTTTCCAGTCTGTGGGTCACCCACTCAGGAGGTATGGGATTGCTTATATGGTGAAATCACTTCTGCCATCCCAGTGTGACTTCTTTGTCTTTGAGTGTAGGATAGCTTTTTTGGTGGTTTCAGTCTATTTTGTTGATGGTTGTCCACCAGTTACTTGTGATTTTGGTGTTTTCATGGGAGGAGATGGGCTTGAGTCCTTCTACTCTACCATCTTGTTTGGAACCCTCAAAATGTAAGTGAAAGTGTCAGCTTTGTATTTTGATACTTTTCTAAAATCATTAGTCCCAATATTGTTTTTTATGGATTTCTTACAATTTTATTTCTTCTTTCATAATATGTATGTTTTTATTTCTTTCTCTCACATTATTGCACCAAGTCTTTCAGTATGATGTTGAATAGGAATGATGAAAGTGAACATCTTTTCCTTGTTCCTAATCTTAGGAGAAAAGCATCTAGTATTTCACCATTAGTTGTAATGTTAACATAGGATTTTTATAATTTCCTTCATTAGGTTGAGGAAATTTACATCTATTCCTAGTTTTCTGAGAGTTTGTCAAATCCTTTTTCTGCATCAGTTGTTATGATCATGTAATTTTACTTCTGTAGATTGTTAATATGATGGATTACACTGATTAATTTCTGAATATTGAACTAGCCTTGAGTTCGTGGGATAAACTTACACTCAGTTGTGGGATATTATTTTTATATTCCTGGATATGATTGGCTGCTATTTTGTACAGGATTTTTGCATTAACAATTGTAAGATATATTGGTATGTGCTCCCTGCACTCCTTATAATGTCTTTGTCTGATTTAAGTGTTAGGGTAATGCCGGCCCCATAAAACTGAATTAGGAATTAGGAAGTGTTACCTTCTATTTTCTGGAAGAGATTGTGAAGAATTTGCATTATTTCTTCTTTAAATATTTTGTAGACTTAGTGAAATAGCTTGGGCCTGGAGATTTTGTTTTTCAGAAATTCTTGGACTATTTAGAGTATCTGATTCAACTTGGGTGAGTTTTGGTGATTTTTAGTGTTTGAGAAATTGGTCTACTTAATCTGTTAAACTTATTTGCATAGGTTTAAGTATTCTCTAATTATCCTATAATTTACTCAGGTTCTATAATGGCATGCCATTTCATTTATGATTTTGATAATTTGGACCCTTTCTTCCCTCCTTGTCATTCTTGTCAGATTTATAATTTTTTTTTTTGTCTATTTGCCTTTTCTAGGGCCACTCCCATGGCATATGGAGGTTCCCAGGCTAGGGGTCGAATTGGAGCTGTAGCCACCGGCCTATGCCAGAGCCATAGCAATGCAGGACCTAAGCCACGTCTGTGACCTACACCACAGCTCGCGGCAATGACGGATCCTTTACCCACTGAGCAAGGCCAGGGATTGAACCTGCAACCTCATGGTTCCTAGTCAGAGTCATTAACCACTGAGCCACGATGAGAACTCCAGATTTATAAATGTTATTGAGCTTTTCAGAAAGCCAACTTTTGCTTTCATTGATTTTCTACATTGTTTTTTGATTTCGAATTTTATTAGTTTTTGCTCTCATCCTTATTAAACTCTTGCTTGATTTGCATTTATTTTGCTCTTCTTTTTCTAAAGCTATAATTTAGTGGCCTCACACAACTTTCAACGTTTTCATTTCTGTATAGTAAAATTTTTTTCTTATTGATACTGATACTTTTTCTTTTGAATTATTTAGAAGTATGATGTTTAATTTCTAAGTACCAGAGATTTTCTTGTCATCTTTACATTATTGCTTTCTATTTCAATTCAGTTATTATCTGAGAACATACTTGTATAATTTTCTATTCTTTTAAATTTGTTAAGGTTTATTTTATGTTCTATTGTGATGAATATTCTATGTGAAACAATGTATATTCTGATCTTTTTAGGCAGACTATTCTAAAAATATCTACTAGATTCAGTTGATGATGGTTCTATTTAGTTCTATATTCTTAGTCATTTTTTGTCTGTTCATCCTGTATAATGCTGAGAGAGGAGTGTTGAATTCAACTATAATTGTGGATTTGTTTTTGTTTCTTTTTGGTTTTAAGAATTTTTAAAAGTATGGAATATCATGATTTTTAATAAATTTACAGAACTGTACAATCCTTACCATTATTTAGTTTTAGAACATTCTTATCATTCCCCAAAGATTCATCATGCCCATTGATAGGCAATCCCAGTTTCCATCCCCAAGCCCAAGCAACCATTAACCTATTTCCTGTCTCTACATATTTGCCTTTCCTAAAATGTTCATGTAAATGGAATCATACATTAAGTAGTCTTTTGCCTTTGGAGTCTCTCAGCATAATGCTTTTGAGGTTCTTTCTTTAAGTAGCATGTATCAGCAGTTATTTCCTTTTAATTGTTGAATAGTTTTCCATTTTATGGATCCATGATATTTATTTATCCATTCATTGGATAATGTACACTTAAGGTTTTTCCCCCATACTATGTCTATTATGAATGATGCTGCTATATACATTTATGTTTTTTTTAAAATTTTTTTTTGTTGTTGTTGCTATTTCTTGGGCTGCTCCCACGGCATATGGAGGTTCCCAGGCTAGGGGTTGAATCGGAGCTGTAGCCACCAGCCTATGCCAGAGCCACAGCAACATGGGATCGGAGCCGCGTCTGCAACCTACACCACAGCTCATGGCAACGCCGGATCGTTAACCCACTGAGCAAGGGCAGGGACCGAACCCACAACCTCATGGTTCCTAGTCGGATTCGTTAACCACTGCGCCATGACGGGAACTCCCGACATTTATGTTTAAAATTTGAGTGAGTATATGTTTCTATTTATTATACACAGATAATCTAGGAGTGGAATTGCTGTATAATACAGTTAATTCATGTTTAACTTTTTTTGAAATGGCCAAACTGTTTCCAAAACCTGAACTATTTTACATTTCTACTAGAAATGTATGACAGTTCCAGTTTCTGAAAATCCATTTAAACATTTGGTTTAAATATATTGGTTGTGTATTTTGTTACACTTAGACCAATTATATTTATGACAAATATTGATATGTTTGGGTATTTGTTTTCTATTCTTTTGTTGCTCTATTCCCTTTTGTCTGCCTTATTTGGGTAATTTAAATGTTTTTTCAGTCTTTAATTTTAACTTATTTATTGTGATTTGACTATACTTCTTCTTATAGATTTTTTTAGTGGTTGCTCTATGGATTACAAAATACATGCTTTGGAGTTCCCATTTTGGCTCAGTGGTTAATGAATCCAACTAGGAACCATGAGGTTGCGGGTTTGATCCCTGGCCATGCTCAGTGTGTTCAAGATCTGGCATTTCCATGAGCTGTGGTGTAGGTTGTAGATGTGGTTTGGACCCTGCATTGCTGTGGCTCTGGTGTAGACTGGCGGCTACAGCTCTGATTAGACCCCTAGCCTGGGAACCTCCATATGCCATGGGTGTGGCCCTAGAAAAAACAAAACAAAGAAACAAAACCAAAATACATGCTTAACTTAAATCTGACCACGTTTTTTTCCCCCCTAAAGTGCCTTATATCTGAAAATGGTAGTTTTACAACTATTAACCACAATAATCCCAAAGAAAATCTGCAAGGCAATTGAATTATGGCACAATAAATAAATGACAAAGCATTTTATTTCAAAATCCCAGAATTCTAAGATCTGAACATGTGAAAGAACATGCTTTTCATTCCAGATTCAATAGTTTAAGGCATTCAAAGCTACAACACACCTGTCTCTCAGTAATAGGCATTAGTTCAATAAAAAATAGCTTAAAAACCACAAAATGAAATCAACTCCACCTAAAACTATCAAAGTTTCTGATTGGTAATATGACTTGTAAATTAGATATATGTAACTTCCACAATTCAGCAATCTTTTTTCTAGCAAGATGGCTATGTGCATTGCACTTTGACCAAAATTGTGCAGTAGCACCCATGGCACATTGACAAATTAATTATTATAGGCCTTGAATAATGATTTTAAGATGTCAGAGGAAATCTTTGTTTGTTTATGAGCTGTATGAACTATATAAAATGTAATCTGTTTCTATATCCTGGGTTACCAGAGTTTTTGTTGAATGCTAAGATTAAAAACTGTTGAAGATTTACTGAGGGAAAATATGGGATTCAACTTTGAGAGAATCTACCAACTTCATTTCCTAGTATTGCTTTCAAATCCTCTACAGCTTGTATAAATAGATTGCAAATTAAAAGCAGTGACTCTAGAGATAGACAGACAAATACTATATGATATCACTTATGTGGAATCTAAAAAACAAACTAGTCAATACGACAAATAAGAAACAGACTCACAGGTATATAGAACAAACTAGCGGATACTAGTGAGAGAGGGAAGGGGGAGGGGTGGGATAGCGCTAGGTATTAAGAGGTAAAAACTACTATGTATACAATGAATTACAAGGAGGTATAGTACAACACAGGAAACATAGTCAATTTTATAATAACTATAAATGTAATATAACTTAAAAATTGTGAATCTCTATGTTATACACTCGAAGCTTATATAACATTGTACATCAATTATAACTCAATTTTTTAAAAAAGCAGGAATTCTAACCAAATAAAACATTGATTTGGTTCAGAGAATATTTTACTGTTCCAGTTTTCTTGTAATTCAATAGTTCTAGAAAATACATAGATTTCTTTCCAGTTCACATCTGCTCTTTAATCATTTTAAGTGATTTAGTTAATAAGTCTGAGGATATATTTATTAGTAGTTATATTAATCTATTAACTGTTATATCTACCTTGTGGAAAATCATCATCAATGCACTTTTTCCATTTCAAACTCCTTCTCCTTCTAATCTATCTTTCCTGACTACTGGCATGGAGCAACTGGCCTCTTATAGATCCATTTAGTTTTGCTTCTTTTAAAAATTTTTATTTATTGATGTCCAATTGACCTATGACACTATGCACATTGTAGTCATATGATATTTCTCTACATTACAAAGTAATCACAAGTGATTACAATATGTCACCATAAAAGGCTATTAAAACATTTCTGACTATAGTCCTCATGTTGCATATTTCATCCCCATGATTAATTTATTTTGTAACTGGAAATTTGTACATCTTCATCTCTCTCACTCATTTCACTAATATCACTGCCTCCTCCCTTCTGGCAAACACCTGTTTTTGTCTGTCTCTATAAGTCTCTTGATGCTTTATGTTTTATTTGTTTGGCTTTTTAGACTGCACATATTACTGAAATCATATGTTATTTGTCTTTCTCTGACTTATTCATTTAGTATACCCTCTGATTCCATCCATGTTGTCAAAAATGGTAAGATTTTATTTTCTATGGCTAATATTCCATTGTATATATACACCACTTTTGTCTGTTCAACTGCTGATGGACACTTAGATTGCTTCCTTATCTTGGCTAGTATAAATAAGGCTGCAATGAACATAGGGTTGATATATATTTTCTAATTGGTGTTTTTGTTTCCTTCACAAAAATGCTCAGAATTAGAACTGATGATTATATGGTTTTTCTATCTTTAATTTTTTGAGAAAATTCATACTGTTTTCCATAGGTATGCACCAATTTATATTCACATCAAGAGTGCACGAGAGTTCCCTCTTTTCCACATCCTAGCCAACATTTGTTATTTTCTGTCTTTTGATGATAGCCATTCTGACAGATGTGAGGCATTTTCATTGTGTTCTGATTTGCATGTACCTAATGATTACTGATGTTGAGCACCTTTCATGTGTCTATTGGACAGATGTTTTCTTCCTTAGAAAGACATCTATTCAAGTCCTCTGACAGTTTTTTTAGATGTTTTTATGAATTCTTGGTATATTTTATATATTAGCTGCTTAATTGGATATATTATTTTCAAATATCTTCTACCATTCAGTAAGCTGCCTTTTCATTTTGTCAACACTTTCTTTTACTGTACAAAGTCTTTTTAGTTTGTTATAGTTCCATTTGTTGATTTTTGCTTTTGTTTCCTTTGCCTGAGGAGATATATCCAAAAAAATATTGCTAAGATTGATATCAGAGAGCATACTGCCTATGTTTTCTTCTGGGACTTTTATGGTTTCTAGTCTTATATCTAAGTTTTTAATCCATTCTGAGTTTATTTTTGTATATGGTGTGAAAAAGTAATCCAGTTTGATTCTTTTGCATACAGCTGTCCAGTTTTCCCAACACCATTTATTGAAGAGGCTCTTTTCTCCCTAGTTGTATATCCTTGCCTACTTTGTCATAGATTAATTGACTATATAAGCATGGGTTAATTCCTGGGCTCTCTATTTTGTTCCATTGAGCTATGTATCTGTTTTCATGCCAGTACCATGCTGTTTTGATTACTGCAGCATTGTAGTATAGTTTGAAATCATAGAGAATGATAGCTCCAGCTTTGTTTTTCTTTCTCAAGATTTCTTTGGATATTTTGGGGATCTTTTTCCTTTCAGTACAAATTTTAGACTGATTTGTTCTTGTTCTTTTAAAAATACTATTGGTATTTTGAAAGGGATTGCATTGAATCTGTCCATTACTTTGGGGTATATAGTCATTTTAATATTAATTATTACATTCTGTGAACATAGGATATCTTTCCATTTATTTGCGTCATCTTCAACTACTTTCATCAATGTCTTATAGCTTTCTGAGTACAGATATCTTACCTCCTTGATTAGATTTATTACTAAGTTTGTATTTTTTTGGTACAGTAGAAAAAAATATATAAGTAAATGTTTAAAAAAGAAAATACAAAAAATGTGATTTTTCTTAATTTCTTCTTCTGAAAGTTGTTAATGTATAGAAATGTAACAGATTTCTGCATATTAATTTTGTATCCTTCCATTTTACTGAATTCATTTATTAGTTCTAATAATTTTTTTTGGTGGTGTCAATAGTATCATGCCATCTGCAAACAGTGATAGATTTGCTTCTTCCTTTCCAGTTTGGATGATATATAGATATAGTCTCATTGCTGTGGCTAAGACTTCCAATGCTTAGTTGAATAAAAGTAGCAAGAGTGGGCATTCTTGTCTTGTTCCTCTTTTTATTGGAAAAGATTTTCATCACTGAATATGATGTTAGCTGTGAGCTTGTCATATATGGCCTTTATTATGTTGAGGTATGTTCCCACTGTGCTCACTTTGTGGAGAGTTTTTTTTTATCATATATGGATGTTAAATTTTGTCAAAAGCCTTTTCTGCATGTCTTGAGATGATCCTACATTTTTTATTAAAAAATTGAGGTATAGTTGAATTACAATATTATATTAGTTTCAGGTACATGACACAGAGAGTCGATATTTTTATTGATTGTACTCCATTTAAAGTTATTACAAAATAATGATTATTATTTCCTTGTGCTGTATGATATATCTATCTTTGTTTCTTATTTTATACACAGTAGTTTATATCTCTTAATCCCATAAAATTTTAATGTCCCCCTGCCCTTCCCTCTCTCACTGGTAACCACTAGTTTCCTCTCTATATGTGAGTCTGTTTCTGGTTTGTTATATACAGTTACTTGTTTTTATTCTTTAAGTTATTCATATAAGTGATAACATGCATTTTTCTTTGTATTACATATTTCTTTAAAAATAACACCATATACGTCCATCGATATTGTTGCAAATGGCAGAATTTCATTATTATTTATGGCTAAGTAACATTCCATTTTATACATATACACCAAATATTTACCAATTCATCTGTTGTTGAGTGCTTAGGTAGCTTTCATGTCATGGCTATTGTAAATAATGCTTCTATGAACATTGGGATGCACATATCTTTTTGAACTACTGTTTAATTTTCTTCAGATGTATACTCAGCCATGGAATTTCTGGATTACATGTTAGTTCTATTTTTAGTTTTTTGAGGAATCACCATACTCTTTTCAATAGTGCAGCCACCAATTTAAATTACAACTACAATGTACTAGGGTTACATTTTTTCTATATCCTCACCAATATTTGTTATTTGTAGACATTTTGATGATAGCCATTCTGACAGGTGTGAAATGATATCCCATTGTGGTTTTTATTTGCATTTCTCTGATGATTAGCAATTTTGAGCATCTTTTCATGTGTCTGTTTGTCATCTATGTCTTCTTTGGAAAATATGTATTCAGGCATTCTGCCCATTATTTAATTTTTTTATGTTATGTTTTATGAGCTATTTACATATATTGGATATTAACACTTCATCAGTCACGTTATTTGCAAATATTTCTCGCCATTCACTAAGTTGTCTTTTCATTTCATCATTGGTTTCCTTTGCTGTGTAAAAGCTTTTGTTTAATTAGGTCACAATTGTTTATTTTTGTTTGTTTTTTTATTTTATATATTTTTTAAGTTAAAAATTATTATAGTTGATTTATAGTGCTCTGTAAATTTCTGCTGTACAGCAAAGTGACCCAGTTATTTTATATATATATATATACATTCTTTTTTAATTCAATGAATTTTATTATAATTATAGTTGTACAACCCAAGTTTACATTTACATCCCAAACCCCAGCACATCTCTCCCCCTACAACCTGTCTCCTTTGATAACCATAAGCTTTTCAAACTCTGTGATTCTGTTTCCTTTCTGCAAAGAAATACACTATATCCTTTTTTAAGATTCCACATAAAAGTGATAGCATATGATGCTTTTGTCTCACTGTCTGACTAATTTCACTTAGCATGATAATTTCTATGTCCATCCATGTTGCTGAAAATACCATTATTTCATTCCTTTTTATGGCTGAGTAATATTCTATTGTGTATATGTATCACATCTTTAGCAATTCCTTTGTTAATGGACATTTAGTTTGCTTCCATGTCTTGGCTATTGTATATAATACAGCAATGAACATTGCAGTACATGTGCATTTTTGTGTCATGGTTTTTTCCAGATAGATGCCCGGGAATGAGATTGCTGGATCAAATGGTAATTCTGTTTTTAGTTTTTGAGGAATTTCCATACTGTTGTCCATAGTGGTTGCACCAATTTACTTTCCCAGCAACAGTGTAAGAGGGTTGCCTTTTCTCCACATGCTCTCCAGTATTTATTTTTTGTGGATTTTTTGATGATGGCCATTCTGGCAGATGTAAGGTTATACCTCAAAGTAGTTTTGCTTTGCATTTCTCCAATAATTAGTGATGTTGAACATCTTTTCATGTGTTTTTTTGGTCATCTGTATGTCTTCTTTGGAGAATTGTATATAGATTTTCTTTCCATTTTTAAATTTTTTTTTGTTTTTTTGGTATTGAGCTATAGGAGGTTTTTATATATTTTGGAGATAAATCCCTTGCCAATCACTTAATTTGCAAATATTTTCTTCCATTCAATGGGTTGTCTTTTTGTTTTGTGGAGGATTTCTTTTGCCACACAAAAACTTTTGAGTTTACTTAGATCCCTCTTGTTTATTTTTGTTTTTATTGTCATTACTCTCAGAGGTAGATCTGAGAAGATATTTCTGTGGTTTATGTCAGAGCGTGCTTGGCCTATGTTTTCCTCTAAGAATTTTATAGTATCTGGTCTTATGTTTAGGTCTTTAATCCATTTTGAGTTTATTTTTGTGTATGATGTTAGGGAGTGTTCTTAATTTCATTCTTTTACATGTGGCTGTCCGGTTCTACCAGTACCACTTATTGAAGGGACTCTTTTTCTTCCACTGTATATTCTTGCCTCCTCTGTCATAGATTAGTTGACCATAGGTGTATGGGTTTAATTCTAGGCTTCCTATCCTGTTGCGTTGATCTATATTTCTGTTTTTGTAGCAGTACCACACTGTTTTGATGACTGCAGCTTTGTAGTATAGTCTGAAGTCCGGGAGCCTGATTCCTCCAGCTCCACTTTTCTTTCTCAGAATGGCTTTGGATATTCTGAGTCTTTTGTACATCCAAACAAACTTTAAACTATTTTTTTCTAGTTCTGTGAAAAATGTCCTTGGTAATTTGATAGGGATTGCTTTGAACCTGTAGATTGCCTTGGGTAGTATAAACATTTTGATAATATTGACTCTTCCCATCCAAGATCATGGTATGTCTTTCCATCTGTTTGTGTCATCTTTGATCTCTTTCCTCAGCATCTTATAGTTTTCAGAGTACAGGTCTTTTGTCTCTTTCAGTAGGTTTATTCTTAAGTATTTTATTCTTTTTGATGTGATGGTGAATGGGATTGTTTCCCTGATTTCTCTTTCTGATCATTCATTATTAGTATATAGAAATGCTGTTGATTTCTGTGTACTAATTTTGTATCCTGTGACTTTGCCAAATTCATGGATGAACTCTAACAGTTTTCTGGTAATGTCTTTAGAAATTTTTGGTTAAGGTATCATGTCATCTGCAAACAGTGATGGTTTTACTACTTCCTTTCCATTTGGATTCCTTTTATTTCTTTTTCTTCTCTGATTGCTGTGGCTAGGACGTCCAACACTATGTTGAATAGTAGTGGCAAGAGTGGACATCCTTGTCTTAATTCTGATCTAAGCAGGAATTCTTTCAGCTTTTCACCAATGAGAATGATGTTAGCTGTGGGTTTATCATATATGGCCTTTATTATGTTGCCCAATTTCTGAATTTTTTTTGGTCAGAAATGGGTGTTGGCTTTTGTCAAAAGTATTTTTGGCATCATCTATTGAGAGAATCATATGGTTTTTATTCTTTGGTTTGTTAATGTGGAGTATCACACTGAATTGCAGATTTTGAAAAATCCTTGCATCCCTGGAATAAATCCCACTTGATCATGGTGTACAATCCCTTTAATGTATTGTTGGATTCATTTTGCTAGTATTTTGTTGAGGATTTTTACATCTATGTTCATCAGGTTTATTGGCCTGTAATTTTCTCTTTTTTTGTGGTATCTTTGTCTTGTTTTGGTATTAGGGTGATTGTGGCCTCATAGAATGAGTTTGGGAGTGTTGCTTCCTCTTCAATTTTTTGGAATAGTTTCAGAAGCATATGTGTTCGTTCTCCACTAAATTAATAGAATTCTGGTCCTTGATTTTTACTATTTCGAAGTTTAAAAATCACAGTTTCAATTTCAGTACTTGTGATTGGTCCATTTATCTTTTCTATTCATCTTAGTTTAGTCTTGGATGATTGCACTTTTCTAAGAATTTGTTCATTTCTTCTAGGTTGTCCATTTTATTGGAGTATAATTGCATATAGTAGTCTCTTATGATCCTTTGTATTTCTGTGATGTCTGTTGTTACTTCTCCTTTTTCATTTCTAATTTTATTGAGTCCTCTCTCTTTTTCTTAATGTGTCTGGCTGAGGGTTTATCAATTTTGTTGATCTTTTTAAACAACCAGCTCTTTGTTTCATTTTTCTTTTCTATGGTTTTATTCATTTCTATTTCATTGATTTCTTCTCTGATCTTTATGATTTGTTTCCTTCTGCTAACTTTGTGTTTAATCCTTAAATTTTCTATTTCATTGCTCAATACTTCTTACATGTTATAAATCTTTCCCTCCAGTTTATTTCCAAGATCTCGAATCATGTTTAGTATCATTAGTCTAAACTATTTTTCATGGAGGTTTGTAATCTCCAGATCACTTAGCTGTTTTCTGTTTTTTTTCCCCCTTGTTAACTTATCTGAGTCATAGTTCTCTGTCTTTTCATTTTGTATAGATTTTTTTTGTCTTTCAAATTTTTAGGGCCACACCTGTAGCATATGGAGATTCCCAGGCTATGGGCCAATTCAGAGCTACAGCTGCTGACTTATGCCACAGCCACAGCAATGTGGGATCCAAGCTGTGTCTGTGACCTACACTACAGCTCACAGCAATGCCCACTGAGTAACCCATGGATTGAACATGCATCCTCATGGATAGTAGTCAGGTTCATTAACCAGTGAGCCATGATGGGAACTCCTTATATAGATTTTTGTTATGGTTTCCATATTCAGACAATAGACTTGTAGCTTCACTTGTTTCTTTTAATTTTTGCTTTTTAGGGCTGCACCTGGGGCATATGGAGGTTCCTAGATGAGGGGTAAAATTGGAGGTGTATCCACCAGCCTATATCACAGCCATAGCAACATAGGATCCAAGACGCATCTGCAACCTACACCACAGCTCACAGCAATGCCAGATCCTTAACCCATTGAGTGAGGCCAGGAACTGAACCCACATCATCATGGATGCTAGTTGGATATGTTTCTGCTGAGCCATGATAGGAACTCCCTCTCTTGATACTGATGTCTTCCCCCTTTATAGCTGGAGCTGATTTGAGGTCTTGATGCAGGCTTCCTGATGGGAGGAAATGGTGCCTGCCCACTAGAGTTGATTCTTTTTTTTTAATGGCTGCACCTGTGGCATATGGAGGTTCCCAGGCTAGGGGTTCAATTGGAGCTACAGCTGCTGGCCTATGCCACAGCCACAGCAATGCAGGATCCGAACTGTGTCTGTGACCTATACCACAGCTCACAGCAATGTTGGATCCTTAACCCACTGAGCGAGGCCAGGGATTGAACTTGCAACCTCATGGTTCCTAGTCAGATTCGTTTCTACTGCACCATGACAGAAACTCTAGGCAGAGTTGATTCTTATCCCTATGGTGGATTAGAGGCAGCTATGTGCCTGGGAGTGTCATTAAACAGCCTGTTTGCTGATGGGTGGGGCTGTATTCCCACCTGGTTTATAGTTAAGCTTGGGGTTCCTCAGCCCTGATGGGTGGGGCCAGATTATTCCAAAATAGCCACCTCTAAAAGAGCTCAGACTGTTGACTATTCCTGAGGTCTTTGCCTCCAATATGCTTCCCCCACAATGAGCCATAGCCACCCCATGTTTTCCTAGGTCTGACCAAGATTCCTATGGAGTCTCGCTGCTTTGCCCTGGCAATCAGTGCACATGAAAGCCTGTGTGCAAATTTAAGGGTGTCGTCTCCATTTCTGTCAGTCTAATGGAGCTCCTGCACACAAGCCCCACTGGCCCTCAATGCCAAATGCTATGGGGGATCCTCTTCCCAATGTCAGATCCCCAGGCTTGGGAACCTGATGCAGGGTTTGGAACTCTCACTCCCGTGGGCTAGCCTCTGTGATATTGTTACTTTCCAGTCTGTAGGCTTCCCAACCAGAGGGTATGGTGTTACAAGCCCACTGCCTTGATGTGGCTTCCTCTTTGTCTTCTGGAGTGGGATATAGCTTTTTTGATAGTTTGCAGTATACTGTGTTGAAGGTTGTTCAATGGTTGGTTGTAATTTTTTTTGCTATTATGAGAGAAGGTGAGATCCAGTCCTTCTACTCCACCATATTAATCCCATCTCATATATATATATATGAATATATATATATAATCTTTTTCTCACATATATATATTTTTCTTCGGAGAAATGTCTATTCAGGTCTTTACACCATTTTTCAATTGGGTTGTTGGTTTTTTTGCTATTGAATTGTATAAGTTATTTATATATTTTATAGATTAAGCCCTTGTTGGTTGCATCATTTGAAACTATTTTCTCCCATTCTGTATGTTTTTTTTTATGGTTTCCCTTGCTGTGCAAAAGATTGTCAGTTCAATTAGGAGCCATTGGTTTATTTTTGCTTTTAATTCTATTGCATTGGGCAAATGAACTAAGAAAACTTTTATATAGTGGATGTCCGAGAATGCTTTTTTTCCTATTTACTATATTAGGAAAAAATACAGTCTCTTTTGAACTGTCTTGTCTTAGGTTTAAGTATTTAAGCTAGTTGAATCTTTTACTTGGACATGTTGAGAGGGTGTGAACTTTTCTTTTTTTAATTTATTTACATGCACATGTAAATTTAATAACTGAATTTCCCTAGGACTGAGAAAGGAAACAGATATCCAGGTCCAGAAAGCACCGAGAGTTCCAAACAAGATCAACACAAAGGGGACCATACAATGACACATTGTAATTAAAATGGCAAAAATCAAAGATAAAGAGAGGATATTAAATGGAGTAAGGGAAAAGCAACAAGTTACATGCAAGGGAACTCCCATAAGGCTATAGGCCAACTTTTGAGCAGAAAATCTTCAGACCATAAGGAAGTGGCACAATATATTTTAAGTGATGAAAGGGGGAAAACCTACAACCAAGAATACTCTACCCAGCAAAGCTTTCATTAGATTTGATAGAGAGATCAAAAGTTTTACAGACAAGCAAAATCTAAGAGAGTTAAGGACTACCAAACCAACTTCACAAGAAACGTTAGAAGGACTTCTCTAGTGAAAAAGAAAAGGCCAGAACTAGAAATGTAAAAATTAGGAAAGGAAAAAACTTATTGGCAAAGGCAAAAATAAAATGCAGGTAGTAAATCAATTATGTATAAAGCTAGTGGGGAAGTTAAGAGACAAAGGATTAAAACCATCTATATCCATAATAAGCAGCTAAGGGATACACAGAAAAAACAAAACATGAAATAAGATGTCAAAGCAATAAACATGGGGAAGGGGATAAAAATGCAAGATTGTGAAAATGCATTTGAACTTGAGATATCAGCCATTTAAAATAATCACAAATATATATAGTTTGCTATATGGGCATCATATATCTATGTATGCACATCATAAATCTATAGTAATCACTAAAAAAGGAAAAGGAACCCAAACATAACACTAAGGATAGTCATCAAATTACAAGGGAACAGAGCAAAAGCAGGTGAAACAAACAAACGAAAGACTACAAACAAAACCTGAAACAGCTAGCAAAATTGCAGTAAGTACACACCTACAAAAAAATTACTTTAAAGGTAAATGGAAAAAGATATTCTACTGCAAAAGGAAATAGACAGCAGGGGTAGCAATAATTATGTTAGATGAAATAGACTTTAAAACAAAGACTTTATCAAGAGACAAAGAAGAATATTATATAATAATTAAAGGATTAATAAAAGAAGATATAGCAGCTATAAATATATAATGCACCCAACATAAGAGCACCTAAATAGATAAAGCACAGATTAACAGACATAAAAGGGAGAAACTGACAGTAATTGGCAATAATACTAGGAGAATTTAACTTAACTCAATGGGTAAATCCTCCAGACAGAAAATCAATAAGGAAACCCTGGCCTTAAAAGACACATTAGACAGAATGAACTTAGGTATATGTAGAACATTCTATCCAAAATCAGCAGAATACACATTCTTTCCAAGTGCACATGGGACATTCTCCAGGATAGATCACATGCTAGGTCACAAAACGAGTGTCAGTAAATTTAAGAAAATTGATATCATATCAAGCATCTTTTCTGACCACTCTGGTATGGACTAGAAATTAAATACAAGAAAAAACTACAAAAATACAGACACATGAAGGCTAAACAATATGCTACTGAATGATCAATAGACCTCTAAAAAACTAAAGAGGAATTCAAAAAAAATCTGGAGACACATCAAATGAAAACACAATAATCCAAAATCTATGGAATGCAGCAAAAGTAGTTCTAAAAGGGAAGTTCATAATGATAAAACTATACCTTGGAAACAAGAAAAATCTCAAATAAACAACTTAATATTAAACCTAAATTTACTAGAAAAAGAAGAATGAACAAAATCCAAATTTGTAGAAGGAAAGAAATCATAAAGATCAGAGCAGAAACAATTGAAAGAATAAAAAACAATACAAAAGATGAATGAAACTAGGAGCTGACTTTTTGAAATGATAAACAAAGTTGATAAACATTTAAACAGACTTATCAAGAAAAATGAGGGACAAAATTAATAAAGTCAGAAATAAAAAAGGAGAAGATACAACCAACACCACAGAAATACAAAAAAAAAAGATTACTATGAAAAATTATACAACGATAAAATAGAAAACAATAAAATAAAATAAAAGGGACAAATTCCTAGGAATATATGATCTCCCAAGATTCAACCAGGAAGAACTAGGAAATATGAACAGATCAATTACTAGTAATGAAATTGAATCAGTAATAAAATGACTCCCAACAAACAAAAAGTCCAGGATCAGAACCTCCCCCAAAAGGGAATAAATAAAGGACATCCAAATTGGAAAGAAAGAAGTAAAACTGTCATTGTTTGCAGATGACATGATACTGTAAATGGAAAATTCTAAAGATGCTACAAAGAAAACCTTACTAGACCTTATTAATTAATTCAGTAAATTTAAGTTAGTGGATACGAAATTAACCCAGAAATCTATTTAGTTTTTATACACTAGCAACAAAGTATCAGAAAAAAAGAAGAATTAAGAAAACAATCCCATTTACAATCACATCGAAAAGAATAAAATACCTAGTAAGAAAATAACTAAGGAGGTAAAAGACTTGTACTCAGAAAACTCTAAGATGCTGATGAAGATGACAAAAACAGTCAAAAGCCATGCCATGTTCCTGGATTGGAAGAATTGATGTTGTTAAAATTACCACACTGCACAAGACGACCTAAAAAAATTCTACACAATCCCTATGAAAGCGCTAAAAGCATTTTTCACAGAACTAGAACGAATAATTCTAAAATTTGTATGGAGGAGTTCCTGATGTCACTCAGTGGGTTAAGAATCCAACTGCAGCAGCTTGAGAGCACAGGTTCGATCTCTGGTGGGCATTGCCACAGCTGCAGCACAGGTTGCAGTTGAGGCTTGGATTCAGTCCCTGGCCTGGGAACTTCTATATGCCATGCGTGCAGTCATAAATAATACAATAAAGCGAAATTCCTATGGAAACACAAGAGACCCAGAATATGCAAAATAATCTTAAGAAAGAGAAGAAGAAAAAAACCTCGCGCTATCATGCTTCCTGATTTCAAACTATACTGCAATGCTACAGTAATCAAAACAGCATGGTACTGGCACAAAAACAGACACATAGATCAATGGAACAGAATAGAGAGCCTAGAAATTAACTCATGCTTATACGGTCAATTAGTCTAAGACAAAAGAGACGAGAATATGCAATGCAACAAAAGCCTCTTCAATAAATGACATTGGGAAAAATTGGACAGCTACATGCAAAAGAATCAAACTGGCCTACTCTCTCATGCTACGTACAAAAATTAATTCCAAAACTCCTAGAAGAAAACATGGGCAGTAAGCTCTTTAACATTAATCTTGGCAATATTTTTTGATGTGTCTCCTCAGGCAAGGGAAACAAAAACAAAAACAAAAGCAAACCATATGTACCACATCAAACAAAAAGGCTTCTTCAATCAACTATACTTCAATAAAAAATAAAATTTAAAATAAAATTTTTATAAAATTAAATAAAAAACCTTTTTCATAGTGAAGGAAATTTCAACCAGAACAAAAAAGCCATCTACTAAATGGGAGATATATCTGAATAGGGGCTTAATACCCAAAATATACAAAGAACACATGCAAAAGCATCAAAAAAATTTTAAATGGGCAGAAGACATGAATGGACATTTTTCCAAAAAAGACATACAGACAGCCAAAAAGCATCACTAGACACTAGAAAAATGCAAATCAAAACCACAGTGAGATGCTACCTCAGACCTGTCAGAATGGCTGTTATCAAAAATGTAAGTGTCGATGAGGATGTGGAGAAAAGGGAACCCTCATGCACTGTTTGTGAACATGTAAATTGGTGCAGCCACTATGGCAAACAGTATGGAGATTCCTTAAAAAATTAAAAATTAAAAAAAAAAATTAAACTACCATATGATCCAGCAATTCCATTCCTGCGTATGTATTTGAAGAAAAAAAGAACCCATTAATTTGAAAAGTCATATTCATCCCTATGTTCATTGCAAAATTATTTACAATAGCCAAGATATTGGAGCAACCTAAGTATCCATCAATAGATGAGTGGATAAATACTAAGTAGTGTGTGTGTGTGTGTGTGTGTGTGTGTGTGTGTGTGTGTGTACATACACACATATACATATGAATATATATACATACACACATATACATATGATGGAATATTATTCAGCCATAAAAAAGAATAAAATATTGACATTTGTGACAACATGGGTCTACCTAGAGAGTAGTATACTCAGTAAAATAAGTCATATATAAAGACAAATACTGTATGATTTCACTTATATGTTAAATCTAAAAGCAAAACAAATTAATAAACACAACAAAACAGAAACAGAGTTATAGATACAGAGAACAAATAGATGATTTTCAAAGGGAATGAGAGTGAGGGTAGGAAGTAAATAGTTGAGTAAGGTTAAGAGGCACAAACTTCCAGTTACAGAATAAATGAGTCATGGTTATGAAATATACGTTGGGGCATACAGTCAATAACTATGTAACATATGGTGATATATTGTAACTAGACTTATCATTGTCATTATTTCTGGAATGTATGGAAATATAGAATCACTATGATGTATAGTAGGTCAATTATACTCCAAAAACAAACAATCATAGAAAAAGAGATCAGATTTGTAGTTACCAGAGCAGGTTGTGGGTGGAGGTAGGGGGTATTGGATGAAGGCAGTCAAAAGGTACAATTCCCAGTTATAAGATAAATGAGTACTAGAAATGTAATGTACAACATGATACATGCTGCTGTAGGTTATATGAAAATTGTTGAGAGTAAAATCATGAGTGTTCTCACCACAAGGGAAAATGTTATTTATTTTACCTTCTATTTAATAAATTTCATATCTACATGAAATGGTGGATGTTCACTAAACTTTTTGTGATAATCAGTTCCTGACAGAAGTAAGTTAAATCAGTATGTTGTACACAAACTTATACAGTGTAGTATGTCAATTAGACCTCAATAAAACTGGAAGAAAAAATGAAAAGAAAATCATAAAAAAAGATTATATGGAGAGGCAAAACACCTAGAATAGCCAAGACAATACTTCAGGAGAAGAGCGAAGGTGGAAGACAAAAAAACCTGACTTCAAGACTTACTATAAAGATACAATAATGAAGACAGTGTGGCATTGGTGAAAGAATAGGTGAAGAGATCAATGGAACAGAATAAACCCCAAAAATAAACCTCTATATGTGTCATCAACTGCTCTTTGATGAAGGAGGAGCAAAGGCAATACAATGGAGTAAAGAGGGTCTATTCAACAAATGGTACTGGTACAACTGGATATTCATAAGCAAAAAATAATAATAATCTGGACACAGACCTTACACTTGTCACAAAAATTGAATCAAAATGGATCATAGACCAGTTTTCCCATTGTGGCACAGTGGAAACAAATCCGACTAGGAACTATGAGGTTGTGGGTTCAATCCCTGGCCTTGCTCAGTGGGTTAAGTATCCGGTGTTGCCTTTAGCTCTGGTGCAGGTCACAGACACAGCTCAGATCTGGCATTGCTATGGCTGTGGTGTAAGCCAGCAGCTGTAGCTCTGATTAGACCCCTAGCCTGGGAACCTCCATATGCCGCAGGTGCAGCCCTAAAAAGAAAAAAAAAATGGATAATAGAGTAGTTGATCCTGGGTATGTCAAAGACTTTCTAGATAAGCCACATAATGTGTGACTAAGAAAGAAGTGAATCATAAACTGGACTTCATTAAAATTAAAATTCCTCTCCTGTGAAAGATACTATGAAGAGAATGAGAAGGCAAACCACAGAGTGGGAGAAAATATTTGCAAAAGATATCTGATAAAAGATTGCTATTCAAATATAAAAAGAATGCCTAAAACTCAATAATAAGAAAATGAACACCCCAACTAAAAAATAAACCAAATACCTTGAGAGATACCTTATCAAGAAAGATAGAAATGACACACAATCATATGAAAATATGCTCAATATGATACATCATTAGAAAATTGAAGATTAAAACAACATTGAGATAACACAACACACATATTAGAATGGCCAAAACCCAGAACACTGACAACACCAATACCTGGCGAGAATGTGCAGCAACAGATATTAATTTAATGCTGGTGGGAATGCAAAATGGTACAGCCACTGTAGAATACAGACTGCCAATTTCTTACAAAAATTAAACATAGTCTTAAATACCATGCAGTATTCATTCTCCAAATAAGTTCAAAATTATGTATAAAAAATCTGTACACTATAGCAGCTTTATTCATATTTGCCAAAACTTGGAAGCAACCAAGATATCCCTCAGTAGGTGAATGTATAAATAAACTGTGCTACATCCAGACTATGGAATATTATTATGTGATAAAAGAAATGAGCTACTGGAGTTCCATTGTGGCTCAGTGGGTTAAGGACCCAACATAGTCTCTGTGAGGATGCAAGTTTGATCCGTGGCCTCTCTCATTGGGTTAAGGATCCAGTGTTGCCACAAACTGTGGCATAGGTTGCAGGTGTGACTCAGATCCAGTATTACTGTGGCTGTGGAATAGGTGGCAGCTGCAGCTCTGATTCAGCCCCTAGCCTGGGAAATTCCATATGCCACAGGTGCAGCCATAAGAAGAAAGAAAGAAAGAAGGAAAGAAAGAAGGAAGGAAGGAAGGAAGGAAGGAAGGAAGAAAGAAAGAAAGAAAGAAAGAAAGAAAGAAAGAAAGAAAGAAAGAAAGAAAGAAAGAAAGAAAGAAAGAAAGAAAGAGAAAAGGCGAAGGAAGGAAAGAAAAGCAAGAAAAGAAAAGAGAAAAGAAGAAAAGATCTAGCAATTCATGAAAAGACATGGAGGAAAAAAGTGCATATAACTAATAAAAGAAACCAACCCAAAAAGGCTACATACTGCATGATTCCAACTATATGACATTCTAGGAAGGTCAAAAATATGGAAACAGTATATAGATCAGTGGTTGCTAGGGGTTACAGTGGAGGGACAGATAACAAGGCAGAGCACAGAGGATTTTGGGGGCAGTGAATATACTCCATATACTATCATAGTGGATACATGTCATTATACATCTGCCAAAACCCATAGAATGTACTACCCCAAGAGTAAACCCTAATCTAAACTTTGGGTAATGATGTGTCAATATAGGTTCATTGATTGTAACATATGTACCACTATGGTGTGGGATTTTGATAGTGGGGGAGGCTGTGTGTATGTGAAGATAAGGATATATGGAAAACCTGTATACTTCCCAGTAAATTTTGCAGTGCATCTAAAAACATTCTAAAAAGTAAAGCCTCAAAAAGAATAAGATACCACTCGGTTCTGATATTCTGACAATGGTGAGACTGTATGAGCTAGAGTGGAGTTTGGGAGGAGTTTATACAGAAAACCATGAGATCATATGGGGAAAAATTCCAGTGGTGAATGGAAGAGAATATATTTGGTCTCGAGAGTGTCTTAGGTATTTGGCCTGCCAGTCCTACTGGCATAGTAATGATCAATATAAAAATGCACTATTTGTGAATATGTTGTCATCCATAATACCTTTAATGCTATCACTCAGGGAAGGAAGCCCTGGAAAGAATATGGTAGAAGTGTGTGAAAGACTATGCCGATTGCCCATCCAACATCCATTTTCTCCCTTCTACCTTCCTAACAGATCCCAGATATTTTTCAGATATCCATACATTTCATAAATTTCATATGATAAACCACCACCTTCAGGCCAGGAAGTGAGCAATAATTGGTTTGAACCAATCACATAGACTTCACTCTCCTTGAAAATAATTGGCTTAGGCTTAAACATGTGATATAATTGTGGCCAATGAGGTGGAAGGGAAAGCCTGATAGAGGACTTCTGGTAGAATTTTTTCAAAGGAAATACAAAGAAAAAAATATTCTGTTCTTCCACAATGCATTACGGGGCCTAGAACAGTGACAGCCATTTTTGTTACAACGTGAGGGACAAACGCCAATATTCTGAGGATGGCAAAGCAAAAATATAAAAAGAACCTGGGTTGCTGATAATATGTTGAGTCTTTGAGGTTGAAGATATATTAGGTATTAGTACTCCCTAATTTTCCCTCTATTGATAAGGTTCTAACAGTCTAGAGACATCAAGTGTCTCTTAATCTTCTCCTATATTTGCCATCACTATATGAAAGGAAATATCTTAAAGTTCCAAGGATGTGTGAGGGCATGCAAGAGACACGATTTACTTATTCCATTCTTAGCTGGGGCTTCACAAGAATTTCCTGTAAAACACTCAGAACAGATGCTACTAGACTTCTCCTTCTCCTACCCCTTCCCCTAAAATTGATTCCTAAAGCCACTGGGGAGAGGAAGACAAAGTAGGATACAGTATTAGGGGTGGAGGTAAGGGGATCTGTGTTAGACCATAACAGATTGTAAATACTTGAGTAGTATGAAAAGGGTATCAATGCAATAGAGGGATATTTTGATATGTGGATATCAGAAACCAATCAGGACAGCAGGATGAAGAAGGCTTACACATAGGAGGAATACTGATGTCAGATGTGAGAGGCTAAGCAGCATGAGAACTTTCTTACGGAAAGACAGCCTAGTGTGAGGTATTGGAGCCTGAACAAGGTGATGAGCACGTTCACACATTGAGGGAAACACAATGTGGAGTCTCAGAGCCAAAGCATAGTAAGGAGAACATTCACACAGTGGAGTATCTCAGCACAGAGGATATATAAAGCAGTACAGGAAGGGCATTCATACAAGGGAGTGGCCTGGAGTGATGACTCAGGGCCCAAGTAGGGTGAGGAGGGTAGCCACACAAAAGGAGAAGCAGGCACGAGGTACCAGAGCCCTAATGGGATGAAGACAGCATACACATGGATTGGGATGAAGAACAGCCCAGCATGGAGAGTCAGAGCCTGAGTGGGGGTGAGAAAGGCATCCACATTGGGGTGCAGGAAATCCAAAAGGGTGACAAGGGCATGGATACCGAGGAACAACTAAGCACAATGCATTTGAACCTAGGCAGAGTGAGAAAGGCAACTTGAAATCAAGGGGTATCAAGGGGTGGGGTAGTATGGAGTGTAAGAGCCTAATTGGAGTTAGGAGATGTCCGTGTAAGTAGGAGATTATGCCTGGCATGGAATAAGCTGGGTAAGAAGGAGGGTACCACATGAAATGAGGCATGACCTGACATGGGAAATCATGCCTGAGCAAGGTGAAGAAGGCTTCATTAGAAAGATGTATCCCAGTATGGGATGTCAAGGCTTGAATATGGTATAGAAGACATTCCATGGAGGGGAAGCCCACTATATGGTGTCAATGTCTGAGCTATATAATGAGGGCATATATACAGTCAAAGAAATGGCAGCAGATATCTTTGATAAATAGAAACAAACATGGTAAACCTTATGATTGCCCCATATTACTGCTTTGAGAGAACCCAAGACATCCTGAAAGGGTCCCCTTCAAGCATTCACCAAAGTGCTGAATAGCATAGGCAAGGCCAAGGAAAGAACCATTTGAAATAATTAGAGGAAACAATATTGGCACTCACACAGGGCTTGGAATTTTGCCTGTTCCCACCAAGTAGATTAAAATTCAATATTCAAGGGGCATTGGATAGAGTACTCAGGAAAGTCTTACCTCAGTAATGGAGAAAAACCGGCTGTAGACCAAGCATTCTTCTGGATCCGCCTTAAAAATTATAAAGGAAAGACCTAAAATAATCAAACATTTTCTAAGGAACTTAACTACATTCCAGAAAAAAAATTTCAAGAAAAGGTACATGAATAGAAAAATATCAGGCATGCAACAAGGTAGAATTCACAATGTCTGGCATCTGATACAAGATTACCAGGAACGAAAAGAGGCAAAAAAAAAAAAAAGGCCCACAAACCACAATGAGAAGGATCAATCAATAAAACCAACCTAGAACTGGCACATATGTTACAATTATGAGAAAAGAACTTAAAATATTTATTATAACTACTCAATATGTTCAAAGAGTTATTATAGATATGGAAGATATGAAAAAACCCTATGTCAAACTTCTACAGATGAAAACTATAATGTCTAAAATGAAATATACACTAAATGAGATTCATGACAGATTAGATAATGCATAAGAAAAAGTCAGTGAACATGAAGATAGAGCAATAGAAGTTATACAAAATGAAGCACAAAGAGAAAAAAAGAATCCAAATATGAATAAGTAAAAAAGTATCAGTGAGCTGTGGGACTACTTCAAGCAATTTAATACATAGGTAAATGACATCCCCTAAGGAAAGGAAAGGGAAAAGCAGAAAAAAATCTGAAGAAATGATGGCTGAAAACTTCCAAACTTGATGAAAATTATAAATCCACATCTCGAAGAAGCTCAACAACCAAGCAAATGAAACATGAAGAAAACAGCAATAAGGCACATCATAATCTAGTTGCTCAAAATCAATGATAGAGAAAAGTCTTCAAAGCACCCACAGTAAAAAGACATGATACATACTGAGGGACAAAGATGAAGATGGCATCATATTTCTCTTCTGAAACAATGCAAGCAAGAAGAGAGTAGAGAAACATCTTTATATTGTTTAAAGAAAAAAAAATACCAACCTGGAGTTATATGACTGGAAAAATAACTATAATAAATGAAGTCATGGGAAGATGAAATAGATGTACTTTCCCTTACTCCTCCCAATAACTACAACTAAAAACCTTAGACATTATACATATACATGATAATCATAAGTCTCTGAAATGTGGAGAGAGGAAAGCATAACAGCTAAGGACCTTGAAATTCAACAAAAAACATTGGTGAGTTCCGAATCTTCTCTTTGTCTCGTATATCCTAGACCAGATACTGGGGGGAAAAGCAACTCAGAAAAACCAGTGGGCACCCCCAAAATCCCCCCAAAAAACCCACTCTCTCTAGCCAAATGGCCGGAAAAGGGGCAGCCTAGCAAGACCTAAAAAACAGAAAACTTTGAGACAATTTCAGCCAGTCACCAAGTCAACCAAGAAAAACTGTAGACTCAACCCTGACAGAAAGAACAACAGCAGAATCTTCACTCATATCATTTCCAGGCTATAAGAGTCATGCAAATATCTTCTGACAGGGTAGTGTCAAAGAAGGCTGAGTAGGAATCCTGGACTTATACCCCCCATGCGGCGGTAATGAAGCTCACTTATTTCTCCTCATGGGGGTAGTATCCAAGGAGGTGTAGTGAAGGAAAGACTTTTACCACTATTCAGTGGTGCTGAATCCATGGTGTCAGTGGAGGTCATGTAGGGAACCATTACAAAATGCCCTCCCACTCTCAACCAGGTCAGTATCATTGGAGGCCTAGTGAGGAGCTTGAACACCCACCCCTAAGTAGCAGTGAGGAGGAGCCCATCCTCACCAATAAGGTGTCAGTGGAGGCTAACTGAGGAGCCCAGACTTCCACTCCCACATGTAAATAACAATTCAGCATCCCTCTTCACCCACCTGAGTGATGCCAGAGTAGAATATAAATATATTTCAGAGTTTTATAACATAGTATTCAAAATTTCAAGGTTTCAATTGTAAGTTGTTCATTATTACAAGAATTAGATCGAAAACTTTGTGAAAAAGACAAGAGCCAATACTGAAAAGATACAGATATTAGAATTATCTGATAGAAATTTTATTTTTTAAATTTTTTATTAACCATTATTTACTTTTTATTAAAGTATAGTTAATTTACAACATGTCTTCAGTTTCAGTTGTACAGCAAAGTCACCCAATCACACACACTTCCCTGTGCTGTACAGTAGGACCCCATTACCAATCCATTCCAAACATTAACAGCTTGCATCCGCCAACTCCAAATTCCATGGGCATCCCACTCTTTCCCAAATCCACCCTGGCAACCACCAGGCTGCTCTCCGTGTCTGTGGTCTATTTCTGTTTTGTAGATAGGATCATCTGTGCCATATTTTAGGTTCCACATATAAGTGATATCGAATGGTATTTGTCCTTCTCTTTCTGACTTACTGCACTTAGTATGAGAGTATCTAGTTCAACCCGTGCTGCTGCAAATAGCACTATTTTGTCCTTTATATGGCTGAGTAGTATTCCATTGGATATATGTACCACATCTTCTTAATCCATTCATCTGTCAATGTTTCCATGTCTTGGATATAGTGAATAGTGCTGCAATGAACATATGGGTGCATGTATCTTTTTGAATGATTTTTTGTCCAGATATGTGCCCAGGAGTGGGGTTGCTGGATCATACTGTAACCCTGTATTTAGTTTTCTGAGGTACCTTCATACTGTTTTTCATAGTGGTTGTACCAATTTACATTCCCACCAACAGTGAAGGAGCATGCCCTTACCTCCAACCCTCTCCAGCATTTGTTATTTGTTGACTTGTTAATGATGGCCATTCTGACTGGTGTGAGGTGGTACATTAATGTAGTTTTGATTTGCATTTCTCTAATAATTAGTGATGTTGAGCATTTTTTTTTCATGTGCCTGCTGGCCATCTGTATGTCTTCTCTGGAGAAATGTCACATGTAGGTCTTCTGCCCATCTTTCAATTGGGTTTTTTGTTGTTGTTGTTGTTGTTGAGTTCTATGAGTTGTCTATGAATTTTGGAGATTCGTCCTTTGTCTGTTGCATTGTTTGCAAGGATTTTCTCTGATTCTGTGGGTTGTCTTTTCATTTTTTAAGGGTTTTCTTTGCTGCGCAAAAGCTTTTGAATTAATTAGGTCCCATTGGTTTATTTTTGTTTTTATTGACCTTATTCTAGGAGGTGGATTGGATCAAACAAGATAATGCTGTGATTTATGTCGAAGAGCGTTCTGCCTATATTTTCCTCTAGGAGTTTTATTGTATCTGCCCTTACATTTAGGTCTTTAATCCATTTTCAGTTTATTTTTCTGTATGGTGTTAGGAAGTGTTATAATTTCATTCTTTTGCATGCAGCTTTCCAGTTTTACCAGCACCACTTAGTGAAGAGGCTATCTTCCTTCCACTGTATGTTCTTGCCTCTTTTCTCATAGTTTACTTGACCCTACATGCTTGGGTTTATTTCTGGGCATTCTATCCTGTTCCATTGATTTATATTTCTGTTTTTGTGCCAGTACCATACTATTTTGATAACTGGAGGTTTGTAGTATTGTCTGAAGTCAGGGCGCATGATTCCTCCAATTCTGTTTTTCTTTTTCAATATTGCTATGGCTATTCTGGGCCTTTTGTATTTCCATACAAATTTTAAATATCCTATTCTAGTTCTGTGAAGAATGTCCTTGGTAATTTGATAGGAATTGCATTGAATCTGTAGATTGCCTTGGGTAGTAAAGTCATTTTGACAATATTGATTCTTCCAATCCAAGAGCATGGTATATCGTTCCATCTGTTTGTGTCATCTTTTATTTCTTTCATCAGTGTCTTACAGTTTTCAGAGCATAGGTCTTTTATCTCTTTAGGTAGGTTTATTCCTAGGTATTTTATTCTTTTTGATGTGATGGTAAATGGGATGGTGTCTCTGATTTCTCTCTCTCTCTCTTTTTCTCTCTCTCCTTCCTTCCTTCCTTCCTTCCTTCCTTCCTTCCTTTCTTTCTTTCTTTCTTTCTTTCTTTCTTTCTTTCTTTCTTTCTTTCTTTCTTTCTTTCTTTCCTTCTTTCCTTCTTTCCTTCTTTCCTTCTTTCCTTCTTTCTTTCTTTCCTTCTTTCCTTCTTTCTTTCTTTCTTTCTTTCTTTCTTTCTTTCTTTCTTTCTTTCTTTCTTTCTTTCTTTCTTTCTTTCTTTCTTTCTTTCGCTTTTTATGACCATATTCACAGCATATGGAAGTTCTCAGGCTAGAGGTAAAATCAGAGCTACAGCTTCTAGCTTACACCACAGCCACAGCCATGCAGGATCCAAGCTGTGTCTGTGACCTACAATACAGCTCACAACAATGCTGGATCCCCAACTCACTCAGTGAGGCCAGGAATTGAATCTGCTTCCTTATGGATACTAATTGGATTAGTTTCCACGGCACCACAAGGGGAACACTCTGATTTCTCTTTCTGATCTTTCGTTGTTAGTGTACAGAAATGCAATCAATTACCATGTATTAATTTTGTATCCTACAACTTTGCCAAATTCTTTGAAGAGGTCTAAGAATTTTCTGGTAGTGTATTTAGGATTTTCAAGGTATACATCTGCAAGGTATGACATCTGCAAACAGTGATAGTTTTACTTCTTTTCCAATTTGGATTCCTTTTATTTCTTTTTCTTCCCTGATTGCCATGGCTAGGACTTCCAAAACCATGTTGAAAAGTAGTGGTGAAAGTGGGCATCATTGTCTTGTTCTTGATCTTTGTGGAAATGTTTTCAGTTTTTCACCATTGAGAATGATGTCAGCTGTTCATTTGTCATATATGGCTTTTATGATGTTGAGGTAGATTCCTTCTATGTGCACTCTGGAGACTTTTTATCAGAACCAGAGTTGAATACTGTCAAAAGCTTTTTCTGCATCTACTGCGTTGATAATATAGTTTTTTTTTTCAGGTTTGTTGATGTAGTTTATCACAATGATTGATTTGAAGATATTGAAAATTCCTTGCACACCTGGGATAAATCCCACCTGATCATAGTGTATGATCCTTTAATATATATTTGTATTCTGTTTGCTAATACTTTGTTGGGGATTTTTGTATCTATGTTCATCAGTGCCATTGTCCTGTAATTTTCTTTGTGTGTGTGTGTGTGTGTGGTATCCTTTTATGGGTTTGGTAGCTGGGTGATTGTGGCCTCAGAGAATGAGCTTGGGTGTGTTCCTTCATCTGCCATTTTTTGGAAGAGTTCCAGAAGAATAGGTGTTAACTCTTCTGTGAATGTTTGATAGAATTTGTCTGTGTAGCCATCAGGTCCTGGAGTTTTGTTTTTTGGAATTTTTTAAATCACATTTTCTTTCTTTCTTTTTCTTTTTCTTTTTCTTTTCTTTTCCTTTTTTTTTTTTTTTTTTTTTTTGGTCTTTTGTCCTTTTAGGGTTGCACCCATAGCACATGGAGGTTCCCAGGCTAGGGTCTAATCAGAGCTGTTGTTGCCAGCCTATGCCACAGCCACAGCAATGCCAGATCCAAGCCACGTCTGTGACCTACACCACAGCTCATGGCAATGCCAGATCCTTAACCCACTGAGTGAGGCCAGGGATCGAACCTGCAACCGAATTGTTCCTAGTCGAATTCATTTCCACTGCACCATGACGGGAACTGCACATTTTCAATTTCAGTACTTGTGTATTCATATTTTCAATTTCTTCCTGGTCCAGTCTTGGTAGGCTGTACCTTTGTAAGAATCTGTCCATTTCTAGCAGTCTCATATGGTCCTTTGTCTTTCTGTGGAATCAGTTGTGATTTCTCCTTTTTCACTTCTAATTTTATTGATTTGAGCTTCTCCCTATTTTTCTTGATGAATCTGGTTAAAAGTTGATCAATTTTCTTGATCTTTTCAAAGAACCAACTTTTGGTTTCATCGATTGTCTCTATTGTTTTCTTTTTCTCTATTTCATTTGTTTCTGTTCTGATTTTTATGATTTCGTTCCTTCCTCTAACTTTGGGTTTCATTTATTCTTCTTTCTCTAGTGCTTTAGGTGTAAGGGTAGGGTTTTTTTTTTCTTTTGTCAATTTAGGGCCACAGCCACAGTGACACAGGATCTGAGCCGCATCTGCTACCTATACCACAGCTCAAGGTGATGCTGGATGATTAACCCACTGAGCAAAGCCAGGGATTGAACTCACATCCTCATGGATACTAGTCAGGTTTGTTAACCACTGAGCCATGATGGGAACTCCAAAGGTAAGTTTTTTATTTGAGCTTTTTCTTGTTTCCTGAGGTAAGATTGTACTGCTATAGACTTTCCTCTCAGAACTGCTTTTGCTGTTGTCCCATAGGTTTTGGGTTTTGTGTTTAATTGTCATTTGTCTCTAAGTGTCTTTTGATTTCTTCTTTGATTTCTTCAATGATCCATCGGTTGCTCAGTACCATATTATTTAGCTCCCAGAGTTTTTGTGGGGTTTGGGGGGGGGGTTTGCTGGTTTTTTTTCCTTATAGTTGATTTTTGTCCTATAGCCATTTGGTCATAGAAAATGAATGGGATAATTTCAACTTTTTAAAATTTGCCAAGGCTTCATCTTTGGGCCAAGATGTGAACTATCCTGGAGAATGTTCCATGTGCACTTTAGAAGAATGTATATTCTCCTGCTTTGCAATGGAATATTCTATAAATACCAGTTAAATATATCTTGTCTAGGGTGTCATTTAAGGCCTGGGTTTTTTGTCTGGATGATCTGCCCATTGATGTAATTGGGGTGTTAAAGTCCCTCTCTATTACTGTGGTTTTTTTTTTTATTTCTACTTTTATGGCTATCAGCAGTTGTCTTATATATTGAGTTGCCCTTAGGTGTATGTATAATATTTACAATTGTTATATCTTCTTCGTGGATAGATCCTTTGATCATTATGTAGAGTCCTTTTGGTCACTTGTGACTTTATTTTAAAATCTATTTTGACTGATATGAGTATTGCTACTCCTACGTTCCTTTGATTTTCATTTGCATGTAGTATTTTCTTCTATCCCCTCCCTTTCATTCTGCACGTTTTCTTAGGAGTGAAGTGGGTCTCTTGTAAACAGCATATATATGGGCCTTATTTTTGTATCCATTCAGCCAGTCTGTGAATTCAGTTGTAGCATTTAATCCATTTACATTCAGTGTCATTATGGATAAGTATGTCTTTATTGCCATTTTGTTAACTGTTTTGCATTTTTACTTTGGGTCTTTTTTTTCCCTTCTGCTTTTGTTGTCTTCTCTAACTATCTTTAGTGTTGTGTTTGGATTGCCTTTTCTTTTTTAAATGTGTGTGTGTCCTATGTTCTTTGGTTTTAGTTCCCATTAGACTTGGATAAAAACAACTATATGTGTACAGAAGTTTTTGGGTAGCAGTTCTCCTATTTTTATATGCATTTTCAATGTTCTGCATTTATTTTCTCATGTTTGCTAGTTTTGATATCATATTTGTCAATGGGTGATTTTTTTTACCTTTGTATTATCTTTGTCTTTACCAGAGAGTTTTCTCATTTGAAATTTTCTTGTTTATGATTGTGGCTTTTCCTTTTCTACTCAGAGAAGTTCCTTTAGTAATTGCTGTAGAGCTGGTTTGTAGGTGCCGAATTCTCTTAACTTTTGCTTGTCAGAAAAGCTTTTGATCTCTGTTGAATCTGAATGTGAGCTATAACTTGCTTGTTATAGTATTTGGGGTTCTAGAGTCTTCCCCTTCATCACCTTAAGTTTATATTGCCACTAACTTCTAGCTTGAAGATTTTCTGCTGAAAGATCAGCTTTTATTCTTATGGGGATTCCCTTTTATGTTATTTGGTGCTTTTCACTTGTGATTTTAATGTTTTTTCTTTGTTTTAATATTTGTCAGTTTTATTAGTATGTGTCTATGTTTCTCCTTGTGTTTATCCTGTATGGGATTTTCTGTGCTTCCTCAAATTGAGTGAGTGTTTCCCATATTGGGAAGTTTTTGTGTATATTAAGGAAGTTTTTCTTTGAATATTTTCTCCGGCACTTTCTCTCTTCTCCTTCTAGAATACCTATGATGTGAATGCTGTTACATTTATTATTATTTTTCTTTATTTCTTCTGTAGCAGTGATTTCCAGCACTCTGTCTTCCACCTTACTTATTCATTCTTCCGCCTCCATTGTCCTTCTATTGATTCCTTAAAGTGTATTTTTCATTTCAGATATTATGCTATCCATTTGCTTTGCTTGTTATTTAAGTCTTTTAGCTCTTTGTTAAACATTTCTTGTAACTTCTCTACCAGTGCCTCCATTTTTTTCCAAGATCTTGGGTCATCTTTACTGTCATCACTCTGAATTCTTTTTATGTAGAATACCTACTTCCTCTTCATTTAGGTGTTTTTGTGTGTTTTTGCCTTGTTCCTTTATTTGAAAACTATTCCTTTGTCATATCATAATGTCTAACTTTCTGTGTTTATTGTCCCCTCGATAGTTGGTATATAAATGCAGCAACTGATGCCTAGTCTTTGAGTTTTCAGTGGTGGTAGTATGTACCCAGAGTGCATGATGAGAGAATTTGTATTATGATACATTCCCTGCAACCAATTGGCTGTTAGAAATGGTGTCTGTGAGAGAGGTGGCAGTGTTTCATGGTTCACATGATTTCTTTTGTGGCATAGGGGTAGTACTGGCTCCTGCAACCCCTCCTGCGACCAGGTAGTTCTCAGGAGGATTTCCTGTAGTTGGCAATGTCAGCAGCTGTTCCTGAAGTCCACCTTCCCTTTGTCAGGGATGCTCTTAGGACTGCTCTCTGCAGCTGAGAGTGCAGGCATCTTTCTGTAATCACTACATTTGTCTCACTGGTCTAGAGAGAATTCCTATAGCCCCAAGAGTGGGGGCTGCTCCTTAACTGTTTTTAAAAGTCTCTCTCTATAGCTATAGGACATGCACCATTCCTTCAGTCCCTTCCCCTACCAGGCCAATGGCAGTTCTCCCTGTAGCTACTGCAGAGTAAAACATGCACCAGCGTGCCCCTCTCAGCTCCTTTGGCTAGCCACGCAGCATACACTGCTTTCATGTTCCCCTGAGCTTGATTGTTGGCAGGGATCACAGAGCTTGTGCTATTCCTGAGATCATTCCACTGACCCGCTGGGCCATTTGTGATTCCGAGGCAGTGTGTGTATTTCCAAATTCAATTTGCCTCTTCACTGGGCAGTTCATAGCTTTCTCTTCCACCACCACGCCTTCTGCAACCTACACCACAGTGCACAGCAACGCTGGATCCTTAACCCATTGAGTGAGGCCAGTGATCAAACCCATATCCTCATGGGTACTTGTTAGATTTGTAACCCACTGAGCCACAATGGGAACTCCCTATATATATTGCAACTCCATGGGTATGTTTTCTTTTTGAAGCAAAAATTTTAACACTATCTAACATCGCTCTCAATGTATATAGGGAAATATTTAAGGCAAGTATAGGATAAATGGAGGATGGTAAAAGGAGGTAATATTTCTTCACTTCACTCTGACTGGTAACATTATGGCACCACTAGACTGTGGTAAGTTGTGTATATATTATATAATACCTAAAGCAAACACTATAAAAGCTACACAAAGAGATATATTCAAAAACACTACAGATAAATTAAAATGGAATTATACAAAGTATTCAAGTAATTCACAATAAGGAAGAAGAAAGAAAAAATTATAGGCAGAGAACAAACAGAAAACAAAAATGAAAATGGCAGAATTAATCCTTAATATATCATTAAATATAAATGATCCAAATATACCAAATAAGTCTGAGATTGAAAAGTGGGCTAAGGGAGCTCCCACTGTGGCTCAGTGGGTTACAAATCTAACAAGTATCCAGGAGGATGTGGGTTTGATCTTGGCCTCACTCATCAGGTTAAGGGTCCAGCATTGCTGCGCACTGTGGTGTAGATTGCAGATGTGGCTTGGATCTGGCATTGCCGTGACTGGGTCATAAGTTGGCACTTGCAGCTCCAATTTGACCCCTAGCCTGGGAACTTCCATATTCCACAGGTGCCACACTAAAAGGTAAAAAAAAAAGCAAAAAGAAAATTGTGTTAAAAAATATGACTGATCCATATGTTGAATATAAGAAATTTATTCCAAACATAATGACATAGTATGTTGAAATCAAAAGGATGGGGAAAAGATACATCATTCAAATGTCAATAAAAAATCAGGAGTGGCTATATTAATATCTGTGATGGTTAATATTACCTGTCAATTTGGCTGGGCTATAATGTCCATGTTTATGTTCAAACACTATTCTAGGTGCTTCTGTTGTAGTGTTTTTGGATGAGAATAATATTTAATTCACTAGACTTTGAGTAATCAGATTGCCCTCCATAATGTGGGAAGGACTTATTCAACCAGTTGAAAGCCCAAATAGAACAAAAGACTGACTTCCACCAGGTAAGATAAAATTCTGCCAGCAGAGACCTTTGGATATTAACTGCAAAATCAGTTCTTTTCTGGATCTTCCTGATAGCAGATTTTGGACTTTCCAGCTTCTATAGTCATATGAGCCAATTCCTTAAAATAAACCTCTCTCTCATATATACACATCCAATTTGTTCTGCTTCTCTGATTAGTACAATATCAGATAAAATAGATTTCAGAGCAAAGAAAATTTACAGACACAGAGAGGGACATTATATAGTGATAAAAGAGATAGAAAAAAGAGATAGAAATCCTAAATGTGTATGCATTAAACAACAGTTTTCAAAATATGTGAAGCAAAAATTTATAGAACCTGAACAGAAAAACATACAAATTAATAATTATATCTGCAGAGACCATATATGCCTTGTTCAACAACAGAACAACTAGATGTAAAATCAGCATTAATCTACAATAACTAGATACCACCACCAAACAGAGTCTAATCATCATTTAGAGACCACTCCACTCAATAATACTAGAATACACATAATTTTCAAGTGCATAAATACCGTATCCTGGGCCATGAAACAAACCTCAACAAATTTAAAAGAACTGAAGTCATACAGAATATACTCTCTGACTACAATAAAATTAAATTGGAAGCAACAGAAAGATAACAGAAAAATCTCCAAACACTTGGAAACTAAACAACACACTTCTACCTAATCCATGAGTCCTGTGATCTTTATAAAGCATTTATAGATTTAATAGAAACCATCAGTGTATGATAAAGAATGCTGGGACTAGTGCCAGGAAGTAGCCAGTACCCCCCAAAGCTGGAAGAGAATATAAAGGAGTATGAACCTGGAAGAAAAGGTTACTCAATTAGGAGCTGTGATCTTAGGAATAAAAAACATTGGACATGTGGCATTGTACATGTCTGAGGATAAAGAGCCAAATAAATGAATAGCCAGATGTCATTTGTTTTCTACCATCGAATGTCCTATCCCATCATAAGCATTTATATCCCTCCACTCTCATATACGTACATGTATCAATCTCATATATGTATAGACTCTTATATCAAAACATCAGAATATCTGCAAACCAGAAATCTACAATTGATACACAAACAAAGAAAAATCAACTCAAATACAACACGAAAGATAGTCATAAAACCATAAGAGGAGAGAACAAGAGAAGAAGGGAATAAAAAAGAGCAACAAAAACAAATCCAAAGCAATGAATAAAATGGCAATAAGAACGTACATATCAATAATTACCTTAAGTGTGAATGGACTAAACGCCCCAACCAAAAGACATAGACTGGCTGAATGGATACAAAAGCAAGATCCATATATATGCTATCTTCAAAAGACCCACTTCACTTCTAGGGACACATACAAATTGAAAGTGAGAGGATGGAAGGAAATATTTCATGCAAACGGGGAGGAAAAGTAAGCTGGAGTAGCAATACTCATATCAGACAAAATAGACTTTAACATGAAGAATATTTTAAGGGACAAAGAAGGTCATAACATAATGAGCAAAGGATCAATCCAAGAAGAAGATATAGCAATTTTAAATATCTACGTACCCAACATAGGTTCACCACAATATATAAGGCAACTGCTAACAACCTTGAAAGGACAAATCAACAATAACACAATAATAATGGGGGACTTTAACACCCCATATACAGCAGTGGATAGATCATCCAGACAGAAAATGAAAAACACAGGCCCTGAATGATGCATTAAACCAGATGGACATAAGAGATATTTACCGGACATTCCATCCAAAAGCAACAGAATACACATTCTTCTCAAGTGCACATTTATAGGACATTCCATCCAAAAGCAACATAATACACATTCTTCTCAACTGCACATGGAACATTCTCTAAGATTCATCACATCCTGGGCTATAAGTCCAACCTTGGTAACTTTAAGAAAATTGAAATCATATCAAGCATCTTTTCCGAACACAACACTATACAACTATAAATCAACAACAAGAAAAAAACTGCAAAAAAACACAAATACATGCAGAATAAACAACATGGTACTAAACAACCAATGGATCAATGAAGAAACCAAAGGAGAAATTAAAAAATACCTAGAAGCAAATGACAACGAAGATACGACACTCCAAAACCTAAGGGATGCAGCAAAAGCTGTTCTAAGAGGAAAGTTTAAAGCAATACAAGCCCACCTCAGGAAACAAGAAAAAGCTCAAATAAACAAGCTAACTTTACATCTAAAGCAGCTCAAGAGAGAAGAACAGACAAGACCCAAAGTTAGTAGAAGGAAAGAAATCATAAAGATCAGAGCAGAAATCAATGAAATAGAAACAAAAAAACCATAGAAAAGATCAATGAAACAAAAAGCTGGTTCTTTGAAAAGATCAACAAAATTGATAAAACCATAGCCAGAGTTATCAAGTAAAAAAGAGAGAGAACTCAAATCAATAAAATTAGAAACGGAAAAGGGAAGTAACAATGGACAACACAGAAATACAAAGGATCACAAGAGACTACTATATGCAACTATATACCAATAAAATGGAAAACCCAGGATAAATGGACAAATACATAGAAAGGTACAATCTTCCAAGACTAAACCAAGATGAAATAGAAGAAATGAACAGACCAATCACAAGAACTGAAATTGAAACCGTGATTAAAAAACTTCCAACAAACAAAAGTCCAGGACCAGAGGGCTTCACAGCCGAATGCTATCAAGCATTTAGAGAAGAGCTAACACCTCTCATTCTGAAACTATTTCAAAAAATTGCAGAGGAAAGGATACCCCCAAACTCATTTTATGAGGCCACCATCACCCTGATACCAAAACCAGACAAAGATACCACAAAAAAAGAAAACTGCAGGCCAATTTCACTGATGAACATCAATGCAAAAATCCTCAACAAAATACTAGCAAACCACATCCAAGAGTACATTAAAAGGATTGTACATCATGATCAAGTGGGATTTATCCCAGGGATGCAATGTCCACAAATCCATCATTACAAACTGAAGAATAAAAACCATAGGATCTTCTCCATGGACACAGAAAAAGCCTTTGACAAAATCTAACACCCATTTCTGATAAAAACCCTTCTGAAAGTGGGCATAGAGGGAACCTACCTCAACATAATAAAGGCCATATATGACAAACCCACAACGAACATCATTCTCAATGGTGAAAATCTGAAAGAATTCCCAGTGAGATCAGGAACAAGACAAGGATGTCCAGTCTCGCCACTACTCTTCAACATCGTTTTGGAAGCCCTAGCCACAGCAATCAGAGAAGTAAGAGAGATTAAAGGAATCCAAATTGGAAAGGAAAAAGTAAAACTATCACTATTTGCACATGACATAATACTATACCTAGAGAATCCTAAAGACTCTACCAAAAAACTGTTAGAGCTCATCCATGAAATTGGCAAAGCCACAGGATACAAAACTAATACCCAGAAATTGATGGCGTTTCTATACACTAACAATGAAAGAGCAGAAAAAGAAATTAGGGAACCAATCCTGTTTACCATTGCATCCAAAAGGATGAAATACCTAGGAGTAAACCTACCTAAAGAGACAACAGACCTGTACTCTGAAAACTATAAGACACTGATGAAATAAGTCAAAGATGACACAAATAGATGGAAAAACGCACGATGCTCATGGATGGGAAGAGTTAATATTATCAAAATGACTATACTACCCAAGGCAATCTGGTATTTATAGAATATTCCATTGCAAAGCAGGAGAATATACATTCTTCTAAAGTGCACATGGAACATTCTCCAGGATAGTTCACATCTTGGCCCAAAGATGAAGCCTTGGCAAATTTTAAAAAGTTGAAATTATCCCATTCATTTTCTATGACCAAATGGCTATAGGACAAAAATCAACTATAAGGAAAAAAAACCAGCAAACCCCCCCCCCCAAACCCCACAAAAACTCTGGGAGCTAAATAATATGGTACTGAGCAACCGATGGATCATTGAAGAAATCAAAGAAGAAATCAAAAGACACTTAGAGACAAATGACAATTAAACACAAAACCCAAAACCTATGGGACAACAGCAAAAGCAGTTCTGAGAGGAAAGTCTATAGCAGTACAATCTTACCTCAGGAAACAAGAAAAAGCTCAAATAAAAAACTTACCTTTGGAGTTCCCATCATGGCTCAGTGGTTAACAAACCTGACTAGTATCCATGAGGATGTGAGTTCAATCCCTGGCTTTGCTCAGTGGGTTAATCATCCAGCATCACCTTGAGCTGTGGTGTAGGTAGCAGATGCGGCTCAGATCCTGTGTCACTGTGGCTGTGGCGTAGGGCAGCAGCTACAGCTCTGATTTGACCCCTAGCGTGGGAACCTCCATATGCTGTGGGTGTGGCCCTAAATTGACAAAAGAAAAAAAAAACCCTACCCTTACACCTAAAGCACTAGAGAAAGAAGAATAAATGAAACCCAAAGTTAGAGGAAGGAACGAAATCATAAAAATCAGAACAGAAACAAATGAAATAGAGAAAAAGAAAACAATAGAGACAATCGATGAAACCAAAAGTTGGTTCTTTGAAAAGATCAAGAAAATTGATCAACTTTTAACCAGATTCATCAAGAAAAATAGGGAGAAGCTCAAATCAATAAAATTAGAAGTGAAAAAGGAGAAATCACAACTGATTCCACAGAAAGACAAAGGACCATATGAGACTGCTAGAAATGGACAGATTCTTACAAAGGTACAGCCTACCAAGACTGGACCAGGAAGAAATTGAAAATATGAATACACAAGTACTGAAATTGAAAATGTGCAGTTCCCGTCATGGTGCAGTGGAAATGAATTCGACTAGGAACAATTCGGTTGCAGGTTCGATCCCTGGCCTCACTCAGTGGGTTAAGGATCTGGCATTGCCATGAGCTGTGGTGTAGGTCACAGACGTGGCTTGGATCTGGCATTGCTGTGGCTGTGGCATAGGCTGGCAACAACAGCTCTGATTAGACCCTAGCCTGGGAACCTCCATGTGCTATGGGTGCAACCCTAAAAGGACAAAAGACCAAAAAAAAAAAAAAAAAAAAAAAGGAAAAGAAAAGAAAAAGAAAAAGAAAAAGAAAGAAAGAAAATGTGATTTAAAAAATTCCAAAAAACAAAACTCCAGGACCTGATGGCTACACAGACAAATTCTATCAAACATTCACAGAAGAGTTAACACCTATTCTTCTGGAACTCTTCCAAAAAATGGCAGATGAAGGAACACACCCAAGCTCATTCTCTGAGGCCACAATCACCCAGCTACCAAACCCATAAAAGGATACCACACACACACACACACACAAAGAAAATTACAGGACAATGGCACTGATGAACATAGATACAAAAATCCCCAACAAAGTATTAGCAAACAGAATACAAATATATATTAAAGGATCATACACTATGATCAGGTGGGATTTATCCCAGGTGTGCAAGGAATTTTCAATATCTTCAAATCAATCATTGTGATAAACTACATCAACAAACCTGAAAAAAAAAAACTATATTATCAACGCAGTAGATGCAGAAAAAGCTTTTGACAGTATTCAACTCTGGTTCTGATAAAAAGTCTCCAGAGTGCACATAGAAGGAATCTACCTCAACATCATAAAAGCCATATATGACAAATGAACAGCTGACATCATTCTCAATGGTGAAAAACTGAAAACATTTCCACAAAGATCAAGAACAAGACAATGATGCCCACTTTCACCACTACTTTTCAACATGGTTTTGGAAGTCCTAGCCATGGCAATCAGGGAAGAAAAAGAAATAAAAGGAATCCAAATTGGAAAAGAAGTAAAACTATCACTGTTTGCAGATGTCATACCTTGCAGATGTATACCTTGAAAATCCTAAATACACTACCAGAAAATTCTTAGACCTCTTCAAAGAATTTGGCAAAGTTGTAGGATACAAAATTAATACATGGTAATTGATTGCATTTCTGTACACTAACAACGAAAGATCAGAAAGAGAAATCAGAGTGTTCCCCTTGTGGTGCCGTGGAAACTAATCCAATTAGTATCCATAAGGAAGCAGATTCAATTCCTGGCCTCACTGAGTGAGTTGGGGATCCAGCATTGTTGTGAGCTGTATTGTAGGTCACAGACACAGCTTGGATCCTGCATGGCTGTGGCTGTGGTGTAAGCTAGAAGCTGTAGCTCTGATTTTACCTCTAGCCTGAGAACTTCCATATGCTGTGAATATGGTCATAAAAAGCGAAAGAAAGAAAGAAAGAAAGAAAGAAAGAAAGAAGGAAAGAAGGAAAGAAGGAAAGAAGGAAAGAAGGAAAGAAAGAAAGAAAGAAAGAAAGAAAGAAAGAAAGAAAGAAAGAAAGAAAGAAAGAAAGAAAGGAAGGAAGGAAGGAAGGAAGGAAGGAAGGAAGGAGAGAGAGAAAAAGAGAGAGAGAGAGAAATCAGAGACACCATCCCATTTACCATCACATCAAAAAGAATAAAATACCTAGGAATAAACCTACCTAAAGAGATAAAAGACCTATGCTCTGAAAACTGTAAGACACTGATGAAAGAAATAAAAGATGACACAAACAGATGGAACGATATACCATGCTCTTGGATTGGAAGAATCAATATTGTCAAAATGACTTTACTACCCAAGGCAATCTACAGATTCAATGCAATTCCTATCAAATTACCAAGGACATTCTTCACAGAACTAGAATAGGATATTTAAAATTTGTATGGAAATACAAAAGGCCCAGAATAGCCATAGCAATATTGAAAAAGAAAAACAGAATTGGAGGAATCATGCGCCCTGACTTCAGACAATACTACAAACCTCCAGTTATCAAAATAGTATGGTACTGGCACAAAAACAGAAATATAAATCAATGGAACAGGATAGAATGCCCAGAAATAAACCCAAGCATGTAGGGTCAAGTAAACTATGAGAAAAGAGGCAAGAACATACAGTGGAAGGAAGATAGCCTCTTCACTAAGTGGTGCTGGTAAAACTGGAAAGCTGCATGCAAAAGAATGAAATTATAACACTTCCTAACACCATACAGAAAAATAAACTGAAAATGGATTAAAGACCTAAATGTAAGGGCAGATACAATAAAACTCCTAGAGGAAAATATAGGCAGAACGCTCTTCGACATAAATCACAGCATTATCTTGTTTGATCCAATCCACCTCCTAGAATAAGGTCAATAAAAACAAAAATAAACCAATGGGACCTAATTAATTCAAAAGCTTTTGCGCAGCAAAGAAAACCCTTAAAAAATGAAAAGACAACCCACAGAATCAGAGAAAATCCTTGCAAACAATGCAACAGACAAAGGACGAATCTCCAAAATTCATAGACAACTCATAGAACTCAACAACAACAACAACAACAAAAAACCCAATTGAAAGATGGGCAGAAGACCTACATGTGACATTTCTCCAGAGAAGACATACAGATGGCCAGCAGGCACATGAAAAAAAAATGCTCAACATCACTAATTATTAGAGAAATGCAAATCAAAACTACATTAATGTACCACCTCACACCAGTCAGAATGGCCATCATTAACAAGTCAACAAATAACAAATGCTGGAGAGGGTTGGAGGTAAGGGCATGCTCCTTCACTGTTGGTGGGAATGTAAATTGGTACAACCACTATGAAAAACAGTATGAAGGTACCTCAGAAAACTAAATACAGGGTTACAGTATGATCCAGCAACCCCACTCCTGGGCACATATCTGGACAAAAAATCATTCAAAAAGATACATGCACCCATATGTTCATTGCAGCACTATTCACTATATCCAAGACATGGAAACATTGACAGATGAATGGATTAAGAAGATGTGGTACATATATCCAATGGAATACTACTCAGCCATATAAAGGACAAAATAGTGCTATTTGCAGCAGCACGGGTTGAACTAGATACTCTCATACTAAGTGCAGTAAGTCAGAAAGAGAAGGACAAATACCATTCGATATCACTTATATGTGGAACCTAAAATATGGCACAGATGATCCTATCTACAAAACAGAAATAGACCACAGACACGGAGAGCAGCCTGGTGGTTGCCAGGGTGGATTTGGGAAAGAGTGGGATGCCCATGGAATTTGGAGTTGGCGGATGCAAGCTGTTAATGTTTGGAATGGATTGGTAATGGGGTCCTACTGTACAGCACAGGGAAGTGTGTGTGATTGGGTGACTTTGCTGTACAACTGAAACTGAAGACATGTTGTAAATTAACTATACTTTAATAAAAAGTAAATAATGGTTAATAAAAAATTTAAAAAATAAAATTTCTATCAGATAATTCTAATATCTGTATCTTTTCAGTATTGGCTCTTGTCTTTTTCACAAAGTTTTCGATCTAATTCTTGTAATAATGAACAACTTACAATTGAAACCTTGAAATTTTGAATACTATGTTATAAAACTCTGAAATATATTTATATTCTACTCTGGCATCACTCAGGTGGGTGAAGAGGGATGCTGAATTGTTATTTACATGTGGGAGTGGAAGTCTGGGCTCCTCAGTTAGCCTCCACTGACACCTTATTGGTGAGGATGGGCTCCTCCTCACTGCTACTTAGGGGTGGGTGTTCAAGCTCCTCACTAGGCCTCCAATGATACTGACCTGGTTGAGAGTGGGAGGGCATTTTGTAATGGTTCCCTACATGACCTCCACTGACACCATGGATTCAGCACCACTGAATAGTGGTAAAAGTCTTTCCTTCACTACACCTCCTTGGATACTACCCCCATGAGGAGAAATAAGTGAGCTTCATTACCGCCGCATGGGGGGTATAAGTCCAGGATTCCTACTCAGCCTTCTTTGACACTACCCTGTCAGAAGATATTTGCATGACTCTTATAGCCTGGAAATGATATGAGTGAAGATTCTGCTGTTGTTCTTTCTGTCAGGGTTGAGTCTACAGTTTTTCTTGGTTGACTTGGTGACTGGCTGAAATTGTCTCAAAGTTTTCTGTTTTTTAGGTCTTGCTAGGCTGCCCCTTTTCCGGCCATTTGGCTAGAGAGAGTGGGTTTTTTGGGGGGATTTTGGGGGTGCCCACTGGTTTTTCTGAGTTGCTTTTCCCCCCAGTATCTGGTCTAGGATATACGAGACAAAGAGAAGATTCGGAACTCACCAATGTTTTTTGTTGAATTTCAAGGTCCTTAGCTGTTATGCTTTCCTCTCTCCACATTTCAGAGACTTATGATTATCATGTATATGTATAATGTCTAAGGTTTTTAGTTGTAGTTATTGGGAGGAGTAAGGGAAAGTACATCTATTTCATCTTCCCATGACTTCATTTATTATAGTTATTTTTCCAGTCATATAACTCCAGGTTGGTATTTTTTTTTCTTTAAACAATATAAAGATGTTTCTCTACTCTCTTCTTGCTTGCATTGTTTCAGAAGAGAAATATGATGCCATCTTCATCTTTGTCCCTCAGTATGTATCATGTCTTTTTACTGTGGGTGCTTTGAAGACTTTTCTCTATCATTGATTTTGAGCAACTAGATTATGATGTGCCTTATTGCTGTTTTCTTCATGTTTCATTTGCTTGGTTGTTGAGCTTCTTCGAGATGTGGATTTATAATTTTCATCAAGTTTGGAAGTTTTCAGCCATCATTTCTTCAGATTTTTTTCTGCTTTTCCCTTTCCTTTCCTTAGGGGATGTCATTTACCTATGTATTAAATTGCTTGAAGTAGTCCCACAGCTCACTGATACTTTTTTACTTATTCATATTTGGATTCTTTTTTTCTCTTTGTGCTTCATTTTGTATAACTTCTATTGCTCTATCTTCATGTTCACTGACTTTTTCTTATGCATTATCTAATCTGTCATGAATCTCATTTAGTGTATATTTCATTTTAGACATTATAGTTTTCATCTGTAGAAGTTTGACATAGGGTTTTTTCATATCTTCCATATCTATAATAACTCTTTGAACATATTGAGTAGTTATAATAAATATTTTAAGTTCTTTTCTCATAATTGTAACATATGTGCCAGTTCTAGGTTGGTTTTATTGATTGATCCTTCTCATTGTGGTTTGTGGGCCTTTTTTTTTTTTTTTGCCTCTTTTCGTTCCTGGTAATCTTGTATCAGATGCCAGACATTGTGAATTCTACCTTGTTGCATGCCTGATATTTTTCTATTCATGTACCTTTTCTTGAAATTTTTTTTCTGGAATGTAGTTAAGTTCCTTAGAAAATGTTTGATTATTTTAGGTCTTTCCTTTATAATTTTTAAGGCGGATCCAGAAGAATGCTTGGTCTACAGCCGGTTTTTCTCCATTACTGAGGTAAGACTTTCCTGAGTACTCTATCCAATGCCCCTTGAATATTGAATTTTAATCTACTTGGTGGGAACAGGCAAAATTCCAAGCCCTGTGTGAGTGCCAATATTGTTTCCTCTAATTATTTCAAATGGTTCTTTCCTTGGCCTTGCCTATGCTATTCAGCACTTTGGTGAATGCTTGAAGGGGACCCTTTCAGGATGTCTTGGGTTCTCTCAAAGCAGTAATATGGGGCAATCATAAGGTTTACCATGTTTGTTTCTATTTATCAAAGATATCTGCTGCCATTTCTTTGACTGTATATATGCCCTCATTATATAGCTCAGACATTGACACCATATAGTGGGCTTCCCCTCCATGGAATGTCTTCTATACCATATTCAAGCCTTGACATCCCATACTGGGATACATCTTTCTAATGAAGCCTTCTTCACCTTGCTCAGGCATGATTTCCCATGTCAGGTCATGCCTCATTTCATGTGGTACCCTCCTTCTTACCCAGCTTATTCCATGCCAGGCATAATCTCCTACTTACACGGACATCTCCTAACTCCAATTAGGCTCTTACACTCCATACTACCCCACCCCTTGATACCCCTTGATTTCAAGTTGCCTTTCTCACTCTGCCTAGGTTCAAATGCATTGTGCTTAGTTGTTCCTCGGTATCCATGCCCTTGTCACCCTTTTGGATTTCCTGCACCCCAATGTGGATGCCTTTCTCACCCCCACTCAGGCTCTGACTCTCCATGCTGGGCTGTTCTTCATCCCAATCCATGTGTATGCTGTCTTCATCCCATTAGGGCTCTGGTACCTCGTGCCTGCTTCTCCTTTTGTGTGGCTACCCTCCTCACCCTACTTGGGCCCTGAGTCATCACTCCAGGCCACTCCCTTGTATGAATGCCCTTCCTGTACTGCTTTATATATCCTCTGTGCTGAGATACTCCACTGTGTGAATGTTCTCCTTACTATGCTTTGGCTCTGAGACTCCACATTGTGTTTCCCTCAATGTGTGAACGTGCTCATCACCTTGTTCAGGCTCCAATACCTCACACTAGGCTGTCTTTCCGTAAGAAAGTTCTCATGCTGCTTAGCCTCTCACATCTGACATCAGTATTCCTCCTATGTGTAAGCCTTCTTCATCCTGCTGTCCTGATTGGTTTCTGATATCCACATATCAAAATATCCCTCTATTGCATTGATACCCTTTTCATACTACTCAAGTATTTACAATCTGTTATGGTCTAACACAGATCCCCTTACCTCCACCCCTAATACTGTATCCTACTTTGTCTTCCTCTCCCCAGTGGCTTTAGGAATCAATTTTAGGGGAAGGGGTAGGAGAAGGAGAAGTCTAGTAGCATCTGTTCTGAGTGTTTTACAGGAAATTCTTGTGAAGCCCCAGCTAAGAATGGAATAAGTAAATCGTGTCTCTTGCATGCCCTCACACATCCTTGGAACTTTAAGATATTTCCTTTCATATAGTGATGGCAAATATAGGAGAAGATTAAGAGACACTTGATGTCTCTAGACTGTTAGAACCTTATCAATAGAGGGAAAATTAGGGAGTACTAATACCTAATATATCTTCAACCTCAAAGACTCAACATATTATCAGCAACCCAGGTTCTTTTTATATTTTTGCTTTGCCATCCTCAGAATATTGGCGTTTGTCCCTCACGTTGTAACAAAAATGGCTGTCACTGTTCTAGGCCCCGTAATGCATTGTGGAAGAACAGAATATTTTTTTCTTTGTATTTCCTTTGAAAAAATTCTACCAGAAGTCCTCTATCAGGCTTTCCCTTCCACCTCATTGGCCACAATTATATCACATGTTTAAGCCTAAGCCAATTATTTTCAAGGAGAGTGAAGTCTATGTGATTGGTTCAAACCAATTATTGCTCACTTCCTGGCCTGAAGGTGGTGGTTTATCATATGAAATTTATGAAATGTATGGATATCTGAAAAATATCTGGGATCTGTTAGGAAGGTAGAAGGGAGAAAATGGATGTTGGATGGGCAATCGGCATAGTCTTTCACACACTTCTACCATATTCTTTCCAGGGCTTCCTTCCCTGAGTGATAGCATTAAAGGTATTATGGATGACAACATATTCACAAATAGTGCATTTTTATATTGATCATTACTATGCCAGTAGGACTGGCAGGCCAAATACCTAAGACACTCTCGAGACCAAATATATTCTCTTCCATTCACCACTGGAATTTTTCCCCATATGATCTCATGGTTTTCTGTATAAACTCCTCCCAAACTCCACTCTAGCTCATACAGTCTCACCATTGTCAGAATATCAGAACCGAGTGGTATCTTATTCTTTTTGAGGCTTTACTTTTTAGAATGTTTTTAGATGCACTGCAAAATTTACTGGGAAGTATACAGGTTTTCCATATATCCTTATCTTCACATACACACAGCCTCCCCCACTATCAAAATCCCACACCATAGTGGTACATATGTTACAATCAATGAACCTATATTGACACATCATTACCCAAAGTTTAGATTAGGGTTTACTCTTGGGGTAGTACATTCTATGGGTTTTGGCAGATGTATAATGACATGTATCCACTATGATAGTATATGGAGTATATTCACTGCCCCCAAAATCCTCTGTGCTCTGCCTTGTTATCTGTCCCTCCACTGTAACCCCTAGCAACCACTGATCTATATACTGTTTCCATATTTTTGACCTTCCTAGAATGTCATATAGTTGGAATCATGCAGTATGTAGCCTTTTTGGGTTGGTTTCTTTTATTAGTTATATGCACTTTTTTCCTCCATGTCTTTTCATGAATTGCTAGATCTTTTCTTCTTTTCTCTTTTCTTTTCTTGCTTTTCTTTCCTTCCTTCGCCTTTTCTCTTTCTTTCTTTCTTTCTTTCTTTCTTTCTTTCTTTCTTTCTTTCTTTCTTTCTTTCTTTCTTTCTTTCTTTCTTTCTTCCTTCCTTCCTTCCTTCCTTCCTTCCTTCTTTCTTTCCTTCTTTCTTTCTTTCTTCTTATGGCTGCACCTGTGGCATATGGAATTTCCCAGGCTAGGGGCTGAATCAGAGCTGCAGCTGCCACCTATTCCACAGCCACAGTAATACTGGATCTGAGTCACACCTGCAACCTATGCCACAGTTTGTGGCAACACTGGATCCTTAACCCAATGAGAGAGGCCACGGATCAAACTTGCATCCTCACAGAGACTATGTTGGGTCCTTAACCCACTGAGCCACAATGGAACTCCAGTAGCTCATTTCTTTTATCACATAATAATATTCCATAGTCTGGATGTAGCACAGTTTATTTATACATTCACCTACTGAGGGATATCTTGGTTGCTTCCAAGTTTTGGCAAATATGAATAAAGCTGCTATAGTGTACAGATTTTTTATACATAATTTTGAACTTATTTGGAGAATGAATACTGCATGGTATTTAAGACTATGTTTAATTTTTGTAAGAAATTGGCAGTCTGTATTCTACAGTGGCTGTACCATTTTGCATTCCCACCAGCATTAAATTAATATCTGTTGCTGCACATTCTCGCCAGGTATTGGTGTTGTCAGTGTTCTGGGTTTTGGCCATTCTAATATGTGTGTTGTGTTATCTCAATGTTGTTTTAATCTTCAATTTTCTAATGATGTATCATATTGAGCATATTTTCATATGATTGTGTGTCATTTCTATCTTTCTTGATAAGGTATCTCTCAAGGTATTTGGTTTATTTTTTAGTTGGGGTGTTCATTTTCTTATTATTGAGTTTTAGGCATTCTTTTTATATTTGAATAGCAATCTTTTATCAGATATCTTTTGCAAATATTTTCTCCCACTCTGTGGTTTGCCTTCTCATTCTCTTCATAGTATCTTTCACAGGAGAGGAATTTTAATTTTAATGAAGTCCAGTTTATGATTCACTTCTTTCTTAGTCACACATTATGTGGCTTATCTAGAAAGTCTTTGACATACCCAGGATCAACTACTCTATTATCCATTTTTTTTTTCTTTTTAGGGCTGCACCTGCGGCATATGGAGGTTCCCAGGCTAGGGGTCTAATCAGAGCTACAGCTGCTGGCTTACACCACAGCCATAGCAATGCCAGATCTGAGCTGTGTCTGTGACCTGCACCAGAGCTAAAGGCAACACCGGATACTTAACCCACTGAGCAAGGCCAGGGATTGAACCCACAACCTCATAGTTCCTAGTCGGATTTGTTTCCACTGTGCCACAATGGGAAAACTGGTCTATGATCCATTTTGATTCAATTTTTGTGACAAGTGTAAGGTCTGTGTCCAGATTATTATTATTTTTTGCTTATGAATATCCAGTTGTACCAGTACCATTTGTTGAATAGACCCTCTTTACTCCATTGTATTGCCTTTGCTCCTCCTTCATCAAAGAGCAGTTGATGACACATATAGAGGTTTATTTTTGGGGTTTATTCTGTTCCATTGATCTCTTCACCTATTCTTTCACCAATGCCACACTGTCTTCATTATTGTATCTTTATAGTAAGTCTTGAAGTCAGGTTTTTTTTGTCTTCCACCTTCGCTCTTCTCCTGAAGTATTGTCTTGGCTATTCTAGGTGTTTTGCCTCTCCATATAATCTTTTTTTATGATTTTCTTTTCATTTTTTCTTCCAGTTTTATTGAGGTCTAATTGACATACTACACTGTATAAGTTTGTGTACAACATACTGATTTAACTTACTTCTGTCAGGAACTGATTATCACAAAAAGTTTAGTGAACATCCACCATTTCATGTAGATATGAAATTTATTAAATAGAAGGTAAAATAAATAACATTTTCCCTTGTGGTGAGAACACTCATGATTTTACTCTCAACAATTTTCATATAACCTACAGCAGCATGTATCATGTTGTACATTACATTTCTAGTACTCATTTATCTTATAACTGGGAATTGTACCTTTTGACTGCCTTCATCCAATACCCCCTACCTCCACCCACAACCTGCTCTGGTAACTACAAATCTGATCTCTTTTTCTATGATTGTTTGTTTTTGGAGTATAATTGACCTACTATACATCATAGTGATTCTATATTTCCATACATTCCAGAAATAATGACAATGATAAGTCTAGTTACAATATATCACCATATGTTACATAGTTATTGACTGTATGCCCCAACGTATATTTCATAACCATGACTCATTTATTCTGTAACTGGAAGTTTGTGCCTCTTAACCTTACTCAACTATTTACTTCCTACCCTCACTCTCATTCCCTTTGAAAATCATCTATTTGTTCTCTGTATCTATAACTCTGTTTCTGTTTTGTTGTGTTTATTAATTTGTTTTGCTTTTAGATTTAACATATAAGTGAAATCATACAGTATTTGTCTTTATATATGACTTATTTTACTGAGTATACTACTCTCTAGGTAGACCCATGTTGTCACAAATGTCAATATTTTATTCTTTTTTTATGGCTGAATAATATTCCATCATATGTATATGTGTGTATGTATATATATTCATATGTATATGTGTGTATGTACACACACACACACACACACACACACACACACACACACTACTTAGTATTTATCCACTCATCTATTGATGGATACTTAGGTTGCTCCAATATCTTGGCTATTGTAAATAATTTTGCAATGAACATAGGGATGAATATGACTTTTCAAATTAATGGGTTCTTTTTTTCTTCAAATACATACGCAGGAATGGAATTGCTGGATCATATGGTAGTTTAATTTTTTTTTTTAATTTTTAATTTTTTAAGGAATCTCCATACTGTTTGCCATAGTGGCTGCACCAATTTACATGTTCACAAACAGTGCATGAGGGTTCCCTTTTCTCCACATCCTCATCGACACTTACATTTTTGATAACAGCCATTCTGACAGGTCTGAGGTAGCATCTCACTGTGGTTTTGATTTGCATTTTTCTAGTGTCTAGTGATGCTTTTTGGCTGTCTGTATGTCTTTTTTGGAAAAATGTCCATTCATGTCTTCTGCCCATTTAAAATTTTTTTGATGCTTTTGCATGTGTTCTTTGTATATTTTGGGTATTAAGCCCCTATTCAGATATATCTCCCATTTAGTAGATGGCTTTTTTGTTCTGGTTGAAATTTCCTTCACTATGAAAAAGGTTTTTTATTTAATTTTATAAAAATTTTATTTTAAATTTTATTTTTTATTGAAGTATAGTTGATTGAAGAAGCCTTTTTGTTTGATGTGGTACATATGGTTTGCTTTTGTTTTTGTTTTTGTTTCCCTTGCCTGAGGAGACACATCAAAAAATATTGCCAAGATTAATGTTAAAGAGCTTACTGCCCATGTTTTCTTCTAGGAGTTTTGGAATTAATTTTTGTACGTAGCATGAGAGAGTAGGCCAGTTTGATTCTTTTGCATGTAGCTGTCCAATTTTTCCCAATGTCATTTATTGAAGAGGCTTTTGTTGCATTGCATATTCTCGTCTCTTTTGTCTTAGACTAATTGACCGTATAAGCATGAGTTAATTTCTAGGCTCTCTATTCTGTTCCATTGATCTATGTGTCTGTTTTTGTGCCAGTACCATGCTGTTTTGATTACTGTAGCATTGCAGTATAGTTTGAAATCAGGAAGCATGATAGCGCGAGGTTTTTTTCTTCTTCTCTTTCTTAAGATTATTTTGCATATTCTGGGTCTCTTGTGTTTCCATAGGAATTTCGCTTTATTGTATTATTTATGACTGCACGCATGGCATATAGAAGTTCCCAGGCCAGGGACTGAATCCAAGCCTCAACTGCAACCTGTGCTGCAGCTGTGGCAATGCCCACCAGAGATCGAACCTGTGCTCTCAAGCTGCTGCAGTTGGATTCTTAACCCACTGAGTGACATCAGGAACTCCTCCATACAAATTTTAGAATTATTCGTTCTAGTTCTGTGAAAAATGCTTTTAGCGCTTTCATAGGGATTGTGTAGAATTTTTTTAGGTCGTCTTGTGCAGTGTGGTAATTTTAACAACATCAATTCTTCCAATCCAGGAACATGGCATGGCTTTTGACTGTTTTTGTCATCTTCATCAGCATCTTAGAGTTTTCTGAGTACAAGTCTTTTACCTCCTTAGTTATTTTCTTACTAGGTATTTTATTCTTTTCGATGTGATTGTAAATGGGATTGTTTTCTTAATTCTTCTTTTTTTCTGATACTTTGTTGCTAGTGTATAAAAACTAAATAGATTTCTGGGTTAATTTCGTATCCACTAACTTAAATTTACTGAATTAATTAATAAGGTCTAGTAAGGTTTTCTTTGTAGCGTCTTTAGAATTTTCCATTTACAGTATCATGTCATCTGCAAACAATGACAGTTTTACTTCTTTCTTTCCAATTTGGATGTCCTTTATTTATTCCCTTTTGGGGGAGGTTCTGATCCTGGACTTTTTGTTTGTTGGGAGTCATTTTATTACTGATTCAATTTCATTACTAGTAATTGATCTGTTCATATTTCCTAGTTCTTCCTGGTTGAATCTTGGGAGATCATATATTCCTAGGAATTTGTCCCTTTTATTTTATTTTATTGTTTTCTATTTTATCGTTGTATAATTTTTCATAGTAATCTTTTTTTTTGTATTTCTGTGGTGTTGGTTGTATCTTCTCCTTTTTTATTTCTGACTTTATTAATTTTGTCCCTCATTTTTCTTGATAAGTCTGTTTAAATGTTTATCAACTTTGTTTATCATTTCAAAAAGTCAGCTCCTAGTTTCATTCATCTTTTGTATTGTTTTTTATTCTTTCAATTGTTTCTGCTCTGATCTTTATGATTTCTTTCCTTCTACAAATTTGGATTTTGTTCATTCTTCTTTTTCTAGTAAATTTAGGTTTAATATTAAGTTGTTTATTTGAGATTTTTCTTGTTTCCAAGGTACAGTTTTATCATTATGAACTTCCCTTTTAGAACTACTTTTGCTGCATTCCATAGATTTTGGATTATTGTGTTTTCATTTGATGTGTCTCCAGATTTTTTTTGAATTCCTCTTTAGTTTTTTAGAGGTCTATTGATCATTCAGTAGCATATTGTTTAGCCTTCATGTGTCTGTATTTTTGTAGTTTTTTCTTGTATTTAATTTCTAGTCCATACCAGAGTGGTCAGAAAAGATGCTTGATATGATATCAATTTTCTTAAATTTACTGACACTCGTTTTGTGACCTAGCATGTGATCTATCCTGGAGAATGTCCCATGTGCACTTGGAAAGAATGTGTATTCTGCTGATTTTGGATAGAATGTTCTACATATACCTAAGTTCATTCTGTCTAATGTGTCTTTTAAGGCCAGGGTTTCCTTATTGATTTTCTGTCTGGAGGATTTACCCATTGAGTTAAGTTAAATTCTCCTAGTATTATTGCCAATTACTGTCAGTTTCTCCCTTTTATGTCTGTTAATCTGTGCTTTATCTATTTAGGTGCTCTTATGTTGGGTGCATTATATATTTATAGCTGCTATATCTTCTTTTATTAATCCTTTAATTATTATATAATATTCTTCTTTGTCTCTTGATAAAGTCTTTGTTTTAAAGTCTATTTCATCTAACATAATTATTGCTACCCCTGCTGTCTATTTCCTTTTGCAGTAGAATATCTTTTTCCATTTACCTTTAAAGTAATTTTTTTGTAGGTGTGTACTTACTGCAATTTTGCTAGCTGTTTCAGGTTTTGTTTGTAGTCTTTCGTTTGTTTGTTTCACCTGCTTTTGCTCTGTTCCCTTGTAATTTGATGACTATCCTTAGTGTTATGTTTGGGTTCCTTTTCCTTTTTTAGTGATTACTATAGATTTATGATGTGCATACATAGATATATGATGCCCATATAGCAAACTATATATATTTGTGATTATTTTAAATGGCTGATATCTCAAGTTCAAATGCATTTTCACAATCTTGCATTTTTATCCCCTTCCCCATGTTTATTGCTTTGACATCTTATTTCATGTTTTGTTTTTTCTGTGTATCCCTTAGCTGCTTATTATGGATATAGATGGTTTTAATCCTTTGTCTCTTAACTTCCCCACTAGCTTTATACATAATTGATTTACTACCTGCATTTTATTTTTGCCTTTGCCAATAAGTTTTTTCCTTTCCTAATTTTTACATTTCTAGTTCTGGCCTTTTCTTTTTCACTAGAGAAGTCCTTCTAACGTTTCTTGTGAAGTTGGTTTGGTAGTCCTTAACTCTCTTAGATTTTGCTTGTCTGTAAAACTTTTGATCTCTCTATCAAATCTAATGAAAGCTTTGCTGGGTAGAGTATTCTTGGTTGTAGGTTTTCCCCCTTTCATCACTTAAAATATATTGTGCCACTTCCTTATGGTCTGAAGATTTTCTGCTCAAAAGTTGGCCTATAGCCTTATGGGAGTTCCCTTGCATGTAACTTGTTGCTTTTCCCTTACTCCATTTAATATCCTCTCTTTATCTTTGATTTTTGCCATTTTAATTACAATGTGTCATTGTATGGTCCCCTTTGTGTTGATCTTGTTTGGAACTCTCGGTGCTTTCTGGACCTGGATATCTGTTTCCTTTCTCAGGCCTAGGGAAATTTACCATTATTACATCTTCAAATATGTTCTCAGACACTTTCTCTTTCCTTTTCCTCAAGGCCCCTATAATGTGAATGTTCTAACACTTGATATAGTTCCAGTGGTATTTTAAATTAACCTTTTTTTATTCTTTTCTTTCCATTCAGTATCAGTAGTTTCTACTACTCTGCTTTCCACCTTGATGACCTCTTTATCTGTATCATCTAATATACTGTTGATTCCTTCTGGTGTATTTTTTAAAACTTCAGTTATTGTATTCTTCATTACATTTTGGCTCTTTATTTTTCTCTGTTAAAAATTTGTAACTTCTCACTTTGTTCATCCAATCTTCTCCTTGGTTTTTTGATCAACTTTATAATGATTACCTTGAATTTTTTATTTGGTGGAATGCTGCTATCCATTTAAGTCTTCTTTTGGGGTTTTATTTTGTTCCTTTATTTGGAACTTGACAGGGCACCTCTTACATGACTACAGGTGTTGGGGAAAACATCCTCAGTCATCTCTGACTACAGAAGTGGGCATAACCTGCCACCACGAGGGGTCCGTGAAGAAGCACTACATGCAGCCCCAATCACCTCAGATGTCAGCACAGAAGAGGGCATTGCAACTGAGAATCACTCACTGTTGCTCTCAATAGCCTTGGAGGGAGCACACCCTGACTCTGCTATTGCCAAATGCCTAAACATGCCTGAAGGTCACTGCCACATCCCAGGGCCTTGCAACAGGGAGAAACCCGTGCCACCTTCCTGTGGGTCCTTGACACTGTCAACGGCCCCACAACCAGGCACTGACTACTAGCCCTACACATTGCCTCCTCTGTGGAAGCACAAGCAGCACCCTATCAAGAGATAACAGTCTGCACCCACTGAGGAAAGAGACAGCAAGCATCCAAAACCAAAGAAGCCCTCCTGACAAAAATAAATATTAAGCCCTCACAAATTACCCAGTGGTGCTCTCACATATAAATAGCATCCTGAGACTATATTTGTTGTTTTCCCTCAACTCACAGTATAAGAAAAATATAAGCAGAATTAAGAAGCTCAGAAACCACTCCCTGTTTAAAGGACATGTGTAGTCCTCTGAAGGAGAAAAGAATAAAACAGACTTTTGCAGTCTAACAGACACCAAGTTCAAAAAGGAGATAGTGAAAATTAAGAGGAATTAAGAGCAGACGTTAACAGTAAAGAAAATAAATTTAGAAAGGAAATAGAAAATATAAGGAGGAGCAAAGAAAAACTAGAAAATTCATTTTCAGAGATTCAAGGTGAGTTAAAGGCACTGAAGAAGAGAATGAATAAAGCAGAGGAATGAATTAGTGACTTGGGAGATAGAATAACTGAAATCAGGCATTCCCATAGTTGCTCAGTGGTAACAAACACAACTAGAATCCATGAGGACATGGGTTTGATCCCTGGCCTTGCTCAGTGGGGTTAAGGATCCAGAAATGCTGTGAACTGTGGTGTAGGTCATAGAAGCAGCCTGAATCTGGCTTTGCTGTGTCTGTGGCATAGGCCATCTGCTACAGCTCCATTTCAACCCCTTGCCTGGGAACGTCCGTATGCCATGGATTTGCCCTAAACACACACACACACACACACACACACACACACACACACACACACACGAATAATGGAAATCACTCAATCAGGACAGAAGACAGAACCAAATGAAAAAAACATGAGAGTAATACAAGAGATCTATGGGATAATCTATATCTATAAAGTAGGCCAATCTATGCATATTAAGGATTCCAGAAGGAGAAGGAAAAGAAAAGAGAATCGAAAAATATATTTGAAGAAATTATGTCTGAAAACTTTCCAAATCAAGAGGAAACAGATATCAAGACACAGGAAGCACAGAGGAGCCACCCCCAAAAATTGAACCCAAAGAGTTCACACCAAGACATATTATAATAAAAATGGCAAAAGTTTAACATGAGAGGATTCTAAAGGCAGAAAGAGAAAAACAAAGAGTTAATTATAAGGGAACCCCCATGAGGCTATCAGTTGATTTCTCTGCAGAAAAAGCAGGCCAGAAGAGAGTGGTAAGATACTTTTAAAGTTCTAAAAGGGAAAAATCTGCAACCTGGAATACTCTACCCAGAAAGAATATCATTTAGAATAGGAGAAACAAAGGATTTCTCCAACAAACAAAAAACTAAAATACTACAGCAATACTAAACCAATTCTAAAAGAAATACTGAAAAGGCTCTAAATAAAAAAGAAGAAGAAATATGATGGAGGAAATTGCAATTGGAAAGCGATCACTTAAGCCAGTTTACTGATCAAAAAGAAAAAAAAAACCTATAGCAAAAGTAACGATAAACATAAGGAACAGCAAAAGGATAAACATGAAGATGATAAAAAAGGACATGAAGGAGTTCCCGTTGTGGTTCAATGGTTATCGAATCCGACTAGGAACCATGAGGTTGTGGGTTCGAGCCCTGGCCTTGCTCAGTGGGTTAAGGAAAAGTTAGAAAAGTTAGACTTTTCAGGACATTACATTAGACATTTTCAGGACATTACATCCAAAAAAATAGAATATACTTTCTTCTCAAGTGCACATGGAACATTCTCAAGGATTGACCACATACTGGGCCATAAAAATAACCTCAACAAATTTAAGACTATTGAAATTATTTCAAGTATCTTCTCTGACCACAATGGCATGAAACTCGAAGTCAACCGCAGGAAAAGAAATGAGAAAACACCATCTACATGGAGACTAAGCAACAAGCTACCAAAAAAACAAACAAACAAACAAACAAAACCCCAAAAAAACCCAAAAAAACAATGGGTCAGTGAGGAAATCAAGAAGGAAATGAAATACCTCAAGACACGTGATAATGAAAACACGACCATTCAAAACTGATGGGGATGCTACAAAAACAGTTTTTAGAGGGAATTTCACGGTAATACTGGCCTTCTTAAAAAAAAAGAAGAAAAATCGCAAATTAACAACTCAACCCAATACCTAAAATAATTAGAAAACCTAAAGCCAGCAGGAAAGGAAGATTAGGAAGGAAGGAAATAATGAAGATTACAGAAAAAATCAATGAAATAGATGCAAAAAATCAAAAAACAAAAAAAATCAATAAAACCAAGAGCTGCTTCTTTGAAAGGGTAACAAAATTGACAAAACTCTGGCCAGACTCATCAAGCAAAGGAGAGAAAGAACTGAACTAAACAAAATAAGAAATGAAAAAGGAGAAATTGCAGTGGATACTGCAGAAATAAAAAAAAAAAACAAAAGAGCACACTATGAACAATTAATATGCCAACAAATTTGACAACCTTCAAGAAATGGACAACTTTCTATAGACCTACAGGTGGCAAAACCGAATCAAGAAGAATTAGCTCAACTGAACAGACTGATCACTAGAAATGAAATTGAATATGTAATAAAAAATAAACAGTCCCTGAAAAATAAAGTACAGGACCAGTTGGCTTCACAGGAAAATGCTACCACATGTAGTAAAGAATAACTAATACCCATCCTTCTTAAATTTTCCAAAAAGTTGAAGTAGAAGGAACACTCCAAAGACATTCTATGATGCCACCATCACCCTAATTCCAAAACCAGACAAAGATACTATCAAAAAAGAAAATCATAGGCCAATATCCTTGATGAAAATAGATGCAAAAATTGTCAACAAAATTTTAGCCATCTGAATCCAGCAATATTCAAAAATCATCACACACCACGGCCAAATGGGATTCATCCCAAGTTCATAAGGATGGTTCAACATAAGTGAATCAATCAACATCATACACCACATAAACAAAAGAAAAGTCAAAACCACGTGATCATCTCAATAGATGCAGAAAAAGCATTTGACAAAGTCCAACATCCATTCACGATAAACACTCTTACCAAAGTGGGTATAGAGGGAGCATACCTTAACATAATAAAAGCCATTTATGACAAACCCATAGCAAATATAGTACTCAATGGAGAAAAGCTGAAAGCCTTCCCACTAAAATCTGGAACAAGACAAGGAGGCCAACTCCCAACATTTTTATTCAACATAGTATTGAAATCCTAGCCACTGCAATCAGACAAATGAAAGAAATAAAAGGTATCCAAATTGGAAGAGAAGAGGTAAAATTGTCACTCTTTACAGATGACATGATACTATATATAGAAAACCCTAAGGACTCCACACAAATCTACTTGAACTGATCAATGAAATCAGCAAAGTAGCAGGATACAAGATTATCACTCAGAAATGGAGCCATGTCTTGGGATTTCTGGCTACAGGGACCAAGTGTTCCTAGAGCTGGTGTCGGTCAACTGGTGGGTGTGGCAAACTGGCTGCAGTGTCAGAGGTGTCCCAAATCTGGTGTTGTCCTGCCAGGGAGTGGGGCTAATTTTGGGGATGGCTGGCTACAGGATGATGGTGTCCCAGAGATTGCATTGACCTGCTAGTATGTGGGCTGGGTCCTGAAAAAGCAGAGTGTAGGAGTTTATGGTTCTGGCACTTGTGTCTGATAGTGACAATATTGAGTTTTTCTATCCATGATAGACATTTTTCCATGTATTTAGTTTTTATTTGTTTTCTTTCACCAATGTTTTATAGGTTTCCTCAAACAGATCATGTATACATTTTGCTAGATTTTTATGCCCAAATATTTCATTCTTTTGAGTGTTAATATAAATGATATTGTGTTTTTAATTTCAAATTCCACTTGTTCATTGCTAATATATAGGAAAGCAATTGACATTTGTATATTAATGTTGTACTATGGATGGAATTGTGTCCTTCACCACCCAAATTCATATGTGGAAACCCTAAACCTCCAATGTGACTATATTGGAGAAAGGGAAATTAATGAGGTGATTTAGATTAAATGAGATCTGCAATCATGATAAGAAGAGGAAGAGACACCAGAGCTCTCTCTCCACATATGATCAAACAGCCAAAAAGTGGATTTCTCCAAGCCAGGAAAAATGTTTCATCAGAACCTGACCATGCTGGTACTCTGATCTTGGACTTTCAGACTTCCAAATAGAGACCAGAAATTGTTTTGTTGTTTAAGCCACCCAGTCTACGTCATTATGTTATGGCAGTTCCAGCTGACTAGTACACTTTGCATCCTGCAACTTTGCTCTAATCACTTACTAGTTTTAGGAATTTGTTTTGTTGATTCTCTTGGATTTTCTGCATAGATGAGATATTCTATGCAAAAAAAAGTTTTACTTTTTCCTTCCTAGTCTATATAACTTTTCTTTCCTTTTCTTGTCTTCTTGCAATCTAGGACTTTCAGTACACTGTTGAAAAGGGGTGATAAGAGGAGACAAAATTGCCTTCTTCTTGATCTTAGCAAGAAAGCTTCTAGTTTCTCACAAGTAAGTATGATAGCTATAGGATTTCTTTGTAGGCATTCTTTATCAATTTTAGGAAATTCCCACTCTGTTCCTAGACTTCTGAGAGTTTTTTTTAAAGTGAGAAATAGGTATTGGTTTTTTTCAAATACATTTTTGGTATCTAATGATATGTGATTTTTCTTCTTTAGCTGGTTGGTATGATGGGTTACATTAATTGATTTTAGAGTGTATAATTAATCTTTCATACCTGGGATAAATCTAATGTAGTTATGGTATATAATTTTTTACACACTGTTGGCTTTGATTTGCTAATATTTTTGGTGATATTTTAGTATCTATGTTTATGAGAGATATTGATCTGCAGATTTTTCTTCTTATAATGTCTTTTGTCTGATTTTGTAATGAGAGTAATGGTGGCCTCATAGAATGAGGTAAAAATTGTTCCCTCTGCTTATATCTTCTGAAAGAGGTTGCAGATGATTGATATAATGTTTGGTATAATTCATCGTGGAACCTATTTGAGCCCAGTGCTTTCTGCTCTATTTTTTTTTACAAATTAAAAAAATCTTACTGAATTATAGTTGATTAGTCGATTTACAATATTGTCATAATTTATTCTGTATGCCAAAGATATTATACATATGCACTTATCCATTTTTTCAGTTTCTCTTCCCACATAGATTATTACAGAATATTAGGTAGCGTTCCCTGTGCTATACAGCAGGTCCCCACTGACTGTTCATTCCTTATACAATAGTATCCATATGCCAATCTGAAAACCACAGCCCACTTCTCCACCCAACTGGTCCATTTGGGGAACCATAGCTTTTTATTCTTATTTTTTGAAATCTGGGAGTCTATATATGTCTTGTAAATAAGTTCATTTGTATCATTTTTTTTCATTTATAATGATTTTTATTTTTTCCATTATAGCTGGTTCACAGTGTTCTATCAATTTTCTGCTGTACAGCAAGGTGACCCAGTTACACATACATGTATACATTCTTTTTTCTCATATTACCATGCTCCATCATAAGTGACTAGACATAGTTCCCAGTGCTACACAGCAGGATCTCATTGCTTATCCATTCCAAAGGCAATAGTTCACATCTATTAACCCCAAATTCCCAGTTCATCCCACTTCCTCCCCCTCCCCCTTGGCAACCACAAGTCTGTTCTCCATGTCCATAATTACCTTTTCTCTGGAAGGGTTCATTTATGTGTATATTAGGTTCCAGATATGTCTGTATCATTTTTTTATATTCCATATATAAGTGATCTCATATGATGTTGTCTTTTTCTGTCTGACATACTTCATTTGGTAGTTCTATATTTGGTTTCTTGAGGAACTTCCATACTGTTTTTAATAGTGGTTGTACCAACTTACATTTCCACCAGTAATACAGGAAGGGTACCTTTCTCCACACCCTACCTAGTATTTTTTGTTTGTAGATTTTTAGATGATGGCCATTCTGACAAATGTGAGGTGATAACTCATTGTAGTTTTGATTTGCATTTCTCTAATAATTAGTGATCTTGAGCATCCTTTCATGTGTTATTTTATCATCTGTGTGTCTTCTTTGAAGAAATGTCTATAGCTTCTGCTTATTTTTTGATTGGGTAGTTTGTTTTTTGATATAATGCTGTATGAGTTTTATATATTTTGGAGATTGATCCCTTCTCAGGCACTTCATTGGAAAATATTTTCTGCCATTCTATGGGTTGTCTAATTTCATTCTTTTACACGTAGATGTCCAGTATTCCCAGCATCAGTTATTGATGAGACTTTCCTTCCTCCACATATTCTTGCCTCCTTTGTCATAGATTAATTGACCATAAGATTATTGATATATTTCTGGGCTTTCCATCATGTCTTATCAATATATATTTCTGTTTTTGTGCTACTACCATACTGTTTTGATGACTGTAGCTTTACAGTATAGTGTGAAGTCAGGAAGCCTGATTTCTCCAGTTCCAGTTTTCTTTTTCTTTTTTATTATTTTTATTTACTCAATAAATTTTATTATGTTTATAGTTTACAATGATAATAACAACCCAGTTTTACAGCATTTTCATCCTAAACCCCCAGCCCATCCCTCACGCCAAACTCTCATTTGGAAACCATAAGTTTTTAAAAGTCTGTCAATCACTATCTGTTCTGCAAAGAAGTTCATTGTGTCCTTTTTTTCAGATTCCACATGTCGGTGATAGCATTTGATGTTGGTGTCTCATTGTCTGACTGACTTCACTTAGCATGATACTTTCTAGGTCCATCCATGTTGCTGCAAATGCCATTATTTCTTTCCCTTTAATTGCTGAGTAATATTCCATTGTGTATATGTACCATTTCCTCTTTATCCACTCTTCTGTTGATGGACATTTAGGTTGTTTCCGTGCTTTGGCTATTGCAAATAATGCTGCAATGAACATTGGAGTACATGTGTCTTTGTGAGGCATGGTTTTCTCTGGAGAGATGCCCAGGAGTGGGATTGCTAGATCAAATGGTAATTCCATTTTTAGTTTTCTGAGGAATCCCCATGTGGTTTTCCCCAGTGGTTGCACCAATTTACTTTCCCACCAACAGTGTAATAGGGTTCCCTTTTCTCCACACCCTCTCCAGCATTTATTGTTTGTAGACTTTTTGATGATGGCCATTCTGGCCTGTGTAAGGTGGTATCTCAGAGTGGTTTTGATTTGCATTTCTCTAATAATTAGTGATGTTGAACATTTTCCATGTGTTTTTTGGCCATCTCAATGTCTTCTTTGGGGAACTGTCTTTTTAAATCTTCTGCCCATTTTTTGATGGGGTTGCTTGTTTTTCTGGTATTGAGTTGAAGGAGGTGTTTATAAATTTGTGAGATTAATCCTTTGTCAGTCACTTCAGTCACAAATATTTTCTCCCACTCTGTGGGTTGTCTTTTCATTTTGTTTAGGGTTTCCTTTGCTGTGCATAAAATTCTAAGTTTAATTAAGTCCCATTTGTTTATTTTTGGTTTTACTGTCATTACTCCAAGAGGTGGATCCGAGAAGATGTTGAGATCTGAGAAGGTCTATTTTGTCTGATATGAGTATTGCTATTCCAGCTTTATTTTGATTCCCGTTTGTATGGAATATTTTCTTCCATCCTCTCAGTTTCAATTTGTATGTGTCCCTAGAAGTGAAGTGGATCCTTTGAAGAAAGGATATATATGGGTCTTGTTTTTGTATCCATTCAGCCAGCCTATGTCTTTTGGTTGGGGTGTTTATTCCATTCACATTTAAGGTAATTATTGATATGTATGTTCTTATTGCCATTTTATTAACTGTTTTGGATTTGTTTTTGTTACTCTTTTTTCTTCACCTTCTTGTCTTGTTCTCTCCTCTTATGGTTTGATGACTATCTTTACTGTTGTGTTTGCATTGATTTTTCTTATTTGTGTGTGTGTCACTTGCAGATTTTTGGTTTTCAGTTGCTCTGAAATTTTATATAGGAGTCTATATAAATTCAAGATTGTTTTAAGTTGTTGGTATCTTAATTGCAAGTCCATCTCCAGTGTCCTGCATTTGTACCCTCCTCTTCTCATGATTTCTGATTTTGGTAGCACAATTTTGGGAAGATTTTTTCCCCTATCTTTCCTGTATATATGCCTTTACTGGTAAGCCTTGTCATTTGCGGTATTTTTGTTTCCTGTTGTGGCCTTTTCTTTTCTGCATAGAGAGGTTCCTTTAGTATTTGTAAAGTTGGTTTAGTGTTGCTGAATTCTCTCAGCTTTTGCTTATCTGTGAAGGTTTTGATTTCTCCTTCAACACTGAATGAGAGCCTTGCTGGGTAGAGTAATCTTGGTTGGAGGTTTTTTCCTTTCATCACGTTAAGTATATCATGCCACTCCCTTCTAGCCTACGGAGTTTCTGCTGAAAAATCTGCTGATAACGTTATTGGGGTTCCCTTGTATGTGATTTGTTTCTTTTCCCTAGCTTCTTTCAATATTTTCTGTCTTTAATTTTTGTCAGTTTGATTAATATGTGTCTCAGGGTGTTCTTCCTTGGGTTTATTTAATATGGTACTCATTGTGCTTCCTGGATTTGAGTGAGTGGTTCCTTTCCCATGTTAGGGAAGTTTTCGGCTATTATCTCTTTGAATATTTTTTTCTGTCCCTTTCTCTCTTCTCCTTCTGGCACCCATATAGTACAGATGTTGATGTGTTTAACATTGCCCCAGAGTTCTCTGAGACTCTCTTCATTCCTTTTAAATCTTTTTGCTCTTTTCTGTTCTGCATCCATGATTTCCACTAATCTGTCCTCCACCTCACTTATTCATTTTCCTGCCTCCTGTATTCTGCTGTTGGTTGCTTCTAATGAATTTTTAAATTTTTGTTATTGTATTTGCACCTCTGCTTTCTTAAGTTTTATATCTCGTATTTCTTTGTTCATTGTTTTCTCTAAATTATCAATCTTTGCCTCCAGTTTATTTCCAATGTCTTGCATTCTCTTCAGCTGCATAAGTCTAAAGTCTTTTTTCCTGAAAGCTGATAATCTCCAGATCACTGAGTTCTTTTTTTAGAGTATTTTTCTTTCTCCCTTACCTGAGTTATAATTCCCTGCCTTTTCATTTTTATATTTATAGCTTTTTGTTATGGTGACCTTTTTGCAGACAGTAAAGTTGTAGCCTTTCTTACTTCTGATATATGCCCCCCTTGTGGATAAAGTTGGTATGGGAGATTTCTGTAGGCTTCCTGATGGGAGGGACTGGTGCCCACCCACTTGTAGGTGGGGCTGTTTCCTATCCATCTGGTAGGTGGGGTTGTGTCTCTGGGTGAAATTAGAGGTGGCTGTGTGCCTTGGGTGTCTCTAGGAATCTGTTTACAGATGGGTGGGGCTGTGATCCCATTTGGATTATTGTTTGGCCTGGAGCTTCTCAGCACTGATGGGTGGTGCCATATTTTCCAAGAATGGCCACCTCCAGAGAAAGGCAGTCTGATGAATGTTCCTGAGAGCTTTGCCTCCAATGTCTTTCCCCTACAATGAGCCACAGTCATCCCCTGTTTTCCCAGGAGATTCTCCAAAAACTGCAGTCAGGTCTGACCCAGGATCCTATGGATCTTCTACTCTACCCTGGGACCCAGTGCCCACGAAAGTGTTTGTGCACCCTTCAAGAATGTGTTTTCCGTTTTCCCCAGTCATGTGGAACTCCTGTGCAAAGCCCCGCTGGCCTTCCATGCTAGATGCTCTGCGCCTCTTTCTCCCAATGCCAGATCCCCAGGCATGGGGACATGTGTGGCTCAGAACTCTCACTTCTATTGATGAGTCTATGTGATACCGTTACTTTCCCATCTGTGGGCTTCCCCCCTGTGAGACATGTGGTTGCTTATATCAGGTAATGTCCCATCCCACCTCTTGATGTGGTCTCCCCTTTGTCTTTTGGAGTAGGATATATTTTTGGATCAATTTTGTTGATCTTTTCAAAGAACGAGCTTTTAGTTTCATTGATCTTTGTATTATTTTCTTCCTTTCTATTTCATTTTTTTCGGCTCTGATCGTTATGATTTCTTTCCCTCTACTAACATAAGGTTTTGTGTTTTCTTCTTTCTTGCATTGCTTTAGGTTTAAGTTTAGGTTGTTTATTTGAGATTTTTCTTGTTGTATGAGGTAGACTTGTATTGCTATATACTTCCCTCTTAGAACTGCTTTTGCTGAATCCCATAGATTTTGGATCATTGTGTTTTTGTTTTCATTTGAATCTATATATTTTTTAACTACTCAATGAAGTTATTACATTTATAGTTGTACAATGATCATCACAATCCAATTTTATAGGATTTCCATCCCACACACCCAGTGCCCCCACCCCTAAACTGTCTCCTTTGGAGACCACAAGTTTTTCAAAGTCTGTGAGTCAGTATCTGCTCTGCAAAGAAGTTCAGTCTGTCCTTTTTTCAGATTCCACATGTCAGTGAAAACATTTGATGTTGGTGTCTCATTGTCTGACTGACTTCACTTAGCATGATAATTTCAAGGTCCATCCATGTTGCTAAAAATGCCATTATTTCTTTCCTTTTAATGGCTGAATAGTATTCCATTGTGTATATGTACCACATCTTCTTGATCCACTCCTCTGTCGATGGACATTTAGGTTGTTTCCATGTCTTGGCTATTGCAAAGAGTGCTGCAATGAACATTGGAGTACATGTGTCTTTGTGAGGCATGGTTTTCTCTGGAGAGATGCCCAGGAGTGGGATTGCTAGATCAAATGATAATTCCATTTTTAGTTTTCTGAGGAATCTCCATACTGTTTTCTACATTGGTTGCACTAACTTACAATTCCACTAAGAGTGTAATAGCATTCCTTTTTCTCCACACCCTCTCCAGCACTTATTTTTTGTAGACTTTTGATAATGGCCATTATGGCCAGTGTAAGGTGGTATCTCAGAGTGGTTTTGATTTGAATTTCTCAAATACTGAGTGATGTTGAGCATCTTTCCATGTGTTTTTTTGTCCATCTGTATGTCTTCTTTGGACAACTGTCTGTTTAGATCTTCTGCCCATTTTTTGATAGGGTTGTTTTTTTTTTTTTTTTTTTTTTTTTTTTTTGGTATGGAGCTGCAGATGGTGTTCATAAATTTTGGTCAGTTGATTCATTTGCAAAGACTTTCTCCCATTCTGTGGGTTGTCTTTTCATTTCGTTTAAGGTTTCCTTTGCTGTGCAGAAACTTTTAAGTTTAATTAAGTCCCATTTATTTACTTTTGGTTTTACTGTCATTACTCTAAGAGGTGGATCTGAGAAGATGTTGCTGTCATTTATGTCAGAGAGTGTTTGGCCTATGTTTTCCTCTAAGAGTTTTATAGTGTCTGGTCTTATATCTAGGTCTTTGATCCATTTTGAGTTTATTTTTGTGTGTGGTGTTAGGGAGTGTTCTAATTTCATTCTTTTCCATGTGGCTGTCCAGTTTTCACAGCACCACTTATTGAACAAGCTATCTTTTCTCCATTGTATATTCTTGCTTCCTTTGTCATAGATTAATTGGCTGCAGGTGCGTGGGTTTAATTCTGGGCTTTCTATCCTGTTTCCCTGATCGATATTTCTATCTTTGTGCCAGTACCATGCGGCTTTGATGACTTTTGCTTTGTAGTGTAGTCTGGAGTCAGGGAGCCTGATTCCTCCAGTTCCATTTTTCTTTTTCAGGGTGTCTTTTGCTGTTATGATGACCTTTGAAGTTTAAGGAAGTGTTTTCTTTAATTCATAACTATTTTGATATTTTCCAACTATCTTTCTGGTATTGAATTTCAGTTTAAATTTATTGTGGCCTGAGAACAGTTATTGTATGATTTGTATTCTTTTAAATTTGTTAAGGTGTGTTTACAGCCAAAATGTGGCTTATCCTGTTAAATATTCTTTGTGAGCTTGAGAAGAATATATATTCCTCTGTTGTTGGATGAAGTAGGTAATAGATGTCAGATTCTGTTGATTTATGTTGCTATTCAGTCCAAGTACATCTTTACTAATTTTCTATGTGATGGTCTTACCATTTCTGATAGACGAGTGTTGTAATCTCCAACTGTAATAGCGGATTTGTTTATTTCTCCTTGCAGATCTATTAGTTATAGTCTCACATATTCTGACACCCACTTTTAGTTGCATACACCCCAAGTATTGTTGTGTATTCTTGGAGAACCAACTCATTATGTAGTGTCCCACTTTATTCTTGATAATTTTCCTTGGTATGAATTTTGCTCTGTCTGAAATTAATACAGTTACTCAAGTTTTCTTTTGATTATTTTTAGCATGGTATGTCTTTCTGCATCCCTTTCTTTTTATTTCTTTGAGATAAAGTTTATTTTTTTATTTTTCCAGCTTTATTATGATATAATTGACATATAACATCGTCTAAGTTTAATGTATACAGTGTGTGTATTTATACCTATATCTGGTATCTCAGTCTTCTGTATCCATTCATCCATTGACACAAACTTAGATTATTTCCAGATCTTGGTTATTGTAAATAGTGCTGCAATAAACATGGAATTGCAGCTATCTCTTTAAAATCCAGCTTAATTTCCTTTGGATATATACCCAGAGGTGGAATTGCTGGATCATATGATAGCTGTATTTTTTACTTTTTGAGAAACCTCCCTACTGTTTTCTGTATTCACTTTATTAATATACAACTCCCCCTAGTAGTGCACAAGAGTTCCCATCTTTACTAACAATCATTATTTCTTGTGTTTTTTGATGAAAGCCATTCTAACAAGTGCAAGATGATATCTCATTCTGGTTTTGATATGTATTTCCCTATTGAATAATGATGCTGAACAATTTTTTGGTACCTATTTGCTGTTTGTATGCCTTTGTAAAATGTATATTAGGTTTCTTTATTCATTTTTAATTGGATTGTTCATTTTTTTTGTCATTGAGCTGTAGAAAATTAACCCCTTATCAGACATATGCAAATATTTTCTCCCTTTCTATGGATTGGCTTTTCATTTTTTTGTTTGTTTTTCTTGCTGTGCTGAAGGTTTTTTGTTTGATGATTACCTGTTATTGATTTCTGCTTTTATTTTTTGTGTTTTTAGTGTCATTCCCCCCCTCCTGAATTTTTTCCATGACCAATGTCAAGATTTCCCCCTATGTTTTCTTCTAGAAGTTTTTGGTCTAAACAATGAAGTATTACAAAGCCATAAAAAATAAAACTGCCATTTGCAGTAATTTGGATGGACCTAGAGCATATTATGCTTAGTGAAATAAATCAAAGACAAATACTTTATGATTTTACTCATATATGAAATCTAACACATAACACAAACAAATGTATATGCAGAACTGGAACAGACTCATGGATATGACAAACAAACTAGTGGTTACCAAAGATGAGAGGAAATGGGGAGGGGAAAATTAAGGGTATGGGATTAAGAGATACAAAATACCTGGTTTAGGCTCTGCTGAAAGAATTTCTCTTGAGGGTGGGCCTTACTAAGAAGAACAAAGTTCTGTGACATATTTCAACTTGACTTTTTCTCCTCTCCTTGCTAGAAACACGAGAGAACTTTTCTTGGACATTTGCTGTAAGAACTTAGTTGAGATTTTGAAAATAAAATTCACAAAAGTGTGGCATCCTCCATGATTGGACCCCCTTGACTTTTTATCTCTCAGACTTGTCCATGCTAAGCCTTCAGCAATTTTTCAATTATAATTCAGGTTTTCATACCCTGATACTGGTTCCAAATTAGTTCCCTGCCCATAGGATTCTGCTTCAGTAAGATGTGATCTTCTTTATTTGCCTGTTTCCACAACTTTGGGGGCAGTGGTTTATGTTGTAAACTAACTCCTCTGATGAATCTGAGAAGATATATTGATTTTTTAGCTTTTTTATTTGTTTGTTTTTAAAGTTATTTGCATGCTGGACTGGGCTATTTTTTTATTATTATTCCCACACCAATTCTGCACTTCCAAACATTTTATTATTTTTATAAATGTTCTTGTTGAGCAAATCATATTCATCTAATCCTCCTGATTCTACTAGCAAAATATAATGTACAAAGTTTCCTCAAAATGTGTGACCACATAGAATCTCTTACAAGTGCTCATCCTATATGTATTTCTGATTCTAACAATTTCTATTTTAATATGATATTTTCCTTCATGAGCAATACTACCCATGAAATCCCTTTGTTATCATTCTTATCTGAGTGGCTTTATTCTCTCAAAATCAGTGATTAGAGGGGGGCAATGTGTGGCTTTCAGCTGATGATAGATATGTGCCCCAGAAAGGGATACTCAAACTTTACCACCATAGTGAATGAAGAGAGTAAATTTGTACCAATGAGAATCTGGGGGTAGAATTAGAAAGAGCCTGATACAAGTAAAAATTTTGGTTTCTTTGAGATCCTGTATTTTATCTTAAGCAATTCATTTCAGTCTTGTACTATCCTCCATAATATATCAGTGTTATTTTCATGTAAAATTGGTATTTCTAATGCCTCTCAATGCATAGTCCTGTGGCTTGTCCTGACCATGTGTACCATAAGGAATAAGCACTTTATATGATCTTGAGTATGACTGCATTTGACAAAAACTCAAAATGACAGTGGTTTAAATAAGATAGAAATTTGTTTCTCTGTTATGCATCAGTTCCAAGTTGGTAATGTCAGATTGGTTCTGTGAGGTCTGTCTAAATCTCAGGTTTTTCCCATCTTGTTACTCTCCAGTCTTTAGGCAGTTGACTATATACATATGGTCCATAGAATTAGAGATCAATATGGAGGCTATTGCAATGATCCACCTGATTATAGCTTGGATTAGCCTAGTAAAGTAAAAATAGAGAAATCTGAATAGACTCATGAGACACATAAGAAAAAGATAGAGATAAATTTGTTAAGGGGGGTGGTTAGATGACAGATGGAAAATTATCAATGATATGTTCTACCTGGAAGGATAAATGATGATGACTGCCATAACGGTATGGAAACCTGGAAGAGGAACAGAGTTGAGAGGAAATATCATGAGTTTGTCTTTGGATATTCTGAGACAATACTGAGTAGTTATTAAGAACATGAGTTCTTCAGTTAGATTGGGATTGAATCTTGGTTCCACAAATTACATCCTTAACTACATAATCTGGTGTTGAGTTGTTAATTCTCTCTGTGTCTTAGCTTCCTTATTTCTAAAATGCAGATAATAATACTACTTCATATTGGTATTAAGGTTAAGTCTCTCAGTATATGCAAAGTGCTTATAATAGTGCCAGAGACAGAGTTAATTTTCAATAACTGGTTTCTATGATGTCAAATCTGATGTATTTTTGAGACATTAATGGGGTTATCAAGTAGGCAATTTGATACATGGGTCTGGCATTCAGAGTCACCACCAGGGCTGGGATACAATATGTAAATGTGTAGAAAAAATTTAACATGGCACACTTGACAGTTATCCTTCGAAAGGCCTGATTGCAAGGTTGGCCTTTGGCTGGAATCTGAGAACTGGATTTCAGAAGTTTTCATCATTCCCAGTACTGCCAAGAGTTGTTCACTGTGCCTAAACTGTTTTTATAAGAAATGTGGCTTATGCTGAACACTTAATTTTATTCTGGAAGTCTAGGATATTGATATATGCGGGGTAGAAACTACCTAGGTAAAAGATGTCTATAAGACAAATACCAATAAAAATCTTGGGTGCTGAGCCTCTAGTGAACTTCCCTAGTAGATAAATTTTTACATTTATTATTATACCTCATTGTTAGAGGAATTAAGTATGTCTTGTGTGACACTTCTAGCAGAGGAATCTTGAAACTTGTGTCTGGTTTCCTCTAGACTTTGTCCCATTTGCCTTTTTACTTTACTGACCTTGTTTGTTTGTATCCTTTTGCTGCAACAAATTTTGGCCATTAGTATAACTAAATGATGAACACTATGAGTTCTCCTAAAGAGTTTCTGAACTTGTAAGTAGTCTTGGGAATTGTCAACACAGTGACACTTAGATAAACAGGTGGTGATTGAAATCATCAATTGTAGTGAGATTCCTAAGAAAGAGCTGAGCCTTGAAGAACCACAACTTTCAGTAATCAAACTGAGGAAGATGATCCTATGAAAGCAAGAAGGAACAGGTAGCAGGGTCAGAGAAAAACCTGATGATTTTGTGTAACAGAAACCAAAGGAAGAGAAGGTTGAAAGCCAGGAGGAAGTGACCAATAGTGTCAAATGATGTTAAAGTATCAAGTAAGATGCCGACTGTTTTTTATTTTTATTTTTTGTATTCAACAATATAGTCATTAGTGACCTTATCAATTCCTGTTTTGTCAGAGTGATGAATGAGGACTGGTTTGGATTAGGTAGCAGTGTGATGAGTGGGAAATAAATGTTCACTAATGATTTTGGTGTCTTTAGGATGGCTTTTGGGCTCAGAAAAGCTTATTCAGAAGATTACTTTTTAATTTTTTTAAATTGAGATATAATTAACATGTTATATTAGTTATATTAGGTTACAACATAATGAATTCAATATTTGTATATATTGTGAAATGATCACCACAATAATTTTAGTTAACACCCATCAGCATACATAATTTTTTTTCTTATGATGAGAACATTCAAGATCTACTCTCTTAGCAACTTTCAAATATATAATATAGTATTATTATTATTATTATTATTATTTGTCTTTTTTCTATTTCTTGGGTCACTCCCATAGCATATGGAGGTTCCCAGGCTAGGGGTTGAATTGGAGCTGTAGCCACCGGCCTGCGCCAGAGTCACAGCAATGCAGGATCCGAGCCGCGTCTGCAACCTACACCACAGCTCATGGCAACGCCGGATCCTTAACCCACTGAGCAAGGGCAGGGATCGAACCCGCAACCTCATGGTTCCTAGTTGGATTCGTTAACCACTGCGCCACGACGGGAACTCCCAATATAGTATTATTAACTATAGTCACCATGCAGTACATTACATCTACATAATTATTTGTTTTATAACTGGAATTTGGTACCTTTTAACTTCCTGCATTCATTTCATCCTTGCCAAACCCCTGCCTCTGGCAACCACCAATCTGTTTTCTGTATCTATGAGCTTGTGTCCTTTTTAAAAGATTCCATGTATAAGTGAGATACAGTATAGTCTGAAGTCAGGGAGCCTGATTCCTTCAAGCTCCATTTTTTCTTTCTCGGGATTGCTTTGGATAGTCATGGTCTTTGGTGTTTCTGACAAATCTTAAAATTTTTGTTCTACTTCTGTGAAAAATGCCACTAGTAATTTGATAGGGATTGCATTGAATCTATAGATTGCCTTGGGTATTATGCTCATTTTTACAATATTGATTCTTCCAATCCAAGAACATGGTATATCTTTCCATTTGTTTGTGTCATCTTTGAGTTCTTTCATCAGCATCTTATAGTTTTCAGTTACAGGGCTTTTGTCTCTTTAGGTAGGTTTATTCCTAGGTATTTTATTCTTTTTGATGCAATGGTAAGTGGGATCATTTCCCTAATTTCTTTCTGATCTTTCATTGTTGGTATGTAGAAACGCAATCAATTTTTGTGTATTAATTTTGTACCTGCAAATTTACCTTTGATAAGCACTAACAGTTTTCTGGTAGTGTCTTTAGGATTTTCTATGAATAGTATCATGTCATCTGTAAAGAGTTTTACTTCTTTTCCAATTTGGATTCCTTTTATTTCTTTTTCTTCTCTGATTGCCATGGCTAGGGCTTCCAAAACTATGTTAAATAAAAGTGGTGAGGGCAGGAATCCTTGTCTTGTTCCTGATCTTAGTGGGAATTCTTTTAGCTTTTCATGGTTGGAAATGATGTTAGCTGTGGCTTTGTCATATACGGCCTTTATTATGTTGAGATATGATCCCTCCATGCCAACTTTCTGGATGGTTTTTTAAACAGAAATGGGTGTTGGCTTTTGTCAGAAGCATTTTTTTGCATCTGTTGAGAGGATCATATGGTTTTTATTCTTCAGTTGGTTAATGTGGTGTATCACACTGATTGATTTGTGGATACTGAAAAATCCTTGCACATTTGGGATAAGTCCTACTCGATCACAGTGTACAATCTTTTTAATGTATTGCTGGATTCAGTTTGTTAGTATTTTGTTGAGGATTTTTGCATCTATGTTCATCAGTGATATTGGCCTATCATTTTATTTTTTTGTGGTATCTTTGGCTGGTTTTGGTGTTAGGGTGATGGTGCCCTATATAATGAGTTTGGGAATGCTCCTTCCTCTGTAATTTTTTGAAATAGTTTCAGAAGGATAGATATTAACTCTTCTCTAAATGTCTGATAGAATTCACCTGTGATGCTATCTGGTCTTGGACATTTGGTTTTTTTTTTTTTTTTTTTGGTAATTTTTAAATCACAGTTTCAATTCTACAGTCATCAAAACAGTATGGTAATGGCACAAAAACAGAAATGTAGATCAATGGAACAGAATAGAAAGCCCATAATTAAACCCACACACCTACGATTAACTAATATATGACAAAGGAGGCAAGAATATACAACAGATAAAAGATAGTCTCTTCAATAAATGGTGCTGGGAAAACTGGAAAGCTACATGTACAAGAATGAAATTAGAACACTCTCTAACACTATACACAAAATTAACCTAACTTAAAGTTTTTTCATAGCAAAGGAAACCATAAAACAAAAAGACAACCCACAGAAAATATTTGCAAATGAAGTGACTGACAAGGCATTAATCTCTAAAATATATAAACACCTCCTGCAGCTCAATATAAAAAAAAACAATAAAAAATAGGCAGAAGATCTAAATATACATTTCTTTAAAGAAGATGTACAGATTGTCAACAAACACATGAAAAGATGCTCAACATCACTAGTTATTAGAAAAATGCAAATCAAAACTATGAGTTACCACCTTACACCAGCCAGAACGGCAATCAAATAGTGGTGTAACTGCTATGGAAAACAGTATAGAGGTTCTTCAAAAAACTAAAAATAGAACTACCATATTATTCCCCCAATCCCACTCCTGGGCATCTATCTGGAGAAAACCATAATTCAAAAAGATACATGCACCCCAAAGTTCATTGCAGCACTATATACAGTAGGTAAGATATGGAAGCAACCTAAATGTCCATTGACAGAGGAATGGATAAAGAAGATGTAATATATATATACAATGGATTATTACTCAGCCATAAAAAGAATGAAATAATGGAATTTGTAGCAACATGATGGAACTAGAAATTATCATACTAAGTGAAGTTAAACAGTGATAACCATCATATGATATCACTTACATGTGGAATCTAAAAAAGGGATACAAATGAACTTATTTGCAGAACAGAAACAGACTCACAGACTTTGAAAAACTTATGGCTGTAAAAGGTTGAGAGGGTGGACTGGGGATTTGGGACTGACATATGCATACCAAGGTATATGAAATAATTGGCCAATGAAGACCTGCTGTATAACACATAGAACTCTACCCAATATTCTGTGATAATCTATGTGGGAAAAGAATCTGAAAGAGAATAGATGTGTGTATATATATAACTGAACCACCTTGTTGTACAGCAGAAATTATCACAACCTTGTAAATCAATTGTAATTCAATAAAACAAAAATAAATGAAATCATGTTATTTGTCTTTCTGTCTGTCTTATTTCACTTAGTATAAAGAAGATTAATTTAAAAAGTAGTATTTCAGTTATTAAAGTTTCAAATCCCTAAACCTAGCTCTTCTTTCAGCTTTTATTTATTTATTTATTTATTTTATTTTTTTGTCTTTTTGCCATTTCTTGGGCCGCTCCCGCGGCATATGGAGGTTCCCAGGCTAGGGGTCGAATCGGAGCCATAGCCGCCGGCCTATGCCAGAGCCACAGCAACGCGGGATCCGAGCCACGTCTGCAACCTACACCACAGCTCACGGCAACGCCGGATCGTTAACCCACTGAGCAAGGGCAGGGATCGAACCCGCAACCTCATGGTTCCTAGTCGGCTTCGTTAACCACTGAGCCACGACGGGAACTCCTCCTTTCAGCTTTTAAATTCAGCCTATAAAACTTATTTTTACTATGTATACAAGTCTAGCATATGTTAGCAATTAAGTTTTATGGAGCATTTGATTAATATGTGGTCCCACTTACAAACTTAATTAAACTCTTTAAGTTCCATTTTACAAATAAGGAAAGTGAGAGTCAGAAAGTTTAAATTACTTGCTCAAGATCACAAGACCCGTGGTCTCTCAGATGCCTCAGTCCCATGCTCTTTCCATTAAAACAACAGGTTCTTTGATAATAATGTTGGGTATGTTATTTCACAGGCTCCATCTTCTCCTGTGGCTCTACTTGACCTTTTAGTCTTATAATCTGTGAAATACTGTATAGACTATGACCAGGAGACAACTTCTGGGGAAAGATAACCAAAAATCTTTTACTATTTTCTTCCTCACAGGCGATTGCTGATGGTGAAACTGCCCAGCTAAGAGAGGTAAAAGGCTCAGACCTTTCATTTTCTTTTTCCCAGATAACAGAAGTTTCTGGGGAGCTTCACTGTCTTAGGAAGATATCTCACTTAAAAGGCAAGGATATTAAGGTTAAACATTCATGTAAAAGATTCCATGTTCCCTGAATCGGTCACTTTCCAAAATGCCTGTCCTTACAGATTCATAAACACTCAGGAAATAGGACCCCAGTCCCATTGAGTTCAGCCCAGATATTCTGAGATCTGACTGAGAGGTCTGACCTAGCACTTCACAGGGATGCTCTGCCCTGCTAGGTACATGAATTACCCTGCTGTGAACCATGTTGGGAGAGGGTGGCTGTATCATCAGGAATGACATCTATAGCTCAGCATCTGTAAAACAAGATTAGTTGCTATGATTAGTGGGAAAAGGACTGCTTTGGAGTCAGACAGACCTGTGTATGTATTCCAAGCTCTGCCACTTACTAGACAAGTTACCAAACCACCACCAGCTGTGTCTGTATCTGTGTAAAGAAGTTTGAGCTACCTCTTGGAGTCTTTGTGGAGTGATAAATATAAAGGGTCCAACATTAATTACAGATTCAATAAAATCTATGATTAAAATTTTCTATGTGTCTCCCCCTTAGCACTGTAAGCTGTTCAAGGGCAGGGACCCTGTGTACATTATCTGTGTCCCTCGTACATCCTGAACATCACCCAGAACACAGTAGGTATCAGTAAATGCTTACAAAGCCAAGGTGAACCAGGTGTGTCTCTTCATCTGAAAATGGAGGGGGTTCAATGTTATGGTTCTTTACAAATGTTATATCCTGTATTCTTATGGAAACTGACCATGTAGCTGTGTTGATATCAAGCTCCTTTACACAGAAAGTTAAATTTTCTGTATTGTAATCATTGCCATAATGTTTTAAATATGCATCTTTGAGCTGAATGTACCTAGGGCTAGGACAGATATGGTTCTTCACACTCCACCAAGTTGGATAATGCAGACACAAGACTCATTCACACTCAAGAAATTTAGTACCATGGTAATATTACTATTCATAATAAGGAGCATTTAATCATTTATGGATGCACAGTTTGCAAAATATTATGCAATATTTGCTAAATCCTATCACAAGAGTCTTTTAACTCAGAGAAGTGTTGGCTAACAAGGCTTCAGCTCTATGGGTAGCAAGAGAGTTCTCCATCAGGCCTGAGACTTTAGTAGAGTAGGGGACTTTGTGTAAAGAGAAGTGTACATATTTATAGGTAGAGCAGGTGAAATTTGATAGAGAAGAATTTCTTAGCTTTGGTTACTACTAGGGTTCACACCACAGAGATTTTTTTTTTAAATTTCTACTCCAGAAAATACAAGTTTGTAATAGCACCTGGACCAGAACAGAGCCTTCCTTCCTACCCTCAATCCCTGACCTAGTTTTCACCAATACAAACCTGTCTCTGAAATGCACCCCACATGCATGCATCAGGACAACACTGTCTTACTATCAGGAGCCCCTTGCTTCTGCTCTGATAATTTCTATGCCTATCCCAGTCACACCCAGAGACACTCCTTGTTCAGGCCTATCACACACCAAGGCCCTTACTCTATCCAGGATACATGAAGACAACCCTCAGCCTGATCCTGCTTGGAGAGCACCACCAAGGCTGCACTAGTCACAACCTTCCATTCTAAACATATTTAACCAGAACCCCCTACCCATGCTCCAGGGTCTTCCTCCTTACTTTCAAGCTTCTTATTAGGTATGCTCTGACCCAGATCCTTCTCTCTCTAACATATAGAATAGATACAAATATGGTTACCTTGACCCACCTCAGAATTTTTTCCATTCTTAGAAGCCAGCCTGGAATCCACTATGTCCAGGTCAGGATCCTACCCAACATATAAGCAGTTACATAATAAAACCTACAACACCAGAAGTGAGAGTCCTAATCTATAAGGCAGTTTTGTGTTTAACATTGCCTATACCATTGATCTTCTCTATAATACTTCTCTCACTAGTTTTTCTTTTTTTTTTTTTTTTTTTTTTTTTTTTTTAATTTTATTTTCCCACTGTACAGCAAGGGGGTCAGGTTATCCTTACATGTATACATTACAATTACAGTTTTTCCCCCACCATTTCTTCTGTTGCAACATGAGTATCTAGACATAGTTCTCAATGCTATTCAGCGGGATCTCCTTGTAAATCTATTCTAAGTTGTGTCTGATAAGCCCAAGCTCCCGATCCCTCCCACTCCCTCCCCCTCCCATCAGGCAACCATAAGTCTCTTCTCCAAGTCCATGATTGATTTTCTTTTCTGAGGAGATGTTCATTTGTGCTGGATATTAGATTCCAGTTATAAGTGATGTCATATGGTATTTGTCTTTGTCTTTCTGGCTCATTTCACTCAGTATGAGATTCTCTAGTTCCATCCATGTTGCTGCAAATGGCATGATGTCATCCTTTTTTATGGCTGAGTAGTATTCCATCGTGTATATATACCACATCTTCCGAATCCAATCCTCTGTCGATGGACATTTGGATTGTTTCCATGTCCTGGCTATTGTGAATAGTGCTGCAATGAACATGCGGGTGCATGTGTCTCTTTTAAGTAGAGCTTTGTCCGGATAGATGCCCAAGAGTGGGATTGCAGGGTCATATGGAAGTTCTATGTATAGATTTCTAAGGTATCTCCAAACTGTTCTCCATAGTGGCTGTACCAGTTTACATTCCCACCAGCAGTGCAGGAGGGTTCCCTTCACTAGTTTTTCTTAACACAGGGCCCTTCTTTTCTCTGTAAGCAATCCTCAAGTGAGAAGGAATGATCCCTCACTTTGATGTTCTGAGGCCTGAATCAGTTCCATCTCTGTTACGGACCTTCTTTTCTATAGGTCTATATCCTGTTGAGTCCCACCCACATCAGGGACCTCCTCCCAATATGCCAATCTAAGAAGGCCTACCCACACTTGAGTCTCTCTACCCCACCCACTCCATAAATGTACTCTATAGGATGCCCTCTTCTTAGTCCCTTCCTTAACTGAATGCTTCCATTTTCTATGTGCTTCACCCTCCTCAGATCCTTTTCATTATAGGAATCACATTTTACATATCTACCAGCAACTTCACTCAATAATGGGCTTGAGTTTTAATCTTGTCAGTCTGTATAGCTCTACCTATATAATTCTGTTTGATTCTTAAATATATAGTGCAAAATCCCAGATGTGGGACCCTTTTCCTATTCTTGGTATTCATTCCTGTCATCAACAAATATATATACTGAGTACTTACTTTGTGTCGAGCACTCCTCTGAGTGCTAGGGAATTAGCAACAATAAATTACTGCTTTCAAGGTCCATCCATGTTGCAAATGGCAAGATTTTATTCTTTTTTTTTTTTTTGGCTGAATAATAGAGCTGATATTCTATTAGATAAAGTCAATAATGAACAGAAGACTTTTTAAAAAAATTATTTATTTATTTGTTTACTTATTTTTCTGATGTACAGCATGGGGACCAAGTTACACATACATGTTTACATAATTTTTCCTTCCATTGTTGTGTTGCGATGTAAGTATCTAGAAATAGTTCTCAATGCTACATAGCAGAATCTCTTTGTAAATCCATTCCAAGAGCAATAGTTTGCGTCCATTAACCGAAGCTCCAGATCCCTCCCACTCCCTACCTCTCCCCCTGGGCAGCCACAAGTCTATTCTCCAAGTCTATGATATTCTTTTCTGTGGAAACGTTCATTTATGCTGTATATTAGCTTCCAGTTATAAGTGATATCATATGGTATTTCTCTTTCTCTTTCTAACTTATTTCACTCAGTATGAGAGTCTCTAGTTCCATCCATGTTGCTGCAAATGGCATTATTTTGTTCTTTTTTATGGCTGAGTAGTATTCCATTGTGTATATACATGACTTCCTTCCTAATCCAATCGTCTGTTGATGGACATTTGGGTTTTCCATGTCTTGGCCATTGTGAATAGAGCTGCAATGAAAATGAGGGTACATGTGTATTTTTTAAGGCAAGTTTTGTCCAGATATATGCCCAAGAGTGGGGTTGCTGGGGTCATATGGTAGTTCCATGTATAGATTTCTAAGATAACTCCATACTGTTTGTGCCAGCTTACATTGCCACCACCAGTGCAGGAGGGTTTCCTTTTCTCCACATCCCCTCCAGCACTTGCTATTTGTGGACTTGTTAATGATGGCCATTCTGACTGCTGTGGGGTGGTACATTATGGTAGTTTTGATTTGCATTTCTCTAATAATCAGGGATGTTGAGCATTTTTCATGTGCTTGATGGCCATCTGTATATCTTCCTTGGAGAATTGTCTATCCAGGTCTTTTGCCCATTTTTCCATTGGGTGGTTGGCTTTTTTGGTGTTGAGTTGTATAAGTTGTTCATATATTCTAGAGATTAAGCCCTTGTCAGTTGCATCATTTGAAACTATTTTTTCCCATTCTTTAAGTTGTCTTTTTGTTTTCTTTTTTGTTTCCTTTGCTGTTCAAAAGCTTGTCAGTTTGATTAGGTCCTACTGGTTTATTTTTGCTTTTATTTCTGTTGCCTTGGGAGACTGACCTGAGAGAATATTCATGATGTTGATATCAGAGAATGTTTTGCCTATGTTCCCTTCCAGGAGTTTGATGGTGTCCTGTCTTATATTTAAGTCTTTCAGCCATTTTGAGTTTCTTTTTGTGCATGGTGTGAGAGTGTGTTCTAGTTTCATTGATTTGCATGCAGCCATCCTGCTTTACCAGCAATACTTGCTGAGAAAACTGTCTCTTTTCCATTTTATATTCTTACATCCTTTGACAAAGATTAATTGACCATAGGTGTCAGGGTTTATTTCTGGGTTCTCTATTCTGTTCCATTGGTATGAGTGTATCTTTTGGTACCAGTACCACAGTATTTTGAAGACTGTGGCTTTGTAATATTGTTTGAAGTCTGGGAGAGTTATGCCTCCTGCTTGGTTTTTGTTTCTCAGAATTGCTTTGGCAATTCTGGGTCTTTTATGGTTCCATATAAATTTTTAGATTGTTTGTTCTATGTCTGTGAAGAATGTCATGGGTAATTTGATAGGGATTGTATTGAATCTGTAGATTGCTCTGGGTGGTACAGCCATTTTTACAATATTGATTTTCCCAATCCAGGAACATGGACTATCTTTCCATTTCTTTACGTCTTCTTTAATTTCCTTGATTAATGTTTTATAGTTCTCAGCATACAAATCCTTTACCTCCTTGGTCAGGTGTATTCCCAGGTATTTGATTTTTTGTGGGTGCAATTTTAAAATGTATTGTATTTTGGTATTCCTTTTGTAATATGTCCTTGTTAGTATACAGAAATGTGACTGATTTCTGAATGTTAATCTTATATCCTGCTACTTTGCTGAATTTGTTGATCAGTTCAAGTAGTTTTTGCATTGAGTCCTTAGGTTTTTATATATATATTATCATGTCATCTGCATACAGTGACAGTTTTATCTCTTCTCTTCCTATTTGGATGCCTTTTATTTCTTTTGTTTTTCTAATTTCTGTGGCTAGGACTTCCAAATCTATGTTGAATAACAGTGGTGAGAGTGGGCATCCCTGTCTTGTTCCAGATTTTAGTGGAAAGGCTTTCAATTTTTCTCCATTGAGTATTATATTTGCTGTGGGTTTGTCATAAATGGCTTTGATTATGTTAAGAAATTTTCCCTCTATACCCACTTTGGTGAGAGTTTTTATCATAAATGGATGTTGGAGTTTGTCAAATGTTTTTATGCATCTTTTGAGATGATCATATCGTTTTTGACTTTCCTTTTGTTAATGTGGTGTATGATGTTGATTGATTTTTGTATGTTGAACCATATTACTATCATCAACATATATGCCCCAAATATAGGAGCACCCAGATACATACAACAAATATTAACAGACACAAAGGGAGAAATTGATGGGAATACAATTACAGTAGGAGACTTTAACACCCCACTCACATCAATGGACAGATCCTCTAGACAGAAAACCAATAAAGCAACAGAGATCCTAAAGGAAACAATAGAAAAGTTAGACTTCATTGATATCTTCAGGACACTACATCCAAAAAAATAAGAACACACATTCTCCTCAAGTGCACATAGAACATTCTCAAGAATTAATATTGGGGCACAAAGCTCACCTCAACAAATTTAGGAGCATAGAAATTATTTCAAGTATCTTCTCTGACCACAATGGTATGAAACTAGAAATCAACCACAGGAAAAGAAATGAGAAAAAACCTACTACATGGAGACTAAACAACATGCTACTAAAAATCAATGTGTCAATGAGGAAATCAAGAAGGAAATTAAAAAATAGCTTGGGACAAATGATAATGAAGGCACAACCTCTTAAAATCTATGGGACGCCGCAAAAGCAGTGCTCAGGGGGAACTTCATAGCAATACAGGCCTTCATCAAAAAAAAAAGAGAAAGATCCCAAATTGACAACTTAACCCTCCACCTAAATGAATTAGAAAAAGAAGAACAAAAAAGACCTAAAGTCAGCAGAAGGAAGGAAATCATAAAGATCAAAGAGGAAATCAATAAAAGAGATTCAATTAATAATATTGAGAAAATTCATAGAACCAAGAGCTGGTTCTTTGAAAAGGGAAACAAAATTGACAAACCTCTGGCTAGATTCACTAAGAAGGGGAGAGAAAAAACCCAAATAAACAAAATTAGAAGTGAAAAAGGAGAAATCACAATGGATACTGCAGAAATACAAAAAACCATAAGAGAATACTATGAACAACTATATGCCAACAAATTTGACAAACCACAATAAATGGACAACTTTCTAGAATCTTACAGCCTGCCAATACTGAATCAAAAAGAAATAGACCAACTGAACAGACCAATCACTAGAAATAAAAACACTCCCTACAAATAAAAGACCAGGAGCAGATGGCTTCACAGGTGAATTCTACAAAGAGGATCTGGTGCCCATCCTCCTTAAACTTTTTCAAAGGTTGAGGAAGAAGGAACACTCCCAAAGACATTCTATGATGCCACCATCACCCTAATTCCAAAACCAGACAAAGATACTACCAAAAAAGAAAACTATCACCCAATATCTTTGATGAATATAGACACAAAAATTCTCAACAAAATTTTAGCCAACTGAATCCAACAACATATCAAAAAGATCATACACCATGACCAGGTGGGGTTCATCCCAGGTTCACAAGGATTTTTTTTGGCTGCACCCATGGCATGTGAAAGTTGCCAGGCCAGGGATCAAACATGCACTGAGCTGCTGTAGTGACAACACTGGATCCTTAACCCGTGCGCCACAAGGTAACTCCATGAATGCATATTTCAGTGCATTGATCTCCTGCATTTCTTCTGCCAGGTAGCTGCCATTTTGTTCTCTTCATCCTAACTGATCTGGAGAGAACAGATTGTACTTCTGAAATAGAGTTTTAATTAAAGAACAACCCCCCCCCCTTGGCTAAGAAGGCAGCTGCAAGCCTTTCCAGCTGTGCTCATCACTATACCACCCTTCTTGTAGTAATGTAACAACTGTGTGCTCTCTGTCCAAGCCAGCAGCCCTGATAATTAGGTACCTAGCATTGCTTATCAGTTCTGCTTCTGTAACCTTGCTTGCTCAGTTTCTTAGGGAGGAACACTGTCTGCTTGGGGATGGGGGAGGTCCGGGATGCTTACATGGGAAAATCAAGACCTTGTAGTGTATAAAAGTTACTGAGAACAAAGACCTGGTGCTCAGACTCTGGAGGTGACTCCTCTGAGCCCGCACCGGTGCTGAATAAACCTTGCTTTTCCATATCTCCGAGTGCTGTTTGTCTCTTTCCATTGCCACAGTTTTTGCGGTTTCCGCAACATTTTTGGTGCGTTGGCCGGGAAGCCGACAACCAAGCTGGCCTCTTGTGCCACCATTGTTGGGGAACCGGGGGAGGCCACGGTTGCCGGCCCGGTGACAGGTGGATAGCGCGCACTGGCCATTTTGCCGGATCCAGACCCTCACTCGGGCCGTGCTGGCCTTGGCCCACACCGCTTCCCGAACGGACTCAGAAGGAGAGTGGAAACAGGTTCCTGGACAGGACGTCGGACTGGTGAGTGCCCTGCGGATATCTGCCCAAGTCAGGACCTGGAAGGAGAGACTGATCACCTCTCAGTGACCAAAGAGTCACTCAGGTCAGGGCTTGCTCCCTTGAGATCGGGAGGCTTGTCAATTCTGGTGTGTGTGTGTGTGTGTGTGTGTGTGTGTGTGTGTGTGTGTGTGTGTGTGTGTGTGTGTGTGACTGGAGAGAATGAGAGCCTGTGCTCCACCATCCTTGGACTTCGGAGCCAGAGTGAGTCCTAACCTGCAGTTCCGTGGCAACCTCATACGGCTTATGGTGGCCCTCTTTGGGGGGATCCTGACGTTGGGGTTTATACAGTCCCACCTATGCTAAGAGGCGCCTGAAATATCTCCTCCGGGGGTGCGGTCAGGCGGACGAAGCAATTGTTACCTTGTCCTCACTGTTTGTCCTGCGTCACCATCACAGGGTGGGACTTTACACAATGGGTAAATTGGCTTCCAAGCCCACTGTCTTAGAGTGTATGGTTAAGAATTTTAAGAAAGGATTTCTAGAGATTATGGTGTTAAGCTGAGTCCTAGAAAACTATGTACCCTCTGTACCCTAGAGTGGCCCTCTTTTGGTGTTGGCTGGCCTCCAGAAGGGACCTTAGATGTGTTCACAGTTACAGCAGTATATAATGTTATAACAGGAGACCCTGGACACCCAGACCAATTTCCATATATTGATCAATGGTTGGAAATTGCCTATTTGAGGCCCCCATGGGTTTGGCTCTGCACCACAGACCAGGGACAGTGTAGGGTGCTAGTAGCCCAGTCCAAGAAGAAAACCTTGTCTCAAAAGAAGGTGCCACCTATTTATCAAGGGGAACCTGATGACTCGCCCCCTATGCCACCACCTTATGTGCTGCCGGCCCCACCTCCAGGAGCTAAAGGTCCCCAGATGCCAGATAGCCCACCACCTTCTGTTTCTCCTCCTCCTTCTGCTTCTGAAGTTCCCGAGGCGATATCACCCCCGCAGCCAGATTCTCCAGAACCTATGAGCAGGTGTCTCTGGTCAGCTCAGGGAGCAGCCACTCCAGCATTGCAAATGCCCTTAAGGGACCATACAAGAGGGGGGACGTTTTTATTATTACCAGCCCTTTTCCACTGCCGATCTCCTCAACTGGAAACACCATACTCCCTCATATTCTGAAAAGCCTCAGGCGCTGACTGATCTCTTAGAATTCATTTTCCAGACACACCGTCCCACCTGGATAGACTGCCGGCAACTCCTTTTTACTCTATTTGAAACTGAAGCGCGCTGGCAAATTATAACAGAAGCCCCAAAATGGCTTCAGGCCAATGCGGGGGGTCCAGCAGACTTGGCAAACTGGGTGAGGGAAGCCTTCCTAGAAGAACACCCCCACTGGGACTATGACACTGAGGAAGGGAAACATAACCTAGAGAGGTACCGGCAGGCCTTCCTACAGGGGGCAAAAGCTGGGGCTAAAAGGCCCACTAATATAGCTAAGATCAGTGAGATACTACAAGAGCCGAATGAAAGCCCAGCCAAATTCTATGAGAGACTATGTGAGGCTTTCCGAACCTACACCCCTTTTGATCCCGAGGCCCCTGAAAACCAACAGATGATAAATGCTGCCTTTGTGGGACAAGCCCAATCAGATACCCGTAAAAAGCTACAGAAATTAAAAGGCTTTGCAGGAGAGAATGCCACTAAACTGTTGGAAATAGCCCACAAGGTTTTTATTAACCGAGACCAGGTGGCCCGCCGTGATGCAGAAAAGAGAATGAAACAAAGTGACTCTTCTGGCAGCCGCCCTGTCAAAACCGGTGCCCCCAGTGGGACCACCCCGTAGGGGACAAGGCACAAGGCCAGGGAAAAGGAGTCCCCTGGAACATGACCAATGTGCTTACTGCAAAGAAAAGGGACATTGGAAAAATGAATGCCCCAACCGTCCTGAGAAAAAGACCAAGGCCCCACCTAGCTGGTACTGATCTGAGCCATTCAGCACCAACCTGATCGGCCTAGCTGAGTCTGATTAGGGGGGACCAGGCTCTCTCCAACTGGGCCCCCGAGAGCCTATGGTCAGAACTCAAGTAGGGGGCCACCCCATAGACTTTATGGTTGACACAGGTGCCGAACTTTCTGTGGTTACACAACCTGTGGCTCCCCTCTTGGGGAAAGAAACCACCATTGTTGGGGCCACAGGTAACCAAACCCACAGGCCCTTCTGCGGTCCTTGATGATGTCAGTTAGAAGGCCATGAAGTAATACATGAATTTCTTTACCTGCCTGACTGCCCAGTCCCCCTGATGGGAAGAGACCTGCTGGCTAAAATGGGGGCACAAATTTCCTTTTCTACTGATGGATCAGCCCAACTTAAATTGACAGAACCCCCCTCTCCTTTAATCATGGCTCTTGCTGTAAAAAGGGAAGAGGAATGGCGCTTGTACTCTTCCCCTTCAGAAATGGGGACCATTCCCCCAGAACTAGAGACTAAATACCCATTGGTTTGGGCTGAAGGAAACCCACCAGGACTGGCAAAACGCCATGCTCCTGTCTTAATTGATCTAAAACCCGGAGCTCAACCGGTAAAGCTACGGCAACACTCAATTCCCAGAGAAGCTCGACTGGGAATCCAGGTTCACCTGGATAGGCTGCTTCAGCATGGACTGTTAATAAAATGTCAGTCCCCTTGGAACACCCCTTTACTGCCCGTGAAAAAACCAGGAACACAGGACTACCGCCCAGTACAGGACTTGAGAGCCATAAATGAAGCAACAGTCACATTACACCCGTCCGTCCCTAACCCATATACCCTGCTAGGGCTGATCCCCTCCACTGCTAAGCGGTTTACTTGCCTGGACTTAAAAGACACTTTTTTCTGCCTCTGGGTGGCACCTGCCAGTCAGCCCTTGTTTGCTTTTGAATGGGAGAATCCACATACAGGGACAAAGGAACAGCTCACCTGGACTAGACTCCCACAAGGATTCAAAAACTCTCCCACTCTTTTTAGCGGCGCCTTAGCTGCTGACCTGGCTGAATTTCCTGGACAAAAACTGGGCTGTGTTTTTTAGTACAGTATGTTGACGACCTCTTACTAGCTGGCACCATGGAGGCTCAGTGCCTAGAGGGAACAAGAGCTCTCCTTTCCCTACTGATGGAGGCAGGGTATCGGGTACCAAAGAAAAAGGCACAAATCTGCAAAAAACAAGTCAAGTATCTGGGCTTCAACATCATGCAGGGCCGACGAATGCTGGGGACTGAAAGAAAGCAGGCAGTTTGTGCCATTCCTGTCCCTACCACCCACCGGAAGGTTCGTGAGTTCCTAGGGGCAGCAGGATTCTGCCGGACATGGATCCCCGGGTTTTCAGACCTGGCCAGGCCTCTGTATGAGGCTCTAAAAGGGGAAGAAAAGCTCCCCTTAAATGGGGACCAAGCCAGGAGACAGCGTTTCAGACAATCAAAACCAAACTCACTGAGGCTCCAGCCTTGGGACTTCCTGATGTAACCAGAGAATTTAACCTTTTAGTTCATGAGAAAAATGGGATGGCTTTGGGAGTCTTAACTCAAGAATTTGGGCCTTGGCAGAGGCCAGTGGCATATCTGTCTAAACAAATTGACTCAGTTGCTGCTGGATGGCCTCCCTGCCTCCGAGCGCTGGCAGCTACCACCTTGTTGGTAAGAGAGGCTGACAAGTTGACCCTGGGACAAAATCTCAATGTTAAAGTCCCACACTCAGTTGTAACCCTAATGGATACCAGGGGCCACCATTGGCTCACACATGCACGAATGACTCAATATCAAGGGTTACTATGTGAAAATCCATGGGTAAAACTGGAGGTTGTATGAACTCTGAGCCCAGCCACTTTTCTGCCAGATAAAGCGGGGCCCCCAGACCATAACTGCCTGGAGGTACTAGATGAGGTATTTTCCAGCAGGCCTGACTTGACTGATCAACCACTCCAAAATCCTGACCTGGTTTTATATACTGATGGCAGCAGTTTTATGGAGGATGGAAAAAGGATGGCAGGATATGCTGTGGTGATAGAAGCAGGGGTGCTTCCTCAAGGCTGGTCAGCACAGAGAGCAGAATTATGGGCCTTAATCAGAGCACTGGAACTCAGCCAAGACCAGTGAGTTAATATCTATACTGACTCACGATATGCCTTTGCAACTTTACATGTCCATGGAGCCTTATATAAAGAAAGAGGGCTCCTCACTGCTGAAGGAAAAGGAGTTAAAAACCAGGCTGAAATCTTAAAGCTCCTAGAGGCAGTATGGGAACCTAAAGAAGTTGCAGTTATCCACTGTAAAGGCCACCAAAAGGGGGATGACCCAGTGACAGAAGGAAACTGTAGTGCTGATGCAGCTGCCAGACAGGAAGCCCAGGGACAACAGCCAGACAAACCTAAGGTCTTGCTGGCCCCAGAAGTGCCAGCTGTCCCCAAATATTCTCCAGAAAAAGAAAAATGGATAAGGAAGAAAGGAGGAACTAAAACTAAAACGGGGTGGTGGGTCACATGGGACCACCGAGTTTACATTCCAGAACAGCTGGCCTACAAACTAGTCCACCAAGAACATGACCTAACCCACATGGGCAAAACTGCCTTAGAGACCCTACTGGGCCGGTACTATCTCATTGCTCTTCTTCCTGCACTCTGCTCCTCTGTCTCCCAAAGATGCATAACCTGTTTACAGAATAATGCCCACCAGGGGCCCCACAGACCAGCTGGGACACAGCACTGCGGACTGTCCCCATTTGAGGATATAAAAGTGGACTTTACTGAGGTCACCCCTAGTAAGGGGTACAAATATTTACTAGTTTTTATCTATAATTTTTCAGAATGGGTAGAGGACTTCCCTACCCAAACTAAAAAAACAAAAAAAGTAACCAAGACACTCCTGAGAGACATTATTCCCAGATATGAAATACCTCTGACCATCGGGTCAGATAATGGACTGGCATTTGTGGCTGAAACAGTACAACAGGTGACAAAAGCTTTACAGATCTGATGGAAACTACATTCTGTGTATCGCCCTCAAAGTTCAGAAAAAGTAAAACACATAAACCAAACCCTTAAACAGACCCTGGCAAAGTTATGTCAGGAAACTGGCTTGCCCTGGATAGACATGTTGCCGGTGGCCCTCTTAAAAGTGAGATGCTCACCCCGAGCGGGAATAGGATTCTCACCATTTGAAATCTTATATGGAAGGCCACCTCCATTAATCAGTTTAAAAGGAAGCACCAGGGAGTTGGGAGACTTGGAATTACATAAACAATTACAAGGACTGGGGCTCACTATTTCTCGGATACATAGCTGGGTCACAGACAGAATACCTGTGTCCTTAGGTATAACAGTACACCCCCACAAGCCGGGGGACCAGGTGTGGATAAAGGACTGGAAAAAGGAGCCTTTGAGGCTGGTATGGAAGGGCCCCTATACTGTAATTCTAACCACCCCCACTGCTCTTAAAGTAACAGGAATAGATGCTTGGATCCATCATTCTAGAGTAAAACCGGCTGGCACAGCTGACGACCTTGGAGAGTGGGAGACTGCCCTCAATCCGGAGAGACCTCTTTGCCTGACAATACAGAGAAGGAGACGACGATCTCAAAGCCCTGCTCTGACCGCACCGGAAGCTGGTCAGTCAACGCACAGCTGAAGCTTGAGGAATCAGCAGCCTGGTAAAATAAACTGCCTTACCTCCCTTCCACAAGAGACTCTCTGTCATATACTGTTATCTTATGACAACATGTATGTTTGCTGCCTGTTGCTGTTAATCTGGTCCCCTTTGGTTCTGTCAGGATCCATGTCCTCATGTGACCCGTGCATTCGAGTGACCTGATCAGATCAAGGGGTTACATGGACTTTGCTTTACTCCACTCATTTCTCCTGTTCCGGAGAAATTCATGGAAGTTGTACTCACAACAGGACCACTTATTCTATCTGTCAACAGGGGGGCCAATATACTTGCTTTGATCCACGATACTCACCAACTGAGGAATGGTTAGAAGTCCGGCGCTCTCATAAATCAGGGCAGCTAATTAATCGGACCCAAATTACCAACCCCAAGTTGCCAGTGTCAGTACTTTTTGATGCCTGTGAAGCTGTGAATGGGTCATGGACTTCTACTAGACCATGTGGAAGCCCATCATGGGAAAGAGAATATAGGCTCCAGCATAAATATATGTGCTGGGGGACCACCTGGAATGATTGCCTGGAATGCACTTACTGGAGCTGCGTGGCCTGGGCAACCTGGAATAAGGGAGACAAAACAGCTGTCCTTCAAAAGGGTACAGCCCCTCCAGACTGCCAGACTAAAGCTTGTAACCCAGTTAATTTCACTATTTTCAATTCCAGTGAGCCCAAATGGAAGGAGGGTTTCAAAATAAGCATTCGCATTGACGGAAGAGGCCTTGACCCTCGAGCTGTGTTACATTTCCAGAGAATCACGTTTGCACTCCAAGCTGCCTCTCACAGCGTCTTTCATTCTTTTTATGAAGAGATAAGAAACACCCCACCTCCCATTCTGGCCACAACTAAGAACTTGTTCTTAGCCCTGGCAGAAACTCTCAAGGTCTCCTCTTGTTATGTATGTGGGGGAACAAACACAGGAGACCACTGGCTTTGGCAAGCCAGAGAACTGGACCCATTAGAGCCTCATAATGAGACTGCATACCCACAACTCACCTATGGGGTATGGCTCCTCAAAACTGCTATTATTGGGAGAAATTGTCTTGTGAGGTGGGGAGGATGGTTTAATGTTTCGGTAGGAAGCTTAACATGTTTAGGCCTGAGGTATTATAATCTGACTGCCCAAAAGACTCAATGGTGGTCATTCTCCAATCGCTCAGGGCCCAAGCCTAATCCCTTGTCTAACTTTTCCCACCTTCGACAAGCATGGGAAGATATCACTACTAATATCCAGTGGCGGGCACCAAAGGGATTATATTGGATTTGTGGAAAAATGGCCTATTCCATACTCCCCCCAAATTGGGCTGGGGCATGTGTACTGGGAACAATCAGACCTTCTTTCTTCCTGCTCCCACTGTCACTAGGAGAGCAACTGGGAGTTCCTATATATAGGGCACAGGGTGCCCAGAGAGACCGGAGGGCTCTCCAAATTGGAGACTGGAAAGATGATGAATGGCCCCCAGAATGGATAATTCAATATTATGGACCTGCCACCTGGGCAGAGGATGGCTCTTGGGGATATCGCACCCCTATCTATACGCTGAACCGCATCATCAGACTACAGGCGGTTTTGGAACTTATAACAAATGACACTGCAAGGGCCTTGACTATATTGGCCCAACAACAAACTAAAATGCACAGTGCAATCTACCAAAATCGCTTGGCCTTGGATTATTTACTTGCTTCTGAAGGAGGGGTTTGTGGAAAATTTAACTTAAGTAATTGCTGTCTACAAATAGATGACACCGGAAAGGTGGTAGAAGAAAATGCTGACCACATGACTAAACTAGCCCATGTACCTGTACAAATTTGGAAAGGATGAGATGCAGACAGTCTCTTTGGTAAATGGTTCTCTTGGTTGGGAGGAATTAAGACAATGGTCGGAATAGTCATGGTTATACTCACAGGGTGCCTACTTGTTCCCTGCCTTGTACCTCTCCTGATAAATATTATACAAGGTTTTATAAGAACCATGGTTGAAAGAAAAACAGCCTCCCACCTGCTACTTATTAGAGGCTACCAAAGGGTTATGACTGATGATGATCTGTAAAGGGTGCAGATGCACCCTGAACATCAAGAGGGGGGAATGAAATAGAGTTTTAACTAAAGAACAACCCCCCCCCTTGGCTAAGAAGGCAGCTGCAAGCCTTTCCAGCTGTGCTCATCACTATACCACCCTTCTTGTAGTAATGTAACAACTATGTGCTCTCTGTCCAAGCCAGCAGCCCTGATAATTAGGTACCTAGCATTGCTTATCAGTTCTGCTTCTGTAACCTTGCTTGCTCAGTTTCTTAGGGAGGAACACTGTCTGCTTGGGGATGGGGGAGGTCCGGGATGCTTACATGGGAAAATCAAGACCTTGTAGTGTATAAAAGTTACTGAGAACAAAGACCTGGTGCTCAGACTCTGGAGGTGACTCCTCTGAGCCCGCACCGGTGCTGAATAAACCTTGCTTTTCCATATCTCCGAGTGCTGTTTGTCTCTTTCCATTGCCACAGTTTTTGCAGTTTCTGCAACACTTCCACCAGGCTTTCTACCAGCCATTCCTTATTAAACTCAAGCTCCTGACCCAAATACCTCACTAAAACAACTCTGAGCACCACCAGGGACCTTGTATATGAAAATGCCTTAGGATCGTTATCATTCCTAATTTTTCTTAAACTCTGCAATCTCTTGAACTTTATTAAATTCTCTATACTCTGACTTTTCCTTCTCTGGCTAAGGTTCTTCAGTTTTCCCAAATTGTCATCTACACCCTCATTAACAATGATATTATTCAGGCCAAACTTTTCCTTTCATATCCAAACACACATATTTGGCCCCCTGCTACTCATTTCTGCTTAAATGTCCCTTAGACATCTTTAATTTAGTAGGAGTGAAGCAAATTGTCATTCATACCCTCCCTCCTTTTCACCTCTGTTTTTCATTACCCCTTGCCCATGCATAGGGCCAATGTCCTTCCCAGCTCTCCCCACATTAATGTTTTCTCCTTGGCCCTGCCTGAACTAGAGTTTTCTCATCACTTCATTCAGGCTTCTCCGCATATCTCTGCTCCAACCAGGATGATTGTTTTTGATTCAATTAGGTTCCTCACTGCCTTAACGACTTCTACTTTAGTACTGTAGGCCCCTTTTGAGCCTAATTCTGTTTGATAATCCAAGAGAGTCATATAAAAGGATTCCTTAGAGGTACATTATTTTTCCAAATGTGTATATTCATGAATTACAGTTACTGTATCTAGGACGCACTATCCTTATGACTAGAGTTGCTAGATTATTTATTTATTTATTTATGGCTGTACCCACAGCATGTGGAAGTTCCTTGGCTAGGGATCAAATCTGTACCATAGCAGCAACCTGAGCCACTGCAGTGACAACATTGGATATTTAACCCACTGTATCTCCAGGGAACTCCTAGGGTTGCCAATTTTAGAAAGTAAAAATATAGAACAACCAGTTAAATTTGATTGCTAATTGCCTATGAATACCTACACTATCAAAAGAGATAAATAGTGCATGGGACATATGGTATTAAAATTATTTCATGTTTACTTGAAATAAATTATGAGTAAATTACTTACACTTTAATTATATTTTCATGATGTTCAGGATCTCCTTAATGGTTCTTAGTTCTGAAGAATTTGCTTATAAAATTCCTTGCAGTTACAGTCTGTGTTTTATTTACATAGTAACATAGTTTCTACACTAATCACATATAATTTATTTTCTTTTGTTCACTGAACATTGTTTAATGAGAAAACATGCTAAATATTAACATTATGAGCCAGTATACTGAGAATGTACTAGCATAACAACTTTGAAAATTGCTCTTCAAATTTCTTTTGTTGAAGCACATAATTTCTTGAGTTAAAAGTCAAATTCAATTATTTTTGCTTTAACACCTGTAATCAGTAACTCAACTTGATCTACATAGGATGAAGATACTCATTTCCTTCCACCTTCCACCTTCAACATTCTTTTGGTGTTAAATTTTCAACATTGATAACATTTGTATTCTGTTCCATAAACATAACTAAATCTACCAGGTTTTGTATACTAGTTGATTCTAAAACTGAGAATCTACTGATTATTATTATTATTATCTACTTTATTTATATTATCATGAGAGAGTGGATCAACAGAGAATATTCCCAGGACACCTGAAGCTTATAGGATGCCTTGTGTATGTGAGAAAAAGGTAATCCAATCAGGCAGATAAATAAGGAAAGGGCTGCCTTTCTGGTGGCTGCAGATGGGATTGACAAGTAGAACATGTCCTGGATATCAACCCCCACCTTCTCTTTTGACTTGACAACATGTCCTGGATATCAACCCCCACCTTCTCTTTTGACTTGACAACTTTGTACTACTTTATGTACAAACCTCAGGACATATGTGGCCACCATGAACATTTCCCTCTTGGGTCAGCTGGGACCAAGGCACAGTTTGAATACAAAACTGTGCTCTCTGTTGCAAGTCAAGAATGACCAGTTCAACCAGGTCTGGGGCCTGAGATTGAGTATGTCAAAGCAAAGGACTTAAATATGGGTAATACCTGAAATTGACAAAATTAGAGAACAAAAATGGATTGAAACCCATTACACAGCCTTGGTCTCTTGGTATCTTGCAATTTTTACTTCACTGTGATGGAAAAAAAAATTATCTTACCTAGAATGGACATGCAGCCTCAATTTTAGGGACAGACATTTTAAAATAGTTTAAATGTAATACCTACCCCATTGTGGTTTGGTGAGGATTAAATAATAAGCTATATTGACTGGCAATGAATGTTCAATAAAAGTCAGCAAAATAATTTGGGGGGACTTAGACAACTAGAGTGAAAAGTTTAGTGGAAAATTAAAGGATAGAATAGGTTGCCTAGCATGATGTTGACCCAATAACTCTTTAATAAGAACTTTCTGATGACTGACTGATTAGGACAGGAGCTTTAAAGGGATTATGGTGTTACCCAAAAACTGTCACCCTGGAGATAGGGAACTGGAATCAATGGCTGTGCATTTTTGGGCAAATAACTCTTCCTTTTGTCTGAGCCACAGGTTCATTATCTACCACAGGAAATCACTATCCTTCTAGTCATCAATAGCTCCCTGGGCAATGGCAAGAAGCAAATGTGTGAGAGCATGCTTTGGAAAACCAACTGCATTTTCTTTAGCAGTGTCTTGATCATCTGGGAGCTACACTGAGCCTTCTAGGCCAACAGCCTTCAAATTGGGTTATGGTTACTCCTGGTAGTACACAAAGACCTTACAAGGCTTACATGGGCGCAGATGATATTCATTTTAATTAAGGGAGTTAATTTCTAAATCCTCAACTTCAATATTTATTATTTTTAAAACCAATCTGAGTACTGGTTCGCCTTCACAACCTCCCCTTTCACAACCCTCTTTCTCTCTCTTTACAAAAGCAGAGCAGACCTCACACCAATCCAAAATCTTAACCTAGTGCCTTACCCCTGGAGTGTCAAAAAATTCTGGGTATCCAACAAAGGGGAAATTCAAAATACTTATTTTATTTTATTATTATTTTTTTAGGGCCACACCCATGGCATATGGAAGTTCCCAGGCTAGGGGTCAAATCAGACCTACAGCTGCCGATCTACACCACAACCACAGCCACAAAAACATGGGATCCAAGCTGCACCTGTGACCCACACCACAACTCACAGCAATGCCAGATCCCTGACCCACTGAACGAGGCCAGGGCTTTAACCCACATCCTCATGGATAACAGTTGGATTTGTTTTTGCTGCACCACAACAGGAACTCCCAAATACTAATTTTATTTTATTTTATTTGTTTATTTTTTTGTCTTTTTGCCATTTCTTGGGCTGCTCTTGCGGCATATGCAGGTTCCCAGGCTAGGGGTCTAATCGGAGTTGTAGCTGCCAGCCTATGCCAGAGCCACAGCAATGCAGGATCTGAGCCACGTCTGTAACCTATACCACAGCTCATAGCAATGCCAGATCCTTAACCCACTGAGCAAGGCCAGGGATCGAACTCACAACCTCATGGTTCCTAGTTGGATTCTTTAACCACTGAGCCACCATGGGAACTCCCCAAATACTAATTTTAGTGTTGAGAAGCTGAGTGATTATATTACTAGGAAATAAGTCATTCTGTGAACCGGATAGTTTCCAATTTTTTACTTTCAATAAAATGGAAAAGAACAACATAATGGAGTTGGCAGCTGGTAAATCATTAGGAATGTATGTGTGTGAGTGTGTGTGTGTGTGTGTGTGTGTGTGAATATATTATATATATATATATATGTATATATATATATGCATATATTTGGCTGTACCTGAGGCATGTGGAAGTTCCTGGGCCAAGGAGAAAATCCATGCCTCAGTTGCATCCTGTGCTGCAGCTTCAGCAACATCAGATCCTTAACCTGCTTCACCACACAGGAGTTTAAAGGATATATTTCCACTACAATTTTACCTTTAATGTTATTTTTCAAATTTTTAATTTGTTATATTTATCAATTACATGCTAATAATTACTTTAATAAATCAATCTTGAAGAAAAAATTTAATATTTAGATACTTATGCCCCAGGAGGTAATACATATATATTATTGTTGAGAAGTATGTTGGGGTGACAAATAAATTATGCCAAACTAAAAGAAATTTCATTGATAAAATTCTGTGGGGGAAGTGGAATGTAAATCCAGTTCAAGGAGAAATGCTATAAAATTTCTGATGATCACACGGCTAGTGTATTTAGATATCATGGATAGACTTAAAGGAATGAGGTGACAGTTGGACTGAAATGTTTACGATGAGCTGAAAGTAACATCATTTGAAAGAAGTTAAGCATGGTGAAAAATTTCATATGTCGACCTAAAAATATACACAGTGGTAGAGTTTTCAAGATCCTCTTAGAGGGTATGTAAACAAAAAGTTAAAAGGGCATCATCCTTGCCTGAGGCCCATAAGTCTCTTGAAGATAAAAGCAAAGCCCACACCAAGATCTCTGCAGAGGTTTCTGCCATTCACTTAATTATGGAGACTCTAATCCACAAATTTTCAAACTAATTTGCTGTCTGTCATTAACTATAATCTTTCCTGATGTAAAACATTTTGAAAGGATTGTTATAACTTTGCTTTTTTAGAATATTTGGCTATGAGTACTTCATTAAATTTATAGTTGGGTTAGACTTCTCAGCCATAAGAAATGCTGCTTACTTGGGAACTTTCATGATGTGAGAAAACATAACCTACATATCGTTTTCAAATGTGGTGGATACTCTGAATTTTATTAACTAAATTAAATGATAAAATTGACTTAATAAACATTTTGTAGACATCCAGGTTCACATTTACTACTTTCAATTTTCCAATTCTTTTTTCATATCATGGAATCCATAAATTTATTTTCAGGTTTTAAACACTCTTAGAGCCTTTTGGGGAGCTCAGTGGCACTGAGCATGATGTTTGTCATATCTATTGAGCTAGCTGACTTGGATACGAAGTGGGTCAAATCAGCCTCTGCAACTGTAGTCCCTAGCAGAATGCCTGGCAAGGATAAGTGACTAAGATTTGTTGAATCAAGGAACGAAGCCAATGTTCAAAGAGATCACAGGAATGTTGGGAAAATAATAGAACAACAACCCTAGTGGGGATAAGAATGGATTGGGAATTTATTGTTTCTCTGAAATTAGCAGTTATTGGATTCTTTATTTTACAAGTTTTGCTTGAAGTTGCATTCTTACATCTGGTTAATGGGGGCATAATAAAAAAAGTCAGTCTGTAAATCAAGCTAAGTAAAAAGTTTTAATAAAACTTTGTTGGAATTCCCAGGTGGTTTGACAAGTTAAGTATCTGGTATTTCCACTGCTGTTGTGTGGGTTTGATACCTGGGCCAGGAACATCTGCATACCATAGGTGTGGCCAAAAAATTTTTTTGTTTTTGTTCTTAAGGTTTAATTTTTTATTTTATTTTATCTTTGCTTTTTAGGGCTGCACCTGTGGCATATGGAATTTCCAAGGCTGGGGTCAAATTGGAGCTGCAGCTGCCAGCCTATGCCACAGCCACAGCAATTCAGAATCCAAGCCACTTCTGCAACCTACACCTCAGCTCATGGCAGCACTAGATCCTTAACCCACTGAGCTAGGCCAGGGATGGAACCTGCATCCTCATGGATACTAGTCAAATTCATTTCTGCTGAGCCATGAGGGGAACTCACTCTTCAGGTTCAAATAGCTCAACTTTATCCACTGAGGGCTTGTCATTGTATCCTTGCTATGCAAATGTTACTGTGCAAGCAACTGTCTGTGGAGAGTCTTGAACATGTGATACATGTAGATATTTTGTTTAACTGGAAAAGAGTTTGAGTGCATCATCAATATTTGTGATTAATGGGAAGAATCTTGTTATACTGAGACACATTAATATTAAATAACTTTATGCTATTGAGGATAGATTTAATTTCTTAAGCTAGACCATTTGGTCTGATTTCCTGTGGAAATGGTATAAATCATTTTTTATTTTACCATTTTTTATTTTTTCCATTATAGTTGGTTTACGGTGTTCTGTCAATTTTCTACTGTACAGTAAAGTGACCCAGTCTCTCTCTCTCTTTCTCTCTCTCTCTCTCTCTCTCTCTCACACACACACACACATACTTTTTCTCATATTATCCTCCATCATGTTCCATCACAAGTGACTAGGTAGAGTTCCTTGTGCTATACAGCAGGACATCATTTCTTATCCACTCTAACTGCAATAGGTTTTTTACATGTCTTGGCTATTGTGAATAGCACTGCAATGAATGTTCGGATGCATGTATCTGTTTTAAAGAAAGTTTTGTCTGAATATATGCTCAAGAATGGGATTGCCAGATCATATGGTATTTCAATACTTAGTTTTCTGAGGTACCTCCATACTGTTTTCCATAGTGGTTACACCAATTTACACTCCCACCAACAGTGCATCATTTTTTTTTTTCATTTCAAACTTTTCTGCATTATACAGGGAGCAGGTGTGAGAAGGGTGGAGAAGAAAAAAAATATAATCCAAGAGGCAGAATTTTAGGCTTAATTCAGCAATCTTAGAAGATCTTCCATTGAGTCTCTTTATTGACATTGATTACATTTAAAAGAAGTATCTCTACTGGATTTATTAATGGGCCTGAATAGAGAAGTGAACACAGCCATGGAAGCTAAATGCCACAAATAGGGAAAAGTACAGATACAGAAGTACAAACTCAAGATGAAGAATCAGTTCTAAAGCGGACAAAATTCTAGGAATGAAAACCTAGATATAACACTGTTCAAACTTGTCCTTGATAGGATACACTTTACTCTGCCAAGAACACAATGAATTTATTATTGTCATTCTCAGAAGCATGTGAATTGTATGGAAAATGATACTTAATGCTAGCTAAAGGTTTCTGTTATAAGTCAATGGAGTGATGCTTTAGGAGTCATTGGGTCAAAATCTAAATCTATCAGATGAAGACAAAACCACTGAGTGAAAATTTCACTCATTCTATTATTCTAAATATACTTGAAACCAATTAGTTTATTAAAATAGAGAAGTTAAATTCAAGAGCTATGAAAATATACGTGCATTGGCTCAAAGATAAATTGACAACCCTGCTAGGATGATGGAAATGTGGTGTGGTATAGTGTTAATTAGAATCATTGGAAACAAGAAGCTAGCCATAAGTTTGTATTGAAATGTACATGTTGCTCAAGCTTTATATTATGCTATAATTCATCATGGGCTTGTATTGATAATAGGCTGATAAAGAGCATTGTAGCTAAGATTTTCAAGTCTCAGATGAACAGAGTCAGAAAAGTTGAATCTTTACTGAAATTCCTGTAACACACCGGTCTTTCTTAGCTTTCCATTAAGGTCTCCTCTCTCCTGAATTATGTATTAGAGGACATTTTAAGACCATTCTGGTACAGGTCAATTTGGGAGATGGCATCATATGATATAGGTCTGACCTCATTAGTGGATTCAGGTCGGAAGGGCAGAGGAATGCAGGATGACCAGAGAATGGCATCAAAGGAAGCAATCAAGAGATGGATTTTTTACTATTGAGGAATATTTGGAGATGTGTAACTCTGAAAAAGGAAATGCCACTCCAATATGAGTTTGTTTGTATTGACAATTTTTAGGGACAAATGTGAGCTGATTGTTCACCAAAATGTATGTATTGGAAAGTAGATGTAAATTTGTTAGGCATGTTGTGAAATGCCACCAAGAAAAGAACACAATATTTCCAATATGCAGCTTTGTGATAGCTGAAAGGCAGTTAGCAAAAGGAATTAGGGTTAAATAGGCCTTTGAGTAAGACAAGAAATCAAACTAAAGATTTTTGCATAACCTTGTATGTGAGTCCAGTGTGAATATGAATAATTAGTCATGAAAAAGTGATCTGTAAACCAATTTATTCTGGTACCTGTTTTTCTTTAGCCATTTCTTGAAACTATCTGACAGTGAGGGTCTATAGGAAACAAAAATTTCACCACTACCCTCAGTAGGTGTTAAACTCAAAGCCAGATGGAACAAGTAATTGTGGGAGAGTATGCTGACTTGTGAAAGAAGAAAAAACAAACCAGCTTGAGAAAAGGAAAATATCCTGGGAAAGACAGAGAAAGAAATGCTGACTCTTTGAGAAGATGAAATTTCTAAAAATAACAGAATCTCAGAGATGGGATTAAGATGGCAGAATAGAAGGAATGGAGCTCAACTTCTCTCATAAAAACTAAAAGGTTACAACCAAATGCTGAACAACCTTCAACCAAATGGACAGGAAATTTCAAAAAGAAACTATTCCAGAAGACAAAGAGGAGGACACATCAAGTGGTAGGAGGGGATTACACAATATAGGAAACCCCATAGCTCCTGGGTGGGAAGCCCACAGACTGGAAAGTAACTATCACAGAGACTCACTTGCAGGAGTGAGAGTTCTGAGCCCCACATCAAACACCCACGCATGGGGATCTGGCATTGGGAGAAAGAGCCCACAGAGCATCTGGCATTGAAGGCCAGTGGGGCTTGTGCACAGGAGCTCCATGGGACTGGGGGAAAGTGAGACCCCATTTTTTAAAGGTTCACACAGACTTTCATGTACACTGGGTCCCAGGGCAAAGCAAAGTCTCCGTAGGAATCTGGGTCAGAATGACTGCAGTTTTTGGAGGATCTCCTGTAAAAACAGGGGGTGACTGTGGCTTGTTGTGGGGGAAAGACATTGGAGGCAAAGCTCTCAGGAATATTCATCAGCATGTGTTTCTCTGGAGGTGGCCACTTTGGGAAAATCTGGCCCCACCCATCAGTGCTGAGAAGACCCATGCAAAACAATAATCCAGGTGGGATCACAGCCCTACCCATCAGCAAACAGGATGCCAAAGACCCCCCCCCAGGCACACAACCACCTTTAATCTCACCCAGAGACAAATCCCCACCCATCAGAGGGATAGGAATCAGCTCCACCTACCAGTGGGCAGGCATCAGTCCCTCCCATCAGGAAGACTACAGCAAGCCCCCCACCAACTTCAACCACAAGGGGAGCAGACACCAGAAGTAAGAGAGGCTACAACTCTATTGTCTGCAAAAAGGTCACCACACCGAAAAGCTACAAAAATGAAAAGACAGAGAACTATAGCTCAGATAAGGAAGCAATAGAAAACTGCAGAAAAAAACAGCTAAGTGATCTGGAGATTGTCAGCCTCCAAGAAAAAAAATTGTAAACTGATGATGCTGAAGATGATGCAAAACATTGGAAATAAACTGGAGGCAACGATTGATAATTTACAGGAAGCACTGAGCAAAGAAATGCAAGATATAAAACTTAAGCAAGCAGAGATGCAAAATACAATAACAGAAATAAAAAATTCATTAGAAGCAATCAACAGCAGAATACAGGAGGCAGGAGAACGAATAAGTGAAGTGCAGGACAGACTAGTGGAAATCACTGATGTGGAACAGGAAAGAGCAAAAAGATTGAAAACAAATGAATAAAGTCTCAGAGAAGTCTGGGACAACATTAAATGCACCAACATCCATATTATACAGGTGCCAGAGGGAGAAGAGAGAAAGAAAGGGACAGAAAAAATATTCAGAAAGATAATAGCCGAATACTTCTCTAATATAGTAAAGGAACCACTCAGTCAAATCCAGGAAGCACAATGATACCATATAAAATAACCCAAGGAAGAACACCCTGAGACACATATTAATCACTGACCAAAATTAAAGAGAAAGAGAAAATATCGAATGCAGCTAGGGAAAACAAATAAATAACATACAAGGGAACCACAATAACATTATCAGCAGATTTTTCAGTAGAAACTCTGTAGGCTAGAAGGGAGAGGCATGAAATACTTAACATGATGAAAGGAAAAAACCTCCAACCAAGATTACTTTACCCAGTAAGGCTCTCATTCAGTGTTGAAGGAGAGATCAAAAGCTTCGCAATTAAGCAAAAGCTAAGAGAATTCAGCAACACTAAACCAGCTTTTCAAACACTAAAGGAACTTCTCTATGCAGAAAAGAAAAGGCTGCAACCAGAAACAAAAATACCACAAATGACAAGGCTCACCAGTAAAGGTATATGTACAGTAAAGATACAAAAATATCCACGCATAATTATGCCACCAAAATAAGAAATCGTGAGAAGAGGAGGGTACAAATGCAAGACACTGGAAATGCACTTGCAATTAAGAGATCAATAACTTAAAACAATCTCGTGTATCTATATAGACTCCTATATCAAAACTTCAGAGTAACTGCAAACAAAAAATCTACAATTGATACACAAACAAATAAGAAAAATCAATGCAGATACAACACTAAAGATAGTCATCAAACCGCAAGAGGAGAGAACAAGAAAAGAAGAGAAGAAAAAAGAGCAACAAAAACAAATCCAAAGCAATGAATAAAATGGCAATAAGAATGTACATATCAATATTACCTTAAATGTGAATGGACTAAATGCCCCAACCAAAAGACATAGACTGGCTGAATGGATACAAAAACAAGACCCATATCTATGCTGTCTTCAAGAGACCCCTTTCACTTCTAGGGACACATACAAATTGAAAGTGAGAGGATGGAAGAAAGTATTCCATGCAAACGGGGATCAAAGCTGGAGTAGCAATACTCCTAACAGACAAAATAGACTTTAACATGAAGAATATTTTAAGGGACAAGGAAGGACATTACATAATGATCAAAGAATCAATCAAAAAAGAAGATAAAACAATTTTAAATATCTACGCACCCAACATAGGTTCACTACAATATATAAGGCAACTGCTAACAACCTTAAAAGGACAAATCAACAATAACACAATAATAGTGGGGGACTTTAACACCCCAATTACAGCAGTGGCCGGATCATCCAGACAGAAAATCAATAAGGAAACACAGGCCCTGAATGAATCAGATGGACTGATTAGACCATTAGACCAGATGGATTTAATAGATATTTATAGAACATTCCACCCAAAAGCAACAGAATACACATTCTTCTCAAGTGCACTTGGAACATTCTCTAAGATTGATCACATTCTCGGCTACAAATCAAGCTTCAGTAACTTTGAGAAAATTGAAATCATACCAATCATCTTTTCTGACCACAACTCTATAGGACTAGAAATCAACAACAAGAAAAAATCTGCAAAAAGCACAAACATGTGGAGACAAAACAACATGCTACTAAACAACCAAGGGATCACTGAAGAAATCAAAGAGGAAGTTAAAAAATACCTAGAAGCAAATGACAACAAAGATACAACACTCCAAAACCTATGCAATGCAGCAGAAGCTGTTCTAAGAGGAAAGTTTATAGCAATACAAGTGCACCTCAGGAAACAAGAAAAAGCTCAATTAAACAAGCTAACTTTACATCTAAAGCAGCTTGAGAGAGAACAGACAAGACCTAAAGTTAGTAGAAGGAAAGAAATCAAAAAGATCAGAGTAGAAGTCAATGAAATAGAAACAAAGAAAACCTAGAAAAGATCAATGAAACAAAAAGCTGGTTCTTTGAAAAGATCAACAAAATTGATAAATCCTTAGCCAGACTTAGCAAGCAAAAAAGAGAGAGGACACAAATCAATAAAATTAGAAATGAAAAAGAAGTAACAATGGACAACACAGAAATACAAAGGATCATAAGAGACTACTATATGCAACTATATGCCAATAAAACAAAAATTTTAGAAAAAATGGACAAATTCTTAGAAAGGTACAAACTTCCAAGACTAAACTAAGATGAAATGGAAAAAATGAACAGACCAATCACAAGAACTGAAATTGAAACTGTGATTAAAAAACTTCCAACAAACAAAAGTCCAGGACCAGAGGGCTTCACAGCTGAATTCTATCAAACATTTAGAGAAGACATAAGACCTCTCCTTCTGAAACTATTTCAAAAAATTGCAGAGGAAAGGATACTCCCACACTCATTCTATGAGGCCACCATCACCCTGATAACAAAACCAGACAAAGATACCACAAAAAAGAAAACTACAGGCCAATTTCACTGATGAACATCGATGCAAAAATCCTCAACAAAATACTAGCAAACCACATCCAACAGTCCATTAAAAGGATTGTACATCATGATCAAGTGGGATTTATCCCAGGGATGCAAGCATTCCTCAATATCCACAAATCCATCAGTGTGATACACCACATTAACAAACTGAAGAATAAAAACCATATGATCCTCTCTGAGATGCAGAAAAAGGCTTTGACAAGATCCAACACCCATTTCTGATAAAAACCCTTCTGAAAGTGGGCATAGAGAGAACCTACCTCAACATAATAAAGGCCATATATGAGAAACCCACAGCAAACATCATTCTCAATGGTGGAAAGCTGGAAGAATTCCCACTGAGATCAGGAACAAGACAAGGATGTCCACTCTTGCCACATAATTTTGGAAGTCCTAGTCACAGCAATCAGAGAAGTAATAGAAATAAAAGGAATCCAAATTGGAAAGGAAGAAGTAAAACTATCACTATTTGCAGGTACTATGATACTATATTCAGAATCCTAAAGGCTCTACCAGAAAACTGTCAGTACTCATCAATGAATTTGGCAAAGTCTCAGGATATGAAAGTAATACAGAGAAATCAACTGCATTTGTATATACTAACAATGAAAGATGAGACAGAGAAATTAGGGAAGAAATCCTGTTTACCATCACATCCAAAAGAATAAAATATTTAGGAGTAAACCTACCTAAAGAGACAAAAGACTTGTACTCTGAAAACTACCAGACACTGATGAAAGAAATCAAAGATTACACAAACAGATGGAAAGACATAGCATGCTTTTAGATTGGAAGAGTCAATATTATCAAAATGACTATACTACCCAAGGCGATCTACAGATTCAATGCAATCCCTATCAAATTACCAAGGACATTTTTCACAGAACTCGAACAAAATATTTTCAAGTTTGTTTGGAAGCACAAAAGACCTACAATATCCAAAGCCATCCTGAGAAAGAAAAATGCAGCTGGAAGAATCAGGCTCCCTGACTTCAGACTATACTGCAAAGCAATAATCACCAAAACCATATGGTACTGGCACAAAGATAGAAATATATATCAGTGGAACAGGATAGAAAGCCCAGAATTCAACCCACGTACCTACAGTGAACTAATCTATGACAAAGGAGGCAAGAGTATACAATGGAGAAAAGACAGCCCGTTAAATAAATGGCACTGGGAAAACTGGACAGCCACATATAAAATAATGAAATTAGAACATTTCCTAACACTGTACACAGAAATAAACTCAAAATGGAAAAACAACATAGATATGAGACCAGATACTACAAAATTCTTAAAGGAAAACATAGGCCAAACACTCTCCAACATAAACCACAGCAACATCTTCTCTGATCCACCTCTTAGAGTAATGACAATAAAAACAAAAATAAACAAATGGGACTTAATTAAACTTAAAAGTTTCTGCACAGCAAAGGAAACCCTAATCAAAACAAAAAGACAACACACAGAATGGGAGAAAATATTTGCAAATGAAGTGACTGACAATGGATTAATCTCCAAAATTTATAAACACCTTCTACAGCTCCATACCAAAGAAAAAACAAACAGCCCCACCAAAAAATGGGCAGAAGATCTCAACAGACAATTCTCTAAAGAAGACATACAGATGGCCAAAAAACACATGAAAAGATGTTCAACATCGCTCATTATTAGAGAAATGCAAATCAGAACCACTATGAGGTACCACCTTACACTGGCCAGAATGGCCATCATCAAAAAGTCTACAAACAAGTGCTGGAACAAAAAGTCTACAAATAAGTGCTAGAGAGGGTGTGGAGAAAAGAGAACCCTATTACACTGTTGGTGGGAATGTTAATTGGTGCAACCACTGTGTAAAACAGTATGGAGATCCCTCAGAAAACTAAAAATAGAATTACCATTTGATCCAGCAATCCCACTCCTGGGAAAACCATGACTTGAAAAGGTACATGTATTACAATGTTCATTGCAGCACTCTATACAATAGCTAAGACATGGAAACAACCTAAATGTGCATCAACAGAGGAGTGGATCAAGAAAATGTGTTATATATACACAATGGACTATTACTCAGCCATTAAAAGGAAAGAAAGAATGGCATTTGCAGCAACATGGATGGACCTAGAAAATTATCATGCTAAAGTGAAGTCAGACAGTGAGACACCAACATCAAATGCTATCACCTGCATGTGGAATCTAAAAAAAGGACACAATGAACTTCTTTGCATAACAGACACTGACTCATAGACTTTGAAAAACTTAGGGTTTCCAAATGAGACAGGTTGTGCGGGTGGGGGGACGCACTGAGGTTTTGGGATGGAAGTGCCACAAAATTTGGTTGTGATGATTGTTGTACACCTATAAATGTAATAAAATTCATTGAGTAATAAAAAAGAAAACCTTATCACCAAAAAAAGAGATATTGCTGCAATTTATAACAGAGTATTCTGCATGTATTTTATTTACCCTAATAGTTTTATAGCATCTGGCCTTATGTTTATGTCTTTAAGTTTATTTTTGTGAATGCCTTTAGAGTGTTCTAATTTCATTCTTTTACACATAGCTGACCAGTTTTCCCAGCATCACTTATTGAAGAGGCTGTCTTTTCTCCATTGTATATTCTTGCTTCCTTTGTTTTAACTTTAATTGACCATAGGTGTGTGGGTTTATTTCTGGACTTTCTGTACTGTTCCATTGATCTATATTTCTGTGGGGTTTTTTTTGTGTGTGTGTGTGTGTGCTGGTACCATACCATTTATTTTTTATTTATTTTTTATTTTTAATTCTTTTATGAGTGCACCCACTCAATATGGACGTTCCTGGGCCAGGGATGGAACCTGAGCCACAGCTACAACCTATGCTGCAGTTGTGGCAATGCCAGATCCTTTAACCCACTCTGTGGGGTCAGGGATCAAACCCATACCTTCATAGCAACTTAAGCTGCTCCAGCCAGATTCTTAACCCACTGCACCACTGTGGTAACTCAAGAACCATTCTGTTTTGATGACCATAGTTGTAGTATAATCTGAAATCATGGAGCCTGATTCATTTAGCTCCATTTTTTATTTCTCAAGATTACATTGGCTCTTTGGGATTTATTGTGTTTCCATACAAATTTAAATTTTTTTTGTTCTAGTTCTGTGAAAAATGCCATTGGTTAATTTGATAAGGATTTCATTGAATCTGTAGATTGATTTGGGTAGTGTACTCATTTTGACAATATTGATTCTCTCAATCCAAAAACATGGTATATCTTTCTATCTATATATATATTTTTCAGTTTTTTTCATCAGCATCTTATAGTTTTCTGAGTATAGGTCTTTTGCCTCCTTAAGCAGGTTTATTTCTAGGTATTTTATTCTTTTTATGGCAGTGGTAAATGAGATTGTTTCTGTAATTTCTTTTTCTGATTTTTCTTGTTAGTGTTAGAAATGCAAGAGATTCCTGTGTATTAATTTTTTATCCTACAATATTACTGAATTCATTGATGAGCTCTAATGGTTTTCTGGTAGAGTCTTTAGGATTTTATATGTATAGTATGTCATCTGCAGACAGTTATAGGTTTACTTCTTTTCCAATTAGGATTATTTTTGTTTATTTTTCTTCTCTGATTGTAATGGCTAGGATTTCCAAAACTATGTTGAAGAAAATTGGCGAGAGTAGAATCCTTGTCTTGTTCCTTATCTTAGTGGAAATTCTTTCAGCTTTTCACCATTGAGAATGATGTTAGCTGTGGGTTTGTCATATACGGTCTTTATTAAGTTGAGGATGGTTCCCTCTATGCCAACTTTCTGGAGGGTTTTTATCATAAATGGGTATTAGATTTTGTAAAAAAGCTTTTTCCATATCTTTGAGATGATCATCTGGTTTTTATTCTTCAATATGTTAATGTAGTGCATCACACTGATTGATTTGTGGATATTGAAAACACTTGCATCCCTGGGATAAATCCCATTTGATCATGATGTAGGACCCTTTTAATATGTTGTTGGATTAAGCTTTTTAGTATTTTTTGAGGATTTTTGTGTCTCTGTTCACCAGTTATATTGGCCTATAATTTTCTTTTTTGTGGTATGTTTGTCTTGTTTTGATGTCAGGGTGATGGTGGCCTCATAGAATGAGTTTGAGAGTGTTCCTTCATCTGCAATTTTTGGGGATAGTTTTAAGGATAGGGTTAGTTCCCACTGTGGTGCATGGGGTTAAGTTTCCAAATGAAGTGGCTTGGATTGCTGTGGAAGTTTCAGTTTGATGCCTGGCCCAACAGAGTGGGTTAAGGCTGCACTGCAGCTATGGCTCAGATTCCATCTCTGGCCTGGAAACTTCCCTATGCCACAGGTGGGGCTGTAAAAAAAATTTTACTAGACTGTCTTAAAGATCAAGAACAGAGTGGCCTGTGCTTGTGCTGAGGATGAGAGGTAGGTTGTGCTGCCTGAATTCTCAGGAGGGCACATCAGTAGGTGCCCAGCAGAGCTATATTTTTGGGGTAAAGTTGAACTTTCATTTTGAGTAAGAATAAACATTATGCATATATATCAAAAACCCCACATCTTTATTTTTATGCATTTAGAATATTTTAAATACTTCTCAATATAAAAAGTTGTGTGAATTGTAAGTAATCTTGCCAAAGGTAAAGGGTTAGCTATAAGAAAGTGTACATTGGATTGATTTATCACTCATGCCTTTTAAAATAAAGAGGAAAGTTTGGAAGTTGCAGACTGAATTCCTGGATTACTTGGTATCATTCATGGTAAGCAGCACATTGCAACAACAATCATGCTTATGACCAATATGGTCACTAGGTTGTCATTTTCAATAAAGAGCAAGCAGTATTGTCCTGGTTTTAAACCTAAAAAAAAAATCACATAGCATTGTGGTTCAAAAAAAATTGCTTGATATGATTTCAATTTTTTTAATTTGATTTATTTTAAAGTTTTGATTCATGGCCCAGGATTTGATCTATTTCTGGATAATGTTCATGTGCACTTGAGAAGAATGTGTATTCTTCTGCTTTTGGATAGAATATTCTATCAATATTAATTAAGTCCATCTGGTCTAATGTGTCATTTAAGGCCTATGTTTCCTTATTGATTTTCAGTCTGGATAATCCGTCCATTGATGTACTTTGGAGTTTTAAAGTCTCCCACTATTACTGTGTTACTATTGATTTCTCTTTTATGGCTGTTAGCATTTGCCTTATATATGAGGTGCTCCTATTTTGGGTGCATATATATTTACAGTTGTTATATCTTCTTCATGGATTGACCCCTTGATCTTTATGTAGCATTGTTCTTTGTCTCTTGAAACAGTCTTTATTTTAAAATCTGTTTTGAGACTTGTGGTTGACCGGGGGAGGGGGAAGGGAGTGGGATGGGCTGGGAATTTGGGGTTAATAGATACAAACTATTGCCTTTGAAATGGATAAGCAATGAGATTCTGCTTATCTCTAGGAACTATATCTAGTCACTTGTGATGGAGCATGATAATGTGAAAAAAAAGAGTGTATATAGGTATGTGTGACTGGGTGACCTTGCTATACAGCAGAAAATTAACAGAACACTGTAAACCAGTTAAAATGGAAAAAATAGAAATCATTAAAAAAATTAAGTCTTTTGTCTGATATGAGTATTGTTACTCCAGCTTCCTTTTGATTTCAATTTGCATGGAATATCTTTTTCCTTCCCTTCACTTTCAGTTTGTACGTGTCCCTAGAAGTGAAGTGGGTCTCTTATAGACAGCATATATATGGGTCTTGTTTTTGTATCCATTCAGCCAGTCTATGTCTTTTAGTTGTAGCACTTAATCCATTTGAATTTAAGGTAATTATAGATATGTATGTTGTTATTGTCTTTTTGTTCATTGTTTTGGATTTGTTTTTGTAGATTTTTTTCTTCCTTTCCTCTTTTGTTCTCGTCTTGTGATTTGATGTCTATTTTTAGTGTGCTTAGATTCTTTTTTCTTTTGTTGTGTGTATATATTGTAGATTTTTGGTTGGAAATTGCCATGATATTTTGATATTGAAATCTTTATATATATATACAAGATTGCTTTAGGTTTTTCATCTCAATTTCAAATACATTTCCAATATCCTACATTTGTACTCCTCTCTTCTCACAATTCCTGGTTTTGATATCACATTTGTGTGGATGATTTCCTACCTTTACTGTTTGTTTGCCTTTACTGGTAGGCTTTCTCATTCATAATTTTATTGTTTCTAGCTGTGGCCTTTTCTTTTCCACCTTTAGAAGTTCTTTTAGCTATCATTGAAAAGATGGTTTATTGGTGCTGAATTCTCTTAGGTTTTGCTTGTTTGTAAAGGTTTTATTTCCCATTGAATCTGAAGAAGAGCCTTGCTAAGTGAAGAGTTCTTGGTTGCAGGTTTTCCTCTTTCATCACTTAAAATATATTGTGCCTTTCCCTTTAGACCTACAGATTTTCTGCTTAAAAAATCAGCTGATAACCTTATTGGGATTCCCTTATACGTTATTTGTTGCTTTTCGCCTTTTAATATTTTGTCTTTGTCTTTAATTTCTGTCAATTTCATCAATATGTGTCCTGGAGTGTTCCACCTTGGGTTTTTCCTGTGTGGGACTCTGCACTTCCTGTACTTGGGTGATGGTTTCTTTTCCTATATTAGGGAAGTTTTTCAACTATTAATTCTTAAAATATTTTCTTAGGCCCTTTCTCTCTCTAGTCTCCTTCTGGGACTTCTATAATGATAGTGTTGGTGCATTTAATGTTGTCCCAGATGTCTCTTAAACTGTTTTCCTTTCTTTTCATTATTTGTCTATTTTTTTTGAGTCAATGATTTCCACCATTCTGTCTTCCAGCTCACTCATCTGTTAAACTGCCTCATACAATTTTCTACTGACTCCTTCCAGCGTATTTTTCATTGCATTTATTATATTGTTTAACCATTTGTTCTTTATATCTTCTAGTCAATTGTTAAACTTTTTTTTTATCTTCTCAGTCTGTGCCTCCATTCTTTTTATGATATTTTGGATCATCTTTACTATCATTACTTTGAACTCTTTCTCAGATAGATTGCCTATCTCCACTTCACTTAGTTGTTCTGGGATTTTATTTTGTTACTTCACCTGGAACACATTCCTTTGCCATCTCATTTTGTTTAAATTCCTACTTGTATTTGTATGAACACAGTAGCTTATTTATGTTTCTCAATCTTGGAAATGTGGCTATTTGTAGGGGACGTCATATGTATTCCATCAGTACACTTCTCTCTTGTCACCCAAAGGCCAAGGGCCAGCTTTTGCCATGGTAGGTTCTGACCTGCATTTGTGAACTTAGTTCCACAGGCTGCAGGATTGTAGTTTCCTTCCTTATGGCATCTTTCCCCTGGTGGGTGAGACTGGTATAAAGTTTTGTAAATATTTACTGGCAGCAGGAGTATGTGCTTGCCCACTTGTGAGTGGAGCTTGTTTTGGCATTCTGTTGGGCAGGGTTGTGTCAGGGGGCATGACTAGAGGTGGCTATGTGCTCAGGAAGTCTTTAGGCAGCCTGTCTGCTGATGGGTGGGCATATGTTTTCACCCTGTTGGTTGCTTGGCCTGAGGCATCCCAGAATTGAAGCCTGTAGGCTGATGGGCCAGGTCTTGGTGGCTAAATGGTTAGCTCCAGGAGAGCTCACACTGATAAATATTCCATAGAGCCTTGGCTACCAGTGTTCTTGTTCCCCTGGTGAGCCACAGCTGACTTCTGCCTCCCCAGGAGACCCTCCAAGACTAGCAGGTAGGTGTGACCCAGGCTACGGACTCACTGCTTTGGCCTGGATCCCAGGGCATGTGAGAACTTGTGTGTGCCCTCTAAGAGTAGGGTCTCTATTTCCCCTAGTCCTGTGAAGCTCCTTGTCTCAAGCCATGTTTGCCTTCAAAGCCAAATGCTCTAGGGTCTCCTCCTCCTGATGCCAGGTCTCCAGGCTAGGGAGCCTGACTTGGGGCTCAGAACTCTCACTCCTATGGGAGAACTTCTGCAATATAATTGTTTTCCAGTTTGTGGGTCACCCACCCAGTGGATATGGGATTTGATTATATCATGAGTGCTCCCCTCCTGCCATCTCATTGTGGCTTCTTCTTTGTCCTCGGGTGCAAGATATCTTTTTTTTTTTTTTTTGGTATTTTCCAGTCTATTTTGTCAATGGTTGTTCAGCAGTTAGTTGTGATTTTGGTGTTTTCATGAAAGGAGTTAAGCTCAAGTCCTTCTACTCTGCCACCTTGTCTCCAAGGTGTATTACTAGGCCATCCTGGAGAAGATGGACTGAAGCTTGGAGAAAGCTACAGGATGGGAGAACTGTCAGAAGCTTGTTCAGTGAAATCAAGCAAAGAATGATTACATTCTGCACCTGGGCTCTACCTGCAGTGGGACAATGGGCATCTCTCTGTAGTAACTTTTAATGGAATATAATCTGCAAAAAATATTGAATCACTATATTGTACATCTGAAACTAATATAATATTGTAAATCAACTATATTTCAATAAAAAAGAGTGTGAATTCATGCCAAGGATAGAGCCTTTGTGTTTGTTCATTCCTACCCACTACCACCTCAGAAAGCATTCTTCTCCCCTCTCCTCTCCTCCTATCATATCAGACCAATCCCCTTAAGTCTGGCTTCAAACACTTTCACCCCAGGCTGCACTGGTTCTACTGGCCCTGGAAGAAAACTCACATTTCTCATCCACCCTCCCTCTTTCCCTCTTTACCCTGCTATCCACCTTCCTCTCCAGTCAGCACTCTCCTCATTAGAGCACTCTCGTGCTTCCCCATGTCCTGAGACTCAGGATGAGACCATTCCCTCCCATATTCTCTCATTTTCTCCTCTTCATTAATGGTAAAGCAACGGTAAAGGGCCTACAAGCCTGGCATCAAGAATACCTCCCATTCTTTGTGTTACTTAGATTCTTTGTGTCCAATTTCTGCGTGTTTCACTATGTCTCCCATTGTTTGTGTATTCCAGTTTCTTTGTGTCTCAATGTTTTAGTGTCACAGTGTTTGTGTACACCCTAGTGACAGTGTGTCAAAGTATTGTATGTTTAGCTTGTGTGCGTCCTATGTCTTTATGTCTTGGTATTTTTGTGTTCCAGCATCTGGATGTCCTAGTGACTGTATGTCCTAGCTTTTCTCTATGCCCAAGTGTCTATGTGTCTTTGGGTCAGCGTTTGAATATTCCAGTATCTGTGTTTCTTGGTGTTAGTATTTACCCTTATGTATAAATGCCAGTGTCTCTGTGCTCCAGTGTCTGTACATGTCCCAATGATTATACTGAACAGTGTTCTTGCCTTAGCATCTGTGTATATCTCAGATTCTTTGTTTTTCTAGTTTAAATATGTCCCAGTGGCTGTATATCTCAAAGTCTGTATTTTTTAGGGTCTGTGGGTTCAGGGTCTGGGTATGCTCCAATGACTGTCCTAGTCTATATGTCCCAGTGTGTGTCCCAGGGTCTCTGTGTTACAATGTATCTATGTGTCCCACTGATCAAGAGTGCCTCTGTTTGTGTGTCCATCAATGTGTCCTATTGTCTATTTCCCAGTGTCTATGCATCCTATTGACTGTATGTTTCAATGTTGTGTATTACCTGATGACAGTACATCCCAGTGTCTGTGTGTCTGTCTCTGTAAGTTCCAATGTATGTGTATGTGTTTCTCTGTCCCAGTGCCTATGTACCCTAGTAGAGTCTGTATATCCCAGTGTTTATGAACCTTACTTTCTGTGTATTCCTCTGTCTATATGCCCCCAGTGCTTGTGTATCCCAATGCCTGTATTTCCTAGTGTCTGTGTGTCACAGAGCCTGTGAAAGTCCCAGTGTTGGTGTGTCTCAATGTCTGTGTGCACCAATATCTCTGTGTTCCAGTGCCTGTATATCCCAGTGTTGGTGTGTCCTAGTGACTATGCACCAGTATCTATATTCCCAGTGTCTGAATGTCTCAGTGACTATAAATCCCCATATCTCTGTATATCAGAGTTTCTATGTGTCTTACTTTTATGTGTCTCACTTTTATGTGCCTCAATGTCTATGTACTGCAATGTTTCTGTATACCAATTTCACTTTATCTCTATAAATGACTGCATTAATGTCCATGAACCCCCAATGTCTATGTTTCAAGGTCAGCATGTTGTTTGTGTAGCTTAGTTTCAGTATTTCTGTGTGTCTCAGTGTCTATCCCAGTCTGTGTGCCCTAGTGTTTTTGTACTAGTATCTGTATGTTTCAATATCTGTGAAAGAGAGTTCCAGTGTCTATATGTCCTAGTGTCTGTACAAGTCTCAATGACTATATGTTCTAGTGTCTGTCAATGTCTGTATTGGGACATTGTGTTTGTGTGTTCCAAGGTGACTGTGCTGCAGAGTAAGTCTGTGACTATGCAACAGTCTCTGTGTTTCAAAATGAATATGTGTCACAGTGTATATATAATTCCCAGGGCATGTAGATCATAGCCTCTCTTTACTCTAATGCCTAGGTGTCCCAATATCTGTTTATGTCCTGATGAGTGTTTGTTCTAGTGTCTGTGTGTCTTGGCGTCTCTGTATGTTCCAGTGTCTGTGTTACTCAATTTCTGTATGTCCTGCAGCTTGTGTACCCCAGTGACCACTTACATGTTGCATATGTCACTTAGTTTCAGTGTTTCTATGAACTTCAGCACCTTTGCACCAGTGCCTATGTGTTACAATATCTATTGTATGACCCGGTTATGTGGTTGGTCCATGTGTGTATGTGCCTCAATAACTGTATGTCACAGGGTGTATTCCAGTTTCTATCTGTTATGATGTCATTGTACCTCAGTGTATGTATATTCCAATGTTTTCTTGTTCCACTATTTGTGAGGCAAAGTGTCTGCGTGTCTCAATTTTTTTGTATCTCATATGCGTATGACTCAATATCTATATTCTATTATCTGTATGTCCCAGTCTCAGAATGCTACTGTGTATCACTGAGTTTCAGTTTTTGTGTACTTCAGTCTCTGTACTCAAGTTTCCTTGTGTCCCAGAGGTGTGCATGTTCCAGTGTGTGTGTGTGTGTGTGTGTGTGTGTGTGTGTGTGTGTGTGTGTGTTTCCCAGTTCTATGTGTCCCTCGGTTTGTGTATCCCAGTGGCTGTATATACCAATACTTCTGTGTGGCAATGTCTGGTCACATGTTTGTATATACCAATACTTCTGTGTGGCAATGTCTGGTCACAGAGACACTGTGTGCCAGCATCCCTGTGTTCTGTTCTAGTGTCTATGTGTTAGGTATATTCCAATGTTTGTATATTCCAGTGTCTGTCTGTGTGTCAGTGGTTGCCTATATTTCCCAATGGCTGTGTGTATCTTAATATCTCTATAAGTAAGTGTTTGGCTGTGTTCCAGTGTCTATGTATATTAGTTTCTCAAGGTTTCTGTGGCCCAGTGACTCTATGTTCTGTTGTCTGTGGTTTCTATTGCATATTGTGGTCTAGCATCTGCATATCCTTGGCTCCCTGTAAGACTGTGAGTTTCTGTGTCCCATTCTTTTTGCACCCCTAATTAGTCACTATGTTTCAGTGTCTGTATAAGCACATCTCTGGGTGTCCCTGAGCCTCTGTCTGTATTCCCCTGCTTCTATGTTCTTGTTTCTGTGTGTTCCTGATCTCTGCATTTTAGTGTCTGTGCATTCTTATTCCTGAATGTGCTCGAGTGATCTGTGTGATCTAGTGATCTGTGTTATCTAGATCTTTTGTGATCCAGTGTCTGTGTCTCCCTGTCTCTGTGTACCCATGGGTACTTCATGTCTGTGTCTGGGAATGCAATGAACATTTCTGTTTGAGTGTTTGTGCATCCCTTTCTCTGTACATTAGCAACTTTTTGTGTTCCTGAGTCTGCATGCCCCTGAACCTTTTCATGTGATCTAGGACCTAGTGTCTGTGCATCTCTGGATCAGGGCACCTGTGACCCTTTGTGTTCCGGTATCTCTATGTTCCTGTTTCTGTGAACCTTAAGTTTTGCATTTCCCTGAACTTTTGTGTGTGTAAGTGTGTCCCAGAGTTTCTGTATTCCTCTGAGTGTCTCTCTATGAGTGTGTGTGCTTGTGACTCTGCATGTGCCTACTTCCATGTGCTCTTTGTTGGTGAGTCCCTTAGTCTATGCATATCTTGGATTTGGCTCTATATGTCTGTGATTTGGTATTTATCCTACTTCTCCATTTATTTACTCCAGGCTTTTCCAATATTTCTGTATTGTTTTCTTGATGTTGCTGTGACTGTGTCTTAAGTTGCTCTTTGCCTCAATACCTCTCTTTCTTAATTCATGGATTTTTTTTCTGGATTCCCATGACTGTATTCTTGTCTCTGTGGGTCTGTTTGTCAGGGTGTCTCTTTATATCTGTTCCTCTTTCAGTCTTACTCTGTCCCTGGTTTTGTTTTGATCTGACTCACCACCTCTGTGTCCCTGTCTTTGTTTGTGTCTGGTGTCTGGATTCGTGTCTTTTTATTTTTGGCCCTCTATCTCTGTGTCTCTGAGTCTGATTCACTGTCCCCATCCCTTCATTTGCAGCTTGGTTGCCTTTTCGTGTATCTCTATTTCTGGGTATCCCCAGGGGTATCTTGATTCTGAGCCTCTGCCCATTCGCAAATGTTCTGTGTGTCTGTTTCTCTGTGTCTGGGTTTCTTTGTTCCTATCTTGATTCTTCAAGAAGAGTGTCTATTTCTGTCCCTATGTTTAGCCTGTATCCATATGACTATGTTTGTGGGTTCACATCCTCATGTCTAATTGTTCTAGGATCTCTGTCTCTGAATTTCTGTGTCCCTATCACTGTCTCACAATTTTCCCATTATTTCTGGGCCTCTATCTTGCCTGTCCTTATGTCTCTGTTACCTTGGCTGAACCCTGTCTCTTTAGTGGTGTTTGCCACTCTTCAGGTGTCTGCATCCTCATGACTGTCACTGGATCTCTGAATATATAAGTCTGTGCTCTTGTCTTAGTGTGTTCTTCTGCATATGCCTGTACCTTGAATCTTTGTCACCAAGTCTGGGTCTGTGTAATATCTCTGTTTCTATGTCATTGTGGGTCTCTGGTATTATATATCTGTGTTCTCTTCTCACCTCCCACTCTATGTCTTCATGACATCATATCTCTGTATTTCTACCTCTCTGTTCTTGGAGTCTTGGAGTGTAGTCTTGATCAAGTCCCCCTGTGTATCTCTGTGTCCCTAGGTATCACTGTGTGTCTTGACCCCTCTGCTCCTATGTCTGCATATCTGTAAATATCTATCTTTTCAATTGTATGTTGTTGTGTCTCAGTGTCTTCACATTTTGTGTGCCTGTCCCAGAGTGACCCTATTTTTGTTTCCCTGCCTCTTTGCTTGTGATGGGGACAGCACCTCAAAATGAGGATACAGAAACCTGGCAAGAGATCATCTGTTACTCTGGGTGCTGTCACTCTGGCTTCCTGTCCCCCTATTTATATGTATATGTGCCCCTATGTCCATTCTCTTTATTTTGAGATCCTTTGTTTCCATATGTCTCTATTTCTATATCCCCAACCATGACTGTGTCCTTGTTGCTGTTTTCTATGTGTGATCCTGTGTCTTTGGTGGTATGTATATCTGTGTATCTACTACTGTGTAATGAGATCCTTTTTTGTTCATTCATTTAACAAATATTTACTAAGCACCTACTACGTGCTAGGCACAGGGGATACATAGATGATTCAGAAAAGTCCTTGCTCTCAAAGAGCTCACAGTCTAAGTCAAGGATCCATACAAATAAATAGATCATTACTACACAGTATAAGTAAGATTGAATGGATGGGCAGTGAGCTATGGGAATACCGTGGGGGACCGAACTCAATTTATGGGAGGGGTCAGGGAAAGCCTCCTAGAGAATATGACAGCTAAGGCTTGGAGAATGCATAAAATTTACTTGCATGGAGTCAAGGAAGGGAGTCCCACACAGAAGGTAAAGTGCAGGCAAAGGCCCATTTTTGGAGAGCATAGTTTTTTAGAGGAACTCCAAGAGCTTTGAAAATGCTATGGGAGCCAGAGAAGGTTGTGAACAGGACTGTTGACTCGGTTTTTTGTTTTAAGGAAGTCACTTCTAAGGCTGCCGTGGAGTATGGATTGAAGAGAGTAGAGACTGAAGAAAGTAAGGACTGTAAGGAGGCTGGAGTCCCTAAGCCTATAGGTCCATAGATTTGCATGTCTCTCTGTGTTTGTGTGTTTTGGTGTATTTGTGTCATTTAGTGCATGTGTGAGTGTATGTCTTTGTCTGTTTCCATGTGTTTGAGTCTTTGTTCCTGGATCACCATATACCCTTGCCTCTGGATCTCCCAAACTCAGGTCTCCTAGCTCTGGCATTCAGGGGCCCTCACAGGACATAGGCAAAGTAGGGGTGGCCCAGCAGCTGCTGTACATGAGAGCGCTTCACCAGCCAGCAAGAAGCCCAGCAGGGTGGCAGCCTTGGTGAGTCCTTCACCAGCCTCTTGCCTAGGACCACAGGCACATCTGAGCCTTCATGCCTCCTCAGGGTTGGCCCCATAGGCCCTGCCACCAGCTGGATGTCTGCATGCTTGAACTGCCCTAAGGTAGAGAAATGCAGTACCAGTTAGGCAGTGACCCAAGTCCCACTGAGAGGTCTGCAAGGATCCTAAAGCAGGGAACCTAGAAGGATAAGTGGGAGGGAGGATAGGCAGCAAAGGCCTGGAAGAGAGAAGAGGTTGGGCATTGTGGAGGAACCAGATGGCTCAGGAGTTTAGAATGAAAGTAGAGAGCTAAGGTGGATGAGATGGCAGTAGAAGGGGTATAGTCTGGCTTGAAGGAGATAACAAGGCAGATTGGAGGAGTCAGGAGGCTCAGAGGAAGTAAAAACATCTGTCCAACCCACCATCACTACCCAAACTCTGGTGTGGGCCTCTGCCTCAAGTTCTGCTAGTGTCTTCTGACCTACAGTCTGGCTTCCTGCAATCCTCTTTTTTACAGCTGCCTCATGAGGGATCTTTGTAATACTCAGGTCTGACTGTGTCTTTCCCCTGATTTTGACTTTTGTGACTCTCATTGTCTTCAGAATAAAGCCAAATACCACTCCAACTCCATCTCCTCCAATCTCTGTTTTTTCCTCTACACATTTGCTTAGCCTTCCAGACTCAGTGTGGGTCTCTCCCCTAAAGGAGATCTTTCTTGAGCTCCAAGGCTAGACAAGGTGTCTCACCCTAGGTTCCTCCTGCTCCCTGGACTGCTTTCTGTCTAGTATTGATAACTCTCTGTGATCATTATCCATGTCTGGGTCTGTCTTCTCCCTAGACCAGGAGCTCCCCAAGGGCAGAGCTTGGCTCTGATTTCTCTTTGTGGTTTGTGGGTTGAGGTGCTGGCTGTTCACTGTCCTTTCACATTGTCAGGGTCTCTCTTGGGACTGGTGCTCCCTGGATATTGTCAACCTTAGTTACACTTGCCCAACAGGCCACAGGCCAAGGGGCTGAGACTTGAACCATCGACTACATAGAACCCCAGGTGGGGTAGTTGCAGGGTGCTGGGGTTCTGGTAGCAGTCCCGGAGGACTAGGAACTCAAGGTGATGTCCAAGGCGGAGGGTGAGGCGGGCTGCAGCAGCCACATGGAGCTCCAGATGGGGCTTCTTCAGTAGGGCAGGCTGGTCCCAGGACAAGAGCAAGGTACCCTCACCTTGCACAGATATGTAACTTCGGGTGATGGTGATAGTGTAGACCCAGGGTTTGTCTGTAGTAACTGTGATTGTCTGGAAGTAGATACGGATCTGGTCCTTGTGGCCTGGCCTTGATGGTGCCCCAAGCAATTGTCCACGCACATGCAGCCCTAGAGGGAGAGTGGGTGCTGGGAGCACAGTCTTTCACTTGGTCATTCACATGGTCACCCACAGCACAAGAAATGGGAAGTTTCGGGGCCTGAAGTTCAGATGAAGTGGTGCAGATTTGTGGTTAGATCTAGCTCCTGAGGAAAGTGTTTCTACCACAGATCATCTACTTGCTCCTTCCTGTGCAGTGTGTTGGCATGTTTATGCATGCATATGCTTACATAGTGGGGCCGCTTGCATGTACATGCTTGCCTCTGAGTTTGTAAATATGTGTGTTTGGATCTATTCATATGAGTATCTCTGGGCATATCAGTGCATCTGCATATTTGGGAAAGGTGCTATGGTAGGGTAGGTTTTTTTTTTGTTGTATGTTTATGTGTCTCTGGATATTTTGGTATTATATGTATTGGTGAATAGTTTATGTTGTGTGTGTTTGGTTGTGTGTTGGTACCTATATATATCTGGGGATGTCAATGTATATTCTTCTAGCTGTGTGTCATGGTATTTGTGTGCACTGGTATATTTTATATGTCTAGAGTAGCAGAGTATATGTGCCTGTGTGTGTTGAACTCTTGTGTACCTGGATGAATCTGGGGTTATCAGTGCCTGTGTGTCTGAATGTGTTGTCATATGTGTCATTGTGTATATCTGGGCATATACTGTGCACATCTGGATGTATGTTTGTATGTTACTGTGTATAGGTGTGGAAAGTATCAAAATATATGTGTCAGAGTATGTATTTGTGTGAGTTTACTGTATGCCCTGGATTGTTTGTATTCTTGAGTATCTTGTGTTAGAGTATATTTGTGTTGTTTTCTTGTGTCTGGGTACATAACTGTGTGTTAATGAGGTGCACTTCTATGTGTTTGTATTAGTACACAAATGTCTGGAGTGTTGACATGTGCATATCTAGTTGTGGAGTTATATGAGGTAGAGTTTTTGGGGCTCTCACCTGCCTTTAGGTCATCTATGAGCTGTAGCAGGTCCTCTGGGCACCCATCCAGTGTAAAGCAGATCCTCTCTTCTGAGTGTTGGATGTGGATCACAAAGTGGGGGTCCCCATCCACTACAACACAAGAGACACAACCCTGAAGTTAAGGCCCTAGAAGGAATTGGAGAGGAAGAGAAGGAAGGAGAGAGGAGGGGAAGGTAGGATACCATGTCTATTATCCCAGAGAGACAGACCAGCACCAGTCCCAGTGCACAAGTTGTCCACTCAAACAGAACAGTGAGGGTGGCTGGCTTACCTGAGGATGAGAAAGTGAAGATACTTGGCAGTGTGCCTACAAAATAGAAGGGGACTGTGTTGGTTAGAGACTTACCTATTGCATTCCTAGGAACTCTGGACCCCCTGGCCTCTGAATCACCTCCTCCCAGATAAAAACCAAATTCTTCAGCTCAGCATTTAAGTCTTTTCTGAAATTTAGTCCTGCCTACCTCTCCACTTTTCTCTGCATGATCCAGCCCAACTGAGGTGACTCTTCTTATGAATGCCTGTCTTATCTTGCTAGTGATCCTTTGCTTCTGTTTTTTCCTGCCACCTGGAAAGTTCTCTTTTCCTTTAGCTACCAAGGATTGATTTCTAGTTTTTTTTACAGGCCAACTCAAATGCTGTTTTCTCCTGCTCTCTGCTTGTGGTAGGTATAATTCTAAGATGCCAACCCCCCAAAATTTCCCAGTGTATACACCCTGTGAAATCCCCAGGACTGTGGTATGATGAGCTATCACTCTCATAAATAGGTTAAGTAATGTGGGCATTTGATAAAATAGGAAGATTATCCAGGTGGGACTGATTTAATTTCTCAAGCCTCTTAAATCTGGGTCTAGAGGTCAGAGACAGAGAAACCAGAGAGGTCTGAAATATGAGAAGGATTTGACATGAGGTAGATTCTCCATGGCTGTTTTTGAAGATGGAAGGGGTCATGTGGCAAGGAATGTGAGAAACCTATAGGACCCAGGTGGCCTATAGAGCTGAGAGTGACTGCTAGCCAACAATCATCAAGGAAACAGGGATCTCAGTCTTATGAAGAACTGAATTCTTCCAGCAACCTGAATGAATGTGGAAGAGGATGAAAACTTAGTCTACTGAACATCTTGATTTCAGTCTTGGGTGGCCCTGAGCAGAGAACCTAACTAACTTAGACTTCCTGCCAATAGAACTGTGCGATAATTAATGGGTTCTGTTTTAAGCTACTACATTCATGGTAATTTATTATGCAGCAGTAGAAGACTGATACATTTCCCCTCCTCTGGGCTCAAGCAATGCCTATGAAATTCTAGCTGAATGGACGTGAAAGCTCAGGGGTCTTTGTCAGGGGAGCTCTTTGTTCACCTTTTGCCAGTCCTGCAGAACTTCCCTGAGATTCCATGCTGCCTCTAGCTCCTCCAAGGATTTCCTCAGAATTTCTGTCCCAATGTGAATTTTCTGCCAAACACAAAACATATAAAAGAAATCGTTCACACTCTCAGGGCAAAGATGCCCTCGGCCTACTAAAGGGCACATCTTCCTTCTGATCAGGAGAGTTCTCATTGGCTTTCTAAATGGATCTGAACATTGCTAAGACTGAGACCTTAGTTCTCCATTTCATCTTAGTCCTTTAAGCTCAGTTATGTTAAAAATTCTTCCTTACAGCATTTATGCATGTATTCGACTGTTCTTTTATTTATTTATTCAGGCACTGTTTAAGCATCAGGCATATGGTAGTGGAAAAGGAAGTCTTATTTCTGACCTGGCGAACCTCATATTTTACTTGGGGAGGCAGACATGAATGAAATTATAATTACCAATGCTGATAAGTGCTATAAGAAAAACATAATATATTGACTAAGGGACTTATAGGTACTTGATGTAGTCTGGGGTAGTAGGAAGGGGTGAAAAGGACATTTGAGCTGAGATTTAAGACATGAGCTGGAGTTTGAGTGGCAATTGAAGAAATGAGCGTGGTAGGTAAGGGTCAGGGCAAAGCAGGTGAGAGCAATTATCAAGCAGGGGATACAGCTTGGTCCCTGAGTAGAGGCAGGGGTGGTGGTATGGCCGATTGGAGGAACAGAGAAGCCAGTGGGGCTTGAGTTCCGAGGGTGAGTAGGAGAAGATGAGGGGAAAGAAGTCTTGAGATAGAGGACAGGTTATGTAGGGCCTTGTAGCCCATAAAGAGGACTTTGGACTTCATTCTAGATGTGATGGGAAACTCTTGAGGGGAGTTAAGTAGGGAAAGGACATGAAGTGATTTATGTTTTTAAACGATTCCTTTGGCTACTGGTGGAGAATGGCAAAGAGAATCTCTCAAGAGAGGAAACAAGAAGACCAGTAAGACCAGTGAGGCAGCTGTAACAGTTTTCTAGGTGAGGCACAATGGTAGTCTGCCCTAGGATAGTGTCAGTTGGGGTGGTGAGAAGTGGGTACATTTGACAAACATATTAGAGATAACATTGTCAGGAATTGAAAATGGATAAGATATTGGGAGGGAGAATGGTGAAGGATGGGATATTTCAAGGATATCATGCCCAAATTTCTATCCCTGTGACTTATTGCCACCACCGGCTAGCTCTAATCCTGCCCTATAAGGTACCCAGGAAATGTCACTCCTCTCAGGAAAGCAGAATAGTGAAGTGGTACATCACATTCAGCATGGGACCAGATTACGTAGGGTCAAATCTCTTACTAGTTTTGTGATGTGAAACAAGTTGCTTCACTTCTCTGTGCTTCATCTTTCCCGTGAGTAAAATGCAGGTATTAACAGTTTTTTGGTGAGGATTAAATGAGGACTACAAGTGCAACATGTAGATCGCTACCTGCACATAGGAAGAGCTAAAAATGTAAAGTGTTATTATTTCACAGTCTTCTGGAAATTTGAAGGCAATTTTCACCATCCTCCCAAATTTGTATAGCCCTCACATTAAGCAAGGCTGTTCATAGTGCACAAAAGAACCAGTCAGACCTGCTTTTCCCAGTAATAAGCCACATCCCTTCTCTGCTTGAGAATCGTGAGCAAGTCTCTTGTCCAACAAAGCAAGTGTCAAAGCCATAGTTTAGCTAATGTGTTTCTGTGCATACACAGGCTTAACATCCCTTCTCTCCCAGAGCCTATGTGCTGAAGCTCAGAGAAGTTAAGTTGCTGGTTCAAAGTCTAAAAACAAGCAGCTTGGATCACAAGAATATGTATAAGATTTGTACACTTTTAGTTCCTTGCACTCCCCATTCATACTGCCCTCTTGTGATTTGGCCTTTTCCCCATGGAACTCACCATCTTTGTCAGGAGTGAGGAAGGTATAGAAAGTTGGTGTATTCAAGGACTCCACAAACTTGGACTCCACCACTAATTCAGGCAGCAGCTCTAGCTCTTCAGGGAGAAGGAGGAGGCTGACTTCCTCAGGGAGGGCACTAGAAGGTGGCAAGACAGGCAGGTTTGGGGGACTGCCTTCTGGCATAGGCCCAGAGCTGTTGGGTAGGCCCATTGTCGGAACTTCTGACACAGATGGTCGCAGAATCTGCCTGGTACCTTGGAGCTCTAGAAGTAGGTCATGTTGATGCCAGAGCCTTCCAAGGGGCAGCAGAGAGGGTAGGGTGGGGTGAAAGGGAGTAGGGAGGGGTTCTCCAAGGACAGAAATGGTCATGGTTCTGCTGGGACTTGTGGGACTTGAGATTGTGCTTGGGAGTGTGCTTAGGCTCTGAGGAGGTGGGGGCCTGATTTTGGCAGATCTGGGGGTTAATGGGATTTTAGGTTTATTGGGGGTTGGGATCCTAGTTTTGGAAAGCAATAAGCTTAGGGGAGTTTGGTGAAGCAAGACACTGGGTTTAAGAGGTGATGGGATTTTAGAGGTCTTGGGTAAGAGGATCCTGGGTTCAGGGTATGGCAGGTTGTTTGGGGTCTTGGAATCAGGAACACTTGCTCTGGTTTGTGGTGGATATTTGATGATCTGATGTGTGGAGACTCCAGGCTTTGTCTGTGACAGGCTTTTGAGTGACTGCGATATGAGTATCCCAGGTTGGGGGTGTGATGGGCCATCTAGTTTAGGTTGTGATGGAACACCTGGTTTGGAATGCAGCAGAGTAGATTGTTTCATGGAGCCAGCTTTGGGCTGGGATGGGCCAGGATTCAGCAGTGAGGCTTGTGTCTTGGAATTCATGGGTAATAGGGTGCTAGCATCCTGGTGTAATGGCATGCTGGGCTTCAGAAGCAATAGGGCATTGGAATTTGAGGGCACAAGGGAAGCATGTTTTGTCCTGAATGTTAGCTGAGCCAAGGTGCCAGAATCCTGTTGTGCTGAGATTTTGGCCTTTGGGTGTGTGAGGTTGGATAGGGTACTAGGTTTCTGATCCAGTGGCTCCAACTCTTTGGAACTAGGAATCTTCCTTGCAGAGGCAGGAGTAGTTGAGGTTAAGTAGAACTTTGGTTTCACAAGCCTTGATTTGGGAGAAACCTTGGGCACCAAGGTTGGCTGGGCTGTGCCTGCCCCTAGGCCATGCCTGCTAGTGGACGAGGGTGTGATGGTGCCTGGTCTATCTGTGATGAAAGTCTGTATCCTGGGTTCCTCACTGGCTTCTTTGGGCTGCACCATGACCAGTGAAGTAAGAGGTGTGACAAAATTGTATTCAAGGGACAGGTTGAGGGCTTTGGCAGCCAGCAGGTGGCAAGTGGTGGCATCATGAGCTTGGAAGCGTGCCTCCAACAGCTCTCCAATGGTGATGTAGGCCCAGAGGCGATGTATAAAGTGGGCTACATTGGGGGCTGGCTCCCCTTGGCAACCAAAGACCTTCTGGCTTCTGTTGGTGGCCACTTCATTGTGGCGAGCCACAAGAAGCTGACCCTTGGGGGCTGTGGGCTGCCAGACGGATGCTCAGTTCCTGCTCACCTGGCTGCACTTGACCTGCCACCACCAGCTCTGAGCCACCGAAGTAGTTGGGGAAAAGTGCCCAAGGGGAGGCCCCAGCCAAGCCACCTAGGTAGTCCAGACATACGTCTGCCAGCAGAGGCATGGAGAGCTGTTCATAGAGGCCCTCCAGCTGTGGGGCTGCATCTGCGTCCTCATATATGTGCCTGGCTTTTCCTCGGTTCTCCGGGGACAAGCAATGCAGCAGTGGGAAATAAGCATCATCTCCAAAGGTCAAGCTGAAAAGGGACACCTTGTTGCCCAGTGCCTGATGGATGTTGGAGAGGATCACACTGGGGGTTGTCACGCCAGCTGTGGGCTCCCTATCTGTCAGGAAGATGATGAGAGGGATCCTCCCCATACTGAGGCCCCTCCCAGGCTCCTGGTTGTTATGGTTCAGCACTGAAGCAGCTGCCAGCAGAGCTGCATTGATGTTAGTCCCTAATTGGAGAGCAGACTGTGAGACCATGGTTTCTAGTAACTTCTACCCCCATTGCAGACATACTTGGCACCTCACCAACTTCCCAGGCTCAGTCATATCTCTTTATCTTTGCTCATACTGTTTCTACTGCTTATCCTTCCTGACTCCCCACCCCTACACAAGCTCCCTGATATCTGACAATTGAGCCCACATTTCCTTGGCTTTTATCACTCCCTGTCTCAGAATGCGTTGCCTGTTTCCTGGGGGGATGTCTCATTCTCTAGTCAGATTAGCAGCTCCCCAAGGATAGCATCCCCACCTCAATACTACAGGGAGAAAAAGGGCTGAGTTGTCAGGAGGTGGTAGGTGGGAAGACTTCAGTAACTGTCTGAGAGAGGATTGATCAAAAGCCAAAATCAGGGCAGCAACTTGCTCAAATGCTTGGGAAAAAAATCTAGATTATTGATAAAAATAAAACAAGAGTTTTAGCAAATTATTTTGAGCATGTGCTTTAAAGAGGAGGAAACTCAGGCCCAGAGAGGAATGTGGCCTAAAATACATGAAGAACTGTGTTCTTTCCACTATGCAAAAGAACCCAAAAGGATGAAGGAACATATTTGTGTAAAATGTAATAGTGATAGTTCAGATACTGTGAGAGGTGAAGTGGATGAGGGAATGAAGGGAATGTTTCAAGAATTTCCCATGTCACCACAGCCTGCCCATTTGGGTGAGTACGTCTCACACTTACAACCATCAGCTTCCGTGTGGCCCAGATAGTCCTTGGCACTGTGGACATTCTGGATGGTGGCCTGGATGGAGCCTCCAGCTTTCCAGACACTAACTGTGTCAGAAAAGGAGATGATGTTGAAGTAGTCACTGACCTGCAGCTTACCAAGGATCACATTCATGGCCTTTTTAGTCTGTGGGATACAGATGAAGTAAAGAAGATGGACCAAGACCTGACGTCTTGCTCAGGACTGAGAGGCTTTTTCTAAATGTTGTATGGTTTTAACACTCTCTGACTCCAACGCTAAGTCTAGGATTCTCAGGTCAAAATGCCCTATAGGTGCTAATGGCCCAAAGCCTAGAACCTCAATGTCCAATGGTAACTGCTAGCTACATGTAGCTATTTAAATGTAAATCTAATTTCGTTAGAGAAAAATTAAAATTCTGTTTCTTAACTTGCCGTAGCCACTTTTCAAGTGTTCAATAGCCACATGTGGCCAGTAGCTACTATATTGGATACCTTTTAGAATATTTCCATCATCAAAAAGTTCTATTGGACAATGGCGGTCTAGAAGTTTCAAGCTCTATGCTTTCAGAGCACTAGGATTCATGTGCTCTATGTTTCCTGAACCATATGACCCAGGATTAAACTCTAAAGTTTAAGAGCTTTGTGATTCTGGGTATTTACAGGTACCTCTCAACGACTTTGCATGCTTTGGTTCTCTGTTCTATCTAAACTGTTCTACCTCATCCCCTGTTTCTTCCAGGTTGGTCTTCTCACCAGCTCTCAGATAACCTAGATTCCATTTCATCTCCAAAGCTTTGCCCTTTATATGCAGACCTTTCCACTTCCCCTTTACTTATATATAATGATTTTTATTTTTTCCATTATAGCTGGTTTACAGTGTTCTGTCAATTTTCTACTGTACAGCATGGTGACCCAGTTACACATACATGTATATATATTCACTGTTCCTTCTCTGGGCAGCCCTTTCTTCATTGCCTACTCTGACCTATGCTCTTCGCATCCAGACATTACATGTTCCAGTCTATTTGCTGACTATCTTACATGGAATGTTTTAATTTTCCATATAGATATCGAGTCCTTTGAGAACAGAGTGCTACTTGCTCTTGGCTCCCTTCTCCATGACAATACTTAGTACAGGGCTAGGCTCAGGGAATAGGGTATGGAAGTTCTAGTATTAGATACCATTTATAGACACTTGCTATGTTCCAGGCTCTGTACTACAGATGCATCAGCTCATTTCATCCTCATAGCAACACACAGAAGGAAGTACTAACATTATTCTCATTTTACAATTCTCATCATACATTTAGGCTCATAGAAGTGGAGTGGCTTGCTCAAGTTCACACAGATAGTCATTGATGGACTGGGGACTCAAATCTGTATTTTGGAGGTGTTAATTCCAGTGATTTTAAGCACAATATATATCTTCATCATTTTATATAGCTGTGGTTTCTAGAAACCACGGAAAGGAGCGTTGTGACCTGCCTTTCTACATCTTAAACTGATAGAAGATGCCTTGATTTTAAGTGGATCAGAATCTTTCCTGTCATGAAATGAATTCAGGGGACAGGTCACACATTCTCATAGAAGATGGCATTTCCTGAGAATCTCCTGTTGTCAAGGGACAGGTTATGTTTTTAGAAGCATGTTGGTTAATCTTCTACTATTTTGAGATTTTCCAGCTGTCTTTCTGTTTTAAAACTAATTTCTAGCTTTATTCCATTGAGTCTGAGAACAACTCTGTATGATTTATATTCTTTAAAAATTTGTCAAAGTGTGTTTTATGGCCCATAATGTAGTCTAACTTAGCAATGTCTCATGTGAGCTTAGGAAGAAGGTCCATTGTGCTGTTGTTGGATGAAGCATGTGTAGATGTCAGTTAGATTCAATGAATTGATGGCGCTGTTTAGTTTAACAATGTCCTTATGGATTCTCTGGATCTTCCTGCAGAATCTGTCTGTTTCCGATATAGGAAAGTTTTCACAATAATTGTGGATTCATCTATTTCTCCTTGCAGTTCTATCAATTTTTGCATCATGTATTTTGAGTATTATTAGGTAAATATATGTTAAGAATTGTCATGTCTTCTTGGAGAATCAGCCCCTTTACTCTCATATAATGCACCTCTTTATCCATCCCTGATAATTTACTTGCTCTGAAGTGTACTTTGCCTGAAATTAATGCAGCTCTTCCAGATTTCTTTTGATTAGTATTAGCAAGATATATATATTTTCTATCCCATTACTTTTAATCTACATATGTCTTTATATTTAAAATGGGTTTCCTGTAGAAAACATATAGTTGGGTCTTGGTTTTGTTTTGTTTTAATTAACACTGACAGCCTCCGTATTTAGAGAATTCATGATTAAAGTGATTACTGATATAGTTAGATTAATATTTGCTATATATTAACTGTTTTCTATTTGTTTCCCTTGTTCTTTTTTTTTTTGGTCTCCTACACTTTTTCTGCCTTCTCTGGTTTTAATAACGTGTATCATATGAACCCATTTTTTTTCTTGTCTCTTAGCATATCTATTATGCTAGAAAAATTTCTTAATGGTTGCTCTAGAGTTTACGATGTGCCTTTACAACTAGTCCAAGTCCACATTCAAATAACACTATACAGCTTCATGCATAGTTCAGGTATCTTGTCCAATTCCTCTCTCTTGTCCTTTATAACATTTCTGTTATTAATTTCACTTATCAATAAGCTATATTCACTGAATACAATGTTACTATCACTATTCTGAACAAATCATTATCTGTTAGATTAATTAGCTAAAATAAAACATTTTATTTTACCTTTATTCTTTCTAACAATCTTCCTTTCTTTATGTAGATTCAAGTATCTGAGCTATTCCATTTTCTTTCTCTCTGAGGAACTCTTTTAACATTTAGCTGTTCAAAATGAATCTACTGCTGACAATTCAATTTTTGTTTGGCTGGTAAGGTCTTTATTTTTCACTTTGGAAGGACACTTTTGCTGTATACAGAATTCTAAGCATGAAGTATTTTTCCTTCAATATTTTAAATATTTCACTACATTCTCTATTCCTGTGCATGGTTTATCAAGAGAAATCTAATGTAATTCTTATTCTTGTTCCTCTATAAGTAAAATGCCATTTTTCTGTGAGCTCTTTCAGGATTTTCTTTGTCTCTGATTTTCTGCAGTTTGAATAGGGTATGTCTATGTGTACATTTTTTTTCGTACTTATCCTGCTTAGTGTTCTCTGAGCTTCCTGGACCTGTGGTTTGATGGATGTCATTTACTTTGGAAAATTTGTGTCTGTTATTCCTTCAGCTATTTCTTCTGTTACTTCCTCTGTTTCTTCTCCTTATGGTATTCCCATTACACGTTACACTTTTGTACTTATACAAAGTTCTTGGATATTCTGTTGGATTTTTTTTCATCCTTTTTTTTCCCTCTTGCTTTTCAGTTTGGGAAGTTTCTATTGTCATATCTTCAAATTCATTGATTCTCTCTTTGGCCTTTTTCAGTCTCCTAATAAGCCCAACAAAGGTATTATTCATCTTTGTTAGTGTTTTATATTTCTAGCATTACTTTACACTTTCTTAGAGTATCAATCTCTGCTTATATTTCCCATCTGACCTTGCGTGTTGTTCATATTCCCTATTAGAACTCTTAGCATATTAGTCATGCTTATTTTAAATTCCTGGTCTGCTAATTCCAAAACTCTGCCATATCAGTCTGGTTCTGATTAAATTCTTCAGACTATGTTTTTTCCTATAGCATGCTTTGTAAATTTTTGTTGAAAGCCAGACAAGAGGTATGAGGTAAAAAGGAACTGAGGTAAATAGGCCTTTATTGTGAGGTTTTATGTTTCCCTGGCTAGTAGTTAAGTTGTATCTTCTTGTTGCTGCATTTGCAGGTGTCAGAGGCTAAAATTGCTTATAGAGTCCTTGTTTTGTCTCCTATGTTGTCTTGAGTTATCCTAGAGACTTTTTCCTAAAATTGAGTACAGGCTTCCATTTCTTTCAGCTGTAACCTCCTGTTTTCACACAGGAAACCAGCTGATATGGTAGTTATGTATGGAGGGAGGAGAAGCATTCTATAATTCTATGTTTGGTACTCAGTCCTTTAGGGCACCTGCGTCCCTGGAATCTTGAGTTTTTTCAGCTTTTTTCCTGCTTTACATGGGAAGACTAAAAAGGTTTGGAGCTGGGTATATTCCTTCCCATGCATTAAAGGCTAGAGGGAGACAGTTTTCAATACTTCCTTTCCCCTAGTTGGGTTACAATCTGATAAAACACAGGTCAGTTAGCCTTATGTCCCATGGGCTCTGTGGTTCAGAACGACAAAGTACAAAGGTTACACTGTGCCAGGAAACTTGATCATATATTTATAGAACCTCAGAGTACTATGGTTGGAAGTACTGCTTCCAGAATTTTATGCATTCAGGATCTAAACTCAAAACATTTTTGGCCTATGTCTCCAGAATTCTGTTTCAAAGGTGTTCTACTAGAAAATGTGTAAGAATTAAGCCAAGATGGACTCAGGAATCAATGAATTCTAAGCACTATACTGTCAGTGCACTATATCTTCCAGATGGTGAAATAAAAAAAGTGAAAACAAAACAAGCCTGTAGCACCTTAATAGTTCAGAGTTAAAATAAGGAAAGTTTTAATGCGTTTTTTTTTTTTTTTCTTTTTCTGTGCCTGCAGCATGGAGAAGTTCCCTGGGCAGGGATCAAATCCACATCATAGCAGTGACTGGAGCCACAGCAGTGAAAAAGCTGGACCCTTAACCATGAGGCCACCAGGAAACTCCCAGGTTTTATTGTTTTTGACACAGGTTTGTGATGCCAGAGTACTCTAGCCCAAAAGTTCTATGACTCTGGGCCCTTATGAGACCTGGAGGTCTGTGGTTGAGACCCCACAGTCCCATGTTTCAGTGTTCCTAGGATTCTGTGCCTCCAGTTCTACATGGCTCCTGATATGTAAAGTACAAGGCCCCTAAGGTAGACCTAGGCCTAGAAGGTCCAAGGGGGATGGGATGGCAGGGTGTCTGGTCGCAGGGAACCAGTGTTCCAGCACGCTCTGCTTTCTGAGCTTTCTAAAACAAGAGCTGGGAAAGGTCCCCAGGGTCCTCGTTACCTGTTTCATCTTGGTGCCAAACATGGAGCCGCTCACGTCAATAACAAACACCACGTTTTTCCCAACAGGTGGAAGGCCTCTGGGTGCAACGTAATGAATAAAATAGCTGTCGTAAATCTGGACAAAAAGAAGAGAAACCAACAAAAACCGAGTGACAATCAGTCTAAATCAGGTCTCCACCTATTTTGCTGCATAAGGCCCTGCTCTTTTCCTTTCTGGGCCTTATCATTGTTGCTATTAAATAGGCATTTGTGGGATTGTTTGCTCAATGTCCATCTCCTCCAGCAGAACTGTATCTCTGCTGGTCAGGCTGCCAGCCCAGGGCCTGCCCCTGAGCGGTGGAGTGAATGAGACTGGCTTGTGGCCCAAGGCTCCAAGGATCAGGATCTCTGCAATTTGTGAGTTCCTGTCCATGAGAGCTGGGCTTGCACAGTCTTGAGGGCCCCTAGGGACGTGTTGCCTGGGCTCCAGGAACTGTGAGTATTGTTTTAACCTCCCTCTATAGAGTGAGCCTGAGGCCCAGCTCCAGTGCTGCCAGGGGCTGGGAGTTTGCAGGGCCTCCCTCTCCTCCTTAAACCTCCTTTCTGCTGTTGCTGGGCAGAGGAGGGAGGGGAGGAGGGAGCAGAGGCTGAGCAAGCTGTTTGTTCAGAGGGGATTGGTTAGGCCAGGTGCAGATGCCTTGGGCTGTCGGGGTTGTGATTGGCTGCTGACCCCGTCCCCCACTCCATCTCTCCCTCTGCAGAGCCTGGGGCGCCGGACAGTGGAGGGAAGGGGAGGGGGAGCTGGGGGCCCCCCAGGACCAGTGGCTGTTCAGTCCAAGGAAGTATAGGCTTGCGGAGGGTCTGTGCTGCCCAAGAGCCTGAAGCAGGCTCTGCCCTGGGAGAAGCAGCTTATTTCTCCTCTCAGCCTTCCAGGCATTCTCTGATCACAAGGCTGGATACACTATCTCCTCCTCTCTTGGAAGGTGAGGCAGGGTACAGAGAGGGAAGGAGATGGGAGCACATCGTGCTCTTCCCTTCCGCCCCAGCCTTTGAATTAAGTCACAAGTGCAGGTGGTTGTCTGCTCTGTCTCCACTTTCTCCTGGCACTCTACGGCAGTTCCCCAAGGCCTGGGTCGACCATCTTGCAAACTGCCCAAGCTACAGGCAGAGTCCAGCTGTCCTCCTGTGTTCCTCCCATACCAGCATAGGTGAGAGATTCTGGGAAAATCACATTCCTACCTTTCTATGGTCTCAGGCTCACTGGCGGACCCATACCTGACATCCTATAAACCAGAGGCAACACCTCCCACCTCACAGCTGCCAGGCCACCCCATTCTCAGGAAACGCCTCCCCTTCCCCCTCATGAGAAAATTAAGGGCATCAAGCCCTGTCCCTTGGGCTACCCACCCCACACTTGCTCAGGGTCCACACACCCATATGCCTCTTCCCTCTACTGGAAGGCAAAACAATCCTGCCCTGAGCCCATACACTCCCAGCCTCCAGTACCTTCTCCACCAGCCAGACTCCTACCGTCCAATCTAGCCAATGTACCCAGTAGGGTCTTCTCTGGAATATAAAACTCGTGGTGTCTTTTCCATCCACTGAGACAGCCCCCATTGATCCCAATCCCACCCAAACTTCAAACCTGCTCCTTTCCTCCCAGTAGCAGGCTCAGGTAGTGAACTCCACAGCTACAATCGTCTGCTCACTTCCAGTTCACTCCTCTGTGCCCTGAAGGCTGGATCCCACCCCCAGCACTCCTCTGTGCCCTGAAGGCTGGCTCCCACCCCCAGCGCTGATCCCCCAAAGGCAACAATGACCTGTTGGTTTGAAAACTCCATGGATGTACTTCGAGCTTCCTCAGGCTGCACCTCCCTGATGTATTTCACAAATGACCGCCAATTCTGGTCTCTGAAGAATCTTTTCCCCACAGGATTCTGAGAGGGAGAACTCCCTTTATTCTCCTACCAGCTCTCAGGCCCATCAGATTCAGTCTCTTTCTTGGGCTCCTAATACATTTTAGTCATGGCGTGAAAAGAAAATGATTACGTTTGCAGAGCATGATGGAAGGCAGTGGTGGGGATTTAGAGCCCTGAATGGGCTGTTGGCAGTTGGTGGGGCTGGACACCCAAAGGGCTGAGGAGATAATAGCTCCTGGACCGGGATGCTCTGCCTTAGGAACTGCCATGCTGGATCTGCTCTGCTGGCCCTCTATCCATTCTCCCTGAGCCACCTCTGTAGCTTGGATTCAGTCCCTGAATCTGCACTGATGACCCCACAACTCTTTCTCCAGTCCAATGCTCTTCGCTCTTGCTCCTTTCCAACTTCATACCCACTCACCATTGGACCCATCCCCGTGTGGGGTTGAAGATGCCTCCAATGTATGATGCACAAACAACAAGCCTATGATCTTTTTCCCAAAGGTCATTTAGAGGCACCATCACACACATGGTCACTCCAGATACAAACTTGAGTGTACCCCCACCCCCCGAATTCTCCTGTGTCCCTCACGCCTCACATCCAGCCAGCCACAAATTCATGCTGGTGTGATCTGCTAGATATATCTCAGTTCCACCAGTCCTCCTCATCCCCAACTAAAAAAGCCCCTATTCAGACCTTCTTTCTCTCCGGTTTATTGCTCCAGTCAGGGCCCCTCCCATCCATGCATCTTTGTAGCGGCTACTAGGTCTGGACATCCTGAACACAAACCTCATGAGCTCATTCTTTCTCATGGCTCCCTGGGCATGTTCAAGATAAACTTTGTGGTCCTTATCAAGCCCCTGCAAGCACTCGTGACCCTTCAGCCTCACCTCCTACCATTTCTTGGGGCTCAAATCAATGCTTCAGGAACTCCAATACACTTGTAGCTCCCTACACGCCCTGAGATTATTATTTCAGCCTCCTTTCTTTGGATCGTACAGCCCTCAGTTTCCTAGAATGCCTTTGCCTTCCGACAGCCCCTTTCCTGACTTGGATTCTTTGAATGCTTTAAGACCTGGGTCACCCTTTACTTTGTCCAGGGGATCTTCCCTGACCTCCTCACTCCTCACGATGGTTTCCATCATACCTTGTGTTGTCATTGACAAAGCACTTCTCATCTTGTGTCATGATCGTCTCTCTGTTTTGCCTGGAGACGGGGAATAGGTTCTGTGTTTGATTGGCTTCAGAGTTCCTGACATCAGCCAGTGGTGGGCCTGACACAAATTAAGCAGCCAGGGAGTGCATTGCTGGGTTTTAAAGGGTGTGCATAGTCAAGTAGGAACAGAAGGTCAATTGATGGGCTCTTGGTGTGGGGCGGGGGTGGAAGTGTGAGAGCACACAGTGGGTAGGAGTATCCATAGGACTTTTTAATACCTAGTTTCATCTGGTCTGTTATTTCTACTCTAGGCAAGGGTGGGAGAAGTAACGAAGGAACAGCAGACAAACACCTCAATTCACACGTGCTCGCTCTCTCTCTCTCTCTCTCTCTCTCTCTCTCTCTCTCTCTCTCACACACACACACACACACACCCTGGAACACCAGTTTAAGACCCTGCTGCCACTAACTGGCATGCTACCCTCAGCTCCTATTCTGAGATGGTGACTTCCTTTTATTCCCTGTACACAGCAGGCCTCTGTCCCACCTCTGTGCTTCTGCACATGCTATTCCCTTCTCTCCTCATACCATTCCCTTAGTTCTGTCAACCCAGGTGGAGGTAAATCTCTTCATTTTGCCTATGCTAACTCAAAGGCCAACTCCTTCACGAAGGCTCTCCCGAAACCCTCCTCAACAGTTTCCACATACACCCCGTGACAGATTTATACATAGCACTTAGAACTTTTGATGACTGCTCTGGCTTTATATATATCTGCTACTTCAGAACGAGACATTGCAAAGGGAGATTAGGGGTGGTGTCCCACTCATTTTTGGGTTCCCAGAGTCACTGAGGGCAGGACTGGGCTAGAGTGGCTTTCTGCTTGGTGGCGATGAGTCCACGTGTGAATGCACAAATGAATACGTAAATGCGTGGCTCCAGGGCCCGTGGTCCTGCTGTTTCCCTGGTCCTCTCAGCTGCACATCTCCAATGATGTCCTCCATGACCACGTCATACTGGACCACAAAGTCGGCCCTGATCCCTGAGCTGGAGAAGGCAGACTGCTCTTGCAATGTCGGGCGGAAGGTAATTCAGACACAGGTCTCTCCCCTCTCGATCCTTGTGGATGGGGGCGAGTCGGCCTCACCTGCACGGGTGGGGAGGGGGTGGTTGTTACGGCGGGCTCACCAGGCAAAATGCCATGGAAAGGGAAATGAAAAGGGGCGATATCTAGGAAGGAGGAGAAAGAATCCCCACGCCACCTCCTACTCCTTTGGCCTACAACACCCTTCCACCTGCCCAAAGGCCACCTTCCTCTTCCAGTCCTATAAGCCGCTCCTCCCCCCTCCTAGCTCTGCCTCTTCCAGCAAATCCAGCCCAACAGACCCAGCCCCCACTCAGCGCAGCCTGGCCTTCACTCACAACTTCTTCCTGGCTCACTTGCCGTCCATCCCCGAGCTCAGTCTCTGGAGGAGCATCATGTCCCCAGGAGCCTGGGTCTTCTCCTACAGGGGCCGTGCGGTGCGTGTTGTGGAGAGAGACAGACACACGGACAGGGCCAAATCTCCTCCCATGCCCTTTACTGCTGTGGGAAATTGCAGTCGAGCAAGGTTCCCTTCTGGGATAGAAGTTCATGTGCTTTCTTCCCCCTCTGCCTTCTGACTTTCAGAATCACGTGTGTGAATAAGCCTTTTAGCGCCTCGTGAAATCACAGATGAATTTCTGGTCCCGGATGTTTGCTGAGCTGGCCACAAGTTCAACTCCTCTGGAATTTCAGTCCAAGACAAATGTCCATTTAGACATGCCTCTGTGCCTCCTTTTTTCCAGAAAATGGAAACTAGGGAATTCTGCTCCCCGCCCCTCTTTCCTGCTACATCTGTCAGGAAGCCAGGGGCAAACTGAGCCCCTATACTCTCTGAGGCGCCTGCTTACATACATTCCCTTGGCTTCCTTCCTTTCAGAGGTCTTTGTTCTGTTTTATCCCCACAGGATTGGCTCTACCCTCTGATTTAACCTTTAAGGAGCAAGGGGGGAGGGAGCTGCCATTTATAGCTTAGGGTTGAAGAGTGCAGGCTCCAAGGACTCAGATGCTGCCTGTGGGTCCAGGTCCCTACTGCTGCCTGGGGGCCCCTGGACAAGTTATTCACACTCGCCAAGCCTCAGTGTCCTCATCTCTAGCACAGGGATGATAATAGCTCCTGTATCACAGACAATGTGTGTGGGGGTTCAGTGAGATCCTTGAGATAAGGCATTTGGAACCATACTTGGATTTTAGTGAGTGCTCAATAATGCTAATAATTGCAGTTATCATCACGTCTTCATTACTCTGTACAGAGATTTTCAGGGAGGAATTTTCTCCAATTCTCCCAGTGGTCCTGGGCCATAGATTGCACGTCCCCATTGTACAGATGGGAAAAGTGAAGCAGAGCAAGTGAGGGATTTGCCTGCTGACCCACCTTGGGAGAAGGTCAAAGCTGGGATTTGAACCCAGATCTGTGTCTGTCTCTCTCCTCGCCGTATTCCACACTGTCTCTCTGGAACAGCAGGGTCAAATTAGGCTAAACAGTTTGGTGAGGGTGGCACACGACATGGGTGATTTCCCTGGGCCGGTCCACTCCTCTCTCAGAGGAGGCATGTGGCCCAGATCAGTGGTTCTCCAATCTGACTGCACATTGAGTTCACCTACAAATGGGTTAAAAACACAGATTCCTGGGTCCCTCCTCAAGCTGCAGAAGCAAATTCCAGGAGGGTGGGGTCCTAGATTCTGTATTCTGACAGCTCACATAGTGATTCTGCTGTAGCCAGTGAGGACCGCCAACACCTCAAGATGAGGTTTGAAGCAAGGCTGGCGGCCAGGACATCTCTCTAGACTGCAGGGCCTGAGGTGCTATCCTCTGGGGGCAGCCTACCTTTTACACTGTCCTCCCATTGCTCTTCCACTCTCTGTGGTGATTCCAGAGGAAAGCTAGTGTGGCCCCTGCATCTCTTAGCATTGCCAATATATGTTTTCATGGATTCCCACCCTCCAACCCTCAGCAATCCCTCCTCCACTCTTTCCATTTTCCAGAGGTAAATCACACTGTGAAAAGTGTGGATTTGCGTTTTCCCATAACTTTCCAAGGCTAGACCAAGTTTGTAACCCAAATATCTTCTATTCCAAATATGTAGTTTTCTCACTGTTTGAACTGGGTAGCAGCCTAGGGCATAAGTGGTATTGGAGGGTAGCAGAGGGAAAAAGGGTAGATTTTCACTTAAGGAGGTCCAATCTTATGTTTGACCCATAGTGCTGTCCACACACTTGTGTGGGTTTTGATGTGCAGGTGGCTGGTCCTCAGAGATGTTACATGAATATAGCCAATGCCTGTCCTTTCTGACACTGTGACCTCTACACTCAGCCTTGTCGCCAATTGGAGAAACCTTAGGTTCACCACCAGGTGGTACTGGCCCTGGTGCCACTGCAGAAGCTCCTCATAAGCCAGGGAAAATGTCACCTCTGTGGCTGCTGCCAGGTTGATGGAGATGCAGAACTTCTCTGATTCCTGGTCCCTGGTATGAAAGGGAATAGGGTGAAGGAGATGCGATCTCATGAGGGGCAGGGGAGCTGTTAAATCACCTAGTTCCAGTTATCCCCACTTTGGCCCCAGCAGACCTGATCAGGCTTCTATTTCAACCAAGTCCCTTGCCCACAGTTAGTTATCTACTCACCCACTCGTTAAAGTGTCTCTCTTCTCCATTTACCTTTTAAATATTCTGCCAAGATATTCCATCACAGACAACTTACCCATAAGGAAAGGATGTTAGTGAAATTTTGAATCTACAGTAGAACAATAGGGGGCTAATTTGTTTTATTATAAAGATTTCAATTTATACACAATGCCCCTTCCCCTTCAAATAGCCCCTCACACCGACCCATCTCCCATACTTTAGACTAAGCTTGTTCATATGGCATCAATCCCTCACTATGCAGTAGCCAAACCTAAAGTTTATGTTTTTTTTTTTTGTTTTTTTTTTTTTTTTTGTCTTTTTGCCTTTTCTTGCGCCGCTCCCACGGCATATGGAGGTTCCCAGGCTAGGGGTCAAATTGGAGCTGTAGCCACCGGCCTACGCCAGGGCCACAGCAATGCGGGATCCAAGCCGCGTCTGCAACCTACACCGCAGCTCACGGCAATGCCGGATCCTCAACCCACTGAGCAAGGCCAAGGATTGAATCCGAAACCTCATGGTTCCTAGTTGGATCCGTCAACCACTGCACCATGACGGGAACTCCAAGTTTACATTCTTGATGAAACTCTTTTGGAGGCTGGGAAGAAATATTGAAGAAAGACAATTTATTTCTGCCAGCAGAATGGAACTCAGTTATGCAGCATGATTTGATGTAGAAAAAGCTTACTTGAACATAATCTTACCTGAAGGTGCCAATTCTTAAATAAGCCACATCCTGTTGGCAGGAAGAAAGTGGAAATGGAGAAGGGAAGTAAACTCCCATTTATTAAATACCTACTCTCTTATAGGTCTTGACATTCATTAATTCACATACTCTTCATGTAATCCTGTGAAGTATAGATCATTGTCCTCACTTTACAGAGGTAGAGATTGAAGCCCAGTGAGATCATGTGTAAGCAAGCCCCTAATCACATTTCTAAAATGAACTTGTCATGTTTCAGACTGGACGGAGCCTTACCTGATGCCTACATGAGCAGCTATCTTTCCCTGCTGATGGGCTTCCTCATAGATTTTCTTTACTTGGTGCTTCTCTTTGGCTTCTGCAACATAGACTTTATTGTAGATGGTCCTGATGGAGCAGGAAAGAGGAAGGACAGATAGAGGCAGAGAAAGGAAAAAGGAGAATGGTCAGAGGCATAGATGGAAAGAGACATACAAATAAGATAAAAGAGGAGGATAAGGGATGTGGAGAGAGAAAGAGCAAAATAGAACCATGAAGCCAGAGTGAGAGAAAGAACAAGAGAAGAAAGGAGAAGCCAGGGAGATAAAATCAGGTGAAGCAGTTATCATTATGTCCACTTGTCAAGTGGGGAAATAGAGACCACATAGTTAGCACATGGTGGACTTGATGTTAGGACTTTATGTTTCCCCAAGGGTTGAATGAATTCCATGTTTTGGCACATAAAATAATTTTAGGTAGGATACAATTGAATATTTTTATTATAATTATTATATCTTTACTGTAATGTGTATTAAAATATATTCATGAGCTCATAGATATTGTTGTTTAGGATAGGTCTAACAGGCAATCTTAAAAAGTATATCTACTTAAAGAAACTATATTAAGTCAAGAATATGGTGGGTAGTACAGGCAGTAAAAATTGTGAAAACGGAACACAAATGGCTGCAAAGGCATCTGAGTCTGACTAGGGAGGTGGCCTTGACCTCAGGGGGCCCAGAGACCAGTGGGATACCAACCCAGACTTGCTTACCCTCATTTTCCATTGCTCTAAGGAAGGTAATAAACTGCAAGGGTGTCCAAAGGAAGGAGGGAGTGCTTTTGTCCAAATCTTCCTAAAAAGGTCCTAGAGGAAGTGGCCTTGGTGGTGGGTCTGAAAGTCAGGAAGGATTTGGACAGATGATCATCAGTTTCCTTTGTTGGCGCCTCTTCCTGATTCAAAATCTTTGGGACATTGCGAGGCTCTCTTCTAGACCTCATCCTACTCTCCTCTGTTCTTTCCACAGTCATTCTCTAGCTGAGGATATCAGCAATAGCAATAGCCCAACTATTGCTGTTCCTGGGCTTGTGTGGGAGTGGGCTGAGCTTTAAATATCATATATACACAGATAACTCTCAAATCTGCATTTCCATTATATACCTGTCTTCTGAACTCCAGAGCTATAGATTGTTCACTTGACATTTATACTAGCATTTCCAATAGGCACTTAAAGCTAAACATATCCCAAACTGAGTTCCTCTTACCTCTCCCACCTCCCAAATCTGTTCCTCCCCTGTTTTTGCTTCTCAGGAAATAGTTGTTTGGTTGTAAATCTCAGAGTCATGCTTGACTCCTTTCTTCCTCTCACACTCCACATCTAATCCATCAGGGAATTTTTGACCCTATCTTTAGATACATTCACAATCTGACTACTTCTCACCACTCCCACGATTATTTCCCTAGTCCAAACTACCAACATCTCTTGCTTGGATAAATGCAATGACCTACTCATTGGCCTCTCTCTTTAAAAGCCTTGCCTCCTTATTATCAGTTCTCTTCATAGCAGTCAGAGAGATCCTCTTAAATCCCAAGTCAGGCCATGTTCCTTCTTTTCTCAAAACTCTCTGAGGTTCTCATCTCAACTCAGAGCAAAAGCCAAAATCTTCACAAGGGCCTCTATGACCCTACACTATTCGGCTGACTGTTACCTCTTTAACCCCATATCCTCCAACTCTTCCCCTCATTCATTCTGCTGTAGTCACAAAGACACTCTTACTGTTTCTTGATTTTTTTTTTTTAAGCACACTTATGTTTCAGAGCCTTTACAATTGGTATTCCCTTTGTTTGGAACACTATTCCTCCAGATCTTTGCAAATCCTCTAACTTCCCTTATTTTAGGTCTTGAACCTTATTTTATTTATTTTTTAAAATTATTTTTATTTATTTATTTATTTTGTCTTTTTGCCTTTTTTCTAGGGCCACTTCCACGGCATATGGAGGTTCCCAGGCTAGGGGTCTAATCGGAGCTGTAGCCACCGGCATACGCCAGAGCCACAGCAACGCAGGATCCGAGCTGCATCTGCGACCTACACCACAGCTCATGACAACGCCAGATCCTTAACCCACTGAGCAAGGCCAAAGACTGAACCCTCAACCTCATGGTTCCTAGTCGGATTTGTTAACCACTGCGCCACAATAGGAATTCCTTGAACCTTGTTTTATTTGAAACTTATTTTAGGTTCAAATGTTATTTCCTTAGAGAGACATCCTTGATCACTCTAAAACATCTTCCCATTCACTCTCTAGCTCCCTTCCTCCGCTTTCTATATTTTTGTAGCACTTCTCATTTTTTTCCCCTTATCTATCTTTTCCACTGGACTGTAAGCTCCTCGAGGGCAGGGATTTTTGTCTGTCTTTTTTTTTTTTTTTTTTTTTTTTGTCTTTTTTGCCTTTTCTTGCGCCGCTCCCGTGGCATATGGAGGTTCCCAGGCTAGGGGTCGAATCGGAGCTGTAGCCGCTGGCCTACGCCAGAGCCACAGCAATGCGGGATCCAAGCCGCGTCTGCAACCTACACCACAGCTCACGGCAATGCCAGATCCTCAACCCACTGAGCAAGGCCAGGGATCGAACCCGCAACCTCATGGTTCCTAGTCAGATTCGTTAACCACTGCGCCACGACGGGAACTCCTTGTCTGTCTTATTTGCTGCTGAATCCCCATTGCCTGGAATGCTACCTGGCATAGAACAGGCACTCAACAATTAATTGTGATGTGGGCATCCCGTTCATACAGCAGGAAAATATAGGACATGTTTCAGGGTACAGCAAATAATTAGATTTGCCTGGAGCAGAGAGGCAGGGAAAGGTGTTCTGGAGAGAAGTTTGGAATGGTTGGCTGGATCTAGAGAATAAAGGGCTTTGAACACTAGACTCAGTGAGCTCATATGGCACTGAAGACTTTTGATCTGGATAATCTGGAAAATGGGAGTCCTAGATACATCCTGAAAGGAAGGGGATGGGTCAGAGTTGGTCTTTGAGGAGTTCAGTGTCCTAGAGGCTATTACATATTACTGCAACTCTGTAAGAGTCAGGAACAACAGTCGCTGTTTTACAAATGGAGAAACTGAGGCATAGATACCAGAGGTGGTTGCAGTGGAATGAAGTCATTTAGCTTCAAAGCAGCAGCTTCTAGGAACACTTGAGGAGGACATACAACCTGCAGAAGAGACCCACTCAAGCAGAAAGTGTTTCTAGGCTGCCGAAACAGACTATTGATGTTGCTGGGCTTGTGTGGGAGTGGGCTGAACTGGGGCCCCAAGGTCTCCTGGGGGTTGTGAGGGTGTGAGGTGGAGCTGGTCTGGCAGCAGCACATTGGAGCCTCTGTACGTGTGCTGCCTCCAGCAAGCACACTTTCCATAGAGTCTTCTCAAAAACATTTCCTCCAGCCTGCTTTGCTTAATTTTTTTTTTCTATTGGAGCAAAAATACACACTCTGCCTGACTGCTTAGCTCTTGACTAACAACTTTTCTGATTAGCTCCCATACTCCAAACCCTTTTTGGCCTTTGGTACTCCAGGGTCACCTACTGGCAGTGATCTTGGTCCCTTCCAATCTTCTGCATTTGGAAATCCTGCTTTCAGGAAGCCCTCTTTGACTATCTCAGTACCTCGCCCATGAACTCCCTGGCCAGACATGTACCATCTACCTCCTCTCTAACTTTCTCTCTCCAGGGGAGTGCCATCTGTCCATCAAGGCCAGTAGCTTCCTGATGACAAAGCCCAGGCTCTAGGGCTGCTGTTAATAGAGGCTTATAGATTGTTTCCAGCACAAGGCCCACCTCTGGTGAGGGGGTCTGAGTGAAGGCCTAAACTCTTCCCTGTGCTGGCCTCACTCATCTGCTAAATCTGAGTCACTCTCCCCAAAGCGAGAGGCCTTTTTTCTAATTCACACTAAGGTATTGTAGGAGCTAATGAGGCCCCACTAAGCTTCTCCTTATCTGCTTCTCTTCTTTACCGTCTCAAAGAAGACACTGTCATCTACCAAGTCAGATAAGCTGAAATCAGGTGGACATTCTTTATCTTTACTTACTCCCCACATGTATGCATCAGGTTATTTCTCCCTCCTTATAGTCTGTCAAATCCCACCACTGCACTGCTCCAGCCCCCAGCAGCCCCCTTACTGAGCTCCCTGCTTCCCAACTGGCCCCTCCAGCCCACCCACCTCACTATTGCCCCTCTTTGTTTAAAACCTTGCCATATCTTCTCATTATGGGCCTCAGTTACTTCTAAAGTGAGGCTCACTCGCTCCAGAGGGTGATGGAGAAAAATCATGACGGAGTGGGAAAAGAATGTTAATACTCGACTTACAAGGTTTTTTCTCTCATCCTTTATTTATATTTTTGAATATACTTCATAATGTATCTAGTATTTGCTCAGTAGCATATTTACATAATCTATAAATTAATAATACATGGAGTTCCCATTGTGGCTCAGTGATTAATGAATCTGACTAGGAACCACGAGGTTTTGGGTTCGATCCCTGGCCTTGCTCAGTGGGTTAAGGATCCGGCGTTGCTGTGGTGTAGGTTGCAGATGCCACTTGGATCCCGCATTGCTGTGGCTCTGGAGTAGGCTGGCAGCTACAGCTCCTATTAGACCCCTAGCCTGGGAACCTCCACATGCTGCGGGAGCGGCCCTAGAAAAGGCAAAAAGACAAAAAAAATTAATAATACATATTTAGGAAGTACCTGATCAAGTTTTTCCTCAGAGGTGTGCAAACACATAAGAGGGTTTGGAGACCATCAAGTAAGGGCCACATACTTGGTCTGCCATTGGCACCTAATCTTTCCCTTACTCTCCAGCATCATTTCTGACCACTCTCTATACTTGCCTTACACTCCAGTGAAACTAAGGTCCTTGCAGTTCCTCTAATATGGAAACATTTATTCCTGTACACCTTTTGCCTCTATTCCCCAGCCCTGCTCTCACTCTGGTTGCCTGATGAATAGCTTTATTTCAAATTTCAGTTTAGGTGTCATTTTTGTGAGGCTTTCTTTTCCTTGGGTTGGGGAACTGACGCTGTCTCCTGGTAGGCCTTACCATTAACAATTCTCTTTCCTTCCAGCATACTTTATTAAAATTATCTGCTTTCTTTTTTATTTCTCCCACTATACTGTGACCTCTTTGGGAGCAGGACCATGTGCAATTCATCTTTCTCTTTCCATAATATCCAGCCCAGTGTAAGTTACACAGCCAGCATCAGAACATGTTTTTTAAAAAAATAATCAAGCATTTTTTTTTTCTTTTTAGGGTCACATCTGCAGCATATGGAAGTTCCCAGGGTAGGGGTCGAATCAGAGCTGCAACTGCTGGCCTACACCACAGCCACAGCCACTAGATCCGATCTGCATTTGTGACCTACACCTCAGCTTGTGGTAATGTCAGATCCTTGACCCACTGAGTGAGGCCATAGACCAAACCACATCTTCATGGATACTAGTCAGGTTCTTAATCCACTGAGCCACATAGGAACTCCTCAAGCAAATATTATCAAGGACACGTTACCTGCCTGCTACTAATTTTAGCATATATTTTCACATATATCAGCTCATTTAATCCTTGCAGGTGGGTTCTAATTTTACCCCCATTTGAAAGATGTGTAAAGTGAGACTCTAAGAAATGACATGACTTCTCCTGAGTCCCATAGCTGGCAGAACCAGGATTCAAACTCAAGGGTACATGCTCTTTACCACTAGGCTCTGCTGAAAGAATGAACATATGCATGCATGAATGAATAAAACTGTGCATTTTGAAACAGACTTACATGGTGAAATTGGAGATAAAGTCTAGGCGAGGCAGATCCAGGTCAAAGACGGCTTCATGGGCCTCAGAATATGGATTGTACAGGACCGAGGTGATCAAGGTGTGGGCATAGCGGGAAATCATGGAAGAACACGTGGAATAGCTTCTCATCAACAGCCGAGGGAAGACAGGGAGAGGGGTTAGGTAGACTCTATCCTTGGCTCACATGTGCTAGTACCCAGGACTCCTGGATAGGCCTCAGAATACAGGTTGAGAAAGTGAGGCCCAGGGAGGGAAAATGGCCTCTGTTATTCATTTTGTAGATCTGTCTAATATTTCAGTGAGTTTCACCAAGTCTCAGAAACAAAGACAGAATATTACAAACCAGGGGATCTCTGGATAAGTCCTTCTCCAACTTTAATGTCCACATGATTTGCCTGGAGATCTTGTTAAAATGCAGATTCTGATTTAGCAAGTCTGGGGTGGGGAGTGGGATTTGTTAAAAAGACAAACTCTCAGGTGATGCTGGTGGTACTGGTCCATGAGTGCTACTTTGAGTAGCAAGGCTTTAGGATATAACAGGGTGGCTGTCATTCATTGAGCTCTACTCTGTGTAAGGTATTGTGATATATGTGTATTTGTCTCTCTCTATATATATATTTAGAATCTCAGGTATAAAGAATTATACCTGATATGTGTAATCATGCACTGAAAAGCATAAGCATATGGCATCCATAATCATATTTAATTCTCATATAAGCTCTGTGGGCTCTACTTAATATCACTGTTCATGTTTTACAGATGTGCTAACTAGGCTCAGAGCCTGAGGTCACACAGCAAGTACATATCCATCCTCTTCCTCACCTTTCCTGAAGCCATGATCCCTCCATCTACCCACATATCTAGTTTATTCAGAATGGGGCAGTGGTAAATGACAGCATTTGGGATCAGATGGAGCAAGAATCAAATTCTAGTACTGCTACCTCCTAACTGTGCCTCAACTTCTTAGCCTCAGTTTCCTCCTTCATGTGAAGTGGATAATAGTAGAGCTTAGCTCACTGGAATGCTTTAAGGACTACATGAAAAGATAGTGCTAAAATCCCTATTTCAGCACTTGACATGTACTCAGAAAATAGTAACTCTTTTCTCTGGCCCTAGCTTCCTAGGAATGAGAAAGCAGACCAAATAACCTTCTCCCATTGTCCCCAAGGAGGTAATTTTTCTGCAAATCCCAGAGCTCTGTTCCCTCATCCCAAAACTGACCTTGGTGCTTGATGAGGAAGGGCCAGAAGGTCCCTGGTATGTCAATTCCAGGAGAATGGTCAGCAAAAAGCTGATATGGATGAAGCATCTCCACTCAGACATGATACCACATCTGACCTGGGTCTGTTGTTCACGTCCAGGAGGTCCGAGCCCAATCTCCAAACTCTTGCTCTTTTAAGCCTCCAGGTATCCTTTCTCTGGAGAAGGAGGGGCTACCCTGAAGGGTGGAGAAGCATCTGAATGTGGCATTGAATTCACACAAGCCGGGATTGTCCAAGAGCTGGGGCTGGCATCTTGCCTGGAGAGGCGCCAGTTCTATGCCTCCCTTTTCCCCATCATCCAACTGTAAGATGAATGGAAACTAAACATACTAGAGTGCTGGGTCTGTCTGTTTGTTGTGTTGGCTTAGGGTGGGGTTTTTCTCTCCTATAAACATCCACAGAGGCCCAGTAAGTGAGGCCAGAGAAAGGTCACTTAGCACTGATCATCTTAAAAATGTAGCCTATATGAGAGAGGGCTTGGTGGGGCAAGGCCCCAGTCCTGGTTCTTTATGGCACTGATTTTAGCCTTGAGAGAGGACAGACTTATTTAGGGTCCCATAAAAATTAAAGGTCAAATAGACATTAGGCCTACAATCTCCAGAATAGTCAGAGGCCAAGATAGGCTAGGACAGGACTGAGAATATAAGATAGTGGTTCAAAATAGAACTATTAGACTCAGACCATCTAGGTCTGAGTCTCAGTTCTACCACTTACAGACAGCGTAATATTGTACGATTTAACTGCTTTGCAGCCTCAGTTTTATTACTTAAAAAATGAGAGAATAATAATTGTACCTACTTCATAAAGTTGATATAAAGATTAAGTGAGGTTGTAGTTTGGGAATGCTTGGCACATGGTAAGCATTCACTAAATATTATCTGCTAGGACTAAAGTGGGATGAGGCCTGACTGAGATCAAAAGTATGGGAAGCTCCCTGACTCTCCAGAGGCCTAGGTGGGGGAGGGGTGGTGAGATGCTGAATTGATGGTCGTCAGTCTGTGTGTGGGAACTCAGACATGCTCTGGACTGTGTCTGCAGGGACTGGGGAGGGCAAAAGTGAGGAGTGGAGCTGAGAAAGAAAATCAGCATTAGTCAGAACTCCAATCTCTCTGCCCTTTCCACCCACAGAGAGCACATGCAGCTCCAGGACTTACCTTCAGGCAAAATCTCTAACGACATTTTACAAACTGTAGGGAACATTCAGACTTGTCCTATGGCATTTTGCACTGCAGAACAAAGCCTCCTCATTCTGGTATTTGAGTGACCCATGACCTGTCAGTTGCCACCTCCCCCAAGTCCACACAAGGTTTCCTGTCAGAATTTCCTCATGGGGGAGAGCCCTAGCTAGAAAACAGCCCTGCTTATACATAACAGAGAAACCCACATCAGCTACCAGTCCTTTTCCCTTAATTGGAGGGATAACCAAGGATCCTCAGGCAAATTAAGGGAAACTGCAGCATGAAAGCTACAGATTAAAACAGGCAAATGGAACAACTGACTCCACAGAAGTCTGGGAATTTTGGAGACAAAAGAGAATTTCAGAAAAGAAATTATACTATCCTTAGCAAAATTCAAGATGGTATAACATGAATAAAACGAGAACTAGATGCCACAAAATAAGAACAATCACATTAAGGAAAGACCACTTAGGAATGGAAAATAAGTTACTAAAATTAAAGGAAAATTAAGAGAAAGACTGGGAAATAAAATTGAGGAAATTTCATAGAATGTATGGCAAAACCCCAAAGAAACACAAAGTCTGAGAGAAAATTTAAGAGATGAAGTCAATCCATCAGGTTCAACATCTGAATAATAGGAGTTCTAGACAGAGAGAATGGAAAAAAATGAAGGACAACTTATCAAAAACATATTAGAAGTTAATTTTCCAAGACTAAAGAAGGATGTCCAGAACAGGTTCTCAGAACAGTGAACCTGGGAAAAAGTGGATCCAACTCAAGGAATAACTGCAACAACCTCCTCACTGGTCCTCCTGCTTCTGACTTTGTCATCCCTCTCTTACTAGTATATTTTCACAACAGCCAGAGGGATCCTTTTATTTTTTTAAATTTTATTTGATTGTAGTATAGTTGACTTAACAACATTGTATTAATTCCAGGTGTGCAACAAAGTGAGTCAGTCATACGTATAAATATATGCAGGCTTAATTCCCATGTAGGTTTCATCATACTAAGTGAAGTGAGACAGAGAAAGGCAAATATCATATATCACTTATATGTTGAATCTGATAAAAAAGACACAAAAAAACATTTAAAAAGACAGAGGGATCCTTCTATTTGTATTTTAAAAATTTTTAAAGTTAAATTTAATTTTTTTTAGACATTTGTTTTTTTATTTTACAATTTTTATTTTTCCATTATAATTGATTTACAGTGTTCTGTCAATTTATACTGTACGTAAAAGTGACCCATTCATGGATATATACATACATTCTTTTTCTCACATTATCATCCATCATGTTCCATCACAAGTGACTGGATATAGTTCCTCCTGCAGGATCTCATTGCTTATCCACTCCAAATGCAATAGTTTGAGTCTATTAACCCCAGACTCCCAATCCATCCCACTTTCTCTCCCTCCCCCTCCCCCTTGGCAACCACAAGTCTGTTCTCCAAGTCCATGAGTTTCTTTTCTGTGGAAAAGTTCATTTGTGCCATATATTAGAGTCCAGATATGTGATACCATATGGTATTTGTCTTTCTCTTTCAGACTTACTTCACTTAGTATGAGAGTCTCTGGTTCCATCCATGTTGCTCCAAATGGCATTATTTTGTTCTTTTTATGGCTGAGTAGTATTTCAATGTGTATATATACCACATCTTCTTAATCCATTCATCTGTCAATGGACACTAAGGTTGTTTCCATGTCTTGGCTATTATGAATAGGGCTGCAATGAACATATGCATGCATGTGTCTTTTTCAATGAAGGTGTTTTCTGGATATATGCCCAAGAGTGGGATTCCTGGGTCATATGTTAGTTCTATATTTAGTTTTCTGAGGTACCTCCATACTGTTTTCCATAGTGGTTGTGCCAATTTACATTCCCACCAACAGTGTAGAAGGGTTCCCTTTTCTCCACACCCTCTCCAGCATTTGTTATTTGTGGACTTGTCAATGATGACCATCCTGACAGGTGTGAGGTGGTATCTCATAGTAGTTTCGATTTCCATTTCTCTAATTATCAGTGATATTGAGCATTTTTTCTTGCGCTTGTTGGCCATCTGTATATCTTTGGAGAAATGTCTATTCAGGTTTTTTGCCCACTTTTCAACTGGGTTGTTGGGTTTTTTTTTTTTGTTGTTGTTGTTGTTGAGCTGTATAAGTTGTTCGTATATTTTCAAGATTAAGGCCTTGTCAGTTGCATCGTTTGAAATTATTTTCTCCCATTCAGTAGATTGTCTTTTTGGTTTTTGTTTTGATCTTTTTGTTTTTGAGGGCCACACCTGCAGCATATGGAGGTTCTCAGGTTAGGGGTCGAATTGGAGCTACAGCTGACAGCCTACGCCACAGCCATAGTAACTCAGAATCTCAGCCGCATCTGTGACCTACACCGCAGCTCACGGCAATGGTGATTCCTTAACCCACTGAGTAAGGCCAGGGGTCGAACCTACAACCTCATGGTTACTAGTCAGATTTGTTTCCGCTGTACCACAATGGGAACTTCATCTATTATTTTTATGGTTTCCTTTTCTGTGCAAAACTGTGTCAGTTTTATTAGGTCCCATTGGTTATTTTTGCTTTTATTTCTGTTGCCTTGGGAGAGTGACTGAATAAAACATTTGTACACTTGATGTAAGAGAATGTTTTGCCTATGTTCTATTCTAGGAGTTTGATGGTGTCTTGTCTTACATTTAAGTCTTTCAGCCATTTTGAGTTTATTTTTGTGCACAGAGTGAGGGTGTGTTCTAGTTTCATTGATTTACAGTTTTCCAAGCACCACTTGCTGAAAAGACTTTTTTTTTCCCATTTTATATTCTTACATCCTTTGACAAAGATTAATTGACCATAGGTGTCTGGGCTTATTTCTGAGTTCTCTGTTCTGTTCCATTGGTCTGCATGTCTGTTTTGGTACCAGTACCACACTGTCTCGATTATTGTGGCTTTGTAATATTGCCTGAAGTCTGAGAGAGTTATGCTTCCTGCTTGTTTTTTGTTCCTTAGGATTGCTTTGGCAATTCTGGGTATTTTGTGGTTCCATATAAATTTTTGGATTGTTTGTTGTAGTTCTGTGAAAAATGTCATGGGTAATTTGATAGGGATTGCAATGAATCTGTAGACTGCTTTGGGTGGTATGGCCATTTTTATGATAATAATTTTTCCAACCCAGAAGCATGGAATATCTTTCCATTTCTTTGCGTCCTCTTTAATTTCCTTGATTAATGTTTTATAGTTCTCAGCATATAAATCTTTTACCTCCTTGGTCAGGTGTATTCCCAGGTATTTGATTTTTGGGGGTGCAATTTTAAAAGCTTTTGTATTTTTGTATTCCTTTTCTAATATTTATGTATGTTGTTAGCATACAGGTATGCAACCAATTTCTGAATGTTAATCTTGTATCTTGCTACTTTGCTGAATTTGTTAATAAGTTCGAGTAGTTTTTGTGTGGAGTCCTTAGGGTTTTCTACATATAGTATCATGTCATCTGCAAACAGTGACAATTTTACCTCTTCTCTTCCCGTTTTCATACCTTTTATTTCTTTTCTTCGTCTGATTCCTGTGGCTAGGACTTCCAGTACTATGTTGAATAAAAGTGGTGAGAGTGGGCGTCATTGTCTTGTTCCAGGTTTTAAGGGGAAGCATTTCAGCTTTTCTCCATTGAGTATTATATTTGCTGTGGGTTTGTAATAAATGGCTTTCATTATGTTAAGGTATGTTCTCTCTATACCCACTTTGGTAAGAGTTTTTATCGCGAATGGATGTCCTTTTAAAACCTGTCAGATCTTCTCCCACCTCTGCTCAAAACCCTTCTGTGGATCCCTCTGTGGCTTACAGGGCCCTGTAAGATTAGGCCCTCATTACCTACCTGACCACATTTCCTGTTACTTCCCTCCCCACCTTCTTCCACTAGTCTAGCAACACTGACTTTTATGTTCTTCAAAAATGGCACATATGAGAAAAAAGTGCAAGGTATGGTCCTGCTCCAGGGCCTTTGCACTGACTGTTCTTTCTGTTTGAATGTTCTTTTCTTAGTAACCACTTGGCCTGCTTTCTTGCCTTATGTAAGTTTTTGTTCACCTGCAACCTTCTCAGTGGGTTTTTCTCTAAACAATCAATTTTAAACTGCAATAACCTTTCACTCTTACTGGCATTCCCTATCCTTTTCCCCTGATTTATTTTTCTCTATAGAACTGATTACATGTAAGCTTGTTATGTATTTTACTTTTTTATCTGGTCATTTTCTCTTTTCCCCCATCAGCTTCGTGGGGGCAAGGATATCTGTGTGTTTCACTGCTATATTTTCAGCTTTTAGAACAATGCCTGGTGTATAGTAGACACTGGATAAATACTTGTTGACTGAATGAATAAAATAAAGGCAAATAACTCAAGGAAAAATAAAGGTTATTAGAAACTGTGTGTGTGCCTATTAAAGAAAATAGTGGTCTAACTCTAAAGCAAAATAAAATATAACATGATTATAAAAAAGCAGCTGATGGAATCTAAGAGTGACTCCCTTTGACCTTGATAGTAAAACATTCTCTTTTGAGAGGTCCAAAGATTGTGGCGTTGGACTTACAGAGAAGGAGCTATATTCCTGGCTCACTACCTGGCTGGGTTTTGAAAACTATTTACATTGTCATGATAATATAAATGCTGTTTATTGGTTTTCAGGTTTTAAAGTTAACCTGGGGACAAAGCAGGGAAGACCTATAAATGTTAATAACCTAGAGGATGTAAAGGAAAGATAAAACTGTCAATGTGGTCATTGAATGGTCAGAGTGGGTAGTCAAAATTATCTGCCAAATATGGATAAGAAAAGGAATAGATGTTTAAGTATATATATATTGTCAAGTTACAAAGTTAACTAAGAACAAAAAAAAAGGAATACCAATGCAGAGGAGTGAAGGAGACTTCCTGGGGAGTCAACAGGATATTGTCTAAATTTTATCAACCAAGAAACAGAGTATTTATGTGTTATCTAGAATTGTAAAGGGAACCACCCTGCAGAAGTAAGTGCAAGAAGTGTAAAAATGTTGCTTTGAAGGGGCAGGATGGAGATGGGGAGGGCTAAGTTAGGGGACTATTGGTTTTTATCATATGCTCTTCTATACTGTTTGATTGTTGCCACATACATGCATTACTTTAATAAAAAAAAAATCCTAAAAGTCTTCATGATGCTCTTAAAATAAAATAATTATATATTCTATGACACTTTAAGACAATATCAATATGGGTATATGGATATCCAGTTAGATTAACCTTCACAGAAGAAAACATACTGTAATGTGTGTTGCAATGTTTATGGAGAGGGTTGGAAAGGACACTCTGGGACACAAAAAACTGCAGGTAGTTGAATAAAGTGGTGAAGGCTCTGGTATTTGGCATCCCACTGACCTGAGTTCAAGTCCTCTCTCTGCCATTTGCTGGTTGCTTTGTCATGCACAAGTTACCTCCTTCTCCCTTAACTTGTCCCCTGCAAAATGAGCCTAATGCTCATACATACGGAAATATAAGCCCCTCCCTCAAGAACAAGAGCCACCTCTGTGGAGGTGTCGAATGTATAATTGATACTCAATCTGTATGTGAGGCCTGAACCTGCCCCACAGGCGTGTGCTGAGGAAGGACTCAACGTTCAAAAAGCATGAGAGAAGGAGTGTTAGTCCAAAAGTGGATAGCCAGTTTTCTAATCTCTGGGAATTTTGCCTTTGTTTTAAAAAAATATAGTCAGTCTTTGGTTGTGGAAAGAATACCCCTCAGGGTTTAGGGTGATACAAAATGAATTAAATTGCTCTGTGCATAGAAGGAGGAAAACAATGAGAATCCACCAGAAGCTCAAGGGAGAGAGCGCAGGAGCCTGGAAATGGAAAGGAAGGGAGCTGCCTCCTCTGTATGTTGGGAAGAGAAAAACAAAAACAAAAACCATTGGCATAGGGAGTATAGTCCAGAAGAAGGGTTGGTTGGGAAGACTTTCCGAGTGATGGGAATGGTTTAGGAAATGTGAAGAATGGGAAAGTCTGATGTCCAGTATTAAGTGGATTGTTATGCTGAGCTGTACAACTTAGTTGACTAAAGAAGTGATAGGTAGCCTTGGAAGGAAACATTTGCCACCTGCTCCCAGCCTTCAGAATTGTCCAGAATTCAAAGGTACTGATTTTATACAGTCTTGGGGAAGGGAAATGGAGAGGACTGGTCATGAGGATAATCTGGACTTCTCATTTAAACTTTGGGCGTCTGAAATCTTGGATGCTCTAGTATTAGGCAGTTTCATGCCCTGACATTTCGCACTAAGCAGTCTTTAGCTTGCTTTTCCTTATCTCCCAAACAGAGCTGCCCGGTGATAGCTCAGCTTTTCATCTTTGTCCTTATTTGGTATGTAGGATCTATATGATTTCAGGTATTTGCCTCCTGATCTATGGGTGCTGTTAACAGGTCTGGGATCCAGTGACCTAGGTTCGCCAGAGTTTATGGGCAGATGCTGAAGATCAAACATTCCAGGAGTTCACAAGGAGAAGGCAGGAGGAAATCTCTTTAGTCAAATGGTGAAGATGAATGAATTTGTTTTTTCTTTCCTGATAAGGTTTCCTCCTGTCCTTTGATTCCCCAGATCATAAGATTATGGTATTGTGCTCTGAAGGTGGTGGCATTGAGAAGGGACTGGGGAAATTTGGCTTTGAAAATCTTTGGGAATGCCTCTCCAATGAATGTAGGCTGAGATTTTACCTGAGTTCCTTGAGTCCAATATTTCCTGAAGTTCTGATTCTTTATTCATTTTTTTTTTTTTTGCTCCACCTGTGGCATACAGAAGTTCCTGGGTTCCTGGGACCAGGGATCGAACTCACACCCCAAGAGTGACTCGAGCCACAGCAGTGACAACGCTAGATCCTTAGCCCATTGAGCCACTACGAAACTTCCTGACTCTATTCTTTTAAAGTTACCCTAGGATCCCAAAGGCCACAACTGAGACTTAAGACATTGTGGAGTTTAAAATGATGGTGGTTTTAACAGAGAGTAGATTTAATAGAGGGTAAAAAATCCTAAGGGCAAAGGCTCTTACATAAGAGAAGGAAGGGCACATCTGGTTATAGAGGTGTTTTGTTTGGTTGCAATATAGGCAATACTCAGAAAAATAGCCAGAAAAAGGCTGGAAAACTGGTCAGGGCTAGATTTTGGGAGAGCCTCAAAATCAAACTCAGACATTTCTTTAAAAAGAGTAGTCTATACTCACTGTCATGAATACCTCACTTGCAATTCAGATCTCACTCACTGCAACTATAAAACTGCTCTAGAGCATATACTCCCAAACAACAGTGGCTTAAATTGGACATACATATATTTATCTCACCTAAAAGAAATCCAGAGTTAGAGTGTCCAAAGCTGGTATGGTGACCCTATGAAATTATTGGAGATGCCAATTCTTTTCAGTTTACTGCTCCACTATCCTTAAGGTGTGACCCTTATCCTCATGGCCTTTATTCTAGGAGGCTATGTGTCCAGGTAGAAACCAGATGTTCTAGGAGAGACGAGGGGAATGTATATCGGGATAAACAATTAGCAATCTATGCCACAAGTGTCTGTAGTGAAACTATCCCCTCTGAGGTCACCAGAGACCAGACCACCACGTGACTGTTACAATCTCTAGACATTCAGGTCTTTTCTTGACCTCTTGGTAACGTTCAACACTATTGACTCCTTTCTCCTTTTGAAATATTCTCTTCCCTTGGTTTCGTGACATTACTTTCTCTTGCTTTTCTCTGTGTCTCCTTGGTCATTTCTTGTCTCTCTCCTGGGGTCCTTTTCTTCCACTGGTGCTGTGGTTGCTGCTGATCTTTAGGGCTCTTTCCTTAGCCCCATCTCTTAAGTTTTCATTCTTCCCAGGTACTTTCACCCTTTCTCATGGATTAAAGAACAATTTATATACTTGTACATCTGTAGCCTTAGCCCGGACCCCTTTCCTGAGCTTCAGACATGCATATTCAACTGCCTGTGGGACATTTCTACTTGGTTGTCACAGAAGTACCTCAAAATCAATGCCCAGCTCCCCTCTATAGTGTTTCATAACTCAGTGAAGGGGTTACCATATATACATCTGATCTCTCAAATTAGATTCCCAAGAGTTCCCTTTGACACTTCACTCCTCCTCACCCCTTTCCCTCTATCCAATTATTCATAAAGTCATGTTGCTTTTTATTTCTTTAATATCATCTGAATTCGATCACTTCTCACCACCTTCACCCTAGGCCTAATCACAACCTTTGCTTACTTACCTGGATGACTATTACTCTCCCTTTTTCCAGGAAGACCTCTAATTCATACTCCTTAAGGATTAAGCAGCTAGAGTGATGTTCTTTATAGAACACAAATTTATCTAAGCCTAGAACCTGTCAATAAACTCAGTGCTCTCATGATCGAGATTAAAGTCTTTATCTTGGCATTCAAAGCTTGCCATGATTTGAAAGGGATAGGAATTCGAGGTACTAGAACTGGAAGAAAGCAGGGGTTGTGTCTAGTGCAAAATAAAGCCTTGTAGATAGGAAAAGAATTTGGAGGCAAGAAAGTGGTGAGCTGATGTCACAAACTTGGAGGGAGCAATGATTCAGAGAAAAAGTCAGCACAGAAGCCCACCTTGAATATCTGTAAAGTGTGTGTGTGTGTGTGTGTGTGTGTGTGTGTGTGTGTGTGTGTGTGTGTGTTGATTGTCCGTAGAGCATAGGGATTCATTATTTGCTTAGTAGAGGAAAAGGTGACCTCATAAAGCAGAAGACATAATCATTTGAATTATTTTTCGATGTAGGAAATGTATTGAATATCATTTCTATAACTGAACACTGTGTTGAGTTTTATTATTGTTTCTTTTTTTGTCTTTTCCAGGGCTGCACCCACGGCACATGGAGGTTCCCAGGCTAGGGGTCTAATCAGAGCTGTAGCCGCTAGCCTACGCCAGAGCCACAGCAATGTGGGATCTGAGCTGCATCTGCGACTTATACCACAGCTCACGGCAACGCTGGATCCTTAACCCACTGATGGAGGCCAGGGATTGAACCTGCAACCTCATGGTTCCTAGTCTGACTCGTTAACCACTGCGCCACTACGGGAACTCCTATTATGGTTTCTAATGACATTAATGGATGTTCTCAGGTTTTCCAGGTCTGCATTCATATACTCTATAATTAATGATAATGTTGTCTACTTTCCATTTTTATACATCTTTACACCCAATTACTTATGTGAATTTATTATGTGGTAAAGGTGCCATTTCAAATCAGTGGGGAAAGGATGGAATTTGCACATGGCATAGGGATTAGGCTATATTTTTGGAAAACAATTAATCCTTGTGCAAAACAAATTTTGGAATGACCAAATATTTAAATATAAACAAAGCCATTAAAATGCTTTGGGGAAAAATAGTGATTATTACAAAATAGGAGTGCAGAAAGCATCTCTAAGTATGAAGCAGAATCCAGTCACATTAAAAGAAAACCTGATACATTTCACTACGTCATAATCAAAACTTTTTGTATATCATAATGTGAAAAACATTTGTAATATATGCAACACACAAACGTGCAAGAAATATTGCTGGTGGGACTGTTATCTATGTAACATTTTAGAGTACGTTGACAAGGTTTCTGTCAAAATGGAGTCAGCATTGCATATAATAGTAAATAAAAATGGAAATAGTTTAAATGTCCATGGACTCTGGACTGGTTAAATACATTATGGGACATTTACACGAGAAAAGATTATGGAGTTGTTAAGAAAAATGTGTGCTACAGAAAGCTGTTTAGAATATATGACTGGGGAAAAAAAAACACCCAGGTCTCAGAACAGTAGGTATAGTGTACCATTTGTGGGGAGTAAGCTCGTCATTAGTATATGAAAAGAAACAAATCTGGAGGTGTTTATATCAAAATATTAATAGTGGTTATCTCTGGGGCATGAGATAGGGTGGCCTTTCATTGGTATGTTACATATTTCTTTATTATTTGAAATTTCACAACACCACCACATTACTTTTGTAATAAGCAAAAATAAAGGTATAAAAATAAATATATTCAATGAATGAATCGCTTTGAGGGGGTGGTTTTGGTTTGGAATGGCCTCAGACCGAGCCTGGTACAGTGGCATAAACATGGGCTTTGGCGTCAGACAGCCCTGAGCGGGGCCCCATTGCCCCACCCCCGAGGAAGGAGAAGGGGGGTGGCAGGGGGCTGCGGAAAGGGGCTGGGCTGGGCTGGGCTGGCTGCAGCTCTAGTCTAGGAGGCTGAGACTTCGAGAGGGACTGAGAGAGGGCAGACGAATTCCGGACTCGCTCGAGGACAAGGTGAGGAGCGTTGAGTTTGGGGTTTCTAAACCCCTTCGAACCTAGAGCCAGGCAGGTGGGCAATTTTTACTGCACCGGTGCAGCTAGGGGGTAGGCTGCCCAGAGTGGGATGTAGGCAGCAAAGACAACCAAGAGTGTAGCAGGCCGTATGGACTGGGGAGCAGAGACTAGTGGAGGAAGAGGGGGAGTAGAGCCGAGAACCGGGCTTATTGAGAGGTGGACGGATGGAGAATATGAGAGGGAAGGGAAAAATACTGAGGGGAGGTGGAAATTCAAAGAAAATAGGGGATGTAGAGAAGGGTTAAGGAATACTGGGGGAACGGTGCAGTGGTAACAAGAAGGAGGATATAAGGAATGGGGGTAGGGAATTTTGTGGGGAAATAGGATAGGTGATGGAGAAGTAAGTGAGCAGGGATTAAGGAAGAGTGAATACGGAGTTGGGTATAAGGAATGAGGAGCAGGGAGAGGGGGAAGGGCAGACAGGCTGGGACGGAGGCCCCCTAGGGAGGCGGAAAGGGGCGGGACCACTTCCGGCCTGGAGGTGGGGGAGGGCAGTCTCTGAGTTTCGGAGGGGCTCAGAGAGAGTGGACGCACTCGGGTGTTGTAAAAGGACGAGGTGAGCAGCGGGGCCCAGCTCTGGATCTGAGCCCGGTAGGGGTCCGCCCCACCCTCTGGGATCTGGAGAAATCCTCCTCTAAGGACCGGATCGTACCGGATCCATCCGGTTGGGAAGGGAGGGGACTGGACCCCGTTAGGCTGGGCCCAGGATGGAATCACTAGCTCCACAGTAATTTGAGGAGGGGGTGTATTAAGGAAAGGGTGGAACCAAGATGTGCTTTGCCCTGTTTGGAGGGGGGCGTATTATGAAAAAGGGCGGGACTAGGCGGTAGTGTGGACTTGGGGTGGATGTGAGTATCGGAGGGGCTGGGACCGTCAGACGCTGCGACAATTTGAGAGGGAGGCTTGTTGGGGAGGGGGCGGTACCGAATGGTACTGCAGGGCTCGGAGAGGGGCGTGTTGGAAAAAGGTGGTGGGACTGAGTCCTTGATCTTTACGCTTGCGCACTGTGTATCTCTAGAAAGGGGCGTGTAGAGAAGGGCTAGCTTGCAGACGAGCCAGCTGCCAATGCGCATGTGCTGGGTGGACATCAAAGAAAGGGCTTGTACTGGGAAAGCGGGCGGGGTTGAGATGGGCCCTGCAGCGGATGCGCATGCGCACTGTCGACTTGCGGCTGGTGGGGGGTGCGCTGGGAAAAGGGGCGGGGTCCTCGGAGCTGCCGCGCTGGCACATCTTCCCGGAGAAGAGGAGGGTGCGGCTGCAAAGAATTGAGACCTAGAAGCTGTGGATTACTGAATTTGAGAACGGAGTCATTGGGGGTGGGGGAAGGTTTGGGATTGGAACCCTAGGGAAGGCTCAAGGCTGAGCAGGAGAGAGGGCGTTCAGTGGGCTCTCCTCTTGACCCCTCTTCTTTCCTTCAGGCTCCGCTCTTGCCAGGCCAACTTGAGACATGTCTGACACAAGCGAGAGTGGTACGGGTCCAACCCGCTTACAGGTAAACCCTCCTGCTGCCCTTTTCCTAGCTGCTTTTCCCCTCCAGCCCCAGTTGCTGCCCCAGATCCCTTGGCACTTCCCCTCCCATCCTGTCCTCCACCCACTTCCCTGCTTGGGTGCCGCCCCCCTCCCCCAAGTAAAGGGAGGGAGGAGGGAAGGAAGGAGGGAGTAAGGGAGGCTGGGAGGGAGGGTAGGCCCTCCCCTCTTCTTCTGAAAGGGGGGCCTTGTTAGGCTGAGATGGTCAGAGGACTCTACAGGTAGGAGTTAGTATAGGTCAGAGAAGTGAGGCTCTGAAATTTTGGAGCCATTTGCCTAGTTGGGGGTGGGGAGAAGGTCTGTGAGCTTCCCTGCTTCCTCTTGCAGGCTGAAGTTTCAGAAAAGGATAGCAGTTTGAAGATGCAGACCCTGTTAACTCAGAACTTGGAGGTCTCAGAGACACCAAAGGCCTTAAAGGCACCAGAGGTCTCAAAGGCTGTGAAGGTCTCAGGTGCTTCAGGGATCTCAAAGGCCACAGATGTCTCAAAGCCCACAGAGGCTCAGGAGGTAGCTGCCACGCAGGCTTCACCTACCACTAAGCTGACTGATACCCAGGTTCTGGCAGCTGAAAAGAAGAGTCAAGCAGCTGACACCAAGATGCAGAATACTGACCCTCAGTCTGTGACAGTGCCTGCTACTGAAACCAAAAAGGTCAGCTGTGTGGCTGATACAAAGGTCAATACAAAGGCCCTGGAGACTGAGGCTGCTGCCTCTCAGGCTCCAGCAAATGAACCTGAGCCTGAGGGTACAGCTGCCCAGGCCCAGGAGAATCAGGATACTCGGCCCAAGGTCAAGGCCAAGAAAGCCCGAAAGGTAAGACCCTTACCATTCTACTTCTCTCCTCTCAGTTGGCTCATGGTTCTGCAAAACTTGAGAAAGTTCCCTCTGCTCATAAAGGCTGTGGGGGACACTAAGAGGAATGTTATATAAATCCTGTCTTCAGAAAGTTCACAGACTTGTAGGGACGCAAGAAGAAATGCACACAGCTGCAACCTGAATGAAATGAAGTTTGTATTTACATAGTAGCTACCATGTGTCAGGCCTTGAGCTAGTCACATTCACACAGGTTATCTCATTAAATCCTGAAAGAAATCCAGTTTTGCAGAGAAGGAAGCTGAGTTTCAGAGAAGTGGAGTGACTTGTCCAGGGTAGTATAAGTAGAGCCAGTGGTGGACACAGGAAGAAGAAACCTCAGGCCTCAACCTTGGGTTGCTCCTGGGCTGAAGACGAAACTTCTGTTTGGAAACCAGCGAAAGACAAACCCAACACTCAACATGGCCAGTGTCTAGGGAATCAGGCTGTTACCACAAGGGTGGAATTAGATGTGACTTGTGGAAGAGAGAACATAAAAAAGGACCATCTGCTTCATCTGTCAATGTTGTGCTTTCTCTCTATTGATGCAGGTGAAGCATCTGAGTGGGGAAGAGGATTGCAGCAGTGATCAGAGCCAGGCTTCTGGAACCACAGGTGGCCGAAGGATCTCAAAGGCCCTAATGGCCTCAATGGCCCGCAGGGCTTCAAGGGGCCCCATAGCCTTTTGGGCCCGTAGGGCATCAAGGACTCGCTTGGCTGCTTGGGCCCGGAGGGCTTTGCTCTCTCTGAGGTCACCTAAGGCCCGTAGGGGCAAGGCTCGCCGCAGAGCTGCCAAGCTCCAGTCATCTCAAGAGCCTGAAGTGCCACCACCTCGGGATGTGGCCCTTTTGCAAGGGAGGGTAAGAACCCTGTCCTCTCCACTCTTTGCCATCCCTCTTTTCTGTCATCCTCTCGAGTCTTTTGCAAATATATTTTAATCTTTCTATCTTTTCTTCTTCTCCCAGGCAAATGATTTGGTGAAATACCTGTTGGTTAAAGATCAGACGAAGATTCCCATCAAACGCTCAGGTAGAGTCCTACTTACCCGCCCCTCCCCCAGTTCTGCCCTCCATTGCCCTCTCCCTGTGTGCTGAGGGCATTTCTTGCTCTTGTGGTACCACTTCTGTCCTCCCAAAGTTCTAATTTGGTAGTGGTAGCATCTCTATTCATTAGGTCAGAACCTGTTTATTCCACCCACAGCAGGGTTGGTAAAGGGTCTGTAGTTTGGGTATGGGGGCCACCTGGCTTCACTTCAGCCCAGGTGCTTGCAACACTCTCCCCTTGCAGACATGCTGAAGGACATCATCAAAGAATACACTGATGTGTACCCTGAAATCATTGAACGAGCAGGCTATTCCTTGGAGAAGGTGAAGGGGCAGACCTGGGGGATGGGTGTAATGGGGAAGCCTTGAATCAAAAAAAGGTGTACATGTCCCTTCTGGGGGGGACTGCAGAGACTAATCTGGCCCCATCACTGTGCAGATGAGCAGACAGTGGCCTAGGGAGGGGCATAGACTAGCTTGAGGTCACACAGCAAGTCAGTGGTAAAAGCAGAGGTAGGACCCAAGTTACCCAGCTTAATCCTGCTTCTGTCCACTGCTGGACATTTCCTGTAATGTACTCCAGATACTCACCTCTCCCTTTCATTCTTCATTCTCTGACTCCCTAGATTCTCACTAATGACAGTGATGATGTTGATGACAGTTGTTCATTTGTTTGCTCTGTGCTCACTGATTTCACACACACACACACATACATACACACACACCCTTAAGTCCATGGGAAGTTGTGGGATGCCCAGGAAGGTTAATTTTGTGATCTCAGAAACTGTTCTCCCCATCCACAGGTATTTGGGATCCAGTTAAAGGAAATTGATAAGAATGACCACTTGTACATTCTTCTCAGCACCTTAGAGCCCACTGATGCAGGCATACTGGGAACGTAAGCTGGGATAGAGCTCGGGGGCGGGGGAGGCTTCTGCTTTTGTCCATGGTCTACCTCATCCCTGTACTCTCCCAACATCCCCTTAGGGAGTCAGGAAAGATAGAGCCTAAAGACCCCTGTTCCAGCTCTTACATGTAGTTGGAGCCCTGCACACAATACTGCTGCCTGATTGGGATTGACTAGAGCATGTAGAAGCCTAGGGCAGGGCATTCCTATTGTCAGGTTTTGTGTTTCTCCAGAAGCTTCCCGGGAAAGCAGACCTGTCATTGCTTATCTCTTCCTGTTGGCCTTGGTGGAGTGGTTCTCAAAGGAGGGATTCCTGGTATGGGTGGATCATGATGTTTGAAGGGCAGGAGCATCAGTGGAGCTGTGCCTAGGATTCTTTTGGGGCTGAGAGGTCTGGGAGAGAGGATTCATGTTGGCTGGGTTGTACCAGGTTGACAGGCATTCTTCTATCCTCAGCAACTCTAGGAGAGGAGGATGTGATTTTTTCATTTTACGAATAGGAGACTATGCCCAAGAGTTTAAATGTCTTGCCTGGGTCACATAGAGCTTGAAGCACAGATTGGGCAGAATTCTCCCATATCTGAAGAATATGGGAGAAGCTAGCCTAGTGAGCTGGTGTATTATTTTTTGCAGATGGGTGTTGGACATCAAATTTTTCTTTGTTTCATTATTTTCCTAGGACCAAGGACTCTCCCAAGCTAGGTCTCCTCATGGTGCTTCTTAGCATCATCTTCATGAATGGAAATCGGTCCAGTGAGGGTGAGTGGCTAGGCTGGCAGCTGAATGGGGAGTCATGGTTGGAATGCCACATGTTCATATTCTATCTCTGTTTCCTTTTGCCTCCCCTTGGCAGCTGTCATCTGGGAGGTGCTGCGCAAGTTGGGGCTGCGCCCTGGGTATGATTGGGCTCTGTCAGCGATTGCTGTCCGTGTTGTCCTTTGAGGATGGTCCCAGGATTGCATCAATCTGGTGGTCTGGTGGAGTGGGTGGGGGTGCTGGACTGGGTAGAGGGTCCAGGGTTCTGACTTGGGTGGATGGGGAAATGGTTCTGAACTCTGCTCTCTGTCTCACTAAGTCTTGGGCTTCTGTGGAGCTTCTGTCTTATTTTGGAAGTCTCTTTTCCATGTGGGAAATGCTTCTTCCCATGTGTGGGAAGTGCCACAGCCTGATTGTATATATGTAAATATGTATTTACATATGTATTCATTTATTTCTCTTCCTCTACTGTCAGGATACATCACTCACTTTTTGGGGACGTGAAGAAGCTCATTACTGATGAGTTTGTGAAGCAGAAGTAAGTGTCTGTCTGGTGTTGCCGTGTTTCATGCATTTTCCTGTTTTAGAACTGAGTAATAAAGGTATGGTCATGTATGTGTGTGCTTGTGCATGTGTATGTGTGTACATATTCAGGTGGTAGCTTATTCCTGAGGTAATGACAGAGGGAAGGATTATCATCACCAGCATTCTACATGTGAGGAAACCTAGGCTCAGAGAGGTGAAATAATTTGCTCTGGGTTATACAGGAGTTGTATTTATAGATCCTGACCCCAATACCTTGGTTCTTTTTATTGTGCTAGATAGAGGACTTCATAGAAATTAAGATCCATAAAGAAATGCCATGGAATGGTGGCTTTAGGCAGCCAGTTACTGTGCTGGAGTCTTGACTTGTACACTTACTCATTTTATAACTACCCTGTGGAATAGTTGCTATCATCCCATCCTTGGTATCAGTTCTAAGCATGGCCCTAGCTTGTACAGAGTGCATTTGGGCCTAGAGCCCAGTCCTGATGACTTTCTAGCCCAGGCCCATCCCATCTTTCGTGTTTGGAGGTCCTGTGCTCCCTCACACAGGCCCGCATGCATGTGCACCCCTGCCCCCACCGCACATGCACGCGCGCGCGCACACACACACACACAAATGGTCTGGAGCGTGCCTGGAATGTACTGCCCTTGGTTGACTGTTTCTTCCCTTACAGTCATTTTCTATGGTGCTCTGTGCTAGGGCCCAGCCAGGCCATGGATGAGCCCCTTTGGTGGGGTATGCTCAGAGCAGGGGACATTGAAAAAATGGCTCCTCTGTTTACAACACACCCAACAGGGATCTAGGTTATTGTGACAAGGGGCACAAAACTCGGCCTTCCTATGAACAAATAGCCTACATGTCCCCCCCTGTACCTCTACAGGGCTGCCAGGCAGGACCAGTGAGACAGGGGTCAATATTGGAAGAAAAACTACAGTATTTAGTGGGGGAGTTTGCCACCTAAAGCCTGTCCAAACCATGCACGGGTGGGCCATGAATGGTCTTAATAGACATAAAGGCATTGAACCTCTTTTCAAGGTACCTGGACTATGCCAGAGTCCCTAATAGCAATCCTCCTGAGTATGAGTTCTTCTGGGGCCTGCGTTCTTACTATGAGACCAGCAAGATGAAAGTCCTCAAGTTTGCCTGCAAGGTAATTGGAGAGATGCCCAAGCTTGGTGTACCAAGAGCATGGGGTGCCACTGTTTGAGGCAGGCTGTGTGCAGAGCAGCCTGCAGTTCATGCCTGAACATTCTGAAGCCTGTGTTAATGTACAAAGTTATCTGAATCATTTAATCCTTACAACTGACATGTCATTGCCTTACTGTAGATGAGAAAACTCAGGCTCAGAGAGGTTGTTAGGTGTCATGTCCAAGGTCATAGAGATATTAAGTGTCAAAGTGAGGATGGAGAATTAGGTGCATAATTGCGAGTGATACTTATTGTATAGTTACAATATGTATATAGCAAGCATGTTGTATGGTGCCTGGCATACAACAGGTGCTTAATATTTGGATTCTGATCCTATGGATGGCTGTTTTTTTCTGTTTCAGGTACAAAAGAAGGATCCCAAGGAATGGGCAGCTCAGTACCGAGAGGCAATGGAAGCAGATATGAAGGCTGCGGCTGAGGCTGCAGCTGAAGCCAAGGCAAGGGCTGAGATTAGAGCTCGAATGGGCATTGGGCTTGGCTCTGAGAATGCTGCTGGGCCCTGCAACTGGGACGAAGCTGATATTGGACCCTGGGCCAAAGCCCGGATCCAAGCGGGAGCTGAAGCTAAAGCCAAAGCCCAGGAGAATGGTGGTGCCAGCGCTAGTGCCAGTGCCAGTGGCAGCTTCAGTGCCAGCAACAGCCTGACAGCTACTCTCACATTTGGGCTCTTCGCGGGTCTTGGTGGAGCTGGTGCCAGCACTAGTGGCAGCTCTGGTGCCTGTGGTTTCTCCTACAAGTGAGATTTCAGGTACCTACTTAGACTTGGGGGCACCTGGGGCTCATGGGGATGGAATGAGGAGCTGGGTGGTTATAGGAAGGCCCAGGTTGAAGGACCACATGGAGAATGTGAGAAAACACCTACTTTTGGCATTTTATTCCTTCTTTTTTTGGTGGATATTAATTGACTTTTTGATTTTCTTTTACTTGTATTTTCAGATATTCCTAATCCCAGCAGTCTTTCTCTTCGAGCCAGGGCGCATCCTCAGAAACCTACTCAACACAGCACTCTAGGCAGCCACTATCAATCAATTGAAGTTGACACTCTACATTAAATCTATTTGCCATTTCTGAGTTTATTGCTTTTTTTGGTGGGCTGTCACATTTTGGTATCACCTTTAAAAAAGAATTGGGAACATTTTTACCTCAGTCTCTGCTTAATTTGAGGTGACATTGTTGGATTCAGTGGAGCAAGATTAGCATGCCTCTCTAGGATGGGTTGGGCCCCATCTCTAGGCTATAGAGCAGGCAAAACTGAGGTGGTATGGGGAGTCATGGGGCTTGTGGGCACAGAGGGCACACTTTGAAGAAGAGCCCTGATGTGGGCAAATCTGGAGTAGGAAAATAGAGGAGTCTGGACATCAAGTATAGACTCTCCTTTGAGAGATTTAAGTGAGACAAGAAGGAGATAAAAGGAGATAAACAGGAACAAGCAGGGATTTTCTTGGGAAAGGAAAGAGAGACTTAAGCTTGCAGGAGCCAATAGAGATGTTGAAGACCAGCAGCCCAGTCCCTAAGGAGGTGTGAGGGGAGGGCCTGTGGGAAGGGACTGCACAGAAAGAACTTGGAAGGGGACTGTAGAAGGATGTCAGGCAGTGGGAAGGCCTGAGTAGAGGACAGAGCCCGTGATTTGGGGAAACCTCTTCCCCACAGCAAAGTACTCAGTAATATTATAGGAATCAGGAGGAGTGTTAGTTTATTCCAAGGTCTTGGTTGTGTTTGTTGGTTGTGGAATAAGGGCACAAGACCAAGGGCAGTGAGTGTATGAGTCCATATCTTCATTATTGTGTCCACAGTGTCTGACACATTGAAGTTTCACAGAATGGTGGAAAAGATGGACCATGGAACCCAGGCAGGTGTGGTGAGGAAGATGAGATTGACTGACTGGGAGACAGTGCAGGGTTTGTGGACAGGAGTCTCGGTGAAGTCTATGAACAAGACAGAATGTTAAGTGAATATACTTAAGTGCCTGCTATGTGTCTGGCAGTATTCTAGGTGTTAGGTAAGGAGAATCGAGAACTAAAAGGATGAAGTGGGGGATTAGTCAGATGGTCAGATGGCAGGATGATAATATGAAGATAATAGAGCTCTGGGTGATGGTAAGGTCCAAAGAGTAGGTGGTTAAAGGGCAGAGAAGATGACAGTTCCTGGAGATGAGGGGTCAATGACCTGAGAAGATGGGGTATTGGTTGGGTTATCCATGTGGACAGTGAAATTACCCAGGAGCAAAAGTTGGGGTAGAGAGGAGCACTAAGAGCCAAGTGCCAAAGTCCCTTCCTATAGTTGGAAGTGTCATCCCAGTTCCACTGCCCACTACCTCAGGCAATCAGATATCTGCCTCTGCCCCATTTTGGGGGGTATTTCCCTGGACCTTTCCAGGAAGGCAGTCTAATCCTCACAGTACCAGACTCCTGAGCTGGGACAGAGTCTTACAGACAGTTCAGTACTGATAAGTGCCTATCCCCTCCTGTTGACTATAAGCAATAAAGGAACAAAGTTTATTGCTTAGAGGGAATAGAATTTTTTTTTTTTTTGGTCTTTTTGCCTTTTCTAGGGCCGCTCCTGCAGCATATGGAGGTTCCCAGGCTAGGGGTCAAATCGGAGCCGTAGCCACCAGCCTACACCAGAGGCACAGCAATGCAGGATCCGAGCTGCGTCTGCAAACTTCACCACAGCTCACGGCAATGCCGGGTCCTCAACCCACTGAGCAAGGCCAGGGATCGAACCTGCAACCTCATGGTTCCTAGTCGGATTCGTTAACCACTGCACCACAACGGGAACTCCGGAATAGAATCTTTTAAGAAAGCTGCACCAGATCAAGGCAGTTACTTGCTTGTGGCCATGAATCAAGACCTACTTTGGCTGTTGAGGTGCTCTTCACTGGAACCACTTGATTCCCTAGGCCATGTTCTCCTCAGGAGCTGGATAGTACCTGGGAGAGGTAGACAAGGTCAGAGGCAGTTTAGGCCTAGGGAAGTTTCTAGTGGATGGATACCATGTCCACGGCTCCCTCAGACTCCCAGATGATGTCCATCTGAAAATGGAATGGGTGGAATGGTGATGGAGAAGGGCGGCAAGGAACTTGGGGACTTTGATTCTATTAAAAATTGAGTTCAAAGTGCTGGATAGAGATAAAGGTGAACCACAGTCATGAAGAACTCTGCTCTTTACTTACCTTCTCTCCACAGACCACCTCTTTTTTCCTATAAGGCTTAGACTTTGACAGGACAAGGGATGTGTTTTTCCTTACTTCTCAGGTATAAGGAATGAAGGCATGTGGGGCAAGGAGGAAGAGATAAAGTCTGGTTCCAGGCAAGTGGAGAGTGGCCAGAGCCAAGAAGAGAGTGCCAGGGGAAGTGAGAACAGATTCTAGTTCATGTTTTCTTCACTTTTATCAGCTTGGAGGCCACTACTGTAATGAATGAAATCCTACAATTTTTATTATATCATTAATTAAATTCCAAGTAATTCTAGAATGTGTCATGTATCTTCCATTTGACTAGGAGTGCAAAGAGCCGCTAGAGCAGTTCCTCCACCTATTTTTTATTATCAGCACAGGAATCCTCTTTAGACATTTTTGTCCTAATTGCCCCTTGACCATGACATTTGATTACTACTGATACACTGTATATCTATTTAATAACTGTATATTTGTACTTTATATATTAAAAAGATTTTTATTCAGTAAAAGTTTTATAATGACTAAATGTTTTAAGTTAAAAGTTTAAAAATTTAAAAGCTATTAACATTTAACTTTATTTGCTGAGCAACTTTAAATGTAATTTACATTGTGAGGTATCAAATTACATATGTAAATTAGTAATTTATATAACTGTGATGATAATAGTGTAATCAAAATTTTTAAATATTCAAATCTTTTCAACAAGAGTAAAGCAAATGGATTTTTAATCTCAAAGTTTTTTTTTTTTTTTTATTTTATTTTCCCACTGTACAGCAAGGGGGTCAGGTTATCCTTACATGTATACATTACAATTACAGTTTTTCCCCCACCATTTCTTCTGTTGCAACATGAGTATCTAGACATAGTTCTCAATGCTATTCAGCGGGATCTCCTTGTAAATCTATTCTAGGTTGTGTCTGATAAGCCCAAGCTCCAGATCCCTCCCACTCCCTCCCCCTCCCATCAAAGCTTATTTTTAATGTAATTAACTTTTACATGTTGCTTGATATGAGAAAATAACTTGACTAGCTGCTGGATATCATCATTTTTCTTTTCATTTCTTTGCATAATTAATGATCAATTCAGTAACTTTTGTAGAATTAAATAAAAGCCATTTTTAATTGAATTCTCAAAGCCCATATATCACACAAAGGCACTGAGGATCAAACATAAAGGCACTCAGTGGCAGCCAGAAGGCACACACAGGCCACTTCTCACAATATGACTACAAGAATGAGCATTGGATTGAATGTCTTCCAGTCACAGTCATCTATTTGCCATGGTTTTGTAGTGTCGATCTTGCATACATTTTGTGTATCTTTCTCATTGTTCCTCATGTGAAACCCAGGAAAACCCAGTAACAGAAATTAATGCTAAAGAGTAAGATTTGGCTTCAGCTTTAGAGGGCCGCAAACTTTTAAATTTTTATGAAAATTTTTTTTGTGATTTTTGTCCCCCACAAGGACCAATTTTTACTCCCTTGGGAATGATTATCCACCAAGGATAAAGGGTAAAGGTATCCACCCTGTAGCCCTTTGTTGAGAATACAAGCCCTACAGTAACATTTCACCTGGACTGAATAAAACAAGGTAGAATGAATGTTGGGTAGGTGCTTGCGGGGGAGGTGGTGGAGAAGAAATATCGAGAGAGGGAGGGAGGAAAAGAAAATATATATATACTAGTTATCAACCATTAGCGAAAAAAAATGGAAAACACAATTTTCTCTAAATTAACACTTTCAAAAATGACTTGGTCCAGCATAATGCTAGTAATGCATATGTAATAGCTGTTTATCCCATCTCTAAAAGATTTCACCAAATCTTACCATCTACTATCTACAGCTCTGGCTCCAAGAATTTTGGTGTTATATCCTTTCCTCTTCCACCTACCTCGTGACCCCTTCTAGATATGCTACAAACTATTGACTAGATTGTACATTGAAACACCATTCACACACTATTCTACAATGGGGTGAAGATGAAGAAAGAAGATGGAAATAAACACACACACATATATGTATACACACAGCAAGGAAGGAAATAAGAAGCATGGATACAGTCATTGTTACTGAAACTAGTGCAGAGGCCATAGCTGGGGTTTTTGACTTTCCATTCTCTCTTTTGAATGCATGTGGGCCCCTTGCTTTTAACAAGCACCTTAGCTGTTCATGGTTATCTGCTTGGTAGCGTGAGTCCTTAGTGGTCCTGCATGTGTATTGCTACTGTACTCCTTGGATAATCTTTATTACTGGATATCACGTGGGTGAAGATACTGAGAGGATTTCCTGGGACTCATATACTCAAATACAGAGGAAGATTAAGCCCTGCTCCAATGGGTCCAGCAATCTTGAACGTGCCTTGTAGGAGTAAGTTGTGCATTGGGCTCCTAAGAGACTCTAGAAGTTGCCTCCACAGTGATTGGGTGGAATCTGAGCTCCTGGACGTCCTACCTGTATTGGCTTGCTGTGGTCTTCATTGAACATTTGCCACTGGGCATGGCAGTGCTAGGGTCACCCAGTTGGAACCCCTGGGATACAGGCATGCTCTTCCCTACCCAATTTTGTAGCAGACTCCTTATTTCTCCCTGATAGTTGAGATCACTCATCCCAACCACATAATAAACATCCCCCTTTTTGCCTATTGGTTCAATGTCATGAGGAGCTCCAAATGACCAGGTAGAAGTTTCAACTTTCTGTGGGTCAAATTTTTGCAAGAGTTTAACTAAGTAAAGTGAGAGGTGTCGCTCCCATTTCTATCCTTTGGTTTCTATACTGTGTATTCTGTTTATGGGAGAAGGAATGTCATATATTGATTATTAATTCCCAGAATATATATATATATATATATATTTTTTTTTTCTTCTTCTTTTTTGGTCTTTTGTCTTTTGAGGACTGCACCCGTGGATATGGAGGTTCCCAGGCTAGGGGTCTAATCGGAGCTGTAGCCGCCGGCCTATGCCAGAGCCAAAGCTACACCAGATCCAAGCTGCGTCTGTGACCTACACCACAGCTCATGGCAACGCTGGATCCTTAACCCACTGAGCAAGGCCAGGGATCGAACCCGCAACCTTATGGTTCCTGGTCGGATTGGCTAACCACTGCACCACGACGGGAACTCCTCCAGAATATATTGAATTCTGTAGGGTAGACTTCAGACCTCACAAAGTGTTATTTCCTGTCACCATAACTAAATCTTCCATAGGCCATCCCACCATTTTGTGAGGGCAGTTGCTTATAGGTAATTGTGTATGTGATAAGAACAGAGAAGCTAGTCATTGTTAGGCAATTTTCTTACACCTTTCCCTGTGAAATATGTTTCTTGACCAAAAAAAAATATATTGTATATGATATCTAAATGATGTGCAAAGTGTACAAAGTAATTGGAAAATAAAGGATGATGGTGCCGGTAAAAGCACAAGGGAAGGCAAATCCATTCCAGAATGTGATTATTTCCATGAGGATAAATTGATGCCCACTTCCTGATAGAAGGGGTCCAGTGTAATCCCTCTGTCACCCAAAGACTTGGTGTCCCCAGGAAATGGTGACATATTGGGGTTTCTGCTGTTGAGAAACTAGGCGTTTGACAGTGTTGGTAGCCAAGTCAATCTCCATGAAGGCAATCCATACTGAACCCCTGCATAACATCCACCCCTTCTGTTATGGCAGTCTTGTTCACTGGTTTATCAAACAAGCACTAGGATGTCTGGAGAAAGGTTGACAAATTTCCAGCTAGGTCATCATGCTCCTTTTAGTAAGCATTAACCTGAGACACAAATATTCTCACAGCCCATTCCAAGAGATCCATTCACATACTCCTCATATATATGTAGGCAAAGCAATTAGACTGTACCTTGCACATGATAAGTGCTAAGTATTTTGCTGCATTGTTGTTATTGCTATCAGTTTTCCAACCTAGTTCCTTCTCAGTGACTGATCATCTGACCAGACTGTTAATCCGCATTGATCAGTGCACCAGCCAGGTCACTTTCTGAATTAAGAGATTAACCACACTTTTGCCTCATAGAAGGATTTCCCTTCATTACTTCCCATCAGGGTAACATCTTAGTGAGGCTGTTAACTTTCAGTTAGTTCCTACTTATCATGAGGTATCATCTGAAAACCAGGCTCCTGGGCTTTTTTCTTTTCAGTAAATTGATTATTGATTATTCCTACAAAGACCTAGGTGAGAGCTGAGTGGAGGAAAGCAATGTGGTAGGAGTAAGGACTATGGGGGTGTGTGCCTCCTATAACTTGCTGGTGCTTTGTTTCTACCATGGCCCTTTGGTAGTGAAGTGCCATTATTGGCTGCCCAACCTATGGCTTGGTAGATCAGACGGCACCAAGTCCAGAATTGGCAGCTCAGTTTACATGGTCATTTGGGGTCCCATGATCAGGCACTCAAACTCTATCAGGGCCAGTAACTGAACTTTGTTAAATTAGTCATCAGGATCCAGGAGCTGTTTCTCAAAAGGAGGGTAATTATTTGACAATGAGCATGGCTTATGCTCCAAAAATTCTGAAGATTTATGCTTTAATTCTCCACGTAGTGCTTGTCACAGGCCCCATACAGCACCTAATCTGTCACAAATGCTCACTCAACTCACTCAGACATTTACTTGTTCATTCAAGAAGCATCAATTGGTGACTACAGTGTTCATGGCCCTGTGTTAGTTACTGGGGTGACCCATTCTCAAGACAGTCTTGAGGGAAACCATGATAGCAACAAAAGGAAACATGAAGGGTTATGGGAGCCCAGATAAGCAAGTAATTTGCTCTTCTTCTGCATATAGGCATATTATTAATCACAGATGATGTGTGAGGAATATCCGTACAAAAGTATGGATATAAGCATATATTTAAGTACATATATAAGCACTGTGTATATGTAGTCTAATTATGGATTATAGGTTAGCAATCAGTGTGCTCTAGTGGAAGGAGCCCTTGACTAGGAGACAGGAGATAGGGCTTAAACTGCCCTCTCTGGCCTTATATCTACTCTCTGTAACATGCAAACAGCATTAGCTCACCCAGCCTGGTCTCTGTGAGTATCATATTGGATAGTAGACAAGGAACTCGCAGAGTATACCATGACACACAGTAGGTGAGAGCTACTGTGATTGATTGTGGGTAACGGTTGATGGGAAAGTGCTTTGTAAACCATGCATGGTGCACTGTGGCCATGAGCATAAAGGTTGATGCCAAGCATGTGCATGTACATGTGCACACTTGTGCACAAGAGGTATGCTGTGCGGAGATGGTTATATGCCCAAACCGGGCACTGAGCTGTGTGGGCAAAGCCATGGCCAGCCCTAACCAAGACACTCCTGGCTGTAGGTGGTGCCATGAGGCCTCCAGCAGCCTCTGATTCTGCTCTGAGGAGCAAGAGAAGTGAGAGTCAGAGGTCAGGGTCCACCTCAAGGGGATGCTGCCAGTCTGAAGGTGGCAGAAATGGATCCAGGAGGACCACGGCCTCTGGTGTGATGCCTGGCCTGGGATACTGACATCTCGGCAGTGGGGGAGGCTGATGGGCAAGCATGAAGGCCTGGTTTTCAGTCCTGACTCTATCCTTTTCTGGCTGTGCGACCTGGGGCCTCTCTCTGTTTCTGCCTGGGCTCAGCTTTCTCATCCATAAATCGGTGACAGTAATGCTCACCCCACAGGCTGTTGTGAAGATTAAATGAGGCCACACATGTGGAAGCAGATAGTGCTGTGAATGTGCAGAAGTATCTAGTAGAAGAGGGTGCGCCTTCTCTTTTGCACCTCATTCCTCACATGTCCCGCCCAAGCCATCCTCCCGGCAAGAACAATACCTGTGCTAACAAGCCCAGACAAGGGGCCAAACACAGGAAAATGTGTCACTTTATTTAGCCAGCACCCATAATGTGCAGGTCACTATACTTAGCTAGAAAGAAGAGACTCATGACATGAGGATCAGAGGTGGGCCAGAACTGGGAGAGATGGAGTTCAGGGCATTGTGGCCAGCCTGGGAGGGCAGGAGAGGACAGGGGAGGGCTTCCTGGACTAGACCATGGAGCAGCAGATAAGTCCTGGAAGGGGTAGGGGAGGGAGGGCAGGAAAGCCATGGTGACCAGTGGGGAACAAGTGCTGATCCTGTGATGACCTGAAATATGGGTTTGAGAATGAAGCATCAGGCCTGAGGAAGGGAAGAGAGGATGGACTTGAGGGTGGGGTGTTTTAGGACAGCTATCTGTGCAAGTCATGGTCACCAGCTGACAGAGGGGACAGAGGAGGGCAGCCCTGGTGGGGGAAACTGCACAAGCAAAAGCACAGAGCCATGAGAAAGATGAGGGGACCAGTCAGGCTCCCTGTAATGGGGCTGGAGGAGCAGCTAGATCTGGGAAGGCCTGGAGTGCCAGGACCAAGCCATCAGATTTGCAGATACTGTCAGCACATGGGAGCCCATCAAGAATGGGTCAAGAGTGAGTGGCTGATGAAGTGGAAGAGCAGGAGTGCCTAGAACCTGCTTTTACCCTGTTACTGAGTCCCTCCATCCTCAGAACCCAGGCAGTGGCCACCCCATCCACCCGCAGCCAATCTGGCCCAGCTCAGCCAATGCTTCAGGGTCACTGGGCCATCCCTACCTGCTTGCCCCGAGGTGAGAGGCCAGAGTCACCTCCGATGCGGCCTCTGAGGTTGAGTTCACTCTCACCGTGCCGGCATAGGTAGATGGAGCGGGGTGTGACATGGATGTTCATGAGATAGTAGACTGTGCGGCTCTGGATGTGGTCCTGCACGCGGTTCACCATGTAGCGTGTGCCCATGTCGAAGATCTTGATGTAGGACAAGTGGCTGGGCCAGCCCAAGTGGGAGGAAGGATCGCTCAGGGGCTGACAGTGGCAAGGGTGCTCTTTTGGTTATTCCCCAGTAACTCCCCTAGACCCACTCTCCACCCATGGTCATCCTGCTTTGCGGCTAAGGACACTGATGTCTTCACTAATTATTTTTATTTTAATGTTTAATTTTTTGCTTTTTAGGGCTGCACCTAGGGCATATGGAAATTCCAGGCTAGGGGTTTAATAAAAGCTGAAGCCGCCAGCCTACACTGCAGCCACAGCAACATGAGATCTGAGCTGTGTCTGTGATCTACACCACAGCATGCCAAGTCTTTAACCCACTGAGCGGGGCCAGGGATTGAACGCGACTCCTCATGGATACTAGTTGGGTTCGTTACAACTGAGCCGTGGTGGGAAATCCTGTCTTCATGAATTCATCTTCAGTTTACCCATTGAGTGTGCCATTTTTTTTAATGATTTTTATTTTTTCTATTAGAGCTGGTTTACCATGTTCTGTCAATCTCTACTCTAGAGCAAAGTGTCCCAGTCACACATAAATATATATACACTCATTTTCTCACATAATACTCCAACATGCTCCATCATAAGTGACTGGATGTACTTCCAAGTGCACACAGCAGGATCTCAATGCTTATCCATTACAAAGGCAATAGTTTGCATCTATTAACCCCAGATTCCCAGTCCATCTCACTCCCTCTCCCTCCCCCTTGGCAACCACAAGTCTGTTCTCCAAGTCTATGAGTTTCTTTTCTGTAGAAAGGTTCATTTATGCTGTATATTAGATTCCAGATATAAGTGATATCACGTGGTAATTGTCTTTCTCTTTCTGACTTACTTCACTTAGTATGAGAGTCCCTAGTTGCATCCATGTTGCTTCAAATGGCATTATTTTGTTCTTTTTGTAGCTGGGTAGTATTCCATTGTGTATATATATACAAACAACATCTTAATCCATTCATCTGTCGGTGGACATTTAGGTTATTTCCATGTCTTGACTATTGTGAGTAGGGCTGCAATGAACATACAGGGGCATGTGTCTTTTTCAAGAAAGTTTTTTACGGATATATGTCTAAGAGTGGGATTGCTGGGTCATGTTGTTTTTCTATATTTACTTTTCTGAGGTACCTCCATACTGTTTTCCCTAGTGGTTGTACCAATCTACATTCCCATCAACAGTGTAGGAGGGTTCCCTTTTCTCCACACACTCTCCAGCATTTGTTATTTGTGGACTTATTAATGATGGCCATTCTGGCAGGTGTGAGGTGGTATCTCAAGGTAGTTTTGATTTGCATTTCTCTAATAATCAGTGATGTTGAGCATTTTTTCATGTTCCTGTTGGCCATCTGTATATCTTCTTTGGAGAAATGTCTATTCATGTCTTTTGCTCATTTTTCCATTGGGTTGTTGGCTTTTTTGCTGTTGAGGTGTATAAGTTGTCTGTATATTTTATAGATTAAGGCCTTGTCAGTTGCATCTTTTGAAACTATCTTATCCCGTTCTGTAAGCTGTCTTTTTTTTACAGTTTCCTTTGCTGTGCAAAAGCTTGCCAGTTTGATTAGGTCCCATTGGTTTATTTTTGCTTTTATTTCTGTTGTTATGCCTCCTGATTGTTTTTTGTTCCTCATAATTGCTTTGGCAATTCTGGGTTTTTGTGATTCCATATAAATTTTTGGATTGTTTGTTCTAGTTCTGTGAAAAATGTCAAGGGTAATTTGATAGGGATTGCACTGAATCTGTAGGTTGCTTTGGGTGGTATGGCCATTTATATGATAATAATTTTTCCAACCCAAGAGCATGGAATATCTTTCCATTTCTTTGTGTCCTCTTTAATTTCCTTGATTAATGTTTTATAGTTCTCAGCATATAAGTCCTTTACCTCCTTGGTCAGGTGTATTCCCAGGTATTTGATTTTTTGGGGTGAAATTTTAAAAGGTATTGTATTTTTTATTCCTTTTCTAATATTTCATTGTTAGTATACAGAAATGCCAGTTATTTCTGAATGTTAATCTTTTTTTTCCTTTTCTTTTTTTGGTCTTTTTTGTCCTTTTAGGGCCACACCCACGGTATATGGAGGTTCCCAGGCTAGGGGTCTAATCAGAGCTGTACCTGCTAGCCTATGCCACAGCCACAGCAACCGCAACATAGGATCAGAGCCAAGTCTGCGACCTATATCAAAGCTCATGGCAATGCTAGATCCTAAACCCACTGTGAGAGGCCAGGGATTGAATCCACAACCTCATAATTCCCATTGGGATTTGTTTCTGCTGCGCCAGGACAGGAACTCCTGAATGTTAATCTTATATCCTGCTAGATTGTTGAATTTATTGACCAGTTCTAGTAGTTTTTGTGTGGAGTCCTTAGGGTTTTCTGCATATAGTATCATGTCATCTGCATACAGTGACAATTTTACCTCTTCTCTTCCAATTTGGATAAATTTTATTTCTTTTGTTCATCTGATTGCTGTGGCTAGGACTTCTAATACTATGTTGAATAAAAGTGGTGAGAGTGGGCATCGTGTCTTGTTCCAGGTTTTAATGGGAAGGCTTTCAGCTTTTCTCCATTGAGTATTATATCTGCTGTGGGTTTGTTATTAAACGGCTTTTATTATGTTAAGGTATGTTCCTTCTATACCCACTTTGGTAAGAGTTTTTATCATGAAAGGATGTTGAACTTTCTCAAATGCTTTTCCTGCATCTATTGAGATGATAATACGGTTTTTGACTTTTCTTTTGTTAATATGGTGTATGATGTTGATTGATTTGTGATGTTGAACCATCCTTGTGACCTTGGGATGAATCCCACCTGGTCGTGGTGTATGATCTTTTTGATATGTTGTTGGATTCGGTTGGCTAAAATTTTGTTGAGAATTTTGTGCTTATATTCATCAAAGATATTGGCCTATAATTTTCTTTTTTGGTAGTGTCTTTGTCTGGTTTTGGAATTAGGGTGATGGTGGCTTCATAGAATGTCTTTGGGAGTGTTCCTTCATCTTCAACCTTTAGGAAAAGTATAAGAAGGATGGGTATATGTTCCTGTTTGTTTGGTAGAATTTGCCTGTGAAGCCATCTGGCTCTGGACTTTTGTATGTAGGGAATGCTTTTATGACATATTCAATTTCATTTCTAGTGATCAGTCTCTTCAGTTGATTTATTTCTTCTTGATTCAGTTTTGGCAGGCTGTAAGTCTCTAGAAAGTTGTCCATTTCTGTCCATTTCTTCTAAGTTGTCAAATTTGTTGGCATACAATTGGTCATGGTATTCTCTTATGGATTTTTTTTTGTATTTTTGCAGTATTCATTGTCATTTCTCCTTTTTCATTTCTTATTTTGTTTATTTGTGTTTTTTTCTCTCCTCTTCATGGTGAGTCTGGCCAGTGGTTTGTCAATTTTCTTTAACTTTTCAAAGAACGAGCTCTTGATTTTATTGATTTTTTCTATTGTTTTTTGAATCTCTATTTTATTGATTTCCTCTCTAATCTTTATGATTTCCTTCCTTCTGCTAACTTTATGTATTGTTTGTTCTTCTTTTTCTACTTCATTTAGATGGTGGGTTAAGTTGTCGATTTGAGATTTTTCTTCTTTTTTGAATAAGGCCTATATCCCTACAAATTTCCCTTAAGAACTGCTTTTGCAGTCTCCCATGGATTTTGAATGGTTGTGTCTTCATTATCATTTGTCTCAAGGTTTTTTTAATTTCCTTTTTGATTTCCTCATTGACCCATAGGTTTTTTTGTAGCATGTTGTTTAGCCTCCATGTGGTTAGTTTTTTTTTTCATTTCTTTTCCTGTGATTGATTTCTAGTTTGATACCCCATCTGTTTTTTTGATGGCATTAGGATGGACAAAGTGGTAATAAAAAGGAAACTGAGTGAATGTGTCAGTAAATGAAAGTGGGTGAATGTAATGTGAGTAAATATGTGATTAATTAGTAAATATGTGTCAATGAAGGAATGACTGAATTAGTTGATCAGTAAACTTTACCTATATGTTTTGCTAAGTGATGCAGGGGCCACACTAGCTTTCCTCTGGAATCACCACAGAGAGTGGAAGAGCAATGGGAGGACAGTGTAAAAGGTAGGCTGCCCCCAGAGGATAGCACCTCAGGCCCTGCAGTCTAGAGAGATGTCCTGGCCGCCAGCCTTGCTTCAAACCTCATCTTGAGGTGTTGGCGGTCCTCACTGGCTACAGCAGAATCACTATGTGAGCTGTCAGAATACAGAATCTAGGACCCCACCCTCCTGGAATTTGCTTCTGCAGCTTGAGGAGGGACCCAGGAATCTGTGTTTTTAACCCATTTGTAGGTGAACTCAATGTGCAGTCAGATTGGAGAACCACTGATCTGGGCCACATGCCTCCTCTGAGAGAGGAGTGGACCGGCCCAGGGAAATCACCCATGTCGTGTGCCACCCTCACCAAACTGTTTAGCCTAATTTGACCCTGCTGTTCCAGAGAGACAGTGTGGAATACGGCGAGGAGAGAGACAGACACAGATCTGGGTTCAAATCCCAGCTTTGACCTTCTCCCAAGGTGGGTCAGCAGGCAAATCCCTCACTTGCTCTGCTTCACTTTTCCCATCTGTACAATGGGGACGTGCAATCTATGGCCCAGGACCACTGGGAGAATTGGAGAAAATTCCTCCCTGAAAATCTCTGTACAGAGTAATGAAGACGTGATGATAACTGCAATTATTAGCATTATTGAGCACTCACTAAAATCCAAGTATGGTTCCAAATGCCTTATCTCAAGGATCTCACTGAACCCCCACACACATTGTCTGTGATACAGGAGCTATTATCATCCCTGTGCTAGAGATGAGGACACTGAGGCTTGGCGAGTGTGAATAACTTGTCCAGGGGCCCCCAGGCAGCAGTAGGGACCTGGACCCACAGGCAGCATCTGAGTCCTTGGAGCCTGCACTCTTCAACCCTAAGCTATAAATGGCAGCTCCCTCCCCCCTTGCTCCTTAAAGGTTAAATCAGAGGGTAGAGCCAATCCTGTGGGGATAAAACAGAACAAAGACCTCTGAAAGGAAGGAAGCCAAGGGAATGTATGTAAGCAGGCGCCTCAGAGAGTATAGGGGCTCAGTTTGCCCCTGGCTTCCTGACAGATGTAGCAGGAAAGAGGGGCGGGGAGCAGAATTCCCTAGTTTCCATTTTCTGGAAAAAAGGAGGCACAGAGGCATGTCTAAATGGACATTTGTCTTGGACTGAAATTCCAGAGGAGTTGAACTTGTGGCCAGCTCAGCAAACATCCGGGACCAGAAATTCATCTGTGATTTCACGAGGCGCTAAAAGGCTTATTCACACACGTGATTCTGAAAGTCAGAAGGCAGAGGGGGAAGAAAGCACATGAACTTCTATCCCAGAAGGGAACCTTGCTCGACTGCAATTTCCCACAGCAGTAAAGGGCATGGGAGGAGATTTGGCCCTGTCCGTGTGTCTGTCTCTCTCCACAACACGCACCGCACGGCCCCTGTAGGAGAAGACCCAGGCTCCTGGGGACATGATGCTCCTCCAGAGACTGAGCTCGGGGATGGACGGCAAGTGAGCCAGGAAGAAGTTGTGAGTGAAGGCCAGGCTGCGCTGAGTGGGGGCTGGGTCTGTTGGGCTGGATTTGCTGGAAGAGGCAGAGCTAGGAGGGGGGAGGAGCGGCTTATAGGACTGGAAGAGGAAGGTGGCCTTTGGGCAGGTGGAAGGGTGTTGTAGGCCAAAGGAGTAGGAGGTGGCGTGGGGATTCTTTCTCCTCCTTCCTAGATATCGCCCCTTTTCATTTCCCTTTCCATGGCATTTTGCCTGGTGAGCCCGCCGTAACAACCACCCCCTCCCCACCCGTGCAGGTGAGGCCGACTCGCCCCCATCCACAAGGATCGAGAGGGGAGAGACCTGTGTCTGAATTACCTTCCGCCCGACATTGCAAGAGCAGTCTGCCTTCTCCAGCTCAGGGATCAGGGCCGACTTTGTGGTCCAGTATGACGTGGTCATGGAGGACATCATTGGAGATGTGCAGCTGAGAGGACCAGGGAAACAGCAGGACCACGGGCCCTGGAGCCACGCATTTACGTATTCATTTGTGCATTCACACGTGGACTCATCGCCACCAAGCAGAAAGCCACTCTAGCCCAGTCCTGCCCTCAGTGACTCTGGGAACCCAAAAATGAGTGGGACACCACCCCTAATCTCCCTTTGCAATGTCTCGTTCTGAAGTAGCAGATATATATAAAGCCAGAGCAGTCATCAAAAGTTCTAAGTGCTATGTATAAATCTGTCACGGGGTGTATGTGGAAACTGTTGAGGAGGGTTTCGGGAGAGCCTTCGTGAAGGAGTTGGCCTTTGAGTTAGCATAGGCAAAATGAAGAGATTTACCTCCACCTGGGTTGACAGAACTAAGGGAATGGTATGAGGAGAGAAGGGAATAGCATGTGCAGAAGCACAGAGGTGGGACAGAGGCCTGCTGTGTACAGGGAATAAAAGGAAGTCACCATCTCAGAATAGGAGCTGAGGGTAGCATGCCAGTTAGTGGCAGCAGGGTCTTAAACTGGTGTTCCAGGGTGTGTGTGTGTGTGTGTGAGAGAGAGAGAGAGAGAGAGAGAGAGAGAGAGAGAGAGAGAGAGAGAGCGAGCACGTGTGAATTGAGGTGTTTGTCTGCTGTTCCTTCGTTACTTCTCCCACCCTTGCCTAGAGTAGAAATAACAGACCAGATGAAACTAGGTATTAAAAAGTCCTATGGATACTCCTACCCACTGTGTGCTCTCACACTTCCACCCCCGCCCCACACCAAGAGCCCATCAATTGACCTTCTGTTCCTACTTGACTATGCACACCCTTTAAAACCCAGCAATGCACTCCCTGGCTGCTTAATTTGTGTCAGGCCCACCACTGGCTGATGTCAGGAACTCTGAAGCCAATCAAACACAGAACCTATTCCCCGTCTCCAGGCAAAACAGAGAGACGATCATGACACAAGATGAGAAGTGCTTTGTCAATGACAACACAAGGTATGATGGAAACCATCGTGAGGAGTGAGGAGGTCAGGGAAGATCCCCTGGACAAAGTAAAGGGTGACCCAGGTCTTAAAGCATTCAAAGAATCCAAGTCAGGAAAGGGGCTGTCGGAAGGCAAAGGCATTCTAGGAAACTGAGGGCTGTACGATCCAAAGAAAGGAGGCTGAAATAATAATCTCAGGGCGTGTAGGGAGCTACAAGTGTATTGGAGTTCCTGAAGCATTGATTTGAGCCCCAAGAAATGGTAGGAGGTGAGGCTGAAGGGTCACGAGTGCTTGCAGGGGCTTGATAAGGACCACAAAGTTTATCTTGAACATGCCCAGGGAGCCATGAGAAAGAATGAGCTCATGAGGTTTGTGTTCAGGATGTCCAGACCTAGTAGCCGCTACAAAGATGCATGGATGGGAGGGGCCCTGACTGGAGCAATAAACCGGAGAGAAAGAAGGTCTGAATAGGGGCTTTTTTAGTTGGGGATGAGGAGGACTGGTGGAACTGAGATATATCTAGCAGATCACACCAGCATGAATTTGTGGCTGGCTGGATGTGAGGCGTGAGGGACACAGGAGAATTCGGGGGGTGGGGGTACACTCAAGTTTGTATCTGGAGTGACCATGTGTGTGATGGTGCCTCTAAATGACCTTTGGGAAAAAGATCATAGGCTTGTTGTTTGTGCATCATACATTGGAGGCATCTTCAACCCCACACGGGGATGGGTCCAATGGTGAGTGGGTATGAAGTTGGAAAGGAGCAAGAGCGAAGAGCATTGGACTGGAGAAAGAGTTGTGGGGTCATCAGTGCAGATTCAGGGACTGAATCCAAGCTACAGAGGTGGCTCAGGGAGAATGGATAGAGGGCCAGCAGAGCAGATCCAGCATGGCAGTTCCTAAGGCAGAGCATCCCGGTCCAGGAGCTATTATCTCCTCAGCCCTTTGGGTGTCCAGCCCCACCAACTGCCAACAGCCCATTCAGGGCTCTAAATCCCCACCACTGCCTTCCATCATGCTCTGCAAACGTAATCATTTTCTTTTCACGCCATGACTAAAATGTATTAGGAGCCCAAGAAAGAGACTGAATCTGATGGGCCTGAGAGCTGGTAGGAGAATAAAGGGAGTTCTCCCTCTCAGAATCCTGTGGGGAAAAGATTCTTCAGAGACCAGAATTGGCGGTCATTTGTGAAATACATCAGGGAGGTGCAGCCTGAGGAAGCTCGAAGTACATCCATGGAGTTTTCAAACCAACAGGTCATTGTTGCCTTTGGGGGATCAGCGCTGGGGGTGGGAGCCAGCCTTCAGGGCACAGAGGAGTGAACTGGAAGTGAGCAGACGATTGTAGCTGTGGAGTTCACTACCTGAGCCTGCTACTGGGAGGAAAGGAGCAGGTTTGAAGTTTGGGTGGGATTGGGATCAATGGGGGCTGTCTCAGTGGATGGAAAAGACACCACGAGTTTTATATTCCAGAGAAGACCCTACTGGGTACATTGGCTAGATTGGACGGTAGGAGTCTGGCTGGTGGAGAAGGTACTGGAGGCTGGGAGTGTATGGGCTCAGGGCAGGATTGTTTTGCCTTCCAGTAGAGGGAAGAGGCATATGGGTGTGTGGACCCTGAGCAAGTGTGGGGTGGGTAGCCCAAGGGACAGGGCTTGATGCCCTTAATTTTCTCATGAGGGGGAAGGGGAGGCGTTTCCTGAGAATGGGGTGGCCTGGCAGCTGTGAGGTGGGAGGTGTTGCCTCTGGTTTATAGGATGTCAGGTATGGGTCCGCCAGTGAGCCTGAGACCATAGAAAGGTAGGAATGTGATTTTCCCAGAATCTCTCACCTATGCTGGTATGGGAGGAACACAGGAGGACAGCTGGACTCTGCCTGTAGCTTGGGCAGTTTGCAAGATGGTCGACCCAGGCCTTGGGGAACTGCCGTAGAGTGCCAGGAGAAAGTGGAGACAGAGCAGACAACCACCTGCACTTGTGACTTAATTCAAAGGCTGGGGCGGAAGGGAAGAGCACGATGTGCTCCCATCTCCTTCCCTCTCTGTACCCTGCCTCACCTTCCAAGAGAGGAGGAGATAGTGTATCCAGCCTTGTGATCAGAGAATGCCTGGAAGGCTGAGAGGAGAAATAAGCTGCTTCTCCCAGGGCAGAGCCTGCTTCAGGCTCTTGGGCAGCACAGACCCTCCGCAAGCCTATACTTCCTTGGACTGAACAGCCACTGGTCCTGGGGGGCCCCCAGCTCCCCCTCCCCTTCCCTCCACTGTCCGGCGCCCCAGGCTCTGCAGAGGGAGAGATGGAGTGGGGGACGGGGTCAGCAGCCAATCACAACCCCGACAGCCCAAGGCATCTGCACCTGGCCTAACCAATCCCCTCTGAACAAACAGCTTGCTCAGCCTCTGCTCCCTCCTCCCCTCCCTCCTCTGCCCAGCAACAGCAGAAAGGAGGTTTAAGGAGGAGAGGGAGGCCCTGCAAACTCCCAGCCCCTGGCAGCACTGGAGCTGGGCCTCAGGCTCACTCTATAGAGGGAGGTTAAAACAATACTCACAGTTCCTGGAGCCCAGGCAACACGTCCCTAGGGGCCCTCAAGACTGTGCAAGCCCAGCTCTCATGGACAGGAACTCACAAATTGCAGAGATCCTGATCCTTGGAGCCTTGGGCCACAAGCCAGTCTCATTCACTCCACCGCTCAGGGGCAGGCCCTGGGCTGGCAGCCTGACCAGCAGAGATACAGTTCTGCTGGAGGAGATGGACATTGAGCAAACAATCCCACAAATGCCTATTTAATAGCAACAATGATAAGGCCCAGAAAGGAAAAGAGCAGGGCCTTATGCAGCAAAATAGGTGGAGACCTGATTTAGACTGATTGTCACTCGGTTTTTGTTGGTTTCTCTTCTTTTTGTCCAGATTTACGACAGCTATTTTATTCATTACGTTGCACCCAGAGGCCTTCCACCTGTTGGGAAAAACGTGGTGTTTGTTATTGACGTGAGCGGCTCCATGTTTGGCACCAAGATGAAACAGGTAACGAGGACCCTGGGGACCTTTCCCAGCTCTTGTTTTAGAAAGCTCAGAAAGCAGAGCGTGCTGGAACACTGGTTCCCTGCGACCAGACACCCTGCCATCCCATCCCCCTTGGACCTTCTAGGCCTAGGTCTACCTTAGGGGCCTTGTACTTTACATATCAGGAGCCATGTAGAACTGGAGGCACAGAATCCTAGGAACACTGAAACATGGGACTGTGGGGTCTCAACCACAGACCTCCAGGTCTCATAAGGGCCCAGAGTCATAGAACTTTTGGGCTAGAGTACTCTGGCATCACAAACCTGTGTCAAAAACAATAAAACCTGGGAGTTTCCTGGTGGCCTCATGGTTAAGGGTCCAGCTTTTTCACTGCTGTGGCTCCAGTCACTGCTATGATGTGGATTTGATCCCTGCCCAGGGAACTTCTCCATGCTGCAGGCACAGAAAAAGAAAAAAAAAAAAAACGCATTAAAACTTTCCTTATTTTAACTCTGAACTATTAAGGTGCTACAGGCTTGTTTTGTTTTCACTTTTTTTATTTCACCATCTGGAAGATATAGTGCACTGACAGTATAGTGCTTAGAATTCATTGATTCCTGAGTCCATCTTGGCTTAAATCTTACGTCCTTTTTTCCAGAGCACCTTTGATTCTGAATACTGCATTTGTAGGCTTTTTTTTTTTTTTTTTCTGGCTGCACTCATTGCATCCAGAAATTCTGGGGCTATGTATCCAACTTGTGCCACTGCAGTGACTTGAGCCATCGCAATGAGAACACTGGATCTTTTAACTTGCTATGTTTCCAAGGAACTGTGATTTTTACTTTAGAGTCTGAATCTGTAAAGTTCTGTCAACAATGTTTGAAAACCATAGTACTCTGGGCTGTAGAATTATATATCTGTGGTCCTGGAGCAGTATAGCCATTGTTACTGAAAGAACCACAGAGCTCTTGGAAAGTAAGGCATAAGATTCAGAATATCCTGAATTTTTACATCTTGGATTCCTGGAAGCCCAAGACTTCATGAAGTCTTTCAACATTAAACCCTGGAAGGTTCTGAATTTTTTTTTTTTTTTACCTCTTAAGCTCCAAATCTCTAATCCTAGGTTGTTTTTTCACCCCTTGAACCAAAGTATCTTTTGACTAACTCTATCTTCTTCAAATTCACTCTACTGTTACTTAATATCAGGTATATTGTATTTTTTAGTTTTAGAAATCAGTTTTAGTGAGTTGAAAGACAGATCACTAGAAAAAATCTTAACTGAGGCAAAGACACCCAAAGTAATGAAAATAATATAGTGAAGTGTTAGAAACATTTGGCAGAAAGTAAAATAATGATGTATATTAATCTATAGATTCTAATAGCTTAGAGAATTCCAATTAGGGAAAACACAAAACTAGACCCACGTACGCTGTGGGCAGACTGTTGAAAAACAATGGAAGTGAAAAGCTATTAAAGCATTGAGAGCAAATTATTTGCTTTAAGGAAATAACAATTCGTCTTATAAATAAGCTTTGAAAAGAATGTATGGAAACTACTAGGCAATGCAATAACTTTTTTTTAAAGGAGTTAGAAAAAAAATCAGCTCATGCTAGTGTTCTGTGCCCAGCCAAAATGTTCTTTAGAAATGAAGGTAAAACCACAACATTTTTCGACAAGTGCTAATAGAATTTATTGCCAGCAAATGCAAACTGCAAGAAGGATTAAATGACGTTCTTTAAATTAAAGTGAATCTAGACAGACAAACAGAATTGTAGAAAGGATTGAAGTTTTCTTGGAAAAAAATACATATATGGGTAAATATAAATGTATACAATTCTTTCATTCTTTGTGAAGTGGTTAAGCTACTAAGTTAAAGTAGACTATAATAATAATATAATAATAATGCTTAATAATATAAATAATATAATTAAAATAATGCATATTATAATATTGTGATTTTTAGAGTAAACATGACAACAATACAATACAACATTATATAACTAAAAATCCAATACATAAGATAAAATGTAATAATACAATACTAATTAATCCAAAAGAACTCAGGGAAAGAGAACTAAAGATACAAAGGACAGATGTGACAAATAGAAAAGGAGTATCAAGACTTAGGAATTCCCACTGTGGTACAATGGGTTAAGGATCCCTTGTGCCACAGCTGTGGCTCAGATTCCATCACTGGCCTTGGAATTTCCATATGCTACAGGTTTAGCCAAAAAAGAAAAAAAACGAAACAAAAAGGATAGTAGACTTAAACTGAACCATGTCCTCATTACTTTGAATATAAATAGACCTCACTCTTCAGTGAAAAGTCTAAAAAAGAATTCAATCATATGTCTTTTTTAAACAATAGATAGATCTTAAATGTAAGGACATATGGCTGGTGTGCCTGTATTAATGCCAGACAAAACAGACTTTGAATCAAGAAGTATTACCAAAGATAAAGAACACTTTTATAATAATAAAGGGATCCATTCAATTGTAAGCTATAACATTTATAAATTTTTTTGCACCATTATCATAGGTTTGAAATTTCCTGTTGTGTCTTGGTGATAATGAACCTGACTAGGATCCATGAGGATGCAGGTCCAATCCCTGGCCTTGCACACTGGGTTAAGGGTCTGGTGTTGCTGTGAGCTTTGGTGTAGGGCACAGACATGGCTCAGATCTTGTATTGCTGTGGCTGTGGTATAGGCTGGCATCTGTAGCTCCGATTCGACTTCTAGCCTGGGAACTTCCATATACCATACTTGTGGCCCTAAAAAGCAAAAACGAATAAATAAATTAATTAAATAAAATAAAAGAAGGAAAGAAAGAAAGAAAAAAGAAATATATGACAAAAATGATAGAAATGAAAAAGAGGCAAACTCATAATCATAAACAGAGATTTTAACATACTTGTCTCAGTAACTAATAAGACAAATATGTAAGCTTATTGGTGCTTTGAACAACAATATTAAGCATTTTGACACAAATGATATCTATACAGCACTACACCACATGATAGCAGAATACATATTCTTTTCAAGTGCATATGAAGCAGTTTTCAAAAGAGAAACCTGGGGTATATGTCATTTGTCATTTTAGAAATGCATATTAAAATCACATGAAATACTCACACACATATTTATTCTAATATCTTTAAAAGTCAAAACCAAACCAAGATAAAGCAAAAATTCACAATACCTAAATGCTGGGGAGGATATGAAACAACAGAACTCTTATACATTGCTGGTGGGAATGCAAAACACCGTGGAGAGTGTTTGGGTATTTTCATATGAGTTAAGAAAAAAAAAAAAAAAACTAGCCCTATAACCTAGAGATCTTATTCTTAGGCTTTTTTTTTTTCCAATAGAAAATCACGGAAAATTTGTAAAGAAATGTTTTTAGTGGCTTTATTCATACTCACCAATTAAAAGGAAACAGCTCAAATGTCCTTCAACTGGTGAATGGCTAAATAAACAGTAGTGCATCCATACAATGGAATGCCAGGTATTTACCCTAGAGAAATGGAAACTCATGTTCACATGAAATTTGTACATAAACATAGCAGATTTATTTTTAACTGCCAAAACCTGGATATGATTCCAGTGTCCTTCAATTGGTGAATTAAAAAAAAACAATAGCATACTATTCACCAGCAAAAAGAAACAAACTACTGATACATGCAGCAACACAGATGACTCTTCAATGTGTTATGCTAAGAGAAAAAAGAAAAACTCCAGATTCCAAAGGTTACATACTGTGTGATTCCATACATATGACCTTTTGAAAAGACAGGGTTTTTGAAAAACAGATCCATGGTTTTTAGGTTCTGGGAGAGGTGCAGGAGTTGACTACAAAGAGACAAAGTGAGAGAGTTTTTTGAGGTGGTAAAATTTTGTTCAGTATCTTTCTTTTGTTTTAGATTATGTGACTATATGTATTTACCAAAGTCTTAAAATTGTAGGCCCAAAATAGTAATTTTTACCTAATTCAAATAAAGGAAATAATAGGAAGTATTTATTATGAGTAACCTTATGCCTGTGAAGCTCACTTCAATAAAATGATCAAACTTAAAAAATACAATTTACCTGTTGTACACTTATAAATGTAATAAAATTCATTAATTAAAAATTCAATTTATCAAAAAAGACCCAAGATCAAATCAAAAGTGTGAATAACTCTCTGTATGTTAAATAAATTGAATGTGTAACTGAATACATTTCTACCAAGTAAAATCAGATGTAAGTAGATGCACCAGCAAATTCTTGGAACATTTAAGAAAAAAATATTTACCTGTTACATAAATCCTTTCAGAGAATATAATAAAGATGTAACATTTTGTAAATTGTGTTATGAGACCAGTTTACCCTGATACCAAGCCTGACAACAAAACAAGTGAAGAAAAATATAAATTATTATCTTTCATGAACATGCAAAAATTGTAAATAAACCATTTGCAAAATGAACCTCATGGCATATGAAAAGGATAATACATGACCAAGAGAAGTTTATTTCAGGAATACAAGTTAATGAAACAGTCAACTGAGTGAAGAGGAAACCTATAGAATGGGAAACCTTACATCTAATAGGGGGTTAATATCCAAAATATACAAGCTATTCCTACAACTCAACAGCAAGCAAGAGAACAAAAAGCAAACTAATAACCTGATTTAAAAGTGGGCTAAGGACTACTTGACATTTTCCAAAGAAGATATCAAGTGATCAACAGATATATGAAAACTATATTCTCAACATCACTAATAATCAGGGAAGTATAAACCAAAACCACAGTGAGATATCACTTCACACCTGCCAGGATGGCTAGTGTGTGTGTGTCCGTGTCCGTGTGTGTGTGTGTGTGTGTGTGTGTGTGTGTGCGCATCTGTATAGGGAGTAAATGTTGGTGAAGATATGGAGAAATTTAAATCCTTCCGCACTGTTTTAGGGAATGCAAAATGGTGCAACTGCTGTGGAAAACAGTATGGGGATTCTTCAAAAATTAAGAATATGACTACCATTTGATCCAGCAATTCCACTTCTGGATATATATCTGAAGGAAACAAAATCACTATCTTGAAGAAGTATCTGCACTCCCAAGTTCATTGCCATGCTGTTAACAATAAACAAGATGTGGAAACAACCTAAAATGTTTATCATTACAAAAAACAATGCATGAATCATAAAAGGTAAACTTTATGAAATGGACTTTATCAATAGTACAAACTTCTGCTCTTTGAAAGACACTATCAGTAAAATGAAAATGCAAAACACAGACTGGGAGGATATATTTGCAATATATATTAGATGAAAGAATCCAGAATAAATAAGAAACTTCAAAATTAACAATTAGAACACACAAAACCAATTAACAACTGGGATAAGCAATACTAAGTGAAAGCAGCAAATCAAACAATATGACATTTTGGTAAAACAAAACTCTAAGATGGAGAACACACAAAAGTTTTCTAGGGATTAAGGGTGTGTGGGGAGTTAGTATGATGGAATTTTGTGGGGCAATGGAACAGTTTTGTTTCTTTCTTATTTATTTTTTTATTTTTAAATGTTTTATTGAAATAAAGTTCATTTACAAGGTTGTGATAATTTCTTCTGTACAACAAAGTGATTCAGTTATACATGTGCAGACACCCATTCTCTTTCAGATTTTCTTCCTACACAGATTATCACAGAATACTGGGTAGAGTTCTCTGTGCTATACAGCAGGTCCCTATTGGCTAATCATTCCCTGTACCACAGTGTACATGTGATCATAATGATATTTATATGAATCTATACATTTGTTAAAATCCATTGAACTTTAAGCCCCAAAATAAAATTTACCACATGAAAATTAAAAATAAATTAAAAATTGGGCTAAATATTTGAACAAACACTTCACAAAACATGCACAAATGTGCAGCAAGCACGAAATGTTTAATATCACCACCTATCAGGTAAGTGAAAATGATAATAGATCACTACTCGACCTCTGGATAAAAAAAATTAAAAGACTGAAAATTCCAAGTGCTGATGAGGATGTAGAACAAGTGAAACTCTCATATGTTGATGGTGGGAGTGTAAATGTTAGAGCTATTTTGGCAATCAATTTGGAAACATCATAAGTTTAAATATACACTTACCATATGACTCAACAATCTCATTCTTTAGGTATTCACTCAAAAGAAACACATGTACACAAATGACTTGCACGAAAATGTTCATAGAAGCTTTATTCATAATGGCTTTCAATCAGGAAAAGAGCCTAACACTTTTTGACAGGTGAATGGATAAACATTATGGTATATTTATATAATGTAAAATTATGTGGCAATAAACAGAACAAACTTATGTGTGCAAAATCATGGAGAAATTTGAAATATATTACGATGAGTTAAAAAAGCCATTCTCAAAAGATTATATAGTATGTAATTCCACTTATATGAAATTCTAGAAGTGACAAAGTAATTTTATTGACAGAGAAAAGATAAGTTGTTGCCTAGGGCTTGGAGTATAGGGGAACTTTTCTGGGTGATGGAAACATTTTACATCTTGTTTGTGGTGGCTGTTTCATGGATGTATACAATGTCAAACTCATTAAACTGTAAATGTAAAATGGCCGCATTGTCCCATAAGTAATTGATACCTCAATAAATTTGATCCTAAAAACCAAATTATTGTTATTCTCTGCATTATATAACAAAGCAAAAAATGGCCATCTCAACAGATATACCAAAAGAGTTGATAAAGTCAACACCTGTTCAGGGTTAAAATTCTTGGCAAACTTGATTTCAATCTGATAAATGGTATTTGCAAACAGGCTATAGATGACACCTTAATTTCTCATTATGACTTCTCTCATCAGTTCATCACATATATCTTGCACATATTTTGTTAGTTTATGACTAAGTATTCAATTTCTTTTGGTGCTAATGTAAATGGTGTTATGCTTTTCATTTCAAATTCCAATTGTTCATTGCAGGTACATAGGAAAACAATTGGCTTGTGTATATTAACCTTGTCTACAACCTTGCTATAATCATTATTTCCAGGATGATTTTTTTTTGCGATTCTTTGGGATTTTTTACATAGACAATTATGCCATCTATAGAAACATGAACAAAACCAATTTTAGATCTTCCATCCCAATATGTATGCCTTTATTTACATTTCTTGTCTTATTGCATTGGCTAGGGCTTGTAGTATGATGCTGAATAGGAGTGGTGAGTGAGGATATTCTTGACTTGTTCCTGATCTTGGGAAAGCATTTAGTTTCTTGTCATTAGGTATGATGTTAATCGTAGGTGTTCTTGTAATGTTCTTTATCAAGATGAGGAAGTTCCTCTCTAATCCTACTTTGTCTAGATTTTTATCACAAAGAGGTGTTGAGTTTTGTCAAATGCATTTTCTGCACCTGTTGATATGATTGCTTGATTTTTCTTCTTTAGCCAGAAATATTTTTATTTTTTATCTTATTTTAATTTTTTTAGGGCCACACCCATGGGACATGGAAGTTTCCAGGCTAGGGGTCAAATTGGAGCTGTAGCTGCTGGCCTATGCAACAGCCACAGCAACACGGGATCTGAGCCACATCTGTTGTCTACACCACAGCTCATGGCATTGCTGGATCCTTAACCTACTGAGCAAGGCCAGGAATGGAAACTGTATCCTCACAGATGCTAGTCAGATTCATTTCCTCTGAGCCATGATGGGAACTCCTTAGCCAGCAATATGATGCATTGCATTAATTTATTTCATTTGCTGAAGCAGCCTTGCATATCCAGGATACATTCCACTTGGTTATGTTGTGTAATTCTTTTTATACATTGTTGTACTATATTTTCTAATATTTTGTTGAAGATTTTTGACTCTATGTTCATGAGATATGTTGGTCTATAATTTTCCTTTCTTATATTGTTTGGTATTAAGATAATGCTGACTTCATAGAATACATTTGGAAGTATTTCCTATGCTTCTATTTTCTGGAACATGTTTTGGAGAATTAGTATAATTTCTTCCTTATGTTTGGTAGAATACACCAGTGGAGCCATGTGGATATAGTGCTTTCTGATTTGGAAGATTATTAGTTATTCATCCAATTTCCGTAACAGACATAAGCCTGAGTGACATCAACAAAATGATGTATTGGGAAGCTCCAGGCCTTGGTTCTTCCGTATAAATATTAAAAGAAAAACCCTAGATACTGACAGAATGTTTTTATAGGGGCTCTGGAAAACAAAGATCTACAATATTCAAGTGAATTCCCAATTAAGAAAAGGCCAGGAGTTCCCGTCGTGGCGCAGTGGTTAACGAATCTGACTAGGAACCATGAGGTTGCAGATTTGGTCCCTGCCCTTGTTCAGTGGGTTGAGGATCCGGCGTTGCCGTGAGCTGCGGTGTAGGTTGCAGACACGGCTCGGATCCCGCGTTGCTGTGGCTCTGGCGTAGGCCAGTGGCTACAGATCCGATTCCACCCCTAGCCTGGGAACCTCCACATGCTGCGGGAGTGCCCCCCCCCCCAAAAAAGAAAAGGCCATATTCAAAATGGTAGGAAATTCCATGGTATATTTCTTTGATTTTTTTTTCTTTTTATGGCCACTCCTATGGCATATGGAAGTTCCCAGGCCAGGGGTCAAATCAGAGCTGCAGCTGAGGTCTATGCTGCAGTCACAGAAACATCAGGTCTGAGCTACATCTGTGATTGATGCTACAGCCTGTGCAATGTCGTTTCTTAACCCACTGAACAAGGCCAGGGATTGAACCTCCAACCTCATATAAACAATAATGGGTCCTTAGCCCACTGAGCTAAAAGGGAACTCTCCATATTTCTTTGCTTTTATGCCACACCCTCCCTAGCATGGCATGTTCTGGTCTAAAAGCAGCAGCAGCCCATTTCTCAATTTCCTATTTTAAATTGGAGGGAGCAGAGAAGACTTTGGCATAATTTAACTGGTCTGGAGCCTATCTAAAGGACTGTTCTCCATTTGGCTCAACTTTGTTCTTAGGCAGGAGGAGCAGTGGGGACAACTTGGGAAGGCTGTAGGAACACTGAGAAGTAGAAACATACAATGGGACATCAAAGTCTTCAAGGACTCTTTCAGAAATTATATTTAAAAGTGAATTAGCAATGAGATCCTGCTGTGTAGCACTGGGAACTATGTCTAGTCACTTATGATGGACATGATAATGTGAGAAACAAGAATGTATACATGTACATGTAACTGGGTCACCATGCTGTACAGTAGAAAAAAATTGTATTGGGGAAATAATTATTAAAACAAACAAACAAACAAACAAAAAACAAAAATAAAAGTAACCAAGTATGTGGTGAAATTTAAAAAAAGCCACACAAGACTGAGGCAAGACACATGCTCAAAAAAGGCCTGAAAACATATTAAGCTTTCTCCTTATGCTTATCAGAACTAAGGACCAGCTAATTAGTGAATGACCTCCCAAGCATAGAACCAGTCTGCAAAGACTGAGAGAGTTTGTAGTTTTTTTTTTTTAAATGCCTGATTTTCAACAACAGCAAAATCACAAGTCGCACAAAGAAAGAGGAGAACAGAGCTCATTCTAAGTGAGAAAATAAAGTGCTAGGAATCATTCCCGAAGACACACAGGCATCGGCTTTGCTAGAAAAAGACTTTAAAACAACTGACTTAAATATTTTCAAAGAGCTAAAAAACAAAAAATAAAGACAAGAACTAAAGGAAATCAGGACAATGATATATGGTCAAAAAAAGAATCTCAACAAAGAGCAGTTCACTGGTGGCCTAGTGGTTAAGGATCCAACATTGTCACTGCTAAGGCTTGGGTAAGTGCAGTGGCATGGATTCAATCTTTGGCCCAGGAACTTCTGCATGCCATGGGTGAGGCCAGAAAAAAAAAAGAGTAAGAATGTCAACAAAGATAAATTATAAAAAGGCAACAAAAATTCTGGAGCTGAAAACTGTAATTACTGAATAAAATAACTAAAGAAGTTCAACAGTCTTGAGCAGACAAAAGGAAAAATCAGCAATCTTGAGGATAAGACATTTGAAATTAGTGAATCTGAAGAGCAGAAATAAAAAAAAAGAACGAAATCAATGAAGAGAGGAACCTAAGGGACTTATGGTACACAATAAGCAGGCCAACATACAAATTATGGGAGCCCCAAAAGGGTTCAAGAGAAAGGTACAAAGAGATAATTTGAAGAAATAACAGCTAAATTTTGCCAAGTTACAGGAAAAACATGACTGTACAAATCTAAGACCCTCAACACATGTCAAATAAAACAAGCATTGAAAAATCCATACTAAGAAATATAATTTTTGAAACTAAAGACAGAGAATTTTGAAAGTAGCAAGTGAAAAGCAACTTGCCATATACATATCCTCAGTAAGATCATCAACCAATTTCTTAGCAGAAACCTCAGAGACCAGAAGACAGTGGAATGACATATTAAAGGTTCTGGGAAAAAAATAAAACACAATAGTCAACTGAAAGAAAAACAGCTGTCAACTGAGAATCCTTCCTTTTCCATGTTAAAATCGACTTTATTTACCTTTCAGCTTTATTGAGGTATACTTGACTAAAATCATATATATTTAAAGTGTACAATGTGATGATTTGATGAACATAAACATTGTTAAATGATTAACACAATCATAGTAATTAACACATTCATCACTTCATGTAGCTTTTTTGTGGTGAGATCAATTCTCTTAGCAAATTTCAAGTACGCTTAACAATATTATTAACTATAATCACCATGCTGGACATTAGGTACCCCAAATTTATTAATCTTATAACTGAAAGCATGTATCCAATGACCAGCATATCTCCATTTTCCAAGCCTCCCAGCTCCTATTAATCACCATTTTATTCCCTGTTTCTATGAGTTTTAGTTTAGATTCCACCTATAAATAAGGTCATACAATGTTTGTCTTTGTCTGGAATCTTTCACTTAGTGTATGTGCTCCATGCTCATCCACATTGTCACAAATGGCAGGATTTCTTTTTTCTCCAGGTTGAATGTCTCTCTCTCTATGTATGTGTGTATGTATGTATGAGTGTGTGTGTGTGTGTGTGTGTGTATATATATACATATATATATATATATAGAGAGAGAGAGAGAGAGAGAGACAGTGAGAGACACTTGGATTTTTCCATATCTTGGCCATCATGAATGTGAGAGTGCTGATATTTCTTTGAGATGATTTTTTTTCCTTTGAATGGATACTTAGGAGTGGAATTATTGGTTGTATGTTAGTTATATTTTTAATTTTTTGAGAAACCTCCACACTGTTTTCTATAATGGCTATACAAATATACATTCCCATCAACAGCGGACAAGGGTAGCCTTTTCTCCACATTCTTCCTAACACTTGTTATTTTGTATTTTCAATAAAAAACACCGTAACAGATATGAAGTAATATTTTATTGTGATTTTTATTTGAAATTTCCCTGGTGATGCTGAACACCTTTTCAGGTAACTGTTGATCATCTGTATATCTTCTCTTTTTATTGCGGTATAGTATTTTATTTTATTTTATTTTATTTTATTTTATTTTATTTTATTTTATTTTATTTTATTTTGTCTTTTTGTCTTTTCTAGGGCCACACCTGTGGCATATGGAGGTTCCCAGGCTGGGGGTCTAATTGGAGATGTAGCCGATGGCCTACTCCAGAGTTTTTTATTTTATTTCGTTATTATTTTTTGTCTTTTCTAGGGTATTGAGATATAGTTGATGCACAATATTCCATGTGTATAGCATAGAGATTCATAATTTGTAAAGGTTATATAACATTTATAGTTAAAATTATTGGCTATATTCACTGTGTTGTACAATATAGCCTTGTAACTATTTTATTTTATTTATTTTTTAATGACTGCACCTGTGGCATATGGAAGTTCCAAGGCTAGGGGTTGAATCGGAGTTTCAGCTGCTGACCTACTCCACAGCCACAGCAACACTGGATCTGAGCTGCATCTACGACCTACACCACAGCTTGTGGCAACTCTGGATCCTTAAGCCACTGAGCAAGGCCAGGGATTGAATGTACATCCTTGTGGACACCATGTTGAGTCTTTAACCCACTGAGCAACAATGAGAATTCCTAATTTATTTTATACATAATAGTTTATAATTCTTTATCCTCTATGACTATCTTGCCACTCACCTCTTCCTCTCTCCACTGTTAAACACTAGTTTTCCTCTATATCTGTGAGTCTCTTTTTTGTTATATTCACAAGTTTGTTTTTTTTTTAGATTCTACATATAAGTGATACAATACAGTATTTATCTTTCTTTAAATTATTTCATTTATCATAATGCCCTCTCCAAGTCCGCCAATATTTTTACGAAGGAGAAAATTTTGTTATTTTTTATGGCCAAGTATACACAACTATTTATATGTATATAAATATTAAACATCATTTTTATCCATTCACTTGTTGATGGACATTTATGTTGCTTTGATACTGTTACAATTGTACATAATAGGACTATGAATATTGGGTTGCATGTATCTTTTCAAATTAGTCTTCTCATTTCTTTTGGATATATACCCAGAAGTGGAATTGCTAGGTAGTTCTATTTCTAGATTTTGAGAAATCTCCATACTCATTTCCACATTGGGTGCACCAATTTACATTTCCAGCAACAGTATACGAGGGTTCCCTTTTCTCTACATCCTCACCAACATTTTTAAAATTTATTTTTATTATAGTTGATTTACTATGTTATATCAGTTTTTGCTGTACAGTAAAGTGACCCAGTTATACACACCTAGACACACTCACACACACACACATATATATACATCATTTTTCTCACATTGTACTCCATCATGTTCAATCACAAGTGACTAGATATAATTCTCCATGCTATTCCTCATTGCTTATCCACTCCAAATGCAATAGTTTATACTACCAACCCCAAACTCTGAGAGCATCCCACTCCCTTCCTCTCCCCTTTGGCAACCACAAGTCTGTTCTCCAAGTCCACGAGTTTGTTTCTTTTCTGTAGATAAGTTCATTTGTGCCATATAATAGATTCTGGATATAAGTGATATATGGTATTTGCCTTTATCTTTCTGACTTTAAATAGTATGAGAGTCTCTAGTTTCATTCATCTTGCTGCAAATGGCATTATTTTGTTCTTTTTATGGTTGAGTAGTATTCCATTGTGTATATATACCATAAATATCAATGGACATTTAGGTTGTTTCCATGTCTTGTCTATTGTGAATAGTGCTGCAGTGAATATGAGTGCATGTATCTTTTTCAAGGAAATATTTGTCTGGATATATGCACAGGAGTGGGATTGCTGGGTCATTTGGTAGTTCTAGATTTAGTTTTCTGAGGTACCTCCATACTGTTTTCCCTAGTGGTTGTACCGATTTACATTCCTGTCAAAAGTGTAGGAGGGTAGCCTTTTTCCCACATCTTCTCCAGCATTTGTTATTTGTTTACTTTTTAATTATGGCAATTCTGGCCTGTGTGAAGTGGTACCTCACAGTAGTTTTGATTCGCATTTCTCTAATAATTAGTGATGTTGAGCAATTTTTTTCATGTGCCTGTTGGCCATGTGTCTGTTGTCTTTGGAGAAATGTCTATTCAGGGCCCATTTTTCAATTTTTTTTTTTGCTGTTGAGTTGTATGGGTTGTTTGTATATTTTTGAGATTAAGCCCTTTTTGGTTGTATTGTTTGCAACTATTTTCTCCCATTCTGTACGTTATATTTTTGTTTATTTTATGGTTTCCTTTGCTGTGCAAAAGCTTCTAAGTTTGATTAGGGTCCATTGATTTATATTCACTTTTATTTCTGTTGCCTTGGGAGATTGACCTAAGAAAACATTTGTATGTTTGATGTCAGAGAATGTTTTGCCTATGTTCTCTTCTAGGAGTTTGATGGTTTCTTGTCTATTGTTTAAGTCTTTAAGCCATTTTGAGTTTATTTTGGTGCATGGTGTGAGGGCGTGTTCTAGTTTCATTGATTTACATGTATGTCTGTTTTGGTACCACTACCACACCATCTTGATTACTATAGCTTTGTAATATTGTCTGAAGTCTGGGAGAGTTGTGCCTCTTGCTCTTTTTTTCCTCAGGATTGCTTTGGCAATTCTGGGTCTTTCATGGTTCCATGTAAATTTTTGGATTGTTTTAGTTCTGTGAACAATGTCATGGTAATTTGATAGGGATTGCATCAAATCTATAGATTGCTTAGTGTAGTATAGCCATTTTAAGAATACTAATTCTTCCAATCCAGGATCATGGAATATCTTTCCATTTCTTTGAATCCTCTTTAATTTCCTTAATATTTTGTAAATCTCAGCATATAAGTCTTTCACCACCTTAGGTTTATTCCCAGGTATTTAATTTTTGGGGGTGTAATTTTAAAAGGTATTTTTTGCTTTTGCTTTTCTAATATTTCATTTTTAGTATAAAGTAATGCAACTGATTTCTGAATGTTAATCTTGTATCCTGCTGCTTTGCTGAATTTGTTGATCAGTTTGAGCAGTTTTTGTGTGGAATCCTTAGGGTTTTCTACATATAGTATGATGTCATCTTCATACAGTGATAATTTTACCTCTCTCCCCATTAGGGTACATTTTATTTATTTTGTTCATCAGATTGCTATGGCTAGGACTTCCAATACTATGTTGAATAAAACTTATGAGACTGGGGGAGTTCCCGTCGTGGCGCAGTGGTTAATGAATCTGACTAGGAACCATGAGGTTGCAGGTTTGGTCCCTGCCCTTACTCAGTGGGTTAAGGATCTGGTGTTGTTGTGAGCTGTGGTGTAGGTTGCAGACGTGGCTCGGATCCCACGTTGCTGTGGCTCTGGCGTAGGCTGGTGGCTACGGCTCCGATTAGACCCCTAGCCTGGGAGCCTCCATATGCCGTGGGAGTGGCCTAAGAAATAGCAAAAAAAAAAAAAAAAAAAAAAAAAAAGACAAAAAAAGACAAAAAAAAAAAAATATGAGACTGGGCATCCTTGTCTTGTTCCAGATTTTAGCAAGAAGGCTTTCCGCTTTTCTCCATTGAGTATTATATTCACTGTGGGTTTGTCATAAATGGCTTTTATTGTGTTAAGGTATGCTCCCTCTATACCCACTTTGGTAAGAGTTTTTATCATGAATGGATGTTGGATTTTGTCAAATGCTTTTTGTGCATCTATTGAGGTGATCATGTGGTTTTTGACTTTTCTCTTGTTAATGTGGTATATGACGTTGACTGATTTGTGCATGTTGAACCATCCTTGTGAACCTGGGATGAATCCCACTTGGTTGTGGTGTATGATTTTTTTGATATGTTGTTGGATTCGGTTGGCTAAAATTTTGTTGAGAATTTTTGTCTGTATTCATCAAAAATATTGACCTATAATTTTCTTTTTTAGTAGTATCTTTGGTTTTGGTATTAGGCTGATGGTGGCTTCATAGAACGTCTGTGGGAGTGATCCTTCTTCTTCAACCTTTTGAAAAAGTTTAAGAAGGATGGGTATAAGTTCCTGTTTGTATGTTTGGTAGAATTCGCCTGTGATGCCATCTGTTTCTGTACATTTGTTTGCAGGGAGTGATTTCTTTTAAATCACATATTCAATTTCATTCCTAGTGATTGGTCTGTTCAGTTGATTTCTTCTTGATTCATTTTTGGCAGGCTGTAAATCTCTAGAAAGTTGTCCATATCTTCTAGGTTGTCAAATTTGTTGATATATAATTGATCATAGTATTTTCTCATTTTAAAAAATTTCTTCAGTATCCATTGTCATTTTTCCCTTTACATTTCTTATTTTCTTTATTTGGGTTTTTTCTCTCCTCTTCTTGTTGAATTTGGCCAGAGGTTTGTCAATTTTGTTTACCTTTTCAAAGAACCAGCTCTTAGTTTTATTGATTTTTTTCCTATTGTTTTTTGAACCTCTATTTTATTGATTTCCTCTCTGATTTTTATGATTTCCTTCCTTCTGCTGACTTTAGGTTTTGTTTGTTCTTTTTCTAATGCTTTGGGGTGGAACATTAAGTTGTCGATTTGAGATTATTTTATTTTATTTTATTTTTTGTCTTTTTGCCTTTTCTATGGCCACTCCCATGGCATATGGAGGTTCCCAGGCTAGGGGTCAAATCGGAGCTGTAGCTGCTGGCCCACACCAGAGCCACAGCAATGCAGGATCTGAGCCATGTCTGCAACCTACACCACAGCTCATGGCAACGCCAGATCCTTAACCCACTGAGCAAGGCCAGGGATCGAACCCACAACCTCATGGTTCCTAGTCGGATTCGTTAACCACTGAGCCACCACAGGAACTCTGAGATTCTTCTTTTTTGAAGAAGGCCTATGTTGCTATGAACATCCCTCTAAGACTTGCTTTTGCAACATCCCATAGATTTTGAGTAGTTGTGTTTTCATTATCTTTTGTTTCTAGGTGTTTTTTAATTTCACTTTTGAAATTTCCTATCAAATTTCCCTTTGATTTCCTTGTTGACTAATCAGTTTTTTAGTAGCATGTTGTTTAGTCTCCATGTAGTCAGTTTTTTCTCAATTCTTTTTCTGAGTTTGATTTCTAGTTTCATGCCACTGTGGTCAGAGAAGATATTTTAAATATTTTCTATACTCTTAAATTTGTTGAAGTTAGTTTTGTGCCCCAGTATGTGGTCAATCCTTGAGAATGTTCCCTGTGTACTTGAAAAGTTCTGGGTTTATTTAGGTGTAATGTCCTGAAAATATCAGTAAGGTTTCACTGTTCTATTTTTGTCATTTAGAATCTCTGTTGCCTTATTGATTTTCTGTTTAGAGGATCTGTCTATTCATGTGAGTGGGGTGTTAAAATCTCCTACTGTCATTGTATTCCCATCAATTTCTCCTTTAATATGTGTTAGTATTTTTTGTATGTGTTTGGGTGCCCTTATATTAGGGGCATACATATTGATGAATGTACTATCCTCTTCTTGAATTGATCCTTGTATCATTAAATAGTGTCCTTCTTTGTCTTTTCTTATGGCCTTTGTTTTAAGTGTAATTTGTCTGATATGAGTATTGCAACTCCTGTTTCCTGTCTTTTCCATTTGCTTGATATATTTTTCCATCCTCTCACATTCAATTTATATGTGTCCTTTGCCCCAAGGTGAGTCTCTTTTAGGTAGCATATTGTAGGCTTTTGTTTTTTTATCCAATCTGCTGCTCTGTGTCTTTTGATTAGATCATTCAGTCCATTGACATTTAAGGTAATTATTGATAAATATGTATTTCCTACCATTTTAAGTCTTCCTTTCCAGTTGATTCTGTACTTTCCTTTGTTCCTTTCTTTTTTTTGGTTGGATGATTTCCTCTTTATGCTTGTGTTCTCTTCTTTTTAGTTTTTGTGAATATATTGTTTGGTTTTGATTTGTGGTTGCCCTATGTTTCAAGTATGTTAGCCCCTGCCTGCATCTGTTTGCTTTAGTCTAATAGTCAAGCTTAAGCACATTCTAAAAAAAGTGCCTAGATTTTCTTTCTTTCTTTCCACACATTTTATGATTTTGAAGTCATTTTTTAATATCTTTACGTTTGTCCTTTTGCTGTTCTTGTGTTTATCATTGCTTTTACAATAGGGTTTTTTTTGTTTTTGTTTTTTCTTTTTAAATCTATTTGTATACTGGCTTATTTAAGTGATTCTTTTCCAATTGTGATTTCCTCCATCCTATCTCTTTTATACTTCTTTTTTATTTAGAGGAGTTCTTTCAGTTTTTCTTTTAGAAATGGATTTAATATTGCTTACTCTTTTAGTTTTTGTTTTTTGGAGAAATTCTTTATTTCTCCATCTATTTTAAATGATATTCTTGCTGGGTAGAGTATTCTAGGCTTCAAATTTTTCCCTTTAGAATGTTGAACATATCTTCCCACTTTCTTTTGGCCTGTAAGTGTTTCTGTAGAGTTCAACTTGTTTGGGGCCCTCTGTGCTTCTTGTATCTTGTTATCTGTTTCTTTTAGATTTAGAAAGACAAAGACAAATACCATATGATATCACTTATAACTGGAATCTAATACCCAGCACAAATGAACATCTCCTCAGAAAAGAAAATCATGGACTTGGAGAAGAGACTTGTGGCTGCCTGATGGGAGGAAAGGGAGTGGGAGGGATCGGGAGCTTGGGTTTATCAGACACAACTTAGAATAGATTTACAAGGAGATCCTGCTGAATAGCATTGAGAACTATGTCTAGATACTCATGTTGCAACAGAAGAAAGGGTGGGGGAAAAAATGTAATTGTAATGTATACATGTAAGGATAACCTGACCCCCTTGCTGTACAGTGGGAAAATAAAAAAAAAAAGAAAGTTTTTGGCCATAACTTCTTCAAATATATTTTCAATCCCCTTTTCTTTTTCTCTTTCTGGAATCCCTATTATGTGTAGATTGCCTTGCTTTATATTATCCCGTAGATCTTATATTGCTTTCATTTTTTCCATTTGGTTTTCTGTCTGCTGTCCTGATTGGGTGATTTCCATTATTCTATTTTCCAAGTCACTAATTCATTCTGCATTATTCATTCTGCTCCTCAGTGCCTCTAAATCAGCTTGTGTCTCTGCAAATGAATTTTCTAACTTTTCTTGGCTCCTTCTTTTATCTTATAGTTCCTTTCTAAAGTAATCTTCATTACTATTTATATCTGCTCTTAATTCCTTCATATTCTCTCCTAATTCCTTCAGAATTTTCACATCTCTTTTTTGGACTCCAGGTCTGTTAGACTGCAGAGGTCTTTTTCATTGTTTGCTACTTCAGGTGAAATCTCCTGTTCTTTTAACTGGGACAGTTTCCTGAGGTTCTTCATTTTGCTTTTATTTTTCTTATTCTGTGAGTTTAGGGGAAACGACTGCTGTAGTCTCAGAGTGCTATTTATATGCACCAGTGCCCCTGGGCATTTCGAGAGGGCTTACCACTTATTTTTAGGGTGCTGTCTGTGCTTCCTGGGAGATGGAGGCAATGGGCAGGGCTAATAGCCACTGCCTGGTTACTGGACCCCTGACAGTGGCAAGGACCTGTGGGAAGGTGCCATAGGCTGCTCCTACTTGCAAGGACCTGGGCAATGACAGTGATCTGGCAGGTGTAGGTAGTGCCAGGAGCATTTGGCAGTGGCAATAGCAGGGTGGATTCCTTCCCAGGGGAGTGAGAGCATCAACGAGTGGTGCTTGGTTGCAGCACCCACATCTTTGCTGATCTCTGAGGTGACTGGGGCTACATGCAGTGCCTGTTCGAAGACCCCTAGTGGTGGTGGGCCATGCCCAGCTCTGGTGTCTGAGATGATTGCCATGGTTTGCCCCTGCTGCCTGTAGTTCACACAAGAGGTGCCTCATCATGCTTAGCCCCCCACTTCCCTTAGCCCACAGAAGAGGTGCCTGGCCACCGTAGCCAACATAAGCAGTGCCCCATCACCTGTAGCCAATTGAAGTGGTGCCTTGCCACCTGTATCCTGTGCCAGTGGTGCCCCTGCTTCTGAGAGCCCCTGTATGCACAGGGAAAGATATTCCAATGTGGTCCACCCGTCCTGCTCTGGCCCTCCCCAACAAGGGCACCCTGCTTCTCCTGTGGACCCAGACCTCTTCCTGGTTCATTTGGCTGTGGAGTTCCACTCACCAGTCCATTGTGCACTGCTCCCTAACCACTCAGTTTGTCTCCACACAGCTAACCCTAGTCCTCTCCCCAGAACTGACCTCTGCGGCCTGAGTCTCAGAGCCCAGCCCCCATCCTAGCATCTCAGGCTGTGGTGTCTGTAGTTGGTGGAACCGATAGTCTGCGTGGCTCTCACTCTGCTTTGCCCTCCTCAATCCAGCTGCTCCTCTTTTCTCTGTGACTTTGAGGTCCCTCTGTCTTGGCTGATCTCTCCATTGGTTAGGTGGCTTCCCAGGGTGTGGGTTCCTTTCCTCTTTAACAGATCCCTCTCAGGAGTACTAGTCCTGTTCTGTCCTGATTCCTTTTTCTCTCTCTATTTTTGTTTCCTTTTGTTCTACTCAGTTATTGCTTTTTTTGGAGGTGTAAGGTCTTCTGCCAGCATTTAGTAGATGTTCTGTGTGAATCGTTCTACATGTAGTAGGGTTTTTTTAAATGTATTTATGGGAGAATGTGAGTGCCACATCTTACTCCTCTGCCATCTTGATCCTTCTTCTCAAGATAATTTTCTTTGGCTGCATCCATGGCATGGGTAAGTTCCCAGGCCAGAGGTCAAGCTCAAACCACAGCAGCGACAATGCCAAATCCTTAACCACTAGGCCACCAGGGAACCTTCAACCTGATTTTTTATTTATCTTATGTTTTTTTCTTTGACACATTGGCTGTTGAGTGACATGTTGTTTATCTCCATATACTTGTGAATTTTCCAATTTTCTTCTTGCAATTTAATAAAGTTTTGTTTCATTGTGGATGGAGTAGATACCTGATATGATTTCAGTCTTCAATTATTAAGACTTGTTTTATGGCCTAGCATATTATATGTCTAGTACAATGTTCCATATGTACTTGAGAAGAATGATTATTCTGCTGCTGTTGAGTGGGATGTTCTGTAAATATCTATTAAGCTATCTTACTTAATGTGTAGTTTAAGTCGAATATTTCATAATTTATTTGTCTTGACGATATATCTATTGTTGAAAGTGGGTTGTTGATATTCTATAATATTATTACATTGCTGTCTATTTCTCCCTTCAGGTCTGTGAATATTTGATTTAGGTATTTGTACACTTCTATATCCTCTTATTGTATTGACCCCTTTATCATTATATACTTATCTTTTTGGTTTCTTATTACATTTTGAGAGTTAATGTCTATTTTGTCTGTTATAAAAATTATTATCCTTGACTCTTTTTGGTTTCCATTTCCATATCTTTCCATCCCTTCACTTTCATTTTTTGTCTGCCTTTAAAGCTGAAATCGGTGTCTGGTAGTCAGGAATTAATTTGGTTTTGTTTTTTATTCATTTAACCACTGTGTCTTTTGATTAGGGAATTATTTTATTTACTTTTAAGTAATTAGTAATATAGGTATGGACTTATAATTGCCATTTCATTAATTGTTTTCTGGCTATTTTGTGATTCATTTGTTCATTTTTCTGTCTCTTCCTTTGTGACTTGATGATTTTTTCCTATTAGTATGCTTAGTCCTTTCTCTTTATTTTTTGTGTATCCATTATAGGTTTTTGATTTGCAATTATCATGAGGCTTATGTAAAACATCTTGTAACAACATATTTTAAACTGATATCAACTTGATTTCAAATGCGCCCTAAAGTTCTATATTTTTACTCCTCCATGTTTTGTTTTTGATGTCACAATTTACATTTTACTTTGTGTATTCAGTAACAAACTATTGTAGATATATCTATTTTTACTACTTTGTCTTTTAATTTTCATGTTAGGTTTTTAAGTAATGTACTTATCACCATTCCATTAGAGTATTCTGAATATAACCACATATTTACCATTACCAATGAGATTTATACTTTCATATGTTCCCCTTTTACTGCTTAGCATCCTTTTATTTCACCTTGAAGAAGTCCCTTTCTTCTAAGACAGGTCTAGTGGCCATGTATTCCTTTGGTTTTTGCTTGTATGAAAAATCTTAATCTCTCCTTTTATCTTGCAAGAAAACTTTCCCCAGTAGAGTATTCTGATTGGGAGTTTTTTTTCTTTCAGAACTTTGAGTATATCATGTTCCCTTTGGGCTTGCAAATTTTCTGCTGAAAAATCTGCTTATTGTCTTATGGGGGTTCCACTGTTTGTAATAAGTGCTTTTCTTTTGATGCTTTTAAAAATCTTTCCTTATCTTTGTCTTTGACAATTTAATTATAACATGTATCATTGTGAGTCTATTTTAATTCATCTTTGGAATTCTCTGGGCTTCCTGTAATTGGATGTCTGCTTCTTTCTCCATGTGAGGAAATTGTTTAGCCATTATTTCTCTGAATATGCTTTGTCTCTTTTCTCCTTCTAGGACCTTTATATGAATACTGGTGTGCTTGATGGTGTCTCATAAGTACCTTAATCTACCTCCACTTTTTAAAATTCTTTTTTCTTCTCTGATTGGATGAATTCCACGTCTTATCTCCAAGCTTGCTTATCCTTTCTACTGCTTATATGATCTGTCATTAAAACCCTCTATTGAAAATTTTATTTCATTTAATGTATTCTCTAGATCTGTTATTTCTGTTTGATACTTTATTATATATTTTGACTCTTGGTTGAAATTCTAATTTTGTTCATGTATTGTACCCTTGACTTCAATGTACATCTTTATCACTACTAATTTTTATTCTCTATTTTTTCTCTTTTTTGGCTACACCTGTGGCATGCAGAAGTTACCAGGCCAGGGACTGAACCCATACTACAAGAGCAACTCAAGCTGCTGCAGTGACAATATGAGACCCTTAACCCTCTGAGCCACAAGAGAACTACTAATTGTGTACTCTTTATAAGGTAAATCACTTTTCTCCATTCATTGAGGTTTTTTCCTGGTGTTCTATCTTGTTTTGCTGTTGGAAAGTATTCCTCTGTTTCTTTATTTTCCCTGGCTCTCTGTGTTGGTTTCTGAACATTAGGTAAGAAAACATCTTTCCCAGTTTTGATAGAGTAGTCTTTTGTAGGGAACAAACCTTATAATTCAGCTTGGCCCAAGCACTAGTTTATCTTTCAAACCTTTATAATTGTCCAAATTGCTTTTTTTGTTTTTAGTGGCTCCCAGTATTTGAGGATGTGCCATGACCTGTGAGTGTTCCAAAGGGGAGTATCTCAATTAAAGCTTATATCTTGGCTTATTGAAAGCTAGATCTTCAGGCAAGAGCTTTTGTAAAGTATACAAACATAGATTTTTCAGGGAAAGAGTGGGAGATGGGCATTTTTGGCTTCTCCCTTTCCCCTTAGTCCTGAGATGATAGCTTATTAAAACCTTTGTTTTCTACAGTCCTTTGGGGCCTGCAAGTGCAAGCTTCACTTGCCACTAGAACCAGGCAATCAAGAGGTGCATTATTTGTGTGGCATCCATAAAAGCTGGGGTGTCAGACATGTGTAAAAACTTCTTTCAGGGAGATATTGGTGATGTGGTCTGGGCTACAAGGATAAGGTGAAGATGGTATTTGCTGGCTTCCCTGGTCTCTGAAAGATCACATGAATGCATGCCCCACCGGCCACAAAAGCCTGTCAATAGATGTGTGTGAAGTTAGAAGATGGATTCTTAGGCAGCAGCTTTTAAAGTATGCAAATAGGTCTCAATCAGGGAAAGACTCGGAGATGGGCATTTCTATATGCTACCTTTGTGCTGTACCCTGGATTGTTAACTTAATAAGTGTTTCTATTTTCTATCACTGCCAGGTGTTCAAGGGGTTTGGTTCTCTGGATTGTAACCTCTAAAGCCAGGGGGCCAGACAGGTGCACAAGCTCTTTCCAGAGAGATGCCAGTGACCTAGAGCTGGCCAGAGAGAGAATTCAGGGACAGTACCTGCAGGCCTCCCTAGTCTCTGGAGAAGATGGAAGTCAGCTCCTAGATGTGCATTAGATTAGAAACCTGTTCCACTGGCTGCAGCTTGTAAGATGCAAATTGGCCTCTTTAAGGGGATTACTGGAAGATGGGTATGGATGACTGCTGCCTCTGACTTGAACCCTGGGGTAATAGCTGGTTAAAAACTCTTTGTTTGCTATAGTCCTGTGGCACCCACTAATGAATGCATGCCCCACTGGCCACCAAAGCCAGGAAATCAGAGGGTGCTTTCCTTGGGTAGCAGCTGCAGAATTTGGGATGCAAGATATGTTCACAAATTCCTTTTAAGGAGATATAAGCAACCCAGAGTAGGGCAGGGGAAAGGTGCAAATGTGAGTTTCACTAGCCTCCACAGTCTCCAGGGAAGATTGCAGTCAGCCCCTATATATATGCTAAATTATGAGGCTTATCCCCATTCTCCAGCCTTTAAAATATGCAAATAGACTTTGTCTATTTTTAAAAAATATGCAAATAGACTTTGTCTATTTTTTAAAAATATGCAAATTGACTATGTCATTACTGATTTTCTCTATGCTAGAACTGTCAATTTATAATGAAGGGGTGTGGCAATCTCACTATAATAGTGGATCCATCTATTTCCCTTTGAAATTCTATTACTTTTGCCTCATGCATTTTAATGTTCTGTTAAGCACGTATGCAATTAAGTATTTTTTTGTATTCCTAGAAAATTGATATCTTTATTGTTATATAATGCCCCTGTTTATTCCTGATAATTTTCCTTGTACTGAAGTCTTCTTTGAAATTAAATAGCAATGCCAACATTCTTTTGATTAGTGTTAGCAGGGTATATCTTTATCCATACCATTACCCATGGTTTATTTGTATGTTGACATTTAAAGTACATTTTTGTTGAATACATACAATTGGGTTTTACTCTTTATCTATTCTGAAAATCTATACATTCATTTTGATGCACTTAGACCATTGATGTTTAAGGTGATGACTGATATAGTTAGATTAATATCTACCATATCTGTACCTATTTTCTTTTCATAGACTTTGTTATTTGGTATTTTTTGAAGTACTTAAAATATGTTATTTTCAGGTATTCAACATGTTGATTCAAAATGTTCTTTTTCTTTTTTTCTATTTTTAGGGCTGAACTCACAGCATATGAAGGTTCCCAGGCCATGAATCAGAGCTGTAGCCACTGGCCTATGCCATAGCCACAGCAATGCAAGATCTGTCCGTGTCTGTGACCTATGCCACAGTTCATGGCAATGCTGTATCCTTAACCCACTTAGCAAGGCCAGAGATTGAACCCGCATCCTCAAGGATACTGGTGGGGTTCATTTCCTCTGAGCCAAGAAGGGAACACCTCTATTGCATCTTCTTTACCTATATATCTCTTTATTGACAAATAAGATTCTTCCATGTCTTGGTGATTGTAAATAATGGTGCTATGAACATTTGATTGCTTGCATCTTTTTGAATTAGTGTTTTTATTTTCTTCAGATGCATGCTCAGGTGTAGAATTGCTGGATTATGCAATTATATTTTTAGGTTTTTTTTGAGGACCCCACCCATAATCTTTTCCACAGTGGCTGCACTAATTTAAATTCCTACCAACAGAGCACAGTTTTCTCTTTCCTCTCCAACATTTACTATTTATAGTCTTTTTGATGATAGACATTTTGACAGATGTGAGGTGATATTTCATTGTAGTTTTGATCTGCATTCCTCTGATGATTAGCAATGCTGAGCATCTTTTCAAGTATCTGCTGAACATCTATATATCTTCATTGGAAATATGACTAGTCATAAAACCATAAAAAATAGGTCTTCCTATTTTTTAATCAATTTGGGTTTTTTGATATTGAGTTTTATGAACTATTTTTATATTTAGTATATAAAACTCTTTATTGGCCATATCATTGGCAAATATTTTCCTGTCGAGTAGGTTGTTTTTTCATTTTTTCGATTACTTCCTTTGCTATGCAAAAGCTTTTAAGTTTGATTCAGTCTCATTTTTTAATTTTTGCTCTTATTTCCTTTGCTTTAGGAGAAAGATACAAAAAATTTATTGCTATGATTTATGTCAAAGGGAGTTCTCCATATATTTTCTTCTGGTAATTTTATGGTTTCTAGTCCTATATTTAGGTCTTTAATCTATTTTGAATTAGTTTTTATATATAGTATGAGAAAATGTTCTGGTTTCATTCTTTTATATATAACTGTCCAGTTTTCCAAGCACCACTTATTGAGGTGATTGTCTTTCTTCCATTGTATATTCCTGTCTCCTTTGTCATAGATTAATGGACCATCCATAAGTTCATGGGTATATTTCTGGGCTCTCTGTTCAATTTCATTGGCTGATGTGTCTTTTTGTGCCAGTACTGTACGTTTTGATTACTGTATATTTGCAGCATGGTCTGAAGCCAGGAAATATGATACCTCAACTTTGCCCTTTCAAGATTGGCCATTTGGAGGCTTTTGCAGTTCTATAAATTTTAGGATAATTTGTTCTAGTTCTGTGAAAAATGTCATGCATATTTTGATGGAGATTGGATTAAATCTGTAGATTGTTTTGAGTAGTGTAGACATTTTAACAATGTTAATTTTCCAATCCATGACCATGAGATATTTTTCATTTTTGATATCATCTTCAATTTCTTTCATCAATATTTTATAGTTTTCAGAGTATAGGTCTTTCACCTCATCTATTAATTTTATTCATAGTTATTTTATTCTTTTTGATGTAATATTAAATGGGTTTGTTTCCTTGATTTCTCATACTATTTATTTTTTCTCATATATTTATTTTTAGTATATAGAAAACCAACAGATTTCTGTATATTAATATTGTATTATACAACTTAGTTGCAAATATTAGTAAAATATTTGCTAGCATTTTGTTGATGATTCATATATTAGTTATAATAGCTTTTTTTGATGGAAACTTTAGGGTTTTCAATGTATAGTACTATGTCATCTGAAAATAGTGACAGTTTACTTTTTCCCTTCAAATTTGGATGCCTTTTATTTCTTTTTCTTGTCTGATTGCTTTGCTTCAGACTTCCAGTACCATTTTAAATAGAAATGGCAAGAGTGACCATCCTTGTCTTGTTCCTGATATTAGAGGAAATAGTTTCAGCTTTTTATCTGAAAATGATGTTAGGTATGGGTTTGGTATAAATGGTCTATATTAAGTTTAGAAATGTTCCCTCTATACCCACTTTGATGAGAGTTTTATCATGAATGGATGTTCAATTTTGTCAAATGCTTTTTTGCTGTTGAGATGATCATATGATTTTTATCCTTTCTCTTGCTAATGTGGTGTATCATATTGATTTGTGGATGTCAAACCATCCTTACATTTCTGGAATTAATCTTACATGAGCACAATGTATGATTGCTTTTAATATTTATTGTTGAATTGGGTTTGCTAGTATTTTATTGAAGAATATTGCAACTACATTCATCAGACATAGTGGTCTGTGATTATTCTTTTTATAAAATATTGTCTTTGGATTTGGCATTAGAGTAAGGATCATACTGTAGAATGTATTTGGGATTGTTCCTTCCAATTTAATTTTTTAATAGTTATAGAAGAATATGTATTAAATCTTTTTTGTATGTTTGATTGGATTCCACTGAGAATTAATCTACTCATGAGGATTTGTCTGTTGGGAATTTTTAAAATTACAAATCCAATTGCACTACTAGTGGTTGGTCTGTTCAGATTTTCTATTTCTTCTTGATTCATTCTTAGAAGCTGTATGTTTTAATAAATTTACACATTTCTTCTAGGTTGTCCAATTTTTAGGAGCATATAACTGTTTGTAGTATTATTTTTAAATTTTTCTGATATCTCTTTGATATCTGTTGTAATTTCTCCCTTTCATTTCTTTTTTTTGAAAAATAAAAAAATATTAAAAATATAGGTAACCATTCTTGAACTCACCCAAAGCTGTCATAACAGCCAAGTTTTTTTTGGGGGGCCACCTCCATGGCATTTGGAGTTTACCAGGTTAGGGGTCAAATCTACTGGCCTACACCACAGATCATATCAAAGTTGGGTCCTTAACCCACTAAGTGAGGCCAGGGATTGAACCTGCATCCTCACGGATGCTAGTCAGATTTGTTTCTGCTGAGCTGTGACAGGAACTCCAAGAGCCAAGTTTTTTAATTCAATGAATTTTATGAATTTATAGCTGTACAATGATCATCACAACCCAATTTATAGGATTTCCATTCCAAACCCCCAGCCCATACCCACAACCCCAACCTGTCTCCTTTGGAAACCATAAGTTTTTCAAAGTCTGTGAGTCACTATATGTTCTGCAAAGAAGTTCATTTTGTCCTTTCCCCCTTTCATTTATTTTGTTTATTTGGATAATCTTTCTTTTTTTTTTTCTTGATGATCTTGACTTATCAATATTTTTATCTTAAAAAAGCCTTTTTTATTGATCTTTTCTACTGTTGGTTTTTTGGTCATTATTTTATTTATGTCTCCTCTGATTATTATTTCTTTCCTTCTGATAAATTTAGGCTTTGCTCTTCTTTTCTAATTTCATTAGATGGTAGTTTAGGTTGTTTATCTAAAGTTTTTCTTGTTTCTTGGTGTAGGCCTGTATTGCTATAAACTTCCCTCTTAGAACTTCTTTTGCTGTGACACAAATATTTTGGAAAGTTGTGTTTTTATATTCATTTGCCTCTAGGTATTTTCAAATTCCCTTTTTGATCTCTTCATTGTCATATTGGTTTTATTTTTTTAGTAGCATATTTTTTACCTTTCATGTTTGTGTTTTCCCCATTATACTTCCTGGAATTGATTTCTAATTTCATACAGTTATAGTTGAAAAAATGCTTGGCATCTCTTAAATTTGTTTATATGTATATTATAGCCTAGAGTGTGATCTATCTTGGAGAACATTCTATGTAGGCTTGAAAAGAATGTGTATGCTGCAGTTTTGGAATGGAATGTCCTATAGATTGCTCTTAAGTCCAACTGGTTTATTTTTTCATTTAAGACCATAGTTGCTTTATTGATTTTTCTATCTGAATGATCCATTCATTGATGTAAGTGGGGTATTAGTGTCTCCTAACATTGTACTATTGTCAATTTTTCCCTTTATGCCTATCAATATTTGCTTTATATATTTAGGTGCTCCTATATTAGATGCCTATATGTTAACAACTATAATGAGCTCTTCTTGTATTGCTCCTGTTATATATATAACAGGATTTATATAAATATAAATATAAAGGATATAGAATGTCCTTTTAATAATGTCATTCTTTGTCTTTTATTATAGAACTTTTAAAGTCTACTTTGATATGAGTATTGTTACCACATCTTTCTTGTCATTTCCATTTGCATGAAATATTTTTCTCCATGCCCTCACTTTCAGTGTGTTTGTGTCTTCAGCTCTGAAGTGGTCTCTTGTAAGTAGCATATATATGGGCCCTGTTTTTCAATTCAATCAGCCAACCAATGTCTTTTGAGTAGAGCATTTAGTCCAGTGATACTTAATGTGATTGTCCATAGATGAGTACTAATTGCCATTTTGTCACTTTTTTCTAATTGTTTTTGTAGTTCTTCTCTGTCCTTTTCCTATTCCTTTAGTTTCTTCTCTTGTGGTTTTATGATTTTATTTACTGGTGTGATTGTGTTCCTTTCTTTTTTAATCTTTGTGTTTCTATTGTGTTTTTCTGATTAGTGGGTACTATAGGATTTATATATGTGGACTTCTATCTACTTGTTTTAAACTGATAATCATGTAAGCTCAAACACATTCAAAAAAATTTACAATTTTTTACCCCTACCCCATGTTTTGCTTTTTATTTAAAATTTCACGTTTATCACTTAAATATGTATTATAATTATAGTTGATTTTACACTTGTTTGTATTTTCATTTTCATACTAGCTTATTTAAGTAGTTGATTTACAGCCTTAACTGTATATTTTCCTTTACTAGTGGGATTTTTATCTTCCTATAGATATTTACTGCTTGTAGCCTTTTATTTCCACTTAGGGAAGAATTATTAACATTACTTATAATATCAGTTTTGTACTGATGAACTCTTTGAGTTTTTGTTTGAGAATATCTTTATCTCTCCTTCATTCTAAATGATAGTATTGCTGGGAAGAGGATTCTAGGTTTCAGGTTTTTCACTTTTAGCACTTTGAATACATCATGAAACTTTGCAGTTTCTGAAAAAATCAGCTGATAGAGAGGAAGATCAAGAAGGTGAAGTAGAAGGAACTGGAGCTGATCTGTCCCCAACAAACACATCCAAAATACATTTACATGTGGAACAATTCTTATGGAAAGCTAACTGGAAACTGGCAGAACTCCTATACAACTAAAGCTGTATCTTACATAACCAGGTGGATAGAAAAACAAGGCATAGTGTCAGGACTTGTACCTTTGGGAGGGATCTGTAAGGTGGAATCTCATTCTGGTGAGAGAGCAGTTAGAGCCACAATCTGGGCATCTCAATTATGGCGTCCCATGCAGAGGAGATAAGCCCCATTGCCTCCTTGGAATCCACTGAGACAGAAAGAAGGGTTGGAGAAGCCTGGATTCTGCTTGTGAGGAGTGTGCCCATGCTGGCTTGATAATAATCAGTGTGAAAAGAGGCTTGCACTGGTCAGAAAGGCAGTCATCAAAAAGTCTATAAATAGTGAATGCTGGAGAGGGTGTGGAGAAAGTGGAACCCTCATACACTGTTGGTGGGAATGTACATTGGTGCAGCCACTATGGAAAATAGCATGGAAGTGCCTTGAAAAACTACAAATAGTGCTATTATATGATCCAGAATTCCCACTCCTGGGCATAAACCTGGGAAGAACCTGTTATTTGAAAAGAAAAATGAACCCCAATATTCAAAGCAATCACTGATTTTTAGGGAAATGCAAATCAAAACCACCATGATATACCACCTCACACCAGTCAGCATGGCCATCCTTAATTAAGTCTACAAATAACAAATGCTCAAGGAGGTGTGGAGAAAAGGGAACCCTCCTGCACTGTTGGTGGGAATGTAAGCTGGTACAACCGCTATGGAAAACAGTATGGAGGTACCTTAGAAAACTATACATAGAACTACCATATGACCCAGTAATCCCACTCTTGGACATTTATCTGGACAAAACCTTCCTTAAAAAAGACACATGCACCTGCATATTCATTGCAGCACTATTCACAATAGCCAAGACATGGAATCAACCCAAATGTCCATCAACAGAGGATTGGATTAGGAAGATGTGGTATATATACACACTGGAATATGACTCAGCCATCAAAAAGAACAAAATAATGCCATTTGCAGCAACACGGATGGAACTAGAGACTTTCCTACTGAGTGAAGTAAGTCAGAAAGAGAAGGATAAATACCATATGATATCACTGATATCTGGAATCTAATATATGGCACAAAGGAACCCTTCCACAGAAAAGAAAATCATGTACTTGGAGAATAGCCTTGTGGTTGCCAAGGGGGAAGGGGAGGGAGTGGGAGGGACTGGAAGGTTGGGGTAAATAGATGCATAATGTTACCTTCAGGATGGATTAGCAATGGGATCCTGCTCTGTAGCACTGGGAACTCTGTCCAGTCAATTATGATGGGACACGTAATGTGAGAAAAAAGAATGTATACATGTGTGTGTAACTGGGTCACCATGCTGTACAGTAGAAAATATATATATATATATATATATATATATATATATATAAAGAAATTTAAAAAAGAATAAAATTTAGAATAATAAAATTTTAGGGCTGGAAACAATACCTTATAGTGATATAGATATAGATATAGATAATTTTTTGTCTCTGTCCATGACCTGCGGAAGTTCCCATACCAAGGATCAAACCCACACCACAGCAGTGACAGTGAAGATCATTAACCCACTGAACCACCAGGGAACTCTTACAATTATACTTTTTTTTTGCATTTTTATTTTTTTAAATTAATGTATTTATTTTTCTGCTGTATAGCATGGGGGCCAAGTTACATTTACATGTATACATTTTTTCCACCCTTTGTTCTGTTGCAATATAACTATCTAGATATAGTTCTCAATGCTACTCATCAGGATCTCATTGTAAATCCATTCCAAGTTGTATCTGATAACCCCAAGCTCCTGATCCCTCCCACTCCCTCCCTCTCCCCCTGGGCAGCCACAAGTTCACAGGTGAATTCTACCAAACTTATAAAGAGGATCTGGTGCCCATCCTTCTTAAACTTTTTCAAAAGTTTGAAGAAGAAGGAACACTCCCAAAGACATTCCATGATGCCATCATCACCCTAATTCTAAAACCAGACAAAGATAACACTAAAAAAGAAAACTATCGGCCAATATCCTTGATGAATATAGATGCAAAAATTCTCAACAAAATGTTAGCCAACCGAATCCAACAACATATCAAAAAGATCATACACCATGACCAGGTTCATAAGGATGGTTCGTCATACACAAATCAATCAACATCATACACCACATTAACAAAAGAAAAGTCAAAAACCATATGATCATCTCAATAGATGCAGAGAAAGCATTTGATAAAGTCCAACATCCATTCATGATCAAAACTCTTGCCAAAGTGTGTGTAGAGGGAACATTCCTGAACATAAAGCCATTTATGACAAACCCACAGCAAATATAATACTCAATGGAGAAAAACTGAAAGCCTTCTCACTCAAATTTGGAACAAGACAGGGATGCCCACTCTCACTACTGCTATTCAACATAGTTTTGGAAGTCCTAGCCACAGCAATCAGACAAACAAAAGAAATAAAAGGCATCCAAATAGGAAGAGAAGAGATAAAACTGTCACTGTATGCAGATGACATGATACTATACATAGAAAACCCTAAGGGCTCAACCGAAAAACTACTTGAACTGATCAACAAATTCAGCAAAGTAGCAGGATATAAGAGTAACATTCAGAAATCAGTCGCATTTCTATATACCAACAATGAAATATTTAAAAAGGAATACAAAAATACAATACCTTTTAAAATTACACCTCAAAAAATCAAATACCTGGGAATACACCTGACCAAGGAGGTAAAGAATTTATACGCTGAGAACTATAAAACTTTAATCAAAGAAATTAAAGAAATGGAAAGATATTCCATGTTCCTGGATTGGAAAAATCAATATTGTAAAAATGGCCATACTACCCAAAGCAATCTCCAGATTCAATGCAATCCCTATCAAATTACCCATGACATTTTTCACAGAACTAGAACAAACAATCCAAAATTTTATATGGAACCACAAAAGACAATTATGCTTTTTAAAGTAGACTTTATTTCTTAGAGTAGTTTTAGGTTCATCTTAAAATTGAGCAGAAAATACTACTCCCACTACAGGAATGGGATAGACTTCAGGAATGTCAATATCCCTCCAGGTTGGTATATTTGATATAATTTATTAATAAATATTACACATCATTATCACCCAAAGCCCATAGTTTACATTAAGTTTCATTCTTTGTGTTGTACATTCTAAAAAAAATACTAGTTATAATAGCTAAGACGTGGAAAAAACCCAAGTGCCCAATAACAGAAAACTGGCTTAAGATATGTTTTATGTGTATATCTATCTATCATCTATCTATCATCTATCTATCTATCTATTATCTATCTATCTATACAATGGACCAATACCCAACCATAAAAAGAATGAAATTACTTCTGTTTGCAGCAACATGGATTGACCTGGAGATTATCATACTAAGTGAAGTAAGTCAGGTAAAGATAAATATCATATAATATCGCATATATGGAATCTAAAAAAATGACAAGTGAATCTATGTACAAATCAGAAAGACTCACACATGGAAAACAAACTTATGGTTACTAAAGGGAGAGGAATGAAGGGATAAATTAGGATCTTGCAATTAACAGATTCAAAATACTATGCATAAAATAGATCAGCAATGAGGGTTTATAGCATAGGGAATTATATTAAATATCTTGTAATAACCAATGGAAAGTAACTTGAAAATAGAACTGAATCATTTTGCTGTACACCTGAAACTAGCACAATATTGTAAATCAACTCTACTTCAATATAATATAAAATTTGAAATGATACAATATAATACCATGGCTTATTTTTCTACTTTATTTAAATATTAAAATGTTAGTGGGAAAAAATCAGCCAATATCCCAGTGGGGGTTTCTTTGTATGTGACTGTTTTTCTCTTTTTGCCTTCATAATGATCTAATTTTAACTTTTTCATTTTAATTATAATATGTCTTGTTGCAGTTTCTTTGAGTTCATCTAGCTTGGAATCATTTGAGTTTCCTGTACCTGGACAGTTTTCTTCTTCAGGTTCTGGAGTTTTCAGCCATAATTCCATCTAATAATTTTCAAACTCTTTCTCTTTTCCCCTTCTGTGGCCCCTATAATATGAATGTTGGTATGCTTGATGTTGTTTCAATGTCCCTTAAGCATTCTCATTACTTTTTTTGGTTTTAGTTTGGTGATATTCATTATTCTACCTTCCAGATCACTTATGTGTTCTTCTATATCTCCCTAATGCGCTGTTAATTTCTTGAAGTGTGTTTTTATTTCAGTTATTGTATTTTTTATTTCCGTCTGATTTTTAAAAATATTTTCTAGTTCCTTCTCAAAATTCTCACTGTGTTCATTTTTTTTCTTTTCCTCAGATTGTTTAGCATTCTTATTACTAATGATTTAACTCTTTAACTGGTAAATTATCTTTGTTTCATTAGAGTTTTAAGTTTTCTTGTTATTTCTTTTGGAACAAATTCTTCTGGCTTCTCATTTTTCTTAAGCTTCTCTGTCTCTGTGAAATTAGGTAAAACAATTGCTTATCCTTGTCTTTGAAGGGCTGTCCTTGTGTGGGAGCCTCACATACAGTCTGCATGTGCCCTGTGGCTTTGGTGGGAGAGATGTAACTGAAGTAACCATGAGTCATGTCTTCCTTCAGGGTGCATAGGCATCTATCATCTTGATAGGAAGCGATGCTGGAGATGAAGGGGCTAGAATCAGAACCAAGTGTCAGCCAGGGCTTCTATACTGCTTAGTGGCTAACAGGGGTTAGGGTGGGTTCCAAGTTGCTGGATCAGAATCCCTGGGGTTCAGGCCCATGCCATTCCATCTCCCACAACTGTGCATGCTCCTTGGCCATGACATACCTTGCTCTAGGGAGGAGCTGTACTCTGGAGCAAGAGATGCTGGAGTTGATGTTTATTGCCTCTGTGAATGCCAGAAATGTCTGTCCTTGAATTTTTAGATGCCATCACCAGTCTGAGCCAGGACTGTCCCCTACAACTGTGCACTCTCTTTGGCTGTAGCAGTCTTTCCCCTAAAGTGTAGCTGTATTGTGGAGTAAGAGGGGCAGGAATAAGTACTTTTCTCAGGATGGAGTGTGTGCTGGGGTGATCAGAGTCTTGGGCAGTTTCAATCTACTTCCACTGTCTTGTTCTAGGAGTAAGCAAGCATGTGCCAACTCTCACTTTTCTTACATCTCTGCTGTAAGCTCCACTGATTTTCAAACCAGCTAAGGGGTTTCACCCTCCCAGTGTTGGACCCCAGGGCTGGGGCACCCAACATGTCACTTGAGCCACTCACTCCCTAGGGTGGATCTCCAAGCCCATGTAATTCCTGTCCTCTGTGTCCACTGCTAGGAGTGTGTCTTGACCTGATCATTTATCTTTCCTTTGTACCTGACTCTACATGGATCTGTCTTATAGACTTGGTTGTTTAGGAGTTTTTATGATATTCTCCAGTCCATTTTCAGTGAGAATTGCTCCACATGTACTTTTTCTGTGTTAGTGGGGCAGGGGGAGTTGATATCTGCATCCTACTCCACCATCTTGATCTCTACCCTCTCTCAACTCTTCTTAAAATATGTGGGGGAGTATGCTGTGAAGCCAACTTGTCCTCAACTTTTTATCATTGGGAATTATTTTATTATTGGTAATGATGTTAATATTTTCTATTTTTTCCTGATTCAGTCCTGGGAAATTGTACATTTCTGGGAATTTATTTCTTCTAGGCTGTACCTTTTATTGGTCTATAATTATTAGTAGTAATCTCTTACAATCATTTGATATTGGTTATAACTTCTTTAATTTTTGTATTTTTATTGGGGCCTATATATTTTTTATGAGTGTGGCTAACAGTTTATCAGTCTTGTTTATCTTTTCAAAGAACCAGCTCTTAATTTCTCTGATTTTTTTAAATTCCCGATTTTATATTTTCTACTCTGATCGTTATTATTTCTTTCCTTCAACTAAATTCGGATTTTGTTTCTTCTTTTTCTAGTTCCATTAGTTGTAATGTTAGACTGATTATTTGATATTATTTTTTGTTTCTCAAAGTAATATTGTACATTATAAATTTTCCTCTTACCACTGCTTTTGCTGCATACTGTAGATTTTGGATCATTATGTTTCCATTGTCACCTGTCTTGAGTCATTTTTATTTCCTCTTTTGATTTCTTAACTGACTTTTTATTCATTTACTAACATATTGTTCAGCCTCTATGTGTTTGCATATTTTTAGGAGGTTTTTTTTTAAATTGATCGTAGAATTATGATAGGAAAAGATGCTTGATATGCTTTCAGTCTTCTTAAATTTACGGAGACTTTTTTTGTGGCCAAGCTTGTGATCTATGCCTTATGTGCATTCGAAAAAAGAATGTGTATTCTGCTGTTTTTGGGCAAAATGTTCTGTATACACCTATGAATTTCATTTGGTCTTATGTATCATTTAAGGCTAGTGTTTGCATTAATTTTTCTGTCTGGATTCTCTCCAGTGATGCAATTGGGGTGTTAAATTCACTTACTATATTTTTGTCAATTTCTCCATTTATGTTTATTAATATTTGTTTTGTATATTTGTGTACTCCTATATTGGATGCATATTTTCAATTGTTATATAATTTTGAATTGATCCCTTTATTGTAGTTCAATATCCTTCTTTGTATCTTGTTACAGACGTTGTATTAAAGTCTATTTTATATGATATAAATGTTGCTAACCCATCTTTCTTTTTGTTTCTATTTGCAGGGAATATCTTTTTCTATCTTTTCATTTTTAGTCCTGTGTGTCTTTAGCTCTGAAATGACTCTCTTGTAGGTCTCACATATATATGGTTCTTTTTTTTTTCCATTCAGCCACTTATATGTCTTTTGATTGGAACATTTCATGCATTTACATTTAAAGAAATTATTTATGGTTTATACTTACTGTCATTTTGTTAATTGTGTCCTGATTTTTGTTGTTCTTTTTGGTTACAAATATATTACATAATTATACACACACACGTATATATAAAATTATTGTATATATAAATATATATGTATAATAACAATTATTATTTGATACCAATTGTCTCTTTATAAAATAAATTTTATTGGACCTTAATTTGTAAGTATAGACTTAAAAATTTGTGTTAGTTTCAGGTGTACAACAAGGTAAATCAGTTATACATATAGATATTCCTTTTCTGAGTAATTCCCCATATAGGTTATTACACAGAATTTGGTAGATTACCCTGTGCTATACAGTAGGTCTTTTTACCTATCTATATTATATATACTGTGTATATGTCAATCCCAACACCCTAATTTATCCGACCCCCTCATGTTTCAAGCTATAAGTTTGGTTTCAAAATTTTTGAGTCTGTTTCTATTTTGTAAGCACTTTTAAATAATTTTCTAGTAGATTCCAAACTTTAGTGATCTCATATGAGATGTGTCTTTCTCTGGATGACTTACTTAGTATGATAATTTCTAGATTCATCCATGTGGCTGCAAATGGAATTATTTCATTTTTTTTTTGTCTTTTTAGGGCCGCATTTGTGGCATATGGAAGTTCCCAGGCTAGAGGTCGAGTTGGAGCTGTAGCCACCAACTTATGCCACAGCCACAGCAATGCCAGATCTGAACCATGTCTTTTTTTTCATACTATCTTCCATCATACGAAATCAGAGAAACCCCCCCCAATTTATCAATATATCAAAAAGAATAAATTACTTGGGAATAAACCTACCTAGAGACAAAAGATCAATACTCTGAAAACTATAAGACACTGATGAAAGAAATCAGAGATGACACAGATAGAAAGATATACCTTGCTCTTGGATTGGGAGAATCAATATAGTCAAAAATGACTATGCTATCCAAGGCAATCTACAGATTCATGGTAATCCATATCAACTTACCAAGGACATTCTTCACAGAACTAGAATAGAATATTTTAAAATATGTATGGAAACACGAGACCTCAAATAGCCAAAGCAATATTGAAAAAGAAAAATGAAAATAGAGGAATCAAGCTTCCTGACTTCAGATATTACTACAAAGCTCCTGTTATTAAAATAATATGGTACATGCATCTTTTTATTTTATCTTTATTTTTTTACATAATGATTTTTATTTTTTTTCCATTATAGCTGGTTTACAGTGTTCTGTCAATTTTCTACTGTACAGCATGGTAACCCAGTTACACATACATGTATACATTCTTTTTTCTCACATTATCATGCTCCGTCATAAGTGACCAGACATAGATCTGTGCTACAGAGCAGGATCTCATTGCTAATCAATTCCAAAGGCAATAGTCTGCATCTATTAACCCCAAGCACCCCATCCATCCTATTCCCTCCCCCTCCCCCTTGGCAAATTATACAACTCATCAGCAAAAAAGCCAACATTCCAATTGAAAAATGGGTAAAAGACCTAAATAGACATTTCTCCAAAGAAGAAATATGGATGGCCAACAGGCACATGAAAAAATGCTACAGATTCAATGCAATCCCTATCAAACTACCCATGACATTTTTCACAGAACTAGAACAAACAATCCAAACATTTATATGGAACAACAAAAGACCCAGAATCGCCAAAGCAATCCTGAGAAACAAAAACCAAGCAGGAGGCATCACTCTCCCAGACTTCAAGAAATACTACAAAGCCACAGTCATCAAAACAGTGTGGTATTGGTACCAAAACAGACAGACAGACCAATGGAACAGAAGAGAGAATCCGGAAATAAACCCTGACACCTATGGTCAATTAATCTTTGACAAGGGAGGCAAGAACATAAAATGGGAAAAAGAAAGTCTGTTCAGCAAGTATTGCTGGGAAACCTGGACAGTTGCATGCAAAGCAAGGAAACTAGAACACACCCTCACACCATGCACAAAAATAAACTCCAAATGGCTGAAAGACTTAAATATACGACAGGATACCATCAAACTCCTAGAAGAAAACATAGGCAAAACACTCTCTGACATCAACCTCATGAATATTTTCTCAGGTCAGTCTCCCAAAGCAATAGAAATTAGAGCAAAAATAAACCCATGGGACCTCATCAAACTGAAAAGCTTTTGCACAGCAAAGGAAACCCAAAAGAAAACAAAAAGACAATCTTACAGAATGGGAGAAAATAGTTTCAAATGATGCAACCGACAAGGGCTTAATCTCTAGAATATATAAGCAACTTATACAACTCAACAGCAAAAAAGCCATTCAACCAATGGAAAAATGGGCAAAAGACCTGAATAGACATTTCTCCAAGGAAGATACACAGATGGCCAGCAAACATAGGAAAAAATGCTCAACATCGCTGAGTATAAGAGAAATGCAAATCAAAACTACCATGAGATACCACCTCACACCAGTCAGAATGGCCATCATTCATAAATCCACAAATAACAAGTGCTGGAGGGGCTGTGGAGAAAAGGGAACCCTCCTGCACTGCTGGTGGGAATGTCAACTGGTACAGCCACTATGGAGAACAGTTTGGAGATACCTAAGAAATCTATACATAGAACTTCCATATGACCCTGCAATCCCACTCTTGGGCATCTATCCGGACAAAACTCTACTTAAAAGACACATGCACCCGCATGTTCATTGCAGCCCTATTCACAATAGCCAGGACATGGAAACAACCCAAATGTCCATCGACAGATGATTGGATTCGGAAGAGGTGGTATATATACACAATGGAATACTACTCAGCCATAAAAAAGGATGACATCATGCCATTTGCAGCAACATGGATGGAACTAGAGAATCTCATACTGAGTGAAATGAGCCAGAAAGACAAAGACAAATACCATATGATATCACTTATAACTGGAATCTAATACCCAGCACAAATAAACATCTCCACAGAAAAGAAAATCATGGACTTGGAGAAAAGACTTGTGGCTGCCTGATGGGAGGGGGAGGGAGTGGAGGGATCGGGAGCTTGGGGTTATCAGATACAACTTAGAATAGAATTACAAGGAGATCCTGCTGAGTAGCATTGAGAACTATGTCTAGGTACTCATATTGCAACAGAGGAAAGGGTGGGGAAAAATGTATACATGTAAGAATAACTTGGTCCCCATGCTGTACAGTGGGAAAAAAAATAAAATAAATATTAAAAAAAATAAAATTGACTTCATTAGAGTTATAATGTTTAAGCATTCAATTTTCATAGAGGAAATATGTAAATGTATCAAAGCAAAAAGCACCAAGTGTGATGATTTCACAGGGAAATTTAATCAAAATTCAAAGACCAGCCAGGTCATATCCTCTATAAATTGCCTAAGAAGATTGAAAAGGAAGGAAAAGTGTTTCTATTCCAATTAATAAGGAGTAAACACACTTCATCCTGCCTGTCCTACTGAATGCAACTAGTAGTTTATCTAAGTACTCTTTAAAATAAATTGCCTGCCACTTACCACTGGGGAAGAAAAACAACTCAAAGTTTCATTGAACTGGTGGTGATTTCCCGTTTTTTCCCTCAGTATCTCCAGTCTGGACTTGAAGGCAGCCCCAAACTCTACATTGGTGTGGAAATAAAGGACTGAAGGGTATTCTTTCTGTTTCTTATCTGAAGAGTAGGAAGAGGAATCCCTGTTAGTCAGAAACAGTGAGTGATAGCCTCTGTTTATTTCTCCATATCCTCCCATTCCACATCCCAGGAAATTTTGTAGCAGCAGTAGCAGCAATGGTAGCAACGTCACTCCAGGCAATAAAACTCCATGGAAGGTAAACTCTTTTTGACCAGAATAACAATTGTACAAAAACATGAGGGTAGTCCCAGTTGCTTTTAACATTTCTTTTTCCTATTGATCCTTTATCCCAGAGGTAGATAACTCATGGGAAGTTCACAACAGATTGGGGAAAATTAAAGCCCTAACTTTCTAGTCAGAGTGCTGCCGTGGGGGCAGGGGGTGTCCTGAAAAACATTAAGAGTCGTAGAAATAGTGGGGATGAGAGAGCTCTGTCTCATAAATTTGAGTATGAGCTTCTGCTCTAAACAACTTAGTAGAAGCTTTGAGAACCAATAGCTACTGGGTGGCAAACATGCAGGATGAGTTGGCATAACACTACAAAGGATCTGAAAGCTAAATTTATATTGAAAGTACAGCTCATTTGGTTTTTTTATGCCTTGTAATGTAGTTTTTATTTTATTTCCATTTAAAAAAGTTTTATTGAAGTATCGTTGATTTACAAGGTTGTGATGATTTCTGCTGTACAACAAAGTGATTCAATTATACATGTATAAACATCCATTCTGTTCCAAATTCTTGTTTTTTAAATTTGTTTGTATATTTTGGAGATAAAGGCCCTTGTTAGTTGCACCATTTGCAAAGATTTTCTCCTATTTTTTGGGTTTTCTTTTTGTTTCTTTTTTTGATTTCCTTTGCTGTGCAAAAGCTTTAGAATTTAATTAGGTCCATTGGTCTATTTTTGTTTTTATTGATGTTATTATAGGAGGTGGATCAAACAAGGCATTGCTGTGATTTATGTCAAAGTGTGTTCTTCCTATATTTTCCTCTACGAGTTTATAGTATATTGTCTTACATTTAGGTCTTTAGTCCATTTCGAGTTTATTTTTCTGTATAGTGTTAGAGAATGTTCTAATTTCATTCTTGTATATGTAGCTGTCCAGTTTTCTCAGCACCACTTATTGAAGAGACTGTCTTTCTTCCACCGTATGTTCTTACCTCCATTTGTCATAGATTAGTTGACCATAGGTTCTTGGTTTTATTTCTGGGCTTTCTATGCTGTTCCAATTGCCTATATTTCTTTTTTTGTAGCAGTACCATACTGTTTTGATGACTATAGTTTTGTAGTATATTCTGAGGTCAGGGACCCTGATTCTTCTAGTTCTGTTTTTTCTTTGCAATATTTCTTTGGCTATTTGGTGTCTTTTGTGTTTCCATACAAATTTAAAAATTTTTTTTCTAGTTCTATAAAGAAAGTTATTGGTAATTTCATAGGGATTGCACCGAATCCGTAGATTGCCTTAGGTAATATTGTCATCTTAACTATATTGATTCTTCAAATCCAAGACCTTGGCATATCTATCTATCTATTTGTGTCATCTTTGATTTCTTTCATTAGCCCCTTATTCTTTTCAGAGTACAGGACTTTTTCTCTTTAAGCAGGTTTATTCCTATGTATTATTCTTTTTGATGCAATGGTAAATGGGATGGTTTCCCTAATTTCTCTTTCTGATCTTTCATTGTTACTGTGTAGAAATGCAATCAATTTCTGTGTATTAATTTTGTATCTGTGACTTTACCAAATTCATTGATGAGCTCTAATAGTTTTCTGTTAGTGTCTTTAGGATTTTCTAGGTTAGTATTTTATCTTCAAAGAGTGATAGTCTTACTTCTTTTCCAACTTAGCTTTCTTTTTTTTTTCTTATTGCTTTGGTTAAACCTACCAAAACTATGCTGAATAACATTGGTGAAAGTGGATATTATTGTCTTGTTCCTGACCTTAGTGGAAATGCTTTCACTTTTTCACAATTTAGAATGATGTTAGCTGTGGGATTGTCATAAATGACTTTTATTATGTTGAGGTAGGTTCCGTCTATGCCCACACTCTGGAGAGTTTTTATTGGGGATGGGTGTTGAATTTTGTCAAAAGCTTTTTCTGTATCTATTAACATGAGCATATGGTTTTTCTTTTTCAGTTCATTGATGTGATATATCACATTGATAGATTTGAGGATATTGAAGAATCCTTGCATCCCTTGGATAAATTCCACTTGATCATTGTGTATGATCTTTTTCATATATATTTGGATGAGGTTTGCTAATATTTTGTTGAGGATTTTGTGTCTATGTTCATCAGTGTTATTGGCCTGTAATTTTATCTTTTTTGTGGTATCTTTGTCTGGTTTTAGTTAGGGTAATGGTGTCTTCATAGAATGAGCTCGGGAATGTTTCATCTGCTGCAAATTTTTGGAAGAATTTCAGGAAGAAGAGGTATTAACTCTTCTCTGACTGAAAAATTCACCTGTGAAGGTATTAACTCTTCTCTGACTGAAAAATTCAGCCGTGAAGCCATCAGATCCTGGACATTGTTTTTTGGGTTTTTAAATCACATTTTCAATTTTAGCACTTGTGATTGGTCTATTCATATATTCTGTTTCTTCCTGGTTCAGCCTTGGTAGGTTGTACCTTTGTAAGAATCTGTCCATTTCTTCTAGGTTGTCCGTTTTATTGGCATAGAATTGCTTATAGTAGTCTTTTATGATCCTTTGTATTTCTGTGGCATCAGTTGTAACTTTTTCATTTCTAATTTGATTGATTTGAACCCTCTCCCTTTTATTCTTGTTGATTCTGGCTAAAGTTGTATACATTTTCTTAATCTTTTCAAAGAACAAACTTTTGGTTTCATTGATCTTCTATATTGTTTTCTTTGTCTCTACGTAATTAATTTCTACTCTAATATTTATGATTTCTTTCCTTGTACTAAGTTTGTGCTTTGTTATCCCTTCTCTAGCTGTGTAGGGTGTAAGGTTACATTTTTTATTTGAATTTTTTCTTATTTCCTGAGATTAGATTGTATTGCTATAAACTTTCCTCTCAGCACTGCTTTTGCTGTATACCATAGGTTTTGGATTGTTTAATCTTCATTGTCATTTTTCTTTAAGCATCTTTTAATTTCCTCTGTGATTGCTTCAATGATCCATTGGTTGTGTTGTAGCATAACCAGGAGTTTGTGTTTTTTACTTTTTTTTTTTGTAGTTGATTTCTAGTTTCAAAACATTGTGGTCAGAAAAAATGCTTGAAATAATTTCAATTTTTAAAAAATTACCAAGGCTTTATCTGTGGCCCAAGATATCATCTATCCTGGAGAATCTTCCAGGTACACTTGAGAAGAAAGTATAGTCTGTTGCTTTGGGATGAAAAGTTCTATAGCTATTAGTTAAGTCTGTTTGGTCTAGTGTATCATTTACGGCCTGTGTTTCCTTGTTGATTTTCTGTCTGGATGATCTGTCCATTGCCATAAGTTGGGGTGTTAAGGTCCCCCACTATTATTGTGTTACTGTTGGTTTCTCTTTTTGTGGCTATTAGTAGTTGCGTTATATATTGTGCTGCTTCTGTGTTGGGTGCATGTATATTTACAATATTGTATCTTCTTCTTGAATTGATCCTTTAATCATTATGTAATGTCTGTCCTTGTCTCTTGTGAACTTTTTTATGTATTGCTACTCCTGCTTTTTTATGATTTCCATTTGCATGTAATATTTTCTTCCATCCCTTCACTTTAAGTTTGTATATGTCCTTAGATCTGAAGTGGGTCTCTTTTAAACAGCATACATATAGGTCTTATTTTTGTATCCATTCAGCCAGTCTATGTCTTTTGGTTGGAGCATTTAATCCAATTTCATTCAGCGTAATTATGAATAAGTTTGTTCTTATTGTTATTTTATTAATTTTTTTATGATTGCTATTTTGGGTCTTTTTTCCTCTCTTCCTCTTTTGTTGTTTTCTCTTGTGATTTGCCAACCATCTTTAGGGTTATGTTTGGCTTGCTTTTGCTTTTACATTTTTGTGTGTCTGTCCCTTATGGTTCATTAGTAGTTCCCATTATATTTTGATATAATCATCTATATATGTGAAGAATTGTTTCTGATTGCTGGTCTCTTAATTTCAAATGTATTTTGAGTGTTCTTCCTTTGTCCTTTCCTCATGCTTGCTAGTTTTGCTATCTTATTTACCAATGGGTGATTTCCTACTTTTATATTATCTTTGACTTTTTCTTTTGTAATATTCTTGTTTCTAATTGTGACTTTCCCTTTTCTGCTTAGAGAAGTTCCTTTAGTAATTGATGTAGAGCTTATTTCTCTTTCAGCTGGTGCTGAATTCTCTTAGCTTTTGTCTGAAAAATTTTTGATTTCTCCATCAAATCTGAATGAGAGCTTTGCTGGTAGGGTATTCTTGATTTTAGTTTCCCCCTCTTCATCACCTCAAATATATCTTGCTACTCTCTTTTGGCTTGTAGAGTTTCTGCTGAAAAATTGGCTATTGTCCCCTTATATGTGATTTATTGCATTTCCCTTGTGGATTTTAATATTTTTTCTTTGCATTTAATATTTGTCAGTTTGATTAGTATGTGTCTTGCTGTGTTTCTCTTTGGATTTATCTTGTATGGGATTCTCTGTGCTTCCTTGTGTGAGTGTTTCCTTTTCCATATTAGGTAAGTTTTTGTCTATAATATTTTCTCTGGACCTTTCTCTCTCTTGTTCTTCTGGAACCCCTATGATGCAAGTGTTGGTACATTTAATGTTGTCTCAGAAGTCTCTTATTCTCTCCTCAGTTCTTTTCACTCTTTTATTCTTTATTATTTTCTATGTCAGTGATTTCCCCCACTCTGTCTTCCAACTCACTTATTCATACTTCTGCCTCCCTTATCCTGCTATTGATTCCTTCTAGTGTATTTTTAATTTCAGGTATTGTGCTATTCTTGCTCTTTAAATCCTCTAGCTCTTTGTTAATCATTTCTTTAAATTCTTGATATGTGTCTCCATTCTTTTTCCAAGATCTTGGATTGTCTTCACTATCATCAAATTCTTTTTCAGGCAGATTGCCTATCTCCTCATTATTTATTGTTTTTTTGTGGGTTTTTTTTTTGTCTTGTTTATTTGTCTGAAAGCTATTTCTTTGACATCTCATCATGTCTACCTTTATGTTTATCATTGCCTGGACTACAGGTATGTAGATCCAGCAGCAGGTGCCCAGGCCTGGGGTTCTCAGGGGTGGTAGTGGTTCACATGTACCCAGAGCATGTGATGGGAACTGTTTCCTCTTGGCCAACCCTGGCTTTTTGCCACATGGCCAGTCCCAGCTCTCTCTGAGTCTGATCTCTAAGGCCAAAGTTTTAGTTCCTGACACCTGCTGGCACCCGCATACTGTTGCCCATAGCACTGACACTTTGTGGATTGTTTCCATTTTAACTGCTTCACAATGATTGTCTAGAGTTCCTCCTCCATCTTGGCTGATCTTCTTGCTGGTTGGGGAAATTCCCAGGGTGCAGGAGTTTTCCTTTTTCCAGCTTGCTTCTAGGGATGCGGGTCTCTTCTTGCTTCTTTTTGCTTCTCTCTTTTTCTTCTTTCTCCTCTCCTTTGTCCTATCTGGTTTCATGAAAATTTTCTTGCTCTATCATAATCCTGAGGTGTTTTGTCAGTATTTAGCAAATTTTCTGTATGAATAGTTCCACATATAGATGCTTTCTCACGGTATTTGTGGAGTAGGTGAGCCTCATGTCCTACTATTCTGCCATCTTCCTCTGAGTCCCCTATTTTACCTACAGTAGTGTGTATATATCAATCCTAACTCCCTAATTTATCCCTTCCCCCTCCAAATTTCCCATTTGGTAACCATAAGTTTGGTTTTGAAATCTTTGAGTCCATTTCTGTTTTGTAAGTTCTTTTGCAATCATTTTTATTAGATTTCACACATGACTAGAGTATTTTTCCTTCTCTGTCTGACTTAACTTCACTTAGTGTGATAATTTATATCTATCCATGTTGATGCAAATGGCTTTATTTATTTTTTATTATTGAGTAATTTTCCATTTTGTAAATATACCATAACTTCCTTGTCCATTCCTCTGTTGATGGACACACATTACTTCCATGTCATGGCTATTGTAAATAGTGCTGCAATGAACATTGACATGCATGTTACTTTTTGAATTTTTTTTTCCTCCATATATACCCAGGAGTGGAATTGCTGTCATATGGTAGTTCTATATTTAGATTTTGAGGAACCTCCATACTGTTTGCCATAGTGGTTGCACCAGCTTTTATTCCCACCAACAATGTAGGAGGTATCACTTTTCTACACAGCCTCTCCAACATTTATTGTTTGTACAATTTTTGATGATGCCCATTCTGACTCCTTGCAGTTTTGATTTGCATTTCTCTACTAACTAGTGATGTTGCACAACTTTTCATGTGCTTTTTGACCCTCTGTCTTCTTTGGAGAAATGTCTGTTTAGAGCTTCTGAGCATAGCTTTTCTTTCTTTCTTTTTTTTTTTTTTTAGAACTAAGCTGTTTGAGATGTTTGTATATTTTGGAAATTAATCTCTTGTTTGTCATTTCATATGCAAAGATTTTTCTCCCATTCTTTGGGATGTCTTTTTGTTTTGTTAATAGTTTTGCTATGAAAAGCTTTTAAGTTTAATTATGTCCTACTTATTTATTTTTATATTTATTTTCATTAAAAATTTTTATTTTAGCTCTGTGAAAAATGCCATTGGTAATTTTGTAGGGATTGCATCAAATTTGTAGATTGTCTTCGGTAGTATAGTCATTTTTACTGTATTGATTCTCCCTCTCTAAGGACATGGTATGTCTTTCCATTACTTTCTCTTTCATTTCTTTCAACAACATCTTTTAGTTTTCAGAATACAGGGCTTTTGCCACCTTAGATAGGTTTATTTGTAGGTATTGTATTCTCTTTGATGTGAATGGTAAATGGGATTATTTCCTTAATTTCTTTTTTGATTTTTCCTTGTTAGTATATAGGAATGCAAGTATTAATGTGTATTAATGTGTATTAATTTTGTATCTCAAAATTTTACTGAATTGATTAATTAGCTCTAGTAGTTTTCTGGTATCATCATTAGGGTTTTCTATGTATAGTATCACGTCATCTGCTAACAGTGACAATTTTACTTATTTTTTTATAATTTGGATTCCTTTTACGTCTTTTTCTTCTTTGATTGCCATGGCTAGGACTTCCAAAAATATATTGAATAACAGTGGTTAGAATGGACATCATTGTCTTCCTGTTCTTAGAAGAAATTCTGTCAGCTGTTTGCCATTGAGAATGATGTCAACTGTGGGTTTCTCATATATGGCCTTTATAAATGTTGAGGTAGGTTCCCTCTATGCCTATTTTCTGGAGAATTTTTAAAAATCATAAATAGGTATTAAATTTTGTCAAAAGATTTTTCAGTATCTGTTGTGATAACCAGATGGTTTTTATTCTTCAATTTTTTGATGTGGTGCATCATTCAGATTGATTTGTGGATATTGAAGAATCCTTGCATCCCTGGGATAAATCCCACTTGATCATGATCTATGATGCTTCTAATGTATTGTTGGATTTGGTTCACTAATATTTTGTTTAGAATTTTTGCATCTATGTTTATCAATAATATTGGTCTGTAGTTTCCTTTTGGTTGTCGTTATGTAGTCTTTGTCTCATTTTGGTATTAGGGTAATGGTGGCCTCGGAGAATGTGCATGGGAGTGTTCCTTCCTCTGCTATTTTTTGGAAGAGTTTCAGAAGGATAGGTGTTAACATCACTAAATGTTTGGAAGAATTCACCTTTGAAGCCATCACATTCTGGAATTTTTTTGGGGGAAGTTTTTAAATCACATTTTCAATTTCAGTACTTGTGACTGGTCTGTTCATATTTTCTATTTCATCCTCATTCAGGCTTGGTAGGTTGTAGCTTTGTAAAAATCTGTCCATTTCTCCTAGGTTTTCCGTTTTATTGGCATATACTTGCTTGTAGTAGTCTCATGATCCTTTCTATTTCTGTGGTATCCATTATAACTTCATTTTCATTTCTAATATTATTGATTTGAACACTCTTCCTTTTTTCTTGATGAATGTGGCTAAAGATTTATCAAGTTTGTTTATCTTTTCAAGGAATCAGCTTTTGGTTTCTTCGATCCTTTCTATTGTTTTCTTCATCTTCAGCTCTCTTATTTCTTTTTTTTTTTTTTTTTTTGTTGTTGTTGTTGTTGTTGCTGTTGTTGCTATTTCTTGGGCCGCTCCCGCGGCATATGGAGGTTCCCAGCCTAGGGGTTGAATCGGAGCTGTAGCCACCGGCCTACGCCAGAGCCACAGCAATGCGGGATCCAAGCCGCGTCTGCAGCCTACACCACAGCTCACAGCAATGCCGGATCGTTAACCCACTGAGCAAGGGCAGGGACCGAACCCGCAACCTCATGGTTCCTAGTCGGATTCGTTAACCACTGCACCACGACGGGAACTCCCAGCTCTCTTATTTCTGCTCCGACTTTTATGATTTTTTTTTCTTCTACTAATTTTGGACTTTGTCAGTTCTTCCTTCTTTAGATGCTTTAGGTGTAAGATTAGGTTTTTTATTTGAGATTTTTTCTTATTTCCTGAAATATGATTATATTGCTCTAAACTTCCCCCGCAGAACTGCTTTTACTGTGTCTCATAGGTTTTGGATTGCTATATTTTCATTATAATTTGTATCTAGGTTTTTTTAAAACATTTTATTTTTTTAATGATTTTAATTTTTCCATTAGAGCTGGTTTACAGTGTTCTGTCAATTTTCTACTGTACAGCAAGTTGACACAGTCACACATACATGTATACATTCTTTTTTTTCTCACATTATCTAGGTATTTTTTGACTTCCTCTTTGATTTTTTCAGTGATCCATTGGGTGTTAATTACCATATTGTTTAGCCTCCATATGCTTGTATTTTTTAAGTTTTTTCTTGTGGTTGATTTTTAACCTCATAGTGTTGTAGTTGATATGATTTCAATTTTCTTAAATTTGCTGAGGTTTGATTTATGGCCCCTGATGTGATCTATCCTAGAGAATGTAGTGCACACTTGAGGTGAATGTGTTTCCTGGTGCTATTAGATGAAAAGTTCCATAAGTATTAATTAAGTATATCTGGTTTAATGTGTGATTTAAGGCCTGTGTTTCTTTACTGATTTTCTCTTTGGATGATCTGTCCATAGGTGTAAGTGGGGTGTTAAAGTACCTCACTATTATTGTATTACTGTCAATTTCTCTTTTTACAGCTGTCAGCAGTTGATTTATATAATGCAGTGCTCCTATATTGGGTACATATATATTTACAATTGTTATATCTTCATCTTGAACTAATTCCTTTATTATTAGGTAGTGTCCTTCTTTGTCTCTTTTAACAATCTTTATTTTATTTTAATTTTTTATTGTTATTTCTTCAATACAATTTTTTTCTATTGTACAGCATGGTGACCCAGTTACATATACATGTATACATTCTTCTTTTCTACCATTATCATGATCCATCATTAGTGACTAGACAGTTATCAGTGCTACACAGGAGGATCTCATTGCTAATCCATTCCAAAACCAATAGTTTGCATCTATTAAGCCCAAGCTCCCTGTCCATCCCAATCCCTCCCCCTCCCCCTTGGCAACCACAGTTTTATTCTCCAATCCATGATTTTCTTTTCTGTGGAAAGGTTCATTTGTGCCATTATTAGATTTCAGATATAAGTGATGTCATGTATTTGTCTTTCTCTTTCTGACTTACTTCACTTAGGATGACAGTCTCTAGTTCCATCCATGTTGCTGCAAATGGTATTATGTCATTCTTTTTTATGGCTGATTACTATTCCATTGTGCATATATAACACAGCTTCCTAATCCAATCGTCTGTCAATGGACATTTGGGTTGCTTCCATGTCTTGGCTATTGTGAATAGTGATGCAGGGAACATGGGTGCATGTGTTTTTTTAAGGAAAGTTTTTTCTGGATATATCCCCAAGAGTGGGGTTGCTGTGTCATATGGTAGTTCTGTGTATAGTTTTCTAAGGTACCTCCATACTGTTCTCTATAGTGGTTGTACCAGCTTACATTCCCACCAGCAGTGCAGGAGGGTTCCCTTTTCTCCACACCTGCTCCAGCACTTGTTCTTTGTGGACTTGTTCAAGATGGCCATTCTGAGTGGTGTGAGGTGGTATCTCATGGTAGTTTTGATTTGCATTTCTTTAATAATCAGGGATGTTGAGCATTTTTTCATGTGCCTATTGGCTATCTGTATTTATTCTTTGGAGAAATGTCTATTCAGGTCTTTTGCCCATTTTTCCTTTGGGTTGTTGGCTTTTTTGCTGTTGAGTTGTATAAATTGTTTGTATATTTTAGAGATTAGGCCCTTGTCAGTTGCATCATTTGAAACTATTTTCGGGAGTTCCCGTCGTGGCGCAGTGGTTAATGAATCCGACTAGGAACCATGAGGTTGCGGGTTCGGTCCCTGCCCTTGCTCAGTGGGTTAACGATCCGGCGTTGCCGTGAGCTGTGGTGTAGGTTGCAGATGCGGCTCAGATCCTGTGTTGCTGTGGCTCTGACGTAGGCTGGTGGCTGCAGCTCCAATTCAGCCCCTAGCCTGGGAACCTCCATATGCCGCAGGAGCGGCCCAAGAAATAGAAAAAAAAAAAAAAAAGAAAAGAAACTATTTTCTCCCATTCTGTAAGTTGTTTCTTTGTTTTCCTTTTGGTTTCCTTTGCTGTGCAAATCTTGTCAGTTTGATTAAGTCCTACTGGTTTATTTTTGCTTTTATTTCTGTTGCTTTGGGAGACTGACCTGAGGAAACATTTGTAAGGTTGATGTCGGAGAATGTTTTGCCTATGTTCTTTTCTAGGAGTTTGATGGTGTCCTGTCTTATATTTAAGTCTTTAAGCCATTTTGAATTTATTTTGGTGCATGGTGTGTGGATGTGTTCTAGTTTCATTGCTTTGCGTGCAGCTGTCCAGGTTTCCCAACAATACTTGCTGAAAAGACTTTTTCCCATTTTATGTTATTGCCTCCTTTGTCCAAGATTAATTGACCATAGGTGTCTGGGTTTATTTCTGGGTTCTCTGTTCTGTTCCTTTGGTCTGTCTGTTTTGATACCAGTACCAAACTGGTATCTTGATGACTGTGGCTTTGTAATGTTGCCTGACGTCTGGGAGAGTTATGCCTCCTACTTGGTTTTAAAATCTACTTTGTCCGATACTCCAGATTTCTTTTGTTTTCCATTTTCATGGGATATCATCTTCCATCACCGCACTTTAAGTCTCTGTGTCCCTAGATCTGAAGTGGGTCTCTTGTAGACAGCATATATACAGGTCTTGTTTTGTATCCATTCAGTCAATCTGTGTCTTTTGGTTGGAGCATTTAATCCATTTACATTCAAAGTAATTATTGATATATATGTACTTATTTCCGTTTTCTTAATTGTTTTGTGTTTGTTGATGTTGGATTTTTTTCTCCCCTTCCTTTTTTTTTTCTTCTCTTGTGATTTGGTAACTATCTTTGGTATTGCATTTGGATTTCTTTTTCTTTTCTTTTTTTAATGCATGTGTATATTATCCTCTTTTGGTTAATTGTTCCAACAAGGTTTTTTTTTTTTTTTACCATTTTTAAATTTTTTAATTAAAATTTTTTTTTTAGATTACATTGCATTGTATCTTTTTTTATTTTATTTTATTTTATTTTCCCACTGCACAGCAAGGGGGTCAGGTTATCCTTACATGTATACATTACAATTACAGTTTTCCCCCCACCATTTCTTCTGTTGCAACATGAGTATCTAGACATAGTTCTCAATGCTATTCAGCGGGATCTCCTTGTAAACCTATTCTAGGTTGTGTCTGATAAGCCCAAGCTCCCTATCCCTCCCACTCCCTCCACCTCCCATCAGGCAACCACAAGTCTCTTCTCCAAGTCCATGATTTTCTCTTCTGAGGAGATGTTCATTTGTGCTGGATATTAGATTCCAGTTATAAGTGATATCATATGGTATTTGTCTTTGTCTTTCTGGCTCATTTCACTCAGGATGAGATTCTCTAGTTCCATCCATGTTGCTGCAAATGGCATGATGTCATCCTTTTTTATGGCTGAGTCATATTCCATTGTGTATATATACCACCTCTTCCGAATCCAATCATCTGTCGATGGACATTTGGGTTGTTTCCATGTCCTGGCTATTGTGAATAGGGCTGCAATGAACATGTGGGTGCATGTGTCTCTTTTAAGTAGAGCTTTGTCCGGATAGATGCCCAAGAGTGGGATTGCAGGGTCATATGGAAGTTCTATGTATAGATTTCTAAGGTATCTCCAAACTGTTCTCCATAGTGGCTGTACCAGTTGACATTCCCACCAGCAGTGCAGGAGGGTTCCCTTTTCTCCACAGCCCCTCCAGCACTTGTTATTTGTGGATTTATGAATGATGGCCATTCTGACTGGTGTGAGGTGATATCTCATGGTAGTTTTGATTTGCATTTCTCTTATACTCAGCGATGTTGAGCATTTTTTCATGTGTTTGCTGGCCATCTGTGTATCTTCTTTGGAGAAATGTCTATTCAGGTCTTTTGCCCATTTTTCCATTGGTTGATTGGTTTTTTTGCTGTTGAGTTGTATAAGTTGCTTATATATTCTAGAGATTAAGCCCTTGTCAGTTGCATCATTTGAAACTATGTTCTCCCATTCTGTAAGATTGTCTTTTTGTTTTCTTTTGGGTTTCCTTTGCTGTGCAAAAGCTTTTCAGTTTGATGAGGTCCCATGGGTTAATTTTTGCTCTAATTTCTATTGCTTTGGGAGACTGACCTGAGAAAATATTCATGAGGTTGATGTCAGAGAGTGTTTTGCCTATGTTTTCTTCTAGGAGTTTGATGGTGTCCTGTCGTATATTTAAGTCTTTCAGCCATTTGGAGTTTCTTTTTGTGCATGGTGTGAGGGTGTGTTCTAGTTTCATTGCTTTGCATGCAGCTGTCCAGGTTTCCCAGCAATGCTTGCTGAATAGACTTTCCTTTTCCCATTTTATGTTCTTGCCTCCCTTGTCAAAGCTTAATTGACCATAGGTGTCAGGGTTAATTTCCGGATTCTCTCTTCTGTTCCATTGGTCTGTCTGTCTGTTTTGATACCAGTACCACACTGTTTTGATGACTGTGGCTTTGTAGTATTTCTTGAAGTCTGGGAGAGTGATGCCTCCTGCTTGGTTTTTGTTTCTCAGGATTGCTTTGGCGATTCTGGGTCTTTTGTGGTTCCATATAAATGTTTGGATTGTTTGTTCTAGTTCTGTGAAAAGTGTCATGGGTAATTTGATAGGGATTGCATTGAATCTGTAGATTGCTTTGGGTAGGATGGCCATTTTTACAATATTGATTTTTCCAATCCAGGAACATGGAATATCTTTCCATTTCTGTACATCTTCTTTGATTTCTTTGATGAAGGTATTATAGTTCTCGGCATATAGGTCCTTTACCTCCTTGGTCAGGTGTACTCCGAGGTATTTGATTTTGTGTGGTACAATTTTAAAAGGTATCGTATTTTTGTATTCCTTTTCTAATGTTTCATTGCTGGTATACAGAAATGCAACTGACTTCTGAATGTTAATCTTATATCCTGCCACTTTGCTGAAGTTATTAATCAGTTCAAGGAGTTTTGGGGTTGAGTCCTTAGGGTTTTCTAGGTATAGTATCATGTCATCTGCATACAGTGACAGCTTTATCTCTTCTCTTCCTATATGGATGCCTTTGATTTCTTTTGTTTGTCTAATTGCTGTGGCTAGGACTTCCAAAACGATGTTGAAGAGCAGTGGTGAGAGTGGGCATCCCTGTCTTGTTCCAGATTTGAGTGAGAAGGCTTTCAGTTTCTCCCCATTGAGGATTATATTTGCTGTGGGTTTATCATAAATGGCTTTGATTATGTTCGGGAATGTTCCCTCTATACCCACTTTGGCGAGGGTCTTGATCATGAATGGATGTTGAACTTTGTCAAATGCTTTTTCTGCGTCTATTGAGATGATCATATGATTTTTGACTTTTTTTTTTGTTGTTAATGTGGTGTATGATGCTGATTGATTTGCGTATGTTGAACCATCCTTGAGAACCTGGGATGAACCCAACCTGGTCATGGTGTATAATTTTTTTGGTATGTTGTTGGATTCGGTTGGCTAAGATTTTGTTGAGAATTTTTGCATCTATATTCATCAATGATATTGGGCGATAGTTTTCTTTTTTGGTGGTATCTCTGCCTGGTTTTGGAATGAGGGTGATGGTGGCCTCATAGAATGTCTTTGGGAGTATTCCTTCTTCTTCAACCTCTTGAAAGAGTTTAAGGAGGATGGGCACCAATTCCTCTTTATATGTTTGATAAAATTCACCTGTGAAGCCATCTGGTCCTGGACTTTTATTTGTAGGGAGTGATTTTATGACCTCTTCAATTTCATTTCTAGTGATCGGTCTGTTCAGTTGGTCTGTTTCTGCTTGATTCAGTTTTGGCAGGCTGTAAGATTCTAGAAAATTGTCCATTTCTTCCAGATTGTCAAACTTGTTGCCGTAGAGTTGTTCATAGTATTCTCTTATGGGTTTTTGTATTTCTGCTGTATCTGTTGTGTTTTCTCCTTTTTCATTTCTAATTTTGGTGATTTGGGTTCTTTCTCTCCTCTTTTTAGTGAGTCTGGCCAGGGGGTTGTCAATTTTGTTCACCTTTTCAAAGAACCAGCTCTTGGTTTTATTAATTTTCTCTATTGTTTTGTGAGTCTCTATTTTATTGATTTCTTCTTTGATCTGTATAATTTCCTTCCTTCTGCTGACTTTAGGACTTTTTTGTTCTTCTTTTTCTAATTCATTTAGGTGGAGGGTTAAGTTGTCCATTTGGGATCTTTCTTCTTTTTTGAGAAAGGCCTGTATCACTATAAATTTCCCTCTGAGCACTGTTTTCGCAGCATCCCATAGATTTTGAGAGGTTGTGTCTTCATTATCATTTGTTTCAAGGTAGTTTTTAATTTCCTTCTTGATTTCCTCATTGGCCCATTGGTTTTTTAGTAGCATGTTGTTGAGTCTCCATGGAGTAGGTTTTTTCTCTCTGCTTTTCCCGTGGTTGATTTCTAATTTCATGGCATTGTGGTCAGAGAAGATACTTGAGATAATTTCTATGCTCCTAAATTTATTGAGATTCACTTTGTGTCCCAATATGTGGTCGATTCTTGAGAATGTTCCATGAGCATTTGAGGAGAATGTGTATTCTGATTTTTTTGGATGTAGTGAAGATATCAATTAAGTCTAACTTTTCTATTGTTTCCTTTAGGATCTCTGTTGCTTAATTGGTTTTCTGTCTAGAGGATCTGTCCATTGATGTGAGGGGGGTATTTAGGTCTCCTACTATGATTGTATTCTCATCAATATCTCCCTTTATGTCTGTTAATATTTGTTGTATGTATCTGGGTGCTCCTATGTTTGGGGCATATATGTTGATGATAGTAACATCCTCTCCTTGGATGGATCCCTTAATCATTAAATAGAGTCCTTCTTTGTCTTTCTTTATGTCTTTTGTTTTAAAGTCTATTTTGTCTGATATGAGCGTTGCGACTCCTGCTTTTCTGTCATGTCTATTGGCATGAAATACTTTTCCCCACCCTTTCCCTTTCAATCTATATGTATCTTTTGTCCTAAGGTGAGTTTCTTGTAGGCAGCATATTGAAGGTTTTTGCCTTTTTATCCACTCAGCCATTCTGTGTCTTTTGATTGGGGCATTCAGTCCATTGACATTTAAGGTGATTATTGATAGATGATTATTTATTGCCATTTGAACCTCGTGTTCCAGTTGATGCTATGGTTCTCCATTCTTCCTTTCTTTTTTTTTTTTGGTTGGATGGTCTCCTGTTATTATCTGCTTGAGTATATTATTTTTTCATTTTTTGCAAATGCAATATTTGGTTTTGGCTTGTGGTTGCCCTGTTTTTTAAGTATGCTAACCCCTTCCCATAATTGTGTGTTTTAGCCTGATGGTCCTGTAAGTTGAAACACTTCATTATTATATTAAATTTAAGAAGAGAGACATACATACAAACAAAAAGGGTTATTTACCTCCTAACATCCCTTGCCCACATTTTATGGTTTTGATGGCTCTTTTATTTTTTTCTTTTTAATTTTATTTTGTTTGAAGCATGTTCATGATTAAATCTGTATGCTGGCTTATTTGAGTGACTGCTCTCTGATTGCGGTTTCCTCAGTCCTAGTTCTTCCTCTTCTTCTTCTTCTTTTTTTTAATTTTTTTTTTCTTCCCTTTCCTGCCTTTCTTTTTGGTTTAGAGAAGCCCTTTCAATATTTCCTTGAACCTGGGTTTTGTGTTGCTGTATTCTTTAAGTTTTTGTTTGTTGGGAAAAATTTTTATTTCCCCTTCTATTTTAAATGATATTCTTGCTGGATAGAGTATTCTAGGTTGCATATTTTTTCCTTTGAGCACTTTAAATATCTCTTGCCATTCCCTCCTGGCCTGTAGTGTTTCTGTAGAGAAATCAGCTGATATTCTTATGGGGGTTCCCTTGTAGGTAACATTCTGTTTTTCTCTTGCTGCCTTGAGGATCCTCTCTTTATCACTAACGTTTGCCATTTTTATTATGATGTGTCTTGGTGTGGGTCTGTTTGGGTTCAGTTTGTTTGGGGCCCTCTGTGCTTCTTGTGTCTTGAATCCAGTATCCTTTAGATTTGGGAAGTTTCCAGCGATAATTTCTTCAAATATATTTTCCATTCCCTCATCTTTTTCTACTCCTTCTGGAATTCCTATTGTGCGTAGATTGGCCCGTTTTATATTATCCCATAGGTCTCTTATATTGCTTTCCAGTTTTTTGATTCGGTTTTCTGTCTGTTGACTGGATTGAGTGATTTCCATTATTCTATCTTCCATATCACTGATTCGTTCTTCTGCATTATTCATTCTGGTTTTTACTGCCCCTAGTTCAGTTTGCATCTCTGCAAATGAATGTTCTAGTTTTTCTTGGCTCCTCCTTATATTTTCTAGCTCCTTTCTGAGGGTATCTGCATTACTGTTCCTATCTTCTCTTAATTCCTTCAGTATTTTCAGTATTTCTCTTTTGAACTCCAGGTCTGTCTGACTGCAGAGATCTGTTTCATTGTTGACTGTTTTAGGTGAGTTCTCCTGTTGGTTTGACTGGGGGTGGTTTCTCAGCTTCTTCATCTTGCTTGTTGTCTTCTTTCTCCTGAGGGAGTTGTACTCTCCGATATCGGGCAGTGTTTGCCTTGTCACTGCCGTGGAATATTTCCTGAGGGCTGGCGTTGTTGGTCAATCTTTTTTGAGGCAGTGTGGCTTTTCTGGAGTGTTGATGGGGCTAACAGTGTTTCTTTGAAGCAAAGGAGGACTTCCTGAGGGCAGACAGGACTGGGAGGTCCACCCCACGATGGTAGCAGATTTCACTTGGTTCTCAGCACCCCTTGGGGTCTTGGGCGGGTAGCAGGGCCCTTGGAGACTCAAGAGGCTCCTCCCCAGCGCAGCCCGATTCAGAAAGACCGTCTGATATCTTTTCACAGTCTGGCCAAGCTTGTTGCAGCTTTTCTGGGCTGCAGGGGTTCCTGCCTGGAGCTGGCAGTCCTATGCAGCTGTTCCACTAGGTCTTAGCACCCCCTGGGGTCTTGGGCGGGTAGCAGGGCCCTTGGAGACTCAAGAGGCTCCTCCCCAGGGCAGCCTGACTAAGAAAAACCGTCTGAGATCTTTTCCCAACTCGGCCAGGCTTGTTGCAGCTTTTCTGGGCTGCAGGGGGTCCTGCCTGGAGCTGGCAGTCCTATGCAGCTGGTCCACTAGGTCTTAGCACCCCCTGGGGTCTTGGGCGGGTAGCAAGGCCCTTGGAGACCCAAGAGGCTCCTCTCCGGGGCAGCCCGTCTCAGAAAAACCGTCGGAGAATTAGGCCGATCTATTCACGGCCTGGCTAGGCTTGTTCTAGCTTTTCTGGGCTGCAGGCCTTTTCTAGGGGGCTGGTGGTGTTTGGTGCTGCTCTGTGGAAGTGTAGCCCCTCCAAAGGGCAAGCAGGCCTGTGCAGGGAGAGCCCCTGCGGTGGTAGGCTTCAGGCAATTGTTGAGGCCAGCCCTCCTGGATGGCAGGCAGCCCCAGGTTCGGCGAGAGCATAGGGGGTGGCGGGGGTGGGGGGAGGGAATGCACTGGGAAGCACAGCTTTCTGCTAGCTAGCCGACCTGTAAGCTTGCTGTGGCGTGGGGGGTATTCTATGGGGACCCACCCCTTCTTCTCTCCCCTCCCCATCTCGTGCGCAGACCAGGCTCTTCTCCCAGGTTCCCTCTGAGACGGCTTTCCACTTCCCTGCCCCTAGAGTATTGTTCCCTTCCTCTGCGACAGCTTTGTTTTCTAGTCTCCCAGGCAGTCTCTGCCCGTCAAATGGTTTAGAGACCTCCCAAGCAGTTTCTGCTCTTCCCCGCCCCCTAGCCCGGGGACTAATCTCTGGAGCCGAGGTCTCGGTGCCCAGCTCCCATCCAGGTGTCCCCCATCTCTTTCCCAGGGACTAACCTTCGGAGGCGAGGTCTCGGTGCCCAGCCCCCACCCAGGAGTCCCCCGTCCCCCTCTCGGGGACTAACCTCTGGAGCCGAGGATTCGGTGCCCAGCCCCCACCCAGGCATCTCAATTTTTGGTGACTGTGCCCGTAGTTCAGATGGTCCGTTGGGTTCTTGATCGGTTTTTCCATACTCCGACTTACTGCTACACTCTTCTCTGCATCTGGGGATTCCTCCGGTTCATTTGATCTTTCGCCTGGTAGGTGACTTTCCAGGGTGCCGAATCCCTTTCTCCTCCGCAGTTCCCTTTTGGGAGCGCCCGTCCCGCTGGGATTCACCTTCTCTCACTCTCCTCTTTTCTCCCGTTCTGCCCAATAATGTCACGAACTTCTTGCCGTTATTGGAGTTTAGGTTCCTCTGCCAGCGATTGGTTGCTGTTCTGTGCGAGTCATTTCTTCTGTAGATGTGCTTTTTTTGTAGTGTTTGTGGGAGAGGGCGAGCGTGTCCCCCTACTCCTCCGCCATCTTGTCCTCTCTCCCAACAAGGTTTTTATATAGCATTCTATATATATGCAAAATTATTTTAAGTTGTTGATCTCTTAATTTAAAATGCAATTTCTTTCTTTATTTCTCTTTATGGTTATACACATATCATATATAAGTTCCTTATTCATGGGTTGAATTGGAGCCACAACCATGGTCTATGCCACAGCCATGGCAACACTGGATCTGAGCCATATCTGCAACCTATGCTGCACCTCGTGGCAATGCTAGAACCTTAACCCATTGAGCAATGCCAGGGAATGAACCCACATCCTCAGAGAAAACACAAGGTCCTTAACCTGCTGAGCTACAGTGGGAACTCATTCAAATGCATTTTCATCATCATCCTGCATTTGTACTTTCCTTTTCTCATAAGTGCTGGTTTTCATATCATATTGTGTGAGGATTGTTTCCTACATTTACTCTATGTCATACACACACACACACACACACATATATATATATGTACATATACTTTTTCTCACATTATCCTCCATTATGTTCTATCACAAGTGACTGGGTGTAGTTCCTTGTGCTATACAGAAGGATCTTTACTGGTGCGCTTTCCCATTCATAATTTTTGGTTTCAAGTTGTGGTTTTTCTTTTCAACCTAGAGAAGCTCCTTTGGCACTTGTTATAAAGCCAGTTTACTGATGCTGAATTCTTTTAGCTTTTTCTCATTGGTAAAGCTTTAGATTATCCATCCTATCTGAATGAGAGCCTTGCTGGATAGCGTATTCTTGGTTCTAGGTTATTCCCCTTCATCACCTTAAATATACCTTGCCACTCTATTCAAGTTGGCAGAGTTTCTGCTGAAACTGTTATAGGGGTTCCCATGTATGGTATTTGTTGCTTTTCTCTTGTTGCTTTTATTTTATTTTATGCATTTTTATTTTTTCAATTATAGCTGGTTTACAATGTTCTGTCAATTTCCACTGTACATCAAAGTGATCCAGTCTCTCTCTCTTTCTCTCTCTCACACACACACACACACACACACACATATGTACATATTCTTTTTCTCACATTATCCTCCATTATGTTCTATCACAAGTGACTGGGTATAGTTCCTTGTGCTATACAGCAGGATATCATTGTTTATCCACTCTAAATGCAATAGTTTGCATCTTTTAACCCCAGGCTCCCAGTCCATCCCACTTCCTCTCCCTCCCCCTTCCCCTTGGCAATGACAAGTCTGTTCTCCAAGTCCATGTGTTTCTTTTCAGTGGAAAGGTTCATTTGTGCCTTATAGTAGATTCCAGGTATAAGTGATAACATATGGTATTTGTCTTTCTCTTTCTGACTTACTTCACTTAGTATGAGAGTCTCTGGTTCCATCCATGTTGCTGCAAATGGCATTATTTTGTTCTTTTTTATGACTGAGTAGTATTCATTTGTGCAGATGTACCACATTTTCTTAATCTAGTCATGTCTGTTGATGGACATTGAGGTTGTTTCCATGTCTTGGCTAATGCAAATAGTGCTGCAGTGAACATACAGGAGCATGTATCTTTTTCAATGAAAGTGTTTTCTGAATATATGCCCAAGAGTGGGATTGCTGGGGTCATATGTTATTTCTATATTTACTTTTCTGAGGTACCTCCACACTGTTTTCCATAGTGGTTGTGCTAATTTACATTCCCACCAACAGTGTAGGAGGGTTCCCTTTTCTCCACACCCTCTCCAGCATTTGTTATTTGCTGACTTGTTAATGATGGCCATTCTGACAGGTTTGAGATGGTACATCATAGTAGTTTTGATTTGCATTTCTCTAATAATTAATGATGTTGAGCATTTTTTCATGTGCCTGTTGACCATCTGTATATCTTCTTTGGAGATATTTCTATTCAGGTCTTCTCCCCATTTTTCGGTGGGGTTGTTGTTGTTGTTTTTTTTTTTTTTTTGCTGTTGAGTTATTTAAGTTGTTCATATATTTTCAAGATTAAGGCCTTGTCAGCTGCATCGTTTGAAACTATTTTCTCCCATTCTGTAGGTTGTCTTTTTTTTTGTTTGTTTCCTTCACTGTGCAAAAGCTTGCCAGTTTGATTAGGTCCCATTGGTTTATCTTTGCTTTTGTTTCTGTTGCCTTGGGAGACTGACCTGAGAAAACATTTGTATATTTGATGTCAGAGAATGTTTTGCCTATATTCTTTTCTAGGAGTTTGATTCTTTAAGTCATTTTATGTTGATTTTTTTGCATGGTGTGAGGGTGTGTTCCAGTTTCATGATTAACATGTGGCTTTCCAGTTTCCCCAGCACCACTTGCTGAAAAGACTGTATTTTTCCCATTTTATATTGCCTCCTTTGTCAAAGATTAATTGACTGTAGCCATCTGGGTTTATTATTGTGTTCTTTATTCTGTTCCATTGGTCTTTATGTCTGTTTTGGTACCAGTACTACACTCTCTTGATGACTGTGGAGTTATGTCTGGGAGTTATGCCTCTTGCTTAGTTTCTTTCCCTCATGATTGCTTTGGCAACTCTGGGTCTTTTATACTTCCATACAAATTTTTGGATTGTTTGTTCTAGTTTTGTGAAAAATGTCATGGGTGTTTTGATAGGGATTGCATTGAATCTGTAGATTGCTTTGGGTAGTGTGGCCATTTTTACTATATTAATTCTTTCAATCCAGGAGCATGGAATATCTTTCCATTTCTTTGAATTTTCTTTAATTTCCTTGATTAATATTTTATAGTTCTCAGCATATAAGTCTTTTACCTTCTTGGTCAGTTTTATTCCTATGTATTTAATTTTTGGGGTGTTATTTTAAACATATTGTATTTTTGTATTCCTTTTCTAATATTTCATTGTTACTATACTTAAATGCAACTGATTTCTGAATGTTAATCTTGTATCCTGCTACTTTGCTGAATTTGTCAATCACTTCAGGTAGTTTTTGTTCGGAGTCCTTAGAGTTTTCTATATAGAGTATTATGTCATCTGAACATGATGACAATTTTACCTCTTCTCTTCTAGTTGTATATATTGTATTTCTTTTGTCTGTCTGAGAGCAGTAGCAAGGTTGGTGTGTTCCCAGGGAAGTGAGAGCATCAACAGTTTGTGTTCAGTTGCAGTGCTCTTTTTTTTTTTTCTGACCTCTGTGGTAACTGGGGCTTCAGGTGAAGCCTGTTCAAAGACCCCTACTGGTGGTGGGCCACAGCCCCCTCTGGTTTCTGAGATGACTGCTCTGGTTTGTTCCCACCACCTGCAGACTACAGATCATGGGAGAGGCACCAGGTCATGCTTAGCACATTCATGCCCTGAACCCATACCAGAGGTCCCTAGTGTCCCATAAGCCCATGCAAGTGGCCTCTCACCACCTGTAGGCTGCACCAGAGGTGCCCCGCCATCTGAGAACCCACCCATGCACAGGGAAAGAGTTTCCTATGGTGGTCTGCCCCTCCTCCTCTTGCCCTCCCCAACAATGTTGTCTAGCTTCTCCTGTGGGAGCAGACCTCCTTTCATGTTCCCTGGGCTGTGGCATTTGGCTTCCCAGTCCATGACACACTTCTCCCTACCCCCTCAGGCTGTCTCCACACAACCAGCACTAGTCCTCCCCCCGAAATGGTCTCCAGAGCCTGAGTTTCAGTGCCTAGCCCCAGTCTGAGCATCTCAGGCTGTTGTGTCTGGGGCTTTGGTGCAGATGATCTTTGTGGCTTTCACTCTGCTTTGGCCTCAGTCCAGTTTCTGTGCTTTTCTCAGTGACTTTGAGGTCCCTCTGTCTCAGCTGATCTCCTAGTCAGTTAGGTGGCTTCCCAGGGTGTGTGTCCTTTTCTCTTTCACAGATCCCTCTCAGGAGTGCTAGTGCAGTCTTGATTTCTTTTCTCTCGCTCTCTCTTTTTTTTTCTCTTTTGTTCTGCCCAGTTATGTGGAGGGTTTCTTGCTCTTTTTCGAGGTTTATGTTCTCTGCCAGCATTCAGTAGATGTTCTGTGTGTCTTTCTAAATGTAGACTTTTTTTTTTTGATGTGTTTGTGGGAGAAGGTGAGTGCAACATCTTATCCTTCTGCCATCTTGATCCTTCTCTTCTAATATTTTTTCTGAATTTAACTTTTTAAGGTTTGATTTGTATGTGTCTCACTTTATTTCTCCTTGGTTTTATCCTGTATGGGATTCTCTATGCTTCCTCAGCTTGAGTGAGTATTTCTTTTTTCATATTTGGGAAATTTTCAGCTGTAATCTCTTCAAATATTTTATCTAGCCATTTCTCTCTCTATTTCTTTTTCTGGAATCCCTATGATGATATCGTTGGTACATTTAATGTTGTCCCATTAGCCTTTTTGACTGTCCTCAGTTCTTTTAATTCTTTTTTTTTCTTTATTCTTTTCTGTGGCAGTGATTTCCCCTCTTTGTCTTCCATGTCACTTATTCATTCTGCCTCAGTTATCTTACTTCTAATTCTTTTATTTCAGATATTATGTTATTCATCTTAGTTTCCTGTTCTTTAAATCTCCTAACTCTTTGTTAAACATTTCTGGTAACTCAATTCTTTTTTCTGAGCTCTCGGATCATGTTTACTATTATCTCTATGAAATATTTTCAGATCGATTGCTTAGCTCATCTTCATTTAGTTGTTTTTAATCTTGCTTCTTTGTGTGAAAAGTATTTCTTTGGCATCTCATTTTGTCTAACTTTATACTTTTGTGGTCCCCTTGACCACAGGTGTGTCAGTGTGGCATCTAGTGCCTGGTCATGGAGTTCTTGGGGCATAGTGATGACTCAGAGCAGTGGAAGCTTGCTATGTCTTCTAGAGCTGGGTGGCTGCTAAGGATGGAATCCATGAGGAAAGGGCTTGCAGTTCACAGGACTGTGCCTGGTGCTGTGGGGTGTGTGGGGGGCAGTGGCTCCCACAACACTTCCCTTTGATATATGGCTCCCTGTAGCTGGCAAGGGCAGCTGCCGCTCCTATGACCCCTCCAGTTGCCAAGTGGCTTGTGGAAGCACTCCCTATAGCTTGCGAGGGAAGCAGCTGCTCTGAAGAACCCTTCCTTTTCAAGGCAGCAACTGCTAGCACTATGTCTCCTGGAACTGGTGTAGCCCTTGTCCTGTTGCCTGAAAGCCCATGCAGGGAACAAGGCTGTCATGAAAGATCCAAGCCTCTTATTCCACCACCCCTAAACAATGGTGCCTGGCCTCTCAACCTGACCAGCTTTCCTCAGCTTACACCTTCAAATGTTATTGCCCTAGACTCTAGTCCTGCTAGGCTTTTTCTGTTCCACCAACCCCAATTATTTCTAGTTTAGCCAGCCACAGTGGTCTCCCTGAGTCTGATTTCCAAAGCTTGAGTATTGGTTCTCAGCCCCCACCTGCACTGGTAGATGGTGGTCATGGGACGGTGAATGCAGTGTGGTTACACTGACTGTGCAGGACTGTTTCATTTTATTTGCTACAAAGCAATTGCTATGTTCTCTTCCAAGACTCTTTAAGTTCCTCCTCTGTTTCATCTGATATCCCTGCAGATGGGGAAACTTCCCAGGTTGCAGAAACATTTCTTCTTTCCCAGCTCTTTCCTAGCGGTGAAGATCCTGTCCTACTTCCTTTCTCATATTCTTGTTCCTTTTATCCTACCCAGTTATGGGGAGAATTTCTCGCTTTTTCAGAATCTTGAGGTCTTTTGCCAATATTGATTAAATTTTCTGGGTGAATCATTCCACATTTAGATGTATTTTGAATGTATTTGTGGGAGTAGATAAACTTCACATCATACTACTTTGCCATCTTAGGAATTTTCCTGAATCCCATAAGTTTTGATACATATGTTTTTTTTCATTTAATTTAAAATATATTTATATTTCCTTATGATTTCCTGTTTCAGGTATGGGTTACTTAGAGATTTGTTGTTTTATTATCAAATATTTCAGATGTCTTCCAGATGTTTTCCTGTCATTGCTTTCCAGATTAATTCCATTATTGTCTAAGGACATGCTTTACATAATACCAATTGGTTTAAACTTATTAAGATTATATTATGATCCAGAATATGGCTTATGTTAGTGCATATTCCCTGTGCATTTGAAAATGTGTATATTTAACTGTTGTTGGTTGGAATGTTCTAGAAATGTAAATTATATTCAGTAAATTGATAGTCTCATTAAGATTTTCTTTGTCTTTACAGATTTCTGCCCACCTGTTTTGTAAATTAATATGAGAGGAGTGTTGAAGTCTCCAACCAAGATGGTGGATTTGTCTAATTCTTTTAGTTCTATTGATTTTGTTTTATATATTTGGAAGCTCTATTAGCCTGTATATTAGGCCTATATATATTTAGTATTTTAGGTCTTCTCAGGAAATTAATGCCTTCATCATTATATAATGTTTCTATATCTCTGAGAATATTTTTGTGTTGATGTTGCTATAGACTTAATGTTTGTGTCTCCCACCCCCTGCCAAATTTGTATGTTGAAATCCAGTTCCTAATGTGATAGTATTTGGAGGTGGGGCCTTTAGGAGGTGATTGAATCATGAAGACCGAGATCTAATGAATGGAATTAGTACTCTTATAAAAGGAACCTCAGAGAGACACCTGACCCCTTCTACAATGAAGGGATATAGAGGATGTTGCTATGTATGAACAAGAAAGTAGGCCCTCAGCACACACCAAATATGCCAGCACCTTGATCTTGGACCTCTCAGCCTCCATAACTGTAAGAAATAAATGTTTGTAGTTTAAACAACATAGCCTATGATTTTTATAGGGGTCAGAATAGACTAAGACAGTGGGATGCTACTGTAACAGATACCTACAAATATGGAAATATCTTTGAGACTGTTTAATGGGTAGAGTCTAGAAGAGTTTTGAGATGCATGCTAGAAAAAGCCTTCATTGTTGTCCAAGATCTTGGATTATCTTTACTATCACTATTCTAAAGGTTTTTTTTTTTTCATAGAGGCTGGTAATTTCCAGTTCACTTAGCTGTTTTTTGGGGGGTTTTGTCTAGTTCCTTCATCTGCCTGATATCCCTCTGCCTTTTCATTTTGTGTAGTTTTTGGCTGGATGGTTGTAGCCTGCCTTGCTTCTGGTGTCTTCCCCCTTGTGGGGGAAGCTGATACAGGTGCTCTTTACAGGCTTCCTGATGGGAGGGACTGATGCCTACCTACCGGTAGGTGAAGCTGAGTCTTTTCCCTCTGGTGGATGGAGCTTTGTCTCTGAGTGTAATTAGAGGAAGATGTGTGCCTAGAATAACTTTAGGCTGTCTGTTTGCTGATGGGTGGCGTAGTGTTCCCACTCTGTTTGTTGTTTGGCCTGGGACTTCTCAGCCTTGTTGGGTGGTTCCTGATATTTTCAAACTTACAGAATCCTAGGACCTCTTCCCCCAATGTCCTGACCCCACAATGAGCCATAGCTGCCCCTTTCTTTATCAGGATTCCCTCCAAGACCCACAGGTAGGTCTGATACAGATACTTATGGAGTCCTTGCTTTGCCCAGGTACTCAGTGCATATGGAATCCTGTGGGTACCCTCCATGAGTAGAGTCTCTGTTTCTCCAAGTCCCATGGAGCTCCTGTGCACATGCCCCACTGGCCTTCAATGCCAAATGTTCTGGGTGCTCCTCCTCCCAATGCCAGACCCCTGGGCTAGGGATCCTGACATGGGGTTCAGAAATCTCACTCCTGTGGGAAAGCCTCTGTGATATGGTTATTTTCCATTCTGTGGGTCACCCACCTGGTTGGTATGGGATTGCTTATATTGTGAAATCTCCCCTTCTACCATCTCGATGTTGCTTTTTTGTCTTCGTGTGTAGACATCTTTTTTGGTAATTTCCAGTCTATTTTATTGATGGTTGTTCAGTGGTTAGTTGTAATTTTGGTGTTTCCATAAGAGAGGGTGAGCTTAAGTCCTTCTCCTTTACCATCTTTGCCAGAGGCCAGCTCCAGCTGCCAGGGAGTGCACTTTCCCTGAAGGAGATGGACGGCATCAGTGAATGCAAGGGAGACAGCCTCTTTGTCCCTTCTTTCAGGGTGCTGGACTGCTCAAATTATTGTGGCATAAGTGGTTGATTATATAGACAGTTTTTCACTACAGATTACATCATAGTGTTAAAAGTACATTGGTTAACTATTAGGCTTTGTTTTTTTGATCACATGGTACAGTAGCAATATGTCATGTTTTAAAATCTTTAGCCTAACTAAATTTAGTGAGTACAATTCAAGGACAAACAGGCACAGCATATCATGTGAGAAAGAGGAGACCCAGCACAAACCATCCCATGACCAGCCAATTTTTACAAACTGAAGAGGCCACATAACAATTCCTGCCTTCAGACTAGTGTCTATCTTCAAAGTGTCCTTGGCAGGGAAACAGCATGAGAAAATACAAAGCAACTTAGCCAGCTATCACTAAAAGCTTCTAAAATCAAGGACAAAACTCACATCTAGGTTTCTTTTGATCATGAATAGATCATGTCTAACTTCTATAAACTTCATTAAAATCCTAACTCTAAAGTTTACTGTGTAACTAGTTAGTAGATAAACACTATGTTTTAATTAAGTTGGATTTAAATAGGGGAAAGTCCTTTAGGAAGAAATTCTTATTTCATTTGTAATTTGTAATTTTGTTAAATCACAAATCACCACAGGAAAATAAGAATGGAAAATAAGAATAATAAGCAAATAATCAGGAAAGACTGAGGAAAACTGAATAACAAATAAAACAACAGGAAAGACTAGGTCACCTGAGAAACAATCCATGTTCCCCAGCGCAAATATGGAAATTGTTTTCCCAGGAAAGCCCCAATTTTTCCCCATCGACATCAGCATGAGAACCGTGTAACCTGAGGCCTGCCCTCGGATTGATCGTACAGGCAGGCCTCAGCCTGCCCTCGGTTTTTCACCATACAGGCAGACTTCAGCCTTCCCTCGGTTTTTTTACCGTACAGACAGGCTTCTATCCTGACCAGAAACCCACCTTCAGCTTGCACCATTCAGGTGAGCTCCCTTCCTTGGCTCCTTGTATCTTCTCGGCTCCCTGCACATCTTGACTCTCACCCAAAAAAGGCTACATTGTTGTGAATGGACCTTTCAAGGTAACTCTGCTTAGAGCTCAGAAAGAACACAGGAGAGCTATATAGAAAGCCTCAATCTTCTTAGAGAATACCTAAGTAATACTAAACAGAATGTTTGAAGAAATATGGATGGTAAAGACAATTCTGATTCACTCTCAGATGGAAATAAGGAACATGTTATTGGGTAATGGAGGAAAGTTAATCTTTGCTATAAAGTGACAAAGAACTTGACTTAATTATAGTTGTGTTCTAATGTTTTGTGGAAAATGAAACTTGTTAGCAATGAAACTGAATATTTGGCTGAAGCAGTTTCTAAGCAAGTGTTGAAGGAGTGGATTGGGTCCTCCTGACTGCTTGCAATAAAATGTCAGAAGAGAGAGATGACTCAAAAATGGAATTGTTGAAGAGTTCCCATTGTGGCTCAGTGGGTTAAGAGCCCGACTAGTATCCATGAAAATGCAGGTTCAATCCCTGGCCTCGCTTAGTGGGCTAAAGAATCCAGCATTGCCATGAGTTGTGGTGTAGGTTGCAGGTGTGGCTCTGATACTGGGTTGCTGTGGCAAAAGCCAGAAGTTGCAGCTCTGATTCTACCCCTAGCCTGGGAACTTCGACATTGGACATCTTAGTCCATTCACACTGCAGGGGTGGCCCTGAAAAGAAAAAAAAAAGGGAACTATTGAGCAAAATATAAGCATAACAAAGATTTAGAAAATTCTTGGCCTATCCAAATTGCAAAACTGAGAACACTAAAGGTGTGGCTAAGTGATCCTCTGCTAAGGAGATTAGTGTAGATCAACCATCTCAAGAGAAGCCAGGAATAATTCTCCAAGAGCCCTCTGTTGCTCTTTTATAAGAGCATTAATTCCTTTCAGTAAGTCTCTGTCCTCATAATCTAATCACCTTCCAAATACCTCTTAATATCTCATGAGGCTTTATGATTTAGACATACAAATTTGGGGAGGGACACAAACATTCATAATGTAGCAACAGCCTCCTCATAAAAGAGACTACAGAGAGCTCCCTGACCTCTTCTATCATGTGAAGCTATGGAGAAGGATGGTCATCTATGAAATGGGAAACAGGCTCTCACCAGACATCAAACCTGCCAGTGCTTTGATCATGGACTTCTCAGCCTCCAGAATTATGATAAATAAATATTTGTTGTTTAATTCCATTCAGTCTATAGTATTTTTGCTAAACAGTGTGAATGGACTAAGATGTCAATTTTGATCAATAATAGTATACATACTCTAGATATTTTTTTTTACCAAGTTTGGGATTGTATATCTTTTTTTCATCATTTTCTTTTCTAAAAAATGTCCCCAGGGAGTTCACATTGTGGCTCAATGGGTTAAGAACCCAACATAGTGTCTGTGAGGGGGTTCAATCCCTGGTCTCATTCAGTGGGTTAAGGATCAGGTATTGCCACAAGCTGTGGCATAGGTTGCAGATGTGTCTTGGATTCCATGTTGCTGTGGATGTAGCATAGGCTGGCAGCTGCAGCTCTGATTCAACCCCTAGCCTGGAAGTTTCCATACGCCACAGATGTGGCCATAAAGAGAAAAAAAAATATCTCCAGCTTTTTTGATATATTATTGAAATATAACACATGTAAGTTTAAGAACTATTTTGTCTATGAGACATTTCATACAAACCTCATAGTAACCACAAAATAGAAGTTTAGAGCAGAGACAGGAAATATTAAAGAAAGAGGAAACTGAGCAAAATATTATAGAAAACCAACAAACCAAAAAGTCAGAAACACAAGGTAAAAGGAAACTATGGAGAATAAAGCAACCAGAAAATAAAAGATAAAATAACAGTACTAGGGCATCATCTGCAAATAATCATCCTAAATGTAAATGAATTCACCAATCAAAAGACTCAGGGTTGCTGGATGGATTAAAAAACAAGACACAAGTACATACTGCTTTCAGGAGACCAATCTTAGCTCTACAGACAAACATAGGCTCAAAGTGAAGTGATGGAAGATGATACTCTAAGTAAATGGCAGCCAAAAGAAAGCAAGTATAGCCATACTTACATCAGACAAAATAGACCTTGAGCCAAAAAATAAATGAAAAAGAAATATAATATACAGTATATAAGGATAAAAGGGAAAAGTCATCAAAAAAACATTTGATGTTTTCTAAAGGGAGAAATTAACAGCAACATAATAATAGTGGAAACTTTAACACCTCGCTTACATCAATGGATAGGTTATCCAGACAGGTCAACAAAGAAAAGCTGGCCTTAAATGAAATATTAGACCAGATCAATTTGAAAGATTTCCACAAAACGTTCAATTCAAATGTAGTAGAATATACATTCTTCCCAAGTACACATGGAAGTTTCTCAAGGATAAATCATATACTGTGACAAAAACCAAGACTCAATAAATTTAAGAGGATTAAAAGAACACCAAAAATCTTTTCTGATCACAATATTATGAAACTCGAAATCAACTATGAGAAGAAATCTAGAAAAATTACAAATGTGGTAACTGAACAACATGCTCGTGAACCACTATTGGGCCAAAAGAGAAATCAAAGGATATATCAAAAACTACCTGAAGACAAGTGAAAATGAAAATGTAACATTCCAAAATCTATGGAATGCAGCAAAAAGTGGCACTGAAAGAGTAGTTTATAGCAATGCAGACATATAGCAATGTAAGAAAATGAACAATCTAAATTTACACCTAATGGAGATAGAAAAATAAGAACAAATGAGACCCAACGTCAGTCTAGGAAAAAAATAATAAAGATTAAAGTGGAATTCATACATAGAAATTCAGTCAATTTCTATGTATTGATTTTGTATCCTGCAACTTTACCAAATTCATTGATGAACTATAACAGTTTTTTGGTAGCATCATTAGGATTTTCTAGGTATGGAATGATGTCATCTGCAAACAGTAATAGCTTTACTCCTTTCATTCCAAATTGGATCACTTTTATTTATTTTTGTTATCTAATTGCCATGGCTAGGACTTCCAAAACTACGTTGGATAGAAGTGATGAAAGCAGACATCCTTGTGTTCATGATCTTAGAGGGAATTCTTTCAGTTTTTCACCATTGAGAATGATGTTACCCATGTATTTGTCATATCTGGCCTTTATTCTGTTGAGGTAGGTTCCCCTTATGCTCACTTTTTGGTTTTTTTTTTTTTAATCAGAAATGGGTGTCGGATTTTGTCAAAAGCTTTTTTTTCTTTTAATGCATCTATTGACATTTCCCCAAGAAAGATATACAGATGGCCAACGAGCACATGAAAAAATGCTCAACATCCCTGATTACTAGAGAAATGAAAATCAAAACCACCATGAGATATCACCTCACACCAGTCAGAATGGCCATCATTAATAAGTCCACAAATAACAAGTGCCAGAGCGGATGTGGAGAAAAGGGAACCCTCCTGCACTGGTGGTGGCAATGCAAGCTGGTACAACCACTATGGAGAACAGTATGGAGGTACCTTAGAAAACTATACACAGAACTACCATATGACACAGCAACCCCACTCTTGGGCACATATCTGAACAAAACTTTCCTTAAAAAAGACACATGCACCTGCATGTTCACTGCAGCACTATTCACAATAGCCAAGACTTGGAATCAACCCAAATGCCCATCGACAGAGGATTGGATTAGGAAGATGTGGTATATATACACACTGGAATATGACTCAGCCATCAAAAAGAACAAAATAATGCCATTTGCAGCAACACGGATGAAACTAGAGACTCATCCCGAGTGATTTAAGTCAGAAAGAGAAAGAAAAATACCATATGATATCACTTATAACTGGAATCTAACATACGGCACAAATGAACCTTTCCACAGCAAAGAAAGTCATGGACTTGGTTGCCAAGGATAGGGAGTGGGATGGATGAGGAGCTTGGGGTTAGCAGATGCAGACTATTGCCTTTGGAATGGATTAGCAATGAGATCCTGCTGTGTAGCACTGAGAACTATGTCTAGTCACTTATTATGGAGCATGATAATGTGAGAAAAAAGAATGTATACATGTATGTGTAACTGGGTCACCATGCTGTACAGTGGGAAAAAAAGGAAAAGAAAAAAAGCAATAAAAAACAAACAATGCAATTGAAAAATGGGCAGAAGGTCTAAATATACATTTCTTCAAAGAAGACATATGTTTGGTTAGGAGGCACACGGAAAGATTCTCAACATTGCTAATTATTAAAAAAATGCAAATCAAAAGTTCTTTTATGGTGCAATGGGTTAAGTATCAGGTGTTGTCACTGCAATGGCTTGGGTGGCTGTTGTGGCACAGGTTTGATCCCTGGCCTGGGGACTTCTGCATGCCATAGACATATGATCATCATTAATAAGGCTATAAATAACAAGTGCTAGGAGGGTATGGAGAAAAAGGAACCCTTGTTGGTGAGAATGTAAATTGATTAAACCATCCTGGAGAACAGTATGAAGATTCTTCATAAAACTGAATATAGAACTACTTATGATCCAGCAATCCCACTCCAAGCATAATACACAGAGAAAACTATGACTCAAAAAGATAAATGTACCCCAATGTTCCTGCAGCACTATATACAATAGTCAAGATAAATCAACCTAACTGTCTGTCAACAGAGGAATGGAGAAAGAAGATTCAGTACATATATGCAACAGAATATTACTCAGCCATAAAAAAGGATGAAATAATGGCATTTGTAACAACATGGATGGACCTAGAAATTATCTTATTAAGTGAAGTTAGACAGTGAGAGACAAACATCACATAATATCACTTTTATGTGGAATAGCATACAAATGAACTTATTTGGAAAATAGAAACAGACTTTGAAAAACTTATGGTTACCAAAGGGGAAGGGTGGTGGGGACGGAGGGGTGAAATGGGGGTTTGGAACAGAAATGTTCTAAAATTAGTTTGTGGTGATGGCTGTGCAACTATAAATATGATAAAATTCATTGAATTATAAAAAATAAAAAAATAAAAATAAAAAATAAAATAGAACCAGGATACAATTCATCAATCCCACTCTTGGGCATCTATCCAGAGAAAACCATAATTTGAAAAGATACATGCACCCCACTGTTCATTGTAGCACTGTTTACAACAGCCAAGACATGGAAGCAACTTAAATGTCCATCTACAGTTGAGTGGATAAAGAATATGTGGTACATATATGAAATGAAATATTAGCCATAAAAAAGAATGAAATTTTTCTATTAGCAGCAACATGATGTACTAGAAACTATCATACTAGGTGAAATTAGTCAGACAGTGGAAGATGAATATCATGTGATATCATATTATATGTGGAATCTAAAAAAGGAATACAAATGAACTTATTTGCAGGACAGAAACAGACTCACAGACTTTGAAAAAGTTATGTTTACCAAAAGGAATAAGTGAGAAGTTGGGAAGGATGGACAGGGGTTTGGGATTGGCATAGGCCCACTGAGGTATATGGAATCATTGACCAAATGTATCTGCTGTATACTACCCAGTATTCTGTGATAATCTATGTGGCAAAAGAATCAGAGAGAATGGATATATGTATATGTATGACTGGGTCACTTTGTTGTAGAGCAGAAATTATCACAGACTTGTAAACTAACTGTATTTCAATAAAAGTTAAAAAAATAAAATGGAATTAAATGAAATAGAGACTAAAAAGACAATAAGAAAGATCGAAGAAAATAAGAGCTAGTTCTTTGACAAGATAAACAAAATTGACAAACTTTTATCTAGACTCACTAAGAAAAAAAGAGTGAAGTCTCTAATAAATAAAACCAGAAAAGAAATAACAATGGGTGCCACAGAAATATAAAGGATTATAAAATAATTTTATGAAGAGCTATATGTCAACAAATTGGACAACCTAGAAAAAATAGACAAATTCTTAGATTCAACAACCTTCCAGTATTGAATTATTAATAGAAAATCTGAATAGGCCAATCATTATTAAAGAGATTGAAACAATAATAACCATCCCACACAAAAAAGTCTAGGACTAGATAGCTTCAAAGGCTAATTCTATCAAACATTCAAAGAATATTTAATACCTAAACTTCTCCAACTATTCTAAAATATTGAAAGTAGGAAACACTTCCTAACTCATTTTGTGAAGCCAACATCACACTTACATAAAAATCAAATACAATACATACACAAAAAATATAGGCCAATATCTCCAATAAATATAGCTACAAAAATGCTTAAAAAAATGTTAGTAAACCAAATAGAATAATACACTAAAAGGATCATACACTAGGAGCAAGTGTGATTTAATTTAGTGATGCAAGGATTGTTCATCATACATAAGTCAATGTGATACATTAAAAAATGAATGAGAGGAGAGAGGACAAGATGGCGGAGGAGTAGGGGGACACGCTCGCCCTCTCCCACAAACACAACAAAAAAAGCACATCTACAGAATAAATGACTCGCACAGAACAGCAACCAATCGATGGCAGAGGAACCTAAACTCCAATAAGGGCAAGAAGTTTGTGACATTACTGGGCAGAACGGGAGAAAACAGGAAAGTGAGAGAAGGTGAATCCGAGCGGGAAGGGCGCTCCCGAAAGGGAACTGAGGAGGAGAAAGGAATCCCACACCCTGGAAAGTCACCTACATGGGGAAAATATCAAACAAACCAGTGGAATCTCCAGATGCAGAGAAGAGTGTAGCAGTAAGTTGGAGTACGGAAAAGCCGATCAAGAACCCAACGGACCATCTGAACTACGGGCACAGTCACCAAAAATTGAGACGCCTGGGTGGGGGCTGGGCACCGAGACCTCGGCTCCAGAGGTTAGTCACCAGGCTGGGGGGGCGGGGCAGGGCAGAAACTGCTTGGGAGGTCTAGAAACCATTTGACGGGCAGAGACTGCCTGGGAGACTAGAAAACAAAGCTGTCTCAGAGGAAGGGAACAATACTCTAGGGGCGGGGAAGTGGAAAGCCGCATCAGAGGGAACCTGGGAGAAGAGCCTGGTCTGTGCCCGCCCGTGCTGGGGAGGGGAGAGAAGAAAGGGTGGGTCCCCATAGAATACCCCCCACGCCACAGCAAGCTTACAGGCCTGCTAGCTAGCTGAAAGATGTGCTTCCCAGTACATCCCCTCCCCCCACCCCCGCCACCCCCTATGCTCTCACCAGACTTGGGGCTGGCTGCCATCCAGGAGGGCTGGCCTCAACAATTGCCTGAAGCCTAACACCGCAGGGCCTGTCCCTGCACAGGCCTGCTTGCCCTTTGGAGGGGCTACACTTCTGCAGAGCAGCACCAAACACCACCAGCCACTGAGAAAAGGCCTGCAGCCCAGAAAAGCTAGAACAAGCTTAGCCAGGCCGTGAATCGATCGACCTAATTCTTAGATGGTTTTTCTGAGTCGGGTTGCCCTGGGGAGGAGCCTCTTGGGTTTCCAACCGGCCCTGCTACCCGCCCAAGCCCCGAGGGGGTGCTCTAGTGGATCAGCTGCATAGGACTGCCAGCTCCAGGCAGGACACCCTGCAGCCCAGAAAAGCTACAACAAGTCTGGCTGAGTCAGGAAAAGATCTCAGACAGTTTTTCTTAGTCAGGCTGCCCTGGGGAGGAGCCTCTTGAGTCTCCAAGGGCCCTGCTACCCGCTCAAGACCCCAAGGGGTGCTGAGACCTAGTGGACCAGCTGCATAGGACTGCCAGCACCAGGCAGGACACCCTGCAGCCCAGAAAAGCTGCAACAAGCCTGGCTGAGTTGGGAAAAGATCTCAGATGGTCTTTCAGAGTTGGGCTGCCCTGGGGAGGAGCCTCTTGGGTTTCCAACGGCACTGCTACCCGCACAAGCCCCCAGGGGGTGCCACACTCCCTCGGAATAGCTGCTCAGCACCACCAGCCCCCTGGAGGACCCCCTGCAGCCCAGAAAAGCTGCAACAAGCTTGGCCAGACTGTGAAAAGATCCGCCTACATTCGCAGGCTGTCCTTCCGAGGTGGGCTGCCCTAGGGAAAAGCCTCTTAGGTTCTCAGAGACCCAGATAGCTGCTCCAGCCCCCAGGGGGTGCTGCACTCCTGAGGAACAGCTGCCCAACACCACCAACCCCTACAAGAACCCCAGGCCTAAAAACACCAGAGCAAGTTCTGCATGACCAAGTGAAATCTGCTACCATCGTGGTGTGGACCTCCCAGTCCTGTCTGCCCTCAGGAAGTCCTCCTTTGCTTCAAAGAAACACTGTTAGCCCCATCAACACTCCAGAAAAGCCACACTGCCTCAAAAAAGATTGACCAACAATGCCAGCCCTCAGGAAATATTCCACGGCAGTGACAAGGCAAACACTGCCCGATATCGGAGAGTACAACTCCCTCAGGAGAAAGAAGACAACAAGCAAGATGAAGAAGCTGAGAAACCACCCCCAGTCAAACCAACAGGAGAACTCACCTAAAACAGTCAACAATGAAACAGATCTCTGCAGTCAGACAGACCTGGAGTTCAAAAGAGAAATACTGAAAATACTGAAGGAATTAAGAGAAGATAGGAACAGTAATGCAGATACCCTCAGAAAGGAGCTAGAAAATATAAGGAGGAGCCAAGAAAAACTAGAACATTCATTTGCAGAGATGCAAACTGAACTAAGGGCAGTAAAAACCAGAATGAATAATGCAGAAGAACGAATCAGTGATATGGAAGATAGAATAATGGAAATCACTCAATCCAGTCAACAGACAGAAAACCGAATCAAAAAACTGGAAAGCAATGTAAGAGACCTATGGGATAATATAAAGCGGGCCAATCTACGCATAATAGGAATTCCAGAAGGAGTAGAAAAAGATGAGGGAATGGAAAATATATTTGAAGAAATTATCGCTGGAAACTTCCCAAATCTAAAGGATACTGGATTCAAGACACAAGAAGCACAGAGGGCCCCAAACAAACTGAACCCAAACAGACCCACACCAAGACACATCATAATAAAAATGGCAAACGTTAGTGATAAAGAGAGGATCCTCAAGGCAGCAAGAGAAAAACAGAATGTTACCTACAAGGGAACCCCCATAAGAATATCAGCTGATTTCTCTACAGAAACACTACAGGCCAGGAGGGAATGGCAAGAGATATTTAAAGTGCTCAAAGGAAAAAATATGCAACCTAGAATACTCTATCCAGCAAGAATATCATTTAAAATAGAAGGGGAAATAAAAATTTTTCCCAACAAACAAAAACTTAAAGAATACAGCAACACAAAACCCAGGTTCAAGGAAATATTGAAAGGGCTTCTCTAAACCAAAAAGAAAGGCAGGAAAGGGAAGAAAAAAGAAAATTAAAAAAAAAGAAGAAGAAGAAGAGGAAGAACTAGGACTGAGGAAACCACAATCAGAGAGCAGTCACTCAAATAAGCCAGCATACAGATTTAATCATGAACATGCTTCAAACAAAATAAAATTAAAAAGAAAAAATAAAAAAGAGTCATCAAAACCATAAAATGTGGGCAAGGGATGTCAGGATGTAAATAACCCTTTTTGTTTGTATGTATGTTTCTCTTCTTAATTTTAATATAGTAATGAAGTGTTTGAACTTACAGGACCATCAGGCTAAAACACACAATTATGGGAAGGGGTTAGCATACTTAAAAAACAGGGCAACCACAAGCCAAAACCAAATATTGCATTTGCAAAAAATGAAAAAATAATACACTCAAGCAGATAATAACAGGAGACCATGCACCCAAAAAAAAAAAACAAAAAAAGGGAAAAAAAAAGAAAGGAACAATGGAGAACCATAGAATCAACTGGAACACGAGGTTCAAATGGCAATAAATAATCATCTATCAATTATCACCTTAAATGTCAATGGACTGAATGCCCCAATCAAATGACACAGAGTGGCTGAGTGGATAAAAAGGCAAAAACCTTCAATATGCTGCCTACAAGAAACTCATCTTAGGACAAAAGATACATATAGATTGAAAGGGAAAGGGTGGGGAAAAATATTTCACGCCAATAGACATGACAGAAAAGCAGGAGTCGCAACGCTCATATCAGACAAAATAGACTTTAAAACAAAAGACATAAAGAAAGACAAAGAAGGACACTACTTAGCGATTAAGGGATCCATCCAAGGAGAGGATGTTACTATCGTCAACTTATATGCCCCAAATACAGGAGCACCCAGATACATACAAGAAATATTAACAGACATAAAGGGAGAAATTGATGAGAATACAATCATAGTAGGAGACCTTAATATCCCACTCACATCAATGGACAGATCCTCTAGACAGAAAACCAATAAAGCAACCGAGATCCTAAAGGAAACAATAGAAAAGTTAGACTTAATTGATATCTTCAGGACACTACATCCAAAAAAAGCAGAATACACATTCTTCTCATGCTCATGGAACATTCTCAAGAATCGACCACATATTGGGACACAAAGCGAATCTCCATAAATTTAGGAGCATAGAAATTATCTCAAGTATCTTCTCTGACCACAATGCCATGAAATTAGAAATCAACCATGGGAAAAGCAGAGAGAAAAAACCTACTCCATGGAGACTAAACAACATGCTACTAAAAAAAAAAAAATGGGTCAATGAGGAAATCAAGATGGAAACAAAAAAATACCTTGAAACAAATGATAATGAAGACACAACCTCTCCAAATCTATGGGATGCTGCGAAAGCAGTGCTCAGAGGGAAATTTATAGCAATCCAGGCCTTTCTCAAAAAAGAAGAAAGATCCCAAATGGACAACTTAACCCTCCACCTAAACGAATTAGAAAAAGAAGAACAAAAAAGTCCTAAAGTCAGCAGAAGGAAGGACATTATAAAGATCAAAGAAGAAATCAATAAAATAGAGACTCACAAAACAATAGAGAAAATTAATAAAACCAAGAGCTGGTTCTTTGAAAAGGTGAACAAAATTGACAACCCCCTGGCCAGACTCACTAAAAAGAGGAGAGAAAGAACCCAAATAACCAAAATTAGAAATGAAAAAGGAGAAATCACAACGGATACAGCAGAAATACAAAAACCCATAAGAGAATACTATGAACAACTCTACGGCAACAAGTTTGACAATCTGGAAGAAATGGACAATTTTCTAGAATCTTACAGCCTGCCAAAACTGAATCAAGCAGAAACAGACCAACTGAACAGACCGATCACTAGAAATGAAATTGAAGAGGTCATAAAATCACTCCCTACAAATAAAAGTCCAGGACCAGATGGCTTCACAGGTGAATTTTATCAAACATATAAAGAGGAATTGGTGCCCGTCCTCCTTAAACTCTTTCAAGAGGTTGAAGAAGAAGGAATACTCCCAAAGACATTCTATGAGGCCACCATCACCCTCATTCCAAAACCAGACAGAGATACCACCAAAAAAGAAAACTATCGCCCAATATCATTGATGAATATAGACGCAAAAATTCTCAACAAAATCTTAGCCAACTGAATCCAACAACATACCAAGAAAATTATACACCATGACCAGGTTGGGTTCATCCCAGGTTCACAAGGATGGTTCAACATACGCAAATCAATCAGCATCATACACCACATTACCAAAAGAAAAGTCAGAACCACACGATCATCTCAATAGATGCAGAAAAAGCATTTGACAAAGTTCAACATCCATTCATGATCAAGACCCTCGCCAAAGTGGGTATAGAGGGAACATTCCTGAATATCATCAAAGCCATTTATGATAAACCCACAGCAAATATAACCCTCAATGGGGAAAAACTGACAGCCTTCTCACTCAAATCTGGAACAAGACAGGGATGCCCACTCTCACCACTGCTCTTCAACATCGTTTTGGAAGTCTTAGCCACAGCAATTAGACAAACAAAAGAAATCAAAGGCATCCATATAGGAAGAGAAGAGATCAAACCATCACTGTATGCAGATGACATGATACTATACCTAGAAAACCCTAAGGACTCAACCCCAAAACTCCTTGAACTGATTAATAACTTCAGCAAAGTGGCAGGATATAAGATTAACATTCAGAAGTCAGTTGCATTTCTGTATACCAGCAATGAAACATTAGAAAAGGAATACAAAAATACGATACCTTTGAAAATTGCACCTCACAAAATCAAATACCTCGGAATACACCTGACCAAGGAGGTAAAGGACCTATATGCCGAGAACTATAAAACTTTCCTCAAAGAAATCAAAGAAGATGTAAAGAAATGGAAAGATATTCCATGTTCCCGGATTGGGAAAATCAATATTGTGAAAATGGCCGTCCTACCCAAAGCAATCTACAGATTCAATGCAATCCCTATCAAATCACCCATGACATTTTTCACTGAAGTAGAACAAACAATCCAAACATTTATATGGAACAACAAAAGACCCAGAATCGCCAAGGCAATCCGGAGAAACAAAAACCAAGCAGGAGGCATCACTCTCCCAGACTTCAAGAAATACTACAAAGCCACAGTCATCAAAACACTGTGCTACTGGTACCAAAACAGACAGACAGACCAATGGAACAGAAGAGAGAACCCGGAAATAAACCCTGACACCTATGGTCAATTAATCTTTGACAAGGGAGGCAAGAACATAAAATGGGAAAAGGAAAGTCTATTCAGCAAGCATTGCTGGGAAACCTGGACAGCTGCATGCAAAGCAATGAAACTAGAACACACCCTCACACCATGCACCAAAGGAAACTCCAAATGGCTGAAAGACTTAAATATACGACAGGACACCATCAAACTCCTAGAAGAAAACATAGGCAAAACACTCTCTGACATCAACATCATGAATATTTTCTCAGGTCAGTCTCCCAAAGCAATAGAAATTAGAGCAAAAATGAACCCATGGGACCTCATCAAACTGAAAAGCTTTTGCACAGCAAAGGAAACCCAAAAGGAAACAAAAAGACAACTTCCAGAATGGGAGAAAATCATTTCAAATGATGCAACCGACAAGGGCTTAATCTCTAGAATATATAAACAACTTATACAACCCAACAGCCAAAAAACCAATCAATCAATGGAAAAGTGGGCAAAAGACCTGAATAGACTGTTCTCCAAGGAAGATATACAGATGGCCAGCAAACATATGAAAAAATGCTCAACATCGCTGACTATAAGAGAAATGCAAATCAAAACTACCATGAGATACCACCTCACACCAGTCAGAATGGCCATCATTCATAAATCCACAAATAACAAGTGCTGGAGGGGCTGTGGAGAAAAGGGAACCCTCCTGCACTGCTGGTGGGAATGTCAACTGGTACAGCCACTATGGAGAACAGTTTGGAGATACCTTAGAAATCTATACATTGGACTTCCATATGACCCTGCAATCCCACTCTTAGGCATCTATCCGGACAAAACTCTACTTAAAAGAGACACGTGCACCTGCATGTTCATTGCAGCACTATTCACAATAGCCAGGACATGGAAACAACCCAAATGTCCATCGACAGATGATTGGATTCGGAAGAGGTGGTATATATACACAATGGAATACTACTCAGCCATAAAAAAGAATGCCATAATGCCATTTGCAGCAACATGGATGGAACTAGAGAATCTCATCCTGAGTGAAATGAGCCAGAAAGACAAAGACAAGTACCATATGATATCACTTACAACTGGAATCTAATACCCAGCACAAATGAACATCTCCACAGAAAAGAAAATCATGGACTTGGAGAAGAGACTTGTGGCTGCCTGATGGGAGGGGGAGGGAGTGGGAGGGATCGGGAGCTTGGGCTTATCAGACACAACTTAGAATAGATTTACAAGGAGATCCTGCTGAATAGCATTGAGAACTTTGTCTAGATACTCATGTTGCAACAGAAGAAAGGGTGGGGGAAAAAATGTAATTGTAATGTATACATCTAAGGATAACCTGACCCCCTTGCTGTACAGTGGGACAATTTTAAAAATTATAAAATAAATAAATTAAATGCACCTGATAACCCAAGTTCTCTGATGGAGATGTGTACATTGGGTTAATATTTTTTTCATTCCTGCCAACATAACATCTATTCTGCAGCTCATGGATAAAGGAGTAATTTCAAGTTTATTATTTAAGATATATATTTCATAAGGCTATGAGTTCTATAGTGATTCCTCAGATGGATCTGGGAAAGTGAATTGACAACCTTCTCCAACTTCAATTCTAGATCCTGTGAAGAACACATGTGAACATCATGTGAAGATGTAAAAATATCAACATAGCAGAGGTTTGGAAGAAATTGCTTCCAACCCTGAAAAGATGGAATTTAAGGGGTTCAAGATTTCAGTGGAGGAAGTAACTGCACATGTGGTGTGATAAAGAACTTGTATTAGAGGTGTAACCAGAAGACATGACCTAACTGCTGTGATTCATGATTAATGGATGAAGAACTACTTCTTTTTAATAATCAAAGAAAGTGATTTCTTGAGATTGAATCTACTCCTTGTAGAGATGCTGTGGAAATTGCTGAAATGAATACAAAAGATTTTAAATATTGCATAAATATAGTTGATGAAGCAGCAGGAATTGAGAGTATTGACTCTCATTTTGAGTTTCTACTCTGGGTAAAATTCTATCAAACAGCATTGTATGGTACAGAGAAATGTCATGAAAGCAAGGAAGAGTCATTCAAAGCAGAAAACTAAATTGTCTTATTTTAAGAAATTGTCACACTCCAACCTTCAGCAACCACTATTAGATCAGTCAGCAGCCAATCAAAATTGAAGCAAGTCTCCACCATCAAAAAGATTATATGAGTCACTGAAGGTTCATATGATGGTTAGCATTTTTAGACATATTTTTATTAAGGTAGGTATACTGTTTTCTTAAGACATAATATTATTTCACACCTAATAGACTACAATGAAGTAAATTATAACATTTTTGCTAATCTTTTTTTTCTTAGCATTTCTTGTGGCTGAAAGGCCACAACCAAGGTATTGGCAGGAACAGTTTTACTCTGAGACCTCTCTCCTCACCTTTTTAATGGCTGTCTTCTCTCTGTCTTCAGAGTTAACTGTGCAGTGATATGCCTGTGCCTTATATCTCCTCTTCTAAGGACACCAATCGTATTAAATTAGGACCTGCCCATATGACTTTCTTCTACCTTAATTTACAAAAATTTACAAAAATTTACAAAAATTTATTTTTGTCGAAGTGTATTGTTTTATAACATTATATATATTTCTCCTGCACGTGCTATTTTCTACTTCTGTCTGCATTAGAGCATGCTCACCGCCAAAATTTAGTTTCCATCCATCAGCATAGCATTAATCCTCTTTACCATTTTGCACTCCCTCCCCATTCCACCCCCTCTCCTCTGGTAACCACAACTCAGTATTCAGTATCTACATGTTTTATTTTTTGGCTTAGTTGGCTCCTTTGATTGTTTGCTTGTTATATTTCACATATTTTTTATTCATTTTTTATTTTTTATTTTTTTACCTTTAGTACTCTGTTTTATACCGTTTTTTTGCCTTTTTTTAAAAATTGTCCCACTGTACAGCAAGGGGGTCAGGTTATCCTTAGATGTATACATTACAATTACATTTTTTCCCCCACCCTTTCTTCTGTTGCAACATGAGTATCTAGACAAAGTTCTCAATGCTATTCAGCAGGATCTCCTTGTAAATCTATTCTAAGTTGTGTCTGATAAGCCCAAGCTCCCGATCCCTCCCACTCCCTCCCACTCCCATCAGGCAGCCACAAGTCTCTTCTCCAAGTCCATGATTTTCTTTTCTGTGGAGATGTTCATTTGTGCTGGGTATTAGATTCCAGTTGTAAGTGATATCATATGGTACTTGTCTTTGTCTTTCTGGCTCATTTCACTCAGGATGAGATTCTCTAGTTCCATCCATGTTGCTGCAAATGGCATTATGGCATTCTTTTTTATGGCTGAGTAGTATTCCATTGTGTATATATACCACCTCTTCCGAATCCAATCATCTGTCGATGGACATTTAGGTTGTTTCCATGTCCTGGCTATTGTGAATAGTGCTGCAATGAACATGCAGGTGCACGTGTCTCTTTTAAGTAGAGTTTTGTCCGGATAGATGCCTAAGAGTGGGATTGCAGGGTCATATGGAAGTCCAATGTATAGATTTCTAAGGTATCTCCAAACTGTTCTCCATAGTGGCTGTACCAGTTTACATTCCCACCAGCAGTGCAGGAGGGTTCCCTTTTCTCCACAGCCCCTCCAGCACTTGTTATTTGTGGATTTATGAATGATGGCCATTCTGACTGGTGTGAGGTGGTATCTCATGGTAGTTTTGATTTGCATTTCTCTTATAGTCAGCGATGTTGAGCATTTTTTCATATGTTTGCTGGCCATCTGTATATCTTCCTTGGAGAACAGTCTATTCAGGTCTTTTGCCCACTTTTCCATTGATTGATTGGTTTTTTGGCTGTTGGGTTGTATAAGTTGTTTATATATTCTAGAGATTAAGCCCTTGTCGGTTGCATCATTTGAAATGATTTTCTCCCATTCTGGAAGTTGTCTTTTTGTTTCCTTTTGGGTTTCCTTTGCTGTGCAAAAGCTTTTCAGTTTGATGAGGTCCCATGGGTTCATTTTTGCTCTAATTTCTATTGCTTTGGGAGACTGACCTGAGAAAATATTCATGATGTTGATGTCAGAGAGTGTTTTGCCTATGTTTTCTTCTAGGAGTTTGATGGTGTCCTGTCGTATATTTAAGTCTTTCAGCCATTTGGAGTTTCCTTTGGTGTGTGTGAGGGTGTGTTCTAGTTTCATTGCTTTGCATGCAGCTGTCCAGGTTTCCCAGCAATGCTTGCTGAATAGACTTTCCTTTTCCCATTTTATGTTCTTGCCTCCCTTGTCAAAGATTAATTGACCATAGGTGTCAGGGTTTATTTCTGGGTTCTCTCTTCTGTTCCATTGGTCTGTCTGTCTGTTTTGGTACCAGTAGCACAGTGTTTTGATGACTGTGGCTTTGTAGTATTTCTTGAAGTCTGGGAGAGTGATGCCTCCTGCTTGGTTTTTGTTTCTCCGGATTGCCTTGGCGATTCTGGGTCTTTTGTTGTTCCATATAAATGTTTGGATTGTTTGTTCTACTTCAGTGAAAAATGTCATGGGTGATTTGATAGGGATTGCATTGAATCTGTAGATTGCTTTGGGTAGTATGGCCATTTTTACAATATTGATTTTTCCAATCCAGGAACATGGAATATCTTTCCATTTCTGTACATCTTCTTTGATTTCTTTGATGAAGGTTTTATAGTTCTCGGCATATAGGTCCTTTACCTCCTTGGTCAGGTGTATTCCGAGGTATTTGATTTTGTGAGGTGCAATTTTCAAAGGTATCGTATTTTTGTATTCCTTTTCTAATGTTTCATTGCTGGTATACAGAAATGCAACTGACTTCTGAATGTTAATCTTATATCCTGCCACTTTGCTGAAGTTATTAATCAGTTCAAGGAGTTTTGGGGTTGAGTCCTTAGGGTTTTCTAGGTATAGTATCATGTCATCTGCATACAGTGACAGTTTGATCTCTTCTCTTCTTATATGGATGCCTTTGATTTCTTTTGTTTGTCTAATTGCTGTGGCTAGGACTTCCAAAACTATGTTGAAGAGCAGTGGTGAGAGTGGGCATCCCTGTCTTGTTCCAGATTTGAGTGAGAAGGCTTTCCGTTTTTCCCCATTGAGGATTATATTTGCTGTGGGTTTATCATAAATGGCTTTGATTATGTTCGGGAATGTTCCCTCTATACCCACTTTGGCGAGGGTCTTGATCATGAATGGATGTTGAACTTTGTCAAATGCTTTTTCTGCGTCTATTGAGATGATCATATGATTTTTGACTTTTTTCTTTTGTCAATGTGGTGTATGATGCTGATTGATTTGCGTATGTTGAACCATCCTTGTGAACCTGGGATGAACCCAACCTGGTCATGGTGTATAATTCTTTTGATATGTTGTTGGATTCGGTTGGCTAAGATTTTGTTGAGAATTTTTGCATCTATACTCATCAATGATATTGGGCGATAGTTTTCTTTTTTGGTGGTATCTCTGTCTCGTTTTGGAATGAGGGTGATGGTGGCCTCATAGAATGTCTTTGGGAGTATTCCTTCTTCTTCAACCTTTTGAAAGAGTTTAAGGAGGATGGGCACCAATTCCTCTTTATATGTTTGATAAAATTCACCTGTGAAGCCATCTGGTCCTGGACTTTTATTTGTAGGGAGTGATTTTATGACCTCTTCAATTTCATTTCTAGTGATCGGTCTGTTCAGTTGGTCTATTTCTGCTTGATTCAGTTTTGGCAGGCTGTAAGATTCTAGAAAATTGTCCATTTCTTCCAGATTGTCAAACTTGTTGCCGTAGAGTTGTTCATAGTATTCTCTTATGGGTTTTTGTATTTCTGCTGTATCCATTGTGATTTCTCCTTTTTCATTTCTAATTTTGGTGATTTGGGTTCTTTCTCTCCTCTTTTTAGTGAGTCTGGCCAGGGGTTTGTCAATTTTGTTCACCTTTTCAAAGAACCAGCTCTTGGTTTTATTAATTTTCTCTATTGTTTTGTGAGTCTCTATTTTATTGATTTCTTCTTTGATCTTTATAATGTCCTTCCTTCTGCTGACTTTAGGACTTTTTTGTTCTTCTTTTTCTAATTCGTTTAGGTGGAGGGTTAAGTTGTCCATTTGGGATCTTTCTTCTTTTTTGAGAAAGGCCTGGATTGCTATAAATTTCCCTCTGAGCACTGCTTTCGCAGCATCCCATAGATTTGGAGAGGTTGTGTCTTCATTATCATTTGTTTCAAGGTATTTTTTTGTTTCCATCTTGATTTCCTCATTGACCCATTTTTTTTTTTTTAGTAGCATGTTGTTTAGTCTCCATGGAGTAGGTTTTTTCTCTCTGCTTTTCCCATGGTTGATTTCTAATTTCATGGCATTGTGGTCAGAGAAGATACTTGAGATAATTTCTATGCTCCTAAATTTATGGAGATTCGCTTTGTGTCCCAATATGTGGTCGATTCTTGAGAATGTTCCATGAGCATGAGAAGAATGTGTATTCTGCTTTTTTTGGATGTAGTGTCCTGAAGATATCAATTAAGTCTAACTTTTCTATTGTTTCCTTTAGGATCTCGGTTGCTTTATTGGTTTTCTGTCTAGAGGATCTGTCCATTGATGTGAGTGGGATATTAAGGTCTCCTACTATGATTGTATTCTCATCAATTTCTCCCTTTATGTCTGTTAATATTTCTTGTATGTATCTGGGTGCTCCTGTATTTGGGGCATATAAGTTGACGATAGTAACATCCTCTCCTTGGATGGATCCCTTAATCGCTAAGTAGTGTCCTTCTTTGTCTTTCTTTATGTCTTTTGTTTTAAAGTCTATTTTGTCTGATATGAGCGTTGCGACTCCTGCTTTTCTGTCATGTCTATTGGCGTGAAATATTTTTCCCCACCCTTTCCCTTTCAATCTATATGTATCTTTTGTCCTAAGATGAGTTTCTTGTAGGCAGCATATTGAAGGTTTTTGCCTTTTTATCCACTCAGCCACTCTGTGTCATTTGATTGGGGCATTCAGTCCATTGACATTTAAGGTGATAATTGATAGATGATTATTTATTGCCATTTGAACCTCGTGTTCCAGTTGATTCTATGGTTCTCCATTGTTCCTTTCTTTTTTTTTCCCTTTTTTTGTTTTTTTTTTTTTGGGTGCATGGTCTCCTGTTATTATCTGCTTGAGTGTATTATTTTTTCATTTTTTGCAAATGCAATATTTGGTTTTGGCTTGTGGTTGCCCTGTTTTTTAAGTATGCTAACCCCTTCCCATAATTGTGTGTTTTAGCCTGATGGTCCTGTAAGTTCAAACACTTCATTACTATATTAAAATTAAGAAGAGAAACATACATACAAACAAAAAGGGTTATTTACATCCTGACATCCCTTGCCCACATTTTATGGTTTTGATGACTCTTTTTTATTTTTTCTTTTTAATTTTATTTTGTTTGAAGCATGTTCATGATTAAATCTGTATGCTGGCTTATTTGAGTGACTGCTCTCTGATTGTGGTTTCCTCAGTCCTAGTTCTTCCTCTTCTTCTTCTTCTTTTTTTTAATTTTCTTTTTTCTTCCCTTTCCTTCCTTTCTTTTTGGTTTAGAGAAGCCCTTTCAATATTTCCTTGAACCTGGGTTTTGTGTTGCTGTATTCTTTAAGTTTTTGTTTGTTGGGAAAAATTTTTATTTCCCCTTCTATTTTAAATGATATTCTTGCTGGATAGAGTATTCTAGGTTGCATATTTTTTCCTTTGAGCACTTTAAATATCTCTTGCCATTCCCTCCTGGCCTGTAGTGTTTCTGTAGAGAAATCAGCTGATATTCTTATGGGGGTTCCCTTGTAGGTAACATTCTGTTTTTCTCTTGCTGCCTTGAGGATCCTCTCTTTATCACTAACGTTTGCCATTTTTATTATGATGTGTCTTGGTGTGGGTCTGTTTGGGTTCAGTTTGTTTGGGGCCCTCTGTGCTTCTTGTGTCTTGAATCCAGTATCCTTTAGATTTGGGAAGTTTCCAGCGATAATTTCTTCAAATATATTTTCCATTCCCTCATCTTTTTCTACTCCTTCTGGAATTCCTATTGTGCGTAGATTGGCCCGCTTTATATTATCCCATAGGTCTCTTACATTGCTTTCCAGTTTTTTGATTCGGTTTTCTGTCTGTTGACTGGATTGAGTGATTTCCATTATTCTATCTTCCATATCACTGATTCGTTCTTCTGCATTATTCATTCTGGTTTTTACTGCCCTTAGTTCAGTTTGCATCTCTGCAAAGGAATGTTCTAGTTTTTCTTGGCTCCTCCTTATATTTTCTAGCTCCTTTCTGAGGGTATCTGCATTACTGTTCCTATCTTCTCTTAATTCCTTCAGTATTTTCAGTATTTCTCTTTTGAACTCCAGGTCTGTCTGACTGCAGAGATCTGTTTCATTGTTGACTGTTTTAGGTGAGTTCTCCTGTTGGTTTGACTGGGGGTGGTTTCTCAGCTTTTTCATCTTGCTTGTTGTCTTCTTTCTCCTGAGGGAGTTGTACTCTCCGATATCGGGCAGTGTTTGCCTTGTCACTGCCGTGGAATATTTCCTGAGGGCTGGCATTGTTGGTCAATCTTTTTTGAGGCAGTGTGGCTTTTCTGGAGTGTTGATGGGGCTAACAGTGTTTCTTTGAAGCAAAGGAGGACTTCCTGAGGGCAGACAGGACTGGGAGGTCCACACCACGATGGTAGCAGATTTCACTTGGTCATGCAGAACTTGCTCTGGTGTTTTTAGGCCTGGGGTTCTTGTAGGGGTTGGTGGTGTTGGGCAGCTGTTCCTCAGGAGTGCAGCACCCCCTGGGGGCTGGAGCAGCTATCTGGGTCGCTGAGAACCTAAGAGGCTTTTCCCTATGGTAGCCCAACTCAGGTGGATGGCCTGAGAACGTAGGCGGATCTTTTCACAGTCTGGCCAAGCTTGTTGCAGCTTTTCTGGGCTGCAGGGGGTCCTCCAGGGGGCTGGTGTTGCTGAGCCGCTGTTACACGTGTGTGGGGCACCCCCTGGGGGCTTGTGCAGGTAGCAGGGCCGGTTGGAAACCCAAGAGTCTCCTCCCCAGGGCAGCCTGACTCAGAAAAACCATCTAAGAATTAGGCAGATCTATTCACAGCCTGGCTAGTCTTGTTCTAGCTTTTCTGGGCTGCAGGCCTTTTCTCAGTGACTGGTGGTGTTTGGTGCTGCTCTGCAGAAGTGTAGCACCTCCAAAGGGCAAGCAGGCCTGTGCAGGGACAGCCCCTGTGGTGGTAGGCTTCAGGCAATTGTTGAGGCCAGCCCTCCTGGATGGCAGGGAGCCCCAGGTTCGGCAAGAGCGTAGGGGGTGTTGGGGGTCGGGGGAGGGGATGCACTGGGTAGCACAGCTTTCAGCTAGCTAGCCGACCTGTAAGCTTGCTGTGGCATGGGGGCTATTCTATGGTGACCCATACTTTCTTCTCTCCCCTCCCCAGCATGGGCGGGCATAGACCAGGCTCTTCTCCTAGGTTCCCTCTGATGGGGCCTTCCACTTCCCCACCCCTAGAGTATTGTTCCCTTCCTCTGAGACAGCTTTGTTTTCTAGTCTCCCAGGCAGTCTCTGCCCCGTCAAATGGTTTCTAGACCTCCCAAGCAGTTTTTGCTCCACCCTGCCCCCTCAACCCATTCTCTGGGACTAACCTCTGGAGCCGAGGTCTCAGTGCCCAGCTCCCATCCAGGTGTCCCCCATCTCTTTCCCAGGGACTAACCTTCGGAGGCGAGGTCTCGGTGCCCAGCCCCCACCCAGGTGTCTCAATTTTTGGTGACTGTGCCCGTAGTTCAGATGGTCCTTTCGGTTCTTGATCGGCTTTTCCATACTCCAACTTACTGCTACACTCTTCTCTGCATCTGGAGATTCCTCTGGTTCGTTTGATCTTTCCCCCATGTAGGTGACTTTCCAGGGTGCGGGATCTCTTTCTCCTCCGCAGTTCCCTTTCAGGAGTGCCCGTCCCACTTGGATTCACCTTCTCTCACTCTCCTCTTTTCTCCCGTTCTTGCCATTATTGGAGTTTAGGTTCCTCTGCCAGTGATTGGTTGCTGTTCTGTACGAGTCATTTATTCTGTAGATGTGCTTTTTTTGTTGTGTTAGTGGGAGAGGGCGAGCGTGTCCCCCTATTCCTCCGCCATCTTGACCTCTCTCACCAGGTGCATTTTAATAAACAGTAATATTCTGAAAGGAATCTTTTTTTCTGGGAAGTAGGTCTAAAAGGTAGGCTTAAAATGTTTAGTAAACCATGTTAATAGATGTGCTGTAATCTAGGCTTTTTTCTTCCTTTTATAGAGATCAGGCAGAGGATATTTAGAGTAATTCTTAAGGAGTATTAAGAGTTTAAGAATGGCAAATGAGCATTGGCTTCAATTTCAAGACCCTGTCTGAATTGTCTCTTGACAAGAGATTCAGCCTGTCTTTTGAATCTTTGAAGACAGACATTGACTACTACTCTCTAGCTATGAAATTACTCAATGCCATCTTCTTCCAATATAAAACTGTTTTGTCTACTTTGGAAGTCTGATGTTTACTATAGCCAACTTCATTCATTATTTTAGCTATAGCTTCTGGATAACTTGCTGTGGCTTCTACATCAGCATTTGTTGGTTCACTGTGCACTTTTTTCTTCTAGTTTTATTGATATATAGTCTACACAGCACTGTATAAATTTAGGGTGGGCAGAATAATAATTTAACTTAGGCACATTGTGAAATGATTATCACAGTAAGTTTAGTAAACATTCAGCATCTCAAAGAGATACAGAATTAAATAGAAATAATTTTCCTTGTGATTAGGAGTCTTCGGATTTACTTTCTTGACAACTTTATATATAACACACAACAGAGGTAATTACCTTTATGATGTTGTACATTACATTCCTAGTATGTATTTATTTTATAACTGGAAGCTTATACATTTTTGTTGCCTTCATCTAACTACTCTTTCCCCCACCCTGCACACCTGGTAACCTCAAATCTGATATCTTTCTTCTGAGTGTGTTTATGTGTTTTAGAAGTATAATTGACCTATAACACTATGATAGTTCCTGTTATACTGCATAGTGATTTTTTATTTTTATCCATTTTAAAATGATCACTACAGTAAACCTACTTACATGTCACTATAGAGATAGTACACAGTCAGTGACTATATTCCCCACACTGTTCATTTCATAGCTATGACTCATTTATTTGGCCACTAGATGTTTGCACCTCTTAATCTCCCATATCCATTTCGCTCATCCACCCACCTTCCTTCCTTATGGTAACCACCTGTTCTATGAGTCTGTTTCTATTTTATGTTTGTTCACTTGTTTTGTTATTTATATTGCACATACAAGTGAAAACATATGGTATTGTCTTTTCATCTGACTTATTTAACTTAGCATAATACCATCTATGTCCATGCTGTTGTAACTGAGCAGGATCCAATGGGGTCTTCCCAGGACAGATCCCCCATGCCATTCACTTGCTTCTTGTTTATAGAAAAACTTTAGCCTCCTAAGCCTTCTTTGAGTTTCAAAGAACAAATTTAGTCAAAGAATTGAGAAAATGCAGAAATACAATAAAGAACTATCCAAGAAAAAAAAAATAATAGTTTAGCCATAAGACAAAGTCAAGGAGTTTTAGTTGCTCCTCAAGGGCTATAGATAATACTATGAGCACTATCCTTGAGCTGTTTTGCAGATACTGAAACTCCAACTAGATGAAGACATTAGCTGCATGCTGACCATAAGCATGTAGACCCCAGATCTGTTTGAACCAGAAGATTGATGATTACCTCACCACTTCTAATTACCTCACCACCAACCAATAAGCAGAATGTCCACAAGCTTATCAGATACCCAGGGACGCTGTTCCTTACCCCATCTTTTAAAACTTTTCCCTGAAATCTATCAGGGATTTTAGGTCTTTTTGGTCATTAACTTCCCATACTCCTTTCTTGGCCCCCAAATAAACCCTGTACATTCCTCAGCACAACCCAGTGTCAGTAGGTTGACTTTACTACTTGTGGGCAAGTGGACTCACGTTTGGTGTGACAACACTGTTGTAAATGGAAAGATTTCTTAAACTTTTTTTGATAGCTGGGGGGCCTGTGGCAAGCTTGGGCCAGCCAAAATCTGGCAGTTGGGGTAGATGCCAGCCACAATCAAACCCACTGACTGATTACTGCTCGGCTGTAAGGGGCTCTTGCCCATCAGTCTCCCAAATAGTTTGAGGCCCCAGAGTCCAGGAGTCCATCTGCTTCATCAATAATGAAACTGCTGAGACCCCATTTCCCAACCAGGGCAGCCTTGGTGCTAATGAAGCAAGAGGGAAGGGGTATTCCGGAATCTGGCCTGGCTTTCCTGTCTCACACATCTGTTTTAGTCTTCCTACTCCCTGCCAGTCCCATACCCAATTCCAGGATTTCATTGTTTTTTATGGTTGAGGATTATTCCGTTTTACATGTATACCACGTCTTAATTTTTGACTTAATCAGTGATCCACTGCTTGTTTAGTGTCCACGTGTTTGTGTTTTTTTGCAGTTTTTTCCTTGTCATTGATTTCTAGTCTTATAGTATTGTGGTCAGAAAAGATGCTTAATATGATTTCAATTTTAAGTTTACTGAGGCTTGATTTGTGGCCCACAATGTGATCTATCCAGAGAATGTTCCCTGTGTGCTTGAGAAAAATGTGTATTCTGCTGTTTTGGGGTGGAATATTCTATAAATATTTATTTAAGTCCATTTTCTCTAATGCACCAATTAAGACCTGAGTTTCCTTACTGATTTTCTGTCTGGGTGATATGTCCATTGCTGTAAGTGGGGTGTTAAAGCCCCCAACTATTATTGTGTTATTGTCAATTTATCCTTTTAAGGTTGCTAACAGTTACCTTATACATTGAGGTGCTTCTGTGTTCAGTGCATATATATTTACAATTTTTATATCTTCTTTTTGGCTTGATCCTTTGATCATTATGTAATGTCTTTCTTGGTCTCTTGTAACATTCTTCATGTAAAGTGTATTTTGTCTGATAAGAGTATTGCTACTCTAGCTCTCTTCTCATCTCTGTTCACATTGACTATCTTCTTCAATCCTCACACTTTGTTTGCATGTACCCCTAGATCTGAAGTAGATCTCTTGTAGACAGCATATATATGGGTTTTGTTTTGTATCCATTCAGCAAGTCCTTTGCTTGGAACATTTAGTCCACTGACATTTAAGGTGTGCTCTTATTGCCATTTTGCTAATTGTTTTGGATTTGTTTTTGTATGTCTTTTTTTCATCTTTTGTTGCTTGATGACTATCTTTGATCTTGTGTTTGGATTGCTTTTTCTTAATTGTGTGTGTTTCAATTGTAGATTTTTGGTTTGTGGTTACCATGAGGTTTTAATACAGGAGGATACATATATACGAGATTGTTTTAAGTTGATGGATTCTTAATTGTGAAATGCATTTCCAGTATCCTATATTTGTACCCTCCTTTTCTCACGATTTCTGGTTTTGGTATCATATTTGTGTGTGGGCGATTTCCTAACTTTACTATATGTTTGCCTTCACTGATGAGGCTTCTCATTTGTAATTTACTTGCCTCTGGCTGTGGCCTTTTCTTATCCGTCTAGAGAAAGTACCCTTAGTATTTGTCATAAAGCTGGTTTGCTGGTACTGAATTCTCTTAGCTTTTGCTTGTCTGTAAAGGTTCTGATATCTCCTTTGAAATCTGAATTACAGCCTTGCTGGGAAGAGTATTCTTGCTGAGAGGCTTTTTACTTTCATCACTTTAAGCATATCATGCCTCTCCCTTTAGGCTTGCAGAGTTTCTGCTGAAAAAATCAGCTTGTAGTCTTATGGGAATTCGCTTGCATGTAATTTGTTGGTTTTCCTAGCTGCTTTCAATATTTTTTCTTTGTCTTTAATTTTGGTCATTTTGATTAATATGTATCTCACAGTGTTCCTCCTTAGGTTTATTTTATATGGTATTCACTGTGTTTCCTAGATTTGAGTGATTCCTTTCCTACGGTAGGGAACTTTTGGTTATTATCTCTTCAAATATTTTCTCCAGCCCTTTCTCTCTCTCTCTCTTTCTCTCCTTCTGTCACCCCTATAATGTGAATGTTGGTGTGTTTAAAGTTCTCAGAGAACTCAGAGAACTTTCTGTGTTCCCAGAGTTCTCTTTGATTGTCCATATTTCTTTTCATTCCTTTATTTATTCTGCTCTGCATCAGTTATTTCCACCAGTATGTCTTCCACCTCGCTTATTCATTCTTCTGCCTCCCGTATTCTGTTACCATTGCTTCTAGCGAATTTTTGATTTCAGTTACTGTATTTTGCATCTCTGACTGTTTAGTCTTTAAATCTTCTATTTACTTGTTTAATGTTTCTTGGAATTTATCAATCTTTGCCTCCATTTTTTTTTCAGAGATCTTGGATCATCTTTACTCTCATTAGTCTAAAGTCTTTTTCATGGAGTTGGTAATCTCCAGATCACTTAGCTCTTTTTCTTGGGCTTTATCATGTTCCTTTGTCTGGTTCATATTTCTTTGCCTATTTTGTATAGCTTTTTATGTAATCTCCTTTTTGCAGGCCTCTCTTGCTTCTGGTGTCTTCCCCCTTGTGGGAAGTTGATACAGGGGCTTGTGGCAGGCTTCCTGATGGGAGGGACTGGTGCCTACCTACTAGTAGGTGGAGCTGAGTTTTTTCTCTCTAGTGGGTGGGGTTCTGTCTCTGGGTGTGGTTAGAGGCAGCTCTGTGCCAAGGAGGACTTTAGGCAGTCTGTTTGCTGATGCATTGGCCTGTGTTCCCACTCTGTTTGTTGTTTGGCCTGGGGCTTCCCAACACTGATCAATGGGGCCAGATTTTTTCAAAATGGTAGTCTCCAGGGAAACTCACACCAATGAGTTTCCCTGGGAACTCTGCCTCCAACGTCCTGCCCCCACAGTGACCCAGATTCTTATGGAGTCCTGCTTTTCCCTGTCACCCAGTGCACCAAAAACCCATGTGCTCCTTCTAAGAGTGGAGCCTCTGTTTTTCTCAGTCCTTTCGAACTTCTATGCACAAGCCCCACTGTCCTTCAGTGCCAAATGCTCTGGGGCCCCTCCTCCCACTGTCAGATCCTAAAGCTTTGGAACCTGACATGGCATTTGGAATTCTCACACCTGTGGGAGAACCTTTGTGATATAGTTATTTTCCAGCATGTGGGTCACCCACCCAATGGGTATGGGATTGCTTATACCATGAAAGCACCTCTCCTACCATCTTGATGTAGCTTCTTCCTTGTCTTTGGGTATAGGATATCTTTTTTGTTAGTTTCCATTCTATTTTCTTTTTCTTTTTTGTCTTTTGTCTTTTTTTTTTGTCTTTTGTTGTTGTTGTTGTTGCTATTTCTTGGGCCGCTCCCGCGGCATATGGAGGTTCCCAGGCTAGGGGTTGAATCGGAGCTGTAGCCACCGGCCTACGCCAGAGGCACAGCAACGTGGGATCCGAGCCGCGTCTGCAACCTACACCACAGCTCACGGCAACGCTGGATTGTTAACCCACTGAGCAAGGGCAGGGACCGAACCCGCAACCTCATGGTTCCTAGTCGGATTCGTTAACCACTGCGCCACGACGGGAACTCCCATTCTATTTTCTTAATGATTGTTCAACAGTTGTAATTATGGTGTTTTGATGAGAGAAGTTAAGATTAAGTGCTTCTACTCCACCATCTTCTCCCAATCATATATACCACATCTTTATCCATTCATCTACTTATGAACACATAGGTTATTCCCATATCTTTGTTACTGAAAATCAAGCTGCAATGAACATAGGGTTGCATATATCTTTTCAAATTAATGTTTTGTTTATTTAAATGATGTACTATTTGTTTATAACATTATACAATTTTCATGTAAACAACATTATACTTCCACTTCTTGTAAACACTATGAAATGCACTCAAAATTTAGTTTCTATCCATCACCACACTGTTGATCCCCTTTACCCATTTTGCCTCCCATCCTCCTTTTCCCTTTGGTACCTTTATTGTATTCTCTGTATCTACATGCCTATTTTGGTTTGGTATGGTTTATTCATTTGGCAAAGTTTTTGTTTATTTGTTTAGCAAGTCATCTTTATGACTGAACATCATTCCATTGTGTGTGTGTGTGTGTGTGTGTGTGTATCTTCTTTATCCATTTATGCATTTATGGGCACTTACATTATTTCCATATCTTGGCTATCTTATAATGCTGCAATGAATATAGGGCTGTCTATATCTTTTTGAATCAGTGCTTTCATATTCTTTGAATAAATACACAGAAGTGCAATAGTTGGACCAAATGGTAGCTCTGGTCTTAACTTTTTAAGAATATTTAATACTGTTTTGCATATTGCCTGTACCAATTTACAGTCCCAGCAACACTTGTTATTTCTTTCCTTTTTGATAATATTCATCCTAAGGGGCGTGAGGTGGTATCTCATTTTGGTTTTGATTTGCATTTCTGTAATAGTAATTAGTGATACTAGACATCTCTTCATGTGCCCTTTGGAAAAATGTTTGGCTACACTGTCCAATTTTTACTTTGGTCATTTATTTTAGCTGTTGAGTTGTATGAGTTATTTATATATTTTGGATCTTAAATCCTTGTCAGATACATGACTTGCAAATGTCTTTTCCCATTTGTTAGGCTGTATTTTCATTTTTCTCATGGTTTCAATTATAACACGTGCACTTGAAAAGAATGTGTGTTCTGCTGCTTTTGCATGAAATCTCTCTCTCTCTCTCTCATATATCTCATATATCTCCATAAGTCCATCTGTTGAATCCATCTGATCCAATGTGTTGTTTAGGCCAATTTTTCCTTTTTAATATTCTCTTTGGAATATCTCTCCATTGGTATAAATGGAGTGTTAAATTCCTCAAATATTACTGTGTTACTGTCAATTTCTCCCTTTAAGTTTGCTAACATTCACTTTGGGTATTTAGGTTTTCCTATTTTGGGTGCATATATATTTGCAATTGTTACATATTTTCACTAGACTTATCCCTTCTTCATTATGTAATGTGCTTCTTTGTCTCTTTTGGTAGTCTTTGTTTTAAAGTTTATTTTGTCTCATAATGTATTGTTACTCCATCTTTCCTTCTGTCCTTTTGCACAGAATACCTTACCCATCTTCTCACTTTCAGCCTGTATGTCTTTAGATCTGAAGTGAGTACCTTGTAGGTAGGATAATTTGGTTTTGTTTTTGTATCCATTCAATCAATATGTGATATTTGATTGGTGCATTTAGTCCATTTATATTTAAAGTAATTGCTATAGGCATATATTATTTGTTAATTGTTTTCTGGTTGTTTTTATTGTTCTTTTTTGTTCCTTTCTTCTTCTCTTGCTCTATTCCCTGTGATTTGATGGTTATCTTTAGTGTTATGTTTATATTCCTTTCTCCTTTTTTGTGTGTGAGTATCTGTTAAAGTTTTTAAATTTATGCTTACCTTGAGGTCATACATAGTAATGTAGTGTATATGTGTGTGTTATTCATATATAGTATATATATTACATATATATGATTATTTTCAGTTTATGATATCTTAAATTTGAGTACATTTTAACAGCCCTGCATTTTTACTCCACACTTAATGCTTTTGACATCATATTTTATATCCTTTTGTTCTGTGTGTTCCTTAATTATTTTTGTGGATATAGATGATTTTACTACATTTGTCTTTTAACCTTCTTAATGGATTTATGGATGGTCTATCTACTACTTTTCTGTTTATTTATCTTTAATGATAAGAATTCTCCTTTAATAATTTTCTTATTCCTAGTTGTTGCCTTTTCTTTCCCACTTAGACAATCTCTTTTTAACTTTTCTTATAAATTGATTTAATTACACTGAACTATTTTAACTTCTGCTTGTCTATAAAGTCTCGATCTCACCTCCCAGTCTGAATGACAGCTATGCTGGGGAGAGAACTGTTGATTGTAGGTTTTTTTCTGTCATCACTCTGAATACATCATGCCACCCCTTTTATTGTCTGACAGCTTCTATTCTTGTGGGAGTTCCTTTTATGTAACTTGTTGCTGTTCTCTTGTTGCATTAAAATTTTTCTCTTTAATTTTTGTCATTTTAATTTTAAATTTCTTGGTGTGGACTACTTTGAGCTCATCTTGTTTGGATTCCTGAACCTTAATGTCTGTTTCCTTTCCCCAGTTATGGAAGTTATCATGCATTTATTTCTTAGAAAAAGTTCTTGCCCCTTTCTCTATCTCTTCACCTCTATAATGTGACTGTTGTCTCAGAAGGCTCTTAAACTATTCTTATTTTTTAAAAATTCTTTTTTTTTCTCTTCAGCTGGTGTGATTTCCACTATCTGTCTTCCATCTTGATGATTGATTCCTCTGTACTATCTAATATGCTCTTGATTCTTTCTAGAGTATATGGTATTTTGGTTATTGTATTGTCCAGCTCTTTTTGATTCTCCATATTTTCTATTTGTTTAACTTCTTTCTGTGTTTATCAATTCTTCTTTTGAATTCTTTGAACATATTTTTAATCATTACCGTGAACTCTTTATTGGGTTAATTTCTTATATTCACTTTGCTTAATTCTGGGATTTTGTGTTGTTCTTTTTTTCAGAACAGACTCACCTTTCTTCGTTTTGCCAAATTCTCAGTATTGATTTTTATATATACTAGGTAGGTTTGTTACATTTCCTGATCTTGGCAAGAGGACTAATGTAGGAGATGTCTTATGGATCCCAGTGGCACACTTTACTCTGGTTACCATAAATATGTTAGTCGTGTGGGTTCTTCTGTTGTTGCAGGGCTAACTGTTGTATGCAGACTGACTGGCTCAGCTAACTGCTAGCCCTGTTTGCTACCAAGATCTGACTTTTGTTGTGGCTTCTAGTGGGCAGTGCTGATTCACAGTCAGCTGGACGTGTGGCCAATGTGGTCCCATTACTGGAGGAGTCTCACTGGTGGCAGGCTGTAGGAATGGGGGTGGGTGGAGCTGTTGTCAGCCTGCTGGTTGGCAAGGCTGAATCTTGGGGTGGATATTTGCAGGTTTAGGGAGTCCCTGGGCTGCTACTGGGCCACTGGTAGGTGGGGCAATGTGGTTGTTGATATAGTTGTATTAGTATCTACCATAATTTGTTACTGTTTTCTGTTTGTTCCTAGTCCTTTGTTTCTAATTTCATCTTCCAATTTTTTTTTGGCCAATTGTGATTTTGAGTATTTTATATGACTCTATTTTAAGTCCTTTCTTATTTTATTAGTTATATTTTTCTAAAAATACTTTTAGTCACTGCTTAGGGTTTGCAACAAACATTTAAAACTAATATAAATATACTTTTAGCTAACACTGTACTACTTCCCCGGTAATGGCAGTATATCAACAAAATAATTTCTCTTATCTTGGTATCATCGATATTCATTTACACAAGTGTGTGTGTAAATATATCTATATCTATGTATCTATACATATACATGTGTGTGTTTGTTAATACTATTTTGAATAAATCATTTGTTATATTAAGAATATGAAAAGTTTGTATTTTACACTTTCTTATTTATTTTACAATACTATTGCTTTTGTAGATCCAAGTTTACAATCTTAATCATTTTCTTCTGCAAATTTAAAATGTTACTTGAGGAGACGGAGCAAGATGGTGGAGGAGTAAGAGGTTGAGCTTAACTTCTCCCATAAACACATCAAAAAAAACACATCTACATGTAAAATGACTCAGAACATCAAATGAATGCCAGCAGAAGAACTTAAACCTCCAAAAAGGGCAAGAAACTCTTGACATAACTGAGTAGAACAAAAGAAAAAAAAAGAGGGAGAGGAAAGGAATCAGAACAGGACTAGCATTCCTGAGAGGGAGCTGTGAAAGAGAAAAGGAACCCACATCCTGGGAAGCCACCTAACTGTTGGAAAGATCAGCTGAGCTGGCGGGACCTTAAAGTCACTGAGAAAAGCACAGCAGCTGGACTGAAAGCAGTAAAGCAGAGTGAAAGCCGCACAGATCATTTGAGCTGCTGGCCTGGATACCATAGACTGAGATGCTCAGGTGGGGGCTAGGCGCTGAGACTCAGGCTGGAGGTCAAGCCTGGGGAGAGGACTGGGGATGGCATGAGGTGCTAAGGAGCAGTGTGCCATGGGCCAGGGAGGGGAATTCCACAGCAGAGGGAACCCAGGAGAAGGTCTGGACCTGCAGGAGAGGCAAGGCACCATTGTTGGGGAGGGCACAAAGAGGAGGACCACCATAGGAAACTCATTGTGACAGAGTGTGTGACACCCGTGGACTTGGTGCGGTGGCTCTGCAAAGGCTACAGGTGTTGAGAAGCCTCTTGCTTATTTATGGGAGATTGGGCACTTTTTGTGCAGGCTACTGGTGGCCAGGCACCTCTTGTGTGGACTAAGGGCATCAGGGAGCTAAGTGCAATGTGGTGCCTCTTGCACAATCTAAAGGTGGCAGGGACAGACTGTGGTGGTCATCTCAGAGGCCAGAGGGGCCATGGCTTAGAACCACTGGGGGCCAGTGAGTGGGATCCACCTATGAACTTAGTCAACTCAGGGGTTGGCAAAAAAGAAAACAAGAGGGCCCCACAACCAAGAACCACCTGCTGTTGCTCTCACACCCCTGGGAACACACCTGTCCTGCAGCTGCCATTGTCAAATGCTCTGGGTGGTGCCCAGGCACTTTGTCACTGTCCCTTCCCAAGACCCTACAACTAGGAGCAGCTGGTACAGCACCTCCTGCATGGGCTAAGTGGGACAGGGTGTTTCTTGCATGGTCTGCAGGCTGCAGAGGCAAACCACCGCAGTTATCCCTGATTCTAGATGTGGGTGTGGCCCACTGACACTGGAGATAACTGAACAAAAGTCACTTGCAGCCCATTCACCTAAAGGACACTACAGAGGAGGGCATTTTGACCAAACACCACCCGTTGCTGCTCTCACACCCCTGGGAACACACCCACCCTGCTGCTGCCACTGACATGTTCTGGCCAATACCCACACACCTGATTTCTGTCATTTCCCAGAATCCTGCAACTAGGAGCAGCCTATACAGCACATCTTATGTGGGCTAAGTGAGATGGGTTGATTCATGCATGGTCTACAGGTGGCAGGGGCAAACTGCAGTTATCACTGACTCTAGAGATGGTCATGGCCTGCCCCCACTAGGGGTACCTGAACAGGCACCACCTGTGGTTCCACTCACCTCAGAGGAGGGCATTGCAATTGAACACAAGCTGTTGTTTCTCGCAGTCTGCTGGGAATTCACACGCCTTGCTGCTGCTACTGCCAAATGTTCTGGTCACCTTGAACATCTGCCTAGAGCTTATTACCACTTCCCAGGGCCCTGCTACTATGAGTAGCCTGTGAGGAAAAGTACTGAAAGGAAAAAAAAACTGCAACCTAGAAGCTCTATCCAGCAAGAATAACATTTAAAATAGAAGGGGAAATAAAGATTTTCTCCAACAAACAAAAGCTAAAAGGGTACAGCAATACTAAACCCATTCTAAAAGAAATACTGAAAGGGCTTCTCTCTCTCTCTCTCTCTCTCTCTCTCTCTCTCACTCTCTCTCTCTCTCTCTCTCTCTCTCTCTCTCTCTATATATATATATATATATATATATATATATATATATATATATATATATAAAAGAGAGACATAGAAAAAGGAAAAAAAGAAGAATTAGGATGGAGGAAATCACAATTGGAAAGCAGTCACTAAATAAGCAGCATAACAGATCTAAACATGAAGATGTTAAAAAAAGACAAAATCAGAAAATGTGGTGAAGGAAAGTAAGAAAATATAGATCCTTTTTTTATTTTAATGATGTGTTTGAGCCTATATGACTATCAGGCGAAAACATGCAGATATAGGAAGAAGTTAACATACTTAAAAAACAGGGCAACCACAAATCAAAACCAAACAGTACATTCACAAATACTGAAAAGAAACGTACTCAAGCCTAAAATAAATGGAAACCATCCAACCAGAAAAAGAAAAGAAGAAAAGAGAAACATAGAATCAATTGGAAAAAAAGGTTTAAAATGGCAATAAATACATCTATCAATAATCACCTTAAATGTCAATGGACTGAATGCTCCAATCAAAACAGAGTGGCAGCTTGGATAAAAAAACAAAAAAAATTTCAATCTGCTATCTAGGGCAAAGGACATATATAGATTGAAAGTGAGGGGATGGGAAAAGATATTTAATGCCAATGGACAAGACAGGAAAGCAAGAGTTGCAATACTAATATCAGAAAAAATAGACTTTAAAACAAAGACCATTAGGAAAGACAAAGAAGGACACTATTTAATGATACAAGGATTCATTCAACAAGAGGATATTACAATCATCAAGATATATGCCCCTAATATAGGAGCACCCAGATAACTCCAACAAATACTAACAGATGTAAAAGGAGAAATGGATGGGAATACATAGTAGGAGACTTTAACACCCCACTCACATCAACGGACAGATCATTTAGACAGAAAATCAGTTAGGCAACAGAGATCCTAAAGGACACAATAGAAAAGTTAGACTTAATTGACATCTTCAGCGCATTACATCCAAAAAAATCAGAATATACATTCTTCTCAAGTGCACATGGGACATTCTCAGGAATTGATCACATGCTGGGGCACAAAGCTAACCTCAACACTTTTAAGAGTACAGAGATTATTTCAAGTATCTTCTCTGACCACAATGGCATGAAACTAGAAATCAACCACAGGAAAAGAAATGAGGAAAAACTGACTACATGGAGACTGAACAACATGTTACTAAAAAGGAACCCTTGGGACAATGAGGAAATGAAGAAGGAAATTGAAAAATACCTCAAGACAAATGATAATGAAGACAAAACCACTCAAAATCTATGGAATGCTACAAAAGCATGCTCAGAAGGAAATACATAGCAAGACAGGCCTTCCTCAAAAAAGAAGAAAAATCTCAAATCAACAACTTAACCCACCACCTAAATGAATTATAAAAAGAAGAACAAACAAAATATAAAGTCAGTAGAAGGAAAGAAATCATAAAGATCAGAGAGGATATCAATAAAACAGAGATTCAAAAAACAATACAAAAAAATCAAGAAAACCAAGAGCTCGTTCTTTGAAAAGGGAAACAAAGATTACAAACCTATGGCTACACTCACAAAGAAGAGGAAAGAAAAAACCTGAATAAACTAAATAAGAAATGAAAAGGGAGAAGTCAAAACAGATACTACAGAAATATAAAAAAACATGAGAAAATACTATGAACAATTGTATGCCAATAAATTGGACAACCTAGAAGAAATGGACAACTTTCTAGAGAATTACAGCCTGCCAAAACTGAATCAAGAAGAAATAGATAAGCTGAACAGACTGATCACTAGAAATGAAATTGAATATGTTATGACAACACACCCTACAAATAAAAGTCCAGGACCAGATGGCTTCATAGGAGAATTCTACCAAACATACAAAGAGGAAATTCTACTCATCCTCCTTAAACGTTTTCAAAAGTTTGAAGAAGAAGGAACACTCCCAAAGGCATTATATGATGCCACCATCACCCTAATTCCAAAACCAAACAGATACCACCAAAAAAGAAAAATATAGGCCAATATCTTTGATGAATATAGACACAAAATTCTCAACAAAATTATAGCCAACCGAATCCAACAACATATAAAAAAGATCATACACCATGACCAGGTGGGATTCCTCACAGGTTCACAAGGATGGTTCAACATATGCAAATCAATCAACATCATACACCACATTCACAAAAGAAAAATAAAAAACCACATGATCATCTCAATAGATGCAGAAAAAGCATTTGACAAAGTCCAACAGCCATTGATGATAAAGAACTCTTACCAAAGTGGGCAGAAAGGGAACATACCTTAACATAATAAAAGCCATTTATGACAAAGTCACAGCAAATATAATACTCAATGGAGAAAAGCTGAAAGCCTTCTCACTAACATCTGAAACAAGGCAAGGATGCCCACTCTTACCACTGTTATTCAACATATAATTGGAAGTCCTAGCGACAGCAATCAGACAAACAAAAGAAACAAAAGACATCTGAATAGGCAGAGAAGAGGTAAAACTGTCACTGTATGCAGATGACATGATACTATATATAGGACACCCCAAGGACTCAAATCATTAACCGCTTGAACTGATCAACAAATTCAGCAAAGTAGCAGGATATAAGAAAACATTCGTAAATCGGTCTCATTTCTGTTTACTAACAAGGGCATATTATAAAAGGAATAATAAAACACAACACCTTTTAAAATTACACCAAAAATAAAACACCAAATACCTGGGAATACACCTGACCAAGGAGGTGAAATACTTATATGCTGAGAAATATAAAACCTTAATCAATGAAACTAAGGAAGATGCAAATAAATGGAAATATATCCCATGCTCCTGGGTTGGAAAAATTAATATTATAAAAGTGGCCATACTACCCAAAGCAATCTATTGATTCAATGCAATCCCTATCAAATTACCCAGGACATTTTCACAGAACTAGAACAAACCAAAACTTTATATGGAAGCACAAAAGACCCAGAATTGCCAAAGAAATTCTGAGGAACAAAAACCAAGCAGGAGGCATCACTCTCCCAGACTTCAGGCAATATTACAAATCCACATTAAACCACACAGTGTGGTACTAGTACCAAAACAGATGGTCAGACCAATGGAACAGAAGAGAGAACACAGAGATAAACCCAGACACCTACGGTCAAGTAATCTTTGACAAAGGAGGCAAGAACATGAAATGGGAAAAGACAGTCTTTTCAGCAAGCATTGCTGGGAAACCAGGACAGCTACATGCAAAGCAATGAAACTAGAACACACCCTCACACCATGCATGAACATAAACTCAAAATGGCTGAAAGACTTAAATATAAGACAAGACACCATCAAATTCCTGGAAGAAAACATAGGCAAAACATTCTCTGACATCAGCCTTACAAATGTTTCCTCAGGTAAGTCTCCCAAAGCAACAGAAAAAAAAAGCAAAAATAAACGAGTGGGACTTTATCAAACTAATAAGTTTTGCACAGCAAAGGAAACCAAAACAAAAACAAAAAGACAAATTACAGAATGGGAGAAAATAGTTTCGAATTGTGCAACTGACAAGGCCTTAATCTCTAAAATATACAAACAACTTGTACAACTCAACAGCAAAAAAGCCAACCACCCAATTGAAAAATGGGCAAAAGACCTGAATAGACATTTCTCCAAGGAGGATATATGGATGGCCAACCAGCACATGAAAAAATGCTCAACATCCTTGATTATTAGAGAAATGCAAATCAAAACTACCATGAGATTATCACCTCACACTGGTCAGAATGGCCATCATTAAGAAGTTCACAAATAACAAGTGCCAGAGTGGGTGTGGAGAAAAGGGAACCCTCTTGCACTGTTGGTGGGAATGTAACCTTGCACAATCACTATGGAGAACAGTATGGAGGTACCTTAGAAAATTATACATAGAACTACTATATGACCCAGAACCCCATTCTTGGGCATATATCCGGACATTTTCCTTGAAAAAGACACATGCACCCACATGTTCATTGCAGCACTATTCACAATCGCTAACACATGGGAACAACACAAATGTCCATCAGCAGACGATTGGATAAGACATGGTATATATACACAATAGCATACTACTCATCCATAAGAAAGAACAACTGAATGCCATTTGCAGCAATATGGATGGAACTAGTCTCTCATCCCAAGTCATTTAAATCAGAAAGAGAAAGACAAATACCATATGATATCACTTATATCTGGAATCTAATATATGGCACTAATGAACCTTTCCACAGAAAAGAAACTCATGGTCTTGGAGAACAGACTTGTGTTTGTCAAGTGTCAGGGGGAGGGAGTGGGCTAGATTGGGAGCTTGGGTTTAATAGATGCAGACTATTGCCTTTGGAATGGATAAGCAATGAGATCTTGTTGTGTATCACTCAGAACTATTTCTAGTCACTTATGATGGAGCATGATAATGTGAGAAAAAAGAATGTATACATGTATGAATAACTGGCTCACCATGCTGTTCAGCAGAACATTGACAGATCACTGTAAACCAGCTATAATAGAAAAAAAATCCTCATATATTAAAAAATTATAAGATGCTGATGAAGGACAAATATTAAACTTATGGAAAGATATAACATGTTCTTTTGTTGGAAGAATCAGTGTCAAAATGGGTATACTACCCAAGACAATCTACAGATTTCATACAAATCCTATCAAATCACCAATGTCATTTTGCATAGAACTAGAACAAAAAATATTTAAATTTGTATGGAAACACAAAGGACCTTCAATAGCCATCAATTGTGAGACAGAAAAAGAGAGTTGGGGGAATCAGACTCCCTAACTTCTGACTATACTACAAAGCTACAGTCATCAAAACAGTATGTTACTAACACTAAACCAGAAATATAGATCAATGGAACAGAATAGACAGCACCAAACTAAACAAATGCACCTATGATAAAATAGTCTATGACAAAGGAGGCAATCATATACAATGGGTAGTTCCTACTGTGGTTCAGAGAGTGAAGAATTAGGCATTGTCTCTGAGGCAGCATGTGTTAAATCCCCAGTCTGGCACAGTGTGTTAAGGATCCAGTGTTGCTGATGCTATGGCATAGGCTGCATCTGCAGCTCAGCTTTGATCCCTGGACTAGGAACTTCTCTATGCTACAGGTACATCCAAAAAAGAAAAAATAGAATATATAATGGAGAAAAGATAGTTACTTCAAAAAATGGTGCTGGGAAAACTGGACAGTTACATGTAAAAGAATGAAACCAGAACACTATTTAACACCATACACAAAAAAATAATCCACAAAATGGATTAAAGACCTAAATGTAAGACCAGATACTACAAAATTCTTCGCAGAAAATAGGCAGAACATTCTGATATAAACCACAGCATATCTTTTTTGATCCATCTCCTAGAAAAATGGAATGAAAAGTAAAAATAAGCAAATGGGACCTAATTAAACTTAAAAGCTCTTGCATGTCAAAGGAAACCACAAACAAAAGACAACCCACAGAATGGGAGAAAATATTTGCAAATGAAGTGTTTGATAAGGGTTTAATCTCCAAAAGATATAAAAAACGTATGCAGCTCAATATAAAAAAAATCAACAGAATGGAAAAAAGGGCATAAAATCTATATAGACATTTCTCCAAAGAAGACACACAGATGGCCAAAAAACACATGAAAAAAAAATGCTCAACATCGCTGAGATTAGAGAAAGAAATGCAAATCAAAACTATTATGAGGTATAATCTCACACCAGTCAGAATGGCCATCATCAAAATTCATACAAATAATAAATGCTTGAGAAGCTTCTGAGAAAAGGGAACCCTCCTACACTCTTAGTGGGAATGCAATTTCGTACAAGTACTATGGAAAACAGTATGGATGTTCCTCAAAAAGCTAAAAATAGAACTATCACATGACCTAGCAACCCCACTCCTGGGCATATATCCAGAGAAAACCATAATTTAAAAAGATATATGCACTCCAATGTTCATTGAAGCACTATTTACAATAGCCAAGACATGGAAGCAACAAATATGTCCACTGACAGGAGAGGATAAAAAAGTGGTACATATGTACAATAGGTTATTACTCGGTCATAAAAAAGAATGTAATAATGCCATTTGCAGCAATGGATGGACCTAGAGATTATCATACTAAGTGAAGTAATTCAGACAAACATCATATGGTATTTACTTGTGGAATCAAAAAAAAAAAGATACAAATGAACTTATTTACGAAACAGAAACCAACTTACAGGCTTTGAAACAAACTTATGGTTATCAAAAGGGACATCTGGGGGGAGGGAGGGATTGAGGTGTTGGGTTTGGTGTATGTACACTCATACAATAGTGTGGAATGAAGTTCCTATTTATTGTAGATCTGTAATTCCATATGGTAGCATTTTACTTAGGTCTGAAGAATGATTTTTAGCATTTTTTGTAGTGAATGTCTGTAGGTGTTAAGTTATTTTCACCATCATATATCGGAAAATGCCTTGATTCACCTTCATTTTAAACATATAAGTTCACTAAATATAAAATTCTGGATTGTTAGTATCTCTTTTAGTACTATAAACATGATGATCTACTATCTTACTGTTTTCAATGTTACTCGTGAGAAATATATCATCATCCTTATTTTTTGTTTCTCTGTATATAAAATGTCTTTTTCCTCTGTCTCTTTTCCATTTTCTATTTATAGTTGGTTTTGAAAAATTCAATTATGATTACCTCAGTGTAATTTATTCATGTTTCTTATGATTGGTGTTTGTGAGATTCTTGGGTATGTAGGTTTATAGTTTTCAACAAATTATTAAAATTTTGATTTATTACTCCTTCCAAGGTTTTCCCTTTGGCCTCTTCCTCCTGTTCTCCTGGGATAGTTCTTCAATCTCGGTATAGTTTTTTTCACACACAACACTCAAGAAAAATAACTAACGAAATCTCATTGCATCTTCCCTCTGCCCCTATACTGGCCATGAAAAACACAGTGCACCATGTAATCTTCATTGCTGGGTTTTTAGTCCCAAGGTTAAGGAAAGAGAAACTAGTCAGTTTGCTTAAAATTATATGAATTAAAATTTTGAGGAGTTCCCATTGTGGCTCAGTGAGTTAAGAATCCGACATAAAGTCCATGAAGATGTGGGTTTGACCAATTGCCTTGCTCAGTGGATTAAGGATCCTGTGTTGCTGAAAGCTGTGGCATATTTTACAGATGTGGCTTGGATCTGGTGCTGTTATGTTTGTAGCATAGGCCGGCAGCTGCAGCTCCAATCTGACCCATAGCCCAGAAACTTACATATGCTGCAGGTGTGGCTATAAAAAGAAAAAAAAAGGAAATTTGATGCCTCAAACTATATTTCATAGCATTGTTTCCATTTCTTATATATTTCCTTTCATATAAAATCTGAAGAAGAAATTGCCTTATACTGTTATGATTGGCAGATCCATATTTATATTTTATTGCTGACTTCGGCTGAGAAACATATTACTCTAGGTTTCCCCAGTATAGTTAAAACTTTGCCACAGAAAACATTGCATCGAAATCACCATGTGTGTTGAAACATGGCTCCAATCCAAGAAAAGGTTTATCTTAGCCATGTTCATTACACAAAAAATTATTTCCACACATTGTCGGAACAGTTTCTTGGTGTTGTAGTGTTAGCCAGAGAATAAGATGCCCAGTACTCTCATTCCTACAGTCTCATTATGGAAAGTTTGCATTTCAATTTTTTCAGAAATAGCTGAACCACAGTCCCCTGTCCTCCCTACTCACATCATTCACTGAGGTTTATGTAAAGTCTTTGGACATAGTTCCACGTTTAGTTACTATTTGACCCACGAATTACTTAGAATTTGGTTGTTTAATTCCCAAGAGTTTGGAAATTTCCTGTTTTCTTTCTGTAATTGGTTTCTAATTTGATTCAATTTTGGACCCAGACCACATTTTGCATGATTTCAGTCCTTTTAAAGTTGCTGAAGTTTTTGCTGGTTTGTTTTTGTGGAACAGTATATGGATCAAATCTTACTGAATGTTCCATGGGCTCTTGATAAAGTAAAGTGTATTATGCTGTTATTGGGTGGAATATTCCCTCTATGTCAATTAGATCTTGTTGGGTTCATTGTGTTGCTCAGTTTTTCTCTAACTTTGCTGATTTTCTGTCTAGTAATTTTATCACTTTCTGAGGGTGGTTGTTGAAGTCCCCAAATATAATTGTGAATTTGTCTGCGTCCTCTTTATCCTCTATATGTTTTTGCTTCAGGTATTTTGAGATTCTGCTTAGTGTATAAACATTTTATCAATTTTTTTTCAGCTGCCCCTTGGTATATGGAAGTTTGCTGGACCAGAGATTGCACTCGCACCTCCACAGAGACAAGCCAAACCATTAAATCACTGCATCACAGCAGTAACTCCTGTATGCACATTTTAGATATTGTCTTCCTCGTGGATTTATAACAGTAATATTACATAATGTCTACCTTTGTCTCTAGAAATTTTCTTCACTCATTTATATATTTTTATGATATTAATGTAATTACTTCTTTTTTTTTTTTTTTTTGGCCTTTTCTAGGGCCGCTCCCATGGCATATGGAGGTTCCCAGGCTAGGGGTTGAATCAGAACTGTAGCCACTGGCCTATGACAGAGCCACAGCAACACGGGATCTGAGCCGCATCTGCAAACTACACCACAGCTCACGGCAACACTGGATCCTTAACCCACTGAGCAAGGCCAGGGATGGAACCTGCAACCTCATGGTTCCTAGTCGGGTTTCTTAACCACTGAGCCACGATGGGAACTCCTATAGTTACTTCTTTTAAATGTAATGTTTGCATTGTATATCTTATCATTTTTTTTCAGCCTACTTTTGCGTTGTATTTGAAGTAACTTTCTTTCAGGCAGTATTTTTTTGCTCATATAAAAAATATACTCTACCAATATGTTTTTCATTGGTGTATTTGGACCATTTACATTTAAGGTAATTATTGATATGTTAGGGCTTGAGTCTTCTACTCTTATTATTTATTTTTAATCTGTTTCAAGTTTCTCTTTTCTTGTTTTTGTATGTGTCACATATATTTAGGATTACATCTTGATTTATTTTAATGTTTTGAGTATTTTTGGTATAGTTTCTTTTTAGTTAATGCTCTAGATATTACAAAATAATACATAAATTACCACAATCCATTGACACTGACGCTTTATCACTTCAAGACTACTTTGCTTCTGCTTTCAATTAGGTAACATTCCATTCCCACTTTTTTAAGCTTTTTATTAATTAATTTATTTTTTCCCACTGTGCAGCAAGGGCATCAAGTTATCCTTACAGGTATACATACCCCCCACCTTTGTTCTGTTGCAATATGAGTATCTAGACATAGTTCTCAATGCTACTCAGTAGGGTCTCCTTGTAAATCTATTCTAAGTTGTGTCTGATAAGCCCAAGCTCCCGATCTCTCCCACTCCCTCCCTCTCCAATCAGACAGCCACAAGTCTTTTCTACAAGTCCATGATTTTCTTTTCTGTGGAGATGTTCATTTGTGCTGGATATTAGATTCCAGTTATAAGTGATATCATATGGTATTTGTCTTTGTCTTTCTGGCTCATTTCACTCAGGATGAGATTCTCTAGTTCCATCCATGTTGCTGCAAATGGCATTATGGCATTCTTTTTTATGGCTGAGTAGTATTCCATTGTGTATATACACCACCTCTTCCGAATCCAATCATCTGTCGATGGACCTTTGGGTTGTTTCCATGTCCTGGCTATTGTGAATAGTGCTGCAATGAACATGCGGGTGCATGTGTCTCTTTTAAGTAGAGTTTTGTCTGGATAGATGCCCAAGAGTGGGATTGCAGGGTCATATGGAAGTTCTATGTATAGATTTCTAAGGTATCTCCAAACTGTTCTCCATAGTGGCTGTACCAGTTTACATTCCCACCAGCAGTGCAGGAGGGTTCCCTTTTCTCCACAGCCCCTCCAGCACTTGTTATTTGTGGATTTATGAATGATGGCCATTCTGACTGGTGTGAGGTGGTATCTCATGGTAGTTTTGATTTGCATTTCTCTTATAATCAGCGATGTTGAGCATTTTTTCATATGTTTGCTGGCCATCTGTATATCTTCCTTGGAGAACAGTCTATTCAGGTCTTTTGCCCACTTTTCCATTGATTGATTGGTTTTTTGGCTGTTGGGTTGTATAAGTTGTTTATATATTCTAGAGATTAAGCCCTTGTCGGTTGCATCATTTGAAACTGTTTTCGCCCATTCTGAAAGTTGTCTTTTTGTTTTCTTTTGGGTTTCCTTTGCTGTGCAAAAGCTTTTCAGTTTGATGAGGTCCCATGGGTTTATTTTTGCTCTAGTTTCTATTGCTTTGGGAGACTGACCTGAGAAAATATTCATGAGGTTGATGTCAGAGAGTGTTTTGCCTATGTTTTCTTCTAGGAGTTTGATGGTATCCTGTCGTATATTTAAGTCTTTCAGCCATTTGGAGTTTCTTTTTGTGCATGGTGTGAGGGTGTGTTCTAGTTTCATTGCTTTGCATGCAGCAGTCCAGGTTTCCCAGCAATGCTTGCTGAATAGACTTTCCTTTTCCCATTTTATGTTCTTGCCTCCCTTGTCAAAGATTAATTGACCATAGGTGTCAGGGTTTATTTCCGGGTTCTCTCTTCTGTTCCATTGGTCTGTCTGTCTGTTTTGATACCAGTACCACACTGTTTTGATGACTGTGGCTTTGTAGTATTTCTTGAAGTCTGGGAGAGTGATGCCTCCTGCTTGGTTTTTGTTTCTCCGGATTGCCTTGGCGATTCTGGGTCTTTTGTGGTTCCATATAAATGTTTGGATAGTTTGTTCTAGTTCTGTGAAAAATGTCATGGGTTATTTGATAGGGATTGCATTGAATCTGTAGATTGCTTTGGGTAGTATGGCCATTTTTACAATATTGATATTCCCAATCCAGGAACATGGAATATCTTTCCATTTCTTTACATCTTCTTTGATTTCATTGATGAAAATTTTATAGTTCTCGGCATATAAGTCCTTTAACTCTTTGGTCAGGTGTATTCCGAGGTATTCGATTTTGTGAGGTGTAATTTTAAAAGGTATCATATTTTTGTATACCTTTTCTAATATTTCATTGCTGGTATACAGAAACGTGACTGACGTCTGAATGTTAATCTTATATCCTGCTACTTTGCTGAATTGATTAATCAGTTCAAGGAGTTTTGGGGTTGAGTCCTTAGGGTTTTCTAGGTATAGTATCATGTCATTTGCATACAGTGACAGTTTGATCTCTTCTCTTCCTATATGGATGCCTTTGATTTCTTTTGTTTGCCTAATTACAGTGGCTAGGGCTTCCAAAACTATGTTGAAGAGCAGTGGTGAGAGTGGGCATCCCTGTCCTGTTCCAGATTTGAATGAGAAGGCTATCAGTTTTTTCCCATTGACTATTATATCTGCTGTGGGTTTGTAATAAATGGCTTTGATTATGTTCGAGAATGTTCCCTCTATACCCACTTTGGCGAGGGTCTTGATCATGAATGTATGTTGGACTTTGTCAAATGGTTTTTCTGCGTCTATTGAGATGATCATATGATTTTTGACTTTTTTCTTTTGTCAATGTGGTGTATGATGCTGATTGATTTGCATATGTTGAACCATCTTTGTGAACCTGGGATGAACCCTACCTGGTCATGGTGTATAATTCTTTTGATATGTTGTTGGATTCGCTTGGCTAAGATTTTGTGGAGAATTTTTGCATCTATATTCATCAATGATATTGGGCGATAGTTTTCTTTTTTGGTGGTATCTCTGTCTGGTTTTGGAATGAGGGTGATGGTGGCCTCATAGAATGTCTTTGGGAGTATTCCTTCTTCTTCAACCTTTTGAAAGAGTTTAAGGAGGATGGGCACCAATTCCTCTTTATATGTTTGATAGAATTCACCTGTGAAGCCATCTGGTCCTGGACTTTTATTTGTAGGATTGTTTTTATGACTTCCTCAATTTCATTTCTAGTGATCAGTCTGTTCAGTTGGTCTGTTTCTGCTTGATTCAGTTTTGGCAGGCTGTAAGATTCTAGAAAATTGTCCATTTCTTCCAGATTGTCAAACTTGTTGCCGTAGAGTTGTTCATAGTATTCTCTTATGGGTTTTTGTATTTCTGCTGTATCCGTTGTGATTTCTCCTTTTTCATTTCTAATTTTGGTGATTTGGGTTCTTTCTCTCCTCTTTTTAGTGAGTCTGGCCAGGGGTTTGTCAATTTTGTTCACCTTTTCAAAGAACCAGCTCTTGGTTTTATTAATTTTCTCTATTGTTTTGTGAGTCTCTATTTTATTGATTTCTTCTTTGATCTTTATAATGTCCTTCCTTCTGCTGACTTTAGGACTTTTTTGTTCTTCTTTTTCTAATTCGTTTAGGTGGAGGGTTAAGTTGTCCATTTGGGATCTTTCTTCTTTTTTGAGAAAGGCCTGGATTGCTATAAATTTCCCTCTGAGCACTGCTTTCGCAGCATCGCATAGATTTTGAGAGGTTGTGTCTTCATTATCATTTGTTTCAAGGTATTTTTTTGTTTCCATCTTGATTTCCTCATTGACCCATTTTTTTTTTTTTTAGTAGCATGTTGTTTAGTCTCCATGGAGTAGGTTTTTTCTCTCTGCTTTTCCCATGGTTGATTTCTAATTTCATGGCGTTGTGGTCAGAGAAGATACTTGAGATAATTTCTATGCTCCTAAATTTATGGAGATTCGCTTTGTGTCCCAATATGTGGTCGATTCTTGAGAATGTTCCATGAGCATTTGAGAAGAATGTGTATTCTGCTTTTTTTGGATGTAGTGTCCTGAAGATATCAATTAAGTCTAACTTTTCTATTGTTTCCTTTAGGATCTCTGTTGCTTTATTGGTTTTCTGTCTAGAGGATCTGTCCATTGATGTGAGTGGGATATTAAGGTCTCCTACTATGATTGTATTCTCATCAATTTCTCCCTTTATGTCTGTTCATATTTCTTGTATGTATCTGGTTGCTCCTGTATTTGGGGCATATAAGGTGATGATAGTAACATCTGCTCCTTGGATGGATCCCTTAATCGCTAAGTAGTGTCCTTCTTTGTCTTTCTTTATGTCTTTTGTTTTAAAGTCTATTTTGTCTGATATGAGTGTTGAAATTACTGCTTTCCTGTCATGTCATGAAATATTTTTTCCCACCCCTTCACATTCAATCTATATACATCCTTTGTCCTGAGGTGAGTTTCTTGTAGGCAGCATATTGAAGGTTTTGCTTTTTTATCCACTCAGTCACTCCGTGTATTTTGATTGGAGCTTTCAGTCCATTGACATTTAAAGTGATAATTGATAGATGACTATTTATTGCCATTTTGAACCTCGTGTTCCAGTTGATTCTATGGTTCTCCATTCTTCCTTTCTTTTTTTGGTTGGATGGTCTGTGGTTATTATCTGTTTGAGTGGTTTTGTTTTTTTTCATTTTTTTGCAAATGCAATGTTTGGTTTTGGCTTGTGGTTGCCCTGTTTTTTAAGTATGCTAAGCCCTTCCTATCATTGTGTGTTTTAGCCTGATGGTTCTGTAGGTTCAAACACTTCATTACTATACTAAAATTAAGAAGAGAAACAAACAAATAAAAAAAAAAGGTCTATTTATATCCTAACATCCCTTGCCCACATTTTATGATTTTGATGACTTCTTCTTTTTTTTTCTTGTTATTTTTATTTTGTTTGAAGCATGTTCATGATTAAATCTGTATGCTGGCTTATTTGAGTGACTGCTCTCTGATTGTGGTTTCCTCAGTCCTAGTTCTTCCTTTTCTTGTTTTTTTTCTTTTCTTTTTCCTTCCCTTTCCTTCCTTTCTTTTTGGTTTAGAGAAGCCCTTTCAGTATTTCTTTTAGCCGGGGTCTTGTATTGCTGTATTCTTTTAGCTTTTGTTTTTTGGAAAAAATTTTTATTTCCTCTTCTATTTTAAATGATATTCTTGCTGGATAAGGTATTCTAGGTTGCATATTTTTTTTCCGTTTAGCACTTTAAATATCTCTTGCCATTACCTCATGGCCTGTAGAGTTTTTGTAGAGAAATCAGCTGATAATCTTATGGGGGTTCCCTTGTAGGTAACATTGTGCTTTTCTCTTGCTGCCTTTAGGATCCTCTCTTTATCACTAACTTTTGCCATTTTTATTATGATGTGTCTTGGTGTGGGTCTATTTGGGTTCAACTTGGTTGGGGCCCTCTGAGCTTCCTGTATCCTGAAGTCAGTATCCTTTAGATTTGGGAAGTTTCCAGTAATAATTTCTTCAAATATATTTTCCATTCCCTTATCTTTTTCTACTCCTTCTGGAATCCTATAGAATAGATTGGCCTGCTTTATATTATCCCATAGGTCTCTTATATTGCTTCCCTGTTTTTTGATTTGGTTTTCTATCTGCTGACCTGATTGGGTGATTCCCATTATTCTATCTTCCATATCACTGATTCGTTCTTCTGCATTATTCATTCTGGTTTTTACTGCCCTTAGTTCAGTTTGTATCTCTGCCAATCAATTTTCTAGTTTTTCTTGGCTCCTCCTTATATTTTCTAGTTCCTTTCTGAGGGTTTCTGCATTACTGTTCCTATCTTCTCTTAATTCCTTCAGTATTTTCACTATTTCCCTTTTGAACTCCAGGTCTGTCAGACTGCAGAGATCTGTTTCATTGTTGACTGTTTTAGGTGAGTTCTCCTGTTGGTTTGACTGGGGGTGGTTTCTCAGCTTCTTCATCTTGCTTGTTGTTTTCTTTTTCCTGAGGGAGTTGTACTCTCCATGGCCGGGCAGTGTTTGCCTTGTCACTGCATGGAATATTTCCTGAGGGCTGGTGTTGTTTGTCAGTCTTTTTTTGAGGCAGTGTGGCTTTTCTGGAGTTTTTGTGGGGCTAACAGGGTCTCTTTGAAGCAAAGGAGGACTTCCTGATGGCAGGCAGGATTGGGAGATCCACACCATGAAAGTAGCACATTTCACTCAGTGGGGCAGAACTTATTCTAATGATTTTGGTCTCTGGGGCTCTTGCAGGGTGCTGGCAGTACTGGCGAGCTGTTCCGTAGGAGTGCAGCGCCCCTCCCTGTGTTGGAGAAGCTATCTGGGTCACTGAGAACCCAAGAGGATCTTCCTCAGGGCAGCCTGATTCAGAAGGACTGTCTGAGAATGTAGGCAGATGTTTACATGGCCTAGCCAAGCTTGTTCTAGCTTTTTCTGGGCTGCAGGTGCTCCTCCAGTGGACTGGGGGTGCTGAGCAGCTATTCCGCAGGATTGTGACACCCACTGAGGGCTGAAGCGGCTAACTGGGCCGCTGCAAACCCAAGGTGCTCTTCCCCAGAGTACCCGACTCAGAGGGACTGTCAGAGTATTAGGCAGATATTTCACGACCCAGCCAAGCTTGTTCTAGATTTTCTGGGGTGCAGGGCTTCCTGCAGGGTGCTGGAAGTCCTAGGGAGCTGTTCCCCAGCAGTGCAGCACCTTCCCAGGGATGGAGCAGATAAATGGGCCGCTGTGAACCCAAGAGGCTCTTCCCCAGGGCAGCCTGACTCGGAAGGACTGTTGGAGAATTAGGCAGATCTTATTATGGCCTGGCCAATCTTATTCTAGCTTTTCTGGGCTGCAGGCCTTTTCCTGGGTGCTGGTGGTGTTTGGTGTTGCTCTGCAGGGGTGTAGCCCCTCCAAAGGGCAAGCTGTCCAGGGCAGGGACAGCCCCTGTGGTGGTAGGCTTCCAGCAATTGTTGAGCCCAGCCCTCCCAGATGGCAGGCAGCCCCAGGTCCGGCAAGTGCGTAGTGGGTGGTGGGGGCAGGGTGGAGGGGATGCACTGGGAAGCACAGCTTTCTGATAGCTAGCAGGCCAGTAAGCTCGCTGTGGTGTGGGGAGTATTCTATAGGAAACCACCCCTTCTTCTCTCCCCTCCCCAACACTGGCACAGACCCGGCTCTTCTCCCAGGTTCCCTCTGATGTGGCCTTCCATTTCCCCGCCCCTAGAGTATTGCTCCCTTCCCCTGCGACAGCTTTGCTTTCTAGTCTCCCAGGCAGTCTCTGCCCCGTCACACTTGACAGACTGGTTTCTAGACCTCCCAAGCAGTCTCTGCTCCACCCCACCCCCTTTCCCAGGGACTAACCTCTGGAGCTGAGGTCTTGGTGCCCAGCCCCCACCCAGGCATCTCAATTTTTGGTGATGTGCCCATAGAGTAGTTCAGATGATCTGTTCGGTTCTCGATCTGCTTTTCAGAACTCTGACTTACTGCTACACTCTTCTCTGCATCTGGAGATTCCTCCAGTTCAGTTGATCTTTCCATTGAGTAGGTGACTTTCCAGGGTGCAGGATCCCTTTCTCCTCCGCAGTTCCCTTTCAGGAGCGTCCATCCAGCTCGGATTCCCCTTCTCTCACTCTCCTCTTTTCTCTTGTTTTACCTAGTAATGTCATGAAATTCTTGCCATTATTGGAGCTTAAGTTCTTCTGCCAGTGTTTGGTTGCTGTTCTGTGCGAGTCGTTTACCCTATAGATGCATTTTTGTTTTTTGTTTTTGTTGTGTTTGTGGGAGAGGGCGAGCATGTCCCCCTACTCTTCTGCCATCTTGCCCCTCTCCATTACCACTTATAAAATATAAATGTGTTAAATAGTTCCTCTACATACATTGAGAACCACATCAGACAGTTACAATATTTGCTATAAACAGCAAATAAATAAGATACTCATGAGAAGTGTTGTCTATTATATTTACACCCAGTTTTTCCCATTCTGATGGCCTTTCCTTTTTGAAGTTCCTAATGTTCATCTGCTATTATTTTTTTTTTTTTTTTGGTTTAGAGAACTTCCACAGGCCATCCTTTAAGAGTAGGTCTGCTAGGGACAAATTCTTTTGGTTTTCTTCATCTGATATAGCATCTTTACTTTTCATTCCCGATGGTAATTTTTGTGGTATATAGAATTTGCAATTCTAAGTTCTTTCTTTTTGTGCTTGACAAATGACATGCCACTTTGTTTTGTCCTTCAAGGAGTCCAGGTAGTTTAAATTGGTAATAATGTATCATTTCTTCTTGTTGATTTCAAGGTTATTTCTTTTCCTTTAATTTTCACAAATTTAACTATCATGTGTCTTGGAATGATTTTTTTCTTTCCTATTTTTGGTTCACTCATCTTACTGAATTGGAAAGATTAAGTGTTTACAAATATTTTTTAGTCAATATTTATTTAAGTACTTTTTTAGTCCTTCTCTCTCTTCCAACTACTTTAGATGTTCTGATGATATAAATGTTAGTGTTTTTGTTGTTGTTCAGTGGGTCACTGGCTCTGTTCATTTTTATAGTCTATCTTCTCTCAGATGCTCATGTTGAGTAAATTCTATTGATCTATTGACAAGCACACTGAATCTATCCTCTGTCATCTCTCTCTACAATTAAGTACATCAAATGAGGTTTTCCCCTAAATTTCTGTTATAAAATTTCCTTTCTATATTTTTATATATTTTATATATTTTTTATTTCAAAATTTTCTTTCTATAATATCAATTTACTTTTTTAATAACTTGTATTTCTTTGCTGAGTTGATTGATCATGTTGTGCCAATTTCTGCTGTATAGCAAAGTGACTCAGTCATATATTTATGTGTATATATATATATATATATATACATATATAGACACACACTTTTATATATTTTCCATCATAGTCTATGCCAGGAGAATGTTCCCTGTGCTATACTATAGGACCTTATTGTCTATCCAATCTAAATGTAATAGTTTGCATCTACTAACCCCAAACTCCCAGCCCATCCCACTCTCTCCTCCACCTCCCATCTTGGCAACCACAAGGCTATTCTCAGTGTCTGAAGGTCATTCTTTTTTATGGCTGAGTAGTATTTGTATACATGTACACATGTACATTTGTATACATGTGCATTGTATACACGTACCACATCTTAATCCATTCATCTGTCAATGTACATTTAGGTTGTTTCCATGTCTTGGCTACTGTGAATAGTGCTGCTATGAACATACAGGTGCATGTATCTTTTTGAATTGTAGTTTTGTCCAGATATATGCCAGGAGTAAGATCACTAATCTTATAATAATTCTATATTTAGTTTTCTGAAGAACCTCCATATTGTTTCCTTAGTGGTTGTTCCAATTTACATTCCACAAACACCTTCTCTAGCATTTGAAATCCACACCCTCTCCAACATTTGCTATTTACAGACTTACTAATAATGATCATTCTGACCAGTGTGAGATGGTACCACACTGTAGTCTTTTTTTTTTCTCTTTTTGCCTTTTTTTTTCTAGGGCCACTTCCCATGGCATATGGTGGTTCCCAGGATAGGGGTATAATTGGAGCTGTAGCCGCCAGCCTATACTAGAGCCACAGCAACTCAGGATCCAAGCTATGTCTGTGACCTACACCACAGCTCATGGCAATGCTGGATCCTTAACCTGCTGAGCAAGGCCAGGGACTGCACCCACAACCTCATGGTTCCTAGTTGGATTTGTTAACCACTGTGCCACAATGGGAACTCCCCACATTGTAGTCTTAATTTGCATTTTTCTAATAATTAGCAATGTTGTTTTGGCAATTCTGGGTCTTTTGTGGTTCCATATAAATTTTTGGATTATTTGTTCTAGTTCTGTGAAAAATGTCATGGGTGATTTGAAAGATGTCACATTAGATTGCTTTTGGTAGTGGGGCCATTTTAACAATATTATTTCTTCCAATCATTGATTAAATTAAAAAAAGAATTCAGAAAATACTTTAAGACAGAAAAAAATGAAAACCCAATGTTTCAAAAAAACTATAAGATTTAGCAAAAGCAGTTCTAAGAGGGAAGGTCATAGAAATACAGGCCGTCCTAAAGAAAAAAGCAAAATCTCAAATAAAAAACTTAACCAACTTCCTAAAAGAATTAGAAAAAGGAGAACATACAATGCCCATATTCAGCAGCAATAATGAAATAATAAAGTTCAGAACAATCACGAATAAAATATAGATTAAAAATAATAGGAAAAATCAATATATCAAGTGCCAGTTTTTTAAAAAAATATAAACAAAATAGACAAACCTCTAGGTGTCGCAAGACATGTTTCCTTGAAAACTCCATCTTGTCCTTCTTTACTTTATCCTATCTTCTTGTCTTATTTTATCCCATCTTCCTTCTTTGGAAAAATAGTCACAGTGCTGGTAAACGACTTAAGCTTAAGAGCAAAGACCTAAAGGCATAAATGACTTAAGCTTAAGTACTGTTATGTGCCTAGAGGTCAGAGTAAGAGCTTAACCCTTTACCACCTAAGTGGCTTTTTAAATAGTAAAAGAACTTATATATAGTAAACCCTGTATGATCCACCCATAGCCACTCCTCACTTGATCTCACAATAAAAGCAGTGTGGTTTCTTGAGGCAGTGCTCTTGGTCCCTGAGATCTGGAGTTCCCTGGCGTCCTTGGTCCCTGAGACCTTGAGTCCGTGCTCTTGGTCCCTGAGACCTTGAGTCCCCCGGCTCCCACCTTTACTTAAGATAAATGTCCTCTGTGTCTTGTTTTATGTTAACTATTTTTCCTTAAGTTCCACAGCACCCATTCTTCAGCCCCATCCTGCTGAGCTGGCCCCAGCAAGTGGCGCCCAACATGGGGCCGGCTCACAAACAGGCAGGCACGAGGAATGAAGGACCACGACTACAGTGGAAATTTTATTCACTGGAAGTGCTGTGGAGCCCTGAGAAGAAGGGAGGAATTTTGTGTGGCCACACTAGAGAAATCCTGCAGATAAGTTCCCTCTCTCAGATATTTACAGGGTAAAATGGGAAACTATAATCCTTACATTTATTTGTTTGGACAACTCCTTAAAAAGGGGGGTGCAAAAACAAGTGAAAGTAAGCTTTTGAAACTTTTTCAGACTATTGAGAGACATTGTGATTGGCTTTTTACATCAGAAACATTATATTTAAAGATATGGGAAATGGTAGGAATGGAACTTAGGATATTGCAGGATGAGGGCATTCAAATTCCTGTGTCCATTTGGAGTACTTGGAACTTAATTAAATCAGTTTTAGAACTTCCAGAGACCACAGAGGACTTAGAGGAAGAAGGGGAGTTTACACCTTTGTTGGAAGAATCTAAATATGCAGCCCCTGAACAAAATTATCATAGAGAATATCTGGCTCCTGAGCCTTCGGCTCCAATTGTTGATTCTGATATTCCTCAATCGCCTCCTATTAGGAGTAAGGTGACGAGGACTCGTCAAGCCTCTACTTCCAGGGTTGTAAAGAAAGTGAGCGCTATCCCTGAACACCACCTATCATCCATTCAACAGGGAATTTTACAGGCTCAAAGGGAAGGTGATTTGGATGCCATACATTTAGCCTTTCCAGTAACTGTCAGGGAGACAGTGGCTCCAGGCACTGATCCCGCCAACCCTGATGGAGTTTACAAGTTCATTCACGAGCCCTTTCCTTTTAAAATTCTTAAAGAATTAAAACAGGCTGTTCAAAACTATGGTGTTAATTCTCCCTTTACAAAAGGAATCGTGCAGGGAGTAGCTGAAGGAAATCGTATGATTCCTACTGATTGGCATAGCTTAACCCGTGCTGTGCTATCACCTAGTGAATATTTACAATTTAAGTCTTGGTGGCAAGATCATGCCCAAATTACTGCTAATCGTAATCAGGCTCGAAATCTTCCAATTACAATGGAACAATTGTTAGGGATTGGTCCTTGGAGTAATCTTCAAGATCAATTAAGAATGAATGATTTGGCTATTGAACAGATTAGACAATGTTGCTTAACAGCATGGGATAAAATTGAATCTAAGGGTCAAATAAGTGACTTCTTTTCAAAAGATCCTACAAGGCCCTAAGGAACCTTATACTGAATTTCTAGCTCGTTTACAAGAGGCATTAAAATGACAAGTTACTAACTCTGAGGTGTCTGATACTATTTTTCAATTGTTAGCATATGAAAATGCAAACACTGATTGCAAAAAGGCCATAGGATTTTTAAAAGGAAAAGCTAACATAGCCGAATATATTAAAGCCTGTCAGGGAGTGGGGACGGAGTCCTTTAAGGCCTCAATGCTAGCCCAAGCAATGGCTAATTTAAAAGTTAAGGACAAATTTTCAGGAAAATGTTTTAATTGTGGTAAGACAGGACATATTAAAAAACAATGTCGCGCTCTTCCACGAGCCCAACCTTTCTCTCATGGAGCTTCAGCACCTTTTAGTAACAATAATAAACAGCCCAGACTATGTCCAAGATGTAATAAAGGAAATCACTGGGCTAACCAGTGCTGGTCCATCTTTCATAAAGATGGAACCCCCTTGTTGGGAAACTATCCTCGGGGCAAGCTTCCAGCCCCGTCAACCAAGGAAGCATTCCCCATTCAGAACAAGAGCCAGACTCCCTGGAACTACGCTCTGCACCAGAGTTCGACATCACAGTAGATCTCCCTAGTTTACAGGATTTAATTCTCCTTCCTAGTGAAACTCCTACTTCTATTACAACCAAGTTGGAAAATCCATTACCATCAGATACAATAGGATTGATAATAGGAAGGGCAGAGCTAACAGAACAAGGAATTCGAGTTCATACCAGGATATTGGATAATAATGGGGATGATAAAGTACAAGTGATGGTTTCCACTGCGATTCCTTGGAAAATTAAAAAAGGGGATCGGATTGCTCAAATCTTAATTTTACCTAGAGTCCAGAAGAAAAAAGACAGGAATAATTTTAGACAGAAGAGATTCAATACCACAGGAGGGGCAGGAGTGTTTTTATCAGAAAAGGTCCTAAAGGAACGACCCACTTGTTAAGTTATCATAAATGGGAAGTCTTTTAGAGGATTGATTGATACTGGTGCTGATGTTTCAATCATTAGCCATTTACATTGGCCAGACACCTGGCCTCTTCAGCCAGCTGATATTGAAGTCACTGGGTTAGGAAAAGCAGAGGGTCTCAAAAAGAGTGCCCAATGGCTTAATTGTGAAGGACCAGATGGGCAGCCAGCTAGATTGAAACCTTATGTTGCTCAACTCCCTATCAATCTATGGGGGAGAGATTTATTACAACAGTGGCATGCAGAAATTTACTTACCACCAGTAGATCAATATAGTCATCAAAGCCAAAAAATGTTGCAGAAACAGGGTTACATTCCCGGATTGGGATTAGGAAGACATCATCAGGGGAGAGTGGAACCTATTGACTCTGAGATTAAAATGGACAAATCTGGTTTGGGATATCGGCCTTTTCATTAGCGGCCACTGCTTATAAAAATAATTGTTTCTCCTGAACCTATTCGACTGAAATGGACTACAGAAAAACCAGTTTGGGTTGAGCAGTGGCCTCTTTCTTCAGAAAAATTAAAGGTTTTAAGTGATCTGGTCCAAGAACAATTAGAGAAGGGCCATATAGAAGAATCCTTTAGTCCCTGGAATTCACCAGTGTTTGTTATACAGAAAAAATCAGGAAAATGGAGATTGTTAACAGACTTAAGAGGAGTAAATGCTGTAATTCAGCCTATGGGTGCCCTTCAACCAGGCCTCCCATCTCCTAGTATGATACCAGCTAACTGGTTGTTAATTATCTTGGACCTAAAAGACTGCTTTTTCACAATTCCTTTACACCCAGAAGATAAGGAAAAATTTGCTTTTTCCGTCCCAGTGGTAAACAATATAGCCCCTAGAAAGCGTTATCAATGGAAGGTCCTGCCTCAAGGTATGTTAAACAGCCCTACCTTGTGTCAGTATTATGTGGCTTCAGTTGTTGAGCCAGTCCGAAGACAATTTCCTAAATGCTATATTGTTCACTATATGGATGATATACTTTGTGCTGCACCCTCTCAGCAGCAGCTGACTGAGGTTTTCCAATGTTTACAAACCTGTCTAAAAGGAGCAGGATTGGTTATTGCTCCTGAAAAGATTAAAATGAAAAGTCCATATCAATATTTGGGAACTGTGGTTGAACGTACCACTGTTCACCCTCAAAAGGTAGAATTGAGAAGAGATCAAATTTCTACATTAAATGATTTACAAAAACTGTTAGGAGACATTAATTGGCTCCGACCTTATTTGGGGATTCCTACATATGAATTGTCAAATCTCTTCTCCTTGCTTAGAGGAGATTCTAAATTAAACAGCCCCCACTCTCTAACTGCAGAAGCGGAAGAGGAACTAAAAAAGATCAAAAGTAAAATACAAAACTCCCAACTAAGTCGGGTCAATCTAAAACAACCCATTCAGTTAGTAATTATACCTTCTCCTCATTCTCCCACGGGAATATTAATGCAATTAGAAAATATTCTCAAATGGCTTTTTCTTCCCAGTAATGTCACAAAGTCTTTGTCTCCGTACCTGGACTTGATGGCACAACTTATTCTAAAAGGTCGCACTCGCTGTGTACAAATGTCCGGAAAAGATTTGAATCATGTAATTGTCAGTTTACTTATTAAGGAAATGCAAAATTGTTTTCAAAATCATATAGGTTAGGAAATTGCCTTTACAGAGTACGTAGGATCAATAGATAATCACTATCCAAAAAACCCTGTTTTACAATTTATAAAGCGTACTCAATGGATTCTGCCAAAAAAGGTGGAGTCACCCATCATTGACGCCCCTGTGATCTTTACTGATGGGACTAGTAAAGGGAAGGCCGGATATGTGGCTAATCAATCTAAAATTATAAGAACACCTGGCCTTTCAGCCCAACAGGCTGAACTAACTGCTGTAATCCATGCCTTGAGGGATTATCCTGAGCCTATCAATATTCTTTCTGATTCAGCATATGTAGTTCATGCTGCCAAAATGATTGAAGCTGCTACCATTAAACAAAATTTACCTGTCTTGTTATTTGACTTGTTTACAAAATTACAAACTGTTGTAAGGGAAAGAAGATATCCATTTTATATTACTCATATCAGAGCACATACTAACCTACCTGGGCCTCTAGTTGCAGGAAATAAAGAAATTGACTGTTTGGTGACACCTGTGTTACAAGAAGCTCAACATTTTCATGATTTAACACATGTAAATGTTCGAGGCCTTAAAAAAAGATTTGGAATAACATGGGCTAAAGCTAAGACAATTGTTCGTCAATGTCCTGCATGTCAAATTATTAACAATCCTTCTCAATCTGAGCCTGGAGTTAACCCTAAGGGACTTGTCCCAAATGCTCTCTGGCAAATGGATGTTACTCATTATTCATCCTTCGGAAAATTGTCATTTATTCATGTATGTATTGACACTTACTCTAAATTTATTTGGGCTACTGCGCAGTCTGGTGAATCTGCTAAACATGTTATTCGTCATTTGTATGCCTGTTTTGCAGTCATGGGCCTGCCACAAGCAATTAAAACTGATAATGGTCCAGCTTACAAAAGACACAGAAATAGTTAAGTCACAACAAACACTTTTAAACAAAACCTTATTCACTTTAAATTTTTTAAACTTGGCCTCTGATGAAAAAACAGCTGCAGAGAGACATTTTTATACAGAACAAAATAAGATTAACTTTCCTCATGCTGAACAGCCCTTGATTTGGTGGCAGGATCCACTAACAAACTTCTGGTCTCCAGGAAAACTTATTACGTGGGGTAGGGGATATGCTTGTATTTCACCAGGTCATGGATTACAACCTGTTTGGATTCCATCAAGAAGAATCAAACCATATCATGAGCAAGCTTGTGAAGCATCCCTCGACTCTAGACCCCAGAAGGAAGATGATAAGGGCTCATCTTCCCACTTGGGGTCAGATCAAACATCTAACCCGAGAAGCTGAAAATCTACTAAGAAAAGGAAAGCCTCCCACTCCAAATAATTTGGTCCTAGCTCTCTTTACTTTGGTTTCCATCACAGTGAGTATTCTCACAACTGGCATAGAAATCATTTTATTACTTGTATAGTACAGGAATTAAAAGCCTCATGAGTAAAACCCATTAAAAACTATTGAAGGTTTAACAAGAGAGTCCATCAGCTTTCTTAGAAGGACTCAGAAGGGCATTGAGAAAACATACAAAGGAACCCAGAAACAATGGAGGGCCAAATAATTCTTAAGGATAAATTCATAGCTCAGCCGGTGCCAGATATATGGAGAAAGCTCCAAAAAATTGGCTTTTGGCCCTGATCAGGATCTGGAGCACCTCCTCAGAGTATGTTATAATCGGGGCCAGGAAGAATGAAAGGAGAACAAGAAGAGAGACTGAGAAAAGGCTGAGGCTCTAGTTATGGCGCTACAGGGAGTCAACCTGGGAGTCTCAAAGGTGAGAGGACTAGGCCTGGAGTCTGTTTCCTCTGAGGAAAAGAGGGACCCTTTAAATGGGAATGCCCCGAGACTCAGAGATCACTGGAAGAGGGATTGCCCCTGAAGACGAAGGTCTCTGTGGTTGACCCCTCAAGCCCAGGATCAAGACTGATGGAACATTTCCATAATGGCTCCTGTCCTTATCACAACTCAGCCCTGGGTGACTCTAAATGTAGGAATACAGAGCCACTTTTCAGTCCTCCTCTCCAATCCTGGGCCCCTCCCTCATGAATTTGCCACATTTATATTTCTGGCAAGCCAGTTACAAAATTCTTTACACAACCTTTGAGCTGTGACTGGGAATCCATTTTCTTTTCTCAATACCTTTCTGATTGTTTCAGAGTCCAACTTCTCTTTTAGAAATTCTTAAAATATGGAAGGTAACTACATACACATTGTTACAGTTGTCAACATTAGGTATAATATATTACCATACCTAGGTTTAACAGAAGTCAAATGAGACACTGAAACATCAGTTACTAAACAGAAACTAAAGGTCTTTAGAATGATGAAACAATATGATCAGTGCCACCCTGAGATGGTCTCTATAAGAAAAACTTGTTTTTAGAAATTATAAAGGAGAGTCCATGGTTGTTTTAGAAAAGTAGGATGAGTGTGTTTTCAATATAGAAGGAATAAGGAATGGAATTGCATCTTATTAAGGTAAAAGAAAGATAGTCTGTCTTCAGCTGATTGCTCTCCTTGGGAAATAAGGGACAGACTAATATGGATACAGAAAGTGATATAAGGTGTGTGGCAAGTGGACATTGAGAAGAGAATTTTGAACATGGTGGGGACTGTTTAGAAATATTTGAGTAAGTTAACTTTAAGGTGATGCCATAAATCATACTGTTCAAAAGGACATAAGGTAGCTTTCCATTGCATGCTGACCAAGGCATACAAATGTTTCATAACCAGCCAGAGAAATCAGAAGAATCATGAGTTACCTGTGCTATTATAAAATCTAAATGTTGTATTCCTGATTGTTCACAGAATGTGTCTAATTCCCTGCTAGATCATCATCAATAGATTCATGAGCTGTCCAATCCAGCTCCAGCTTTTGGAGCTGCCCTGTGGAACCCGCTGACCTCCTCCTCCTGGTGAAAATATTTCTTTGAGGTATCCAAAGCAATGTTATCAAAGTCCACTTGACCATTCCATGAGTGGAGACCTAACTGCTTTCCCTAACGACGCCCCTTTTCAGCAGGAAGTAGTTAGAGCGGTCATCGCCCCTTTTCCCACAGTTAGAGTCTCCAACTCAAAGGGGGGAATTAAGGTAGATTTTTAACTCAGGTAGTCAGTGTAGGGATATGGGCTTTGATACATTCTTTGTGGCTATTTATTAACATTTGTAAATTGAGGGTCGCATAGCAAGCCCAACTGCTATAAAGGTTGCAGGTATTGCCCCATGAATCCATCACATCAGAATGAAGAAGGTTGCATCCGCTGCTGACATGGACACCAGGGAGGCTGTACAGCACCTCGAGAATCTTCATGGTCAAGTTCCAGAGACTCCTTTTGCCATCATCAGTGCTAAGCCCTGCTCTGGCCACCTGTGGAAGCTGGTCAGTCTATGCACAGCAGAAGCCTGAGGAGTTCCACGTGAGACTTAACCTGAACTCTGAGACAACTTGGACTGTGTTCTGTCTAAGCGAATAATTCAAGAAGAAATGAAAAAAGTTGCAAGACCTATTTTTGTCTTCCCACAAAAACAAAAAGGGGGAGATGTTGCAAGACATGTTTCCTTGAAAACTCCATCTTGTCCTTCTTTACTTTATCCTATCTTCTTGTCTTATTTTATCCCATCTTCCTTCTTTGGAAAAATAGTCACAGTGCTGGTAAACGACTTAAGCTTAAGAGCAAAGACCTAAAGGCATAAATGACTTAAGCTTAAGTACTGTTATGTGCCTAGAGGTCAGAGTAAGAGCTTAACCCTTTACCACCTAAGTGGCTTTTTAAATAGTAAAAGAACTTATATAATAGTAAACCCTGTATGATCCACCCATAGCCACTCCTCACTTGATCTCACAATAAAAGCAGTGTGGTTTCTTGAGGCAGTGCTCTTGGTCCCTGAGATCTGGAGTTCCCTGGTGCTCTTGGTCCCTGAGACCTTGAGTCCCCCGGCTCCCACCTTTACTTAAGATAAATGTCCTCTGTGTCTTGTTTTATGTTAACTATTTTTCCTTAAGTTCCACAGCACCCGTTCTTCAGCCCCATCCTGCTGAGCTGGCCCCGGCATCTAGGCAGACTCACAAAGAAAAGAGACAGGACACAAATAAACAAAAATAAGAAAATAAAGAGAAGAAATATCAACTGATACCACAGAAATACAAAAAAAATTAAGAGAATACTATGCAAGTTATATGCCAACACACTGGACAACCTAGAAGAAATGGTCAAGTTTTTAGAAATATACAGCCTGCCAAAACTGAGTCAAGAAGAAACAGATAATTTGAACAGACAAATCACCAGAAGTAAAATATAATCTGTAATAATAATTTTAAAAAATTAGTTGCAAAAACAAAAGTCTAGGACTGGAGGGCTTCACTGGGGAATTCTACCAAACATATAAAGAAAAATAAATACCTATTCTTCTCAAACTCCTCAAAAAATTGAAGGAGAGTGAATATTCTCACTCTATGAAGTCATCGTCACTCTGATATCAAAGTCAGACAAAGTTAATACAAAAGAAGAAAATTATATGCCAATATCTTTGATGAATATAGATGTAAAAATTCTCAAAAAAATATTCGCAAACAAAATCCAACAACATATAAAAAGGATCATAAACCATGATAAGGTTAGATTTATTCCAGAATCTCAAGGATAGTTCAATATATGCAAACCAATCAATGTGATACATGCCACCAACAAATAAAAGAGAAAAACCACATGATCATCTGAATAGATATAGAAAAAGCATTTGACAAATTCAACATATATTCAAGATAAAAATTCTCACTGAAGTGAGTATAGCAGGAACATATCTCAAAATAATAAAAACCATTTACAACAAATCCATAGCCAACATAATAGTAGTCAATTGTGAAAAGCTGAAAGCCTTCCTACAAAATTCAGGAACAAGACACAGTTATCTACTCTCACAGTTTCTATTAAATATAGTATTGGACATCTTAGTTATAGCAATGAGACAAGAAAAAGAAATATAAGTATCAAATTTGGAAAATAAGAGGTAAAACTGTCATTATTTGCAAATGACATGATACTTTGTATAGAGAACCCTAAAGCCTCCACAGAAAAACTCTAAGTAATACATGAATTCTGCAAGGCAGTGGGATACAAGATTAATATACAGAGATATTTTATGTTTATTTACACTAATAATCAAATATCAGAAAGAGAACGTAAACCTGTCCTGTTTAAAATTGAGTCAAAAGATTTCCTAGGAATAAACTTAGTCAAGGAGGTGAAGGACTTATACACTGAAAAGTATAAAAAAAATGATAAAGAATTTGAAGATGATCCAAAAAAGAGGAAAGATATCCGTACTCTTGAATTGGAAGAATAACTATTGTTAAATGTCCATAATACCCAAAAGCAATCTACAGATTTAATTCAATCCCTATTAAAATGTCCATGACATTTTTCACAGAACTAAAACAATTAATCCTAAAATCTAAATAGAACCACAAAAGACACAGAATTGCAAAAGCAATTCTGAGGAAAAAGAACAAAGCTGGAGGCATAAGCCTTCCAGTCTTCAAACTATACCATAAAGATATCTTAATCAATACAGCACAGTACTGGCACAAAAACAGATATATGGATCAATGGAATAGAATAGAGAACTCAGAAATATACCCAAACACCTGTGGGTAATTTATCACAACAAAGTAAGAAAGAGTATTCAATAGAGAAAAGATAGTCTTGGAGTTCCCGTTGTGGTGCAGTGGTTAACGAATCTGACTACGAACCATGAGGTTGCGGGTTCGATCCCTGCCCTTGCTCAGTGGGTTAATGATCTGGCGTTGCCGTGAGCTTTGGTGTAGGTTGCAGACACGGCTTGGATCCTGCGTTGCTGCGGCTCTGGTGGTTAGGCTGGCAGCTACAGCTCCGATTAGACCCCTAGCCTGGGAATCTCCATATGCCACGGGAGCAGCCCAAGAAATGGCAAAAAAAAAAAAAAAAAAGAAAAAGAAAAGAAAAAAGAAAAGATAGTCTTTAGTAAGTGGTGTTGGGAAAGCTGGACAGCAGTATATAAGTCAATGAAACTAGAATACTCCCTCACATCATAAAAAATAAAACTCAAAATGCTTTTAAAACTTAAATGTAAGATATGACACCATAAAACTACCAGAAGGGAATATAGGCAATCATTTTCCTACATAAATCACAGCACTATCCTCTTAGATCAGTCTCCCAAGGCAAAAGAAATAAAAGCAAAGATAAACAGGATCTAGTTAAACTTAAAATTTTTGCACATCAAAAGAAAAAATCAACAAAATGAAAAGATAAACTGTAGAATGGGATAAAGTACTTGCAGATGATGCAACTGACAAGGTATTAATACTCAAAATATACAAACAGCACATAAAATTCAGTATTAAAAACTCAATCATAAATGGGAAGAAGACCTGAATAGACATTTTTCTAATGAGTATATATAGATGGCCAACAGACACATGAAAAGATGCTCAAAATCTCTAATTAATAGAGAACTGAAAATCAAAACCACAGTGAGGTATCACCTCACACTGGTCAGAATGTCTATCATCAAAATGTCTACAAATAATAAAGTGTTGGAGAGGTTCTGGAGGAAAATAAGCCCTGATACTTTATAAATGGAAATGTAAATTTGTGCAGCCGCTATGGAAAACTCTATGGATGTTCCTTAAAAAAAAAATAAAAACAGAGCTTCCTTATGATCGAGCAGTCTCACTCCTGGCTAAATATTCAGAAAAAAACCAAATACTCTAATTTGAAAAGATAATGCACCCCCAATATTCGGAGAAGTACTATTTAAATAGCAAACATGTGAAAAACACCCAAGGGCCCATCAGCAGATTATGCATTAAGAAGATGTGGTAGATATATACATCAGAATATTACTTAGACATAAAAATGAAATATTGCCATTTGTAGCAATTTAGATGGGCCAAGAGAATGTTATATTTAGTGAAGTAAGTCAGACAAAGGAAGACAAATACTACATGATATCACTTAGAGGAAACTAAAAATAATACAAATCTATATACAAAACTGAAACAGACACACAGAGATAGAAGACAATCTTATGGTTATCAATAGGGAGGTGGTGAGAGGGAGGTATAAACTAGGGATATGGGATTACATATACAAACTATTACACATAAAATAGATAAGCAGATTTTTTAGGGAGACGAGATGGCAGAATTTAGGAGGACTGGAGCTCACTTCCTCTCCTGAAAACACCAAAATCACAATTTCTGAACAGATATAGGCAAAAAGAGTGGAACCTACCAAAAATATATTTTAACTCCAAAGAAAAGTAAAAAGCTACAGTGAGACAATTGGAGGGGTACTTTTGCAATATATTCAAATTCTGTACCTGCCAGGTAGGGGATTCACAAACTGGAAAATAATTTTATCACTGAGGTTTTCCAACAGGAGTGAGAGTTCTGAACCACACATTAAACTCCTCATTCTGGGGATCTAGCAACAGGAGGAGGAGCCCCCAGATCATTTGGCTCTGAAGGCCAGTGGGGCTTGATTGCAAGGGTCCCACAGGACTGGGGGAAAGAGACTCCACTCTTGGAGGGCACATGAACAAAGTTTCATGTGCACTGGGATGCAGGACAAAGAAGTGACTCCATAGAAGCCTGAGCCAGACCTACTTGCAGGTCTTAGTGTCTCCCAGAGAGAGGGGAGTTGACTGTGGCTCACTGGGTGCAAGGATACTGGTTGCAGAGGCCTCAGGAAATATTTATCTCTGTGAATACTCCCAGAGTACACCATATTGGCAATGAGACCTGGCCCCACACAACAGCTTGAAGGTTCCAGTGCTGGGAAACCTCAGGCCAAACAACACACAGGGTTGGAACACACACCCATCCATTAGCAGATAGGCTGCCTAAAGTTGTCCTGAGCCTAAAACCACCTCACCTCTAAACACATACCTTGACAAGGCCCTTCCCACCAGAGGAATAAGATTCAGTTCTGCATACTAGTGGGAAAGCACCAGGTCCTCCCACCAGGATGCCTACACAAGACCCTGGACTAACCTCACCCATGAGGGGGCAGACACCAGAAGCAAGAGGAACTATATTTCTGCAGCCTTATGGAATGGAGACCACAGACAAAAAGTTAGACAAAATGAGAAGGCAAGAATTAAGAACAAGACACAACCCCAGAAAAAGAACCAAGTAGAGTGAAGATAGGCAAGAAACCTGAAAAAAATTCAGAATAATGACAGTAAAGATGATCCAAATCTTGGAAAAAGAATGTTGGCACAGATGAGAAGATTCAAGATATATTGAACAAAGAAACTAGAAGATATAAAGAACAAAGATGAACAATATGATAAATGAAATGAAAAACATACTAGAAGGAATCAATAGCAGAATAAATGACACAGAAGAGTGAATAAGTGAGCTAGAAGACAGGTTGGTGGAATCACCACTGAGGGGAAGAATTTTAAAAAAGAATGAAAAGAAATCAGAACAGTCTAAGAGATCTATGGGAAAATGTTAAACACACTGAAATTTGTATTATAGGGGTTTCAGAAGAAGAGAAAGATCCTGAGAAAATATCTGATGAAATAATATCTAAAAAATTCCCAAACATGGGAAAGGAAACAGTCACTCAAGTCTGGGAAATGCAGAGAGTCCCATACAGGATAAGTACAAGGAGAAACATACCAAAACACATATTAATCAAAGTGACAAAAATAAAGACAAAGAGAAAATATTAAAGGGAACAAGGGAAAAGGAACAAATAACATAAAAGAGAATTTTCATAAAGTTATCAGCTGATTTTTCAGCAGAAACTCTGCAGGCCAGAGGGAGTGGCATGATATATTTAAAGTGATGAAAGGGAAAAACCTACAACCAAGAATATGCTACCCAGCAAGGCTCTCATTCAGATGTGAGGAGAAATCAATACATTAACAGAAAAGCAAAAGCTATGAGAATTCAGAACCACCAAAACAGTTTAACAACAAATGTTAAAGGAGCTTCTCTAGGTTGAAAAGAAAAGGCCACAACTACAAACAAGAAAATCATGAATAGGAAAACATATTGGTAAAGGCTAAAATACAAAAGGTAGGAAATCACCCCCACACAAATATGATATCAAAACAAGCAATTGTGAAAAGAGGAGAGTACAGATGTAGGATATTGAAAATGTACTTGAAATAAGAGACCAGAAACTTAAAACAATCATGTATGTATATACTGCTATATCAAAACTTCATGGTAAGTGCAAACCAAAAATCTACAATAGATACACACACAAAGAAGGAAAAGCAATCTAAGCACAACACTAAAGATAGTCATCAAATCACAAGAGAAGAGAACAAATGAGGAAGTGAAGAAAAAAGACAAACAAAAATAAATAAACTATTAACAAAATAGCAGTAAGACATATACATCCACAATCACCTTAAATGTAAACGGATTAAATGGTTCAAGTAAAATATATAGAGTGGATGAATGGATGTGAAATCAAGACCAGTATATATGCTGTCTACAAGAGACATACTTCGGATCTAGGGACACTGAAAGTGAGAGGATAGAAAAAGTTACTTCATGCAAATTGAAATCAAAAGAAAGCTGGAGTAGCAATTAATCAGATAAAATAGACTTTAAAATAAAGATGGTTACAAGAGACAAATAAGGACATTAAATATTGATCAAAGGATCAACCCAAGAAGAAGACATAACAATTGTAAATATATATGCACTCAACATAGGAGTACCTCAATATATAAGGCAACTGCTAACAGGCATAAAAGGAGAAATTGACAGTAACATAATAAGAGTGGGGGACTTTAACATCTCATTGACATTAGTAGATATATTATCCAGACAGAAAATAAATAAGGAAACACAGGCCTTAAGTGATACATTAGATCAGGTGGACTTAACTGATATTTATAGAATATTTCATCTGATAGCAGCAGAATACAAATTCTTCTCAAGTGCATATGGAACATTCTCCAGGATAGATCACATCTTGAACTACAAAGCAAGCCTTGGTTAAGTCAGGAAAATGGAAATCATATCAAGCATTTTTTCTGAACAAAATGCTATGAGATTAAAAATCAATTATAAGAAAAAAAACTATAAAAATACACAAACGCATGGAGGCTAAACAATACGCTATTAATCAGTTGATGGATCACTGAAGAAATCAAAGAGGAAATAAAAAATACTCAGAAACAAATGAAAATGAAAACAGTGATCGGAAACCTATGGGACACAGCAAAACAGTTCCAAGAGGGAAGTTTATAGCAACACAACCTCAAATAAAGAAACAAGAAAAAGCTCAAATAAACAACCCAACCTTACACCTAAATTAACTAGACTAGAAAAAACAAACAGAACCCCAAATTAGTAAAATGAAAGAAATCATAAAGATCAGAGCAGAAATAAATGAAATAGAGATGAAGAAAACAATAGAATCTAACAGTTGGTTCTCTGAAATGATCAATAAAATTGATAAACACTTAGCCAGATTCATCAAGAAAAAAAATGGAGAGGACTCAAATCAATAAAATTAGAAATGAAAATGAAGTCACAACTGACATCATGGAAATATAAAAGTTCATAAGAGACTACTATAAGCAACTATATATCAACGAAATGGACAACCTAGAAGAAATGGACAAATACTTAGAAAGAAACAATCTTTAAAGACTGAACCAGAAAGAAATAGAAAGGTGAATGTACCAATCACAAGTATTCAATTGAAACTATGATTAAAAACTTCCAACAACAACAAAAAGTCCATGACTGCATAGCTTCACAGGCAAATTCTATCAAATATTTAGAGAATAGTTAAAACCTCTCTTTCTGAAACTACTTCAAAAAATTAAAGAGGATGGAGCCCTCCCAGATCACTCTATGAGGTTACCATCACCCCAATACCAAAACCAGACAATAGATACCACAAAAAAGAAAATCACAGGGCAATATAACTAATGAACATAGATGCAAAAATCCTCAACAAAATGCTAGCAAACTGAATTAAACAATACATTAAAAGGATCATACATCATGAAAAAGTGGGATTTATATGAGGAATGCAAGGATTTTTTAATATCCGTAAATCAGTGTGCTACACCAATTTAACAAATTGAAAAATAAAAACCATATGATCATCTCAGTAGATGCAGAAAAAGTTTTTGACAAAATTCAACATTCATTTTTGAGAAAGACTCTCCAGAAAGTAGGCAAAGAGGGAACCCAACACAGTAAAGACCATATATGTCAAACCTACAGCTAACATCATACTCAATGATGAAAAGCTGAAAACGTTTCTCCAAGAAGAGAAAGTAATAATGGAATCCAAATGGGAATTGAAGAAGTAAATCTGTTACTATTTGCAGATGACATGCACAGAAAATCCTCAAAATGCTATCAGAAAACAATTAGAGCTCATCAATAAATTTGGTAATATTACAGGGAACAAAATCAATACATAGAAATCTCTTGAATTTCTATATACTAACAATGAAAGATCAGAAAGATAAATTAAGGAAACAATTCCATTTACTATCACATAAAAAAATACATAGGAATAAACCCGTTACAGAGGCAAAAGACCTATACTCTGAAAACTTTAAGACATTGATGAAAGAAATCAAAGATGATCCAAACAGATGGAAAATGATACCATGTTCTTGGATTGAAAGGATCAATATTGTCAAAATGACTATCCTACTCAAGGCAATCTACATATTCAATGTAATTCCTATCAAATTACCAATTGAATTTTTTCACAGAACTAGAAAAAACTGTTTTAAAATTTGTATGGAAACACAAAATACTTTGAGTAGTCAAATCAATTCTGAGAAGGAAAAACGGATCTGGACAATCAGTCTCCCTGATCTCAGGCTTTACTATGAAGCTACCATCATCAATACAGTATGGTACCAACATGAAAACAGAAATAAAGATCAGTGGAACAGCATAGAAAGCTCAGAAATAAACCTCCTCTCCTATGGTCAATTAATCTATGACAAAGGAGGCAAGAATATACAATGGAAAAAATACAGCCTCTTCAATAAGTGGTGCTGGGAAAACTGGTCAGCTACATGTAAAAGAATGAAATTAGAACACTCTAACACCATACACAAAAACAAACACAAAACAGATTAAAGCCTCAAATGTAAGACTGGATACTATAAAACTCTTAAAGGAAAATGCAGGCAGAACACTCTTTCATGTAAATTGCAGCAAAATCTCTTGTGATACACCTCCCAGAGTAATGAAAATAGAATAAAAAATAAAGAAATGAGACCTAATTAATCTTAAAATTTGTTGCTCAGCAAAGGAAAGCATAAATAAAATAAGACAACTCAAAGAATGGGACAGGATATTTGCCAACGAAGTGACTGACAAAGGATTAATCTAAAAAATATACAAAACAACTTATGCAGCTGTATATTAAAAAAAATCTAATAAAAAAATGGGCAGGGATTTCCCATTGTGGCTCAGTGGAAATGAATCTGAATAGCATCCATGAGGACACAGGTTTGATCCTTGACCTCTCTGTGTGTTAAGGTTCTGGCATTGCCGTGAGCTGTGGTGTAGGTTGCAGTTGTGGCTCGGATTTGGTGTTGTTGCGGCTCTGGCATAGCCAGCAGCAACAGCTCTGATTCGACCCCTAGGCTGGGAACCTCCATATGTCATGGGTGTGGCCCTAAAAAGACAAAAAAAAAAAAATGGGTAGAAAACCTAAATAGACATTTCTCCAAAGAAGACATACAGATGGCCAATACACATGAAAGGTGCTCAATACTGCTAATTATTAGAGAAATATAAATCAAAACTACCATGAGATATCACCTCACACTGGTTAGAATGGTCATCATCAAAAAGTCTACAAACAATAAATGCTAGAGAGGATGTAGAGAGAAGGGAATCCTCCTACACTGTTAGTGGGAATGTAAACTGGTAAAACCACTATGGAGAATAGCATGGAGGTTCCTTAAGAAACTAAAAATAGAGCTACCATACAATCCAGCAATGTTACGCCTGGGAATATATCTGGAGAAAACCATAATTCTAGAAGTTACATGCACTCAAATGTTCATTGCAGCACAATTTACAATAGCCAAGACATTGAAGCAACCTTAATATCCATTGAGGGAGGAATGGATAAAGAAGTGATACATATATACAATTGGATATTACTCAGCCATAAAAAGAATGAAATAATTCCATTTTCAGCAACACGAATGGAGCTAGATATTATCATACTAAGCAAGTCAGAGAAAGGCAAACATCATATGATATCACTTATATGTGGAGTCTAAAAAATGATACAAATAAACTTATTCACATAACAGAAAAAAACTCATGGACTTTGAAAACAAACTTATAGTTACCAAGGTCAAAGTTAGGGGGTAGTGATAAATTAGGATTTTATAATTAACATATACACACTACTATATATAAAACAGATAATCAAGAAGGACCTATTGTATAGCACAGGGAACTCTACTCAATATTCTATAATAATCTATGTGAGAAAAGAATATGAAATGTGGTTCATTTTGCTGTACCCCTTAAACAAACACGTCATTGTTTATTAAGTATACTCTAATATAAAGTAAAAAGTAAATGATATTTTAAAAATAGATTAAGTATCAAGATTTATTGTATAGCACAGGGATTTATTTCAATATATTATAATAAACTATAATGGAATACACTCTGAAAAAATAACTAAATCAGTTTGTTTTACACTTGAAACTAACACAATATTTTAAATCAATTATACTTCAATTCAAAAAAAGAAGTCCATATTCATTGAGGCCTTTTCCTCTATAATGATGCAATGCCTCTGGCTATTTTATGTATTTTAATATATCTTTGGTTTTAAGACTTGGCTTTCTTTGAAGTTATACTGTTTGGTGTTCACTGAGCTCATTACATATAGAAATTTATTACTCACATAATTTTGGAAGCTTTCATTTATTATTTCTTCAAATTTATTTTCTACTCCAGTCTATTTTGCCTCTATTTTTGGAACTCAAATTACACATATATCAGTACCCTTGATAATATTCAATAGGTCTCTCAGTCTCTGTTCATCTTTTCCCAACCTTTTTTTTCTCTATATTTTTCTGATTGGATGACTTCCACTACCAATCTATTTTCAGTTTCACTAATTTTACCACCTGAAGTTGAAGTCATGCAATATATACATATGCACACAATTTTTTTGGATTAGAACAACAGAAATCTATTCTCTTACAGTTCTGGAAACCAGAAGTTTAAAATCAAATCAGTTACCCGCCCCCCCAAAGGCTTTCTCTTTGCCTCTTCATCGTCTTCTTTTTTTTTTTTTAATTGAGTTTGGTTTTCTTTTTTTCATCCAACATATTTTTATTTTCAGAATTGGATTTTTCAGTTATCAAATTTATATGTCTTTCTTTCTTACAGTCTATCTTCTGAGATCTCTTTTTTCTTCATTCGTTTCAAGTGTGTTTTTCTGTACCTTGTGCAATACAGTTATAATAGCTGCTTTAATGTTATGCCTCATACTTCCAAAATCTGTGTCTTTTTTTGTCATTGGATGATTTTGTTTTCCTTTGAGAATAGGATACATTTTCTTGTTCTTTGATACTAAGTAATTTTTTATCTTAGACATTGAAAATGTTTTGTGTAGGCTCTGTGTTCTTTTATAATCCTCTGAAAATGTTGATGCTTTTAGCAGGTAATCAACTTGGCTAGACTCTGGACATTAGGTCTGGCTTACCTTTTCTGAGCTGTAGTTAAAATCTCAGTTTATTTATCAAAGATATTGCTTTGCTTATTTGATTATATGTGTGCATGTGTGGTTCAAAATTTAGACTGAGATTTTTGTGATTCAAATCTCAGTTCACTTTTCAAAGCCTTTAATTTACTCATTTAGTTAATTCCTATATTTGCATTGTCCAGCGAGAGGTGTGTGGCTTTATTCACAGTTATGCAATACTTTTTCTGTCTCTTTCTCTCCTGAGACTTCTCACTTTCATTGTATCTCAACCATGCTCCTTTGCGTGTGAGGTTCTTTTGCTAGAAAGATGGTAGGATTTCCATCAGAATTAAATTTAGCTACTTGTGCTATTCCAATCCAAGAGTGGACTCTTTGCAAGACTGAGAAAGAAAAAAACAAACCTGGATAACTTACCCCCTTTCCTATGTTTAAGTCTTTTTCACCATTTACCTCCTTTTTGATTACTTCTCTGAGTCCTCAAGTAGGATTTTTTAAAATTTGTCCAGTGTTTATAGGTGTAATTAATGGGGGATGTGGTTTGTAGGAGGGAAGTTTACATTCCACTTCAGAATTGGGTCTCCCAAGAGCAGGGTATTTTAAATCTCATTCAATTTCTTACTTTTTATTTAAAATTATGTTGATAATTCTCCATAAAAGGTAACCTGAATACATGGACAGACATATCAGATTTATGAACAGGATGATTTAGCACTATAAAAATTTCAGTGTCTCCTGATTTTACCTATAAATTGATCAGCTAAAATTCAAGCAACAATTTTGTACATTAATGTACAAAATTATACATTTTATACAATTGTTTCCAGAGATGATATTCAAAATATTTAACAACCTATATGGCATAGACACCAACTAATGAGAAAGATCCCTGACTGGTAGCTCAATGCCTACCAAGCCCTGCTTGATTTATAATTTTTTTTAAATACATAAAATGTTTTTGATAATTGAAGGTATCTGTGCACATCTTTCCAAATCCCATTTCCCCTTCTCTCCTTGTTTATATTTTTATACTATTACAGTATATGTATGCATCCATACAAATATACAGCGTAGTTTCACAGTTTTTTAAAATTCATATAAATGGTATGATACTGAACATGTCAGTAAGTAAATATCCATTTTGACACATACTTTTTAATTTATTTTTTTCCCACTGTACAGCAAGAGGATCAAGTTATCCTTACATGTATACATTTTTCCCCCATCCTTTGTTCTGTTGCAATATGAATATCTAGACATAGTTCTCAATGCTGCTCAGCAGGAGCTCCTTGTAAATATATTCTAAGTTGTGTCTGATAAGCCCAAGCTCCAGATCCCTCCCACTCCCTCCCTCTCCCATCAGGCAGCCACAAGTCTATTTTCCAAGTCCATGATTTTCTTTTCTGTGGAGATGTTCATTTGTGCTGGATATTAGATTCCAGTTATAAGTGATATCATATTTGCTACATATTTTTAAACTGTTGCATAGTGTCATACTGAATGACTATGACACAATTTACTTATCAAAATTGCCTATTTCTTTGTATTTAAATTTTAGGTAGCCTTCCACTTCTGTTCTATTACAAACAATGCTGCAGTAAACATTCATTTTCATGGATCATTAAAAACATATTTCTCTTGGATACTACCTGATAGTGGAATATAGGGTTATAGGTTATACTTATCTTTAATTTCAATAGATAAATTATTAATAGATATTATATAATAGATATATAATAGATATTAATACATTATTATTAGATAAATGTATACCTCCACAAATATTGAATGGGGGATTGTTTATATTCTTTTTTTATTGCCAAATAATACTTTATTATATACATGTACCATATATTGTATCTGTCGATGGACATCGGGGTTGTTTCCTTTTTTTCTTTCTTTTTTTACGATTTTCTGGTCACTTATGATGGAGCATGATCATGTGAGAAAAAAAGAAAGTATACATGTGTGTGTAACTGGGTCACCATGCTGTACAGTAGAAAATTGACAGAACACTGTAAACCAGCTATAAAGGACTGCTTATATTCTGATACCCTACCCGACAATCAGTATTATCAGTATTCCATTTTTAAACTTTTTAAATTTTGTTTAGCTCTTATTAATTTAATAAAGTGGTATCTTATTTTATGGTAATTTTCATTTCCCTAATTAATCCTTTATTGGTTTCCATTCAGGCCAGTCTCAAATTCAGCCTATTTATTTTTTAGTAGAAATTTTTGGGGGGATACATAAATGTAGTCAACATATATTCATACTCTATAATTTTCTAACTTGTATCCTCTGCTACAGTTTCCACCCATAACAATTCAGTACCAGTTTCTGTAAAGGTATGGTTTTAGCTGCAAAGAACAGAAAATCTAACTCCAAACTGACTTAAAAAGGAGGGTGTTGTATAATGTATTATGAAAGTTCAGAGTTAGCAATGGATTAGGAGTGGCTTAATGTAAAAACAAAAAATGGCGATGGGAGAAAAAAAGAAATGGAGGGAAAATAGTAGAAGAGTAAGTGAAGAAGAGGTAATATAATATTTCATTCTAAAGCCTACTCTGTGAATGAGGACATGAGTTCTGGGGTCTCAGAGATGAGCCAGATCTACATGATGGGGTCTCAAAGAAGCTCAAAATGCAGCAGTGACAGTGAGTAAATCAGTACACAGAGAGCTCCCACCCACTTTGTTAAGTGCTCTGACAGACTCATGCAAATGAGTCAGGGGGAAGGAAAGACCAGTTAAACTCAGGGCGATCTCCAATGGTGTCTTGGAGAAGGCAGCATTTGTACCAGTCTTTTTAGGAAGGCATGGAGTGTGGGAGATGGGAACAGAGACAACCCAGGTAGAGGAACAGTTTGACCAAAGGTATGACACTGGCAGAAGGCAAAACCTGTTTGGAGGATGGTGAGTCATCCACTGTGACTGAGGTCTGTGAGGGGGGAAATCATGCAGGACCTTGAATGGCAGGCTAAGGAGCTAGGTTTAAACCTGTAGGCCACAAGAACCCTTGGCGGCTATAGATACGGTCAGCTTTGTGTTTGAAACCTGACTCTGAGGGTCTCTGCAAGAATAGACTGGAGTAGAGCAGATAGGCAGCAGGTGTATTAGAGCAGAGACCCATCTCCTACCTCCAGTGTGGCCCTACACTCAGCAGAGGCTCCTCAGAGCCTGCAGTCCCACAAGAACTATTCCTTCTCCCCTTCTTTTCTGTCAATGTCCTACTCCTCCTACAGGACCCACTCAGCTCATGCATACCCTATCTGGAAACCTTCACTGCCTTCCAGTTGGTGATTTCTTCTGTGAGCCCCTCAGCACCCTGCTCTGGGATCCTTTGGTGCCATGTCCTATTCTTATGCATCCCAACCAGGTGGAGAAAGCTTCAAGGATAGAGTGTGGCTCTCATCCATTTTTGCATCTCCAATGCCTAGTATGGGTTTCTGTACATGGAAAATCATTGGGAAACTCTTCCCCAGTGAATAAGAGAAAGAGAAAGTCCATGAAGGAAAAGAAGAAATGGGAGGAGGAGAGGAGAAGACTTGGTGAGAGAGAGGGAAGGAAGCAGATAGACAGGGTGTTGGGATGATCAAGAGAAATGAAAGAGAATGGAGGAAAGGAGAACCACGGGGCCAACGTGGGATTCTTCCCTCTTCCCAATCAGTAGCGCCAAGTAGCAGGCTTGGCACAGTGAGTGTCAGGCTTTGGAAGCAATGGGATATGGGTTTGTATCCTAGTTCTGTCACTAGGGACCATGTGCCTTTAGACAAGACACTTCACATCTTGGACATTAATTTCATTGGCTGTCCAATGATGATAATACTAATTCCCCCTACATGAGTGCTTTAGAACTTGAGAACAGATGTGAGTCCTTTGAGGGCAGGGATCCTATCTTACTTGCCTTTGTTTGCCCAACATCCAACAAGAGCTTTGGTGCAACAGTGTGCTCAACAAATAATTAGTAACTGAATGATTAAACGAATGCCCAGGAAGAACTGTTTTCTACACTGGCGACCAGTGCTCCATTCCACAAGGGAGAGAGGCTAAGTGCTTGCTTAGCATACCAGTAAAGGGGAACACAGTCCCAGTAAAAATTTTCAGCTAAGTTAAAAGCATCAATATTGTCATCAGGGGATACATTAAAAAACTTTAGGTAGACTTTCTTACATTTGCTGTTTTTATTCTGAATTACATACGATGTGGGGGCACCCTAACTTTTAGTGCTTAGAGCCTCTAAACATCTTAGTCTGGTCTTACTTGACCAATAGAAATGAATATGATCTAGTCCCCTACCCCAGAGCATTTTCTGGGTGAGAAATCCAGACACGCACACTGCTACAACACACTGTGTAATTAGTGTTGGCACAGAGGGGGCTGTAGAAAGCATTGGTGTGAAAATTCAGAGAAGCACTGTCTTCCTGGGGGGACCCAGGAATCAAGTAGGAATGGGGATACAGGATGAGCGATAGAGAAATCAAGTGGAGAGGAGAAGAGAGTGGTTGCTGAATAAGAGAGAGTAAGCAGAAAAGAGATCACATTGGTGTGAAAGGAAAAGAAAAGTGGAAGTAGGGAGGAGGCTGACAGGGAGGGAAGGAGACCCTCTGGAGGCGGAAAGAGGCAGGATCACTTCCGGCTGGGGAGGGGGAGCAGACAGGCTCAGACCTAAGGAGAGGCTCAGAGAGAGCAGACGCCTTCTGGACTGGAGAGGTGAGCTAAGGAGCCTTGCTTTACTTAAGATATTATGGGGGCCTCTGGGCTGGGGCTTCGACCGTGCTAGACACCACATGCCCCTAAGGTTTGAAGAAAATCTGCTGTGGGTTCAGGAGCTAACCGAATCAAAGTAGTTGGACTTAGAGGTTCCTGGACTTGGTTTGCATTGGGGAGAAAGGAGGGGGCACAATCCCCTTTGGGCAACGGAAAGGAGAGATCTGGATTTTCTTGGGGCTGTATAAAGGAAGGATGCAGACCCAGTTGGAAATAGAGAAAGGAGAAATGGTAAACTCCTTCAGGCTGTAGAAAATACCAGAGTCCAGTTTGGCACAGGGATAGGGGATGGAAGGCTCTGTTAACTGGAGAAAGGTCGCAGGACCCGGTTTGAGCCACAGAAAATAGAGATTTGGCCCTAGAAAAAGGAAGTGACAGAATTGCTTTTGAATAACTAAAGTGACACGGCTCAGAGGGGAGAAAAAGGTTTAGGACCGGCTTGTTTCCTGTCTTAAAAGGGACAGAACCTGGTAGGTTTCGGGAACAAGGATTACACAAAAGCCTCAAACCATCGTATTTGTGGGTGGGGTATCCTTGTTGTAGTAAAAAACGGTCACTTGCAGACGTGGAAGTAGGGACGCGGTATTGGGGAAGGGGCAGGGTAGGGACTTACTGCAGAGCGGAGGGAGGAGGTGCGGAGAAGTACTGCAGAACGGAGGGAGGAGGTGTTTCGTAAAGGGGCGGGGCGGTGCCTGGCTGTACCGCAGAGGAGAGGTGGGTGGTGTTGGGCAAGGGGCGGTGCGAAGAGGTACTGCAGAGCGGAGGGAGGAGGCCTGTGTTGGGGGAAGGGTTGGAATGAGATGAGATGCCGTTAGAAAGAGTGGGTCAGGGGCGACGTTGAGATATTCTGCTGCTCTGAGGAGCAGAGGGCTTATGTGGAATTGAGGCAGTCAGACTGTCCAGTCCATCAAAGCACATGCGTGCTGAGTTCTTGCGCTTCTCCCCCGCACCTCGGGTTGATGAGCATGCGCACTATCAAGTTGTGGCAGGAGGCGTGTGCAGGGTAAAGGGGAGGGGTCCTAAAACTGACATTTGGTTTCCTGAGGGCAAAAGCAGCTAGGATTTGGAAGGATTTGGTCTGGGTTTCTAGATATAAGAATCCAGAAGTTGAAGGGTTTGGGGCCCCTGAATTGATGAGAACCCCCTCCTTTCAGGGTAGGCAGGAGGCCTGATGAATCTCTACCTCCCTCTCATTCTTTCCTAACTTAGGCCCCTTCCCATCAGGCTCAGCTGTTTTTCAACCTTCCAGAAAAATGGATAGGAGAAATGACTCCGATTGTAAGATGCCCCTGTTCCAGGTGAGGCCTCTCTGCATTCTCTTCAGGCCATTTGCCCCGTCCTGAGTTATTGCTGCTAAGCCTCCTACCACTGTGTAGTTGCATAATTCCCTGTCTAACCTGTTTCAGTCCTCTCCTGCATGGTGGAGGAGGAGGTGAGGAAAACCTGCCTGAATGTTTCCTGTTCCCTTCCTCTTCCTTCACCTTCCCCTTCAGTCAATCTACCCTTCAGAGGAGGGGGAGGCTTTGTAGAAAGGGTGGAATGTAGGGAGGCCAGATGGCTCAGCACATCATAATCCTAAGTGTGTAGGGCCCTCTGCCTCCCCCTGGGAGCCTGGGGCTTCACTTCCCTCCAGATATACAGGCTGAGACCACAGAAGAAGACAGTGTCTTGCTGATGCATACCCTCTTGGCTGCAACAAAGGACCCCCTGGCCATGGACCCACCAGTTGCCAACCGACCTAAGAAAAGCAAGACCAAGAAGGCCCCTATTAAGGCTATCACTAAGACCATCCCTGCTGCCCCTCCAGTTCCATCTGCCAATGTGATTACCACCAACAAGCCTAAAATAACTTTTCATGCTTTAAACCTACCAGTCATCCCCCAGATCAACCAGGCTTCAGCTACCATTGAGGCATCCAATACTCAGGCTTCTTCATCCACCACTCAGCCTAAGAAAGCCAGCAAGACAAAGAGAATTACTGCTAAGGCAGTTCAAGGTTCCCAGTTTCCAGCTGGCAGTGAGAGTGTCACTATACAGATCAAGTCATCCTTGCAGGCCCTAAACCTACCAGTCATCCCACAGGCTATCCAGGCTCCAGTTGCCAGTGAGTCAGCCAATTCACAGGCCTTGTTAGCCTCCACCAGGCCTAAGAAAGCTTACAAGGCAAAGAAGGCTGACAATAAGGGCGTAGCTAGTGCCGCTGAGATCTCACTGGCTCCATCCACCGCTTACACAGCTACCATCCAAGGCCAAATTACCTCCACCCAAACTAAAAATGCCTCCAAAGCTAAGAAGGCAACTATTAAGGGCACAAATACTGATCCTGAGCTCCTAGAGTCCCCAGATGCCACTGAGACAGCTACCAGGCAGATTGAGGCCTCAACAGCAGCTATTTGGCCAAAAAAATCCAAGGGCAAGAAGGCTGCCAATAAGGGCCCAAATTCTGTTTGTGAGATCTCTGATGCCCCACCTGCCACTCAAATGGTCACAAACCAAGCCCTAGCAGCAACCCTCAGGGTCAAGAGAGGGTTCAGGGCTCAGAAGGTTGCCACTAAGGCCTGGACAACTGAAAGCCAGAATCAAATTGAGCAAGGGGCCCGGGCCAAGATGGCTACCTCTCAGACCAACGTAAGTGCCCTTGAGACTCAGGTTGCTGCTGCTGTCCAGGCCCTGGCAGATGACTACCTGGCTCAGTTGAGTCTGGAGCCCACAACCAGGACCCAGGGAAAGAGGAAACAAAAGGTGAGATTTCTGACATCACCATCCTTAACTATTTCTTTTCCATTCCTATCCTCCCAGTTTGTTCACTTGTTATATAAAAGTTTACTGAGCCTTTTTACTCTGAACCAATCTTTGTGTTCATATAAGCTGTGGGAGATGCTGAGAAGAATGTGATATAGCTTGTGCCTCTTGGCAGTTCACACATTGTTGGGGAAATAAGATATTCATACACTTAGCTACAACCTGGGTATAATTCAACTTGTATTTATGTAGTAGTGACCATGTGTCAGGCTTTGTGTTGGGTATAGTCACACAGATTATATCTTTGTGTTTTAAAGTAACCCTTACCAGCTAGGAATCATAGGTCCCAGTTTTACAGAAAAGAAAACTGAGTCCCAGACAGGTGAGGTGACTTGTTGAAAGTATACAGCTAATACAGCCACTGGTGGCCAAAAGAAGAGGAGAACTGGCCCTTGCCCTTGGTTTCTCCTCTCTTGTCAGGGAAATAAAACTCCTGCCTAGAAGACAGTGAAAGACAAGTCTGGGACTCAGTGAGGCCAACAGTAAGGTCAGGACCAACTATAGGGAGGGTTTGGGAGACTTAGGAACAGGCAGGGTGAGGAGAACAAAGCCATCACTTTCACCTGGTGACTCTGGACCTTCCTTCTTTCTGATGATGCAGTACAAGTATCTGAATGGGGATGAGAGAGGTGGTGGTATTTATAGGCGGATCCAATGGGGCCGGAGGCCTCCGCTATCCCGAGATGTGGCCATTTTGCAAGAAAGGGTAAGAATCCAATGTTGCCCAGTCTTTTCTCTTCTTCACCTGTCCTCTTCTCTGTCATCCTTCCAAGTTTTCTGAAAACATACTGAGATTTCCCCATGTATTCCTCTTCTCCCAGGCAAATAAGTTGGTGAAATACCTGTTGGTTAAAGACCAGACAAAGATCCCCATCAAGCGCTCAGGTAGAGTCATACTAACCCTCCTCCCTGTGCTCTTCTCTCCTCTCCCCTCTCCTCCATGCCTGGGTGTAACCATTTACTTTAATGGCCTCTTCATTCTCTCATATATCCTCCTCTGCCCTCTTCTGTCATGACTGGCGTCTCCCATTAACAGTGTTTGGGACTCAGATTGCACTGACCCTACAGGGCTGGCAAAAGGGCTGCAACTTTGGCCTTTGCTCAGCCCAGCTGCTCCCACCTCTGCTTTCCTGCAGACATGCTGAAGGATGTCATCCAAGAATATGATGAATATTTCCCAGAGATCATTGAACGAGCAAGCTATGCTCTGGAGAAGGTGAAGCGGCAGTTCTGGGGGATGGGCACAATGGGAAAGTCTTGAATGGAATGAAGGTGTACATATCCCTTTGGGGAGGACCACAGAGACTTGCAAATCCAGCCTCATCGCTGTGAAGATGAGCAGACTGTGGCCTAGGGAGGGGCATAGACTAGCCTGGGGTCACACAGCAAGTCAGTAAAATCATAGCTAGGACCCAAGCCACCCAACTTAGTCCTGGCTTATTCCTACTGCTGGACACATTCTGTAGTGTATTTCAGATGCTCACCTCTCCCTTCCCATTTTGTCTCCCTAGAGTCCCACTAATCACAAAGGTGATTTTGATAACAATAGTAGATTTGTTAACTGTTTGCTGTGTGCTGGCCACTTAGTCATTGTTTCATGTACATTATCTTTCAGATTTCTCACACACACACACACACTCATGAAACCTTAGGTAAACAGGGAACTGCAAGATGCTCAGCAAGTTCATTGATGTCTAGGCTGAAATTTGTGATCTCATAGGATATTCTTTTACTTGGCAGATGTTTCGAGTCAATCTGAAGGAAATTGATAAGCAAAGTAGCTTGTATATTCTCATCAGCATTCAGGAATCCTCTGCAGGCATACTAGGAACGTAAGCTGGGGAAGGGATAGGGTGGGACGGAGGTTTCCATGGTACTATGCCATCCTTGTCCTCTCCCCACACCCCTTAGGGAATCAGGAAAGACAGAGCCTGAAGACCCCTGTTCCAGCTCTTACATGTAGTTAGAGCCTTGCACACAATAGTGGTACCTGATTGGGACTGACTAGAGGGTGTAGAAGCCTGGGAGAGGGCATTCCTATTGTCAGGTTTTGTGTTTCTCCAGAAGCTTCCCTGGAAAGCAGACCTGTTTTGCTTATCTCTTCTTCTTGGCCTTGGTAGAGTGGTTCTCAAAGGAGGGATTCCTGGTATGGGTGGATCATGATGCTTGAAGAGCAGGAGCATCAGTGGAGCTGTGCCTAGGATTCTCTCAGGGGCTGAGAGGTCTGCGAGAGAAAGAAAGGGTTCGCATTGCCTGGGTGCCCGGGTTGTACCAGGTTGACAGGCATTCTTCTATCCTCTCAGCAACTCCAGGAAAGGAGGATGTAATTTTTCCATTTTATGAATAGAATACTATGCTCAAGAGTTTAAGTGCCTTGCCCAGGGTCACATAGAACTTGAAGCATAGACTGGGCAGAATTATCCCATATCTGAAGAATCTGGGACAAGCTAGCCTAGTGAGCTGGTATGTTTTTTTTTTTTTTGCAGATGGCTGCTGGACATAAACCTTCTCTCTGTCCCATTATTCCTCTAGGACCAAGGACACACCCAAACTAGGTCTTCTTATGGTGATTCTGAGTGTCATTTTTATGAATGGCAACAAGGCCAATGAGGGTGAGTGGCTGGGCTGACAGCTGGTGGGGGGGTCATGGTTGAAATGCAACATGTTCATTTTCTATCCCTGTTTCCTTTTCCCTCCCCTTGCAGCTATCATCTGGGAGGTGCTGCGCAAGTTGGGGCTGCACCCTGGGTATGAATGGGCTCTGTCAGCACTTGCTGTTCATGTTGTCCTTTGGCAAGAGAGGATGGTCCCAGGATTGCATCAGCCTGGTGATCTGGTGGAGTGGACGGGGGTGCTGGACTGTGTAGAGGGTCCAGGGTTCTGACCTGGGTGGGTGGGGAAATAGTCCTGGACTCTCTGCTTCCTCTTTCTCCTGTGTCCTCTTTCTGTTCTAAGCTGATATATAAGATAGACCTTCAGGGCATTCCTGACAAAGAACCATCTGGCCTCACCTGCCTGCTTCTAGTGACCATATGTTCATTACTTTTCTCACTGAGCAGGGCTCATGTGCTAGAGAGGTCTTTTCTATGTTGGGAAATGCCTCTGCTCCCATATGAGAAGTTCTAATCTTGGTTCATGAGTTATTTTTTCCCATTGTCAGGGTGAGGCACTCGCTCTTTGGGGAAGTGAGGAAGCTCATCACAGACGAGTTTGTGAAGCAGAAGTAAGTGGTGTTTTGGGGCTTTCTCAGGCCCTGAAGTGTTCTGGGTGTGCTGGTCTGGTCCAGAAAGTGCTCAATCAGTCCTTTTCTTATACTAGGTTTAGAGTTATGGACATCCTATTCCCAAGAACTTAGTCTTGTCCACAGTTCCCCTGGTGGATCCTTCCAGTGAGGGGCCAGAACAAATACAGCGCCCTTGCTATGGGGTGTGCTCAGAGCAGAATGCCCAAAGAATGGCTCCTCTGTTTACAACACACCCAATAGAAACTTGGGTTTACTCCTCACAGGTGGCAAGATACTTTGGCCTTCCTGTGACACCATGCCCTATACATACCTCCCCTGCAACACCAAGTGACTTCTTTGCACAGGGCCAGTGGCAGATGGCTCAATATTGGAGGTCAAGACCATGAACTGTGTTTGGGAATGAGCATAGGAAAGGAGGGTTTCAGAAAACCTTCTCCAGGAGCTGAGATTGATATTTGTTTGGAGGAGGTTGACAGCTGGTGCCAAGTGGTTAGGGAACAGGTTTCCTTGGTTAGAAGCAAGTTTCATTTCCTTTCTCCAAGGTACTTGGAATACAAGAGGGTCCCCAACAGCAGACCACCTGAATATGAGTTCTTCTGGGGCTTGCGCTCCTACCATGAGACTAGCAAGATGAAAGTTCTCAAGTTTGCATGCAAGGTAATAGGAGCTGTTCTGACCTGGCATATTAAGGGTACAGGATGCCCCTGGCTGGGGCAGGCAGTATACAGGGATGGGTATGTACAGGGTAGTCTGTAGTTCATATATAAATATATGGAACTTCACTTATGTCCCAGAATGCTGCTTGACATAAAATTTACATTGTTTCATTATTAATACTTTGTGTTAGTCTCCTTGACTGCCATAACGAAATACCATTGACTGGGTGGCTTAAACAATAGAAATTTATTTTATCATAATCTTGGAGGATGTAAGTCCTAAATCAAGGTCCAGCAGGATCAGTTTCTGGTGAAGCCTTTCTTCCTGGATTGTAGATGAATAACTTCTTGCTGTGTTCATAGTGGAGACAGCCTCTTCTTTTAAGGACACTAATACTTATTGAATCAGGGCCCCACCACTATGACCTCATTTAACTTTATTCCATAAAGACTCGACGTCCGAGTATAGTCACATTCGAGGCTGTGTTCTTCAACATGTGAATTTTGGGGGGACACAAACATTCCATCTATAACATACTCTCTTATCATTTCCCACATTACAGATGAAGACACTTAGTCTCAGCAAGATTAACTTGTCCAAAGTCACACCGCACCTACATTATCAGAACTGAAATTGGATCTCAGGACTGACCCATGATAGAGCCCTAACAACCAAGAATTTTTTAAAATGCTGCTATTAGTTTTATACAAAGCCCATGGTAGGTACTTAATACATAATTATAAGTGTTATTTTCCTTATAATGATTGTAATTCTCATTTCAGGTACAGAAGAAAGACCCCAAGGATTGGGCTGCTCAGTACCGGGAGGCAGTAGAGATGGAAGTCCAAGCTGCAGCTGTGGCTGTGGCTGAGGCTGAGGCCAGGGCTGAGGCAAGAGCCCAAATGGGGATTGGAGAGGAAGCTGTGGCTGGGCCCTGGAATTGGGATGACATGGATATCGACTGCCTAACAAGGGAAGAGTTAGGCGATGATGCTCAGGCCTGGAGCAGATTTTCATTTGAAATTGAGGCCAGAGACCAAGAAAATGCAAATGCCAGCACCAACATTGACTTCAGCAGAGGAGCTAGCACCAGAGCTAACTTTAGCGATGGTGCTAGTATTTGTTTCAGTGGTGCACCCAGCCCCAGTGATGGCTTTGGTGGCAGAGATGGCATTAGTTTTGGTAGCACATGCAGCACCAGTGCCACCTTCAGCAGTACAGCCAGCATTAGCTTTGGTGGCACACACTACACTAGCGGCAGCTTCAGCAGTGCAGCCAACATTTGCTTTGGTGGCATGCCCAACACTTGTTCTACTTTCAGTGGTGGAGCCAGCATTAGCTTTGGTGGTGCAGCCAGCACCAGTTCTAGTTTCAGCAGTGAAGCCAGCATTAGCTTTGGTGGCACACCTTGTACCAGTGCCAACTTCGCAGGTGGAGTTAGCCCTAGTTTCAGTGGTCCACTGAACACCAGTACCAGTTTCAGTGGTGGAGCCAGCTCTGGTTTTGGAGGGACACTCAGCGCCACTGCTGGCTTCAATGATGCACTCATTACAACCACCAGCTTTGGCAGTACACTCGGCACCAGTGCAGTCTTTAGTGGTGCACTTAGCACCAGCACTGCCTTTGGTGGCACACTCAGCACTAGTGTCTACTTTGGTGGTTCTCCTAGTTCCAGTGCCAGCTTTGGTGGCACACTCAGTACCAGTATATGCTTCAGTGGTTCTCCTAGCACCAGCACTGGTTTTGATGGTGTATTCAGTACCAGTGTCTCCTTTGGTGGCTCTTCCAGCACCAGCACTGACTTTAGTGGTACGCTAAGCACCAGCGTCTGCTTTGGTGATTCACTCAGCACTAGTTCCAGCTTTGGTGGTGCACTCAGCACCAGTGTTGGCTTTGGTGGTGCACTCAGTACCAGTGTTGGCTTTGGTGGTGCACTCAACACCAGTGCTGGTTTTAGCAGTGCTGTCAGCATTAACACTGGCTTCAACAGTGTACCCAGCACCAACTCTGGCTTTAGCAGTGTGTTCAGCACCAGTGCTGACTTCAGTGGGGCACTTAACACCACTACTGACTTTGGCAGTGCTTCTAGCACCAGCATTGGCTTTGGTGGAGCCCCCAGCACCAGCTTCTGCTTTGGCAGTTTGTCTAACACCAACCTATGCTTTGGCGGCCCTCCTAGCACCAACACCTGCTTTAGTGGTCCTACCAATGCCAGTTTTGGTGATGGACTCAGCACAGGTGCTGGTTTCAGCTTTGGCGATGGGTTAAACACCAGTACTGGATTTAGTGGTGGACTGAGCTCCAGCTCTAGCTTTGGTGGTGGACTGAGCACCAGCACTGGCTTTGGTGGTGGACTGATCTCTAGCGATGTCTTTGGTGGTGGACTGGGCACCAGTGCTGGTTTTGGCAGCACACTTGGCACAAGGGCTAACTTTTGTAGTAGCCTCAGCATCAGTGATGGCTTTGGCAGTGAGCCTAATACCAGCTTTGATGGAGGACTGAGCACCATCATTGGCTTTGCCAGTAGTTCCAACACCAGCACTGGCTTTACTGGTGAACCCAGCACCAGCACCAGCTTTATTGGTGGACCCAGTTCTATTGTTGGCTTTGGCAGTGGACTGAGCACCGATGCTGGCTTCAACAGTGGACCAAGCAATGCTGCTGGCTTTGGTGGTGGAGGCACCAGCCTTGGTGCCTGTAGCTTCTCCTATGGCTAGTGAGGTTTCAGGTAATTACATTTCCACAGCCAAGGCCCATGGGGATGGGTATAAGAGCTGGGAGATGTTATAAGAAACCCCAAGGTGGGAGGGCAGGGCGGGAAGATGAGCACAATGAAGAAAGAATGAGAAAATAGTGTATTCTGTGCGAAAATGTGTTTCTGTATGGTGTTTTGTTTTCAGGTTTATTTCCCATGTTTATAGATACTGCTAATAAATTGCAACAGTCAATGGAGTCAGGGTACATCCTTGGAATCTTTGTCCATGCAGCAGTCTAAGCAGATATCACCAATCAGCTGAGGGTGATACACTAGGAAAAAGTCCGTTTGCCAGTCCTGCTTTGTTGTTTGCTTTTTGTGTCCTGTCATATTTTGGTATCAGAGTTACATTAAATTTGCAGTGAATTACTGTTTGTTCTGTCTTTTAATGTGCATAGTTGTTGTGAGTGACAGTTGGGTTCATAGAAAAGCTAAGTTTAGCATGGCTCTTTGGGGAAGTTGGGCTCCAGCTTTAGACTAAAAGACAAATGTGACTTCAGTGAGATAGAGATCTGGGGAAAGCATGGCAAGCAAGAGGGATACTACCTTAAACTAGGATCTACAAGGGGAAAGCCTGGAGTAGAAGACAAAGGGAGAGGGTTCTGGAGAGTAAGTATATATTCATTTTGAGATGTTTGTGTAGTAATGGAGGTAGAGAGAGGGAGGTTAAGTGAAGATAGACATGGGAACAGGGAGGGTTTTCTTGGGATAGAAGAGACCTGAGCACGTTGCATGCACTGTGGGGCAAAAGCCAATAGGGAATGACAGGATATAGATATGGGATAGTCAGAAATTGACTGAATTAGCCCATCCTTGAGAAAGTGGGATGGAACAGAATGCCAGAGAATAGAGGGTGTCCCTGACTTTAAACAGGATTTAAGAGTGGCTGTGGAAGCAGATAAGTGTAGATTTGCTTCAAGCAGTAATCAGCAACCCCTTTAGTAGATCCCAATAAAAAAGATGATGTGGATTATACAAGGTTTAGGTCTTGATGGTGCTTGTGATGGAAGGACAAAGGAACAAAGGCAGGGGATGTATGAGTCTGTCTCTTTACCAGTGGGTTGCTGGTACCTGCTGAAAGCAACTGTATGGAAAGAAGCTAAAGATCTGGAACATAGGGTCCAAGCTGGACAGGGATTGAAGACTAATGAAAAGGGAGAGGATGGATGGGTTGTGAGATAGTGGAGGAATCAAAGGACTGTACTCTTGATGCAGTAAAAGAACAAATATTATTCATTCAAGAAATACTACATACATGCCTACTGTTGGGAGGCATGTTGCTAGGGATCCTGCGGATGACACAGAGAGTAATAAGGACAGGGGCCAGTGGTCAGATGCTTGTATTAAAGAAGTCAGTCTGGGGAGAAGTCTAGATGATGCCAACCAAGGTCCATGGAGTGGATGGCTAAAGGGAAGATGACCACTGAGGTTGAGGGAGCAGGGCACCAGGAGACCAGGGTATTGTCTGGACAATTTATATGGACAGTAAAATCACTCAGAATGACAGCAAGAGTTGGAGAAGAGAGGAGCACTGTGGTTTAAGTGCATATTCTTCTCTGAGTATAAGGAGGAAAGTGTCATGTCCTTAGCCACACTGCCTACCAAGGAATAAGGCCAAAGGCACTCACATGGACCTATCTCCTTCCCTACATTTGGAGGTGCTACTCCAGAGCCCTTCTCTCCAGGAAGCTCTTACCCAGTCCACACCTCCACAGAATCAGAGCCATTTCATAGGGTCAATATCTTAAGAAGATCTTATGGGAAAAGCCTCACAACAACCTCCTCTCTCCTTTTGTAGTCAGTAACAGAAGTCTTTATTGACTAGGGAATAGGAATTAAGAAAGAAAAAGTTTCTTCCTGAGCTAGATAGCTCCTTGGTTGTAGCTAGACGTCAAGACTTGTTTCAGAGCTGATGAGAGTTTCTTCACTGGAAGCAGGTCTCTTCCTGTGAGGCCAAGTCCAGAGTATTCTCAGGGTAGGAGAACAATGACGTCACCTCCTAAAGTTGGAAGAGAGCTAGGACAGAGGAAGTTTGATGTCTTAGAAAGTGCTCAGTAGTGGGCAGGGACTGTGTCCAGAGCTTCCTCAGGTTCTCGGGTGATGTCTACATTCTGAGAGGAGAGAACCCAGTATTAATATTAAGGAGACAGCAGTGTAGAGCCCCAGCCCCTCCCTGCCTCTTGTCCTCACTGCCAGGCTGCTCTCCTTCAGCCAGGCCTGGATGCTCACCCTCTTCTCAGGCAAGCCTGGAGGAACCTCATCTGGAGGCCTTTCTGGCAGGGGCTGCTCTAGCCCTGTGTCTCTATGGTGCCTTGGGTCTAGGCTGCAGTCACTGCATTTCTGGGTGCTGGTTATTCTACCTGTTGGTGTCAAACACCCAAGCTCTGTGGGACTGGAGCTGCCTTTCCATGGGGGAGGTGCTTTCACCATGTGCCGGCTTAGGCCAGAGTCCCTCACCTACCTCAGGCTTCTCCCGGTGTGTGTTGACAGCCTCCACATTCAGGTAGATCGACTCCACTTTGCAGCCTCAGAAAAGAATGAACCAGTCCATCCGTAAGCCACCAAGGTAAGCACAGGTCTTCCCTGAGGTGTCATTCCATCCCCAACCCGTCGCTTCCCTCTCCCCAGCTCCACACTGTGTGCAGATCATGACTGCCCAGTATGGAGGGGAATTTAGACCAGCTGTGTGATGTGTGGGGAAGACCAGGCCTCAGGTAGGAACAGGGCCTCCTCCCAGCCCTGGCCCTAATAGGCTCAGAGTTCTCTGAGCCGCCACTGATCAGTTGTCAATGGGAATGAGTGGTGAGAAGAGACGATCTCTGCGCCGCCTCCCCAGCTCTTGTCTGTGAGCCAGCAGCCTAGTCTGGGTAATAGTGATGGAGCTCTGTGGATCTTCCCAGCTGAGTCAGGGCTGAAGTGATGAGAGAGTCCTGGGGCCACTGCCTTGGGGCGACCAGTCCCAGGTAAAGTTTACTCAGAGAACTATGTGGTTATGGGGTGTGGAAGGTCAAAGAGAGTTCCGGGGAGCCTGAAGAAAGAGGAGGGTGGTATCATTGGGGCCTGGAGCTGGCAGAAGGAGCTCAGTGTCTGTGTAAGCCCTCTTAGCTCCATCCTTGCGGATCACACTCTAGTTCAGTCTTCAGGACACTGCCCTGTTCACACCCCAGAAGAGATTCGAGTTTTTCCCTTCCCTGCTTGTGAACATTCCATGGCTAATTAATGCTCCAAGAGAGAATCTAAACTCTCTAAGTCTGAGCTGGTCTTTGAACCCTTTCCTTCAATCTGGCCCCAACGTATACTTATTCTTCTGGTCCACATTAGGGACCTCCTCTTCTACAGATTTGTGCTTTATGATTGGTGCTCCGGTAAAGACAGAAAGCTGGCCCAGATCCCAGATTTAGAGGACACCCCAGTCCTTCTCCATTCTCATCTTGCTACCTGCAGTCCTGAATCTACCAAGACATTCAATTATCCACCCAGAAAACCTCCCTCAAGAGTTTGATTGGCAGATGATAGTCACTGCAGACATACTCATGACCTCTATGTGCTTTTCTTCAGATGAAGGTGAGGGCGCTCACCATAAGCCACAGGCGTAAGTTTGAGCACTGTGTGCAGAGGGCACTTGAGATATGGCAGCTCATCTGGAAAGGAGGAGAGAACAGCCCTCAGAGACAGGGTGCTGGGGATGGCACCACCTCCCAGGGCCTTCAAGCTTGCAGCCCCTTCCCCTTCCAGCCCCTTCCCCATGGCAGTCCTCACCTGGGCCTTGTTCCCCCACACACACTGTGGGGGCAGTGCTGAGAGCAGGGTGGGCAGGGAGGAAGAGAGCTGAGAGACGCCTGAGGAGCAGGGAGGAAGGATGGCCCTGGGGAACCCAGACAGACAGCAGGTCCCCCAGAAGTTGATGATGGTCACCTTGGGGGCGGCTGGACTCACTCAGAACAAAGGTAAGTCCAAGACAGGCTTCCTTTCCACACCCAGCCTCGGTCCTTCTACCACAAAGGCCCACAACAGGTCTCAGCACGTGTTTCCTGGGGCCCTACTATGCACCAGGTCCTTCGCTGGTGTGTGCATGCACCTTGGTAGCTCCCACACAGCTTTTTCCCCAGCCTAGGCCTGTGCCCTCTGACCCCTCCAACACTTGTTGATGGACAAGCACTCACCAATTCACTTGTTCCTGTTACTGACTATGATGCATGAGGCTGTTGTGAATATTCACATGCAATCATTTATGTGGCCTTGATTTCATTCACCAGGCAGCCCTGACAGGAGGGGGTGATTAGGCCCACTCCATGGATGAGGACACTCAGGCTCTGAGAGGAAAGACACTTGCCTAAGTCCCAAAGTCAGGAAGCAGAAGTGTTGGGACTTGAACCCAGGACACTTTGAGGTCGTGTGGGCTCTGTCCACTGCCCACTGCTGCCACTACCTTAAGGGGCTCACAGTGTCAAGGGGGCAACACCCCTATCTCTCACCACTCTCTGCAGACACCTACTCTCCAGCCCACCCAGGCAGCCCATACAGCTCTCCATCTCCCTTCATTGAGCCAACCCTCATGGCTTCCCTGACCCAAAGGTTTAACCTAGGCTTTGAAGGCCTGCACTGCCCACCCAGCCTCTTGACACATAAGGCTTGACAATTTCCTGGGCATCTATCCTGCTTCACCTCCTCCCCTTTGTCATCAACATCTTCAGATCTTGGGCCTTGTGCTTTTGGAGCACTATCTCATTCCATCCTTGTTGTTATTCTGCAGGGGTTAGGGGTTGCTATTCCTCACTGTACATGTGACAAAATAGATTCAGAGAAGGGAAGTAACTTTTCTGATTTCTCTGATTCAGCTCTGCTCCCATCTGGACAAGTAAGCTTGGTCCTGCCTTTTCCCTATGGCCGTTAGAATTGCTGTCTCTCATAGCACAGGATTGGACCCAGCATTGAGGTCCTGTGGGTCTGAGTTCTCAGTAACACCATCTCTCTGGGCCCCAGTTTCCTTGCCTGAACAATAGGAGTAAGAGCATGTGCCTAGCCCTACCTGGCTCAGCTTCCAGGACAGATGTGAGAAGCTGGTATGGTCTATGCATGAAAGCAGGTAGCAGGTGTACAAACAGGAGATGCATGTGGTACTCCTTCTGTACTCCCACATGTGTCTGATGTGAGGGGTCTCTGGAATGAACCTGAGATTGGTACCGTTCCCTGCCCCTCTTAGCCCTATGATCTTGAGTAAGTCACTTCATCTCTCAAAGCCTCCATTTCCTCTTCTGTTCAGTTGGGGTTACAGGGCCAGCCCCATAGTCTCGAAGATAGTACCAAACAGTAGAGATGTGGATGGTATCAGAAATCTAGCAGCACTATCCAAAAACCTTTCGCTTTTTTCCACTGAAGAGATTGGGGATCAGACAAAGGATATTACTTGTCCAATGTCAAGTTCTCATGTTCCCAGGGTTCTAATTCCAGATAATTCTATATTGAGTGCCCATTTTTTCACAATTTTTTTTTATTTTCCCACTGTACAGCAAGGGGGTCAGGTTATCCTTACATGTATACATTACAATTACATTTTTCCCCCACCATTTCTTCTGTTGCAACATGAGCATCTAGACAAAGTTCTCAATGCTACTCAGCAGGATCTCCTTGTAAATCTATTCTAAGTTGTGTCTGATAAGCCCAAGCTCCCGATCCCTCCCACTCCCTCCCACTCCCATCGGGCAGCCACAGGTCTCCTCTCCAAGTCCATGATTTTCCTTTCTGAGGAGATGTTCATTTGTGCTGGATATTAGATTCCAGTTATAAGTGATATCATATGGTATTTGTCTTTGTCTTTCTGGCTCATTTCACTCAGGATGAGATTCTCTAGTTCCATCCATGTTGCTGCAAATGGCATTATGGCATTCTTTCTTATGGCTGAGTAGTATTCCATTGTGTATATATACCACCTCTTCCGAATCCAATCATCTGTCGATGGACATTTGGATTGTTTCCATGTCCTGGCTATTGTGAATAGGGCTGCAATGAACATGCGGGGCATGTGTCTCTTTTAAGTAGAGTTTTGTCCGGATAGATGCCCAAGAGTGGGATTGTGGGGTCATATGGAAGTTCTATGTATAGATTTCTAAGGTATCTCCAAACTGTTCTCCATAGTGGCTGTACCAGTTGACATTCCCACCAGCAGTGCAGGAGGGTTCCCTTTTCTCCACAACCCCTCCAGCACTTGTTATTTGTGGATTTATGAATGATGGCCATTCTGACTGGTGTGAGGTGATATCTCATGGTAGTTTTGATTTGCATTTCTCTTATACTCAGTGATGTTGAGCATTTTTTCATGTGTTTGTTGGCCATCTGTATATCTTCTTTGGAGAAATGTCTATTCAGGTCTGTTGCCCATTTTTCCATTGATTGATTGGTTTTTTTGCTGTTGAGTTGTATAAGTTGTTTATATGTTCTAGAGATTAAGCCCTTGTCAGTTGCATCATTTGAAACTGTTTTCTCCCATTCTGTAAGATTGTCCTTTTGTTTTCTTTTGGGTTTCCTTTGCTGTGCAAAAGCTTTTCAGTTTGATGAAGTCCCATGGGTTCATTTTTGCTCTAATTTCTATTGCTTTGGGAGACTGACCTGAGAAAATATTCATGAGGTTGATGTCAGAGAGTGTTTTGCCTATGTTTTCTTCTAGGAGTTTGATGGTGTCCTGTCGTATATTTAGGTCTTTCAGCCATTTGGAGTCTCTTTTGGTACATGGTGTGAGGGTGTGTTCTAGTTTCATTGCTTTGCATGCAGCTGTCCAGGTTCCCAGCAATGCTTTCTGAATAGACTTTCCTTTTCCCATTTTATGTTCTTGCCTCCCTTGTCAAAGATTAATTGACCATAGGTGTCAGGGTTTATTTCCGGATTCTCTCTTCTGTTCCATTGGTCTGTCTGTCTGTTTTGATACCAGTACCACACTGTTTTGATGACTGTGGCTTTGTAGTATTTCTTGAAGTCTGGGAGAGTGATGCCTCCTGCTTGGTTTTTGTTTCTCAGGATTGCCTTGGCGATTCTGGGTCTTTTGTTGTTCCATATAAATGTTTGGATTGTTTGTTCTACTTCAGTGAAAAATGTCATGGGTGATTTGATAGGGATTGCATTGAATCTGTAGATTGCTTTGGGTAGTATGGCCATTTTTACAATATTGATTTTCCCAATCCAGGAACATGGAATATCTTTCCATTTCTGTACATCTTCTTTGATTTCTTTGAGGAAAGTTTTATAGTTCTCGGCATATACGTCCTTTACCTCCTTGGTCAGGTGTATTCCGAGGTATTTGATTTTGTGAGGTGCAATTTTCAAAGGTATCGTATTTTTGTATTCCTTTTCTAATGTTTCATTGCTGGTATACAGAAATGCAACTGACTTCTGAATGTTAATCTTATATCCTGCTACTTTGCTGAAGTTATTAATCAGTTCAAGGAGTTTTGGGGTTGAGTCCTTAGGGTTTTCTAGGTATAGTATCATGTCATCTGCATACAGTGACGGTTTGATCTCTTCTCTTCCTATATGGATGCCTTTGATTTCTTTTGTTTGTCTAATTGCTGTGGCTAGGACTTCCAAAACTATGTTGAAGAGCAGTGGTGAGAGTGGGCATCCCTGTCTTGTTCCAGATTTGAGTGAGAAGGCTTTCCGTTTTTCCCCATTGAGGATTATATTTGCTGTGGGTTTATCATAAATGGCTTTGATTATGTTCGGGAATGTTCCCTCTATACCCACTTTGGCGAGGGTCTTGATCATGAATGGATGTTGAACTTTGTCAAATGCTTTTTCTGCGTCTATTGAGATGATCATATGATTTTTGACTTTTTTTTTTGTTAATGTGGTGTATGATGCTGATTGATTTGCGTATGTTGAACCATCCTTGTGAACCTGAGATGAACCCAACCTGGTCATAGTGTATAATTTGTTTGGTATGTTGTGGGATTCGGTTGGCTAAGATTTTGTTGAGAATTTTTGCATCTATATTCATCAATGATATTGGCCGATGTTTTTCTTTTTTGGTGGTATCTCTGTCTGGTTTTGGAATGAGGGTGATGGTGGCCTTATAGAATGTCTTTGGGAGTATTCCTTCTTCTTCAACCTTTTGAAAGAGTTTAAGGAGGATGGGCACCAATTCCTCTTTATATGTTTGATAAAATTCACCTGTGAAGCCATCTGGTCCTGGACTTTTATTTGTAGGGAGTGATTTTATGACCTCTTCAATTTCATTTCTAGTGATCGGTCTGTTCAGTTGGTCTGTTTCTGCTTGATTCAGTTTTGGCAGGCTGTAAGATTCTAGAAAATTGTCCATTTCTTCCAGATTGTCAAACTTGTTGCCGTAGAGTTGTTCATAGTATTCTCTTATGGGTTTTTGTATTTCTACTGTATCCGTTGTGATTTCTCCTTTTTCATTTCTAATTTTGGTGATTTGGGTTCTTTCTCTCCTCTTTTTAGTGAGTCTGGCCAGGGGTTTGTCAATTTTGTTCACCTTTTCAAAGAACCAGCTCTTGGTTTTATTAATTTTCTCTATTGTTTTGTGAGTCTCTATTTTATTGATTTCTTCTTTGATCTTTATAATGTCCTTCCTTCTGCTGACTTTAGGACTTTTTTGTTCTTCTTTTTCTAATTCGTTTAGGTGGAGGGTTAAGTTGTCCATTTGGGATCTTTCTTCTTTTTTGAGAAAGGCCTGGATTGCTATAAATTTCCCTCTGAGCACTGCTTTCGCAGCATCCCATAGATTTGGAGAGGTTGTGTCTTCATTATCATTTGTTTCAAGGTAGTTTTTAATTTCCTTCTTGATTTCCTCATTGGCCCATTGGTTTTTTAGTACCATGTTTTTGAGTCTCCATGGAGTAGGTTTTTCTCTTTCCTTTTCCCATGGTTGATTTCTAATTTCATGGCATTGTGGTCAGAGAAGATACTTGAGATAATTTCTATGCTCCTAAATTTATGGAGATTCGCTTTGTGTCCCAATATGTGGTCGATTCTTGAGAATGTTCCATGAGCATTTGAGAAGAATGTGTATTCTGATTTTTTTGGATGTAGTGTCCTGAAGATATCAATTAAATCTAACTTTTCTATTGTTTCCTTTAGGATCTCGGTTGCTTTATTGGTTTTCTGTCTAGAGGATCTGTCCATTGATGTGAGTGGGATATTAAGGTCTCCTACTATGATTGTATTCTCATCAATATCTCCCTTTATGTCTGTTAATGTTTCTTGTATGTATCTGGGTGCTCCTGTATTTGGGGCATATATGTTGACGATAGTAACATCCTCTCCTTGGATGGATCCCTTAATCGCTAAGTAGTGTCCTTCTTTGTCTTTCTTTATGTCTTTTGTTTTAAAGTCTATTTTGTCTGATATGAGCATTGCGACTCCTGCTTTTTTGTCATGTCTTTTGGCATGAAATATTTTTCCCCACCCTTTCCCTTTCAATCTATATGTATCTTTTGTCCTAAGGTGAGTTTCTTGTAGGCAGCATATTGAAGGTTTTTGCCTTTTTATCCACTCAGCCACTCTGTGCCTTTTGATTGGGGCATTCAGTCCATTGACATTTAAGGTGATAATTGATAGAAGATTATTTATTGCCATTTGAACCTCGTGTTCCAGTTGATTCTATGGTTCTCCATTTTTCCTTTTTTTTTCCTTTTTTTTTTTTTGTTTTTTTTTTGGGTGGATTGTCTCCTGTTATTATCTGCTTGAGTGTATTTTTTTTTCATTTTTTGCAAATGCAATATTTGGTTTTGGCTTGTGGTTGCCCTGTTTTTTAAGTATGCTAACCCCTTCCCATAGTTGTGTGTTTTTACCTGATGGTCCTGTAAGTTCAAACACTTCATTACTATATTAAAATTAAGATGAGAAACATACAAACAAACAAACAAAAAGGGTTATTTACATCCTGACATCCCTTGCCCACATTTTATGGTTTTGATTACTCTTATTTTTTTCTTTTTAATTTTATTTTGTTTGAAGCATGTTCATGATTAAATCTGTATGCTGGCTTATTTGAGTGACTGCTCTCTGATTGTGGTTTCCTCAGTCCTAGTTCTTCCTCTTCTTCTTTTTTTTTTTAATTTTCTTTTTTCTTCCCTTTCCTTCCTTTCTTTTTGGTTTAGAGAAGCCCTTTCAATATTTCCTTGAACCTGGGTTTTGCGTTGCTGTATTCTTTAAGTTTTTGTTTGTTGGGAAAAATTTTTATTTCCCCTTCTATTTTAAATGATATTCTTGCTGGGTAGAGTATTCTAGGTTGCATATTTTTTCCTTTGAGCACTTTAAATATCTCTTGCCATTCCCTCCTGGCCTGTAGTGTTTCTGTAGAGAAATCAGCTGATATTCTTATGGGGGTTCCCTTGTAGGTAACATTCTGTTTTTCTCTTGCTGCCTTTAGGATCCTCTCTTTATCACTAACTTTTGCCATTTTTATTATGATGTGTCTTGGTGTGGGTCTGTTTGGGTTCAGTTTGTTTGGGGCCCTCTGTGCTTCTTGTGTCTTGAATCCAGTATCCTTTAGATTTGGGAAGTTTCCAGCGATAATTTCTTCAAATATATTTTCCATTCCCTTATCTTTTTCTACTCCTTCTGGAATTCCTATTATGCGTAGATTGGCCCGCTTTATATTATCCCATAGGTCTCTTACATTGCTTTCCAGTTTTTTGATTCGGTTTTCTGTCTGTTGACTGGATTGAGTGATTTCCATTATTCTATCTTCCATATCACTGATTCGTTCTTCTGCATTATTCATTCTGGTTTTTACTGCCCTTAGTTCAGTTTGCATCTCTGCAAATGAATGTTCTAGTTTTTCTTGGCTCCTCCTTATATTTTCTAGTTCCTTTCTGAGGGTTTCTGCATTACTGTTCCTACCTTCTCTTAATTCCTTCAGTATTTTCACTATTTCTCTTTTGAACTCCAGGTCTGTCTGACTGCAGAGATCTGTTTCATTGTTGACTGTTTTAGGTGAGTTCTCCTGTTGGTTTGACTGGGGGTGGTTTCTTCAGCTTCTTCATCTTGCTTGTTGTTTTCTTTCTCCTGAGGGAGTTTTCCTCTCCGTTATCGGGCAGTGTTTGCCTTGTCACTGCGTGGAATATTTCCTGAGGGCTGGCATTGTTGGTCAATCTTTTTTGAGGCAGTGTGGCTTTTCTGGAGTGTTGATGGGGCTAACAGTGTTTCTTTGAAGCAAAGGAGGACTTCCTGAGGGCAGACAGGACTGGGAGGTCCACACCACGATGGTAGCAGATTTCACTTGGTCATGCAGAACTTGCTCTGGTGTTTTTAGGCCTGGGGTTCTTGTAGGGTTTGGTGGTGTTGGGCAGCTGTTCCTCAGGAGTGCATCACCCCCTGGGGGCTGGAGCAGCTATCTGGGTCTCTGAGAACCTAAGAGGCTCTTCCCTAGGGCAGCCCACCTCAGAAGGACGGCCTGAGAATGTAGGCGGTTCTTTTCACAGTCTGGCCAAGCTTGTTGCAGCTTTTCTGGGCTGCAGGGTGTCTTCCAGGGTGCTGGTGGCGCTGAGGAGCTATTCCACGGGAGTGGGGCACCCCCTGGGGGCTTGTGCAGGTAGCAGGGCCGCTGGAAACCCAAGAGGCTCCTCCACAGGGCAGCCTGACTCAGAAAGACTGTCTGAGATCTTTTCCCAGCTCGGCCAAGCTTGTTGCAGCTTTTCTGGGCTGCAGGGGGTCCTGCCTGGAGCTGGCAGTCCTATGCAGCTGATCCTCTAGAGCTTGGCATCTCCTGGGGGCTTGGGCGGGTAGCTGGGCCACTGGAAATTCAAGAGCCTCCTCCCTGGGCCATCCCGACTCAGAAAAACCATCCGAGAATTAGGTAGATGTATTCACGGCCTGGCTAGGCTTGTTCTAGCTTTTCTGGGCTGCAGGCCTTTTCTCCGGGGCTGGTGGTGTTTGGTGCTGCTCTGCAGAAGTGTAGTCCCTCCAAAGGGCAAGCAGACCTGTGCAGGGACAGCCCCTGCAGTGGTAGGCTTCAGGCAATTGTTGAGGCCAGCCCTCCTGGATGGCAGGCAGCCCCAGGTTCGGCGAGAGTGTAGGGGATGTGGGTGTGGGGGCAGGGGATGTTGAGTGCCCTTTCATATGAAGCTAGCATCATAGAGAAGATCCAATTCTACAGTACATTGTATTCTTCAAATATGACTTTGCACTCTCCTCACACTCTCTTACTCCAGTCCTGGAGGTCCTGGAGATGTCAACACTCATCATCCAAATCAGAAATGGACTCTCACATCTGAAGGTGAAACAACAGTCCCTTGCCAGGCCAGCTGCCATAGTTTGCAATTCAGTATTTGTAGTCAGTGTTCAGATACTCTGAATAACAATGCATAGATATTTTTTAAAAAAGAAATTATCATTTAAAATTTTTAAATGAAACTATTACTATTTTGGAGAAATCATCCCTACAGCAAAGACAGAAACCTATAATCAAAATCATGAGGCCATGATAGGTCCCATTACCACCTAATGACAGAATGCCTCAGAGAAATACTGGCTCAGATTTTTCAGGTTGAGTCAAACTGTCAAGTTTGGTTTTGAAAATGTTAACTCACAATAATACTAATATTAATAATAGCAGCTAACACTTATATAGTCCATACTATGTGTTATGAACTGCTTTAAGCCCTTTGTATTATGTTGATTTATTTAAACATCATTGTTATTCTCCCCATTTTAGAAATAAAGAAACTGAGAAGGGCGAAGTCCAAGTACTTTGCCAAAGGTACTATGTGACAGAGTAAGAACTTCAACTCAGGTACCCTTATAGATGTTGTACAGTTCAGTATTAATATATAAACCACCAATGCTGGTGTCAGGGTCTCAAATCACATGTAGCTCCCATACCAGGGGCAGAGAAGATGGTGGTACCTGAGCTCTTGTCCAGGAAGTAGGCCAGGAGGCACCGCATGACAGCCTGGTGGCAAATCACTAATACATTTTCCTGACGTTCTAGCTCCATTATAACTGGCTCCAGACGCTGGACCAGATCTTCATAGGACTGGAAGGGAGAGAAATGCTTGAATAAGAATAGGATATGAGGCTCATTTGCCCAGAGGAGAACTCCAGAGTAGGAATCAAGAAAACTTGGTTGTGGTGCCAGTTCAGTTGTTGTGATCCAGCAGTATGACCTTAGACAACCCACTTCTTTCTGAGGGTCTTAGTTTCTCATCTATTAAATGGGGACAGTCAATATAGTAGAATGGATATCAATAACAATAATAAAACTTTCCATTACAAAATCTCCAGGAAAGCTGAAAAAATAAATGTCTGCACTGTTGACCTTTCAAGAAATAAAAGAAATATTATTAATATCGAGTTCCAAAATGAAGGAAAACTTGGAAAAAATAGTGATAAATGGATATAGAAGCCACAACTCCCCTGAAGGCATTTTCCAATCACAGTATCCAAGAGACTTGACATTTTAAAACCCCATAGAAACAGGAGACATTGCCTTAGGTATGTACAAGGTGAGGAGTTGGGACTGAAACTCTCACATAAATCTGAGACATTCAAAGGACTACATCCTCAGTAAAAATATAATCTAAAAAGTGTATCCTACAGGAAAAGGAAAACAGAAAAGATATCTTTCTCTACTTGACTCTTGGTGGAAAATATTAAACATCCTGTGAGAATATATAACCACAAGCCTATCATCAGGTAGAATATACTACCCACATTTAAAAAATACTAAGCAGAGAGTTTAATAAGAAGAGGTTTCAAGCTGTTAGCTCCCAGGAGTGTCTCAAAGAAGCAAGTGGAAATTCTCTCTGGACTCTCTCAACTCAGGCTGCATGGGACTCTCACAGATACATTTTTGTTAAACTGAAGCTCACATAACATTCAAGGAAAACAAGCTACCATGAGGGAAAATAAGCAGAAACAACAAGAGGAAAACACTAACAACTTAAGATAAAAGATATATAATATAAAATAAATATGTTTGAGATTTTTAAAGAAATAAAAGATTAAAAATATAAAGAAGAAATAATATGTTATTGAATATATGATCTATATTTGAGAAAGAACTACATAGAATTTCTAGAAATGAAAGAAATATTGATAAAAATTGAAAACTCAATAGATGGAGTAAACAACAGATTAGATACAACTTAAAAAATACTGATTTGAGATATAGAACAGAACAAATTACTCAGGATGAAGCAAAGAGATTTGCAAATAAGAAGTATACATGAAATCTAAAAATGGGGTACAAATGAAGTTATTTGAAGAAGAGAAACAGACTCACAGACTGAAAAACTTATGGTTACCAAAGGGGAAAGATTGGGGGGGGTGAACTGGAGGTTTGGGATTGGCCAATGGGGACCTGCTATATAGCTCAGAGAATTCTACCCAATATTCTGTGGTGGTCTATGTGGGAAAAGAATCTGAAAGAGAATTGGAGTTCCCATTGTGGTTCATCTGGTTAAGAATCTGACTAGTATCCATTAGGATGTGGGTTTGATCCCTGGTCTTACTCAGTGGGTTAAGGATATGGTGTTGCCTTAAGCTTCAGCACAGGTGGCAGATGTGGCTTGGATCTGGCATTTCTGTGGCTATGGCATACGTTGGCAGTTACAGCTCTGATTTGACACTTAGCCTGGGAACTTCCACATGCCACAAGTTTGGCCCTTAAAAAAAAAAGAATCTGAAAGAGAATAGATATGTGTATATGTATAACTGAATCACTTTGTTGTACAGCAGAAATGATCACAACCTTGTAAATCAACTCTACTTCAGTAAAACTTTAAAAATTAAAAAAAGAAGTTAGGAGACATAAGTTAGGAGACATAAAGGATAGACATGGGACTGAAACACATCTAATTGTATTTACAGAAGGAGAGAATAGGATATGAGAGAAGAACAAGTATACAATCTCTGGAAGTTTTCTAGAACTGATGAAGACTCAAAATCCTCAGATTCTGGAAGTCCAATTAATCCCAATAAAGATAAATGAAAAGAGGGAGAAGAGGACAAGATGGCGGAGGAGTAGGGGTACACGCTCGCCCTCTCCCACAAACACTACAAAAAAAGCACATCTACAGAAGAAATGACTCGCACAGAACAGCAACCAATCGCTGGCAGAGGAACCTAAACTCCAATAATGGCAAGAAGTTTGTCACATTATTGGGCAGAACGGGAGAAAAGAGGAGAGTGAGAGAAGGTGAATCGAAGAGGGATGGGCACTCCCGAAAGGGAACTGAGGAGGAGAAAGGGATCCCGCACCCTGGAAAGTCACCTACCGGGGGAAAGATCAAACGAACCGGTGGAATCTCCAGATGCAGAGAAGAGAGTAGCAGTAAGTTGGACTACGGAAAAGCTGATCAAGAACCCAATGGACCATCTGAACTACGGGCACAGTCACCAAAAATTGAGACACCTGGGTGGGGGCTGGGCACCGAATCCTCGGCTCCAGAAGTTAGTCCCCAGGAAAGGGCCGGGGGATGCCTGGGTGGGGGCTGGGCACCAAGACCTCGCCTCTGAAGGTTGGTTCCTGAGAAAAGGCTGGGGGACGCCTGCGGGGGGAGCTGGGCACCGAGACCTCGCTGCCGAAGGTTAGTCCACGAGAGGGAGCCAGGGGACGCCTGGGTGGGGGCTGGGCACCAAGACCTCGGCTCCAGAGATAAGTCCCCAGGCTAGGGGGGGCGGGGCAGAGGGGAAACTGCTTGGGAGGTCTAGAAACCATTTGACGGGGCAGAGACTGCCTGGGAGACTAGAAAACAAAGCTGTCCCAGAGGAAGGGAGCAATACTCCAGGGGCGGGGAAGTGGAAAGCCGCCTCAGAGGGAACCTGGGAGAAGAGCCTGGTCTGCGCCAGTGCTGGGGAGGGGAGAGAAGAAGGGGTGGGTCCCCATAGAATACCCCCCATGCCACAGCAAGCTTACAGGTCCGCTAGCTAGCTGAAAGCTGTGCTTCCCAGTGCATCCCCTCACCCCAACCCCACCACGCCCTATGCTCTCACGAACCTGGGCCTGCCTGCCATCCAGGAGGGCTGGCCTCAACAATTGCCTGAAGCCTACCACCACAGGGGCTGTCCCTGCACAGGCCTGTTTGCCCTTTGGAGGGGTTACACTTCCACAGAGCAGCACCAAACACCACCAGCCCCCGAGAAAAGGCCTGCAGCCCAGAAAAGCTAGAACAAGCTTAGCCAGGCTGTGAATAGATCGGCCTAATTCTCGGATGGTTTTGCTGAGTCGGGTTGCCCCGGGAAGGAGTCTCTTGGGTTTCCAACGGCCATGCTACCCACCCAAGCCCCCAGGGGATGCTCTAGTGGACCAGCTGCATAGGACTGCCAGCTCCAGGCAGAACCCCCTGCAGCCCAGAAAAGCTGCAACAAGCCTGGCTGAGTCAGAAAAAGATCTCATGATTTTTCTGAGTTGGGCTGCACCAGGGAGGAGACTCTTGGGTCTCCAATGGCCCTGCTACCCGCCCAAGCCCCCAGGGGGTGCCCCACTCCTGTGAAATAACTGCTCAGCACTACCAGCCCCCAGAAGAGCCCCTGAAGCCCAGAAAAGCTGCAACAAGCTCGGCCAGACAGGGAAAAGTTCCGCCTACATTCTCAGGCTGTCCTTCTGAGTTGGGCTGCCCTAGGGAAGAGCCTCTTATGTTCTCAGCGACCCATATAGCTGCTCCAGCCCCCAGGGGGGTGATGCACCCCTGAAGAGAAGCTGCCCAACACCGCCAACCCCGTGCAAGAACCCCACAGCCTAAAAACACCAGAGCAAGTTCTGCATGGCCAAGTGAAATCTGCTACCATCGAGGTGTGGACCTCCCAGTCCTGTCTGCCCTCAGGAAGTCCTCCTTTGCTTCAAAGAAACACTGTTAGCCCCATCAACACTCCAGAAAAGCCACACTGCCTCAAAAAAGATTGACCAACAATGCCAGCCCTCAGGAAATATTCCACGCAGTGACAAGGCAAACACTGCCGGATAACGGAGAGGACAACTCCCTCAGGAGAAAGAAAACAACAAGCAAGATGAAGAAGCTGAGAAACCACCCCTAGTCAAACCAACAGGAGAACTCACCTAAAACAGTCAACAATGAAACAGATCTCTGCAGTCTGACAGACCTGGAGTTCAAAAGAGAAATAGTGAAAATACTGAAGGAATTAAGAGAAGGTAGGAACAGTAATGCAGAAACCCTCAGAAAGGAACTAGAAAATATAAGGAGGAGCCAAGAAAAACTAGAACATTCATTTGCAGAGATGCAAACTGAACTAAGGGCAGTAAAAACCAGAATGAATAATGCAGAAGAACGAATCAGTGATATGGAAGATAGAATAATGGAAATCACTCAATCCAGTCAACAGACAGAAAACCGAATCAAAAAACTGGAAAGCAATGTAAGAGACCTATGGGATAATATAAAGCGGGCCAATCTACGCATAATAGGAATTCCAGAAGGAGTAGAAAAAGATAAGGGAATGGAAAATATATTTGAAGAAATTATCGCTGGAAACTTCCCAAATCTAAAGGATACTGGATTCAAGACACAAGAAGCACAGAGGGCCCCAAACAAACTGAACCCAAACAGACCCACACCAAGACACATCATAATAAAAATGGCAAAAGTTAGTGATAAAGAGAGGATCCTAAAGGCAGCAAGAGAAAAACAGAATGTTACCTACAAGGGAACCCCCATAAGAATATCAGCTGATTTCTCTACAGAAACACTACAGGCCAGGAGGGAATGGCAAGAGATATTTAAAGTGCTCAAAGGAAAAAATATGCAACCTAGAATACTCTACCCAGCAAGAATATCATTTAAAATAGAAGGGGAAATAAAAATTTTTCCCAACAAACAAAAACTTAAAGAATACAGCAACGCAAAACCCAGGTTCAAGGAAATATTGAAAGGGCTTCTCTAAACCAAAAAGAAAGGAAGGAAAGGGAAGAAAAAAGAAAATTAAAAAAAAAAGAAGAAGAGGAAGAACTAGGACTGAGGAAACCACAATCAGAGAGCAGTCACTCAAATAAGCCAGCATACAGATTTAATCATGAACATGCTTCAAACAAAATAAAATTAAAAAGAAAAAAATAAAAGAGTCATCAAAACCATAAAATGTGGGCAAGAGATGTCAGGATGTAAATAACCCTTTTTGTTTGTTTGTTTGTATGTTTCTCATCTTAATTTTAATATAGTATGAAGTGTTTGAACTTACAGGACCATCAGGTAAAAACACACAACTATGGGAAGGGGTTAGCATACTTAAAAAACAGGGCAACCACAAGCCAAAACCAAATATTGCATTTGCAAAAAATGAAAAAAAAAAAAATACACTCAAGCAGGTAATAACAGGAGACCATTCAACCAAAAGAAAAAAAAAAAAAGAAAGGAAGAATGGAGAACCATGGAATCACCTGGAACACGAGGTTCAAATGGCAATAAATAATCATCTATCAATTATCACCTTAAATGCCAATGGACTGAATGCCCCAATCAAAAGACACAGAGTGGCTGAGTGGATAAAAAGGCAAAAACCTTCAATATGCTGCCTACAAGAAACTCACCTTAGGACAAAAGATACATATAGATTGAAAGGGAAAGGGTGGGGAAAAATATTTCACGCCAATAGACATGACAGAAAAGCAGGAGTTACAATGCTCATATCAGACAAAATAGACTTTAAAACAAAAGACATAAAGAAAGACAAAGAAGGACACTACTTAGCGATTAAGGGATCCATCCAAGGAGAGGATGTTACTATCATCAACATATATGCCCCAAATACAGAAGCACCCAGATACATACAAGAAATATTAACAGACATAAAGGGAGATATTGATGAGAATACAATCAGAATAGGAGAACTAAATACCCCCCTCACATCAATGGACAGATCCTCTAGACAGAAAACCAATAAAGCAACCGAGATCCTAAAGGAAACAATGGAAAAGTTAGACTTAATTGATATCTTCAGGACACTACATCCAAAAAAAAGCAGAATACACATTCTTCTCAAATGCTCATGGAACATTCTCAAGAATCGACCACATATTGGGACACAAAGCGAATCTCCATAAATTTAGGAGCATAGAAATTATCTCAAGTATCTTCTCTGACCACAATGCCATGAAATTAGAAACCAACCATGGGAAAAGGAAAGAGAAAAAACCTACTCCATGGAGACTCAACAACATGGTACTAAAAAACCAATGGGTCAATGTGGAAATCAAGAAGGAAATTAAAAACTACCTTGAAACAAATGATAATGAAGACACAACCTCTCAAAATCTATGGGATGCTGCGAAAGCAGTGCTCAGAGGGAAATTTATAGCAATCCAGGCCTTTCTCAAAAAAGAAGAAAGATCCCAAATGGACAACTTAACCCTCCACCTAAACGAATTAGAAAAAGAAGAACAAAAAAGTCCTAAAGTCAGCAGAAGGAAGGACATTATAAAGATCAAAGAAGAAATCAATAAAATAGAGACTCACAAAACAATAGAGAAAATTAATAAAACCAAGAGCTGGTTCTTTGAAAAGGTGAACAAAATTGACAAACCCCTGGCCAGACTCACTAAAAAGAGGAGAGAAAGAACCCAAATCACCAAAATTAGAAATGAAAAAGGAGAAATCACAACGGATACAGTAGAAATACAAAAACCCATAAGAGAATACTATGAACAACTCTACGGCAACAAGTTTGACAATCTGGAAGAAATGGACAATTTTCTAGAATCTTACAGCCTGCCAAAACTGAATCAAGCAGAAACAGACCAACTGAACAGACCGATCACTAGAAATGAAATTGAAGAGGTCATAAAATCACTCCCTACAAATAAAAGTCCAGGACCAGATGGCTTCACAGGTGAATTTTATCAAACATATAAAGAGGAATTGGTGCCCATCCTCCTTAAACTCTTTCAAAAGGTTGAAGAAGAAGGAATACTCCCAAAGACATTCTATGAGGCCACCATCACCCTCATTCCAAAACCAGACAGAGATACCACCAAAAAAGAAAAACATCGGCCAATATCATTGATGAATATAGATGCAAAAATTCTCAACAAAATCTTAGCCAACCGAATCCCACAACATACCAAACAAATTATACACCATGACCAGGTTGGGTTCATCCCAGGATCACAAGGATGGTTCAACATACGCAAATCAATCAGCATCATACACCACATTAACAAAAAAAAAGTCAAAAATCATATGATCATCTCAATAGATGCAGAAAAAGCATTTGACAAAGTTCAACATCCATTCATGATCAAGACCCTCGCCAAAGTGGGTATAGAGGGAACATTCCCGAACATAATCAAAGCCATTTATGATAAACCCACAGCAAATATAATCCTCAATGGGGAAAAACGGAAAGCCTTCTCACTCAAATCTGGAACAAGACAGGGATGCCCACTCTCACCACTGCTCTTCAACATAGTTTTGGAAGTCCTAGCCACAGCAATTAGACAAACAAAAGAAATCAAAGGCATCCATATAGGAAGAGAAGAGATCAAACCGTCACTGTATGCAGATGACATGATACTATACCTAGAAAACCCTAAGGACTCAACCCCAAAACTCCTTGAACTGATTAATAACTTCAGCAAAGTGGCAGGATATAAGATTAACATTCAGAAGTCAGTTGCATTTCTGTATACCAGCAATGAAACATTAGAAAAGGAATACAAAAATACGATACCTTTGAAAATTGCACCTCACAAAATCAAATACCTCGGAATACACCTGACCAAGGAGGTAAAGGACGTATATGCCGAGAACTATAAAACTTTCCTCAAAGAAATCAAAGAAGATGTAAAGAAATGGAAAGATATTCCATGTTCCCGGATTGGGAAAATCAATATTGTAAAAATGGCCATACTACCCAAAGCAATCTACAGATTCAATGCAATCCCTATCAAATCACCCATGACATTTTTCACAGAACTAGAACAAACTATCCAAATATTTATATGGAACCACAAAAGACCCAGAATTGCCAAAGCAATCCTGAGAAACAAAAACCAAGCAGGAGGCATCACTCTTCCAGACTTCAAGAAATACTACAAAGCCACAGTCATCAAAACAGTGTGGTACTGGTATCAAAACAGACAGACAGACCAATGGAACAGAAGAGAGAATCCGGAAATAAACCCTGACACCTATGGTCAATTAATCTTTGACAAGGGAGGCAAGAACATAAAATGGGAAAAGGAAAGTCTATTCAGAAAGCATTGCTGGGAACCTGGACAGCTGCATGCAAAGCAATGAAACTAGAACACACCCTCACACCATGTACCAAAAGAAACTCCAAATGGCTGAAAGACCTAAATATACGACAGGACACCATCAAACTCCTAGAAGAAAACATAGGCAAAACACTCTCTGACATCAACCTCATGAATATTTTCTCAGGTCAGTCTCCCAAAGCAATAGAAATTAGAGCAAAAATGAACCCATGGGACCTCATCAAACTGAAAAGCTTTTGCACAGCAAAGGAAACCCAAAAGAAAACAAAAGGACAATCTTACAGAATGGGAGAAAACAGTTTCAAATGATGCAACTGACAAGGGCTTAATCTCTAGAACATATAAACAACTTATACAACTCAACAGCAAAAAAACCAATCAATCAATGGAAAAATGGGCAACAGATCTGAATAGACATTTCTCCAAAGAAGATATACAGATGGCCAACAAACACATGAAAAAATGCTCAACATCGCTGAGTATAAGAGAAATGCAAATCAAAACTACCATGAGATACCACCTCACACCAGTCAGAATGGCCATCATTCATAAATCCACAAATAACAAGTGCTGGAGGGGCTGTGGAGAAAAGGGAACCCTCCTGCACTGCTGGTGGGAATGTCAACTGGTACAGCCACTATGGAGAACAGTTTGGAGATACCTTAGAAATCTATACATAGAACTTCCATGTGACCCTGCAATCCCACTCTTAGGCATCTATCCGGACAAAACTCTACTTAAAAGAGACACGTGCACCCGCATGTTCATTGCAGTACTATTCACAATATCCAGGAAATGGAAACAATCCAAATGTCCATCAACAGATGATTGGATTCGGAAGAAGTGGTATATATACACAATGGAATACTACTCAGCCATAAGAAAGAATGCCATAATGCCATTTGCAGCAACATGGATGGAACTAGAGAATCTCATCCTGAGTGAAATGAGCCAGAAAGACAAAGACAAATACCATATGATATCACTTACAACTGGAATCTAATACCCAGCACAAATGAACATCTCCTCAGAAAGGAAAATCATGGACTTGGAGAAGAGACTTGTGGCTGCCTGATGGGAGGGGGAGGAAGTGGGAGGGATCGGGAGCTTGGGCTTATCAGACACAACCTAGAATAGATTTACAAGGAGATCCTGCTGAATAGCATTGAGAACTATGTCTAGATACTCATGTTGCAACAGAAGAAATGGTGGGGGAAAAAACTGTAACTGCAATGTATACATGTAAGGATAACCTGACCCCCTTGCTGTACAGTGGGAAAATTAAAAAAAAAAAGATAAATGAAAAGAAATTAATAATTAGACATACAGTGACACTAATACCCTACAAAATACAAAGGCCCTAAAAGCAGCAAGAGAGAAAAGAAGCATGTTAGACTATTGGAAACTTCCTATTTGCATCATAAGCCAGAAGACATTGAGGATAATATCTCAGAAGTACTGAGAGAAAACTATCATCTTAGAGTTTTATACTTTGCCAAAGTATCATCTAAGATTGAAGGCACCTCTCCTGAAGACATTTTTAGACAAAAAGACAGGTGATTCTACTACCAATTTCCTAAAGAATTTGCTAAAGGAAGGACACTGACCACAGAAGGAAAACAAGGTGTAAGAGAAAGAATGATCAAAAATATTGGTAAATATGTGGTTAAAACTAAATAAACACTGACTCTATACAAAAAGTTTAATAATAACAAAGATAATTCATTTGGGGATTAAGACACAAGGTTGAAATAAAATACAAAATAACAATTAACGTGTAAGTTAAGAGAGGGAGTGACTGGAGTTGTAAAGTTTTTATATTATTTTAGGGGGAGGGTAAAGACATTGATTATTAGATTTTTTTAAAATGTTAAGAATAATCCTAAAAGAATGGAAAGAGATTGTATAACTCAAACATAGTTGTAAAAACTCTATCGATTCATCAATTCTATAGAAGGGAGGAAAAGAAAAAAATAAGTATAGAGTGCTCAAAGTAAATCAAATAAATCATAAATTACAGTAGAAGTATACCTGACATACCATTCAAAAGACATATATTTTTAGTTTGTAGTAAAGCCAACAGAAGTGAACTATTCACCATTTATGAGAGACAAAACAAAAATACATGGAAAAATTGAAAAAAAGTAAATGAGTAAAGATGAACTAGGCAAATACTGAGCAGAAGAAATCTTATATAGCTATATTATATCATATAAAATACACTCAGGCAAAAACCATTATTAGGTGAAAAGAGGCTTGCTTACTATGTAATAATAAAGTATACAATTCACTAAATATAATTATTTTAAATTTGTATGCCTCTGGTAACATAGCCTCAAAATATATAAAGGAAAATGAGGGTGAACTCAGACTGACTTCATAATGTCATTTCTAAGAACGAAAATACAAATGTCAAAGTGCTTTGTAGTACAAGATTTCCATTGTTTTATCTTCTCTCATAACCCACTTTTCTGATAATTGTTCTTAGGACTTTGTATCAGAAATAGAGTATGATTAACAAATATTCTAACATGTGGAACTGGTTAAATGGAAGCTGGATTGAAAGCAATGAGGATTTACCTCATATGGGAATAGGGAATTGATTGTCTGGCTCATGTGGTGGCAGAGAAGTTGGTTAAAACATTACCTATTATTCCTTGGGTTTCCAACCCACTGTCCAGAGAGTCTGGAACTTTGGGCATCTTGGCAATAAAATGTCAGGAAATTGGAGTATGTTGAACTATTCCAAATGCCTTTAGTGAAAGGATATCAAAGACAAAGTCTAGGATAAAATGAGCCCTCCTGAAAGAAGAGAGAAAATAAGCAGGCAAATAAGTAGATTTTTAAAAAGAGGAATCTGTTGCCTCTAGCCAAGAATCTGAGATAGCCAAGGGCCAGATAATCATGTGCCTTATTAGATGGATGCTGCTGCAAAATTTGTTTCACTTTGTTTCTAAAGCATTTGGAATGGAAATACTGGGGAGGAGCCCTAGGAATCAGGCCTCCCCTCCAAATCTTACCTCTCCCTTGGGATAGCGGTAGCGATATTTATCTTGGTCTCGTAGGGCAAATTCTTCGGGATAGTGCTCTTGGATTTCCTCATATGTCATTTCTTCACAGACACCCTGAGATAAATTATTTGGAGATAAAGGTGTTCACAAGTTGAATGAAATTCCCACAGCCTTTATCATAGCTTTGAGGTCAATGATTGTGGAACATTAGCACACAAGCACTTGGTTTCTGTGAACACAGCTCTAGGTCTGCACCTGTTGTCCAAGTGTATATGTGTACCAGATGTGGATGTGAGAATGAGTATATGTGTATAGGTGTGTTCAGGCTGAGTGTATGGTGACTTTCTGTGGTATTACTCTATGATTTCCCCAATAGGTTTATAGGTGTATATGTACATATAAGTATGTACTTTCATAAATTTGTGGGCTTAAGGATTCGTGACTGTGTTTATCTGTGTGTGTACAGCATGCTTATGATGTGTACTTGTGGTAATCTTTAAAGTCTTATGCTACATATTTTCTGTATTTGTCTCAGCATATGTAGAGTGTGTTGTGTGAGTATCTATGTGTATATATACAGTGTCTGATCATCTGAGAATGTGCCCAAATGGGTGTCTCTGGGGTCTGTCTCTCCACGTGGGTCTCAGTGTATCTGTGGCACATGTATCTATGAGTGTGTATATCCCTGATTATATGTGTGTGTATCCGTGTGCCTATGTCTGAGGTCTGTGTGAATTTGTGGTGATATGGTGGAGGCTATGTGTCTGTACTATTTATATGTCCATGGTGTGCCTCTCTGTGTCTCTGTGGTTGATATAGATATGCAAAGACTGCATGTATGTCAACAGTGAGTGTGTCTATTTGTATCTCTATGTGTATCAGCATGTATGTGTGTGCATGGATGGCACAAATATGATTGGTAGATGTGTCTTAGAGGGAACTTGTGAAAGACTAGTGAGTCTAGGTTTCTCTGAAGTGCATATCTGTGAGTGTTAACATACCTACGACTGTGTATGCAAGTGCACGTGTGTGTGCACATCCACAGCAAGTGCATGTGTGTGTTTATAACCACAGCAGTGCTTTCCTATGTTATGGCATTTCCCATCTCTCCTGCCCACACCTCTGATCCCGGACCTTTGGCAGATAAGAAAACAGATATCCACAGACCTCTCAGAAAGCAAGAATTAGTAAATTCCTAACAGTTTCAGAGTATGCCTTGGGGAGATACATTCTCCTTACCCAAAGAATGACTCAAGGGCTCGGAGAATGAGTTCTCACTGAGAAATCCACAGAAGTGGGAGAGGCTGCTGGGTGGAGGTGGGAAGTGATCTTGGGTTTGCAACATTTCCTTCTGGCGGTGTAGATTCCAATTAGACCTCCCTGTAGAGGGGCAATGGTCTCTGGGTTTTGTCTTTTGAGTCATCTACCAGACTTCCCTTAGGGTTTAGGTTATCCCTTTCCCCAATCTACAAGCAGATAGGCAGTGTCAAACTTCAACTGACAACCCCCGATGGGAGAAAATGCACTCTGTAGATAAATAAAGTCCTTCCAGATTGGCTTCAACTTTCTTTTTTCTTTTTTTCTTTTCTTTTTTTGTCTTTCTCTCTTTTTAGGGCCGCACTTGTGGCATATGGAGGTTTCCAGGGTTCCCAGGCTAGGGGTCCAATCGGAGCTGTAGCCGCCAGCCTACTCCAGGACCACAGCAATGCCAGATCCAAGCCTTGTCTGAGACCTACATCACAGCTCACGGAAACACCGGATCCTTAACCCACTGAGCAAGGCCAGGGATCAAATCTGCATCCTAATGGATACCAGTAGGTTTGTTAATTGCTGAGCCATGAAGGGAACTCTGGCTTCAACTTTCTATTCTGAGGTGTACTGGAAGCCTGTGGAAGTGTCCACTGACTCCTTATTGACTTGAGGCAAATTGCCTAAGTTTTCTAAATTTTATTTTCCTCATCTGCAAAATGAGGATAATTATAACTACCTCAAAAAAGTGTTTTGGATATTAGAGAATCTGTAGTAAAAAACTAGTACAAGGTGCATTTTAAAGACTCCAACAATGGAATATATTGTTATATTGTTCTACTGATTAATGTTATTTAGATTTAGTAATCTAAATATATTAGATTAATTTAATATAACATTATTAGATTAATATATCTCATTATTTTATTATTGATGATGTAAAATAAACCAGAAACTTAGACATCATTCCAAATTCTTCCTTCTTCCTTATTCACCCCCTCATAGCTAATTCTTGAAATTCTACTTCTTAAGTTTCTGTTTAAATCTATACCTTTTTCCTTCCTCTCCATCTCTACTGCTACAACCTTAATAGTTCTACACACACACACACACCTTGTTGCTTTCTCAGCATGACACAATTCTTGATCCTCTCTACCTGGCTCAATGTTACGCAAGTCTCAGTCTTTATCTGGGCATCACTTCCTTCAGACAGGTCTTAGCTGAGTAAGGTGCCTTGTCTCAACATCTGTGTGGGCCCACAGTCTAGCCCATCAGAGCCTGTATCACACATGCTGTTTTTTATTCCTCTGTCTACCCTTTTTTTCCTAAAAGTTCAGTGAAGACAGGAAGCAATCTCTGCTTCAGCACAACTCTAGAGCCTGAAATGGAGTAGATATCCAATATTTATACCACATGTGAGCCAGAAACAAACAATAATTAAACTCTTATGATGAAGTTTGCTTACATGTATTTTATAGCAAATATATGTGATATGTACAATAATGCTGTATATCCCTTTTCTGAATATCTGTATCTCTATACATCTATAGTTAAGTACAGATAAATTATGTATACACACATATACTTCTCTGTATTTATCTAGCAAGTAAGCAAATTAACCTACCTACACACAAGTTACCTACATTCATGGTGGAGCTTTTATTTTAGTATCTGACCATCATAATCTCTGGACTTCTACCTGATATCAGTGTACCTATAGTGCAGATGAGATAATGGAGAGGAAATGCCTTCTCTTAAGAACTCATGGAAAAACTTGACTCCAGAGAGAGACTTCTATGTCACAAGATCAGATGAACTATTCCCCAAGTTTTTCTTCTTCATTCCATCTCCAATATCTATCTGGTCCATCATGTCCTCACCTCCTGACTAGACTAATACAGCCGTCTCCATAGTGGTATACATTCTCATTTTAACCCTTGGCCCACCTAGTTTCCACACATGACCAGAGTGACCTTTTTTAAAGAAAATGTGAATCACATTCAGGCCACTCCTCTTCAACTTAGAATGCATCAATGGCTTCTCATTTTTAGGGAAGCATACAAATCCCTCAATATGGGCTATAAAGTCCTATAAGCTGTTTTCCTTTCCAACATCACCTCCCTTCTCTCCAGACCTCACAATCACTGTCGAGAACTCTCTGCTATTCTTTCCTCAGTTTCTTGAATATACCATGCTCTCTTCTCAACTTTGGGCTTTCATATGAGCTGTTCCTTATTCCTAGAACTAAATTAATTTCCTCATCCCAAGCCCATTTTGCCTGCTTCTTGTTTCATTTCCAGCTTCCTCTAAGAAGCTTTCCTTCTAAATTTTCTACCACCAAGCCTTGTCAGGAGCACCATCACCTTCTGAGACTCCATAGTCCCTGGTACTTCCCCCTCTCACAAACTTGTCACATGTGATGAATGTCTCATGCAATGTCTCATTCACCGTCTGCCTTTGGGCTCCATGAAAGAGTACATAGCAAAATAAATATTTGCTGAAATAATTAGGTTACACATTTAAGCCAAAACAGAGGCAATCCAGGGGATAAGCCCAGAGTCAAGTCTCACCACCCACCAGGAGGTCCATCCCCTTCCATCTCACCGCATCAATCTCATTCAGGGCCTTCCACTGCTCATAGGGGACATCCAGGGCTTCAGCTGTCTGGATAGTCCTCTTCATGTGGCTGGTCCACACCTTCAGGGAGCTGATGGCCTGGGACTTAATGAAGTCGGCCAAGGCATAGGCATACTGGGGAGTGGGAGTACAAAGGAGGAGATGAGAAAGAGAGATGAAAGAAGACAAGGTGGTCATGAGAAGAAGTTCAGATCTGCCACAAATGGTAGAATGATGGTGAACAAACAAGAGTAGAGTTTAAAAGTTTCCAATTTATAAAGAGTCATAGTTTTGACCATGTGACCAAGGATCAAAGGAATAGAAAAGAACATGTATATTTGTGTGTGCGTGCACGTGTGTGTGTGTGTCTTCATTGATGCTTGCTCATGGAATCTTCTACTCAATTATTCATTCATTCAAACAGCCCACTTCTAACATATGTGGAGCCTGGGATAAGAATACAAGTGGATGTACTCCACTCATAGTCCACCATCCTTCTTTCCCATTTCTGCTCCATCCCGCACTTATAGTTTCCTTGAATACATGTATATGAATAATTTAGTCACTGGACCAAGCTCTGTCCACATTATATTTCCACCAACCCCTGTGACCCACAGTGGTTCCTTGGCCACCCTTTGCCTAGGGGTGAACATTTCTGTCACAATGGCCTTCTCTCCGGTGAATAGATTATGGAAAAGGTAAACAGATTATGGGACATTGGCCCTAGAAAAAGGTTCTGGGAAGGAAATTCTAGGGTTCCAGGTACTCTTAGTATGGTCTAGAAGTGTGTAGAGAGTGGGATTTGGGGGACATTTCCCTTTGACCCTGTAAATTCTCATTGCTTGAGTAGCGTAACTGGTACTCAGGTTTTAAGGGCATTCAAATATTTACTGAGTGTGTGTGGCCATATGCTGGGCACTGGGGTGTCCAATTATCAAGATACAGTCAATCTAGTGAGGGAAACCCTGACAGGACCAAAAGGAAACACAAAGGCCTGTGGGAGGCCAGAGGAGCAAGTGATTCACTCTTCTTCTGCATAGAGGTATGCTATTAAGGATCATGTGTGGGGAAAATCTGTACAAATGTACAGATATAAGCATATATAGGCATTGTGTATACACAGCCTGATAATGGATTATGAGTCAGCAATCAGTGTGCTCTAGTGGAGGGAGCCCTTGACTAGGAGACAGGAGATAGGGCTCAAACTGTTCCAGCTCCCTTACAGGTCCTTGTGTACCCGGGAACATGTCCCTGGCCCTCTCTGGCCTCATATCTCCTGCCTATAACATGCAAACAGCATTAGCTCACCCAGCCTGGTCTCTGTGAGTGTCACATTAGATAGTAGACAAGGAACTCGCAGAGTATACCATGACACACAGTAGGTGAGAGCTACTGTGATTGATTGTGGGTAACGGTTGATGGGAAAGTGCTTTGTAAACCATGCATGGTGCACTGTGGCCATGAGCATAAAGGTTGATGCCAAGCATGTGCATGTACATGTGCACACTTGTGCACAAGAGGTATGCTGTGCGGAGATGGTTATATGCCCAAACCGGGCACTGAGCTGTGTGGGCAAAGCCATGGCCAGCCCTAACCAAGACACTCCTGGCTGTAGGTGGTGCCATGAGGCCTCCAGCAGCCTCTGATTCTGCTCTGAGGAGCAAGAGAAGTGAGAGTCAGAGGTCAGGGTCCACCTCAAGGGGATGCTGCCAGTCTGAAGGTGGCAGAAATGGATCCAGGAGGACCACGGCTTCTGGTGTGATGCCTGGCCTGGGATACTGACATCTCGGCAGTGGGGGAGGCTGATGGGCAAGCATGAAGGCCTGGTTTTCAGTCCTGACTCTATCCTTTTCTGGCTGTGCGACCTGGGGCCTCTCTCTGTTTCTGCCTGGGCTCAGCTTTCTCATCCATAAATCGGTGACAGTAATGCTCACCCCACAGGCTGTTGTGAAGATTAAATGAGGCCACACATGTGGAAGCAGATAGTGCTGTGAATGTGCAGAAGTATCTAGTAGAAGAGGGTGCGCCTTCTCTTTTGCACCTCATTCCTCACATGTCCCGCCCAAGCCATCCTCCCGGCAAGAACAATACCTGTGCTAACAAGCCCAGACAAGGGGCCAAACACAGGAAAATGTGTCACTTTATTTAGCCAGCACCCATAATGTGCAGGTCACTATACTTAGCTAGAAAGAAGAGACTCATGACATGAGGATCAGAGGTGGGCCAGAACTGGGAGAGATGGAGTTCAGGGCATTGTGGCCAGCCTGGGAGGGCAGGAGAGGACAGGGGAGGGCTTCCTGGACTAGACCATGGAGCAGCAGATAAGTCCTGGAAGGGGTAGGGGAGGGAGGGCAGGAAAGCCATGGTGACCAGTGGGGAACAAGTGCTGATCCTGTGATGACCTGAAATATGGGTTTGAGAATGAAGCATCAGGCCTGAGGAAGGGAAGAGAGGATGGACTTGAGGGTGGGGTGTTTTAGGACAGCTATCTGTGCAAGTCATGGTCACCAGCTGACAGAGGGGACAGAGGAGGGCAGCCCTGGTGGGGGAAACTGCACAAGCAAAAGCACAGAGCCATGAGAAAGATGAGGGGACCAGTCAGGCTCCCTGTAATGGGGCTGGAGGAGCAGCTAGATCTGGGAAGGCCTGGAGTGCCAGGACCAAGCCATCAGATTTGCAGATACTGTCAGCACATGGGAGCCCATCAAGAATGGGTCAAGAATGAGTGGCTGATGAAGTGGAAGAGCAGGAGTGCCTAGAACCTGCTTTTACCCTGTTACTGAGTCCCTCCATCCTCAGAACCCAGGCAGTGGCCACCCCATCCACCCGCAGCCAATCTGGCCCAGCTCAGCCAATGCTTCAGGGTCACTGGGCCATCCCTACCTGCTTGCCCCGAGGTGAGAGGCCAGAGTCACCTCCGATGCGGCCTCTGAGGTTGAGTTCACTCTCACCGTGCCGGCATAGGTAGATGGAGCGGGGTGTGACATGGATGTTCATGAGATAGTAGACTGTGCGGCTCTGGATGTGGTCCTGCACGCGGTTCACCATGTAGCGTGTGCCCACGTCGAAGATCTTGATGTAGGACAAGTGGCTGGGCCAGCCCAAGTGGGAGCAAGGGTAGCTCAGGGGTTGATGGTGAAGAGGCTAGTCCCAAGAGTAAGCCCCAACCACACCTCCTGCCTTCAATCCTCCACCACAACTCAGCTCTCACGTGCCTTTTCTCTAAGAAGATGTTTTGTATTGCCCTGTTTTAGAGGTTGGTTCCTGGACACCCCGAGGAGCTCACTGCCTGCTACCATCTCCCTTTGTCTCCTTGGTCTCAGGTTGAGCCTCTGTTTTTACCTTCAGTCATCACACTCCAGGTATCTAGGGTTCTCTCTTCTGTGGTTTACACTGCTGACATATTCAGAAAGAAAAAGTAATCCTCCATGTCCCTGACTGCCTCCAATATCTCACTGGCAGCTCCTGACTTGTCCATTCCTTCATCGTTTCAAATCTTTTTTTAAATTTATTTTTAATTGTTATTTCCCCCAACACACTTTTTCCCCACTGCACAGAATGGGGACCCAGTTACACATACGTGTATACATAATTTTTTTCTCCCATTGTCGTGCTGTGTCTTAAGCATCTAGACAGTTCTCAGTGCTACACAGCAGAATCTCATTGTTAGTCCATTCCAAAAGCAATAATTTGCATCCATTAACCCCAAGCTCCCAATCCCTCCCACTCCCTCCCCCTCCTCCCGGGCAACCACAGTCCTGGACTTCCTGTGTGGCTCACAACATACTTTAAAATCTTAAGCCAAGCTCTGTCCCTCTATTATTTGAGCCTCTGCTATGATATATTGTACTTGACACTCTGCAAGCAGCTATCAGACTGTTTCTGTGTATGCACATGTCTCTGTGTTTATGCCTCTCTTACTCAGAAAAGGGAGTGGGTTGGGTTCTTTCCTTATCTGCCATGTAGTCAAAAAACATACCCTCCTCTGTTCTAAGCTTTATACTTGGGGTGGAGACTCAGTGTCTGTCCTTTGGGAACTCTTAGGCCTATTAGGAATATATATTTGGAAACACATACTCAATGCTCAACACCCATTCTTAGAGTAGTCACTCACTCTAAGGTGTGCCAAGTACAGGAGCATGGGAATACAGAGGTGTTCCACATTAGTGAAGAAATTGTGGTCCTTGCTTTAAGCCCCTTTGTTATCCCCTCAATTCTGTACTCTGTCATGAACTAATAGGTATGAGTGATAAACTATTCAACAACCACTCTGCAGAGGAATTGGGGGGTGGAGGACATTGACTAATCAGAAGACTAGAATCATAGAGCAAGATTCCTGAGGCCCCTGTTGTGCCACACATTAATTCTTTGGTTGCTGGATTGTAGGGAGTTCAGAGGGATCTCTGGCAAGAGGTGGGGGAATCTGAGGCAATGGAATGACACACCAACACTGCAGAGGAGAAAGGGATCCCACACCCTGGAAAGTCACCTACATGGGGGAAAGATCAAACGAACCAGAGGAATCTCCAGATGCAGAGAAGAGTGTAGCAGTAAGTTGGAGTACGGAAAAGCCGATCAAGAGCCGAACGGACCATCTGAACTACGGGCACAGTCACCAAAAATTGAGATGCCTGGGTGGGGTCTGGGCACCGAATCTTCGGCTCCAGAAGTTAGTCCCCGGGAAAGGGCCGGGGGATGCCTGGGTGGGGGCTGGGCACCGAGACCTCAGCCTCGGAGGTTAGTCCCTGGGCTGGGGGGGCGGGGCGGAGCAGAAACTGCTTGGGAGGTCTAGAAATCATTTGACGGGGCAGAGACTGCCTGGGAGACTAGAAAACAAAGCTGTCGCAGAGAAAGGGAGCAATACTCTAGGGGTGGGGAAGTGGAAGGCCCCATCAGAGGGAACCTGGGAGAAGAGCCTGGTCTGCGCCCGAGATAGGGAGGGGAGAGAAGAAGGGGTGGGTGCCCATACAATACCCTCCATGCCACAGCAAGCTTACAGGCCTGCTAGCTAGCTGAAAGCTGTGCTTCCCAGTGCATCCCCTCACCCCAACCCCACCACGCCCTACGCTCTCACGGACCTGGGGCTGCCTGCCATCCAGGAGGGCTGGCCTCAACAATTGCCTGAAACCTACCACCGCTGGGGCTGTCCCTGCACAGGCCTGTTTGCCCTTTGGAGGGGTTACACTTCTGCAGAGCAGCACCAAACACCACCAGCCCCTGAGAAAAGGCCTGCAGCACAGAAAAGCTAGAACAAGCCTAGCCAGGCTGTGAATAGATCTGCCTAATTCTTGGACGGTTTTTCTGAGTCAGGTTGCCCAGGGGAGGAGCCTCTTGGGTTTCCAACGGCCCTGCTACACGCACAAGCCCCTACGGGGTGCCCCACTCCCGTGAAATAGCTCCTCAGCACCACCAGCCCCCTGGAGGACCCCCTGCAGCCCAGAAAAGCTGAAACAAGCTTAGCCAGACTGTGAAAAGATCCGCCTACATTCTCAGGCCGTCCTTCTGAGGTGGGCTGCCCTAGGGAAGAGCCTCTTAGGTTCTCAGAGACCCAGATAGCTGCTCCAGCCCTCAGGGGGTGATGCACCCCTGAAGAGAAGCTGCCCAACACTGCCAACCCCGTGCAAGAACCCCACAGCCTAAAAACACCAGAGCAAGCTCTGCATGACCAAGTGAAATCTGCTACCATCGTGGTGTGGACCTCCCAGTCCTGTCTGCCCTCAGGAAGTCCTCCTTTGCTTCAAAGAAACACTGTTAGCCCCAGCAACACTCCAGAAAAGTCACACTGCCTCAAAAAAGATTGACCAACAATGCCAGCCCTCAGGAAATATTCCACGGAGTGACAAGGCAAACACTGCCCGATCACGGAGACTACAACTCCCTCAGGAGAAAGAAAACAACAAGCAAGATGAAGAAGCTGAGAAACCACCCCCAGTCAAACCAAAAGGAGAACTCACCTAAAACAGTCAACAATGAAACAGATCTTTGCAGTCTGACAGACCTGGAGTTCAAAAGAGAAATACTGAAAATACTGAAGGAATTAAGAGAAGATAGGAACAGTAATGAAGATACCCTTAGAAAGGAGCTAGAAAATATAAGGAGGAGCCAAGAAAAACTAGAACATTCATTTGCAGAGATGCAAACTGAACTAGGGGCAGTAAAAACGAGAATGAATAATGCAGAAGAACGAATCAGTGATATGGAAGATAGAATAATGGAAATCACTCAATCTGGTCAACAGACAGAAAACTGAATCAAAAAACTGGAAAGCAATATAAGAGACCTATGGGATAATATAAAACGGGCCAATCTATGCATAATAGGAATTCCAGAAGGAGTAGAAAAAGATAAGGGAATGGAAAATATATTTGAAGAAATTATCGCTGGAAACTTCCCAAATCTAAAGGATACTGGATTCAAGACACAAGAAGCACAGAGGGCCCCAAACAAACTGAACCCAAACAGACCCACACCAAGACACATCATAATAAAAATGGCAAACGTTAGTGATAAAGAGAGGATCCTCAAGGCAGCAAGAGAAAAACAGAATGTTACCTACAAGGGAACCCCCATAAGAATATCAGCTGATTTCTCTACAGAAACACTACAGGCCAGGAGGGAATGGCAAGAGATATTTAAAGTGCTCAAAGGAAAAAATATGCAACCTAGAATACTCTATCCAGCAAGAATATCATTTAAAATAGAAGGGGAAATAAAAATTTTTCCCAACAAACAAAAACTTAAAGAATACAGCAACACAAAACCCAGGTTCAAGGAAATATTGAAAGGGCTTCTCTAAACCAAAAAGAAAGGAAGGAAAGGGAAGAAAAAAGAAAATTAAAAAAAAAAGAAGAAGAGGAAGAACTAGGACTGAGGAAACCGCAATCAGAGAGCAGTCACTCAAATAAGCCAGCATACAGATTTAATCATGAACATGCTTCAAACAAAATAAAATTAGAAAGAAAAAAATAAAAAAGAGTCATCAAAACCATAAAATGTGGGCAAGGGATGTTAGGAAGTAAATGGCTAAAATACACAATTATGGGAAGGGGTTAGCATACTTAAAAACAGGGCAACCACAAGCCAAAACCAAATATTGCATTTGCAAAAAATGAAAAAAAAAATACACTCAAGCAGGTAATAACAGGAGACCATCCAACCAAAAGAAAAAAAAAAAAAAAAAGAAAGGAAAAATGGAGAAACATAGCATCAACTGGAACCCGAGGTTCAAATGGCAATAAATAATCATCTATCAATTATCACCTTAAATGCCAATGGACTGAACGCCCCAATCAAAAGGCACAGAGTGGCTGAATGGATAAAAAGGCAAAAACCTTCAATATGCTGTCTACAAGAAACTCATCTTAGGACAAAAGATACATATAGATTGAAAGGGAAAGGGTGGGGAAAAATATTTCACGCCAATACACATGACAGAAAAGCAGGAGTTACAACGCTCATATCAGACAAAATAGACTTTAAAACAAAAGACATAAAGAAAGACAAAGAAGGACACTACTTAGCGATTAAGGGATCCATCCAAGGAGAGGATGTTACTATCATCAACATATATGCCCCAAATACAGAAGCACCCAGATACATACAAGAAATATTAACAGACATAAAGGGAGATATTGATGAGAATACAATCAGAATAGGAGAACTAAATACCCCCCTCACATCAATGGACAGATCCTCTAGACAGAAAACCAATAAAGCAACCGAGATCCTAAAGGAAACAATAGAAAAGTTAGACTTAATTGATATCTTCAGGACACTACATCCAAAAAAAGCAGAATACACATTCTTCTCAAATGCTCATGGAACATTCTCAAGAATCGACCACATATTGGGACACAAAGCGAATCTCCATAAATTTAGGAGCATAGAAATTACCTCAAGTATCTTCTCTGACCACAATGCCATGAAATTAGAAACCAACCATGGGAAAAGGAAAGAGAAAAAACCTACTCCATGGAGACTCAACAACATGGTACTAAAAAACCAATGGGTCAATGTGGAAATCAAGAAGGAAATTAAAAACTACCTTGAAACAAATGATAATGAAGACACAACCTCTCAAAATCTATGGGATGCTGCGAAAGCAGTGCTCAGAGGGAAATTTATAGCAATCCAGGCCTTTCTCAAAAAAGAAGAAAGATCCCAAATGGACAACTTAACCCTCCACCTAAACGAATTAGAAAAAGAAGAACAAAAAAGTCCTAAAGTCAGCAGAAGGAAGGACATTATAAAGATCAAAGAAGAAATCAATAAAATAGAGACTCACAAAACAATAGAGAAAATTAATAAAACCAAGAGCTGGTTCTTTGAAAAGGTGAACAAAATTGACAAACCCCTGGCCAGACTCACTAAAAAGAGGAGAGAAAGAACCCAAATCACCAAAATTAGAAATGAAAAAGGAGAAATCACAATGGATACAGCAGAAATACAAAAACCCATAAGAGAATACTATGAACAACTCTACGGCAACAAGTTTGACAATCTGGAAGAAATGGACAATTTTCTAGAATCTTACAGCCTGCCAAAACTGAATCAAGCAGAAATAGACCAACTGAACAGACCGATCACTAGAAATGAAATTGAAGAGGTCATAAAATCACTCCCTACAAATAAAAGTCCAGGACCAGATGGCTTCACAGGTGAATTTTATCAAACATATAAAGAGGAATTGGTGCCCATCCTCCTTAAACTCTTTCAAAAGGTTGAAGAAGAAGGAATACTCCCAAAGACATTCTATGAGGCCACCATCACCCTCATTCCAAAACGAGACAGAGATACCACCAAAAAAGAAAACTATCGCCCAATATCATTGATGAGTATAGATGCAAAAATTCTCAACAAAATCTTAGCCAACCGAATCCAACAACATATCAAAAGAATTATACACCATGACCAGGTTGGGTTCATCCCAGGTTCACAAGGATGGTTCAACATACGCAAATCAATCAGCATCATACACCACATTGACAAAAGAAAAAAGTCAAAAATCATATGATCATCTCAATAGACGCAGAAAAAGCATTTGACAAAGTTCAACATCCATTCATGATCAAGACCCTCGCCAAAGTGGGTATAGAGGGAACATTCCCGAACATAATCAAAGCCATTTATGATAAACCCACAGCAAATATAATCCTCAATGGGGAAAAACGGAAAGCCTTCTCACTCAAATCTGGAACAAGACAGGGATGCCCACTCTCACCACTGCTCTTCAACATAGTTTTGGAAGTCCTAGCCACAGCAATTAGACAAACAAAAGAAATCAAAGGCATCCATATAAGAAGAGAAGAGATCAAACTGTCACTGTATGCAGATGACATGATACTATACCTAGAAAACCCTAAGGACTCAACCCCAAAACTCCTTGAACTGATTAATAACTTCAGCAAAGTGGCAGGATATAAGATTAACATTCAGAAGTCAGTTGCATTTCTGTATACCAGCAATGAAACATTAGAAAAGGAATACAAAAATACGATACCTTTGAAAATTGCACCTCACAAAATCAAATACCTCGGAATACACCTGACCAAGGAGGTAAAGGACCTATATGCCGAGAACTATAAAACCTTCATCAAAGAAATCAAAGAAGATGTACAGAAATGGAAAGATATTCCATGTTCCTGGATTGGAAAAATCAATATTGTAAAAATGGCCATACTACCCAAAGCAATCTACAGATTCAATGCAATCCCTATCAAATCACCCATGACATTTTTCACTGAAGTAGAACAAACAATCCAAACATTTATATGGAACAACAAAAGACCCAGAATCGCCAAGGCAATCCGGAGAAACAAAAACCAAGCAGGAGGCATCACTCTCCCAGACTTCAAGAAATACTACAAAGCCACAGTCATCAAAACAGTGTGGTACTGGTATCAAAACAGACAGACAGACCAATGGAACAGAAGAGAGAATCCGGAAATAAACCCTGACACCTATGGTCAATTAATCTTTGACAAGGGAGGCAAGAACATAAAATGGGAAAAGGAAAGTCTATTCAGAAAGCATTGCTGGGAAACCTGGACAGCTGCATGCAAAGCAATGAAACTAGAACACACCCTCACACCATGCACCAAAAGAAACTCCAAATGGCTGAAAGACCTAAATATACGACAGGACACCATCAAACTCCTAGAAGAAAACATAGGCAAAACACTCTCTGACATCAACCTCATGAATATTTTCTCAGGTCAGTCTCCCAAAGCAATAGAAATTAGAGCAAAAATTAACCCATGGGACCTCATCAAACTGAAAAGCTTTTGCACAGCAAAGGAAACCCAAAAGAAAACAAAAGGACAATCTTACAGAATGGGAGAAAATAGTTTCAAATGATGCATCGGACAAGGGCTTAATCTCTAGAACATATAAACAACTTATACAACTCAACAGCAAAAAAACCAATCAATCAATGGAAAAATGGGCAACAGACCTGAATAGACATTTCTCCAAAGAAGATATACAGATGGCCAACAAACACATGAAAAAATGCTCAACATCGCTGAGTATAAGAGAAATGCAAATCAAAACTACCATGAGATACCACCTCACACCAGTTAGAATGGCCATCATTCATAAATCCACAAATAACAAGTGCTGGAGGGGCTGTGGAGAAAAGGGAACCCTCCTGCACTGCTGGTGGGAATGTCAACTGGTACAGCCACTATGGAGAACAGTTTGGAGATACCTTAGAAATCTATATATAGAACTTCCATATGACCCCGCAATCCCACTCTTGGGCATCTATCCGGACAAAACTCTACTTAAAAGAGACACGTGCACCCGCATGTTCATTGCAGCACTATTCACAATAGCCAGGACATGGAAACAACCCAAATGTCCATCGACAGATGATTGGATTCGGAACAGGTGGTATATATACACAATGGAATACTACTCAGCCATAAGAAAGAATGCCATAATGCCATTTGCAGCAACATGGATGGAACTAGAGAATCTCATCCTGAGTGAAATGAGCCAGAAAGACAAAGACAAATACCATATGATATCACTTCTAACTGGAATCTAATACCCAGCACAAATGAACATCTCCTCAGAAAGGAAAATCATGGACTTGGAGAGGAGACCTGTGGCTGCCCGATGGGAGGGGGAGGGAGTGGGAGGGATCGGGAGCTTGGGCTTATCAGACACAACTTAGAATAGATTTACAAGGAGATCCTGCTGAATAGCATCGAGAACTTTGTCTAGATACTCGTGTTGCAACAGAAGAAATGGTGGGGGAAAAATGTAATTGTAATGTATACATGTAAGGATAACCTGACCCCCTTGCTGTACAGTGGGAAAATAAAAAAAATAAAAATAAATAAAAATAAAAGATATACTAGGTGCTCCTTGGAAGTAAAAACAAAAAAATAAATAAATAAAAGTATTATGGTAGCTAATGATTAACCCCAGCATGACTAATTCAATTATCTACCCAAGAAGAAGGTGTAAAAATTGTAATTATATATGCACCTAACCTCGAAGTACCTCAATATATAAGGCAACTGCTGATAGCCGTAAAAGGAGAAATCAACAGAGACTCAATAATAGCGGGGGACTCCATTTACACCAATGGACAGATAATCTAGAAAGAAAATCAACAAGGAAACACAGTCCTGTAATGACACCATATACCAGATAGATTTAACTGATTTAACTGTAGAACATTCCATACCAAAGCAGCAGAGTATACATTCCTCTCAAGTGCACATGGAACATTCTCCAGAATAGATAACATCTCAGGCCACAGATCAAGCCTTGGCAAATTTTAAAAAGTTGTAATTATTTCAAGAGTTTTCTCCAACCACAATTCTATAAGACTAGAAATCAACTACCGAAAAAAAAAAAAACCCAGTAAAAACAAAAACTCCTGGAAGCTAAACAATGTGCTACTCGATAATCAATGGATCATTGAGGAACTCAAAAAGGAAATCAAAACAAAATTAGAGACAAATGACAACAAATATATAACAATCCAAAACCAATGGGATGCAACAAAAGCAGTTCTGAGAAGGGAATTTTATAGCAATACGATCATCTCAGGAAACAGAAAAAGCTCAAATAAACAATCTAAACTTACACATAAACAAATAGAGAAGGAAGAACTGACAAATCCCAAAATTAGTAGAAGGAAAGAAATCATAAAGATTGAAGCAGAAATTAATAACATAGAGACAAAGAAAACAATAGAGAAGATCAATGAAACCAAAAGTTGGTTCTTTGAAAAGGAAAACATATTTGATAAACCTTTAGCCAGACTCATCAAGAAAAAAAGGAAAAGGGCTCAAATATATCAAATTAGAAATGAAAAAGGACAAATTACAACTGACTCCACAGAAATACAAAGGATCATAAGAGACTACTATAAGCAACTGTATGCCAATAAAATGGACAACCCAGAAGAAATGGATAGATTCTAACAAAGGTATAGCCTACCAAGACTGAACCAGGAAGAAATTGAAAATATGAAGAAATAATCACAAGCACTGAAATTGAAAATGTGATTAGAAAACTTCCAAAAAGCAAAAGTCCAGGACCTGATGGCTCCACAGGCAAATTCTATCAAACATTCAGAGGAGAGTTAACACCTATTCTTCTGAAACTCTTCCAAAAAATAGAGGAAGGAATACTCCCAAGTGCATTCTATGAGGCCACCATCACCCTGACACCAAAACCAGATAATGATACCACAGAAAAGAAAATTACAGGCCAATGTCAGTGAAGAACATAGATGTAGAAATCCTGAACAAAATATTACCAAACTGAATACAAATATTTATTTATTTATTTATTTTTATTATTATTAGTGATTTTTATTTTTTCCATTATAGTTGGTTTACAGTGTTTTGTTAATTTCTACTGTACAACAAAGTGACCCAGTTACACATGTATATACACATTCTTTTTCTCACATTATCCTCCATCATGCTGCATCACAAGTGACTAGATACAGTTCCCTGTGCTATAGAGCACAGGATCTTTTTAATTTATCTTGTTATTGATTTATAGGTGGTGGGTTCAGATTGTTCTTCTGGATTATAATGAGTTAGGTTAATTATTTCAAATAAAATAAGAAAGATCCTTATTAAAAAGAACTTGAGATATCAAATTTTACTCCTTTAGTACCAATACTTAACTACGAATCCTTTTCCTTATTTCAACTAAATATTATGACTCTCCTCTAGAAATTATTCACTTTTTAACATACAGAATTAGATGCGCTACAACATATATATTATGGGAGATCATGAATTTACTAAAATATTTTACCTATTTCTTTGTCATGATTAATACTTTACAATTTTAAAATTATTTAAAATTATTTAGTAAAGAAATAAAGACTCCCTCTTATAAGGTGAGATTTCTCATTGTATAATTGCTTTAATTAATTAGGCCAAACACATATTCCTCTGCAATTGTCCTCATTACAATTTTTTAATGTACACTATTTTTCTAAGCTGTGCAGCTGATAAGAATAATACAATCAATTGAGTGGCAAAGTATCAGTGGGTTATATAAGAATTTGAAAATAGAAATAATCTTCTGATAGGGATAATGAGGTGTGTGGCAGTCCTGAGGTAACCACACTATGCTCCAGAGCATGTTCAGTAAAGGGCCTGTAGGTGATAGATATTTAAGGCCTTGGAGACCAGACAGTCTGTGTTGCCACTGCGGTGTGAAAGCAGCCATAGATAACATATACACAGATGAGTGGAGCTTTATTTCAATAAAACTGTGTTTGCAAAGTTGGTGGCAGGTCAGATCTGACCCTGGGCCAAAATTTGCCAAAACTTCTCCAGAGAATCCGATTTTCAGCTATGCCATGACCTCCACATTAGGCTGGGCTCTTTTATTTTTTTATTTATTTTTTATTTATTTATTTATTTATTTTGAAATATATAAAGTATATTTTATTTTTTTTTATCATACACCATGAATGATCAAGCAGTATTTATCCCAGGGATGCATGGATTTTTCAATATCTGCAAATCAATCAGTGTGATACACCACATTAACAACCTTAAAAATAAAAACCATAGGATCACCTCAAAAGATGCAGAAAAAGCTTTTGACAAAGATTTCTGAGAGAAACCTCTTCAAAAGTGGGCATAGATGGAACCTATCTCAACATAATAAAAGATATATATCACAAACTTAAGGCTAACATCATTTTCAATGGTGAAAAACTGAAAACATTTCCACTAAGATCAGGAATAAGACAAGAATGCCTACCACTATTCAACATAGTTTTGGAAGTCCTAGCAAAAGCAATCAGAGAATAAAAAGAAATAAAAGGAATCCAGATCAGAAAAGAAGTAAAACTATCACTATTTGCAGATGACATGATACTTTAACTGTAAAAATCCTAAAGACACTACAAGAAAACTGTTAGAACTCATCAATGAATTTGGCAAAGTTGCAGGATACAAAATTAATACACAGAAATTGATTTCATTTCTACATATAACAATGAAAGATCAGAAAGAGAAATGAGGGAGACCATCCCATTTACCATTGCACCAAAAAGAATAAAATACCTAGGAATAAACCTATCTAAAGAGAAAAAAGACCTATAAGACCTATAAGATGCTGATGCAAGAAATCAAAGACAACACAAACAGATGGAAAGATACACCATGCTCTTGGATTGGAAGAATCAGTATTGTCCAAATGATTATACTATGCAAGGAAATATACAGATTCAGTGCAATCCTTATAAAATTACCAAGGACATTCTTACAGAACTAGAACAAAATATTTTAAAATTTGTATGGAAACACAAAAGACCCTGAATAACCAAAGCAATATTGAAAAAGAAAAATGGAGGAGTTCCTGTTGTGGCTCCATGGTTAATGAATCCAACTAGGAACTGTGAGGTTGTGAGTTCGATCCCTGGCCTCACTCAGTGGGTTAAGGATCCAGCATTGCCATGAGCTGTGGTGTAGGTCACAGATGCAGCTCAGATCCCACATTGCTGTGGCTCTGGTGTAGGCTGGCAGCTACAGCTCTGATTAGACCCCTACCTTGGGAACGTCCACATGCCACAGGTGCAGCCCCAGAAAAAGGCAAAAGACAAAAAAAAGAAAAATGGAAATGGAGGAATCAGATTCCCTGACTTCAGACAATACTGCAAAGCTACAGTTATCAAAACAATAAGGTACTGGCACAAAAACAGAAATATAGATCGATGGAACAGAATAGAAAGCCCAGAAATAAACTCAAGCACCTGTGGTCAATTAATCTACAACAAATGAGGTAAGAACATTCAGTGGAAGAAAAATAGTCTCCTCAATAAGTGCTGAGAAAACTGGAAAGCTACATGTAAAAGAATGAAATTAGAACACTCTCTAACACCATACAGAAATATAAAGTTGCAGTGGATTAAAGACCTAAATATAAGGCCAGATACTCTGAAACTCCTAGAGAAAAGCATGGGAAGAACACTCTCTGACATAAAGCACATCTCGTTTGATCCACCTTCTAGAAAAGGTCAATAAAAACAAAAATATACCCATGAGACCTAATTAAGCTCAAAATCTTTTGCACAGCAAAGGAATCCTTTTAAAAAATGAATAGACAACCCACAGAATTGGAGAAAATCTTAGCAAATGATGCAACAGACCAAGGCCTAATCTACAAAGTATATAAACATCTCATACAACTCAACACAAAAACCCAAACAACCCAACTGAAAAATGAACAGAAGACCTAAACAGACATTTTTCTGAAGAAGACATATGGATGGCCAACAGGCACATGAAAAGATGACGACCATCACTAATTGTTAGAGAAATGCAAATCAAAACCACAATGAGGTATCACCTTATACTGCTCAGAATGGCCATTATTAACAAGTCAAAAAATAACAAATGCTGGAGAGGGTGTGGAGAAAGGGGTGCCCTCATTCACAGCTGGTGGGAATGTAAATTGGTACAATTGCTATGGAGAACGGTATGGAGGTACCTCAGAAAACTAAATATAGAACAACCATATGATCCAGCAGTCCCACTCCTGGGCATATATCTGGGAAAAAAAATTCATTCAAAAAGATACATGCACCTGTATGTTCATTGCAGCACTATTCACAATAGCCAGGACATGGAAACAACCTAAATGTCCATAGACAGATGAATGGATTAAGAAGATACGGTGCACTTGTACAATGGAATACTAATTAGCCATAAAAAGGACAAATAATGCTATTTGCAGCAACATGGATGGGACTAGATTCTCATATTAAGTGAAATAAGAAAAAGACAAATACCATATATTACTTATATGTGGAATCTAAAATATGGCACAGATGATCCTGTCTACAAAACAGAAGCCGATCATGGACATGGAGAGACTTGTGGTTGCCAGGGGGAAGTGGGGAGGAAGTGAGATGGATGGAGAGTTTGGGGTTGGGGGATGCAAACTGTAACATTTGGAATGAATTGGCAATGGGTTCCTATTGGACAACACAGGGAACTTCATAACAGAAACTGAAAATACTGCAAATCAACTATAATAAAAATTATATGCTATGTTATAGTATGAGGATGTGATACTGATTTTTTGTTATTTTTTTCTATTTTGAATACCTTGATGATCTTTTTGAAATGTAAAACTTTAAATGATTACAAGATTTTGTTTCTATAAGATTGATATATGATAAAGTTATTGATTATTTCAGGAAAAAAAATTTTTTCTTAGTTTTAGTAGACTCACCCTTGTTGGTGCCTTAAATGTATATCTAATCTAATCTTGCTCTTCCAGATATTTTCCTCCAAGTTGGACTGGGTCCCCTCTTTTTTATTCCCTCACCCTTCTTGGTTTACCATCCCATCCCCACAATTCTGGTGTATTGCATACCCATTGCTTTCCTCAATCAAGTGGGCATTCTATTAGAGCAGAGACAGCCCTCTCTCTTTGGGTTCCTGGGCACAGCATATGGGTGGGCCATGATGTATGGACTGTAAATGTCAGATGATGAAAAAATGATTATATAAAGCCAACTTTCAGGATAAGTTTTCTCTAGTTCAAACTGATTCATCAGACACAAACTGAGCACCTGCAGGAGTCTGTGCCAAAGGCTAGGGGATTTCTCAGTGCTGTCCTTTCATTTTAGATCTCAAACATCAAATATCTTTCACCATATACTACTAACTCATAAAATGACTTTGTGGAAATTTGAAAAAGTTTCTTCCACTCCAGTGCACATACCTTGGTAAGAAATGCGAGTTTACACTTGACCAGGCACAGTGAACAATATTCACAATTGTACCTAAGGTCCTGGCCCTTGCACTGAGTGACTAAGCCTCATGTGACAGTTTTTATCATGTAGGACTGTGGGAAGGAGATAACCATGTTGGAAGTTTGAAGATAAGAATTTGAGTATATATTCTGCTACAGACTCATTATGTGACCTCAGGTAAACCCTTGCCGTGCTTTGGGTCTGTTTCCCCATCTAACAAGTGAGACAGTAACAATGATTACCTCTGAGGACTTTGGTCAGACAAAGCTGGAAGGATGCTCTTTAAACTTCCTAGGGTGGTAATGACTATTTAAAGCCTCCTTACACTTCTCACTTGGGGCCCAAAGGGTCCAAGTGACCAGGATCTCTATATATCACAACTCATTTTGAAAGAAAGTAAGGTTCTGGGAACACTCCATGTCCAAAACTCACATCCTCCCTGTACTGCAAGTTAAAACTTCTCCAATCTTTAGTTGGTTTTATGAATGAAAGTTTCATATTTTTCATGTGTCTTCCCATATGTCAAAGCACTATGGATAGCACTATGGATAGAACTTCCCATATGTCAAAGCACTATGGATAGCACTAAGGATAGAACTTATCTCTTTTGCCCTTATTTACATCCTCTGTGTACACCACAGCCCAAAGTGGTCAAATACTTATTTAAGAGGTATGTGGGCATTATGAATATGGATATGACTAGGAGACAGAATATGTGGTTAGAATCATAACTCTACTCCTGACTTCCCTGGTACACCCCTACCCATCTCATGCAAAGTTAAGTGCTTAAAATTTGAGCAGTGGTTTCAGCTCTCTAGGATGCAATTTCATCTTCTTGAAAATTTATGATCTTAAGACCTATTTCAGCCTACTTGAAAGGGGTGCCAAGGGATTCAATGAAACAATAAAGGTGAACATGTTTGGAAACTCAAGTGTCATCCACTTGTGAAGAATACTTTTGAAAACATAATAGCAAAAACCACAGAAGGGTCATTTTACCCCTGACATCAGGGTCCTAATATGTCCATATTGCTCAGGAAAACACTACTGCAAACCTCTTGTGAACACCTTACACATCAAGGAATCACAATCTCCTGAATAATTAGAGCTGGGAGGACTCTTAAAGACAGATAATCAAATACAGCTCACTGATATTACAAATAAAGTTAAGGCCCAGAGAGGGAAAGCATTTATCCAGGTTCTATAGGACATCAAAACTGGGCTAAGGATCCAGAGCTGCACTTTGGGTTCTTACCTGTCCAGTTCATCATCCAAAGGTTGGTAGTTGACCTCATAGCACTGGATTCTTTTTAGAAAGTCTTCTAGAACCTTTTCACGGTCACAGTCTATATAATCAGGGCTGCCAAGCTTCACTTGCTGGAAGAAGGGAGAAGGATAAAGGAACTGGGGGAGACAGCCTCTGACAGTGCCCTGGAGAAGGGTCCTTAAAGATCATTGAGAAACATCCCTCATTATAGATATGAGGAAAGTGAAACCTGGAGGAGGGGTCTTGCCCAAGTTTACAAAATCAGTCAGTTGAAGAGAATCTGAACTGTGAAACTCCTCATTCCTTATTTTTGTGTGGTCAAACAAGGTCTGATACATTGCATTCAGTTCTAGAGCACCCACCATTTAAGAAAAACATCTATAAGTAGACCGGAAATTGTGGTGTGATAATTGGATAGAGAAGAGGAACAGAAGATCTTGGCCAGGGGTATTGAGTGTTTACTGGAATAATACAACATGTTTGCTTTAGATTTCTGAAGGGTTGGACCTCCTAATCTATTAATATCTACCTTCTCCACCCACACTCCCCACCTCAGTGAATCTACCCAAGTTGCCTAAACCTAAGATGAGTGTACCCTAGATGTGTTTATTTCTATCATTCCCCCACCTCTTAGCAGGCACAAAATCCTGTCCACTGTATCTTCTAAATATCTCTCCAGTTGGCCTCCATTCTCTCTTTCCCAGATTCTCACTATAGCTTTGTGACCAGTTACTCTATCTACAGTCTAGTTACTTTCCCATACTGGTAGTCAGAAGGATATTTCTAACATGTACATCATACCATGGAATTTCCATGCTTAAAATACTTCACCATTTCCTCATATATTTTAGGATAAACTATGAATATTTTAGCAGGTGACTCATGACTTGTCATGATTAATCCCCAAATCATCTCTTCATCCTCACCTGTCATCGCTTCTGTATTCTCCACACACTTTGTTTTAGCCAATTTAAACTACTTCTAGTTCCCTGAAGGTGCCATACTTAGTATATGCTATCCCTTTATTTCCCATTCTTCACCCGCCAAATTATTATGCATCCTTCAAGATGCAGGTCAGTTGTAACCTTCACTGAGAAGCCTTACCTGGTGCACCCCTACCCCTCCCATGCAAGGTTAAATCCTTAACATCATGTTATTATAGCTTCCTTTGTTTCTTCATCTCAGCACTGACTCACAGAGTTATGTCTATAAAGTTGCCAGTTTCCCTTGCTAGACTGTGAGCTTGAGGGCACGACTCTACCCTATACATTTCTGTCTACTCAGAATGTCACAGCCCAGGTGTATAGATTCAATTTATGTTGAAGCGATAAATGGATGGATGGGTGGATGAAAAGGAAAGGGAAGATCTGGACATGTTCTACGCTTCAAAAGGCAAAAAGAGCACCCATGAGTGGAAATTATAGGGAGGCAGATTTCAACTTGATTGGACTGCATTTAATGAAGGCAATAAGCCCTTTGTTGCTGAAGGTACAAAGAGAAATTCTAGACAAATATTTAGCTAAGGTTTCAAGTTTCTGATGAAGGCTGAAGGAGGTGGCCTTTAAGTTCTCCTCTGTCCCCAGCAATTTCATGAAATAGAGTACAATAAAATGTGGTGAGTGATCTTAATCTAAATCTAATCTTAGACTTTTGCCTGGAGTCTAAGAGCAGTGATAGCTCTGATATGAATTGCATGGCAGAAAAAAAGAGCCTTCATGGCAGAAAGTCAAGTCTGTGGTCCAGTCCCAGTTCTACCTATTCCTGGCTGTATGAACCTTTGACAATTCTATTCTTCCTTTGGAAGCTCAATTTCTTCTCTCCACTACTAAGAGGAAATTCATTGAATCATAATATTCCAGGATGGTCAGGGAATGCTTCTTATAGGAAGTGGGAGAAGAATCTCAGGGAAGAATCCCTCCTTTAACTGCACAGAAGTATTTTTAGGCATTATTTCACATCTGCAACAAAGTAAGAAGGAAAGGTTATTTGTGCTCCTTACCCTGATGTTTTCTGCAATGACGTCGGGGTCATTACAAATGGACTCAATGAAAAAGACCTATAAGAGAAACAGAACAGAAATTTCCAGCAGGAAATTATATTTGGTATAATATAATTATACCAAAACAGAGTTTGATTCCTTCTCAGTGGCTCTGAGTCATCTTTAGAGGTATCTCTGACAACATAATTTCATACAGTGATGCTTTCAGGATTCTGAGTCTTGTTAGGCAGATTGGCCCTAAATTATAGTGTTTCACTCTCCTCCTTCCTCATCCCTACCCTCGCAATGTCAGCTTGTCAGCAATCATCTTCCATTGCCTAATGTGGCACCACTACTTTCCTGTTCTGGTTCTATTTTCTGCTTCTAACTGTGATCTGGAAGGCCCTGCAACCAAATTAAGCATATGGCAGCTGATTTGGCATCTCTGCTTCCCCTGCCTTTCCTTTCCTTTGGAGTTTACTATAGATGAGTAGGCTCTACATTAGAGTTTGAGGGTTACTGTACCTTATAACCGTGTTCTTTAGCAAACTGTAGAATCAAAGACCGTCTTTCTCTGGTAGTATTGGTGGCATCAAAAACCTAGAGGCACACAATGAGATGGCTTTAAGTCTGAGTCTGGTTCTAAAAGAAATGCCTACACTTTGATGATTCCTGTGCTAAGTGGAGGGCTTATGGGAAGGGATAGAACTTGGACAGGGTTTTGAAGGAGTGAAAGGATTTGGAATTAGCCTATATAAATTTCTCAAGCCCTCATTGAGCCCTTACTGTCTGCACAGAAATTCAGCAGACTCTGTAGGCATAGTAAAACCAGAAGAAAACTGTGGGGGTTTCTTAGTCATTTTACAGGTAAAGTAGCTGAGGCTTAGAGAAAGGATCTGTCTAAATAAGGTCACCAAGAGTTGCTAGCAGAGCAGAGTTGGAACTGATTTTCTCAACTCCTAGGTAAAGCTTCTTTTCCTATCACTGCGGAGCTCTTCAAGAATGGGAAACAATTTACTATCCTCAGTACTTTAGATGGAACCATATACATATTTGAAGATCTCCTCTCCTTTTAGAATTTATAGATCCTATCCCAAAGGCCTATGAAATTAAACTGACTAGATGTTTAGGTGAATCTCTAGAACTCAAAAATGTTTATATTTCAGTCTTAAATTCTAGCACAGTCCTGAAAAATTCTTAGGGGTGGAGTGGTAGAGTGTACTGGTTAAAAGTATAGATTCTGGAGCAGTATAACCTGTATTCCAGTTTTGGCCTGCCACCTTGGAAAAATATTTAATTATTTAATCTCTATGTGTAACATTCCTCTAGGCTATAAAATGGAGTACAATAATAATACCTATCTCATGGGGGAAGGTGGAATTAAATAAATATGTAAAAAGTACTTAGAATAATGTCTCCATCTCAGGAGAAACTGAGGGAAAATGCAAATATCTTTACCGCAACGTGACCTTCCTCATGGCTAAGATAGTTATGGACATCTTTCAGAGCTGCCAGGGCACACTGCCTGAAAAAGATGAAGAAAGAAACAAAGACAACACCTATACCCAAGACGAGTTCCTCTCTATTTTTCTGCATTATCTTTTGCACCACCTCTCAGATGTCCTATATTACATTATTCATCTATTGAACATCTACAAAGGGTGTGTTCTAGGAACTATGACAAGCACAGAGGGATCACACAATTGAAAGTGGCTCTGTGTGGACACTCAGGGACAGGTATAAAGTAACATACCCAAGAAAAGTTGACAAATGACAGAGTCATACTATTAAGGGCTCCAATCTTTGAGCTAATAAAACTCAAACTAAATTGGTTCTTTAATCAAAGTAGAGCTTGGGTATATGGTCTGTAAAGTAGAAGTTGTTCCTGGTATACATAACAGGGCAAGCACAGGTATGATGGTGGCAATGTATTTACGGTTTTGGCAAAAATTTGTTTAGTGATTATTCTTTGCTAGGTTCTATTATGAGGCTATGGATCAATAAATTAGACCCAGGTTCTGTTCTGGAAGTTCTCAGACTCTTGTAGAAGAGAGAGACCTTGAGGTTGAATGGATGAGATTGGAGTGGGCCAAGTTATTGAGACTCATGTTTCAAATGCTAGGCTAAGTTTCCACTCTCTCCCATCAAAAATAGGAAACTTAAAATTTCTTAAGCAGGGGATAGCATTATTTAGGTTGGTAGAAGTGCTGTTGTGACCACCCTTTGAGCATCTAGAGGGCCTCCTTGCTAACCCAAATTGCTTTGCTCTACTCCCCCATCATCTGAACAAAGGCCTCCCTCAGCCAGAAGGCAGTGCAGGTCCTTAAAATGTTAGATACTCACTTCCTTATAAGTAGGGCCTCCATGTTGTCTGGGAGAAAGAATTCGTAGTTCTTGTAGCTCACTGCCTCTCGTCGATACTGGCCTAAATTAAACACTGAAAGCAGGGAGCCCTGGTAAAGAGGTTGGGAAGATCCCAGTGGCAAAAAAACAAACAAACAAACAAACAAACAAAAACCCAAAAAAACAAAAAAGTCCTTGCTGGGAGGGATCTCAGAAGTAAAAGAAGGAATAGCTTGTAGCTATATGTTTATAAAGCTTCAAATTGTGGTTACCAGGTCATTTACCTCTCAGAACACTGAAAAGTGGGGATCACCATTCCCATATTGTAAATGAGGAAATCAAAGTTCAAAGAAACTTTGGAAGTAACTCTCAGTTAATAAATGGAGAGCTGGGATTCAACTCCAGGTCTATTTTGTTCCAAAGCTGGTGATCTTCTCACTATTTTAATTATCATTAACTCCAACTCTTTTAATGTCATACAACTCCATTGGAAAGATAAAGAAACTGGTGATCTCCATCACCATGGGTCAACGAGTCAGTTGTGATAGAACTAGATTGGTCCCCGTGAATCCTAGTCCAATGCTATCATACATTTTCCAGTATCAGGACAGATAATCTAGGTTTTTTGCCTTCCTTAGGCTGTACTTTCTCAATTGTAAAGATGAACAAACAGAGAAGACAGAAGGATAGGAGGAAAGAGGGGATAATAGGCAAAGGGGTAATGTAATAGTCATTCATCCAATAAATATTTTCTGACACCTACTCTGTGAATGAGGACATGAGTTCTGGGGTCTCAGAGACGAGCCAGATCTACATGATGGGGTCTCAAAGAAGCTCAAAATGCAGCAGTGACAGTGAGTAAATCAGTACACAGAGAGCTCCCACCCACTTTGTTAAGTGCTCTGACAGACTCATGCAAATGAGTCAGGGGGAAGGAAAGACCAATTAAACTCAGGGCGATCTCCAACGGTGTCTTGGAGAAGGCAGCATTTGTACCAGTCTTTTTAGGAAGGCATGGAGTGTGGGAGATGGGAACAGAGACAACCCAGGTAGAGGAACAGTTTGACCAAAGGTATGACACTGGCAGAAGGCAAAACCTGTTTGGAGGATGGTGAGTCATCCACTGTGACTGAGGTCTGTGAGGGGGGAAATCATGCAGGACCTTGAATGGCAGGCTAAGGAGCTAGGTTTAAACCTGTAGGCCACAAGAACCCTTGGCGGCTATAGATACGGTCAGCTTTGTGTTTGAAACCTGACTCTGAGGGTCTCTGCAAGAATAGACTGGAGTAGAGCAGATAGGCAGCAGGTGTATTAGAGCAGAGACCCATCTCCTACCTCCAGTGTGGCCCTACACTCAGCAGAGGCTCCTCAGAGCCTGCAGTCCCACAAGAACTATTCCTTCTCCCCTTCTTTTCTGTCAATGTCCTACTCCTCCTACAGGACCCACTCAGCTCATGCATACCCTATCTGGAAACCTTCACTGCCTTCCAGTTGGTGATTTCTTCTGTGAGCCCCTCAGCACCCTGCTCTGGGATCCTTTGGTGCCATGTCCTATTCTTATGCATCCCAACCAGGTGGAGAAAGCTTCAAGGATAGAGTGTGGCTCTCATCCATTTTTGCATCTCCAATGCCTAGTATGGGTTTCTGTACATGGAAAATCATTGGGAAACTCTTCCCCAGTGAATAAGAGAAAGAGAAAGTCCATGAAGGAAAAGAAGAAATGGGAGGAGGAGAGGAGAAGACTTGGTGAGAGAGAGGGAAGGAAGCAGATAGACAGGGTGTTGGGATGATCAAGAGAAATGAAAGAGAATGGAGGAAAGGAGAACCACGGGGCCAACGTGGGATTCTTCCCTCTTCCCAATCAGTAGCGCCAAGTAGCAGGCTTGGCACAGTGAGTGTCAGGCTTTGGAAGCAATGGGATATGGGTTTGTATCCTAGTTCTGTCACTAGGGACCATGTGCCTTTAGACAAGACACTTCACATCTTGGACATTAATTTCATTGGCTGTCCAATGATGATAATACTAATTCCCCCTACATGAGTGCTTTAGAACTTGAGAACAGATGTGAGTCCTTTGAGGGCAGGGATCCTATCTTACTTGCCTTTGTTTGCCCAACATCCAACAAGAGCTTTGGTGCAACAGTGTGCTCAACAAATAATTAGTAACTGAATGATTAAACGAATGCCCAGGAAGAACTGTTTTCTACACTGGCGACCAGTGCTCCATTCCACAAGGGAGAGAGGCTAAGTGCTTGCTTAGCATACCAGTAAAGGGGAACACAGTCCCAGTAAAAATTTTCAGCTAAGTTAAAAGCATCAATATTGTCATCAGGGGATACATTAAAAAACTTTAGGTAGACTTTCTTACATTTGCTGTTTTTATTCTGAATTACATACGATGTGGGGGCACCCTAACTTTTAGTGCTTAGAGCCTCTAAACATCTTAGTCTGGTCTTACTTGACCAATAGAAATGAATATGATCTAGTCCCCTACCCCAGAGCATTTTCTGGGTGAGAAATCCAGACACGCACACTGCTACAACACACTGTGTAATTAGTGTTGGCACAGAGGGGGCTGTAGAAAGCATTGGTGTGAAAATTCAGAGAAGCACTGTCTTCCTGGGGGGACCCAGGAATCAAGTAGGAATGGGGATACAGGATGAGCGATAGAGAAATCAAGTGGAGAGGAGAAGAGAGTGGTTGCTGAATAAGAGAGAGTAAGCAGAAAAGAGATCACATTGGTGTGAAAGGAAAAGAAAAGTGGAAGTAGGGAGGAGGCTGACAGGGAGGGAAGGAGACCCTCTGGAGGCGGAAAGAGGCAGGATCACTTCCGGCTGGGGAGGGGGAGCAGACAGGCTCAGACCTAAGGAGAGGCTCGGAGAGAGCAGACGCCTTCTGGACTGGAGAGGTGAGCTAAGGAGCCTTGCTTTACTTAAGATATTATGGGGGCCTCTGGGCTGGGGCTTCGACCGTGCTAGACACCACATGCCCCTAAGGTTTGAAGAAAACCTTAATGCAATGGAATGGTAATATTAATAAAATAGTAATATTGGTGTGGTAGTAATAATAACAGTAATATATGTAGTATGTTACTCATAGGGTTGGTTTGTGGTTTTACAACAATGTAACTCCTTAACAGCAGGTATTTATTCTTACTCATTTTCCTATACTTAGCACCTAGTATGAGATTGGACACAGAGTATATACTTAAGAAATTGTAAATTTATGAAAGTAGTGGTAGTAACAGTAGCAGTGGTGGTAGTAGTAATAGTAATAATAATAATATTATTAATACTGTTAATAATGGTTTCAGATGCTCCCGGTACTGATGTTTTTTGTCCCTTTTAAAGTCGTCTACCTTACTCAATTTTCAGTCAATGGTTTATCGTGGGCTGTGGAAGAAAGAGTTTCAGGGACATACCTTTAGTTGGTGTTCCTATCCAATTGAGATAACGTGTGAGCTTCGTGGAGATGTAGGTCTTTCCTCGAGCTGGTAAACCCACCATAATCACCATCGTGGGGGAATTTGTAAACTGGGGTATGGATGCTGAAAGACACAAAAGAGCCTCAAATGTTGTTCCCAGGTTCACATGATATTCTGGTATCAGCAAAGAAATGTAGAATTGGAAAAAGCTTCTCTCCCACCAATATAATAAGGAAAAAATCCTGGAGAATTGCCAATTGTGTTTTCTTGAATTCATGAGAGAACTGACATTGCAGTGTAAACAGCTAACCCAAAATCTGTAGAGACAAGCATTTGCAGGGAGAAACAAGGCCTGGGTATTTGCTTATCTTTTGCAGATACTACTGAACAACATATAAACTCATAATAATATTCAGCTAAAATGTGTTAACGAATTGCTAAAGGTTTGTTGTGGGCTAGTGTGAGAATATGAAACCCCTCTAAACTGCAGACATAGGTGGATTTGAATCCTCTTGCAGAGTTTTCTTCTAAGAATTCCACCAGGTCCTGACAGGGAAGACTGAGAAGAATCCTGAGAAAGATACCCTATAGATCTGTTTTGAGGAAGGAAAAAGAAAAGCAGCAATGGCTGAAATTGTGCCCAGATCATTCTCCCTATACCCTATGGAACAAAGGCCTTAATCTTCACAGAGAAAAAACTATAGCTTGAGAGCACTGATGGATGTTCACTGCAACTGGCAGAGATGACTATCCAATACCACTAAAATGGCCCAGATCAATCTATTACTATATCTTCCCTAAGGGAAACAAGGCTTAATCTATAGAAGGAATGGCAATAAGAATGAGTACACTGGTGGAAACTCACAACAGATGGAGAAGAAAAATAGAAAAAAATGGAATATATGGTAGACCCACCATTATATTTAGAGCATGGGAAGGAACATTTGGGAAAGTCACACCTCTGTGACTCAGGATAAGCCTGCTTAAGACTGAAGATTAATAATAATTACGTAGACTGTCCCTAGTCCCCTATTCCCTACTGTCAAGCTAAAAGAAATCAAGTAAAATAATAGCAAACTATATTTTAAAAGGATGCAAGAGGTAATATCCAGAGAGCAGCACAAAAGGAAGAATAAAAGCAAGAAAAAAAAACAGTCTGTGCACAAATATTAAAAAATCAGAATGATACAGTGAAGATTAGCTTGACTCCTGCATAAGGATGACACATAAATTTGTGAAGTGTTCCATATTAAACAACAACAACATAGTCTGAAAAGACCAAAAAAAAAATCACCAGGACCATAATTGATTATGACACACATGTTGGAATTTCAGACAGGCAATTAAAATGGCTATGATTATTATGTTAAAGTCTATATTGGAAAAGTTAGACAATATGTAAGATCAGAGGTAATTTCAGCAGGGGGATGAAAAGTATAAGAAAGAATCAAATGTAAATACAAGAGAAAAAACACATGAATAGATCTGAAGAATGCCTTCAATGTCCTTATCAGTGAACATGACACAGCTGAGGAATCAGTGAACTTGAAGATAGAGCAACAAAAATTATACAAACTGACATGCAGAGAGAGGAAAAAAGAGTAGAAAAGAAAACAGAAGAAAACACCCAAGAACTCTGATACACTATCATGTTAGAATACCAGAAGGAAAAGAGAGAGAGAATGGAGAACAAGTATTTGAAGAAATAATTCCTGAAATAAAAAAAAAAGATATTGATATAAACCACAGACCCAAGTATCTTAGGGAACACCAAGCAGGGTAAATGCAGCTTTAAAAAGAACTACATCACATCCAGACATATCAAATTCAAACTGCAGAAAACCAGGCAAAATAAAATCTTGAAGGTAGCCAGGAAAAAGAGGTAAAGGAAATATTTTACCTAGAGAAGAACAAGAAAAATTACACTAGACTTATTATCAGAGCCACGGAAACAAACAGAGTGGAATAAAATTTTAAAGTATTGAAAGTTAAAAAGAACACTGCTTATCCAATTCTAAATTCAACATAAATGCCCTTCAAAAATAATATGGAACATAAATAAGTAAATAGTCAAGGGAGAGGAGGAGGGAGTGGAATGGATGGGGAATTTGGGGTTAATAGATGCAAACTATTACCTTTGGAATGGATTAGCAATGAGATCCTGCTGTGTAGCACTGGAAACTATGTCTAGTCACTTATAATGGAGCTTGATACTGTGAGAAAAAAGAATGTATATATGTATGTGTAACTGGGTCACCAGGCTGTACAGTAGAAAAAAATGTATTGGGGAAATAGCGATTGATTACAATTAAAAAAATACCATGTAAAAATAAATAAATCATTTTTTTCTCCCATTGTCATGTTCCATTGTAAGTACAACAATGGGAGAAAAAAATATGTATACATGTATGTGTAACTGGGTTCCCATGCTGTACAGTGGGGGAAAAAAAAGTGTGTTGGGGGAAATAACAATAAAAAATAAATAAAAAAATAGTCAAAATGATTTTTTCAAAATGATTCTTTTCAAAAGATAAGAAATCTTTTATTTAGGCAGAAGGGATATGATATAGGTAAGAAATTTAATCTATATAATTAAAGTAAGAACATTGGAAAAGGAATAAATGAAGAAATAATCTGGAGAAAAGGGAACTCTTATGCACTGTTGATGGGACCATAAGCTGATGCAGTCAATATGAAAATATTATGGATGTTCCTCAAAGAAATAAGAAAATAGAACTACTATATGATCAAGCAATTTCGCTTCTGGGCGTTTATCTGGTGAAAAAAAAAACTAATTTGAAAAGATACATGTACAACATACAACATTGTTCATTGCAGCTCACACTTGATCTGTGAGTGCTTTAATGTGGCCCTAATTAGCATGCCAAAGATTTGGAAACTGAACTATCAAGCATACTTCCACCTAAGCCCCCTATTGACCACTAGGTGGTACACACACAGTTGTAATCTAAATAGTTCTAGAAAAGTTTTAAAAACTGAATTGATTTTGGAACCACAACACATAGAAGGGTAAAACAAAAATATGAACCTCCACAGGATAAAATTAATACAATATCATCGTAATAGAAACTATATCCACAATAGAAACAAAACTCAACCAAAATACGAATACCATGAAATCTCAACTCACATGAAAAAAGACCATCAATACACATGAATGATGAGATGACACAGACATTAGAATTATCTTAAATTTTTGATTATAAAAATTATTGAATGAGCAATTATAAGAAATCTTGAAATAAATATTAAATTAGAAAGGCTTAGCAAAGAAGCAGAAGATATAAGCAAGAATCACATAGAAAATTTAAAACTGAAAACCACAATAATCAAACAAAATAAAAACCCTCACCAAGGGAGTTCCTGTTGTGGCACAGAGGAAACCCATCCGGCTAGTAACCATGAGGTTTCGGGTTTGATTTCTGGCCTGGCTCAGTGGGTTAAGGATCCAATGTTGCCATGACCTGTGGTGTAGGTCACAGACGCGGCTTGGATCCAGCATGGCTGTAGCATAGGCTGGCAGCTGTAGCTCTGATTTAACCTGTAGCCTAGGAACTTCCACATGGTGCAGGTGCAGCCCTAAAAAGCAAACAAACAAACAAAAACCAAACCCTCATCAAATGGACTCAATGAAAGAGAAAACAGATAGAGAAAAGAGTCATTAAACTCAAAGATTCATCAATAGAAATCATCCAATATGAACAACAGACAGACAAAATATTGGGGAAAAAGAACAAAGATCAAGGGACCAGTGTATGAAAAAATAGACTAATATTCATGTTATTGGAGTTCCAGATGGCTAAACTTTTTTTTTTAACAGGATAGCTACACATAAATCAATGAAATTAGGACATTCCCTCATACCACATATATTTCAGGAGGGCCTTAAAAAGTAGTTGAGAAAATTAGGACAGAAAACTTCCCACATTTATAAAATCCATAAACTTAAGAGATTCAAAGAGCTGAGCAAATCCTAAATAGGGTAAAACCATGAAATCCCATCTAGACACATCATAATCAAATTGCTAAAAACTAAGGAAAAGAAAATAATCTTGATAGTAGTTGAAGAAAAATGACACATTACCTATAAGGGAACAACAATGTTTAAATGACTGGAGATTTATTATCAGAAACCATGGAGGCCAGAGCAAAGTTGCACAAAAATTTTAAAGTACTGAAAGAAGAGTGGTCAAGCTAGGATTCTATATTCAGCTAAAATAGTAATCATTCAAGAAAATAAACTTTCTCAGTGAAGGAAAACTAAGAGACCTTGTAGCTGGCATAACTTCACTGAAAGAAATGCTAAAAGAGGTTCATCAGACAGAAAAAAAAAACAATACCAGAAGGAAGCTAAGAAGGTAGGCAATGAAGGAATTGCAAATGAAATAGTAAGTATATGGATAAATGTAATAGATTTTTCATATTTTTAAGTCCTTCAAAAAATCTTGGATGCTAGAAAGCAAAAAAAAAAAAAAAAAAAAAAACAGCATTGTATATATAGCATGGTATACATGGATCCTCAGTGAATATAGATGTGTCATATAAAACAAATATAGCATGAAGAGAAAAGCATAAAATGGCATACATGGTTGTAGAGTTCATACACTCTTATTTAAGTAGTAACAGATTGATTCTATACAGACTGAAAACTTGTGTATTTTGTAATCCCTAGAGAAAATACAAAAAAATTATGCCAAGTAAAAATCACAATAGTTAAGTAAAATGAAATATTAAAAACTGTTCAATAAGCCAAAAGAAGGAAGGAAAGGGGGGAAGGAACAAAAAAACGGGGAAAAAAAGAAAACATACCAGAAAATAGTACATGTGAATCCAAATATACAAATAATTACATTAAAGGTAAATGGTATAAGCACGTCAATTATGAGAGAGACAAATATATTTTGAATTAAAAAACCCATTACCCAAATTTGGCTGTAAATTCTATGCAATCTCTTCAGAAAACTAGAAGATAGGAAAACATCTGTCAACTTTTTATTTTATTTTATTTTATTATTTTATTTTATTTTTGTCTTTTTGCCTTTTCTAGGGCCACTGTCACTGCATATGGAGGTTCCCAGGCTAGGGGTCTAATTGGACTGTAGCCACCAGCCTATGCCAGAGCCACAGCAATGCTGGATCTGAGCCACATCTGCCACCTACACCACAGCTCACAGCAACACCAGATCCTTAACACACTGTGCAAGACCAGGCAGGGATCAAACACACAACCTCATGGTTCCTAGTCAGATTTGTTAACCACTAAGCCATGACAGGAACTCCTGTCAACTTATTTTATAAAGCCAGTATTACACTGATACAAAACTCAGAAGAAATGGTACAAAAAAAGAGAAAAATACAAATGAATATCCTTCATGAACAACAACAAAAAAAACCTAAAAAAATTGGCAACTCAAATTTGGCAACATGTAGGTCCAGGTGGGGGCAGCAGTGGTGATTGTTGATGCTTACTCAAGTGGTGCCAAGGGCACAGCTTCAACCATCATGCCTCAGCTCCTGCTCCTAGTTGAACAAAGGCTCTGGCCCTACCCACTCCATGTCACAGCTTAGTGCTGGATCTGGGGCAGACAGGTTCTGGGAGACTAGATCTAGGGATGTGGAGGAGGCTCAGAGTCCTGATTGTGGTCCAGGTGGGGCAGCAGCAGCCAGTATTGGTTGTGTTAGCTCGATATACATCCCACAATCATCCCAGATCTCTGATAGCAATGCAGCCACTTCAATTCCTGCAGCCACAATGCCCCAACCCTTAGTTCCAACCTAGTGAATGTATTGGCCCCATCCACTCCACGCCTCAGCCTTGCACTAGAGTTGGGATGACCACAACAGGGGCAGGGATGCAAACTTGGGCTGTGTCTGAGTGGAGCCACAGATGCCTGAACAGACAGTGCATTGGGACTCTGTGAGCTTATGAGCTAACTTACTTCAATACTCTTCTACTTTACAGCAAAATATGAACTCAAACGGAACAGAGCCTGCTCAAGCCCAACACTCAAGGCTTCTGCTTCAGCAACTGAAGAGCAGATCCAATCCCTGATAGGGCAGCAAAAGCATGGAGCAGAGAGGAAGTCTTATCTCTCATAGTGCACATGCTTAGATCCTCTAAACCAACCACACCCCATATCAAGGTGATAGAGGCCAGCACACTCTAAGGAAAGATGTGGGTAACATTCACATCAAAACCAGCCCTCACACCAAAGACATTGGACAAATGTAATCTACACAGGGATGCAGCCACATAAAAACACCCCCTCAAGACCAAAATGGATAACTGTTTCTCCTAAATCCAGAGAGACAGAGAAATTAAAGTAAAATAAAAATGTAGAGCTACTCCTAACTGAAAGAGCGAGAGAAGTTCCTTGAAAGAAATTAATAATGAATCAGAGATCATTAGTCTACCAGCCACTAAGTTCAAAAAAGTGGTAATAAAAATGTTAACTGAATTAAGAAAATTACTGATATAAATGCACATCATTTTGATGAGGAACTAGAAAATATAGATGACCAGGCTCAGCAAGATGAAGAGAGAATTAAAAAAAAAAAGAAATGAAAGAGAAGAAATAACAACCAATGCCACAGAAACACAAAAAAAAATCATAAAAGAATGCTATGAACAACAAATTGGACAACCTAGGAGAAATGGACAAGTTTCTAGAAACATAAAGCCTTTCAAGACACACCTATGGTCAATTAATCTATGACAAAGAGGCAAGAATAAACAATGGAGAAAAGACTGTCTCTTCAACAAGTGATGCTGGGAAAACTGGATAACTACATGTAAATCAATGAAATTAGAACATTCCCTTATATCATATATAAAAATAAAATCAAAATAGTTTAAAGACCTAAGTGTAAGACATGACACAATAAAACTTATAGAACATAGGCAAAACGTTTTTGACATAAGTGGTATTAATATCTCTTAGCTCAGACTTCCATGGCAAAAGAAATAACAGCAAAAATAAGCAAATAGGACCAAATTAAACTAGAAAGCTTTTATATAGCAAAGGGAACCATCAACAAAATGAAGACAACCTATCAAATGAGAGCAAATACTTGAAAATGATGTCACTGACAGGGGTTAAGACCCACAATATACAATCAGCACACACAACACTGTAGCAACAAACAAACAAACAAATGAACAACAACAACAAAACCCAAAAAAAACAAGCAATCAAAAAATGGACAGAAGATCTACACAGATGTTTCCCCAAAGAACACATACAGATGGCTAAAAGGCTAATGAAAAGATGATCAACACTACTAATAACTAAAGAGATGCAAATGAAAACTACAATGAGGAATCAGCTCAAGACTACTATCATCAAATAGTCTACAGATAGCAAATGTTGGAGAGGATGTGGAGAAAAGGGAACACTTGTACACTGTAGGTGGGAATGTAGATTGGTGCATCCACTAAGAAAAATAGTATGAAGTTTCCCTAAAAAACTAAAATTAGAACTACCATATGATCTAGCAGTTCCACTCATGGGTATGTATCTGGAAAAATGAAAACACTAGTTTGAAAAAATACATGCACTCCAATTTTCATAGCAGCACAATTTATAAAAGCCAAGACCTGGAAACACCCCAAGTGCCCATTAACAGGTTATTTACTTAAGAAGATGTATGTGTGTGTGTGTGTGTGTGTGTGTGTGTGTGTGTGAGAGAGAGAGAGAGGAGAGAGAGAATGGGGGGGTGTATGTATTACTCAGCCATTAAAAAGAATGGAATATTGCCATTTTCAGCAAAATGAATGGAAGTAGAGAATATTATGCTTAGTGAAATAAGGCAGACAAAAGACAAAATGTTGTATAATATCACATATGTGGACTCAAAAAAAGACAAATGAATATATATATAAAACAGAATCAGATTCAGAGATGTAGAAAAAACTTATGGTTGCCAAAGGAGAAGGGGAGGGTTAATTTTGGGGTATAGGTTTAATATATACAAACCACTATACATAAAATAGATAAGTAGCAATGATTTACTATATAGGATGGAGAATTATATCCAAAATCTTTTAATAACCTATAACCTAATAACTTAAGGAATATCATTTGCAAAAAAGTAAATCACTACACTGTATACCCAAGTCTAACACAATATTGCAAATTGACTATACTTAAATAAAAAAGCAAAAAATTAGCCACATATGAAAAATAATACACTACAACCAAGCATAGTTTATACCAGGAATGCAAAGTTTGTTCAATATATAAAAATAATCAGTAAAGAAGTAAAACCACATATTACATGAAGAGATTAAAAAAATACCTTTTGACAAATTATGATATTCATTCCTGATAAAAACTCTTAGTAAAGAAAAAACAGTAGGGAAATTCCTCAACCAAATGAAGGATATCTGAAAAAAATTATAGCTAATGTACCTTGCATTTGATTGGCTGAATGCTTTCCTAATATCAAGAACAAGATGGGAGAGGTGGGGTCAAGATGGCAGAGGAGTAAGACATAGTGGTCACCTTCTCCCATGAATACATAAAATAAATCTACATGTAGAATGATTCACACAGAATATCTACTGAACACTGGCAGAAGACCTTAAACCTCCAAGAGGGGCCAGAAACCCTCCACATAACTGGGTAGAACAAAAGGTAAAAAGAGAGAGAGAGAAGAGAAAAAAAAAAAAAAAAAGAATCAGGATCCCGAGAGGGAGCAGTGAAAGAGGAAAGGAATCCACACACTGGGAGGCCACCTAACTGACAGGGAGATCAGTTGAGACAGAAGGACCTCAAAGAAGACACAGAGAAAAGCACAGCAGCCAAAACAAGGAGGGCAAAGCAGAGAGAGAGCTGCAAAGACCATCAGTAACACCACCCCCAGACACCACCACCTGAGATGCTCAGGTGGGGGCTAGGCACTGAGACCCAGGTTTTGGAGGTCAGTTCCAGGGAGATAACTAGGGTTGGCTGTGTGGAGACAGCCTGAGGGAGCTAAGGAGTGGTGGTGGACCAAGGGCTGGGGAGTGGAGAGCCACACCCGAAAGAACCTGAGGGAAGATCTGGGCCCACAGGAGAAGCAAGACACCATTGGTGGGGAGAGCAAGAGGAGGAGGGGCAGAACACCATAGGAATACCTTTCTCTGTGCAAGTGCAGACTCTTGGAGGGTGTGGCTATGGGCAGCAAAGCCCCTCTTGCACCAGCTATAGGTGGTGAGGACTCTTGCATGGGCTAAGCATGACAGGGTTCTTCTTGCATGGTCTACAGGCAGCAGGGGCAAACCAGCACACTTCTCTCTGACTCCAGAGGTGGGCATGGCCTGGAACAACTAGGGGTCCATGAACAGGCACCACCTTCAGCCTCAGTCACCTCAGAGGTTGGCACAGAGGAGGAAACAGCAACCAAGCACCACCGTTGTTACTCTCACTCCAATGGGAATGCGCATGCCCTGCCACTGACACTGCTGCCTAAATCTGCCTGAGGCTCACTGCCATTTCCCAGGGCCTTGAACCTAGAAGCAGCCTGTGCCACCTTCCCACAGGTCCTTGCTACTCTCAAGAGACCAGCAACTAGGCCCTAGCTACTAGCCCTGCCTATTGCCTCCATCTCCATGGAAGCACACACAACATCCTATCAAGGGAATAATAGCCTGCACACTGAGGAAAGAGACAGCAAGCATCCAAATCCTCATGCCAAAAATAAATAGTAAGCCCTCACAAAATACCCAGGGGTGCTGTTCATGTGAATAACCCCCCAAGACTACAGTAGATGGTTTCCCTAAACTCACAGAATAAGAAAAATATAAGCAAAATGAAGAAGCTCAGGAATCATTCCCAGTTAAAAGAACAGGAGTATTCACCAGAAGGAGCAAGCAATGAAATAGTCCTCTGTCATCTAACAGACACTGAGTTCAAAAAGGAGATAGTGAAAATACTGAAAGAATTAAGGGTGAATATGAAGGAATTAAGAGCAGATATGAACAGTAATGTAGATTCCTTTAGAAAGGAACTAGAAAATATAAGGAGGAGACAAGAAAAAATAGAAAATTCATATGAAGAGATGCAAACTGAGTTAAAGGCACTGAAGAGCAGAATGAATAATGTAGAGGAATGAATTAGTGATTTGAAGATAGAATAATGGATATCATCCATTCAGGACAGCAGACAGAAAGCCAAATGAAAAAATATGAAAGCAATATAAGAGATCTATTGGATAAAATAAAGCAGGCTAATCTACGAATAATAGGGATTCCAGGAGAAGAAAAAGAAAAGAGGATTGAAAATATAATTGGAGAAATTATGCATGAAAACTTTCCAAATCTAAAGGAAAGAGATGTCAAGATACAGGAAGCATATAGCCTAGTAGTCCAGGCTCCAAATTTTTCCCTATATGCTTCCTGTATCTTGATATCTTCTATTTGAATTTCTCCAACAAACAAAAACTAAGAGTCCAGAAATGTTAAACACATTCAAAAGGAGATACTGAAAGTGCTCCTTTAAATAAAAAAGAAGCAAGAAGAAATAGGATGGAGGAAATCACTATTGGAAAGTAATCATTAACTAAGCCAGAATACAGAAAAAAAAAAGAAAAAAAAACTTTTGTAAAAGTGAAAATAAACACAAGGAATTGCAAAAGTATACACATGAAGATGTTAATAGGACATCAAAATCATAAAATGTGAGAAAGAAAAATAAGAAAAATCTAGACTTTTTTTTCTAGAATGTGTTTGAACCTACATGACTATCAGGCTAAAGAAAGCAGGTATAGGAATGGGTTCATATACTTGAATAACAGGGCAACCACAAATCAAAACCAAGCAATACATTCACAAAAACTAAAAAGAAGAGGACACAAGCATAAAATAAAAGGAAATCATCCAACCCAAAAAAGAAGGAACAAAGGAGTAACATAGAATCAACTGGAAAATAAGGTTTAAAATGGAAATAAATACATATTCATCAATAATAACCTTAAATGTCTATTGACAGAATGATCCAAACAAAAGACATAGAGTGGCAGACTGGATTAAAAAAATGCCTGCTACATCCTGCCTACAAGAGACTCACCTTAGGGCAAAGGACACATATAAATTGAAAATGAGGGGATAGGAAAATATATTTCACATGAATGGAAAAGACAGGAAAGCAATAGCTGCACTATTCATATCAGACAAAATAGACTTTAAAATGAAGTCCATAAAGAAAGACAAAGAAGGACACTATTTAACTATAAAAGGATTCATTGAAGAAGAGGATATTACACCCATCAATATATATGCCCCTAAGATAAGAGCACCAAATACACACAACAAATGCTAAAAAACTTAAAAGGAGAAATTGATGGGAATACAAATATAGTAGGAGATTTTTAACACCCGCTCACATCAGTGGACAGATCCTTTAGACAGAAAATTAATAAGGCAACAGAGGTCCTAAATGACACAATAGAAAAATGAGACGTCATTGACATTTTCAGGACTTACATCTAAAAAAAAAATACATTCTTTTCAAGTGCACATGGAACATTCTTAAGGATTTACCACATACTCAGGCACAAAACTAATCTCAACAAATTTAAGAGTTTAGGAATTATTTCAAATATCTTTGCTGACCACAATGGCATGAAACTGAAATCAACCACAAGAAAAGAAGTGGAAAAAAAAAACCTGACTACATGGAGACTAAATAACATGCTACTAAAAAACCAATGGGTCAATGAAAAAATCAAAAGGTAAATTTAAAAAATAGCTCAAGACAAATGATAATGAAAACACAATCATTCAAAATCTGTGGGATGCTGCAAAAGCATTGCTTAGAGGGAAGTTCATAGCAATAGAGGCTGTTCTCAAAAAAGAAGAAAAATCTCAAGTCGCCAACTTAACCCACCACCTCAAAGAATTAGGAAAAGAACAACAATGACAAAAAACCCCTAATGTCAGCAGAAGGAAGGAAATCATAAAGATCACAGAGGAAATCAATAAAATAGAGATTCATGCCATGAGACACATGGGAAGTCCTGAATAGACATTTCTCCAAGAAAGATATACAGATGGCCAACAAGCACATGAAAAAATGCTCAACATCTCTGATTATTAGAGAAATGCAAATCAAAACTACCATGAGATCCAACCTCACATCAGTCAGAATGGCCATCATTAATAACTCCACAAATTAAATTAAATTAAATTAAAATTGCTGGAGAGGGTGTGGAGAAAAGGGAACCCTCCTGCACTGTTGTTGGGAATGTAACCTGGTACAGCCACTATGGAGAACAGTATGAAGGTACTTGGAAAACTATACATATAACTACCATATGACCCAGCAATGCCATTCGGACATATATCTGGACAACACTTTCCTTGAAAAATACACATGTACCTGCATGTTCATTGCAGCACTATTCACAATAGCCAATACATGGAAACGACCTAAATATGTCCACTGACAGAGGATTGGATTAGGAAGACTCAGTTTATATACACAATGGAATAGTACTCAGCCATAAAAAAGAACAAAAGAATGCCATTTGCAGCAACATGGATGGAACTAGAGACTCTCATCCTGAGTGAAGTAAATCAGAAAGACAAATCTGGAATCTAATATATGAACAAATGACTCTTTCCACAGAAACGAAAATCATGGACTTGGAAAATAGACTTGTAGTTGCCAAGGGGGAGGGGGAGAGAATGGGATGGATTGGGAGCTTGGGATTAATAGATGTAGACTATTGCCTTTGGAATGGATTAGCAATGAGATCCTGCAGTGTAGCACTGGGAACTTTGTCTAGTCACTTATGGTGGAGCATGATAATGTGAGAAAAAGAATGTATACATGTATGTGTAACTGGGTCGCCATGCTGTACAGTAGAAAAAAAATGTATCGGGGAAATAACAATTTAAAAAAAAACTTCAACAAAGGAGGCAAAAATATAAAATGGGAAAGAGACAGTCTCTTTAGCAAGTGGTACTGGGAAAACTGGACAGCTGCATGTAAATCTATGAAACTAGAATACACCCTCACGCCATGCACAAAATTAAACTCAAAATGGCTTAAGGACTTACACATAAGGCAAGACATTATAAAACTCCTAGAAGAGAATGTATGCAAAACGTTCTCTCACATCAACTGTAGAAATGTTTTCTTAGGTCAGTCTCCCAAAGCTCTAGAAATGGAAACAAAAATAAACCAGTGGGACCCAATCAAAGTGACATGTTTTGCACAGCAAAGGAAGCTATAATAAACCTCAAATTACAACCTACAGAATGGGAGAAAATAGTTGCAAACAATAAAACTAACAAGGGCTTAATCTCCAAATATGCAACCAACTCATAAAACTCAATAGCAAAAAAAAAACAAACAACCCAACTGAAAAATGAGCAGAAGATATGAATAGATATTTCTTCAAAAAGACATACAGATGGCCAGCAGTTACATGAAAAAATGCTCAACATGACTAATTATTAGAGAAGTGCAAATTAAAGTACAATGAGTTATCACCTCACATTGATCAGAATGGCCATCATTAGTAAGTCTACAAATAAATACTGGAGAGGGTGTGGAGAAAGGGAACCCTCCACCATTGTTGGTGGGAATGTAAATTGGTACAACCATATGGAAAACAGTATGGAAGTACCCCAGAAAACTAAATATAGAACTACCATATGATCCAGAAATCCCATTCCTGAGCATATATACAGAAAAAAACCTTTCTTTGAAAAACATACATGCACCCTTATATTCATTGCAGCACTATTTACAACAGCTAGGACATGGAAACAACCTAAGTGTCCATCAATAGATGACTGGATTAAGAAGATATGGAGTACTTCTCAGCCATAAAAAGAACACATTAATTGTATTTGCAGCAACATGGATGGAACTAGAGGCTCTCATACTGAGTGAAGTAAGTCAGAAAGAGAAAGACAAATACCATATGATATCACTTATATCTGGAATCTAATATATGGCACAAATGAACCTATATACAGAAAAGAGACAAACTCATGGACATGGAGAACAGACTAGTAGTTGCCAAGGGGATGGGGAGCAAGAAGGATGGACTGAGAGTTTGGAGTTAGTAGATGAATGGATTAAGAAAATATGGTATATAATTAAATATTATTTTCTTAAAAATAAGGAAATCCTGTAATACGTGACAGGATGAACTTGGAGGACAATATGCTAAGTGAAATAAGCCAGTCACAGAAGTACAGAAACTGCATGATTCTACTTATATGAGGTATCTAAAATAGGCAATCACATAAAAACAGAAGGTAGAATGTTTGTTGACAGGAAATGAGGATTTGCTGTATAATGGATATAGGGTTTGAGTTATACAAGATGAGTAAGTTTTATGGATCTATTGTAATTGTGCCTATAATTAACAATTCTTTATTATGCATTTAAAATTAAGAAGGTAGATCTCATGTTAAGTGTTCTTGCCACAATTTAAAAAAATTACCAATTGTCTAATTTTGGAAAAATATCAAATGAGACTTACAGCTTAATAGAGAGAATAGGGAAAGAGATAGTCAAAGTGAGCTCAAAGGCCATGCCTTCCAAGAAGTAACACCAAGGGCCTCATGTTGCAGAGAAACAGACTGTCCTAAAATAGCCTAACCTAGTCACAAAGCAGAGAATTATACTGGAGTAAAGAAATGACACAAGAAGGTAATTCAAACTCACAGGAACAAATGAAGAGAAAACGAGAGTAAATATTTTAAAACTATATATATATATATATATATATATATACACATATATATATATATTCTTACTTTTCTCAGCTTCTTTAAAACAAAAATTATATAAAATAATTACAACAATATATTGTTGGGTTTTTAGCATATCAAGATATGATGTATATGAAATAAGAGCAGAAAACAGAGAAAATGGAACAGAGCTATATAGGGATAACATTTCTATATCTAATTGGAATTAAGTTAGCATAAATCTAAAGTAGATACTAATAGTTAAGATGTTTGGAAAGCCCATGAGCAACCACAAGAAAATACCTCAATATAGTGAAAAACTATTAAAGAAATTCAATAGTAAACTAGATAATATTTACTTAATGTGAAAAAAAGGAGGAATAAAGAAAAAAGATATAAGCTATATGAAAAAGTAAGGAAAATGATAAAGTTAAATCCAAATACTTAACTAATAATATTAGATACAAACAGATCAAGCAATCCAATCAAAAGATGGAAAATGTCTGATTGGCTTAAAAAATCAAGATCCAACTGGATGATGCCTACAGAAGACATTTTAGATACAAAGATACAGATGACTTGAAAATAAAAGAGAAAGGTGGGAAGTGAAGTCAGTGGCTCAGTTGCCACATCTTCCTCTACATCTTTGGCCTCTTGCTTAGAAGAGGCTACATTTTGATATGAGGCAATAATAAAATTATCATCCAGGCAGCCTTAATAAAATGGAGATATTTGGATGGAGGAGACAATATTGCAGAGTCAAAGGACGAGCTCACCTGCTCTCACTATAAACTATCAACAGAAAAACTGGAAACTACCAAAAAAGATATTTTACATCCAAAGAGAAAGTAGAAGCCACAATGACATAGTACAAAGGGCCCTTTCATAACATAATCAAATTCTATAGGTGCCAGCTGGGTGACCCAAAACTGGAGGATAAATATATCACAGAGGTTCTCCCAATGGGAATGAGAGTTCTGAGTCCCACATAAAGCTCGCAGTCTGGGGATCAAGCATCACGATGAGGAGCCCCCAGAGCATTTCACTTTGAAGGCATTGAAATTAAGAGACTGGTAACTTAATCATATATATATATATGTGTGTGTGTATATATGTAGACTGCTATATTAAAGCCTCATGATAACCACAAAGCAAGAAGTTACAATAGATAAAAACACAAAAATAAAAAGCAATCCAAAACACAACACTAAAGACAGTCATCAAAACAGAAGAGGAGAGAACAAAAGAGGTATAGAAGAAAAAAGACCTATATAATTGATTTTGTGAGGTGCAATTTTAAAAGGTATCGTATTTTTGTATTCCTTTTCTAATACTTCATTGCTGGTATACAGAAATGCGACTGACTTCTGAATGTTAATCTTATATCCTGCTACTTTGCTGAAGTTATTAATCAGTTCAAGGAGTTTTGGGGTTGAGTCCTTAGGGTTTTCTAGGTATAGTATCATGTCATCTGCATACAGTGACAGCTTTATCTCTTCTCTTCCTATATGGATGCCTTTGATTTCTTTTGTTTGTCTAATTGCTGTGGCTAGGACTTCCAAAACTATGTTGAAGAGCAGTGGTGAGAGTGGGCATCCCTGTCTTGTTCCAGATTTGAGTGAGAAGGCTTTCAGTTTTTCCCCATTGAGGATTATATTTGCTGTGGGTTTATCATAAATGGCTTTGATTACGTTCAGGAATGTTCCCTCTATACCCACTTTGGCGAGGGTCTTGATCATGAATGGATGTTGGATTTTGTCAAATGCTTTTTCTGCGTCTATTGAGATGATCATGTGGGTTTGGCTTTTATTTTGTTAATGTGGTGTATGATGTTGATTGATTTGCGTATGTTGAACCATCCTTGTGAACCTGGGATGAACCCAACCTGGTCATGGTGTATAATTCTTTTGATATGTTGTTGGATTCGGTTGGCTAAGATTTTGTTGAGAATTTTTGCATCTATACTCATCAATGATATTGGGCGATAGTTTTCTTTTTTGGTGGTATCTCTGTCTCGTTTTGGAATGAGGGTGATGGTGGCCTCATAGAATGTCTTTGGGAGTATTCCTTCTTCTTCAACCTCTTGAAAGAGTTTAAGGAGGATGGGCACCAATTCCTCTTTATATGTTTGATAAAATTCACCTGTGAAGCCATCTGGTCCTGGACTTTTATTTGTAGGGAGTGATTTTATGACCTCTTCAATTTCATTTCTAGTGATCGGTCTGTTCAGTTGGTCTGTTTCTGCTTGATTCAGTTTTGGCAGGCTGTAAGATTCTAGAAAATTGTCCATTTCTTCCAGATTGTCAAACTTGTTGCCGTAGAGTTGTTCATAGTATTCTCTTATGGGTTTTTGTATTTCTGCTGTATCCGTTGTGATTTCTCCTTTTTCATTTCTAATTTTGGTGATTTGGGTTCTTTCTCTCCTCTTTTTAGTGAGTCTGGCCAGGGGTTTGTCAATTTTGTTCACCTTTTCAAAGAACCAGCTCTTGGTTTTATTAATTTTCTCTATTGTTTTGTGAGTCTCTATTTTATTGATTTCTTCTTTGATCTTTATAATGTCCTTCCTTCTGCTGACTTTAGGACTTTTTTGTTCTTCTTTTTCTAATTCGTTTAGGTGGAGGGTTAAGTTGTCCATTTGGGATCTTTCTTCTTTTTTGAGAAAGGCCTGGATTGCTATAAATTTCCCTCTGAGCACTGCTTTCGCAGCATCCCATAGATTTTGAGAGGTTGTGTCTTCATTATCATTTGTTTCAAGGTAGTTTTTAATTTCCTTCTTGATTTCCACATTGACCCATTGGTTTTTCAGTACCATGTTGTTGAGTCTCCATGGAGTAGGTTTTTTCTCTTTCCTTTTCCCATGGTTGGTTTCTAATTTCATGGCATTGTGGTCAGAGAAGATACTTGAGGTAATTTCTATGCTCCTAAATTTGTTGAGGTTAGCTTTGCACAGCAAAGGAAACCAACAGGAAAACAAAAAGACAACTTTCAGAATGGGAGAAAATAGTTTCAAATGATGCAACTAACAAGGGTTTAATCGCTAGAATATATAAACAACTTATACAACCCAACAGCAAAAAAGCCAATTTATCAATGGAAAAATGGGCAAAAGACCTGAAGAGACATTTCTCCAAGGAAGATATACAGATGGCCAGCAAACATATGAAAAAATGCTCAACATCGCTGAGTATAAGAGAAATGCAAATCAAAACTACCATGAGATATCACCTCACACCAGTCAGAATGGCCATCATTCATAAATCCACAAATAACAAGTGCTGGAGCAGGTGTGTAGAAAAGGGAACCCTCCTGCACTGTTGGTGGGAATGTAAACTGGTACAGCCACTATGGAGAACAGTTTGGAGATACCTTAGAAATCTATACATAGAACTTCCATATGACCCCACAATCCCACTCTTGGGCATCTATCCGGACAAAGCTCTACTTAAAAGAGACACATGCACCCGCATGTTCATCGTAGCACTATTCACAATAGCCAGGACATGGAAACAACCCAAATGTCCATCAACCGATGATTGGATTCGGAAGAGGTGGTATATATACACAATGGAATACTACTCAGCCATAAAAAAGAGTGCCATAATGCCATTTGTAGCAACATGGATGGAACTAGAGAATCTCATCCTGAGTGAAATGAGCCAGAAAGACAAAGACAAATACTATATGATATCACTTATAACTGGAATCTAATATCCAGCAGAAATGAACATCTCCTCAGAAAAGAAAATCATGGACTTGGAGAAGAGACTTGTGGCTGCCTGATGGGAGAGGGAGGGAGTGGGAGGGATCGGGAGCTTGGGCTTATCAGACACAACTTAGAATAGATTTACAAGGAGATCCTGCTGAGTAGCATTGAGAACTTTGTCTAGATACTCATGTTGCAACAGAACAAAGGGTGGGGGGAAAAATGTAACTGTCATGTATACATGCAAGGATAACTTGATCCCCTTACTGTACAGTGGGAAAATAAAAAAATAAAAATAAAAATGACCTATAAAAACAAATCTAAAAAATGAACAAAATGGCAATGAAAACATACATGTTGATATTTACCTTAAATGTAAATGGATTAAATGCTCTAAGCAAAGGAAATAGGCTTGTTAAATGAATTGAAAAAACAATGACTTGTATATATACTGTCTACAAGAGTTTCCCTTCAAATCTAGGGACACATACTGACTGAAAGTAAGGGAATGGAGAAAGGTAGGTGATGAAATAGAAATCAAAAGAAAGCTGGAATAGCAATTCTCATATCAGATGAACATTTAAGAAATATAAAGACTGTTACCAGAGAGAAAGAAGGACAATACATAATTATCCAAGGATCAGTCCAAGAAGGAGATACAACAATTGTAAATATATATGCATCCAACATAGGAGCACCTCAATATATAATGCAACTGCTAACAGCCATAAAAGGAATAATTGATAGTAACACAATAATAGTTGGGGACTTTAACACCCCAATTACCTCAATAGACAGACCATCCAGAACGAAATTCAATAAAAAGCAGAATTTAAATGATACCTTATACTTGATGGACTTAGTATTTATAAAACATTCCATCGAAATGCAGAATACACCTTCTTCTCAAGTGCACATGGAACATTCTCCAGGATTGATCATAAGGTGGGCCACAAAACAAGCCTCAGTAAACCTAAGAAAACTGAAATCATATCAAACATCTTTTCTGACCACATTATGAGATTATAAATCAACTACCAGAAAAACTACAAAAACACAAACATGTGGAATATAAACAGTATGTTACTAAACAACCAATAGATCACTGAAGAAATCAAAGATGGAATGAAGTCCATGATGTTCTTTTCTGTGGAAAGGTTCATTTTTGCCATATATTAGATTCCAGATATGTGATAGCATATGGTATTTGTCTTTCTTTTTCTGACTTACTTCACTTAGTATGAGAGTCTCTAGTTCCATCCATGTTGTTGTAAATGGCAATATTTCATTCTTTCTATGGCTGAATAGTATTTCATTGTGAATACATACCACTTCTTCCTAATCCAATCATCTGTCAATGGACATATTTAGGTTGTTTCCATGTCTTGGCTATTGTGAATAGAGCTGCAATGAACATGCAGGTGCATGTGTCTTTTTCAAGGAAAGTGTTGTCCAGATATATGCCCAAGAGTAGGATTGCTGGGTCATATGGTAGTTCTATGTATAGTTTTCTAAGTTACCTCCATACTGTTCTCCATAGTGGTTGTGCAAGGTTACATTCCCACCAACAGTGCAGGAGGGTTCCCTTTTCTCCACACCTGTTCCAGCACTTGTTATTTGTGGACTCATTAATGATGGCCATTCTGATTGGTGTGAGGTGGTATCTCATGGTAGTTTTGATTTGCATTTCTCTTATACTCAGCGATGTTGAGCATTTTTTCATGTGTTTGCTGGCCATCTGTGTATCCTCCTTGGAGAAATGTCTCTTCAGGTCCTTTGCCCATCTTTCAATTGGGTTGTTGGCTTTTTTCTGTTGAGTTTTATAAGTTGCTTGTACATTCTAGCAATTAAGCCCTTGTCAGTTGCATCATTTGAAACAGTTTTCTCCCTTTCTGGAAATTGTCTTTTTGTTTTCGTTTTGGTTTCCTTTGCTGTGCAAATCTTGTCAGTTTGATTAGGTCCCACTGGTTTATGTTTGCTTTTATTTCTGTTGCTTTGGGAGACTGACCTGAGGAAACATTTGTAAGGCTGATGTCAGAGAATGTTTTGGCTATGTTCTCTTCCAGGAGTTTGATAGTTTCTTCTCTTATATTTAGTTCTTTCGGCTATTTTGAGTTTACTTTTGTGCATGGTGTGAGGGTGTGTTCTAGTTTCATTGATGTGCATGCAGCTGTCCAGGTTTCCCAGCAATGCTTGCTGAATAGACTTTCTTTTTCCCATTTTATGTTCTTGCCTCCCTTGTCAAAGATTAATTGACCATAGGTGTCTGGGTTTATTTCTGGGTTCTCTATTCTGTTCCATTGGTCTATATGTCTGTTTTGGTACCAGTACCACCATGTCTTGATGACTGTAGCTTTGTAATATTGCCTGAAGTCTGAGAGAGTTATGCCTCCTGCTTGGTTTTAATATCTCAGGATTGCTTTGGCAATTCTGGGTCTTTTATGGTTCCATACAAATTTTGGAGTGTTTGTTCTAGTTCTGTGAAAAATGTCATGGGTGTTTTGGTAGGGATTGCATTGAATCTGTAGATTGCTTTGGGTAGTATAATCATTTTGACAATACCGATTTTTCCAATCCAAGAGCATGGTATTTCTTTCCATCTGTTTGTTGTCTTTGATTTCTTTCATTTGCATCTTATAATTTTCAGAGTATAGTTCTTTTTTCTCTTTAGATAGATTTATTCATAGGTATTTTATTTTTTTGGTTCAATGGTAAGTGGGATGGTTTTCCTGATTTCTCTTTATGATCTTTCATTGTTATATAAAGACAAATACCATATGATTTCAATTATATCTGGAATCTAATATATGGCACAAATGAACCTTTCCACAGAAAAGAAAATCACGGACCTGGAGAATAGATCTGTGGTTGCCAAGGGGAAGGGGGAAGGAATGGGATGGATGGCGACCTTGGAGTTAATAGATGCAGACTGTTGCCTTTGGAATGCATTGGCAATGAGATCCTGCTGTGTAGCACTGGGAATTACATCTAGTCACTTATGATGAAGTATGGTAATGTGAGAAAAAATAATGTATACATATATGTGTAACCTGGTCACTATGCTGTACAATAGAAAATTGACAGAACACTCTAAACCACCTATAATGGAAAAAAATAAAAATAATTATATGATATAAAAAAACATTAGTTTGATACAGCAATTAATTAATATTTACCAATGAATATAGTATTCTTCATAAGTAAATATTATAACACCAAAAAAGAAATCAAAGAGGAAATCAAACAGTACCCAGAGACAAATAAAAATGAAAACATGACAATCCAAGACCTATGGGATCCTGCATAAACAGTTCTAAGATGAAAGTTTACAGTAATACAATCTTATTTCAGGAAACAAGAAAAATTTCAAATAAATAACCTAAAATTACACCTAAAGAAACTGGAGATAGAAGGATAAGTGTAACCCAAAGTTAGTAGAAAGAAAGAAATCATAAAGAGCAAATCAAAACTAGATGAAATAGAGACAACAAAAACTAGAAGACATCAATGAAACTAAAATCTTGTTCTTGACATGATAAAAAAATTGATAAAACTTGAGCCCAACTCATCTAGGAAAAAAAAGACAGGGGATTTCCCGTAGTGGTGCAGTGGAAACGAATCCAACTAGGAACCATGAGGTTGAGGGTTCCATCCCTGGCCTCGCTCAGTGGGTTAAGGATCCAGGGTTGCCGTGAGCTGTGGTGTAGGTCACAGACGTGGCTCGGATCTGGCATTGCTGTGGCTCTGGCGTAGGCTGGCAGCAATAGCTCCGATTAAACCCATAGCCTGGGAACCTCCATATACCGCGGGTGCAGCCCTTTAAAGACAAGACAAAAGAGAGAGAGAGAAAGAGAGAGAGAGCGAGAGAGAGAGAGAGCAAGCGAATGTGCTCAAATGAATAATATTAGAAATGAAAAAGAAGTCACAACTAACACAACAAACATATAAAAGAGCATAAAAGACCACTACAAGCAGCAATATGAAATAAAACAGACAAACTAGAAGAAATGGGTAATTTTTTAGAAATCTATAATTTTCCAAGACTGAACCTGAAAGAAATAGAAAATATGAACAGACCAAACACAAATACTATAATTGAAACTGTGATTTAAAATACTTCCAACTAAGAAAAGTCCAGGACCAGATAGCTTCACAGACAAATTCTACCAAACACTTAGAGAAGAATTAAAATCTATCCTTCTAAAACTCTCCCCAAAATTGCAGAGGAAGGAATAATACCAAGCTCTTTCTATGAGGCAACCATCACCCTAAATCCAAAACCAGACAAAGACACCACACAAAAAATTACAGGCCAATATCACTGTGAACATGGATGCAAAAATCCTTAACAAAATACTAGCAAACCAAATCCAACAATACATTAAAAAGATCATACACCATCATCAATTGGGAGTTATTGTAGAGATGCAAGGATTCTTCAATATATGTAAATCAATTAATGTAATATGCCACATCAAAAAACTAAAGAATAAAAACCATATGATTATATCGGTAGTCACAGAAAAAGCTTTTGAAAAAAGTTAACATGCATTTATGATAAAAACTATCCAGAATGTGTGCAGAGAGGGAAGCTATCTCAATACAATAAAGGCCATATATGACAAATTCACAGCTAAAATTATTCTCAATTGTGAAAAGCTGATAGCATTTCCACTAAGATCAGGAAAAAGACAAGGATATCCATTCTCAGCACTTTTATCCAACACAGTTTTGGAAGTTGTAGCTACGGCAATCAGAGAAGAAAAATAAATAAAATTAATTAAAATTGGAAAAGAAGAAGTAAAACTGTCACTGTTTGCAGATGACATGATACTATATATAGAAAATCCTAAAGATGCTACCAGAAAACTACTAGAGCTCATCAATGAATTTGGTAAAGTTGCAGGATACATAATTAATGAACAAAAATCTCTTGAATTCCTATACACTAATAGTGAAAGACTAGAAAGTTAGATTAAGGAAACAATTCCATTTGCATTGCATCGAAAAGAATACCTAGGAATAAAACTACTTAGAGAGGCAAAGGACCTGTACTCTGAAAACTATAAGTTGCAGATTAAAATAAATCAAAGACAACACAAACAGATGGAAAGATAGATATACAACACTCTTAGATTGGAAGAATCAATATTGTCACAATGACTATACTACGCAAGACAATCTACAGATTCAGTGCAGTCCCTATTAAATTATCATGGTGTTTGTCACAGAACTGGAACAAAATTAAAAAAAAAATTATGGAAACACAAAGTACCTTGAATAGCCAAAGCAATCCTGAGAAGGAAAAATGGAGCTGGAACAATCAGACTCTCTGACTTCAGACTATACTACAAAGCTGAAGTCATCAAAATAATATTGTACTGGCACAAACCCAGAAATATTGATCAATGAAACAGGATAGAAAGCTCATAAATATACCCATGCACCTATAGTCTATTACTCTATGACAAAGGAGTCAAGAATATACAATGGAAAGAAGGCAGTCTCTTCAATAAGTAGTGCTGGGAAAACTGGACAGATAAATGTAAAAGAATGAAATTAGAACATTCTCTAACACCACATACAAAAAATGAACTCAAAATGGTGTAAAGACCTAAATTTAAGACCTGGTACTGTAAAACTCTCAGAGGAAAATATAGGCAAAACATTGTTTCACATAAACCACAGCAAGATATTTTTGGATACACCTCCTAGAGTAATGAAAATAAAAACAAAAATAAATAAATGAGACCCAATTAAACTTAAAATCTTTTGTACATAAAGGAAACCTAAATAAAATGAAGAGACAAGCTACAGAATGGAAGAAAATATTTGCAAATGAAGTGACCAACAAGGGATTAATCTCTAAAACATGCAACCAACAATATCAAAAAAAAAAAAAACATAAAAAATGAACAGAAGATCTAAATAGACATTTCTCCAAGGAAACATACAGATGGCCAAAAAACACGAAAGGATATTCAACATCACTAATTATTGGAGAAATTTAAACTAAACTATAATGAGGCATCACTTCACACCAGTCAGAATGGCCATCACCAAAAAGTTTACAAAAAGTGCTAGAGAGGGTTGGAGAAAAGGCAACCCTCCTACACTGTTGGTAAGAATGAAAATTGGTACAATCACTTTGGAAAAAAGTATGGAGTTTTCTCAGAAAGCTAAAAATAGAACTATCATAGGATCCAGTAATCCCACTCCTGGGTGTATATCCAGAGAAAACCATAATTCAAATAGGTACACACACCCCAATGTTCATCACAGCAGTATGTACAATAGTTAAGACATGGAAGCAACTTAAATGTCTGTCAAGAGAGAAACGAATAAGGATGTGGTACATATACACAATAGAATAAAGAAGGATTTATTTATTCCAGCCATGCAGAAGAATGAAACACCATCTGCAGCAACATGGATGGTCCGAGAGTTGATCATACTAAGTGCAAAGACAAATATCATATGTTATCCCTTAAATGTGGAATCTTAAAAAATCATACCAATGAACTTATTCATAAAACAGAAACAAATTCACAGACTTTGAAAACAAGCTTATGGTTACAAAAGTGGAAAGGTGTGGGGGAGGGATGGATTGGCATATGCACACTACTGTATATGGAATGCATGGTTAACAGGGACCTGCAGTACAGCACAGGGAACTCTGCTCATTATTCTGTGATGACTTAAATGGGAAAGTAATCTGAAAAAGAATGAATATATGTATACATATGACTGAATCACTTTGCTGTACAGCAGAAATCAATACAACATTGTAAATCAACTATATATCAGTAAAACTTTTAAAAGTGAAAAAATGGCCTTATAATGATGTACAAACCCTTTTAAATTATAAAACTTCACTTAAATAACATGAAAAATTGAAGTAGATGGAAAGATATACCATGTTTAAAGAAGACTCAGTATCATAAAGATGTTAACTTTCCTTCAGTTGATATACAGGTTGACTGTAATTTCGATCAAAATGCCAAAAATTGTGTGCATGTATGTGTGTGTGACTTGAAAAACTGATTCCAAATTTGTGGGGATAAAATTTTTCATTGCATAATTGTTCATACCCCAAACTAGAAACTACTTAAATGCCCATCAACAGTAAGGTAGATAAATAAGCCATGGAGTAGCCACAAAATGTAATATTACCCAGCAAGAAGAATAAGCAATCTACAACTGCATGTAACAATAATATAGATAGCACACAAAATAATAACGTTGAGTGAGAAAAACATCATAGGTGAATATATACAGTTCTCCAAGCACTTTACACATGTTAATGCATTTAATCCTCAGAATAATGTCATTAAATGATCCTGTGCCTCCTCTCCCCCAATGCCCCCTTTGGGGCTGGGCAGGTCTTCTAGAAAGGATGCTACAAGTAAAGGGTGACTCAGATCGTTCTGGGGTAAAGAGCCTGGCCTGCTCAACACAGGAATTGAGGCAAACATTGCCCAGAGCACCATGTGTATTGCATCTGTGGTCTTACATGATTCAGTCAATCACTAATGAGTTACTGTCTTGTACACACAGAGCCCTATGCTTGGCTATGGTGAGTGGTAGAGTAGAATTAGCACAGAGTGACCACTTACTGAGTATCTGCTGTGTGCCAAATCAGGCTCCAGGCTTGATGCTGGGGATATGATGGGCAAGAAGTTGACAGATTCACCTTATTGTTTAAATAATAATAAAAATAGTAATAAGAAAAAAATAACATTTATTGAGTGCACTGAGCATTCCTCTAAGCATTTTATGTGCTTTAGCTCTCTAATCTCCACAAAAACACTATCATTAACTTTCTTTTACAGATGAAGAAATGGAAGGACGCATAAGTTAAGAAAATTGTCCAAGGTCACAGAGGCAGGAGGTGGCAAAGCTGGGACTCAAACATAGGCAGTCTGATTCACTGAATCACGCCAACAACATGGGGAGGTAGGTATTAAAAATTCTGTTTTGTAGACGAGGGAAGAGAGTCTCAGAACTAAATTGAGTACATATTTAGTTTGCACGCTCTATATGACAGAGACTATATTAGGTGATTTACATATATTATTTCCCCAACCCCTAGGAATATAAGGGTACTAACAATGGAGGACCCAGGTATACAGAAAGTGGCTTGCCTGCTTGCCAGCTAACTCAACAGCCCCTTGGAAAGGATCAAGAGTGGCTTGGTGTGGGGTAGGGGAAGGGGATAATTTTCAGTCTCATCCAGGCTCCTAGATCTCCGTATGAGTGATTTATACTGCTGGTGGAAAAAAGGAGGAAGAAGAACTGAAGGATTATTTTTTTTCTCTTCCCCCTCCCTCCATACTCTCCATTTTACATAGTATATTTACCATCCTACTTCTTCCTGGGCTCCTCTAAGTAACTAATTCTCCCTCACTAGCCCTGAGCCTAGACCTTCTATAGCATTAGCATAGTGGAAGCTTGGTCAGCAAGTCCTTGACACAACTGGGTCCCACAGTCCACAGCTGTCTTATCTCCACCTACCTTATGGCTCCTCAGGCCAAAATTCTTGGGCTGGAAGCATCTTGGTCCACAAATGTCCCCTTTTATCTATGGGAAATGCTATACTCTACTTAAAAATATATTTACAGGTTTTGTTTGATTCTCCTTTGAATCTCCTCTTTCTTAAAATTTCAAAGTGAACATTACACCAGAAGGCTGTCCCTGAGGGACTGAGGGTCTTATCCTTCAAATCCCCAGAACAGCAAAAATATCCATATGTGCCAAGAAGGCAATGAAGAAGACAGGATACCCTGCCTTTCCCAACCCAGTCAGAGAATAATTAGAAGAGGCTTGAGAAAGGGGTGGGGCAAAACTGACCAATGATATGGTACCGTTGTGTACCCAGCACCTGTTCCCTGAAAAACAATGCCAGAAACCATCACCTTATTTCACCCAAGCACTATCAGACAGGAGCACTTTCCAGACACTTCACTGAAGTCACCAAAATAAAACATTTTAGGCTAGCACTGAAGAGTTCTGAACTAGAAACATCAAATTTCTAACAAGAAGCATTCCAAATAAGTTCTGGATAAGACAGAAAAATTCCTAGTAAAAAATCTCTCCTATTAAGATGATCTTTACATAATCCTCATTCTTTGTCTTCATCTCTCTTTCTCTCATTCCTTATCTACTTTTTCTGACATTAGCCTCTGGTCTACAGCGATTCAAACTTTCAGATTGGGGTTGGGGGTGGAAGGGTGGCATATCCTTTGCTCTACTACACCCACTCTATCACCACCACCTTGAAGCCCACAGAAGCAAACCCCACTTACAGCCCCTCCTCCGTTGCAGCCTACTGTTGCCGCTGCTATGTGGAATCCAGATCTTCTGCAATCTGGTTTGGGTGAGCTCTCCCATCTCTTGAGTCATCTTAGGCGTCGCAGCTAATGACACCACTGTCCACAAGGTACCAGGCCTCACTTCCTGTCTTATTAGCTGTCTCTTCTGTTGCAGTGGCCACAGCAGGAGGTTGACAGAGTTGGGACAGGGAGGTGCGCTGGGGTTCTGAGCCCTCTGGCAGCCTGTCTCCAGCCCTTCTACTCTCTCCTAGTCCTGCCTGCCTTGCCTGCCTCTGCTCCTGTATCTACCAGTGGGGGCTTGGGTGCAGAGAAGGAGAGGTTGGGCAGAGGTCAGCAGAGGCCTCTGAACTCCAAGGGCTGTGTACATAAGAGATAAGTTGTAGCCCGGCAAGGAAGGCAGCCAGCAAGACAGCTCAGGTCTGGCCAGTCACTTCCCTCCAATGAAGACAGGACTAGTAGAGTATGCAAATAAAAGACCAAAGATCATGTGCTTATATCCTGTGTGGGGTGGGGAGGCAAAGGTAATGGAGACAGATCCCAGCAGATTTCATAGCTTAGAAATAAAATGGGCCCAAGCAGAATATGAAATTCCAACCCAGAGCAGAGATCCATATCAGAAACGCAAGGTTTCCAAGTACAAGCACATAAATCCCTACTGAAAAATGCAATGTTTTGAGCTAGCAATCAAAGGCCTGATGTTGAAGTAGAAGTTTAACTGCCTTACTGCCTGCCCCAAATGGCATGCAACCCTTCTCCTCTACTTAATTCTGCTACCTTTACTGCTGAAGGGCCACTCTCCCATAAAATATGCTGCCTGGGGCAACCTTGGAGAGATGGGCACTATCTGATCATCTCTGGGTTCTTTCCAGCAAAGGATACATAAATCACCATAAACCTGACACCTTGGGAAGATGAGTGAATACAGCCACTGCTAAAGCTAGAGATGGTAAGTACTGCCCACATGAGTGCCAACTGCCATCAGGTGCCTCAGGGAGAAAGGCATTGTGATCTGACCCAGAACCTGGTTAAAATTCTTTGTGCCAAACCATGGGGATGGAGGCTTAGGTGGGGAGGCTGCAGCAGGCAGAGCATAGAGAGTAGGGAGCAATGACCTCAAAGTAGGACAAGTCCACAGGCCAGAGCCATCCTGCTCAGATGTCTCTGCTTTACCCTCCCCCACACCCCTGGTTATTTTGAAATGTCAATTTGTAGAACTCATCTAACAGCACAGCTTACCTGGAAGATGTCCAAGTGTGTTCTTACTTCATTCTTTTGCAACCTTCCCGCCCCCTGATAAAGGTCCAGTGATTGGCTATGAGGAAGCTCAATTTCTGCCACTGATCTAGGCAATGCTGGGGATATCTCTTGGGACAGAAACCTCCAATCCTTGCCCTCTAGTGCCCTCAGCTCCACTTTGCCTTTTAAGACGTTCCCTAAAATACATTCTCAGCATCCTAGTCTACACAAGTGTTAGATTCCCTCCAGCTGCTGTGTATAAATCATAACAAACTTTCAATACATTTCAGAGCCTACTCTTTTAAATGAATCCACTGAGGCAGTGGATCACAGTAGTTAAAAGCAATGAGTTCTGGAGCCATACTACCTGAGTAGAATCCCACCTCTGTCCCTTGCTATGAGACTCTGAGCAGAAGATTTAACTTTTCAGTGTCTTGTTTTTTTTTTCATCTTATAAGAGTATCTAGTCACTTAGGGTTGAAGATTCAATGTGTTAACACATGTAAAGTAAACCTGGGAAATGTTCACTATATATTACCTAACACTGTGCTTCCATTTTGAAGTAAAAGATTAATCAACTCTATAGCTAATTTGCAATTTCTAACGTAATGCTGAGCATTCAGGAAACACTCAGTAAAGGAAACTTACAAAATTATGACAAAGGGTTAATATTTATAATAAATACAAAGTTCACGCCAATCAATTAGAAAGATGAATTCATTTTCACCTTTTGATTTTGTGATACAGAAGCCCCCTAGATATCATAGATAGAGAATATATCCAATTCTCTCATGTAAGAAAATGGAAGCCTAGATAGAGAAGTATTTTCTTAAGGTCCTCTAGCAAATTAAGCCACCAAGTCAGGAGTAGAATCCTGGGGACATGATATCTCCAGTCCAGAATCTTTGGTTAACTGATCAATCTAGCTTGATTTAAGAATATTCTCTTCCAGATTAGATCAGAACATTTAGAGTATTAGAACTAGACTTTGGAAGAGACAACTCTATTAATCCTAATAAGTCGTCTAACTTGTATCACTGCTAATGCTAATAATATTAATAATAACCCTTTTACATGTATGTTTTTCATGTTCCACAAGGAAACATACTCCTATCATAGTTGCTCTTTCCAAACATTCTCATTACCTTCACAGTGAAACTGAAGTTTAGGGAGAGGAAGTGGCTTGTCCAAGGTAATCAATCCAGTCACATGAACCCCTCTTCTATGTTTACAATTTTGTCCTCATGACTCTGCCAAAAGGCAGAAAGATAATTTTAGAAGCAGGAAATCTGAAGTAGGAGACTAGAGGGCTTTTGACAAGGTCTGAAATGGTAAACTTGGGGTCCAGGCTTGAAAACCCAACTTAAAACTGCTCAGAACTAGCTGCGTGCATGCGTGCGTGCGTGCGTGTGTGTGTTTTAACCACTGCTACAAATTATGATCCCAGAAGCAGAACTAAACAAGCTTTATGGAAAGGCCTCAGTGCTGGCTCTTCTCAATCAAACCTACCTCTCCAGCTGTGTCTTTCTTTAGATACCCATGGTCAAACTGTACTGACTACTCACTGGGCCTTCAACCTTACTATGTTTTTTTGTTGTTATTTTTTGTTTTGTTTTGTTTTGTTTTTTTTGCCTCTGGGCCTTTACTCAAAATTCTCTTCTCTTCCATTCTCAATGAAATCTGACTCACTCTTCAAGGTTGGGTTCAATGTTCACCTCCTCTGGGAAGCCTTCCCTGTACCCTTGGCTTTGCTTCTCATATTGCCTATATGCTTCTGTCTGTCTGAACAAGTATCCACCTCTGCTTTACTGGTCTACTTCCCTACTAGACTGTGAGCTCTTTAATGATGTGGACTGGATCTCAGCTACCTGTAATGTGTTTCCAGGTGTCTAGCTCAGGCCTCAGCACAGAAGAAATCTTTGCTCAGTATTTGTACAATCTACATCTCTCTACCCTCAATGAGATGAACATGTAGAAAAATAATCCCCAGCCAACAAGGTAAACTTTATAAAAGAGAGATATATAGGGAACTGGGTTAGGGAACTAACTTGGTCTGAAGGTAGAATGTTATAGTAGGATCGAAAATTCTCTCAACCTTGAATGGTGCATAACAGAATAAAGTCCTCCCATAACCATGAAAAGATCCAGTTAACTGGTTACAGCAAAAAAGTTTCACTTAATATCACAGACTCACCCAAGTCCAAGAGCTGAGTCATAAATTCTATATGGGGTTAATTCTATGTAGGAAAAGCATAATGTGACTTCCTGAGGCCCACATATCCTAACCATCCTCCCAAAGTATGAGGTGTATAGGAGAATTTCATTAAAAGCAGTATCAAGACAGTACTGATGGGTATCAGAATCACAAATGGGGTCTCCTTATCAGTAATTCTTGGAAGTATGGGTGTGAATACATTTGTGAGGAGTTAGGATGAGGAGGGGAGATTGGCCATATGCTTACAGGGGAGGTCAGGTGCGGCAGTAGCCTAAAATCCACTTCCTTCTTAGCCACTACCCTAGCTCACCATCCCCCCATTACTTTCAGCCCCATGCTTGGGGCCCTAGATTTGCTCTATCCTAGTCCTAGGAGTAGGGTTGTGGTTGGTATCAACTGTGGATGCTATAGAAAAAGTAGGATCACTAAGGCAGAGCACGGAAGTCCTGAAATATTTCCAGAGTTTTGGTTCCTGTCCTCCCACTCCTCTTCACCTTGTGACAGTCCTCTGAGGGCAATAGGCTAGGGACTTCAATTTCCATTTTAGTGAGGAGGCTGTAGAAGCCCAAAGAAGCTAAAAAATTTGTTCCAAGTGCCACATAAAACCAGCTATACTTCATATACCAGTTGGGAGTTAAGAGATAAATTCTCTTATCTAGCTCATTCAAAACTGGACTAGACCAAGTTAGATTTCTAAAGGTGCTAAGGAACTGTCCTTTGGGCCAGTATCCACAAAGTCAGGTCAGAATTGATGACAGACAGCTAATGAGATATAGAAAACATATTTTCCTCAACTTCCCATACCCTTTAATGAACACTTCAAGTGACTACCTAGTCCTAGAAAACTTTCCAGAGAGCCTAAAGAATGGATTTGGGTTTGTGTTAACTCCTATTTTTCCTTCTGTCTCACCTACCTGTTCTCCTAGGGTTTTTTCCTTCCATCGCTCATTATCCGACACACAGCTGTCTTGCATTTAGACCCCAAAGCAGGTCCAGAGGGTGGCATCAAAGAGGGAGCCTGGAGGTGCTCCTTAGTTCCCTGGGAAGGCTGGGGAGGTACCCTTGGTAAGAGGGGGTGTGTGCACGCTGTTGAAATATCAGCTGTTGTAGTTGCCAAAGAAGTTCCTGAGTCACCCGGAGCCTTTTCTCTTCAGGCCAACCATGTGTTCACCTTGCCCCAAAGGTCAGAACTAATATTAAGCTACTGCAGAATGGAGAAATTAAAACCAGCAATGGAAAAAGGCAAGATCTGGATTTCCTTAGGGCTGAGTTCAGATTGGTCTTCAGGGTAAATGGCATGATCCCTTACTGGAAAGTGATTTGGCAATATGAAGCAAGAGCAATAAAAATGTCCATTTCCTTTGTCCTAATTATCCCACTCTTGGGACTCAATCCTGAGCCAATAACCACCAAAAAAAAAAAAAAAAAAACCCAAAAAACAAACCAAAAAAAATAGAAAGGCTTAAAGCACCAACATTTTAATTTCATTTACAAGGATATTTTCTGATGGCAACAACTGGTATGTAAATTTTAAGTCTTCCAGGAGGAAAAGCAGCTCTTTGGATCTTTTTTGCAGACATTGATAATGATGGCTCTAAGCTTATGGAATTCTGGGGAGAAAGAATTCTTGGTGAGGAAACTGAAGATGCAGTTATGCTTTTCCCTGGACATTGGGCATGTCTATTATTTCTATTTTTATGTTCTAAAAAATGCTACTAACTTGTTGATGCTCTTGCTATTGTCCTTTGTTCATTTAGTCAACAAATATTAACTCCTAATATATGCTGCAATCTATATTAGGGGATATGGCTAACAAAATGAATCAAATATGGCCATCGCTCTCAAGCTGCTGGAAGTCTAGTAATAGGAATAGAAATCAATGGTAGCTGTGCATTGTGATAAGTGCTGTGACAAAATAGACCATAGGGAAAAGATCTAACTGGGGAGGTGTGTGGGTGGTTAGAAAAAAACATACTCAGGAAAGTATTCCCTGAGCTTACTAAGACAGGGGTTGAATCCTGGCTCTACTACTTCTGTGATACTTGGGTGAAGTCACTGAACCTCTCTTACTTAGCCTCAATGCTCCTTATGGTTGTCCTGATAATGAAACAAGATAATGCATATGAAGGAGCCATATTAAGAGACAGTGTTACTCCGGAACTTGGGTAGCTCACTTAAATTCTGTTGACCTCAATTTTACTTATCTAAGAAATGGAGCCAAGAGAAAATCCCTGTCAGCATCCTAAGGGATGCTATAGGGCCCAATACAAATAATGGCTACAGGATAGACTTGATACAGCCTCCCCATTCTACTTCCCCAGCCCAATAAAGCCTCAGGCCCTCTCCTAAGCCTTACTCCACTAGACTACCTTTCCTCCATGGTTTATTCAAAAGGTTCAATGCTATTTTGCAGCCTGCCCTCCCCTATATATTTAGTGATCCTTCCATATCACTCCGCATAGTACATTTTAATATTCTTCCCCCTTTAAAAAAATTGAAGTAAAATTTGCACATTAAATTAACAATTTTAAAGTGTACAATTCAGTGGTATTTAATACATTTTGCAAAGATTCCATTTATATGAAATACCAAATATAGGTAAATCCACAGGGAGAGAAAGCAAAGTGAATGCACCCAGGTACTGGAGGTTGAGGACATAGGGACTAACTGCTTAATGGGTAATGGGTATGTGTTTCCCTTTGGGGCAGTTGGGGTGATGTTTTGGAACCAGAAAGAGGTGATGGTCCCTCATTCTTTTTATAATTTTTTATTTAAGCTAAAATAAACATAACATAAAATTTTCCATTTTAACCATTTAAAGATTCTTTTGGCACAAAAACAGATATATGGATCAATGGAACAGAATAGAAAGCCCAAAAATATACCCCTACATCTATGGTCAATTAATTTTTGCCAAAGGAGGCAAGAATATATGATGGAAAAAAAGACAATCTCTTCAGTAAGTGGTGCTGGGAAAGCTGGACAGCCTCATGTAAATCAATGAAGTTAGAATACTCCCTTACACCACACACAAAAATAAACTCAAAATGGCTTAAAGACTTAAATATAAGAATGACACCATAAAACTCCTAGAAGAGAACATAGGCAAAATATTCTTGGACATAAATGGTAGTAATATCTTCTTAGATCAAGCTCCAAAAGCAAAAGAAATAAAAGCAAAAATAAACATATGTGACCTAATCAAACTTATAAGCTTTTGCACAGCAAAGAAAACCATAAATAAAGCAAAAAGATAACGTACAGACTGGGAGAAAATATTTGCAAATGATGCAACCAACAACGGCTTAACTTCCAAAATATACAAACAGATAATGGAGCTCAATATCAAAAACACAAATAAACCAATTGAAAAATGGGCAGAAGATCTAAATAAACATTTCGCCAAAAAAGACAAATAGAGGGCCAAAAGGCACATGAAAAGATGCTCAACATCACTAATTATTAAGACATGCAAATCAAAACTACAATGAGGCATCACCTCACACCAGTCAGAATGGCCATCATTAAAAAGACTACAAATAATAAATTCTGGACAGAGTGGAAAAAAAGGAACCCCCTACACTGTTGGTGGGAATGTAAATTGTTACAGCCACTATAGAGAAGAGTAGAGAGGTTCCTTAAAAATAAAAAAAAAAAAATAGAGCTAACACATGACTCTGCAATCCCACTTCTGGGCATATATCCTGAGAGAAAAATCATAATTTGAAAAGATGCATGCACCCCAATGTTCACTGCAACACCATTTACAATTGCCAAGACACGGAAGCAATCTAAATGTCCATTGACAGATGAATGAAGAAAGATATATACACATATATGTGTATACATATATATATATATATACACACACACACACACACAATAGAGTATTACTCAGACATAAAAAAGAATGAAATATTGCCACTTGCAGCAACATGGATCAACCTAAAGATTATCATACTAAGTGAAGTAATCCAGACAAAGACTAATACTATATGATACTGCTTATATGTGGATGCTAAAAAAATGACACAAATGAACTTATATTTAAAACGAAAATAGAACCAGACACAGAAAATAAATTTATGGTTACCAAAGGGGAAAGGGGGAGAGAGGGATAAGTTAAGAGTTCGAGATTAAAATATATATACTACTAGATATAAAACAAAACCACCAAGGACCTATTGTATAGCCAGGGAGCTGTACTCAATATCTGGTAATAACCTAAGGGAAAATAATATATACACATATATTATATGCATGTGAATTTCTTTGCGGTACACCTCAACTAACACATTATAAATCAACTATTCTTTAATAAAACAAATTTAAAAAAGCACTTCTCCCTCCTCCAGCCTGCAAATTTTCTTTCGCGCCTTTTCCCTCCCACGGTTACTACCGGGCTTATGTCAGCCACTCCCAGAACGCCAGCGCGACCCTGCCCTCTGCGCGCTGAAGGAAGCGGTAAAACCACGGGGGGGGGGGGGGGGCGCTTCGGTCTCTGCGCGGTTCCGCTGCTTTAAATGTGGTGAAATCCCACTTATAAGTAATCCAAAGCACCAAGAAGGGGCCATCTGAGCAGAGTAGAAACGCAGTCAGACCCCGGTGTGTGGACCTATATTTCTCGGAAGCAGCAGGAGGCCAACTTTCTTTCATCACTCCCTCCCCCTAAGCGCCCGCGTCGCCCTCTTCAGCTTCCGCTCCTCCCGCCAATGAAAACTCAGGGGCTCGAAGCCCCGCCCCACGTGCGACTGACCCTTTCGCAGCAGGCAAGAGAACGCCTGCGCAAACGCGCGCGCGCACGCGCGCGGAAGGTCAAGCCCTAGTGGCTCGGGGTCCTTCAGTCTCTAGCTCGCGCCTACGCAGGGCGCCGCTTTACCTGCCTTGCAATTAGCTGTCACCATGTTGCGAGTGGTGAGCTGGAACATCAATGGGATCCGGAGTCACCTGCAAGGAGCAGGGTACGAAGAGCCTAGCAACTGTACTGCCAGGGCCGTGGGGCGCATTTTGGACAAGCTGGATGCTGACATCGTCTGTCTTCAGGAGACCAAAGTGACCAGTGAGCGCCCAAGAATTCAGGACCCTTACCATACTTTCCCTTTTAAGCTAAATTTTGACCTTGGTGTATCTCATTTCACCTTCCCATTTCTCTCAATTTAAAGTACTCCCTTTGGAGCCAGTTTAGAATTCCAGTCCCCTCCTGTTTCTCACTCTTTTTCTCCTAATTCTCACATCACCTCCTGGCTTCATGAAAACCTTAACCCTCTCCCCCTTGCAATCTCCATCTTCTTTCAGATCCTCCAATTCACACCCGTTCTCCTGCTCCAGCTCAGTCCCTCAAATTTCCTCCCCCTGCACACTTTCCTTTTCTCACTCCGAAGTCAGATCTCCCATTCCCACCAAAGCCCAGCTCATATTTTTTAATTCCCACCACATCTTTGCCCCCAGCTTAGATTCCCTAATTTCCTCGTTTTTAAACTTCCATCTCAGATCCCCAGTTCAACTTATCTTTACCCCACCTCTCCCCAGCTGAGAGCTTCTCATCATTCCTACATCATGTTCCATTCCAAGCTTAGATCCTCTAATTCTCTCCCCCCCACAGCTCAATCCCTGATTCCTTCCCTCTCTCACCACCCCCCTTGTAGACCCTCTACTTACTTTTCCCTCCATTCTCAGTTCATATCCTCAAATTCCCTCTCCTATCTCCTATCTCCTATCCCCAGCTCAGATTCCCAGTTCTTTTTCCCATATGTCCATTTCCCACTCTCAGCTCCCTCTGGTAATCTGGTCACCTTGCCTCTTCCCACCAAATTCTTCACCTCCCTTAGTCTTCCCCCTTCTGGTAATTCTGATATCAGTTCTCTCTCTATTCCTCACTTTTTCAGCTCTTCCTCTAATCATAGATACTTCATTTTCTCCCCCACCCTGTCTATGATGGATATGAGGAACTAGCCTACAGCTGTAATTCCAGGCCTTTATGTGTCCTGGGTCCTAGTTTTATCTTGGACATAATTTTATAATCTTACATCTTTTTTTCCAGGGGATGTGCTGACAGAGCCCCTGGCTATCATTGAGGGCTATAACTCCTATTTTAGTTTCAGCCGCAACCGTAGTGGTTATTCTGGTAAGTGGGGCTTTCTGGGGACTTAGTGCTGGGGGCAGGTGGGAAAGAGTTTTCAGTATTCGATGAGAAGGTAATAAGAAACATAGGGTTTTAGTCCACAGAGCTAAAGCCACATCAAATTACATATAGAATAATTTATATATATATATATATATATATATATATATATGTAAAATACGGGACCTCAGAAGCATATGGTTATTTGTATTAGCTATGTTAATTGTGATGGTTAATTGTATGAGCTCTGGAGCCAGATTGCCTGGGTCGAATCCTAGCTCACTTCCTAGCTATGTACCCTCTGGCAAGCTATTTAACCTCTTTATGCATCAAGCTCCTCAGCTGGAAAATAGGCATAATGCCTACTTCTTAGGGCTATTACAAGGATTAATCCAATCAATACATGTGGTAATAACAATAGCTAACATTTTCTGAGCACATACCATGTAAAACACTTAGAATATTAGCTGTTATTAATCTGTGGCTTTTCTAGATGAAGGAACTGAGACTCCAGGGTTTCAGAAAAGTTGCCCCAGGCATCCATGGCCTTTGAGTTGGGAGAGTCATCAATAAGGCCACACTTGAGGAAGATGAGTAAGGTGACATGTGTAGGGGCAACAGGCTATTGGCTGCCAGGCTGGTTTAGAGTATCCTTTCTGTCTCCAGGTGTAGCCACCTTTTGTAAGGACAGTGCTACCCCAGTGGCTGCTGAAGAAGGCCTGAGTGGCCTACTTGCCACTCTGAATGGGGACGTGAATTGCTACGGAAACATGGATGAGTTCACCCAGGAAGAGCTTCGGGCTCTGGATAGTGAGGGCCGGGCCCTCCTCACACAACACAAGATCCGGTAATAGCCCACATCTCCCAGTAATAGCCCATATCTCCTGGTAATAGCCCACATCTCCCTATTACTGAACATTGCTGGTTCAATTCTGTGAATGTAGTGATTTTAAGGCTTGCCTTATAAGTAAACATGCATTAACCATGGAAAACTTCCCAAATTTGCCTTTCTTGGACTTTAGTCCTGGCTAGGCTACCTACTATGTGACCCTGGACAAATTATGTTCTTCTCTAAACCTTGAATTCTACAGTAAAGGAACTAGCCAGGAGATTTGGCTCTCTTAAGTACCATAGGTACCTCAAAAACAAGTTAGCCAATGCTGAACTACTGCCTCAGGTTGCTCCTTCTGGATGTCCTATTTTTGTAAATGGCAGCACCATCACTTGGTTTACCTGGGTATCATCCCAGATGCCCCTTTCTCTGCCTCATCTGTAGTTAGCCCCCAAGTCCTGTGTATGCCAGCTTAAGTCTTTCTATCCCTTTCCTTCACGTCCATGCCACAGACAACCATTAAGTGGAAGCCACATAGTGTAGGGATAGGGAAGGTGGCTTGAAAATGACCCCTTTTGAGGGAGCTGTATCTCTTCTCCCCAGCACACAGGATGGGGATGAGAAGTCCTTGACTGTAATCAACGTGTACTGCCCCCATGCGGACCCTGGAAAGCCTGAGCGGCTCACCTTTAAGATGCGCTTCTATCACTTGCTGCAGATCCGAGCAGAAGCCCTCCTGGCAGCTGGCAGGTACTGCAAGCCTGGGCAGCAGGCTTCCTTGAGTTTTTTTCTGGGCACTCAGCCCTGTGTCAAGCTCCACTGAGAGGGATATGGGATCTTTATCTTTTGAATTCACAGCCTAGTTGTAGACATCAACATGCCCACCTTAATAGGCCCTGCTCTCTAAAAGCTGCGAAGACCTGGTTAAGTGACACAAATATGGGTTTTGTACTCAGATAGCTTTGAGCACCTATCCTGGCTCCTCCTTTTACTCACTGTGAGCCCAAAGGCTAGTCCTGCCTCTGTTTGCCCTTTTATGAAATAGCTATATGAATCCTTACCTCACAGAATAGTTTTAAGGGTGAAATGAGATGAGGAAGGTAAAGTACCTGGGAACAAATGAAAAGTCTTGTCCGAGGGAGAGACAGGAAGGTTGGGGTGGGTTAAGGTAATCGAGGGATGCTTCCTGGAGGGAGTGGTACCTGAGCTCATCTTTGAAGGACCAGAAAGATGCCATTAGGTATAGATCAGTAAAACAATCATGTCAAACATGGAGCAGTGTAACCTTGAGAGGTCAGAATTGGGTTGGTCATGTGTAAAAAGCATCAAAGTTATAATGAGATTGGAGAGGTAGGCTACTGTGACTTTCTGTTGGCTCCCACCTTTGCCTCAGTGTCACAGGGAGCCTATCTGAGCTCTTGGGCCCAGGAGAAAATAGATGGGCCAGGGCTACTGCTTCCCTTTCTTGACATTTATTTTATATTTTTCAGCCATGTTATCATTCTGGGTGACCTGAATACAGCCCACCGCCCCATTGACCACTGGGATGCAGTCAACCTGGTAAAGCTCCCTCTAGACCTTTGATCTCTTACTATGGTTCTTTTCATCTAGCCAACCAATGCTGGGGTTTTGGCCCAGAGGCAGGCTTCCTTCATGGAAAAGCAGAGCTTGGTTTGAAATTCTATTCTCAAAGCACTGAGGATTGTCCTGGGGACTCAGTTACCCATTAGCTCTGGCTGTTGCTCCTCAGAGCTCTGTGTATGGTGGTGAGCTGTGGAGCCAATTATAGAATGATGTTTTCAGGACTGAGACAAAGATGGCAGCCCAGGAGTTTAGGAGAGCCCAGAAATGGAATTCATGGGCTAGCATGGACACCAGGGGAGATAATCTTAAAATTGGCTGAATCGTAAAAGATGAATAGAACAGAGCTTTGGGGTAGGGTTGGGGAGCAAAGCATTGTAGCATGATGAGCAGTGGCTGCAAGGTGAGAATTTGCCTGGTGTGTATGGGGACCTGCAACTCCCATTTTTGTTAGAGGGTGACATGGGAAGGAGGTTGAGTGGCAAGAGATGGGGTTAGAGTCCCAGTCAGATTTCAGGGGCCTTGAGGTCTACATTGCCTTGATCATTTCCCTAATACACAATGTTTCCCACTCACAAATCTTCAGTATATCCCTGTTATATCCCTTTGTGATGGAGAGAAAACACCCAGACCTGGCATTCAAGGCTCTTTCTTATCTGTACCCACTCTCCATTTCCATCCTCAGTACCTCTACACACTCCTTCCACTCCAACCAGGTTATCTTCTCTCTGCTCATTGCAAAAGTTACTCTCATTTTGACTTTTCTCATTGTACTCTGAATTGGTGGGCATCCCCTTCCTTCCATCTTCTTTCTTAAGTGATCCACTCATCTCTGAGTCCCTCTAGGCCAAAGGTTCTCAACTCCTGACATCACCATTAGAACAAAGCATTTTGAAAATTATCAATACTTTGGTACAACCATACATCAATTAAATCAGAATCTCTTGGGTGTGGGGCTAGGTTAGCAATATGTTTTAAAAGCTCTTAGGCTGATTTTATTGTATATTTAGGCTTGAGAACCCCTGCTCTAGAATCTACAAGTCAGTTCTCACCTTGGCTTGCCTCACAAGGATAGGGATCGGTAATTTATGATGGTATCATCCAATTCAGCACTAGGTTTGGCTCAAAGAAGAGGCTGTAGGAAGATTCCTTGATTAGTTTGCAGAAGGGCAATTTGAACAGAGATGTGGCTCCCAGCTGGGAAAATGAACGGAAATAAGATAATGAGAGACTGGTGGTGGTGGTGTGGTGTGGTGGGGAACGGAGTGTATACACAGAGTGCAACCCTTCAGTCCTCCATACCTTATTCCTCATCTGGAGTTTACTCAGCCTTTTCTTGCTGCTTCCTGTGATAGTGTCATATACCTTTATGCCATCTCTTCTTAATTCAGAACTATCCTAGATCTCTTAAGTGTACTGCCTACATTCTCTTTTTCCAGAAAAAGTGAACATGACATGACACAGTCTTGAAAATAGCAGGATATGTCCACTTCCCACAAGACTGGCTCTTCTGGAGTTCCCGTCATGGCTCAGCAGAAACGAATCTGACTAGTATCCATGAGGATGTGGGTTTGATTCCTGACCTTGCTTAGTGGGTCGGGGATCCAGCGTTGCCATGAGCTGTGGTGTAGGTTGCAGACGTGGCTCGAATCCTGTGTTGCTGTGACTGTTGCGTAGGCTAGCAGCTGTAGCTCCAATTTGACCTCTAGCCCAGGAACCTCTATATGCCGCAGGTGCGGCCCTAAAAAGCAAAAATAAAAAAGACTGGCTCTTCTAGTCTCATCTCCCTAAATGACACCATCATCCCCTTGTTTGCTCCAGCCAGAAGCCTGGGAATTGTGTTAGAATTGTCCTTCTCTACCCCCTCTTTCCCCACTCATTTGGTCAGTGAGTCCTGTTGATTCTAGCTGTAAATTATCTCTTAATTTCATTTTGTTTCCTCTGGCAGCACCCTAGTCTGAGTGACCAAGTGACCATCATCTCTTACTTAAGTGCGTGGACTATGGTAGTCATCTTCTGCTAGTATTCTGGCCGACAGTCTGGTTGCCCTTCAAGTCTTTTGGGTAGGCTGCCCCCTCCCTCCATAGGCCCATCATAGAAGTTATTCTCTCATTTTATAACACCCTCTGCCTGGGTAATTCCTGCTCCACCTTCACTTCTCAGCTCAAGATCATTTCCTTAAAGGAAGCCTCGTTGGTCCCCAGTGCAAGCTCAGAGTCCCACTTTGTTCCTAGTATTGTGCCTGGTGCGTAATCAGTGTCTCTTTGAATGTGTTGCATTGAATGAGTGGGTGAGTGAATTGGATGTGTGAATTGGATGGATGATGCCTTAGGGATCAGAGCCAAAGGAAGTATTCAGACATGAATCCTTGGAGCCCCTCAGCTCAGGATGGGGGAAGGTTGGTCAGTGAGGTCTTTGACACATACAAGATAAACCAAAGTAGTACCAGAGTGTTTAAATAAAAAGGCAACAGTCTTCTGAACTCCTAACTGCAGCCATATTTCCTAGCAGTAACCAATTTTAACTTACTTTCCATTCTCTTGGTGAGCAGTTCTGAGAATTGCCTTGATTAAGCAAATAATGACCTTTCAAATTTGGGATTTATGGCCCAGTGCAAGGTAGATAGAGCCTGATGCAGAGGGAAAAACAACAATGGGCTTTTAAATCAGTAAGGATGGAAAGTGAATCCTAGCTCAGCCAGTTCCAGACTGTGTGACTTTGAGCAGTCTTCTTTGGAGTAACCACATTTTCTTGTCTGTAAAATGAAGCAGTTAGTTTAAGTCCCCTCCAGTTCTAGGCATTTAGTTCTTCTTTCTTTGTTCCCCTCCCCCTTCCCAGGAATGCTTTGAAGAGGACCCAGGGCGCAAGTGGATGGATGGCTTGCTCAGTAACCTGAGGTGCCAGGCTGGTTCCCATATGGGACCTTTCATTGATAGCTACCGCTACTTCCAGCCAAAGCAGAAAGGGGCCTTCACCTGCTGGTCGACAGTCACTGGTGCCCGCCATCTGAACTATGGCTCCCGGATTGACTATGTGCTGGGGGACAGGGCCCTGGTTATGGATACCTTTCAGTCCTCCTTTGTGCTGCCTGAGGTGATGGGCTCTGACCATTGCCCTGTGGGTGCAGTCTTGAACGTGTCCCCTGTGCCAGCAAAACAGTGTCCACCTTTATGTACCCGCTTCCTCCCCGAGTTTGCAGGCACCCAGCTCAAGATTCTTCGCTTCCTAGTTCGTCTTGAACAAGATCCTGTGTTCAAGCAGTCTGCACTGCAGCTCAGGAATCAAACACAGGTACAGTTGCGCCAAAATAAAGCCCGTGTGCGATCAACCAGGCCTCGGCCAAGTCAGACTGGCTCCAGTAGAGGCCAAAAAAAACTGATGAGCTATTTCCAGCCATCCTCCAGCCGTCCTCAAACCACTTCTAACTTGGATCTTCCTAGCCTTGGCACCCTCGTGACCCCAGAGACCTCAGAAGAGGAAGCGATGGCCAGTGTGGTGGAGGGGCACACCAAGGTTTCAGAGGCCAAGGATAAAAAGGAAGTACGGAGCTTGTTCTGGAAGTCTCTGCTGAGAGGGCCCTTACCCACACCCCTCTGTGGGGGCCACAGGGAGCCGTGTGTAATGCGAACTGTGAAGAAGCCAGGACCCAACCTGGGCCGCCACTTCTACATGTGTGCTAGGCCCCAGGGTCCTCCCACTGACCCTTCCTCCCGCTGCAACTTCTTCCTCTGGAGCAGGCCCAGTTGAACCAAGCCAGGATATCTGGCATGGTCAACCTTGCACATGATCTGAGGCCAGCTTCATCCTAAGCTGCCTCATCATCCCCCAAGGCCTCCTTCCCTTCCTCCTCCTCCTCCTCTTCCTTTTCTTCTTCCACCTTTCTCAAGGACCCATCCCTTCCCTCTTTTTCTTCCTCCAAGGCCTCTCTTCCTCTCTGTTCTTCCTGCCTAGCTCCTCCTCACTAGTGAGCTTCTTGGGCCTTAATGCTATAACCCATATCCCCACCCTACTTCCCATCTTCCTGTCAGAAGTACATAGGAACCAGTTGCCTGGGGAAGTTGTGATTTTTAAACCACTTTCTTACTTGTTGGGAAATGTAGCTGTGCCTAAATAAAGTCCACGTCTTTGTTGCTACTCACCATATCATTTTGAATGTGCTTCATGAAGTTGACTCAGAGATGTTATTTCAGTACTGCTTGTAGCCTGATAATAGAACTCCCAGAGGAGAGTGGAGGAAGGAGGAGTGATGCTCATTGTAAAGGTACTCTGTTAAGTTGTCAGGTTTCCCTGCACTGCTAAGGGTGAATCAGCAAGGGAGGTGGGTGGGTGTGGTAGAAAGCTGAGGCAGCCAATGAAACTTTTAAACAGTGCTTTCTAACTGGTATGTCACACAGATGCCACAGATGGGTTACAGGGTGGAAAGAAATGAGTCCCTCAACCCTAGAGTTGCCGAGCAGTACCAGGAATTACACAAGTGTCAGGAAAAATTGCCTCCAAGGCAACTAATACTATTATTTCACCCAAATGTGCCATGCAAATGTTTTCTGTATGTTATGACCTAGAAAGTTTGGGAGCATTGCCTTGAACAAGTTCTTGCTATAGCCAAGCCTCTTTCTCACCTTGGGAAACAGAACTGATAAATCCTTTTCTATAAGGTGCTGTAGGAAGGAAAGAGGATCATGGATTGAGGAGGACCTCCATTCTCTGCGGGAGAATACCTCCATAGTTTTGGGGAACCACTCCCTTCCTGCAAGCAGATTGGTGTGGACTGATTCCGTCTCTTGGCTTCGGGTGCTACCTGGGGTCCAGGTTTACAGGCCTACCATAGAGTTAATTCCTGGATTTTTGTTGAAACCATGGGGAAAGAGCTATTTCATATAAACTTGACAAGTGTCCTGGCTCTTTGTGCAACTCACTGTGTAGTTTTTGGCCTCTTCTTTTTTCTAAATCTCTATTTCCCTGTCAGTAAAACAGTGTGGTCAGACCAACAGGTGATTTGTGATTTCCTTAAGGCTCTGCCACTTGTCTGAGTGGGGTCAAGTATAATGCAGTTGTCTGTTCTCTGTCAAACAAAGGGTAACATATGCTGCACTTTGCTCTTTATTTTCAGACTCAAGTCAGTTAAAGGCACACAGCAAAGCAGAGGACAGGAGGCAGCCTAGCCCCAAGTGAAGTACAGGTGGACTGGGGATCCAAGGAAGCTGGTTTCTCAGGCATAGGTGGTGACATACTGGGGCCCCATGTTCCCAAAGTAGGAACGTTCCCACTCACTCATCAGCTCGAAGTGCACAGGTCGGCGACAGAAATTGCAGGCAGTCATAGATACATCCTGGAGGGGCAGCCCCACCTCAATCCAGGCTGCCAGCAGCTTCTCTGAAGGTGGTAGCAGGGAGGGGAGGGAAAGAATTGGTTAGAGTAAGTCCTAATCCCTGTGTTACAGTACAGATATGCCAAGATACCCTCAACACATTGAGATGTCTCAGAACCAGAAGTAGCCTCCTCTATTTGCTCCATTGTGTGCTGTGAATGTTACCATTTGTATATGGGTGCTGTGCTATATAAACAATTGGGAAGCACTCATTTGACCTGATTTGAAGCTATACTGGCCTGGCCTGGACCACTCCCTAAGTATAAGACATGCTGTGGCCTAAGAGATGAATCTATCTGCTTGGGATCTCCTAGCCTGGTGAGGAAGACGACACTGACAGTAACCACACAGTTTCGTCAGTATTGTGACCTGGGAGCCTGGGGCAGGGGTTTTTCCTAGAGGGGGTGGGAACCCAGAGGACAGAACCTGACCTCACTGTCAGTTGTGTCCCAGGTTTCTGTCCTTGGCTGTTTTTCATGCTCACTCCCTGGGTGATCTTACCTAATTTTATGGCTTAAGCACCATTGGTATGCTGATGATCTGAAATTTTCGTCTCTAGCCCAAACCTCTCCTGAATTCTAGAATTGTATATCCAATTGCCTTTTTATAGTTTTACCTGGATATCTAATAGGCATCTCTAACTTAACAGGAGCACAACTGAGCTACTAATCTCCCCACCCTCCACCAAGCTTACTCTACTCTTAGCCTTACCCATCTTGGTTGATGGCAATTCCAGTTGCTCAATACAGAAATGCTTTTTTTTTTCCTTTCTTCCTTCCCTCCCTTCTTCCTTCCTTTCTTTCCTTCCTTTCTTCCTTCCTTCCTCCCTCCCTCTCTCTCTCTGTCTTTCTTCTTTCTTTCTTTCTTTCTTCCTTTCTTTCTTTCTTTCTTTCTTTCTTTCTTTCTTCCTTCCTTCCTTCCTTCCTTCCTTCCTTCCTTTCTTTCTTTCTTTCTTTCTTTTTTTCTTTCTTCCTTCCTTCCTTTCTTTCTTTCTTTCTTTCTTTTTTTCTTTCTTTCTTTCTTTCTTTCTTTCTTTCTTTCTTTCTTTCTTTCTTTCTTTTCTTTTCTTTTCTTTTCTTTCTTTCTTCTTTCCTTTTGCCTTTTTAGGGCCACAAGTGCTATATATGGAAGTTCCCAGGTTAGGGGTCGAATTGTAGCTGCAACTGCTGGCCTATGCCACAGCCACAGCAACACAGAATTGGAGATGCGTCTATGACCTACACCATAGCTAATGGCAATGCCGGATCCTTGACCCACTGAGCGAGGCCACAGATCAAACCAGCATCCTCATGGATACTAGTTGCGTTCGTTAACATTTAGCCACAATGGGGACTCCTCAATATGGAAATGTTTGAGCCAACTTTATTTTTCTCTTTCTCCTAGCACACATCCAATTTATCAGCAAATGCCATTGGCTTTACCTTCAACACTTGACCACTTCTCATGACCTTCAATACTATCCTCACGTCTGAGCTACCATCATCTCTTAACCTGAGGTTCTGTAGTAGGCTTCTAAGGGATCTCCCTGCTTCCACTCTTTCTTTCTTTCAGTCTATTCTCAACACAGAAGGCAGAGAAATTCTTTAAAATCCCAAATCAGATATATTACTCTTCTGCTTAAATCCTTCAGAAAGCTCTCTATTTCAGAGTTAAAGCCATAGTCCTTCCAATGGCTTATAATATTCTACACAGTCTGGCCCCACGTTATCCCTCCTCAGTTTTCTCTTTCCTTCTTGTTCACACCACTCCATCCACACTCATTTACTTACTGTTCTTCAAATACAGAAGGAATACTCCTGTGTTAAGGTTTTCCCTGTCAGGCTGTTCTCTCTGTCTGGGATGCCCTTCCCTTAATTTCTGCCCAGGTAACTTCTTCGCCTCCTTCAACTTTGCTTACTTGTCACCTTGGTGTTCTCTACTCTTATCACTCTGTTTAATGTTACAGCTCTCGTCCAAGCTAGCTCCTGTAAACCCCGGCACCTTCTATCTCTTTTTTCTTCCTCTTTTTTTCCCATTATGCTTAGAACTACCATGCAATTTAATTTGCTAATTATTAAAAGGGTTTTTTTACTATCTCCTGCCAGTAGAATGTAAGCTCCAGAAGGACAGGGATTTTTATGTCTGTTTTGTTTATTACTGGATCCCCAGAAACTTGTACACAGTGGGTACTCAGTAATGTGGTCAAAGGATGAATTAAAGGATGTCTGATTTGAGTTCCTGTTGTGGCTCAGCAGGTTAAGAACCTGACTACTATCCATGAGGATGTGGATTCAATCCCCGACCTCCCTCATTGGGTTAAGGATCTGGGATTGCCACAAGCTGCAGTGTAGGTCGCAGATGTGGCTCAGATCTTGCATTGCTGTGGCTGTGGTGTAGGCCGGCAGCAGCAGCTCTGATTTGACCCTTAGCTCGGGAACTTCCATATGCTTCAGGTGAGGCCCTAAAAAGAAAAAAAAAGGGGGGGGGAATGCCTGATTAAGTCTAGAAGATGCAAAAGAGGAAGCCAGAGGAAGGGGTGAGTGAGGGCATTCCAATCAGAAGGGAGAGTCATTAGTAACGTCCCAGAGGTAAGAGTCTAGAGCAAAATTTAGGAACTATAAGTCATTCAATGTAGCTGAAGAAATAAAACAAATGTGGAGAAGAGGTGAGCACATAGAGATCACCATGTTAAAGGCACTGAATACCATGCCATGGAGCTTTGACTATTCTACAGGCCAATGGTCTCCAATTTTGGGGCTATACATCCCATCAGTTACAAAAGTTCTAACATGTCCTCCAATCTCTATGAGTTTTTTATACACTATAGACAATTATCATTGTCTTTATATTAGAGGTCATTATCAGTAATGCTTAATTTCCTATTTTTTAAGATAAAAAGTAAGCAAAATTCTAATAAATCCCCTTATCCTGTGGATTATCTTGCACACCTCACCTTGGACACAATATGACAATGTAGAAAGGTTTAAGCAAGTAGCTATATGGTCATGTTTTTAGAACAATCCTTCTGGTGGTCAGTATGGATAAGGGATGAGAAGGAAGCAAGAGAGAAGCAGGAAAATTAGGAGAAAAATCACATTGACATGGATTAAAGAAGTGGCACTGGAGAAGAGATTTGAGAGAGATTGTAGAGAACATATGCAAGATTTTATGATGGGTTTGCTGTGAGATTGAAAGACTGATTGGTGGAATCATGGTGAATGCCTCTCATATTTCCTGCCTGCAAAAGTCCAACATAAGTGGACACTCCAGAGGACTGAGAGTACCAAGAGCTCTATAATTGAAGCCCGGAGCAACTGAGGGGACTGAGCAAAAGGTCTAGAAGTCTAGATGGTCAGCTCAGGGAGGTGGTACATCTAGTAATTATGAGCACGGAGATAGAAACAGACTCCCCAGTTCAAATCTAGCAGCTGTGTGACCTTAATTTCCACATATATAAAATGGAAATGCTAATAATACTATTTCTACCCCATGAGGATTAGATGAGTTAATACATGCAACATGTTTAGAACAGTTCTTGGCACATGGTAAATAATAAATACTGGCTAGCATTATTTGATGTTTGTAAGTGACTGAACAAATGGCACCTACCTATCTTGTCTCCCTTGAACTATCATTCTGCATCTGTTGCAAATTCATGCCATCTGTTTTCCTACCTCTGTGTCTATGCTATGGAATTTCCTTATTCTGGAATGTCCTTATACCATACCACATGTACTTCAAGGTGCAGCAGCAGCAATTCCTAACCTACAATGCTTGCTTATTTTCACCTTTCTTACCTTCTCTAGCCATAAATGAGCACTCTCGTTCCAGTTCCCAGAATATTGGAACTCATTACACTGGACCAATACCATTCACATTTATGTCTGTCTCCTTTTCTATACCATCATCTGCCTACATGTCTTTGACCCAACAGACATAGAATGAGAACATGCTCTATGGCAGGTCCTGCACCCAACAGAAATCCAGTAAACTTTAGGTGAGTTGACAAATTGGTATCTTTCAGGATAAAACCCAAGCTACTCAGTCAGCTCTACAAGCTTCTAAATCTTGTATTGTCTTTAGATTCATAGATAAACACTCTCCTCCCCCAATTCATTCTTACTACCCTACATTCCAGTCATACCTACTTATTGTTCTTGATATATCCCAGGCTACTTCTTACCCTTCTTGCCTTTCTTCATGCTCTTTTTTCTGCTGGGAATACTCCTTCCATACCCTCTTTCTTCTCTTGGTCCAATACCACACACCTTTGCAAGACTCAGCTCAGGTGTCACCTCCATTAGGAAGCCTGTCTTGAATCTCAGAAGTTGGGTGAGGCCTCTCCTCTCTGCTCCCACAACTCCCCCATGCATTGTCTTTGTTGAACTTTGATCACCTCTTGAAGTCATTGTTTGGGTCTGCTATGGCCTCCTCAACCAAACTGAATCCCCTAGTATAGAACCTGGCACACAATGGATGTTCCAGAAATATATTTTTAAGCTGAATGGAATCCATTCTCAACTTCTTCAGGTACTGGGGCTGAAGGGAAGGAAAGTGCTGTAGGAATCCATGTTGAGGACTTACCCACAAAGTCTTCCATCATCTGAGGGCTGTGGTGGGGGGAGGGTGCCAGGCGCAGCAGCTCCTCACCCCTGGGGACAGTTGGGTAGTTGATGGCCTGCACATAGATTCCATGCTTGGAGAGAAGGAGGTCACATATCCTGCTGTTCAGTGCTGCATTGCCCACCTAGGTTCAGGAGAAAAGCCTATCAGTATCTGTCACCCTGGCCCCACTATCACTAGCTCCATTAATCAGGTGGAGGGAATCAGATCAAAGAACACTAGCAAAGTTGGTGACATATTTTTTAATGAGACTTGGTCAGTGGCAGATCTAGAATTTCTCAAGGAGTTGCTCAAAAGTGGTGGTCAAATTTAAGATGCATGCACTACAGTGTTCATAGCAGTACTACCTACAATATCTGTGACATGGAAACAACCCAAGTCCCACCAACAAATGATTGGCTTAAGACGATGTGGTCTATATATTCAATGGAATATTACTCAGCCATAAAAAATTGAAATATTGCCATTTGTAGAAACATGGATGGACCTAGAGAATATCATACTAAGCGAAGTAAGAGAAAGACAAATATGATATCACTTATATGTGGAATCTAAAAAAATAATAAAAATCTGTAAAAAAAATCAGAAATAGACAGAAAACAAACTTATAGATATGTAAGGAAAAAGGGAATGGGGAGGGATAAATTAGGAGTATGGAATTAACAGATACAAATTATACATAAAACAGATAAGCAATAAAGATTTACTGTATAACACATGGAACTATATTCCATATCTTGTAATAACCTATACTGGAAAATAATTTGAAAAATATATATATAACTGAATCACCGCTGTACACTGAAACTAACATTGTAAATCATCTATACTTCAAAAAAAATTAAAGGCGGTGAAGGTGGTGCCAGGGACCTTGTCTTGAAGCTGTTTGCAGAGCAAGCACACTGGTTTTACTTAGCTAGTATATTGATTTGGGGTGGTTCTGGGTAAGAAGATAAACCCTTCAAGCCCCCTCTGGGATGTTGTCATTGGGTTAATTAAAGAAATATATTTACAAAAGCAGTCTTTCAAGGGAACATTGGGTTAGCCCAAGAACAGTGACTATTTCTTTCTCATCCATAAAAAAGTCACAAAAATATGTCCTTCCCATACCCTAACTTATTGACACACACAAATAGATGCCATTTAAGAAAGAATTATCAGTTCATTTTAAAAGGCAGTGCATACTCAAACATACTTGAGAATCCAAAGTAGCAGCTACTCCCATGGATTTTGATTTTCTGTTTTCTGACTTCAGTTCTCAGTAAGAAATACATTTCACAACATGACTGAACTATATACACATACACATAAACATGCATATACACAACTGAAACACATTTCTCATAATATGATAACCTTACTGTGTGTGATTTACTCCAACATTTCCTATTGTTTCTTCTATTTTTTAATGATAGTCATAACCCATTAAACTGATTTTGTGACCCATTAATGGTCTAGATCCACAGTTTGAAAAAACACTGAATTATAGGTCAGTATTCAATATTGTGAGGATCAGGAAAGTCTAATAAACATGAGATAATAGCTGATGCAAAAAATAAAAAATAAAAAAAAACACTGGTTAATCCAGAATGGCTGATCATTTTTTGAAAAGGGTCACAAAAGTCACAATAAGGAGGATGGTTAACAGGAAAGCAGAGTTGAGAGGAGCAGGTGTTGGTTTGCTGGGTATGAGGAGGCGCCCAGAAGAGATAGGCGGAAAGGGTAATAGGTAGTATGGGGCTCTCACCCGAATGGGGATGATGTGGCTAGGGCATGGGATGACAGGAAGGCCCCTGTCCATCAGTAGCTGGCGCATGTGCTTGACATTGCGCTGGTGGGCCCGCCTCAGGGCTTGGCCTTCCTCTCCCTTGAGCAGCCGCACGGATTCCAGAGCCCCAGAGAGCACCATGGGAGGCAGTGAAGTGGTGAAGATGAAACCAGCAGCATAGGAGCGCACCATGTCCACCAAGTCACGAGTGCTGGCAATGTAGCCACCCACACAGCCAAAGGCCTTGCCTGGAGACAGGGAGGAGTAAGAAGAGGATATGCACAGACCCCATTGTAAGTCCCCTGAGGAACAGGGTCATGCCCCAGATAACACAAGGAGGTGCATCAGAAGCTGGAGCTCCACGCTCCCTTCCCAGGCCTCTGTTCATCTCTCCTGTCCATGACAAGGCAGACAGAGCTGAAAATTCTGCTGCTTTGAGATAGGAGTTTCAAGGAAAGCCTGCCATATGCAGTGACTAGATAGGCAGGAGCTGGGTGGGGACCTTCAAATAGGCCCCAAAGTGGAGCTAAAAGTGAAGCTTGGAGCTGGGGTGGGGAAGGAGTTTAGAACTACAATTCTCTACTTAGATGAACATGGCTATTTGGCTCAGCTCAGGGGGCCTTCTCAAAGAACCCTCCCAGACTTTCTCAACTCTGCAGTGGGGTGGGAGTGGGAGGAGAGAATCCAGGATTTCCTTGGCCTGGGGTTGTAAATTCTACCCCAATAGCTCCTGCAACTTTGGGGAGGAGTAAGAAAAGGGTATTCTAGGGGCCTTCTTTCTGGATTGTATATAAGGGTAACCCAAGGGACTCACTCACCAAGAGTTCCAGAGATGATGTCAATCTTATGCATAATTCCATCACGCTCCCCAATCCCAGCGCCTCGGGACCCATACAGTCCTACAGCATGAACCTCATCCACAAAAGTCAGAGCCCCATACTGGTGAGCCACATCACACAACTCTTCAAGGGGACAGATGGCACCTGAGCAAAGCCAATGGATAGAGGTAGATTATAACCCTTCCCCAGTTCCATCTCCAGCATGGAATTTGCAACCATAACTATATTGGGTTGGGAAAGGGGGACAGTGTTCGCCCTCATTTGGGACTATGCCAAACTTCTTTGTGTGTGTTGACTGGTTTCAGCTCACTCCCATCTAAGCTGTGTGTGTGTGTGTGTGTGTGTGTGTGTGTGTGTGTGTGTGTGTGTGTGTGTTCCACAACTCATGATTAAGGCTTGCCTCTCTGTCTTTTTATTTTTACTTCATTTTGATAATATCTGTCCCCTTGTTTATGCTATTTGCCAGCCTCTCTCTGCATCTTTATTTTTTCTTACAAGTCTGTGTATTTCCATCTAGGATTGGCACTAGACTATATGATGGCTTTGTTCAAATAAATTGAAAACAAAAATCACCTTTTGCTCCAGGTTAATGTAGTCCTGATTTCAGATCCCATTCACGTCCTCAACCAAGTGCTGTTGGCAGCCCTTTCAATATCATTATTCTTCATGGGTCCTCACTATTTCTATCTTTCTGCCTTTCTGTAACTTTCTCTCTCTTTTTGTGGCTATTTCCATCTTTGGTTCTGCAGCTCTATTTTTCTGTCTCTGCCTTTGTTTTTCTCTCTCCTCTCCTCTTCCTCCCTCTGTTTCTTTGTCTCTCTCACTCGGTCCCTCACCTTCCTCTTTCACTTCTCCATTTCTCACCATTTGTGTCACTTTATGTATACCTTTCTGACTTCAGAATTTCTCCGTATCTTTGTGTCTCTTTCTGAGTTTCTTTGTATCTGCATTTCTGTCTTTTCTGTGTCTCTGTGGGAATGTATTTCTTTCTCATCTCTGTCAATGTTGTTACCTGAGGGCACCCTCCCACAGACTCAGTCTCAATTGATTAAATGAAAATGAATTAGAAGTAACTGTTTCTATATATTTTCCATGAAGATTTACCATTTCCCCTATTATCCTAGGCATCATCTATGCTGTTAGTTGTTTTAAGCTCTTCAAATGGCTGTAAATCTTATATATAGGCAACGTGTGGGACAACATGAGGGGAGACGACCACAAGAGTTGGAGCTAAAACAAAGAGAACAGTGTGATGGCTCAAGAATTATTTCAATGGGAGTAACTCTGTCCTATGATTGACAGTTTAGGTAGGGTTTCCATAAAAAAAAAATAAGGAATCATGTATTTGCATGTGTAAGGAAGTAGAATTGTCTCAACATGGTTTACACTAGAGAAATAATGAATTAAAATAATTTCTGTGGCAGAAATATAATCACTGCTACTTGCAGAAATGTGGGAGAGGGCACAAGAATAAATTCCTTACATGTATTAACTAATAATTCTCACAGCTCTTCTATTTTTTTTTGTCTTTTTGTTGTTGTTGTTGTTGTTGTTGTTGTTGTTGCTATTTCTTGGGCCGCTCCCGCGGCATATGGAGGTTCCCAGGCTAGGGGTTGAATCGGAGCTGTAGCCACCGGCCTACGCCAGAGCCACAGCAACGCAGGATCCGAGCCGCGTCTGCAACCTACACCACAGCTCACGGCAACGCCAGATCGTCAACCCACTGAGCAAGGGCAGGGACCGAACCCGTAACCTCATGGTTCCTAGTCGGATTCATTAACCACTGTGCCACGACGGGAACTCCCAGCTCTTCTATTTTTATCATCTCCATTTTTAAAAGTAAGGCAACTGAGACACAGAACAATTAAGAAACTTGCCCAAGCTAATAAGTTGTCATGCTGGGATTTGAACATGAATGGTCTAGTTCCACAGCCTGTGCATCACCACTGATTGATGCTGATGGCACTTACATTTGCTAAATCAGAGAATACAGTGGACTCTCTTTTTTTTTTTTTCTTGTAAAAGTGACAAATTGAAATGAAGTGAGGGCCTCTTACCTTTAATAATTCCAAAAAGTTTATGCATAAAACACTTTATTTCTGCTTAAAAGGGACAGCAATAGAATGATATGAGTATTGTTTCACTTCGGGAAAGAAAAGAAGTATGATGATAAAGTTCATTTATTTCTACTCAGATCATAATAAATGGCATGTCTTCCATCATCTCTAATTCTTACAAACATATATTTTACCTTGGGGAAAACTGAAGCTCAGATAGCTAAAGAGTTAACCAAGTTCAGAGAGCTGGTAAGTGCCAGAGGCGGGATTTAAACCAAGGTCTATCCGATCTGAAAACCTGTTTTGATTCCAATACTTCATACTGGACATTGAAAAAGACCCTTGGCAATTGGGAAATTTTCTGTTGCAGAAATAAGACACTGGGATGATTGGTTTGCACATCATTTCCAATGGAGAGACTGTCATGTGAAGGAATTGGAATCATACATCCTAGGGTACAGTTACTCAATTCGGCACCAATTTACTGAGCCAACCAATTGGGTACTGTCTCTGCACTTTTCTTTCTTAACTTTTGAGATCAGTGTAATAGCTGCCTCCATTCTTTTTCATTTACTGGCTGTGTGACTTTGGGCAAGTCATATCACTTGTTTGTATCTCAGTTTCCTCATGTAAATAAATAGAAATAATAATTGCACCTACTTCATAGAATTGTGTGAAGAGTAAGTGAAGTAAGACACATAAAATACTAATGATTTTGCTTGACACATAATTACCACTCTATAAATGTTAGCTGTTATCATTATCATCATTTTTTGTGAGACCAATTTTAGAAATATACATCCACACATATGCATACCATCCATGGAGTGAACAGTCTCAAAGGCCACAATTTTGGGTGTCACGGGGTTGGACTTCTCTAGAAGCTTCTTCAGATGCTCAGGGTCATTGTGCCTGAAGACAAATTTGACTGCTCCACTATTGCGGATACCTTGGATCATTGAAGCATGGTTGCCTGCATCTGAATAAATCTCACACCCTGAAGAACCAGATGCATAATTATTAAGCTTCTGTCCCAGTATTCACACTTCAATCTCATGACTGACATGGCAGGGGCAGAGAGCCAATCCTTTCCTCCCTCTGAAGACTTGGTCTCTGTCCTCTGGAAGATTTTGTAATACTTCTTCCTCTCTTGGAAGAATTCCTCTGCCCTGAAACTCTAATCCCCTATACCCTTCACTCTAGGCATTTCTAACCCTAGCCTGTCCTTTGATTATCTTGTGGCAGAGGAAATTTAAATTTCTCAAGAAGCTCTAGAGTCTCCTAAGGATAGGGCCTAGGTTCCTTCTCCCAGACGCCAAGATTAAGCCTTAGAAAGGAGTTTATCCTGGGGAATATCCCAGTCTAATGAGTTGGACTGATGCTAGATTCTTTCTGATATGAATGAAATTCCAATTCTTCCAGGTAGAATCCTCTCTCTTTATTGTTATAGGGTAGATACTCATCAGAGTTTCACAGTTTGAATCATAAGCTCATGACAAGTCACAGACAGAAGGGCCATTTGTGAACATGGAATCTAGGCCTTTAATGTACAAGTGAGAAATGTAAGGTCCAGAGAGGAGAAGACCTTTCTCTAAGATCTGAGGAATGCAGGGGTCTTTACTGGACAATGCTGGAAGATCATGTAGAGATGGGAAATTGGTGGAGAGAGTTGATTCCTGGGCTTCCCAAGCTGCACTTTGGAACTGTGACCCTTCATTAGTGCAAGGGATCACTTCTACCTGCAAAAATCAGGCATGACTTCCTGGAGGATCTGCTGTGAAAGATAAGTAGATTGGGAGTTTCTTGAGAGCAGGAACCACACCTTTTTTTTATTTTTGGCCATCCCTATAGCATGTGGAAGTTCTGGGGTCAGGGACTGAAACCGTGCCACAGTAGTGACAGTGCCAGATCCTTAACCAGCTGAGCCACCCAGGAAATCCCAGAAACACATTTTTTTTAATCTTTCTGTCTCTGGTACCCAGATTAAGGCTAAGTGTGCAGTAGATGCTAAGTAAAGTTTCTTGAATGAATGGATGAAAAAACAAATTACTGATTTTTAAGTGAGTGAATATTACTGGATGGAAGAATATGGAAGAGCGAGAAGAGGGATGTCAAAAGATGAAGCTAAAGTGGTAGGTAGAGGCCATATTATTGAGATCTTTAGAAGGCATGATAAAGCATTTGGATTTGGTCCTAAGGCCAGTGGGGAACTATTAAAGGTTTGGGGCAAGGGGTAACAAAGGCAGGTTTTCATTTTTAAAATATCATCTAACTGTTGTGAAGAATATATTGTAGGAAGGCAAAGGTGAAATCATGAAAATGATGTTGGTCTAGGCTGGCAGAGGAAATGGAAAGAAGTTGAATTCTAATGGCTGAAGAGGTAGATTCATTGAAAACATTCCCAAAGATGTTGGTTTTAGTTGAGGTTATGTGTGATCTCAGAAAAAAATTTTCTGAGAAGCAGTAGAGATGTTTACAGTGTGCTGAAAAATCAGCAAGAAGTGAGGAAGTAGATAGAAACTGTGGAGGCTTCTCTCAAGCAGCTTGTCTGTAAATAGGGAGGACAGTAGTTAGTGACTAGAGAAATTTTTTTGGGGGGGGATTACAAGGTACTTCAACATGTTTAAAGAGAGGGAGAGACTGAAGATAGAGGATGGAGAGGGGAAACTTATAGATCAAGATTCCTGAGGAGGAAGACACAGATCACCAATGTAAGGATCAGTCAACAAGAAAAAGGGCACCTCTTCCATTGTGACAGGCAAGAAGGAACAAGGCGAGGACATGTGGGAATGCTCATGAGTTTGTAGGTAGTTTGAGGTAAGAAGTTGAGGACATTACTATTTGGGGGTCTTCTATTTTCTGTGTTGTAGGAAGTGAAGTCATCTGCTGTGGGTGTGGGTGAGGTGCAGGTATAAGAAGGCTGAGGAGAATGAGGGTTTGGCAAAGTTTCCCTGGAGACTTGGAAAGCTGACTATGGAAACAAGATTGCCAGATAGCATAGAGGATCTGTTAGAGGTTGGGGACCATAAATTTTTCGTGGCTCCCATATGAACAATTATCTAAGTCCAGGATTGACATAGAGAAGGTGGAAAGTTATATTCATCTTGGTTTGGGCTGTGATGGAAGGATGACAGGCTTATGAGTTGAGGACAATATTGCCTAGAGAGTGGAGAGCAGGAGGATGGGATCTGGATGGGATGTGTTATTCAAGTGAAGGGATTGGCTTTAGGCAGGAGAGATGTGTCTTCAACTTGTAAAAGAAGAGAAGGAAAGAAGGGTAGATGAACAGTCAGGTAAATTTGTGGATTTGGTGGCTACAAGTTAAAGGAGTTCTTGTCTGGTGGCTTCTGTTTTCTTCATGATGTAAGATGTGAGGTTATTTGCTAAAACTGAAGGAGGTAGCTATAGGTTTTAGAAGAGGGAAAAAAGTTTGAAAAAAGTTCATGTAAGGATATAAAGTGTTAAGAGTGCAGTTGAGTTGGGAAGTGACACATTTATGTCACCCTTCTGTGAGGTTAGGCAATGTTCCTCAGTAGTAGTCTTAAGCCTATGCGCAGAAGGGGAGAAAGGAGAGGCATATGGTCATCCAGAGTTGAAAACATGAAAGGTGAGTAAGAAAGGAAGGACAGTGGCAGCAAGTGAACTCATAAGATGGGGAAGGAGTGATGGAGGTAGTAAGACTAGATGCCATAGTACAGGATACCAGCCCTGAACAAAACTCAGGCAGGCTTACCTGGCAGGATCTTGGCCAAGGTGAAGAGAGTGGAGTCATTGGCCACAAAACAGGAAGAGAAGAGTAGGGCTGAATCCTTCTGGTGCAATTCAGCCAGCTCCTGCTCCACCTCGACATGAAACTTACTGGTACCCGAGATGTTGCGGGTGCCACCAGCTCCAGCTCCATGACGCTGCAGGGTCTCTCTGCTCAGGAGAAAACAGAGGGAAGAAAAGGAAAAGAAACCATTGTCAGATACTGAGGAACTGAGTAGATTTCTATTCCTTGATGGGGGTTAATATTGACTTAGTGATTCTCTATGAGCTGTGTCTTATACAACCAAGTAGAGGACAGGATAGGGACAACGGGGAGAAATGGCCCTTCCTTCTCAGGCTGAAGGCACTCAGATAAAGGGAGAAGCTGGGTTGAGCTTGATTAGGTTGGAAGACCTTCTAGAGAAGGCTGCACAACCTCTTTGGTAATACTCATTCTGCAGCCAGAGTAAAAGCTCATGGCGAATGGGCCTTGCTCAGTTTCTTATCCTTTCCTCCATAGCGCTGGACACCAAAGAGTTTGGAAAACATGGTTTGTTGACTTAGTTCATGTCTGAAGATTAGATTTGCTGAAGGAACTCAACAAAAGGGATGTTGGGTGGAACCTAGGTTTCTACTCTCAGCTCTGTCTTTTTTTTCCATTTGTGGCCTTGGCTCTTCTCTGGACATATCCCTACAACTCATGGTTCAGACCCTGCTACTCACTGTGTGGCTTGCAAGACTCGAGGATGCCGGCTCATGCCCAGGTAGTCATTACTGCACCAGACAGACACATCCTTTGAGGGCACAGATGCCTCAAAGAAGTGTTCGGCAAAGGGATAAGCATCAGCCCAGCGGTTCACAGTCTTGAACACACGGTAGGTGTGGTCCTGTTTCTTCTCCATGATCTTGTCCCTAAAAAACTGGTCATAACCAAAGAAATGGTTTCCTGTGGGAGTAGATATAGGGATGAAAATAATTCATTTTAAATCACTTCTTGGTTAGTCCATCTTTTATTCATTATTTTATTTTGAGTTCTCCAATTCTTTTTCCATTTATTCATTTATTTGATCAGTCATTAACTTATTATCTGCCATTTTCTATTACTTCAAACATTAATGCTTTATTCAACCATCCCATTCCTTACACACTGGCTTATTAACTTAATAATTCATTTATATATTCACTCAGGCTTCCTACCCCTGGCATGGCCTCATCTCTTTTCCCGAGTTTAGTATGGCAGCCTCCGTACCAGAATCACTACTTCCAGTTTCAGTGGAAATAGTTTTGACAGATCTGGCTTATAGTCTTATCTCTGTAACTTCTTAGTTTTGTGGCCTTGAGCAAGTTATGAATCCTCTTAGTTTTAATGTCTTCATCTGCAGAATGGGGCTAATATCTTCCTTGTGAAATTGTGACCATCTGATGACAAACAGAATGTAATACACCCAGACTAATATCTGGTATATGATAGTATTGTGACTATAGTAATATAGTAGTCATAGTAATAATAATAATAATAATAATAATAAATATTTAATTATATTTATTGTAGCCAACATTTAATAAGTGCCTATTACATGCAATGCCCTCTCTTAGGAACTTTATGGATATTATTTCATTTATTCCTAACAACAACCATATGTGGAAAGTTCTATTAGTATCTCCTTTTACAGATGAGGAAATGGAGGCATATAGAGGTTAGGTAACTTGACCAAGGTCATATAGCACATAAGTGGCCTATAAATAAGTACCTAAAGTCCTTAAAGTCTGCTTCTTTAACCACTCTTACTACAAAATGGAGCAACCATATTTTAAGGATAAATTGAAATACTATATGCCAAAGGACGTGTTAAACTCTAGAACTCTATACATGAGACAGATATCATGATCATTGCAGATGGAAACTATGTAATGGGGGTGTAAACTGGTAACATCACTGCTGCAGTGGTCTTTGGAAATATGTAGCAAAGGTTTTTAAAATGCACATGCCGACATACCTAGGGAAATACTTGAAGCATATTTAACAGAAAATTATTGATATTCAGAATTCATTTTTTAAGAAACTGAACAGTTACTATGAAAAAATATAACCCAGTAGAAAAACAGGTAAAGAATATAAACAGACAATTCAATAAATGTAGAAAAAGATGCTTAATGAGGGGAAATCAAACTGCAAAAATAAATTTTCACCCGTCAAATTGATAAAATTTTAAAAGTTTGATAAAGTTTGATAATATCAAGTTGTGGGGAGGATATGAGAATATGAATTCTCTCTTTGATAACTGGTACACCTCCTTGGAAGACTAATTGCAATATTTATTAATATTGAAAATATACACACCCTTACATTCTCAAAATTCCCACCTCTTGGTGCCTATTCTAGAGAAACACTTATGTGTAGGAAGAGGTACATTCAAGGATATTTGTTGCACCACTGTTCGTAATAATAAAAATTGGAAGTAACCCAATAGAAGACTAATTAATGTCTAGTATATCCATACTAAGTTTAAGATAATACTATATATTATCTTTGGGTACATTTATTTGTATGCATAATGAACATACAATATAAAGTGGAGGAATACATACAAAAATTGGGAAAAAATTACCTGAGATATAGGTGCTTGATTAGCTAAATGACATTTGATCCATGCTACAGAACACATTTCAATGATTAATAATTATTATGCAGTTCTATGTTTAGGGACATGGAATTATGCCCGTGACTCATCATAAGTTAACAAAGCATAAGTAAGATCACATTTCTTATTTTTTTGCTTTGTAGGGCCACAGCCACCGGCCTATGCCACAGCCACAGCAATGGGGGATCCAAGCCACATCTGCGACCTACACCACAGCTCATGGCAACACCAGATCTTTAACCCACTGAGCAAGGCCAGGGATTGAACCTGCAACCTCATGGTTCTTAGTCAGATTCATTTATGCTGCACCACTAAGGGAACTCCAAGATCACATTTCTAATACAAACATGTGTGTGTGTGGGGGGGGGGGTCATAGAAAAATATCTGGAAGAAAGTATAACAAAAAATTACTGGTGGATAATGGAACTCTGAGTGATTTGAATTTTCCTCTTTATACTTTCCTGTATCTGTTGAAAAATATTTTACAATGAATTGGATCCATTTTATATTGGGAAAATAAAACATTTCATTATGAAAATGAATATAAACACATACAAGAGAGGGGAAAAATTTCTCTATGAAGAGTGAGAGTTGTTGAGGGAAACATGCAGAAAAGATACTAGGAATAAACCTAATATTTAATGAGGCTTCATAACTAGTTAGAGGCACTTGCATATGTAATTGGAATTTTATTTACTTCTCATGATAAACTTGATGTATTAAAAATCCTGCTTCAGGCAAGTGACTTACTGTCCAAAGCACACAGATTCATCAAGTGCCAGCACTAAACTTTAAACTCAGACTCCCTTTGACTCTAAAATATATCTTTGCCATTTCTTCTACTGTGGCAGAAACACTTTTAGCATCCCTTCCATATTCCTATTCCTTTTTACTTTCACCTCAGCAAACTCACCAGGCATATTGTTCTGAATCAGGTGTGTGACTTTCTTTGAATTTTTCTCTGGATCCTGGGCACTGGAGAATGGCTTCTTCAAGCTGGCTGAGGCCAGGGAGATGGGGAGGTCTGAGAGGGAATATGGGATTCATTGGCCATGAAGAAAGGGGGTAGGGGAAGAAAACATCTCTGTCCTCTTTAAACTTAATGTAACATAAAAATTCAAGATTAGGAAGTAGGGAAGCGTTGTGCAGAGAGAAATATTCTGCAAAGTGAGCCCCTTTTCATCTTCCCAAGTAGAGACTTATGTGTCTGGAAACTTTCTACAAGGTGAATTATACTTCTCCTCCCTCGGATTTTCCCTTGGGTGAGGTAACTGGGTTAGCATTTCTGAGTACTGCATTTGGAAGGTAGATGCAGGGCAGTGTACTTTACCCTTTTCTCTTGAAAGTCATTAAAATTCAATTTTGAAATTTTTATCATTAATAATACTCCAAAAGAGTCTATGAAAGATATTGACAGTGTGGCAACACCTCTCAAGTGTTATAATCTTGGGTGTTCTGCAACAGTTGAGTTGGCTTGGACTCCATACCCTTTTAAATGATGTACCTGCTTGCAAAGGGTACTCTTTCATGCAAATCTATATTATCATAGAATAATATTGCTTAAATGTGCAATCCCAGCTTTGGGATCCATTTAGCCACTCAGGAGAGAGGGGATGGAACTCTAGAGGGCTCATTTTAGACTTATTTAGCTAAAGATTATGGAAGCATATATTTGTGTTGGGGAGGGTGCATTTCAGTCTAAGCTGTTGCCTACCATGATTCCCCTGGAAAAGACTGGAGTTCCATCATGGAATATGTAGTAGCTGTCCCTGGATTAGCCTAGTTCAGGACTGTGATGAATAAAATTCAAGCATTAGGAGTAGAGTTTAGATGAAGTGGAACTTAACTCCAACCTGTCTTGAAAGTCTTCACATCCTCTTGAACTTCTGGGGCTGCCTTCTGCACAATCTTACTCTTCCCATCCTGGAGTTCCGACAGCATGAAGGGACAGTGGCTCTTAGCCCAAGATGGAGAGTCTGTGTAAATTTAAGAGAGTAAGCAGCAGTGAATTTCTAGTTATAAGTTTAAAAAATGGTCACTGAGAGGTACTATATCTCAAAGCTCTGTCTCAGGCTATGTAGATACACAGAGATGAATGTATCTGGTCCCTGTGCTAGGGGAGCTCCTAAGTTGTTGAGAATGGCACATACTGAAGATATATTGTGAACAGTGCTGGGATGGGAAGGAGGAATGGGCTATGGAAATTTAGAAGAGGGAAGGGATATGACCCAGAATTGGAAATGGACAGGCTGGAAGTCTAGGCAGGCTTCGTAGAGGAGATGATGCCTCAGTTAAGTGTTGCATGGGAAGTATGAGATATTCTGGTAAAGATCATGGGAAGAGGGTCATGTGGCAGGAGCACAGAAGTTTGAGGCAATAAAGTTAATCTAGGAAATTTTAAGTAGTTTCAGAATGACTGAAATATATAGAGTGTGAGAGGCATGAGAGTAAGACTCTTGTTAGAGATATTGCCAGAAGTCAGAGCCCAGGTGTATTTTTAGGCCATCTCATTCTTCCTTGACACTTTTCAAATGAACCCTCCCAGTTTTCATGTAGTGATGAACAGTATGACTTGGAACATTGTCTCCAGGACCCAGATATTCTCCCCCATTTTCCAGCAATGACTTCTTACCCCCTCCAGCCTTGGTTGCCTTAAGATGGATTTGAGAACAGGTTGGTCCTTGGGTGGCCAGGATGGGACAGCGTCCAATACCAAACAGGAACTGGTGAGTCTTAATCATCTTGCCCAGGAGGCCTGTGGGGCCCCGGATAAGCACTGGGCAACGCTGTAGCAACATGGCTGCTGCCACCATCTTGAGCCCGAAGTTCTGCAGAAGATGTGGAAGAGATGAGATTTCACCATGAAAGCCTGTCCTAAATCCAAAGGTCATTCCTGTGTTTGATCCTTTGCCTTTAGCTTCTCCACCAATTTTAAAATGTACCAAGAATGTATCAGAGGGGGAGAAATAGGAAACTGACCATTAGGCAAAAGGGCTGAAGGGAAGAGTTCCTATTGGAGATCAGAATGACTAAATTCTGATTCAGTCTCTGCCACTGACCCCCTCTGTGATGGTAAGGATAACTGAAGTGTGATTTTGTGTGGTAGGATGAGAGTTGAGAACCCACCAACACTTTGATAAACACTTAAGGCAAAAACTCTTTTTAAGTCTAGTGGCCTCAACCAAATGAAGATTCAGTCTATTAATGCAGACAGACGCCATTGACCAGGGCTCCTAAAACATGGCTCTGAGTTTTTCCTGAGCATGCCCAGCCAGAGAGACAAGGAGCTTGAGGACACAGCTACCAGTTAAGCAGATTCAGGGAACAGGGCAAAAGGGCACCATGTGCCACGAGATTGGTGTTTTACTGTCTTTAGATTTGCTCCTGGCCTTTGGAAAACCATAGATAGAGAAGTAAGTGAAAGAAAGACCCAAGGGATCTGGGAAACAAGTATATGGCCAAATGAGAGAGACAAAGACTAAGAGGAGAGAAAAATGGCAGAGAGAAGATAAGAAACAGTAAATTAAATACACATAGAAGGCATTCAATAAATATTTGTTGGATTTGTGAGTAAATTAATGAATGAATAGGAACTCAAATGAAAGAGGAGAGTAGGGGAAGTGTCAGAAGGAAAGAAAAATTAGGAAAGATAAAAGGAGGAAAGTAATAGCGAACAGAGGTGCAGTGGTAGTGTTGGAGTTAGAAGAACAGAAATTGTGCAAGAGAGAAAGATCAAAGCCTGAAAGAAAGGGGACTGGTAGAGGTAAGAACATGGAGACGAGGACAGATCCAGGAAAATAAAGGGCAAAAGGCTTATGGTAAATGCATAAGTATAGGGAAAGAGACTGAGATGAGAGAAAAAAAAATCAAAGAGAGAAGAGAAGGGGGAGGGAGGGAGAAAGAGAGAGGGAGATTAACAGAGCAGAGGTAGAGTTAGGGTTAGAGACATATAGAGGGACACAAGAGGGACATGAGGTTAGATCAAGGAGCATGGAGAAATACACAAAGACTCAGAAAACTGAGATCAGGAGAGAAGAGAATTATGCCTAGCAGGGGCAGAGAGTCAGTCAGGTACAAATGTGAAAGAAAAACACTGTTAGAGATTGTAGGGATGGGAGAGAACAACAAGGAAGAGTTAGGGGAAGAGGAGCTTGGCCCTACTAAGGGAAATGAGACTGAGACTGTGTGATAGGGAGAAGGAACTAGATATAAGATCAAAGGATAGAGACAGAGAGGTGGCTAAGTTTGGTTGGGGATTGGGATGAGAGAGGGCTGAGATATACGAAGAGAAAGAGAGCTTGAGAGAGCAAGAAGAAATAGATTAAAAGTAAAAGGGCAAACTAGAGATCTGGCAATCAGAGGGTGAGATAAGTTACGGGACAGGACAATAAGAGAGAGATGGAGGAATGTAGGAAGACTAAAACCCTACCACCACCAGGAGAGACACTGAGTAGAACCTAACAACACCTCTGGTATTTAGGGCCTTATGTTCTGAGAGACAAGTGAACAGAAGCAACCTGTGGCTATGTTGTCATATGGCAACCACCTTTACCTCTTATAGAGCAATACCCTTCCCTTTTAGATCTCACAGGGCAAGGACCCTCCTCCTAACTCACAAAGCAATTTCTTGCACTTGTTCCATCCCAGAACATCCTCCCTCCAACTCTCACAGTTTGTCATAGGAGCACAGGTTGGTATGTGGGGTAGGGTATGTGGTTCTAGAAATTGGGAAAGTCCAGGGGTTGAAAGGACTAAATGAAAGGACTAAATGAAACTCATGTTGAGACTTGAGGACAGTGCCTAAGAGAAAGTGTTAACTTTTCTTATTTGAATTCCAGCTCCCCAACTCCTTGTTGGATGTTCTTGGAAAGTAACTTTCCCTCTTTGAGTCAGCTTTCATCAGCCATCAAATGTTAGGTGTTTATGTCTACCTCACATAGTAGGTATTGAATTGGATTTGACGCCTACCTCATATCTGGAAAAATGAGTTTCTCTTCTCCTGCCTGTCTGCAAAGGCTAAAGTGCTTGGGGCTGAGCCTGCAGACCACAGATAAGGCTCCCAGAGTTTATCACATTTAGGGTCTGACCACTCCCCAAGCTGAGACCAGGGTGTGGGAGAGAAGAGGAGTTCATTTCTAGAATCATGTCTGAGCATCTGGCTGGGCTAACCCTGGCTATTGGTGGTTAGGGAGACAGATGGTCCAAGAAGAGGCAGGCAAGGCAGATGGCCAGGTTCCAGGCTCTTGCGAATTCCTTTCCCCAAACATTAACAGCAATAATGACAACATTGGGCTACGTAATGTGAAGGAAAACCTCCAAGATTAAAAGCAAAATCCAGGCGTTCCCGTCGTGGCTCAGTGGTTAACGAATCTGACTAGGAAGCATGAGGTTGTGGGTTTGATCCCTGGCCTTGCTCAGTGGGTTAAGGATCTGGCATTGCCATGAGCTGCGGTGTAGGTTGCAGACGCAGCTCAGATCTCATGTTGCTGTGGCTCTGGTGTAGTCTGGACAGCTACAGCTCCGATTCGACCCCTAGCCTGGGAATCTCCATATGCCGCAGGAGCAGTCGTAGAAAAGGCAAAAAGACCAAAAAAAAAAAAAAAAAAAAAAAAAGAAAAAAAGCAAAATCCAGTCCTGCCTTGGGATGATGATGCATCCTGCCCCTAGGTATAAAAATAGAAGTTCAGCACACGCGCTCGCGCACACACACATCTCCTCTAAGGGGCTTTAACCATGATTTGTTAAGGCACCTGGGAAAATACAGGTTACTTCTTTGAATTTGTTAAATTATCAAGTTCTTTCAAGCTCCAGTTCCAACTTCTCTGTTCTGATACTGCTTTCCCGAAATTTGCCCTGCCTTACTCGTCTTCCCATCTTTCTGACACATAGCCTTGTAGTCCCGCTAGTTACCTTGAACTCTGTTTCCATTCTATCTCATTGCCTATCATGAGATTGGAGTGAGTAAAATTGAATCAAGAGAGCATTTTAGACAGTTTAGTGTATTAAGAACACAGCCTCTGGATCCAGACTACTTGCATTTGAAACCTGGTTCTACCATTTACTAGCTCTGAGACCTTAGAAAACTCTGCTCTGTGTCTAATATATATATATATTCCATGCCCACTACATGTGGAAATTCCAAGGCCAGAGGTTGAACTCATGCCACAGCCGTGACCCCGGACCACTGTAGTGACAACACTGGATCCTTAATCTGCTGTACCACAAGGGAACTCCAATGTCATATATTTAAAATGTAGATAATAACAAGAACAATCTAATTCATAGGGATGTTGTGAAGATTCAGTAATATAATCTATATAAAGTGTGTAGAAGAGTTCCTATCCTAGAGTAAACACTGAAAAAGTGTTTTTCTAGTCCTCATTTTCTATACAGGGAAAGTGAAAGTATCCAAGGGAAATAATATCATAAATACATCAGGCCAGTTTTGAAAAGCTAAGTCTTGTCTCCTGATTCTTGTCCTTATTTTGTTACAATTTACTATATGAACTTCTCTCTCTGGGCCTCAGTTTCTCCACAGACAGTGGACAAGATAACTTCATAGATTCCATCTAGTTCTAACAGTCATTTGTAGAGTTCTCACTGTGCCAGACCCCTTTGTAAATGCTTCACATATTGACTTATTTAATGTGAAGCCTGTGAGGTATATATTAATGTCAAATTTATTTCAAAGTTGAGGAAACCAAGGACCCAAAAGATTTAAGTAAACTGTTAAGGTCACAGAGCTAGTAAGTAGGAAAACCAGAATTTAGACCTAGTCAGTCTGGTTCCAGAACCTGCTAACTTAACCACCATAGATTTATGATTAAAATATGACTACATATTTTCTTTATTTCTATTTTTAGGGCTGCACCTGCGGCATATGGAAGTTCCCAGGCTAGGGGTCCTATCAGAGCTGTAGCTGCCAGCCTATGCCACAGCCAGAGCAATGCCAGATCTGAGCCACGTCTGCGACCTACACCTCAGCTCATGGCAATGCTGGATCCTCAACCCACTGAGTGAGACCAGAGATTGAATCCATGTCTTCATGGATGCTAGTCAGATTCATTCCCGCTGAGCCATGACAGGAACTCCATACTACATATTTTCTTTACTGAGAGCCTGACTCCAGACTTTAATCCCCTCTGCTGCACTAACAGGTCCCTTTCTGAGACATTTGATTTTGAGCTGTAACCAATGTCTTTACCAAAGGGACAGATTTCTAACTTAAGTGGAATTTCAGGCACTGGTGAACATTCATTAATTTGTTCGTTCTTTCACTCCATCATTTAACAATTTATGCTCCAATCTTTGCCAGGGTCTTCTCAGAACAATGCTTTCAGATAACAGTGAAAACTGGGGCCAAGTGACTGCTTACACCTTAAATTCCTCTCTTGTGTCAGTGGTCAATCTGCAGGGGTTAATCAGAGGGGTTAACCACAACTCTACCCCAGCAGAAAGCCTGAAACCACTCACTGAAGTGTTCCTTGCTCCCAGTCTCCCCTTTGTGGCCTACTTTGTAAGAATCAGTTAAGTCTGGAGGGTACATTGTCACTTCTCTTTAGGAGTTGGAAGCATCAGGCTTTACTTCCTCCTAGCACCCTCTCCATGTCACTGAAGAATCATAGAGAATTTTAGATACCTGGAATCAGAATCCAGAAATTCTCAAGAACAGGAAAATTTAGAAGCCCACAAAATCAAACTTAGAAAAGGTTGCGGAAATTATAGGCCAATTTTTTTTTTCTTTTTTTTCTTTTTTCCAGAGGATGAATGATTTGCTTCATAATAAATTAGAATGAGAATGCAAATTTACTGACTTATAGTGTATGGCCCTTTTAGTGACAAAACATACTTTTCCCATCTTCTCTCTTTATTTATATGAATTATTCATCACTCAATTCCCTCAAATCTCTCCCTAGATTCCCATCACCCCACATTCACTCAGTTTTCTCTCCCTACCTTTGGCCCTCTAGGCTCTGACCCATTGAGCTCTGCTGTTAGCCAAGCAGAGAAGCAGTCAAAATGAGGGTGGAAAGGAGAATTGCCAGAAGAAATATCAATACATCTTTCTGGGGGACAGAGAAAGAAAGGAAGATAGACAGAAAGAGACTGAGAGATACAGAGTAAGTAAAGGCAAGAGATGGAAACGGCGAGAGAGATTTAGAGGAAAAGATACATACCAGTCTCAGGCAAAGGAAAAATAAGAGAAAGCTAGCATGTCAGAGAGTGATGAAGTGAAGTGAGTGGTGTTGAAAACTAACACAGGAGAGGAAACAATGGGGGAAAAGACAAAGTAAGCCTGAAAATAGAGAAAGACAGGAAGAGGCTTGGGATGGGGGATAGAAAATGACAGAGTGACAGATTCTAAGAAACAAAGTCAGATCTAATCAGGCCAGAGAGTCAGTGTATAAGGCTTTGAGGTGGGCAAGCAGACAGAAAGCAACACTTACCTGTTGCCCTGCACTGAGGACGAACGAACGACGGGTGGGTGCTGTGGATCAGGACCTTGTTTTTATCCCTTCCCCCTTGGCTCAGCTCCACCCACCCCGCCTTCTGCTGGTCTGGCTCTGCATTGGCCCCAAAGGTATCTCAGGCCCTTGCTAGAGATAAAACACAATGTAGTCCCCCTTTGCCTCCCCCCTCACTCAGGACTGGCTCCCTCTCTCTATTTTCTTTCTCTTTTCCCTCTGGAGTAGTAAAATGAAATTTCTGGGCTTTGGAAATGACCATCCCTATATAGCTAGGGCACCCTGAGCAAAACCACCTCTCCTACTCTAGTTTTCCTCAACTATAAGAGGAGGGCAATTAAATTCAAAGCAACTGTAGCACAGAGGGAAGGGCTCTCTAACAGCTACTATAGAGGGACATTCAGGCCATTGTAACAATTCAACAACATCATATACAGAAAACACAACACAGTACCTGGTCCAAAAAAATAGCAGCTGATGTTGATTGAGTATTTACTATGCACCAGACCTTTGCTAAGTGCTTTACGTGGATTAATTTAGCCCATCCTCATAAGGACCTTATGAGGTAGGTACTATTAACCACATCTTACAGATGAAGAAACTGGGGCTCAGAAAGGTGAGGTAACTAACTGATAATTACTCAGCTAGTAAATACAGAGCCCAGCTATGAACTCAGGCAGTCTGGTTCCAGAACCTGCACTCTTTAAGCACTATTCTCCTTTTCAGAATATACAGTTAAAATATTGAAGTTTTTTTATTTTTTCTTTTTATGACTGTTTCCTTATCTCTTTGTAATTTTCTTCTCCTATCTTCTCCTTTCCTTCTCAATCCTAGGGCAGCATGATTATGTCATAGCCAGGAAATTTCATCTGTGGGACAGATTATTATTGTTAATATTATATTTACATAAATAGGATCATACTCTATGTACTGATCTGCAATTTACTTTTTTTTTCCATTTGACCGCATGCCAATATGCCATGTAGATCTTTCCAGATAAGTTATTTCTTTTTAGAGGAGTCAATATATTCCAGAATCTGAATGTTACCATAATAATCCCTTATTAATGAAAATTTAGGTTACTTCCAGGGATTACCCCCTTCCTCTATGAATGATACTGCAATAAATATGTTTGGGCATATGTGAGAATATTTTGTTTTTCTCTTTATGGCTGCACCTGTAGCATATGGAATTTCCCAGGCCAAGGGTCTAATTGGAGCTAGAGCTGGGGCCTATGCCACAGCCACAGCAGCACTGGATCTAAGCTGCATCTGCAACCTACCCTGTAGCTTGCTGCAAGGCCAGGGTTTGAACCCACATCCATGTAGAGAAAATGTCAAGCCTTTAACCTACTGAGCCACAACAGAAACTCCTTATTTCTATATGGTAGCATCCTAAAAAAATTCCTACATCAAAAGGTATAAAGAAATTTCAATTTTTATACTGCCAATTCTCCCTAGGCCTGTGCTATACATCCCCAATAATGGTGCATGAGAGTGTGCAGGTGTCTATTCTCTCATCAACTTGCCAACACCATTAAAAAAATTAATGAATTACTTCACTGAAGTATAATCGATTTATAGTATTATAACTAATTTTTATCATTTCCTTTCTTTTGCTAACTTTGGATTTATTTTGTTTCTTTACTTTCTACTTCCTCAAGGTTATTGATTTGATATATTTTTTATTTTTTAATATATGTTTTTTTAACTATAAATTTCTGCTTGAACACTGCTTTGCTGCATCTCATATGTTTTCATAGGTTGTATTTTCAAATTTTCCTTGTGATGTATTCTTTGACCTACTGATTGTTTGATAGTGTTAGTCCATTTCCACGTATTTTAATTTTATAATTTTACTTGTTCTTGATTTTTAGTTTCATTCCATTGACATCACAGAAGATATTTTGTGTGATTTTACTTTTTTAAAATTAACTGAGACTTTTGGCCAAATTTATAGTGTATCAAGGAGAATGCTCCATGTGCACTTGAGAAAAAATATGTATTCTGCTATTGTTGCTATTTTATTCTGTCAGTTTTAGTTGGTTTATAGTGTTTTGCAAGTTCTCTATTTCCTTATTGATCTCCTGTTTATGGGTTGTTGTTCTATTCATTACTGACAGTGGAGTATTGAAGTATGAAACTGTTCTCCCTTCTCTTCTGTAAGTTTTTGCTCCATGTATTTTGTGACTGTCTTGTTGGTTGTGTAAAAATTTATAATTGTTATGGCTTCTTTGTGAATTGACCCTTTAATCAACATATAATGTCCTTTGTACCTTCAAACATATTTTGACTTAAAGTTTATTTTGTCTGATATTTGTATAATTACTCCAGCTCTCTTTTAGCTAATATTTGTGTGGAGTATTCTTTCCATAATTTCACTTTCAACTTACCAGTTTCTTTTTACTAAAGCGAGTCTCTTATAGACAGTATATAGTTTGACAATACTTTTTCATCCATTCTGCCAATCTATGCCTTTTGATTAGAGAGCTTATTCTATTTATATTTATTTATTTTTTGTCTTTTTTAAAAATCTTTTCTAGGGCCACCCCATGGCATATGGAGGTTCCCAGGCTAGGAGTCGAACCAAAGCTGTAGCAACCAGCCTACACCAGAGCCACAGTAATGCTGGATCAGTGTCTGTGACCTACACTACAGCTTAGGGCAATGACGGATCCTTAACCCACCGAGCGAGGCCAGGGATCGAACTCGCAACCTCATGGTTCCTAGTCGGATTCGTTAACTACTAGCCATGACGGGAACTCCATATATTCATATTTAAAGTTATTACCAATAAGGAATAATTTGCTTTAGCCATTTTTCTATATTTTTCTATATGTCATAACTTTTCCTTCCTCATTGCCTCCGTTACTGCATTCTTTTGCATTTAATTATTTTTTTTTCTGTTGTTCACCATTTTTATTCTATTCTCATTTTCTTTTTTGCATATTTCTGAGGGTTTTTTTTTTTTTTTTTTTAGTGGGTATCCAGGGATTACAAGTAACATATTGAATTCATAACATTTTAGCTTGAATTAAAACTAACATCTTCAATAGCATGTAAAACTCTACTCCTATACTCCTAGAGACCTCTGTACTTTCCCCTTTATGGTGTTATTGTCATAACTTACATCTTCATACAATGTATATCCATTATCTTTGACTTACAATTATTGTTTTATGAATGTTTTTCAAATTCTGTGGTAAAAAAGAAAAGTTACAGATCAATGATAAAATAATACTGAATTTTATATTTACCTGTTGAATGATCTTTACCAGTGTTCTTTACTTCTTTGTGTGGCTATCTAGTATCCTCCCCTTCATCCTGAAGGACTGTCATTTGTTTTTCTTGTAGGATCTACAGCCATCGCCCTGAATGTACCTGGTCTCATCTGTATTTCTTGTAGGGAAGTCTACTGGTGACAAATTCTTCTGATTTTGTTTGTTTGAGAGTTTCTTAATTTCTCCTTCAATTTTGATGAATAATTTTGGCATATATTGAATACTTATTTGACTATTTTGTTTTCTTTTCATACTTTAAATATACCTTCTGGCCTCCATGGTTTTTGATGAGAATTCAGCTGCTAGTTTCTGGGGAAAATTCAATGCAGAATAACCCCCCACATACACAAAATTTCCATGATTGGACAGCTATCCATGGATGAAAACAGCTCTTGGAAACCTCTAGAGTCCACCTAGGAATTTTAGCAACATAGTGGAACAAAAAACTGAGATTACCACATAAGCAGAGAAAGAAGACAACTTCATTCCACCTGCATCATCCCATATCACGAACCAGTATTATTCATCACCAAGAAGGAACTTCCACCTAGAGAGAGTTGAAGAAAGTTCCCACTTTGGTTTCACCCCCACATAGAACATCAAAGCTGAGATGTATACAGCCAGCTAGGAAAAAGGAGGAAAAACAAAGGCTATTAGTAGCAGATATGCAGCAGAAAGTATCACAGTTCACAGAGACTTCCTTTGCAGACAAACTCAGCAAACTCTATCACTGAAGAAGCCAACAGACAGCACAGTTGCTGTGGATTGGCTGTAGATTTCACCAGCTTTTTACTCCACAGGTATTTGTATTTGTTGATGCCAGCCATTTGAGTCCTCTTCTGTCCCCTTCCTCCTCCCACTCCTTCCAGTGCCAAGGAACCATACCAAAAGCCATCCAGCACCCTGAAGTTATACAAGTATAATTGCCGGCTTCCTGGGTCCCTCCTTTCTATTGCCAGAGCCCAGGAGTCACACTCATAGCCAGTTTGAGCCCCTGAATCTATGAGTTCAAAATGTCAGCCTAGGCACCCTGAATGACTTCCACCACCCCAAGTGTTTGTGCTTGGGGCTAGTGCCTTCAGCTGTGCATCTACATGCAACAAGCCTGACACCTCAACTGCAGGATTCATACCCCGAAGAAGAGTGTACTGCTACAGTGGGCACGACAAAAGCCAGTGTTCCTGGAGCAGCCTTCTGAGCCCAGATCAGACCTGTCTTCTGCCACTGGCCAGCACTACCACATCCACCCATAGCTAGCCCCTCCAGCTGTGCACCTGCATGCTCCCAGCCTGGCTCCTCATCAGCCATCAGCTTCCACTGTAGCACACATGCCCAGAGTGAGGGAGTGCATGGAGAGTTGGAGCCACAGATGACCACAATGACCATCAGAGCCCCTGCAGCTCTTTGTGGGCCTGGATTAGGCCCTGGATTCAGTCACTGGCTGGAAACACCACACCCATCCCTCCAGCTGTGCCCCTGCATTCCCCTTCCCCAACTCCCACTGTCAGCCTCCACTGAAGCACACATGAGTAAGAGTAAAGTATTCAGGAATGGGCATCTGCAGCTAGTGTCTGCAGCTGAGTGTGTGAACACCACTGACTCTGATCAACATTGCTGCTTGCCATTGACCCTAGCTGCTGCTAGATCTGGAGGTGCCACTAAGGACCCCAACAGTCCTTATATATACTGTGTACCCCCATTGTTCTCACCAAGGACCATATAGTTGTCAGTGCCATAGGCTCTAGTGACCTAAGCTGAAGAGGCATGCTTCCCAGACCCAGTTCCACCCCCCGCCCCGGAGTGGTCCACTTGGTGCCCTGGACCACTAGACCCAGGGTCACAACATGATACAGCATGCCTCTATCCACAGGTGAAATTCTTTCCTTACTAAAGTCAATCCATAATTTCTAAAGAGGTGACTTCTTCTTAAAATGTGCAGACATCAACTCAAGGCTACAGGGACCATGAAAAATCAGAACATATCTCTACTGATATAATACAGTAAACCACCAGTAACTGTCCCCAGAGAAATAGGGTTCAAGGAAGTGCTTGACAAATAATTCAAAATAATTATTCTACAGATACCCAGGGAGATAGAAGAGAACACAGATAAGCAATTTAATGACATCAGGGAAACACTATAAGAACAAATTTAGAGAAGTTCAACAAAGAGATAGAAAACATAAAGAACAACCAAACAGATTTTTGGGGCTAAATACAATTGCTGAATGGAAGAATTCAATAGAGAACTTCAACAGAATACTTGAACAAACAAAAGAGTTAGCTAGAAGGCAGATCAATTGAAATTATTCAATCAGAGGAGCAAAAATAGAAATGAATGAAGAATGCCTATGAGAATTATGAAACATCATCAAAAGAGAGAAGGAGAAGAAATGGAGAAAGGGGTAGAAAGCTTATTTAAAGAAATAATGGCAGGTGTTCCCCTGTGGTGAAGCAGGTTAAAGATCAAGAGTTTTCACTGCAGTGGCCTGGGTCACTGCTGTGGCACGGGTTTGATCCATGGCCCAGGAACTTCCACATGCCACATGCACAGGAAAAAAAAAGGAAAGAAAAGAAACAGTGGCTGAGAACTTCAAAAACCTGGGAAGGGATATATATATCCTGGTTCATTAAGCTAATTGGTTACCTCAAAATTTTAATCCAAATCAACATTCTCCAAATGCATAATAAAAAATTGTTTAAATCCAAAGGCAAAAAGAGAATTTTACCAGCAACAAGAGAAAAAAAATTTTCCAACAAGGAAACACCCATAATGCTATCAGTGGATTTCTCAGCAGTGAGCTTGCACATTAGGAGAAAGTGGGATGACATATTCAAGGCACTAAAAGAAACTGTCAGCCACAAATACTTTAGCCAGCAAAGTTGTTTTTCAGAAATGAGGGAGATTGATAAGAGTTTTCCAGACAAAAGCTGAGGGAGTTCATCACCACTAAATCTTCCTTACGAGAAATGCTGAAATGAGTTCTTCAAGCTTAAACAAAATAATGCTAATTACTAACATGAAAACATAAGAAAATAGGCAACGCATTGGTAAAGTGAGCATAGAGTCAGATTCAAAACAGCCTGATACTGTAATATGATGTGTTAACTCTAGCATAAATATTAAAAAAGTACAGAAAATAGCTATAGCTTCAAGAATTTGTTAATGAATAAACAAAAATATTTGAATATCATAAAAGGAAAGGGGAGTAAAGTATATAGTCTTTTTATGCAATCAAAGTTAAATTATTACTATAAAATATACTGTTATATATAAGAAGATTTATATAAGCCTCATTGTTAACTGCAAAGCAAAAATGTACTGCAGGTAAAAAAAGATAGGAGAATCAAATTATACAACTTTGGAAAATTATAAATCCACAAAGGTAAGCAGCAAGAAAGGAAGAAAAGAATAATCAAACTGTAAAATGGTCTGAAAACAATAAGATGGCATTAGTAAGTCTTTACCTATCAATAATTACTCTTAATGTAAATGGATTGAATTATCCAATCAAATGACAAAGTATGGCAGAATGGATAACAAAGTAATAAACAACTATATGCTGCCTATGGAGACATATTTCAGTTTTAAAGACACATAAGCTCAAAGTAAAGGGATGAAAAAAGATATTCCACACAGGTGGAAAACAAAAGAAAGGAGGGGTAGCTATACTTTATCAAACAAAATAGTCTTTAAGCAAAAAATAACAAGAGACAAAGATGGTTATTCTATAATGATAAAGTAGTCAATTAATCAAGAAGATATAACAATCTTAAATATATATATGCACATACATATATTAAGAAAATACTAACAATTTGTTAATGAATAAACAAAAAGATTTGAATATCATAAAAGAGAAGTAGACAACAATACAATAATAGTAGGAGACTACTAATATTGTATTAGTAGTACAATAATAATAATAGTAATTAGTACAATACTAATTAGTACAATTAGTACAATACCATACTTTCAACAATAGATAGGTCATTCAGACAGAAAATGAATAAGGAAACAATGGTTTCAAAACAAAGTATAAAATAAATGGTACTAACAGACATGTACAAAATATTCCATCCAACAGCAGCAGAATATTCTTCTTAAGCATACACAGAACATTCTACAGGAGAAATTATATAATAGGCCACAAAACAGATCTTGGAAAATAAAAAACATTAAAATTGTCGCTAATATGTCTTCTATCCACAATGGTATGAAATAAGAAAATGGCAGAGTAGTAAGACGTGAAGATCACCTCCCCAAAATACATCTATGTGTGGAATTATTCACAAGGAAAATTTACTGAATGCTGGTAAAAGACCTCAAGATTATAATAGGGCAAGAAAATCCCTACATAACTGGGTAAGACAAAATAGAAAGAAAAAATAAAGTGAGAAAGGAAGCAGAATAGGACCTGTGCCTCTAGGAGGGATCTAGGAAAGAAGAAAAGTTCCGACACTTGGGAAGTCCCTCTACCAGTGTGGAGATAGCTGAGACAGAGGAGGAACTTCACAGTCTCAGAGGACAACATAGCAATTGGTTTGTAGCAGTTAAAATGGAAACAGTCCTACAACAGTCAGTGCTAAAGCCCTGCACTCTGCAGCTTGATATGACTATCCAATGGTCTGGGCAGGGGCTGAGAACTAAAATTTAGGCTTTGGAGAATTGGGGCTGGCTGGTGGGGAAAAAAAAAAAACAAAAAACAAAACAAAACAAAAAACCAAAAAAAACAGGTGTCAGTGCAGAAGCAGCCTGGAGAGACTAGAGCCTAGGGTGACCACATTTGAGAATGAGGAAACCCCGACTGGTTTAGAGGCCAAATGCCATTGTTTGGGGCTTCAGGGAGGAAGGAACAGGGCCCACCACTACAACTTTGTTCTTTTTGTGTACTCTTAGGCTTCAGGACACTGCCTATACCAACTCCAGGAGATGTAGCACAGGTAGCTGCTGCCTAGGAATGCGAGGGGTCACAAGAAGAGCCTCCACATTTGCAGCAATAGAGAGTGGTCACAGGAGCTGGCTAGCAAAGGAAGGTGGATGTCAGGAGCAGCCACCCCCCTCACCAGCTTCAGAAAATGGTCACATGAACTGCCTGAAAATGGGAGGGATAGTGGCAGTAGTGCCACCCCCTCGTTCCTGGGCAGCCCTGTGAACCACTGCCTAGCATCATGGACACCATCCCTAGCATCCAACCAGACCCAAGAGAAGTAGTGAGCTACTGCTGCTCCCATCAGGTGCTCTGAGTGCATGTGAGCCACTACAGCCCCTGAGAACTCCAGGACTGGGCACCAGCCACCACATTGACAGATCTGTTGTCAAGGGGACCACAAACACAGAAATTTATACAATATGAGATGACAAAGAAATATGTTTCAGACAAAGGAACAAGATAAAAATTCACAAAAACAACTAAAAACAAGTAAATGAAAAAGAGCTTGTGGTCCTCATGTGGTCTTGATACAGCATTCTCTATATCATCAAAACTGTTTTAAATTGCTGGTCTCAATTTCAAATGCATTTTCAGTATCCTGCTTTTGAACTTTCCTCTTCTCATGATTGCTGTTTTTTTTTTATTTTATTTTCCCACTGTACAGCAAGAGGATCAAGTTATCCTTACATGTATACATGTATACATTACAATTACATTTTTTCGCCACCCTTTCTTCTGTTGCAACATGAGTATCTAGACAAAGTTCTCAATGCTACTCAGCAGTATCTCCTTGCAAATCTATTCTAAGTTGTGTCTGATAAGCCCAAGCTCCCGATCCCTCCCACTCCCTCCCTCTCCAATCAGGCAGCCACAAGTCTTTTCTCCAAGTCCATGATTTTCTTTTCTGAGGAGATGTTCATTTGTGCTGTATATCAGATTCCAGTTATAAGTGATATCATATGGTATTTGTCTTTGTCTTTCTAGCTCATTTCACTCAGGATGAGATTCTCTAGTTCCATCCATGTTGCTGCAAATGGCATTATGGCATTCTTTTTTATGGCTGAGTAGTATTCCATTGTGTATATATACCACCTCTTCCGAATCCAATCATCTGTTGATGGACATTTGGGTTGTTTCCATGTCCTGGCTATTGTGAATAGTGCTACGATGAACATGCGGGTGCATGTGCCTCCTTTAAGTAGAGTTTTCTCTGGACAGATGCCCAAGAGTGGGATTGTGGGGTCATATGGAAGTTCTATGTATAGATTTCTAAGGTATCTCCAAACTGTTCTCCATAGTGGCTGTACCAGTTTACATTCCCACCAGCAGTGCAGGAGGGTTCCCTTTTCTCCACAGCCCCTCCAGCACTTGTTATTTGTGGATTTATGAATGATGGCCATTCTGACTGGTGTGAGGTGATATCTCATGGTAGTTTTGATTTGCATTTCTCTTATACTCAGTGATATTGAGCATTTTTTAATGTGTTTGCTGGCCATCTGTATATCTTCCTTGGAGAAATGTCTATTCATGTCTTTTGTCCATTTTTCCATTGCGTTGTTGGCTTTTTTTGCTCTTGGGTTGTATAAGTTGTTTATATGTTCTAGAGATTAAGCCCTTGTCGGTTGCATCATTTGAAACTATTTTCTCCCATTCTGAAAGTTGTCTTTTTGTTTTCTTTTGAGTTTCCTTTGCTGTGCAAAAGCTTTTCAGTTTGATGAGGTCCCATGGGTTCATTTTTGCTCTAATTTCTATTGCTTTGGGAGACTGACCTGAGAAAATATTCATGATGTTGATGTCAGAGAGTGTTTTGCCTATGTTTTCCTCTAGGAGTTTGATGGTATCCTGTCGTATATTTAGGTCTTTCAGCCATTTGGAGTTTCTTTTTGTGCATGGTGTGAGAGTGTGTTCTAGTTTCATTGCTTTGCATGCAGCTGTCCAGGTTTCCCAGCAATGCTTGCTGAATAGACTTTCCTTTTCCCATTTTATGTTCTTGCCTCCCTTGTCAAAGCTTAATTGACCATAGGTGTCAGGGTTTATTTCTGGGTTCTCTCTTCTGTTCCATTGGTCTGTCTGTCTGTTTTGATACCAGTACCACACTGTTTTGATGACTGTGGCTTTGTAGTATTTCTTGAAGTCTGGGAGAGTGATGCCTCCTGCTTGGTTTTTGTTTCTCAGGATTGCTTTGGCAATTCTGGGTCTTTTGTGGTTCCATATAAATATTTGGATAGTTTTTTCTAGTTCTGTGAAAAATGTCATGGGTGATTTGATAGGGATTGCATTGAATCTGTAGATTGCTTTGGGTAGTATGGCCATTTTTACAGTATTGATGTTCCCAATCCAGGAACATGGAATATCTTTCCATTTCTTTACATCTTCTTTGATTTCTTTGATGAAAGTTTTATAGTTCTCGGCATATAGGTCCTTTACCTCCTTGGTCAGGTGTATTTCGAGGTATGTGATTTTGTGAGGTACAATTTTCAAAGGTATCGTATTTTTGTATTCCTTTTCTAATATTTCATTGCTGGTATACAGAAATGCGACTGACTTCTGAATGTTAATCTTATATCCTGCTACTTTGCTGAAGTTATTAATCAGTTCAAGGAGTTTTGGGGTTGAGTCCTTAGGGTTTTCTATGTATAGTATCATGTCATCTGCATACAGTGACAGTTTGATCTCTTCTCTTCCTATATGGATGCCTTTGATTTCTTTTGTTTGTCTAATTGCTGTGGCTAGGACTTCCAAAACGATGTTGAAGAGCAGTGGTGAGAGTGGGCATCCCTGTCTTGTTCCAGATTTGAGTGAGAAGGCTTTCAGTTTTTCCCCATTGAGGATTATATTTGCTGTGGGTTTATCATAAATGGCTTTGATTATATTCAGGAATGTTCCCTCTATACCCACTTTGGAGAGGGTCTTGATCATGAATGGATGTTGGATTTTGTCAAATGCTTTTTCTGCGTCTATTGAGATGATCATGTGGGTTTTGCCTTTTATTTTGTTAATGTGGTGTATGATGTTGATTGATTTGCGTATGTTGAACCATCCTTGTGAACCTGGGATGAACCCTACCTGGTCATAGTGTATAATTCTTTTGATATGTTGTTGGATTCGGTTGGCTAAGATTTTGTTGAGAATTTTTGCATCTATACTCATCAAAGATATTGGGCGATGGTTTTCTTTTTTGGTGGTATCTCTGTCTGGTTTTGGAATGAGGGTGATAGTGGCCTCATAGAATGTCTTTGGGAGTATTCCTTCTTCTTCAACCTTTTGAAAGAGTTTAAGGAGGATGAGCACCAATTCCTCTTTATATGTTTGATAAAATTCGCCTGTGAAGCCATCTGGTCCTGGACCTTTATTTGTAGGGAGTGATTTTATGACCTCTTCAATTTCATTTCTAGTGATCGGTCTGTTCAGTTGGTCTGTTTCTGCTTGATTCAGTTTCAGCAGGCTGTAAGATTCTAGAAAATTGTCCATTTCTTCCAGATTGTCAAACTTGTTGCCGTAGAGTTGTTCGTAGTATTCTCTTATGGGTTTTTGTATTTCTGCTGTATCCGTTGTGATTTCTCCTTTTTCATTTCTAATTTTGGTGATTTGGGTTCTTTCTCTCCTCTTTTTAGTGAGTCTGGCCAGGGGTTTGTCAATTTTGTTCACCTTTTCAAAGAACCAGCTCTTGGTTTTACTGATTTTTTCTATTGTTTTTTGAATCTCTATTTTATCAAGTTTTGTTTGTTCTTCTTTTTCTAATTCATTTTAGGGGATGGGTTTGAATTCCCATCATGGCACAGTGGAAACGAATCTGAGTAGGAACCATGAGGTTGCGGGTTTGATCCCTGGCCTCCCTCAGTGGGTTAAGGATCCAGTGTTGCTGTGAGCTGTGGTGTAGGTCACAGACACAGCACAGATCTGGCATTGCTGTGACTGTGGCAAAGGCTGGCAGCTGTAGCTCTGATTAGATCCCTATTCTGAGAACCTCCATGTGCTATGGGTGTGGCCCTAAAAAGACAAAAGATAAAAAAAAAGAGGGAACCATTTAGGTGGTGCATTAAGTTATCAATTTGAGATTTTTCTTCTCTTTTGAAGAAGGCTTGTATCTCAATGAATTTCCTTCTAAGCACTGTTTTTGCAGCATCCTATAGATTTTGAATGGTTGTGTCATTATCATGTGTCTCAAGGTATTTTTTAATTTCCATTTTGTTTTCCTCATTCATCCACTGGTTTTTTAGTAGCAAATTTTTTAGTCTCCATGTAGTCAGTTTTTTTCTCATTTCTTTTCCTGTGGTTGATTTCTAGTTTCATGCCATTGTGGTTAGAGAAGATACTAGAAATAATTTCTTTACTCTTAAATTTGTTGAGATTAGTTTTGTGCCCCAGTATGTGGTCAATCCTTGAGAATATTCCATGTGCACTTGAAAAGAATGTATATTTTGGGTTTTTTTGTGTATAATATCCTAAAAATATCAATTAAGTCTAATTTTTCTACACTCATTTAGGATCTCTGTTGCCTTATCGATTTTCTGTCTAGAGGATCAGTCCATTGATGTGAGTGGGGTGTTAAGTTCTCCTACTATGATTGCATTCCCATCAATTTCTCCTTTTATGTCTGTTAGTATTTGTTGTCTGTATCTGCGTGCTCCTATATTAGGGGCATATATGATGATAATAACATCCTCTTCTTGAATGGATGCTTTTATCTTTAAATAGTGTCCTTCTTTGTCTTTCTTTATTGCCTTCATTTTCAAGTCTATTTTGTCTGATATAAGTATTACAATTCCTGCTTTCCTGTCTGGGTCCATTGGCATGAAATATATTTTCCCATCCCCTCATTTTTAATCTATATGTGTTCTTTGCCCTGAGGTGAGTCTTTTGTAGACAGCATCTTGTAGGCTTTTGCTTTTTTATCCAGTCTGCCATTCTGTGTCTTTTGATGGGAGCATTCAGTCCATTGACATTTATGGTAATTATTGACAAATATGTATTTATTGCCATTTTAAACCTTGTTTTCCAGTTGATTCTATGTTTCTCCTTTGTTCCTTTCTGTTTTTTTGTTGGATAATTTCCATTTATTTTATGCTTGCATCCTTTTCTTTTTAGTTTTTGTGAATGCAATGTTTGGTTTTGGTTTGTGGTTGCCCTATTTTTTAAGTATTTTAACCCCTTCCTGTATCTGCTTGCTTTAGCCTGATAGTTATATAGGCTCAAACACATTCTTAAAAAAAAAGTGTCTAGATTTTCTTACTTTCCTTCTCCATGTTCTATGATTTTGAAGTCCTTTTTTAACATCTTCGTATTTGTCCTTTTGCTGTTCTTTGTGTTTGTCGTCACTTTTACAGTAGTTTTTTGTTTTGTTTTTTCTTTTCCTTTTAGATCTGTATACTGGCTTATTTACGTGATTGCTTTCCAATTGTGATTTCCTCCATCCTATTTCTTCTTACTTCTTTTTTATTTAGAGAAGCCCTTTCAGTATTTCTTTTAGAATAGGTTTAGTGTTGCTGTACTCTTTCAGTTTATGTTCTGGAGAAATTGTTTATTTCTCCTTATATTTTAAATGATATTCTTGCTGGGTATTCTAGGCTGCAAATTTTTCCCTTTTAGAACTTTGAATATATCTTGCCATTCTCTTCTGGCCTGTAATGTTTCTCCAGAGCCTGAGTCTCAGTGACCAGCTCTTGCTGGAGTGTCTCAGGCGTGGTGTCAGGGGCAGTAGTACAGATGGACTGTGTGGCTCTCACTCTACTTTGCCCTCTTCACTCCAGCTGCTATGCTATTCTCAGCAACTTTGAGGTCCCTCCCTCTCAGCTTATCTCCCAGTAGGTTAAGTGGCTTCCCAGGGTGTGGGTTCCTTTTCTCTTTCACAGCTCCTTCTCAGGAATGCTAGTCCTGTCCTGATTTCCTTTCTCTCTCTCTTTCTCTCTTTTTTTTTTCTTTTGTCCTGCCCAGTTATTTTGAGGGTCTCCTGCCCTTTTTGGAGGTTTACGTTCTTCTACCAGCATTCGATAAATGTTCTGTGTGAATTGTTCTACAGGTAGATTTCTTTTTTTTATGTGTTTGTGGGAGAAGGTGAGTGCGACGTCTTACTCCTCCACCATCTTGATCCTTCTCTTCCTTGTTGCCTTTAATATTTTTCTTTGTATTCAATTTTTGTCAGTTTGATTAGTATGCGTTTTTCCATTTTCCTCCTTTATTTATCCTGTATGGGATTCTCTCTGCTTCTTCAACTTGAGTGAGTGTTTCCTTTTCCATATTAGGAAATTTTTTGGTTACCACTTTTTCAAATATTTTCTCTGGCCCTTTCTCTCTCTATTCTCCCTCTGGGACCACTATGATGTGACTGTTTAATGTCTCAGAGGCCTCTTCAACTGTCCTTAGTTTTTTTTTTTTTTTTTTTCATTTTAGAGCCAAATCTGTGACATATGGAATTCTCCAAGGCTAGGGGTTGAATTGGAATGGGAGCTGCTGCCACAGCCACAGCTACAGAAACACCAGACCTAAGCCATATCTGTGACCTACAGCATGGCTAATGGCAATGCTGGATCCTTAACCAACTGAGTGAGGCACAGTTTCAAACCTGCATCCTCATAGATACTGGCCAGAATCATTACCACTGAGCCACAATGGTAATTCCCTGCCCTCAATTTTTTCATTATTTTTCTGTATTATTTTCAGCAGTAGTGATTTCCACCACTGTCTTCCAACTCACTTATTCATTATTCTGCCTCAGTTATCCTTCTATTGATTTCTTCTAGTGTTTTTTTTTGAGATATTGTGTTATTCATCTTTGTTTGTTGTTCCTTAATTCTACTAGCCTTTTAAAAACATTTCTAGTAAATTCTCAACCTGTGGTTCCCTTCATTTTCCAAAATCGTGGGTCATCTTTTCTATCATCATTATGAATTCTTTTTTGCAGGTAGAGTGCAAATATCTTCATTTAGCTGTTTGTATGGATTTTTATCTCACTCCTCTGTATGAAACATATTCCTTTGTCATCTTTTCTTTGAAATCTTTTATGGTGCCAAATGTGTAGACAAGCCCATCAGGAGAAGCTGGAGACCTGCTTATATTACTGGAGCAAACAAGAGAGACAATGCTGGGAAATGCCCATAAGTTCGTTCAGCCTCATAGAAGGATCCAAATAAGCACATACTTGTAGCCTCATTAGAAGCTGATTACTATATATATAAAACCCTAAGGACTCAAGCCAAAGACTGCTTGAACTAATCAACAAATTCAGCAAAGTAGCAGGATACAAGATTAACATTCAGAAATCAGTCGCACTTCTATATACTAACAATGAAATATTAGAAAAGGAATACAAAATACAATACCTTTGAACACTGAACCTCAAAAAACCAAATACCTGGGAATACACCTGACCAAGGAGGCAAAGGACCTATATGCTGAGAACTATAAAACATTAATCAAGGAAATTAAAGAAGATGTGAAGAAATGGAAAGATACCCCGTGTTCCAGGATTGGAAAAATTAATATTGTAAAAATGGCCATACTGCCCAAAGCAAACTACAGATTCAATGCAATCCCTATCAAATTACCCATGACATTTTCCACAGAACGAGAACAAGCAATCCAAACATTTATATGGAACCACAACACACCCAGAATTGCCAAAGCAATCCTGAGGAACAAAAACCAAGCAGGAGGCAAAACTCTCACAGACTTCAGGTACTGTTACAACGCCACAGTCATCAAGACAGTGTGGCACTGGCACCAAAACAGACAGACAGACCAATGGAACAGAAGAGAGAACCCAGAAATAAACCAAGAAACCTATGGTCAATTAATCTTTGACAAAGGAGGCAAGAACATAAAATGGGAAAAAGACAGTCTATTCAGCAAGCATTGCTGGGAAACCTGGACAGCTGCATGCACATCAATGAAACTAGAACACACCCTCACACCATGCACCAAAAGAAACTCAAAATGGCTGATGGAAGACTTAAATATAAGACAGGACACCATTAAACTCCTGGAAGAGAACATAGGCAAAACACTCTCTGACATCAGCCTTACAAATGTTTCCTCAGGTCAGTCTCCCAAAGCAACAGAAATAAAAGCAAACATAAACCAGTGGGACCTAATCAAACTGACAAGATTTGCACAGCAAAGGAAACCAAAACAAAAACAAAAAGACAACTTCCAGAATGGGAGAAAACAGTTTCAAATGATGCAACTGACAAGGGCTTAATCGCTAGAATATACAAGCAACTTATACAACTCAACAGCAAAAAAGCCAACAACCCAACTGAAAGATGGGCAAAGGACCTGAAGAGACATTTCTCCAAGGGAGATGTACAGATGGCCAACCAGCACATGAAAACATGCTCACCCTCCCAGATTATTAGAGAAATGCAAATCAAAACTACCATGAGGTACCACCTCACACCAATCAGAATGGCCATCTTGAAGAAGTCCACAGATAACAAGTGCTGGAGGGGGTGTGGAGAAAAGGCAACCCTCCTGCACTGGTGGTGGCAATGTAAGCTGGTACAGCCACTATGGAGAACAGTATGGAGGCACCTTAAAAATCTATACATAGAACTACCATCTGACCCAGCAATCCCACTCTTGGGTGACAAGGCCTGCTCATCAACCCATGTCCCGAAGTCAGTGGTGCCACAGAAATAAGTAGAAGGAGACACAGAAATAGAGTGGGGATCAGGGGACTACCGCCTTCGAGAGGCAATAGCAACCCTCTGAGTCAACTCAAGGTTTTTATTTACTATTTTCTACTTCCTTGTATGTGCACGGGATACATTGATATTTCACTTCAAACAGATTGGAAGCAAGATATGCTAGGACAGTCATTCCTAAGCATGGAAAGTAATCATAAATGTTTTAGCCCTCCCAGGCCATAATTTGTTGTTTGCTTCAAGCCATCTATGGCATCTTCCAAAAATCCCCCAAGCCTCCAGTCCTGAGAATGTCAGAGCTGATGATTTTCCATTAGCAACATCAATGCTTCGGCAATCTTGTTTTCAAGATGCCATTCTTTGATGTTGTTCTCATTCGTTTCGCCTCAAGGGTCATGAGAGAGTCACAAGACTTTGCATAGACTGACCTCTACAGCCACTCTATGGCGCCAGTCTTTTCTTTCCATTCTTTGTCATGTCGCATATTCATGCCTCCAACACTTGGGCATATATCTGGACAACACTTTCCTTGAAAAATACACATGAACCTGCATGTTCATTGCAGTGCTATTCACAAGAGCCAAGACATGGAAACAACCTAAAAATGTCCATTGACAGATGATTGGATTGGGAAGACTCGGTTTATATACACAATGGAATAGTTCTCAGCCATAAAAAAGAACAAAAGAATGCCATTTGCGGCAACATGGATGGAATTAGAGACTCTCATAATGAATGAAGTAAGTCAGAAAGATAAAGACAAAAACCACATGATATTGCTTATATCTGGAATCTAATATACAGCACAAATGAAACTTTCTACAGAAAAAAAAAATCATTGACTTGGAGAACGGACTTGTGGTTGCCAAGGGGAAGGGGGAGGGAGCGGGACAGATTGGGAACTTGGGGTTAATAGATGCAGACTATTGCCTTTGGATTGGATAAGCAATGAGATCCTGCTATGTAGTGCTGGGAACTATATCTAGTCACTTATGATGGAGCATGATAATGTGAGAAAAAGGAATCTATACACGAATGTGTAACTGGGTTACCATGCTGTACAGTAGAAAATTGACAGAGTACTGTAAACCATCTATAATGATAAAAATAAAAATCATTATAACAAAAATAAAAAATAACATATTTATATATCTCTATCTCTATCTATTCAGCTCATAGGACTCAAAATAAAAAACAAATGACTGAAAAAGGGCAGCAAACTTCAATAGACATTTTTTCAAGAATATATGCAAATGGAAAACAGACACATGAAAGATGCTGAACCTTAATAATTCTCAGAGTAATGCAAATCAACAACACATTGCAATATCACCCCATACCTATCAGAATGCCTATAATCTAAAAATCGACAAATAACAATGTCCGTGAGGATATGGAGAAAAAGGAATCCTAGTATTTCTGTGTTGGGAATGTAAATTGGTAACTTCACTATTGAATACAGTATGGAAGTTCCTCAAAAAATTATATAGAGCTACCATATGATCTAGCATTTCCACTTCTGGGTATATATATCCTGAAAAAAAAGAAAACACTAATTTGAAAATATATATATACATGCACCCCAGTAATCACAGCCATAGTATTTACAATAGCTAAGACACAAAGCAACCCAGGTAAGCAAGTTCATCAACAGATGATTGTATTAAGATGTGGTAGATGACTGTAATGGAATATTATTCCACCATAAAAAGAAAGAAATACTGTCATTTCTGCAGTGTGGATGGACCTAGATAATATTATGCATTTTAAGTCACATAGAAGAAGACATATACTATATACATGTGTATATATACACACACACACACATATATATATATATATACACACACACACACATACATACATACTGGAATCTAATACAGTAATATAAATGATTGCATATGTGAAACAGAAACAGATTTAGAGATATAAAGCACTAGCTAATGGTTACCAATTAGGAGAGGGAAGGAAAGAGGGAAAAGATACAGTATGGGATTAGTAGATACAAATTACTATTTATAAAATAAATGAGCTGTATAGATCTATTGTACAACACAGGGAAATATGGCCGTTATTTTGTGATAATTTTTGTTTTGTTTTTTGCTTTTTAGGGCCACACCGGTGGCATATGGAAGTTCCCAGGCTAGGTGTTGAATGGAGCTACAGCTGCTGGTCTACACCACAGCCACAACAATGCGGGATCCAAGCTGCATCTGTGACCTACACCACAGCTCTCGGCAATGCTGGATCCCTGACCCACTGAGCAAGGCCAGGGATCACCCTCATCCTCATACATACTAGTTGGATTCATTTCTGCTGTGCCACAGTGGGAACTCCTTGTTTGTGATAACTTCAAATGGAGCATAATCTATAAAAATCTTGAATCACTACATTGCACACCTGAAACTAATTTAAATGTTATAAATCAACTATCCTCTGTTTAAAAACTATTCTATGAAGCTTAATATAAAATCATCAAAAATGGCAATTTTCCCTAAATAAAATTGTAATTTATATACAATACCAGTTAGCATCCCAACAGAACTACTTTGGTTCACATGATCACAATGTTCGTCTGAAAGATAAAGAGTGTTCGAAAAGCCAGGAGAACTGAACGTAATGAGAGGCAGTATTAGTGCTGCAAGTATAATCAAACTACAGCCATTAAAATAGGTTGGTAGTGATACTAGTATAGATAAAAAGCTCAGTGGAAGAAAATTAAAAGGAGCGAATTACAGAATGAAAGGGAATGTAGGTGATAATGAAAGCCATTTCAAATCTGTAGGAGAACTGGAGCTTCAGGAATTTATGTTGTCCAGGTCAATCAAAGGTTTGAATTACAGTAATGCAACCAATAAATAAATAAATAAATAAATAAATAAAGTAATTGTGCCTATTCTTTTGGAGTGAGCAAGGTCGCTGCAAGCATGACAAAAATCTCAATAAGCGGTGAAGGAAATGACTGAATAAAGCATGTATAAAATAAGCATTAAAATCCTTAATATTTATTTCAATCAAGGCGGATTTTTCTAAGGCACATCCTTCTCTAAGAATAACCCAGGGCTGATCATCCCCAGAGTTACTGGACACAAAGGAAAGGCTGGCAGGAAAATCAAAAGTTCTTTGAAAACCATTTCTGTCCTGAGGTTGCACCTCAAACTCTCTGCAGCAGTGGGAACACCACAGGCTGCGCTGCGCAAGCATGGCTGCGCATGCCCTTTGTTGCGTAAGCGGGTCTGTTAAGACGCATGCGCCTTGCCGTCTATCTTGTGTGCCGGTAGCGGTGGTCCTGTTCCTGCTGTCTTCAATTCCTTCTTGCTGACTGAAACTTAGCCAGTAGATCTCCATAGCACTATTCCCGGGACTTAAGTGTGAGTGAGCGTGAGGGGGAGCCAGCGGGTTTGGAGGAGCTCATGCGGTGCTATCTGTGGCCTCCAAGGAGGAATGTCTTCGAGGTCGTCGTTTTTTTCCTCACAGGTGTCGGGCAGCCTCCATGGCTCTCCTCGTGGTGGTGGGAAAGGGAGGAGGGTGGGCGGTGGAGGGCAGGGGGTCAGGCAAAGGTGGGGAGAGTCTTGGGGGCATTACTTGAGATATCTGGGCCCTGGAGGCCCTGGATCTGCTGACAGGGATCCGGCAGGGGGCAAGGCAGGGGGCAAAGGAAAGGCCTAGAAACGGAGAACGCTGTGGGGTTGTGGCTGTGTTACGAGATCTGTGGTCTCCCGAGCTGGGTGCCAAGGGGCAAGTGGCAAGTTGTTCTTTGAGAAAACAGATATATACATTACGTAATGGAATGAACCTGCCTATGTTTCCCCACAAAACTTTATTTGGGGGGGCCTGGGGATGTGTCTAGTAAATGGGAGTATGGCAAAACCAATATTGACTTAAGTTCTAATTCTCTAGTGTCCTCATGATGAGTCTGCTTGTGAAATGAAATATTAGAAAAGTCCCCATCCTTTTAACATGTGCCTTAATGTGATTTCTATGCTTGTTTGTTGTTCACGTAAACAGGCTTATTTGGGTAAACAGGCTTATTTGGTATTTTTAGAAAGCACTTGTAATGACCCTGGAATTGACTTTGAAAATATTTTCAAAAAATTTTTGAAAAGAACAAATAATCATTTTACCATGGTGTTCATATTATAGCTATCCTCTAACATGCAGTTTTAAAATCACAATAATCTGTTTTCAGTGGAGAATATGAGTGGGCATGTAAGAACAGAATCCAAATCTGCAGGAAGAAGAGATGATGGAGAGTCCTTCCAGCCAGTTGGACGTCTGGTTGTGAGTGCTTTAACATTTGATGTTTTCTATTATCAGAATCTATTTTTCAATGTTGTTGAACTTGTGTAGGTACACTTATATGGTTTTCCATGATGATGGAATCTCACTGACCCAGGAGGATTACGTTCTGCCACTGCCTGGATGGGTGTGCTCTTTCGTTCCCTATATTTTGCCTTGTGACTTCCTTCTCATGCTTATTGATAATAGATTACGCACATCCATTCCAGTGTAGATTAAAATAGCTTCCAAAGTCATTACTGTTAACATTTTACTTGGAGTAGATGTCTGTGGGAAGAGCAGTGATTTTCTTTAGAAAAAAATGTGTGTATGTGTGTGTATATATAAATTACTGTTGGAAAATGTATTTGTAGTTATGATTAGGTATATGTATTTAATATATATGTTTTTATTTATATGTAAAATCACACCCCTAGGCTCAACAGCCCAGTGATAAACAACCTCAACTAGAAAAACCACCAACCGAGAGTCAGGATATTATACCTGCTCAGGACATTGGAGATGAAGAAGCACCTGTAGCTCAAGGTAAAGAGTAAGAGTCCTTGTGGATCTGTGGGTGGTGGTGGAGGTGTATTTGTGTACCATGCATCATGACATACCAGTGACAAGAGGAAAGAAACATTAGAAAAATATGCATTTCTTACTCCTGCTCTGGAGAAAGAGTGGCACACAGCAAGTAAAAACTTTCCTGAATTTTGAAAGTGGCTTTTTCTTTATTGGGCTTTTATATGTTAACTTTTGAGTGCTTTCCGGATCTCTGATATAGTTTTTTTCAACCAGTTACTGGTTGGTTTTTGCTGTTTCTATGGGAGAATGAGAGTGTGAGGCTACCTAGTCTGCCATTTTGCTGAATATCTTCCTTTATTTTTTAAGACTTTTTTCAACACAACATTTATTAGTGCCTATTCATGCCATGTATGCCATTTTGTGTATACAAAATGTTAATGAGAGACCTAATTTCTGTCTGAAGCTTATAATCTAGAGCGACTCTAAAAAACCACTGACTTAATATGATAAGTATAATAACAGCAGAGTTCCTGTCATGGCTCAGTGGTTAACAAACCTGACTAGCATCCATGAAGACATAGGTTTGATTCCTGGCCTCGCTCAGTGGGTTAAGGATCCGGTGTTGCCATGAGCTGTGGTGTAGGTGGCAGATGCAGCCTACAACGCAGACAAACGCAGATCCTGTGTTGCTGTGGCTCTGGCATAGGCTGGCGGCTGCAGCTCTGATTGGACCTCTAGCCTGGGAACCTCCATATGCTGCCAGTGCAGCTTAAAAAGTCAAAAAGACCAAAAACAAAAAAGTATAACAACAGCTAAGTACAAATAGGACAATTAAGTTTTATGGGGGGGGGTAGCCTGGGGTGAGGAAATGATAATATTCGAATAACCTGTCTTGTTGTTGTTGTTTTTGTTTTTTGGGTTTTTTTTGGCCACAGATTCCTGAAACTAAGCCTCTTGGAATTCTTATGCCACATGAGCATACAGGCTTTTATCTCGTAATGCTTGGGGAATGGCTATTATTTCCTTATTCATATTTCATGGCTTTACTTCTTAAAATTAAAAAAAACCTTTTTTTTAATTTTTAAGGGCTTGTTATGAAAGCTGAACAGGAACTGTCTCTGCTGAAGATTGTGGATGAGCCTGGGGATGGTCCTGATATCAAGGAGGAGAGTCTCCCAAGTCTAGAGCCCATTAAAATGCCAGAAGCAGGTTTGTTATCCATTAAGATGCAAATTATGGGGCTTCTGTTTTCCACAATGTTATATTCTTTGTAATATAGAGGTAGCATTACTGCTACTTTAATAACAGACTTCGTGTACAAAGGTTATGGGAAAGGCAGTTCAGATCACAAATGACTCATATTAAGCTATCAATGATGGAAACAAATTGAGTCAAATCAATATTGAATTACAAGATGCAAAAGTATTTTCTTTTGAGTATAAGGTATGTATTCAACAACTAATAATTTGCAGATATTTTTATAAAGGCCTGCTTTTAATAAATATATAACACATTATAATAAATATTAGTTTATATTTTGACACCACTTATGGTAATGGGCTAAAACTAGTGCAGACATGTAATTTATTATACAAACTGAAATGTTTTGAGTGTGTAAAGAGGCAAGAGTATGGGTAAAAAAGGGAACAATTGTTTACCCTACTTAAAAAAAGCTACATAAAGACTAAACTATCCCACCAAAAAATTTTTGCATTTTTCCACAATAGAGGTAACAAATGCAGTAATGGCTTTTCTGTTTACTTCACCTAGGTAGTTCCAAGCACATCCTATATTCAAAATATCATTTCACATCAAAACATTGAAAACATATTTTTCCTGAGGTTTTTTTTGTTCGGTTGGATTATTACTAAAAGTATGTTTTTTTCTCTTTCTACCTATACTTACCTTTAAATAGTTTGATTAAATTTTCACTGAACTGGAACAATCTCTTTGTTCTCTTATTCCAGTAAAAAAAAAAAAAAAGTGATGTGGTTAGAAGTGCTATTTATATGCCTAAAAGTTTACCTTCAATATCTATTCAGAGGTTAACTGGTTGTAAGCCAAAGGGTCACCTGTAGGGTTTTGACTTTAATCCACTAAAACTGTAGTGTCCTTGTATAACTATAGTCATCTAAATAAAAGTTCTGCCAAGTAATTTGCCTTAATTTTGTTTTATTATAGGTGAAGGACAACCACAGATTTAAATAAAGACAGGCATGCTATCCTTATGTTGGGAATTTGACTGTTAAACATTGCTCAATAAAGTTTTACAACTTTTCTTCAAAGAATTCTTGTATAGTTTTATTAAATTTATTCCTATGTATTTGATGCTCTTGCAAATTGAATCTTTTTTGCAAGTTTATATTCTAAGTGTTTGAGCCTGTATTTAGAGGAAAAAAAATGTACGTTGATTCATTTTTCTAGCTAAAATATGCTTACTATTTCCAAAGGTTTACCTCTTGACACTTTTGGATTTTTAAAGTACACAGTCATATCATCTTTGGATAATGTTTTGGTTTTGCCATTTTCAGCATTATACCTTTTATTTACTTTTCTCAATTTTGGTATTGGACAGGACCACCCAGAACTAATTAGTAGTAGATATCATTGTCTTTTTCTTGATCAGAAATGGAAAATTTTCCCCTTTCAACATAATGTTTACTATACTTTTTCATAGGTACACTTTATCGAAGTAAGAAAGTTCCATTCCATTCTGACCGTATGTAAAATTTCATCAAACACTGAACATAGTGCATCTCTTGAAATCAGAGGATTATTCCTCCATTAATAATTGGTTAATGTGATAAATTACATTGTTTTTTGCATTTTCATCCTTACACCTCAGTAAAACACTACTGCAACAAAGGACTCCATTTAGAATCCACTCTGCTTAGGAAATGGCAGGGAATTATAAATGGCAATTATCGCTCCCTCTTACAGAAGTTTAAAAATACCTTATCCCAAAATGGCTGAAAATCTGCAGTCCAAATGAAAAATGAGTCTAAATTTAGAGTATCCCAATTTGCCACAAGATATGTGAGAGGTGCCAAGGTTATAGAACTGGCTGAAAAGTATTAGAGAAGAACAAAACGGTATCAAAGTAGGAAAAAAAAAGTGAAAGGAACCAAAGGGACTTGCTGAGGCAAAATTACTTAGGTCCTACCTACTCTCTCTCCTTAAAGGCTATGGCATGAAATAGCCATGGGTTTCAGTCCTGGCTTTGACATACTGGCTGTGTGATGGTAGAAAATACTTAAATTCTTTGGATTATTTATCTATGTCTAAAATAAAAATTATAATGTTTACACTAGAGTACTGCTATGAAGAAAAAATGAGCTAATCAATATATATATAGGATAGGAGTTACAGTACAAATGGATATGGTCTATTAATTATATTCCATATTTTTATTTAAATTTTAATTTTTTTTTACTTTTGCAATTATACCTATAGCAGCTGATACTGCTTTTGAATTTCATATTGGGATATCAGGTTAACTTCATAAATGAATTTGGCTTAGAAAAACTGATTTGATTTAAATAAGTTATATAGCATTATCAGACATAGCATCAAGTTTAAAGTTGCTTTATAAATGACAGAGGCCTGGCAAAGGCTGCTTTGCTTAAGTCCTGCTGTGAGCTGAAAACTGTGCTCCACACAATTTTCAATAACAGAGTCTTTGTCAAGTGATTAGGCGTTCCTTAAACAGCACTGTGGTGGTGAACAGGGCCATAAAGTATAGTACTGCAGTTTTTAGGTTGGGTTACCACACTTCCATAGATTTGACTGGAAAGGAGACAAGTAGCTCAAATGGATCTAAAAAGTTTCTTACTTATGACACAGCAAAAGAAAGGTCAGCATTGTGTCAGTTCCCCGTGTCCCTAGTCCACAGCATGACACTGTCAGAGATTTGCATTGAGAAACGCCACAGGTGGCGAGTCTCTCTGCTGGTGAGGAGCCCATAGCTGTACCTTAAAATAGTGAGTGAGCAGTTCTGAAGACCACAGCTGTAGGTTAAGGTAGAGCAAGGAAGAACATCCTGTACTCAACTGAAAAGAAGGGGATGGATGAATCTCCTTATGTCAGCCTCCAGCAAAGACAGGGAGGCAGGCGAGAAACTGCCTAGTAGAAACTCTCGCCAAGATACTTATTTCTTTTTGCCCCCAGAGGAATCACATGGTGTTCTGCCTGATTCAGGTCTGCCTGCAGTCTAGCCTTGCATCCATGGCCTGAGTGGTGATATGCAAGGTTGTCAGGGGACCAAGGCAGAGCCATACCCCTACAGTGTCTAGCATAAAATAAGAGGTCGTATGTATGGTACCTACAAACATGACATGAATAATAGTGACTCGAGAGCAGATGCTTTTCCTGCCAGAGTCATTATAAAGGATTAATTTTAATTAATTATACATGAATTAATGCCCCCATGCTTCAGGAAATATCTGGGATGCTGGAAATTAAAAGACTAATGTCACACAGTACTTGTCATAAGGGATAGAACACTCTAGTTGGAAAAGCAGACAAATAGAAAGCAAAGTCAAAAGTAAAGGACACAAGCACCCACAAAACAACAATAAAAACAATGAATGAGGTGGTCTAGAATCAAGAGTTCAACCAAGGAGAAAAGACTAATTATGAGAGTGAAATAGGTCCCCTGGCTTTCTCATGTCCATTGATCACTAGGTTCATATACTTGACTCTGCTAATACAAGGCTAAGTGGCATTTATACCTCATATTTAAATAGATAAATAATCAAATTGGCACTGACATGATCATTTGGAAAGTATTTATTAATGACCCAATCTGTTTTTTGGCCTCTGTGTATGGAGGAAGATCAGTGAATTACATAATACAGTCCATAACAGGTGATCTGAGCAAAGTGTCCAAGATTCATTATGAACATCATCAAGGTAGGGAACACCCTGGTACTGAACACTCTGAGTGGTGTGGAATGAAGTTACAAATCCCTCAAACAGAAGTTTGGGAAGAGAGATTTCCTATGATCTCTCACTTGCAATGTATTATTTTTGATAAACTTCTATTATAATCATGGCTATACTTAGTAAAGTGAGGAGTCAGAAACATACAAAAAATCCTCTCTAATCACCTGTTGGGAATCAGCCTCTGGGCTCTGGGCTAGGAAGACTTAAAAAATGGTTTATGTTGGATACAAGTTCTCAAAGAGCTCGAAGTCTAGTGATCAGAAAACCGTTTAAATAACAATGAAAAAACAAGTGTGATGAGGAGTTCCCATCATGGCTCAGCAGAAACTAAACTGATGAGGTCCGATCCCTGGCCCCACTCAGTGGGTTAAGGATCCCACGTTGCTGTGAGCTGTGGTATAGGTCACAGACATGGCTTGGATCCCACATTGCTGTGGCTGTGGTGTAGGCCAGCGGCTACAGCTCCAATTCGACCCCTAGCCTAGGAACCTCCAAATGCCGTGAGGGCAGCTCTAAAAAGACAAAACGAAAAGAGAAAAAAAAAAAAAAAAAACAAGTATGATGAAAGCTATGTCAGGGGTGAAAGAGGGGATTCTTAGAACATAGTAAAAGGCCCTGTAACCCAAGGAGTCAAATATGGCTTCTCCTGGGGATTATGCATGTGTTCTAAGTACTGCTTCACTATAAATAAATTTTAATCTCTTAGTTCATCATTGCCCTTTATTTACATTAAAAATATAAATCCATTTATATAAACCTCAATTTTATATGTGACTAGGGATCAGAGAAGATAAGTAATTTATTCAAAGTCAAATCTCTAGCCAGTGGAGCAGTCAGTTTCCAACCTACAGATCTTAGAGTCCATGTGTACTTCTTATTACAACCATCTGGTTGCTCTTAATATCGTCTTCTCTTTTATTTTACACTCATCATGTATAGTTTTCCTTGCTGTGCTTTTCCCATAAACTATTTTTCTTTAACTCATCTGTAGTTTGTTTTTGCATGACTTTATTGACAAACCGCTGAAAAAGTTTTCAAAGTCAATTTTAAGTACCATATTACATTCCCACCAGTAGTGAATGAGGGTTACAGTTGCTCCACATCCTCATGAACACTTGGTATAATCAGTCTTTTTCAATTTTAGCCACTCCAATAGCATGTAGTGATATGTCCTTAGAGTTTTAATGTACATTTCAACATCTTGAATACATTTTTCATATATTTATTTGCCATATATATGGCTATGTGCTCAAATGCCATATATAGGCGACTTGGGGAGAATAGCAGAAATTCTAGTCTGCTCAAATGCCTTTGACATATTATATTGAGTTGTTAGTCTTATGGTTTTTTAGGATTTACTAATTTTATATTCTTGGTATGTGAATGCTTACAGTAATACACCTTTGTCTGAGCCTTTATTCACTTGTACTCAATAATCATGCCATTAAATTTTAGGGGTATTCTTGTGTTATTTCTTTGATAACTTCTATTTCTTTCAGTATTTTCAGTATCTTGAAATTCTTTTAATTAAAAATATAAATACATTAAAAAGTTTCACTCCTTTTGTCTCTTCATTCAACTTTGTGCAAGATTTTCTCAACTTGTTTTTTCCAAGTCTTCCATTGAATGTTTTTTTATTAGCTACCTGATTTCTAAAAATTTCTTTTTAAAAATCTATTACTCTTTCTTAATTTATGGCTAAATATAAATATGTAAATTAATCTGTCCTTGTTTTTTTTTTTTTTATTATTTTCCCACTGTACAGCAAGGGGGTCAGGACATCCTTAGATGTATACATTGCAGTTACAGTTTTTTCCCCCACCCTTTCTTCTGTTGCGACATGAGTATCTAGACATAGTTCTCAATGCTATTCAGCAGGATCTCCTTCTAAATCTATTCTAGGTTGTGTCTGATAAGCCCAAGCTCCCGATCCCTCCCACTCCCTCCCCCTCCCATCAGGCAACCACAAGTCTCTTCTCCAAGTCCATGATTTTCTTTTCTGAGGAGATGTTCATTTGTGCTGGATATTAGATTCCAGTTATAAGTGATATGATATGGTATTTGTCTTTGTCTTTCTGGCTCATTTCACTCAGGATGAGATTCTCTAGTTCCATCCATGTTGCTGCAAATGGCATGATGTCATCCTTTTTTATGGCTGAGTAGTATTCCATTGTGTATATATACCACCTCTTCCGAATCCAATCATCTGTCGATGGACATTTGGATTGTTTCCATGTCCTGGCTATTGTGAATAGGGCTGCAATGAACATGCGGGTGCATGTGTCTCTTTTAAGTAGAGCTTTGTCCGCATAGATGCCCAAGAGTGGGATTGCAGGGTCATATGGAAGTTCTATGTATAGATTTCTAAGGTATCTCCAAACTGTTCTCCATAGTGGCTGTACCAGTTGACATTCCCACCAGCAGTGCAGGAGGGTTCCCTTTTCTCCACAGCCCCTCCAGCACTTGTTATTTGTGGATTTATGAATGATGGCCATTCTGACTGGTGTGAGGTGATATCTCATGGTAGTTTTGATTTGCTTTTCTCTTATAATCAGCGATGTTGAGCATTTTTTCATGTGTTTGTTGGCCATCTGTATATCTTCCTTGGAGAAATGTCTATTCAGGTCTTTTGCCCATTTTTCCATTGATTGATTGGCTTTTTTGCTATTGAGTTGTATAAGTTGTTTGTATATTCTAGAGATTAAGCCCTTGTCCGATGCATCATTTGAAACTATTTTCTCCCATTCTGTAAGTTGTCTTTTTGTTTTCTTTTTGGTTTCCTTTGCTGTGCAAAAGCTTGTCAGTTTGATGAGGTCCCATGGGTTTATTTTTGCTCTAATTTCTATTGCTTTGGGAGACTGACCTGAGAAAATATTCATGATGTTGATGTCAGAGAGTGTTTTGCCTATGTTTTCTTCTAGGAGTTTGATGGTGTCCTGTCGTATATTTAAGTCTTTCAGCCATTTGGAGTTTATTTTGGTGCATGGTGTGAGGGTGTGTTCTAGTTTCATTGCTTTGCATACAGTCGTCCAGGTTTCCCAGCAATGCTTGCTGAATAGACTTTCCTTTTCCCATTTTATGTTCTTGCCTCCCTTGTCAAAGATTAATTGACCATAGGTGTCAGGGTTTATTTCCGGATTCTCTCTTCTGTTCCATTGGTCTGTCTGTCTGTTTTGATACCAGTACCACACTGTTTTGATGACTGTGGCTTTGTAGTAGTTCTTGAAGTCTGGGAGAGTGATGCCTCCTGCTTGGTTTTTGTTTCTCAGGATTGCTTTGGCGATTCTGGGTCTTTTGTGGTTCCATATAAATGTTTGGATTGTTTGTTCTACTTCTGTGAAAAATGTCATGGGTGATTTGATAGGGATTGCATTGAATCTGTAGATTGCTTTGGGTAGGATGGCCATTTTCACAATATTGATTTTTCCAATCCAGGAACATGGAATATCTTTCCATTTCTTTACATCTTCTTTGATTTCTTTGAGGAAAGTTTTATAGTTCTCGGCATATAGGTCCTTTACCTCTTTGGCCAGGTGTATTCCGAGGTATTTGATTTTGTGAGGTACAACTTTAAAAGGTATCATTTTTTTTGTATTCCTTTTCTAATGTTTCATTGCTGGTATACAGAAATGCAACTGACTTCTGAATGTTAATCTTATATCCTGCTACTTTGCTGAAGTTATTAATCAGTTCAAGGAGTTTTGGGGTTGAGTCCTTAGGGTTTTCTAGGTATAGTATCATATCATCTGCATACAGTGACAGTTTGATCTCTTCACTTCCTATATGGATGCCTTTGATTTCTTTTGTTTGTCTAATTGCTGTGGCTAAGACTTCCAAAACGATGTTGAAGAGCAGTGGTGAGAGTGGGCATCCCTGTCTTGTTCCAGATTTGAGTGAGAAGGCTTTCAGTTTTTCCCCATTGAGGATTATATTTGCTGTGGGTTTATCATAAATGGCTTTGATTATATTCAGGAATGTTCCCTCTATACCCACTTTGGAGAGGGTCTTGATCATGAATGGATGTTGAACTTTGTCAAATGCTTTTTCTGCGTCTATTGAGATGATCATATGATTTTTGACCTTTTTTTTGTTAATGTGGTGTATGATGCTGATTGATTTGCGTATGTTGAACCATCCTTGTGAACCTGGGATGAACCCAACCTGGTCATGGTGTATAATTTTTTTGGTATGTTGTTGGATTCGGTTGGCTAAGATTTTGTTGAGAATTTTTGCATCTATACTCATCAAAGATATTGGGCGATGGTTTTCTTTTTTGGTGGTATCTCTGTCTGGTTTTGGAATGAGGGTGATAGTGGCCTCATAGAATGTCTTTGGGAGTATTCCTTCTTCTTCAACCTTTTGAAAGAGTTTAAGGAGGATGGGCACCAATTCCTCTTTATATGTTTGATAAAATTCACCTGTGAAGCCATCTGGTCCTGGACTTTTATTTGTAGGGAGTGATTTTATGACCTCTTCAATTTCATTTCTAGTGATCGGTCTGTTCAGTTGGTCTGTTTCTGCTTGATTCAGTTTTGGCAGGCTGTAAGATTCTAGAAAATTGTCCATTTCTTCCAGATTGTCAAACTTGTTGCCGTAGAGTTGTTCATAGTATTCTCTTATGGGTTTTTGTATTTCTGCTGTATCCGTTGTGATTTCTCCTTTTTCATTTCTAATTTTGGTGATTTGGGTTCTTTCTCTCCTCTTTTTAGTGAGTCTGGCCAGAGGTTTGTCAATTTTGTTCACCTTTTCAAAGAACCAGCTCTTGGTTTTATTAATTTTCTCTATTGTTTTGTGAGTCTCTATTTTATTGATTTCTTCTTTGATCTTTATAATGTCCTTCCTTCTGCTGACTTTAGGACTTTTTTGTTCTTCTTTTTCTAATTCGTTTAGGTGGAGGGTTAAGTTGTCCATTTGGGATCTTTCTTCTTTTTTGAGAAAGGCCTGGATTGCTATAAATTTCCCTCTGAGCACTGCTTTCGCAGCATCCCATAGATTTTGAGAGGTTGTGTCTTCATTATCATTTGTTTCAAGGTAGTTTTTAATTTCCTTCTTGATTTCCTCATTCACCCATTGGTTTTTTAGTAGCATGTTGTTTAGTCTCCATGGAGTAGGTTTTTTCTCTTTGCTTTTCCCGTGGTTGATTTCTAATTTCATGGCATTGTGGTCAGAGAAGATACTTGAGATAATTTCTACACTCCTAAATTTATTGAGATTCGCTTTGTGTCCCAATATGTGGTCGATTCTTGAGAATGTTCCATGAGCATTTGAGAAGAATGTGTATTCTGCTTTTTTTGGATGTAGTGTTCTGAAGATATCAATTAAGTCTAACTTTTCTATTGTTTCCTTTAGGATCTCTGTTGCTTTATTGGTTTTCTGTCTAGAGGATCTGTCCATTGATGTGAGGGGGATATTAAGGTCTCCTACTATGATTGTATTCTCATCAATATCTCCCTTTATGTCTGTTAATATTTGTTGTGTGTATCTGGGTGCTCCTGTATTTGGGGCATATATGTTGACAATAGTAACATCCTCTCCTTGGATGGATCCCTTAATCATTAAATAGTGTCCTTCTTTGTCTTTCTTTATGCCTTTTGTTTTGAAGTCTATTTTGTCTGATATGAGCGTTGCAACTCCTGCTTTTCTGTCATGTCTATTGGCGTGAAATATTTTTCCCCACCCTTTCACTTTCAATCTATATGTATCTTTTGTCCTAAGGTGAGTTTCTTGTAGGCAGCATATTGAAGGTTTTTGCCTTTTTATCCACTCAGCCAGTCTGTGTCTTTTGATTGGGGCATTCAGTCCATTGACATTTAAGGTGATAATTGATAGATGATTATTTATTGCCATTTGATCCTCGTGTTCCAGTTGATTCTATGGTTCTCCATTTTTTTTTTTTTTTGGTTGGATGGTCTCCTGTTATTATCTGCTTGAGTGGTTTTATTTTTCATTTTTTGCAAATGCAATATTTGGTTTTGGCTTGTGATTGCCCTGTTTTTTAAGTATGCTAACCCCTTCCCATAAATGTGTGTTTTAGCCTGATGGTCCTGTAAGTTCAAGCACTTCATTACTATATTAAAATTAAGAAGAGAGACATACATATAAACAAAAAGGGTTATTTACCTCCTGACATCCCTTGCCCACATTTTATGGTTTTGATGACTCTTTTTTAATTTTTTTCTTTTTAATTTTATTTTGTTTGAAGCATGTTCATGATTAAATCTGTATGCTGGCTTATTTGAGTGACTTCTCTCTGATTGCAGTTTCCTCAGTCCTAGTTCTTCCTCTTCTTCTTCTTCTTTTTTTTTTCTTTTCTTTTTTCTTCCCTTTCCTTCCTTTCTTTTTGGTTTAGAGAAGCCCTTTCAATATTTCCTTTTACCTGGGTTTTGTGTTGCTGTATTCTTTAAGTTTTTGTTTGTTGGGAAAAATTTTTATTTCCCCTTCTATTTTAAATGATATTCTTGCTGGATAGAGTATTCTAGGTTGCATATTTTTTCCTTTGAGCACTTTAAATATCTCTTGCCATTCCCTCCTGGCCTGTAGTGTTTCTGTAGAGAAATCAGCTGATATTCTTATGGGGGTTCCCTTGTAGGTAACATTCTGTTTTTCTCTTGCTGCCTTGAGGATCCTCTCTTTATCACTAACTTTTGCCATTTTTATTATGATGTGTCTTGGTGTGGGTCTGTTTGGGTTCAGTTTGTTTGGGGCCCTCTGTGCTTCTTGTATCTTGAATCCAGTATCCTTTAGATTTGGGAAGTTTCCAGCGATAATTTCTTCAAATATATTTTCCATTCCCTTATCTTTTTCTACTCCTTCTGGAATTCCTATTATGCGTAGATTGGCCCGCTTTATATTATCCCATAGGTCTCTTACATTGCTTTCCAGTTTTTTGATTCGGTTTTCTGTCTGTTGACCAGATTGAGTGATTTCCATTATTCTATCTTCCATATCACTGATTCGTTCTTCTGCATTATTCATTCTGGGTTTTACTGCCCCTAGTTCAGTTTGCATCTCTGCAAATGAATGTTCTAGTTTTTCTTGGCTCCTCCTTATATTTTCTAGTTCCTTTCTGAGGGTATCTGCATTACTGTTCCTATCTTCTCTTAATTCCTTCAGTATTTTCAGTATTTCTCTTTTGAACTCCAGGTCTGTCAGACTGCAAAGATCTGTTTCATTGTTGACTGTTTTAGGTGAGTTCTCCTGTTGGTTTGACTGGGAGTGGTTTCTCAGCTTCTTCATCTTGCTTGTTGTTTTCTTTCTCCTGAGGGAGTTGTCCTCTCCGTTATCGGGCAGTGTTTGCCTTGTCACTGCCGTGAAATATTTCCTGAGGGCTGGCGTTGTTGGTCAATCTTTTTTGAGGCAGTGTGGCTTTTCTGGAGTGTTGATGGGGCTAACAGTGTTTCTTTGAAGCAAAGGAGGACTTCCTGAGGGCAGACAGGACTGGGAGGTCCACACCTCGATGGTAGCAGATTTCACTTGGCCATGCAGAGCTTGCTCTGGTGTTTTTAGGCTGTGGGGTTCTTGCAGGGGGTTGGCGGTGTTGGGCAGCTGCTTTTTAGGGGTGCATCACCCCCTGGGGGCTGCATCAGCTATCTGGGGCACTGAGAACCTGAGAGGCTCTTCCCTAGGGCAGCCCAACTCAGAAGGACAGCCTGAGAATGTAGGCGGATCTTTTCACAGTCTGGCTGAACTTGTTGCAGCTTTTCTGGGCTGCAGGGGGTCCTGCCTGGAGCTGGCAGTCCTATGCAGCTGGTCCACTAGAGCATCCCCTGGGGGCTTGGGCGGGTAGCAGGGCCGTTGGAAACCGAAGAGGCTCCTCCCCGGGGCAACCCGACTCAGAAAAACAGTCCGAGAATTAGGCCGATCTATGATCTATTCACAGCCTGGCTAAGCTTGTTCTAGCTTTTCTAGGCTGCAGGCCTTTTCTCGGGGGCTGGTGCTGTTTGGTGCTGCTCTGCGGAAGTGTAGCCCCTCCAAAGGGCAAGCAGGCCTGTGCAGGGACAGCCCCTGTGGTGGTAGGCTTCAGGCAATTTTTGAGGCCAGCCCTCCTGGATGGCAGGCAGCCCCAGGTCCGTGAGAGCGTAGGGCGTGGCGGGGGTGGGGGGAGGGGATGCACTGGGAAGCAGAGTTTTCAGCTAGCTAGCGGGCCTGTAAGCTTGCTGTGGCATGGGGGGTATTCTCTGGGGACCCACCCCTTCTTCTCTCCCCTCCCCATCTCGGGCGCAGACCAGGCTCTTCTCCCAGGTTCCCTCTGATGTGGCTTTCCCCTTCCCCACTCCTGGAGTATTGCTCCCTTCCTCTGCGACAGCTTTGTTTTCTAGTCTCCCAGGCAGTCTCTGCCCCGTCAACTGTCAACTGGTTTCTAGACCTCCCAAGCAGTTTCCGCTCTGCCCCGCCCCCCTAGCCCGGGGACTAATCTCTGGAGCCGAGGTCTTGGTGCCCAGCCCCCACCCAGGCGGCGCCCCCTGGCCCTTTCTCGGGGACTAACCTTGGCAGCGAGGTCTCGGTGCCCAGCCTCCCTCCCAGGCGTCCCCCGGCCCTTTCTCAGGAATTAACCTTCGGCAGCGAGGTCTCGGTGCCCAGCCCCCCCCCCAGGCGTCCCCCGGCCCTTTCTCAGGGATTAACCTTCAGAGGCGAGGTCTCGGTGTTCAGCCCCCACCCAGGCGTCCCCCAGCTCCCTCTCGGGGACTAACCTTCGGCGGCAAGGTCTCAGTGCCCAGCCCCCACCCAGGCGTCCCCCGGCCCCCTCTCGGGGACTAACCTTCAGAGGCGAGGTCTCAGTGCCCAGCCCCCACCCAGGCGTCTCAATTTTTGATGACTCTGCCCGTAGTTCAGATGGTCCGTTGGGTTCTTGATCGGCTTTTCCGTACTCCAACTTACTGCTACACTCTTCTCTGCATCTGGAGATTCCTCCGGTTCGTTTGATCTTTCGCCCGGTAGGTGACTTTCCAGGGTGCGGGATCCCTTTCTCCTCCGCAGTTCCCTTTCGGGAGCCCCCGTCTCGCTCGGATTCGCCTTCTCTCACTCTCCTCTTTTCTCCTGTTCTGCCCAATAATGTCACGAATTTCTTGCCGTTATTGGAGTTTAGGTTCCTCTGCCAGCGATTGGTTGCTGTTCTGTGCGAGTCATTTCTTCTGTAGATGTGCTTTTTTTGTAGTGTTTGTGGGAGAGGGAGAGCGTGTCTTCCTACTCCTCCGCCATCTTGTCCTCTCTCTCCTGTCCTTGTTGATACCAAAGTTATGGCAACTCCCTAAAAAATTTTGGAAACACATTCTTGCCCTCCCTAATGGAAGAGTTTACAGAGCACGGGGGTTGTATCTTGCCCTGAAATCCCCCTGCCTTGTTTGCAATCTAAATAGGCTTTTTTTTTTTTGAAAAGGAGGTGGAGAAGTCATCCATAGGGAACAGGCATTCTTACTTTGTGCTGATTTTGTTGGGGTGCTTTCAATGAACTAATTTCAATTTGGGGAAAGTTGAAAGTTAGGAGAAACTGATTTATTTCTGCTCTTCTCCCCAAGTCGCCTAAAGACTTTGATTCAGAAATTTGGATGAATGGAAGATGGAAAACTTGGGCAACGAGGAAAAGGGGAAAGATTTTTCTCTTTACAGAAAAAGATAAACCCATGATGTCTGATCTATTTATATTTGAATCTACCCATTAAAAATGATTAAAGATGTTTTCCTGCTGCTCAGGCTTTAATCAGGAGCTCTGTGATTAGGTCAGAAGCCATATTGAAGATTGGTGTTAGTTCCTCTCAGCAAAGGCCCCTTGAGGAAAAGATACGTATCTAGGCTACTGAGATCATCTTCTCAGGGCAAAGGATATAATTACACAAATTGATTTACATTACAGGAATAAAGACCTCAGGAAGACCAGAGAACCCCCCACCCCCACCCCAAACATACACACATACACGCACACTGAGATGTGTCTGCTGGGCATCATGAGGCTGAGATTCACATGATGAATTCCAAAGAGAAGCATTGACCCCTTCAGGTTAATCCATCAAGGAAGCTCAGGTTAATCAGGGACACGGGGACCTGAAATTCCAAGACTCATAGGACAAACGCTTATAGCAGTTTTAGATAGGGGATTCTCTTCCTCCTTCACTGAAACAGTCTGGTTTGGTGGTACTAGTAATAGCCATTCCTTAGTTTTCTGCTCCTACTTTCTCCACATGATGTGACAGTTCTTGAACTAAATCTTTACAACTGACTCATCAAAGTTAAGGGTTGAAGCCTGTTCCTCCAAGGTGACCCAATCTAAGTATATCGTCTTCCTGAATACATCTTCCATCACTCAGCTGTTCCAAAATAGAGATTATTCAGCTTCAAACACACACACACACACAACACACACACACACACACACACACACACACACACATATGTATGTATGGTTTTTATGTTTTGTTTTGTTTTGTTTTGTTTTGGCTGGCATGAGACCTTTTAGAAATGCTGTGTTTCAATTAGTCAGGTCACACCTGAGTTGATCTGTAGTACCAACAGTTTACTCTGTCTTACTATTTTTAATATTGAGGCATAACTTAACCACAGAAAAATTCAATCTTCTTGTTCTACAGTTCTGTGACTTTTGACAAATACATATAATATATAACTACCATAACAATCAAAACAGAGTAGTTCCATCAACCTCAAATTGTCTTTTACCATTTTTTTACTCAATGTGTCCCTTATTTCTGGCCCCTGGCAACCACTGATCTAATCTCCACGTGGCTCTTTAGTTTGGTCTTTTATAGCAATAAAATCATACGGTAATTAATGTTTGCATCTGGCTTATTTCATTTTGCCTTATGCATTTGAGCTTCATCAATGTTGTTTACCCATTCCTTTTTATTGCTAATAGTATTTCTCCATATGGATTTCACAAGATGGGGACATTTGAGTTGTTTTCCATTCTGGGCAATGATAAATGAAGCCAACATAAATATCCATCCACAGATTTTTTTTGAGAACATAATTACATTTCCTTTCGATAAATATCTAGGAGTGGGACCCCTGCAACAAGCACATCTATTCAGAGGCACAGTTTCATGTCTGTGTGTGGCCTTCCACAATACATCCTGTGTCTTACTTTCTACTCCTTTACTGGTTACTTTTTCTTGGGTCAGATGGATTAAGCTTCAGTTTCTCTGGTAACCAACGTTAGTGTTTTATCACAGCCTCTGGTAACAGAAAATGGAGTGAGATGGAGAGAAGTATTTCTCACCTGTCATGGCTGGGCTGTTGTCTGAGCTGAGTGGCCCAGTAAGGACGAGCAGAAGAATGTTGCCAAGACAACAGGATCCCGCAACCCAGTCCAGCACTGAGGCTCTTCTCCCTCCTGCTTCCTGCATGCTTTGATCTCATCTAAGAATGGAAATTTGCTTTGGCTAAGAGTGAATAGAAAGATGTGTGATAGAGGATACCAGGAGAGAGGTTCAAACTTGGGAGCCTTCCAGAAGGGAATGGGATGGGATAGGGGCATCACAAAGAGTGATGGCATTCTGTACAGCATGGAGATCCCAGGAGACAGTGAAGATGATAAAAGCACAGTGGCTCTAACGTGTGGTTGTGTGATTTTCTCAAGCTGTACACAGTGCCTCAACAATTTTCTGAAGCCAAGAGCCATGTCTCAGGCCTTGGAAAATAGGGTTTGTGTTGTTAAAGGAAAATGGGGCCTGACATGGCTTATGGAGAGAGGATGGCCTTGGGGAGGCCCTGCTCACCTCAGTGACAGCACTCATAAGTTACTCCACTCAGTTGGTCTGTCCTTATGGTCCTCTCTTCCTCTGTGTTCCCTCTGGGGGATGGATCTCTTCATGGGATGTGAAACATCCTCAGTTAAAAAGGAGGATGAGGTAAGGATGCTCCAGCGTCCTCAGGCATGGTTTGATAAGATGGTGTGCAGAGGAGGAGCTGCTGGGGATGGTGTGCTGAAATCACAGGCTCACTCATACTCCTCAGACTGCATGGCTGCTTTGGTTAACTTACTTCCCCTGGGCGATCTGATCTGATCTATATCATGAGTGCCCACGCTCTGGAATGGATAGTATGGGGCAAAACCCCCACTGAATTTATGTCTAATCTGGTAAGTGTAATACAACGCTCTCAAGCAAATGGTTCATTTATATAAATGCTGTCTGTTTTGGTGAAATGGTCAGTCTCTCATATTGCCACCTCACCTTCCTGCTCCTTTGAGGGCGAGGAACGAGTATGTATGATTTAAGTCCTGAGTGATGTGGGAAGAGGGAGTGTCTATGAAATTCTTATGCTGTTCACAGTACCATTGGTGGTTTTAGAGGTAAGGATGACCTTTGTCTCCTAGGTCTAGCCGGTGAAGATGACCTGTGCTACCCATGTGTCTGGCTGGTGAAACTTACATTTTAGTCTCTCTCCTCGTTGTGGGGGCCCGGTGCTCCCTGGCTGAGTCAGTCTCAGCTCACTTCTGCTGACATCGGTAGACTCCTCTGGACCTGGGTTTCATCCTCCATCCTGCCCCTGGGCAGGGCTGTCCACTCCCCAGCCTCAGTGGCAGGTTCATCTAAGCCCCTTAGACAGGTTAAGCTTCCTTCTGGGTAAAACCGCTGGCTCTGGACTTAGTCAGTTTCCACACACCTGCTTCAGGAAATGAAGACCATAGGGTTCTTATTACCACAGCAGGAATCAAGATCAGATCCAGAAGGCTAATTTCCTAAATTCAAGCCATCCTTCTGCCCATTTCTGTAGATGATGGACGGATCCAGAAGAAATGGGGAGCGTGATGATGATTCAGGAAAAAGGAATGATCCCTGCAAAGGCCTACTCCTTGAGAAGGAGGAACGATGTAGGGCCCAGGTGAAGGGCCTGGCCTCAAATGGGATCTTGCCACCTCTCCCAGAGGGGCAGCAGAGTGTACAAGTACAGACCTAGTGCTAGAAAGTGGTGAGAGTTCCTGTCTGAGTGCTTTACTGTTTATTCTCAGTCATCGCTAACTATCATAAGAATGGGTGCTGGTGCTTGCGGAAGGCTTTTGTAGGTAGAGAAGAGAGAAGATACAGGAGCGGAGGGTGCACAGGGTTTGTCCTTTCGGTGGTACTGCCAGGAGTGTAGGGAGAAGGGAGAAAGAAGCATAGGAGGTGGGTTAGAGGGGGAGATTTTATAGCCCTGGGTAGGCTGGGTACAGAAGGGCCTCAGGTGGACCATGAGGAAGGTTGTGGGGTCGGTAGCCTGGAGGCCAGTCTTGGAGACCCCCCCAGGAGGTTGAAGGGGGGCAGGCAGAGGTATTGGAGAGAGGAAGCTGGAGGACAGGATGTTGCGTGTTGTGTTGGGGTGATGAGACAGGAATGCTAGAAACAGGCATCATGAGGGGCGTTGTCTTCCAGATTACCTGGGCATGGCCCTGGGCAGGACGATGCTCTGATGGGGAGTAGGGGAACATCGCTGAGGAGGTAGAGCCTCTGGGGTGAATGGGTGAGCCTCATGGGCCCCAAGATTGCCAGGATGGATCAGAAGAGTGAAGGCTGAGAGGAATACAGTGAGTGTTCTACCGAGGAGCACATTCACAAGGCCAGGGTGGGCAGAAGAATTACCAGGGGATTGGTACAGGTCACGCATGTGGGGCTGCTGGGGCAGTGGTAAACAGGACCTAGACTAAGGTCCCTTAGCTGATGGTTCACGACAGGGCCCAGGAAGAAACTTCTAGCAGACCCAGGCGGGGAGACTGGCACTGACATCACTAGGCACATGAGCACAGGCCTAGGCCATGCCCATTGGAGCACAGCCCCCACCCCCACCCCCAGGAGCCACAACCTTCCAGGGCATCTGGACTTCTTGCCCATGTTGCTATGGTTGCCAGGCCAGGACTAGGGAAGGCTGCTGTGCCCAGAGGGTTTGTCAGGGCCATTTGGCTTGTCCAGGTCCGTCTCTGGTCCTCACTATCACCCCTCTGCTTCTTAGGCCAATATCACCCCTGCCACTTCTGCCGAGTACTAGTGTATTCTCTGGTCCTAGATATGAACATAGGGGCCCAGTTACCAACATGCAATTGAAACTAGGCACACAGTCACTGGACAATAAGCAGTATATAGGCATGAAGTCAGATCTGATTGCAATAGTCTTTCTATTACCAAATCCGGCTAACATTTCTGAAGTTTCATATGTCTGAAAAAAAAAGCACATATTTTCTACCAAGAATGTTTTCTTGTGCACAAATGACCTGAATTAATGTATTCTGGCAACTTATTTACCATAAAGACATCATTTGATTGAACGTAAAGTTCTTCACTAAAGTTTTCCTCCTGTAGGGCTTTGGGGAGGACCTTGGGCCAGAGCTAAAGAGAACTTCCCTTGCAGTTCCAGCTCTGCCAGCCTTACTTACATTACTGTCTATGTCACTTTGCTTCTTTGGGCCTGCTGGTTCCTTAGTTTTAAGAAGAGTCAGGCTAAGCTAATCTGTGGCACGGGGAGGAGAATCCAGGGGAGGCTGTTGTTAAAAGAGCCTGTGTTCTCAATACAGTAACTCCTCTTATTTACTGCCTCTTTTTTTTTTTTGTTTTGTTTTGTTTTTGTTTGGTTTGGTTAAGAAATGAATTTCTTTTTAATTTAACAAAGTGTTTGAAATCACTGGTTTATGGGATCAGTACTCAGTCTCTCAGAGATGGGAGGAAGATTGAAGAGAAATGAAATGATAAAAAATGAGCAGACTCCAGCCATCCTAAGTTGTACCATAACTTTAGAGAGTGTTCTCTGAGTAAATGGCTTGGAAGAATTTCTGCTCAGTTATAGGGCATCTGCAAGAATTGTATTGTCAAATGCTGCAATATGATTACTTAGTGAGAGGAGAACGAATTGGGGCTAAATTGTAATCTTACCAACCATTAAAAACATTTTGAGAGGCTATATTTGAAGTTAGTAATCAGTCATAATCTCATGATGACAATCTAGTGAAGCAATCATTACATCATAATAGTAGATGGTATGGCAACAATAATTGCCTAACAGCACATGTGGAAAGTCTCTCCAGTGTTTGTCCCTATAGCACTTTCACAAGAACATTAACAGTAAAGAGACACTGGCAGCCACACCTGTTTAAGTATTATCATGCGGAAGGGGTTAAAATCACTTAACCTGGAATTGTAATTCCAGGGAATGAAGACAATGAACCTAATTAGGTAGATTTTGAAAACCTAGCTATTAAATTCTTCCTGTTCTTATTTTATTTCCAAGAGCCATTTAAAATTATGAAGACTTGTGGTTGCCAAGATGGAGGTGGGGGGTGGGGAGTAGGAGGGACTGGGAATTTTGGGGTTAATAGATGCAAACTATAGCCTTTGGAATGGATAAGCAATGGGATCCTGCTGGATAGCACTGGGAACTATGTCTGGTCACTTGTGATGGAGCATGATAATGTGAGAAAAAAGAATGTATACATGTATGTGTGACTGGGTCATCTTGCTGTGCAGCAGAAAACTGACAGAACACTGTAAATCAGCTATAATGGAAAAAATAAAAATCATTATAAAAAAAAAGAAATCGGTAGTGAAGTGAGGCAAGGGATGGGACCAGACAAATTCTGAGGCTGCTTCTAGCCCTTTAAGTCTCTGAGTTTAGGGAGCACAGTGATCAACACTTCTTCAAAGGAAATATTCTCTGCATATTTGAAGAAGATGACTCTGTGTTTACTTTTCTAATATAAATCCATATTGACCAAAACATTGGGTTGTCCAAATTTAATATCTCCTCGGAAGAGAGAAAAATGGACTTCTTTTCCTCTGATTCAGGTGTAGGACATTTTTATTATTATTTTTTTTCACAGTGAAGTCTTCTACCTTAGACCACCTTAGTATAATTAACACCATACTAAGTTTTGAGAAAGTGTAACTCAGGTTACTTTTCTTCTGTCATTTTTACATGTAACAAACAACTTTTGTAATAGTAGCACTTTCTGGAAGGTTTGTTCCTCTTTGTTACCATGTGATCTCTGAACAATGACTTGTTTTTGTCTGCCTGTAACATTCTGAACATGTAATAGGCTACTGTGAAATAATATAGTAAATATTTCCCTTCATGTATTCTTATATTCTGGCAGCTTCTCCCCACCAGAAAACCCAGTGAAAATGAAATACAGACACATACAATTAATGTCAGTTAAAATTCATAGGAGCACACACTCTTCTTCCATTGCAATAACTGAACATTTAGAAACTGAAATGTGTACCATCCGTAAGCTATGTGAAAGCTTAGCCGTCTCAGATCAAGCTTTGTGTTTTAAATATTGTCCTTTGAGAGAAGCCCATCTTGGTGTCTGAATGCCATGCTTGTGACCACACTCAGTTACTATAGTAAAATGGAAGCCTTGCTTGTCTATCCTAAAACTCTGGCATTGGCTTTTCTCCTCTCCCATGACATACGCCTTTAATGAAGCCAACCATTATGTTTAGTAACTGACTGAATTTCTACCCTCCCCCAAATGTTCACCATGAATGTACTACATTTAACATGTTTAGATAATCACATAAGAGTAAAACAATAAAGTTGCAAAAGTTATACTTTATACTCTCTTCACTGTGGTTTAGAATCCTACCCTATAAGCATTTTCTTGTTAAAAACATTTAATCTAGTTAATTTTGTTATAGAGCAATAAATATATATGCTTTTGATTTTCTTTTGCATCAAAAAATCCCATCAGGTTTTAAATTTTAATGCCCCCCCAAAATGATGCTCATGTTTAAAAATGACATTAACTGTCTGACATTTCTTAGAGTTCCTGTTTTAGACTTTGCCTTCTTCATGCCCTCAGTGATGTGTGCTTCTGACTTTAAATCATTGGAGCAGCCGATGATGACTTGTATTTTCTCAGACAAGGTTTCGAATATGTATGTGCCACTGGCTTGCAATTTAAGTGTCCAAAAGATCAACTGTTGGGTGATATTTTCTCCTCTCTCTTGTGGTTTATCTTCAGGAAAAGAAGAAGGAATGATGATAAAGAGGACAACCACCATTCTCCCCAGTCCAAAAGGAGTAGGAGAAACCCTGTCTTTCAGGAGTCTCAGGATACAGAGGTGGGAATATGGTCAGAGGGCCTCTATTTCATCCCTTGCCTAAGTTAAATTATCAAATCGGTGCCCTGCAATTAAAAGAAATGTATCATTCCAAGAAAGATTCATGAAAGTATTCTTACTTGATTGCAGTGGCTTTTGAGCTGGAGCCCTTAGCCATGATATATAGTATCCCGCAGAGGGTGGTAAGGAAGCACAGAAAGGACTTGGGAAAAATGTAATCAGGAAGAGCTAGGTCTTAGACTTTCTCCAGTCATAGAAGCAGGAAATAGTCACCTTACCCTCCTCCCTTATTTTTAGATCTAAAATAAAATTTTAAGTATATAGCAATGTGTTATTGGCTAGAAGGAGATTGTTGACTTTTAGCTGGGAAAAGTGAAAATGAAATTAAGGATGGAGGAGTCTGGTGATTTTGCAAAGCTTTAGTGGTGCTTGGGTGGAAGAGCTTGAATTTTAGTGACGTGGCATTAGCATAGTATTGTTGCAATTGAGGTAAAGTTTACTAGGAGAAGATTAAAGGAATTTTGTTTAGTCTTTCTAGATGAATCCTATTAGTTAATGACTAAATAGTGCTCACTTGTCCTTCTTGTGAATAATAAGTGAAATGATTATGGATCCCTGTCGTTTTCCTGGAACCTGTACACAGGTGGTATAGTCCCAGATCCTGGACAGCTACTTAAATAGGTAAATTGAAGCTAGACATAACTTATGTAACTTGCTCTTTTCAATGATGGCCTTTTGTTGTTGTTGTTGTTGTTGAATATCTTTGCATGTATAGGACCATTGGATTTTTTTTTCCTTTTTTTAAACTGTTATTTCCCCAAACACACTTTTGTTTTTCCACTGTACAGCATGAGGACCCAGTTACACATACATGTATACAAAATTTTTTCTCCCATCGTTGTGCTCCATTGTAAGTGTCTACACATAGTTCTCAGTGCTACACAGCAGGATCTCATTGTTAGTCCATTCCAAAAGCAGTAGTTTGCATCCATTAACCCCAAGCTCCCAATCCAACCCAATCCATTCCCCTCCCGCTGGGCAACCAAAAGTCTACTCTCAAAGTCCATGATTTTCTTTTATGTGGAAAGGTTCATTTGTACTGTATATTAGATACCAGATATAAGTGATATCATATGGTACTTGTCTTTCTCTTTCTGACTCACTTCACTCAGGATGAGAGTCTAGTTCGATCCATGTTGCTGCCAGTGGCATTATTTTGTTCTTTTTTATGGCTGAGTAGTATTCCATTGTGTGTATATATACCACGGCTTCCTAATCCAATCATCAGTTGATGGACAATTGGGTTGTTTCCATATCTTCGCTATTGTGAATAGAGCTGCAATGAACATGCAGGTGCATGTGTCTTTTTCAAGGACAGTGTTGTCCGGATATATGCCCAAGAGTGGGAATGCTGGGTCAGATGGTAGTTCTATCTATAGTTTTCTAAGGTGCCTCCATACTGTTCTCCATAGTGGCTGTACCAGCTTACATTGCCACCACCAGTGCAGGAGGGTTGCCTTTTCTCCACACCCCCTCCAGCACTTGTTATCTGTGGACTTCTTCAAGATGGCCATTCTGATTGGTGTGAGGTGGTACCTCATGGTAGTTTTGATTTGCATTTCTCTAATAATCTGGGAGGGTGAGCATGTTTTCATGTGCTGGTTGGCCATCTGTACATCTCCCTTGGAGAAATGTCTCTTCAGGTCCTTTGCCCATCTTTCAGTTGGGTTGTTGGCTTTTTTGCTGTTGAGTTGTATAAGTTGCTTGTATATTCTAGCGATTAAGCCCTTGTCAGTTGCATCATTTGAAACTGTTTTCTCCCATTCTGGAAGTTGTCTTTTTGTTTTTGTTTTGGTTTCCTTTGCTGTGCAAATCTTGTCAGTTTGATTAGGTCCCACTGGTTTATGTTTGCTTTTATTTCTGTTGCTTTGGGAGACTGACCTGAGGAAACATTTGTAAGGCTGATGTCAGAGAGTGTTTTGCCTATGTTCTCTTCCAGGAGTTTAATGGTGTCCTGTCTTATATTTAAGTCTTCCATCAGCCATTTTGAGTTTCTTTTGGTGCATGGTGTGAGGGTGTGTTCTAGTTTCATTGATGTGCATGCAGCTGTCCAGGTTTCCCAGCAATGCTTGCTGAATAGACTGTCTTTTTCCCATTTTATGTTCTTGCCTCCTTTGTCAAAGATTAATTGACCATAGGTTTCTTGGTTTATTTCTGGGTTCTCTCTTCTGTTCCATTGGTCTGTCTGTCTGTTTTGGTGCCAGTGCCACACTGTCTTGATGACTGTGGCGTTGTAACAGTACCTGAAGTCTGTGAGAGTTTTGCCTCCTGCTTGGTTTTTGTTCCTCAGGATTGCTTTGGCAATTCTGGGTGTGTTGTGGTTCCATATAAATGTTTGGATTGCTTGTTCTCGTTCTGTGGAAAATGTCATGGGTAATTTGATAGGGATTGCATTGAATCTGTAGTTTGCTTTGGGCAGTATGGCCATTTTTACAATATTAATTTTTCCAATCCTGGAACACGGGATATCTTTCCATTTCTTCACATCTTCTTTAATTTCCTTGATTAATGTTTTATAGTTCTCAGCATATAGGTCCTTTGCCTCCTTGGTCAGGTGTATTCCCAGGTATTTGGTTTTTTGAGGTTCAGTGTTCAAAGGTATTGTATTTTGTATTCCTTTTCTAATATTTCATTGTTAGTATATAGAAGTGCGACTGATTTCTGAATGTTAATCTTGTATCCTGCTACTTTGCTGAATTTGTTGATTAGTTCAAGCAGTCTTTGGCTTGAGTCCTTAGGGTTTTATATATATAGTAATCAGCTTCTAATGAGGCTACAAGTATGTGCTTATTTGGATCCTTCTATGAGGCTGAACGAACTTATGGGCATTTCCCAGCATTGTCTCTCTTGTTTGCTCCAGTAATATAAGCAGGTCTCCAGCTTCTCCTGATGGGCTTGTCTACATATCTAGCACCATTAAAGATTTCTAAACAAGGGATGTACCCTCAAATCATCTATATGTGATAGCCAGCGAGGCTCAGCATTTACGAGTCCCACAGCACCATGTTAAATATAGCAACTTTCAGTTTTCCTATAGGTGAACGCACACTTCTTGCAGCTATCTCCTGGTGTTCAACTCAGAATAAACAGGGAGAACTTGCCTGTCTTTCAGTTTCTTCCTGGAAGGAATTTGCCTACAATTTCTACAGCTACCACAGAGCTGACTGAGATAATCCTAGGAGATTGATAGAGTTGGTGCAGTATATCCCCTGATGCCTCCCTCCAACTCATTCAAATAGTAAAATGAAGACTTTAGCTTCTTTCTTTAAGAATCTTTCCCAAACTTTTTTTTCTTTTTATGGCTGTACCTGTGGCATTTTGCAAGCATTTAACACCCTAATTATTATGGCTGCCATCAAAATGACTGGTTCTCAAATCACATAGTTCTGGGAACTAATCAGAATTGGCATTTATTATTCTCCCCAGGACCACATGTAACAAAGAGGCAGTTTTATCCTGGTACATAAGCATTCCCTGCAATTATTCCCTCTGGCTCAGAAGAGTAAGCAAAAATAACTAGCTACTGGTTTCCCCCTTATAGGGCTCAGGTTGCTGACTTTCCAATCTGCTGCCTGAAGATTAGTCTTCCATTTAGATTGCATCAAGAGACTGAAGGGGCAGGTAATTGTCATCCCCCAGGAGCCAAAAAATGCATATGGACATTTCCTATGCCTTTGAACAATGATGGGTTTTGACACACTCTCAACTATGGGAGACGCTAAGAAGAAATGATGGCTTGGACAATCTCAAACATTTGAGAGGCAAATAGGAGTTCATGCCATGCTGATTGATGAACTTTATCTCCTTCATGAGGCCAATCTCTCAAGACTGGGAGAAGAGGCTGTTTTAACTAATGTACAGAAACCAACATAGAGAGTCAAGGAAAGTGAAGAAACAGAGGAATAGTTTCCAAACAAAATACTAAATTAAATCTCCAGTAATTGATTTTAATAAAACATATATAAAATTTTTAGCTAATAAACAGTTAAAAATAATGGTCATAAGGATGCTCACTGAAAAGAGGAGAAGTGCATGAACAAATGAAAATTTCAATAAGGTTATATAATGTATTAAAAAGTAAGGAAGAGAAATTATAGAATTGAAGAATACAATAACTGCTCTAAAAAATTCAATCAAAGAATTCAACTTCAGGCTAGATCAAGTGGAAGAAAATGTCAGTGAACACAAAGATATGACAGTGGAATTTATTCAATCAAAGGGACAAAAGGAAAAAAGAATAAAAAAGGGTAGAGATAGCTTAAGGAACCAGTAAACAGGCCAATATACACAGTAATAAAAAACTATCTAAAAAGGAAAGCCCAGGACTTGGTAATTTCAGTGACCAACTCTACCAAACATTTAAAGAAGAATAAATACCAAACCTCAAATGCTTACAAGAAAACTGAAGGGGAGGGAACACTTTCAAATTCATTTTACAAGGCCAAAATTACCTTACTATGAGAACCAGACAAGGGTACCACAAGAAAATAAAACTGTAGACCAATATCCATGATGAACATAGATGCAAAAATGAAAAAGAAAATGAGCAAACCAATTTGAACAATGCATTAAATGATCATAAATCATGATGAAGTAGAATTTATTCTGGTTTTGCAAAAATGATTCAACATAAGCAAATCAATAATTATGAGAAACTACTTTCACAAAATAAAAGATAAAAATGATATGATTATCTCAACTAGTGAAGAAAATACTTTGTCAATATTTGACATTCTTTCATGATAAAAAGTATCAATGAATTGGGTAGTGAAGGAATGTACTTAAAAAATAATAAAGGCCACATATAGCAAGCTCACAGGTAACATACTCAACAGTGAAATGCTGTAAACGTTTTCTCTAAGTTCAGGAATAAGACAAGGATGTTCACTCTTGCAACTTTTATTCAACATAGTAACAGTAGTCTTAGACAGAATAGTTAGGGAAGAAAATAATAATAATAATCCAAAACATAAATAAAAAGGTAAAACTGAAACAATTTGCAGAGAACATGATATTGTACATAGAAAACCCTCAAGACCCTACCAAAAAACTGTTGGAATTAATAAATAAATTTAGTAAAGTTGTGGGGTATAAAATTAATATGTAAAAATCTGTTGCATTTCTATAAACTAGTAATGAACTATCAGAAAGAGAAATTAAGAAAACAATCCCATTTACAATTGCACTAAAAAGAATAAAATACATAGAAATAAATTTAATTGAGTTGAAAGACTTTTACACTGAAAACTATGACATTGATAAAAGAAATTGAAGAATAAATAAATAAATGGAAAGATATTCCATGCTCATGGCTTGGAATAATTAACATTGTGAAAATGTCTATACTATGAGGCAATCTATATGTTCAAGACAATCCCTTGAATTCCAAAGGAATTCTTTTTACAGAGGTTAAACAAACAATCGTAAAATTTATATGGAACTAAAAAAGACTACAAATAGTCAAAGCAAATTTGAGAAAGAAGAATAAGGCCAAAGGCAACACACTCCCTGGTTTCAAACTGTTTTACAAAGCTATAGCAATCAAAATAGTGTGGTGCTGGCATAAAAACAGGTACATAAGTCAATGGAATAAAATCAAGGCCCAAAAAACTACACATATATAGTCAATTAATTTACAACAAAGGAGCCATGGATATACAGTAGGAAAAAAAACAGTCTCCTTAATAAATGGTTTTGGGAGAACTGGAATACATTTGCAAAGAATAAAACTGAATTACTAACTTATACCATACACAAACATTTAACTCAGAATGGTTTAAAGAATATAAGACTTGTTCTTACTTCGACAGCACATGTACTAAAATTGGAACCATACAGGGAAGATTATCATGGTCCCTGTGCAAGGATGACATGCAAATTCATGAAGCAGTCCATATTTTTTTATATGTAGACCATTCCACTTTAGTGTTTTCTTACCTAAAATAATAAAGGCACATATTGTTTAAGCTAAAAAAAGGAATATAAGACCTGAAACCATAAAACTCCTAGAAGAAAACATAGATGGTAATCTCTTTGAAATTATTCTTAAAGATGATTTGTCTTTTGGATTTGACTCCAAAGGCAAAGGCAACAAAATAAAAATAAACAAGTAGGATTATGACAAACTAGAAAGCTTCCGCATAGCAGAGGAAACCATCAAAAAATAAAATGTCAAACTAACTAATGGGATAAAATATTTGCAAATAATATATTTGATAAGGGATTAATATCCAAAATATATAAAGAACTCAATACAACTCAATCACAAATACACACACAATCCATTTAAAAGATAAGCGGTGTACCTATTTAGATGCACATTTTTCCAAAAAAGACATACGAATGGCCAAGAGGTACATGAAAAGGTTCTCAAATATCACTAATCATCAGAAAAATACAAATGAAAACCACAATGAAATATTATTTCACATGTGTTGGAATGGCTGTTAATTAAAAAGACAAGAAATAACAATTGTTGGCAAGGATATAGAGATAAAAGAACCCATGTGTACTGTTGCTGGGAATATAAATTTGTACAGCCACTATAGAATACAATATAGAGTCCTCAAAAAATTAAAAATGTAATAGCTTATGATCCAGCAATTTCACTTCTGGGTATTTAGCTGAAGGAAATAAAACCTTAAGTCAAAAGACACATTGTCTCCCATGTTCATTATATCATTATCTACAATAGCTAAGACATGGAAGCAACCTGCATCAATCAATTGATAAATGGATATATATATATCTGCAAAAAAGAAGAGAATCTTCCCATTTGCAACAACATAGATAGACCTCGAGGGCATTCATTATGCAGGCAGAGAAAGACAAATGCCAAATGATCTTACATATGTGGAAGTAAACAAACAAAAAAATACCACACTGACCAGCAAAAATTGTCACAACATTGTAAATCAACCATAATCCAATAAAAAATTTTAAAAAACCATACTATAGATATGAGCATAGATTGGTTGTTGCCAAAGTGTATGGGGAAGGTGGGTGAAAGTGGTTAAAAGTTTTGAAGTCACTGTTGTAATATATAGTGTAGTTACGGTAGTTAATAATACTTCATTGATGTTTGAAAGTTTCTAAGAGAGTAGATCTTAAATATTTTCATCACAGAAAAAGCTGTGTCTTTGTGTAGTAATGGATAATTAACTAGACATTGTGGTGATCATTTCATAATATATGTAAATATTGAATAATTATGCTCTACACCTATTATGAATATAATGTTATATGTCAATCAAGTATCAATAAAAATAATGGCAAGTGATAACAATGATGTGGATGTGGAGTAGAGGAAATCTTTGTACATTGCTTCTGGGAATGTAAGTTGTTACAGATACTATGGAAAATAATGTGGGAGTTCCTCAAAAATTGAAAATAGAACTACCATGTGATCCAGGAAACCCACTTCTGGTTATAGATCCAAGGGAAGAAAATCATTTCCTGAAAGCATTGTATGTTCTCATGATCATTGCAGTGTTGTTCACAATAGCAAGATGTGGAAACAACCTGTGTATCCGTCAATGTATGAATAGATAAGGAAAGTGTGATGTATACATATAATGAAATATTTTTTGCCTTAAAAAAGGAAATCATGTCATTTTTTACCGCATAGATCAAACCATAAGGCATTATCTTCGGGGAGTTCCCATCATGATGCAGCAGAAATGAATCCAACTAGGAACCATGAGGTTTTGGTTTGATCCCTGGCCTTGCTCAGTGGGTTGAGGATCCGACATTGCCATGAGCTGTGGTGTAGGTTGCAGCCATGGCTCAGATATGGCATTGCTGTGGCCGTGGTGTAGGCTGGTGGAAACAGCTCTGATTAGACCCCTAGCCTGGGAACCTTCATATGCTGTGGGTGCAGTCCTAAAAAGACAAAAGACAAAAGAAAAACAAAAACAAAAAACCATAAGGCATTATTCTAAGTGAAACAAGTTAGACAAAGATAAATGCTACATGATATTACTTATATGAAGAATCTAATGCTTTTAAAAGTTGAAATCATAGAAACACAGAGCAGAATGCTTGCCAAGGACTAGGGACTAAGGAGAAATTGGGAACAGTTAATAAAATGGTACAGGCTTTTAGTTTTAGATAAATTAGATCTGAGGATCAAATGTATAACTTGGTGACTGTGGTTGATAGTGCTATATTGTATAGTTGAAATTTGATTTGATAGTATGCCTTAGATTGTTCTTACCAAAAAAAAATGTTGGTATGTGTATTTTAACTAATTTGATTGTGGAAATTTTTCACTATACATACATGAAGTGAAAAATTATATCTATCTCTATATATAATATATCTCAAATCACCACACTGACATATATAGACATATATCTGGTATAGCTCAATAAAAAATGAAAGTGAAAAAACAAAACCATACCAAATCTATGGGATGCTGCAAAAGCAGTTCTTCGAGAGAAGTTCATAGTGATACAAGCCTTTCCCAAAAATTAAGAAAAAACTCAAATAAACAAATTAACTTACCACCTCAGAGCATTAGAAAAAGAATGAAAAAAAGTAAAGTCAGCAGAAGGAAGGAAGTAGTAAAGATCAGAGAGGAAATAAATAAAATAGAGGTTAAAAAAACAATAAACATTTCTCCAAAGAAGACATACAAATGGCCAGTAGGCACATGAAAAGATTTTCATTGTTGCTAATAATTAGAGAAACACAACTCAAAACTACAGTGAGGTACCCCTCATATAAGTCAGAATGGCCATCATTAAAAAGTCTACAAATATTAAAGGACAGAGAGGTTGTGGAGAAAAGGGAACCCTCTTACACTATTGATGGGAATGTACATTGGTGTAGCCACTATGGGAAACAGTATGGAGGATCCTTAGAAAAGTAAAAACAGAGTTACCATATGATCCAGAAATCCCACTCCTGGGTATATACCCAGACAAAACTATAATTTGAAAAGATATACGCACCCCCATGATCATAGCACCACTATTTATAAGAGTCAAGACATAGAAACAAACTAATTGTACATCGACAGCTGAAGTAATAAATAAGATGTCATATAAAAAATATATATATACATATACATACATATATACACACAATGGAATACTACTCAGCCAGAAAAAAAGAAGGAAATAATGCCATTTGCAGCAACATGGATGGACCTAAATACTATCATACTAAGCAAAGTAAGTCAGAAAAAGAAATCCAAATACTATTTGATATGGTAATATAATACCACTTATATGTGGAATTTAAAGTATGGCACAAATGTGAACTCCCACCATGGTGCAGTGGGTTAAGAATCCAACTGCAGTGACTTAGGTCCCTGCAGAGATGCAGGTTCAATCCCTTGATGAGGAACTTCCATATGTTGTGGGTATGTCCATACCATTTTTAAAAATACTAAAATACTTGAATATATCTAAGAAACAGAAACAGACTCACATTCATAAAGAAAAGACTTGTGGTTGCTTCTGCTGGGGGGTGCATGGGAGGGAAGGATTAAGGGTTTGGGATTAGCATATGCAAATTAGTATTTATAGGATGATAAACAAGAAGCCTCTACTGTATAGTACAGGGAAGTATATTCACTATCCTCTGAGAAATCATAATAGAAAAGAATATGAAAAGGAATATTTATATGTTTACATGTATAACTGAGTCACTTTGCTGTATAGCAGAAATTGACACATTTCCTATCAATTTTACTTCAATAAAATTTTAAGAAAATGAGATACCATTTATACTAGCAATCCCAAAATGAAATACTTAGGTGTAATTCTAACAATATATGTAGAAAATCTAATTGAGGAAAACTATAACACTTAGGTGAAATATACCAAAGAAAAGTTAAAGTGAAAATATACATCATGTTCATGTATAGGAAGACTCATTATTGTCAAAATGATCGTTCTTCCAAATTGATCTATAGATTCAATGCAATCCAATAAATATCTCAGCAAGTTATTTTTTAGATTTTGACAAACTGTTTCTAAAGTTTATATGGAGATGCAAATGACCCAGAATAGCCAACACATATTGATGGAGAATACTAGCAGTTACCAAATGTGAGATCTTGGTCAATCTATCTGAATCTGTTTTTACTGATACATTTTTTTTCACTATTAATCACAGAGCTATTAGGAAGTTAATCTGAAGAAATTTTTATATTATAATACTCAAAAGAAATATTAAATTTTCTCATATCATCTTGAAAAAATTGAAGAACAAAGTTGGAGAACTTATTGACTTTGAGACTCACTATAGAAATACTGTAATCAAGATAATGTGGTATAGAAAAGGACTTGTTAAATATAGTTAACTGATCATTGACAAAGGAACAAAGGCCACAAATTGGAGAAAAGATAATCTTTTCAACAAACAGTACTGAAGCCATTGGATGCACACATGCAAATCAATCAATCAATATAGACACAGACCTGAGAGTGGATCACAGACTTAAAGGTAAATTGTAAAACTCCTAGAAGATAACATTGAAAAAAATCAAGATGACCTTAAGTTAGGTGTTGACAGTTTAGATAGAGCATCAAAGGAATGACCCATAAAATAATATAAGTAGTAACCCAGACTTCATTAAAATGAAACGCTTCTGCTCTGTAAAATATATGGCCAACAAAATAAAAATACAACCTATGGACTGGGAGACAATATTTGCAAAAAAAAATATTATCCAAAATACTTAAAATGGAACAATGTAAAAACAACCAATATGATTTTAAAATGGACCCAAAACCTTAACAGATATCTCACCAAGGAAGAAATACATATGGTAAATGAGCATATAAAAAGATGCCCCATCTGCTAACCCCAAACTCCCAGTCCATCCCACCCCCTCCCCATCCTCCTTGGCAATGACAATTCTCTTCTGTACATCATAGTATTTCAATGACAGGTTTTTTTGCTCACTGCTTATTTTTTTGTATGTTTTTTTTTTGTTGTTGTTGTTGTTTGTTGTTGTTGCTATTTCTTGGGCCGCTCCCGCGGCATATGGAGGTTCCCACGCCAGGGGTTGAATCGGAGCTGTAGCACCGGCCTACACCAGAGCCACAGCAACGCGGGATCCGAGCCGCGTCTGCAACCTACACCACAGCTCACAGCAACGCTGGATCGTTAACCCACTGAGCAAGGGCAGGGACCGAACCCGCAACCTCATGGTTCCTAGTCGGATTCGTTAACCACTGCGCCACGACGGGAACTCCTGTATGTTTTTACTATACAAGTAAATTCACAGAAAAACAATCATCCTAAATTTGACAAGATTACATATTAGATTTTGATTTGGCTTATACTTTGTCCTTAGAATAGATAAGTAATGAGGTCCTACTATATAGCACAGGAACTATAAAAAAACAAAAAAGGTCCCATATCATATACCAGGGAAAGTGCAAATTAAAACAAAAATGAGAGAGATAGAGACATCAGCATCATTGCTGATGTGTGAATTATTCATTTTTTCTCTCCCTTTTTATTTACAAATAATTGGACATTCATTACCAAGCAAAAGTGCCTCTACACAGTATAACAGGACACTGGAGATACTCACCAATCTGTACATTTGAAAGTGGGTGGAGGTCCTTGAAGAGGGATGCAGAGCCAGGAGGTGGCAGCAAAGGAAGCAAAGGCAGAGGTAGTAGCTACAGGGGAGCCATTGGGCAAACATGACCTTCCTATAATTGTAAAAGGAGCTGGTGTGTGAAGGTTCTGATTAGGGTTCTGCCTATCCTTGTGTGCTGCAGCTGGAGGAACTCATTTGTTCTCTCTGAGGTGAATGCTGTGGCTGGGACCAGGGAAAGAAAGGGGAAGTAGGCAGATGAAGACAATTGAAGGAACTTATCTCATGCTGTCTTCCCTGAGATTCTGACAAGATTTCTGCCCAAGGTCCTCTGGAATCCCCCACTTGAGCATCCCACTATGGGCCAAGGCAGACCAGTAAAAAAGTAAAAAGATTTAATCAGTAATCAAAAACCTCCCAATACCTTAGGCCCAGATACATTTGACAGAGAAATCTACCAAACATTAAAAAAATTAACACCAATTTTTCTCAAACTCTTTCAAAATATCAAAGATGAGGAGACATTTCCAAACTCATTCTACAAAGCCACAATTACCTTGATTCCAAAACCAAGTAAGGATATTACCAGAAAATAAAACTATAGATCAAAGTCCCTGATGAATGTGGATGGAAAAATTCTCAACAAAATGCTGAATTAAAGAATATAGTATAAGATTTATACACTATGAAAAACTGCTATTTAATCCCTGGGATACAGGATAGTCCAAAATACCAAATTAATAAATGTAATACAGTACATCAATAAAATGAAAGGAAAAAAGCATATGAACATCTCAATAGATGAAATGTCCAAAGAGGACATCAAAATGGCCAACAGGGACATGTAAAGTTTCTCAACACCATTAATCATGTGAGAAATGGAAACCAATAAACAATGATATATCATCTCAAACCTGTTGGAATGGCAGTCATCAAGAAGACAAGAGACAGGAGTTCCCATCATGGCTCAGTGGTTAACAAACTCAGCTAGTAACCATGAGGTTGTGGTTTCGATCCCTGACCTTGCTCACTGGGTTAAGGATCTGGCATTGCCATGAGCTGTGGTGAAGGTCACATATGTGACTCAGATCCTGTGTTGCTGTGGCTGTGTCAGTGGCATAGGCCAGCAGCTACAGCTCTGCCTCGACTCCTGGCCTGGGAACCTCCATGTGCTGAGGGTATGGCTCTAAAAAAGGCAAAAAGGCAGAGGAAGGCAAGATGGCAGAAGAGTAGGGGGGATGGGCTTGCCCTCTCCCACAAACACAACAACAACAAAAAACCACATCTACAGGTTAAACGACTGGCACAGAACAGCAACTAAATGCTGGCAGAATAACTTAAACCTCCAATAATGGCAAGAATCTCATGACATAACTGGGTAAAACAGGAGAAAATAGGAGAGTGATAGAAGGGGAATTGGGACTGGATGGGCACTCCCAATAGGGAACTGTGGAGGAGAAAGGGAACCCACACCCTGGAAAGTCACCTAATTGATGGAAAGATCAACCAAATTGGAGGGATCTCCAGACACCAAGAAGAGTGCAGCAATAGGTCTGAGATCTGAAAAGCAGAGTGAGAGCCGAACAGATGATCTGAACTACTGGCATAGTCACCAAAAACCGAGATGTTCCAGTGGGGCTGGGCACCGAGACCTTGGCTCTGGAGGTTAGTCCCTGGGAGCGGCTGGGGTTGGTGGTGCAGAGACTGCCTGGGGGACTCAGAAGCGGTTCATCACAGGTTGAGGGAGCAATATGCTAAGGGCTGGGGAGTGAAAAGCCACAACAGAGGGGACCTGGGAGAGGAGCTAGACCCACAGGAGAGACAAGGTGCCAGTGTTTGGGAGGGGAGAGGAGGAGGGGCAGGCTGCCATAGAATACTCCTTGCACTCCAACAAGTGAGCTAGCCTGCCAGCTAGCAGAGAGCAGCGCTTCCCAGTGCATATCCCCTCCCCCTCCCCCTCACATGCACCTGACCCAAGGCCACCTGCCATCCTGAAGGTCTGGCCTCACCACTTGCAGGAAGCTGACCACCTCAGGGGCTTTCCCTGCCTTGGCCTTCCCACCCTCTGGAGGGGCTACACCCCCGTGGAGAAGCACCCAGCACTGCCAGCCCCCTGGAAGAGCCCCACAGCCCAGAAATGCCAGAGCAAGTTCTGCCTGGCTGCGTGAAATTTTCTTCTATTGCGGGGCAGTTCTGATAATCCCAGTTGCCCTGGGGAAGTGCCCTGTTGTCTCCCAGTGGCCCGGCTAGCCACTCCTGCCCTCAGGAGGAGTTTCACTCCTGTAGAACAGCTGCCCAGCACCGCCAGCACACTGGAAGAATCCCACAGCCCAGAATTGCCAGAGCAAGCTCTGCCAGGATACAGGAAATCTGCTTCCACTGCAGGGAAGTCCTGCCAGATCCAGCTGCCCTGGGGAAGTGCCCCTTTGTTTCCCAGAAGACTGGCTAGCCACTCCCACACTCAGGAAATCCTGCACCCCTGCAGAGTAGCTGCCCAGCACCGCCTGCCCTATGGAAGAGCTCCATGGCCCAGAAACACCAGAGAAAGCTCTGCCTGGCCATGGAAAGTCGGCCTCCATCATGGGGCGGTCCTGCAAGTTCCAGATGCCCTGGGGAAGTGCTCCCTTGTCTCCCAGCAGTCAGGCTAGCCACTCCCACTATCGGGAGGTGCTGCACTCATGGGGAGGAACTGCCCAGAACAGGCTACCCCCTGGAAGAGCTCCACAACCCAGAAACACCAGAGCAAGCTCTGCCTGGTCACAGGAATTCTACATCCATCACAGTGTGGACCTGCCAGTCCCACCTGCCCTTGGGAAATCCTCCTTTGCTTCAGAGTGACCTTGCTAGCCCCACCCACCCTCAGGATACTCCACACTGCCTCAAAAAAAGACCAGTCAACACCACCAGCCCTTGGGAAAGACTCCACAGCAGTGCCAGGGCAAACCCTGCCCAGCCACAGGGAATACATCTCCACCAAGAAAAAGAAAATAACAAGCAAGATGAAGAAGCTGAGAAACCATTCCCAGTTAAACCAACAGGAGAACTCAGCTAAAGCAGTCGACACTGAAACTGACCTCTGCAGTCTGACAGACTTGGAGTTCATAAGGGTAATAGTGAAAATACTGAAGGAATTAAGAGAAGATATGAACAGTAATGCAGACTCCCTCAGAAAGAAACTAGAAAATATAAGGAGGAGCCAAGGAAAAGTATAAAATTCATTTGAAGACATACAATCTGAGCTAAGGGCAGTAAAGACCAGGATGAATAATGTAGAGGAACAAATTAGTGATGTGGAAGATAGAATAATGGAAATCACCCAAACAGGACATCAGACAGAAAACCAAATGAAAAAACATGAAAGCAATATAAAGATCTATAGGATAATATAAAGTGGGCCATAGGAATTCCAGAAGTAGAGGAAACAGAAAAGGGGATTGAAAATATATTTGAAGAAATTATCACTGGAAACTTCCCACATCTGAAGGATACTGAGTTAAAGATACAGGAATCACAGAGAGTCCCAAACAAGTTGAACCCAAATAGACCCACACCAAAACACATTATATTAAAAATGTCAAAAGCTAATGATAAAGAGAGGATCCTAAAGGTAGCAAGAGAAAAGAAAAGTGTCAATTATAAGGAAACCCCCATAAGGCTATCAGATGATTTCTCTACAGAAACTCTACAAGCCAGGAGGGAATGGCAAGAGATATTTAAAGTGCTGAGGGAGGAGTTCTCGTCGTGGTGCAGTGGCTAACAAATCTGACTGGGAACCATGAGGTTGCAGGTTTGATCCCTGGCATTGTTCAGTGGGTTAAGGATCTGGTATTGCAATGAGCTGTGGTGTAGGTTACAGATGTGGCTTGATCCCGCATTGCTGTGGCTCTGGCGTAGGCTGGCAACTGCAGCTCTGATTAGACCCCTAGCCTGGGAACCTCCATATGCCACAGGAGCTGTCCTAGAAAAGGCTAAAAGGCAAAAAAATAAAAAAATAAACTGCTGAAGGGAAAATATGCAACCTAGAATACTTTATCAAGCAGGAATATCATTTAAAATAGAAGGGGAAATATTTTTTTTTCCAACAAACAAAAGCTAAAAGACTACAGCAACAGAAATCCATTCTAAAAGAAATATTGAAAGGGCTTCTCAAATCAAAAAAAAAAAAAAAAGGAAGAGCTAGGATGAAGAAAACAATAATCAGAGAGCAGTGAGTCAAATAAGCCAGCATACAGATCTAATCATGAAGATGTTTATAACAAAACAAAATTAAAAGGAAAAAAGAGATATCAAAAATCAAAATGTGGGCAAGAGAAGTAAGGGAATAAAAAAAAAGATTCTTTTTTTAATTTTCTTTTTTAAATTTTATTATGATAATGAAGTGTTTGAACCTATAGGACTCTCAGGCCAAAACACACAATTATACGAAGGGATTAACATACTTAAAAAACAGGGCAAGCACAAATCAAAACAAAACATTACATTCACAAAAAATGAAAATAAAAATACTCAAGCAGAAAATACTTGGAGACTATCCAACCAAAAAAAAAGAAAAGAAGAATGGAGAATCATAGAATCAATTGGAACATGAGGTTCAAAATGGCAATAAATAATCATCTATCAATTATCACCTTAAATGTCAATGGACTGAATGCCCCAATCAAAAGACACATAGTGGCTGAGTGGATAAAAAGGCAAAAACATTCAATATGCTGCATACAAGAAACTCACCTCAGGACAAAGGATACATATAGATTGAAAGTGAAGGGGTGGGAAAAAATATTTCACGCCAATACACATGACAGGAAAGCAGGAGTTGCAATACTCATATCACACAAAATAGATGTTAAAACGAAGTCCACAAAGAAAGACAAAGAAGGACACAATTTAATGATTAAGGGATCCATCCAAGGAGAGGATGTTACTTTCATCAACATTATGCCCCAAATACAGGAGCACCCAGATACATACAACAAATATTAACAGACATAAAGGGAGAAATTGATGGGAATACAGTCATAGTAGGAGATTTAAAACCCCACTCACACCAATGGACAAACCCTCTAGACAGAAAATCAATAAAGCAACAGAGATCCTAAAGGAAACAATAGACAAGTTAGACTTAATTGCCATCTTCAGGACACTACATCCAAAAAAATCAGAATACACATTCTTCTCAAGTGTGCATAGAACATTCTCAAGAACTGATCACATATTGGGACACAAATTTAGGAGCATAGAAATTATCTCAAGTATCTTCTCTGACCACGATGGCATGAAACGAGAAATCAACCAGGAAAAAAAATGAGAAAAAAACCTACTACATGGAGACTAAACAATATGCTACTAAAAAACCAATGGGTCAATGAGGAAATCAAGAAGGAAATTAAGCAATACCTTACAACAAACGATAACGAAGACACAACCACTCAAAATCTATGAGATGCCGAAAAGCAGTGCTCAGAGGGAATTTCATAGCAATACAAGCCTTCCTCAAAAAAGAAGAAAAATCTCATGGAGTTCCTGTCATGGCACAGTGGTTAACGTATCCGACTAGGAACCATGAGGTTGCGGGTTCCGTCCCTGCCCTTGCTCAGTGGGTTAACGATCCGGCGTTGCCTTGAGCTGTGGTGTAGGTTGCAGATGTGGCTCGGATCGCGAGTTGCTGTGGCTCTGGCATAGGCTGGCGGCTACAGCTCTACTTCGACCCCTAGCCTGGGAACCTCCATATGCCGCAGAAGTGGCCCAAAGAAATAGCAAAAAAAAAAAAAAAAAAAAAAAAGAAGAAGAAGAAAAATCTCAAATTGACAACTTAACCCACCACCTAAATGAATTAGAAAAAGAAGAACAAAAAACACCTTAAGTCAGTAGGAGGAAGGAAATTATAAAGATCAGAGAGGAAATCAATAAAACAGAGACTCAAAAAAAACATTAGAGAAAATTAATAAAACCAAGAGCTGGTTCTTTGAAAAGGTAAACAAAATTGACAAACCTCTGGCTAGACTCACTAAGAGAGGAGAGAAAGAACCCAAATAAACAAAATTATAAATGAAAAAGGAGAAATCACAATGGATACTGCAGAAATACAAAAAACCATAAGAGAATACTATGAACAACTATACGCCAACCAATTTGACAATCTGGAAGAAATGGACAACTTTCTAGAATCTTACAGCCTGCCAAAACTGAATCAAGAAGAAATAGACCAACTGAACAGACCAATCACTAGAAATGAAATTGAATACATCATAAAAACACTCCCTACAAATAAAAGTCCAGGACCATATGGCTTCACAGGCAAATTATACCAAACATACAAAGAGGATCTGGTGCTCATCATCCTTAAACTTTTTCAAAAGGTTGAGGAAGAAGGAACAAACCCAAAGACATTCTATTATGCCACCATCAATCTAATTACAAAAGAAAAAGATACCACAAAAAAAGAACACTATTGGCCAATACCTTTGATTAATATAGATGCAAACATTCTCAACAAAATTGTAGCCAACCAAATCCAACAACATGTCAAAAAGATCATATGCCATGACCAGATGAGGTTCATCCCAGGTTCACAAGGATGGTTCAACATATGCAAATCAATCAATGTCATACACAGCATTAACAAAAGAAAAGTCAAAAACCATATGATCATCACAATAGATGCAGAAAAAGCATTTGACAAAGTCCAACATCCATTTATTGTAAAAACAATCTCACCAAACTGGGTATAGATGGAACATTCCTTAACATAATCGAAGCCATTTATGACAAACACACTGCAAATATAATACTCAATTGAGAAAAATTGAAAGCCTTCTCACTGAAATCTGGAAGAAGACAGGGATGCCCAATCTCACTGTTATTCAACAGAGTTGTGGAAGTCTTAGCCACAGCAATTAGACAAAAAAAAAGGCATCCAAATAGTAAGAGAAGAGGGAGAAATGTCACTGTATGCAGACAACATGATACTATATAGAAAACCATAAGGACCCAACCCAAAGACTACTTGATCTGATTAACAAATTCAGCTAAGTACACAGGATATAAGACTAACATTCAGAAGTCAGTCGCACTTCTATATACTAACAATGAAATATGGGAAAAGGAATACAGAAATAAAATACCTTTTAAAATAGCACTCCAAAAAATCAAATACATGGGAATACACCTGACCAAGGAGGCAAAGGACCTATATGCTGAGAACTATAAAACATTAATCAAGGAAATTAAAGAAGATGTGAAGAAATGGAAAGATATCCCGTGTTCCAGGATTGGAAAAATTAATATTGTAAAAATGGCCATACTGCCCAAAGCAAACTACAGATTCAATGCAATCCCTATCAAATTACCCATGACATTTTCCACAGAACGAGAACAAGCAATCCAAACATTTATATGGAACCACAACACACCCAGAATTGCCAAAGCAATCCTGAGGAACAAAAACCAAGCAGGAGGCAAAACTCTCACAGACTTCAGGTACTGTTACAACGCCACAGTCATCAAGACAGTGTGGCACTGGCACCAAAACAGACAGACAGACCAATGGAACAGAAGAGAGAACCCAGAAATAAACCAAGAAACCTATGGTCAATTAATCTTTGACAAAGGAGGCAAGAACATAAAATGGGAAAAAGACAGTCTATTCAGCAAGCATTGCTGGGAAACCTGGACAGCTGCATGCACATCAATGAAACTAGAACACACCCTCACACCATGCACCAAAAGAAACTCAAAATGGCTGATGGAAGACTTAAATATAAGACAGGACACCATTAAACTCCTGGAAGAGAACATAGGCAAAACACTCTCTGACATCAGCCTTACAAATGTTTCCTCAGGTCAGTCTCCCAAAGCAACAGAAATAAAAGCAAACATAAACCAGTGGGACCTAATCAAACTGACAAGATTTGCACAGCAAAGGAAACCAAAACAAAAACAAAAAGACAACTTCCAGAATGGGAGAAAACAGTTTCAAATGATGCAACTGACAAGGGCTTAATCGCTAGAATATACAAGCAACTTATACAACTCAACAGCAAAAAAGCCAACAACCCAACTGAAAGATGGGCAAAGGACCTGAAGAGACATTTCTCCAAGGGAGATGTACAGATGGCCAACCAGCACATGAAAACATGCTCACCCTCCCAGATTATTAGAGAAATGCAAATCAAAACTACCATGAGGTACCACCTCACACCAATCAGAATGGCCATCTTGAAGAAGTCCACAGATAACAAGTGCTGGAGGGGGTGTGGAGAAAAGGCAACCCTCCTGCACTGGTGGTGGCAATGTAAGCTGGTACAGCCACTATGGAGAACAGTATGGAGGCACCTTAGAAAACTATACATAGACACTTTTGGGCATATATCCGGACAACACTTTCCTTGAAAAAGACACATGCACCTGCATGTTCACTGCAGCACTATTCACAATAGCCAAGACATGGAAACAGCCCAAATGCCCATTGACAGATGATTGGATTCGGAAGATGTGTTATATATACACAATGGAATACTACTCAGCTATAAAAAAGAATGAAATAATGCCATTTTCAGCAACATGGATGGAACTAGAGGCTCTTATCCTGAGTGAAGTAAGTCAGAAAGAGAAACACAAATATCATATGATGTCACTTATAACTGGAATCTAATATCCAGCACAAATGAACATTTCCACAGAAAAGATAATCATGGACTTGGAGAATAGACTTGAGCCTGCCCAGAGGGAGAGGGAGGGCGTGGGAGGGATCGGGATCTTGGGGTTATAAGATGCAAGCTATTGCTCTTGGAATAGATTTATAATGACATCCTGCTGTGTAGCATTGAAAACTATGTCTAGATACTCACATCACATCAGAACAATGGGAGGAGAAAGAACATATACATGTATGTGTAAATTGGATCCCATGCTGTACAGCAGAAAAAAATAAATAAAAATAAATAAATAAATAAATAGATAATACAAAAATGCAACAAAAAAGAAGACAAAAGACAACAGTTGCTATTGATAATGTGGTGAAAAGGTAAATGTTATACACTATTGGTGGGAATGTAAGTTGCTCTAATAACTATGGGAAAGTTATAATGGAACTTCCATATAGTTAATACATGAAAATTCTATATAGTTAATATGGAAGTCCCTCAAAAAGTTAAAAATATATTTACCATACAATCCAGCAAGTCCACCTCTGGCTATATACCCAATGGAAATGAACAGGATTTACAGGGTATATACAGTCTCCCCTCAGTATCTATTAGAGGTTAGTTCCAGGACCATTCACTTTCCCCCCCTGTACCAATATCTGAGGATGTTCAGTCCCACAATTGGCCCTCTGCATATTCCATATCTACTATTCAAATTCATGTGTGTTGTAAACATAGTGCATGATCTGCACATGGTTGAATCTCTGGAGGTGGAAACCATGGATAGGAAGGGATGACTATACACAATACCACATTTATTGTAATATTATTTACAATAACCAAAATATGAAAATAACTCAAATGCCAATCAGCAGATTAATGGAGGGATCAAGATAGCAGAGCAGTAAGAAGTGGCAGTCACCTTGTCCCACAATCACATTAAAAAATATATCTACAGTTAGAATGATTCACAAAGGACACATACTGAACTCTGGCAGACCATAAACCTCCAAAAATAACAAGAAATCCTCTGCATAACTGGGTGGAACAAAAATAGAGGGGGAGGAAAAGGAATCAAGATGGGACCAGAACTCCTGAGAAGTAGCTGAGAAAGAGGAAAGGAACCCACACCCTGGGAAGCTACTTACCTGAAGGGAAGATCAGCTAAGATGGAGGGACCTCAAAGCCTCAGAGAAAATTACAACAGCTGAACAAAGGATGGCAAAGAAGAGAGAGAGCCACGAAGACAATTGGTACCACTACCCTTGGGTACCACAGCCTGAAATGCTCAGGAGGGGGCTGGGCACTGAGATTCAGGCTCTGGAGGTCAGTTCCAGGAAGTGAACTAGGGTTGGTGTGTGGAGATACCCTGAGGGCACTGTGGAGTGGTGAGCCAAGGGCTGGGGAGTGGAGTGCCACTGCCAAGGGAACCTGGGAGGAGGTCTGGGCCCACAGGAGAAGTAAGTCACTATTGTTGGAAAGGGAAAGAGGAAGAGGGGCAGACCACCATAGGGCTGACAAAAGCCCCTCTTGTGTTGGCTAAGGGTTGCAGCACCTCCTGCATGGGCAAAGTGCAATGGGGTACTTCTTGCATGGTCTACAGGTAGCAGGGACAAACCACTTCAGTTATCTCTGACTCCAGAGGTGGATGTGGCCTGCCACTACTAGGAGTCTGTGAATAGGCACCACTTGCAGTCCAAATCAACTCAGAGGGCAACACAGAGGAGGGCATTGCAACCTAGCACCACAGGTTGTTGCTCTAACTCCCCTGGGAATACTCACACCCCTGCCATTCCAATGCCAAATGCTTTGGGCAGTGCTTAAACCTGCCTGAGGCTCATTAGCATTTCCCATGGCCCTACAACTAGGAGTAGCCTGTGCCACCTCCCTTCAGGTCCTTCTTTCAGGTCCTTCAGTTCCTTCAGGTCCCAAGGGCCCAGGAAGTTGGCACTGACTACTATCTCTGCCCATATCCTCCTTCTTCCTGGAAACACACATGGCATCCTATCAAGGGTATAACAGAATGCTCACACCAAAGAAAGGCAGCAAATGTTCAAACTCCCAAGCCAAAAATAAATAGTAACCTCCCACAAAATACATGCATAGAAATAGCCCTCCAAGACTATAGTAGTTGGTTACAGAGTACAAAAAAATATGAGCAAAATGAAGAAGTTCAGGAACCATTCCAAGTTAAAAGAACAGAATTCACCTGAAGCAGCAAACAATGAAACAGATTCTGCAGTCTAATAGACACTGAGTTCACAAAGGTGATAGTGAAAATACTGAAAGATTTAAGGGTGACTATGAAGGAATTAAGAGCAGATATAAAGATTAATGCAGATTCCTTCAGAAAGGAACTAGAAAATATAAGGAAGAGCCAAGAAAAATTTTTAAAAAATCATGTGCAGAGATGCAAACTGAGTTAAAGTCACTGAATGGCAGAAGGAATAATGCAGAAGAACAAATTAATGACTAGGAAAATAGAATAATGGAAATTGCCCCATCACAACAGCAGACAGAAAAACAAATGCAAACACATGAAGATAATATAAGAGATCTTTGGGATAATATAATGTGGGCCAATCTATACATGATAGGGATACCAGAAGGAGAAGGAAAAGAAATGGAGGTAGAAAAATATATATTTGAAGAAATTATGGCTGAAAACTTTCCAAGTCTAAAGGCAACATATCAAGATACAGGAAGCACAGAGGGCTCTAAACAAGATGAACCCAAACAGGCCCACAACAAGACATATTATAATAAAAATGGTAAAATTTAAAGATAAAGAGAGGATTCTAAGGGCAGCAAGAGAAAAGCAAATAATTACTTATAAGGGAATCAGTTGATTTCTCTGCAGAAACACCATGGGGCAGGAGAGCATGGCAAGATATATTCAAAGTCCTAAAAGGGAAAAAAATGCCACCTAGAATAGTCTACCCAGCATGGATATCATTTAAAATAGAAGGAGAAACAAAGAATTTCTCCAACAAACAAAAAATGAAAGAGTACAGAAATACTAAAACCATTCTAAAAGAAATACTGAAAGTGTTCCTCTAAATAAAAAAGAAGAAGAAATAGGATGGAGGAAATCACAATTGGAAAGCAATCACTTAAATAATCCAATATACAGAACTAAAAGGAAAAAAAAGAACATATTGTAAAAGCTACGATAAAGACAAGGAACTGCCAAAGGACAAACGTGAAGATGTTACAAAAGGACTTCAAAATCATAAAATGTGGGGAAGGAAAGTAAGAAAATCTAGATTCCTTTTTTTTTTTTAAAGAATGTATTTGAGCCTATATGACTATCAGGCTAAAGCAAGCAGATAGAGGAAGGAATTAACATACTTGAAAAACAGGGCAACCACAAATCAAAACCAAACATGACATCCACAAAAACTAAAAAGAAGGGGACAGAAGCATAAAATAAAAAGGAATTCATCCAACCAAAAAGAGAAAGGGAAAATGGAGAAACATATAATCATTTGGGATACAAGGTTTAAAAAGGCAATAAATACATATTTATCAATAATTACCTTAAATGTCAATGGACTGAATGCTCCAATCAAAAGACAGAGTGGCAGACTAGATAAGAAAGCAGGAGCCTACGATATTCTGCCTACAGGAGAATCAGCTTACAGCAAAGGACACATAAAAATTGAAAGTGAGAGGATAGGGAGTTCCTGTCTTGGCACAGCAGAAATGAATCTGACTAGGAACCATGATGTCATGGGTTTGATCCCTGGCCTTGTTCAGTGGATTAAGGACCTGGGTTGCCATGAGCTGTGGTGTAGGTCACAGACACAGCTCAGATCTGGCATTGCTGTGGCTCTAGCATAGGCCTACAGCAACAGCTACAATTAGACCCCTAGCCAGGAACCCTCCATAGGCCATGGGTGCAGCCCTAAAAAGACAAAAGAAAAAGACAAAGACAAAAAAGAAAGTGAGGGGATGGAAAGGGTATCTCATACCAGTGAAAAGATGGGAAAGCAGGAGTTGCAAAACTCCTATCAGACAAAATTTTAAAATGAAGGCTATAAAGAAAAAGCAGGACACTATTTAGTGAGAAAGGGAGCTAATATAGGAGCACCCAAATACATACAACCGATACTAAGAGATATAAAAGGAGAAATTGATGGGAATACAATAATAGTAGAAGACTTTAACACTGCATTCACATCAATGGAGAGATCTCCTAGAGAGAAAACCAATAAGGCAAATGAGATCCTTAAATGACACAATAGAAAAGTTAATCTACATTTTCAAGATATTACATCCAAAACAATCAGAATATATACATTATTCTCAAGTGCACATGGAATGTTCTCAAGGATTGACCACATACTGTGGCACAAAACTATCCTCAACTGTCACATGTTTTTCCAATCTTCTTGCTTGATCAGCCACTGTTGTGAGACATGTTTTTCCAGTCTTCTTGCTTGATTATCCACCCATAGCCCCTCCTCATGTGATCTCATCAAAAGAGTAAAATAAAAGCGGTTTCTTGAGGTGGGGCTCTTGATACTAGAGACCTTGAGTACCCCAGGTTCCCACCTTTACTGTCTCTGTGTTTTGTTTTGTGTTGGCTCTTTCCGTAAATTCCACAGCACCCGTTCTTCAGCCCCATCCTGCTGAGCTGGTCTCAGCCAGTGGCGCCCAATGTGGGGCGGGCAAGCAAGCAGGTATGAAGAATGAAGGACCGCGACTATAGCGGGAATTTTTATTCATTGTAAGTGCTGTGGAGCCCTGAGAAGAAGGGAGGAATTTTGCGTGGCCACGCTAAAGAAATCCTGTGGATATGTTCCCTCTCTCAGGTATTTATGGGGTAAAATGGGAAATAAGGTAATTTCAGGAAACTATAGTCCTTACATTTGTTTGTTAGGACAACTCCTTAAAAAAGGGGGTGCCAAAATAAGTGAAAGTAAGCTTTTGGAAATTTTTCAGACTATTGAGAAACATTGTGATTGGTTTCTTACATTATAAACATTGGATTTAAAGATATGGGGAATGGTAGGTACGGAACTTAGGATATTTCATTATGAGGGTGTTTCAATTCCTGTGTCTATTTGGAGTAGTTGGAGCTTAATTAAATCAGTTTTAGAACCTCTGCAGACCACAGAGGACTTAGAGAAGGAAGAAGGGGAGTTTACACTTTTGCTGGAGGAACCTAAATATGCAGTCCCTGAACAAAATTATCATAGAGAATATTTGGCTCCTGAGTCTTTGGCTCCAATTGTTGATCCTGATATTCCTCAATCGCCTCCTATTAGGAGTGAGGTGATGAGGACTCATCAAGCCTCTACTTCTAGGGTTGCAAAGAAAATGAGCATTATCCCTGAACACCATCTATCATCCATTCAGCAGGGGATATTATAGGCTCGAAGGGAAGGCAATTTGGATGCCATACATTTAGCCCTTCCAGTAACTGTCAGGGAGACAGCAGCTCCAGGCATTGATCCTGCCAACCCTGATGGAGTTTATGAGTTCATTCATGAGCCCTTATTAAAATTCTTAAAGAATTAAAACAAGCCATTCAAAACTATGGTGTTAATTCTCCTTTTATAAAAGGAATCATGCAGAGAGTAGTTGAAGGAAATTGTATGATTCCTGCTGATTGGCATAACTTAACCCATGCTGTGCTATCACCTAGTAAATATTTACAATTTAAATCTTGGTGGCAAGATCATGCTCAAATTACTGCTAATCATAATCAGGCTTTAAATCTTCCAATTACAGTGGAACAATTGTTAGGGATTGGTCCTTGGGGTAAACCTCAAGATCAAATGAGAATGAAGGATTTTGCTATTGAACAGATTAGGCAATGTTGCTTGATGGCATGGGATAAAATTGAATCTAAGGGTCAAATAAGTGACTTCTTTTCAAAAGATCCTACAAGGCCCTAAGGAACCTTATACTGAATTTCTAGCTCATTTACAAGAGGCATTAAAACAACAAATTACTAACGCTGAGGTGTTTGATACTATTTTTCAATTGTTAGCATATGAAAATGCAAATACTGATTGCAAAAAGGCCATAGGATTTTCAAAAGGAAAAGCTAACATTGCTGAATATATTAAAGCCTGTCAGGGAGTGGGGACAGGGTCCTTTAAGGCCTCAATGTTAGCCCAAGCAATGGCTAATTTAAAGAAAGCCCCTCACTCCAAATAATTACAGGCTGGAGTTTCACTTACCGTCAGGTGAAACCAGTTAATATGGGGATGCCTGACAGGACTTTATGTGCCTTTAAGAGAATGAAAAATCAAATTCATTAGAATATATGCAGGGCTACAGAGAGGGTCATACCGCTTAATTGTTCCTATGGAACTGTATGGGATTGGTCCCCTAAGGGGAAGCTGATTCCTGTCTGTATGGGCCATCAGCTTCTGTGTTCTATTAATGAATTACTCTCTTGGACAGTCTCCAGCCAATCAGGCCAACAAGAATAAAGGGAAAAAAAGAGAAAAAAAAGGAAAAAATATATATATAAAGTCTTCGAAACTGCTCAAATCAAAGCTGGGGCAGATGAAGAGAATGATGCTATAAATGCCAGAGGCAAGTTAGAAGAGAGAGAACAAGATTCCCCACAGGGTGTCAGGTGGTTTCTATGAGTGATCCCAGTTGGTCTGTTGATGAGGGAGATAACCACAATTGGCATAGAAATCATTTTGTTACTTGTATATTAGAGGGATTAAAATCCTCATGAGTAAAGCCCATTAAAAACTATTGGAGGTTTACCAGGGGAACAATAGAGTCCATCAACTTTCTTAGAAATAGTCAGAAATGCATTGAGAAAACCTATACCAAGGAACCCAGAAACAATGGAGGGCTGAATAATTCTTAAGGATAAATTCATAGCTCAATTGGTGCCAGATATATGGAGAAAGCTCAAAAAAATTGGCTTTTGGCCCTGATCAGGACCTGGAGCACCTCCTCAGAGTAGCAACACAAATATGTTATAATTGGGGCCAGGAAGAATGAAAGGAGAACAAGAAGAGAGACAGAGAAAAGGCTGAGGCTCTAGTTACGGCACTACAGGGAGTAAACCTGGGATTTTCCAAGGTGAGAGGACTAGGGCAGAGACCTATGCCCAGAGCCTGTTTCCTATGTGGGAAAGAGGGATCCTTTAAATGGGAATGCCCTTAGACTCAGCTGTGCCCCATATGTTGGGGAGATCACTGGAAGAGGGACTTTCCCTGAAGATGAAGGTCTCTGTGGTGGACCCCTCAGGCTCAGGATCAAGACTGATGGGATATTTCCATAATGGCTCCTGTCCTTATCACCACTCAGGAGCCCTGAGTGACTCTAAATGTAGGAAGACAGCCTATACCTTCCTCCTGAATACAGAGCCACTTGTCAGTCCTTCTCTCCAATCCTGGGCCCCTCCCTCATGAATCTGCCACATTGATGTTTCTGGCAAGCCGGTTACAAAATTTTTTACACAACCTTTGAGTTGTGACTGGGAATCCATTTTCTTTTCTCAAAGTCTTTCTGATTGTTCCAGACTCTAACTCCTCTTTTAGAAAAAGATATGTTGTAAGAGGTTAAAGCCTCAATTCACATGGCAATGGAGGACTTCCCGTGTGGCTCACAACATAACTACTTGGCAATCCCTCACATTTTATTTTTGTGCAGTATGTTAACTATGAGCAAAATGATAGTGTATGCCAGTCAAATGTAAAGCTTTTATTAGTATTAAAACCTGGTGATTGATGCAGAAGCTCATGGAAAGTATCAGGTTAATCTGAACAATATATTATTTCCTTTCAGTTCATGATCTGTTATTTTACAGACCATGGTTAATAGAATGCCCCCCAAAATAAAAAAATAAATAAATAAAGGAGAAGGGGGAATATATGCCAATGGAGCCTAATCAAGGTTTCTGCATTTCCTTAACTAAGGCCTTGTTATTATAAAATCTAAATGTATTCCTAATTGTTCACAGTATGTGTCTCATTCCCTGTTAATTTTCAACAGTAGATTCATGAGCTGTTCTATCCAGCTCCAGCTTTTGGAGCTGCTTTGTGGAACCAGCTGACCTCCTCTTCCTGGTGAAAATGTTTCTTTCACCGTATTCATTGTGATCTTGATCCTTTTATTCAGACCCTGTATAATTAATTGAATTTCTTGCTTCATTACATCTTGATTAAGAGCTATCAATGTTCAAATGTTGATAGAAGGGGTATCCAAAGCAATGTATCAAGGCCCACTTGACCATCCCATGAGTGGAGACCTAACTGCTTTCCCTAATGACGCCCCTTTTCAGCCGGAAGAAGTTGGAGCAGTCGTCGCCGCTTTTCCCACAATTAGTCTCCAACTCAGGGGTGGGGATTGAGAATATGGGCTTTAATACATTCTTTGATGTGGCTACTGATGAACATTTGTAAATAAAGGGTCACATAGAACCCCAACTGCTACAAAGGTTACAGTTATTACCCCGTGGAAACATCCTCTGCTACCACATCATTGTCAAGAAGTCTGCATCCATGGCTGACATGGACACCTGGGAGGCTGTGCAGCACCTCGAGAATCCCATCATGGTAGAGTTCCAGAGACTCCCTTTGCCATCGTCAGTGCTGAGCCCTGCTCTGGCCACCCCTGGAAACTGGTCAGTCTGGGCATAGCAGAAGCCCGAGGAGTTCTACGTGAGACTTAACTTGGACTCTGAGACTCAACATGGACTTGTGTTCTGTCTATAGATGTGGGGACCAAGCGATTTGGGAAGTAGTGAAGAAAGGAAGTTGTGGGATCTGTTTTTGTCCTCCTGTAAAAACAAAAGGGGGGAGGTGTTGCAAGATGTGCTTTTTCAATCTTCTTTCTTGATCATCCACTGTTTTGAGACATGTTTTTCTAATCTTCTTGCTTGATTATACACCCATAGCCCCTCCTCATGTGATCTCATCAAAAGAGTAAAATAAAAGCGGTGTGGTTTCTTGAGGCGGGGCTCTTGGTCCTAGAGACCTTGAGTCCCCTGGGTTCCCACCTTTACTATCTCTGTGTTTTGCTTCGTGTTGGCATTTTGTTTTGTGTTGGCTCTTTCCATAAGTTCCACAGCACCCGTTCTTCAGCCCCATCCTGCTGAGCTGGTCTTGGCACTCAACAAATTTTAGAGTATAGAAATAATTTCAGGTATCCTCTCTGACCAAAATGGCATAAAACTAGAAATCAACCACAGCAAAAAGACAGTCTCTTTGGTGATTGATCCTGGGAAAATTGGACAGCTGCATGTAAATCAATGAAACTAGAACACACCTTCACACCATGCACAAAAATAAACTGAAAATGGCTTAAAGGCTTAAACATAAGACAACATCAACCTCCTAGAACAGAATATAGGCAAATCATTCTCTGACAGCAATTGTACAAATGTTTTCTTAGGTCAGTCTCCCAAGGCAACAGAAATAAAAACAGAAATAAAAACTCACTCAAATCGGGAACAAGACAGGGATGCCCACTCTCACCACTGCTCTTCAACATAGTTTTGGAAGTCTTAGCCACAGCAATTAAACAAACAAATAAAAGGCATCCATATAGGAAGAGAAGAGATCAAACTGTCACTGTATGCAGATGACATGATACTATACATAGAAAACCCTAAGGACTCAACCCCAAAACTCCTTGAACTGATTAATAACTTCAGCAAAGTGGCAAGATATAAGATTAACATTCAGAAGTCAGTTGCATTTCTGTATACCAGCAATGAAACATTAGAAAAGGAATACAAAAATACGATACCTTTGAAAATTGCACCTCACAAAATCAAATACCTCGGAATACATCTGACCAAGGAGGTAAAGGACCTATATGCCGAGAACTATAAAACTTTCATCAAAGAAATCAAAGAAGATGTAAAGAAATGGAAAGATATTCCATGTTCCTGGATTGGGAAAATCAATATTGTGAAAATGGCCATACTACCCAAAGCAATCTACAGATTCAATGCAATCCCTATCAAATCACCCATGACATTTTTCACAGAACTAGAACAAACAATCCAAACATTTATATGGAACCACAAAAGACCCAGAATCGCCAAAGCAATCCTGAGAAACAAAAACCAAGCAGGAGGCATCACTCTCCCAGACTTCAAGAAATACTACAAAGCCACAGTCATCAAAACAGTGTGGTACTGGTATCAAAACAGACAGACAGACCAATGGAACAGAAGAGAGAACCCGGAAATAAACCCTGACACCTATGGTCAATTAATCTTTGACAAGGGAGGCAAGAACATAAAATGGGAAAAGGGAAGTCTATTCAGCAAGAATTGCTGGGAAACCTGGACAGCTGCATGCAAAGCAATGAAACTAGAACACACTCTCACACCATGCACAAAAAGAAACTCCAAATGGCTGAAAGACCTAAATATACGACAGGACACCATCAAACTCCTAGAAGAAAACATAGGCAAAACACTCTCTGACATCAACCTCATGAATATTTTCTCAGGTCAGTCTCCCAAAGCAATAGAAACTAGAGCAAAAATAAACCCATGGGACCTCATCAAACTGAAAAGCTTTTGCACAGCAAAGGAAACCCAAAAGAAAACAAAAAGACAACTTTCAGAATGGGTGAAAACAGTTTCAAATGATGCAACCGACAAGGGCTTAATCTCTAGAATATATAAACAACTTATACAACTCAACAGCAAAAAAGCCAATCACCCAATGGAAAGATGGGCAAAAGACCTGAATAGATATTTCTCCAAGGAAGATATACAGATGGCCAGCAAACACATTAAAAAATGCCCAACATCGTTGAGTATAAGAGAAAAGCAAATCAAAACAACCATGAGATACCACCTCACACCAGTCAGAATGGCCATCATTAATAAATCCACAAATAACAAGTGCTGGAGGGGCTGTGGAGAAAAGGGAACCCTCCTGCACTGCTGGTGGGAATGTCAACTGGTACAGCCACTATGGAGAACAGTTTGGAGATACCTTAGAAATCTATACATAGAACTTCCATATGACCCTGCAATCCTACTCTTGGGCATCTATCCGGACAAAGCTCTACTTAAAAGAGACACTTGCACCCGCATGTTCATTGCAGCACTATTCACAATAGCCAGGACATGAAAACAATCCAAATGTCCATCGACAGATGATTGGATTGGGAAGATGTGGTATATATACACAATGGAATACTACTCAGCTATAAAAAAGAATGCCATAATGCCATTTACAGCAACATGGATGGAACTAGAGAATCTCATCCTGAGTGAAATGAGCCAGAAAGACAAAGACAAATACCATATGATATCACTTATAACTGGAATCTAATATCCAGCACAAATGAACATCTCCTCAGAAAAGAAAATCATGGACTTGGAGAAGAGACTTGTGGCTGCCTGATGGGAGGGGGAGGGGGAGGGAGTGGGAGGGATCGGGAGCTTTGGCTTATCAGACACAACTTAGAATAGATTTGCAAGGAGATCCTGCTGAATAACATTGAGAACTATGTCTACTCATGTTGCAACAGAAGAAAGGGTGGGGGAAAAACTGTAATTGCAATGTATACATGTAAGGATAACCTGACCCCCTTGCTGTACAGTGGGAAAATAAAAAAGAAAAATAAAAAAAAAGAAACCAATGGGAAGTACAAAGAGGTACTAGTGGAAAAAAGAGTTTATGAGTGTATATATGAGTGAGTCACTTTGCTGTACAGCAGAAATTGACAGAACATTTAAATTAACTATAATAGAGAAAATAAGAATCTTACATAAAAATAAATTAATGGGTCCTATCAAACATAAGCTTTTGCACACCAAACAAAATCATAAAATATATAAAGACAGCTTATGGAATTGGAAAAATAATTTCAACTGATACAACTTATAAGCACTTAATCACTAAAATATACAGAGAACTTGTACAACTCAACAGCATAAAACCCAAGAATCCAAATTCAGAATGGGCAGAGGACCTGAATAGACATTTCTCCAAATGACATAGAGATGGCCAACAGGCACATGAAAAAATGCTCAGTATCATTAAATTATTAGAGAAATGTAAACCAAAACTACAGTGAGTTACCACCTCCCATAGGTCAGAATGGCCATCATTAACAAGTCAACAAACAACAAATGTTGGAGAGGTTGTGCAGAAAAATGGTATCTTCCTTCACTGTTGGTGGGAATGTTAATTCGTACAACCACTGTGAAAACTGTATGGAGCGACCTCACAAAACTCAATGTAAATCTAACATACGATCCAGCAACCCCACTCCTGAACATTTTGGTTTTGGTTTTTGAGGGGTTTTTTGCTTTTGCATTTAAATATTTAAGCCAAGTTGGTTTGGGTTCTGATTTTTGTATAGCAGATTTTTCCATTTGGGGGACAATTGTGATTAGGAGTGTGGTCTGTTTGGTTGTCTATTTGTATGATGGATATCTCTTATTAGTTACATGGATTTGATAGAGACTCTAATTTATTCATCTTTATTTGTAGACTTGAAATTTTGTGAGCTTGAATATTTGTGAGCTCAAGTTCAATAAGAAAATTTCATTTTTCCACTGTGAAAAATAATTTTTGAAAATTCATACTGGTAAGTTTTTCTTTTCCTTTTTTTACTTTAACCCAAGGATGAAAAACTGAATCTACAAGCTCTCTGTGAGTCTGGAATTGAGAGTAGCTTTTAAGTCTCATTTGTGTGAATATCTAATATCTTCATACTTGTGGGTGACATTAAGGAATTAGATGCTAAAATATCTCAAAACAAAAGCTCTGTTCTGATTATTTTATAGAGGTATATAAGCACTTACAAAAATTCAGTATTTGTAGAGTTTCCAGAAATTAAATAAACCAAGAATGTAATACTTTAAATGTGCTAACACTTTAAGGGAAAAAAATACCTTCTTCTTAACAAACTCAACAAGCTGCTATCTCAGATTAATTTTTATATGAGAATCCCAATACATGTAATCAAGATTATTGCATGGACAAATCAAACAGATTTAATGATTTAACTTAAACAAGAGCTTTATGCCTTTTATTTTTATTGAGTCACCTCAGTATGCATGGAAAAAAAATATCCTTAGAATTTAGTCTACCCAGAAACTATGAGTGAAGATATGAGGAGTTGGGGGCATGAATCAGGATGGCTTCATTTTAATTTTTTCCTTTTGGTCCACACATCCAAGGCATGCACTTCATTTCATTCATGAGTATTCTGTACCAAAGGAGTTAAAATAATAAGCTGCTAGAATCAGGCCATGAAAGGTGGAAACTGGTATAGTATCACCCTCCAGCGGACATCGTAGGTACTGGAACACCACTCCAAATATTGGGAAAAGGATAAAAGGGATTACTGGGTGTCTTTCAGTGTGGTTCTGCACATGCACATTTGATTGACGGTTGACTAGGCTGTTTTACAATTTCGTAGGTGTAAATACATGAACTTTACAGTATTTGGATAGCAATGTAAATGATTCTTACTTGGTGTATGTGTGGGGTGGGTGAGGAAAAAAGTCTTGTACCTAGCAATGCAAATGAATTATATCTAGAAGGTATAGAATAATTTACTTTCTATCAGACAGAAAAGATAAGCTCCAAATGTTAAATCATGACCCTGCAGGGTGCTAATAATTTTTCCATCTTTTAATAACTTTCAGCATGATATTGACTTTGTTCTTAAAATTTTCCTTTGAACCAATGTTAACATTTTACTGACACCCTCATTAGTTTATGAGCTGAAGAAATATTTGACATGTGTTTATTTTTGCATTAGAATCATGGAATTTTTAAAGACGCTTTATATTTTGAGCAGTTGCAGGTTCACAACAAATTTGAGCTGAAGGTACAGAAATTTCTCACATACTCTTTCCACACATGCTTACTTTCCCCTATTATCAACATCCCCCACAAGTGTGATACATATGTTACAGTTAAAGATAATAAATTGACATATAATTCCCATCCTGAATCCATAGTTTACATAGAGTTTACTCGGTGTCCTATATTCTATGGATTTGGGCAAAGTTATAATGAAATATATTCACCATTATATATGTAGTTTCACTGCCCTAAAATTTCTCTGTACACTGCCTATTCGTCTCTCCCTGCATAACCCACCCTAGCACCTGGAAACTACCAATTTTTTTTTTTAACTATTTCTTTAGTTTTGCCTTCCCCGCAATATCATACAGTTGGAGTCATAGGGTACATAACCTCTTCAGATTGGCCTCTTTCACTTAGTGACATACTTTTAAGGTTCTGCCATGTTTTCTCATGACTTAATTGCTCATTTCTTTTTGGCACTGAATTAAACTCCATTGTCTGGATGTAGCAGTTTGTTCATCCATCTACTGCAGGATATTTTTGTTATTTCCAAATTTGAGCAATTATGAATAAAGCTGCTATAAACATCTATGTGCAGGTATTTTTGTTTTGTTTTGTTTTGTGGACATAGTTTTGGGTAAGTACCAAGGAACATGACTGATGGATCATATGGAAAGAGTAGGTTTATTTTTCTAAAGCAAACACCAAACTGTCTTCCAAAGTGGTGATATGATTTTTCATTCCCATTATAAATATATGAGAGTACATATTCCTCCACATCCTCACCAGCATTTGGTTTTGTCAGTGCCCTGGATTGGCCATTTGAAGCAACATGTAATGATCTTTTTTGTTGTTGGTTTCTTCAAAAATTTTATTGAATAATTTTGACGGGTAATTTTGTGTAAATTTAAGGTGTACAGCAAGTTACTTTGATGCATTTATATATTACAATATGATTGCATATTAGTGATACCACATTACATAATTATACTACAATATGATTTTTATATACATTGCACTGTGTACTAGATCTCTGTGGCTTATTTACTACCAGCTAAAGTATACATCTTAAAAATTGTCAGTCTTACCCCCCAATCCCCATCTCATTGTAACTAACATTTTGCTCTATATTTTCTTACAGGTTTTATTGTTTTAGATTCCATATATAAATGATATACTACAATACTTGTCTTTGGCTGACATCTCACTTAGCATATTGTGCTCAAGATTAATCCAAATTATTTCAAAAGGAAGTATATCCTCATTTCTCATGGCTGAATAATATACCACTGTATATATATCCAAATCTTTTTATCAATTAATCTGTTATATTTTTTACTTATTTTAAATTTTTATTACAGTTGATTTACAATGTTCTGTCAATTCCTGCTGTATAGCAAACTAACCTGTTATACATATACATATATATATTTTTTTCACATTATTCTCCATCATGTTCCTACAACTGAGCACATATAATTCCTTGGGCTATACAGAAGAATCTCATTGCTTATCCATTCCAAATGCAATAGTTCACATCTACTAACCCCTAATTCCCAGTCCATCCCACTACCTCCGCCTCCCTCTTAGCAACCACAAGTCTGTTCTCCATGTCCATGAGTTTGTTTCTTTTCTGTAGATAGGTTAATTTGTGCCATATATTAGATTCCAGATATAAGTGATATCATATAGTATTTGTCATTCTCTTTCTGACTTACTTCACCTAGTATGAGGGTCTCTAGTTCCATCCATGTTGCTGTAAGTGGAATTATTTTTATGGCTGAGTAGTATTCCACTGCGTACATGTACCACATTTTCTTAATCTGTTCATCTGTTGTTGGACAGTTAGGTTGTTTCCATGTCTCGGCTACTGTGAATAATGCTGCAATGAACGTAGGAGTGCATGTATCTTTTTCAACGAATGATATGTCTAGATATATGCCCAGGAGTGGGATTACTAGATCATATATGGTAGTTCTATATTGAGATTTCTGAGGCAACTCCATACTGTTTTCCATAGTGGTTGTACCAATTTACAGTCCCGCCAAAAGTGCAGGAGGGTTCATTTCTCTCCAAACCCTCTCCAGCATTTGTTATATGTGTACTTATTAATGATGGCCATTCTGACTGGTGTAAGGTGGTACCTCATAGAAGTTTTGATTTGCATTTCTTTAATAATCAGTGATGTTGAGAATTTTTTTTTTTCATGTGCTTCTTGGCCTTCTGTACATCTTTCTTGGAGAAATGTCTCTTCAGGTCTTTTGCCCATTTTTCCATTGGGTTGCTGGCTTTTTTGCTGTTGAGTTGTATAAATTGCTTGTATATTTTAGAGATTAAGCCCTTGTCGGTTGCATCATTTGAAACTGTTTTCTCCCATTCTGGAAGGTGTCTTTATTTATGCTTTCCTTTTCTGTGCAAAAGCTTGTCAGTTTGATTAGGTCCCATTGGTTTATTTTTGCTTTTATTTCTGTTGCTTTGGGAGACTGACCTGAGAAAACATTTGTAAGGTTGATGTCAGAGGATGTTGCCTATGTTCTCTTCCAGGAGTTTCATGGTGTCTTGTCTTATATTTATGACTTTCAGCCATTTTGAGTTTATTTTTGTACGTGGCATGAGGGTGTATTCTAGTTTCATTGATTTGCATACAGCTGTCCAGGTTTCCCAGCACCACATACTGAAAAGACTTACTTTTTCTCATTTTATATTCTTACCTCCTTTGTTGAAGATTAATTGACCATAGGTGTCTTTGTTTATTTCTGGGTTCTCTATTCTGTTCTATTGGTATGTATGTCTGTTTTGGTACCAGTACCACCCTGTCTTGATGACTGTGGCTTTGTAATATTATCTGAAGCCTGGGAGAGTTATGCCTCCTGCTTGTTTTTTATTTTTCCCTCAGAATTGCTTTGGCAATTCTGGGTCTCTTGTGGTTCTATATAAATTTTTGGATTGTTTGTTCTCGTTCTGTAAAAAATGTCATGGGTAGTTTTATAGGGTTTGCATTGTATTGTAGTATCTGTAGATTGCTTTGGATAGGATGGCTATTTTTACAATATTACTTTTTCTAACCCAGTAGCATGGAATATCTTTTCATTTTTCTGAATCCTCTTTAATTTCCTTGATTAATGTTTTATAGTTTTCAGTATATAATTCTTTTACCTCCTTGGTCAGGTTTATTCCCAGGTATTTGATTTTTTTGGGGTGCAATTTTAAAAGTTATTGTATTTTTGTATTCCTTTACTAATACTTCTTTGTTAGTATACAAAAATGCGACTTCTTTCTTTCTTTTTTGAAAAAAAATATTTTTTTATTTCCTCAATACATTATATTTTTTCTGTACAGCATGGTGACCCAGTTACACATAAATTCTTTTTTCTTATGTTATCATGCTCCATCATAAGTGACTAGACATAGTTCCCAATGCTACACAGCAGGATCTCATTGCTAATTCATTCCAAAGGCAATAGTCTGCATCTATTAACCCCAAGCTCCCAATTCTGAATGTTGATCTTACATCCTGCCACTTTGATGAATTTGTTGATCAGTTTGAGCATTTTTGGGTTGAGTCCTTAGGGTTTTCTATATATAGTAGTATGTCATCTGCATACGGAGACAGTTTTACCTCCTCTCTTCCAATTTGGATACCTTTTATTTCTTTTGTTTGTCTGATTGCTGTGGCTCGGACTTCTAATATGAGGTTGAATAAAACTAATGAGAGTGGGCATCCTTGTCTTATTCCAGATTTTAGTGGGATGGCTTTCAGCTTTTTTCCATTGAGCATTATATTTGATGTGGGTTTGCCATAAATGGCTTTGATTATGTTAAGGTATGTTCCCTCTATACCCACTTTGGTAAGAGTTTTTATCATGAATGGATTTTGGATTTTGTCAAATGTTTTTGTGCATCTATTGACATAATCATGTGGTTTTTTACTTTTCGTTTGTTAATGTGGTGTATGAAGTTGATTGATTTGCATATGTTGAACCATCCTTGTGAACCTGATGACCCCTACTCGATTGTGGTGTAGGATCTTTTTTTATAAGTTGTTGGATTCAGTTGGCTAAAATTTTGTTGTGAATTTTTGCATCTGTATTCATCAGAGATATTGGCCTATAGTTTTCATTTTTGGTATCTTTGTCTGGATTTGGTATTAGGGTGATGGTGGCTTCATAGAATGTCTTTAGGAATGTTCCTTCTTCTTCAAACTTTTGGAAAAGTTTAAGGAGGATGGGTATTAGTTCCTCTTTGTATGTTTGGCAGAATTCACCTGTGAAGTTAGCTGGTCCTGGACTTTTATTTGTAGGGAGTGTTTTTATTACATATTCAGTTTCATTTGTAGTGATCAGTCTGTTCAGTTGATCCATTTCTTCTTGATTCAGTTTTGGCAGGCTGTAAGTCTCTAAAAAGTTGTCCATTTCTTCTAGGTTGTCAAATTTGTTGGCATACAGTTGTTCATAGTATTCTCTCATGTTTTTTTGTATTTCTGTAGTATCCATTGTGAGTTCTCCCTTTTAATTTCTTATTTTGTTTATTTGGGTTTTTTCTCTCCTCTTCTTGGTGAGTTTGGCCAGAGATTTGTCACTTTTTTACATTTTCAAAGAACCAGCTCTTTGTTTTCTTGATTATTTTCTATTGTTTTTTGAATCTCTATTTTATTGATTTCCTCTCTGATCTTTAGGATTTCCTTCCTTCTGCTGACATTTTTGTTCTTGTCTTCCTAATTCATTTAGGTGGTGGGTTAAGTTGTTGATTTGAGATCTTTCTTCTTTTTTGAGCAAGGCCTGTATCATTATGAATTTCACTCTGAGCACTGCTTTTGCAGCATCCTGTAGATTTTGAGTGGTTGTGTCTTCATTGTCATTTGTCTGGAGGTTTTTAAAATTTCCTTCTTGATTTCTTCATTGACCCTTTGGTTTTTTAGTAGCATGTTGTTTAGTCTCCATGTAGTAGGTTTTTCTCATTTATTTTCCTGTGGTTGATTTCTAGTTTCATACCATTGTGGTCAGAGAAAATACTTGAAATAATTTCTATACTCTTAAATTTGTTGAGGTTAGCTTTGTGCCCCAATATGTGATCGATCCTTGAGAATGTTCCATGTGCCCTTGAGAAGAATGTATATTCTGATTTTTTTTGGATGCAATATCCTGAAAATGTTGATTATGTCTAACTTTTCTATTGTGTCCTTAAGTATCCCTGCTGCCTAACTGATTTTCCGTCTAGAGGATCTGTCCATTGATGTGAGCAGGGGGTGTTAAAGTCTCCTACTATGATTATATTCCCATCAATTTATTCATGTTTTTTTAATATTTTTTGTAGATATCTGAGTGTTCCTATATTAGGGACATATATATTAATGATTGTAACATCCTCTTCTTGACTGGATCCTTTTACCATTAGTGTCCTTCTTTTTCTTTCTTTATGGCCTTCATTTTAAAGTTTTTTTGTCTGATACGAGTGTTGTAACTCCTGCTTTCCTGTCTTTTCCATTATCATGAAATATCTTTTCCTATCCCTTGACTTCAATCTATATGTGTCCTTTGCCCTAAGGTGAATCTCTCATAGACAGCAGATGGTAAGTTTTTGCCTTTTTATCTGATCTGCTACTCTGTATCTCTTGATTAGAGCATTCAGTCCGTTAACATTTAAGGTAATTTTTGCTAGAAATGTATTTATTTCCAGTTTAAACCTTGTTTTCCAGTTGATTCTATGTTTCTCCTATCTTCCTTTCTTTTTTTTGCTTGAACTATTTCCATTTATTTTTGCTTGAGTACTTTTCTTTTTCTTTTTTGTGAATATACTATTAGGTTTTCATTTGTGGTTGCTTTGTTTTTTAAGTATGTTAACCCCTTCCTATATCTGCTTGCTTTACAAATATATCCTGTATCTGTTAGTCATATAGGCTCAAAAACATTATTTAAAAAATGAGTCTGTACTTTCTTACTTTCCTTCCCTACATTCTGTGATTTTGAAGTCCTTTGTAAACATCTTCATGTTTGTCCTTTTGCTGTTCCTTGTGTTGATCATCGCTTTTAATGTCATGTTTTTCCTATTTTATATCTGTATGCTGGCTTATTTAAGAGATTGCTTTCCATTTGTCATTTCCTCCATCCTATTTTTTCTTACTTCTTTTGTTTGTTTTATTCAGAGAAGCCCTTTCAGTCTTTCTTTTAGAATGGGTTTAGTATTGCTGTACCCTTTTAGCTTTTGTTTTTTGGAGAAATTCTTTATTTCCCCTTCATTTTAAAGGATATTCTTGCTAGATAGAATATTCTGGGCAGCATAGTTTTTCTATTCGGCACTCTAAATATATTTTGCCACTCCCTTTTATCCTGTAGTGTTTCTGTAGAGAAATCAGCTGATAGCCTTATGGGGATTCCATTATAATTTTTTTATTACTCAATGAATTTATTACACAAATGATCATCACAATCCCATTTTATAGGGTTTACATACCACAACCCAAGCACATGCCCCCACCCCCCAAACTGTCTCCTTTGGAAGCCATAAGTTTTTCAAAGTCTGTGAGTCAGTATCTATTCTGCAAAGAAGTTCAGTTTGTCCTTTTTTCAGATTCCACATGTCAGTGAAAGAATTTGATGTTGGTGTCTCATTGTGTGGCTGACTTCACACAGCATGATAATTTCTAGGTCCATCATGTTTCTAAGAATGCCAGTATTTCATTCCTTTTAATGGCTGAGTAACATTCCATTGTGTGTATGTACCATATCTTCTTGATCACTCCTCTGTCGATGGACATTTAGGTTGTTTCCATGTCTTGGCTATTGCAAAGAGTGCTGCAATGAACATGGGAGTACATGTGTATTTGCGAGTCCTGGTTTTCTCTGGATAGATGCCCAGGAGTGGGATTGCTAGATCAAATGGTAGTTATATTTTTAGTTTTCTGAGGCATCTCCATACTGTTTTCCACAGCAGTTGCACCAATTTACAATTCCACCAATAGTGTAATAGGGTACCTTTTCTCCACACCCTCTCCAGCACTTCTTGTTTGTAGACTTTTGGATGATGGCCATTCAGGCTGGTGTAAGGTGGTACCTCAGAGTGGTTTTGATTTGCATGTCTCTAATAATGAGTGATGTTGAACATCTTTCCATGTGTTCTTTGGCCATTTGTATGTCTTCTTTGGAGAACTGTCTGTTTATATCTTCTGCCCATTTTTTGATGGGGTTTTTTGGGGTTTTTTTGGTATGGAGCTGCAGAAAGTGTTTATAAATTTGGGAGATTAATCCCTTGTCAGTTGATTCATTTGCAAAGATTTTCTCCCACTCTGTGGGTTGCCTTTTTGTTTTGTTTAGGGTTTCCTTTGCTATGTAGAAATTTTCAGTTTGATTATGTCCCATTTGTTTATTTTTGTTTTTATTGTCATTAGTCTAAGAGGTAGATCTGAAAAGATGTTGCTATTGTTTATGTCAGAGAGTGTTTGGCCTATGTTTTCCTCTAAGAGTTTTATAGTGTTTGGTCTTATACACAGGTCTTTAATCCATTTGGAGTTTATTGTTGTGTATGGTGTTAGGGAGTATTCTAATTTCATTCTTTTCCATGTGGCTGTCCAGTTTTCCCAGTGCCACTTATTGAACAGGCTTCCTTTTCTCCATTGTATATTCTTGTCTCCTTTGTCATAGATGAGTTTACTGTAGGTGCGTGGGTTGAATTCTGGGCTTTCTCTCCTGTTCCACGGATCTATATTTCTGTCTTTGTGCCAGTACCATACGGTTTTTATGATTGTTGCTTTGTAGAATAGTTTGAATTATGGAAGCCTGATTCCTCCAGCTCCATTTTTCTTTTTCAGGATGTCTTTGGCTATTCTGGGTCTTTTGTGCTTCCAAACAAACTTTAAAATATTTTGTTCAGGTTCTGTTAAAAATGTCCTTGATAACTTGATAGGGATTGCATTGAATCTGTAGATTATCTTGGGTAGTATAGCCATTTTGATAATATTAACTCTTCCAATCCATGAGCATGGTATATCTTTCCATCTCTTTGTGTTATCTTTGATTTCTTTCATCAATGTCTTATAGTTTTCAGAGTACAGGTCTTTTGTCTTTTTAGGTATGTTTACTCCTAGGTATTTTATTCTTTTTGATGTGATGGTAAATGGGATTGCTTCCCTAATATCTCTTGCTGATCTTTCATTTTTAGAATATAGAAATGCCATTGAGTTCTGTGTATTAATTTTGTATCCTGTGACTTTGCCAAATTCATAGATGAGCTCTAACAGTTTTCTGGTAGAGTCTTTAGGATTCTCTAGGTATAGTATCATGTCACAGGCTAATAGGGATAGTTTTACTCCTTCCTTTCCAATTTGGATTCCTTTTATCTCTCTTACTTCTCTTATTGCTGTGTCTAGGACTTCTGAAATGATGTTGAAGAGTGGTGGTGAGACATCCTTGTCTTGTTCCTGATCTCAGCAGGAATGCTTTCTGCTTTTCACCATTGAGAATGATGTTAGCTGTGGGTTTGTCTTATATGGCCTTTTTATGTTGAAGTAGTTTCCCGTTATGCCCACTTTTTGAAGGGTTTTTATCAGAAATAGGTGTTGGATTTTGTCAAAGCCTTTTTCCACATCTACTGAGAGGATCATATGGTTTTATTCTTCAGTTTGTCTTGCATCCCTGGGAAAAATCCCACTTGATCATGATATACAATTCCTTTAATGGATTGTTGGATGTGGTTTGCTAGTATTTTTGAGGATTTTTGCATCAATGTTCATCAGTGAAATTGGCCTGTAGTTTTCTTTTGTTGTGGTATCTTTGTCTGGTTTTGGTGTCAGGGTGATGGTGGCCTCATAGAATGAGTTTGTGAGTATCCCTTCCTCTGCATGTTTTTGGAATAGTTTCAGAAGGAGAGGTGTTATCTTTTCTCTAAATGTTTGATGGAATTTGGCTGTGAAGCCATCTGGTCCTGGACTTTTGTTTGTTGGAAGTTTTAAAATCATAGTTTCAATTTCAGTACTTGTGATTGGTCCATTCATCTTTTCTATTTCATCTTGGTTTAGTCTTGGAAGATTGTACTTTTCTAAGAATTTGTCCATTTCTTCTACGTTTTCCGTTTTATTGGCATATAGTTGCATATAGTAGTCTCTTAGGATCCTTTGTATTTCTGTGATATCTGTTGTTACTTCTCCTTTTTCATTTCTAATTTTATTGCTTTGAGTCCTCTCTCTTTTTTTCCTTGATAAGCCTGGCTAAGGATTTATCAATTTTGTTGATCTTTTCAAGGAACAAGCTTTTTCATTTCATTTATCTTTTCTATGGTTTTCTTTGTTTCTATTTCATTGATTTCTGCTCTGGTCTTTATGATTTATTTCCTTCTACTAACTTTAGGTCTTGTCTGTTCTCTCTTGAGCTGCTTTAGATGTAAAGTTAGCTTGTTTATTTGAGCTTTTTCTTGTTTCTTGAAGTGGGCTTGTATTGCTATAAACTTTCCTCTTAGAAAAGCTTTTGCTGCGTCCCATAGGTTTTGGAGTGTTGTATCTTTGTTGTCATTTACTTCTAGGTATTTTTTAACTTCCTCTTTGATTTCTGCAGTGATCCCTTGGTTGTTTAGTAGCATGTTGTTGAGTCTCCATGTGTTTGTGTTTTTTGCAGTTTTTTTCTTGTTGATTTCCAGTCATATAGCATTGTGGTCAGAAAAGATGCTTGATATGATTTGGATTTTCTTAAAGTTACCGAGTTTGGACTTGTAGCCCAGGATGTGATGAATCCTAGAGAATGTTCCATGTACAATTGAGAAGAATGTGTATTCTGGTGCTTTTGGATGAAATGTCCTATAAGTATCTATTAAGTCCGTCTGGTCTAATGCTTCCTTCAGGGCCTGTGTTTCCTTATTGATTTTCTGTCTGGATGATCTGTCCATTGCTGTAAGTACAGTGTTAAAGTCCCCCACTATTATTGTGTTATTTGTGATTTGTCCTTTTAAGGTTGTTAGCAGTTGCCTTATATATTGCAGTGAACCTATGTTGGGTGCGTAGATGTTTAAAATTGCTATATCTTCTTCTTGGATTGATCCTTTGATAATTGTGTAGTGACCTTCCTTGTCCCTTAAAATATTCTTCATGGTAAATTCTATTTTGTCTGTTATGAGTATTGCTACTCCAGCTTTCTTTTGATTCCCCTTTGCATGGAATGTTTTCTTCCATCATCTCACTTTCAATTTGTATGTGTCCCTAGAAGTGTAATGGGTCTCCTGAAGACAGCATCTACATGGGTCTTGTTATTGCATCCCTTCAGCGAGTCTATGTCTTTGGTTGGGGTGTTTAGTCATTAACATTTAAGGTCATTATTGATATATATGTTCTTATTGCCATTTTATTAATTGCTTTGGATTTGTTTTTGTTGCTGTTTTTTCTTTCCTTCTCCTCTGGTTCTCTCCTCTTGTGGTTTTATGAGAACTTTTAGTGTTGTGTTTGAGTTGATATTTCTTATTTGTTTGTGTATCAATTGTAGATTTTTGGTTTGCAGTTTTTCTGAAGTTTTGATGTAAGAGTCTATATATATATGAGATTGTTTTAAGTTGTTGGTCTCTTAATCTCCAGTGTCCTGCATTTGTACCCACTCTTCTCTTGATTTCTGATTTTGGTGGCATAATTGTGCATGGACGAATTCATATCTTCACTGTATATTTACCTTTACTGGTGAGCCTTGTTATTTGTGGTATTTTTGTTTCCTCTTGCTGTCTTTTCTTTTTTGCCTAGAGAAGTTCCTTTACTATTTGTTGTAAAGCTGGTTTAGTGTTGCTTAATTCTCTTGGCCACTGTTTATCTATGAAGCTTTGGATTTCTCCTTCAAATCTGAATGAGAGCCTTGCGGTGTAAAATAATCTTGGTTGGAGTTTTTTTCCCTTTCATCACATTAAGTATGTCATGCCACTCCCTTTGGGCCTGCAGAGTTTCTGCTGAAAAATCTGCTAATCACCTTATTTGGGTTCCCTTGTATGTTATTTGTTTCTTTTTCCTAGCTGCTTTCAAGATTTTCTCTTTTTCTTTAACTTTGGTCAGTTGGATTAATATGCGTCTTGGTGTATTCCTCCTTGGGTTTATTTTACCTGGTAGTCATTGTGCTTGTGGATTTGAGTGAGTGGTTCCTTTCCCATGTTAAGGAAGTTTTCAGCTATTATCTCTTGGGATATGTTTTATGTCCCCCTCTCTCTCTCTTCTCCTTCTGGCACCCCTATAATACGGATGTTGGTGCATTTAACAATGTCCCAGAGTTTTCTGGGACTTTTCATTTGTTTTCAGTCTTTTCTCTCTTTTCTGTTCAGCATCCATAATTTCTACTAATCTGTCTTCCACCTCACTTATTCATTCTTCTGCCTCCTATCTTCTGCTATTAGCTGCTTCTAGTGAGTTTTTTATTTGTTATTTTATTTTGCATCTCTTCTTGTTTAAGTTTTATATCTTGTATCTCTTTGGTCAGTTTTTCCTGTAAGTCATCCATCTTTGCTTCCAGTTTGTTTCCAATGTCTTGCATCATCTTCAGCATCAACAGTCTAAAGTCTTTTTCCTGGAGGCTGAGAATCTCCTCATGGCTCAGCTGTTTTTCTGGGGTTTTTTCTTTCTCCCTCATCTGAGTTATAGCCCTCTGTCTTTTCATTTTTATAGGTTTTTGGTATGGTGACCTTTTTACAGATAATAGAGTTGTAGCCTCTCTTACTTCTGATGTCTGCCCACCTGTGGCTGAGGTCGGTATGGGGGGCTTGCTGTAGGCTTCCTGATGGGAGGGGCTGATGCCTGCCCCCTGGTAGGTGGAGCTGATTCTAATCTCTCTGGTGGGTGGGGCTTAGTCTCTGGATGGGATTAGAGGCATCTGTGTGCCTGAGGGGTCTTTAGGTAGCCTGTTTACTGAGGGGTGGTGCTGTGATCCCACCTGGGTTGTTGTTTGCCCTGGGGCTTCTCAGTGGCTGGCTGACGGGTGGGGCCAGATTTTCCCAAAACAGCCACCTCCAGAAAAAGCACAGCTGCTGAATATTCCTGAGAGCTTTGCTTTCAATGTCCTTCCCTCACAACAAGCCACATTCCCCCCTGTTTTCCCAGGATGTCATCCAAGAACTGTGGTCAGGTTTGACCCAGATCCCTATGGAGACTTTGCTTTGCTGTGGGACCCAGTGCATGTGAAAGTCTGTGTGCACCTCTTAAGAATGGGGCCTCCGTTTTCCCCAGTCCTTTGGAGCTCCTGCACACAAACCCCACTGACCTTCAATGCCAGATGCTCCGGGGCTCTTTCTCGCCATGCCAGATCCCCACATGAGAGAGTTTGATGTGTGGCTCAGAACTCTCACTCCCGTAGGTGAGTCTCTGTGAACCAGTTAGTTTCTAGTCTGTGGGGCTTTCCACCCAGGAAGTATGGGGTTGCTTATATCATGAAATCACCCCTCCTACCTCTTGATGTGGCCTCCTCTTTTTCTTCTGGATTAGGATATCTTTTTTAAGGTTTCCAGTCCATTTGGGTGAAGAGCACTCAGTCTTTAGTTGTTAATTTTGTTGTTTTTAGGAGAGAAGTTGAGCTTCAGTCCTTCTATTCCACCATCTTAATCTCATCCCTTCATTTGGTTTTCTGTCTGCTGTCCTTATTGGGTGATTTCCATTATTCTATATTCCACATCACTAATTTGTTAATCTGCATTATTCATTCTGGTCATTATTGCCTTTAGCTCAGTTTGCATCTCTGCAAATGAAATTTCTACCTCTCTTGTTTCCTCCTTATATTTTCTAGTTCCTTTCTAAAGGAATCTGTATTACTATTCATATCCTCTCTTAATTCCTTCAGTATTTTCATTATCTCCCTTTTAAACTCAAAGTCTGTCAGACCACAGAGGTCTGTTTCATTGTTGCCTGCTTTAGGCAAATTCTCCTGTTGCTTTGACTGGGAATGGTTTCTGCCCTTCTTCATCTTGCTTTCGTTTTTCTTTTTCTGTGAGTTTGGTAAGCCAAACTGTAGTCTTGAAAGGCTACTTCTATGAAGGAATACCCCTTTGTATTTTGGGGGGTGTTGCTATTTATTTTTGGTGTGGGAGTTTGAGTATTTGCTGTCTCTTTCTTCAGTGTGAGCTGGTTGTTATCCCCAGGATGCTCAATGTATTTTCAGGGAGAAGGATGCAACGGGTAGGGCCAGCAGCCAGTGCCTGGTCATTGGGCTCTCAACAGCAGCAAAGACCTTGAGGAATGTGGCACAGGAAGTAGCCAAACTGTTCCAGGGCCAGTACTCCTAGTTGCAGGGCCCTTGGAAGTGGTGATGAGCTCTAGGCAAATCTACAGGTTGACCAGAGCATTTGGCAGTAGCAGCAGCAGGGTGTGTGAGTTCCCAGGAGAATGAGAGCAACAACAGCTTGTGTTTGATTGCAGTGCCCTCCTCTGAGGCAATTGGAACTGCAGGTGATGCCTGTGCAGGAACCTCTAGTGGGAGCGGGCCATGACCATCTCTGGAGTCAGCGATAACTGTGGTGGTTTGCCCCCACCACCTGTAGACCTTGCATGAAGCAACCTGTCTCACTTATCCAACATAGCAGGTGTTGTACAGGCTTCTCCTACTTGCAGGATCCTAGGAAATGACAGAGATCAGGCATGTGGTTATTGCCTAGAGCGTTTGACAGTGGCAGCAGCATGGCGGTTGTGTTCCCAGGGGTGTGAGAGCACCAATAGGTGGTGGTCATCACAATGCCCTCCTCTGTGGTGCCCTTGAGGTGAATGGGGCTGCAAGTGGTGTGGTGGCGAGCCACTCACACCTCTGGAGCCAGGGATAACTGTGGTGATTGGCCCACAACTGATATAGACCATGTAAGAAACACCTCATCCTGCTTAGCCCCACAGGATGTGCTGCACAAGTTGCTCCTAGTTGCAGCTTTCTGGGAAGGGACAGTGGTCAAGCATCTGGGCAATGCCCAGAGTGTTTGTCAGTGGCAGAAACAGGGAGGGTGTGCTCCCAGGGGAGCAAGAGCAACAACAGCTGGTGTTCCGTCACAGTGTCCTTCTCTGTGGTGCCCTCTGAGGTTGTTGGGGCTGCAAGTTATTCTTGTGCAGGTATCCCTGGTGGCAGTGTGCCATGCCAACCTCTGGAGTCAGAGATAACTGGTGGGTTGCCCCTGCCACCTGCAGACCATGCAGAAAACACCCTGTCCCACTTAGCCTATGCAGGGGGTGCTGCACCAGTTGCTTGTCATTGTAAGTTCTTGGGAAGGGACAGTGACCAAGTGTCTGGGCACTGCCCAGAATATTTGGCAGTGGTAGCTGCAGAGCAGGTGTGTTCCCAGGGGATTGAGAGCAACACTGCATGGTACTTGGTTGCAGTGCCCTCTTTTTATCTTTTTTGCCAACCCCTGAGGTGACTGGTGTTTCAGGTGGAACCCACTCACAGGCCTCCAGTGGTGGCAAGCCCCAGCTCCCTCTGGCCTCTGAGACGACTGCCACAGTCTGCCCCTGCTATCTGTAGATTGTGCACTTCGCACCTAGCCCCCTGATACCCTTAGCCCACATAAGTGGTACTTGGCCACTAGTAGCCTGAACAAGAAGTACCCAGTCTCCCCCAAATGAGAAAGAGGCTTCTTGCTGCCTGGATCCTGTGCCAGAGCCTCCCTACCCTCTGAGACCCAGCAGGCATGCATGTGCTCTGGTGCACAGAGTTTCCTATGGTGGTCTGCCCCTCCTCCTCTCACCCTCCCCAACAATGGTGCCTTGCCTCTCCTGTGGGTCCAGACCTTCTCCCAGGTTCCCTCTGCTGTGGCGTTCCCTTCCCCAATCCATGGCACACTGTTCCTTATCCCCTCATGCCCTCCCCAGTCCTCTCCCCAGGACTGACTTCTGGAGCCTGAGTCTCAGTGCCCAGCCCCCTCCTGAGCATCTCAGGCTGAGGTGTCCAGGCCAGTGGTTCAGATGATCTGTGCAACTCTCACTCTGCTTTGCTGCTCTCAGTCCAGCTGCTGAACTTTTCTCAGAAACTTTGATGTCCCTCTGATTTGGCTGATCTTTCCATCAGTTAGGTGGCTTCCCAGGATGTGGGTTCCATTCTCCTTCACAGCTCCCTCTTGGGGATTCTAGTCCTGTCCTGATTCCATTTCTCTCTTGCTCTTGTTTTCTTTTGTTCTACCCAGGTATGTCAAGAGTTTCTTGCCCTTTTTGGAGGTTTAAGTTCTTCTGCCAGCACTCAGTTGATGTTCTGTGTGAGTCGTCTTACATGTAGATGTGTTTTATTGATGCGTTTGTGGGAGAAGGTGAGCACGGCCTCTTACTCCTCCACCATATTGCTCTGCCCCCCCTCCAATTTTTTTCAAAATATTTTTCCACTTCTATTGATCCACTCATATGTTTTTCGTTCTTCAATTTTTCAATATGATGTATCACATTGATTTATTCGTGGATGTTGAATCATACTTGCATCCTATTTGATCATGGAGTATTATCTTTTTAACAAATTTTTGAATTCAGTTTGCTAATATTTTGTTGAAGTATTTACATCTCTTTTTATTCGTGATTTTTGGCCTGTAATTTTTTTTGTCATCTCTCTGTCTTATTTTGGTATCAGGTTAGTACTGACCTTGTAGAGTGACATCATAAGCATTTCTCTCAGAAATATTTTTGGAATAGTTTGAGAAGGATATGTATTAATTCTTTGTGTAAATGTTTCATAGAATTAACTTGTAAAGCCATCTGGTCCTGGATTTTGGTTTATTGAGAGTGGTTTTTATTACTGACTTAATTTCATTATTGGTAATTATTCACTTCATACTTCCAATTTCTTCCTGGTCAACTTTGGAGAATGTATATTTCTATAAATTTGTCCATTTTTCTTTGTTGTATATTTTATTGGCATATAATTTTCATAGTAATCTCACGATCCTTTGTATTTCTGAGGTTTCACTTGTAATGTCTCATTTATTATTTCTGATTTTATGAATTTAGTCCCTCTCTTTTTTCATGATGGCTAAAATTTATTAATTTTGTTACTCTTTTTAAACAATCAGCTTTTAGTTGTATTCATCTTTTCTATTGTTTCCTAAGCTTTTAATTCATTTACTTCTGCTCTGATTTTTATGATTTTTTTCCTTAACTTTCTTTTTTAATAATTTTCATTTTTTCCATTATAGTTGGTTTTGAAGGTTCTGTCAATAGTCCACTGTACAGCAAAGTGACTCAGTCATATATATACTTTTTCTCACATTATCCTCCATCATGTTCCATCACAGGTGACTAGATATAGTTCCTTGTGCTATGCAGCAGGATTTCGTTGCTTATCCACTCCAAATAAAATCGTATGTGGAGAGAGGACAAGATGGTGGAGGAGTAGGGGGACACGCTTGCCCTCTCCCACAAACACAACAAAAAAAGCACATCTACAGAATAAATGACTCACACAGAACAGCAACCAATCGATGGCAGAGGAACCTAAACTCCAATAACGGCAAGAAGTTCGTGACATTACTGGGCAGAACGGGAGAAAAGAGGAGAGTGAGAGAAGGTGAATCCGAGCAGGACGGGTGCTCCGGAAAGGGAACTGCGGAGGAGAAAGGGATCCTGCACCCTGGAAAGTCACCTACCGGGGGAAAGATCAAACAAACTGGAGAAATCTCCAGATGCAGAGAAGAGAGTAGCAGTAAGTTGGAGTACAGAAAAGCCGATCAAGAACCGAATGGACCATCTTAACTACGGGCACAGTCACCAAAAATTGAGAATCCTGGGTGGGGGCTGGGCACCGAGACCTCTGCCCAGGAGGTTAGTCCCCAGGCTGGGGGGGCAGGGCGGAGCGGAAACTGCTTGGGAGGTCTAGAAACCATTTGACAGGGCAGAGACTGCCTGGGAGACTAGAAAACAAAGCTGTCTCAGAGGAAGGGAAAAATAATCTAGGGGCGGGGAAGTGGAAAGTCTCATCAGAGGGAATCTGGGAGAAGAGCCTGGTCTGTGCCCGTGCTGGGGAGGGGAGAGAAGAAGGGGTGGGTCCCCATAGAATACCCCCCACACCACAGCAAGCTTACAGGCCTGCTAGCTAGCAGAAAGCTGTGCTTCCCAGTGCATTCCCTCCCCCCACCCCCGCCACCCCCTATGCTCTCGCCGAACCTGGGGCTGCCTGCCATCCAGGAGGGCTGGCCTCAACAATTGCCTGAAGCCTACCACCACAGGGGCTGTCCCTGCACAAGCCTGCGTGCCCTTTGGAGGGGCTACACTTTCGCAGAGCAGCACCAAACACCATCAGCCACTGAGAAAAGGCCTGCAGCACAGAAAAGCTAGAACAAGCATAGCAAGGCCGTGAATAGATCAGCCTAATTCTCGGAGAGTTTTTCTGAGTCGGGCTGCCCTGGGGAGGAGCCTCTTGGGTCTCCAAGGGCCCTGCTACCCGCCTAAGCTCCCAGGGGGTGCCCCACTCCCACGGAATAGCTTCTAAGCACCACCAGCCCCCTGTAAGACCCATGCAGCCCAGAAAAGCTGCAACAAGCTCGGCTGGATTGTGAAAAGATACGCCTACATTATCAGGCTGTCCTTCTGAGGTGGGCTGCCCTAGGGACGAGCCTCTTAGGTTCTCAGTGACCCAGATAGCTGCTCCAGCCCCCAGGGGGTGATGCACTCCTGAGGAACAGCTGCCCAACACCGCCAACTCCCTGCAAGAACCCCACAGCCTAAAAACACAAGAGCAAGCTCTGCATGACCAAGTGAAATCTGCTACCATCGTGGGGTGGACCTCCCAGTCCTGTCTGCCCTCAGGAAGTCCTCCTTTGCTTCAAAGAAACACTGTTAGCTCCATCAACACTCCAGAAAAGCCATACTGCCTCAAAAAAGATTGACCAACAACGCCAGCCCTCAGGAAATATTCCACGGCAGTGACAAGGCAAACACTATTTGATAACGGAGAGTACAACTCCCTCAGGAGAAAGAAAACAACAAGCAAGATGAAGAAGCTGAGAAACCACCCCCAGTCAAACCAACAGGAGAACTCACCTAAAACAGTCAACAATGAAACAGATCTCTGCAGTCAGACAGACCTGGAGTTCAAAAGAGAAATACTGAAAATACTGAAGGAATTAAGAGAAGATAGGAACAGTAATGCAGATACCCTCAGAAAGGAGCTAGAAAATATAAGGAGGAGCCAAGAAAAACTAGAACATTCATTTGCAGAGATGCAAACTGAACTAGGGGCAGTAAAAACCAGAATGAATAATGCATAAGAACGAATCAGTGATATGGAAGATAGAATAATGGAAATCACACAATCCAGTCAACAGACAGAAAACCGAATCAAAAAACTGGAGAGCAATATAAGAGACGTATAGGATAATATAAAGTGGGCTAATCTATGCATAATAGGAATTCCAGAAGGAGTAGAAAAAGATAAGGGAATGGAAAATATATTTGAAGAAATTATCGCTGGAAACTTCCCAAATCTAAAGGATACTGGATTCAAGATACAAGAAACACAGAGGGTCCCAAACAAACTGAACCCAAACAGACCCACACCAAGACACATCATAATAAAAATGGCAAATGTTAGTGATAAAGAGAGGATCCTCAAGGCAGCAAGAGAAAAACAGAATGTTACCTACAAGGGAACCCCCATAAGAATATCAGCTGATTTCTCTACAGAAACACTACAGGCCAGGAGGGAATGGCAAGAGATATTTAAAGTGCTCAAAGGAAAAAATATGCAACCTAGAATACTCTATCCAGCAAGAATATCATTTAAAATAGAAGGGGAAATAAAAATTTTTCCCAACAAACAAAAACGTAAAGAATACAGCAACACAAAACCCAGGTAAAAGGAAATATTGAAAGGGCTTCTCTAAACCAAAAAGAAAGGAAGGAAAGGGAAGAAAAAAGAAAATTAAAAAAAAAAGAAGAAGAGGAAGAACTAGGACTGAGGAAACCACAATCAGAGAGCAGTCACTCAAATAAGCCAGCATACAGATTTAATCATGAACATGCTTCAAACAAAATAAAATTAGAAAGAAAAAAATAAAAAAGAGTCATCAAAACCATAAAATGTGGGCAAGGGATGTTAGGAAGTAAATAACACTTTTTGTTGGTTTGTATGTTTCTCTTCTTAATTTTAATATAGTAATGAAGTGTTTGAACTTACAGGACCATCAGGCTAAAACACACAATTATGGGAAGGGGTTAGCATATTTAGAAAACAGGGCAACCCAAGCCATAACCAAATATTGCATTTGCAAAAAATGAAAAAAAAAATACACTCAAGCAGATAACAACAGGAGACCATCCAACCAAAAACAAAAAAAAAAAGTAAGGAAGAATGGAGAACCATGGAATCAACTGGAACACGAGGTTCAAATGGCAATAAATAATCATCTATCAATTATCACCTTAAATGTCAATGGACTGAATGCCCCAATCAAAAGACACAGGGTGGCTGAGTGGATAAAAAGGCAAAAACCTTCAATATGCTGCCTACAAGAAACTCACCTTAGGACAAAAGATACATATAGATTGAAAGTGAAAGGGTGGGGAAAAGTATTTCATGCCAATAGACATGACAGAAAAGCAGGAGTCGCAACGCTCATATCAGACAAAATAGACTTTAAAACAAAAGGCATAAAGAAAGACAAAGAAGGACACTATTTAATGATTAAGGGATCCATCCAAGGAGAGGATGTTACTATCATCAACATATATGCCCCAAATATAGGAGCACCCAGATACATACAACAAATATTAACAGACATAAAGGGAGATATTGATGAGAATACAATCATAGTAGGAGACCTAAATACCCCCCTCACATCAATGGACAGATCCTCTAGACAGAAAACCAATAAAGCAACAGAGATCCTAAAGGAAACAATAGAAAAGTTAGACTTAATTGATATCTTCAGGACACTACATCCAAAAAAAGCAGAATACACATTCTTCTCAAATGCTCATGGAATATTCTCAAGAATCGACCACATATTGGGACACAAAGCGAATCTCAATAAATTTAGGAGCATAGAAATTATCTCAAGTATCTTCTCTGACCACAATGCCATGAAATTAGAAATCAACCATGGGAAAAGGAAAGAGAAAAAACCTACTACATGGAGACTCAACAACATGCTACTAAAAACCAATGGGCCAATGAGGAAATCAAGAAGGAAATTAAAAACTACCTTGAAACAAATGATAATGAAGACACAACCTCTCCAAATCTATGGGATGCTGCGAAAGCAGTGCTCAGAGGGAAATTTATAGCAATCCAGGCCTTTCTCAAAAAAGAAGAAAGATCCCAAATGGACAACTTAACCCTCCACCTAAACGAATTAGAAAAAGAAGAACAAAAACGGCCTAAAGTCAACAGAAGGAAGGAAATGATAGAGATCAAAGAAGAAATCAATAAAATAGAGACTCACAAAACAATAGAGAAAATTAATAAAACCAAGAGCTGGTTCTTTGAAACGGTGAACAAAATTGACAAACCTCTGGCCAGACTCACTAAAAAGAGGAGAGAAAGAATCCAAATCACCAAAATTAGAAATGAAAAAGGAGAAATCACAACGGATACAGCAGAAATACAAAAACCCATAAGAGAATACTATGAACAACTCTACGGCAACAAGTTTGACAATCTGGAAGAAATGGACAATTTTCTAGAATCTTACAGCCTGCCAAAACTGAATCAAGCAGAAACAGACCAATTGAACAGACCAATCACTAGAAATGAAATTGAAGAGGTCATAAAATCACTCCCTACAAATAAAAGTCCAGGACCAGATGGCTTCACAGGTGAATTTTATCAAACATATAAAGAGGAATTGGTGCCCATCCTCCTTAAACTCTTTCAAAAGGTTGAAGAAGAAGGAATACTCCCAAAGACATTCTATGATGCCATCATCACCCTCATTCCAAAACCAGGCAGAGATACCACCAAAAAAGAAAACTATCACCCAATATCATTGATGAATATAGATGCAAAAATTCTCAACAAAATCTTAGCCAACCGAATCCAACAACATACCAAAAAAATTATAAACCATGACCAGGTTGGGTTCATCCCAGGTTCACAAGGATGGTTCAACATACGCAAATCAATCAGCATAATACACCACATTAACAAAAAAAAGTCAAAAATCATATGATCATCTCAATAGACGCAGAAAAATCATTTGACAAAGTTCAACATCCATTCATGATCAAGACCCTCGCCAAAGTGGGTATAGAGGGAACATTCCTGAATATCATCAAAGCCATTTATGATAAACCCACAGCAAATATAATCCTCAATGGGGAAAAACGGAAAGCCTTCTCACTCAAATCTGGAAAAAGAGAGGGATGCCCACTCTAACCACTGCTCTTCAACATCGTTTTGCAAGTCCTAGCCACAGCAATTAGACAAACAAAAGAAATCAAAGGCATCCATATAGGAAGAGAAGTGATGAAACTGTCACTGTATGCAGATGACATGATTCTATACCTAGAAAACCCTAAGGACTCAACCCCAAAACTCCTTGAACTGATTAATAAATTCAGCAAAGTGGCAGGATATAAGATTAACATTCAGAAGTCAGTCGCATTTCTGTATACCAGCAATGAAACATTAGAAAAGGAATACAAAAATACAATACCTTTTAAAATTGTACCACACAAAATCAAATACCTCGGAATTCACCTGACCAAAGAGGTAAAGGACCTATATGCCGAGAACTATAAAACTTTCCTCAAAGAAATCAAAGAAGATGTAAAGAAATGGAAAGATATTCCATGTTCCTGGATTGGGAAAATCAATATTGTGAAAATGGCCATACTACCCAAAGCAATCTACAGATTCAATGCAATCCCTATCAAATCACCCATGACATTTTTCACAGAACTAGAACAAACAATCCAAACATTTATATGGAACCACAAAAGACCCAGAATCGCCAAAGCAATCCTGAGGAAGTAAAACCAAGCAGGAGGCATAACTCTCTCAGACTTCAGGAAATACTACAAAGCCACAGTCATCAAAACAGTGTGGTACTGTTACCAAAACAGACAGACAGACCAATGGAACAGAAGAGAGAATCCAGAAATTAACCCTGACACCTATGGTCAATTAAGCTTTGACAAGGGAGGCAGGAACATAAAATGGGAAAAAGAAAGTCTATTCAGCAAGCATTGCTGGGAAACCTGGACAGCAACATGCAAAGCAATGAAACTAGAACACACTCTCACACCATGCACAAAAAGAAACTCCAAATGGCTGAAAGACCTAAATATACGACAGGACACCATCAAACTCCTAGAAGAAAACATAGGCAAAACACTCTCTGACATCAACCTCATGAATATTTTCTCAGGTCAGTCTCCCAAAGCAATAGAAACTAGAGCAAAAATAAACCCATGGGACGTAATCAAGCTGAAAAGCTTTTGCATAGCAAAGGAAACCCAAAAGAAAACAAAAAGACAACTTACAGAATGGGAGAAAATAGTTTCAAATGATGCAACGGACAAGGCCTTAATCTCTAGAATATATAAACAACTTATACAACCCAACAGCAAAAAAGCCAATCACCCAATGGAAAGATGGGCAAAAGACCTGAATAGACATTTCTCCAAAGAAGATATACAGATGGCCAACAAACACATGAAAAAATGCTCAACATCGTTGAGTATAAGAGAAAAGCAAATCAAAACAACCATGAGATACCACCTCACACCAGTCAGAATGTCCATCATTCATAAATCCACAAATAACAAGTGCTGGAGGGGCTGTGGAGAAAAGGGAACCCTCCTGCACTGTTGGTGGGAATGTAAACTGGTACAGCCACTATGGAGAACAGTTTGGAGATACCTTAGAAATCTATTCATAGAACTTCCATATGACCCCGCAATCCCACTCTTGGGCATCTATCCGGACAAAATTCTACTTAAAAGAGACACATGCACCCGCATGTTCATTGTAGCACTATTCACAATAGCCAGGATATGGAAACAACCTAAATGTCCATCAACAGATGATTGGATTGGGAAGATGTGGTATATATACACAATGGAATACGACTCAGCCATAAAAAAGAATGACATCATGCCAGTTGTAGCAACATGCATGGAACTAGAGACTCTCATCCTGAGTGAAATGAGCCAGAAAGACAAAGACAAATACCATATGATATCACTTATAACTGGAAGCTAATATCCAGCACAAATGAACATCTCCTCAGAAAAGAAAATCATGGACTTGGAGAAAAGACTTGTGGCTGCCTGATGGGAGGGGGAGGGAGTGGGAGGGATCGGGAGCTTGGGCTTATCAGACACAACCTAGAATAGATTTACAAGGAGATCCCGCTGAATAGCATTGAGAACTATGTCTAGATACTCATGTTGCAACAGAAGAAAGGGTGGGGGAAAAATTGTAATTGTAATTTATACATGTAAGGATAACCTGACCCCCTTGCTGTACAGTGGGAAAATAAAAAAAAAAATCGTTTGCATCCAGACTACCAATCCATCCCACTCCCTCCCCCTCCCCTTCCTCACTGTCAACAACAAATCTGTTCTCCAAGTCCATGAGTTTCTTTCCTGTGGAAAGGTTCATTTGTGCCATACATTAGATTCTAGATATAAGTGATATTTTATGGTATTTGACTTTCTCTTTCTGACTTAATCTCACTCAGTAAGATAGTCTCTAGTTCTATTTATGTTGCTGCAAATGGGATTATTTTGTTCTTTTAAGTGGCCGAATACTATTCCATTAGGTATATGTACCACATCGTCTTAATCCATTCACCTATCAATGGACATTTAGGTTCTTTCCATATGTTGGCTTGTGCAAATAGTGCTGCAATGAACCTGTGGGTGCATGTATCTCAAGGAAGTTTTGTCCGGATATATGCCAAAGATTGATATTGCTGGGTCCTATGGTAGTTCTATATTTACTTTTCTGAGGTACCTCCATACTGTTTTCCATAGTGGTTTTATCAATTTACATTCCCATCAACAGTGGAGGAGGGTACCCTTTTCTCCACATCCTTTACAGCATTTGTTATTTGTTGACTTCTTAATGATGGCCATTCTGAAAAATGTGATGTGCACATCATTGTAGTTCTGATTTTTATTTCTTTAATAATTAGTGATGCAGATTATTTTATCATGTGCTCATTGGTCATCTGGATATCTTCTTTGAAGAAATGTCTATTCAGGTCCTTTGCCCATTTTTCAGTTGGCTTGTTGGTTTTATTTTATTTTTTGCTGTTGAATTGCATAAGTTGTTTTTATATTTTCAAGATTAAGCCCTCGTCACTTGCATACATTGAAACTGTTTCCTCCCATTTTGTATGTGGTCTTTTGGTTCTATTTTATAGATTCCTTTGCTATGCAAAAGCCTGTCAGTTTGATTAGGTCCCATTGGTTTATTTTTGCTTGTATTTTTGTTGCCCTGGGAGACTGACCTAAGAAAACATTTGTATGGTTGATGTCAGAGAATGCTTTGCCTGTGTTGTCTACCAAGAGTTTGTTGGCTTCTTGTCTTACATTTAAGTCTTTAAGCCATTTTGAGTTTATTTTTATGGTTGGTGTGAGAGTGCATTCCTGTTTCATTGGTCTACATGCAGCTGTCCAGGTTTCCCAGCACCACTTGCTGAAAAGACTTTCTTTTTCCTATTTTATGTTCTTGCCTCCTTTGTCAAAGATTAATTGACCATAGGAGTCTGGGTTTATTTCTTGGTTCTCTAATCTGTTCCATTGGTCTGTCTGTCTGTTTTGGTACCAGTACAACACTCTCTTGATGACTGTGACTTTTAATATTGCCTGAAGTCTGGGAGAGTTATACCTCCTGCTTGGATTTTTCCCTCAGGATTGCTTTGGCAATTCTCAGTCTTTATGGTTCCTTATAAATATTTGGGTTATTTGTTCTAGTTCTGTGAAAAAGTCCTTGGTAATTTGATAGAGATGGGATTGAATCTGTAGATTACTTTTGGTAGTTTGGTCATCTTAACAATATTAATTCTTCCAAACCATGAGCATTGAATATCTTACCATTTATTTGAATCCACTTTAATTTCCTTGATTAATTTTTTATAGTTATCAGCATATAAGTGTTTCACCACTTTGGTAAGTTTTATTCCTAAGTACTTAATTTTTGGGATGTGATTTTAATAGGTATTGTATAATTGTATTCCTTTTGCAATATTTCATTTTTACTGAACAGAAATGCAACTGATTTCTGAATATTAATCTTATATCCTGATCCTTTGCTAAATTCATTGATCAGTTCGAGTAGTTTTTGAATGGAGTCCTTGGGGTTTTCTATATATAGTATCATGCATAGAGTGACACTTTTACCTCCTCTCTTCCAATTTGAATAACTTTTATTTCTTTTGTTTGTCTGATTCCTGTGGTAGAACTTCCAATACTATGTCAAATAAAATGGGCAGGAGTGGGCTTCCTTGTCTTGTTCCAGAGTTTAGCAGGAAGGATTTCTGCTTTTTTCCATTGAGTATTATATTTGCTATGGGTTTGTCATAAATTGATTTTATTATGTTAAGATATATTACCTCTATACCCACTTTGGAAAGAGTTTTGATCATGAATGGATGTTGAACTTTGTCAAATACTTTTTCTTCATCTATTGAGATGATCATGTGGTTTTTGACTTTTCTTATGTTAATGTGATGAATGAAATTGATTGATTTGTGAATGTTGAATCATCCTTGTGAACCTGGGATTAATCCCACTTGGTCGTGATGTATGATCTTTTTTATGTGTTGTTGGATTCTATTGGCTAAAATTTTGTTGAGAATTTTTTCATTTACATTCATCAAAGATATTGGCCTACAACTTTATTTTTTGGTAGTATCTTAGTTTTGGTATTAGGGTGTTTTGGTATTAGGGTGTTGGTGGCTTCACAGAACACCTTTGGGAGTGTTCCTTCTTGTTTAACTTTTTGCAAAAGTTTAATAAGGATGGGTATAAACCCCTCTTTCTATGTTTGGTAGAATTCACCTGTGCAGTCATCCATTCATGGACTTCTTTTTCAGGGAGTGTCTTATTACATATTCAAGTAAAGTTCTAGTGATTGGTCAGTTCAGTTGATTTATTTCTTCTTGATTCAGTTTTGGTGGGCGATAAATCTCTAGAAAGTTGTCCATTTCTTCTAGGTTTTCAAGTTTGTTGGCATGTAATTGTTCATAGTATTCTATTTTTTTCTTTGATTTTCTTCGATGTCTGTTGAGATGTCTCCTTTTTCATTTTTCACTTTGTATATTTACATTTTTTTCTCTCTTCTTTTTGCATCTGGCCAGAGATTTGTCAATGTTGTTCACCTTTTCAGAGAACCATCTCTTGGTTTTTTATTTTTTTCTATTGTTTTTTGAATCTCTATTTTATTGATTTCCTCTCTGATCTTTATGATTTCCTTCCTTCTGCTAAATGTAGGGGGTTTTGTTCTTGTTTTTCTAATTAATTTAGGTGGTGGGTTAAGTTGTCAATTTGAGATTTGTTTCCTTTTTTGAGGAAAGCCTGATTCGCTCTGAATTTCCTTCTAAGCACTTTTGTGGCATCCCATAGATTTTGAGTGACTGTGTCTTCATTATCATTTGTCTCAAGGTATTTTTTAATTTCCTCTTTGATTTTCTCATTGACCCAGTGTTCTTTTTTTTTTTTTTTTTTTTTTTTTGGTCTTTTTGTCATTTCTAGGGCTGCTCCTGCGGCATATGGAGGTTCCCAGGCTAGGGGTCGAATCTGAGCTGTAGCCTCGGGCCTAGGCCAGAGGCACAACAATGCGGGATCCGAGCCACGTCTGCAACCTACACCACAGCTCATGGCAATGCCAGATCGTTAACCCACTGAGCAAGGGCAGGGACCGAACCCGCAACCATCATGGTTCCTAGTTGGATTCGTTAACCACTGCACCCCAACAGGAACTCCGACCCAGTGTTCTTTTAGTAGCACGTTGTTCTGTCTCCATGAAGTCAGTTTTTCTTATTTCTTTTCCAGTGGTTGATTTCTAGTTTCATGCCATTGTGGTCAGAGAAGATACTTGAAATAATTTCTATATTCTTAAATTTATTGATGTTAGATTTGTGCCCTAGTATGTGGTCAATCCTTAAGGATGTTCCATGTGAACTTGAAAAGAATGTATTCTGATTTTTTTTTTGGATGTAATATCCTGAAAATGTCAACTATGTCCATATTTTCTACTGTGTTCTTTAGGATCTCTGTTGCCTTATTAATTTTCTTTCTAGAGGATCTGTCCTTTGATGTGAGTGGTGTGTGAGTAAGAACTATTATTACATTCCCATCAATTTCTCCTTTTATGTCTGTTAGTATTTATTGTATGTATCTGGGTACTCCTATATTAGGGACATATATATTGATGATTGTAATATCCTCTTCTTGAATTCATCCTTTTATCAGTAAACAGTGTCCTTCTTTTCTTTCATTATGGCCTTCATTATAAGTCTATTTTGTCTGATATGAGTATTACAACTCCTGCTTTCCTGTGTTTTCCATTGTCATGAAGTATCTTTTCCCATTCCTTCACTTTCAATCTATTTGTGTCCTTTGCCCTAAGGTGAGTCTCTCATAGACAGCAGATTGTACATTTTTGCTTTTTTATCCAATCTGCCTCTCTGCGTCTTTCGATTGGAGCATTCAGTCCATTGACATTTAAGGTAATTATAGATAAATATGTATTTATTGACATTTTAAATCCTGTTTTCCAGTGTATTCTCTGTTTCTCCTTTCTTCCTTTCTTTTTTACTTTTTTCTTTTTTTGGTATGGGTGATTTCCATTTATTTCATCCTTATATGCTTTTCTTTTTAGTTTTTGTGAATGCAATGTTTCATTTTGAATTGAGGTTGCCCTGTTTTGAAGTATGTTAGCCCCTCCCCATTCTGCTTGCTTTAGTCTGATATTCGCACAGTCTAGAAAAAAAAGTCCAGATTTTCTTGCTTTACTTCCTCACATTCTATGATTTTGAAGTCCTTTTTTAACATGTTCATGTTTGTCTTTTTGCTGTTCTTGTGTTTATCCTCACTTTTACAATAGGGTGTTTTTTTTCTTCTGTTTTTGCTCCTTTTAAGTCTGTATACTGGCTTATTTAAGTGATTTCTATCCAGTTGTGATTTCCTCCATCCTACCTCTTCTTTTTTTATTTAGAGAAGCCCTTTCAGTATTTCTTTTAAATGGGTTTGCTGTATTCTTTTAGCATTTGTTTGTTGGAGAAATTTTTCATTTACCCTTCTATGTTAAATTATATTCTTCCTGGGTAGTGTATTCTATGCTGCAAAATTTTCCCATTTAGAGCTTTGATTATATCTTGCCACACTCTTCTGACTGTAGTGTTTCTGTAGAAATATCAGCTGATAGACTTATGGGGGTTCCATTATAATTAATTCTTTGTTTTTCTTTTGATGCCTTTAAAACCCTCTCTTCATCTTTAACATTTGCCATTTTTATTATAATACATTTTTGTGTGGGCCTGTTTGGTTTCAATTTGTTTATGGCCCTCTGTGCTTCTTGTATCTTGATATCTGTTTTCTTTAATTTTGTAACATTTTCAAACATAATTTTTAAAATATATTTTCAATCCCCTTTTCTTTTTCTTCTTCTGGAATTCCTATTATGTGTAAATTGGCCTGCTTTAAATTATCCCATTTATCTCTTAGATTGCTTTCATGTTTTTCCTTTGGTTTTCTGTCTGCTGTCCTTATTGGATGATTTCCATCATTCTATCTTCCAAGTCATTAACATTACTCTGCATTATTCATTCTGTTCTTTAGTTACTTTAACTCAGTTTGTGTCTCTGCAAATGAATTATCTAATTTTTCTTTGTCCCTCCTGATATTTTCTAGTTCCTTTCTAAACTAATCGGCCTTACTGTTTATATCTGCTCTTATTTCCTTCATATTCATCCTTAATTCCTTAAGTATTTTCACTATCTCCTTTTTGAACTCAGTGTCTGTTAGACTGCAGAGGTCTGTTTCATTGTTTTCTGCTTCAGGTGAATTCTCCTGTTCTTTTAACTAGGGATGGTTCCTGAGCTTCTTCATTTTGCATGTATTTTTCTTTTTCTATGAGTTTAGGAAAACCAAACTGTATTCTTAGAGGGCTATTTCTACGCAAGAGCACCCCTTTGTACTTTGTGGGGCATTACTATTTATTTTTGGCATGGGAGTTTGGCTATCTGCTGTCTCTTCATGTGAGCAGGCTGTTATCCCAAGAATGCTGAGTGTGTTTCCAGGGAAAATGAGGCAATGAGTAGGTGGGTCTAGTAGTCAGTGCCTGGTTTCAGGGCTCTTGACAGTAGCAAGGACCTGCAGGAAGGTGGCTCAGATTACTCCTACTTGCAGTGCCCTGGGAAGTGGCAATGAGCCTCAGGCAGATTTATATTGTGCTTGGATCATTTGGCAGTGATGGTGGCTGGGTGTGTGAGTTCCCAGGGGAGTGAGAGCAACAGGTGGTATTCAGTTCCAATGCCCACTTTTGTGGTGCCCTCTGAAGTGATTGGGGATGCAAATGGTGGACCTCCCAGTGGTGGTGGGCCACATCTACATCTGGAGTCAGAGATAACTGTGGTGGTTTGCCCCTGCCACATATAGACCACAAAAGAAACACCCCATCCCACTTAACCCTTGCAGGAGGTGCTGCACAGCCTCTCACAGTTTCCCAGGGTCCTGGGAAATGACATTGATCAAGCATGTATTGCTGCTCCCCAGAGCATTTGGCAGTGGCTACAGTGGGGGTGGGGTGGGGAGTGAGAGCAACAAAGCATGGTGCTCAGTTGCAGTGCCCTCTTTTTTGCCACCCACTGAGGTGACTGGGGCTACAGGTTGAGCCTGTTCACAGACCCCTAGTGAGTGGCAGTCTATACCTCCTTCTGGTTTCTGAGATGACTGCTGTGGTTTGACCCTGCTACCTGTAGATCACAAAAGAGTCACCACATGACACTTAGGCCCCTGCTGCTCTTATCTGGCACAAAGGAAGAGCCCATTCTCCCACAGCCTGAGCAAGTTGACTCTTGCCACTTGTAGCCTGAGCCAGAGGCACCCTGCCATCTGACAGGGAAAGAGATTCCTATGCTGGTCCTCTCCTCCTCCTCTCACCCTCCCCACTAATGGTACCTTGCTTATCTTATGGGCCCAGATCTTCTCCCAGGTTCCCTCAGCTATGGCATTTCATTCCCTTTCCTGTGGAAGAGTGCTTTCTAGCTCCTCAGGCTGTCTTCACACAGCCAACCCTAGTCCTTTCCCTGGAACCAACCTCCAGAGCCTGAGTCTCATTGCCAAGCCCCCGCCTGAGAGTCTCAGGTTGTGGTGTCTGGGTTGGAGGTGGTGTGCAGATGATATGTGTGGCTCTCACTCTGCTTTGCCCTCCTAAGTCCAGCTGCTGCACTTTTCTTGGTTACTTTGACATCCCCCTCTCTCAGTTGATCTCCCAGTTGGTTAGGGCTTCCCTTGGTGTGGATTCCTTTTCTCTTTCACAGCTCCCTCTCAGGACTGCTAGTCCCATCCTGATTCCTTTTCTCTCTCTTGTTTTTTCCTTTTATTCTACCCAGTTATGTGGAGGGGTTCTTGCCCTTTGTGGAGGTTTAGTTTTTCCAGTATTCAGTACGTATTCTGTGAGAATTTTTCTACATGTAGATTTTTTTTTGATGTGTTTCTGGAAGAAGGTGAGCACAATGTCTTACTCCTCAGCCAACTTGATCTTTTATTTCTATGATTTATTTGACTTCTTTTTCTGATTCCTTTAGGTGTAAGTCTAGATCATGTATTTGAGATTTTCCTTGCTTCTTTGGGTAAAATTTTATCACTATAAACATCCCTCTCAGAACTGATTTTGCAGTGTCCCATAGGTTTTGGTTTGTTGGGCTTTTGTTTTCATTTGTCACCAGATATTTCTGATTTTCTCTTTGATTCCTTCAGTGATCCATTGATTGCTTATTAGTTTATAATTTAACTTCCATATGTTTATTTTTTTTTTACTTTTTTGTTGTTATTGGTTTTTATTCTCATAGTGTTGTGGTCTGAAAAATCCTTGATATGATTTCAATCCATCCCATTCCCTGCCTCCCCTTGGCAACCACAAGTTCACCAAGTCCATGATTTTATTTTATGTGGAAAGGTTCATTTGTGCCATATATTAGAGTCCAGATATAAATGATATCATATGGTATTTTTACTTTCTCTTTCTGACTTACTTCACTCAGGCTGAAAGTATCTAGTTCCATCCATATTGATGCAAATGGCATTATTTTGTTCTCTTTTATGGTTGAGTAGTATTCCATTGTGTATATATACCACATCTTCCGAATCCAATCATCTGTCAATGGACATTTTTTGGTTGTTTCCATGTCTTGACTATTGTGAATAGTGCTGCAATGAACATGCGGCTGCATGTGTCTTTTTTAAGGATAGTTTTGTCTGGATATATGCCCAATTGTGGGACTGCTGGATCATATGGAAGTTCTATGTATAGATTTCTAAGGTATCTCCAAACTGTTCTCCATAGTGGTTGTACCAGTTTACATTCCCACCAACAGTGCAGGAGGGTTCCCTTTTCTCCACACCTGCTCCAGCACTTGTTATTTGTGGATTTATTAATGATGGCCATTCTGACTGGTGTGAGGTGGTATCTCATGGTAGTTTTGACTTGCATTTCTCTAATAATCAGGGGTGTTGAGCATTTTTCATGTGCTTGTTTGCCATCTGTATAACTTCCTTAGAGAAATGTCTATTCAGGTCTTTTCCCCATTTTTCCATTGGGAGATTGGCTTTTTTGCTGTTGAGTTGTATAAGTTGCTTGTATATCTTAGAGAATAAATATATATTAATTCCATCTGATTTAACATTTCATTTAAGAACAGTGTTTTTTTAAATGATTTTCTGTCTGGATGATCTAACCATCAATGCAAGTTGAGTGCTAAAGTTTGCTACTATATTGTGTTAGTCATTTTATCCCTTTCTGTGTGTTAATATTTGCTTTACTTATTTATGTGCATATATATTTACAATTCTTATATCTTCTCTTTGGATTAATCCCTTGATTTTTTTTGAGAATTATGTTTTATTCTGTGGACAAATTGAGTACTTAAGCCAGAGAGGCAGCATGTTATGTAACACTGAGAAAACTACTCCAAGGAGGTTAGAGAGAGCTAGGATATATAGGAGTTTTGTAACAAAGAGCAAGTAATTGGAATCAAAAATTTCTGCTAATAACAGAACACCAGATATCTCATGTTAGGGGATTTAACATGGGAGGATGCAAAGGTCTGTGCTCAGAATTCACCTCAGCTATCTGTGGCCAGTATCTTGTGTTTTTTGTCTCATGTTAACAGTTTTTAAATGTTCTGAAGTCCATTTTGTCTGACATAAGTATTGCTACACCATCTTTCTTTTTGTTCCCACTTACATGGAATACTTTTTCTATCCCCTCATTTTCAGTATATATCTATCCTTACATCTGAAGTGAGTGTCTTATAGGTAGCATATATGTCAGTGTTTTTTTTTTTATCAGTTGAGCCATTCTATGTTTTTTGATTGGAGTATTTAGTCCATTTACATTTAAAGTAACTATTGATAAGTATGTGCTTCCTTCCACTTTGCTAACTGTTTTGGGATTGTTTTGCAGGATTTTCTTGTTCCTTTATTTTGCTCTCTTCCATTGATTGATGACTATATTTAGTGTTTTGTTTTTTCTTATTCTTTTTATATCTTTGTACATATTATAAATTTTTGGTTTATGTTTACCATAGGGTTTACATATAGGTATTTCAACTTAAAAATACATGTACAACTTAAAGTTGACAGTTAAGTTTTATTTGGGGCAAAATGAGGACTAGAGCCCAGGAGGCAACATTTAGGATATCTCTAAAATACTCTTCCAAAGAAGTAGATGAGAATGTTAGTATGTATGTGATCTTCGTGAAGGTGGGTACATGCAACAAAACACACAGTTTTAAAGAAAGTTCCTGTTAGTCTCATGAAGGTTAATGCTAGTAATGAGGATTTTAAACTAAAGGATTTTAACTCTTTTCTAGATATGAGGAGATGCAAGAATTGGGCTCATAAAAGGCATCCATATAGGAAGAGATCAAACTGTCACTGTATGCATATGACATGATACTGTACATAGAAAACTCTAAGGACTCAACCCCAAAACTACTTGGACTGATTAATAAATTCAGAAAAGTAGCAGGATATAAGATTAACATTCAGAAGTCAGTCGCATTTCTGTATACCAGCAATGAAACATTAGAAAAGGAATACAAAAATACGATACCTTTTAAAATTGTACCTCACAAAATCAAATACCTCGGAATACACCTGACCAAAGACGTAAAGGACCTATATGCTGAGAACTATAAAACATTAATCAAAGACATAAAAGAAGATGTAAAGAAATGGAAGGATATTCCATGTTCCTGGATTGGAAAAGTCAATATTGTAAAAATGGCCATACTACCCAAAGCAATCTACAGATTCAATGCAATCCCTATCAAACTACCCATGACATTTTTCACAGAACTAGAACAAACAATCCAAACATTTATATGGAACAACAAAAGACCCAGAATCGCCAAAGCAATCCTGAGAAACAAAAACCAAGCAGGAGGCATAACTCTCTCAGACTTCAAGAAATACTACAAAGCCACAATCATCAAAACAGTGTGGTACTGGTATCAAAACAGACAGACAGACCAATGGAACAGAAGAGAGAACCCAAAAATAAACCCTGACACCTACGGTCAATTAATCTTTGACAAGGGAGGCAAGAACATAAAATGGGAAAAAGACAGTCTTTTCAGTAAGTATTGCTGGGAAACCTGGACAGCTGCATGCAAAGCAATGAAACTAGAACACACTCTCACACCATGCACAAAAAGAAACTCAAAATGGCTGAAAGACCTAAATATATGACAGGACACCATCAAACTCCTAGAAGAAAACATAGGCAAAACTCTCTGATGTCAACATCATGAATATTTTCTCAGGTCAGTCTCCCAAAGCAATAGAAATTAGAGCAAAAATAAACCCATGGGACCTCATCAAACTGAAAAGCTTTTGCACAGCAAAGGAAACCCAAAAGAAAACAAAAAGACAACTTTCAGAATGGGTGAAAACAGTTTCAAATGATGCAACTGACAACGGCTTAATCTCTAGAATATATAAGCAACTTATACAACTCAACAGCAAAAAAGCCAATCACCCAATGGAAAGATGGGCAAAAGACCTGAGTAGATATTTCTCCAAGGAAGATATACAGATGGCCAGCAAACACATTAAAAAATGCCCAACATCGTTGAGTATAAGAGAAAAGCAAATCAAAACAACCATGAGATACCACCTCACACCAGTCAGAATGGCCGCCATTAATGAGTCCACAAATAACAAGTGCTGGAGTAGGTGTGGAGAAAAAGGAATGCTCCTGCACTGTTGGTGGGAATGTAAACTGGTACAGCCTCTATGGAGAACAGTTTGGAGATACCTTAGAAATCTATTCATAGAACTTCCATGTGACCCTGCAATCCCACTCTTGGGCTTATATCCGGACAAAACTCTACTTAGAAGAGACACATTGCACCCCCATCTTCATTGCAGCACTATTCACAATAGCCAGGACATGAAAACAACCCAAATGTCCATCAACAGATGATTGGATTCGGAATACTACTCAGCCATAAAAAAGAATGCCATAATGCCATTTGCCGCAACATGGATGGAACGAGAGAATCTCATACTGAGTGAAATGAGCCAGAAAGACAAAGGCAAATACCATATGATATCACTTATAACTGGAATCTAATATCCAGCACAAATGAACATCTCCTCAAAAAAGAAAATCATGGACTTGAAAAATAGACTTTTGGCTGCCTGATGGAAGAGGGAGGGAGTGGGAGGGATTGGGAGCTTTGGCTTATCAGACTTAGAATAGATTTACAAGGAGGTCCTGCTGAGTAGCATTAAGAACTATGTCTAGATACTCATATTGCAACAGAAGAAGGGGTGGGCGAAAAAAATGTATACATTTAAGGATATCTTGATCCCCTTACTGTACCGTGGGAAAAAATAAATTAAAATAAAATAAAATGCAGAACTCTCTAAAAATAAATAAATAAATAAATAAATAAATAAATATATATATATAATATTGCCAAAGTTAAAGATAAGGAAAGGATTCAAAAGGCAGCAAGAGAAAAACAAACAGTTAATCACAAGGGAACCCCCATAAGGCTGTCAGCTTTTTTCTCTACAGAATCACCCAGGCCAGAAGACAGTGGCAAGAAGTATTCAAAATTCTAAACGGGAAGGAAATTTCAACCTAGAATACCCAGCAAGACTGTCATTGAAAATAGGAGAAATGAACTTGTCAGACAGGCCAAAGTAAAATAATAAAGCAATACTAAACCTATCCTAAAAGAGATATTGAAATGTATCCTCTATATAGGGAAGAAATAAGAAGATATAGGAGGGAGGAAAAATCACCATTGGAACATAATAACTTAGATAAGCCAGCATCTATGTAGGAAAAAAAACTATTTGTGAAAGTGATGATAAACACAAGGAACACCAAACAGATGAACATGAGGACATAAAAAAATGACATCAAGATCATAAAATGTGGGCAAGGATAGTAAGGAAATCTACACTCTTTTTTAAGGAATTTGTCTGAGGGGACAAGGAAGATGGCAAAGTCGTAGGACATGAGACTCACTTACTCGTACAAATACATTGAGAATGCATCTGCATGTGGAAATATTAGACACAAAATTTGCTAAAAACTGATAAAAGACCTCAGAATTATGATAGAGCAAGAAAAAAATTGACAAAACCAGATAGGACGAAGAAAGAATAAAGATTTAAAAAAAAAGAGAAGTAAAAGGAAGTGAGACAGGACCTGCACCCTCTCCCCCCCAGGAAGGAGCTGGAAAGAGGAAAAGCTCTTGCACCTGGGGAATTTCTGCCACCAGCAAGGAGATTAGCCAAGATTGAGGAGGAACTCTAGACAATCAGTGTGAAGCAGTTAAAGCAGAAACAATCCTCCACTAATGGTCAGTGCTACCGGCAACTGTATGCATGCGCCATCAGGTGTTGGGAACTAAAACTCTAGCGTTAAAGATCAAACTCAAAGAGGAATCTGGGGCTGGCTACATGGGAAAAACATCAGGGGTTGGTCACCCGGTAACAGCCTGAAGGGACTAGAGTATAGGGCGACCACAATTGAGGGCATGTAAGTGGAGGCACCCCAGTCAGGCTTAGAGGCTAGATGCCATTTTTGGAGGGTGCTGGAAGGAAGGGGTGGGATCCACCACTACAGCCTTATTCCCTGGGTCCACTTTCTCAAGCTGCTGTACACTCTGCTGAAGCAGTAACTGCCTAGCAACCCCACCCTTAGGGCTACAGAGAACATGGAGCAGGCAGAGTAACTGCCTAGTGGAATAACAGAAGCTCCCAGATCCTGCCAGTGGCCTCTGTGCTAGTGGCGCCTCTCTAACACCAGAGGAGCCACTGGTGCTGGATCTGTGCCAAAAGAGCCAAGAGAGGGCCACCAGCACCCATTCCCTGCAGGAGCCACAAACTGCCTAACTGGGAAAAGCACAAGCTCTGCAGCTCTTCCCAGTGGCCCTTCAGGGGATTGAGCTAGGGGTGCCCAATCTGCACCAAAAGAGCCAAGAGAGGGCCACTGGTGCACACTCCCTGCCAGAGCTGTGGGCTGCCCAGCTGGAGAAAAGCACAGGCTATAGGGCTCCTGCCAGTGTTCCTGCTAGGGCCCATGAAAGTGACACACATTTCATGCCAAAGGAGTCATGGGAGGCCCATTGATCCACATTCTGATCTGCAGAAGCTACAGAGAGCACTCCAGCTGGGGTGCTGGGGGAGACACAAGAAATGCACATCCTGTAGCTACAGAGATACCCTTTTAGCAACAGTTAGGGAGCATCCCCAGCCTTTGGGAGATCACTAGAGTGGCCAAACAAGGGGAGTGACTGTGGAATGGGGTCTTCCCCTACAGCTACAGAGATCTGTACTTAGAATCCTTCTGGCAAAAAGAGGGGCTACAGGAGCAACAGCTGACATTGTAAGCTACAGGAAATAGTCCTGTGAGATACCTGGTAGCAGAAAGTGTTGCAGGAGCCACTGCTGCCCCCACAAGCTACAAAAGCAATCCTGAGAATCACTACCATCTTCCTCACAGACCAAATCCTTAGCAGCTCCTGAGCTCCAGGAGATGCAGTATGATACCTACTCCCATCATGTGTTCTGGGTACATGTGAACTGCTATCACCTCTGAGAACTCCAGGACTGGGTGCCTAATGCTGCATTTACCTACCTGCTGTCATGGGGATGATAAACAGAAAAGTAGACATTACGAGACAACAAAGAAATTGCTTTCAGACAAAGGAACAAGACAAAATCGTATGCAAAAATACTAAATGGTGAGAAGATAGGCAATCTACATGAAAAATAATTGAGAGTGATGAGAAAAAAATGATCCAAGATTATGAAAAAAGAAAAGAGACACAGATGATCAAGAACTTAAAAGAAATGTTTAACAGGGAGCTAGAGGATTTAAAGAGCAATATGGATAGCACAATAACTGAAATGAAAAATACCCCAAAAGGAACCAACAGCAGGTTAACAGACACTGAAGAACAAATAAGTGAGGTGGAAGACAAAGTGGTGGAAATCACTGCCACAGAAAAGAATAAAGAAAAAAGAATGAAAAGAATCGAAGAGACTCGAAGAGACTTCTGGGACAACATTAAACGTACCAATATTTGCATCATAAGTTCTCCAGAAGGAGAAGAGAGGAAGGGCCAGAGAAAATATTTGAAGATATTATAGGTGAAAATTTCCTAATTGGGGAAAGGAAACACTCACTCAAATTGAGGAACCACAGAAAATTCCATACAAAATAAACCCAAGGAGAAACACATCAAGACACATACTAATCAAACTGACGAATATTAAATGCAAAGAAAAAATATCAAAAGCACAAGGGAAAAGCAACAAATTATATACAGGTGAACCCCCATAAGGATAATAGCTGATTTTTCAGCAGAAACCCTACAAGCCGGAAGGGAGTGGCAAGATATATTTGAGGTGATGAAGAGGAGGCACCTAGAACCTAGAATATTCTACCCAGCACAGCTCTCATTCAGATTTGATGGAAAGATGAAAGACTTTTCAGACAAACAAAAGCTAAGAGAATTCAGCACCTTGAAATAGGCTTTACATCAACTACTAAAGGAACTTCTTGAAACAGAAAAGGAAAAGCCACAATTAGAAACAATATTATTACAAAATAAAAAGCTCACTGGTGAAAGTAAAGATAATATAAAAGTAGGAAATCACCCATTGATAAATATGATATCAAAACTAGCAAGCATGAGAGGAGGAGACGACAAATACATAATACTTAAAATGCATTTAAAATTAAGAGAATAGCAATCAGAAACAATTCTACACACATATAAACAGTTATACCACAAATCAAAAAACTACAATGGGCACACACATAAAAAAGAAAAATCAAGCCAGACATAGCACTAAAGATGTTCAGCAAATCACAGGAGAAAACAACAAAAGAGGAAGGGAAGAAAAAAGACCCAAGATAACAATCCAAAGAAATCAAGACAATGACAATAAGTACATACTTATCCATAATTACATTGAATGTAAATGGATGGATTAAATGCTCCAATTTAAAGACACAAACTGATTGAATTGATACAAAAATAAGACCCGTATATATGCTGTTTACAAGAGACTCACTTCAGACCTAAGGACACATACAGAGTTAAAGTGAGAGGGGAGAAGAAAACATTACATGCAAATGAGAATTCTAGAAAAGCAGGAGTAGCAATACTCACATCAGCTATAATAAATTTAAACTAAAGAATGTCACAAAAGACAAAGAAGGACATTACATAATGATTAAAGGGTCAATCCAAGAAGAAGAAAAAACGATTGTAAATATATATGCACCCAACATATGACCACTATAATATATAAGGCAACTACTAACAGTCATAAAAGGAGAAATCAACAGTAACATAATAATATTGGTGGACTTGAACACCACAATCATAGCAATGGGCAGATCATCCAAACAGAAAATCAACAAAGGAAGACAGGTCTTAGATGATACACTAGGCCAAATAGACTTAAATGATATCTATAGCATATTTCACCCAAAAGCACCAGAATACACATTCTCTCAAGTGCACAAGGATGATAGATCGTATCTTGGGCCACAGATCAAGCCTTGGTAAATTTTTTAAAGTTGAAATTATTTCGAACATTTTCTCTGACCACAATACTATGAGACTAGATATCAAATACAAGAAGAAGAAAAAAACAGAAAAACCACAAACTCCTGGAACCTAAACTATATGCAAGTGAACAACCACTGGATCATTGAGAAATCAAAGAGGAAATTAAAAGAGACAAATGGCAATGGAGATAAAACAGTTCCAAACAAATGGGATACAGCAAAAGCAGTTCTGAGAGGGAAGTTTATAGCAATACAATCTTATCTCAGGAAATACGAAAAAACTCAAATAAACAACCTAACCTTACACCTTAAAAATCTAGAGAAGAAAGAGCATATAAAGCCCAAAATTAGCATAAGGAAAAAAGTCATAAAGATCAGAGAAGAAATAAATAACAGAGACACAGAAAACAAAAGAGAAGATCAATGAAACCAAGTGTCAGTTCTTTGAAAAGATCAACAAAACTGAAAAACCTTTAGCCAGACTCATCAAGAAAAAAAAAGGGAGCAGGTACAAATCAAGAAAATTAGAAATGAAAAAGGAGAAGTTACAATTGACACCACAGAAATACAAAGGACCAAAAGAGACTACTATGAGCAACTGTATGCCAATAAAATGAACAACCTAGAAGAAATGGACAGATTCTTACAAAGGTACAACCTACCAAGACTGAACCAGGAAAAACTAGAAAACATGAATAGATCAGTCACAAACACCAAAATTGAAAATCTGATTTAAAAACTTCCAGAAAACAAAAGTCCAAAACATGCTGGCTTTAAAGCTGAACTCTATCAAACATTCAGAAAAGACTTAATGCCTCTTCTGAAACTCTTCCAAGGAACACTCTCAAGCTCATTCTATGAGGTCACCATTACCCTGATACTAAATCCAAAGATACCACAAAAAAATAAAATTACAGGCCAATATCATTGATGAACATAGATGCAAAATCCTCAACAACATATTATCAAATCACATCCAAATACATATTAAAATGATCATACACCATGAACAAGTAGGATTTATCCCAGAAATGCAAGGATTCTTTAATATCCACAAATCTATCCGTGTGATACACATCAACATAGTGAAAAATAAAAACCATATGATCATCTCAATAGAAGCATAAATAGATTTTGATGAAATTCAACACCCATTCCTGATAAAAACTCTCCATAGAGTGGTCATTGAGGGGAAATACTTCAATATAATAAAACCCTTATATGACCCTTATATAACCCCACAGCTAACATCATTCTCAATGTTGAAAAACTGAAAACATTTCTGCTAAGATCAGGAACAAGACAGGGATGTCCACTTTCACCAATGTTATTCGACATAGTTTTGGAAGTCCAATCCATGACAGAGAGGAAAAAGAAATAAAAGGAATCCAAATTGTGAAAGAAGAAATAAAACTATCACTGTTTATAGTTGACATGATTCTATAACTAGAATAACCTAAGGACACTATCAGTAAACTCTTGGAGCTCATCAATGAATTTTGTAAAGTTGCAGGATATAAAATCAATACACAGAAATTGATTGTATTTCTGTATACTAGCAATGAAATATCAGAAAGAGAAATTAGTGAAACCGTCCCATTTATCATCACATCAAAAAAAAAAAAAACAAAAAAACCAAAACCTGGGAATAAACCTACCTAAAGGGACAAAACCCTGTACTCTGAAAACTGAAAGACATTGATGAAAAAAATCAAAAATGTCACCAATAGATGGAAAGATATACATACTATGCTCCTATATTAGAAGAATCATGAGAGTCAAAACGAAAATACTAAGGCAATCTACAGATTGAATGCAATCCCTATCATATTACCAATAACATTCTTTACAGAACTAGAACAAAGTACTTTAAAATTAGTATGGAAATACAAAAGACCCTGAATAGCCAAAGCAATATTTAAAAGGGGAAAAAAAAAAAAAAAAAAAAAAAAAAAGCACTGGAGGAATCAGGCTCTGACTTCAGAATATACTACAAAGCTATAGTCATCAAAACAGTGTGGTGCTTGTACAAAAAAAATATAGATCAATGGAACAGGAAAGGAATTCTAGAAACAAACCCAAGTACATATGGTCAACTAATTTTTGACCAAGGAGGAAAGAACATATAGTGGAAAAAAAGATAGTTTCTTTTGGGAAAACAGGACAGGTGCAAAGAACAAAATTAGATCATACTCTAACACTATACAGAAAAATAAACTCCAAATTGATTAAAGACCTAAATGTAAAGCTGGATACTATAAAACTCCTCGAGGAAAACATAGGAAGACTGCTCTTTAAAATAAAGCACAGTTACATCTTGTTTGGTCCACCTCCTAGAATAATGACAATAAAGACAAAGTAAACAAATGGGACCTAATTAAACTCAAAAGCATTTACACAGCAAAGGAAAACTTAAAAAAAGAGACAACCCAAAGAATTGAAGAAAATGTTGCAACTGACAAAGGCTTAATTTCCAAAATGTACAATCAACTCATACAACTCAACAACAATAAAAAACAATCCATTGAAAAATGGGCAGAAGACGTAAATAGACATTTCTTCACAGACGACATACAGACTACCATAACGCACATGAAAAAATGCTTAAACTCACTAATTATTAGAGAAATGCAAATCAAAACTACAATGAGTTACCACCTCACAGCAGTTAGAGTGGCCATCATTAGCAAGTCAGCAAACAACAAATGTGAGAAAAGATGTAGAGGAAAGGAAACCCTCTTTCACTCTTTGTGGGAATGTAAATTGGTACAACCACACAGAAAGCAGTATGGAGGCTTCTCAGAAAACTAATACAGAACTGCCATATGATCTAGCAATCCCACTCTTGGGCATATATTTGGACAAAACTTTAATTGAAAAAGATACATGCACCCTATGTTCATTACAGCACTATTCACAATCGCTGAAATATAGAATTTCATATTGAGTGAAATAAGTCAGAAAGAGAAAGACAGTCACCATATGATATCACTTATATGTGGAGTCAAAAATATGGCGCAAATGATCTATCTACAAATCAGAAACAGATCATGAATATGAAGGGCAGACTTGTGTTACCAGGATGGAGGGGGGACAGAGGTGGATGGATGTGTAGTTTGGAGTTGTAGATGTAGAGTGTTATTAGAATGGATGGGTGATGGGATCCTTATGTACAATGCAAGGAACTCTGTCCAGTCTCTTAGCTTAGAACATGATGGAAAATGATTTTTAAAAGAATGTTTGTGTATGGGTCACTGTCACTTTGCTGTAGAGCAGAAATTGAAGTAACATTGTAAATTAACTGCACTTTAATGAAAAAAAAAATTTAGGATGCATGTCAACAACATATTTATTTTCTTTATTTCCCCAATACATTATTTTTGTTCTACTGTACAGCATGGTGAACCAGTTACACATACATTTACACATTCTATTTTCTCAAATTATCATACTCCATCATAAGTGACCAGACATGGTTTCCAGTGCTACACAGCAGCATCTCATTGTTAATCCATTCCAAAGGCAATAGTCTGCATCCATTAACCCCAAACTCCCCATTCATCCCATTCCCTCCCCTTCCCCTTTGGCAACTACAAGTCTATTCTCTAAGACCATGATTTTCTTTTCTGTGGAAAGTTTCATTTGTGCCATATATTAGATCCAGATATGTGATATCATATGGTATGTGTCTTTCTCTTTCTGACATACTTCACTCAGTATGAGAGTCTCTAGTTCCATCCATGTTGCTGCAAATGGCATTATTTTGTTCTTTTTTATGGCTGAGTAGTATCCCATTGTGTCTATATGCCACATCTTCCTATTCCAATCATCTGTCAATGGACATTTCAGTTGTTTCCATGTCTTGGCTATTGTGAATAATGCTGCAATGAACATGCGGCTGCATATGTCTTTTCCAGGGAAAGTTTTGTCTGGATATAGGCCCAAGAAAGGGATTGCTAGGTCATATGGTAGTTCTATGTATAGTTTTCTAAGGTAACCCCAGACTCTTCTCCATAGAGGCTGTACCAGTTTACATTCCCACCAACAGTGCAGGAGCATTCCTTTTTCTCCACACCTGCTCCAGCACTTGTTATTTGTGGACTTACTAATGATGGCCATTCTGACTGGTGTGAGTTGGTATCTCATGGTAGTCTTGATTTGCATTTCTCTAATAATCAGGGGTGTTGAGCATTTTTTCATGTGCTTGTTGGCCATCTGTATATCTTCCTTAGAGAAATGTCTATTCAGGTCATTTGCCCATTTTTCCATTGGGTTGTTGGCTTTTTTGCTGTTGAGTTGTATAAGTCATTTGTATATTTTTAAAATAATGTGTTTATTCTGATATGACTTTCATTTTAAAGCAAGACAGTATACAAAGGGTTTAACTATGTGAAAAACAGAGCAACCACAAATAAAAAAAATAGTTTAAAAAAAAAACAAAAAGAAGACACAAGCACAAAGAAAAAATAACAGGAAATCAGAGTTCTCATTGTGATTCTATGGGTTAAGAACCCAAGGTAGTCTCTGTGAGAATGTGGGTTCAATCACCAGCCTTGCTCAGGGGTTAAGGATCCAGCATTGCCACAAGCTGTGGCATAGGTTACAGATGTGGCTCAGATCTGTTGTTGCTGTAGCTATGATATAGACCTCAGCTACAGCTCTAATTCAGCCCCTAGCCTGGGAACTTCCATATGCCACAGATGAAGCCATAAAAAGAAAAAAAAAAGAGAATCATCAAACCACAGAAGGAAAAAGAGAGAAAGGAGAAACAGAATCAACTGCAAAACAAGGTTTAAAATGGTAATAAATACATATCTATCAACAATTACCTTAATTGTCAATGGACTTAATCCTCCATTCAATACATAGAGTGGTGGACTGGATTAAAATGAAAAAACAAGAGTCTATAATATGTTGCCTATAAGCGATCCACCTTAGTGCAAAGGACATATAAATTGAAAGTGAGGGAATGGAAAAAGATATTTAATGCGAATGGAAATTACAGGAAAGCAGGAGTCACAGTCCTCATGTCATACAAAATAGAATTTAAAACAAAGGCTATAAAGAAATATAAAGAAGGACAATATTTAATGCTACAAGGATCAATTTTAGAAGAGCGTAGGGAGTTCCTCTTCTGGATCAGCAAGTTCATAACATGAGATAGTGTCTGTGAGGATGCAAGTTCAATCCCTGGCCTTGTTCAGCAGGTTAAGTGTCCAGCATTCCCACAAGCTTTGTCATAGATTGTAGATATGGCTTGGATCTGGTGTGGCTCATATCAGGCCTATGGCTGCAGCATAGGCCTGTAGCTGCAGCTCCAATTTGATCCCTAGCCCATGAACTTCCATATGCTTCAGGTGTGGGCATAAAGAGGAAAAAAATAAGATGATATTACACACGTCAACATATATGCCCCTAATACAAGAGCACGCAAATATATAAAACAAGTAATAATCAACATAAAAGATGAAATTGATGGAAATAAAATAATATTAGAAACTTTAACTCCCACTCACTTTAATGGACAGATTTCCTAGACAGAAAACCAGTAAGGCAATAGGGTCCTAAATGACGCAATAGAACAATTAGACCTAATTGATATTGTTAGGACATTACATCCAAAAAACCCATAATATACATTCTTTTCAAGTGTACATTGTACATTCTCTAGGATTGACCTCATACAGGGACACAAAATTAACCTCAAAACATTTAAGATTATAGAAATTATTTCAAGTATCTTCTCTGATCACAATGGCATGAAAATGAAAATAAACCATAGGAAAATAAATGAGAAATAAATGACTAGATTGAGACTAAGCAACTCTACTAAAAAACAAATATGTCAAAGAGGAAATTACAAGGAAATTAAAAATTACCTGAGACAAATGACAATGAAACACAACCATATAAAATCAATGGGATGCCACAAAAGCAGTTCTTAGAGGGAAGTTCATAGCAACACAGGCCTTCCTAAAAACAAACAAACAAACAAAAACCAAAAAAAAACAAGAAAAATTCAAATAAATAAGCTAAACTAACATCTAAAAGAATTAGAAAAATAAGAACAAACAAAACTTATAGTCAAGAAAAGGATGGAAATCATAAAGAACAGAGAAGAATTTGATAACATAGAACAATAAGAATTTAAAAACAATAGAAAAATAAGAAATAAGAATATAAGAACAATAGAAAAAAATCAATAAAACCAAGAGAAATGCTAAACAAAACTGACAAACCTCTGCCATATCCACCAAGAAGAAGAGAGAGAGAACCCATATAAACAAAATAAAATACAAGAAAGGAGAAATCTCAACTGATCCTGGGGAAATACAAAAAACCATAAGCGAACACTATGCATAATTTTGTGCCAACAGATTTGACAATGCAGAAGAAATGGACAACTTTCTAGAAACATACAGCACACTGAAACTGAATCAAGAGGAAATAAATAATTTGAATACACTGAACACTAGAAATGAAATTGATTATATTATTTAAAAAATCCTACAAACAAAAGTCCAGGAACACATGGCTTCACATATGAATTCTACCAAACATACAAAGAACTTACAGTGATCTTCCTTAAACTTTTCCAAAAAATTAAAGAAGGAATATTCCCCAAGACATTTTATGCAGCCATGATCACCCTAATACCAAAAGCAGACACCAAAAAAGAAAATTATAGGACAATATCTTTGATGAATATAAATGCAAAAATTTTCAACAAAATTTTAGTCCACCAAGTCCAACAAAACATAAGATATGATCATACACTGTAACCAACTGAGATTCATCCCAAGTTCACCAGGATGATTCAATAAGCACAAATCACTGTGATACACCACATTAACAAGAAAAAAGTCAAAAACCACATGATCCTCTCAATAGATGCAGTAAAAGCATTTGACAAAATTAAACATCCATTCATGACAAAAACTCTTACCAAAGTGGCTACAGAAGGAAAATATCTCAACACAATAAAAACCTACAAAAAGTATAATACGCAATAGAAAAAAGCTGAAAGATTCCCCCCTATAATCTGAAACAAGATAAGGATGCCCACACTCACCACTTTTTTTCAACATAATATTGGAAGTCCTAGCAACAGTAGCCAGACCAAAAAAAAAGTAAATAAATAAAAGGTATCCAAATTGGAAGAGAAAAGGTAAAATTGTGACTATATTCAGATGATATGATACTATATATAGAAAACCCTGAAGACTCCACACCAAAACTGCTCGATCTGATCAATGAAATCAGCAAAGTAGCAGGATAGAAGGTTAATATTCAGAAATCAGTTGCACTTCTTTATACTAACAATGAAATATTAGAAAAGGAATATTAAAAAAACAATACCTTTTAACCCCCCACCAAAAAAATATCTGGGATAACCTGACCAAGGTGGTTAAAGAACTATATGCTGAGGCCTATAAAACATTAATAAAGGAAATTAAAGAGGATTCAAAGAAATGGAAAGATATCCTATGCTCCATGATTGGAAGAATTAATGCTGTTAAAATGGCTATACTAATGCATAGGACTCTACAGATTTAATGTGATCCCTATAAAATGTCCTATGATATTTTTCACAGAAATAGAACCAATAATTCAAAAATTTATATGGAATCATAAAAGATCCATAATTGCCAAAAAACCCTAAAGGGGAAAAAAACAGCATTCGTAACTCCCAGACTTCAGACAATATTACAAAGCTACAATAAGCAAAACAGTGTGGTACTGGTACAAAAACAACATATGGATGAATGGAAAAGAATAGAGAGCTAAGAAGTAAATCCAGACACTTATGTTCAATTAATCTTTGACAAAGGAGGCCAGAATATGAAATGGAAAAAAAAGTTTCTTCAGCAAGTGATGATGGGAAAACTGGACAGTTGCATGTAAACCAATGAAACTAGAACGCACCCTCACATCATGCACAAAAATAAATTCAAAATGGCTTAAAGACTTAATCATAATACCATAAAACTCCTAGAAGAGAACATAAGCAAAACATTCTCTGACATCAATTATATAAATGTTTTTTTTTGTCAGTCTCCCAAAGCAATAGAAATAAAAGCAAAAACAAACCAATGGGACACAATCAAACTTACAAAATTTTGCAGAGCAAAGGAAACTATTAAAAAAAATGAAATCACAAGCCACAGAATGGGAGAAAATACTTTCGAATGATGCAACTGACAAGGGCTTAATCTCCAAAATATACAAACAACAACAACAGCAACAACAACAAACAACCCAGTCAAAATCTGGGCAGAAGACCTAAACAGACATTTCTCCAAAGAAGATCTATGGATGGCCAGTAGACACATGAAAAAATGCTCAACATCACTAAATATTAGAGAAATGTAAATCAAAACTACAATGAGGTAATACTTTATACCTATGAGAATAGCCATCATTAACAAGTCTACAAATAAAAAAGCTAGAGAGGGTCTAGAGAAAAAGAATCACTCCTACACCGTTAGTGGGAACGTAAGTTGGTACAGCCATTATGGAAGACAGTATGGAGCTTCTTCGGACAACTAAAAATAGAACTACCCTTTGATCGATCAATCCCACACTTACCCAAGGGTATAATCTTGACAAAACTATATTTCAAAAAGATACATTCACCCTTAGGTTCATTGCATCACAATTCACAATATCCAAGACATGTAAAAAAACTAAATGTCCATCAACAGATGAATGGATTAGGAATATGTGATACATATATATACAGGAATACTACTCCATCATATAAAAGGACATCATGCCATCCACAGCAACATGGTTGCAACTAGAGATTATGAAACTAAGTGAAGCAAATCAGATAGAGAAGGACAAATACAACACTGTATCACTTATGTGTGGAATCTAAAACATGACATAAATTAACATATCTACAAAACAGAAATGGACCCACAGACATAGAAAACAGACTTGTAGATGTCAAGAGGGAAGAGAGAAGTGAGAAGGACTGGAAGTTTGAAATTAGTAGAGGCAAACAATTACATTGAGCATGGATAAAAATAAGGTGCTACTCTGTAGCACAGGGCACTAAATTCAGACTCCAGGATAGACCATGATGGAAAATAATATTAAAAAAAAGAATGTATATATGTATGACTGAGTCATTTTGCTGTACAGCAATAACTACCACAACTTTGTAAATCACGTGTAATTTAGTAGAAAATAAAGAAGAAATTTTCAAATATTGTATGAATGAAATAAATCACAAAGAGGATTTAAAGAAACGGTTTTAAAAAATTTGAAAGGGGAAAATAAAATAATATGTATATAAGTTAAAAAATAGACAAAAATATATATATATATAATCTTTTTAGATACATAAAGCTAGTTGCAAAATGATTGAAAATTTCCATGGCTTTGCTTCCTTAGTGAGAATATGGAAAAAAATTGAATATTAAAGACTAAGACAACTTGTTCATTCACTGACCACCAGCTATGTGTGAGGCACCAATCTAGGTTCTGGAAACCCTCCTCAGACACAGCCCTCAGTTCTAAACAATGTTCTAGATTATGTGGGAGAGACAAATATGTTAACTGGCAGTGCGCTAAATACTGTAATAGGGAGTGAGCATATGATGCCGTTAAAATGTAGAAAAGCTTATGTGACCTGTCTTGGAGGGTGGGACAGGAAAGAGGACATCATAGTGTGCTATGAAAATCCAAGAGATGCCTAAACGAGCCTGGGGAGATTTGAAAGGGGCATCAGAGTATGCTATGAAAATATTGTGTTTTAGCTACTTTTTGGACACTTAACCCAGCTTGGGGGAAGGGGCATTGGCAAAGGGCAGGGGACACCATAGGGTGTTGTAGAAATAGAAAATACACTCAAATTAGCTTGAGAGGAGGGCAGAGGAGAGAAGGGTGGTTGCAGGCAAAAGGGCATTGTAGGGTACTACAGAAATGAAAAAGAAGGGACTGTAGGGAAATTCTTAGTGGGTGACAACCTGAGGTCTGAAAGTAATATTGGGGATGGGGAAGGGAGTAAATATGGAGGCACCAAAGGCAGCATGGACATTAGGGAAGAAACACATTGTTCCGTGAACTAATAGGGTTGTGTCAAAGGGAAAGTGGACCAAAAAGAATGAAGTGGGGGAGAGGGGAGCAGGGGCTAGAGCCACAGAGAGTGGGAGTTACAGCTGATTTTAATGAGAACAAAAACGGTTACTAACGATGATAATCCTGGAATAATGAAAAGAAGAAGACTCCAAAAATGCAGAGTCTCTTGGATGAACCAGAAAGGACTGGACTTGCGGTCTCACTGAAAGGTAACCTGGCATCTCTCTCGGGAACTATGTATGTGTCTTGTTAGGATGCACAAAGTGTTTTAAAAGTGGGTCTGGGAGTGTGTAGGGCATAATTAGTGGTTTGACTCTCTCCTTCAGTCAGTGTATTAAGTCCAGAGGGCTACCTGGCATGGTGGCCCCTGGTGTACTAAGTCTCGTGGTATCAGGTTTCTTCCCACCTCCAGGAGCTTTCATACTTTCTTTACTCATTGTACTAAGGAGTTCAATGCTCTTCCCATTCATTCTATCATGAGGGGCTTCTGAATCCTCAGCCTCACCCTGCAGCACATCTGGAGATGTGGAAGTCATCCCCCATATTCAAATCAGCTACAGGAGAAGAATATGCGTAAGAAGCTCTGGCCACCCCCAAAGCCCACCATGCTTCCCTGAGAGCAAAACACTCTAAGGACTAAGTTCCCTACTAGGGAGCACCAAAGAAGGGTGCCTCACTTAGCCTCGTGGGGCTCAGAGGAAGCAGCTGTCACACACAAAACACTGGCCAGGGCACCATCCTCTTCCTTTGCCTCCAGTCAGTCTTACTCTGCTTCTGGCTGGCTGCAAGGTAGAGTCACCGGGTCCAGGGTAAGCTAGCAAATGACTTTCTGGCAAAGGCCCAGGGACCCGTAGACATCAACATGCAGGCAAAGGGGCCTTCAAACAAAAGTAGGAAGTATGCGCCCTAAGAGCTCCAAATTCATTCAGCAAACAAGAAAAGAGTGGGAACCTCCATGATTCAGGCAGTGTGACAGAAACTGAGGCTGCAGAAGATCAAAAGGCATGTTTCTGGCCCTGGAGGGGCCATGTGTGACTACTGGCTCCAGAGGTAGACAAGGTATGAATCTGAGGTTCACATTGCTGAGTGACTTTTCTGTCTTGGAGCCACAGGGGTGACAAGTAACAGATCCTAGACAAGACCCCATGTCCATTCTCAGCAAGTTCAGAGTGTTTCCCTATAGGCTACCCTGCTGTCCTTCTCTGCCTGCCAATGTACTCACAAGGTCTCTGTCTTCCTGTAAAACAAACAAACAAAAAACACGTCAAGTCAGTGGGAAAGGTCTCAGTAACCGAAATTTCAGCCTAAGATCCTTTTGGGGACAAGGCTGACGTTAACTTCTCCCCACTTGGCAGGAAGGGTCTCACCAAAGTCAGTCAGCTCCAGGTTAGGCAACTAGTAAATGGGAGAACCTGCAGAGCAAAGATTTATTGAGCCTTTCCTCTGTACTGGGGGCTTGCCACACATTATCTCTGCCAGGTCAGTAAGAATGCCACTGTCCCCCACCCACCCCCGGGCCTTGTTTTGCAAAAAGTTCCAGTTAGTGCAAGGAAAGCCCGTCTGAATCCATGTTTTCTTTGGCTCTAGTGGGGAATAAGCATCCAGCTGTCTAAAACGGCTATTTGCAAGTGTGGGCCAAGAAGTTGAACTCAGTCAGAGAACCAGCAGCACCCAGGATAAAGAGAGGGAACATACCACAAGCTGCACTGCAAAAGCGATGACTACTGGAATCCTGAAGCCCTCGAGCAAGAGGCTCCCTGGAGTGTGCCAAGGATTGGGTGACCTTCCTCAGCCCAGCAAGGGAGCAGTCAATCAATGGCCCAGGCTCATTCGCCCCTTGGCCTGGAAGTCTCCTGTGTCTCCTGCCCCTCCCCCTCCCCGGTACATTACATTGGTACTGCAAAGAGTTAATCTTCATTTGCTTAGGTGAACAAGGAACAAGGGAGGGATTTCAGGCGGCTGTGAAATGAATGACAGGGCTGAGGGAGAGGCAGGGAAAGGGGCTTGTGGAAGGTGGTGCGCGAAAGAGACTACTCATTGTTTCAGTGACAGGAATTTTTTCAGCTTTGAGCAGTATCCAGATAGCACACCAGCTGGGAGCCTCTTGGTGTTTAAATCAGAAACTTAAGCCAGCCCCATCCCCCCAACCCCAGCAGAATCTCCACAAAGTAAGTGGAAAAGCTGCGCTTTTAGTTGCCAAGATGCCTGTGAAGTGGATTGAGTTTCTGGGATCTAGAGAAGTCCAGCTGTTTAAGGAGCTCAGGGGTAGAGAGCCCAGAAGTCCCCAATACATAGCAAGAGGGGCAGCTGCCACTTTCTGAGTGCCTAAATTGTGCCAGGCACTTTGACGGCTGTTTTCATACATTGCCTCCAACTTTGGCAACAGTCTGGCAAGGTAGGTGCCTCTACGACAAGTTTATAGAGGAGGAAACTTGGGGTCAGATAGTAGAAGCAACTAGCTAGTGTCACCTCTTTGGTCAGTGACAGCCCTGGAAATGACGCGGGGCAGGCCAAGTCTAAAGCCCACACTGCTGCAATAAAAACGACAGATAGGCTGCATCTGCAGGACACCTGGGGCTCCACTCAGCCTTGGAGAAGTCTTTTGTGTTCAAACTTCACCACAACCCAGGGTAAAAGTGAGAAGGAGCATGCTGGGGTAGGATGAGGAGGCGTGGGGAAGCAAAGTTAATAAGCCATTGGGGATTAGCTGCGGGAGTCCATTTATTCTCATTTGTCGCAGCCCCAATTGCCAGACATCCTTGAGGCACTGCTATGTGTAGAAGGAGTATTTTCTTCCGAAATAATTGTGTCTTCCCCATCACAACACGTTGCTCATAAACTTTGCTACCCTGAACGCCCCATCAATCCTCAAAACGTAAGTACTGACTGTCGCACAGTGGACCAACCAAACAGCAACCTCTCTGGGCCTGTGGTGTTGCTCCTTGATGCCGTTCCCATCTGGAAGGTAAAATGGGCCAGCAGGTCTTCTTAACTTGAGCAGAACAGAGTGTCTAGGGTAAGGCACAGGCAGCAAGCAGTGGGTTTCTGCCCATGAAAAAGGTAGACGGAAGGGTGTCCTCCTTGGGCCCAATGTCGTGGCTCGGGTTCAGCAGTCAAGGGCACAGCAGACCATGGACAAGGTGAAAGAGAGTTGTGGATTCTGCCTGGGTTCACATTCACCCCTGAGAGGTGGGGAGCAGTCTGGATCCCTCTGGCTCCTTCCTTTGGCAGAAATACAGAATTCCAGCTTTCTGAAGGAAATGATTTGGAAATGGCAGTGGTGGCGGTGGAGAAAGGTGATTGGTATGAAGATGTACTGAGACTTGTATACAGGTTACTCCAGGACTTGCGGGCCATGAAACTGTTAAAGACCAAAGAGCTAATGGAATTTCTTTGAAAATCTGTGTGAGGACACTTGTACAAAGGAGAGTGTCAGCTTGGCCAAAACTGTACAGAAGACAAACTCTAGGAGCAATCCAGGGCTTGAGGAACAGGTTTGGGGACAAAAAGTGGACTCTAGGCTTGTACTGCTCATCACTCAACAGGCAAAAAACTCACACAAGGGTGATTCGGAGGTGAGGTAGAGCTTATGAACAGCTGGTGACAATCAGGACTGCTACTTTTTTTTTTTTTTTTTTTTTTTTTTTTTTTTTTTTTTGGTCTTTTTAGGGCTACACCCACAGCATATGGAGGTTCCCAGGCCAGGGGTCGAATTGGAGTTGTAGCCACTGGCCGCAGCCACAGCCACAACTGCAGCCACAGCAACGTGAGATCTGAGGCACGTCTGTGACCTACACCACAGCTCACAGAAACGCCGTATCCTTAACCCACTGAGCAAGGCCAGGGATCGAACCTGCATCCTCATGGATGCTAGTCAGATTTGTTTGTGCGGAGCCACAACGGGATCTCTTCAGGCCTGCTTCTTGACTGTTCAACTTCTGCCTCAGTTCCTGTGACAAATGACACCCTTGCAAATATTATCTCACAATGGGCAACACATGAAAAGTGCCTGAAATCCCTCCCATAACTGTGACCGAGGAGGCCCTTGATTCATACTCAGCCTGTGAAGTCTCAAAAATAGCTGGGCCTACGTTATTTTGGACATTGTGATTACCTCACAATTCATCCATTCACTCACTCCAACCCATATTTACAAAGGTCCACTTGTGCCAGTTGCCTGGGAAACACGTATGAGCAAATCATGAGTGCTCTTGCACAAAAACAGAAAATGAAAGACAAACTGCTCCAATAACAAATTATGCAGGACCTAGAAGGTGATAAGTACTCTGGTCGCTGGGGGGAGGGGCAGCACTAAGCTCACCAGAATAGGGTAAGGAGGATGGGGAATGCCAGGGAAGAAAGGGAGAATTCAATTCAATCATAATGGGTGGGCAGGGTAGTCCTCACTAGAGGGGTGACAAATGAGTAGAGAAATGGAGAAGGTGCAGGGGTTCATCTTACTGATATATAAAGAAAGTGCCGTTCAGGCAGAAGGCCTAGTCAGTGCCAAGGCTCAAAGGCCTGGGAGCATCTCACACATTTGGGGGAGGATGACAGGGCCAGTGTGGCTGGCATGGAGTCAGCAGAAAGGACAAGAATTGGAGATAAGGGCAGAGAGCCTAACAGAATCTCACATTGTGTAGGCCCTGGTAGGCCATTGTAAGGTACTAGGCTCTTGTTTGCAGTGAAATGTTGGGGGAAAGGGGCAGGCAGGAAGGAGGAGAGGGGCGATAGGGATTGAGCAGAAGAGTAGCAAGGTCCAAAGTACCCTCTGAAAGGATCACTTTGATTGCTTACTATGTTGAGAATAGAGTGAAAATAGGCAAGGGTGCAAGCAGGGAGACCAGTTAGGAAGCTATTGCTGTAAATCAGGCTAGAGAGGACGGTGGTTTGCATCAACCTGGTAACAGGAGCTGTGATGAGAACTGCTCACTTTCTGGATGTATTTTGAGGTTGATCTAACAGAATTCCTGATGAAATGTTAGATGTGGAGTCAGAGAGGGGTCAAGGTTGACTCCAGACCTTTCTGCCCAAGCAATTAGTGGAATGGAATGGTTGCCAGCTGATATGGGGAATCCCATGCCATAGTTGGAGCAGGTTTTATAGGTGAGAGAGGGTATCAGGAAGTCACTTCCAGACATAGGGAATTAAGGCATCTCGCAGGCACTCACAGGAGTTGAGGAGGCAGTTGAATAGAATTCAGTTGCACAGAAGTCAGGAATGTGACTGAAAGTTTGTGCCTAAGATGTGCAGACAGCGCTTGAAAGCCATGAGACTTTGAGGCTGGCTAAGGAGTGAGCGTACCTAGAGAAGAGGAGAAGACCAGGGACAGAGACCTGTAGCATAAAGGGATCAGGGAGAAGGGGAGATGCCAGCTGAGGAGACTGAGAAGTGGCCAGCAGCACTGTAGACCAAGAGTGCGGTATCCTAGGAGCCATGTGAAGCAAAGCGTATCAAGGGAGAGCCAGAGGTCAACTATGCTCAAAGTGCTGAGGCCAGGTGAGATAAGAGGAGTGAGAACTGACCATTGGATTTTGCAATGCAGAAGTCCCTGGTGACATTGAAGACAGAAGCTCCATTGGGTGATAAAGCCTGCTTTGGACAGGCTTAAGAGAGTGGAAGGTGGGGAGTCAGTGGGTATAGACAAGCCTTAAAAGGGGTTTTGCTGCAAAGGGGAGCACAGAAATTGGGCAGCATTTGGTGGGGGAGGAAGGGGTTGGGAGAAGTTTTACTTCAGGGGGAAGACATGGCATTGTGCTGAGGGGCAAGTACACAGCAGAGAGGAGTGAAATCAACAGGACAGGGAAGGCAGAGAGAATTGTTGGAGCAGTAACTTTGAGCAGGCCAGAGGGCACATGGACCTTGCATAAAGAGGAGGACAAGAGCATGCACACGGAGTTGTAAATCCTGTCATTACTGGGTGGGGGAGGGGTCAGCGAGGCTTCCTGGCACCCCTGAACTCCTCTAACTGAGGTCAGGCACCTGCCTGTTTGTTGAGCTCCCATGTGTGTTGTGCCAGGCCCATATCAGAACACCTTAGTTACATTTACTACTCCAGACAACTCAGTGATATAGGTTATATCACGATTCTCCTCCATTTTACAAGTTTAGGGCTGTGCTATACAAGGTGGTCAGAGGGACTGGCCTAGGGCACTTAGCCAACAATTGGAGGAATCAAGTTTTGAGCCCAAACAGTCTGACTCTCCAGACAGTCATAACCATAGGCTCACACCAAGTTGAAGTGTGGAATTACTCCTGCTGCCTCTTATACTGGCAACAAGCCCCCCCACTGAACCACAGCTACTTCATATGACCACATGATAGGCACAGTCTCTGTTGTCTGAGCATATGCCTCAGTTTCCTGTATGATGCTGCTAATTCAGTGATGGAACTCTGTTCTGAGTCTGAGGCTGAGTGGCAGAGCCCATGTGATCTTGACTTGGTTAAAACAGACTCCTCTTCTGAAGGCTGGCCCAGCTCCAAGTGGAAGAGCCATCCCAGAACCACAGAACCACCCTCTCCTTGGCTTTTAGAACATCCTTACTACTTGAAGTCCTTTTTACCTGAGCAAGCCAGGGCTGTAACTCCCTAGAGACATTAACAACTCTGATCAAACTAAAAAGCCACTGTGCCATTTGGGACACCATACTTCAGACTCTCGGACAAGCATGCACACACACTCTCGCACACACACACACACACGTGAGCTCACAATCTGTTTGTTCTCCATGGGGCTGGCTCCAGTTGGCTCCATTCTGACGTCTCTCTACTCTCTAAAAACCTGTCTGGCTAAAGATCCCAACTGATATGACTCCAAGAAATGAGCTTCACGTTGAGGTGGAGCCTCATCTGCAGGGTAAGCCTGAGGCTAGGTAAAGCTCTCATGGGGTTGGGTTTCAGGCCACAGAGTCCAGGCCTACCCCAGGAATAGAATAATCTCATGGCTAATGTGAACCAGTGAGAGTGAGTTCAGGCTCCAGGAGAAGAAAGGAACAGAGGAAGAAGAGAAGGCGCAGAGACTGTAGGAGTACAGATTTGGAGGGAAGACTGTTTTGTAGCTTGTTTCATAGATGAGCTCCTCCAAGGCACACACGCACTTTCTACTCACTCCAATAGCCCTGACCCAGAAATGGCCATCAAGGCCTTTAGGTGTCCATTCCTCTACAAAGGGAAACTTAGTATCATTCCACTCTGTTTTCCCTTCAAACAGTGCTTTAGTTTAAATGCTTGAAACTATGCCCCTCTCTGCAGAGGCTAGCTCCTCGAAGGTGCTCCCAGTCCTGCTGCAGCAACCGTTAATAAAGGCTGTCATCAAGCTAGTCCAGAGGCATCATTGCCCATAAGAAGCTGTCAGGTGGAGAGCAGCCGCCCGGGATTGTGTAATCAGTACTTCTGAAGTCCTGATGAGATAAACAAGTGATAACTGGAATCTAATATCCAGCACAAATGAACATCTCCTCAGAAAAGAAAATCATGGACTTGGAGAAGAGACTTGTGGTTGCCTGATGGGAGGGGGAGGGAGTGGGAGGGATCGGGAGCTTGAGCTTATCAGACACAACCTAGAATAGATTTACAAGGAGATCCTGCTGAATAGCATTGAGAACTATGTCTAGATACTCATGTCGCAACAGAAGAAAGGGTGGGGGAAAAAACTGTAACTGCAATGTATACATCTAAGGATAACCTGACCCCCTTGCTGTACAGTGGGAAAATAAAAAAAAAAAAAAAAAAAAGATAAACAAGTGCTAGGTACCAGTGGAGCAGCACTTGAGGTAAGCTATACAAGTTGAGTGGGAACATGCTGGTCCCAAACCCAAGGTGTCTACGCCATAGCTTGGGGACCTAGTCAAAGTTATCTAACTTGTGCCACCCTCCGTGTACACCTCCAAAAACAAGCATAATGCCTCCTCCCTTTAGACACGTGGTGGAAAGTCAACCAGCTGATCTTCACGAAGTCCCTAGAGACTGATGCTCCCCCCAACTAACTGTGCTGAAGGACGAGTATTTCTCTTATCCCAGGTGAGTCACTCTGGGATCAATACGTTTGTATAACACAAGGAAAATGGATTAATAGGAGGAAGGAAAGTGGCAGACACAGAAAATACAAGCCCCAATTGTTCCCAGCATCATGGAGATTCCCACCTTATGCTATTGAATTTTGCACTAAACAGGTACTATAAAATTAGGTACCTACCGCAGATCAGTTACACACTTTTGCAAAGCGGCAAGTGTCCACGGACTGCAGTTTCATCCTTTCTGCTCTGGCACAGTGCCTGGCCCATCAGAGACATTCAATCAGCAGTTGCTATTGCAAGGGAATTATTACAAAATACAGTTCTTTTCATGGGGGAGATTAAATAACAAGAAATTACAAGTAAAAAGAGGAAAAATTACCAAATGGTTTGATTGCTCACAGAAGTGTCAAGAGCGTTGTGTACACAACAAGCAGTGCAAGGAGTTCAAAAAGAAGCTGTCACGGTGGTCTAGACTTCCACTGGGCCTTGACGGTCAAGGAAGGATCAAACTTACTTTGTAACTTTTTGTATGCTATGACTGTGGGAAAGCTGCATGCTCCTTGCACACATTTCTGAAAGTATAAATTTGGGGAAATATTTAGCTTTAATCCCAACATCCAGAGCTCACCTGTGCTAACATTTGTGAATATACTTTCAACGCATAGTCAGGGAAGTGATAATGATGATAGCGAAATCAATATGATAAAAATTAGAGTAACAACTATATAGGTATACATTCTAATTGATACACACACCCACACTCACACCCACCCCACCCCCACACACGTGATTTATTAACACTGACACCAGTTTTCTGTATATTGCAACAAGCAAGTATGTGACTCAGAGCCCCCTCTAATATCACTGTTGACCTCAGCAGCCCCCTTAGCAAAGATTCCCACAGTTGCTGTATCTGGGGTACTGACCCCAAATGCTAGCAAGACCTATCCGCTCACTATAGTCAAGCGATCTTGAAGTGCACTGTGAGAGCTTCATTGTACCCTCCAAGTAAGATGTAAGGTGATGATCCTCGTGAGGTCAACATTGTCCCCATAAGTTCACACAGTTTCCAGGGCCCAGGTGCCAGAGCCAGCTGTGTTCTGTGTGGAGGTACATGGCATGGCCTGATCCCCAACCTTGAATGGGATCATGGATTCTGAAGCAGCTCTGCCAAACCTACGCTGCCCCTCTCAGGATACCAGTCCCCCTCACCTCCTGCCCTCCAATCATGGCTATCCTAAGATAAGTCCTCAGTCTCCAAGACAATGCACCAGGCAGTTGGAAGCTCCACACTGTAAACTGCCCCTCACTTGGGCAGTTTACAGTGCATGCTCCTCTGGCCCTCCTGACCTCTGCGGTCCCTCCCTGTTTCAGCATCCCCAGCTCTCATTCTCTGCTCATTGATGGAGGTCTAGCAGGCATGTCCTGGGCCCCCAAATTCATAAAGTAAACATAACTTCCCTACAGCCAGTGAGAACTCCAATTTGCCTCCTAAGTCCTAGTTAAGGACATCAACCTCTCCCTAAAAATGCACACACACACACACACATCACACACACACATGCGTGCGCACTCACACGCGTGAAAGAGAAGCAGGTTATGTCTACCAAAACTACCCATATTTTGAGAAAGAAAGGTTAAAGATGCATTTCTAAGCTTCTGGTTCTTCCATCTCCCCAGGCCTAGAGTACATAGATGTGGAAGCTAGTGATCTGACAGGCTATCTCTGTGTGTGTGTCTCTGTCTCTTTCTCTCTCTGTGTCTCTCTTTTTAAAATCTCTGAGTCAAGTACACACACAGATCTCACACATACAAACACATTCATGCACACAAACATGCTCTCTTTCTTGCACGTGTGCCTCTCTCTCGCCCTCTCTCCCATCACACATCAGTGCCCTCCCCCTCTACACACATGGACATCATCATCATCATCATCATCATCCATCATCTACATAAATAGTAAGGCCAGAAAGTTGAAGGTGGGCAACATGGCTCCAGGTCCTGAGTACCAGTTACTGTGAGAAGGTGACGCAGCCTCTCTGGAGTCCTGGGGCATAGAAGAACCCAGTTCCTGACACCCAGCCCAGACAGCTCCAAAGGCCAGAGACATGCCAGCCTGTTTCTCAGCTCCTTCTGTTCACTGTTCCCTGCTTCCTTCCTCTCCCTGCTGTGAGGCCCCCCTCCCCTCTGGCATGACCCTCTAGGAATGTAGCTGTAAAAAGAAAGCAGCTATCTCTGCTGTTCTCTCCAAACACTAGTCTCAAGAATCCTGCTCCAGAAAGAAGACAGAGCGCATGTGTGCAGGGAGGTGCTGAAGGAGTACAAACAACCTGCATGTCAGGACAGAGAATGGCAGATCATCATGCAAAGCATAAGAAAATTTTTTGGAAGGAAAAAGAGGAGTGAGGAGGGAAGGCAGGGGAATCCTGCCCTGTGACCTGGGAGCTGCCAACACAGCGAAGATTTCCTCAGAACTCCCAAGGGGTCTCCCAGCACCCCCTTCCTCCCTCCAACTCTGTAAAATCAGACTGGTTCCCTGAGAAAAACTCAGTCCATGGCATGCTGACCTTTGATATGAGGCTTGGGACCTAGAACTAACAAACACCTAGAGCAAAAACTCCTGAAGAACGTCAACAGCAGAGGGCCTCAACACAGGGCCCTGGTTATCTAGCTCATACTGCCTGCAGAGGAAAAAGGTCTCCTCCCTCCCCTCACTGTGTGACTGATGCCCCCAAAGCCCTCTGCACTCTGCCCTCTGCCCTCTCTCAGAAGATTCCGACAGGGCAGGTACAGAACTCCAACAGCTGGGAGTGAGGCAGTCCAGGCCCAACCTTCAGGCCAAAGACCAGAAAAACCAGGACACCAGATATTCTTCTGCCAGGCTTCTGGTCAGGACCTTTGTGTCTTTCCAGTTCTGGCAAGAAATGTGTGGATCAGTGAAGAGAATGTCTGAGAATAAAACCAGGAAGTAGATTGGGGGGAAAAAAATGCCTCCGAATTATCTATCAGTTTTAAGAAAATTGTCAGAACTGGACATGCCAGGAGAGTGGAAGAAGCTGTACCTAGAGCAGGGACCCAGTTAGACCTCTATGCTAAGGTTTTCCTTGAAGTAGCCCACAGTCTCTCCACATGAGCATCCATGTTTCCACATGTAGGCTGAATACAATTCCTTAAGGGCGGTTGGCACCAAAGTAGAGATGGGAAAGCCACAGGGAAACTGGTGGGATGCATCATATTCACCTCCCCAGGTAACTTCCCCCTTCCACTGCACCCTACTGCGTACTGCTTTGTTGGAAGGAGCCAGAAGTCATGTCCATGGCTTTTGGACATCAGTGAAGGGTAGCAAAGCCAGGGGCTGCCGTGTCTCTCTCCTAAGGCGTAGAAGTCAAGGCTGGCCCAGTTGTGTGAGCTCCTTCTCCATATCTACCCGCAAACCCACCCTTTCACTCTGTGCTAAACCCTCTCTTTCAGTGAAAGCATATGTGTATGCACGCACGTGTGTGCGTGCGTGCGCGCACACACACACATCCCTTGTCCTGTACACTCTGGTTTAAGATCATCCACATTTTCAGTCCTCATGGGTTGGGGCTGTGTGTAGTACTTTCATCCATGGGAGAAAGAATTGGATTTGAAATCAGAAGGTTTGGCTTCCTCACTTTCACTGGGCTGTGTGACAATGGGCAAAGTCTTTCACTTCTTTGAGTCTCAAAATTATTAATTGCATCAACTCTAAAGTGGATGTAACAAAGATAATACCTACTCAATAAGGTGATGTACAGTAACTGAGGTGCAGTGTGTGCAACTGCTCTGTAAAGTGCAAGGGGGCTAAGCAGATATTATGATTCTTAACATTGCTAAATATAAGAATAGATAAGAAAGTGTACTATGAAGCTGGTCACATTCCCACCAAGGTGGAAAAAAAAAAAGTGTGTCTGTCCTGTCTGATTTCTCTGGAAATCGCAGGAGGGTCTATGGCCAGAGGGTCCATCCATGGGTCAACTGCCTCATCATTATTTTACTAGAATGCAAGCTCTATGGGATCAGGACTTTGTCTGCTTGCTTCACTCACTGCTACAGCCCGTGTGCCTAGAACAGTACCTCATATTTATTAAACGTTCAAGAAATTATTAGGTGTGTTGAGTGAATGGATCGTTTGGAGCATCTAGTGAAAATGATGTCAATGATAAGGGTGACAAAAACTTTCAAGTTTGTGAGGCACTCCCACAAAGAAATCAGCTGACAGCAGAATATTACCTCACCCATCTTTAAATGAAGGATAAGGTATTATTTTTAAAAATGAAGGCCACCAAATCTAAGGGGGCACTGCAATGAAACACTAAGCTAGGGATAAACTGTGCAGTAGCAAAGCCAGGAAAGTTGCTAGGATGTCCTCAAGGCGGTGCAGGATTCTCTCCCTGATCCTCGGGCTGATTCCTGCATGAGAAAGGAATGTCATTCATAGCCACAGTTTATATTAAGTGAGCATCTATTATGCTCTGGGCATGTATGTATTTATATTCTTTGCATTTTATAATTTCACCCTCACCACTATCATACGTGATGCGGTTTATAAGCCCCCATATTACAGATGAGATAACTGGGATTCAGGGAGGTTAAGTAGCTTAAGCAGGGCCACGCAAGGTCCCTATTAAATGGCAGAACAAAGATTTCAAACCGGGACACTCCAAGTCCAAACTATGCACTTTGCAACTATTTAAGTGTTAAATAGCACTGCCCTCCATTATCTGTGAGCTGGTTCAAAACACTAATATGGGATAGACCAGGTTTTTCTGTTTTTTGTTTTTTTTTTTTTTTTTTGTCTTCATCAGGATCATTAATCTATTTTTATTTTACGAAATAAAGGAAAAGTTAGTATTAATATATATTTTTAATTTTATTTTATTTTTTATTATGGTTGATTTACAATGGTGTGCCAATTTCTGCAGTGCAGCAAAGTGACTCAGTCATATATATCTATATATACATATATCTGTATCTATGTATAGATATAGATAGATGCACTTATTCTTTTTCTTATATTATCTTCCATCATGGTCTATCCCAAGAGATTGGCTATAGTTCTCTGTGCTATACAGTAGGACCTCATTGCTTTTCCACTCTAAATGTAATAGTTTGGGTATATGCCCAGCTTTCAGGTGACATTTGAAAACCACTGGAGGGATATAGACACCATAAATTGAGACAGAGTCCCGTTTACAGAGATTATATCTGTTAACAGGATCTCAAAATTTAATATAGTATAGTATGCTTTGTTGTACAAAGACAAAATGACCTCTTTGGTTTTCGGCAACTAACCCTGCTTTTCGAGTGCACACTCCCCTGGGTACTAAAGGTGGACAGGGTACTGAAGCCCACTTACATTTGATGATTAAGGATTCTTCAGGCTCTTCCAGCTTGGCTGCTTCATTTCAGGCACTTATTGAGTCAAGACTAAGTTCCACTTACTTACTTCCCCTTCTCCTCCATAACATGGTGTCTGGGGACTGGAGGAGAGGGTCTCACTTAAGAGATATCGTGGTGGCAGTGCACAGGTGCCTTCAGTCTGAATGCTATTTTTTGGACTCTGCTTATGTGCCTATGCAACATGAACAGCACTTTGTTGCTGGACTGTTCTCTTGCTAGACTTATGGATCCCCCTGAGATTTGGTTGCAACTCAAAGTGGACTCCAATGAAGGTGCCCAGTATAACATTTGCTACAACAGTGGTCTCAAATCATTGTTTGTTGGACACTGTTCTCGGATGACTGGTGGTGTCCCCAACGATGTACGTCTACCTGGAACCTGAGAATATGACTCTATTTGAACATAGGGTCTTTGCAGATGTAATCAGTTAAGGTGAGGTCTAGTGGACTAGGGTAGACCCTAAATCCAATATGACTGTTACCTTCATAAAAATTGAGAGCACAGAGAGACACAGACTCACATGGAGGGGCATACCATGTGAAGACAAAGGCAGAGACTGGAGCGACACATCTACAAGCCAAGGAACACCAAGGATTGCCGCAATCACTAGAGGCTAGAAAAAGGCAAGGTAGAACCCTCCGTTGGAGACTTTGGAGGGAGCCTGGCCCTGCCAACACCTTGCTTCAGATTTCTAGCCTCCAGAACTGTGAGAAAATACATTCCTGTTGTTCTCACCACCTAGTTTGTGGTAATTTCTTACGGTAGCCTGAGAATCTAATACATGCACCAGTAATAAAGGATTTTGAGCACATACCTCCAATGCATGTGTATTAACTTACAAATTACGTGCCGTTGTCACGGTATTATTCCACAATGCTCATCATAAATCATACACTAAAATTAGAAACTGAAAAAGATGTGATTATTTGTATGCTTAGAATTTCTAATATTTCCTTCCAACACCTCGATAGCTCTTCTTACCCACCTCCTACGTCTGCACACCCCACTTTGTAGACCAAATGCTCCAAGATCCCTTTATCCCAGTTAGAGGGACTCTGGAGTGCTCAGCAACAAACATGCAACTGCCTTCCACACCCTTCTGTGAGGCTAGTGAGATATTCCTGATCTCTTCTAAAACAAACGGGAGCTGAGGAAGGTTCAGGACTGCACACATAGGTCTGTTCTCTCCATAGCCACTCTGAGTGAAGTGTCTTCACAGACTGCAATATGGCTCTCATCTGCCAACAGTCATAATGTTCCCAGTGTTGTAGGCACATGCCACCTCTCTATCCAGCTTTCCCATCCAATGCCACTACTTACAGCATTTTTCAGAAAATGATGTCAGGACATACACAGCTAATTGATTCTTCTCTCTGTCTGTCTGTCTGTCTGTGTCTGTTTCTCTCTCTCTGTCTTTCCACCCCTTCCCATACTTCTTCTGAGAAGGAAACCCTGTCTTTTATTTCTTCTTTCAGTGACCCAAGCCTTGTATATCGTGGCATCCTTCTTCTCAAGGGGACATAACACTTTTCCCCATCTCACGGCCATTATGACTGTTGTTGGAAGGCAAAATATTTATTGCAAAAATAATGACAGTTACTTACACTTATTATTTCAAATTAGTATTCCCATATGCAACTTTGCTTTTGGAAAGTACCCAATACAGAAAGCAACAGATGGTGAGACTACCACACACACTACCCCTGGCCTCTGTCACCTCTAGAGATTCTATTTAGATGAGAAGCATCAATGTGGGAATGCTCCTTTCTTGAAGAGTAAACAAGAGGTGATAGCAGGCAGCTCCAGAGGTGAAGATGGTAGTTGACACACTAATCTCCAATTTCTACTACTGTCCCCTGGAGAATCAAGTAAGATCTGAACAGAGTGGGTCCAAGGGAACTTTGTTTCCTGGGATGTGCGGGGGACATGTTTAAGAATCTTTCCTCTTGGGTAGAGGAGAGCGACCTTTCCAAGGAGTCCTGGCAAGATTCACCACAGTTCTTCTGCTGCACTAATGCTAAAGAGGGAAAGTAACTGTTTGAGACAGCTCCTCAGTGTTGTGGAATGAGTCAAAAACTGACAGGGAAAGATGAGTCCTAATTCCTATGAATGGAATGTGGAACGGGCAGCCATTCCACAAGGACAATAAAAACCAGGGCACAGATCTGATTAAGGGTCTTTGTTTCTGTCTACGTTTCTATTTTTCATTACAAAATTTGTACACATTAAGCACAGGAAAGCCAATTTTTAAGATAGAGAAAAAAAAAAGAAAGAAAAAAAAAAAAAAAAAAAAGGAAGGAGGGAACGACCAGACCCAAACTTCTGGTCCAAGGGCCAGGTAAACCGTGACTGACGATGTGCTCCAGCCAGGCTTCTAAACCAGGGCCCCTCTGTTTTTCCAGTCCTGGCAAGAAATGAGCAGATTATATTTTCTTCAGCAAATAAATGGCATGGGGAAAATGAGGGGAAACTTAGTATATTAAAAGGCTCTAAGTGACATATCAACCACATGTAATGTGTGGAACTTTTCAGGGCCCTAATTTTCTCAAACAAACTGTATAAATCTATGTATGAGACAACTGGGAAGCTGAAAATCTATGCAGTAGTAGGTGATGTTAAGTCAGTGTTGGCCATCTTCTTGGGTATTTTATTGTGCCGTGGTCATGTTAAAAACTGGTCCTTACCTACTGAAGTGTGTTTCTGAATGAAATGAGTTGATGTCTACACTTTGTTTCACAGGACTTGAGAACAAAAAAATTTAAGTATGAAGGGGGATAGATGAAACAAGAATTGAAGAAAGTTAATGATTGTTGAAATTGATGACTCTGAACTTAATGGGTACACAGAGTGCATTGTACCACTCTCTCTGCTTTTGTGTGCTTGAAATTTTCCGTAATGAAAAGCTAAAAATAAAAAATGAAATGCTTGGGTTACTGAGGGTAATGTGGGGGCAAGAGATGAGGAACAGAAAAAAATAAGAAATAGTCATGTTCATGGGAACAATGGTGAGTGAAATATGAAAAACGCTGAATATTCACGGATGTCATGGCACTTGCAGATTCTGGCAGATGTAAGACAATCTTAAACGAACAGTGCTGGAAATGGCCCTGCACTTTGAAACAATGGTTATTTAACCCAAAGAAAGAACTTTGAATAAGAGGGGATGTCTTCCTGATTTCTTAAACATATTTTTTTTTAGGTTTTTAAAATTTGTTTTTATTGTTTACAATGTTCTGTCAATTTCTGCTGTACAGCAAAGTGACCCAGCCATGCATTTATATATATCCTTTTTTTCACATTATCCTCCATCATGTTCTACCACAAGTGATTAGATATATAGTTCCCTGTGCTATATAGCAGGGTCTCATTGCTTATCCTCTCCAAGTGCAGTAGTTTGCATCTACCAACCCCAAACTCCCAGTCCATCCCACTCCCTCCCCCTTGGCAACCAGAAGTCTGTTCTCCATGCCCATGAATTTGTTGTTTTTTTTTTTTTTTTTTCTGTAGATAGGTTCATTTGTGTCATATATTGGATTCCAGATATAAGCGATATCATATGGTATTCTTCTTTCTCTTTCTGACTTACTTCACTTAGTATGAGAATCTCTAGTTCCATCCGTGTTGCTGCAAATGGCATTATTTTGTTCTTTTTTATGGCTGAGTAGTATTCCATTGTATGTATGTACCACATCTTCTTAATCCATTCATCTGTTGGTGGACATTTAGGTTGTTTCCCTGTCTTGGCTATTATGAATAGTGCTTCAGGGAACATACAGGCGCATGTGTCTTTTTGAATGAAAGTTTTGTTCCGGATATATGCCCAGGAGTGGGATTGTGGATCATATGGTAGTTCTTTTTTTTTTTTTTTTTTTTAAGTAGCATGTCATTGTATTTTATTTTTTTATTATTTTTTTAATAATTTTTTTTATTTTCCCACTGTACAGCAAGGGGGTCAGGTTATCCTTACATGTATACATTACCACCTCACACCAGTCAGAATGGCCATCATTAATAAATCCACAAATAACAAGTGCTGGAGGGGCTGTGGAGAAAAGGGAACCCTCCTGCACTGCTGGTGGGAATGTAAACTGGTACAGCCACTATGGAGAACAGTTTGGAGATACCTTAGAAATCTATTCATAGAACTTCCATATGACCCCGCGACCCCACTCTTGGGCATCTATCCAGACAAAACTCTACTTAAAAGAGACACATACACCCGCATGTTCATTGCAGCACTATTCACAATAGCCAGGCCATGGAAACAACCCAAATGTCCATCAACAGATGATTGGATTCGGAAGATGTGGTATATATACACAATGGAATACGACTCAGCCATAAAAAAGAATGACATAATGCCATTTGCAGCAACATGGATGGAACTAGAGAATCTCATCCTGAGTGAAATGAGCCAGAAGGACAAAGACAAATACCATATGATATCACTTATAAGTGGAATCTAATATCCAGCACAAATGAACATCTCCTCAGAAAAGAAAATCATGGACTTGGAGAAGAGACTTGTGGCTGCCTGATGGGAGGGGGAGGGAGTGGGAGGGATCGGGAGCTTGGGCTTATCAGACACAACTTAGAATAGATTTACAAGGAGATCCTGCTGAATAGCGTTGAGAACTTTGTCTAGATACTCATGTTGCAACTTAAACATATTTTATTTTTTTAAAATCACGTTTTTTTGTTGTTGTTCTTGATGAAGGACGTATAAACAAATTATGTACACAAAAACATGTGCCTTTGGTAAGGATGCTGAGGGTGCTGTGCTTGAAATTTTCTTACTTAAAATAAACCAAGTGACAAGAATTATTAACTCGATCATATATAGGCTTAGTAGAGAAAATAAGGAAAGTGCAGAGAGGTTTTTAGGGGTCAGAAATAAGGGCACAATCTTATCCAAAGGCAACACCATCTGAAAGCAATTGCAATGTAGCAAAGGAATCTTGCACTCTTTAGGAACTTCTGCCTGGGGGTTCTTCTGTCCATGGGGATCCATTACCCTGAGACAGGGGGTGGCAACCTTTTCATTGTGCCCCACCAAATATCACACCTCTGTTCATTGCTGTCCTAGTGGTAGAACAGGATGCTGAGACAAGTTCCCCAAATTGTGTGTGTGTGTGTGTGTGTGTGTGTGTGTGTGTGAGTGTGTGTGTGTAGATGGATGGGTCTTTGCTGCAAAGGGAAGGTGAGAAGCTGTCCTACTCTACAGAATTTCTATTTTAAAAACCAAAAATAGAGAAAAGTGATGGAGGAAAAATTGTTATTACTTTCTGATTTTCCATTGAAAATATGTCATAGGCACAGGATAACAATTTGTGGGAACAAAGAAAGAGGAAAGTTGAATGTTATTATTAATTCCCATTCTTTGTATTGTAGTGTATTTCTTCTCTTATAGTCTGTGTGTATGCCTATTTTAGATGGCTAAGATCAGGCCATATAAAGGATCTTATGACCTCATTTTACTTTTTTTTAAAATATTGAAGTATATTTGATATACAATTTTATGTTAATGTCTGCTGTACAGCAAATTGATTCAGTTACATACATAGATATACGTATTTTTTTCATATTCTATTCCTTTATGGTTTATCACAGGGTATTGAATGTTGTTTATATTTCTCTTCAATATAATAGGGTATTGAATGTTGTTTATAATAGGGTATTGAATGTTGTTTATACATTCTCTTCAATATAATAGTTTGCATCTGTTAATCCCAAACTCCCAATCTACCCCTCCCCCACCCCTCCCCCTTGACAACCACAAGTCTGTGGTCTATCTGTGAGTCCATTTCTGTTTAATTAATAAGTTCATTTGTGTAGTGTGTAAGATCAACATATAATTTATATCATACGGTATTTGTTTTTCTCTGTCTGACTTAGTATGATAATCTCGAGGTCCATCCATGTTGCTGCAGATGACATTATTTCATTCTTTCTATGGATGAGTAGTTTTCCGGTGTGTGTGTACACACACACACACACACACACACACACACACACACACCCGATCTTCTTCATCCATTCACCTGTCTATGGACACTGAGGTTGCTTCCATGTCTTGGCTATTGTAAATAGTGCTGCTATGAACATATGAGTGCATGTATATTTTCAAATTATAGTCTTCTCCTGATATATGCACAGATGCGGGGTTGCTGTTTTTTTGACGAACCTCCATACTTTTTTCCATAGTGGCTGCACTGATTTATAGACCCATCAACAGTGTAGGAGGGTTCCCTTTTCTCCACACATTTGTTATTTGTAGACTGTTTAATGATGGCCATTCCGACCTGTACCTGAGATAGCACATCATTGTAGTTTTGATTTGCAATTCTCCAATAATTAGCGATGTTGAACATCTTTACATCTTTTCATGTGCCTATTGGCCATCTGTATGTATTCTTTGTGGAAACATGACCTAGTTTTTCTTGACTTGACTTTGATTTGTTTAGTTTTGTGAATGCAGGCTTATGAGTATCATTAAGATATGAAAATTGAATCATGTCCACCTATACATTAAACAAACTGAAGTTTTCAAAGTGATAAAATTAGATGTAAGGAGACCTGATCCTGAAAATCCACAGCATTTGATCTCCCTAGGTCTGATTTGCTCTGGTAGCAGATGGAAAGAGCCTTAAGACTCTTAATCGATGGCGAAGTGTGAGGTGGGGGCTGGAAGGAGGAGAGGAAAAGTAGATGGTCTAGGGTCACCACCTGCCACTGGAGACATTTGCCATTTTTACCATCCAGCTCATTACACAGTGGGCCAACAAAGTAATTAATTCAGATGGCGTTCCTTCCAAATTTCACATTTTAAGTAAAATTTTACAAAGCTTTTTTGGTTGAAACAGTTGAAAAGTGACCATTGGCCCAGGACTATCCTGATTTTAGCACCCAAATCCCTGTGTCCCAGGAAAACTCTCCCTGGGACATGAAAAGCCCTGGTTTCACAGATGTATATGGATGGCCCAGGAAAAGTACAGAACTCTCATGGCAGCCCTCAAATAGGGGCTGAAAGCAACAGGGCTTTCAATGTCAAATGAATCACAGCCTTCCCTAGTTGCTGTGGCTGTTTTGTCTTCAGACTGTTGATAATGACAACCATGACTTGGAATTCACAATAATGGATCATGCATTGTTGTGTCCTGTGTGATGTGATTTGAATATGAAACTTAAGCATGTTGTATTCTTGAGTATGCGTCCCCAGCCTGGCACTCAATATTTATTTGTTAAATAAATACCGTGTATATTTGAAGTGCAGAACAAGATGGATTGGGATATATACTCATAAATATATTTATATGTACTTACATATTGAAATGATTTCTACAGTAAAACTAATTAACATATCATCTCCTTACATAGCGACCATTTCTTTGTGTGTGAAGAGAGCACCTGAAATCTACTCTCTTAGAAATATCTAATATTCTGTGTAGTATTATCAGCTATATTCATCATGTACCTCAGATCTCCATAAGGTATTCATCCTACACATTTGCAACTTTGTACTTCTTTATGTTCTATTCTGGAATGCTTTCTTGGATATAATGTTTGTTTTAAAAACTCAAGGAGGCAGAATGTTTACACTATTGTTGCCATTTATTTTAAAAGTGAACTAGACAGTACCCATTTAAATTTGTATTTTGATAGAATAATTCTGGAAGGATACATATGAAACTAGGAATAATGACTCTGTCTTGTAGGGAGAAGCTGGAGGTTGTGTTCAGGATAAGGAGAGAAATATTTCACTATATACAGTTCTGTACTTTTTTAATTTCTGCCCTGTGCATATATTTTGAATATAGATATAAATTAAAAATTCTGGCATATAAAATAAGCCACTTCTTCCTGAATTTAAATAATCAGGTGGATTTTCATGTCGGAGATGTACATTTTTCTTTCTTTCTTTCTTTCTTTCTTTCTTTCTTTCTGTCTGTCTGTCTTTCTTTTTTAAATATATTCTTACACTGTTCAAAAGCTGATATAAATTGCTCTTTTTCCCCCACAATGTTATGTCAATTCTTTTTTTATTATTATATCCCTTTTATTCTCCTAGAGATATAGAAATTCATGGTGTTTATCTTTTAACATAAAAGTTGAGATAATTAGCCAAAATTGGTGATCTCATGATTCTGCATGTTTTGTGTGTGTGTGCATTTTTAAAATTATTGATTTACAATGTTGTGCCAATTTCTGCTGTACTGCAAAGTGACCCAATCATACATATTGATTCTGTATGTTTTTGATTTTTTAATAAATATCTTAAAATTTTAGATATCAAAATATTGTCCCCATTAAAGACTTAAAAACAATAGCTAATAAGAAAAAATAAACATAAAAACCTTTGTATTCAGTAGCTGTACCAGTTATGTAATTTAAGGATAATGGTAAAATAGTGACTTGTTCTAAAGTACTGAGTACTTAGTAAAGAATGGAAAACATGACCACACTGGTTATCATGAGACAGGTCAAACCTGCAGTCAATAAGTGCCTTTGATGTTTTTCAGATGTCACTGCAAGAGGATGCCCATTTAGCAAGGGTCAGCATGGCATCTAATGACTTAAGAGATGATTTATAGCATTACCACTTCTCACATGTACCACTTCTCACATGTACTCACATGTATTTGCTTACTGACTTATAATTATTTCTGTATTTTAAACAGTTATGGTTACTTGTATGTTGGTCTCAATATTGACTCCTCATTCATGTCCTTCTGCTGAGGCCCCAGGCAAGCCTCTCTTTCAGAATCTCTACATAGCCAGACCTGAAGAGACCCTCCAGTTATAGCTCCAGCATCCTGGTCCCTTCCCTACTAGAACATACATCTGTTAGCTTCTTTAGTGAATAAGGTTTCCTGACTCCCTTACACAAATACTCAGTAATTTACCCAGAGTTGTGTGGAAATATAGTTAACTAAGTTACATGCTCCAATTACATTCTACTATTCAAAGAGCTGAAACAAGTAAATGATTAGGAGACAGAATATAGCACTATGTCAAAAGTTCCGGAGTCTTTAGAGCCAGCATTTCCCATCTATGTGATCTTGAGTCAATGGGAAATGATCCCTCCATTTTTTCAACTATAGTGTATGGATAACAATACCTATCTTGCACCACAAGCGATAGGATACAATGAAATGGATGTAGAGAGAATAGCACAGAATATGCACTTAATAGATAATTTGTAATACATTTGGCTACTAAGCAAAGTTCCCAGAGCGTTGTGAAGCAAGAGCAGTCAGAATATAGAATTCAAAGAGGTCTGCTCCTATGAATGTGAAAGATATCTCTATATCTGGAGTTTCTATTGTGGCGCAATGGAAGTGAATTTGACTTGTATCTATGAGGGTGAAGGTTTAATCCCTGGCCTCAATCAGTGGGTCAGAGATCTGGCATTGCTGTGAGCTGCAGACATGCTCGGATCCAGCATTATTTTCATCTACCTCTAACTTAAATTTTGTATGTCCATCAATTAGGACCCTAAGCAAGAGGACACAGTAATAGTAGTACACATGACAATGCCACCATTATAGATGTTTATATCACATAACATTGCTTCACATTTCTCAAAGTATCATTTATGCTTATAACTACTTTGAAATTATGGTTGTTATGTCCATCACTAGATACTGCCATTCCATGCATTAATAAGAAGCAAATGTTATCAAATCACAATAAAAATTCAAAACCATATTTCATTATACTAAATTTCTGTTATAATTTTGTGAATTCAACTTTATGCACTTATTAAAAAATAGTATTTTCTTAAGTGAGTCACAGGTTGCATCCAGCTACCAGTGTCCCAAGGTGCCAAAAGTTTGAGAATTTTGTGCTAGGAAATGTTATAAAATGAGAATTCATGGGGAATGGAAGGGGTTGGCCTGAACATGCCAGTGATTTCATATTATCTCATAGACAGGGACAGTACAAAGGTTTCTGGGTTGAAGCACTGGAATTATTGAGGGCAGAAAATGAAGATGAGGTGAGGCATATTTGGGAGTTGGGGATATCGGTAGTTTCCATTTTCAAAAAACTAAAAGGCCACAGGAATCATCATGGGTCTGTGAGCAGGAGGGTGTTCACAGCAGTGGTTTCTGAGGCTGTTGCTTCTGAAGGCTGGAGGCAGACCAGGCAGAAATGGGAAGAAAGGGAACAGAAGAAAGGAAAGAGGAGGGAGAAGGAGGCTGCCAAGCAATGTGAGTCTCAAAAGACCCTAACCCAGTCTAGGTACTTTCATTGCAGACCTAATCAGGGGTAGGAAATAGCTGAAAATCTACTTTTTGGAATACTAGCCTCAGAGAAGTGAGGTAATTGAGGAGAAGAGGTCCAAGTTGGGAGAAAGATGCTATGTGAAGTTGTAGGGAGCCCATTTTAAAGGTCCTCAGGTACCACAAGTGCAGAAGTAGGCTTTTTCCAGATCCTTCTTTTTCCTACTCCACTCTAACCCCTAACACTGCTAGTACCTGATGAAGTTAGAAAACCATAAGGAAGCCAAGATAAAATAGTCCTGGGAAACCAGTCACATTAAAAAGGATTCCTGCTACTAAGGCCAGATGATCCTAACCTGTGGCTCATTAACACTAACCCACAGTAGTGGCTCTCAAAGTCTGGTCCCAATTCCAGCAGCATCAGCATCCAGCACCAGCATTAGTTGGTAAACTGTCAGAAACATACATTATTGGGCCTCATACTAGCTATACAGCTACCAAATGACTGAGTCAGCATTTCCATCTAGATCTGCTAACCTGAAATGAGTACATCTTTTGTTAGCTGTGGCTTGGCAAATGTCTTTACCTAGGTAAAAAAGTATTTTCTTTCATGAATTAGAATTTCTAAGATCTTCCCCTTCAGGTACTTTTATATGATTGACATTTGGACGTGTTTTTGAGCTACACTTCCACAAGATACCTTCTTTCTTTGTGGGCAGTCTCTTCATGCAGGCCTCTTTCTGCTGACAAAGGGACAGGGTTAGGGGCAGTGGTGAGGGGTGAGGGATTGATACAGGGTCCAAACTGAGGGATCCAGTAGGATCCTCCTTAGAAAAGGTGGGTCCAGCAGGGTCCTGCCTGTGTGCTGCTGTACTCTGAAGGACTCATTCCAGATCTGGGGGATCAGAGAAGGCCTCCTGGAGGAGGGAACACTTGAGCTGGGTGTAAAATGGGCAAACCAGAAGGGAGGACAGATTCTTTGAAATCAGTCCAGACCAAGGCTGACTCTGGGAATGTAGTTGGGGCAGGACCTCTGAGGTGACTTTGAGGTCACCATGGAATCTTGAGGATCTGCTCCCTCTCCTTGTAGTAGCTCTCAAGGCTCTACTGTCAAGAAATGGATCAGAATCACAAAGTTTGGTCTGGGTGGAGTAGGCCAGTATATGGGGCTGTTTTTCAGATAGGGACTCCCAGGGCCACAGAGCTCTTCTTAATCTACTCCAAATTTCTGCCAAAATAAGGACACACAAGACAAAGGGTAATTCAGATGGAGGGGAAGAAAGAGGGAGGTAGGATAGACTGCCTCTCAGGCCACCAGAGTATCTCCACTTTCTCCTGAGTCACTATCCACTCATCAGGAGGAGGGTAGCCTATTCCCTCTGTCTAATATTGCTTCCCCTCAAAGTCCTCCTGGGCACTTACTGGCGACTCCGTTTCTGCTTCTTTCACCTCACTGTCACTTTGTCTCCATGCTCTTCCATCCTCTTCTGGTGCAATCTGTCTAAATTCCACATCTAAATCTTTTATGCAGGTCCAAGTTCTGTGGTGTTGGAAAACTCTGCTGTCCTTATTGCTATTATTATTATTATTATTATTATTATTATTACTAAAAGTCTTTTGAAAACTCCAGACAAAGACAAACTTCAGTTTGTCTAAACTAATGCATTTCAGTTTGAGTAGGTTGTTCCATCTCTTAAGGATCCCTCTCAAGGCTCCTGTACCAAGAGCTTAACTGATTCAGAGAAACTGAAAATTCTACCTTGAAAACAGTAAGCCTTCCCTCTTTGATGTGAGGATGTTGTAGTTAGAACCTAACATGAGAGTGGCAATGCACTTTCCAGTCAGCTACATAGTGATTATCTGATTTGGGGGCCAAGTATTTATGAACTGGAAACCTCATTAGGATTCCTATTAAGTTGCTATGACTTTATGAAGAACTGCTAGCAGGTCAAACCAGCTCTTTTCTTACTTGAGGGAACTGAGCTGCAAAGATGATGTGCAGCTTGTTTTAGGTTACAAACACAGATAATATTGATGGAAATGTATAAGGGCATCACTCTCTTGTCTCCCAGGAAAACGTTCCCATAAACATATACTTCTGAAGGAGGCTAACTTTTCTTTAAACATTTCAATCTATTGTAATTCTGAACTTATAGGACAGTTATGATGGATCTTCACTCCTGGATCATATTGATCTATGCTCATTCTGAAAATTCATATACATTAATGAATCTCTTTGATATTCTAAAATCATTGATATCCATTTTGGGAAGGTGTCTATAAGATACCACTCCCAAGCCTGAGTGAACTGAATCCTAATCCTGAGGTTTAGAAGGAGATAAATGACTGCCCCAGAGAAATTAAATTGGCATTAAACATTCTCACTGATGAGCAGGAATATTCTTGGGACTGGACAGGAAGGGCAACAAGCTCTGAAGATAGCACCTATTGTTGTAAGGGTTGTGGCTTTGGATGCTGAACCTGTTAAAAGGAAGGAAAAATCTGCTGGGCTGAACTCCTGGAGGTTAGAAACCATTTTACTCTGAGTTTCTGAAAGCACAACCTAGCACAGTTAGTATAGTTAAGGGATTCTTGTACATTTGTTAAGTGCTTGCTCATATACATGTACTCCTTAGGAGGGATAATCTGGTGAAATAAGCAATAACTTTGAGAGAGCTTCCAATGAAAGAAGATCTTTTCCATATACTCTGCATCAGGAATTGTGCTATAGGCTGGTCTTAAGGTGGGGACTGAGAAAGAGAGGTGTGATGGAGTTCCCATGGTGGTGCAGTGGTTAATGAATCCGACTAGGAACCATGAGGTTGCGGGTTCGATCCCTGCCCTTGCTCAGTGGGTTAAGGATCTGGCATTGCCGTGAGCTGTGGTGTGAGCTGTGGTGTAGGTCGTAGATGCGGCTCGGATCCTGTGCTGCTGTGGCTCTGGCGTAGGCTGGCGGCTACAGCTCTGATTCGACCCCTAGCCTGGGAACCTCCATATGCCACAGGAGCGGCCCAAGAAATGGCAAAAAGACAAAAAGACAAAAAAAAAAAAAAAAAAAAAAAAAGAAAAAAAAAGAAAGAAAGAGAGGTGTGAAAGATAAAGCTTGCCATAAGATTGTTTATATAAATCCACCGACCTAGAGTCAACTAATATATGACAAAGGAGGCAAGAATATACCTAAAAGACAGTCCCTTCAATAAGTGGTGCTGGGAAAACTGGACAGCTACATGTAAAAGAATGAAATTAGAACGCTTCATAATACCATACACAAAAATAAAGTGAAAATGGATTAAAGACCTAAATGTAAGACTGAATATTATAAAACTCTTAGAGGAAAACATAGGCTGAACATTCTTTGACATAAACCAAAGCAATATTTTCTCAGATCCACCTCCTAGAGTAATGACAATAAAAACAAAAATAAACAAATTGGACCTAATAACTTAAACGTTTCTGCACAGGAAATGAAACACCAAAAAAAAAACCCAAAAAGACAACCCACAGAATGGGAGAAAATATTTGCAAATGAAGTGACTGACAAAGGATTAATCTCCAAAATTTATAAACACCTCCTACAGCTCAATACCAAAAAAGACAAACAACCTCATCAAAAAATGGGCAGAAGATCTAAGCAGACAATTCTCAAAAAAGACATACAGATGGCAAAAAAACATATGAAAATATGTTCAAAATCACTAATTATAAGAGGAGTGCAAATAAAACCTACTATGAGGTACCACCTTAGGCCAGAATGGCCATCATCAAAAAGTCTACAAAAAATAAATGCTGGAGAGGGTGTGCAGAAAAGGGAAACCTATTACACTGTTGGTGGGAATGTAAATTGGTGCAACCATTGTGGAAAACAGTATGGCGATTCCTCAGAAAACTAAAAATAGAATTGCCATTTGATCCAGCAATCCCACTCCTGGACATCAATCCAGACAAAACCATGACTCAAAAAGATCATTGTTCATTGTAGCACTATATACAATATCCAAGACATGTAAACAACCTAAATGCCCATCAACAGAGGAGTGGATAAAGAAGATATGGTACATATACACAGTGGAATATTACTCAGCCATTAAAAGGAAAGAAACAATGGCATTTTCAGCAACATGGATGGACCTAGAAATTATCATGCTAAGTGAAGTCAGCCACACAATGAGACACCAACATCAAATGCTTTCACTGACATGTGGAATCTGAAAAAAGGACAGACTGAACTTCTTTGCAGAACAGATACTGACTCACAGACTTTGAAAAACTTATGGTTTCCAAAGGAGACAGGATGGGAGGTGGGGGGATGGGCTGGAGGTTTGGGACAGAAATGCTATAAAATTGGGTTGTGATGATTGTTGTACAACTATAAATGTAATAAAATTCATTGAATTAAAAAAGATCATTTATATAAACTATGATTCAGTATTCATAAGATGGGATTATTATTTCCACTTTTTGTTTAACAGATGCTACAACTAAGATTCAGAGAGGTCAGGTATTTTCTCTGAGTCACACAGCTAAACAAGTGCCTGGGCTCTCCTATTGAAGCCTGAAGCCCTTGCTTTTGCTTCCCCTCCCCACACTCCAGAATTCTTCTCTCCATGTAACTCCCAGAGATCAGATTCTGATAGGCCCCTAAGGAATTCCTGTTAGGGTTGACATCCCTACACCCCCACCCCCTCCCCCTCCCAATGAAATCTTTTTTCTGCGGAGGGCTGGCCTGGAGCCAGCTGATGCCAGAACGTCCACTCCAGGGCTTTCTCTGAAATCTGTCGCTGTCGTTACCTCCAGTAGAATCTGTTTCAGGAAGAGGTTTGTCTGACTGCGAGGGACAGCGGTGCCATTCATCACAGCAGGAGGGCAGAATCCGGGGCTGGGGGCCACAAGTCCAGGGGGAGGGGCCAGGGGGCGGCCCTCTTGTGACCAGCCCTGAGGAGAGGTCAGGAGAGAAGGCTGGCTGAGGAGCGCCTAGATAGCAGCAGCTGCTGACGTTTTGTATCTTGCGTCTGGGGGCTAAGGTTACTCAGACCTTTTAACAAACCACGGGGCTGGGATCCTTGCAGACATGCGGATGAGAAGAGGTAGGGACTTAGGGGGTCAAGCACTGAAGGCGCGGGCAGTGAACGCGTGGAGGGCGTGAGATGGAGTCTGAATTCTCGGAAGAATTATAAGGAAGAAGAGTGCTAACGCAAGAAAAGAGGTGTGAGAGGGAACACAAGCGCGTAGGAGCTTGAGAAGGCGAAAGAGCTTGGCTGACCAGAAGATCCTGCGCTTGGAAGTAGGGGCAAAGTGTGGAACACACCCAGCCCCGGAAGCATAGGTAAGTAAGGTAGGAACAGGGGGACACTTTCTTCCCTGAGTCCGTTTTCCATAGATGGTTCCCTTTCAGCCATTTTTAAAGTAAAATCGTTGACCCAAGTGTCTTTTTAGGATATAAGGAAAGAACGTCAGAGGAAGCTGTACCAAAGCGAGGCTATGCAAGGCACACGAAAGGCAGTCAGAGGGTGGCGCCTTTTTTTTTTTTTAAGAAGATTCCATCTCTTTCACCCTAAATGTCAGGCCATACCCCGCTTCCCTACCTTTTTCTCTCCCCACACCCCGTCATTCTCCCTCCAATCCCTCTCCACCCCCGAGCCCCGGAGCACTATCCGATCCTCTTTAAACCAAGTAACCGCCTGGGTCTCCAGCTCCTGGAGGTTCAGAGTAAAGTGGATGGAGTTCGCAGCGGCAGCTGGCGGAACTCAAGGGCCGGTGGGAGGGGTCCCGGAGGCGCACCGCGGCCATGACGCAGGCTAGATCATTCACAAAAATTTCTGTTTCATTCGATCTGCAGTCGCAACTTGATTCCAGACGCCTCTCTCCTCTGGCCGGGTGGTGAGCTGATGGCCCAAGTTCGAGAAGCTTCCTTGCCATTAGGCTCTTTAGTCCGCTGTAGCTCCGGAGATGGGAGAGGAGCCTCACCAGAAGAGGGGGCTGAAAAGGCGGGGGAAATGGAAGAGGAGGAGCTGGGGGCTGCAAAGGCGTATTCCGGCCCGGGAGCTGTTGAAATGAAGCTGGAGCCATCACAAGAACATAAGCCAGCACCTGAGGAGAACTTCACATGGAGCGGCAGCTGCAGCGACGAGAAGGTGCTCCCTTCAAACCCCCTTCGTTGTTACAGCAGCTCCTTGACCCTCTGCCCTCGCCGCAAGCCCCGCCCTCGGCCCCAGCCGGGGACCCACTTCCTAGGCCCGCCCAGGTCCTGGGCCCCACCCCCGCCTCCATCCCGTCCTCCCCCTCCTCCGCCACCCAGGCCTAGGCCCTCTCCCAGGCCTTGGCGCAGATCTCAGCGTAGATCCGGGCCCAGGTACAGGCCCCAGACTCCGCGAAGCTGTTCCAGTGACCTAGGCGGCTCTGGGGATCCAGATAGCTTAGGGGACTGGTTGCTGGAGGTGGAGTTTGATCAGCAGGGTCCCACAGGCTGTTCTCATGTGGAGAGCTTTAAAGTAGCTAAGAATTGGCAGAAGAACCTACGGTTGATCTACCAGCGTTTCATTTGGAGTGGGACCCCGGAGACTAGGAAACGTAAGGCAAAATCGTGCATCTGTCATGTATGTAGCACCCATATGAACAGACTCCACTCTTGTCTCTCCTGTGTCTTTTTTGGCTGTTTTACTGAGAAACATATTCACAAACATGCAGAAACCAAACAGCACAATTTAGCTGTAGACGTCTATCATGGGGTTATATATTGCTTTATATGTAAAGATTATGTATATGACAAAGATATAGAACAGATTGCCAAAGAAACAAAAGATAAAGTTTCGAAATTATTAACTTCCACCTCATCAGATGTCTCTCAACAACAGTGTATGACATCGGGTGTTGAAGAGAAGCAATTAACTTGTGAATCAAAAGAACAGGAGCCAAAATTGGTGAAACCCAAGAAAAAGAGGAGAAAAAAGTCAGTCTATACTGTAGGCCTGAGAGGGTTAATCAATCTTGGGAACACCTGTTTTATGAATTGTATTGTCCAGGCACTTACCCATATTCCTCTACTGAAAGATTTCTTCCTCTCTGACAAGCACAAATGTATAATGACAAGCCCCAGCTTGTGTCTTGTCTGTGAAATGTCTTCACTTTTTCACGCTATGTACTCTGGGAACCGAACGCCTCACATTCCCTATAAGTTACTGCACCTGATATGGATTCATGCAGAACACTTAGCAGGGTATAGGCAGCAGGATGCCCATGAGTTCCTCATTGCAATATTAGATGTGTTGCATAGACACAGCAAAGAAGATAGTGTTGGGCAGGAGGCCAGTAACCCCAATTGCTGTAACTGCATCATAGACCACATCTTTACAGGTGGCTTGCAGTCAGATGTCACATGTCAGGTTTGCCATACCGTCTCCACTACAATAGATCCATGCTGGGACATCAGTTTGGACTTGCCTGGCTCTTGTGCCACATTCAGTTGCCAGAATCCAGAGAGGGCTGATGGCACAGTGAGTAGGGATGAGCGCATACCAGGAAACCCCTCACTCACAGACTGCTTACAGTGGTTTACAAGGCGAGAACATCTAGGGAGCAGTGCCAAAATCAAATGCAGTAGTTGCCAAAGCTACCAGGAATCTACCAAACAGCTCACCATGAAGAAATTACCCATTGTGGCCTGTTTTCATATCAAGCGATTTGAACATGTAGGCAAACAGAGGCGAAAGATTAATACTTTTATCTCCTTTCCCTTGGAACTGGACATGACTCCATTTTTGTCTTCTACTAAAGAAAGCAAAATGAAAGAAAGGCAGCCACAAACAGATTATGCACCCATTGAGAATAAGTATTCCTTATTCGCAGTGATTAATCACCATGGAACTTTGGAAAGTGGACACTACACCAGCTTTATCCGGCAACAAAAGGACCAGTGGTTCAGCTGTGATGATGCTGTCATCACAAAGGCTACCATTGAGGACCTTCTCTACAGTGAAGGGTATTTACTCTTCTATCACAAACAGGGTCTAGAGAAAGACTAGTCTTACCAGACCACTTACCAGAAAAAAAGTAAAAGAAATTAGCAGACAAGGATTGAATGCTAAAATGACACAAAAACCTACCTGGAATGGACAATGACAATACCTGTACAATAAAGAACACCTCTTGAAGTATCACAAAAACCTACCTGGAATGGACAATGACAACATCCCCTACATGACAATTATCATCTTGATATAAGGAACCTATGGGTCTGTAAGAGGAAAGAAAAAAAGAATACGAACTAGTGACCATTCAACCTTAAATGGGAGGAGGGAGAAGAGGCTGAAAATGGTCACATAAAGCATAATTAAATGAAAGGAATATTTTAAGTGGGGAGAGTGGGGATAGAGATGTTCTGGCACTACTATATGTCATTTGTCTCTATGAAAATACTGTGGGAAGTCAGGTACTATTCCTTCCTCAGCAAAATGCTTCACAATTGGTGTTCCATCTGTGGCCGACCAGTCAAATAGTTAAATAAAATAATATTTTAAAAGAAATTTTCAAAAACTTTAAAAGAAAAACATTTACTTTAAAAGAAAAATATTTTTAAATGTTGAAAAATTTTAAGTTAAATATTTTTAAAAGAAATGTTTTAAAAATTAAAACATTAAAACATTTATAACTCTAAAATTATTAAAACCAGGCTTAAAAGCAAATTTTAGAAATTTTTATTTTAAAAAAAGTAAAGTGAATAAAACTAGAAAAAGATTAAAAATGAAAATTTACCCAAAAGTTAAACAGTTTGAAAATTAAAAACTTAAAAAAGAAGGAAAATCTTAAAAGTTAAAAAAATTAAATATAAATATAAAAATATTTTAAAATTATAGTATAAAATATATTTATTGAAAAATCAAGGTTAGCAAAATTTATGCATAGTTTAAGAAGTAAGTTTTAAAAAAATACAGAATGGAATATAAATTTAAGCATACAGAAAAGTGTTTTGGGGGGTTTTTTGGGTTTGTTTTTTTTTTTGCTTTTTAGGGCTGCACTCGAGGCTTATGCAAGTTCCCAGCCTAGGGATTGAATCAGAGCCTGACTATGCCACAGCTGCAGCAAAATGGAATCTGAGCTGCTGCACCTGCGACCTACACCACAGCTCAAGGCAACACCAGATCCCCAACCCACTGAGCAAGGCCAGGGATCAAACCTGCATCCTCATGGATGCTAGTCGGATTCATTTCTGCTGAGCCAGTTTTAAAAGAGGAAAGTTTAGAATAATTCTAGACAAAAGGACAAAATTTGTTTAAAATTAAATTTAAAATATTTTAAAAGGAAACATTAGAGCAAGGGAATTCTAAAATATGTAAAGAATTTTAGACAAGTTCAATTTGGTAGATTTAAATAAAATCTTTTATTTAAACAAAAAGATGTATTAAAATTAAAAAGTTTAAAAGATCTTATTTATTTATTTATTTGGCCATGCCTATGGCATGTGGAAGTTCCCTGGCCAGGGAGCAGACTCATGCCACAGCAGCGACCTGAGCTGCTGCAGTGGCAATACTGGATCCTTAACCCACTGCACCAAAAGAGAACTCTCTAAAAGATCTTATTTTTAAAATGTAAGCATATTAAAATATGGGTATGAAAGAAGTAAATGGAGGAGATAATAACAAGAAAAAGTGGTTTGTGAATATACTTTCTTTTGAGTTTTATGTTGATACATAAATAAAATTAGAAGAAAAAAAATAGACTTTAATCATAATTTTACCATCCAACTGTGATTACTTCAAGGCCTGAACTCTAGCCCACCTTCCTCTCTCAGATTTCACACCCCGTCTGATTTTCAGAAGGAAGTAGAGCTATTTCTCAGGCAGAATGATCTACATCTGAGAAAGATGAAAAAACTTTCTGCCATTTAGAACTGCATTATTCATGTAAATTCTTTGCTTCAGAAAAGGGGCTCTTGATGATTTAGTTACATATGAATATTAAATCAAAACTGTGAAGCTCTAGTTTTGGTGTTTGAGCCCCATGGCCTGATTGAGGAAGTGGCAGGGACGCATATCTAAGGACTTCCCATCCTTCTTTCCCCATTCCTTCTTCATGGGGAAACAAGACTTTTAAACAAGTAGAGCTATGAGTTTGTGCTTAACAGTCCTTCTACTGAATCTTCACTCCCTCCTTTTTTTCCTTATTCTGTCAATTCATGCCTAGTTCCCTGAACCCCACAGTTAACCTGACCTTACTTACGTCCATCTCTGAGCCCCAGACTGTAGGGTCTTCCTGGTGACTTATACTCCTTTAAGATTCAACTCATAAATAACTTCTCTGGAGACTTCCTTGAATGCTGTAGGCAGGTATAAATTGAAAAATGTCTCCCCTCATCCCTCTCACTGTGCCTCCAGAGTACTTTGTACCTCATTTATAGTACTTATACTGTGATTCTTCTGTAGCCTTGTGACTGTCTGCCCCTCTGCACCCAGCTTTCTAAGAACAGGGGGCCAAGCCTTATTCATTTATGTGTTAATAAATATTTGTTGAATGTGTTGATGAGTTCCGTTATTTGCTCTGTTCACCCTCTCAGTAATATGTTCTCACTCATTCATCCATCAAGCCCTTATTAAGTGAGAAGGTGTGATAGTGTGATCAGTGTTCTATCTTCTCCAAAGACAGTATATGAAATGCTATTTAGCTGCAGGTTACAGCTTATAAAAGGAGGTACTTAGCAAGGAAATAGGTTGTATCGAGAGAGCCCCAGGTACAATGCAAGGAAAGAGCGCAAGCATGAGAAATGGGTGGTGAGGAGGAGCAGCAGCTGCAGGTCAGACTGGGCTCTCTCATTTGTGTGTGTGTGTGTGGTGACATTTCCTCTCACCACAGTGTCCCTGAGCTCCCCACAGCATCTCTCACTTTACCACTATGTGCCATACTTGTCCATGATGTACCACATTAGTTTACCTCCCCAGGAGACAGTGCACCTCACCATTTCACTTAATTCTATATCACAGCACATACATATCATGACTCTGTGCAATAGAGGAGTGACATCTGATGGCTGTGTTTAGCGGAGAGCTATAGTTTGTCTGCTTAGCATTCTTGCCCTTCTCCTATTCTTTGTGTTTCCAGTGGGGCTATAGATCACTTTGCTATGCTCCTCTTAACCCTCCTCAGAGTATGCATGTCACTTAGGCTAGGCTAGATTAGAGTTCATAATTCTCCTATTCCTCTACCAACACTTCTCCCACAAGAGCAGTTCTTCTGAGGATGACCATAGGAAGCAAAAAGGGCCAATCAGAGTCCATTCCTAAATTGAGTATATATATGTATACTGGGAGAAAGAAATGTCTTCGTCTCCACCTCTGCTCCCCACTCCATCCCCAATGCTGGAGTCTAGGCAAATATGACATGAATCTGAAACTCTGAGAGGTCAATATTGTCAATATCCATATCATGAGAAAAATAATAGAAGGAATCAAATAGGAAAAGAGTCTAGAGAGCATCATTTGAACCTTGTGGATCCAGCTATGCCTGAAGCCCCAAAGTTCTCAGCTATCTGAGCCAGTAAAGTCCTTTGTTCCACTTAAACTAGATCAATTTAGGATCCTGTCACTTGCAGCCAAGGGTTTTGAACATATTAGCTGAAGTATATGGTTAGTCAGGGGCATCCTGTTCCTAAGGCCAAAAGTTAAAGAAGGGAGGGGAGGGGCCTCAGATTAACTCCATTATATGTGACTGAGAGACCGGAGTGGATACCTGCATGTCTTTAAGAAGCAAGTATTATCTTGGCCACTGACCTGTGCTAGACTTTAAATCTTACAGCAATGATATGACTTTTCAATTAAAGAGAGGGAAAGGCAATAATGTTTCAAATGTACCAAAGTAGACCCGACACCTTAATAATTAACTGCTTTAATTCTATTATCTCAGTGAGTCTATACAACAATTATGAGAAACAATCATTACTACACATACTTCACAGATTGGAGAAGTGAGATTCAGAATAGAAAAGTTATTTGCTTAAGTTCGCTCCACTACTTTAGGTAGTAGAACAAGTCTTCAAACCAGGTGCCTAAAGCCTTTGCACTTTCCATTGCAATCCAGTTACAGATAATTCAAATATTTTATTTGTTTTTCTTTTCCTAATGTTGCTATGGAAGACAACATAAACCAGAATAGTGCTGGAGGCAGACAGCCTTTGATAAATCTGGGTGCAGACAATCTGGGACAAAAATAATTTATCAGCTGATAACTCCAAATTGTCCATGCTACAGGTACATGCATTTCTATGGCAATGGCTGATTTGGATAGTCAGATCAGGCTAAATAACTTTCCTAAGGATACTCAGGATAGATGAGGCCAAGATTCTACTCCATTACCATACATGTAGACTCACTCAGTGACATATGTTTGGCTGAGCACCAAGATCTAGCTCTAAGATCTCACTGTTTTACCATCAGCTCTCTCTAGGTTTCCCTAAAAGCTTTAATACCATGGCCAGCTTCAATATCCTGTGTCACCTTCACCACTCACCTTTCCTCTGGTCTTCCCAGAGTGCCCACATATCAGTCCTTCAACCATAAATCCGTTCTACTTGCCTGTTGTAGAGGGGTTTGCCTGTTAGTATCTGGTTCCTAGGTGATCCAGTTTTCAATGTCCAATTTCTGTTGTTTCTGTACTAGTTAAAGTTCTGAACTAGTTATAGTTCCTTTAACTTGATTTCCTTCAACACACATGGTAGTAACTACTCTAGGCCAGGCTGGAACTATGTGTGTCTTTAAAACTTTCCGGCCTACTACAGAATAGGTGCCTAACATGCAAGCTGAATGAATGCATGAATGAATAAACCAAAATAAATTTCATCCTACACTCAGCTTCAGTAGTTGATTTCATGTCCTATCTTTCTAAGGACAAAATAGTTTTAAGAATGCCTGATTTACCCATACCACCCAAACGTGTATCTGTCTCCCTCTATCCTCTGAGACTTCACTCTAGATTTAGAAGAAAAGGAATCCTACTTCTTTTCTGCTTCTGTACCCTGGCCTCCTTCCTCTGACCCATTCTTGACAGCCAAAGGGCCTTGCTCCTACACTTCCTTCTCTTCCTGCAACAGCCATGTTTTCTCTAGATAGAAAATATTTAGTAACTAGGCATCCTAGATTTTCTGATGATTCTTCAAAGACTTTGTCCTATCATCCCTACAAGGCATAAGAATGCCCCTCAATCATCCCTACAAGGCATAAGAATACCCCTCAATCCAAATACTTCCTCCCAGAGTGTATATTATCCTCAGAAGAGACCAAAAATCCTTTCATAAGATTGTGATTTGAGGTTCATGTTTAAAAAAGAATTCATAACATTTGCATCTAGTATTATTTTGCCCCTTCATTTCAGTGCCAAACTCTTCTACATGCTTTTCTTACATAATTTTGCACTATTCTATTCCTATGTTAGTACCCCACATGGCTTCTGCCTGTACCACTCTAGAAACTACTCTTGCTTAAGTCCAAAGTGACTTATTTTTTCAAAGTTATTTATTTTGCTATTTTATACAATTTTTAAAGACATGTATGATAATTGAAAAAACAGTGGGGATAACAGATACAAAATATTTGATGTTAAAGCTTTTCTTGCAAGTCTAGATTGTGATTTTGACATGCTGGCTACCATTGAGGGTAAGTTCCCAATTCTGAAAAAAAGGACTGGAGTGGAACAAGCAGTGATAAGGAAGGGATTGCATGGAAAATCAAATTTTAGAAAATTGGATTGCATATTAAATGCACCAGAGGAGTTGACATTTCTAAGGACAGATGCAAATAATCCTTTTTGTGTAGAAATAAGGCCTTATTAATAATCTAATCATGACACAAATGATCTGATTTCAGTATAGTCTGCTTAAAAGGAGACATACTTATATGCTATTTGCAAACACCACTTAAGGCTTCATTCTCACCCCAACTCTGATAGAGAATTAAGCTGATTTGGCTGCAATTCCTACTCCTTTGTGATGGATGAAATATGGTGAGGCAGACCTAGGCGGAAGCACCAAAGAGACTTAAACTGAAATCACATCTTAATCTACCCCTTACTAAGAGGTGATACTGAGCCAGTAACAGAAACTTGTACACAGCTCTTCTTGACCTGTTGACAAGGCTAAATACAATGATGTTTGTAAGACATTTTTTTTTTTAGTGCAGAGCAGGCACATGGTTGGAACTAAAAAAAAAAAAAGTCATTTCTCTTGACCTATTTTTCAGTGTCCAAACATTCTCCTAGGAAATGATAACTGTAGCTCTCTGGAAGCTCATTTTTTACATACCACAAGAGAATCACCTAAGTAGACATCTTTCTGTAAATTCTCCTGTGCCAGATCTCTCCTTACTTCATCAAGTGTTTCTCCTCTTGTGCTACAGGTACCTGATTAGGGTATGTCTTATGGTTGACTATACCTGACAAGCAAGGAATATGACACTCAGAGAGATGAAATGCTTTTTCCAAACTCACATAGTAATTAAGAAAGAGGACTGAGGCACAAAGTACAGAGCCCAGGCCCTTATCTATCAGATTTTCCTAAAACCCAGGAGCTCATTGGATTCCTCCAATTACACTGGAAAGAGAAACAGATTACACTCACTTCTGAATACAACAAATTTATGGAATTCTAGAATTAATGATGATAACATTCAACTTTCCTCTTTCTTTGTTCCCACAAATTGTTATCCTGTGCCTATGACATATTTTCAATGGAAAATCAGAAAGTAATAACAATTTTTCCTCCATCACTTTTCTCTATTTTTGGTTTTTAAAATAGAAATTCTGTAGAGTAGGACAGCTTCTCACCTTCCCTTTGCAGCAAAGACCCATCCATCTACACACACACACTCACACACACACACACACACACACACACACACACACAATTTGGGGAACTTGTCTCAGCATCCTGTTCTACCACTAGGACAGCAATGAACAGAGGTGTGATATTTGGTGGGGCACAATGAAAAGGTTGCCACCCCCTGTCTCAGGGTAATGGATCCCCATGGACAGAAGAACCCCCAGGCAGAAGTTCCTAAAGAGTGCAAGATTCCTTTGCTACATTGCAATTGCTTTCAGATGGTGTTGCCTTTGGATAAGATTGTGCCCTTATTTCTGACCCCTAAAAACCTCTCTGCACTTTCCTTATTTTCTCTACTAAGCCTATATATGATCGAGTTAATAATTCTTGTCACTTGGTTTATTTTAAGTAAGAAAATTTCAAGCACAGCACCCTCAGCATCCTTACCAAAGGCACATGTTTTTGTGTACATAATTTGTTTATACGTCCTTCATCAAGAACAACAACAAAAAAACGTGATTTTAAAAAAATAAAATATGTTTAAGTTGCAACATGAGTATCTAGACATAGTTCTCAACGCTATTCAGCAGGATCTCCTTGTAAATCTATTCTAAGTTGTGTCTGATAAGCCCAAGCTCCCGATCCCTCCCACTCCCTCCCCCTCCCATCAGGCAGCCACAAGTCTCTTCTCCAAGTCCATGATTTTCTTTTCTGAGGAGATGTTCATTTGTGCTGGATATTAGATTCCACTTATAAGTGATATCATATGGTATTTGTCTTTGTCTTTCTGGCTCATTTCACTCAGGATGAGAGTCTCTAGTTCCATGCATGTTGCTACAACTGGCATGATGTCATTCTTTTTTATGGCTGAGTCGTATTCCATTGTGTATATATACCACATCTTCCGAATCCAATCATCTGTTGATGGACATTTGGGTTGTTTCCATGGCCTGGCTATTGTGAATAGTGCTGCAATGAACATGCGGGTGTATGTGTCTCTTTTAAGTAGAGTTTTGTCTGGATAGATGCCCAAGAGTGGGGTCGCGGGGTCATATGGAAGTTCTATGAATAGATTTCTAAGGTATCTCCAAACTGTTCTCCATAGTGGCTGTACCAGTTTACATTCCCACCAGCAGTGCAGGAGGGTTCCCTTTTCTCCACAGCCCCTCCAGCACTTGTTATTTGTGGATTTATTAATGATGGCCATTCTGACTGGTGTGAGGTGGTAATGTATACATGTAAGGATAACCTGACCCCCTTGCTGTACAGTGGGAAAATAAAAAAAATTATTAAAAAAATAATAAAAAAATAAAATACAATGACATGCTACTTAAAAAAAAAAAAAAAAAAAAGAACTACCATATGATCCACAATCCCACTCCTGGGCATATATCCGGAACAAAACTTTCATTCAAAAAGACACATGCGCCTGTATGTTCCCTGAAGCACTATTCATAATAGCCAAGACAGGGAAACAACCTAAATGTCCACCAACAGATGAATGGATTAAGAAGATGTGGTACATACATACAATGGAATACTACTCAGCCATAAAAAAGAACAAAATAATGCCATTTGCAGCAACACGGATGGAACTAGAGATTCTCATACTAAGTGAAGTAAGTCAGAAAGAGAAAGAAGAATACCATATGATATCGCTTATATCTGGAATCCAATATATGACACAAATGAACCTATCTACAGAAAAAAAAAAAAAAAAAACAACAAATTCATGGGCATGGAGAACAGACTTCTGGTTGCCAAGGGGGAGGGAGTGGGATGGACTGGGAGTTTGGGGTTGGTAGATGCAAACTACTGCACTTGGAGAGGATAAGCAATGAGACCCTGCTATATAGCACAGGGAACTATATATCTAATCACTTGTGGTAGAACATGATGGAGGATAATGTGAAAAAAAGGATATATATAAATGCATGGCTGGGTCACTTTGCTGTACAGCAGAAATTGACAGAACATTGTAAACAATAAAAACAAATTTTAAAAACCTAAAAAAAAATATGTTTAAGAAATCAGGAAGACATCCCCTCTTATTCAAAGTTCTTTCTTTGGGTTAAATAACCATTGTTTCAAAGTGCAGGGCCATTTCCAGCACTGTTCGTTTAAGATTGTCTTACATCTGCCAGAATCTGCAAGTGCCATGACATCCGTGAATATTCAGCGTTTTTCATATTTCACTCACCATTGTTCCCATGAACATGACTATTTCTTATTTTTTTCTGTTCCTCATCTCTTGCCCCCACATTACCCTCAGTAACCCAAGCATTTCATTTTTTATTTTTAGCTTTTCATTACGGAAAATTTCAAGCACACAAAAGCAGAGAGAGTGGTACAATGCACTCTGTGTACCCATTAAGTTCAGAGTCATCAATTTCAACAATCATTAACTTTCTTCAATTCTTGTTTCATCTATCCCCCTTCATACTTAAATTTTTTTGTTCTCAAGTCCTGTGAAACAAAGTGTAGACATCAACTCATTTCATTCAGAAACACACTTCAGTAGGTAAGGACCAGTTTTTAACATGACCACGGCACAATAAAATACCCAAGAAGATGGCCAACACTGACTTAACATCACCTACTACTGCATAGATTTTCAGCTTCCCAGTTGTCTCATACATAGATTTATACAGTTTGTTTGAGAAAATTAGGGCCCTGAAAAGTTCCACACATTACATGTGGTTGATATGTCACTTAGAGCCTTTTAATATACTAAGTTTCCCCTCATTTTCCCCATGCCATTTATTTGCTGAAGAAAATATAATCTGCTCATTTCTTGCCAGGACTGGAAAAACAGAGGGGCCCTGGTTTAGAAGCCTGGCTGGAGCACATCGTCAGTCACGGTTTACCTGGCCCTTGGACCAGAAGTTTGGGTCTGGTCGTTCCCTCCTTCCTTTTTTTTTTTTTTTTTTTTCTTTCTTTTTTTTTTCTCTATCTTAAAAATTGGCTTTCCTGTGCTTAATGTGTACAAATTTTGTAATGAAAAATAGAAACGTAGACAGAAACAAAGACCCTTAATCAGATCTGTGCCCTGGTTTTTATTGTCCTTGTGGAATGGCTGCCCGTTCCACATTCCATTCATAGGAATTAGGACTCATCTTTCCCTGTCAGTTTTTGACTCATTCCACAACACTGAGGAGCTGTCTCAAACAGTTACTTTCCCTCTTTAGCATTAGTGCAGCAGAAGAACTGTGGTGAATCTTGCCAGGACTCCTTGGAAAGGTCGCTCTCCTCTACCCAAGAGGAAAGATTCTTAAACATGTCCCCCGCACATCCCAGGAAACAAAGTTCCCTTGGACCCACTCTGTTCAGATCTTACTTGATTCTCCAGGGGACAGTAGTAGAAATTGGAGATTAGTGTGTCAACTACCATCTTCACCTCTGGAGCTGCCTGCTATCACCTCTTGTTTACTCTTCAAGAAAGGAGCATTCCCACATTGATGCTTCTCATCTAAATAGAATCTCTAGAGGTGACAGAGGCCAGGGGTAGTGTGTGTGGTAGTCTCACCATCTGTTGCTTTCTGTATTGGGTACTTTCCAAAAGCAAAGTTGCATATGGGAATACTAATTTGAAATAATAAGTGTAAGTAACTGTCATTATTTTTGCAATAAATATTTTGCCTTCCAACAACAGTCATAATGGCCGTGAGATGGGGAAAAGTGTTATGTCCCCTTGAGAAGAAGGATGCCACGATATACAAGGCTTGGGTCACTGAAAGAAGAAATAAAAGACAGGGTTTCCTTCTCAGAAGAAGTATGGGAAGGGGTGGAAAGACAGAGAGAGAGAAACAGACACAGACAGACAGACAGACAGAGAGAAGAATCAATTAGCTGTGTATGTCCTGACATCATTTTCTGAAAAATGCTGTAAGTAGTGGCATTGGATGGGAAAGCTGGATAGAGAGGTGGCATGTGCCTACAACACTGGGAACATTATGACTGTTGGCAGATGAGAGCCATATTGCAGTCTGTGAAGACACTTCACTCAGAGTGGCTATGGAGAGAACAGACCTATGTGTGCAGTCCTGAACCTTCCTCAGCTCCCGTTTGTTTTAGAAGAGATCAGGAATATCTCACTAGCCTCACAGAAGGGTGTGGAAGGCAGTTGCATGTTTGTTGCTGAGCACTCCAGAGTCCCTCTAACTGGGATAAAGGGATCTTGGAGCATTTGGTCTACAAAGTGGGGTGTGCAGACGTAGGAGGTGGGTAAGAAGAGCTATCGAGGTGTTGGAAGGAAATATTAGAAATTCTAAGCATACAAATAATCACATCTTTTTCAGTTTCTAATTTTAGTGTATGATTTATGATGAGCATTGTGGAATAATACCGTGACAACGGCACGTAATTTGTAAGTTAATACACATGCATTGGAGGTATGTGCTCAAAATCCTTTATTACTGGTGCATGTATTAGATTCTCAGGCTACCGTAAGAAATTACCACAAACTAGGTGGTGAGAACAACAGGAATGTATTTTCTCACAGTTCTGGAGGCTAGAAATCTGAAGCAAGGTGTTGGCAGGGCCAGGCTCCCTCCAAAGTCTCCAACGGAGGGTTCTACCTTGCCTTTTTCTAGCCTCTAGTGATTGCGGCAATCCTTGGTGTTCCTTGGCTTGTAGATGTGTCGCTCCAGTCTCTGCCTTTGTCTTCACATGGTATGCCCCTCCATGTGAGTCTGTGTCTCTCTGTGCTCTCAATTTTTATGAAGGTAACAGTCATATTGGATTTAGGGTCTACCCTAGTCCACTAGACCTCACCTTAACTGATTACATCTGCAAAGACCCTATGTTCAAATAGAGTCATATTCTCAGGTTCCAGGTAGACGTACATCGTTGGGGACACCACCAGTCATCCGAGAACAGTGTCCAACAAACAATGATTTGAGACCACTGTTGTAGCAAATGTTATACTGGGCACCTTCATTGGAGTCCACTTTGAGTTGCAACCAAATCTCAGGGGGATCCATAAGTCTAGCAAGAGAACAGTCCAGCAACAAAGTGCTGTTCATGTTGCATAGGCACATAAGCAGAGTCCAAAAAATAGCATTCAGACTGAAGGCACCTGTGCACTGCCACCACGATATCTCTTAAGTGAGACCCTCTCCTCCAGTCCCCAGACACCATGTTATGGAGGAGAAGGGGAAGTAAGTAAGTGGAACTTAGTCTTGACTCAATAAGTGCCTGAAATGAAGCAGCCAAGCTGGAAGAGCCTGAAGAATCCTTAATCATCAAATGTAAGTGGGCTTCAGTACCCTGTCCACCTTTAGTACCCAGGGGAGTGTGCACTCGAAAAGCAGGGTTAGTTGCCGAAAACCAAAGAGGTCATTTTGTCTTTGTACAACAAAGCATACTATACTATATTAAATTTTGAGATCCTGTTAACAGATATAATCTCTGTAAACGGGACTCTGTCTCAATTTATGGTGTCTATATCCCTCCAGTGGTTTTCAAATGTCACCTGAAAGCTGGGCATATACCCAAACTATTACATTTAGAGTGGAAAAGCAATGAGGTCCTACTGTATAGCACAGAGAACTATAGCCAATCTCTTGGGATAGACCATGATGGAAGATAATATAAGAAAAAGAATAAGTGCATCTATCTATATCTATACATAGATACAGATATATGTATATATAGATATATATGACTGAGTCACTTTGCTGCACTGCAGAAATTGGCACACCATTGTAAATCAACCATAATAAAAAATAAAATAAAATTAAAAATATATATTAATACTAACTTTTCCTTTATTTCGTAAAATAAAAATAGATTAATGATCCTGATGAAGACAAAAAAAAAAAAAAAAAACAAAAAACAGAAAAACCTGGTCTATCCCATATTAGTGTTTTGAACCAGCTCACAGATAATGGAGGGCAGTGCTATTTAACACTTAAATAGTTGCAAAGTGCATAGTTTGGACTTGGAGTGTCCCGGTTTGAAATCTTTGTTCTGCCATTTAATAGGGACCTTGCGTGGCCCTGCTTAAGCTACTTAACCTCCCTGAATCCCAGTTATCTCATCTGTAATATGGGGGCTTATAAACCGCATCACGTATGATAGTGGTGAGGGTGAAATTATAAAATGCAAAGAATATAAATACATACATGCCCAGAGCATAATAGATGCTCACTTAATATAAACTGTGGCTATGAATGACATTCCTTTCTCATGCAGGAATCAGCCCGAGGATCAGGGAGAGAATCCTGCACCGCCTTGAGGACATCCTAGCAACTTTCCTGGCTTTGCTACTGCACAGTTTATCCCTAGCTTAGTGTTTCATTGCAGTGCCCCCTTAGATTTGGTGGCCTTCATTTTTAAAAATAATACCTTATCCTTCATTTAAAGATGGGTGAGGTAATATTCTGCTGTCAGCTGATTTCTTTGTGGGAGTGCCTCACAAACTTGAAAGTTTTTGTCACCCTTATCATTGACATCATTTTCACTAGATGCTCCAAACGATCCATTCACTCAACACACCTAATAATTTCTTGAACGTTTAATAAATATGAGGTACTGTTCTAGGCACACGGGCTGTAGCAGTGAGTGAAGCAAGCAGACAAAGTCCTGATCCCATAGAGCTTGCATTCTAGTAAAATAATGATGAGGCAGTTGACCCATGGATGGACCCTCTGGCCATAGACCCTCCTGCGATTTCCAGAGAAATCAGACAGGACAGACACACTTTTTTTTTTTCCACCTTGGTGGGAATGTGACCAGCTTCATAGTACACTTTCTTATCTATTCTTATATTTAGCAATGTTAAGAATCATAATATCTGCTTAGCCCCCTTGCACTTTACAGAGCAGTTGCACACACTGCACCTCAGTTACTGTACATCACCTTATTGAGTAGGTATTATCTTTGTTACATCCACTTTAGAGTTGATGCAATTAATAATTTTGAGACTCAAAGAAGTGAAAGACTTTGCCCATTGTCACACAGCCCAGTGAAAGTGAGGAAGCCAAACCTTCTGATTTCAAATCCAATTCTTTCTCCCATGGATGAAAGTACTACACACAGCCCCAACCCATGAGGACTGAAAATGTGGATGATCTTAAACCAGAGTGTACAGGACAAGGGATGTGTGTGTGTGCGCGCACGCACGCACACACGTGCGTGCATACACATATGCTTTCACTGAAAGAGAGGGTTTAGCACAGAGTGAAAGGGTGGGTTTGCGGGTAGATATGGAGAAGGAGCTCACACAACTGGGCCAGCCTTGACTTCTACGCCTTAGGAGAGAGACACGGCAGCCCCTGGCTTTGCTACCCTTCACTGATGTCCAAAAGCCATGGACATGACTTCTGGCTCCTTCCAACAAAGCAGTACGCAGTAGGGTGCAGTGGAAGGGGGAAGTTACCTGGGGAGGTGAATATGATGCATCCCACCAGTTTCCCTGTGGCTTTCCCATCTCTACTTTGGTGCCAACCGCCCTTAAGGAATTGTATTCAGCCTACATGTGGAAACATGGATGCTCATGTGGAGAGACTGTGGGCTACTTCAAGGAAAACCTTAGCATAGAGGTCTAACTGGGTCCCTGCTCTAGGTACAGCTTCTTCCACTCTCCTGGCATGTCCAGTTCTGACAATTTTCTTAAAACTGATAGATAATTCGGAGGCATTTTTTTCCCCCCAATCTACTTCCTGGTTTTATTCTCAGACATTCTCTTCACTGATCCACACATTTCTTGCCAGAACTGGAAAGACACAAAGGTCCTGACCAGAAGCCTGGCAGAAGAATATCTGGTGTCCTGGTTTTTCTGGTCTTTGGCCTGAAGGTTGGGCCTGGACTGCCTCACTCCCAGCTGTTGGAGTTCTGTACCTGCCCTGTCGGAATCTTCTGAGAGAGGGCAGAGGGCAGAGTGCAGAGGGCTTTGGGGGCATCAGTCACACAGTGAGGGGAGGGAGGAGACCTTTTTCCTCTGCAGGCAGTATGAGCTAGATAACCAGGGCCCTGTGTTGAGGCCCTCTGCTGTTGACGTTCTTCAGGAGTTTTTGCTCTAGGTGTTTGTTAGTTCTAGGTCCCAAGCCTCATATCAAAGGTCAGCATGCCATGGACTGAGTTTTTCTCAGGGAACCAGTCTGATTTTACAGAGTTGGAGGGAGGAAGGGGGTGCTGGGAGACCCCTTGGGAGTTCTGAGGAAATCTTCGCTGTGTTGGCAGCTCCCAGGTCACAGGGCAGGATTCCCCTGCCTTCCCTCCTCACTCCTCTTTTTCCTTCCAAAAAATTTTCTTATGCTTTGCATGATGATCTGCCATTCTCTGTCCTGACATGCAGGTTGTTTGTACTCCTTCAGCACCTCCCTGCACACATGCGCTCTGTCTTCTTTCTGGAGCAGGATTCTTGAGACTAGTGTTTGGAGAGAACAGCAGAGATAGCTGCTTTCTTTTTACAGCTACATTCCTAGAGGGTCATGCCAGAGGGGAGGGGGGCCTCACAGCAGGGAGAGGAAGGAAGCAGGGAACAGTGAACAGAAGGAGCTGAGAAACAGGCTGGCATGTCTCTGGCCTTTGGAGCTGTCTGGGCTGGGTGTCAGGAACTGGGTTCTTCTATGCCCCAGGACTCCAGAGAGGCTGCGTCACCTTCTCACAGTAACTGGTACTCAGGACCTGGAGCCATGTTGCCCACCTTCAACTTTCTGGCCTTACTATTTATGTAGATGATGGATGATGATGATGATGATGATGATGTCCATGTGTGTAGAGGGGGAGGGCACTGATGTGTGATGGGAGAGAGGGCGAGAGAGAGGCACACGTGCAAGAAAGAGAGCATGTTTGTGTGCATGAATGTGTTTGTATGTGTGAGATCTGTGTGTGTACTTGACTCAGAGATTTTAAAAAGAGAGACACAGAGAGAGAAAGAGACAGAGACACACACACAGAGATAGCCTGTCAGATCACTAGCTTCCACATCTATGTACTCTAGGCCTGGGGAGATGGAAGAACCAGAAGCTTAGAAATGCATCTTTAACCTTTCTTTCTCAAAATATGGGTAGTTTTGGTAGACATAACCTGCTTCTCTTTCACGCGTGTGAGTGCGCACGCATGTGTGTGTGTGATGTGTGTGTGTGTGTGTGCATTTTTAGGGAGAGGTTGATGTCCTTAACTAGGACTTAGGAGGCAAATTGGAGTTCTCACTGGCTGTAGGGAAGTTATGTTTACTTTATGAATTTGGGGGCCCAGGACATGCCTGCTAGACCTCCATCAATGAGCAGAGAATGAGAGCTGGGGATGCTGAAACAGGGAGGGACCGCAGAGGTCAGGAGGGCCAGAGGAGCATGCACTGTAAACTGCCCAAGTGAGGGGCAGTTTACAGTGTGGAGCTTCCAACTGCCTGGTGCATTGTCTTGGAGACTGAGGACTTATCTTAGGATAGCCATGATTGGAGGGCAGGAGGTGAGGGGGACTGGTATCCTGAGAGGGGCAGCGTAGGTTTGGCAGAGCTGCTTCAGAATCCATGATCCCATTCAAGGTTGGGGATCAGGCCATGCCATGTACCTCCACACAGAACACAGCTGGCTCTGGCACCTGGGCCCTGGAAACTGTGTGAACTTATGGGGACAATGTTGACCTCACGAGGATCATCACCTTACATCTTACTTGGAGGGTACAATGAAGCTCTCACAGTGCACTTCAAGATCGCTTGACTATAGTGAGCGGATAGGTCTTGCTAGCATTTGGGGTCAGTACCCCAGATACAGCAACTGTGGGAATCTTTGCTAAGGGGGCTGCTGAGGTCAACAGTGATATTAGAGGGGGCTCTGAGTCACATACTTGCTTGTTGCAATATACAGAAAACTGGTGTCAGTGTTAATAAATCACGTGTGTGGGGGTGGGGTGGGTGTGAGTGTGGGTGTGTGTATCAATTAGAATGTATACCTATATAGTTGTTACTCTAATTTTTATCATATTGATTTCGCTATCATCATTATCACTTCCCTGACTATGCGTTGAAAGTATATTCACAAATGTTAGCACAGGTGAGCTCTGGATGTTGGGATTAAAGCTAAATATTTCCCCAAATTTATACTTTCAGAAATGTGTGCAAGGAGCATGCAGCTTTCCCACAGTCATAGCATACAAAAAGTTACAAAGTAAGTTTGATCCTTCCTTGACCGTCAAGGCCCAGTGGAAGTCTAGACCACCGTGACAGCTTCTTTTTGAACTCCTTGCACTGCTTGTTGTGTACACAACGCTCTTGACACTTCTGTGAGCAATCAAACCATTTGGTAATTTTTCCTCTTTTTACTTGTAATTTCTTGTTATTTAATCTCCCCCATGAAAAGAACTGTATTTTGTAATAATTCCCTTGCAATAGCAACTGCTGATTGAATGTCTCTGATGGGCCAGGCACTGTGCCAGAGCAGAAAGGATGAAACTGCAGTCCGTGGACACTTGCCGCTTTGCAAAAGTGTGTAACTGATCTGCGGTAGGTACCTAATTTTATAGTACCTGTTTAGTGCAAAATTCAATAGCATAAGGTGGGAATCTCCATGATGCTGGGAACAATTGGGGCTTGTATTTTCTGTGTCTGCCACTTTCCTTCCTCCTATTAATCCATTTTCCTTGTGTTATACAAACGTATTGATCCCAGAGTGACTCACCTGGGATAAGAGAAATACTCGTCCTTCAGCACAGTTAGTTGGGGGGAGCATCAGTCTCTAGGGACTTCGTGAAGATCAGCTGGTTGACTTTCCACCACGTGTCTAAAGGGAGGAGGCATTATGCTTGTTTTTGGAGGTGTACACGGAGGGTGGCACAAGTTAGATAACTTTGACTAGGTCCCCAAGCTATGGCGTAGACACCTTGGGTTTGGGACCAGCATGTTCCCACTCAACTTGTATAGCTTACCTCAAGTGCTGCTCCACTGGTACCTAGCACTTGTTTATCTTTTTTTTTTTTTTTTTTTTATTTTCCCACTGTACAGCAAGGGGGTCAGGTTATCCTTAGATGTATACATTGCAGTTACAGTTTTTTCCCCCACCCTTTCTTCTGTTGCGACATGAGTATCTAGACATAGTTCTCAATGCTATTCAGCAGGATCTCCTTGTAAATCTATTCTAGGTTGTGTCTGATAAGCTCAAGCTCCCGATCCCTCCCACTCCCTCCCCCTCCCATCAGGCAACCACAAGTCTCTTCTCCAAGTCCATGATTTTCTTTTCTGAGGAGATGTTCATTTGTGCTGGATATTAGATTCCAGTTATCACTTGTTTATCTCATCAGGACTTCAGAAGTACTGATTACACAATCCCGGGCGGCTGCTCTCCACCTGACAGCTTCTTATGGGCAATGATGCCTCTGGACTAGCTTGATGACAGCCTTTATTAACGGTTGCTGCAGCAGGACTGGGAGCACCTTCGAGGAGCTAGCCTCTGCAGAGAGGGGCATAGTTTCAAGCATTTAAACTAAAGCACTGTTTGAAGGGAAAACAGAGTGGAATGATACTAAGTTTCCCTTTGTAGAGGAATGGACACCTAAAGGCCTTGATGGCCATTTCTGGGTCAGGGCTATTGGAGTGAGTAGAAAGTGCGTGTGTGCCTTGGAGGAGCTCATCTATGAAACAAGCTACAAAACAGTCTTCCCTCCAAATCTGTACTCCTACAGTCTCTGCGCCTTCTCTTCTTCCTCTGTTCCTTTCTTCTCCTGGAGCCTGAACTCACTCTCACTGGTTCACATTAGCCATGAGATTATTCTATTCCTGGGGTAGGCCTGGACTCTGTGGCCTGAAACCCAACCCCATGAGAGCTTTACCTAGCCTCAGGCTTACCCTGCAGATGAGGCTCCACCTCAACGTGAAGCTCATTTCTTGGAGTCATATCAGTTGGGATCTTTAGCCAGACAGGTTTTTAGAGAGTAGAGAGACGTCAGAATGGAGCCAACTGGAGCCAGCCCCATGGAGAACAAACAGATTGTGAGCTCACGTGTGTGTGTGTGTGTGCGAGAGTGTGTGTGCATGCTTGTCCGAGAGTCTGAAGTATGGTGTCCCAAATGGCACAGTGGCTTTTTAGTTTGATCAGAGTTGTTAATGTCTCTAGGGAGTTACAGCCCTGGCTTGCTCAGGTAAAAAGGACTTCAAGTAGTAAGGATGTTCTAAAAGCCAAGGAGAGGGTGGTTCTGTGGTTCTGGGATGGCTCTTCCACTTGGAGCTGGGCCAGCCTTCAGAAGAGGAGTCTGTTTTAACCAAGTCAAGATCACATGGGCTCTGCCACTCAGCCTCAGACTCAGAACAGAGTTCCATCACTGAATTAGCAGCATCATACAGGAAACTGAGGCATATGCTCAGACAACAGAGACTGTGCCTATCATGTGGTCATATGAAGTAGCTGTGGTTCAGTGGGGGGGCTTGTTGCCAGTATAAGAGGCAGCAGGAGTAATTCCACACTTCAACTTGGTGTGAGCCTATGGTTATGACTGTCTGGAGAGTCAGACTGTTTGGGCTCAAAACTTGATTCCTCCAATTGTTGGCTAAGTGCCCTAGGCCAGTCCCTCTGACCACCTTGTATAGCACAGCCCTAAACTTGTAAAATGGAGGAGAATCGTGATATAACCTATATCACTGAGTTGTCTGGAGTAGTAAATGTAACTAAGGTGTTCTGATATGGGCCTGGCACAACACACATGGGAGCTCAACAAACAGGCAGGTGCCTGACCTCAGTTAGAGGAGTTCAGGGGTGCCAGGAAGCCTCGCTGACCCCTCCCCCACCCAGTAATGACAGGATTTACAACTCCGTGTGCATGCTCTTGTCCTCCTCTTTATGCAAGGTCCATGTGCCCTCTGGCCTGCTCAAAGTTACTGCTCCAACAATTCTCTCTGCCTTCCCTGTCCTGTTGATTTCACTCCTCTCTGCTGTGTACTTGCCCCTCAGCACAATGCCATGTCTTCCCCCTGAAGTAAAACTTCTCCCAACCCCTTCCTCCCCCACCAAATGCTGCCCAATTTCTGTGCTCCCCTTTGCAGCAAAACCCCTTTTAAGGCTTGTCTATACCCACTGACTCCCCACCTTCCACTCTCTTAAGCCTGTCCAAAGCAGGCTTTATCACCCAATGGAGCTTCTGTCTTCAATGTCACCAGGGACTTCTGCATTGCAAAATCCAATGGTCAGTTCTCACTCCTCTTATCTCACCTGGCCTCAGCACTTTGAGCATAGTTGACCTCTGGCTCTCCCTTGATACGCTTTGCTTCACATGGCTCCTAGGATACCGCACTCTTGGTCTACAGTGCTGCTGGCCACTTCTCAGTCTCCTCAGCTGGCATCTCCCCTTCTCCCTGATCCCTTTATGCTACAGGTCTCTGTCCCTGGTCTTCTCCTCTTCTCTAGGTACGCTCACTCCTTAGCCAGCCTCAAAGTCTCATGGCTTTCAAGCGCTGTCTGCACATCTTAGGCACAAACTTTCAGTCACATTCCTGACTTCTGTGCAACTGAATTCTATTCAACTGCCTCCTCAACTCCTGTGAGTGCCTGCGAGATGCCTTAATTCCCTATGTCTGGAAGTGACTTCCTGATACCCTCTCTCACCTATAAAACCTGCTCCAACTATGGCATGGGATTCCCCATATCAGCTGGCAACCATTCCATTCCACTAATTGCTTGGGCAGAAAGGTCTGGAGTCAACCTTGACCCCTCTCTGACTCCACATCTAACATTTCATCAGGAATTCTGTTAGATCAACCTCAAAATACATCCAGAAAGTGAGCAGTTCTCATCACAGCTCCTGTTACCAGGTTGATGCAAACCACCGTCCTCTCTAGCCTGATTTACAGCAATAGCTTCCTAACTGGTCTCCCTGCTTGCACCCTTGCCTATTTTCACTCTATTCTCAACATAGTAAGCAATCAAAGTGATCCTTTCAGAGGGTACTTTGGACCTTGCTACTCTTCTGCTCAATCCCTATCGCCCCTCTCCTCCTTCCTGCCTGCCCCTTTCCCCCAACATTTCACTGCAAACAAGAGCCTAGTACCTTACAATGGCCTACCAGGGCCTACACAATGTGAGATTCTGTTAGGCTCTCTGCCCTTATCTCCAATTCTTGTCCTTTCTGCTGACTCCATGCCAGCCACACTGGCCCTGTCATCCTCCCCCAAATGTGTGAGATGCTCCCAGGCCTTTGAGCCTTGGCACTGACTAGGCCTTCTGCCTGAACGGCACTTTCTTTATATATCAGTAAGATGAACCCCTGCACCTTCTCCATTTCTCTACTCATTTGTCACCCCTCTAGTGAGGACTACCCTGCCCACCCATTATGATTGAATTGAATTCTCCCTTTCTTCCCTGGCATTCCCCATCCTCCTTACCCTATTCTGGTGAGCTTAGTGCTGCCCCTCCCCCCAGCGACCAGAGTACTTATCACCTTCTAGGTCCTGCATAATTTGTTATTGGAGCAGTTTGTCTTTCATTTTCTGTTTTTGTGCAAGAGCACTCATGATTTGCTCATACGTGTTTCCCAGGCAACTGGCACAAGTGGACCTTTGTAAATATGGGTTGGAGTGAGTGAATGGATGAATTGTGAGGTAATCACAATGTCCAAAATAACGTAGGCCCAGCTATTTTTGAGACTTCACAGGCTGAGTATGAATCAAGGGCCTCCTCGGTCACAGTTATGGGAGGGATTTCAGGCACTTTTCATGTGTTGCCCATTGTGAGATAATATTTGCAAGGGTGTCATTTGTCACAGGAACTGAGGCAGAAGTTGAACAGTCAAGAAGCAGGCCTGAAGAGATCCCGTTGTGGCTCCGCACAAACAAATCTGACTAGCATCCATGAGGATGCAGGTTCGATCCCTGGCCTTGCTCAGTGGGTTAAGGATACGGCGTTTCTGTGAGCTGTGGTGTAGGTCACAGACGTGCCTCAGATCTCACGTTGCTGTGGCTGCAGTTGTGGCTGTGGCTGCGGCCAGTGGCTACAACTCCAATTCGACCCCTGGCCTGGGAACCTCCATATGCTGTGGGTGTAGCCCTAAAAAGACCAAAAAAAAAAAAAAAAAAAAAAAAAAAAAAAAAAAAAAAGTAGCAGTCCTGATTGTCACCAGCTGTTCATAAGCTCTACCTCACCTCCGAATCACCCTTGTGTGAGTTTTTTGCCTGTTGAGTGATGAGCAGTACAAGCCTAGAGTCCACTTTTTGTCCCCAAACCTGTTCCTCAAGCCCTGGATTGCTCCTAGAGTTTGTCTTCTGTACAGTTTTGGCCAAGCTGACACTCTCCTTTGTACAAGTGTCCTCACACAGATTTTCAAAGAAATTCCATTAGCTCTTTGGTCTTTAACAGTTTCATGGCCCGCAAGTCCTGGAGTAACCTGTATACAAGTCTCAGTACATCTTCATACCAATCACCTTTCTCCACCGCCACCACTGCCATTTCCAAATCATTTCCTTCAGAAAGCTGGAATTCTGTATTTCTGCCAAAGGAAGGAGCCAGAGGGATCCAGACTGCTCCCCACCTCTCAGGGGTGAATGTGAACCCAGGCAGAATCCACAACTCTCTTTCACCTTGTCCATGGTCTGCTGTGCCCTTGACTGCTGAACCCGAGCCACGACATTGGGCCCAAGGAGGACACCCTTCCGTCTACCTTTTTCATGGGCAGAAACCCACTGCTTGCTGCCTGTGCCTTACCCTAGACACTCTGTTCTGCTCAAGTTAAGAAGACCTGCTGGCCCATTTTACCTTCCAGATGGGAACGGCATCAAGGAGCAACACCACAGGCCCAGAGAGGTTGCTGTTTGGTTGGTCCACTGTGCGACAGTCAGTACTTACGTTTTGAGGATTGATGGGGCGTTCAGGGTAGCAAAGTTTATGAGCAACGTGTTGTGATGGGGAAGACACAATTATTTCGGAAGAAAATACTCCTTCTACACATAGCAGTGCCTCAAGGATGTCTGGCAATTGGGGCTGCGACAAATGAGAATAAATGGACTCCCGCAGCTAATCCCCAATGGCTTATTAACTTTGCTTCCCCACGCCTCCTCATCCTACCCCAGCATGCTCCTTCTCACTTTTACCCTGGGTTGTGGTGAAGTTTGAACACAAAAGACTTCTCCAAGGCTGAGTGGAGCCCCAGGTGTCCTGCAGATGCAGCCTATCTGTCGTTTTTATTGCAGCAGTGTGGGCTTTAGACTTGGCCTGCCCCGCGTCATTTCCAGGGCTGTCACTGACCAAAGAGGTGACACTAGCTAGTTGCTTCTACTATCTGACCCCAAGTTTCCTCCTCTATAAACTTGTCGTAGAGGCACCTACCTTGCCAGACTGTTGCCAAAGTTGGAGGCAATGTATGAAAACAGCCGTCAAAGTGCCTGGCACAATTTAGGCACTCAGAAAGTGGCAGCTGCCCCTCTTGCTATGTATTGGGGACTTCTGGGCTCTCTACCCCTGAGCTCCTTAAACAGCTGGACTTCTCTAGATCCCAGAAACTCAATCCACTTCACAGGCATCTTGGCAACTAAAAGCGCAGCTTTTCCACTTACTTTGTGGAGATTCTGCTGGGGTTGGGGGGATGGGGCTGGCTTAAGTTTCTGATTTAAACACCAAGAGGCTCCCAGCTGGTGTGCTATCTGGATACTGCTCAAAGCTGAAAAAATTCCTGTCACTGAAACAATGAGTAGTCTCTTTCGCGCACCACCTTCCACAAGCCCCTTTCCCTGCCTCTCCCTCAGCCCTGTCATTCATTTCACAGCCGCCTGAAATCCCTCCCTTGTTCCTTGTTCACCTAAGCAAATGAAGATTAACTCTTTGCAGTACCAATGTAATGTACCGGGGAGGGGGAGGGGCAGGAGACACAGGAGACTTCCAGGCCAAGGGGCGAATGAGCCTGGGCCATTGATTGACTGCTCCCTTGCTGGGCTGAGGAAGGTCACCCAATCCTTGGCACACTCCAGGGAGCCTCTTGCTCGAGGGCTTCAGGATTCCAGTAGTCATCGCTTTTGCAGTGCAGCTTGTGGTATGTTCCCTCTCTTTATCCTGGGTGCTGCTGGTTCTCTGACTGAGTTCAACTTCTTGGCCCACACTTGCAAATAGCCGTTTTAGACAGCTGGATGCTTATTCCCCACTAGAGCCAAAGAAAACATGGATTCAGACGGGCTTTCCTTGCACTAACTGGAACTTTTTGCAAAACAAGGCCCGGGGGTGGGTGGGGGACAGTGGCATTCTTACTGACCTGGCAGAGATAATGTGTGGCAAGCCCCCAGTACAGAGGAAAGGCTCAATAAATCTTTGCTCTGCAGGTTCTCCCATTTACTAGTTGCCTAACCTGGAGCTGACTGACTTTGGTGAGACCCTTCCTGCCAAGTGGGGAGAAGTTAACGTCAGCCTTGTCCCCAAAAGGATCTTAGGCTGAAATTTCGGTTACTGAGACCTTTCCCACTGACTTGACGTGTTTTTTGTTTGTTTGTTTTACAGGAAGACAGAGACCTTGTGAGTACATTGGCAGGCAGAGAAGGACAGCAGGGTAGCCTATAGGGAAACACTCTGAACTTGCTGAGAATGGACATGGGGTCTTGTCTAGGATCTGTTACTTGTCACCCCTGTGGCTCCAAGACAGAAAAGTCACTCAGCAATGTGAACCTCAGATTCATACCTTGTCTACCTCTGGAGCCAGTAGTCACACATGGCCCCTCCAGGGCCAGAAACATGCCTTTTGATCTTCTGCAGCCTCAGTTTCTGTCACACTGCCTGAATCATGGAGGTTCCCACTCTTTTCTTGTTTGCTGAATGAATTTGGAGCTCTTAGGGCGCATACTTCCTACTTTTGTTTGAAGGCCCCTTTGCCTGCATGTTGATGTCTACGGGTCCCTGGGCCTTTGCCAGAAAGTCATTTGCTAGCTTACCCTGGACCCGGTGACTCTACCTTGCAGCCAGCCAGAAGCAGAGTAAGACTGACTGGAGGCAAAGGAAGAGGATGGTGCCCTGGCCAGTGTTTTGTGTGTGACAGCTGCTTCCTCTGAGCCCCACGAGGCTAAGTGAGGCACCCTTCTTTGGTGCTCCCTAGTAGGGAACTTAGTCCTTAGAGTGTTTTGCTCTCAGGGAAGCATGGTGGGCTTTGGGGGTGGCCAGAGCTTCTTACGCATATTCTTCTCCTGTAGCTGATTTGAATATGGGGGATGACTTCCACATCTCCAGATGTGCTGCAGGGTGAGGCTGAGGATTCAGAAGCCCCTCATGATAGAATGAATGGGAAGAGCATTGAACTCCTTAGTACAATGAGTAAAGAAAGTATGAAAGCTCCTGGAGGTGGGAAGAAACCTGATACCACGAGACTTAGTACACCAGGGGCCACCATGCCAGGTAGCCCTCTGGACTTAATACACTGACTGAAGGAGAGAGTCAAACCACTAATTATGCCCTACACACTCCCAGACCCACTTTTAAAACACTTTGTGCATCCTAACAAGACACATACATAGTTCCCGAGAGAGATGCCAGGTTACCTTTCAGTGAGACCGCAAGTCCAGTCCTTTCTGGTTCATCCAAGAGACTCTGCATTTTTGGAGTCTTCTTCTTTTCATTATTCCAGGATTATCATCGTTAGTAACCGTTTTTGTTCTCATTAAAATCAGCTGTAACTCCCACTCTCTGTGGCTCTAGCCCCTGCTCCCCTCTCCCCCACTTCATTCTTTTTGGTCCACTTTCCCTTTGACACAACCCTATTAGTTCACGGAACAATGTGTTTCTTCCCTAATGTCCATGCTGCCTTTGGTGCCTCCATATTTACTCCCTTCCCCATCCCCAATATTACTTTCAGACCTCAGGTTGTCACCCACTAAGAATTTCCCTACAGTCCCTTCTTTTTCATTTCTGTAGTACCCTACAATGCCCTTTTGCCTGCAACCACCCTTCTCTCCTCTGCCCTCCTCTCAAGCTAATTTGAGTGTATTTTCTATTTCTACAACACCCTATGGTGTCCCCTGCCCTTTGCCAATGCCCCTTCCCCCAAGCTGGGTTAAGTGTCCAAAAAGTAGCTAAAACACAATATTTTCATAGCATACTCTGATGCCCCTTTCAAATCTCCCCAGGCTCGTTTAGGCATCTCTTGGATTTTCATAGCACACTATGATGTCCTCTTTCCTGTCCCACCCTCCAAGACAGGTCACATAAGCTTTTCTACATTTTAACGGCATCATATGCTCACTCCCTATTACAGTATTTAGCGCACTGCCAGTTAACATATTTGTCTCTCCCACATAATCTAGAACATTGTTTAGAACTGAGGGCTGTGTCTGAGGAGGGTTTCCAGAACCTAGATTGGTGCCTCACACATAGCTGGTGGTCAGTGAATGAACAAGGTGTCCTTGTCATAAGCTTTTATTTTTTCTATATTTTGCAGTATCTTAATAAAATCACGGTATTTGTCAGTTTTCTTTATGCAACAGTAGACACAAAGGTTTTCATAAGGGTCAGACATATAATAATCCTCTCATCATTCTCTCACATTTTACTGGTTAAATCAAACTTCTTAGAACAGCCTATTTTAATAATATAAACTATGTACCAGATCACAGAATATGATGGAAAGACTTCATTTTATAATTTTAGCAAAACTGTTATACTAAATCTTAATGACAGAAAAAAAGAATATATCTTTTCTTCAATCATATTTTAAAACATATTGTGACCATATTCAACACTGTTTTAAATTGAATAAAGTTTACAATATCTAAAGTAAACGTTCTATTTCTCAAACAATTAGCACTGATCACAATACCAAATACACTGCCCCCCCCATTATATTCAACTCAGGCCCCAGGTGATCTTGGGGTACCTTTGAAGCTCTTTACACTCCCCCCCAAGGGTATACAACAGGTTTATCTAAAGGGCAGAATAACCCCTAGCACCTGAATTGAGGATAGCCTCAACTTCTGCATCATCATCAGAATCCCAATCGTAATTACATGGCCAGTCCTTGGAGCATCGGTTACGCACCCTTGCCACGAAATGCATGACTTTCAGCTTGCTGGATTCCACATGTGCTCGCGGTCCCCAGAAGAACTCGTACTCCACGGGACTACTACGGGGCACTGGCTTATAAATCAGGTACCCTCTGCGCACAAACTCTTCTGTAACAACCTTCTTTGGATCTCCAAAGATGCTGTGCTGGCGGCCAGGCTGCATCCCCAACTTTCCCAGCACTTTCCAGACCAGGGCCTCCTTGGCGCTGTTGCCCATGATGAAGATAAGGGCTAATATCGACATCAGGAGACTTTTCTTGGTGCCTTGAAAATTGCTCCGGGCTACTGAGGGCTTTTGCGCTTGAGCAGTGCTAGAGGCTTCCACAGGGGTGGTGGAGGCCTCCTCCGGAGTGCTTGGGTCTTCCTCCGGGCCGCTCAGGTCGTCCCCAGGGGTGCTCGGGACCACAGAGGCGGCCACCGGGGTCTCGGAGGTTTCTGAGGCCTGAATCTTACGATTGTTACGGTTCTCTTCAGCTGCCCTTGCATTACGGCGGCGCCGACTCTTTCGTCCCCGTGGCATATCTCCTGCTACGGCGCAGATCCTACAGCAATCCTAGGTAAAGATGCCAGTAATCTCTGCAGAAAACAATTATCTCTACCTTAAGAAGGGGCCTCCGCTAAAGCCACCAAAGTCAGTTGAGTCTTTGTAAGAAGATAGCCGTTCTCAGCTACAAAGCTAACACCCACGCAAGCCAACTTGCGAGCAACCGCCCCCTGCACTCTCCCCAGCAGCAAAACGCAAGAATGCAGGGCTGAATTGACTCCTCCCCTCCTGCCACGCACTCTCCAGACTCCCAAAGGAAGTGGGCGTTTCCTCTAGGCAGACTTCCGCTGTCAAATAGGAGAACGGACACAGCAAGGCAGGGGTGGGACTAGGGCAGAAATGTTGACTGGGGACTGCAAGAGCAGCGGTATGCAAAGGAGAAATAAATAGTATGCGGTTCCTGAATTTATCAGTCCAGTAAAAGATAGGCTGACTGGTCTTGGGAAAGAAGGTGTCTCTACACCATTTACTCGATTCCCGGGCTGGGGGTGTTTGGATGAGGTGATGGGGGTGCGGGGAAGCAGCATATTCTTGGAAGGAATCAGCTAGTCCCAGTTCTCTTTTCCTGTCTTGGATTCATTGCATATTCTCTCACCCTGTCATCAGAAGGTGTTTATGTGTATGCAAATTAATTTGTGGGCCCTAATAGGACCTAGATAAGATGGCTGTGGTTAAAGTGATGAGAGAAGAGTGCTGAGAGAAGAGTGATGAGAGAAAATTGGACTGCAATAACGAAGAGTGTGCAAGGGGTGCAGAGCCTTTAAAATGTTATATATTCACGGGATTATTAAGCAGGCACCGAGGGTATCAGACTTGCATTTGCACAGCGTCACAGAAGAGCAGACTATTGTCTGGCAGATCACTTAGGAAGCAATTAGAATAAGAAGCAAGAGGGAATAAAAGTGAGCCTTAAGGTGGTTGTCATGGGGATGGAGAGGCAGAAAGGCATTTGAAGGGTGATCACTGACAGGCTTTAGACACTGTTTGGATGGAAGTGGGAAATGGGGAGTGGGTGGTAGAGTGCGGGTTGGCTCTGAGATTCTGGGCTCCAGTCTTCCTGAATAGGTGGTTTATTTTGCTTCTTTCTTTCATTTGGTAATCTGAAAGAAATTCATAGCATACTCTAAACTTTATCATCAACTCCAGGTCTTTGCTCACTGTTTCCTCTGTGTGAACTGCCTTTCCTCTTATCTCCAACTATCTAAACTCCAACTCTCCAACTGCTTGTTCACAGGCCTCATCCTCACTGAAATATATCTTGGTCTGCACCAAAGGGTACTGAACCCATTTTTGCTCCCACTTTTTGCTCTCTATAGCAAGCATCCCATATCTTTCTTATGTCATTCCAAAGATACTGTTTTACACAAGTCACTTGGCCTCTCTGAGCCTCCATTTCCTCAACTATAGCACGGAGTTAAAGTCTTATAGGGTTAAGAGAATAAAAGGAGATAACAAGCTAAAAGGGCTTATCACAGAGAAAGCACAGTCTTTGCCTCTCAAGATGTTTCAAGCATTGTGTGAGAGTGGTATTACACAGATGTATGCATGTGGAAGGAATACAAGATGAGGAAGATTTTACACATGTTTTGACCTGAACTTTTTAAAAGCAGGTGAATAATGTTACATCTTTCTGGCTGTAAGAGATTAAATGTTTGTTTGACAGGACCTGAGATTGTAATCCCACTGAGAGAAGGGGATTGTCTCTCCCCTTGATGTCTCCCAGGCCTTGGTAGAGTTTGTCAAATAGGATATGACTATACCTGGTGAATAAGATCTGGAGTGGGGAAGTGAGCATTTGGAAGGCAGAATAGCCAGCTGAATCTTATCCAACAAGCCCCAGTCCTCTGTACATGTGTAGAAAGAAGCTGCCTGGTATCGAGGAATGAGCCTTGAATTCAGGCCTGGGGAACTGAGTAGTACTGGCTTAGCCTCTGTCACTTACAAGCTCTTGATGTTGATGAGTTTACCTGACATCCCTGTCCTGTGATTTGTCCACTGAACAAACAGAAAAGACTGATCTCTCTAGCCTTGTCTGCCAGGCCGGTTGTGAGGCTCTCTGCAAATCCAACAGCACATACCAGCATCCCTGGGTTAGGGCAGGTTCCTCTGAGTTTGGTTGTTTTTTGTCTGTTGTTTACTTATTTTGTGTTTGATGTTTGTGAATCCATGTGATGATAGGATGGCAAAATCACCCATCTTATGCCAAATAGCTTCTCCATTCAAATGGGATTTTATGTGAATGTCGTCCAGCAAACTAATTTTCTTCCCAGAGGTCACCTTCTAAGCCAATTCTTCTTTATCCCAGAGCTTACCAAGACCTCCTGTTGGGGCAAGCCTCGCCACAAACCAATTTGGGGCAGTGTATGCTAGTTGCTGCATTGCCTTTGGCCTACCAACCAGCTGACTGAGGAGGGGATGCCATTTCCCTGTCACTGCTCTCATGTTAGTGTGGAGATCCACTCCACAATGAGAATAAGGCAGCTCTGCTTAGCACCCAGGTTGATTAGAGCCTATTCCTAAGCAGTGCACAAGCTGCAGATCTCAACAGATTCCATCAAAGGAGTATTCAGAAACAGTTAGATTGTGTTTAGATTGTGAGCTACTCTCAGTGTCCCCAAAAGATTAACAGAAATCACATTTATATAAGGCAGGACACAGAGGTTATTTGCCAACAAACACAGTGTTTTTAATAGCCAGAAGATCACCAGGCATGATATTAACAGGAGGAAACCATAAAAATCATGCCTTGGGACATTGTGGACCACAGATCTGTTCAGAGTAAGTAGCACATGGCAAAGGAAGAGCAGCTGAATTGTGAGGACCTGAGAAGTACAAAGTGAGGATGGAAACTAACATTGCTGTTGTAGGTAGGCTATGTGCCTAAACTACCTCCAAACTGTAATCTTTACTACAACAGCCTTTGATTACCAATAAGGCTAGAGGGAGATTAACTCTCGTTGCCCAAGGTCATAGCACTGCTGCTGAATGTCAGTATTGGTGCTCACATCTTCAGATTGCCAAGCCCTGCCTTCTGCCACGGCATGCCTCATGTGTGCTTCTTACTGGGTGCACACTGGGTGGTGCAAGGAGGCTTAACATGAAAGGGAGTGTTCTTGCTCCCTTGGGATAGGAACAGAAGGGAAAGAGATGAGAAAGGAGACAGACATGTGGAAGGGCAAGGCAAGGATCCTGACTCACTCTACTAGGTTTTCCATACTTGGCTCAGCCCCTTACAAACTGTGCCAAGTCTAAAACGTTATTTAAGCTTTCTAAGCCTCAGTTGCTCCATCTGTGGATGAGCATATCAGAGTGGTGTTACGAAGATTAAAGGGAAAGAGCTCATGAAAGATGGGGAAGGTTGAAAAACCCCGCCCCCCGGCTCCTAAAGATATCCACATCCTATCCCCAGAATCTGTGAATACGATACCTTCTACGGCAAAAGAATATTGTAGGTGTGATTAAGTTCAGGGTCTTTGGTGGGGAGATTACCCTGGAATCCTTAGAGGAGTGGGGCAGTAGAATTAGAATCAGTGAAAATGTATGGCTGGAAGCAGAGATCAAGAAGAGAAAATGCAACATTTCTGGCCTTGTAGATGGAGGAAGAGGATTTGAGCCAAGGAATGTATGGGACCTCTAGAAGCTACAGAAGACAAGGAAATAGATTCTTCCCTAGAGCCTCTGGGAGGAACGCAGACCTGTAGGAATAGTTTAGACTTGTGACCCCCCAGAAATGTAAAAGAGTAAATTTAGTTACCTTAAGCCACTAAATTTGTGGGCATTTGTCACATCAGCAAAAAGGAAACTAATACACAAGGCATATGTGTGCCTCACTCGTGGGCAGTGTCTAATGAATAAGAACTCTGATTGCCGTTGAGGCGAATTTATATTATTGCCATATTTTCAGTGAAAGTACTGGGAGGGACTGGAGTGGGACATGAGACTGGGCTGGATAGCTTGGCAGCAATTCTTGCAGGTGTTGATGCACCCTGTTCTTCCCTGGGGTTGTCTACTAATCCCCCTATTCCGGGCACTGTCCTGGCTAGATGCTCAAATTTCCTCAGGCATTGCTCTTCCCTGGGCAGACATTGCCATAGCCACCACCTGGTGGTAAGTGCTAGGGGTGGTTTAGGGAGGGAAATGCAGGGGTCAGTCCACACTACTCCCTCTGCTGTAACTAACCATGTTTCAGTTGTCTGTAGGCCCTGTTCTGACTCCAGCAAGCACCTCCCAAGGGCATAGAACACGCTTGGGCCAGTCTCTCTATTTGCAACAACCCTTGCACAGACTGTGGGCCACTGCTCCTTGAATAAGTGAGCCTGACCCCATCTGCTGTCCCTCATCCAGGGACTCCTCACTATTTCTATTCTGCTGATGATTCCTCTGAATTCTTTAAGAGTGCAGGTATGGACTTATTGTACAATTTCCAAGAATTAGGGTCTTAAAAGGAAGTCTATAGCATGTGCACTCCGTTGTTTGCTGAGTTTGATAATGACGTAATTTTATTGTGAATTGATCACAAACATAGGGGCAAAAATAAAGATTAACATTACAAACACCTGCATAACCAGTGCCCCACCGTGTCAAATTTAAAATTTAGGCCCTATCTTGGCTTAACCTTCAATTACAGATATGGTAAAGCCCTCTGTTTACCTCCTCCTGGGCCTACCCCACTCCCTCCTCCTTCAGTGGAGTCTGCTCCAAGGAATCCAGTAACTATAATACCCAAGAAGGGATGTACATAGTTGCTACCTATTTCTGTGTTCATCCACATTATACAGGATTTTTTAATGTTGATCCAAGTGGATAGATGTACGGTTGTTTACTTTCATGTTTGTGTACTATTTCTTTGGGTATTTGCAATTTTTCTTTTTTCCTGATGATCCAGACTTTTGCAGTTTCCTTTTTTCCAGGGAAAAAAAAATAATACCCTTATCCGTTTTTGTATACCTGTCCCCTGAGAACATGTGCATGGATCTCTAGGGACACCATCCAGGAGTGGACTTACTGCATGTGTCTGCATGGATGTGTTTAGAGAGACCACATGAATTTCTTCTGCTTTGTTTCATTTATAAAAATTATATCATTGTATATACAACTTCCACTTCATTCTTTTTCCTAATCAACAATAAAATTTGTTCAGCTCATACGTGTAATTCATTATAACAGCTGAATGATGTTCCATGCAGTGCTTTTAAGCATTATCTCTTCAGGCACCCATCTTTTGAGGACGCCATGTTTCCTAAGTATTTGCCCCTCTACAAACAATGCTGCAATAACAGCTCAATTGTTTGTTCAGTAGGACATTTTTTGGCTGTGCCCCTGACATGTGACATGTGTAAGTTCCCAGGCCAGTGAGCAAACCAATGCCACAGCTGCAACCTGAGCCATAGCAGTGACAATGTGATTCCTTAACCTGCTGAGCTACCAGGATTTTTAAAAATAAGCAGTATATCAAACTGAGTATAGGAGCAAAGATTATGTTAAGGATGTTTGATGAATGATTATATCTTCCTCCTGCTTCAGTAGAAATCAAGGTGATTTATGACAGTTTCCTGAATGTTATTTATTTATTTATTTTTCCGCTGTACATCATGGGGACCAAGTTACACATACATGTATACATACCTTTTCCTCCCATTGTTGTGTTGCGATGTAAGTATCTAGACATAGTTCTCAATGCTATGCAGCAGGATCTCATTGTAAATCCATTCCAAGAGCCATAGTTTGCATCAGTTAACCCCAAGCTCCCAATCCCTCCCACTCCCTCCCTCTCCCCCCAGGCAGCCACAAGTCTATTCTCTAAGTCTATGATTTTCTTTTCTGTGGAAATATTCATTTGTGCTGTATATTAGATTCCAGTTATAAGTGAGACACCACTTCACACCAGTACGAATGGCCATCATTAATAAGTCCACAAATAACAAGTGCTGGAGAGGTTGTGGAGAAAAGGGAACCCTCCTGCACTAGTGGTGGGAATGTAAGCTGGTACAGCCACTATGGAGAACAGTATGGAGGTACCTTAGAAATCTGTACATAGAACTATCATATGACCCAGAAATCCCACTCTTGGTCATATATCCAGACAAAAATTTCCTTAAAGAAGACACATGCACCCGCATGTTCATTGCAGCGGTATTCACAATGGCCAAGACATGGAAACAACCCAAATGTTCATCGACAGAGGATTGGATTCGTAAGATGTGGTATATATACACAATGGAATAGTACTCAGCCATAAAAAAGAACAACTGAATGCCATTTGCAGCAACATAGATGGAACTAGAGACTCTCATCCTGAGTGAAATAAGTCAGAAGGAGAAAGCTCCCTGAATCTTAAATTGGAAGCCCATGCTTGCCTGATTAAATAATTCTGTGATATATAAGGGTGTTTGGACATTATCCCCATGCCACCAAATGTAATCTCATATTATTTTTTATGGCTGAGTAATAGTCCACTATATATGTATAATACTGCTTTAGCCATTCATCTATTGGTGAGCACTTAGATTGTTTCCATGTACTGGCTATTGTGAATAATTCTGCAATTACTTCCTTGGAGGCTCCATCTTGAAATATAATCATATTAGAGGTTAGGATTTTAACATATTAATTTTGGGGAAGCATACTTTCAGCTCATAATACCCATACTCAGCCCCTTCAGATATTCTACCTCCCAGAAACAAACACACATAGAAACATATCAGTAAGAAAAGAGTTAACTGAAAGTCATCAGGAATTGGGAAAAACAGAGACTACACCAGGTTCTGAAGTGATCGGTGTCCCTCACCAACCACTAACCACTAACCACCAACACACTAACTTCCATACATTACATCCAGTGTTCCTTCCCAGAGATACCTCTGTTTACTCATTCCAATTTCCATCCAAGCCTGGTTTTTACTTCCTCTCAGAAGCAGAATGCTTTGTGGTCATAAAAGTGCACTATCATGTGCTAAAAAATGGGTTTTGACCTTCTCAAGATTTTTAAGAAACTACTTTTTTGTCATTAACTTTGAGCATCTATGCTTGAAAACAAATGGACTTCCCATGGTTTCACCAATGTACTCAGAGATAACTGTTATTAATGATTTTTGTTAGTTTTTTTTTCTCATTCGTTTTCTCTACATTTACAAAAATGTAAATTGTTTGTGCATCTACAAAGGCTGACTCTAGAGTCTCCATGTCACATGACAGATGTTCAACACAAGCACTTCTGATTAGCTGAGTGGACTGCTACTAAGTTGATGAGAATTCCACAGCCAAGATGTTAGATATCAAAAAAAACTGAAGCTGGTAACCCTAGTGAGAAAGAAGATTTGAAGAGCAGTCTGAGCTTAAAACCAAAATTTGAGTCTTAAGACTGTCCCTAGAGGAACTAAGGGCTGAGAGTTCCTTTCTCCCTTCCTCCCACAGGTTTTGTGACAATTTTGTATTTTTATATCTTTTTTTTTTCTTCTGCTAGGTAGTATGTACTAAGTGATCACAATAAACAATGTTTACAAATAAAAGAGAAAAACCAAGTCACTTAAAATTCTAAGGCCCATTTCAATCTTTTACAATTTTTTCAGGCAATATTCTCATCCTAAAATCCACTTATATAATCATTTTACAGACTACATAGAATTCTATTTCAAATTTTGACAGATATCCTGTTCTGTGAGAAAAACCTCATGCTCATTCCATATGTAAGTGAAATTTCTGTACAATTCTTATACTTTTTATTTTAACTGTGAATAATTGTCTGCATGCTGTCCTGCAGAAAGAGAAACCAGAGAAAACAGGCAAAGTGATGGCTCATGGAGAAAACTTGAGTATTGGGCACAATATCTAGATCCTTTACTTACTTCATCATCTTTCATATGTCTGTTTTTCTCCCTGCTTAATCTATAAAACTATGTAATACAACCCATTTCTCCTTAGCCATAAAGAAGGATTCCCAGTGTCTTATCTCCTGGTCATCTAGAAGGTGGCAATGGTGCATGGAATTTAAAGGCATGAGCTTTGAGGGAGACTATGTAGGATCAATTCTGATTTCTATCATACATGAGATTGTGAGCCTTAGCAAGATATTGAACCTTTCGGTGCCTTAGTGTCCTTAAACTCATTTAAGTATATACTTTTCTCATAGAGCTCTTGTTTTAAGGATTAAATGGGTTAAATGTAAAGCACTTGAAGTTTACCTTGTGATGCATGTACAATTAATAATAGCTGTCTCTGAGCTGTGGAGTGTGTGTTCCCCTAAAGGGTATTCAGTAATATCTAAAAATTCAGCACCATCATCAGAATTAGGCCTCCATATCTAAATTTCTCCGTTCAGCAACTTGTGATATTCTCATTGACATCCTATCTCCTCTCCTCCCATAGCATCTAGTCCAGTATAGAATAGTAGTAGCAATGAAATGGTTACAATTCATTGATTAACCACTATGTGCCAGGCATTTTGTTCATTTAGGAGTCATATTTACTGAATACCTATCACACACCAGGCACTGGTCTACTTATTGGGATTTTAAGGATGAGATCACAGTCTAATGAAAAAGCTGAATATGACAGTTACCGTCTTTGGTTAGGAGAAACTTGCATAGGGCATGTGGGCGCAAAGCAGGGAAAATCAATTTAGTGTAGTCAGGGAACATATCTCTAAGTAAAAAAGTGACATTTCTGAAACCAGAAAGTTCAGTAGGAGTTAGGCAGGGGAAGAGTGAAAGTGTTATACAAAAGAAACTGTATTTGAAGACATGGAAGCCAAAATGTACACAGGCACTTACAAGGATTTTGGTTATTGTAAATCATTCTTTCTAGGAGCCAAGTTTTATTGCCTTTATATGCATGAGCTGATGGTTTTGAGGCAAACATCAAGATTTTAGTCCATACTATTACTGTGTATATCTGCATCATAATTTATTCCATAACCCTACTGCTGAAAATGTAGAGTATTTGTCCACTTATAAAAACAATACTATTGTCATCATCCTGTCATATTTGTATAATGCCCATGTACTTAGAATATATTTCTAGTCATGCAATTACTAATTCAGATGGTTTTTCACATTTAAACTTTGATGCATCTATCTAGCTTGACTTCCTTGAATGGTAGTGTCATTTAATGGGCAGTGTGTGCAGAGTAACTGTTTCTCATTGTCTAATATCACCCCTGAATATTATCAAGTCTATTACTAATTATCAATTTGATAGGTGAGATACTATATCTCCTTGTTTTATTACAGTCTTTTGAGATGTAATCACATACAATAAACTACACAGCTAAAGTGTACAATTTGATAAGTTTTGACATATGTACATACCTGTGAAACCTCATTATAATCAAGATAATGATCATATCCTTCACCACCAAAAGTTTCCTCATGCCCCTTTGTAATCTCCTCGTATAGCCTTCCCACCCCTCCTTTATCTCCAGGTAAACAATGGATTATATCACATTTTCTTCGGTTTATATAAATGGTAATACATAATAGATACTCTTTCTTTCCTCCTTCCTTTCTTTTCTTCTCTTTTCTTTTCTTTTTTCTTTTCTTTCTTTTTCTTTCTCTCTCTCTCTCTCTCTTTCCTTCGCTCTCTCTTTCTGTTTTTATTTTTGAATAATATTTCGTTGTATGGACATAACAGAATACCACAATTCGTTTATCTGCTCACCTGTTAATAGACATTTGGGGTGGTTGCAGCTTTGGGTTCTTAGGTTCTTACAAATAAAGCTGATGTTAGAGTTCCCTTGTGGAGTGGTGGGTTAAGAATCTGAGATTGTCACTGCACCAGCTCAGGTTGCTGTTGTGACACAGGTTCAATCCCTGGCCCTGAAACTATCACATGCATAGATAGGTATGGTCAAAAAAAAAAAAAAAAAAAAAGATGCTGTAACCATTTGTCTGAAGTTGTTAAAAGAACATACGCTTTCATTTCTCTTGAGTAAATAACTGTGAGTGGAATGGCTAGATCATATGGCAGGTGCATGTTTAAATTTTAATCATATGGCTGATGCATATTTAACTCTTAAACAAATTGTCAAAATGTTTTCTAAAGCTGTTGTAAAATTTAACATTCCCACAGGCTGTATATGAAAATTCCATTTCCTCCAACTCCTTTCTAATACTTATCTTTTTTTTCTGCTATTTATGAGTGAAAAATGTATCTCATTGTTACTTCGATTTGCATTTCCTAATGGTGTTGAGCACACTTTCATGTGCTTATTTGCTGTCCATATATCTTTGAAGAAGTACATGTTCAAATGTTTGGCCCACTTTGGGCTATTGGATAGTTGATTTTATAAATTATTGAATTTGAGTGTTTTGTATATATTCTGGACACAAAGAAAGGCTTTATAAGATATATGAATTGCAAATATTTTATTGCACTCTGTGGTTTTTTTCATTCTCTTGATGTCTTTTAAAGATACATTTTAAATTTTGATGCACTCTGATTTACCACTTTTTTCTTTTTATGGATAATGCCTCTGATAGTGTATCCAAGACATTTTTATATAACCTAGGGTTAGAATGAGTTGAGAAGTAATCCTTCTTTAATTTTCTGGAAAAATTATAGAAATGACTTTTAATATTTGGTGGAATTAAATGGTGAAGTTACTTAAGAGTGTAGTTTTCTTGCAGGTCCCACTGTGGTGTAGTGGATTGAGGATCCAGTTTTGTCTCTGCAGTGGCTCAGGTCAGGTTGCTGCTGAGGTGCGGGGTCCATCCCCCATCCAGCATAGCAGATTAAGGATCCGACATTGCTGCAGCTGTGGTGTAGGTCACAGCTGCAGCTTGGATTCAATCCCTGGCCCCAAAAACTTCCAGCAAAAACTTTCCAGCAGGTGTGGCTGAAAAAAGAAAACTATAAAATGGTCTTAAACTATAAAGTCAATTTCTTCATTAGTATAGATTATATAGGTTATCTATTTCTTTTTGAGTTGTATTTAGTACTTAGTACCTTCCAAGGAATTTGTCCACTTACAAATTCAGTTGTAGAATTTATTGACATGAAGTTCATAATATTCTCTTATTCTTTAAATATCTCTAGAATATATAATAATTCCATCTCTCTCATTCCTAACCTTGATTATGTCTTATGTCTTGTTTTCCTGATCATATGAGAAGTTTATCAATTTTATTGACTTCTCAGAAAACTTTTTTTTTTTTTTTACTTTTTAGGTCTGCACTTGAAGCATATGGAAGTTCCCAGGCTAAGGATATAATTGGAGCTGCAGCTGCCAGCCTATGGCACAGCCACAGTAATGCCAGATCCCAGAAGCGTCTGGGACCTACTCCACTGCTCATGGCAATGCTGCATCCTTAACCCACTGAGCAGGGACAGGGATCAAACCCACATCCTCATGGATACTAGTAGGGTTTGTAACCCCCTGAGATAAAATGGGAACTTTTTTTTTGACTTTGTTGTTTTCTGTTTTCTATTTCATTGAGTTTTGCTGTGATCCTGATTACTTTCTTTCCTGTGCCTACTTTGGGTTTAGTTTTTCTTTTTCTAGTTTCATAAGGTAGAAACTGAGATCATTATATTAAGACTATTTCTTATTTCTAATAAATATGTTTACTGCTATCATTGCCCCCTGCTTATTGTTTTGGTGGCATTTCCAAGACTTTTTTCTTTTTTTAAAAAAAATTTTATACAGTAAAATAGATTTATTTCAGAGTAAAATTTTTAAATTTTAACATATTCATAGATTTATGTTGCCACCAACACATGGTTATGGAATAGCTATATCAACCCCCCAAACATTTTCTCATACTATCATGTCATGGTCACACCATCTACCCACCCTAATCTATGGCAGCCTCCAAACTCTTCTTCATCACCAAAGTTTTGTCTTTTGGTGAAAGTCATATATATGGAATTATACAGTATATAAATTTTCAGAGTCCGTTCTTTTATTTACTAATATACATTTAAAATTCATCCATGTTGTCGCACAGGTTGATAGCTGATTCATTATTTTTTGTTGTTGTTGAGTAATATTTCATGAATGGTTTTTTGTATGTTCTGGAAAAAAATGCTCATTGAAATGAAACTGCATGATGGAATTGAGCAGATCATATAAAGTTTTTCTAAGAATACTTGCAATTATTTTTATTTTAAAAGTGTGTTTCATAAATTATTAAATGTTGTTTATCGTAGGTAATACTTTTACTATGATGTCAAATCTATTGTGTATAAAATGATCCTATGTATGTGCCCTCCAACCTAGTGGAGAGTGAGGAGCCATATCTGTCCTATGCAGCTCAAAGATATGCATAAAAACAACATCATGGCAATGGTTACAATTAAGCAAATTTAATTTTCTGTGTAAAGGAGCTTAGTATTAGTATAACCATATCATCAATTTCCAAAGAAATACAAGGTATCAGAGTTACAATCTCTAAGTTTAACCCTTCCATTTTTAAATGGAAGAGGCTAAGGCCTGATTCAGATCTGCTCCATAAGCATTTATCAATACCAACACTGACTAATTATTAAATGCTGTGCAGGATATATTGTGAGTGTAGAAATGATGACGACAAGGTTCTTGCTATTAAGAATCTCACGTCTTACATGGACAGACTATCTCATTGATGACATTTATGACCTGGCCTGCGGGCCAGGCTCTTTAACTCATTATTTCCTAAAGACCCGAAAAGTGAGTGTCAAAATCCCTCTTCTATAGATGAAGACATAAATGAAGAGTTTAAGTAACTAAGCCTAGCAAGTAGCAGAGCTAGAGTTCTCACCCAGATCTGCCTGACAGTAAAAACAGCCTTCTTTCCAGTCTCTATTGGGAATACTGAACTTATGTAATAGTGAGCCATTGTGGCTCAGCAGAAACGAATCTGACTAGCTTCCACAAGGATGCAGGTATGACCCCTGGCCTCAATCAATGGGTTAAGGACCTGGTGTTGCCGTGAGTTCTGGTGTAGTTTGCAGACATGGCTTGGATCTGGCATTGCTGTGGTTGTGGCATAGGCCAACAGCTGTAATTCTGATTTGACGCCTAGCCTGAGAACTTCCATATACCATGGGTACGGCCCTAAAAAGCAAACAAAACAAAACCAAAAAATCTTATATGACAGATGTCCAGAAGTAGCTATTAATCATTATCGAACATGGCTTATGAAGCTTCCCTACCCCTCATATTATAGTTAATGGTCTCTCCTCCATGTTTTGAGGGCCTGAAAATCTGTGTCATCTATACTCAGTGCATAGCTTCAAAGTTGCCTCTCAGTAAAATGATCATGGCACATGTTCTTTGATTTTAAAATGATAGTAATTATCATGGTCCTAATTTTGTTCTTCATGATAATGTATGATAAATATGAGTAAAAATAGACTACCTCACTCTCTAAACTTCTTTTAACTCATAGGAATAAGTTAGAACAAGTAAAGCCAGTTGCTATAATAATCAATCTATGAATTTCAAAATCTTATTTTAATAGTTTATTTCTCATACAAAGACCCACGAGGATGTTCCTCTGCCAAGAGGATTTCCTGGATGTCTCTCCTTGAAGCTACAAACTCAGGTATTTGAGTTCCTGCCATCCTGTGACTCCATTACCTCAGAAATTTGACCTTGCTGGCGACTTATACTTGGGAGGTGGAGAGAGAAAATGGTTATGTGGAATGTTTCATGGCCAGACTAGAAACAGCATATATCACTTATGCTCACATTCTATTGGACAGAATGTAGATACAATGTCTCCCTTAAAACAAAGTATGCTTGAAAACGGTCTTTTGCTGTGTGACAAAGAAGCAGAGTAGTCAGTATTACCAGTCTCAACCTCAAAGAAATTTCTCTGTTTCCTATTCACCCTGGGCTTGGAGCCTTCTTTTTAAATATATATTAAAGTATGGTTGATTTACAATGTTTCTTCAATTTCTGTTGTACAGAAAAGTAACCCAATCACAAGAGCATATGAATGACTTCTTAGCACTCTCTTCTCCCTGATCTGGATTGTGGCCTCACATTGAGACTACACTGAGTATAGCACTGGATGATTCCCAGATACATAATAATGGTGACAAAATCAAAGACATGATGGCAATGATCAGTGAAATAACAATATACGCGAGCTCTCTCCTGTTTCCTTCTGTTGCTAGAGGGCCATAATTCTGACTCATTTCTACCACACAGAGGTTGGCAGACTACTCAGTTCACATGCATATTTAAGGGAAAACTTCCAAGACTTCAGTGATTTCTGTATCATTATCAGGGTATTTGTTTTATCCATATAACCCTGTGCTGCTTTATGCTTAACATTTTGTGTTTAAAATTTAAAAGGACTTGCTATAAATGAAAGTGAAAAAAATAAATACAATTAAATAAAACAAGTTAACGAACATTTAAAATTGATATTAAAAAATATAGGTAAAAATATATCTCCTCGATTTCTACCATACTATGCACTTGATACATATTATCTCAATTGATCTTCAGAACATATCTTCATATAAAATATATTTATCCTTGTATGTATACATATGACTAGTCAAGATTCCAACCTGTATTTATTTGATACTAATGTCTAAAATGTCTGTAGTATTACAAACTTCCAACTTAATTTTGCCCCAGCAATTTCCACTTGTTCCCTTTCCCTTTCTCTCTTTCAATCCTTCACATATTTGACTGTATCCCTTCACACTTTTGGCAGCTTTCATTCCAGAAAGCTCTCCTCAGGTCCTGTGACCACAGTCCCAGAATAACTAATGCTACTCTTTTTTTAAACTTGTAAATAGTATTTGATTTTCTGGTTCTTTGTATCAAAATAATTTGTTTTAATCATTTCAGAGAATAGAAAATTGTCAGTTCCCATTCTATTTTTTTTCCTTCTAAGGAGTGTGGATCCTGCAGAGGATCTTTTGTGGGAGAACCTGTTTGTCTGCTAGTACAAATGAAGAGCCAAAAGAGACTGACAATGTCATACTTGTAAAAGGGGGGGGATGGTGCTGGAGGCTAGAAGTTGGAGGGGCACCTGGAAGCAGTGCAGGGAATGGAAATCTATGCAAAGCAATATAGTAGAGTAGAGACAGCTATGGAACTTTATGGAAAAGACTAAAATGCTTATATGGAACCTTTTCTAAATAAACTCGTTTATAAGGTTTATAATAACTCAGACACTCTTCTAAGGTATTTATCTGTTTTAAGTCATTTAATCCTCATTACAATCTTATCAGATAGATTCTATTACTAGTCGGATACATCTGATATAGATGATAATTATGCTGTACAGTAGAAATTGACACAATACTGTAAATTAACTCTAATGAAAATAAAATAAAATTATAACTGAAAAAAGAGAAAATGGTCACACTTTAGTATATGACGTGTATTTGAGGAAAGAGAAAAAGGCATGAGTCTAGTAAGTCTTAAGTGCTGCCTAAAGAGAAATTTTGAAGAAAGAAGAAACCCATATCAAGGAATTTTATGGAGTCACCCCATCCACCTTGGGGTATGCTATATAAATACTCTTTCCTTTCTCATCTCCCCCATAAAGGCCTTAATGTAGACTGATTAAATGTTATGCTTCTGAAAGTATTTTCCAATGAAACAAATATGTTAGCATTATTTCATTTTAAAACATTTATTCACTAAATTCATCATAGGCATTGACTTTGGGGGAAAAGTAAAAACAGAATTTAGACAGACTTAGGTTTAAAACTTACTCTGCCACCTACTGCTAAAAGGAGAAAAAAGTAGAATGTGTTGGGAATCTATGAGTTCCTAGAGTGGAAGTTACGCAGCATTTTTCAAAAGACTAACTATGTATGCATCACTGAAGTGATACCCAAATGAAGAATTAAAGGAAATAAGGGATTTCAACATGAGGATCTGTGGGAAAGAGTATTTCAGGTAGAGTGAACAGTTTTCACAAAGGCCCAGATGTGGGAATGAGCCTAACACATTTGAGGAATAGCCAAGAGGCTAGTGTGCCTGGAGCAGAGGAAGGAAAAGAGCAGGAGATAAAATAAAAGAGGAAATGCAGTGGATGGAGCTCGTAGGCTATTTTAAGGACTTGGGCTTTTAAACTGAGTAAAATGGAAAGCTATCGCTGGGATAAAAGCAGGAGAGCAGTAAAAACTGACTCAGTTAACAGAATTAGTGACTGTTGTGTTAGTTGCAAAAACTAGGTTATAAGGGTAAGAGATAATGGTGGCTTGGATCAGAGTATAGCAGTAGTAGGTGGAAGAGAAGTTCAGAATCTAGAGTTATGCCTATATGAGTGAGTAAGCATGTGTTATCGATATTAAAGATATATTGTATTTTTTAGATAACACATAATAATTTGTGCAAAAATAAGATTAAAATATTACAGAAGTTTTCAAACACAAAAGTAGAGTGAATAAAATAACACACTGAGTAATCATTACTCAGATTGAACTGTTACCACCATATGGCCAGTTTCAATGTATCTATCCTCCACTCTCCATCGATAAATGTTGAAGTATGCTGGTTTATTTACATTATCTTATATTCTGTTTTAATGTGTTTGAAAATTTCTATAATGAAAATAAATAAGGGAAGTATTTCCATGTCAACCAAAAAATACCTACATTATCATTTTTTGTTTTATATTTATTTTTGCACTGTACAACCACAGGCATCCTTCGCATTTTTTAACCTAGTGACGAGATTACTTATTTTTTAAAAATGTAGATACATAAGTATATTTAGAGTAAAAATCATGGTGTAGTCTCTCATATGTGTACATATTATAATAGAAATACCCTAATGAGTCTATTATTGTGAGAAACCTGTCTCCTCTCCAGCCTCTCACACTCCCTCCCCTGTAATGTTAATTTCACTGCCCCCCAGAAACTCTTTCTTTGTCTTTAGGAAACATCATTCTCAGCCAATCACCTAGAATGGGAGAGAAACCATAGAAGTCCACTGCCAGGGATCTGGTTACTGCAGGGATATGATATCTTTTCTTTTCAGAGAATAGAGGTTTACTTTGTTGTGCTGCAAATAATCTAACCAACCTCTCTCATAGAGAAGGCTATTCTTTCAGGGTGTTTATCCTTCTCTTCTAGCTGACTCAACAAGTGTCAGTATTTCCAAAACATTCAGGATCACCTGCCCAAGTATTGCTGGGAGTTGTAGCTCCCTCAGCCTGTCCATAGTCTTAACTCCTTATGTCCCAGGGTAGGGGCAATTGAGAGATCCCTGCTTAGGGTTTAATGGAGAGAAGGAGGGAGAAAGAGGAAGGGAGACAGAGACAGAGAAACAACTGCAGAAAAAGAAGGATATCTAATCAGTACGGAGGTTGTGGATTACTATAATATAATAAATATTTTTGTAAAAATATCTGGACAGGTTGCTTATGATAATGTCCTGTAAAGGAAATATTCCCACTACTAAATGGGAAAAAGGTATCCCCACTTTTGAAATTGTATATTGAAATTACTCTTTCTGAAATGAGTGAGTGTTTATATGTGACAGGTCTGGCAGCATGTGATGTGTATATATAACTATGTTCTGTGTTTTCCTTCTTGTTTTGTGTACAGTGCTAAGGTATGTGAACAAAAAACTTTACCAGCGCCAGTATAATATTTAGAGAACTAGTGGTCACTTTGTTTCTAGGTTTGCTGATCCTGACCAATTTAAATAATTTATTTTTTTATCTATTGAATCATATAATTAATCACTAATTTGTTTCTATGTTCCAGATACAATTTCTCTTTGAGGAGTTAAGAAAGGATTATTCTCTAAAAAGAAAGCTCTATTTACACATTTTTTTTGCCATGGCCCAGTAAAGAAACATATACCTTAAATAATCAGTGTTGATCATATTTGCCCACTTTAAAGTTAAAGGATAGGATAGTCAAAATAAAAAAGCAAAAATTATAGGAATTTTTTTCTTTTAACATATTTTGTTCATATGTCTATATTTCTGAACCAAGTGGTCAAGATGTCCCCACAAAGAAAAGGTAGAGACTCCCTAAAAGTGGGAATGGCCAGAGGATCATTTAATTTGAAATTTGTATTCTTAGTTCTTCCTTTTAATAAAGGGAAACAAAATTATGTGTTTGTTTTTTCTAGAAAATTTGAGTATTTTCATATACTAATATGGTTGTTTTTTGAGAAGATCTTAAGGGCAGTGCTTCTAAAAGGGAGAAATCAAACGGAGACATCTCCAAGATGCAAACATGACATAATACAATTTTTGAATGGGTTCAAAGAAGTGGCTCTCTGATTGTTATTTATATATTAGTTAATATAAGATTTATATTTGAAAATGGCTCTTCTAGAGCCTCTTAGCATTACATAACCTGCCAAAAGTTACGTCTATTAATTCATCTAATCCTCAAAACATCTATAAGATAGATATTATTAGAGATATCAATTTATTTATTTATTTATTTAGGTTATAATTGATTTACAATGTCATATTAGTTTCAGGTTTACAGCAAAGAGAATCAGTTATACATATACATATAGCCATTCTTTTTTTTCCCATGTAGGTTATTATAGAACATTGAGTAGACCTTTCTGTGCTATACAGTAGGCCCTTGTCAGTTATCATTTTATATGCAGTAGTGTGTATGTGTTAATCCAGTCCTCCCAATTTATCCCTCCCCTCCCCCACTGGTTCCCTTTAGTAACCCTGTTTGATTTTGCAATCTTTGAATTTGTTTCTGTTTTATATCACTTTTATTAGAGTCCACATATAAGTGACACCATATTATGTTTGTCTGTCTGGCTTACTTCAGTTAATATGATAATATCTACATCCATCTACGTTGCTGAAAATGGCATGATTTTTTATGGCTGAATATATATACCCACACGCACACACCACATCTTCTTTTTCCATTCCTCTGTTGATGGACATTTAGGTTGTTTCCATGTCTTGGCTATTGTAAATAATGCATCTTTGAAGGTTGGGGTGCATGTATCTTTTTGAATTATGCTTTTCTCCAGATATATGCTCAAGAGTGGGATTGCGGGATCATATGGTATTGCGATATTTAGTTTTCTGAGGTACCTCCATACTCTTTTCCATAGTGGTTATACCAATTTACATTCTCACCAAGAGCCAGAGGGTTCCCTTTTCTCCACACCCTCTCCAGCATTTGTTATTTGCAGGCTTATTAATGATAGCCATTCCGACCAGTGTGAGGTGGTAGTTTTGATTTGCATTTCTCTAAATTAATGATGTTGAGCATTTTTTCATGTGCTTTTTAAAAGGCCATCTGTCTGTCTTCTTTGCTGAAATGTCTATTTAGATCTTCTGGCCATTTTTTGATTGGGCTTTTATTTTTACATATAAAGCTCCATGAGATGTTTGTATATTTTGGAGATTAATCCCTTGTTTGTTACTTCATTTGCAAAGATTTTCTCCAATTCTGTGCTTTGTCTGGGCAAACTAAGGAACAAGAAAACTGTATGTCATAAGAACTGAAGACAAACATGTAGTACAAAGTGCTTGTAATAAAATCTCAAGATATGACTCAGTGAAAAATATATGATACCTTACATAGAGCATTGATAATCATTTGATAATTTGAAGCCTTCAAAAATAAATTAATACTATCTAATGGAATTCAGGATAGTATCCAATATTTCCTAAATGATAAAGTAGTTTAGTCTGCCTCAGCTGTTTGTACAACAAATAATGTATGTACAATGTTATTTACACTGAATAACAAAATCTGGAATCTTGGTACATGCTAGGCAGAGGGCACCTAATGATCAGCCTCCAATAAGAAACTTCAGCACTGGAGCTCCTGTCGTGGCACAGCGGTTAACGAATCTGACTAGGAACCATGAGGTTGTGGGTTTGGTCCCTGCCCTTGCTCAGTGGGTTAACGATCCGGCGTTGCCGTGAGCTGTGGTGTAGGTTGCAGACGCGGCTCGGATCCCGCATTGCTGTGGCCAGTGGCTACAGCTCTGATTAGACCCCTAGCCTGGGAACCTCCATATGCCACGGGAGTGGCCCCCAAAAATAGCAAAAAGACAAAAAAAAAAAAAGAAAAGAAAAGAAACTTCAGCACTGAGTCTAAAATAGGGATCTCTGGCAGACAACACTTCATACATGTTGTCACAATTCATTGCTGATAGAATGAATTGTATAACTTCACTAGATGAAGACTTTGGGAGGCTTGTGCTGGTTTCCCCTTTTCTCTTCCTTGATTTTCCTTTGTATCCTCTGGCTGTAATAAACCTTAACTGTAAGTACTGTACACTAACACCTGTGAGCCTCCATATTTGAAGCCTCCTTTAAGGAGAAAGTTATTTCCTGAATCTCACAATTGAAGTTCAGGACTCACACATTTGAAAATCTTTGGTAGAAACTTCAATCTAGAGAAATCTTCTTTTATAACTATTGTCTAGTATGAGCAACAATTATAATCATGAAGGGTATAGTGAGCTAATGAGGCCTCTGTTTATCTGTTGATGTCTTAATTTCTCTTGATTTTTAAAATTGAGGTAATATTGGCATTATATAAGTTTCATGTGAAAAATACTATATTTTGACTTCTGTATACACTATAGCATGCTCACCACCAAAAATTTAGTTTGCATTCTTCACCATAAAGTTTATCTCCTTTACCCATTTTATCCTTCCCCACTTCCCCTCTGGTAACTACTACTCTGTTCTATGTATCTACATGTTTGGTTTGGTTTAGTTTGCTCTGTTCATTTGTTTTGTTTTGTTTGTTTATATTCCACATATTAGTGAAATTACATGGCATTTGTCTTTCTCCATCTGATTTATTTCATTTAGCATAATACCTTCAAGGTCCATTCATGTTGTTGCAAATAACAAAATTTTATCTTTTTTATGTTTGTGTAGTACTCCTGAATTTCTTAGGAAGAACTTTGCAAGATGTAAATACTGGTTTACAATTTTTTCGGTTTTGATTTTAGCCCTTTTTACATGTCATTCTACTGCTGGTCTCCACATTTTCTGACAAGAGATGTTATTAATGTTATTTAGAATCCCTTGTACAATGCAAATGCTTCTCTCTCTCACACACACTCTCTCTCGGCTGTACCCACAGCATACAGATATTCCAAGGCCATGGATAAAACCTGTGCCACAGCAGTGATTATGTCAAATCCTTTAACCACTAGGCCACAAGGAACTCCAATAAATGCTTCTTTCTTAATGTTTAAAGATTCTACCTTTGGCTTTTACTTTTGACAGGTTGATTATAGTGTGTCTCAAATGGATCTAGGGATTGAATCAGAGCTGTAGCTGCCACAGCCACAGCCACAGCCACACTGGACCTGAGCCATGTCTGCAACCTACACCACAGCTCACAGCAACGCCGGATTCTCAACCCACTGAGCAAGGCCAGGGATCGAACCTGCAACCTCATGGTTCCTAGTCGGATTCTCCAACCACTGAGCCATGATGGGAACTCCGGCTATTGTGTATATATATGAGTCTTCTTAATCCATTCATCTTTTGATGGACATTTAGGTTGTTTCCATGTCTTGGCTATTGCAAATAGTGCTGCAATGAACATGCGGGTGCATGTGTCTTTTTCAAGAAAAGTTTGCCTGGATATATGCCCAAGCCCCAAAGTGGGATTGCTGGATCATACGGTAGTTCTATATTTCATTTTCTGAGGTACTTCCATAGTGTTTTCCATAGTGGTTGTACCAATTTACATTCCCACCAACTGAGAAGGAGGGATCTCTTTTCTCTACACCCTGCCCAGCATTTGTTATTTGTTGACTTGCAAATGTTGGCCATTCTGACCAGTGTGAGGTGGTATCTCAGAGTAGGCTTGATTTGCATTTCTCTAATAATTAGTTATGTCGAACATTTTTTCATGTGCCTATTATTGGCTATCTGGATATCTTCATTGGAGAAATGTCTATTCATGTCTTTTGTCCATTTTTCAATTCGGTTGTTGGTTTTATTAGCTGTTGAGTTGTATAAGTTGTTTTTGTATTTTCAAGATTAAGCCCTGGTCAACTGCATAGTCTGAAACTATTTTCTCCCATTCCATAGATTGTCTTTTTTTTTTCTTCTGAGAACCACTTTATTGACCGCGTTTCTGGGAGTGGGACATATCGGGAGGGAAGCACAGAGGAAGCATACCCTGCGCCCCATCCAGGCGAGCTGTTCAGGGGCTGGGGGCATGATCCCCGGACCTTCAGGAAGGCCAGGTGTTGGCTGCAATAGCTGCCTCTGCTTTTGCTCCTGCTGGAGCCTGGCTCTTTTGGCCCTGGCCCTGGCCTGAGTGTCATTGTAGATGGCTGTGATGATCCGATCCTTTTCATCCATGCACCTGCTCCAGCTGAAGGCAACATAGTGCAGGCGCATGCCCGCCAGCATGATCAATAAGCAGTACCCCAGTGTTTGCTGGTTGTGTTTGTGCTGCTGCTGCCTTGACTCTGGTCCCTAAGGCCTGACACCAGGAAATTGGGCCCAGTATCGCGCTCTGGGGTCCTCCTAGGAGCTGTGCGCCTGATGAGCAGACCTGGGATAGGCTGCGGTTCCTGGAGATTTTGGGGAAGTCGCTGAATGAAGCTGGTGGTCATAGCTACGGTGACTCTCCTCACGGCTGAGCACTTTGTACGCTTCACTCAGCTCCACAAAGTGGCTGGGTTCCTGGGGTCCCGGTCAGGGTGCAGCTCTTTGGACTTGGAGAAGAAAGCTCATTTAACTTCTTCAGCACTGGAACCAGGATGCACTCCCAACAGTTCATAGTAGTTACTGGGCCCAGACCGCTGCCCAGTGGCTACAGCATAGGACCAGGTGGGAGGGTTGCGGGGCCACAGCCAGCACAGGTGCAGGGGCAGCATGGTGGCAGGCAGGCAGTTGGTGAAAGGAGGCCACAAAGAGGAGTGGGATGCGACCAGACTTCAACCAAAGATTGTCTTTTTAAAAATGGTTTCCTTTGCTGTGCAAAAGCTTGTCAGTTTGATTAAATCCCATTGGTTTACTTTTGTTTTTATTTCTGTTGCCTTGGGAGACTGACCTAAGAAACTATTTGTACAGTTGATGTCAGAGAATGTTTTGTTTATGTTCTCTTCTAGGAGTTTGATGGTGTCTTGTCTTACATTTAAGTCTTTAAGCCATGTTGAGTTTATTTTTGAGTGTGGTGTGAGGGTGTGTTCCAGTTTCATTGATTTATATGTGGCAGTCCAGTTTTGCCAGCAATACTTGCTGAAAAGACTGTCTTTTTCCAATTTTATATTCTTGCCTCCTTTGTTGAAGATTAATTGACTGTAGGTATCTGGGTTCTTTATTCTGTTCCATTGGTCTGTTTGTCTGTTTTGGTGCCAGTACCACACTGGCTTGATTACTGCAGTTTTGTAATATCACCTGAAGTGTGAGAGAGTTATGCCTCCTGCTTGGCTTTTTTAACCTCAAGATTGCTTTGGCCATTCTGGGTCTTTTGTGATTCCATATAAGTTTTTGGATTATTTGTTCTAGCTCTGTGAAAAATGTCATTTGTAATTTGATAGAGATTGCATTGAATCTGTAGATTGCTGAATCATATGGCCATTCTTACAATACTAATTCTTCCAAACTGGGAGCATGGAACATCTTTCCATTTCTTTGAATTATTTTTAATTTATTTGATTAATATTTTATAGTTCTCATCATATAAGTCTTTCAACTCTTTAGTCAGATTTATTCATATGTATTTAATTTTGGGGGGTGCAATTTTAAAGGGTATTGTATTTTTATATTCTTTTTCTATTTCATTGTTAATATACAGAAATGCAACCAATTTCTGAATGTTAATCTTGTATGCTGCTACTTTGCTGAATCTGTTGATCAGTTCACGTAGTTTTGTGTGGTGTCCTTAGGCTTTTCTGTATATAGTATCATATCATCTGCATAGAGTGACAATTTTACCTCTTCTCTTCCAATGGGATAGTTTTTATTTCTTTTATTTGTCTGATTGCTGTGACTAGGACTTCCAATACTACATTGAATAAAAGTGGTGAGAGTGGGCATCTTTGTCTTGTTCCAGATTTTAGCGGGAAGGCTTTCAGCTCTTCTCCATTGAGTATTATATTTGCTGTGGGTTTGTCGTAAATGGCTTTTATTATGTTAAGGTATGTTCCCTCTATACCCATTTTGGTAAGAGTTTTTATCATGAATGGCTGTTGGACTTTGTCAAATGTTTTTTCTGCATCTATTGAGATGATCATGAAGTTTTTGATTTTTCTTTTGTTAATGTGGTGTATGATATTTATTTATGTGCATATGTTGAACTATCTTTCTGAAGCCGGGATGAATCCCTTGGTCATGGTGTATGATCTTTTTTTATACATTATTGGATCCAATTGGCTAAACTTCTGTTGAGAATTTTTGCATCTATATTCATCAAAGATATTGGCCTAAAATTTTCTTTTTTGGTAGTATTTTGTCTGGTTTTGGTATTTGGCTAATGGTCGCTTCATAGAATTCTTTGGGAGTGTTCCTTCTTCAATCTTTTGGAAACTTTTAAGGAGGATGGGTATAAGTTCTTCTTTGTATGTTTGTTAGAATTCACCTGTGAAGCCATCTGGTTGTGGCCTTTTGTTTGTAGGGAGTATTTTTTATGACATATTCAATTTCATTTGTAGTGATTGGTCTGTTCAATTGAGCTATTTCTTCTTGATTAAGTTTTGGTGGGCTGTATGTCTCTAGAAAGTTGTCCATTACTTCTAGGTTGTCAAATTTGTTGGCATATAATAGTTCATAGTATTCTCTTATGATTATCTGTATTTCTGCAGTATCCATTGAGATTTCTACTTTTTCATTTCTTATTTTGTTTATTTGAGTACTTTCTCTCCTCTTCTTATTGAGTCTATGCAGAGGTTTGTTTACCCTTTCAAAGAACCAGATCTTGGTTTTATAGATTTTTTCTATTGTTTTATAAATCTCTATTATATTGATTTCCTTTCTGATCTTTATGATTTCCTTCCTTCTGCTGACTTTTGGGTTTTGTTTGTTCTTTTTCTAATTCATTTAGGTGGTAGGTAGGTTAAGTTGTTGATTTGAGATTTTTCTTCTTTTTGAGGAAGGCATGTAACACTATGAACTTCCCTCTAAGTACTGCTTTAGCAGCATCCCATAGATTTTGAATTGTTGTTTTCATTTTCATTTGTCTCGAGGTATTTCTTTATTTTCCATTTTGATTTCCTCATTGACCAATTGTTTTTTTAGTAGCATGTTTTTTAGTCTCCATGTAGTCACATTTTTCTCATTTCTTTTCCTGTGGTTGATTTCTAGTTTCATGATTGTGGTTATAAAAGATATTTGAAATAATTTCTATATTCTTAAACTTGTTGTTGTTAGTTTAGTGCCCCAGTATGTGGCCAATCCTTGAGACTGTTCCATGTGCACTTGAAAGGAATGTATATTGTGATTTTTTTGGATGTAATATCCTGAAAATATCAATTAAGTCTAACTTTTCTATTGTGTCCTTTAGGATCTCTGTTGCCTCATTGATTTTCTGTCTAGAGGATCTGTCCTTTGATGTGAGTGGGTGTTAAAGTCTCCTACTATTATTGTATTCCCATCAGTTTCTCCTTTTATATCTGTTAGTATTTGTTTTATGTATCTGGGTGTTCCTATATTAGGGGCATATTTTGACGACTATAATAGTCTCTTCTTGAATAGATGCTTTTATCATTAAATAGTGTCTTTCCTTGTCTTTATGGCCTTCATTTTAAAGTCTATTTTGTCTGATATGAGTATTCAACTCCTGCTTTCCTGTCTTGTCCATTGGCATGAAATATCTTTTCCCTTCCCTTCACTTTTAATTTATATATATCCTTTGCCCTAAAATTAGTCTCTTGTAGACAGCATATTGCAGGCTCTTGCTTTTTTAGCCAATCTGCCACTCTATGTCTTTTGATTGGAGCATTCAGTCCATTGATATTTAAGGTAATTATTGTTAAATATATATTTATTGCCATTTTCAACCTTGTTTTCCAGTGTTTCCATGTTTCTCCCTTGTTCTGTTCTATTTTTGATTGGATGATTTCCTTTTACTTTATGCTTATGTCCTTTTCTTTCGATTTTTTTTATGAATGCAATGTTTGGTTTTGACTTGTAGTTACCCTGATTTTCAAGTATGTTCAGCCCATTTCTATATCTGCTTGTTTTAGCCTGATAGTCATATAGGCTCAAACACATTCTGAAAAAAAGAGTAGATTTTCTTACTTTCCTTCCCTACATTTTATGATATTGAAGTCCTTTTTCAACATCTTCATGTCTGTCCTTTTGCTGTTCCTTGTGTTTATCATCACTTTTATAGTTTTTTTTTCTTTTTAGATCTGTATCCTCACTTATTTCAGTGATTGCTTTCCAATTGTGATTTCCTCCATTCTGTTTCTTCCTACTTCTCTTTTATTTAGAGACACCCTTTCAGTATTTCTTTTAGAATGGGTTTAGTATTGTTGTATTCTTCTGTTTTTTTTTTTAAGTTGGAGAAATTCTTTATTTCCCCTTCTGTTTTAAATGGTATTCTTGCTGAGTAGAGTATTCTAGGCTGGAATTTTTTCCCCTTTTAGAACTTTGAATATATTTTGCCACTCTCTTCTGGTCTGTGAAGAAGTTGCTCGATAGCTGGTCACTGAAGTTTTTCTTTCACTTAGCTTAGTGGTCAGCTAGTGTTTTGATAGAGATTTCCATAAACACCTTGAGAAAAAATGCTTTCCTGTTCTTTGCTTATTGGCTCTGTGTTGTAGTACTCCTTTAACCAAACCATTTATAACTCTATCTTACTCTTAACTTCCTGCTTGTATAGAGCCTAGAGGTCATCCAGAGATGAAAGCTTAGGTCCTCTCAGGGTTTTTCTGAACACATGTTAGTCCTGGGCATGTACATGGACTTATAGACTTCCTGATATATGTGTGAGCTTTTCTAAGAATTTATATCCTTCTTTTCTAGCCCCCTTTTTTCCACCAGGCTTTTCATTCTGTCTAATGCTTGCCTCTTACGTTATTATTTGACCCAGATAGCTGCCGATAGTATAGCTACAATTAAATATTTTCAACAATGCTGCCTTGGAGAGATCAGTGAAAAAATCAAATATCAGTCATTTGAGAAGAAAAGAAAGAGAATTTATTTGAACCATACTGAGAATTATAACCTGGAAAACAGATTCTCAGAAGTTCTGAGAACTGCTCCATTAATCAGGAGTTACAGATGTAGTTTTATACATTTTTGAGCAAAGAGATTATGCATCATATTGATAGGTTAGCATTGCAGTACACAGTTCAACAATTTTTTTTCAATTGTGCATATATAGATAAGACTTTGGTCAATGTGACCCCTTGTATGAGATGAAAAATATTAATCAAAAATATATTAATCATGTGGGGAGTTCCCTTTGTGGCTCAGCAGTTTAGGAACCTGACTAGTATCCATGAGGACACCAGTTCAATCCCTGGGTCAGTGGGTTAAGGGTCCCGCATTGCTGTGGCTGTGGTATAGGCTGGCAGCTGCAGATCCAATTTGACCCCTAACCCAGGAACTTCCATATGCCTCAGATGTAGTCATAAAAAGAAATATATGGAGAGAGAGATTACAAGATTACAATTACAGTCCTGGCATCTGAAGAAGGGCCAGCTTTTTCAAAGAGTTTGATTTCATCCTACTGCTTTTAGGAGGTCTGGTTAAGGTATAATGTAGATGCACATTTCACATTGGGAAAGGTCTACCACAAAGGAGGCATGTCATTTGTGGGTTTTTTTTTTTTATGTCTGTCTTAGTTTGATTGTCCTGCCATAGAAAATTTATAATTTTCCTCATCAGAGGCCACTTCAGCCATAAGAACATTCTTGAGAAATTTCTCAGGGATCCACCAGATAGGTCAAAACACATAAGCACAATTCTTTGAGAATAAAGTCCATATTGCCCCCTCTGACCTCCATGAGCTTCACCAGGAGCACAGGCCACCGTTCCCAAAGTTGCCACTATGCTAGGAGATACAGGATAATAGGTAGGTAAGTTAAAGTGCTACATGCTCCCTACTGAAATTTAATCACTCCTCTGGTTGTTATAAATTTTAAAATTAGATTCCAAAGTTCTGAAAACATTTAAAATTAGATTTCAAAGTTCTGAGAGGTTTTTTTTTTTCAGATTAATCTTTGCTTTAGTGTAGGGACAATGTTTTAGCATTCCCTACTTCAACTTTTTGCAGTAAATTCAAGCAGTAATATTTTTAAATTACATATTTTGTCTATCTCATCGAGCTTTTAGTAAAGAAACCTTTTATCAAAACCTAATGTGATTTTCCATACCATATATTTTTGCTATCAGAATTGAAGATTTTGTGCTGGATATTTGTGGATTTATTAATGAACATCTCCTCAGAAAAGAAAATCATGGACTTGGAGAAGAGACTTGTGGTTGCCTGATGGGAGGGGGAGGGAGTGGGAGGGATCGGGAGCTTGGGCTTATCAGACACAACTTAGAATAGATTTACAAGGAGATCCTGCTGAATAGCATTGAGAACTTTGTCTAGATACTCATGTTGCAACAGAAGAAAGGGTGGGGGAAAAATGTAATTGTAATGTATACATGTAAGGATAACCTGACCCCCTTTGCTGTACAGTGGGAAAATAAAAAAAATAAAAAATAAAAAAAAAGAATTGAAGATTTTATGCCATATTCTACTTGGTCTATAATTATCTATAAATGGTGAAAGCTTTAGAGGTGAAGATTAAAGTATAGTCTACACTGATAACCTTTGAGTTGTGGTAAGGATACTAGAGTGGGCGTGGGATCTTTACTGTCCTGTATGACTGCCTTTCTCAAGCAGAAACCCCTCAGCCCAATAAACTGAGGTGTTGTCTTTAGTTGAAACTTTTCCCATTTACAGACTGACTTCCTGAACGTATCTTTTCAGAGGTCCTATGTATATGAAGAAATACTGGGGTTACTCATGAAATCTCTTTCAGTATGTATCCTCATCCTAGTCCACTGCTAAGTAAGCCCATATTTAAGTCATACCTTCACTCTGACATGCACCGGTCCAAAGAGTAGCTATGTGCTGCATAACAGGATCAAGAGGCCAGAGAAGGCAAAAGGCTGTACTTAACAAGCCTCATGAATAATGAGAGTCTTTCGGGGCAGGGAAAAGGTAAGAATTTTCTCTCTCACACTAGGATTACCAGATACTTTTTAAACTGAAGCTTGGGCTTGTGCATGTATTCAGGTCAACAAAACGGCACATTTAATTTTGATTGAGCTTAACTGTAATAATTGCATTGAGTAAGGAAGCAGTAGTGTATGTTTGTGTGTGGATTTCAAAAGTAGAGCAAGCCTGGATAAGACAGTTCAGGTGAGGGCTTGCACCATATTATACACAATCCAGGTTTGTGGAACTGACCTGTAGGCCATGGTACAGAGGGGCTCACCAGAATTTCAGTAGGGTGGTGAGCGTTTTGGTATATGTGCTATGGCCAGCAGATGGACAACATGATCAGTGTTTCTATGACCCCCTCTCAGAGCAGGACCTGCCCTGTTACATAAACAGTACAGGGGTCCTATGCTTGACCTGAAGGCCTTGTGGGAGAGACCTTTGTAACACAGGGCTTAGTTCCATGGGAATTAACTGTAGAGTTGGTCCTTTGTTTTAGTAGTGCTATCATGTAAATGTAGGGCATGCTAATGAGAACCTCTATACAGAGCTTATTCAAAGTATGTGAATTGTGATGTATGCTGGTTAGGCTTCAATACCATAAGAAGCTGTGTGGATCAGCTATAAGGACCCTAGTCTGGATATGGTACATTAGAAATGTGATAGGAACTTGAGAAGACTTTTTCCAGGCAAGGGATGAAATCTAGTTGGCCTGTTTGCCAGCGGCTTCATTCTTACCTTCAGAAATCCCTCATCCAAGGATGCAGCCACATTTTGTGGAACACCTCATTACTTATTGTATTAATTCCTGACTACACACTTTCACACCCAAGGTTCTCCCTTGCATTCAACATGGGCTGATTCTGAAGTGTCCTTCTTTAGGTAATTCCACAGCAAACTTTGTATCTATTGCTCAGGAATCCCTGCAGAGTAGTTATATGGAGGATGGATGTAGAAAATATATTACAAGGAGAGCCTTCCCACTGAGCCAGGGCAACTTGTCTCCCATTGTGAAATATGCTTATGATCACTCATAATTTCCATCATTCCCTTTCATAATACACCCATACCTCAGCAAAAATATTTTCCATCTTTGTCCAATTTATTCCCCACCCTTAATCCCCTTCTCTTTCTTGATTTCTTCCTTTGGTCTTTCGTTATTGGAACTAGGTGCTGAAGTACAAGATGTACATATGACCTCTTATGACTAAAGGAAAAGGAAAATCACCACTTCTGACAAGATTTCTGCAGCAAGGAATAACAATGTGTTTGGGGAAGATTTTGACCTTTCATTTCATCACAGCTGGAGCATTTTGTTTTGCTACAAGCAAGGTCAGTAGCTGAATCTTGACAGTATTTTAGTGGTTCAAAGGTATCTAAAGAGTGATTGCCAGTATCCTAGTGTGTGATGCTTCTCTGTCTTGGTGTGATGAACAGTTATGTGGACTTCAGTATGAGCAGGGTTTATTAAAGGTGTATGTAAGTGGCACTGAGGGTCCTGCTATGGGAAAAGCATACTTTATTTATGAAAGGGATGAGGATTTCCTTAGTTTTAGTTGTTTCTGCCTTCTGTCCTATATCTTGCTGAGAAAAAAAAAAGATTTTTACAAATTGGTTGAAAAAGATAGCATATATCTTTACAACTTACGTACTGTTTGTTGAGTTTACATTTATGTTAAGCATTTTGCAAATCATTTTTAATACTTTTATTTTATTTTAATTTATTTACATCTAGTAATTTTATTTACCATATTTAGCCTATTTTTGATTTTTTTTTGTGTTTTTTATATTTAAGAGGGCTTTACTTAAAATAATTTTCTTTTTTTAAAATAATTTTCATTCAATGACACAAAAGTTTTGCTCTTAGGACTAAAGTTCTACACACTGATCTGGTCTGGGTCTGGTTCCTTGTATAAGGGCCAAGGATAAGGACTCTGACCTGACAGAATTGGACTGCCTGATTAATCTGAGAATATGAGATATTTTATAAAAACATGTTCTTTCAGTTATATATGAGTGATTTTATTAGACTACATATAAACCACATGGGCAATCTCCCAAGTGTCAGAGGGTTCATTCCCACAGAATTTCAATGCAGAAACTCCCTTAGACAAACTTCTCAAGTCTTGCCTATTCTACCTAGTACTTACATATGAGCCACAACTTAAGTAGCTGCATCTTGGTATTGTTGAGGAAAGCCAAATGGCATTGAAGAGGTGAGGTTTGGTCTTAGTTTGATATTTTGTGATGGTCAAAAATAAGGGTCCCAATCTAGATGAAGATGACTTGAAGTGTGTGTGGTAATAATGAGGGTCTTGCTATAGCAAAGACCTTCTTCATGTATTGTATTAAGGGACCGCCTTGTTTTCAGTTGTTTCTGCCTGTTTGTCTTTAGAAAAGAGGTGGTAATCCTATCTTCCTCAAACTGAGAAGAACATGGATGAAGATGTTAAATTGACTATGGTCAAAGTAGACAATTTCATGAAAATAACAAGAAGATAATATACAATTACTTTTGTTTTGAAATTTGAAGTGCATAATAGTTTTACATTCTGTGTTATTTCCCCCAGATCTTTTCATTAAGTATTTTTTCCAAAAATTTTCAAGCATACAAATTATTTACCATACTTTTACTTCTGAGAAGATGCTATAGACATACATTTCTCTATTCCTGATAAGTACAACTAAAGCCCTAGATATCATGTACAAAACAAAAATAAGAAGACTCGGAAAGGTGAAGAAAAGAAAGACCAATTATGGACCTCAAGTCCCGAGAAACAATGTGGTAATGAGTTCCATGGGTTTTTCTTTTTGCATACTATATCCCAGACTGGGTACTAGAAAAGGTGGCAACATAAAAACTCCAAACTCTGCCCACAAAGGGTCCCCAAAAAAGCCTGATCACTCTAGCCAAGGATCTGGAAAGGGGAATGCCAACATAACATAAATTTTTGAAAAATAATTGCTCTTCAGATAAACATCACAGAAAAAGTTCTGGACCCATGCCCATCCCCACTAATGATGACAGAGTGTGGCTAGACTTCCACCCCAAGCAGGAAATAATAGGAGTTCAAACTCCCTCCCCACAACCATGTGGTGTCAGACAAGTTGGAGTAGGAATATAGGACTTTAATCTTCACAGGGTAAGAACAATTCTCATCCACCCCCATGGTGTCAGTGGAGACCAAATGGGGAACTGGAACTTCTACCTCCATTCAGCCTCTCACCTACCCCACTTCCATGATATCCAGGAGATTAGTGGAGAACTGGGATTGTCACAACCATCAAGTAGTAATGAGGTCACTACCCTTTGGTGGTGTAGTGAAGGCCATTGGTTAAGTAGTAATGAGGCACTTTTACCCTTCCCAGCCAGTGAGATATAAATTGAGGTTTAGTGGAAACTGGACCCCCTCAGCAGTAACGAGAAAGCCCTTCACCAGGTGTCAGTGGAGACCAAGTAGGAAACTTGGATTTCCACCCAGAGATGACAGTAACAAGGTGGCACCTCATCACTCCCTGCTGGATCAGTGTAAAAGAAAGCCAGCTAAAACAAAAGTGTTTAAATAAGGTCCAGGATCTCATAAAGCCCCAAATGACCAAGTTTCAATCAAAACCCCCTTTTAAATTTAGAACCATAATGATCTCAACCTAAAGCAAAAAAAAAAAAAAGATATTAACATCAACAGGGCGGAAGTGTTGGAATTATCTTGTAAAGATTTTAAAGCAGCCATCATAAAAAATCATCAATGAGCAATTATGAACACACTCAAAACAAAACGAAAAAAATACGTCTACCAATAAAATAGAATGTTCCATCAAAGAAATAGCTACTTTAAAGAAGAGCTGAAAAGTACAATAACCCAAATTAAAAACTCAATGGGTGAGTTAAACAGTGGGATGGAAGGACAGAATAGCTGAAATTGAAGATAAAATTATAGAAATTACCCATTCTGAACAAAGATAAACTAGACTGGAAAAAATGGTAAAAAATAAATCTCAAAGATCTGTAGGACTCTAATAGAAAATGTTACATTTATGTTATTGGAAAATAGTTCTCATAGGAAAATAGAATATGGGTAGTGCTTCAAACATAATGCCTGAAATTTCCCAAATTTGATAAAGAACATAGACCTACATATATAAGAAGCAGAGATAATGCAATATGTGATAAACCCAAAGAAATCTACACCAAGACACATCATAATCAAATATCTGAAGACTAGACAAAGAAAAACATTTTTAAAATAGTGAGAAAGAAGAATACCTTACCTATAAGGGAAAACCAGTTTAATGACTGGATTGTCCATCAGAAACTCTGGAAAACAGAAGGAAGTGGCATACCATTTTTCAAGTGCTGAGAGAAAGGAAATTCAAAGCCAGAATCCTGTGTTCTAAAGAACAATTTTTAGGAATGAAAGGAAATGGAGACATTCTCAGATAAAGGAAAACTAAGAAAATTGTTCACCAGCAAACCTATTCTAAATTGTAAAAAAGATAATGAAACAAAGAAAAAAGGGACATAGTAAGCAAAAATATGGGTAAGACAAGACTTTCCTTCTCTTCTTGAGTTTTCTAAATTATGTTTGATAGTTGAAGTAAAAATAATAATGTTGTCTGATGTGGTTCTACATATATGTAGAGGAAACATTTAATTTATAAAAAGGAGAGGGTAAAGGGATGTAAATGATGGTAAGATTTCTACGCTGAATTTGAACTGGTAAAATGATACCAATAGACGTTTTAACTTATGTATATATAATGTAGCATACCTAAAAAAATTATAAAAACATATTTACTTAAAAATAGTGAATGAATCAAAATGGACCTCTAAAAATATATAAGAAACCCACAGAAGTGCAGGAAAAGAAAACAATGACAACATCTTAAAAAAATTAAAAGCCATAGTCTATCAATAACAATGACAACACCTTGCAAAACTGTAGTATAAAATCACCCCCAAGAAAAGTGTTAGCAAACAATTAAACAATATGTTAAAATGATCATCATACATCATGATAAAGTGGGATTTATTCCAGGGATGAAAGGGTCGCTCAACATCCACAAGTTTATCAATGCAATACACCACATTAACAAAAGGATGTATAGAAAACAATAAAACCATGAAAACATATGCTTAATAGCATATCAATTAGGGAAATGCAAATTAAAATTTCAATGAGATATTACATAACTTTTGGAACAGCTAAGATAAAAATATTAATATACCTCATACTGTTGAGAATGCAAACTAGTCACCGAAACATTGCTGGAGGGAGTACAATATAGTAGAGTTATGGCAGAAAACAATTTGGAAGTTCCTTATTTAACTAAATATGCAATTACCATATGACCCAGCTGTTATATTCTTGGGACTTTATCTCAGAGAAATGAACATTTATGTTCATTGTATTACAAAATATATATATGTATGTTTATAGCAGCTTTATTCATAATAGCCCCAAACTGTATAAAACCTATATTTCTTTCAGTGTGTTAATGATTAAACAAACCATAGTCATTCAAGCCGTGGACTACTACTACTCGGCAATAAAGTGGAATGAACTACTGATACACAAAACAACTTGGATAGATCTCCAGGGAATCATTTTGCATGAGAAATAAGTCAAAAAATTATATGCTATAAGGTTTCATTTATGTAACATTTTTGAAAAGACAAAGCTATAGAAGTGGAAAACTGATTTGTGGTTGCCAGATTTAAGAGCAGGGCAGAGCAGGAGGGAGGCCACTGTATATATAAAAAGACAACACAAGGGAACCTTGTGGTGAAGGCACTGTTTTTGTTTTTATCCCGACCAAGGCAGTCTTTGTATAATTAAATAGAAATGCGGACAAGTACAGATAAAACTGGGGAAATTCGAATAAGATTGGTGGATTGTATCAATGTCAACATTGCTTGTGGTATTATATTATATGATTTTTTCTGTCTTTAAATTTTTTATTGAGCTACAACTGACCTATAATATTGTATTAGTTTTAGAGGTACAACAAAATGACTTCATACATGTATATATAGAAAATAATCCCAGCAATGAGTTTAGTTAATATTTATCACCACACATAGTTAGAATTTTTTTTCTTGTGGTGAAAAATTTTAAGATCTATGTTCTTGGCAACTTTCAAATACACAATACACAATACAGTATTTTTAATATAGTCACCATGTTATACATTACATCCACAGGATTTATTTATCTCATTACTAGAAGTATGTACCTTTGATCACCTACACTCATTTTGCCCACTTCTCTATTTGCCTTCTCTGACAACCACCAATCTGTTCTTGGTATCTATCAGTTGGTTTTCATTGAGGTTCTCTATTTATAACTAAGGTCATACAGTATTTTTCTTTCTGTCTGACCAATTTCACTTAGTATAATACTCTTGAGGTCCATCCATGTTGTTGCAAAAGTGAGGAGTTCCTTTTTTATGTCTGAATAATATTCCATTTAATATTTATATATTTATCATATTATTTATTAACTCATCTATTGAGAAGAACATTGTTGTTTACATCTTTTGGTCATTGTAAATAATGCTACAATGAACAAGATAGTGATTTCATTTCCCAGAGGTAGAATTGCTAGATTATATGTTAGTACTATTTCTAATTTTTTGAGAAAATGCCATACTGTTTTCTGTAGTGGCTGTACCAAATGACATTTCTATCAACAGTGCACAAGAGCTCCATTTTCTCCATGTCTTCACCAACATGTTTCTTTGTCTTTTTGATGATAGCCATTCTAACAGATGAGAGGTAATATCTTATTATAGTTTTGATTTGCATTCTCCTGATGATTAGTGATGTTGGGCACCTTTTCATGTACCTCTTGACTATGTGAATGTCCTTTTTGAAAAATGTCTATTCAGATCCTCTGTTCACTTTTTAATTGGATTGTTTGTTTTATGCTAATTAGTTGTATGAGTTATTTATATATTTTGAATATTAACCTCTTATCAAACATATAATCTTCAAATATTTTCTCCAATTCCATAGATTTCCATTTTATTTTGTTGATGATTTCCTTTGCTGTACAGAGGCTTTTTAGTTTGATATAGTCCCATTTGATTATTTTTGCTTTTGTTGCCTTTGCTTTTGGTGTAAAATGCAAAAAAATCATTGCCAAAGGAGCTAACTCATTACATTTTCTTCTAGGAGTTTTATAGTTTTAGGTATTTTATTCAGTTTTTATTCTATTTTTGGTAGATTTTACATATGGTATTATCTTATGGTTGTCCAGTTTCATTCTTTTCATCTGGCTGTCCAGTATTTTCAACATTATTTATTGAAGAGACTATACTTTCACCATTGTATTTCTTAGTTCCTTTGTCATAAATTAACTGATCATATATCTGTGGGTTTATTTCTGGGCTCTTAGTTCTGTTTCACTGATCTACATGTCTTTTTTTCCCAATACCACACTGTTTTGATTATTATGGTTTTGGCAAATAGTGCTAGAATTGAAGTGCTATGCCTCCAGCTTTGTTATTTCTTAAGATTACTTTGACTATTAAGTTCTTTTTTTATTCTGTACAAATTTTAGGATTACTTGTTGTACTTCTGTGAAATATGCTCCTGGCATTTGACAATCATTATAATGAATCTCTAGATTGCTTTGAGTAGTATGGATATTAACTACATTAATTCTACGACTCTCTTAGCAGCATCTCATTGCTAATCCATTCCAAAGGCAATAGTCTGCACCTATTAACCCCAAATTCCCAGTCCATCCCTCTCCCTCCCCTTCCCCCTTGGCAACCAAAGTCTATTCTCCAAGTCCATGATTTTCTTTTCTGTGGAAAGTTTCATTTGTGCAATATTAAATTTATATCAATGTCAGTTTTTAGTGTATAGGTATCTCCCTTCCCTGGTTAAATTTATTCCTACATGTTTTTAAAGGTATGCTATATTTTTATTAATAAAATATGTGTAATGTATTTTATTACATATATTACATGAGCATTTAAATTTATTTCATTTATTACATATATTACTTATTCCTGCATAATTTTATTTTGTTTGATGTGATTTCAAAAAGTCTCATTTTCTTTTTTAAAAAAATTACTATAGTTTATTTACAATGTTCTGTCAATTTCTGCTGTACAGCAAAGTGACTGATATATATACATATATTTATATATATATATAATATATATATATATATTTTCTTTTTCTCACATTATCCTCCATCAAGTTCCATCACAAATGATTGGATATAGTTCCCTGTGCTATAGAGTAGGATCTCATTGCTTATCCACTACAAATGCAATAGTTTGCATCTACTAATCCCAAACACCCAGTCCATGTCACTGCCTCCTCCTCCTCCTCCTTGGCAACCACAAATCTGTTATCCATGTCCATGAGTTTGTTCCTTCTGTGTAGATAAATTTTTTGTGCCATATATTAGATTCCAGATATAAGTGATATCATATGGTATTTGTCTTTCTCTTTCTAACTTATTTCACTCAGGATGAGATTCTCTAGTTCCATCCATGTTGCTGCCAATGGCATTATTTTGTTCCTTTTTATGGCTGAGTAATTTTCCATTGTGTATATGTACCACATCTACTTAATCAATTCATCTGTTAATGGACAATTTAGATTGTTTGCATGTCTTGGCTATTGTGAAAAGTGCTGCAATGAACATACAGGTGCATGTGTCTTTTTCAATGAAAGTTTTGTCTGGATATATATGCCCAGGAGTGGGATTGCTGGGTCATATGGTAGTTCTATGTATAGATTTCTAAGGTACCTCCATACTGTTTTCCATAGTGGTTGTACCAATTTACATTCCCACCAACAGTGAAAGGGGGATCCCCTTTCTCTGCACCCTCTCCAGAATTTGTTTTTTGTAGATTTATTAATAATAGCCATTCTGGCAGGTATGAGGTATACCTCATTGTAGTTTTGATTTGCATTTTTCTAATAATTAGTGATGTAGATTATTTTTTCATGTGCTTGTTGGCCATCAGTATGTCTTCTTTGGAGAAATATCTATTCAGGTCTTCTGCCCATATTACAATTGGGTTGTTGGGTTTTTTTGCTGTTGATTTTTATGAGTTGTTTGCATATTTTGGAGATTAAGCCCTTGTTGGTTGCGTCATTTGGAACTATCTTCTCTTATTCTGCAGGTTTTTTTTTTTTTCATTTTTGTTTCAGTGATTTCCTTTCTTGTTCAAGGGCTTGTTTTCTTAATTCCTCTTTCAGATAGTTTTTATATTAGTGTATAGAAATGTAACATATTTTGTATACTGATTTTCTATCCTGCAACTTTACTGAATTTGTGTATTAGTTCTAACAGGTTGTGTGTGTGTTCGTGCATGTGTGTGTGTGTGGAGTCTTCAGGGTTTTCTATATATATCATGTAATGTGCAAATACAGTTTTACATCTTCATTTCCTATTTGGCTGACCTTTTTTCTTCTTTCTTATTTTCTTTCCTTGATTGCACTGGCTAGAACTTTGAGTAGTATTTTGAATAAACGTTATGAGAATGGGCATCCTTATCTTGTCCTTCATGTTGGGGGAAAAGCTTTGAGGATTTTACCAGTGAGTATGATGCTAGCAGTGGGCTTGTCATATATAACCTTTCATTTGTTGAACTATATTCCCTTATACCCACTTTGTTCAAATTTCTTTTTTTTATCATGTATGAATATTGGGATTTTGTCAAATGCTTTTTCTGTAACCATTGAAATGATCATATGGTTTTTATTCTTTACTTTTATTAATGTGGTGTATTACATGGATAGATTTGTAGATATTGACTCATCCTTGCATGTCTGGAATAAATCCAAATTTATCATGATGCATGATGATCATTTTATTTTTATTTTTTTCATGTTTTTTATTACTCAAATGAATTTATCACATCTGTAGTTGTATAATGATCATAACAATCTGATTTCACAGGATTTCCATCCCACAGCCCAAGCATATCCCCCCACCACCCAAACTGTCTCCTCTGTAGACCATACGTTTTTCAATGTCTGTGAGTCAGCACCTGTTCTGCAAAGAAGTTCTGTCTGTCCTTTTTTCAGATTCCACATGTCAGTGAAAGCATTTGATGTTGGTGTCTCATTGTATGGCTGACTTCACTTAGCATGATAGTCTCTAGGTCCATCCATGTTGCTAAAAATGCTGATATTTCGTTCTTTTTGATGGCTGAGTAACATTCCATTGTGTATATGTACTACATCTTGATCCACTCCTCTGTCGATGGACATTTAGGTTGTTTCCATGTCTTGGCTATTGTAAATAGTGCTGCAATGAACATGGGAGTACGTGTGTCTTTGCAAGTCGTGGTTTTCTCTGGATAGATGCCCAGGAGTGGGATTGCTGGATCAAATGGTAGTTCTATGTTTAGTTTTCTGAGGAATTTCCATACAGCTTTCCACAGTGGTTGCACCAATTTACAATCCCACCAACGGTGTACTAGGGTTCCTTTTTCTCCACACCCTTTCCAGCACTTATTGTCTGTATACTTTTGGATGATGGCCATTCAGGCTGGTATAAGGTGGTACCTCAGCGAGGTTTTGATTTGCATTTCTCTAATAATGAGTGACACTGAACATATTTTCATGTGTTTCTCGGCCATCTGTAAGTCTTTTTTGGAGAACTTTCTGTTTAGATCTTCTGCCCATTTTTTGATGGGGTTTTTTGGTTTTTTGGTATGGAGCTACAGAAAGTGTTTATAAATTTTGGAGATTAATCCCTTGTCGGTCGATTCATTTGCAAAGATTTTCTCCCATTCTGTGGGTTGTCTTTTTGTGTTGTTTGGGGTTTCCTTTGCTGTGCAGAAACTTTGAAGTTTGAGTAGGTCCCATTTGTTTATTTTTCTTTTTATTGTCAATACTCTGATAGGTGGATCTGAGAAGATGTTGCTGTCTTTTATGTCAGAGAGTGTTTGGCCTATGTTTTCCTCTAGGAGTTTGATAGTGTCTGGTCTTATATCTAGGTCTTTAATCCATTTGGAGTTTCTTTTTGTGTATGGTGTTAGGGAGTGTTCTAATTTCATTCTTTTCCATGTGGCTGTCCAGTTTTCCCAGTGCCACTTATTGAACAAGCTGTCCTTTCTCCATTGTATAGTCTTGCTTCCTTTGTCATAGATTAGTTGGCTGTAAGTGCATGGGTTTAATTCTGGGCTTTCTATCCTGTTCCACTGATCTATATGTCTGTCCTTGTGCCAGTACCACACAGTTTTGACAACTGTTGCTTTGTAGTATAGTCTGAAGTCCGGGAGCCTGATTCCTCCAGCTCCATTTTTCTTTTTCAGGATATCTTTGGCTATTTTGGGTCTTTTGTGCTTCCAAACAAACTTTAAAATATTTTGTTCAAGTTCTGTGAAAAATGTCCTTGGTAATTTGATAGGGATTGCATTGAATTTGTAGATTGCCTTGGGTAGTATAGTCATTTTGATAATATTAACTCTTCCAATCCACGAGCATGGTATATCTTTCCATCTCTTTGTGTCATCTTTGATATCTTTCATCAGTGGCTTGTAGTTTTCAGAGTACAGGTCTTTTGTTTCTTTAGGTAGGTTTACTCCTAGGTATTTTCTTCTTTTGGATGTGATGGTAATTGCTTCTCTAATTTCCTTTTCTGCTTTTTCATTGGTAGTATATAGAAATGCTATCAATTTCTGTGTATTGATTTTGTATCCTGCGACTTTGCCAAATTCGTGGATAAGCTCTAACAGTTTTCTGGTAGGGTCTTTCGGATTCTCTAGGTACAGTATCATGTCATCTGCAAATAGTGATAGTTTTCCTTCTTCCTTTCCAATTTGGATTCCTTTTATTTCTTTTACTTCTCTGATTGCTGTGGCTAGGACTTCCAGAACTATGTTGAAGAGTAGTGGCGAGAGCGGACAACCTTGCCTTGTTCCTGATCTCAGTGGGAATTCTTTCAGCTTTTCACCATTGAGAATGATGTGCTGTGGGTTTGTCATATATGGCCTTTATCATTTTGAGGTAGGTTCCCGTTATGCCCACTTTCTGAAGGGTTTTTATCAGAAACCGGTGTTGGATTTTGTCAAAATCATTTTCTGAATCTATTGGGAGGATCATATGGTTTTTATTCTTCAGTTTGTTAATGTAGTGTATCACACTGATGGATTTGTGGATATTGAAGAACCCTTGCATCCCTGGGATAAATCCCACTTGATCTTGATGTACAATCCTTTTAATGTATTGTTGGATGTGGTTTGCTAGTATTTTGTTGAGGATTTTTGCATCAATGTTCATCAGTGAAATTGGCCTGTAGTTTTCTTTTGTTGTGGTATCTTCGTCTGGTTTTGGTATGAGGGTGATGGTGGCCTCATAGAATGAGTTTGGGAGTATCCCTTCTTCTGCAATTTTTTGAAATAGTTTCAGAAGAAGAGGTGTTAGCTCTTCTCTAAATGTTTGATAGAATTCACCTGTGAAGCCATCTGGTCCTGGACTTTTGTTTGTTGGAAGTTTTTTAATCATAGTTTCAATTTCAGTTCTTGTGATGGGTCCATTCATCTTTTCTATTTCATCTTGGTTTAGTTTTGGAAGATTGTACTTTTCTAGGAATTTGTCCATTTCTTCTAGGTTTTCCATTTTATTGGCATATAGTTGCATATAGTAGTCTCTTATGATCCTTTGTATTTCTGTGGTGTCCATTGTTACTTCTCCTTTTTCATTTCTAATTTTATTGATTTGAGTCCTCTCTTTTGCTTGATAAGTCTGGCTAGCGGTTAATCAATTTTGTTGATCTTTTCAAAGAACCAGCTTTCGTTTCATTGATCTTTTCTATGGTTCTCTTCGTTTCTATTTCATTGATTTCTGCTCTGATCTTTATGATTTCTTTCCTTCTACTAACTTTAGGTCTTGTCTGTTCTTCTCTCTCAAGCTGCTTTAGATGTAAAGTTAGCTTGTTTATTTGGGCTTTTTCTTCTTTCCTGAGGTGGGCTTGTATTGATCTAAACTTTCCTCTTAGAACGGCTTTTGCTGCATCCCATAGGTTTTGGAGTGTCGTATCTTCATTGTCATTTGTGGCTAGGTATTTTTTAATTTCCTCTTTGATTTCTTCAGTGATCCATTGGTTGTTTAGTAGCATGTTGTTGAGTCTCCAGGTGTTTGTGTTTTTTGCAGTTTTTTTCTTGTTGTTGATTTCCAGTCGTATAGCATTGTGGTCGGAAAAGATGCTTGATATGATTTCAATTTTCTTAAAGTTACTGAGGTTGGAATTGTAGCCCAGGATATGGTCAATCTTAGAGAATGTTCCATGTGCACTTGAGAAGAATGTGTATTCTGTTGCTTTTGGATGGAATGTCCTATAAATATCTCTTATGTCCATCTGGTTTAATGCATCATTCTGGGCCTGTGTTTCCTTATTGATTTTCTGTCTGATTGATCTGTCCATTGCAGTAAGTGGGGTGTTAAAGTCCCCCACTATGATTGTGTTATTGTCGATTTGTCCTTTTAAGGTTGTTAGCAGTTGCCTTATATATTGCAGTAAACCTGTGTTGGGTGCGTAGATATTTAAAATTGTTATAACATCTTCTTGGATTGATCCTTTGATCATTATGTAATGTCCTTCTTTGTCCCTGAAAATATTCTTCATGTTAAAGTTTATTTTGTCTGATATGAGTATTGCTACTCCAGCTTTCTTTTGATCCCTGTTTGCATGAAATATTTTCTTCCATCCTCTCACTTTCAATTTGTATGTGTCCCCAGAAGTGAAGTGGGTCTCTTGAAGACAGCATATATATGGGTCTTGTTTTTGTATCCATTCAGCCAGTCTATGTCTTTTGGTTGGGGCGTTTATTCCATTCACATTTAAGGTAATTATTGATATGTATGTTATTATTGCCATTTTATTAATTACTTTGGGTTTGTTTTTGCTGCTCTTTTTCCTTTCCTTCTTCTCTTGTTCTTTTCTGTCTATAGAAGTTCCTTTTGTATTTGTTATAAGGATGGTTTAGTGTTGCTGAATTCTCTCAGCTTTTGCTTATCTGTGAAGGTCTTGATTTCTCCTTCAAATCTGAATGTAAGCCTTGCTGGGTCAAGTAATCTTGGTTGGAGGTTTTTTCCTTTCATCACGTTGAGTATATCATGCCACTCCCTTCTAGCCTGCAGAGTTTCTGTTGAAAAATCTGCTGATAGCCTTATCGGGGTTCCTTTGTATGTTATTTGTTTCTTTTCCCTAGCTGCTTTCAAGATTTTCTCTTTGTCTTTAATTTTGGCCAGTTTTGATTAGTATGTGCCTCGGGGTGTTCCTCCTTGGGTTTATTTTGTATGGTACTCGTTGTGCTTCCTGGATTTGAGTGAGTGATTCCTTCCCCATGTTAGGGAAGTTTTCAGCTATTATCTCTTGGAATATTTTTTATGTCCCCTTTTCTCTCTCTTCTCCTTCTGGCACCCCTATAATACGGATGTTGGTGCGTTTCACGTTGTCCCAGAGTTCTCTGAGACTCTCTTCATTTCTTTTCAGTCTTTTTTCTCTTTTCTGTTCTGCATCCGTAATTTCCACTAATCTGTCCTCCACCTCGCTTATTCATTCTTCTGCCTCCTGTATTCTGCTGTTAGCTGCTTCTAGTGAATTTTTTATTTCAGTTATTGTATTTTGCATCTCTTCTTATTTGAGTTTTATATCTTGCATCTCTTTGGTCAGTGTTTCCTGTAAGTTATCCATCTTTGCCTCCAGTTTATTTCCAATGTCTTGTATCTTCTTCAGCATCAACAGTCTAAGTCTTTTTCCTGGAGGCTGAGAATCTCCTCATGGCTCAGCTGTTTTTCTGGGGTTTTTTCTTTCTCCCTCATCTGAGTTATAGCCCTCTGTCTTTTCATTTTTATAGGTTTTTGGTGTGGTGACCTTTTTACAGATAATAGAGTTGTAGCCTCTCTTACTTCTGATGTCTGCCCCCCTTGTGGCTGAAGTGAGTATGGGGGCTTGCTGTAGGCTTCCTGATGGGAGGGGCTGATGCCTGCCCCCTGGTAGGAGGAGCCGATTCTCATCCCTCTGGTGGGTGGGGCTTAGTCTCTGGATGGGATTAGAGGCATCTGTGTGCCTGAGGGGTCTTTAGGTAGCCTGTTTACTGAGGGGTGGTGCTGTGATCCCACCTGGGTTGTTGTTTGCCCTGGGGCTTCTCAGTGGCTGGCTGACGGGTGGGGCCAGATTTTCCCAAAACAGCCACCTCCAGAAAAAGGCACAGCTGCTGAATATTCCTGAGAGCTTTGCTTTCAATGTCCTTCCCTCACAACAAGCCACATTCCCCCCTGTTTTCCCAGGATGTCCTCCAACAACTGCGGTCAGGTTGACCCAGATTCCCTTGGAGACTTTGCTTTGCCCTGGGACTCAGTGCACATGAAAATCTGTGTGCACCTTTTAAGAATGGGGTCTCTGTTTCCCCCAGTCCCATGGAGTTCCTGTGCACAGGCCCCACTGGCCTTCAATGCCAGATGCTCCGGGGCTCTTTCTCCCTGTGCCAGATTCCCACACGTGAGAGTTTGATGTGTGGCTCAGAACTCTCACTCCCATAGGTGAGTCTCTGTGAACCAGTTAGTTTCCAGTCTGTGGGGCTTTCCACCCAGGAGGTATGGGGTTGCTTATATCATGAAATCACCCCTCCTACCTCTTGATGTGGCCTCCTCTTTTTCTTCTGGAGTAGGGTATCTTTTTTAAGGTTTCCAGTCCATTTTGGTGAAGTGTGCTCAGTCTTTAGTTGTTAATTTCGTTGTTTTTAGGAGGGAAGTTGAGATCTAGTCCTTCATTTCCACCATCTTAATCCCGTCTCCCTGATGATCATTTTAATGTATTGTTGAATTCAGTTTGCTAAAATTATCTTGAGGGTGATTTTTTTTTTCAATTTTCTCATTCCTGTCTCTTGTATTTTTTATATAATGATTTTTATTTTTTCATTATAGCTGATTTGCAGTGTTCTGTCAATTTCCTACTGCACAGCATAGTGACAAACTTACACATACACGTATACATTCCCTTTTCTCACATTATCACGCTCCATCATAAGTGACTAGACATAGTTCCCAGTGCTACACAACAGGATCTCATTGCTAATCCATCCTAAATGCAATAGTTTGCATCCATTAACCCCAAGCTCCCAATCCATCCCACTCCCTCCCCATCCCCCTCCCCCTTGGCAACCACAAGTCTATTCTCCAAGTCCATGACTTTCTTTTCGTGGAAAGGTTCATTTGTGCCTTATATTAGAGTCCACAGGATGAGAGTCTCTAGTTCCATCCACGTTGCTGCAAATGGCATCATTTTTTTCTTTTCTATGGCTGAGTTGTATTCCGTTGTGTATATATACCACATCTTCCTAATCCAATCATCTGTTGATGGAAATTTAGGTTGTTTCCTTGTCTTGGCTATTGTGAATAGTACTGCAAGGAACATGAGGCTGCATATGTCTTTTTCAAGGAAAGTTTTGTCTGGATGTATGCCCAAGAGTAGTCTGTGTCATATGGTAGTTCTGTGTATAGTTTTCTATCGTACTTCCATACTGTTCTTCATAATAGTTGCACCAGCTTACATTCTCACCAAGAGTGCAGGAGGGTTCCATTTTCTCCACACCCTCTTCAGCATTTGTTATTTGTGGCCAAATATTTTCTCCCATTCTGTAAGTTGTCTTTTTGTTTTCATTTTGGTTTCCTTTGCTGTGCAAAAGCTTGTCAGTTTGATTAGGTCCCATTGGTTTATTTTTGCTTTTATTTCTGTTGCTTTGGGAGACTGTCCTGAGAAAATATTTGTCAGGTTGATGTCAGAGAATGTTTTGCCTATGTTCTCTTCCAAGAGTTTGATGGTGTCTCGTCCTATAGTTAAGTCTTTCAGCCATTTTGAGTTTATTTTGGTGCATGGTGTGAGGATGTATTCCAGTTTCATTGATTTGCACACAGTTGTCCAGGTTTCCCAGCAATACTTGCTGAAAAGTCTGTCTTTTTCCCATTTTATGTTCTTTCCTCCTTTGTCAAAGATTAATTGACCATAGGTGTCTCAGTTTATTTCTGCATTCTCTATTCTGTTCCATTGGTCTGTATGTCTGTTTTGGTACCAGTACCACGCTGTTTTGATGACTGTGGCTTTGTAATAGTGCCTGAAGTCTGGGAGAGTGACGCCTCCTGCTTGGTTTTTATTCCTCAGAATTGCTCTGGCAATTCTGGGTATTTTGTGGTTCCATATAAATTTTTGGATATTTTGTTGTAGTTCTGTGAAAAATGTCATGGGTAATTTGATAGGGATTGCATTGAGTCTGTAGATTGCTTTGAGTAGTATGGCCATTTTTACAATATTAATTTTTCCAATGCAGGAACATGGAATATCTTTCCATTTCTTCACATCTTCTTTAATTTCCTTGATTAATGTTTTATAGTTCTCAGAATATAAGTCCATTACGTCCTTGGTCAGGTGTATTCCCAGGTATTTGATTTTTTTGGGTGCAATTTTAAATGGTATTGCATTTCTGTATTCCTTTTGTAATTTTTCATTGTTAGTATATAGAAATGTGACTGATTTCTGAATATTAATCTTATATCCTACTATTTTGCTGAATTTGTTGATCAGTTCAAGTAGTTTTTGGGTTGCATCCTAGGGTTTTTCTATATATAGTATCATGTCATCTGCATAGGGTGACAGTTTTACCTCTTCTCTTCCTATTTGGATACCTTTTATTTCTTTCGTTTGTCCGATTGCTATGTCTAGGACTTCCAATACTATGTTGAGTAACAGTGATGAGAGGAGGCATCCTTGTCTTGTTCCAGATTTTAGTGGGAAGGCTTTCATTGAGTATTATATTTGCTGTGGGTTTGTTGTAAATGGCTTTTATTACATTAAGGTATGTTCCCTCTATACCCACTCTGGTAAGAGTTTTTATCAGGAATGGATGTTAGACTTTGTCAAATGCTTTTTCTGCATGTATTGAGATGATCATGTTGTTTTTGACCTTTCTTTTCTTAATGTGGTGTATGATGTTGATTGATTTGCATATGTGATTTTTATACGACAGTTTTGCAAGAAGTTGTTATCAAGGGATTTAGGTAAAGGGTTCATGTGTTTTATCTGAATTATGTCTTAGAACTGTATAGCAATACAACTATTTCAAAATAAAAAGAATTAATTAAAATGTATATGGTTTATGAAGTGGGATGATGAGGAAGGACAGGGGTTATTCCAGCATACGAAGACTTACTGAAAATATCCAGTATCTGTTACAGTCACCTTTGTCCTAATTAGTTTTCATGCAGTTCAATTTACACATGGAAATAACATCAAGCTATGATTTGAACCCATGAAGCCTATTATGATTTTTTTAATATTTTGAAAACTTGGCAAAATACAAAGTCGAGCATATAATAAACATTATTAATAGTGAGATATATAGTATATTTGAAAGTGACTTATGGTATGAAAAACAATAATAAAATGTAGAATGACTAATGGGAATATGAAATTCTTTGGGTGAATGAAAAAAAATCAATATTAAATAAATAATAAATATTAGGTAGATTTCATTGAGAATGTGAATAAAACTCAATGAATTAAGAAACTTGTCTTGATGAGGGGCATTCCAAGGAGTGGAAAAAACTGGAGCAAGGAAGAAAAGTTTCTAAACGACTGATAGCATCTTGGCAAAGTGAGGTACACCCTTTGTGTCTCCCCTTCAATATACAGCCAGTAAAACATCCACAAATCAATAATAGTACCTCTTCCCAACACACAAAAATGCCAGAGAATTCCATATATCTGTAGATCTAATGGTGGATGGCCTGGAACACATGGAGGAGGCAGAACCAGAGGAGCAACAGAGGCAGTACCTGCAATTCCAGCCCTCCAGCCATAGCAGCTAAATAAGCAGCCCCAGATAATCCAGGAGCAGCAGGGGAAGTAACACACATCACCCTGGCATTGCAGCCACAGATAATTAGGCAGCAACAGAAACAGGGGTTGAGACTCTGTCCCTTCAGTTTTGGAGGCACATACAACTGAGGCCATCCACCCTGGCCTGCAAGAGTAGAGCCCATAAACCTGAAAACACTAGGCACAGCACATGTACCTGTGACCCTGTCTCCTTTCCCACCTTTCCCCTACCCCTGTGGCAGCAGATGCTGTGGCTCACCAGATCCAAAATGTAGTAGAAGTGTCCAATATGCCAGTGTCCCAGGCAGTGAGGCCAGTGTAGCAACAAGGGACCAATCATCCTGGATGTATAAGCAGCAATAACAAGGATAATGGGCAGAGACAGTGTAGGGGGGAAAGTACCCTATTTCAAATAAAGTCAGGGGCACCTCGAGTAAGTGAAACTAAAACCATATGCTATAGCGCCACCTACTGGAAAATAAAAGAAAGACCTCCAACTTCTAACCCATTGAATCTTTGGAATCAAGTGAAAAAAAAAGTCTTACCCAATGAAAAAAGTCGTTCACTACTTCAAACATGCTGGTAGAGGAGCAAATCATCAAACACCCTGATGAACCACAGTAACACTGAATCATAAAAATAAAATAAAATGACAATTCTCCATACACCAAACATAGTCATGGAATGTTGCAATCTAACTGGTAGAGAATTCAAAATAGCTGTCGTGAAGAAACTCAACGAGCTACAAGAAAAATAAAAAAAAAATCACTTTAATGAGCTAAGGAATAAAATTAATGAGCAGAATAAATATTTTACCAAAAGACCAAAATTTTAAAAAGAACCAAATAGAAATTCTGTAGATGAAAAACCCAAAAAATGAAATGAAGAATGCAATAGAAAGCATTGGTAATAGAGTGGGCCATATGGAAGAGAGAATTGGTGAGCTTGAAGGTGGAAATCTAGAAACTATATAAAAGATTACAGAGAAATGAGATATTAAACAATGAGAAAATTATTTGAGAGCTATCTGACTCTTTTAGGAAGGATAACATTAGGATAATGGGTAACTCAGAAGGAAAAGAGAGGGAAAAGAAATCATAAAGTTTGTTTAAAAAATTAATAGCTGAGAACGTCTCAAAACCTGGGGAAGGAAGTGAATATACAGGTCTATGAATCTAAGAGAACACCTAATTACCCAAATGCAAAAAGACCCTCAAGACACATTACATTAAAATTGTCAAAAGTCAATGACAAAGAATTTGAATGGCAGCCAGGGAAAAAAGGATGGTAACCTGCAAAGGAACCTACATTAGGCTGTCAGCAGATTCCTCAATAGAACCTCTAGAGTCCAAGATGGAGTGGAATGACATTCACAAAATACCAAAAGATAAAATCTGTCAGAAATACAGACTTTTCCAGACAATCAAAATCTGAGGGAGTTAATCAACATGAGACCTGACTTACAAAGAATATTTGCTTCTCTTCCACCAGAAACAAAAAAGCCAAAGTACAAAATTTTGAGTAAGGTGATAAGTGGGATAGTAGAATTAAAAAATTGCAATTCTTTGTCAGAATATGTTTTTAAAAGTGTTTAAACACTTTATCACAGCATGAAGGTTAAAGGGGGGAGGAAGGCAAAATAAACTATAGCTATTTCAATTTGGTAACAAATGCATAACATAAAAGGGACAATTTGAGACAACAAAAATACAAAAGAAGAAGGAAAAGACAAAACCTGTATAGGTAAATGGAGATAAGGTACTATCACCAAAAAAGGACTATTTTTATCTATGAGATACCACAAACATTTCAGTAGCCACAAAACATTAATCTAGAGTGGAGATATGAAACCAAAAAGAGGAAATTGAGAAAAATAGCACAGCACACCACCAAACCAAAATGGCAAAAAGAAAAATGGGGAAAAAGAAACAATGGAGATACAGAACATCAAAAGATAAAATGGCAAGACTAAGTCTTCATTGTAAATGGATTGAATTGATCAATCAAAAGGCACGGAGTCACTAGGGGTGTTCAAAAAATAAAACCCTATGTTGCTTCCAGGACGTCTCAGCTCTAAAGACAAACATAAGCTCAAAGTGGAGAAAATAACAGCCAAAAAAAAAAAGCAAGTGTAGCAATATTAAATCAGACAAAATAGACTTCAAGCCTAAAGAATTAATAAGAGGCAAAGATGATGAACATTATATAATGATAAAAAGAACAATTTTCAAGAAGATGTAAGAGTTAACATCTATGCATCTAACATAGGAGCAACAAAATATATAAAATTTACTGAAAGACATAAAGGGAGAAGGTGACAGTAACACAATAATCGTAGGAGACGTTAATACCCCACTTACCTCAATGGATATATCATCCAGTCAGCAAGAAAACTTTAGCTCTAAATGGAACATTAGACCAGAATGCAGCAGAATACACATTCTTCTCAAATTAATATGGAACTTTATGAAGGAGAGACCACATGCTTGCATTCTAAACAAGTCTCAATAAACTTAAGAAGATTTAAATCAAATTGAGCATCTTCTATGAGCACAACAGCATGAAACCAGTAATTAGTTACAAGGATAAAGTTGGAAACATAAATATGTGGAGACAGAAAAATGTGATGCTGAACAACTATATGGTCAACAAGTGAACCACAGGAGAAATGAAAGAATCATCTGAAGACAAATGCAAATTAAATTATGGCATAGCAAAGTCTATATAATATAGTAAAAATGATACTAAGAAGAAAGTTTATAGCAATGCAGTCCTGCCTCAAGAAGCAAGAAAAATCTTAAATAAAAAATCTAAACTTACACCTAAAGGAACTAGAGAAAATTATAACAAATAAAGCCTAAGTCCATGGAAGGAAGAAAATAATAAGTATTAGAGCAGAAATAAATGAATTAGAGGCTAAAAGTACAAAAGGAAAGGTGACTGAAACTAAGAGCTGGTTCTTTTTAAAAGATAAACAGCAGTTTCTGTTGTGGTTTAAGAACCCAGAGTAGTCTCCATGAGGATTTGGGTTTGATCCCTGGTCTCACTCAATGGGTAAAGGATCTGGTATTGCCACAAGCTGTGGTGTAGGTTGCAGATAGGGCTTGGATCCAGTGTTGCTGTGGCTTTGGCATAGGCCTCAGGTGCAGATCTGATTAGACCCCTAGCCTGGGAACTTCCTTCCATATGCTGCAGGTGTGGCTGTAAAAAGAAAAAATAAATAAATGAAAGATAAACAAAAGAATGAATATTTACCCAAACTCACTAAGGAAAAAAGAGAGAAAACTCTGATAAATAAAATCAGAAATGCAATGAATAGCTGAATGTTAATCTTGTATGCTGCTACTTTGCTGAATTCATTGATCAGTTCAAGTAGTTTATGTATGGAGTCCTTAGGGTTTTCTATATATAGTATCATGTCATCTGCATAGAGTGACAACTTTACCCCTTCTCTTCCAATATGGATACCTTTTATTTCTTTTGTTTGTCTGTTTGCTGTGGCTAGGACTTCCAATACTATGTTGAATAAAAGTGGTGTTGTGGGCATCCTTGTATTGTTCCAGAAATAGCAAGAAGGCTTTCAGTTTCTCTGGATTATTATATTGGCTATAGGTTTGTCATAAATGGCTTTGATTATGTTAAGGTATGTTTCTCTATACTCACGTTGGTAAGAGTTTTATCATGAATGGATGTTGGATTTTGTCAAATGCTTTTTCTGCACCTACTGAGACGAACACGTGGTTATCGACTTTTATTTTGCTAATGCGGTGCATTATGTTGACTGATTTGTGTATGTTGAAACATCTTTGCGAACTTGGGATAAATCCCACTTGGTTGTGTTGTATGATTTTTTTTTTTTTGTCTTTTGTCTTTTTGAGGACCACACCATGGCATATGGAGATTCCCAGTCTAGGGGTCTAATTGGAGCTGTAGCTGCCAGCCTATGCCACAGCCACAGCAACACCACATCTGAGCTGTGTCTGTGACCTACACCACAGCTCACAGCAATGCCAGATCCTTAACCCACTGAGTGAGGCCAAGGATCAAACATGCAACCTCATGGTTCCTAGTCAGATTCATTTCTGCTGCACCACGATGGGAACTCCCTGATCTTTTTTTATGTTGTTGGATTGGGTTGACTAAAATTTTGTTGAGAATTTTTGCATCCATATTCATCAAAGATATTTGCCTAAAATTTTCCTTTTTGGTAGTATTTTTGTCTGGTTTTGGTATTAGAATGATGGTGTCTTCATAGAATGTCTCTGGGAGCGTTCCTTCTTTTCAAATTTTGGAAAAGTTTAAGAACAATGGATATAAGTTCCTCTTAGTATGTTTGGTGGAATTCATCTGTGAAGCCATTGGTTGCATTTCTGTATACTAAAAATGAAATATTAGAAAAGGAATATAAAAATACAATAGCTTTTAAAATTGCACCCCCAAAAAATTAAATACCTAGGAATAAACTTGACTAAAGAGGTGAAAGAGTTGTATGCTAAGAATTATAAAACATCAAGCAAAGAAATTAAAGAGGATTCAGAGAAATGGAAAGAAATTCCATGCTTCTGGATTCGAAGAATTAATATCATAAAAATAGCCATATTACTCAAAGCAAATTATAGATTTAATGCAATCCCTAAAACCCATAACATGTTTTTCACAGAACTAGAATAAACAATCCAAAAACTTATATGGAACCATAAAAGGTCCAGAATTGCCAAAGCAATCCTGAGGAACAAAAACCAAGCAGGAGGCAGAACTCTCACAGACTTCAGGCAATATTACAAAGTTACAATAACCAAAACAGTGTACTGGTATAAAAGCAGACATACAGATGAAAGGAACAGAATAGGGAACCCAGACATAAACCCAGACACCTACAGTGAAGTAATCTTTGACAAAGGAGTCAAAAATATAAAATGGGAACAAGACAGTCTCTTCAGCAAGTGGTGCTGGGAAAACTGGACAGCTGCATGTAAATCAATGAAACTGGAACACACTCTCATACCATGCACAACAATAAACTCAAAATGGCTTAAAGACGTAAACCTAAGACAAGACACCATCAAACTCCTAGAAGGGAACATAGGTAAAGCATTCTCTGACATTAACAGTACAAATGTTTTCTTAGGTCAGTCTCAAAACATAAAAATAAAAACAAATCAATGGAACCTAATCAAACTTACAAGCTTTTGCACAGTAATGGAAACCACAAGAAAACAAAATGACAACTTATGAAATGGGAGAAAATAGTTTCAAGTGATGCAACCAACAAGGGCTTAACCACTAAAATATGCAAACGCTTATACAACTCTACAGCAAAAAACCCAATTGAAAAATCGGCAGAAGACCTGAATAGACATTTCTCCAAAGAAGACATTCTGATGGCCAATAGGCACTAATTATTAGAGAAATGAAAATCAGAGTTACTCTGGGGTACCACCTCACACCAGTCAGAGTGGCCATCATTAACAAGTCAACAAATAACAAATGCTGGGCAGGGTGTAGAGAAAAGGGATCCCTCTTTCTCAGTTAGTGGGAATGTAAATTGGTACAACCACCATGGAAAACACTATGGAAGTACCTCAGAAAACTAAATATAGAACTACCATATGACCCAGCAATCACTCTTTGGGGCTTGGGCATATATCCAGGCAAACTTTCCTTGAAAAAGACACATGCACCCGCATGTTCATTGCAGCACTATTTGCAATAGCCAAGACATGGAAACAACCTAAATGTCCATCGACTGATGAATGGATTAAGAAGATATGATATATATACACAATGAAATACCACCCAGCCATAAAAAGGAACAAAATAATGCCATTTGCAGCAACTTGGATGGAACTAGAGGTTCTCATACTGAGTGAAGTAAGTCAGAAAGAGAAAGATGAATGCCATATGATATCACTTATATGTGGAATCTAAAATATGGCACAAATGAAAAGAAACAAACACATGGACTTAAAGAACAGACCAGTGGTTGCCAAGGGGGAGGAGGAGGAAGTGGCATGGACTGGGAATTTGGGGTTAGTAGATACAAACTATTGCACTTGTAGTGGATAGGCAATGAGATCCAGCTGTATAGCACAGGGAACTATATCTAGTCACTTTTGATGAAGCATGTTGGAAGATAATGTTAGAAAATAAATGTATACATGTGTGTGTGACTGAGTTACTTTGCTGGACAGCAGAAATTGACAGAACGTTGTAAATCAACTATAATAGAAAGTATAAAAATCTTAAAAATAAAAATAAAATCAGAAATGAAAGAGGACACATAACAATGGATACCACAGAAATACATAGAAATATAAGGGAATATTATGAAGTTATATACACCAACAAATTGGACAACCTAGAAGAACTGGACAGATTCTTAGAATCATGCAACCTTCCATGATTTGATCCTGAAGAAATAGAAAATCTGAATAGACAAAGCACTAGCAAAGAGATTGAAACTGCAATTAAAAACTCCCCCAATCTAGGATCGAATGAATTCAAATGTGAATTTTGCCTTATATTCAAATAGTATACCCATCCTCAAACTCTTACAAGACACCAAAGAGACTAGAACCCTTCCAAACTCATTTTTCAAAGCCAATATTACCTTGGTATTCAAACCAAAGACAACACAGAAAAAGAAAATTATAAGCCAACATCTCTGATATACATAAGGTGCAAAAATTATAAATAAAGTATTAGCCAACCAAATACAAAAATACATTAAAAGGATTATACACCATGATCAAGTGGGGTTTATCCCAGAGATGCAAGGATGACTCGGCATCTGCAAATCAGTCAGTGTGATACACCATATTAACAAAATGAAGGATAAAAAGCATATGAACTTCTCAATAGATGCAGAAAAGGCATTTGACAGAATTCAAAACCCACTTGTGATAAAACTCTCAATAAAATGGATATAGAGGAGTTCCCAACATGGCGCAGCAGAAACAAATCCATCTAGAAACCATGAGGTTGAGGTCCCTGGCCTTGCTCAGTGGGTTAGGGATCTGGCATTGCTGTGAGCAGTGGTGTAGGTCACAGATGCAGCTTGGATCTGGCATTGCTTTGGCTGTGGTGTAGGCTGGCAGCTACCATCTCCGATTAGACCCTTATCCTGGGAACCTCCATATGCTGTGGGTGCAGCCCCAAAAAGACAAAAAGACCAAAAAAATGGATGTAGAAAGAATGTACCTCAACATAATGAATACAATGTATGTTAAACCCACAGCTAACACCATTCTCAATGGTGAAAATCTGAAAGCATTTTCTTCTAAAATCAGGAACAATAGAAGGATACTCACTCTTTCCACTCTTATTCCACATAGTATTGGAAGTCCTAGACAGAGCAAGTTTTCAACAGTAATAAATAAAAAGCATCCAAATTGGAAATAAGTAAAACTGACTATTTGCAGATGACATGATTATATAGATAAAGCCTCAACCCCCCCCCCAAAAAAAACCATTTATAAGTAATAAATACAGTAAAATTTCAGGGTGCAAAATGAACATACAAAATTCTGTTGACTTTCTGTAACCTATCAATGAGTTGACAGAAAAAGAAATTAGGAAATCAGTCTTTTAATCAACCAAGATTAAGATCAGCCAAGATAGCAGAATAGAAATGCCATGAGCTTACCTACGCTTAAGGAGAACACCAAAATCACAGCTATTTATAGAATACCTATCAAATAAGACCAGAACCTACCATAAAAGACGTCTGACAAAGATACAAAGAAGGAACCACAATGACATGGGTAGAAGGGGCAAAGTCATGGTATATTCAAGACCCAAACTCCCAGGTGGGCAACCTAGAAATGGGAGAATAATCATAATTGCAGAGGTTCTTCCCAAGGAGCATAGGGTTTGAAATTCACATCATGCTCCCCAGCTCAAGAAGCATCAGGTTCAGGGAAGATAAGCCCCTAGAACTTTTGATTTAGAAGGCTTGTAGGACTTAACTTTTGGGATATCCACAGGGCTGTAGAAAATAAAGACTCCACTATTTAAGGGTATACACAAGATCTCACAGATTCTGGGACTCAAGGCAGAAGTAGTAATTTAAAAGGGCCCTGGACCAGATCCACCTGCTGATTCTAGAAGTCTCATGGATAAGCAGGAGGCAAATGGAACAAATAGACACTGGCAGCAAACATTTTTGGAAGCTCATTCTATCATGTGGATACTTGTGCTGGTAAGCACAATTTTGGAATCTTCCTTCTAGTTTATTAGCCTCAGGAACCAGTTCCAACTCCATCCAATAGCTAGTAGGCACCAGTACTGAGGTATTCCAGGCCAAGCTACTAGCTGGGCATGGACATAGCCCCACTCACCAGCAACCAGGCTGCCTTAAGACTCCCTGAGCCCCAAGCACCCCCTGGACACAGCCTTTCCATCAGAGGGCCCAGGATCAGGCTTCACCTACCAGTACACAAACACTAGATCCAGGACCCCAAGGGCCCTGGAGCCAGAGAATCCAGGACCCAGATTCACCCACTAATGGTCAGGAACCTGCCCCAGAATACCTAGACTTGTACATCAGCAAGCCTTTTCTAGCTTCAGGACCAGGCTCACTCACCAGTGGGTGGACATCAGTCCCAGGAGAACTGCAGACTTATAGCTTGTGGAATAAGCCCACCCACCAGCAGACCTGCAACAACCCTGGGACTGGCTGGCCCCTGGCCCTACTCACCAGCCAGCCAACACAAGCTTCAGGACACATCAGTCCCCCTGAACCTAGCAGTGTCAAGAACTAGCCCCACCTTCCAGCAGTTTGACACCAACTATGGAAACCCTGGGTCCCACAGTCACACCAAAGGAAGTGACTCTCCCCACCAGTTGGCCAGAACTTCACTCATCACTGGGTGGACACCAGCCCCAGGCTCTCCTGGATACTGTATCACCCACCAATTGGCCAGTACTAGCCTTGGTGTACCCTGGAATTCTTCAGCTGGCCACTTTATGACCCAAACACACCGAGGAGCAGTCAGCAGTCTCTCCACAAGACATGGCCTGGAAACCAATTGGACTTTGGGTCAGAGAAGCATACCAGACCATATCACCTGCAGTAGTTAGCCTGCTGCAACAGAAGGACCCACACAGCCCATATAGGGACCACCCCTAGAGCACATAGCTCTAGTGATCAGAAGGGAGCGCACTGCTGGGATGCATAGGATGTGTCCTACAAAAGGCTACTTTTCTAAAATTAGGAAACATAATCAGATACATAGAAATAAAAACATCACATTAGGCAAAATGAGGAAACAGAGGAATATATTCCAAATGAAAAAACAAGGTAAAATCCCAGAAGAAGAACTAGGAGAGCAAAATTGTTTTGCACAGAGATGAGTGATATGGTCTCACTTTCTAAGCATATAACTCTAGCTATTAAGTCACAATAATTCTTTCAGGGTGTGTTATCGTTACTATTTCCCATGTGGTGATAACTGTGGTTTAGAAGTTAAGTGACTTACTCAATGGCTCAGAGTAACTGACAAATTCAGGACTTTTGAAGTTAATGGATGCCTTGTCGGTTTACCATTTCACAGATCTTTTTGAGACATTGTCCAATGCAACAGTTCTTCTCTTCAGATAAAGTGTATATATTGCATTAATATTATAAGGTTGCCATAACAAATACCACAGACTGCGTGGCTTAAACAACAGAAATTTATTTTCTCACCATTCCAGAGGCTAGAAGCCTAAGATCAAAGTGCTGTCAGAGTTGTTTTCTCCTGAGGTGTTTTTCCTTGGCTTGTAGATGGCTGCCTTCTCACTATGTCCTCACATGGCCATTTTCTCTGTGCATGCATACTCCTGTTCTCTCTTTAACTTCTTGTAAGGCTTAACGCTGAGGACCTCATATAATCTTAATCATATCCTTAAGGGCCCTATCCAAATATAGTCACATTGGCAGTTAGAGCTTCAACATATGAATTTGGGGGGAACACAATTCAGTTAATATGTATATATTGTATAAAATATTTCCCATGTGACTTAAGTCCAAAGTCCGCCTTGATATTTCAGGCCCCAGCAATGATGTAGATTTTAACTAAAGTTCTTAGTGATCAAAAGCACTTTTATTCACCTACCTCTGAATGGAAAGAGCTATGTATATATAATATAATATATATATAATATTTTATATATATATAAAATGCTGGTTTCCCTCTTTTTTTTTGAAAATCAAATCACTTTAATTACCTGCGAGACAAAAATACAACACTCTTCAAAGGAACATAAGGGAATCTAGTCTCCACAACATAACAATCACAAAATCCAGAATACCCAAGAAAATTAGTTGACATACAACAAAGCAGGAAAATGTGATACATTTTCAAGAAAAAGATAATCAATAGAGGCTATAATCATTTTTCTTGATTTGTAATGCATTACCACAAATTTAACAGTTTAAACTACATCCATTTATTATCTCACAGTTCCTATAGGTCCAGAGTCCAGGAACAGCCTACCCGAATGCTGTGCTCAGAGTTACAAAGTTACAGTCAAGGTGACTGCTGGGCTGAGCTCTTATCTGGAGGCTCTGTTGGGGAAGGATCTGATTAAAGGACATTCAGATCATTGGCAGAATTCATTTCCTTATATGGCTGGGGAGCCCATCTTTTCGCTAGTTTTCAACAGAGGGCCACCTTCAGATACTGGAGGCTTCCAACACTTCTTAGAGACAATCTGCAGTTCCTTGACATGCAGGCTTATTCAATATTCAATGCTGGTTTCTCTTGCTCAGTAGTTTTCAGTGTTCTCAGACCCAGTGCTCTATCTATATAACAAAGTTTTATAATGCCCACCATAGTATTATTTTTATTTTATTGTTCAACAAATATTTACTACTCCTCCTTGAGACAGTGTTATATTTACTTTTCTTATTTTTTGGCAGGCTTGGTCATGTAATTTGCCTTAGCCATCAATATGCAAGTAGAAGGGACAAGCTTCTCTTAAGGACAGAAGCTTTGAGAGCCACGATGCAGTTTTTCATGTTCTCTTTTTTCCTCTGCCACCAACTTGGCAAACTCTCAGATGAAGTTTTCTTTTTTTTTTATTTTCCCACTGTACAGCAAGGGGGTCAGGTTATCCTTACATGTATACATTACAATTACATTTTTTCCCCCACCCTTCCTTCTGTTGCAACATGAGTATCTAAACAAAGTTCTCAATGCTATTCAGCAGGATCTCCTTGTAAATCTATTCTAAGTTGTGTCTGATAAGCCCAAGCTCCCGATCCCTCCCACTCCCTCCCCCTCCCATCAGGCAGCCACAAGTCTCTTCTCCAAGTCCATGATTTTCTTTTCTGAGGAGATGTTCATTTGTGCTGGATATTAGATTCCACTTATAAGTGATATCATATGGTATTTGTCTTTCTGGCTCATTTCACTCAGAATGAGATTCTCTAGTTCCATCCATGTTGCTGCAAATGGCATCATGTCATTCTTTTTTATGGCTGAGTCGTATTCCATTGTGTATATATACCACATCTTCCGAATCCAATCAATGGAAAAATGAGCAAAAGACCTGAATAGACATTTCTCCAAAGAAGATATACAGATGGCCAACAAACACATGAAAAAATGCTCAACATCGCTGATTATAAGAGAAATGCCAATCAAAACTACCATGAGATATCACCTCACACCAGTCAGAATGGCCATCATTCATAAATCCACAAATAACAAGTGCTGGAGGGGATGTGGAGAAAAGGGAACCCTCCTGCACTCTTGGTGGGAGTATAAACTGGTACAGCCACTATGGAGAACAGTTTGGAGATACCTTAGAAATCTATACATAGAACTTCCATACAACCCCGCAATCCCACTCTTGGGCATCTATCCGGACAAAACTCTACTTAAAAGAGACACGTGCACTCGCATGTTCATTGCAGCACTATTCACAATAGCCAGGACATGGAGACAACCCAAATGTCCATCGACTGAAGTTTTCTTTTTTAAGTGTAGTTCCAGAGTTAAGGTAAAAAATACACAGAGCTATAGATGACAAACACTGGCCATACAGCATGAGCAGGAAATAAACTTTGTAGTTGAAACCCACTGAGATTTTGGAGTCATTTGATACCAGAGAACAACCTAATTTATATGGATATATCCTGTCGTAATTCTGAGGTGGAATTCACAGATAATATAGTTTACCTGCCTACATAAATTTCCAGTTAATATCTCCCTTAACTTTATTATGAATGTTTAAAAAATGAAACATTATTCATAATCAAATCAAATAATATTTATTTCAGTTTTTATGTTTATTGATTCAGACCTAGAAGTCATTATGATGAAACAGATGACAATATGTATTTATGATAAATAAGTTCTGTTTAAGAGATGCTCAAAAGCTTACCAAAAACACAGGGAAATGAAAGAGTAGAGATAAGATATACTGATTACTATAAACAACTTATTCCACAGCATAGTTCTGTGAATCCATCTGTGTGGGAGGGGCATTTTGTTTATGTGTGAAAGGTTGGTAAATTTCACCTTTGCTGTCAAGGGACTTTGTGGCTATATCACTAATTCACCTAGAAAATACCTAGCAAGCACAGGAGAACACCAGGATACTATATCTCACAGAAGGAAACAGAGATAGCTGGACTATAACTTAACATACACCTTATTCCTACCCTTGTAGTTATCAAGTGAGCTGGACTATAGTCTTTCTGTTGAACCTTCACACTAGCTTTTCTTTACAAATCCTTTTCAGCTATTGCTTATAGGCTGTACTTGGCTTTCAGAGGCACTGTGCTCTTTATCAACAAGCCAAGGATTCCGACTCTACCAAGAGGCAAGGCATATGCAATCCTCCTCATTGCCCACTATTTCTTGACTTTCTGGAATAGTTCAAAGAAATCAGATCCCTGTGGAGAGGTGATATGCACATCCATATCCAGATTTCAGTAGGATAGTAAAAGAAAATCACCTCTTTGGTTTTTGTCAGGTACCACATGTGTATTTCAGGTCCCATGGTTGCATTTTTTTTTTTTTTTTTTTTTTTTGCTTTTGAGGGCCATACCCATGGTGTATGGAGGTTCCCAGGCTAGGGATTGAATCAGAGCTGTAGCTGCCACATCCATGCCAGATCTGAGCCACATCTGTGACCTACTCCACAGCTCACAGCAATGCCGGATCCTTAACCCACTGAGCAAAGCCAGGGATCGAATATGCATCCTCATGGATGCTAGTCAGATTCGTTTTCTGCTGAGCATGAGGGGAACTCTCATGTTTGTATTTGAAGTGCCTGCCTTATAGATCTAGTCCCCAGAATGGAGGGTATTTAACTGAATTCTAACTATAACAATGCTATTCAATGCACTTAAACCCTGCTAAAGTTAGCTTATCCTGACTCAAACTCACCACAAATATGACTAAACAAGCATCTTCAAAAGAGAAATATTAACTGTCCTATAACAGGGTAATCCCAGAGTTGGTAACATTGTCTACTCCTCCGTCCTATGCCCAAAGTAGTCTATTTATGTCAGGGCTAGACTAGCACATTTCAAACCTTCCAAGTTTGAAAAGCCTAGCACCTACTGACTGAGATTTTGATCAATGCATGCTGGAGGAAAGTAAGGAGATAAAAATTCAGCTCACACTAGATGACATGTTTGCTATTATTTTGGTTGTTCCATTTTAAAATGCTTTACTCGGCTACTGCTGGAGCTCCTATTAAATACTGTGTTGGACATCATGAAATACATGGAGGCTGCGTAAAGGTTACGCTGCCCTTAGTGTTTCCCTAGCCTAGAAACTGCCTGTTCAGTCTTAGTTGGAAGTAACTAAGTCATGGAAAAAAAAATCAATTTGATCCATAAACTTGACTGTGCTCACCTGAGACCTTACTCACTGTTTTGGCTCCCAAAATAGTATAGGGAAGTAAGACTACATAAAATGCTGCCTATCTGAAATAGCCAAGGGAGAGTAGCACAGGGTTCCTAAATTGTTCCAATGGCAATGATTTTTATGTAGTTTATGCAACCAAATCAACATTTTATGGAGGGAAACCCTTAGCTGAAGACCTAAATTATACATGAAAAGAAACTGGTCCTGGCACACATGTGACCCTGTACCTGATGCCTGGTAAGGCCAAAAATGAGAAAACTGTCAGGAAAAAAACTTGTTTCCTGCTGAATTGAACTTGGGACATAATACCCTGCCTCTAAATGGAGACTGCAGGGAAAAATGATATAAGTAGTAGCATCTTTCCTTCCTTGGTCTCTTTAAGATATCCTTGTAAGACAATGACATTTTCAGTCATTTTGAGACCAGTAAAGGTAAGCTCTAGACACACAAATTAACTCAGCAACTATCTCATGCCATTCTCACTTTCATTTGACCTTCTCTCACTCAAACTGATTTTGAACTTTGGATCTATCTGCATCACTGATGTTGAGATTGATTTAGCTCTTTGGAGTTGTTTTCCTAGAGTTTGCATGTCTGATCCCTACTGGACGGCAACTCAGCTAATATCTCTGTCCCTTAGAACTTATATTACCTTGAATAAGAACTCCTGTTCTAGTTATTGTCTTCAATCAAACCAATAAAACTCTTCCTTCAAACATATATCTTAAATGATTTAAAATATGTATGTTCACATGACATGGTATTGCATACTTTTGCCCCTTTGTAATCAAAATATCTTTAAACTATATATTGAATGTATTCTTTCTATTACATATTATATATTATTCAATTATACATATATACTACTATACATGTTTTTATATATAAATTCTTGCATATTGTGCTTGATCACAATTTAATGGATGGCCAACATTATTTTGGTTATCCATGATTCATATTACTAGCTGATTTCTGAAACTAATAGCTACATAAAATGTGACTCCTTGGCACTACAAGGGTAAAATGGCATCTCTATGGTTATAATTGGAGGGTCACGCTTGTAAATTCAAGTTAAGTTTAATGAGCCTTAGAAACTGTCACAGACAATGGTACAGACCTCTTCTAAAATAGCTGATTGCACTAAACAGAGAGATATAGGAAGGTAAATTGTCAAGAACAGTAATGATATAAAAGTTATCAAAAAAGCTATGTTCATACATTCATCCTACTTCTGTTTTGGTAGAATGCACTCAAGCCCTGGCAAGACATATGCTACTATCACAAACATTGTAAAGTGTCTAGGCCTTAAGCTCTGGGAGGAACATTTTGCCTAGGACTCTACTTACTGGAACAGTCATAGGGGAAATGGGGACAGAAGCTATGGAACAAAGATCACCCTGAAAGCCCAGGTGTGAATTGAGGATAGTGAAGAATGTCTAACTGCTGGATTCTATAGCAAAACTCCAGTTTTCATCCCCATACCATATCTCTATGTTCCATAGTCCCCGGTTCCCACAATTCTAACACCTTTCCTTGAAAGTTATAGTCTTCGGTGTAAAAGAGCTTCCATCATTTTTTTTCTGTCCCTTCCTGAAAACACTTAAATTTTACCTTCCATTGCTTTGCTAGGTAAACTACTATTTCTTTGTCCTCATTATTCCTACATATATTGTGGGTCAACATTATATGTGTATTCTTTTTCCTTGGTATTGTAATTTACATTTCTGAGCCTAATTTTCCTGTTAGGTTTAAAATTCCCAACAGAAAGAGAAAGAATCATCTTGGTCATGTTATATGACAAATCCACAAAATTTCCCTTTGAGGAGAAGTGATTGAATTTGTATAAGGAAAGCTTCTAGAAAGTTTGCAAAATAGATGTGAGAGTTCTGCTCTTAGCATTTGCTGTCCTTATGTGCTCTAGACCTAAGATATTAGGTAAGGCACAGAGGTGGATTTACTCTGGAGTTAAGAAATAAGATTTAGAGCCTGTTAGTTGCACTGTCCTCTTATAACACTTTGGAAGACACCTTAGAAACATGTTCATGTGATCTTATGTTTTTGCAAAATTTGAAAGGTAAGACCATTTTACAGCATTTGATTAAGACTGTAGTCTCTTTCCACTCCAGCTTTCCCTCCATCATATTACCTTATCTGTCAGGGGACACTGAAGTGACTTCAAGCATATTGGAGAGCAAAGAGTTTCAAACTCATTTAATTTAGGTTTAGTAGGATATGTTCATGCTATTTGCAGTTACTTCCATGTGGTTAACTTATTGCTAACTGCCTTGATATCCAAGAAATGGCTTTTAGGAACATTCCTATTTCCAGTTATGCCACCTCATCTGCTATCCTGATATAAAATTGTCTGGCTTGAAAAATACACGGATAAAGGAGGAGAAACAAGATTGAAAGGAATGAAGTTAAATGATAGTCTATAAAAAAGTTTTCAAATCATCAGATGTGTAAAATTATAAGTGGAAAATTTGGTTCTCATCTATGCTTATATAAAATAAGGACTCATCTGAAAGTACTATACTAACAATGTAGCAATTTAATTATGCATCCATATTTTCTTTTCCTTTTAATAAGAATTGGGTTAAAAGAATTCATCAGAATCCCTGGGATCATATGGCATAGACAAATAGCAGACAGCAAGTATATATGTGTGAATTTACACTATTTACATATCTCAACTACTGATAACTAAAACATAAAATTTATTAAACAAATGATCCCTTGTCTTATGGAGAAGCAATAAAAAAAGCAGGCAGTCAACAATAACAGGATAAAAGATTATGTAGAAGAGTCAGATAATAAAAATACAGAATTTTTTCCTTGATTTTGTGACATTTACTTTGTCAGTTTTAAAAAATGTAAACTGTTATAATATCATGGCCCTATCTCTAGGTGATGTCCTTCCCTTTTTTATGTATACAATAACAGCCTTTCATATTTGAAGTTCTGACATTATCCACAGATCTATAATTGTCTCCCTTAAGGCATGTCTAGTATATATCTACTCTTTACTGCCACTGAATCCTAAGAAGGCGAGCAAATGGATGGAACATCTCACACTATGAGGGTTATTGTAGGCAACCTCTAAGAAGGTCCCCAATGACAATGCTTCTTAATAGTCATGCCTTGTGCAATATCCTTCCCTAGCAACTTTATTTTAATGAAAAAAATACGGCAGAGGTAATGGGCTGTCACTCCCAAGACTATATTATAAAAAATTTTAGCTCTGTCTTGCTCATACTTTCTTGCTATAATTTTATTATTCTGATGGAAACCATCTACCATGAGTTTCACTATGGAGAGACCCTACTTTTCTGGGAGTGGGGGCAGTCTCTAACCAACAATCAGCAAGGAACTATAAGCAACAGCTTTCAACACATTGGATCTTTCCAAAAACCACCTCAGTAAGCTTAGAAGCAGATCATCTCTAGTCAAGATTAGTGATAAGACTAAGCCCTATCCAGAACCTTAACTGTGTTCTTGTATGAAACCTTGAGAGAGATGCACCCACTAATCCATGTCTGGATTCCTGATCCATGGAAACTGTGAGATAATAAATGCTTATGGCTTTAAGCTGCTAAGTTTTGGAGTAATTTATTATACAGCCATAAATAACTAATACAGGATACATTCTTTCCTACAGGAAATTACGTGGACCTATTCCACTGAACTCATCCTTAATCCATCCTGTTCCCTCCCCACTGCCTCCTCCCCATCACCCCAAACATAGAGCAGTACATGGAAAACCTATACATCACAGAAAATGGCCTTTAAGTCATTATTAAATGGCCATAATCAACCAGAAAAGGAAAAAGCCCCAGGACCCCTCAGCATGTCAAATTATCTTTAATCATTCTATAATTGATCCTCTTGAGGTCACTCTTTCCTTTCAAGCCATCCCACTCCAAGTGGATAGCTAGCTGGACTCTTGGCTTTAACTTCATGCTTTATTCCCCAGTCATTCACCAGTATCCAATAACAGGAAACAACTTCTATGGAAGACCGGCAGACTCTTCCAAGAAGATGATGGAGATTCTTGATCAGCTTTGGTAAGTTATTTTACAAACACATGTTTTGCTGCTTAAGCTGAGCATCCCTGCCAATTCCTCATTATATTAGAATATCAATAGTGCTGAATCCGACCTGTCCTTTAAGACGCTTTTATCAGCTCCTCCCACCAAAAAAAAAAAAGGCTTTATTCCATAAGTGAAAAGGGGTAAATGCCTTCCCAGGGTATATAAGATTCATAGACAAAGATGAAATCATATGTTGGCATACACAATGAAATACATCAGTTTTGATTCAAATTGATTTTAATTAAATGCAATGCACATGATATATTGAATATAAAAAGGAACCCGTGTAGTTCTGCTTGAGATGTGTTTTTTTCCTCATGAATGATCTCCACAGGTTTAAGGAATAGCATAGAGAACGGCATAAAATATCACCAAATTGGCTATGTAATTTTTGAATCATTTAGGAAAAAAAACCTATTTAAATAGTATTAAATTTAAATGGCCTAAAATATGGTTAATAATGGCTTCTTTAGGAATTTTGTTAGGGAAGACTACAGATTAAAAAATTAAAAGAAACTATGATATATTTTAAAAGTAACAATTATTATCCTACTAATATAAGTACTTTTGGAATTATGGGATATTAACAAGTACCAACAATAGGCAATAACCAAAGAACAAAGTGAGTGCCTGTTTAGAGAGAGCTAAATGAAATTCATCTACATTAGATGGAAACACAAATTCCTACAATTGCTCAATATTTCTGAGAACAGAATACAAAATTGAAATTATATTAGTTATTTAATGTCAGGATAATCTTTCTGCCTAGATCATTTCCTACTTGTTGGAACTGGGGATGCAATAGGTGGTCAAATCATGAAAATATTGGAGAAAGGGACCAGGAATTTATGTTTCAATAAGCTCTCCATATTTTTTAAAGGACCATAAATTTGAAAATGATTATAAAATATAATATTGTTTTGTATGTAAAATATAAATTCCTGGCCCCTTTCTCTAGTAGCTCTGGGGTGGGTCTATAAATTTCCATTTCTTACTCCCAGGTGATAATGATGTCCTTGAACCAATGACTATACTTTGAGTAGTACTGACACATCCTGGAATTTAGGAATGAGGCCAAGAGTCATAGCATCCCTGTAATTTTTGTCTTTGGAGAAAGCTTCTGGATCGTTTCAACAATTCTCAGGAAAGGGTTCATACAAATATAAGTTTTCCTGATTCGTTGTGTGGGAAACCTTCAAAGTGGAGACAGTCACATGAGCTTGAGTCATTAAAAGTAGAGATTTTTAAAAACACTATCAGTTTTACCTCTTCTCTTCCTATTCGGATGCCTTTAATTTCTTTTGTTTGTCTGATTGCTGTGGCTAGGACTTCCAATACTATGTTGAATAACAGTTGTGAGAGTGGGCATTCTGGTCTTGTTCCAGATTTTAGTAGGAAGGCTTTCAGCGTCTCTCCATTGAGTATTATATTTGTTATGGGTGTGTCATAAATGGCTTTGATTATGATAAGGAATGTTCCCTTTATACCCACTTTGGTAAGGGTTTTTATCATGAAGGGGATGTTGTACTTTGTCAAATGGTTTTCTGCATTGATTGAGATGATCATGCGGGTTGTTTTTACTTTTCTTTTGTTAATATGGTGTATGACGTTGATTGATTTACCTATGTTGAAAGATCCTTGTGAACCTGGGATAAATCCCACCTGGTCGTATGATCTTTTTGATATGTTGCTGGATTCAGTTGGATAAAATTTTGTTGAGAATTTTTGCCTCTAAATTCATCAAGGATATTGGCCAAAAGTTTTCTTTTTTGGTGGTATGTCTGCCTGGTTTTGGAATTAGGGTGATGGTGGCATCATAGAATGTCTTTGGGAGTGTTCCTTTAAGGAGGATGGGTAGAACTTTCTCTTTGTATGTTTGGTAGAATTCACCTATGAAGCCATCTAGTCCTGGACTTTTATGTGTAGGGTGTGTTTTTGTGACATATTCAATTTCATTTCTAGTGATGGGTCTGTTCAGTTGATCTATTTATTCTTGATTCAGTTTTGGAAGGCTGTGAGTCTCTAGAAAGGTGCACATTTCTTCTAGGTTATCGAATTTGTTGGCATATAACTGTTGATAGTATTCTCTTATAGTTTTTGTACTTCACTGTATGCAGACAATAAGATACTATATATAGAAAACCCTAATGACTTAACCCCAAAACTACTTGAACTGATCAAAAATTCAGTAAAGTAGCAGGATATAAGATTAACATTCAGAAATCAGTTGCATTTCTGTATACTAACAATGACATATTAGAAAAGGAATACAAAAATACAATACCTTTTAAAATTGCACCCCCAAAAATCAAATACCTGGGAATACACCTAACCAAGGATGTAAAGGACTTATATGACAAGAACTATAAAACAGTAATCAAGGAAATTAAAGAAGATGCAAAGAAATGGAAAGATATTCCATGCTCCTGGATTGGAAAAATCAATATTGTAAAAATGGCCATACTACCCAAAGCAGTCTACAGATTCAATGCAATCCATCTCAAATTATCCATGACTTTTTCACAGAATGAGAACAAATAATCCAAAAATTTATATGGAATGACAAAAAATAGAGAATTGCCAAAGAAATACTGAGGAATAAAAACCAAGCAGGAGACATAACTCTCCCAGACTTCAGGCAATATTACAAAGCCACAGTAATCAAGACGGGGTGGTACTGCTACCAAAACAGACAGACAGACCAATGGAAGAGAATAGAGAACCCAGAAATAAACCCTGACACCTATGGTCAATTAATCCTTGACAAAGGAGGCAAGAACATAAAATGGGAAAAAGACAGTCTTTTCAGCAAGTATTGAAACTAGAACACATCAATGAAACTAAAACACACCCTCACATCAATGAAACTAGAACACACCCTCACATCATGCACGATCAATAAAACTAGAACACACCCTCACATCATGCATGATCATAAACTCAAAATGGCTGAAAGAGTTAAATATAAGACAAGATACCATCAAACTCCTAGAAGAGAACATAGGCAAAACATTCTCTGACATCAACCTCACAAATGTTTTCTCAGGTCAGTCTCACAAAGCAACAGAAATAAAGGCAAAAATAAACCAATGGGTTAATTCCATAAATGTCCACTGACAGATGATTGGATTAGGAAGATATGGTGTATATATACACAATGGAATATGACTCAGCCATAAAAAAGAACAAAATAATGCCATTTGCAGCAACATGGATATAACTAGAGACTCTCATCCATAGTGAAGTAAGTCAGAAAGAGAAAGAGAAATACCATATGATATCACTTATATCTGGAATCTAATATAGGGCACAAAGGAACCTTTCCACATAAAAGAAAATCATGGACTTGGAGAACAGACTTGTGGTTGCCAAGGGGGAAGGGGAAGGAGTGGGAGGGACTGGGAGCTTGGGGTAAATAGATGAAGAATGCTGCCTTCAGAATGGATTAGCAATGGGATACTGATGTGTAGCACTGGGAACTCTGCCTAGTCACTTATGATGGAACATGTAATGTGAGAAAAAACAGTATATACATGTATGTATAACTGGGTCACTATGCTGTACAGTAGAATATATATATATATATAAATGATTAAAAATAATAATAATAATTTTTAAAAATAAACCAATGGGACGTAATCAAACTGACAAGATTTTGCACAGGAAAGGAAACCAAAAAGAAAACAAAAAGACAATTTACAGAATGGGAGGAAATACTTTCAAATGATGCAACTAACAAGAGCCTAATCTCTAAAATATACAAACAATTTATACAACTCAACAGCAAAAAAGCCAACAACCCAATGGAAAAATGAGCAAAAGACTTGAATAGACATTTCTCCAAGGAAGATATACAGATGGCCAACAAACACTTGAAACAATGATCAACTTCACTGATTATTAGAGAAATGCAAATCAAAACTACCATGAGATACTACCTCACACCATTCAGAATGGCCATCATTAATAAGTCCACAAATAACAATTGTTGGAGGGAGTGTGGAGAAAAGGGAACCCTCCTGCACTCTTGGTGGGAATGTAAATTGGTACAACCACTATGGAGAACAGTATGGAGGTATTCTAGAAAACTATACATACATACACAGAACTACCATATGCCCCAGCAATCACACTCTTGGGCATATATCCAGACAACACTTTCCTTAAAAAAATACACATGCACCTGCATGTTCATTGAAGCTCTATTCACAATAGCCAAGACTTGAAATCAACCCAAATGTCCATCAACAGATGATTGGATTAAGAAGATGTGCTATATATACACAATGGAATACAACTCGGCCATAAAAAAGAACAAAATAATGCCATTTGCAGCAACATGGATGGAACTAGAGACTCTCATCCTGAGTGAAGTAAGTCAGAAAGAGAAAGACAAATACCATATGATATCATTTATATCTGGACTCTAATGTATGGCACAAATGAACCTTTCCACATAAAAGAAAATCATGGACTTGGAGAACAGATTTGTGGTTCCCCAGTGGCAGGGCAAGGGAGTGGGATGGATGGGGTTCCTGTGGTTAATAGATGCAGATATTGCCTTTCGAATGGATTAGCAATGAGATCCTGCTGTGTAGCACTGGAACCATGTCTGGTCACTTATGACGGAGCATAATAATGTGAGAAAAAAGAATGTATGCATGTATGTATAACTGGGTCACCATGCTGTTCAGTAGAATATTGACAGAATACTGTAAACCAATTATAATGGAAAAAAATAAAAAGAATAAAAAAGAAAGTAGATTACTGGTTGCTACAGGCTAAGGAGAGAGGAGAATGGAAAATGACTGCTTAATTGTTACAGGGCTTCCATTTAGATTGATTAAAAAGTTAGGAAAATAGGAGTTCCCGTTGTGGCCCAGTGGTTAACGAATCCGACTAGGAACCATGAGGTTGCGGGTTCGATCCCTGGCCTTGCTCAGTGGGTTAAGGATCTGGCGTTGCCGTGAGCTGTGGTGTAGGTCGCAGACGAGGCTCAGATCCCGCGTTGCTGTGGCTCTGGCGTAGGCTGGTGGCTACAGCTCCGATTAGACCCCTAGCCTGGGAATCTCCTTATGCCGTGGAAGCAGCCCTAGAAAAGGCAAAAAGACAAAAAAAAAAAATTAGGAAAATATATGGTGGTGATTTTTGCACAACTTTGTGAATGCTGTTAATGATACTGAAATGTATATTTTAAAATTAATAAAATGGTAAATTTGATGTTATTTGTATTTTTAGCACAGTAAAATGCAATTCATACTAAAACATGAAATGGCTTGAAATAGTTATGGTAAATGTAAGAAACAGTCTCACAAGACTGTATTTCTTATGCTTCCATTTATAAGAAATGTTCAGAATAGGCAAATCTGTGAAAAGAGAAATAAATTGATTAGAACTGGAGTGAAGTTGAGTGGGGGAAATTGGGAGGTGACTGCTAATGTGTATGGAATTTCTGTTTGTATTGTTGAATATATTCCAAAATCAATTGTGGTGATGCTTGAAAAACTTTGTGAATATACTAAAAAAAATCATGGAACTGTACTCTTTAAATTAGTGAATGATATACTATGTGAATTATATATAAATATATGGGTTATTTAATATGCCCACAATGAGAGATTACTATATACCTATCAGATAGATACAAAACTGAATGGTAATAATGATGCAGAGAAACAGTATCACTCAAATATTCTTGATGGAAATCGAAATGGTAGTATTATATTGAAAAACAGTCTGGCAGTTTCTTATTAAGTTAAATAGGAAACTACCATATGACCCAGATATTTCATGCCTAGGCATTTATTTCAGAGAAATGAAAACTGATTTTCACACAAAAGGATACACAAAGTTTTATAGCAGCTTTATTTGTAATAGCTCAAACTTGGAATAGTTCTTATGTTCCAAAAAGGTGAATGATTAAACAAATTATGGTACATTCAATACTCAGAATAAATATAAATAGTTTATTAATTGATATAACTACTTGGATACAACTCAAGTGCATTTTGCTGAATTGGGAAAAAAAAGCCAATACCAAAAAATCACATACTGTTTGAAAACATTTCTATAAAATTCTTCAAAGGACAAAATTTAGAAATGGAGGAGAGTTTGTAGTAGCCAAGGATTAAGAATAGGGTGGGGATAGGAGAAACGTGGATTTGGATAAGGGATCTGTGTGCTGGTTAAAAGTTTTGCATCTTGACTATATCAGTGGCATTATTCTGATTGTGATAATGTATTACAGTTTTATAGGATGTTACCTTTTGGGGAAACCTGAAATATTATATGGGGTTCTTCATGAAATCCTACGGATGTATGGAAATCTAAAATTGCCTAAACATAAAGGGATTAATTAAAAGAATTATGGACAGTGTTGGCAGGAGAAAACAGACTAGGAAGCTCCAAATTCTTGTTATCCCATGGAGACAAACAACAAGAAAAGTCATGTGATTTATAGGTGCTCTATAAAACAGTCAAAGGTTTACATTGAGCAAGGGAACAGTCAATCAAGGAAAAGCCACATTCAAAATGGTAGAAAATATTACAGGATTTTTGTTCAAATTTGCCCCACACCTCCCTATGGTGTGGTCATGGTGTGGAGAAGGCTACAGAACAGTTCCCGATTCCTTCCCTCAAACCAGAGTGGTGAGCAAAGAAGACCTTATCTGCTATGTTCTAACCTGTCTTGAAATTGCCTGAAGGACTGCTGGTCTCTGTCTTGTCTAATTTGGATCTCGGGTGGAGAGATGGAGTAAATGCTTGGGAAAGCTACAAGAGACTTAGATCTGAAAACACCTGGGACAAGAGATTATGTGTAGAGTCATGCAATAGATCATCTAAACCTCCAAGGAGAATTTGAGGTAGGGAAAACTTTTTGGGAAATCAAGACATTCAAAAGCAACTATGTATATGGTGAAGTCAAAAAAGCCACACATAGGCCCAATAAAGACACATGCTCAGAAAAGAACTGAGAGGACCATAAACTTTCCCTCATTCTGATGCAAAGATTCAGAACATATCCAACTAATTAGTGACAGATTGCTGTGGCACAGTGCTGGTTTGCAAAGACTGGGAGAGGTGCCTCTTTTTAAATAGCCAATTATTAAAAATCATAAAGAATATGAAAATGAGTAAAACATGGCACAATCAAATAAAAAAGTAATGTGGCAAATAACTGTTTCTAAAGAAACATAAGCATAGTATTTAATGTCTTTGACTTTAAAACAACTATCTTAAATATTCTCAATGTGCTAAAGGAAAACACAAAGAACTAAAAGGATTCAGGAAATCCATAGGTAGGGAATTCCCTTTGTGGCTCAGCAGAAACAAATCTGACTAGCATCCATAAGGACACAGGTTAATCCCTGGCCTTTCCCAGTGGGTTAAGGATCCGGCATTGCCCTGAGCTGTGGTATAGATCACAGATGCAGCTCAGATCCTGCATTGCTGTGGCTATGGTGTAGGCTGGCAGCTACAGCTCCGATTTGACCCCTAGCCTGGGAACCTCCATATACCATGGGCAGAGTCCTAAAAAGACAAGTAAAATGAAATCTATAGATAGATATTCTCATATATGATAAGAATATCAACAGAAAGAAATTAAGAAAAGGATAAAACAGAAATTCTGGGAGTTCCCATTGTGGTGCAGTGGAAATGAATCTGACTAGGAACCATGAGGTTCAATCTCTGGCCTCGCTCAGTGGGTTAAGGATCTAGCATTGCTATGAGCTGTGGTGTAGGTCACAGATGCGGCTTGGATCTGGTGTTGCTGAGGCTCTGACATAGACCGGTGGTTACAGCTCCGATTTGACCCCGTGAACCTCCATATGCTATGGGTGTGTCCCTAAAAAGACAAAAGAAAAAAAAAGACAACCCCCTCCCCAGAAATTCTGGAACTAGAAAATACATCTAAATTGAAATATTCATCAAGTGATTTAACACAATATTGAACAGTCAGAAGAAAAAATCAACCAACTTGAAAATAGGACATTTGAAATTATTGATTCTGAGGAATGGAAAGAGAAAAGGAAATAAGAAGGGAAACAGAGCTTAAGGAAATTATGCAACATCATAAATGGATCAATATATGCATTATAGAGATCCAGAAGGAGAAGGCACAAAGGTACAGAGAAGCTATTTGAAGATGTAATGACAGAGGAAATTCCTAAATTTGAGGAAAACATGAAGATAGAAATCCGAGCCTCAATCGCTCCAAGAAGGAAAAACTGAGATCGACTTTGAGACATATAATCAAATTGTTGAAAGATAAAGAAATAATCTTTTTTATTAAAGCATAGTTGATTTAAAGTGCTGTGCCAATATTTGCCATACAATCTGACTGGAGCTGTTACTGCTGGCCTATGCCAGAGCCACAGCAATACCAGATCTGAGCCGCGTCTGCGACCTACACCACAGCTCATGGCAACGCTGGATCCTTAACCCACTGAGCAAGGCCAGGGATTGAACCTGCAACCTCATGGTTCCTAGTTGGTTTCATTTCTGCTGCACCACAACAGGAACTCCCATGTCTTCTTAATCCATTCATCTGCCGACGGACATTCAGGTTGTTTCCATGTCTTGGCTATTGTGAATAGTGCTGCAATGAACATAGAAGTGCATGTATCTTTTTGAATTGTAGTTTTGCCCAGATATAGCTCCAGGACTGTGGATCATATGGTAGCTGGATCATATGGTAGCTCTATATTTAATTTTCCTGAAAGCATGAAGAGAAAAGAGAGTTGTCAAGGGTTACTAAATAAATTATGGGCTGATTTCTCAGCAGAAATGTTTGAGGGCAGAAGTCAATGGGGTGATACATTTAAAGGACTGAAAGAAAAACTTTTAACCAAGAACTCTCTATCTCTCAAAGCTCATCTTCAAGAATGAGAGTGAAATTAAGATATTATCACATAAACATAAGCTGAGCGAATTCATTACCACTATGCCTTCCCTAAAATAATTATTTAAGGAAGAGCTTCAGATTTTTTTTCTGTAAATCCTTTTTTTTTTTACTTTTATTTTTCCCCCAAATACATTATTTTTTTATACTGTACAGCTTGGTGACCCATACATGTATACATTCTTTTTTCTCACATTATAAAGACTATACTTTCAGGGATCATTTCTATAGCTCGTGACCAGAGCTTCAGATTTAAATAGAAGAATGTTAGGCAGAAACTCAGAGTCCTGTGAAGATATAAGTATCTCTGGTAAATGTAAATACATTGGCAAATATAAAACCAAGGAATATTGTAATTTTGATTTATACTTCTATTTTTTTTACTGGATTAAAAAGACAAAGGCATAAAAATATAAATCTATGTAAATAGGTACACTATATAAAGGTATTTTTAGGGATATAAATAACATAAATTTGGATGGCATAGTTGTAAAGGAGTAGGATTTTTGTACGTAATTGAAGTTAAGTTGGTATCAAATTCAAAATTGATTGTGATAATTTCAGGATATTATATGTACTTCCATGGCAACCACAATTAAAATTATCTATAAATTATACAGAAAAGTAAATGAGAAGATAATCAGAATGTGTCACTACAAAAATTATCAACCAATCACAAAGGATGGCCATAATGGAGGAAATGAAGTACAAAAAAGTAACGTGACATATACAGAAAACACATTTAACTATCACAGAAATCCTGAGGTAGGCATTGTAATAATACTCTTTTTTAACAAGGGTAAAATACACGTAACATAAAATGCACCATCTTAATAATTTTAAGTGTATAGTTCAGTGGTATTAAGTACATCCACTTTGTTGTGACAATCACGCCTGTTCATCTACAAAACTCCTTTCACTTTGCAAAACTGGGAAAAAAATATAATATATACAGGTAATAGTTACCAAATCCGGCAGTAGTATGTCCTTCCCTATTAGTAATTCCTTTAAATGTAAATGGGTTATACTGCCAAATCAAATGGTAGAATGGATTAATAAAAACATGATCTAGTTACATGCACTCTACAAGAGAGTCACTTTAGCTTTAAGAGCTTGTAAAGTTTGGAAATTAAAGTAGGGGTAGTCAAAGCAACCAAAAGAGATCTGGAGTGGCTATACTAATAAAAGACAAAATAGATGTTATAAAACTGTTAAAAGAGACAAAGATGCTATTGATTTTTTTCAGTATAAAAAAATCAATTTACCATGAACATAAAACAATTATAACATATATGCACTAAACTCCAGAGTTCTAAAACATATGAAACAAGCACTAACAAAATTGAATGGAGGAATAAAAAATTCAAAATAATAGTGAGAAACTACAATAACTCACTTTCCAAGATGAATCAAAAAAGTATATAGAATATCAATAAGGTAATTGAGGACTTGATCAACACTATATACCAATTGGAACTAAAATAAATACACAGATTAATACACCCCAAAACATTAGAACACACATATTCCTCAAGCGCACATAGAACATTCTATAAATTCGTCAGGACAGACCATTTATTAGGTCACAAACTAGCTCAATAAATTTAAAATGATTGAAATCATGCAAATTATCTGTTCTGATGACAGTGTAATGAAAATTGAAATAAATAGCTGAAGGAAAAATGGAAAGACCATAAATAAGTGAATATTATACATTCTCAAAGCACCAACAGATTAACAAAAGATATTACAAAGAAATTAGAAAGTATCTTAACACAAATGAAAATGGAAACATAACATACCACAACTTGTGGAATGGAGCGAAAGCAGTAGTTAGAGGAGATTTATAGCTATAAATACTTATGTAAAAAAGAAAAAAAAATTAAATCAGCGGTCTAGATTTACACATTAAGAAAAGAGAAAAAATGAAAAACTAAATCCAGAGCTAACAGGATTAAAATGATAAAGATTAGAACAGAGACATTTGATCTAGAAAAAAATGAAAACATTAAAGAAATCAATAAAACCAAAATTCGAGTTCTTCAAAAAGATCGATAGGAGTTCCTGTTGTGACTCAGCGGAAACAAATCCAACTAGTATCCATTAGGATGTGAGTTCAATCCCTGGCCTTGCTCAGTGGGTTGGGGATCTGGCGTTACCGTGAGCTGTGGTGTAGGTTGCAGACGTGGCTTGGATCCAGTGTTGCTGTGGCTGTGGTGTGGGCGGGCAGCTGTAGCTCTGATTTGACCCCTAGCCTGGGAACTTCTGTACTCCACAAGTGTAGCTCTAAAAAAGCTAAAAAAATCAATAAAGTTGGAGGCCAATAGCTATATTGACTTAAAAAAGCAGACAACACTCATAGTATTAAAATCAGAAAAGTAAGAAAATTATTATTAAGTTTATAGAAATAAAGGACTACTATAAATTAGTTCTATGAATAATTTTATGAGAAAATTGAAAAATCTTAGTTTAAATAGACAAATAAATAAAACACACAAACTACCAAGACTGTATCAAGTAAAACTGTAAAATCTCAATATATCTATAATTAGTAAGGACATTAAAAAAGTAATCTAAAACCTTGCCCCAAAAGAAAAGCCCTGGATGATATGGCTTTGCTGGAGAATTATACCAAACATTTAAAGAAAAGTAGAACCAATCCTTCTCAAACACTTGAAAACTGAAGTAAATCAAAGACAAATATATCACTTATATGTGGAATCTAATAAAAATGATAGAAAAAAGAACTTATTTATAAAAAATAAATTCACATATTTCAAAACAAATTATGGTTGCCATGGGTGAAACTGTTGGGGGGAGGGAGGAATTGGGAGGGTGGGAATGACATACACCCACTACTTTATAAAATAGATAATTAACAAGAACCTACTGTATGGCACAGGAAAATCTACTCAATGGTTTGGAATAACCTATATGAGAAAAATGGATATACATATATGTGTGTGTATATTCACTTTGCTGTATACCTGAAACTAATACAACATTGTAAGTCAACTATACGCCAATATTTTTTTAAAAAAAACAAAGTGATACTATAGTAAACTAAAAAAGCAAATAAACATTTCTTATTCATATCACTCCATGAATGTTTCTGTTGGGTTGAATCCAATAAAAAATACCTTTAACTCAAACTAAACAAAACAAAACAAAAAACAATTGAAGAGAAGGACACATTTCCTAACTTATTCTCATTACTCTGATACTAAAGTCAAATAGTGCAAGAAAGAAAACTACAGATCAGTATTTCTTATGAATATTAAACAAATACCCTTAAAAAACACAAGCAAACTGGATTCAGCAATATATAAAAAGGATTATATACCATGCCCAAATGAGAGTTATCCATGGAATGCAAGGGTAGTTTAACATGTGAAAATCAAACAATGTAATGCATCTGTCTTAGTGTTCTCCATTTAGTGTTTTTAGTGTTCTCCAGAGAAATCTTGGTGAGGTTCATGGATTGGAAGACAATATTTTTATGAAGTCCATACTAACCAAAGCAGTCTTCAGATTCAATGCAATCACTATCAAAATACAAATATCAATGACATTTTTTGCATAAACATAAAAATCCATCCTAAAATTCCTGTGGAGTAGCAAGGAAATTTAAATCGCCAAAACAATCTTGGACAGAAAAGTTGGAGAACTCACTGCCTGGTTTCAAAATTTACTACAAAGCTATGCTAATCAAAGGAGTGTGGTACTGGCATAAAGCAGACAAATTAACTCAGAATACAATAGAGAGGCAGAAATAAACCCTTATATATATAGACAAATGCTTTTCAACAAGGATATCAAGATCATTAAATGAGGAGAATCCTTTTCAACAAATAATGCTGTGAAAATGAGAATCCACATGTAAAGTTGAATTCTTAACTAACACCATACGCAAAGCTTAACTTGAAATAGATGAAGGGCTTATATATAAGAGATAAAATTATAAAACTCTTATAGGAAAATAGTGGAAAACCTCAAGATATTGGATTTAGCAGTGATTCTGTGGATATGACAACAAAGTGTATGTTACACCACAAATATAGGTAAATAGTATTTTATCAAATTGGAAAAAGTTTATACATCAAATGACACTATCAACAAGACAGAAAGGCAAACCACAAAATTGTATAAAATATTTTCAAATCCTATATCTAATAATAGACTAATATCCAGAATATATAAAGAACTCCTACAACTTAAGAACAAAAAGAAAATAGCCCAATTTTTAAGACAAACAAAATACATGAATAAATATTTCCTCAATTTAGTTGTACAGATGGGCAATAAATACATGAAAAGATGCTTAACATCACTAATCAGTAGGAAAATGCAAATAAAATTCACAATGATATATCTCTTCATAACCCATAGGAGAGTTATTTTTTTAAAGCAGAACATAAAAAATATTGGTGGGGTTGTGGAGAAAGTAGAATCTTTGTGATTTGCTGGTGGGAAAGTAATATAGTGCAACTACTTAGGAAAATTCCATGGTGATTGCTCAAAAAAAATTAAACATAGACTTACCATATGATCTAGCAATGCCACTTTGGAGTATATACACAAAAAAAAAAATTCAAATAAAGGACTCAAAAAGGTATTTGTACACTCATGCGCATAACAGCCTTATTCACATAGCCAAAAGGCGGAAATAACTCAAATGTCCTTCAGTTAATATGAATCGATAAATTTATGAGGAAATGCTCTGTAGTAGGTTTTGAAAACCAGCTGTGTGTCTTCTAACTTTATTTTCCTTTTTCAAGATTATTTTTGCTATTAGGGTCCCTTGAATTTCTATATGAATTTTAGGATGGAGTTTTCCATTTCTGAAAAAAACATTGCTAGAGTTTTGATAAAGATTGCAATGAATCTGTAGGTCAGTTTGGGTAGCATGAGGGTTAATTTTATGTGTTAACGTGAATAAATACCCAGATGATTATTCTAAGTGTGTATATGAAGATATATTTTACAGAAATTATTCGACTTAAATTGTTACACTTTGAATAAAGCAGATTACCCTCCATAATGTGGATAGGACTCATTCAATCAGTTGAAGGCCTTAAAGAGAAGGACTGACCTCCCCCAACCAAGAAGGAATTATACCAGAAGACTGCCTTTGGACCAGAACTGCAATTCTTCCCTTTGTCTACAGCCTGCTGGTCTGCCCTACAGATTTAGGACTTGCAAAACATACAAAATTGTGTAAACTAATACCTTAAACTAAATCTTTCCCCCATAAATAGATAGATACCATATACTGGATATATACATATATACTGTTGGTTCTGTTCCTCTGGAGGATACTAATACAGATATTATTGACGTCTGCCAATCCATGAACAAGAGATGTCTTTTCATTATTTCATGTGCTTTTTAGTTTAGTTCAGCGTATTTTGTTTATTGTTTTTTGTTTTTTTTTCATTTTCTGTACAGAGGTGTTTCACTTCCTTGGTTAGGTTTATTCTTAAGGTTTTTATTTATTTTTATTTTTAATGCAATTGTGAATGGACTCATTTTCTTACTTTCTTTTTCAGATTGTTCATTGCTAGTACATAGCAACACATCTAATCTTTGCCTGTAGATTTTGTATCCTATAGCTTTGCTGAATTATCTATTTAACATATAGTTCCTTCATGTACATGTTCAAAAGAACAAGGGAATTGACAGTCTGACTCTTGGGCGGGAATTAATTGTAACAAAGCTGGGAACTCTCTTTCAAGGTCTGGTCAATTCTGAAAGGGGAGAATCATATTATTAGGAAATGTCTGTACGAAACATGAAAAAAGTAGTATAACATTGTCCAGAAAAAGGGAAAAAATAGTTTACTAATCAGTATCGAATGCATAAGTTTTAACAATTAATAATTTGGTGGTTGGTAAAATTCACTTTCATTTTATCAAAATATTAATGCATATATCATAAAAGATAAGAATTTGAACACATGGCTTATAATAGAAGGAAAGTTTTATCCCCCAAATCACAAAATCAAACTGTTTTCAAATTGTAAAAGAACACAATACAAATTACATACATAAAATTTTAAATGTTTCCTTTACTAATTCTAAATTATATCAAACTCTTAAAGAAATTATACAAATCATTCAGTTTCTACCAATTTGGCCTTTGTGTATTTTCATCAAAAGACTATCCAGATAATACCTGACAAACTATGTCATTTTCTGCCCAATCAAGGTTACCACCTCACAAACCAGTTTATATATTTTTCTCAGAATAAACCCAGAAGCTGGTTCTTAGGTTTTTTGCCAATATCAGGAATACTAAATATGTTGGAAGGAAAGACTTGGTCACTTACCTCTCTGCCACCCCCACTCTTTCAGCTGGATAGCATGCCCTATTGTAGGATGATTTTCAGCCTTGGCCTTTTATCTTTATTTGACTATATGAAAGTGACTTCCGATTCTACTGTTCAACTATTTCTTCAAGACCAAGTATAGCTGGGGTCAGTGGTGGGGGCATGGAGGTGTGACCAGCTGGGGCTGGGATTAGTTAAAGACCAGAGCTATCTCTGCTGAAGTGTAATTACATTCCCCACTGCAAAGTGAGGCTGATATAAGCAACAACATTCACAGAAGAAATGTTAGTGGCTCCATTCCCAGAATGAGGGTTATTCCTTCAGGATGTTAGCATCACCCTCTTTGGGAGCACCAGTAATCTGAGGTTAATGGATGGCCAAGACCTGTCTCTGTCCTAAAAGGGTCTTGATGAGGACCCTCAGAATCAAGTAAAATTTGGGAATTCTAGAACTAAAAATTATATTAAGGGGATCAATTCCGTAAATCCTATCTTCATTCAAAAATGTGCTATAGTCTTGGGCAGAGGGGCACCCTGAAAGGAGATTTCATGGTAGTATGTCAACTGAGAATAACAGTATTCTTCCCAGAATAGGAAGCTTACTCCCTAAGCCAGTCCCCGCCTACACAAACTTGGTCCTAGGTGCTCCCCAAGTGCATCTGGACAACCCTTACTTGTATGTCTTTCCCTCTCATCATCTTATTGTGTTTGCTAATACAAAAGCAGAATCTTACTGTTAATTTGTTGCTAAGTAGCGCTTATATGTATTCATTGTAATTTTAATAGGAATTATTCTCATGTGGAATTGTAGGTTATTGTTATTTGAACTATTTAAACTCAGGAGTATTTTCTCTTTAACTCCAGTCATGCTTCTAGCAGGAGCCACACTTCTGCTCTGCACATGTCTGTGTCTATACACCACTTGACTAGGTCTCTCACCCAATGTGTCCCCTTCCCTCCTTCCTAATATACCTGAAGACAACTCCCCAACCAGACTTTGGGTTTACCCATTCCTGAGCTTCTCTTTCCATAGAACCATATCCAGACTGTCGCTCTGTTATTATTTAACACTCAGTCCCCAGAGAAGCATATAACTCTCCACCCATACGCTTCTACACGGCCGTGACCGTTTTTGATTATCTTTATTACGACAATCAGGCTTCTCTTTTATCCCACCATGCAGGTGTTTTCCTCATTTTTTTTCCAACAGGCCCATTTAGAATCCTTGTCATCAATATAATCAAGTACCTCAGCCAACTCAAAATACAATATTGTCCTTCTTATCTTTACAGGCAAGTCTTTGGACAGCCCCATCTACATCAAGTCCTTCTTAATATTATAGGCAGCCCCTAGTTAGCCCCACTTACGCCAAGTTTCCTTCTATTCTTTATTGGAAGGTTTCTAGTCATACCCTAGAAATCAGTGTCCTTCTCTTGTGTGTAAGTGGGTGTCTGGGAAGTTCCAATCATAGAAAAGTTCTCTGTTGGTATACCTCTAACTATACCAGGATCCTTCTCTATTTATTTCAGTTCTCTATTTCAGTACATGCCAGCACCTTTCATATCACGCAGGCAATCCTATGCTCAGCTTTACCAACACTAGGGTCTTATTTCTCTATCAGGGGGCTTCTCGTTACACCCCCCCAAAGGAAGGGTGTTTCTCCTCCTTATAGGCAATCTATGGACAGCCTTGCCCACATAAGGGTCCTCTTCATTATTCTGTCAGGCTTATGGGTAGTCTGCCCACCCTAGAGTCTGTCTCATTTCTATTGGCAGCCCTCCAGTTAGCTCCGCCCACATCTCTTTCCCTTGAGTCAGTTTGCTCTCGTCAGACTCTTCCTCGTAAAGGAAGTCGTAAAGGTGGAGAGCTCCGCCTTACGTGCGTGTTTGTTTTTTGCATTAGCGGATTTTCGATCTAGTGCCGTGATAGTAGTAGGTGTTTCTCTTCTCTATAGGCGTTCTTCTGATCAACTCTGCCACATCAGGGTTCTCCTCAACGCTACAGGTAGGCATTTGGTCATACTTAACACCTGGTCTCCTCTCTTCACTACAGACAGCCCTCTGGTTAACGGTAGTTTACCATAACTTTCTACAACTTGATTTTTTTTCAACCAAATAATTCTGGATTGCAGTCTTCCTACAGCTAATTTATTATTTGTAAAAGCTGCATAGTATTCCTTTGTGTGGTTTTTACTGTTTAATTCACCTATTTCCATGTTAATGAACATTTAACTCTTTTTCAGCATTCCAAAGAGTAATATGCAGAGCACTCTCTTACATGTGTTTCCTTAAGCATACAAGTATTTTCTAGGGTACACATATAGAAGTAAAAACTGCCAAATGTTAAGGTAGTCAGATTGTAGCTTTTAATTAACACTTTACCCTTTAAAAGGGCTGCGCCTATTTACATTCCCACAAGTGGTGGATGAGAGTGTTTTCCCCCTCTTCTTGCAAAATTTGATTTTATTTTTAAAATTTTTGCCAAAATAATGGGTGTGAATTGGTATCTCATAATTCATTTATTGTTCCCACATTACAGACATGGTTGAAACTCCCTGTATACTCCTCCCTAATTGTATTTTCTTTTCTCCATTTGCGTAGTTTTAAACTTTCTATATTTCGAATCTAGATACCTAAAATAGTATTGTGTTGCAGTCTTTAAATTTTCATTTAAATGATGGCATATAGTATATATCCATTTGCAACTTTTTCAGTCAAAAGTATACTTTTGAGATTAATTCATATTGATATACGTAACTTTGCTTCGTTATTCTAATATTAGAGTAATCCATTATAATTATTCTGTAATTTATATATTCTTTTTCAAACTGCTATGGATATTTAGGTTGTTAACTAGTGTTTTTTGTTTTGCCATTTCATATGGTTTTTTCTCATATATTTCCCAGTGTGCACATATGCAGGATTTTTTCTGGAATATGTACCTAAAAAGTAGGATTCTCAAGTAGTAAATTTTAGGTGTCTTCAAATTTACTAGATACTGTTAATCTGACAGTGTGTGACATCTTTTTTTTAAATTTTTATTTCTCTGATTACAAGTGAGGTTGAGCATCTGTTTTGTTTTTATTGACCATTCAGATTATTTTTTCTGTGAGTGGGCCTTTTAATGTCCCTTGCCTATTATCTTGGGCTGTTTGTCCTTTTCTTATTGATGTGTCAGAATTCCTTATGTGTTCTTGTTTGTGTGTCTCATAAATCTTCTTCCATCCTGTTGTGGCTTGTTTTTAACTGTTTATAATGGCTTGTGTGTGTGTGTGTTTGTGTACTAGTTTTAATTTTTTTTATATTATCTATTTTTTTTGTGTATTTCCAAGAAATCCTTATCTACTCAAAGGATATAAACATATTTATTCCCCTGGATTTTCTTATTTAAAAATCCAGTTTTGGTGTTCACATTTAGGTTTTTATTCAACCAATATTTATTGATCATCCACTTTGAGTCAGACACTCTTCAGGGCACTCTTCATTGAAAACGACAAACAAACCCAGCAAAAATCTTGGTCTTCATTGACCTTATAATTTGAGGGACAGAGACAGACAATAAACAAAATAAATGATAGGATTATATAGCATGTTAAGGAATGATAAATGCTTAAGAGAAAAACAAAAGAATAGTATGCAATGATGGTGGGTTTCTGGACTCTATTTTGTTCTTTGGACTTTTTTGCCTTCTCTCTTTTGATAACATAGTCTTAATTTACTATAGCTTTATAATAAGTCTTGATGTCTGGTAGGGCAAATTTCCTCACTGTATTTTCTTTACTAGGTCTTAAGTATTCTGGGCTTTTTGTTCTTCTGTATAACATGAGGATCACTGGAAAAGTTGCTTTTGTAAATGGTCCTGATATTTATACTAAATTGTAAATTTATAGTAAATTGCAGAGAGTTGGTACTATTATAATACTGAGCCATCCAATATGTAAATGTTGTATATCTATTCATTTATTAAAGTTGTAGTTTATGTTCCTTAATAATGTTTATTCATTTTATTTTTTCTATCTTTTGTGGAAGACATCATAAATATGCAATATGTTTTACTTTTCAATAAAATTGTTAATTTACAGCTATAAATTCCCATCTAAATATCATTTTACTGCATCTTACATTACATTAAGAATATAGTGTTTTCATTGTTGTTTGCATTTTAATATGCTGTAATTTTCATTCTGACCTCTTTAATTGGTGAGATTTTAAAGAGTGATTTTTAACTTTCTAAGAAATGTTTTATTTTTTATTATTTTACCATGGTTCATTGCATTGTGATCAGTGAAAGAATTTTTATGATATACATAGCTTTGAAATTGTGGGACTTCCTTTGAGACCTACTATGTGGTAAATTTTTGTAAATTCTTGGAAAGAATATATATTTTCTATTTCTTGGATGTAGAGTCATATCTCTCTATGTAGGTCTGTCCTTTAAATTTTATTGTCTGAAGCTTATTATTTTATTCCTCATCTGTCTATGATAGGGGGAGTATAATTCTCTGACTTACTTGTGTATTTGTAAATATGCCCTCATAATTCCATGAGTTATTGCTTTGTTTTGTTGTCACCTTGTGACATGCATCGAAGTCCATGGTGCACTATTTCTTTTATAATTATGGAGTCTACTTTTTTGTTATTTATGCTTTTTGCCTTTAATTCAATTTTCTCTGGTATTAGTATTGCCAAACCAGTTTTTTTCTATTTTGGTATTATTGTTTTTAATTCAGCATTTTTTATAACATAATATTTTGGTGTAGTTTTGTTTTAGATGTAGTGCTAGTTTATAGCTGGATTTTTTATTTATATATATATATCTTTATTATTACTCAATGAATTTTATTACATTTATATTTCTACAATGATCATTACAACCCAGTTTTGTAGCATTTCCATCCCAAACCCCTAGTGCATCCCCCCGCTCCCCAACCTGTTTCATTTGGAAACCGTAAGTTTTTCAAAGTTCTGTGAGTCAGTATCTGTTCTTCAAATAAGATCATTGTGTTCTTTTTTAAGATTCCATGTGTAGGTGATAGCATATGATGTTGGTATCTCACTGTCTGACTACTTCACTTAGCATGATAATTTCTAGGTCCATCCTTGTTGCTTTGAATGTCATTATTTCTTTCCTTTTAATGGCTGAGTAATATTCCGTTGTGTATATGTACCACACCTTCTTGATCCACTGCTCTGTCGATGGGCATTTAGGTTGCTTCCATGTCTTGGCTATTGTATAGAGTGCTACAATGAACATTGGAGTACGTGTACCTTTTTGAGTCATGGTTTTCTCTGGATAGATGCCCAGGAGTGGGATTGCTGGATCAAATGGTAATTCTATTTTTAGTTTTCTGAGGAATCTCCATACTGTTTTACACAGTGGTTGCATCAATTTACATTCCCATCAGCAGTGTAATAGGGTTCCCTGTTCTCCACAACCTCTCCAGCATGTATTGTTTGTAGACTTTTTGATGATGGCCATTCTGGCTGGTGTAAGGTGGTACCTCACAGTGGTTTTGATTTGCATTTCTCTAATAATGAGTGATGTTGAACATTTTTTCATGTGTTTGGGGGCCATCTGTATGTATTCTTTGAGAATTGTCTGTTTAGATCTTCTGCCCATTTTTTGATGGGGTTGTTTGTTTTTTTGGTATTGAGCTGCAGAAGGTGTTTATACATTTTGGAGATTAATCCCTTGTTGGTCGCTTTGCAAAGATGTTCTCCCATTCTGTGTGTTGTCTTTTTGTTTTGTTTAGGGTTTCCTTTGCTGTGCAGAAACTTTTAAGTTTAATTAAGTCCCTTTTTTTTTTTGTCTTTGTTGTCATTACTCTATGAGGTGGATAGGAGGCAAGACTATACAATGGAGAAAAGACAGCCCCTTCAATAAGTGGTGCTGGGAAAACTGGACAGCCACATGTAAAGAATGAAATTTGAAGACTTCCTAACACCATACACAAAAATAAACTCAAAATGGACTAAAGACCTAAATATAAGACTGGACACTATAAAAATCTTAGAGGAAACATAGGTCAAACACTCTCCGACATAAACCATAGCAATATCATCTCAGATCCACCTCCTAGAGTAATGACAACAAAAACAAAAATAAACATATAACTAGATTATTAAAAAAACTATTATAGTAATCTTTGTTAGGTGAGGATAGTTTATTTATAATTACTATTCTTATTGATGTATTCTGACTCATATATTTCTTTTTTAGTTTGCTTTCAATTTAACATCATCTTTCCTAGCTTCTTTGTCACTAATTCAGCAGATAGATGACCTCTGATGCTGTAAATTATATTCTTACTGTTTGTCCTTAAATATATATGTATATGTTGTATATGTATTTATAAAATGTTTTAGGAAATTCTTTGGTTATCCAGCATTTCTGTCCTCTTAATTATGGCAAAGGCTTTAGTGTGCTTGAATTACCCATTGAACCCCTTATTATATTTGGATGGAGTTTTAGTTTGCTATTTTAAGCAAAAAAAAATATTATTATAATTTTATAGTCATATTAAACATAGTTTATCAGTTATCACTTTCTTTGCTTGTCATTGATTCTTTATTTTCCTTATAATTTCTCTCTGGCTTTACTCCTCTTATTTCTAAAATACATTTTTTTCTTTTGTCTTTTTAGGGTCAAACCCATGGCATATGGAGGTTCCCAGGCTAGGGGTCGAATTGGAGCTGCAGCCGCCGACTTATGCCACAGCCACAACAATTCCAGATCCGAGCCGTGTCTGTGATCTACACCGTAGTCTCACGGTAATGCTGGATCCTTAACCCACTGAGCGAGGCCAGGGATCAAACCCACAACCTCATGGTTCCTTGTAGGATTCTTTTCTGCTGCGCCATGATGGGAACTCCTAAAATACATTGTTGAATGAACCTTTCCACAGAAAAGAAAATCATGGACTTGGAGAATAGACTTGTGGTTGCCAAGGAGGAGGGGGAGGGAGTGGGATGGATTGGGAACTTGGGGTTAATAGATGCAGACTATTGCCTTTGGAATGGATAAGCAATGAGATCCTGCTGTGTAGCACTGGGAACTATGTCTAGTCACTTATGATGGAGCATGATAAGGTGAGAAAAAAGAATCTATACCTGTATGTGTAACTGGGTCACCATATCGTACAGTAGAATATTGGCAGAACACTGTAAACCAGCTATAATGAAAAAAATAAAAATCATTATATAAAAAATATAAAATAAATTAAAATACATTGCTGGAGTTGCCATTGTGGCTCAGTGCGTTAAGAATCGAACATAGTATCCGTGAGGATGTGGGTTTAATCCCTAGCCTCGCTCATTTGGTTAAGGATCTGGCATTACTGCAAGCTGCAGCATAGGTCACAGATGCAGCTCAGATCTGATGTTGCTTTGGCTGTAGTGTAGGCCAGCAGCTGCAGCTCCAATTTGACCCCACCCTGGGAACTTCCATATACCACAGGTGTGCCCCCTCCCTGCCAAAAAAAGAAAAGAAAATACATTGTTTACTTGCATATGTAATGCCAGTATGTAGGTGGTTAACTCTAACTAATATTGAAAATGTCTCTATTTTGCTCTCATAAATATGTGGTATTATTTGGGTACAAAGATCCAGCTTCACAGTGTTACTTCATCATATGTAAATATTTCTAGCATTTGTTATTGCTTGTCCTCAGACTAGTTGATCTTCCTTTAGAAGGAAGCATTTTCTTCCCTCTAATGGTTTTTAAGATTGTTGATTTATCATTATTTATTATGATGACTGTCTAGCTCTTTTTACGCAAAGTAAAAATACAGGCACAACTAATCTATAGTGATAGAAAACAGTATTTGCAAGGGTGAGTGAAGATTGACTGGAAAGGGGATAAGGAGACCCTCTGGGGTAACAGAAATGTTCCATGTTGTTTTGGGTGATGTACACATGGGTGTATATAATTGTCAAAATTGATCATATTGAATAAATATGTTCAACTTATGCATTTTAATCTACATAAATTACTTCTCAAAAAAAAACTGAGAAGGCTTCACTACCTTGTGGTAAACTTCCTGCAAGGAGCTCTCAAGATCCTTTGAGGCAGAGCCAACTGCTCAACCATTAAACTGTACAAAGGTCCCAGAGATTCTGTATGAAGAAAAGGAATGAAATACGGCATCTGGATCTGCATCTTCTCCAAATTTGACATGCAGGCTTGACTCAAACTAGGCTATATTCTCCAGTGTCATTATCTTTTTGTAAGTGAACAAGTGATTCTGTGTCTCCATTCTGGCTTTATTAAGTAAAGTCTTAGCTTCAGTGAGTAGCATACTTCCAGTACAGCTTGTATGAGCATCAATATATGCAACTTTCTAATAGCTGAAGGACAGTAGGAGGTAATTTTCTTCTCTATTGCTAGGCATACACACCTCTGAAGTCTGTATCCCAGTGGCTATGGAACCAAGTTTGAGTGTCTCATATTGCATATGAAATAATCTTGGAAATAATGAGAGAAGATTCTTTCCTATGGCAAGGGCAGAAGGTACTAGTTGGTTCTCAGAGATTCTGAAGGCCAGCACACCCCCACAAGTACCTGACTTGGCAACACTGCCATTGTATTAAACATCCACCTTTCCTGGCACTTTAATCTTGATGTTATGATGTTTTATTCAGTGTGTCTAGGAGTGGGTTGATTTTTATTTATCCTGCTCAGTGGACTTTTGATCTGAGAACTCATGTCTTTCTTTAAATCTAGGAAGTAATTAGTAACTTCTTTTCAGTTATGGATTCTTTATTGTTCTCTTCATATTCTTTTGAACTTTCTATTAGATGAAATAGATGAATGTATCTTCCATGTCTCAACTATTTTTTTTGTATTTTATATTTTTATTACTATCTGCTGCATGTTGGGTGAGTTCTTTACTACTGTGTCTTCCAATTCACCAGTTTGCTCTTTGGCCGTGTCCAGTTGAATTTGTCTCATTTATTGCATATTTAAATTTTCAGTGACATATTTATTTCCAGATTTTTTAATTGCTTCCTTTTTATCTCTTCTAGTTCCCGTCATTGTATGCATTTTTAATATGTTGACTCTTTATCTCTGTAAGTATACTAAACATATGTACTTTATTTTCCAGATCATTCCATAATGCTGTTGCTGTCTCAAGTGAATTAAAGATCTGGCTGTTAATTTTTCTTGCTATTAAATTTCTTCATGTATTTGGGGATTTTGGTTTTCAGCTTAAGTTGAGTGGAACATTTTGTTCTCTACCTCTCATCTTCCTATATTCATTAACCCAGTGACCCATCCCTATCAAGAATTTTGGGGATGCCTCCTCCAAGCCCTCCAGGTTTGAATCCACTATCAGATCCCAGAATGGCAGTTCCAAATTATTGCCTCATGATGATACCACAGGTCCAGGAGAGCCAATTGAATGATTTACAATAGCTAGTGAGCAATTTGACTCAGCGTATGGCTGCAAGGTTTAGTCTTTAACTTTCTTCTTTCTAAGTTGTGCAGTTTGCCAAAGTTTGACAGTGATATTTTTTAGCTTCTTTTCACAATCTGGGGTAGTTTAGTCCCTGAATTTTGGTTTCTATTCCCTCAAAGAATCAAATTCCTGACTTCCAGTTCCTGCTTGATAAACCGTAGCAAGCAAGCCAGTGACTGCGTTCCATTCATTATTTTGTGTTTCTAATCTAATGAGGTATTTTTCTGTCTTTTTTTTTTTTTTCTTTTTCAGCTGCCCCCATGGCATATAGAAGTTCCCAGATCAGGGGTTGAATCCTAGTCAGAGCTGTGACTTATGCCACAGCTGCAGCTACACTGGATCCCAAACTAATAATTAACTCACTGCACTGGGCCCAGGATGGAGCTGGTGCCTCCATGGAGACAAGCCAGCTCATTAACTCACTGCACCACAGTGGGATCTTAGAGATATTTTTCTTGTATTTGAGCTTAACTGTCATTTATGGTCTGTCTCTATATAGTTTAAGAGTAAAGTGTCTATAAAAGTAAAGAGTAGAGGGTTAACAAAATTTGTGAAATCACTGTGTCATGTTGACCTGGCTACAGTGTGTGTTTAATATATGTATGTTGGTGAGTTGTCCTCTTGAGTATATCAAAAAAACAGCTGATGTGGTGTGAAACATGTACTGTACTTAAGATCCTAACTTAATGCTCTTCATAAATCACTTAATCCCTGTTAAAATCTTTTGCATTAGGAAGAACTTTGTATTAAACTGTGTGAAACTCATCCCAAGATGTAGCTATCTTGACAAGGCTGCTATATGTTTTTATGTTGTATTTTGTCTTTTAGAAAGTTCCCTTCCCCTGCCCAGGCACTTGAGGTTGAACCCTTGGAAAGGAAAAAAACAGTAAGTGGCAATGAACAAGAAGCTATTGGCTTTCGAATTGTCTCAGAACACTTGGGAAAAAAAGTGTTCCAATAAAGAGGTGCTTTGCTTCCACAAGTTCAGGTATCTCAAAGCTTTGCAATTAAATAAGGCTCCAAGTTTTGTTGGATGGAGATTTTTAAGCTCAGATTACATCTCCAAAACTAATAATTAAAATCTAATCTCAAGATTGCTAAATTAAGTAAGCATTCCATATTCAGTCATTAATATAAATCTTGTTTATTTTTCAGTATGATTTCTGGAGTGATATATCCATGTTTAAGAACCATGTCCCCCTTAAAAATAATAACATAAAGTTTACATTTATGGAATTTATTAAGTGTCAAACTGTAAACTAGGTCTTGATGTACATTATACATTAATTAATGATATACACTATGTCATTTGACATTCTCAATAACTTGTTTAGGTAGAATTTTTATTATCCTTATTTTATAAGTGAGGAAACTGCAGCTCAGTAAGGTGTAACAGAGATAAGCCTGTGAGTCAGTTGGCAGTAGACTGTTTCAACAGCCTACTAAAGTTTACTGCATGGATAAGCCCAGCTACTTTAAACTTAAAATGTCCAAAATTGTACTCTGTTGTTTTGGTTCATGTGAGGACAGTGAGGTCTCCATGAGCTTGAAAAGTTAATCTGATTGATAGAATGAGAAGCTAATAAAAATAGTGTTAAAATAATAAAATCTTCCATAAATTCTTTAGTGGCCAGCAACTTCTATACAGAGGAATATTCGCTACTGTTTGTGCTTTGTTTCCTGCTATATTTTGTTAAATTAAAATAGCTAATAAATAAAACTTTTAACATTATATTGACCATCTAAATTGTTGACTGTCAATTTGATGAATTCAATTTCCTAAAAGTTTTAAGCTGCAATTACAAATTTTACATGGCTTTTTTTTAAACACTTCTGTTTGAATAGCATTTGAAACCTACACAAATATAATGGTTACAAATACATTTGTGATCTTATATTTAAGCTTTTTCTAAAGTATGACCACCATGGGTTTAATTTGTTTCCTCTTTATTTCTGCCCTTACGTTTTTTTCCTTTTTTAGGTTGTTACACTTCTTTTAATGTCTTCCCAGAATTTTACTCTTTTTACATTTTTATAGGATTTCCGTAATATTACCCAACTGAGAGGAAAAGAGAAGTACCATCTCAGACAAACTGAGGTAACAATGTGAATTATCAACTAATGGATTATTTGGGGGAATTATAGGACATATTTGAGTAGTTCAAGGCAATTTTAACCATGGGGCATTGACTAAGATCCTTTTAATAATAATGTTTCAGTTGATATTTCATGCTACTTCTAATTCTATGTCAACTAGAGTTATTTTGGGAGGTGATTTGTCTTTTAGCAATATGAAGCATTCTTTAATGTTTGCATGCTGTATTTTAGTCTCTTGGTATTATTAAGATTTATATATTTTTATTTGTATTTTATTATAATTAGTGAGGCTTTCTAGAGGTTTCATCTCCTAGGAAGGATTGAGTCTTCCCAGGTACTTCTCTTCTTTATGTTGTTAATCATCTTGCAACATCCTATTGGACCTATTATTATGTTTGACCATCAGTGCTTATCTATTTTACTAGTTCTTGGTGTACATGGCTGCTTGTCTATATGTGAATTAGAAAAAAGATGTTGTCTTTGACAGGATATAATTTGTAGGCACATGGTGACTGGATGGCTCCTCTGTGCGAATTCAAAAGAGAAACTTCCTATTAGCACACAGTCCTAGGACCAGGGTGCATAATTTGGAAAACAGCTCTGGCAGTATACAAGTAAACACAGTACCCATTGGTATGGTATCTGTTTTTCTAGAACAACATATGGCTTTCTCATTGTTTCTCATGTATTCTTTCCTGTTTATCCACCAATAAAAAGGTACATATTTATATTTTATAAATAGACATACACTTACAATGAAAAGAAAAACATGCATGCATGTTTCAGAGTTTCTTTTGTAAAAGCAAGAAAACTTAAATAACCCATGGAATTTGCTCTTTTTTATTAGAATTACTTCTTAAAATTTTGGGTATTGTTATGTACTCATAACCCTTTATAGACTAAACTAGTTTAAATTTATCATAATATATGCATCAAAAATTTGCAGTTTGATAGCAGGAGCCCCTTGAAGTTGACCGTCCATCCTTTTAACACTGCTCCTGATGTGCTTGAAGGTATTCTTGTTTGTAACAAGAGGATTTTTAAATTTTTTTCTGCTTTTTTTTTTAGGGCCGCACCCACAGCATATGGAGGTTCCCAGGCTAGGGGGTCAAGTCAGAGCTACAGCTACCAGCCTACACCACAACCACAGCAATGCCAGATTCGAGCCATGTCTGCGACCTACACCACAGCTCATGGCAATGCCGGATCCTTAACCCACTGAGTGAGACCAGGGATCGAACCCGCAACCTCATGGTTGCTAGTCGGATTTGTTTCTGCTTTGCCACAATAGGAACTCCACAAGAAGATTTACTTATTAGACATATCTGATTTTTTACTGCCTCCCCAAATGTATAAACTACTCTCCTTACCATTTCTTCCAAAGTCTGGGCACAGGAATGCTTTTGAAAATTGATAGCAGCTAAAAGTGCTACTTCTACTGCTGTTGCTCTTGTTGGCGATGAATATATGTGTATGCATTCATGTACATGAGAGAGAGAGAGAGTGCAAGAGAAAGAGCTAGAGTTAGAAAGAACACAAGTATGAACATTCACACTCTGGAAAATATATCTCTAAAGATCATTATGAGTCCCCATCACTTTTTCCAGCTTAGCTTATGTCATTATATCCTACCTTGCTTTTGTTGTGGCTTTATCAGTTACTAACATTTTTGCCTCTATTAACGTTTGGGGTGGATGGGATTCTGGAAAACAGCATACCCACAAATATGAGTTTAACTGTTTTTCCAGAGCATGTACAAAATGCTCCTGCCTCTTTTATTGGAATATACTGAAGAAACACGTATCAAATACTTGGTTGCCATGTGCTACCCTATTCCCTTTGTCTTTGTATAACATACCTGTTAAGACTTAGTTCAAACAGTTCCTCCTATGGGGTGCCTTTTAATTCCTATAGTTTGGGTTAGGTTTTCTCTCTCTGTGCTCTCTTAGCATAGTGTCTAGCACTCATCACATTGTGTTTTATTTTTCTCTTTACTTGTCTGCATTCTTCTATTTAGCTGTGAAATACTCTTGAGTTGGGTCTTACTCTTCTGCCAGACCTGTTACTTACTGCTTGTAACATGGTAGATGCTCAGTATCTACATATTAAATGTTTTAACAAGGCTCAAAGAAATAAAACATAGTGATGACCTGCTTTTACTAGCCAATCCCTAAAGATTGGACTGTGTTCCATGGTAGGGAGAGAAATTTACAACACTAAAGCCCCTGCTTATGGAATTAAAAACTGCTAAGAGCTAAAATGCTGCCAGGGCCTTTGGGGTTATCATTAATAAGCTGAATATTTCTGTGTTTCTGCTATTGTCAGTTCCCAACTGTGGAGGGGATCCATTAATTCCCTATGTGGGTATGGGCACAACATTTTTATTAGAGAAAGCTTCTTTGAGTTTTAAAAGATGAGTAGGGGTCAGCCAAGCCAAGGCAATTGGGAGTAGACCATTACAAGTAGAGGTGGCAATTTGAGCAAAGGGACATAGACAAAAAATGGGGGGAGGTGTGGTGAAAATCCCAGAAGTTCAGTGTTTCCAGGAGGTGACTATGAAGCAAGGAAGCTGAAGTGGTACATTAGCCTGGAAAGCTAAACGGAAGTGGAATTCTGGAGGACATTTTTGTTGCATTAAGTCATAGGATTTTATGTTATAGTAGAAAAACAGAAGAGATTATAGTATAGTGAGTAAAAGCACTGCCAAGCTGCTTGGATTTGAAACTCAGCCCTGACTTTTACTATCTATGTGTTAGGCTTCTTTTTTGCCTTATATCGTTTCCTTTATAAAGGGAGAATAACAAGATCACTTATGTCATAGGGTTGTTTTAAGGATTAATGAGTTAAGTCATGTGTGGTGCTTAGAGCAATCAATAATATTAACATTTGATATTATTATTAATTTTCATATTTATACACCAGAAAGGTCACTTTGCATGGGGTATGATTTTAGGAGAAAGAGGAAAAGAGTGGGGAAGGAACAATGGGGTGATTAGTGTGTGTCCCCAATAACTCCCATTGATATTTTCTGGATATTTTTGAAGTATAGTTCTATGCAATGGTTTTAATGAAATCACATACTTTATAGATGGATATTGTGCAAACTAAATTAAATTAAATCTTCCCATTTTGTTTTTCCTAAGAATGCCTTTGTGATGAACTTACTGGAAAGTCAAACTCTGTAGCTTTCAAGAACTTGTATGTCATAGTTAAATTTGGGGCCTGCTGTCTTCAGAGTACAGTTTAGAACTCAGTTCTGAGAAGGTGACCTGAGAGAGGGAAGCCAGCTAGTTCCAAGAACATGATTGAAAGTAACACAGTTTGTTTCTAGCAGGGATTGACTAACAGAGATCATCTTCTGATAGATACCATATTACTCTAAAACTCAGGTTACACATATTGCTGCCTCCTTTATATAGTATGTTAAATGTGATCAAGAGGCAGTGGATGTAAGGAAAGGATCAGAAGACCTGGGCTGTGGATCTAGTTCTGCTACTTACTTAGATATATAATCTTAATTATTATGTAGATCTCAGTTCCATTATCTGTAACATGAGGTTAATAATACCTACTACATTAACTTACAGGGCTGTCATGAGAATCATTTGAGATCATCTATGTGAAAGTACTTGACAAAAGGCACTTTAAAATTATTTTTTAAAGTATTTAAGAATGACTCAAAATATAATGTCATCTGTGCACGTTTGTTCCTTCATTAAATGAACTGAGCAAGAGTTGAAAGATATGCCAGACAAGCACTTGTTATGCAAGTCACCATAGTTTGCATATAATTCAAAATTTGTAGGTCCTCGCATGGGGGCTCCCTGCTGCCAATGAAAGCGCAGGAATTCCACCTCAAGCTTTTGTGCTAAAAAGCTCTTTTTAGTTACTTCTTTGAATTCTATTCCAGAACACTGAGGTTTCTCTAGGTCTGACCATTAATCAGTAGGGCATTGGTGCACCCTTTTCCAGTACTTCTATCTGCTTTTTAATAAGCTGTCTTGGTGAGATATACTGCAGCAAAACCGGTGCCCCAACAAGGGCTTTGAGAAGTGCCTCAGAGATCTCTGTCCTTTTGGAAATCTCGTCCCACCTGTCTTTCAACTAAAGATGGACCTAAAACTAAAAAATCCTGACTTTTGGTACAGTCTCCATGGCCAAGTCCCAGGGCTGCTGGACTGGGACATGGGAAATGAGTTCTTCCTGCCATGCACCACAGACCAATGCCCCTTAGCTGAGCAGAATCTTGCCAAATACAGACTGCGAGTAATGGAGTCCCCAAAGGTACCTCAAGAGAAAAGACCCAGTCCTGGCAAAGATGGTCCTAACTCTGAACCCAACCTGTGGATGTGGGTGAATCCCAACATTGTGTGCCCCTTTGGCAGCCAGGAAGCCTCAAAGCCCAGTAAAAGAAAGAATGTGGCAAGCATATTTCCTTCCCCTCAGCTCCTCCCAAAGGATGAAGAGTCTAACTGCTCAGAGGCCATAGTGATGGAGTCCCTGCCATCTTCCTCCGGCAAGCAATCTCCCCCACAAAAGCGGCTCACCTCTTCCCCCAGTGACTGGGAGCTCACAGAAGAGGAGACTGGGGAACAAGATAACAACTCTTCTGTGGCCCTCAAATCTCCAAACAAAGAATGCTTCCATAGCCAGAAGCTATGGCAAGGCGACAGCCAAGAGAGGAAATCTTGGCCCCGCCCCCCCCTCAATTACAGTCACCTAATTGCCCTGGCACTAAGAAACAGCCCTCCCTGTGGCCTCAATGTGCAAGAGATCTACAGTTTCACACAACAGCATTTCCCTTTTTTCTGGACAGCTCCTGATGGCTGGAAGAACACCATCCGACACAACCTCTGCTTCCTGGGCAGCTTTGAGAAGGTGCCAGTCAGCCTTCCAGATGGGGCCAATGCAAAGCCAAGGTCTGGCCTCTGGAGGCTTACTGAGGAGGGACACCGCCGCTTTCAAGAGGAGACTCGTGCCTTAGCCTCCGCTCGTAGGGAGAGCATCCAACAGTGCATGAGCCAGCCAGATGTGATGACCTCCCTTTTTGGCCTTTGAACTACCACTACTCCCTTTCTGGAACACTGTCCTCCTTACTGTGCCTACCCATGCCCTCATTGGCCATCATTAATTCATAAGCCTACACCACCTGGCAGGTGCCAAACCTGTATTTAACGACTGCTATGAGAATGGTATTAAATAAAATGAGAGGTGGATACAGAGGAGATAGCACTTAAATCCAGGTGCAAAAGCATGGAAAGTTGCAAAAGGATGGTGGCAATTGTTCTGCAATTTGAGCACAGGTAGGAAATCCTGGAAATAATAGCATGGAAGTGAAGGAGAGAAGGGCATATTTAATGAGAAAAGGAAGTCTGTTTATTGGAGAGTATGCTCACACATAAAAGCAAATGGTGGACTTTAAAGCATAAAATACAGGATAGAGCCAGGTTTTGGAGAGCTTCAAATGCCATGTGAAGATGTATATGTATAAAGAGAACTGGGATTGATGTTCAAAGCCTGAAGATTCAAATGTCCCCCTTCTACCATTCATCAGTTTTGTATCCTTTTTCAGTGACCATTTTACACTTCAGGGCCTCACTTTTCTCTTTTTGATCCTGGACTTCTCAGCCTTATTCTGCTTCCATCTACTTCCAGTACTGAAAATAATTCCAAGCAGCTACTTTTAGTTTGGATGTTGAAAGCCTTTGAATTGAGCCTATATTAAGTCTAAGGCTTTTGATTACAAAACTTTGCTTTCCATTCTTTCATTTATCAAACTTTTATTGTGGAAATACTAATGTGTCAAGGTCCATCTTAATTTCTGAGGATAAAATGGTGACAGTTTAGTGGGAGACAAACATATAAACAGATATTTGTAATACAAATGTGGTGAAACAGATGTGCAAAGGTTGCTGTGGAAATGGGGAGATATTTTTTCCTAGGAATGGCATTTTAAAGGAAATGTCTTTTGAGCTAGTTTTGATGAATAAATAGGGATTTGATGAGCCTATAAACTGGAGAAAAGACATTATAACAGCAACAGTGTAAACAAAGAAAATGCAGTTTTGGGGGGATGGCAGGAAGTTCTTTGTGGTTTAGTTATATTAGGGACAGGAGTTGCAAGAATGATAGGCAAGAGGCCTTTCCTGTACTTCTTAAGTGTTTGATTTGTGTGGGCTACTAGGAACTGGGAGATATCGGTATTTACTAAAAATGAAAACAAACAGTAATAAACATTTCAGTATTTGGTTTTCTAATTTCAAAATTCTTTTTTACATCTTTTCCATACAAATAAAGTTTCATTTATCAGATATAAGCATTGTTTTCTGCCTTTTATATTAGCGTATTGTTAAAGAGATATCCAGGAGAAAATAGATTTTTAAATGCATTTAGTTGCAAAGTCTTCAATAATGGGAATTTTAAAACACCTGTAAAATACAAAAGCAATTCAATATAGTTGTAAATCAATTGAAAAGTTTACATTTTTTTCATAGTAGTCTATTATAGCTTATATAAAACAGTATTAAATTAAGGTTGAGTTGCAAAATCAACATTCAAACAATATTCCTTGAGAAAATAATTGTAGATGCTACTTCTGTATCATAAGGCCAACAAAGTTAATAGAATACCTTGGAATTAATAAACTTTTCTGTTTATAAGTATTCAACATTTGCTTCTCATTTTTTCAAAATTAACACAAATAAAAGAGCCTGTTGTAAAATTAAGACTAGTTTTTATCACCAACTACATTTCTAATAAGACTTTCATTTTCAGAATTGAACCTTAAATTTCTGCTACAACTTGTATCTTGAGCTTTGAAAAACTATTCAATTTTTCCTGAACCTTCTTTCTGCTCTAGTTGGAAAAAGCAGTGGCTGGGCATGATGCTTCACTTTTCAGTTATCTCAGCTGATCCAGGTAATCTCTGGATAAGTTTCTTGCTCCTGCTTTTCGTTTTCACCAATATTCTTGTACTTCAAGTAACTTATTGATGGCTACTGCACTCCAGAGGTTCTTCTTTGTTCATTGATGCCAGCAGTGAACTGGCAACAGGGCTATTACTTTTCTTCCCTTTGGGAGGCTTCAAAATCAGTTTGGAGGGAATGGTGAACATAAATGAAAGCTTTGTAAATGTCAGTAGGTACTTTTGATATTGATCAGACCTGGTATACAGTTAATACACATATTATTTCCCTTGTGCTTGCTTGTGGCTGCCTTCTCACTTAATTTGTAAGTGATATTTTTTTCGTGTATTTATTTGAACTCAAACTTTTGGGTTGAGCAGAATGAGAGAAATATACGGTTGGCACAGGATTATGTTCATCTAAGCTAATGTCATCAATTGATCCTGTACCCTGCCTCAGTTAAGAATTGTCTGAATAAGAAAGTCAGTTATTTTAAGTGACATGCCTCTTTTCTCTGCCTTCCTTCTTTGAAGAGATTTCATCCTCTTTAAACACAGTATGAGGTTTTCTATCAGATTTATCTATCAAATCTCCCTTTCTCTAATTCTTCAAGAACCCATGGTTCTTCTGTATCAGTAGGCAAACTGTCTTTTAACTGTTATCCCCACTGCTAAATATGCTTCAATATCACATACTTGATGAGTGAGAGCAGTTTGAAGGACACTAGTGATCAATTTTCTCCAACTTCGTGTCACTTTTAGAATCTTTTTGGAAAAGTTTCCATTGGCTGGTCGCCAGTTTCAGGCAACTCTTCTGTCATCACATCTTTGAAATAAATTCATATTTTCTTGAAATAATCTAATTCTTGTTTAGTGATTTTTTTTTCTTTTCTGATACTGAATCAAGCATATAGTTTGCTTTGTAGAGCACTTATAAGTTATCTAAAACTGCAAGTTACTTCAGTGGAACAGACGCATCTTCCTGTCACGAAGACAAGAGGTCCAAATGATATCACAGCATTAGAAGACAGTCTAAATATGGACTCTTTTTCAGAGGACCTCAAAATTACCTAATAAGACAGTCTTCCAAAGTTGGATTCTTTCTGGGGGTTTGAGGAGGTGCTTTCCAGGTCTTCGGAGACCGACTCCTCTGGGATAGTGACAAAGATTGAAGACATCTAATAGGACAAAAAGCTGATGTCAGTGGGTGCCAGCACTAGGGGTCCTGGGTCAGGAATGACAACATGGTGGGATTCAGGATCAACAACAATGGGACAAGATCAGGGAGTGTTAGTGATGCAGGGTTCAACAAGGGTGGTAGGAGACAGGGGTTTAGGGTTGACAGAGGAGGCAGGACTGTCTACAGGCTTCAGCTCCCTAGTCCTTGGCAGTGATGGGGTTAGATTCACTGGTATCAAGCAGGGCTTTTTTTTTTAGCAAGGACTGAAGGAAGAGGGCAGGGCAGTGCTGCCTGGCCTTGTGATGGGTCCTGGGGCAGTGGCAGCAACTATCTAAAGCCTTCTGGGAAAAGACTTGAGTGAGCCACCCATTACCCCAGAACCAATGGCTGCAGTCAGCTCTTGGAGGCCTCCACATAGAAGGAGGCTGAGGCGACTTTTTTGCATGTTTCTAGTTGAATCTAATTCCAGCAATAACAATTGCACCTTTGGCACTGTCATGGTCACAGTACCACCAAGATCACACTGTTCACTCACAGAGAAGTTTTTGAAAATAGAGAATGACAAATGTGCATTTAAAACTTGGAACTTGGTTGACCTCCCCCACCCCCATGCTTTCACCATCTGCAGCTTCAGTAGTCTCTGTGATTACAGAAACAGTAGATAGTCATTCTCACTTTAGAGGAGCTCTAAAATGACCAAATAAATAATGGAATCAGTTGTTCCGCCATCCAACTCATGTTGAAATCATTCCTAGAAACAGTGAAAAATGGAACAGGGTTAGTGCCCTTAAAGAGATTAGTCTTGTAGGGACAAAGCTTGATACATAATGGACATGAGCACATAAACAGCCTAAATTTGGTCAAATTAGCAGACTACTTTAGTATCATAAGCAGCTTTTTCATAGATGCTTTCTCACCTGTAAAATACAAATAATATTGGCTTTAAAGATGGCTGTAAAATTTTAAGGGAGAATTTATGTGGCAATTTCCTGCTATATAAAATAGGTGCTATATGCTTATTCTCTCTCCCATTTAGGATTATTAATTGTATTGTAGATGATTAAGTACTCTGTGCTGGAGGTCAAACAGAATCACCAGCTGGCTTTTCTCTCTTTTGTTTATTGGGAATAAGAAAAAAAATTGTAAAAATTACAAACAGAAACCTCAAATAAAATAGAGTTGAGGGGCCAGAAGGGGGAGTGCTCACACTCTAGGACCATGACAGATCAATAGGAAAAAGACTTTCTCTTCTTTGCTAGCAAGAGCTTAGCCAATGAGAGATTCACAACTCAGCCAATGAAAAGCCACTATACTTTGAACTCTCAATTCTTCCAATGGATTCTTTGTTTACCATAGCCCTCCTAACTTCCATTTTCCCTCTAAAATAATTCTTCTCTCTTTGTTGAGAGAAATTGCATGTTGCTCACAATGGTTTTAGACCCTGAATTGCAGTTCTTTGCTAATCCCAAATAAAACCATTGTTGATGTAGAAATAACTGTCAGTCTAATTGTTTTCAGTCAACACTTTGGTGGCCCATATGGGGATTCAGAAAAGATTCCCAATGACTCTGAGGCTGGTGAGCAAACAGGTGCAGTACCAACATGGAGCCCATTGTTTCTCACTGCTTCTCTCTTTAACCATGGAGTTTAAGGGTAAGTCATTCTCCTGGATCTGAGTTTCTGCCCTTTTTGCATTTTGAAACTCTCCAGGTTTGATATTTGGGATCTATTTAAAGACTACATCCTTTCTGGTTAAGGACTTGTTCTGTATGTGAGTACTCATTTGACACTTCAACCTGATTTTTTTTTAATCAGGCTATTCCAACTGGAACTATGCTAGCGTTGGACCTGATTCATTTTGGAACAGGGGCTATTTCTCCTGGAACTGGCTAGCCTTTAGTCCATTCCTTTTGGAATAGGGCCTATTCAGTTGGAACTGCACTGTTAAGCCTTGGCTGTTCCATTACAGTTCTACTGTGTAACCTTTGGCCTGGCTCTTTGGGAACTAGATAGTTCCATAGAACTAGCTGGTATTGAGCCTGCATGCTGTTTAAGCTGTTTGAGTTGAAAGCTGTTCAAGCTGCTTAAGCTGTTTAAGCTGTTTAAAATTATCCTTTTATTCTATAAAAAGGAAAACTTCTGAGAAATGGGATCTCAGATATCTAAATATTTTGAGAGCCCACCCCCAGAGAGACCCTGGCTGATTTTTATGTTTAAAACCATAGTACTTTCTTATGCACATTTTAACTAAATGGACTTCCCCAACCAAAGGAAATTTAGAACATCAAAGGCCACTACAGGGAGCTTTTGAAATCTGCAAACTTACTTTCCTTAAAGTCAAATTGGAGAACCATAGCTCTAAAATTTCCAAAATTGAATAGGACACATTTCAGTGGTATTTTAAGGCTTCTAAACATTATCAGGAGCCAAAAATTGATTAGATTAACTGTGGCAAACAAATGGTTAAAGAAAGACAAGATAGCTTCCAAAGCTTCATGCTCTTCTTTCCCAGATCCTTTGTCTCATGCTCCACCTCTGGCTTCGTCTTTATTCTCTCCCAGCTCCTCATGTTCAGGCCTTGCTTCCTTCTATACTACCTATATGTCCTCTATACCCTTAGTTCCCTCATGCTGTTTCTCTCACCAAATTTCCCCTTTCCCTTGAAAGCCCCCCCACACACACACTTTTTCTTGGAAACAATCAGAATGTGTCCCTTTAAAATTAAACCTTCTGGAGTTCCCATAATGGCACAGTGGAAACGAATCGGCCAGGAACCATGAGGTTGTGGGTTCAGTCCCTGGCCTCGCTCAGTGGGTTAATGATCCAGCGTTGCCATGAGCTGTGGTAGAGGTCACAGGTGTGGCTCAGATCTGGCATTGCTGTGGCTATGGCTTAGGCCTGGAGCTATAGCTCTGATTAGACCCCTAGTGCCTGGGAACCTCCATATGCTGCAAGTGTGGCCCTAAAAAGCAAACAAACAAACAAACAAAACAAAAAAACCTTCTGAGGATACAGAAGCTAAACCCCATAATTTCTTATATTCCCTGGACTAAAACTGAACTGTGAACAACAGTCAAAGATGCTCTCGTGTAACCAAAGATCATCACATATTTGCTGAAGAATTTAATGTAATCACTCAAACTTATCAACCTGGTTGATAGTTTATACGCTTGTCAGGGAAAGCCAGGCCCAGCATTGGATGAAAACTGCTGATAATGAAAATACTGAAAAGTCTCTAGAATTACAACTGGGAGACTAGCTTGCTGACTTATATGATCAGCCTTGGGGAATCATTAGGCAACTTAATTGGGCCATACTGAGGGCTTCTCCAAGGCCTGTTGATTAGAACAATATTCCAGGTTTGCACACACACACAAATCTGTTTATGACATTGCAGTTGACTTCAGATTATTCTGAACAGATGTTAATTCAACCAAGGAAGGTTTTAACTCTATGTTTATTAATGTGATAAACTAGTATCCTTCCCATCTAGTAAAAAGGACCAGCATGGAATGGGAAACTATGTCCACTCCAGATTTAGTTTACCTAACAAACCAGCTCTATTGAACTCTAGATGTGTCATGTAAAGGAAGACAGTCAAAATTCTTACTCCTCGAATCCAGCAAATGAAGGCTCCTAAACAGACCAAAATCCCTCCAAGTTTATGCTATTATTGAAAAGAGCCAGGACATTGGAAAATAAATTGCTAAAAATATAATTGCTTTAGGCACCTCCAGCCTCTAGCCAGCTTTCCAATTTCCTCCTAATTCTCAATGATGGAACACTGAGGCACTACAGGGGCTCTCCCGAATCCTCCTTTCTTATAAGCTTGGATAAACATTTCTCCAGACTGTAGATAAATCTCTTCCAGCCCTCCAGTCCTAACTGACACTGGAGCCACACTTTCAGTGTTTAGCCCCACTAATATAAAGCAGTCCCTGCCTCCACTTCTATCAATGTATTAAGCCAAGACTTTTAGAGAAGTAATATGCCAGAATTTCTTTCTCCTAAAAGGGGGAAATGATTCTAGAATTTGATAGTATTCATCAAAACAGCCAAACAGGTGAATTAAAAGATCCTTTGACATATATTTGTTTTGTTTCTGATGGTACATTCTGGAAACACTGATTACTTATTCACATTGAGTCATCTACCCTCTTCTTTATGGGCAAAGTCTCCAACTGATATTGATAAAATTCACAGCATACCTTTCAACAAGGTTCAAATAGATCCCATAAATCCTCTCTCCAGAATTAATCAGTACCTTATAAATAAGCAAGCCCTTACAGGTATAAAGTACATGATAGAAAAATTCAAAGCTCAAGGCCTTATCATCCCTTGCACTAGCCCCTGTAATACTCCTATTTTGCCTGTGAGGAAATATGAAGGGTAAAGGTTTGTCCAGGACTTCAGAGCAATAAAAAAAATTGTTGTCATTCAACACCCTGTTGTTCCTAATCCACATATTTTACTAGAATCCATTCCCACTAGATATAATTTTCTCACTGTAATTGATTTATGCAATTCATTCTTATATTCCAGTTGATGAAGCTAGCCAATACCTTTTGCTCTCACTTGGGAAAATAAACAAAACCTTGCTGAGGTTCCTTCTTAGTTGTCACTAATTTTGAGGAATCATTCAGATGATATAAAGTTCCCTACAGGTTCTACTTTGTTGCAATATGTGAATGATTTGATTCCTTGCTCTCCTTCTCTAGCCTCCTCATAAGAAAAGAGAATCCCTTTACTAAAGGTATGCCTTAAAAAGAGACATAAAGTCACCAAAGAAAAATTGCAGTTTGCCCAAAGCCAAGTTTGATATTTAGGCATCTGATATCAGAACAAATGCTATACCTAAATTTAGATAGAATTCATTGTGTCCTAAGTTTCCCAAAATCTCAAACTAATCACTAACCACAAAGTTTTCTCAGGCTAGTTGATCATTACTGAATTTTTTTAAAATGGTCAAAGGATTTGAATAGACATTTATCCAAAGAATACATACATAGAAATGTCCAATAAACACATGGAAAGATGCTCAGTATCATCTGGCATCAGGGAAATGCTAATCAAAATCACGAGACACCACTTCATATCCACTAGTTGTGCTTAACAAGTCTTGACAAAAATGTAAAGAAATTGGAACCCTCATACACAGCTGCTGCTTTGGAAAATAGTTTTGCAATTCTTTTTTAAAAAATCAAAAAAAAAAATTTAGCCACATCCACGACATGCAGAAGCTCCAGGGCCAGAGATTGAAACCAAACCACAGCTATAAGCAGAGCCACAGCAGTGACAATTCCAGATCCCTGAACCACTGACCACCCAGAAAACTCCCACTTTTTCAGTTCTTCAAAACAGTACCATATGACCCAGAAATTCCCCTTCTAGGCATAAACTCCATAGAATTGAAAACATTTCCAGAAAAAAACTTGTATATTAACAATATCCATGAAATGGAGTATTAATTCAGCCATAGAAAGGAGTGAAATGCTACTACAGGCTACAATATGGATAAACTTTGTCAATAGTTTATAAATGCAGTTTATAAAAATTTATGATATGTGAATTATATCTCACTAAAGCAATAATAATAATATCTCACTAAAGCATAATCAAAATTTATGATATGTGAACTATATCTCACTAAAGCAATAATAATTATATTTCACTAAAGCATAATCAAAATTTTGTGAAATATCTAGAGTACTACAGGTTATAATTAGAGAGTATATGAGAAATCTACCAAAGCCAGAATCTTTAGATCAAAAGATAAATACATCCAATTATTTGAAATTAAAAACTTACACATAGTAAAATATAAACAAAAATACCATAAATTAAAATGTGTAACTGATGAAAGACAGATTACCATCCAGAAACAGAGTTCTTTTGTTTTTTAATTATTTATCTTATTTTTATTAGAGTGTAGTTGGTTTACAGAGTTTGTCAATTTTTACTATACAGCATAGTGACTCAGTCATACATATTTATACATTCTTTTTTTCACACTATCTTCCATTATGTTCTACCCCAATAGATTGCGTATAGAGCAGGACCTTATTGCTTTTCCATTCTAAATATGAGTTTGCATCTACCATCCCCCAAATCCCTTTACATCCCGCTTTCTCATCCCTCTCCCTTGGCAACCACAGGTCTTTTCTCTATGTCCTTGAGTCTATTTCTGTTTTGTAGATATGTTCATTTGTGCCATATTTTAGATTCCACATATAAGCGATATCATATGGTATTTGTCTTTCTCTTTCTTACTTCACTTCATATGAAAATCACTAGTTGTATCCATGTTGTTACAAATGGCATTATTTTGTTCTCTTTTATGGATGAGTAGTACTCTGTTGTGTGTGTATATATATATACCACATCTGCTTAATCAATTCATCGTTGATGGACATTTAGGTTGTTTCCATGACTTGGCTATTGTGAATACTGCTACAGTGAACATAGGGGTGCATGTATCATTTTAAATGAAAGTTTTGTCTGGATATATGCCCAGGTAGTTCTATATTTAGTTTTCTGAGGAACCGCCATGCTGTTTTCCATAGTGGTTGTAGCAATTTACACTCCCACCATGTAAGAGAATTCCCTTTTCTCCACACCCTCCCCAGCATTTATTTTTAGACTTGATAATGTTGGCCTTTCTGACTGGTGTGAAGTGATACCTCATTGTATATTTAATTTGCATTTCTATAATAATTAGTGATGTGGAGCATTTTTTCATGTGCCTACTGTCCATCTATATGTCTTCTTTGGAGAAATGTCTATTTAGATCTTCTGCCCATTCTTCAATTGGGATGTCTGTTTTTTTGTTGTTGTAGAGTTGTATGTGTTGCTTGTATATTTTGGAGGTTAGGCCCTTTTCAGTTGCATCTTCTGCAAATATTTCCTCCCATTCTGTGAGCTGTCTTTTCATATTTTTTAAATGTTTGTCTTGCAAAAGCTTTGGAGTTTAATTAGGCCCCATTGGTTTATTTGTGTCTTTATTGTCATTATTTTAAAAGATGGATCAGACAAGATGTTGCTGTGATTTATGTCAAAAAGTGCTCTTCCTATGTTTTCCTCTAAAATTTCATAGTATTTGGCCTTATGTTTAGAGCCTTAGTCTATTTTGAGTTTATTTTTGTGTATGGTGTTAAAGAATGTTAAAATTTCATTTTACATGTAGCTGTTCAGTTTTCCCAGTACCACTTACTAGAGGGACTATCTTTCTTCTACTATATGTTCTTGCTTCCTTTGCCATAGATTATTTGACCATAGATGCTTGGGTTTATTTCTGGGCTTTCTATACTGTTCCATTGATCTATATTTCTGTTTTTGTGTGGGTATCATACTGTTTTGATGACTGTAGCTTTGTAATATACCTTGAAGTCACAGAGACTGATTCCTCCAGTTCCATTTTTCTTTTTCAATATCGTTTTGGCTATTTGGGGTCTTTTGTGTTTCCATACAAACTTTAAATATTTTCTTCTAGTTCTATAAAGAGTGTCATTGTAATTTGGTAAGGATTGCATTGAATCTGTAGATTGCCTTGGGCAGTATAATCATTCTGACAATATTGATTCTTCCATTCCAAGAGCATGGTATATGTTTTGATCTGTTTGTGTCATTTTAATTTATTTCATCAGAGTCTTATAATTTTCAGAGTACAGGTCTTTTGTCTATTTAAGTAGGTATATTCCTATATATTTTATTCTTTTTTTAAAAGTTTTACTGAGGTATAGTTGATTTTCAAGGCTGTAATAATTTCTGCTGTACAACAAAGTGATTCAGTTATACAGGTATTCACATCCATTCTCTTTCAGATTCTTTTTCTACATAGATTATCACAGAATATTGCTTAGATTTCTCTATGATAGACAGCAGGTCTTCATTGGCCAATCATTCCTTGCACCTCAGTGTGCATGTTCCAATCCCCCCCACATTTCCGCTTTGGTAACCATAAGTTTTTCAGTCGGTGAGTTTCTGTTCTACAAATAAGTTCATTTGTATCCTTTTTTAGACCCACATATAAGTGATACCACATTATGTTTGCCTTTCACTGACAAACATCACTTGATATGATAATTTCTAGGTCTATTCATGTTGATGCAAATGGCATTTTTTCATACTTTTTTATGGTTGAGTAATATTCCATTGTGTATATGTATTACATCTTCTTTATCCATCCCTCTGTTGATGGATATTTAGGTTGCTTCTGTGTCTCAGCTATTATAAATATTGCTACATTGAACATTAGGTGGGATACAAGTATCTTTTCAAATTTTGGTTTTCTCTGGATGGATGCCCAGGAGTGGGATTGCTGGATCATATTATATATTTTATTATTTTGATGTGATAGTAAATATGGTTTCCCTGATTTTTCTTTCTGATCTTTCATTATTAGTATATATAAATGCAATAGATTTCTGTATATTAACTTTTTATCCTGCAATTTTACCAAATTCATTAATTAGCTCTGACAGTTTTCTGGTAGTATCTTTAGAATTTTCAAATTATAGTATCATGTCATCTGCAAGCAGTGATACTTTTACTTCTTTTCCAGTCTGGATTACTTTTATTTCTTTTTCTTCTCTGATTGCCATGTCTAGGACTTCCAAAACTATGTTGAATAACAGTGGTGAAAGTGGACATCCTTTCTCACTCCTGATCTTAGTGAAAATGTTTTCAGTTTTTCACCATTGAGAATGATATTAGTTACATAGTTGTCACACATAGCTTTTATTATGTTGAGATATGTTCCCTGTATTACTACTTTCTGGTGAGTTTTTATCAGAAAAGGGTGTTAAATTTTGTGAAAAGCTTTTTCCGTGTCTATTGAAGTGATCATATAATTTTTATTTTTCAGTTTGTTGATGTATATCACATTAATTGATTTGTGTATATTGAAGAATCCTTGCATCTCTGGGACAAATCCCACTTGATCATGATATATGGTCATTTTAATATATAGTTGGATTCAGTTAGCTAATATCTTTGAGGATTTTTGCATCAATGTTAATTAGTGATATTGGCCTGGAACTTTCTTTTTTTGTGGTATCTTTGGTTTTGGTGATGGAAGCCTCATAGGATGAGCTTGAGAGTATTCCTTCCTTTGCAGTTTTTTGGAAGAGTTTTGAAAGAATAGGTGGTGACTCTTCTCTAAATGTTTGATGGATCTTCTCTGTGGTGGGGGGAGTTACCAAGGTGCAAGATCTTTTTCTCCTTTCAGCTCATTCCTAAGGGTGCAGGTCTCATCCTGCTTCCTTTCTCATCTTCTCATTATTTTTCTTCCTTCTTCTTTCTTTTTCCCTACCTGGTTTTGTGAAGTTTTTCTTGCTCTATCAGAATGCTGATGTCTTTTGTCAGCATTCAGCAAATTTCTGTGTGAACAGTTTCACATGTAGATGCATTTTCAATGTATTTCTGGGAGTAGGTGAGCCTCATGTCCTACTACTCCACCATCTTCTCTCATCTATAAACATTTTAAATTCTGAAATTCTATAATTTGAACAGTAAATAAGCATATATAGTACAAAAATTCAAAATGTCTGAAAGGGTACATTAGTGAAAAGTTAGTTTTAAACCACTTTTAATGATTTATTTATCATACATGTCAAAAGATAATTTTTGAAAAAAGTTAACATCATGACTCTCATACAAATATGAAAATGAGAAAGTGTGTAAATTTTTCTTTTACTCATTCAGTGGAGAAACATGACAGTTGTTACAACTTGTTCAAAGGAAAAATTAATACAGCACAGATATATGTGGATTAAAGTAATATTAAGGTGAGTTGCAAAAGGAGGCTAAAGTGGTTTTCCAACTGGTGAGGGGAGGTAATTACATATGAACCTGAAGGTATTTAATTTACATATCTATCAGATACCTATAATTTATAAAAATTTGCAAAATAGCTAGAGACTGTTAACATGGCTGGAGTATACTAATCCAAGGACCTACTATAAACAATGAATAGTTTTTCACTGAAGCATAAATTGTCTCTTAAAGGATTTCACCCTTCTCTCTGATCAAAATAGTCTCAAAGATTATTCTTGTTCACAAAATAATGCTGATCTATCACAATATATTTATTATTATTATTTATATATCTGGAATAAGAATTTATGTGTTTTTCTGAAATTCCAGATTAGATTTTTTAAGCAACCTGAGGCTAGAAAGCCAAACCAAAAACTCATGACAAGACTTCAACTATAGTACCTATAAATGTGGGCAAATTCTCTTCTCATGGTACTCAAAATACTCTGGAAGTTTCCTAGACTTGCCAGGAAGTGACCTGTCTTATGTGTAAGGCAGGAATCTATGTAAACTTTATGCCAGGCCAGTTTTCCAAAGAGGGTTTTTTAAGAATTGACTCAATAAATTCAATCTCAGGTCCCTAAAAGTGCCTGATTATATCCAATTAAATAACTATCATTTTCAAATATGACATTCCAGTCAAAGCCTTGATTGCATAACCATTCTGTCCAGTTATATCCTAGTTACAAGGAAGACAGATTCTTATTGAACCTATGCACATATTGCCATGAAAATAAGACTATTCGATAATAACTTCAAAAGTATAGAAGAGTTAGGCAGAGAGAAAAAGGATACCACTTACAAATGTCTTATTTCTGTTTATAACAGTATAGTCTACAAAATTGTTATAGGTTTTATTAAAAAAGGAAAGGAGTTTCTTATATACCCAGATGATAGAATATTAAATGTCAACAGTATTTCAAGTAAAATCCAAATTTATACCTCATCCTAATTAAAGTTCATTGAGTCCTATGCAATAAACTGTGCTTCTGCTTGATCTTGAGTTTAGCATTCACACAAGCCCATCTTGCTTTTTTGCTAGAACTATGGACATCCTGACTTTTCCTCTGGAATATTCTCGAAGTTATATAAGCAATGCTATCGAAGCCTGTGCCTGAGAGTACTTTTTCCACAGGGCTCTGAGACAGATTTTCTTAGTGAAAATAAAGAACTCAGGTCTGTAGCTGAATGAAAACATTTTCACTGAAGCAGCAGAGTAATACAAAAACTTTTGTAGATGCCAAAAATCTTAAACTGGCTGTGGTTAATTTATTACCAATAATATTCAAAAATAAAAGATCTGATGAGAGTCATAGCAAGTTCCCTTAGGTGGTTTGAAAACCAGGAGGACTGAAAGCAGGGCTTTAATAAACCTAGACTCTTATGAAGAGCATGCACATGCCTGCTTACTCCCAAAGTAGAGAAAGTAAATTGAAACTACCCATGGCCACTAGCTGGTCTCCTGCAAACACTTAAGTGTGCACCCCAGGCCCAGCTGAGCACCCACTCTGGCCCTGATTGCTCCACAGTACAACTTCACACAAGGATGAAGGCTGCTACAACTAAGAGGAGTGAACATTTTGGAGCACAGAGATGGTGTGAACCTTGCATGGAATCTGAACAGAGCAAAGGCAACCACTGCTTACACTCCTGAAAGCAGCAAGTTGCAAGAAGTTTAGAACTCTGGTTCAGGGCCACAGCCTGTGCATGACCTATGCCTAGCACCCATTCTTGCCCCTCTTACTATATAACACAGCTCCACACTATGGTGAGGGCTGATGCAACCAAGAGGAGTGCTCAGTTGTTGGGGATGATTTGGATTGGACACAGAAAGACATCTGAATGGGGTAAGGGTGGTCATCGCCAGTGCTCACAGAGGCAGCAGATCAGGAGTGGTCCAGAACTTTGAATGGTAATGGAAGAGCCACAGTCTGCCCTGACTCATGACAAGTTCATTCTTTAGTCCTGCTTACCTCTAGGGCAAAGAGTGCCAGTGTTGGGAGAGGGGAGAGCACATATTAAGAGGGAATGGAGCCAGCTCAAAACTGACCTTCAGGGTGTCTACTCATGTTAACTTGAAAATGGCCCAAACCACCAATAGTTTGGTGTAGACCACTGAGCAGAAGAGAAGGTCCAGCTCACATCTATCTCCGGCCCTAGTACCTTCATCTCCATACCTATGACCAAGGTGATAACTGCCAGCACACACTGAGGGGAGACATGACTCATGCTTATATCAGATCCAGCTCTCCCACCAAAACTACTGGGAACTCATAGACTGTATATGGATGCTCCCACAAAAGAACACCACTTCAAAACTTGGATAGGTATCTGTTTCACCTAATTTAATAGAGACAGAGATAGTTAGGTGAAATAAGAATACAGAGGAATTTGTTTCAAATAAAAGAACAAGAGAAAAACCCTGAAAAAACAACTAATGAAACAGAAACAAATAATTCAACTGACAAAGAGTTCAAAACAGTAATAATGATGCTAACTGAATTAGGTAAAAGAAAAAACACCATGAGAATATTTAAAAGGAACTAGAAAACATAAAGAAGAACCAGTCAGAACTGAGGAACACAATAATGGAAATTAAAAACACACTAGGATAATTAATAGCAGACTGATATAGAAGAATGCATTAGTAACATGGAATAAGTGATTGATGGAAATCACCAAATCAAAGCAAGTAAAAAGAAAAATAATTTTTTTAAATGAGAAAACTTAAAGGGCTCTGAGACAATGTCAAGCATAACAACATTTGCATAATAGGGGTCCTGGAAGCAGATGAAATAGAGAAAATGGTTGAAAATGTATTAGATAAAATATGGTTGAAAACTTCCCAAACCTAATGAAGGAAATGGATATCCAGGTGTAAGAATCACAAAGAGTCAAACAAGATGGACACAAAGAGACCCACACCAAGACATACAATAATTAAAATGACAACATTAATGAGAGAATTCAAGAGGTGTTCCTGCTGTGGCACAGTGGGTTAAGAATCCAAATGCAGTGGCTTGAGTCACTCGGAGGTGCAGGTTTGACCCATAGCCTGGCACAGTGGCTTAAAGGATCCAGCATTGCTACAGCTGCTGTGTAGGTTACAATTGCAGCTTGGATTTAATCCCTAGCCTGTGAACTTCCATATGCCATGGGTACAACCATAAGAAAGGAGAGAGAAAGAGAGAGCAAATTCAAAGGAAAACAGTTATTTATAAGGGAACCCCTATAAGTTTATAAGCTCATTTTTCTGCAGAAACTTTGTAGGCAAAAAAGGAGTGGAATAATATATTTATGTACTGAAAGGGTACAACCTAAGTTATTCTATCCAGCAAAATTATGATTTAAGAGAGAAGAAGACATAAAGAACTTCTCACACAAGCAAAAACTAAAAGAGTTAATCAATACAAAACCTACCAAAAAAAAAAATCTTAGAGACTTCTCTAAGTAGAAAACAAAAGGCTCCAATAAAAAGCAAGAATCTATAGGAGAGTTAAAATCCCACTAGAAAAGGAAAATACATATTAAGGACTGTAGATCAACCACTTAGGTAAATAAGTATAAAGATTAAAAGATAAAAAATATAAATAAACTCTAAGTATAATACACAATTTATCCCTTGATAAACATGAAGTTGTAGAATATGACATTAAAAACAAAACATGGGGGAAGGGAAAAAAAGGTAAATGTTTTAGAATGTGTTTGAATTTAAATGAGTACCAGTTTAAAATAAGTAGATATAGCTCAACATACATGAACCTCATGGTAACCAGAAATCAAAAACCTAAGGTAGATACACAAAAACTAGAAAGAAACAAAAGCTTATCACTAAAGAAAATCATTAAAATACAAAGGAAGAAACTAAAAGAAGAAAAAAATCACACAAAAAAGATCTACAAGAACATCCCAAACACAAGTAACAAAATAGCAATAAGTACATACCTATAAATGATCACTTTAATGTCAATGGACTATAATATAAGCTCCATTCAAAATACATAAGGTGTCTTATTAGATAAAAATAAGAACCAGCTACATGTTGCTTACAAGAGACTCACTTCAGAGCAAAGACACACACAGACTGGAAGTGGGGGATGGGAAAAGATATTTAATGTAATTGGAAATGAAAATAAAGCTGAGGTAGCAATATTTAAACAAAATATACTTTACAACAAAAAAACAAAGGCATTATATAATGACAAAGGGATTAATACAAGAGGAAATAAAACTTAACATAGATATACTGAATATGGGAGCACCTAAATATATGAAGCAAATATTAAGAGACAGAAAGGGGGAAGTTGGCAATAGTACAATACTAGTAGTAGACTCTAGCACCCGCTTACATAAATAGATCATCCAGATAGAAAATCAATTAGTAATCAGTCATCTTAAATGACATATTAGACCAGTTGTGGTTAATAGGTACCTAGTGAACATTCTCTCCAAAAATAACAAAATACACTCTTTTCAAGTGCATGTAGAACTTTCTCCAGCATAGATCACATGCAGTGCCACTAAATAAGTCTCAACAGATTTAAGAGGATATAAATTATATCAAGCTTGTTTTCCAACCACAAGGATTTGAAACTAAAAATCAATTAGAGGAAGAAAATGGGACAAACACGAACACGTGGAGACTAAATAACATATAACTTTACAAAACCCAATAAATTAATGAAGAAATCAAACATGAAATCAGAAAATACCTAGGGACAAATGAAAAAGGAAACCTAACACTCCAAAATCTATGGGATTAACCAAAAGAAGTTGTAAGAGGGCAGCTTAAAGTAATTCAGGCCTTTCTCAAGAAACAAGAAAAATTTCAATTAAAGAGTTTAAACTACCAACAATAGAAGTTAGAGAACAAAGACCACATTCAGCAAAAAATAAAAGATCAGAAGGAAAATAAAACAGAGATTTAAAAACAATAAAAAATACCAATGAAAACAAAAGCTGTTTTTTTTAAAAACATAAATTAAAAAATTGATAAGCCTTTAGCCAGGCTCATCAAAAAAAAAAAAAAAATAGAGGGCCCAAATAAAACAACAATTGAAAGAGGAAGAATACGAATGCCACCAAGATATGAAAAAAACGTAAAAGAATACTATCAATATGTATATGCCAACAAAAACTTCCAAGACTGAATCAGGAAAAAATAGACGATCTGAACAGACCTATCACCAGTACCAAAATTTAATTTATAATGAAAAACCTCCTACCAGTGGATATCTGGAATATTTGTATATATAATTTATTTACTTATGTTAACCTATTAATAAAATAACAGTAGAATAATTATTCTTTCAGGTTGATTACTATAATACTCATATTTGCAGTATGTGAGCATTGTAAAGAGAAACACATTCTTGGATACCACATAAAGTATAATATCTAGAATAAGGAAAAGCACACATGATTTAAAAAATGTATTTACCAAATTATGATGATTATAATTAAGTGTACTTTAGGAAAGTTAATAAAGAGAAATATTTTGTATAATAGGAAAAAAAGGTATTACATTAATATGTATTCCAAATAATACAAGAGTAAAATGATACATGATTAATTCTACCTCCTGAACATTCAGTTTCTAAGGAAATGTTATCTTATTCCTATGATCAAAAGTCAGTATAACTTACAACTGAAGTTATAAAATGAAATATGAAGGAGAGGGATGATTTTTCACATACGTACATCAAGTTCAGGCCATCAAACAGGCCAATGGCCAGAGGACACAGTAGTGTCCTAGAAAGGTAGCTGAATGCATTTTTCAGTACATGGACTGAAAATACACACTTTCATCCCAATTCTTATTCCAAATCTCAATTAAAACGTATGCTTGCTAATATTTGAAAGTAAAAACTAGCTTCTTCAATATGAATTACAGTTTTCAATAATTAATCAACCTTAAGTAAACACACTAGAAAAAGCTAGTCTAATAACCTTAAAACAAAAGTGTCCTCCACCTGTCAGTCCATGGAAAGCCACTATGGATGTGAAATATTTATATTTTCTATGCATGAATGTGTTTTTTAAATGAATATTTATCCTTTTTATGTAATTAAATGGAATATATGCTCACTCATAAAACTAGTATTAGAAGATTCTTGTGAAGCAATTTTACAAATAAAACATATAAAAGTTTTGATAGTATTAGTTTACTCCCTTCCTCCTCTCTCTCTCATAATCTCATTTACTGTAAAATTCTTCATCTTATAAAAATCATCAAGTAATTAAAAAGTAAATATCAATTACTCAATAATAACATCAACAGAGAAGACTGAGTTTCTAAAGAACAGAAACTATATGCTAGTCACCATTGTTGACTCAGAACCTACCGTAATGCATGCCATAGGGAGATGCTAACTACTAGACTGTTTAGTGATGTTCTTTCTTAACTGTGAAATAAACTAATGCAATTATAGATATTATTTTCAGATAAATGGTACATAATTAAAAAAAAAAAAGCTCCCATCAAACAAAATCCAGTAGGGAATCCAGGATTTGACAGCTTCACAGGAGAATCCTACTAAAATTATAAAAAAGAGACAATGCCTTTCCTTCCTAAACTTTTTCAAATAAACTGAAGAGGAGGTGACACTCCCAAATTCATTCTATGAAGCCACAATCACCCTGACACCTATACCAGAAAAAGACTACAAAAAAGAAATTCACAGATCAACATCTCTCATGAATATAGATGAAAAACCCTCAACAAAATATTAGCAAAGTGAATTTTAAAAAATACATTTAAAAATTTGTACACTATAATCAAATGTGTTTATTACAGGGACATAAGGATTGGTTGATATCCAAAAATCAATTGGTATGATAAACCACATTGACAAAAGGAAGAATAAAAATCACATGATCATATCAGTAGATGTGGAAAAAACATTTGCTAAAATTCATCATCCATTCATGATAAAAATTCTCATCAAAGTGTAGTGAAAACATATGTCAACATACTAAAGGCCATTTATAAGAAACTCACAGGTAATAATATATTCAACAGTGAAAATTTGAAAGGTTTTTCTTTAAAATGAGGACTGAGACAAGGATGTCCTCTCTCCCAACTTCTATTTAACAAAGTATCAAAAGTCCTAATCATAGCAATCAAAAAGAAATAAAAGTTATCCAAATTAGAAAAGAAGTAAAATTGTCACTATTTGCAGATGACATGGTACTTTATGTAGAAATCCACCAAAATACTATTAGAATAACTGAATTTAGTATATTTGCAGGATACAAGTTGAATATGCAGAAATATGTTGGTTTTTTTATAAGAATAATGAACTATTAGAGAAAGCAAGATTTTAAAATCACATAAAAAAGTATAATACACCTAGGACTAAATCTAACTAAAGAAATGCCAGAACTATACTCTGAAAATATAAATACAAGAATAAATACAAGTTTTCCCACTTGTCCGAAAGAAATTGAAGATGATAGAAAGAGATGGAAAGATATCCTGTGTTTATGGATTGGAAGAATTAATATTGCTAAAATATACATACTACCCAAAGCAATCTGCAGATTTAATGCAAACCCTACAAAATAACAATGACATTTTTCACATAACTAGAACAAATAATTTTAAAAATTGTATGGAAACACAAAAGATCACAAATGGCCAAAGCAAGCTTGAGAAAAAAGAAAACTGAAGATATTATGCTCCTTGACTTCAGACTATACTACATAGTTACAACAATCAAAACATACAAACACAAATCAAAATCAAAATTAAAAAATAGATGCACAAAAACAGATCAGTAAAACAGAAATAAATCCGCATACCTGTGGTCAATTTAACTATGACAAAGAAGGCAAGTATATACAATGGAGAAAAGACTGTCTCTTCAGTAAGTGGTGCTGGGAAAACTGGACAGCTACATGTAAAAGAACGAAATTCGAACATTCCCTAACACCATACACAAAAATAAACTCAAAATGGATTAAAGTTCTAAAATACCAAATTCTGTTCTTCATTAGAGTCTTTTATATTTTGAAAAAAAACTGACACTTTGTTTTAGGATCAATTTCAGTAGATCAAAAAGGTCAGAAGTAATTTTATAATATTACTAAGATGTTATTAACATGCAATGTATTCACCATTAATCATTGCTATCTTCAATTTAATCAGTACTTTAACAATAAAATACTTATCAGTTGTGATTTCCAACATAGTATATATACAAAATATTGATGTGTATACATCAATAGTTAAAATCCACAGAAAATATCTTTGAAGCTCTCAGTATGCTTGAAGAACACAAAAAAAGCTTGGAGACCAAAAAAAAAAAAAAAATCACTCCTTTAGAATTAAACATTTTTCTTTTTTTTTCTTGAAAAATAGAAATATGCATACAGTTGTATTTCTATAAAAACACTTCACCTATGTATAATCTTATTGACATATTAATTACAAGTTTGACCATAGTAACTAACTTTTATTTCACAGAGAAAACTGGAAGGTGGATAATTGTGAACTGTCTCTCACATGCTAGCACTTTGTTGCAGATTAGCAGAGTCCTTTGGGAAATAAACAATTCTGATAAGAGAAGGTCCTCAACACAATTTACTAGTGAATAAGCATTACAGATTTACTTGCATGTAGAACTAGCATGAAAATCTGTATAGTATCCGTACAAAACTTCACACAAATTTATATGTTAAAGTAGAATGAAGAACAATAGGAACAACTAAAACTCCTCTTACCTCCTTGAAAAACAGTTGCCCTTTGTCTTCTGTATTATGAGAAAAGCTAACTAGAGATATATATTTACAGTTCCAAAGGTCAGAAGACCTATGACCTTGCATTGTAAAAGATCTATGACCTTCCTCTGAGGTCTATCATGGTTTTTTTTTTTTCCTTTTTTTTTTTTTTTAAGAGCTGCTCTCAAGGCATATGGAAGTTCCCAGGCCAGGGGTCGAATCAGAGCTACAGCTGCCAGCCTACACCACAGCCACAGCTACGCAGGGTCCGAGCTGCATCTGTGACCTACACCACAGCTCATGACACCACCAGATCCTTAACCCACTGAGCAAGGTCAGGGATCAAACTAGCATCCTCATGGATCCCAGTCAGGTTGTTAACTTCTGAGCCACGAAGGGAACTCCGAGGTCTATCAGCTTTTAAGGAGACAACTTAAAGAGGGGAGGGTGGAGAGGCAATGGCTCTTTATTAAACAAATAACATTCAGTCATCTTACCCTTGCAATCTGAAAGCTTGATCATTTTATCCTCATAATTGTTCCCTCTTGGTACTAATCTATACTAACATCACAATTTTCTAATCACTGCCTTTGCCTTATCCATGTTTCTCCGGGCTATTTGCAACCATTGAAATATCTAGCAAATCCAAAGCAAAATACAAAATAAAGCAATTATCAGAATTGTAATAGAATGAATTAATTAAGAAATTATGTAAATGGAACATGACAGCTATTTGGATGACAGTAAGCCTTTTAGAATACCCCTTTTTTTTCAGTTGAGTGCTTTACTAATGTCAAGTATTCTCGAAAGCTTAAGTTTTAAGTCTTTTGTGGAAGTCACAGACCAGACTTCTTATGATGATGTCATTTTTTTTTTTCGTCTTTTTAAGGCCACACCTGTGGCATCGAAGGTTCCCAGGCTAAGGGTCTAATCAGAGCTGCAGCTTCCAGCCTACACCACAGCCACAGCAATGCCAGATCCAAGCCATGCCTGCAACATACACCGCAGCTCACAGCAATGCCAGATCCTTAACCCACTGAGCAGGGCCAGGGATTGAACCTGCATCCTCATGAATACTAGTTGGGTTTGTTACCACAGAGCCACAAGGGGAACTCCAAGATGATGTCTTTACATAGAAAGTATGCATTTGGTTGAGTTCTTCTTTCATTTTAGTGGTAGTATCAGTGATCAGCAACACCTGAATGTTTACTTCCAGCATATTGACAGTCTATTTCATCTTGAGAACACTTTTATGAAGATGAAGTCTCCTGTCTGATATGGATGGCTGATTTCTTTTGGTGGATACTTTCATGTCCTTATTACTTAATGTCTCAAGATTCCCAAAGAAGAGAGAGAAGCCTTTTAGAACATTGACATGATTATGCAAGGATTCAATTAATCTGGGCATGAGATGGGTCTCAGGCCTATATTCATAGGCCTGCCAAACAGAAATTATATTATTTTTAAATAAAGGCTAGTGGCAAAGATATAGGCCATTTTTTTTAGATGATCATGTTACTGAATCTTAGCCAATGAGTTGGAATGATTTTTTTTTAGTTTTATTCATTTTTTTTCTCACTTGTCCTAAGGACAAAGGATAATCAGGAACACAATAGCTTAGAAGAATTTGCAAACAATTGAATAATTACTGATGTTAGTGAAAACAAAATGGCTTCCTCTGTCTGATTTGGTATTTTCAAGTATCCAAAAAGTGGAGAATATGGATTTCTTAACACTGCTCGAGCATCTACCATAATAGAGGTTCAAGCCATGTCGATGCCATACACACAGAATATATTATATTACACATGTGTTAAATCCATCTGCCACCAGGTTTCTGGTGAAGTTTATTAGGGAAGAATTTCCCATAAATTTACTGGAGAGACAGAGGCATAAAAAGATAGTTATCAAATAGTATATATCTAGAATTAAGCCCATTTTCATGTTATATAGACCAGTCTACAGCTTTAGAGTATGAGAGCTAGACAAATAAGGTCGGAGGTTTCTTTGAGAATGCAATGCCACAATTGAATATTGAGGTACAAATAAAAGTTAATCATGCGGAGGAAGGTTAAGACATTCTAGGTGAAGAAAAGAGTTTGCACAGAAGCATAAATACATGAAAAGAAACAGGATTCTTTTGGGACCTTCAAGTAGTTTAAGAAAGTTTAGATGAGAAAACATGAGTGAGGCTGTTGAGGTAAATAGGATCAAATCTTGAAGGGCCTTCTGTGTCATCTTAGCCTAGCAATACATGGAAGGATTTAATAGAGGAGAGTAATAGGTTAGAAAAATCAAACATTACAACCAGAAATATGTGTATAATGACCATCAGTCTTAAAACCTGATATGTTAAATCTTACAAAATCTCAGATACCCATGTGTTCTATTACTACTTCCACCATTCATTCACTGATAGAGTTGAAATAAAACATGAAATTCATAATAGCATTTAGAGGCTATTGTTCTTCAGACAGCCTCCCAGCTAATCTATCTTTGGACATAAAGGAAGAGAAATGGCAGCGTACTCCTTCATTAAGTGTTTTCAGTCTGCCATATCTCTGCATATGCTTGTCTCATTTTTTTCAATATCCTTCTTTAGTTTCTGGTTGCTTTTCTTACTGCTGTCTTGGTGGCTGCTTCTAACAATTTTGCTTCCTTTAATATTTTGTTGATTTTAATAGTTACAGGCTTAGAAACTATATAAGTGAACCTGTTAAAATAGTGTATAAAATTATAGTAAGTAGGCATTACTTAGTATTCATTGTTGATAATAAATAGGGTCCATTTGAGATGCTTTTCCATTATTAAAGTAACCATAAGTTTGCATTCTATGTCTGTGAATCTGTTTCTGCATTGTAAATAAGTTTTTTTGTATCATTTCATTAGATTATACATATAAGTGATATCATACAATATTTGTCTTTGTCTGATTTACTTCACTTAGGATGATAATCTCTAGGTACATCCATGTTGTAAATGCTGTTATTTCATTCTTTTTTATGGCTGAGTAATATTCTATTGTATATATAAGTAATACATCTTCTTAATCTATTCATCTGTTGATTGACATTTAGGTTGCTTCCATGTCATGGCTGTTGTCAATAGTGCTGCAATGAACACTTGGGTGCATGTACTTTTTTTTAAATTGTTATTTCCGCAATACAATTTCATGTTCACTTCCCATCAGTAATTTCTATAGACTGACTCACATTCACATGCCTTCTTTAATACTAATTTGATGCAAGAGGTGTTGTCACCTATCTAAATCAAATTCTGCCAGCTGTGGTCTATATTCCAACTCTTTTGCCTCCCCAGGGATTTTTACATCAATCACCTCTCTTTACACTGGTTATTTCCTAAAAGTATTTAATTATGATTATCTTTTGAAAAGAAAACATACAAAAAACTCTACATTGTCTTCAGATAACTGTCCAGCTATCATCTTTTTACTCTCCTTCTGTTACCAGCCAGAAAGCTCTTCATTTATTCTATTTTAATTTATCTATTCCTCTATCCAAAAATATTAGTGAATACCCATTATGTACCCATTTACTGGTTCATATACCAAAGATATAGGAGTGATTATGAAAGGTAGATTACAAGAGTTCTTGTAGTGTAGTGAGTTAAGGACCAAGATAATTACACATCTTGAGAAATATTAGGAAACAAATATAATAATATGATAGAAAGTAATTGCTGAGAAAGAGAGAAGAGTTATGCTTTTGTAGAGGGTAGTTAGTAAACACCTCTTTAAGATGAACTATAGGCTGATAAGGTTGCAGCCATTTGAAAAGTTAGAAGGAAAAGCATTCCAAACAGAAAATAGGAAGTGCAAAATTCCTGAGGACAGTAACATCTTAAATATGTATATCCTTTTTTTTAGTATCTTTTGGTATAATATTTCAGCAAGCTTGAGGAATAGGAAGGTCACTAAGCCATTGTGTCTAGAAAAAGGTGAACTAGGTAGGTAGTATTAAGAGATAGGGTGAAGAGCTGATAGACAAATCATTCAGGACTTGGTAAGTCATAGAGAAGTTGTTGAACATATTTAAGCAGGGGGATAAGAGGATTTACTTTAAACTTTATAAAGATCACTCTGCCTGCTCTAAAGGGGCAAGGGAGACTGTAAAAGGACAATAATGGAATCGGTATGAATAAGGTGATTTTTACATTGTTATCAGTGTATATGTGTATCAATTTATTTAAAAACTGATAAATCAATTTAAAAAGGATAGGTATATTATTTAGAAATATAAATTTAACCACTAGAAGAACCAAGAATAATATAATAAAAAAGATGACAAAATAGCTTTGAGGACATATATTTTCTCTTATTTATTTATTGTCTTTTTAGGGCCACACCCAAGGCATATGGAAATTCCCAGGCTAGGGGTTGAATTGGAGCTATAGCTTCCAGCCTACACCACAGCCACAGAAACTCGGGATCTGAGCTGCACCTGTGACCTACACCACAGCTCAGGATAATGATGCATCCTTAACCCACTGAGTGAGATGAGGGCTTGAGCCCACATCCTCATGGACCCTAGTCGAGTCATTACTGCTGAGCCACCAGGGGACCTTTGTCTCATATTTCAAATAGAGAGTTAGAAAATAATTTTTAGTAGGTAATAACTAAAGAAATGGCATTTAAATAGAAGGGTAACAAAAAACTAAAAATGGACTATAAACCATAAAAAATATCCAAAGAAAAATATTCTTCACATACAAACACATGAAAAAACAAATAACAAAACAAAAAAGAAAACACAGATCATAATATATATTTAGTTAAAATTTAGTAAGCACTATTAGAGAAAGCAAAACATAGAATAAGAATAGGATTATGGCAAAACATATTGGTTAAATGGATTAAATTTACTGCCTGGAACAGTAACATAGAAGGACATAGTAGGCCCTCAACAAATACATGTTGAATATTGGCTACTAATGAAGAAATTTTGAAAGTAAAAGGATAGATAAGGAGCTACCAGGGAAATGCAAACAAGGTTAAAGCAAAGGTCATGATACTAAAAGGTGAAAAAGTAAAACTTAAGCTTCAATAGCAGTAAAGTAGATGAAGAAGTATACATTATAATGCTGAAATGTTTAATACACTTTAATAATAAAGAACAATGGAAGCCATGGTGCATTATTATTCTTGAATTCCACTTGCTAATGTATTTTTTTTTAATTTTTCATTAAGCTCATAATGTATATCAGTCCATAGTTTTCTTTTTCATCGTGTCGTTGTCTATTTCTGGGAATTCCTTAGCCTGTTCAAGAATGCTTAAGTGACTCAGAGATCCTAATTGTGGGAATATTTCTGTATTAAATTTCTATTGCAAATCCGTACTATTTTCCTATTTCTGTGGAACAAATTATTACATATGAAATGGCTTAAAACATCATCAATTTATTCTGTATATTACAAGTCCAGATGGACATTCTGAGTTCTCTATTGAAGATTCTGCAAGGCCAAAATCAAAGTGTTAAATTGGCTGGCTTCTTATTTGGGGGTTGGGAGAAAAATTCAATTCCATGCTCATTTACATTAGTGGTAGAGTTCATCTCTCTGTGGTTGTAGGACTGAGGTCCCAGTTTTCTTGCTGTCTATGGGCTGGAGGCCACTCTAAGCTCTTTGAGATTTCTCTCTAGCCCTTTCATATAGCTCTCTGCATTCTCAAAGTCACAATAATGTGTTGAATCCTTCTTATATTTTGCATCTCTTTGACTTAACTCTTGCTGCTAACAAGAGAGAACAGCTTTTAAAAGACTCCTCTGGATCAGGTCAACTGACATGAGACTGTTAAATCCGTAAAATCCCTTCATAGAAGCACCAAGATTAGTGTTTTATTGAATAATCAGAGGATGGAAATATTGGGGGCATCTTTAGAATGCTGCCTACCAAAGTGCCCACTGGCCTCTAAAGATTCACATCCATACAGAATGGAAAATACAAATCCCCCCAACCTAAGGTTCCCAGAATTCTTATTTTATTACAGTATCAGTTAAATGCTCAATGTCTTACCTAAATCACATCAGCTCAAAAATCTTGAATCTCATCAGATAAATCATCAAAATCAGGTGTGGTTGACCCTCTAAGTGTAGTCCATTAAGTATAATTCCTAGAACACCACCTTTCTCCAACTGCAGACCTGTGAAACTATAGAGACAAGTTACTGCTCCCAACATTCAAAAGTTACAATGATGGGACAGGCATAAAATAATCTCACTCAGAAATAGGGGGGAGAGAACTATTGAGACACAGGGGAGAGGACAAGATGGCGGAGGAGTAGGGGGACACGCTAACCCTCTCCCACAAACACAACAAAAAAAGCACATCTACAGAAGAAATGACTCGCACAGAACAGCAACCAATCGATGGCAGAGGAACCTAAACTCCAATAACGGCAAGAAGTTCGTGACATTATTGGGCAGAATGGGAGAAAAGAGGAGAGTGAGAGAAGGTGAATCCCAGCGGGACAGGCGCTCCCGAAAGGGAACTGCGGAGGAGAAAGGGATCCCGCACCCTGGAAAGTCACCTACCGGGCGAAAGATCAAATGAACCGGAGGTATCCCCAGATGCAGAGAAGAGTGTAGCAGTAAGTCGGAGTACGGAAAAACCTATCAAGAACCCAATGGACCATCTGAACTACGGGCACAGTCACCAAAAATTGAGACGCCTGGGTGGGGGCTGGGCACCGAATCCTCGGCTCCAGAGGTTAGTCCCCGGGAAAGGGCTGGGGGACGCCTGGGTGGGGGCTGGGCACCGAGACCTTGCCTCTGAAGGTTGGTCCCTGAGAGGGGGCCGGGGGACGCCTGGGTGGGGGCTGGGCACCGAGACCTCGCCTCCGAAGGTTAGTCCCCAAGAAAGGGCCGGGGGACGCCTGGGTGGGGGCTGGGCACCGAGACCTCGGCTCCAGAGATTAGTCCCCGGGCTAGGGGGGCGGGAAGAGCGGAAACTGCTTGGGAGGTCTCTAAACCTTTTGACGGGGCAGAGACTGCCTGGGAGACTAGAAAACAAAGCTGTTGCAGAGGAAGGGGGCAATACTCTAGGGGCGGGGAAGTGGAAAGCCGCCTCAGAGGGAACCTGGGAGAAGAGCCTGGTCTGCGCCTGTGTTGGAGAGGGGAGAGAAGAAGGGGTGGGTCCCCATAGAATACCCCCCACGCCACAGCAAGCTTACAGGCCCGCTAGCTAGCAGAAAGCTGTGCTTCCCAGTGCATTCCCTCCCCCCACCCCCGCCACCCCCTACGCTCTCGCCGAACCTGGGGCTGCCTGCCATCCAGGAGGGCTGGCCTCAACAAATGCCTGAAGCCTACCACCACAGGGGCTGTCCCTGCACAGGCCTGCTTGCCCTTTGGAGGGGCTACACTTCCACAGAGCAGCACCAAACACCACCAGCCCCCTAGAAAAGGCCTGCAGCCCAGAAAAGCTAGAACAAGCCTACCCAGGCAGTGAATAGATCGGCCTAATTCTCCAATGGTTTTTCTGAGACGGGCTGCCCCGGGGAGGAGCCTCTTGAGTCTCCAAGGGCCTTGCTACCCGCCCAAGCCCCCAGGGGGTGCTAAGACCTAGTGGACCAGCTGCATAGGACTGCCAGCTCCAGGCAGGACCCCCTGCAGCCCAGAAAAGCGGCAACAAGCCTGGCCGAGTTGGGAAAATATCTCAGATGGTTTTTCTGAGTCGGGCTGCCCTGGGGAGGAGCCTCTTGGGTCTCCAAGGGCCCTGCTACCCGGCCAAGAACCCAAGGGGTGCTGAGACATAGTGGACCAGCTGCATAGGACTGCCAGCTCCAGGCAGGAACCCCTGCAGCCAGAAAAGCTGCAACAAGCCTGGCCGAGTTGGGAAAAGATCTCAGACGGTCTTTCTGAGTCGGGCTGCCCTGGGGAGGAGCCTCTTGGGTCTCCAAGGGCCCTGCTACCCGCCCAAGACCCCAGGGGGTGCTGAGAACCAAGTGAAATCTGCTACCATCGTGGTGTGGACCTCCCAGTCCTGTCTGCCCTCAGGAAGTCCTCCTTTGCTTCAAAGAAACACTGTTAGCCCCATCAACACTCCAGAAAAGCCACACTGCCTCAAAAAAGATTGACCAACAACGCCAGCCCTCAGGAAATATTCCACGGCAGTGACAAGGCAAACACTACCCGATAACGGAGAGTACAACTCCCTCAGGAGAAAGAAGACAACAAGCAAGATGAAGAAGCTGAGAAACCACCCCCAGTCAAACCAACAGGAGAACTCACCTAAAACAGTCAACAATGAAACAGATCTCTGCAGTCAGACAGACCTGGAATTCAAAAGAGAAATAGTGAAAATACTGAAGGAATGAAGAGAAGATATGAACAGTAATGCAGATACCTTCAGAAAGGAGCTAGAAAATATAAGGAGGAGCCAAGAAAAACTAGAACATTCATTTGCAGAGATGCAAACTGAACTAGGGGCAGTAAAAACCAGAATGAATAATGCAGAAGAACGAATCAGTGATATGGAAGATAGAATAATGGAAATCACTCAATCTGGTCAACAGACAGAAAACCGAATCAAAAAACTGGAAAGCAATATAAGAGACCTATGGGATAATATAAAGCGGGCCAATCTACGCATAATAGGAATTCCAGAAGGAGTAGAAAAAGATAAGGGAATGGAAAATATATTTGAAGAAATTATCGCTGGAAACTTCCCAAATCTAAAGGATACTGGATTCAAGATACAAGAAGCACAGAGGGCCCCAAACAAACTGAACCCAAACAGACCCACACCAAGACACATCATAATAAAAATGGCAAACGTTAGTGATAAAGAGAGGATCCTCAAGGCAGCAAGAGAAAAACAGAATGTTACCTACAAGGGAACCCCCATAAGAATATCAGCTGATTTCTCTACAGAAACACTACAGGCCAGGAGGGAATGGCAAGAGATATTTAAAGTGCTCAAAGGAAAAAATATGCAACCTAGAATACTCTATCCAGCAAGAATATCATTTAAAATAGAAGGGGAAATAAAAATTTTTCCCAACAAACAAAAACTTAAAGAATACAGCAACACAAAGCCCAGGTTCAAGGAAATATTGAAAGGGCTTCTCTAAACCAAAAAGAAAGGCAGGAAAGGGAAGAAAAAAGAAAAGAAAAAAAAAGGAAGAAGAAGAAGAAGAGGAAGAACTAGGACTGAGGAAACCGCAATCAGAGAGCAGTCACTCAAAAAAGCCAGCATACAGATTTAATCATGAACATGCTTCAAACAAAATAAAATTAAAAAGAAAAAAATAAAAGAGTCATCAAAACCATAAAATGTGGGCAAGGTATGTTAGGAGGTAAATAACCCTTTTTGTTTGTATATATGTCTCTCTTCTTAATTTTAATATAATAATGAAGTGTTTGAACTTACAGGACCATCAGGCTAAAACACACAGTTATGGGAAGGGGTTAGCATACTTAAAAAACAGGGCAACCACAAGCCAAAACCAAATATTGCATTTGCAAAAAATGAAAAAAAAAAATACACTCAAGCAGATGATAACAGGAGACCATCCAACCAAAAACAAAAAGTAAGGAACAATGGAGAACCATAGCATCAACTGGAACCCGAGGTTCAAATGGCAATAAATAATCATCTATCAATTATCACCTTAAATGTCAATGGACTGAATGCCCCAATCAAAAGACACAGAGTGGCTGAGTGGATAAAAAGGCAAAAACCTTCAATATGCTGCCTACAAGAAACTCACCTTAGGACAAAAGATACATATAGATTGAAAGTGAAAGGGTGGGGAAAAGTATTTCATGCCAATAGACATGACAGAAAAGCAGGAGTCGCAACGCTCATATCAGACAAAATAGACTTTAAAACAAAAGACATAAAGAAAGACAAAGAAGGACACTATTTAATGATTAAGGGATCCATCCAAGGAGAGGATGTTACTATCATCAACATATATGCCCCAAAGATAGGAGCACCCAGATACATACAACAAATATTAACAGACATAAAGGGAGATATTGATGAGAATACAATCATAGTAGGAGACCTAAATACCACCCTCACATCAATGGACAGATCCTCTAGACAGAAAACCAATAAAGCAACAGAGATCCTAAAGGAAACAATAGAAAAGTTAGACTTAATTGATATCTTCAGGACACTACATCCAAAAAAATCAGAATACACATTCTTCTCAAATGCTCATGGAACATTCTCAAGAATCGACCACATATTGGGACACAAAGCGAATCCCCATAAATTTAGGAGCATAAAAATTATCTCAAGTATCGTCTCTGACCACAATGCCATGAAATTAGAAATCAACCAAGGGAAAAGCAAAGAGAAAAAATCTACTCCATGGAGACAAAACAACATGCTACTAAAAAACCAATGGGTCAATGAGGACATCAAGAAGGAAATTAAAAACTACCTTGAAACAAATGATAATGAAGACACAACCTCTCAAAATCTATGGGATGCTGCGAAAGCAGTGCTCAGAGGGAAATTTATAGCAATCCAGGCCTTTCTCAAAAAAGAAGAAAGATCCCAAATGGACAACTTAACCCTCCACCTAAATGAATTAGAAAAAGAAGAACAAAAAAGTCCTAAAGTCAGCAGAAGGAAGGAAATTATACAGATCAAAGAAGAAATCAATAAAATAGAGACTCACAAAACAATAGAGAAAATTAATAAAACCAAGAGCTGGTTCTTTGAAAAGGTGAACAAAATTGACAAACCTCTGGCCAGACTCACTAAAAAGAGGAGAGAAAGAACCCAAAACACCAAAATTAGAAACGAAAAAGGAGAAATCACAACAGATACAGCAGAAATACAAAAAACAATAAGAGAATACTATGAACAACTCTATGGCAACAAGTTTGACAATCTGGAAGAAATGGACAATTTTCTAGAATCTTACAGCCTGCGAAAACTGAATCAAGCAGAAACACACCAACTGAACAGACCGATCACTAGAAATGAAATTGAAAGGTCATAAAATCACTCCCTACAAATAAAAGTCCAGGACCAGATGGCTTCACAGGTGAATTCTATCAAACATATAAAGAGGAATTGGTGCCCATCCTCCTTAAACTCTTTCAAAAGGTTGAAGAAGAAGGAATACTCCCAAAGACATTCTATGAGGCCACCATCACCCTCATTCCAAAACCAGGCAGAGATACCACCAAAAAAGAAAACTATCGCCCAATATCATTGATGAATATAGATGCAAAAATTCTCAACAAAATCTTAGCCAACCGAATCCAACAACATATCAAAAAAATTATACACCATGACCAGGTTGGGTTCATCCCAGGTTCACAAGGATGGTTCAACATACGCAAATCAATCAGCATCATACACCACATTAACAAAAAAAAAGTCAAAAATCATATGATCATCTCAATAGATGCAGAAAAAGCATTTGACAAAGTGAAACATCCATTCATGATCAAGACCCTCGCCAAAGTGGGTATAGAGGGAACATTCCTGAATATCATCAAAGCCATTTATGATAAACCCACAGCAAATATAATCCTCAATGGGGAAAAACTGAAAGCCTTCTCACTCAAATCTGGACCAAGACAGGGATGCCCACTCTCACCACTGCTCTTCAACATCGTTTTGGAAGTCTTAGCCACAGCAATTAGACAAACAAAAGAAATAAAAGGCATCCATATAGGAAGAGAAGAGATCAAACTGTCACTGTATGCAGATGACATGATACTATACCTAGAAAACCCTAAGGACTCAACCCCAAAACTCCTTGAACTGATTAATAAATTCAGCAAAGTAGCAGGATATAAGATTAACATTCAGAAGTCAGTTGCATTTCTGTATACCAGCAATGAAACATTAGAAAAGGAATACAAAAATACGATACCTTTTAAAATTGTACCACACAAAATCAAATACCTTGGAATACACCTGACCAAGTAGGTAAAGGACCTATATGCCGAGAATTATAAAACGTTTATCAAAGAAATCAAAGAAGATGTAAAGAAATGGAAAGATATTCCATGTTCCTGGATTGGAAAAATCAATATTGTGAAAATGGCCATCCTACCCAAAGCAATCTACAGATTCAATGCAATCCCTATCAAATTACCCATGACATTTTTCACAGAACTAGAACAAACAATCCAAACATTTATATGGAACAACAAAAGACCCAGAATCGCCAAAGCAATCCTGAGAAACAAAAACCAAGCAGGAGGCATCACTCTCCCAGACTTCAAGAACTACTACAAGCCACAGTCATCAAAACAGTGTGGTACTGGTATCAGAACAGACAGACAGACCAATGGAACAGAAGAGAGAACCCGGAAATAAACCCTGACACCTATGGTCAATTAATCTTTGACAAGGGAGGCAAGAATATAAAATGGGAAAAGGGAAGTCTATTCAGCAAGCATTGCTGGGAAACCTGGACAGCTGCATGCAAAGCAATGAAACTAGAACACACCCTCACACCATGCACAAAAACAAACTCAAAATGGCTGAAAGACTTAAGTATATGACAGGACACCATCAAATTCCTAGAAGAAAACATAGGCAAAACACTCTCTGACATCAACCTCATGAATATTTTCTCAGGTCAGTCTCCCAAAGCAATAGAAATTAGAGCAAAAATAAACCCATGGGACCTCATCAAACTGAAAAGCTTTTGCACAACAAAGGAAACCAAAAAGAAAACAAAAAGACAACTTACAGAATGGGAGAAAATAGTTTCAAATGATGCAACTGACAAGGGCTTAATCTCTAGAATATACAAGCAACTTATACAATTCAACAGCAAAAAAACCAATCAATCAATGGAAAAATGGGCAAAAGACCTGAATAGACATTTCTCCAAAGAAGATATACAGATGGCCAACAAACACATGAAAAAATGCTCAACATCGCTGATTATAAGAGAAATGCAAATCAAAACTACCATGAGATACCACCTCACACCAGTCAGAATGGCCATCATTAATAAATCCACAAATAATAAGTGCTGGAGGGGCTGTGGAGTAAAGGGAACCCTCCTGCACTGCTGGTGGGAATGTAAACTGGTACAGCCACTATGGAGAACAGTTTGGAGACACCTTAGAAATCTATACATAGAACTTCCATATGACCCTGCAATCCCACTCTTGGGCATCTATCCGGACAAAGCTCTACTTAAAAGAGACACATGCACCCGCATGTTCATTGCAGCACTATTCACAATAGCCAGGACATTGAAACAATCCAAATGTCTATCGACAGATGATTGGATTCGGAAGAGGTGGTATATATACACAATGGAATACGACTCAGCCATAAAAAAGGATGACATCATGCCATTTGCAGCAACATGGATGGAACTAGAGACTCTCATCCTGAGTGAAATGAGCCAGAAAGACAAAGACAAATACCATATGATATCACTTATAACTGGAATCTAATATCCAGCACAAATGAACATCTCCTCAGAAGAGAAAATCATGGACTTGGAGAAGAGACTTGTGGCTGCCTGATGGGAGGGGGAGGGAGTGGGAGGGATCGGGAGCTTGGGCTTATCAGACACAACTTAGAATAGATTTACAAGGAGATCCCGCTGAATAGCATTGAGAACTATGTCTAGATACTCATGTTGCAACAGAAGAAAGGGTGGGGGAAAAACTGTAATTGTAATGTATACATGTAAGGATAACCTGACCCCCTTGCTGTACAGTGGGAAAACAAAATAAAAAAGAAAAGAAAAAGAAATAGGGGGGAAAGGAAGATAAAAAGAATAATGGGCTGTAATATTGTAGCAGAGATAAAATATTAATAAAACCCAAGTACCCAATCATCAGGAAACCAGAACATGTATTAACTCATGGTTTTAGTGTAGCAGAGAGGGGCAATATATTACCACAAAGTTAGTGTCCATAGAACATAGCCAGAAGGAAATCATCTAGATTAACAAATGGAGTGAAAAAGTACTATTCTGGGTCCAAGTATTCACCAGCAACTTGAGCATTGTGGTAAACATGTAGCAGACATCAGTGAAGGAGATGTTCATAAGAAGTAAATATATGGGTATATGGAGTTTCATATTGGAGATGATGGCCAAGGTGATGGATAGGTTCCCAGCCATAGAACCAAATATATTCACAGAACAGGATGAAGAAAATCCTCTTATACTGTGGCTGCTTGAAGAGGCCTAGGCAGAAGAATTCCAAGACAGTGATCATTTTCCCTACACATCTCATCAGAATAGCATAAAAACTTGAATTCATAACATCAAATAACAAGAAATTTATAAACAATTTGATTTCAGTCAATTTAGCCATCATTTATTTCAATAGTACTTTAAAAACATCAATATTAATTATAGCCATACATTCCAGAAAACTTATATTTTCTAAACTCTCATAGCACTCATGCCATATCACTCGTAGAGCACATACCTTGTTCTGCCTAGTAGTGAAATTGTTCATGTATATTTCTTATTTCAGTGATTTTTCTAGATTTTAATCTCCTTAAAGACAAAGATGACATCTTACTACTTCCTGTATTTCTTCCAATGCCTAGTACAGTGCACAGAACAAAGTAAGAATGTGGGAAACATCTTTGAATAAATCTGAAATTGTGTCATGGAATAAAAAATAAATAAATCTTTTGGGAGTTCCTGCTGTGGCAGTATGGGTTAATGTTCTGGCTTATCTCTGTGAAGGCACTTCAATCCCTGGCCTGGTATAGTGAGTTAAAGATCCAGTGTTGCTGTAGCTGTTGTGTGGGTTGCAGCACAGCTTGGAATCAATCCCTGGCCTGAGAAATTCCATATGCCATGGGGGCAGCTAGAAAAGAAAAAAAAATCTTTCATCCTGAATAACAGTATCTGAAATACCATAAATATTCTATAAACACTAATAAATGAGCTCTACAAGATCATGAGGGCTGCGAAGGTCCAGAGAGGATGCAGGGGAAGAGATCAGGGGGAAAGATCATTGCAGACCCATGTGATTAAGTTATGTTACTCAGTAATAGAAGATTTGAACTGTTTTTAATATATACAGATGATTTGAATTGTCAGGAAGTCAGGAGCAAAGTAAAAGATTTCAGACAAAGAAATTTGTATTTCAGCCTCCTAATATTTTAACATCACAGTAGCAGAGGAAATAACCCTGCCTGAAGGAAGAGTTCTAAATTACAGTCCTGGCCCTGCTAGTATTTCACTTTGTGAAACTAAGCAAGTCACTTTACAATCTCCAGGGCCTAATGAGGGATTTGGATTACTTATGAATGATATTTGAATTATCTTTCTGTCATTAAAGAGACTTTAACATTAGTTAAAATTTTCTAATTCTATATCTTCTTTGCAGGTCTCTATTTCTCAGATGCAACTTAAAATAAAGAGTTATAAGTCCCTAGTATGTCCCAGGTAAAAGGGAAATAAAACAATCTATTATTGTTGTTGAAAATCTTCACATCATTGTATCCTCATGGTTTCATGGAGGTGCCTCGGTGTTGCCATGGAGGTTGTACTGAGATTCTACCTCTCTTTAATTAGAGCCTCTCTGTTTTATTTTTCAGATTAGACTTATACTTAAGGTTTTATTCAAAATGAAGGATACTGCTGCCAAAATGTTATAAAATCACCAAATGTTTCACCCCCTCTCACTTTTCAGATAGAGAAATTGAAGCACAGATATGAAAAATTGACTACCCTAAGAGCACGAAGTGAGTTATTAGATCAGGGAGTAAAGCCCAGTCATTAGGACTTCTAGCTCAGTATTATTTCTCATTTATTCAGAGGCTTTATGCTTAAATATTTGAATGGAGCCCAGTGCTCTTTTTTATTTTCCTGGGGTTACAGGAAATGGTCCTTAAATACTCTATACATAAAAATAAAGACAAAGCCTAATAATTTACCTTCAGTACACAACTGGACTTTAAGTTCTAGGGAGTTTAGAGTGTATCCCCAGTATCTACCACAGCGCCTAGGAAAATAATAGACATCACTATTATCATCAATAATCATAACTGCTAATTTTATGAGCATTTACTAGGTGTCTGGCCCTGTTTTATATACTTTCCATGTAGTAGAAGCTCGCTTAAATCTCACCAACAATTTTTCCACGTTGTCATCAACACTTGTTATTTCTATTTTTTGATAGTAGCTATTTGAATGAGTATAATATAATATACCAACTTGTCTTTTATTTTCATTTTCCTAAGTATTAGTGATGTTGAACAACTTTTACATGCTTATTGGCCATTTGTGTATCATCTTTGGGGAAATATCTGTTCAAGTCCTTTCCCTTTTTTGTACTGGAGTGTTTTTGGTTGTTGTTGAATTGTAGAAGTTTTTCATATATATATATATATTTTTTATTTTCCCACTGAACAGCAAGGGGGTCAGGTTATCCTTAGATGTATACATTGCAGTTACAGTTTTTTCCCCCACCCTTTCTTCTGTTGCGACACGAGTATCTAGACATAGTTCTCAATGCTATTCAGCAGGATCTCCTTGTAAATCTATTCTAGGTTGTTCATATATTTTTAATATAAAAAGATAAATGATTTACACATATTCTCTCCCATGGCATACTTGCCTTTTAATTATGTTTACCTTTTTTTTTTTTTTTTGTCTTTTGTCTTTTGTTGTTGTTGTTGCTATTTCTTGGGCCGCTCCTGTGGCATATGGAGGTTCCCAGGCTAGGGGTTGAATCAGAGCTGTAGCCACTGGCCTACGCCAGAGCCACAGCAACGCGAGATCCGAGCCGCGTCTGCAACCTACACCACAGCTCACGGCAACGCCGGATCGTTAACCCACTGAGCAAGGGCAGGGACCGAACCCGCAACCTCATGGTTCCTAGTCGGATTCGTTAACCACTGCGCCACGACGGGAACTCCTATGTTTACCTTTTTAATGCTTAGAAATAATAAATATTGAGGTAGTTCAAATTGCTTGATTTTTTTCTTTTGTTGCATGTGCTTTGGGTGTCATATCCATTAAAGAATTGTTAAGTTCAATTTCATGAAGATTTCTCCTATGTTTTCTTCTAAAGTTTTTATAATTTTAGCTCTAAAATTTAGATCTTTGATCCTTTTTTCATTAACTTTTTCATATGCCATGAGGTAAATGTCCATTGTTATCATTTTGCATGTGGATACCCAGTTTTCTCAGCACCATTTGTTAAAAGACTGTTTTTCCCCACTTAATATTCTTGGCATGTGCTATGGTCTAAATTGTGTCCCCACAAAATTCATATGTTGAAATCCTAACATGCAGTTCCTCAGAATATGTCTCTGTTTGGAAACAGTGTCTTTAAAGAAGTAATTAAGGAGACACCAGATCAAGATGGCAGAGTAACAAGTGTCATTCACCTCCTCCTACAAACATACACACATGAAAAAATTACATATAGAGCAATTTGCACAGTACATCTACTGAATGCTGGCAGAAGACCTTGAACCTCCCAAAAGGGGAAAAAAAAACCCTCCACATAACTTGGCAGAACAAAAGGGAAAAAAGAGAGAAGAGGAAAAAAAGGAATCAGAATCAGGACAGGACTGATAACTCCTGAGAGGGAGCTATAAAACAGGAAATGAACCTGCACCCTGGGAAGCCACCTAACTGAATGGGAGATCAGCTGAGATGGAGGGAACTCAAAGCCTCAGAGAAAAGTGCAGCAGCTGGACTGAGGAGGATAAAGCAAAGAGAGAGAGCTACACAAACCATTGCTACAACCACCCCCAGACACCACAGCCTGAGATGCTTGGGTGGAGGCTGGGCATTGATACTCAGGCTCCAGAGGTCAATTCTAGGGAGAGGACTAGGGTTGACTGTGTGGAGACAACCTGAGGGGCTAGAAAGCAGTGTGTCATGGGCTGAGGATCAGAGCACCACAGCTGAGGGAGCACTGGAAAAGACCTGGGCCCACAAGAGAAGCAAGGTGATATTGTTGGGAAAGGTGAGAGGAAGAGGGGTGGAACTACCATAGGAGTGTCTTTCTCTGTGCACATGTGGGCTTTCAGATGGCAGGGCACCATCTGAATGGACTATGGGAGGCAAGGGAAAACTGCTCAGACTCCAGAGGTGGGTGGGCCCACACCAGTAGAAGTCCATGAACAGGTACCATCTGCAGTCCCAGTCACCTCAGGAGGCAGTGCAGAGGAAGGCACTGCCACTGAGCACCAACTGTTGTTGCTCTCACTCCCCTTGGAATGCACACACACTGCTGCTGCCACTGCCAAAGGCTCTGTGCACCACCTATACCTGCCTCATAGCCCTACAACCAGGAGCAGCAGTGCCACCTACACATGGGTCCTTGCCACTGTCAAGGGCCAAGGAAACAGACACTGGCTACTATCCCTTCCCATTGCCTCCATCTTCCTGGAAGCACATGCAGGCCATACACCAGTAAACCCACTATCAGGGGGATAACACCCTGCACACACTGAGGAAAGAGACAGGAAGCAACCAAAGCAAAAACAACCCTCACACAAAATAATAATAATAATAATAATAATAATAATAATAATAATAATCCTTCAAAAAGTATTCTGGGGTGCTCCTGCATATAAATATCCCTCCAAGACAACAATAGTAGTTATTTACCAAAAATTCACAGAATAAGAAAAATATAAGCAAAATGAAGAAGCTCAGGAACCATTTCCAGTTAAAAGAACAGGAAAATTACCCTGAAGGAGCAAACAATGGAACAGACTTCTACATTCTAAGAGACAACAATTTCAAAAAGGAGATAGTGAAAATTCTGAAGGAATTAAGAGCAAATATGAAGGAATTAAGAATAGATATGAACAATAATGCAGATTACTTTAGAAAGGAACTAGAAAATATAAGGATGAGCCAAGAAAAATTAGAAAATTCATTTTCAGAGATGCAAGTTGAGTTAAAGGCATTGAAGAGCAGAATGAATAATGCAGAGGAATGGATTAGTGACTTGGACGGTAGAATAATGGAAATCACCCAATCAGGGCAGCAGACAGAAAAACAAATAAAAAAATGAAAGCAATATAAGAGATCTATGGGATAATATAAAGTGGGTCAATCTAGACATAATATGGATTCCAGGAGGAGAAGAAAAGATCTATGGGATAATATAAAGTGGGTCAATCTAGACATAATATGGATTCCAGGAGGAGAAGAAAAGATCTATGGGATAATATAAAGTGGGTCAATCTAGACATAATATGGATTCCAGAAGGAGAAGAAAAAGAAAAGGGGAATGAAAATATATTTGAAGAATTTATTGCTGACAACTTTCCAAATCTAAAGGGAACAGATATCAAGATATAGGAAACACAGCATACCTCAAACAAGTTAAACACAAACAAACCAACACAAAGACACATTATAATAAAATGGCAAAATTTAAAGATAAGGGGAGGATTCAAAAGGCAGCAAGAGAAAAACAAGGAGTTAGTCACAAGGGAATCCCCATAAGGCTATCAGCTGATTTCTCTACAGAAATATTACAGGCCAGAACAGAGTGGCAAGATATATTGAAAGTTCTAAAAGGGAAAAACCTGCAGCCTAGAATACTCTACCCAGCAAGAATATCATTTAAAATAGAAGGAAAAATGATTTCTCCAACAAACAAAAACAAAAAGAATACAGCAGTAATAAACCTATTCTAAAAGAAATACTGGAAGTCTCCTCTAAATAGGAAAGTAAAAAGATATAGGATGGAGGAAATCACATTTGGAAAGTAATCCTTTAAGCCAATATGCAGATAAAAATGGTGAAAAAAAACTATTTGTAAAAGTGATGATAAACACAAGGAACAGCAAAAGGATAAACATGAAGATCTAAAATAGGATATAAAAATCATAAAAGTGGCAAAAGAAATTGGGAAAATCTAGACTCTATTTTTTTTTTTAGAATGTGTTGCATCCTACATGACAATCAGGTTAAATTAGGCAGATATAGGAACAGGTTAACACTTGAAAAGCCAGGCAACCACAAATCAAAACCAAACAATGCATTCATAAAAACTAAAAAGAAGAGGACATAAGCCTGAAATAAAAGGAAATCACCCAGCCAAGAAAAGAAAGGAACAAAGTAGAAACAAAGTAGAAATAAGAACAGGAAAAAAAAGGTTTATTTATTTATTTATTTATTTCTTATTTACTTATTTTGTCTTTTTAAGGCTGCAATCACATCACACGGAAATTCTCGAGATAGGAGGCAAATCAGAGCTGCAGTTGCTGTCCTATGTCATAGTCACAGCAACATGGATCTGAGCTGCATCTGTGAACCATGCTGCAGCCTGCAGCAATGCCATATCCACAACCCATTGACTGAGTGCAGGGATTGAAAGTACATTCTCATGGATACTAGTCAACCCTCTGAGGCACAACAGGAACTCCTGAAAAAAAGGTTTTAAATGGCAGTAATTACATATTCATCAATAATTACATTAACTGTCAATAGATTGAATGCACCAATCAAAATACAAAGAGTTGCAGACTGGATACAAAAACAACAGCATATAATATGCTCCCTACAAGAGACTCACCTTAGAGCAAAGGACACATATAAAGTAAAAGTGAGGGGATGGAAAAAGAAATTTCTTGAGAATGAAAATGAAAGTAAAGCAGGAGTTGCAAATACTCATATCAGAAAAAAACAAAACTAAAAAAAACTCCATAAAAAGACAAAGAAGGACACTATTAAGTGATAAAAGGATCAGGTCATAAAGGGAATATTACACTCACCAATATATATGCCCCTAATATAAGAGCACCCAAATACATACAACAAATACTAACAGACATATAATGGACAGATCCTTTAAACAGAATATCAGAAGGGCAACAGAGATCCTAAATGACACAACAGATAAGTTAGACTTAATTGATAGTTTCAGGACATTACATCCAAAAAAAAATCAGAATATGCATTCCTTTTAAGTGCACATGGAAGAGTCTCGAGGATTGACCTCCTATTGTGGCACAAAAATAATCTCAACAAATTTAAGCATATAGAAATTATGTCAAGAATCTTCTTTGACCACAACAGCATGAAACTTGAAATCATCCACAGGAAAAGGAATGAGAAAAAAAACTGACAACATGGAGAGTAGAAAACATGATAACAACAACAACAAAAATGTGTCAACAATGAAATCGAAAGGGAAATTCAACAATAATTTAAGAAAAGTGTTAATGAAAACACAACCACTTAAAATCCATGGGATGCTGCAAAAGAAGTTCTTAGAGGGAAGTTCATTGAGATACAGGCCTTCCTCAAAAAAAAAAAAAATCTCAAATCAACATCCTAAATTACCACATAAAAATTAGAAATAGAAGAACAGGGGGCAGATCAAGATGGCAGATGAGTAAGAAGTCTTGCTCACCTTCTCCCACAAACACATCAAAAAAACATATCTACATTTAAAACGACTCACACAGAACATCAACTGAATGCTGGCAGAAGAATTTAACCTCCAAAAAGGGCAAGAAACTCCTGATATAACTGGGTAGAGCCAAAGAAAAAGAGAGAGAGTGAAGGAATCTCCTGGGGAGAGGACTTGGGGTTAGCTGTGTGGGACAGCCTCAGGGGCTAAGGAGCAGTGTGCTATGGGCTGTGGAGTGGAACACCATGGCAGAAGGAACCTAGGAGAAGGTCTGGGCCTGCAGGAGAAGCAAGGCACCGTTTTTGGGGAGGGTGAGAAGAACAGGGGTGGACCGCCACAGGAATCTCCCTACACATGTGTGCATGGACTCTCAGAGGGCAGGGCGGCTCTGGAACAGGCTGTGGATGGCAAGAAGCCACTTGGTTGTGCTACAGGAGACTGGGCATTTCTTGTACAGGCTGTGGGTGGCTAGGCACCTCTTGTGTGGGCTGGAGGCAGCGTGGGGCTAAGTGCAACGTGGTGCCCCTTGAGTGATCTACAGGCATCAGGGACAGACTGTGGCAGTCTTCTCAGAGGCAGGAGGCATGGACTGCCACCACTGAGGGCCTGTGTGTGGGCTCTGACTGCAGCCCTAATCACTTCAGGGGTTGGCAAAAAAAAAAGAGGGCACTGCAGTCAAGCACCACATGTTGTTGCTATGACACCCCTGGGAAAACACTCACCCTGCAGTTGCTACAGCCAAATGCTCTGGGTGGTGTTCAGATGCCTGATCACTGTCCCTTCCAAAGACACTACAACTAGGAACAGTTGGTACAGCACTTCCTGCATAGACTAAATGGAACAGGGTGCTTCCTGCGAGGTCTGGAGGTTATAGGGGCAAACCACTTCAGTTATCACTGACTCCAGAGGCAGGCATGGCCCACCGCCACTAGGGATCCCTGAACAAGAACCACTTACAGCCCCAAACACCTCAGAGGGCACCACAGAGAAGGACATTGAGATGAAACACCACCTGTTGTTGCTCTTGCTCCCTTAGGAGCACACCTGCCCAGCTACTGCCACTGCCAAACACTCTGGGCTGTGCCCGGATGTTTGATCACTGGCCCTTCCCAGGAACCTACAACTAGGAGCAGCTGGTGCGGCACCTCCTGTGGGAGCTAAGTTGAATGAGGTGCTTCTTGCATGGTTGAGAAGTGGTGGGGGCAAATCACCACAATTATCACTGACTCCAGAAGTGGGAATGGCCTGGCACCACTAGGGTCCATGGACAGGAAACACCTGCAGCCCCCATTACCTCAATGGCACCACTAGGAGGGCACTGTGACCAAACACCACCTATTGGTGCTCTTGAACCTCTGGAAGCACACAGGCCCAGGTGCTACCACTGCCGAATGGTCCAGGCAGTGCCCACCCGCTTGTTCCCTGTCACTTCCAAGGATCATGCAACTAGGAACAGCCTGCGTAGCGCCTCCTATGTGGGCTAAGAGAGACAGGATGCTTCTTGCATGGTCTGCAAGTGGCAGGGGTAAACCACTACAGTTATCACTAACTCCAGAGGTGGGCATGGCCCACTACCACTAGGGGTCCCTGAACAGGCACCATTTGCAGCTCCAATCACCTCAAAGGAGGGCATAGCAATTGAACACTACTTGCTGTTGCTCTCACTCCCCTGGGAACTCACACACCCTGCTGCTGCCACTGCCATATGCTTTAGGCATCTTGTCAATCTGCATAAGGCTCATTACCACTTCCCATGGCCCAGAAACTGGGAGCAGCCAGTGGCACCTTCCTGCAGGTCCTTGCTGCTGTTAAAAGCCCAGCAACAAGGCACTGAACACTAGTCCTACCCATTGCCTCCTTCTCCCTGGAAACACACTCAGCACCCTGAGAATAACAGCCTGCTCACACCAAAGAAAGAGACAGCAATATTTAAACTCCCAGGCCAAAAATAAATAGTAACCCCCCACAAAATACAAAGGGGTGCTCTTGCATAGAAATATCCCCCCAAGACTACAGCTTAAGCTTCCCTAAACCCACAGAAAATGAAAAATAAAGCAAGATGAAGAAGCTCAGAAACCATTCCCAGTTAAAAAAAGAGGAGAATTCACCTGAAGTAGCAAAAAATGAAACAGACCTCTGCAGTCTGATAGACATTGAGTTCAAAAGGGAGGTAGTGAAAATACTAAAGGAATTAAGAGAGGATATGAACAGTAATTCAGACTCCCTCAGAAAGGAACTAGAAAATATCAGGAGGAGCCAAGAAAAACTAGAAAATTCATTCGCAGAGATAAAAACTGAGCTAAAGGCAATAAAGAGCATAATGAATAATGCAGAGGAATGAATTAGTGATGTGGAAGGTAAAATGACAGAAATCACCCAATCAGGACAGCAGACAGAAAACCAAGTGAAAAAACACAAAAGCAATATGAGATCTATGGGATAATATAAAGTGGGTCAGTCTATGCACAATGGGAATTCCAGGATAAGCAAAACAAAAGGGAATTGTATATATTTGAAGAAATTCATATATCCAGACAAAACATTCCTTGAAAAAGACACATGCACCCTCATGTTCATTGCAGCACTATTCACAATAGCCAAGACATGGAAACAACCAAAGTGTCCATTGACAGATGATTCGATTAGGAAGATGTGGTACATATACACAATGGAATACTACTCAGCCATAAAGAAGAACAAAATAATGTCATTTGCAGCAAAGTGGATGGAACTAGAGACTCTCATACTGAGTGATGTAAGTCAGAAAGAGAAAGACAAACACCATATGAAATCACTGATATCTGGAATCTAATATATGGCACAAATGAAACTTTCCACAGAAAAGAAAACCATGGACTTGGGGAACAGACTTGTAGTTGCCAAGGGAGAGGGGGAAGGAGTGGGATAGATTGCGAGCTTGGGGTTAATAGATGCAGGCTACTGCATTTGGAATGGATTAGCAATGAGATTCTGCTGTGTAGCACTGGGAAATATATTTGGTCACTTATGATGAAGCATGATAATGTGCGAAAAAAGAATGTATACATGTATGTGTAACTGGGTCACCCTGCTGTACAGTAGAAAATTGACAGAACACTGTGAACCAGCTATAATGGAAAAAAAAATCGTTATCTATAAAAAATTAAAAATAAAATTTTTAATATTAAAAAAGAAACTATATTTGAAGAAATTATGTCTGAAAACTTTCCAAATTTAAAGGAAACTGATATCAATATTCAGGAAGCAAAGAAGGCCCCAAACAAGTTGAACCCAAATAGGCCCACACCAAGACATATTCTAATAAAAATGGCAAAACTTAAAGACAAAGAGAGGATTCTAAAGGCAGCAAGAGAAAAACAAAGCATTAATTATAAGGGAACCCCCATAAGGCTATCAGCTGATTTCTCTACAGAAACACTATAGGCCGTGAAGGAATGGCAAGATATATTTAAAGCACTGAAAGGAAAAAAAAATTGCAGCCTAGAATACTCTATCCAGCAAGAATATAATTTAAAATAGAAGGAGAAATAAAGATTTTTTTCTCCAAAAAACAAATGGTAAAAGAGTACAGCAATACTAAGCCCATTCTAAAAGTAATACTGAAAGGGCTTCTTTAAATAAAAAGAGGTAAAAAGAAATAGGATGGAGGAAACCGCAATTGGAAAGCAATCACATATATAAGCCAGCATACAGATCTAAAAGACAAAAACAAAAACGAAAACTAAAAGCAATGATAGACACAAGGAAGAGCAAACATTAGGATGTTAAAAAAGGGCTACAAAAGCATAGAATGTGGGGAAGGAAAGTACGAAAATACAGATACATTTTTTTTTGTCCTTTGTCTTTTTAGGGCCACACCTATGGCATATGGAGGTTCCGAAGCTAGATGTTTAATTGGAGCTGTTGCTGCCAGCCCATTCCAGAGCCAAAGAAACACCAGATCCGAACTTCATCTGTGACCTCCACCACAGCTCATGGCAATGCCCGATACTTAAAGCACTGAGCAAGGCCAGGTATCAAACCTGCAACCTCATGGTTCCTAGTCAAATGCGTTTTCACTGCACCTAGACAGGGATTCCTAGATTCATTTTTTTTAATAATGTGTTTGAGCCTATATGACTATCAGGCTAAAGCAAACGGATACAGGAAGGGGTTAACATACTTAAAAAAAACAGGGAAACCACAAATCAAAGCCAAACATTACATTCACAAAAACTGAAAAGAAATGTATTCAAGCATAAAATAAATGAAATGATCCAACCAAAAAAAGAAAGATAGAAATGAGAAACAGAATAAACTGGAAAACAAGGTTTAAAATGGTGGTAAATACATATCTATCAATAATTACTTTAAATGTCAATGGACTGAATGCTCCAATCAAAACACACAGAGTGGCAGATTGGATATAAAAGCAAAAACCCACAATCTTCCATCTACAAGAGACTCACATTAGGGCAAAGGATACATATAGATTGAAAGTGAGGGGAAGGGAAAAGATAGTTCATGCCAATGGACAAGACAGGAAAGCAGGAGTTGTGATACTCATGAGACAAAATAGAATGTAAAATGAAGGCAATAAAGACAGACAAAGAAGGATGCTTTTTGATGGTTAAAGGATCCATTCAAGAAGAGGATATTACAATCATCAAGATATATGCCTCTAATGAGCACCCAGATACCTCCAACAAATACTAATAGACATACAGGAGAAATTGATGGGAATACAATCATGGTAGGAGACATTAACACCCCACTCACATCAATGGACAGAGCATCTAGACAGAAAATCAATAAGGCAACAGAGATCCTAAATGACACAATAGAAAAATTAATCTTAATCAACATCTTCAGGACATCACATCCAAAAAAATCAGAATATACATTCTCAAGTGCACATGGAACATTCTTAAGAATTGATCACATACTAGGGCACAAAGCTAAACTTAACAAATTTAAGAGTGTAGATATTATTTCAAGTATCTTCTCTGACCACAATGGCATGAAACGAGAAATCAACCACGAAAACGAGGAATCAACCAGGAAAAGAAATGAGAAAAAAACTGATTACATGGAGACTAAACAGCATGCTACTAAAAAACCAATTGGTCAATGAGGAAATCAAGAAGGAAATTAAGCAATACCTTGAGAATAATGATAATGAAGACACAACCACTCAGAATATATGGGATTATGCAAAAGCACTGCTCAGAGGGAAATTCATAGCAATAGAGGCCTTCCTCAAAAAAGAAGAAAAATCTCAAATCAACAACTTAACCTGCCACCTGAATGAATTATAAAAAGAACAAACAACACCTAAAGTCAACAGAAGGAAGGAAATCATAAAGATCAGAGAGGAAATCAATAAAATAGAGATTCCAAAAACAATAGACAAAATCAATCAAATCAAGAGCTGGTTCTTTGAAAAGGTAAACAAAATTGACAAACCTCTGGCTAGACACACCAAGAAGAGGAGAGAAAAAGCCCAAATAAACAAAATAAGAAATGAAAAAGGAGAAATCACAATGGATACTTCAGAAATACAAAAAAACATCAAAGAATACTATGAAAAATTGTATGCCAACAAATTTGACAACCTAGAAGAAATGGACAACTTTCTAGAAATTTACAGCCTGCCAAAACTGAATCAAGAAGAAATAGATCAACTGAACAGACGGATGACTAGAAATGAAATCGAATGTGTCATAAAAACACTCCATACAAATAAAAGTCCAGGAACACATGGCTTCACAAGCAAATTCGACCAAACATACAAAGAGGAACTTAAACCCATCCTCCTTAAACTTTTCCAAAAAGTTGAAGAAGGAACACTCCCAAAGACATTTTATGATGACACCATTAAGCTAATGCCAAAATCAGACAAAGATTACACACACACATAAAAATAACTATGGGCCGATATCTCTCATGAATATAGACACAAAAATTCTCAACAAAATTTTAGCCAACCGAATCCAAGAACTTACAAACAATCATAACGACATGACCAAGTGGGATTCATCCCAGTTTCACAAGGATGGTTCACTGTATGCAAATCAATCAACATCATACACCACATTAACAAAAGAAAAGTCAAAAACCACATGATCATCTTAATAGATGCAGAAAAAGCACTTGACAAAGTCCAACATCCATTCATAATAAAAACTCTTACCAAAATGTGTATGCAAGGAACATACTTTAACATAATAAAAGCCATTTACAACAAACCCACAGCAAATACAATACTCAATGGAGAAAAGCTGAAAGCCTTCCCACTAAAATCTGGAACAAGACAAGGATGCCCACTCTCACCACTGTTATTCAACATAGTATTGGAAGTCCTAGCCACAGCAATCAGACAAACAAAAGAAATAAATGGTATCCAAATTGGAAGAGAAGAGGTAATATAGTCACTGTAGGCATGTGACATTAACTATATATAGAAATCCCTAAAGACTCAACCCCAAAACTATTTGAACTGATAAACACATTCAGCAAAGTAGCAGGATATTAGATTAACATTCAGAAATCTGTCGCATTTCTGTATACTAACAATGAAATATTAGAAAAGGAATACAAAAATACCTTACCATATAAAATTGCACCTCAAAAAAATCAAATACCTGGGAATACACCTGACCAAGGAGGAAATGCTCTTATATGCTGAGAACTATAAAACATTAATCAAGGAAAGTAAAGAAGAAGTAAAGAAATGGAAAGATATTCCATGCTCCTGAGTTGTAAAAATTAATATTGTAAAAATGGCCATACTGCCCAAAGCAAACTACAGATTCAATGCAATCCCTATCAAATTACCCATGACATTTTCCACAGAACGAGAACAAAGAATCCAGAGATTTATATGGAACTACAAAAGACATGGAATTGCCAAAGCAATTCTGAGGAACAAAAACCAAGCAGGAGGCATAACTTTCCCAGACTTCAGGCAATTTTACAGAGCCACAGTCATCAAGACAGAGTGGTACTGGTACCAAAACAGACAGACAGACCAATGGAACAGAATAGAGAACCCAGAAATAAACCCAGACACCTATGGTCAATTAATCTTTGACAAAGGAGGCAAGAATATAAAATGGGAAAAAGACAGTCTTTTCAGCAAGTGGTGCTGGGAAAACAGAACAGCTGCATGTAAATCAGTGAAACTGGAACACACCCTCATACCATGCACAAAAATAAACTCAAATGGCTTAAATACTTAAATATAAGACAAGACATGAGTTTCTGTCATGGTGCAGTGATTAACGACTCTGACTAGGAACCATGAGGTTGAGGGTTCGATCCCTGCCCTTGCTCAATGGGTTAAGGATATGGCATTGCCGTGAGTTGTGGTGTAGGTCTCAGACATGGCTCAGATCCCATGTTGCTGTGGCCTGGCATAGTCTGGAGGCTGCAGCTCTGACTGGACCCCTAGCCTGGGAACCTCCATATGCTGCAGGAGTGGCCCAAGAAAAGGCAAAAAGACAAAAAAAGAAAAAGAAAAGAAAAAAAAGGCAAGACACCATCAAACTCCTAGAAGAGGACATAGGCAAAGCATTCTCATGTCAACCTTACAAATGTTTTCTCAGGCCAGTTTCCCAAAGCAACAGAAACAAAAGCAAAAATAAACCAATGGGACCTAATCAAACATACATGCTTTTGCCCAGCAATGAAAACCATAAAAAAATTAAAAAGACAAACTACAAAATGGCAGAAAATTTTTGCAAATGATGCAACAAACAAGGGCTTAATTTCTAAAATATAAAAAAACTCATACAACTCAAGAGCAAAAAAAAAGAAAAGAAAAAAAAAACCTACATAATTGAAAAATGGCTAAAGTTCAAAATCTAGGGATGCCCCAAAAGCAGTCCTTTGAGGGAAATTCATAGTGATATAGGCCTTCCTCCAAAAAGAAGAAAAATCTCAAATTAAATACTTAACCCACCACCTAAAGGAATTAGAAAAAGAACAAACAAAACCTAACATCAGCAGAAGGAAGGAAATCATAAAGATCAGAGAGGAAGTCAATAAAATAGAGAGTCAAAAAACAATAGAAAAGAATCAATAAAAACAAAGGCTGGTTCTTTGAAAAGGTAAACAAAGTAGACAAACCTCTGGCCAGACTCTCCAAGAAGAGCAGAGAAAAAATCCAAGTAAACAAAATAAGAAATGAAAAAGAAATCTCAATGAATACTGCAGAAATACAGAAAACCATAGAACACTATGAACAACTATATGCCAACAAATTTGAAAAACTAGAAGAAATGGACAAATTTCTAGAGACTTTCAGCTTGCCAAAACTGAATCACAAAAAAAATAGATGAGTTGAACAGTCCAATCACTAGAAGTGAAACTGAATATGTAATAAAAACACTTCCTACAAACAAAAGTCCAGGAGCAGATGGCTTCAAAGGTGGATTATTCCAAATATACCAAGAGGAACATATACCCATCCTCCTTAAACTTTTCCAAAAGTTTGAAAAAGAAGGAACACTCCCAAAGACATTCTATGAAGTCACCATCACCCTAATAACAAATCCAGACAGATAGTTGCAAAAAAGAAAATTGTAGGCTGATATCTTTGATGAATATAGACGCAAAAATTCTCAACAAAATTCTAGCCAACCAAATGCAACAGCATATAAAAAAAAGATCATACACCACGACAAAGTGGGATTCATCCCAGGTTCACAAGGATGGTTCAACATATACAAATCAATCAACATCATATACCACATTAACAAAAGAAAACCTAAAAGCCACATAATCATCTTAAAAGTTTCAGAAAAAAACATTTGACAAAGTCCAACACACTTTCATAATAAAAACTATTACCAAAGTGGGTATAGAGGGAACATACCTTAACATAATAAATGCCATTTATGACAAACCCACAGCAAATATAATTCTCAATGGAGAAAAGCTGAAAGCGTTCCCACTAAAATCTGGAACAAGACAAGGATGCCCATTGTAAACACTTTTATTCAACATAGTATTCATAGTCCTAGCCATAGCAATCAGCTAAAAAATGAATAAAAGTGATCCAAATTGGAAGAGGTGAAATTGTTGCTTTATGCAGATGACATGAAAGTATATATAGAAAACCCTAAAGATTCCACATAAAAACTACTTGAACTGATCAAGGAATTCAGCAAAGTAGCAAGATACAAGATTAGCATTCAGAAATGGGTTGCATACCCGTATACTAAGAATCAAATATTATCAAAGAAATGTAAAAATAGAGTACCTTTTAAAATACACCCCCAAAGTTAAATACCTAGGAACAAACCTTACTAAAGAAGTGAAAGACTTATATACTGAGAACTATAAAACATCAATCAAGGAAATTAAAAAGGATTCGAAGAAATGGAAAGATATCCCATGCTCCTTGTTTGGAAGAATTAATAGCATAACAATGGCCATACTACCCAAAGCAATCTACAGGTTCAATGCAATCCCTATCAAATCACCCATGACATTTTTCACAGAACTAGAACGAACAATCCAAACATTTATATGGAAGCATAAAAACCAGAATGGCCAAGGAAATCCTGAGGAACAAAAACCAAGCAGGAGACATAACTCTCCCAGATTTCAGGCAATTTTACAAAGCTACAGTAATCAAGATAGTGTGGTACTGGTATCTGTTGCGAGACATGTTTTTATAATATTTTCTTAGCCTCTTTGCTGAAAACTCCATCTTGTCCTTCCTTACTTTGTCCCTTCTTCCTGCTTGATGATGGTAAATGACTTAAGCTTAAGAACAAAGACCTAAAGGCATGGGTTATTCGCGGGGTCAGCTGAATGAGGACATAATACATTGGTCTAGGCACACTGGACCTGTGCAGATTGGCACGCCATTTGCACAAGCATGATATGTCCTCTAAAGAATAAGAGAAAGAGGAACCTCATGGCCAAGTGGTTTATGAGTGGTCATTAGCAGAATACACATTAGCAAACAGAACCAAGGTGCAAACCTAGGCACACAGGGTTGCCACAAATAGGCAGCACAGTGAGGATTCTCTGAAATGCTATGCATAGATAGCTAACTCAAATGCTAATGATTCTTAAATTCCTAAAGTTTAGAGTAAAAGTTTAATCATCTACCAGCTAAGTTACTTTTAAATAATAAAAGAACTTATAAAATAATAAACAAAAACCTATATCCTGCACCTACAACCCCCTTTTCACTTGACGTAATCCTCAAGAGCACAATAAAAGCAGTGTGGTTTCTTGAGGCAGGGCTCTTGGTCCCTGAGACCTTGAGTCCCCCGGCTCCCACTTTTACTTAAGATAAATGTCTCTGTGTCTTGTTTTATGTTAACTTTTTTTTCCTTAAGTTCCACAGCACCCATTCTTCAGCCCCATCCTGCTGAGCTGGCCTCTGCAGGCATCAAAACAGACATACAGACCAATGGAACAGACTAGCAAACCCAGAAATAAACCCAGACACTTATGTTTAATTAACCTTTGATGAAGGAAGCAAGAATATACATTTGGAACAAGACATTCTTTTAGCAGGTAGTGTTGGAAAAACTGAACAGCTGCATGTAAATCAATGAAACTAGAACACACCCTCACACCATGCACAAAAATAAATTTGAAATGGCTTAAAGACTTTTTTTGTCTTTTTGTCTTTTTAGGGCCCCACCCATGGCATATGGAGGTTCCCAGGCTAGTGGTCCAATTGGAGCTGTAGCCACTGGCCTTTGTCACATCCACAGCAATGCCAGATCCAATTCGCATCTGCATCCTACACCAAGTTCACAGTAATGCCATATCCTTAACCCACTGAGTGAGGCCAGGGATTGAACCCACAACATCATGGTTCCTAGTCAGATTAATTTCCGCTGCACCATGACGGGAACTCCAAAATGGCTTAGAGACTTAAATGTAAGACAAGACACCATCAAACTCCTAGAAGAGAACCTAGGCAAAACGTTCTCTGATATCAACCTTACAAATATTTTCTGAGGTTAGTCTCCCAAGGTGACAGAAAGAAAAGCAAAAATAAATCAAACTGACAAGCTTTTGCACAGCAAAGGAAACCATTAAAAAAAGACAACCTACAGAATGGGAGAAAATAGTTTCAAGTGATGCAACTAACAAGGGCTTAATCGCTAAAGTATACAAACAACTTATACAACTCAACAGCAAAAAAGCCAATGACCAATCAAAAAAATGGGCAAACGACCTGAATAGACATTTCTCCACAGAAGATATACATATGGCAAACAAGCATATCAACATCACTGATTATTAGAGAAATGCAAATCAAACTATTATGAGGTACTACCTCACACTGTCAAAATGGCCATGTTTAATAAGACCATAAATAACAAATGCTGGAGAGGGTGTGGAGAAAAGGGAACTGTCCTACTCTGTTGGTGGGAATGTAAATTGGTACATCCACTGTGGAAAACAGTATGACGTTGCCTCAGAAAACTAAATATAGAACTATCGTATGATCCAACAATCCCACTCTGGGCATATATCCTGACCATACATTCATTCAAAAAGATACATGCAGCCCTATGTTCATTGTAGCAGTAGTCACAACAGTCAAGACATGGAAACAATCTAAATGTGCAAACATAGATAAATGGATTAAGAACTTGTGGTACATATATGCAGTGGAGTAGTATTCAGCCATAAAAAAGGACAAGGGGTTGTTTTCTGGTAAGATTTTTCTCCTTAACTTGTAGATGACTGATTTACTCTGGCATCTCCACATATCTTTCCTCTGTGTGGGTGTCTCTGATCTAATTTTCTCCTCTTATTAGGGCACCTGTCATTGTTGAATTATGGACCACCTTAATGACATCATTTAAATTTATTACTTCATATTTTATTTTATTTTATCGTAGTTGTTTTGCAATGTTCTGTCAATTTCTGCTGTACAGCTAAGTGACCCGGGTATACATTTATACACTTTCTTTTGTTCTTTTCTACGGCTGAGTAGTATTCCATTGTGTATATATACCACATCAAATGCAATAATTTTTTCTGATTGATTTTGTATACTCCAAATTTACTAAATCTGTTTATTCTTACAATTTTTTTGTGAAACATTTCATGTTTCCTAGTTATAAAATGGTCATCTGTGAATAGACTTAGTTTTACTTCATCCTTTCCAATTTAGATGGCTCAATTTATTTTTTTTCCTTGCCTAATTGCTCTGGCCAGAACTTCCAGTGATATGTTGAATATAAGTGATGAAAGCAGATATTCTTGCTTTGCTCCTGTTCTTAGAGGAAAAGCTTTTAGTCTGTAGTCTGTTACCTATGAGATTTTCTCATATGGCTTTATTATGTTGACATAGTTTCCTTCTATTTGTAGTTTGAGTAAACTGCTTTTATTATGAAAGGGTGTTAGATTTTGTCAAGTAGATGTTCTATATCTATTAAGATTAATTTTACCCTCCTTCTGTTAATGTGGTGTATCGCATTTACTGACTTTCATATGTTGAAAACTCATTGCATTTCAGGAATAAATTGCAATTTGTCATGGTGCATAATCCATTTAAAGTACCGTTGTATTGTCTTTTCTAGTATTTTGTTGAGGATTTTTGCATCAATATTCATGAGACATATTGCTGTAGCTTTCTTGTCTGGCTTAGGATCAGGGTAATTCTGGTCTTAAATAATGAGTTTGGATTTTCAAATTTCTGAAAAAAATAATTTTTGGAAGAGTTTAAGAGGATTGGTATTAATCCATCTTTAAATATTCAGAATTACCAGTAAAGCCATATTGTCCTTGGCTTTTCTTTTTTAGGGGAGGATTTTGATTACTGATTCAATCTCTTTACTAGTAATTGGCTAGATCAAAATTTTCTATTTCTCATGATTCAGTCTTGGTAGGTTGTCATTTAAAGAACTTTGTCTATTTTTTCCACATTATCTAATTTGTTGGCATATAAATATTCATAATACCCTCTTATAATCTTTTTTGTTTTATGAAAATTGTAATGTTTTCTATTTCCTTTATGAATTTAGTTATTTGAATATTCTCTCATTGTTAGTCATTGCAGCTAAAGATTTATTAGTTTTATTGATCTTTTGAAGAATCAACTCTAGATTTTATTAATTTTCCCTATTGTTTTGTAGTCCCTATTTCATTTATCTCTGCTCTAATCCTTATTATTTCCTTCCTTCTGCTAGTTTTGGGTTCCGTTTGTTCTTCTTTTTCAAGTTCCATAAAGTGTAAAGTGTAATTATTAATTTGAGGTCTTTATTTTCTTAATCTAAACATTTGCAGCTAAAAATTTCCTTCTTAGCACAACTTTGGCTTTGTTCCACAATTTTGTTATATCTTATTTTTACTTTCATTTGTATTATAATATTTTCTAATTTCATTTTGATTTCTTCTTTGACCCATTGGTTGTTTAAGGGCATGTTAACATATTTGTGTATTCCCTAGTGTTCTTTTGCCATTAATTTCTAGTTTCATTCAATTATTAATGGAAAATATTATTTATATGATTTCAGTCTTTAAAATCTAATAAGCTTTTTTGCAGATGACCATATAATCTATCATACAGAATGTTTCATTCTGATTAAACAATAAAGTATGCATTCTGAGCTTTTTTTTTTTTTTTTTTTTGCCATTTCTTGGGCCGCTCCAGTGGCATATGGAGGTTCCCAGGCTAGGGGTCTAATCGGAGCTGTAGCCACCAGCCTACGCGAGAGCCACAGCAACGTGTGATCCAAGCCGCGTCTGTAACCTACACCACAGCTCACGGCAACGCCGGATCCTTAACCCACTGAGCAAGGGCAGGGATCGAACCCACAACCTCATGGTTCCTAGTCGGATTCGTTAACCACTGCGCCACGACGGGAACTCCCATTCTGAGCTTTTTGATTGGAACACTTTGCATATGTCTTACTATGTTCAAATATCTTATTAGAGTGTTGTTTCAGGTTTTCATTTTATCACTGATTTTCTTTCTGGTTCTTCTATGCATTATTGAAAGTTGAATATTAAATACCCTACTATAATTTGATATGTCTTTTTTTTCCCCTTCAATCTATCAATATTTTCCTTATATCATAAGGGCTCTGAATTTGGTGCACATATGTTTATAACTGTTATATATTTGCTATGTTCTAAATTTTTTGCCTACCACAAATATGTGGATGTACCAACTCCCAAAGTTGATGGTATTAGGAGGGCATTTAGGAGGTGCCTAAATCATTAAGGTGAATCCATAATAAAATAAATTAATGTTTTCATAAAAGAGAGTTCACAGAGTCCCATAGCCCCTTCAATCATATAAGGACACAGCTTGAGGAACTCATTTCTATTCACCAGCACAGATTTCTGATGAGAGACCTCTTTGCCTGGTGGGGAGAGAGAAGAAAGGGAAAAAGGAAGGCAAGAATAACAAAGGTCATTGGAAGGACATGTTCCCAGCTGTCTGCTTTGGGATTTTAGCAAGAGTTCTGCCAATGGATCTCTGGTAGTACTTCTACTTGAAGATTCCCCCTACCAGATTGAGGATCCCTCTATCCACAAATACCCAAATGCTAAGCCCACACCTCTTCCCACTCTGTCATCTGTTTTTTTTATGCCAACTTTATTATGTGCATTCCTGAGTGTGCCCGCAGAGAAGGTTCAGGGGAAGGGAAAACAAAAACTTGAAATATAGTTCGACTTTCTAGAAAAAAGGTATGTTTCTAGTTGCAAATTGGCTGAAATGTAACAGTGAAAGTAAAAAGCTGAGAAAGGTATGTGCAATGACAGAGGTACATTATATCAAACACTATGAAAAATTATGGTAATTAGATATCACAAAAAGAAAATAATAATTCTCCAGCAACCAAATCCAAAGATATGGAATAGTTCAATCTAATTGATAAAGAATTAATATCTTTTGTGAAGGGTTCAACAAGATAAACAAAAACTCAGAAAGTCACTTTAATAAACTTAGAAACAAAATCAATTAACAGAGTTGTTTATCAAAAGACTGAATATTTTTAAATGAACCAGAGAGAAATTCTGGAACTGTAGAATTCAATGAATGAAATAAAAAATGCATTAAAGATATTAGGAAATAAGGCATTATCAGATTTAAGAGAATTAACAACTTGGAGTATAGGAATTTAGAAATGACTTAGATGAGGAGAGAAAACTAGGATTTTTTAAAAAAATGAAGAGATTCATTCAACAAGAGTAGAGAAGTAGGACATGGAGCTCACTTCCTCCAACGAAAAATTAAAAATGCATTTACAAGTGGAGAAATTCACATGGGACATCTTCTGAATACTGACAGGAGATATCAGACTTCCAAAAAGGCATGAAAACCCCCACAGGGATAAGTAAGATAAGAGGTAAAATAAAGGAAAAATAGAAAATGAGAGAGAGAGAGAGAGAGAGACAAAAACAGAACCTGTGAACCAGGGAGTGAGCTGTGAGGGAGAAAATGCTTCCACATCCTGGGAAGCCCTCTCACTGGAGGGGAGAACAGCCTGAATGGAGTGAGAACTTTGGGGCCTAGGAATAAAGAGCAGCAGGTTGTTTGCAATGGGCAAAATGGAGAGTAATCTGTGCAGAGGGTCAGCACTGCAGCACTGCACTCCACAGTATCATTACCCCAAACCAGATAAGGGCTAGGAGCTGAAATTTAGGTAAGGCCTAGGGAGATGGATGGGGTTGACTGTATGGAGCAAGCCTGAAGATGCTGGATGGTGACATTAGAGGGTGTACTCAGAAGAAACAAGGTCCTGCCAGAGAGGCAAGGCACCATGGTTGGGAGGTGTTCAAGGAGAGGTGTAGAGTCACCATTAGATCTTCCTCTGTGAGTGCTCTCAGGCAACAGGAAACCACCTACTAGAGTACAGGGCAGGAATCATCCTCTGGGACCACTATGAGATCCAGAGGCAGGCAGTTGCTAGGAGACCTGAAAAGTCACTGATCCCTGCCTCTGAGATCACTGAAGTGCCTGAATTCCATATACCACAGCAAAAAATACCAGCAGGTTCCAGTCCTATTCCTGCTGTCCTGGGAGCTCTCTAGCATCAGCCATCCCTGCAAAAACTGAAAACAGGCTCCTGGAATTCAGGGAGTTGAAATACTCTGTGAAATCTTCAAGTGGACACCAGATGCTACCCCCACTGTCCCATGAAGGTAAGGAGTCACAGATATCCTGTGAAATATGACAGTGGACACTGGACTCAAACACAACTGTCACAGGAGTACAGTGAGGCACAGATACTCCATGAAACCTGCGAGCAGGTATTGGACTCTGCCCCCATGGTCATAGGAATGCAGAAAACTCTAGATACCCTGTGAAACCTGTGTGTGAGCACTGGACTCTCCCACTGCTGTACTAAGAGTACAGAGTGAGCCCCATGCTCCTGATCACTGCCCCAACCACCTCCTTTCTGGGTACGCTGTTGTGTTCCCGCTACCTTGGAAGCAGACCATGGAGGGTTGCCCACACTCACAGGTGTTGGGTATAACCACAGCTGAGCCCCAGGGGCCTTGCAGCTAAGGAAGAAGAGGTTAAATCTCACCTCCAGGCTGTAGGAAACACAGTTAAAACTCAGCTGCTGACTTTGTAAATACAGATCCTGTGACACTTCCAAACAGACTACAAGTGCTTCTGACACTGAGAAAGTTCTGGCTTTAACATCTATGGGCTCTGTGGGCACATACACATGGGGCTAGATGAGGCCAGAGTCTAAGTTATCTCCATAGCTTACACAGTGCATGCAGAGGCATGACTAGTGAAGACTTAGAACATGACCTCATTGAATCTCTGCATGGTGAAAAAAATACTGAGAGACATCAGGGCCAATTTCTGGCATAGCAGTGCCAATACTGTACTTTGTGGAACTGCACTACAGTGAAAGGTGACACAACAGATCATGCAGGTGAACAGCCCCAGCAGAGGAATACTCAGAGCAAATTCACAGGTGAACTGCTCTCCTAGATGGAGTGCTCCAATCCTGCTACTTCACACCACAGAGCAGAAACACAGCTCAGAAACAGGTCTGGTGGCTCCTACCCCCAAAAAGGGAGAAGACCTTGTCCCTGACCAGGCAATGACAAACACAGAATAAAGAGGAGGCCCCACTAAATATCCAGTGCAGACTCTTGTACCACAGCATCAGTCACACCTTCTATCACAGGCATAATGGCCAGCATATAGTAAGGAAAGAGGTGAGAGGCAACTACATTAAAAAGAGCCCTTACACACCCAGAAAATATTACACCCAGACAGACAGCCTAAAGTCATCCTGACTCACAAACACCTCTAAAAATCCCTTGATTTGGCCCTGATCATCAGAGAGATGACTCATTTGCACCTACTAGTGGACAGTCCCTACTACCAGCAATCCTGCACAAGCCCCTGAATCAGTTTCACTCACCAGGGGGCAGATACCAGAAACACGAGAACTACAATCATGCAGCCTGTGGGAAGGGGACCACAAACACAAAAAGTTAGAAAAAATAAGATGACAGAAAAATGTGCTTCAGATGTAGGAACAAGATAAAAAAACACAAAAACAACTAAATAAAGAGGAGATAGGCAATCTACCTGAAAAAGAATTCAGAATAATGATAGTTAAGTTGATCCAAGATCTCAGAAAAAGAATAGAGACACAGATTGAAAAGATACATACAAAGATCTAGAACATTTAAATAGCAAGTAGACAAAGATAAATAACACGGAGTACATGGAGAAGATAGTGGAGCAGAAGGACTTCCTCTCACGAAAACATTTCCTTACACAAAAACAGGAAAATTACAAATAACTGCTGAGCATTCATCAACAAAATAGACTGAAAATTATTTTAAAAATCTCTTATACCCCAAAGTAAAGAAGGAGCCACGATGAGATGGTAAGAGGGGAGTTTCGTGGATATAAACAAGCCCATCCCCACCACAGACTGGAAAATAACTACATAGTAGAGGCTCTCCCACAGGAGTGAGAGTTCTGAACCCTAGGTCAGGTTCCCCAGCCTGAGGGTCTGGCACTGGGAAGAGGAGTGCCAAGAGCATTTGGCTTTGAAGGCCAGCTGAAATTGTGTGCAAGAGCTCCACAGGAGTAGGGAAAACAAATCCTCAACTCTTGGAGGGTGCACATAAATTTTCATGTCCACTGGGTCCCAGGAAAAAGCAGGTACTCCATAATAATCTGGGTCAAACCTACCTGTAGGTCTTGGAGGGGCTCCTGGGAAAGCAGGGGAAGGCTATGGCTCACACTGGTGGTAGGACATTGGAGGAGGCAGTTCCAGGAATAATCATTGGCATGACCTCCCCCAGAGGCTGCCATTTTGGAAAAATCTGGCCATATTCATCAGAACTGAGAAGCCCCAGGCCAAACAACAAACAGGGTGAGAACACAGACTCACCCACCAGCAAACTGCCTAAAATCCTCCTAGGAAAAAGCAATAAATAGTAAACAGGGAAACCCAAAAGATTATCAGGTGATTTTTTCAGGAGAAAGTTAGCAAGCCAGAAGGGAGTGTGGTACAATATACTTAAAGTGATGAAAGGAAAAAACATCCAAGCAAGAATACTCTACTCATTCAGATTTGAAGGAGAAATCAAAAGCTTTACACACAAGCAAAAACTAATAATTTGACACCACTAAACCAGCTTTACAACAAATACTAAAGGAAGTTCTCTAGGCAGAAAAGGTCAAAACTAGAAACACGAAAATCACAAATGAGAGGTCTCACTGGCAAAGGCAAACATATAGTAAAGATAGGAAAACATCCATAAACCAATATAATAACAAAACCAACAATTGTGATAAGAGGAGGGTACAAGTTCAGGATATGGGAGATGCATATGCAACTAAGAGACTAGCAACTTAAAACAAATAGGGAGAGGACAAGATGGCGGAGGAGTAGGGGGACACACTCGCCCTCTCCCACAAACATAACAAAAAAAGCACATCTACAGAATAAATGACTCGCACAGAACAGCAACCAATCGATGGCAGAGGAACCTAAACTCCAATAACGGCAAGAAGTTCATGACATTACTGGGCAGAACGGGAGAAAAGAGGAGAGTGAGAGAAGGTGAATCTGAGCGGGATGGTGCTCCCGAAAGGGAACTGCAGAGGAGAAAGGGTTCCTGCACCCTGGAAAGTCACCTACTGGGGGAAAGATCAAACAAACCTGAGAAATCTCCAGATGCAGAGAAGAGTGTAGCAGTAAGTTGGAGTACGGAAAAACCTATCAAGAACCCAACAGACCATCTGAACTACGGGCACAGTCACCAAAAATTGAGACGCCTGGGTGGGGGCTGGGCACCGAATTCTCGGCTCCAGAGGTTAGTCCCCGGGAAAGGGCCAGGGGACACCACCTGGGTGGGGGCTGGGCATCGAGACCTCAGCTCAAGAGGTTAGTCCCTGGGCTGAGGGGGCAGGGCAGAGCGGAAACTGCTTGGGAGGTCTAGAAACCATTTGATGGGGCAGAGACTGCCTGGGAGACTAGAAAACAAAGCTGTTGCAGAGGAAGGGAACAATACTCTAGGAGCCGGGAAGTGGAAAGCCACATCAGAGGGAACATAGGAGAAGAGCCTGGTCTGCGCCCATGCTGGGGAGGGGAGAGAAGAAGGGGTGGGTCCCCATAGAATACCCCCCACGCCACAGCAAGCTTACAGGCCCGCTAGCTAGCAGAAAGCTGTGCTTCCCAGTGCATTCCCTCCCCCCACCCCCGCCACCCCCTACGCTCTCGCTGAACCTGTGGCTGCCTGCCATCCAAGAGGGCTGGCCTCAACAATTGCCTGAAGCCTACCACCGCAGGGGCTGTCCCTGCACAGGCCTGCTTGCCCTTTGGAGGGGCTACACTTCCACAGAGCAGCACCAAACACCACCAGCCCCCTAGAAAAGGCCTGCAGCCCAGAAAAGCTAGAACAAGCCTAGCCAGGCCGTGAATAGATCGGCCTAATTCTCCGAGGGTTTTTCTGAGACAGGCTGCCCCGGGGAGGAGCCTCTTGAGTCTCCAAGGGCCTTGCTACCTGCCCAAGCCCCCAGGGGGTGCTAAGACCTAGTGGACCAGCTGCATAGGACTGCCAGCTCCAGGCAGGAACCCCTGCAGCCAGAAAAGCTGCAACAAGCCTGGCCAAGTTGGGAAAAGATCTCAGATGGTTTTTCTGAGTCGGGCTGCCCTGGGGAGGAGCCTCTTGGGTCTCCAAGGGCCCTGCTACCCGCCCAAGACCCCAGGGGGTGCTGAGAACCAAGTGAAATCTGCTACCATCGTGGTGTGGACCTCCCAGTCCTGTCTGCCCTCAGGAAGTCCTCCTTTGCTTCAAAGAAACACTGTTAGCCCCATCAACACTCCAGAAAAGCCACACTGCCTCAAAAAAGATTGACCAACAACGCCAGCCCTCAGGAAATATTCCACGGCAGTGACAAGGCAAACACTACCCGATAACGGAGAGTACAACTCCCTCAGGAGAAAGAAGACAACAAGCAAGATGAAGAAGCTGAGAAACCACCCCCAGTCAAACCAACAGGAGAACTCACCTAAAACAGTCAACAATGAAACAGATCTCTGCAGTCAGACAGACCTGGAATTCAAAAGAGAAATAGTGAAAATACTGAAGGAATGAAGAGAAGATATGAACAGTAATGCAGATACCTTCAGAAAGGAGCTAGAAAATATAAGGAGGAGCCAAGAAAAACTAGAACATTCATTTGCAGAGATGCAAACTGAACTAGGGGCAGTAAAAACCAGAATGAATAATGCAGAAGAACGAATCAGTGATATGGAAGATAGAATAATGGAAATCACTCAATCTGGTCAACAGACAGAAAACCGAATCAAAAAACTGGAAAGCAATATAAGAGACCTATGGGATAATATAAAGCGGGCCAATCTATGCATAATAGGAATTCCAGAAGGAGTAGAAAAAGATAAGGGAATGGAAAATATATTTGAAGAAATTATCGCTGGAAACTTCCCAAATCTAAAGGATACTGGATTCAAGATACAAGAAGCACAGAGGGCCCCAAACAAACTGAACCCAAACAGACCCACACCAAGACACATCATAATAAAAATGGCAAACGTTAGTGATAAAGAGAGGATCCTCAAGGCAGCAAGAGAAAAACAGAATGTTACCTACAAGGGAACCCCCATAAGAATATCAGCTGATTTCTCTACAGAAACACTACAGGCCAGGAGGGAATGGCAAGAGATATTTAAAGTGCTCAAAGGAAAAAATATGCAACCTAGAATACTCTATCCAGCAAGAATATCATTTAAAATAGAAGGGGAAATAAAAATTTTTCCCAACAAACAAAAACTTAAAGAATACAGCAACACAAAACCCAGGTTCAAGGAAATATTGAAAGGGCTTCTCTAAACCAAAAAGAAAGGCAGGAAAGGGAAGAAAAAAGAAAAGAAAAAAAAAAGAAGAAGAAGAAGAAGAGGAAGAACTAGGACTGAGGAAACCGCAATCAGAGAGCAGTCACTCAAAAAAGCCAGCATACAGATTTAATCATGAACATGCTTCAAACAAAATAAAATTAAAAAGAAAAAAATAAAAGAGTCATCAAAACCATAAAATGTGGGCAAGGGATGTTAGGAGGTAAATAACCCTTTTTGTTTGTATGTATGTCTCTCTTCTTAATTTTAATATAATAATGAAGTGTTTGAACTTACAGGACCATCAGGCTAAAACACACAATTATGGGAAGGGGTTAGCATACTTAAAAAACAGGGCAACCACAAGCCAAAACCAAATATTGCATTTGCAAAAAATGAAAAAAAAAAATACACTCAAGCAGATGATAACAGGAGACCATCTAACCAAAAAAAAAAAAAAAAGAAAGGAAGAATGTAGAACCATAGCATCAACTGGAACCCGAGGTTCAAATGGCAATAAATAATCATCTATCAATTATCACCTTAAATGTCAATGGACTGAATGCCCCAATCAAAAGACACAGAGTGGCTGAGTGGATAAAAAGGCAAAAACCTTCAATATGCTGCCTACAAGAAACTCACCTTAGGACAAAAGATACATATAGATTGAAAGTGAAAGGGTGGGGAAAAGTATTTCATGCCAATAGACATGACAGAAAAGCAGGAGTCGCAACACTCATATCAGACAAAATAGACTTTAAAACAAAAGACATAAAGAGAGACAAAGAAGGACACTACTTAATGATTAAGGGATCCATCCAAGGAGAGGATGTGGCTATCATCAACATATATGCCCCAAACATAGGAGCACCCAGATACATACAACAAATATTAACAGACATAAAGGGAGATATTGATGAGAATACAATCATAGTAGGAGACCTAAATACCCCCCTCACATCAATGGACTGATCCTCTAGACAGAAAACCAATAAAGCAACAGAGATCCTAAAGGAAACAATAGAAAAGTTAGACTTAATTGATATCTTCAGGACACTACATCCAAAAAAATCAGAATACACATTCTTCTCAAATGCTCATGGAACATTCTCAAGAATCGACCACATATTGGGACATAAAGCGAATTTCCATAAATTTAGGAGCATAGAAATTATCTCAAGTATCTTCTCTGACCACAATGCCATGAAATTAGAAATCAACCAAGGGAAAAGCAAAGAGAAAAAACCTACTCCATGGAGACAAAACAACATGCTACTAAAAAACCAATGGGTCAATGAGGACATCAAGAAGGAAATTAAAAACTACCTTGAAACAAATGATAATGAAGACACAACCTCTCAAAATCTATGGGATGCTGCGAAAGCAGTGCTCAGAGGGAAATTTATAGCAATCCAGGCCTTTCTCAAAAAAGAAGAAAGATCCCAAATGGACAACTTAACCCTCCACCTAAACGAATTAGAAAAAGAAGAACAAAAAAGTCCTAAAGTCAGCAGAAGGAAGGAAATTATAAAGATCAAAGAAGAAATCAATAAAATAGAGACTCACAAAACAATAGAGAAAATTAATAAAACCAAGAGCTGGTTCTTTGAAAAGGTGAACAAAATTGACAAACCTCTGGCCAGACTCACTAAAAAGAGGAGAGAAAGAACCCAAATCACCAAAATTAGAAATGAAAAAGGAGAAATCACAACGGATACAGCAGAAATACAAAAAACCATAAGAGAATACTATGAACAACTCTATGGCAACAAGTTTGACAATATGGAAGAAATGGACAATTTTCTAGAATCTTACAGCCTGCCAAAACTGAATCAAGAAGAAACAGACCAACTGAACAGACCGATCACTAGAAATGAAATTGAAAGGTCATAAAATCACTCCCTACAAATAAAAGTCCAGGACCAGATGGCTTCACAGGTGAATTCTATCAAACATATAAAGAGGAATTGGTGCCCATCCTCCTTAAACTCTTTCAAAAGGTTGAAGAAGAAGGAATACTCCCAAAGACATTCTATGAGGCCACCATCACCCTCATTCCAAAACCAGGCAGAGATACCACCAAAAAAGAAAACTATCGCCCAATATCATTGATGAATATAGATGCAAAAATTCTCAACAAAATCTTAGCCAACCGAATCCAACAACATATCAAAAAAATTATACACCATGACCAGGTTGGGTTCATCCCAGGTTCACAAGGATGGTTCAACATACGCAAATCAATCAGCATCATACACCACATTAACAAAAAAAAAGTCAAAAATCATATGATCATCTCAATAGATGCAGAAAAAGCATTTGACAAAGTGAAACATCCATTCATGATCAAGACCCTCGCCAAAGTGGGTATAGAGGGAACATTCCTGAATATCATCAAAGCCATTTATGATAAACCCACAGCAAATATAATCCTCAATGGGGAAAAACTGAAAGCCTTCTCACTCAAATCTGGAACAAGACAGGGATGCCCACTCTCACCACTGCTCTTCAACATCGTTTTGGAAGTCTTAGCCACAGCAATTAGACAAACAAAAGAAATAAAAGGCATCCATATAGGAAGAGAAGAGATCAAACTGTCACTGTATGCAGATGACATGATACTATACCTAGAAAACCCTAAGGACTCAACCCCAAAACTCCTTGAACTGATTAATAAATTCAGCAAAGTAGCAGGATATAAGATTAACATTCAGAAGTCAGTTGCATTTCTGTATACCAGCAATGAAACATTAGAAAAGGAATACAAAAATACGATACCTTTTAAAGTTGCACCTCACAAAATCAAATACCTCGGAATACACCTGACCAAGTAGGTAAAGGACCTATATGCCGAGAACTATAAAACTTTAATCAAAGAAATCAAAGAAGATGTAAAGAAATGGAAAGATATTCCATGTTCCTGGATTGGAAAAATCAATATTGTGAAAATGGCCATCCTACCCAAAGCAATCTACAGATTCAATGCAATCCCTATCAAATTACCCATGACATTTTTCACAGAACTAGAACAAACAATCCAAACATTTATATGGAACAACAAAAGACCCAGAATCGCCAAAGCAATCCTGAGAAACAAAAACCAAGCAGGAGGCATCACTCTCCCAGACTTCAAGAACTACTACAAGCCACAGTCATCAAAACAGTGTGGTACTGGAATCAAAACAGACAGACAGACCAATGGAACAGAATAGAGAATCCGGAAATTAACCCTGACACCTATGGTCAATTAATCTTTGACAAGGGAGGCAAGAATATAAAATGGGAAAAGGAAAGTCTATTCAGCAAGCATTGCTGGGAAACCTGGACAGCTGCATGCAAAGCAATGAAACTAGAACACACCCTCACACCATGCACAAAAACAAACTCAAAATGGCTGAAAGACTTAAGTATATGACAGGACACCATCAAACTCCTAGAAGAAAACATAGGCAAAACACTCTCTGACATCAACCTCATGAATATTTTCTCAGGTCAGTCTCCCAAAGCAATAGAAATTAGAGCAAAAATAAACCCATGGGACCTCATCAAACTGAAAAGCTTTTGCACAACAAAGGAAACCAAAAAGTAAACAAAAAGACAATTTACAGAATGGGAGAAAATAGTTTCAAACGATGCAACTGACAAGGGCTTAATCTCTAGAATATATAAGCAACTTATACAATTCAACAGCAAAAAAACCAATCAATCAATGGAAAAATGGGCAAAAGACCTGAATAGACATTTCTCCAAAGAAGATATACAGATGGCCAGCAAACACATGAAAAAATGCTCAACATCGCTGATTATAAGAGAAATGCAAATCAAAACTACCATGAGATACCACCTCACACCAGTCAGAATGGCCATCATTCATAAATCCACAAATAACAAGTGCTGGAGGGGCTGTGGAGAAAAGGGAACCCTCCTGCACTGCTGGTGGGAATGTCAACTGGTACAGCCACTATGGAGAACAGTTTGGAGACACCTTAGAAATCTATACATAGAACTTCCATATGACCCTGCAGTCCCACTCTTGGGCATCTATCCGGACAAAACTCTACTTAAAAGAGACACATGCACCCGCATGTTCATTGCAGCACTATTCACAATAGCCAGGACATGGAAACAACCCAAATGTCCATCGACAGATGATTGGATTCGGAAGAGGTGGTATATATACACAATGGAATACGACTCAGCCATAAAAAAGGATGACATCATGCCATTTGCAGCAACATGGATGGAACTAGAGAATCTCATCCTGAGTGAAATGAGCCAGAAAGACAAAGACAAATACCATATGATATCACTTATAAGTGGAATCTAATATCCAGCACAAATGAACATCTCCTCAGAAAAGAAAATCATGGACTTGGAGAAGAGACTTGTGGCTGCCTGATGGGAGGGGGAGTGAGTGGGAGGGATCGGGAGCTTGGGCTTATCAAACACAACCTAGAATAGATTTACAAGGAGATCCTGCTGAATAGCATTGAGAACTATGTCTAGATACTCATGTTGCAACAGAAGGAAGGGTGGGGGAAAAACTGTAATTGTAATGTATACATGTAAGGATAACCTGACCCCCTTGCTGTACAGTGGGAAAATAAAAAAAAATTTTTTTTAAAATAAAAAAATATAAAAAAAATAAAACAAATATATGTATATAGTCTTTTTTCTCCCCTTCTTTTGTTCTCATCTCTTGTGGTTTGATGACTATATTTAGTGTTGTGTTTGGACTGCTTTTTCTTCTTTAGGTATGTTTCTATTGTAGATTTTTGATTTTTGATTTACCATTACTATGAGGTTTTGACATAAGAGTATATATATATACAGACACAATCTTTTATATAAATAAACAAATGGGTTTATATATATAAAATATTGTGTCTGTATATACATAAGAATATATATGTCATATATGTTTGACATAATATATGTCAAAACCTCATAGTAATGGTAAATCAAAAATCAAAAATCTACAATAGATACATACAGATAAGGAAAAGCAATCCAAACACAACACTAAAGATAGTCATCAAAGCTGGTTTAGTGGTGCTGAATTCTCCTTTCCTAGCTGCTTTCAATTCTTTCTGTCTATTTTTTGGTCATTTTAGGGCCACACCCATGGCATATGGAAGTTCCCAGGCTAGAGGTCAAACTAGAGCTGCAGCTGCCAGCCTTTGCCACAGCCACAGCACTGCCAGATCAAAGGCACATCTGGGAACTGCACCACAGCTTGCAGCAATCCCAGATCCTTAACCCACTGAGCAAGGTCAGGGATTGAACCCACATCCAACCAACAGGAGGAGGAGGTATAAGACAGTGGAGTAGGAGGACATGAGGCTCAATGACTCCCACAAATACATTGATAATAAAACTACATGTGGAACTATTCACACAGAAAATTTGCAAAAAATTTACAAAAGCCCTCAGGATTATGATAGAGCAAAAAAACTTTACAAAACAAGATAGGACAAAACAAAGAAAGAAGGACAAGAGAAAAATGAAAGGAAGAGAGAAGGGACCTGCTCTCACAGGAGAGAGGTGGAAAGAGGGATAGCTCCTGCATCCCAGGATGTTCCCCCACCAGTGAAGATATCAGCCCAAAATGGAGGAGGAACTCTAGACAAATGGTGTGAAACAGTTAAAAAGGAGACAATCCTCCAGAAACAGTCAGTTCTACAGGCAGTGGGCAACTGTAGGCAGGTGCCAGTATGTGTTGGAAACTAAGACCAAGATCAAGACCAAAGAGGGAGCTGGAGCTGGCTATGTGGGGGAAAAACCAGGGTTGTCCATGTGCAAACAGCCTGGAGGGACTAGAGTATGGGGCAACAACAATTGAGAGCATATAAGCAGAGGCAACCTAGTTGGGCTTAGAGACTAGTCGCCATTGTTTGGAGGTGCTGGAAGGAAAAGGCAGGAACCATCACTAAATCCTTGTTCCATGCGTGCACTGCTCCAGCTGCAGGACACTGCCAGCTTCAGCTCTGGGAACCACTTGGCAGCTGTGGCTGCCTAGCAACAGCTGGGAAGCAGCCCCGCCTTTATGGCTGTAGAGTTCTTGGACCAGGTGGAATAAACACCTGGAGGAATAACACAAGTTCCCAGGTCCCGGCAGTGACCCTGTGCAAGTGGAGCTCAACCTGCACCAGAAGACCTGCTGACAGCAGTGTCCATTCCTGGCTAGAGCAGTAATCTGCTGGATTAGGGAAAACAGAGGCACCTTGGCTCTACCCCAAGGATCTGCAGGGGCTTGCACAAGTAGAACCTGATTTGAGCCAAAGAGCCAAGAGACAGCCACTGTTGCATGTTCCCTGCTAGAGTTGAAAGCTGCGCAACATGAGAAAAGCTCAAGATCCAGGGTCCCTTCCAGTGGCTCTGTGAAGGTCCGTGTCAGTTGTACTCTTTCCAACCAAAGGAGCAATGGGGGGCCCATTAACCCACATTCCATCTGCAATGGTTACAGAGAGCACTCCTACCAGCAGCCAGACTGGGGAAGGGACCACCAGAAACACACATCCTGTAGCTACAGAGAGAGCCTTTTAGCAACAGTTAGGGAGAAATCCCTGTCCCTAGAGCTTTAGAGAGAGACACCTATGGTAGCCAAACAAATGGAGTGAATGCAAAACAGTGGCATCCGCCCATATAGATACAGAAACTGTCCCTAGAGCATTCCTGGAAAATGGAGGGGCATCAGGAGAAACTTGTGACATTGCAGGCTACAGGAAATTGCCCTGAAAGCTACTTGGTAGCATCAGGGGTTGCAAGTGGCACTGCTACCCCAGCATGCCACAAAAACAATCCTGTGAATTGTGAATCTGTGCCACCTGCTTTACAGATTTCATCCTTAGCAGCCAGTCAGCTCTAGAAGTATGATACTGATGCTGCAAACAAGTGCTCTGGGTACCCGTGAACAGCTAATACCCTGTGAGAACTCCAGGACTGGGCACCTGCTTCAGCATCTACATACCAACTGTCGAGGGAATGACAGAATGCTAGACACTATGAGACCACAAAGAAGCAGCTTTCAGACAAAGGAACAAGACAAAAACAAACAAAAACCACTAAATGATGAGGAGATAGGCAATCTACTGAAAAAGAATACAGAATAATGATAGTAAAGATGCTCCCATATCTTGGAGAAAGAAAAGAGACACAGATTGGGAACTTAAAAGAAATGTTTAACAAAGAGCAAGAAGATTTAAAGAGCAAGATAAACAGCACAGTAGGTGAAATGAAAAATAATATGAAGGTAAGAGGTTAAAGGAGGCAGAAGAACAAAGAAGTGAGGTGGAAGACAGAGTTGTGGAAATCACAGCCACCCAAAAAGAGTAAAGAAAAAGAATGAAAACAAGTGAGGAGAGTCTAAAAGACCTCTGGGACATTAAACATATCAACATTCCCTTCCTGGGGTTCCAGAAGAAGAGAGAAAGAAAGGGCCAGAGAAAATATTTGAAGAGATTATAGCCAAAAATTTCCCAAATATAGGAAAGGAAACACTCACTCAAGTGGAGGAAGCACAGATAATTCCATACAAAATTAAACCAAGAAGAAACACATTAAGACAAATACTAATAAAACTAAAAATATTAATTTCAAAGTAAAAAATTTTAAAAGCCACAAGGGAAAAGCAACAAATCACATATAAGGAAACCCCATAGGAATAACAGCTGATTTTTCAGCAGAAACTCTACATGCCAGAAGGGAGTGACAAGGTATATTTTAGGTGATGAAGAGGAGGAACCTAAAACCAAGAATACTCTACCCAGCAAATCTCATATTCAGATTTGATGGAGAGATCATAAGCTTTACGTAAAAAAAAAAAAGCTAAGAGATTCAGCACCTCCAAACCAGCTCTACATCAACTACTGAAGGAACTTCTCAGCAGAAAAGGAAAAGCCACAATTAGAAACAAGAATATTACAAATGAAAAAGCTCACCGGTAAAGGCAAAGACAATATAAAGGTAGGAAATCATATACTGACAAATATGATATCAAAACTAGCAAACATGATAAGGAAGAGGAAAAATGCAGGACACTGAAAATGAGTTCAAAATTAAGAGACCAGCAAGCAGAAACACCTCTACACACATATAGATGGCTATTCCAAAATAGAAGGGGAACCACAAAACAAATAACAATAATGGTCACACACATAAAAAAGAGAAAGCAAGCCAAGCGTAACACTAGGGATGGTCAACAAATCACAAGAGAAGACAAAAAAAAAAATAAAGAAAAAAGACCCAAAATAGCAATCTGAAAAAGTTAAGTAAATGACAATAAGTACATACATATCCATAATTACATTGATTGTAAATGGATTAAACTCTCCAACTAAAAGGTACAGACTGGCTGAATGAATTCAAAAGCAAGGCCCATACATATGCTGCTTACAAAAGATCCATTTCAGAATTAAGGACATGTACAAACTTAAAGTGAAGAGATGGAAGAAAATATTACAGGCAAATGGAAATTATACAAAAGCGGGATAGCAATACTTGCATCAGACAAAATAGTCTTTAAAATAAAGATCACAAGAGACAAAGAAGGACATTACATACTGATTAATGGATCAATATAAGAAGAAAAAATAAAAATTGTTAATATATATGCACCCAACATAGAGCAACACAATATATTTGGCTACTACTAACAGAGATAAAAGAAAAACTGACAGTAACACAATAATAGTGGAGGACTTTAACAGCCCACTTACAGCAATGGTAAGATCATCCAAACAGAAAATCAACAAGGAAGCAGAGGCCTTAAACGATACACTAGACCAAATAGACTTAACTGATATCTATAGAACTTTTCACCCCCAAACAGCAGAATATACTTTGTTCTCAACTGCACATGAATGGACTTCCCATGTGGCTCACAGCATAACTACTCGGCATTGCTTCAACTGCACACGGAATATTCTCCAGGATAGATCACATCTTGGGCCACAGATCAAGCCTTGGTAAAATTTTAAATATTGAAATTATTTCAAGCATTTTCTCTGATCAAAATGTTATGAGACTAGAAATTGACTACGAGAAAAAAAACGGCAAAAAACACAACCTCCTGGAAGCTAAAATATATGCTACTAATAATCCAATGGGTCATTGAAGAAATCAAAGAGGAAATTAATAGATACTTAGAGATAAATGTCAATGACGGTAGACCAAAACTCCAAAACCTATGGGACACAGCGAAAGCAATTCTGAGAGGGAAGTTTATAGCAATACAATCTTATCTCAGGGAAGAAGAAAAAACTCAAATAAATAACCTAACATTACACCTTGAAGACCTAGAGAAGGAAGAACAGACAAAGCCCAAAATTTGTAGAAGGAAAGAAATAATAAAGATTAGAACAGAAATTAATAACATAGAAACAAAGAAAATAGCTAAGGTCAATGAAACCAAAAATTGTTTCTTTGAAAAAGTCAACAAAATTGATAGACCTTTAGCCAGAGGCATCAAGAAAAAAAGGTTCAAATCAATAAAATTAGAAATGAAATAGAAGTTACATGACACTGCAGAAATACAAAGCATCATGAGAGATTACTATGAGCAACTGTATGCCAATAAAAAGGACAACCCAGAAGAAATGGACAGATTCTTACAAAGGTACAACCTAACAAGACTGAACCCGGAAGAAATAGAAAATATGAATAGACCAATCACAAGTGCTGAAATGGAAAACGTGATTTTTTTTATGTTTTTGCCTTTTCTAGGGCCACTCCCATGGCATATGGAGGTTCCCAGGCTAGGGATATAATCAGAGCTGTAGCTGCCAGCCTACGCTAGAGCCACAGCAACTCAGGATGTGAGCCACATCTGCAACCTACACCACAGTTCATGGCAATGCCGGATCCTTAACCCACTGAGCAATGCCAGCGATTGAACCCTCAACCTCATGGTTTCTAGTTGGATTCATTAACCACTGAGCCATGATGGGAACTCTGGAAAATGTGATTTAAAAACTTCCAAGAACCAAAATTCCAGGAACTCCTGGCTTCAAAGCTGAGTTCTACCAAACATCCAGAAAAGAGTTAACACCTTTACTTCTGAAATTGTTCCCCAAAAAGTTGCAGAGGAAAGAACACTTCGAAGCTCATTCTATGAAGCCAACATCACTCTGAAACCAATACCAGACAAAGATACCACAAAAAAAAGAAATTACAGGCCAATATCACTGATGAACATAGATGAAAAATTCCTCAACAAAGTAGTAGCAAACTGCATACAAATACATATTAAAAAAGATTGTACACCATGATCCAGTAGCGATGCAAGTATTCTTCAATATCCACAAATCTATCAGTGTGATACACCACATGAACAAACTGAAAAATAAAAACCATATGCTCATCTCAATGGTTGCAAAAAAAGCTTTTGAGAAAATTCAACACCCAAGTATGGGCATAGAGGAGAATAACCTCAATATAATAAAAGTCGGGAGTTCCCGTCATGACGCAGTGGTTAATGAATCCAATTAGGAACCATGAGGTTGCAGGTTCGATCCCTGCCCTTGCTCAGTGGGTTAACGATCCGGCGTTGCCGTGAGCTGTGGTGTAGGTCGCAGACGCGGCTTGGATCCTGCGTTGCTGTGGCTCTGGCGTAGGCTGGCAGCTATAGCTCTGATTAGACCCCTAGCCTGGGAACCTCCATATGCCATGGGAGTGGCCCAAGAAATGGCAAAAAGACCAAAAAATTTAAAAAAAATAAAAAAATAAAAGTCATTTATGACAAACCCAGAGCTAACATCATTCTCAATGGTGAAAAACTGAAAGAATTTCCACCAAGATCAGAAAGAAAACTAGAATGTCCACTTTCAGCAATGTTACTCAACATATTTTTGGAAGTCCTAGCCATGGCAATTAGAGAAGAAAAAGAAGTAAAAGGAATCTAAACTAGAAAAGAAGAAGTAAAACAAGCACTGTTTGTAGACGACATGATAACTATACCTAGAATATACTAAAGACAATGCCAGGAAACTATTAGAGCTCATCAATTAATTTGGTAAATTCACAGAGTACAAAATTAATACACAGAAGTCAATTGCATTTCTATATACTAACAATGAACAATCAGAAAGAGAAATTACAGAAACCATCACATTTACCATCACATCAAAAACAATAAAACACTTAGGAATAAACCTACCTAAAGAGACAAAAGACTTGTACTCTGAAAACTATAAGATGCTGATGGAAGAAATCAAAGAAGATACAAATAGATGGAAATATATACCATGCTTTTGGATTGGAAGAATCAATATAGTCAAAATGACAATACTACCTAAAGCAATCTACAGATTCAATGCAATTCCTATCAAATTACCAATGACATTCTTCGCAGAATTAGAACAAAATATTTTAAAATTTATATGGAAACACAGAAGATGTTGAATAACCAAAGCAATATTGCAAAGAAAAAAAAAAAACAGATCTGGATGAACCAGTATGGTACTGGCACAAAATCAGAAATATCGATCAAGAGAACAGGATAGAAAGTCCAGAAAAAAACCCAGAATGTATGGTCAATTAATCTATGTCAAAGGAGGTAAGAACTTATAGTGGAGGAAAGATACTGTCTTCAATAAATAGTGCTGGGAAAACTGTACAACTGCTTCTAAAAGAATGAAATTAGAACATTTTCTAACACCATACACAAAAATGAACTCAAAATGGATTAGAGACCTAAATGTAAGGCCAGATACTATAAAAATCCTAGAGGAAAACATAGGCAGAACACTCTTTGACATAAATCACAGCAACATCTAGTTTGACTCACCTCCTAGCATAAGGACATAAAGACACAAACCAAAGGGACTTAATTGAACTCAAAAGCTTCTTCACAGCAAAGGAAGCTACTAAAAAAACAAAAAGACAACCCACCGAATAAGAGAAAATATTTGCAAATGATTCAACTGACAAAGGTTTTATCTGTAAATATACAAACAAATCATATAACTCAACCACAAAAAAGTTAAAAAACACAATAAAAAAATGGGCTGAAGACCTAAATATACATTTCTCAAAAGAAGACATACAGATGGCCAGCAGGCACATGAAAAAAATGGTCAACACTGCTGATATTAGAGAAGTGCAAATCAAGGCTACAATGATTTATCACCTCACATCAGTTAGAGTAGCCATCATTAAGAAGTCAATGAACAACAAATGCTGGAGACGATGTGGAGAAAAGGGAACCCCCTTCACTGTTGATGGTAATGTAAATTGGTACAATCACTATGGATAACACTATGGAAATACCTCATAGAACTAAGTATAGAACTATGATATTATCCAGCAATCCCACTCATGGGCATATATCTGGACAAAATTTTCATTAAAAAATACGTGCACCCATATGTTCATCACAGCACTATTAACAATAGCCAAGACATGGAAAAAACCTAAATGTCCATCAACAGATGAACGGATTAAGAAGGTGTGGTACATATATACAATGTAATACTACTCAGCCATAAAAAAGGAGAAAATAATGCCATTTGCAGCAACATGGATGGAATTAGAGATTCTCATACTATGTGAAGTAAGTCGGAAAGAGAAAGACAGACACCTTATGATATGACTTATATGTGGAATCTAAAATATGGTACAAATAATCTATCTACAAAATAGAAACAGATCATGGACATAGAAGACAGACTTGTGTTTTCCAGGGGAAGTGGTGGGCAGTGGAGTGGTTTGGGAGTTTGTGGTTAGTAGATGCACACTATTGCATTTGTACTGGATAAGCAATGAGATCCTGCTGTATAGCACGGGAACCTATATCCAAGTACTTGTAATGGAACATGGTGGAGGATAATATGAGAAAATGAATATATATATATATATATATATATATATACACACACACACACACATATATATATATATATATAAAACACTGGGTCACTTTGCTGTTCATCAGAAATTGACAGAACATTGTAAATCAACTATAATAAAAAAAGTTAAAAAAATTAAAAACAGGAGTTCCCATCATGGCACAGCAGAAACGAATCTGACTAAGAACCATGAGGTTGTGGGTTCAATCCCTGGCCTCCCTCGATGGTTGAGGATCCAGCATTGCTGTGAGCTGTGGTGTAGGTCACAGACACAGCTCAGATTTGGTGTTGCTGTGGCTGTGGCACAGGCTGGCAGCTGTGGCTCCAATTAGACCCCTAGCCTGGGAACCTCCATATGCTGCAGTTGCAGCCCTAAAAAGCCAAAAAAATTTTTTTAAATGGCAATAAGAACATACATATTGATAATTACATGAAATGTAAATGGATTCCAGGGTCCAACCAAAAGACATACGCTGGATGAATGGATACAAAAAAAAAAAAAAAAGAGCCCTAATATGTGCTGTCTGCAAGAGACCTACTTCAGTTCTGGGAACACTTACAAACTGAAAGTGAGATATGGAAGAAGATATTCCGTTCAAACAGAATTCAAAAGAAAGCTGGAGTAGCAATACTCATATCAGAAAAAAATGTATTTTAAAATAAAGAGACAAAGAAAGACATTCCATAATGATCAAAGGATAAATCCAAGAAGAAATAACGATTGTAAATATAGACGCACCCAACACAGTAGCACCTCAATGTATAAGGCTAACGGCCTTAAAAGGAGAAATCCACAATAGCACAATAATAGTGTGGGACTTTATAACACCTGACTTACAGAAATGAACAGATCATCTAGAAAGAAAATCAGCAAGGAATAGGCCAGGTGGAATTAATAGATATTTATGGAATATTCCATCCCAAAGTAGCACAATACACATTCTTTTCAAGTGTTCATGTAACATTCTCCAGGATAGATCAAATTCTGGGTCATAAATAAAGCCTCAGTAAGCTTAAGAAAATTGAAAGCATATAAAGCATCATTTCTGTCCACAATACTATAAGACTAGAAATCAATGGCAAGAGAAAATATCCCACATACGTCAATATGCAGATCATCCAGGTAGAACATCAAGAATGAAAAAAGAGATTTAAATGACATTCAACAAAATATACTTAATTGATCTTTAAAGAACACTCTATCCAAAAGCAGTAGAATATACATTCTTCCCAAGTGCACATGGGATATTGTCCAGGATCAATCACATCTTGAACTACATATCAAGCCTCAGTAAATGTTTTAAATATTGAAATTTTATCAAGCACATTCTCCAACCACAAGATGATGAGACTAGAAATCAACTTCAAGTAATAAAATACACAAACACGTGGAGACTAAACAACCACTGGATCACTGAAGAAATCAAACAGGAAGTCAAAAAATATTTAGAGACACATTATCATGCTCCATCATAAGTGACCAGACATAGTTCCCAGGGTCACCATGCTGTACAGTATAAATTGACAGAACACTGTAAACCAGATATAATGGGAAAAAATTAAAATCATAATATAAAAGAAAAAATATTTAGAGAGAAATGACAATGAAGAAATTACCATCCAATACCTATAGGACAGCAAAATCAGTTCAGAAATGGAAGTTTATAGCAATACGATCCTATGTAAAGAAATTTAAAAAAAATCTCATTGACAGAACACTGTAAAGCAGCTATAATGGAAAAAATAAAAATCATTATGAATAAAAAAAAAGAAATTTAAGAAAACTCAAACAACCTGACCTTACACCTAAATCAACTAGAAAGGAAAGAACATACAAAACCTAAAGTTAGTGGAAGCAAAGGTATCATAAAGATCAGAGCAGAAATAAATACAATAAATACAAAGAAATAATAGAGATCAATGAAACCAAAAGTTGGTTGTTCTAAAAGACTAACAAAATTAATAAACCTTTAGCCAGACTCATCAAGAAAAAAGGGAGAAGGCTCAAATCAATAAAATTGGAAATGACAAAGGGGAAAGTACAACTGACACTGCAGATATATGAAGGATCATAAGAGAATACTACAAGCAACTACAAGCCAATAAAATGGACACCCTAGAAAAAATGCACAAATTCTTACAAAGATAAAACATTGTAAGACTGAACCAGTACGAAATAGAAAATATGGATGGAACAATTACAAATACTGAAAATGAAAGTGTGATTTAAAAATTTCAAAAAAACAAAAGTCCAGGTGCAGATGGCTTCACAGACTGATTCTGTCAAATATTCAGAGAAGAGTTAACACCCATTCTTATGAAACTCTCCTGAAAAACTGCAGAGGAAGAAACACTCCCATGCTCATTCTATAAGGCCTCCATCATGCTGATACCAAAACCAGACAAAGATACCAGAAAAAGAAAAGAAAATTACAGGCCAATATCTCTGATGAACATAGATGCAAAAATTCTCAACGAAATACTAGCAAATTGAATCCAACAATATAATAAATGTATCATACAGCATGATCAAGTGGGATTTATCCCAGGGATGCAAAGATTCTTCAATATTTGCAAATCAATAAATGTAATACACCACATCAACAAACTGAAGAATAAAAATTATATGATAATCTAAATAGATGCAGAAAAATCTTCTGACAAAATTCAACACATTTCTAATAAAAACCCTCCAGAACGAGGACATAGAAGGCATCTCCCTCAATGTAATAAAGTTCATATATGACAAAACCACAGCTAATATCATTCTCAAAGGTAAAACCATGAAAATCTTTCTGCTCGGATCAGGAAGAAGACAAGGATGTTCACACTCATCACTGTAATTCAACATATTTTAGGAAGTCCTAGCCATGACAATCAGAGAAGAAAAAGAAATAAAACAAATCCAAATTGGAAAGTAAAATTATTAGTTTGCCAATGATATATTGTACATAGAAAACCCTAAAGACACTACCAGAAAACTCATAGAGCTCATCAATGAATTTGGTAAACTCACAGGATACAAAATTAATACAGAGAAATCAATTGCCTTTCTTCTACTAACAACAAAAGATCTGAAAGAGAAACTAGGGAAACTATCCCATTTACCATTGCATCAAAATGGAATAAACCTACCTAAAGAAAGAAAAACACTTATTTTCTGAAAACAATGAGATGCTGATGAAAACAAATCAAAGATGGCACAAACAAGTGGAAAGATATATCATGCTCTAGGATTGGAAGAATTGATATCATCAAAATGACAATACTCCCCAAGGCAATCTATAGATTTATTGTAATCCCTACCAAATTACTAATGGCATATTTTACAGAACTAGAACCAAAAAAAATGTTAAGTTTGGATGGAAACACAAAAGATCCTGAATTACCAAAGCAATCTTGAGAAAGCAAAATGGAACCTGAGATATCAGGCTCCTTGACTTCAGACTATCCTACAAAGCTGCAGTAATCAAAACAGTATAGTACTGGCGCAAAAACAGAAATATAGATCAGTGGAACAGGACAGAAAACCAGTAATAATCCCAAGTATCTCTGGTCAACTAATCTATTACAAAGGAGGAAAGAACATAAACTGGAGGAAATACAGTCTCTTCAATAAGTGCTGCTAGAAAACTGGACAGCTGCATATAAAAGAATGAAATTAGAACATTCCCTATCATCATACTAAAAAATAAACTCAAGATGGGTTAAGGCCCTAAATGGTAAGGCCAGATATTATAAAACTTCTAGAGGAAACATAGGCAGAATACGCTGATAGAAATCTCAGCAATATCTTATTTGATCCAACTAGAATAATGAAAATAATACCAAAAGTATACCAATGATCTCATTGCTAATCCATTCCAAATGCAATGTACAGTAGAAAAAAATAATGTATTGGGGAAATAAAAAAAAATAAAAGTCAAAGCTAAAAAAAGTAAACCAATGAGACCTAATTATACTTTAAAAGTTTTGCACAGCAAAGGAAACCATAAACAAGGTGAAAAGACAACCCACAGAATGTGAGAAAATCTTTGCAAATGATGCAAATGACAAGGGATTAATCTTCAGAATATACAAACATCTCATGGAAGTTTATATAAAAAACATTTAAATAATCAAAAATGGTCAAAAAATCTAAATAGCCATTTCTCCAAAGACAGACAGGCAGCAAAAACAAACATAAAAACAACAAAAAACAAAAAAACATATGAAAAGATTCTCTATATCAGTAATTATTACAGAAATGCAAGTCACCTCACTCCAGTCACAATGGCCATCTTCAAAAAACCTACAGGCAATAAATGCTGGGAAGGGTGTGGAAAAAAGGCAACCCTCCTACACTGTTGCTAGGAATGTAAATTGGTGCGACTACTATGGAGGACAGTATGGAGGCTCCTTAAAACTAAATATAGCACTAACATGATCAAGCAATCATTGTCCTGGGCAAATATCAGGAGAAAAGTATAATTCAAAAAGATAAATGCACAACAATATTCATTGCAGCGCTATTTACAATACCCAAGACATAGAAACAACCTAAATGCCTGCTGACAGAGGAATGGATAGAGAAATGTCATACATATATACAATAGAATATTATTCAGCCATAAAAAGTATAAAATAATGCCATTGCATTAACATGGATAGCTAGAGATTATATTGAGTGAAGTAAGTCAGATAGAGAAAGAAAAGTATCACATGATATCACTTATACATGGAATCTAATAAAATTATACAAAAGTACATATTTATAAAACAGCAATAACTCAGATTTCAAAACCAATATTATATGGGAATAACATATACACACTACTGTATAAGTATAGAATTAAGGAGTTCCCGTCAGGGCTCAGTAGAAACAAATTTGACTAGTATCCATGAGGATGCAGGTTTGATTCCTGGCCTTGTTCAGTGGGCTAAGGATCCTGCGTTGTTGTGACCTGTGGTGTAGGTCGCAGACGTGTCTTGGATCTGAAGTGGCTGTGGCTGTGGCTTAGGCCAGCAGCTATAGCTCTAATTCAACTCCTAGCTTGGAAACCTCCATATGCCTCCAGTGTGGCCCTAAAAAGACACAAAAAATAAAAGTAAAACAGAATTAGCAAGAAACTACTGTATTGTACAGGGAAATCTACTCCATGGCATCATTGTGGCATGAGTTTTTCCTTTGCCTTCCCTTTTTGGTTTGCATCTAATTGGACATTTAAAAAAAAAAGGTTTTCTGCATTGCACACTAGAATACAAGGTAGATCTACCCATATTTGCATCTAAAGGTGAATGAATTGGACCTTGGAGGATGGTGTGGAGGTAGTGGAGTTGCTGCAGCAGCAGCACTGGTGTAACAGTGATCACTCTAGCAGCAAAAGTGGCAAGTGAAAGAGTCAGTAAAAGTCTGCCTGGCCATAGGGTTTTCAACTGGAGGGTCCCATTGCTTTTCGGTAAAACTTAAATTTCTTGAGAGAGACCTCAATGACTCTGGAGAGGGAAAAAAAGGGAAGAAGATAAAGAAAACTAAATTAACATATTTCCTCCTGTCTATAAATGATTCTAGAAGAAATCTGTTTGCCAATATCTGGAAACTCACCTATATGAGGATCCCCTGCTGAGCTGTGGCACACCCAAAGCCCCAGTGTCAAAGCATACAACTCCTACAATCTACCGCCAGTTTTTTTCTTCCCTGCCAGCATATGTGTATACATATCTAAAATTTAGCAGCAAGTCAGCTCTGCAAGATAAACAAAAATCTTGGGCTCTGGCATTGCCTTCTAGCAGGAAAAGAAAGATTTCTAATGCCTACTAGTTGAATTATTAGAAATAAAGTGTTTTTGTCTTTTTTTATATAAAAGGCTTACCTAAATATGAAAGATGTTTGCTACTTCAGATGTACTGGGAGGGGCGCAATGCACAAAACAATATAAAAATCACAGTTATATAGGATCACAAAAAGAAAATGACAATTCTTTAGCAACCAAACCCCAATGCATAGAATATTTTATATAACTGAAAAAATTTGCTGCCTGTTTTGAAAAAAAAATTAATGAGCTACAAGAAAAATCAGAAATGCAATTCAATAAACTCAGGAATAAAAAAGAAAAAGTGCTTTAGCAAAGAGATTAAAATTTTAAAAGAGAACCAAAGAGAAATTCTAGCACTGAAGAAGTCAACAAAAAATAAGAATGCATTAAAAAGCATTATAGAGTAGATCAAATGGAATAGGGGATAAATGAGCTAAAGCTATCCAAAGACAGGAATTAAGAAATTATTCAGATGGAAGAGGAGAGAGAACTAAGATTTTTTAAATGAAAAAAATTCTACAGGAGCTATCAGATTCCATTTTTAAAAGGCCAAAATAATATTAAGGGGTATACAGAAAGAAAAAAGGAGAAGTAGTCAGAGTTTATAAGAAATGCTTATTTAGGAGTTCCCTTATAGCAGAGAGGGTTAAGGACTCAGCATTGTCATTCCAGTGGCTGGGTGGCTGCTGTGGTGTGGGTTTGTTCCTTGGCCCAAGAACTTCCATACACTGTGGGCATGGCCAAAAGATAAAAGAATAAAAAAAAGAGGAAAGAAATGATTTCTGAGTACTTCCCAAAACGAGGGAAGAAACTGGATATACAAGTTCATGAAGCTATTAGAACTCCTTATTATATCAGTGAAATAGAACTTCTGAGAGACAAATTATAATAAAATTTTCAAAATCACGGATAGAGATAAGTTATCAAGTGGGGGCAAGAGCAGTAACCTACAAAGGAACGCCTGTTAGTCTATGAGGAGATTTCTTAGCAGAAACTATACTAGCTAGAAGAGAGTAGAATGACACATTTAAGGTATTAAAGATGGAGTTCTCATTGTGGCTCAGCAGGTTAAGAACCTGACTAGTATCCATGAGGAAGTGGGTTCAGTCCTTGGCCTCACCCATTGTTAAGAACCTGGCATTGCAGCAAGCTGTGGCATAGGTTGCAGATATTGCTTGGATCTGGCATTGCTGTGGCTGTGGCACAGGCCAGCAGCTTCAGCTCCAATTTGACCCCTAGCCTAGGAACTTCATATGCTGCAGGTGCAGCCTTAAAAAGAAAAAAAAAAGTAAAGTATTAAAATATAAAAATTTCCAACCAAGAATACTCTATCCAGACAAGTTATTCTTCAGATATGAAAGAGAAATAAAATATTTCACAGACAAAGGAAGCTAAGGGGACTCACCACCACTAGCCCAGACTTACAAGAAATGCAGAAAGAAACTCTTTAAGCTGAAAAGTCAAAGATACACAAAACTCTAAGATGATAGTCAGTATTAGAAAACTGTACCTCTGTTTTAGAATAATATATTATTATGCAATTAATGCATAAAGGTTAAAGCAAAAGAGCAGTAGACATAATTATAAAAAATACAATCTTGTAGCACATCCACAGCTTAAAAAGAGATCATTTATGACATCAAAAACAAAAAGAGGAGTAGTGAAAGGATGGAAACTTTATAGGTGAATGAAAGTAAGTTAGTATTAGCATAAAAAGAACTATTTTATCTGTGAGATGTTTTATGTAAAATCTCAAGGAACCCACAAAGCAAAAATCTAGAGCAGACAAACAAAGGTTGCAGGGAGTTCCCGTTGTGGCTCAGTGGTAATGAACGTAATTAGTATACATGAGGCCCTAAGAATACAAAAAAAATGCATTAATTAATTAATTAAAAACAGAAGATCAAGCAATTCATTGTGGAAAACTACCAACTAAACAAAAGTAGATAGAAATAGAAGGAAAAGGAGTTCCTGTCATGGTGCAGCAGAAATGAATCTGACTAGGAACCATAAGGTTGTGGGTTTGATCCCTGGCCTCGCTCAGTGGGTTAAGAATCCAGCATTGCTGTGAGCTGTGGTGTAGGTCACAGACACTGCTCAGATCCCTTGTTCCTATGGCTGTGACGAGGGCCAGCAGCTACAGCTCTGATTAGAATCCTAGCCTGGGAACCTTCATATGCTGCAGGTGTGGCCCTAAAAAGACAAAAAAAAAAAAAAAGAAAAAGAAATAGAAGGGAAAAAGTAACAATGACAAAATAGCCAGTCAAAAGGCACAGAATAGCAGGATGGATATAAAAATAAAGACTTACCTACATGCTGCCTAAAGGATAATCATTTCAGCTCTAAAGACACACATATGCTCTAAGTGAAGGGAAGCAAGGTTATATTCCAAGCAATTGAAAACAAAAAGGGAGCAGGCATTGCCATGCTTAAATAAGACAAAATAGACTTCAAGCCAACAATGGTAGTGAATAAAAGGACATTATATAATAATAAAGGGGTCAACAGACCAAAAATATAAAATCGTAAATATATATGCTCCAAACACCTGAGCACCAAAATATACTAAACTGATACTAACTGATCTTAAGGGAAACACAGACAACAATACAGTAATAGTGAGGGATATTAATATCACACTACTAGAAATGGATAGATTACCTAGACAGAAAATCAAAAAGAAAGTTTTGGAATTGAGTCATACTTTAGAACAAATAGAAATAACAGATACATACAGAACATTTCATCCAAATGAAGCAAATTATGCATTCTTTGAAAGTGTACATGAAACATATGCCAGGATAGATCATATAATGGCACACACAGAGACACACACAATTAGCAAACTCACGAAGAGAGAAATCATACCAATTATGTTTTCTGACCACAATGGGATGAAACCAGAAGTCAATATCAAGAGGAAATATCTATTAATAGATAAGATCTATAAATATGTGGATACTAAACAACACACTTCATAACCACTAGCAGGTCAAAGGAAAAATGAAAAAGGAAATAAAAAAATATTTTAGGAGTTCCTGCTGTGGCTCATCAGTAATGAACCTGACTTGTATCCAAGAGGATTCAGGTTAGACCCCTGGCCTTGCTCAGTGGGTTAAGGATCCAGTGTTGCCACAAGCTGTGGTGTAGGTGGCAGACACAGCTTGGGTCTGGCATTGCTATGGCTGTGGCATAGGCTGGCAACTACAGCTCTGATTCGACCTCTAGCCTGGGAATTTCCATATACCATGGACGCAGCCCTAAAAAGACAGAAAAAAAAACTATTCTGAAGAAAATTTAAACAGAAATACAAAGTATATTTTATGGGAGGAAAGTTTATAGTGATAAATACTTATATTAAGACATTAGAAAGATTTCAAATCAGCAACCTAACTTTATACCTCAAGGAATAGATAAATAATAAAAAATTAGTCCCAAAGTTAGCATAAGGAGGCAAATAATAAAGAACAGAAGAGAAATGAAACAGAGACCAGAAAGAGAATAGAAACTATTAACAAACTTGACAATTCATTCTGTAAAATAATAAAACTGAAAAACCTTTAGCTAGAATAACTAAGAAAGAAAAAAATGACTCAAATAAACTAAATTAAAAATGATGGAGTTTCCATCGTAGCTCAGCAGTAACGAACCTGTCTAGGATCCATGAGCATGTGGGTTTGATCCCTGGCCTCACTCAGTGTGTTAAGTCTCTGGTATTTCCATGAGCTATGGTATAGATCCCTGACGCAGCTCAGATCCCCACGTTGCTGCGGCTGTGGTGCAGGCCAGCAGCCACAGCTCTGGTTTGACCCCTAGCTCGGGAACTTTCATATCCCTAAAAAAGACAACAAAAAAAGTCAAAGAGAAGTTTTTATAACTGATAACATAGAAATACATAAGATCATAAGAAACCACGATGAACCACTATATGCCAAAAAATATGAAATCTAGAAGAAATGGATAGATTTCTAGAAACACAAAACCTACCAAGACTGAATCAGGAAGAAATAGAAAACCTGAACATACCAATAACAAGTAAAGATTTTTTTATCAGTAATAAAAAATCTCCAAACAGAAAAATCCAAGAACACTGGAGAATTCAACCAAACATTTAAAGAAGAATTAATACAAACCCTACACAAACTCTTCCAAAATATCAAGGGGAAGGTAGTACTTCCAAATTCACACTACAAAGCCAGCATTACCTTGATACCAACACCAGATAAGGAAAACACAAGAACACTGTAGACCAATATACTTGATGAATATAGATGCAAGCATTCATAATGGAATATTAGCCACTTGAATTAAAGAACTCATTAAAAGGATTATACATCATGACCAAGTGCAATTTATTCCTAAATGCAAGGATGGTTTGACATACACGAATCCTAATGTAATATATCATCAATAAATAATAAGATTAAAATCACACAATCATCTCAATAGATGCATAAAAAGCATTTGACAAAATACAATATCCTTTCATGATAAAACTTTTAATAGAGTGGAATAGAACAAACATACCTCAACAAAATATAGACCATATATAACAAACCCACAACTAACACGATACTCAATGGAGAAAAATTGAAATCTTTTCTATTAAGATCAGAAATAAGACAAGGGTGCTCACTCTCACCGCTTTTATTCAATATAGTTCCAAAACTACTAGAAAGAAAAATTAGGAAAGACAAAAGAATAAAGGCATGTAAACTGGAAAAGAAGAAGGAACATTATCATTATTTGCTGATGAAATTATTTATATATTAAAAAACAAGGATTTAATTTAAAAACTTTTAACTAATCAATAATCATTAAATTGGTAAGATAAAAAATCAGCATCGAGAATTTGGTTGCATTCCCTTATGCTAATGATGAAATATCTGAAAAATAAATGAAGAAAACTATCCCATTCACAATGGTATCAAAAACAATAAAATACTTAGAAATAAATTTAACCAAGGAAGTGAAAGATCTACAATGAAAGCTACAAGACTTTGCTGAAAAAAATTGAAGACACAAAGAAATGGAAAGATATTCCATGTTCATGGATCAGAAGAATAATATTTTTAAAATGTTCGTACTCCATCTACAGATACAATGCAATCCCCATCAAAATACCAGACAATAAAACCTATAAAAACATTAAATCACTAGGTTGTACACCTGGAACTAATATAATATTGTAAATCAACTATATTTAAGTAAAATACTTAAGGCATTATTCACAGAAATAGAAGAAACAATCCTAAAATTTGTATGGAACCACAAAAGACCACAAGTAGCAAAAATAATCATGAAAAAAAGAAAAAAAGTCAAAGGTATCACCCTTGCTGATTTCAAACTATATTACAAAGCTGTATTAATAAAAAACACTATGGCACTAGCACAAACATGGACACATAGACCAATGAAACATAATAGTGAGACAAAACAAATCCTGGCATACATTATTGTTTAATATTCAACAAGGGAGCCAAGAACACCCAATAGTCTCTTCAACAAACTATGTTGAGAAAACTGGAGACAAATGTGCGGAGAAATGAAATTGGACCCCTATTGATCCATAGGTTATTATAACCATCAACTGGCACTGAGATACCTCCTTGACTTAGAGACATTATGACCACCACCATTTTAGTTAAGACCACTGAAAAAAATCATTGTGGGACCCTCTTTACCTTTTTTGTACCTAATGTAGTAGAATCTTTCTTGAATTCTAATTACTCAACATTTCTCAGTCAGCCTCCTCAACTTCTCATGAACTACATTTGTTAACTGCTCCTCACATAATTTTACATTGAAATAACCTAAATCCTGCTGCTTTTCTCCCTTCCACCACTGATGAAGTCACTCATGATTGTTTAACAATGACAAATCAACCCCTGACTCCTCATGATGCTGTATAGAAAACTTATCTGGGTACTTATGATTTTTCATGGTTCATTGATGATTCTTATTTAAAAGGTGATAATGGCAAATACTCTATTGAGTAAATCTACAACTCCTTTTGACGTTGTTGAGGCAGCATTATTCCCTTCAGCTACTTCAACTAAACAGGCTGAATTATATGCTCCTACGCAGGGTTATACTTTAGCTGAGAACAAAACTGTCAATATTTACACTAATATCAGATATGCTTTAGAGAAGCTCATGATTTCGGAATGTTGTAGAAGAAATGTGGCTTCCTTTTCCTTAAAGCAATACAATTAAATATAGCCTCTATGTTAGAAAATTGTTGGATGCAATAATGTTACCTGACAGTTTATTATTAAGATTCTGGGGCATTCTAAACTTGATCACTGTAAGGTAAGGAAAATCACTTTGCTGACATTTCTGTGAGAAATGCCTTTAAAGAGACCTAGAGCACCCAAACCTGTGTTATGGTAAAAAGTGATATTTACCCATATGATAACTTGCAAGACTGGTTAGAGAAGTCTAAAAATTCACCTCAGAAAAATGAGATTGGACATTCAACAATATTTGATTGGATAAAAAGAGAAAGCTCTGATTTGGACAAAATAACAACCCAGTCTCATTGGCAAATTTAAAACTTTAATCCTTAACACTATAGATTAAACCATTGGGCTACTGACAAATTATGGCATTAATTGGTGGGAAAACATTTACAAAGCTCAAAATGTGATTATCACACTTGTCAAACTTGTCTGAAGTATAACACAGGAAAATATATTCATACTGCTCCCAGATATTTTTAACTGCTTAATGGAGCATTTGAGGTCTGGAAAATGAATTTCATACAATTTCTCCATCTAATGGATATAAATATATTATAGTATGTTATCACACTGTATTGAGGCCTTCCCTTGCAGACAGGCTACGTCCCCTTCTATGTCCAAATTCCTTACAAAAAAAGATCATCCCTGCCTGGAGAACTCCTCTCAAACTTCATAGAGACTGAGGCGTGGACAAGATGGTGGAGTAGGAAGACTGGAGAAAGACTGGAATCCAGCAGGAAAGATCTTCTTCAACTAAAGATATAAAGAAGAAGCCACAAAAAGATGGGTAGGAGGGGTGGAGATGCAGTATAGTCAAGACTAATATCCCTGTAGTGGAGGACAACTCACAAAAGGGAGAATAATTACAATTGCAGAGGTTCTCCCCAAGAAGCAAGCAGTCAGAGCCCCATATCTGGCTCCCTACCCTTGGGGCCTGAACTGGGAAGATGACCCCCCAGAATGTTTGGCTTTGAAGGTAAGCAGGCCTTACATTTGGATGTTGAAAATAGAGACTCCACTCTTAAAGAGTCACACAAAATCTCACATACTCTGGGATCCAGATCATAAGTAGTAATTGGAAGATTCTGGGTCAGATCCAACTGCTGATCTTGGAAAACCTACCAGAGAGGCAGGAGGCAACTCATGTTTACCCTAGGAATATATGCATTGGTAGAAGCAATTTTTGAGAACTTCTTCTACCACAAGAAAACGGGAGGTGGAAAGAGCCATTTTGGAATCTTCTTTCTAGCTTAAAAGCTCTGGGAACTGACCCCACACACCAGCAAAAGTACTGGGATGCCTCAGGCTAAGCACTAACAGAGCAAGGATGTAGATCCACTCAACAGCAGGGAAGCTGTCTTAAGAATACCTGAGCCCCCACTCCCCACCCCTGGATGTGGCCTTGTTCACAAGAGTATTCAGGACCCATCCTATACACCAGTGCATCTGTCCTAGTCCCAGAACCCCTGGGGAACTGCAGCCAGAGAACTACCAGTGGGGCATGGTTAGTTCCAGGGGACTACGGGCCCTCAACTCTGTGCAACCAAGACACAGTTACACCCACGAGTGGGCTTGCACCAGCCCCAGGAACCCCTGGATACTAGCCCAACCCACTAGCAGGTAGGAATGAGCTACAGGTCACTGCAGTCCTCTAGCCTGCCTTGTTAGGACCCGGGCAACATAACAGCAGGTCTGCATGAGCAATAGGACCACATGGGCCCTGACCCTACTCACCAATAGGCCAAAATCAGCTATGGGACACAATGGGCCCCTTAGCAAATAGTCCTGGGATCCACACACCCCACCAGCAGGCTGATACCAGCTTCAGAACACCAGGGCCCTTCAGAACACCAGAGACCTTGGGACATAGCTCTGTGAAACAGTGAACCATCAGTAGCCCCGGGATTCCATGGGCCTGAATTAAACCCCATCAGTAAGCCAATACCTCCTGGGACTACCCAGGCCCCATCCTCACTCACCAGCATGCCATCAGCAAGTCTGAGACACCTTGAACCCCTCAACCAGCTACTATGGGACACTAATCTGAGATATAGACTTACTCACCAGTGGGCCAGCACCATCTTTGGGACACCCTGAAATCCATGGCCATTTATGCCAAGAACCAGCTCCACCCACCAGCAGAACAACATTATGTTTGGGACTGGTCCCATAACCACCCACTTCAAAATCAGGCTCTGTCCACCAGGACAAGCACCAAGACCTGCTGGGGCTCTTCAGTCAGCTGCCTAGAGAACTGGACTGAATAACAAATGATCAGCAACCTCTGCACTGGGCAGAACCTTGCAACCAACAGGACTGGGGTCAGCCATGCCTACTAGACCACCAATAGTAATCAATTCACTATAACATATGGACCCACAGCTCACATAGGGAATAACTCTAGAGCTTATAACTCTTGTGACAAGATAAGAGTGTGATGCTGAACACATAGGATGTCTCCTACAGAAGGCCACTTCTCCAAGGACAAGAAACATAATCAACCTACCAGATACATAGAAATAAAACAGCAAATTAGGCAAAATGAAGCAAAAGAAGAACATGTTCCAAAAAAAAGAGAAAAGTTAAAACTCCAGAAGAAGAATTAAGTGAAGTGGAGGTAGGCAATTTACCCAATATAATGAGTTAAAGCTAATAGTAATAAAGATGTTCAGGGAACTCTGGAGAAGATTCAATGAGTGAGAAGTTAGAAGATTTTAACAAAGAGTTAGAAAATATAAAGAAGAGCTGGAGATGAAGGATACAATAACTGAAATGAAAAATACATGAGAAGAAATCAACAGTACATTAGATGATACAGAGGGACAGACCAGCAAGCTGAAAGAGTGATGGAAATCACTGAACCTGAACAAAAATGAAAAAAGAATAAAAATAAATGAATGCAGTTTAAATGGCCTCTGGTGCAATATCAAATGTACTAATGTTCAGGATACAAGTCACAGAAGGAGAAGAGAAAGAGGCAGAGAACATAATCAAAAACATAATAGTTGAAAATATTCTAACCTGGGAAAGAAAACAAATGTCTAGGTCCAAGAAGCACAGGGAGTCCCCCAAACGATCAACCCACAGAGCATTATATCAAGACACATTACAATGTGGGAAAAATGGAAACAAAATGAAAAAAACCTGGAAGAAAATGGGAAAATGGGAAAAATGGAAAAAAATTAAAGATAAAGAGAAAATATAAAAAGCATCAAGGGAAATGTAACAAGTTACATAAAAGGGAGTTACCATAGCATTATAAACTGACTTTTCAGTGGAAATGCTGCAAGCCAGAAGAGAATGGCATGATATGTTTAAAGTGATAAAAAATAAAAACCTACAAACAAGAATACTCTACACAGCAAGGCTGTAATTCAGAGTTGGTGGAGAGATCAAAATTTTTACAGACAAGCAAAAACTAGTGGAGTTCAGCACCACCAAACCAGCTTTACAAGGAACATTAAAGGGATGTCTCTAAGAGAAACAGGAAAGGCCACAACCAGACATATGAAAATTACTAAAGGAAAAATCTCACTGTTAAAAGAAAATATACAAGAAAGGTAGTAAAACAATTAGTATGAGAATTAAAAGACAAAAGTAGTAAAATTATCTACATATATAACAAGTAGATAAAGGATACACAGAAAAGTTGTAAAATATGATGTTAAAAACAATAAACATGAGGGGAGTGAAAATGGAGGGTTGTTGAAATACATCTGAACTTAAGATATCAGTAACTTAAAAAAGAGATTAGCAACTTAAAAGAATAATAATAATTATATATTATATATAATTATATATAATAATTATTATTACTAAATATAAATTTCATATTAACCAAAAACCAAAAATCTGTAGTAGTTAGACACTGATGAAAGCAATTGAAGATAACACAAAAAGATGGAAAGCTATACTGTGTTCATGGACTTAAAAACCAATATTGTTAAAATGACCATATTAACCAAGGCCATCTATAGAGTTAATGCAATCCCATCAAAATACCAACAGTATTTTTCACAAAACTAGAACGAATAATCCTAAAATTTGTATAGAACACAAAAGACTGAATAGTGAAAATAATCTTGAGAAAGAAGAAGAATTCTGGAGGTATCACACTCCCTGATCTCAAAGTGTACCACAAAGCTATAGTAATCAAAAGAGTATGGTACTGGCACAAATACAGATACATATTTCAATGGAACGTAATAGAGAACCCAGAAATGAACCCACAGTTATATGTGCAATTAATTTACAAAAAAGGAGCAAAGAACATCAATGAATAAAGGGATTGCTTATTCAATAAACAGTGTTGTTAAGCTGGACAGGCACGTGCATAAGAAAGAAACTAGATTACTACCTCATACCATACACAAACATCAACTCAAATTGGATTAAGGACCTGAAACCATAAGACCCCTAGAAAAAAAATAGGCAATATACTTGGATAATAGTCTTGCCAATATCCTTCTGTATATATCTCCTCAGCTAAAGGAAACAGAAGTAAAAATAAATAAATAAATAAATGGGACTATATCCAACTAAAAGGGTTTTGCATTGTGAAGGAAACTATCAACAAAATGAAATGATCATCTACTGAATGGAAGAAGATATTTGCAAACGATATATCCAATAAGGGAATTCATATCCAAAATACACAAATAATTCATACAACTTAACAAAGAAAAACCCAAAAAACCTGATTGAAAAATGTGCAGAGGAGATGAAAAGACATTTTTCAAGGAAGACATACAGATGTTCAAAAGGTTTATTAAGATATACTCAACATCACAACTCATCAGGGAAATTCAAATCAAAACCACAATCAACTATTTCCTCACATGTCAGAATGGCTATTATCAAAAAGATGAAAAATAATGAATGTTGGCAAGGAAGTGGGGAAAAGGGAACCCTTGTGCACTATGGTGGTAATGTAAATTGATATAGCTGCTATGGAAAACAGTATGGAGTTTCCTCGAAAATTAAAAAAAAAAAAAGAACTACCATATGATTCAGCAAACCACTCCTGGTATCCAAAGGAAAAAAAAAAAAAACACTAATTACAAAATATACATACACCCCAATGTTCATTGCAGCATTATTAAAATAGCCAAAATATTAGAAGCAACCTAAGTGCCCACCAATAGCTGAATGGATAAAGAGGGTTTTATATATATAGTGGAATATTACTCAGCCATAAAAATAAATAAAATCTTGCCATTTGCAACAGCATGGATGGACCTAGAGGGCATTATACTAAGTGAAATAGGTCAGGCAGAGAGAGACAAATGCTATAAGATTTCACTTATGCTCGAAACTGAAAATAAAAAAAAATGAACAAACATAAAACAAACAAGAGTTATAGATACAGAAAAGAACAGGTGTTTACCACAGAGGATGAGGGTAGGGGGAAAAAAGGAATAGATGAAAGAGAGTAAGAACTACCATCTTCTGGAGTTCTCACTGTGGCATTGTTGGTTAAGAATCCAACTGCCATGACCCAAGCCACTGCAGAGGTATGGGTTTTATTTCTTGCCTGGAGCAGAGTGTTAAAGGATCCGATGGTATCCTACAGAGGTTTAAAGCTGTGGAATAGGTTGCAGCTGTGTCCCAAATTCAATCCCTGGACCAGAAACTTTCATATGCTGTGGGTGTGGTCATTAAAGAAAAAGCACTACCAAATTTCAGTTGGAAATAAATGAACCATGGTTATGAAACTTAGAATGTATGGAAGATAGTCAATAACTAGGCAATATCTTAGCATGGTGACATATAGTAACTGGACTTATCATCACCATGATGAATTTGAAATGTGTAAAAATATCAAATCACTATTTTGTGTAACAGGAACCAATACAGTATATAGGTCAATTACATTTCAAAAGCAAGCAGACATACTCATACAAAAAGAGATCAGAATTGTTGTTACTAGAGGCAGGAGTGGGGAAGGGAATTTCATGAAATCAGTCAAAAGGTACAATCTTGAAGTTATAAGCACATATTAGCATGTACAACATGATACATATAATCAACACTGCTGTATGTTATATGTGAAAGATGTTAAGGGAGTAAATCCTGAGAGTTCTCATAACAAGAAAAAAAGATTTTTATTTCTTTGAAATTATGCCTATATGAGATGATAGAGGTTCACTAAATTTATTGTGATAAATATTTCACGATGTATGTGCTCAAATTATTATGCTGTATACTGTAAATTTATATAGTGCTTTATGCTAATTATATCACAATAAAACTGGTAAAAAAAAAAGTAACCCCCTAAAAAACATGCCAATGGTCAAAAAACCCATTTTATTGACCATGTATTTCAATTCTGTGTTCTTTGACCAGTTTTACAACATTTTTACTCTGCTAACCACCCTCAAACCTCTGGTTTAGTCAAACACACCAATGGCATTAAGACTCAATTGACAAAATTTGCAGAGGCCCCCAAGATAAGTTGGCTAAAGAATTGCCATTAGTCCTTCTAAATCTCAGATCCATTCCTTTTGGAACTCATAAGCATTCACCCTTTGAGATAGTCACAGGATGCCCAACAAGGCTTTTGGGCACAACTGATAAAAGGAGTTGCCACAGAGGATGAGGGTAAGGGGAGGAAAAGAATAGATGAGAGATTAATATTTTGATGGCTTAATTGTTTCTATTAAAAATAACCGTGTTGGATTCCCACAAGGCACAATGGGATCAGCAGTGTCTTGGGATCACTAGGTCACAGTTTCAATCCCCAGCACAGTGGGGTTAAGGACACCTTGTTGCCACAGCTGTGGCCTAGGTTGTGACTATGGCTCAGATCTGATCCCTGGCTTGGGAACTCCATATGCCACAAGGTGGCCAAAAATGAAAAAAAAAAAAAAATACACGTTTTGAGAGATCAGATCAAGATGGTGGAGGAGTAGGATGTGGAGCTCACCTTCTTCCTCTAATATATCAAAAAAATCTATACATAGAACAATTTTCACAGAACATCTACTGAACGCTGGCAGAAGACCTCAGCCTTCGAAAAAGGGCAAGAAAATCTCCACATAACTGGGAAGGACAATAGGAAAAAAAAAAGAAGAGAGAAAAATAAATCAGGACTGGACCAGCACTAGTGGGAGGGAGCTGTGAAAGAGGAAAGATTTTTGCACACAAGGAGGCCCTGTGACTGGCAGGGAGATCAGTCAGGGCATAAGGGGAGCTTCAAAGCCTTGACAAAAAGCACAGCAGCTGGCCTAAGGAGGGCAAAACAGAGAGAGAGCTGCACAGATGGCGTGCCATCCACAGTCACACCTGAGACACTTATCATTGGGGATAGGTAGGGTCTGGGTGCTGAGACGCAGAACTCAGAGGTAATACCAGGGGAGACAGTAGGAAACAACATGAGGGGGCTAAGGTGTGGTGTGCCACATCCTAGGGAGTGCAGATGGAGGCCTAGGCCCACCAGAGAAGCAAGGTGCCATTGTTGGGGAGTGTGGGGTGGGGGAGGGGAGCTGCCATAGGAACTCCTTTCTCCATGCACAGGCTCTCAGGCAGCAGGATATCACTTGCCTGGGCAATGGAGGTGGGCAAGCCGCCACTGCAATCTCAGACTATAGAGGTGAGCACAGCCTGCTCTCCCTGAGGGTACCATAACCTGGCATTGACTGCCTGCCGCCCTACCTCCCTGGGAGCACATGCAGGCTGTGCACCTGCATATCCCCTATCAAGGCAGTAAGGGCCTGCACAAGCTGAGGACAGACAGCAAGCACTCAGAATATAGTAAAACCATACAAACTACCCAGAGATTCTCCTGCATACAAATGGAAGGAGGAAATCAAAAAGGAAATTAAAAAATACCTTCAGGCAAATGACAATGCAAACACAATCATACAAAATCTATGGTGTTGGGATTTCTTGTCGTGGCTCATCAGAAATGATTCTGACTAGTATCCCTGAGAATGCAGGTTTGATCCCTGGCCTCGCTTGGTGGGTGTGGGCATTGCTGTGAGTTGTGGTAGCAGATGCAGCTCATATCCCACATTGCTGTGGATGTGGTGCAGGCCAGTGGCTACAGCTCCAATTCGACCCCTAGCCTGAGAACTTCCATTTGCTCTGGGTGCAGCCCTAAAAAGCAAAAAAAAAAAAAAAAAAAAAAAAAAAAATTCAATGAGGTGCCTCAAAGGCAGTTTTTTAGAGGAAAGTTCATAGCAATACAGGTCTTCTTTAAAAAACCAGAAAAACAACCTAACCTACCACTTAAAGAATTAGAAAAATAACAAACAAATGCTAAAGTCAGCAGAAGGAAAGAAATTATAATGATCAGAGAGGAAATCAATAAGATAGAGATTTAAAAATAATAGAAAAAATCTGTAAAACCAAGAACTGTTTCTTTGAAAGGATAAACAAAATTGACAAATTTCTGGACAAGCTCACCAAACAGAAAGGAGAGAATCCAAATAACAAAATAAGAAATGTAAAAGGAGAAATCTCACTGATACGTAGAAATACAGAAAACCATAAGAGACTATCGTTTTCCTTCTCTCTGAAGATCTTTTTTTGTTTGTTTGTTTTTTTTAACATTTTTTGCAAGGCAGATCTACTGGCCACAAATTTCCTCCAATTTTTGTTTGTCTCCAAAGTCTGTATTTCACCTTCATTTTGAAGAATAATTTTGTAGGGTACAGGGTTATAGGTTGGTGGGTTTTTTTCTCTCACCATTTGAAATATTCCACTCTACTCTCTTCTTGCTTGCAGGTTTTTGAGGAGATGTGAGTTGTAATTCTTATCATTGCTCTTTCATAGATAAAGTGTAAGGGGGTTTTTTTGGCTTATTTAAATATTTTTTCTTTATTCATGATTTTCATGTAATTTTAAAATGATATGCTTAGGTGTTTTCTTTTCCTTTCTTGGCCTTTATCTTGCTTGTTGTTCTTTGAGCTTCCTGTGATTTGGTGTCTGAAATAAAGTTGGGAAACATTCTCAATTGTTATTGCTTCAAATATTGCTTCTGCTTCTTTCACTTTTTCTTCTTCTGGTATGCCCATTAGACATATATTATCCTTTTTCTGTAGTTATTCTGCAGTCCTTGGATATTATTGTTATTTTTTCAGTCTTTTCTTCTCTTTGCTTTTCAGTTTTGGAAGTTTATTTTTACATATCCTCCAGGTAAGAGATTTTTTTTTCCTCAGCCATATCTATTCTACTAATGAGTCCAACTAAGGCATTCTTCTATAGTGCTTTTTGATCTGGAGGATTCCTTTTTGATTAATTCTTAAAATTTCCATCTCTTTGATTAGTTCACTTATATGTTATTTACTTGTATGTGATCTATTTTTCTCCATTAGAGCTCTTAGTATATTAATCATAGTTATTGGAAATTTACAGTTGAATAGTTCCAACATTTCCCTCAGGTAGGCTAGACACTGATAAAACCCTAGTATGTTAGGTTCTAGTAAAATAGTTTCCCCTGAGGACAGGCTTGTTAAGAACAGAATGTTCTGTTTTTTTTTCAAAATTGTTAGTTTTCCTCTCCCACTGCCAGTAGCAGGAAGGGATTTTCCTCTGATATTCACTGTGAGGACCTGGTAGAGTCCTTGGAGATAAAATTCACAAATGTGTAGATCTCCCCACTATGACTGGGCTTCTCTGGAGTTTTTAACTCTTCAGACTTATACACACTAAGCCTCCAGCAAATTATCAATTACTGTTCAGCTTTTCCTACTCTGGTAATGGTTCCAATAGAAGTTTCTGAGTAGGTTTCTGCTCTGGAGAGTTATCATTCTGCATATCTATCCATATGTCTCTCCAGTTTTAATAGAAGCAATTTGCCCTGTGACTTCATGTCTCTGATGAATCTAAGAAGACTTGTTGGTTTTTAAGTTTTCTTAGGCTTTTACCTATTGCTAGTATGTTGTGGTAACTCCTAAACTCCTTACATGCTGGGCAGGAAAACAGAAGTCCCACCATGATGATTCTCATTCATCAAATACTTAAGTCTAGTTAACTGCAAGATCATTTCCTAGTAGTTCAAGAAAAGGAGTGGGAATGGAGAGGAAAGTGCTGCCAGCAAGTTATAGGAATAAGCTCATGGGACTCTGGGAAGTAACAGTGAGCTATGGGAACAGAAGATAAGGGAGTGTTGAAAAGAAGAAGGGCAGGGAAATTATGAGAGGTACTTTGGGAATTGGGGACCCATGGGTATGGTTGAAGAAAAGCTGATTAGAATTAATTTAGGAAATAAAAGGAAACATTTTATTTTATCTTAGGTGGTCTATATTACTTTTTATTGCTGAAATTTATAATTGAAAAAATATAGGATGGTATATGGACAGATGGAATGCTGATATGTTTGTATGTGGGTGTACAAGTATGTATGAGTGTATGAAGCTGAGGTGTTAGAATCAGAAGCATCTAACAGGCAGTGGGGCCTGAAATAAAGGAATGTTTATATCCTCTAATGTCTAATACAATCCCTGGCACTGAATAGCTGATTAATAAATATTTGTCGAATGAATGTATGAATAACTCTGCAGAGTTTAATGAACACTTTCATCAAAGAACTTAAAAAGTTCAAAAATTAACTTGACAAAAATAAAAAGTAACCATCATCTTCTCTATCTATCTATGACCCTTTAGTGAAAATGTAAAAATAAGCCGTCAGGAGTTCTCATCGTGGCTCAGTGGTTAGGAATCTGACTAGGAACCATGAGGCTGTGGGTTCGATCCCTGGCCTTGTTCAGTGGGTTAAGGATCTGGTGTTGCCATAAGCTGTGGTGTAGGTCACAAATGTGGCTCGGATCTGGCGTTGCTGTGGCTCTGGTGTAGGCCGGTGGCTGCAGCTCCGATTAGACCCCTAGCCTGGGAACCTCCACGTGCTGTGAGTATGGTCCTAGAAAAGACAAAAAGACAAAAAAAAAAAAACAGTCAATAATACCTGAGTGAAACCAGAATCTTTATCTCCAGAATGTATAGGAATACATTGTACCAACAGTTTTATTTATTATTCTCTGGGATCAACTCTTAATTTGGTTTAGTTCCACAATCTTTTTCAAATCCCTTTTTTCCACTACTTCTTTTCCTCTTCTTTCTCCTCTCTCTCTCTCTGGGCATCTCCCCACTTCTCCCCCTTTTCTTCTTCATTCCTTCTCCTTCCTTTTTTTTTTAATCTGTTCCTCACAGAACTTTGGGGAGATAGTGATAATGGTAAAGAAGTGTAAAGGCTGGAGGAGAAGGAAATGGAGACTAGCAACAGAAAGTGAATTTATATAAAAGACTGGTTTAAGGGAACAAATTGTCTGGTGAAGTCTGGTGGAGGGGGATGGAGAATATTTTGAAAGCATCAGTTACATAACAAGCACATATTATTTACTCTGAATGCTTTTGAGGGGTGAGATGACTGAAGATTTATTCTACTCACTCCAAACTCCTTTGAAGCTATCATTCTAGGAAAATCACTTAAGAGGCTATTGCAGTTTTCCAGGCCAGATATTATAACAGGTGGAATAAAAATAGCAGAAATAAGAATAAGGAAGTGCACAGAGATTGTAGAAATGGACTAATGAGAACTGAAGAATGTTCAGCACATAACTCTGTCCAAACCCCTGCACCAAGAGACTTGCTAGGCCCCTAGGATGACCCCAGTTCCCCATTGATCCCACACCTGACCCCTGTTAAAAAGCCTACCTGAGAAATTTCAACATCGCAAGGAGAATTTACTGTTTGTTCTGGCCTCATGATAGGCCCTTGATCTACTTTTCTCAGAGCATTTACACAAAAAAAGCTTACAGTCGTGAATATGTATCTCCTACAACTCAAAAATGTCTTCCTGAAAGCCATTCCTTTGAAACATTCACCAAGAAGAATAGGTGAGGGAGATTAAGCAGTACAAACTTCCAGTTGCAAATAATTGTGTCATGGGTATTACATGTACAGTGTGTGGAAGATAGTAAGTAACTATGTAATAATATCATATGTATATGATATATATGTGATGTATCATAATTGGACTTACCATGAGATCATTTTGAAATGCATAGAAATAGTTTTATAATAGGAACTAACGTAGTGTTGGAGGTCAATTATAATTAAAAACAACAAATTCATTCAAAAGGTCAATTATAATTAAAAACAACCAAATTCATTAAAAAGATCAAATTACCAGAGGCAGGGGGTGAAGGCAGTCAAAAGATACAAACTTTCAGTTAAAAGTACTAGGGATGTAATGTACAACATAAGAAATATAATCAAATAATTATGATTAAAATTATAATTACCACTGCTGTATGTTTACATGTAAATTAAGAGAGTTAATTTTAAGAATTCTCATGACAAAAAAATTGTCTTCTATTTCCTTAATTTGGTACCTATATGAGATGATAGAAAGATGTTCACAAAACTTGTGATAATTATTTCATGATTTATGTAAGTCAAATCATTAGGCTGTACACCTTAAACTTACCCAGGGCTGTGTGTCAATTACATCTGAATAAAACTGGAAGAAAAAAATAGTAAAATGACTTCCTGGTTCGAGACTCAGGGTCTTTCACCACACAGGGAACCTAAAACAAGAGCTGGTTTGACAGGAGGTAGTAGAGAGGAGGGAGGAGATTTAGCAAGTGATAGGGTCAGAATAGAATGAATTTTTCTTGAAGCATGTCCTTTGTGGTAAGAAAGGATCATATAACATGGCAAATAGGAAAGTCTGAGGTCAAGAGCACACCTTGTTTCTGCTCAGTTTCCCTCCCTTCCTTCTTTTCTTCCCTGTCTTTTCTTCTTTACTTCCATCTGTCCTTCCTTCTCGCCCTCCTCCCTCCAGTCCTTCTTTCTTTACAAGGAAAATATACCATATATATATATGTGTACACATACATATACACACACTGTATATAGTGTATATATACACAATATACTGTATATATACTATATATAAAATATTACATATATAGTTCAAAAGGGATTACGATGAAAAGCAATAGTCGGCTCACTTCCTAGATCCCCTGCTTCTCTCCAGAAGCAACCCCTTTGAACTACTCTGGCTGTTTTTTTCTTATAGTCTCTACATCTAAATAGGGTATTAATTTGCCTACCAGTGGTCCTTCAGTCATCACCTCTAGGCTTTGTCTATTGACTTCTTACCATGCTGTGTAATTTGTTTTCCTTTAAGTTTTAAACAAGTGGAAAGTGTAAGTCCTAAAATTCCTGATGAATCCCTGGTCCCAGCAATAATTTTTATTGTGCACTATGTGGAAGACACAGTTATAATCACTTCGGATGTATTAACTCATTTAATTACAAGTTCAGCTACAGGAAGAGGACTAATAATAAAAACAGGAAAACAAAGACAAAAAACAGGGAGAAAAGGCAATGTTGTGCCTTCCCCACTGAAAATCGTTAAGGGTGAAATAGTTGGGGGGGGGAAAGCTAGATTTGAAGCACTGAAATTGCAACCAGCTCCTTTAATTCTCCGCGTGGGAGGGCAGCGGGGCCAAGTGGACCACAACTACAGCCCCTTCAGGTTGGCAGCGCCCTGCGGTGCCACTGGCTTAGCAAGAGCCAGGGCCACGTGAGACAGGAGGCACTCTGTCTTTCTCCCCGCAGTCTCTATGGTACTCTTCCCAGTCTACCCGCCCCTAGGGAAGCGGCAAGTCACGTGACAGGCTCCGGGTTTACGGCAGGTGCCCACGTGATCCTGGCCTGCAGTGGGGTGGCTGTGGTGAGGTACCTGCACTCCTGAAGGGCGGGCGGTTAGGTCGTATCCGCCGCAGTCGCCGGCGGACTCTGCCGAGCGGCCAGGCTCAGGAACCACAAGCTGGCTGAAACATTCATCGCTTAGTGCTTTCAGCACGGGTCTGCTCTTTCTGCCACCTCCGCCTTTCTCGTCCCCACCTCTTTGCGGGTGAAGTCCCCTTTGGGTTTCGAGACCTTGAGGCCTGAGGCCCAAACTGGAGACGAACCCCCTTCCCCCGTCCCTCCTTCCCTCTCATCCTCCATCTCTTCCTTTGCACCACTGAATCACAGCCTTTGAGCCGGCCAGCTCTGAGGTGGCTTGAGGCCAAGTTCGGGGCGCTAAAGGTAACGGTGGGGATAGCAGCCCCCCAGTGGACAAGGCGGAGGCAAGAGTATAGGAGGCCTAAGGGCCGCCGGCGACGCTAATAGGCGGCCGAGGGGGTGAACAAGGGGAAAAAAGGAGAGTACTGCGGATTTAGAAGGGACTGGAAAGGACTTGTTGCACGATGGAAGAATCTGACTCTGAGAAAAAGATGGAGAAAGAGAATGTGGGGTCGAGAATGGATCCTCCCATAGGGGAACCGGAAGGATCGCTTGGGTGGGTGAAGGGTATTATGTCAAACCTGGAGGGGGGAGGGAGCGTTCTAACTAAAGAAAAGACAGTGAATTAGAATGTTTCACCCATGATAAATTGTTTTGACGCTTCGATTTACCAATAAGGTTGCTTTTGGTGGTTGGATAAACTGGCAAGAGGACTGATTGCTAACTGGTCAGAAACAACACTTGGGACATGCCTGAATATCACTCTGGGGAGGGGAAGTTCAGAATTGCTTTGAATTATCAATAAAGAAGATTTGACATCATCATGTTGAGGATTAGACTAGGAATAGGGTTGGCATTTCATGGGCAGAGATCAGTTCCTTGGGAGTGCTTTTTGTGCCAATTTGTACAAATTTGAGATTTGTATTTTATATGCTTTGTGCCCTTGATGAGTGAAATATTGCTTGGAAGAACAGATGAAAGACTAAAGATTTTTTTTAAAATATACTGACTTTTTAAAAAGGTATTCAAATATGACAATATTGTTTGATTTATTACAGCATTTGTAATTATTCTTTGATAAATTTCTTAAGATGATGAAAAAATTAATCTTGAATTTTAGTGACATTTATATTTCTAAATCCATATTCCTAGTAGCTATCTCCTGAGCATGTAATTAGGGGAGACAAAGCATAAACCCAGTTTTATAATTTAGGAAAATCAGGGCCTCTACCTAACTGAGGTTCCCCACATAGCTATACTCAGCTGTTGTGCTATAAATGTCTCCTTTGCACCTCCACATTTTTTAGTATCTCTTTAATTCCTATTTCTAAGGCAACTGGATTATGGACTCTGTCTTTTGGTTTATATCTACAGATGGGTGCTACCAAACACAGCCATGAAGAAAAAGGTAAGATGCGTTAGGTACATCAGAAACATAAAGGTAAAGGTAAGAAATTACTGTTTAGCAAATATATTTGTGATGCATATTTGCCATCTTTCCTGACTATTGGAGGAACCTTCTACATGTTCTCCCTGAGTCTTGTTCCTTTCTTTGCTATCAGGTTTAATTTTTCTAATATATAAATCTGGGTCATTTACATCCTTAACTTTTTATAACTTCCTGAAGCCCATAGAATACAATCCAAGTGGCTTCATCTCATGGAATGCACTTTAAAAATCTATTCCTGGCTGAACCATCTGCCACACCTATGCATCTTATCATAGCCATGCAGAATCTGTTTTTCTCCAAGTTTACAAATTAATTTACATTTTGTGCAAGCCATATACACACACTACACAGACTTCTGCCTGCACATTTATGATAACCCCTACTCACATGTTACCACAATAAGGTTTTATATGAATTCCTCAAATGGAATTGAACACTCCGTCTCATGCACTCTTATGGTACTGTGCTCCACCTTGGAGTTTAGGAAGAATCGATAGGAGCACAGCTCTAGAGCAAATTCCTGAACATTTTGGGCTTTCAGTTTCTTCCTTTGTAAAATGGTAATGTTACCTACCTCATAGGATTGTTATGAAGTTTAAATGAGCAAATGTAGGTAGAGCACTTAGATTAGTACTTAATACAGTCAGCCTTGATAAGTTTTTCATAAGCTATTAAAGTAATATTTTTTAAATTAAAAAATAAAATCCCATTAAAAAGAATAAAATATTGCCACTTGCAGCAATATAGATAGCCCTGGAGAATATTATGCTTTGTGAAATAAGAGAAAGAAAAATACTATATGATGTCACTTACATGTGGAATCTAAAAAATAATACAACTGACTCTATATAGAAACTAGAAACAGACTCAGACATAAAAAAAACAAACATGGTTATGAAAGGGGAGAGGAAGAAGTCAGGGACTAATTAGGTGTATGAGATTAACAGAAACTACTATACACAAACTAGATAAGCAACAAAGATTTACTATGTGGCACAGTATATCTTGTAATAACCTCTAATGGAATATAATTTGTGAAGTAAAAATAACCTATAATAGAATATAATCTGCAAGAAAAAGTAGCACTATGCTGTATACCCGAAGCTAGCACAATATTGTAAATCAGCTATACTTCAATTAACAGACAAAATGTACTATATTTAGCCTTAACTTTGTCTAATACTTCAGTTATATAATTTCAGTTTGCTAAGGAAATGTTCTTGATGAGCCTGTCTAAAGTTTCTATCAATAGGGACAGCTAAAAATACCAGAAATTTGTGTGTGATTAGAAATAAAAATATTTTTTTCTTAAAACTTTAGACTAGCTCCTCAGGAATATTTCTTTAGTGAGATAGAATTTAAATAGCTAAATAGTTAGATTAAATTGAGCTTGAGGGCAGAACATTTTTATTAATACTCCCTATATTTGTAATTAGGACTTTTTATAAAATATCTTAGAATAGAAGATAGAACATACACCCCCTTATTTGAAAAGCAAGGTAATTGGAACTATATTTCATAAAATTTAAGTTAGAAAAGGCTCTTAAAAGTTACCTCACCCAATTCCCTCCTAGTACAAGAATCTACAGGATCTTTGATAGGTGTTTTTCTGTCTTGTTAAATGCTGTCATTGACAAGAATGAATACCTTCACCCTTTCCATTGGACAATTCTCAATGTTAAAAAATTGCTTTGTTTTGATAGTTTGCTCATTCATGTTAGGCACTGAAGACTCAAAGGGGATTCTCCCTGCCATTCAAGAGCTCAGAGTCTTGTGACAGACCAAAAACAAAAAAAAATTGGATAAGTATAAAGAATTGTGGTTTTTGCAGTGTCTTAAGAGTGCCATAGGAGGACATAAGTGAAACACACCAAAGCCAGCCTAGGGCATTGTGATCAGAGAAGGGTCTTGAGATGATTACTCAACCAAGTCTTGAAGAATAAGTGGAGCTTAGCTGAAGGAAGAAAAGGGAGTGGAAAGTTACTGGCAGAGAATGCAGCATGAAAGAAAGACTTTGGGCTCCTTGGATACCTTGAGCAATCAAAGGGGCTATAAGCAGTTCAGTACACTATGACTAGATTCTACAAGTTCCAGGCTAGGAGGCTCAGAAGATAAGGGGAGAGGAATAGATAAGCCAGATCAAGGAGGGTCTTGAACATAATTGAAATACTTGATCCTGTAGGCGGTAGGACACTTTTGAAAAGAAAAAAAAAAAAAAAAGAGTAATTAATGGACCAAAATTATGAAGGTAAGTAGAAGAGATGAGATCAAGGGCAGAGGTGGTGAGTTTGACCCTGAGCAGGAGGAAGAGCTATCAACTAATCTGAAATATCCTGCCAGGTAGTTCAGCACACAAAACATTAGATTATGAGAATTTCCTCTCAACTTGGTATTTCTCTAACATAGTTCTGAATGTATGATAGTATATATTAATAGCATAATAAATTCATTGTGATTCTATCACCAAGAAAAATGTGTGACTTATGACAGGTAAGTGTCTGGCCTTTGGAATTCTTGGTACCTCTGCATTCACCATTGCTGGGGTAACTAGTTAGTTATGATATCCACACCAGGTTGTTAGTACTGCCACTTTAGTACAGGAAAGAAATAGATTCCTTTAGACTTATTTGCTTGTGATTGCTGACTCCTTTCCTTTCTTTTTTCCCCATTTTGTCCTTAGGTACTGTTGATGGGTAAAAGTGGGTCTGGTAAGACCAGCATGAGGTCTATTATCTTTGCAAATTATATTGCAAGAGACACACGTCGCCTTGGTGCAACAAGTAAGATGTTTTGTCTTATTGTAAAGTCAGGTGATCTTAACTGTTAATAATCTGCATAACACACTTGGTTGCAGTAACTTGGGGATGCAGAGATTGACAGATTTGTTTTTGAGCATGTTTCCCTTTTTTCATTCCTTCTCAGAGGGTTGTGACCTAATTCTGTTACTACCACTTGCTCTCTTGGGGAGGTTCTTTCCTTTCTAGGTTGCTTACCAAGTGGGATACCCTTGCTCAACTTCTCTTTTATCCTGCTCTTTCTCAAACAAGCATAGAGGCCCTTTTGTTTGTTCATTTTGCAAGGGGGGGGATTTTTTTTAACTCTTATTATTTAAAGGAAAATTAATTGCTAGGTATTAACAAGCATAGCAATAAAACCTAAGTTTTTTTAAAAAGCAGTAGTTAATCGTAGTCTTCATTAAAGGGTAAATTGCTTGGGTTGGGGGGCTGTCTGAGGGAGTTACCCAGACCTGTACTCTGTTGCTTCTCTTTCTGGATACACAATAGAAGTTCTAATTGGAGTTCTAGCTTTGACTTGAAAAATGTTTCATCACCCTTTATGGTTTGAATATTAAATCTGGCTTCTTAGTATCAGCTGCCTGGGCTGCCATGGCTGCCAGTTCAGTGGGTCTCTACTCCTGGGAGACCCTTTCTGACTTTAGGCTATAATGCCATTTCATTTTGTAGCATTCAAGCATTTCTGGATTCTTCCTTGGTCCTTAGCCTCTAGGTGATGAAACCATTGCCCTACCTGGCTTTCAAATTTTCCTGATCTGGGTTGCTCGCATCTTGAACACTTAGAGACAAGACACCCACTACTTCATAAGGTATCTCACTTTGGTTGTAAGAAAGACAGACACTTTAAAACACCTGATGTTCCAGATCCTAGGATACAAAAGAGAAGGAAACTTTATTTCTATTCTTAAAGTGCTTGGAGTGTAGTATAAACTCATAATTGGGAAAGCTTTAAGGTTAATTTTTAGTTAAAACCCTGAGTCTATTACCCTTTATTTCTGTTAGTTGGTACCCTTTCTGTTCTCTTGAGCCCCTACAAATATTATAGTATAATTAGTGTTTTAATCCTAGCCATCCCTTGCCTCCTAAATCTTATCTTCCTTAAGTTAAATATCTCCACTTTCTCCATCTATTCCTTATTTGACACCATTTCAAAGCACTTTTAAGGACTTGTTTGAATGTGTCTGTAAGTGCTGAAACTTGAATGATGATGTGCTCTAATCAGGGCAGAGTAGGACTGTTATATCTCTTGTTCTGGACATCACACTGCTTTAGTACAGTCTAGCCCCTATTCTCCTTTTGTGGAGTGGCCTTCATTATATTTAGTCATACTAAAAAAATTCCTTTTCACATATATTTTTATTAAAACATATGCCCTCCTTCTGATCCTTATGCAGTTAATATTTTGAATCTAAGAATAAATGCTTATCTCTATTAAATTCTTTGGTTTTATTTGTTTTGCCCATGATATATTGTGAAATCCAGCTCAAGTTACTATCTCACTGGGCCTTAGTTTCCTTATCCATAGAAAAGGGATTGGATCCTATTTTAATTTTAGCTATTCTCTCATCTGATATGTTAGCTGACCTTTTTAGCTTTGTGCAATTTATACATTTGATAAGTATCTCATCTAGTTTTAAACTAAGTCATTTATCAAAAATTTTGGTCAGGGAACAGGGTCCTATGGCTTTTTATGCCTCAAGAGACTTTCTTCTAGATAGTACCTGTCCAAACTTCTCTGTGTTTTGATTTGTTGGTTTTTCTGTTCTTCCAAGTTTAATATCTGGACCTAATAGTCCTATAGTTTCAGCAGCTTAAAGGGAGTTAATGTTTCTTGTATGCTATTTTATTTACTTTAGTTTTCATATTAACTTCATTTTGATAGATGAAGAAAGTACAATCTAGAAATTAAGCTCACTCAGCTAGTAAGTGTTAGAGTTAGAATGTTAATCTATGTTCCTGCTTTATTCATTATGGTACAGCTGCAGCTCCTGGCAGACTTCTTTCTCTCGATGTTCTAAATTCCACACATTTTATTGCAGTACATTTTTATAGTCCAATTAATACTTCTGTTTTTAGCTAAGCAGTGGAATTGATTGACTACTTTAAGTCTGGTGAATAGTCTTGCAGCCCAAATTTCAGATCTAGTCCAGCTCTTTAAAATAGTTTGAAATAATCTAGCAGCTTCATTTAAAAGTTATGAATAGAATATTGCAACATATATGAACCCTATACATTAAAGCCGGCCATTTATTTAACAGGTGTTTCTCTGGAGCTTCCTATGAATGGACAGGGCACTTGACCTTAATAATATTTCAAGTGGGACCTTTATTGATAATGCTTTGTTAGTAATTACTATATTTCTTAAAGGTAGTAAAAGTATACTTTAAAATATTATGTTGACCTTAATGCTTTAATGTATCATTAGCTAGTTTGTCATTGCTGAAGAAAGGTCTGGGTTCTACTGTTAAAGTTAGAGATTAATTAAAAATATCTATAGTGTATTAATTTTTACTTACTAATCCTTTTTATACAGTTACTGATTTTCTTTAAAAGTAGGAAAAGAGTATTTAATCTAAAATATTATGTCGCTTTAATGTTTTAGTATTTTTCTAGTTTGTCATTGCTGAAAAAAAGTCCAGTTTCATTTTGTTAAACTTAAAGTGTACTGTGTTTTGAAATTTGAAGTAAGGATACAGAATGATGGTATAATTAATTTATTAGGGGGCTGTTAAAACACGTTTGATGGAATAGTAAACTTGTCAATAAAATTGATTATGAAATATTTTAGTCTTAAACACTGTTGACAGCTCCAAGATTCCAGAAATCTACCTTCTCAAAATTCTCTGTTCCCTTGGCTTTTATTTAATGCTTTATTACCCTGGTTTTATTCCTTTATCTTTAACCCTCCTTCCCTTCTTAAAAAAGAGTTATTTTCTTCTTTCTGCCCCGTAAGTGTATGTGATTTCCCAAAGCTCTGTTCTTGATTCTTTTCAGTTGCTATTACAACAGCAGGACAGGAAGACTAGGAGAGCCAGAGGGCCCTACAGGAGACATGAGACTAAAGAGGGAAGCAGAAATTGGGGTTAGCTTATAAAGTGCCTGATATGCCAAGTCAAGTAGTTTAAAGCGAGGGTAGAAGGCAGCCCCTAGAGAATTTCAAACAGAAAAGTAATATGACCAGATTTCATTATTTTTAATTTTCAATTTTAATTACAAAAGTAATACTTGTGAAAAATTCAAACATTACGGAAGTGTAGAAAGTCTACTCCTTCCCTCATTTTCAGGCCTATTTCCTAGGGACAACTAGCATTAGTAATTTGAAGTTATCCTTCTGGTCTTTTTTTCCCTGGGTGTATACAGTCATACATACACAGAGACGTATCTTTTTTTCTTTTTAAATAAGAATGGAATAATATATGCATTGTAGAGAGATCATTATATTTGTAATATGGAGGGTAGGTTGGAAGGAGGCAAGGGTAGAAACAGGTTGACAAATTAGGAAACTGTTTTTAGTAGACCAGGTAAGAGATCATGGGGCCTTAACTTAGGTTAGGGTGGTGGTAGTGGATATGGTGAAAAGCAAATGGATGTGGGATATATTTAAGAGGTAGAGTCAGTAGGACTTGCTGGTAGGTTTGGGGAGAATGATGGGGAAAAGAGTACACTCAAGGTTTTAGTTTTGGCAACTGGTTAAATTCTCTGAGTTAGGGAAGATGGAAAGAGGAAGATTTTGTGGAAAGAATGGGGAGATGATGACTTATATTTAGATAAATTTAGTTTGGGATACTTGTGGTTTATGCAAGTGAAGATATCCAATATATGATTCAGAAAGTGAAGACAGATGCATATTTATGGATTATCAGTATCCAAGTGGTAAAATAAAATAATATGAATTGATTAGCTTGCCTGGGGGAAGAATACGTATAAGAGTTGGTGGCCAAAGATGGAATCCTGAAGAGACTCCAGCATTTAAGGGACAGAAAGAAGAATAGGAGCCTGTAAAGAAGGATCTGCCAGAGAGGTTATAGGTATGCTAGCAGAGGCCAAGAGAAAAGAATATTTTGAGAAGAGAGTAGTCAACAGTGTCATGCTGCAGAAAGTAAGAGAAGGACTAAAAAGTCCATTGGATTTGGTAATGGGGCCATTGGTCACTTGATGAGAACAATTTCTATGATATGGGAGTAGAAACCAGATTTCTATCCCATGTGCTCCATATCTAAACAGTCACTGAATCCTGTCACTTCGTTATTGTCTTTCCCTTTCTCAGTAGTACTTCTTTCCATTTTTTTTTAGTACTAGACCGTTTACATAGTCTTCAAATTAATAGCAGTTTGAGCACCTACTCTCTCGTAGACTCTGTTGGAAATACAAAGACATGTAAGATATGATTCCTTTTCCAAGGAGGGGAAACTAAAGGGGAGAAGGGAAGTAGTTTGAGCACCTACTACGTGCCAGGCACTTTATGTATGATAACTCCTTTAATCCTCACAATAATCCTGTGAGGTCAATAGTATACCTCCCATCTCTTTTTAATAGAAAAGGAATAATACACAGAGGTTAAGTGGCTTATCCAAGGTCACACAGAGAGGTAGAGCCAATGTTTGAATTAAGAACTGTCTGACTCTAATGTCCATTTTTTAAAAATAATGCTTTGTTGCTTATGATCTACTTTTTAAGAAGATAAAATTGCACAAAAGTTAGATAGCAATCAATTTAAACATCTTCAAGACAGTCATAGAAGAAACACCACTGTGTGATTAACTATCACATACATTATAAAGATGATAATTACCAGACTTTGAGAAATTTTCAGGATAAGAATTTTCATTATTCTTCCTTGTGATTTTTAGTGCCTGGCAGAGAGTAGATGCTTAATAAATGTTTAAATGAATTCAGAGGGAGTGATGATGGTTAAGTGGGGGTGGTCAGGTAGAGCTTTTAGAGAAGTTGGGAGCTGGGTCTTAGGAGATGAATCTAACTTTGGAAGAAAAGTGGGGAGGACTTTATAGGGCAGATGAACAGAGTAGGCAAAGTATAGGGTGGGAAGGGAAGAGTAAGGCAGAGGTCGCAAACAGGCAGCCTGTATGCTGGATATGGCCTGTAGATGTGTTTCGTTTGGCCTGTGCAGTGTTTTAGAAAAACTGAAATTTGTTATAAATTTCCATAAAAATCTGGATTTCCTTGTACTATTGAAAATTTTAAAGATCTGGTAATCCTAAGCCCACGTTTCTACAGGGCAAATGAACTACCCACTCCATCATTCCCTGGGGTGGATGTTTACTCTCCATACATGATCAACTTTGCTCTTGTACGTTTACTGGCCTGGCTCCTATTAGCAAGTTTGCGACCCCTGATGTAAGGTATGTTGGGGGTTGGGGAGGTAGAGGGCTTTGGGAGTCCTATGAATAAACCAAATTGGACTGGAGCAAAAGGCTTTATTAATGTCAGTCATCGGGGAACATAAAGGTAGATTTGAAGCCAAATTCTGAAGGACCTTGAATGCCCTCCCCCCATAGGCATGGAGGAGCCATTGAAAGTTTTTCGAATGGGGAGTGACATGTTCAAAGTAGTGTTAAGAAGATGAACCTGGCAGTAGCCTATAGGATGAAATAAAGTGAATAAGACTTCTTGGTGGAAGATAATTATGGAGCTACTGTAGTGATGTAGGCTTGAGAAGGTAAGGGCCTTCTTTAATGTTAGTGGCAGTTTGTAAAACAAGGAGTGGAACTGAGAGAGATTAGAAAGCAATAGCAATGAACTGAATGTGGACAGAGGAGTCAAAAATGACCCCCTCAAAAATGGGAAAATGGTAGTAGGGTCATTAGCTGAAATAAGTAAATCAGTAGAGGGAGTGAATGTTTTATGTTTGTCTTGTATTTGATTTTTGTTGTCATTTTAAAACTTTTTTTTGTGAAGGATGTTGGTGGGTCAGAAAAGAGCTATTAAATGGGCCATGTCTCTGTCTTAAATGTTGAAATTTTAACAGTATTATAATTGGAGATTGTTTCTGCTCTAAGCACTAAACTACTAAAAAGTAAAATGACTTACACGAGAGCCAGTTCTATATCTCAGAGTAGTTTAGGTGCCCACCTTGCCACTAAACCATACTACTAAGCTGAAAGTCACCTTGTAGCTTTGAGCATTTCACTCCACTTTGGTTCTTCTAAATCCCATGGGTTTGTGCTTTGCTTATTTTGAATTTCACCTTGCATGCTGCAATTACTAGATTTGTCATGTTTGTCTTCCAGTTGATGTAGAACATTCTCATGTTCGATTTCTGGGAAACCTGGTACTGAACCTGTGGGATTGTGGTGGGTAAGTACCATCTGTGTAATTGTTTGTGAGGCCAATAGCAGTAATCTAGTATAATGAGCACAGAGAATGCACCAGAGTAACTATCATTTGATATAAATACATCAGATAGAAGTTATTTCAGAATTGACACTTAAATAAAGATCTCTGACTTTTATGTTAATTGTGAAAATGCCATCTATACGTGACATATTTAAGCAGCATTAACACAAGCTGGGTGTGTATAGTATGGGGTAGATTATCCTTCTCTATTTCAGATGAAATTAGGTTTCCATCTCAGATGGCCTAACACCAGTGTTGAGCTCTTAACTGTCAAACCATGCTACCTTATTCTTTGTTTTTTTTATAATTATCTCCAGGCAGTCTAAGCACTGTAGATTGAACCTAAGTTTGTATCCTCTAGCTGAGTTTTCCACTGTTGAAGGAATAGGAGACAGTTTTTCCTCTCATGGCCAAAACACTTCCAGAATAGCCTATCACAAATATACATTCACTGTGCTTGGGTACAGGTATTGCTCCCTACCCTATGGAAAGGCGCTCCCTACCATGTGGTGTACTTGTACTTGCATTTCTGTGCTGAAGCAGCAACATGTAGTGCACAGTGGTTAGGATCCTAAGCTGTGGAGTTAGATTGGGGTTTGTATCTCAGCTCTGTTAGCTGTGTTATCTTGAATAGATCATTTAAACTCTTTGAGCTGTAGTTCCTTCGTCTGCACAATAGGAATAATGATGGTACCAATTCATAAGGTAGTTTTGATGATTAAGATTATATATTTTATACAGTCATATATATTTTACATATCATATATCAAAGTGCCTTCCAAAACAAATAAATATCATTCTTAGCTCAGTGTCCCCCAGCTCCAATTATAGAGCCAGCCATGGAGTAGGTGTTCAATGTAAATTTGTTGAAAGATTAGCAAATAAGAAAATGACTTCATTATTGCTAGCAGATGTATCACTTAACATCTGAGCAGCTTTTTCCATGCAAATCCTCCCTTAGTATCATTGCTTCCAATTCTGTAATCCGTGTCAAGAAATTAGTTCAAATACCTTACTTTTAGGCACTAAGATGTTACTGTCTTTTTTACAGATAAATCAGCTGAAGTCCAATGAGATTATGAATCTCCAAGGTCACACAGCTAATTAATAGCCAAGTATAGGACTAGAAGCCAGGTTGATGATTTTTTTTATAAGAACTGCTATTTATTGAGAGCATGCCATATGCCAGGTTTCACGCTAGATTCTTTCCCATAGGACAGAAAATCCATTGATTTTTTTTTCAGGTTAGACTCCAGAAATTTAGAAAATTAAATTGACCAGAGTCCCCCACCCCATTTCATTGAATATTCTACTTTTACAGAAATCTGTTCAACATTCACTCAGTGAACATGAACTTATGTACCATAAAGTGAGCAAAGCACTGAAAGTTATACTGCAGTAGATTAATATACACAGTATTTGGTGGGTATGACAGAAAACTTCATAATACATATAATTTTTTTCTTTCCTTCTTTATTCTGATTTTTAAATTTATTTTTTGTTTAGGTAACATTGGTTTATAACATCATATAAGCTTCATGTGTACAACATTATATTTCTACTTCTGTATACCATAAAACATGCTCACCACCAAAAATTTCCTTTTTATCCATTAGCATACAGTTGGCCTCCTTTACCCTTTAGGCCTTCCCCTATCCCTTTCCCTCTGATAGCCTCTACTCTATTCTCTATATCTGTAGGTTTGTTTTTGTTTGGATTTATTTTGTTTATTATTTGTTTTTATATTCCATGGAAGAATGAAATCATATGATACTTGTCTTTGTTCATATCACTTATTTCACTTAGCATAATACCCTCAAGATCCATTATATGTATAGATACCACATTTTTTTTAATGAATTCATCTCTTCATGGGCAATTAGGTCATTTCCAAAATGTGGCTATTGTAAGTAATGCCACAGTAAACATAGGAGTGCATGTATCTTTTCATATTAGTGTTTTCATATTCTTTGAACAAATACTCAGAAGTTGGTTAGCTGGATCTAGTCTTGATTTTTTGTGGACTCCATATTTTTCTATAGTCGCTGCAGCAATTTACATTTCTACAAACAGCATATGAAGGTTCCCTTTTCTCATATCCTCTCCAGCACTTGTTATTTCTTGCCTTTTTGATAATAGCCAATCTAAAAAGCGTGAGATGATACATTATCATGGTTTAGACTTATATTTTCCTAGTAATTAGTGACATGGAACATCTTTTCATGTGCCTGTTGGTCATCTGTATATCTTCTTGAAAAATGTCTGTTCAGTTCCTCTGCTCATTTGTTAATGAGGTTGTTTGTTTTATTGTTGATGAGTTTCGTGAATTCTTTACATGTTTAGGATATTAAACCCTTATCTGATGTGTGATTTGCATATGTTTTCCCATTCATGGATTATCATTTTTGTTTTGTTGATAGTTGCTTTTACTGTGCAGAAGCTTTTTAGTTTGATGTAGTCTCATTTGTCTATTTTTGCTTTTGTTTCCTTTACCCGAGGAGACATATCTAGAAAGATATTGCTAAGATTGATGTCAAAGAGCATACTGTCTATGTTTTCTTCAGTGGCTTCAAATCTTTAATAATATTGAAGTCTTTATACCATTTTCAGTTAACTTTTGTGTATGGTATAAAATATTATTCTTTACTTTTTGAATGTCACATTTTTCCCCCAACACCATTTATTGAAGAGACTATTCTTTCTCCATTGTATATTCTTGATTCTTTGTCATAAATTTCCATATATCCATATGTTTATTTCTGGGCTCACAGTTCTTCTCCACTGATCTATGTCTCTTTTTCTGCCATGCAGTTTTGATTACTGTGGTTTTGTAGCATATTTTGATTACTGTGGTTTTGTAGTGTATTTTGAAATCAGGGAATGTTATGCCTCCAGCTTTTTTCTTTTTTTCAGAATTGCTCTGGTTATTTGGGGTCTGTGTTTCCATAAAAATGTTAGGATTATTTGTTCTATTTTTGTGAAAAATGTTTTTGGAATTTTGATAGGGATTGCATTCAATTTGTATATTGCTTTAAGAAGTAGAAATATATATATATATATATATATATATATATATATATATATATATATATATATATAGAGCTTTTAAGGGCTGCACTCATGGCATATGGAAGTTCCCAGGCTATGGGTCAAATCAGAGCTACAGCTGCCAGTCTACACCACAGCCACAGCAATGCATTATCCGAGCCATGTCTTCAACCCACACCAAAGCTCACAGCAATGTCGGATCCTCAACCCACTGAACAAGGCCAGGGATCAAACCTGCATCCTCATGGATCCTAAGTAGGTTCGTTAACTGTTGAGGCACTAAGAGAACTCCCAGTTTGCTAATGTTTTGCTGAGAATTTTTGCATTTATGAGCATCAGAGATATTGGCTTGTAATTTTCTTTTTTTGTGTGTATTGGTTTTATCTGGTTTTGGTATCAGGGTGATGTTGGCCTCATAAAATGAATTAGGAAGTGTTCCCGTCTCTTCAGTTTTTTGAAGTAGTTGGAGAAGGTTAGGTATTAAATCTTCCTTGAATGTTTGGTAGAATTCATCTATGAAGCCATCTGGTCCTGGACTTTGTTTTTGGTAGCTTTTTGATTACTGTTTCAGCATCTCCTAGTGATCAGTCTATTAAGATTGTTTATTTCTTCATGGTTCAGTCTTAGAAGGTTGTATGATTCTAAGAATTTTTCCATTTCTTCTAGGTTGTCCAGTTCGTTTGAATATAGCTGTTCATACTGTTCCCTTATAATCCTTTGTATGTCAGTGATATCTGCTGTTATTCTCCTCTTTCTGATTTTTTATTTATTTATTTTTTTTGTCTTTTGTCTTTTTGTTGTTGTTGTTGTTGTTGTTGTTGTTGCTATTTCTTGGGCCGCTCCCGCGGCATATGGAGATTCCCAGGCTAGGGGTCGAATCGAGCTGTAGCCACTGGCCTACGCCAGAGCCACAGCAACGCGGGATCCGAGCCGTGTCTGCAACCTACACCACAGCTCACGGCAACGCCGGATCGTTAACCCACTGAGCAAGGGCAGGGACCGAACCCGCAACCTCATGGTTCCTAGTCGGATTCCTTAACCACTGCGCCACGACGGGAACTCCTCTTTCTGATTTTTTAATCAGTTTTCTCTCTTTTTTATTCCTTAGTGAATCTAGGTAAGGTATAATATTTCATTTAAGGCCACTGTTTCCTACACTTAAGACCAACTGTCTGGCTGATCTATCCATTGATATAAGTGAGGTGTCAGTGTTAAATTTCTCTGCTATTACCATGTTGCTGTCAATTTGTTTCATGTTGCTATCAGTTTCTTTATATCTGTTAATAATTGCTTTAGATATTTTGCTGCTACCATATTAATCACTATTATGTCATTCTTATTTCTTGTTACCTTTTTTGGCTTGAGGTCCATCTTGTCTGATATGAGTATGGCTACAACCACTTTCTTTTGGCAGAATATCATATTCCATCCCTTTACTTTTAACCTATAGTGCTGAGGTAAATCTCCTGGAGGCAGTGCAGAGTTGGATCTTGTTTTATAACCTCTCCAGCTACTCTGTCTTTTGATAAGTGAATTCTCTTCACATTTTGGATGATGATTGATGAATGAAGACTTAGTATGTCATTTTATCTTTTGTTTTCTTCTTACTCCATATCTCCATTGTTTCTTTTTCCTTGTGTTTCTACCATTTTTGTTTATTTATTTTCTGTGTTATTTTTCTCAGCTTCTCTTTTGTAGGTTTTGTGCCTCTGTTCTAGATTTGTTTTGTAATTATCCTGAAGTTAGTATCAAATGTCACATACAAAATAGTCCATTTGTGTTTTTGTGATCTTGAATTATCCTTATTTATGTCATGAGTTTGTTACCAAATTGAAGTAGCTGTAGTTATTTTTTTCTGCAATTTCTCCTCTTTTAACATTTATGCTATAATAATGTGTTTAAAATCTATTCTGATAAAGAGTTGCACTATTCCAGATTCTGTCTCTCTGTTTATCACCTTAGTTACTCCAAGTTTTGTGTACTTTTCTATTTTTCTTTCTGGCTTAAGAGCTCTTTTCAATATTTCTTGTAAGGCAGGGCTAGGGTTGATGAACTCCCTCAACTTTTGCTTGTCAAGGGAAGTATTTCTTTCTCCTTCATTTTTGAATAATAAATTCAGCGGCTACATTATTCTTGGGTGACAGTTTTTAATCTGCTATTTTGATGTCATTGTGTTCCCTCCTGAATTGTGGCGTTTCTGCTAAGAAATCTGCTGATGGCCTAATGTGAGTTCCTTTGTAGCTTGCCATTTTTTTTGTCCCTCACTGCCTTCAAAATTTTTTCTATGTCATAGACTTTTGACAGTTCTATTTTTTTTTTCTATTTTATTTTTTTAATTGTATTTTTTAACTCAATGAATTTTATTATAACTGGTGTATTTTTTTTTTATTTTCCCACTGTACAGCAAGGGGGTCAGGTTATCCTTACATGTATACATTACAATTACAGTTTTTCCCCCACCCTTTCTTCTGTTGCAACATGAGTATCTAGACATAGTTCTCAATGCTATTCAGCGGGATCTCCTTGTAAATCTATTCTAAGTTGTGTCTGATAAGCCCAAGCTCCCGATCCCTCCCACTCCCTCCCCCTCCCATCAGGCAGCCACAAGTCTCTTCTCCAAGTCCATGATTTTCTTTTCTGAGGAGATGTTCATTTGTGCTGGATATTAGATTCCAGTTATAAGTGATATCATATGGTATTTGTCTTTGTCTTTCTGGCTCATTTCACTCAGGATGAGATTCTCTAGTTCCATCCATGTTGCTGCAAATGGCATGATGTCATCATTTTTTATGGCTGAGTAGTATTCCATTGTGTATATATACCACCTATTCCGAATCCAATCATCTGTCGATGGACATTTGGATTGTTTCCATGTCTTGGCTATTGTGAATAGTGCTGCAATGAACATGCGGGTGCAAGTGTCTCTTTTAAGTAGAGCTTTGTCCGGATAGATGCCCAAGAGTGGGATTGCAGGGTCATATGGAAGTTCTATGTATAGATTTCTAAGGTATCTCCAAACTGTTCTCCATAGTGGCTGTACCAGTTTACATTCCCACCAACAGTGCAGGAGGGTTCCCTTTTCTCCACAGCCCCTCCAGCACTTGTTATTTGTGGATTTATTAATGATGGCCATTCTGACTGGTGTGAGGTGGTATCTCATGGTAGTTTTGATTTGCATTTCTCTTATAATCAGCGATGTTGAGCATTTTTTCATGTGTTTGTTGGCCATCTGTATATCTTCTTTGGAGAAATGTCTATTCAGGTCTTTTGCCCATTTTTCCATTGATTGATTGGTTTTTTTGCTGTTGAATTGTATAAGTTGCTTATATATTCTAGAGATTAAGCCTTTGTCAGTTGCATCATTTGAAACTATTTTCTCCCATTCTGTAAGATTGTCTTTTTGTTTTCTTTTGGGTTTCCTTTGCTGTGCAAAAGCTTTTCAGTTTGATGAGGTCCCATGGGTTTATTTTTGCTCTAATTTCTATTGCTTTGGGAGACTGACCTGAGAAAATATTCATGAGGTTGATGTCAGAGAGTGTTTTGCCTATGTTTTCTTCTAGGAGTTTGATGGTATCCTGTCGTATATTTAAGTTTTTCAGCCATTTGGAGTTTCTTTTTGTGCATGGTGTGAGGGTGTGTTCTAGTTTCATTGCTTTGCATGCAGCTGTCCAGGTTTCCCAGCAATGCTTGCTGAATAGACTTCCCTTTTCCCATTTTATATTCTTGCCTCCCTTGTCAAAGATTAATTGACCATAGGTGTCAGGGTTAATTTCCGGATTCTCTATTCTGTTCCATTGGTCTGTCTGTCTGTTTTGATTCCAGTACCACACTGTTTTGATGACTGTGGCTTGTAGTAGTTCTTGAAGTCTGGGAGAGTGATGCCTCCTGCTTGGTTTTGTTTCTCTGGATTGCTTTGGCGATTCTCGGTCTTTTGTTGTTCCATATAAATGTTTGGATTGTTTGTTCTAGTTCTGTGAAAAATGTCATGGGTCATTTGATAGGGATTGCATTGAATCTGTAGATTGCTTTGGGTAGGATGGCCATTTTCACAATATTGATTTTTCCAATCCAGGAACATGGAATATCTTTCCATTTCTTTACATCTTCTTTGATTTCTTTGAGGAAAGTTTTATAGTTCTCGGCATATAGGTCCTTTACCTACTTGGTCAGGTGTATTCCGAGGTATTTGATTTTGTGAGGTACAACTTTAAAAGGTATCATTTTTTTTGTATTCCTTTTCTAATGTTTCATTGCTGGTATACAGAAATGCAACTGACTTCTGAATGTTAATCTTATATCCTGCTACTTTGCTGAATTTATTAATCAGTTCAAGGAGTTTTGGGGTTGAGTCCTTAGGGTTTTCTAGGTATAGTATCATGTCATCTGCATACAGTGACAGTTTGATCTCTTCTCTTCCTATATAGATGCCGTTTATTTCTTTTGTTTGTCTAATTGCTGTGGCTAAGACTTCCAAAACGATGTTGAAGAGCAGTGGTGAGAGTGGGCATCCCTGTCTTGTTCCAGATTTGAGTGAGAAGGCTTTCAGTTTTCCCCCATTGAGGATTATATTTGCTGTGGGTTTATCATAAATGGCTTTGATGATATTCAGGAATGTTCCCTCTATACCCACTTTGGCGAGGGTCTTGATCATGAATGGATGTTGAACTTTGTCAAATGCTTTTTCTGCGTCTACTGAGATGATCATATGATTTTTGACTTTTTTTTGTTAATGTGGTGTATGATGCTGATTGATTTGCGTATGTTGAACCATCCTTGTGAACCTGGGATGAACCCAACCTGGTCATGGTGTATAATTTGTTTGGTATGTTGTTGGATTCGGTTGGCTAAGATTTTGTTGAGAATTTTGCATCTATATTCATCAATGATATTCTTTTTTGGTGGTATCTCTGTCTGGTTTTGGAATGAGGGTGATGGTGGCCTCATAGAATGTCTTTGGGAGTATTCCTTCTTCTTCAACCTTTTGAAAGAGTTTAAGGAGGATGGGCACCAATTCCTCTTTATATGTTTGATAAAATTCACCTGTGAAGCCATCTGGTCCTGGACTTTTATTTGTAGGGAGTGATTTTATGACCTCTTCAATTTCATTTCTAGTGATCGGTCTGTTCAGTTGGTCTGTTTCTTCTTGATTCAGTTTTGGCAGGCTGTAAGATTCTAGAAAATTGTCCATTTCTTCCAGATTGTCAAACTTGTTGCCGTAGAGTTGTTCTTAGTATTCTCTTATGGTTTTTTGTATTTCTGCTGTATCCGTTGTGATTTCTCCTTTTTCATTTCTAATTTTGGTGATTTGGGTTCTTTCTCTCCTCTTTTTAGTGAGTCTGGCCAGGGGTTTGTCAATTTTGTTCAGCTTTTCAAAGAACCAGCTCTTGGTTTTATTAATTTTCTCTATTGTTTTGTGAGTCTCTATTTTATTGATTTCTTCTTTGATCTTTATAATTTCCTTCCTTCTGCTGACTTTAGGACTTTTTTGTTCTTCTTTTTCTAATTCATTTAGGTGGAGGGTTGAGTTGTCCATTTGGGATCTTTCTTCTTTTTTGAGAAAGGCCTGGATTGCTATAAATTTCCCTCTGAGCACTGCTTTCGCATCATCCCATAGATTTTGAGAGGTTGTGTCTTCATTATCATTTGTTTCAAGGTAGTTTTTAATTTCCTTCTTGATGTCCTCATTGACCCATTGGTTTTTTAGTAGCATGTTGTTTTGTCTCCATGGAGTAGGTTTTTTCTCTTTGCTTTTCCCTTGGTTTATTTCTAATTTCATGGCATTGTGGTCAGAGAAGATACTTGAGATAATTTCTATGCTCCTAAATTTATGGAGATTCGCTTTATGTCCCAATATGTGGTCGATTCTTGAGAATGTTCCATGAGCATTTGAGAAGAATGTGTATTCTGATTTTTTTGGATGCAGTGTCCTGAAGATATCAATTAAGTCTAACTTTTCAATTGTTTCCTTTAGGATCTCTGTTGCTTTATTGGTTTTCTGTCTAGAGGATCTGTCCATTGATGTGAGGGGGGTATTTAGGTCTCCTACTATGATTGTATTCTCATCAATATCTCCCTTTATGTCTGTTAATATTTGTTGTATGTATCTGGGTGCTCCTGTATTTGGGGCATATATGTTGATGATAGCCACATCCTCTCCTTGGATGGATCCCTTAATCATTAAGTAGTGTCCTTCTTTGTCTCTCTTTATGTCTTTTGTTTTAAAGTCTATTTTGTCTGATATGAGTGTTGCGACTCCTGCTTTTCTGTCATGTCTATTGGCGTGAAATACTTTTCCCCACCCTTTCACTTTCAATCTATATGTATCTTTTGTCCTAAGGTGAGTTTCTTGTAGGCAGCATATTGAAGGTTTTTGCCTTTTTATCCACTCAGCCACTCCGTGTCTTTTGATTGGAGCATTCAGTCCATTGACATTTAAGGTGATAATTGATAGATGATTATTTATTGCCATTTGAACCTCGTGTTCCAGTTGATGCTATGGTTCTCCATTCTTCCTTTCTTTTTTTTTTTTTTTTTTTTGGTTGGATGGTCTACTGTTATTATCTGCTTGAGTGTATTTTTTTTTCATTTTTTGCAAATGCAATATTTGGTTTTGGCTTGTGGTTGCCCTGTTTTTTTTTTTTTTTTTTTAATTTTATTTTCCCACTGTACAGCAAGGGGGTCAGGTTATCCTTACATGTATACATTACAATTACAGTTTTTCCCCCATCATTTCTTCTGTTGCAACATGAGTATCTAGACATAGTTCTCAATGCTATTCAGCGGGATCTCCTTGTAAATCTATTCTACGTTGTGACTGATAAGCCCAAGCTCCCGATCCCTCCCACTCCCTCCCCCTCCCATCAGGCAACCACAAGTCTCTTCTCCAAGTCCATGATTTTCTTTTCTGAGGAGATGTTCATTTGTGCTGGATATTAGATTCCAGTTATAAGTGATGTCATATGGTATTTGTCTTTGTCTTTCTGGCTCATTTCACTCAGTATGAGATTCTCTAGTTCCATCCATGTTGCTGCAAATGGCATGATGTCATCCTTTTTTATGGCTGAGTAGTATTCCATCGTGTATATATACCACATCTTCCGAATCCAATCCTCTGTCGATGGACATTTGGATTGTTTCCATGTCCTGGCTATTGTGAATAGTGCTGCAATGAACATGCGGGTGCATGTGTCTCTTTTAAGTAGAGCTTTGTCCGGATAGATGCCCAAGAGTGGGATTGCAGGGTCATATGGAAGTTCTATGTATAGATTTCTAAGGTATCTCCAAACTGTTCTCCATAGTGGCTGTACCAGTTGACATTCCCACCAACAGTGCAGGAGGGTTCCCTTTTCTCCACAGCCCCTCCAGCACTTGTTATTTGTGGATTTATTAATGATGGCCATTCTGACTGGTGTGAGGTGGTATCTCATGGTAGTTTTGATTTGCATTTCTCTTATAATCAGCGATGTTGAGCATTTTTTCATGTGTTTGTTGGCCATCTGTATATCTTCCTTGGAGAAATGTCTATTCAGGTCTTTTGCCCATTTTTCCATTGATTGATTGGTTTTTTTGCTGTTGAGTTGTATAAGTTGCTTGTATATTCTAGAGATTAAGCCCTTGTCAGTTGCATCATTTGAAACTATTTTCTCCCATTCTGTAAGATTGTCTTTTTGTTTTCTTTTGGGTTTCCTTTGCTGTGCAAAAGCTTTTCAGTTTGATGAGGTCCCATGGGTTTATTTTTGCTCTAATTTCTATTGCTTTGGGAGACTGACCTGAGAAAATATTCATGATGTTGATGTCAGAGAGTGTTTTGCCTATGTTTTCTTCTAGGAGTTTGATGGTGTCCTGTCGTATATTTAAGTCTTTCAGCCATTTGGAGTTTATTTTTGTGCATGGTGTGAGGGTGTGTTCTAGTTTCATTGCTTTGCATACAGCTGTCCAGGTTTCCCAGCAATGCTTGCTGAATAGACTTTCCTTTTCCCATTTGATGTTCTTGCCTCCCTTGTCAAAGATTAATTGACCATAGGTGTCAGGGTTTATTTCCGGATTCTCTATTCTGTTCCATTGGTCTGTCTGTCTGTTTTGATACCAGTACCACACTGTTTTGATGACTGTGGCTTTGTAGTATTTCTTGAAGTCTGGGAGAGTGATGCCTCCTGCTTGGTTTTTGTTTCTCGGGATTGCTTTGGCGATTCTCGGTCTTTTGTGGTTCCATATAAATGTTTGGATTGTTTGTTCTAGTTCTGTGAACAATGTCATGGGTAATTTGATAGGGATTGCATTGAATCTGTAGATTGCTTTGGGTAGGATGGCCATTTTCACAATATTGATTTTTCCAATCCAGGAACATGGAATATCTTTCCATTTTTTTACATCTTCTTTGATTTCTTTGATTAAGGTTTTATAGTTCTCGGCATATAGGTCCTTTACCTCTTTGGTTAGGTGTATTCCGAGGTATTTGATTTTGTGAGGTACAATTTTAAAAGGTATCGTATTTTTGTATTCCTTTTCTAATGTTTCATTGCTGGTATACAGAAATGCAACTGACTTCTGAATGTTAATCTTATATCCTGCCACTTTGCTGAATTTATTAATCAGTTCAAGGAGTTTTGGGGTTGAGTCCTTAGGGTTTTCTAGGTATAGAATCATGTCATCTGCATACAGTGACAGTTTGATCTCTTCTCTTCCTATATGGATGCCTTTGATTTCTTTTGTTTGTCTAATTGCTGTGGCTAAGACTTCCAAAACGATGTTGAAGAGCAGTGGTGAGAGTGGGCATCCCTGTCTTGTTCCAGATTTGAGTGAGAAGGCTTTCAGTTTTTCCCCATTGAGGATTATATTTGCTGTGGGTTTATCATAAATGGCTTTGATTATATTCAGGAATGTTCCCTCTATACCCACTTTGGCGAGGGTCTTGATCATGAATGGATGTTTCACTTTGTCAAATGCTTTTTCTGCATCTATTGAGATGATCATATGATTTTTGACTTTTTTTTGTTAATGTGGTGTATGATGTTGATTGATTTGCGTATGTTGAACCATCCTTGTGAACCTGGGATGAACCCAACCTGGTCATGGTGTATAATTTTTTTGATATGTTGTTGGATTCGGTTGGCTAAGATTTTGTTGAGAATTTTTGCATCTATATTCATCAATGATATTGGGCGATAGTTTTCTTTTTTGGTGGTATCTCTGCCTGGTTTTGGAATGAGGGTGATGGTGGCCTCATAGAATGTCTTTGGGAGTTTTCCTTCTTCTTCTACCTTTTGAAAGAGTTTAAGGAGGATGGGCACCAATTCCTCTTTATATGTTTGATAGAATTCACCTGTGAAGCCATCTGGTCCTGGGCTTTTATTTGTAGGGAGTGATTTTATGACCTCTTCAATTTCATTTCTGGTGATTGGTCTGTTCAGTTGGTCTGTTTCTGCTTGATTCAGTTTTGGCAGGCTGTAAGATTCTAGAAAATTGTCCATTTCTTCCAGATTGTCAAACTTATTGCCATATAGTTGTTCATAGTATTCTCTTATGGTTTTTTGTATTTCTGCTGTATCCGTTGTGATTTCTCCTTTTTCATTTATAATTTTGGTGATTTGGGTTCTTTCTCTCCTCTTTTTAGTGAGTCTGGCCAGGGGTTTATCAATTTTGTTCACCTTTTCAAAGAACCAGCTCTTGGTTTTATTAATTTTCTCTATTGTTTTTTGAGTCTCTATTTTATTGATTTCTTCTTTGATCTTTACAATTTCCTTCCTTCTGCTGACTTTAGGACTTCTTTGTTCTTCTTTTTCTAATTCATTTAGGTGGAGGGTTAAGTTGTCAATTTGGGATCTTTCTTCTTTTTTGAGAAAGGCCTGGATTGCTATAAATTTCCCTCTGAGCACTGCTTTCGCAGCATCCCATAGATTTTGAGAGGTTGTGTCTTCATTATCATTTGTTTCAAGGTAGTTTTTAATTTCCTTCTTGATGTCCTCATTGACCCATTGGTTTTTTAGTAGCATGTTGTTTAGTCTCCATGGAGTAGGTTTTTTCTCTTTCCTTTTCCCATGGTTGATTTCTAATTTCATGGCATTGTGGTCAGAGAAGATACTTGAGATAATTTCTATGCTCCTAAATTTATTGAGATTCGCTTTATGTCCCAATATGTGGTCGATTCTTGAGAATGTTCCATGAGCATTTGAGAAGAATGTGTATTCTGATTTTTTTGGATGTAGTGTCCTGAAGATATCAATTAAGTCTAACTTTTCTATTGTTTCCTTTAGGATCTCTGTTGCTTTATTGGTTTTCTGTCTAGAGGATCTGTCCATTGATGTGAGGGGGGTATTTAGGTCTCCTACTATGATTGTATTCTCATCAATATCTCCCTTTATGTCTGTTAATATTTGTTGTGTGTATCTGGGTGCTCCTGTATTTGGGGCATATATGTTGACGATAGTAACATCCTCTCCTTGGATGGATCCCTTAATCATTAAATAGTGTCCTTCTTTGTCTTTCTTTATGTCTTTTGTTTTAAAGTCTATTTTGTCTGATATGAGCGTTGCAACTCCTGCTTTTCTGTCATGTCTATTGGCATGAAATACTTTTCCCCAGCCTTTCACTTTCAATCTATATGTATCTTTTGTCCTAAGGTGAGTTTCTTGTATGCAGCATATTGAAGGTTTTTGCCGTTTTATCCACTCAGCCATTCTGTGTCTTTTGATTGGGGCATTCAGTCCATTGACATTTAAGGTGATAATTGATAGATGATTATTTATTGCCATTTGATCCTCGTGTTCCAGTTGATTCTATGGTTCTCCATTCTTCTTTTTTTTTTTTTTTTTTTTTTTTGGTTGGATGGTCTCCTGTTATTATCTGCTTGAGTGTATTTTTTTTTTTTTCATTTTTTGCAAATGCAATATTTGGTTTTGGCTTGTGGTTGCCCTGTTTTTTAAGTATGCTAACCCCTTCCCATAATTGTGTGTTTTAGCCTGATGGTCCTGTAAGTTCAAACACTTCATTATTATATTAAAATTAAGAAGAGAGACATATATACAAACAAAAAGGATTATTTACCTCCTAACATCCCTTGCCCACATTTTATGGTTTTGATGACTCTTTTATTTTTTTCTTTTTAATTTTATTTTGTTTGAAGCATGTTCATGATTAAATCTGTATGCAGGCTTTTTTGAGTGACTGCTCTCTGATTGCGATTTCCTCAGTCCTAGTTCTTCCTCTTCTTCTTCTTCTTCTTTTTTATTCTTTTCTTTTTTCTTCTCTTTCCTTCCTTTCTTTTTGGTTTCGAGAAGCCCTTTCAATATTTCCTTGAACCTGGGTTTTGTGTTGCTGTATTCTTTAAGTTTTTGTTTGTTGGAAAAAATTTTTATTTCCCCTTCTATTTTAAATGATATTCTTGCTGGATAAAGTATTCTAGGTTGCATATTTTTTCCGTTTAGCACTTTAAATATCTCTTGCCATTCCCTCCTGGCCTGTAGTGTTTCTGTAGAGAAATCAGCTGATATTCTTATGGGGGTTCCCTTGTAGGTAACATTCTGTTTTTCTCTTGCTGCCTTTAGGGTCCTCTCTTTATCACTAACTTTTGCCATTTTTATTATGATGTGTCTTGGTGTGGGTCTGTTTGGGTTCAGTTTGCTTGGGGCCCTCTGTGCTTCTTGTATCTTGAATCCAGTATCCTTTAGATTTGGGAAGTTTCCAGCGATAATTTCTTCAAATATATTTTCCATTCCCTTATCTTTTTCTACTCCTTCTGGAATTCCTATTAAGCGTAGATTGGCCCACTTTATATTATCCCTTAGGTCTCTTATATTGCTTTCCAGTTTTTTGATTCGGTTTTCTGTCTGTTGACCAGATTGAGTGATTTCCATTATTCTATCTTCCATATCACTGATTCGTTCTTCTGCATTATTCATTCTGGTTTTTACTGCCCCTAGTTCAGTTTGCATCTCTGCAAATGAATGTTCTAGTTTTTCTTGGCTCCTCCTTATATTTTCTAGCTCCTTTCTGAGGGTATCTGCATTACTGTTCCTATCTTCTCTTAATTCCTTCAGTATTTTCACTATTTCTCTTTTGAACTCCAGGTCTGTCTGACTGCAGAGATCTGTTTCATTGCTGAATGTTTTAGGTGAGTTCTCCTGTTGGTTTGACTGGGGGTGGTTTCTCAGCTTCTTCATCTTGCTTGTTGTTTTCTTTCTCCTGAGGGAGTTGTACTCTCCGTGATCGGGCAGTGTTTGCCTTGTCACTGCCGTGGAACATTTCCTGAGGGCTGACGTTGTTGGTCAATCTTTTTTGAGGCAGTGTGGCTTTTCTGGAGTGTTGATGGGGCTAACAGTGTTTCTTTGAAGCAAAGGAGGACTTCCTGAGGGCAGACAGGACTGGGAGGTCCAACCCACGATGGTAGCAGATTTCACTTGGTTCTCAGCACCCCCTGGGGTCTTGGGTGGGTAGCAGGGCCCTTGGAGACCCAAGAGGCTCCTCCCCAGGGCAGCCCGACTCAGAAAGACCGTCTGAGATCTTTTCCTAACTCGGCCAGGCTTGTTGCAGCTTTTCTGGGCTGCAGGGTTTCCTGCCTGGAGCTGGCACTCCTATGCAGCTGGTCCACTAGGTCTCAGGCACCCCCTGGGGGCTTGGGCGGGTAGCAGGGCCCTTGGAGACCCAAGAGGCTCCTCCCCAGGGCAGCCCAACTCAGAAAGACCATCTGAGATCTTTTCCCGACTCGGCCAGGCTTGTTGCAGCTTTTCTGTCTGCAGGGTGTCCTGCCTGGAGCTGGCAGTCCTATGCAGCTAGTCCACTAGGTCTTAGCACCCCCTGGGGGCTTGGGCGGGTAGCAAGGCCCTTGGAGACTCAAGAGGCTCCTCCCCGGGGCAGCCCGTCTCAGAAAAACCCTCGGAGAATTAGGCCGATCTATTCACGGCCTGGCTAGGCTTGTTCTAGCTTTTCTGGGCTGCAGGCCTTTTCTAGGGGGCTGGTGGTGTTTGGTGCTGCTCTGCGGAAGTGTAGCCCCTCCAAAGGGCAAGCAGGCCTGTGCAGGGACAGCCCCTGCGGTGGTAGGCTTCCGGCATTGTTGAACCCAGCCCTCCTGGATGGCAGGCAGCCCCAGGTCCAGTGAGAGCGTAGGGGGTGGCGGGGGTGGGGGGAGGGGATGCACTGGGAAGCACAGCTTTGTGCTAGCTAGCGGGCCTGTAAGCTTGCTGTGGCATGGGTGGTATAATATGGGGACCCACCCCTTCTCTCCCCTCCCCAGCATGGGCGCAGACCAGGCTCTTCTCCCAGGTTCCCTCTGAGGCGGCTTTCCACTTCCCCGCCCCTAGAGTATTGTTCCCTTCCTCTGGGACAGCTTTGTTTTCTAGTCTCCCAGGCAGTCTCTGCCCCGTCAAAAGGTTTAGAGACCTCCCAAGCAGTTTCCGCTCTGCCCCCCCCCCCCAGCCCAGGGACTAATCTCTGGAGCCGAGGTCTTGGTGCCCAGCCCCCACCCAGGCGTCCCCCGGCCCCCTCTCGGGGACTAACCTTCAGAGGCCAGGTCTCGGTGCCCAGCCCCCACCCAGGCGTCCCCAGGCCCTTTCCCGGGGACTAACCTCTGGAGCCGAGGATTCGGTGCCCAGCCACCACCCAGGCGTCTCAATTTTTGGTGACTGTGCCCGTAGTTCAGATGGTCCGTTGGGTTCTTGATAGGTTTTTCCGTACTCCGACTTACTGCTACACTCTTCTCTGCATCTGGGGATTCCTCCGGTTCGTTTGATCTTTCCCCCTGGTAGGTGACTTTCCAGGGTGCAGGATCCCTTTCTCCTCCGCAGTTCCCTTTCGGGTGCGCCCGTCCCGCTGGGATTCACCTTCTCTCACTCTCCTCTTTTCTCCCGTTCTGTCCAATAATGTCACAAACTTCTTGCTGTTATTGGAGTTTAGGTTCCTCTGCCATCGATTGGTTGCTGTTCTGTGCGAGTCATTTATTCTGTAGATGTGCTTTTTTTGTTGTGTTTGTGGGAGAGGGCGAGCGTGTCCCCCTACTCCTCCGCCATCTTGTCCTCCCTCCCTGGTGTATTTCGACAGTTTTAATATAATGTTCCTGGAGATCTTTTTCCATTGAGGTAATTATATGATCTATAATTTCTTGAACTTGTATATCCAATTCCTTCCACATGTTTGGAAAGTTCTCATCTATTATTTATATAAATAAACTCTCTGCTCCCTTTTCCATCTGGATGTCCATTATACTAATGATGCCCTTTCTAAAAGAGTCAGATAGCTCTCATAGAATTTCCTCATTTTGCATCCTATTTTTCTTTCCTTGTATCATTTCTAGATTTCTGTTATCACACTTACTAGTTCTCTCTTACATATGGTCTGCTTTATTTCCAGTGCATTTTCATGCATTCTTCATCACAATTATTGGGATTTTGAGGTCCAGAATTTGTTCAATTATTTTTTAGAGTTTCAGTCTTTTTGGTATAACATTCCTATTTATTAATTTTATTCCTGAGCTCATTAGAAGTAGCTTTCTGAGTTTTCTTGTACCTTGTTGAGTTTCTTTATGACAACTCTTTTAAACTCTCTATCAGTTATCGCATTATTCCATGACTGTAAGTTTGGCTTCTGGAGAATTGTCAAAGAGTGATCTGCCTGTGTTTTCCTCTAAGAGTTTTATAGTATCTGGTCATATTTTTAGGTATTTAATCCATTTTAAGTTTATTTTTGTATATGGTGTTAAAGTGTTCTAATTTCATTCTTTTACATGTAGCTGTCCAGTTTTCTCAGCACAATTTATTGAAGAGACTATCTTTTCTCCATTGCATATTCTTGCTTCCATTGTCATAAATTAATTAACTATAGGTGCCTGGATTTACTTCTGGCCTTTCTATCCTCTTCCATTGATCAGTGTTTCTGTTTCCTTGCAGCCATGGCATGTGGAATTTCCTGGGCAAGGGATCAAACCCGTGCCACAGCAGCGACCTGAGCGACTGCACTGACAATGCCAGATACTTTACCCACAGATTCACAGAGGAACTCCTATATTTCTATTTTTGTGCCAGTACCATACTGTTTTGGTGACTGTAGCTTTGTAGTATAGTCTGGAGTCAGGGAGCCTGATTCTTCTAGCTTCATTTATCTTTCTCAGGATTTCTTTCCCTACTTGATGTCTTTTGTGTTTCCATACAAATTTAAAAATTTTTTGTTTTACTCTGAAAAATGCCATGGTAATTTGGTAGGGATTGTGTCAAATCTGTAGATTCCCTTAGATAGTGTAATTATTTTGACCATATTGATTCTTCCAATTCAAGAGCATAATATCTTTCCATCTCTTTGTGTCATCTTTTCTTTCAGCAATGTCTTGTACTTTTCAGGGTACAGATCTTTTGCCTATTTAGGTATGTTTATACCTAGCTATTTTATTTTCTTTGTGGTGATGATAAATGGGATTGCTTCCTTAATTTCTGTTTCTGATCCTTCATTACTATATAGGAGTGTAAGAGATTTCTATGTATTAATTTTGTATTGGGCAACTCTACCAAATTCATTGATGAAATCTAATAGTTTGCTGGTAGCATCTTTGGTATTTTCTATGCATGGTATCATGTCATCTGTAAACAGTGATAGTTTACTTCTTTTCCAGTGTGGATTTCTTTTATTTCTTATACTTCTATGATTGCTGTGGCTAAGATTTCCAAAACTATATTGAATTAAAGTGGCAAATGCATTCAGTTTTTCACCAGTGAAAAAGATGTTCACTTTGGGTTTGTCACATTTTGCCTATATTATGTTGTGGTAGGTTCTCTCTATGCCTACTTTCTGGACAGTTTTTATCATACACGATTGTTGAATTTTAAAGTCTATTTTGTCTTTATGAGTATGAGTATTGCTACTCCAGTTTTCTTTTGATTTCCATTTTCTTGGAATATTTTTTTCCATCCCCTCACTTTCAGTCTGTATGTGTCCCTAGATCTCAAGTGGGTATCTTGTACACAACATACATACAGGTCTTGTTTTTGTATGCATTCACCCAGTCTATATCTATGATTGGAGCCATTTAAGGTAATTGTTGATGTGTATATTTTTATTGCCATTTTGTTAATTGTTTAGGATTTGTATTTGTAGGTCTTTTTTTCTTCCTCTCCTCTTTTGTTCTCTTGATGACTGTCTTTAGTGTTGTGTTTGGATTGCTTTGTGTGTGTGTGTGTGTGTGTGTGTGTGTGTGTGTGTGTACCTATTATAAATTTTTGTTTGTGGTTATACTGTGAGGTTTTGATACAGCAGTCTATATATTCACTAGATTGTTTTAAGTTGTTGTTCTCTTAATTTCAGATGCATTTCCAAGATCCTCCATTCGTTCTCTTCTTTCATGATTGCTGGTTTTGATACATTTGTGTATGGATTACTTCCTACCTTTACTGTTTATTTAACTTTACTGATGACCCTTCTCATTTGTAATTTTCTTGTTTCTAGATGTGACATTTTCTTTTCTGCCTTGAGTAGTTCCTTTAGTATTTGTTGTAAAGCTGGTTTGTCAGTGCTGAATTCTTAGCTTTTCCTTGTTGATAAAGCTTTTGATTTCTTCATCTACTTGCTAGGTAGAGTATATGTGATTGTAGGTTTTTCCTTTTTCTCAATTTAGGTTTTTCCTTTTATCACTTTAAATATATGGCCACTCTCTTCTGGTCTGCAGGGATCCTGAAGAAAAATCAGCTGTGAGAATTATGAGTAATCCCTTCTATGTTATTTGTTGATTTTCCCTTGTTGCTTTTAATATTTTTTTCTTTGTCCTTAATTTTTGTCATTTTGATTTATAGGGGTCTTGGCATGTTCCTCCTTGGGTTTATTCTATATTGTATTCTCTGCACTTCCTGGACTTGAGTGTGTAATTCCTCTCCCATATTTGGGAAGCTATAATGTCTTCAAATGTTTTCTCAGGCCCCTTCTCTCTCTCTTCTCCTTCCTAGGAGAATTGTCATTTTCTTTTTGCAGTACAGTGTTATTGTGAATCTTCATGTTACTTCCTCTGCCAGAGCATGTGAAGTGGGACCAGTTAGAATCCTTTTTTTTTTAATTTTTTTTAAAAAAATTTTTAAGATTTTTATTTTTTCTGTTAGAGTAGATTTACAATGTTCTGTCAATTTCTGGTGTACAGCAAAGTGACCCAGTTATACATATACATTCTTTTTCTCACATTATCCTCCATCATGTTCCATCACAAGTGACTAGATATATTTTCCTGTGCTATACAGAAGGACCTCATTGCTTATCCACTCCAAATGCAGTTTTGCATCTACTAACCCAAACTCCCAGTTCATCCCCCTCCCTTCCTCTCCCTCCCCCTCCCTCTTGATAACCACAAGTCTGTACTCCATGTCCATGAGTTTGTTTCTCTTCTAGATAGGTTCATTTGTGCCATGTATTAGATTCCAGATGTAAGTGACATGGTATTTGTCTTCCTCTTTCTGACTTCGCTTAGTATGAGAGTCTCTAGTTCCATCCAGGTTCCTGCAAGTGGCATTATTTTGTTCTTTTTTATGGCCGAGTAGTATTCTATTATGTATATATATCTCATCTTCTTAATTCATTCAACTATCTATGGACATTTAGGTTATTTACATGTCTTGGCTTTTGTGAACATAGGGGTTCATGTATCTTTTTCAGTGAAAGTTTTGTATGGATATATGCCCAGGAGTGAAATTGCTGGGTCATATGGTAGTTCTATATTTAGTTTTATGAGGTACCTCCATACTGTTTTCCATAGTAGTTATACCAATGTAAATTCCCACCAACAGTGAAGGAGGGTACCCTTTTCTCCACACCCTCCCCAGCATTTGTTATTTGTTGACTTGTTAATGATGGCCATTCTGACTGGTGTGAAGTAGCACCTCACTGTAGTTTTGATTTGCATTTCTCTAATAGTTAGTGATGTTGAGCATTTTTTCATATGCCTGTTGGCCATCTGTATGTCTTTTTGGAGAAGTATCTATTCAGGTCTTCCGCCCATTTTTTCATTTGGGTTGTTGGCTTTTTTTGCTGTTGCATTATGTAAGTTATTTAGAGATTAAGCCCTTGTCAGTGGCATCATTTGAAATTACAAGCTTTGCAGTTCCTGTCGTGGTGCAGTGGTTAATGAATCTGACTAGGAACCATGAGGTTGTGGGTTTGGTCCCTGGCCTTGCTTAATGGGTTAAGGATCTGGCATTGCTGTGAGTTGTGGTGTAGGTTGCAACACAGCTCCGATCCCATGTTGCTGTGGCTCTGGCGTAGGTTGGCAGCTACAGCTCCGATTAGACCCCTAGCCTGGGAACCTCCATATTGCCAAGGGAGTGACCCTAGAAAAGGCAAAAAGACAAAAAAAAATTAACAAAAGAAATCGCAAGTTTTTGCACAGCAAAGGAAACCATAAAAAAAAAAAAAAAAAAAGACAACCTACAGAATGGTAGAAAATAATTTCAATAGAGGCCTTTTCTTTCTATGTAGGTGGCACTATTGCACAAGTTTTTGGTTTCTCTTACCTGAGCTGCCTCTGGTTATATTTGAGAGTTGGCTCTTCTTACCCTTCACTGCCTCTGCCAGAGGCATGCGCCCTCATTATCACTTCTTGTGCTTTCAGGGTCTTAGAAGTTAATTAAGTATAAAGGCGGGAGGTGGATAGCATGTAAGACAGAGTGAACAGCATGTGTAAAGGCCCCTTGATGGATAGACCATGGGCTGCTAGAACTGAGGGACGTCAAAGCATGTTTAGAACACAAAGAAGGAGGGCAAAAGGTGGTGCAAGGTGGCTCAAGAAGTAAAAATGTGAGGCTAGTCCAATCTGCTATCATTTACCCTTTCATTTGAAGCCTTAGAATTATCTTTCACATTGATTGAGCCAACTAAAGATATCCTAAGTAGGTGTGATTACATGATGACTTGCTTCCTACTGAGATTTTTTTTTTCTTGCTAGACAGGACACCTTCATGGAAAATTATTTCACTAGCCAACGAGACAACATCTTCCGAAATGTGGAGGTTCTAATTTATGTCTTTGATGTGGAAAGCCGTGAACTGGAAAAGGACATGCACTATTACCAATCATGCCTAGAGGCCATTCTGCAGAACTCTCCAGATGCCAAAATCTTTTGCCTGGTACACAAAATGGATCTGGTACAGGAGGATCAACGAGACCTGGTAAGAAATGGAAAGGGTGATGCACCAAATGGCTGATATGCTTTGTAAACTTCTTTTGTAGAGGTATAGGTAAATTTGTATCATTCTCTTTTCAGGAAAAAAATCTCAGCTTAAACTTTCAAAATAAAGAGCTGTCATTTGTTTTTGAAACCATTTACAAATAAATGTTCCCTGGTAAGGGAAAGATAATATTTATTTAGCAAATAATTTTCAAAATAAGCAAGGATCCTGACCATGTGCTATCACTAAGCAGCTTTATATATTTTTAAAATATATTTGCTGCCCATGTTTTAGCATCTTTCAGAACAGGCAGTTATTGTCAAGGCTAGAAGACCCTCCAGGGGTGAGATGAAGAAAGGTCATCACTGTCACTAGATTGACTTAGAAAACTATTACACACCAATTCCAGTGCCAGCTACACTGTGTTAGGCACAATGCCAAGGCCCTCATAATTGCACTGATATGATATATTTATCTTATTTTCTAGAATGGGAGTTAGTATGCATAAATTTAAACCAGAAAAGACACAGTAGAAAGGGCAAACTCCTATGAGATCCCATGACTGATGAGTCACAAATATAGTCTAGCATTAGTTTGCTCAATATAAAATAAGAGGATTGGATTTTCAAGTCTAAGTTGAAAGAGAAGATCCTCTATTTCCAAGGGCAAAAATGAGCAAAACAGTTTTAGAATATGCCAATGATGTAGAATAATACAGTTCCTCTTTGTTTGGAGCCTCAGAATCTAATATCCCCTTTACTTAACTTAAGAATTTTTTTTTTTGGTAATAGCTATCTATGGTCAGGAATACTTTTTTGCATAATTAGTTACAGGATTGCCTTCAGTGTTCTAGTGTTTGGGTATGTTTTGGTGTTTCTAGGTTAGCTTACATGTTTTCAAAAACCAGTTGAGAGGGTTCTGTATTTGACTCTGAAAAGGACTTTTGAGAGTCTATTCTTTTTAGTTCCTCTCCCTCTCACTAAGTATTAATTCTGTTTTAATTGAGCAGAAAATTCTGTATGTAGCTTGGTTCTTGGGATATTGAGGGCTCTGTTATTATTATGATTTTCTGTATGTTTCCTTGGCCCAATTGGCAACAACAACATAAAAATCTAGAGTGTTCCAACAAATGACCTCCTTAAGAATTTTCTAATTACTTCCAATTTTTAGTGATCAACTTATTGTTTTCTATATTCTTATATAAATACCCTCAAAGATATGTTGATGTTCTTTGTGGGATTTTAAAATTAATTAAGAAAAGTATACTCTATTTCATTAAAGATTCAGATTTGGAAGTTTTGGAATAATATGGCTAGGGTGCTTCCCTAAATACCAATTTCAAGCAAGATGGGTGTTTCCCTCTGTGTGTGTATTAGGATTCTTCAGAGACACAGAACCAATAAATGTGTGTGTATACATGTGTGTGTGTGTGTTTAAAGAGAGAGAGACACAGAAAATGAAAGATTGATTAATTTTAAGGAATTGACTCATGATTGTGGAGGCTGGCAAGTCTGAAATACACAGGTCTGCAGAGCAGGCTGATACTCTGGAGACCCACGTTAAGAGTAGATATTGCAGCTTGATCAAGTCAGAAGGCAGTCTGACAAGTGAAGTTCTCTCTTCCTGGGGAACAGCAATCTTTTTCTCAAGACCTTCAACTGATTGCATAAAGCCTCATATTATGGAAGGGGATCTGCTTTCCTCACAGTCTACTGATTTAAATATTAATTGCATCTAAAAAATACCATCATAGCAACAGCTACAGTTGGTATTTAACCAAATGTTTGGGTACTATGGCCTAGCCAAGTTGATACATAAAATTAACCATCTCAGTGTGAACACGCACTACAAGCCCAGTCCTGGAAAATATCTGTGTATATATCTATATTTGTATAAATAAGTATTTTTCCATGTATATTTGGGCATATATACATAGATACATAGCCAAGAAGAATAGATATTTGTGTGCCAGAGGTTATTATATCTATATAGCCAAATAAATACAGTATATGCAGAAGTAGTATTATGAGTGTATGCATATGTGTATGAGAGAGAATCATATCTACAAAACTTGAAATATTTTGAATTTTAAAATCTTCTTCTTGGTATGTCTGTCTTAAAATGATCCAGATTGGGTGATTTGGAATATTAGATATATTTGATTATGATTCCTCTGTATAGTACATTTTATTTTCTAACATAGTGCTTTCAGTGAGTACTCAGAACAAGCAGCACAATCCTGAAGAATTCTAGAAGCTGTTGCACTTTCAGACCTGACCTGAAATCATTTCTGCCATCCTAGTCTATGAAGTAATACACACAGTTAAAAGTTCTTCTGAGGAAAGATGAAATGCCCTATTTAAAATATGCTGAAATGTTAGACCTGAGATTTTACTATGAAAGAGGAAAGCTATTATATGCTGATCAGTATGTTGGTCTTTTTCTTCAGATTTTTAAAGAACGAGAAGAAGATCTGAGGCGTTTGTCTCGCCCATTGGAATGCTCTTGCTTCCGAACATCTATCTGGGATGAAACTCTCTACAAGGTGTGTATATTTCTCTGAGTTCTCTCATTTCAAGAGCATGAAAAAAGCCAGAAGGGTATTAATCAAAACGAAAAGATTTTAAACTCCTTCATAGCCATCTAGATGTATTGAACTAAAAGAAATAATCTATAATAAATTGTTTGAAAAATATCCAAAAATATCTCTTAAGGTTAATTAAGAGATTTTGGATTTGATCTTAGATTGGGTCGGCATACCTACCAAATCACACTGAATTAGCCCAGTTTGGTCATGATTAATTTGATACAAATCTTCATAATAGTAGAGATTTCACTGGCCATCATCCATTTTGACCTATTCTGGTCTCGATGCTGATTGGAACTGTGTCTAATATTCAGGTACCTCTACAGGATGTAAGCTAGTCTGCCTTAGTTTGGATGGCAATAGAAAATCAATACTTAGGGGAGATATTGGAAAAGGGAGTCTTAAAATGAGACATGTTATTCCTAGATTATGATAGCTTCAACTTTCATGCCAAATTGGAGACTTAGCATTCTTTCAACCAGAGAGATTGTTCGCATTGCTGAAATAGGTACCACACTGCTTGCAGTAGTCATAAAGGTTACAGCAATAGCTGTGTTAGAGATGAAGCTGAAATTACCTTATTGGCACATAGGCTTCTTTTCCTGCTTCCTCCCTCTCTCCCACTGATCTAGTTATTTGAAAGACTGGCTCCTTTTTGCTCCTCCTGTGGTCAGACTTTTCCTTCAGACTGCTTCTGGTATCCATTGACAGGTCTGGGTAGGAAAGCATCCTTTTCTGTCACTGGTAGCTACAGCCTCAGTATCATTGCATCTGACAACTATCTACAACCAGAAGCAAAGAAAGTTGATTTTCCAAGGAGAAAAACAATTGGACTTTAAAATAGCTACTGATTAATTTCTTTAACTAATTCATTTTTTCCCAATATTATGTTTACCCAGCCTCACTCTGATAACAGATCATTTTAAGATACCTGTCTAGGAAGTACTGTTCTAGATTAATTTGGGCCGAATTTCTCTCAAAGCCTTATTCCCATAGAACAGGTAACCGTGAATAAGGATGGACATGACGCACTAAGAACCAACTGCGGTGTGAAGGATGGCAATACATAACACGACCAAAGACAATTGGCTAATCACAACACTGCTGTGAGTGACAATGTCTCTGCTGTGGTTAGCTTTGGTGCCTTCTCCAAGGTAAATTCAGCAGTGACATTAACACCGACCTGGGAACTTGGAACCTGAACCCCCATGCCTAAGTAATAAAACTAATTGGAATCCAAACAAACAACAAATAAATCCTGAGAAGACAACCCACAGAATGGTAGAAAATCTTTGCAAATTATGCAACCAACAAGGTCTTGGTTACCAAAATGTGCAAATAACTCACACAACTCAACAACAAAAAAGCAAATATCCAAATTGAAAAATGGACAAGTCCATGATTTTCTTTTCTGAGGAGATGTTCATCTCAGAAAAGAAAATCATGGACTTGGAGAAGAGACTTGTGGCTGCCTGATGGGAGGGGGAGGGAGTGGGAGGGATCGGGAGCTTGGGCTTATCAGACACAACTTAGAATAGATTTACAAGGAGATCCCGCTGAATAGCATTGAGAACTATGTCTAGATACTCATGTTGCAACAGAAGAAATAGTGGGGGAAAAACTGTAATTGTAATGTATACATGTAAGGATAACCTGACCCCCTTGCTGTACAGTGGGAAAATAAAATAAAAAAAAAAAAACTAATTGGAACAGAGACATGGCACTACTATCTCTTACATCAATGTTGCATAGAGCTGACATAAATTTTTATATTCAGTTTTATTCTGCAAGCACTCATTGCATATCTGCTTGATGCTGTTGGACACACAAATGACTAAGACCAGGTTCCTGCCTTCTAGTAGGAGAGAGAAGAACATTATACACCTTATCAGACAAATTGGAGTGAAATTGAATGAAGTATTATAGTGGAACATCAAATAAAAGAGCCTTAATAGAATAGAGGGAGAGTGTGGTTAGTTTCAACTCCTTATATTAGTCATACTCCTCTGGAAGAAGTCAGTTTTAGGCAAACACGCAGTGGGCCGTTTTTAATTCAGTTGGATCAATAATTTATACAGCTGACAGTAAGCTTTTTGGTATGATAATGCCACTGATTTCTCTTGTAAATTCTCCTTCCCATTGAGAGGAAGGGCCATTATTCTGTATGGCTCTGATATTTCCAAAAAATTGATTCTTGGATGTTTGTTTAATCTTTATCATTCTTTGATCTTTAGGGAAGTCTACATTATTGGATTTAGATATCTGTTGAATGGCTGGATTAGAAGCTCTTTAGCCTAATAGATCAGAGTTTTCAACTTACCCTAAGGCAATATGATGGAATTAAATTCTTTATTTTAAATTATCAGTGGTAAGAAGCATTTTTTCAAAAGGGTTTGAAACTTTAAAAAAAATCCAACTGAAGGGTAAAAAATATTAGCTTTGTTTTCTAACTTTGTGTCATATTTGTTGTCAGTATTTGTTTAGACTCAATTATCACCATATTTTGCTGTTTTTGTGTTACAGTATATATACTCATTTGCAGAGATCTGGGACTGGCTACCTGTTAGTAATATTACACTGTGTTTCTGTTCTGTTAGGCTTGGTCAAGCATTGTTTATCAGCTGATTCCCAATGTCCAACAGCTAGAAATGAACCTAAGGAATTTTGCTGAAATTATTGAGGCTGATGAAGTGCTTCTATTTGAGAGAGCCACTTTTCTGGTAAGAACTTTCTGCACTGCAGATGTACTTCACACTTAACCTTCTTCTGTTCAGCATCAGAGAACATGTTGCCACTTTCAGGAAGAACCTTTTTTTTCTTTTGTCATTTCGGCATGCATAGCCTTATTTATGAAGTAGTACTGTCAGTAAGTAATCTGAAAGAAATCCTTTGGTATGTGGGTCTTCAGTAATTAGTAAAACTTAGATGTTTGCAGGTATGCCTTACCATAGAGTTATTTCTGTTAATAATTGTTCACTTGTGTTAAAGAATTCCCATTTCCTGTTTACTTTTATTATGAAATGATGGGCATTTTCCTTTTGAGAAAACTTGCATCCCACCTCTTTCTCCAGAAGACTGAGTTGAAAACTTCTAATATGGAGGAGATATAATGGTCAACTCAGTGACATAGCTAAGAGTTCAGATGGGGAGATGAAAGGCCAAAGAGGCTATGTCAGTATTTTTATTTTTCTTATAAATTCAACTTAATGATATTAGTGCCTACTGTGTGTATGTTCCTGAGGGAGAATGCAAAACCCAATATTATATTTAGAAGTAAAATTTTTAAATAACAATAATAGAAACTAACTTGAGATATCACAAAGCATTGCATAAGTAATTGTGATCAGCTTAATAAATGTAACTCTTTAAGAGCAGCTCACAGTAAATAAATTGTTTCTTAGCTCTACCAATGCTTGATGATTTTAGACATATTTCTTAATCTCTGAGTTTGGTTATCCTTTTATAAAATGGATACAATAATATCTATATCATAAGTTTATTCTGTGGATTAAAATGGGACAAAGCAACATTAAGCCCTAGCACAAAGCTTAATAAGTATAGTTGGCAAAACTATTTAAACATTGGTTTCTTTTGCTGTTAACAGCCAACGGAGGGCAGAGACTGCAGAGTGCAATTTTTCTTCCTTCCTTTTTGGAAACATTATTTGTAATGGTAGTGCATTCGGGAGTCATCTTTTCTGCTAACTGGTCATCCTTTCTGCTTATGGTTAGGCAAGGAATCCTAACTAGAGTGTCTTTCTGCCTCAGCTCTTAGGTAGGGGCCACTTGCTTGGAATTACTGAAAGGAGCCCTGTCTTTCCTGCTAATGTGAATAGAAACAAGAAAGTGAACTCTTCTGTCTGTATTGATACACATGGCATTGTGCAGTACTGCTTCAGCAATATCCTGCCACATCTATCACACATGATCATAGAGATTAACCTAATATATACTCTGTTCTTCACTGAAAGTAACAGGTGGCTTTGGTATCTCTTGAAGATTAAGTTTAGGTGTGATTGTCCTTTTTTGCTGAGGTGCTTGAAGTCAAGCAGTGGAGGACTATTCTACCACTGGTCTAGGGATTCTGTTTTGAAATTTTCACGTAGTTTCAGGGAATTGCCCTGCGAATTTTCTTCTGGCAAATGACTCAGTTTTGCTTCCTACTAGAAACTTTATATCAGCCTATAGGAAATACTTGTGTGGTTTTATTAAAATCTGAAAGTGTTAGAGAAAGTATTTTCAGCTGGCATGGATGTCCATCATGAATAGGTTAATTTATAAATAGTAAATTCTCAAAGGTTAGACTCATTTAGTTAAGATTTTTAAATATAATACTAAAAGCCACTTGGTTATAGCCTTTATTAAAATTAAATACATTAAGTATATCTCCAGAACAGCTAAGAATTTTTATTTTTCCTTTTTCTTTTGTACTTTTTATTAAATCAGAGATCATCCTGTGAAATACTAAAATAAGATGAGTATTTAATGATTAGTCAGTGAGAAACAACATCAGTGAGCCAAGATAGACAAAACTTAAATGATCTAGTAAAATTATAACCAAACAGTTCTGGATGGATCATCCTTAGGGATGTTAAAATTATGCAAGATGTTCACAGGATATGGGACAGAGGAAAAGAGACATTAAAACCAGGTGCCAGGTCTACCCTGAAAATCAGTGTGACCAAGAGACTGATAGATATATGCCTTGAGAAGTAGTAGAGGGTAGTATGGATTTAAAAGGCTTTGCTCCTTTTCATAGGTGATTTCTCACTATCAGTGTAAAGAACAGCGTGATGCCCACAGGTTTGAGAAAATCAGCAACATTATTAAGCAATTTAAGCTGAGCTGCAGGTAAGAGATCTTGTGTGATGTATTTATTTCTGGGAAAAAATTGTCATTTTTGAGATGTTCAGATAACTATAGTAGACTATATATATTCAGCATAGTTCCTTAAATTAAAAATAAAGTTAGGAATTCCCTGGTGGCTTAGAGGGTTAAGGATCCAGTGTTGTCACTGCTGTGGTGCAGGTTTGATCCCTGGCCCAGGAACTTCCACATGCCATGGACACAGCCAAAAATAAATAAATAAATAAAGCTAAACTCTAAGGGGGCCTGCAATTGACAGAAGTGAAAGATGTTTGCCTTTAATGCAAACGGAAGTGATGCAGAAGAAGCATGTGAAAAATATCTAAGCAGAGTACCTTTTCAAGATGTTTAATACTATTTGGGAAGAAGTAGACAGAAAATGTCCAAGAGAATTTTGAATAAGAAGAAAGAAGAATTTACTCTATCAAATACCAAGATTTATTATAAAACTACAGTAATTGAAATAGTGAAGTATTGAAGTTCCCTGGTGGCTCAGTATGTTAAGGATCTGGTATTGTCTCTTCTGTGACTCGTGCTACTGCTTTGGTGTAGGTTCAATCCCTGGTCCAGGAACTTCCGCATGCTGTGTGTGTGTGTGTGTGTGTGTGTGTGTGTGTGTGTGTGTGTGTGTTATGGCCAAGTAAAGTAAAATAAGTTAAATTGATAAAATAAAATAGATTGATTCAGGAATGGTACAAAGTAGAGAATCTAGAAATGTGTAATCATATTGTCTCAGCTTTGATTAAATACAGTTTGAGGGAGTTCTCATTGTGGCTCAGCAGTAATGAACCCAACTAGTATCCATGAGGACACGGGTTCAATCCCTGGCCTCGATCAATGGGTTAAGGATCCGGCATTGCCATGAGCTCTGGTGTAGGTCACAGATGAGGCTCAGATCTGGAGTTGCTGTGGCTATGGCCTTGGCCAGCAGCTACAGCTCCAGTTTGACCCCTAACCTGAAAACTTCTTTAGTTGCAGGTGCCGCCCTAAAAAAAAAAAGACAAAAAAAAATGTAGTTTGAATCTTAGCATTGTGGATATAGGAAGAAGAAATGGCTGAACATCATAATTTAGTAAAGATTTAATAATCAGAATTCTTATCCTGGTAAAACTTTGATGCCTAGACAATACAATAAGTTTTTCCCTTTTATACCTTAGCACGCTTTGAGACTTTCTGTCATGTTCATGCTAACATTTTAAAGAAGAAATAGCAAATAGTATATAAATATTATTACCCTTTTTGTTTTCAAAGAAATGGGATCATTGCTGGAATTTCAGCATAACTAGCATTCAAAAGATAGAGTTATTAAGCTCAGTGATCAATTGAAGAAACTTCTTAAATATTAGAGAAAATTTCAGTAACATGATTTTTAACATGGATCCAGGTCTAAGCCCACTTTCATTTCACAGTCACTATCAAGTCCTAACCCACTTTCTGTCTAAGTCACTTTAAGATGTTAAATTAAGCTTTAGAGTTTTCCTTGGAAAACAGAGTGGGATTAGTCATTAACTGTCTTAATGAGGTGGTGAATTGAGATATAATGCTATCAAAATGTTTAACATCAAAGATAAGAATTTCTTATATTTCTATTATTTTATGTTCTTTACTCACTTTTCTCCTTTCTCCTATAGCAAGCTGGCTGCCTCTTTCCAGAGCATGGAAGTCAGGAACTCTAACTTTGCTGCTTTCATTGACATCTTTACATCCAACACTTATGTGATGGTCGTGATGTCTGATCCATCCATTCGTAAGTTTAAACTTACTTGACATAGATTCAAAGCCACATATTCTTTAAACTAATTGCCCTAGAGTTAGTATATTATTAAAGGTATCAAAATCCATTTTGTAGTGAACAACACTGTGAATGTACTTAATACCACTGACCTGTACGTTTAAAAATGGTAAAAATGGTAAATTTCATTTTATGTATATTTTACCAATACGAAAAAAAAAACAATTTTAGTATTAGTGGTAAATACTTTTTTATTTAATAGGCATATTTTGAAGCTTAAAAATAATTTAGTCTCCCAGGTATTATGTTTTCTTCATGGGGTCAAAAATCAAGTTACTAAATCTAGGGATTTTTAAAGAAAAAATACCCAAATATATGACTTATGCTCCATATGGGATAGATTTTTTTTTTTGGCCATGACTACAGCATGTGTAAGTTCCTGGGTCAGGGATCAAACCCATGCCACAGCTGTTGCTGTGACAACACCAGATCCTTAACCCGCTACACCACAAGAGAACTCCATGGGATGGATTTTTAAAAGACCAGTCAGTCTAAACTCTGAACCATTAAATGTTGAACCATTTTATATGTATGTCATTGTATACTCTTAAGTACCATATTTGTTATGGGCATAGAGAGAGATATTTGGTGCTTCTATGCCATAATAGCCATATCCATTACAACCATTGAAATAAAGGTTCTAGCAGTATTTCCGGGATGTTCCCAAAAGTTTAAATTATCTCTTAAATTAATCTACCTTATTAGAATACAACATAATAGGTTTTTTTTACCATTAGTCTCAAATCAAAAGAGTTTAAAAATTTATTTTGAAAATGTTATGTTTAGAATATAAGCAAATCTTTTAATTATTCAGAAAAATTTAACTCAGTTAACTTGGGACCTCCTATTCCTATATGTTTTCTGTGATATACATTGAGGGATTTGACTCTTTTTTGTTTCTTTATTTGTTTTTCCTAGTCAGATATTCCTTTGGCTACTTGTACTTATTCTGTTGAGTTTCTCTTCTACCCCACCCTCAGCTTCCGCAGCCACTCTGATCAATATCCGCAATGCCAGGAAGCACTTTGAAAAGCTGGAAAGAGTGGATGGACCAAAGCAGTGTCTTCTCATGCGCTAAAACATTGCCAAATGCTGTTTCAGAAAAAAATTGAAATACAGTTTCTTAATCTTAATGTTGTATTTGTATATGTAGGCTCTGAAATGTGATGCTTATTTCTTCCCTACTCCCCAGTCTCAATGTTTAACCTTGAATGCTGTTTACTCAAATAGCCAGTGAGGAGTTAGAAGATGAGCTGTCTATAAAGTTGGTGTGACATAAAAGTAGGTGATATGTAAGTGTTCTGCTAACAAGGTTCTAATAGTATAATTGTTCTGATAACCTGGTTTCAGTAGTTGTGTGTGCCAAAGCCTTTCCCGATATCATCTTGTATTCCTTATCAGATAGTGACCTCTATGTTTGAAATACTACTGTTCCTTAGCATGCATTGAAAATATTCCTTAACTTCAATTGTGAATAAACTTTTGCTGTTAGGGATTTCAGTGTCTGTTTTTCTTTTCCTTATTTCTTCAAGTTTTCCCTAAGAAATAGCAAATGAATTCCACACTTATCCTAGGGGAAGGTGACCTACTATTGGCAAAGCAGTACAAAATAAAGTTGAATGGGAAGGATGAGTCAAACGTTAACCTAAAAACTAGGCAAAAGATTTAGATAAAATGATATAGGAAATGGGAAAGGAATTTTCAAAGAAAATTATTCTCTGACTGATGGCAGCTGGAGAAGCTGTGGTAGTAATCCAAGGCTGAAATGTGTTGGAAGTCTATTCCAGGAAGCAACTGGAGAAGGAATGAATAAAAAGTTGAGGGAAATTTATGAGATGTAAATCTTCTTTCTTTGAGCCCCAGGAATGGTTAAGTGTATATATTCTGTAACACCTAATGAGTTATGCCTTCACTATACTAGTTAAGTTGTATTAAAACCTCCTTCCAGCTTGGGGTTTGACCTCATCTCCCTAAGGAAAAGATGAAGCATTTTGAACTGGGAGAAACAGAGCTTGACAACACTAACTGGAATTACTCAAAGCCCTAACTTTTTCAGTTTCTATAGAGCTGAAACAAAACGCAAAAGCATCTACAACACAGTAGACTCATCTCAATTCTCTTGTCTCTGTCATGAGGAAACTTCTTCTAGACTGCCAGAACCTCACCTTTACCTTTCCCCATCTTGTTGTCCCCATTTGAGAGAAATAGAGTTTTTAGCCAAGCAGCAAAGGATATGTTGTTTTTTAGGCAGCTTAACATTATGTAGGTTAAAAAATCTCAAGTCTTAATCTCATGGAACTAGTTTTATCAACAGTTGTATTAATCTACAGAAGGAGATGTTTTTAAGTAGATGTTCCAGATTCTTTATCCTGTTAGCACCTAGGAAAATGAAAAGAGCAAATGAACTGGGAGTCTGTTCTGTGACTAATGATTTGGCATGTTTTCACTATCCTCTGTCTGGGGTGGAATTTGAAGGAAGACACCTTAAAGTGGTTTTTTTGTTGTTTTTTGCAAGGGGGTGTGAATAGATATATAGATAATTGAGGACAAGAAAACAGTTATACAATTTACTCTATTTGCTCTTGGCTCAACCCTTGCTCAGATTCTAGTTATAACTTGGACTCAAAAGATGCACAAAAGGATGAAATGTTAGAAAAATAAGGTAATGATTTGACTTTATTATGGTAATGAACAGCCAGTCTTCTTTGTCACTGAAGACAAAAATGTTTTGAGACAGATATTTGTCCAAAGATGGTGCCATGTAGAAACTGAAGTAAATGCAATGGACAGTGAAGGCATGTCCACAGAAAAGAGTTAGAAGAAATCAAAACCAAAGATGTGAATTTATGAGATTAGTAGTACAATCAAGTAATGCTTTTTATAGACCACGTATTAGCTATGTCAGTAGGATAAGGCAATGGTTCTCATACTTGAGCATGCATCATAATCACTTGGAGAGTTATTGCTAAAATACATCTGGGGGATGAGGCAGCAGATTCAATAGGTCTGTCGTGGGACCCATGAATCTACATTTCTAACAAGGTCTGGGATGTTGCTGATAGTGATCCTGCTGGTCCTGGGACTACACTTTGGGAACCGCTACTTTAGGTTGTACAATGTGATATTTGTTTTTTAGCAAGTATGATTTAACATACATATACATTGTGAAATGATTACAACAATCAGGTTAATTAGCACATCCATCAACCCATACCATTTTTTTTTTCTGGTAAAGAACACTTAAAATCTACTCTCCTGGAAAAATTTATACAATCCAGTATTATTAACTATAGTCACTATGCTGTAATTAGGCCACCAAAACTTACCATCTTATAACTGGAAATTTGTAGTATTTGCCTAGCATCTCGCCATTTCCCTCACTCATCAGCCCCTAGCAACCATATTTCTACTCTGTTTGATGTCCTTGGATTCCACATGTAAGTGAAATGATACAGTATTTGCCTTTCTCTGTCTGATTTATGTAGCATAATGTCCTCAAGATCAGTCTGTATTGTCACAAATGGTTACATTGGAGTGGAAGAGGCAGAAGCCACACTCTGGGCTTGAAGAGTATGTGGACTGTGATGAAGCAAAGAATTGGTAACTGCTCCTTCAAGAAATGTAGTTATTCAAGGAATAAAACAGGATGACAGCAATGTCCAGAGAAGTAGTTTCTCATAACTTATTAAGAATTTTCTGTATTTAAGATTTTTAGTGTAATATATATATATATATATATGTATACACACTTATTCTTTTACTCACATTATCTTCCATCGTGTTCCATCACAAGTGACTAGATATAGTTCCCTGGGCTATACAGCAGGATCTCATTGTTTATCCACTCCAAATACATTAGTTTGCATCTACTAAACCCCAAGCTCCCAATCCATCCTACTTCTTCCCCCTCCCCCTTGGCAACTACAAGTCTGTTCTACAAGTCCATGAGTTTGTTTATTTTCTGTAGATAGGTTCATTTGGGCTGTATATTAGATTCCAGATATAAGTGATATCATATGGCATTTTTCTTTCTCTTTCACTTCATTTTAAGTATGAGAATCTCTAGTTCCATCCGTGTTGCTGCAAATGGCATTATTTTGTGCTTTTTTATGGCTGAGTAGTATTCTATTGTGTATATATACCACAACTTCTTAATCCAAACATGGCTGATGGATAATTTTTAAATTATTTTTATTTTTTCCATTATAGCTGGTTTACAGTATTCTGTCAATTTTCTACAATACAGCAAAGAGACCCAGTTACACATGCATATATACATTCTTTTTCTCACATTATCCTCCATCATGCACCATCATAAGTGACTAGATATAGTTCCCAGTGCTATACAGCAGGATCTCATTGCTTATCAACTCCAAAGGCAATGGTTTGCATCTATTAACCCCAGATTCCCAGTCCATCCCTCTCCCTCCCCCTTGGCAACCATAAGTCAGTTTTCCAAGTCCATGAGTTTCTTTTCTGTGGAAAGGTTCATTTGTGCCATATATTAGATTTCAGATCTGTGATATCATATGATATTTGTCTTTCTCTTTCTGACTTACTTCACTTAGTATGAGAGTTTCTAGATCCAAGTTGCTGCAAATGGCATTAATTCTTTTTTATGGCTGAGTGTATATATATATATATATGCCATTCCATTGTGTATATATACCACATCTTCCTAATCCAGTCATCTGTCGATGGACATTTAGGTTGTTTCCATGTCTTGGCTATTGTGAATACTGCTGCAATGAACATAGGGGTGCATGTGTCTTTTTCAATGAGAGTTTTGTCTGGATAAATGCCCAGAAGTGGGATTGCTGGGTCATATGGTAGTTCTATGTATAGTTTTCTAAGGTACCTCCATACTATTTCCATAGTGGTTGTACCAATTTACATTCCCACCAACAGTGGAGGAGGGTACCCTTTTTTCCACACCCTCCCCAGCATCTGTTATTTGTGGACTTGTTAATTATAGCCATTCTGACCAGTGTGAGGTGGTACCTCACTGTAGTTTTGATTTGCATTTCTCTGATCATTAGTGATGTAGAGCATTTTTTCATGTGCTTGCTGGCCTTCTGTATATCTTCTTTGGATAATGTCTATTCAGGTCTTCTGTTCATTTTTCAGTTGGGTTGTCGGGTTTTTTTGTTTTCATTTTTGTTTTTTTTTTTTTTTTTTTTGCTGTTGAATTGTATAAATTGTAAATTTTAGTGATTAAGGCCTTGTCAGTTGCATCATTTGAAACTATTTTCTCCCATTCCATAGATTGTCTTTCAAAGAAATGGAAAGGTATTCCATGCTCCTGGATTGAAAGAATTAATATTGTAAAAATGGCCATACTACCCAAAGCAATCTCCAGATTCAATGAAATCCCTATCAAATTACCCATGGCATTTTTCACAGAACTAGAACAAACAATCCAAAAATTCACATGGAACCATAAAAGACCCAGAATTGCCAAAGCAATCCTGAGGAACAAAAATAAATTCTTCCTTAGGCTGGTTTCATCCAAAAAAAATTTCTCAAAGCCTGACCAGCAGCTTCTGAGTGAAAGATTGCCACATTCGTAATCTATTTTCAACACCCTGTATATGATCCTCTTGAGCACTTCTTGAAGCTGAAAAGTCTGAGCTCAATGTACAAAAGAATGTAGCCAAATTCTCACCTCATAAAATACAGGAAACTGAATTTCTTTGAAGTAGCTCAATTGGAAACAATTAACGTTTGGTAGCTCCCTTCATTCTAGCTCCAGAACAATTACGATTTCCAACGTTTATTGATCACTTGCTATATGTTATGTACTCTTATAAACATTAATTTTATTACTTCATTATTATTTAAGTATATTCATTAGTATATATTCACTTAATCCTCAAAAATTCCATCAATTAGGTATTGTTATATACAATAACATTAAGGCACAGAGAGATTAGGTTACTTGCCCCCAACTCACATGATTTGTGAGTGACAGAGCCAGGACTTGAATCCAGGTATGTGCCACTAACCTCTCCTGGTGTACTGCTGGAGTAGCAGAAAAGATCTTAGAGAAGAAGATGCCTGCACCTTGTATAACTCAGGAATTTCAGAATAAGTTATGTAGAACTGGACAGATACACTATCTCTAGACTAGGCTGAAGCTAAATTAGGCCTCATGGTTGGGAAGACAAAAAAGACAGTCTGCTTGCAATAAAGGTCTTCCCACAATACTAAAAACTTGAGCCCATAAACATGTCTATCTCCCCTCCTCACTGACTCTCCACAATATAGTACAATTCCTGACATGTCATAAGCATTAAATAACTAGTTGATGAATGAATTAATAAAGTTTTTGCTCTACATGGCCTCTAGTGAGGGAGCAAGCAATGGTGGCTAGACTAATTGAAGTCAAGACTAAATCTACCTCTAGTTACTAGCTTTTAGATTGCCATGTAGTCATATTTTTTAAAGTTTTCTTATACAGGCAGGGTTCAAATTCCTGAGCCAGCTGCTTGTTTTTCTGATAATATTTCTAAAGCTCCTTAACAATGCTTGGTGTATATTTGGTACTCGAAAATAGTAGGTAATAATAATAACAGCAATAATAAAATTTCAATCAGTTAGTAGATCCATTGTGAGTTGAAGCTGGAATACCTGACTCAGGAGGGTGTTAAGGGGGAGATGACTTGATTAATACGCCAGAAACTGAAGTTCCAGACCACTGAAATGCCATGAGGCATTGGAGTCTCTACAAATCTCTGGCAATATTTAGCCTGGGCAGGGTCACTAAAAATCCCATGGTCTTGCCTTCCTAAGTTTTCACATGAGCACAAATACCACTTGCAGCAGTGAGAAAGCTTACCTCAGAGGTATGCCTAACTCTTTGTGGCTCTGTCTACAGACCTGGCTCTGATTTGATAGCCATAATGGAAATAGCTCCTTTGCCTTATCCATGTACATTCCTATTAAGTCTCTAACGTACTTTGCTCCTGGCTGGCTTTTCCCCCAATCTGATCCTCAGTTCTGTCTCCACATTTCTTGGTCATTATGGTCTCAATTCCACTCAAGATTTCAACTTCAACAGCATCCTGCCAGAGTAGTAGTGATAATAGCTGCTACTTGGAGAGCACCTACTATGTAATAGGCATTTTACTTATTATTTTGTTTCATCCCCAGAGAAATCTTCTTGCTTAACACTCCCCTGTTCAAAATTCTCAGATGGCTCTTACCTTTCAGACATAAATGTTAAATGATGAAAGGATAGGCAGTGTGAAATTCAAAAATTTCTGAAGGTGTGTGGAGAATAGGTGGTACACAGATGAAACAAGATAAGCCATGACTTGATTATTAAAGCTGGGTGATGAGTATAAGGGGTTCATTGTATTATTCACTCTACTTTTGTATATATTTGAAACTTTCTATAGTAAAAATATTGTTTAAAGAGAAAAATAAAACACAGATAAACACATATATACAACAAAATAAAACAAATACTCTCAGATGGCCTCTCATCACACTTAAAACAGATACTGAATTGCTTAATAAAACTTAAAGGGACATATGTGACATGTTTTGATCTCATTTCCTACCACTCTCCCCCAGGCCTGCTGAATGCCATCCTTACCGTTCTCCTTGCTATTCTTTGAATATGCTAAGCCTGCCTTTGCATCAGGGCTGTGCACTTGTTCCCTTTACCTGGGCCACTTCTTTCTCAAATACATTCTCAAAAGCATTTTTTGTTTACTTGTTTATATTTGTCTATCCCGCTAAAATGTGACTTTTCTGCAGACAAAGACTTCTTGTTCACCGTTACAGCCTAAAGCACCTAAAACAGTCCATGGGAAATGATGGTTCTCAAATGTTCATTAAGTGAACTTAGTTGAAGTATAAGTAATTGTCATGTTCCTTAAATGAAGTCCCAGGAAATGTTGCTGTTATACTAAAGGCAGACATGTGTGTAATACAGGCAAGTAATTACTTAGTTTCCCACCTAGCCAGTAGTCTTCAAATATTAATTCAGCATTTTTTAAATTATAATCACTTTTCCTAATTATACTTTTGTTTTTTGTTTTATTTTTTGCTTTTTAGGGCCACACTTGTGGCATATGGAGGTTCCCAGGCTAGGAATCTAATCAGAGACACAGCTGCCGGCCTATGCCACAGCCACAGCAATGAGCCACATCTGCGGCCTACACCACAGCTCAGGGCAACACCAGATCCTTAACCCACTGAGCGAGTCCAGGGATTGAACCCGCAACCTTATGGTTCCTAGTTAGATTCGTTTCCCCTGCACCATGATGGGAACTCCTAATTATACATTTTTATTTGAAATATCTTTATTTCAAAATAAAGGATTTGGTATGTATTCATTACATGTGATGTTCTAAATTCAGACAACTTCTTGGACAACATTTTAAAAAGACAAAATATTCAGCTAATAAACTATTCTCTTTTTTTTCTGTAAATCGTATACTATTTGGTTTCAGAATTCAACCTGAATTAGACTACTAATTTTAGACAACTCTCAGCTTGGTCTTATGTTGGTGATCCAGCCTTACAGCTGCATAATGAAATTTGCAAGTGTGTGTGACAAAAGCATTAAACAGGGATTAATTTATTGGTGCTGATGAAGACTGAGTTTTTTAATTTCCATTTCCATTTGAATGTGCTTTCTACTTCAGCAGTAGGCAGTAAAGAGACTAATTCACAGTTCGAGAGTTAAATTAAAAATATTATGCTGAAGATATACAATGGAATGTTAGCCATAAAAAGAGTGAAATAATGCCATTTGCAGCAACATGGATAGACCTAGAAATTATCATACTAAGTAAAGTAAGTCAGACAGAGAAAGAAAAATATCATGTATCACTTATATGTTTAATCTAAAAAGTGATGCAAATGAATTTATTTATAAAACAGAAACAGAGTAACAGACTCCAAAAACAAACCTATGGTTACCAAAGGGAACATGTTGTGGGGGGATAAATTAGGAATTGGGATTAACATATATACACTACTGTATATAAAATAGATAATCCACAAGGACCTACCCTACTGTATATATATCACAAGAACTCTACTCAATATGCTCTAATAACCTAAATGGGAAAAGAATCTGAAAAAGGAATCACTTTGCTGTACACCTGAAACTAACACATTGTAAATCAACTATACTCCAATATAAAATAAAAATTAAATTGAAAAAAAGATTATGCTGAGCCCTGAGTCATTAAAACTATATTTATGATATATCCATTGATACTGTGGTGCTCATAGAGATCTGGCCCTAACAAACTAATAAACAACTCGCAGGCAATGAGGCCTAGAGCTCTGGTAGAGCCCTAAAAAGAGCTATTGATAAGAGCTGAGACAAGGAAGGGTTTGTATTATACCTCAAAAACTGAGGAATTCTGCCCTAAAGCCTCAACTTTCCCCATTTTCACTCTCATTCTGAGTTCCTGTGATCAATAGCAACTCCTCAAGGATAAAACATACAAAGTCTTTAACTGTTACAACAGTGATATCACATTTATCTTTTTCATAACCTGGGCACTGCTTTCCTGCCAATGGCAACTTTTCTATAGACACATGGAAAAAAGAAAATTGGACTATATGCCAGGAAAAGCTCAGTGCTATTTATACTACTGCTTTGGTCTTAATCGGAGAATAGGCCCATGTGCTCCCAGAGGAGCAGTAAAGGCAGAGAAGGCTAATAGGTTCAGTACCCATGTTATGCTCAGAAGAGTGTGATTTAAGGAAAGGTTTGGTCTCCTTCTCCAGCTTGAGCCTGACTCTTGAGTCAGTTGAGCTCATGAAACATACATCCTCTGAGAACTCTGTTTCATTGACTGACCCAAGTTTTGGTAATGAAATAGTAGCAATCATAAGCAATTGTTAACCAACAAGAAAAAAAAGAGAAAGGTAAGCAAAGAAATGCCCCAAAACAAGACAGAGATGCAGACACATGCATTCACACAACAAACATACATCTCAAAAAAAAAAGATTATCTCAAGAACTTCACTCATGTTTCAGAGTTATCAACCCCATCCTCTCTCTCTATGCAAGATTAGTTTCAAGTTTAAATGAAGATAACTCCCAATCATATAATCGACCCAGCATCAGGTCAAACCTTTCACTAACTAAACTCTTTAAAATATGATTAAAAGTTTAAATTGAATTGCTTTCCAATAAGCTATGGGCATCCTCTTTGATTTAGTGGAAAGGGAATATCAAAGCAACAGAAACAAAAGTGAGTTCTCTTGAATGGGAGAGTTTTTGCTAAAATGAACAAGTAAAATATAACCTATCTTGAAAAATAACTATCCCTGGGGGCATAGATTTCCAGAAAATACTGTTTTTTTTTTGTAATTCTGTACAATAACTTCACTTTTACACATTTAATGTACCTCAGTATGTACTCAATTAAGTCTGTCTAAGTCTAGAAATATTTTTCTGGAAATTGGGGAACACAGAAATACATGCCAGACAAAAGCACCTTTTCTTCATGTTCCATACACGCATCACTCATTAGCGTGGGATAACGGAATGACAACGTGTCTGGATTGGTAGTGACCCTGATGGTTTTTAACATCTGAGTCAGCATATGTAAGCACAATGGTCCTATCAGAGTGGAGAAAGAAGATAGTCTCTCATTCACCTGAGCCCTTAAGAGAAAGAATCAATTGAGCAATTAATAAGTATTCTTGGAGTCTATTCTGTGTGATTCCCTGTGTTAGACACTAAGGACAGCCATTCATTTATTTGTGGAAAAAAAAAAAAACACTATTGAGTGCTCTATGACATACACTCTTCTATGTTCCAGGGATACAGTCATGATTAAGGCTAGTGTCTGGCCTCAAGTAGCTCACAGTTACTGGAGCAAGCATACCTTTTAAAGATAAACAAAATGCAAAAAACTAACAGTTTCAATATAGTTCCCTGTGCTATACAGTGGGACCTCATTGCTTATCCAGTCTATTTTTTTCAAATTTTATTTTTTTTAATTTATTTACTGTTATTTCCTCCAACACACTTTTTTTTCCCACTGTACAGCATGGGGACCCAGTTACACATACATGTATACACAATTTTTTCTCCCATTGGGATAAACAATGATGGAAGATAATATAAGAAAAAGAATGTATATATGTGTATGACTGGGTCACTTTGCTGTACAGCAGAAATTGGCACAATATTGTAAATCAACTATAATTTTTTAAAAGGTAAAGATAAATAATAAAAATTTATGGTTTTAAAGTTAAAAAAAAAGCCTAACGGTTTCAGTCTTATCTTACCAGATAGCTTCAAATGCATTACAAGATTTATATATCTACATGTTTTGATCAAATATTTCAAACAAGAAAGAAAACTGTAGAAATTAAGGTAACAGACATACACAGACCCACCCCCAGCTTTACCACATGCATCTGGAAATTATCTTGTCTTTGTTTTCCATTGTAAAATATCTTCCTTGGAGTTCCCATTGTAGCTCAGCAGAAACGAATCCGACTAGGAACCATGAGGTTGTGGGTTCGATCCCTGGCCTCACTCAGTAGGTTAAAGATATGGCATTGCCATGAGTTTGTGGCATAGGTTGCAGACGTGGCTCAGATCTGGCATTACTGTGGCTCTGGTGTAGGCTGGTGGCTACAGCTCGGATTAGACCCCTAGCCTGGGACTCTCCATATGCCGTGGGTGTGGCCCTCAAAAGACAAAAGACAAAAAATTAAAAATAAAATTAAAAAATAAAATATCTTCCTGTTTATCTTAGAACTCTTTAATTATTTTTCTGTTGATTTTATTAATTCATTCAAAAATATTTATTTACTCATCTATTCCATTTCTACTATATTCCATTTCTACTACCAATGGCCTTAAATACCAACTTTCTTCAAGGTTTCATCCTCAGTTCATTACACTTCTTGAACTTCAAGTTAACCTTGGAAGATTTTTTTCCATTTGCAAAGCTTTAAAAACCATGAATAAACTCAGGGTTTCTAGTAATGTTTATGGAAACTCTGTGAGAATATTAAAAAAAAAATACCCCCTCTTGTGGACCCATTCCTGTGTGTGCAATGCTTGGATAGCGAAATACATTGTGCTGATTTTTTTAAAAAAAATCACATCTTCCTGTAGGCAATTAGTCTTTCGTTGGAGTTCACAGGTTAGTGAGCAGCATGTGGATTGAATTTCAGTCTCAAGTGACATGCCTCTCAACCAGGCACCTTGCTTAACACACAACTTGTGCGACTAGATGTGCTTATGCATTTGATGATGATTCACAAATTTATATGTCCAGACATCATTTCTCCTATGAGATCCAGACTAAGATACCAAACTTCCTATTGGACACTTCTGTCTGGACATACCATAAATATCTTAAATTCAACATGTCCAGAACTGAACCTTCCAACTCCTCCTCTTGCTTTCCTTTCCCCAGTTGGCAGCATAACTATCAATTTATGAATGTAAAAAACTTGAAGGGATTCGTAACTATTCGGTTTCTCCTACTCCCACATCTAATCACTAAACCATCCCATTTGGACTTAATACTTCTTTCTTCCTACTATTGCTGCCAAGAGTTAGACCTTCATAATCCTCACCTGCACTACTATATTAGCTTCCTAACTTGTAACCAAGCTTCCAGGCTTGTTTTTGCTCTACAACTGTAGCCCTCAAAAATAGATTTTTTTCATCCTGCTACCAGGATAGTCTATGTAAAAAGCAAGTAAACTGTCATTTCTTTTTATAAAATTCTGCAATGTCTTCCTATTATTTGATAAAAGTTCAAGCTTTTTAGCATGACATACTATGTCCCTTCATACTTCTCTTACTTTATTTCTTTCCATTTTCACCTCCCAGTTTATAGTCCAACAATGCTGAATAGTTTGCTCTTCATAAACACACCATAATCTTCCATGCCATATAACTCAACTTTTCTTGAAACTCCCTTTCTTTCAATCTTCATCTGGCTTTAACTCCTGCTTTTCCTTCATGGTTCAACTCAGGTATCACCCTGCTCTCTGAAGTTTTCCTTGATCACAACTTCAAAGTAAGCAGATGTGCTTACTTATGTGTAGTATCTATTTGCCCATTTTTTTCTTTACTTTTAATCTTTCAAAGGGAAGGGGCTTGTAGTAAAAGTTTTTTTGGAATACTTTTAAGAGGAAGTGACACTTAAACTGAGTCTTAAAGGATGATGAGTTACTCAATGCATGGATTAGAGGAGGGAGAGTGTTAGGGTCAGTAGGGCAGAACATTTCAGGTAGAGAGAATAGCATAAGCAAAGGAAAGAAGCAGAGCTTATGAATGGATTTCCCTTGGGAAGAATTCATACTGCAGATGTTTTTTATTTGGCTGTCACAACTTTTTTAAATTGAATTAATTGCCAACATAAAAAAAACCAGGAGATCTAATAGAAAAATTTGATTTCTGGCTTTTTTTCAATAGATAGATGATCTGGAGACACTAGAACAGTGATTCCACATGACAACTTACTGGAGGGAAATAATGGCTACCATTTTTAGAGGAGAATTTTAGCACTGCAGTCTGTCACCATCTCCATGTTCACTACTTGCTTATATTTGGCCTGCTTTCCTCATACATGTTGCTTACCTTACCACTGTAGGATTTTGAGTTTGTGAACCTTTATATGGAGTCATAAAGGAGTATTACAGTTTTGGGAATCTGTAATTAAGACAGCATGGCAAATAAAAGAGGAAAAACATTGTCCCCTGCCTTTCAGGAGCTTAATTGGAACCCAGGACAAAAACAAAAATCTGGTTGTAAGTATTAAAATGATTGGTATATGGTAGTGTTCTAAATCAGTAGTTTTCAAAATATTAAAAAGCAATGGATGGCAGATTAGTATGATGTGAGGCTCAACTCCTCTCACAAATACTCTGAAAATACATCTATATGTGGAACTATTTGCACAGAAAATTTACTGAAAACTGACAAAAGACCTAAGGATTATTATAGAGCAAGAAAAACTCCATGAAAACAGACATGACAAAGAAAAGAAGAAAGAAGAAAAAGAGAGAAGTGAAAGGAAGTGAGATGGGACTAGCATCCTAGGAGGGAGCTGGAAAGAGGAAAAGTTACTGCAACCTGGGAAGTTCCCCCACCGGGGAGGAAATCAGCCAAGATGGAGGAGGAACTCTAGACCATCTGTGTGAAGCAGTTAAAACAGAAACAATCCTCCACAAAGGGTCAGTGCTACAGGCAACCATATGTTGGTGCCAGCAGGTGTTGGGAACTAAAACTCTAGCCTTAAAGATCAGACTCAAAGAGGGAGCTACGGTGGCTATATTGAAAACAAAACAAAACAAAACAAAAAAACTGGCGTTGCCCACATAGAAACAGCCTGGAGGGATTAGAGTATAGGGCTACCACAATTGAGGGCATGCAAATGGAAGCAACCCAGTTAAGCTTAGATGCCAGATGCCATTGTTTGGGAGTGCTGAAGGAAGGTGCAGGATCTACTACTACAGCCTTGTTCCCTGTGTGCACTGTCTCAAGTTGCAGGACACTGCCTAATTCAGCTCAGAGAGCCACAGGCAGCAGGGGCTGCCTAGCAACACCTGGAAATCATTCCTGCCTTCAGGGTTGCAGGGTTCTTGAAGCAGGTGGAATAACACAAGCTCCAGGCTCCTGCTGGTGGCCCCCATGCTTCCAGTGGCCCCTATGCTATCAGTGTCTGACCTCTGGCAGAAGAGCCAGCAGCAGTGGTTCCCTTTCCACACAAGAGCAGTATTCTGCATGACCAGGGAAAACACAAGCACTGAAAGAGGACTGCCAGCACCCATTCCCCTTGGGAGCTGTAAACCTCCTGACCAAGAAAAGCATAAACTCCAGCAGGGGCTTGTACTAGCAGTGCCCAATTTGCACCAAAAAAGAGCCAAGGGAGGGCTAGCTCCCGATGAAGCTGTCGGATGACCAGCTGAAAAACAGCACAATCTACAGGGGCCCTAACAGTGGCCCTGTGGAGGCCCATGTCAATGGCAATTGTTTCACACCAATGGAGCCCTTAGAGGCACATTAATCCACATTCCAATCCCCAGCTGTTACAGCAAGCACTCCTACCAGCAGCCAAACAGGGGAGGGACTGCCAGAAGTACACGTCCTGCAGCTACAGAGAGAGACTTTTAGCAACAGTTAGGGAGAAGCCACCCACCCTTGGGGCTTTAAAGAGAGATTCCCTAGAGTGGCCAAGCAAGGGGAGTGACTACAGAATGGCAGCACCTGTCTCTACAGCTATAGAGAGCAAGCCTTAAAGCCTTCCTGGCAAAGGGAGAGGGAGGAGAAGAAACTGCTGACATTGCAAGCTAGAGGAAATAGTCCTGAAAGCTACCTGGTAGAGGTGGGGTTGCAGGAGACACTGCTATGCCCGAATGCTACAAAAGCAATCCTGTGAACTGTGAATCACTGCCCCCTGCCTCACAGAACCCATCCTTAGCATCCACCCAGCTCCAGGAGAGGTATTGTGATATTGCTGCTCCCAACACTTGCTCTTGGTACACCAAACAGCTGCCACTGCTGAGAATTCCAGGACTGGGCACCCGCTGCTGAATCTATATTCCTACTGTCAAGGGGATGATAGACAGAGAGCTAGACATTATGAGACAACGAATAGGTAGATTTCAGACAAAGGAACAAGATAAAAACTCATAAAAAACATTAAATAATGAGGAGATAGACAACCTACCTGAAAAAGAATTCAGAGTGATAATAGTAAAGATGATCCAAGAAATTGGAAAAAGAATGGAGGCATAGATTGAGAACTTAAAATAAATGTTTAACAAAGAGTGAGGGGATTTAAAGAGCAGGATTAATAGCACAATATCTGAAATGAAAAATACTCTAGAAGGGGAGTTCCCGTCGTGGCGCAGTGGTTAACGAATCCGACTAGGAACCATGAGGTTTCGGGTTCGATCCCTGGCCTTGCTCAGTGGGTTAAGGATCCGGCGTTGCCGTGAGCTGTGATGTAGGTCGCAGACGCGGCTCGGATCCTGCGTTGCTGTGGCTCTGGCGTAGGCTGGTGGCTACAGCTCCCATTCGACCCCTAGCCTGGGAGCCTCCATATGCCGTGGAAGCGGCCCAAGAGATAGCAACAACAACAACAAAAGACAAAAAGACAAAAAAAGAAAAAAGAAAAAAAGAAAAATACTCTAGAAGGAACCAATAGCAAGCTAATGGAGGCAGAAGAACAAAGTGAGGTGGAAGACAAAGTGGTGGAAATCACTGCCACAGAAAAGAAAAAAAGATAAAAAGAATGAAAAGAGCTGAGGAGAGTCTGACTTCATTAAACATTCAATGTTCCAACATTCACATCATCGGGGTTCCAGAAGGAGAAGATAGAAAGGGCCATAGAAAATATTTGAGGAGATTATAGGTGAAAAATTCCCTAATTTTGGAAAGGAAACACTCACTTGATTTGAGGAAGCGTAGAGAATTCCATACAAAATAAATCCAAGGAGAAACACAGCAAGACACATACTAAGCAAACTGACAAAAATGATATAAAAAGGAAAAATATTAAAAAAAAAACGCAAGGGAAAAGCAACAAATCACATAGAAGGGAACCTCCATGAGGATAACAGCTGACTTTTCAGGAGAAACTCTAAAAGCCAGAAGGAGTGGCAAGATATATTTTAGGTGATGAATAGGAGGAACCTAGAACCAAGAATACATTAATGAGCATGGCTCTCATTCATATTTGGGGGACAGATCAAAAGCTTTACAGATAAGCAAAAGCTAAGACAATATAGCACCTCCAAATCAGCTCTATATCAGCTACTAAAGGAAATTCTCTAAGAAGAAAAGGAAAAGTTACAATTAGAAATAAGACTATTAAAAATGAAAAAGCTTACTGGTGAAGGCAAAGATAATATAAAAGTAGAAAATCACCCATGGACAAATATATCTAAAATATCAAGCATGAGAAAAGGAGAGGACAAATGCAAAACATTGAAAATCCATTTGAAATTAAGCAACCAGCCACCAGAAACAATTCTACACACATATAGATGATTAAGAAAATGACAATAAGTACATATTTATCCATAAATGTATTGAATGTAAATGGACTAAAGGCTCTAGCTGAAAGACACAGACTGGCTGAATGGATACAAAACAAGACCCATATACATGCTGTTTATGAGACCCACTTCAGCTCTAAAGACACATACAGACTTAAAGTGAGGGGATGGAAAAAAATATTGCATGCAAATGGAAATTATAGAAAAGCAGGAGTAGCAACACTCATATAAGACAAAAGAGATTTTAAAATAAAGGTCATGAGAGACAAAGAAGGATATTACATAATGATTAAAAGATCAATCCAAGAAGAAGAAATAAAAATTGTAAATATATATGCACCCAACATAATAGCACCACAATATATAAGGCAACTACTAACAGACATAAAAGAAGAAATTTACAGTAACAGAATAACAGTGGGAAAACTTAACACACCCCGCTTGCTGCAATGGACAGATCATCCAGACAGAAAATCAACAATTAAACACAGGACTTAAATGATACATTAACTTAATTGATATCTATAGAACTCGTAACCCCAAAGTAGCAGAATATACTTTCTTCTCAAGTGCACATGGAACATTCCCCAGGATAGATCATATCTTGGGCAACAGATCAAGCCTTGGTAAATTTTTAAAGAATTGAAATTATTTCAAACATTTTCTCTAACCACAATGCTATGAGACTGGAAATCAACTATAAGGAACAAAATGGCAGAAAACACAAACTCCTGGAACCTAAAAAACATGGTACTAAACAACCAATGGATCATTGAAGAAAACAAAGAGGAAATTAAAAGATAATTAGAGACATATGACAATGAGGATACAACAATCCAAAACTTATGGGACATGGCAAAAGCAATTCTGAGAGGGAAGTTTCCAGCAATACAGTCTTATCCCAGGAAAGAAGAAAAAACTAAAATAAACAACCTTACCTTACATCTTAAACATCTAAAGAAGGAAGAACAGACAAAGACCAAAATTGGTAGAAGGAAAGAAATCATAAAGATTAGAACAGAAATTAATAACATAGAGACAAAGAAACAATAGAGAAGATCAATAAAACCAGAAGTTTGTTCTTTCAAAAGAACAAAAAAATGATAAACACTTAGCCAGATTCATCCAGAAAAACAGGGAGAGAGTTCAAATAAATAAAATTAGAAATGAAAAAGAAGCTACAGCTGATACTGCAGCAATACAAAGGATCATGAGACACTACTATGGCCATCGGTATGCTAATAAAATGGGCAATCTAGAAGAAATGGCCAGTTTCTAACAAAGGTACACCTACCAAAACTGAACCAGGAAGAAATAGAAAATATGAATAGACTATTCACAAGTGCTGAAACTGAAAATGTGATTTAAAAACTTCCAAAAAACAAAAGTCCATGACCTAATAGCTTCACATCTGAATTTTATTAAACATTCAGAGGAGAGTTAGCACTTCTCCTTCTGAAACTATTCCAAAAACTTGCAGAAGAAGGAACACTTCCAATCTCACACTATCAAGCTCTAATACCAAAACCAGAAAAAGATACCACAAAGAAAAAAAAATAAAGCCAACATCACTGATAAACATAAATGCAAAAATCCTCAACAAAATATTGGCAAGTTTCATATAAATATATATTAAAAACATTGTACACCATGACCAAGTAGGATTTATCCTAGGGATACAAGGGTTCTTTAGTATCCACAAATCTATAAATGTGATATACCACATGAACAGACTGAAAAAATAAAACTCATATGATCCTCTCAATAGATACAGAAAAAGCTTTTGGCAAAATTCAAAACCCATTCCCGTAAAAAACTCTCCAAAGAGTGGGCATAGAGGGGAAAGACCTCAATATAATAAAAGCAATTTATGACAAACCCACAGCTAACATCATTCTTAAGAGTGAAAAACTGAAAGCATTTCCAATAAGATTAGGAACAAAACTAGGATGTCCACTTTCACCAATGTTATTCAACATATATTTTGGAATTCCTAGCCATGGCAATCAGAGAAGAAAATGAAATAAAAGGAATCCAAATCAGAAAAGAAGTAAAACTACCACTGTTTGCTGATGACATGATACCATACATAGAAATCCTAAAGATACTACCATAACACTGTTAGAGCTCATCAATGAAATTGGTAAAGTTGCAGGACACAAAATCAATACACAGAAATTGATTGTGTTTCTATATACTAATAATGAAAGATCACAAAGGGAAAAGAGTGAACCAATCCCATTTGCTATTGCATTGAAAAGAATAAAATACCTAGGAATAAATCTACCTAAAGAGACAAAAAGACCTGTACAAAAACTATAAGGAAACCAACAATGACACAAATAGATGTAAAGATATACCATGCTCTTTAAAATGACAATACTACCTAAGGCAATCTACAGATTCCATGCAACCCCTATCAAATTACCAATGACATTCTTTATCGAACTAGAACAAAATATTTTTTAATTGTTATTTCCCAATACAACTTTTTTCTACTGTATAGCATGGTGACCCAGTTACACATACATGTACACTATCTATTTTCTCATATTATCATGCTCCATCATAAGTGACTAGACATAGCTCCCAGTGCTACACAGCAGGATCTCATTGCCTTTGGAATGGATTAGCAATAGAACAAAATATTTTTAAATTTTTATGGAAACACAGAAGACCTCAAATAGCCAAAGAAATGTTGAAAACAGTACTGGTGGAATCAGACTTCCTGACTTCAGACTCTACTACAAATCTACAACCATCAAAACAGTATGGTAATGACACAAAAACAGTATAGAAAGCCCAGAAATAAACCCAAACGTCTATGGTCAACTAATCTATGACAAAGGAGGAAAGAATATACAGTGGAGGAAAGATAGTCTTTTCAAAATATGGTGCTAGGAAACCTGGACAATGAATGCAAGAGAATAAAATTAGAAAACTATATAACACCATACATGAAAATAAACTCAAAATGGATTAAAGACCTAAATGTAAGGCCAGATACTATAAAACTCCTAGAGGAAAACACAGGCAGAACATTCTTTGACATAAATTAAAGCAACATCTTGTTTGATCCACCTCTTAGAATAAGGACAATAATAACAAAAATAAACCATTGGTGCCTAATTTAACTGAAAAGCTTCTACACAGCCAAGGAAACCATTAAAAGAAAACCCTAAGAGACAACACACAGAATGGTAGGAAATCTTTGCAAATGATTCAACAGACAAAGGTTTAATCTCCAAAATATGCAAACGACTTATACAACTCAACAACAGCAACAAAATACAACCAAATGGAAAAGTGGGCAGAAGACCTAAATAGACATTTCTCCAAAGAAGACATATTGATGGCCAACAATCACATGAGAAAATTCTCTACATCACTAATTACTAGAGAAATTCAATTCAAAACTGCAATTAGGTACCACCTCACACCAGTTAGAGTTGCCATCATTAATAAGTCCACAAACAACAAATGCTAGAGAGGATGTGGAGAAAAGGGTATCCTCCTTCACTGTTGGTGGCAAGGTCAACTGGTACAGCCACTATGGAAAACAGTATGGAGGTTCCACAGAAAACTAAATTTAGAACTACCATATGATCCAGCAATCCCACTCCTGAGAATATATCCAGACAACACTTTCATTAAAAAAGATACATGTGCCCGTGTGTTCATTGCAGCACCATTCACAATAGCCAAGACATGGAAACAACCTAAATGTCCATTGACAGATGAGTGGATTAAGAAGATGTGGTACATATGTGCAGTGGAGTACTACTAAGCCATAAAAGAGAACAAAATAATGCCATTTTCAGCAACATGGATGGAAGTAGAGACTCTCATACTTTGTGAAGTAAGTCAGAAAGACAAAGACAAATGCCATACGATATCACTTATATGTGGAGCCTAAAATATTACACAAATGATCTATACACAAAACAGAAACAAATCATGGACATGAAGGGCAAACTTGTGTTTTCCATGGCAGGAGGAGAGAGGAGGACTGACAGGGAGTTTGGGGTTGGTAGATGCATACTGTTACATTTAGAATGGATCATGATGTGGTCCTGCTGTGCAGCACAGGGAACTGTATCCAAGTCTCTTGGGTAAGAACCCGATGGAAAATTTAAAAATTGGTATGTATGGTTGTCTGGGTCATGTTGATATACATGAGAAATTGAAGGATCATTGTAAATCAAATATACTTTAATAAAAATTTTTACAAATAAATAAATTATGAAAAAGAGAGTTAGTGGTGAGCACATGTAAATGTCAGAAAGCATGGAATTTAAACAGAAATGAGTACCTATTTTTGTAATAGGATATGTATTTTATGGCCTGTGTCACCTAATCATATCAGGAAGCTAGATGTATCCCTCAAATTGAAATGTAACACATAAGTACACACCAGTGATGTCTTCAGAAAAATATGCAGAATATACTGCAAGGAATATATAGGGGTAGACACTGAGAATTAAAATTCAGTAGGTAGGGTTGCTGCAAGGGTTCTTTAATTACAGAGGCAGAAAAGAAAGTGATTAATCATTCATTCATTGGATCATTTAACACACATTGTTAATGTTGCCTGAGGGCATGGTGAGATCTGGAAGGGAGGAGTTTTTGCATTTGAGTATATTCTAAAGCAAAAGTTCCTAGCTCACCTCCTTTCTGTACCACAGCCCCATTCAAGTATCTCCACAGTAAAGACTCTGCCCTTTAGAGAGAGAGAAAAATGTCTCTTCATTGAAAATGCATGTAAATTACAAAAAAAAAAAAAATCCAGGATAGAAAATGATAGAAAATATGTCTAGGAGTTCCCGTCGTGGCGCAGTGGTTAACGAATCCGACTAGGAACCATGAGGTTGCGGATTCGGTCCCTGCCCTTGCTCAGTGGGTTTATGATCCGGCGTTGCCGTGAGCTGTGGTGTAGGTTGCAGATGCGGCTCGGATCCCGTGTTGCTGTGGCTCTGGCGTAGGCCGGTGGCTATGGCTCCGATTCGACCCCTAGCCTGGGAACCTCCATATGCCACAGGGGCGGCCCAAGAAATAGCAAAAAAAAAAAAAAAAAAAAAAAAAAAAAAAAAAAGAAAAGAAAAAAAGAAAAAATGTGTCTAGTAGGGTTTAAACAATGCATGCACCCCAGTGTTCATTGAAGCATTATTTATAATAAACAAGACGTGGAAGCAACTTATGTGTTTATCAATAGAGAATTGGATAAGGAAGATGTGGTAGATATACAGTGGGATATTACTCAGCCTTAAAAAAGGGTGAAATAATGCCATTTGCAGCACCATGATGGACCTAGAGATTATCACACTAAGTGAAGTAAGTCAGACAAAGACAGGCATCACATGAGATCACTATGTGGAATCTAACGAAAAATAATAGAAAAGAACTTACAAAATATAAACAGACTCAAAGCCTTTGAAACCAATTCATGGTTACCAAAGGGGTAATGTGGGGTGGGAGGGACAAATTAGGGGATTGGGATTGACATATACACAATACTGTGTATAAAATAGATAGGTAACAAGGACTTAATATACAGCACAAGGTAATCTACTCAATACTGTGTAATAACCTATAGGGGAAAATAATCTGAAAAGGAATGGATATATGTATACATATAACTGATTTATTTTGCTATACACCTGAAACTAACACAATTTTCTAAGTCAACTATACTCCAATAAAATTTATTTAAAAAGAAAAAAAAAGCAATGGAATTCTTTTCAAATGAAAGCTACAGAAATTCTAGTTCTGGTTACATTCAATTCTCCACTACAGCTTCTGCTCTTGCCTTTCTATATTCTATTCCTACAAAACAACAAAAGAGATCAAGCCACCCCTCTGCTCAAAATTCTTCATTAGCTTCCTATTTTTCTCATGATAAATTTCAAAATTTTAACAAGGGCCTTCGAAAGTCTACAGGGTCTGGTCCCTGAATACTTCTCTAACTTCACCTCCTACCACTCAGTTTACTTCAGCCACCTGGGTCTACTTATTGTTCCCTGAACACATCAAGGACCTTTGAATTTGCCATTCCCTCTACTTGGACTGATTTTCCCACAAATAACTGCATGGCTTACTCCATCATTCTGGTCATCTTGTTATATGTCACCTTGTCAGAGAGGCCTTCCCTGATCACCCTATATAAAACAGCATCACTTTCACTCTTCATCATTTTATCAAGGCTTATTTGGCTTTCATAGAACTTATCACTATACAACTTTTATCATCATATATTCATTTACTTGATGTGTATGTATGCATTATATGTATTGTATGTATGCACACCTTATTGGGATATAAGTCCCATGTGGCAGGATTCATATTTTCTGTTCATTTATGTATTTCTAGCATTGTTAAATATTTGGCACACAGTAGATAGTCAATGCATGTTTGTTGAAGAAAAGAACTAAGCAAAGAAAGGAGGAAGCAGAAAATAAGGAAGATGGAAGAAAATTTCTGAAAGATGTTGAAAATCGGGCCTAGGAGTTTGTTTTATAGGTAATTATGAGCCATTGAAAGTTTATGAAGAAGAGACCCATCTTCAAATAAAAATTTTAAGAAGATTAAAGTGACATCATGTCATCAGAACAGAGTAACACCTCCCTGTAGAACCCCATACACATTACCTTTCCAACTAAAACAGCTCCCTTTCCCTTTCAACAGTCCTAGGGACTTCCAAATAAGGTTATTTGAATCCTCCTGAATTGGACATCTATGTTATATGGGCCAAGATTTGAGCCTTTGTCCAAGAGCTAATTTGTATCTCTCATTTGCCAGTTCTATATCCACTTTATCAATGGAAATCAAAACTAAAATGAGAAAGAACAATAATTATTGTCCCACCCAAACATTTTCATATTTATTTGATTTGGAGTTTAAGGTAGAACTCTTAGGAAGCTTAAATTTCCTAAGTAAAATGTGAGTCACAAAAAAGAAGTCTGCCATTTTTTTTCTTGTGAGCATATATATTTACATGAGCTTATATACATTTAGAGAAAGATATAGAAGGATACACATTGAATTTCTCTTGAAAAATTAAATTGGTTGTATGTAGTAAGAAAAATGTGAGCTAGTTAGAAAACAAGGTTTTCAAATTTCCTGTTTGAGTCTATTCTGAAGGACAAACTAAGTCAGGAATTGACTAGATGGGGAACTGGATGGGCAGTAGGAATTGCTTACCTAAGAAAGGGCTTTCATAGGTTACCAGTTTGATTCTTAGAAGAAAGATTACATGATGTACTTATAAAGTGCCTAGTATACTAATTACTTAACAAATAATAGCAATTATGATAATTATAATGAGGTTGACGATGATTTTCTGTATTAGTGAGGCTTGTCTGATGCTACCTTGAGTTTTTGGTATTGCTATTTATGCTGCAATGTTTCCTTTTTCTTTTTCTTTTTTGATCTTTAGGGCTGCACCTGTGGCATATGCAAGTTCCCAGGCTAGGAGTTGAATTAGAGCTGCAGCTGCCAGCCTACGCAATGCCAGATCTGAGCTGCATCTGCAGCCTACACCACAGCTCACAGCAACATCAGATCCTTTAACCCACTGAGTGGGGCCAGGGATCGAACCCATGCCCTCATGGATATTAGTTGGGTTCACTAAGCCAAGTGAACCAAGTTGTGGTTCACTGAGCCACATTGGGAACTCCTTTTATTTTTTTAAATGTTTTATTTCATTATCAATGTCTTCACTTCTGTGCTTAGTTTGGACATATTGAATGCTTAGTTTTTGATATTTACAATCAAAATTCTTGGGGAGTTTTGGCTTTTTTATATATAATGACTTTTATTTTTTCCATTATAGCTGGTTTACAGTGTTCTGTCAATTTCCCACTGTACAGCATGGTGACCCAGTTACACATATATGTATACATTCTTTTTTCTCACATTATCATGCTCCATCATAAGTGACCAGACATAGTTCCCAGTGCTGCACAGCAGGATATCATTGCTAATCCACTTCAAAGGCAATAGTCTTAGTATTTCAGGGATCTGAGTCTGAAATAAAATTGTGTAAATCCTAGGATTTAGACATGATTGGAGGAGGTGGATCCTCCAGGAACTATATATAGATAAGGAATTGCATCTGATGAAGAACTTGATCCTCTATGACATGAAGGATATTCACTAAACTTATTGTGATAATTATTTCATGATGTATGTAAGTCAAATCATTATGCTGTACTTATACATTACTGTATGTCAATCATATCTCAATAAAACTGGAAGAATAAGAAGCAGCGAAAAAAAGAAGTTTAGTGCTAAAGAGGGAAGACAAGTAAAATGTCTTGGCTAATATTTTCTTTTGACCTAGCACCAAGAGTGTCTGATCCCTAAAATGGGGTGAAAAAATAATTGAAAGAATTAGTTCAATGAAAGTGTCGAGAGGGGATATTTAAAAGCACATATTTCACTTTTTAATGTCTTTTTTCCAACAATTCATTTGGAAAATTTGAGTACTATGCACTTCTTCCACTTCCTGCTTGGCAATAAAAAGTCACAAGAGAACACAAAATCATGGTGTGGCTTAAATTGGATCCTCACAAACACAAGGAATATGATTGCTTAGGAAAGATATATACTAAAAAAAAAAAACAGTCCTGTAAGTTACACTTTACCCATGTAACTTGACTAACTTTTTTATGGTCCACTGCACTACTTCATGGAGTTGACTTTGAATTGGCTAAAGAGGGAAAGGAGATGAGTATGTTGAAAACTCAAAGTGGACTAGGAGATGGTCTTGCACTTTAAAAGTCTCCTAGAATAGGAGTCACCACTGTGTAGCAAAGCCAATAAAAAACTTACTGTTTAGTCATTAGAGAAAATATTTATTTATGAAAAGACATTATAGAAAATATTTATTTATGAAAAGTATTAGCTCTTTTGAACATCTAATTGGTGATATGTACTGGGGGTCAAAGATCAGTAAGACAGAGAGAAAAGGGATGAAACTAAACTTTGAGTCTCATAGAATTCTTTTGTAGTATTTCCCACAACATTTCTATGACTGAATCTCATTGGCTGGGTTGCGTCACATATTCATTTCTATATAAGGCACTGTGGCCACAGAAACAAAATGGTTTGGCCTGAGTCATGCCTCTACCCCTCAGCTGGGACTCAGATGTTTAAGTGAAAAGGGGAACTGGAAGGAGGAGGGAATGACTCAGAATAAAATCAAGATGCTATTATCAATTACAGTTGGGATGGATGCTAGGCAGGCCAAAACCACCAGATATTCACTAGAGAAACTAAATTAATGGAAAATTATGTGAGCTAACAGAGCAGGAATGAGAATCTGATTTAAATCCCTACTAATCTGACAGAGATTCTCCATAGTGTTTCCATATATGTTTCAGTTTTTATTTCTCCTCAGGGAAATCAGCTGAGGATAACAAGTACTGTGCTTCTGGTTTTTCTTCACCTCATCTGTAAGACAAGACTGTATCAGAGGCTAAGAGCCACTGATGGATAACTGACTGACTGATAGGGCAGCTGTGGCTTCCAATGAAGTGATTCCAAAGTGCCTGGCAAGGTGCCTGTGAAAGCTCATTTCAAACTCAAAGCAAAATCACTGCCTGCTTCTCAACTTTCCAAGTCCATTGTCCATATTTCATAACCAAAGGGCTACAACTCTTTCCATATTGATCAAAATGATTACCAATGGAATATATGCTAGGCAGTCCACAAAGACCTGAAAGCCCTCCACATAAAGTTCTTTGAGAAAAGACAAGTTATGAACACCTCTGCCTAGCACAGTGGAAGCAACAATTTGTAGAGTATATAGGAGCAAGTCAGAATCTAAACCGGACTGCTGCAAAAATCCCAAACTCTGAGTGTTCTAAATCCCCAAAGAACAGAGTGTAACATTTCTCAGAATGGTAAAAACAGAGTTGGAAAAGCCAAAAATTATCTTTACTCTTCCTTTCTACCTTTTTCCCATCCATTTGGCTAAAGGGAGATTTGCTGTAAATCATAGCTATGAAACCTATATTATGATACTCTTTGTACTTTGTGTGCAGGACTAGGTACTAAGATACTATGCGATTCTGGTAAGAGTATGCATGTCAATGTTTTTAGACTTGCATTAGATATTTGCTCTAAGTAAGCAAGCATTACAGTTTTCTGGGACATGCAGAGGGATTCAGTCACTACGCCACTGCCTTCTGAGAAATTACCATATGCTCTATCCTCCAGCTTTGACAGCATGGTGTAAGACCATAGTGAAAAAGGAAGCATCTCTTTTTTAACTGCCACTTCCATACACAAACTGCTCTAGGAATATATAAATGTGTATCAGGTACATATTCTCATTATAGCAGTTTCAGGAGAAGAGTGTGTAAAAACCATTTGTGAGAATATATTTTTGTTCACATTGGCTGTGAAAGAATAATAATTTGGAAGTTCCCATTGTGGCTCAGTGATAACAAACCCAAATAGTTTCATGAGGATGTGGATTTGATTCAGTGGGTTAAGGATCTGGCGTTGCTGTGAGCTGTGGTGTAGGTCGCAGGCGTGGCTTGTATCCCATGCTGCTATGGCTGTAGTGTAGGCAGGCAGTTTGACCCCTAGCCGGGGAAATTCCATATGCCACAGCTGCAGGCATAAAAAGCAAAAAAAAAAAGAATAATAATTTGGAAAGCACCAGAGAGGCTTTGGCAGTGACAGCTCTGTGTTACTTGGGATACTGCTGGAGCTAAAGGGAGTACATTGAACCTATATCTGCCCTGGAATCTACCACTTTTGCAGAAATCAGAAGAATTGGATCTTAAACTCAAGAACTCAAGGTAAATTAGTCAAATGAGATATTGAACTTCTAGAGCTTAAGAGAATCAGCTGTGTGTATAGAAGGAGTATAGGACAAATTATTAAATATAATTCCAGTCAGCCACAGAGTTACCTAAGTTTTTTGCCCCAGGAGCAAGTCACAAAGGGTGAGATTTGGGGACAATGAGGGACTGGATATGTACAACAGTATTTATCATCACTCCTCCAGAGAATTTTGAATGCGTCCTGTAGGGTGTAGTATCTACCTTTAGCAACCTTAAATTTAGCTGGAGAAGCTGGTGTCAGTTTATCGATACTTGGCCATAAGCCCTGAATAGATATCTGACAAAGGGTCCTACTCACTGAGAAAGAAATATTTTCATTTTAAAAAATTTTTATTAAAGTACAGTTGATTTACAATGTTTCTTCAATTTCTGTTGTACAGCAAAGTGACCCAATCACTCACATTTCCTCATGCTGTACAGTAAGCCCCACTGCCCATCCATTCCAAACATAACAGTTTGCATCCTCAAACCGCAAAATACCCATCCATTCCACTCCTTTCCCCATCCACCATGGGAACCACAAGTCTGTTCTCCTTGTCCATGGTGTCTTTCTGTTTTGTAAATAGGATGATATGTGCCATATTGTAGATTCTACAAATAAGTGATATCATATGGTATTTCTCTTCTGCTTTCTGGCTTGCTTAGCATGAGAATCTCAGGTTCCATCCAACTTGCTGCAAATGGCTGAGTTTGTCTTTTTATGGCTGAGTAGTATTCCATTGTATATATGTACCACATTTTCCTAATCCATTCCTCTGTCAGTGGACATTTAGGTTGTTTCAATGTCTTTGCTATTTTGAATGGTGCAGTGATGAAAAAAGGGGTGTATGTATTTTTTAAATTATCGTTTTGTTCAGATATATGCCCAGGAGTGGGAGTGCTGGATCATATGGCAGTTCTATATTTAGTTTTCTGTGGTACCTCCATACCGTTTTCCATAGTAGTTTTATCAACTGACATCCCCATCAACCATGAAGAAGGGTATCCTTTTCTCCACACCCTATCTAGCATTTGTTATTTGTTGATGTGTTAATGATGGCCATTATGACCAGTGTGAGGTGATACGTCAATGTAGTTTTGATTTGCATTTCTCTAATAATTAGTGATGTAGAGAATTTTTTCATGTGCCTATTGGCCATCTGTATGTCTTCTGTGGAGAAATGTCTATTTAGATCTTCTGCCCATTTTTCATTTGGGTTGTTGGATTTTGGTTGTTGAGTTGCATGAGTTTGTATATTTTGGAGATTAGGCCTTTGTCTGTTGAGCCATTTGCAAAGATTTTCTCCCATTCTTGGATTGTCTTTTCATTTTTTTAATGGTTTCCTTTCATGTGCAAAAGTTTTTGAGTTTAATTTGGTACTATTGCTTTATTTTCATTTTTATTGTCATTATTCTAGGAGGTGGATCAAACAAGATGTTGCTGTGATTTATAGCAAAGAGTGTTCTGCCTATGATTTCTTCTAGGAGGTTTATAGTATCTGGACTTCTATTTAAGTCTTTAATCTATTTTGAGTTTATTTTGTGTATAGTGTTAGATGGTGCTCTGTTTTCATTCTTTTCCATGTAGCTAGCCAGTTTTCCCAGAACCATTTATTGAAGAGATTATCTTTCTTCCACTGTATATTCTTGCCTTATTTATCATAGATTAGTTGATCATAGGTGCTTGAATTTATTTCTGGGCTTTCTTTTTTTTTTTTTTTTGTCTTTTTAGGGCCACATCTGTGGCATATGGAGATTCCCAGGCTAGGGGTCAAATTGGAACTGTAGCTGCTGGCCTACACCACAGCCACAGCAATGCCAGATCCGAGCCACATCTGCAACCTACACCACAGCTCACAGCAACGCGAGATCCTTAACCCACTTAGCAAGGCCAGGGATCAAACCCGAAACCTTATGGTTCCTAGTCAGATTCATTTCTGCTGCGCCATGACGGGAACTCCACATCTCCTTTTTTTTTTTTTTTTTTTTTTTGTCTTTTGTTGTTGTTGTTGTTGTTGCTATTTCTTGGGCCGCTCCCGCGGCATATGGAGGTTCCCAGGCTAGGGGTCCAATCGGAGCTGTAGCCACTGGCCTACACCAGAGCCACAGCAATGCGGGATCCGAGCCGCGTCTGCAACCTACACCACAGCTCACGGCAACCCCGGATCATTAACCCGCTGAGCAAGGGCAGGGACTGAACCCGCAACCTCATGGTTCCTAGTCGGATTCGTTAACCACTGTGCCACAACGGGAACTCCCTATTTCTGGGTTTTCTATCCTGTTCCATTGAGCTATGCTTTTGTTTTTGTGCCAGTATCATATTGTTTTGATGACTATAGCTTTGTAGTATTGTCTAAAGTCAGAAAGCTTGACTCCACTTTCATTTTTCTTTTTCAATATTGCTTTACCTATTTGGGATCTCTTGTGTTTCCGTGCAAATTTTAAAATATTCTGCTCTAGTTCTGTGAAGAATGCCATTGGTAATTTGATAGGTATTGCATTGAATCCATAGTTTGCCATGGGTAGTATAGTCATTTTGACAATATTGATTCTCCCCATCCAAGAGCATGTTATGTCTTTCCATCTGTTTGTGTCATCTTTGATTTCTTTCCTGAGCGTGTTATAGTTTTCAGAGTACAGGTCTTTTGTCCCTTTAGGTAGGTTTATTTCTAAGAATTTTTTTCTTTTTGATGCAATGGTAAATGTGACTGTATCCCTAATTTCTCTTTCTGGTTTTTCATTTTTAGTATATATAAATGCAATTCATTTCTGAGTATTAATTTTCTAGGATGCAAACTTGCCAAATTCATTGATGAGTTCTGTTTTCTGGTGCTGTCTTTATGGTTTTCTAGGTATAGTATCATGTCATCTGCAAACAATGATAGTGTTATTTCTTCTTTTCCAGTATGGATTTCTTTTATTTCTTTTTCTTCTCTAATTTCTGTGGCTAAGACTTCCAAAACTATGTTCAATAATAGTGGTGAAAATGGACATCCTTGCCTTACTACTGATCTTAGTGAAAAAGTTTCCACTTTTTCACCATTGAAAATGATGTTAACTGTGGGTTTGTCTTGTATGGCTTTTATTATTTTGGGGTAGATTCTATGCCCACTCTGTGGAAAATTTTTATCAGAAATGGGTGTCAAATTTTGTCAAAAGCTTTTTCTGCATCTGTTGAGATATCATATGATTTTTGTTTTTCAGTTTGTTAATGGTGTGTATAACATTGATAGATTTGCTGATATTGAACAGTTCTTGCATCCCTGGGATAATCAACTTAGTTATGGTGTATGATCCTTTTAATGTATTGTCGATTTCATTTGCCAGTATTTTTTTGAGGATTTTGCATCTATGTTCATCAGTGATATTGGTCTGTAATTTTCTTTTTTTGTGGTATCCTTGACTAGTTTTGGTATCCAGGTGTTGGTGGCCTCATAGAATGAGCTTGGGAGTGTTCCTTTCTCTGCTATTTTTTGAAAGAGTTTCAGAAGAATAGGTGTTAACTCTTCTCTGAATGTTTTATTCAGATGTGTAGCCATCTAGTCCTGGACTTTTGTCTTTGGTATTTTTTTTTATCACATTTTCAATTTCAGTATTTGTGATCAATCTGTTCATATTTTCAGTTTCTTCCTAGTTCAGTCTCGGTAGGTTGTAACTTTGTAAGGATCTGTCCATTTCTTTTAGGTTGTCCATTTTATTGGAACAAAGTTGCTTATAGTAGTCTCTTATGATCCATTGTATTTCTGTGGAGTCAGTTGTAATTTCTTCTTTTTCATTTCTAATTTGATTGATTTGAGCCCTCTCCTTTTTTTTCTTGATGAGTGTGGCTTAGCATTTATGAAACTTTTGATCTTTACAAAGGACCAACTTTCAGTTTCATTGATGTTCTCTATTGTTTTCTTTGTCTCTATTTCATTTGTTTCTGCTGTAATCTTTATAATTTCTTTCCCTCTACTAATTTGGGGCTTTGTCTATTTTTCCTTATCTAGTTTGTTTTAGGCATAAGGTTAAGTTGTGTAGTTGAGCTTTAACTTGTTTCCTGGGCTAAGATTGTATTGCTATAAACTTCCCTCTCAGGACTGCTTTTGCTGTGTCCCATAGGTTTTGAGTTGTATCTTTGTTGTCCTTTGCCTCTAAGTATCTTTTAATTTCCTTTTTGATTTCCTCAATGATCCACTTGTTGTTCAGTAGCATATTGTTTAGTTTCCAGGAATTTCTGCTTTTGGCTTTTTTTTTTTTCCTCGTAGTTGACTTCTAGTCTGATAGCATTGTGGTTAGAGAATTGGAGAAAATGCACTTGATACTTTCAAATTTTTTAAATGTACCTAGGCTTGATCTATGGCTTATGTTGTGACCTATCATGGAGAATGTTCCATGTGCACTTGAAAAGAGTATATATTCTGCTACTTTGGGATGATGTGTTCTTTAAATATCAGTTAAATCTATCTTTTTAGGGTGTCATTTTTTAAAAAAGTTTTATTGAAGTATAGCTGATTTGCAAAGTTATGATAATTTCTGCTGTACATCAAAGTGATTCAGTTATACATATTCACACATCCATTCTCTTTCATATTCTTTTCCCACATAAATTATCATAGAATATTGCATAGAGTTCTTCATTCATTACAGCAGGTCCCCAATGATCAATCATTCCATATACCTCAGTTTTCATATGCCAATTCCAAACCCTCAATACATACTTCATTTTAACATCTCTGAAATCATGATGTATATTATAGTCTATGACTCATTACAGTTTATTGGGAGCATTTTGATATTTCTTTTTTGTGTGTGTTGCTTTTATTTTTATGTCAATGAATTTTATTATATTTACAGTTGTACAATAATCATCACAACCCAATTTTATAGCATTTCCATCCCAAACCCCCAACCCATGCCTCCCCCCACAACCTGTCTACTTTGAAACCATAAGTTTTTCAAAGTCTGTGAGTCGGTATCTGTTCTTCAAATAAGATCATTGTGTTCTTTTGTTAGATTCCACGTGTAAGTGAAAGCATATGGTGCTGGTGTATCACTGTCTGACTAACTTCACTTAGCATGATAATTTCTAGGTCCATCCGTGTTGCTGCAAAAGCCATTATTTCATTTTTTATGGCTGAGTTATGTTCAATTTCAATATGTACCACTCATTCTTGATCCACTCCTCTGTCAATGGGCACTTAGTTTGCTTCCATGTCTTGGCTATTGTATAGAGTGCTGCAATGAATATTTTGTTGATGATTTTTACATCTATGTTCATCAGTGGTATTGGCCTGTAATTTTCATTTTTTCTGGTACCTTTGTTTTTGGTATCAGGGTGATGGTGAACACATAGAATGAGTTTGGGAGTGTTCCTCTTTTTGCAACTTTATTTTTTGGAATTGTTTCAGAAGGATAGGTGTTAGATCTTCTCTAAATGTTTGATAGAATTCGCCTATGAAGCCATCTGGTCCTCGACTTTTGTTTGTTGGAAATTTTAAAATCACAGTTTCAATTGCAGTACTTATGACTGGTCCATTCATCTTTTCTATTTTGTTTTGGTTTGGTCTTGGAAGATTGTACTTTTATAAGAATTCATACATTTCTTCTAGGTTCTCATTTTAATTGTCATATAGTTTCTTGCAGTAGTCTCTTGTGATCCTTTGTATTTCTGTGCTGCCAACTGTAACTTCTCCTTTTTCCATTCTAATCCTGATTTGAGTCCTCTCCCTTTTTTTCTTGATGAGTCTGGCTAAGGGTGTATCAATTTTGTTGATCTTTTCAAAGAACAAGCTTTTACTTTCACTGATCTTTTCTATGGTTTTTTAAAATTTCTATTTCTTTTATTTCTGCTCTGATCTTTATGTTTTCTTTCCTTCTGCTAACTTTGGGTCTTGTCTGTTCCTTTTCTGGTTGCTTTAGGTGTAAAGCTGGGTTGTTTCTTTGAGCTTTTTCTTGTTTCCTGAGGTAGGCTTGTATTGCTATAAACTTCCCTCTTAGAACTGTTTTGCTGCATCCCATAGGTTGTTGTTGTGACTTTGTTATCATTTTCTTCAAGATATTTTTCAATTTCCTCTTTGATTTCCTCAGCGATTCACCAGTTGTTAAGTAGTGTGTTGTTTAGTCTCCTCGTGTTTGTGATTTTTGCAATTTTTTTCTTGTTGTTGATTTCTAGTGGTATAGCATTGTGATTGGAAAAGATGCTTGATATTATTTCAATTTTCTTAAATTTACCAAGGCTTGATTTGTGGCCATTAGTGTGATCTATTCTAGAAAATGTTCCGTGTGCACTTGAGAAGAATGTGTATCTTGGTGCTTTTGGATGGAATATTCGATAAATATCTAATAAGTCCTTCTGATCAACTGCATCATTTAAGGCCTGTGTTACCTTATTGATTTTCTGTCTGAATGATATGTCCATTGCTGTGAGTTGGGTGATAAACTCCCTATTATTGTGTCATTGTCAATTTCTCCTTTTAAGGTTGTTAGCAGTTGCCTTATATATTGAGAAGATCCTATGTTGGGTGTATATATATTTACAATTGTTATATCTTCTTCTTGGATTGCTCCTTTGATATTTATGTAATGTCCTTCTTTGTCTCTTATAAAATTATTTTTAAGGTCTATTTTTTCTGATATGAGTATTGCTACTCCAGCTTTCTTTTCTTACTTTCAATTTGTATGTGGCCCTAGAATTGATGTGGGTGTCTCAAAGACACCACATATGTTGGTCTTGTTTTTGTATTTGTATGTCTTTTGGTTGGGGCCTTAATTCATTTGCATTTAAGGTAGTTATCGATACATTTGTTCTGATGGTCATTTTATTAACTGTTTGGATTTGTGTTGTTGGCCTTTTTTCGTCTCTTGTAGTGTGATGACTGTCTTTAGTGCTGTATTTGAATTCCTTTTTCTTTTTTTTTTTTAATTTTCCCAATTCATTATTTTTTTTCTACTGTACGTCATGGTGACCCAGTTACACATACATGTATACATTCTTTTTTTCTCACATTATCGTGCTCCATCATAAGTGACTAGACATAGTTCCCAGTGCTGCACAACAAGATCTCATTGCTAATCCATTCCAAAGGCAATAGTCTGCATCTATTAACCCAAAGCTTTTTCCTATTTGTGTGGGTATTTATTGTAAATTTTTGGTTTGCAATTACCTTGAAGTTTTGATATAATAGTCTACATAGATATACAAAATTGTTTTAAGTCTTTTGTCTCTTAATTGCAAGTGCATCGCTAGTGTCCTATATTTGTACCCTCCTATTCTCACAATTTCTGATTTTGGTAGCATATTTGTACCTTTATCATATGTATGCCTTTACTGGTGAGCATTGTCATTTGTAATAATATTGTTTCTAGTTGTGGCATTTTTTTCCACCTAGAGAAGTTCCTTTAGTATTGTAAAGCTGCTTTAGTGGTCCTGAATTCTCTTAGCTTTTGCTTGTCTGTAAAGCTTGGAGAATATACTTTTATTTGCCAATGGGGAGGGCATTGGAGTGGGATGGATGGGGTGCTTGGGGTTAATAGATGCAAACTATTGCCTTTGGAATGGATTAGCAATGAGATCCTGCTGTGTAGCACTGGGAACTATGTCTAGTCACTTATGATGGAGCATGATAATGTGAGAAAAAAGAACATATATATGTATGTGTAACTGGGTCACCATGCTGTAGGGTAGATAATTGACAGAACACTGTAAACCAGCTATAATGGAAAAAAATAAAAATCATTATGTAAAAATAAAAGAAAACAAAAAAAAAACTTTCAAGTTCTCCTTCAAATCTGAATGAGAGCCTTGCTGGGTAGAGTCATCTTGGTTGGAGGTTTTTCCTTTCATCTCTTTAAGTATATCATGTCACTCCCCTCTAGCCTATATAGTTTCTGTTGAAAAATATGCTAATAACCTTATCAGGGTTCCTTTGTGTGTTGTTTGTTTTCCCTACATACTTTCAATATTTTCTCTTTGTCTTTAATTTTGCTGTTTGAGTAATATATGTCTCAAGGTGTTCCTCCTTGGGTTTATTTTATATGGTACTTCATGGATTTGAGTGAGTGATTCCTTTCCCATGTTAGGTAAGTTTTTGGCTATTATCTCTTCAAATATTTTCTCTGGCCCTTTCTCTCTCTCTTCTCCTTCTGGCATCCCTATAATATGGATGTTGTTGTGTTTAACTTCCCAGAGTTATCTTAGACTGACTTCATTTCTTTTCAATCCTTTTCCTTTTCCCTTTTCTGTATCAGTGATTTCTACTAATCTGTCCTCCACATTGATTATTCATTCTTCTGCCTCTTGTATTCTGCTGTTGTTTATAATGAATTTTTTATTTTAGTTATTGTATTTTGCATTTCTGCTTGCTTAATCCCTAAATCTTCTATTTCTTTGCTTAGTATTTCTTGTAGTTTATCAATATTTGCCTGGAGTTTATTTCCAAGATCTTGAATCATCTTTATTATCATCAGACTAAAATCTTTTTCATGGAGAGTGATAACCTCCAGATCACTTAGCTGTTTTTCTGGTTTTATTTTTTCCCCTTGTTCCCTTATCTGAGTCATAATTCTCAGCCTTTTAATTTTGTATAGATTTTTGTTGTGGTCTCCGTTTTGCAGACAATAGTGTTTTAGCTTCTCTTGGTTCTGGTGTCTGCCCCCTTGTGGCTGAAGTTGGTACAGGGGATTGCTGCATGTTTCCTGATGGGAGGGACAGGTGCCTGCCCACTGGTAGGTGGAACTGAGTCTTATCCCTTTGGTGGGTGGGTCTTTGTCTCTGGGTGAGATTAGAGGCAGTGGCTTGCCTAGGTGGGTGGTCTTTAGGCAGCCTGTTTGCTGATGCGTGGGGCTGTGTTCCCACCTGATTTATTGTTTGGCCTGGGGCTTTTCAGCCCTGATAGGTGGGGACAGAATTTTCCAAAATGGCCACCTCTAGAGAAACACACACTGATGATTATTCCAAGACCTTTGCCTCCAATACCCTTCTCCCACAAGCAGCCATAGTCACCCTCTTTTTTCCTCACTTTCCCCAAAACTGCAGTCAGTTCTGACCCAGATTCCTATGAAGTTTTTGCTTTGCCCTGGGACCCAATACACATGAAAGCCTGTGTGCACCTTTCAAGAATGTTCATTTCCCCCAGTTGCATGGAGCTGCTGTGCACAAGACCCAATGCCAAATGCTCCAGGAGCTTCTTATCCCAATTCTAGATCCCCAGGCCTTGCTACCTGGTGTGGAGCTCAGAACTCTTATTCCTTTAGATGAGTCTCTGTGATACAATTACTTTCCAGTCTTTGTGCTGTCCACCTGGCAGGTATGGGGTTGCTTATATAATGTAATATCCCCTCCTAAAATCTTGATGTGGTTTCCTCTGTCTTCTGGAGTAGGATATCTTTTTAAATAGTTTTCAGTCTATTTGGTTGAAGGTTGTTCAGAAATTGGTTGTAATTTTGTTGCTTTTATGAGAGAAGTTGGGCTCCAGTCCTTCTACTCTGCCATCTTCTAGGATGTCATTTAATCCCTGTGTTTCTTGTTGATTTTCTATCTGGATGATCTGTCCCTTGATGTAAGCAGGTTGTTAAAGTCCCCAACTATTTTTGTGTTGCTGTCGATTTCTCTTTTATGGCTGTCATCAGTCGCCTTATATCTGAGAGCACTCACAGAGGGTAAGTCTATAGTGGAGGATCTTGCCCCTTCCCTTCAGCACCCCCTAACAGTGGCCCCTAGCCTCCAAGCCTGACCAGAATTCCTCAGCTTACAGCTTCAAATGTGACCACTCTAGACTCTACTCCCTCCAGGCTATCTCCATGTTACCAACCTAGTTTTTCCTTAGGTCACTAGTCCCAGCTTTCTGTTTGAGTCTGATCTCCAAAGCTGGAGTTTCATTTCCCAGCCCCTATCCACCTGAGCTCATGGTTGGGAACTGCAAGGCAGTGACACTGACCATTTGCAGAGGACCATTTCCATTTTAACTGCTATTATACCGATTGCTATGTTCTTGTTCAATACTCCAAAGTTCTTCCTCTGTCTTTCCTGGTCTTCTGGCTGGTGTGGGGGACTTCCCATGTTAGCGAGTTGTTTTTTTTTTCCCTTTACCAGCTCCCTCTGTAGGAGAAAATGTCCCAATAAAAATGTAGAAAGGAGAGATCCTTTCTAATGATGACTAAGCAAAGTCTAGCCAACTGCCCCAACCACCCCTCCCCCATGCACCTGCTTCTGTAAATTTGTTTCTGCATCTACTACCTTGCCTGACGTCACTCTGGTCCAACTAGCGAAGCATGGACCTGGAAGAAGTAGCCCATAAAAGCCTTGTGAAACTCTTCTTCTGGGCTCAGACTCTGGAGATCGATCTCCTCTGAGCCCGCCAGCGTAATAAACCTGAGTTTTCCAACTCTCCATGTGCTCGCTTGGTTTCTCACAGGGTAAAAGAGCTGCTGGAGCTAGTACGCTACAGCCACAGGGCTGTTGCCAGAGCTGATGTGCTGCAGCACAGGGCTGCTGGGTAGCTGCCGTAACACCTCCCAGAGGCACACTTCCTGAACTGCTTTGCTTTTCCTTTTCTTTTCTTCTCTTCTTCTTCTTCTTCTTTTTTTTTTTTTTTTGTCTTACCCAGTCAGGAAGTTTTTCTTCCGCTATTGGAACCCTAGGGTCTTCTGTCAGCATTCAGCAAGTTTTCTGGGTGGATAGCTCCACATGTAGATATATTTTTGATAAATTTGTGGGAGTAGGTGAGTCTCATAGCCTACTCCTCCTCCACCATCTTTTTCTCCTTCAATAGAAATGTTTTCATTTTCATGTTTTGACTCCTTGATCGTTGTTTATGGCAGCCAGAATCTGTTTGTAATTTAAACTTGAATTCATACATTCTTAATGAGATAATGTCACCCCCAAGGGGTCAAAAACTTGTTCCTAGAAAGTGAAAAAAAATCTTAGATTTTACAGTGGCTTGGGACTCTTCAAAGTTCAACCCTACCTGACAAAGTCTTATTCCTTAGTATTTAATTTCTCTTTAGGGAAATGACAATTTAAAAAAGGTTAGAAAATGCTGGCTTAAAGTATAGGTAATGTAGTTGTGCAGCAGAGTAACCTCAGGGAATTATATGATATGACAATGCCAACTTCAAATTTTTGTATTTTACTTGTTAGTGTGTCAAAAGCACTTCACAGAGAACCTGGTGGACATTAAAAGTGAAATGCTAGAGCTTGATGTTAGAAGTTGTTTTTCTCTTGGAGGGTAGCTAAACAGCTTAAAGAAGAGAAAAAGGTAATAAAGGGATATCTCTGTGGTTTATGAGCTTAATGAGTAAGGTCATCAGACTCAGTCCTTAATAAAAATGTGCGTGTGTGCATGTGTGTCTGTCATATACATGTATTTGTTTCTTCAATCTGTCTTTCATTTATTGTGAAATATTATTCTTCACACCAAACAACCACAATTTAACACAAAAGTGAATTTTTCTCCACATCAAAGTTGACACCTAAATTATTATTTTAATTGAAATTGTGTTCCTTTCACTGCTAAGCACATTGATAAAATGCTATAGATAAGAGATTCTCATATAACAGTCTTTATCTTAAATGAGTTGACACTTACTCATTCTGAAAATAATTAGCCAGAACAACTTTTACTATGTTTGCTTCTAGTCCTTTCTCAATGTTAAGGAAAAAATTTGAAGGAATGAGGGATTTGGGAGAGGAAGCTAACACAGTGCAAAGGAAAATGTTTACTTTCTTTTTTTAGAATTAAAAAGTTTTTGTTTTTTTTTACTTTCGGACTTCTCAAAGACATTCATATGCTAAATTATAATGAGCTGCTTCAAGTGGCAAGCTTATTTGAGGACAGAATTCTTTATTCTTAGAGCACCAATTAACATTTGAAGGTAGCAGCCTACAATATTATAATGGAAATGATGTTAAAACTATTTTCTTGTTATTAGCACTTAGAGTAATACATGTAGCATACAACACAGAGCATAACAGTAAGTTTTCACTGATTTTTTTGTTGAATGAATGAATGGTAAATAAAACTATATCAAGTTATTGAAATGTGTTTAAAATAAAAATATCAGGATAGTTAAATATTTTAAAATTTTGTGTTGAGAAGCGATATTGTGCAATTGCTTAAGAAATTTCACTTTCGTCAGGTGTATTCCCAGGTATTTGATTTTGGGGGGTGAAAATTTAAAAGGTATTGTATTTTTTTATTCCTTTTCTAATATTTCATTGTTAGTATACAGAAAAGCGACTGATTTCTGAATGTTAAACTTATATCCTGCTACTTTGCTGAATTTGTTGATCAGTTCAAGTAGTTTTTGGATTGAGTCCTTGAGGCATTTCATGGCATCTGCATACAGTGAGAGTTTTACCACTTCTCTTCCTATTTGGATGCCTTCTATTTCTTTTGTTTGTGCAATTGCTATGGCTAGGATTCCCAGCAATATGTTGAATAAGAGTGGTGAGAGTGGGCATCCATGCCTTGTTCCAGATTTTAGGGGAAGGCTTTCAGCTTTTTCCATGGAGTATTATATTTACTGTGAGTTTGTGGGAAATGGCTTTAATTATGTTATGTTCCCTCTATACCCACTTAGGTAACAGTTTTGGTAAAGGACTTATATGCTGAGAACTATAAAACAGTATTCAAGGAAATTAAAGAGGATGCAAAGAAATGGAAAGATATTCCATGCTCTTGGTTTGGAAGAATTAATATCATAAAAATGGCCAAACTACTCAAAGCAATCTACAGACTCAATGCAATCCCTATCAAATTACCCATAACATTTTTCACAGAAAGAGAACAAACAATCCAAACATTTATATGGAACCACAAAAGACCCAGAATTGCCAAAGCAATTCTGAGGAATAAAAACCAAGCAGGAGGCATCAGTCTCCCAGACTTCAGGCAATATTACAAAGCCACAGCAAGATAGTGTGGTGCTGGTACCAAAACAGACAGACGGACCAATGGAACAGAATAGAGAACCCAGAAATAAACCGAGACACCTATGATCAAGTAATCTTTGACAAAAGAGGCAAGAACATAAAAATGGGAAAAAGACAGTCTTTTCAGCAAGTCGTGCTGGGAAACCTGGACAGCGGCATGCACATCAATGGAACTAGAACACATCCTCACACCATGCACCAAAATAAGCTCAAAACGGCTGAAAGACTTAACTATAGGACAAGACACCATCAAACTCCTGGAAGAGAACATAGGCAAAACATTCTCTGACATCAACCTTACAAATGTTTTCTTAGGTAGGTCTCCCAAGGCAACAGAAACAAAAGCAAAAATAAACTAATGGGACCTAAGCAAACTGACAAGCTTTTGCACAGCAAAGTAAACCAAAAAGACAACAAAAAGACAACTTACAGAATGGGAAAAAATACTTTCAAATGATGGAACTGACAAGGGCCTAATCTCTAAAATACACAAGCAGCATATACAACTCAACACCAAAAAGGCAACAATCCAATGGAAAAATTGGCAAAAGACCTGAATAGACATTTCTGCAAGGAAGATAAACAGATGGCCAATAAACATTTGAGACAATGCTCAACATCACTGATTATTAGAGAAATGCAAATCAAAAGTGCCATGAGATACCACCTCACACTAGTCAGAATGGGCATCATTAAGAAGTCCACAAATAACAAATGCTGGAGGGGGTGTGGATAAAAGAGAGCCCTCATGCACTGTTGGTGGGAATGTAAGCTGGTACAACCACTATGGAGAATAGTATGGAGGTACCTTGGAAATCTATACACAAAACTATAATATGACCCAGCAATCCCACTCTTGGGCATATATCCAGACAACTCTTTCCTTAAAAAACCACATGGATCCACATGTTCATTGCAGCACTATTCCCAACAGTGAAGGCATGGAAGCAACCCAAATGTCAATCAACAGATGATTGGATTAGGAAGAAGTGGTATATATACACAATGGAATACTACTCGGCCATAAAAAGGAACCAAATAATGCCATTTAGAGCAACATGGATGGAACTAGAGACTCTCATATTGAGTGAAGTCAGAAAGCAAAAGATAAAAACCATATGATATCACTTATATCTGGAATCTAATATACAACACAAATGAACCTTTTCACAGAAAAGAAAATCATGGACTTCATTAATAGGCTTGTGGCTGCCAAGGGGGAAGGGGAGGGGGAGGGAGTTGGGTGGATTGGGAGCTTGTGGTTAATAGGTGCACACCATTGCCTTTGGGATGGATTAGCAATGAGATCCTGCTATGTAGCACTGGGAACTATTTCTAGTCACTTACGATGGAGCATGATAATGTGAGTAAATAGAATGTGTACATGTATGTGTAAGTGGGTCACCATGCTATACAGTAGAAAAAAAAACTGTATCGGGGATATAACAATTAAAAAATAAAAATAGAAAATGCAAATAATGATAATAATATGTGCAAAAAATAAAAAAAAGAGAACTTCACTTCAAGGTAGACTGAGTAATAAAGGCTATTTCAAGGATTATATATGTTTGAAACAGTATTATGTCATCAAGTTTTCTTAATGAGATAAAAATGGTGATTTATAGAATGGTTAGAGTTGCCATATGCTTCTTGTTATAGTAGTATTTTTATAACTTAGCTGTAGGCATGGTGGATGTTCCTAGGAGGCATGCTGGGAGAGGGAACATACTGAAATCTACTGGGGAGAGACAGAGACTGGAAAAGTGCTGGTAACCAATAGGAAGTGGCCAGAACTTCAAATCACCAAATCCAATAGGAATGCAGAGACTCCTCATTGTCCAAAGGTCTGAATGGCTGGGAAATAGCTCCTAGCAGCTCTTGGAGTCAGATGAATGTCCAAATTATATTTAGGTTTTTTGGAAGTGGAGCATAGTCAGGTCTTCTAGCTAAATGGGCTATAAATTCATAGTCCAGACTATAGTCTTGGTAGGAATCTAGAGTGGAGACCAGGAATCAAAAATCTGAAAGTCATCAAAGTAACCTGGCTATACTCTGCAGGAGGAAGGTAGAGGTTAGAGCTACCACGTTTTTCAGTCACTTATTTAGGCAAGTTTTTTCCTGGGAACACTCATGGTGGAAAGTGGCAAGCTAATTCCATGTCTCCTCCATCCATTGACCAGGGCTTTCAGGAATAACTATGTTTAAAATATTTTTTACATATATTGGTTGAAAGACATATTAATAATTATGATTGACATTTATTCAGGGTTTACAGTGTGTCAGGCTCTAAGTCTAATTCTCGCAACAACATTGTGCAACAAATATTATAATTATTCTCATTTTATGGATGAGAATGCTGAAGAACATAAAGGTTAATTGACTGGTTTAAAGTTAACACAAATAGTAAGTAGTGGGGCTGAGATTCAACTAGGTTCATCCAGTTCCAGAGGCCATTATGCTCATTTACATTCCTAGAATTTAAAATGGTGGCACTTTGGCTGAATCTAGCCCACAAGACTCATTACATTATACTTTTTTTTGTCTTGCCCATAGCATGACGAAGTTCCTGGGTAAGGGATCAAACTTGCATCATAGCAATGATCCAAGCCACTACAGTGACAATTCCAGATCATAACTCACTGGGAATATAAGGGGAACGCCCATTATGCTATACTTGAACAATGATTTTTTTTTTCATTTCTCAAAGTTTTATTGAAGAATAGTTGATTTACAATGCTGTGATAATTTCCATTGTACAACAAATGATTCAGTTACACAGGCATGCACAACCATTCTTTCATATTCTTTCCCCTATGGATTTCATAGAGGATATTCAGTAGAGTTCCCCATGCTATACAGAAGGTCCCAGGTGGCCAGTCATTCCATATACCACAGTGTGCATATTCCAATCCCAAAACCTTTGTCCTTCCCTCCATGCCACCAACCTATCCCCTTTGGTACATAAGTTTGCTTAAAAGTCGGTAAATTTGTAAGTTTTTTACATGTTTTAGTGATTAAGCTCTTGTCAGTTCCATCATTTGATACTATTTTCTCCCACTTTGTAGGATGCCTTTTTTTTTTAAAATGGTTTCCTATCCTGTGCAAAAGCTTGTCAGTTTGCTTAGGTCCCATTAGTTTATTTTTGCTTTTGTTTCTGTTGCCTTGGGAGACCTACCTAAGAAAACATTTGTAAGGTTGATGTCAGAGAATGTTTTGCCTATGTTCTCTTCCAGGAGTTTGATGGTGTCTTGTCCTATAGTTAAGTCTTTCAGCCGTTTTGAGCTTATTTTGGTGCATGGTGTGAGGATGTGTTCTAGTTCCATTGATGTGCATGCCGCTGTCCAGGTTTCCCAGCACGACTTGCTGAAAAGACTGTCTTTTTCCCATTTTTATGTTCTTGCCTCTTTTGTCAAAGATTACTTGATCATAGGTGTCTCGGTTTATTTCTGGGTTCTCTATTCTGTTCCATTGGTCCGTCTGTCTGTTTTGGTACCAGCACCACACTATCTTGCTGTGGCTTTGTAATATTGCCTGAAGTCTGGGAGACTGATGCCTCCTGCTTGGTTTTTATTCCTCAGAATTGCTTTGGCAATTCTGGGTCTTTTGTGGTTCCATATAAATGTTTGGATTGTTTGTTCTCTTTCTGTGAAAAATGTTATGGGTAATTTGATAGGGATTGCATTGAGTCTGTAGATTGCTTTGAGTAGTTTGGCCATTTTTATGGTATTACTTTTTCGAACTCAGCAGTATGGAATGTCTTTCCATTTCTTTCCATCTTCTTTAATTTCTTTGATTAATGTTTTGTAGTTCTCAGCATAAAAGACTTTCAACTCCTTGGTCAGGTGTATTCCAAGATATTTGATTTTTTGAGGTATAATTTTAAACGGCATTGTATTTTTGTATTCCTTTTCTGACATTTCATTGTTAATATACAGAAATGTGACCGATTTTTGAATGTTAGTCTTGTATCCTACTACTTTGCTGAATTTGTTGATCAGTTCAAGTAGTTTTTTGGTTGAGTCCTTGGGGTTTTCTATATATAGTGTCATGTCATCTGCATACAGTGACAGTTTTACCACTTCTCTTCCTATTTGGATGCCTTTAATTTCTTTTTTTTTTTTTTTTTGTCTGATTGCTGTGGCTAGGACTTCCAATATTATGTTGAATGACAGTGGAGAGAGTGGGCATTCTTGTCTTTTTCCACATTTTATTGGAGAGGCTTTCAGCTTTTCTCCATTGAGTATTATATTTACTGTGGGTTCATCATAAATGGCTTTGACTATGTTAAGCTATGTTCCCTCTATACCCACTTTGGTGAGAGCTTTGATCATGAATGGATGTTGGACTTTGTCAAATGCTTTTACTGGATCTATTGAGATGATCATGTGGTTTTTTACTTTTCTTTTGTTAATGTGATGTATGACATTGATTGACCCATGCTTTTGAACCTGGGATAAATCCCACCTGTTCTTGCTTTATGATATTTTTAATATGTTTTTGGATTCCATTGGCTAAAATTTTGTGTTGAGAATTTTTGAGTCTAAATTCATCAAAGATATTGGCCTATAGTTTTCATTTTTGGTGATATCTTTGTCTGGTTTTGGAACTAGGGTGACGGTGCATCATAGAATTTCTTTGGGACATTTCCTTTTTCTTCAAACTTTGGAAAAAGTTTAAGAAGGATGGGTATCAGTTACCCATTGTACATTTGGTAGAATTCTCCTGTGAAGCCATCTGTTCCTGGACTTTTATTTTCAGGGGGTGTTTTTACTATATATTGAATTTCATTTCTAGTGATCAGTCTGTTCATTTGGTCTGTTTCTTCTTGATTCAGTTCTACCAGTCTGTAAGTCTCTAGAATGTTGTCCATTTCTTGTAGGTTGTCAAATTTGTTAGCATACAATTGTTCATAGTATTTTTGCATGATTTTATGTATTTCTGTAGTATCCATTGTGACTTCTCCTTTTTCATTTCTTATTTTGTTTGTTTGGGTTTTTTCTCTCCTCTTTTTGGTAAGTCTAGCAAGGTTTTTCAATTTTGTTTATCTTTTCAAAGAACCAGCTCTTGGTTTGATTGTTTTTTATTCTCTTATTTTTTTGAATCTCTATTTTATTGATTTCCTCTTTGATCTTTATGATTTCCTTCCTTCTCCTGACTCTAGGTCTTGTTTTTTTTTGTTTGTTTGTTTGTTTGTTTGTTTTAATTCATTTAGGTGGTGGGTTAAGTTGTCAAGTTTAGATTTTTCTTCTTTTTTGAGGAAGGCCTCTATTGCTAGGAATTCCCCTCTGAACACTGCTTTTGAGTCATCCCAAAGATTATGAGAGGTTGTGTCTTAATTATCATATTTCTTGAAGTATTGTTTAATTTCCTTCTTGATATCCTCATTGACCCACTGGTTTTTTAGTAGCATGTTATGTAGTCTCCATGTAGTCACTTTTTTCTCATTTGTTTTCCTGTGGTTGATTTCTAGTTTCATGCCATTGTGGTCAGTGAAGAAATAATTAAAATAATTTCTATACTCTTAAATTTGTTGAGGTTAGCTTTGTGCCCCAGTATGTGATCAAGTCTTGAGAGTCTTCCATGTGCACTTGAGAAGAATGTATATCCTGATTTTTTGGATGTAATGTCCTGAAGATGTCAAATAAGTCTAACTTTTTTATTGTTTCCCTTAGGATCTTTGTTGCTATATTCATTTTCTGTCTAGAGGATCTGTCCGTTGATTTGAATGGGGTGTTAAAATCTCCTACTCTTATTGTATACCCATCCATTTCTCCTTTTATGTCTGTTAGTATTTGTTGTAGGTATCTGGGTGCTCCTATATTAGGGGCATATATCTTGATGATTGTAATATCCTCTTTTGAATGGATCCTTTAACCATTAAATAGTGTCCTTCTTTGTCTTTCTTTGTGGCCTTCATTTTAAAGTCTATTTTGTCTGATATGAGTATTGAAAATCCTGCTTTCCTGTCTCATCCATTGGCATGAAATATCTTTTCCCATGCCCTCACTTCCAATCTATATGTGACTTTTGCCCTAAGGTGTTTCTTTTGCTTTTTTATCCAATGTGCCACTCTGTGTCTTTTGATTGGACTATTCAGTCCATTGGCATTTAAGGTGATTATTGATAGATATGTATTTACTGCCATTTTAAACCTTGTTTTTCAGTTGATTCTATGTTTCTCTTTTCTTCTTTTGGATGGATGGTTTCCATTTATTTTATGCTTGAGTACTTTTCTTTTCATTTTTCGTGAATTTTATATTGGGCTTTGATGTGTGGTTGCCCAGTTTTTTAAGTATGTTAACTCCTTCCTATATCTGCTTGCTTTGGCCTGATAGTCATATAGGCTGAAACATATCATTTAAATAAAAAAAATAATCTATATTTTCTAACTTCCATTCCCCTCATTGTATGACTATTATGTCTCTTTTTTAAACATCTTTATATTTAGATTGGTATACTGGCTTATTAAGTGACTGCTTTCCAATTGTGGTTTTCTACATTCTAGTTCTTCTATTTTTTTTTTAATTTAGAGAAGCCCTTTCAGTACATCTTTTAGAATGGGTTTAGTATTGCTGTACTCTTTTAGCTTTTGTTTGTTGGAGATATTCTTTATTCCCCTTTCTATTTTAAATGATAGTCTTGCTGGATAGGGTTAGGGTTAGGGTTAGGGTTAGGGTTAGGGTTAGGGTTAGGGTTAGGGTTAGGGTATTCTAGGTTGCATGTTTTTTCCTTTCAGCACTTTAAATGTATCTTGCCACTCCCTTCTGCCCCGTAGTGTTTCTGTAGAGAAATCAGCTGATAGCCTCATTGGGGTTCCCTTATAATTAACGCTTTGCTCTTCTCTTGCTGCCTTTAGAATCCTCTCTTTATTTTTAACTTTTGCCATTTTTATTATAATATGTCTTGGTGTGGGCCTATTTGGGTTCAACTTTTTTGGGGCCCTCTGTGCTTCCTGTATCTTGATATCTGTTTCCTTTAGATTTGGAATGTTTTCAGCCCTAATTTCTTCAAATATATTTTCAATCCCCCCTTTTTTTTCTTCTCCTTATAGTATCCCTATTATATGTAGATTAGCCTGCATCATATTATCCCATATTTCTCTTATATTGCTTTCATGTTTTTTCATTTGGTTTTCTGTCTGCTGTCCTGCTTGGGTGATTTCTATTATTCTCTTTTCCACATCACTAATTCATTCCTCTGCATTATTCATTCTGCTCTTTATTGTGTTTAGCTCAGTCTTTATCTCTGCAAATGAATTTTCAATTTTTTGGGGCTCCTCCTAATATTTTCTAGTTCCTTTCTAAAGGAATCTGCATTACTGTTCATATCCTCTCTTAATTCCTTCAGTATTTTCATTATCTCCTTTTTGGACTCAAAGACTGCCAGAGGGCAAAGGCCTATTTCATTGTTGACTGCTTTAGGTGAATTCTCCTGTTGCTTTAATTAGAAATGGTTTCTGAACTTCTTCATCTTGCTTGTGTTTTTTTCTTTTTCTGTGAATTTGGGGAAGCCAAACCATGGTCTTGTAATGCTATTTCTATGCAAGAATACACATTTGTACTTTGGATGGGAGGGCTTACTATTTATTTTTGGTGTGGAAGTTTGAATCTTTGCTGTCTCTTTCCTTGGTGTGAGCAGGCTATTATCCCCAGGATGCTCAGTGTGTTTTCAGGGAGAAGGAGGCAATGGGCAGGGCCAGCAGTCAGTGCCTGGTCATTGGGTTTTCAACAGAAGCAAAGACTTGCAGGAAGGTGGCACAGGCTACTCCTACTTGCAGGATTCTGGGAGGTGATAATGAGCTCTAGGAGAATCTGCAAGGTGACTAGAGCATTTGGCATTAGCAGCAGCAGAGTATGTGAGTTCCCATGGGGATTAAAGTAACAACAGCTTGTGTTTGATTGCAATGCCCTCCTCTGAGGTGATTGGAACCACAGGTGATGCCTGTTCAGGGACCCCTAGAGGGAGTGGGCCATTACAATCTCTAGCGTCAGTGATAACTGTGGTGGTTTGCCTCTGCCACCTGTAGACCATGCATGAAGCAATCTGTCTCACTTGGGCCACATATGAAGTGCTGCAGAGGCTGATCCTAGTTGTAGGATCCTGGGAAGTGACAGAGATCAGGCATGTGGGTACTTCCCAGAATATTCAGCAGTGACAGCAGCAGGTCTGGCGTGTTCCCAAGGGTGTAAGAGCACCCACAGGTGGTGTTCCATCACAATGTCCTCCTCTGTGGTGCCCTTGAAGTTACTGGGGCTATGAGTGGTGCCTGTTCACTGACCTCTAGTGGTGTCGGGCCACTCTCACCTCTGGAGCCAGAGATAACTATGGTGGTTTGCCCCTGCCTCCTGTTGGCCATGCAAGAAGCACCTCGTCCTGCTTAGCCCCCACAGGATGTGCTGCCCAAGGCACTCTTAGTTGTAGGTTCCTGGGAAGAGACAGTGATCAAGCATCTGGGCACTGCCCAGAACATTTGGCTGTGGCAGCTGCAGGGCAGGTGTGCTCATGGAGGAGTGAGAGAAACATCATGTGATGTTCTGTTGTAATGTCCTTCTCTGTGGTGCCCTCTGAGGTGGTTGGGGCTGCATATGATTTTTGTTCAAGTATCCCCAGTGGCCATGGGCCATTCCCACCTCTGGATTCAGGTTTAACTGTGGTGGTTTGCTCCTGTCACCTGCAGGCCTGGTCTGTGGCAGGGTAGCAAGTGGTTTCCCACAGCTGGAGGCGCCTGGTCTGCAATGAGTTAGCAAGTGGCCTCTGGCTGTGGGGGAGGCTGTGCCAGAGATGCCTGGTCCACCGTGGGCTAGCAAGCAGCTTCTGGCTGCAGGGGGATGCACTGGGGATGCTCCACTCTCTGCAAGCTGGCAGGCACACATGCAAGCTTGGCCCACACCTCCTCCTCTTGTCCTCCCCAACAATGGCACCTTGCATCTCCTGCAGGTACAGACCTTCTCCTAGGTTCCCTCTGCCATGGCTTTAAACTCCCCAGCCCTTAGCATACCAGTCCTCTGCCCATGGCTCACTGCTCCTTTACATTCCCTAGCCATTTCCTGGAGACAGATCTCCGGAGCCTAAGTCTCAGTGCCCAGCCCCCACCCAAGCGTCTCAGGCTGTGGTGTCCAGGCCGGTGGTTCAGATGATCTGTGCATCTCTCAATCTTTTCTGTTCTCAGACCTGCTGCTGCACTTTTCTTGGCGCTTTGAGGTCCCTCCAACTTGGATGATCTTTCCATCAGTTAGGTGGCTTCCCAGGGTGTGGGTTCTTTTTCTCCTTCACACCTCCCTCTCTGGAATGCTAGCGTAGTACTGATTCCTTTTCTCTCTCTCTCTCTTTTTTTTTCTTTTGTTCTACCCAGTTATGTAGAGTTTCTTGCCCTTTTTGGAGGTTTAAGTTCTTCTACCAGCATTCATTTGATGTTCTGTGTAAGTTGTTTTGCATGTAGATGTGTTTGTTTGTTTGTTTTTTTTGATGTATTTGTGGGAGAGGGTGAACTTGACCTCTTACTCTTCTGCTGTCTCGCTCTGCCACTCTGAAATTCAAATTTAAATATGTATCTCGTATTCTACCTGGAACCCTTAGGTGTAGTTAACAAACATTTGGTGTAATTATCACCTACACTCTCTTCCTTAGGGTTCTTTTGATATCTCTATGACATTTGCCATTTCAGAAGACTCTTCTAAGTTATAGGAGTTTTGCCTACCTTTATAAATATTTTTTTCAAAAAAGGCAGTCCAAAATGGCAATGCAGGAAGATGCTGAACTAACCTCCTCCCACATAAATACTGAATCTACACCTTCATATAAAATAACAGCCTTCTGATAACTGAAAACTAGCTGACAAGCTCATTCATGTTTTGCAAACAAGAAAATGGTCACATCAAGGCAGATAAGCAAGGCTAAGACACAATATTGCCATAAAACTTACCTCTAGCATGATTACTCACAATTGGAGGAAACTTACAAATCTGGAACATCACTATAAGCGAGGAGTGAAGGGTTTGTACTACACATCAGACATCTTAACTTTTAAGACATGCATTTGGAAGATAAGCCTGCAAAACATCTGGCTTTGAAAACCAATAGGGCCAATGTCCATAAGATGCAAAGGGCTGTAGTGAGCTGAGAAACATCTCTTAAAGATCTAACACACAGACTCACTTGCTGCAGGGCCAAGTGCAAAAGCAGTTGTTTATAAAGTACCTAGACTTTGAAATAAATTAATTTGCTAATCTTAAAGCATCAGCCTGAGGGGCTGGGAACTATTGAGATATACTCTGGGGATGGAGGTGCATGTGGGTACCATCTTTTTTTTTAAATTTTATTAGAATACAGTTGACTGACAAAGTTGTGTTAATTTCAGGCATAAAGTAAATCAGTTATATATATATGCATATATCCATTCCTTTTCAGATTATTTTTTCATATATGTTATTACACAGTATCGAGTAAATTTCCCTGTGCTATACTGTATGTCCTTGTTAGCTATTTTATATATAGTGGTGTGTAAATACACATATTTTTTCTTTAACTCAAGAGCATTTTTCCTTCTGTGGGGTACCATTTTCACATTGCCTTTACAACTGGAAGCTATTGAGATTCCCTCTTTTGGGACACTGACAGGTCTTGGCACACCCTTACCAACTGGTATCTATTAAAAATAAACAGTTGTTAAGGGTGTGCTAAGACCTGTCAGTGTCCCAAAAGAGGGAATCTCACTCAGCATTTAGAATCAGACTAATTGGAAGCCAGAACCTCAGGCAGCAGCTTTTAAAGGATGCAAATTAGTTGCTGTGTAGCACTGGGAACTATGTCTGGTCACTTATGATGGAGCATGATAATGTGAGAAAAAAGAATGTATACATGTATGTATAACTGGGTCACCATGCTGTACAGTAGAAAATCGACAGAACACTGTAAGCCAGGTATAGTGGGAAAAAATAAAAATTATATAAAATAATAAACAGGCTTAATGGATAATAACAAAAGTTCAAGAGATGACCAAGAGATAGGGCAAGGTTGAAAAATAAGGTTTATCCCCTATCCAGGACCATTCCTTCAAGACTGGGAGGGGTGGCTGTTTCATTGAATATATTGAAACAAACACAGAGTTAAGAAAAATGAGAAAATAGAGGAACATATTCTAAATAAAAAAAACAATAGCCCATATTTTATATTTTATAATAACCATGAAATGGAGTATAACCTTTTAATACTGTGAATCACTATATTATAAACCTGTAACTTATATACTATTGTATAGCAAATATACTTCAATTTAAAAAATACACAACTTCAGAAAACAACTTAATGAAAGGAGATAAGTAACTTACATTATAAAGATCTCAAAGTAATGTTTATAAAATGCTCACCAGATATAGGAAAAGAATGGATGAACACAGGGAAAACTCGACAAAGAGACAGAAAACATGAGAAATCTCAAACTAGGGAGAGGGACCAAGATGACAGAGTAAGAGGATATGGAACTCATATTCCTCCATGAACAAATCAAAAATACATTTACATGTGGAAAACGTATAATGGAAAACTAACTGGAAACTGGCAGAAGTACTCATATACAAGCAAGGCTGTAAGAAAGATACATACATAATCAAGTAGGAAGGTAAAAGAGCTCAGTTAAGGACCTGTGCTCTTGGGAGGGGACTCAGAGGGAAAGGGAGATTACATAGACAGATACTCGCCCTGGGGGACTAAACAGCTTGAGCCACAGATTGGGCATACCAGTCCTAGGGTCATGCAAAAAAGATGCAAACACACTTGATTGATTGGAAGACTACAAGGAAAAATAGAAGGGCTAGGGGAAGATTGGCTACTCTCCTGAGAGGTATGCACATGCATGCACTAGACCTGAGGCAGGTGGACAGGTATTCTGTAGAAGATTCTGGGTTTCCTGCAATGACCTTGTCATCTACCCTAGTCCAAACTGAAAAAATACTCTGGCCTCATTCACTCCATGCCATAGCACAGCACTAGATCTATGGCCCAGGAAAGAGATTCAATCATGGGATACAGAGGCAACCATGTCCTGAGGTAAAGACTGAGTAGAGCAGCAGAGGCCATTGTTGGTGCTTACTCAAGAGATACCTCAAAATCTGCCCAGATCTCTGCCCACACCTCACCTCACAATATATGCTGAAATACCAGAAGGGCCACTATGACCACTAAGAAGTGGTTCCACAGCATGTCAGGGACAGTGGAGGATGGAGGGAGTGATTGACCATAAGGGACAAAGGTGACTTGCACTAAGGCTGCATTCAAGTGGATTCATGGGCTCCAACATAGGCAGAACATTGCATTGGACCTTTGTCTGAGCACAGCCCAAACATACTCCATTAGTCCCCTTCTCTGATGCAAAGGTCATGGTATGGGGAGAGGGAAAATAGGCACTTAAAGAGAACAGAGTCTTCTTGGGCCCAAAACTCAGGTTTTCTGCTCAAGCAACTTAGGAATAGATGTGACCCCAAAAAGGGTGGTGATAGCCACTGAACAGAGAGGAAGTCCCAGGCTCTGGCTCTAGCCCCTCCACCTCCAGCTTCACTGCCTGCTAAGGTGATGGCTGCCAGTACACTATGAGGAAAGATGTGATTTTCAACCACTTCAAACCAGCTCTCCCACCAAAGGCATTGGACATATTCAGGCTCCATAGGTGAGCCTCATGTAAGTACACCCCATCAAGACCACAATAGGTAACTGTTCCACCTAAATTTACAGAGGCAGAGAAAGTTAAAGTGAAAAAGCAAAGAAATTGCTCTCAATTCAAGAGCAAGAGAAAAAAAACTGAAAAGATAATGAAACATACATAAACAATTTATCAGATAAAAAATTCAAAATATTGGTAATAAAAATGAATTAAGGAAAGGGATAGATATAAATAGCAATAATTCTGATAATGAACTAGAAATATAAAAAATATACAATCAAAAATAGATAATTCTGTAGCTGAAACAACAATAACAAAAACACACTAGAATGAATGAATAGCAAAATAAGTGACACAGAAGAATGCATAAGTGATCAAGAAGAAAGGATAATGGAAATAATCAAAGCAGCAGAAAGAAAAACAAATTTTAAGAAAGGAAAGCAACTTAAGAGGCATATGGGATAAGATTAAAAATTCCAACCTCTTTATAGCATTTCCAGAAGTTAAAAAGAGAGAGGGGGGATCAAAAATGGAGTGAGGAAATTATAGTTGGAAAATTCCCAAGCCCATAAAAGGAAAGAGATATCCAGAAACAGGAAGCAGAGAGGATTCCAAACAAGGTGAACCCAAATAGACTTACATCAAAACATATCATAATTAAAATGACAACAGCTAAAGATAAAGATAAAATTCTAAAAGCAGCAGGATAAAAATAGTCATATATAAGTGAATCCCCATAAGTCTAACAGCTGATATCTCTTCAGAAAAATTGCAGGCCAGAATGGAGTGACATGATATATTTAAAATGCTGAAAGGGAAAAACCTGCACCTTTGATACCCAACCCAGAAAGGTTGTCATTTAGAATCAAAGGAGAGATAAAGAATTCTCAGACAAGAAAAACTAGGATTTCATCAATACTAAACCTATCCTATGGGATTCAGTAAAATCAGTTCTCAAAGGGAAGATTACAGCAAGACAGGCCTTCCTGAAGAAACAAGAAACATCTCAAATAAAAAAAAAACTAGCCTACCACCTAAAGGAATTATAAAAAGAAAATAAAGCAAAGCCCAAAGTCATCAGAATGAAGGAAATAATAAAAGTCAAAGTGGAAATTTAAAAAATAGATAATAAAAAACAGCAGAAAGAAGAATTTTGTTTGGATATATGCCCCAGAGTGGGATTGCTGGGTCATGTGGTAGTTCTATGTATAGTTCTCTAAGGTACCTCAATGCTGTTCTCCACAGTGGTTGTACCAGCTTACATTCCCACCAACAGTGCTGGAGGGTTCCCCTTTCTCCACCCCCTCCAGCATTTATTTGTGGTCTTAAAATGATGGCCATGCTGACGGTTGTGAGGTGGTATCTCATGGTAGTTTTGATTTGCATTTCTCTAATAATCAGGGATGTTGAGCATTTCTTCATGTGCTTGTTGGCCATCTGTATATCTTCCTTGCAGAAATGTCTATTCAGGTCTTTTGCCCATTTTTAAATTGGGTTGTTGGCTTTTTTGCTGTTGAGTTGTATATATTGTTTGTATATTTTAGAGATTAAGCCCTTGTCCATTGCATCATTTGCAAGTATTTTCTCCCATTCTGTAAATTGTCTTTTTGTTTTCTTTTTGGTTTACTTTTCTGTGCAAAAGCTTGTCAGTTTGCTTAGATCCCATTAGTTTATTTTTGCCTTTATTTCTGTTGGTTTAGGAGACTGACCAGAGAAAACATTTGTAAGGTTGATGTCAGAGAATGTTTTGCCTATGTACTCTTCCAGGAGTTTGGTGGTGTCTTGTCTTATATTTAAGTTTTTTTAGCCATTTTGAGTTTATGTTTTGGTGCATGGTGGGAGGGTGTGTTCTAGTTTCATCGATGTTCATGCAGCTGTCCAGGTTTCCCAGCACGACTTGCTGAAAAGACTTTCTTTTTCCCATTTTATGTTCTTGCCTCCTTTGTCAAGGATTAATTGACCATAGGTGTCAGGGTTTATTTCTGGGTTCTCTATTCTGTTCCATTGGTTTGTCTGTCATTTTGGTACCAGTACCACACTCTCTTGCACCCACCTGTTCATTGCAGCACTATTCACAATAGCCAAGACATTGAATCAACCCAAATGTCCACTGATAGATTATTGGATCAGGAAGAGGTGGTCTATGTACACAATGGAACACTACTCTGCCATAAAAAAGAACAAAATAATGCCATTTGTATCAACATGGATGGAACTAGACACTCTCATCCTGAGTGAAGTAAGTCAGAGCAAAAGACAAATACCATAAGTTATCACTTATATCTGGAATCTAACACACAGCAGAAAGGAAACTTTCCACATAAAAGAAAATCATGGACTTAGACAATAGACTTGTGGTTACCAAGGGGGAAGGGGAGGGAGTCGGGGGTACTGGGAGCTTGGGGTAAATAGATGCAGAATTTTCCCTTTGGGATGGATTGGCAATGGGATCCTGTTGTGTGGCACTGGGAACTCCATCTAGTCAATTATGATGGAACACATAATGTGAGAAAAAAGAATGTATGCATGTATGTGTAACTGGGTCACCATGCTGTACAGTAGAAAAAAAAATATATATATATAAATGATAAAAAAAATCAGAAATAGATCAATAAAAGCATAACCTAGCTTTTTGAAAAGGTAAACAAAATCAGCAAACATTTAGCCAGCCTGACCAAGAAGAAAAGAGAGAGGACTCAAATAAATAAGAAACATAAGAGAAATATCAACTGATACCACAGAGATACAAAGCATCCTAAGAAAACACTGTGAAATTATATACAAAAGAATTGGAAGCAACGGACCAATTTCTAGAAACACACAACCTACCAAGACTGGGTCAAGAAGAAACACACAATTTGAACAGATCAATCACTAATAGTGAAATTGAATTTGTAATTTAAAAACTCCCAGCAAGCAAGTTTCTAGGGATGGATAGCTTCCACAGAAGAACTATAACAATCATAAAAGGAATAACTAATACCTATACTTTTCATACTATTCCAAAAAATCGAAGGGAATATAATACCCAAATTCATCATATGAGGCCATTAGCCTGACACCAAAAACAGACAAAGATATTACAAACAAAGAAAACCAAAGGCCAATTTTTTTGTTGAACAGATGCAAAAGTCCTCAACAAAATATTTTCAAACCAAACACAAGAATACATATAAAGGTGCATATGCCATGATCAACTTGGATTTATTCCAATGATACAAGGATGGTAAATCAATCAATGTGATACACTACATTTTAAAAAAGGGAAAGAGATGGAAGCTTGCTACCACATCCTGCATGCTGTTCTGCCTATTATCTGCTGCACACAGTGGGATGTCACTCCAAGACCTTGCTTCAAACAGAGACCAATGTGAGATCTTCATCACCTTCCTTTCAATGCCTAACCCAAGTTTCCTGGGAATCCCTGGAGCAGGAGTCAGAGACAAGATGGTAGAGTAGAAGGACTCAAGTTCACGTCTGCTCACAAAAAAAAAACACCAAAATTATATTACTGAACATGTATAAAAAATAGATTGTAAACTACCAAAAATATATCCTACACCCAAAAACAAAGAAGCCATATTGAGATGGGAGGCAGGGTGCTTTCATGACATAAGCAATCACCTATGCACTGGGTGGGTGAACCACAGACTGGAAAATAACTATATCTCATAGGGTCTCCCAAAAGAGTGAGAGTTCTGAATGCCATGTCAGGTACCCCAGCCTGGGGGTATAGCAATGGGAGGAGGATTCTCCAGAGCAGTTGGTGTTGAAGGTCAACAGGGGTGAGCACAAGAGCTCCATAGGACTGAGGGAGAGACTTCATTCTTGGAGGGCACACATAGGGGTTCATGTCTACTGGGTCCCAGGACAAAGAAGAGCCTCTATATGAATCTGGGTTAGACTTACCTGGGGGTCTTGGGGGGTCTTCTGGTAAAGCAGGGGGGGTGCTGTAGCTCAGTGTGGGGGCAGGACATTGGAGGTGGAAGTCCCAAGGAATCATCTGCATAAGATCACGTGGAGGCTGCCATTTTGGAAAAATATGGCTCCATCCTTCAGGGCTGAGAAGCACCAGGTCAAACAACAAACAGGGTGGGAACACAGCCCCATCTATAAGCAAATAAGCTGCCTAAAGTCCTCCTTGGAACAGAGCTGCCCCTAATCACACCCAGAATCAAAGCCAACCCAGTAGATGGACAAGACTCAGCTCTACCTACAAGTGGGAAGGCACCAGCCCCTCCATCAGGAAGACTGCCACAAGCCTCTGTATCAACATCACCCTAAAAGGAGCAGACACCAAAATCAAGAGAGGCTACAACACTTTAGCCTACAAAAAAAGGAGACCACAAAAAAAATCTACACAAAGTGAAAGGACAGAGAAATATGAGCCAAACGAGGGAACAATATGAAAACCCAGAAAAATAGATAAATGAAGTAGATATTAGCAACCTCCACGAAAAACACTTTAGACTAATGACAGTAAAGATGATCCAAGATCTCAGAAAAACCTGGAGGTAAAGATTGATAAACTACAAGAAACATTGTACAAAGAAATAGGAGATTTAAAGATTAAACAAGCAGAGATTCAAAATATAATAACTGAAGTAAAAAATTCAATAGAAAGAATCAAGAACAGAATACAGGAGGCAGAATAACAAATAAGCAAATCAGAGGACTGGTGGAAATCACTGATGCAGAACACAGTAAAGAAAAAATAATGAAAAGAAATGAGGACAATCTAAGAGAACTCTGGGACAATTTTACATGAACCCAGATTTGCATCACAGGGGTGCCAGAAGGAAAGGAGAGAGAGAGAAAGGGCCAGAGAAAATATTTGAAGAGATAGTAGCCAAAGACTTCCCTAACATGAGAAAGAGATCACCTCACTCAAATGCAGGAAGCACAATGAATACCATATAGAATAAACCCAAAGGGGAACATCCCAAGACACATATTAATCAAACTGACCACAATTAAAGACAAAGAGAAAATTTTGAAAGCAGATAAGGAAAAGAAACAATTAACATACAAGAGAATGCTAGTCAGGTTATCAGCTGATCTTTTTGAGCAGAAATTCTGCAGGGCAGAATGGATGGTCATAATACACTTAAAGTGATGGATGGAAAAGAACCTCCAATCAAGAATATGCTACCAAACATGGCTTTCATTCAGAATTCAAGGAGAAATCAAAAGCTTTACAGACAAGCAAAAATGAAGAGAATTCAACACCACTAAACTAGCTTTACAACAAATAATAAAGGAACTTCTCTAGGTGGAAAAGAAAAGGCCACAACTAGAGACAAGAAAAATATAAATGAGAAGGCGCACCTATAAGGAAAAACATGTAGTAAAGGTAGGAAAATGTCCACACACACTTTTGATCTCGAACTCAGCAACTGTGAGAACAGAAGAAGGTATAAATACTGGAGATGCATTTACAATTAAGAGATCAACAGATTAAAACAATCTTGTGTATATATATACAGACACCTATATCAAAACCTCATGGTAACTGCAAATCAACAATCCACAGTATATATAAACACAAATAAGAAAAAGCAATACAAACACAACACTGAAGAGAGTCATCAAACTAAAAGAGAAGAAAACAAAAGAAGACCAACAAAAACAAATTCAAAAAATTAAGAAAATAACAATAAAAACATACATATCAATAACTATCTTAAATATTAATTGAATAAATGCTCCAACCAAAAGATACAGACTGGCTGAATGGATTCAAAAACAAGATACACATATACGCTATCTACAAGAGACCCACTTCAGTTCTAGGGACACATACTAACTGAAAGTTAGAGGATGGAAGAAGATATTCCCTGAAATGAAAATCAAAGAAAAGCTGGAGTAACAATACTCATATCAAATAAATAGACTTTAAAAATAAAGAATGTTACAAGAGGAAAAGACAGCCATTACGTAATGATCAAAGGATCAATCCAAAAAGAATATATAACAATTGTAAATATATATGCACCCAATATAGGAGCACCTCAATATATAAGGCAACTCCTAATAGCCATAAAAGGAGAAATCAACAATAATAGTGAGAGACTTTAACACCCAACTTATACCAATGGAGAGATCATCCAATCATATCATTCACAAATATTTCTCCAATTTACCAGGTTGTATTTTGATTCTGCCAATGGTTTATTTGCTGTGCAAAAGCTTTTAAGTTTAATTGTCTCACTTGTGTATTTTTGGTTTTATTTCCTTTGCCTGAGAAGACAATCCAAAAAATATTGCTATGTTTTATGTCAAGGAATGTTCTGTCTATATTCTCTTCTAGGTGTTTTATTGTTTTGGTTCTTACATTTAAGTCTTTAATCTATTTTGAGTTTATTTTTTATATAGTGTGAGAAAATTTTCTAATCTCATTGTTTTACATGTAGTTTTCCTGTTTTCTCAGCACCATTTATTCAAGAGACTGTCTTTTCTCTATTACATATTACCTTCTTTTTTGTAGATTAAATGACCATAAGTATATGGTTTTATTTCTGGGATCTCTATTCTTTTTCATTGATCTACATTTTGTTTTCTGTGCCAGGACTATGCTAGTTTGATTATGGTAGTTCTGTAGTATAGTCTGAGTTCAGGGACTGTGAACCTCCAGCTTTGCTCTTTTTTCTCAAGATTGCTTTGGCATTTCAGGGCCTTTTTTGGTTCCATATAAATTTGAAGATTATTTGTTGTAGTTCTGTGGAAAAGGTCATGACTGTTTTGATAGAGCTTGCAATAGATCTTTACATTGTTTTACATAGTATGGACATTTTGAAAAAAATTCTTCCATCTAAGAGCATGGGATAGCTTATATTTCCTTGTATAAGCTCCAATTTTCTTCAATGCTTTATAGTATTCAGAGTATAAGTCTTTCATCTCCTTGGTTAAATTTATTCCTACATATTTTATTCTTTTTGATGTGATTGTAGATGGAATCCTTTTTTTACTTTGTCCTTCTGATATTTCATTATTAGTGTACAGAAACACAACAGATTTGTGTATATTAGTCTGGCGTCTTGCTACATTACTGAATTAATTCATTAGTCCTGATGGTTTGGGGTGAAGACATTAGGGTTTTCTATATAAAGTATCATATCATCTGAAAATAGTGACAGTTTTACTTCCCTTCCAATTTAGATGATTTTATTTATTTTTCTTGTCTGATTGCTGTGGCTGGCATTTCAAAACTATGTTAAATAGAAGTGGCAAAAGCAAGCATTTTTATCTTAAATCTGGTTTTATATGAAAGGCTTCCAATTTCTCACCACTGATTATGATGTTAGCTGTGCGCTTGTCGTAAATATCTGTTATTATGATATTATATGTTCCCTCTATACCCACTTTGCTGAGAGGTTTTTTTTAATAATGAATTGATGTTAAATTTTGTCTAATGCTTTTTCTGTGTCTATGAAATAACCATGTCATTTTAAAAAATCTTCCTTGATTGCTTGATTGTATGGTGACTTTATTTTTAGTTCTTTAAGGAACCTCCATACTGTTCTTCATAGTGGCTGCACTAATTTACATTCCTGCCAGTGGTGTAGGAGTGTTCCCTTATCTCCACACTCTCTCCAGCATTTATTATTTGTAGACATTTTTATGATGGCCTTTCTGACTGGTGTGAGGTAGCTTTTATGTCTTTGGTTCTTACCATTAATCAAGCTGGCTATTTGAAACCTTTCTTGTGTATTCCAGAAGGTGGTGCTCAAGCTTATGGTTTCTCCCTTGCACACTGACTGGACCTATTTTCTGTGCAAGCTACCTCTCTACTGGAGCTCGCCTTTGTGGACATACTAGGGAGTGAGCACAAGGAGCAGGCAGCAAATTGGAGGGGAGTGCAGCCTCAACATTTTAGGGGTACCCAAGAGCAGGCAGGAGGTTCACTGAGGTGGGTACCTACAGAGGTTTTGTAGGTGCACTTGCTGCTGAAATCCTGAAACAATGGCAGTGAATGTGTTCTTTTAATGCCCTTTCATTTTCTTATCTTCTTCCTTCCCTTTCTCTTCCCTCTATCCAGTCATGTAGGCCTCACCTCAGATATCTGGTTACTACAATTAGCCCACCACTTACACTTTCCTCCTTTATGGAAGTGACTGCTGCTGCTACTGCTAAAATCCTGTCCTTGTAGTGTGGCCCTGACAAGAGGATCACCTTTTTGAGTTTCTCTCTCCTCTACCTCTAAAGTCCTATCTTGCTCTGTTGGCATCCTGCCCCTCAAGTGACTGAACTTCCACAAATTCTTTCTCACCTGTGGGTAGCCTGCCCAGTTTTGCACTCTATAGGTTCTTTCTTTCCCAATTTAAATAAGTGGGTTAGGGCATATTTCCTGACTCCCTCTGATGTGCAGCAACCACCAAAGTCCATTTGCTTATTTCAGATGCACTGGTGGACTAGAAACATCCCAGGTCCCTTGATGTACAAAGGCACTTTTATTTGGTTATGGATGTCTAATTAGGATGACCTAAAAAGGGAGGAGGAGAGGGGAATGGCTTATGCTACCATGATGTTGGTAGCCTATGGTAAGTCTTAATACTGGACAAGGTGCTTTCTCCTATTTCATTCTTCTTTGTCAAGATTTTTTTTGCAGCTATTTCAGGTCCTATGTCATTCCATATAAATATTAGAATACTCTTGCTTACAAAAACTTTGCTGTAATTTTGATAGGAATCAAATTAAACCTATGAACCAATAGGTTCTCTAAGAGAACTGACATTTTTACTGTGCTGAGTTTTGCAATCCATTAATACTGTGTGTCTCTCCATTTATTTAGGTTTTCTTTGATTTATTTCATTAGCATTTTATATTTTTTTAGCAAACAGGTGGTGTATGTATTTTGCAAAATGTATGAACTGTAAGTAAAATTTCATTTTCTTCTGAGTGACTGAAAATGTCATTGAGCTTTATTTTCAGTTTATGCATATTAATTTTTAGTATACAGAAATGAAATTGACTTTTGCATATTGACCTTTTAATCTGAAAATTGCTGAACTAACTATTTAGTTCTAAGATTCTTTTTGGGGTAGATTCATTGAGGTTCTCTACATAAACAATCATGACATCTGCAGATAGACAGTTTTATTTCTTCCTTTCAAATATGCACATATTTTATTTCTTTTTCTTGACTTAGGCAGATATAATTTCCAGTATCATGTTAAATTAGAGTGGGAAGAGTAGACATGAATGCTTTTTTCATAATCTTAGTGAAAAAGCATTCAGTCTTCTAGCATTATGTGATGTTAGCTGTAGTTTTTTATAGCTATTCTTTATCAGTTTGAGTTTATTCCCCTTATCCATAACTTGCTGAGAGTTTTTTTTTTAATCATAACTGGATATTATTGGATTTTGTTGAATCAATTTGTATGATCCATATTCTTTTTTCTTTATAAGCCTGTTGATATGGTAGATTATATTTTTGGTTTTTAAAATGTTGAACCAGTCTAGCATACTTCATATAAATCCTATCTGGTTGTGGAATATTCTTTTATAAATTCTTGGATTCAATTTTTTTATATCTAAGTTCGCAAGAAATATTGGCCTATAGTTTTTATTTTCACGTTTTTGGTTTTAGTATCACAGTAGTACTCTCCTCATAAAATTAGTTGGGAAATGTTCCTTCCTCTCTTGTTTTCTGAAATAGATTGTGTAAAAGTGTTGTTTTTTCATCTTTAATTCCCTGATGGAATTCACCAGGGAAATCATCTGGCAATGGAGGTTTTTTTTTTTTGAAGAATCTTAATTACATATTCAACATATTTAAAGATTAGGAGGCCATATATATTATCTATTTCATCTTGGTGAGTTTAGATAATTTGTGGTTTTAGAATTGTTCAAACTTTTTTTTCTAAGTTGTCAACTACATGAATGTAGTTGTCGATGGTATACCCATATCATCCTGTAGGGAGATTTGTATTGTTATTCTCTACTTCATTCCTGATATTGTGATTTGTATCTTTTATCTATTGACTTTGAACACTTTCTAGATGATTATTAATTCTATTGTTTTCTCACTGAAACTTCTTTTAAAAGTTTCATTGATATTCTGACTTACTCTACTTAGTGTGACTCTCTAGTTGCATCTATGTTGCTGAAAATGGCAATATTTTGTTCTTTCTATGGCTAAGTAGTATTCCATTTATATATGTACTACATCTCTTAATCCATTTATCTGTCAGTGGATGTTAGGTTATTTCCATGTCTTGGCTATTGTGAATGATAACACATATATGTGGAATATAAAATATGGCGCAAATGAACTTATCTACAAAATAGGAACAGATTCACTGACATAGAGAACAGACATGTGGTTGCTAAGGGGGCAGGAAGGGAGTGGGATGGTTGGAGAATTGGGGTTGGTAAATGCAGACTATTGCATGTAGAATGGATAAGCATTGAGGTCCTACTGTACAGCACAGGGAACTATATAAAATCTCTTGGGATAGAACATGATGGAAGATAGTATGAAAAAAAGAATGTATATACATGTATGACCGGGTCACTATTCTGTGCAGCAGAAATTGACACAACACTGTAAATCAACTATATGCTAATAAAAAATAAAATTTAAAAAAGGGAAAATATTTCATTTATTTTTACCTATTTTCCTACTACGATTTTATTTATTTCTATCCCAATCATCATTATTTAATTTTCTCTGATTGCTTTTGGTTTATTTTTCTTTTACTAGTTCCTTGAAGTAGGAACTTAGATTTTTTTGAGATCTTTCCTCATTTCTAATGTAAGCATTTAGTGCTATAAAAATTCCCTCAGCCCTGATATATGTCAATGTGATATATTTTCATTTCATTCAGTTCTTTACATTTTTCATTTCCTTTGAAACCACCTTTTTGAGCCATGGATTATAGACTGGTTTAATTTCCATATGTCTATAGATTTTCCTGATGTTTTCAGTTATTGATCTCTAATTTTATTTTGGTCAGAGAACACATTCTGCATAATTGAAGTTCTTCTAAATTTGTTGAGGTTTCATTATGGCCCCAGATTTAGTCTCAGTTGATGAAGGTTCCATGGGTAATTGAAGTCAACATATTTTGCTGTTGTGTGGAACATTTTACATATAGCAATTAAATATGTTTTTTTGATTATGTTTTAATTCACATATACCTTTGCTGATTTTCTGCCTAATAGTTCTACCAGTTTCTGAAAGGAGGTATTGAAGTTCTCCAATACAATTGTGGATTGGGCTGTTTCTCTCATCACTTGTATTATTTTTGTTTCATATATATTGAGACTCGTTTTTGGTACATATAGATGTAGGATCATTATGTCTTTATAGTGGACTATTCATCTTTTATGTAATATATTTTTTGTCTACTGATTTCCTTTGTCCTAAAGTGTACTTTGTCAGACATTAACATATTTACTCCTGTTTTAAAAAAATTTTTTTACATGGTATGTCTTTACTTATATGTATTAGTTTCCCAGGGTTGCTGTAACTAAATACCACAAACTAGATGACCTAAAACAACAGAAAATATTCTTTTACAGATCTGGATGCCAGAAGTCTGAAATTAAGGTGTTTTCAGGGCTATGCTTTCTCTGAAGCCTGTAAGGAAAGAATCTTTACTTGCTTCTTCCAAACTCTGGTGGTTGCTAGCAATGCTTGGTGTTTCTTGGCTTCTAGATATATCGCTCCAATCTTTGTGTCCATATCAACATGGCCTTCTTCCCTGCGTGTCTGCATCCAAATTTCCCTCTTCTTAGAAGGACACCAATCATCAGATTAGGGCTCACCCTGATCCCATATGGCCTCAATTTAACTTGATTTCATGTGCAAAGACAGCATTTCAAAATAAGGTTACAGTCACATGTTCCTGGGGTTAGTAATTCAACGTCGCATTTTAGAGGACACAATTCAACACATAACATCATCATTTTACTTTCAATCTACCTATGTTGAATTTTAAGTGAGTTGCTCATAAGCAGCATATGGGTTACATATTTTTTTCAGTCTACTCCGATTATTTCTAGGTTTTGACTATTAGTCTTTAGACCATTTAAATTTAAGGTGATTATCGATATATTGTCACTTAAGTCTGTAATTTTATCACTAGTTTTTTGTTGTCTCTGGCTCTAAATTATCTTTTTTTGCCTTCCCAATGGATTAATTGGATATTTTAGGATTCCACCTTGACTTATTTATAATATTTTTGAGTAGATATCTTTGTGTAGTTTTCATAGTGTTATTTTGGCTATTAAAATTTACCTAAGTGATTTATCACAGCCTTTACTGGAATCAGCATTTTGCTAATTTTTTTTTAATGCCTAATGACTGTAACTTTTTTTTTTCTTTTCTTTTTCTTTTTTTAATTTTCCCACTGTACAGCAAGGGGGTCAGTTTATCCTTACATGTACACATTGCAATTACAGTTTTTTCCCCACCCTTTCTTCTGTTGCAACATGAGTATCTAGACATAGTTCCAATGCTATTCAGCAGGATCTCCTTGTAAATCTATTCTAGGTTATGTCTGATAAGCCCAAGCTTCCGATCCCTCCCACTCCCTCCCCCTCCCATCAGGCAACCACAAGTCTCTTCTCCAAGTCCATGATTTTCTTTTCTGAGGAGATGTTCATTTGTGCTGGATATTACATTCCAGTTATAAGGGACATCATATGGTATTTGTCTTTGTCTTTCTGGCTCATTTCACTCAGGATGAGAGTCTCTAGTTCCATCCATGTTGCTGCAAATGGCATTATGTCATCCTTTCTTATGGCTGAGTAGTATTCCATTGTGTATATATACCACCTTTTCCGAATCCAATCATCTGTCGATGGACATTTGGATTGTTTCCATGACTTGGCTATTGTGAATAGGGCTGCAATGAACATGCGGGTGCATGTGTCTCTTTTAAGTAGAGCTTTGTCCGGATAGATGCCCAAGAGTGGGATTGCGGGGTCATATGGAAGTTCTATGTATAGATTTCTAAGGTATCTCCAAACTGTTCTCCATAGTGGCTGTACCAGTTTACATTCCCACCAGCAGTGCAGGAGGGTTCCCTTTTCTCCACAGCCCCTCCAGCACTTGTTATTTGTGGATTTATGAATGATGGCCATTCTGACTGGTGTGAGGTGGTATCTCATGGTAGTTTTGATTTGCATTTCTCTTATAATCAGCGATGTTGAGCATTTTTTCATGTGTTTGTTGGCCATCTGTATATCTTCTTTGGAGAAATGTCTATTCAGGTCTTTTGCCCATTTTTCCATTGATTGATTGGTTTTTTTGCTGTTGAGTTGTATAAGTCGTTTATATATTCTAGAGATTAAGCCCTTGTCAGTTGCATCATTTGAAACTATTTTCTCCCATTCTGTAAGTTGTCTTTTTGTTTCCTTTGCTGTGCAAAAGCTTTTCAGTTTGATGAGGTCCCATGGGTTTATTTTTGCTCTAATTTCTATTGCTTTGGGAGACAGACCTGAGAAAATATTCATGAGGTTGATGTCAGAGAGTGTTTTGCCTATGTTTCTTCTAGGAGTTTGATGGTGTCCTGTCGTATATTTAAGTCTTTCAGCCATTTGGAGTTTCTTTTGGTGCATGGTGTGAGGGTGTGTTCTAGTTTCATTGCTTTGCATGCAGCTGTCCAGGTTTCCCAGCAATGCTTGCTGAATAGACTTTCCTTTTCCCATTTTATGTTCTTGCCTCCCTTGTCAAAGATTAATTGACCATAGGTGTCAGGGTTTATTTCCGGATTCTCTCTTCTGTTCCATTGGTCTGTCTGTCTGTTTTGATACCAGTACCACACTGTTTTGATGACTGTGGCTTTGTAGTAGTTCTTGAAGTCTGGGAGAGTGATGCCTCCTGCTTGGTTTTTGTTTCTCAGGATTGCTTTGGCGATTCTGGGTCTTTTGTGGTTCCATATAAATGTTTGGATTGTTGGTTCTAGTTCTGTGAAAAATGTCATGGGTAATTTGATAGGGATTGCATTGAATCTGTAGATTGCTTTGGGTAGTATGGCCATTTTCACAATATTGATTTTTCCAATCCAGGAACATGGAATATCTTTCCATTTCTTTACATCTTCTTTGATTTCTTTGATTAAAGTTTTATAGCTCTCGGCATATAGGTCCTTTACCTCCTTGGTCAGGTGTATTCTGAGGTATTTGATTTTGTGAGGTGCAATTTTAAAAGGTATCTTATTTTTGTATTCCTTTTCTAATGTTTCATTGCTGGTATACAGAAATGCAACTGACTTCTGAATGTTAATCTTATATCCTGCCACTTTGCTGAATTTATTAATCAGTTCAAGGAGTTTTTGGGTTGAGTCCTTAGGGTTTTCTAGGTATAGTATCATGTCATCTGCATACAGTGACAGTTTGATCTCTTCTCTTCCTATATGGATGCCTTTTATTTCTTTTGTTTGTCTAATTGCTGTGGCTAAGACTTCCAAAACTATGTTGAAGAGCAGTGGTGAGAGTGGGCATCCCTGTCTTGTTCCAGATTTGAGTGAGAAGGCTTTCAGTTTTTCCCCATTGAGGATTATATTTGCTGTGGGTTTATCATAAATGGCTTTGATGATATTCAGGAATGTTCCCTCTATACCCACTTTGGCGAGGGTCTTGATCATGAATGGATGTTGGACTTTGTCAAATGCTTTTTCTGCATCTATTGAGATGATCATATGATTTTTGACTTTTTTTTTGTTAATGTGGTGTATGATGCTGATTGATTTGCGTATGTTGAACCATCCTTGTGAACCTGGGATGAACCCAACCTGGTCATGGTGTATAATTTTTTTGGTATGTTGTAGCATTTTGCTATTTTGAGTGAAGTATAGAAACCTCACATCATTTAGGTACCTTTACTTCCCCAACCTTTAAACAATACTGTTCTGTTTATTAGACAGTATTATAAATTTTATTTCATTATTGAATATAAATTTTAAAACTCAAGAAAGGTATTGTCTGTTGCATGTACCCATATTTCTTCTCTTCTTGTTATTCCTTCTTCCTTCCTGATGCAACAATATTCTTTCATTATTTCTTTTTTGTTTAAAGCACCTCCTTTAGCCAATCTTGAAGGTTAGGTCTTCTAGCAATAAATTCTTTTAGTTTTCCTTTGTCTAAGAATGTCTTTATTTCCCCTTAATTTCTAAATGACAATTTAGCCACATATAGAAATCATGATTGACAACTCTTATATTCCAGTACTTGAAAAATCCTGAAGTGTTACTTCCTCTTGGATTCCATGGTTTCAGATGTGAACCTCACTTTCATTTGAACTGATATTCCTGTATAAGTAATGTGTTCTTTCTTTCTAGCTCCTATCCAGATTATTTATTTGTCTTTAGATTTCATAAGTTAATCATAATGTTGTCTTATATGGCTTTTCCTATTTTGATTTCACTCATCTTTTAAATCTATAGATTTAATAAAAGATGGGGAGTGTTCAACCATTATTTCTTCAAATACTCTTTCTTACTCATTTGTTTCTCCAATTTCTGAAATGCTAATGATACAAATAATTGGATTTTTGCTATTGTCCCTCATATCCCTGAGGCTCTGTTCCTATTTTTCCCCTCTATTTTCTATTTTCTGTTGTTCAGGTTGGGTAAAGTCCATTTATCTGTCTTCAAGTTCACTGATTCTATCCTTTACTATCTCCATTCTAAAATTGAGCCCATACAGCTTAGTATTTTTCTCTTAATTCTGCTATTGTATCATTGGTCGTGTAATTTCAATTTTTAAATAACTTCTATTTCTTTGCTGAGATTTTCTATTTTTTCATTTATCTCATGAGAATTTATAATTATTTAAGCATTTTTCTAATGGCTACTTAAAAATTCTTGCCAGGTAATTCCAACAATTCAAAATCTCTGTGTTGTTAAACGTTGATTACTTTTACTCATTCAAGTTGTGATTTTCTTGGTTTTTGGTATGACAAGTGATTTTCTACTATATCCTGAAATTTTTATCTACTAGATTAATAGAATTTATTTTAGAAACAGTTACTCTGTTTAGGTTTATCACACAGGTCTTGGTCTACTTTGGTTGCCTGAGGTTTTAATAACAGTTTAATTTCACAGCTATTCTGGTTTTATTCTGATTGATTTGGTGCAATTAGGTCTCCCACTGGACCCTGGTGGTGGTACTTGAAGAGGCAGAAAGGGTTCACAGGCCAGGCTTCTGGGTGTCTCTAGATTTCCTGGCATCCTTGGGTAGGAAAGAGAAGTCTTGTGGCTATAAGGTTAAAGATGCTTGCCTGGCAGGTACTTTTCTGTGTCAGGAACCAATGCCCTACAGTGGCTGATGGAAACTATTTCCTGAGCTAGACACTTGTGGGATTCCTCTATTTGTGCTCTTTGGGTTCTCTAGTGTGTTTGGGCAAGTGAGTAAATTCTCAGGCCTGCAGAATTAAGGAAGGCTCTGCTTGCATGGTCTCATGAACAATGGGGAAAAAGAAACCCCTCATGCCAGGCTGCTTGTTGTGGCTGGGTCTCTCTTGTTAGTTTGGCCTGTTGCCGTGGGTATCTTAGCAGTCTCAGGACCTACAGGGAAGGAAAGGACTTTCCTTGACCTCTTATACTTGGTGGGGCACCCAATGGATTCCCCCTTGCTAGTGGTATCAGAAGAATTCTCTTTAATCTTGGGGAGAAATATTCTTACTTGGACTGTCCTTTTTTGCCATGTTGGAGGTCAGGAAATTCTGGTTCTGGGTCACCTTCTTTATTGTATGTAGGAAGGTACATAAGATGACCTGCTGACACGTTGTTTCTCTGGCCCTGAGATCACAAACCAGTTCACCTTTTTCTTACTATCTTTTTACCAAAGAGTTTGCTTTGGTTGTTTCTTGAAGTATTGGATTTCTAATGGCGGGAATTCCAGATACTGGTGGCCACTCAGAAGTAGGAAGTACTAGCAAACCTGTTCTCTCCTATAAAAGCAGGTCTGTTTCATCATAAGGCAAAGAGAAAGGCAGTATAATATTCCTTGTGGGCTCACAGGCTCTCTAGATTAGGAAAGTGTATTTGATTTACAATGTCGTGCCAACTTCTGCTGTACCAAAAAGTGATCCAATCATACACACACACATATATTTCCTTTCTTATATTATCTTCCATCATGATTTATACCAAGAGACTGGATATAGTTCCTGTGATATATAGTAGGACCTCATTGCTTATCCATTCTAAATGTAATAGTCTGTATCTACTAACCTCAAACTCCCAGTCCATCCCACTCCCTCCTCCTCCCCCTTGTCAACCACAAGTATGTTCTCCATGTCTGTGAGTCTGTTTTTGTTTCATAGATAGGTTCATTAGTGCCCTATTTTAGATTCCACATATAAGTTATATCATATGGTATTTGTCTCCCTCTTTCTGACTGACTTCACTTGGTATGAGAACCTCTAGTTGCATCCATGTTCCTGCAAACGGCATTACTTTGTTCTTTTTTTATGGCTAAGTAGCATTCCATATATGTACCACATCTTCTTAATCCATTCATTTATCAATGGACATTTAGATTGTTTCCATGTCTTGGCTACTGTGAATAGTGCTGCTATGAACATGTAGGTATACGTATCTTTTTGAACGAAAGTTTTGTCTGGATATATGCCCAGGAGTGGGATTGCTAGATCATATTATAGTTCTATATTTGGTTTTTGAAGGAACTTCAATACTATTTTCCCCAATGGTTGTGCCAAATTACATTCCCACTGACAATATAGGAGGGCTCCTTTTTCTCCACACCTTCTCCAGCATTTGTTATATGTAGACTTATTAATGATGACCATTCTGACCAGTGTGAAGTGGTACCTCATTGTAGTTTTGATCTGCATTTCTCTAATAATTAGTGATGTTGAATTTTTTTTTTTATGTGCCTACTGGACATCCATAGGTCTTCTTTTGAAAAATATCTATTTAGGTCTTCTGCCCATTTTTCAATTGGGTTGTTTGTTTCGTTGTCTTTGAATTGTATGAGCTGTTTGTATATTTTGGAGATTAAGCCCTTGTCAGTTGAATCATTTGACAGTATTTTCTCCCATTCTGTAAGTTGTCTTTTCATTTTTTTAATGGTTTCCCTTGCTGTGCAAAAGCTTGTTAATTTGATTAGGTCCCATTGGTTTATTTTTGCTTTTATTTCTGTTTCCTTGGGAGACTGACCTGAGAAAACATTTGTATGGTTGATGTCAGAGAATATTTTGCCTATGTTCTCTTCTAGGAATTTGATGGTGACTTGTCTTACATTTAAGTCTTTATGCCATATTGAGTTTATTTTTGTTATTTATTTATTTATTTAAAATTTATTTTTTATTGTTATTTCCCCCAACACACTTTTTTTTTCCACTGTACAGCATGGGGACCCAGTTACACATACATGTATACATAATTTTTTCTCCCATTGTTGTGCTGCCTTGTAATTATCTAGACATAGTTCTCAGTGCTACACAGCAGGATCTCATTGTTAATCCATTCCAAAAGCAATAGTTTGCATCCATTAACTCCAAGATCCCAATCCCTACCACTCCATCCCCCTCCCCTGGGGTAACCACAAGTCTATTCTCCAAGTCCATGATTTTCTTTTCTGTGGAGTGAAGTAAGTCAGAAAGAGAAAGACAAATATCAGATGATATCATTCATATTTGGTATCTAATGTACAGCACAAATGAGTTTATTTTTGTGCATGGTGTGAGGGTGTGTTCTAGTTTCATTGATTTGCATGGGGCTGTCCAGTTTTCCCAGCACCACTTGCTGAAAAGACTGTCTTTTTCCAATTTTATATTCTTGCCTCCTTTTTCGAAGACTAATTAACTGTAGGTGTCTGGGTTTATTTCTGGGTTCTCTATTCTATTCCATTGGTCTGTTTGTCTGTTTTGGTACCAGTAACCCACTGTCTTGATTACTATAGCTTTGCAATATTGCCTGAAGTATGGAAATGAATATATATTACAAAAATATAGTAATAAAAACAGTTTTGTATTAGCATAAAAATGGCACATAGATCAAGGGAACAGAATAGAGTTCACAAAACTAAATCAACTAATCTTTCAATGGGAGTAAAGAATACACAATGAGGAAAGGATAGTCTTTTCAATAAATGTTGGGAACTAGATGCTCACATGCAGAATGAAATTAGACCCCTACCTATCTTACACCACTTACAAAAATTAAATCAAAATAGGAGTTCCCATCATGGTGCAGCAAAAAGGAATCTGACTAGGAACCATGAAGCTACAGGTTCAATCCCTGGCCTCGATCAGTGGGTTAGGGATCCAGTGTTGCAATGAGCTGTAGTGTAGGTCTCAGATGTGGCTCGGATCATGCATTGCTGTGGATGTGGTGTAGGCTGGAGGCTGTAGCTCATATTAGACCCTTAGCCTTGGACCTTCCATGTGCCATGGGTGCAGCCCTAAAAAGCAAAAAAAAAAAAAAAAAAAAAAAAATAGGTCAAAATGGATTAAATATTTAAATGTAGGAAAAAAGCTCCTCAACATTGGTTTTGGGAATAATTTCATGGGATGTGACACCCAAAGCACAAGTAACAATAAACAAGTGGCACTACAACAAACTAAGATGTTTCTGCAGAGCAAAGGAAAACATCAGCAAAAAGCAAAGGCAAACTACAGAATGGGAGAAAATGTTGCAAACCACATTTCTGGTAAAGTTAATATCCAAAATACATAAAGAATTCACACAACTCAATAGGAAAAACACAAACACACAACAATATCAACAAAAACAAAACCAAATAAAACAAAAAGATTTAAAAAATTGACAAATAACCTAAATATTTCCAAAGAAGACATACGAATGACTAAAAGATACTTGATCATGTGCTCAGTATCATTAGTCAACAGGGAAATACAAATCAAAACTACAATGAGCAATCCATCTCACACATTTTATGACATCTATTATCAAAAAGACAAGTGATAACAAATATTGAGGATGTGAAGAAAAGGGGAACTTTTGAACACTGTTGATGAAATGTTAATTGATACAGCTATTTTGGAAAATAATATGGAGGTTTCTCAAAAAAATTAAGTATAGAACTGCTATATGATCCAGCAATTCCACTTCTGGGGATGTATCCAAAGGAAACAAAATGAGTATTTAAAAGAGATATCTGCACTTCCATGTTCATTTCAGCATTATTCACAATGGCTAAGGTTTGGAAAGAACCTAAGTGTCTGCTGACAAATAATGCATAAAGAAAAATATTCCAGGATCCTTCTCTGGTCTTTTGTAGTTTATTATACATATATAATAGACTATTTTTAAACCATAAAAAGAAGGACATCCTGCCAATTGCAACAACATGGATGAACCTGTAGGGCATAATGATAAGACAGACAGGGAAAGGCAAATAGTGTATGGTAACACTTATATGTGGAATCTGAAAACAATAAGTAAAACTCATAGAAAAAAGCTAATTGTGGTTGCCAGTGGCTTGGGAGGAAATGGGGAGATGTTGGCCTAAGTGTACAAACTTTCAGTTACGAGATGAATAAGTTCTGAAGATCTAAGGTATAGCATGGTGACTATAGTTAATAATACTGTATTGTATCCTTGAAATTTGCTAAGAAAGTAGATATTGAGTGTTAATTTACTTGACTCTGATAATAATTTCTCAGTGTATACATATATCAAATTGTCACATTGTACACTTTGCACATATACAAATTTTGTCAATTAGACTTCAGAGGTAAAAATAAAATAAAATTTGCTTTAAGATGACTCACTTTCTCCATGTTGATGTCTATTTTTCTTAACATTTATATGAACACTATATATTAAGGGAATTAATCTTCCTTTGCATATGTTTCAAATACTTGCACAAAATTTATCTTTTGCCTTTACCTTTACTTATGACATGTGGTGGAAGATTTAACTTTTTGGCTGTTGATAAATCTACTGACCTTTGTGGTTTTTCCACTGCTGTTATGTTTTAACACTTTCTCATTTCAAAAGAAGTCCAGTATCTTTCTCTGGCCATTTATAGTTTTTTAAAAAAGTATTATTATTATTTTTAACAGCTGCACCTGTGGCAGATGGACATTCCCAGGCTAGGGGTCAAATCAAAGCTGCAGCTACAGGCTTGCACCACAGCCACCAGATCCAAGACAAAGCTACGACCTGTGTCATGACTTGTGGCAACACCAGATCCTTAACCTACTGAGCAAGGCCAGGGATCGAACCTGGATCCTCACAGAGACGACGTTGTGTCCTCAACACACTGAGATACAAGGGAAAATCCAGTTTTTTAAAACATTTGAATGGACTTCAGTTATGCAGAAATAGATTAATGACAATCTTTGGTTTTTGACACATTATCATTATCTGTCCTTTTACATCACTTATTTACATTTATTTACAACAAATACCTGGGGACCCATCACTCAACCCAAAGCTAGTACTTTATCAATAACTCATATCTACCTCTGGGTGTGTGTTCTATCCCATTCTCCTTCCCCAGTAGTGACCTGAATATTGTGTATGTCATTCCCTTGCCTTAAGATGTTTTATCATATATATAGTTATTTATTTATTGATATTTACATATAAATATATATTATTTATATATATTTAATATACAATTTTATTTTTATATATAAGTAAATAAGCAACATATTGCTAAGTTTAATTTATTTTTGAACTTCATAAATTGATATTAAACAGTGTGTTATCTGCATTCTGGAACTTTGTTTAACATTATGTTATTAAAATTTGGTCACTGTGCTGCATTAAGTTATAGTTACTTTCCATATGAATAATTAATAGAAGCAAGCCAGGTAAAGAGTGAGTAGAAGAGCACTTCAGGTGGAAAAATAGCTTGTGTTAAGGTCCTGAGATGGAGAAATGCATACCAATCTTGAGGAACTATAGAAAGGAACATGAATGACTCTGGAGAAGAGTAATTAAAGATGAGTTAGGAGCAGCAGCCAAGGGACAGACTATAAAGTCCTTTTAAGTCATAGTGAAGATCTAGGCTTTTGCCCTTAGTGCAATGGAAGTCATCAGGCAGAGGAATGACATGCTCTAGTTGGCCAATTTTAAAAGAATTTAAAGAATATATTCTCATAGACTGAAAAGTCACAAGAATACAGTCTTGAGGTGGGTGTTATTATTATCCCCACTTTACAGGTAAGAAAACTAAGGCTCAGAGAGAATCTGTATATGGATCTAGAGTTCACAGAGGTTTGGTTTTGAGACATAGTTCTAGGTATTCATTAGATTAGTCAGAGCCACAGAACTGAATGAGATCACAAAGTGAGAGAAACATAGATGGAAAAGAAAAGAGGGTTAAGGCTTGAGGTACACTAATATATCAGACTTAGTTAGAGGAGGAGGAAAGGAGGCTAAAAAGAAGCAGTCAGTAAGGCCAGAGTAAAATCATGAAGTATTTTTACACAGAAGTCAAGAGAAAAAAAATAATTGCTTTGTTAAAGCAACATCAGTCAACTATGCCCAATGTGGCTGAAAGATAAAGTGAATTAAGAACTGAAAAGTGGCCACTTGCTTTAGTATCATGGAAGTGGCCAGTCTTTACTTCCTTAATGATCTTAGGGCATTCACAGAAGTGCTTGAGAGAAGTATTATTATTGTCTCTGTGTTTATGTGTGAAGAAGCTAGAGCTCAAGGGACTTAGGCAACTTGCCTCAAGTAAACCAGCTAGGGAATGACAAAATTGGAAATAGAAATCTTCTCATTCCAAATCTGCTACACCACAGCTGCTTTTCATATCTGGGCGGTTTTATGGTTTGCTACATGAGTTACTGATGTTCCATTTGTAGTGCAAAACTGAATTCATTCCAACATGGCTGGATTGTCTATTATGTACAAAACTCTGGGGTAGTCATTGTAAAAGATTTGAAGATGAAAAAGATACAGATCACATTCCCAAAGAGCTTGTACAGCATCTATACAACTATATCCTAAGACAATGTGGAGTAATAGAAGCACAGAAAAATGAGGATTTGGATTAGTTTTGGACCAATGACTTGATACAGGAGAACTTGTTCATCTCCCTATTTACTGTTATATAACTCATCATCTGCCTGGCCAAAAAAAAAAGTGCTCAATAATACTTGTTATAACAAGTATTGAACACCAACTTTTTGCCAGGCACATTGTGATTATAGCAGTAATAAGTAGACTCTGGCTAGCATAAGTAATAATAGTTTAAAAGAATCAGGGAAATAGGGAACTTATTGAAAGGAAAGCAGGATATCTGACAGAGTTATAGGAAGAGTTTATTCAGGAAGTGCAGGAACCATGTCAGCTCTGGGTACAAAAATAATATGAATTTATAAATCTTCTCTCCACTTTAAAATGACTCCCACCCCCAATCCCAATCTCTGTTTCAATTCAAAATGTCATGTTCCTGGGAGAAAGAAATTAATTGTCCCAGTTATGTCAGGGATCTTGCCATAGAATAAGTTATTATGGTCACTAGGGAAAAAGGTTCACATATCACAGACATCAGCCATGGCCATTATAGCACAACCTATGGTTTCAAACAACTTCCAAAAATTGGTAAATCCCTGTTATCTACTAAAATCTAATATCCAGAAGAATGAAATTAAAGGAATGTGTTCATCTCCAAGAAGATTAATATTTCCAAGTCTTTTCCTGTCATAAGTACTTTCTTTTATATTTTTATGAATATTGATTTTATATATTTATTATGAAAGCATTATAGTTGATTTATAGTGTTGTGCCAACTTCTGCTATATAGCATAGTGACTCAGTCACATACACACATAAACACATATAAATATATATATACATTCTTTTTCTCATACTATCTTCCATCATGTACTCCCAAGAGATTGAATATAGTTCCCTGTGCTGTACAATAGGATCTCATCGCTTATCCATTCTACATGTAATAGTTTGCATCTAACCAACCCCAAACTCCCCATCCATCCTGCTCCCTCCCTGCTCCCTTGGCAACCACAAGTCTTTTCTCGATGTCTGTAAGTCTATTTCTATTTTGTAGATAGGTTCATTTGTGCCATATTTTAGATTCCACAACTAGAGATTCTAATGATAAGTGAGGTAAGTCAGAAAGAGAAAGACAAATACCATAGGTATTTTCTGACATCAGTGAGCTTACCATAGGGAACTGAGATTGAAGGAGCCTTTAGTAACTATTATTTCAACTTCCTCATTGTACAATGAGGAATATGAGGCCCTTGCATGTGGTCTTGCATGTGGTCTTACATATAGTCACACAGCAAATAAGTGGTAGTACTGAGTATACAGGAAACTTCTGACCTTTGATCCTGTGGGTCCTTTCTCTGCCAATGCTCTATAGTGGTTAGCACTGTGCAGGGAACATAAATATAAAATATTTCATATTTCCCTATGGTATCAGGCTCAGGTATAGGCAGCAACCTACCAAGAGATATCTATCATCCATGGTCAGATGTCCAGAGAATTGAGCTGAACTGAGCAACTTCCATGAATAGGCAGATAGCTGAGGTTAGAACATATGACGGATAAGCAATAAAGGACATGTCAAGACAGTTTAAGACAGGCCAAAAATACAGTATTCTTGTCCTCCTGAGTTTTATATTCTTGAAGCTAAACAGCCCTATGTCCTTCTACTGGAAAAGAGAAGTGGCTGCCTCATATGACCTTGCATAGAGGTCATATCTTACGGAATTGCTCCAGTCATCCTTCTAGCTTTATGTAACCAATGAGTCTGTTTTTAGCTGTTTGCCTTCAGCTTTTAACCAATTAACATTCAGCAAACTGAGGTGTCTCTTCTTTCCAATACCATGATTGACTATAAGTTTAGTTTAGGAAACAGGTATGGTGTGATGGGAAAGTGTGTATATCCAGAGCCATACTCCCTGGGTTCAAATCCCAGCTTCACCCAGGGGTGTGATTTTTGGTAAATCACTCTATATCCCTGGGCTTTTTTTTATCCTTCCTATATAATGAGGATAAAATAATGTCTACTTCATAGGAAAGCTGTGAGGATAAAATGAGTTAAAGCATCCTTGGAAGTATGAAAGAATATATATATACAAATAATCTGAGTCCAAAAAAGGAACATATCTATAGACAAAGATTCTAGTAATTCAGATAAACCAGGCCCTTAAGAACTATGCTCTCTAGTACTAACTGACAAAACTAAGAATACTTAACCACCGGCAATTAGCTGCAAATCCTAAAAGCCAACCTAAAAGCACACTACTACTGCTCCAACTGTCATTGCTAACTCATCCCAGAGACAAAGTATCCGGATGGATATTCTAAGGGCCAATGGTTCATAACAGGTGCATTTCTTTTTGTTGCCTTTTTTGGGGGTTTATTTGCTGTTTAAAAACAGATATCATCCAGACAGACACAAGAAGATATTGCCTTCAATCATTCTTTCAACAAATATTAATTGAGTCCCTACTATATGGCAGCCACTGTTTAGTATGCTGAGGAAAGAACAGAGAACAAAATAGATGAAGTCCCTGCTCTTACTGAGCTTATATTCTAGTGGGAGAGACATTTTACCACAGAAGCAAACACACATATAAGATTTTTTTAGATTGTGATCAGTTTTGTGATTAAAAAAAAAAAAGGACGAGGTCACAGAAAGTACCTGGGCCATCAGTTATTTTAATCTAAGTGGTTGTGGAATGCTTCCCTGAGATCTGAAGGATATTGGGACACACCAAGGGTAGAACCAGATAGAAAGAAAATGAAGTGCAAAGTCTCTGAGGTCAGACAGATCTTAGCATATTGGAATTAAAAGGGGATCAGTGTTGCTAGAGAAGAGTGAACAAGGTTTTTATAAATCAAATCAAAAAGGTAGGCAGGAGATGAATCTATTGATGGTGGTGGCTGGACCAAGGTGGTAGTAGTGGAAATGGTGAGAAGTGGTCAGATTATTGACACATTTTTAAGACAGTGCCAACAGGATTTCTTAAAGAATTGGATTTGAATCATTAATGAAAAAGAGGATTCAAGGATGGCTCCAAGATTTTTGGCCTGAACAACCAGATGTTCCCATTAACTGGAATGGAGAACAGCACTAAATATGATTTCTGATGGGTCATTATGGAGTTCCACTAATACCTATGGATGGGACCTCTAAGCCCTTCTTCAACTTTGAACTGCCTAGTTATGGAGTGGGGCACTGGTGTGGGGCTACTGTTTTGAGTGAGTCAGAGGAAGAAAGCACATTTCTGGGAATCCTCATCCTCTCCCTCCTAGTTCTACTCATAAACCTGGAGACTTAACACAGAGGAGAGATACAGAAGGGTCAGTATATTGGGCCAGGCAAAACTGAGAGACTCCAGGGACAAGAAATCTGCTGTAACCACTTGAGTACAGAAACTGTAGGAGAGTGGAGGGTGGGCAGTGCCCCTGAGGGCGCTGCAGGAACTTTCTTGGCTTTCTGGCAGCCTAGGGGACCACTTTTTACCAGAAACAAGGTAAAGACGGGGTGGGGTTTGGGGGCCAGGCCAGCCCAGCCGGAAGGAGTTTGGGTGGAGCCGACGGAACATGCTTGGGGCAGAGGGGGAGGGGAGGTGGCCACTAGCAACTAACGTCTGCTTCGGAAACTCAGCAGAAATGCCGAGTGTATTGTTGGAAAGGCCAGGAGCCCAGTAGTTCTGTCGGCTCGCCAAAGAGAAATGAAGACCCAAGTTGTGCGGTGCAGCTTTAAAGGGGCTGGTGATTGACAGAATGTGCAGCAGTGGATGGGGTGGAGCCGCTGGGTGGGGTCTGGGACAGGCAGCTGAGAGAAACCAAAAGGAAGAAAAAAGAAAACCATTGCCCCTGATACCGCTAAAGCCAGGCGGGAGAAGCTAGCCAGAAAGGGAGGACAGGAGGGTTTTAGAGATCACCTCCATTCCTACCCCGATCAACTTTCACAAACCCTCTGTCTCCTTATGAGATAATCAAAATCGACTGTATACCGGCCCTAGTCGGTGCCTATTCCCTCTAACTCTCCACTGAACTAGGTTTGTAGTATGAGGGAGTGAGGACCCTGGGTCCACCAGCTCAACTCCGGCCCCGCCCCGTCGGCCCAGGCCCTGGGCTGGGAGGAGAGGATGCCTTTGGAGGTGCAGAATCCGAAAGTAAGTCCCTTTCATTTTGCCCATCCACGCGCTCCCCTTCCTTTTCCACCCTTACTGGGGCCCCCGCTGGGCGGCATAGAGCTAGCTTACAGAAAGAGGCTCTTTCAAGAAGGATCCGGAGGGTGGAGCAGGACAGGGTGGGGTAGGAAGGGGAGGAGAACGGAGGAGAGGTGGTGCTTTAAAGCCTAGGGGAGCTGCCACCACGGGATAGGTGCACTCAGAGTTTGCTGGTTTTAGGATTAGAGCCTCGATTTCCTTTTCTGTCCTTAGAGCCTCGACTTACCCCCTCCAGGCGTCCTTTCTTTTTGTCACACTCCTGCATCCTTATCTGGCTGCTTAAAGCTTTTAGCCTGGAGCTGGGAGGGCTCCATCTTGCCAGGCTTCTTAAAGGGACAGTGCACTAGTTCAACTGAGGGAAATAAATCCTGGAAATTCATATTGAGAAAGATGGCACTGACTTACCTTACTATGACACTAGGTAGGTTAGGGGAACTTTTATGGAAAGGACAACTTTTTGTCCCTCATATTTGCCTCCAAACATGTTCTAATATCAAGTAGATTCTCAGGAGGTGCATCCTGGGCAATATTTTCAAATTGCACATTAGTTAACTGCAGAGTCAATTAGCTCTGCAGTTTTAGTTCAAGGGGAAAACTTCTGTTTCCTGAGAGGTACCATGGCAGTGCAGATGAAATGAAAAAATTCACTTATTCCACAAATATTTATTGAATGTCAGATTTATTGCCTGTGGCTGATCCCACTGCTGAGTGGTATCTGTAAATATATCAAGACCATGTAAAGTGGTGTCACTTGACTCCTTTCTTAACAGATTGGTGGCCAAGGTTTCTTTCTAGAATACAGAATTAATACTGAATTTGATTCTAAAATTTACCAAGCATAAGTCATATGAAAATTCCACTGTTCATCTTTATTGTCTTTTCATTAGTACCAGGTATCCATATGCCCAAGCCCAAGGGACTGGGAGATACAGCAGAAAGAGATAGGAACTCAAGTAAAAATGGCATGCAAAAAGAGAAGGTCAGGATGCTTCAATAGTGAAGCTTGAGACCTCCTTGGCTGATCTATCATTCCCAGGTCCATGTCCAGTCTGGAAGATTATATTGAGGAGGAGGGCTTCACCAGTTCCCTTCTGCTGTTAAATAGAACTGATGGGGTGGTGACAACTTGTTAGAAGGCCGCATACAGATCACTGACATTTCTTCCAAGTGTGTTTCTTTTATGTTTCTGCTTAGGGTAGGTGGCAGGCCTTTAATAGAGCCTAATGATATCCCACAAGTCAAAGAGATGAAAACATGGTGTTTGAGGTTTTAGGTCTAGTGTTTCACTTTTTTTTTTTTTAAGATATGCACTATCTGCATGTATGTATGTATGTTTGTACACATATATTTATTTCTCTGGTCAATGGAATGCCACAGCTTCCAGTGCTCTGCAATTTACCAGTTTAGCTGTCTCTGATATAAAATGCAAGGCACAGGGTCCTTCCCTTCTCTTTTTTTTTTTTTTGTCTTTTTGCCATTTCTTGGGCCGCTCCCGCAGCATATGGAGGTTCCCAGGCTAGGGGTCCAATCAGAGCTGTAGCTGCCAGCCTACACCAGAGCCATAGCAATGCAGGATCCGAGCCACGTCTGCAACCTATACCACAACTCACGGCAACGCCGGATCATTAACACACTGAGCAAGGGCAGGGATCGAACCAGCAACCTCATGGTTCCTAGTCAGATTTGTTAACCACTGCGCCACGACGGGAACTACCCCTTCCCTTCTTTAATGTGCCAGGTTTCATTGCATCTCTAGTGCCAGCTTCCATCAAGGGCATGTGTTGGTTCTAGGTTTCTGTGCACCATTTAGCTAAAGCTCCTTTCTCCATCTCTTCTCTCCTCAATTGGCTTTCCAAACCTCAAAACAATCTTATTCTGAATGGCCATATCATTTAGTCCACTAGATTCAGATAAAGAAGAAAGCCTCACTTAATGTTCTTTCACTCTAAAGCCCCTTGCCCATAGGGTCCTAAAAACACAGGAAACATGAATTCAACTGGAATTCTTCTGGTTGCTTTCATCAGTGGAGTACAGTGTTGCCCCACAGCCAAAAGTCACTTGTACATGTGGTCACTAAATCCTGTTATCCAAACTCTGGCATGGAGGGCGGGGAAGGAACTATGTGCTGATTCTGTAGCCAGCCTCCTGCATTTGGTATGCATGGGATATTTTAGGGATTACTCTGCTTCCATTTTAATATTTGATTGTCCCTTTGCATTTATGTGGACTTTTCTTTGAAAGAGTTTCTAGATGCAGGATATAGCTCTCATAAGGTTGCTGAAATATGGTTATTCTATTCCTAAGACAACGAAAAGTTTGTGAACCCACTAACAATAACTATAGGCAAGCAATAGAAGCCCTCCACAGGGGTTTCAAGTGGCTTCCCCAGAGCAATTTAAGTTGTTTGTTGTCATTAATTTTGCTTCCTGAGATTGCAGAGAATTTCTATCTACAGAGGCAAAATGGTTTCATGAGGGATACTTGCAAAAAGGACACTTTGTGCTCTCTGACTCTATTTTACAGGCAGTAGTTTTGACCCCCCAATTCCCCTTCTGGAATTCCCGCATCTGGTGAGCTAGACTGTTCTTGCCGAGACTAGAACAGCTTACCCCTGCATTTACTTTGGTCTGAATTCCTTCCTAGTTTTTGCTCAGCCTTCAAGGGTAAGGACCTGTGATAGACAAAGGTATCAACACGAAAGTACACTGTGTTGTCAGTTTCACTGATTCATTCATTGAACAAATACTGAGAAAATAATCTGTACCATCACTGCATAAGACCCTGGAGAATCTACAAGACAAGGAGCTTACCCTTTGGGAGACTGCAGTTTCATAAGGGTGTGTTAGTGGAGGGAAAGACAATAAGCAATAAAGGTTTTTGTTGAGTGGGAATAAGATGGGAGAAAGGATGGGGAGGGATGGCTATTTGCTCTAGAGCAGAAAAGGAAAACTTCTCTGATATGGTGATATTTAAGAATATATATGAGGAGTTCCCGTCGTGGCTCAGTGGTTAACGAATCCGACTAGGAACCATGAGGTTGCGGGTTCGATCCCTAGCCTCGCTCAGTGGGTTGGGGATCCGGCGTTGCTGTGAGCTATGGTGTAGGCCAGCAGCTATACAGCTCTGATTTGACCCCTAGCCTGGGAAGCTCCATATGCCGCAGGTGCGGCCCTAGAAAAGACTATATATATATATATATATATAAAGAATTCCAATTGTGGCTCAGCAGTAATGAACCTGACTAGAATCCATAGGGATTTGGGTTTGATCCCTGGCCTCGCTCAGTGGGTTAAGGACCCAACACTGCTATGAATTGTGGTGTAGTTCACAGATGTGGCTCAGATCCCACATTGCTGTGACATAGGCTGTCGCCGCAGCTCTGATTCAGCCCCTAGCCTGGCAACTACCATATTCTGTGGGCATGGCCCTAAAAAGCAAAAGCAAAAAAAAAAAAAAAAAATGACATGAGAGCGCTAGCCATGAGAATATCTAAGGAAAGGATATTATAAACAGAGAAAATATGACGTGAAAAGGCTTGGTGGGTTCAAGGCATAGCAAGAAGACCAGTATCATTGGAATGGAGAGGAAGAGAGTGATAGGGCATGATTTCAGAGAGACAGAAAGGGCCAGATCTTATAGGACCTTATAAAGGCTTTGGCTTTCCTTCTGAATAAAATAGTATGCCATTTTTAAGGAAGATAAGTAATCAACAATTATCATGTTTAAAATTCTACTCCAGTAAAGAGGATGAATCTTCAGTTGTTCACATCTTAACACAATCAAGGTGGTTTATGTTTTATAATTTGGATAACAATGCTTCATTAGCAAAACAGTAAGATTATTACTGAATTCATGTCAACTAATAAAAGTTAATTTTATACTAACCATTTTTTTATAACATAATTATCTGTAAAAGGTTTCAAACACATTTGAAACTACTTACATACAAAAAATATTTTTGGCATACTTTAATTTTTAAAAATCACAAATTTATTGGCACTAGAAGAATGCCTAACCTTTTTAAGAAAACATCGCAAGATTTTGTAGCACTGTTTTACCCTATCATGAAATTGTGAAAATTATTCACTGGGAAATTTTTTTAACCTTCAACCTTACACATGATTTCATGTAATCTATACACTATTCTTCTCAAATCCTTTCCAGTAGGCAAGTGTGTTTCATATATCATTTCATTTAATCCTCATAACAACCTTGTGAGGTAGGCACTGTCATCATCTCCATTTTACAGACTAGGAAACTTACCCAAGGTCAGAAGAGCAGAAGATCCATTCTCTCCTATACCTCCTGAAGTTGTTCCATCAGCTTCCTTCTCTCCAAGCTTCTTCAATTTCTTCTTCTTTTATTCATCCACCCTCACCTAATATAGCTAACATTTATTGAACTCCTGCTCTGTGCCACGTCCTCTATTGAACACTTTGCACTTATCAATTCACGTAATGCTTACAAAAATCCTGTGAAATAAGTACTATTGTTTTCCCAATTTTTCAGTTAGGGAAATCAAAGCATAGAAAAATCAAGCAACTTGCTCAAGTTTACACAGCTAGGAAGTAGCAGAGCTGAGATTTGAACCCAAGTCTACAAAGTCTACATCTTGACTATTATGCTATACTGCCTAACCTTCACCTTGCAAATACATTTTTTACCTAAATCAATCTTTCTTTAACAACCTTTATTCAAATTACCACCCTATTTTTCTGATGTTTCCAATAATTTAATCATTACTGAAACTGCTCTCACCAGAGTTACCTAAAGATCCCCTAAATGTCATGTCAAGTGCTTTCTTTTTAGGTCTTCAACATACTTGACTCTACTACATTTGGGGCTGTTGTATTTTCCTTACATCTTTAAAACCTTCCATTTCTTGTCTTCTGTGATGATAACTCTATCTTGAATTTCTACCTACTGCTCTTTTCATTCTCTTCTCATGTTATTCTATACTCCTTATTTTGGTTATCTCATCTACTTAAGAGTTTCCACTGCCATCTATATACTGATAAAGGCTTGTATGACAAGTACACATCTCCAAGCTGAATTTTTTTTCTGAGCCTTGACCAACCTATTTGTCCATTAATTGGACATCTTGACACCTCACACTTAAAATGTCTAAAACTGAATTCGTCATCAAACCCTCCACTCCAGTTCCTATCCCTAATAGTCATATAGTCAGCAATAAAGTCTAGAGTTGTCTATGACGCTTCCTTCTCCCTAACTTCTAGATTCTGCTTTGTGAATCTTTGTGTCCTCTCCATCCTACTTGTAATGTCTTTACTTTTTTATACCATGTATGAACTGTCCTATTAACATAGCTCCTTTAGTGTTGGTCTCTATATCCTTTGTTATGTGTTGAATTGTGTCCCTCACAAAATATCTTGGTATCCTAATTTTAGGTACCATAGAATGTGACTATGTTTGGACACAGGGTGTTTACAAAGGTAATCAAGTTAAAAAGAAGTCATTAGGATAGGCCCTAATCCAAAAGGACTATGTGGTATCCTTATACAAATGGGAAATTTGGACAGAAAGAGTGACTTGTAGAAGCAAGATGATCTGAAGAGACATAGGGAGAAGACAGTTATCTGCCAGCTAAGGATAAAGGTCTAGAACAAATTCTTCCCTCAGAGGCCTCAGGAGGAATCAACCCTGATGACATTTTGGTTTCAGACTGATAGCCTCCAGAATGATGAGACAATCAATTTTTATTTTTTAAGGTACCTGGTTTGCTGTGGCAGTCCTAGCAAACCAATGTAGACTCCAATCTAGTGTACATATTAGGATATTTCTAAAATACATGTTTTTATCTTGTCAATCCTATGTTTAGGATTAATAGGATTAAATATTTGCTTTTTAGTAAGACACTTCACAATTTCTCATCAACCTACCTGTCATGTTTATTGCATATGATGTTTTCTTATCACGGGAGCTACATTAAACTAACTGCTACTTCTCAAACGTGCCATGGTCTTTCACAAACACCATGCCTTTGTTCATGCCAGCGGGACTTACATAAATGTCCTTCTTCCTCTTACAAATTGTACTACTCCACTTCCACCTTTCCTTTTACTCCATCCCTCTCTTTTTGGTAAACTCCTATACATAGAATGATACCCAATTCATTTTCTCTGTGAAGCCTATCTGCACCTTGGAATATAGGAGAGATTTGGATAGCCAGAGTGGAGGAGAAAGGTTATTCTGAGCAAGAAGAACCATATAACCAAAGGCAGTAATGAGCATGAACATATGCAATAGAGGGGGATGGAGTAAGAGAAAAAGGTTAAGTTAGAGAATTCTTTGGCTTTGGTGATAATATAAATGGGATCAGAGAAGCTTCTAGAGAAGCAACAAGATCAATATTCTTCCTCCATAGTGTGTCAGGGAAACAGCAAGTTATCAAAGAATGTTAATATCTAGTTAATGTCACTTGATGCTAAGCTAGCCAAGTATTGTTCCTTGGAAAACTTGCTTGCTTCTTTCCTTCCTTCCTTCCTTCCTTCCTTCCTTTCTTTCTTTCTTTCTTTTTCTTTCTTTTCTTTCTCTTCCTTCCTTCCTTCCTGCCACACCTGCAGCATATGGAAATTTCCAGGCTAGGGTCAAATTGGAGCTACAGCCGCCAGCCTATGCCACAGCCACAGCAACGTGGGATCCAAGCTGCATCTGCTACCTACACCACAGCTTATGGCAGTGCTGGATGTTTAACCTACTGAGCAAGGCCAGGGATCGAATCCACATCCTCATGGATACTAGTCAGGTTTGTAACCCACCAAGCCACAAAGGGGACTCCTGGAAAGCTTTTCTGTATAATATTCCCCTGAACCTGGGGATTTTGCTGGTCAAAGATGGCATGGTAGTAGAGCAGAAAATACTCATCAGGGTGCAGAGTACTTTCCTGCTCTAGTCTATGTAAACCTGTCTGTGTATATTAACCATCGCCACTTACATAAGGCAGATTTTTTTTTTTTTGCTTTTTAGGGCCACACCTGTGGCATATGGAAGTTCCCCGGCTAGGGATTGAAAAGGAGCTACAGCTAGTGGCCACAGCAACCTGGGATCTGAGGCGTATCTGTGAACTACACCACAATTTGGGGCAATGCCAGATCCTTAACCCACTGAGTGAGGCCAGGGATTGAACCTAAATCCTCATGGACACTAGTCGGGTTCAATTCCACTGAGCCACAATGGGAACTCCGAAGGCAGATGGTTTTGAAAGGAGGAAGAAAAATTCATTCATTAATCTCATTCACTTATTCAACATATGTGCCCTGAGAGCCCTCTATGTGGACCGATCTGTACTACAGGCTGGTAATATACAAATATAAGACCTCAGCCTTGCCCTGGAGCTTAGCTAGGAAATAGACAAAGCTCTAGATAATATCTAGTACTTGTTGATCACTTACTCTATGCCAAAGACATTTCTAAACTCTTGGCATGATTCTCATTTTTTTTTTGTCTTTTTTTTTTTTTCGCCTTTTCTAGGGCTGCACCCATGGCACATGGAGGTTCCCAGGCTAGAGTTCCAATTGGAGCTGTAGCCACCAGCCTACACCATAGCCACAACAACATGGGATCAGAGCCATGTCTGTGACCTACACCACAGCTCACGTCAATGCTGGATTCTTAATCCACTGAGCAAGGCCAGGGACTGAACCCACAACCTCATGGTTACTAGTTGGATTTGTTAACCACTGAGCCATGACGGGAGCTCCTGCATGCTTCTCATTTAAATTCACGTGGGGTTATACCTATTTTGAAAATAAGGACACTGAGGTTAGAGAGAAGTTGAATAAATGCAGAAGAGAGGAAATTGACAGTAAGCAAACCATTAACATGAGCAGAAAAATGTAGGTGAGATTTAGGGTGAAAAGGTCAGAGAAGACTTGCTGGAGGTGATGTTTGAGTCTTAGAGGATAAATAAAAGATTTCAAGTGTTTATGAAAAATATTAATAGTTGACCTAAGAAAGAAATGGGAAATTTTATATATACATCAACCTGAGGGTTATAACCCAAAAGACAGTTTTTCAGAAAGCTCTGAGGACTCTTCTGCCCATTAGAGGTCAAATCACAGTTACATGTTTTTGAGACAGAGGATTGTATGTCAGATGACTTAATGAGATTTTTACACAATCCAGATCTATACACGCAAAGTTGGTCACAAATAATCGTGGCCCCTTACAAGATTAAGAATGAAGATCACCTCCTAAGGAGTTGTGACTCTTTATGAGTTAAGAAGGGGAGTCTGGTTAATGCAGATGCACAACACACACTAAAGGGAAGGGAGGAGGCGTAAATGGGAAAATAAAAAATTTATGTTTAAATTTTTCTTATCTTTCCATAAAATATGAATTTTATTTCATCAATTTTCCCCCTTCGATTATTAATCATTTGGTAGAAAGCTTTGGGTGCTCAAATATTTACTCCCTCAATGCCATGGTCATTGCTTACCTGCACTGAGCCCATCATGTTGTTTAATATCGGCTCTTAATGGCTTTGTTCTTTTTATCCTTTTAGAGAGTTGTACTAGTAAGATATCTTCCATGGACTAATGGTCAATTCCAAGTTGTCCAATAGGAGTTATGCGATTTTACCTTGCATGTGCATTGTGCATGTTCATTTATAGAGAACTATATGTGTGATCAAAATTGACAATTGGAATAACAATGTTATTAGTAAAATTTTCCTAAGCCAAACCATTTTCCTAGTATTTATACTAAACTTGGAAGAGGATCATTCAGATTGGAAATTTGATGCATTTTGTCTTATGAGTTAAAAAATATTGTGGTCAAATAGTCTTTGTAAGTAGAGTAATTAATATAGTGATAGAATTTCATATTTGTGCAGGTGGTTATCCAGTTTTCCCAATACCATTTGTTGAATGTTCTTGATTCCCTTATAAAAATTAGTCAACCATATATGCGAAGATTTATTTCTGCGCTCACTATTCTGTTCCACTGGTCTATGTGTCTAGTTTTATGTCAGTATCATATTGTTTTAATTACTATAGTTTTGTATTATAGTTTGAACTCAGGCTGTGGTGATGTCTTGCTTCTTTGTTATTTTTTCTCATGATTGCTTTGGCTGTTTGGAGTCTTTTTGGGCTCTATACAAATGTTAGGATTTTATTTTATATTTCTGAGAAAAATGACATTGGTATTTTTATAGGGATCACATTGAATGTATAGACACTTTGGGTAAGTGTGTATATTTTAATAATATTAATTCTTCCAATTCATCAGCATGGGATGTCTTTCCATTTGCTTGTGTCATCTTTGAGTTCTTTCAACAAAGTTTTGTTATTTTAATTATACAGGTCATTCACATCCTTGGTTAAGTTTATTCCTAGACATTTTATTACTTTTATACTATTATGAATGGGAAAGATTACCTCATTTCTTTTTCAGATGTTTCATTATTAGTGTATAGAAGTGCAACAGATTTCAGAATTTTTTTCTATGTTAGATGCTTTATTTTTAAACTGTATAAATGAAGAAGCTGAGACATAAGTTGAACCAATGAGGAAACTGAAACACAAATTAAGTGTCATACATAAGGTCATACAGCTGATTAGATAGCTAGTGGATTAGAATCAGGATGTTTGTTTTATATCCTGCATACTTACTGAATTCATTAATTAGTTCCAACAGTTTTTTTGGTTGAGTCTTTGGATTTTCTATATATAAGATTATATCATCTGTAAATAATGACAATTTTGCTTATTCCTGTCTGATTTAGATAACTTTTATCTCTTTTTCTTACCTAATTGCTTTAGCTAGGACTTCTAGTAGTATATGGAATAACAGTAATGAGAGTTGGTACCCTTTCCTTGTTCTTTATCTCAGACAAAAAGCTTTCAATTTTTCATTATTGGGTATAATGTTACCTGTGGGGTTGTCATATATGGCCTTTACTATAATGAGGTATGTTTTTATATACCAACATGTCAAGGATTTTTATCATGAAAGGTTGATGTATTTTGCGAAATGCTTTTTCTGCATCTATGGAGATGATTGTGTGGTATTTTCTTTCATTTTATTAATATGATGTATCACTTTTATTGATTTGTGTATGTTGAAACATCATTGCATCCCAGTGATAAATTGCATGTAGTCATAATCCTTTTAATGCATCATTGAATTTAGTTTGCTAATATTTTGTTGGGATTTTTTGCATCTGTATTCATCTGGGATATTGGTCTATATTTTTCTCTATAGTCTTATCTTGATTTTGTACCTATGTAATGCTGGACTCATAGAATGAGTTTGGAAGTGTTCCCTGCTCTTTAATTTTATAGAAAGTATGAGAATGGTTCATATTAGCTCATCTTTACATGTTTAGTAGAATTCTCTAGTGAAGATATCTAGTCATGAAATTTTCTATGTTGAGAGGTTTATTGATGACTGAATCAATATCCTTACTTGATCTTGATCTGTTCAGCCTTTCTGTTTATTCCTGATTCACTCTTGATAGTTTTGTGTTTCTAGGAATTTACTCATTTCTTATAGATTATCTTTTTGACATATAGTATGACATTTAGTCATAGCAGTCTCCTGTGATCCTATGTATTTTGTATTACCACTTGTAATATCTCCTATTTCATTTCTAATTTTATTTATTTGAGCTTCCATTCTTTTTTCTTGGTTGGTCTAACAAAAAATAATTATCAGTTTTATTTATCTTTTCAAAAGCTCAGATCTTAGGGTTTTCTATCTTTTCTATTTTTTCTGGTATATTTCATTTATCTCCATTCTGATCTTTATTATTTCCCTCATTCTGCTAACTTTGGGCTTAGTTTGTCCCTTTTTTTCTAGTTCTTAGAGGTATAAAGTTAGTTTTTTTATTTTATGTCTATTTTCTCAATATGTGCACTGTAACGATGTTACAAACCATTTTCATTTGTTTTGAGATATTGTTTAATTCCTCCTTTGATTTCTTCATTGACCAATTGGATGTTTGAGAGTGTCATTTAGTTTTCACATATTTGTAGATTTTCCATGTGTACTGTTGTTGTTGATTTCGTTCATTCCATTTTTGTCAGAGAATATACTTATTACAATTTTAGTCTTTAAATTTACTAAGACTCATTCTGTGTCCTGTCATATGATCTATGTTGTGGGATTTACTGTGTGCTCTTTAGAAGAGTGTGTATCCTGCTGCTGTTGGATGGGATGTTCTATAAATTTCTGTCAGATTTATTAATCTAATTTATGGTTCAATCCATGTTTCCTTTCAAATTTTCTGCTTGGTTGGTGTATCCATTGCTGATATTGGGCATTGAAGTTCCCAACAATTATTGAATTATTTTGTATTTCTCCCTTTATATCTGTTACTGTTTGCTTAATATATATAGTTGCTCCATGTTGAGTGTGTACATGTTTATGATTTTTATATTCTATGGATGAACTGACCACTTTATCACTATATAATGACCTTTTTTGTCTCTTGTCATCTTTGGCTTAAAATTTATTTTGCCTGATGTAAGTATATCTATTACCCTCACTCTTTTTAGGTTTCCACTTACAAGGAATATCTTTTTCCAGCCCTTCACTTTGAGCATATGTGTGTCTTAAATCTGAAGTGAATCTCTTGTAGGCACTATATATCTGGGTCTTTTTACTTTTTTAAAAAATCTGTTCAGCCTTTTCATTGCTGAATTCAATCAATTTACATTTAGAATAATTAGTGATACTTAAGGACTCAAAAATGTCACCTTATTGATTGCTTTCGGGTTGCTTTGTACTTACATCACTTTTTTTTCCCTCTGATTCTCCCAACCTTTGTAAAGTGTGATTTTTCATGGTATTATGCTTGGTTTCCACTTTTTCTAATCTTTCCTGGATCTAGTTTAGATTTTTACTCTGTGGTTACCATGAAGCTTACATAAAACATTTAATAGATAAAACTTTATGCTCATAACTACTTATCTTTGATCACTTACAATGGTTCCACCCTTTTATGTCCCCACTTTGGTGTCACAATTTACCTCTTTTTATGTTGTGTGTTTGATAACAAATTATAGTGGCTACAGTTATTTTAAATAATCTTTTCATTTAACTTTTATACTGTAGTTAAATGGTTAATGTACTAATCTATTTTAGAATTAATTTTCTAAATCTAACTATATGTTTTTCATCTTTGCCATTGTATTGTATTCTTTTGTATGTTTTCATATAGCTGATTAATATCATTTTATTTCTTAACAAACTCCTTTCAGCATTTATTGCACGGCAGGGCTAGTGGTGATGAACTCCCTCAGCTTTTGTTTTTTTGGGAAAGTCTTCATTTCTCCTTCATATTTTAAGATTAACTTTACTGGATAGAGTATTCTTGGCTGGCAGGTTTTATCTTTCTACAGTTTGCATATTTCATTCCACTCTCTTCTGGCCTGTAGGGTTTCTGCTGAGAAGTCTACTGATAGCATAATAGTGATTCCTTTGAAGCTTACACTTTTTTTTTTTCATGACTGCCTTTAGGATTCTTTCTTTATCTTTGCTTTTTGACAGTTTCATTATAGTGTGTCTTGGACAACGCATTTTGACATTGAGGTAATAGAGTGATCTTTATTTCATGAATTTAGATGTACAAGTCTTTATTCATGTTTAGGAAATTCACTATTATTTCTTTTTTTTCTTCTTTTTTTTTTTTGGCTTTTTGCCTTTTCTAGGGCTGCTCCCACAGCATATGGAGATTCCCAGGCTAGGGGTCTAATTGGAGCCATAGCCACCAGCCTAAGCCAGAGCCACACAATGCGGGATCCGAGCCGCGACTGCAACCTACACCACAGCTCACAGCAATGCCGGATCCTCAACCTGCTGAGCAAGGCCAGGGATCAAACCCACAACCTCATGGTTCCTAGTCAGATTCATTAACCACTGCACCATGACAGGAACTCCCACTATTATTTCTTTAAATAAACTTTCTATCCCCTTATTCTGTTTTCTTTCTGAAATCCTTATTATTCTAATATTTTTCTTTTGATGAGTCCCACAGATAATGTGGGCTTTTTTGCTCTTTTCAGTTTTTTCTTTTGTTCTCCTTTAACTGTATTTCAAAATTCCTCTCTTCTAAGTCACACGTTCTCTATTCCATCTACTCTACAGGACTAAGATCAATAATTACACTGCTGTCCATGAACAAAAACAGCTCTGGGAGATATCTGGAGTCTATTTAGAAATTTCAGCAACACAGTGGAGCAAAAAAACTGGAGAATAACTACACAAAAATGAAAGGAAAACAGTTTTATTTTTCCTGAATCATCCCATCCCACTGGCCAGCATTGGTCAGTGCCAAGAGCTAACTCTTCAGCTAGAAAGAGTTATCTTCACTGGAAACTGGAAAAAGAGAGGTGAGTGAGTGATCTTTTCCTAGTCTTTTGAGGCACTCCACAAAGGGCCCCCTGGAATTTCACCCCACTCAGAGACCAGAAAAGCAGAGGTGAATAGAGATGGCTAGGAACAAGGAAGAAAAGCAGGAACTACCAATATAAACCACTCAGTGAGAATGATTACTGTTCCCAATGACCTGCTCTGCAGATGAAGCCAGCAGCTTTCTACACTGAAGAATGGCCATAAGTTCCCATTGTGGCACAGCAGAAACAAATCCAACTAGTAACCATAAGGATGCAGATTTGATTCCTGGCCTCACTCAGTGGGTTAAGGATCCAGCATTACCATGAGCTGTGGGGTAGGTCACAGATGCGGCTGGGATCCTGCCTTGCTGTGGCTGTGGTGGAGGCCAGCAGCTGTAGCTCCAATTTGAGCCCTAGCCTAGGAACTTCCATATGTTGCAGGTGTGGCCCTAGAAAAACAAAAAACAAACAACAAAAAAAAAGAATATTTAAAAAAAGAGAGACTGCAACCAGCACAGCCACTATGGACACCCTGCAGATTTCCTGGAATTTTTCCCCACAGGTATTCACATTCACTGTCACCAGATACCTGAGTCCCTTCTGGCTTCCTCCTCCAACCTCTAGAGCCAAGACCTGCAGTGGCAGCCACCCAAGGGCTCTGAAACTCTGCAAGTACAACACAACAACCTAGACCCCTACAGCTGTCCCCCATGAATATGTACACACTCAGAGTTAGCCCCTCCAAATGTATATCTACATGTCCCTGGCCCGACCCGCACACCACCTTCCATTGCAGTGCACCCAAGGTGAGACCTAGCAGTGAATGCACAGGGTCCCTACAGATACTTTTACACTCATAGTTGGCCTTAACTCTTGCTGCTAGTCCTGGCTCCTCCTGCTACATGTGTCTGCAACTGGTCCCTACCCCTATGCAGGCACCTGAACTGGGTCCCCACAGCTGAGTTTGTGCATACCACCAGCTCGGACCATGACTTCTGCCTACCCTGATCCCTAGCCACTAGACCTGGAGGTACCACATACTCTTGAATTTGACACCCTGCACCACTTGACATGGGTTCACAGCACACTCCAGTTTGCTCCCACTCTCAGGTGAAGGTCTTTCCTTACCAAAGTCAGTCCATAGCATCCAGAGGAGCTGACTGCCTCTTCAAATGCACAGACACCTGTGCAACACTACAAGGATCATGAAGAATCAGGGAAACATGACACCACTGAAGAAACACTGTTTACTTCTAGTAATGGACCACAAAGAAATGGATATCCATGAGTTGCCTAGAATATTCAAAATAATTATTCTAAAGATGCTCAGAGAGTTACAAGAGAACATAAATGAACAATGTAACAAAATCAGGAAAAAAATACATGAGCAAAATAAGTTCAATAAAGAGTTAGAAAACATAAAATGTACCACAGTAATTTTGGAGCTGAAGAGTACATTTTCTAAACTGAAGAATTCAGTATAGAGCTTCAGCAACAGCCTTCCCCAAGCAGAATCAAGAATCAGGGAGCTCAAAGAAAGCTCAATGGAAATGATCTAGTCAGAAAAGTAAAAAGAAAAGGGATGAAAAGTCATGATCAAGTGGATTGATTATAAATTTCTCAAACTTGTCTATAAACATTTTTCAATGGCAAACAAATCACTTGTTACTGCTATAGAGAGTGTTTAGGCACTGAGTAGAGTGTAGGAGATTTCTGTCAACTCAGGTTATGATTAAGTGCAATAGTAGAACAGAGATTTGAGGTGGATTAATGAAGACTCTTCCTGTGCTGTACATGTCTTATGAAGAATATTGAATACATTGTGTTTGATAATTTATTAAAAATCACATGGATTAAAATAAAACATGGGATAATATTTGCTAAAAGGTGTTCTGATGAGTGGTATTCACTTATTCATTCAATATATTTTTTTAACCACTATGTGCCAGGTGCTGAACTAGGTGCTAGAGTACTGCATCAACAAGATATGTTTTTCCCTGCCCTTTTGGAACTTGCAGTCTAGTGTAGGGAGACAGACAACAAACAAGATGAATAGAAAATTAATGAATAAACAAACAGGACACTAAAAACTATTATTTCAGAGATGTGTTATGAAGGGAATTAAAGTGAAACGCAGGAATTATTACTGGGGTCACTTAAGGTGGTCAGGCCTCTGTGAGGAGATTACATTTGAATTGATATATGAAAGCTAAGAACAAACCAATAAATACAAATGTGGTGGGCAGTAGTGTTCCAGACAGGAACAGGGTAAGTGCAAGCCCTGAGGAGAGAATGCACTTGTCATGTTGGTGGATCTAAGTATGGTAGAAGCGCAGTGAACAAAAGGGAAAGGGGGGAGATTTGAAAGGTAGGCAGAATTTTTAGGAAAATAAATTGTAACAAAATTTATTTTTATTAATGTATATACTTTTCTGATTTTAATCTTTTGGCCCACCTGAGGGTGGGTAAGCCCTGTATAATTTCTTTCACCTAAGTATCACATATAGACTTGAATAAACATATGTCCTTTCATGATAGGGCAAATGCAATTTTTATCATGTGTGCTAGCTGAAGTTCACCTGGATTTTATTTTGATTGTTATGGGGAAGCTATTGGAAATTTTAAGGAAAAGTACAGACATTATTTGATTTATCTTTTAAGAAGATTACTTGGGCTACTGGTTGGAGTTGAGATTGTAAGAGACAGGAGTAGAAGTAGGGAGACCAGTTGGAATGGAGTCGCATCAGTCCAGGAGTGTCTTTTGTATAGCTTTAAGATATAATTGACATGTAATGTGTAAGTTTAAGATGTGCAACATAATGATTTGATATATGTATATATTGTGAAGTGATCAACACAATAAGATTAATACAATAATCATGAAGGTGTATTCTTCATAGTAGCGATTTATTTCCTTCAGACGTGTAAACAGAAGTGGAATTCCTGGATTTTTATTGTAGTTTTTTCATTTTAAACATTTAAAAAATTTTTAGTTTTTATTTTTTCCATTATAGTTGGTTTACAGTGTTCTGTCAGTTTTCTACTGTAAAGCAAAATGACCCAGTCACATACATACACACACACATACATTCTTTTTCTCACATTATCCTCCATCATGCTCCATCACAAGTGACTAGATATAGTTCCCCATGTTATACAGCAGGATCTCATTTTTAAACATTTTATTGAAGTATAGTTGATTTATAATGTTGTGATAAATTCTGCTTTACAACAAAATGATTGTTATGCATAAACACACATCCATTCTTTTTCAGATTCTTTTCCTACATAAATTATCACAGAATATTGGGTAGAGTTCCCTGTGCTATACAGCAGGTCCCTGTTGGCCAATCATTCCATATTCCACAGTGTTCATATACTAATCCCAAACCCTCAATCAATCCCTTCCCCAGCCAGACCTCTTTGGTACCATAAGTTTTTTTTCAAAGTCTGTGAGTCTGTTTCTGTTCTGCAAATAAGTTCATTTGTATTCTGCTTTTAGATTCCACAGGTAAGTGATATCATATGATGATGTTTGTCTTTCACTGTCTGACTAACTTCACTTAGTATGATAAACTCCAGGGCCATACATGTTGCTGCAAATGCCATTATTTTATTCTTTTGTATGACTGAGTAATATTCCATTGTATATATTGTACCACATCTTCTTTATCCATTCTTCTGTTGATGGGCATTTAGGTTGCTTCCATGTCTTGGCTATTGTAAATAGTGCTGTAATGAACATTGGAGTGATGGAAGTTCTAATTTAATTTTTTAAGGAATCTCCATACTCTTTAACATAGTGGCTGTACAAATGTACATCCTAATAATAGTGTAGAGGGTTCCTGTTTCTTCACATTGCTACCAGCATTTTTATCTGTCTTTTTGTTAATATCCATTCTGACAGTTGTGAAGTGATATCTCATTTTGGTTTTCATTTGTATTTCCCTGATGATTAGTGATGCTGAACATCTCTTCATATACCTTTTGGCAATTTGAATATCTTCTTTGGAAAAACGTCTTTTCATGTCATTTGCCCATTTTTAACTGGATTATATTTTTCTATTGAATTATATAATTCCTTATATATTTTGGATAATAAACACACTTAAAATAGTTTGCGAAGACTTTCTGTTATTGTGTAAATTGCTTTCATGTTGCTGTTTTTATTTTATTTTATTTTTTAGTTTAATGTAGTTCTACTTGATTATTTTTGTGTTTGTTTCTTGTGCTTTGGTGTCATATCCATGAAACCATTGCTTTTTCTCTATGCTATCTTCTGTGAGATTTATGGTTTCAGGTCTTAAGTATTTAGTCCATTTTGAGTTTTTGTGAGTAGTGTAAGATAAGTTCCAGTTTTTTTATTCCGCATGTGAATATCCAATTTTTCCCAACACCATTTATTGAACAGAGTACTGTTTCTCTATTGAGAATTATCTGCTTCTTTGTCGAATAGTAGTTGACTATATAAACAAGGGTTTATTTCTAGGCTCTCAGTTCCATTCATCTGTTTACCTATTTTTATGCCAGTTCCATAATTTTTTATATTATGAAGCTTTTTAATATGGGTTGAAATCAATAAGTACCTTCAGCTTTGTTCTTTTTTCTCAGGTTTTCTTTGGCTGTTTGGGGTTCTTTGTCATTCCATTTGAGTTTTAGGATTGTTTTTAGTATTTCTGTAAAAAATACCATTGGAGTCTTAATAGGGATTGCATTGAATCTACAGGAACCTCTTTATACAATAAGGGCAGGGAGAACTTTGCTTTTCAGAGATGATTTTTATTTGTGCTGGATTGCCTGTTTTATTAGTCTCCATTATAATTGTGGGCTATTTTCCAGTGGGTAGAGATATTGATGATCTGAGAGCTAGAGTGGTTCAAGGGCTTTCTACTCACTTTCTCTCTCTCTTTTTATATGGTTCCACCTTGCTCTCAGTTCTCCTCAATCCCATATAAGTACCATTACCATTTTGTGGCTTATTTTTTCTACTACCCTCTTAACCATAAAAAAATATGGACTATTCTCCATTATTTTTATTTGGACGATCTTGCCACCACAATGTTTAGTTCCCCTTCCAACTTGTGATATTAAGATAGGTGTACAAGTTGTTCCCTTCCAACTTGTAATATTAAGTGTGACAGAGCTTGCAGTTCAAGAAACTTGTAACCCCACTTGTAAAATCTCATTTATACTAGTTACCTTCTGCTTTAGAAGTTCCCCAGGAGGGAATGTTTGCCAAGAAGCACCTTCAAATTTCTTTTTGCTATTGAAAATTTATTTTGGAGTTGCCACTGTGGCTCAATGGGATTGGCAGTGTCTCTGGAGCACTGAGACACAGGTTCAATACCCAGCCCAGCACAGTTGTTGCTGCAGCTGTGACTCAGATGTGATCCCTGTCCTGGGAATCCCATACGCCACAGGATTCCCTAAAAAGAAAAAAAAATTCTTATGGCTTTATTGAGGTAAAACTTACAATTAATAAATTTCATCAATTTTAAGTTTATGATTTGATGTCATTTGGTAAGTGTATACACCAATAAATCAACTTTCAGAACACTTCCATCATAGTAAAAAATTTTTGAGAAGTCCACAATCCTTATCTTTTTGCCCTTTTCAGAGGGAAACTACCTGCATACATAGAAGCAACCTGAGTTTTTATTCTAAAGAACATCATTCGATTGAGCTGAAATAGCATCTGTGCAGTGTTGGCCCTGGTTCATATTTTTGTCTCATATTCTAATACTGGGTACAAACCTAGAAGCAAATGAAAGCATTTAAGTTTATGGCTTCCAGGAGATAAAAACCTTCAGATTATAGTGAAGCTACAAGGAAGGAAATGGTGTGTTTACTGAGATAGAAAATGGGATGGCAAAAGGATGACTTCTTTTGAAAGACTTTTAAAGTTAGACTTTTGGAGTCTTCAGATTTTGGTACTATACATAGATGACACTTGATGAATAAAGATATAGAGTAAAGAAATAACTTGATCTGCTTCAAGGACTTGTACGTGTTTCCATAAAACTAAAACTGGGGCAGGGATAGTACGAGATAAAGATGTAAAATATAGAGTTCCCATCATGGCTCAGTGGTTAATGAATCCAGCTAGGAACCATGAGGTTGCAGGTTTGATCCCTGGCCTTGCTCAGTGGATTAAGAATCCAGCGTTGCTGTGAACTGTGGTGTAGATCGCAGACATGGCTCAGATCCTGAGTTGCTGTGGCTGTGGCGTAGGCTGGCAGCTACAGCTCTGATTCGACACCTATGCTGTGGGTGTGGTCCTAGAAAAATGCAAAAAGACAAAAAAAAAGATGTAAAATATAGAAAGAAGGTGATCAAATCACAGAGAACCCTGTATGGTTTATTTGGGACTTTGTAGTATCTTTATAGGTAGCAAATAAATATTGATAAATTTTAAGCAATTGGTATGGCCAGCTTTAATAAGATTACCCTTTATAAGTCATCAGTATGGAGACTGGATAAGAGGAACTGAGGCTGCAGGCAGGGCAGTTGGTTAGGAAATCACCACTATAGTCCAGAAAGAGATGGTTTCTAAGAGTAGGACAGTGGCTGTGGGAATGGAGAAAGGTTGGATTTAAGAGATATTTTGATATTGACTCAACAGGATTTCATGACAAATTTGATGTGAAAGCTGAGATAGAGTAAAGAATAACACAGATTTTTGACTGCATAGATACTGCAGACATGCACTAAGATGGAGACACCATGAGAAAGTTGGCTCTTCACAGATCCTCCATGTCAATATTCATCAGACAGGAATAGGCAATACCAACAGAATCAGTTACTCAGAGCTTGGGGAGAGTCAAAGTAGAAAGGATTATAAGGTGCAAGTAAGTATACCTTTGAAGTAACTAATCCTGTGCTAGAAGGAAGGCAAGTGAGGCTTCAATAGGGCTGATTAACTGATGGAACTGGCACATGCTGAGGGACTGGAAATCAGAATAATAACTAAAAGGAGGCATTGTGGGAGAGGCTCAGTGGGAGAATTTAGGAGTTTAGGAGGATAAGACTGTGTAGTAACAATAGTTTCAGGAAATGAGAAGAAAAACTAGTATTTACTGAGTGCTTGTTATAAGTCAGAAATAATTTAACTCACTTATTTCTCGATAGATATAAATTTCTCTGAGTCTCACATAGTTAACCCCTCATATGGGGACAATCTGATCATACATAGGAAGTGTAACAAAAGTAAGATTTGGAGCTGGAGTAGAGGGAATGATGAACTCGGTTTGGGTCATATTGAGCTTGGGGTCATTTCTGCTCTGAGGCAGATTAGTATACACTGATATACCCTGTGATATAAATTCTGATTGGTTAATGCTCAATTAAATTAAATTAAATTAAATTACATTAAATTAAATATTTTGAATGTCATCCTTGCCCCTGGCAGTCTTCATACTGCATACTTGGATGCCACTATGGGAAATGACAAATGACTACAGAATCCTACATTTTAGGTTCGGCTTAATAATTCCTAGGCTGAAAGGCATGGTTGAACCAATTGTTCTTAAGACCACAGTATCATTCCTCATTTTTGCAATCTAAAAGGAAGCAGTGCCATGTAGTAGAGTATGGGCTTTGAGGGCACATGGTGCAACTAATAAATGTTTGAGCTGCTATTTGTCCTTAAAGCTCAGGCTCTTTTTTTTTTTTTTTAACTACAACCCACTACCTCTATTTATAACTTGAGGTTTTGAGATGAGACTATTTTAAGTGGAATTCCCATTGTGGATCAGCGGATTAAGGATCTGACTAGTATCCATGAGGATGTGGGTTCGATCCCTGACCTCATTCAGTGGGTTAAAGGATCTAGTATTGCTGTGAGCTACAGTGTAGGTCACAGATGCAGCTCAGATCTGGCATTGCTTTGGCTGTGGTGCAGGCCAGCAGCTGCAGCTCTGATTCGACCCCTAGTCTGGGAACTTCCATAGACCTTGGGTGTAACCCTAAATAGACAAAAAAATTATTTTAAATAATGGCAATATTCAAAAGTAGGTGATTGAGGGAATATTGCAATCCACTTAGTTTTCTGGATAAGAAAATAACTTCTCCAGAACAATATTTAGTAGTCATAGTTCGGGAATTTAACTATTTAATTAATTACATTATATTGGCAGCAGTACCTATATGTTCATATATCACTGCTTTTATTAAACCCTAACTCTATAAGACATTTTTTTTATTCCAACCTTTTATTTTTGGAAATATCAAAAAATAAATTGACAGTGTAGGAGCAAGGAGAGAAGATGAAGAAGTAGTAGGATGTTAGGCTCACTTACTCCCACAAATACATTGATTTCCTTCCTTCTGCTGACTTTAGGTCTTTTTTGTTCTTCTTACACAAATACATTGAGAATGCATCTACATGTGGAACTATTCACACAGGAAACTTGCTGAGCACTGACAAAAGACCTTTGGATTCTGATAGAGCAAGAAAAACTTCACCAAACTGGGTAGGACAAAATAAGAAAGAAGACAGGGAGAAATTGAGAAAGGAAGAGGACCTGCACCCCTAAGAGGGAGCAGGAAAGAGGAAAAGCTCCTCCACCATGGGAAGTCCCCCCACTAGTGAAGAGATCAGCCAGAATAGAGAAGGAACTTTAGAGTATTGGAAGAGAACAGAGCAATTCATACGAAGAAGTTAAAATGGAAAAGTCCTGTATAAGTGGTCAGTGCTACCGCCCTGCACTTCTCAACCATAAGCTGATATGAGCAGAAGTCAGGAACTGAACCTCTGGCTTTGAAGATTAGACTCAGAGAGAGCTGGGACTGGCTACATGGGAAGAAACGGGTTGGCCATGTGGAAAAAGCCTGGAGGGACTAGAATCTAGGGTGATCACATTCAAGGGTATAAGCTGATCACATTCGAGGGTATAAGCTTGGAGGCTGTGTGACATTGTTTGGGTGTGTTGGAGGGAAGAGGTGGGATCCACCACTACAGCTTTGTTCCTGTGTATGCTCTCAGGCTGCTGTAAACCTAATGTTCTGGCTCCCTGAGCCTCTCAGGAGCAGCTGCTGCCTACACTTAGGGCTATAGAGAACATGGAGTGGGTGGAGTGACCATGGGAATAGCAACAAGTTCTGCAGCTCCTGCCAGGAGACCAAAGGAGTGCCACATATGGGTTGCTGGCCACAAGCAGACACAAGCAGCATGCCAGTAATATTCCATGGCTGGACAAAGGAACCATGAGCAACCTGCCAGTGTACGTACTTTACATGGCTTGGGACAGGATCTGCAAGGAATCCAGAGGGGGTGGATTGACCATGGGAATAGAACACGCTCTGTAGTGGCTACAGAGAGCACTCCTGCCAGAAACTCCATCAGGGGGAGGGGCAGCAGGAATGGGATATGTCCTGTGGCTAGAGAGAGAGCCGTTTAGCAACAGTGAGGACTCAACCCCTGCCCTTGGTGTTACAGATAGGTCTCCCAAGAGCAGCCAAACAAAGGAGTGACTATGGATCTTTACCTGCCTTGCAGTTATAGAGAGAAGTCCCAAGAGCCTCTCCAGCAAAGGGAGGGGCTGTAGGAACCACTTCTGCCATTGCCACCTATAGGAGGTGGTCCTGAGATCTACCTGATAGCTGGAGGGGTCACAGGAACCACTGCTACCTCCTCTGCTACAAACACATTCTCATGAATCATGAATCACTGCCATATCCCTCCTGGACCTTGTCCCTAGATCCACCTGGATCCAGGAGAGGTAGCATGATATTGCTGCTCCCAACACATCCTTTGAGTACATATAGGCCACTACCACCCATGAGAACTCCAGAACTGAGCACCTGCTGCTGCATCTACACACCTGCTATCAAAGGGATGATAAACATAGAAATTTAAACAATATGAGACAACAAAGAAATAGCCTTTGAACAAATAAACAAGATAAAAATACACAAAAACAACTGAATGAAAAAGAGTTAGGCAACCTACCTGAAAAAGAATTCAGAGTGATGATAGTAAAGTTGATCCAAGGTCTCAGAAAAAAGAATGGAGACACAGATCTAGAAGTTAAAAGAAATGTTTAACAAAAAGCTAGAGGATTTACAAGGAGGAAAACTAAGATTAAGGGCACAATATCTGAAAAGAAAAATACACTAGAAGGAATAAACATAAGGATAATGGAGTGAAAAGATCACATAAAAAGTTGGAAGGCAGAGTGGTGAAAATCACTGCCACAAAAATAATAAAGGAGAAAGAATGAAAAGAACTGATGAGACTCTAAGAGACCTCTGGGACATTAAATGTACCAACAGCCACACAATAGGGATTCCAGAAGGAGAAGAGAGAAAGGGCCACAGAAAATATTTTAAGAGATTATAGCTGAAAATTTCCCTAATATGGAAAAGGAAACACACAAGTTGAGGAAGCAGAGAATGCCATACATGAGAAACCCAAAGAGAAACCCAGCAAGACACATGCTAATCAAACTGATAAAAATTAAATACAAAGAAAAAATATTTAAAAATCAAAAGGGAAAAACAACAAATAACCTACAAGGGAACCCACATAAGGATAAGATCTGATTTTTCAGCAGAAACTGCAAGCTAGGAGTGAGTGACAAGATATATTTAAGGTGATAAAGGGGAGGAACCTAGAATTAATAATCTACACAGCAAGGCCATCATTGAGATTTGGAGACAGAAAAAGATTTTCAGATAAACATAAGCTAGCAGAATTCAGCACCTCCAAATGAGCTATACAAGAACTATTAAAGGAATTTCTCTAAGCAGAAAAGAAAAAGCCAACATTAGAAACAAGAAAATTACAAATGAGAAAGCTCACTGGTAAAGGCAAGTGGAATATAAGAGTATGAAATAAAAGCAAAAATAAACCAACGGGACCTAATCAAAATGACAAGTTTTGCACAGCAAGGCAAGGGAAAACAAAAAGAAAGCAAAAAGACAACTTACAGAATGGGAGAAAATACTTTTGAATGATGCAAGTGACAAGGGCTTAGTCTCTAAAATATAAAAACAATATATACAACTCAACAGCAAAAAAGCCAACAACCCCATGGAAAAATGGGCAAAAGACCTGAAGAAACATTTCTCCAAGGAAGATATACAGATGGCCAACAAGCACATGAAAAAAAATGCTCAACATCCCTGATGATCAGAGAAATGCAAATCAAAACTACCACAAGATACCAACTCACACCAGTCAAAATGGCCATCATTAATAAGTCCACAAATAACGAATGCTGGAGGGTGTGGGGAAAAGGGAACCCTCCTGCACTGTTGGTGGCAATGTAAGCTGGTACAACCACTATGGAAAACAGTATGGAGGTACCTTAGAAAACTATACATAGAACTACCATATGACCCAGCAATCCCTTTCTTGGGCATATATCCAGACAACACTTTCCTTAAAATAGACACATGCACCCACACATTCATTGCAGCTCTATTCACAATAGCCAAGACATGGAAACAACCCAAATGTCCATCAACAGATGATTGGATTAGGAAGAGGTTTTATATATATACACAGTGGAATACTATTCACCCATAAAAAAGAACAAAAGAATGCCATTTGAAGCAACGTGGATGGAAATAGAGACTCTCATCCTGAGTGAAGTAAGTCAGAAAGAGAAAGGCAAATACCGTATGATATCACTTATATCTGGAATCTAATGTATAGCACAAATGAACATTTCCACAGAAAAGAAAACCATGGCCTTTGTGAATAGGCTTTTGGTTGCCAAGGGGCAAGGGGAGGGAGTGGGATGGATTAGAAGCTTGGGGTAAATAGATGCAGAATGTTGCCCTTGGGATGGATTAGCAATGGGATCCTGTGTAGCACTGGGAACTCTGTCTAGTCACTTATGATGAAGCATGATAATGTGAGTAAAAAGAATGTATATATGTATGTGTAACTGGGTCACCATTCTCTCCAGTAGAAAAAATAATGTAATGGGGAAATAAAAAAATAAGCAAATGAAATGTTTTATTGGGACCACAAAAAATTATGAAATCACTGATTGACAAATATGATATCAAAACTAGCAAGCATGAAAAGAGAGGTTGGAGGCAGGATATTGAAAACGCAGTTGAAATTAAGAGACTAGCAACCAAAAACAATTCTGTATATATCAAGATCTAATGGGATATCAAAATCTAATGGTAATCATAAACTAAAAAACTATAATGGATGCACAGATGAAAAAGAAAAAGCAATCCAAACAATACACTAAATGTTGTCAGTAAATAGAGAAAACAACAAAAGAGGAAGGCAAAAAAGACCCAAAATAACAACCCTATCCAATTAAGAATATGGCAATAAATTCATACTTATGCATAATTTCACTGAATGTATACAGATTAAGTGTCCAAACAAAAAGACACAGATGGGCTGAATGGATACAAACACAACATCCATATGTATGCTGTTTTTAAGAGGCCCACTTCAGACTAAAGGGCATATAAGACTGAAAGTGAGGGGATGATTGAAGGTATTACATGCAAATGGAAATCATAGAAAAGTGGAACTAGCAATACTTATATAAAAAATAGAATTTAAAATAAAGATGGTCACAAGAGACAAAGAAAGACACTATAATGATCAAAGGATCAATCCAAGAAGAAGATATTAAAATTGTAAATATATATACACACATCATAGAAGCACCACAATATATAAGGCAGTTGCTAATAGCCATAAAAGTCAAAATTGAAAGCTACAGATTAATGGTGACTTTCACACCCCACTTCCATCAACAGACAGATCATCCAGACAGAAAATCAACAAGGAAACACAGGACTTAAATGACACCCAGATCAGAAAGACTTAAGTGACATTTTTAAAACATTCCATCCCAAAGCCACAGAATATACATTATTCTCAAGTGCAAATGGGCCATTCTTCAGGATCAGTCATGTCTTGGGCCACAGATCAAGCCTTGGTAAGATTCAAAAATTGAAATTTCTTCAAGAATTTTCTCTGACCAAAAAGCTATGAAACTAGAAATCCAATAACAAGAAAATAAATAGTAAAAACAAAATCTCCTGGAAGCTAAATAATGTGCTGCTAAATGGCAAATGGATCGCAGAAAAAAAATCGTAGAGGAAATCAAAAGATACTTAGAGACAAATGACAAAAAAGATACAATTGTCCAGAACATATAGGACATAGCAAGAACAGTTCTGAGAGGGAAGTTTATAACAATACAATCTTATCTCAGATAACAAGAAAAATCTCAAATAAACAACCTAAATATATACCTAAAACCTCTAGAGAAGTGAGATCAAATAACTGAAAAATAATAGGAAGAGAGAAATCATAAAGATCAGAGCAGAAATTCATGATATATAGAGAAATAAAACAATAGAAAAGATCAATGAAACCAAAATGTGGTTCTCTGAAAAGATCAACAGAATTGATAAACCTTTTGTCACCCAAGATAAAAGGGGAGAGTGTTCAAGTCAATAAGATTAGAAATGAAAAATAAGAAGTTACAACTGACAGCACAGAAATAAAAAGGATCATTAGGAATTATTTTAAGCAACTGTATACCAATAAAATGGACAACCTTGAAGAAATGGGCAGACTCCTATAAAAGTGCAACCTACCAAGACTAAAACAGGAAGAAAGAGAAAATATGAATAAACCAGTCACAAGTACTGAAATTGAAACTTATTAGAAAACTTCCCCAGAACAAAAATCTAGGACCTGATGGCTTCACAGTCGAATTCCACCAAAGAGTCAGAGAAGAGTTAACTCTTATTCTTCTGAAACTCTTCCAAAAATTGCAGAGGAAGGAACACTCCCAAGCTCATTCTATGAGGCCATCATCACCCTGATGCCAAAACCAGGCCAATATACAACAACAACAGCAAATTATAGTCCAATATCACTAATGAACATAGATGCAAAAATCCTCAGCAAAGTATTAGCCACCAAATCCAAACTTATATTAAAAGGATCATACACCATGATCAGGTGGGATTTATCTCAAGGATATAAGGATTCTTAAATATCTGCAAATCAATCAGTGTGATAACAACATCAACAAACTGAAGAATAAAAACCATATGTGGAGTTCCCATCGTGGCACAGTGGTTAACGAATCTGACTAGGAACCATGAGGTTGTGGGTTCGATCCCTACCCTTGCTCAGTGGGTTAAGGATTCAGCATTGCCATGAACTGTGGTGTAGGTCGCAGACACGGCTCGGATCCTGAGTTGCTGTGGCTGTGGTGTAGGCCAGCGGCAACAGCTCTCATTAGACCTCTAGCCTGGGAACCTCCACATGCCATGGGAGTGGCTCAAGAAAAGGCAAAAAAAAAAAAAAAAGACAAAAAAAAAACCCATATATTCATCTCAATAGATGCAGAAAAAGCTTTTGACAAAATTCAAAACCCAATTCTGATAAAAACTCTCCAGAAAGTGGGAATAGAGGGAACCTACCTCAACATAATAAAGGCCATATATGACAAGCCCATAGATAACATCATCTGAAGTGGTGAAAAACTGAAAACATCTCTGCTAAGATCATGACCAGACAGGGATATCTATTTTCACCACTGTTATTCAACATAGTCTTGGAAGTCCTAGCCATGGCAATCAGAGAATAAAAAGAAATAGAATAAATCCCAATTGAAAAAGAACAAGTAAAACTATCACTATTTGTAGATGACATGTAAGTATACCTAGAAAATCCTAAAGATACTACCAGAAAACTGTTAGAACTCATTAATGAATTTGGTAAATTTGAAGCATGCAAAATTAATGCACAGAAATCAATTGTATGTCTATATACTAACAATGTAAAATCAGAAAGAGAAATTGGGGGAGTTCCCATTGTGGCTCAGTGGTTAACAAATCTGACTAGGAACCATGGGGTTGCGGGTTTGATTCCTGGCCTTGCTCAGTGGGTTGAGAATCTGGTGTTGCCATGAGCTGTGGTGTAGTTTGCAGACACAGCTCAGATCCCCGTATTGCTGTGGCTGTGGTGTAGGCTGGTGGCTACAGCTCCAATTGGACCCCTGGCCTGGGAACCTCCATATGCTGTGGGAGCAGCCCAAGAAATGGCAAAAAGACAAAAAAAAAAAAAAGAAAAAAAAAGAAATTGGGGATTCCATCCCATTTACCATCACAACAAAAAGAATAAAATACCTAGTAATAAAGAGACAAAAAGACCTGTACACTTAAAACTTGTAAGACACTGATGAAAAAAATCAAAGATGACACAAACATGTGAAAAGATATACTATACTCTTGGATTGGAAGAATCTATATAGTCAAAATGACAATACTATCCAAGACATTCTACAGACTCAATGCAATCACTGTCAAATTACCAATGATATTCTTCACAGAAATAGGACAAAATATTTTGGAATTTGTATGGAAACACAAAAGACCCTGAATAATCAAAGCAATTTTGAATAAGAAAAATGGAACTGGAGGAATTCGGCTCCCTGACTTCAGACTCTACTAGAAAGCTACAGTCATCAAAACAGCATGGTACTGGCACAAAAACAGAAATATAGTTCAATAGACCAGGATAGAAAGCCCAGAAATAAACACAAGCACCTATGGTCAAATAATCTATGACAAGAAAGAAGAACATACAGTTGAAGAAAGATAGTTTCTTCAATAGGTGGATTTGGGAAAACTGAACAGCTACATGTAAAATAATGAAACTAGAGCACTCTCTGCAACATACACAAAAATAAACTAAAAATGGATTAGAGACCTAAATGTAAGGCCAGATACTCTTAAACTCCTGGGGGAAAACATAGGTAGAACATTCTTTGACATAAATCATGGCAACATCTTGATTCATCCACCTCCTAGAGTAATGACAATAGAAACAAAAATAATGCAATGGGACTTAATTAAACTCAAAACTTTTGCACAACAAAGGAAGCTATTAAAAAAATTAAAAGACAACACACAGAATGGTGTAAGCTCATTCCAAATGATGCAACCAACAGGGCCCTTATCTCTAAAATATACAAACAACTTATCCGGCTCAACCACAAAAAAAGAAAAACCCAACTGAAACTGGACATTTCTCCAAATAAGATATACGGATGGCCAGTAAGCAACGAAAAGATGGTCAACATCACTATTTATTGGAGAGATTCAAATCGCAACTACAATGAGGTACCACCTTACACTGGTCAGAATGACCATCATTATTGTCTAAATATAATAAATGCTGGAGAGGGTGTGGAGAAAAGGGAACCCTCCTACACTGTTTTTGGAATGTAAATTGGCACAACTGCTATAGAAAACAGTGTTATTTCAGAAAACTAAATATAAAAGTACCATGTGATCCAGCAATCCTACTCCTGGTCATGTACTTGGACTAAACTTTCATTCAAAAACATGCATGCACCCCTATTTTCATTGCAGCACTATTCATGACACAAGACATGGCAACAACCTAAATGCGCATCAACAGATGAATGGATTAAGAAGATGTGGTGCATATATACAATGGAATAATACTCAGCCATAAAAAAGAACTAATAATGCCACTTGCAGCAATGTGGATGAAACTAGAGATTCTCATACTAAGTGAAGTCAGAAAGACAAATATCATATGATATCACTTATATGTAGAATCCAAAATATGACACAAATGGACCTATCTACAAAACAGCAACAGACTCAATGGCATAGAGGACAGACTTGTGGTTGCCTAGTAGGAGTGGGGAGGAAGTGGGATGGGTGGGTAGTTTGGGGATGGTAGATGCAAACTATTATATTTAGAATTGATAAGCAGTGAGGTCCTACTGTATAACACAGGAAACTGTCCAGTCTGTTGGGATAAAACATGATAGAAGTTAGTATGAGAAAAAGAATGTTTATATAAGTATGACTGACTCACTACACTTTATAGCAGCAATTGACACAGCACTATAAATCAACTATACTCTAAAAAATAATAAAAAATAAATTGTATAATAGAAAGAGGCCTCCACTTTGGTTGTCTGTAACTTTCTTTCTAGGATGATGATCTTACATAAGAATGATCACCCAGATTATGATTGGAATTCAATTTCAAGTAAGGTAAACAGTGTTATTTCCAAATTACTACAGGGCCTAGAACAATGAACTTGTCACAAACCTTTTACCTTTCCCAAAGCCTCCCCTGGAAGGAGTCCTGGAAAGCTACAAGACCTCACTATGGCAGAGGGTATGGAAGGAGAGGGGATATAGAGCACTGCTGAAATGCCATACAGGTGAACAATGGGAAAAATATTGCTATGTATTGAATTGCATACTACCCTAAATTCATATGTTGAAGCACTAACCCCCATGAAATGGTATTTGGGGATGGGGGCTTTGGAGGTAATTAGATATAGATGAAGTTATGAGGTTGTGATGCTCATAATGAGGTTAGTGCCCTTTTAAGAAGAGATGTCAGAGGTGTTTGTCCACCCATCAGAGGTTACAAATTCCAATTCATATAGGGCCATTTATTCATTTACATGAGGTAAATGAGTGAAGTAGACAGGCAAATACATTATTAATCTAAAGGTGACAGCTTATTCTTGTCACACAGGGATGACGTTCTAGTATTGACAGATCATATTTTTCCAAGTAAACCTGAAAATTTATATTGTTTTATAAAAAACTTACTCAAATTATATAATCATTATTTTTAAATATATGGTCAAAAAATAACCTAAAATTTCTTTATATATGTATTTTTTCTACTGCACAGCATGGTGACCCAGTTACACCTACATGTATACATTCTTTTTTCTCACATTATGTGTTCCATCATAGTTAACTAGACAGAGTTCCCAGTGCTACACAGCAGGATCCCATTGCTAATCCATCCCAAGGGCAACATTCTGCATCTATTTACCCCAAGCTCCCAGTCCCTCCCACTCCCTCCCCTTTCCCCTTGGCAACCACAAGGCTATTCTCGAAGTCCATGATTTTCTTTTATGTGGAAAGTTTCCTTTGTGCCATATATTAGATTCCAGCTATAAGTGATATCATATGGTATTTGTCTTTGTCTTTCCGATTTCGCTCAGGATGAGACTCTCTAGTTCCATCTATGTTGCTGCAAATGGCATTCTTTTGTTCTTTTTTTATGGCCAAGTAGTATTCCATTGTGTATATATACCACCTCTTCCTGATCCAATCATCTATCAGTGGACATTTGGGTTGATTCCATGTCTTGGCTATTGTGAATAGTGCTGCAATGAACATACAGGTGCATGTGTCTTTTTAAAGTAGAGTTTTGTCCGGTTATGTGCCCAAGAGTGGGATTGCTGGGTCATATGGTAGTCCTATGTATAGTTTTCTAATGTACCTCCATACTGTTCTCCATGGTGGTTGTACCAGCTTACATTCCCACCAATAGTGCAAGAGGAAAAAAAAAAGAAATGCAAAAAAAAAAAGAAGATGTTTCACCACCTTATGCCTTTCAATGATTAGAGGAAGTACTGCTGCCAGCCAGTCAGCCTCTACTGTATTAGTGCTACAGCTGTTCAGTCATACTTTTAGTATGTTATTTTCTTTTCAAGAGAAAAAATGAAAAGTGGTACTTAGACTAAAATATAATCCTATCAATTTTACATAAAATATTGATAAGAAATAAAAATTTAGCATCTCTGGTGTGAATTCACTAGACTGAATAAAATACAAATATATAGATTAAGGAAAGTTAACATAATCCTTTTCTGGGAACTAATATAAATTACATGTCAGCTTTGTAGTATTATAAATGTATTTAGTTAGTATAGAATTTTTCCAACAGTGTTTCCTGCAGATTGAAATTGACTAACCAGATGCTAAATATTAAATAGAACTAATCAAAGCATGGCTAAAAGACTTTAGAAACAATGATCAAAGTGAGCTATTTATTAGCTGATTCATGTTCCTGCTGAAATTTTGGTTCTGTGACATTGTATTTAAACTTAGTTTTTTCAAGATCCCATTTTCTAGCTTTACAGGAACAGTAATTAATGTTAATAAATTAACTCATAAACTAAAAAAAAACCCTAAATTATTTAACTTTTTGGCTAATGGACCTCCAGCTCTAAACCTCTAACTATATGAAATCCAAATTCCTTAACATTGAATTTGATATCTTATTTTTAAAAAATATTGTTTCCTTCCCTCATAGTGGTATTATTCAGTCTCCTTGGTAGTAAGCATTGAAAGCAGTTCTGTCTGACTTCAGCAGATGAACACTTTCTGGAAGGAATACTGAATAACCAGTAGAAATACTAGGAAAACTTGAGAATTAGAAAATAGGCAAGATCCAAGCACCATGGCCATTGTTGCACTATAGGAACCATCTGATACGGACACTGCTATTGCCAAAACTAATACTGAAATGCCACAGTAGGCAAAGATGCCATCTCTGTTAATGGTGACTGCCATTGAAATAATCACAACTGCTGCCCCTAGAAAATATGTAATTGCTGCTATTGCTTGCAAAATGTAAACTTAACTCTTCCTGTTTCTTTGCAACAGGAGAAACCGTGTGATAAAATGAACTCAGGTCATGTACCCATTTATCATCCTTTAGTAACCTCAGGGTGATAATAAGTTAGTGTTTGCATCTGTACCCATTATTTATTCTCTCCCTCTTATTATGATAATAGACAAGGTTCTCCTATCTATAGCCAGTCTTCTGTTGTTCATTGATTCCATTCACTCCTGCCTTTTTAGAAACTTTACTATTTCTCTCCTTATCTTAAAACTCTCTTTATAGAAGCTTACCTATAAGGAAATAAATGTGTTGTAGAATTTTACATCTTAAAAAAATCACCCTTCTTTTCAATTTCTTTTTACTAACAAACAAGTAAATCCATAATTATCCTCAGCCAGATTTCTCAAGAGTTGTATTCATTTACTGGGTACATTCACTCAGCTTTCACATACTCAATTTTCCAATTTTTTTTATCTAAAATTTTTTTTAAATTTCCCCAATACAATTTTTTTTCTACTTTACAGCATAGTGACCCAGTTACATGTACAGGTATACATTCTTTTTTGTCACATTATCATGCTCCATCATAAGTGACTAGACATAGTTCCCAGTACTACACAGCAAGATCTCATTGCAAATCCATTCCAAAGGCAAGAGTCTGCATCTATTAACCACAAGTTCCCAGTCCCTCCCGGTCCCTCCCCCTCCCCTTTGGCAACCACAAGTGTATTCTCCAAATCTGTGATTTTCCTTTCTATTGAAAGGTTCATTTGTGCCATATATAAGATTCCAGATATAAGTGATATCATATGGTATTTGTCTTTCACTTTCTGACTCACTTCACTAAGGATGAGAGTCTCTAGTTCCATCCATGTTGCTGCAAATGGCATTATTTCATTCTTGTTTATGGGTTAGTAGTATTCCACTGTGTATATACACCACTTTTTCCTAATCCAATCATATATCAGTGTACATTTGGGTTGTTTCCATGTCTTCACTACTGTGAATAATGCTTCAATGAATGTGCGGGTGCATGTGTCTTTTTCCAGGAAAGTTTTGTCTAGATATATGCACAAGAGAGGGATTGCTAGGGCATATGGTAGTTCTAAGTATAGTTTTCTAAGGTACCTCCATACTGTTTTCCATAGTGGTTGTACCAGCTTACATTCCCACCAACAGTGCTGGAGGGTTTCCTTTTCCCCACACCCTCCAACATTTATTTGTGGACTTATTAATGATGGCCATTTTGACTGGTGTGAGTTGGTATCTCATGGTAGTTTTGATTTGCATTTCTCTAATCATCAGGGATGTTGAGCATTTTTTCATATGCTTGTTGGCCATCTGTATATCTTCCTTGGAGAAATGTCTCTTCAGGTCTTTTGCCCATTTTTCCATTGGGCAGTTGGCTTTTTTGCTGTTGAGTTTTATATGTTGTTTGTATATTTTAGAGACTAAGCCCTTGTCACTTGCATCATTCAAAAGTATTTTCTCCCATTCTGTAAGTTGTATTTTTGTTTTCTTTTTGTTTTCCCTTGCTGTGCAAAAGCTTGTCATTTTGATTAGGTCCCATTAGTTTATTTTTGCTTTTATTTCTGTTGCTTTGGAAACTTACCCAAGAAAACATTTGTAAGGTTGATGTCAGAGAATGTTTTGCCTATGTTCTCTTCCAGGAGTTTGGTGGTGTCTTGTTTTATAGTTAAGACTTTCAGCCATTTCGAGTTTATTTTGGTGCATGATGTGAGGGTGTGTTCTAGTTTCATTGATGTGCATGCAGCTGTCCAGGTTTCCCAGCAATGCTTGATGAAAAGACTGTCTTTTCCCCATTTTATGTTCTTGCCTCTTTTGTCAAAGATTACTTGACCATAGGTATCTGGGTTTATTTCTAGGTTCTCTATTCTGTTCCATTGGTCTTCCATTCTGTTCCATTGGTCTGTCTCTCTGTTTCAGTACCAATACCACACTGTCTTGGTGTCTGTGGCTTTGTAATATTGCCTGACATATGTGGGAGTGATGCCTCCTGCTTGGTTTTTGTTCCTCAGACTTCCCTTGGCAATTCTGGGTCTTTTGTGGTTCCATATAAATGTGTGGATTTTGTGTTCTCCTTCTGAGAATAATTTCATGGGTAACTTGATAGGGATTGTATTGAATCTATAGATTGCTTTGGGATATCTTTCCATTTCTTTTCATCTTCTTTTATTTCCTTGATTAATGTTTTACAGTTCTTGGCATATAAGTCTTTTACCTCTTTGGTCACATGTGTTCCCAGGTATTTGATTATTTGACGTGCAATTTTAAAAGGTATTGTACTCTTGTATTCCTTTCCTAACATTTCATTATTAGTATACAGAAATGCGACTGATTTCTGAATATTAATCTTGTATCCTACTAATTTGCTAAATTTGTTGATCCGTTCAAGTAGTTTTGGGGTTGAGTCCTTAGGGTTTTCTATATAGTATCATGTTATTTGCATACAGTTTCTTTTGTTTGTCTGATTGCTGTGGCTAGGACTTCCAGTACTATGTTGAAAAAGAGTGTTGAGATTGGTCATCCTTGTCTTCTTCCAGATTTTAGTGGGAAGGCTTTCGGCTTTTCTCCATTGAGTATTATATTTGCTGTGGGTTTTTCATAAATGGCTTTGATTATGTTAAGGTATGTTCCTTCTATGCCCACTTTCGTAAGAGTTTTTATCATGAATGGATGTTGGACTTTGTCAATTTTTTTTTTTTGCATCTATTGAGATGATCATGTGGTTTTTGACTTTTCTTTTGTTAATGGGGTGTATGATGTTGATTGATTTGCATAATGTGAATCATCCTTGTGAACGTGGGATGAATACCACCTGGTCGTGGTGTATAATTCTTTTGATATATTGTTGGATTCGGTTGGCTAAAATTTTGTCAAGAATTTTTGCGTCTAAATTCAACAAAGATATTGGCCTATAGTTTTCTTTTTTGGTGGTATCTCTGTCTGGTTTTAGAATGAGGGTGATGGTGGCCTCATAGAATGTCTTTGGGAGTATTCCTTCTTCTTCAACCTTTTGAAAAAGTTTAAGGAGGATGGGTAGAAGTTCCTCTTTGTATGTTTGGTAGAATTCGCCTGTGAAGCCATCTGGTCCTGGAGTTTTACTTGTAGGGATTGTTGTTATGACATATTCAATTTCATTTCTACTGACTGGCCTGTTCAATTGATCTATTTCTTCTGGATTTAGTTTTGGCAGGCTGTAAGTCTCTACTAGGTTGTCAAACTTGTTGGCATACAATTGTTGATAGCGTTCTTTCATGGCTTTTGTATTTCTGTAATATCCATTGTGGCTTCTCCTTGTTTATTTGTTTTGTTTATTTGGGTTTTTTTCTCCTTTGTGAATCTAGCCAGAGGTTTGTCAATTTTGTTTACCTTTTCAAAGAACCAGCTCTTGGTTTTCTTGATTTTTTCTATTTTTTTTAATCTCTATTTTATTGACTTCCTCTCTGATCTTTGTGATTTCCTTCCTTCTGTTGAATTTAGGTGTTTTTTGTTCTTTTTCTAATTCATTTAGGTGGCGGGTTAAGTTGTTGATTTGACATTTTTCTTCTTTTTTGAGGAAGGCCTCTATTGCTATGAATTTCCCTCTGAGCACTGCTTTTGTGGCATCCCATAGATTTTATATTGTTCTGTCTTCATTGTCATTTATCTTGAGGTATTTTTAAATTTTCTTCTTGATTTCCTCATTGACCCATGCGTTTTTTAGTAGCATGTTGTTTAGTCTCCTTGTAGTCACTCTTTTCTCATTTGTTTTCCTGTGGTTGATTTCTAGTTTCATGCCATTGTGGTCAGAGAAAACAATGGAAATAATTTCTATACTCTTAAATTTGTTGAGGTTTGCTTTGTGCCCCAGTATGTGATCAATTCTTGAGAATGTTCCATGTGCACTTGATAAGAATGTGTATCCTGAGTTTTTTGGATGTAATGTCCTGAAGATTTCAATTAAGTCTAACTTTTCTATTGTGTCATTAAGGGTCTCTGTTGCCCTAATGATTTTCTGTCTAGAGGATCTGTCCATTTATGTGAGTGGGGTGTTAAAGTCTCCTACTGTGAGTGTGTACCCATAGATTTCTCCTTTTATGTCTTTTAGTATTTGTTGTAGGTATTTGGCTGCTCCTGTATTAGGGATACATATCTTTATGATTGTAATATCCTCTTCTTGAATGGATAATTTAACCATTAAATAGTGTCTTTCTTTATAGTCCTCATTATATATTCTATTTTGTCTCATATGTGTATTGCAACTCCTGCTTTCCTGTCTTGTTCATTGGCATGAAATATATTTTCCCATCCCCTCACTTTAATCTATATGTGTCCTTTGCCCTAAGGTGAATTTCTTGTAGACAGCAGATTGAAGGTTTTTGCTTTTTTATCCACTCAGCCACTCTGTGTCTTTTGGTTGGAACATTCAGTCCATTGACATTTAAGGTGATTATTAATAGATATGTATTATTTATTGCCATTTTAAACCTTTTTTCCAGTTGATTCTATGTTTCTCTTTTCTTCTTTTCTTTTTTTGGATGGATGGTTTCCATTTATTTTATGCCTGAATACTTTTCAGTTTTTGTGAGTGTAATGTTTGGTTTTGATTTGTGGTTGCCCTGTTTTAAATTACTTTAACCCCTTCTTACATCTGCTTGCTTTTGCCTTACAGACATATATGCTCAAACATGATTAAAATGAAAAAAGTATCTATAATTTCTTACTTTCCTTTCCCACATTGTATGATTTTGAAGTCTTTTTTAAAAAAACATCTTCCTGTTTAGATCTGTATACTGGCTCATTTAAGTGACTGCTTTCCAACTGTGGTTCCCTACATTCTAGTTTTTCTTCTATTTTAATTTAGAGAAGCCCTTTCAGTATTTCTTTTGGAATGGGTTTAGTATTGCTGTACTCTTTTAGCCTTTCTTTGTTGGAGATATTCTTTATTTCCCCTTCTATTTTAAATGATAGTCTTGCTGGATAGAGTATTCTAGGTTGCACGTTTTTTCCTTTCAGCACTTTAAATATATTTTGCCAATCCCTGCTGGCATGCAGTGTTTCTGTGGAGAAATCAGCTGATAGACTTATGGGGGTTCCCTTAAAATTAGTGCTTTGCTTTTCTCTTGTTGCCTTTAGAATCATCTCCTTATCTTTAACTTTTGCCATTTTTATTATAATATGTCTTCATGTGGGCCTTTTTGGGTTCAACTTGTTTGGGGCCCTCTGTGCTTCCTGTATCTTGATATCAGTATCCTTTAGATTTGGAATGTTTCCAGCAATAATTTCTTCAAATATATTTTTCAATCCCCTTTTCTTTTTCTTCTCCTTCTGGAATTCCTATTGTGCATAGTTTGGCTCACTTTATATTATCCCGTAGGTCTCTTATATTGCTTTCATGTTTTTTCATTTGGTTTTCTGTCTGCTGTCCTGCTTGTGTGATTTCCATTATTCTATCTTCCACATCACTAATTCGTTTCTCTGCAATATTCATTCTGCTCTTTATTGCCTTTAGCTCAGTTTTTATCTCTGAGAATGAATTTTCTATTTTTTCTTGTCTCCTCCTTATATTTTCTAGTTCCTTTCTAAATGAATCTGCATTACTGCTCATATCCTCTCAATTCCCTTAGTATTTTCACTATTTCCCTTTTGAACTCAAAGTCTTTCAGATTGCAGGGGTCTGTTTCATTGTTGACTGCTTTAGGTGATTTCTCCTGTTGCTTTTACTGGGAATGGTTTCTGAGCTTCCTCATCTTGCTTGTGTTTTTCTTTTTCTGTGAGTTTGGGGAAGCCAAACTATAGTCTTGTAAGGCTATTTCTATGTGAGAATACCCCTTTGTATTTTTGGGGGGTTTACTATTTCTTTTTGGTTTGGGAGTTTGAATCTTTGCTGTCTCTTTCTTTGGTGTGAGAAAGCTGTTATCCCCAGGATGCTCAATGTTTTTTCAGGGAGAAAGAGGCAATGGGTCGGGCCAGCAGTCAGTGCCTAGTCATTGGGTTTTCAACAGCAGCAAGGACCTGCAGGAAGGTGGCACAGGATACTCCTAGTTGCAGGGAACTGGGAAGTGGTAATAGGCTCTAGAAGGATCTGCAAGGTGACCAGAGCATTTGGCAGTTGCATCAGAAGGTGTGTGAATTCCCAGGGGAGTGAGAGAAACAACAGCTTGTTTTTTATTGAAATGCCCTCCTCTGAGGTGTTTGAACCCACAAGTGATGCCTGTTCAGGGACCACTATTGAGAGTGGGGCATGACTGTCTCTAGAGTGTGTGATAACTACGATGGTTTGCCCCTGCCACCTGTAGACCATGCATGAAGCAACCTGTTTCACTCAGCCCATATAGGAGGTGCTATACAGGCTGCTCCTAGTTGCAGGATCCTGGGAAGTAACAGAAATCAGGCATGTGGGTACTACCCGAAATGTTTGGCAGTCACTGTAGCAGTGGGTGTGTTTTCAGGGGTTTGAGAGCTCCAACAGGTGGTGTTCCATCACAATGCCCTCCTCTGTTGTGCCCTTGAGGTGAATGGGGCTGCAAGTGATTTTTTTCAGGTATCCCCAGTGGCAATGGGCCATACCCACCTGTGGACTCAGGGATAACTGTGGTGGTTTGCCCCCACAACCTGCAGACCTCAGAAGAAGCACCCTGTCCCACTTAGCCCATGCAGGAGGTGCTGTACCAGCTGCTCTGAGTTGTAGGGTCTTGGGAAAGGACAGTGGCCAAGTGTCTGGGTGTCACCCAGAGCGTTTGGCAGAGGCAGCTGCAGGGCGAGTGTGTTCCCAGGGGAGTGAGAGCATATGGTGCTTGGTTGCAGTGACCTCTTTTTTTCTTTTGTGCTAACCCCTGAGGTAATTGGGGTCACAGGTGGAGCCCACTCACAGGCCCCCTGTGGTGGCAAGCCACGCCTCCCTCTAGCCTCTGAGAGGACTGCTGCTATCTGTCCCTGCCACCTGTAGATCATTCAAGAGACACCACATCACACTTATCCCCCTGATGCCTTTAGCCCACACAAGAGGTGCCTGGCCACCGGTAGCCTGCACAAGAAGTGCCCAATCTCCCCTAAATGAGCAAGAAGTTTCTCACCACCCATAGCCTGAACCAGAGCTACCCCACCCAGTAAGATCATGGGCTTGTGCATGCTCTGGTGTAGGGAGTTTCCTATAGCAGCCCACCCCTCCTCCTCTCCCCTCCCCAACAATGGCGCCTTGCCTCTCCTGTGGGTCCAGACCTTCTCCCAGGTTCCCTGTGCCATGGCATTCCCCTCCTCAGTATTTGGGGGCACTGCTTCCCCCACTCATTGTGCACTGCTCCCTAGCCCCTCATGATGACCTCACACAGTCAGCCCCAGTCCTCTCTCTGGGACTGACCTCTGGAGCCTGAGTCTCATCACCCAGCTGCCACCAGATCATCTTTCTGTGGTGTCTGGGCCAGTGGTTCAGATGATCTGTGTGGCACTCACTCTAGAACTGCTTTGCTGTTCTCAGTCCAGCTATTGTGATTTTCTTGGCAACTTTGAGGTCCTGCCAACTCGGCTGATCTTTCCATCAGTTAGGTGGCTTCCCAGGATGTGGGTTCCTTTTCTCCTTCACAGCTCCCTCTCGGGAATGCTAGTCCCATCCTGATTCCTTTTCTCTCTCTCTCTTTTTTTCCTTTGTTCTACTCAGTTATGTCAAGAGTTTCTTGCCCTTTTTGGAGGTTTAAGTTCTTCTGCCAGCATTCAGTTGATGTTTTGTGTGAGTTTTTTTATATGTAGATGTGTTTTTTTGATGTGTTTGTGGGAGAAGGTGAGCTTGACCTCTTACTCTTCTGCCATCTTGCTCTGCCTCCCTCCAATCTTTTTTTAATTAAAATATAGTTGATTTACAATATTGTGCTAATTTCTGCTATATAACAAAGTGATCCATAAATATATATATATATATATATATATATATATACATACACACATTCTTATGTATATTATATACATAATACACACACGTTCTTTTCCTCATATTATCTTAAGACATGCTCTATCACTAGATCAATCTACTGATCTTGCTTCAGCTTCCAACACTCTAACATACTGCCCTTGTAGAGGCCATCAATGATTTCCCTCTCACTAAATAGACACATATCAGTGCTCACTATCTATTTCTAAATGGAATTTGATGGGGTTAATCACTCCTTCCTTCTTGAAACATTAATTAATTTGCTTACTAGCTTCCTCAAATGCACCCTTGCAACCCATTCTCCATACAGTAATCAAAGTAAACATTTCAAATTAGACATTAGGTCATCTTACCCCCTCATTAGAATCCTCCTTCAAAAGCCTCCCATTTGCTCTTGGAATAAAGTCAACTTTTTACAAAGGCCCTTCTACAAAGGCCCTTCATGATCAGGAAGGATGAGGAAGGAGAGGTGAAGTGATTTGGGAAAGCTAAACACAAAGAATGATTTATCTTTTAATTATCCCTATTCCTTCAAAATCATCTTGTATCACTCTATTCTTCTCTCAATTTATTCCTGCCACACTGGCCCTCTTGCAGTGGCTAGAAGTTCTATGTTACTTTTCACATCAAGGTCTTTATACTTACTGTTCTCTTTGCCTGGTGTGTTCTCTTTCCTCCCTTCCATACTTTTTTTTTTTCTTAACTCCCACTCATCTTTTTTTTTTTTTCCAACTCAAAAGTCATGTTATCAGTGAACTGTCTCTAAACCTTGGACTAGGTCATATTTCCCTATGATTTACTCTCATTGTACTTTTTAATTCTCATTTTAATCACATATAAAATTGTAATTATCAAATTTGTATTATTTTATTTTCTACCTTCCTCTACTATATTTTAAGCTCTGTGAAAGCAAGGGACATTTTTGTTTCATTCATCAAAGTGCCTAAAATTGTTTCTGGAACTTATTTAACACTCAGAAAATATTGATTGAATCAATGAATAGTTATCCTAAAGCATTTATGGGTTTTGTTACAGAGTATATTCTCAATAAATATCTGTTGAATAAACAAATGAGTGAATGCATAGGTGAAGGCTGTTGCCATGCTATTCCTATAAACTACACCTTAGCCCAATAACTAACCTCAATCCTCTTTTTTCCTATGTCTTTGAAGGAGTCACACAGCTGTCGCTCTAATTCAGTATGGCTTTCTTTTCAGATATCTAATTTTTCCTTAAACCGTGGGATTCAAAAGGAAGAAACAGGTCTTTCTCTGTTTATTGGAAGAAAAAAAGCAGATATGAAACAAAAAAGAACAAGACTCTATATGGTAAACAATATAATTGTATAGTAGTGTAGTATCATTTTTTAAAAAGTACTGGATGAGATGATCAAAGACCTCATACATTGTTGATTTGCATCTCTGGCCTGTCTTCTTATACTCTTCACTACTCTTTCTGCTGACTGATATTAACAACTTTCTAAAACAGATTCATACTTTGCTTATCAAAGATTGTTTCTGCCTTCCTTCTAGCAATATGTGTTTTACCCATTTTTTGTCTTACACTGTATAGTCTCAAAATTATTCTTCATTACAGAAGGACCAAAAAAAAAAAAAAAAAAAGGAAGTAAAATGGAAGGCGAGGAACAAGTTTCCCTGCATTATTTACCAAATTTATACCCTTAAGCTTGTGCAATTTTTTTTTACCCATTCCTTACTTATCTTTATCTAAATGTGAACAAAGCATGTTACCCTCATTGTTTTTTGTTTTTTGTCTTTTCTAGGGATGCTCCCACAGCATATGGAGGTTCTCAGGCTAGGGGTCCAATCGGAGCTATAGCCGCTGGCCTACGCCAGAGCCACAGCAACACAGGATCCAAGCCGCATCTGCAACCTACACCACAGCTCACAGCAACACTGGATCCTTAACCCACTGATCAAGGGCAGGGATCGAACCCACAACCTCATGGCTCCTAGTCGCATTCGTTAACCACTGCACCACAATGGGAACTCCCTACCCTCATTGTTATTATTGCAATCCTTAGTGCATTCTGGGCCTTATTCCATTCTACTCATTTAAACTGTAGTGAGAAATATAGCTCCAGTTGCTTTTCACAGTAAAAGAGAGGAAAATATCTGGGGCAAAGATAAAGAAAAGAGAAAGAAAGTGATTTGTAGAAAAGAAAATAATACTTATGGAGTGATCATAAAGGCTTAAATGTGTCAATAAACATCAGATGTTTGGAATAAATCCTGGAACACAGTAAATACTTATCAAATTGTTGGATATTACTATTTGAATGGTAACTGTGATGATGTTAGTAAAGGTCATCAGTAAAAGTCCTAAAAGAAAATAGATGCTGCTTTCATGTAATTTGAGGAGAGTTTAATACTGGAGCTACTTACAAAGGAGTGAGCAAGGGATTGTATGATAAAAGTAGATGCCATTAGTACTCCTATGCTTTAAGGGTTGCAATTAGGGAGTAATTCGTGAAACTCAGGACGAGTAGTTGTATCTATTGGAGAAGGCTGCTTGACAGGAACTGCAATCTTTGGATGAAGAAAGTAGCCAGCCCATAGCCACCTTGCACAATAGAAGATGGGAGGATAATATATTAATTATATTCTCCTCTCTCTTTCCAACCTCCTTCTGGTAACTTTAATTGGCCAATCATCAACCAAAAGCAAGAGGAGAGGGGAGTCTGTTAAAGGAGTGCATATGAATCTAGTCTCCTGGGACCCAAAGCAGGTAGAGAAATTTGAGGAGTGGATCTGGGAAATAAAACAGAAGATACACCCACAATCATGATGTAGATATAAAAAATATAGTTTTCTAGCTATAGAGGATAAATTTATGATAATTAATGGTGAGGCATTTATGGTGTGACAGACAAGCCATCTATGGAAACATATGGAGATTTATGTGAGATTTATGTATGTTAGTCACCTGCATTGCCCTTGAAGTTTAGTTTTTCTTACTTGAAAAACTCACCGTGTTTTAATTAATGACTCCAACCCAGAATCCTACCCTGGTGGAATCTTCCCTATATGCCTACAAGAGTTATAGTATTTCTATGGACTTTTTTCAGTCATAAGATCTCAAACCTCTATTGAAAGTCTTTGCCTTGTTAAGGGATCAGCTATGTTGCTGCTGTTTAAGAAATAAACATGCTGCTGCTGTAAAAGAAAGGAGAGAAGAAGGTTGATTCATCAGCTGGTACTAGAGAAGAAGATCTCAAGCTTAAATAGTCAATCTTGTATACTTCTTTTCCTATACCACTACATTCTGTACTACTCCACTCTTTCTCAAAAAGGAAAATAAGACTATATAGAGTTGGGTGGGAGAATTTGGAGAACTGATTTGTTGGAAATCGGGGAAGGTCTTATGAGAAAAATGACATTTGAGTTAGGCTTTGTTTGAATAATAGATGTAGGCTTTAAAATGTATAAAATAATATTTTTAAAGATTTTTATTTTTTGCATTCTACTGATGTATAGTGTTCTGTCAATTTCTACTGTACAGCAAAGTGACTCAGTCATATATGTATATCATATACATGTCATATATATATTATTTTTCTCACATTATCCTCCATCATGTTACATCACAAGTGATTAGATATAGTTCCCTGTGCAAACAGCAGGATCTCAATGCTTATTCACTCCAAATTCAAGAGTTTGCATCTAATAAGCCCATAATCCCTGTCCATCCCACCCCCTCCCCCTTTCACTTGGCGATGACAAGTCTTTTCTCCAAGTCCATGAGTTTTCTTTCTGAGGAAAGTTTCATTTGTGCGATATATTAGATTCCAGATATAAGTGATATCATATGGTATTTGTCTTTCTCTTTCTGACTTACTTCACTTAGTATGAGAGTCTCTAGACCAATCCATGTTGCTGAAAATGGCATTCTTTTGTTCTTTTTTATGACTAAGTAGTATTCCTATATATATATATACCACTTCTTCTTGATCTGTTCATCTGTCGATGGATATTTAGGATGTTTTGATGTCTTGGCTATTGTGAATAGTGCTGCAATGAAAATTTCAGTGTATATATCTTTTTCAAGGAAAGATTTGTCTGGATATATACCCAGGAGTAGGATTTCTGGATCATATGCTAGTTATAGATTTAGTTTTCTGAGGGACCTCCATACTGTTTTCCATAGCAGTTGTACCAATTTACATTCCCACCAACAGTGTAGGAAGGTTCCATTTTCTCCACACCCTCTCCAGCATTTGTTATTAATGGACTTGTTAATGATGGCCATTCTTTTTTCTCACATTACATGTTCCATCATAATTGACTAGACAGAGTTTCCAGTGCTACACAGCAGGATCCCATTGCTAATCCATTCTACAGTGGTACCTCACTGTAGTTTTGATTTGTATTCTTCTAATAATCTGTGATGTTGAGCATTTTTTCATGTGCTTGTTGGCATTCTGTATATCCTCTTTGGAAAAATGTCTATTCAGGAATTATACCCATTTTTCAATTGGGTTGTTGGCTTTTTTGCTGTTGAATTGTATAAGCTATTTGTATATTTTAGATATAAGCCCTTGTCAGTTGCATCATTTGAAACTACTTTCTGCCATTCCGTAGGTTGTCATTTTTTAATCATTTGTTATATTTTTTTCTACTGTATAGCATGGTGACCCAGTTACACATACATGTATACATTATTTTTTCTCACATTATGTGTTCCATCATAATTGACTAGGCAGAGTTCCCAGTGCTACACAGCAGGATCTCATTGCTAATCCATCCCAAGGGCAACACTCTGCATCTATTTAACCTAAGCTCCCAGTCCCTCCCACTCCCTCCCCTTTCCCCTTGGCAACCACAAGGCTATTCTCGAAGTCCATGATTTTCTTTTATGTGGAAAGTTTCCTTTGTGCCATATATTAGATTCCAGATATCATATGGTATTTGTCTTTCTCTTTCTGATTTCGCTCAGGATGAGAATCTCTAGTTCCATCTATGTTGCTGCAAATGGCATTCTTTTGTTCTTTTTTATGGCCAAGTAGTATTCCATTTTGCATATATACCACCTCTTCCTGATCCAATCATCTATCAGTGGATATTTGGGTAGATTCCATGTCTTGGCTATTGTGAATAGTGCTGCAATGAATATGCAGGTGCATGTGTCATTTTAAATAGAGTTTCATCTGGATATATGCCCAAGTGGGAGTTCCTGTCATTTTGTTTTATCACTCAATGAATTTATTACATTTCTAGTTGTACAATTATCATCACAAACCAATTTGATAGGATTTCCATCCCACAACCCCAGCATATCCCCTCACTCCCCAAACTGTCTCCTTTGGAAACCAAAAGTCTGTGAGTCAGCATCTGTTCTGCAAAGAAGTTCATTCTGTCCGTTTTTCAGATTCCACATGTCAGTGAAAGCATTTGATGTTGGTGTCTCATTGTGTAGCTTACTTCACTTAGCATGATAATTTGTAGGTCCGTACACGTTGCTACGAATGCCGGTATTTCATTCTTTTTAATGGCTGAGTAATATTCCGTTGTGTATACATACCACCTCTTCTCGATCCACTCCTCTGTCGATGGACATTTAGGTTGTTGCCATGTCTTGGCTATTGCAGATAGTGCTGCAATGAACATCAGAGTACATGTGTCTTTGCAAGTCCTGGTTTTCTCTGGAGAGATGCCCAGGAGTGGGATGGCTGGATCAAATGGTAGTTCTATTTGTAGTTTTCTGAGGCATCTCCATACTGCTTTCCACAGTGGTTGCACCAATTTACAATCCCACCAACAGCGTAATAGGGTTCCTTTTTATCCACACCCTCTCCAGGACTTGTTGTTTGTAGACTTTTTGATGATGGCCATTCTGGTTGGTGTAAGGTGATACTTCATGGTGGTTTTAATTTGCACATCTCTAATAATGAGTGATGTTGAACATCTTTCCATGTGTTTTTCTTTTTTGGCCATTAACAATTAAGGTAATTATTGATATATATGTTCTTATTGCCATTTTATTAATTGCTTTGGATTTGTTTTTGTTGCTGTTTTTTCTTCCCTTCTCCTCTGGTTCTCTCCTCTTGTGGTTTTATGAGAACCTTTAGTGTTGTATTTGAGTTTATTTTTATTTGGTTGTGTATCACTTGTAGATTTTTGGTTTGCAGTTTTTCTGAAGTTTTGATATGAGTCTATATATATATGTATATGTGTATATATATATATATATATATATATATATATATATATATATATGAGATTATTTTAAGTTGTTGGTCTCTTAATTGCAAGAGCATCTCCAGTGTCCTGCATTAGTACCCTCCTCTTCTCACGATTTCTCAGTTTGGTGGCAAAGTTGCGCAGGGATGATTTTGTATCTTTACTGTATATTTACCTTTACTGGTGAGCCTTGTCATTTGTGGTATTTTTGTTTCCCGTTGTGGGCTTTTCTTTTCTGCCTAGAGATGTTCCATTTGTATTTGTTGTAAAGCTGGTTTGGTGTTGCTGAATTCTCTTAGCTTTTGCTTATCTGTGAAGCTTTGGATTTCTCCTTCAAATCTGAATGAGAGCCTTGCTGGGTCAAGTTATCTTGGTTGGAGGTTTTTTCCTTTCATCACATTAAGTATATCATGCCACTCCCTTCTGGCCTGCAGAGTTTCTGCTGAAAAATCTGCCGATAGCCTTATTGGGGTTCCCTTGTATGTGATTTGTTTCTTTTCCCTAGCTGCTTTCAATATTTTCTCTGTCTTTAATTTTGATCAGTTTGATTAATATGTGTCTCAGGGTGTTCCTCCTTGGGTTTATTTTATATGGTACTCGTTGCCCTTCCTGGATTTGAGTGAGTTATTCCTTTCCCATGTTAGGGAATTTTTTGGCTATTATCTCTTGGAATATTTTTTCTGTTCCCTTCTCTGTCTTCTCCTTCTGGCACCCATATTATACGGATGTTGGTGCATTTAATGTTCTCTGAGACTCTCTTCATTTGTTTTCAACCTTTTTTCTCTTTTTTGCTCTGCATCCTTATTTTCCACTAATCTGTCCTCCACCTCGCTTATTCATTCTTCTGCCTCCTGTATTCTGCTGTTAGCTAGCTGCTTCTTGTGAATTTTTTATTTCAGTTATTGTATTTTGCATCTCTTCATAAACTTTATATCTTGTATCTCTTTCCTGAGTGTTTCCTGTAAGTTATCCATCTTTGCCTCCAGTTTATTTCCAATGTCTTGCATCATCTTCAGCATCAACAGGCTAAAGTCTTTTTCCTGGAGGCTGAGAATCTCCTCATCGCTTAGCTGATTTTCTGGGGTTTTTCCTTTCTCCCTCATCTGAGTTATAGTTCTCTGTCTTTTCATTTTGATAGGTTTTTGGTGTGGTGACCTTTTTACAGAAAATAGAATTGTAGCCTCTCTTACTTCTGGTGTTTGCCCCCCTTGTGGCTGAAGTTGGTATGGGGTCTTGCTGTAGGCTTCCTGATGGGAGGGACTGATGGCTTCCCACTGGTAGGTGGAGCTGATTCCTCTTCCTCTGGTGGGTGGGGCTTTGTCTCTGGATGGGATTAGAGGTGGCTGTGTGCCCTGGGGGGTTCGTTAGGCAGGCTGTTTACTGATGGGTGGGACTGCAATCCCACCTGTATTGTTGTTTGGCCTGGGGCTTCTCAGCTCTGATGGGGAGGCCAAGATTTTCCCAAACTGGCCACCTCCAGAGAAAGGCATGCTGATGTACATTCCCAAGAGTTTTGCTTCCAATGTCCTTCCCCCACAACAAGCCACATTCACCCCTTTTTTCCCAAGAGGTCCTCCAAGAACTGCAGCCAGCTCTGACCCAGATTCCTATGGAGACTTTGCTTTGCCCTGAAAAGGTGCCCTGAAAAGGTGCATGTGAAAGTCTGTGTGTGCCTTTTAAGGATAGGGTCCTTGTTTCCCCCAGTCCCATGGAGCCCCTGCCCACAAGCCCCACTGGCCTTCAATGGCAGATGCTCTGGGGGCTCTTTGTCCCAGTGCCAGATCCCCACACGGGAGTTTGATGTGGGGCTCATAACTCTCACTCCTGCAGGTGAGTCTCTGTGAACCATTTACTTTCCAGTCTGTGGGGCTTCCCACCTGGGAGGTATGGTGTTGCTGATATCATGTAATCACCCCTCTTACCTCTTGATGTGGCCTCCTTTTGTCTTCTGGAGTAGGATATCTTTTTGAAGGTGTCTGGTCCATTTGGTTGAAGATTGCTCAGGATTAATTGTAAATTTTGTTGTTTTTATGATAGAAGTTAAGCTCCAGTCCTACTATTCCTCCATCTTATTCCCGTCTCCTCATAATGTTTTTTGTTTGATATCTTCTTTTTTAATGTTGACTTGTATCTATACAAAATTTAGTATTGCTTTTTATATATCCTATGAGTTTTGATATGCTGTGCTATTTTTTTCATGTCTCATGATACTTTTTAATTTCCTTTCATTTCTTCTTTGACTTATTGTTTGTTCCAGAGTGTGTTGTCTACTTTCCATGTATTTGTGAATTTTCTAGTTTTCACTCTTCTGTTGATTTCCGGTCTCATTCCATTATTTTCTGCAAAGATACCTGATGTGATTTGTCTTTTAATATTTGTTAAGATTTATTTTGTGACAGAACATGTGATCTCTCTTGGAGAATATTCTCTGTGAGAAGACTACTGTTGAGTATAATGATTAAGTCTGTTAGCTCCATTTGATCTGTGGTGTTTTTCAGGTCCATGGTTCCCTTATTGATTTTCTGTATTTCTCCCTTCGTTTGTGTCATGTCAATTTTTGTTTTACGTATTCATTTTCTCTGTTTTTTGTAAACTGGAGTTTGGCACTTGCCATCACTTTCCATCTGACACTACATGGATTAAATCATGAACCACTGTAGCTGCCAATCCACAGCATCCCCTGAGCAGAGCTCAGTGTAGAGACAAGTGGTGAGGTACTTTGTGCTCTAGGAAAACTGGAAAAATAGGTCTTCAGATAGTTAGATATTTTTAGGAGGAGATTTTATGTGCCCGATTCTTGCATGTCCTCATACCTTGAAAAACACAAATCCTTCATTGTGATTTCTGCTCCTCTTAAGTAGTAGTAACCTCCATGAGACTAGCAGCAAACTTGTAACATGTCTTCATGGATGCATGCACGTCCCCATCACCTTTGTTATATATATACACTGATATTATTTCCCCCTGCCTCTTTGGGACAGTATTTTGAAGGTATCTGAAATACCACCACCTGGGTTATAGTTAAGTCCACAAACAGAATGTTACAGTTGTCTCTGAATGCAGCCACCTCCAAGGGTAAGCCAGTGAGTCCTTAGGGAACTCAGGAAGGAAATAAAGAATACTTGCTGCCTAGCAGCCATCAGACTGCAGCCACTCCTAACAGTGAGCCCTGAGGTAGCTCAGGCTATGAAAACACAGGACACAAGCTCTGATAGCCGAGGTGCATATCAAAGGAATGATTTCAGTGAGCCCAGACCTCTTTTGTTCTTACTACCTGTCCGTTGTTGCAAAAACTCCTATATATCCTAACTTTCCCTCATCTCCTTGGAGCAGTTTTCTCAGGGCTACCTGAAATGCTGTCTCCCAGACTTAAGTCCTAATTTTGCCCAAAATAAAACTTAAGTCACAACTTTCAGGCTGTATATTTATTTAAGTCAATAGTTTTGATCACCACACAAGGGACCCAGAAGAGACTTCTCCCCTTTGCCTGAACTCTATGAGGAATCAGAGCTTTGGCACCAGCACAGGCCTCTTGTGCCCATCCACCTCCTCAGGGGGTCCAGAAGAATTTTGGTGAGTCTCTTCTGGATCTCAGCTCTCCCATATTGGTTGATGATCCTGAGTTTAATTTGGTGGTGTGTAACAGGTACCTTCCCCCTCAGTTGAAAGAGACTGGGTGTGGCCTGGTTGAAAGATACCAGGGGAAATGCCACCTCAGTGAAGAATACTGAGGGTAGGGAATACCTCCTCAGTGGAGATGCTGGAGGGAGCTGGCCAGGGAATACTACCTCAGGGTAGAATAATGAGAGGAGGGAATACCACCTCAGTAGAGATGCCAGGGGAGGGAGGGTAAGCTTGGTTGAAAGATACTGGGACTATATCTTGTCAAAAAGTAGAAATCAACAACAACATAATAATTGTGTGTGGGGGGCTTGGTTGACCCCCTCAGTGGAGATGTTTGGGGGAAGCATTGATTGAAAGATATCAGGGTCTATACCCTGTCAGTGGAGATAGCAGTAGGGCTCAGTTGAAAGAGACTATGTGGTCTTGGCTGAGTGGGTAGGTAAGAGGCTGATCTGAAGCTTTTGCTCAAATCTGTTGCCTTAATCGAATCTATCATGATAAGGGTGAAGGTGTTACATGTGAGTTTTACTCTGAAGAAAACAGACAAGATTCTTTCCAGCTGTTTATATCTTTCTCAGGTGACTGAGAAATTTACATGGGTGGTGGAGGCTGCGTCCTCATACCATGCTGTGGTCCAATAGGGAAACTCATTCATTAATTAAAAAACTGCTCAACCAGGGATGTGAATAAGTACTAGCCATTCTGCAATCTGAACAGCTGTGGGAGACCAAAGGCACATAAGTGGGGAGTGAAACAACTCTAGGCAAAACCTAGATGAGTTAAGCTCTCAAGCTTCACACTGGACCACCACACTATGTCATTAGTAAATGTTATCCTTAACAAATTCAACTTAGAGTCTCTCAAATGAAAGAAACACAGGATATCAGGAAGCCAGCCTCCAACTTATACCTCAGCCAGGTTTGCAAGTTATCTACTTAATTGGATATTAAAGGAAAATTTTTGCCCTGAAAATGGCAAAAAAAAAGGGCTTTTATTGCACGTGCAGTTTTTAGAGACAGCAAGCTTGATATAGAGGGGAAAAGAATGCTTTCAAAATTCTGACTTGACTGAACAAGTCCTGCTAGAAGAACTTGCTTCCCTTCCATGTGCCTTGACCAGGAATGCTTATCTTATCCAGACCATTTCTAAATCCTGAGACTGAAAGAAAAAATGGGGAAATAAATCTTTAAAAACTTACTCCAACTGTTATTTTAAACTAGAGAATTTTTTTTTGTGATATGTGACTCATGACAAAGCTTGGAAAATGAATCTATGAGACCTCTGTTTGTCTTTCTATGTGGTTGTATGTGTGTTATATATTCCTAACTTTTGGGTGGTATTATAAAAAAATAATTGTTAAATGAGCTCTACTCAGTTGGTGTAAAGGAAATTAACAGCTTCTATAAATTCTCAAAAATACAGAAGGCAACTGGACAGAATTAATCTAAATTCACTCTGAATTGGATAAATTTAGTATTAAATTAATTTCTGGTATTAAAGTTAAATTTTGCTTATATAATTAATGTAGACATATTTTTAGGGTCATCAACATTAATAGCACCTTACCTAGGTTTAATAGAAGTTAAATAAGACCTTGTTATATCTGTTGAAAAATTACCAGCAAAAAATAACTTGGTATGATGAAATTTTTATAACTAAATTAAATATGAGTGAGATAAGAGCTTTTGGATGAACTTTTAGGTATAATTATATCTTAAAAATGTCTACTTAAGAATGATCTCTCCAGATATTGGTAATGTGAAAATTTAGAGTTATGCTAAATTGTTAAATGATAGAAGTTTTTTTTTTTCATCTTTTGTCCTTTTTAGAGCTGCACCCATGGCATATGTAGGTTCCCAGGCTAGGGGTCTAATTGGAGCTGTAACCACCAGCCTACACCAGAACCACAGCAATGCCAGATCTGAGCCATATCTGCGACATACACCACATCTCACGGTAACACTGGATCCTTAACCCACTGAGCGAGGCCAGGGATCGAACCTGCAACCTCATGGTTGCTAGTCGGATTCATTTCTGCTTCACCACAATGGGAACTCCAATTTTTTTTAATAACTATGTCATTCCCAATAAAATAAGATACTGAGACATCAATTAGTAACAGCAAAAATAGAGGTATTAAGAACCATTAATATGTTTGGTGTCACCCTGAGGTGTTTTCTACAAGGTAACAGATTTTTTAAAAGAAATTATTAGCATATTATTATTATGGACACAGACATTAATAAGGCTTATGGAAAGTGGACCCTGAGAAAAGAGTTTTGTGTGTGGTCAAGACTGACTTAAGTTTAGAATCATTATTTTTTATTTTTTTTATTTCTCCAATACATTATTTTTTTCTACTGTACAGCATGGTGACTAAGTTACACATACATGCATACATTCTTTTACTCACATTATTGTGCTCCATCATAAGTGACTAGACATAGTTTCCAGTGCTACACAGCAGAATCTCATTGCTAATCCATTCCAAAGGCAATAGTCTGAAAAACCAATGGGTCAATGTGAAAATCAAGGAGGAAATTAATACCTTGAGACAAATAATAATGGAGACACAACCACTCAAAATCTATAGTATGGGGATGCCAAAAAGGCAGTGTTCAGAGGGAAATTCATTTTAATACAGGCCTTCCTCGAAAAAGAAGAAAAATCTCAAATCAACAAATTAACCCACCACCTAAATGAATTAGAAAAAGTTTAGAGTAATTTTAATTGAATAAATTAATTTTAAAAGTAAACTGGTGTTTTGATTTGCATTTCTCTAATAATTAGTGATGTTGAACATTTTGAGGGAACAAGTCCCTCAAATCTGTACCCCCCTCACACCAGTTACAGTGGCCATCATTAACAAGTCAACAAAAAACAAATGCTGGAAAGGATGTGTAGAAAAGGGAACCCTCCTTAAGTTTTGGCGGGAATGTAAATTGGTACAACCACTATTGAAAAGAGTAAGGAAATACCATAGAAAACTAAATATAGAACTACTATTCCTGGATATATATCCAGACAAAACTTACATTGAAAAAGACACATTACTAGTTGATTTCTAGTCTCAGAGCATTGTAGTCAGAGAAGAGGCATGAGATCATTTCAACTTTTTAAAATTTGCCAAGGCTTGATCTGTGGCCCAAGATGTGATATATCCCGGAGAATGTTCCATTTGCACTTGAGAAGAATGTATATTATGCTGCTTTGTGATAAAAGGTTCTATAAATATAAGCTAAATCTCTCTTTTCTAGGGTGTCATTTAAAGCCTGTGTTTCCTTGTTGATTCTCTGTCTGAATGATCACTCCCTTGATGTTACTGGGGTGTCAAAGTCCCCCACAATTATTGTGTTGCTGTTGAATTCTCCTTTTATGGCTGTAAGCAGTTGTCATATGTTGAGGTGCTTACATGATAGATGCATATATATTTACAATTGTTGTATCTTCTTGGTTTGATGTTTTGATAATTATGTACTCTCCTTCTTGGTCTCTTGTGATTTTCTTTATTTTAAAGCCTCTTTTGTCTGATATGAGTATTGCTATTCCTGCTTTCTTTTGATTTCCATATGCATGTAATATCGTCTACCATCCCCTCACTTGCAGTCTGTATGTGTCCTTGGGTCTCAAGTGGGTCTCTTGTAAACTATATATCTATATATATATATATAGATATATAGATTCTGTATCCACTCAGCCAGTCTGTGTCTTTTGGATGGAGCATTTAATCTCTTTACATTCAGTGTAATTATGGATAAGTATGTATTTATTGCCATTTTATTAATTGTTTTGACTTGTTACTGTTGTTTTTAAATTTTTCTTCCCTTCTTTTGCTGTATTTTCTCTTGATTTATTCACTATTTTTAGTATCGTGTTTGAATTGCTTTTTCTTTTTTATGTGTGTGTCTATTATAGGTTTTGGTTTGTGGTTACCATTAGATTTGGATATGACAATCGATGTGTGGACAGATTTGTTTTGGGTTGCCGTTCTCTAATTTAAGAATATATTTCCAATGTTCTGCATTTGTCTTTTCCTCTTTTCATGTCTGCTAGTTTTGATATATTTCTCAATGGGTGTTTTTCTACCTTTATGTCATCTTTGTCTCTACCAGTGAGTTTTATCATTTGTAATTTTCTTGTTTCTAATTGTGACTTTTTGTTTTCTGCTTAAAAGAGTTACTTTAGTAGTTATTGTAGAGCTCATTTGTAGGTGCTGAATTCTTTGAGCTTTTGCTTGTTTGAAAAGCTTTTGATCTCTCCATCAAATCTGAATGAGATCCTTACTGGGTATTGTATTCTTGGTTCTAGCTTTCAATGTCTCCATCAAATCTCAATGACAGCCTTACTAAGTAGAATATTCTTAGTTCTAGGTTTCTCCCCTTCATCACCTTAAATATAGCTTGCCACTCCCTTCTAGCTTCTGGACTCTCTGCTGAAAGATCAACTGTTACCCTTATGGGGGTTCCTTTGTATATTGGTTGCTTTTCCCTTGTGACTTTTAATATTTTTTCTTTGCATTTAATTTTTATCAGTTTGATTAGTATGTGTCTCACAGTGTTCCTCTTTGGGTTTATTCTGTGTGGGATTCTCTGTGCTTCCTCCACTTGATTGAATGTTTCCTTTCCCCTATTAGGGAGTTTCCAGCTATAATTTCTTAAAAAATTTTATTTGGCCCTTTCTCTCTCTCTTCTCCTTCTGGACCCCAATGATGCAAATGTTGATATGTTTAATGTTGTTCCAAAGGTATCTTACTCTCCTCAATTCATTTCCTTGTTTTTTCTTTTTTTTTTTCCTGTGGCAGTGATTTTCACTACTCTGTCTTCCACATAACTTATTCATTCTTCTGCTGCCATTATATTGCTATTGATTCCTTCTAGGGTATTCTTCATTTCAGATATTGTGCTATCCATCTTAGTTTTCTTGTTATTTAGGTCTTCTAGGTCTTTTTAAAACATTTCTGGTAACTTCTCTGTGTCTTCATTTTTTTTCCAAGGTCCTGTTTCATCTTTACTATTGTTACTGAATTCATTTTCAGGTAGGTTTCCAATCTCCTCTTAACTTGTTTTGGTGTGTTTTTGTCTTGTTTCTTTGAAAGCTACTTCTTTGTTTTCTCTTAGTGTCTAACTTTTATATTTGTGTCCCCTTGATGGCAGGTATGTAGATGCAGCAGCTTGTGCCTCGTCTTGCAGTTCTCAGAGGTCTGTAGTGGTTCCTATGTACCTATAGCATGTGAGAGGAGCAGTTGTATTACAGTAACTTCCCTGACTTGGCTGGCTGTTAAGAATGGGGTCCGTGTGAGTGTTGGCAGTGGTTCACTGTTCACAGGATTGCTTTTGTGGCAAGGTTGGGGGTCAAGACGGCTCTTGTGACCCCTCCTGCTTCCAGTAGCTCTCAGGACGATTCCCTGTAATTGGCAACATCAGACGTTGATCCTGCAGTTCCTCCCTTTGTTCAGGATGCTCTAGGTACTGCTATCTGTAGCTAGGGGTTGGGACAAATGCCCTAAGGGGGTGATCTCTGTAGCCCCAGATGCAGGTGGTTTTCCCTAACGCTTCCTAAAAGTCTTTCTCTATAGATGTAAAGGCTGCACCTTTCCAATGATCCTTCCTCCGACTGGGCTGATGGTAGAGTGCTCCTGCTAGCCGTTGTGAAATAAAAACAAGCACCAGTGGGCCCTTCTAAGCTCCTTTGGCTAGCCAGGTAACACATGCTGCTTCTTCAGTCCTCTGCTTGATTGGTGGCAGGGATCACAGAGCTTGTGTTATTCCCAAGTCACTCTGCCAATCTGCTGGGCTATTTATGTCTCCTGGTGTGTGTGTGTGTGTGTGTGTGTGTGTGTGTGTGTGTGTGTGTTGTTTCCAAGTTCACCTTGCCCCTTTGTGACTCTCAGGAAACTTTTTGCTGTTTCTAAAGTTCACTTTCTCTGCCCCCTATGCAGGTTGCAGCTCTTCACCCATGCATCTGTCCTTTCGTGACTCCTAGGACCTTTTGCACTGTTTCTGAAACAGCTTTACCAGTTCAGTGGGCTTTTCATAGCTCTACACCCACCCTAACAATGGTGCCTAGCCTCTAAGCCTGACCTGGATTTCACAACTTACAGCTTCAAATGTGGTCACTCTAGACTCCAGTCCCTCCAGGCTGTCCACATGCTACCAATCCTGTTTTTTCCCCTGGTAGCCATCCCCAGAATTCTGTGTCAGTCTGATCTACAAAGCTGGAGTTTCAGTTCCCAGCCCCTGTCCACCTGAGTTTATAGCTGGGAAATGCAGGGCATTGATATTGACTGTTTGTACACAACCATTTCCATTTTAACTACTTTACCCCAAATGCTGTGTTCTACCCCAATATTCCAAAGTTCTTTCTCTTCCTTGGCTGGTCTCCTCACTGGTGTGGGGGACTTCACAGGGTGCAGAGTTTTTTGTTTTGTTTTTTCCTTTTCCAGCTCCCTCCCAGGGGCACAGGTCCTGACCTGCTTTGTTTATTCTTTTCTCTCCTTTTTCTTTCTTCTTCTTTCTTTTATCCTACCCAGTTTTGTGAAGGTTTTCCTTCTCTGTCAGAATCTTGGGTTTTGTCAGCATTCAGCTAATTTTCTGGGCAAATAGTTCCATGTCATCAGATTTTGAATGTGCCTTCTTAAGTCTTTTGTCATTATAAACAGTTAATGGATTTACTCTGATGACTTTGCAAAAATGCTTACTCTCAAGAATTTCTGTAGAGAGGACTTTTTAAAGACACAGGTTTCTCAATGCTCAACATCACTGACTATAGAGAAATGCAAATCAAAACTACCATGAGATACAACCTCACACCAGTCAGAATGGCCATCATTAAGAAGTCCACAAATAACAAATGCTGGAAGTGGTGTGGAGAAAACAGAACCCTCCTGCCCTATTGTTGGGAATGTAAGCTGGTACAACCACAATGGAGAACAGTATGAAGGTACCTTAGAAAACTATACATAGAACTACTATCTGACCGAGCAATCCCACTCTTGGGCATATATCCAGACAAAACTCCCCTTAAAAAAGACGTATGCACCTGCATGTTCATTGCAGCACTATTCACAATAGCCAAGACATGGAATCATCCCAAATGTCCATTGACAGATGATTAGATTAGAAAGAAGTGGTATATATACCCAGTGGAATACTACTTAGCTATTAAAAAGAACAACATAATGCCATTTGCAGCAACATGGGTGGAACTAGAGATTCTCATCCTGAGTGAAGTAAGTCAGAAAGAGAAAGACAAATACCATATGATATCACTTATATCTGGAATCCAATATATGGAACAAAGCAACCTTTCCTCAGAAAGGAAAATCATGGTCTTGGAGAATAGACTTGTGGTTGCCAAGAGGGAAGGGGAGGGAGTGGGAGAGACTGGGAGCTTGGAGTTAATAGATGCAGAATGTTGCCTTCAGGATGGATTAGCAATGGGATCCTGCTGTGTAGCACTGGGAACTCTGTCTAGTCACTTATGATGGAACGTGTAACATGAGAAAAAAGCATATGTACATGTAAGTGTGAGTCACCATGCTGAACAGTATAAAATAATATACACATAAATAAAAGACAAAAAAATTTACAGGTTTCTGACTTCCAGACTGCAATGCTGAACTGGGTAAGAAATTGAAGAATTCTAAAGGGAAATTTGATAGCTTCATAAACTGTTAACAGAAAGATTTAGTTACACTAGACTGAATGAGCTGGTGGATATTGTTATAACTTTATGGTTTCTATCTGAAACAGTACTCGCTTTTAATCTGTGTTTTCCGGTATAAAGAAACTTCCTCTCAAGCTAATTATGTCTTACAACAATCTGGTAAATTATATCTTTGCAAACAGAATTGAAACATTTCTCTCCTTTCTCTGATCCTTCCAGAGACTTGAAACTCTGGTTCCCAGCAGGTTTATCAGATAAATTAGGAAGGCCATCTCTTAGGTAGCCATGTCAGTCCTTGCTTTACATATGTATTTGCTCTGCATTGGATATATATATTGTTTTCTTAGTGAAATGGCCGGTTTATCATTAAATAGTGCTCTTCTTTTTCTCTTGTGACAGTTTTTGGCTCACAGTCTATTGTATCCAATATAAGTATAGCCACTCATGTGCTCCTTTTTTTACAATTTGCATGTGATATCTTTTTCCATCTCTTCAATTTCAGTTTATGTGTATCAAATCTAAACTGAGTCTTTTGTAGAAAGCATATATTTGGATATTGTATTTCATCCACTCAGCTACTGTGTTTTGTCATTGGGGAGATTAATCCACTCACATGTAAAGTAGTCATAAGAAAGAACGTACTGTTATAATTTTGTTATTTGTTTTCATCTTTCTTGTGTGTTTTATGGTCACTCTTTTCCTCTTTTGTTGTCTTTGTGTTTCATTTTTTTTGTATTTATATGCTTTGATTCCTTTCTCTTTTTCTTTTATCTACCTTTTATAAATTTTTTTTTGTAGTTACTGTGGGGTTTATGTCAATGTCTTATAGTTTTAAAAATCTATGTTAAGCTGATAAATTCAATTATATATAAAAACAGTACACTTCTCAGAATTCCCGTCATGGTGCAACAGAAATGAATCCAACTAGGAACCATGAGGTTGCAGGTTTTATCCCTGGCCTCACTCAGTGGGTTAAGGATTTGGCATTGCCATGAGCTGTGGTGTAGGTCACAGATGTGGCTCAGATCTGGTGTTGCTGTGGCTGTGGTGTAGTCTGGCAGCTGTAGTTCTGATTAGACCCTTAGCCTGGGAACCTCCATGTGCCATGGGTGCAGCCCTAAATAGAGAAAAAGACAAATAAACAAAACAAAAACAGTACACTTCTACTTCTCCCTCCCCATTTTCTTACTAATGTTACAATTTACATACTTATATATTTGTATGTTACATGTTTTACAGTTATTCTAAACATTTTGTCTTTTAACTTTTATAATAAAATTGAGATTTACTCACTATTCATAAAGTATTAAAGTGTTACAGTATTCTGTATTTGTATACATATTTGCTTTTAGCAGTGAGATTTATGCCTTCATGTTTTTGTATTGCTGTTCAGTATCCTTTCTTTTCAACTTGAAGAACATCCCTTAACATTTTTATAAGACAGATGTAATGGATGAATTCCCTCAGCTTTGTTTGTCTGGGGAAGCTTTTATTTCTTCTTCGTTTTAAAAAGACTGTTTGGTTAGCTGTAGTATTTTTGGTTGACAGTTTTTTTTTTTGGTCAAAAAACCTGGATATATTATGAAAATATTATCCTACTCCCTCTGGCCTGCAATTTGATATAGGCTTTGACAAGTGGAATCATAGAGAAAATATTCAAGTGAGAAAGAACAACATGTACAAAGAAATGAGAAAATACGACATATTTAGAAAATAACTGATTGTTTACTGTGTCATTCTCCAGTCCTGATAACTCACCACCCAAGTGGAAACCACTGGTGTGAGTTTGTGTATATATGTACCTCATCCATTTTTTATTGACTTTTGCATACCTTCATATAGATTCATAAACAACATGTAATATAATTTTGTATGTATGTTCTGAGTTATGTAAATGATATATTTACATATTGTTCCACATTTTGTTTTTATTCAAAATTAGGCAATGTGTTAGCCTAACATATTGGCAATGCCTACAGTGGGCACTGGGGGTTATTATTGCAATCTAGCCACACACACACACACACACACACACACACACACACACACACATGCATACATGCACCCAGTTCATTTCTCTGGTATTAGATCCTACAACTATGGCTTATATTATTTATTTTCCTGTTGATGGATAATGCATGGTTTCTAAATTTTTACTATTAAAATAATGCCACTATTTTAAAATTTGCATATTTATTCAAATGTTCATGTGTAAAAATGTCTCTACAGCAGAGATTCTTAATGTTTTGTGCCATATATTCTTTTGGAAATCTAGTGAGGTTTATGAACCCCCTCCTCAGAAAAAACTTTTTTGAATAAATAAAGCACAATGTATCAAATTACAAAATAAACTAATTTTATTTAAATATACTAAAATATTTTAAAAATAATGATAGCATAACATGGGATTCTTTTTAAATTCTTTTTAAAGTTTTATTGAAGTATAGTTGATTTAAAATGGTGTGATAATTTCCACTGTACAATAAAGTGATTCAGTTATACATACACACACATCCATTCAGTTTCAGATTCTTTTCCCATATAGATTGTAACAGAATATTGGGCAGATTTCCCTGTTGGGTAGTGTTCCCATTGGCCAGTCATTCCGTGGGCACAGTGTGCCTATGACAATCCCAATCCCCCAATCCCTCCCTCCCCTATTAGCTGTCTCATTTGATAACCACAAGTTTGATTTCCATGTTTATAAGTCTGTTTCTGTTCTGCAAATAAGTACATTTGTATCATTTTTTTAAAATTTCCACATATAAGTGTTATCATGTGACGTTTGTCTTTCACTGTCTGACTCACTTCTCTTAGTATAATAATCTCTAGGTGCATCCATGTTGCTGCAAATGCCATTATTTAACTATTTTGTATGACTGAGTAATATTACATTGTATATATATGTACAACATCTTATTTATCCACTCTTCTGTTGACAGACATTTAGGTGGCTTCCATGTCTTGGCTATTGTAAATAGTGCTGCTGTCAACATTGGGATAAATGTATTTTTAAAATTATCATTTTCTCTGGATAGATGCCCTGGTGTGGGATTGCTGGATCATATGGTAGTTTAACTTTTAGTTTTTTGAGGAACATCCATACTGTTTTCCATAGTGGTTGTATCAATGTGCATTTTCACCAATGATGTAGGAGGATTTCATTTCTCCATACCCTCTCCAGCATTTATTATTTGTAGACCTTTGGACAATGGCCACTCTGACTGGTGTGAGGTGGTACCTCATTGTAGTTTTGACATGCATTTCTGTAATAATTTGTGATAATGAGCATATTTTTGGGTGGTTTTTGGCCATCTGTGTGTCTTCTTTGGAGAAATGGCTATTTAGACCTTCTGCCCAGTTTTTTAATTGAGTTGTTTTTTTTTTTTTTATCTTTTTGCCATTTCTTGGGCTGCTCCCATGGCATATGGAGTTTCCCAGGCTAGGGGTCCAATCGGAGCTGTAGCTGCCAGCCTATGCCAGAGCCACAGCAACGCAGGATCCGAGCCATCTCTGTGACCTACACCACAGCCCACAGCAATGCCAGATCCTTAACCCACTGAGCAAGGGCAGGGATCGAACCTGCAACCTCATGGTTCCTAGTCGGATTCGTTAACCACTACACCACGACGGGAACTCCGAGGTTTTTTTTTAATATTTCTCTGTATGTGTTTGTATGTTTTGTCAGTTGCTTCATTTGCAAATATTTTCTCCCATTCTGTGGGTTGTCTTTTCATTTTGTTTATGGTTTCTTTAGCTGTGCAAAAACTTTTAAGTGTAATTAGGTCCCATTTGTTTATTTTTCTTTTAATTTTCAGTACTCTAGGAGGTGGATACAAAAAGATATTCCTGTGGTTTATGTCAGAGTGTGTTCTACATATGTTTTTTTCTAAGAGTTTTATAGTATCTGGTCTTATATATTGGTCTTTAATCCTTTTTTAGGTTTTTTTGTTTATGGTGTTAGAAAATGTTCTAATTTCGTCTTTTTCCATGTAGCTGTTCAGTTTTTTCAGCATCACTTATTGATAAAATTCTTTATGTAGGAGTTCCCATTGTGGCGCAGTGGTTAACAAATCCGACTAGGAACCATGAGGTTGCGGGTTCGGTTCCTGCCCTTGCTCAGTGGGTTAACGATCCGGCGTTGCCGTGAGCTGTGGTGTAGGTTGCAGACGTGGCTCGGATCCTGCGTTGCTGTGGCTCTGGCGTAGGCCAGTGGCTACAGCTCCGATTCGACCCCTAGCCTGGGAACCTCCATATGCCGCGGGAGCGGCCCAAGAAATAGCAACAACAACAACAACAACAACAAAAGACAAAAAGACAAAAGACAAAAAAAAAAATTTTTATGTAATAATATCTATCAGTGGGTCTAATAACTTTTAAAGTACTGATGAATATAAATGATATTTTAAGGTAACTCTAATAAATAATATGCTATGGAACTATTTGGAATTTGTATTAAAGCCTAAGTCATAGGTACTGCTAATAAAATGAATGTTTTGCCTTCATTCATAATCAAAAGAAATCCTACATTTCAATTAGTAAAAATAAAGGTGTTATTTTTTCGACCCAGCATTATGGACCTCCTGAGGTGTGTAGACCTCAGGTCAAGAATGCATACCTAGAGTCTATACCTAGGAGTGGATTTGCTGAATCACAAGTTATGCATGTCTTCAGCCTGAATCACTCTCCAAAGTGTCTGAACTAGTTTTAACTCCCATCAGCAGTGCTTGAAAGTTTTTATTGTTGCACACACTCTCCAATCCTTTATATAGTTTATACTTAAATTGTTTTATGGGTTAAAATCATATTTCAATGGTGTTTCATTTTCTATTTTCTTTATAACTAGTGAGGTTGAACTTCTTCTTATCTGTTTATTTGGCCATTTGGTTTTCTTATTCTGCGACCTGCCTTTGTTCATTTTTCTAATAGATAACTGAAGGATGTGTACAAGAAAATGACATAATCTTTCCTGCTCAATAGTCCAGTCTCTTCCAGCTCTAGCACTTTATGACTTGGTTGTGGTCTTTTGCTAAAAGTCAAAGGTTGGTAGGTTTCAGGCAATGTTAAAGCCTTAGGGTTATATAGAGTGCAATGGATAAAGGGGAGTATAGTAAATGGAACAATAGTAAAGATATTGTTGACATAAGTAACAAGGAAGTAAAAGAAGGAATCATCAGTGGTTGTATAAAGGGGACTAATGTAAGGGTCACTTGAATAAAGAATCCACAGGATATTGCTTAAGGGAAAGGGAGAGAATTAGGAACAAAAATCAGAGGTAAAGAAATATCTTGGAAACGGGGGGCAATTTTGATTTGGTAGTCTCTATTTATTACAATTAGTGTTGTAAACTCTCTTAAACAGCAGTCTCTTTCCTAGAGAATATGAAAATAGATGATAGATAGGTAGGTAGACAGATAAAGTAATAGATATGTGTAGGTAACTAGAAAAAACTCTAATTTTGAGTATATATTTTAAAGCAGTTGTATCTAGAAATTCATACAGTGTAAGTACAATTTTTGCATTCTATTGAACCTGGGATTTAGCACTTAGGTCTAAATCTCAGCTTAAACAATTTATAGCAGTATGACCTTGGACAAATCATTTAACCTTATAATATCATGGACCCAATACTAACCTTCACATAGAATCATTGTGAGATAAGTGTAAGGTAATATACATGTGCGCATAATACAATGTTGAGCACAGAGTGAGTATTTAGCACAAGTGTTGAATGGATTAATCTAAATTGACCTTCCCATTCCTGAAACCCTAGAAGCTGCAATAGTAACTTGGAGTCATTAGCCTCTTTTGATTTATATTTGTTCTTCTATTTTAAACATGATTTAAAAGTAATGACTCGATGATATGCATCATAATTCTTAGTTAACTAGACTTATCAGAACATGCCATTCATTCCCTATGCCAAATGAAAAATTACTGGAAATGATAATAACACACATTTATTAAACACTTCATCCAGATATTATTGTAAGATATTATTGTAAGTATTATGAATTAAGCCATGAATTTTCACTAAGGGGAAAACTAAGGCATAAAGGGGTTAATTAACTTTCTAAGATCATACAACTATAATGTTCCTGAGTCTAGTTAAAAGAAGTGACCTGTTCAAGCATCACATATTTGAACTGTCAAGTGCACTTTACCATGTTAATTACCTTAAGTATTTTATATGTTTATTGTTTATATTTACTATATAATTTTATGTTTTATGTTAAATTCCATGCAGGTGTGTTTTTAAAAAAAAACTTTAAAAAATGAAACATTTTATTTAATTTATTTATTTATTTTTTGTCTTTTTTTGCTATTTCTTTGGGCTGCTCTCGCGGCATATGGAGGTTCCCAGGCTAGGGGTCGAATCGGAGCTGTAGCCACCGGCCTACGCGAGAGCCACAGCAATGCGGGATCCGAGCCGCGTCTGCAACCTACACCACAGCTCACGGCAACGCCGGATCGTTAACCCATTGAGCAAGGGCAGGGACCAAACCCACAACCTCATGGTTCCTAGTCAGATTCGTTAACCACTGCGCCATGACGGGAACTCCTGAAACAACATTTTAAAAAGTTTATTGTCCCTGAGAGGTCAATGGAAAAATAAAACACCTAGAAATAAATGTACCTAAAGAGACAAAAGACCAGTACTCTAAAAACTATGACACTGATCATCATTGTGATCAAAGATGAAAAAAAAACATGTGGAAAAATATAACATGCTCTTAGATTGGAAGAATCAATACTGTCAAAATGACCATACTACCCAAGGCAATCTACAGATTCAATGCAATCCCTATCAAATTATCAAGGACATTCTTCACAGAACTAGAACAAAATAATTTAAAATTGGTATGGAAACACAATAGACATTGAATAGCCAAAGCAAACTTGAAAAAGAAAAATGGAACTTGAGGAATCAGGCTCCCTTATTTCAGACTATACTACAAAACTATTTGATTGGAGTAATGTATGACATGTATCCATCATTGTAGTTTTATACAGAGACTTTTCACTGACCTCCCAACCCCAAATCCTCTGTGATCCACCTTTTCATCCCTCCTCCTCCCCAAAACCACTGGAACCACTGAACTTTTTACTGTTTCTATAGTTTTGTCTTTTCCAGAATGTCATATAGTTGGAATCATACAGTATATTTTCAGGTTGGCTTCTAAGAATGTATTTCATGGCTTAATAGCTCTTTTTTTAAAGCGTGGTCTGGATGGCCCACAATATCTGACTGAACCACATTTTATTTATGCATTCATCTATTGAAGAACATTTTAGTTGATTCCAAGTTTTGGCAATTATAAATAATGTTGCTACAAATATCAATATATAGGTTTCTGTATAAACAGGAGTTTTCAGCTCCTTTGGGTAAATATCAAGGAGTACAATAGTTGGATCATATGGCAAGAGTTTGTCAAGTTTTGAAGGAAACACCAAACTGTCTTCCAAAGCAGCTGTACCATTTTGCATTCCCACCAGCATTGGATGAGAGTTCCTGTTACTCCATATTTTTTTGCCAGCATTTGGTGTTGTCAGTGCTATAGATTTTGGTGATTCAAATGGATGTGTAGTGCTATCTCAATGCTATTTTCTTTTGCATTTCCCTGATGACATATGATGTAGAGCATTTTTTTCATATGCTTATTTGCCAGCTGTATGTCTTTTTGGTGAGGTGTCTGTTGAGATCCTGAGCCCATTTTTAATCAGGTTGTTTGTTTTCTTACTGGTTGAGTTTAAAGTGTTCTTTGTATATTTTGGATAACAGTCGTTTACCAGATGAAGCTCCTGCAATTATGTTCTTCCAGTCTGTGGCTTTCCTTCTCATTTTCTTGACACTATCTCTTGTAGAGCAAACATTCTTAATTTATTTTATCTTATTTTTTATTTTTTTATTTTTATTTTTTGTCTTTTGTCCTTTTAGGGCTGTACCCCACAGCATATGGAGGTTCCCAGGCTAGGGGTCTAATCGGAGCTGTAACTGCCAGCCTATGCCAGGGTCACAGTAACACTAGATCTGACCCACATCTGCAACCTACACCACAGCTCACAGCAATGCCAGATCATCTAACCCACTGAGTGAGGCCAGGGATTGAACCTGCAACCTCATGGTCCCTAGTCATATTTGCTTCCGCTGCACCACAACAGGAACTCCACATTTTTAATTTTAATGAAGTTTTGCTTCTCAGTTCTTTCTTTCATGGATTGTTTCTGTAGCTAAAAAAAAAAAAAAATCATCATATCCAAGGCCATATAGGTTTTCTCCTGTTATTTTCTAGGAGTTTTATAGTTTTTGATTTTATGTGCAGGTCTGTGATCCATTCTTTTTGTTTCTAATTTATATTACAATAGAGTTGATTTAGAAAGATCCTTCAGGTTCTGCTGTGGAGAAAAGTGACCCAGCCACACATAAACACCCATTTTTGGATTTTTTTTTTGTCTTTTTGCCATTTCTTGGGCCACTCTAGTGGCATATGGAGGTTCCCAGGCTAAGGGTTGAATCTGAGCTGTAGCCGCCGGCCTACGCCAAAGTCACAGCAATGCAAGATCCGAGCCACGTCTGTGACCTACACCACAACTCACGGCAATGCTGGATCGTTAATCCACTGAGCAAGGGCAGGGATCGAACCCGCAACCTCATGGTTCCTAGTCGGATTCGTTAACCATGCACCACGATGGGAACTCCATGGATTTGTTTTTTTCCATCAGTCTTTTATTAAAGAGACTAGACACAGTTCCTTGTGCTATAGCGCAGGACCCCATTGCCCATGTTACACTTGCCCTGTTCCAAGTGTAACAATCTGGATGTACCAAACCCAAACTCCCTGTCAGTCCCCATATCTCCCCCATTCCCTAGAAAAACACAAGTATGTCCCCCATATCCATGACCTGTTTCTCATTTGTAGATAGGTCATGTGTGCCATATTTTAGATTCCACGTATAATTGATATCATATGGTGTCTGTCTTTCTCTTTCTGACTTACTTCACTCAGTATGAAAGTCTCTAGTTCCATCCATGTTGCTTCAGGTGGCATTATCTTGTCCTCTTTTATGGCTGAGTAGTGTTCCATTTTGTATATATACCACATCTTCTTAATCCATTCATCTGTCATTTCCTTGTCTTGGCTATTGTGAATAGTGCTGCATAACAGTGCATGTGAACATAACGAGTGTATGTATCTTTTTCAAGGAAAGTTTTCTCTGGATATTTGCCCAAGAGTGGGAATTCTGGGTCATATGGTAGTTCTATGTGTAATTTCCTGAGGTACCTCCATACTGCTTTCCATAGTGGTTGTACCAATTTACATTCCCATCAAAAGTGTAGGAGGGTACCCTTTTCTCCACACCCTCTCCAGCATTTGTTATTTGTTGACTTGTTAATGATGGCACTACTGACTAGTGTGAGGTGGTACCTCATAGTAGTTTTGATTTGCATTTCTATAATAATTAGTGTTATTGAACATTTTTTCATGTGTGTTGGTCAGCTGTATATCTTCTTTGGAGAAATGTCTATTCAGGTCTTTTGCCCATTTTTCAGGTCTTTTGCCCTTTTTTGCTGTTAAGTTGTATAAGTTTTTTGTATATTTTGGAGGTTAAGCCATTGTCAATTGTATCATTTGAAAATATATTGTCCCATTCTGTAGGTGGTCTTTCTTTATGGTTTCCTTTGGTGTGCAAGAGCGTGTCAGTTTGATTAGGTCCCATTGGTTTATTTTTACTTATATCTCTATGGCCTTGGGAGACTGACCTAAGAAAATACTTGTAAGGTTTATGTCAGAGAATGTTTTGCCTATATTCTCTTCCAGGAGTTTGATGGTGTCTTGTCTTATAGCTAAGACTTTCAGCCATTTTGAGTTTATTTTTATGCATGGTGTGAGGGTGTTTTCCAGTTTCATTGATTTATATGCAGCTGTCCAGGTTTCCCAGCACCACTTGCTGAAAAGACTGTCTTGTTCCAATTTTATATTCTTGCCTCCTTTGTTGAAGATTAATTGACCATAGGTGTTTGGGTTTATTTCTGGGTTCTCTCTTCTGTTCCATTGGTCTGTCTATCTGTTCTGGTACCAGTACTACACTGTCTTGATTACCATGGCTTTATAATATTGTCTGAAGTCTGAGAGACTTATGTCTCCTGCCTAATTTTTGTTCCTCAGGATTGCTTTGGCAATTCTTGGTATTTTGTGGTTCCATATAAATTTTAGGATTGTTTGTTCTAGCTCTGTGCAAAATGTCTTGGGTAATTTGATAGGGATTGCATTGAATCTGTAGATTGCTTTGGAGAGTACGGCATTTTTATGATATTAATTTTTCCAACCCAATAGCATGGAACATCTTTCTATTTCTTCAAGTCCTCTTTAATTTCCTTGATTAATGTTTTACAGTTCTCAGCATATAAGTTTTTCACATTCTTGTACAGGTTTATTCCTAGATAATTTTTTTTGGTGTAATCATAAAGGTATTGTGTTTTTGTATTCTTTTCTAATATTTCATTATTAGTATACAGAAATGCAACCAATTTCTGAATGTTACTCTTGTATCCTGCTACTTTGCTAAATGTGTTGTTCAGTTCATATAGTTTTTGTGTGGAGTCCTTAGGGTTTTCTATATATAACATCATGTCATCTGCATAGAGTGACAGTTTTACCTCTTCTCTTCCAATTTGGATAACTTTTATTTCATTTGTTTGTCAGATTGCTTTGGCTAGGATTAACAATACTATGTTGAATAAAATTGGTGAGAGTGGGCAAACTTGTCTTGCTCCAGATTTTAACAGAAAGGCTTTCAACTTTTCTCCACTGAGTATTATATTTGCTTTGGGTTTGTCATACATGACTTTTTTTCTCATTAATGTATGTTCCCTCTATATTTATTTTGGTAAGGGTTTTTACCATGAATGGATGTTGGACTTTGTCAAATGCTTTTTCTGCATCTATTGAGATGATCATGTGGTTTTTGACTTTTCTTTTGTTAATGTGGTATATGACATTGGTTGATTTGCATACACTGTACCATCCTTGTGATCCTGGGTTGAATCCCACTTGTCATGATGTATGATCTTTTGCATATGATGTTGGATTCCGTTGGCTACATTTTTGTTGAGAAATTTTGCACCTATTTTCATCAAAGATATCAGCCTATAATTTTTTTTGGTAGTATATTTGTCCCATTTTGGTATTAGGGTAATGGTGGCCTCATAGAATGTCTTTGGGAGTGTTCCTTCTTCTTTACCCTTTTGGAAAATTTTAAGAACGATGGGTGTAAATTCTTCTTTGTATGTTTGGTAGAATTTGCCTGTGGATCCATTTGGCCCTGGACTTTTGTTTGTAGGGATAGTTTTTATTACATATTCAATTTCATTTCTAGTGATATGTCTGATCAGTTGATCTATTTCTTCCCTTTTTTTGCAGGGACTATATTATTTATTCATATGGTAAAATAATAGAGTGGTGACTGTTGGTGGGATAGGTCTTAACATAACTTGATTCAGTTTTGGTGGGCTGTAAATTTCTAGAAAGTTGTCAATTTCTTCTAGGTTGAAAAATTGTTTGCATATAATTGTTCATAGTATTCTCTTCGTTTTGGATTTCTGCAGCATCTGTTGAGATTTCACCTTTTTCATTTTTTATTTGGGTTGTTTCTCTCCTCTTCTTTGTGAGTCTGGCCAGAGGTTTTTCAATTATGTTTACCTTTTCCATGAATGACCTCTTGGTTTTATTGATTTTTTTCTATTGTTTTTTGAATCTCCATTTTATTTATTTCCTCTCTGATTTTATGATTTCTTTCCTTACGCTGACTAGGTTTTATTCGTTCTTCTTTTTCTAATTCATTTAGGTGGTGGGTTAAGTTGTCGATTTGAGATTTTTCTTCTGTTTTGAGGAAGGCCTGTATCACTATGAACTTCCCTCTTAAACACTGCTTTTGTGGCAACCCATTGATTTTGAATGGTTGTGTCTTCATTATCATTTGTCTCAAGGTAGTTTTTGATTTCCTTTTTGATTTCCTCCTTGAGCCATTGGTTTTTTAGTAGCGTGTTGTTTAGTCTCCATGTAGTCAGTTTTTTCTCATTTCTTTTCCTGTGTTTGATTTCTAGTTTCATGCCATTGTGGTCAGTGAAGATACTTGAAAAAATTTCTCTAATCTTAAATTTTTTGAGGTTAGTTTGTGGTCAGTCCTTGTGAATGTTCCATGTGCACTTGAAAAGAAGGTATATTTTGATTTTTTTCATTACTGTACTGACAATGTCAATTAAGTCTGACTTTTCTATTGTCATTTAGGATCTCCTTAGCCTTCTTGATTTTCTGTCTAGTGGACCTGTCCATAGATGTGAGTGGGGTGTTATAGTGTCCTAATCTTAGTATATTCCAATTTATTTCTCCTTTTATGTCTGTTAGTATTTGTTGTATGCATCTGGGTGCTCCTATATTAGGGGCATGTATATTGATATTTGTAATATTCTCTTCTTGAATGGATTGTTTTATCATTAATTATTGTCCTTCTTTATTGCCTTCATTTTAAAGGGTATTTTGTCTGATATGAATATTGCAATTCTTGTTTTCCTTTATTTTCCATTGGTATTAAATATCTTTTCCCATCTCCTCACTTTTGATCTGTCCGTGTCCCTTGCCCTAAGGTGAATCTCATGCAGACAGCATATTGTAGACTCTTTCCTTTTTATCCAATCTGCCACTCTCTGTCTTTTGATTGGAACATTCAGTCTATTGACATTTAAGGTAATTATTGATATATATGTATTTATTGCCATTTTAAACCTTGTTTTCCTGTGTATTTTATGTTTCTCCTTTGTTCCTTTCTTTTTTTGGTTGGATGATTTCCATTTCTTTTATTTTCTTGTGTACTTTTCTTTGTTTTTGTGATTGTAATTTTTGGTTTTGATTTGGGGTTGCCTTTTTTTTAAGTGTATTAACCCCTTCCTATATCTGCCTACTTTAGCCTGATAGTCATATATGCTCAAACACATTATTTAAAAAAAGGAGTCTAGATAATGTTACTCTCCTTCCCACATTCTATAATTTTTAAGTCCTTTTCTAAAAACTTGATGTTTATCCTTTTGCTGTTCCTTGTGTTTATTGTCACTTTTTTTTTCTGTCTTTTTAGGGCCGCACTCATGGTGTATGGAAGTTCCGAGACTAAGGGCTGAATCAGAGCTGAAGCAGCTGGCCTATGCCACAGCAGGCAATGCCAGATCTGAGCCATGTCTGTGACCTACACCACAGCTCATGGCAATGCTGGATCCTTAATGCACTGATCGCAGCCAGGGATCAAACCTGCATCCTCATGGATGCTAGTTGGATTCATTAACTGCTGAGCTTGATGGGAACTCCCTATAGTCATTTTTACAATAGTTTTTTTCCTCTTTAGATCTGTGTACTGGCTTAAGTGATTGCTTTCTAATTGTGGTTTCTTCCATCCTATTTCTTCTTACTTCTTTTTTATTTAGAGAAGCCCTTTCAGTATTTCTTTTAGAATATATTTAGTATTTCTTCACTCTTTTAGCTTTTGTTTGTTGGAGAAATTCTTTATTTCTCCTTCTATTTTAAATGATACTCTTGCTGGCAGTGTATTTTAGGTGCAAATTTTTCCCTTTTAGAACTTTGAATGTATCTTGCCACTCATTTTTAGCTGGTAGTGTTTCTGTAGATAAATTAGCGGATAGCCTTATTGGGGTTCCCTTACTATTAACACTTTGTGTTTCCTTGCTGCCTTTATAATCCTCTCTTTATCTTTCACTTTTGCCATTTTTTATTATAATATGTCTTGCTGTGGGCCTGTTTGGGCTCAACTTGTTTGGGGCCCTCTGTGATTCCTGTATCTTGATATCTGTTTTCTTTATATTTGGAAAGTTTTCAGACGTAATTTTTTCAAATATACTTTCAATCCCCCCCCTTTTTTTGTTTCTTTCTTGAATTCTTATTATGTATAGTTTGGCCCACTTTATATTACCCCATAGATCTCTTAGATTGCTTTCATATTGTTTCATTTGGTTTTCCATCTGCTGCCCTGATTGAGTGATTTCCAATATTTTATTTTCCATGTCACTAATTCATCCTCTGCATTATTCATTCTGCTCTTTAGTGCCTTTAACTGAGTTTGCGTCTCTGAAAAGGAATTTTCTAATTTTTCTTGGCTCCTTCTTGTATTTCTTAGCTTGTTTCTAAAGCAATCTTCATTATTGTTCATATCTATTCTTAATTCCTTCATTTTAACCCTTAATTCCTTCAGTATTTTCACTTTTGAACTCAATGTCTATTAGACTGCAGAGGTGTGTTTCATTGTTCGTTGCTTCAGGTGAATTCTCCCGTTCTCTTAGTTGGATTGGTTCCTGAGCTTCTTCATTTTGCTTATTTTCTTTTTCTGTGAGTTTAGGGAAACCAAACTGTAGTCTTATAGGGTTATTTATATGCAAGAGCACCTGTTTTTGTTTTGTGGGAGGGTTACTATTTATTTTTGGTGTGGGAGTTTGGATATTTGCTGTCTCTTTCTTTGGTGTTAGCAGGCCATTATCCCCAGGGTGGTGAGTGTGTTCCAGGGAGAAGGGGGCAGTGGGAAGGGCTAGTATTCAGTGCTTGGTTTCTGAGCTCTTAATAGCAACAAGGACCTGCAGGAAGGTGGCACAGGCTACTCCAAGTTGTAGGGTCCTGGGAAGTGGTAATGTGCCTTAGGTAGATTTACAAGGTGCCCAGAGTATTTGGCATTGGTAATGGCAGGGTGTATGAGTTACTAGGGGAGCAAGAGCAACAACAGGTGGTGTTTGGTCAGAATGCCCTCATCTCTGGTGCCCTCTGAGGTAATTGGGGCTGCAAGTGGTGCCCATTCATGGGCCCCTAGTAGTGGCAGGCCATGCCCACCTTTGGAGTCTGAGATAACTTCAGAGGCTTGCCCAACCAACTGTAGACCAAACAAGAAGCACCCCATCCTGCTTAGTACACACAGGAGCTGCTGCACAGTCTGCTCCTAGTTGCAGGGTCCTGGGAACTGACACTGATCAATCATGTGTGGACGCTCCCCAGAGCATTTGTCAGTGGCAGCAGCAGGGTTGGTGTGTTCACAGGGGAGTGAGAGCAACAATGAGTGGTGCTCAGTTGCAGTGCCCTCTTTTTTCCTGACCTCTGAAGTGACTGGGGCACAGGTGGAACTTTTTCACAGACCCCTAGTTGTGGCATGCCAAGACTCCCTCTGGTTTCTGAGATGACTGCTATTGTTTGTCCTCACTGCCTGTAGATCATTCAAGAGACACCATGTAGTGCTTAGCCCCCTGCTGCCCTTAGGCCTCATAAGAGGTGCCTGGACACCTGTATCCCACACAAGAGGTGCCAGGTCTCCCATGGCCTGAGCAATTGGCCTCACACCACCCATAGCCTGCCCCAGAGTCATCCTGACTTCTAAGAGTCCTCGAGTACAGAAGAAGATTCCTATGGTGGTCCATCCCTCCTCATCTTACCCACCCCAACAATGGAGCCTTTCTTCTCTTGCAGGCCCAGGCCTCCTCCTGGGTTATCTCAGCTATGGCATTCTGCTCCCCAGACTGGGGCACCCCACTCCCTAGACCCTGAGGCTGTCTCCACATACCCAACCATAGTCCTCTCCCTGGAACCTGAGTCTCAGCTCCCAGCCCCCACCCAAGTGTCTCAGGCTGTGCTATTAGGAGCAGTGCTGCAGATGATCTGTGCAGCTCTCATTCTGCTTTGCCCTTCTCAGTCCTGCTATTTCACTTTTCTAGGCGACTTTGAGGTCCCTCCAATTTGGCTGATTTCCCTGTCAGTTAGGTTGATTCCCAGGGTGTGGGTTCTTTTTCTCTTTCACAGCTCTCTCACAGGAATCCTAGGCCCATCCTAATTCCCTTTCTCTTTTTTCTTTTGTTCTACCCAGTGATGTGGAGGACTTGTTGCCCTTTTTGGAGGTTTAAGTTCTGCCAGCATTCAGTAGATGTTCCATGTGAATCATTCAACATGTAGATGTGTTCTTTGTGTGTGTGTTTTTGGAAGAAGGTGAGTACATCTTACTCTTCTCCAGTCTTAATCCTTCCCCCCAGTTTATCCTCTTATTTCTGTTAGTAGTTGCCTTATGTATTGTGGTCCTCCTATATTGGCCGTGTGTGTGTGGTGTGTGTGTGTGTGTGTGTGTGTGTCTGTGTGTGTGTGTGTATGTATATGTGTGTGTATATATATATATATATATATATATATATTTGTTATTTCTTCTCCTTGAATTGATGCTTTAATTATGTAATGTCCTTCTTTATCCTTTTGACCTCCTTTATTTTAATTTTTTTATTTCCCCAATACATTTTTTTTCTACTCTACAGTATGGTAACCCAGTTACACATATATTTATACATTCTTTTTTTCTCACATTATTATGCTCCATCATAAGTGATGAGACATAGTTCTCAGTGCTACAAAGAAGGTTCTCATTGCTAATCCTTTCCAAAGGCAAGAGTCTGCATCTATTAACCCCAAGTTCCCAGTCCATCCCACTCCCTCCCCTTCACCCCTGGCAACCACAAGTCTATTCTCCAAGTCCATGATTTTCTTTTCTGTGGAAAGGTTCCTTTGTGCCATATATTAGATTCCAGATATAAGTGATATCATATGGTATTTGACTGACTTCACTCAGTATGAGAGTCTCTTGTTCCATCCATGTTGCTGCAAATGGCATCATCAAGAACAGTATGGAGGGACCTTAGAAGTCTATACATAGAACTACCCTATGACCCAGCAATGCCACTCTTGGGCATATATCCAGACAAAACTCTCCTTAAAAAAGATACATGCACCTGCATGTTCATTGCAGCACTATTCACAATAGCTGAGACATGGAAATAACCCAAATGTCCATAGACAGATGATTGGAGTAGGAAGATGTGGTGTGTGTATGTATATATATATATATATACATACACACACAATGGAATACTACTCAGCTATAAAAAAGAACAAACTAATGACCTCCTCCTTTATTTTATTTTATTTTATTTTATTTTTATTATTTTCCCACTGTATAGCAAGGGGGTCAGGTCATCCTTAGATGTATACATTGCAGTTACAGTTTTTTCCCCCACCCTTTCTTCTGTTGCGACATGAGTATCTAGACATAGTTCTCAATGCTATTTAGCAGGATCTCCTTATAAATCTATTCTAGGTTGTGTCTGATAAGCCCAAGCTCCCGATCCCTCCCACTCCCTCCCCCTCCCATCAGGCAACCACAAGTCTCTTCTCCAAGTCCATGATTTTCTATTCTGAGGAGATGTTCATTTGTGCTGGATATTACATTCCAGTTATAAGTGATATCATATGGTATTTGTCTTTGTCTTTCTGGCTCATTTCACTCAGGATGAGAGTCTCTAGTTCCATCCATGTTGCTGCAAATGGCATGATGTCATCCTTTTTTATGGCTGAGTAGTATTCCATTGTGTATATATACCACATCTTCCGAATCCAATCATCTGTCGATGGACATTTGGATTGTTTCCATGTCCTGGCTATTGTGAATAGTGCTGCAATGAACATGCGGGTGCATGTGTCTCTTTTAAGTAGAGCTTTGTCCAGATAGATGCCCAAGAGTGGGATTGCAGGGTCATATGGAAGTTCTATGTATAGATTTCTAAGGTATCTCCAAACTGTTCTCCATAGTGGCTGTACCAGTTTACATTCCCACCAGCAGTGCAGGAGGGTTCCCTTTTCTCCACAGCCCCTCCAGCACTTGTTATTTGTGGATTTATGAATGATGGCCATTCTGACTGGTGTGAGGTGGTATCTCATGGTAGTTTTGATTTGCATTTCTCTTATAATCAGCGATGTTGAGCATTTTTTCATGTGTTTGCTGGCCATCTGTATATCTTCTTTGGAGAAATGTCTATTCAGGTCTTTTGCCCATTTTTCCATTGATTGATTGGCTTTTTTGCTGTTGAGTTGTATAAGTTGCTTGTATATTCTAGAGGTTAAGCCCTTGTCAGTTGCATCATTTGAAACTATTTTCTCCCATTCTGTAAGTTGTCTTTTTGTTTTCTTTTTGGTTTCCTTTGCTGTGCAAAAGCTTTTCAGTTTGATGAGGTCCCATGGGTTTATTTTTGCTCTAATTTCTATTGCTTTGGGAGACTGACCTGAGAAAATATTCATGATGTTGATGTCAGAGAGTGTTTTGCCTATGTTTTCTTCTAGGAGTTTGATGGTGTCCTGTCGTATATTTAAGTCTTTCAGCCATTTGGAGTTTCTTTTTGTGCATGGTGTGAGGGTGTGTTCTAGTTTCATTGCTTTGCATACAGCTGTCCAGGTTTCCCAGCAATGCTTGCTGAATAGACTTTCCTTTTCCCATTTGATGTTCCTGCCTCCCTTGTCAAAGATTAATTGACCATAGGTGTCAGGGTTTATTTCCGGGTTCTTTCTTCTGTTCCATTGGTCTGTCTGTCTGTTTTGATACCAGTACCACACTGTTTTGATGACTGTGGCTTTGTAGTATTTCTTGAAGTCTGGGAGAGTGATGCCTCCTGCTTGGTTTTTGTTTCTCAGGATTGCTTTGGCGATTCTGGGTCTTTTGTGGTTCCATATAAATGTTTGGATTGTTGGTTCTAGTTCTGTGAACAATGTCATGGGTAATTTGATAGGGATTGCATTGAATCTGTAGATTGCTTTGGGTAGGATGGCCATTTTCACAATATTGATTTTTCCAATCCAGGAACATGGAATATCTTTCCATTTCTTTACATCTTCTTTGATTTCTTTGATTAAAGTTTTATAGTTCTCGGCATATAGGTCCTTTACCTCTTTGGTCAGGTGTATTCCGAGGTATTTGACTTTGTGAGGTACAACTTTAAAAGGTATCATTTTTTTGTATTCCTTTTCCAATGTTTCATTGCTGGTATACAGAAATGCAACTGACTTCTGAATGTTAATCTTATATCCTGCCACTTTGCTGAATTTATTAATCAGTTCAAGGAGTTTTGGGGTGGAGTCCTTAGGGTTTTCTAGGTATAGTATCATATCATCTGCATACAGTGACAGTTTGATCTCTTCTCTTCCTATATGGATGCCTTTTATTTCTTTTGTTTGTCTAATTGCTGTGGCTAAGACTTCCAAAACTATGTTCAAGAGCAGTGGTGAGAGTGGGCATCCCTGTCTTGTTCCAGATGTGAGTGAGAAAGCTTTCCGTTTTTCCCCATTGAGGATTATATTTGCTGTGGGTTTATCATAAATGGCTTTGATGATATTCAGGAATGTTCCCTCTATACCCACTTTGGCGAGGGTCTTGATCATGAATGGATGTTGAACTTTGTCAAATGCTTGTTCTGCGTCTATTGAGATGATCACATGATTTTTGACTTTTCTTTTGGTAATGTGATGTATGATGCTGATTGATTTGCGTATGTTGAACCATCCTTGTGAACCTGGGATGAACCCAACCTGGTCATGGTGTATAATTTTTTTGATATGTTGTTGGATTCGGTTGGCTAAGATTTTGTTGAGAATTTTTGCATCTATATTCATCAATGATATTGGGCGATAGTTTTCTTTTTTGGTGGTATCTCTGTCTGGTTTTGGAATGAGGGTGATGGTGGTCTCATAGAATGTCTTTGGGAGTATTCCTTCTTCTTCAACCTTTTGAAAGAGTTTAAGGAGGATGGGCACCAATTCCTCTTTATATGTTTGATAGAATTCACCTGTGAAGCCATCTGGTCCTGGACTTTTATTTGTAGGGAGTGATTTTATGACCTCTTCAATTTCATTTCTAGTGATCGGTCTGTTCAGTTGGTCTGTTTCTGCTTGATTCAGTTTTGGCAGGCTGTAAGATTCTAGAAAATTGTCCATTTCTTCCAGATTGTCAAACTTGTTGCCATACAGTTGTTCATAGTATTCTCTTATGGGTTTTTGTATTTCTGCTGTATCCGTTGTGATTTCTCCTTTTTCATTTCTAATTTTGGTGATTTGGGTTCTTTCTCTCCTCTTTTTAGTGAGTCTGGCCAGGGGTTTGTCAATTTTGTTCACCTTTTCAAAGAGCCAGCTCTTGGTTTTATTAATTTTCTCTATTGTTTTGTGAGTCTCTATTTTATTGATTTCTTCTTTGATCTTTATAATTTCCTTCCTTCTGCTGACTTTAGGACTTTTTTGTTCTTCTTTTTCTAATTCATTTAGGTGGAGGGTTAAGTTGTCCATTTGGGATCTTTCTTCTTTTTTGAGAAAGGCCTGGATTGCTATAAATTTCCCTCTGAGCACTGCTTTCGCAGCATCCCATAGATTTTGAGAGGTTGTGTCTTCATTATCATTTGTTTCAAGGTAGTTTTTAATTTCCTTCTTGATTTCCTCATTGGCCCATTGGTTTTTTAGTAGCATGTTGTTGAGTCTCCATGGAGTAGGTTTTTTCTCTTTGCTTTTCCCATGGTTGATTTCTAATTTCATGGCATTGTGGTCAGAGAAGATACTTGAGATAATTTCTATGCTCCTAAATTTATGGAGATTCGCTTTGTGTCCCAATATGTGGTCGATTCTTGAGAATGTTCCATGAGCATTTGAGAAGAATGTGTATTCTGCTTTTTTTGGATGTAGTGTCCTGAAGATATCAATTAAGTCTAACTTTTCTATTGTTTCCTTTAGGATCTCTGTTGCTTTATTGGTTTTCTGTCTAGAGGATCTGTCCATTGATGTGAGGGGGAGGTATTTAGGTCTCCTACTATGATTGTATTCTCATCAATATCTCCCTTTATGTCTGTTAATGTTTGTTGTGTGTATCTGGGTCCTCCTGTATTTGGGGCATATATGTTGACAATAGTAACATCCTCTCCTTGGATGGATCCCTTAATCATTAAATAGTGTCCTTCTTTGTCTTTCTTTATGCCTTTTGTTTTAAAGTCTATTTTGTCTGATATGAGCGTTGCGACTCCTGCTTTTCTGTCATGTCTATTGGCGTGAAACATTTTTCCCCACCCTTTCACTTTCAATCTATATGTATCTTTTGTCCTAAGGTGAGTTTCTTGTAGGCAGCATATTGAAGGTTTTTGCCTTTTTATCCACTCAGCCACTCTGTGTCATTTGATTGGGGCATTCAGTCCATTGACATTTAAGGTGATAATTGATAGATGATTATTTATTGCCATTTGAACCTCGTGTTCCAGTTGATTCTATGGTTCTCCATTTTTTTTTTTTTGGTTGGATGGTCTCCTGTTATTATCTGCTTGAGTGGTTTTTTTTTTTCATTTTTTGCAAATGCAATATTTGGTTTTGGCTTGTGATTGCCCTGTTTTTTAAGTATGCTAACCCCTTCCCATAATTGTGTGTTTTAGCCTGATGGTCCTGTAAGTTCAAACACTTCATTACTATATTAAAACTAAGAAGAGAGACATACATATAAACAAAATGGGTTATTTACCTCCTGACATCCCTTGCCCACATTTTATGGTTTTGATGACTCTTTTTTATTTTTTTCTTTTTAATTTTATTTTGTTTGAAGCATGTTCATGATTAAATCTGTATGCTGGCTTATTTGAGTGACTTCTCTCTGATTGCAGTTTCCTCAGTCCTAGTTCTTCCTCTTCTTCTTCTCTTTTTTTTTTTCTTTTCTTTTTTCTTCCCTTTGCTTCCTTTCTTTTTGGTTTAGAGAAGCTCTTTCAATATTTCCTTTAACCTGGCTTTTGTGTTGCTGTATTTTTTAAGTTTTTGTTTGTTGGGAAAAATTTTTATTTCCCCTTCTATTTTAAATGATATTCTTGCTGGATAGAGTATTCTAGGTTGCATATTTTTTCCTTTGAGCACTTTAAATATCTCTTGCCATTCCCTCCTGGCCTGTAGTGTTTCTGTAGAGAAATCAGCTGATATTCTTATGGGGGTTCCCTTGTAGGTAACATTCTGTTTTTCTCTTGCTGCCTTGAGGATCCTCTCTTTATCACTAACGTTTGCCATTTTTATTATGATGTGTCTTGGTGTGGGTCTGTTTGGGTTCAGTTTGTTTGGGGCCCTCTGTGCTTCTTGTATCTTGAATCCAGTATCCTTTAGATTTGGGAAGTTTCCAGCAATAATTTCTTCAAATATATTTTCCATCCCCTCATCTTTTTCTACTCCTTCTGGAATTCCTATTATGCGTAGATTGGCCTGTTTTATATTATCTCATAGGTCTCTTATATTGCTTTCCAGTTTTTTGATTCGGTTTTCTGTCTGTTGACCAGATTGAGTGATTTCCATTATTCTATCTTCCATATCACTGATTCGTTCTTCTGCATTATTCATTCTGGTTTTTACTGCCCCTAGTTCAGTTTGCATCTCTGCAAATGAATGTTCTAGTTTTTCTTGGCTCCTCCTTATATTTTCTAGCTCCTTTCTGAGGGTATCTGCATTACTGTTCATATCTTCTCTTAATTCCTTCAGTATTTTCACTATTTCTCTTTTGAACTCCAGGTCTGTCTGACTGCAGAGATCTGTTTCATTGTTGACTGTTTTAGGTGAGTTCTCCTGTTGGTTTGACTGGGAGTGGTTTCTCAGCTTCTTCATCTTGCTTGTTGTTTTCTTTCTCCTGAGGGAGTTGTACACTCCGTGATCGGGCAGTGTTTGCCTTGTCACTGCTGTGGAATATTTCCTGAGGGCTGGCGTTGTTGGTCAATCTTTTTTGAGGCAGTGTGGCTTTTCTGGAGTGTTGATGGGGCTAACAGTGTTTCTTTGAAGCAAAGGAGGACTTCCTGAGGGCAGACAGGACTGAGAGGTCCACACCGCGATGGTAGCAGATTTCACTTGGCCATGCAGAGCTTGCTCTGGTGTTTTTAGGCTGTGGGGTTCTTGCAGGGGGTTGGCGGTGTTGGGCAGCAGCTCTTCAGGAGTGCAGCACCCCCTGAGGGCTGTAGCAGCTATCTGGGGCACTGAGAACCTGAGAGGCTCTTCCCTAGGGCAGCCCAACTCAGAAGGACAGCCTGAGATTGTAGGCGGATCTTTTCACAGTCTGGCTGAGCTTGTTGCAGTTTTTCTGGGCTGCAGGGGGTCCTGCCTGGAGCTGGCAGTCCTATGCAGCTGGTCCACTAGAGCATCCCCTGGGGGCTTGGGCGGGTAGCAGGGCCGTTGGAAACCGAAGAGGCTCCTCCCCGGGGCAACCCGACTCAGAAAAACCGTCCGAGAATTAGGCCGATCTATTCACAGCCTGGCTAAGCTTGTTCTAGGTTTTCTAGGCTGCAGGCCTTTTCTAGGGGGCTGGTGCTGTTTGGTGGTGCTCTGCGGAAGTGTAGCCCCTCCAAAGGGCAAGCAGGCCTGTGCAGGGACAGCCCCTGCGGTGGTAGGCTTCAGGCAATTGTTGAGGCCAGCCCTCCTGGATGGCAGGCAGCCCCAGGTCCGTGAGAGCATAGGGCGTGGCGGGGGTGGGGGGAGGGGATGCACTGGGAAGCAGAGTTTTCAGCTAGCTAGCGGGCCTGTAAGCTTGCTGTGGCATGGGGGGTATTCTATGGGGACCCACCCCTTCTTCTCTCCCCTCCCCAGCACGGGCGCAGACCAGGCTCTTCTCCCAGGTTCCCTCTGATGTGGCTTTCCCCTTCCCCACTCCTGGAGTATTGCTCCCTTCCTCTGCGACAGCTTTGTTTTCCATTCTCCCAGGCAGTCTCTGCCCTGTCAACTGGTTTCTAGACCTCCCAAGCAGTTTCCGCTCTGCCCCGCCCCCCTAGCCCAGGGACTAATCTCTGGAGCCGAGGTCTCGGTGCCCAAACCCCACCCAGGCGGCGCCCCCTGGCCCTTTCTCGGGGACTAACCTTCTGCTGCGAGGTCTCGGTGCCCAGCCCCCCTCCCAGGCGTCCCCCGGCCCTTTCTCAGGAATTAACCTTCGGAGGCGAGGTCTCGATGTTCAGCCCCCACCCAGGCATCCCCCAGCTCCCTCTCGGGGACTAACCTTCAGCGGCGAGGTCTCGGTGCCCAGCCCCCACCCAGGCGTCCCCCAGCCCCCTCTCGGGGAGTAACCTTCAGAGGCGAGGTCTCGGTGCCCAGCCCCCACCCAGGCGTCTCTATTTTTGGTGACTCTGCCCGTAGTTCAGATGGTCCATTGGGTTCTTGATCGGTTTTTCCCTACTCCGACTTACTGCTACACTCTTCTCTGAATCTGGAGATTCGGTTTGTTTGATCTTTCGCCCGGTAGGTGACTTTCCAGGGTGCGGGATCCCTTTCTCCTCTGCAGTTCCCTTTCGGGAGCCCCCGTCTCGCTCGGATTCGCCTTCTCTCACTCTCCTCTTTTCTCCTGTTCTGCCCAATAATGTCACGAATTTCTTGCCGTTATTGGAGTTTAGGTTCCTCTGCCAGCGATTGGTTGCTGTTCTGTGTGAGTCATTTATTCTGTAGATGTGCTTTTTTTGTTGTGTTTGTGGGAGAGGGCGAGCGTGTCTTCCTACTCCTCCGCCATCTTGTCCTCTCCTCCTTTATTTTAAAATCTATTTTGTCATATGAATATTGCTACTCCTGCTTTTCTATAATTTCCATTTGTATGTAATATGTTTTTTTTTCCATTCCCTCACTTTAAGTCTGTATATGTCCTTAGATCTGAAGTGGATTTCTTGTAGACATCATATTTATGGGTCCTGTTTTTGAATCCATTCAGCCAGTCTGTATCTTTTACTTGGAGCATTTAATCCATTTATAGTCAATGTTATTATGGATAAATACATACTTATTGCTATTTACTTAATATTTTTTATTGCTATTTTGCATCTTTTTTTTCTTCCCTTTCCCTTTTTGTTGTCTTCTCTTGTGATTTGATGACCATCTTTGTTTAGTTTTATATTTGGCTTGGTTTTTCTTTTTTATGTGTGTGACCACTATAGTTATTTGATTAGTGGTTCACATTATATTTTGGTGTATTCATCTATATGTGTGCAGAATTTTTTCTGTTTTCTTGTCTCTTAATTTCATGTTTTTCAATGTTCTGCATTTGTCCTCTCCTCTTCTTATACTTGCTCATTTTGAATCATATTTGTCAATGGGTGATTTCCTACTTTTATATTATCTTTGTGTTTACCAGTGAGTTTTTTTCATTTGTAATATTTTTGTTCATAATTGTGACTTTTCATTTTCTGCTTAGCGAATTTCCTTTAGTAGTGGATGTAAAACTGTTTTGGATGTGCTGAATTTTCTTAGCTTTTGCTTATCTGTAAAGCTTTTTATCTCTCCATCAAATCCGAATGACAGCTTTTCTGGGTAGAATATTCTTGGTTCTGTGTTCCTTCACTCTGTCACCTCAAATATATCTTGCCACTCCCTTCTAGCTTTTAGAGTTTCTGTTGAAATATCAGTTGTTATCCTTTTTTTTTTTGTCTTTTTGCTATTTCTTTGGGCCACTCCCATGGCATATGGAGGTTCCCAGGCTAGGGGTCGAATCGGAGCTGTAGCCTACGCCAGAGCCACAGCAATGCAGGATCCGAGCCACGTCTGCAACCTACACCACAGCTCACGGCAACGCCGGATCGTTAACCCACTGAGCAAGGGCAGGGACCGAACCCGCAACCTCATGGTTCCTAGTCGGATTCGTTAACCACTGCGCCACGACGGGAACTCCTCAGTTGTTATCCTTATGGGGATTCCATTATATGTGATTTGTTTCTTTTCCCTTGGTTCTTTTAAAAATTTTATTTGATCTTAATTTTGTCAGTTTGAGTAGTATGTGTCCTGCTGTGTTTCCTCATGGGTTTATTTTGTCTGGAGTTCCCTGTGCTTCCTCCACTTGAGTGAGTGTTTCCCATATTTAGGAAATTTCAAGATATAACCTTTTCAAATATTTTCTCTGGCTCTCTCTCGCTCTCTTCTCCTCCTGGAACCCATATTTTGTGACTATTAGTACATTTAATGTTGTCCCAGAGGTCTCAGACTCTCCTCAGTTTTATTCACTCTTTTTTCTTTATTCTTTTCTGTAGCAGTGATTCCCACCACTCTGTCTTCCACCTCACTTTTTCATACTTCTGCCTCCTTTAACCTGTTATTTGTTCCTGCTAGATTATTTTTCATTTCAGCTATTGTTCTATTCATCTTGCTCTTCAAATTCTCTAGCACTTTGTTAAAATTTTCTTTTAAGTTCTCGATCAGTGTCTCCATTCTTTTTCCAAGATCTTGGATTGTCTTTACTATCATCACTCTGAGATCTTTTTCAGCTAGATTTCCTATCTCCTCATAATTTAGCCGTTTTTGTCTCATTCCTTTTTATGAAAACTGCTCCTTTGTCATCTCATAGTGTTTACTTTTGTGTTTATCTTCCCCTTGACAGTTGGTATGCAGATGCTGAGGCATGTGCCCAGTCCCAGAGTTCTCAGGGTTTGTAGCCATTCATGTTTACTCAGAGCACATATGGGGAGCAGCAGTATCACACTTCTTCTTGAGCTAGGTGGCTGCTAGTGATGGGTTCTATGAGGCAGGTGGCAGTGATTCACTGTTCACAGGATTGCTCTTCTAGAATGTGGGGGTAACAACATCTCTTGCAATCCCTCCTTCTACCAGTAGTTTCATGGCTACTTTCTATCACTTGCAATGTCAGAAGTTTCTCCTGCCTCCTCTACTTTTGCTGGGAAGGCTCTAGGGACTGTTCTCTGTAGCTTTAGGGGCTGTTGTCACCATTCTGTCAGCACTCCCGTTGCTTGGCCACTCTAGGAATCTCTCTCTAAAGCCCTAGGGGCAGGGGGTTTCTCCCTAACTGTTGCTAAAAGGCTTTCTCTGTAGCCACAGGATGTGTGCTTCTTTCTGTCCCTTCCCCAGCCTGGCTGCTTGTAGGAGTGCTCTCTTTAGCCCCTGCAGATCAGGATGTGGGTTAATGGGCCTCCCGGAGCTCCCTTGGTGTGGAATGAGTGCCCCTGACATAGGCCTTCACAGGGCCACTGGCAGGGTCCCTGTATCTTGTGCTTTTCTCCAGTTGGGCAGATCACAGCTCTTTTAGGGAACTGGCACTGGCAGCCTTCTCTTGGCTCTTAGGCGCAGATTTGGTGCTGCTAGTATGACCCCTTAAAGATCCTCTGGGCAGAGCCATGGCACCTCTGTTTTCCCAGGTAGAAGATAATAATGCTCTCATGGGCAATGGGTGCTGCTGCTGGCAGTTCTTCTGGTACTGTAGAACAAGCCCCTGCAGAGACTCTTGGAGGAGCTGCAGCACCAGTGTTTTCCCTGGTCAAGCAGATTACTGCTCTCATGGAGAATGGGAACAACCATCAGCAGCTCTTCTGGCACAGGTTGGGCACCACTAGCAGAGGGTCCACTGGCAGGAACCAGGAACTTGTGTTATTCCCCCAGATGGTTACTCCACCTGTTCCAAGAAGTCTGTAGCTCTATGGGTGGTGCTGCTTCACAGCTGTTTCTAGTCTGCCACTGCTGCCAAGTTATTTTCAGAGCTGAAGCAGCCAGTGTTATGCAGTTTGAGGCACTGCATGAAGCGAACAAGACTGGATCCTGCCCTTTCTTCCAGCACTACCAAACCATGGATTCTAGTCTTTAAGCCCAACTGAGTTGCCTCTACTTAGATGCCCCCCATTGTGGTTGCCCTATACTCCTGTCCATCCAAGGCTGTTTCCATACAGCCAACCCTGGTTTGTTCATATATAGCCAGCCCTAGCTACCTTCTTGGGTCCGACCTCTAAGGCCAGAGTTTTGTTCCCAACACCTCCTGGCACCCACCAATGGTTTGCCTGTTGCCTGTAGCACTGACCATTTGTGGAAGATTTTTTTCCATTTTAACTGCGTCACAGTGTTTATCCAGAGTTCCTCCTCTGGTTTTGGCTGAACTCATCACTGGTGAGTTCAATTGTCACCATTCTGTCAGCACTCACCTTTCTTGGGGAACTTCCCAATGTGCAGGTGCTATTCATATTTCCAGTTCCTTCCTGGGAAAGCATGCCCCATATTCCTTCCTTTCACTTCTTTTTCTCTTATTCTTCTTTCTTTTGTCCTATCTGCTTTTATGAAATTTTTCTTGTTCTGTCATAATCCTGATATCTTTTGCCAGTTTTTCTCAAGTTTTCTGTGTGAATAATTCCACATGTAGGTGTATATTCAATGTCTTTGTGTGAGTAAGTGAGCCTCTGATTCTGCTATTCTGCCATCTCAGACCTTCCTCTGTACCAAATCTTTATCCATTCCTCTGTTTATGGACATTTAGGTTGCTTCCACGTCTTGGCTATTGTAAATAGTACTGCAGTGAACTTTCCTATGCATGTATCTTTTCAAATTATGGTTTTTTTCTGGGTAGATGCCAAGCAGTGGGATTGCTGGATCATATGATAGTTATATTTTTAGTTTTTTGAGGAATATCCATACTGTTTTCCGGAGTGGTTGCACCAATGTACATTCCCAGCAACACTGTCAAAGACATCTCTTTTCTCAATAAGTTCCCTCTCCAACACTTATTGTTTGTAGACTTTTTGATGATGGCCATTCTGGCTGATGCAAGGTGGTACCTCATAATGTGTTGATTTGCATTTCTGTAATAAATAGCGATGTTGAGCATCTTGCCGCATAATTTTTTGCCACCTATATGTCTTCTTTGTCAAAATGTCTATTTAGGTCTTCTGCCCATTTTTTATTGGGTTGTTTGCTTTTTTAATATTGAGCTGAGGAAGTGTTTATATATTTTGGAGATTAATCCCTTATCAGGTGCCTCACTTACAAATATTTTCACCAATCTGTGTGTTGTCTTTACTATTATTATTATTATTATTATTAGTCTTTCTGGGCTTCACCCACAGCCTATGGAAGTACATAGGCTATGGGTCGAATTGGAGCTACAGCTTCCAGCCTATACCACAGCCACAGCAATACAGGATCTGAGTCATGTCTGTGGCCTACACCACAGCTCATGGCAATGCTGGATCCTTAACCCACTGAGTGAGGCCAGGGATCAAACCCATATCCTCATGGATACTAGTCGGGTTTGTTAACTGATGAACCACAGTGAGATCTCCCTGTATGTTGCCTTTTTTTGTTGTTGTTTTTTATGATTTCCTTTTCTGTGCAAAAACTTTTAAGTGTATTTAGGTCCAACTTGTTTATTTTTGTGTTCATTGTCATTACTGTAGAAGGTGTATCTGAGAAGATATTGCTGTGGTTTATATCAGAGTGTGTTTGGCCTAGGTTTTCCTCTATTAGTTTTTCATGTTGTCCAGTCGTACATTTAGGTCTTTGATTCATTTTGAGTTTATGAGTTTGTACATGGTTTTAGAGAATGTTCTAATTTCACTCTTTTGCATTTGGCTGTCCAGTTTTCCCAGCATCATGTATTGAAGAGATTGTCTTTTCTCTATTGTATATTCTTGCCTCCTTTGTCATAGATTAACTGACCATATTGGCTTGGGTTTATAGCTGTGATTTCTATCCTGTTCCATTGATCTATATTTCTGTTTTTGTGCCAATACCATACAGTTTTGATAATTGTAGCTTTGTAGTATAGTATCTAAGTCAGGAAGCCTGATTCCTCCAAATCAACTTTTCTTTCTCAGGATTGATTTGGCTATTTGAGGTCTTTTGTTTTTTCATACAAATTTAAAAAGTTTTTGATCTAATTCTCTGAAGAATGACATTGGTAATTTGACATGGACTGCATTGAATCTATAGATTGCCTTGAGTAGTATACTCATTTTGATAATGCTGATTCTTTCTGCCCAAAAGCATGGTATATCTTTTCATGTCTTTTTATCATCTTTAAATTCTTTCATCCTTGTCTTATAGTTTTCAGAGTATAGGTCTTCTGTCTCTTTAGGGAGGTTTATTCCTAGGTATTTTATTCATTTTGGTGCAATGGTAAATGGTATTGTTTCCTTAATTTCTTTTTCTGATATTTTATTGTTAGAATATAGAAATGCAGTCAATTTTTGTGTATTGATTTTGTATCATGCAGTTTTACCAAATTTATTGATAAGCTCTAAAAGTTTTCTGGCAACATCTTTAGGATTTTCTAGGTACAGTATCATGTTCTCTAAAAACAGTGATGGTTTCAATTCTTTCATTCCACTTTGGATTCTGTTTATTTCTTACCCTTCTCTGATTGCTCTGGGTAGGACTTCTAAAACTGTGTTGACTAGAAGTGGCAGGAGTGGCCTTCTTTGTGTTCCTGATCTTAGCAGGAATTTTTTCAGCTTTTCACCATTGAGAATGATGTTAGCTGTGGATTTATCATATATGGCCTAATTATGTTGAGGTAGGTTTCCTCTATGGCCACATTCTGAAGGGTTTTTATCAGAAATGGGTGCTGGATTTTGTCAAAAGCTTTTTCTGCATCTATTGACAAGATCATGTGGTTTTTATTCTTCAGTTTTTCAATGTCATGTACCATACTGATTGATTTGTGGATATTGAAAAATCCTTGCAGCCCTGGGATCAATCCCATTTATCATGGTTTATGATCCTTTTAATGTATTGCTGGATTCATTTTGCTAGTGTTTTGTTGAAGATATTTGAGTCTATATTCTTCTGTAATATTGGCCTCTAATTTTCTTTTTTGCATATGGTATCTTTGTCTGGTTTTGGTGTCAGGGTGAGGGTGGCCTAATATAATGAGTTTAGAAGTGTTCTTCCTCTGCACACTTTGGAATAGTTACAGGTATTAACTATTCTCTCAATTTTTGATAGAATTTGCCTGTTAAGCCATCTAGTCCTAGAGGGTTTTTTTGTTGTTGTTGAAAGTTTTTAAATCACAGTTTCAATTTTAGTACTTACGATTGTTCCATTTATCTTTTCTTATTTCTTCCTGGTTTAGTCTTGTAAGATTGTACCATTCTTAGAATTTGTCCATTTTTTGAAGCTGTCCATTTTATTAGCATGTGGTTGCTTGTAGTAGTCTCTTATGAACCTTTGTATTTCTGTGATATCCATATAAATTCTCCCTTTCTGTTTCTAATTTGATTTACTTGAGTCCTCTCTTTTATTTTTGGTGAGTCTGGCTAAGGGTTTATCAATTTTGTTGATGTTTCCAAAGAATCTCCTTTTAGTTTTATTGATCCTTTCTATTCTTAATTTCTATTTCATTTATTTTGGATCTTATCTTTATGATTTATTTCCTTCTCCTATCTTTGGATTTTACTTTTTTTTTCTTATTTCACTAGTTGCTTTAGGTTTAAAGTTAGATTGTTCATTTGAGACTTTTCATGTTTCCTCAGTAGGCTTGTATTGCTATGATCTTCCTTCTTAGAACCACTTTTGCTTCATCTCATAGGTTTTGGATTGTTGACATAAACTCAAAGAAGGAACCATAGGCCCTAAATGATGTATTAAATCAGATGGACTTAATAGGTATTTATAGAATATTCCATACAAAATGAGCAGAATACACATTCTTCTCAATCATACGCAGAACATTCTCTAGGATAGATCATATTCTGGGCCACAAATCAAGTGTCAGTAAATTTTTTAAAAAATGAAATCATATCAAGAATATTTTCTGGGAGTTCCTGTCTTGGCACAGTGGTTAATGAATCCGACTAGGAACCATGAGGTTGCAGGTTCGATCCCTGCCTTGCTCAGTGGGTTAACGGTCCAGTGTTGCTGTGAGCTGTGGTGTAGGTTGCAGACTCGGCTCGGATCCCGCATTGCTGTGGCTCTGGTATAGGCTGGCGGCTACAGCTGATTTGACCCCTAGCCTGGGAACCTCCATATGCCATGGGAGTGGCCCAAGAAAAAGCAAAAAGACAAAAAAAAAAAAGAATATCGTCTGAACATGTTGCTCTAAGACTAGAAGTCAATAACAAGAAAAAAAAACTGTGAAACACTAACACATAGAGACTAAATCACATGCTACTAAACAATGGATAACTGAAGAAATCAAAGAGGAAATTAAAAAAAATTGCCCAGTTAAACTTTTGAAGACTGAAGAGAAAGAAAATTTCATGAAAGCAGCAAAATAAGCATGGCACCTCATCTATAAGGGAGAAACAATGCAAACGACAGTATATTTCTTATTAAAAACCATGGAGGCCAAGTGGAAGTGGCTCAGTATTTTTCATATGCTGAAGGAAAAGAACTGGCAACCCAGAATTTTATATCCAGCAAATTTATTCTTCAGAAAATTATGATTTTTAGAACTACCCCCAAATAAATATCCAGGCCCAAATGGATTCACTGAAGAGTTTTATAAAATGTTTAATAATTAGCCCTAATTCTATAAAATCTTTTTTCAAACATAAGAGGAGGGGAGATTGCCAACTAATTTTGGGAGGTCAGTGTTATGCTGAGTCTCAAATCAGAGAGAGTAGATAAAAAGAACTATAGACTAAGATCAGTTATGAATGTAGAAAGAAAAATCCTTACTAAAATATAAGCAGTAGAATTTATCAATAAATGAAAGTAATTATTCCCCATGACCAGGTGGAGTATATTCCATGAATATGAGTGGATAAGTATGTATGAATGGATCATTGCTCTCAACCATATTAACAGGCTAAAGTAGAAAAATCACATGATCCTATTTGTTGAAACAGAAGAATCATGTCTCACAATTCAGCATTGATTTATGACTTTCAGAAATTTAGGAACAGAGGGGAAATTCCTCAACTCACATCAATTCCTCAATTCCATTAATTCTTCAGATGACAATGATCAACTACAAAATACCTAAAGCTATCATCATACTTAATGAAAGAATGAATTATTTACCCCTTGGGAATAAGACAAGGATGTCCATTCTCAATACTATTATTCAACACAGTACTGAAAGTTCTAGGCTGTTTAGCGAATCAAGGAAAGGAAATTAAAATGAGTACAGATCTCTAATGAAGATGTAAAACTTTCCCTATGCCTATGTAAACATAATGGAAAACATGGAAAATTCCTAAAAATCTACACAAAAATCTTAGATAAGTGTGCTTAGAAGAGTCACAGCATACAAGGTCAATATAATAGCAAAATCAATTGTTTTGTATGTACTAGCAATGAATATGTGGAAATAATTTTCAATGCAATAACCCTTATAGTTGATAAAAAGTAGTAGTTTTAAATCTCAGAAATGTGTAGAAGACATATGCTGAGAAATAGAAATTGCAGGTGAAAATATCTAAGATCTAATCAATGGAATGCAAAACTGTGTACATTCGTTTGATGACTCAACCATGTAAAGACATTACTAGTCTTCTCTTACATTGATATAAAAGATAATGCAATTTAGATTAAAACTTCAGAAAGCTTTTTTGTAGATATGGGACAAAAATGTACTAAAATTTATTTGGGAATCCAATGGAACCAGGAAGAGTAGAACAATTATTAATTAACAATAAAGTGGGGGAAATCACTCTACTGAATCTGTAAACTTACTATACAGCTACATTATTTAAGATGGTAGTATTGATAGAGAAATAGAGAAATAGTTCAGTGCAACAAAGAACCAAGAAGTAGACGTGCACAATATGCCCCAAATTTTTTGACAGAAATTTTAAACACGATTTAATTGAGATCAGATAGTGTATTAGTCACATTTCTCCAGAGAAGCAATATCAGTACATATATCTGAAGGATTTAATTCACATGATTATGGAAGCTCAGAAGTTGTAGCATAGGCCAGCAGCTGCAGCTCCAATTTGACGCCTAGCCTGGGAACATTCTTATTTCATGGCCCTAAAAAGACAAAAAAAAAAAAAAAAGAAATACAAAGTAACAAGAAGGCATTAAATAGGATGGCTTTAGTAAGTTCTTACATATCAGTACATTTTTTTTTTTTAATTTTTAGGGATACACCTGCAGCATGTGGAAGTTCCCAGGCTAAGGGTTGAATCGGAGCTGCAGCAGCCAGCCTATACCATAGCCACAGCAGTGCTAGATCTAAGCCATGTTTGTGACCTACACCACAGCTTATAGCAATGCCAGGTCCTTAACCCACTGAACAAGGCCAGGGATTGAACCAATGTCCTCATGGATACTAGTCAGTTTTGTTACCGCTGAGCTACAATGGTAACTCTTAGTAATTAATTTAAATGCAAATGGATTGAAATCATAAGTTAATTGGCACATTGTGGCTAAATGGATTAAAATACTGTGACCCAAATATATGCTGCCAACAGACTCCTTTCAGCTGTATGGACATTCATAGGCTCAAAATGAAGGGATAGGAGAAGATATTCCTTGCAGGTGGAAAACACATGAAAACAAAGTTTGTCAAATATAAAGCTTAAGTCCAAAGTGGCAACATGATAAAAAGAATATCATTATATAATGATAAAGTGGTCAATAAATATGTATGCATCCAATAGTGAAGAAACAAAGTATATAAAGCAAATACTAACAAGGCTGAAGGAAAAAATAGAAAACAATAATAGGAAAGAACATCAGTACTTCACCTTCAAAAATAGATCATCCAGACAGAAAATCAATAAGAAAATGTTATGTTTGAATCAAACATTAGACAAAATGTTTCTATCAGACACATATATGTCATTCCACATAAGAGCAGCAGAATGGACATTCTTATCAAGCACACATGGAACATTCTATGGAATGGATCATATAATGAGATGCAAAACAAGTCTTAGCAAACTTAAGAAGACTGACATCATACCAACTCCAAACACAATGGTATGAAATTAGAAATCAACAACAAAAGCAAAGCTGAAAAAGCTACTAATATAGAAACTAAACAACTCGTATCTGAACAACCAATAAATCATATAGGTACTTAAATGAAAAATAAAACAAATGAAATTTGAAATTCAAAAACAACATAGCCAATTCTGTGGGATGCTAAAAAAGCAGTCCTGAGAGGAAAATTTATACTGATTCATGTACATATTAAGTATGTAGAAAGACAAACAATTTAATATTAAACTCCAAGGAAATAAAAGAAAATAAAGTTCAAAGTTAGCAGTGGAAGGAAATTATAAAGATCAGAATGGAAACAAATTGAGAGGTCAGAAAAAAGAGAAATGATGGAAAAAACTTAGAATTTTTAAAAAATAAACAAAATTGACAAATATTTGGCTAGAATACCAAGAGAAAGAGAGAAGTCTCAAATAAAACCTGAATTGAAAGATTCATTAAAAGTGATACTGCAGTGATTCATTAAAAGTCAGAGACTACTGTGAAAAATTATATGTCAAAAATTAGTAACCTAGAAGAAATGGATAGATATATTCCTGGAAACACACAACCTACAAAGACTGAATCAAGAAGAAAAAGAAAAGCAAAAAAAAAAAAAAAAAAAAGATAGTAAAGGTATGGAATTTGTAGTCAAAAATCTCCACACAGATAACTCAAAGAAAACACAGCTTTACTGGTGAATTCAACCAAACACATAAAGAAGAACTGATGCCAATCTTTTTATAAATCTCATCCCAAAATAAAAATAGGAGGGAACATATGCAAGCCAATTATTTGAGGCCAGCATTTCTCTTATACAAAAGCTAGATATGAACATTGTAGGAAAAAAAAAACTGTGGACCAATATAACTGATGAGCATAGATGATATAGATGCAATAATTCTCAACAAAATATTAGCAAAGTGAATTCAAAAGCATTTCAAAGGTCCACTGATACCCCCTTCAGTGTATGCAGGCCAGAAGTGTGTGGCATGATATACTTAATGTGATGAAAGGAAAAAATTCTCCAAGCAAGATTACTCTACCCAGCAAGGTCTAATTCATATTTGAAAGAGAAATTGAAAGCTTTACAGACAAGGAAAAGCTAAGAGAATTCAGCACCACTAAACTAGCTTTACAACAAATACTAAAAGAACTTCTCTAGGTGGAAAGTAAAAGGCCACGACTAGAAACAAAACTATTGCAATTGACAAGGCTCAGAGTAAAGGCATACATACATTAAAGGTAGGAAATCATCCACATGGAAATATGCTACCAAATTCAGAAATCGTGAGAAGAGGAGGGTGCAAATGAAGGACACTGGAGATGCAGTTGCAGTTAAGAGACAAACAACTTAAAACAAATTTACATATATATATGGACTCTTATATCAAAACATCAGTGTAACCACAAACCAAATATCTACAATAGATACCCACACAAATAAGAAAAAAGCAAATCAAATAAAATGCCGAATATACTCATCAAACCCCAAGAGAAGGGAAGAAAAAAGACCAACAACAAAAAATTCAAAACAGTTAATAAAATGGCAATGATAATATACATATCAATAATTACATTAACTTTAAATGGGCTAAATGTGCCAACAAAAAGATAGACTTGCTGAATGGATACAAAAAAAAAATGACCCATATATATGCTGTCTTCAAGAGATCCACTTCAGTTCTAGGGTGGCATACAAATTGAAAGTGAGAGAATGGAAGAAAATATTCCATGCAAATGGGAATCAAAAGAAAGCTGGAGTAGCAATACTAATATCAGACAAAATAGACCTTAAAATAAAGAATATTATAAGAGACAAAGAATGACTTACATAATGATCAAAGGGTCAATCCAAGGAGATATAACAATTGAAAATATATCTGCACCCAACATAGGATCGTCTCAATAAATAAGGCAACTAACAACCTTAAAAGGAAAAATTGACAATAACAGAATAATAGCAGGGAACTTTTTAATACCCCACGTACAGCAATGGACAGATTATCCAGACAGAAAATCAACAAGGAAACACAGGCCCTAAATGATTCATTAGACCAGATGGACTTAATGGATATTTATGGAACATTCCATCTGAAAGCAGAAGAATATGCATTCTTCTCAAGTGCACACAGAACATTCTCTAGGATGGATCACCTCAATAAATAAAGCCACAAATAAAGCCTCAATAACATTAAGAAAATTGCAATTATATTGAGAATCTTTTCCGAACAAAATGCTATACAACTGGAAATCAACAAGAAAAAAAGGAAAAAAAAAGACATGTGGAGACTAAACAACATGCTACTAAACAACCAATGGATCTCTGAAGGAATCAAAGAGGGAATTAAACAATACCTAGGAGCGAATGACAATAAAACACACCAATCTGAAACCTATAGGATGCAGCAAAACAGTTCTAATAGGGAAGATTACAGCAATACATCCCAACTCAGGAAACAAGAAAAAGCTCAAATAAACAACCTAACCTTACACCTAAAGCAAGTAGAGAGAGGAGAACAGAAAAGACCCAAAGTCAGGAGAAGGAAAGAAAACATAAAGATCAGAGCAGAAATAAATGAAATAAAATGAAGAAAAAACCCACAAAACATAGAAAAGATTAATGATTGTCTGTTCTAGTTCTGTGAAAAATGTCATGGATAATTTGATAGGGATCACATTGAATCAGTAGATAGGGAGTGTTCTAACTTCATTCTTTTCCATGTGGCTGTCAACTTTTCCCAGCACCACTTATTGAAGAAGCTGTCCTTTCTCCATTGTATATTCTTGCCTCCTTTGTCATAGATTAGTTGACTGTAGGTGCTTGGCTTCAATTCTTGGCTTTCTATCCTGTTCCCTGATCTATATGTCTGTCTTTGTGCCAGTACCATATGGTTTGATGACTCTTGCATTGTAGTATAGTCTGAAGTCCAGGAGCCTGATTCCTCCAGCTCCATTTTTTCTTTTTCAGGATGTCTGTGGCTATTCCGGGTCTTTTGTGCTTCCAAACAAACTTGAAACTATTTTGTTCGAGTTCTGTGAAAAATGTCCTTGGTAATTTGATAGGGATTGTATTGATTGTACTGTAGACTGCCTTGAGTAGTATTTGATAATATTGATTCTTCCAATCCAAGAGCATGGTATATCTTTCCATCTATTTGTGTCCTCTTTGATTTCTTTCATCAGTGTCTTACAGTTTTCAGAGTACAGGTCTTTTGTCTCTTTAGGTGGGTTTACTCCTAGGTATTTTATTCTTTTGGATGCGATTGTAAATGAGATTGCTTCCCTAATTTCTCTTGCTGATTTTTCATTGTTAGTATATAGAAGTGCCATCCATTTCTGTGTATTACTTTTGCATCCTGAGACATTGCCAAAGTCATTGATGAGCTCTAACAGTTTTCTGATAGAGTCTTTAGGATTTTCTAGGTATAGGATCATGTCATCTGCAAACAGTGATAGTTTTACTTCTTCCTTTCCAATTTGGATTCCATTTATTTCCTATACTTCTCTGATTGCTGTGGCTAGGACTTCCAAAACGATGTTGAATAGTAGTGGCGAGAGCAGACATACTTGTCTTGTACCTGATCTCAGCAGGAATTCTTTCAGCTTTTCACAATTGAGAATGATGTTAGCTGTGGGTTTGTCATATATGGCCTTTATTATGTTGAGGTAGGTTCCCTCTATGCCCACTTTCTGAAGGGTTTTTATCAGAAATGGGTGTTGGATTTTGTCAAAGCATTTTTCTGCATGTATTGAGAGGTTTTATTCTTCAGTTTGTTAATGTGGTGTATCACACTGATTTATTTGGGGATACTGAAGAACCCTTGCATTCCTGGGATAAATCCCACTTGATCCTGATGTACAATCCTTTTCATGTATTTTTGGATTCGATTTGCTAGTATTTTGTTGAGGATTTTTGCATCGATGTTCATCAGTGAAATTGGCCTGTAGTGGTTTTTTTTTTTTTTTTTTGTATCTTTGAATTTGGTATGAGGGTGATGGTGGCCTCATAGAATGAGTTTGGGAGTATCCCTTCCTCTGCATTTTTTTGGAATAGTTTCAGAAGGATAGATGTTAGCTCTCCTCTAAATGTTTTATGGAATTCACCTGTGAAGCCATCTGGTCCTGGACTTTTGTCTGTTGGAAGTTTTTTAATCACAGTTTCAATTTCAGTTCTTGTGATTGGTCCATTCATCTTTTCTATTTCATCTTGGTTTAGACTTGGAAGATTGTACTTTTCTAAGAATTTTTCCATTTCTCCTGGGTTTTCCGTTTTATTGGCATATAATTGCATATAGTAGTCTCTTATGATCCTTTGTATTTCTGTTATTTCTCCTTCTTCATTTATAATTTTATTTATTTGAGTCCTCTCTCTTTTTTTCTTGATGAGTCTGGCTAAGGGTTTACCAATTTTGTTGATCTTTTCAAAAAACCTGCTTTTCATTTCATTGATTTTTTTCTATTGTTTTCTTTGTTTAATTTCTGCTTTGATCTTTATGATTTCCTTCCTTCTACTAACTTTAGGTCTTCTCTGTACTTCTCTCTTGAGCTGCTTTAGATGTAAAGTTAGCTTGTTTATTTGAGCCTTTCCTTGTTTCCTGAGGTAGGCTTGTATTGCTATAAACTTTCCTCTTGGCATGGCTTTTGCTGCATCCCTTAGGTTTTGGAGTGTCGTACCTTTGTTGTCATTTCCTTCTAGGTATTTTTTCAATTTCCTCTTTGATTTCCTCAGTGATCCCTTGGTTGTTTAGTAGCATGTTGTTTAGTCTCCATGTGTTTGTGTTTTTTGTAGTTTTTCTTTCTTGTTGTTGATTTCCAGTCATATAGCATTGTGGTTGGAAAAGATGACTGGTATGATTTCAATTTTCTTAAAGTTACTGAGGTTTGATTTGTAGTCCAGGGTGTGATTAATCTTAGAGAATGTTCCATGTGCACTTGAGAAGAATGTGTATTCTGTTGCTTTTGGATGGAATGTCCCTTAAATATATATTAAGTCCATCTGGTCTAATGCTTCATTCAGGGCCTGTGTTTCCTTATTGATTTTCTGTCCATTGCTGTAAGTGGAGTGTTAAAATCCCCGACTATGATTGTGTTATTTTTGATATGTCCTTTTAAGGTTGTTACCAGTTAATTGTATATTGTGGTGAACCTATGTTGGGTGCATAGATGGTTAAAATTGTTATATCTTCTTCTTGGATTGATCCTTTGATGATTATGTAGTGACCTTCTTTGTCCCTTAAAATAGTCTTCATGTTAAAGTCTATTTTCTCTGATATGAGTATTGCTACTCCAGCTTTCTTTTGATTCCCGTTTGCATGGAATACTTTCTTTCATCCTCGCACTTTCAATTTGTATGTGTCCCTAGAAGTGAAATGGGTCTCTTGAAGACAGCATCTACATGGGTCTTATTTTTGTATCCCTTCAGCCAGTCTATGTCTTTTGGTTGGGACGTTTAGTCCATTAACAATTAAGGTAATTACTGATATGTATGTTCTTATTGCCATTTTATTAATTGCTTTGGATTTGTTTTTGTTGCTGTTTTTTCTTCCTTTCTCCACTTGTTCTCTCCTCTTGTAGTTTGATGACAACCTTTGGCATTGTATTTGAGTTGATTTTTCTTATTTGTTTGTGTATCAATTGTAGATTTTTGGTTTGCAATTTTCCTGAAGTTTTGATATAAGTCTATATATATATGTGTGTATATATATATATATGTGATTATTTTAAGTTGTTGGTCCCTTAATTGCAAGTGTATCTCCAGGATCCTGCATTTGTACCCTTCTCTTCTCACGATTTCTGATTTTGGTGGCATAGTTGTGCATGGATGATTTTTTATCTTTATATTTACCTTTACTGATGAGCCTTGTCATTTGTGGTATTTTTGTTTCCTGTTGTGGGCTTTTCTTTTCTGCCTAGAGATGTTTCATTTCTATTTGTTGTAAAGCTGGTGTGGTGTTGCTGAATTCTCTTAGCTTTTGCTTATCTGTGAAGCTTTGGATTTCTCCTTCAAATCCCAGAGCCTTGCTGGGTCAAGTTATCTTGGTTGGAGATTTTTTCCTTTCATCACATGAAGTATATCATGCCATTCCCTTCTGTTCTGCAGTGTTTCTGCTGAAAAATCAGGGTTCCCTTGTATGGTATTTGTTTCCTTTCCCTAGCTGCTTTCAATATTTGCTCTTTGTCTTTAATTTTGGTCAATTTGATTAACATGTGTCTCTCTGTATTCCTCCTTGGATTCATTTTATATGGTACTCGTTGTGCTTCCTGGATTTGAGTGAGTGGTTCTTTTTCCATGTTATGGAAGTTTTCAGCTATTATCTATTCAAATATTTTTTCAGTCCCTTTCTCTCTCTCTTATCCTTCTGGCAACCCTGGCATACTGATGTCGGTGAGTTTAATGTTGTCCCAGAGTTATCTGAGACTCTCTTCATTTGTTATTCTATCTTTTTTCTCTTTTCTGTTCTGTATCTGTGATTTCCAATAATCTGTCCTCCACCTTGCTTATTCATTCTTCTGCCTCCTATATTATGCTGTTGGCTGCTTCTAATGAATTTTTTTATTTCAGTTATTGTATTTTGCATCTCTTCTTGATTTTTTTTTTTTGTCTTTTTGCCATTTCTTGGGCCGCTCCCGCGGCATATGGAGGTTCCCAGGCTAGGGGTTGAATCGGAGCTGTAGCCGCCGGCCTACGCCAGAGCCACAGCAATGTGGGATCTGAGCCGTGTCTGCAACCTACACCACAGCTTACGGCAATGCCAGATCGTTAACCCACTGAGCAAGGGCAGGGACCAAACCCGCAACCTCATGGTTCCTAGTTGGATTCATTAACCACTGTGCCACGACGGGAACTCCCCTTGCTTATGTTTTAAATTTTTTTATCTCTTTTCTCAGTGTTTCCTATAAGTTATCCATTGTTGCCTCCAGTTTATTTCCAATGTCTTGCATCATCTTCAGCATTAACAGTCTAAAGTCTTTTTCCTGGAGGCTGAGAATCTCTTGATCCCTTAGCCTGCACCCTGGTAGTTGGAGCTGATTCCTATCCCTCTGGTGGGTGAGGCTTTGTCTCTGAATGAGACTGGAGGTGGATCTGTGCCTGCAGGGAATTTAGGCAGCATGTTTGCTGATGGGTGGGGCTGTGATCCCACCTGGATTGTAGGTGGGATTGTATGGCCTGGGTCTTCTCAGCACTGATGGGTGGGGCCATATTTTCCCAAACTGGCCACCTTCAGAGAAAGGCATGCTTATGAATATTCCCAAGAGTTTTGCTTCCAATATCCTTCCCCCACAACAAGCCACATTCACACCTGTTTTCCCAGGAAGTCCTCCAAGAACTGCAGTCAGGTCTGACCCAGATTCCTATGGAGACTTCGCTTTGCCCTGGGACCAGTGCATGTGAAAGTCTGTGTGCTCCTTTTAAGAATGGGGTCTCCATTTCCCCCAGTCCCTTGGAGTTCCTGTGCACAAATCCCACTGGCCTTCAATGGCTGATGCTCCTGGGGCTCATTCTCCCAATGCCAGATCCCCATGCATGGGAGTTTGATGTGGGGTTCAGAACTCTGACTCCTGTAGATGAGTCTCTGTGATACAGTTACTTTCCAGTCTGTGGGGCTTCCCACCTGGGAGGTATGGGGTTTCTCATATCATATAATCACCCTCCTACCTCTTGATGTGGCCTCCTATTTGTCTTCTGGAGTAATATATCTTTTTGAAAGTTTCTGGTCCATTTGGTTGAAGATTGCCCAGCATTAGGTTGTAAATTTTATTATTTTTAGGAGATCAGTTGAGCTCCAGTCCTTCTATTCTGACATCGTAATCCCATATCCGAGTTGGGGGTTTTGGATGGAAATGCTATATTTTTGGGTTGTGATGATCATTGTGAAGCTATATATGTAATGAAATCATTGAGTTTTTTAAAAAATGATTGTTACCAAACTCATGTGAGTAGTGGATTAACTCAATTTATGTCTTGGCTATTGTGATTAGTGCTGCAATGAACATGTGGGCGCATGTGTCATTTTCAAGGAAAGTTTTGCCTGAATATATGCCCAAGAGTGGGATGTCTGGGTCATATCATACTTCTATATTTAGTTTACTGAGGTATCTCCATACTCTTTTTCCACAGTGGTTGTACCAATTTACATTCCGACTAACAGTGCTGGATGTTTCCTTTTCTCAACACCCCCTCCAGCAGTTTTTGGTTGTGGACTTAATGATGGCCATTCTGAACATTGTGAGGTGGTATCTCATAGTAGTTTTGATTTGCATTTCTCTAATAATCAGTGATATTGAGCATTTTTTCATGTGCTTGTTGGCCAACTGTATATCTTGGAAATGTCTTTACAGGTCTTTTGCCCATTTTTCAATTGGGTTGTTGGCTTTTTTTTTTTTTTTTGTTGAGTTATATAAGTTGTGTGTATATTTTAGAGATTAAACCCTCACCAGTTGCATAACTTGAAACTATTTTCTCCCATTCGATAAGTTGTATTTTTCATTTTTTTATATAATGATTTTTTCCATTATAGCTGGTTTACACTGATCTGTCAATTTTCTACTGTACACCATGGAGACCCAGTTACTCATACATGTATACATTATTTTTTCTCACATTATCATGCTCCATCATAAGTGACTAGACATAATTCCCTGTGCTACACAGAAGGATTTCATTGCTAATCCATTCCAAAAGCAATAGTCTGCATCTATTAACACCAAGCTCCCAATCCATCCCCTTCCCTCCCTCCCCCTGGCAACCACAATTCTATTCTCCAAGTCCATGATGTTCTTTTCTGTGGAAAAGTTCATTTTTGCTGTATATTAGATTCCATACATAAATGATTTCATGGTATTTATCTTTCTCTTTCTGACTTACTTCACTTAGTAGAAGAGTCTCTAGTTCCATCCATGCTGCTGCAAATAGCATTATTTTGTTCTTTTTTATGGCTGAGTAGTATTCCATTGTGTATATATACCACATCTTCCTAATCCAGTCATCTGTTGATGGACATTTGGATTGTTTCCATGTCTTGGCTATTGTGACTATTGTGCTGCAATGAACATGCTGTGATGCCCATTCTCCCCACTGTTATTTAGCATAGTATTGGAAGTCCTAGGCACAGCAATCAGACAAACAAAAGAAATAAAATGCATCCAATTTGGAAGAGAAGAGGTAAGATTGTCACTGTATGCAGATGACATCATACTATATATAGAAAACGCTAAGGCCTCAACCCAAAAACTAATTGAACTGGTCAACAAATTCTTCAAAGTATCAGGGTATAAGATTAACATTCAGAAATCAGTCGCATTTCTGTATACTAACAATGCAATGTTAAAATAATACAGAAACACAATATCTTTTAAAATTGCACCCCAAAAAATTAAATACCTGGGAATACACCTGACCAAGGAGGTAAAAGACTTATATGCTGAGAACTTTAAAACATTACTCAAGGAAATTAAAGAAGATGTAAAGAGATGGAACAGTATTCCATGCTCCTGGGTTGAAAAAATTAATATTGTAAAAATGGCCATACTACCCTGAGTGATCTACGTCTTTAATGCAATCCTTATTGAATTACCCATGACATTTTTCATAGAACTAGAACAAATAATCCAAAAATTTATATGGAATATATATGACCCAGAATTTATATGACCCATAATTGCCAAAGCAATCCTGAGGAACAAAAGCCAAGCAGGAGGCATAACTCTCCCAGACTTCAGGCAATATTACAAAGCCACAGTCATCAAGACAGTGTGGTACTGCTACCAAAACAGACACACAGACCAATGGATCAGAATAGGGAACCCAGAAATAAATCCAGACATCTACAGTCAAATAATATTTGACAAAGTATTCAAGAACATAAAATGGAAAAAAGACAGTCTTTTTAGCAAGTATTGCTGGGAAACCTGAATAGCTGCATGAAAATCAATGAAACTAGAACACACCCTCACACCATACATGAAAATAAACTCAAAATCTCTTAAAGACTTAAATATAAGACAAGACACTGTCTTTTTTTTTTTTTATGGTTTCCTCTGCTGTGCAAAATCTTGTCAATTTGATTAGGTCCAATTGGTTTATTTTTACTTTTATTTCCATTTCCTTAGGAGACTTCTCTGGAAAACTTTTTTAAGGTTGTTGTCAGAGAATGTTTTGCCTATGTCACTAAATGTCCATCAACAGATGGATGGATTAAGAAGATATGGTATATTTACACAATGGAATACTACTTGGGCATAAAAAAGAGCAAAGTAATGCCATTTTCAGCAGCATGGTTGGAACTAGAGACTCTCATACTATGTGAAGTAAGTTAGAAAGAGAAAAACAAATACCATATGATATGACTTATATCTAGAATCTCATATATGGCACAAATGAACCTTTCCTCAGAAAAGAAACTCATGAACTTTTAGAATAAACTTTTGGTTGCTAAATGGAAAGGGGAGGGTGGGATGGACTGGGAATCTGAGAATAATAGATACAAACTATTGCCTTGTAATGGATAAGCAATGAGATCCTGTTGTATGCACTGGGAACTATATCTAGTCACTTATGGGTCATGATGAAAGATAATGTCAGAAAAATGATGTATATATGTATATGTGACTGGGTCACTTTGCTGCAAAGTAGAAAATTGATAGAACACTGTAAGCCAGATATAATAGAAAAAATAAAAATCATTTTTAAAAAAGAATTGGATTAACTCAGTGAGAGTTTAAAAAAATAGTGAAATCATTAAAAAGAAACAATAAAAACTGAAAAACACAATAACTGAAATCAAACTCACCCAAGAAAAAATCAACAACAGATAGAGGATGCAGACAAATTCATCAGTAATCTCAATGACATCATAGTAGTAATCACCCCTATGGACCATTAAAAAATAATGACAATTATCAAAATGAGAATTTTTAATTGACTTCTAGGACAACATCAGGCATACTAATACTCACATTATAGTGGTCCTGGAAGGATGAGGGAGAGAGAAAGATACAGAACATCTATTTGAAGAAATGATAGTTGAAATTTACCCTAACCTCGATTAGGAAACAGACATCCAATTCCAGGAAAGCACAAAGAGTCCCAAGTGCCAAACAAGATGAACCCAAAGAGATTCACAGGACACATTATAATTAAAATGCAACTGTTAAACAGAAAGTCTTAAAGGCAGCAATAGAAAAACAAATAGTTATATACAAGGGAATTCACATAGTACAGTCAGCTGATTTTTCAACAGGAATTTTACAGACCAGAAGGTACAGTCACAATATATTTAAAGAGTTGAAAGGAAAACACACACACACACACACACACACACACACACACACACACACACACACACTACAACCAAGAACACTTTACCCACTGAGGTGATCCTTCAGAATTGAAGGGAGGGATAAAGAGATTTCCAGATAAACAAAAAATAAAGCAGTTCATCATCACTGGACTTTTTAAAATAGATGAATAAAAGACATAAATAGAAAAGTGAAAATTTGAAAAGAAAAATAATCATTGGTAAAGGCAAAAAATATAAAAATCAACCACCTATAAATTAGTGTAAAGGTTAAAAGGCAAAAGCACCGAAATAATCTACATTTAAAATGATTTGTTAAACAATACCCCAATAAAAACATATAAAATATGACATCAAAACTATAAAAGATGGTGTTCCCATTGTGGTTCAGTGGTAATGACCCAACTAGTATCCATGAGAATGCAGGTTCAATTTCTGGCCTCATTCAATGGATTAAGGATCTGGCATTGCTGTGGCTGTGGTATAGGCCATCAGCTACATCTCCAATTCAACTCCTAGCCTGGGAACGTCCATAATCCATGGGTGAAGCCCTAAAAAAAGGCAAATATAAAATATGGTGGGATTTTAAATGTAGTGTTCCTATAATGCACTTGAACTTAAGCAACCATAAACTGACGTAGATTGCTATATCTGTAGGATTTTACAAATGAACCTCATGATAACCACAAAAAGCATATAATAGATTCAAAAAACAATACAGAAACAATTACAAACATAACATTAAAGAAAGTCATAACATTATAAGGAAAGAGAAACAAAGAATAAAACCCAAACAGAAAAGAAATGCAAAAATAACCAGAAAACAATTAACAAAACTTCAAGTACATATTTATCAATAAATACTTTAAATGTAGGTGGTTGAAATGTTCCAATCAAAAGACACAAGATGGCTCAATGAACAAAAAAACAAAAACAAGACCTGTACATAAGCTGCCTTCAAAAGAATTACTTCAGATATGAAGGCACATACTGAATGGAAGTAAAGGGGGGAAAATGTTATTCCATGGAAATGCAAAACAAGAGAAGTCTGGGTTAGCAAAGCTTATGTCAGGCAAAATAGTCTTTAAAACAAAGACTGCAACAAGAAGCAAAGCAGGACACTACATAATTATAAAGGGGTCAATCCAAGAATAAGATATAACAATTATAAATATATATATAAAACCAATATAGGAAGAGCTAATATATCAAGCACACACTAATAAACATGACAGTGGAAATTAACAGTAACAAAATGACGGGGTCTTTAGCATTCCACTTATGTTAGTGGATAGGTCCAGACAGAAAATCAATGGAGAAACATTAGCCTTTAACAACACATTAACAGGTGGAGTTAATAGATTTATGTACAATATTGTTCCCCCAAACAACAGAATACACATTCACTTCAAGTGTACATGGAATATTCTCCAGGGTAGATAACATGTTAGGCCAGAAAATAAGTCTCAATAAATTTAAGAAGATTGAAATCATAGTTCAAAAGCTATCGCCTTTCCAACTACAATGATATGAAAATGTCAATTCCAAGGAAAAAAAAGCTGGGAAAAATACAAACACATGGATGTCAAACAACCAATAGGTCAATGAAGTAATCAAAGAGGAAATTTAAAAGTATCTTAAGAAAAATGAAAATGGAAACACATTTCAAAATCTATGGAACATAACAAAAACATTTCTAATAGGGAATTTTATACCCATACAGGCCTACCTTGGGAAAAAATAACAATCTAAAATTAACAATCTTACCTTATATCTGAAAAAAACTAAAAAATCATATAAAACTCACATTTAGTAGAAGGACTTAATAAAGATGAGAGTAGAAATAAATAGAGATGAGAACAATAGAAAAGATCAACAAAACTAAGATTTTATTAATAAATAAATTTTATTTATCTTTTCAAGGATAAATAAATTTTACCTTTTCAAGAATTATTTATTTATTAATAAATTTTATCTTTTAAAACTGTTTCTTTGAAAAGATAAATAAAATTGATAAACCTTTAGCCAGACTCATCAAGAAAAAGTAAAGAGGTCCCAAATACATAAAATCTGAAATGAGAGTAGTTACAAGCAACAAGAGGGAAATACAAAGGTTCACAAAATTTTACCACAATTATAGGACAACAAATTTAACAAAGTATAAGAAATGAATAAATTTCTAGAAACATACAAACTTTCAAGAATGAATCAGGGAATAAAAGAAAATTTGAACAGACAAATCACTAATAAGGAAATTGAATTGGTTATCTAAAAAAAAATCTCCCAAAATACAAATCCAAGATCCAATGAACTCACCAGTGAATTCTACCAAACATTTAAAGAAAAGATAATATCTGCCCTTAAATTATTCCCAAAAATTGAACAGGAAGTAACATATTCAAACTCATTATACAAGGTCACCATTACCCTGATACCATGATGTTTTTATAAACATCATAAAAAATTACAATTCAATATCCCAAATTAATATAGATACAAAAACCCTCAGGTCAACATGAAACATCTGCAAAACAAACTATGTGATAGACCACATTAACAAAATGAAAGAAACAAATAATCTTTTCATAGCAATAGATGCAGAAAAGGAATTTGAAAAAATTCAGTCACTATTTATATAAAAAAAACTCTTAATAAAGTGGTTATAGTTGGAATGTACCTTAACATAATTAAGGCTGTATATGACAAACCCACACATATGCAATACTCAATGGTGAAATGCCAGAAGACTTTCCTGTAAGATCAGGAACAAGACAAGGATGCCCACGCTCAACACTGTTATTCAAGATAGAACTGGAAGTCCTAACCATAGCTAATCTGAAAAAAAAATGAGATAAAAGTAATCTATATTAGAAAGGAAAAATAAAACAGTCAGTATTTGCAGATGCTGGGATATAGAAAACCCTGAAGACTTCACCAAAAACAAAATTAGAACTAATAAACGAATTTGGTGAAGTTGCAAGATAAAAAATCATTATAGAGAAATCTGCTGGATTTCTAAACAGTAATAATGAGATATCAGAAACAGAAATTAGGAAAACAATCCCATTTACAGTTGCACCAAAAAAATAAATAAATAAAACACCTAGGAATAAATTTAAGCAAGGAGGTTGAAAAGCTTATACTCTGAGAATCCTAAGACACTGATGAGTAAAACTGAAGACAACACCAATAAGTGGGAAGATATACCATGCTCATGGATTGGAATAATTATTATTTTTAAAATGTCCATGGTACCCAAAGCAATGTACAAACTCAATTCAATTTCAACAAAATACTAAATGACATTTTTCACAGAACTAGAACAAATAAACATAAAATTGGTATCAAACCACAATGTCCCAGAATAGCTTAAACGTCTTGAGAAAGAATATAGCTGGAGGTATCATGCTGCCTGATTTCAAACTATATTACAAAGCTATAGTAGTCAAAAGACTATGGTACAAAAACAGACATATAAATCTTTGTAACAGAATAGAGACTGCAGGCATAAGCCCACCCTTATGTGGTAAATCAACTTATAACAATGGTTCCAAGAATATACAGTTGGAAAAGATATCCTCTAAATCAAATAGTGTTGGGAAAACTGGACAGCCACATGCAAAAGAATAAAACTTGATCAATTCTTGCATCATACATAAAAAATAATTTCACAAATGATTAAAGACTTAAGTTCAAGAAAGTAACAATAAAACATATAAAAGAAAACAGTGTCAGTATACTTTTTGACATCTGCCTTAGAAATATTCTTCTGAATCTGTCTTCTTAGGCAAGACAAAGAACAACAAAAATAAACAAATGAGATCACATCAAAATGAAAAGTTTTTATGCAGCAAAAGAAACCATCAACAAAACAAAATGCCAACCTACCTGGTGAGAGAATATATTTGCAATTGATGTATCCAATAAAAGGTCAATTTTCAAAATATATAAAGAAATCACAAAAATCAGTATCAAAAAATCAAACAATCCGATTAAAAATGCACAGAGGGTGAGTTCCTATTGTGGCTCAGTGGGATAAGGATGTGGTGTTGTCTCTGTGAAGATGTGGGTTAATCCCTGGCCTGGCTCAGTGAGTTAAGGATTCAGCATTGCCACAAGTTGCACCATGTGTCACAGGTGTGGCTATAACTATTGCACAGGCCTCAGTCGCAGTTCTGAATCAACCCCTGGGCTGGAAACTTCTATATGCCACAGATGTGGCCTTAAAAAAGAAAGAAAAATGTACAGAGGAAGTGAATAGATATTTTTTTCCAAGGCAGACTTACAGACTGCCAACAGACACATGAAAAGATGCTCAACATCATTAATCTCAGGAAAATGCAAATCATAACTACAGTGGGCTATCACCCAACACCTGTCACAATGGCTCTTATCAAAAAGACAACATCAAAAAAGTTTTGGCCATTATATTGATAAAATTGAACACTCATACAGCGTTAATGGGAATATAAACTGGTGCAGCCATTATGGAAAACAATATAACAGTTCCTCAAAAAATTAAAAATAGAACTACCATACGGTCCAACATTTACACTACTGGATATTTATGAAAAGAAAATACATTCTTATTTTTTTTGACACCATCACTTACCATAGCCAAGAAATGGAAGCAGGAGAGAGGACAAGATGGCGGAGGAGTAGGGGGACACGCTCGCCCTCTCCCACAAACACAACAAAAAAAGCACATCTACAGAATAAATGACTCGCACAGAACAGCAACCAATCGCTGGCAGAGGAACCTAAACTCCAATAACGGCAAGAAGTTCGTGACATTATTGGGCAGAACGGGAGAAAAGAGGAGAGTGAGAGAAGGTGAATCCCAGTGGGACGGGCGCTCCCGAAAGGGAACTGCAGAGGAGAAAGGGATCCCGCACCCTGGAAAGTCACCTACCGGGGGGAAAGATCAAACAAACGGGAGGAATCCCCAGATGCAGAGAAGAGTGTAGCAGTAAGTCGGAGTACGGAAAAACCGATCAAGAACCCAACGGACCATCTGAACTACGGGCACAGGCACCAAAAATTGAGACGCCTGGGTGGGGGCTTGGCACCGAATCCTCGGCTCCAGAGGTTAGTCCCTGGGAAAGGCCCGGGGGACGCCTGGGTGGGGGCTGGGCACCGAGACCTTGGCCCCGGAGGTTAGTCCCCGGGCTGGGGGGGGCGGGGCGGAGCGGAAACTGCTTGGGAGGTCTAGAAACCATTTGACGGGGCAGAGACTGCCTGGGAGACTAGAAAACAAAGCTGTCCCAGAGGAAGGGAACAATACTCTAGGGGCGGGGAAGTGGGAAGCCGCCTCAGAGGGAACCTGGGAGAAGAGCCTGGTCTGCGCCCATGCTGGGGAGGGGAGAGAAGAAGGGGTGGGTCCCCATATTATACCCCCCATGCCACAGCAAGCTTACAGGCCAGCTAGCTAGCACAAAGCTGTTCTTCCCAGTGCATTCCTTCCCCCCACCCCCGCCACCCCCTACGCTCTCACCAAACCTGGGGCTGCCTGCCATCCAGGAGGGCTGGCCTCAACAATTGCCTGAAGCCTACCACCACAGGGGCTGTCCCTGCACAGGCCTGCTTGCCCTTTGGAGGGGCTACACTTCCACAGAGCAGCACCAAACACCACCAGCCCCCAAGAAAAGGCCTGCAGCCCAGAAAAGCTAGAACAAGCCTAGCCAGGCCGTAAATAGATCTGCCTAATTCTCAGACGGTTTTTCTGAGACGGGCTGCCCCAGGGAGGAGCCTCTTGGGTCTCCAATGGCCCTGCTACCCGCCCAAGCCCCCAGGGGCTGCTGAGACCTAGTGGACCAGCTGAATAGGATTGCCAGCTCCAGGCAGGACCCCCTGCAGCCCAGAAAAGCTGCAACAAGCCTGGCCGAGTTGGGAAAAGATCTCAGACGGGTATTCTGAGTTGGGCTGCCCTGGGGAGGAGCCTATTGGGTCTCCAATGGCCCTGCTACCCGCCCAAGCCCCCAGGGGGTGCCCCACTCCCACGGAATAACTGCTCAGCACCACCAGCCCCCTGGAGGAGCCCCTTCAGCCCAGAAAAGCTGCAACAAGCTTGGCCAGACTGTGAAAAGATCTGCCTACATTCTCAGGCTGTCCTTCGGAGTTGGGCTGCCCTAGGGATGAGCCTCTTAGGTTCTCAGTGACTCAGATAGCTGCTCCAGCCCCCAGGGGGTGCTGCACTCCTGAGGAGCAGCTGCCCAATACCGCCAACCCCTTGCAAGAACCCCACAGCCTAAAAACACCAGAGCAAGCTCTGCATGACCAAGTGAAATCTGCTACCATCGTGGTGTGGACCTCCCAGTCCTGTCTGCCCTCAGGAAGTCCTCCTTTGCTTCAAAGAAACACTGTTAGCCCCATCAACACTCCAGAAAAGCCACCCTTCCTCAGAAAAGATCGACTAACAACGCCAGCCCTCAGGAAATATTCCACGGCAGTGACAAGGCAAACACTGCCCGATAACGGAGAGTACAACTCCCTCAGGAGAAAGAAAACAACAAGCAAGATGAAGAAGCTGAGAAACCACCCCCAGTCAAACCAACAGGAGAACTCACCTAAAACAGTCAACAATGAAACAGATCTCTGCAGTCAGACAGACCTGGAGTTCAAAAGAGAAATACTGAAAATACTGAAGGAATTAAGAGAAGATAGGAACAGTAATGCAGATACCCTCAGAAAGGAACTAGAAAATATAAGGAGGAGCCAAGAAAAACTAGAACATTCATTTGCAGAGATGCAAACTGAACTAGGGGCAGTAAAAACCAGAATGAATAATGCAGAAGAACGAATCAGTGATATGGAAGATAGAATAATGGAAATCACTCAATCTGGTCAACAGACAGAAAACCGAATCAAAAAACTGGAAAGCAATATAAGAGACCTATGGGATAATATAAAGCGGGCCAATCTACGCATAATAGGAATTCCAGAAGGAGTAGAAAAAGATAAGGGAATGGAAAATATATTTGAAGAAATTATCGCTGGAAACTTCCCAAATCTAAAGGATACTGGATTCAAGATACAAGAAGCACAGAGGGCCCCAAACAAACTGAACCCAAACAGACCCACACCAAGACACATCATAATAAAAATGGCAAACGTTAGTGATAAAGAGAGGATCCTCAAGGCAGCAAGAGAAAAACAGAATGTTACCTACAAGGGAACCCCCATAAGAATATCAGCTGATTTCTCTACAGAAACACTACAGGCCAGGAGGGAATGGCAAGAGATATTTAAAGTGCTCAAAGGAAAAAATATGCAACCTAGAATACTCTATCCAGCAAGAATATCATTTAAAATAGAAGGGGAAATAAAAATTTTTCCCAACAAACAAAAACTTAAAGAATACAGCAACACAAAGCCCAGGTTAAAGGAAATATTGAAAGGGCTTCTCTAAACCAAAAAGAAAGGAAGGAAAGGGAAGAAAAGAAAAAAAAAAGAAGAAGAAGAGGAAGAACTAGGACTGAGGAAACTGCAATCAGAGAGAAGTCACTCAAATAAGCCAGCATACAGATTTAATCATGAACATGCTTCAAACAAAATAAAATTAAAAAAATAAAATAAAAAAGAGTCATCAAAACCATAAAATGTGGGCAAGGGATGTTAGGAAGTAAATAACCCTTTTTGTTTGCTTGTATGACTCTCTTCTTAATTTTAATATAGTAATGAAGTGTTTGAACTTACAGGACCATCAGGCTAAAACACACAATTGTGGGAAGGGGTTAGCATACTTAAATAACAGGGCAATCACAAGCCAAAACCAAATATTGCATTTGCAAAAAATGAAGAAAAAAAGCAAAAACAAAAATACACACAAGCAGATAACAACAGGAGACCATCCAACAAAAAAAAAAAAAAAAAAGAAGAAGAAAGGAAGAATGGAGAACCATAGAATCAACTGGAACACGAGTTTCAAATGGCAATAAATAATCATCTATCAATTATCACCTTAAATGTCAATGGACTTAATGCCCCAATCAAAAGACACAGAGTGGCTGAGTGGATAAAAAGGCAAAAACCTTCAATATGCTGCCTACAAGAAACTCACCTTAGGAGAAAAGATACATATAGATTGAAACTGAAAGGATGGGGAAAAATATTTCACGCCAATAGAAAACACAGAAAAGCAGGAGTTGCAACGCTCATATCAGACAAAGTAGACTTTAAAACAAAAGACATAAGAAAGACAAAGAAGGACACTATTTAATGATTAAGGGATCCATCCAAGGAGAGGATGTTACTATCATCAACATATATGCCCCAAATATAGGAGCACCCAGATACATACAAGAAATATTAACAGACATAAAGGGAGATATTGATGAGAATACAATCATAGTAGGAGACCTTAATACCCCCCTCACATCAATGGACAGATCCTCTAGACAGAAAACCAATAAAGCAACAGAGATCCTAAAGGAAACAATAGAAAAGTTAGACTTAATTGATATCTTCAGGACACTACATCCAAAAAAATCAGAATACACATGCTTCTCAAATGCTCATGGAACATTCTCAAGAATCAAACACATATTGGGACACAAAGCGAATCTCAATAAATTTAGGAGCATAGAAATTATCTCAAGTATCTTCTCTGACCACAATGCCATGTAATTAGAAACCAACGATGGGAAAAGGAAAGAGAAAAAGCCTACTCCATGGAGACTAAACAACATGCTACTAAAAAACCAATGGGCCAATGAGGAAATCAAGAAGGAAATTAAAAACTACCTTGGAACAAATGATAATGAAGACACAACCTCTCAAAACCTATGGGATGCTGCGAAAGCAGTGCTCAGAGGGAAATTTTAGCAATACAGGCCTTTCTCAAAAAAGAAGAAAGATCCCAAATGGACAACTTAACCCTCCACCTAAACGAATTAGAAAAAGAAGAACAAAAGAGTCCTAAAGTCAGCAGAAGGAAGGAAATTATAAAGATCAAAGAAGAAATCAATAAAATAGAGACTCACAAAACAATAGAGAAAATTAATAAAACCAAGAGCTGGTTCTTTGAAAAGGTGAACAAAATTGACAAACCTCTGGCCAGACTCACTAAAAAAAGGAGAGAAAGAACCTAAATAACCAAAATTATAAAAGAAAAAGGAGAAATCACAACGGATACTGCAGAAATACAAAAACCATAAGAGAATACTATGAACAACTATATGGCAACAAGTTTGACAATCTGGAAGAAATGGACAATTTTCTAGAATCTTACAGCCTGCCAAAACTGAATCAAGTAGAAACAGACCAACTAAACAGACCGATCACTAGAAATGAAATTGAAGAGGTCATAAAATCACTCCCTACAAATAAAAGTCCAGGACCAGATGGCTTCACAGGTGAATTCTATCAAACATATAAAGAGGAATTGGTGCCCATCCTCCTTAAACTCTTTCAAAAGGTTGAAGAAGAAGGAATACTCCCAAAGACATTCTATGAGGCCACCATCACCCTCATTCCAAAACCAGACAGAGATACCACCAAAAAAGAAAACTATCGGCCAATATCATTGATGAATATAGATGCAAAAATTCTCAACAAAATCTTAGCCAACCGAATCCAACAACATACCAAAAAAATTATACACCATGACGACGTTGGGTTCATCCCAGGTTCTCAAGGATGGTTCAACATACGCAAATCAATCAGCATCATACACCACATTATCAAAAGAAAAGTCAAAAATCATATGATCATCTCAATAGATGCAGAAAAAGCATTTGACAAAGTCCAACATCCATTCATGATCAAGACCCTCGCCAAAGTGGGTATAGAGGGAACATTCCTGAATATAAACAAAGCCATTTATGATAAACCCACAGCAAATATACTCCTCAATGGGGAAAAACTGAAAAACTTCTCACTCAAATCTGGAACAAGACAGGGATGCCCACTCTCACCACTGCTCTTCAACATAGTTTTGGAAGTCCTAGCCACAGCAATTAGACAAACAAAAGAAATAAAAGGCATCCATATAGGAAGAGAAGAGATCAAACTGTCACTGTATGCAGATGACATGATACTATACCTAGAAAACCCTAAGGACTCAACCCCAAAACTCCTTGAACTGAATAATAAATTCAGCAAAGTGGCAGGATATAAGATTAACATTCAGAAGTCAGTTGCATTTCTGTATACCAGCAATGAAACATTAGAAAAGTAATACAAAAATACGATACCTTTTAAAATTGCACCTCACAAAATCAAATACCTCGTAATACACCTGACCAAGGAGGTAAAGGACCTATATGCCAAGAACTATAAAACGTTCATCAAAGAAATCAAAGAAGATGTAAAGAAATGGAAAGATATTCCATGTTCCTGGATTGGAAAAATCAATATTGTAAAAATGGCCATACTACCCAAAGCAATCTACAGATTCAATGCAATCCCTATCAAATTACCCATGACATTTTTCACAGAACTAGAACAAACAATCCAAACATTTATATGGAACCACAAAAGACCCAGAATCGCCAAAGCAATCCTGAGAAACAAAAACCAAGCAGGAGGCATCACTCTCCCAGACTTCAAGAAATACTACAAAGCCACAGTCATCAAAACAGTGTGGTACTGGTATCAAAACAGACAGACAGACCAATGGAACAGAAGAGAGAATCCGGAAATAAACCCTGACACCTATGGTCAATTAATCTTTGACAAGGGAGGCAAGAACATAAAATGGGAAAAGGAAAGTCTATTCAGCAAGCATTGCTGGGAAACCTGGACAGCTGCATGCAAAGCAATGAAACTAGAACACACCCTCACACCATGCACCAAAAGAAACTCCAAATGGCTGAAAGACTTAAATATACGACAGGACACCATCAAACTCCTAGAAGAAAACATAGGCAAAACACTCTCTGACATCAACCTCATGAATATTTTCTCAGGTCAGTCTCCCAAAGCAATAGAAATTAGAGCAAAAATAAACCCATGGGACCTCATCAAACTGAAAAGCTTTTGCACAGCAAAGGAAACCAAAAAGAAAACAAAAAGACAACTTTCAGAATGGGAGAATATAGTTTCAAACGATGCAACTGACAAGGGCTTAATCTCTAGAATATATAAGCAACTTATACAATTCAACAGCAAAAAAACCAATCAATCAATGGAAAAATGGGCAAAAGACCTGAATAGACATTTCTCCAAAGAAGATACACTGATGGCCAGCAAACACATGAAAAAATGCTCAACATCGCTGATTATAAGAGAAATGCAAATCAAAACTACCATGAGATACCACCTTACACCAGTCAGAATGGCCACCATTAATGAGTCCACAAAGAACAAGTGCTGGAGGGGCTGTGGAGAAAAGGGAACCCTCCTGCACTGCTGGTGGGAATGTAAACTGGTACAGCCACTATGGAGAACAGTTTGGAGATACCTTAGAAATCTACACATAGAACTTCCATATGACCCCACAATCCCACTCTTGGGCATCTATCCGGACAAAACTCTACTTAAAAGAGACACATACACCCGCATGTTCATTGCAGCACTATTCACAATAGCCAGGACATGGAAACAACCTAAATGTCCATCGACAGATGATTGGATTAGGAAGAAGTGGTATATATACACAATGGAATACTACTCAGCCATAAAAAAGAATGACATAATGCCAGTTGTAGCAACATGGATGGAACTAGAGACTCTCATCCTGAGTGAAATGAGCCAGAAAGACAAAGACAAATACCATATGATATCACTTATAACTGGAATCTAATATCCAGCACAAATGAACATCTCCTCAGAAAAGAAAATCATGGACTTGGAGAAGAGACTTGTGGCTGCCTGATGGGAGGGGGAGGGAGTGGGAGGGATCGGGAGCTTGGGCTTATCAGACACAACTTAGAATAGATTTACAAGGAGATCCTGCTGAATAGCATTGAGAAACATGTCTAGATACTCATGTTGCAACAGAAGAAAGGGTGGGGGAAAAACTGTAATTGCAATGTATACATGTAAGGATAACCTGACCCCCTTGCTGTACAGTGGGAAAAAAAAAAAAAAAGAAATGGAAGCAACCTAAGTGCTCATCAATAGATGAATGAATAATGAATATGTCGTATATGTATCTTTTTTTATGTATGTATATAAATATGTGTGCATATAGATATTCTTTTATATTCATATATATAGAAGTATATTATTTGGCCATTAAAATGAAAGCAATATTGCATTTGTTACAATATGGATGGATCTAGAGTGTATTATGCTAATTTTAAATAAGTCATTTAAATCACACAAAGACAAATATTATATAATTTCACTCATATATGGAATTTAAGAATCAAAACAAACAAAAAACAGACTCATAGATACAGAGAACAAACATGTTCACCAGATGGGAGGGGGTTGGGGGTTGAGTGAAATGGGTGAAAGGGATTAAGAGACACAAAGTTCCAGTTGTAAAATTAATAAACTGTGGTGATGTACAGCATATGGAATAAATAATATTGTAATAATTTTATATGCTGACAGATAGCTACTAGACATAGTGATCAATTTGTAATATATATAAATGTTGAATCACTGTGTTGCTCACCAGAAGCTAGTATAATATTGTATGTCAATTATACTTCAGTGAAAATGATTTCTAAAAACTTAATACAAAGTTACAGTAATCAAATCATTGTGGTACTTGAATCAAGAACAAACATAGGAGTTCCCGTCGTGGCACAGTGGTTAATGAATCTGACTAGGAACCATGAGGTTGTGGGTTCGGTCTCTGCCCTTGCTCAGTGGGTTAAGGATCCGGCGTTGCTGTGAGCTGTGGTGTAGGTCGCAGACACGGCTCTGATCCCGCGTTGCTGTGGCTCTGGCGTAGGCCGGTGGCTACAGCTCCGATTCGACCCCTAGCCTGGGAACCTCCATATACCGCGCTGCAGCCCAAGAAATAGCAAAAAAATACAAAAAAAGAACAAACATAAAGACCAATGGAATAAAATTGACGTCTGGAAATAAACTCATCCATCTATGGCCTAATGGTTTTCAACAGAGATGTCCATAATCTTCAAAGAAAAAATTGTGATCTATTTAACAGATGATGCTGGCATAACTGCATAATTACATGTAAAAAAGTGAAGTTAGACCCCTCCCTGTCATTGTATACAATGACCTGGGTTTTTTACAACTCTAATTGCTAATGACTCTTCAGTGTTTATTCTTTATCAGGTACTCTTTCAAGCATTTTTTAAAAATTAAAGTATAGCTGACTTACAATGTTGTGCCAATTTCTGCTGTATGGCAAAGTGACTGTGTTTATATATATATATATACACACACACAAATATATATATATATATTTTTATATTATTTTCCATCATGACAATTTAATGTAGGGTCAAATTGAAAGAATCAATGATCTAAACATAAGAGCTAAAATTTTAAGTCTTAGAAGAAAACATAGAGGTTATCTTCATGAATTTGGATTTGGCAGTGGATTCTTTAGATGTGACACCAAAGCATATGTAACAACAACAAAAAAAGATAAACTGAACTTTATCAAATATTAAAAGTTTATACATCAAGGGATATTATCCAAAGATGAAAAGACAGCCTATAGAATGGGAGAAATAAAATCATCAAATTCTATATCTTATAGGGTATAATATCCAACATATAAAAAGAACTCAACAGAAAGAGACCTAATTAAAAATGAGTGGTGGAGTTCCCGTCATGGTGCAGTGGAAATGAATCTGACTAGGAACCATGAGGTTGTGTGTTCGATCCCTGGCCTTGCTCAGTGGGTTAAGGATCCGGCCTTGCCATGAGCTGTGGTGTAGGTCGCAGACGCAGCTTGGATCCTGCTGTGACTGTTGTGTAGGCCGGCAGCTACAGCTCTGATTAGACCCCTAGCCTGGGAACCTCCACAGGCTGCAGATGTGGCCCTTAAAAGCAAAAAAAGAAAAAAGATATTTAACTGACTAAATGAGGCCCACCCTGTGATGGCGGGTAATCTGCTTTACTTGGAGTCTGCTGAGTTCAGTGTTAACCACATTAAAAAAAAATGAGTGGTAACAAGTAACAAATAAATAACAAGTGTTGGAGAGGGTATGGAGAAATTGGAGCTCCCACACATTGGTGATGGGAATGTAAAATGGTACAGCTGTTGTGAAAGAGAACAACAAAATACTGTATGATCTTATTTGTGTAATGTAAAACACCAAAACTTTTAGAAACAGAGTAGATTGGTAGTTCTCAGGATCTGGGGTATGGGAAATGTGAGGTGAGGTTAGTTAAAGTGTACAAAATTCCAGTTAGAAGAGGAATACATTCTAAGGATGTAATATACAGCATGGTGATTATAGTTTATAATACTGTATTATATACTTGAAAGTTGCTAAGAGAAAATATCTTAAATGTTTTCACAACAAAAAAGAAATGGTCCTTATGTGATGTGACAGAAATAGTAGCTTATACTAAGGGGGTAATCATTTTGCAACATAAGGGTCTCAAACCAACATATTGTACATCTTTTCTTTTTATTTTTTTGGTGTGTCTTTTTTGTCTTTTTGCCATTTCTAGGGCCACTCCCACGGCATATGGAAGTTCCCAGGCTAGGGGTCGAATCGGAGCTGTAGCCGCTGGCCTACACCAGGTCCACAGCAATGCAGGATCCGAGCTGCATCCACAAACTACACCACAGCTCACAGCAATGCCGGATCCTTAACCCACTGAGCAAGGCCAGGGATTGAACTCGCAACCTCATGGTTCCTAATCGGATTCGTTAACCACTGAGCCAAGACGGGAACTCCTTGATTTTTTTAAAAAATAAATTTTATTGGAAAGTTGGGTTAGTTTCAAATGTACAGCAAAATAAATCATTATACATATACATATGACTGTTCCTTTTCAGATTCTTTTCTCATATAGGTTATTACACAGTATTGAGTAGATTGCCCTGTGCTATACAGTAGGTACTTGTTAATGAATGATTTTTATATTGTGCTATTTTAAGAAATTCTCTTTACAGTTAGAACAATATTCTCCTATTTTTTTTTAAGTTTTCAATCCTTGCCTATCTAGAAAGAGGAGTTTTTCTGTAGGTTGTTTTGCAGAGATCCAGTTTACCTATATGGAACCAATAATGCCAGTACCATCATATACATGATTTCTACATTTACACTATTTTGCAGAACGACTAGTACAATGTTGAAACAATGTGTTGATGGCAGCATCATTGTAATATTCATGATATTGAAAGAGAAGCTTCCAATACTTCAACATGCACCTTTACTGTAGTTTACTTTTAGACAACTGGTATATTTTAAAAGTTCCCTTTTATGTCTAATTTGATGAAAGTTTTTTTTTTTTGACCATACATCTTATTATTAGCAGGGAATGCTGTATATCAATTGTATCTCAATAAAGCTGGTAAAAAAAGAGAATGCCAAAACAAACTAGGGACTGGGAGAAAATATTTGCAAACTATATTTACAGAATTTATAAAGTCAGACAGTAAAAACTCAACTGAAAAACTCAACTTTACTGAAAACAGCAAAAATTTAAACAGTCCAATTAGAAATTGAACTAAAGATAAAAAAGGATATTTCATCATAGATGACATGTCATTATTAAAAAATCATATGAAAATATTTTTAATATTGTTAGATATTATGTAAATGCAAATTAAGATTATGATGAGACATTTTGATATACTTATTACAACAGATAAAATTTTAAATGTTAATAATCCCAAATGCTAAGGAAGATATGAGTAAACTGGATCTCTTGTATTTGCTGGTGGACATTTATAAAATTGTAAATATCTTGGAAATTAGTTTATCAGTTTCTTATAAAAGTAAACATATACTACAAATGGCCAGTAGGGACATGAAAAAATACTCAGAAATGCAAATCAAAACTACCATGAGATACCACCTCACACCAGTCAAAATGGCCATCATTAATAAGTCCACAAATAACAAATATTGGAGAGGGTGTGAAGAAAACAGAACCCTCCTGCACTGGTGGTGGGAATGTAAGCTGGTACAACCACTATGGAGAACAGTATGGAGGTACCTTAGAAAACTATACATAGAACTACCATATGACCCAGCAATCCCACTCTTGGGAATCTATATGGACAACACTTTCCTTAAAATGACACATGCACCCGCATGTTCATTGCAGCACTATTCACAATAGCCAAGACATGGGAGGAACCCAAATGTCCACTGATAGATGATTGGCTTAGGAAGAGGTGGTATATATACACAATGGAATAGTACTCGGCCATAAAAAAGAACAAAAGAATGCCATTTGCAGCAACATGGATGGAACTAAAGTCTCTCATCCTAAGTGAAGTAAGTCAGAAAGAGAAAGACAAATACCATATGATATTGCTTATATCCGGAATCTAATATACGGCAGAAAGGAAACTTTCTACAGAAAATAAAATCATGGACTTGGAGAATGGACTTGTGGTTGCCAATAGGGAAGGGGAGGGAGTGGGAGCGACTGGGAGCTTGGGGTAAATAGATGCAGAATGTTGCCTTCGGAATGGATTAGCAATGGGATCCTGCTGTGTAGCACTGGGAACTCTGTCTAGTCCCTTATGATGGAATACTTAATGTGAGAAAAAAGAATGTATACATGTATGTGTAAGTGGGTCACCATGCTGTACAGTAGAAAAATATATATATAAATAAATGTTAAAAAAAATACTCTACAAATGCAAATCAAAACTACGAGTTACCACCTCATACCATTCAGAATCTCTGTCATTAATGTCTAAAAATAACATTAGACGCATTAGGTGTGGGGAAAAGCAAACTCTTCTACACTGTTTGTGGGGGTGTAAATTGGTAAAACCACTATGAAAACCAATATGAAGTTTCCTCAGAATACTAAATATAGAACTACCATATGATCCAGCAATCCCACTGATGGCCATATATCCAGAAAAAAACTGTAATTGAAAAATATACATGCACCCCTATATTCACAGCATCACCATTCACAATAGCAAAGACACAGAAACAACCTAATTGTCCATAGACAAATAAGTAGGTTAAGAAGATATACATATATGCAATGGAATACTACTCAACCCTAAAAAAGAACAAAATAATGGCATTTGCAGCAACATGGATGCAACTAAAGATTCTCATAATAAGTGAAGTAAGTCAGAAAGAGAAAGACAAATACCAATGATATCACATATGTGAAATCTAAAATATGTCACGGATGAACCTATCTACAAAACAGAAACACGGACTTGCAGATATAGACAAGAGGTTTTTAGTTCCCAAGGGGGAGGGGGAGGAAGTCAGAGGGACAGTGAGTTTGGGGTTGGTTGATGCAAGCTCTTATATTTAGAATGGATAAGTAATGAGGTCCTACTCTATTTCACAGGGAACTAGATCCAATCTCTTGGAATAGACCATCATGGAAGATAATATAAGAAAAGGAATGTATATATAAACTAGGTCACTTTTCTGTACAGCAGAAATTGGCACACCATTGTAAATTAACTATAATTTAACATCAATCAATCAATAAAAGGTATTTGAAAAGGCAAAAAAATAAAAGTAAACATGTATTATCCTATGACCTAGCCATTGTACTCTGTGGCATTTATCCCAGAGAAATGAAACTTTATATCCACAAAAGCTTGTATAAGCATGTCCACAGCAGTTTTATTTTGTAATAACCCTAAAATGATATCAATTTAAATGTTCTCTCAATAGGTGTATGAATAAAATGTGTCATATCTATACCATGGACTATTGCTGGGGAGTAAAAAAAGAAGAAACTACTGCAACATGCAAAACTTGGATCAATATCAGTGGCTTTATGCTGAATGTAAAAAAAAAGCCAAACTATAAAACATATATATTCTATTATTCTATTTATATAGCATTACTAAAATGACAAAATTATGGAAATGGAAAGCTGGTTAGTGGTTAGCAGGGATTTATGGTGTGATGGGTGTGACTCTATGGGAGAGAACTCTCTTTTAATGGAATAGTTCTGTACTTTAAATGAGGTAGTGATTACAGGAATCTAAACATGTGAGAAAATGCCATTGAATTATACACACACATTGTGTTTACACGTTGTGTATAGTTCAAATTCCTCGTTTCGATACTGTACTACAATTGCATAAGATGTAACCTTTGGGGAAAATTGAGTGAAGGATATATAGGATACCTTTGCAGGTCTACTTTTCAAAATAAAAAGTTAAATATATGGAATTACAAAAGAAGCCAATTATATTGAGAGATCATTCTATCCATGATACCCTTATATCTATGAATTAGACATCAAGATCCTAATGTTCTATCTACCATGAATTGGGTGTTATTATTACAGGTCTTTCCACAGCAACTGCACAGACACCACACATGTATTGAATGGACACATGTATTCATGACCAAATTATTTTCCTCCCTTCACCTCTCTTCATGACCCCAAACCAGACCCTCTCAGTCTTCTTATTTCTACCATCTTCCAGGCCATGCTAACACTAAATTTATAAGGGTACATTTATCCTTTACTCTTATCTACTATAGCCAATTTTATGTCCTGGTCTGGAAATGCTATCTGAGAAGCATTAAAGCAATGAATAAATGATCGAGTATACTAACTCTCATACTTACTAGCTATGTAACATTAGGAAAGTTGCTTCACGTTCCTGTGCCTGTTTTTTCATCTACAAAACAATGATAATACATAAGATTGTAGATTTAATATATATAAAGCACTTAGAACATTGCCAAGCATATAGTAAATGCTCAGAGTATGTTACCCATGATTGTTATGATCTCACTGCTTCTACACACTTGTCTGCATTCTTATCACTTCACAAATTATTTAATACGATGGTATTATTACTATTATTATTTTGGTCTTTTGTCTTTTTAGGGCTGCACCCGCAGTATATGGAGGTTCCCAGGCTAGGGGTTGAATCAGAGCTGTGGCTGCTGGCCTACATCAGAGCCAAGCAGTGCCAGATCTGAGCTGTGTCTGCTACCTGCACCACAGCTCATGACAATGACTGATCCTTAACCCACTGAGCAAGGCCAAGGATCGAACCTGCAACCTCATGGTTCCTAGTTGGATTCGTTTCCACTGTGCCACGATGGGAACTCCTACAATGGTTTTTAAATAAGTTACCACATTCATTTTTAAAAAGAAACTCCTTGCCTCATTACTCTTTGATTAAAAAAAAAAACTTGAACAGATAGGTTCCTATTTCTGAAATGAATAAGTACTTATGTGAGAGAATCTTTGGCTATTCAGTGAAGATTAGAAAGAAAGAGCGATGAATATAAGTTAAAGAATATGTGACTGAGAGAATGTAAGCTGTTTAAAAGTTGGAAAAAACCGGTTGTGCACTGAAAAGCCCACAGAGCCATGGGATGCCATTTGTTAGAACTCCATAAAAGAGAATGATGTGGTAAATTATAAAATGCAAATACAAACCAACTTTATAGCCAAGGTTTATTCCCCATTCAAAACAAGTATCTCATTGCTTTCTATGTTTATATAACAGTAGTCATTGTTATATTTTATACATTCAGAAAATAGTGTACTTTTTTTTACTTTCTATTTATCCTATAGTTGACATATTTCATATATGTTTCAGATGTGCAACATATGATATATTTGTACACATTGTGAAATCATCAATACATCAACATACTTTAACTTTTTTCCTCTTTTTTTTTTTTTTTTGGCCACTCCCATGGCATATGGATGTTTCTGGGCCAGGGATCAAACCTAAGCTGCAGCCTTATACTGCAGCTGCAGCAATGCCAGATCCTTAACCCACTTCACTAGGCCAGGGATAAAACCCAGGCCACCACAGAGACAATGCTAGATCTTTAACCTGCTGTACCACAGTGGGAACTCCCAACATTAACATTTATTATGTATTTTCTTGGCAACTTTCAAGTATGCTCCAGAAGATTATTGACTATTATTAACCACTGTTCATTTGCCTTGTTTTTAAGATTCACAATGTAAGTGATATCATATGGTATTTATCTTTCTCTTACTTGTTTCGCTTGACATAATTGCCTAAAAATATATCCATGTTGTCACAAATGGCAAGATTTCATTCTTCTTTATGGCTAAGTATATATATAAATTATAATGTATAACATACTACATATAACATCTTTATCAATTCATCCATGAATAGATACTTTATAGCTGAGTAATATATATAATGAATTATAAGATTATATACATAATGTTATATATATAAATATTTCATATGTGTATAAAACATCTTTATCCATTCATCTATGGATAGACATTGAGGTTGTTTTCATAAATTGGCTGTTTCAAATAATGCTGCAGTGAACATAGGGGTGCATATATATTTGAATTAGTGTTTTTTTTTCTTCAGATAAATACTCAGAAGTCAAATTGCTAGCTCATATACTTGTCCTATTTTTAATTTTCTGAGGAAGCTCTGTACCTTCACTATGTTTCCATAGTGGCTACACTAATTTACATTACCACCAACAGTGCACATGGGTCCCCTTATCTCTGCATCCTTGCTAAAGCTTATTTGTCTTTTTGATGATAGCCATTCTACCAGATGTGACTTGAATCTCATTGTGGTTTTGATTTGTGTTTCCCTGATGATTAGTGGTGTTGAGCATCTTTTTCATGTGCTAGCGGCCATCTGTATATGTTCTTTGGAAAAACCTCAGTTCAGATGCCTTGCCCATTTTTTTTTTTTTGCTTTTTTTAGGGCTGCACTTGTGGCATATGGAATTTCCAAAGGTAGGAATCGAATCAGAGCTCCAGCTGCTGGCCTATGCCACAGCCACAGCAATGTGGGATCTGAGCTGTATCTGTGACCTACAATACCAGAGCTCATAGCAATGCTGGATCCTTCACCCACTGAACAAGGCCAGAGACTGAACCTACATCCTCATAGATACTAGTTGGGTTTGTGATCCACTGAGCCACAATGTCAACCCCCTCCTGCCCATTTTTAAAACTGGGGTGTTTGGGGTTTTTTTGTTGTTGAGTTGTATGTGTTTTTAATATAATTTGGACATAAACATCTTATTGACTATGTCACTTTCAAATATTTTGTTTCATTCACTGGATTTTTAGATTTTGTAGATGGTTTCCTTTGATTTGTTATAATACCACTTGTTTAATTTTGCTTTTATTGACTTTGCTTTTGGAATCAGATCCACAAATTAATCTCCAAGACTGATGTCAAGTATTTTGTACCCTATTTTTTTCCTAGGATTTTTATAGTTTTAGTCTTAGATTCACATCATTAATCCATAGTCTTAGATTCACATCTTTAATCCATATTAATTTTGTGGAGGTAGTGGGCTACTTTCATTCTTTTGCATGTAGCTATTCAATTTTCAAAAACATGACTTATTGAAGAGACCCAACTTACCCCATTTATTGTAAATTAATTGACCATATAAGGTTTATTTCTGGGTTCTCTATTCTGTTCCATTTATCTGTGTGACTGTTTTTGTGACAATTTTATACTGTTTTGATTATTATAACTTTGTGATATATTTTGAAATCAGGGAAAGTACAAGGTATTTCTCCCTCAAAATACCTTTGGCTATTCAAGTTCTTGATAGATGATAGATAGATAGATAGATAGATAGATAGATAGATGATACATTTTATTGGAGTATGGTTGACTTACAATATTGTGTTTGTTTCAGGTTAACAGGAAAGTGAATCAGTCATACATATACATAAATATCCATTCTTTTTCATATCCTTTCCCCATATAGATTGAATAGATTTCCCTGTGCTATAAGTACATCCTTGTTACCCTTTAGATTTGCATAGAGTAATATGTATATACTAATCCCAATCTCCCAATCTGTTTCTACCCCTCCAATGTTTCCCCTGTGATAACCATAAGTTTGGTTTCAAAATCTTTGAAACTGTTTCTGTTTTATAACTAAGTTCTTTTGCATCATTTTTTGTTAGAGTCCACATATTAGTGATCTCATGATATTTTACTTTCTCTATATGAATTCGATTAGGATGATAATTTCTAGGTCCATCCATCTTGCTTCAAATGGCATTTTTTGTTCATTTTTATGGCTGGGTAATATTTCATTGTATATATGTACCATAACTTCTTTATCCATTCCTCTGTCAACAGACATTTAGGTTTGCTTCCTTGTCTTGGCTATTTCAAATAATGTGGCAATAAACATTGGAGTTCATGTTATCTTTTCTTTTTCTTTTTTTATCATTATTATTTTTTTATTATTGTTAAAAAGTTTATTTATAAGCTTTAACCTTACTTATGTCTATTTAATTTCCTTGTTCTCTTTTTTAATATTTTTTTTTATTTTCCCACTGTACAGCAAGGGGATCAGGTTATCCTTACATGTTTATTATTATTTTTAATAGTTATTTCTCCAATACAATTTTTTTCTACTGTACATCATGGTGACCCAGTTACACATACATGTACACATTCTATTTTTGCACATTATCATGCTCCATCATAAGTGGCTAAACATAGTTCCCAGTGCTACACAGCAGGATCTCATTGCCAATCCATTCCAAAGGCAATAGTCTGCATCGATTAACCCCAAGCTCCCCAACCACCCCACTCCCTCCCCGCTCCCCCTTGGCAACCACAAGCCTATTCTGCAAGTCCATGATTTTCTTTTCTGTGGAAAGGTTCATTGTGCCTTATATTAGATTCCAGACATAAGTGGTATCATATGATAGTCTTCCTCTTTCTGACTTACTTCACTCAGTATGAGAATCTCTAGCTCCATCCATGTTGAATTATGTTTTTATTCAAGTATATGCCCAGGAGTGGGATTGCTGGATCATAAGGTAGTTCATTTTTTAGATTTCTGAGGACCATCCATAGTGTTTTCCATAGTGGTTGTACCAATTTATATTCCCCACCAACAGCGAAGGAGGCATAACTTTCTCCACACCCATGCCAGCATTTTTTATTTGTTGACTTGTTAATCATGGCCATTCTGACCGGTTTGAGATGATACCTCATTGTAGTTTTGATTTGCATTTCTCTAAAAATTAGTGATGTTGAGCATTTTTTCATTTGCCTACTGGATATCCCTTCATCTTCTTTGGAGAAATATATATTAAAGTCTTTTGCCAATTTTTCGATTGGTTTATTTGTTTTTTGTTGTTGGCTGTATAAATTGTTTGTATATTTTGGGGATTAGACACTTGCTGGTTCCATCATTTGCAAAAATTTTCTCCCATCACGTGTGTTGTCTTTTCAGTTTTAATGGTTTCCTTTGCTGTGCAAAACCTTTTGAGTTTAATTAGGTCTCATTTGTTTATTTTGTTTTTATTATCATTTTTCTAGGAAGTGGATGAAACAAGATGTTGCTGCAATTTATGTCAAAGAGCGTTCTGCCTATGTTTCCCTATAGGAGTTTTATAGTATCTGGCCTTATATTTAGGTCTCTAGTGACCACGGCCTGTGCTGGATATTGAACAGGGCCTTCTATTTGCTCTGTGGTAGTCACTGTCCTGTAAGGGGCAGTGTCTGCTTCCTAGTTGTTGGAGTAAGAGCTTCCAGATCTATTTCTGATCTGTGTTTATGATATGCAGCATGAGGTAGGTGGGCTTGCACCACACTCATTGGGAGTATTCACTGAATATTCCTCTGATGGAACTGTTCACCTGTGACTGTGCTCTATTTTGCTACCTTTTCCTCATTGTGTAGTCTCAAAGAGTACAATGCTTTTGACACTTCTTTTGACCCCACATTAACCATGAATATTTCTGTATTTGGCCCTGGTATCTCTCAAGCATTGTTTTCACTAGGTAACCAGCACAGATCCACTGATATCAGGACTCAGGACTGTAACACTAAAGTTCCCATTGTGGTTAAGAATCTGACTAGCACATAAAAAAAAAAAAGAATCTGACTAGTTTCCATAAGGATTCAAGTTCAAGCCCTCACTCAGAGGGCTTAAGGATCCAGTATTGCCACAAGCTACAGCCTAGGTCACAGATGAGACTCAGATCTGGCATTGCTGTGGCTATGGTGTAGGCCAGCATCTGCAGCTCCAATTCGACCCCTAGCCTGGGAACTTCCATATGCTACAGGTGTGCCCCCCCAAAAATAAAAACTGCAGTATTTCTGCACCTGGGCCCACTATTGAAACAGCTTAGGCTCTGGCCTTGTTCAACCCCTGCACATTGTGCCCACAAAGTGCACAGTTGCTAATGCCATCTCATTTTCAGGATCATTCTTTATCCGTTCAGATGTTCCACCAGCTCTGAATTTGTAAGACTTGTGGTAGAGGTATAAATCCACAGTTCTTACAGTTGGAAGGAGAGATTGCAGATCTTTCCCCTTAGTTGCCAGGCTGTTTTAATGCCTGTGACCTTCATCTTCTTCCTTGAGTGTGCTTGCCATTATCCCCTTGGTAGTAGGTGTATAGATGTGGCAGCTGGTGCTTGGTCCTGGAGTTTTCATTAGTGATAGTCACTCATGCACATACCCAGAGTTGGGCAGCAGCTAGGGATGTAGTTCATGAGAGAGATGGCAGTGGCTTGCATGTTCCATCCTGGAGCCCATTGGCAGCCAGTGATTGGCACCCAGTCCCTGGCGCTTTGGTGGTGGCTGTGGGCCACATGTGCCCCCAGGGAAGCAGCATCAGAGGTAGGTTTCTGGTTATGGGACCCTCACTGGCAGCAGTGGCAATAGCAGGCCACAAACAGGGATAGAGAGGCAGAGGTCAGTTCCCAGTAGTGGAAACCTTGGTTATGACAGTGGGCTTTGCACACTCCCAAAATGGCAGAGGCACTGATTGGTGCCTGGTCAAGGGACCTTCCTGGAGAAACAGTGGCAGGCCATGTGCACTCACAGAGCATCAGGCACAGTGGTCCATGCCTGGTCACAGGCCCCTTGGTAGTGGCAGTGGTGAGCCATTGGCACTCCTGGGGAGGCAGGTGCAGAGGTCAGTGCCCAGTCATGGGACCCTCAGCAGCTGAAGGCTGTGTGCATTCTCAAGGAAGTGAGGGCAGAAGTTGGAATTTGCAGGACCTTCTGTATCAACAGCAGTGGTATGATGGGCTACAGGTATGATCCTAGGGATTTGGAGGCAGAGGTCTGCCTGGTTGTTGAACACTTATGGTTGAAGTGGGCCATGCCCACTCCTGGGAAGACAGGGACAGTCCTTGATTCCTGCCCTGGTCTCAGGTTCTTCAGCAGCAGTGGTGGCAGGCCGTGGGCACTCCTAGGGAGTCAGTGGTAGAGGTCTGTGCCTGGCCATGGCCACTAGGCAGCAGTCATGGCAGACCGTGTGCAGTCCTGGGAAATGGAGGCAGAGATTGGTGCATGTGGGACACTTGGTGGCAGAAGCAGTGGAAGCAGGCCCAAGTGTGCTCCAGAGGTCAGTACTTAGTACTTGAACCCTCCATGGTGACAGTGGGCCAAGGAAGTATGAGTGGGAAGGCAGGGGTTGGAAAGTTCAGAGCCTGGTTGTTGAGTCCTCTGGGGTGGTGGCAGCAGCAGACCATCTGTGGTCCTGAGAAGATAGAGGCAATAACTGTCACTGGCTCATGAAACCTCCAGTAGAGGCAATGGTTTTCTCTCACCTCTGTATTCCAAGATGACAGGAGCAGCTAGCAGTCGTCCCTGGAGCTCACGCAAGTAGTGCCCTGTAGCCCGAGAGTCCATGCTTAGAGAAGGAAGCTCCTCTGATGATCCCATCTCTCCCCTGTTGAGCTCCCCAACCAGACCTAGACTTATTCCTGCACTCCCTCAGTTAAGATACACCATACCCTAACACACTTAGGTTGTCTCCATGAAGCCAACACTAGTCCTCTCCCTGGGTCTGACTTCCTCCAAAGCCTGAGCCTCAGCACCTGGCCCCTGCACCCTTCACCATACCCCCACCCACCTCAGCAGACAAGTGTCTCAGGCTGGTGTGTGCCAGACAGCAGCACCAACTGAATGTGCAGGTCTTTCTCTTTCCTTCCACAAACCAGTTACTACAATTACCTATTCAGATATTTTTTGGTTCCATTCAAATGTGAGACTCATCTGTTCTATTTCTCTGAAAAATACTGTTGGAATTTTTATAGGGATTGCATTCAATTTTGTATTGCTTTGTTTAATATAGAATTTTTAACAGTATAAATTCTTCCAAACTAAGACTACATATCTTTCCATTTATTTGTGCCTTCAATTTCTTTCATTCATGATTAATAGATTTCAGTGTACATGTATTTCTGCTCCTTGGATAAATTTACTCCTAGGAATTATATTATTTTGGATGTAATTATAAAGGGAATTTTTCTTAATTCCTCTTTCTGAGTATTCATTGTTAGTATATAGAAATTCAGCCATTTTTATATTGATTTTGTATCCTACCTCTTTCCTGAATTCATTGATTATTCTAAAAGCTCTGGAATTTTTCAGGATTTCTCTGTATAGAACTATGTCATTTGCAAATAGAAACAATTTTAAACATTCCTTTCCAACTTGATGCTTTTTTTTTTCTTACCTAATGGTTTTAGCAAGAACTTGTAAGTCTATGCTGAATAACAGTGGAAAGGGTGGACATCCTTGTGTTGTTCTTGATCTTAGAGGAAAAGTTTCAGGTTTTCATCATTGAGTATAATGTTTGCTGTAGGCTTGCCATATGTGACCTTTATTATGTTAAGGTAAATTCTGTCTAGACCAAATCTTTTAAGAATTTTTTTATAAATGAATGTTAAATTTTGTAAAATTCTTTTAGTGCATGTATTGAGATTTTCATATGATTTTTAGCCTTCATTTTTGTTAATGTTGTGTGTCATGTTGATTGGTGCATTTTGAACCATTCTGTATACGTGGCATAAATCCAACATGATCATGATATATGATCCTTTGAATATGCTGTTAAATGTGGTCAACTATTTTTTTTGAATCTATATTCATCAAAGACATTGGCCTGTAATTTTTTGTATGGTGTGCTTTGCTGGTTTTGGTATCAGGCTAATGCTGACCTCATAAAATTAGTTTGAAAGTGTTCCCTCCTCTTAAATTTTTGAAGTCTTCACAAAGAATGGATGTTAAATCTTTGAATATTTGATAGAAATCATCAGTAAAGCCATCTGGTCATAGAATTTTGTTTGTTCGGAGGCTTTATTTTATTATTATAGTTGATTCACAATGTTCTGTCAGTTTCTGTTGTACAATAAATTGACATAGTTATGCATATATACACATTCTTTTTCTCATGTTTTCCTCCATCATTTTCTTTTGGGGGGGGATTTTGTGTTTTACTTTTTAAAAATTTTTTAATTTAGTTTTTTATTGTTATTTCCCCAAACACAATTTTTTCCCACTGTACATCAACTACAAGCAATTAGATATAGTTCCCTGTGCTATCCAGCAGGATCTCATTGCTTATCAACACCAAATGCTATAGTTTGCATCTACTAACTCCAAACTCCCAGTCCATCCCAATACCTCCCCATCCCTCTTGGCAACCTCAAGTCTGTTCTCCCTGTCCATGAGTTTGCTTAACTTCTGTACATAAGTTCATTTGTGCCACATATTAGATTTCAGATATAAGTGATATCATATGGTATTTGTGTTTTTCTAACTTGCTTCACTTAGTAAGAGAGTCTCTAGTTCCATCCATGTTGCCACGAATGGAATTATCTTGTTCTTTTTAATGGCTGAGTAGTATTCCATCATATATATACACCGTATCTTCCCAATCCATTCATCTGTCAGTGGGAATATAGGCCACTCCAAATGCAACAGTTGTTGTCTATTAAAAAACTCCAAATCCATCCTACTCCTTCCCCTCCCCCCCAAGAAACACAAGTCTATCCTACATGTCCATGCTTCTTTCTATTTTGTAGATAGATCATCTGTGCCATATTTTTGACTCTACATATAAGTGATATCATATGGTGTCTGTCTCTCTGACTTCAATCAGCATGAGAGTCTCTAGTTCAATCCATGTTGCTGCAAATGGCATTATTTTGTCTTTTTTAATGGCTGAGTAGTATTCCGTGGTATATTTGTACCATATCTTCCTAATCCATTCATCTGTCAATGGGCATTTATGTTGTTTCCATATCTTGGATATTGTGAATAGTGCTGCGATGAACATAGTGATGCATGTGTCTTATTCAAGGAAAGTTTTGTGTGGAAATATGCACAGAAATGGTATTGCTGAGTCATATATTACTCCCATGTTTAGTTTTATGAGTTACCTCAATACTGTTTTCCATGGTGGTACCAATCGATATTCCCAACAGTGAAGGAGGTTTCCCTTTTCTCCACATCCTCTCCACCATTTGTTATTTGTTGACTTGTAAGTGATGGCCACTCTAACTGGTTTGAGGTGGAAACTCATTGTTGTTTTGATTTGCATTTCTATAATAAATAGTGATGCTGAGCATTTTTTCACATGCCTGCTGGCATCTATATGTCTTCTTTGGAGAAATATCTACTTAGGTCTTCTGTCCATTTTTTCAATTGGGTTGTTTGGTTTTTTGCTTTTGAGTTCTATGAGTTGTTTGTATATTTTGGAGATTAAACCTGTTTGGTTGAGCCATTTGCAAAAATTTCCTCCCCTTCTGTGTGTTGGCTTTTCATTTTTTAATTGTTTCCTTTGCTATGCAGAAGCTTTTTAGTTTATTTAGGTCCCACTGGTTTATTTGTCTTTATCGTCTTTATTGTAGGAGGTGGGTGAAACAAGATGTTGCTGTGATTTATGTCAAAGAGTATTCTGCCCATGTTTTGCTCGAAGTTTTATAGTATCTTGCCTTATATTTAGGTCTTTAATCAATTTTGAGTTACTATTTTTTTCCCATTGTGTTTCAAAATATTCTAATTTCATTCTCTCACATGTAGTTGTCAAGTTTTCCCAGCACCACATTTTGAAGAGACTATTTTTCCTCCACTCTATGTGCTTTTCACTTTTGTCGAAGATTCGTTGACCATAGGTATTTGGGTTTATTTTTTTATAGCATCGTGACCCTGTTACATAGACATGTATACATTCTTTTTCTCATATTATCATGCTTCATCATAGGTAACTAGACATAGTTCCCAGTGCTACACAGCAGGATCTCATTGCTAATCCATTCCAAAGGCAATAGTTTGCATCCATCAACCCCAAGCTCCCAATCCATTCCACTCCCTCCCCCTCCCCCAAGACAACCACAAGTCTATTCTCCAAGTCCATGATTTTCTCTTCTGTGGAAAGTTCCTCTGTGCTGCATATTAGATACCAGATATAAGTGATATCATATGGTATTTGTCTTTCTCTTTCTGACTTAATTCACTCAGGATGAGAATCTCTAGTTCCATTCACATTGCTGCAAATGACATTCTTTTGTTCTTTTTTATGGCTGAGTACTATTCCATTGTGTATATATACCACCTCTTCCTAAGTCAATCATCTATCAGTGGACATTTGGGTTCCTTCCATGTCTTGGCTCTTGTGAATAGTGCTGCAATGAACATGTGGGTACATGTGTCTTTTTTAAGGAAAGTGTTGTCCAGATAAATGCCCAAGAGTGAGATTGCTGGGTCATATGGTAGTTCTATGTATAGTTTTCTAAGGTACCTCCATACTGTTTTCCATAGTGGTTGTACAAGCTTACATTCTCACCAGTAGTGCAGGAGGGTTCCCTTTTCTCCACACCTCCTCCAGCATTTGTTATTTGTGGACTTATTAATGATGACCATTGTGACTGGTGTGAAGTGATATCTCGTGGTAGTTTTAATTTGCATTTCTCTAATCATCAGGGATGTTGAGCATTGTTTCATGTGCTTTTTGACCATCTGTATATCTTCCTTGAAGAAATGTCTCTTCAGGTCTTTTGCCCATTTTTCCATTGGGTTGTTGGCTTTTTTGCTGTTAGGTTGTATATGTTGTTTGTATATTTTAGAGATTAGGCCATTGTCAGATGCATCATTTGAAACAATTTTCTTCCATTCTTGTTAGTTGTCTTTTTGTTTTCTTTTTTGGATTCCTTTGCTGTTTTTGATGAATGTAGCTTTCTAGGAGAGTCAGAAGTCACAGAGCCTGATCCCTCCACATGTTTTTTCTTTTCAGTATGGCTTTGGCTATCCAGGTCCTTTGTGTTTCCATACAAATTTTAAAATATTTTGATCTTGCTCTTTAAAGAATGTCATTGGTAATTTGATAGGGATTAAATTGAATTTGTAGATTGCCTTAGGTAGTATTGTCATTTTGACTATATTTCTTCTTCCAATACAAGAGCATGGTGTATTTTTCCTTATATTTATGTCTTTGATTTCCTTCATAACATCTTATAGTTTTTGGAGTACAAGATTTTGTCTCTTTAGGTATTTTATTCTTTTCGATGCAATGTTATATGGGATGGTTTCCCCAATATCTATTTCTGATCTTTCATTATTAGTATATTGAAATGCAACTGATTACTGTATATTAACTTTGTATCCTGTGCCTTTAACAAATTAATTAATGAGCTCTAAGTGTTTTCTATTGGTGTCTTTAAGATTTCCTAGTTATAGAATCACGTCATCTGCAAACAGCAATAGTTTTACTTCTTTTCCAATATAGATTCATGTTATTTCCTTTTTCTCCTCTGATTGCCATGGGAAGGACTTCCCAAACTATGATGAATAACATTGGTGAAAGAGGACATCCTTGTCCTGTTCCTGACCTTAGTGGAAATGCTTTCAATTTTTCACCATTGAGTATGATGTTAGCTGTGGCTTTGTCATAAATGGCCTTTATTATATTGAGGTAGTTCATCTCCATGCCCACTTTCTGGAGAGTTTTTTGTTTTTATCAGAAATGGGTGTTGAATTTTATCAAAAGCTTATTCTGCATCTATTGAAATGATCATATAATTTTTATTTTTCAGTTTGTTGATGTGTATCACTGCTGCATCCAGTGCTGCAGGGAAACGGGGAATCCTGGAAGAGGGACAGTGCAGTATGACAGAACACACAAGACTCTTACATTTAGAAAGTGGGGGACCAGGAGGCACTCTGTTCCTTAGAACAAAAATGCCTAGGCTTTAGCCCATGTGATTTTTATTAAGGAAGGTGATGAGATTGTTATTAAGGGGATTAAGGAAGGTGACAAGATTAGTGGGCAGGGAAAGGCCTAGGCAATAACAAGATTATCATCTTAGTAATATCAAAGGGGGTATCCTTAGGACATAATGCAGCTGTTTATAGAATAACATGATTAATGCATAAGTCCTTCATCTTGTCTTTGAAGGAAACTCTGTACTTTAGAACTCTGAGTCCATAGATATTTGCCTTCTGCGGAGTTCTGCTGTTCCATGGTCTCCAACATATCACATTGATAGACTTTCAGATATTGAATAATCCTTGTATTTCCTGGTATAAATCCTACTTGATCATGTGTACAATATTTTTAATATATATATGTATGTGGTTTGATAATATTTTGTTGAGGATTTTTTAATCTCTGTTCATCAGTGATATAAGCCTATAATTTTATTTTTTTGTGTTATCTTTGTCTAATTTTTATATCAGGGTAGTGGAGACTTCATAGAATGAGCCAGGGAGTGTTCCTTCATCTGCAATTTTCTGGAAACATTTCAGAAGAAGAGGTGTTAACCCTTCTCCAAATGTTTGGTAGATCTCAGCTGTGAAGTCATCAGGGCATGGACTTTTGTTTTTTGGAAGTTTTTTTAAGTCACATTTTCAATTTATACACGTGTGAATTGTCTATTCATATTTTCTATTTCTTCCTGGCTTAATCTTGGTAGGTTGTTCCTTTGTACAAACCTGGCCATTTCTTTTAGGTTGTCCATTTTATTGGCATATGGTTGCTCATAGGAGTTGCTCATGATCCTTTATATTTCTGCAGTGTCAGTTGTAATTTGTCCTTTTTCATTTCTAATTTTATTGATTCGAACCGTCTCCCTTTTTTTCTTGATTAGTTTGGCTAACGGTTTATCAATTTTGTTGATCTTTCAAAAGAACCAACTTTTGGTTTCATTGATATTCTCAATTGTTTTGTCTCTATGTTATTAATTTCTGCTCTCGTCTTTATGATTTCTTTCCTTCTACTAATTTGGGGCTTTGTCTGTTCTTCCTTCTCTAGATATTTAAGGTGTAAGGTTAGGTTGTTATTTGAGTTTTCTCAACTTTTCTGAGATAAAATTGTATTACTATTTACTTCCCTCTCAGAATTGCTTTTGCTATGTCCCATAGGTTTTGGAGTTTTGTATCTTCATTGTCATTTGTCTCTATGTATCTTTTAATTTCCTCTTTGACTTCTTCAATGACCCATTTATTGTTTCATAACATATTATTTAGCTTCCAGGAGTTTGTGTTTTTGCTGTTTTGTTTTTCTTGTAGTTGATTTCTAGTCTGATAGCATTGTGATCGAGATAATGCTTGAAATGATTTCAATCTTTTTTTTTTATTGACCATGGCTTGATCTTTGGCCCAAGATGTGAACAATCCTGGAGAACATTCCATGTGCAGTTGAGAACAAAGTATATTCTGCTTCTTTGGTGTGAAGAGTTCTATAGTTATCAGTTGTCTCTTTGGTCTAGTGTATCATTTAATGCCTGTGGTTCTTTCCTTGTTGATTTTCTGTCTGGATGATTTGTCCATTGCTGTAAGTGGAATGTTAATGTTCACCACTGTTACTGTGTTGCTATCAATTTCCCTTTTATGGCTGTTAGTAGTTGCCTTATATATTCTACTGCTCCTATGTTGGGTGTTTATATATTTACAATTGTTATTTCTTCTTCTTATATTGGTCCTTTGACCATTATGTAATGTCCTTCTTTGTCTTGTGACCGTCTTTATTTTAAAGTCTATTTTGTCTGATATGAGTGTTGCTACTCCTGCTTTTCTATAATTTCCATTTGCCTGTAACATTTTCTTCCATATCCTCACTTTAAGTCTGTATGTTTACTTTGATCTGAATTGGGTCTCTTGTAGAGAGCATAAATATGGGTCTTTTTTTAAAATCCATTCATCCAGTCTTTTAATTAGAACTTTTAATCCATTTACATTCTGTGCAATTATGGATAAATATTAACTTTTTTAATTTATTAATATTTTTGTGAGTTGTTATTTTGGGACTTTTTTCTTCCCTTACTCTTTCTGTTGTCTTCTCTTGTGATTTGATGACCATATTTAGTGTTATGTTTGGCTTGTTTTTTCTTTTTTATGTGTTTGACCTTTATAGTTATATAATTAGTGGTTCCCATTATATTTTAATATATCCACCTATATGTGTGCAGTATTGTTTCTGCTTGCTGGTCTTTTAATTACAAGTGCACTTTCAATGTTCTGCATTTCTTTTCTCCTCTTCTCAGGCTTGCTAATTTTGATATTATATTTCTCCGTGGATGATTTCCTACTTTTGTGTTATCTTTGCCTTTACCAGTGAGCTTTTTCATTTTTAATATTATTGTGTCTATTTGTGGCTTTTCCTTTTCTACTTTGATAATTCCTTTAGTAGTTGAGATAGAGCTGGTTTGGAAGTGTTGAATTCTCTTAGCTTTTGATCTCTTGATCAAATCTGAATGAGAGCTTTGCTGGGTAGGGTATTCTTGGTTTGGGTTCCTCCTCTTTATCATATGAAATATATCTTTCCACTCCCTTCTGGCATATAGAGATTCTGCTGAAAATTCAGCTGTTATCCTTATGTGGGTTCCCTTATATGTGACTCATTGCTTTTCCCTTGTGGCTTTTAATGTTTTTTTCTTTGAACTTCGTTTTTGTCAGTTTGATTAGTTTGTGTCTTGCTGTGTTTCTTCTTGGGTTTATTTTGTGTAGCATTCTCTGAGCTTCCTCCACTTGACTGAATGTTTCCTTTCCCATATTTGGGAAATTTTCAGATATAATCTCTTCAAATATTTTCTTTGGCCCTTTCTCTCTCTCTCTTCTCCTTCTGGAGCCCCTATGATGGGAATATTGGTACATTTAATGTTGTTCCAGAGGTCTCTTAGACTCTCCTCAGTTTTTTTCATTCTGTTTTCTTTATTCTTTTCTGTAGCAGTGATTTATACTACTCTGTCCTCCACCTCATTTCTTCATTCTTCTGCCTCCTTTAACCTGCTGTTGGTTCCTTCTAGATTATTTTTCATTTCAGCTATTTTGATCTTCATCTTGCTATTTAAATCCTCTAGGTCTTTATTAAAAATTTAAGTTCTCAATCTGTGTCTCCATTCTTTTTCCAGGATCTTGGATCATCTTTACTATCATCACTCTGAGTTCTTTTTCAGGTAGACCTATCTCCTCATGATTTAGTGATTTTTGTGTGCTTTTGTCTTGTCCCTTTGTCTGAAACCTGCTTCTTTGTCATTTCATAGTGTCTACCTTGATATTTGGTATATAGATGTCAAAGCAGGAGCCCAGTCCTGGTATTCTCAGGGGTTTTATCACTTCATGTGTACCCATAGCCTGTATTGGGAGCATTGGTATCATACTTCTTCTCCTGTAGCTGGGTGATTGCTAGAGATAGTGTTTGTGAGACAGTTGGCAGTGATTCACCATTCACAGGATTGATTTTCTAGATCATGAGGGTAGCAGTGTCTCTCGCAACCCCTCCTTCTAGCAGGTAGCTTTCAGGGCTATTTTCTGTAGCTTGCAATGTCACCAGTTTCTCTTGCTTTTCCTCCCTTTTCCAGGAAGGCTGTGGCCTGCACTCTGTAGCTAAAGGTGCAGTGCTGCTGTTCTTCCAGCACTCCCCTTATTTTTTCATATCTAGGATCTCTCTCTAAACCCCCAAAGGCAGGTTGTTGCTAAAGGGCTCTCTCTGTAGGTGAAGAATGTGTGTTTCTGGTGGTTCCTTCTCCCACCTTGCTGCTGGTAGGAGTGGACTCTCTAGGAACTGTGGATTGGAAAGGGGTTAATGGGCCTCTCACAGATACCTTGTTTTGAAACAAGTGCCACTTGTGTGGGCCTTCTCAGGGCCACTGGTAAGGGGCACTCTATCTTGTCTTCTCCAGTTGGGAAGCCCACAGCTCTGGCAGGGAGTGGGCACTGGCGGCCCTCTCACAGGAATTTGTGCTCCCACCACCAGCTCTTCTGGAACTGATCTTGTGCCACTGGCACAGGCCTCTTCTGGTGGTCTGGGCACAGCCAAGACACCTGTGCTTTCCCTGCTGGAGCAGATTACTTCTATCACAGGAAATGGGCACTGTCACCTGCAGCTGTTCTGATGCTGATCAGGCACCCCTGTCTAGAGCCTCTGCAGTCTCTTGGCAAAGCTGAGATACCTGTGTTTTGCCTGCTTGACCAGATTACTGCTCTCACAGGGAATGGGCTCTGCTGCAGGCAGCATTTCTGGTGCTTATTGGGTGCCACTGGCATGAGTCTCTGCAGTCTTTCTAGATGGAGCCAAGGTGCCCTATGTTTTCCCTGATTGAGCAGATTACTCCTCTCCTGGGGAATGGGCACCACTGCTGGGAGCTCTTCTGGTTGGACTCCACTAGCCTGGAGTCAACTGGCAGGAACAGGGAGTTTGTGCTACTTGCTCAGGCATTTGATCCACCTGCTCCAAGAAGTCTGTATCCCTAAGGACAGGGCTGCTTCCCAGCTATTGCTAGGCAGCCACTGCTGCCAAGTGATTCCCCAAGCCGAAGCTGGCAGTGTGCTGCAGCTAGAGAAAGCACGTGCAGGGAACATGGCTTTAGTATTGGATCCCACCCTTTCATTCCAGCACCCCTGTACAATGGTGTCTAGTCTCTAAGTCAGACTGAGTTGCCTATGCTCCATTGTGGTCACCCAATACTCTAGTCCATCCTGGCTGTTTCCTTGTGGCCAATACCATTTTTTTCCCACATAGCCAGCACTACCTCCCTCTTAGTATCAGATCTCTAGGACCAAAGTTTTAGTTCCCAACACCTGCTGGCACCTGCCTACTGTTGCCTGTTTCCCATAACACTGGACATTTGTAGAGGAGTGTCTCCTTTTTAACTGCTTCACACCTTCTTTACTAAAGTTCCATTTTTGGCTGATCTCCTTGTTGGTTGGGTAACTTCCCAGGGTGCAGGAGCTATTCTCCTTTCCTGCTCCCTCCTGGTAGAGCAGGTCCAGTCTCACTTCCTTTCACTTATTTTTCTCTTGTTCTTCTTTCTTCTTTCTTTTGTCCTATCTGGTTTTGTAAAATTTTTCTGGCTCTATCATAATCTTAAGGTCTTTTGTCAGTTTCTTGCAAATTTTCTGTGTGAATATTTCCACATGTAGTTGTATTTTCAATGTATTTGTGTGAGTAGTTCAGCCTCATGTCCTACTACTCCACCATCTTAGACCTCCCGCTTAAAAGTTTTTGATGTGTCCACCAAATCTGAATGAGAAACTTATCTGGTAGAGTATTCTTGGTTTTAGCTTCCTCCCCTTCATCATCTGAAATGTCTTGTCACTGCCTTCTTCCTTGAAGAGTTTCTGCTGAAAAATCAGCATTATCCTTGGGGTTCCATTGTATGTTATTTAATGCTTTTCCCTTGTGGCTTTTAATATTTTTTTCCTGTATATTTAATTTTTATCAGCTTGACTAGTATGTGTCTCACTGTGTTTCTCCTTGGGTTTATCCTGTATGGGATTCTCTGTGTTCCCTCAACTTTAGCGGTTATTCTCTTTCCCATATTAAGGAAATGTTCCATTATAATTTCTTCTAATATTTTCTCTAGCCTTTTATCTCTGTTTTCCTTTGGGGAACCCTGTAATCCAAATGTTGGTGCATTTATTTTTATTTCTTTTTTTTTTAATTTGATCATCCTGTGGCGTATGGAATTTCTGCTGTAGGGATTAGGTTCAAGCCAGTTGTGAGGTACACCACAGCTGCAGCAACACTGGATTCTTATCTCATTATACTGGGCCAGGAATTGACCCTGTGTCCCAGTTTTCTTGGGACACCACTCATTGTATTGCAGCACAACAAGAACTCCAATGATAGTACATTTTATATTGTTCCAGAAGTCTCATAGACTGTCCTCAATTATCTTTATTCTTTTTTATTTCCCCAATACATTATTTTTTTTCTACTGTAAAACATGGTGACCCAGTTACATGTATATTCTTTTTTCTCACATTATCATGCTTCATCATAAGTGACTAGACAGAGTTCCTCAGTGCTACACAGCAGGATTTCTATGCTAATCCATTCCAAGAGCAATAGTCTGCATCGATTAACCCCAAGCTCCCAATCAATCCCACTCCCTCCCCCTCCCCCTTGGCAACCACAGGTCTATTCTCCAAGGCCATGATTTTCTTTTTTGTGGAAAGATTCCTTTGTGCTGTATATTAGATTCCAGGTTTTAGTGACATCATATGGTATTTGTCTTTCTCTTTCTGACTTTACTCATATTTTCAAATGATGCAACTGACAAGGGCTTAATCTCTAAAATATACAAACAACTTATACAACTCAACAGCAAAAAAAAAAAAACAACAACCCAGTGGAAAAATGGGTGAAAGCCCTGAATATATATTTCTCCAAACAAGATATACGGATGGCCAACAAGCACATGAAAAAAAGCTCGACATCACTGATTATTAGAGAAATGCAAATCAAAACTACCATGAGATACTGCCTCACATGGATGGAACTAGGGACCCTCATCCTGAGTGAAGTAAGTCAGAAAGAGAAAGACAAATACCATATGATGTCACTAAAACCTGGAATCTAATATACAGCACAAAGGAACCTTTCCACAGAAGAGAAAATCATGGACTTGGAGAATAGACCTGGGGTTGCCAAGGAGGAGGGGGAGGGAGTGGGATTGATTGGGAGCTTGGGGTTAATCGATGCAGACTATTGCCTTTGGAATGGATTAGCATAGAAATCCTGCTGTGTAGCACTGAGGAACTATGGAGAAACTCTGGAAATTTTCTTGTTCCAACTGTGTGCTAGAACTTTTCTGCTGGACTCACAGACTTCCACAAGTGCAATTTTGTTCATTGTGATTTTCAAAATCTTTATTTATTTACTTTTGTTTACGGAAGATGATAGAAAACTCCTGTCATTCTCATATGTCATTCTCCCATCTGCTTTGGCTTTTAAAACTGAATCTGGCTGGCAATCTGGCTTTAGATAGAGGATGTGTGTATCTGCCATTGTGAGAAGAGCTTTTTTTGACATTGGAATTCTTTTGAGGGAACATTGATTTGGATATAATCATAATTTCTCTGAGAATTCTCACTGTGTGATTTTGGGTGGGAGGAGGATGGGGATGAACCATAAGAAGACCCTACAAGTCATTCCAGAGTTAAAGGTCACTTCACTTTCTGATTCTCAAATTATTGCCTAATTTTCTCATAATTTCTCTTAAATGGCCATGAGTTAAGGAAACTAATTGAAATAGGGTGATGCTTGGACTAGGATATTAGTGTAGAGTATGCAAGCATTTGAAATTTTCTTCCCTTAAAGTATTTTAATGATCATAAATATTATAACATGGTAGAACTTCCATCTTACACTTTCTTTGGTACAGTATCATGCTCTAATAAATTCCTGTATTGTATTTTTGAGTGGTTTTTCTAATGAACCAGAATTCTCCTAGCCCTTAAGCACCTTGTATGTAGCAGAGGCTTTGACATGTCTGTCCTAGCTCATTTCAGTCCAGGTAGCCCCTTTCACATTTCATCTTTCTCCTCTACTACGTTTGAAACCCCTTTTCAAACAGTAGTTATCATGTTCCTTATTGCAATCAAACCCATCCAGCAAATACTCCCTTAGCACTACTGTATATCACAATTATTGTATTAAGTGCTAAACAGTAGATGCAGGTGTCTTAAAACTGGCAGTTTTCAAGTGAAGAATCAAGATGGTGGAGGAGTAAGACATGGCACCTTCTCCCACAAACACATCAAAAAAATGATCTACATTTAGAACAATTTGAATAGGTCATCTACTGAATGCTGGCAGAAGACATTAAATCTCCAAAAAGGGCAAGAAGCCCTCCATATCACTGGATAAAACAAGCAGAAAAAGATAGAGAGAAAAAAGGAATCAGGCCAGAAATAGCACTCCAGGGAGGGTGCTGTTAAAGAGAAAAGGATCCCACACCATGGGAAGCAACCTAACCAATGGGGAGATCAGCCGAGATGGAGGGACCTCAAAGTCACAGAGAAAAGCACAGCACCTGGACTGAGGAGGGCAAAGCAGAGTGAGAGCTGCACAGACAATCTGTACCACCTCCCCCAGACACCACAGCCTGATACCTTTGGACATTAGGCAGGGGCTGAGCACTCAGACTCAGGCTTCAGAGATCAGTTCCAGGGACATGACTAGTGTTCATCATATGGAGACAGCCTGAGGGGATAGGTAGTGCTATGGGCTGGGGAGCAGAGTGCCACAGCTGAGGGAACCCAGGAGGATGTCTGGGCCCACAGAAGAAGCAAGCTTCCATCATTGGGGAGGGAAAGAGGAGGAAGGGAAGACCACCATAGGAATATTTTTCCCTGCACATATGTGGACTCTCAGAGGGGGAGGCTCCTCTGGCACAGGCTATGGGTGGTGAGGTACCACTTGCACAGGCTATGGGTGACAGGGTGACTCTTGTGTGAGCTACTGGTGGCTGGGCAACTCTTGCGTGGGATAAGGGCAGCAGGTGGCCTCTTGCGGCACCTTTTTTGTGATCTAAAAGCAGTGGAGTCAAACCACAGGAATTGTCTCAGACACCAGAGGAAGGGGTGGCCCACCACCACTAAGGGTCTTTGTACAGGAAGCACCTGCGACCCCAGGCATCTCAGAGGTTGGCAAAGAAGGGGGCACTGCAACCAAGCAAGACCCATTGTTGTTCTCACTCCCCTGGGAATGCACCTGCCCTGCTGCTGCCACTGCCAAATGCTCTGGGCACCACTTAAACCTGCATGATCACTGTCACTTCCCAGGGCTCTGCAATTAGGAGCAGGCTGCACCACCTTCCTGTGGGTTCTTGCTGCTGCCAAGGGCCCAACAACCAGGCACTAGCTACCAACACTGCCCATTGCCTCCTTTTCCCTGGTAGCATGCACAGCACCCAAGAAATAAAAACTAAACTCTCACAGAATACCCAGGGGCACTCATGCATATAAATAGCCCTCCAAGACTATGGTAGTTGCTTTCTCTAAACTCACAAATACGAAAAGTATTAGCAAAATGAAGAAGCTCAAGAACCATTCCCAGTTAAAAGAACTGGAGACTTCACCTGAAGGAGCAATTAATGAAACAGACCTCTGCATTCTAATAGACACCAAGTTCAAAAAGGACATAGTGAAAATACTGAAGGAATTAAGAGTGAATATGCACAGTAATGCAGATTACTTTAGGCAGGAACTAGAAAATATAAAGATGAGCCAAGAAAAATTAGAAAATTCATTTGCAGAGACACAAGCTGAGTTAACGTCACTGAAGAGCAAAATGGATAATGCAGAGGAACAAATTAGTGACTTAGAAGATAGAATAATGGAAATCACCCAATCAGGACAGCAGACAGAAAACCAAATGAAAACAACATGAATTCAATATAAGAAATCTATGGGATAATATAAAATGTGCTGATCTACATATAATAGGAATTCCAGAAGGAGAAGAAAAACAAAAGGGCATTGAAAATATATTTGAAGAAATTATGCAGAAAACTTTCCAAATTTAAAGAAAACAGATATTAAGATACAGGAAGCACAGAGGGCCCCAAAAAAGCTTAACACAAAGAGGCCCAAAACAAGACATATAATAAAATGACAAAAGTTAAAGAGAAGATTCTAAAGGCAGCAAGAGATAATCAAAGAGTTAATTATAATGGAACCCCTGTAAGCTAGTGGGTGATTTCTCCACAAAATCACTACAGGCCAGAAGAGAGTTGCAAGATATATTCAAAGTTCTAAAAGGGAAAAACATGTAGCCTAAAATACTCTAGCCAGCGAGACTATCATTTAAAATGGAAGGAGAAATAAATATTTTTTCCAACAAACCAAAACTTAACAAATACAGAAATACTAAACCCATTCCAAAAGAAATGCTGAATGGTCTCCTTTAAATAAAAAAGAAGTAAGAAAGAATAGGATCAAAGAAATCACGATTGGAAAGCAATCTCTTAAATAACCAATATACAGATGTATAAAAAAAAAAACTACTGTAAAAGCAGCAAAAAACACAAAGAACAGCAAAAGGAAAAACATGAAGATGTTAAAAAGGACACCAAAATCATAAAATGTGAAGAAGGAAAGTAATAAAATCTACACTCTTTTTAAATTTTTTTAAGTTTGAGCCTATGCATCTAACAGGCTAACGCAGACAGATATAGGAAGAAGTTAACAAACGAAAAACAGGGCAACCACAAATCAAAACTAAACATTACAGCCACAAAAACTAAAAAGAAGAGGACACAAGCATTAAATAAAAGGAAATCATCAAACCAAAAAAAAAAAAAAGAAGAAGAAGAAGGGAACAAGAGAGAAACTGGAAAATAACTGGGAATCAACTGGAAAATAACTTAAAATGGCAATAAATACATATTTATCAATAATTGCCTTAAAAGTCAATGGACTGAATGCTCCAATCAAAGGACATAGAGAGGCAGATTGGACAAAAAAGCAAGATCCTACAATATGCTGCCTAAAAGAGACTCACCTTAGGCCAAAGGACAGCTATAAGTTGTAACCGAGTTGATATAAAAATAAATTTCTTTTATTTTAAATGATTTTTATTTTTGTAATATACTTGTTTCACAATTTTGTGTCAATTTCTGATGTACTTCCATGTGAACCAAACATATATATACATAGTTTTTTGCAGATTATCCTCCATCATGTTCCAACATAAGTGACTAGATGTAGTTTACCTTGCCATATAGCAGGATCTCATTGCTTATTCAAACCACATGCAATTTTTCATCCATTAACTCCAGATTTCCAGTCCATCCCCTACCCTGTCCCTCCTCCTTGGCAACTACAAGTCAGCACTCCATGTCCACGACTTTATTTTATGTGGAAAGTTTCTCTTTTTTATTATTTTATTCTACTGTACAGCATGGTGACCCAGAAACACACACTTGTATACATCTTTTTTTTAATATTATCATTCTTCATCATAAGTGACTAGACATAGATCCCAGTGCTACACAGCAGGATCTCATTGCTAATCCATTCCAAAGGCAACAGTCTGCATATATTAACCCCAAGCTCCCAAACCATCCCACTCCTGCTCCTTCCCCCTTGGCGACCACAAGTCTATTCGCCAAGTCCATGTTTTTCTTTTCTATTGGAAGGTTCATTTGTTCCATATATTAGATTTCATGTATAAGTGATATCATATGGTATTGTCTTTCTCTTTCTGACTTACTTCACTAAGGACGAGAGTCAGTAGTTCCATTTATGATGCTGCAAATAGCATTTTTGGTTCATTTTTATAGCTGAGTAGTATTCCATTGTGTATATATATATCTTCTAAATTCAGTCATCTGTCAATGTACATTTTGGTTGTTTCCATGTTGTGGCTATTGTAAATAGTGATGCAATGAACATGCAGGTGCATGTGTCTTTTGTAAGGAAACTTTTGTCTGGATATATGCCCAAGAGTGGGATTTCTGGGTCATATGGTATTCTATGTATAGCTTTCTAAGGTATCTCCATACTGTTCCCCATAGTGGTTGTACCAGCTTACATTCCCACCAATACTGCATGAGGTTTCCGTTTTCTCCACACCCCCTCCAGCATGTTATTTGTGGACTTATTAATGATGGTCATTGTGATTGCTATGAGGTGATATCTCATGATAGATTTGATTTGCATTTCTCTAATAATCAGGGATGTTGAGCATTTTTTCATGTGCTTGTTGGCCATCTGCATATCTTCTTTGAAGAAACGTCTATTCAGGTCTTTTGCACATTTTTCCATTGGATTGTTGGCTTTTTTGCTGTTGAGTTGTATAAGTTTCTTGTATATTTTAGAGATTAGGCCCTTGTCAGTTGCATCATTTGACACTATTTTCTCCCATTCTGTAAGTTGTATTTTTGTTTTGGTTTTGGTTTCCTTTGCTGTGCAAAAGCTAGTAAGTTTGATTAGGTCCCATTGGTTTATTTTAGCTTTTATTTCTGTTGCCTTGGGAGACCAACCTGAGAAAATATTTATAAGGATGATGTCAGAGAATGTTTTGCCTATGTTCTCTTCTAGGAGTTTGATGGTGTCTGTCGTATATTTAAGTCTTTCAGCCATTTTGAGTTTATTTTCATGCATGGTGTGAAGGTGTGTTCTAGTTTCATTGATTTGCGTGCAGCTGTCCAGATTTCCCAGCAATACTTGCCAAAAAGTCTGTCTTTTTCCCATTTTATGTCCTTCCCTCCTTTGTCAAAGATTAATTGGCCATAGGTGTCTGGGTTTATTTCTGGGTTCTATATTCCATTCCATTGGTCTGTCTGTTTCAGCACCAGTACCACACTCTCTTGATGACTGTGGCTTTGTACTATTGCCTAAAGTCTGGGAGAGTTATGCCTCCTTCTTGGTTTTTGTTCCTCAAAATTGTTTTATCAATTCTGGGTCTTTAGTGGTTCCTTTTAAATTTTTGTATTGTTTGTTCCAGTTCTGTGAAAAATGTCATGAGTAACTTGATAGGGATTGCATTGAATCTGTAGATTGCTTTCGGGAGTATGGCCATTTTTACAATATTAGTTTTTCCAATAAATACATATCTATCAATAATCACTTTAAATGTCAATGGGCTGAATGCTCCAATCAAAAGACTCAGAGTGGCAGATTGGATAAAAAATCAAAAACCTACAATCTGTTGTCTACAGGAAACTCACCTTAGGGCAAAGGACACATATAGATTGAAAGTGAGGGGATGGGAAAAGATATTTCATGCCAATGGACAAGACAAGAAAACAGAGTTGAATACTCATATCAGACAAAATAGACTTTAAAGCAAAGTCCATAAAGAAAAACAAAGAAGAACACTATTTAATGATAGAAGCATCCATTCAAGTAGATGATATCACAATAATCAAAATATATGCCCATAACATAGGAGCACCCAGATATATACAACAAAGTCTAACAAACATAAAAGGAGAAACTGATGGGAATACAATCATAGTAGGAGACTCTAACGCCCCACTCACATCAATGGACAGATCCTCTAGAGAGACAATCAAGAGACAACAGAGGTTCTAAAGGACACATTAGAAAAGTTAGACTTAATTGACATTTTCCAGACATTACATCCAAAAAAATCAGAATACACATTCTTCTAAAATGCAAATGAAACATTCTCAAGAATTTATCACATTTTGGGGCACAAAGCTATCCTCAACAAATTTAAGGGTATAGAAATTATTTCAAGTTTCTTTGACCACAGTGGCATGAAACTAAAAATCAACCACAGGAAAAGAAATGAGAAAAAAACTGACTACTTGGCTACTAAACAACATGCTACTAGAAAATCAATGGGTCAATGAAGAAATCAAGAAGGAAATTTAAAATACATTAAGATAAATGATAAAGAAGATACAAACACTCAAAATCTATGGGATCCTGCAAAAATAGTGCTCACAGGGAAATTCATAGCAATATAGGCCTTCCTCATAAAAGAAGAAAAATCTCAAATCAGCAACTTAACCCACCACCTAAATGAATTAGAAAAAGAAGAACAAATAAAACCTAAAGTCAGCCGAAGGAAGGAAATTATAAAGATCAAAGAGGAAATCAATAAAGTAGAGATTCAAAAAGTATAGAAAAACTCAATCAAACCAAGAGCTGATTCTTTGAAGAGGTAAACAAAATTCACACACCTCTGGCTAGACTCACCAAGAAGAGGAGAGAAATAAACCCAAATAAAAAAAATAAGAAATGAAAAAGGAGAAGTCACAACAGGTACTACAGAAATACAAAAACCATAAGAGAATACTATCAACAGTTGTATGCCAACAAATTTGACAACCTAGAAGAAATGGACAACTTTCTAGAGACTTACTGCCTGCCAAAACTGATTCAAGAAAAAATAGATTAACTGAACAGACCAATCACTAGAAATGAAATTGAATATGTCATAAAAACCCTCCCTACAAATAAAAGCCCAGGACCAGATGGCGTCACAAGTGAATTCTACCAAACATACAAAGAATAATTTATACCCATCATCCTTAAACATTTCCAAATGTTTGAAGAAGAAAGAGCATTCCCAAAGACATTCTATGATGCCACCATCACCCTAATTCCAAAACCAGACAAAGATACCACCAAAAAAGAAAGCTATTGACCAACATCTTTGAGAATATAGATGCAAAAATTCTCACCAAAATTTTAGCCAACCGAATCCAACAACATATAAAAAAGATCATATACCACGACCAGGTGGAAGTCATCCCACGTTCACAAGGATGGTTCAACATAAGCCAAGCAATCAACATCATACACCACATTAACAAAAGAAAAGTCAAAAACCACATGATCATCTCAATAGATTCAGAAAAAGCATTTGACAGTGTCCAACAACCATTCATCATAAAAACTCTTACCAAAGTGGGTAGATTGGGAACATATCTTAACATAACAAAAGCCTTTAATGACACACCCAAAGCAAATATAATACTCAATGGAGAAAAGCTGAAAGCCTTCCCACTAAAATTTGGAATAAGTATGCCCACCCTCACCACTGTTATTCAACATAGTATTGGAATTCCTATTCACAGCAGTCAGACAAACAAAAGAAATAAAATGCATCCAAATAGGAAGAGAAGAGGTAAAACTCTATGCAGATGACATGATTCTATATATAGAAAATCCTAAGGACTCAACCCAAAGACTATTTGAACTGATCAACAAATTCAGCAAAGTAGCAAGATACAAGATTATGTGGAAATTTTCATTTCTGCTATATATTAGATTCCAGATATGTGATGTCATATGGTATTTGTCTTTCTCTTTCTGACTTACTGCACTCAGTGTGAGAGTCTCTAGTTCCTCCCATGTTGCTACAAATGGCATTATTTTTTATGGCTGAGTAGTATTCCACTGTGTATATATGCCACATCTTCTTAATACAATAATCTGTCAATAGATATTTGGGTTGTTTCCATGTCTTGGCCATTGTGAATTGTGCTGCATGAACATATGGGTGCATGTATCTAGAAAAAGATATTTAACATTACTGGAAAAGACAGGAAAGCAGGAGTTGAAATACTCCTATCAGACAAAATAGACTTTAAAACAAAGTCCATAAAGAAAGACAAAAAAGGACACAATTTAATGATAAAAGGATCCATTCAAGCAGATGATATCACAATAATCAAAATATATGCCTGTAACATAGTTGCATGCAGATATATACAACAAAGACTAACAAACATAAAAGGAGAAATTGATGGGAATGCAATAAGAGTAAGGGATTTTAACACCCCATTCGCATCAATGGACAAATACTCTAGACAGAAATTCAAGAAGGCAACAGAGATCTTAAATGACATATTAGGAAAGTTATACTTAATTGACATTTTTAGGACATTACACCAAAAAAAATCAGAATATACATTCTTTTCCAGTGCACATGGGACATACTCAAGGATTGAACACATACTGGGGCACAAAACTAACTTCAACAGATTTAATAATATAGAAATTATTTCAAGTATCTTCTCTGACCACAATGGCATGAAAGTAGAAATCAACCACAGGAAAAGAAATGAGAAAACACTGACCACATGGAAGCTAAATAACATGCTACCAAGAAACCAGTGGGTCAATGAGGAAATCAAAAGGGAAATTTAAAAATACCTCGAGATAAATGATGAAAACAAGCCCTTTTGAAATCTATGATATGCTTCAAAAGCAGTGCTTAGAGGGAAATTTATAGTGATACAGGCCTTTCTCAAAAAAGAAGAAAAATCTCAAGTTGATAACTTAACCCACAACCTAAATGAATTAGAAAAAGAAAAACAAACAAAACCTAAAGTCAGCATATAGAAGTAATAGATAAAAATTAGAGAGGAAATCAACAAAATAAAGCTATAAAAACAATAGAAAATACTTCAATAAAACCAGAGCTGGTTCTTTGCAAGGGTAAACAAAATTTATAAACCTCTGGCCAGGCTCTCCAAGAAGAGGAGAAAAAGAAGTCAAATAAAGATGATGAGAAATCAAAATGGAGAAATCTCAATTAATCCTGCAGAAATGCAAAAAAAAAAAAAAAAACAAAGAGAACACTGTGATCAATTACATGCAAACAAATTTGACAACCTGAAAGAAATGGACAAATTTTTGAGGCATACAGCCCACCAAAACTGAATCAAAAAGAAATAGATCAATTGAACAGACCAATCAGTAGAAAAGACTGAATTTTTAATAAAAACACTCCCTACAAACAAAAGTAAAGGACCACATGGCTTCACAGGCAAATTCTACCAACCATACAGAGAAGAACTCATACCCACCCTTCTTAAAATTTTCCAAAAGGTTGAAGAAGTAGGAATACTCCCAAAGATATTCTATGAAGCCACCATCACCCTAATCAAAAACCAGGCAAAGATACTAGAAAAATAGAAAATTACAGGACAATATTTTTGATGAATATAGATGCAAAAATTCTCAAAAAACTTTAGCCAACCAAATACAATATAAAAAAAAGATCATACACCACGACCAAGTGGGATTATCCCAGGCTCACAAGGATGATTCAACATACTCAAATCAATGAACATCATATACCACATTTATAAAAGAAAGGTCATAAACCACATAATCATCTCAGTAGATGCAGAAAAAGCATTAAACAGTGTTCAACATCTGTTCATGATAAAACACTTAACAAAATAGGTATAGAGGGAACACACCATAATAAAGACCATTTATGACTAACTCACAGCCAATATAATACTCAATGGAGAAAAGCTGAAAGCCTACCTGCTAAAATCTGGAACAAGAGGAGGATGCCTACTCTCACCACTTTTATTCAACATGGTATTGAAAATCCTAGCCACAGCAATCTAACAAACAAAAGAAATAAAATGTAACTGAATTGGAAGAGAAGAGGGAAAATTGTTACTCTATGCAGGCGACATGTTCTATATAGAAATCCCTAAGGACCCCACACAAAAAATACTTTAACTGATCAACAAATTCAGCAAAGTAGCAGGATACCAGATTAACATGGAAAATCACCTGCATTTTTGTATGCTAAAAATGAAATATTAGAAAGCTGTATAAAATAACAATACATGTTAAAATCACACCCCCCAAGTTTTAAATACTTAGGAATAAACTTGACTAAAGTGGTGAAAGATGTACATGCTGAAAACTATAAAACAATGATCAAGGAAATTAAAGAGGATTCAAAGAAATGGAAAGTTATTCCATGCTCCTGGGTTGGAATAATTAATATTGTAAAAATGGCCATACTACCCAAAGGAAACTACAGATTCAATACAATCTCTGTCAAATTACCCATGACACTTTTCACAGAAATAGAAAAAATAATCCAAAAATTTATATGAAACCATACAAGACCCAGAATTTCCAAAGCAATTCTGAAGAACAAAAACCAAGCAGGGGACATAACTCTCCCAGACTTCAGGCAATAGTACAAAGCCACAGTCATCAAGACAGTGTGGTACTACATCAAAACTTCAGAATAACTGCAAACCGAAAATCTACAATTGATACACAAACAAGGAATCTCTGGAGAAGAAATGTATCTCATACTAAATAAGTGCATAATCCACCATGAAGGGAGTCATTTGACATCATTCTTGGAATGCTGAAGTCTTCTTAGATTGGATTCTGATTTCCTCTCCATCAAAGAACTTATGATAATTATAATTAAAAAATGCCACTGTACAATTAAATAATACAGTTCTACAATTGTATTATTAATAACCATTTCTCTCCATGGTACAATGTAAAGTCTATAATGTCTTGTTTATCACATCATCTAGAATGGTGTAATGCCTTTATTGAAGAATAAATGAGATGGAACAAATTGTGGGGACATATATAGTTACACTGTTTTTTAACCAACTTATGCATTTTATATTTTACTTATTTTCAGAGGGTGTATTATTTTTGTTATGCTTACCAGTTAAGTTATTCTTTTTACTATGCTGTATAAAATATTTAATGGTATATAAGTCTTTCTTCTTTATAAATTTTAGTTGCATAATATAACAATTTAATATAATGCTAATTTTTAAAGAAAAATTGAAATGTAATAGATAAAACTAAGTAGTAAAGATGAAAGCCATAAAATTGGGATAAAGTATAGAATAAATTTCCTATTTGTCTCAGCATATTTTCCCTTCCACTTCTCCAGTGGGAGTCACTTAATCTGTTTCTTAAGATCCATGTTATAATAATCTGTGTGAATGTAATTGTGTGTAAATATATGTATTTTATTCTGTAAAAAAAAAAAGACAGTGTGGTACTGCTACCAAAACAGACAGACAGACCAATGGAACAGAATAGAGAACCCAGAAATAAACCCAGACACCTATGGTCAAGTAATCTTTGACAAAGGAGGCAAGAATATAAAATGGGAAAAAGACAGTCTTTTTGGCAAGTATTGCTGGGAAATCTGGACAGCTGCACACAAATCAATGAAACTAGAACACACCTTCACACCATGAACAGAAATAAACTCAGAATGGCTTAAAGGCTGAAATGTAAGACAAGACACCATCAAACTCCTGGAAGAGAACATAGGCAAGACATTCTCTGACATCAATCTTACAAATGTTTTCTTAGGTAGGTCTCCCAAGGCAACAGAAACAAAAGCAAAAATAAACCAGTGGGGCCTAATCAAACTGATAAGCTTTTGCACAGCAAAGGAAACAATAACAAAAAAAGATAACCTACAGAATGTGCAAAATAGTTTCAAGCAATGCAACTGACATGGGCCTAATCTCTAAAATATACAAAAAATGTATACATCGCAACAGAAAAAAAAAAAAAAAAAAAAAAAAGAATCTATTCTCCAAGTCCATGATTTTCTTTTCTGTGGAAAGGTTCTTTTGTGCTGCTATAATAAAATCATTATATAAAAAATAAAATAAAATAAAATAAAATAAAATAAAACAACCCAATCGAAAAATAGGCAGATCTGAATAGACATTTCTCCAAAGAAAACATACAGACATCCAACAGGCACATGAAAAAATGTTCAACATCAGTGATTATTAGAGAAATTCAAATTAAAACTACAATGAGGTACCACCTCACACAGGTCAGAATGGCCATCATTAACTAATCAACAAATAATAAATCCTGGAGAGGTTGTGGTGAAAAAGAGAACCCTCCTACACTGTTGGTGGTGATGTAAATTGGTTCAACCACTAAGGAAAAAAAGTATGGAAGTACCTCATAAGACTAAATATAGAACTACATATGACCAAGCATTCCCATTCTTGGGCATATTTCCAGACAAAACTTTCATTGAAAAAGATACATGCACCCCTATGTTCATTGCAGGGCTATTCACAACAGCCAAAACATGGAAACCACCTAAATGTCTATGGACAGATGAATGGATTAAGAAGAAGTGGTATATTACAGTGGAATATTACTCAGCCATTAAAGTGAACAAAATAATTCCATTTGCAGCAACATGGAAGGAACTAGAGACTCTCATACTAAGTGAAGTAAGTCAGAGAAAGATAAATACCATATGATATCACTTACATCTGGAATCTAATATATGGCACAAATGAGCCTTTCCATGGAAAATAAACTCATGGACTTAGAGAACAGACATGTGGTTGCCAAGATGAAGGGGGAGGGAGTGGGATGTACTGGGAGTTTGGGGTTAATAGATGCAAACTATTGCATTTGATGTGTATAAGCAATGAGATCCTACTGTACAGCACAGGGAAATATATCTAGTCTCCTGTGATGGAACATGATGGAGGATATTGTGAAGAAAAGAATGTACATATGTACACGTGACTGGGTCACTTTTCTGTACAGCAGAAATTGACAGAACATTGTAAATCAATTATAATAGAAAAAATCTTTAAAAAAAAAACCCTGGGGGTTTCCATTTGCTGGATTTAAATTCTGTGACAGTGCATAATTCTGACCTCACAAAATTTATAGTCTAACTTGCCCAGCTCTATTTTTTTCTGGAAAGGAGGACAAGAAGAGCTTGAATGATTAAAATACATCTAATCTTAGTTTACCATCTTCAACCTCTTCTTCAAACAGGACTTTAGAAACAGAGTGAAAATTTACCTTCTTGTTAAATGTCACCTGCTGATATTCATATTTCAGAAATAAAATTTTCCTAAAGCAAGATGCCTGCAGGACCAACACATCGAATCATCAGTTCTTAATTAACTGAGGGACAGGCTATCAGCCTCTCGTGTTCAAATTCATTCATCTGTTAAATTTTACTCTAATCACTGTAATAATGTCATGTGTTATGCCCTGAAGTCAGACTGCCTAAATTTAAATCCTAGCTTGTCTATTTCCTAGCCTTAAACGAGTTACTTAATCTCTCTGGATACTCAATTTATCTGCAACTCTGTGATTTTGTGAGCTGTGAAAGACCTGATATATTTAAAATATCTATACAGTGCTTAATATAAGTTAGCTATTACTATAAATGTGCATAATGATAAGGGAACTGCTGAATTCCATTACCCCATGTGTAACGTGGAAAGTCAGTTATATCATAGTCTGAAATATAAATTATATTTATGGTTACTACTTTTTCTATTTTTTTTTGCCTTTTTACCATTTATTGGGCCATTCTCGTGGCATATGGAGTTCCCAGGCTAGGGGTCTAATTGGAGCTGCAGCCACTGGCCTACACCAGAGCCACAGCAACATGGGACCCGAGCCTCGTCTGCAACCTACACCACAGCTCATGGCAACGCTGGATCCTCAACCCACTGAGCAAGGCCAGGGATCAAACCCGCAACCTCATGGTTCCCAGTCGGATTCATCAACCACTCTGCCACAATGGGAACTCCACTTTTTCTATTCTTAATATTTATTTATTTATCTTTTTCTAAGACTCTAACACTGTTATTTTCATGTGTTCACTATAACATCCCTACAGGATAGGTAGAACGGAGATTTGGACTTCAGTTAACTGAGGCCTAAAAGGATTAGATGATTTTCTCATGGTCATACTTGAGAGCCTAGGTCTCCTAACTTCCAATTTGAGATCCTTCCACCACAAAACAACATACTGTCCTCTGTAAGTAGTCAATGCAAATATTGTCATTTTATTATCGATGAACTATGATGGAAACTTTTGTGTCCATGAAATTTTGTCTTATTATTATACATACACCTAGACTGTGGTAAAAAAGCTGAGTATGATACTATTCCAAGAGTTTCTAATTTAGATTGTTTTTTGTTGTGTGTGTATGTATGTATATCTCAACCATAATTTCTCTATATAAAACATAAACTTATATGCTCATAGATGGGTGGTGTATATGGAAATCTAAAATGAGAGGAAATTCCTAGAGAAGGTTTGGATATGTTTCTGTTGGGTGTATTTCTGATTTATAGAGCTCAGCCTGGATTTTCTCAAATCTATCATGCCTTCTCTCATCTAAGCCATAGAATCAAGAGGTATTCGATACAGTTTGAAATCAGGAGGCCTGTGTATGCAGAGGGGATAAGTCAGAGACTGGTCTTTTTCCCACAGAGACTTCTTCCTTCCTGCTGGGGTCTTCTTTAACTGAAGTTTTGGTTTTCTTTGCTAAGGGTGAAGCAGGGGTAAGGTAACATATAGGGAGTGAAGAAGTTGCCACTTTCTTTGCTGCCAAATTCCCAGGGAGCCTTGTGGGAAGGGTGAAGAAGCAGCCCAGGAGAAGCAAGATGGCTGTAAGAAAACAATCTCTTTACCACACCAAGTCCCATTAATTTCATATCATTTAAAAGCCTTTGGGTTTTAATTTTTGTTTTAATGCTGTCTATTTTCTGTATAATGTTTAGTTTCTCACTTACCAAAGTAGCTGACTTATCCAGTTTGCCTTCAAACACAAGAAAATATTGTGGGCATTGAGATCTAAGTTTGCATGTGGTAGTAGCCACATAAATATTCTTTGTCTACCAGGAAACTGGGAGAAGCTACTGCATTTGGCCTTTTTTTAACATAGTGGAGAGTGCTTAAAAAGACAATATATGTATGTGTATGGGTATATATGGGTTTTTAACTGTTGACATCTATGTGTGACTATGTTACCCGCCTCAGTTCCTGAGCAGCCCTTGATCGCAATTTCTACTTACATCCTGGCTCTTCTCATTCTTACCCTTCTTCCTATGGTTGTTTGGCCACCTTGAAGGTCCTGGATTCCCACTCAGCATATCATCCCCGGATGATGTCCCCACCAAGAAGTGAAATCTCCATAATTTTCATTTGTGTCTCTTAACCACATAAAAATTATAAAAGTAAAAAATTATTTTAAGTGCCTAATTGATCATCCCTCAATCTTATATCAAGTATAAGGAAAAGTATCCCAGAAAAATTTACTTTTGGAGGGGATAGAAGATAGTCAAATAGTAGGATGTGAAGCTAACCTACTCCCCAAAATTGATTGTTAATGCATCTATATGTGGAACTATTTGAACAGAAAATTTGCTGAATTCTTACAAAAGAGCTCAGGATTCTGATAGAGCAAGAAAATCCTCATGAAAACAGATAGGACAAAAGAAAGAAGAAAAAAGAAAGGGAGAAAATGAGGAAAAAAATGGGATGGGACCTGCGCCCCTACAAGGGAGCTAGAAAGAGGAATGCCTAATGCAACCTGGAAGTCCCTCAGCCAGTGAAGAGATCAGCCAGGACAGAGGAGGAACCTTAGAATGTTGGAGGAAAACTCAGTAATGAGTGTAAAGCAGTTAAAATGGAAATATCCCCCACAAATGTGCTACATCCCTGCACTTCCCAACCATATGCTCTTATGGACAGGGGTCAGGAACTCAAAATCCAGCTTCAGAGATCAGACTCAGAGAGATGGGGCTGGCTGCATGGGAAAACATTGGAGTTGGCCATGTGGAAACAGCCTGGGGGGATTAGAGACTAGGGTGACCACATTTGATGGTGTAAGCCAAGGAAACCCAGTGGGACTTAGAGTCTAGGCACCATTTTTGGAGGGGGCTAGAGGGAAGGGGTGAGATCCACCACTACAGCCTTGCTCCCTGCATGTGCTCTCAGGCGGCAGGACACCACCTGCACTAGCTACAGGAGGCACACTGCAGCTGCTACTGCGCAGCAAAACCTGGGGAGCAGCCCACGCCCTGCCCTTAGGAATACAGAAGACTTGAAGCGGGTGGAGTGACCACCTGTGAGAATATTTCCAATCTCATCTATGAGGCCACCATCATCCTGATACCAAAACCAAAGATAACACAGAAAAAGAAAATTATAGGCAAATATCACTGATGAACATAGATGCAAACTTCTCAACCAAATATTAACAAACTGAGTCCAACTATATATTAAAAGGGTCATACATCATGATCAAGTGAGATTTAGCCTAGGGGTTCAAGGATTCTTCAATATCTGTAAATCAATCAGTGTGATTCACAACATAAAAAAACTGAAGAAGAAAAATCATATGATCATCGGAATAGATGCAGGAAATGCTTTCGATAAAAGCAACACCAATTTCTGATTAAAAAAACTTTCATGAGGTCCCATGGGTTTATTTTTGCTCTAATTTCTATTGCTTTGGGTGACTGACCTGAGAAAATATTCATGATGTTGATGTCAGAGAGTGTTTTGCCTATGTTTTCTTCTAGGAGTTTGATGGTGTCCTGTCGTATATTTAAGTCTTTCAGCCATTTGGAGTTTCTTTTTGTGCATGGTGTGAGGGTGTGTTCTAGTTTCATTGCTTTGCATGCAGCTGTCCAGGTTTCCCAGCAATGTTTCCTGAATAGACTTTCCTTTTCCCATTTTATGTTCTTGCCTCCCTTGTCAAAGATTAATTGACCATAGGTGTCAGGGTTTATTTCCGGATTTTCTATTCTGTTCCATTGGTCTGTCTGTCTGTTTTGATACCAGTACCACACTGTTTTGATGACTGTGGCTTTGTAGTAGTTCTTGAAGTCTGGGAGAGTGATGCCTCCTGCTTGGTTTTTGTTTCTCAGGATTGCTTTGGTGATTCTGGGTCTTTTGTGGTTCCATATAAATGTTTGGATTGTTGGTTCTAGTTCTGTGAAAAATGTCATGGGTAATTTGATAGGGATTGCATTGAATCTGTAGATTGCTTTGGGTAGTATGGCCATTTTCACAATATTGATTTTTCCAATCCAGGAACATGGAATATCTTTCCATTTCTTTACATCTTCTTTGATTTCTTTGATTAAAGTTTTATGGTTCTCGGCATATAGGTCCTTTACCTCCTTGGTCAGGTGTATTCCGAGGTATTTGATTTTGTGAGGTGCACTTTTAAAAGGTATCGTATTTTTGTATTCCTTTTCTAATGTTTCATTGCTGGTATACAGAAATGCAACTGACTTCTGAATGTTAATCTTATATCCTGCAACTTTGCTGAATTTATTAATCAAACTGAAAAGCTTTTGCACAGCAAAGGAAACCAAAAAGGAAACAAAAAGACAACTTACAGAATGGGAGAAAATAGTTTCAAATGATGCAACTGACAAGGGCTTAATCTCTAGAATATATAAGCAACTTATACAACTCAACAGCAAAAAAACCAATCAATCAATGGAAAAATGGGCAAAAGACCTGAATAGACATTTCTCCAAAGAAGATATACAGATGGCCAACAAACACATGAAAAAATGCTCAACATTGCTGATTATAAGAGAAATGCAAATCAAAACTACCATGAGATATCACCTCACACCAGTCAGAATGGCCATCATTCATAAATCCACAAATAACAAGTGCTGGAGGGGCTGTGGAGAAAAGGGAACCCTCCTGCACTGCTGGTGGGAATGTCAACTGGTACAGCCACTATGAAGAACAGTTTGGAGATACCTTAGAAATCTATACATAGAACTTCCATATGACCCCACAATCCCACTCTTGGGCATCTATCCAGACAAAGCTCTACTTAAAAGAGACACATGCACCCGCATTTTCATTGCAGCACTATTCACAATAGCCAGGACATGGAAACAACCCAAATGTCCATCGACAGATGATTGGATTCGGAAGATGTGGTATATATACACAATGGAATACTACTCAGCCATAAAAAAGAACAAAATAATGCTATTTGCAGCAGCATGGATGGAACTAGAGAATCTCATCCTGAGTGAAATGAGCCAGAAAGACAAAGGCAAATACCATATGATATCACTTATAACTGGAATCTAATATCCAGCACAAATGAACATCTCCTCAGAAAAGAAAATCATGGACTTGGAGAAGAGACTTGTGGTTGCCTGATGGGAGGGGGAGGGAGTGGGAGGGATCGGGAGCTTGGGCTTATCAGACACAACCTAGAATAGATTTGCAAGGAGATCCTGCTGAATAGCATTGAGAACTATGTCTAGATACTCATGTTGCAATAGAAGAAAGGGTGGGGGAAAAACTGTAATTGCAATGTATACATGTAAGGATAACCTGACCCCCTTGCTGTACAGTGGAAAAATAAAAAAAAAAAACAGGAAAAAAAAGAAATTGAAGAAACATTGTAAATCAACTATACTTTAATAAAAATGTTTAAAATAAAAAACCTAAAAAAATAAAAAAAAACTTTCATGAAAATAATCAAAATAATCAAAGCCATATATGAGAAACCCACAGGATGCCTCATTCTTAATGGTGAAATACTGAAAGCATTTCCACTAAGATCAGGAACAAGACAAGGATATCTACTTTTACCACTATTATTCAGCATAGTTTTACTGTTATTATTCACCATTACCTAGACATGGTAATTAGAGAAGAAAAAGAAATATAAGGAATCCAAATTGGAAAAGAAGTGCAGCTATCACTCTTTGCAGATGACATAATACTATGCCTAGAGAATCCTAAAGACACTACCTGAAAACTGTTAGAGCTCATAAATGAACTCGGTAATGTTGCAGGATAACAAAATTAATACAGAGAAATCAATTGCATTTCCATATACTTACAGTGAAAGATCAGAAAGAGAAATTAGGGAAACCACCTCACTTACCATAGCATCAAAAATAATAAAATACCTAGGAATAACCCTACCTAAAGAGACAAAAGACCCATAACCTGAAAACTATAAGATGCTGATGAATGAAATCAAAGATGACACAAACAGATGGAATGATATACCATATTCTTGGATTGGAAGTACCAGTATTGTCAAAAGACTGTACTATCCATGGCAATGCAATCCCTAGAAAGTTACCAAGACATTCTTCACAGAACTAGAATAAAATATTTTAAAATTTCTATGGAAACACAAAAGACCCTGAAAAGCCAAAGCAATCTTGAAAAGAAAAAAACAGAACTGGAGGAATCAGGCTCCCTGTCTTCAAACTACACTACAAAGCTACAGTCATCAAAACAGCATGATGCTGGCACAAGAACAGAAACAGGGTAGAAAGCCCAGAAATAGCCAAGAACCTATGGTCAATTAATCTATGACAAAGGAGTCAAGAATATACAGTGGAGAAAATACAGACCCTTTAATAAGTGATGCTGGGAAAACTGGACAGCTACATGTAAAAGAATTCAATTAGAACATCTTTTAACACTGTACACATAAATAAACTTAAAATGGATGGAAGATTTAAATGTAAGTCCAAATACCCTTTGAGGAAAACATAGACAGAACCCTCTTTGACCTAAATCACAGCAACATCTTCTTTGATCCATCTCATAGAATAATGAAAATAAAAACAACACTAAACAATGGGAACTAATTAAACTCAAAAGTTTTTGCACAGCAAAGGAAACCATTAAAAAATTGAAATGACAATGCACAGAATTGGAAAAAATCTTTGTAAGCAATGCAACAGAAACAGGCCCAATCTCCAAAATATATGAACAACTCATTCAACTAAAGAACAAAAAAAAAAGCAAATTACCAATAGAGAAATTGACAGATGACATAAATAGGTATTTCTCCAAAGAAGACATATGGATGACCAGCAGGCATATGAAAAATGTTTAATATCACTAATTATTAGATAAATGAAAATCTCAAAAACAGTGATGAGGTACCAGTGTACCAGAATGGCCATCATTAACAGGTCTACACATAACAAAGGCTAGAAAGGCTGTAGAAAATAGAGAATCCTCCTTCACTGTTGGTGGGACTGTCAATTGGTAAAACCACCATGGAAAACAGTATAGAGGTTTATTAAAAAACTAAATATATATACCACATCTTCCTAATCCAATCTCTGTCAATGGACATTTGGGTTGTTTCCATGTCTTGGCTATTGTGAATAGTGCTGCAATGAACATGTGGGTACATGTGTCTTTTTTTTTTTTTTTTTTTGTCTTTTTGCTATTTCTTGGGCCACTCCCACGGCATATGGAGGTTCCCAGGCTAGGGGTCGAATCAGAGCTGTAGCCACCGGCCTACGCCAGAGCCACAGCAACGCAGGATCCGAGCCGCGTCTGCAACCTACACCACAGCTCACGGCAATGCCGGATCCTTCAATCCACTGAGCAAGGGCAGGGACCAAACCCGCAACCTCATGGTTCCTAGTCGGATTCGTTAACCACTGCGCCACGACGGGAACTCCCAGATGTGTCTTTTTTAAGGAAAGTTTTGTCCACATATATGCCCAAGAGTGGGATTTCTGGGTCATATGGTAGTTCTATGTATACATTTCTCTTTTTGTGTTATTATTTTTAATAGTTATTTCCCCAATACATTGATGGGACTGTCAATTGGTAAAACCACCATGGAAAACAGTATAGAGGTTTATTAAAAAACTAAATATATATACCACATCTTCCTAATCCAAAAGTTTGAAAAGAAAATCATGGACTTGGAGATTAGGCTAGTGGTTGCCAATTGGGAGGGGGAGGGATTGGGGTGGTTTGGGAGCTTGGGTTTAATAGATACAAACTATTGCCTTTGGAATGGCTTATCAATGACATCCTGCTGTGTAGCACTGGGAACTATGTCCAGCCAATTATGATGGAGCATGATAATGTGTGAAAATAGAAGGTGTACATGTATGTATAACTTGGTCACCATGCTGTACAGTAGAAAAAAATTGTATTGGGGAAATAACAATTTAAATTAAATTAAATTTAATCTAATTTAAAAAATAAACTTCAAAAAAACCCTAAATATAGAACTAACATGTGATCCAGCAATCCCACTCCTGGGCATATATCTGGACAAAACCTTCATTAAAAAATACATATGCACCCCTATATCCATTGCAGTGCTCTTCATAATAGCTAAGACTTGAAAAAAACCTAAGTGTCCATTGACAAATCAATGAATTAAGAATATGTGGTACATATATACAGTGGAATACTACTCAGCTGTAAAGAAAGAAGATAATATTGCAATTTATGGCAATCTGGCTGCATCTAGAGATTCTTGTACTAAGTGAAGTCAGAAAGTGAGAGACAAATACCAATTTATATCCCTTATATATGGAATCTAAAATATTGCACAAGTGAAGCAATCTACAAAATGGAAACATACTCACAGACATAGACAACAGACTTGTGTTTTCCAAGTGGGAGGGGGAGGAACGGGGAGTTTGGTGTTGGTGGATGCAAACTATTACATTTAAAATGGATACACTATGGGGTCGTACACTACTGCACAGGGAACTATATCCGGTCTTTGGGATAGACCATGATGGAAGATAATGTAAGAAAAATGATGTATATATATGTATTACTGGGTCACTATGCTGCACAGCAGAAATTGACACAACACTGCAAATCATCTATATCCTAATGAAAAATAGCCCGGATGTGATAAAATGTATGCCTCCCTTACTTTGGAGAGAGGTTCCTGTCACTCGAGCCATCTGTGACAAATTCCTTTGTGTTTCTCTTGCTAGACACTAGTTTCACCTGGCTATTAAAGTTTATATGCTTTCCAACATTAATTTTTCTGCAAAATGAATATACCTTTTGCATTTGCAATCTCAGTCAGGAATTTCTTCCTTCCACTTTTTGTTATTAAATTGATGCCTTTATTTATAGGAGATTCTGCTGAAATTATTCCTCTGTAATTTAATTCAATATTGCCAAGTAATTTGAGGTCTCAACCAGGGCTTGATGGTTTCCACTGATCAGGACCCACAATGGGAAAATGCAGGGGACAGCAGGAGATATATTTCTAGATCACTTAACTCCAGTGCCTAGTGGTATGGACTGAATCATGAAGTCTTACATCTAGTGCCAGTGGGATTTGGCAGGTGGCTGCCTGACTCCTATGAAACAAACAAATGCAGCCCAGTTTTATGACGGGGGAAAGTCACTGTGGCCTCTCCTCTGGTGTTCTTACCTTCTTACTTGGAGAATTTCAGAATCTGATTGCATAAACCTACCTCAAACTCCCTAATTAAGGGATTGGAAGATTTCTCAAGAGTTCTAAGAAATGAGGAAAATGGAAAATAAGGTGGCCATAACTGTATTTGGAAATGGGGTGTTTCTGTGAAGAAAGTTCTACATATATCTTGGATATAGGCTTCATGACTAGCAGATCAAATTTAAGACATTTTCAGGGTAAGGAAGGGCTCACTGTGATATGATTCTTGCTTCTGTGTTAGCCCTTTGCAGCAGCTCTAGGGGCAACAACGTGAGAATTCTGGATGCCACCATTGTCTTACCTCCATTTTCTTTTTTCATTCCACTCATTCCCATATTTACTCCAAACCCCGATAGTGGCCAGATTTAGGTAGGATGCCCAGGGATGTTTAACTTTCAGTGATGGCTCTCTTAAAGGCTCAGAAATTTCACTTTTAAACCTAGGTAATATAGGAAGCATTTGTTGAGTCCTTTCCACTTTTTAACTAACACCATTTCCCACTTTCCAACTGACCTCTCTAAGGGATACCCTATTCCAGGCAGCTGGTCAGGCTTCCAATCAGTTTTCTGTGTTCCTAGTGCCTACATGAAGGACTAAGAACAGAAAAAAAAAGGGGGGGAGGTCCTCCAGTTCCTCAACTTATACCAGGTCTTCAAAAATTCCCTTGGTCCTATGCCTTGGAATGAGAGATGTTGCCAGTAAGAGCAACATTATCTTGAGTTACCCCTTTTTGCCTCTTCCCACTAGTTCCTCAGGGTCTTCCCCCTCCTTTTAAGAAAGTAGGGGAGAAAGATAATATTCCCTACCTTCTCCCCTTTGAATCTCAGTGAAGAATAAATTCTGGGTTTTGCAGGGTATATTTCCAAGGGAAGGTGAAAGTTTTACCTTTACTTGTATTTTCTCAAGGAATTTTGCTGGGTGTTTGACCTATGTGGTGCAGCATGTCCTGGAATTAAAGAAAACAATTCATTCAGATCCGTAAATCTTCCAGACCAAGACTGTGCAAGGGATATTCAAGAAAGAAAAAGGATAAAAGGAAAGCAAAAGGATGGAGAGAGAGTCTGGAAATAAAGAAGCTGGAAGGAAGGCAGGCTGAATTAAGAGAAAAGGGAGAAAAGTAAAGAAAGTGGAAAAAGAAAGTCTTGGAGTGGGAAGAACTTATTTCCTTGCCTAATTGTGTTATTTACTGATTTTAGAGGTTTTTCCTGAGTCCTTTGGTTTTCATATAGCTGTAATTATCTCAGCCAATCCTGGAAATTCAGTTCTTCTGACCTACACATTCTTTTTACAAAAGGAGAAAAATGAAAATTTCTGCCTTTGGGAGCTTTTTAAAAAGCAGGCTGATTCTTAGAGAAGAGCCATGTGGCCCATGTTGGCAGAACTTATAGGTTCACATAGAGACCACTTGCTCCAGCCAGAGCTTTGGGGCTTTCACTAACAAAGCAATACCCTATAAAAGTTTGATGTGATTTGTATCATACTTCAGAAAACAGTTAATGGTGCTTAGTGAATATGATCTTAAATGGAAGAGTCCTTATTTCAGGGAAATACTCCTATTTAAGTATCTTGAAAAATCACTTCTAAGTGTGTGGGAGATAGGGGAGATATCTTACTGTGTCTTTACTATATAATCCCTTGCACTCAGTAGATGCTTAATAAACATTTGTGAAATTAGTATCTTTGACGGCAAAACTGGGTGCTGGTCTATTCCCTTGAATGTTTTGAGTAAAATGCAATAATTTTTATTACTATTAAGGTTGTTATGCTTGATTATTTTCTCTTCCTTTTCAACAAAAATTTTGGTAAACCACAAAAGTTTATGAACCCTAAATAAGACATTACTAAAGTTTGTTGTGTGCCTTTAAGAAAGGAAACTCAATGATGGTTCATGTCTATTTGAGGAGGTAAGACTCATGAAAAAAGAACAAAATATGGACAAGTTCTATTTGAAAGAAAACATACTTAAGTGAAAAGGGTTGGGAGTCGGTCCAATCTACATTCCAAACCTGGCCTCACTATTTATCAGCTGATTGCTTTTGGGCAAGTGCTTTTAACCTTTTTGGCCTAGTTTTCTCATCTGTAAAAATTAGGATACCATACAAAAGGGAAATAAGTGAGACATAATATACAAAGTACCTGACAACTGATAAGTACTTGATGATGATAGTAATAATATGCCTTCTGATACTCTTGTAAAACCTGCTTTAAAGAAAGTTGACAGTACTTTTTAGCTTTAGGATGGTGAAAAGCTTATTATTTTGATTAAAATACCAATTACTTTTAAATAAAGTATGTATGTGGGATTGAATCTCAGTCTTAAAATATCTGTTTGAGCATCATACTTTAAGCTCTATTCAAGTGGCAAATTTCTGTGTATTTGTATTTTCTTTTTCTCTTCATTTTTTTCTTGTAATGCTAGTCTTGAGAGCTGAACATTTATTGTTTATTGTTTTTGTTCCCCCACTATAATGCAGGCTTTATAAAGGCAGGCATCTGTACCTGTTTTTTTCATTGAGGTACCTAAAATGCTTAAAATAAAATGCTTTGCATTATATTAAAACCTCACTTAATATTTGCCGAATAAATAACTTACCCAAAATCACGCAACTTGTTGATAAACAAATTTCAGATTTGAACCCAGGCAATCCTTGGTGCTTGCTCTCTATGCCTACTCTACTATCTCTCTACCCAAAGCATGTGAATAATTCATCAACTTCTGATGCCATATAAAATATGATGCTATCCACAGCTGCCTTTAAAAATCATAGGCCATTGTGGTCTATATAGGGAGAGAGCAGAGAAATGTTCTGCATCATTGCCAAGGGATTTTCTTGAGAGAACTCCCAGCCTGTGGGCTCAACTTATGTACAGTATGGTCATTCTGGGTAAAGAAGAGTAATATCATAAAAGCTGGTGTATTTTCTTCTGAGTCTTGGCTGTGGTTGAATCCAGAGAAAATGATTCTTTTGTTTGATATAGCTGTGACCTTTTGGTGTCCGTTCTTTTCACATTGTCATTTCCCTTTCCAAAGTCACAAGAACAGCTCCCTTAATGAAGGCCAAAAGTCAGAGGAAGTTCAGCTGTAGAATTCACTCAGAAATGCAAATGTACTACAAAAATCCATTCAGAAGTCTCTTTCTATAGTGAGTTGATTTTAGGCTAACAGTCCAATGAGCAGGCGTGATTGAGACAGCAGCTGAAAGAGCCCTGGTGTCTGGGTCAGCTCAAAATTTGAACCAGTTTTCCAGTTTATACCTTCATGGGAACTACAGTATGATTAACAATGCTTTTAAGATGCATTTTAAAAATGGTTGGTGATGATTTTAAGTTAGAAGGCCAGAGGTACCTGATATCTTATGCTTTCAGTCCCCCATCTTCATAGTCTACCAACATCAAATGTAACCCTTCTTAATTTGCCTAACCATTTCTCAGTGTCTTCTCAGATAAGAGGTGCCTCTTATGGGAACAGAGGGACAGATGTTCACATAACAATTTTCAAGATCTTAAGGAATATATTGTGCCATAGAGTAAAGATGAAATAGAATATCTTGACCTTATTCAAAGAATGAAAATTAGTCAAGATGACTTCATATGTTAGTGTCCACATTCACCAGGGCATGAATAATGCAGCCTGCTCTCTCCTTTAGATTATGAGACTCATGTCTCAAACATTCATTATCATTATCTGGCATCTTTTCTAGTACTCAGAAAAGGTGTTCTTTAGTTTTTGACAAGTAATGTTTTTCCCAGATTTATTGAAATATAATTGACATATAACATTGTATATGTACACAGTTAAAGGTGTACAATGTGATGATTTGATATATTGTATATACTGTTAAATGATTACTCACATCCATCACCCCACATAAATACAATTTTTGTTTGTGGTGAGATTCATTCTCTTAGAAACTTTCAAGTATACAATACAGTATTGTTAACTATAGTCACCATACTGTACGTTACTAAAGCATATTCATCTTATAACCGGAAATGTATACTCTTTGACCACCTTCACCCATTTTCTCCATTTTTCTGCCCCTGACAACAACCAATCTACTCTCTTTCTTTGAGTTCATTTTTATGATTCTATTATCTATTGTCCATTTATACTGAATAAAATTTAATAAACTCCACAAGGGACATTTCTCTTCTCACTAATTCCTAGTGCTGAACAAATGAATGAACAATTAGCTCAGTGCCTGCTATGTTACACAATATCAAGTACCAGGGCTACCGACAATACATAAGTTCTAGCCTTGAGGAGTTCACAAATTAAGGTAAGATGAAGGCTCTCCAAAGAAGTAATATAAATATACAATTCCTATTATAATGCTATATGCTATAATAATGACCTTCACCAGGTGTGGTGGAAGTTTAGAGGATGAAACTTAAATTAACTGAATGTGGATGACAAGAAAATTTTCATCAGGAGGTAATTCTAGAGCTAGAATTTGAACTGAAACTGAAGGATGAATATTCAACTAACAAAAGAGGGGGGAAGCATGATGATAGGAGGGGGGCACTGAAAAGACATTCCAGATAGAAAAGAGCAAATAAAATGACATGAATATCTAAAATAATATAACAGCAGCTATGTATAAAGAGAACAATTTAAAGGTAGACTGAGAGAAACTGTTGGAACTAGGATATTGAGCACACGTGGTGGGAAAGGGGGATTCTTGTTGATTTTTCTAAAGTGACTTGCCTTTTCTCAGTGCAGCAAAAGGATAGAGTAAATAGAAAAGGTATGTGAAATGTGCAAAGTTCCATTCATTGGGGAGGAGCTCTGATAGACTGGACAATCTACTGACACTTCTGGAAGTTATTTGAGGAATTCTCTGGTGCTTCAGTGGATTTAAGGATCTGACTTTATCACTTCTGTGGCATGAGTTAGGATCCCTGGACCAGGAACTTCAGCATGCCATATGCACAGCTGGGAAAAAAAAAAGGAAAAAAGGAAGTTATTTGAATTATGTCCTTCAGGCCTGGGTCATCTTCCTCAGGTCAACTTATCATCTACTTTGGGTAAGGAGCAGAATAATAAAAATACAATAATAAATAATAGAGCCAAACCATGCAACTCACCAGATATGGGTAAAGTTATTAGGATATCCTTTCCCTACAGCTTTTGCAGGGAAATCTATTATTTATTTCCAGATTACTTTTGCTTGTCCACAAGAGACCATTTATCATCTGAATCCCAACCCTAATAGATGAAAGAAGAAAAATCAAATGTATTTCCATATCTGTCATATGAGGTTTTCTTTAAATAAATGGATTAGTATTTATCTCTGATTATTTCACAGCCAATTTCAAAGTATTTGTACTTATTTATAAGCAAAAATGGTACTCTCTGTTAGTGTACCAAATGGGATCAAAGTTAGGTCACTCATGCTAATCTGCATTTAGTTTAAGTTGTGAAGGTTTCATTAGACTGACAAATCATATCAGAAGTACAAAGCAAAGCAAACCAAAACCCAAATTCACAGTGTCATTGCTGTGGAATACAGCTGAGAGAATTGGATTCAGTGTCTTATTGTGAGGTGTTGTGAACTTTTATTGAATAAATATGAATTGAGTGACAGCTGTGTGCAAGGTACTTTATGAAGGAGAAAAATAAATTCCTAGCTTATACTTTTTTCAAAAATCTTCTTATGCTAGATCACACTTTGGGGTAGGTTAAATGGGGTTCTATTGGTAGCATTGAGCAGTAAAGATGATTCACTTTCCTATATCACCTAGGTCTAATTAGTTGTAAAGTCAAAATATTTCTTTTTAAATATCTGCCAATTTTATCTTTCCCTGCTGCCCTAGGTTCTCATGTCTGAACAAGTACAATTGTCATGAGACAAGTTTCTCTGCCTCAAGTTTGAGCAGATTCCACATATGCCTGAGGGGTCTCTGAGTAATGCCATTTCATCATGTTACTTCCATGTTATCTGTTATTCATCATCATCAATCTATGTCTGATTTCCATAACCCTTCCATAAACAGATTAATCCAATAGAATCCCTCCCTCTGGTCTGGCTGCTCTCTTTCTTCTCCTAAGGATGTAGTCTGTTTCTTTCTGTTTGTACAATTTGCTTTAGCTAGCATCTTTACAATAGTCCAGCAACAGTATTTGCAGAGCCATAGTAGCGAAGGATCACGTAGTACTGTAGTGTTTACTATTGTGAAAAAAATACAAATGTTAGTGGATTTGTGAAGATCAAACACATGTTGTTCAAGGGTCAACTGTAATTACCTAACTCAGAGATATGTTGTGGAGATTAAATGAGTGGTATAAATAAAAATGCTTAGAACAATTTCTGGACCACAGTAATGCTCAATAGGTGATAATGATGATGAGGAGGAGGAGGAGGAGGATGAAGATGATGACAATGATGATATAGTGGATGTTCTTATTCTTCTGTCTTTGCATTTGTAGGCTAGATTTCTGGACATGACCTTGATAGGTAAAATGGCATTCACGTTTGAAATCTTAATAAAAGTGCTTTACCAATTTATGTACTCACTAACTATGCATAAAACTACCTGATTCTTCACATTCTTGTCAGTGCAGAGTATTTTTTAAATAGCTGATTTGAAAGGCTAAAAACCTCTCATTATTGTTTAATTTGGATTTTTTAACAATTAATTGAGGCATTCCCACTGTGGCAGAGTGGGTTAAGGATATGTCATTGCTACAGCTGTGGTGTGGATCAGAGCTGCTACTCGGACTTGATACCTGGCCTAGGAACTTACATATGCTGAGGTTGTGACCAAAAAAAATAATAATAATTGTGATTAAAAATATCTATATTTTTCTGTGAATTGTCTGTTTGGATCATTTGCCCATTTTTCTTTTGAAAGTAAAGGGTAGATTATATTAAGTAAGAATTTAACTTTATTGTTTCCAAATAGATAGCCAGTTGAATTAGTGCCATTTATTAAATAATCTATATTTTCCAATTAATTTTATTTATTTATATTTTAGAAAGTATTAGATAGTTTATTAGTGACTATGTTGATTTTAAATATAATCACAATCACTGATTTAAGTTATAAATGTTACAGTAAATCATTCAAGATGAACCTCAGAGTTCAAATGAAAAACCAATGTTCTTAAATATATCAGTTAGTTAATGTATTATGTAATAACTAAAATATAATGCCATAATATTTGATCAACTTTGCAAAACACATCTCATATCTTTTATTATTTTCTTTTTAAATTATAGTTGATTTACAATGGTGCAACAATGTCTTCTATACAGCACAGTGACCCAGTCATACATATGCATACATTTTTTTCTCATACTATTTCCCATCATGTTCTATCCCAAGAGATGGGACATGGTTTCCTGTGCTATACAGTAGGACCTCAAAGTTTATCCATTCTCACATCTACCAACCCCCAGATTCCAGGCCATCCCACTCATTCCCCTCTATGGCTATGTAACCACAAGTCTCTTCTCTATATCTGTGAGTCTGTTTCCGTTTTGTAGATAGGTTCATTTGTGCTAAATTTTAGATTTTACATATAAGTGACATATGGAGTTTGTCTTTCTCTTTCTAATTTACTTCACTTAACATGAGAATTTCTAGCTGTATCTATGTTGTTGCAAATTCCATTATTTTGTTCTTTTTATGGTTGAGTAGTATTACATTGTTTATATGTACCACATCTTAATCCATTCATCGGTCATTGGCCATTTGGGTTGTTAACATATTTTGGCTCTTGTGAATAGTTTATCAGTGAATATAGGGGTGCATGTATCTTTTTAAATTATACTTTTACCTGGACATATGCTCAGGAGTAGGATTGCTGGATTATATGATAGTTTTATATTTAGCTTTCTGAAGAACCTCCATACTGTTTTCCATAGTGGCTGAACCAATTTACATTCCCACCAAGAGTTTAGTAAGGTCCTCTATTCTCCACACCTTCTCCAGCATTTGTTATTTTAGAATAATTAATGAAGACCATTCTGACTGGTGTGAGGTGAAACCTCATTGCAGCTTTGATTTGCATTTCTCTAATAATTAATGATGTTGAGAATTTTTTCATGTGCCTACTGGCTACTCAAATGCCTTCTTTGGAAAATTTATTTTTAGGTCTTCTGTCTATTTTTAATTGGGCTTTTTTTTTCTTGTTGTGTTACATGAAGTATTTGTATATTTTGGAGATTAGGCCTGTGTTGGTTGCATCATTTGCAAAGATTTTCTCCCACTCTGTAGATAGTCTTTTTATTTCTTTTGCTGTGCAAAAGCTTTAGAGTTTAATTAGGTCCCATTGGTTTATTGTTGTTTTTATTTTAATTATTGTATGAGGTGGATCAAAGAAGATGTTGCTATGATTTAGGTCAAAGAGAGTTCTGCCTATGTTTTTCTCTAAGAGTTTTTTAGTATATGACCTTACATTTAGGGCTTTAATCCATTTCAAGTTTATTTTATACATGGTATAAAGAGTGTTCTGGTTTCATTCTTTTACATGTAGCTGTCCAGTTTTCCCAGCACCACTTAAGTGCATTTTTCTTGCCTCATGGTCATATATTAGTTGACCGTAGGTGCTTGGGTTTATTTCTGGGCTTCCTAGCCTGTCCCATTGAACTATTTCTGTTCTTTTGCCAGTACCGTACTGTTTTGATGAATGTAACTTTGTAGTATAGTCTGAAGTCAGGGAACCTGATTCCCACAGTTCCATTTTTCTTTTTCCAAGATTATTTTGGCTTTCAGGATCTTCTATGTTTCCATAGAAATTTTAAAATATTTTGTTCTTGTTCTGTGAAGAATGTCCTTACTAACTTCCTATGGATTGCATTAAATCTGTGGATTGCCTTAGGTAGTAGTTATTTGACAATGTGGATTCTTCTAATCAAAGAGTGTACTATTTCTTTCCATCTATTTGTGTCATCTTTAATTTCATTCATCAATAACTTATAGTTTTAAAATTACAGGGCTTTTATCTCTTTAGGTAGGTTTATTCCTAGGTATTTTATTCTTTTGATGCTATGGTAAGGGGGGTGGTTTCCCTAATTTCCCTTTTTGACATTTTATTGTTAGTCTATAGAAATGCAGTCCTTTTCTGTGTATTAATTTTTCGTCCTACAACTTTACGAAGTTCATTGATGAGCTCTAACAGTTTTCAGGTAGTGTCTTTAGGATTCTCTATGTACAGTATCATATCATCTGCAAACAGTGATAGTTGCACTTCCTTTCCAATTTGGATTTCTTTTATTTCTTTTTCTTCTATGATTGCGATGGCTAGGAATTCCAAAACTATGCTGAATAACAGTGATAAAAGTGGACATTCTTGTCTTGTTCCTGATCTTAGTGGAAATTCTTTCAGTATTTCACCATTGAGAATGAAGTTTCCTGTGGGTTTTTCATATATGGCTTTGATTAATTTGAGGTAGTTTCCCCCTTTGCCCACTTTCTGGAGGGTTGTTTTGCCAGGAATGGTGTTGAACTTTGTCAAAATTTTTTCTGCATCTATTGAGATGATCATATTTTTTAGTTTGTGGATGTGGTGTATCACAGTGATTGTTTTGCAGATATTGAAGAATCCCTACATCCCTGGGTTAAACCACACTTGATCATCTTACATGATCTTTCTAATTTATATTTGGATATGGTTTGCTAATACTTTGTTGAGGATTGTTGCATATATATTTATCAGTGCTATTTTCCAAGAGTTTTCTTTTTTGTGATGTCTTTCTGGTTTTGGTATCAGGATGATGGTGGCCACATAGATGAGATTGGGAATATTCCTTCCTTGGCAATTTTTTGGTAAGAGTTTCACTCAGTATAGGAGTCTCTAGTTCCATCCATGTTGCTGCAAATGGCATTATGTTGTTCTTTTTTATGGCTGAGTAGTATTCCATTGTGTATATATACCACATCTTCCTAATCCAATCATCTGTTGATGGACATTTGGGTTGTTTCCATGTCTTGGCTATTGTGAATAGTGCTGCAATGAACATGCGGGTACATGTGTCTTTTTTAAGGAAAGTTTTGTCTGGATATATACCCAAGAGAGGGATTGCAGGGTCATATGGTAGTTCTATGTATAGTTTTCTAAGGTACCTCCATACTGTTTTCCATAGTGGTTGTACCAGCTTACATTCCCACCAACAGTGCAGGAGGGTTCCCTTATCTCCACACACCTTCCAGCAGTTGTTATTTGTGGACTTGTAAATGATGGCCATTGTGACTGGTGTGAAGTGGAATCTCATGGTAGTTTTGATTTGCATTTCTCTAATAATCAGTGATGTTGAGCATGTTTTCATGTGCTTATTGGCCATCTGTACATCTTCTTTGGAGAAATGTCTATTCAGGTCTTTTGCCCATTTTTCCATTGGGTTGAACCTTTCCACAGAAAAGAAAATCATGGACTTGGAGAATAGACTTGTGGTTGCCTGCGGGAAGAGGAAGGGAGTGGGATGGATCGGGAACTTTGGGGTAATGGATGCAAACTATTGCTTTTGGAATGGATTGACAATGAGATCCTGCTGTGTAACACTGAGAATTATGTCTAGATACTTACAATGGAGCATGACAATGGGAGAAAAAAGTATGTATACATATGTGTGCAACTGGGTCCCCATGCTGTACAGTGAGAAAAAAATTGTGTTGGGGAAATAAAAAAAAGAAATTCCAGAAGATTATGTGTTAACTCTTTTCTGAAAATTTGATAGTATTCACCTGACAAGCCATCAGGTCTTGGAGTTTTGTTTTTTGGAAGTTTTTAAATTACATTTTTAATTTCAGTATTTGTCATAATTCTATTTATATTTTCTATTTCTTCTGGGTTCAGTCTTGATAGGTTGTACCAATTAATTTTAAATGCTACCAGATTTTTCAAATACTAAATACAAATGTATATGTGTGTCTATTTTAATCTCTACTAAGTTTTTTTTTTTGTCTTTTTGCCATTTCTTTGGCTGCTCCCACGGCATATGGAGGTTCCCAGACTAGGGGTCCAATTGGAGCTGTAGCCGCCAGCTTACACCAGAGCCACAGCAAAGTGGGATCTGAGCCATGTCTGCAACCTACACCACAGCTCACGACAACACCAAATCCTTAACCCACTGAGCAAGGCCAGGAATCAAACCCTCAACCTCATGGTTCCTAGTCTGATTCATTAACCACTGAGCCATGACAGGAACTCCTCTATTAAGTTTTATTAATTTTTATATAATCATATGTAATAATCACACAATTTTCACTTATGCAAATTTGTGGTATCATTTCTGACACTTGACAGAATAAAATATTGTTCATGCATTTACTGTAATTATGTTACTCCCCCTTAACTAGGAGAAAACTGATGCAACATAAATGTCTACTTAGAGTTTGAGGACAATATCAAGCTTAAATGTATGCTTAATAAATATTATATGGTGAGTCCTTCACTACTAACCTCATCTAAAATTCTCTTGTGCTACAAACATAAAGCAAAGTTGCCATGGCAGATTTTCTGCTCTCATGAACCCTATATTTTCTTTTTCTTCTATTTTTTTTGGGGGGTTAAGATTTTTGATGTTTCAGTTATAGTTGATTTACAGTGTCCTATCAATTTATAGTGTACAGTAAAGTGACCAAGTTTTATATATATATATTATATATAATATATATATATAATTTTTCTCACATTATCCTCCATCATGTTCCATCATAAGTGACTAGATATATTTCCTTGTGCTATACACAGGATCTCATTGCTTATCCACTCCAAATCTATTAACCCCAAACTCACAGTCCATTGCACTCCCTCCTCCATCTCCCTCTTGGCAACCACAAGTTCATGAGATTGTTTATTTTCTGTAGAAAGTGCATTTATGCCATATATTAGATTTCAGGTATGTGATATTGTATTCGTCTTTCTAATTCTGACTTACTTCACTTAATATGAGTCTCTAGATCCATCCATGTTGCTGAAAATGGCATTATTTGGTTCTTTTTATGGCTGAGTAATATTCCATTGTGTATATATACCACATCTTCTTAATCCATTCATCTGTCAATGGGCATTTGGGTTGTTTCCATGTCTTGACTTTTGTGAATAGTGCTGCAGTGAACATACGGGTGCATGCATCTTATTCAAGGAAAGTTTCATCCAGATGTATGCCCAAGAGTGGGATTGCTGGGTCATAGGGGAGTTCTAGTTTTAGTTTTCTGAGGTACTTCCATACTGTTTTCCATAGTGGTTGTATCAATTTACATTCCCACCAACAATGCAAGAGTGTTCCCTTTACCCTGCACCTTCTCCAGCATTCGTTATTTGTTGACTTGTAAATGATGGCCATTCTGACCCAGGTGAGAATTAAATATTGAAAGAAATGAAATAACAAAATATTATGAAATATTGACATTTCTGTATCATACACTACATCCTTGTATCTTGTTTATTTTACCTAATACTTTCTAGTTCACCCCATCTTGTTTCTCCCCTCATTTCTCCCCACACTGGTGACCACTAATTTGGTCTCTGTATCTGTGAGTCAGTTTATAATTTATTCCATTCATTAGTTTTATTTTTTAGATTCCAAAATATAAGTGAAAACATACAGCATTTATTTTTCTCTGTCTAATTTATTTCACTAAGCATATCCTTCCAGGCCCATCCATTTTGTTTCAAATGGAAAAATTGTATTTCTCTTTATGACTGAGTAATATCCCACTGTGTATACCACATCTTCTTTATCCACTCATCTGTTGATGAACACTTAGGTTACCTCCATATCTTAGCTGTTGTAAGTAATGATGCTATGAATTTTGGGGCTCCTATATCTTTTAAATTCATGTTTTTGTTTTCTTCAGTAATATACCCAATAGTGGAATTGCTGTATCATATATATTTCTATTTTTCAATTTTTGAGGAAGCTCCATACACCTCTTGTCATTCTTGACTTCCTCACATGTCTCATCCTAAGAAGTAAGTCCCAGAGATGGAATGAAAGTCATGCATTTGTATTGTATACATCACTTGAAAGTAAAACAGATATAAACAAATAAAATTTTTACATTTTCTATAACCCTTTAAATAATTTTTCTAAAATGAACTGCTTTGGTAATCGCTGTGCCTGATAAGTATTGGGTGTTCAATAAATATTTGTTGAATTAAAATTGAATAAAAAATTCTGGAGTTCCCATCATGGTTCAGCAGAAGGTTTGATCCCTGGCCTCGCTCTGTGGGTTAAGGATCTGGCATTGCTGTGAGCTGTAGTGTAGGTCACAGATGTGGCTTAGATCCCATTTTGCTGTGATGGTATAGACCAGCAGCTGTTGATCTGATTTAACCCCTAGCCTGGGAACCTCCACATGCTGCTAGTGTGGCCCTAAAAAGCAAAACAAAAAAAAAATCAGAAGATGACATTGATCAGCGACAAATGTCAAATTCCATACTTGTGATCAACTTGATAGCTATAGATAGGGGAAATGTAGAATATAATTAAAAAGTAACAACAACAGGGGATTTTAATTAATCACAAGCTCAATATGATCCAACATTGGTGCTGTAGCTGCTAGGATCATTCAATTGGTAATGAAAAGTCTCTTCACCAAGTAGTGGTAGAGCAACTGAATAGCCACATGCAAAAGAATAAAGTGTGCCTTACCTCACACTAAATAAAAAATCCATTTTAAATGGCATGAAAGCTGAAATATAAGACTTAAAACTATAAAACTCTTAGAAGGAAACAGGAATATATCTTCATGACCTTGATTTGACAATGGATTTTTACAATGTAGCACAAACAAAAGAAACAAACTAAAAATATGTAAGCTGAACTTCATCAAAACTAAAAACTTTTATGTATCAATGGACACTATCAGGAAAGTGAAAATGCAGCCTACAGAATTGGAGAAAATATTTACAGATCATATATTGTAAAAGGGTCTAGTATCAAGAGTATATAAGGAACTTACAACTCAAACACAGAAAGACAAACAACACACTTATAATTGAAAAAAGAATTTGAATAAACATTTCTCTGAAACAGATATACAGGAGGCCAACAAATATGTGAAAAAATGTTTAAGACTAGGCATTAGGGAAATTAAAATCACAATGGAATAGTACTTCCCACTCCCTAGGTTGGAAAATAAAAAGTTCAATTTCTCTGAACTTGCAGAGAAATTGGGACACTTATGTATCTCTAGAGAAGACAAAAAAATGATTTGTCTGCTTTGGAAGCAGTTCAGTGGTTCCTCAAAAACTTCAATATACAATTACCATATGGCCTTAGCAATTCCATTCCTAGGTATATAAATAAAATCATTGTAAAAAGGTACTCAAACAAATACTTTAACATAAATGTTCATACTGGCACTATTTACAATGGCTAAAAGATAAACACAACCCAAATGTTCATCAATGGATGCATGGATAAACAAAATTTGATATAACCCAACAATGAAATATTATTTGGTCATATAAAGTAAAGAAGTACAAATACATGCTACAACAAGGATGAACCTCAAAAACATTATGCTAATGAAAGAAACCAGGAAGAAAAGAACACATAAGGTATTTCATGTATATGAAATATCCATGAAAGGTAAATTCATAGAGAGAGGAAGCAGATTAGAGATTCCCAGGGATGGAAGGAAGCAAGGGTGAGAATTGACTATTTAACAGGAATAGAATTACTATTTGGTATTAAGAAATTGTTTTAAAACTGGAGGTGATGGTTGAAAATTTTTAATATACTAAATGTAGCTGATTTATACAATTAAAAGTGGTTATTTTTGTGCTATGTAGATTTTACCTTAATTTTAAAGTTTGGGTGGGTACTATATATTGTGCCCCTTACACACACACAGAGAGAGAGAGAGAGATAGAGAGCAAGAGAGAGACGTTCTCAGTCCACTTTTAGTATTCATTGTTGTTTAGGAGGGATTTCAAAGAATGGAGAGAAAATTTAAAACCACAAGTAATAGGAGTAACATCGTCAAAATGGAAAAATAAGCATTTTCTACCATCTTTCCCCTAAAAAATAACAATTTTGACCATGACCTACAGATGATAGTGACTTTTTGGAAATATGAGAGTTAAGTGGAAAAGATCCAGCATACTGCTGGTGCAAAAATATCCAGGATTAGACACATTGAAGAGGGTAAGAGGAAGAGTCTCACTTTATCCATGTCAAGCACCCCCAAGTAAGAAAAGCTCTGTGCCAAAAGAGACCCTTCTTGGCCTGTGTTCTTTTCCATAAGGGAAAGTGAAACCATGTCAGTAAGCACCTAGCTTCTCCAAGAATGCTACCAAAGAGAGATACATGCTCCTTTTATCCCCACCCAGAAAGTGGAGGTTGAGCTGCACAACTTGTCAGTGGATATGATCTTGGAGAATATTAGTCAGGGCTCTCAGAGGGCATCATAGAGTCATATATCCTACTAACAACTTTTTTGGACTCAATCGGGAAGTCTGTTCACAAAATGCTAGAGATGCATTGCTTCTAGATCACTCCAACTGGCACTTGGGCATCCCCAATTCTCTGTGTACCCCACCTAAACATGGCCACACCAACTGACCTGGTATCCTGTTCACACCTCTACAGGCAGTGAGAACAATACTTTGCAGATGTATACTCACTAGGCAATTTGACTCTGTGGGATTAGAAGAAAGCACACAAATTTGAGAATTCAGCACCACCCTAGGAAAAGCAAACAAGAAGCTCTCAAAATTTAGATTGGATTTTCGGGACTGATAGAATGCATAAAATCTAAAGAATTCACCCCAAGAAGGAACAAGAAATGTAGAGTCAATTTAACTTAGTAATGTTTTTAGAAAGCCTCAAAATCCCTAACTGCTCAATAGAATATTTATTTCTCCATATCAGTCACGACTGGGGGAGGTGATTTCATCTCAAACATAAAGACAGAAACACAAGGTACAATAGAATATGAAAAATCAGGAAAAATGATGCCATCAAAGGAACACAATAACTTTCTAGTAACTGATCCCTAAGAAGTGAAGCTCAACTATGTGCCCAATACAGAATTCAAAATTATTCTTTTTTTTTTTTTTTCTTTTTAGGGCTGCACCTATGGCATATGGAAGTTCCCAAGCTAGGGGTCAAATTGGAGCTATAGCTGCTGGCTTATGCCACAGCCACAGAAACATGGGGATCCATCTGTGACCTACACCACAGCTCATGGTAATGCCAGATCCTTAACACACCGAGCAAGACCAGGGATCAAGCCTGCATCCTCTTGGATCCTAGTCAGGTTCATTAACTGCTGAGCCATGAAGGGAACCCCTCAAAATAATCCTTTTTAAGGACTTTTCAGTGAGATACAAGAAAACATAGAAAGATAATTCAATGAAATCAGGAATATAATATGCAAAGAAAGTTTAACAGAGAGGTAAAAGTCATTTAAAATAACTCAGGAGCTGAAAAATACAATGAACGAAATTTTTAAAAATATATAGTAGAGAGCATTAGTATCAGACTTGATCAAACAGAAGAAATAACCTATTTAGTCTGAAAAGAATTGAGAATAAAAGAATGGGAGTTCCGGTCATGGCGCAGTGGTTAATGAATCTGACTAGGAACCATGAGGTTGTGGGTTCGGTCCCTGCCCTTGCTCAGTGGGTTAAAGGATCCGGCGTTGCCGTGAGCTGTGGTGTAGGTTGCAGACGTGGCTCTGATCCTGCGTTGCTGTGGCTCTGGCGTAGGCCAGGGGCTACAGCTCTGATTCAACCCCTAGCCTGGGAACCTCCATATGCCATGGGAGCAGCCCAAAGAAATAGCAAAAAAGACCAAAAAAAAAAAAAAAAAAAAAAAGAATGAAGAAAGTCTATAGGATCTGTGGAATAACAGAACCAATATACACATTACTGGAGTCCTTGAAGAAGAGAGGGAGAAAGGGACTGAAAGCTTATTTAAATAAATAACAGCTAATAACTTTCCAAATCTAAGGAGAAATTCAGGCATCCAAGTTCATGAAGTTTAGAAGTCTCCCCAAATTTTCTACCCCAAATGCTCTCTAATACAAATTATTTAAAAAAACTCTAAAAATGAAAGAGAGAATTTTAAAACCAGCAGGAATGTAAAATCCCTTACATACAAGAAAAGACTCATAAGACCATCAGCAGATTTCTCAGCAGAAACATTGCAAACCAGAAAGAGTAGTATTATATAGTTAAGATGCTGAAAGAAAGGAAAAAACTGCTAAGAATATTTGAACAGGCAATGTTTTCCTACACAAATGAAAGATAAATACTTTCCCATACAAAGGTTGAGAGCATTTATAAACACTAGATCTGCCTTATAAAAAAATAAATAAATGCTAAAAGGAGTTCAAGTTGAAAGGAAAGGATGATAATTAGTAACAGGAAAACATGTGATAATGTGAAGGTAAATATATACCCAAATAATATTTCTCCAAAGAAAACATACAGATGGCCAGCAAACACATGAAAAAATGCTCAACATCACTAATTATTAGAGAAATGCAAATCAAAACTACAGTGAGGTGCCACCCTACACCAGTAAGAATGACCATCATTAACAAGTCAACAAACAACAAATGCTAGAGAAAAGGGAACCCTCCTTCACTGTTGGTGGGAATGTAAATTGGTATAACTACTATGGAAAACAGTATGGAGGTATCTCAGAAAACTAAATATAGAACTATCATATTATCCAGCAGTCCCACTCCTGGGCATATATTTGTACAAAACATTCACTCAAAAATATACATGCACCCTTATGTTCTTTGCAGCACTATTCACAAAAGTCAAGACATGGAAACAACCCAAATGTCCATCAACAGATGATTGGATTAAGAAGATGTGGTACATAAATACAATGGAATAGTATTCAGCCATAAAAAAGGACAAAATAATGTCATTTGCAGCAACATGGATGGAAGTAGAGATTCTCATAATAAGTGAAATCAAAAAGAGAAAGACAAACATCATATGATACCACTTATATGTGGAGTCTAAAATATAGCACAGATGACCTATTTACAAAACAGAAAAGGGTCATAGACATGGATATAAGACTTGTGTTTGCTGGGGGGAGGGGAGGTGGGATGGATTGGGAGTCTGGGGTTAGTAGATGCAAACTTACATTTGGAACAGATAGGTAATGGGGTACTACTGTACAGTACAGGGAACTCTGCCCAGTCTCTTGGGTTAAAACATGATGGAAGATAGTATAACAAATAAAAAGAATGTATGTGTATGTATGGATGGGTCATTTTGCTGTACAGCAGAAATTGGAGCAACATTATAAATCAACTGTACTTTAATAAAAAATATATATAAAGTTTTTTTGAAAGTCATCTTTGGGCACCACCTCCAGAGAATTGATTTGATTGTTCTGGGTTGGAGCCAAGGTGTGGGTATTCTTCAAAATATTCCTAAGTGAACTGAAAACACAGCTGAGATGGAAAACTATGGCAGGAGATTCTAACGATGTCATGAATATGACCTTGCAGCTAATACAAACTTAACGGCTTTTCGAACAGATGTGGACTCTGGTCTGGATGCTGGCACAATGAAGTCTGGGACCTGCTGCTTCAGGCCCAACAGGACCAGGTGGCACCAGTGGTTTTATTTCTTTGTCCATGTCCCTCCCTCTCACCCTTGTAGGGTCATAACTCATTATTGATTCAGCGAAGAAAGTATTGGAGATGGTGACAGACCATTTAATAAGACAGTTATCCTGACATTTTTTGAATATTCCATAGGAAAATGTGGTCAGTTTGTAACAAATTTTAGGTAGATAATACTTCACATGCCAGCAATGGACCAGGCACTTTCTAAGCTCTTTCAGTGCACAGTGAGGGCTACTGTAAAACCTCATTTCTGGTCCTTGCAGTGACCCTGAAAGAGTAAAAGTCAGGATCAACGGAGAAAACACAGAAATTCAGTGTCACAGAGATTTGTTGACAAAAGAGGAAAAGCTAAATGCTACCCATTCAAGGCAAACCAGAGAATGGAGGTCATTAGGGGAATTTTGAGAGCCTAAGAAGTGGAATGAGGAGCAGTAGTGGATGATAAATTTTATAAATAAGGGAAATTGCAGGTGTTATAAAAACCTTTCTAGAATCCAATTCCTAAATTTAAAATCCAACAATAATAAAAAGTTAAAAAAGTAAAAAAAAAGTACAGTCAAATAAGAATACTCTAATATTGTGATAATGTGTTAATTCTAGTGTGAAGTTTAAAGGACAAAAGTGTTAAAATAATAGCTAAAATAATTTTTAAATTAGTACATAATATTAAAAATGTAAATTGTCACAATGAAAACATAAAATGCTGATAAGGGGAGTAAAAGTGTGGAACTTTTTTCATATTACTAAACTTAACTTGTTATCAGGTTGAAATAAATTGTCATATCTATAGGAACATAAAATTATAATATATTTAGAGTGTACAATGTGATGCTTTGACATATGTATATTTTATGACAGGATTTCCCCCACTGAGTTAGTTAATACATTCATCACCTCAAAAAATTTATTTTTGTTGATGGAATGTTGTGTATATATTGTTTTCTCTAGTCTAACATGTGGTTTAAGGCCAATGTTCCATTATTGATTTTCAGTCTGGATGATCTATTTATTTCTGAAAGTGGGAAATTAAAATCCCCAACTATTGTTGTATTGCTATTTGTCCCTGTTAGTATATATCTAGGTGCTCCTATGTTGGATGTTTAAATATTTATTAATATTATATACTCTTGATGAATAGATTGCTTTGTCATTCAATAATGACCTTTGTTTGTTATAGTCTTTAGCCAAAAGTTTGTTTTGTCTGATATAATATAGCTACTCATGCTTTCTCTTGGTTGCCATTTTCATGGATTATCTTCTTCTATCCCTTCACTTTCAGTGTATGTGAATCCTCAAAACTGAATTTAATCTTTTGTAGGCAACATTTTTTTTTTGTCTGCAACCACAGCATGCAGAATTACTGGGCCAAGGATAAAACCCTTTCCTCAGCAGTGACAATGCCCGTTTCTTAAACCACTAGACCACCAAGGAACTCCAATTCAGTCTTCCACTTTTTTTTCTTTTAATGAATCCTGCCATTCTCTGTTGGGGGAAGAATTTAGTCCATTTACATTTAAAATAGTTGTTTAGATAGGTATTGATTTATTATTGCCATTTGCCCTTTTGTTCATCATTTTCTGGTGGTGTTGTAATTCTCATATTCTTTTCTTTCCTCCCTTGTTCTCTTCCTTTTTGATTTGATGATTTTCTATAGTGAAATATTTTATTCCTTTCTCTTTAATTTTTTTTATAAACTATAGGTTTTTGTATGTACTAATCACAATGCTTTCATAAAATTTATTTATAATAGTGTATTTTAGGCTGATAACAATTTCACATTGAGCACATACAAAAGTTCTACATTTAACATCCACCCAACATTCTATGGTTTAATGTCACAATTTAAATCTTTTTACATTGTGCATCTATTACCAAATTATTGTAGTTGTATATATTTCTAGTATCTTTGTTTTATATTTAAGATAGTTACCCACCATAATACATTAGAATATTATGAGTTTAACTGTATATTTACTTAAACCAGTGAATTTTATGATTTAATTTATTTTTCTGTTACTAATCACATCTTTTTGTTTCCATTCAAACAGCTCCCCTTAGCTTTTCTTGTAAGGCTTGTCTAGTGGAAATGAACTCCTTTAGCTATGGTTCATTTTTATCTCTCCTTCAGTTCTGAAGGACAACTTGGCTGGGTAGATTATTATTTTTGCAACCCTTTTTTTCAGCATTTTGAATATATAATTCTACTCCCTTTTGATTTGCAAATTTCCTGCTTAAAAATCTGTTGATAGACTTTTGGTAATCCCCTTGTATGTTACACATTGCTTTTCTCTTGCTGCTTCTAAGATTCTTACTTTCTTCAAATGTTGATGTTTTAATTTTAATGTGTATCAGAGTGTATCTTTTGGATTTAATTCATTTGATACTCTCTGGATATGGATGTCTGTTTTTTTTTTCACGGATTTTGTAAGTTTTAGTACATGATTACTTTGAACTATTTTCTGACTCCATATAGATTTGGGTTTATTTCTGGGCTCTGAATTCTGGTTCTTTGGTTGATGTGCTATCTTTCTACTGGTATCATACTTTCATGATTACTATAGTTTTGTAGTATAGTTTCAAATGGAGCATGATACCTATAGTTTTTTTCTTTTTCAGGTTTGTTTCGACTATTCTGGATGTATTCTGTCTTCATATTTTAGAATGATTTGTTCAAGTTCTGTGAGATATGCTATTGGAATTTTGATAGGGATTTGTTTGAATCTGTAGATCTATAGATTTCTTTTTAGTAGTTTGAACATTTTAACAATACAGATTCATCCAATTCATGAATATGGTGCATATATTTTTATCATCTTCAATTTCTTTTATCAGTGTTATATAGTTTTCAGTGTATAGATCTTTCACCTTCTTGGTTAAATTTATTCCTACATATGTTATTCTTTTTGATGCAAGTGGAAAAGATTTTTTTTCTCTTTTTTTTTTTTTGTCTTTTTGTCTTTTTATGGCTGTACCCACGGCTTATGGAGGTTCCCAGGCTAGGGGTCTAATCAGAGCTGTAGCCACCGGCCTAGACCACAGCCACAGCAATGTGGGATCTGAGCCATGTCTGCAACCTACACCACAGATCCAGCAATGCTGGATCCTTAACCCACTGAGTAAGGCCAGGTGTTGAACCTGCATCTTCATGGATGCTAGTTGGGTTCCCTAACCACTGAGCCATGACAGGAACTCCAAGAATTATTTTATTGATTTCTCTTTCTGATAGTTTGTTACAAATGTATAGCAACACCAGAGATTTGTTCACACTGATTTTGTATCCTGAGATAATACTGAATTCATGTATTAGTTCTAACAGTTTTTAGTGGAGACTTTAGGATTTTCTATGTATAGTAACATGTAATCTACAAAGAGTGAAAATTTTACTTTTTCCTTTCAAATTTGGATGCCTTTTATTTCTTTTTCTTGTTTAACTGCTCTGGAAAAGATTCCAATAATATGTTTAATTAAAGTGGGAATAACGGGCATCTTAGTCTCATTTTTGTATGAGAGTAAAAGCTTTTATCTTTTTATCATTGAATATGATGTCTACTGTAGGTTTGTTGTATGTGACCTTTATTATGTTGAGGTACATTTCCTCCATGCTTATATTTTTCAGTTTTTATTATAAATGTATGCTGAATTTTGTCAAATGATTTTTTTATCTTTTGATTTGTTAAGGTGATGTGTCACATTGATTGATTTGCACAGGTGGAACCATCCTTCTTCCCTGAAATAAATCCCACTTGATTGTGGTAAATGATTTTTGAATGTATTAGTGTGTTCCATTTGCTAATATTTTGTTGAAAATTTCTACAACTATATCCATCAAGGATATTGGCCTGTAACTGTCTTTTTTGTAGTGTTCGTGTTTGGATTTGATATAAGGGTAATGCTGGCTTTGTACCATGTATTTGGAAGGTTTCTTTCCTCTTCAGTTTTTTTGCAGAGTATGAAAAAATAGATATTAAATCTTACTTGAATACTTTGTAGAAATTTTGAGTAAATTCTGGGCTTATATTATTTAAGATTTTTTATTACTTTTCTAATCTCCTTATTAGTAATTTGTCTAGATAAATTTTCTATCTTCATGACTCAGTCTTGGAAGATTATGTTTATAGGAATTAAACTCTTTCTTCTAGGTTGTCCAATTTCTTTAGTATCATCTTATAGCTTCTCTTCCATGTTTGATTTTATTTATTTGACTCCTTTTTTTATTGTTATTCTAGCTAAAGTTTTGTCAGTTTTGTTTATCTATTCAAAGAGCTTGCTATTAATGTCATTTATGTTTTCTATTGTTTTTTAGTCTCTCTTTGAATTATTTCTGCTCTAATTTTTATTAATTCCTCCCTTGCAGTAGTTTTGGGCTTCGTGCATTCTTTTTCTAGTTTCTTTTGGTGTGAAGTTACTTTTTATATTTGGAATTTTTTCTTATCTCTTGAGGTAGGCCTATATTGCTGTGAACTTCCCTCTTAGAAGTGCTTTTGCTGAATACCATAGATTGTAGTAGTTGAATTTCTGTTTTCATTTGCCTTTAGGTGTTTTCGGATTTCTCCTTTTATTTCTCTGATAGCCCATTTGTTGTTCAGTAGCATGTTATCTAATCTCCACTTTTTTGTGTTTTCTCCAATTTTTTTCCATGTGATTAATTTTTACTTGAATACCATTTTGTCAAAGACGTTGATATGATTTCAAACTTCTTGAATTTATTTTTATTCCATTTTAATGATATAATTGATGGAAAGCACTATATAATTTTAAGTGGTATAGCATAATGATTTGACTTATGTACATCAGGAAGTGATTATCCCGTTTAGTGAACATACATCATTTCAAATAAATACAAAATTAAATACATAGAAAAATATTTTCTTAGGATTTGTTCCATTAAGAACTTTAATTTATAAAATGAGGCAGTGTTAATTATATCTATAATGCTGTACATTACATCTCTAGTACTTATTTACCTTACAACTAGAAGTTTGTATATTTTGACTGTCTTCAGCCAAGTCCCTTCTCCCACTTGCCTCTGGTAACCACAAATATCACTTTTTCTATGTTAGTTTTTTTGTTTCTTTTTGAAATATAATTGACCTACAATACTACATTAGTTCTTGTTACACAATAAAATGATTCAATATTTCTACACATTTCAGAATGATCACAACAAGTCTAGTTACAATCTGTCACCACATAGAGATGTTACAAAATTATTGACTCTATTCCTTGAATTTGTATGTTTCATACTTGTGACTCATTTATTTTGCACCTAGAAGTTTGTAGGTCTTAACCTCTCTCATCAATTTGTTTCCTTCTCCTACCCAAGTCCTCTCTGGCAATCAGTTTGTTCTCTGTATCTATAACCATATTTCTGTTTTATGTTTTTTCATTTATTTTGGTTTTTAGATTCCATATATAGGTGAAAATCATAGAGTATTTGTAAAATTTTTTATTTACTTAAAATAATAGGTCTTATAGGTCTATCCATGTCTTCACAATGGCAAGAGTTCATAATTGTATGCTAAATATTTTCTGTATCTATGAACCCAATCTTCTTTATCCATTTGTCTATAGATAGGCACTTAGGTTACTTCTGTATCTTGGCTATTGTAAATAACAATGCAATAGACATAGGGGTGCATATATATTTTTTGATTTAGTGTTTTGTTCCATTTCTACAAACACACAGGTATAGGATTGTTGAATTATATGATATTTCCATTTTTTTCTTTTTAGGGCTGCACTGATGGCATATGGAGGTTCCCAGGCTAGGGTCAAATCAGAGCTACAGCTGCCAGCCTACACCACAGCCACAGCAATGCCAGATCTGAGCTGCCTCTGCAACCTATACCACAGGTCCTGGCAATGCTGAATCCTTAGCCCACTAAGCGAGGCCAGGGATCAAACCCACAACCTCATGGTTCCTAGTTGGATTCGTTTCTGCTGCACCACTATGGGAACTCCTGATATTTCCATTTTTAATGTTATCAGAAATGTCCAAACTATTTTTCACAGTGGCTGCACCAATTTACATTCCTAACAGCAGTACACCAGGGTTTATTCCCTTTTTCCACGTCCTCATCAACACTTGTTATTTGTTGCCTTTTTTATAATAGCCATTCTAACAGTCGTGAGGTAATATCTCATTGTAGTTTTGATTTGCATTCCTCTGATGATTAGTTACACTGAGTGTATTTTCATGTGCCTTTTGGCCATCTGAACATGTTTTTGGAACCATATCTATTAAGATCCTTTGCCCATTTTGTAATCAGGATGTTTTATTTAATACTGGGCTTTATGAGTTTTTCATATTTTTTAGTTAAAATTTTGTAGTTTATTTTTTTACTTTTATTTCTTATTTTTATGTAATAATTTTTACTTTTTTCCATTATAGCTGATTTACAGTGTTCTGTCAATTTTCTACTGTACAGCATGGTGACCCACTTATACATACATGTATACCTTCTTTTTCTCACATTATCATGCTCCATCATAAGTGACTAGATATAGTTCCCAGTGCTACACAGCAGGATCTCATTGCTAATCCATTCCAAAGGCAAGAGTCTGCATCTGTTAACTCCAAGTTCCCACACCATTCCACTCCCTCCCCCTCCCCCTTGGCAACCACAAGTCTATTCTCCAAGTCCACGATTTCCTTTTCTGTGGAAAGGTTCATTTGTGCCATATATTAGTTTCCAGATAGAAGTGATATCATATAGTATTTGTCTTTGTCTTTCTGATGTACTTCACTTAGTATGAGAGTCTCTAGTTTCATCCATGTTGCTGCAAATGGCATTATTTTGTTCTTTTTCATGGCTGAGTCATATTCCATTGTGTACATATACCACATCTTCCTAATCCAATCATCTGTTGATGGATATCTAGGCTGTTTCCATGTCTTGGCTACTGTGAATAGTGCTGCAGTGAACATGCAGGTGCATTTTTTTCAAATATTTTGGATAGTAACACTTTATGAGATAAATATCTTCTTCTTTTCAATAGGTAGCCTTTTCATTTTGTGAATAATTTTCTTCACTGTGCAATTTTTTAAGTTTATACAGTTCTATTTGTTTATTTTGACTTTTATTCCACTTGTCTGAGGAAACATATCAAATACAGTATTGCTAAGATCAGTGTCAAAAATCTTATGACATATTTTCTTCAAATATTTTTATAGTATCAGGTCTTACATTTAGTCTTGAATCTATTTTGAATTTATGTTTGTGCATGGAGTGAGAGAATAGTCCAGTGTGATAGTTTTGCATGTAGCTGCCCTGTTTTTCCAGCACTATTTTTTTTAAAGCTGCCTGTTCCTCAAAGAATATTCTTGACTCCTATTAATTGAAATGGGTTTATTTCTGGGCTTTCTATACTGGTCCATTGAGTAATGTATCTGTTTTTGTGAAAATACTATACTGTTTCAATTACTATACCCTTGTAATATAGTTTGAAATCAGAGTGTGATACCTCCAATTTGTTTTTTCTCAAAAGATTGTTTTGGCTATTCAGGATCTTTTGTGTTTCCATACAAATTTTAGAAATATTAGTTCTAGTTCTGTGTAAAAAGCTACCAGTACTTTGATAGAGATTGCATTGATTCTGTAGATTGCCTTGGCTGTTTGGTTATTTTAAAACATTAATTATTCCAATCAATGAACACAGTCTATCTGTCCACCTCTTGTGTTATCTTCAATTTCTTTCATCAGCATCTTTTAATTTTCTGAGTATAAACTTTCACCTCTTTATATTACTAGGAATTTTATTCTTTCTGATGTAATGGTTAATTGGGTTGTTTTCCTATTTTCCCTATCTCAGACCTTCTTTTTAGTATCTAGAAGTGCAATAGAATTCTGTGTATTAGTTTTGTATCCTGCAACTTAAAAAAATTCACTGAGGAGTACTAGCATCTCTTTGGCGGCATGAATTTTCTCTATTATGGGATCATGTCATCTGCATAAAGTAACAGTTTTACTTCTTCCTTTCCAATTTGGATAAATTGTATATCCTTTTCTTGTCTAATTGTAGCAGCTGGAACTTCCAAAAATATACTGAATAAAAGAGACCAGAGAGGACAACCTTGTCTTTTTCCCGGATCTTAGGAAAAAAAAAATCAGACTTCAGCTTCTCACCATTGAATAAGATGTTAGCTGTGGGCTGGTCATGTATGGCCTTTATTATGTTGAAGTATTTCCCCACTATACCCACTATGTTGAGAGGTTTTATGATAAATTGATGTGGAATTCTGTGAAAAGTTTTTCTGCATCTATTGAGATAATGATGTAATTTTTATCCTTTAATTTGTTAATATTGTGTATCATATGGATTTATTTGCACATATTGAACAATATTTGCACCCCTGGAGTAAATCCCACTTCATCATGGTGTACTATCCTTTTGATATATTTTTGAATTTGGTTGGAAATATGTTGCTGAGGATTTTTGCATCTGTATTCATCAGTTATATTGGCCTGTGATATTCTTTTTTTTTCTCCAATATCTATATGTGGTTTTGGTAACCGACTGATACTGCCCTGGTAGAATGAAGTTGGAAATATTCCTCTGCAGTTTTTTGGAATAGTTTGAGAAGGATAGATGTCAACTCTTCCCCTAATATTTCACAGAATTCACCTGTGAAGCCATCTATTCCTTGACCTTTGCTTTTTGGGAGGTTTTAAATTATTGAATCAGTTTCGTAACTGGTAATTGGTATGTTCATATTTTCTATCTTCCTTGTTCAGTCTTGGGAGATTGCATATTTCTAGGAATTTAGCCATTTCTTTTATATTGTCCATTTCATTAGTGTATAGTAATCTCTTATGATTCTTTGTATGTCTGTGATGTTGGCTGTAGATTCTTTTTACTTTTATTGATTTCAGACTTCTCTTTTTTCCTGAAGTTTTGCTTTTTCTTTCAAGGAACTACTTTTTGTTTCATCAAGCTTCTCTGTTGTTAGTTTAGTCTTGGTTTTACTTATTTCTGCTCTCATCTTTATGGTATCTCTCCTACTTACTTTGGTTCCTCTTTTTCTACTTCCTTCAGGTATGGAGTTAGGTGGTTTATTTCTGATTTTTCTTGTTTCTGAAGATAGATATATCTCTATCTCTTCCCTTTTAGAATTATTTTTTTCTGAAATCTATAGATTTTGGAATATTAGAGTTTTTATCTTCTAATTTATTTCTTTTTATTGAAGTATAATTGATATTTCATATAAGACATAGATACATAATGTAATAAATTACAAATTTTTAAAGTTATGCTCCATTTATAGTTATTATAAAATTTTGGTTCTATTCCATGTGTTTTACAATGTATCTTTATATATTATTTTATACATAATAATGTGTACCTCTCGGTCACCTACCCGTATATTGTCTCTCCCCTGTTCCCTTTCCCACTGGTAACCACTAGTTTGTTTTCTATATCTGAGTCTGTTTATGTTTTGTTATATTCACTTGTTTGTTTTTTTAGATTCCACATATAAGTGATATCATGCAGTATTGTCTTTCTTTGTTTTATATATTTCATTTAGCATAATACCTTCCAGATCCATCCATATTCCTGAAAATGGCAAAATTTCATTTTTATGGCTGAATAGTAAATCAGTGTATGTGTCTGCATATGTGTGTGTATGTACCATATTTTTCTTATCCACTCATTTGTTGATGAACACTTAGGATTCTTCCATATCTTGGGAATTGTAAATAATACTGCTATGAACATTGGGGTTGGTATATATATATCAAAGAGTAGAATTGCTGGGTCAGATAGTAATTCTATGTTGAGCTTTTTGAGAAACATACATACAGTTTTCCACAGTGGCTGCATGATTTTACATTCCTAACAAGAGTGTACCAAGGTCCCCTTTTCTCCACATCCTCACTAACATTTATTATTTGTGTTCATTTTAATGTTAGCCATTCTGACGGGTGTGAGGTGATATCTGATTTTGGCTTTGATTTGCATTTCCCTGATAATTAGCTCTGGTAAGAATTTATTTTCATGTATCTAACGGCTATCTGTATGCCCTCTTTGGGAAAATGTTTATGCAAGTCATCTGCCTATGTTTTAAACAGGTTATTTCTTTTTTAATATTGACTTACATGAGCTGTTTATTTAGTTTGAACATTTACCTGTTACTGGTCATATCATATGCAAGTATATTCTCACATTGTCTTCTCATTTTATCAATGGTTTCGTTTACTGTTCAAAAACTTTACGGTTTAGGAGTTCCCGTCGTGGTGCAGTGGTTAACAAATCCGACTAGGAACCATGAGGTTGTGGGTTTGGTCCCTGGCCTTGCTCAGTGGGTTAACGATCCGGCGTTGCCATGAGCTGTGGTGTAGGTTGCAGACGCGGCTCAGATCCCACATTGCTGTGGCTCTGGCGTAGGCCAGTGGCTACAGCTCCGATTTGACCCCTAGCCTGGGAACCTCCATATGCTGCAGGAGAGGCCCAAAGAAATAGCAAAAAGACAAAAAAAAAAAACTTTAAGGTTTAAATGGGTCCTATGTATTTAATTTTGCTTTTATTTCCTTTACTTTAGGAGAAAGTATTGATACGATTTATATCAAAGAGTGTTCTTCCAATGTTTTCCTCTAAAGTTCTTGTGGTTTCTGCTCTTACATATAGGTCTGTAATCCATTTTGAGTTATTCCATATATGAAGTTAGGGAATGTTCTAATATCATTATTTTACATGTAGCTATCCAGTTTCCCAAGAAAAAAATGTTGAAGAGACTGTCTTTTATCCATTGTATATTCTTGCCTCCTGTGTTATACATTAATTGACCATAGGTGTGTGACTTTATCTCAGAGTTTGCTATTCTGTTCCATGAACCTATGTGTCAGTTTATGAGCCACTTCTATACTGTTTTGATTACTGTAGCTTTGTAGTATACTCTGAAATCAGGGAGCCTGATTTCTCCAGCTTGATTTTTCATTCTCAATAGTACTTTATCTATTTAGGGTCTTTTCATTTTACATATAAATTTTAAAGTTATTTGTTCTAGTTCTGTGAAAATGTCTTTGATATTTTTATTCAATGAATCATACTATATTTGTAGTGGTACAACCATCATAAAAACCTAATTTTACAATACTTACACACCAAACCCCCCACCCGTCCCTACTGCCTAATCTGTCTCATTTGGTAAACATATGATTTTCAAAGTCTGTGAGCCAGTTTCTGTTCTTCAAATAGGTTCTTTTTTTATATTCCACATAGAAGTGATAGTATATGATGTTTGTGTCTCACTGACTAACTTCACTTAGCATGATGATTTCTAGGTCCATCCATGTTGCTGTAAATGCTGTTATTTCATTCCTTTTTATGGCTGAGTAATATTCTATTATGAATATGTACCACATCTTCTTTATCCACTCATCTGTTGATGGATATTTAGGTTGATTCCATGTTTTAGCTAGTGTATATAGTGCTGCAATGAACATTGGAGTGTATGTATCTTTTCAAGTCATGGTTTTATATGGATTATGGTAACTCTATTTTTAGTTTTCTGAGGAATATTCATCCTGTTTTCCACAGTTATTGCATCAATTTACATTCCCACTAACAGTGTAAGAGGGTTCCCTTTTCCCAACTATCTCTCCAGCATTTATTTTTTGTAGGCTTTTTAATGATGGCCATTCTGTTGGTGTAATGCATCATAGTAGTTTTGATGCATTTCACTAATAATTAATGATGTTGAGCATATTTTCATGAATTTTTGGCCATCTGTATGTCTTCGTTGGAGAAGTGTCTGCTTAGATCTTCTGCAAATTTTTTGATGGGGCCGTTTGTTTTCTGGTATTGAGCTGCAGGAGGTGTTTATATAATTTGGAACTTAATCCCTTGTCAGTCTCTTTATTTGAAATATTTTCTCCCATGCTGGATGTTGTCTTTTCATTTTGTTTAGGGTTTCCATTGCTGTACAAAAGATTTTACGTTTAATTAGGTCCCATTTGATTATTTTTATTTTTATTGTCATTATTCTAGGAGGTGGATCTGATAAGATATTGCTGTGATTTATGTCAGAGATTGTTCAGCCTATGTTTTCCTCTGAGTATTTTTAGTATCCTTTCTTATATTTAGGTCTTTAACACATTTTGAGTACATTTTTGTGTACAGCGTTAGTGAGTGTTCTAATTTAATTATTTACATGTAGCTGTCCATTTTCCCCAGCACCACTTACTGAAGGGACTGTCTTTTCTCCATTGTTCTTGCATCCTTTGAAGTAGATTAGTTGACTCTAGGTGTATGGGTTTAATTTTGGGCTTTATATCATGTTCCACTGATATATATTTCTGTTTATGTGCCAGAATCATTATGTTTTGATGACTGTAGCATTGCAGTATAGTCTGAAGTCATGAAGCCTGATTCCTCCAGTTCCATTTATTTTCTCAGCATTTCTTTGGCTACTCTGGGTCCTTTGGCCTTCCAAACAAACTTTAGATGATTGTGTTCTATGGGGGATTCTGAAAATGGGAGAGTAGCAGGATATGAGGCTCACCTACTCCCACAAATATATTGAAAATACAACTACATGTGGAAATATTCACACAGAGAGTTTGCAAGGAACTGACAAAAGACTTCAGGATTATATAGAGCAAGACAAATTTTACAAAACCAGATAGCACATGAGAAAGTAAAAAGGGAGTTCCTGTCACGGTGCAGTGGAAATTAATCCAACTAGGAATCATGATTTTGCAGGTTGGATCCCTGGCCCCACTCAGTGGGTTAAGGATCCAGCATTGCCATGAGCTGTGGTGTAGGTTGCAGACGTGGCTTGGATCTGGCATTTCTGTGGCATAGAATAGACTGGCAGAAACAGCTCTGATTAGACTCATAGCCTGGGAAATTCCATATGCTGCAGGTGTGGCCCAAAACAGACAAAAGACAAAAAAAAGTGAAAAGAAGAACAAGAGAAAAAGAAGCAAAAGGAAGTGGGATGGGACCTGCTCCCCAGGAGGGAGCTGGAAAGAGAAATAGTTCCTGCACCCCAGAAAGTTCCACCACCAGCAAGCAGATCCACCAAAAAATGGAGGAGGAACTCTAGACAAACAGTGTGAAGCAATAAAAAGGTGACAGTCTTCCACAAATAGTCACTGCTATTGGCAATGCACAAGCATAGGCTGGTGCTACCAGGTGTTGGGAATTTAAAATCTGGCCTAAGAGATAAAACCCAAACAGGGAGCTGAGGCTGGCTACATGGGAAAAAATAAACAGGGATTGTCTTGAGGAAGCAGCCTGGAAGCACTAAAGTATTTTTTTAATTAATTGATTTATTTTTCCACTGTACAGCATGGAGCCCAAAATACACTTACATGTATACATTTTTTTCCACCCTTCATTCTGTTACACTATAAGTATCTAGACATAGTTCTCAATGCTATTCAGCAGGATCCCATTGTAAATCCATTCCAAGTTGTATCTGATAACCCCAAGCTCCCAATCACTCCCACTCCATCCCTCTCCCCCCCGGGGGCGGCCAGGTCCATGATTTTCTTTTCTTTGGAAATGTTCAATTGCGCTGTATATTAGATTCCAGTTATAAGTGAAATCTTATGGTGTTTGTCTTTGTCTTTATGACTCATTTAACTAACTATGAGAATCTCTAGTTCCACCCATGTTGCTATAAATGGTATTATGTTGTTCTGTTTTATGGCTGACTAGTATTCCATTGTGTATACATATCACGTCTTCTGAATCCAATCATCTGTCGATGGACATTTAGGTTGTTTCCATGTCTTGGCTGTTGTGAATAGCGCTGCAATGAACATGAGGGTGCATGTGTCTCTTTTAGGTAGAGTTTGTCCGGATATATACCCAAGAGTGGGATTTCGGGGAGATATGGAAGTTTTATGTATAGATTTCTAAGATATCTCCAAACTGTTCTCCATAGTGGCTGTACCAGGTTACATTCCCACCAGCAGTGCAGGAGGGTTCCCTTTTCTCCACACCCCCTCCAGCACTTCCTATTTGTGGACTTATGAAAGATGGCTATTCTGACTGTTGTGAGGTGGTATGTCATGGTAGTTTTGATTTGCATTTCTCTTATAATCAGCGATGTTGAACATTTTTTCATGGGCTTGTTGGCCATCTGTATATCTTCTTTGGAGAAATGTCTAATCAGGTCTTTCACCCATTTTTCCATTGGTTGATTGGCTTTTTTGCTGTTGAGTTGTATAAGCTGCTAGTATATTATAGATTAAGCCCTTGTCGGTTGCATCATTTGAAACTGTTTTCTCCCATTCTGAAAGTTGTCTCTTTGTTTTCTTTTTGGTTTCCTTTGCTGTGCAAAAGCTTTTCAGTTTGATGAGGTCCCATGGGATTATTTTTGCTCTAATTTCTATTGCTTTGGGAGACTGACCTGAGAAAATATTTATGAAGTTGATTTCAGAGAGTGTTTTGCCTATGTTTTCTTCTAGGAGTTTGATGGTATCTTATATTTATATTTAAGTCTTTCAGCATTTTGAGTTTATTTTTGTGCATGGTGTGAGGGTGTGTTCGAATTTCATTGCTTTGCATGCAGCTGTCCAGGTTTCCCAGCAATGCTTGCTGAATAGACTTTCTTTTTCCCATTTGATGTTCTTGCCTCCCTTGTCAAAGCTTAATTGACCATATGTGTCAGGGTTTATTTCTGGGTTCGCTCTTCTGTTCCATTGGTCTGTCTGTCTGTTTTGATACCAGTACCACACTGTTTTGATGACTGTGGCTTTGTAGTATTTCTTGAAGTCTGGGAGAGTAATGCCCCCTTCTTGGTTTTTGTTTCTCTGGATTGCTTTGGCAATTCTGGGTCTTTTGTTGTTCCATATAAATGTTTGGATTGTTTGTTCTAGTTCTGTGAAAAATGTTGTGGGTAATTGATAAGGGATTGCATTGACTCTGTAGATTGCTTTGGGTAGCATGGCCATTTTTAAAATATTGATTTTTCCAACCCAGGAGCATGGCATATCTTTCCATTTCTTTACATCTTCTTTGATTTCTTTGATTAAAGTTTTATAGTTCTCAGCATATAAGTCCTTTACCTCTTTGGTCAGGTGTATTCCGAGGTATTTGATTTTGTGACATGCAATTTTAAAAGGTATTGTATTTTTGTATTCCTTTTCTAATATTTCATTGTTAGTATACAGAAATGTGACTGATTTCTGAATGTTATTCTTATATCCTGCTACTTTGCTGAATTTATTAATCAGTTCAAGTAGTTTTGGTGTTGAGTCCTTAGGGTTTTCTGTGTATAGTATCATGTTGTCTGCATACAGTGACAGTTTTATCTCTTCTCTTCCTATTTTGATGACTTTCATTTTTTTATTTGCGTAATCACTGTGGCTAGGACTTCCAAAACTAAGTTGAACAGCAGTGGTGAGAGTGGGCATCCCTGTCTTCTTCCAGATTTCAGTGAGAAGGCTTTCAGTTTTTCTCCATTGAGTATTATATTTGCTGGGGGTTTGTCATAAATGGCTTTGATTATGTTCAGGAATGTTCCCTCTAAACCCACTTTGGCGAGGGTCTTGATCATGAATGGATGTTGGACTTTGTCAAATGCATTTTCTGCGTCTATTGCGATGATCATGTGGGTTTTGACTTTTCTGTTGTTAATGTGGTGTATGACATTGATTGATTTGCATATGTTGAACCATCCTTGTGAACCTGGGATGAACCCTACCTGGTCATGGTGTATAATTTGTTTGGTATGTTGTTGGATTCGGTTGGCTAAGATTTTTTGAGAATTTTTGCATCTATATTCATCAAAGATACTGGCGAATAGTTTTCTTTTTTGGTGGTGTCTTTGTTTTGGAATGAGGGTGATGGTGGCATCATAGAATGTCTTTGGGAGTGTTCCTTCTTCTTCAACCTTCTGAAAAAGTTTAAGGAGGATGAGCACCAGATCCTCTTTGTATGTTTGGTAGAATTCGCCTCTGCAGCCATCTGGTCCTGGACTTTTCTTTGTAGGGAGTGTTTTTATGACTTCTTCGATTTCATTTCTTTTTTTTTTTTTTTTTTTTTTTTTTTATATTAAATTTTATTTTATTTTCCCACTGTACAGCAAGGGGGTCAGGTTATCCTTACATGTATACATTACAATTACAGTTTTTCCCCCCACCATTTCTTCTGTTGCAACATGAGTATCTAGACATAGTTCTCAATGCTATTCAGCGGGATCTCCTTGTAAATCTATTCTACGTTGTGACTGATAAGCCCAAGCTCCCGATCCCTCCCACTCCCTCCCCCTCCCATCAGGCAACCACAAGTCTCTTCTCCAAGTCCATGATTGATTTTCTTTTCTGAGGAGATGTTCATTTGTGCTGGATATTAGATTCCAGTTATAAGTGATGTCATATGGTATTTGTCTTTGTCTTTCTGGCTCATTTCACTCAGTATGAGATTCTCTAGTTCCATCCATGTTGCTGCAAATGGCATGATGTCATCCTTTTTAATGGCTGAGTAGTATTCCATCGTGTATATATACCACATCTTCCGAATCCAATCCTCTGTCGATGGACATTTGGATTGTTTCCATGTCCTGGCTATTGTGAATAGTGCTGCAATGAACATGCGGGTGCATGTGTCTCTTTTAAGTAGAGCTTTGTCCGGATAGATGCCCAAGAGTGGGATTGCAGGGTCATATGGAAGTTCTATGTATAGATTTCTAAGGTATCTCCAAACTGTTCTCCATAGTGGCTGTACCAGTTTACATTCCCACCAACAGTGCAGGAGGGTTCCCTTTTCTCCACAGCCCCTCCAGCACTTGTTATTTGTGGATTTATTAATGATGGCCATTCTGACTGGTGTGAGGTGGTATCTCATGGTAGTTTTGATTTGCATTTCTCTTATAATCAGCGATGTTGAGCATTTTTTCATGTGTTTGTTGGCCATCTGTATATCTTCTTTGGAGAAATGTCTATTCAGGTCTTTTGCCCATTTTTCCATTGATTGATTGGTTTTTTTGCTGTTGAGTTGTATAAGTTGCTTGTATATTCTAGAGATTAAGCCCTTGTCAGTTGCATCATTTGAAACTATTTTCTCCCATTCTGTAAGTTGTCTTTTTGTTTTCTTTTGGGTTTCCTTTGCTGTGCAAAAGCTTTTCAGTTTGATGAGGTCCCATGGGTTTATTTTTGCTCTAGTTTCTATTGCTTTGGGAGACTGACCTGAGAAAATATTCATGATGTTGATGTCAGAGAGTGTTTTGCCTATGTTTTCTTCTAGGAGTTTGATGGTGTCCTGTCGTATATTTAAGTCTTTCAGCCATTTGGAGTTTATTTTTGTGCATGGTGTGAGGGTGTGTTCTAGTTTCATTGCTTTGCATACAGCTGTCCAGGTTTCCCAGCAATGCTTGCTGAATAGACTTTCCTTTTCCCATTTTATGTTCTTGCCTCCCTTGTCAAAGATTAATTGACCATAGGTGTCAGGGTTAATTTCCAGATTCTCTATTCTGTTCCATTGGTCTGTCTGTCTGTTTTGATACCAGTACCACACTGTTTTGATGACTGTGGCTTTGTAGTATTTCTTGAAGTCTGGGAGAGTTATGCCTCCTGCTTGGTTTTTGTTTCTCAGGATTGCTTTGGCGATTCTGGGTCTTTTGTTGTTCCATATAAATGTTTGGATTGTTTGTTCTAGTTCTGTGAAAAATGTCATGGGTAATTTGATAGGGATTGCATTGAATCTGTAGATTGCTTTGGGTAGGATGGCCATTTTCACAATATTGATTTTTCCAATCCAGGAACATGGAATATCTTTCCATTTTTTTACATCTTCTTTGATTTCTTTGATTAAGGTTTTATAGTTCTCGGCATATAGGTCCTTTACCTCTTTGGTTAGGTGTATTCCGAGGTATTTGATTTTGTGAGGTACAATTTTAAAAGGTATCGTATTTTTGTATTCCTTTTCTAATGCTTCATTGCTGGTATACAGAAATGCAACTGACTTCTGAATGTTAATCTTATATCCTGCCACTTTGCTGAATTTATTAATCAGTTCAAGGAGTTTTGGGGTTGAGTCCTTAGGGTTTTCTAGGTATAGAATCATGTCATCTGCATACAGTGACAGTTTGATCTCTTCTCTTCCTATATGGATGCCTTTGATTTCTTTTGTTTGTCTAATTGCTGTGGCTAAGACTTCCAAAACTATGTTGAAGAGCAGTGGTGAGAGTGGGCATCCCTGTCTTGTTCCAGATTTGAGTGAGAAGGCTTTCAGTTTTTCCCCATTGAGGATTATATTTGCTGTGGGTTTATCATAAATGGCTTTGATGATATTCAGGAATGTTCCCTCTATACCCACTTTGGCGAGGGTCTTGATCATGAATGGATGTTGAACTTTGTCAAATGCTTTTTCTGCATCTATTGAGATGATCATATGATTTTTGACTTTTTTTTTGTTAATGTGGTGTATGATGTTGATTGATTTGCGTATGTTGAACCATCCTTGTGAACCTGGGATGAACCCAACCTGGTCATGGTGTATAATTTTTTTGATATGTTGTTGGATTCGGTTGGCTAAGATTTTGTTGAGAAGTTTTGCATCTATATTCATCAATGATATTGGGCGATAGTTTTCTTTTTTGGTGGTATCTCTGCCTGGTTTTGGAATGAGGGTGATGGTGGCCTCATAGAATGTCTTTGGGAGTATTCCTTCTTCTTCAACCTTTTGAAAGAGTTTAAGGAGGATGGGCACCAATTCCTCTTTATATGTTTGATAGAATTCACCTGTGAAGCCATCTGGTCCTGGGCTTTTATTTGTAGGGAGTGATTTTATGACCTCTTCAATTTCATTTCTAGTGATTGGTCTGTTCAGTTGGTCTGTTTCTGCTTGATTCAGTTTTGGCAGGCTGTAAGATTCTAGAAAATTGTCCATTTCTTCCAGATTGTCAAACTTATTGCCATATAGTTGTTCATAGTATTCTCTTATGGTTTTTTGTATTTCTGCTGTATCCGTTGTGATTTCTCCTTTTTCATTTATAATTTTGGTGATTTGGGTTCTTTCTCTCCTCTTTTTAGTGAGTCTGGCCAGGGGTTTATCAATTTTGTTCACCTTTTCAAAGAACCAGCTCTTGGTTTTATTAATTTTCTCTATTGTTTTTTGAGTCTCTATTTTATTGATTTCTTCTTTGATCTTTACAATTTCCTTCCTTCTGCTGACTTTAGGACTTCTTTGTTCTTCTTTTTCTAATTCATTTAGGTGGAGGGTTAAGTTGTCAATTTGGGATCTTTCTTCTTTTTTGAGAAAGGCCTGGATTGCTATAAATTTCCCTCTGAGCACTGCTTTCGCAGCATCCCATAGATTTTGAGAGGTTATGTCTTCATTATCATTTGTTTCAAGATAGTTTTTAATTTCCTTCTTGATTTCCTCATTGACCCATTGGTTTTTTAGTAGCATGTTGTTTAGTCTCCATGGAGTAGGTTTTTTCTCTTTCCTTTTCCCATGGTTGATTTCTAATTTCATGGCATTGTGGTCAGAGAAGATACTTGAGATAATTTCTATGCTCCTAAATTTATTGAGATTCGCTTTATGTCCCAATATGTGGTCGATTCTTGAGAATGTTCCATGAGCATTTGAGAAGAATGTGTATTCTGATTTTTTTGGATGTAGTGTCCTGAAGATATCAATTAAGTCTAACTTTTCTATTGTTTCCTTTAGGATCTCTGTTGCTTTATTGGTTTTCTGTCTAGAGGATCTGTCCATTGATGTGAGGGGGGTATTTAGGTCTCCTACTATGATTGTATTCTCATCAATATCTCCCTTTATGTCTGTTAATATTTGTTGTATGTATCTGGGTGCTCCTATGTTTGGGGCATATATGTTGATGATAGTAACATCCTCTCCTTGGATGGATCCCTTAATCATTAAATAGTGTCCTTCTTTGTCTTTCTTTATGTCTTTTGTTTTAAAGTCTATTTTGTCTGATATGAGCGTTGCAACTCCTGCTTTTCTGTCATGTCTATTGGCATGAAATACTTTTCCCCAGCCTTTCACTTTCAATCTATATGTATCTTTTGTCCTAAGGTGAGTTTCTTGTAGGCAGCATATTGAAGGTTTTTGCCGTTTTATCCACTCAGCCATTCTGTGTCTTTTGATTGGGGCATTCAGTCCATTGACATTTAAGGTGATAATTGATAGATGATTATTTATTGCCATTTGATCCTCGTGTTCCAGTTGATTCTATGGTTCTCCATTCTTCTTTTTTTTTTTTTTTTTTTTGGTTGGATGGTCTCCTGTTATTATCTGCTTGAGTGTATTTTTTTTTTTCATTTTTTGCAAATGCAATATTTGGTTTTGGCTTGTGGTTGCCCTGTTTTTTAAGTATGCTAACCCCTTCCCATAATTGTGTGTTTTAGCCTGATGGTCCTGTAAGTTCAAACACTTCATTATTATATTAAAATTAAGAAGAGAGACATACATACAAACAAAAAGGATTATTTACCTCCTAACATCCCTTGCCCACATTTTATGGTTTTGATGACTCTTTTATTTTTTTCTTTTTAATTTTATTTTGTTTGAAGCATGTTCATGATTAAATCTGTATGCTGGCTTATTTGAGTGACTGCTCTCTGATTGTATCTTCCTCAGTCCTAGTTCTTCCTCTTCTTCTTCTTCTTCTTTTTTTTTTTTTTTTCTTTTCTTTTTTCTTCCCTTTCCTTCCTTTCTTTTTGGTTTAGAGAAGCCCTTTCAATATTTCCTTTAACCTGGGTTTTGTGTTGCTGTATTCTTTAAGTTTTTGTTTGTTGGGAAAAATTTTTATTTCCCCTTCTATTTTAAATGATATTCTTGCTGGATAAAGTATTCTAGGTTGCATATTTTTTCCTTTGAGCACTTTAAATATCTCTTGCCATTCCCTCCTGGCCTGTAGTGTTTCTGTAGAGAAATCAGCTGATATTCTTATGGGGGTTCCCTTGTAGGTAACATTCTGTTTTTCTCTTGCTGCCTTTAGGATCCTCTCTTTATCACTAACTTTTGCCATTTTTATTATGATGTGTCTTGGTGTGGGTCTGTTTGGGTTCAGTTTGTTTGGGGCCCTCTGTGCTTCTTGTATCTTGAATCCAGTATCCTTTAGATTTGGGAAGTTTCCAGCGATAATTTCTTCAAATATATTTTCCATTCCTTTATCTTTTTCTACTCCTTCTGGAATTCCTATTATGCGTAGATTGGCCCGTTTTATATTATCCCATAGGTCTCTTATATTGCTTTCCAGTTTTTTGATTCGGTTTTCTGTCTGTTGACCAGATTGAGTGATTTCCATTATTCTATCTTCCATATCACTGATTCGTTCTTCTGCATTATTCATTCTGGTTTTTACTGCCCCTAGTTCAGTTTGCATCTCTGCAAATGAATGTTCTAGTTTTTCTTGGCTCCTCCTTATATTTTCTAGCTCCTTTCTGAGGGTATCTGCATTGCTGTTCATATCTTCTCTTAATTCCTTCAGTATTTTCACTATTTCTCTTTTGAACTCCAGGTCTGTCAGACTGCAGAGATCAGTTTCATTGTTGACTGTTTTAGGTGAGTTCTCCTGTTGGTTTGACTGGGGGTGGTTTCTCAGCTTCTTCATCTTGCTTGTTGTCTTCTTTCTCCTGAGGGAGTTGTACTCTCTGTTATCGGGTAGTGTTTGCCTTGTCACTGCCCTGGAATATTTCCTGAGGGCTGTCGTTGTTGGTCAATCTTTTTTTGAGGCAGTGTGGCTTTTCTGGAGTGTTGATGGGACTAACAGTGTTTCTTTGAAGCAAAGGAGGACTTCCTGAGGGCAGACAGGACTGGGAGGTCCACCCCACGATGGTAGCAGATTTCACTTGGTTCTCAGCACCCCCTGGGGTCTTGGGCGGGTAGCAGGGCCCTTGGAGACTCAAGAGGTTCCTCCCCAGGGCAGCCCGACTCAGAAAGACCGTCTGAGATCTTTTCCCGATTCCGCCAGGCTTGTTGCAGCTTTTCTGGGCTGCAGGGGGTCCTGCCTGGAGCTGGCAGTCCTATGCAGCTGGTCCACTAGGTCTCAGCACCCCTTGGGGTCTTGGGCGGGTAGCAGGGCCTTTGGAGACTCAAGAGGCTCCTCCCCAGAACAGCCCGACTCCGAAAGACCGTCTGAGATCTTTTCCCAAGTCGGCCAGGCTTGTTGCAGCTTTTCTGGGCTGCAGGGGGTCCTGCCTGGAGCTGGCAGTCCTATGCAGCTGGTCCACTAGGTCTCAGCACCCCCTGGGGTCTTGGGCGGGTAGCAGGGCCCTTGGAGACTCAAGAGGCTCCTCCCCAGGACAGCCCGACTCAGAAAGACCGTCTGGGATCTTTTCCCAAGTCGGCCAGGCTTGTTGCAGCTTTTCTGGGCTGCAGGGGGTCCTGCCTGGAGCTGGCAGTCCTATGCAGCTGGTCCACTAGGTCTCAGCACCCCCTGGGGTCTTGGGCGGGTAGCAGGGCCCTTGGAGGCTCAAGAGGCTCCTCCCCAGGACAGCCCAACTCAGAAAGACCGTCTGGGATCTTTTCCCGATTCGGCCAGGCTTGTTGCAGCTTTTCTGGGCTGCAGGGGGTCCTGCCTGGAGCTGGCAGTCCTATGCAGCTGGTCCACTAGGTCTCAGCACCCCCTGGGGTCTTGGGCGGGTAGCAGGGCCCTTGGAGGCTCAAGAGGCTCCTCCCCAGGACAGCCCGACTCAGAAAGACCGTCTGAGATCTTTTCCCGATTCGGCCAGGCTTGTTGCAGCTTTTCTGGGCTGCAGGGGGTCCTGCCTGGAGCTGGCAGTCCTATGCAGCTGGTCCACTAGGTCTCAGCACCCCCTGGGGTCTTGGGCGGGTAGCAGGGCCTTTGGAGGCTCAAGAGGCTCCTCCCCAGGACAGCCCGACTCAGAAAGACCGTCTGAGATCTTTTCCCGATTCGGCCAGGCTTGTTGCAGCTTTTCTGGGCTGCAGGGGGTCCTGCCTGGAGCTGGCAGTCCTATGCAGCTGGTCCACTAGGTCTCAGCACCCCCTGGGGTCTTGGGCGGGTAGCAGGGCCCTTGGAGGCTCAAGAGGCTCCTCCCCAGGACAGCCCGACTCAGAAAGACCGTCTGAGATCTTTTCCCGATTCGGCCAGGCTTGTTGCAGCTTTTCTGGGCTGCAGGGGGTCCTGCCTGGAGCTGGCAGTCCTATGCAGCTGGTCCACTAGGTCTCAGCACCCCTTGGGGTCTTGGGCGGGTAGCAGGGCCCTTGGAGACTCAAGAGGCTCCTCCCCAGGACAGCCCGACTCCGAAAGACCGTCTGAGATCTTTTCCCGATTCGGCCAGGCTTGTTGCAGCTTTTCTGGGCTGCAGGGGGTCCTGCCTGGAGCTGGCAATCCTATGCAGCTGGTCCACTAGGTCTTAGCACCCCCTAGGGTCTTGGGCGTGTAGCAAGGCCCTTGGAGACTCAAGAGGCTCCTCCCCGGGGGAGCCCGTCTCAGAAAAACCGTCAGAGAATTAGGTCGATCTATTCACGGCCTGGCTAGGCTTGTTCTAGCTTTTCTGGGCTGCAGGCCTTTTTTAGGGGGCTGGTGGTGTTTGGTGCTGCTCTGTGGAAGTGTAGCCCCTCCAAAGGGCAAGCAGGCCTGTGCAGGGAGAGCCCCTGCGGTGGTAGGCTTCAGGCAATTGTTGAGGCCAGCCCTCCTGGATGGCAGGCAGCCCCAGGTTCGGCGAGAGCGTAGGGGGTGGTGGGGGTGGGGGGAGGGAATGCACTGGGAAGCACAGCTTTCTGCTAGCTAGCGGGCCTGTAAGCTTGTTGTGGCGTGGGGGGTATTCTATGGGGACCCACCCCTTCTTCTCTCCCCTCCTCAGCACTGGCGCAGACCAGGCTCTTCTCCCAGGTTCCCTCTGAGGCGGCTTTCCACTTCCCCGCCCCTAGAGTATTGCTCCCTTCCTCTGCGACAGCTTTGTTTTCTAGTCTCCCAGGCAGTCTCTGCCCCGTCAAATGGTTTAGAGACCTCCCAAGCAGTTTCCGCTCTTCCCCGCCCCCCTAGCCCGGGGACTAATCTCTGGAGCCGAGGTCTCGGTGCCCAGCCCCCCCCCAGGCGTCCCCCGGCCCTTTCTTGGGGACTAACCTTCGGAGGCGAGGTCTCGGTGCCCAGCCCCAACCCAGGCGTCCCCGGCCCCCTCTCGGGGACCAACCTTCAGAGCTGAGGTCTCGGTGCCCAGCCCCCACCCAGGCGTCCCCCGGCCCTTTCCCGGGGACTAACCTCTGGAGCCGAGGATTCGGTGCCCAGTCCCCACCCAGGCGTCTCAATTTTTGGTGACTGTGCCCGTAGTTCAGATGGTCCGTTGGGTTCTTGATCGTTTTTCCGTACTCCAACTTACTGCTACACTCTTCTCTGCATCTGGAGATTCCTCCGGTTCGTTTGATCTTTCGCCCGGTAGGTGACTTTCCAGGGTGCGGGATCCCTTTCCCCTCCGCAGTTCCCTTTCGGGAGCGCCCGTCCCGCTCGGATTCACCTTCTCTCACTCTCCTCTTTTCTCCCGTTCTGCCCAATAATGTCACGAATTTCTTGCCGTTATTGGAGATTAGGTTCCTCTGCCAGCGATTGGTTGTTGTTCTGTGCGAGTCATTTCTTCTGTAGATGTGCTTTTTTCGTTGTGTTTGTGGGAGAGGGCGAGCGTGTCCCCCTACTCCTCCGCCATCTTGTCTCGATTTCATTTCTAGTGATCGGTCTGTTCAGTTGGTCTGTTTCTTCTTGATTCAGTTTTGGCAGGCTGTAAGATTCTAGAAAATTGTCCATTTCTTCCAGATTGTCAAATTTGTTGGCATATAGTTGTTCATAGTATTCTCTTATGTTTTTTTTTTTTTTTTTGTATTTCTGCAGTATCTGTTGTGAGTTCTCCTTTTTCATTTATAATTTTGGTTATTTGGGTTCTTTCTCTCCTCTTCTTAGTGAGTCTAGCTGGGGTTTGTCAATTTTGACCAGCTTTTGGTTTATTAATTTCCTCTATTGTTTATTGAATCTCTATTTTATTGATTTCCTCTTTGATCTTTATAATTTCCTTCATTCTGCTGACTTTAGGTCTTTTTTTCCTTCTGTTTCTACTTCGTTTAGGTGAAAGGTTAAGTTGTCAATTTAAGATTTTTCTTATTTTTTGAGAAAGGCCTGCACCGCTATGATTTTCCCTCTGACCACTGCTATTGTGGCATCCCATAGATTTTGAGAGGTTGTGTCTTCATTATCATTTGTTTCAAGGTAGTTTTTAATTTCCTTCTTGATTTCCTCATTGACCCATTGGCTTTTTAGTAGCATGTTGTTTAGTATCCATGTAGTAGGTTTGTTCTCATTTCTTTTCCTGTGGTTGACTTCTACTTTCATGCCATTGTGGTCAGAAAAGTTACTTGAAATAACTTCTCTGCTTCTAAATCAGTTGAGGTTAGCTTTGTGTCCCAACATGTGGTTAATTCTTGAGAATATTCTATGTGCACTTGAGAATAATGTTTATTCTGATTTTTTTGGATGTAGTGTCCTTAAGATGGCAGTTAAGTCTAACTTTTCTATTGTTTCCTTTAGGATCTCTGTTGCTTTATTGGTTTTCTGTCTAGAGGATCTGTCCATTGATATGAGCAGAGTATTAAAGTCTCCTAATGATTGTATTCCCATTAATCTCTCCCTTTATGTGTGTTAATATTTGTTGTATGTATCTGGATGCTCCTGTATTTGGGGCATATATGTTGACAATAGTAATATCCTCTTCTTGGATGGATCCCTTAATCATTAAATAGTGTCCTTCTTTGTCTTTCTTTATGTCTTTTGTTTTAAAGTCTATTTTGTCTGATATGAGTATTGCAACTCCTGCTTTCCTGTCATGTCTATTGGCATGAAATATTTTTCCCACCCCTTCACTTTCAACCTATATGTGTCCTTTGTCCTAAGGTGGGTTTCTTGTAGGCAGCATATTTAAGGTTTTTCCTTTTTTATCCACTCAGCGACTCTGTGTCTTTTGATTGGAACATTCAGTCCATTGACTTTTAAGGTGATAATTGATACATGATTATTTAGTGCCATTTTAAACCTCCTTTTCCAGTTGATTCTATGATTCTCCATTCTTCCTTTCTTTTTTTGGATGGATGGTCTCCAATTATTTTCTGCTTGAGTTGTTTTCTTTTCATTTTTTGCAAATGGAATGTTTGGTTTTGATTTGTGGTTGTCCTGTTTTTAACGAATTCTAACCACTTCCTATAATCATGTGTTTTATCCTGATGTTCCTGTAGTTTCAAACACTTCATTACTATACTAAAATTAAGAAGAGAAACAGACAAAAAAAAAAGAAATAAATAAAAGAAAAAATTTTTAAAAAAAGACAAATTTATTTCCTCACATCCCTTGCCCACATTTTATGATTTTGATGACTCTTTTTTTTCTTTTTAATTTTATTTTGTTTTAAACATGTTCATGATTAAATCTGTATGCTGGCTTATCTGAGTGACTGCTCCCTGATTATGGCTTCCTCATTCCTTTCTTTTTGGTTTAGAGAAGCCCTTTCAATGTTTCTTTTAGCCTGGGTTTTGTATTGCTGTATTCTTTTAGCTTTTGTTTGTTGGAAAAATTTTTATTTCCCCTTCTATTTTAAATGATATTCTTGCTGGATAGAGTATTCTAGGTTGCATATTTTTTCCTTTTAGCACTTTAAATATCTCTTACCATTCCCTCATGGCCTGTAGAGTTTCTGAAGAGAAATCAGCTCATAACCTTATGGGGGTTCCCTTATAGGTAACGTTTTGCTTTTCTTTTGCTGCCTTTAGGATCCTCTCTTTATCATTAACTTTTGCCATTTTTATTATAATGTGTCTTGATGTGGGTCTATTTGGGTTCAACTTGTTTGGGGCCCTCTGTACTTCCTGTATCTTGAACTCAGTATCCTTCAGATTTGGGATGTTTCCAGTGATAATTTCTTCAAATATATTTTCCATCCCCTTATCTTTTTCTGCTCCTTGTGGAATTTCTATTATGTGTAGATTGGCCCACTTTACATTATCCCATAGGTCTCTTATATTGCTTTCATGTTTTTTCATTTGGTTTTCTGTCTGCTGTCCTGTTTGGCTGATTTCCATTTTTCTATCTTCCACATCACTAATTCGTTCTTCTGCATTATTCATTCTGGTTTTTATTGCCTTTAGCTCCGTCATATTTCTGCAAATGAATTTTCTTGTTTTTCTTGGCTCCTCCTTATATTTTCTAGTTCCTTTCTGAGGGTGTCTGCATTACTGTTCATATTGTCTCTTAATTCCTTCAGTATTTTCACTATTTCCCTTTTGAACTCCAAGTCTGTCAGACAGCAGAGATCTGTTTCATTGTTGACTGCTTTAGATGAGATCTCCTGTTGGTTTAACTGGGGGTGGTTTCTCAGCTTCTTCATCTTGCTTGTTGTTTTCTTTTTCTTGGTGGAGTTGTACTCCCCGTGGCTGGACAGGGTTTGCCTTGGCACTGCTGTGGAATGTTTCCCAGGGGCTGGTGTTGTTGCTCATCTTCTTTGAGGCAGTGTGGGTTTTCTTAGGGGTGGGCAGGGCTGACAGGGTCTCTCTGAAGCAAAGGAGGACTTCCTAAGGGCAGACAGGACTGGGAGGTCCGCACTTCAATGGAAGCAGATTTCACGTGGCTGGGCAGAGCTTGCTCTGGTGTTACTGGGCTGTGGGGCTCTTCTAGGGGGCTGGCAGTGCTGGTCCACTGTTCCACAGGAGTGCAGCACCCCCCAAGAGCGGGAACAGCCAGCTGGGCCTCTAAGAACCCAAGGAACTCTTCCCTAGGGCAGCATGGATTGGCAGGATTACTCCTCAATGGAGGCAGATTTACTCGGCCAGGCCGAGCTCGTACTAGCTTTTCTGGGCTGCGGCCTTTTCCCAGGGGCTGGTGGTCCTGGGTGCTGCTCTGTGTGGGTGTAGCCCCTCCAGAGTGCAGGCAGGCCAGGGCAAGGAAAGCCCCTGCAGTAGTCGGCTTCCTGCAAATGGTGAGGCCAGCCCTCCGGGATGACAGGCAGCCTCAGGTCCAGCACATGCACACAAGGTAGGGGGAGGGGGGATGCACTGGGAAGCACTGCTTTCTGATAGCTGGTGGGCAAGTGAGCTCACTGGGGTGTGGGAAGTATTCTGTGGTGGCCCACCCCTCCATCTCTCCCCTCCCGAACACTGGCACCTTGTCTCTCCTGCAGATCCAGCTCTTCTCCCAGGTTCCCTCTGATGTGGCTTTCCACCCCCCAGCCCTTAGCATATTGCTCCCTGCACCCGCAACACTCAACTTCCTAGTCTCCCAGGCAGTCTCTGCCCTGAGAACTGGACAGACCTGTTCCTGGTCCCCCAAGCAGTCTCAGCACCACCCACCCCAGCCCATTCCCGGGGACTAACCTCCCTCTGGAGCCAAGGTCTCGGTGCCCAGCCATCACCCAAGCATCTCGGTTTTGGTGACTGTGCCAGTAGTTCAGATGATATGTTTGGTTCTCACTCTGCTCTTTGGAACTCAGACTTACTGCTGCACTCTTCTCTGCATCTAGAGATCCCTCCAATTCTGTTGATCTTTCCATCAAGTAGGTGACTTTCCAGGGTGCGGGATCCCTTTCTCCTCCACAGTTCCCTTTCGGGAGCACCCATCCAGCTCTGATTCCCCTTCTCTCACTCTCCTCTTTTCTCTTGTTTTACCCAGTTATGTCACAAGATTATTGCCATTATTGGAGTTTAGGTTCTTCTGCCAGTTATTAATTGCTGTTCTGTGCGAGTCGTTTAACCTGTAGATGTGTTGTTTTGTGTGTGCATTTGTGGGAGAGGGCGAGTGTGTCCCCCTACTCTCCCACCATCTTGCCTTTCCCTCTAAAGTATTATGTGACCACAACTGAGAGTATCTATGCAGAGGCAACCCAGTTGTGCTAGAGAATACACGCAATTGTTTGGGGCTGTGGGAAGGAAGGGGTGGGATCCACCACTACAGCCATGTTCCCTGCACATGCTTTCTCAAGCTGCAGGACACTGCCTGCTTCAGGTTGGGGAACCACTTGGCAGTAGTAGCTGCCTAGCTACAGCTTGGAAGCAGCCCTGCCCTTAGGACTACAGACTTCTTGGAGCAGGTGGAGCAAATGCCTGAGCAAATAACACAAGCTCCCTGTTCCTGCCAGTGGCACCCATGCTAGTGGAGCCCAAACTGTGCCAGTGGTGCCAGTTCCCCACAAGAGCAGTAATCTGCTCAATCATGGAAAACACAGGCACAATTGCTCCACCCAGTTTCTCTGCAGGAGCTCTTGCTAGCAGCACCCAACCAGTACCAGAAGAGATGCCAGAAGCAGCACCTGTTCCCTATGAGAGGGCTACCAGTTCCTGCTCCCTGCCAGAACTGTGAGCCCCCTGACTGGAGAAAATCACAAGATAAAGGTCCCCTGCCAGTGGCCTTGCAAAGGCCCATGTCAGTGGCACTCATTCCACACCAAGGGAGCTGTGGGAGGCCCACTAACCTACGTTCTGATGTGCAGCAGCTATAGAGAGCACTTGAACCAGCAGCCAGGTTGGGAGAGAGACTGCCAGAAACACACATCCTGCACCTACAGAGAGAGCCTTTTAACAACAGGTAGGGAGAAGCCCCTTGCCATTGGGGCTTTGGAGAGAGATTCCTAGAGTGGCCAAGTAAGGAGAGTGCCAGCAAAACAGTGACACCTGCACTGATAGCTATAGAGAGAAGTCCCTTGAGCATTTCTAGGAAAGGGAGGGGGGCAGGAGAAACTGCTGACATTACAAGCTGTAGGAAATAGATCTAAAAGCTACCTAGTAGCAGGTGGGGCTGCAAGGGACACTGCTATTCCCATGAGCTACAAACGTAATCCTGTGAAAAGTGAATCACTGCCACTTGCCTCACAGACCTTATCACTAGCAGCCACTTAGCTCCAGGAGCAGTACTGTGATACCACTGCTCCCAACATGTGCTCTGGGTAAGCATGAACCATACCACCCATGAGTACTCCTGGACTGGGCACCTACTTTAAAATGTACATACCAAGTGTCAAAGGGGCAATAAACATAAAGGTATACATTATGAGAGGGCAAAGAAGCTGCTTAGGAATAAGACAAAAACACACAAAAACAACTAAATCATGAGGAGATAAGTCTACCTGAAAATGAATTCAGACTGATAATAGTAAAGATGATCCAAAATCTTGGAAAAACAATGGAGATACAGATGGAGAACTTAAAAAATATTTAATAAAGAGCTAGAGGATTCAAAGTGCAAGATGAATAGCACAATATCTGAAATAAAAATAATATAGAAGGAACCAATAGCAGGTTAATTGAGGTAGAAGAACAAATAAGTGGGGAGGAAGACAAGAGTGGTGGAAATCACTGCTACAGAAAAGAATAAAGAAAAAAGAATTTTAAAAAGTGACAAGAGTCTAAGAGACCTCTGGGACAACATTAAACATACCAACATTCACATCATAAGGGTTCCAGAAGGAGAAGAGAGAGAGAGAAAGGGCCAGAGAAAATATTTGAAGAGATTATAACTGAAAATTTCCCAAATATGAGAAAGGAAACCCTCACTCAAATGGAGGAAGCACAGAGAATTCCATATAAAATGAACCCAAGGAAAAACAAAACAAGATACATACTAATCAAACTGACAAAATTTAAGTTCCAAATAAATATTAAGAGCCACAAGGGAAAAGCAACAAATCACATATAACGGAACCCCCATAAGGGTAAGAGTTGATTTTTCAGCAGGAACTCTACAAGCCAGAAGGGATTGGAAAATATGTTTGAGGTGATGAAGAGGAGGAACCTAGAACCAAGAATACTCTACCCAGCAAGGCTCTCATTTAGATTTGATGGAGAGAGAGAGAGCAAAAGCTTTACAGGCAAGCAAAAGCCAAGAGAATTCAGCACTTCCAAACCAGCTGTACATCAACTACTAAAGGAGCTTATCTAAGCAGAAAACAAAAAGCCGCAAATAGAAACAAGAATATTACAAATGCAAAAGCTCACTGTTAAAGGCAAAATAATATAAAAGTAGGAAATCACCCACTAACAAATGATATCCAAACTAGCAAGCATGAGAAGAGAAGAGGACAAAAATGGATTTGAAATTAAGACACCAGAAGCAGAAACAATTCTGCACACATATAGATGAATATATCAAGATATAACGGGTACCACAAATCATGTAACTGTAAAGGTCACACACGTAAAAACGAAAAAGGAAGTCAAACATAACACTAAATAATGTCAGCAAATCACAAGAGAAGACAAAAAAGGAAGGGAAGAAAAGAAACCAAACCCAGCAATCCAAATAAAAAATTAGGTAAATGACAAAGTACATACTTATCCATAATTATATTGACAGTAAATTGATTGAACACTCCAATGAAAAGGTATAGACTGGCTGAATGGATACAAAAACAAGACCTGTATATATGCTGTCTACAGGAGACCCATCTCAGATCTAATGACACATACAGCCTTAAAGTGAGGGATGGAAGAAAATATTGCATGCAAATGGATATTATAGAAAAGATGGAGTAACAAAACTCATATTAGACGAAATGTATTTTAAAATAAAGGTAACAAGAGACAAAGAAGGATTAAAGGATCAGCACAAGAAGAAAGAAATAACAATTTTAAATATATATGCACCCAACATAGAAGCAGCACAATGTATCAAGTAACTACTAACACCCATAAAAGGAGAAAATGACAGTAACACAGTAATAGTGGGGGACTTTAACACCTTCACTTACAGCAATGAACAAATCATCCAGACAGAAAATGAACAAGGAAACAGATGCTTCAAGTTATACACTAGACCGCATAGACATAGAACATTTTACCCCAAAGCAGTGGAATATACTTCCTTCTCAAGTAGACATGGAACAGTCTCCAGGATAGATCACATCTTGAACCACAGATCAAGGCTTGGTAAATTAAAAAAAAAAAAGCCAGACTCATCAAGAAAAAAAAAGGAGAGGGCTCAAATCAATAAAATTAGAAATGACAAAAGGAGAAGTTAACAACTGACACTACAGAAATACAATGGTCATGAGAGACTATATGAGTAACTGTCTCCCAATAAAATGGACAACCTAGAAGAAATTAATAAATTCTTTAAAAAGTACAATCTACCAAGACTGAACCAGGAAGAAATATGAAATATGAATAGATGAATCACAAGTGCTGAAATTGAAAATGTTATTAACAAACTTCCAAAAGCAAAAGTCCACTCTGATGGCTTCTCAGCCGAGTTCTACCAAACATTCACAGAAGAGTTAATACCTCTTCTTCTGAAACTTTCACAGAAAATTGCAGAGGAAAGAACATTCCCAAGCTCATTCTGTGAAGGCAGCATTATCCTGGTATCAAAACCAGATAAAAGATACCTCAAAAAAAATTTTCAGGCCAATATCGCTAATGAACGCAGATGCAAAAATCCTCAACAAAATATTAGCAAACTACACATAAATATATATTGAAAACATAGTACACCATGATCAAATAGAATACATGCCAGTGATGCAAGGATTCTTCAATATCCACAAATCTATCAATGTAATACACCACATAAACAAAGTGAAAAATAAAAATTATGTGATCATCTCAATAGATGCAGAAAAAGCTTTTGACAAAATCCAACACCCATTTTCAATAGAAATTCTTCAGACAGTGGGCATAGAAGGGAACTACCTCAATATAATAAAAGCCATTTATGTCAAACCCACAGCTAACACCATTCTCAATGGTGAAAAACTAAAAGCATTTCCACTAATACCAAGAACAAGACACCCCAGCTGTAGGCAGCTGCCTAGGTTACCATGTATCTAGGCAAGTGTTACACTGCTGGGAGAATAGCAGCCCATAGCTGGTTGGCATTCTGGGCCTGGTTTATGCCAACTCTGTTGTTAACTATACCAGGATGCCAGCATAGTTACTTATCCATTAAGGTTAAATATGCAAGAGCATGTCTTTGCAGGGAGAAATCTAACATGGAGAATAGTTCTGGTCTGAGAGGTTTGGCTAGTATGAGTTCCTTGAATCACACCTTGGAAAGAGAACTTTCCCTGACTTGAAAGTAGGGAATCCTTGGCCCTCCTGAAGAAAGGAAATAAATGGCAGGTGGCCAGTCCATATGGAGTTATCAGATACCCTCGTCTGAGTGAGGAATCTTTCTCCATATGGACGTGGAATATCTGACTGCCCTTGACACCAAGATAAGTGATCATGTGGAATTTCCTGGGTCAGGGCATCCTGCAACCTGAGACACAGCAGTGACAACGCCAGCTCCCCAATCCACCAAGGAACTCTTAACTTATTACTGTTTGATATTCTCTTTGATCACCTGACTTAGGTCTTATTTTTCAGATTTTTCCACTGTAAAGTTACCCCTTCTCTTCAATACTGTACTCTTTAGAATAAAGTCACTGTGTGCAGCCCACACTTAAAAAAAAAAGAACAAGGCAAAAATATGTTTTCTTTCACCAATATTATTCAACAGAGTTTTGGAAGTCCTAGCCATGGCAATCAGAGAAGAAAAAAATAAAAGGAATCCAAATTGGAAAAGAAGAAGTAAAACTATCACTCTTTGCACATGAAATGATACTATAACTAGAAAATCATAAAGACACTACCAGAAAACTATTAGAGCTGATCAATGAAATTTGTAAAATCACAAGATAAAAAATTAATACAAAGAAATCAATTGCTTTTCTATATATTAACAATGAAAGATCAGAAAGTGAAACTATGGAAATCATCCAACTTACCATCACATCAATAAGAATAAAATAACTAGGAATAAACCCACCTAAAGAGACAAAAGACTTGTACTCTGAAAATTAAAACATGTTGATGAAAGAAATCAAAGAAGACATAAATAGATGGAAAATATATACCATTCTCTTGGATTGGAAGAATCAATATACTCAAAGTGACAACATTTTAGATTCAAAGCAATCCCTGTCAAATTAACAATGACATTCTTTCTTGAACTAGAACAAAATATTTTAAAATTTGTATAGAAACACAAAAGATGTCAAATAGCCAAAGCAATATGGAAAAGAAAAAAACAAACTGAATGAATCAGGCTCTCTGACTTCAGACTCTACTACAAAGCTACAGTCATCAAAAGAGTATGGTACTGGCACAAAAACAGAAATGTAGATCAATGGAACAGAATAGAAAGCCCAGAAACAAACCCAAGCATCTATGGTCAACTAATCTATGATAAAGGAGGCAAGATCGTACACTGGAGGAAAGATAGTCTCTTCAATAAAAGGTGCTGGGAAAACTGGAAAACTGCATGTAAGAGAATGAAATTAGGACATTTTCTAACACCATACACAAAAAATAAACTCAAAATGGATTAAAGACCTAAATGTAAGGCCATATGCTATAAATATCCTAGAGGATAACATGGGCAAGAATGCTCTTTGACAAAAATTACAACATCTACTTTCACACACTTCCTAGAATAAAGAAAATAAAGCCATAAATAAACCAATGGGACCTAATTAAACTCAAAGACTTCTGCATGGCAAACAAAACAACTAAAAAGACAACACAGAGAAGGGGAGGAAATTTTTGCAAATGACTCAACCAACAAAGGTTTGATCTCCAAAATATACAAACTCATACAACTCAACAATAAAAAAACCCCAAACAACCCAATCAAAAACTGGCCAAAAGATGTAAATAGACATTTCTCCAAAGAAAACAAACAAATGGCCAGCAGGTCCATGAAAAAATTCTCAACATAACTAGAGAAATCCAAATCAAAACAACAATTAGGTACCACCTCACACCAGTCAGAATGGCCATCATTAATAAGCCAACAAACAAAAAATGCTGGAGAGGATGTGGAGAAAAGGGAACCCACCTTCACTGTTGGTGGTAATGTAAATCGGTACAACCACTATGGAAAACAGTATGGAGGTACCTCTGAAAATTAAATATAGAACTACTATAGAACCCAATAATCCCACTCCTAGGCATATATCTGGACAAATCTTTCATACTTGCACCCATATATTCATCACAGCACTGTTCACAATAGCCAAGACACGGAAACAACCTAAATGCCCATTGACAGATGAATGGATTAAGATGTGGTACATATATACAGTGGAATACTACTCAGCCATCAAAAAAGGGCAAAACACTGTCATTTGTAGCAACATGAATGGAACTAGAGACTCTCATACTGAGTGAAGTGAGAAAGACAGACACCATATGATGTCACTTATTTGTGGAGTCTAAAATAGGCACAAATAATCTATCTACAAAACAGAAACAGATCATGGACATGGAGGACAAGACCTGTGTTTACCAGGGGGGAGATGTAGGGAGTAGGATGGATTGGGAGTCCGGGTTTAATAGATGAGAAGTCTTGCATTTGGAGTGGATGGGTAGTGGGATCCTGCTGTATAGCACAGGGAACTATATCCAATCACTTTCTATGGGTCAGAATGAAGGATAATATGAGAAAAAGATTGTATATATATATATATATATATATATATGTATGCCTGAGTCACTTTGCTATACAGCAGAAATTGGCAGTACATTGTAAATCAACTACAATAAAAATAAGTAAAATATTAAAAAACAAAAAATAAATTAAATAAATAACAAAAACTCTTCTGCACAGCAAAAGATTATTTACAAAATGAAAAAGCAACCCAAAGAATAGGAGAAAACATTTTCAAACCATCTCTCTGATAAGAGGTTAATATCCAAAATATATAAGATACTCATATAACACAAGAGCAAAATAACAATATTCAGATTTTTAACCAAGCAGATGAATAGACATTTTCCCAAAGAAGACATATGAATGGTGAATGGGTACATGAAAAGATGCTCAACATCACTAATTATCAGGGAAATACAAATCAAATTCACACTGAGATACTACCTAAAATCTCTAAGAATTGTCAAAACAACAAAGGATAAGAGGTGCTGGTGACAAAGTGGACAAAAAGTACACTGTTGGTGGGAATGTAAATTGGTACAAGCACTAAAGAGGATCCTCAAGAAATTAAAAATAGTATTATATGATTCCTCAGTCCACCTCTGGGTATATACACACAGGGAATGAAATCACTATCTCAAAGAGCTCTCTGCACACCCATTTTCATTGCAGCATTACACACAAGAGCCAAGATATGGAAACAACCTAAGTATCCATGGACAGACTATGGATAAAGAAAATGTGGGTGATTATATATATATGTATATATATATACATATATATATAATATTATTATTATTCAGCAGATGCAAAAATGAAGGAAACTCTATCATTTTTGACAACATGTATGGACCTTGAGGACGTTATGCTAAGTAAAATAAATCAGTTAGAAAGACAAACGCTATAAGTCTCACTTACATGTGGAATTTAAAAAGACTGTGCTGTTAGAAACAGAAGCTGGAGTGGTAGTTTCCAGGGCCTGGAAGATGGGGTAAAGGGGAAGACTGTGGTCAAGGGTACACATTTTCAGATATGAGGAGTATGTTCTGAGTTCTAATGTACATCACAGTAACTGTAGTTGACAACAGTATATTGTATACTTGAATGTTGCTAAGAAATAGAACTTAAATGTTCTCACCACAAAAGAAAAAATGGAATGTTGAATTGTATTGGAAACATAAGAGATTTTGATTAAATTAAACAAACGTTTTTACAGGCATACCAATGGCATATGGACGTTCCCCAGCCAGGGATGAAATCTCAGATGCAGCTGTGACTTACTGGCAATGCCAGATCCTTTAAACCACTGTGCCTGCCTAGGGATAAAACCTGCACCTCTGCAGTGACCCAAGCCACTGCAGTTGAATTCTTAACCCACTGTGCCACAGCAGGAACTCCTAAATTCAACAAATTTTTAAGGCTTTTAAGGCTTTTAAAGTTTTAACACCACATCTATAATGGATAAATTTCTATATTTAGCATAGAGTTTCAGTCTGGAGAGTCAAAAAGATAAATAACAAAATATTTGCCTAGAAGGAAGTTACAATAAATTTAGAACAAGCAGGATTAATTACAATGGGTAAAAAGTATATTATACGAATGACTTAAAATTAGGCTCTAATTTTGTCAATTATTACTCTATGCCTTTGTCACTGTGTTCATTGCAAACCTCTACATTTCTAATTTTTGGTGAGTTTACACCATTTCTTAGGCATGAAAACATACAAACTTTAAAACAAAGTGTCCTGCAGAAGCTTCTTTTGTTTATTAGAGAAAAACATATTGTCTACTATACACTCCATATGAAATATAAATAGAAGGATGAAAATCATGATAATGGCTCTAAAGATTTGGTAACACTTGAAATACTTGAAAATGTTAGTACCATAGGGCTAGAATCAAGGCAGAAACCTAAGTCCAGACTATGCAGAACTTTGTAAACTATATAAAAGTTTTAGAGCTTATCTAAAACATAACAGAAAGTTTTTGCTAGGATGAGAAGTGTATTGTTGGGAGCAAGAATGGAAGCAGAGTAGTCAGGAAGTAATTATATTAGTCCAGGTATCAGACGTTGGAGGCTTAAACTTGAGTGGTGGTGGTAGAAATTAAGAGAATTTGGCATATTTAAGTCTATGACATATAAATGGAGATATTTAAAGGATAATTGGGCATAAAAGTCTGAAATTCAGAAGAGAGGTCAGTGCTTATCCAAATGAGATTATATGAGATTCAGATGGATAGGGTACAGAGCATAGGTTAAAAACAATTGCTGCACAATTTCACTGTCTTAGAGTTTCACTTAAAAATTTAATTTTCAGTTTTAGAAAGTCATTGAATTTTACACAAAGTTCCAGATTTATGGTTTGTCTTAGAAAATCCAAAGAATTGGCCTGCATGCTCACTGAAGCTGAGTAGTGTCAATCCCTTTTAGATTTGGCATGTGTAATCTAGTTTTCCAAAATCCCCATTCAGCTGCTTTCACTTCTTTATATTACCTGCCTGGCTCCTGTACATATTTGAATTTCATGTCCAGGTCTAGAATAATAAGATAGGTTCACTTTGGGAAAAGTTACATTTGGTGAAGTGAGAAAGTAGAAGATCCAAGAAGAGAACAGAAAAGAAGAGGACATAATAGGGGAAGAAAGCCTCTTCAGAGAAGACAATGGAGGAGAGAGTTGCAAGGAGTGGCATCAGCGGTGTTATATGCCATTAAGAAGGATAAAGCAGGATGATGTGTCAGGAAAAGTTCCCACTGTTAGTGATTAGGAAAACCCTTTGAGAAAGCAATTTCAGTGTAGTGTAAGAGAGGGAGAAGCCAGACTGAAAGAGTATCATTGACTGCTGTATTTAGCTTTTTAATGGGTTTATCAGTTTACTAGGGCTGCTATAGCAATGTATGAAAACACTGGGTGACTCAGAAAAGCAGAAATTTATTGTCTCAAAGTTCTGGAGGCTAAAAGTCTGAGATCATATGTTGGCAGAGTTGGTTCCTTTTGAGGGCTATGAGAGAAAATCTATTCCATGCTTCTTCCTTAGCTTCTGGTGATTTACTGGCAATCTTCAGTTTACATTTGCTTGTAGAAGCACCACTCTGATCTCTGCCTTTATCTTCACATGTTTTTCTTGCTGTATGCATGTATGTGTCCAAATTTACTCCTTTCATAAGAACACCAATTATATTGGATTAGGGGCTGACCCTATTCAGTATGACCTCATCTTAACTAACTATATTTGTAGTGACCCTAATCCCAAGTGAAGTCACATTCTGAGATACTAAGGATTGGGACTTCAATGTATGGACTTTGCAGGAATACAGTTCAACTCTTAATGGGTAAATGCCCTGGGGTTGTCTGGGTGGCATGTTTCCTTCTCAAAAGTAGGTAAAACCTACTGCACGTGACACTTACTATATCTCATCTCCCACCAACATTTAATATCTAAGCTTTGTTTGGCCAACTATGGAATCCCAAGTGCTTCCTACTTCATTACTTCAGCCTAGTTCTCATCTTCAACCTCATTCTAGCTTTGGTTCCTTATATACATAAATGGTAACAGACTTGGTATTATCCACTTGTTAAGCTCTTCCCCGTAGGTTTCCCCTTTGCCCTCCTTGTTCTGAGTAAGTTCCCCAGTAATTTACAATGGTCTACCAATTTGGTGAGGGTGGCAGGATCTCCTACTGCAATTCTTTGATTGCTCTTAAGTAAGCTTTGGCTACCAAATACAAATTCTCAGAATTGTTTCATGAGAAAAAGTTCCTGAAGCTAGAAAATGGTCAGGGAATATTGTCAGTGAATACGTACTGGTGGGAAGGAACTGATGGCCTGGAAAAATAGGGAGGGAATCAGAGACTGGAGATACTGATAAAGGTGAAGAATGTTTCACTAGGAGAATTAGAATGGAAGAAATTGAAATGATAGGAGGTTGTGGTCAGAGAAAAGAATTACAGAGTTCAATATATGGATTACAGAGTAGTTTTGAGTGATGGCAAAGATCTTAGTGGTGGTTATGGCCACTGAAATGGAGGAATGATAGAGTACTTTGGCTACCCACATAGATTAGGTCCAGGTATTAGAGGGTTTATCAAGAATATATCCCAAGATTCTAAGAAAGACCACAGGAGAAATGGAGGGGAGGTGTGTGAGGAAATTACTGAAATCCACCCAAGAAGATGGGTAGCTGATTTTGAAGTTGAGATGTAAAAACTGAGTGATAAATGTAGACTTCAACAGAAGCAATATTGTAGAGAAAAATACAGAGAAGGATCTGGCTGATGCCATTAAACAATTGGGAAAATCAATTTTACCAATATACCTTAACCCATAGCTTACAGAAATTGGTGAAAAATATTCTGTATGTTTTATGTTAATTGTCTTTATTCATGTATTTTATGTCATTAACATCAGCAACCACCAAGGTCCATTGAGTACTTGTTTATTATATTGTAAGGTAAGTTTAGTTCTCTACTCTAATACTCCTGAGTTAGCATTTCTGCTACAGGGTTCACCGGCTGTGTCTTCTTGGACATAATAACCCTCTTTTGAAATTTTTGTGAGAATAGAATTAGGCCACAAATAAATTTGCTCTCCACTCCTCCTTACATATAAAAAATTTATAAAGTTATTATGTTTTAAGAATTTTTAAATTAGCATGAGATAAAAAAGTCATGTACAAATAGGTTTTTTTAGTTTTCAATTTCAATATTAAAAATTCAGCAGCTTTTTTACAAATTCTATATACTTTAGTATAGATTTTTATATTTCAAAATTATTTGATCTCACGGAAAGGAACATAGTATAGTAGTCAAGGGCATGATTCTCAAGCCAGTATGTTTGGGTTCAAATTCCAGATCTGTTACTTATTACCTATGTAATGCTGGGCAAATTATTTATTCTCTTTAGCTTTTTTATCTGCAAAAGGAGTGCAATAATAAAACCTTCTTCACATGGCTATTGTAAGATTAAATTAGTTATTATTTGCAGACTGATTAAAATAGTGTCTAATATTAATACATAGCACTCAAAAATATTGGTTATTATTAGAGTAAATATTTATATTACCATGATTCATAGATTTCTATTTTATTTACATCATCATTTGTAAATATCTTAGTTATAATTTAATTTTTTATACTTTCAAACTTATATTTCCTCTAGACAGGAAAGTGTGATGTGGCTGATGACCCTTTATTCTACTCAAGCAGCAGAGTTTCAGTTCTAACAAAGGTCATCTATACTCTTTAGCCTCTTGGTGACAATGTCCTAGACTAGCCTGTATGAACCTGGAAAAGATTAGGTGGGATAAAGGGCACAGAGGGAATTAGTAAGGTAAAAGTGTACATGATACCATTTTTGTCTTCATGAAAAAGCAAAAACAAAAAAAGTTTACCTATGAAAAGCAGATCTAAAGAAGAATAGAGTAAGAAAGACATTAATATTTTGGGAGATAAAATTTCCGAAGTTTAGCCTTTGGTGTTCCTATGACATTGGCTTAATTATCAGTTTCCTTATTCTTCTCTAGAAAAAATAACTCACAACTTCTGACTTTTTAGATGAAACTGAGAGCACAGGTCAGTTCCATAGGTATGGACAGATGTCCATCTCATGGGCAAAAAGAGTGTTCTTCACCAGCCTTTTGAGAGTTGCCTCCCCCTAAGTTTTGCTTTTAGGAGTCATAGCAGCACTATTTTCCTGGTTCTCCAAGGCATAAGCATCCTAGGATAATCTTTTTTTTTTTTTTTTTGTATGCCAAGTGTAAATGTAATTCTTGCTTTCATTCTATCCTTCTCCACAACCCCAATCTCCCATTTGTGATCAAATCACATTACTCCTGGACTCTTTATCCTATAAAAAGGGGTAAAAATGGAAACATTGTTCCTTCTATATCACTCCTGTGCTTTGAGTGTTCTTTTCCACATCATATCCCCTTTAGAATACACATCACTTACATACACATATGTTCTAAAAATTCATGATTAAACTTTATTTTCTTAAAGGAAGAAAATGTCCAGGACATAAACTCATTATACTTGGAGATTTGCATTCCTGGTCAGGTTACTCAAAACAGCTTCAATTTTAAAATAGTCAGTCATACTCCATAGATCAGTGGTGATTCAAATTTTAGAATTCATTCAGTAGTCTCAGTAACTTCCTCTTATTGACCACTCATAACATCAATCTTTGGTGTCTTTATATTTTGTAAGGTCTCTCTCCCAGGAAGCAAGATATGCAATTTTTTTCCTCTTATTGACCACTCATAACATCAGTCTTTGGTTTCTTTATATTTTGTAAGGTCTCTCTCCCAGGAAGCAAGATATGCAATTTTATATCTGGGATTTTCTCTGTTTGGTTCTAATTTGAAAGGTCTTTCTTCTGCTACTCTAAACCTTCAGATGGTTGCTCTAAGGATAATCTTAAATTCAGAACTCCCCCCATAGTCCTGCCTTTAATAACACTTTAGCAGCAAGAAAGTATCACTGCAGCTCCACTATCACATTATGAAATCTACAATTTCACAAATTCTAGAGATTTTTAGTAGTTTTTTAAATGCTGATTATTCCACAAAAAATGGATATTATTTTTCAACATTTGAAATGTTTGCTCCTAAGAACCAGGTTCAACATAAATTTTTTGTTTTCTATCTGAACATTTGTGAGAGGCAAATTTGGACTGAAGAAGGCTCATGCGTCTCTGTTGTGCAAAGTACTGGAGCCTGAACTAATTTTAAATGTTGGATTGTCTCCAAGTCAAATGGCAACATCCAAACAGTCTTCCTTGGTCATCTTGTCTTACCTGTAAGAGAAGAGGGGTGAGGAAAAGATATAGGTCACAATGGGGATTTCTTAACACCTTTGCCTCAGATTAAACCTATAAAATGATGAATCTGGAGCCCTATTTCCAGTAGAGATTTCTTTCTCTTTGCCTTTACTTTGGCCCCTTGTCACCAGCCACCACCCTTGCTGACAAAGATGCTTATTTATAAAAATTTACATTAATTTTAAAAATTTTAGATGATGCTTGATGTTGTCATCTTGGTTTGAGTGTTATCTGAAGGCAGAGCTATTTTGGTATTTACAATAACTCCAACACCCTGTGTTACATCTGACTTATATGTAAGATATTTTATCAAATGAATATTTATGATCTGGATTTATAAAGAAGTGATCCAGTAGAAATATGGAAATTTGGAGACTCCTTCCTGGACCTGCTATGCTGGATGCTATTAGCCTATAGTTTCTTAAAGATAGTCTTTCTTCGTTCCATTATTCAGTCTTCTGGCTTCCCTCCTGCCCTTGGTTGCTCCCTCAGGAACTCTTCCTTCTTTTCCTTACATGTCAGAAATATCTATGTTACCCAAGACTACAGTCATCTAAAAATCTTCACTAGGGTTGAAGGATCCCCTTCCAAGATGTTTTACTTACATGATTGTTGACAGGAGACCTTGGTTTCTTGCTGGTAATTATCATTCATCACACAAATATAAACTTTTATCTTATGATAAGTGTAACAAAGAAAAATACATTGTTTTTAAATGCTATAATGGATTATTTGACCTATTCAGGAGATCAAAGAAGGCTTGCCTTAAGAAGAATTAGTAAACTAGGCAGAAAAAGGAAAGATTAATATTCCAAGAAGAGAGAACATCATTGGTAAAGAATATACATGCTCGACTTTGCTAATTATTAAAGAAATGCAAATCAAAACTACATTGAGATATCACCTCACACCAGTCAGAATGGCCATCATCAAAAAGTCTACAAATGGTTAATGCTGGAGAGGGTGTGGAGAAAAGGGAACCCTCCTACACTGTTGGTGGCAATGTAAATTGGTACAGCCATTATGGAGGACAGTATGAAGGTTCCTTAAAAATCTAAACATAGAACTACTATGTGACCCAGCAATCCCACTCCTGGGCATATATCCAGAGAAAACCATAATTCAACAGTGTACACAGGGAACCCTCCTGCACTGTTGGTGGGAATGTAAATTGGTACAACCACTATGGAGAACAGTATGGAGGTATCTTAGAAAACTGTACCTAGAAGTAACATCTGACCCAGCAATCCCACTCTTGGGCATATATCCTTACAAAACTTTCCTTGGAAAAGACACATGCACCCGCATGTTCATCGCAGCACTATTCACAATAGCCAAGAAATGGAATCAACCCAAATGTCCATTGACAGATGATTGGATTATGAAGAGGTGGTATATATACACAGTGGAATACTACTCAGCCATAAGAAAGAACGAAATAATGCTATTTGCAGCAACATGGATGGAACTAGAGACTCTCATCCTGAGTGAAGTAAGTCAGAAAGAGAAAGACAGATATCATATGATATCACTTATATCTAGACTCTAATATACAATGCAAATTAACCTTTCCAAAGAAAAGAAAATCATGGTCTTGGAGAAGAGACTTGTGGTTGCCAACGGGGAAGGGGAGGGAGTGGGAGGGTCTGGGAGCTTGGGGTAAATAGATGCAGAATGTTGCCTTCAGGATGGATCAGCAATGGGATCCTGCTGTGTAGCACTGGGAACTCTGTCTAGTTACTTACGATGGAACACATAATGTGAAAAAAAAGAATGTATACATGTATGTATAACTGGGTCACCATGCTGTACAGTAGAAAAAAAAATATATATATATAAATAAATGATTAAAAATTGTACATTCATCCCACTGTTCATTGCAGCACTATTCATAATAGTCAAGACATGGAAACAACCTAAATGTCTATCAACAGAGGAATGGGTAAAGAAGATGTGGTATATATATACAATGGAATACTACTCAGCCATAAAAGGAACAAAATAATGCCATTTGCAGCAACATGGCTGGACCTAGAGATTATCATATTAAGTGAAATAAGACAGACAAATACAAATATTGTATATCATTATAAATGGAATCTAAAAAAAATGATCCAAATGAATTTATTTGCAAGACAGAAACAGATTCACATACTTTGAAAACAGACTTGTTACCAAAAGGGAAAGGTAGGGACGGGGAGGGATGGATTGGGAGTTTGAGATTAGTGTATATACACTACTAAGTATAAAATAGGTAATCAACAAAGACCTATTGTATAGCACAGGGAACTCTACTAAATATTCTGTAATAACCTATATGGGAAAATAATCTGAATAAGATGGATATATGGGAGTTCCCGTTATAGCTAAATGGTTAATGAATCTGACTAGGAAACATGAGGTTGTGGGTTTGATCCCTGGCCTTGCTCAGTGGGTTAAGGATCTGGCATTGCCACGAGCTGTGGTGTAGGTCGCAGATGCGGCTTGGATCCCACATTGCTGTGGCTCTGGCGTAGGCCAGCAGCTACAGCTCTGATTAGACCCCTAGCCTGGGAACCTACACATGCAATGGGAAGTGGCCCTAGAAAAGGCAAAAAGACAAAAAGAAGAATGGATATATGTACATGTATAACCGAATCACTTTGCTGTACACCTGATACTAACACAACATTATAAATCAATTATACTTGAATATAAAATAAAATTTAATTAAAAAAGGGAAAAAGGACTATATGGAACAGGAGGGAGCAAAATGGCAGAAATAAGAACCTGAAAAAAGTCTGTTAGGGCTGTTGCTGAGAGAAAAGGGGAGTAGAAGCAAGTTGAGGTGGGTACTCCTGACCAAGCAAAAACGTGTAACGTCATTATGCTTTCTTCTAAGAGTAAAGTGAAGACTCACTGAAAGGTTTTGGGGAGTTCTCTTTGTGGCTCAGTGGTTAATGAACCCCACTGGGATCCATGAGGATGGGGGTTTGATCCCTTGCTCAGTGAGTTAAGGATCCAGCATTGCCATGAGCTGTGGTATAGGTCACAGATGGGGCTCGGATGCTGAGTTGCTGTAGCTATGATGTAGGCCAGCATCTGCATCTACAATTTAACCCTTAGCCTGAGAACTTTTTGCCATGGGTACAGCACTAAAAAGCAAAAAAAATAAACAAATAAGTAAATTAAAAAATAAAAGGTTTTGGATAGGGAGGAGACATGGTCTTTCTTCCATTTTCATTGCATCACTCTTTTTCTTTTAAAGGCCACACCTGCAGCATATAGAATTTTCCAGGCTAAGGAATCAAACTAGAGCTGCAGCTGTAGCATATGGCACAGCCACAGCAACACCGGATCCAAGCCACATCTGTGACCTACAACACAGTTTCCAGCAACACCAGATACTTAACCCACTGAGTGAGGTCAGGGATCAAACCCGCATCCTCACAGAGAAAACAATAGCTCCTTAACTTGCTGAGCCAAAACAGGATCTCCCATTGCATCACTCTTGAAGTTTGTAAATAACACAACTGTAGGAGTACAGGGATGTAAGATGGAATACCAATCCAAAAAAAAGATAGTAGTGTTTTAGATTAAGGCAGTGGCAGTGGAGGTGAAGAGAAGTAGACAGCTTTGAAGAGTTTAGCAAGTGAAATTGTCAGTACTTAGTGATAGATTGAATACGGCTGGTAGGATTTATGGGAGAAGTGAGTGCCAAGGATAATTCTTATGGTTTTGGCTTATGTGACTGGATATATGGCAGTGCCCACAGGAATACAGGGAACAATGAAAGAGGACATGATGGGAGCAGAGAATGGAGTTGGGATGTGGAGATCATGAGTTCAATTTTGAAACAGTTCAGTTTTAGGTCTTTTGAAACAGCCAGCAGTTTATTCCAGCATTGCTTTTTCACCATCAGAGCAAATATCAACACAGCAAAAAAGGCAAACAATGTCTTCATATTATTATAAAATATTTTTGACTGCAAGGAATTCTGAGAAGGTTCTCAGGGACACCATGAGATTTGTAGACCATACATTGAGAACTACTGGTGCAGAGATAGAGAATGAATGAAATCTATTCTGTAAAACCTGCATTTATGGGCACAGAGTTTCTACAGATGGAGGAGACTATTTATTCTGTATATGCAAAACTTAAATGTGAGCCACTTTCTTCAAAGTTCTTTAGTATCCCAAGGTTAGTACCCCATAATCACCAGCTTTGGGAAGAGACTATACAGTTTCGCTCTTAACTGACCAACTAATAACAGCAATAGGGGTTCCTTGGGAGTGTGATTTCTGCTTTGAGGGAGGAATCATTTGTGTTCCAGCTGAATTCTGCTACAGAGATGCTACAGGTGTGACAAGTGCCAGGCCTTGAGGAAAAGAGTTCATTAATTGAGAGCCTCAGAGAACATATCTAAGGTCACCACACCTGTGATCAACTGTCTACACAAGTTCTAGTGCATGTATTTGGGAAGGTGGTGTATGAATAGGTAATATGTGTTGAATTTCTTGCCACTCTAAAAGGAGAGCAAGGGAATCTCTCCTTGTGATACCAGACTAGAAAAACAGCTGCATAGGGCAATGATGTTGCTGCACATGAACCATATAGTTGTTTTTTTGTTTGTTTGTTTGTTTTTGTTTTTTTTTTTTTAGTCTTTTTTCCATTTCTTGGGCCACTCCCGTGGCATATGGAGGTTCCCAGGCTAGGAGTTAAACCAGAGCTGCAGCCGCAGGCCTACGCCAGAGCCACGGAACCACAGGATCTGAGCCGCCTCTGCAAACTACAACACAGCTCATGGCAAAGCCAGATCCCCAACCCACAGAGCAAGGCCAGGGACTGAACCTGCAACCTCATGGTTCCTAGTTGGATGCGTTAACCACTGAGCCACGATGGGAACTCCCAAACCATATAGTTTTGATTTGGCATCCTCCCCAGTGCACACCTAGTGAAGACACTAGAAAATGAGTGAATAATACAGTGTTAGCTGGAAGATATCATCACTGCTGAGCTTCATTCATCACTTTTGGCTTCAAAAGAACCACCTAGGACACCCCCCTAAATCTGAAAATATGAAATAATTGTCAGAGTCTCATCTAATAACAATATTTGGCAACACTGAGTGAGAACTTACCATGACAGACCCTATGCTGAGTATTATTTTATTTAGTTCTCACAGTAAGTTTATAAATTGGGAACTATTACTATTCCCCTTTTACAAAAACAAACAAAGAAACCAAACCATAGCGAGGTTAAATTACTTACTCAACATCACACTGCAAGTAAATAATAGAGGTAGTATTCCAGCGCAGGCAATCTTGATTGAGAATCTATATTCTGAAGCATACTGTCTCTTGCCTACCAGTGGAAGTTTTTAGGAAAAATTAAATATACCTTCTAGCAGAAAAAGCCTTTGACAAAATCAAACACCCATTTCTGATAAAAACCCTTCAGAAAGTGGGCATAAAGGGAACCTACCTCAACATGATAAAGGCCATATACCACAAACCCACAGCGAACATCATTCTCAATGGTGAAAAGCTCAAAGAATTCCCACTGAGATCAGAAACAAGACAAGGATGTCCGCTCTCACCACTACTCTTCAACATAGTTTTGGAAGTCCTAGCCACGCAATCAGAGAAGTGAAAGAGATAAAAGGAATCCAAATTGGAAAGGAAGAAGTAAAACTATCGCTATTTGCAGATGACATGATACTATACCTAGAGAATCCTAAAGACTCTACCAGAAAACTGTTAGAGCTCATCCACGAATTTGGCAAAGTTGCAGGATACAAAATCAATACACAGAAATTGACAGCGTTTCTATATAGTAACAATGAAAAAGCAGAAAAGGAAATTAGGGAAGCAATCCCGTTTACCATAAAAAAATAAAATAAAGTAAAATAAATATACCTTATATATCATATTATAGATGAGAAAACCAAAGTGAATCAATGATTTAAGCCTTATATTCAGTTATTTTCAATGCTGCAATTTTATAGCAAATATTACAAGATAGGCATGAGTGAGGCTATATCTCCACATCTTTTTGTGTCAAGTGAGATTCTATCAGTTTGAAAAACTCTACGAGGGAATTGGGGAAGGCAGCCATATTCCAATAGCCAAAAAAAAAGTTGTTGAAAGTCATAAATCACTTGAAAATATGTTTGTAGATTATATTAATTGGTGTGTTTAGGCAAAACTTCTAGAGGCTTATAAGTGGAGGCTCCTCAAAAACCCAGTGGCCTAAGTGAGGCTGGACATAAGTCATCCCTCAAAAATTCCAGCTTAAATAAAGTATGAATTACATAATATATCAAGTGAAACAACATGGAACCAGGAAAATATTGCCCATTGAAAATGCCCTACCAAATGCCAATAATTTGGATTTTCAGACCCCACTTGCCAATATCTAAGCATAAAAGAGAAGAACAAAGCAACCATCCCTGCAGAATGAGCATGAAGAATTCTAACACAGTCAAATAGTCCAACAAGTGGATTGTTGGAGTATCTGTGAGAAAGAGGACCTACAAATCAAATTTTGAGGACCTAAAGTTCTTTCTATATTGCTTAGACAGTCTTTTTATTCTTAATGATACTGTTGTTAGCCTGGGTGGCCTGGTGGTGGTGTTATCTTAGATAACAAAGGATATATAACAAATTACTGTTGCTAATCAGAGATACACAGGCAGTGGGATCCTGGCACTGGTGCATGAAGTCATCAGGCATATCTGAAAATATATCTACGGCAGTTCCATCAGACAATAACTTAGGCACCCAGTGATGCCTCATGGTATAGTGAAGCATGCATCAGCTTTGAAATCAGCCAGAGCTAGGTTAAAATCCTGGCTTTACCAATAACTAGCTGTGTGACACTGAGCCACAGTATCCTCATCAATAAAAAAAGATCAAATTAATATTGAGAGAGAAGATGGCAGTGTATTAGATCATGAGGCATAGCTACTCCCACAAACACATTGAGAATGCATCCACATGTGGAAGCACTCACAGAAAATTTGCCTATCACTGACAAAAGATCTCAGGATTTTGATAGTGCAGGAAAAAAATTCACAAAGCCAGGTAGAACAAAAGAAAGCCAAAGAAAAAAGAGGGAGAAAATGAGAAAGAAAGCAGGATGGGATCTGTACCCCTAGGAGGGAGCTGGAAAAAGGAAAAGTTCCTGCACCTTGTGAAGTCCCCCCATGAGCAAGGAGATTAGAGGAACAGAGGAGAAACTTTAGAGTATTGGAAGAGACCACAGCAATCACTGTGAAACAGTTAAAATGGAACTATTTCTCCACAGTCAGTGCTACTGCTCTGTACTTCCTACCCTTATGCTAGTATGAAAAGCGGTCAGCAACTGAAACTCCAGTTTGGGAGATCAGACTCAGAGAGAGAGCTGGGGCTGGCTACATGGGAAAAAGCTGGGGTTGGCTACATGGAAACATCCTAGAGGGACTAGAGTCTAGGGCAATCACATTTAAGGGTGTAAGCTGAGGAAACCTGGTCAGGCTTGGAGGTTAGGTGCCATTTTGGGTGTGGTGGTGGAAGGAAGGGGTAGGATCCATCACTATAGCCTTGTTCCCTGTGCATATTCTCAGGCAGCAGGACATAGCCTGCTCCAGCTCCAGTAGCCACTCTGGAGCAGTTGGTTCCTGGAAAAATCTGGGAAACAGCCCCTGCCCTAAGAGAATGCAGAGTGACCTCAGGAATAGCACAAGCACCACAGATCCAGCAGGGGACCACAGAAGTTGTGCACATTCTGGGTCTAGCCCTGGAAACAGAGCAAGGGGCACACATTCTGCAGTTGGCCACAGGAGACACAATCAGCCCAGCAGTTGGGCAGAATGAGTGTGGTAACAGAACAAATGGCTACAGGAGCCACAAAGGGACCAGCAGACAAGTGGATTGACTGCAGAAACAGCACAAAGAGCCATGGGAGTTACAAACAGCTTGGTGGGCTGAGTGACCACAAGAACTGCACAGCTCCATGGCTACAGAGAGAACCTTTTAGCAACAACAAAGGAGCAGACCTTATCCTTGGGGCTACAGAGAGCACTCCCTAGAGAAGACAAACAAGGGATGTACTGTGGAAAGGCACCTACACCCACAGTTACAGAGGGCAGTCCTGGGAGCCTCCCCAGCAATGGGAGGGACTATAGGAGCATCTGCTAATATTGCCAGCTACAGAAAGTAGTTCTGAGAGTTACCTGGTAGCCAGAGGGGTTGTGGGAGTCACTACTGCCCCACTGCCAGCTACAAAAGTAATCCCATGAACTATGAAGCACTGCCACCTCCCTCAGAGACCACATTAAGCAGCCACCTGGCTCCAGCAGAAGTAGCATAATATGCTGCCCTTATTGTGTGCTCTATGTACATGTGAGTCACTACAACCCATGAAAACTCCAGGACTGGCCATCAGCTATTGCATCTACATACCTGCCATAAAAGGCACAAAAAACATAGAAAGCTAGTAAAGCAGCTATAATGGGAAAAAAATAATTTAAAAAATATACAAAGCTAGACAATATGAAACAATAATGAAAGAGCTTTCAGAAAAATGAACAAGACAAAAACACCCTAAAGATGATCCAAGATATCAGAAAAAGAATGGAGAAACAATTAAAGAAGCTACAATAATTTTTAACAAATAACTACAGAAAATAAAGAACTAGCAAGCTACAATGACTAGCACAATATCTGAAATGAAAAATACACCAGAAGGAAACCATAGCAACATAACAGAAGCAAAAGAAAGAATGAGTGAAGTGGAAAACAGAGTAGTGGAAATCACTGCTACAGAAAAGAATAAATGAAAAGGAATGAAGAGAGCTGAAAAGAGTCTAAGAGACCTCTGCAACCACATTAAATACACCAACATTCGCATCATAGAGGTTCCAGAAGGAGAAGAGAGAAAGGGCCAGAGAAAACATTCAAACATATTATAGCCAAAAAAACTTCCCAAATATGGGAAAGGAAACACTCACTTACATTGAGGAAGCACAGAGTAATCCACACAGGATAAGCACAAGGAGAAACAAAGTGAGGCATGTACTAATCAAATTGAAAAAAAAATTAAATACAAAGAAAAAATATTAAAAGTCACAAGGGAAACATAACAAATAACATACAAGGGAATCCCCATAAGGATAATACCTAATTTTTCAGCAGAAATTCTGCAACCTACTAGGGAGAGGCAAGATCTATTTCAGGTATTGAAGAGGAGGAACCTAGAACCAAGAAACTCTACCCAGCAAGAATCATTCGGACTTGATGGATAAGTCAAAAGCTTTTCAGACAAGAAAATCTAAGATAATTCAGCACATTCAAACCAGCTCTACAAAAGCTACTGAAGTAATTTCAGTACACCAGAAAGAAAAAGCCACCATTAGGAACAAGAAAATTACAAATGAGGAAGCTCACCGGTAAAGGCAAAGATAATATAAAAGTAAAATAATGATCATTGGCAAATATATAAAAACTAGCAAGGAGGAAGAATCAAGATGGCGGAGGAGTAAGAAGTCATGTTGACCTTCTCCACTAAACACATAAAGAAAAAAAAAAAACACAACTATATGTAAAACGATTCACACAGAACATCGAGTGAATACTGGCAGAAGAAATTAAACCTCCAAAAAAGGCAAGAAACCCTCCACATAACTGGGTAGAACAAAAGAAAAACAGAGAGAGAGAGAAAAGGAATCAGGACTGGATTAGCACTCCTGATAGGGAGCTCTTAGAGAGAAAAGGAACCCACAACAGGGGAAGCCACCTAACCGATGGGGAGATCAGCTGAGACAGAGGGACCTCAAAGTCACAAAGAAAATAGAAGCAGCTGGACTGAGGAGGGCAAAGCAAAGTGAGAGCTACATAGATTATCTGCACCAACAACATAGACAGCACAGTCTGAGATACTCAGGCAGGGCTGGGAGCTGAGACACAGGCTAAAGAGGTCAGTTCAGGGGCAAAGCCTAGCGTTGGCTGTGTGGAGGCAAAATGAGGGGCTATGGAACAGTGTGCCACAGGTTGGGGAGCAGAACACCACAGCCAAGGGAACCTGGGAGGAGGTCTAGGCCCACAGGAGAAGCGGGGCTCAATTTTTGGAAATGGCAAGAGGAGGAGGGGTGAACTGCCATAGGAATCTCTTTCCCTGTGCACATGCCGACCCTCAGAGGATGGGGTGCCTCTGGCACAGGCTACAGGTGGCAAGAGGCCACTTGCTAGGGCTATGGAAGAACAGGCACCACTTGTGCAGGCTAAGAGTGGCTGGGAAACTCTTGTATGAGCTAAGGGCAGTGGGGTGCTAAGAATGATGTGGCACTTCTTGTGTGATTTATAGGCAGTGGAAACAATCCATAGCAGTTATCTCAGAAACCAGGAGGAGGGAGTTCCCATCATGGTGCAGTGGTTAATGAATCCGACTAAGAACCTCGTTCAGTGGGTTGGGGATCTGGTGTTGCCCTGAGCTGTGGTGTACGTTACACACAGCTCGGATCTGGTGTTGCTGTGGCTCTGGCATAGGCCAGCAGCTGCAGCTCCAATTCGACCTCTAGCCTGGGAACCTCCATATGCCTTGGGAGTGGACCTAGAAAAGGCAAAAAGACAAAAAAAAAAAAAAAAAAAAAGGAAAAAAGAAAAAAAGAAACCAGGAGGATTCATGGCCCACCATAATTAGGGGTCTGTGAACAGGCTCCACCTGCAGCCTCAGTCACCTCAGAATTTGGCAAAAAAGAAGGCACTGCAACCAACAACCACACTCCCCTTGGAACACACACACCCTGCTGCTGCCACTGGAAAATGCTCAGGGCAGCACCCACATATGCCTGATCTCTGTTACTTCCAAGGACCCTACAACTAGGAGCAGCCTGTGTAGCTCCTGCTGCTTGTGCTAAGTAGGACAGGGTGTCTTGTGCATGATTTAAAGCAGGGGAATCACATCAGTTATCAATGACTCCAGAGATGGGTGTGGCCTGTCACCCCTAGGGGTCTGTGAACAGGCACCATTTGCAGCCCCAATCAACACAGAAGACAACACAGATGAGGGCATTGTGATGGAATACCAGCTGTTGTTACACTCACTCCCCTGGGAACTCACACACCCTGCCACTACCAGTGCCAAATACTCCAGGCACTGCCAAAATCTACTTGAGGCTAATTACCCCTTCCCAGGGCCCTGCAACTAGGAGTAGCCTGCACAAGCTTCCTGAAGTTCCTTGCTACTGAAAAAAGCCCAGCAACCAGGCACTAAATACTAGCACTGCCCATTGCCTCCTTCTCCCTGGAAACAACTCAGTTGCATAACAGACTGCTTGCACAAAAGAAAGAGACAGCGGATATCCAATATATATACCCCTACTGTGGGAGCACCCAGATACATAGGACAAATACTAACAGACGTAAAAGGAGAAATTGATGGTAATACAATAATAGTGGGAGACTTTTAACACCCTACTCACATCAATGGACAGATCCTCTAGACAGAAAATCAATAAGGCAACAGGCAACCTAAATGACACAGTAGAATAATTAGATTTCATTGAGATTTTTAGGACATTACATACAAAAAAAATCAGAGTATACATTCTTTTCAAGTGCACATGGAACATATTCAAGTATTAACCATATACTGGGGCATAAAACTAACCTCAACAAATTTAAGAGTATAGAAATTATTTCAAGTATCTTCTCTCAACACAATAGCATGAAACTAGAAGTCAACCACAGGAAAAGAAAAGAGAAAAAACTGACTACATGGAGACTAAACAACATACTACTAAAAAACCAATGGGTCAATGAGCTAATCAAAAAGGAAATTAAAAAATACCTCGAGACAAATGGTAATGAAGACACAACTATTCAAAAATCTTTGGGATGCTGCAAAAGCTGTGCTTAGAGAGAAATTCATAGTGATACACACCTTAATCAAAAAAGAAGAAAAATCTCAAATCGATAACTTAAACCACCATCTAAATGAATTAGAAAAAGAAGAACAAACAAAACCTAAAGTCAGCAGAAGGAAGGAAACCGTAAAAAATCAGAGACGAAGTCAATGAAATTGAGATTCAAAAAACAATAAAAAAAATCAATAAAACCAAGAGATGGTTCTTTGAAAAGGTAAACAAAATTGACAAACCACTGGCCACACTCACCAAGAAGAGAGAGAAAAAAACAAGTAAATGAAATAAGAAATGAAAATGGAGAAATCTCAATGGATAATGCAAAAATTTTAAAAAAAGAGAATGTTATAAATAATTATCTGTCAACAAATTTGAAAACCAAAAAAATTAGACAAAGTTCCAGAGACTTACAGCCCACCAAAATTGAGTCAAGAAGAAGTAGAGCAATTGAACAGCAGGATCACCAGAAATGAAATTGAATGCATAATAAAAACACTCCCTACAAACAAAAGTCCAGGACCAGATGGCTTCACAGGCAAATTCTACAAAACATAAAAAGAACTTATACTCATCCTCCTTTAACTTTTCCAAAAGATTGAAGAAGAAGGAACACTCTAAAAGATATTCTACAAAGCCACCATCACCCTAATACCAAAACCAGACAAAGATATTAACAAATATAAAATCGTACACCAATATATTTGATGAAAATAGATGGAAAAATTCTCAACAAAATTTTAGCAAACCAAATCCAACAACATATAAAAAGGATCATACATGACAACCAGGTGGGAATCATCCCAAGTTCACAAGGATGGGTCAACATATGCATATCAATCAATGTCATATGACACATTAATAAGAGAAAAGTCAAAAACTACATGATTATCTCAATAGATGAAGAAAAAGCATTTGACAAAGTCCAACATCCATCCATGATAAAAACGCTTACCAAAGTGTATATAGAGGAAACATACCCTAGCATAATAACAGCCATTCATGACAAACCCACAGCAAATATAATACTCAATGGAGAAAAGCACAAAGCCTTCCTGCTAAAATCTAGAATAAGACAAGGATGCCCACTCTCACCAATTTTATTCAATACAGTAATGAAAGTCCTAGCCACAGCAATCAGACAAAGAAAAGAAATAAAAGTTATCCAAATAGGAAGGGAAGAGGTAAAACTGTCACTGTATGCAAATGACATGACGCTATTTATAGAAGACCTAAGGGCTCCTCATCAAAACTACTGGTCAATGAATTCAGAAAAGTACCAGGATATAAGATTAACATTCAGAAATTAGTTGCATTTCTGTATACTAACAAAAAAAATGTTAGAAAGGAATGCAAAAATACAATACCTTTTAAAATCACAGCTGGAAAATTAAATACTTAGGGTAAACCTGACCAAGGAGGTAAAATTCATATATTCTGAGAACTACAAAAGATTAATCAAGAAAATCAAATGGGGTTCAAAGAAACAGATATTCCAAGCTCTTGGTTGGAAAAATTAATATCATAAAAATTGATATACTACCCAAAAAGCAATCTGCAGATTCAAAGTAAACCCTATCAAATTACTCATGATGTTTATCATAAAATGAGAACAAACAATCCAAAAATTTATATGGAAAGTTTTGTCCAGATATATGCCAAAGAGTGGGGTTCCTGGGTCATATGATAGTTCTATGTATAGTTTTCTAGGGTACTTCCATACTGTAATCCACAGTCATTGTACCAGCTTACATTCCCACCAAAGTGGAGGAGCATTCCTTTTTCTCCACACCCCCTCCAGCAATTGTTATTTGTGGACTTATTAATGATGGCCGACCTGGCTGGTGTGAGGTGGTATCTCATGGTAGTTTTTATTTGCATTTTTTTAAATAATCAGGGATGTTGAGCATTTTTTTCATGTGCTTGTTGGCCATTTGTATATCTCCTTGGTGAATTGTCTATTCAGGTCTTTGTCCTTTTTTCCATTGGGTTGTTGGCTTTTTTGCTGTTGAGCTGTATAAGTTGCTTGTTGCTTGTATATTTTAGAGATTAAGCCCTTGTAGGTTGCATCATTTGAAGCTATTATCTCCCATTCTATAAGTTGTCTTTTTGTTTTCTTTTTGGTTTCCTCTGCTGTGCAAAAGTTTGTAAGTTTGATTAGATCCTATTGGTTTATTTTAGCTTTTATTTCTGTTGCTTTGGGAGATTGATCTGAGAAAACATTTGTAAAGTTGATGTCAGAGAATGTTTTGCCTATATTCTCCTCCAGGAATTTGATGGTGTCTTGTCTTATATTTAAATCTTTCAGCCATTTTGAGTTTATTTTTGTGCGTGGTGTGAGGGTGTGTTCTATTTTCATTGATTTGCATGTAGTTTCATTGATTGTTGTTGAAAAGACTATCTTTTTCCCATTTTATTTTCTTGCCTCAATTGACCATAGGTGTCTGGGTTTGTTTTTGCATTCTCTATTCTATGCCATTGGTCTGTCTGTCTGTTTTGGAACCAGTACCACCCTGTCTTGATGACTGCAGCTTTGTAATATTGCCTGAAGTCTCGGAGAGTTATGCCTCCTGCTTGGTTTTTGTTCCTCAGAATTGCTTTGGCAATTCTGGGTCTTTTGTGGTTCCATATAAATGTTTGGATTGTTTGTTCTAGTTCTATGAAAAATGTCATAGGTAATTTGATAGGGATTGCATTGTATCCATAGATTGCTTTGGGTAGTATGGCCATTTTTACAATATTAATTTTTCTGACCCAGGAGCATGGAATATCTTTCCATTTCTTTAAATCTTCTTTAATTTCTTTGATTAATGTTTTATAGTTTTCTGCATGGAAGTCTTTCACCTCCCTTGGTCAGGTGTATACCCTGGTAGTTGGTTTTTTGGGGTGCAATTTTCCTTAAAAAAGACATACACCCACATGTTCTTTGCAGCACTATTCACAATGGCCAAGACAGGGAAACAACCCAAATGTCCATTGGCAGATGACTGGTTTAGGAAGATGCAGTATATATATACAGTGGAATACTACTCAGCCACAAAAAAAAACAAAATAATGCAATTTTCAGCACCAGGGGTAGAACTAGAGACTCTCATACTGAGTAAAGGAAGTCAGAAAGAGAAAGACATATACCATAGGATATCACTGATATCTGGAATCTAATATACAGCACAAATGAACCTTTCCACAGAAAAGAAAATCATGGACTTGGAGGAGAGACTTGTGTTGCCTAAGAGGAGGGGGAGGGAGTGGGATGGGTTGGGAGCTTAGGGTTAATGAATGTGAAGTATTGCTTTTGTAATGGATTAACAATGAGATCCTGCTGTGTAGCATGGAGAACTATATCTAGTCATTTATGATGGAGCATGATAATGGGAGAAAAAAGAAAGTATACATATATGTGTAACTGAATCACTATGCTGTACAGTAGGAAAAAATTTGTACTGGGGAAATAACAATAAAAAAATGAATACACTGAAATTAAAAAAAATTATATTGAATCATAAAAGATCCAGAATTTCCAAAGCAATCCTAAGGAACAAAAACCAAGCAGTAGGCATAACTCTCCCATACTTTGGGAAATATTACAAAGCGACATTAATCAAGACATTGTGTATGGTTACATAAAGAGATATACTGACCAATGGAACAGAATAGAGAACCCAAAAATAAACTCAGATACCTGTGGTCAATTAATCTTTGATGAAAGAAGCAAGAATATAAAATGGGAGAAAGACAGTCTTTCCAGCAAATTGTGCTGGGAAAACTGTACAGCCACATGTAAATCAGTGAAACTGGAACACACCCTCACACCATGCACAAAAAACAAACTCAACATGGCTTATAGACATAAACGTAAGACAAGACACCACAAATTCTTAGAAGAGATCTGAGGCAAAACATTCTCTTCCAGCAACCATACAAATGTTTTAAGTCAGTCTCCCAAGGCAACAGAATTAAAAGCAAAAATAAACCAATGAGACCTAATCAAACTGACAAGTTTTTGCACAGAAATGGAAACCATAACACAACCCAAAAAACAACCCATGCAATGGAAGAAAATAGTTTCAAATAAGGGTTTAATCTCTAAAATATACAAACAACTTATACAACTCAACAGCAAAAAAACAAAAAAGCAAAAAAAAACCAACAACCCAATTGAAAAATGCGCAAAAGACCTGAATAGACATTTTTCCAAAGAAGATATACAGACGACAAACAGGCATATGAAAAAATACTCAACATCACTGATTATTAGAGAAAAGCAAATCAAAACTGCTATGAGGTACCACCTCACACCTGTCAGAATGACCATCATTAACAAGTCAATAACAAATGGCGGACAGGGTGGGGATAAAATTGTACCCTTCCACACAGTTGGTGGTAATGTAAATTGGTACAACCACTATGTAAAACATTATGGACCTACCTCAGAAAACTAAATATAGAACTACCATATGCCCCATTCATCCTTCTCTTGGGCATATATCAGGACAAAACTTTCCTTTTAAAACATACATGCACCCATATGTTCATTCCAGCTCTATTCACTATAGCCAAGATATAGAAACAACTTAAATGTCCATTGAGAGATGAATGGATTTAGAAGATCTAGTATATATACTCATTGGAATACTACTCGAAAAAAAGAACAAAATAATGCCGTTGTGATCATGGATGGAACTGGAGACTCTCATGCTAAATGAAGTAAGTCAGAAAGAGAAAGACAAATACCATAATGCCATCACATATCTGTAATCTAATATAAGGCACAAATGAAACTTTCCACATAGAAGAAACTCATGGACTTGGAAAACAGACTTGTGGTTGCCAAGGGAGAGTGGGAGTGAGTTAGATGGACTGGGAGTCTGGGATTAATAGATGCTAACTATTGCATTTGGATTGGATAAGCAATGAGATCCTGCTATATATATAGCACAGGGAACTATATCTAATCACATGATGGAACACGATGGAGGCTAATGTGAGAAAAAGAATGTATATATACATATATATGTGTATATATATATGGGGAGGGACTGGGTCACTTTCCTGTATGGTAGAAAGTGACAGAAAATGGTAAACCAACTATAATGGAAAAAATAAAAATCATTTAAAAATAAAGAAATAAATCTTCTCTACCTAGTTAAAAAAAATAACTATCAAGCATGAAAAGTGGAGAGGACAAATGCAGAACATCAAAAATGTATTTGAAATTAAGAGACCAGAAATGAAAAAACAATTCTGTATATATAAAGACCATTATATCAAAATCTTATTGGTCCTAGAATCCAAAAAAAACCTATAATGAACAGACCCATAAAAAATAAAATGTAATCCAAACACAAAACTTAGTAAGGAAATCAAAAGATAAAGGGAAGAAATAAGACCTAAAATAACAATCCTAAACAGTTAAGAAAATGGTAATAAGTATGTTTCTCCATAATTATATTGAAAGTAAATGGGTTAATTACTAAAACCAAAACACACAGACTATCTGAATTGATGTGAAAACAAGACCTCTATATATGCTGTTCACAAGAGACCCACCTCAGACATAAGGACACATACAGACTGAAAGTGAGGGGATACACTCAAATAGAAACCAAAGGAAAGTGATAGTAGCAATATTCATATCAGACAAAATACTTTAAAATAAGGTTGTGAGACAAAATAAGATATTACATAATGATCAAAGGATCAATCTAAGAAAAATATATTGCAATTGTAAATATATATATGCAACCAACATAGGAGTACCACAATATATAAGACAACAGCTAATAGCCATAAAAGGAGAAATCAACAGCAACAAAGTAATAGTGGGAGACTTTAACACCCTAATTACATCAATGGACAGGTAATACAGTCAGAAAATCAAGAGGAAATTCAGGCCTTAAATGACACTCTAGACCAGATAGATTTAACTGACATTTATAGAACATTCTATGCCAAAGCAGCAGAATATACATTCTTCTTAAGTGCACCTGGAACATTCTCCAGGATAGATCATATTTGGGCCACAGATCAAGACTTGGTAAACTTTTAAAAAGTTTTAATTATTTCAAGCATTTTTTTCCTACCACAATGCTATGAGAGTAGAAATAAACTATAAGAAAAGCAAAAAGCACAAACTCTGGCAAGCTGAAAATATACCACTAAACAAATAATAGATCACTGAAAAAATCAGAGAGGAAATTAAAAGATACTTGGAGAGAAATGACAATGAAGATTCAACAATCCAAAACCTATGGCACACAGCAAAAGCAGTTCTGAAAGGGAAGTTTACAGCAATACAATCTCAACTCAAGAAATTAGAAAAATCCCAAATAAACAACCTAACCTTATACCTAAATCATCTTTAGAAGTCATAACATAAAAAGCCCAAGATAGTAGAAGGAAAGAAATCATAAAGATCAGAGCAGAAATTAATAACATAGAGACAAAGATAACAATTGAGAAGATCAATGAAAGCAAAAGCTGGTTCCTTGAAAAGATCAACAAAATTGATAAACCTTTAGCCAGACTCACAAAGAGAAAAAGGGAGAGGGTTCAAATCAATAAAATTAGAAATAAAGAAGTTCCCTTCATGATGCAACAGAAACGAATCCAACTAGTATCCATGAGGATATGGGTTCAATCCCTGGCCTTGCTCAATGAGTCAGAGATCTGGCATTGCCATGAGCTGTGGTGTAGGTTGCAGACATGGCTTGGATCCTGCATTGCTGTGGCTGTGGTGTAGGTTGGCAGCCATAGCTCCAATTCGACCCCTAGCCTGTGAACCTCCAATATGCCACAGGTGTGGCCCTGAAAAGCAAAAAGAAAAAAATAGAAATGAAAAGGAGAATTTACAATTGACATCACAGAAATACAAAGAATAATAATAGGCTATAAGCAACTATATGTCAATAAAGTGGACAACCTAGAAGAAATAGACAAATTATTACAAATGTACAACCTACCAAGACTGACAAAGGAAGAAATAGAAAATATGAATAGACCAATCACAAGTACTGAAATTGATAATGTCCTAAAAAGACTTCCAACAAACAAAAGTCCAGAACTTGATGGCTTCATAGGTGAATTCTATCAAACATTCAGAGAATTAATACCTGTTCTTCTGAAACTCTTCCAAAAATTTCAGAGGACTGAACACTCCCAAAATCATTCTATGAGGCCAAGATCACCCTGATAGTAAAACCAGAAAAATATAACACAAAAAAAGAAAATTACAGGCCAATATCACTTATGAACATAGATGCAAAAATCCTCAACTAAATGATATCAAACTGAATATAACTATATATAAAATGATCATATACCATGATCAAGTAGGATTTATGCCAGGGATTCAAGGATTCTTCAATATCTGTGAATCAAACTGTGTCATATATGACATCAAGATACTGAAGAATAAAAACTATATGAACATCTCAATAGATGCAGAAAAAGCTTTTGCCAAAATTCAATACCCATTTATAACAAAAACTATCCTGAAAGTGGGCATGGGGGGACCTACCTCTTCATAATAAAGTCCATATATGACAAGCCCACAAGTAACATTCTCCAAGGTGAAAAGTTCAAAAAATTCCCACTAAGGCTAGGAACAAGACAAGGATGGCCACCTTCCTCACTCTTATTCAACATGGTTTTGAAAGTCCTAGCCATGACAACCAGAGAAGAAAAATAAAAAGAAATGCAAATTGGAAAAGAAGAAGGAAACCTATCAATGTTTGTAAATGACATGATACTATACCTAGAAAATCCTAAGGAAGCTACCAGAAAACTGTTAGAGTGCTCATCACTGAATTTGGTAAGGTTATAGGATACAATGATAATACACAAAAATCTATTGCATTTCTATATGCTAATAATGAAAAATCAAAAAGAGAAATTGGGGAAACCATTCCATTTATCATGGCATCAAAAAGAACAAATTACCTAAGAATAAACCTACCTATAGAGACAAAAGCCCTTTCATCTGAAAGCTATAAGATGCTGATGAAAGAAATCAAAGATGACACAAACAGATGAAAATATAAACAAAGATTTTGGATTGGAAGAATCAATATTGTCAAAATGACTATACTGCATAAGGCAATCTGCAGATTCAACACAATCCCTATCAAGTTACCAAGGACACTCTTCACAGAACTAGAACAGTATATTTTAAAAGTTTGTATGAAAACACTAAAGACCCTGAGTAGCCAAAGCGATATTGAAAAAGGAAAAATGGAACTGGAGGAATCATGCTCCCTGACTTCCAACTATGCTACAAAGATAGAGTCATTAAGGCCATATGTTACTGGTACAAATATAGAAATATAGATCAATGGAACTGGATAGAAAACCTAGAAATAAACCCAAGCACCTATAGTCAACTAATCTATGACAATGGAGGCTAAAATATATAGTGGAGCAAAAATACTTTCTTTCATAAGTAGAGCAGGAAAAAATGTACAGCTACATGTAAAAGAATGAAATTATAACATTCTCTAGTATCAAACACAAAAATAAACTCAAAATGGATAAAGACCTAAATGCAAGGCCAGACACTATAAAACTCCTAGAGGTAAACATAGGCAAAACACTCTTTGAAATAAATCATAGCAACATCTTGTATGATCCACCTGCTAGAATAATGCAAATAAAACCAAAAATAAACCAATGGGACCTAATTAAACTCAAAAGCTCTTGCACAGCAAAGGAGAACATTGAAAAATGAGAAGACTGGGAGTTCCCTCATGGCTCAGAGGAAACAAATCCAGCTACTATCCATGAGGATGTAGGTTTGGGCCATGGCCTTGCTTAGTGGGTCAGGGATCCAGCATTGCCATGAGCTGTGGTGAAGGTTGCAGACGCATTTCAGATTGCACATTGCTGTGGCTGTGGCATAGGCTGGCAGCTGTAGTTCCTATTCGACCCCTAGCCTGAGAACTTCCATATGCCATGAGTGCGGCCCTAGAATCCAAACAAACAACAAATAAATCCTGAGAAGACAACCCACAGAATGGTAGAAAATCTTTGCAAATTATGCAACCAACAAGGTCTTGGTTACCAAAATGTGCAAATAACTCACACAACTCAACAACAAAAAAGCAAATATCCAAATTGAAAAATGGACAAGTCCATGATTTTCTTTTCTGAGGAGAAGAGACTTGTGGCTGCCTGATGGGAGGGGGAGGGAGTGGGAGGGATCGGGAGCTTGGGCTTATCAGACACAACCTAGAATAGATTTACAAGGAGATCCCGCTGAATAGCATTGAGAACTATGTCTAGATACTCATGTTGCAACAGAAGAAAGGGTGGGGGAAAAATTGTAATTGCAATGTATACATGTAAGGATAACCTGACCCCCTTGCTGTACAGTGGGAAAATAAAAATAAAAAAAAAAGAAAGAAAAATGGACAGAAGGGAGTTCCTGTCATGACTCAACAGTAAAAAACCCAACTACTATCTATGAGGATGTGGGTCCCATCCCTGGTCTTGTTCCTTATTCAGTGGGTTAAGGATCCAGCATTGCCATAAGCTGCAGTATAGGTCACAGACACAGCTCAGATCTGGCATTGCTGTGGCTGTGGTGTAAGCTGGCAGTCATAGCTCAGGTTCAACCCCTAGCCTGGGAACTACCATATGCTGCTGGTGCAGCCCTGAAAAGACAAAAAAGAAAGGAAGGAAGGAAGGAAGGAAGAAAAAAATGGGCAGAATACCTAAATAGACATTTCTCCAAAGAAGACATATGGATAGTCAGCAGGCACATGAAAAAAATGCTCAACATCAACAATTATTAGAGAAATGCAAATTGAAACTACAATGACCCCACCTCACAGGGATCAGAATTGCTACCATTAACAAATGTACAAATAACAAATGCTGGAGAGGGTGTAGAGAAAAAGGAACCCTCCTTCACTGTTCTTGGGAATCTAAAATGTTACATTCACTATGGAAAACACTATGGAGTTTCATTAGAAAACTAAATATAGAAGTGCCATATGATCCAGCAATCCCACTCCTGAGCATATATCTAGAAAAAACTTTCATTGAAAAAGATACATACACCCTATGTTAATTGCAGCACTATTCACAATAGCCAAGAGATGGAAACGACCAACCTAAATGTCCATCGACAGATGAAGGGATTAAGAAGATATGGTACATTTATACAATGGAATACTGCTTAACCATAAAACAAACAAAATAATGCCATTTGCAGCAACATGGATTGAACTAGAGATTCTCATACTAAGTCAAGTAAGTCAGAAAGAGAAAGACAAATACCATATGATGTCATCAGTTGTATGTGGAATCTAAAATATGGCACAAATGAACCTATCTACAAAACAGAACCAGGCCCATGGATATGGAGAACAGACTTTTGTTTGCCAAGGGGCAGGCAGCAGGGAGTGAGATGGATGGGGAGTTTGGGGTTGGTAGATGTAAACTATTACATTTAGAATGGATAAGCAATGAGGTCCTACTGCACAGGACAGGGAACTATGTCCAATCTCCTGGGGTACGACATGATGGAAGATAGTATGAGAAAAAGAATGTAAAAGAGTTTCATATATATATATGACTGGGTCATTATGGTCTACAGCAATAATTGATGCAACACTGTAAATAAACTATACTCTAACAAAAATAAAATGTAAAAAAGCCTACTTTATATGTCATGAATATAAAGAGTCAATGAAATACAGCTTTATAGTTAACTTTCATTGAGTGTGCACAATGTGCCAGGAGTTGTTTTAAGTACTTTATATTATCTTTTTTAATCCTCACAATAATCATATGACATAGTATTATTCATTGAATTGTGTTCTCCCTCTAAAATTCATGTCGTGAAATCCTAACCCCGCAGTAAAGCATATATAATTACTCAAGATAAGGTCATTATGGTGGGCCCTAATCTACTGTGATTAGTGTCCTTATAAAAATTCATTTTGGAATTTCTAGCATCTATCAAATAATGTATCATATATTAAGTGCTCAATAACTATTTATTCTTATTATTCTTATCAGGAGAATGTAACTTACAAATTGAGACTACTACCATTACAATGGTAATGTGTATGCTAAATGAGCAGGTCCTCACTATTTTAAAAATGGCTAATGCATTCAATAAGAGTTTGTTAGAGGATTCAAGAGATAAATTGTTTTGTAAAAAGAAAGAAGAATTTGTCTGCAAACTAAACAAGTCTCCCCTAGGTCTAAAATGCTATCAGAAGAAAAGCCCAAGTAGAAGCTCTGAAAAGTACTTTTAATATAAAATAGAATAAAACCTGAGGTCTGCAGAAGGAACCAGTGCTCATAAGGCCTAGGTCCTCCACAATGAGTATGCAGCTGCTCAGAAATTCACATATCCAATATCTTACTTGGCATTGCCTAAAAGGCACCTCAAACTCATCACATCTAAACCAAACTCATTATCTTCCCTCCCAAAACATGACTCTTTTATATTGTTCCTAAGTGTATGACATCACCATCCATCCAGTTGCTCGAGTTAGAATTCTAAGAATTGTCATAGACATGCCCCTCTCCTTCACCACTTGTATTAAATCCATTACCAAAATCTATTGATAGGACCTCCCAAGTTTCCATAAAATCAGTGTCCTTCTCTGAATCTTCACTATCTTTACCTAAGCTATAATCTAAATTATGATCTAAACTATAATCCTTTATTTATAAACTTCTGCACCAGCCTCATAACTCATCTCCCCTAATTTACCACATCCCCATTCAATCAGATCTCCATGATATAGCCAAAGATACATTTCAAAATAGATATCTAATTATGTTGCTCCTCTGCTTAAAATATTTTTAAGATCTCTATACACTCTTGTGTGATCTGGCCCCTTCCTGTATCTTCAGCCTCAACTTTCCTCCAACCTCTCTGGCCTTTCGGGGTTTCAGACATATGTAAAACCCTATGTACTGGACCTTACTGCTACAAGGCCCATGATGTTTCCTCCTCCTATGTCATTTCTCTGGGCCTAGTTAGTTTTCTCTCAACCTCTGATCTCCCTTGATAGCTTAAATCTCTCTATTACAACAAACAATATGTGCCAAACATATATTATTTGGATAAAAAGATAGTTTTCAAGAAGGCCTTAATGCTGCTCAAAATATGGCTCTACAGTCCTATGGTGGCCAAGAATATGAGCTTGTACACAATGGTTTTCACAATGGTAGTGAAAGTATGCGTTGCCTATTCGAAGAGCAAAACCAATAGCAAAAATTAGTACTCAAGATTTTCTATCATCTTGGAGGCATAATCAAGGATAGTGAGCCACATCCTGGTAATGCTTTCATAGGTAGTATCCCCATTAGACCAGAACATCTCCATTTCAACTCTGGTGATAAGGAAGAAGAATTTATTATTAATAGTGTTTTCCTCAACTATAATTTAAAAAAAGGAAAAAAATTGTGTTTTCCTAATAGACTCTACTAGAACTAAATGACAGTTTATTTGCTCCAGATTCTAACTAACTGGGGTTGTATAATCCAGGATTATTCCATGTCATTCTCAACTGTACCTTTAATAAAAGGCTGATGATATTTAGTGGACCCAAGAATTAGAACAAAAGGTATTATGGAGAGGATTTACTGCCTCTTCCAGTACTAATGGACACTGCTTCTGGGAATTTTATTGAAATTTCTGAACAGAGAGAATTACGCCTTTGAGAGAAAATGACAATATTGGAGTTAATTGGTATTGTGACAGGCAGAACATTGAAATGGAAGAGTAGATTAGGATTGGTAATATGGAAAGAGATTAACAAGGAAGGAACAGTACACTGAAGAAGGATGTGGATAGGAGGTCCTAGTTAATGGGTCCTCCTATAATATATAATAATATATTATATATATTATTATATTATTTATATATATATATATATATAATAGGCTATAGCTGGGGTCACTTGCTTCAGACCATGTGGGAGTAAAATCACTGCTAGAGATGTAATTGGCAACCTGTATGATCCCAGCAACCTGTTGGGCCTGAAGTATGACTACTGATCATCCATTGCAGCAGTGGCCCTAGTAAGAGGCAGACTCATGACTTTCCTCACATACCAACAGCAGAAAGACTGTACCAGTGCCTGCATCCATACACAGAGAATCCAAATATAACCTGTTCCTAGAGGCAGGGATGAAGAATCATGACGCTTTGGATTAAATTAATTTATAACTCTGTAAGGGTCTGAGGTACTAGATAAAGTATCCAAAATTCCTCTGCTATAAACGGAGGGTAGTGAGGTAATATACCTCGGCTGGAGTCCTAGGAGCTGAACCCAGAGTATAGGTTAGAGTGATGTAAAGCAAAGAGTCCTGTTCAGTAGCAGATATATTGTGCAGTCTGATAAAAACAATCCTTTTTCTGGTTCAAAACATGTTCTGTGATAAGAACTCCTAAATAAGTTGGAAATTATATACAAAGATGGAAATAAACATATTGCCAATATATTGTCTTAAAACCTTTCCCTTTTCTTATGTACAGATCATCATTCTATCTGGGCAATGTACTATGAAGATCAAAAAGACCAGTAATGTTTTAGCAACATAAATTAGAATGTAAAAGATATCTAACATATGTTTACTTATATACATAATTAATATTTAGTTTCACTGTTATTAGGCATAAATAGTAAGGAAAGTTGGAAGGCCAATGGAAATTTTAACTCTTCTAATTTAACCCTAGAGAAATTGGGAAGATAATTTCCTTTTCAGAAACTCTCCATACAGGGTTGTATAACTGTAAAACGGTTGGTGAGGACTAGGTTAGGCTTTCACCTTGGGAGAGTAAAGATGTAGGATTAGAGAAATCTAGAGTCAGTTTAGGGAAGGGTATACATGGGGCCAGACCTCACAGTGGTCAAATGAATTTGGATTGCTTCTTTTTGTTGAAATTCTCAGAATATTTTAAAAATGAAATATCAGAAATAATGTCTGCAAAATTGTGGTATGCTTTAAGTTATTGCATTAAACAAAATGATACTTTTAATAAGTATGCATAATACAATTCAATTTATAAGATGTAAAAATATTATATATAAATATCAAAAATAGTGTGCCACAGGATGTGTGGTCCAATCATGGGCTCCACATTTGAATTTTTATGATGAAATTTTTCAATGCTGTGATTTGGCAAGAGGCCAAGAGTCAAAATTTGATGTCTTTTGGGACTGTGAGGCCTTGGCTAAGTGATATTCTTTTTAGGTTCTGCCTGTGATAGGCTATTGAAGGAATCTAAAGTTGTTTGGAGACCTCTCTGAAGAATGAGTATCATCAAATATGAATGATCAGTGACCAGTTATTACAGTTTCTCCAACAGGAGGAGTGGAGTGGGTCTACCAGGTACTCTATGCAGACAGACAAATGATTAAAACTGAGTGGCTCTAAGCCCTAGATATTAGAATCTGGGAATGGGCCATAGCTGAAGCTACCAGACTCATTTTTTCTCATACTAAAAATGACCTCCAAAAATATGATCTTTAACTATCATAAGACTGAACTCCAGGGATATCCAGGGTTGAACCAGTGCTAGAGATGCTTGCTTATTTCCAGCCTCTCTCCAGTATCTTCTTCTTCCATGCACATTGCTGTCTTCCCCATCCACTCAATTCAAAATGGGTTAATTCCAAAGCCTGAGATTTATTCTTAGCATAGGAAGGAAAAAAAAGTTAAGGATGGACACACACACACACACACACACACTGGCATGCAATTGGCTATAAGAATAGGATATTAACTCTGAGGATGGTTGTATGGATTAAATAAAGCCAATATTGGGCTTAACACAGTATACTACTAATGTTACATGATGATTTAGTCTCTCCAGTTGTGTTCTTTAGAGCCACCTTTGTCTTCAGTCACCTTTTTCATCACTGGGCAAAATGAGAATCTCAGTGTTGTAGTGAGGAGTAAATGAGATAATGTCTGTGAAGTGCTTAGCAGTGGAATAGGTATTCAGAATATGGTATTCATTGTTATTAGCTTCTTCTATAAAATGGAAAAAATTAATTAACTATAGAAAATATTCTTTGCTCTGACAATCAACAAAAAGTACTTCCTATGGATCAGTCAACTATTGGTTTCTAATACCTATAGAGCAATAACAGGCTAGCAGGATGCATGCAAAATTACCCTAATGAGCAAGACTCAGACCATTAGTTTCCAAGTATGGTCCTCAGAATAGCAGCATTAGCATAACCTTGGAACTTGCTAGAAATGAAAATTCTTGGGCCCCACCCACAGCCTACTAAATCAGAAACCCTGGGGTGAGGCCCTGCAATCTGTTTTTAACAAGACCTCCAGGTGATTCAAACATACACTCAAATGTGAGAACCATGATATTCTGGGGTTTTAAGTGCAGTCACAAAATCTTGATTCTGTTGCAAAACAATTTTTTTTTACAAATACTACACATTTCTGATACTCTAAAATAAGAACAATAATACAGGCTGGAATTGTCAGCATTAATTTTAAGGGAAATTTTAAATGCACAAATAATTTCATGGCAAATAGCCTTTTTGGTCTCCTTGGAATAGTGCCTCTTGCTTCATTTCTACTGGTGTGATTAAATGAGACTTCACTATTCAAAATTTGTGCAGATTTAAAATTGTTTCTTACCCAGATATCTAGAACCTATTTCTGAGGATCTGCTGCTTGTCCCATGTTCTTTGGATCCAGATACAATCAGGAAAACCGAAAGGGATGATATGCTATGTGATCTTGGCAGTTACTTAAGTTCTTGCTGCCTTAATTTCCTCATCTGTAAAATAGAGATAATGGCACTTATAAGATTGTTGCAGGAATTAAATGTCTTTCTACATGTAAAGTGTTTAGGAGACTGGAAGGATTGCATCCTATTTATGTGCATGGTTATTATTATTATTGCAGAAATGTAGCCTAATTTCAGCCCCAAGATCTTTTCCCCAATTATCATTAATAGGAAAAAAAAAAAAAACTACTCTACTTTACCTAACCCTAGACACATTCAGGAGTTTTATAGTGAAGTCAAAAATAAACTCTTAGCATTTTTAAAAATGAGATTATTCAGGAGTTCCCGTCGTGGCTCAGTGGTTAACGAATCCAACTAGGAACTATGAGGGTGACGGTTCAATCCCTGGCCTTGCTCAGCAGGTTAAGGATCCAGCGTTGCCGTGAGCTGTGTGTAGGTTGCAGATGCGGCTCGGATCCGCATTGCTGTGGCTGTGGCGTAGGCCGGTGGCTACAGCTCCGATTAGACCCCTAGCCTGGGAACTTCCATATGCCACGGGAGCGGCCCTAGAAATGGCAAAAAGACCAAAAAAAAAAAAATGAAATTATTCAATCAACTTGTCAGTGAGGTAAACAAATATTTATTGAGCATCTATTCCCTTTCAAGTGGTGGATTACATGTGAAAGTAAAATTGACCTGGATTCTGCCTCCACAAAAAAAAAAAAAAAAAAAAAAAAAAAAAAAGAGTTCTTGTGGAAACACAAGTATAGAAAAAATAATCCCACAAATGCACAGCATACCCACTTAAAAATTGTGGTTCTTGCTACATTGTGGTCAATTGTATAAGGGGGAAGAGGGACATTTAGTCAAAATTCCTGTACTTTGGCTTGTAAAGCGTTGTCCTGAGCAGGTGGCAACTCCTGGTTGAGGAGATAAGGCTAGGGAAAAATATATAAGACATTTATGAAGGCCTTTCTAGTCAGCCACACTAAGGTTTTAGCTTTTATCATGAGGGCAATGAGACACCTTTGAGGGTCTCAAATTTCCTGATTTTGGAATGATCAATCCTGGCTGCACTGCATGAGAGAAAAGGGGGAGACCAAGTGACCAATTAGAAGGTTATTTTGATAAAGTAGGTAAGAAATGATGTGAGCGGTTCTTATTATCAATGTTACATATACATGTTTCTTGCATATCCTTTCTTTAAGCCGATGTGATTCAGGCAAGTAAGGGTTATGATATGATACTGACTTACAAATAATTCACCCTACTTATTTTATTCTAATTACAGAACTAATACAATTTTCATACAGAAAAATTGGAAAACAGAGAAGCATAAAAAAAGGAAACAAACTTCCTGCAATCCTTCAACCACCTACAACTTAAATTCTATGTCCAACTCAAATATTTCTTCCAATTATAAAATTAATAAATGTGGAATTTCCCACTGTGGCTCAGCAGTAACAAATCTGACTAGTATCCATGAGGATGTGGGTTTGATCCCTGGCCTCGCTTAGTGGGATAAGGATCCGGTGTTGCCATGATCTGTGGTGTAGGTTGCAGACATGGCTTGAATCCCCCATTGCTATGGCTGTGGTGTAGGCTGGCACCTGCAGTTCTGATTTGACCCCTAGCCTGGGAATTTCCGTATGCTCTAGGGGTGACCCTAAAAAGCAAAACAAACAAACAAGAAAAGTAACAAATGCTCATTATAGAAAAAAAATAAAATTACCTTATAATACTATTGCTATCCTTTTTTAATACTAAAATGTGTTTCTGTGGTAATAATGCACGGCATGTATGTTGAACAAAAATTAAATGACAGCATGGGAGTTCCCATCATGGCTCAGCAGTAATGAAGCTAACTAGTATCCATTAGGATGCAGGTTTGATCTCTGGCCTCACTCAGTGGGTTAGGCTGGCAGATACAGCTCAGTTTCAACCCCAGCTTTGGAACTTCCATAGGCTGTGGGTGAGGCCCTAAAAAGACATAAAAAATGATAGCGTAAATGTACTTTTGTGTCCTATTTTCACACTTGCCATTATTTCATAAATACTTTCGTGGTCACTGAAAATTTTTGATAACATTAAATTTTACTAACTACGTAATCATGGATTCATTATAATTTAGCTACCCAATAATTGTTGTGAACATTTAGAGTCCTTCCAACTTTTCACTGTTATATTTAAATCTGAGGTGAGCTTCCTTTGTCCCCATCTCCACTTTTCTGGATTGCACTTGCTTACCTGGCAAACAATATGGGAAAGCATGTTGGTCTCTGTGAGACACCATCCCTAACCTGGGAGTTCCAATCATTTTGCTTTAACTAACCAAGAAAACAGGTTGTTGAGGGTATGAAAACCCTATTATACAAAGAATGGATTAAGCAATCAGGGTATTTTTGAGGGGGAAAAGAAGGTGAGACATTCGAAGGACCATGATATGAGCCTTGCTCTTTGTTTTTCAAGAGGTCAGTCCAAGGACGCATAGGCAGAAGTCTCAAAAGGCACATTTCAGTTCAACATAATAATACCAAAATTTTATATAGTACTTAATCTATACCGAGTACTGTTCTAAGCACATTACATATATATGTATCAACTTAATCTTCTCAATGTCCTTTGAGGTAGGTACTATTATTATTACCATTTTGTAGATGAGGATATCAGGACCCAGATACTTTAAATAACTTGTTCAAGGTCACACAGCTAGTAAGTGGTGAAGCCATTAGTCACACCCAGACATGGTGGCTCTAAATTATTCCATTCTACCAAATATTATTGGGGACTTGTTATATGACAAGCATTGTTATAAGATCTAAAAATATAAAGATGCTAGAGCTACTGATTATTGAATTCCTAACCTCAAGAAGCTGACAGTCAAATGAATGAGACTCCCATGTAAAAAGATAGGTGTACTTTAATGAGGTCAGGCCTACGAAAGAATTATGTCAGTGTGCTATAAGAGCCAGAAGAGGCCCCCTCAACCCAAGCTGGAAATTCAAGGAAAATTTTAATGAAGAAGTGTGTTCAGAAAGAGTATAAAATTTCATCCAGGATTAGTGGGAAAATTCCATGTTCTATTAGCAATTCTCTCATGGACACAGGAGGAGGAGATAGACTTGATATATATTTATTGATTTGGGGGTTAGACTGTCCTCTAAGCCAAGGTGTCTAATAAAGGAATCCTGAATTGGGAAGATAATTGGATTCAATTATTGTTTGCTAAAGTTCAATTATTTATATTTCACCTTCATTATTTAGACCATATCTGAGTACCACCTATGCCATTATTTACTTACTATGCTTACTTGAATAAACTTACTTATTTTACTAAGAAGTTTCATCAAAAATTGCACTAACACGAATAGAAAGCCAGATTAACTCCCCATAAATAGAAGGCAACCATAAAAATAAATGCAAACTATTAGAAAATATTTAACTTTGTACCAAAGATAATCCTTCCTGCTGCATGCCTACCACATGTTGAAAAACACTAAATAAAATGACCTCTTCAGGGTCTTCCTACAGCAACATTCTGTGCTTGGGTGAATAACTCTTGCCGCCAATGTGTGCCTCCAGTGTGTACACATTGTGTATATTCTTTTCACCTGTTGTTGACATAGTACTGATCATTTCAGCTATGTGTTTATACCATATTAATGGGTATAGTTGCCTATATCACCATGACATACTGATTAAACTCACTTCTCAGATCAAATCATTTATATCACATTAAGAAGTGAATTACTATTGCTAATCTGCCTGCCTTACTCTTTTAAATTCATTAGTAGACTGAATTGAAAAAGTAATGTGCAATCCTTGTGGCTTCATGGTAGGCTGCTATAACTATATTTGTGATATTGAATTGAGAGGAAAGAGCTACAACAATACAGGGCCATTTGGACAAATAAAGAGTAGAGGAAGGAAAAAATAAGGTGCACCACTTCAATAGGTGTGTTAGTTGAACTTCATTCTTTTCCTTTTATTTCCCAGGGAAATGATAGGACTATAGTAGGCAGGAGGGTGAAAGCCTTTCTCCTTTGGGTTTATGAGACAGTGGAAAATGGATACAACCCCTCTATTAGGGAAGTGAGAGCTATTTATGGTAATGCAAGGATGATAATCATGAGCCTGCCTTTGGAGAGCCTGCAAAGCCTTGGTGCCTCTTTGAATCCAGCTCAGTGATAAAGAAGTTCCTGTTCTAGATATACATTTGCTTAGATAATCTTGTATATATATTTGTTTAATACGAAAGCAACAATGCAAGTCTTAGAGCTCCTGCTGTGGTGCACTGGGTTAAGGATCCAGTGTTGCCTCAGCTGTGAAGTAGGTCACAACTGCTGCTCAAATTCAATCCCTGCCCCGAGAACTTCCATATGCCATGGGTGTGCCGGTAAAAAAAAAAAAAAAAAAAAAAGAATGCAAGTCTTTTTGTTTGTCTTTTTCTTGTATACTCAGTAGGATCCTTCCCTCACTCAGGAATACACATTTTGGGGACCAGGCCAGGGATGTTATTTCCTTCCTGCAGAGGAGGTTGAGGCTCCCAGTTTTTCTGCTTTCGCAGAGTATAAGTTTCTGAGTATAAGTCCTCTTCCCTCCTCCAATTTATAGGTGTGGTACCATGTAGGGTCTAAATGGTGTGAAAAATTCACATATACCCAGCCCCCTAGCCCCAACACATACACACACACAAACACACACACACAAGCACACACTCTCCTAGTCAGTCTCTGCTCATAAATTTAGCAGCCTAAGGCACAATTAAATTTGGAGAAGTTAGCAGGCCTGCTAGAGCTTACCTAGGATGGTGCTCTTCCAAAAGAATTTCAAACCCTAGTCACCTGCCCCTGGCCCACTGGCCATTCCTAAGCTGAATTTTGTCATGCTTCTGAATGTCTCAAGTAAGTAGTTATTAATTTTATAAGTTATCCATATATGCAAGTATGGTAATAATGGGTACATGGATGCATGTTCTCAATATCTATGTCCAGAAAGAGACTCAATCTTTAGCTAGTAGATTTAAGAGCTGTTATTGCTGACAATAATAGTTATTCTCTATTGAGTGCTTCCTCTGTATGGTATGCTATTATCTCATCAGGAGAGGAGATCCAGGTTTTGTAGGGCCTGAAGCTTATGCAACTTCGGGGACACTCTAAGAAAAACACACTGTTTGATCCCTCCCAGGTTCTTGGAAAGGGCCCATTCGAATGAGGGCCGCTGAAGCTCAAGCTCCATTAATTTCATTGTAAAGACACCTCTGCATCTTTTTTATCTTTTGACAATTCTGAGAAGTAACAGCAGTATACCTTTAAAAGAAAAAGCTAAAGAAACTGAGTTTTAGAGAAGGGAGGTCACTCGGCCAAGGTTGTAGAGTTTGTAAGCTAAGTCAGTTTTTCTCCCGCAGTCTCCTTCCAGGATTTCTCTTCTCAGCTAACTAGATTTCCTTCTCTAAAATCTTTATCCTTTACTGGCAGTAACCTTAGCAATGTCTTATGGCATGTGTGAGAAACTTAACACTGGTTCAACATTAGCAGAGAGGTTTTAAAAGATATTCTAGGTGAGCTCACAGGGGTATATACCCTTTGGGGAACTGTAGAGTAAAAAGAATGCAGGTGAGAAGGGCAATTTTTTCCCTATTATTTTTTCCCCATAGAGCTGAGCTATGCACTACTTTCGGTTACACTTTTGTTGTTCCACGAACAACCATGACTTAAGAATGTAGGTTTTTCTGTTTATATACAACCTGACTTCCCTTCCCTCCCCAGACCAGCTGAGCTCCTAATTCCGCTTGCCTCCCTCTTCACTTCACCCTATTTTGCCCCACCTTTCTCTCAGCCCTGGCTCCCCTCGACTTCTTTTTTGTGTTTCTCCTGGGAGCATGGAGGGTGGAGTCCTCTTACTGAGGCTTTTCCTCCCCTCCCTCCAGTCCTCAGACTGGGCTCCGCCCTAGTAGTTTGTCAGCTGGCTTTCAAGAAAAGGAGGGGGAGGAAGAGGAGGAAAAGGGAAAGGGGCAAACAGCATATTCTGGGCCCTGATATGTGGGGTATCTATATATTTCTTAGCTGTTGCTCATTGGTTCCATGCTTAAGTCAACTCTTACACTCCTCATCTGACTCTTTGGTTATATAGAAGAAAGCACAGGCTGCTACTTTAAGCAGGCACTCTTCCTAAGCCTTAGGGTGGGTTGGAAGAGTTGAAGATATTGCACATTGCTATTTGGTTTATTTCTTAAGGCAGCCAATTCAAAGGAGAGCCCATGCTGCTTCCCAGTAGGAGAGAGAAACTGATCAGAATACCTAGTGCTCCATGCCTGCTCTCCCACACCCTTTCCTATGACTTCATGGCAACTTGCTGATTATTGATGTCAATAGGCAAAGAAAAAAAAAAAGATCCCATTGTGGCACAGTGAAAACGAAGCTGACTAGTAACCATGAAGTTGCAGGTTCAATTCCTGGCCTCGCTCAGTGGGTCAGGGATCCGGCTTTGCCTTGAGCCTCGCAGACGAGGCTCAGATTCTGAGTTTGTTGTGGCTGTGGTGTAGGCCAGCAGCTGTAGCTGTGATTTGACCCCTAGCCTGGGAACCTCCATATGTCATAGGTACCCCAAAAAGAAAAAAAAAAGGCAGAGAATATAAAGGAAAAGCCCTGCTTCTGCCATTAGCTGTGGTCATGGGGTACATGAGCTCTTTTTTTTAAATTTATTTTTCGTTTGTTTTGTATTTTTTTTTTTTACCTTTCTTGTCTTTTTTTTTTTTTTATTTCAACAATACATTATTTTTTTTCTACTGTACAGCATGGTGACCTAGTTACACATACATGTATACATTCTTTTTTCTCACATTATCATGCTCCATCATAAGTGACTAGACATAGTTCCCAGTGCTACACAGCAGGATCTCATTGCTAATCCATTCCAAAGGCAATAGTCTGCATCTATTAACTACAAGCTCCAATCCATCCCACTCCCTCCCCCTTCCCCTTGGCAACCACAAGCCTATTCTCCAAGTCCATGATTTTCTTTTATGTGGAAAGGTTCATTTGTGTCATATATTAGATTCCAGATGTGTGATATCATATGGTATTTGTCTTTATCTTTCTGACTTACCTCACTACATGAGCTGTTTTTGAGTCCTAATCTGAGACAAAAGTCAGTTCTAAAAGACTAAGGGAAATGTGGACAAATTCATGTACTGTGTTTGGTGAACTAAGGGCTCTTTCATTGCAGTCTCTTGGATAGGATGGATCTTCTCATGTTTCCCCTTCACACCTAGCATGGTTCTTAATGTACCACAAGTACTCAAAAAATTTTATTGACTAAATGAATGGAAAATGTACAAGAAAGATTCTTAGTTTTGTTTTCTCCAAGTTTCAAAAATTTATGTTTCTCAAAAACCACATTTGCTATTTGAGGTCTTAGTTTTCACAAATAAAGTTGAGGCAGTACTGCTAAAAACAAACCAAAAAACCCACTAGGGCTTAAAATAAATCAGTTGAGAAAAACTTTTAATAAGAATATAAGCTGTTTAGCTATCTGCAAATGGATAGGTCTTTTTGAGAGCTTTTCCATATCAAACAAGTACCTCATTAGGACACTGAAGCACACCTAGACAGGGAATCCCAATGGCTATTCTTTTCAAAATTTTACTTCAAGTTTATGCTCATTTTCGTCTGCCCATCACAAAAAAAAAAATGCATTCGTTCCTGATATAAACATTTCAGTGTTCTTTTATGCACTTGAATCTAAGAGAAAACTTTTCGGTGTTGCTGAAAATATTGTTGGGTAGAGTGGTGGGAATCCTATGTTGAGTAGAACTCCTCAAATTTTATACAATGAGATACTAAAGCTCCATGGAATAAAGTGATTCATTTTTAAAGAATATGTACATTTGTCTACATGGTTCCATGTCAATACATCTTGCTTTGCAACTTGGGAAGATGGTGGAAAAATGGTATAATGACATAAGGAGTCCATTATAAAACCTCTGCTACAGGGATATTCTTTCATTTAACAAAGACATCTGCATGTCCCTTAGTTTCCATATCTAGAAAATTAGAATAGTAATAATACCTATCCATAAGGTTGTCAAAAGGATTCAATGAGTATATATCTATATTTATATATTCAATATTATATATATTCAATAAGTTTATATATTTATATACATGGATTAGAACAGTTTGGCACATAGTTAATACTCAATAACTATGATTATAATTAATAATAATACCTGGCACCTAGGTTACAGAGATTCTTAGTTTAACCTTAACACCTGGTGCCTAACCTCAGGCCTTTATAGTCTACTAAAGGGAGACAATTATATCAAAAAATATGTGCCCTGAAGTTAGAATAGGGAACAGAGGAAGCAATGGTCAATTCTGCCTGAAAGAATTAAGTAAGGAGGGGAGATGATCTTGAATTAGTCCTTTCAAGGAGCTGGAAAGAGAGCTTAGGCTATTTTAGACAGAGAAAGAAAGGTGAACCAAAGCATGAGGATGGAAATAGCCTAACATTCTCAGGGATTTATAATATGGGTAAGGCCCAGGAAATCAGCAAAAGTTCTGCTACCTGAGAGGTAGGCAAGGTCCAGATCACAGCAGGTTAAAGCATGAGTCTCAGGGTGTTACCTTGGATGTTGGGGTGCATGGTGATGTCATTCAAGTAGTTGGTGAACTACAGAAGGAATAACTTGAGTTTGGAGTTTGGGGTGTAATAAGAGAAGATGAGATGATTAGAGACATTCTGGTGGAAATATCAAGCAAGTGGGCATACATATGTTGGGAAGTAGTTGGCTCTAAACCTCAGTTTTCTTATTTTAAAAAGGGGGCTTGGAGAGTATAATAGCACCTGCTCTCCACGGTTGATATCAGAAATAAATGAGGAATGATGACTAAAAACACCTGGCCTAATGACTTACCCATATTAGATGCTGAATGCACTATTACAATTTCTCCTGTCTCTCTGCTCCCTCCCTCTGCTTTGTTTCTTCTCTCTTCTTTCCTCCCCTTTAAAAGAATTGTGGTGGCAAAGAGGCACTGAAAAGGGCCTGCGGTTGCCTGCGACTTCCTGGCCTCCTATTAAAATGAGTCAGAGAGGGACTTTCAGACAAGGGCAAAAAAAAAAAAAAAAAAAAAAAAATCCTGGAAATGTGGCAATTATGCTATGGATTCAGCTCTGCAGGGATCTTCCACAAAGCCTGCAAGAGAGGCCCTCTCAGGGGGTTAAGGACTCTATTCTTATAGGTCTGGTATCTGGGAGACTAAAAAGAACCTTTCTGTATTCACAATTCCTTCTACTCCTCCTTCTTCCCCGCCCACCCTTTCACCCTCACCTCTTTTCCTTATCTCTTGCTAAAAAATGCCTCAAGCTCCATTCTTCTTTGCCCTTAGTCTCCTCTCCCTGTAGACACTGTCCTTGCTAGTGTCACACTGTTACCATGGAGAGCTAGGAGGGTAAATATCTCTTCCATTTGCCAGCTTTCTTTTTTCCCTTTCCCTATTCCTCTCTTTCTAGACAGCGCCAACCCCCAATTCCCACATCCCTTTCATCCTCCATTGGTAGGTTAGCATAACGAACGAATGGATAAGTAACCTGTGTGCTCGCAAGCCTCTTTCTGGGACGAATAAGAAACTGAAATCGATTCCAGTTGTACCTGCTACCGCTGGAGACTGAGAGACTGCCGCCAGGGGCCAGACCAGAGCTCTCCGCCCTGGGCCCCGCCCCGCCCCACCCCACCCCTCCCTTCTCCCTCCCTGGTTATAGCCTCACCCTTCTCCACCTCCTCCCACTTTGCACTCTCCTCTAGCAGCGCCTGCCCCTTTTAAGGAACTCCACCCTCATGATGGGCACACCTCTTCTCTGGATCTAGCCGGGCTGGAGACAGTCCCCCCACCCACTTGGGTTGCCCAGCAGCACTCTCGGTACTAACCCACATGAACGCGAGCTGGGTACCCCAAGAAACCTTGCCCTAGAGTACCCGCAGGAGTTCTTGTCATTTTTTGCTGAAGCCTCTGGCCTATATGTTTCCACCAATCGTAGGCATTTGCCCCTCCCTTCTTTCTTTTTAGGAAGGCGCTGGGGTTTGCAGCAGTAACGGAGGCGGTAAAAGGGATCCCCTGACAGTATCTTCTCATAGGCTCCTGTCTTGAAGGAATCCTTCTCCGCCTCAACTTTGTATTCAAGTAGTGCTTTGGGGGTTGGGTTGGTTTTCTTAGCCCTTAGCCCCAGCACTCTCCTCTAGGGTGTGTAAAGTTCAGAGGATGGGTGGAGAGTGGGTTTGGCCGGAACTGAACTGGTGGAGGTGAAAGGAGAACGGAGGATCTTCAGCCTTGGCCACTTGGGCCCAGGGAACCCACTTTATTTTTAGCCGAGGAAAAGATCTGCATTGGCAGCAGTGGGAAGATTCTTTTTAGGAAGTCGGTTTTGCTGGCTCCCCAGTTTGAGGTTGGATGCTTGAGAGCTTTGTTTCCCTTGCTTCGAGGGTGGCCCAGCCGGATCTGAACCGACTCTGGCCCTCCTCCTCATTTTCTAGCCAGGAGAAAAAGGGGAGGGGGGGCCGAGAAAGAGAAGGCGAGAGCGAGTCTCCTGGCGCGCTGTCAGACAGGGGCGGGAGTGAAGGAAACAGCAGTCTTGCGAACGGATCAGGAGTATGAGCCTCCCGGGGGACCGCAGGATCTCCGGACACTTCAGGAGTCCCCAGCTAGTGACATGGGCGGTAAGTGACTCCGGGATTAGAACACACCCACTCCCATCTCCTCCCTCTAGATTCTATCCCCCACCCCCACTCTCCATTTCTCCTCTTTATGTTTCACCGGAGGGAGGGGGCTGGAGAGCGAAGGGTACTAACACTATGTGGAATCAAATGAAACTCAAGGGAAAATGACTTTACTAAAGGGCTGAGCAAAGAGGGGTTAGGAAAAGAAGGAGTACTTTGGGTAGGCTCATGGGAGAAATAAAGGGGGGCATGAATGGATGGATTTGTTTAATTTAGTCCGCCCTGGTTTGGAGCTCTCATTTCTCCTTAAGCGGTAAGGTTTAACTTAACCCTACGCAGCAAAAGTTGCTATCAGAGAGAATAGGATTCAGGCCAATGTTCCCAGGTAACCCTCCTAAATAGTAGCCAGTGCCTAGAGGTGCTTCTAAAAAGAAGACGGGGACAAGGGGTTAAAGTTTGAGCCAAGGCTACGGACTGGAGAGGCCCTGAAGGGAGCTGCGGGGGAGGAGCTGCTTTGGGCGTGCCGGCTCTTTAAGGAGGGGCTGGGCTTGGTTGGAGGAAAAAGCCTAGGCCCAGCCCTGGCTCTTTAAAACGTGGCCAAGGCGGTTGGTTTGTCTGTGTAGGTGGAAGATTGGGCCAAATTGTTGGGATTGCTGGAGATAATCGATCTGTAATGTAATGGTCACTTAGAAGAGCTGCTTTTTTGTGGATTTTTTTTTTTAAACCTAAGAATTTGGGAAACAAATCACGGAATAAGTAAAATGTATTCTTTAGAAAAATAAATCCAAACAGGTGGTCAAAAGAATGATCCTTTATTCCCTCTTGTATTGTCTACTTTGTAAAGAAAAGTGTTTATTAAGCAACAGACCGATGGCAGACTGTGATAATAACTGAGCAAAACGAAAAATCTCTAAATTTGAATTTGAAACTGATGGAGACTCTGATGGTTGGGGTAATGGACTGATCTACTTGGAAATCCTAATACCACTACTTACTAGCTGTGTAACCCCAGACATTGCTTTTCTCCTCTAGAGAAATGTGGAGTAATAATCTTATCTCAGAGTTCCTGTTGTGGCTCAGTGGTAACGAACACAAAGAAGGACAGGGGTTCGATCACTGACCTTGCTCAGTGGGTTAAGGATCCAGTGTTGCTGTGAGCTGTGTGTAGGTCACAGGTGTGGCTTGGATCTGGTGTTGCTGTGACTGTGGTGTAGGCCGCAGCTGCAGCTCTGATTTGAGCCCTAGCCTGGGTGAGGCCCTAAAAAGACAAAAAAAAAAATCTTATCTCAAAAGATATTGGATAGATTAAATACCTTCATGTATGTGACAGAGGCTGTCACTCCATTTATATCTTAGTTTCACTTCCTTTTCCTACTCAGTTTGAGACTCTTTCTCTGGAGCACTGCTGATAGTATTTGGCTATCCTTAAAACACTTTCCAGGAGGGTGAAAGAAGACCTCAGAATAATAAATTAGCTTGCCCAAAGGCTGAGGCTAGAGCATAGATTTTACTTGCTTCTGATCTAACATTGCTTCCACTGGACTTTAGCACCTCTGAGAGAAAAAGCTGCTAGCCTGCCTTTCCCCTCATTCTTTGGGCAACTTAACTGGGATGATACAGGCAATAGGACCTTTGGACAACAGAAATCAGTGACTTACACATGACTTCATCCTATTCTTCAGAATTTGGAGACCCTTATATAGGAGAGTTGTTAATCCTTGTGACTGTTGAGAACACAGAGAATGGGCTGGAAACAGTGTCTTCAGGTTAGCTTGGAGGCAGAGAAGCAGAAAACACAGGAAAGGCAGAAATATAAATTCAAAAGTAAAAGGACAAATGCAGCTAGTCCATCCTCAAGATCAAACTAGCTCTAATTTCAGAGCTCTAGGGAGCTAGAGTACCTCCTATTAAGGCTCTCAGGATACACTGGAAAGAAAATTGGGGAAAAAACATTAACTTGATTACTACCATCATTTCTTCAACCGCCCCCCAACACCTATCATCCTAGTACGCATTTCTGAGATGGGGCCCTTATTGATTCAGTTAAATGAATTCCAGTAACAAAGTCACCAAGCCTAATCTAGTCATCTCTCCAAATTGTGTGTATCTGGTGTTGAGGGAGATCAACCATTTATTTAGCTTTTCTCATTCTGGCAGGGTCATTATTATTATTTGACATATTTATATATTCACCCTTGCCTTGAGTCAGTTGTAGTTTATTATTTCACTTAAATTGATGAATAATGAGAATATTGCCTTTAGATATATAATTCATTTAGCAAAAATGTGTTGGCATAGTATGTGTCAGGAACTGATAAAATTATTAAAAACTCATTTTCTATTCCTTCCATCTTAAATGACTTCTTTTTGCCCTCCCTCATTTAAACCTCAATCTTCCTTCAGGTCCTATTTTAGTCCTTAACCCCTACATCAAGCCTTATTTCCTCTGCTATTCCTTAGAAATTTTACATCACTGTTATGCTCAGTGGATACTTACCACAAATGAACTGCCTTGTAATGTACTTGTTTTCATGAATTTTTCCTTAAAATGGTATTTATGATATTCCTTCCATTATTAATCCCAAGTCAGATGTCATTTCTATGAAATCTAACCTAATCCTTGCACATTGAAATAAACTCATTTAACATTATCTGATCCTTGGATACAGAAATAAACTCCTTTTTAGTTTTGGTGTCATCTTGCTTGCATTATCGGGAACCTGCACAATTCTCTTCCCTATATTATGGTCATTTGTGTACATATCTAAACCTTTACTCCCTTTTTAGACAGAAAAGTTTTTGAGGACAGGTATTATGAGTATTTCTTCAAAGCACTTAATTAACTTTCCCATGTAAACACTGGGTACATGTTTAATAGATGATCTTCTAAGGTTTAGCTCCAAAATTCATGTTTTTGTCAATGAAGGAAAACTTGATAGGGACGATTGACCTAGATGAATATCTAGTATAGTTGCCATCTCATTCTAAGTAGAGTGTGAATGAATAACACTGTCATATCAGGCTCATTAGTTTATCCAAAGATGATGAGAAACTTTGTTTGATGTGCTTTCTTTCTTTTTTTTTTTGTCTTTTTGCCATTTCTTGGGCCGCTCCCGTGGCATATGGAGTTTCCCAGGCTAGTGGTCTAATCAGAGCTGTAGCTGCCAGCCTATGCTAGAGCCACAGCAACTCAGGATCCGAGCCCCATCTGCAACCTACACCACAGCTCACGGCAACGCCGGATCGTTAACCCACTGAGCAAGGGCAGGGACCGAACCCGCAACCTCATGGTTCCTAGTCGGATTCGTTAACCACTGCGCCACGACGGGAACTCCTGATATGCTTTCTGATTCTCATATAATAATGTATTCAGTTCAGGTTATATACCTGAAGTTGGGTTTCTACTGCGTTTATTATCCTCAACTCAGCTTTATCATCTAGCATATTTTCTCACCTCTAAAATAATTTGGTAATTTGTGATCATAAATAATGTAAGTAAAACTTTGGACACAGTGCCTGATTTCTAATACATATTTCTTAAGTGGAGTGTCTCATAATTTTTCTACTTTGTGTAATTTATTTTATTTAAATCTTACTTGGTTTTTGGAAAAAAGGAAGGTAGTTCAGTGAGACAGGAAGCTGGATTTAAATGTAATAAGCTAGGTGCTTTGTATAAAAAAAGTAAAGATATTATCTGTGCACGTAGACAAAATAGATGTAATATGGGCAAACCAAATTCGGGGATTATTAAACACATTAAATTAAGGAGCTAAACCTAACTCTAGAGTCAAATCCAGGTATATGATATCAATCCAGGTTTCAGATCATGGGCATTTTGATATGTTGTAACCTCAAACTCATCATTTCTAAAATAGAATCCACTGTCACCCCTAGACTCTTTCCCCTACCCTCATTCAAGACTTCTTTTCACTTCCCTGGTCCTTCAGTTTACTATCATCATAATCTTCTCTCTCTTTTTTTTTTTTTTTTTTTGTCTTTTCAGGGCCACACCCACAGCATATGTAGGTTCCCAGGCTACGGGTCGAATTGGAGCTGTAGCCACTGGCCACAGCACAGGCACAGCAATGCCAGATCCAAGCCACATCTGCATCCTTCACCACAGCTGACAGCAATGCTGGATCCTTAACCCACTGAGTGACACCAGGGATCAAACCTCTGTCCTCCTGGATACTAGTCAGATTCTTTTCTTCTGAGCCATGATGGGAATACCACTATCATTATAATCTTGGTGAAGTTATTTACACTTGAGTTTTATTATCTTTTCTTTGAAAAAAACTATTTCATAGAATTCTAGTAAGAAATAAATGTGTTAATTTTGTAAAGCACTTTGAAGTATGCTTGACAATGTAGTAAGCAGTGGGGAAACATGGTTGTTGTGGTTGTCATATTTCATGCTCAAAATGCTCAAATCAACTCTTTCCTCCTCCTCAGTTTCCTTGTCTACTTGTTTTCCAAAGGCTATTTTTTCCCCTGTGTATCTGACATCTTCCTTTCTTTTTATTCTAACTGCCACGACCTTAATTTACTTCAGATGTACAACTAATTAGCCTACAGAGCAAATACAGCCTACACATTTGTTTTATTTGCCTTAAATTGATAAAACTTTTACTTAAATTCCATTTTATTTATTTTCCTTTTTTTATGACCCCACCTGCGGCATGTGGAAGTTCCCAGTCTAGGGGTCGAATCAGAGCTGCAGCTGCTGGCCTATGCCACAGCCACAGCAATGCCAGATCAGAGCCATATCTGCGGCCTGCATCGCATCTTGGGGCAATACTGGATCCTTAACCCACTAAGAGAGACCAGAGATCTAACCCACATCCTCACGGATACTAGTCAGATGCTTAACCCACTGAGCTGCAATGGGAACTCCTTAAATTGCATTTTAAATTGGTAATGCATTACACATCACTCAAAACTCAAAATAGGAGTTCCCATCATGGCTCAGTGGTTAACGAGTCTGACTAGGAACGATGAGGTTGCGGGTTCGATCCCTGGCCTTGCTCAGTGGGTGAAGGATCTGGCGTTGCCGTGAGCTGTGGTGTAGGTCGCAGATGTGGCTTGGATCCAGAGTTGCTGTGGCTCTGGGGTAGGCCAGCGGCTACAGCTCCTATTCGACCCCTAGCCTGGGAACCTCCATGTGCTGTGGGAGCGGCCCAAGAAATGGCAAAAAGACAAAAAAACAAACCTCAAAATACACAAAAGGATACACAATTAAGAGTCTCCCTCCTGCCTCCCTCCTGTTGCTGTCCACTAGTTGCCTCACTAGAGGCAAGTAAAATTATACGTTTATTGGAAATTCTTCCATGGACATTTTATGCATATAAAACAAATGAGTATATATATATTTTTTCTCCAGCTTCCCTTTTACACATACTCTGCATATTGTTCTACATCTTGCTTTGTCTACTTAAAAATATACTTTAGAGACCTTTCCATACATGTATATAAAGAAATGCCTCACTCTTTTGTGTGACTGCATAGTTTTTCGCTATATGATGAGCCACAATTTATTTAAAGTCTTTATTGAATAGCATTAAAAATATTTCCAAAGTTTTGCAGCGTTATTTGTAACAGCAATAAAAAAAAACTTTGTAAGTATGTGTATTGGTATGCTGAGCTGCCATAATAGGGTGGCTTAAAAAACAGAAATTTATTTTCTCACAGTTCTGGAGCCTAGAAGTCTGGGATCAGGGTACCATAATTATCCAGTTCTGGCGAGGGCCATCTTCCTGCTTGCAGAAGGCTGCTTTCTTCTTGTGTGCTTGTATGACCTCTTCGTTGTGCTTTTGGAGAAAGAGAGTGAGGTCCCTGGTGTCTTTTCTTATAAGGATACTAATCCCATTGAATGAGGATCCTACCCTTATGACCTCATTTAACCTTAATTACTTCCATTAAAAAAAAAAAAGAGCCTTACCTCCGAATACAGTCACACTGGGGAGTAGAGGTTCAACATATATTTTGGGGAGGAAAACAGTGCGGTCTATAGCAGTATGTCAGTTTGCCCAGACCCACACTTTTTAAAAGTGGTTGATTGCCAACATTTCAAAGTCAAAATTTTAATTTTACTTAAAATTCTAAAATTCTGGCTTCTTTTAAATAATCAGAAGATACCAAATCAGTATTCCCTCTTGTCAACAATTACCTAGAGTCGGTGAACTGCTTCCTCCCTCCTCTTTTATATAGAACATGTATTCTCCGTTCACCATATTCCCCATCTGGCCTAGGTGATCTTAACCTGCCTGGCCCTTCTAGGTATTGAATTTGTGATACCTAAGTAAGCTCTTACCGTAATACACATAGAATATTCCAATAGCTATAAGTTCTACCTTGATTCTTTTTGCTTTCTCCATTCTGTAGACAACTGCCAGAATATCTTCCCTAAAACACGTTTTTTTTAAAATTATGCCACTTTCCTTTACTCCTCAATCATTTACTTCATGCCTACAAAGTTCCAGGCATTATACTAGAAGCTGAGATTAGAGCACTGAACAATTTAGGAGGGAGCCTTGCCTTCACAGACTGTGTAGTCTCCTCTCATCTGGATTTCCTTTCTGTCTCTTCTTGACTGACCCTAGTTCCTCAAGGCCAGTCTCACCATAGATCATTTCTTTGTAATTTTTTCTGACTATTTTATTTCCAGTTATCGCCTCTTCTAATTACAGCTTATAGCCTCAAATCATAATTAAGCACTGCTGCATCTATTATTTTGTAATGTTTGGTTGCTATTGTTTTATGCATAGTTATGTCTTACTACACAGACTTTGGATCTCAGAGCTCTACCCGGCCCAATTAAATGATAGAAGTGTGCCCTGTATAAAGGTGGCAGCCATTTATCAACTCCAGCTAATTTTTCTCTTGTGCCAATGTAGACTCCATGTTGTAAAATCTCCCAACTTTTTCAGAAATGTAAGAAATAGACATTTTTTTTAAAAAAAAAGAATTCTGCTCTTAAAGATTATCAGCTAATATGATTTTAATTTTTTTTCCCTTAGCCATGCCTGTGGTATGTGAAAGTTCCCAGGCCAGGGATCAAACTCAAGCCACAGCAGTGAACACACCAGATCCTACACCCACTGCGCCACCAGGGAATTCCAAGGCACAAATATTTAGGCAAAACTTTTAACATAGAAAACAGAGATTTTTTTTTTTTTTTTTGGTCTTTTTGCCATTTCTTGGGCTGCTCCCGTGGCATATGGAGGTTCCCAGGCTAGGGGTCGAATCAGAGCTGTAGCTGCCAGCCTATGCCAGAGCCACAGCAACACAGGATCCGAGCCATGTCTGCAACCTACACCACATCTCACGGCAACACCGGATCCTTCACGCACTGAGCAAGGCCAGGGATCGAACCCGCAACCTCATCGTTCCTAGTCGTATTCGTTAACCATTGCACCACGATGGGAACTCCTGATTTTAATTTTTAACATCACTGTGAGAACAAGGTCAGTACCTGTAGTGGCCTGCCAATTTTCTCTGTCTGACCTACACTAGAAACCAGGTGGAAGCCTAGTACTATCTTCTCCCCCATTCTATACATATACACAATGTCTACTACAGTGTTCCCTATGTAGTACATTATCTGTGAAGACTTGATTATCATCAGTCAGTTCCTCTTTAAGTCAATTGTAATCTTCAATAATAATATAGCAGTTCTGCTTTCTCCTGATACGTAACATGTGCCTTTGAAGGCAGTTATCAGGACAGTTCTCTTTTCCCCTACTTACTTTTTTCCAAATGTAGCCATCCAAATTTCTTGACCTCTTTCCATTTTTTTCTTTTTTAAAAATTGATCATTTGTTTCTCTAGAATGTCATTTTTTCCAGCACCTCTCTTCCATTTCATTGCCCTTAAAATACAAACTGTCAAACAAGTACAGTATCCTCAGAAAGGTCTTCATAATGCTGAATAAATCTTAACTTTTAATTATTTGTGATTGATTATCCCAGCTCTTTTGCTTTTTTTCTGTGCTGTCAATGATTTAGATATTTCATCTTCAATTAGAATGGGAATGTGTGATGTAAATCTATTCATTTTCTTGTTTAAAAACTAGTTCTGATAAATACGTACAATGTAACTCCTCCTTTTTTTTTGTAGCTAGAGTCTAGAATCAATATACAGCCTTGAAAATAATAATAATTATTATTGTTTTTGGTTCTTTCATTAACATGACCTCTGTGGGTCCAACAAATTGAGATGGCACAGAACTCTTATAGGACTACTTGACTTGGTGCTCCTGAGCTAGGTAGCTCAGGTAGTGAGTGGAAAGGCTATTAAAAAGATAAATCTCTGCCCTTAAGCACTTGTACTAAGCATGAGCAAAACTGCTGTATTATACATTCTTTTTTTGGTTGCTTTTTTTGTTTAATTTGCTGGAAAAGACTGCTGCATGAAATAACGGTATAAAGCAATGAAGTGGATTACATGGGATTTTACATGATATTGCAAAGCAATGGACTTGTTTTGCTGTGGGTTTTTTGTCCTTTTTCGAAACCATTGCCTCAGTGCCAAGCTGGAGCTCTGGATTCCTAGAGGTATTGTCTGATGATTAACATTACAGTTAGTGGGAATCCTTTAATATTCTTTACAAATGTTCAGTAGTAGAGCTTACTACCAAGGTATAAGAACTCTTCAATTATTATTATTTTCTTTTTAAATGGTTTTTATTTTTTCCATTATAGGTGATTCACAATGTTCTGTCAATTTTCTACTATACAGCAAGGTGACCCACATGCATACATACATTCTTTTTTCTCACATTTTCATGCACCATCATAAGTGACTAGATATAGTTCCAAGTGCTGTACAGCAGGAACTCATTGCCTATCCATTGCAAAGGCAGGAGTTTGCATCTATTGACCCCAAGCTCCCAACCTATCCCACTCGCTCCCCTGCCTCTTGGCAACCACAAGTCTATTCTCCAAGTCCATGATTTTCTTTTCTGTGGAAAGGTTCATTTGTGCCTTATATTAGATTCCAGATGTAAGTGATAGCATAGGGTATTTGTCTCTCTCTTTCTGACTTACTTCATTTAGCATGAGAGACTAGTTCCATCCATGCTGCTGCAAATAGCATTATTTTGTTCTTTTTTATGGCTGAGTAGTATTCCATTGTGTATATATACCACATCTTCTTAATCCATTCATCTGTCAATGGACATTTGGGTTGTTTCCATGTCTTGGCTATTGTGAGTAGTGCTGCAATGAATATATGGGTGGACGTGTCTTTTTCAAGGAAAATTTTGTCAGGATATATGCCCAAGAGTGGGATTGCTGGTCATATGGTAGTTCTATATATAGTTTTCTAAGGTACCTACTTCCATACTGGTTTCCATAGTGGTTGTACCAATTTACATTCCCATCAACAGTGCAGGAGGGTTCCATTTTCTCCACACCCTCTCCAACAATTGTTACTTGTGGACTTATTAATGACAGCTATTCTGACATGTGTGAAGTGGTACCTCATAGTAGTTTTGATTTGCTTTTCCCTAATAATCAGTGATGTTGAGCATTCATTCATGTGCTTGTTGGCCACCTGTATATCTTCTTTGAAGAAATGTCTATTCAGGTCTTTTGCCCATTTTTCAATTGGGTTGTTGCTTTTTGCTGTTGAGTTGCATAAGTTGTTTGTATATTTTAGAGATTAGGCCCATGTCAGTTGCATTGTTTGAAACTATTTTCTCCCATTTTTTAAGTTGTCTTTTTTTATGGTTTCCTTTGCTGTGCAAAAGCTTGTCAGTTTGATTAGGTCCCATTGGTTTATTTTTGCTTTTATTTCTGTTGCCTTGGGAGACTGACCTGAGAAAACATTTGTAAGGTTGATATCAGAGAATGTTTTGCCTAGGTTCTCTTCTAGGAGTTTGATGGTGTCTTGTCTTATGTTTAAGTCTTTCAGCCATTTTGAGTTTATTTTTGTGCGTGGTGTGAGGGTGTGTTCCAGTTTCATTAATTTGCATGCAGCTGTCCAGGTTTCCCAACACCACTTACTTAAAAGACTGTCTTTTTCCCATTTTATGTTCTTGCCTCCTTTGTCAAAGATTAATTAACCATAGGTGTCTTGGTTTATTTCTGGGTTCTCTACTCTGTTCCATTAGTCTGTCTGTCTGTTTTGGTACCAGTACCACACTGTCTTGATGACTACAGCTTTGTAATATTGCCTGACATCTGGGAGAGTTATGCTTCCTGCTTGGTTTTTGTTCCTCAGGATTGCCTTGGCAGTTCTGGGTCTTTTGTGGTTCCATATAAATGTTTGGATTGTGAATAATTTCATGGGTAACTTGATAAGGATTGTATCGAGTCTGTAGATTGCTTTGAGTAGTATGGCCATTTTTACAATATTAATTTTTCCAAACCAGTTACGTGGAATATCTTTCCATTTCTTTACATCTTCTTTAATTTCTTTGATTAATGTTTTATTAGTTCTCCACATATAAATCTTTCACCTCCTTGGTCAGGTGTATTCACAGATATTTGATTATTTGAGGTGCAATTTTAAAGGGTAGTGTATTTTTGTATTCCTTTTCTAATATTTCATTGTTAGTATACAGAAGTGTGACTGATTTCTGAATGTTAATCTTATATCTTACTACTTTGCTGAATTTGTTGATAAATTCGAGTATTTTTGGGGTTGAGTCCCTGAGGTTTTCTATATATAGTATCATGTTATCTGCATACAGTGACAATTTTACCTCTTCTCTTCCAATTTGGATACTTTCATTTCTTTTGTTTGTCTGATTGCTGTGGCTAGGACTTCCAATACTATGTTGAATAAAAGCAGTGAGTGTGGGCATCCTTGCCTTGTTCCAAATTTTAGTGGGAAGGGTTTCAGCTTGATTGTTATTACTTTCAATATCATCAAACTATTATTTCAAAGTGCATAATAGTAGCAATTAATTTAAGGTAAAAAAAAAAGAGCATTGGTATCAGACATCATCCCTGGATTCACATCCCAGTAATTTACCACTTATGTGATCTTTGGATTTCTTAATCTTTCTGAGTCTCTATTTCTTCATGTGTGTAATGGCATCAACAGTAGTACCTACCTCATAGAGATTGAGAGGATTAAATATGTCTCTTTGGAAATGCCATCGAGATGAAATGATATGATATCTGGGATTTGACTAAAAGTAGCCATTGAGGTGGGGGATTGGGTTGGAGGATACAGATGAAATAAGATTTACCATGAGCTGAATATCACTAAAACTGGGAATAGGCACATGGGGGAGTTCTTCTTTACTTTTGTATGTATTTGTATGCATTATAAAAAATAAAAAGGTATTTTTAAATGCTATAGGAAAAAACTCAAGTTTGTCTAATGATTTGTGGAGAATTTAATTGTCCTTCTTGACATCAACTTCACAGATTTAGCAGAAACCTGGAAAACTATCTATATCCTCTGTCATATATCACAGAGAATTAGAAAGACATGAGAATTTCTAAGTAGTTTACTCAAAATGGCTCTCCTAGATAACAGTGTAGTCTGGACTAAAACACAGATCTCCAGCTCCTAGGTCAAACATTTTTCCATTGTTTCATGCTGCCTTCTTTAACTATAAAATAAGTTTTACCCTTTTTTAACTATAAAATAAGTTTTACCCCTTTAAAATAATTTCTGTCAGTTTCTTGCATGTAAGATTATTTTTAAAAAATAAATTTACGTATTTGGTGAGGATCAAGGGGACCAGTTCTAGAAATCTGAGGTTAATTTATACAATACTTTTTTTTTTTTAGGGCTGCACCTGCAGTGTATGGAAGTTCCCAGGCTAGGAGTCAAATCGCAGCTACAGCTGCTGGCCTCCACCACAGCCGCAGCAACGTGAGGTCCAAGCCACATCTGTGACCTACACTACAGCTCATGACCAGATCCCCGACTGACTGAGTGAAGCCAGGGTTCGAACCTGCTTCCTCATGAATACTAGTCAGATTCGTTTCTGCTGTACCACAGTGGGAACTCCTTATACAATAGTTTTAAGTCTGTCCTTTCTTTTGATCCTTACAGTGATTCTGTGAGGTTCACAATTATCTTGTGAATAATAGTTATTTCTACTTTCTATATTAAATAGTGGGACTTATCCAAAGTTATTCAACAATTTGATAATTAAACTAGAACTAAAACTCAGGCATAGAGTTCGTTGAACCTCAAGTCCACTTGTATAACTACTTTTCTTATTTTTTAAATTTTATGATTATTATTTTTCCATTATAGTGATTTATAGTGTTCTGTCAATTTCTGCTGTACAGCAAAATGACCCAGTCATACATTCTTTTTCTCACATTATCCTCCATCATGCTCTATCATGAGTAACTGGATATAGTTTCCTGTGCTATACAACAGGATAGTTTTAGACATTTATAATAATTCCCCTTAACTTTCATATTTTTCGGAATCAAGAATCTTAATTCTAGCACATTCCAGGGTGATTTTTCTTTCATGCATATTTGGGGTTTTCTGTGGAAAAGAAAATGGAGCTTAATGTCGCATCAGGGGGGAAATGAAAATGGCTGAAAACACTGAAAGCTATGCAGGTGATTTTGTAAAACGTAAACTCATGTGAGAATGGAGATAAACATAAAAAAAATCATAAGATGGGTATTGTCATTGTGAATAGTTTGGACCTTTAAAATGTATGCATTGTGCCAGAATTCCCATCATGGCACAGTGGAAATGAATCTGACTAAGAACGATGAGGTTGCAGGTTTGATCTCTGGCCTCACTCGGTGGGTTAAGGATCCAGCATTGCAGTGAGCTGTGGTGTAGGTTGCAGACGCAGCTCAGATCCCACATTGCTGTGGCTGTGCCTGCGGCTGTGGCTGTGGCTGTGGCATAGGCTGGCGGCCGTAGCTCCTATTTGACCCCTAGCCTGGGAACCTCCATGTGCTGCTGGTGCAGCCCTAAAAAGAAAAAAAAAAGTATGCATTGTATGTATTTTTATGTGCTTTAGTTTTGCCTTTCTGACAGAAGTATTCCTAAAAACTTATATAGCAATTTCACATTTACATCTTAGAAAGAATTTTTATATGTATTATCACAATGGTCTTCATGACAACCCTGTAAGGGGGTCAGGCTAAGCTGATGTATCTCCATCTTGTAGGTGAGAAAACTGAGGCATGGGAAAGTCAAATGGCTTGTTCAAAGTCATACAGCTCCCAAAAAAAGAAAAAAAGAAAAAAAATAAGAAAAAAAAAACAAAGTCATATAGCTCCTTCTGGTGTTTCTTATCACCTTATCTTTTTAATACCTTACATTTCTTTTCTACTTCAAGCTTAGCTTAGCTTAGCTTAACAGTAATGATGCAATACTCAATTTCATTCTTTCTTTCACGTGGTATGTCCTGGCAATTTACAATTATTTTCATGGTAATATGTCCTCTCCTCTTAAATTAATGTTCTTTTTAGCATTTTAGTTGCCCCTATTTTCTTTTTCTCATTCGGGAAAGCTGAAAATGCAAGCTGCAGGCCTTTCTTGTATTGGAGCCACTTCTGAGTACCTGCTCTGGTGGTGGTTGCTATAATTTGGGCTAAGTACTTCAAACACTCTCCAGATTTTGTGTATGTTGAGACTCTTTCAATAGAAAAACCATAGTGAGCTATCTGTTGAGAAGCCATAAATGGAGGTTTTATTGAGTTTGGGTTTTCTAGTTGTTCCTATGATGATAGGTATGACCCTATTTGGAGGAAATGAGCGAAATTGAAAGATCTTCAAATCTTTTATTATGCAGGGTTTTTTTTTTTTTCTAGCAACCATTAACCCTCCAGTATGTAATTTCATTCAAACAGAGGTTGGGGGAATCTCATTGGCACCCAGATCAAGGAGCATTACAGCTGCATTATAGCTCTAGACTTCTGAGGTTCAGATCCCAGTTCTGCCATTTGCTAGCTAGGTGATTTGGGATAAGCTACTTTATCTGTGTTTCAGTTTCATCATTTTTAAAATGGGGAAATAATATGCCCACTCCTAGAATTTTGAGGATTAAATGAGCTAATATAAGTATTAGTTCTTTTAGCTGAACAATACTTAGCACATAGTAAGTACTTGGTGACTGTTGGTTATTATTGCTCTTTTATCAACATTTTATTGTTAATGCCATGCTCAGAGTAGCCTTATTCCTGAAGATTTTCCCAGAGGCCCATTATGAATCTCCCTATTCCTCTGTAAGATATATAATCAAACTGTCTGAAAATATATGTGTATCTGGTTGTTCTTTAATTACCTTTTTCTAATATTTAAAACATAGAAAATACTTTTTAAAATACCTATAATCTCAAAATCCTAAAACCTTAATTTTCATTTTTCAGCAGTTCCGGCATTTCTTATAAGTCAGAGGCTGAAAGTGAATGATATCTGCTCAAGATCCTCCAGAATAATTGGTTTGTTCTCCTTAAACTTGTTTTTCTTTTAAGCAGACAGTTTTTTAGAAATAAGATGCTTACCGTATTTGGGATATTAGTAGTGAGAGAGCACTGTAATCTGAATTAGAGGATAAGAGTTCTGGTTCTGATTCCATCATTTCTAAACTATGTGACCTTGGGCCTCCAAATTCATTAACTGTGAAATGGGAATGATACATAAAAGCTCTCTTTTTCCCTACAGTAAAGCTGCATAGATGCACATAAGGAATTATTACTTATATTGTCAAAATGCTATGTCTTAAGACACTAGGTACCTTCATAGGTCAGTGTCAGGATTCCCAATGTTTTGCTTTCTTTTGTAGTTGTCGGCCCCAATGACTCTACTTTGCTTCTCTCTCTCTCACTCTTTTTTTTGTTTGTTTTTTGTTTTGTTTTGTTTTGTCTTTTTAGACCCGCACTAGCAGCATAAGGAGGTTGCCAGGCTAGGGGTAAAATCAGAGCTGTAGCTGCTGGCCTACACCACAGCTCACAGCAACGCTGGATCCTTAACCCACTGAGCAAGGCCAGGAATGGAACCTGCGTCCTCATGGATGCTAGTCAGATTCGTTTCCACTGAGCCACTAGGGGAATCCTGCTTCTCTTCTTAAGAATCTAACTTCTCACTTCATCTCTAGACATTTTTCACCCCTCAGTGCTGGCCAAAGGGTGGAATGTGTTCTTACTAGTCAATCACCAGCTCTTGTCCCTTGGAGGCACTGTTCACTTTCATAAAACAAGCAGATCACTTGAGTAACAAAATGCCACTTGAGTAACAAAATTAGCTTGGAACATGAAAAAAGTAGTATAATCTTATCAATTTTCTATAGTTATAGTCCCTGGAGTGTGGTTTGTAATGTTCTGCATAAATGAGAGATTGACCTGCTGTGGATGGGACTCAGTCCATCTCCTTCTCTCCTTTATTTCCTCCTCCAGTACTCTTTTCCTTAGGAGAAGGACAAGAAAGTCTAGCTTCTACTTAGAACAGCAACTCTAACTCTAGAGAAAGTCAAAAGTTTTACAAAGGCTTAAAAAGTTTAAAATAAAACTGAGCTTTCTTTGATACTGTTCTGTAAGCCCTAGTTTCCTTCAGTTTTAAACTTTGTCTGGCTAAACATTAAAGAAAACAGTTTTTAAAAAGAAGCAAGTACACCTTCCTGGAGCTTTCCTTTTACTCCTACCAACATTTAGAATGTTGTCCAGAGTTATCTAATGGCTGCTCTTTGGGTCTGAGGACACTAATCAGAAATGGCTGAGACAATCCTAATTGTCAGCTATCCCTCTTGCGCCATTGGACTAAAATATCTGTGATATGGGTGGGGCAAAAAAATATTTTTCAAACTCCTTGATTATTGCTATTAAATAGTATTATTTTATATTGTAATATTATTGCTATTAAATAACCTTTCTTATTCCTATAATCATTCATTCATTAGACATTAGCACATTAAATGGAGGAAGTACTCTGCTAAAAGAAAGGGATACAGAGAAGAACAAGACGAGGTAACTATTGCAAGGATCACGTGGTGGTAGGGGAAACAGACAATGACATTGTGCCGGGTACTGTTTTAAACACTTGAACACATATTAAGTTAATAAATCCTCATGAAAATTCTATGAGCTGGTACTATTATTACCTCCATTTTATAGTTAGGGAAACAGACAAAGGGCAGTCAACAACTTCCTTGAAGTCATATTGTTAAGAAGTAGCAGAGCCAGTATGTGGCCCTGGGCACTTACTTCAGAGCCTTCTTGTTTTTACCACACTTGCGTAGCAATGTGATGTATGATTAAAAGGGGAAGTCAGGGAGTTCCTATTGTGTCTCAGTGGTAATGAACCCGGCTAGTATCCATGAGGACACAATCCCTGGCCTTGCTTAGTGGGTTAAGGATCCAGCATTGTTGTGAGCTACGATGTAGATTGCAGACATGGCTTGAATCTGGCATTGCTGTGGCTATGGCGTAGGCCCAGCTATATCTCCCATTTGACCCCTAGCCTGAGAACCTCCATATGCTGCAGGTATGGACCTAAAAAGCAAAAAAAAAAAAAAAAAAAAAAAAAGGTGGGGGGGGAGTGACTTGGAGTTGAAGGGTTAGGTTTAAGTGATATTTATACAGTAGAATTTATTGGGGCTGATAACCAATTGGCTGGAGATGGAGAGAGGGGTCAAAGATGATGGACCCTCAGTCAGTGAGAATGGGTTGACAGAGGTGCTAAAAACCTTAAATATAAGAGGTAGAGAAGGCTTGTAAGCACAAAGTATAAAGGACTCCTTAAAGAGTATAAAGGCCCCATCTGATTCCTAGATAGTGAAAACAATAGCTAATTATATTGAAAACTTTTTATATGCCAGGAACTATTTTAAGTGCATTTACATGTAGTAATCCATAGAACCCTCACATTAACCCTATAAAATCAGTGCTATTTCCCCTACCTCTTGGCAGGTGAAGAAACTGAGGTTCATAGTGGCTAAATAGCTTGTCAAAGTTATTCTGCTTCCTCAACTGTGCTGTTTCATAATCCATAGGAATTGAAGAAGACCAGATAGGAGATGGCTCTTGTAAGCTATCTTGTCTAGAAATAACAAGACCTGATTGAAGGATAGGTGAATGGAAAGGAAGAAGAAAATTCTCTCCACTCTCTCCTGGCTGTTTTGATGGCCCATCTGTGGAATATTAGAGTTACCTGCTTGGCCATTGTTTTTCTACCATTGCACCTCCTTTTCCCCTACTTCTTGAAATCAGAAAAGGCTGCCCTCTCTGATACCTCATACCTCACAGTTAATTACATTCAATATTAACATAATAAAAAGTCTTTATTTATTAAAGCCTTCAGACATCTCTCATATATAACCTATTTAATTTTATTTTCCCCACTGTTGTCCAATTCCTGTGCTTGAGAAAACACACTTCCTTGTTCTATTTTTCTGTCACTGTCATCAAAAACTTTTAGTAATGTATTGAACACCTACCATGTGCCAGGCGCTGTTCTAAGCCCCTGAAAAACCAATCAAAGATGAAAATCTCTGCCTGCAAAAAACTTACAATCTAATTGAAATTTGAGTTTTCTGCAACTGACTGCTGTGCTTATTCCTTACTAAGTTTCTTCCTCTGCTAACCCCAACTCCTGCCCCTAAAGAGGTTTCATACAGGCCTTAGGACTCTGCAGAGAACAATTTAAAATCTTTTAATTCTACACAGAAAAGCTGAGGCTTAGAAAGAAAAAGGCCTTGACAAAGATTATAGGATGTAATTCTTTGGCATCTAACTCCGAGGTCAGTGCTCTCTGCTATACTTGCTGACTCTAAATGTCTGGTTGACCCAGAACTAAAACCGATAGCAGTCTGCTCAGTATAACCTTTTACACATACTAATTATGCAATAAATATTTCGCGAATGATGACGGTATATAAAAGCAGTTTGACCCATATACTTGCATCAAAGAAAATGCATGTATTTTGAAACAAAATTGGAAATATTTTAAAATGTCAAAATTCTTTAAGCTCTTCTACAGTAGCGCAGAAATTTTCTTCATAATCTCAATAGAATATTCATTGTGTAATATTGCCTAATAACCTAATTAAAACTAATTTCCTCAATTCCTAGCAGTCAATTAATAAAGGAATTGTTTTTAGGTTTATCATGTACTTTTCTGTGTTTCTGTATTATAATTTTTTGCAGTTGTGTATATTTCTTTTCTATTCTTATTTTTATCATTATTTTTTCAATAGTTATTTCTCCAATATACTTTTTTTCTACTGTACGGCATGGTGACCCAGTGACACATACATGTACACATTCTACTTTCTCACATTATCATGCTCCATCATAAGGGACTAGACATAGTTCCCAGTGCTACACAGCAGGATCTCATCACTAATCCATTCCAAAGGCAATAGTTTCTATCTGTTAACCCAAAGCTCCCCAACCACCCCATTCCCTCCCCCTCCCCCTTGGCAAACACAAGTCTATTCTGCAAGTCCGTGATTTTCTTTTCTGTGGAAAGGTTCCTTTGTGCCATATATTAGGTTCCAGATATAAGTGATATCATATGGTATTTGTCTCTCTCTTTCTGACTTACTAAGTATGAGAGTCTCTTGTTCCATCCATGTTGCTGCAAATGGCATTATGTTGTTCTTTTTCATGGATGAGTAGTATTCCATTGTTTATATGCACCACATCCTCCTAATCCAATCATCTGTCAATGGACATTTGGGTTTTTTCCATGTCTTGACTATTGTGAATAGTGCTGCAATGAACATGCGGGTGCAGGAGTATTTTTCAAGGAAAATTTTGTCCAGATGTATGACCAAGAGTGGGATTTCTAAGTCATATGGTAGTTCTATGTGTAGTTTTCTAAGATACCTCCACACTGTTTTCCATAGTGGTTGTACCAGCCTACATTCCAACCAACAGTGCAGGAGGGTTCCCTTTTCTCCACACCCCCTCCAGCATTTGTTATTTGTGGACTTATTAATGATGGCCATTCTGATTGGCGTGAGGTAGTATCTCATGGTAGTTTTAATTTGCACTTCTCTAATAATCAGGGATATTGAGCATTTTTTCATGTGCTTGTTGGCCATCTGTATATCTTGTTTGGAGAAATGTCTATTCAGGTCTTTTGCCCATTTTTCCATTGGGTTGTTGGCTTTTTTGCTGTTGAGTTGTATAAGTTGCTTGCATATTTTAGAGATTAAACCCTTGTCAGTTGCATCATTTGAAAGTATTTTCTCCCAACCTGTAAGTGGTCTTTTTGTTCTCTTTTGGTTTCCTTTGCTCTGCAAAAGGCTGTCAGTTTGATTAGGTCCCATATTTTTGCTCTTATTTCTGTTGCTTTAGGAGACTGACCTGAGAAAGCATTTGTAAGGTTGATGTCAAAGAATGCTTTGCCTATGTTCGCTTCCAGGATTTTGACGTTGTCTTTTCTTAGATCTCAGTCTTTCAGCCATTTTGAGTTGATTTCCTGCATGGTGTGAGGGTGTGTTCTAGTTTCATTGATTTGCATGCAGCTGTCCAGGTTTCCCATCACGACTTGCTGAAAAGAGTGTCTTCTTCCCATTTCATGTTCTTGCCTCCTTTGTCAAAGATTACTTGACCATAGGTGTCTGGGTTTGTTTCTGGGCTCTCTACTCTGTTCCATTGGTCTGTCTGTCTGTTTTGGTACCAGTACCACACTGTCTTGATGACTGTGGCTTTGTACTATTGCCTGAAGTCTGGGAGAGTGATGCCTCCTGCTTGGTTTTTGTTCCTCAGGATTGCCTTGGCAATTCTGGATCTTTTGTGGTTCCATATAAATTGTTGAACTGTTTGTTGTAGTTCTGTGAAAAATGTTATGGGGAGTTTGATAGGGATTGCATTGAATCTGTAGATTGCTTTGAGTAGTATAGCCATTTTTACAATATTAATTTTTCTGACCCAGGAGCATGGGATATCTTTCCATTTCTTTACATCTTCTTTAATTTCCTTGATTAATGTTTTATAGTTCTTGGCATGTAAGTCCTTTACCTCCTTGGTCAGATGTGTTCCCAGGTATTTGATTTTTTGGGGTGCAGTTTTAAATGGTATTGTATTTTTGTATTCCTTTTTCTAATATTTCATTTTTAGTATACAGAAATGTGACTGATTTCTGAATGTTAATCTTATATCCTGCTACTTTTCTGAATTTGCTGATCAGTTCATGAGTCCTTAGGGTTTTCTACATATAGTATCATGTCATCTGCATACAGTGACAGTTTTACCTCTTCTCTTCCTATTTGGATGCCTTTTATTTCTTTGGTTTGTCTGATATGCTGTGGTTAGGACTTCCAAGACTATGCTGAATAACAGTGGTGAGAGTGGGCATCCTTGTCTTGTTCCAGATTTAGGTGGGAAGGCTTTCAGCTTTTCTCCATTGAGTATTATATTTGCTGTGGGTTTTCCATAAATGGCTTTGATTATGTTAAGGTATGTTCCCTCTATACCCACTTTGGTTAAGAGTTTTTTCATCATGAATGGATATCGGACTTTGTCAAGTGCTTTTTCTGCATCTATTGAGATGATCTTGTGGTTTTTGACTTTTGTTACTGTGGTGTATGACGTTGTTTGATTTGCGTGTGTTGAACCATCCTTGTGCACCTGGGATGAATCCCACCTGTTCGTGTTGTATGATCTTTTTTATGTGTTGTTTGATTCAGTTGGCTAAAATTTTTTGAGAATTTTTGCGTCTATATTCATCAAAGATATTGGTGTATAGTTTTCTTTGTTGGTGGTATCTTTGTCTGGTTTTGGAATGAGGGTGATGGTGGCATCATAGAATATCGTTGGGAGTGTTCCTTCTTCTTCAACCTTTTGAAAAAGTTTGAGGAGGATGGTTATCACTTCCTCTTTGTATGTTTGGTAGAATTCACGTGTGAAGCCATCTGGTCCTGGACTTTTCTTTGTAGGGAGTGTTTTTATGACCTCTTCAATTTCGTTTCTAGTGGCTGGCCAGTTCAGTTGATCTATTTCTTCTTGATTCAGTTTTGGCAGGCTGTAAGTCTCTAGAAAGTTGTCCATTTCTTACAGATTGTCAAATTTTGGCATACAATTGTTGATAGTATTCTCTCATGGTGTTTTGTATTTCTATAGTATCCGTTGTGACTTGTCCTTTTTCATTTCTCATTTTGTTTATTTGGGTTTTTTCTCTCCTCTTCTTGGTGAGTCTCACCAGAGGTTTGTCAATTTTGTTTACCTTTTCAAAGAACCAGCTCTTGGTTTTATTGATTTCTTCAATTGTTTTGTTAATCTCTATTTTATTGATTTCCTCTTTGATCTTTAAGATTTCCTCCCTTCTGCTGACTTTAGGTTTTGTTTGTTCTTCTTTTTCTAATTCATTTAAGTGTTGAGTGAAGTTGTCGATTTGAGATTTTTCTTCTTTTTTGAGGAAGGCCTGTATTGGTATGAATTTCCCTGTGAGCACTGCTTTTGTGGCCTCCCATAGATTTTTGAGTGGATGTGTCTTCATTATCATTTGTCTCAAGGTAGTTTTTAATTTCCTTCTTGTTGTCCTCATTGACCCCTTGGTTTTTTAGTAGCATGTTGTTTAGTCTCCATGTAGTAGGTTTTTTCTCATTTCTTTTCCTGTGGTTGATTTCTAGTTTCATGCCATTGTGGTCAGAGAAGATACTTGAAATAATTTCTATACTATTAAATTTGTTGAGGTTAGCTTTGTGCCCCAGTATGTGATCAATTCTTGAGAATGTTCCGTGTGCACTTGAGAAGAATGTATATTCTCATTTTTTTTTTTTTGGATGTAATGTCCTGAAGATGTCAATTAAGTCTAGCTTTTCTGTTATGTCCTTTGGGATCTCTGTTGCCTTATTGATTTTCGGTCTAGAGGATCTGTCCATTGATGTGAGGGGGATGTTAAAGTCTCCTACTATGATTGTATTCCCATATTTTCTCCTTTTATGTCTGTTAGTATTTGTTGTATGTGTTATATTTATATCCTTGCTGATTGTTCACTCCTTGTATTTTAACTGCATTAGGTCTTAAATGGCTATTGTGAAGTGATCTGTAAAATGAACATCTTATGGATAAATGTATTTGATATCCAAAACAATTAACTGATATTTGGACTATCTTTTGAAATACAATCAGATAATAAATGAGGAAACTGTTGTAATTGACTTGGATACACTTAGCATAATCTGAAATCTGACCAGTTAAGTCCAATGCAAGCTGTAGATTCACTTTCTTTACACTATGTTTTCTTTTTTAGTGAGATTAGAATGTAGATAAATCAGGAGCTCCTTCTGTAGCACAATAGGACTCTTGAGAGCTCTGGGACACAGCCTAACATAGTGGGTTGATGATGGAGCATTGCTGCCGCTATGTCTTAGGTCACTACTGCAGCTCAGATCTGATCCCTGGCCCTGAAGCTCATACATACCGCAGGTCAGCCAAAAATGAAAAAAAAAAAAAGAATATAAATAAATCAAAGGAAATCTGGTCGAAGAGATGCTAGTAGGTACTACTGATGGAAATGATTGTGATGGTATAGGGCAACTGTGTGAAGCCATCAAGTATTTACTTTCAGAGGAAGAAAAATTATCTAAAAAGGAAATAGAATATTGTTTATATGAACCCCACTTGGCTTAAATATTTATGTGAAGTAGAAATTTAAAATACTTCTTTAGAAAGAGGTATAGTGCTGATATATAAAATAAACGAGTTCATTAGGGTAAATAAATACAGGAGCCTGGAACTCCTTAAAATGATAACTAGGACAGGAAGGGGAAGATTCTAGAAACTATGTCACTATGATAATCTTATGAAGGTAGTGAGAGTTGAAGCAGTTGAAAAAATTAGTTTCATGTTCATATAGGATTTGAGGGGAGGGGGCAGCTAATATTCTTAGGGACCAATAAGGGCTGTCTTGGTGAGTAGAATAAATACATTAGAATGTTGTCCGTATACTGACTTCTCATTGTGTAGGTAAGTCTTGAAAAATAATGTTCATAGGATACAAGCCATTGTAACCAAGGGTAAATGGCATATTGTATGCATATAGTGAATTAGATCTTATTTTAAAATTATCTTTCCGTTGTTTCTTTTCCAGATATGGATCAACTCATAAACAACTTGGAGGTCCAACTTAATTCAGAAACTGGCTCAATGCATGTATTCAAACAGGTCAGTTATCAGGCAAATGAAATACTAATATTAAGACATAATAGACTTGAGTATCTGGTAATCATTATAGAACTGAAGCTCATTTCTCTAACAGCATGGTAGGGGCTGTGAAGGGGTGAAGGAAGGGAGGTTTCTAGGAAGTATCTATATGCCTGGGTTTCTGGTTCAAATAAATAGCAAATCTGGCCTAAAAGAAACATAACTTCTGGGATCAAGCATTTAGGGACAATATTAGATTCATAGTAGACAGTAGCCATCATTTATCTAGCGCTATTCCACATTTTGGGAACTCGATATACTAAATCCATTGTCCTATTTAATCTTCACAATAACTCTGTTGGATAGTATCTTAGTCAGAGTTCTCCTAATAAACAGAATCATCAGAATCTGTATTTCTCAACATCTATCTCTATAACTATAGATATAAATAAAAATGTATCTGTCTATATAACTATGGATATAAATACTACATATACTATATATAAAGATATATCTTTACAAATAAAATAAAACCATATCTATATCTATATATCTATCCAAATATATCTATCTTTGTCCACCTCTCTATATAGAGAGAAAGATTTTAAGGAATTGGCTTGCATGATTATGAAATCCTGGTGAATTCAAAATCTGATGGGGTAGGCTGGTAAACCGGAGAGCCACAGAAGAGTTACAGTTCTAGTCCAAAGGCAGTCTGCTGGAAGAATTTTTTTGCCTTTCTTCCTTGAAGGAGGTCAGTCTTTGTTTATTAAAGCCTTAAGTGACTGTGGCTCAGTGGAAATGAACCCAACAGTATCCATGAGGATGCAGCTTGGATGGCAGCTGCAGCTCCCATTCGACCCCTAGCCTGGGAACTTCTGTATGTAGCACCTGCAGCCCTAAAAAATAAATAAATAAAAATAAAGCCTTCAAGTGATTGGATGAGGCTAACCCATATTATGGAGGGTTTATTCAGAATTCAAAGTTCAATGCTTTATTCAAAATTCAATGATTTAAATGTTAATATCATCCAAAAAACTTCTTCAGAGAAGAAACGTTCAGAATGATGTTTGACCAAATATATGGGCATCTGGCCCAACCAAGTTGACACATAAAATTAGTCATTACAGATAGGTATTCTTAATGTTCCCATTTTACAGAGAAGAAAATTTTGTGCTTGGACACTCCTTGAAAAAGGATTCAAACAGATTATCTGGTTTTTACAGCTAAGCACTCTGTGTTAGATGTGGAACTCCCATTTTGCTTAGGGTTGAGTTCTAAAGTCATTGCATAAGTGAAACCCAATACATTTAAAATTATCCTTGAAAATCCCTTAAATTGTCTGTAAAATTGTATACAGTTTTACATTACATGTCCAGTACTCATCTGTTTCTTAAGTCACCAGATAAAGTTTCTGGCTGACATTTAATGAGTCTTATTTTAGAAAAAAAATGTTTTTAATCATTAAATGCTTTGTCTTTGGAGTACAATTGGTTTTGTTTAAGTTATATGTGCATGTGGATGAGATGTCTTTGTACTGTTTTAATGACATTAAAACCAATATAAGGTCTTGTTTACCTTATTTGTAGTTGTTGCCATTTAGGGACTATTATCATATCAAAAGTTGCTAATTGTTGCAAAACATCTGCAGGTTAGTTGTTGGTGCTTTAGTAGATACTAAGAGGAAGCTGAGTATAATTGTTAGATAAAATGTATTGGATTTTTAATAAAAATAATTCAGTGAACTGTTGTCAAGTGTGCATGGCTACCTTATTTTGAAATCTCAGTACACCTAAATACAATTCCAAAAATGTTTTTCCATGTGTTAAGTATACTAAGATTCCAGAATTTGAAGTCACTTTGAACTTGGTACAATGTATAGAAAATTCTGGATAGTATATAATCTAAGCACTTGTTTTTGTTTCTTGCCATTTCCAAGATATCTTGTTTTTAGTAAAGCTAAGGTACTGGTGGTACATGGCCACAGAGCACTGACCATGTCCTTGCTCAGCACTCGTGTTTTATAACAGTACAATGCTGGCAAAATCCTTAGGGGCAGAAGCCTCCTAGTTTGGTTCATTCTGTGATTTATGTCATGAGGTATGATTGGTATATGGTTGTCTTGCTCAGTACACACATGCTGCTCTCACTTCTTTGAATTCCTACATCGCCATGCCATATAATGAAAGAGCACTTGTTTGTCACCCGCCCTTTGTTTCTAGTTTCTGATTATTTTCTAGAAGTAAGATTTCTTGGACAAAGTGTATGAGCAGCTCTAGGGTTCATATTGAATCATACATGTCTTCCCCACTCCAATTTAATGTCATTAACGTTTTGGCATATATTCTCACATAGTTGTATATAGTCTCTTTTTCTGTGATTCTCTCCCTCTCTTTCTCTTTTTCTTTTTCTTTCATTTCTTACCTTTGAGAGTAATTTACAACAGGAACCTTCAGGCCTAAATAATTTAGCATGCATCACTTACAAATAATGACATTCTCCTGTATAACTACATCAACACTTACATACCCAAGAAAAGTAACAATATTTCTATGATACTGTCTAATCATGTCATACATTACTCAAAATTTCTCAATGACACCTTTTCCCATACCATTCTTTCTGTCTGGAGTACGCTTCAATCAGCCTGTTTAATTTAATAAATCCCACATTTTTTATAGGGTCCAAATTCTACTTTCATTTCTTCCATAAAACTTTCACTGATAATTCCAATTCACACTAACCTCTAGTGCCCTGAGCTCCTGGAATGTTAAATTATCTGTATTCGTCCCTCGTGTGGCTCTGCTTATTACTTGTTTTCTAACTGTCAGTGGCTTCATGTAAATTTATCTTGTTTACACAGTGATATTCTTTGTCTCCCAAACTTAAATTATTTGTGTACCTCCTTCACAATTTTTTTCATATTCTTATCATGAATATTATTTACTCACTTAAAAAATTAGATCAGCTAAAAATACGTAAAGACCTATATTAGTTTTGTCCTAAATAGTCTGGAGAATTCTGGGTTTGATGTGAGACATTAGTTTCCTAGGGCTGCCACAAAAAAATTACTGCAAATTGGGTGGCTTAAGACAACAGAAATGTATTCTATTACAGTTATAGAGGCCAGAAGTTCAAAATCAAGGTGTTGTCAGTGCCATGATCCATCCTAAGGCTCTAGAGGAGAATCTGTTCTTTGCCCTTTCCATGGTTCTGGTGGATGCAGATGTCCTTTGACTTGTGGCCTCAGCACTCCAATGTCTGTGTGCATCTTCATATTGATTTCTCTGTGCTTCTGTGTGTCTCTCCTCTGTGTGCCTTTTATAAGGATCCTCATTATTTAATTTAGGGCCTACCCAAATAATCCAGAATAATCTCTTCAAGATCCTTAATTACACATTCCAAATAAAGTAAAAATCATGTGGGTTCTGGGGATTAAGACATGGAACATATCTATGGGGGAAATCCATTCCTCCCACTACAATGTGTTATGCATATATTTTTTCCTAATATATAACTATTTAAGTAAAATGATTTATCTATGCTCCAGCCAAAACTAATGAGGAAGAAAATGTTTCATTTTATTATTTTTCATATTTTTCATAGTTTCATGCTAGGTAGTGATATTTCCATATTTTCACACTAGTTAATAAATCAAACACCTAATATACATATACATACACACATAATACATGCATACATATGTATATACCTACATATATACATTTCTGACCTCATTTTGCATGGATGTAGCTGCTACTATGCTTGATACTTTCTCTCCATCCTTTAGGATTGCTTATTCCATTAGTTTGTACAAATTGATGAATTATTTTGTCTTATAGTGCTCCATTTACTATTGAGATAGTGGTGAAGTAAAATTTGAAATTTGTCTAGGTTTAGATTACGTCTAGTGTTCTAATAATATCCAATTCCATCCACCTGTTCTTTCTCTAATACCCAAATACCTGATGTCCTTACTGGAGATTCATAGGGTTAAAGTGACATTTTTACTTAAACAATGAATGTGCACATATATGTATGTTGTGCATACAAATGCACTTGGGGAATAAAATGATTAGTCTAAACCCAGAGCAAAGCTTGAAGGGACCTGTATACAAAAGTATCTCTCCTCTTTCTGTTTGGGAGGAGCCTGGACTTTGTCTTATTACCATAGCAATAACTTGCTGCGCTGACTGGAGTATTTTGTTCTTTCATTTTCTTTCTAGTCATGCTATCCCACTTTCAAGCTCTAAATCAGAGCTGTTTTAAGCAAATGATGCCTCTAACCCTCCATCCCCAGGACCTTTCTACCTATCTTTATCAAATGCTTAAATATTTGTGAAATTGATCACCTTTTCTCTGGGTTTCTTTTTAGAATTTCCATACTCTTTGGTGACATTATCAGTAAATGACATTTTTATTTTTTTAATTTTTATCGGGCTATAGTTGACTTATAAAGCTGTGTTAATTTCAGGTGTACAGCAAAGTAAATCATCAGTTATTCATATACATTGTCAACTCAAATTAGCTTAAAATCTGATTAGAATTCTGGACATTTGAAGGGAAGGATTGTGGAAATTAAAACTTCTCTCAAAATGACCCCCATGTCTCTGTGTTTTTCTCATACCCAACCTTCTTCACATTCTCAGAAATCTTAGAAATCTGCAGCCTGAAGTTTTAAAATAGCGAATGGGTAAATATTCTCTTTCTTTGAAAAGTGATAGTGACTGACTACAGACTACAGAACACTTAAAACCTGAAGTAATCACACAATATTGAAGATGAAAAGAAGTGATTTAAAGAGAAAAATCTGAACACAGAACTTCAAATCACTCAGATGGGCTTCCAAAGCTGTGGTAACTGTATTAGTCATCTTTGTGAGAATTTTTTTTTAATAATGTCACATAACTTTATTTTTCCTCTAAAGTTACTATTGAGATACATATTAATCGTTAGAAAAGTATAATGTGAACACTCAATGAACATATTTTCAGTTCTCTCAATGTCAGTAGTTGGAGAAATGTCAAGTAGTTTCCTTTTTTTCTGAAACCATCCTTTAATTCTTTATTTATTTATTTATTTATTTATTTATTTATTTATTTAGTCTTTTGTCTTTTGAGGGCCACACCTGTGGCACATGGAGTTTCCCAGGCTAGGAGTCTAATCAGAGCTGCAGCTGCCAGCCTATGCCAAAACCACAGCAACACCAGATCCGAGCTGCATCTGTGAACTACACCACAGCTTATGGCAACCCCAGATCCTTAACCCACTGAGCGAGGCCAGGGATCAAACCCACAACCTTATGGTTCCCAGTCAGATTCGTTTCTGCTATGCCATGACAGGAACTCCCTAAATTTTTTAAAAATAATTTTTCCATTATAGTTGCTTTACAGTGTTCTGTCAATTTTCTACTGTACAGCAAAGTGGCCCAGTCATATATATATATACATATATATATATATGTATATATATATGCACACATATACTTCTTTTCTCACATTATCCTCCATCATGCTCCATCACAAGTGACTAGATATAGTTCCCTGTGCTATACAGCAGAATCTCATTGCTTATCCATTCCAAAAGCAATAGTTTGTATCTATTAACCCGAGACTCCCAGTCCATCCCACTCCTTTCCCTTCCCCCTTGGCAACCACAAGTTTGTGTTCCATGTCCATAAGTTTCTTTTCTGTGGAAAGGTTCATTTGTTCCATATATTAGATTCCAGATATAAGTGATATCATATGGTATTTATCTTTCTCTTTCTGATTTACTTCACTCAGTATGAGTGTCTCTAGTTCCATCCATGTTGCTGCAAATGGCATTATTTTTTTCTTTTTTATGGCTGAGTAGTATTCCATTGTGTATATATACCACATCTTCTTAAACATTCATCTCAATGGACATTGAGGTTGTTTCCATGTCTTGTCTATTGTGAATAGTGCTGCAATGACCATGTGGGTGCATGTGTCTTTTTCAAGGAAAGTTTTGCCCAAAGCTGTGGTAATTGTATTCAATGAAAAGAGGAATAGGGAGCCATTTTTAGTCATCTTTGCAAGAATTCTTAAAAACTTCCCAAACTCTAGGGCTGAAAACTCACTCCTTACATTATATCTTTTTTTTTTTTTTCAGCTTCAACAAGGGCATATGGAAGTTCCCAGGCCATGATCAAACCCATGCCACAGCTATAACCAGAGACACAGCAGTGACAATTCTGGATCTTTAACCCACTGAGCCATGGGGGAACTCCCACCTTATATATTTTTCAGAAGCTTTAAGTATAGTTTGCTTTGTACAAGGAGACGGTAAGGCAGATCATGTGTTTTTTTCAGCCATAGGGATAGCTATATTAAAAATATGAAAGAATTCAGACTGTATATTAAAATTCTTATTAAAATCATTTTGACCATGTTAAAAGAAAATTCTCTCTGCATGCAAAAATCACTCACTATAGTAATATGTAGATACTGAGTACTTATCTTAGTATGTCTTCAGGCCACAAATGTCAAACTTGAAAACTGCTTTTAATCATAGTCTTTTTACTTGAGGAGGTGTACTTGCAAAATATGGCATTCACAGAATTCCTGTTGTGGCTCAGTGGGTTAAGGACTTGATGTTGTCTCTGTGAGGATGTGGGTTTGATCCGTGGCCTCACTCAGTAAGTTAAGGATCTAGGGTTGCCACAATCTATGTTGTAGGTTGCAGACGTACCTAGGATCTGGTGTTTCCATGGCTGCAGTGTAGGCCCCAGCTGCAGCTTTGACTCAACCCCTGGCCTAGGAACGTACATACACTGCCTGTGCAGCCATAAAAAGAAAAAAATATATATATGGCATTAACAAGCCAAAAAATCCTTGCTACAGGATGGATTCATTTAGGTATAACAGATACACTTGAAAGTAACATGTAAAAAGGAAATATGTGACTATGTGCTTTGAAGCAGTTGCTATTAAAACAGTGCAACCCAAACAGTTGGACTTCCATTTCTTTTAATGTCTTGTGATGATTGCAGAAGAAGAGTAATGATTGATACTCTGTTGTAGACAGGGTTGTTGTTAAGAATTGTTAGATCACAGGAAAACTTGGTCTACAAAATGGAAAATCATGGTGGCTTGCTGAAGCAGGAACCTGCAACATCTTATAGGCAACAATAGCCTATATGTTCTTTAAGTTGTATATTTTCATCAGTTAGTTTCCATTTTGGAGTAATATATTTGTCAATAAAATGAATAACTGTAGCTTGAGTATTAACTAAGCAAAAGGTCTTCTACTCATAGCATTATTCTGGGCAACACTCAAAGTCTAAGAGATGGCCTCTATTTAGCAAAAGAAAGTAAGTTTGCCAGAGTCATCTCCATTTTATATTTAACATTCAGAACTTCAGCTTCCTTAGGTTTCTGGGGCTAAAGCAGAGAGTCCAGAAAGTCCCTGAAAATTTAGCTAGCTCTTCCCTTAATGTATTTTGGCAGACAGTGTTTATTTCTGTACCTGTACCCATAGTCCATACACTTCTAGAAAATGAAATTAAACCTAACCTCATTTTATGCTTTCTGTGGTAACTATGTTTCTCAGTATTATTGAATCTCTGTAATTCCAGAGATTCCTTGGATTCTGCCACTTTAATCTAGGGAGGCAGTTAGACACCTGAAGAGACAAGTAGGGAATATGGGAAAAATAGGAGCTTAGGTTGATTTGGTGGATTCAAAGGACAAGAAATTTTTTAAGTTCAACAGAACCATTCTTGACAACTTCTCCACCAACAGGATTCTACTGCTTCCCTACATAGGTTGAGTGAATCCACCCAGGAGGGATGGATTATGTTATATGTACAGCAAACAGTAGGACAAACCATTCTTGAGGAGCAGATTGAAGCAATACGTGGACTACAAACAAAGCCTGAGTAGGGATGAGGGCTTATAAATCAAGAAATCAAAATATCATAGCATTGCAGATGGAGAAAGGAGATGGCTATCTGGCTAAATTTTGTAGGTAAAACATGCTTACTTCTTAGTGTCTTTACTCATACTCAGCATGCTCTGAAGGTTTTTTAAAGGAAGTCAGAACAAGAGGACATTGCCCCTCATCAATCTCTGAGTTCAGGGCCATATTATCTCTCATCTAAATTTTATTTTATTTTATTTTATTTTATTTTATTTTATTTTATTTTATTTTATTTTATTTTATTTTATTTTTAAATTACTCAATGAATTTATTACATTTATAGTTGTACAATGATCATCAGGATCCCATTTTATAGCATTTCCATCCCACAATCCCAGCACATACCCCCACCCCCCAAACTGTCTCCTCCGGAGACCGTAAGTATTTCAATGTCTGTGAGTCAGCATCTGTTCTGCAAAGAAGTTCAGCCTGTCCTTTTTTCAGATTCCACATGTCAGTGGAAGCATTTGATGTTGGTGTCTCATTGTGTGGCTGACTTCACTTAGCATCATAATTTCTAGGTCCATCCATGTTGCTACAAATGCCGGTATTTTGTTCCTTTTAATGGCTGAAAAATATTCCATTGTGTATACGTACCACCTCTTCTTGAACTACTCCTCTGTCGATGGACATTTAGGTTGTTTCCATATCTTGGGTATTGTAAATGGTGCTGCAATGAACATGAGAATACATGTGTCTTTGCGGGTCATGGTTTTCTCTGGATAGATGCCCATGAGTGGGATGGCTGGATCAAATGGTAGTTCTATTTTTAGTTTTCTGAGGCATCTCTGTACTATTTTCCACAGTGGCTGCACCAAATTAAAATCCCACCAACAGTCTACTAGGGTTCCTTTTTCTCCACACCATCTCCAGCACTTATTGTTTCTAGACTTTTTGATGATGGCTATTCTGGCTGGTGTAAGATGGTACCTCACAGTGGTTTTGATTTGAGTTTCTCTAATAATAAGTGATGTTGAACATCTTTCCATGTGTTTTTTGTTTGCTTGTTTGTTTGGCCATCTGTATGTCTTCTTTGGAGAACTCTCTGTTTAGATCTTCTGCCCATTTTTTGATGGGGTTGTTTGTTTTTTTGGTATGGAACTACAGAAGGTGTTTATAAATTTTGGCGATGAATCCCTGGTCAGTTGATTTACTTGCAAAGACTTTCTCCCATTCTGTGGGTTGTCTTTTCGTTTTGTTTAGGGTTTCCTTTGCTGTGCAGAAACTTTGAAGTTTGATTAGGTCCCATTTGTTTATTTTTGTTTTTATTGTCAATACTCTAAGAGGTAGACCTGAGAAGATATTGCTGTCGTTTATGTCAGAGAGCGTTTGGCTATGTTTTCCTCTAAGAACTTGATAGTGTCTGGTCTTATATCTAGGTCTTTCATCCATTTGGAGTTTCTTTTTGTGGATGGTGTTAGGGAGTGTTCTAACTTCATTCTTTTCCATGTGGCTGTCCAGTTTTCCCAGCACCACTTATTGAAGGGGCTGTCTTCTCCATTGTATATTCTTGCCTCCTTTGTCATAGATGAGTTGGCTGTAGGTGCATGGCTTTAATCCTGGGCTTTCTATCCTGTTCCACTGATCTATATGTCTGTCTTTGTGCCAGTACCATATGGCTTTGATGATTGTTGCTTTGTAGTATAGTCTGAAGTCTAGGAGCCTGGCTCCTCCAGCTCCATTTTTTCGTTATCAGGATGGCTTTGGCTATTCCGGGTCTTTTGTGCTTCCAAACAAACTTTAAAATACTTTATTCGAGTTCTGTGAAAAATGTCCTTGGTAATTTTATAGGGATTGCATTGAATCTGTAGATTTCCTTGGGTAGTATAGTCATTCCAATCCAAGAGCAAGGTATGTCTTTCCATCTATTTGTGTCATCTTTGATCTCTTTCATCAGCGTCTTACAGAGTACAGGTCTTTTGTCTTTTTACATAGGTTTATTCACTCTAAGGTATTTTATTCTTTTGGATGTGATGGGAAATGTGATTGCTTGACTAATTTCTCTTTCTGCTCTTTCATTGCTAGTATTTAGAAATGCAGTCAATTTCTGTGTATTGCTTTTGTATCCTGCGACTTTGACAAATTCATTTATTCATTGATGAGCTCTAACAGTTTTCTGGTAGAGTCTTTAGGATTCTTAGGTATAGTATCATGTCATCTACAAATAGAGATAGTTTTACTTCTTCCTTTCCAATTTGGATTCCTTTTATCTCTTTTACTTCTCGGATTCCTGTGGCTAGGACTTCCAAAACTATGTTGAATAGTAGTCGCTAAAGCAGACATCCTTGATCTCAGTGGGAATTCTTTCAGCTTTTCACCACTGAGAAAAATGTTAGCTGTGGGTTTGTCATATGACCTTTACTATACTGATGCAGGTTCCCTCTATGCCCACTTTCTAAAGGTTTTTTTTTTTTTAATCAGAAATGGGTGTTGGATTTTTTCAAAGACTTTTTCAGCGTCTATTGAGAGGATCATATGGTTTTCATTCTTCAGTTTGTTAATGTGGTGTATCACACTGTTTGGTCTGTGGATATTCAAGAACCCCTGCATCACTGGGATAAATCCCACTTGATCATGATGTACAATCCTTTTAATGTATTGTTGGATGTGGTTTGCTAGTATTTTGTTGAGGATATTTGCATCTGTTTTCATCAGTGAAATTGGTCTGTAATATTCTTTTTTTGTGTTATCTTTGTCTGGTTTTGGTATCAGGGTGATGGTGGTCTCATAGAATAAGTTTGGGAGTATCCCTTCCTCTGCATTTTTTTGGAATAGTTTCAGAAGGCCTTAGATCTTCCCTAAATGTTTGATAGAATTCGCCTGTGAAGCCCTCTGGTCCTGGACTTTTGTTGGTTGGCAGATTTTTAATCACAGTTTCAATTTCATTTCTTGTGATTGGTCCATTCTTCTTTTCTATTTCATCTTGGTTTCGTCTTGGAAGATTGTACTTTTCTAAGAATTTGTCCATTTCTTCTAGGTTTTCTGTTTTATTGGCGAATAGTTGCCTATAGTAGTCTCTTAGAATCCTTTGTATTTCTGTGATGTCCGTTGTTACTTCTCCTTTTTCATTTCTAAATATATTGATTTGAGTCCTGTCTCTTTGTTGCTTGAAAAGTCTGGCAAAGGGTTTATCAATTTTATTGATCTTTTCAAAGAACCAGCTTTTCATTTCATTCATCATTTCTATGGGTTTTTTTTTTGTTTCTATTTCATTGATTTCTGCTCTGATCTTTGTGATTTCTTTCCTTCTATACCGTTAGGTCTTGTCTGTTCTTCTCTGTCAAGCTGCTTTAGATGTAAAGTTAGCTTGTTTATTTGAGCTTTTTCTTGTTTCCTGAGGTGCGCTTGTATTGCTCTAAACTTTCCTCTTACAACAGCTTTTGCTGCATCCCATAGGTTTTTGAGTGTCCTATCTTCGTTGTCATTTGCTTCTAGGTATTTTTTGATTTCTTCAGTGATCCATTGGTTGTTTAGTAGCATGTTGTCTCCACGTGTTTGCATTTTTTGCAGATTTTTTCTTGTTGTTGATGTCCAGTTGTATACCGTTGTGGTCAGAAAAGATGCTTGATATGATTTCAATTTTCTTAACGTTACCGAGGTTGGATTTGTAGCCCAGGATGTGAGCAATCTTAGAGAATGTTCCATGTGCACTTGAGAGGAATGTGTATTCTGTTGGTTTTGGATGGAATGTCCTATAAATATCTATTAAGCCCATCTGGTTTAATGCATCATTCCAGGCCTGTGTTTCCTTATTGATTCTCTGTCTGGTTGATCTGTCCATTGCTGTAAGTGGGGTGTTAAAGTCCCCCACTATGATTGTGTTATTGTTGATTTCTCCTTTTAAGGCTGTTAGCAGTTGCCTTATATATTGTGGTGAACCTATGTTGGGTGCGTAGATATTTAACATTGTTATATCTTCTTCTTGGATTGATCCTTTGATCATTATGTAATGACCTTCTTTGTCCCTTAAAATAGTCTTCATTTTAAAGTCTATTTTGTCTGATATGAGTATTTCTACTCCAGCTTTCTTTCGATCCCCGTTTGCATGAAATATTTTCTTCCATCCTCTCACTTTCGATTTGTATGTGTCCCCAGAAGTGAAGTGGGTCTCTTGAAGACAGCGTATATATGGGTCTTGTTTTTGTATCCCTTCAGCCAGTCTATGTCTTTTGGTTGGGGCGTTTAGTCCATTAACAATTAAGGTAATTATTGATATGTATGTTCTTATTGTCACTTTGTCAATTACTTTGGACTTGAATTTGCTGCTCTTTTTTCTTCCCTTCTCTTGTTCTCTCCTCTTGTGGTTTGATGACAACCTTTAGCATTGTACTTGAGTTGATTTTTCTTGTTTGTTTGTGTATCAATTGTAGATTTTTCGTTTGCAGTTTTTCTGAAGTTTTTATATAAGAGTCTATATATATTTGTTATTGTTTTAACTTGTTGGTCTCTTAATTGCAAGTGCATCTCTAGTGTCCTCTATTTTTACCCACCTCTTCTCATGATTTCTGATTTTGGTGCCACAATTGTGCGTGGATGATTTCGTATCTTAACTGTATGTATAACTTTACTGGTGAGCCTTGTCATTTGTGGTATTTTTGTTTCATGTTGTGGCCTTTTCTGCTTAGAGAAGTTCCTTTAGTATTTGTTGTAAAGCTGGTTTGGTGTTGCCAAGTTCTTAGCTTTTTCTTATCTGTGAAGCTTTTGATTTCTCCTTCAAATCTGAACGAGAGCCTTGCTGGGTCAAGTAATCTTGGTTGGAGATTTTTTTCCTTTCATCACATTAAGTATATCATGTCACTATCTTCTGGCCTGCAGAGTTTCTGCTGAAAAATCTGCTGATAACCTTACTGGGTTTCCTTGTGCTCAGCAGGATGCGGCTGAAGAACGGGTGCTGTTAAACTTAAGGGAAAAAATTAACATAAAACAAGACACATCTCTATAAAATTACCAAGGACATTTTTCACAGAACTCGAATAAAGTATTTTAAAGTTTGTTTGGAAGCACAAAAGACCCGGAATAGCCAAAGCCATCCTGATAACGAAAAAATGGAGCTGGAGGAGCCAGGCTCCTAGACTTCAGACTATACTACAAAGCAACAATCATCAAAGCCATATGGTACTGGCACAAAGACAGACATATAGATCAGTGGAACAGGATAGAAAGCCCAGGATTAAAGCCATGCACCTACAGCCAACTCATCTATGACAAAGGAGGCAAGAATATACAATGGAGAAGACAGCCCCTTCAATAAGTGGTGCTGGGAAAACTGGACAGCCACATGGAAAAGAATGAAGTTAGAACACTCCCTAACACCATCCACAAAAAGAAACTCCAAATGGATGAAAGACCTAGATATAAGACCAGACACTATCAAGTTCTTAGAGGAAAACATAGCCAAACGCTCTCTGACATAAACGACAGCAATATCTTCTCAGGTCTACCTCTTAGAGTATTGACAATAAAAACAAAAATAAACAAATGGGACCTAATCAAACTTCAAAGTTTCTGCACAGCAAAGGAAACCCTAAACAAAACGAAAAGACAACCCACAGAATGGGAGAAAGTCTTTGCAAGTGAATCAACTGACCAGGGATTAATCTCCAAAATTTATAAACACCTCCTGCACCTATGAATCATTTAAAATATTTTATTATTTTCAGATGTATAGCATAGTGATTCAATATTTTTGCAGATTATGTAACTTTATAGCTTATTATAAGGTAACGAGTATAATTTTCTGTGCTAGACAATGTATCATTATTTCTTATCTATTTTATACATAGTAGTTTGTATCTCTTGATCCCGTACCTCCAATTTGTTCTTCCTCCATTCCCTTTCCCCTTTGGTAACCACTGGTTTGGGTTTTCTATATCTATGAATCAATCTCTGTTTTGTATAAACAATTGTTTGTGTTATTTTTCAGATTCCACAAATAGGAGATATCATAGAACATTTTTCTGTGTGACTTAGCTCACTAAGCATAATATTCTCTAGGGTCATCCAAGTTGCTGAAAATGGCAGAATCTCGTTCTTTTTATGGCTGAATAATATTCCATTGTGTATATATACCACATCTTTATGCATTCACCTGTTGATTGGCAGTTAGGTTGCTTCTGTATTTAGGCTTTTATAAATAGTGCTGCTGTGAACACTGGGTATGCCTCTATCTTTCTGAATTACTGTTTTTTTTTTTCTGGATCTATACCCAGGAGTAGAATTGCTGGACCTACGATAGTTCTATTTATTTTTTTGAGGAACCCCATATTATTTTCCATAATGACTGCACCAACTTATATTCTCACCAACAAGATAGTAGGTTCCCTTTTCTCCACATCCTTTCCAAAATTTATTTTTAGGTTTTTCGCTTTTTTTTTTTTTTTGTCTTTTGTCTTTTTTGTTGTTGTTTTGTTGTTGTTGTTGTTGTTGTTGCTATTTCTTGGGCCGTTCCCATGGCATATGGAGGTTCCCAGGCTAGCGGTTGAATCGGAGCTGTAGCCACCGGCCTATGCCAGAGCCACAGCAACGCGGGATCCGAGCCGCGTCTGCAACCTACACCACAGCTCACGGCAACGCCAGATCATTAACCCACTGAGCAAGGGCAGGGACCAAACCCGCAACCTCATGGTTCCTAGTCGGATTCGTTAACCACTGTGCCACGACGGGAACTCCTATTTTTAGGTTTTTTGATGATAGTCATTCTGACGGGTGTGATATGACATCTTATTTGTGTTTTGATTTGCATTTCTCTGATAGTTAATGATGTTGAATATCTTTTCATGTGACTATTGGCCATCTGTATGTCTTCTTTGGAAAATGTCTATTCAGGTTTTCTGCTCACTTTTTTTGTTGTCTTTTTAAGGCTGTACCTGCAGCATATGGAGGTTCCCAGGCTAGGGATTGAATTGGAGCTGTAGCTACCAGCCTACATCACAGCCACAGCAATGCCAGATCCAAGCTGTTTCTGTGACCTACACTGCAGCTCACAGCAATGCCAGATCCTTAACCCATCAAGCAGGGTCAGGGATAGAACCTGCATCCTCATGGATACTAGCCAGGTTCATTACCAATGAGCCACAATGGGAACTCCTTCTGCTCACTTTTCGATTGGGGATATCCTTGACCTTTGAATTCATGGAACTCTTTTTAAAAATTGTGATTAGGTTGAGATTTATGTTATTTTATATATTACCCATGAAGCAACCATTCAATTAGTATTTTTAATTTTTAAATTTAGATTTTGTATGTAACACAACTGACAGTAGCATCATTATTCCTTAAGCATCATTAATTGTCTAAGACCCATGTAAAATGTTACTTCCTCCTTGAAACCTTCCCTGATCCACTAGACAGAATGAATCATTCCTTTTTCTCTTTCTGAAATACCTTGCTTATATGTCTGCTGCATAAGTTGTTATGGTGTGACTTATAAGCTACTCATATATATTCTATCATTATAGTTGGTCTGTTAGTATGTACTTCACAGCTATACCTCATTAACTTGTGCCCTCAATGGGCTTAACACAGTACTTGTAGTAGATACTCAGAAAATGTTGATGTTAATTAATCTTGTGGAATTATTGCAAATATTAAATGAAATAATTTTTATCAATTGCCTTATATTGTGTCCAGTGCTAGTACTCGATAAAGTTTCCCCCTTTTCCTATTTACTTTTTCCTCTTTTAATTCTTGCCTCATTTTTTTCAACTCCCTGTATATTCTGTCCATGACAAGAGAATAGAGATTTCTTTCTTTCATTTCTCACATGTCTCTTCTTCAGGGTACTAACACTAACTGTTTTGCACCTCTCATTTCTTTATGTATTTATTTTAGGTCACTGGCTCTGTTCAAATTAGAGATTCCCTTAAGACAACAGGCAGAGGTGATATGACATCTCCACCACTCCTAGATATCAATCCCATGGAGAATCCAGCACTGTTAAATGACATCAAGATTGAGCCCCCAGAAGAACTTCTGGCTAATGATTTCAACCTGCCCCAGGTGGAACCAGTTGACCTCTCCTTTCACAAGCCAAAGGCTCCTCTTCAGCCTGCCAGTATGCTGCAAGCTCCAATACGTCCTCCAAAGCCAGAACCTGTTTCCCAGACCCTTGTAGAGTCTACTTCAACATCCAACACAGGCACTTCAGCAAACATCCCTACCGTTCTGACTTCAGGCTCTATCCTGGCCTCCTCTCAGGGCACTGGTGGCCAGCAGATCTTACATGTGATTCACACTATCCCCTCAGTCAGTCTGCCAAATAAGATGAGTGGCCTGAAAGCCATCCCGGTGGTGGTGCAGTCACTGCCTATGGTATATACTACTTTGCCTGCAGATGGGGGCCCTGCTGCCATTACAGTCCCACTTATTGGAGGAGATGGAAAAAATGCTGGATCAGGTAAGCATTAGTGTTCCCCATTGCTGGGCCTTAACTTCCTTCATCTACTCTCTTTTTGAATATCCTATCTCTTGTTTCTTTTCACCCCCTCCAGTTATCCTTGCACACAGATTTAAGAGCAATCTTTAGTAGATACTGTTTCTACATTTCTCTTCAATGCTTGTAAATGTACAATGACTCCTTTGCTTAGCCCTTGCTTCTCAAACTGAGGTATGCAAATCTTTGAACTATGTATCTTCCTAGAACCTCTATATTATTTGATAGTAATTTAAAACTTTTTACATTTTAAAAATATTATTTATTAAGGAGAAAAATGTGATATTTGAATAATGTTTTAAGATAAAGCATAAACCTCAAAAATAAGGTGTTTTTTTGTTTGTTTTACTTTGTTTTTGGCAATGCCCATAGCATATGGAAGTTCCTGGGCTGGGGGTTGAACCTATGCCACAGCAGTCACCTGAGCCACTGTGGTGACAACGCAGGATCCTTAACCCACTGCACCAGAAGAGAACCTCTACAAAAAATAGTTTTAAGCTTACTAAGGCACCCAACCTGGGACTTTCCAGAAGGATGTGTTTAATCATCTATGCCATTAGGAATGCTTTGGTAGAAAAGTTGAGAATGTTTCTAACCCTGCATACATAGCCAGCCTTACCCCCTTACCTCCCCCAACACTGTAACTTTTCTCTTCCTTACAGGTAGAAATAGTCCTCTTTGAAATGTCCCCATTTTTCCTGTGTTCCTCTTTATCTGGCATCTATCACCATCCATATTACTTTTACACTTGCCTGTATCACAAGTGTATAGACATTCTTCCCAATTGAATTGTAAATTCCTCGAGGACAAGACTCTATCCTATTTCTCCTTGTGCATCCCAGAGAGCACAGTAGTAGATAGTACTTGTAACAAATAATTTGATGAAAAACTTGGATATTTACCTAGGACAGGGTCCATATATTTAATTTTAAAATAAGTTCAAAATTCAGAAAGGTACATTTGTCTCCCTCTCACCACTATTCCTCAGTAATCCAGTTCCCCTCCTGGAGACATATCTAATTTAGTTGTAATGAAGAATAATCAAAGAAAATTATATGTCCTCTTGAAGTGGTTCAACATATTTGGCTTCACCACATCCATAGAATTACAATAGTTTTGGATGTTCAGCTTGAGGAGGGATGTTGGGAAATTGTAACATAATTGCAGGAGAAAGATTAAAATGGTGAGAGGACTGATGATTAAGATGGTGAGAAGACTGATAAATGTTTAGCATGAATTAAAAAGAACAAAGCACAGATATGGGGGGGTTATGACTAGAAACCAAATTTTAGCTCGGTGTAAAAAAAAGCAACTTTCTAAGAGTTTTCTACCTTTGAAATTCAATGCTTTGTTATCTTTAAATGTAAAGATAACATCTCTAAATGTAGGAAAATAAAAAACAACATGCTAAGCATGAAGTTGCTGAGACTGTGCTATGTTCTTTTGAATAAAAATGTCATTATTGACTAGTGTTTAATTGTAGTAATGATAAGTGTTCATAACAATCTTATTTTTGAGATTCCCCTGAGGGAGTTAATTCAAATATGATTATCAATTCTCACATAGTGAGAGAGCCTTACAGAAAAGGTAATGGGAAAATAAACTTCTTTGTGTGAGACTTTGCTGATATCAAGGTAGTGGTAATACCAAGGGATGGTTTGATGGGCTTTGAATTCACTCCATAATATCCATCAGTCCACCACAGACACTGTAAATAAACAGAATAAATTTTTAAATTGTTCAAAGTGGTTTCAAGCTAAGACGATTAGCACAATGGTCTCCAAAATGGCATACTTACACCTTGGTGGAAGTCAAAGGGAAGTTCTGCACAAAATATTTGGAGCACAAGAAGAAAGCATAAAATTTCTCTTTGTATTTGCTCACCCTTTACATGTTATTTTGTTTGTTTTTCATAATATACACAAAATTTTGGGAGGCTAGTACATTTCTATCTCACACACATACACACAGAGACACACCCATATTTAGACACATGCTTAAAACTTTTTAGTGATTTATGGAGGTGACTGCACTAGTCAAATACTCCCCATCCCAATCTTTATTGTCACCCTTGTTTCTTCTATATAGACATTGAAGCTTTCACCAGATAGCTGACCACCTGACTGAGTTTTGTTAGGGCTCAAAAACACCAATAGTTGACAATAAATATTTGAGGGCTTCTGGCAACATAGGTGGAAGGGAAGGTGCTAACATGTATTAAGCACCTACTAGACACTAATTATGTGTCTCATTTCATTGATTTGTTTCCATTTAGGAACACAAAATCAAAGGAACTGTTTTCACCTCTGGCATGAGCCTAGGCATTGGTCTTAGAATAACCAGGGAACTATTTAGAGTTTGATTCAACAAACACACATTGAACATGACTTTTTAGCAGACCCTGTCCTTGGGGGCTGGAGATAGAGAGCTGACTCAGACCCTGATCCTGTCCTAGAGAAACCCATTATCTTATCATACTCACTATCCTTGGGAAGCTCATTCTAATGGTACAAGAATGTCCATTACTTCCCTCAAAGTAATTTCTGTAACTTGTTATGCTATAGTTTTAAATACTCTTCTTTTCCTTCCATACAAATATACATATCCCATCTTTGCTTTTTCTTTATTTCTCTATCTTGCTGCTCCTTCTCATTGTGGGCCAAACTAGAGATTCTGAAAATGATTACAGAGGCTTATATATTTGTAGCCCACACTGCTCCTTTTCTTTGCTTTCAGTGAAAGTTGACCCCACCTCCATGTCTCCACTGGAGATCCCAAGTGACAGTGAGGAGAATGCAATTGAGAGTGGATCCTCAGCCTTACAGGGTATTCAGGGACTACAGCAAGAGTGAGTACTTTTACCTTTACTTCAGGTCTGTCGCTGTGTAGATATATATGTGTCTATGGTAGAAGTGGAACAAATCCTCAGACACAGTAGTAAGAATTTAAGGACAACAAAATATAAGTAAACTGCCTTCCCAATAAAGGTATGAGATTGTGTGCACCCATGTGCATGGACATACATGTTATGACAGTTAGTGTTCTAATCGTAAATCATCAACTTCACCCTTGAAAAAAACCTGTAAATTTCCTATATAGTTGCATTCTGTTTCTTTCTGTAAATTTACAGTAGCTTTATAGTTGGTTTGTTTTAGCAACCATGTTGTATGAAAAACTCATTTCTTTAAACCTAAAAATAAGATTTAAAGCGTGAAATGCTCACACTGCTTGGGAACAGAAATCACCCAAAGAAACATTACTACCTCTGGGACCTGCACTTACTGAGTAGAGTGGCCTAATTGAGGGAATTGCTCGAACTATTTCAATTATTTCTTCTTGGGGTAGGGGGGAAGGCTGATATTAAATCTGCATAAATTAAATGTGTGTGTGAAGTGGTCCCATTATATGTAAGTCCATTTATTTAGCCTCCATTTTTAAATCACTATTTGGCCCTATCTCTCTTTCTGTGCTCAGACCAGCAGTAATGACCCAAATGCAGGGAGAAGAGTCCCTTGACTTGAAGAGAAGACGGATTCACCAATGTGACTTTGCAGGATGCAGCAAAGTGTACACCAAAAGTTCTCACCTGAAAGCCCACCGCAGAATCCATACAGGTCTGTCAATCTCCACCCTGCTTCCAACACACACACACACACACACACACACACACACACACACACACAGAATCTCTGAGAGATAAGACAGGGAAAAAATCTTGAAACAAAGGTTGATCAATTTCAACTCAGGGTTACAGTTTCCATCCATGGCTTTTAACCCTGTGTCCTATTTCTACTCTATGGTAGCTTTCATGAAAAAAAGAGCCTAAGAAAATTATTAAACCTGGTATCTTCTGAATAGTCATCATCCCCATTGAGCATCTGAGGTCCTTTCTAATTTGGAAGTTATAACACTTATACAAAGATTAAGGCATCTAAGACATCATTCTTTCCTTTGCTACCAAAGCCCCACATGTTAATTATTGAATATTGAAAAGCACAGAGAAGTTCCCATTGTGGCTCAGCAGGTAAGAACCCAACTAGTATCCATGAGGATGCAAATTCGGTCCCCGGCCCCACTCACTGGGTTAAAGATCCAGTGTTGGAGCAAGCTGCAGTGCAGGTCACAGATGCAGCTTGGATCCCGCATTGCTGTGACCATGGCATAGGGTGGCAATAGAAGTTCCGATTTGATCCCTAGACTAGGAACTTTCATATGCCATGGGTGTGCCTATAAAAAGGAAAAAAAACTCAGTGAAATTAGAGCAGGCTTTTGGAGCTCAGCACCATCTACAAACCTGTAACAAACTTTTGTTTGTATTAGAAAAAAAAAGGTGCATATTATAAAGAATAAGTAAAGCAGACCTGGGGGCTGAGGGTGGCAAAGAGGGGACAAGCATCCTGCCTATCTGAGGAAGAACTGTAACTCAACTCTAAGTATTACCAAATCTCCAAAATTAAAAAAAAAAACCCCACATCAAGATTTTTATGTGAAACATAACATATTTTGAATGCTGGATTCTAATTAAAGAAATCTTATAACACCATAGTTTCAAAGAAACCTGCCTATGGGCCAGCAGTAGCTTGTCAGTCAACAGTTTGTACCCTTTCCTTGAAGACTTTTCATCCGCAATCATCTCCAGCTCAGAGGTGAGGCTTAGACACACTGGCAAGGACGGGGCCCTCTTTTCTTATAAACATATACTGTATTAGAGTTTGTATAGAAGAACCCAGAGTCTTAGTTGCTCTGCCCCAAGGCTGTGAACAGGTGACTAATTTCCAGATTTCATTGTCCCAATATTCCCATAACACTCGTATTATTTATTAATATTTTGTTTTCTTCTCCTTCATGCAGGATGGAGGCTGATTCCACTGAATATGTACATTATGTTTAAGTATTTAAACCTGAATTTTCAGCATGCAAAAGTAGAACAGTTTACTGGACTCCCATATACCCTATAACCAATTTCAACAATTATATTAGTATATGGCCAATTTTATTTCTTCACACTCCTACCAACTCTCCCATTCCCCACTGTATTATTTTGAAGCAAATTTCAGACATCATATTATCTGTTATAAATACTTCAGAATATAGCTTTAAAAGACAAAGATGTTTAAAAATAGACACCTTATCTCTATCTTTTAAAGATATATTCTGAAGTATTTATGACAAAGATGTTTAAACATAAACCCTTATGGAGTTCCCATCGTGGCTCAGTGGTTAACAAATCCAACTAGGAATGATGAGGTTGTGGGTTCAATCCCTGGCCTCATTCAGTGGGTTAAGGACCCAGCATTGCTGAGGGCTGTGGCCCTAGAAAAGACCAAAAATAAATAAGTAAATAAAATAAAATAAAAATAAACACCTTATTACTAGCATATTAAAAATATCCTTAATATCAAATTTCCACAATGATATAATAAGTGTTTGTTTTTTAAAGTTTGTTCCAATCTGGATCTAAACAAAGTTCATACATTGATTAGCATAATCAATATGAAAAGGAGACAGGTATTCAAAAAGCTTAAGTAAAGAATGTTCTTGGTTAGAGAACGGAATAAGTTTGCCTTGTTTTAATAACTGACAGAAGTCTGGCATAGCTAGGCATATTGAGTGCAATAATTTGTGATGAAGCATTGAGGCACAAAAGTAGAAGGGAGAAGATCACTTAAGAGGCTACCGTAGTGATGCAGACAAAAAATGATGAGAGCCTGACTGGGATATTAGGTGTGAATATGGAGAGAAGGAAGTATATTGATGATTGAGGGTAAACTGATGACTGTTTACCCTCATTGGATGGAGGTGCCATTTACTGAGATAGAGAGTTTACCAGTTATTGCACATTTAGTAAGTGGGAAAAGTCCCATGGAATCCTACCTTGATATGCAACTTGGGTATACTGGTTTTTATTGTTGGTATTCTTGGAACTGAGGCAGCTAAAGGAATGCCTGATTTATTGCCCTCAATATTGCAGTTCATTGCAAGGAGTTCCAGAGAGTGATAGTCTTGTCTCTGGTAGATACTCTCTCAGCAGAGAGCCATGAGGCTCTTATTTACGTGGATATCACCTCTAGTATTCAATATGGCCATTCATCTCCTCTGAGCTTACAATCATACAAAGCAGGAAATACAGATACAACAATTTCCTTTAAACACACAGTTAAAGTTAAGCCCCAGTTTTTCATAACCTATTCACTGAGGCTCAAAATTAATCATTGATTCTTAGGAATATCTTATGCCCCAGTTATTTGTTCTGTTATTTTCTAAAGTTCTATTATTTTCATCTCCAAATAACTCTTTTATTGAGGATGTAGACATAATAGTCAAGAGCAGACATTGTGAAACTGCACTGCCTGAATTTGACATCCCAGTCACTCATTAGCTGAAAGTTACAATACCTTTCTTTTTTTTTTTGTGGGTAAAATTTTTTTTTATTTTATTTATTTTTTTACAGAATAAAATACATATATTTAAACACAATTACATTCACACAGATTATTATATTATGGATCTTAAGAAACAGATTAAGTGACTCCCTCTGGAGAAGTGGAATGGAAAATATGCTGAGACAAATAGGAAATTTATATTATACTTTATCCAATTTTGTACGGCTTTCATCCTTACTATTTAGTATTATCTATTACATTTCAATTTCTCTCTAAATATTAGTATTATATTAAAATTGTGTATATTGTGCAACTAAAATTTATAAAGAAGAAAGCCTTATATACCATTAAATATTTTATATAGAATAATAAAAAGAATAACTTAACTGGTAAGAATAAAAAATAATACACACTCTGAAAATAAGTAAAATATAAAATGCATAAATTGGTTAAAAAACAGTGTAACTATATAAATATGTCCTCACAATTTGTTACATCTTATTGATTCTTCAATATAGGTGTTACACCATTTTAGGTGATGTGATAAACAAGACATTATAGACCTTTCATTGTACCATGGAGAGAAATGGTTATTAATAATATAATTGTAGGACTGTATTATTTAATTGTACAGTTGCATTATTTAATTATAATTATCATAAGTTATGATACCATAAGTATCATAAGGAATTCAGAATCAGATGTAAGAAGACTTCAGCATTCCAAGAATGATGTCAAATGACCCACTTCATGGTGGATCATGCACTTATTTACTATGAGATATATTTCTTCTCCAGAGATTCCTTGTTTGTGTATCAATTGTAGATTTTTGGTTTGCAGTTATTCTGAAGTTTTGATATGAGTCTATATGTATATGAGATTGTTTTAAGTTGTTGTTCTCTTAATCGGAAGGGCATCTCCAGTGTCCTGCATTTGTACCCACCTCTTCTCATGATTTCTGATTTTGGTGGTATAATTGTACATGGATGATTTCATATGTTTACTGGGTATATACCTTTACTGGTGAGCCTTGTCATTTGTGGAATTTTTGTTTCCTCTTGCTGTCTTTTCTTTTCTACCTAGAGAAGTTCCTTTAGTATTTGTTGTAAGCCTGGTTTAGTATTGCTGAATTCTCTCAGCTTTTGGTTATCTGTGAAGGTTTTGATTTCTCCTTCAAATCTGAATGTAAGCCTTGCTGGGTCAAGTAATCTTGGAGGTTTTTTCCTTTCATCACGTTGAGTATATCATGCCACTCCCTTCTGGCCTGCAGAGTTTCTGCTGAAAAATCTGCCAATAACCTTATTGGGGTTCCCTTGTATGTTACTTGTTTCTTTTCCCTAGCTGCTTTCAAGATTTTCTCTTTGTCTTTAATTTTGGTCAGTGTGATTAATATGTGTCTCAGTGTATTCCTCCTTGGGTTTATTTTATATGGTACTCGTTGTGCTTCCTGGATTTGAGTGAGTGGTTCCTTCCCCATGTTAGGGAAGTTTTCGGCTATTATCTCTTGGAATGTTTTTTATGTCTCCTCTCTCCTCTTTCTGCACCCCTATAATACGGATGTTGGTACGGTTAACATTGTCCCAGAGTTCTCTGAGACACTCTTCATTTGTTTTCAATCTTTTTTCTCTTTTCCGTTCTGCATCCATAATTTCCACTAATCTGTCCTCCACCTCACTTATTCATTCTTCTGCTTCTTGTATTCTGCTGTTAGCTGCTTCTAGTGAATTTTTTATTTCAGTGATTGTGTTTTGCATCTCTTCTTGTTTAAGTTTTATATCTTGTATCTCTTTCCTGAGTGTTTCCTGTAAGTTATCCATCTTTGCCTCCAGTTTATTTCCAATGTCTTGCATCATCTTCAGCATCAACAGTCTAAAGTCTTTTCCCTGGAGGCTGAGAATCTCCTCATTGCTTAGCTGATTTTCTGGGGTTTTTCCTTTCTCCCTCATTTAAGTTATAATTCTCTGCCTTTTCATTTTGATAGGTTTTAGTTGTGGTTGCCTTTTTACAGAGAGTACAATTGTACCCTCTCTTACTTCTGGTGTCTGTCCCCCTGTGGCTGAAGTCTGTATGGGGGCTTGCTGTAGGCTTCCTGATGAGAGGGGCTGATGCCTGCCCATTGGTAGGTGGAGCTGATTCTAATCCCTCTGGTGGGTGGGACTTAGTCTCTGGATGTGATTAGAGGCATCTGTGTGCCTGAGGGGTCCTTAGGGAGCCTGTTTACTGAGGGGTGGTGCTGTGATCCCACCTGGATTGTTGTTTGCCCTGGGGCTTCTCAGCACTGACTGACAGGTGGGGCCAGATTTTCCCAAAATGGCCACCTCCAGAGATAGGCACACTGCTGATTATTCCTGAGAGCTTTTCTTTCAATGTCCTTCCCTCACAATAAGCCACATTCATCCCTGTTTTCCCAGGATGTCCTCCAAGCACTGCAGTCAGGTTTGATCCAGATTCTCATGGAGACTTTGCTTTTCTCTGGGACCCAGTGCACGTGAAAGTTTGTGTGCACCTTTTAAGAATGGGGTCTCTGTTTCTCCCAGTCCTGTGGAGCTACTGCACACAAGCCCCACTGGCCTTCAATGCCAGATGCTCCAGGGGCTCTTTCTCCTGTGCTGGATCCCTGCACGTGAGGGTTTGATGTATGGCTCAGAACTCTTACTCCTGTAGGTGAGTCTCTGTGAAACAGTTAGTTTTCAGTCTGTGGAGCTTCCTACCCATGAGGTATGGGGTTGTTTATATCCTGAAATCGCCCCTCCTACCTCTTGATGTGGCCCCTCTTTTTCTTCTGGAGTAGGGTATCTTTTTTAAGGTTTCCAGTCCATTTGAGTGGTGATTGCTCAGCCTTTAGTTGTGAATTTTGTTGTTTTTAGGAGAGAAGTTGAGCTCCAGTCCTTCTATTCCAACATCTTAATCTGCTCTCCTACAATGCCTTTCTTTCCATCAGTTTCCTTATCTGGGAATTATTAATAGTTTAAACACTTAGAGTTTATCTGGATATAAACTCACAAAAAATGTGAGCTATTATTTATATTCCTTCAATTCTAGTCTCACTGCCACAAACTTAAGCTTTTTGTCTTAATTCTTTCTTCTTCCAATTTTATAGTTGAGAATTAAAATTATTTATATTTAAAATGTAAAATTAGGTGATTTGATATATTGTGAAATATTCACCACAAACAAACTGGTTAACATATACAACACCTCATAGTTACTGGGCGTGTGTGTGAGTGTGTGTGGTGATAACACTTAAGATACACCCTCTTAGCAAATTTCAAATATATAATATTGTTAACTATAGTCATATTGTTGTACATTAGATCTTAGCAAAACAAATTTGTACCCAGGGCCAATATTTCTGCATAGCTCTCATGCTTCAGTCCCTGGTAAGCAACATTCTATACTCTGGTTCAATGAATTTGACATTTTTTTAAATTATAGTTGATTTACAATATCATATTAGGTTCAGGTGTATAACATACTGATGCAATATTTTTATAAATTATACTCCATTTAAAGATATTATAAAATATTAACAATATTCTCTGTGCTGTACAATATATCCTTGTATCTTCTTTATTCTGTAACTATTAATCACCTACCCCCATCTGCCCCTCCTCCAGATATCCTAGCCCCCATTCCTAATCCCACTGGTAACCATTTGTTTACCCTCTGTATCTGTGATTCTATATATCATTATATTCATTCATGTTTTTATCTTTTAGATTCTGCATGTAAGTGAAACTTATATTGTCTTCCTCTGTCTGAATTATTTCCCTAATTAATACTTTCCAGGTGCATCGACATTGTTTCACACTTCATTTTTTATTATTAAGTAATATTAATATATATTAAATACAAATATAAAACTTTTTTATTAAATATTGTTGATTTGCATTATTATATTATTTTCAGAGGTACAGCATAATGATTCAGTATTTTTTCATACTACTCATTCTGGGACTGTGAAAAATGTCGTAGGTATTTGGATAGTGGTTGTATTAAATAGGTAGATTCTTTGGGGAGTATGGTTATTTTATCAATATTAATTTTTCCAATCCATGAACATGGAATGTCTTTCTATTTTTTTATTATTTTCAAGTTTCTGTATCAGTGTTTTATTTTTTAATTTTTCATTTTTGATTACTGTGAAAAAAATTTACCATTTCAGCTCATCACATATTATACCTCAGAAAAGCCCTTCTCCCAGATTTTAACTGCAATGTCACAGAATCTAAGGACATTGCCTCACTTTCTTTTTTTTAACTTGTTATTTCTCCAATATACTTTTTTTCTACTGTACGGCATGGTGACCCAGTGACACATACATGTACACATTCTACTTTCTCACATTATCATGCTCCATCATAAGGGACTAGACATAGTTCCCAGTGCTACACAGCAGGATCTCATCACTAATCCATTCCAAAGGCAATAGTTTCTATCTGTTAACCCAAAGCTCCCCAACCACCCCATTCCCTCCCCCTCCCCCTTGGCAAACACAAGTCTATTCTGCAAGTCCGTGATTTTCTTTTCTGTGGAAAGGTTCCTTTGTGCCATATATTAGATTCCAGATATAAGTGATATCATATGGTATTTGTCTCTCTCTTTCTGACTTACTAAGTATGAGAGTCTCTTGTTCCATCCATGTTGCTGCAAATGGCATTATGTTGTTCTTTTTCATGGATGAGTAGTATTCCATTGTTTATATGCACCACATCCTCCTAATCCAATCATCTGTCAATGGACATTTGGGTTTTTTCCATGTCTTGACTATTGTGAATAGTGCTGCAATGAACATGCGGGTGCAGGAGTATTTTTCAAGGAAAATTTTGTCCAGATGTATGACCAAGAGTGGGATTTCTAAGTCATATGGTAGTTCTATGTGTAGTTTTCTAAGATACCTCCACACTGTTTTCCATAGTGGTTGTACCAGCCTACATTCCAACCAACAGTGCAGGAGGGTTCCCTTTTCTCCACACCCCCTCCAGCATTTGTTATTTGTGGACTTATTAATGATGGCCATTCTGATTGGCGTGAGGTAGTATCTCATGGTAGTTTTAATTTGCACTTCTCTAATAATCAGGGATATTGAGCATTTTTTCATGTGCTTGTTGGCCATCTGTATATCTTGTTTGGAGAAATGTCTATTCAGGTCTTTTGCCCATTTTTCCATTGGGTTGTTGGCTTTTTTGCTGTTGAGTTGTATAAGTTGCTTGCATATTTTAGAGATTAAACCCTTGTCAGTTGCATCATTTGAAAGTATTTTCTCCCAACCTGTAAGTGGTCTTTTTGTTCTCTTTTGGTTTCCTTTGCTCTGCAAAAGGCTGTCAGTTTGATTAGGTCCCATATTTTTGCTCTTATTTCTGTTGCTTTAGGAGACTGACCTGAGAAAGCATTTGTAAGGTTGATGTCAAAGAATGCTTTGCCTATGTTCGCTTCCAGGATTTTGACGTTGTCTTTTCTTAGATCTCAGTCTTTCAGCCATTTTGAGTTGATTTCCTGCATGGTGTGAGGGTGTGTTCTAGTTTCATTGATTTGCATGCAGCTGTCCAGGTTTCCCATCACGACTTGCTGAAAAGAGTGTCTTCTTCCCATTTCATGTTCTTGCCTCCTTTGTCAAAGATTACTTGACCATAGGTGTCTGGGTTTGTTTCTGGGCTCTCTACTCTGTTCCATTGGTCTGTCTGTCTGTTTTGGTACCAGTACCACACTGTCTTGATGACTGTGGCTTTGTACTATTGCCTGAAGTCTGGGAGAGTGATGCCTCCTGCTTGGTTTTTGTTCCTCAGGATTGCCTTGGCAATTCTGGATCTTTTGTGGTTCCATATAAATTGTTGAACTGTTTGTTGTAGTTCTGTGAAAAATGTTATGGGGAGTTTGATAGGGATTGCATTGAATCTGTAGATTGCTTTGAGTAGTATAGCCATTTTTACAATATTAATTTTTCTGACCCAGGAGCATGGGATATCTTTCCATTTCTTTACATCTTCTTTAATTTCCTTGATTAATGTTTTATAGTTCTTGGCATGTAAGTCCTTTACCTCCTTGGTCAGATGTGTTCCCAGGTATTTGATTTTTTGGGGTGCAGTTTTAAATGGTATTGTATTTTTGTATTCCTTTTTCTAATATTTCATTTTTAGTATACAGAAATGTGACTGATTTCTGAATGTTAATCTTATATCCTGCTACTTTTCTGAATTTGCTGATCAGTTCATGAGTCCTTAGGGTTTTCTACATATAGTATCATGTCATCTGCATACAGTGACAGTTTTACCTCTTCTCTTCCTATTTGGATGCCTTTTATTTCTTTGGTTTGTCTGATATGCTGTGGTTAGGACTTCCAAGACTATGCTGAATAACAGTGGTGAGAGTGGGCATCCTTGTCTTGTTCCAGATTTAGGTGGGAAGGCTTTCAGCTTTTCTCCATTGAGTATTATATTTGCTGTGGGTTTTCCATAAATGGCTTTGATTATGTTAAGGTATGTTCCCTCTATACCCACTTTGGTTAAGAGTTTTTTCATCATGAATGGATATCGGACTTTGTCAAGTGCTTTTTCTGCATCTATTGAGATGATCTTGTGGTTTTTGACTTTTGTTACTGTGGTGTATGACGTTGTTTGATTTGCGTGTGTTGAACCATCCTTGTGCACCTGGGATGAATCCCACCTGTTCGTGTTGTATGATCTTTTTTATGTGTTGTTTGATTCAGTTGGCTAAAATTTTTTGAGAATTTTTGCGTCTATATTCATCAAAGATATTGGTGTATAGTTTTCTTTGTTGGTGGTATCTTTGTCTGGTTTTGGAATGAGGGTGATGGTGGCATCATAGAATATCGTTGGGAGTGTTCCTTCTTCTTCAACCTTTTGAAAAAGTTTGAGGAGGATGGTTATCACTTCCTCTTTGTATGTTTGGTAGAATTCACGTGTGAAGCCATCTGGTCCTGGACTTTTCTTTGTAGGGAGTGTTTTTATGACCTCTTCAATTTCGTTTCTAGTGGCTGGCCAGTTCAGTTGATCTATTTCTTCTTGATTCAGTTTTGGCAGGCTGTAAGTCTCTAGAAAGTTGTCCATTTCTTACAGATTGTCAAATTTTGGCATACAATTGTTGATAGTATTCTCTCATGGTGTTTTGTATTTCTATAGTATCCGTTGTGACTTGTCCTTTTTCATTTCTCATTTTGTTTATTTGGGTTTTTTCTCTCCTCTTCTTGGTGAGTCTCACCAGAGGTTTGTCAATTTTGTTTACCTTTTCAAAGAACCAGCTCTTGGTTTTATTGATTTCTTCAATTGTTTTGTTAATCTCTATTTTATTGATTTCCTCTTTGATCTTTAAGATTTCCTCCCTTCTGCTGACTTTAGGTTTTGTTTGTTCTTCTTTTTCTAATTCATTTAAGTGTTGAGTGAAGTTGTCGATTTGAGATTTTTCTTCTTTTTTGAGGAAGGCCTGTATTGGTATGAATTTCCCTGTGAGCACTGCTTTTGTGGCCTCCCATAGATTTTTGAGTGGATGTGTCTTCATTATCATTTGTCTCAAGGTAGTTTTTAATTTCCTTCTTGTTGTCCTCATTGACCCCTTGGTTTTTTAGTAGCATGTTGTTTAGTCTCCATGTAGTAGGTTTTTTCTCATTTCTTTTCCTGTGGTTGATTTCTAGTTTCATGCCATTGTGGTCAGAGAAGATACTTGAAATAATTTCTATACTATTAAATTTGTTGAGGTTAGCTTTGTGCCCCAGTATGTGATCAATTCTTGAGAATGTTCCGTGTGCACTTGAGAAGAATGTATATTCTCATTTTTTTTTTTTTGGATGTAATGTCCTGAAGATGTCAATTAAGTCTAGCTTTTCTGTTATGTCCTTTGGGATCTCTGTTGCCTTATTGATTTTCGGTCTAGAGGATCTGTCCATTGATGTGAGGGGGGTGTTAAAGTCTCCTACCATGATTGTATTCCTATATTTTCTCCTTTTATGTCTGTAAGTATTTGTCATAAGTACCTGGTTGCTCCTATGTTAGGGGCATATATATTGATGATTGTAATGTCTTATTTTTCAATGTATTCTTTAACTTTTAAATATTGTCCTTCTTTGTGCCTTTATTTCAGTCTATTTTGTGTAATATGAATATTGCAACTTCTGCTTTCCTATCTTGTCCATTGACATGAAATATCTTTTCCTCCACTCACTTTCAATCTTTATGTGTCCTTTCCCCTCAGGTGAGTTTCTTTTAGACGGCAGATTGACAGGTTTTGCTTTTTATCCAATCTGCCAATATGTGTCTTTTAATTGGAGCCTTGAGTCTATTGACATTTAAAGTGATTATTGATAGATATGTTTTTATTGCCATTTAAACCTTGTTTTCCAGTTGATTCTTTGTTTCTCCTTCTCCTTTTCTTTTATGGGTTGCATGATTTCCATTTATTTTCTGCTTGAGTACATTTCTTTTCAGTTTTTGTGAATATAATGTTTGGTTTTGATTTGCGGTTGCCTTGTTTTTTAAGTAAATTAACCCGTTCCTATATCTGCTTGCTTTTGCTTGATAGTAATATAGGCGCAAACACATCATTAAAATAAAAAGAAAAATTTATAATTTCTTTCTTTACTTTCCCACATTGTATTATTGCTGTTTTTTTTTTTTAACATCTTCCTGTTTAGATTTGTATGCTGGCTTATTTAAGTGACTGCTTTCCAATTGTGGTTTCCTCCATCCTATTTCTTCCTTTTCTCTTTTTTTAAAAAAATTTAAAGAAACCCTTTCAGTATTTCTTTGAATGTGTTTAGTATTACTGTACTCTTTTATGTTTTGCTTGTTGGAGAAATCCTTTATTTCCCCTTCTATTTTAAATGATAGTCTTACTGGATAGAGTATTCTAGGTTGCAGGTTTTTTCCTTTCAGCACTTTAAATATATTTTGCCATTCCTTCTGCCCTGTAGTGTTTCTGTGGAGAAATCAGCTGATAGACTTATGGGGGTTCACTTATAATTAATACTTTGCTTTTCTCTTGCTACCTTTAGAATCGTCTCTTTATCTTTAACTTTTGCCATTTTTATTAGACTATGTCTTGGTGTGGGCCTGTTTGGGTTCAACTTGTTTGGGTCCTCTGTGCTTCCTGTGTCTTGTTGTCAGTATCCTTTAGATTTGGAACATTTTCAGCCAGAATTTCTTCAAATATATTTTCAATCCCCTTTTCTTTTTCTTGTCCTTCTGGAATTCTTATTGTGCATAGATTGGCCCACTTTATATTATCCCATAGGTTTCTGGTATTGTTTTCATTTTTTTCATTTGGTTTTCTGTCTCCTCTGCCATTGGGTGATTACCATTATTCTATCTTCCACATCACTAATTCATTTCTCTGCATTATTCATTCTGCTCTTTATTGCTTTTAGCTCAGTTTGTATCTTTGCAAATGAATTTTCTATTTTTTCTTGGCTCCTCCTTATATTTTCTAGTTCCTTTCTAAAGGAATGTGCATTACTGTTCATATCCTCTCTTAATGCCTTCAGTATTTTCACTATCTCCCTTTTGAACTCAATATCTATCAGACTGCAGAGGTCTGTTTCATTGTTGACTGCTTTAGGTGAATTATCTTGTTGTTTTATCTGGGAATGGTTTCTGAGCTTCTTCATCTTGCTTGTGTTTTTCTGTGAGTTTGGGGAAGCCAAACTGTAGTCTTGTAATGCTTCTTCTATGCAAAGTCACCCCATTGTATTTTTGGGGAGGGGGTTACTATTAATTTTTGGTGTGGGAGTTTGAATATATGCTCTGTTTCTTCAGTGTGAGCAGGCTTTTATTCCCAGGATGTTCAATGTGTTTTCAGGGAGAAGAAGGAAATGGGTAGGTCCAGCAGTCAGTGGCTCTCAACAGCAACAAGGACCTCTGGAGCCTGAGTCTTATCACCCAGCCAGCCCCGACCTTGTGTCTCAGGCTGTGGTGTCCAGGCCGGGGGTTCAGATGATCTGTGTGGCTCTAACTCTGCTTTGCTGTTCTCAGTCTAGCTGCTGCACTTTTCTCACTGGCTTCAAGGTCCCACCAACTCAGCTGATCTTTCCGTCAGTTAGGTGGCTTCCCAGGATGTGGGTTCCTTTTCTCTTTCACAGCTCCCTCTCAGGAATGCTAGTCCCGTCCTGATTCCTTTTCTCTCTCTCTTTTTTTCTTTTGTTCTACTCAGTTATGTCAAGAGTTTCTTGCCCTTTTTGGAGGTTTAAGTTCTTCTGCCAGCATTCAGTTGGTGTTCTATGTGAGTCGTTTTACATGTAGATGTGTTTTTTTGATGTGTTTGTGGGAGAAAGTGAGCATGGCCTCTTACTCCCCTGCCATCTTGCTCTGCCCATGTATCAGTTTTTTATAGATTCAGAGTGTATGTCTTTCGTCTCTTTGATTAAGTTTATTCCTAGTTATTTTATTCTTTTTCATGTGATTATAAAATGGTATGATTTCCTTAACTTATATTTCTGCCCATTCTTTATTAGTGTGTACAAAATCTACACTTTTATATATGTTAATCTTATATTCTGTAACTTTACTGAAATCATTTATCAGTTCTAATAGTTTTTTGGTGGAGACTTCAGGGATATATATATATATATCTATATATATCTATATCTATATATATATATCTATATATATATCTATATATATATCTATATATATATATCTATATATATAGATATATATAGATATATATATATCATGTCATTTGCAAATAGTGCCAGTTTTACTTCTTCCCTTCTAATTTGGATGCCTTTTACTTCTTTTTTTTTCTTGTTTAACTACTATAACAAAAATTTCCAATACTTTGTTGAATAAAAATGGCAATAGTGGGCATCCTATTCTTATTCTCTGTATTAGAGAAAAACCTTTCATCTTTTCTTCACTGAGTATGTTAACTGTAGGCTTGTCTTATATGGCCTTTATTATGTTGAGGTATAGTCCCTTGCGCACTTTTTAAAGAGTTTTTATTATAAATGATAAATGATGCTGAATTTTGTCAAATGCTTTTTAAACACCTATTGAGATGATCATGTGGTTTTTATGCTTCCTTTTGTTTATCTGTTTTATCACATTGATTGATTTTTGAATATTGAACTAATTTTGCAACACACTTGATCATGTGTATGATCCTTTCTATGTATTGTTGGATGAGGTTTGCTAATATTTTGTTCAGGATTTTAGCATCTATATTCATCAGAGTTATTGGTCTATAGTTTTCTTTTTTTAGTGTCTTTGTCTGGTTTTGGTATCAGGGGTGTTGACCTCATGGAATTAATTTGGGAATACTCTATCCTTTTCAATTTCTTGCTATAGTTTGAAAAGGATGGGTACCAGCTCTTTGATATGTTTAGTAGAATTTCCCTATGAATCCATTGGATCCTGGACTTTTGCTTGCTGGCAGTTTTCTTTTTCTTTAATAATAGAATTTCACTGCTAGTGATCAATCTGTCTAGGATGTCTATTGCTTCCTACTTCAGTTTTGGAAGGTTGTATATTTCTAGAAATTTGTTCATTCCAAGTTGTCCACTTTGTTAACATAAATCTCTTCATAGTTTTCACCTTTGATTTTTTGTATCTCTTTGTAATCAATGATTATGGTCTTCCTTTTTATCCAATCAACCATAATGTCTTTTGATTGACACATGTAGATCATTGACATCTGTAGAAATTATTGATAGGTATGTACTTATTCCCATTTTATTGCTTGTTTTCTTTTTATTTTTGTAGTTCTTCTCTGTTCACCACTTCTTCTGTTTTACTTCCCTTGTCAATGACAATACTTTAATAGTATGATTGTACTACTTTATTTTTAATTTTTTGTGTGTCTACTGTAAGTTTTTCATTTGTGGTTACTGTGAGTCTCATATATGTTGACCTATGGACTCATGACCATATCTGCTCTTATAAACTTAGTCATTTAAGTTCAAATACATTCTTAAAAAATCTACACTTTTTACTTTCACCTCACACAATTTTGTCTCTTTGTTTCTTTATTTATTTATGGCTATGCCTGTAGCATATGGAGGTTCCCAGGCCAGGGATCAAACCTTCACCACTGCAGTGACCTGAGATGCAGAAGTGATACCTGATCCTTAACCCACCAGGCCATTAGGGTACTCATTTTGTGATGTCATATTTTGCATCTTTGTGTTTATCTCTTACCTGTTTATTTCAGTTATAGCTGCTTACATAATTTTTGTCTTTTAATCTTTGTACTGGCTTATTTAATTTGTTGATTCTCAGTCCTCACTGTATATTTGCCTTTCCTGGTAGAATTTTCCTCTCTTATAAATTTTTACTTCTTTAAACTTAGAAAGACCCTTTAATACTTCTTTAAGCTAGGGTTAGTATCAATGAACTCTCTTAATTTTTTCTTGTCTGAAAAGTTCATCTCTCCTTTGATACTAAATGATAATCTTGCTAGTAAAGTATCCTAGGTTGCAGGTTTTTCCATTTCAACCCTTTGAGTATATTATACTGTTCCCTTTTTTATTTTCTTTAATCTTCAAGTGAATTTATCACATCTGTAGTTGTATAATGATCATAACAATCTGATTTCACAGGATTTCCATCTCACAGCGCAAGCACATCCCCCCATACCCCAAACTGTCTCCTCCGGAGACCATAAGTTTTTCAAGGTCTGTGAGTCAGCATCTGTTCTGCAAAGGTCAGTCTGTCCTTTTTTCAGATTCCACATGTCAGTGGAAGCATTTGATGTTGGTGTTTCATTGTATGGCTGACTTCACTTAGCATGATCATTTCTAGGTCAATCCATGTTGCTAAAAATGGTGGTATTTCATTCATTTTAATGGCTGAGTAATATTCCATTGTGTATATGTACCACCTCTTCTTGATCCATTCCTCTGTCAATGGACATTTAAGTTGTTTCCATATATTGGCTATTGTAAATAGTGCTGCAATGAACATTGGAGTACATGTGTTTTTGCAAGTCATCATTCTCTCCGGATAGATGCCCATGAGTGGGATGGCTGGATCAAATGGTAGCTCTATTTTTAGTTTTCTGAGGCATCTCTGTACTATTTTCCAGTGATTGCACCAATTTACAATCCCACCAACAGTGTACTAGGGTTCCTTGTTCTCCACACCCTCTCAAGCACTTATTGTTTGTAGACTTTTGGATGATGGCCATTCTGGCTGGTTTAAGGTGGTACCTCAGAGTGGTTTTGATTTTCATTTCTCTAAGACTGAGTGATGTTGAACATCTTTCCATGTGTTTTTCAGCCATCTGTATGTCTTCTTTGAAGAACTGTCTGTTTAGATCTTCTGCCCATTTTTTGATGGGGTTGTTTGTTTTTTTGGTATGGAGCTACAGAAGGTGTTTATAAATTTTGGAGATTAATCCCTGGTCAGTTGATTCACTTGCAAAGATTTTCTCCCATTCTGTGGGTTGTCTTTTCGTTTTGTTTAGGGTTTCCTTTGCTGTGCAGAAACTTTGAAGTTTGATTAGGTCCCATTTGTTTATTTTTGTTTTTATTGTCAATACTCTAAGAGGTAGACCTGAGAAGATATTGCTGTCGTTTATGTCAGAGAGTGTTTGGCTATGTTTTCCTCTAAGAACTTGATAGTGTCTGGTCTTATATCTAGGTCTTTCATCCATTTGGAGTTTCTTTTTGTGGATGGTGTTAGGGAGTGTTCTAACTTCATTCTTTTCCATGTGGCTGTCCAGTTTTCCCAGCACCACTTATTGAAGGGGCTGTCTTCTCCATTGTATATTCTTGCCTCCTTTGTCATAGATGAGTTGGCTGTAGGTGCATGGCTTTAATCCTGGGCTTTCTATCCTGTTCCACTGATCTATATGTCTGTCTTTGTGCCAGTGCCATATGGCTTTGATGATTGTTGCTTTGTAGTATAGTCTGAAGTCCGGGAGCCTGACTCCTCCAGCTCCATTTTTCTTTTACAGGATGTCTTTGGCTATTCTGGGTCTTTTGTGCTTCCAAACAAACTTTAAAATACTCATATCAGACAAAATACACTTTAAAATGAAGAACATTTTAAGGGACAAAGAAGGACATTACATAATGATCAAAGGATCAGTCCAAGCAGACATTTTAAATACCTACACACCCAACATAAGTTCACCACAGTATATAAGGCAACTGCTAACAACCTTAAAAGGCCAAATCAACAATAACACAATCATAGTGGGGGACTTTAACACCCCACTTACAGCAATGGACAGATCAACCAGACAGAGAATCAATAAGGAAACACAGGTTCTGGAATGATGCATTAAACCAGATGGACTTAATAGATATTTATAGGACATTCCATACAAAAGCAACAGAATTCACATTCTTTTCAAGTGCACATGGAACATTCTCTAACATTCATCACATCCTGGACTACAAATCCAACCTCAGTAACGTTAAGAAAATTGAAATCATATCAAGCATATTTTCCAACCACAATGCCATATGACTGGAAATCAACAACAATAAAAAAAACTGTAAAAAACACAAACACATGGAGACTCAACAACATGCTTCTAAACAACCAATGGATCACTAAAGAAATCAAAGAGGAAATTAAAAAATACCTAGAAGCAAATGTCAACAAAGACACAACACCCCAAAACCTATGGGATGCAGCAAAAGCTGTTCTAAGAGGAAAGTTTAGAGCAATACAAGCGCACCTCAGGAAACAAGAAAAAGCTCAAATAAACAAGCTAACTTTACATCTAAAGCAGCTTGACAGAGAAGAACAGACAAGACCTAAAGTTAGTAGAAGGAAAGAAATCATAAAGATCAGAGCAGAAATCAATGAAATAGAAACAAAGAAAACCATAGAAATGATGAATGAAATGAAAAGCTGGTTCTTTGAAAAGATCAATAAAATTGATAAACCCTTTGCCAGACTTTTCAAGCAACAAAGAGAGAGGACTCAAATCAATATGATTAGAAATGAAAAAGAAGAAGTAACAATGAACATCACAGAAATACCAAGGATCCTAAGAGACTACTATATACCAATAAAATGGAAAATTTTATACCAGTGGCAACTATATACCAATAAAATGGAAAACGTAGAAAACTATATACCAATAAAATGGAAAACCTAGAAGAAATGGACAAATTCTTAGAAAAGTACAATCTTCCAAGACTAAACTGAGATGAAATAGAAAAGAAGAATGGACCAATCACAAGAAATGAAATTGAAACTGTGATTAAAAATCTGCCAACAAATGAACGTCCAGGACCAGAGGGCTTCACAGGCGAATTCTATCAAACATTTAGAGAAGAGCTAACACCTATCCTTCTGAAACTATTTCAAAACATTGCAGAGGAAGGGACACTCCCAAACTCATTCGATGAAGCCACCATCACCCTGATACCAAAACTAGACAAAGATATCACGACAAAAGAAATCTACAGGCCAATTTCACTGATGAACATCGATGCAAATATCCTCAACAAAATACTAGCAAACCGCATCCAACAATATATTAAAAGGATTGTACATCATGATCAAGTGGGATTTATCCCAGGCATGCAAGTGTTCTTCAATATCCGCAAATCCAACAGTGTAATACAGCACATTAACAAACTGAAGAATAAAAACCATATGATCCTCTCAATAGATGTGCAAAACCTTTGACAAAAACCAACTCCCATTTCTGATAAAAACCCTTCAGAAAGTGGACATAAAGGGAACCTACCTCAACATGATTAAGGCCCTATATGACAAACCCACAGCACACATCATTCTCAATGGTGAAAAGCTAAAATAATTCCCGCTGAGATCAGGAACAAGACAAGGATGTCCACTCTCACCACCACTCTTCAACATAGTTCTGATAGTCCTAGCCACAGCAATCAGAGAAGTAAAAGAAATAAAAGGAATCCAAATTGGAAGGAAGAAATAAAACTATCACTATTTGCAAATGACATGATACTATACCTAGAGAATCCTAAAGACTCTACCAGAAAACTGTTAGAGCTCATCCATGAATTTGGAAAAGTCGCAGGATACAAAATTAATACACAGTAATCAATGGCATTTCTGTACACCAGCAATGAAAGAGCAGAAAAAGAAATTAGGGAAGCAATCCCATTTACCATTGCATCCAAAAGAAAAAGATACCTAGGAGTAAACCTACCTAAAGAGACAAAAGACCTGTACTCTGAAAAGTATAAGACACTGATGAAAGAAATCAAAGATGACGCAAATAGATGGAAAGATATACCATGCTTGTGGATTGGAAGAGTCAATATTATCAAAATGACTATACTACCTAAGGCAATCTACAGATTCAATGCCATCCCTATCAAATTAACAAGCACATTTTTCACAGAACTATACTATTCTCTTTTTGTCTGAAAATTTTCTGCAGAGAAATTAGCTGATAGCCTTATGGAGATTCTTTTGTATATTACTTTTTTTCTCTTGCTTCCTTTATAATTCTATCTTTATCTTTAATTTTTGTGATCTTAAATATGACATGTCTTGGCATGGGTCTGTTTAAATTCATCTAGTTTGGTACCTTCTGTGCTTCCTATACTTGTATATCTATTTCTTTCTTTGAGTTTTGAAAATTTTTTGCCATAATTTCCTCAAATACATCTTTAACGCCCTTCTCCCTCTATTCTCGTTCTGAGATCCCTATGATGTGAATATTGATATGCTTAATATTATCCCAGATATCTCTTAATCTGTTTTAAATTTGTTTTTCTTTTTGCTGTTTTGATTGGGAAAGTTCCATTATTCTATCTTCCACATCACTTATACATTCTTATGTTTCACATAACCTGAATGTATCCCTTCTAGTGTGTTTTCTATTTCAGATATTTAATTCTTCACTCCTGAATTGGTCTTTTAAAAATATTTTATATTTGCTTATGTTTTTCACTGTATTCATCTGTCATTTTCACTAATTTAGTTAACATTTTTTAACAAAGTTTATTATTAGAAACACAGTACAAAATGTGAGAGAGCACACATAGAAGTAGTCTATCTAAGGTAGAAGCAAAGGAGTAATGTACCCATAAAGGAGGAGTATGAGTATGGGCATCCTTCTGAATGAGGAGCACACCAGAGAGGTGATTTAAATCAATTATATGGGATGGTTCTTCCAGGTCATTTTTTCCTTTGTTCAATTATCTTGTTTTATTCTCACACCTGATGAGACCCAGGGCTCCCCAATCATGTGCACTTCGTTTTTCTTTTTTGACTTTATTGAAGTATAATTGATTTACAATGTTGTGTTAATTTCTTCTATACAGCAAAGTGATTCAGTTATATATGTATATATATATGTATACATAATTATGTATATACATATTCTCATTCATATTCTCCATTATACTTTTTCACAGATATCAAATTTAGTTTCTTGTTATATACAGTAGGACCTTGTTGATGATCCATCCTATACCTAATAGTCTGCCTCTGCTAATCTCAAAGTCTCAATCCTTCCCACCTCTAACCTCCTTCCCCTTGGAAACTGCAAGTTTATTTTCTATATCTATCTGGGTTTTTTTATAGATATGTTGCTTTTTATATTATTTTAGAGTCCACATATGTGATGCTATATGTTATTTGTCTTTTTCTTTCTGAACTATTTTACTCAGTATGATAATTTCTAGTTGCTTTCATATTACTGAAAATGACATTATTCCATTCTTTGTGATGGCTGATTAATATTACTTTGTGTGTGTGTGTGTGTGTGTGTACCATGCCTTCTTAATGCATTCCTCTGTTTATTGACATTTAGATTGTTTCCATGTCTTAGCTATTGTAAATAATGCTGCTATGAACATAGGGATGTGTGTATCTTTGGGAATTATAGTTTTGCCTGGATATATGCCCAGGAATGGGATTGCAGGATGATATGGAAACTCTATTTTTAGTTTCTTGTGGAACCTCCATACTGTTTTCCATAATGACCACACCAATTTACATTTCTACCAACAGTGTAGGAGAGTTCCCCTTTCTCTATGTTCTCTCTGGCATTTGTTATTTGTAGACTTTTTAATGATGGCCATTCTGAATGGAGTGTGGAGGTTACTCATTGTAGTTTTGATTTGCATTTCTCTAATAATTAGAGACATTGAGGAGCTTTTCATGTACCTATTGGCTGTCTATATGTCTTATTTGCAGAAATATGTATTTAGGTCTTCTGCACATTTTCCAGTATGTTTTTTGGGTTTTGTTGTTGTTGCTGAGTTATATGAGCTGTTTGTATATTTTGGAAATTAAGCCTTTGTTGGTCATCCCGTTTGCAAATATCTCCCCCCATTCCATAGCTTGTCTTTTCATTTTTTTATGGTTTCCTTTGCTGAGAATAAGCTTGTAAGTTTAAGTCTCATTTGCTTCTTTTTGTTTTTGTTTCTGTTGCTTTGAGACATTGACCTAAGAAAACATTGGTATGATTTATATCAGAGAATGTTTTTCCTATGATCTCTTCTAGCAGTTTTATAGAGTCATATCTTATGTTTAAGTCTTTTAGCCATTTTGAGTTGATTTTTGTGCATGGTGTGAGTGTGTTCTAACTTCTCTGATTTAAATGCAGCTGTCCAAATTTCCCAGCACCACTTGCTAAAGAGACTGCCTTTTTTCTATTTTATATTCTTGCTTCCTTTGTCAAATATTAATTGACCTTAGTTATGTGGGTTTATTTATGGGCTCTATATTATGTTCCACTGATCCATATGCTGTTTTAGTACCAGTACCACACTGTTTTGATTTCTGTAGCTTTGTAGTATTGTCTGAAGTTCGGGAGGGCTATGCTTTCTCCTTTGTTCTTTTTCCTCAGGATAGCTTTGGCATTTGTGGATCTTTTATGGTTCCATATAAATTTTTGGATTATTTGGTCTAGTTCTGTGAAAAATGTCATGGGCAATTTGATACAGATGGCATTAAATCTGTAAATTACTTTGGGCAGTATTGTCATTTTAACAATATTAATTCTTCCAATCCAAGAGCATGAGATTTCTTTGAATCTTTGAAAATTTCTTCTATTAATGTTTTGTAATTCTCTACATATAGATATTTTACCTCCTTTGTGAGGTTTATTTCTAAGTATTTTATATTTTTGATGAGATTTTAAAAGGAATTGTTTCCTTATAGTCCTTTTATGATATTTCATTTTTAGTGTAAAGAAATGCAGCTGATTTCTGTTTGTTTTTAGTAGCATGTTGTTTATTTTTTATTCATTTATTTATTTATTTTTTAGAGCTGCACCAGCAGCATATGGAAGTTCTCAGGCTAGGGGGTCAAACCAGAGCTGCAGCTGCTACCCTACACCATAGCCACAGCAATGCAGGATCCAAACTGCATCTGTGACCTACACCACAGCTCACAGCAATGTCAGGTCCTTAACCCACTGAGTGAAGCCTGTGATCAAACCAGCATTCTCATGGATACTAGTCAGGTTCATAACCTGCTGAGCCACAGTGTGAATTCCAGTAGCATATTGTTTATTCTCCATGTAATTTTTTAATTTTCCTCATTTTTTCTCCTGTGGTTGATTTCTAGTTTCATGCTACTGTGGTCATTAAAGATGCTTGAAATGATTTCTATACAATTAAATTTGTTAAGGCTTATTTCCTGCCCTAACAAGTGGTCAATTCTAGATTATGTTCCGTGTGTGTTTGAAAAGAATATGTATTCTGGTTCTTTTGGATGTAATGTCCTGAAGGTATCAACTGAGTCTGTTTTATTGTGTCATTTAGGATCTCTGTTGCCTTATTGATTTTCTGTCTCAAAGATCTGTCCATTGATGTGAGTGGGGTGTTCAAGTTTCCTACCATTATTGTATTCCTGTTAATTTCTCACTTTATGTCTGTTAGTATTTGTTTTATGTATTTGGGTGCTTCTATATTGGGTACATAAATGTTGATGATTGTATTATGCTTTCCATGTACTGATCCTTTCATAATTATTTAGTGTCTTCCTTTATCCTTCTTTGTAGCCTTTGTTTTAAAGTCTATTTTGTCTCATATTGAGTATTGTGACCCCCACGTTGTTGTCATTTCTGTTTGCATGAGATATCATTTTCCATCCCCTCACATTCAATCTATATGTGTCCTTTGCCCTAAAGTGGGTCTCTTGTAACCAGTATATTGTAAACTCCTTTTTAGCCAATCTGCCACTCTGTGTCTTTTGATGGGAATACTTAATCCATTGACATTTAAGGTAACTATTGATAGATATGAATTTATTGCTGTTTTAAACCTTGTTTTCATGTTGATTTTATATTTCTTCTTTGCCCCTTTCTTTTTCTTTCTGTTTCTCCTTTTTTGGTTTAATAGTTTTTTTGTTTGTTTGTTTGTTTTTTACTTTTTAGATGTATAAACTTTTTAAATTACTCAATGAATTTTATTACATTTATAGTTGTACAAGTGGTTTGATAGTTTTATTTTATGTTTATGTCCTCTTCTTTTGGTTTTTATTAATGTATTGCTTATTTTTGATTTTTGGTTGCCCTGTTTTTCAAGTATATAACCCCTTCCTAGATCTGCTTGCTTTAGACTATAGGCTCAAACATATTCCAGAAGAAAATTTACATATTATTATTCTCCTCTGCCACATCTAAGGATTTTAATATCCTCTTTTGCATCTTCATGGTTATCGTTTTGCTGTCATGGAATTTTTTTTCTTTTTTCTTAAATCTGTGTACTGGCTTATTTAAGTGGTTTACTTTCTGATTGTGCTTTTCTTATTGCTTCTTCCTTTTCTATGTAGAGAAGATCTTACAATATTTATTTTAGGATAGGTTTAATATTGCTATTTTCTTTTAATTTCTGCTTGTCTGAGAAATTCTTCTCTCTCCTTCTATTCTAAACAATAATCTTGCTGGGTAGAGTATCCTAGGTGGCAGATTTTTCCCTTTCAGGGCTTTGAATATATCTTGCCACTCCCTTCTGGCCTGCAAAATTTTTGTAGAGAAATCAGCCTTATGGGGGTTCCCTTGTAATTAACTTTTTTTTTTCTTGCTGCCTTTAGAATACTCTTTAGCTTTAACTTTTGCCATTTTTATGATAATATGTCATGGTGTGGGTTTGAGTTTATCTTGTTCAGGACCCTCTGTGCTTCCTGTAGATAGATATCTGTTTCCTTCTTTATGTTTGAGAAGTTGTCGGCCATAATTTCTTCAAATACATTTTCAATCCCATTTTCCCCTTCTGGAATCCCTATTATGCATATATTGGCATGCTTTGCATTATCCCATAGGTCTCTTATATTGCTTTATTATTTTTTTTAATTTGGGTTTCTGTCTGTTGTTCTAATTGGATATTTTCCATTATTCTATCTTCCAGGCCACTTATTCATTACTCTTCATTGTTTGTTCTGCTATTCATAGTCTTTAGTTCAGTTTTTGTCTCTTCAAATGAATTCTCAGATTTTATTGGCTCATGATTATAGTTTCTAGTTCCTTTTTACATAAATCTGCATTTCTGTCAATAGTTTTTCTTAATTCATTCCGTATTTTCATCATATCCTTTTTGAACACAATGTCTAGTAGACAGAAGCGTTCTATTTGTTTGCTCTTTCAGGGAGATTTTCTTGGTCTTTTAATTAGGAGTAGTTCCTCTGCTTCTTTTTTCCACATTTTTTGCAGTCACATCTATAGCATATGGAAGTTCCCAGAATAAGGGTCAAATTGGAGTTGCAGCTGAGGCCTGTGCCACAGCCATGGCAACACCAGATCTGAGCTACATCTGCAACTTATGCCACAGCTTGGAGAATCACAAGATCCTTTACCCACTGAGTGAGGCTAGGGATTGAATCCACATTGTCACAGAGACTACTTCATATCCTTAGCCTGCTGAGCTACAATGGAAACTCCTCTCTGCTTCCTCATTGTACCTATATTTCTCTTGGTCCATGAGTTTAGAAGTAAGAATTATCTATTCATTCTTGGAAGTCTATTTTTAAGTAGCAATGTCCCTGTAACTGGTGTGGGTTTAATATTTTTTGGTGTGGAGGCTGTTTTTAATATGGATGTCTGCCAGCTCTTTCCTCAGTATATACTGGCTGTTAGCCCCTTGATAGGAGGTGTGACTGATATGGTGATGTTGAGTGGGGCCTCCTCTTTGCTCTGTGGTCACTGTCCTGTCAGGGGCAGGGTCTGCTCTCTAGTTGCTGGAATAGAAGCCCCTGTATCTGTTTCTGAGCTATGTTTCTGATCTGCAATGAGAGGCAGGCAAGGTTGGAGTACTCCTGCTGGGAAATGAGCCACTGAGTATTCCTCCACTGGAGCTGTTCACCCAGTGAGTGTGCTCTGTTGTGTCACATTTCACCTGTGGCACTTCCCTAAGCCCAACCTCTACCAGGGGTATGCTGGTAGTCAGCCCTGGTGTCTCTCAGGAATTGATTTCACCAAGCTACCAGTGCAGATATACTGAAGTCAGGTCCCAGGACTGCAGTAGTCATGCACATGGACCTGCTGTGGGAGCTATGGAGGCAGCTCAGATCCTCTCCTGGCCCACCTTATGCATGTACACACCCACAAATCCCAGAGCTGCTAAGACCAGACCTTACCCAGCCATAGGAACACCCATTGTCCATTTGGGTTCTCAACAGGTGTTGAATTTACAAAGCTGGCACCAGAGGCATAAATCTGGGAGGTGTAAATCAACGATTCACATAGCTGCAGGTAGAAATATCAGCTCTGCTTCCTAGTCACTCTGGCTGTGTGATTTAGCTGTGATATCAGCTCCACCTCTGTGCATGGGCAACCTACCAGTATCTGCTCTTGGGGCCTGTCAAGGCAGCTGGAACATATGAGCCTGCTCAGGCAGGAGGGGCCCATGGAGGCAGGAGCCAGTGCATGGGGAAAAGGCTGCAAAGAAATTCCCCCCTTCCTTCTTCTTTTCCCCAGATGCAGTACCCCACACTTCCAGCCCTCAGGCTATCTCCACACAGCCAATAGCAGTTCTCTCCCTGGGTCTGTTCTCTAAAGCCCATGTTTCAGCACCCCAGCAGATGCAAGTCTCAGGCTGAGGTGTGCAGGGAGGTGACACAGACCATCTATGTAGTTCTCGCTCTGTCCTGCCTACCACAAACTGGTTGTTGAGCTCTCCTCTGGGCCTTTAAAGCTTCTTTTCTGTCCTGGCTGATATCCCCACTGGTGAGGGGACTTTCCAGGCTGTGGGAACCTCTCTTTTCCTTCAGTTCCCTCCCAGGAGTGCAGGTCCTGTCCCACTTCCACTTTTTTCTTCCTACCTGGTTATGTGGAGATCTTTTTTGTCCTTTCAGCTGTTTGAGGTTCTCTGCTAATGTTTAACAGGAGTTCTGTGAGAATTGTTCCATTTGTAGGTATGTTCTTGATGTATTTGTGGGAAGAAGTGAATTCTGCATCCTACTAATCTTCCATCTTTATTCCTCTCTTATTCCTTGTACTTTGAATTCTTTACTTGTCAAATTGTTTATTTCTGTTTTGTTATTCTTTTTTTTTTTCAGGGATTTTCCCTTGCTCTTTCAATTGAGAGCAGTTCCTCTGCCTTTTCATTTTTATTAGCTTTCTCTGCCTCTATTAATTTAGGTGAAATTGTTACCTACTGCTTTCATGAAGAGGTGTTCTTATGTGGAAGAGTCTATACAGAATGCATGTGCCCAATGCCTTTAGTGGGAGAGCTGTATTTGATGTGGCTCTCATGGCTCACTCCCATAGGCAAGTGTCTGCTTGTGTATTCTCCCTTTTCATATGAGTCCCCTCCCAGGGGCACAAGTCCTGACCCAGTCACTTTTCTTTCCATTCTACTATATCAGAAGTAGCACTTCCTTATGGCTTTAGTTGTATAGGAGTCCTTCTGCCATTTTCCAGTTACTTTTCCATGTGACTTTTTCCATATGTGCATGGATTTTTGCTATATTCATGGGGAAGATGAGCTTCATGTCCTCTTATTCCTCCATCTTAATCCTTAATCTTGACGCCCCCCTCTTGCTGCCTTTAGAATTCTCTCTTTATCTTTAATTTTTGCCATTTTCATTATATGTTTTGATGTGGGTGTCTTTGCATTCATCTTGTTTGGGACTTTTGGTGCTTCCTGTACCTGGATATCTGTTTCCTTCTTCACATTTTGGAAGTTTTCAGCTGCAATTTAATTAAATCCCTTTTTGACCCTTTATCTCTTTTTTATCCTTCTGTGATCTCTAATATAAACGTTAGTTCACTTGATATTGTCTCAAAGGGACCCTTAAATTATCCTAGTTTTTTTCAATTTGTGTTTCTTTTTGCTGTTCTGGTTGATTGATTTCCATTATTCTACCTTGAAGATTACTTATGAATTCTTTTATATCACCTAGTCTGCTGTAATCCCTTCTGGTGAATTTTTATTTCAGTTATTATGTTCTTCAGTTCTGTTTTTTTTTTTTGTATATTTTCTAGTTCCTTGTAAAATTCTCACTATATTCATCAATTCTTTTTGCAAGTTCATTTAGCATTTTACTAGTAATGACTTTAACTCTTTTTCTGAGAAATTATCTCTGTTTCATTAGAGAATTTAGTCAGGTTTTTTTTTTCTCTTGTTCTTTATTTGAGACAAATTCCTCTGACTTCTCATTTTGTTTAAATTTCTCTGTCTCTATGAGATTAGGTGACACAGTTACCTATCCCAGTCTTGTGGTGGTATCCTTATGTGGGAGTCTGCATTCCTACAGAGTCTTCATGTGCCTGGTGGCTTTGGTGGGAGAGCTGGATCTGAAGTGAGCATGGGTCATGCCTTCTTGCAACACGTGCTGGCAACTACCACCTTGGTAGGATGTAGGGCTTGAGATGGGGAAACCAGAGCCTGTTCCAGTGTGAGCCAGGAATTTTCCTATGCTCAATGCCTATCACTACCCTACTGATAGCAATATTGGGTCCCAAGGTATTGAAGCAGAAGCCTTGAAGTTCAGGTCTGAGCTGATTCTATTCCCTTTCAGGGTGCACTCTCCCCCATAGAAGGGCACTTCCACTGTAGTGGGGAGCAGTGCCAGAGCTAGAGGGGCTGATTCAGGATGGGGTATATGCTGGTATGGTCCCATCAAGCTAGTCAGAGACCCAGGCAGTTTCTAATCCACTGCCTTCAGGTGCTCACCGCCAATAGCTGCCATCACCCCATTGAGATGCATGGTCAGGTACAAGCAATCTCTGTATGTATATCCGCACCTCCTAGCAATACAACTTTCCCCTCAGAGGAGAGCAGCACTGGAACAAGAGGGGCTGGAGCAGGTGCTAGGTGCAGGTAGGGCATGCTAAGGGACAGTCCTGGCATGCCAGTCAGAGCTTCAGGTATCTCTCAATCTGCCATCTCCTTGCACACACCAGCAATGGACACCGTTGCTATTTTCAGATGCAGGACCAGGTCCAAGTAAGCTCTACTCCCTATGATGCTGAGGAGAGTGCACATTCCTCACCAACAGCAGCTTTTTTACTACTGGAGAACTGAGCCAGGAGAAGTGTGGTTGGAGCAGGCACACAGTGCAGGCTGGAGTGTGTGCTGGGATAGCCATGGGAAACCAGCCAGAGCCCTAGGCCATTTTCAATCCACCTGTTCTCCCTTGACTCTGGGGATCAGAAAGTATGTACACTTGCTCTTCATGAGCACAATCTTAGTTTCTTACACCCTTCCAGTAAGACTCACTGGTTTTAAAACAAGCCAAGTGGACTAATCTTCCCAGTGTCAAACTCCAAGGCATCCAATAGATGGGCCCAAACCCCTCACTTTCCAGGGAGAATCCCAGAGCCCATGATACCCCCTCTTCTGTGTTCTCTGCCAGGGACATGGGTCCCAACACCTTTGCTTCTCCGCACTTCTTCATGATTCTGTGTTGATCTTTCTTTATAGCCTTGGTCACAGAATAGCCTTTCTGACAGCCTCTGGTTTGTATTTATCAAGAGTTTGTCCACATGTAGGTTGCTCCACTTTTGATGTATCTGTTGGGGAGTGGGGGAAATGAGCTTAGCATCCTCTTACTCTGCCATCTTAATCTCTTCTCTGAGTTTGACATTTTTATTTTATTTATTTATTTATTTATTTATTTATTTATTTATTTATTTATTTGCTTTTTAGGGCAACACCTGTGGCATATGGAAGTTCCCATGCTAGGGGTCTAATCTGAGCTACAGCTGCTGGCCTACACCACAGCCACAGCAATGCGAGACCTGAGCCATGTATGCAACCTACACCACGGCTCCCAGCAACGCCAGATGCTTAACCTCCTGAGAGAGGCCAGGGATCAAACCCACATCCTCATGGATCCTAGTCGGGTTCTTTAACTGCTGAACCATGGAGGGAACTCTGAATTTGACATTTTTATATTGCACATGCTACATGTATTCCAAATACAGCATGAGATAATACAGTATTTGTCTTTCTGAATCTTAGTTCACTTAGCATAATGTCCTCGAGGTTCATCCATGTTGTTACAGATGGCAAGATTTCCTTCTTATAGTCTGAATAATATTCCAGTGTATGTATTAACCACATCTTCTTTATATATTTATCCACCAGCAGACAGTTTGTTTCCATATCTTGGCTATTGTGAATAATGCTGAATGCACATGGGAGTCCAGATATCTCTTTGAGATACTAATTCATTTCCCTTGGCTATATATTATTATATGAGATTGCTTGATCATATGGTAATTCTATATTTAATTTTTGAGGAACTACAATGCTCTTTCACAATGGTTGTATCAATTTACATTCCCAGCAACAGTGTACAAGGATTTACCTTTTTCCACATTTTCTCTAACACTTGATATCTTTTGTCTTTCTGATGATAACCATTCTAACAGGTGTGAGGTCATTTTGATTTGGATTTGCATTTCCCTGATGATTAGTGAAATTGAGCATATACCTGGTGGCTTTTTCATATACCTAGTTACTATTTGCATGTATTTTATCTGAGAAATGTCTATCAGGTACTTTGTCTATTTTTAATTGGGTTCTTTGTGGTTTTTTTTTTTTTTTTTTTTTTTGCTATTTACCCCTTATCAAATATGTGGCTCGTATGTATTTTCTCCCATTCCACAGGTTGCCTTTTCACTCTGTTGACTGTTTTTGGAATCCCTTCATCTATCTTTGCTTTTGTTTCTTGTGCTTTTCATTGCATATCCAAAAAAAATCGATGACCAGACCAATGTCAAGAAGCTTCCTCCCACTGAAGAGCACATTGTTGGTACAGGTATGGGGGCAGCAGGTCCATTCCCAAAAGATATTGTCAGCATGAGCAGTAGGCAGTGCCATAGGAATGTCTCTATGACATTCCTCCAGACAGATCCTTGGAAGGAGCATGCAGAGTTCATTTCCCAGAAAAGGCAACATGGCTCTGCCCACTCCACACTGCAGCTTGGCACCAGATCAGAGGCTTCTCAGAACCCAGGTAGCATCGCATCTACTTAAATTTCTGTATCCATAGTGCCCCAACCCTCAGCTCCAGCCTAGTCCATACCACAATGTTGCACTTGATCTGGAACAAACACAGCAGAGAAGAGGGAACAACTTTGCGATGCTTCTGAGTAGAACTGTGAATTCCTATACAAGCAGTGCATAGGTTTGCTGTGACCACATGTGCTCACTCCTTTGGAACAGGGGAAAAGGAACCAGATCAAATCTGACACTTAGGGCTTCTACTCGAACAAGTGAGACAAGACTTCTCCCCCACAACAGGGTTGTGACAGCCATGGAGCAAAAAGTAAGTCCCACCTAACACGAGGCACAGACTCTAGACACAATACCAATCACACCTCCTATCAAAGAGAAAACAGCTCACATGCACTGAAAGATGTGGCTGCCATCCATACAAAACCAGTTTCACAATAAAAATATTGGATACATAGAGTTACACAAGGAGGCTGCCACCTCTTCAGTACCACAGTAGATAAATGTTTCTCCTAAATTCATAGAGACAAAGAAAGTTAAATAAAAGGAAAAAGTGGAGGAACTACTCCCAAATAACAGAGCAAGAGAGAACCCTTTAAAGAACAAATAAAGCAGTCTACTAGACCCACAGTTCAAAGAGGAGGTTAAAAATATGCTAAAGGAATTAATAAAAAATATTTATAGATATGCAGATCATTTAACAAAACTAGAAATTCTAAAGATGAATCAATCTAAATCAGACAGTTCAGTTGCCATGATAAAACAATCTAGAAACAATGGATATAAGACTAAATGAGAAAGAAAAACAAATAAGTGATCTGGAAGATAGAATAATGGAAATAAGCCAATCAGAAAAGCAGACAGACAAATGAAAAAAATGAGGAATGCAACATAGGAGATCCATGGAATAATATAAAACATGCCAACTTAGGTATAAACAGGGATTCCAGAAAAAATGAAAGAAGAGAATCTAAGAAGTATCTGAAGAAATTATGGCTAAAAACATCCCAAAACTAAAGGAAATATATCTCCAGGTACAGGTCCACACAGACACAAAGACACATCATAATTTGAATTGCAAAAATGAAAGCTAAAGACAGGATTCTAAAGACAAGAAGAAAACAAAGAGTTACAAGGGACACCCATAAGGCTATCAGCTGATATTATTTCAGGAACTTTGTGGACCATAAGGGAGTGGCATGATATATTCAAAGACCCGAAAGGGAGAAAACCACCAACCTAGGATAGATTACCATTCAGAATAGAAAGAGAGAGATTTCTCAGACAAGCAAAAACTAAGAGTTTGGAACTGAACTCTCCAAAAAAGAAATGTTGAAGGATTTTCTCTAAGTGGAGAAGAAGCAAGAATCTATAGGAAAGGGAAAAATCACAGTATGAAATGTAAACATATCAAAGGATTGAAGATCACTTAAATAAGCCAATACATAGATTAAAAAACAACAAAACACTTTGTAAAAGTAATTATAACTACAGTTAACAGTAAAAGGATGTTTTTATAAGATGTAAACAAGACATCAAAATCATAAAATATGGGATATAGGAATATAAAAATGTAGATGTTTTATAATGTGTTTGAATTTGTATGATTATCAGTTCAAAGCAAATAGATATAGTTATGGTTTAACGTATTTAAAACACCATGGTAACCGCAGATCAAAAACATACAATAGATTCACACACAAAAAAGAGCAATTAAAGCATACTACCAAAAAAATCATCAAACCACAAGAGGAAAAACAAAAACTTGAAAACTACAAAAATAACTGGAAAACAAGGTTTAAAGTGGCAATAAGTACATACCTATCAATAAGTACTTTATTTTTTAACTTTATTGGGGTATGAATTATTTATAATGTATTAGGTTCAGGTGTACAACAATGTGAATCAGTTATACATATACATATATCTATTCTCTTTTCCTATATAGGTTATTACAGAACATTGAGTAGACCTCCCTGTGCTATACAGTAGGCCTTTGTTATCTATTTTATATATAGTAATATATTTGTGTCAATCCCATCTTCCCAGTTTTTCCCTCACAACCATGGTAACCCTAAGTTTGATCTTGAAGTCTGTGAGATTTTTTCTGTTTTATAAATAAGTTCTTTTGAATTACTTTAAAATCAGATTCCACATATAAGCTGTATCATCTATTGGCCTTTCTTAATAAGTATTTTAAATGTCAATGGACTAAAAGCTCCATTAAAAAGATGTAGAGTGGCATATTGGATAAAACAATAAGAACCTACAATATGCTGACTGCAAGGGCAGAGGACAGACACAGACTGAAAGTGATGGGATGGAAAAAGTTATTTTCCTGCAAATGGAAATGACAGGAATGTGAGGGTAGCAATACTCCTATAAAATGAAATAGACATTTTTCTAGAGAAGACATTCTGATGACAATCAGGGACATGAAAAAGATGCTCAAAACTGCTCATTATTAGAGTAATGCAAGTCCAAACTGCAATGAGATATCACCTCACACGGTTCAAAATGGTTATCATCAAAAGTCTACAAATATTAAATGCTGGACAGATATGAAAACACTGTTGGTGGGAATGCAAATCATTGCAAGCACTGTTGAAAATAGTATGGAGATTTCTTAAAAAAACCAAAAGTGGAAATACTATGTGATTTGGTAATCCCATTCCTGGTTATATATCCAGAAAAGAGAAAAACTCTAATTTGAAAAGATACATTAACCCCAAAGTTCATAGAAGCAGTATTTACAATAGCCAAGGCATGGAGATGATCCAAGTGCCCATCAACAGAGGACTGAATTATGAAGTTATGGTATATACATCCAATGGAATAGTACTCTGCCATAATAAAGAATGAACTGTTGCCATTTGGAACAACATGGATGGACCTAGAGAATATTACACATAGTGAAGTAAGTCAGACATAGAAAGATAAATATTATATGATATCACTTACATGTGGAATCTAAAAAATAATACAGATGAATCTATATGCAAAACAGAAACAGACACAGAAACATTAAACAAATTTATATTTACCAAGAGGGAAGGGATTAGAGGAGGGATAATTTAGGTTAATAGGATTAACAGATACAAACTGTTACACATATAGGTAAGAAACACGTATTTACTGTAAACACAAGGAATTATGTTAAATATCTTTTTTTTTTTTGTCTTTTTGCCATTTCTTGGGCTGCTCCTGCGGCATATGAAGGTTCCCAGACTAGGGGTCGAATCGAAGCTGTAACCACAGGCCTACACCACAGCCACAGCAACATGGGATCCAAGCCGCGTCTGCCACCCACACCACAGCTCATGGCAACGCCGGATCCCCAACCCACTGAGCAAGGCCAGGGATCGAACCCACAACCTCATGGTTCCCAGTCGGATTCATTAACCACTGAGCCATGACGGGAACTCCTTAAATATCTTATAATAACCTATAATGGAAAATAATCTGATAAGATATATATATGTATAAATATAACTTCAAATATACATATGGATCACTTTGCTGTACACCAGAAACTAACTCAAGGTTATAAATCAACTATACTTCAATAAAAGAAAAGAAACTCCCCCCTCTGCTTTGTTCTAGTAGTTTTATGGTTTCTGACTTTGTGTTTAATATGCCAATCTATTTAGAATTTATTTTTGTATATGATACAAGATAAAGGTCCAATGTCATTCTTCTGCATGGAAATATCCAGTTTCCCCAACACCATTTATTGAAGATTATTCTCCCCTTGTTTTTTTATTTTATTTTATTTTTTTACTCAATGAATTTTGTTACATTTATAGTTGTACAATGATCATCACAACCCAATTTTATAACATTTCCATCCCAAAACCCCAGCCCATCCCCCCACACCCCAACCTGTCTCCTTTGGTAACCATAAGTTTTTCAAAGTCTGTGAGTCAGTTTTTGTTCTGCAAAGTAGTTCATTGTAGCCCTTTTTTAGATTCCACATGTAAGTGATAGCATATGATGTTGGTGACCCCTTGTTTGCTATGTGCACTTTGTTGAAGATCAAGAAAGACTCTAGGTGTATGTATTTATATTTGAAATCTTTATTCCATTGGTCTACATAAATATTTTTATGTCACTACTATTTTGATTACTGTAGCTTTGTAATTTTCTTTTTACTTTTTGCTTTTTTGGGCCACACCTGTGGCCTATGGAAGTTCCCAGGCTAGGGGTCGAATCAGAGCTACAGCTGCTGGCCTATGCCACAGCCACAGCAATGCAGGATCCGAGCCATGTCTGCGAACTACACCACAGCTCACAGCAATGCCAGATCCCCAACCCGCTGAGTGAGGGCAGGAATTAAACCTGCGTCCTCATGGATACAGTCAGATTCATTTCCACTGCACTGCAATGGGAACTCCCTGTAATATATTTTGAAATCAGGACTTGCAATGCTTCCAGCTTATTCTTTTTGATCAAAATTTCTTTGGCTATTCAGGTCTTTTGTGGTTCCATGTGAAATTTAGTATCCGTTTTTCTCTTTCTATACAGAACACAATTGAGATATTAATAGGAGTCACATTGACTCTGTAGATTGCTTTGAGTCTCATGGATATTTTAATAATGTTAATTTTTCCAATCCATAAACATCAGATGTCTTTCTATTTATTGTGCTTTCTTTAATTTCCTTCATCAGTGTTTTATTATATTCTCTGTATGGGTCTTTAACCTCATTAGTTAAATTTATCCCTAAGTATTTTATTCTTTTGTTGCTATTTTGAATTGTATTGTTTTCTTGATTTCTGTTTCAGACACTTTGTTATTTGTCTATAGAAAAGTGAGTGATTTTTTATGTTGATTTGTATATTGCAAATTTACTGAATTCTTTACTTCTAACAGTTTTTTGTTTGTTTAAAAAATTTGAGATTGCCTATGTATATGATCATATGATCTGCAAATGGAAATAATTTTATTTCTTCCCTTCTGATTTGAGTGCCTTTTATTTCCTTTTCTTGTATAATGCTCTGGCCATAAGTTCCAGTACAATGTTGAAAAGAAATGGGAATAGTAGGCATCCTTGCCTTGTACTGGATATTAGCAAGGAAAGCTTTTAGTTTTTCCCTATTGATTATGATGTTAGCTGTTGGTTTTATTGTATAGCTTGTATTTTAAGTTCTCATATAACTATTTTGTTGAGCATTTTAATTATGAATGGATGTTAAACTTTGTCAAGTGCTTTTTCTGCATCCATTAGCATGATCATGAAGATTTTTTTTCTCAAACATATTAATGTGTTATATCACATTGATGGATTGAATTACATTGCATTATCTCAGGGATAAGTCCAACTTGATCATGGTGTATGATCCTTTTAATGTATTGTTGAATTTAGTTTGCTAGGATTTTATGAGGATTTTTGAATGTGTATCCATCAGGGATATTGGCCTGTAGTTTTCTCTTGTAGTCCTTTCTTTGGTTTTGGTATCAGGATGATGCTGTCTTCAGAGAAAGGGTTCGGAAGTGATCCCTCCTCTCCCATTTTTTGGAAGAATTTAAGAATTATTATGAATGTTTTGTAGAATTCATTTGTGAAGACTTCTGATCATGGGATTTTCTTTGTTGGAAGATTTTTGATTACTGATTCAATATCCTTATTTGTTATTGATCTATTCAGGCTTTCTATTTCTTTTTAATTGTTTTTATAAGTTATGTTTCTAGAATTTATCCCTTTCTTATAAGTTATCTAGTTTGTTGACATAAAACTATGTATAATTGTCCCTTATCATCCTTTTTATTTCTGAAGCCTCCGTTATAATGTCTCTTCTGACATTACTGATTTTATTTATTTCAATCTTCTGTTACATTTATTCCTTTTTTTTTCCTTTTTATTTATGGCCACACTTGTGGCATATGAAACCTCCCAGGCCAGGGGTCAAATGAGAGCTATGCTGTAGGCCAATGCCACACCCAAAGCCACAGTAACACTGGTTCTGAGCCACATCTGCTACCTATGCTGCAACTTATGGCAACATCAGATCCTTAACCCACTGAGCGAGGCCAGGGATCAAACCCACATCTCACAGAAACTGGTCAGGTCCTTAACTCACTGAGCCACACTGGGAAATCTTGTTACATTTATTCTTGATTCCTTCAACAATTCAGTAAATAATTTGAGCACCTATCTGTGCTGAACAGGTAGATTACTCGAGTAGCCTTGTATTCATTGTAATCCATCATCATGGCTAGATCATTTCAACATACAACTTTGATTAAGTCATTCTTGAGTTTAAAAACATTTAGCATTGCACATACCCTGCAATCATTGCCTTCTGGTAGTGAAGTACCAAGAGGGGGAGGGCAATGAGAACTGTCTGTCGTAGCGAGAAGGAGTATTTTCTCATTGGTTTATAATTTGTACATGATGATAGAACAGAGCAAACTTTTAATTTATTTTGTTTTTAAATTCTTCATTGTCAATGCCTCCCCCTTATTGCCTATACCTATGGCAGACTACCCTCACCACCCGCCTCTGTTGTATGTCACTATGTTTCATACTAAAATACAAATTCTTTAGTCTGGCCTTTATAATAGGGGCCATCTTGTAGAACTTCTGTAAAGGTACCCCATGCTTCAGGATGGCTTACCTCATACATCATTTAATGTACTTCCTTACTGGCCCATGCCTCCAAGTGACAGGGTTGCCTTTTGCCATCTATGCCACTCATCTAAAAACCATCTATGCTTCAAGCTCAGTGCCTTCACACTAGCCCACAGATCATCTAGCCTTTGAACATATAACACTTTGTTACATAGTTAATACATACTCTTTATATTATGGATTATTTTTCCTATGTATATTTAGTTCTTCAATATCAATGATATAGTAATGAAAGTCATGAGTTGTGTCATATGAAGTGTACCAACATAAATACAAGCTTGTTCAATGATAATAAAAGGTAACTGCTTTTCCAATAGGAAAAATGCTCTCCTTGCTAAATTCTGTCTATAAATTCTGTGTTTTCTAGCAATAGGCTCTTATCACCACAGGGTGTCACTGCTTTACAAGTCAAATTTTCTTCATTAGCCTGTAGAGGAGATGGGAATTCTCAGGAGAAATTCTTGAGAGATTGCAACAAAATTTACAGCAATGTGACAGTTGGGAGGTATAGAGATGGAATAGAATTATATAGACCAAACTGAAAAATCCCATTTATGCACTCTTAAAACCATCTGCAGCCTCCTTCCCACTGTTAACCATTTGCTATTGCTAGTTTTCCAGATCTTTTCTCTTTGTCTGAGAGGTGTGTGTGTGTGTGTGTGTGTGTGTGTGTGTGTGTGAGAAAGAGAGACACTGAGAGAAACATAGACAGATACAGAGACAAAGAGAAGCACAGAGGTTTAGGAAACATAATTGGGATTTTACTATGGGAGGGTGCATAGCCATTAAGTAGTTTTTTCTTTTCATTTTATAATACTTCATTGGATATCTTATATTCTCAATACATCCATCTCATTCTTCCTGACAGCTAATGCAGCAATGTTTGAATAATGAAATGATCGGTAATCAACATCTTTAGTCTTCAAAACTGTTGCCTTGGTATTGTCCACAATTATGAGTCAGAGTGAATTCCATTCTGTTGCCCATTATTTGAAAGCTACAGTTAATTAGTAAGCACTTGGGAAGATTGGTAAGTGTTGAGCAGTAAGTAAACTGAAAAACAGCATATGTAGACCAGTTTGCCACCAGAATTTAGAACAGCATAAAATTAAATGCCCTGGATAATTTATAAGGAGAAAGGAGAGAAAGAGCCAGATTAAGAGAGACCATTAAAATACTAATGTATTTTGTATCTGTGTTATCACTTATTTATGGTTATAAATTTATACATGTTCATTGTAGATGGGAAGTAGAGAAACACATTAAAAATAAAACAATCATTACCCTAATCCCATGACCTTGATTTAACTATAGTTAATATTTATTTTTGCTCATATAGCTTCTTACCTTTTTAGTTTTAAAATTTTAAGATAAAACACCACAATTTTTTAAAACATTCAAACAATGCAGAAAGCTGAAAAGTAAAAAGAGAAGGTCCTCTCCTCATCATTCTCATCCTCATTTTTCAGATATTCATTCACTGTTAATAGTTTCCCTCATAATTTACATTTAAGTGTATTGATATTGCCTTTATTCTGCATATGTTATGTTATGTTATGTGCTCTACACACCATTGTGGGGCCATACTTTTTTTCTATTTTTAAAAAATTTAGTTTTCCACATATTCTATTTATTTAACCCAGACGCAACCTGGAGATACTGAGCATTGAATTATTTCAAGAAGTTTGACTTGATACTTCTCACCCTACTCTATGCCCTTGAGTTTTTGACCTTTCACATAAAAAGGCTTATAGTCTTAGCTGAGGGCCCATTCCAATGTATATGGCAGCGTATATTCCTGGGTTTCTGGCTCTATTTTAAACTATTTGTTGGGATGTATTAAAGGAGAGAATATAGTTACTACCATTTGGTATAGTGGAAAATGTCAAAGATTTGGGTTTGGATCCCAGTTTTATCCTTTACTGGCTATGTTTAAAGGATAAAATGTTTCAAACAATCTTAGGTATTTTTATCCCTCTTTAGAGATAAGGAAACAGACCCAGCCAGGGAGAAGTAACTTATTTAAGGTTACATAGCTAGTTTGTACTAAAGCCATAGATTCCAGCAAAGGCCTGTTTGAGCCAGAGCCTATGTGTTTTCTATTCAACCATCTTGGCTTTTCTTTAAGACTTAAGAAAAGATGAAGGCGAGCATATCTTCAAAGTGATTGCCTCATGTATTGATCAAAGCCTTAATAAAAGAGTTATGTACTCTGTTATTTTTCTAGTATCCAAATATCTCTTATCTCCTTTTGTTTTGTCATATTCTCTTTTTTAGGAGAAAAGCCTTATAAATGCACCTGGGATGGCTGCTCCTGGAAATTTGCTCGCTCAGATGAGCTCACCCGCCATTTCCGCAAGCACACAGGCATCAAGCCCTTCCGGTGCGCAGACTGCAACCGTAGCTTTTCTCGCTCTGACCACCTGTCTCTGCACCGCCGGCGCCATGACACCATGTGAGCGGCACAGACTGCTCTAGAAGTGCTGCACTGGTCTCTTTCGTGTGTGTGTGTGTGTGTGTGTGTACGTGTGCGCGTGTGCCTGCACACTGAGGTCATAACCATCTTTTTGTCTTTGACTTCAGCTAGCCTTTTGGGGTGGGATTGGAACAGCTCACTGAGCCAGGCTGATGAGACTGGAGAGGATAGCTGATTTCCCATAGGGACTCTTTATATTACCCCTTCATTTCTCCAAAGTCCAGTCCCCAATTTTTTTCAACCTCCGCATGGGTTGGATTCCAGTGCGGCTCCCATGGTTGCCCCACCCTACCCCTACCCCTGTTAAGAGATAGGACATTTTTCCTACAATAACAAAACAGGAATCAAATTCAAGGCTGTGAACAAACATATGCTGCTTTTTTTCTTATTTTTCTCTTGTTTTCTAGAATTCTTATCCATATTTCTTTTGAATCAGTATATCAAAGTGGTTGGTGGTGTCGCAAAATGACTTTTTTCAAGTTTTTAGACAAAAGAGAGCATAACATTGTAGTTGGTTGGTAAGATTTACAGGTATTTGAGTTCTGAGTATAGGGCACATTCTCCATGAATAGGCTGAATCCCATACTGAACTCAAGGTTTTGTAAATCCAATCCTACTTGTTCTTACAGTTTAATTTTCAGGCGGTGCTTCTGCTTCTTAAGTCCATCAAAAGGAATGAAAGGATCTTCTTGTCTTTCTCCTTTTCTTCCCCTTCTTCCTCTTCCTCCTTCAGGATTAAAGATTTTGCTGCACAATTACATTCTTTATTAAGCTAAATGTGGATAAAAATTCAAAGCACACATGGACATGCCAGTAGGGGAAAAAAGTGTTCCAGGACAGTGACAGGAACGAGTATACCAGGATGATTCTGAAAACAAATGGAGACTTTCATTTGGATAGGATATCAAAAGTGCTGTAATCACAAGTCTCATTCAAATGGTAACCTGTGGAGACAGTGTCTTTAGGGGCTACCCTGTACTGTTTACTCTTTTGTTTACATAAAGTAACTGTTATGAACATATTGCATGATGGGAAATCACACACTGGGGCCATGTTATACAGAAGTGAGGGTTGAAAGAAAAGATATGTTAATTCCATGGCATTGTTAGTAAGCTTTCCTGTGTTTCAAATGGAATATAAAAGGCTTTTAGTGAAAACTGACAAAAAACAATTTAATGTTCTGCAACTGCTATGAATACCTAAGCCATTTCTTTTAGCCATTATAGCAAGTTGCATAATATACACATTCGGTAACCCAATCAGCCTGTTTCATAATAGTCTCTGGGACATAAAACTCTCTGTTCCAGGCCCTGGACCTCAGATCTACCTCCACATGGCATATTGCCTCTCCCAGGATGGAGGCGATGGGCTTTGCATCACTTAGTTTTGGAAACAGCCTCTCTCCTAAAGGTTGTCTTCATATGGTACCCCTTTTTCCCTCTTGAATACTTTATGTTGCCACCTCCCAAGGACATCTATTCTGACTAAATCATAGACTTTCTAGCAACAAGCAGAGATACTATTAACCATCTAGTACTATCCATCATTAATATTTCACAGATGAGACACATATGGGTCAGATTCTTTCCCCATATTTCCTTGAGGTCTTACTAGACCTGCACACCCATTCTCCCAGGGATTACATTATTAAACTGAATTAAATAAAAATTTACATGATTGGCTGCATATTTGTCCAGTTCTATATGTTATACTTCAGAAAACTTTAGACAACTCACAAAGTCATTTTCACTTCACTAAATGGTAAGTAAAATGTACTTGTGTTTATTGATATATAACACTGGGCACACAATTTTTCTATTCTAACACTTTTTATAATATCTCAGGTTTGATTTACCTCATTTCAACTTACAATGCCTTTCCAGACCATAAATCCTCATAAATTCAAGGACTACCTGTATTTTTCAAAAAGATATGTAGATTTTTACTATTTTATCCTTGTTTCTTGATATAGGTTTTTCCCTGACTTTTGGTGTGCAAGGTCCACCCTGCAGCCTAATTGCTAAAGCAGTAGGTAATATCTAAGGCCAATCTGTTAAAGGGGACTTCTATGTAGCTATAATACAGATTGTTATGGGGAATTAACATCATACATGAGTTAAACTTATACTTGAGTAGTTGATATGGTATTTCACAGTATAGTCAAAGGGCTTACCCATTTCCTCCAGAGTTTGGATCTGAGACTGTTTCCATAGTTCATAACTGGCCTGTGCCCCTCAGACCTCAGGATATTTTACATTGGAGCATATAATCTATTTGTAAATAAAGGCTATCAAACACAATGTTGTACTAACTAGGATAATCAAATTAGGATTACAAATATTGGTATCCCTGACATCTCTAAGCCTTTATTAAAATTTTTCCTGTAAAGTAATGAGGGGCTTTGTAAATGCTTTATTAATTGTCTGTAATCAGGAGACAATTATAATTCTATTCTCATTGCCTTCTTCAAATAATGGTAAAATCATCTCAATTATTTACATATTCTTTAAGAAATATGTCAAAATTCATTAAGAGTATTTCATGGAGTACAGGTAATCAAATACAATACTGTATTATACCTAAAGCACATACAACTTTGCTAAATAGACAGTGGGATGGAAAGGAACTCTCTTGTATAGCATTTGGGACTGATTGAATTTTCCGTGTTCACATGAGCAAAGCAACTGTGAACAGTTGCCTAGGGCATGGAAAATGGCCTTGTTTTATAGGATTGAATTATATCCCAGGATTTGTTGCAATGGAATTCCTCCATTTGTAGATGATTGGAAGTTGAACATTACTATTGATAATTATGATTGGAAAATTCAGAAAAAACTATGAAGTATGTGAACTGGTTAAGTTCATTAGGTGGAGTGAACTATTGGCAAGACAGATTTGTGAGAGTAATTTCTTTTTAAATAAACTTTTTATTTTAAAGCAGTTTTGGATTTACAAAAAAAAGTGTGAAGATAGTGCAGAGTTTCCCTATACCTCACACCCAATTTTTCCTATTATTAACATCTTATATTAGAATGGTACATTTGTTGTAATTAAGTAATGTTGATGCATATTTATTAACTAAAGTCCAAACTTTATTCAGATATCTTTAGTTTTTACATAATAAAATTTTTTATTCCATTCCAGCATCCTGTTCAGTATGCCACATCACACTTAGCAGTTGTATCTTCTTAGGCTTCTCTTGGTTGTGACAAATTTCTCAGACTTTCCTTGTTCCTATAACCTTGACAGTTTTGAGAAGTATATCTCTCAATATTTGCCTGATGTTTTTCTCATAATTAAATTGAGCTTATGGATTTAGGGGAGGAATACCACAAACATGAACTGCCATTTTCATCACATCATATTAATATGACATAGTCTTGATGTTAACGTTGATCACCTGGCTAAGATAGTGTTGTCGAGCTTCTCCTCTGTACTCTGCCCCACCTTCCATTCTGTATTCTTTGGAAGGAAATCACTATATGCAGACCACACTTAACGAGTGGTTAGCTATGCACTACATCCTTGAGGGTATCTATATAAATTGTTTGGAATTCTTCTGCATGGGAGATGTGCCTCTTCTCCCTCATTTATTTATGCAATAATTTATTTGTATCAGTATGGACTCATGGATATTTATTTTGTACTTTGGGTTATTATCCAATAAAACTTATTTTGTTACTCAATTTGTTCCAGCTTTGGCCATTGGACACTGTTTTGGGTCTACTCCCAAGTTCTTTTGATGTACCTCCATCCTTTTTTTTTAGCATATCTTTATTTTATGGCACTACAAGATGCTTCAAGCTCATCTTAAATATTATTTTTTGACCCATTCATATGATCAACCATTTCTTTACGGAGTCCTGGTTTATTTTAATGGAGAATTATATTAGAAACAAAGATCTGGACATTAGATATGCTTGTTGCCACTTGTTGCATCTAGTTCATCTCTGCTGACCAAGCAAGGGAATATATGTGTGTACACTAACCCGTGTATATGTGTGTGTATGTGTATATATATATATATATATATATATATATATATATATATATATACACACAATATCTACAAATACTTCTATATATAATCACCCATATCTTTATCAAGCTAAACATGAGTTCATACTGATGTCTCCAACTCCAACCCATTACCACATGAATAATCCTAACCTAACCTTTTCCCTTTTCATACTCTAATCTTCCACTCCAACAGTGAGAAACCTGGCTCCCACACATTATCATCTACTTACTTAATTGTTCAGTTCCAGAGTACATATATGGTGGTATCTTAATTGTTAACCTGTACGCTTGTGGGAACACCTAGATGGTAGTTCTCATGTACATTATAGTAACGTTTGTTACTCCAATTGCTCTTTGTTTTTTTTTTTAGATTTTTATTTTTTCTATTATAGTTGATTTAAAATGTTCTATCAATTTCTGCTTTACAGCAAAGTGACCCAGTCATATACATATATGTATATACATTCTTTTTCCAATAACTCTTTGAAACAAAGTGATTTGCAAAATCCAGGAATTAGAGATTTCTATGACTTGAGTTCCAGGAACTTGAGGTTATCCTTCTCTCAAAAGGTTTTCTGAAGAACCAAACCATCAGAAATTGACCTTATCTTTAATAAGCTAAGGGATATTGTTGATCCTCCACAGTGTGCTAATATCTATATAAAAATATATACATGGAAGAAAGTGGGTATGCCTAATTTAAAGAAACACTTAGCACTATCTTTTCTCACTGGTAATTATGGCTCTCTGATAATAGAGGTGCTAACCTAAGTTACCTTTCTTCTATATTTTCCATCTTCCATTTGGCTGACCTTAGGCAAGTCACATCACCTCTCTGTGCCTCAGTTAACCCGTCTGTAAAATGGGGCTCCAAATATCTACCTCACAGGAAGGTTGTGAGGATTCTCATTAATGGATGTTGGCAGAAAAGATGAGTGATCCTTAAATGAGCAACAAGGTATTATGATTACCACTATGATGATAATTATAGTATTCTATATTTACCCTAGAAAAAGGAGAATATTAGGCTTCATGGATGATAAAGAGCTAAATTTGAGTCAGTGACAAGTATAATTGAAGTGTGGTCACTGGAAGCAATATCTCTTTTTCTCACTTTCCCTACATTCTCTTCATTGCTAAGTATAGGATTCTCATCTGTTTCCATACTCAAACATACTAGGACCTAAAGGAATAAGTAGGTAAAATGTTTAAAAGCTGTATTCTTCCCCTTTGCTCCCTCTGCCTGGACCACATTACATGTCACCCTGTCAAAAGCACAGAGGCAATTTCCCAGAGCCCTTCAAACTTTGGCCACTGCAGCTTCACCAGTTATATTTTTCTCTTTCCACACTTAGCTATATCCTGAAAAGTATAGTTAGCAGGGAAATGGGGTAAGGTGGGAGTGGGATGGAAGAGGATATAATTTATACCAGAGGCAGGATATTTCTTTGATTCTCAAATACTATGTTCCATTTCCTTTTCTGGTGGTGAGTTGGGGATGGGGAGAGACACTACTTGTTAGTTAAGAATCTCTTCTTCCCTTCCAGTAGGTGTTTCTGAGGATCAGTACAAGTAGTTGTTTTGGACATTATAACTATGTTGTATACAGTGCTGTTTTCACTGTATTTCTGAATAAAATAGGAAGAGAATCCCTAGTGGTGTCTATCCCTGTTTGTTTTTTGTTTTTTTTTTTTGTTTTTTGTTTTTTGTTTTTTGTTTTTTTTTGACAGGAGGACACAGTGGGAGTACAGTGCCAGAAACTGACTCTGCTTTTTTGTGTTGGGGAAAGGAGCCTGCGGTGAAATGATTGATTTTTTGTCATTGTTTAAAATATAGAACAGTGTATTAGGATTTAAGTCTTCATAACTCTTCTGTCTTTGCCTCATTATTTCAGTGCTCTAGAGCAGCACTTCATTGTGGGTTTTTTTTTTAAGTCTATTTTATGTTAGTTCTTTCTCCAGAGACATATCTTTGAAGCTAGGATCATGAGCAGTCTCTCATATAAAAATCTGTTAGGTGCCTAGAGATACTCAAGAATTGCCTCAGCATGATCACTTAGAGATTACTCTGTTCTAGTTAAATGGACTTTTCCTCCGTGGCATTCAGGCAAGGTATGTGCTTGGGAACTAAGCAATCTTGTTAAGTTTTATTATTGTACTTTTTATTAATAAAAATATTTTAAACTTCAGAATCCATGGCTATTATCTTGAATTTTTACATTTCTACAACATGGCATGCATGACATGAGTAGATCATCTTCTATCTCTTAACTGGGTAAAGTTGTGGTGAAACTACTTTATAGTAGCATGGGGCAAAAAAGGAAGCTGGGCTGTTTTAGACACAATAATTTATCAAAATACACAAGACCCTCCCCATTTTTGGGAATCTGCTTAGCATGTCCCCAAATGGGGCATCATGAAAACTGTGCTCCTTTTGTATTATTTCCTACAGAGACTCCCCTTGTGTGATACGGGCTCAGCTGGCTAGGTTTCCTTGCCTATCCTTGTTTCCTTCACCATGTTGTTGGTTTGTTCATTTGTTTTTTCCTATGAAGGAATTCAAAAGAGAGGGTACTGGGATAGCTTTAATCTCCAAAGCTACCTCAGTACAAATACCACCCCTGGTTGGGGATACGGGGAGTTGCTTTGTCTGTAGACTCTGCTGTGGGAAACTTTGTCTTTCAGAGAGGTACTGGAAAAGAAATAAAAGGGCGGGAAACCTGTGAAAGATTAAGACCAAGAGCTTGAAGGACATATTAAAGGCTAACTGTATGTGGGGCTGACAGAAAGAGATTTTCACTGCAGATTATTTAAAACAAGGAATCTCAGGCTTCATAAGTTCCCCAATAATGTTTGTTTACTCATTTATTTATTCTGAGAGTCACTGTCACCTCTTTGGGTTAAAAGTATCATCAATTCGATGCTACAAATATACTGACTAAAAAGCTACAAATAAGCCAGTCTCTTTGGTGGTTTCTATGGAGGTGTATAAAACAGCTGTTCTCAAGAAATTCACTCCATAATTCAGGGCACCAGTATGAAAAGAAACACAGTAGTGTCTTAAGTGTCATAATGGATATATGTTAAATATTATTGAAAATTAAAAGCACTTAAACAGTAAAAGATACCATAAAAAGTTGAAAGACAGCCATTTATAAAACAAGATTTGTGTCTAGCATATAAAAGAAATCATACAAATAATAAAAAATATACAACACAAATGAAAAATTAAAAATTCACAGATGGATTTTATATAGTCAGTAAGCATATAAAAAGATCTTCAACCTCACTACTAATCACGGAAATGAATTTAAAATGAAAATCTTTTTCTATTCATTTAACTAGAAAATATTTACAAGTTTCATAAGATTAAATATATAGAAATAGGCAATTATTATATACTACTGGCTGGCGATAAAAATAGTAGTCATACTGGAGGGATTTTTTTCTATATTTATTATTAACAAAAAAGACCAAATATCCCATGTACCAGAAATTTAACTTTTTCGTGTCTACAGAAGAAATCTCTTATATGTAGAGGTTGGTACATATACAGTAAAGATGTTCAGCATTGATTATAATAATGAAAATTATATATAACCTAAATGTCTATCAACAAGGAAATGACAGTAAGCTATGGTGTAAGTTATACTGTGGAATATAATGCAGCAGTTAAATGGAATGAGGTAGTTCTACATTAACTGATATGGAATGCTATTCAAATCATATTGTTTTGGAATCCATACCAACCAGATCATTGTGCCTTTGTATTAAGAAAATTGAAGAACCTTGGCTTGAGGGTTTAAAATAAGTCTGTGAGAACTCAGGAGGGAAACAACTTGTAGGGCTGGCAGAGAATATGTTCAAGGGAATAGTGAGCACAAACACACCTCTCTTGAAATATTTTATTAAAATTATACAGGAGTTATTTGGGAGTCAATATGTAAATTTATATTTGAACACCTGATTACCCTGTACATTACCTTGATTTACTTATCAGGTTAGTTACAGTCACTTGAGAGGGAGTAGGGATAGGGGAGAATCGGATCAGGTACATTTTTAAAAGAATTAGAGTAGGTCAGCAAGGGTTAAAGGTGCAAATATTACCCTGGCGAAATCAAAGAAAACAATCATTGAATCTTGGCCAGGGGAACATAAGAAACCAGACGAGCTGAAAATGAAAGCCCTAAAATACAGGCTTTTTGCCTGGTGAGGGGTGAAAGGACAACAGACCTGAAGGTTTGCTCCTCACATTATCTGAATCTGCTGCGTTAATTCTATTTGTAGACTGGATATATTCCCTCAACATTTTCTTCAAATTATATTTTCTTTTTTTATCCAGCTATATTGAAATATAATTGGCAAATAACATTATGTAAGTTTAAGGTGTACAATGTGATGGTTTGATATATATATATTGTGAAATTTTTATCACAATAAGTTTAGTTAATATATACTTCACCTAACATAATTACCATTGTGTTGGCTGTAGTTACGGTGAGACTATTGAAGTTATACTCTTATAGCAACTCTTAAGTATTCAAAAGAGTTTTGTTAACTATACTTACCATGCTATATATTATATATAAAATACACACACACACACACACACACACTATTCACTTTATAACTGAAAGTTTATACTATTTGACCAACATCTCTCCATTTGGCCCACCACTCAGGCCCTGGCCAAATATAATTCTACTTTTTCTATGTGTTTGATGCTTTTAGATTTCACATATAAATGAGATTTTAGAGTATTTTTCTTTGTTTGACTTAGTTCACTTAATGATAGGCCCAAAAGATTCAACCATGTTGTTGCAGGTGGCAGGATTTCTAAGGGCTGGATAATATTCCACTGTATATATTAAATATAGATATAATATTTTCATTATCCATTCATCTGTCAAAGGAAACAGGTTATTTTCATGTCCTGGCTATTATGAATAATGCTGAAATGAATATAGGAAAGCACATACCTGTTCAAGAGAGTAAATTCATCTTCTTCAGAATTGGAATTGCTGAATCATATGGTAATTCTATTTTTAATTTTTAAAGAAAATTCCATATTGTTTTCCAGGAGGCTATACCAATTTACATTCTCATCAACAGTGCACTGGGTTCTGTTTTATCTACATCCACACTGGCATTTTTAATCTCTTGAATTCTTAATAGCCACTCTAAGAGTTGTGAACTGATGTCTTACCGTGGTTTTAATTTTCATATCCCAGATGATTAGTGATGTTGAGCAAATTTTTATGTATTTGTTGGCCACTTGCACGTTTCTTTGGGAAAATGTCTACTGGAGTCCTCTGGCAATTTTTTAATGTATTTTTGTTTGTTTTTTCTATTCAGTTGTTTGAGTTCCTTTATATATTTGGATATTAACCCCTTATCAGATATATGGTTTGGATTTTTTTTTCTCCCATTCTATGGGTTGTCTTTACATTAAAAAATTGATTGAAGCATAATTGATATATAATTTGTGTAAGTTTAAGGTGAACAATATGTTGATTTGATACATTTATATATTGTGACATTATTACCAATGTAGCATTAGCTAACACCTCTATCATATCCCATACTTCTCTTTTTTGTGGTTAGAACATTTAAGATCTAGTTTCTCAGCAACTTTGAAGTATATAATACAGTATTGTTAATTGTAATCACAATAGCGTGAATTAAATATCTAGACATATTCATATACTAACTGCAAATTTGTACCCTTTGACCAATAGCTCCCCATGTTCCCTGCTAATAGTCCCTGATAACTTCTATTCTACTCTGTTTCTAAAGTTTGGCTTTTAAAATTCCAAATATAAGTGATATTATACAATATTTGTTTTTCTCTTTTCTGACTTATCTCACTTTGCATAATGCCTTCAGGGTCAATCCATGATGTCCCAAATAGCAGGAATAATTTCATTCTCATGGCTGAATAATATTGCATTGTAAATATATAACATAGCTTCTTTATCCTGTGTGGTTTCTTTATCCATTCATCCATTGATGGATACTTAACGCTGTTTCCATATCTTGGCTGTTGTAAATAATGCTGCAAGTAAACATAGGAGTACAGATATATTTTTGCTATCGAGTTTTCATTTTCTCTGGATGTATACCTAGAAGTTGGATTACTGGATCATATTCTATTTCTATTTTTACTTTTTGAGGAAATTCCATACTGTTTTCAAGAGTGGCTGGACCAATTTACAGTCCCACAAAGAGTGCAAAAATGTTCCCTGTTCTCCACATTCTCACCAACACTTGTTTTTCTTGTCTTTTCTATGATAAACATGGTAAAAGTTGTGAGGTAATATCTCTTTGTGGTTTTGGTTTGCATTTCCCTGATTAATGTTGTTGAGAATTTCTTCATGTACCTGTTAGCCATTTGCATGTTTTCTTTTGTGAAATGTCTGTTCAGGTACTTTGTCCATTTTTTCATTAGGTTATTTCCTTTTTTAGTAACAAAATGTATGGGTTAATTATTTGTTTTAGATATTAATTCCTTATCAGATATATGGTTTGCAATATTTTCTCCCATTCTGTAGGTTACCTTTATATCTTGTTCATTGTTTCTTTGGTTGTATGTAAGATGTTTAGATTAATGTCATCCTACTTGTTGATTTTGGCTTTTTTATTTATACTTTTGGAGTCATATCCAAAAAGTCATTGCCAAGACTAATGTCAAGGAACGTTCCCCCTCAGTTTTCTTCTAGAAATTTTACAGTTTCAGGTATTATGTTTAAGCCTTAAATCCATTTGGAGTTAATTTTTTGGTGAGTGTTGTGTCATAGGTGTTTGATTTCATTTTTCTTCATGGGATTATACAGGTTTTTGATCACCATTTACTGAGGAGATTATCCTTTACCCATTATTGGCTAGCTTATCAAATATAGCTTGGCCATGTACATGGTGGTTAATTTCTGGGCTTTATATTCTGTTCAAATGGTCTATGTGCTGATTTTTCTCCCCATAATATGCTGTTTTTATTAATAAAATATATAATTTTGAAATCAAAAGTATAATGTCTAGGGCTTTGTTCTCAAAATGGCCTTACCTATTTGGGATCCTGTGTGGTATCATAAACATTGCAGGATTATTTTTTCTCTTTCTGTCAAAAATTACATTGGGACATTGATAAGGATTGCATAGATTCTATAGATGGTTTCAGGTAGAACAGACATTTTAGTAATGTTAATTATTCTGATTCATGAACACAGAATAACTTCTTATAACCTTGTGTTTTCTTCAATTTCTTTAATCAAAATCTTATAGCTGTTGGAGGGATCAAGGTGGCAGAGGAGTTAGACGTGGCACTCACATTCTCCCACAAACACATTAAAAAAATCTACATGTACAATGATTGGCACAGAACATCTACAGACTGCTATCAGAGGAACTTAAACGTCCAAAAAATGTAAGAAATCCTCCACATAATTGGATAGAAAAGGAAAATAAAAGAGAGAGAGAAAAAAGAGTAAAAATAAGAGGAATCAAGATAGGACCAGCACTCCTGAAAGGGAGTTGTGAAAGAGAAGAGTCCACAACCCAGGAGGCCACCTAACTGATGGGGAGGTCAACAGGGATAGAGAGGAAATCCCAAAGTCTTGGAGAAAAGTGCAGAAGTCAGACAGAGAAGGGCCAGGCAGAGAGGGAGCTGCATAGACCATCAGCACCACCACCCAGGACACCATAGCCTGAGACACTTGGACTGGGAATGTGCACTGAGACTCAGACTTTGGAGTACATCTCTCAGGAAAGGACTAGGATTGGCTGCATGGACAAAACCTGAGGGGCTAGGGAGTGGTGCACCACAGGCCAGGAAAGAAAGCACCACCACTGAGGGAGCACAGTAGAAGGTGTGACCTGGAGGAGAAGCAAGGCATGATCCTTTGGGAGGGTGAGAGGAAAAGGGGTGGAAACACCATAGGAATATCTTCCTCTGCACATGCACACATGAGCTCTTGTGTGGTGGAGCATATCTTCTGCAGGCTACAGGGAGCAGGGGCAAACCACTGTAGCTATCCCAGGCTCCAGACATGGGCACAGCCAACCATAACTAAGGATCCCTGAACATGCAGCACCTGCAGGCTCAGTCACCTCAGGGGTTGCCACTGATGAGGGACTTACAACTGAGGGCCATACATTGCTCTCACTCCCTGGGGAACAAGTAGGCCCTGCTATTGCCACTGCCAAAGGATCAGAGCACCACCTACATCTCCCTAAGGGTCACTGCAACTTCTCAGGGCCCTCCAACCAGGAGCAGCCTATGCCATCTCCCAGGAGTCCTCATCACTGTCAAAGGTCCAGCAACCAGGGACAGGCTACAGGCCCTGAACATTGCCTACATCTCCATGGAAGCAAATGCAGGCTGTACACCAGCATAGGGATAACAGCCTGCACACACTTAGGACAGAGACAGCATCCAAAACAAAAGCAGTCCTCATTCCAAATATATATATATATATATATATATATATATATATATATATATATATGCCAACAGAAGCCACATGGGTGTGTTCTCTCATATAAATAGCCTTCCTAAAAGACTACATTTGGTAGTTGTTTTCCCTAAACTCACAGAATAAGAAAAATATAAGCAAAATGAAGCTCAGGTGCCATCCTCAGTTAAAAGAACAGAAGAATTCACCTGAAGCAGCAAGCAATGAAATAGACCTCTGCAATCTAACAGACACTGAGTTCAAAAATGAGATAGTGAAAATACTAAAAAAATTAAGAGCAGATGTGAACAGTAATGCAGATTACATTAGAAATGAACTATAAACTATAAGGAAGAGCCAAGAAAATTAGAAAACACATTTGCAGAGATGCAAACTAAGTTAAAGGCATTGGACAGCAGAATGAATAATGCAGAGAAATGAACAAACAACATGGAAGATAGAATAATAAAAATCACCCAATCAGGACAGCAGATGAAAAACAAATTAAAAAAAAAACATGAAAGCAATAAAAGAGATCTATGGGATAATATAAAGTGAGCCAATCTACAGATAATAGGGATTCCAGGAATTCCCATCGTGGTGCAGCAGAAACAAATCTGACTAGGAACCATGATGTTGAAGGTTCAATCCCTGGCCTTGATCCCTGGGTTAAGGATCTAGTGTTGTTGTGAGCTGTGGTGTATTTTGCAGACATGGCTCGAATCTGGTGTTGCTGTGGTGTAGGTCAATGACTATAGCTCCGATTAGACCCCTAGCCTGGGAACCTCCATATACCATGGGTGTGGCCCCCCAAAAAATTAGGGATTCCAGAAGGAGAAAAAAAAAAGAAAATGGGATCAAAAATATATTTGAAGAAATTATGGCGAAAAACTTTACAAATCTAAAGTACACAGACATAGAAACAGAAAGCACAGAGGATCCCAAACAAGATGAACCCAAACAGACCCATGCCAAGACATACTGTAATAAAAATGACAAAAGTTAAAGGTGAGAGGATTCTAAAGGCAACAGAGAAAAGCAAAGAGTTAATTGTAAGGGAACCCATATAAGGCTATCAGCTGATTTCTCTACAGAAACAGTACAGGCAAGAAAGATATATTCAAAGTTCTAAAAAGGGAAAAATTTACAGTCTAGAGTAATCTACCCAGCAAGAATCTGCCTAGTAATCATTTAAAATAGGAGAAATAATTTCTCCAACAAATAAAAACTAAAATAATACAGCAATACTAAACCTATTCTAAAATACTGAAATGTCTTGCTAAATTGGAAAGAAATAAGAAGATTAGGATGGAAGAAATCACAATTGGAAAGGAATCACTTAAGCCAGTATTTAGATCAAAAAGAAAAAAAAACTAAGGTAAAAGCAACAATAAAAACAAGGAACAGCAAAATGATAAACATGAAGATGTTAAAAAAGGACATCAAAATCATAAAATATGGGGAAGAAAAGTAAGAAAAATCTAGACTTTTAGAGTGTGTTCAAGCCTATATGACTATCTGGCTAAAACAAGCAGATAAAGGAAACAATTAACATACTTGAAAAACAAGGCAACCACAAAGCAAAAACAAAAAAAAATACATTCAAAAAACTATAGAGAAAAGGGCACAAGCATAAAATAAAAGTAAATCATGCAACTAAAATAAGAAAGGAAGATAGAATCAACTGGAAAACAAGGTTTAAAGTTTCACTAAATACATATTTATCACTGATTACTTTAAATGTCAGTACACTGAGTGCTCCAATCAAAAGACATAGAGGGGCAGATTAGATTTAAAAAAGTATGATATGCTGCATACAAGAGACTCACCTTAGACCAAAGGACAATATATTGAAAGTGAAGGGATAGAAACATATTTCATGCATATGGAAAATATAGGAAAGCGGGAGTTAAAATACTCATATCAGACAAAATAAACTTTAAATAAAGGCCATAAAGAAATACAATAAAGGACATTATTTATTGATGAGAGATCAACTCAAAAAGAGAATATTAAACTTGTCAATATATATGCCCCAAATATATGAGCACCCTAATATATACAACAAATACTAACAAACATAATAGGAGAAATTTATGGGAATAAAATAATAGTAGGAGATTTTAACGCCCCACTCACATAAATGGACATAACTTCTAGATGGAAAATCAATAAGGCAACAGAGATCCTAAATGATACAATAGAACAGTTAGACTTAATTGATATTTTCAGGATATTACATCTCCCAGAACCAGAATATGCATTCTTTTGCAAGTGTACAAGGGACATTCTCTAGGAATTACCAAATACTGGAGCACAAAACTAAGCTCAAGAAATTTGAGTATATAAATTATTTCAAGCATTTTCTCTGACCATTTTGGCATGAAACTAGAAACCAATCACACAGGAAAAGAAATGAGAAAAAACTGACTACACGGAGACTAAACAACATGCTAGTAGAAAATCAATGGGTCAACAAGGAAATCAATGGAAAATTTAAAAATGCCTCAAGACAAATTATAATGGAGAAACAACCATTTGAAATATATGGGACGCCACAAAAGCAGTTCTTAGAGGGAAGTTTATAGTGATATAGGCCTTCCTCAAAAAAAAAGAAAAAAGTCTCAATTTAACAACTTAACCTACAATTAAAGGAATTAGAAAAGAAGAGAAAAACAAAACCTAGAGTCAGCAGAAATTAGGAAATCTTGAAGATCACAGAGCAAATCAATAAATTCGAGATTTAAAAAAAAATCAATAAAAGTAAGACCTGGTTCTTTGAGAGAGTAAAAAGAAAAAAATGACAGAGCTCTGGCCACACACACCAAGAATGAAAGAGAGAGAACCCAAATAAACAAAATAAGAAGTGAAAAAAGAGAAATCTCAATGGATACTGCAGAAATGTAGAAATAAATAAATAAGTAAAAGAATACTATGAACAATTATATGCCAACAAATTTGACAACCTAAAAGAAATGGAAAATTTTCTAGAGCCATACAGCCCTCCAAAACCGAATCAAGAAGAAGTAGATCATTTAAGCAGACCAATCACTAGAAATGGAATTGAATATGTAATAAAAACACTCCCTACAAATAAAAGTCCAGGGCAAGAAGGCTTCACAGGGGAATTCTAGCAACATACAAAAAAGAATTTTATACATCCTTCTTAAAATTTTCCTAAAGATTGAAGAAGAAGGACATTCTATGACGCCACCGTCACCCTTATAAAAACAAATCAGACAAAGACACTACCAAAAAAGAATTATAGGTCAATATGTTTGATGAATAGAAACACAAAAATTCTCACCAAAATTATAGCCAACCGAATACAACTCACACACACACAAAATTATACACCACGACCAAGTGGGATTCATCCAAAGTTCACAAGGATTAATCAACATATGTAAATCATTCGATGTAAAATACCACATAAACAAAAGAAAGTCAAAAACAGCATGATCATCTCAATAGATGCAGAAAAAGCATTTGACCAAATCCAACATACATTCATGATAAAAATTCTTATCAAAGTGGGTATAGAGGAAACATATCTTAATATAATAAAAGTCATTAATGACAAATCCACAGCCAATATAATACTCAATGGACAAAGGCTGAAAGCCTTCCCTCTAAAATCTGGAAAAAGACAAGAATGCCCACTCTCACTACTTTTATTCAATATAATGTTGGAAGTCCCAGCCACAGCAATCAGACAAATGAAAGAAATAAAGCATATCCAAATTGGAAGAGATGAGATAAAATCATCACTCTATATAGATGGCATGGTACTATATATAGAAAGACCTAAGGACTCCACAGAAAAACTATTCAAACTGATCAATGAATTAATCAAAGTAGCAGGATACAAGGTTAACATTCAGAAATAAGTTGCATTTCTGTATACTAACAGTGAAATATGAGAAAAAGAATACAAAAATAAAATACCTTTTAAAATCACACCCAAAAATGAGATACCTAGGAATAAACCTGACCAAGGAGTTTAAAGACTTATATGCTGAGAACTATAAAATATTAATCAAGGAAATTGAAGAGGATTCCAAAAAAAATGGAAAGATATCCCATATTCCTAGATTGGAAAAAATAATATCATTAAAATGGCCATACTACTCAAACGATCTGCAGAATTAATGGATTACCCATGACATTTTTCACAGAACTAGAACAAACAATCCAAATTTTTATATGGAATCATAAAAGACCCAGAATTTCCAAAGAAATCCTAAGGAAAACAAATGAAGCAGGAGGCATAACTCTCCAGACTTCAGACAATATTACAAAGCTAGTCATCAAGACAGTGTGGTACTGGTACCAAAGCAAACATACAGGTCAATGGAACAGAATAGGGAACCCAGAAATAAACCCAGATACATATGGTCAATTAATATTTGACAAAGGAGGCAAGAGTATAAAATGGGAAAAAGAAAGTCTCTTTAGCATGTGGTGCTGGGAAAACTAGACAGCTGTATGTTAATCAATAAACTACTATACACCCTCACATCATGAACAAAAAATAAGCTCAGAATGGCTTAAAGACTTAAACATAAGACAAGACACCATAAAACTCCTAGAAGAGAATACAGACAAAAGATCCTCTGACATCAACTGTACAAATGCTTTCTTAGGTCAGTCTCCCAAGGCAATAGGAATAAAAACAAAAGTAAACCCATGGGACATAATGAAACTTTCAAGCTTTTGCACAGCAAAGGGAACCATCCCTGTGCTATACAGTAGGAACTCTGTGCTTTTATTATTTTCTTTTTCAGCTGCCTCCACGACGTATGGACATTCCCATGCCAATGATTGAATCCAAGCCAGAGCTGTGACCTGTGCTACAGCTGCATCAATGCCAGATCCTTAACCCACTGCACTGAGCAATGGATCGAACCAGCACCTCCAGAGACAAGCCAGATCATTACCCACTACACCACACTAGAAATTCCAGGTACTCATTCCTTATCCATTATAAATGTAATAGTTTTCCTAATAACCCCAAAATCCCACTCCATCCCAATCCTCCTCCTCCACCATGGCAACTACAAGTCTATTCTCTAAGACTGTCTCTATTTTTTAGATAGATTCATTTGTGCCATATATTAGATTCCACATGTAAATGATGTCATATGTTATTTCATTCTCTTTCTTTTTTTTTTTTTTTTTTGTCTTTTTGCTATTTCTTGGGCCGCTCCTGCGGCATATGGAGGTTCCCAGGCTAGGGGTCTAATCGGAGCCGTAGCCACTGACCTACGCCAGGGCCACAGCAACGCGGGATCCGAGCCGCGTCTGCAACCTACATCACAGCTCACGGCAACGCCGGATTGTTAACCCACTGAGCAAGGGCAGGGACCGAACCCGCAACCTCATGGTTCCTAGTCGGATTCGTTAACCACTGCGCCACGATGGGAACTCCCATTCTCTTTCTGACTTACCTCACTTAGTATGAGAATCTCTAGGAGCATCCAAGTTGCTGCAAGTGGCATATATTTTTTCTTTTTTTATGGCTGAGAAGTGTTCTATTGTATATACATATCACATCTTTTTTATTTTTATTTTTTATTTTCTTCCTTTTTTTAAAATTGTTATTTCCACAATACAATTTTTTTCTACTGTACAGCATGGTGACCCAGTTACACATACATGTACACATTCTATTTTCTCACATTATCATAATCCATCATAAGTGACTACACAGAGTTCCCAGCGCTACTCATTGCCATTGCTAATCCATTCCAAAGGCAGGATCTCATTGCCATTGCTAATCCATTCCAAAGGCAATAGTTTGCATCTGTAAACCCCAAGCTCCCCATCCAGCCCATTCCCTCCCCCTCCCCCTTTGCAACCACAAGTCTATTCTCCAAGCCCATGATTTTCATTTTCTTTGGAAAGGTTCATTTGTGCAATATATTAGATTCCAGATATAAGTGATATCATATGGTATCTGTCTTTCTCTTATTGACTTACTTTACTTAGTATGAAAATCTCTAGGATCATCCAAGTTTCTACAAATGGCATATATATTTTTTTCTTTTTTATGGCTGAGAAGTGTTCTAGTGTATATACATATCATATCTTTTTGATCCATGCATCTGTCAATGGACATTTAGGTTTTTTCTATGTCTTGGCTATTGTGAATAATCTTACAATGAAAAAAATGGCACACATAAATTTCTGAATTATAGTTTTATTGGGATATATGCCCAGGAATGGTATCGTTAGATCATATGGTAGTTCTATATTGAGTTTTCTGAGAAAACTTCAAAATGTTTCCACAGTAATTGTACAAATTTACCTTCTCATCAATGGTGTAGGAGGGTTCCCTTTTCTCCACACTGTCTCCATCATTTCTTATTTGCAGAATTATTAATGATGGCCAATCTGACCAGTGTGAGGTGGTAACTCATTTTAGATTTGATTTTCATTTATCTAACAATTAGTGATGCCAAGCACATTTTCATGAGCCCACTGGACATTGACATGTCTTCTTTGGAGAAATGTCTATTTAAGTCTTCTGCCTATTTTTAATTGGGTTTTTGTTGTTGAGTTTTATGTTTTTTTTGTACGTTTTGGAGATTAATCTTTGTCGGTTGCATTACTTGCAACTATTTTCTCCCATAAAATATTTATGTTTTCATATTTTGTTGTTGTTTTTTTTTCTTTGCTGTGCAAAACTTGTAGTTTTGATCAGGTCCCATTTATTTATTTTCATTATTGTTTCTATTGCCTTGGGAGACCGACTTAAGCAAACATTTGTATGTTTTGTGTATGTTGCCAATATAATACTCAATGAGAAAAGCCAAAATATTTCTCACTAAAATATGAGACAGGACAAGGATGCCCACACTCACCAGTTTTATTCAACATAGTATTGGATGTCCTAGTCATAGCAGTCAGACAAAAGAAAGAAAGAAAAATTGTCCAAATTGGAAAAGAACAGGTAAACTTGTCACTATATACAGATGACATGATACTATATATAGAAAACCCTAAGGACTCCATGCAAACTGCTCAAACTGATCAATGAATTCAGCAAAGTATCAGAAAACAGGATAAACATTCAGAAATCAGTTGCATTTCTGTATACTAACAAATATTTAAAAAAATATATAAAAAGCAACACCTTTTAAAACCACACCCCAAAAATTAAATATCTAGGACTAAACCTGACCAAGGATGTGAAATACTTATATGCTAGGAACTATAAAACATTAATCAAGAAATTTCAATGTTATTCAAAAAATGGAAAGATATCCCATGGTCCTTGATTGGAAAAATTAATATTGTTAAATTGCCCATACTACCAAAGCAACCTACAGATTTAATGTGATTTGTATCAGATTACCCATAATATTTTTCACAGAACTAGAAAAAATAATCCCCAAATTTACATGGAACCATAAAATACCCAGAATTGCCAAAGCAAATATTAGCGGGGGTCGGGGGGAAGCAAGTAGAATAACTCTCCCAGACTTCAGACAATATTACAAAGTTACAGTAATCAAGACAGTGTGGTTCTGGTACAAAAGCAGACATATGGATGAATGGAACAGAATAGAAGGCCCAGAAATAAACCCAGACACCTACAGTCAATTTTGACAAAGAAGGCAAGAATATAAATTGGCAAAAAGACAATCTCTTCAGCAAGTAGTACTGAAACTGGACAGCTGCATGTTAATCAATGAAATTAGAATACACCCTCATACCATGCACAAAAATAAACTCAAAATGGCTTAAATACTTAAACATAATCATGATGTCTTAAAACTCCTATAAGAGAACATAGGCAAAACATTCTCTGATATCAACTGCACAAATGTTTTCTTAGGTCAGTCCACCAAGGCAATAGAAGTAAAAACAAAAATAAACAAATGAGGCCTAATCAAACTTAAAAGCATTTTCACAGCAAAGGAAACTACAAGAAAAAAAAAAAAGGAATAGACGACCACTGAATGGGAAAAAATTCTTGCAAATCTTGCTACAGAGAGCAGTCCCAAGAACCTCCCTAACAAAGGAAGGGATGACAGGAGGAACTGCTGAGATTGCCATCTACAGGAAAGTGTTCTGAGAGCTGTCTTGGAATAGGAGGTGCTGCAGAAACTACTGCAGCCCACCCTGCTCCGAGAACAGTCTGCTGAACCACTGCCAAATCCTTCGTGTACCCCCATCTCTAACAACCACACAGCTCCAAGAGAACATGATATTTCTGTTCCAATCACATGTTCTGGGTATATGTGACATGCCATCACCCCAGAGAACTGCAAGAATGGGTAGCAGCTGCTGCTTCTACACACTTGCTCTCAAGGGGACCACAAACCTAGAAAGTTAGACAGCAAGAGACAACAAAGAAATAGCTTTCAGACAAAGAAATAAGATTAAGAAGAAAAAAACATCTAATTTAAGAAAATGTAGGCAATCTACCTGAAAAAAGAATTCAGAATAATGATAGTAATGATGATCCAAGATCTTAGAAAAAGAATGTAGGCACAGATAGAAAAGTCGTAAGAAATGTTTAACAAAGAGTTATAAGATTTGAAGAACAAGAAAGCTAGGATGAATAGCACTATGTCTGAAATGAAAAATACCCTAGATGGAATCTATAGAAAGATAACAGAGACAGAAGAATGAATAAGTGAGGTGCAAGACAGAGGGAGCAAAAAAAAATACTACAAATAAATCTATTTACAAAAGAGAAAACAGGCAGAAAACAAATTTATAATCACCAAAGAGGAAATGTAGTGGGGAGGGATACATTAGGTATATGGGATTAACAGATACATACTATTACAGATAAGCAACAAAGATATATTGTATAACATAGGGAATAATGTTCAATAACTTGTAATAACATTATGGAAAGTAATAAAAAATATAAAACTAAATCACTGTTCTGTACACTTGAAAAAAAATATTGTACTTTAATTGTAGATCAATAAAAATAAATTTTTTTAATTTAAATGCCAACTGAATTAGGAATGAGAATTTATCTAATCAAAATTATTTTTAAAAGAAATGATAAAATTAAACACTCAATCAAAAAAAGATAAATATCTGTGATAAAAAATACACTAGAAGGAAGTGGCATAATGTATTAAAAGCACTGAAAGGGTGAACTTACAAACCACAATACTTTACACAGAGAGATTACCATTTAGAACAGAACTTTACACAGAGAGATTATCATTTAGAACAGAAATTGATGTAAAGAACTTATCAATGAGTGTAAACTAAATAATCCAGCAATACTAAACCTACAGTGGAAATTAAGGGTATTCTTTAAATGGAAAATAAGTAAGACTTTATTTTTTTTAATTTTTTTTACTACTCAATGACTTTATCACATCTGTAGTTGTATAATGATCATCACAATCCAATTTCATAGGATTTCCATCTCACAAGCACATACCCCCATCCCCCAAACTGTCTCCTCCAGAGATCATAAGTTTTTCAAAGTCTGTGAGTCAGCATCTGTTCTGCAAAGAAGTTAGTAAGACTTTAAAGGAATGAAATAATTCTACTAGGAAGGGCAAATATATAATAAAATATTAAGATAAATACCAGAACATAAAATAAATACCCACACATAGATTAAAATACAAAAATTTATAAACACAACTATAATTACAAAAAATAAAAAGGGATAAGTGTAGGATGTAAAATATAACAGAAACACAAAATATGGGGGGGCATAAAAAGTGAAGATCTTTTACAAAACATTTGAACTTAAATGACTATAGGTAGATATAAGTAGATATAATTGTGAGTGAACATATATGTACCATTTGGTACCCACAAATCAAAAATCTACAATAGACACCAAATAAAATAAAATAAAAGAGAGCATGAGAGAAACTCCAAGCATACTATTAAAGAAAATCATCAAACCACTGTAGTAAAACCAAAACCAGGAACAAAGGAAATGAGATTAACTACAAAACAACTGGAATACAATTAATGAAATGGAAATAAGCACATACATATCAATAATTACTTAAAATATAAATGGAGTAAATGCTCCAATCAAAAGCCATAGGGTGCCCACACATATCCCGGCCTTTATGGGCCCTGGGAGGGGCTCACTCACCCTAGCCTCTGCTTCACTTCTTCTACTGGAGTGGGTCCAGGTGCCTAACCTCCTCAGGCCCTGCCTCCTCTATGGTCAGACTTGCTCACCCAGGCCTCTTCTCCACTCCACCCTTTCCTGCCATAGTATGCCTGCACATCTGATCACCACCCCATATGCCTCCCTTCTGGATAGGCTTCTGTGCTCCTGCTGACTCCAGATCAGTCTCAGATGGATTGCCCATACCAGTCCCTCCTCATGTGGCTCACAACATAACTACAAAGAAAAATATTAAAAGCAGCAAAGGAAAGGCAACAAATAAGATACAAGGGAATCTCAATAACATTATCAGCAGAATTCTTAGCAGAAACACTTCAGGCCAGAAGGGAGTGGCATGATATATTTAAAGTGATGGAAGAGGAAAACCTACAACCAAGAATGCACTACCCAGCAAGGCTATCATTCTGATTTGAAGGAGAAATCACAAGCTTTTCTGATAAGAAAGATCTAAGAGAACTCAGTATCACCAAACCAGCTTTACAACTACTAAACGAACTTCTCAAGCCAGAAAAGAGAAGACCACAACTAGAAACAAGAAAACTACAAATTAGTATGCTCAGCAGTAAAGGCAAACATTAAGTAGGATATCATCCACAGACAAATATGATATCAAAGCTAGCAATGGTGAGAAGAAAAGGGTACAAAAGCAGAAGATTGAAAATGCTTTTGAAATTAAGACACCAGCAACCTAAAACAAACCTGTATATATAGACTGCTATATCAAAATCTAATGGGAACCACAAACGAAAAATTACAATAGGCATACATCAAAAAAGAAAAAGCAAACCAAATACAACACTAAAGATAGTCATAAAATCACAAAAGAAGAGAACTAAGGGGAAATGGAAGAAAAAAATCTAAAAGAACATACCCAAAACAATTGAGAAAATGACAATAATTACACATATATCTATATTTACATTGAATGTCAATGGATTGAAACTGAATGGATACAAAAACAAAACCCATATATGTGCTGTCTATGAGACTTCATTACAAACTAAGAATACATATAGATTGAAAGCAAGGGGATGTAAGAAGGTATATCATGAAAATTGAAATCAAAAGGAAGCTAGAGTAGTAATACTCATATTAGATCAAATAGCCTTTAAAAATAAAGAATATTACAAGAGACAGGAAAGTACATTATCTAATGACAAATCTGAGAAGATATAGCAATTGTAAATATATATGCACCCAACATTGGAGAACCACAATATGAAGGCATCTGCTACCAGTCATAAAAGGAGAAATTGACAGTAACACAATAATAGAGGGAGATGTTAGCACCCGAATTCCATCAATGGACAGATCACCCAGAGAGAAAAATCAATAAGGAAATACAGGCCTTAAATGATACACTAAACCAGATAGACTTAACTGATATTTATAGAGCATTCTGTCTGAAAGCAGCAGGATATATATACTCTTCCCACGTGCACATGGAGCATTCTCAAGGATAGATGCTATCTTGGTCCACAAATCAAAACTTGGTAAATTTAAGAAAATTTCTTTTCTCCATTTTTTAATATTTTATTGACATGTAGTTGATTTACAATATTGTATAATTTCTTCTATACAACAAAATGATTCAGTTGTACATATACACAGATCTATTTTTTTTTCAGATTCTTTTCCCATATAGATTATCACAGGATATTGGGTAGACTTCCCTGTACTATATAGCAGAACCCCTTTGGACAAACATTCCATACACCAAAGTGTGCATATGCTAATCCCAAACCCCTAATCCATCCCTCCCACCCCACCTGTCCCCTTTGGTAAATCACAATTTTCTTTTCAAAGTCTGTGAATCAGTTTCTGTTCTGCAAATAGGTTCATTTTTATCCTTTTTATATTCCATATATGTGTATCATATGATGTTTTTTCCTCTCTTAGTTCACTTAGTATGATAATCTCTAGGTCAATCCATGCTGCTACAAATGGAATTATTTCATTATTTCTATGGCTGAGTAATATTCCACTGTATATCTATACCTCATCTTAGGCATTCCTCTGTCAGTGGACGTTTAGGTTGCATCTCTGTCTTGGCTATTGCAAATAGTGCTGCAATGAATTTTGGGGTGCATGTATTTCCTTGTATTATAGTTTTCTCTTGATAATATGCCCAGTAGTGAGATTGCTGGATCATACAGTAGTTCTAATTTTAGTTTTGTAGGGACCTCCATACTGGTTGTACTAAATTACATGCCCATCAGAAGTGTAGGAGAGTTCACTTTCCTCTGCACCCTTTGTAGCATTTATTGTTTATAGTATTTTTGATGATGGCCATTCTGACTGGTGTGGAATGATATCTCATTGTAGTTTGATTTGCATTTCTCCAACAATTAGTGATGTTGAGCAGAGTTGCATGTGTTTTTTGGCCATCCATATGTCTTCTTTGGAGATATGTCTGTTTAGATCTACACATTTTGTGACTGAGTTGTTTGTTTTTGATATCAAGCTGCATGAGTTTTTTGTATATTTTGGAGATTAATCCCTTGTCAGTCACTTCATTTGCAAATATTTTCTCATTTTGTGACTTGTCTTTTCATCTTTTCATGGGTTCCTTCACTATGTGAAAGGTTTTAAATTCAATAAGGTCTGAATTGTTTAATTTGTTTTTAATTTGTTACTCTAGGATATGGATCCAAAAATATATTGCTGTGATTTATGTCATAGAGTGTTCTGTCAATGTTTTCCTTTATATTTAATAATTTATATCGTTAATACATTTTGAGCTTATTTTTGTGTATTATGTTAGAGAGTATTCTAATTTCATTCTTTTACATGTAGCTGTCCAGTTTTTCCAGTACCAGTCATTGAAGAGGCTGTCTTTTCTGCATTATATATTCTTTCCACTTTTGTCATAGAAGAGTTGACCGTAGGTGTTTGGGTTTATCTCTGGGCTTTATATCCTGTTCCATCAATCTCTGTTTCTGTTTTGGGGCCAGTACCATACTTTTTTTGATGACTATAGTTATAGTAGTATAGCCTGAAGTCAGGGAACCTGATTCTTTCAGCTCCATTTTTATTTTCAGGATTGCTTTGGCAATTCAGGGTCTTCTGTGTTTTCATAAAATTTTCAAGTATTTTTTTTTTTGGTGAAAAATACTATTGCTAATTTGATATGGATTGTATTGAATCTGTAGATTACCTTGTGTTATAGCCATTTTGACAATTTTGATTCTTACAACACAAAAGTGTGGTATATCTTTCCATATAGATATACATCTGTTTGTATCATCTTTGATTTCAATATCATCTTATAGTGTTCAGAGTACAGGTTTTTTTCTCCCTAGGTAGGTTTATTCTTATTTTATTCTTTTTGATGCAATGGTAAATGAGATTGCTTCCTTAATTTCTCTTTCTACTCATTTGTTGATCTTGACAAGGCACTAATATCAAAAATATACAAAAATATCATGTGATTTTATATCAAAAAACCCAACTCAATCAAATAATGGTCAGAAGAACTAAATAGACATTTCTCCAAAGAAGTACATACAGATGGCCAAAAAACCATGAAGAAATGCTCAACATCACTAATTATTAGAGAAATGAAAATCAAAACTACAATGACCTATCACCTCAGACCAGTCAGAATGGCCATCATCAATAAATCTATAAACAATAAGTCCTGGAGAGGGTGTGGAGAAAAGGGAACCCTCCTACACAGTTGGTGGGAATGTAAATTGGTTCAGCCACTATGGAGAATGGGATGGATATTTCTTAAAAAACTAAATATAGTACTATCATATGATACAGCAATCCAACTCCTGGGCATCTATCCTAAGAAAAACATAATTTGAAAATATATAGCACCTAACTTTTTTGCAGTACTATTTACAATAGCCAAGACATTGAAGAAACCTAAATGTTCATTGACAGAGGAATGGCTAAACAAGGTATGGTACAGATATATGATGGAATATTACTCAGCTGTAAGAAAGAATGTAATATTGCCATCTGTGGCAACAAGGCTGTACCTAGAGATTATCATTCTAAGTGAAGGAAGTCATAGAAAGACAAATGTTGTATGAGATCTCTAATACGTGGAATCTAATAAAAACATATTCTTGACTTTTGGGGGCATATGCTGGAGGAGTTCCTGCATACCAGTCAGAGTTCCAGATCAACCTTGTTCTGCTGCCTCTGCAAATGCCAGTAATAGCTGTCCTCATACAGTTCAGATACTGTGCAAGGTCTCAGCCAGGCCTCTCCCCCACAACTGCACAACAACCTTGACAACAGCAGTCTTCCCTCTAGCTGGAAGCTGAATGAGAGTTAGAGGAGCTGGATCTGGCACTTGGCAAGGGCTGAGGTTAACCCTGGGAGGTGGCAAGAAACAAACTTGTGAATTTTCAATCTGCATCCTCTATGTTTTTCCTGAGAATAAGCAAGATTCTTCTCACTCTTCATGAGTGGAGTCTTTGTTTCTTACAGCCCTCCTGTTAGTTGCATTCATTTAAAAATCAGCTAAAGGGACACATCTTCCCTGTGTCAGATCACTGGGAGCATCTCTGGGCCCATGATATATGCCACCTCTTCTGTTGCCCTCCTAGGGTTGTATATCCTGACATAATCACTACTTTTGCCTTCCTCTCAGATTCAGTGTGGACATTCATTTACAGCCTTAGATGTACATTTTTTCATCCAGTCTCCAGTTTGTTTTCAGTGAGAATTTACATGTAGCTATGTTACTGAAAATGGGATCTGGCTACTTACCACTCTAAAGTCAATAAAGAGGCAAATTTGTGGAAATGAAATTTTGCTTTATTTTGGAGGCCAGGAGCAGGGAGGAGGAGGGCGAGCAGACACATGTCCAGAGGACAACTTCTCCCACCCCTGACAATCAGTGAGCAAGAGCTTTTATTTTTTTTTTGTCTAAATATATTATTTATTTATTTATTTATTTATTTTTCTTGTCTTACTATTTCAATTTTTTTTCCACTGTACAGCATGGGGAACCAAGTTACTCTTACATCTATACATTTTTTCCCACCCTTTGTTCTGCTGCAATATAATTATCTAGACATAGTTCTCAATGCTACTCAGGAAGATATCCTTGTAAATCCATTCCAAGTTGTATCTGATAACCCAAGCTCCCAATCCCTCCCACTCCCTACCTCTCCCATCAGGCAGCCACAAGTCTATTCTCCAAGTCCATGATTTTCACTTCTGTGGAAAGGTTCATTTGTGCTGTATATTGGATTCCAGTTATAAGTGATATCATATGGTATTTGTCTTTGTCTTTCTGACTCATTTCACTCAGTATGAGAGTCTCTAGCTCTATCCATGTTGCTGCAAGTGGTATTATTTGGTTCGTTTTTATGGCCGAGTAGTATTCCATTGTGTATATATACCACATCTTCCAAATCCAATCATCTGTCTATGGACATTTGGGTTGTTTCCATGTCTTGTCTATTGTGAATAGTGCTGCAATGAACATGCGGGTGCATGTGTCTCTTTTAAGTAGAGTTTTGTCATGAAGTTGATGTCAGAGAGTGTTTTGCCTATGTTCTCTTCTAGGAGTTTGATGGTGTCCTGTCTTATATTTAAGTCTTTCAGCCATTTTGAGTTTATTTTTGTGCATGGTGTGAGGGTGTGTTCTAGTTTCATTGATGTGCATGCAACTGTTCAGGTTTCCCAGCAATGCTTGCTGAATAGACTTTCTTTTTCCCATTTTATGTTTTTGCCTCCCTTGTTCAAAATTCATTGACCATGGTGTCAGGGTTTATTTCTGGATTCTCTATTCTGTTCCATTGGTCTGTCTGTTTTGATATCAGTACCACACTGTTTTGATGACTGTGGCTTTGTAATAGTGCCTGAAATCTGGGAGAGTTATGCCCTCTGCTTGGTTTTTGTTTCTCGGGATTGCTTTGGAAATTCTGTGTCATTTGTGGTTCCACTGAATCTGTAGATTGCTTTGGGTAGCATGGCCATTTTTATAATATTGATTTTTCCAGTCCATGAACATGGAATATCTTTCTATTTCTTTACATCTTCTTCAATTTCTTTGATTAAAGTTTTATAGTTCTCAGCATATAAATCCTTTACCTCCTTGGTTAGGTGTATTCTGAGGTATTTGATTTTTTGTGGTGCAATTTTAAAAGGTATCGTATTTTTGTATTCCTTTTCCAACATTTCATTGTTGGTATATAGAAATGTGATTGACTTCTGGATGTTAATCTTATAATCCTCCTACTTTGCTGAATTTGTTAATCGGTTCAAGTAGTTTTGGGGTTGAGTCCTTAGGGTTTTCTGTGTATAGTATCATGTCATCTGCATACAGTGACAGTTTGATCTCTTCTCTTCCTATATGGATGCCTTTTATTTCTTTTGTTTGCCTAATTGCTGTGGCTAGGACTTCCAAAACTATGTTGAAGAGCAGTGGTGAGAGTGGGCATCCCTGTCTTGTTCCAGATTTGAGTGAGAAGGCTTTCCGTTTTTCCCCATTGAGTATTATATTTGCTGGGGGTTAGTCTTAAATGGCTTTGATTATGTTCAGGAATGTTCCCTCTATACCCACTTTGGTGAGAGTTTTGATCAGGAATCAATATTGGACTTTGTCAAATGCTTTTTCTGCATCTATTGAGATGATAATATGGTTTTTGACTTTTCTTTTGTTAATGTGGTGTATGACATTGATTGATTTGCGTATGTTGAACCATCCTTGTGAACCTGGGATGAACCCTACCTGGTCATGGTGTATAATTTTTTTGGTATGTTGTTGGATTCGGTTGGCTAAGATTTTGTTGAGAATTTTTGCATCTATATTCATCAAAGATATTGGCCAATAGTTTTCTTTTTTGGTGGTGTCTTTGTCTGGTTTTGGAATGAGGGTGATGGTGGCCTCATAGAATGTCTTTGGGAGTATTCCTTCTTCTTCAACCTTTTGAAAGAGTTTAAGGAGGATGGGCACCAGATCCTCTTTATATGTTTGATAGAATTCGCCTGTGATGCCATCTAGTCCTGGGCTTTAATTTGTAGGGAATGTTTTTATGACCTCTTCGATTTCATTTCTAGTGATCGGTCTGTTCAGTTGGTCTGTTTCTTCTTGATTCAGTTTTGGCAGGCTGTAAGATTCTAGAAAATTGTCCATTTCTTCCATATTGTCACATTTGTTGGCACATAGTTGTTCATAGTATTCTCTTATGGTTTTTTGTATTTCTGCAGTATCTGTTGTAATTTCTCCTTTTTTGTTTATAATTTTGTTTATTTGGGTTCTTTCTCTCCTCTTCTTAGTGAGTCTAGCTGGGGTTTGTCAATTTTGTTTACCTTTTTAAAGAACCAGCTGTTGGTTTCATTAATTTTCTCTATTGTTTTTTGAATCTCTATTTCATTGATTTCCTCTTTTATCTTTATAATTGACTTCCTTCTGCTGACTTTAGGTCTTTTTTGGTCTTCTTTTTCTACTTCGTTTAGGTGGAGGATTAAGTTGTCAATTTGAGATCTTTCTTCTTTTTTGAGGAAGGCCTGTATCTCTATGAATTTCCCTCTGAGCACTGCTTTTGTGGCATCCCATAGATTTTGAGAGGTTGTGTCTTCATTATCATTTGTCTCAAGGTATTTTTTAATTTCCTTCTTGATTTCCTCATTGACCCTTTGGTTTTTTAGTAGCATGTTGTTTAGTCTCCATGTAGAGAGCAAGAGCTTTTAAAGGGGAGTTTTGGGGTGTATATGTGGAGTGAGGAGGCTATGTGTTGAACAACACAGTCAGCTCTGATAGTCATCTTGAAATATGTCAGATCAGTATCATCTCAATTGTTTTAAGTACAGTTAATTTTCAGTCCCAAAGTTGATTTATTATCATTTCTTTTAGGCTATTTATCAAATTGTGTCAACTTATATCATAGCTTCTTCCACCTGGTATGGGTTTCAGTATCTACAAGACAGCTCAAAGATATGGTTCAGAGTATTATCTATAGACCTTGACAAAGAACTAAAAGTACTAGACTTTGTTTGATGACTAAACTATTATTATTTGGTCTTATTTGACTTTTTCCTTTGTGTCTGCATTTTCTCACTTCTGCGATTCAAATTATTCTTTGGCTAAAGTTTTTTTTTTTTTTTTTACAGGCAAAATGCATGTAGAGAACATGGGGTAGGGAGGAGGGACCATAGAACACTACTCAATTTCAAATATAATTTTGATGTGTTCATTGGGTGGTAGGTCCATATACTCCTACTTAGCCATCTTGATACCCTCTAAAAGTGGTATATTTAAAATGCTGAAATTATGAGAGTCTCCAGCTCCACCCATGTTGCTGCAAATGGCATTATTTTGTTCTGTTTTATGACTGAGTAGTATTCCATTGTTTATATGTACCACATCTTCCTAGAACACTGTAAACCAGCTGTAATAGAAAAAATAAAAATCCTTATATATAAAAAAATAAAATGCTGAAATTAAACTGTTAACTGAGAATCCAACAAATAGCCAAACTGTCCTAAAATAAGGAAGAAATTAAGACATTCTAAGATAAATAGAAGCTGAGAAAGTTATTTCCCACTAGACTGTCTTAAAAGAAATGCAAAAGGGGATTATTCTGGTTTAAATGAAAGGTTACTCAACACTAACTTGAAGTATTGTGATATCTCAATATTGCAAATAGAAGTAAACACACATGCAAACATTGGGAAACCAGTATATAACTTTGTTTTTTCACCATATTTTTTACTTCCTACATAATTTAAAAGACATACACTTAAACATAATTACACAAGTTGATAGGTATGTGATATATAAAGATATTTATTATTATATCAATAATATAAACTGGAAGACTCTGACCTGTAGAAGAGTATGAATTTTAAAGTTTGATATCAATTTAAAATTATTAATCTCAGATTTATTGAGGTAAAATTGACAAGTGAAATTGTAATGCATTTAAAATGTGGTGATTTGACTACATACGCATTATGAGTGATTTCCCACAATCAAGTTAACACAGTTCATGATTTCATATATTTGCTATCTTTTCCCTTGTGAACAGTTAAGTTCTACTATCTTAGTAAATTATGTAATACACTGTTATCAACCATAAAATAGATCCTCAGACTTTATTTATCTTATAACTGAATATGTTTACCCTTTTACCAAGCTGTACTCACTTTCCTCATCCCCCAGCACTAAGCAACACTCATTCTCCTGCCACTTTCTATGAATTCAACTGTTTTTTGAGACTCTGTATATAAATTATACTATGAAGTATTTGTCTTACTTTGACTGGATTATTTCACTTCAGTTTTATCTATATTGTCACAATGGCAGGATTTCCTTCTTTTACAGGGTGAATGATATTACTATTTTACATATGGTGTATATATTTATATGACATTTTATTTGTCCACTAAGGGAGACTGCCAGTTATTTTCATACCTTGGTTATTGTGAATAATACTGCAGTGAAATTGGGAGTACAGATATCTCTCAGAGAAAATTATTTTTCTTTTTCTAGAAATGTGCTCAAAAGTAGAATTCTTAGATCATATGGACTTTTTAAAATGATTTTTATTTTTTCCATTATAGTTGGTTTACATGTGGAATTTTATATTTTTTTAAATTTTAATTTTTAAATATTTTGTTTTTTTGCTTTTTGGGGCTGCACCCATGGCATATGGAAATTCCCAGGCTAGGGGTCTAATCAGAGCTACAGCTGCCAGCCTTCAACACAGTCACAGAAACACAGAATCTGAGCAGTGACTGTGACCTACACCACAGCTCATGGCAATGCCAGATCCTTAACCCACTGAGTGAGGCAAGGGATTGAACCTGCATCCTCATGGACACTAGTTGGGTTCATTTCCACTGTAACAAAGTGGGAACTCCCAGTTTTTAATATTTTAAAAATATTTCCTTAGACACAGAAGTGTGGAATTGGACTATGGTAAAGAAAAATCCATTTTGCCACATTATACATGCATAATATGATATTCCTTACAGACAAAGTAAAATCAATAACATAAAAGAATATTTGTATTATTCATAACTTCTATACTATATATTCAGTGAGGTGAAATACCCTGATTAAGGAGACTGATAAAAATATTGTAATAGCACACTTTCTTTTTTATTTTCTTATTCTGTATTTAATTTTATTTTTTTGTTTTTATTAAAGTATAGTTAATTTACAAAATTTCTTCAATCTCTGTTGTATAGCAAAGTGACCCAGTCACACAGTTCCCTGTGCTGTACAGTAGGAACGCATTACCCTTCCATTCCAAATGTAACAGTTAGCATCCACCAACCACAAACTCCCTGTCCATCCCACCCATCCTCTTCTCCTGGCAACACAAGTCTGCTCCCCATGTCCTTGATCTTTTTGATCTGTGTCATATTTTAGATTCTACATATAAATGATGCCGTATGGTATTTGTCTTTCTCTTTCTGACTTACATCACTTGGTATGAGAATCTCTAGTTCCATTCATGTTGCTGCAGATGGCATTATTTTGTCCTTTTAATGGCTGAGTAGTATTGTGTTGTACATATATACCACTCTTAATCCATTAATCTCTCAACAGACATTTAGGTTGTTTCTATGTCTTGGCTATTGTATGTAGTGCTGTGATTAACATAGGGGTGAATGCATTTTTTAGGCACAATTACCTTCAAAAAAAGGATTGTAAGCTACTCCCAAACAATTCTTCAATCCTGTTTCTCTCCCTATCAAAAGAAAATAAAAGTTATAAAGAAAAGGAAAGTAAGTTTTATGTTGAACTCAATACATTGTTCATTCTATAATTCTACTGTTTTTCCTTTTGTAAAAAGATAAGGCATAGTTGATTTACCATATTATATTAGTTTCAGGCATACAGAATTAGTGATTCAGTATTATAAATTATTAAAAGATAATGGCTATAATGTAATTTGTTACAGAGTATATCATGTTGTTTATCCATTTTATGCATAGTTGTTTTTGCCTGTTAATAACCACACCCTTAATTTGTCCACCCCCCCTTCCATCTCCCCTTTCATAACCATGAGTTTGTTTTATATATTTGCCAGTCTGTTTCTGTTTTGTACAATACATTGCCTTGAATTATTTTTTGAATAAGCAAATAAGTAATATCATATAGTATTTGTCTTTCCCTGTCTGAATTATTTTACTAAGAATAATATTCTCTGAGTCCCACCACACTGGTACTAATGGAACAATTTCATTCTTTTTTCTGAGAGAGAAATATTCATATATATATATATCTTCTTTTTAATTTTTAATTGAAGTATAGTTGATTTGTAGTGTTGTGCCAACTTCTACTGTACAGCAAAGTGACGCAGGAATACGCATATATACATTATTTTTCTTTTTTCTTTTTAAAATTTCTTTATTTTATTTATTTGCTTTTTAGGGCCACACCCACAGCATATGTAAGTTCCCAGGCTAGGGGTCAAATCAGAGCTATGGCTGCTGGCCTACACCTACAGCCACAGCAATGCTGGATCTGAGCTGTGTCTACCACACCTCATGGTAATGCCAGATCCTTAACCTAATGAGTGATGCCAGGGTTTGAACCTGAATCCTCATGGATCCTAGCCAGGTTCATTAATTGCTGATGCATGAAGGGAACTCCTCATATTATCTTCCATCATATTCTGTCTGAAGAGATTGGATATAGTTCCCTGTGCTAAATGTTATTACCACATCTTTATCCATTCATCAGTTCATGGGTAAATACATTGCTCCTATGTCTTGGCTATTGTAAATTGTGCTGCTAAGAACATGGTAGTTCTATTTTTAGTTTTTGAGGACCCTCCATATTGGCTGCAACAAGTTATATTCCTACAAATGGTGTTCAAGTGTGATATTTTTTCCCACATCTTCTCAAATATTTGTTATTTGTAGACTTTGTGTGTGTGTGTGTGTGTGTGTGTGTATTTTGGTTTTTATTTATTTTTATTTTTATTTTTTTTTATTTTTTTGCTTTTTAGGGCCACTCCTGGGCCATATGGAAGTTCCCAGGCTAGAGGTCAAGTTGGAGCTACAGCTGCTGGCCTATGCCACAGCCACAGCAATGCGGGATCTGAGCCATGTCTGCAACTTACACCACAGCTCATGGCAATGCCAGATCCCTGACCCAATGAGTGAGGGAAGTGATTGAACCAACATCCTCATGGATACTAGCCAGATTCATTTCCACTGAACTTCTATTTGTAGATTTTTTTAAAGATAATGACAGGTGTTAAGTGACAGCTCATTCTTGTTTTGGTTAACATTTCTCTAATATTAGTGATCAGCATATTTTCATGAGTCTGATAGTCATCCATATGTCTTTGTAAAAATATCTATTCAGGTTTCCTGCCCATTTTTAAATTGGATTGTTTGTTTTTATGATAATGATTTGTAAGGATTGTTTATATATTTTGGACATTAAGCCCTTGTCTGTCATATCATATGCAAATATTTACTTCCATTCCATAGGTTCTCTTTTTGTTTTCTCAATGGTTTTCTATGCTGTGCAAAAGGTTTTATTAAGTTTAGGTATGATTTGTTAATTTTGCTTTTATTTCTTTTACTATAGGAAAGATACCCCCAAAAATATTGCTACAATTTTTGGAGTGTCCTGCCTATATTCTCTTCTAGGAGTTTTATGGGTTCAGGGCTTACAGTTAGTTTTTATAATCTTTTGGTTTTGTTTTGTATATGTTGTAAATTAATGTTCTAATCTCATTGTTTTACATGCAGTTGTCCAGTTTTCCTAACACAAATTTCTGATAAGACTGACTTTTCTCTATTGCCTCCTTTTTTGTAGATTAATTGAACATAGGAGTTTGGGTTTATTTCAGGGCTATAAATTCTGTTTTTTTGATATTTATATCCCTTTGGGGTGCAGTACAATGCTATTTTGATTACTGTAGTTTTGTAGTACACTCTGAAGACTAGAAGGATGATACCTCCATCTTTGTTCTTTTTTCTCAAAATTGCTTTGGCATTTGAACTCTTTTGTGATTCCATATGAAAGTTAGGATTATCTCTCCTATTACTAGGAAAATTGTGATGGGTATTTTGAGATGAATTGCATTACATCTGTAGATTGCTTTGTGCACTGTGGACATTGAAATAATATTGATTATTTTGACCCAAGAGCATGGAATATCTCTCCAGGTCTTTGTGTCATCTTTAATTCCCAACATCAATGTTTTATACATTTCAAATATATGCCTTATACCTCCTCTGTTAAGTTTACTTCTAGATATTTTTAATATATTCTATTGGGGTTTTGCTGACTTACAAAGTTGTTTTATTTTCAGGTGTACAGCAAAGTAAATCAGTTTTATATTATATACACATATCTTTTCCTTTTCAGATTCTTTTCCCATATAGGTTATTAACAACATTCTTATTGATGTGATTTTTGGTCAAACCCACGACATTTGGAAGTTTATTATGATGAGATTTTAAATGGGATTTTTAAAAACTTTCTCTTTCTAGTATTTAATTATTGTGCAGAAACACAATTTCTGCATATTCAATTTGTATCCTGCAAACTTGCTGAATTTATTTATTGGTTCTAATAGTTTCTTGTGGGTGTCTTAAGGGTTCTATATATAAAATATCATGTCATCTAAAAATAGTGACAGTTTTACTTCTTTCTTACCAAGTCAGAAATATTTTACAACTTTTTCTTCTGTGAGGGCTGTGTTTCGTTCTTTCAATACTATGTTAAATAGAAGTGGCAAGAGTGAGCATCATAGTCTTGTTCCCTAATTGAGAGAAAGATCTTTCAGCTTTTGATGACTGAATATGATGTTGGTTGGGAATTTGTAGTTAAAAAAAAAGTCTTTATTATATTGAGATATCTTTCTTATATACCCATTTTGATTAGAGTTTTATCTTAAATAAATGTTGAACTTTGTCAAATGTTATCCAGCCTCCATTAAGATAATTGTGTAATCATTGTTCTTCCAATTGTTATTGTAGTGTTATCACATGGATTAATTTGAAAATACTGAGCCACACTTGTTACCCTAGAATAAATCTAACTTGATCATGGTGTATGATCCTTGTTACATGTTCTTGAATTTGTTTGGTTGAGGATATTTGCACCTACACTCATTAGAGATACTTGCCTGTAATTTTCTTTCTTTCTTTTTTTGTACTATTTGTCTAATTTTGGTATAAGGGTAATGGTGCCCTCATAGAAAGATTTTGGGAGTGTTCTTCACTTCAATTTTGAGAGAGTATTTTGAGAAGATTAGGTATTTATTCTTCTTTACAAGTTTGATAGAATTACCCTGTGAAGCCATTCAGTCTTAGACATTTCTATGCTAGGAAGTCTCTCTTATCCAAAATTCAATTTCACTTTAAGTGATCAGTTTGTTCAAATTGTCTACTACTTCCTGATTAAGTTTTATCAGGTTGTATGTTTCTCTAAATATTTCCACTTTGTCAAGGTTGTCCAATTTGTTGGTAATTATTCACAGTCTTCTCTAAAGATTTTTTTTGTAACTTTGTGGCATTAGTTGTTATTTTTCCTCTTTCATTCCTTGTTTTATTTGGATCTACTCTTTGCTTACCAGTAAACCTTATCGAATTTTTTCATTCTTTTCAGAAATCCAGCTCTTGGTTTCATTGATTTTTTTCTACTGCTTTTTTATCTCTATTTCCTCTTTGATTTTATTATTTCCTTCTTTCTACTGACTTTGGGCTTTGTACACAATTTTCTAGTTAAATCTTGTAGCCTGGGTTGTTTATTTGAGATTTTTCTTGTTTCTTTATGGAGGCATGTAACACTACAAAAATTCCTCTAAGAACTCCTTTTGTTGCATGACATAGATTTTGGAAATTTAGGTTTCCATTTTTATTTGTCTCAAACTATTTTCTTTTTTGATGATTTTTAAAATTGATGAACAATATTATATAAGTTATGTGTGTAAAATAGAGTGATTCATAGTTTTTAATTGTTGTACTCCAGTCATAGTTATTATAAAATTTTGACTACATTCCTCATGTTGTACAATATATTATTGCATCTTATTTCATACATAATAGTTTGTACCTTTTAATCCCCTACCCCATACTACCCCTTTCACTTTCCCCCTCCTCACTGGTAACCACTAGTTTGTTCTCTATGAATCTTCTCCTTTTTTTTTATTATATTCACTACTTTGCTATATTTTTTACATTACACATGCAAGTGATATCATACAATATTTGTATTTTTCTGATTTATTTCACTTAGCATAATACACTCCAAGTCCATTCATATTGCTGAAAATGGCAAATTGTGTGTGTGTATATAATATGATATATATATATATGCGGTGTATAAATATGGTATGCATATATATATACATATATATGTATATGTCATATCTTTATCCACTAATTTGTTGATAAACACTTAGGTTGCTTCCTTACCTTGGCAACTGTAAATAGTGCTGCTCTATTAATATGGGAGTGCATGTACTTTTCAAATCAGTGTTTTCTTTTTTTCAGATATTTACCCAGGGATTTAATTGTTTGGTCAATAGGAGTTTTATTTTTAGCTTTTTGAAAAAACTTCATACTGTTTTCCACAGTGGTTTTACCAATATACATTTCCACCCACAGCATGTGAGTGTTCCCTTTTCTCAACATCCTTACCAATATTTGTTACTCCTGATATTTTTCATAATAGCCATTCTACCATGTATGAAGTAATACCTCATTGTGGTTTTAATTTGTATTTCACTGATGATTAGTAACATTGAGCATTTTTTCACCTGTTAGCCATCTGCAATTCCTCTTTGGAAAAATGTCTACTCATCACTTCTACCCATTTTTTAATCATGTTGTTTATTTATGTTGAGTTGTATGAGCTGTTTATATATTGTGAACTTTAATACCTTATGAATCATATCATTTGCAAATATGCTCTGCCATTTAAGTGTATTGTCTTTTTTTGTTGAAAGTTTAATTTGATATGACAAAACCTTTAAGTTTCATGATGTCACGTTTTTCTATTTTTGCTTTTATTTCCTTTGCTACAGGAGACAGATTGAAAAGATATTGCTATTATTTATGTCAAAGAGTGTTCAGCTGATGTTTTCCTCTAGTAATTTTATAGATTCTGGTCTTGCATTTATGTCCTTAATCCATTTTGTCGTATTTTGATACATGGTGTAAAATAATGTTCTAATTTCATTTTTTGACATGTAATTGTGGAGTTTGCATAAGACAGTTGAAGAGACTATCTTTTCTCCATTATATATATTTGCCTCCCCTGTCATAGATTAATTCACCATAAATGTATGGGTTAATTTGGGGGGATTTATTCTTTTAAATTGATCTATGTGTCTATTTTTGTGCCAATACAATATTGTCTTTTTTTCTGTTATATATAATGATTTTTATTTTTTTCACTATGCCTGGTTTACAGTGTTCTGTCAATATTCTACTGTGCAGAATGGTAACCAGGTTACCATGTATAGATTGTTTTTTCTCACATTATCATGCTCCATCATAAGTGACTACATTCAGTTAATAGTGTTACACGGAAGGATCTCATTGCTTATCCAATTCAAAGGCAAGTTCCCAATCCATCCTGCTCCCTCCCCCTTCCCCGTTGGCAACCACAAGTCTATTCTACAAGTCTATGATTTTCTTTTCTGTGGAAAGGTTCATTTGTGCTGTATATTAGATTCCAGATTTTAGTGACCTAATTCTTTCTGACCTAATTCACTCAGTGTGAGAGTCTCTAGTTCCATCCATGTTGCTGCAAATGGTATTATTTGGTTCGTTTTTATAGCTGAGAAGTATTCCATTGTATATATAGACCACATCTTCTTAATCCACTCATTTGTTGATGGACATTTAGGTTGTTTCCATGTCTTGGCTATTGTGAATAGAGCTGCAGTGAAAATCACGTGCATGTGTCTTTTTTAAGGAAAGTTTTGTCTGGCTATATGCCCAAGAGTGGGATTACTGGGTCATATGGTATTCTTTGTACAGCTTTCTAAGGTACTTCCATACTGTTCCCCATAGTGGTTGTACCAGCTTAATGCTTATACTTCCCACTAACAGTGCAGGAGGGTTCCCTTTTCTACACCCCCCTCCAGCATTTGTTATTTGTGGACTTATTCATGATGGCCATTCTGACTGGTGTGAGGTGGTAGGTATCTCGTGGTAGTTTTGATTTGCATTTTTCTAATAATCAGGGATATTGAGCATTTCTTCATGTGCTTGTTGGCCATCTGTATATCTTGTTTGGAGAAATGTCTATTCAGATCTTTTGCCCATTTTTCCATTGGGCAGTTGCCTTTTTTGCTGCTGAGTTGTATAAGTTTCTTCTATATTTTAGAGATTAGGCCCTTGTCACTTGCATCATTTGACACTATTTTCTCCCATTCTGTAAGTTCTCTTTTTGTTTTCTTTTTGGTTTCCTTTGCTATGCAAAATCTTGTCAGTTTGATTAGGTCCCATTGGCTTATTTTTGCTCTTATTTCTGTTGCTTTAGGAGACTGACCTGAGAAAATATTCATGAGGTTGATGTCAGAGAGTGTTTTGCCTATGTTCTCTTCCAGGAGTTTGATGGTGTCTGGTCTTAGATTTCAGTCTTTCAGCCACTTTGAGTTGATTTTTGTGCATGGTGTGAGGGTGTGTTCTAGTTTCATTGATTTGCATGCAGCTGTCCAGGTTTCCCATCACGACTTGCTGAAAAGACTGTCTTCTTCCCATTTGATGTTCTTGCCTCCTTTGTCAAAGATTACTTGACCATAGGTGTCTGGGTTTGTTTCTGGGCTCTCTACTCTGTTCCATTGGTCTGTCTGTCTGTTTTGATACCAGTACCACACTGTCTTGATGACTGTGGCTTTGTACTATTGCCTGAAGTTTGGAGAGTGATGCCTCCTGCTTGGTTTTCGTTCCTCAGAATTGCTTTGGCAATTATGGGTCTTTTGTGGTTCCATATAAATGTTTGGATTGTTTGTTCTAGTTCTGTGAAAAATGTCATGGATAATTTGATAGGGATTCCATTGAATTGATTGCTTTGGGTAGTATGGCTGTTTTTTTTATTTTAATTTTTTTGACCCAGGAGCATAGAATATCTTTCCATTTCTTTACATCTTCTTTAATTTCCTTGATTAATGTTTTATAGTTCTCAACATATAATCTTTAACCTCCTTGGTCAGGTCCAGTACAATATTGTCTTGATTACTGCAGCTTAATAGTATGCTCTTAAATCATAGAATATGATTTCTCTAGCTCTGTTCTTCTTTCTTAAGATTGTTTATGCTATTTAGTGTCTTTTTTATTTCTGTATATATTTAAAATTTTTTCATTCTAATTCTGTGAACAATGCTGTTGATTTTTGATGGGGATTATATTGAGTCTGTAGATTTTCATAGATAGTATAGTCATTTTAACTATATTTATTCTTCCATTCTGAGAACATGATAAGTATTTCCATTTGTTTGTAACATCCTCAATTTTTTTCATCAGTGTTATAATTTTATGAATACAAGTTTTTTACCTCCTTAGATAGATTCATTCCTAGGTATGTTTTTAAGTGATGGTAAATGGCATTTTTCCCTTATTTTCTCTTTCTGATGGATCATTATTAGTAAACTGATTATGAAACAGATTTATGTACTTTAATATTTTATCTTGTAGCTTTACCAAATTCATTGATGAGCTTAGAACATTTTTGTGGTATCTTTAGGATTTTCTACATATAGTATTTTCATCTGCAAACAATGACACTTTTTTATTTCTTCCCTTTAATTTTGGATTCCTTTTATTACTTTTCCTTTCTGATTGTTTTGGCTAGGATTTTCAATACAAATTTAAATAAAAGTTGCAAGAGTGGTAACACATTTCTTTTTACTGATCTTAGAGTAAACACTTTCAGCTTTTCACCCTTGGGCATAAAGTTATCTGTAGGTTTGTCATATATTGTTTCTATTATGTTGAGATATGTTCTCTCTATGCCCTAAAACTGAAGAGTTTTATCATAAATGGATGTTGAATTTTGTCAAAAATTTTTATACAGCTATTGAGAAGATCATATAGTTTTCATTTTTCAGTTTGTTAATATGATGTATCACATTGATTTATTTGTGGATATTGAAAATTTTTTGCATTCCTGATATATATCCCACTTGATCATTGTGTATGATGCCTTTACTGTATGTTGAATTCAGTTTGCTAATATTTGGATTAGGATTTTTTTCATCTCTGTTCATCAGTGATATTAGCCTGTAATTTCCTTTTATTATTATATTTTCTTTTTAGGGCTGCACTTGTGGCATATGGATATTCCCAGGCTAGGGGTCGAATCAGAGTTGCAGATGCAGGCCTACACCACAGCCACAGAAATGCCAGATCTGAGCCACATCTGTGACCTACACCACAGCTTGAGGTAATGCCAAATACTTAACACACTGAGCAAGGCCAGAGATCGAACCCGCATCCTCACTGACACTATGTCAGGTTCTTAACCTACTAAGCCACAATAGGAAGTCCTAAAGTTTTCTTTTTTATGGTATCTTTATCTGGATTTGGTATCAAAGTAATGCTAGCCCCATAGAATTGGTTTGAAGTCTTCCTTTCTCTGAAACTTTTGGGGTAATTTGAGAAAGATAGGTGTTAACTGTTTTCTAAATGTTTGGCACAACTCACCTGTTAAGCCATTTGGTCCTGGAATTTTGTTTGTTGTGGTTGATTTAAATTACTGATTAAAATTTTTTACTTGTAATTTGTCTGATCATATTTTCTGTTTCTTCCTGGTTCAGTCTTGGGAGATTGTACCTTTCTGGAATTTGCCCATTTCTTCTAGGTTTGGCATTTTATTCATATATAGTTGTTCATAGTAGCCTCTTATAATCCTGCATATTTCTGTGGTGTCATTTATTACTTTTTCATTTATTTTATTTTAATTTATTTTATTTTATTATTTTATTTTATTTTATTTTTGGTCTTTTTGCCATTTCTTGGGCTGCTCTCATGGCAAATGGAGGTTCCCAGGCTAGGGGTTGAATCAGAGCCATAGCCACTGGCCTATGCCAGAGCCACAGCAATGTGGGATCCCAGCCACGTCTGCAACCTACGCCACAGCTCATGGCAACGCCAGATCCTTAACCCACTGAGCAAGGCCAGGCATCAAACTCGCAACCCCATGGTTCCTAGTCGGATTCATTAACCATTGCACCACGACGGGAACTCCCTCATTTCTAATTTTATCGATGTGCACCCTCTCCCTTTTTTTCTTTATGAGACTGACTAAAGCTTTATAAATATTGCTTATATTTTCAAAGAACAAGCTTTAAGTTTGATCTCTTTTATTGTTTTTTAGTCTTAATTTCATTTTTTCTACTAGGCTCTTTATGATTTCTATCTTAATAATTCTGGGGTTTGTTTTTCCTTATTTCTCTAGGCCTTTAAATTTTAATGTTAGGATATTTGATCTTTTTCTTGTTTCCCAAAGTAAAAGTATATCACTGTAAACTTTCAAAACATAAATGTTTTGCTGTGTCAAGTAGGATTAGGCTGATTGTGTTTTTCTTTTCACTTTTCTCTAGGTATTGTTGACTTTAATCTGATTTCTTCAGTGATCCGTTGATTGTTCAGTAGCATGTTGTTCATCCTCCATGTGCTTTTGGTATTTTTCAGGTTTTTCTTTTAGTTGATTTGTAGGTTTATAGCAATCTGGTCAGAAAATTCCCTTGATTTAATTTCAGTGTTTTTTTTTTTTTTAATTTACTGCTGTTTATATTGTGGCCTAGCTTGTGATCTATCCTGGAGAATGTTTCATGTGTACTATAAAAGAATGTTCATTCTTCTTCTTTTGGATGGATGAAATAATCTGTATATAAAAATTAAATTAATCTGGTATAATGGGTCATTTATCTAGTGTTTCCTTATTTATCTCCTCTCTAGACCATCTGGATATAAACCAGGTGTTAAAGTCCCCTGCTACTACTGTGTTTTTGTTGATTTCTCTGTCAATTAACATTTACCTTATATAGTCAAGTATTCCTATTTGGCTGATTATGTATTTAAAATCATTACATGTTTTTCCTAAATTGATACTTTATCATGTACTGTCCTTCATTCTCTCCTATAACAGTCTTTATTTATAAGTCTTTTTTCTTTGATATAAGTATCGCTATTCCAGATTTCTTTTTATTTCCATTTGCATGGAATAATTTTTTTCCATTCCCTTACTTTCAGTCTCTGTGTGTCTTTAGATCTGAAGTGAGTGTATGGTAGACAAAATATATAAAGGTATTGTTTTTCTTTTCATTCCATCATTCTATGTTGAACTCTTTCTTCTGACTTACATTTCTGTAATAATTAGTTGTTTTGAACATATTTTTATGTTTCTAGCGGTCACCTGTATGTCTTCTTTGAAAAACTTGTCTATTAATGTTTTCAGCTCATTTTTTTTTCTTTTCCCACTGTAAGCAAGGGGGTCAGTTTATCCTTACATGTATACATTACAATTACATTTTTTCCCACCCTTTGTTCTGTTGCATCATGAGTATCTAGACAAACTTCTCAATGCTACTCAGCAGGATCTCCTTGTAATTCTATTCTAGGTTGTGTCTGATAAGCCCAAGCTCCCGATCCCTCCCACTCACTCCCCCTCCCATCAGGCAGCCACAAGTCTCTTCTCCAAGTCCATGATTTTCTTTTCTGAGGAGATGTTCATTTGTGCTGGATATTAGATTCCAGTTATAAGTGATACCATATGGTATTTGTCTTTGTCTTTCTGGCTCATTTCACTCAGGATGAGATTCTCTAGTTCCATCCATGTTGCTGAAAATGGCATTATGGCATTCTTTTTTATGGCTGAGTAGAATTCCATTGTGTATATATACCACCTCTTCCGAATCCCATCGTCTGTTGATGGACATTTGGGTTGTTTCCATGTCTTGGCTATTGTGAATAGTGCTGCAATGAACATGCGGGTGCACGTGTCTCCTTTAAGTACAGTTTTGTCCGGATATATGCCCGAGAGTGGGATTGCGGGGTCATATGGAAGTTCTGTGTATATATTTCTAAGGTATCTCCAAACTGTTCTCCATAGTGGCTGTACCAGTTGACATTCCCACCAGCAGTGCAGGAGGGTTCCCTTTTCTCCACAGCCCCTCCAGCACTTGTTATTTGTGGATTTATTAATGATGGCCATTCTGACTGGTGTGAGGTGATATCTCATGGTAGTTTTGATTTGCATTCCTCTTATAATCAGCGATGTTGAGCATTTTTTCATGTGTTTGTTGGCCATCTGTATATCTTCTTTGGAGAAATATCTATTCAGGTCTAATGCCCATTTTTCCATTGATTGATTGGTTTTTTTGCTGTTGGCTTGTATAAGTTGCTTATATATTCTAGAGATTAAGCCCTTGTCAACTGAATTGTTTGAAATGATTTTCTCCCATTCTGTAAGTTGTCTTTTTGTTTTCTTTTGGGTTTCCTTTGCTGTGCACAAGCTTTTCAGTTTGATGAGGTCCCATGGGTTCATTTTTGCTCTAATTTCTATTGCTTTGGGAAACTGACCTGAGAACATATTCATGATGTGGATGTCAGAGGGTGTTTTGCCTATGTTTTCTTCTAGGAATTTGATGGTGTCCTGTCGTATATTTAAGTCTTTCAGCCATTTGGAGTTTCTTTTTGCACATGCTGTGAGGGTGTGTTCTAGTTTCATTGCTTTGCATGCAGCTGTCCAGGTTTCCCAGCAATGCTTGCTGAATAGACTTTCCTTTTCCCATTTTATGTTCTTGCCTCCCTTGTCAAAGATTAATTGACCAAAGGTGTCTTGGTTTATTTCTGGGTTCTCTAATCTGTTCCATTGGTCTGTCTGTCTGTTTTGATACCAGTACCACACTGTTTTGATGACTGTAGCTTTGTAGTATTTCTTGATGTCTGGGAGAGTGATGCCTCCTGCTTGGTTTTTGTTTCTCAGGATTGCTTTGGCAATTCTGGGTCTTTTGTGGTTCCATATAAATGTTTGGATTGTTGGTTCTAGTTCTGTGAAAAATGTCCTGGGTCATTTGATAGGGATTGCATTGAATCTGTAGATTGCTTTGGGTAGTATGGCCATTTTCACAATATTGATTTTTCCAATCCAGGAACATGGAATATCTTTCCAATTCTTTACATCTTCTTTGATTTCTTTGGTTAAAGTTTTATAGTTCTCGGCATATAGGTCCTTTACCTCTTTGGTCAGGTGTATTCCGAGGTATTTGATTTTGTGAGGTGCAATCTTAAAAGGTATCATATTTTTGTATTCCTTTCCTAATGTTTCATTGCTGGTATACAGAAATGCAACTGACTTCTGAATGTTAATCTTATATCCTGCCACTTTGCTGAATTTATTAATCAGTTCAAGGAGTTTTGGGGTTGAGTCCTTAGGGTTTTCTAGGTATAGTATCATGTCATCTGCATACAGTGACAGTTTGATCTCTTCTCTTCCTATATGGATGCCTTTTATTTCTTTTGTTTGCCTAATTGCTGTGGCTAAGACTTCCAAAACAATGTTGAAGAGGAGTGGTGAGAGTGGGCATCCCTGTCTTGTTCCAGATTTGAGTGAGAAGTTTTTCAGTTTTTCCCCATTGAGGATTATATTTGCTGTGGGTTTATCATAAATGGCTTTGATTATGTTAAGGTATGTTCCCTCTATACGCACTTTGGCGAGGGTCTTGATCATGAATGGATGTTGAACTTTGTCAAATGCTTTTTCTGCGTCTATTGAGATGATCATATGATTTTTGACTTTTTTTTCTTAGTGTGGTGTATGATGCTGATTGATTTGCGTATGATGAACCATCCTTGTGAACCTGGGATGAACCCTACCTGGTCATGGTGTATAATTTGTTTGGTATGTTGTTGGATTCGGTTGGCTAAGATTTTGTTGAGAATTTTTGCATCTATATTCATCAATGATATTGGACGATAGTTTTCTTTTTTGGTGGTATCTCTGCCTGGTTTTGGAATGAGGGTGATGGTGGCCTCATAGAATGTCTTTGGGAGTATTCCTTCTTCTTCAACCTTTTGAAAGAGTTTAAGGAGGATGGGCACCAATTCCTCTTTATATGTTTGATAAAGTTCACCTGTGAAGACATCTGGTCCTGGACTTTTATTTGTAGGGAGTGATTTTATGACCTCTTCAATTTCATTTCTAATGATCGGTCTGTTCAGTTGGTCTGTTTCTGCTTGATTCAGTCTTGGCAGGCTGTAAGATTCTAGAAAATTGTCCATTTCTTCCAGATTGTCAAACGTGTTGCCGTACAGTTGTTCATAGTATTCTCTTATGGTTTTTTGTATTTCTGCAGTATCCGTTGTGATTTCTCCTTTTTCATTTCTAATTTTGGTGATTTGGGTTCTTTCTCTCCTCTTTTTAGTGAGTCTGGCCAGGGGTTTGTCAATTTTGTTCACCTTTTCAAAGAACCAGCTCTTGGTTTTATTAATTTTCTCTATTGTTTTGTGAGTCTCTATTTTATTGATTTCTTCTTTGATCTTTATAATGTTCTTCCTTCTGCTGACTTTAGGACTTTTTTGTTCTTCTTTTTCTAATTCGTTTAGGTGGAGGATTAAGTTGTCCATTTGGGATCTTTCTTCTTTTTTGAGAAAGGCCTGGATTGCTATAAATTTCCCTCTGAGCACTGCTTTCGCAGCATCCCATAGGTTTTGAGAGGTTGTGTCTTCATTATCATTTGTTTCAAGGTAGTTTTTAATTTCCTTCTTGATTTCCTCATTGACCCCTTGGTTTTTTAGTAGCATGTTGTTTAGTCTCCATGTAGTAGGTTTTTTCTCTTTCCTTTTCCTATGGTTGATTTCTAATTTCATGGCATTGTGGTCAGAGAAGATACTTGAGATAATTTCTATGCTCCTAAATTTATGGAGATTCGCTTTGTGTCCCAATATGTGGTCGATTCTTGAGAATGTTCCATGAGCATTGGAGAAGCATGTGTATTCTGATTTTTTTGGATGTAGTGTCCTGAAGATATCAATTAAGTCTAACTTTTCAATTGTTTCCTTTAGGATCTCTGTTGCTTTATTGGTTTTCTGTCTAGAGGATCTGTCCATTGATGTGAGGGGGGTATTTAGGTCTCCTACTCTGATTGTATTCTCATCAATTTCTCCCTTTATGTCTGTTAATATTTGTTGTATGTATCTGGGTGCTCCTATATTTGGGGCATATATGTTGATGATAGTAACATCCTCTCCTTGGATGGATCCCTTAATCATTAAATAGTGTTCTTCTTTGTCTTTCTTTATGTCTTTTGTTTTAAAGTCTATTTTGTCTGATATGAGCGTTGCGACTCCTGCTTTTCTGTCATGTCTATTGGCTTGAAGTATTTTTCCCCACCCTTTCACTTTCAATCTATATGTATATTTTGTCCTGAGGTGAGTTTCTTGTAGGCAGCATATTGAAGGTTTTTGCCTTTTTATCCACTCAGCCACTCTGTGTCTTTTGATTGGGGCATTCAGTCCATTGACATTTGAGGTGATAATTGATAGATGATTATTTATTGCTATTTGAACCTCGTGTTCCAGTTGATTCTATGGTTCTCCATTCTTCCTTTCTTTTTTTTTTGGTTGGATGGTCTGCTTGAGTGTTTTTCTTTTTTTTTCATTTTTTGCAAATGCAATATTTGGTTTTGGCTTGTGGTTGCCCTGTTTTTTAAGTATGCTAACCCCTTCCCACAATTGTGTGTTTTAGCCTGATGGTCCTGTAAGTTCAAACACTTCATTAGTATATTAAATTTAAGAAGAGAAACATACAAGCAAACAAAAAGGGTTATTTACTTCCTGACATCCCTTGCCCACATTTTATGGTTTTGATGACTCTTTTATTTTTTTCCTTTTAATTTTATTTTGTTTGAAGCATTTTCATGATTAAATCTGTATGCTGGCTCATTTGAGTGACTGTTCTCTGATTGCAGTTTCCTCAGTCCTAGTTCTTCCTCTTCTTCTTCTTCTTTTTTTTTTCTTTTTTCTTCCCTTTCCTTCCTTTCTTTTTGGTTTAGAGAAGCCCTTTCAATATTTCCTTGAACCTGGGTTTTGTGTTGCTGTATTCTTTAGGTTTTTGTTTGTTGGGAAAAATTTTTATTTCCCCTTCTATTTTAAATGATATTCTTGCTGAATAGAGTATTCTAGGTTGCATATTTTTTCCTTTGAGCACTTTAAATATCTCTTGCCATTCCCTCCTGGCCTGTAGTGTTTCTGTAGAGAAATCAGCTGATATTCTTATGGGTGTTCCCTTGTAGGTAACATTCTGTTTTTCTCTTGCTGCCTTGAGGATCCTCTCTTTATCACTAACGTTTGCCATTTTTATTATGATGTGTCTTGGTGTGGGTCTGTTTGGGTTCAGTTTGTTTGGGGCCCTCTGTGCTTCTTGTATCTTGAATCCAGTATCCTTTAGATTTGGGAAGTTTCCACCGATAATTTCTTCAAATATATTTTCCATTCCCTTATCTTTTTCTACTCCTTCTGGAATTCCTATTATGCGTAGATTGGCCCGCTTTATATTATCCCATAGGTCTCTTATATTGCTTTCCAGTTTTTTGATTCGGTTTTCTGTCTGTTGACCGGATTGAGTAATTTCCATTATTCTATCTTCCATATCACTGATTCGTTCTTCTGCATTATTCATTCTGGTTTTTACTGCCCTTAGTTCACTTTGCATCTCTGCAAATGAATGTTCTAGTTTTTCTTGGCTCCTCCTTATATTTTCTAGTTCCTTTCTGAGGGTATCTGCATTACTGTTCCTATCTTCTCTTAATTCCTTCAGTATTTTCACTATTTCTCTTTTGAACTCCAGGTCTGTCAGACTGCAGAGATCTGTTTCATTGTTGACTGTTTTAGGTGAGTTCTCCTGTTGGTTTGACTGGGAGTGGTTTCTCAGCTTCTTCATCTTGCTTGTTGTTTTCTTTCTCCTGAGGGAGTTGTCCTCTCCGTTATCGGGCAGTGTTTGCCTTGTCACTGCCGTGAAATATTTCCTGAGGGCTGGCGTTGTTGGTCAATCTTTTTTGAGGCAGTGTGGCTTTTCTGGAGTGTTGATGGGGCTAACAGTGTTTCTTTGAAGCAAAGGAGGACTTCCTGAGGGCAGACAGGACTGGGAGGTCCACACCTCGATGGTAGCAGTTTTCACTTGGTCATGCAGCGCTTGCTCTGGTGTTTTTAGGCTGTGGGGTTCTTGCAGGGGATTGGTGGTGTTGGGCAGCTGTTCCTCAGGAGTGCAGCACCCCTTGGGGGCTGGAGCAGCTATCTGGGTCACTGAGAACCTAAGATGCTCTTCCCTAGGGCAGGCCAATTCAGAAGGACGGCCTGAGACTGTAGGCGGATCTTTTCACAGTCTGGCCAAGCTTGTTGCAGCTTTTCTGGGCTGAAGGGGCTCCTCCAGGGGGCTGGTGGTGCTGAGCAGCTATTCTGTGGGAGTGGGGTACCCCCTGGGGGCTTGGGTGGGTAGCAGGGCTGTTGGAAACCCAAGAGGCTCCTCCCCAGGTCAGCCTGACTCAGAAAAACCTTCTGAGATCTTTTCCCAACTCGGCCAGGCTTGTTGCAGCTTTTCTGGGCTGCAGGGGGTCCTGCCTGGAGCTGACAGTCCTATGCAGCTGATCCTCTAGAGCTTGGCACCCCCTGGGGACTTGAGCGGGTAGCAGGGATGCTGGAAATCCAAGAGGCTCCTCTCCAGGACAGCCCGACTTAGAAAAAACTGTCAGAGAATTAGGCAGATATATTCATGGCCTGGCTAGGCTTGTTCTAACTTTTCTGGGCTGCAGGCCTTTTCTCGGGGGCTGGTGGTGTTTGGTGCTGCTCTGCGGAAGTGTAGCCCCTCCAAAGGGCAAGCAGGCTTGTGCAGGGACAGCCCCTGTGGTGGTAGGCTTCAGGCAATTGTTGAGGCCAGCCCTCCTGGATGGCAGGCAGCCCCAGGTTCGGCGAGAGCGTAGGGGGTGGCAGGGGTTGGGGGAGGGGATGCTTTGGGATGCACAACTTTCTGCTAGCTAGTGGGCCTGTAAGCTTGCTGTGGCGTGGGGGGTATTCTATGGCGACCCACCCCTTCTCTCCCCTCCCCAGCACGGGCGCAGACCAGGCTCTTCTCCCAGGTTCCCTCTGAGGTGGCTTTCTACTTCCCCGCCCCTAGAGTATTGCTCCCTTCCTCTGAGACAGCTTTGTTTTCTAGTCTCCCATGCAGTCTCTGCCCCATCAAATGGTTTCTAGACCTCCCAAGCAGTTCCAGATCTGCCCCGCCCCCCCAGCCCATTCTCGGGGACTAACCTCTGGAGCCGAGGACACAGTGCCCAGCCCCCACCCAGGCATCTCAATTTTTGGTGACTGTGCCCGTAGTTCTGATGGTCCGTTCGGTTCTTGATCGGCTTTTCCATACTCCAACTTGCTGCTACACTCTTCTCTGCATCTGGAGATTCCTCCGGTTCGTTTGATCTTTCCCTCGGTAGGTGATTTTCCAGGGTGCAGGATCCCTTTCTCCTCTGCAGTTCCCTTTCGGGAGCACCCGTCCCATTCGGATTCACCTTCTCTCACTCTCCTATTTTCTCCCATTCTGCCCAGTAATGTCATGAACTTCTTGCCGTTATTGGAGTTTAGGTTCCTCTGCCAGCGATTGGTTGCTGTTCTGTGCGAGTCATTTATTCTGTAGATGTGCTTTTTTTGTTGTTTGTGGGAGAGGGCGAGTGTGTCCCCCTACTCCTCCGCCATCTTGTCCTCTCTCTGCTGCTCATTTTTTTAGTAGGTTATTTGTTCTTTCAATATTGAGTAGTAAGGGCTGTTTTTGTATCTCAGAAATTAACCCATTATTGGTTATATCATTTGCAAATATTTTCTCCCATTCTGTATGTTATTATTTCATTTTCTTGGTGGTTTCCATTGCTGTGAAATGCTTTTCCATTTAACTAGGTCCAATTTGTTTATTTTTGCTTTTATGCCTTTTGCATTAGGAGACTGATCTAAGAAATATTGCTAAGATTTATGTTCTAAAATATTTTGCCTGTGTTCTCTTCTAGAAATTGTATGATGTCAGGTCTTATATTTAGGTCATTAAAACATTTTGAGTTTATTTTTGTATATTGTGTGAGGGAATGATCTAATTTCATTGATTTACATTAAACTGTCCAATTTTCCTAGCACCACCTGTTGAAGAGACTCTCTTTTCTCCATTATATATTTTTTCCTCCTATGTAATAGATTAATTGACCATAGGTATTATTTGTGCCAGTACCATGATGTAAGGATTACTGTACCTTTGGTGTATAGTCTGAAGTCTGGAAGTGTAATGCCTATAGCTTTATTCTTTTTCCTCAGGATTGCTTTGGCAATTTTGGGTCTTTTGTTTTTCCAAATAAATTTTATAATTATTTATTCTAGTTCTGTGACAAATGTCATGGGTAATTTGATAGGGATCATATTAAATCTGTTGATTGCTTTGTGTAGTATGGTTATTTTAACATTAATTCTTCCAGTCTAAGAGGATGCAGTATCTTTCCATTTCTTTGACTCTTCATCAATTTCCATTTATTAATATTTTATAGTTTTTATTTCCTAGGTTATCATTTCTAAATTTTTTGGATGTGATTTTAAGTGGTTTTCTTTCTGATATTTCTTTGCTAGCATAAAGAAATGAAAGAGGTTTCTGTATATTAGTCTTACCACTAACTTTCACAATTGATTTGTTAGTTCTAATAGTTTTTGTGGGGAGACTTTAGGCTTTTCTCTCTCTATGTAGAATTCATGTCACCTGCAATAATTGATCATTTTACTTCTTCTCTTCCAAGTCAAATACTTTTTATTTCTCTTTGTTATCTGATTGTGGTGGCTAGGAACTTGTGATTCAATGTTGAATAGATGTGGTGGTATTTCAGCTTTTCACCATTGAGTACTACTATGGCTGTGGGTCTGTCATAGTTTGCTCTTATGTTGAAGTATGTTCCTTCAATTACCACTTTGCTAAGAGTATTTATTAGGATTGAATGGTGCATTTTATCAAATGTTTTTCCCTCAGCTTTTGGTTTTTTGTTGTTTGTTTGTTTGTTTTTGCTTTTTAGGGCCACAACCATAGCATATGGAGGTTCCCGGGCTAGGGGTCTAATCCGAGCTACAGCTGCTGGCCTATGCCACAGCCACAGCAATGCCAGATTTAAGCCATATCTGCAACCTACACCACATCTCATGGCAACACCTAACCCTTAACCTACTGAGTGAGGCCAGGGATCAAACCCACAACCTCATGGTTCCTAGTCAGATTCGTTACCCCTGCACCAAGACAGGAACTCCCCTTCTGCTTTTTGTGTCTGTGTGTGTGTGTCTTTTCAGGGCCACACCCCATGTCATATGGAAGTTCCCGAGCTAGGGGTCAAATCAGAGCCACAGATGCCAGCCTACACCACAACCACAACAACATGGGATCTGAGCTGCATCTGCAATCTACACCTTAGCTCACAGGAATGCCAGATCCTTAACCCACTGAACAAGGCCAGGGATCAAACCCACATCTTCATGGATACTAGTCAGATTTCTTGCTGCTGAGCCACAATGAGAACTCCCTTTTTCTTCTCTTTAAAGATGATCTTTTTTTTCTCTTCCCATTTGTTCATGTGGTCTATCATGTTTATTGATTTGCATACACTGAATCATCTGGAATGAATCCAATTTGATCATAATGTATGATCCTTTTTTTGTATTGTTAGATTTGATTTGTTAGTATTTTGTTGAGGATATTTGCATACACATTCATAAAAGCTATTGGCCTGTAATTTTATTCTTTTTCTTCTCCTTCTCCTCATCCTCCTCCTTGTCCTCCTTGTCGTCCTTTTCCTCCTTCTTCTTCTTTCTTCAGTACTGTGTTGCCTGGTTTTGGTATCAGAGTAATGGTTGCTTCATAGAATGAATTTAGGAGTATTCCATCCTCTTCAATTTTTTTGAATAATTTCAGTGGTATAGGTATAAACTCTTCTTTGTATGCTTAATAGAATTCCCCTGTGAAGCCATCTGTTCCTGGAGTTTGTTTGCAGGTAGTTTTTTTTTTTAATTATGGATTCTATTCTACTATAATGATCAGTTTGTTCAAATTATCTGTTTCTTCTTGAATAAGTTTTGGTAGGCTGTGTGTTTCTAGAAACTTCTCTGTTTCTTATAGGATGTCCATTTTTTGGTATATAACTTTTCATAGTATGTTCTTAAAAGTTTTTGTATATCTGTGGTATCACTTTATTTCTTCACTTTAATTTCTTAATTTGTTTATTTGGGTTCTTTTTTCATCTTTGTGAGCCTGGATAAATTTTTTTAATTTTGTTTATCTTTTTAAAAAAAAAACTCTTGGTTTTATTGATTTTTTTCTATTGTTTAAATGTCTAATTTTTAAATTTTCTCTCTGATCTTTTATTATTTCCTTCCTCTTCTGATCTTTGCTTTTGTTTGTTCTTCTTTTTCAAATTCTTTTAGAGGGTGAGTTAGATAGTTTATGTGAGATTTTTCTTGTTTCTTGAGGAAGGCATGCTTTTCTCTGAGCTTCCCTCTTAGAAATGCCTTTGCTAAATCCCATAAATGTTGTAAGATTGTTTTCATTTTTGTTTATCTCAAGGTATTTTCTGATTTATTTTTTATTACATAATTAACCCATCAGCATTTTTAGTAGTATATTGTCTAGTCTCCATGTTTTTGTTCTTTTTTTTGTTTTTCTTTCTATGGTTAATTAATTTATTTTTTATATAATGATTTTTTTCATTATAGCTAGTTTACAGTGTTCTGTCAATTTTCTACTGTACATCATGGTGACCCATTTACACATACATGTATACATTCTTTTTTCTCACATTATCATGCTCCATCATAAGTGACCTGACATAGTTCCCAGTGCTAAACAGCAGGATCTCATTGTTAATCCATTCCAAAGGCAATAGTCTGCATCTGTTAACCCCAAGCACCCCATCCATCCCACTGCCTCCCCCTCCCCCTCCCCCCTGGCAACTACAAATCTATTCTCCAAGTCCATGTTTTTCTTTTCTGTAGAAAAGATCATTTGTGTCATATATTAGATTCCAGATAGAAGTGATATCATATGATTAATTTATAATTTCATATTTTGTGGTCAGAGAAGTTCCTTAAAGTAATTTTAATCCTCCTACTTTTTTTGTCTTTTTACAGTCACGCTTTTGGCATTTGGTGGTTCTCAGGCTAGGGGTCAAATAAGAGTTGTAGCTGCTGGCCTATGCTACAGCCACAGCAATTCAACATCTGAGCCATGTCTGCAACCTACACCACAGCTCCTGGCAATGCCAGATCCTTAACTCACCAAGCAAGGGCAGGGATCAAACCTGTGTCTTCATAGATGGTAGTCAGATTTGTTTCTGCTGAGCCACAACAGGAACTCCCGAATCCTCCTACATTTTTGAGGCTTGTTTTGTGATCTAGTATATTGTCTAACTTAGAGACTATTCCGTGCATGCTTGAAAAGAATGTGAATTTTTTGTTGTTGTATTAAGTGTCCTGTAGATGTCAGTTAAATCTGACTGGTCTATTGTATCATAAGGACCTCAAGTTCTTATTGATTTTCTGTCTGAATGATATGTCATTTAATACTGGTGGGGTGTTCTTTCCCTACTATTTTTGTATTTTTGTCTCTTTCTCCCTTTACATCCATTAACATTTTTTAACATATTGTGGTGCTCCAATATTTGATACATATTTTCCTTTTAATTTGATCCATTTGTGATTATATAATGTCCTTCTTTTTCTTTCTTCATGGTCTTTATTTTAAAGACTATTTTGTTGGATAGGAGTATTAATACCCCCATGTTCTTGTCATTTCCATTTGCATGAAAATATCTTTTTCCATACCATCACTTCCAGTCTTTTGCCCTGCAGTAAGTCTATTTTAGTCAGTATATTGTAGGCTCTTATTTTTATTATCCAATATGTCACTCTGTGTCTTTTTAATGGAGATTTTAGTCTTATTTTTTCCTCATAGGACTATGAATAAATCATGGTACTTACTTCTTGTCTGCCAAGTTTCTGCACAAAAATCAGCTGATAGTCTTATGGGGATCCATTGTAACTGACTCTGTTTTTCTCTTGCTTTATTCAGAATTCTCTCTTTACTTTCAGTGTTGGCCATTTTAATTATGATATGTTTTGGTGTGGGTCTGTTAGGTTTTATCTTTCTGGGGAACCACTTTTTCCTTATACCTGGATAATTGTTTCCTCTTTAGGTTTTTGAAGTTTCCAACCATGATTTCTTAAAATACATTGTCAACCACCTTTGTTCTCTCTTCTTCTCAAAACCCTATTTTGTGTAGGTCAGTATGCTTTATTATATCCCATATATCTCATATATTGTTTTCTTTTTAAAATATTCCTTTCTATCTGCTGTTCTGAAAGGGTAATTTTCATTATTGTATCTTACAGATCACTTATTTTTTATTCTGTGTTACTTATTACTGCTGCTCATTGCTTCCCAGTTTTTTTTTTTTTAATCTCAGCAATCGAATTATCCGTTTTCTTTTGGTTCATCTTTCTAGTTTCTAGTTCCTTATTACATTGATATGCATTTGTCAGTAATCTTTATTCATTTCTTTAACATTTTTAGTACCATCTTTTGAACTTGAGGTCTAGTAGACTAGTGAGTTCTGTTTCATTAGTTATTTTTTCAGGGAATTTCTCTTGTTCTCTAAATTGAGAAAAGTCTTCTAGTTTTTAATTTTACTTAACTTTCTTTTATGAATTTAGGAGAAACAGTTATCTACTGTAGTCTTAAAGAGGTGTTTTTATGTGGGAGCATCCCTATTTAGATGGTGTGTATTCAGTATTTTTGGTGCAAAGGCTGGTTTTGATGCTTAGCAGCGTGTGATGGCTGTTAGCCCCTTGATAAAGGGTATAATTTGTGTTATAGTAGCTGGAGCTTGTGCTAGATATTAGGTAAGCCTTCATCTGTGCTCTATGGCTGTCACTGCTGTCTCAGGGGTGACATTTACTCCCCATTTGCTAAAGTAAAAGCCCTGAAGTTTATGTTAAATCAGACTCCATTGCCATTGAGGTAAGCTCTGCCCCAAAGGAGGTGATTGCTAAAGAAATTGAGGTCAATGAGCTCCCAGAAGCCTATGTGTCATATGTGTAGGCATCTACACTTCTGCTCAGAAGTGCCCTGAGTTCACGTCCCTTTCTCTGTTGTGTCTGTCCCAAATCAAATTCAAGGTTATAGTGTGAAATAGGCTTGGGTTGGGGTTGGGGCATTGACACTTCAAAGATTGAGGTGGCTGCATTACCACCAGGACCTGATCTTCCTCTATGGCAGATTTCTCCCATGACCTGCCTGCTCCAGATCCTGAGCTATGTTACTGAGTGGGTAGGACTGTGATGTTTTCACTTGGAAATGAACCTCTGTGTACTCCTGTCCAGTGCCTGTCTGCCTGAGATTCAGAGCTTAGCCACTGTGCCCTTTTATGGCACTGCCTCCTGCATGCAGTGACAATGTTTGCTGTTACCCTTCTTGCTTAGCCATGCCTGAGCTAACAATGAGCTCTGTGGCTCCATCTGGCTCACACACCAGCACTTCTGGGGTCTCTGCATAGCTATATTGAGTCTTCTTCCATGGGCTGTTTGCCCAAGATTCAGCCAGCACTTAGTTACTGCATGTTCTTTCAACTCACTGTGCCATTCGTGTGCTGACAATGCCATCCATGGTTAAGCCCTGTTTACATCATAGGCACCCCATCTCTCATCGTAGTAAGACTGAATATTTGCCCATATCTTACACTGTCCTCTTGTGTGGAGTGAGTGGAACCAGAGTGTTTGTCCCTTTGTATAGGGGAAGTGCAAGAAGGCATCAGTTACCAGTGCAAGACTCTTGTCCTGATTGTTAACAAGTCAGAATGCATGCAATCCTCATGAGTAGAGTATAGTGTTCCCCAGCCCTTCTATCTGTCTCAGCAGATTTTCCAGCAAGCAATATAACTTGGCTTCTCTTTTTTTGTTTTTTGTTTTTTTGTGAGAATTGATGTATTTGGTGGGTAATATATTTTCTTGATGTTTTATATTTCTTGTATTTTTGCATTAATTTTTTTGTCATTTGAAGTAATAGGCACCTTTTAAAATATTTATTGGTGGCTTTAGATGGGGTACTAATCATTAGTGTTGCTATATCTGACGTTTTCTCAGTTTTTAATTGGTGGATTTGCTCCATTCTTCCTGCTACCTCTTATGGCAGAATCCTTAAGTATTTATTTATTTATTGGTGTTATAATTTGCCAGGTAGGCTGCTGGAAGTTTCTCTTTTTTTCCCAGAAGGTGGAGGTATAGCTCCAGTTTATCATTACTCCCTTACCTATAGGATTTAGTCTGTTCTTTTTTTTTTTTTCTTTTAAATTTTTTTTGTCTTTTTTTGCTATTTCTTGGGCCTCTCCCGCGGCATATGGAGGTTCCCAGGCTAGGGGTTGAATCGGAGCTGTAGCCACTGGCCTATGCCAGAGCCACAGCAACACGGGATCTGAGCCGCGTCTGCAACCTACACCACAGCTCAGGGCAACACCGGATCATTAACCCACTGAGCAAGGGCAGGGACCGAACCCGCAATCTCATGGTTCCTAGTTGGATTCGTTAACCACTGCGCCACGACGGGAACTCCCCTAGTCTGTTCTTCTGAGAACCTCCTATTACCCATTGCCAGGCCTACTCTTGCTGCTACGGTGGGAATCATGGACAATGATCTGGCCACAGAGTAGTTGGAGATGTCCATTTTTGACTTGGATTGTTGGAAGGGCCCATCAACCCAGGGGGAAATATTTTAATTGAATATTCCAAGAGGCTCATGGGCAAAATTCCTGCTGAAGTCCTGAAGCAGTTGCCAGAAATTGTATTCTTTAATATCCTTTGATATTCTTGTTTCCTTCCTTTTCTCTTCTCTGGCCATCAAGATCCTACTTCACTAATCTGGGTGCTACTGTAGAGAAATGGGTTTCTCAAACTATGACCCCAAAAAACTAGGGTGGCAGGATACTCACTCATGGCTTTTCATCTCCTCTGAGGGAGAGGTCACCATTGCCTGGCGAATGTACTCTATTTGTATTTAAATAAAACCTATATGCAAAGACTTAGAAAAGCAAACATTGTTTTCTGGCAGATTTTTTAGGTCCATTTTTCTCTTTTCCTCTCTGTGTTTATTTATGAATTTTGCTGTTGTGGTGGTGGTATGCTTTAATTCCTCTCTCTTTACCTTTTCTTTGTCTAATAGAAGACTATTTGTGGTTAACATGAGGCTTGGTGTTTTATATTTATTGTATTTTTTCATTTTTGTTTCAGATAATCTAAAACACTTTAAATTACTAACAGTCTGTTTTGAACTGATTATAACTACCTTCAATTTAATATTAAACTCTAAACTTGAACATCTTTTTATATTGAGTTAGTTTAAAAATTATTATAGTTGTAGTTACTTTAAATACTTTAAAAATTGTTATAATAGTGTTAAAATTATTTACATCTAACTTTTAAAATATAGGGAAATAATAACTTAGACCTTTAATATGCTTCACAATTTAATTGTTATCAGTTTAAAATGTGCTGTTTTAAATAAGATGTTTTGTGTAACTGTCATGGTAAACACAAAGAAAAACCCAGGTGGATACAGAGAAGATAAATAAAAATAAAACTATGAATACCACTACAGAAAAATCATCAAATCAAAAAGGAATAGAGCAAGGGAAAGAGAAAGAAAAAAAGAATCAATAAATAGAGGAAATAAAAGCAATGAACAATATGACAATAATAAGTCCATCCCTATCAATAACGACCTTAAATGTAATTGAACTAAATTATCCAATCAAAAGACACACAGTGGTTAAATTAATGAAAAAAAATACCCATCTATGGGAGGAGATCTACATGGCAGAATGTGAAGACACTGAACAAACTTCCCCCATGAACACATCAAAAATATGACTACATGTGGAGCAATTGTCACTGAAAACAAACTGGAGACTGGCACAAAGGCTATACAGCCTTTAAGGCCTATAAGTCCAGGGCTATAAGGAAAGATCCACATGGAGTTGAAGAGGAAAAGTAGTAAGGTCCAGTGTGGGCCTGTGTCCTTGGAAGGGGCAAAGAAGAGAAGGAGGATATCATAAGCTCAGAGATTCACCCTGAGGAGTGAAGGATTTGAACCACATACTGTGCACCCCAGTGCATGGATCTAATACCTGGAAGGTGGGTCAATTTAGTGAATGTGAAAACCAGTGGGATTTACAAGAGGGGTGTGACAAACTTAGACACTCCTCATGAAGAGCATGTACACACTAGCTTACACCCTAGAACATGGTGGCGTAAGAAGAATGAAACTGCTCAGGGCACTGGCAAGTTTCCCATGACTGTCCCAGCACATGTCCCACCCCGTGTTCCAGTGTATCTCTCCACCAGGGAGAGTGTGCACTGAGTATAAGGCACACTTGTGGGAACAAAGCTGGCTCAGATCCTGAACTGCATCTGAACAAGGGGAAGGCAGACATTGCTGGTGCTTGTGGAGTCTGTGGATTGGAGCTTCCTGGAACCAATAATGGCATGACAGAACCATCCCAATAAGTTGTGATGTGTACCAGGGCACCTACTTCAGCACTTCTTGCTTCAGCACTGCTTCTCTCTTGGGGGCAGGTGCCATTGTAAGGAAGGGTGAAAACACACACACAAAGGAAATGGAACCAGGTCAAACTTAATAGTCAGTTTCTGCTGCAGTACCTTGAAACACAATTCCATACTCAATGGGGTGGTAATAAACATTGAATTATATAAAAGCCTTGACTCATACCTGGCTATGGCTCTAATCACTTCAGCTCCAGTCTTGGTTCCCACCAAGATGATAGCCAGGAGAACAGCCAGGGAAAAGGCATGACTCGTGCTAATATAAGATCCAGATCTCCCATCAAAGACATTGGACACATGTATATTGCATAGGGACACTCCAAAACAAGGGTGGGATAGGTAATTATTTCACCTAATTCCACAGAGAGAAGTGTAAGTAAAATTAGAAGACAGAAGGATTAGTTTCAAATGAAGATAAGGAAAAAAAGAAGCAAATAATAAAGCAGAGATAAATGATTTACCAAAGTGTTCAGAGAATTAGCAATAGGAATAATAACTGAATTGGGGGAAAGATAGATAATCATGTTTTAAGAATTTTAAAAAGGAACAAGAAAGTATGATGAAAGAATCAATCAGAGCTGAAGAACACAATTAAAATTAAAAACACACTAGGAGCAATTAACAACAGATTTGTTGATATAGAAGAAAGCACAATGACCTGGGAGAAAAAGTGAAGGAAGTTACCTAATCAGAAGATCAAAAAGAAGAACAAATGTTCAAAAATGAGCACAGATTAGGTTACCCCTGAGAAAATATCAAGCACACTAATATTTGTATTATATGAATCCCAGATGGATAAGAGAGGAAGTATTCAAAAATGTATTTTATTTCATGAAATTATGACTGAAAACTTTTCAAACTTGAAGAAGAAAATAGATACTGAGTTACAGAAAGCACAGAGTCCTGGACAAGATAAACTCTACAAGACCTGCAAAAACACATAAGTAAAATCATAAAGTTAAAGAGAATTCTAAAGGCAGCAGAAAAAAACAAAGAGTCACACACAAGGGAACCCCAAAAGGATATCAGCTATTGTTACTGCAGAAATGTTGCAAGCCCCAAGGTAGTGGCATGATATACTTAAAGTGCTAAAAGGGCAAAATTTACAACCTAGGATATTATAAATGGTAATATTTTAATTCATACTTGAAGGAGAGATAAAGAACTTTGGAGACAATCAAAAATTAAAAGGTTTCATTAGTACAAAACTGAACTTAAAAGAAGTGTTAGAAGGTCTTTTCTAAGTGGAAAAGAAAAAGTTACAACAATAAGTAAGAATTAAAGGTGAGAAAAAATCCCAATAGTAAAGGCAAATAAATATTAAAGGCTGTGAATCAACCAATTATATAAACTAGTACAAAGATTAAAAGAAAAAATATAAAACAAACAAACTATATTAAACAGAGAATGTATAAATATGAACATGTAAAATATGACATCAAAAACTCAAAATGTGTGAAAGGGGAGGAAAATTTTTACATATTTTAGAATGTATCTGAACCTAAATTACTACCAATTTAAAGATACAAATATAGGTCAATATAGGAGAGCAGAATCAAGGTGGCAGAGGAGTAAGACGTGGAGCTCACTTATCCCACAAACACATCAAAAATACACACCTACATGTACAATGATTTACACATAACATCTACTGAACACCTGCAGAAGACCTTAAACCTCCAAAAAGGGCAAGAAACCCTCCACATAACTGAGTAGAATGAAAGGAAAAAAAGAGATATAGAAGGAGGAAAAAAGGAATCATGATCAGTGAAAGAGGAAATGAACCCACACTCCAGGAAGCCACCTAACTGACAGGGAGATCAGCTGAGATGGAGGGATCTCAAAGCATTGGGAAAAAAATGGCAGCAACCACTCTGAGGAAGGTAAAGCAGAGAGAGAGATGAATAAATCATTAGTACCATTAGCCCCAGACACCATAGCCTCAGATGTTTGGGAAGGGGGCAGGGCACTGAGACTCAGGCTTGGAAGTCAATTCTGGGGAGACGACTAGGATCGGCTGTGAAGAGACAGCCTGAGGGGGTTCACCTTGGGCTGGAGGGCAGAGGTCCACAGCTGAGGGAATTCAGGTAGAGGCCTGGGCCCACAGGAAAGGCAAGGCGCCATTGTTGGGGAGGGCAAGAGCAGAAGGGTTGGACTACTATAGGAATATCCTTCTCTGCAGAGACATGGGCTCTCAGGCAGTGGAGCACCTCTTGTGCAGGTTACAGGTGGCAGGATGCCTTTTGAATGGGCTAAAGGTAGCTGGATGACTCTTGCACATGCTACAAGTGGTGAAGGTAAACCACCACAGCCATCTCAGACTCCACTGCCATTAGAACTCAAAAAACAACCACCATCTGCAGTGTCAGTCATCTCAGGGATTGGTGCAGAGGAGGGCATTTCAAGCAGGTGCCACCCATTGTGGCTCTTACTCCCTGAGAATGCACATACCCTGCTGTCAGCACTGCCAAATGCTCTGGGCACCACCTACACATGGCTAAGTGTCACTGCTACTTCCCAGGACCCTGAAAGCAGGAGCAGCCTGTGCCACCTCCCAGAGGTCCTCACTACTGTCAAGGGCCCATAAACCAGGCTAGTACTGCCCATTGCCTCCATCTCCCTGGAAACACATGCGGGCTGTACACCAGCATGGAGGTAAGAGCCTGCACAAGCTCAGGAAAGAGTCAGTAAGCATACAAAATAAAAGCAGCCCTCACAATGTGCATGCATGTGTGTGCACACACACACAAACATAATAAGCCCTCAAAAAATACCCAGGGGTGCTCTCCCATATAAATAGCCCTCTAAGACTACATTAATTGTTTTCCCTAAACTCACAGAATAAGAACAATATAAGCAAAATGAAGATCAGGAACAATTCACAGGTAAAAGAACAGAATTCCCCTGAAGTAACAAGCATGAAAAAGACTTATGTAGTCTAACAGACACTCAGTTCAAAAAGGAGATCATGAAAATACTGAAGTAATTAAGTGTGAATATGAAGGAACTAAGAGTAGATATGAACACCAATGCAGATTACATTAGAAAGGAAAAGGAAAATATAAGGAGGAGCCAAGAAAAATTAGAAAATTCATTTGCTGAGTAGCAAGCTGAGTAAAAGGCTCTGAAAAGCAGAATTAATAAGGCAGAGGAACAAATAAGTAACTTGGAAGATAGAATAATGCAACTGAGCCAATCAGGACAGCAGACAGAAAACCAAATGAAAAAAAATGAAAGCAGTCTAAGAGATCTATGGGATAATATAAAGCAAGCTAATCTATACATAATATGGATTAAAGGAGGAGAATAAAAAGGAAAGGGATTGAAAATATATTTCAAGATGGACATTTAGGTTGTTTACATGTCTTAGATATTTTGAATAGTGCTTCAATGAATATGTGAGTGTTTCAATGTATCTTTTTCAATAAAAGTTCTGTCATTATCAGAATGGTCATCATTAATAAATCCACAAATAACAAGTGATGGAGGGGTTGTGGAGAAAAGGGAACCCTCCTGCACTGCTGGTGGGAATGTAAAATGGTACAGCCACTATGGAGAACAGTTTGGAGATACCTTAGAAATATATACATAGAACTTCCATATCACCCTGCAATCCCACTCTTGGGCATATATCCGGACAAAACTCTACTTAAAAGAGACACACGCACCCGCATGTTCATTGCAGCACTATTCGCAATAGCCAAGACATGGAAACAACCCAAATGTCCATCAACAGATGATGGGATTTGGAAGATGTGGTATATATACACAATGGAATGCTACTCAGCCATAAAAAGAATGCCATAATGCCATTTGCAGCAACATGGATGGAACTAGAGAATCTCATGCTGAGTGAAATGAGCCAGAAAGACAAAGACAAATACCATATGATATCCCTTATAACTGGAATCTAATATCCAGCACAAATGAACATCTCCTCAGAAAAGAAAATCATGGACTTGGAGAAGAGACTTGTGGCTGCCTGATGGGAGGGGGAGGGAGTGGGAGGGATCGGGAGCTTGGGCTTATCAGACACAACTTAGAATAGATTTACAAGGAGATCCTACTGAGTAGCATTGAGAAGTTTGTCTAGATACTCATGATGCAACAGAACAAAGGGTGGGGGAAAAATGTAATTGTAACGTATACATGTAAGGATAACTTGATCCCTTTGTTGTACAGTGGGAAAATAAAAGAAAAAAAAAGTTCTGTCATTATATATGCCCAAGAGTGGGGTAGCTCATATGGAAGTTCTATATTTAGTTTTCTGAGGTACCTCCATACTATTTTGCGTAGTGGTCATACCAATTTACATTCCCACTGAGAATGTAGGAGGGTACCCTTTTCTCGACATTGTCTCCAGCATTTGCTATTTGATGACATGTGCTGGAGAGAATGATGGCCATTCTGACAAATGTGAGGTGGTACCTCATAGTAGTTTTGATTTGCATTTCTCCAATAATTAGTGATGTTGAGCATTTTTTCATGGGATTCTTGTCCATCTGTGTGTCTTCCTTGGAGAAATGTCTATTCGGGTCTTTTGCCCATTTTTCAATTGGCTTGTTGTTGGTTTTATTTTTTTTTTACTGTTAAGTTGTATAAATTGTTTGTATATTTTACAGATCAAGCCCTTGTCAGTTGCATCCATAGGTTGTCTTTCTGTTGTTTAAGGTTTCCTTTGCTGAGCAAAAACTTGACAGTTTGATTAGGTCCCACTGGTTTTTTTTATTTTATAATTTTTATTTTTTCCATTATGGTTGATTTACATTGTTCTGTCAATTTCTACTATACAGAAATGTGACACAGTCATACATATAGACATTCATCTTTTTCTCACATTATCCTCCATCATGTTCCATCACAAGTGACTGGACATAGTTCCCTCTGCCATTGGTTTATTTTTCCTTTTATTTCTGTTGCCTTGGGAGACTGACCTAAGAAAATATTTGTAAGGTTGATGTCAGAGGATGATTTTCCTGTTCTCGTCTATGTGTTTGATGGTGTCTTATCTTACATTTAAGTCTTTAAGCCATTTCGAGTTTATTTTTGTTCATGGTGTGAGGGTGAGTTCCAGTTTCATTGATTTACAAGTGGCTGTCCAGTTTTTCCAGCACCACAAAAAACTGTCTTTTTCCCATTTTATATTCTCACCTCCTTTGTCAAAGATTAATTGACCATAGGTGTCTAGATTTATTTCTGGGTTCTCTACTCTGTTCCATTGGTCTGTATGTGTGTTTTGATACCAGTACCACAATGTCTTCATTACTATAGCTTTGTAATATTTTTATGAAGTCTGGGAGACATTATGCCTCCTGCTTGGCTTTTAAAAATAAAAGGAAATCATCCAACCTAAAAAAGAAAGGAACAAAGGAGAAATATAGTCAACTGAAAAACAAATTTTAAAATGGCAATAAATACATATTTAGCAATAATTACCTTAAATGTCAATGGATTGAATGCTCCAATCAAAAGGCTTGTTGGCAAACTGGATAAAAAAAAAACAGACCCTACAATATTCTGCCTATAAAAGACTCATCTTAGGGCAAAGGACTCATATAAATTAAGAGTGAGGAGAAGGAAAATGATATTTGATATGAATGGATAAGACAGGAAAGCAGGAGTTACAATACTCATATCAGACAAAACAGACTTTTAACAAAGGCCATAAGGAAAGACAAAGAAGGATACTATTAAATGATAAGTGTCAATTCAAGCACAGGATATTACACTCATCAATATGTATGTATGTATACCCCTAATATATCACCCAGATACAGAAAAAAAAATACTAAGAGACATAAATGGAGAAACTGTTGGGGGAGTTCCCATTGTGGCTCAGTGGTTAACAAATCTGACTAGGAACCATGAGGTTGCAGGTTCAATCCCTGGCTTTTTCAGTGGGTTAAGGATCTGGCATTGCCGTGAGCTGTGGTGTAGGTTGCAGACATGGCTTGGATCCTGTGTTGCTGTGGCTCTGGCATAGGCCAGCGGCTATGGCTCTGATTCGACCCCTAGCCTGGGAACCTCCGTATGCCACAGGAGCAGCCCAAGAAATGGCAAAAAGACAAAAAAAGAAAAATAAAAGAAAGAAACTGTTGGGAATACAATAATAGTAGGAGAGTGTAACGTCACCCTCACATTAATAGAGACATCCTCTAGACAGAAAATCAGTAAGACAACAGTGATCCTAAATGATACAAGATAAAAGTTAGACTTAATTTAAATTTGCAGGACATTACATCCAAAAAAATATCAGAATACACATTCTATTCAAGTACACATGGAACATTCTCAGGGATTGAGAACATGCTGGGGCACAAAACTAACTTTGACCTAAACAACTTTAGGAGTATAGAAATTATTTCAAGCATCTTCTCTGTCCACAATTAAACATGAAATCAAGCACAGGACAAAAAAAGATAAAATCTGACTACATGGACGCAACATGACCAAGGGGGCTTCAACCCAAGTTCACAAGGATAGTTCAACATATGCAAATCAATCAAAATCATACATCATTTTATTTGACAAAATACAACACCCACTCACAATAAAAACTCACAAAGTGGGTAGAGAGAGCATATACCTTAATGTAATAAAAGCCATTTATGAAAAACCCACTGCCAATATAATATTCAATGGAGAAAAGCTGAAAGCCTTCCTTCAAAAATCTGGAACAAGATGAGGAGGCCCACTCTTGCCACATAGTATTGGAAGTCCTAGCCATAGCAATCAAACAAAAGAAATAAAAAGGTTCCAAGGAGAAGTATCAAGGTGGTGGAGGAGTAATAATGTCACACTCACCTTCTCACAGAAACACATCAAAAACACACATATACATGTAGAACAATTCACACAGAACATACATTGAACACTGGCAGAAGAACTTAAACCTCCCCAATGGGCAAGAAACCCTCCACATAACTGGAAAGAAAAAAAAAGAGAGAGAGAGAGAGAAGGAATCAGGATAGGACTAGCACTGCTGAGAGAGAGCTGTTAAAAAGGAAAGGAGCCCACACCCTGGGAAGTTACTTTGCCAATTGGGAGATCAGCTGAAATGAAAGGACCTCAAAGTCACCAAGAAAACCACAGCAGCTAGACTGAGGAAAGCAAAGCAGAGTGACAGCTGCACAGATCATAAACACCACCTCCCCGGGACACCACGGCCTGAGATGCTTGGGCAGGGGCAAGGCAATGAGACTTGGGCTCCAGAGGTCAGTTCCAAGGAGAGGACAGGGGCTCACTCTGTGGAGACAGCAGGCGGGGGTGGGGCGGGGGGGGCTTGGGAGTGTTGTGCCACCAGCTTTGGAGCAGAACACCACAGCCAAGGGAATCCAGGAAGAGGTCTGGGGTTGCAGGAGGAGCAAGGCACAATTGTTGGTGATGGCAAGAGGAGTGGGGCAGATAACCATAGGAATATCTTTCCCTGTGCACAAGTGGGCTCTCAGAGGACAAGGAAATTCTGGGTCAAGCTACAGGTGACAAACGTCCACTTGCTCAGGCTATGTGAGACTGGGGATCTTTCGTGCAGTCTACAGGTGGCAAGACACCTCTTGGGTGCTTAGGGGCAGCAAAGGGGCTAAGTGCAATGCATCACCTCTTGTGTAATCTACAGACAGTGGGGACAAACCACAGCAGTCATCTCAGAAACCAGAGGGGTGCCTGGTCAGCTGCTACTAGGGGTGCGTGAACAGGCTCCACCTGTGGCCCCAGTCACCTCAGATGTTGGGAAAAAAGAGGGAAAGGCAACCAAGCACCACCCATTTTTTCTCTCACTCCCCTGGGAACACACCCGCCCTACTGTTGCCACTGCCAAATGCTCTAGGCAGCACCCACACAGGCCTGATAACTATCATTTCCAAGGATCCTGGAGCTAGGAGAAGCCTGTTCACCACCTCTTTAGTGGGCTAAGCAAGACAGGGTGCTTCTTGCATGGTCTACAGGAGGTGGGGGCAAACACTGCATTTATCTCTGACTCCAGAGGTGGGACTGGCCAGTCACAACTAGGGGTCATTGAAAAGGCACAACTTGCAGCCCCAATCACCTCAGAAGGCACACAGGGGAGGGCATTGTGACCAAAAATCACTTGTGGCTCTCACTCCTCTGGGAACTCAAACACACTGCCACTGCCAAATGCTCTGGGAAATACCTAAATCTGCCTGAGGCCCATTACCACTTCCTAGGGCCCTGTAACTAGGACTAGACTGCAACACCTTCCTACAGGTCCTTGCTGCTATTAAGAGCCAAGCAACCAGGCACTGACTACTAGCCCTACTCATTGCCTTCTTCTCCCTGGAAACATACTCAGCACACTATCAAGGGGACAACAGCTCACTCTATCAAGGGGACAACAGCTCATGCTGAAGAAATAAACAGCAAATAACCAAATTCCCATGCCAGAAATAAATAGTAAACCCCCACAAAATACAAAGGGGCACTCTCGCATAGATATAACCTGCCAAGACTACAGAAATTGTTTTCCCTAAACTTACAAAGTAATAAAAATATAAGCAAAATGAAGAAGTTCAGGATGCATTCACAGTTAAAAGAACGGGAGAATTATTCTGAAGCAGCAAACAGACCTCTGTAGTCTAATAGACAATGCATTCAAAAAGGAGATAGTGAAAATACTGAAGGAATTAGGGTGAATGTGAAGGAATTAAGAGAAGATATAAACAGTAATGAAGATTACCTTAGAAAGGAAGGAGAAAGTATAAGGAAGAGCCAAGAAAAATTAGAAAATGCATTTGTAGAGATGCAAACTAAATTAAAGGCAATAAAGAACAGATTGAATAATGCAGAGGAATCAATTGGTGACTTGGAAGATGGAATAATAGAAATCACACAATCAGGACAGCAGACAGACACCAAATGAAAAAACATCAAAGTAATCTAAGTGATCTATGAGATAATATAAAGCAGGCCAATCTATGCATGATAGGGATTCTAGAAGCAGAAGAAAAATAAAAGGGGACTGAAAATATATTTGAAGAAATTACAGCTGCAAAATTTCCAAATCTAAAGGAAATGGATATCAAGATATAGGAAGCACAGAGGGCGGCAAACAAGCTGTACACAGACCCACAAGAAGACATATTAAAATAAAAATGTCAAAAGGTAAGGAAAGGATTCTAAAGGCAGCAAGACAAAAACCAAGAGTTAATTATAAGGGAAAGATACATTAGGTTATCAACTGATTTCTCTGAAGAAACTGTACAGGCCAAAGGAGAGTGGCAAGATATACTCAAAGTTCAAAAAGGGAAAAATTTGCAGCCTAGAATACTCTTCCCAGCAAGAATAATTATTAAATATAGGAGAAATAAAGAATTTCTGCAACAAACAAAAGCTGAAAAAGTACAGCAATATTAAGCCCATTCTAAAAGAAATACCAAAAGGGCTACTCTAAATAAAAAAGAAGAAAGAGGATGGAGGAAATCACAATTCAATAGAAATCATTTAAATAAGCCATTATACAAACATAAAAGGAGAAAACAATCTATTGTAAAAGTGATGATAAACACAGGGAACAGCAAAAGGACAAAAGTGAACATGTTAAAAAAGAACTGCAAAATCATAAAATGGGAAAGAAAGTGAGAAAATCTAGATTATTTTTTTTCAAATCTGTTTGAGCCTATGTAACTATCTGGCTAAATCAAGCAGATATAGGAAAGTGTTAAGATACTTGAAAAACAGGGCAACCACAAGTCAAAACCAAACATGACATTCAAAAAACTAAAAAGAAGAGGACACAAGCATAAAATAAAAGGAAATCATCCAAACAAAGAAGGAACAAAGAAGAAACAGAATAAGCTGGAAAACATTTAAAATGGCAATAAATACACATTCATCAAAAACCTCCTTAAATTTTAATGAATTTAATACTTCAATCAAAAGATATAGAGTGGGAGTTCCCATTGTGGTGCAGTGGTTAACGAATCCGACTAGGAACCATGAGGTTGCGAGTTAGATCCTTGCCCTTGTTCAGTAGGTAAACGATCCGGTGTTGCTGTGAGCTGGGGTGTAGGTTGCAGATGCGGCTCGGATCCTGTGTTGCTGTGGCTCTGGTGTAGGCTGGCAGCTGCAGCTCTGATTAGACCCCTAGCCTGGGAACATCCATATGCCACGGGAGTGGCTCAAGAAATGGCAAAAAAGACAAAAAAAAAAAAAAAAGACATAGAGTGGCAGATTGGACAAAAAAACAAGAACCTACAATATGCTATCTACAAAGATTCATCTTAGGGCAAAGGACACATCTAAATTGAAAGTAAGGGGATGGGAAAAGATGACATGCCACAGGAAAAGACAGGAAAGGAGAAGTTGCAATACTCATATCAGACAAAATATACTTTAAAACAAAGGCCAGAAAGAAAGACAAAGAAGGACACTATATAATGATAAAAGGACACATTCAAGTAGAGGATATAACAATCATCAATATCCATGCCCCTAATGTAGGAGCACCCAAATACGTACAACAAATACTGGCAGATATAAAAGGAGAAATTGATGGGAATACAATAATAGTAAGAGACTTTTACACCACACTCACATCAAAGGACAGATCCCCTAGACAGAAAATCAATAAAGCATCACAAAGGACAGGATCTCTAACTGACACATAGAAAATTGTGAGATCCTAAATGAAACAGTAGAAAAGTTAGACTTACTTGACATTTTCAGGACATTACATCCAAATAAATCAAGAACATACATTCCTTCAATTGCATGTGGGAGATTCTCAAGGATTGGCCAAATACTGGGGTGCAAAACTTAGCTTCAACACATTTGAGAGTATAGAAATTATTTTGAGTATCGTCTTTGAAACAATGGCATGAAACTAGAAGTCAAATACAGGAAAAGAAATGTGAAAAATGAACTACATGGAGACTGAAGAACCTGCTACTAAAATACCAATGGGTCAATGAGGAAATAAAAATGGAAATGAAAAAATAACTTGAGAAAAATTGCAATTAAGAAACCACCATTCAGGAGTTCCCGTTGTGGCGCAGTGGTTAGCGAATCCGACTAGGAACCATGAGTTTGCGGGTTCGATCCCTGCCCTTGCTCAGTGGGTTAAGGATCTGGCATTGCTATGAGCTGTGGTGTTGGTTGCAGATCCAGCTCGGATCCCACATTGCTGTGGCTCTGCGTAGGCTGGCATCTACAGCTCTGATTAGACCCCTAGCCTGGGAACCTCCATATGCTGCAGGAGCAGCCCTAGAAAAGGCAAAAAGATAAAAAAAAAAAAAAAGTAGAAGTAGCATATGGTCCAGCCATTTCATTCCTGGGTATTACCTGAAAACAAACAAAAAACAAAAAACAAAAAAAACAAAAAAACAGAAACAACCATTCAAATTCTATGGGATGCAAAAAAGAAAAAAAAAATCTATGGGATGCCATAAAAGCCGTGCTTAAAGGGAAATTCATAGTGTTACAGGCCTTCCTCAAAAGAGATGAAAAATCTCAAATTTACAACTTTACCCACCACCTAAATCAATTAGAAAAACAAGAACAAACAAAGTCAACATAAGGAAGGAAATAATAAAGATGAGAGAGGTAATCAATAAAGTAAAGATTCAAAAAACAACAGAAAAAACCCAGAGCTGGTTTGTAGAAAGGATAAAAAAATGATAAATCTCTGGACAGAAACACTAAGAAGAGGAGAGAAGGATCTCAAATAAACACAATAAAACTGAAAAAAGAGAAATTTCAACAGATACTGCAGAAACACACAAAAAAATACTAGAATACTATGAGAAATTATATGGCAACAAATTTGATAGTCTAGAAGAAATGGTCAACTTACTATAGAAGAGTGCCAAAACTAAATCAATAAGAAATGGATCACCTGAATAGAAGGATCACTAGAAATGAAATTGAAATTGTAATAAAAACACTCTCTACAAAAACAAGTCCAGGACCAGGCGATTTGTGCCAAACATAGAAAGAACTTATACACATCCTGCTTAAGCTTTTCCAAAAGGTTGAAGAAGAAGAAACATTCCCAAAGACATTATATGAAGCCGCCCTCAACCTAATACCAAAATCAAAGATACTACCAAAAATGATATCTGCAGACCAATAACTTTGATGAATACATATGCAAAAATTCTCAGTAAAATTTTAGTAACTGAATCCAACAATATATAAAAAAGATCATACACCACGACAAAGTGGAATCATTGAGGTTCACAAGGATGGTTCAACATATGCAAATCAGTCAACATCATAGACCACATTAACAAAAGAAAGGTGAAAAATCATTTGAGCATCCAAATAAATGAAGAAAAAGCATTTGACAAAGTCCAACATCCTTTCATAATAAAAACTCAAAAAACTGTGTATAGAAGGAATATACCTTAAAATAATAGCCATTTATGACAAACCCAGAGGAAATATAATACTCAATGGAGAAAAACTGAAAGCCTTCCAACTGAAATCTGGAATAAGACAAGGATGCACACTCTTACCACTTTTATTTAACATCATATTGGAAGTCATAGCCACAGCAATCAGACAAAAAAAGAAATAAAAGGCATCCAAAAGGGAAAGAACAGGTAAAACAGTCACTGTATGCAGATGACATAATACTATACATAGAAACCCCTAGGAATCCACACAAAAACTACTTGAACTGATCAACAAATTCAGCAAAGTAGCAGGATACAAGGTTAACATTCAGAAATCAGTCGCATTTCTGTATACTAACAATGAAATATCAGAAAAGGAATACAGAAATACAATACCTTTTAAAATTGCACATCAAAACATCAAATACCTGGGAATACACCTGACCAAGGAGGTAAAGGACCTATATGCTGAGAACTATAAAACTTTAATCAAGGAAATGAAAGAGGATGTAAAGAAATGGAAAGATATCCCATGCTCCTGGGTTGGAAAAATTAATATTGTAAAAATGGCCATACTACCCAAAGTGATCTACAGATTTAATGCAATCCCTATCAAACTACACAGGACATTTTTCACAGAACTAGAACAAACAATCCAAAAATTTATATGGAACCACAAAAGACCCAGAATTGCCAAAGCAATTCTGAGGAACAGAAACCAGGCAGGAGGCATAACTCTCCCAGACTTCAGGCAATACTACAAAGCCACAGTCATCAAGACAGTGTGGTACTGGTATCAAAACAGACATACAGACCAATGGAACAGAATAAAGAACCCAGAAATAAATCCAGACAACTTTGGTCAAGTAATCTTCAACAAAGGAGGCAAGAACATAAAATGGGGAAAAGACAGTCTATTCAGCAAGCATTGCTGGGAAACTTGGACAGCTGCATGCAAAGCAATGAAACTAGAACACATCCTCACATCGTACACAAAAATAAACTCAAAATGGCTGAAAGACTTAAATATACGAAAAGACAACATCAATCTCCTGGAAGACAACATAGGCAAAACATTCTGTGACATCAACCTTACAAATGTCTTCTCAGGTCAGTCTTACAAAGCACCAGAAATAAGAGCAAAAATAAACAAATGGGACCTAATCAAACTGACAAGCTTTTGCACAGCAAAGGAAACTAAAAAGAAAACAAAAAGACAACTTACAGACTGGGAGAAAATAGTGTCAAATGATGCAACTGACAGGGACTTAATCTCTAGAATATATAAACAACTTATAAAACCCAACAGCAAAAGAGCCAATCAATCAATGGTAAAATGGGCAAAAGACCTGAATAGACATTTCTCCAAAGAAGATATACAGATGGCCAGCAAACACATGAAAAAATGCTCAACATCCCTGATTATTAGAGAAATGCAAATCAAAACTACCATGAGATACCACCTCACACGAGTCAGAATGGCCGTCATGAACAAGTCCATAAATATCAAGTGCTGGAGAGGGTGCGGAGAAAAGGGAACCCTCTTCCACTGTTGGTGGGAATGTACACTGATACAACCACTATGGAGAACAGTATAGAGATACCTCAGAAATCTATACATAGAACGACCATATGACCCAGCAATCCCACTCTTGGTCATATATCAGACAAAACTTTCCTTGAAAAAGACACATGCACCCACATGGTCATTGTAGCACTATTTACAATAGCTACAACATGGAAAGAACACATACGTCCATTGACAGATGATTGGATTAGGAAGATGTGGTTTATATACACATTGGAATACTACTCAGCTATAAAAATGAACCAAATAATGCCATTTGCAGCAACATGGATGGAACTACAGACTCTCATTCTGAGTGAAGTAACTCAGAAAGAAAAAGACAAATTCCATATGATATCACATATCTGGAATCTAGTATATGACACAAATGAACCTTTCCATGGACTTAGAGAATAGACTTGTGGTTGCCAAGGGGGAAGGGGAAGGTGTGGGATGGAGGTGGTGCTTGTGGTTAATAGATGCAGACTATTGCCTTTGTAATGGATTAGAAATGAGATCCTGCTGTGTAGCACTGGTAATTATGTCTTGTCATTTAAAATGGAGCATGATAATATGAGAAAAAAGAATGTATACATGTATGTATAAGTGGAACACCAAGCTGCACAGTTGAAAACTGACAGAACACTGTAAACCAGGTATAATGGAAAAAAAAAGATCAGTATTCAAAAAAATAAAAAAATTAGAAATTCTCTTGAATCAAAACAAAAATAAAACTCAAAAGACAAGATTAAGATTATTGAATAGAAGCACTGGAGCTCAACATCTCTCTTAAAAAAACAAAATTCACAACTAAAAGCTGAGAACTCTTCAACCAAATAGACTGGAAACCTTAAAAAAGATATCCTGCTCCAGAAAAAGAGGAGGCCACATCAAGAGGTAGGAGGGGTAATTTCACAGTATAAACAACCACATAAATCCTGGCAGGGAAGCTCCACAGGCGGGAAACTAACTAGTTCACAGTGACTCACCTACAGGAGTGAGAATTCTGAGCCACATATCAAACTCTCACATGGTGGGATCCAGAAAGGGGAGGAAGAGCCTGTGGAGCATCTGGCACTGACGGCCAGTGGGCCTTGTGCACAGGAGATCATGGGACTGGGGGAAATGGAGAACACATTCTTAAAAGGTGCACACAAACTTTCACGTGCACTGGGTCCCAGAGAAAAGCAAAGTCTCCATGAGAATCTGGATCAAACCTGACTGCAGTGCTTGGAGGACGTCCTAGGAAAACAGAGGTGAATGTGGCTTGTTGTGAGCGAAGGACATTGAAAGCAAAGCTCTCAGGAATATTCAACAGCATTGCCTTTCTCTGGAGGTGGCCATTTTGGGAAAATCTGGTCCCACCTGTCAGTCAGCCCTGAGAAGCTCCAGGGTGAACAACAATCCAGGTGGGATCACAGCACCACCCCTCAGTAAACAGGCTCCCTAAAGACCCCTCAGGCACACAGATGCCTCTAATCACATCCAGAGACTAAGTCCCACCCACCAGAGGGATTAGAATCAGCTCCACCTACCAGTGGGCAGGCATCAGCCCCTCCCATCAGGAAGCCTACAGCAAGCCCTCAACTGACTTCAGCCACAGGGGGACAAACACCAGATAAGAGAGGCTACAACTGTACCCTCTGTAAAAAGGCAACCACAACTAAAACCTATCAAAATGAAAAGGCAGAGAATTATAATTTAAATGAGGGAGAAAGGAAAAACCCCAGAAAATCATCTAAGCAATGAGGAGGTTCTCAGCCTCCAGGGAAAAGATTTTAGACTGTTGATGCTGAAGATGATGCAAGACTTTGGAAATAAACTGGAGGCAAAGATGGATAACTTACAGGAAACACTCAGGAAAGAGATACAAGACATAAAACTTAAACAAGAAGAGATGCAAAACACAATCACTGAAATAAAAAATTCACTAGAAGCAGCTAACAGCAGAATACAAGAAGCAGAAGAATGAATAAGCGAGGTGGAGGACAGATTAGTGGAAATTTTGGATGCAGAACAGAAAAGAGAAAAAATATTGAAAACAAATGAAGAGTGTCTCAGAGAACTCTGGGACAATGTTAAACGTACCAACATCCGTATTATAGGGGTGCAGAAAGAGAAGAGAGAGAGGAGACAGAAAAAATATTCCAAGAGATAATAGCCGAAAACTTCCCTAACATGGGGAGGGAAGCACTCACTCAAATCCACGAAGGGCAACGAGTACCATATAAAATACACCCAAGGAGGGATACGCCGAGACACATATTAATCAAACTGACCAAAATTAAATACAAAGAGAAAATCTTGAAAGCAGCTAGGGAAAAGAAATAAATCACATACAAGGGAACCCCAATAATGTGATCAGCAGATTTTTCAGCACAAACTCGGCCGGCCAGAAGGGAGTGGCGTGGTGTATTTAACGTGATGAAAGGAAAAACCCTCCAACCATGATGACTTTACCCAGCAAGGCTCTCATTCAGATTTGAAGGAGAAATTAAGACCTTCACAGATAAGCAAAAGCTGAGAGATTTCAGTAACACTAAACCAGGCTTATGACAAATACTAAAGGAAGTTCTCCAGGCAGAAAATAACAAGTGAAGAGGGAAAGAAAAAAGAGCAACAAAAACAAATCCAACGCAATGAATAAAATGGCAATAAGAACATACATATCAATGATTACCTTAAGTGTTAATGGACTAAACGCCCCAACCAAAAGACATAGACTGGCTGAAGGGATACAGAAACAAGACCCATATATACGCTGTCTTCAAGAGACCCACTTCACTTCTGGGGTCACATACAAATCGAAAGTGAGAGGATGGAAGAAAATATTTTATGCAAATGGGGATCGAAAGAAAGCTGGAGTAGAAATACTCATATCAGACATAATAGACTTTAAAATGAAGACTATTTTAAGGGACAAAGAAGGTCATTACATAATGATCAAAGGATCAATCCAAGAAGAAGATATAACAATGTTAAATATCTACGCACCCAACATAGGTTCACCACAATATATAAGGCAACTGCTAACAGCCTTAAAAGGAGAAATCAACAATAACACAATCATAGTGGGGGACTTTAACACCCCACTTACAGCAATGGACAGATCAACCAGACAGAGAATCAATAAGGAAACACAGGCCTGGAATGATGCATTAAACCAGATGGGCTTAATAGATATTTATAGGACATTCCATCCAAAACCAACAGAATACACATTCCTCTCAAGTGCACATGGAACATTCTCTAAGATTGCTCACATCCTGGGCTACAAATCCAACCTCGGTAACGTTAAGAAAATTGAAATCATCTTTTCTGACCACAACGGTATACAACTGGACATCAACAACAAGAAAAAATCTGCAAAAAATGCAAACACGTGGAGACAACATGCTACTAAACAACCAATGGATCACTGAAGAAATCAAAAAATACCTAGAAGCAAATGACAACGAAGATAGGACACTCAAAAACCTATGGGATGCAGCAAAAGCTGTTGTAAGAGGAAAGTTTAGAGCAATACAAGCGCACCTCAGGAAACAAGAAAAAGCTCAAATAAACAAGCTAACTTTACATCTTAAGCAGCTCAAGGGAGAAGAACAGACATGACCTAAAGTTAGTAGAAGGAAAGAAATCATAAAGATCAGAGCAGAAATCAATGAAAGAGAAACAAAGAAAACCATAGAAAAGATCAATGAAATGAAAAGCTGGTTCTTTGAAAAGATCAATAAAATTGATAAACACTTTGCCAGACTTTTCAAGCAACAAAGAGACAGGACTCAAATCAATATGATCAGAAATGAAAAAGGAGACGTAACAAGAGACATCACAGAAATACAAAGGATATTAAGAGACTACTACAGGCAACTATTCACCAATAAAACAGAAAACCTAGAAGAAATGGACAAATTCTTAGAAAAGTACAATCTTCCAAGGCTAAACCAAGATGAAATAGAAAAGAAGAATGGACCAATCACAAGAACTGAAATTGAAACTGTGATTAAAAAACTGCCAACCAACAAAAGTCCAGGACCAGAGGGCTTCACAGACGAATTCCATCAAACATTTAGCGAAGAGCTAACACCTATCCTCTGAAACTATTTCAAAAAATTGCAGAGGAAGGGATACTCCCAAACTCATTCTATGAGGCCACCATCACCCTTATACCAAAACCAGAAAGATACCACAACAAAAGAAAACTACAAGCCAATTTCACTGATGAACATCGATGCAAAAATCCTCAACAAAATACTGGCAAACTGAATCCAACAATACATTAAAAGGATCGTACATCATGATCAAGTGGGATTTATCTCAGGCATGCAAGGGTTACTCAATATCCACAAATCCATGAGTGTGATACACCACATTAACAAACTGAAGAATAAAAACCATACGATCCTCCCAATAGACGCTGAAAAAGCCTTTGACAAAAACCAACACCCATTTCTGATAAAAACCCTTCAGAAAGTGGACATAAAGGGAACCTACCTCAACATGATTAAGGCCCTATATGACAAACCCACAGCACACATCATTCTCAGTAGTGGAAAGCTGAAAGAATTCCCGCTGAGATCAGGAACAAGAGAAGGATGTCTGCTCTTGCCACTACACTTCAACATAGTTTTGGAAGTCCTCGCCACAGCAATCAGAGAAGTGAAAGAGATAAAAGGAATCCAAATTGGAAAGGAAGAAGTAAAACTATCGCTATTTGCAGATGACATGATACTATACCGAGAGAATCCTAAAGACTCTACCAGAAAACTGTTAGAGCTCATCCACGAATTTGGCAAAGTCACAGGATACAAAAGTAATACACAGAAATCGATGGCATTTCTATACACTAACAATGAAAGAGCAGAAAGAGAAATTAGTCAAGCAATCACATTTCCCATTGCATCCAAAAGAATAAAATACCTAGGAGTAAACCTACCTAGAGTCTAAAGACTTGTACTCTGAAAACTATAAGACACTGATGAAAGACAACAAAGATGACACAAATAGATGGAAAGACATACCATGCTCATGGATTGGAAGAGTGAATATTATCAAAATGACTATACTACCCAAGGCAATCTATAGATTCAGTGCAATCCCTATCAAATCACCAAGCACATTTTTCACAGAACTCGAACAAAATAGTTTCAAGTTTGTGTGGAAGCACAAAAGACCCAGAATAGCCAAAGACGTCCTGAAAAAGAAAAATGGAGCTGGAGGAGTCAGGCTCCTGGACTTCAGACTCTACTCAAAGCAACAATCTTCAAAACCACATGGTGCTGGCACAAAGACAGACATCTAGATCAGTGGAACAGGATAGAAAGCCAAGAATTAAAGCCATGCACCTACAGCCAACTCATCTATGACAAAGGAGGCAAGAATATACAATGGAGAAAGGACAGCCTGTTCAGTAAGTGGTGCTGGGAAAACTGGACAGCCACATGGAAAAGAATGAAGTTAGAACACTCCCTAACACCATCCACAAAAAGAAACTCCAAATGGATGAAAGACCTAGATATAAGACCAGACACTATCAAACTCTTAGAGGAAAACATAGGCCAAACACTCTCTGACATAAACGACAGCAACATCTTCTCAGATCCACCTCTTAGAGTACTGACAATAAAAACAAAAATAAACAAATGGGACCTAATCAAACTTCATAGTTTCTGCACAGCAAGGGAAACCCTAAACAAAACAAAAAGACAACCCACAGAATGGGAGAAATCTTTGCAAGTGAATCAACTGACCAGGGATTCATCGCCAAAATTCATAAACACCTTCTGCAGCTCCATACCAAAAAAACAAACAACCCCATCAAAAAATGGGCAGAAGATCTAAACAGACAGTTCTCCAAAGATGACATACAGATGGCCAAAAAACACATGAAAAGATGTTCAGCATCACTCATTATCAGAGACATGCAAATCAAAGCCACTCTGAGGTTCCACCTTACACCAGCCAGAATGGCCATCAGCCAAACGTCTACACACAATAAGTCCTGGAGAGGGTGTGGAGAAAAAGGAACCCTAGCACACTGTTGGTGGGATTGTAAATTGGTGCAACCACTGTGGAAAGCAGTATGGAGATGCCTCAGAAAACTAAACAGAACTACCATTTGATCCAGCAATCCTACTCCTGGGCATCTATCCAGAGAAAATCAGGACTCGCAAAGACACATGTACTCCCATGTTCATTGCAGCACTATTTGCAATAGCCAAGACATGGAAACAACCTAAATGTCGATTGATAGAGGAGTGGACCAAGAAGAGGTGGTACATATACACAATGGAATATTACTCAGCCATTGAAAGGAACAAAATACCTGCATTCTTAGCAACATGGATGGACCTAGAAATGATCATGCTAAGTGAAGTCAGCCATACAATGAGACACCAACATCAAATGCTTTCACTGACATGTGGAATCTGAAGAAAGGACAGACTGAACTTCATTGCAGAGCAGATGCTGACTCACAGACATTGAAAAACTTATGGTCTCTGGAGGAGACAGTTTGTTGGGTGTGGGGATGTGCTTGTGTTATGGGATGTAAATCCTGAAATTGGATTGTTATGATCATTATACAACTACAGATTTGATAAATTCTTTTGAGTAATAAAAAACATCCTAAAAAAATCATACACCACTTTAGCAAAATTAAAGTAAAAAAAAACCCACATGATCATCTCAATAGATGCAGAAAAAGTATTGGACAAAATCCAGCATCCATTCATGATAAAAACTCTTACCAACATGACTATGGAGGAAACATATCTTAAAATAATCAGTCATTTATGACAAACCCAGAGCAAATATAATACTCAACAGAGAGTAGCTGAAACCCTTCCTACTAAAATAACTAACAATACAAGGATTCCCACTCTCAGTGCTTTTATTCAACATTTTGTTCGAAGTCCCAGCCATAGCAATCAGACAAACACAAGAAAAAAATGTATCCAAACTGGAAGAGAATTGTTACAATTGTCACTATGCAGATAACAACATGATACTGTGTATAGATACCCCTAAGAACCGCACACAAAAAGTAATCAAACTGATCATTGAATTCATCAAAGTAGCAGGATACAAGATTAACATTCATAAATCAGTTGCATTTCTATATACAAATAAGGAAATATTATAAATAGAACATTTAAAAAACACCTTTTCAAATTGTGCCTAGAAAAATTAGATACTTAGTAATAAAACTTGACAAGGAGGTAAAAGACTGAGATCTATAAAATATTATTTAAAGATATTAAAGAGGATTCAAAGAAATGGAAAGATATTTTATGCTTCTGGATTGGAAGAATTATTATCATTAACAACAGCCATACTACCCAAAGCAATCTACAGATTCAGTGTTATCCGTATCAAATTACCCATGACACTTTTCACAGAGCTAGAACAAACAAAAATTTATATGAAACCACAAAAGACCCAGAATTGCCAAAGCGATCTGGAGCAAGAGGAACCAAGCAAGGGATATAACTCTCCCATACTGCAGAGAATATCTCAAAGGTATAAATAGGTAATCAAGATTGTGTGGTCCTGGTACAAAAAACAGACTTGCAGAGAAATGGAACAGAATAGAGAATCCAGAAATAAACTCAGACACCTATGGTCAATTAATCCTCAACAAAGTTGCCAAGAATATAAAATGGGAACAAGACAATCCTTTCAGCAAGTGGTTCTGGGAAAGTTGGACAGCTCCACATAAATCAATGAAATTAGAACACAGTGTCACACCACGCACAAAAATAAACTCAAAATGGCTTAAAGACTTAAGCATAAGACAAGACACCATAAAACTCCTAGAAGAGGATGTAGGCAAAATATTCTCTGACATCAACCATACAAATATTTTCTTAGGTCAGTCTCCCAAAGCAATAGAAATAAAAACAAAATAAAACTAAGTGTACCTAATCAAATTTACACATTTTGCACAGCAAAGGAAAACATAAAATAAATCCGGGAAGACAACCATTGGAATAGGAGAAAATAGTTTCAAACAATGCAACCAACAAGGACTTTATCTCTGAAAGAGCAAATAATTCATACAACTCAACAGCAAAGAAAACAAAACAAAACAAAAAAACAAACAACCCCACAAATGCCCCAATTGAAAAATGGGCAGAAGACCTGAATAGACATTTCTTTTTTGTTTATTTTATTTTATTTTTTTGTCTTTTTGCTATTTCTTGGGCCTCTCCCAAGGCATATGGAGGTTCCCAGGCTAGGGGTCGAATCGGAGCTGTAGCCGCCGGTCTATGCCAGAGCCACAGCAAGGCAGGATCCGAGCCGCATCTGCAACCTACACCACAGCTCACTGCAACGCCGGATCCTTAACCCACTGAGAAAGGGCAGGGACCGAATCCGCAACCTCATGGTTCCTAGTCGGATTCGTTAACCACTGCGCCACAACGGGAACTCCTGAATAGACATTTCTTTAAAGAAGGTATACAGATGGCCAATGGCACATGAAAAAATGCTCAACATCACTAATTATTAGAGAAATGTAAATCAAAACTACAATGAGGTACCACTTCATTCTTGTCAGAAAGGCCATCATTAGTATGTCTACAAATAACAAATGCTGGAGAGGGTGTGGAGAAAAGGGAACCCACCTACATTCTTGGTGGGAATGTAAATTGATACAGCTACTATTGAATACAGCATGGATGTAACTCAGAAAACTAAATAGACAACTACCATATGACACAGAAATCCCAGTCCTGGGCATATATCCAGACTAAACTTTCATTGAAAAATATGCACCCCTATGTTCATTGCAGCACTATTCAGAATAGTTGAGATGGAAACAACCTAAATGTCCATCAATGTATGAGTGGATTAAGAAGGAGTGGTAATTGAATAATAGCCATAAAAAAGAACAAAATAATGCCATTTGCAGTAAATCAATGGAACTAGAGACTCTCATACAAAGTGAAGTAAGTCAGAAAGAGAAAGACAAATCCCATATGATATCACTTATATCTGGAATCTAATATATGGAACAAGTGAACCTAAGTATAGAAAATAAACAAACACATGGATATGGAGGACAGACTTTTGGTTGTCAAGGGGAAGAGGGAGGGAGTGGGAGGAACTGGGTGTTTGGGGTTAGTAGATACAAACTATAGAATTTGGAGTGGATAACAATGAGATCCTACTCTTTAGCACAGGAAACTATATCTATTCACTTGTGGTGGAACATGATGGAGGATAATGTGAGAAAAATAATGTACTTATATGTATGACTGGGCCACTTTGCTATACAGCAAAATATGACGGAATATTGTAAATCAAGTCTAATAAAAAATTTAAAAACATATACAACACAGTACCCAAAAAAATCAATTGAAAATTGGGCTGAGGAGTCAAATAGACATTTTTCCAAGGAAGACATACAGATGGCCAATAGGCACATAAAATGATGTTTAGCATAACTAATCATCAGGCAAGTACAAATAAAATTCATGAGATATCACCTCACACCTGCTACAATGGCTAGTATCAAAAAGATGACAAATAACTGGTGAGCATGTGAAGAAAATGGAACACTTATGCTCTTTTTGTGGACATGTCAATTGATATAGCCATCATAGAAAATGGTATAAATGTTCCTAAAAATTAAAAGTAGAATCACCGTATGATTTGACAATTATACTTCTTGATATGTACCCAAGGAAAACCAAACTCAAAATTAAAAAATATATATTAGCCCCTGTTTTCCTGCAACATAGTTACAATAACAAAGATATGAAAACAATGTAGGTGTCCAAAAAATAGATGGATAATGAAGATGTGGTGTATATGTAATGTTGGAGAACAGAGGAAATAAAAAGTGCCCACCTAACAGATTTTGGTCAGAAAATGAGGCAGGAATGGATCAGTTTATTGCAGGGTAACATCCTCTCAGGATGTGATCAGGCAGATAATAATCTAGAAGTATTTGCAGCTGCACTGCACAAAACTGAGTGGCCACTGGGAAATTTTTTTAGACCTGGGGTATGAGGGTACAAACTTGGAAATAGGACATGCATTCCTAAGTCAAATTTATGAATGAAAACTAGTCTTGTGGGTGCCAGGAATGTATCAGGAAGGTCTTCGTCATTATTTGGAGGACTAACAAGGGAGATGCCATGGTCCTAATGATTATTAAACACTATCTATTAACTACAAAGTCCTTGATGATGGAGAAGTACAGTCCTGGTTAGGGTCAGCAGAATGACAGGAGAAGATAGCACCAGTTATGCTTACAGCCATATATATACAAGAGAGTATTATTCAGCCATGTTGCCATTTTCAACAACATGGATGGATACAAAGGGGATTATGCAAAGTGAAATAAGTCAGATAGAGATAAACAAATGCAATATAATTGTACTTATATGTGGAATCTAAAAAGCAAACAAAAAAGAACAACCATAATGAAAGAAAAAGAGACTCATAGGTACAGAGAACAAATTGCTGGTTGACAGACAGTAGAGGGGTGGTAGGATGAGTGACATAGGTGAGGGAGATTAAGAAGTACAAAATTCCAGTTACAACACATGTCATAGGAATTAAATATACAGCACAAGGAATGTAGTCAATTTAAGCATCTTTGTATGGTGGAAGATTGTAACTAAATTTATGATGTTGACCCTTTTGTAATGTATAGAAATATTGAATCACTGTGTTGTATACCTGGAACTAACCCAGTGTTTTAGGTCAACTACGGTTCAATTTTAAACAAAATATTCAGACACTAAGAGGAAAAGCATCAAAATGCTAATGGTGATTTTGGGTTATTGTTATTTTTCACTTTATGCTTTTATGTATTTCTAGTTTAGTTGTCTGCAATGAATATGTATTGCTTTTAAAACTAGTAATGAAACAATAAATGTCACTGAAAATGAAACAAAAATAAAGTATGACCCCTGTCATTGTCCTTGATTCATCATTTGTCATGTGGTGATATATATCCCTGTCTTGAATTTCTAAGTATATATATAAATGTGAATATATATATATATATATATATATTCAAGCAATATAAAATTTGAAAAAACCTTATAACTAGGCAAGAATAATGGTGGTTGTTACCCAAGTTAAAAAAAAAAGGATACTTGTATAAGTTTTTCAACATTTCCTACCTCCTGGTGTTCAAGGTCATCCATTTCCTTGTGCCTACAAAATAAAAACAAAAAAGAGGACAGGTGAAGAAAACTTCTTTTTCACTCCTGTTGGAATTCATCCTATGTAAGTCTTTTTGGAAAAAAAAAAAAAAAAACAAGTAGCCTGGTAAATGATGCTGCCTGAGTTTTGACAAGTGTACAAAGAGGTCACCTATTTTCATGTATATGAAATTGTTTCATTGGAAAAAAATACATTCTTCTCAGAGTAATAGGGCCTCCATTTTTGCTCAGATAACAAAGTACATCCTAATGTATGATCCAGGTTTCAGCCACATACTTCTGAAGTTTGCATGATTACTAGAGATTTTTGCTTTCTCTTTTGCATCTTGTTTTTTTTCATTTCTTTGTTTTATCTTACTTTCTCCCTAGATCACAGGATTTCTTATCTCTTGTGCTATTGTTTTTCTAATTACTTTGTATTAAGCAATTGTGTATCCACTGCTTCTTTCCCTCTACATGTTGCTTTCTTCCTTTTTCCACTCAAAAATAGATGAACAAGCAGTTTTCCAACAAAGTGAACCTCAGCTCAGGACAGGAAGAGTGAGCCTGAAACTATGGTTCTCTCAGGGACCAAAGAGCAACTCTTCCTTTCTTGAGGATCTGAAGTATCTGGATCTGGAAACACTGGCCTGAATCAATCAGTTTGTGTCATTAACTGTTGCCTTGATATCCTTGTTTGACAAACTGCCAGGTGTAAATTTCATGGAAAGTACCTCAGTGCTACCTTCAGTAAGGCCTTTGTATCCCTAACACTTTATACTAATCCCATATCTAAATCCCTTATTGTTACCTACTCCCACTTTCATGAGCTCTCCTTCTAGAGAAAAAGGGATGACCTGGACCACTAAAGATTGATGGGTTTTTTTTTTGCCTTATTTTTTAGGGCTGCACCCACAGCATATGAAGTTACCAGACTAGAGGTAGAATCAGAGCTGTAGCTGCCAGCCTATACCACAGCCATAGCAACACAGGATGAGCCACATCTACAACTATACCAGAGCTCACAGCAATGCCAGACCCTTAACCCATGGAGTAAGGTCAGGGATTGAACCTGTGTCCTCATGGATGCCAGTCAGATTCATTTCTAATGAGCCACAACAGGAACTCCCAGATTTACATTTTCTGTCTTCATTTCTGTAATCATTACTACTCAATAATCTTATTAAGTTTCCACTGGCTTTAAAATATAAAGATTACCATAAAACAATGTAATAGTATAACATAGTGGAAATGCAAAGTTACCAAATTCCCCTGAACTCTCTATTCATACTTATGAGAGATAACCACTATTATATAACTTTCTCAGGAATTTTCTACAATACATGTAAGTTATTATCCTTCCCATCCTAATTAAAATATAAGCTCATGTGAACAGGAAATTTGTTTTGTTCACCTGTGTGTCACAGCATATAAAAAAATTCCTGATGCATAATAGGAACTCAATAAATGTATGCTTAACAAATTAATATATCCCTTGAAATGACATATCATTTGAAAATCACTTATGTCATCTTGATTGTTATTATTTGTGGATATCACCTGAGAGGGTTTAACATCTAAAACGCATAAACAGCTCATACAACTCAATATAAAAAAAAAATAAAAGTGGGCAGAAGACCTCAATAGACATTTTTCCAAAGAAGACTTATGAGTGGCCAACAGGCATATGAAAACATGCTCAACAGTGTTCATTATCAGAGAAATGCAAAATAGAACAGCAATAATATATCACCTCATACCTGTCAGAATGGCTATCATCGAAAAGAACATAGGAGTTCCCATTGTGGCTCAGTGGGTTAAGAATCTGACATAGTGTCCATGAGGATGTGGGTTTGATCCCTGGCCTCACTCAGTGGATTGAGGATCCTGCATTGCCACAAGTTGTGGCATAGATCACAGATGTAGTTCAGATCCAGTGTTGCTCTGGCTGTGGCATAGGTCTGCAGGTTTAGCTTGGATTCAAACCCTAGCCTAGAAGGAGAAGAGACAAGATGGCAGAAGAGTAAGAGGACATGCTCAACATCTCCCACAAACACATCAAAAAAACACATCTACATATAAAATGATTCACACAGGACATCAACTGAATGCTGACAGAAGAACTTAAACCTCCAAAAAGGGCCAGAAACTCTTGATACAACTGGATAGAACAAAAGAAAAAGAGAGAGAGAGAGAGAGAAAAGCAATCAGCACTGGAAAAGCATTCCTGAAAGGGAGCTGCAAAGGAGAAAAGGAACCCACACCCTGGGAAGCCACCTAACTGACAGTCAAGTGGAGGGATGTCCAAGATGCCAAGGAAGGCACAGCAGCAGGTCTGAGAACTGAAAAGCAGAGTGAGAGAAGCGCAGTTAATCTGAAACACTGGCTCAGACACCAGAGCATGAGATATTAGGTGGGGGCCAGGCACTGAGACTTAGACTCTGGAGGACAGTCTGCAGGAGCAGGCTGGGGTTGGCAGTGTGGAGACAGCCTAAGGGACTGTAGAGCAGTGTGCCCTAGGCAGGGGAAATGGTACACTAAGGGCTGGGCAGTGGAAAGCCACAGCAGAGGGAACCAGGAGAAGGTCCAGACCCACGGGAGAGAGAAGGTGCCATTTTTGGGGAGGGGAGAGGAGAAGGGGTGGGCCACCACCATAGAAAACTCCTTGCACCTCAGTGTGTGCTTTCCTGACTGCTCACAGAGGGCACAACATCCCTGGCACAGCACCCCCCCCCGCCCCCTAGTGCACAGCCAGAAGCCTAGCTCCAGGCCACCTGTTCCCATGGGAAGATGCACGCCGCTCCTTGGTGCTCCGGGCTACCCCACCCCCTTGGGCCCTAGATTGTGCATCTCAGGCTCAGCCCCTCATGACCAGAAGTCACTTGTTAGCCCACCAGAGACCTGGTGTCTCCAGCAGTGGGAAGCCGCTTGCTAGCCCATGGTGGACTGGACCAGCAGGTGGTGGAACAAACTACTGCAATTATCCCTATCTCCAGAAGTGGGTGTGGCCTAAAACAACTGAGGAGATATGAACAAAAATCACTTGCAGCCACAACCACTTCACAGAGAAAGACACTACAATGGAACACCACCTGATGTTGCTCTCACTCCCCTGGGAGCACACCTGCACAGCAGCTGCCACTGCTAAATGTTTTTGGAGGGGGCCAGAGGCTTGATTGCTGCCCCTTCCTAGGAAACTGCAAATAAGAGCACTTATTTAGCACATCCTGTGGGGGCTAAGCAGGACAAGGTGGTTCTTGAATGATTTACAGGTGATGGGGCAAACTGCCCCAGTTATCTCTGGCTCCAGAGGTGGCAATGGCCTGACACCAGTAGGGGCCAGTGAACAGGAACGACTTGCACCCCATTCACCTCAAAGGCATCATAGAGGAAGGCATCATGACCAAATCAACTATCGGTGGTCTGGCACACTTGGGAACACACTGGCCCTGCTGCTGCCACTGCTGAATATTCAGGGAAGTACCCATATGCCAGATCTCTGTCACTTCCCAGGATCCTGCAACTAGGAACAACCTGTGCAGCACCTCATATGTGGACTAAGTAAGACAGGTCACCTCATGCATGGTCTACAGGTGGTGAAGGTAAACCATCACAGTTGTCACTGAATATAGAGACTGTCATGGCCCACTCACACTAGGGGTCTCCGAACAGGCACCACCTGCAGTTCCAATCACCTCAGAGGAAGGCATTGTAATCAAACACAAGCTGTTGTTGCTCTCACGACCCCAGGAACTCACACACCCTGCTGCATCTACAGCTAAATTCTCTGGTCGGCTTGCAGATGTTTCTAGAGCCCATTAACATTTCCCAGGGCCCTGAAAATAAGAGTAACCTGTGCCACCTTACTGCAGGATCTTTGCTTCTGTTGAGAGCCCAACAATCATGCACTGACTATTGCCACTAACCATTGCCTCCTTCTCCCTGAAAAGACATAGAACATACTAGGGATAACAGGCTGCTCACACTGAAGAAAGAGATAGCAAAGATTCAAACTTCCACACCAAAAAGACATAGTAACCCCCACAACTAGAAAGGGGTATTCTTACATAGAAATAGACTTACAAGACTACAGTTTGGCTTCCCCAAACTAACAGAAAAAGAAAAACACAAGCAAGATGAAGAAGCTCAGAAACCATTCCCAGTTAAAACAACAGGAGAACTCACCTAAAACAGTCAACAATGAAACAGACCTTTGCAGTCTGACAGACTTGTAGTTCAAAATGGAGATAGTGAAAATACTGAAGGAATTATGAGAGGATATGAACAGCGATGCAGATGCCCCCAGAAATGAACTAGAAAATATAAGGAGGAGCCAAGAAAAACTAGAAAATTAATTTACAGTGATGCAGAGATACAAATTGAGCTAAGGGCAATAAAGAGCAGAATGAAAAACGCAGAACAAATTAGTGATGTGGAAGATAGAATAATGGAAATCACCCAAACAGGAGAGCAGACAGAAAACCAAATGAAAAAACATGAAAGCAATCTAAGAGACCTATGGCATAATATAAAGTGGGCCATATCTATGCATAGTAGAAATTCCAGAAAGAGAAGAAAAAGAAAAGGGAATTGAAAATATATTTGAAGAAATTATCACTGAAAAAGTTCCAAATCTAAAGGATACTGATAGCAAAATATAGGAAGCACAGAGGGCTATGAACAAGTTGAAACCAAAAAGGCCCACTCCAAGACATATTGTAATAAAAATGGCAAAATTTAAAGATAAAAAGACAATTCTAAAGGCAGCAAGAGAAAAGAAATTGTGTTAAATATAAGAGAGCCCCAATAAATCTATCAGTTGATTTCTCTACAGAAACACTACAGGCCAGGAAGGAATGGCAAGATATATTTAAAGTGCTGAAAGGAAAAAATTTGCAACCAAGAATACTCTATCCAGCAAGACTATCATTTTAAACAGAAGGAAAAAAATAAAGAATTTCTCCAACAAACAAAAGGTAAAAGACTACAGCAATACAAAATACTGACAGAGCTTTTCCAAATTAAAAAAAAAAGAGGAAGACCTAGGATGGAGGAAACCACATTTGGAAAGCTGCTGCTTAAATAAGCCAGCATACAGACCTAAACACGAAGATGTTAAAAAAAAAAGACATCAAAATCATACAGTGTGGGAAAGGGAAGTAAGAAAAATTAGATTCTTTTTAATTTTTTTAAGGATGTGTTTGAGCCTATATGATTATCAGGCTAAAGCAAGTGGATATAGGAAGGGGTTAACACACTTAAAAAACAGGGCAACCACAAATCAAAACCAAACATTACATTCACAAAAACTGAAAAGTATTCAGTAAATGGAAACCATCCAACCAAGAAAAGAAGGAAAAAAAGAGAAACATAGAATCAATTGGAAAACAAGGTTTAAAATTGCAATAAATACATACCTATCAATAATCACCTTAAATGTCAATGGACTGAATGCTCCAATCAAAAGACGCAGAGTGGAAGATTGGATAAAAAAGCAAAAACCTTCAATCTGCTACCTGCAAGAAACTCACCTTAGCACAAAGGACACATAGATTGAAAGTAACGGGATGGAAGAAGATATTTCATGGGAATAGACAAAACAGGAAACCAGGAGTTGCAATAGTCTTATCAGACAAAAAGACTTTAAAAAGAAAAAGAAAAAGAAAGACAATGAAGGACACTATTTAATGATTAAAGGATCCATTCAAGAAGAGGATACTACTATCATCAACATATATGCCCAAATATAGGAGCACCCAGATACATACAACAAATACTAACAGACATAAAAGGAGAAATGGATGGGAATACAATCATAATAGGAGATATTTTTTATAATTTTTTTTTTATTTTCCCACTGTACAGCAAGGGGGTCAGGTTATGCTTACATGTATATATTACAATTACACTTTTCCCCCCACCATTTCTTCTGATGCAACATGAGTATCTAGACAAAGTTCTCAATGCTATTCAGTAGGATCTCCTTGTAAATCTATCCTAAGTTGTGTCTGAAAAACCCAAGCTCCTGATCCCTCCCACTCCCTCCCCCTCCCATCAGGCAGCCACAAGTCTCTTCTCCAAGTCCATGATTTTCTTTTCTGAGGAGATGTTCATTTGTGCTGGATATTAGATTCCAGTTATAAGGGATATCATATGGTATTTGTCTTTGTCTTTCTGGCTCATTTCACTCAGCATGAGAGTCTCTAGTTGCATCCATGTTGCTGCAAATGGCATTATGGCATTCATTTTTATGGCTGAGTAGTATTCCATTGTGTGTATATATACCACCTCTTCCGAATCCCATCATATGTTGATGGACATTTGGGTTGTTTCCATTTCCTGGCTATTGTGAATAGGGCTGCAATGAACATGCGGGTGCATGTGTCTCTTTTAAGTAGAGTTTTGTCCGGATAGATGCCCAAGAGTGGGATTGCGGGGTCATATGGAAGTTCTATGTGTAGATTTCTAAGGTATCTCCAAACTGTTCTCCATGGTGGCTGTACCAGTTGACATTCCCACCAGCAGTGCAGGAGGGTTCCCTTTTCTCCACAGCCCCTCCAGCACTTGTTATTTGTGGATTTATGAATGATGGCCATTCTGACTGGTGTGAGGTGGTATCTCATGGTAGTTTTGATTTGCATTTCTCTTATAATCAGCGATGTTGAGCATTTTTTCATGTGTTTGTTGGCCATCTGTATATCTTCTTTGGAGAAATGTCTATTCAGGTCTTTTGCCCATTTTTCCATTGATTTATTGGTTTTTTGGCTGTTGAATTGTATAAGTTGTTTATATATTCTAGAGATTAAGCCCTTGACGGTTGCATCATTTGAAACTGTTTTCTCCCATTCTGTAAGTTGTCTTTTTGTTTTCTTTTGGGTTTCCTTTGCTGTGCAAAAGCTTGTCAGTTTGATCTGGTACCATTTGTTTATTTTTGCTCTAATTTCTATTGCTTTGGGAGACTGACCTGAGAACATATTCATGATGTTGATGTCAGAGAGTGTTTTGCCTATGTTTTCTTCTAGGAGTTTGATGGTGTCCTGTTGTATATTTAAGTCTTTCAGCCATTTTGAGTTTATTTTTGTGCATGGTGTGAGGGTGTGTTCTAGTTTCATTGCTTTGCATGCAGCTGTCCAGGTTTCCCAGCAATGCTTGCTGAAAAGAGTATTTTTTATTTTATATTCTTGCCTCCCTTGTCAAAGATTAATTGACCAAAGGTGTCTTGGTTTATTTCTGGGTTCTCTATTCTGTTCCATTGGTCTGTCTGTCTGTTTTGATACCAGTACCACACTCTTTTGATGACTGTGGCTTTGTAGTGTTTCTTGAAGTCTGGAAGAGATGTGCCTCCTGCTTCGTTTTTGTTTCTCAGGATTGCTTTGGCGATTCTGGGTCTTTTGTGGTTCCATATAAATGTTTGGATTGTTTGTTCTAGTTCTGTGAAAAATGTCCTGGGTCATTTGATAGGGATTGCATTGAATCTGTAGATTGCTTTGGGTAGTATGGCCATTTTCACAATATTGATTTTTCCAATCCTGGAACGTATAGTATCTTTCCATTTCGTTACATCTCCTTTGATTTCTTTGGTTAAAGTTTTACAGTTCTCGGCATATAGGTCCTTTACCTACTTGGTCAGGTGTATTCCGAGGTATTTGATTTTGTGTGGTGCAATCTTAAAAGGTATCATATTTTTGTATTCCTTTTCTAATGTTTCATTGCTGGTATACAGAAATGCGACTGACTTCTGAATGTTAATCTTATATCCTGCCACTTTGCTGAATTTATTAATCAGTTCAAGGAGTTTTGGGGTTGAGTCTTTAGGGTTTTCTAGGTATAGTATCATGTCATCTGCATACAGTGACAGTTTGATCTCTTCTCTTCCTATATGGATGCCTTTTATTTCTTTTGTTTGTCTAATTGCTGTGGCTAAGACTTCCAAAACAATGTTGAAGAGGAGTGGTGAGAGTGGGCATCCCTGTCTTGTTCCAGATTTGAGTGAGAAGTTTTTCAGTTTTTCCCCATTGAGGATTATATTTGCTGTGGGTTTATCATAAATGGCTTTGATTATGTTCAGGAATGTTCCCTCTATACCCACTTTGGCGAGGGTCTTGATCATGAATGGATGTTGAACTTTGTCAAATGCTTTTTCTGCGTCTATTGAGATGATCATATGATTTTTGACTTTTTTTTCTTAGTGTGGTGTATGATGCTGATTGATTTGCGTATGATGAACCATCCTTGTGAACCTGGGATGAACCCTACCTGGTCATGGTGTATAATTTGTTTGGTATGTTGTTGGATTCGGTTGGCTAAGATTTTGTTGAGAATTTTTGCATCTATATTCATCAATGATATTGGACGATAGTTTTCTTTTTTGGTGGTATCTCTGCCTGGTTTTGGAATGAGGGTGATGGTGGCCTCATAGAATGTCTTTGGGAGTATTCCTTCTTCTTCAACCTTTTGAAAGAGTTTAAGGAGGATGGGCACCAATTCCTCTTTATATGTTTGATAAAGTTCACCTGTGAAGACATCTGGTCCTGGACTTTTATTTGTAGGGAGTGATTTTATGACCTCTTCAATTTCATTTCTAATGATCGGTCTGTTCAGTTGGTCTGTTTCTGCTTGATTCAGTCTTGGCAGGCTGTAAGATTCTAGAAAATTGTCCATTTCTTCCAGATTGTCAAACGTGTTGCCGTACAGTTGTTCATAGTATTCTCTTATGGTTTTTTTTATTTCTGCAGTATCCCTTGTGATTTCTCCTTTTTCATTTCTAATTTTGGTGATTTGGGTTCTTTCTCTCCTCTTTTTAGTGAGTCTGGCCAGGGGTTTGTCAATTTTGTTCAGCTTTTCAAAGAACCAGCTCTTGGTTTTATTAATTTTCTCTATTGTTTTGTGAGTCTCTATTTTATTGATTTCTTCTTTGATCTTTATAATGTTCTTCCTTCTGCTGACTTTAGGACTTTTTTGTTCTTCTTTTTCTAATTCGTTTAGGTGGAGGATTAAGTTGTCCATTTGGGATCTTTCTTCTTTTTTGAGAAAGGCCTGGATTGCTATAAATTTCCCTCTGAGCACTGCTTTCGCAGCATCCCATAGGTTTTGAGAGGTTGTGTCTTCATTATCATTTGTTTCAAGGTAGTTTTTAATTTCCTTCTTGATTTCCTCATTGACCCCTTGGTTTTTTAGTAGCATGTTGTTTAGTCTCCATGTAGTAGGTTTTTTCTCTTTCCTTTTCCTATGGTTGATTTCTAATTTCATGGCATTGTGGTCAGAGAAGATACTTGAGATAATTTCTATGCTCCTAAATTTATGGAGATTCGCTTTGTGTCCCAATATGTGGTCGATTCTTGAGAATGTTCCATGAGCATTGGAGAAGCATGTGTATTCTGATTTTTTTGGATGTAGTGTCCTGAAGATATCAATTAAGTCTAACTTTTCAATTGTTTCCTTTAGGATCTCTGTTGCTTTATTGGTTTTCTGTCTAGAGGATCTGTCCATTGATGTGAGGGGGGTATTTAGGTCTCCTACTCTGATTGTATTCTCATCAATTTCTCCCTTTATGTCTGTTAATATTTGTTGTATGTATCTGGGTGCTCCTATATTTGGGGCATATATGTTGATGATAGTAACATCCTCTCCTTGGATGGATCCCTTAATCATTAAATAGTGTTCTTCTTTGTCTTTCTTTATGTCTTTTGTTTTAAAGTCTATTTTGTCTGATATGAGCGTTGCGACTCCTGCTTTTCTGTCATGTCTATTGGCTTGAAGTATTTTTCCCCACCCTTTCACTTTCAATCTATATGTATATTTTGTCCTGAGGTGAGTTTCTTGTAGGCAGCATATTGAAGGTTTTTGCCTTTTTATCCATTCAGCCACTCTGTGTCTTTTGATTGGGGCATTCAGTCCATTGACATTTGAGGTGATAATTGATAGATGATTATTTATTGCTATTTGAACCTCGTGTTCCAGTTGATTCTATGGTTCTCCATTCTTCCTTTCTTTTTTTTTTGGTTGGATGGTCTGCTTGAGTGTTTTTCTTTTTTTTTCATTTTTTGCAAATGCAATATTTGGTTTTGGCTTGTGGTTGCCCTGTTTTTTAAGTATGCTAACCCCTTCCCACAATTGTGTGTTTTAGCCTGATGGTCCTGTAAGTTCAAACACTTCATTAGTATATTAAATTTAAGAAGAGAAACATACAAGCAAACAAAAAGGGTTATTTACTTCCTGACATCCCTTGCCCACATTTTATGGTTTTGATGACTCTTTTATTTTTTTCCTTTTAATTTTATTTTGTTTGAAGCATTTTCATGATTAAATCTGTATGCTGGCTCATTTGAGTGACTGTTCTCTGATTGCAGTTTCCTCAGTCCTAGTTCCTCCTCTTCTTCTTCTTCTTTTTTTTTCTTTTTTCTTCCCTTTCCTTCCTTTCTTTTTGGTTTAGAGAAGCCCTTTCAATATTTCCTTGAACCTGGGTTTTGTGTTGCTGTATTCTCTAGGTTTTTGTTTGTTGGGAAAAATTTTTATTTCCCCTTCTATTTTAAATGATATTCTTGCTGGATAGAGTAATCTAGGTTGCATATTTTTTCCTTTGAGCACTTTAAATATCTCTTGCCATTCCCTCCTGGCCTGTAGTGTTTCTGTAGAGAAATCAGCTGATAGTCTTATGGGGGTTCCCTTGTAGGTAACATTCTGTTTTTCTCTTGCTGCCTTGAGGATCCTCTCTTTATCACTAACTTTTGCCATTTTTATTATGATGTGTCTTGGTGTGGGTCTGTTTGGGTTCAGTTTGTTTGGGGCCCTCTGTGCTTCTTGTATCTTGAACCCAGTATCCTTTAGATTTGGGAAGTTTCCAGCAATAATTTCTTCAAATATATTTTCCATTCCCTTATCTTTTTCTACTCCTTCTGGAATTCCTATTATGCGTAGATCGGCCCACTTTATATTATCCCATAGGTCTCTTATATTGCTTTCCAGTTTTTTGATTCGGTTTTCTGTCTGTTGACCAGATTGAGTGATTTCCATTATTCTATCTTCCATATCACTGATTCGTTCTTCTGCATTATTCATTCTGGTTTTTACTGCCCTTAGTTCACTTTGCATCTCTGCAAATGAATGTTCTAGTTTTTCTTGGCTCCTCCTTATATTTTCCAGCTCCTTTCTGAGGGCATCTGCATTACTGTTCCTATCTTCTCTTAATTCCTTCAGTATTTTCACTATTTCTCTTTTGAACTCCAGGTCTGTCTGACTGCCGAGATCTGTTTCATTGTTGACTGTTTTAGGTGAGTTCTCCTGTTGGTTTGACTGGGGGTGGTTTCTCAGCTTCTTCATCTTGCTTGTTGTTTTCTTTCTCCTGAGGGAGTTGTCCTCTCCGTTATCAGGCAGTGTTTGCCTTGTCACTGCCATGAAGTATTTCCTGAGGGCTGGCATTGTTGGTCAATCTTTTTTGAGGCAGTGTGGCTTTTCTGGAGTGTTGATGGGGCTAACAGTGTTTCTTTGAAGCAAAGGAGGACTTCCTGAGGGCAGACAGGACTGGGAGGTCCACACCTCGATGGTAGCAGATTTCACTTGGTCATGCAGCGCTTGCTCTGGTGTTTTTAGGCTGTGGGGTTCTTGCAGGGGGTTGGTGGTGTTGGGCAGCTGTTCATCAGGAGTGCAGCACCCCTTGGGGGCTGGAGCAGCTATCTGGGTCACTGAGAACCTAAGAGGCTCTTCCCTAGGGCAGCCCAACTCAGAAGGACAGCCTGAGAATGTAGGCGGATCTTTTCACAGTCTGGCCAAGCTTGTTGCAGCTTTTCTGGGCTGCAGGGGCTCTTCCAGGGGGCTGGTGGTGCTGAGCATCTATTCCACAGGAGTGGGACACCCCCGGGGGCTTGGGCGGGTAGCAGGGCCACTGGAAACCCAAGAGGCTCCTCCCAAAGGGCACCCTGACTCAGAAAGACTGTCTGAGATCTTTTCCCGACTCGGCCAGGCTTGTTGCAGCTTTTCTGGGCTGTAGGGGTTCCTGCCTGGAGCTGGCAGTCCTATGCAGCTGATGCACTAGGGCGCCCCCTGGGGGCTTGGGTGGGTAGCAGGAATGCTGGAAATCCAAGAGGCTCCTCCCCGGAGCAGCCTGACTCAGAAAAACTGTCCGAGAATTAGGCTGATTTATTCACGGCCTGGCTAGGCTTGTTCTAGCTTTTCTGGGCTGCAGGCCTTTTCTCTGGGGCTGGTGGTGTTTGGTGCTGCTCTGTGGAAGTGTAGCCCCTCCAAAGGGCAAGCAGACTTGTGCAGGGACAGCCCCTGTGGTGGTAGGCTTCAGGCAATTGTTGAGGCCAGCCCTCCTGGATGGTTTCTAGACCTCCCAAGCAGTTTCCGCCCCGCCCCGCCCCGCCCCGCCCCCCGAGCCTGTTCTCATGTTCTAACCTCTGGAGCTGAGATCACGGTGCCCAGCCCCCATCCAGGCATCCCCTGTCCCTTTCCTGGGGACTAACGTCTGGAGCTGAGGTCTCGTTGCCCAGCCCCCACCCAGGCGTCCCCCGGCCCTCTCTCGGGGACTAACCTCTGGAGCCCAGGTCTCGGTGCCCAGCCCCCACCCAGGCGTCGCAATTTTTGTTCACTGTGCCCATAGTTCAGATGGTCCGTTTGGTTCCTGATCGGCTTTTCCGTACTCCAAATTACTGCTACACTCTTCTCTGCATCTGAAGATTCCTCCGGTTTGTTGGATCTTTCCCCCGGTAAGTGACTTTCCAGGGTGCGGAATCACTTTCTCCTCCACAGTTCCCTTTCAGGAGCGCCCGTCCCACTGGGACTCACCTTCTCTCACTCTCCTATTTTCTCCCGTTCTGCCCAATAATGTCACGAACTTCTTGCCGTTATTGGAGTTTAGGTTCCTCTGCCAGCGATTGGTTGCTGTTCTGTGTGAGTCATTTATTCGGTAGATGTGCTTTTTTGTTGTGTTTGTGGGAGAGGGCGAGCATGTCCCCCTACTCCTCCGTGATCTTGTCCTCTCTCCCTCATTCTCTTCTGATTCTTTTCTATAGCAGTGATTTCTACAACTCTGTATTCCACCACACTTATTCATTCCTCTGCCTTCATGAACCTATTCTTGGTACCTAGAAGAATATTTTTCTTTTTTTCTCCATTTTATAAAATTACTCAAATGAATTTATCAAATCTGTAGTTGTATAATGATCATAACAATCCAATTTCAGGATTTACATCCCATAACACAAGCACATCCCCACACCCAACACACTGTCTCCTCCAGAGACCATAAGTTTTTCAATGTCTGTGAGTCAGCATCTGCTCTGCAATGAAGTTCAGTCTGTCCTTTCTTCAGATTCCACATGTCAGTGAAAGCATTTGATGTTGGTGTCTCATTGTATGGCTGACTTCACTTAGCATGATCATTTCTAGGTCCATCCATGTTGCTAAGAATGCAGGTATTTTGTTCCTTTCAATGGCTGAGTAATATTCCATTGTGTATATGTACCACCTCTTCTTGGTCCACTCCTCTATCAATCGACATTTAGGTTGTTTCCATGTCTTGGCTATTGCAAATAGTGCTGCAATGAACATGGGAGTACATGTGTCTTTGCGAGTCCTGATTTTCTCTGGATAGATGCCCAGGAGTAGGATTGCTGGATCAAATGGTAGTTCTGTTTAGTTTTCTGAGGCATCTCCATACTGCTTTCCACAGTGGTTGCACCAATTTACAATCCCACCAACAGTGTGCTAGGGTTCCTTTTTCTCCACACCCTCTCCAGGACTTATTGTGTGTAGACGTTTGGCTGATGGCCATTCTGGCTGGTGTAAGGTGGAACCTCAGAGTGGCTTTGATTTGCATGTCTCTGATAATGAGTGATGCTGAACATCTTTTCATGTGTTTTTTGGCCATCTGTATGTCATCTTTGGAGAACTGTCTGTTTAGATCTTCTGCCCATTTTTTGATGGGGTTGTTTGTTTTTTTGGTATGGAGCTGCAGAAGGTGTTTATGAATTTTGGCGATGAATCCCTGGTCAGTTGATTCACTTGCAAAGATTTCTCCCATTCTGTGGGTTGTCTTTTTGTTTTGTTTAGGGTTTCCCTTGCTGTGCAGAAACTATGAAGTTTGATTAGGTCCCATTTGTTTATTTTTGTTTTTATTGTCAGTACTCTAAGAGGTGGATCTGAGAAGATGTTGCTGTCGTTTATGTCAGAGAGTGTTTGGCCTATGTTTTCCTCTAAGAGTTTGATAGTGTCTGGTCTTATATCTAGGTCTTTCATCCATTTGGAGTTTCTTTTTGTGGATGGTGTTAGGGAGTGTTCTAACTTCATTCTTTTCCATGTGGCTGTCCAGTTTTCCCAGCACCACTTACTGAACAGGCTGTCCTTTCTCCATTGTATATTCTTGCCTCCTTTGTCATAGATGAGTTGGCTGTAGGTGCATGGCTTTAATTCTTGGCTTTCTATCCTGTTCCACTGATCTAGATGTCTGTCTTTGTGCCAGCACCATGTGGTTTTGAAGATTGTTGCTTTGAGTAGAGTCTGAAGTCCAGGAGCCTGACTCCTCCAGCTCCATTTTTCTTTTTCAGGACGTCTTTGGCTATTCTGGGTCTTTTGTGCTTCCACACAAACTTGAAACTATTTTGTTCGAGTTCTGTGAAAAATGTGCTTGGTGATTTGATAGGGATTGCACTGAATCTATAGATTGCCTTGGGTAGTATAGTCATTTTGATAATATTCACTCTTCCAATCCATGAGCATGGTATGTCTTTCCATCTATTTGTGTCATCTTTGTTGTCTTTCATCAGTGTCTTATAGTTTTCAGAGTACAAGTCTTTAGACTCTAGGTAGGTTTACTCCTAGGTATTTTATTCTTTTGGATGCAATGGGAAATGTGATTGCTTGACTAATTTCTCTTTCTGCTCTTTCATTGTTAGTGTATAGAAATGCCATCGATTTCTGTGTATTACTTTTGTATCCTGTGACTTTGCCAAATTCGTGGATGAGCTCTAACAGTTTTCTGGTAGAGTCTTTAGGATTCTCTCGGTATAGTATGTCATCTGCAAATAGCGATAGTTTTACTTCTTCCTTTCCAATTTGGATTCCTTTTATCTCTTTCACTTCTCTGATTGCTGTGGCGAGGACTTCCAAAACTATGTTGAAGTGTAGTGGCAAGAGCAGACATCCTACTCTTGTTCCTGATCTCAGCGGGAATTCTTTCAGCTTTCCACCACTGAGAATGATGTGTGCTGTGGGTTTGTCATATAGGGCCTTAATCATGTTGAGGTAGGTTCCCTTTATGTCCACTTTCTGAAGGGTTTTTATCAGAAATGGGTGTTGGTTTTTGTCAAAGGCTTTTTCAGCGTCTATTGGGAGGATCGTATGGTTTTTATTCTTCAGTTTGATAATGTGGTGTATCACACTCATGGATTTGTGGATATTGAGGAACCCTTGCATGCCTGAGATAAATCCCACTTGATCATGATGTACAATTCTTTTGATGTATTGTTGGATGTGGTTTGCTCGTATTTTGTTGAGGATTTTTGCATCAATGTTCATCAGTGAAATTGGCCTGTAGTTTTCTTTTGTTGTAGTATCCTTGTGTGGTTTTGATATCACGGTGATGGTGGCTTCATAGAATGAGTTTGGGAGTATCCCTTCCTCTGAAATTTTTTGAAATAGTTCTAGAAGGAGAGGTGTTAGCTCTTCGCTAAATGTTTGATGGAATTCGTCTGTGAAGCCCTCTGGTCCTGGACTTTTGTTGGTTGGCAGTTTTTTAATCACAGTTTCAATTTCAGTTCTTGTGATTGGTCCATTCTTCTTTTCTATTTCATCTTGGTTTAGCCTTGGAAGATTGTACTTTTCTAAGAATTTGTCTGTTTTTTCTAGGTTTTCCATTATATTGCCATATAGATGCGTGTAGTAGTCTCTTATGATACTTTTTTATTTCTGTGATGTCCGTTGTTACTTCTCCTTTTTCATTTCTAGTTTTATTGATTTGAGTCCGCTCTCTTTTTTGCTTGATATCTCTGGCTAGGGGTTTATCAATTTTGTTGCTCTCTTCAAGGAACCAGCTTTTCATTTCATTGATCTTTTCTATGGTTTTCTTTGTTTCTACTTCATTGATTTCTGCTCCGATCTTTATGATTTCTTTCCTTCTACTAACTTTAGGTCATGTCTGTTCTTCTCCCTTGAGCTGCTTAAGATGTAAAGTTAGCTTGTTTATTTGAGCTTTTTCTTGTTTCCTGAGGTGCGCTTGTATTGCTCTAAACTTTCCTCTTACAACAGCTTTTGCTGCATCCCATAGGTTTTTGAGTGTCCTATCTTCGTTGTCATTTGCTTCTAGGTATTTTTTGATTTCTTCAGTGATCCATTGGTTGTTTAGTAGCATGTTGTCTCCACGTGTTTGCATTTTTTGCAGATTTTTTCTTGTTGTTGATGTCCAGTTGTATACCGTTGTGGTCAGAAAAGATGCTTGATATGATTTCAATTTTCTTAACGTTACCGAGGTTGGATTTGTAGCCCAGGATGTGAGCAATCTTAGAGAATGTTCCATGTGCACTTGAGAGGAATGTGTATTCTGTTGGTTTTGGATGGAATGTCCTATAAATATCTATTAAGCCCATCTGGTTTAATGCATCATTCCAGGCCTGTGTTTCCTTATTGATTCTCTGTCTGGTTGATCTGTCCATTGCTGTAAGTGGGGTGTTAAAGTCCCCCACTATGATTGTGTTATTGTTGATTTCTCCTTTTAAGGCTGTTAGCAGTTGCCTTATATATTGTGGTGAACCTATGCTGGGTGCGTAGATATTTAACATTGTTATATCTTCTTCTTGGATTGATCCTTTGATCATTATGTAATGACCTTCTTTGTCCCTTAAAATAGTCTTCATTTTAAAGTCTATTTTGTCTGATATGAGTATTTCTACTCCAGCTTTCTTTCGATCCCCGTTTGCATGAAATATTTTCTTCCATCCTCTCACTTTCGATTTGTATGTGTCCCCAGAAGTGAAGTGGGTCTCTTGAAGACAGCGTATATATGGGTCTTGTTTCTGTATCCCTTCAGCCAGTCTATGTCTTTTGGTTGGGGCGTTTAGTCCATTAACACTTAAGGTAATCATTGATATGTATGTTCTTATTGCCATTTTATTCATTGCGTTGGATTTGTTTTGTTGCTCTTTTTTCTTTCCCTCTTCTCTTGTTCTCTCCTCTTCTAGTTTGATGACTATCTTTAGTGTTGTATTTCAGTAGATTTTTGTCTGTTTGTTTGTGTATCAATTATAGATTTTTGGTTTGCAGTTATTCTGAAGATTTGATATAAGAGTCTATATGCACATGAGTTTCTTTTAAGTTGTTGTTCTCTTAATTGCAAGTTCATCTCCAGTGTCCTGCACTTGTACCCGCCTCTTCTCATGATTTCTGATTTCGGTGGTATAATTGTGCATGGATGATTTTGTATCTTTACTGCGTATATACCTTTGCTGGTGAGCCTTGTCATTTGTGGAATTTTTGTTTCCCGTTGCTGTCTTTTCTTTTAAGCCTAGAGACGTTCCTTTAAGTATTTGTTGTAAGGCTGGTTTAGAGTTGCTGAATTCTCTCAGCTTTTGCTTATCTGTGAAGGTTTTGATTTCTCCTTCAAATCTGAATGAGAGCCTTGCTGGGTAGAGTCATCTTGGTTGGAGGGTTTTTCCTTTCACCACGTTAAGTACATCATGCCACTCCCTTCTGGCCTGCAGGGTTTCTGCTGAAAAATCTGCCAATAACCTTATTGGGGTTGCCTTGTATATGACTTGTTTCTTTTCCCTAGCTGCTTTCAAGATTTTCTCTTTGTCTCTAATTTTGGTCAGTTTGATTAATATGTGTCTCGGCGTATCCCTCCTTGGGTGTATTTTATATGGTACTCGTTGCCCTTCCTGGATTTGAGTGAGTGGTTCCTTCCCCATGTTAGGGGAGTTTTCAGCTATTATCTCTTGGAATATTTTTTCTGTCTCCTTCTCTCTCTCTTCTCCTTCTGGCACCCCTATAATATGGATGGTGGTGTGTTTAATGTTGTCCCAGAGTTCTCTGAGACTCTCTCTATTCCTTTTCAGTCTTTTTGCTCTCTTCTGTTCCACACCCGTAATTTCCACTAATCTGTCCTCCACCTCACTTATTCGTTCTTCTGCCTCCTGTATTCTGCTGTTAGCTGCTTCTAGTGAGTTTTTTATTTCAGTTATTGTATTTTGCATCTCTTCTTGTTTAAGTTTTATATCTTGCATCTCTTTGGTCAGTGTTTCCTGTAAGGTATCCATCTTTGCCTCCAGTTTATTTCCAATGTCTTGCATCATCTTCAGCATCAACAGGCTAACGTCTTTTCCCTGGAGGCTGAGAACCTCCTCATTGCTTAGGTGATTTTTCTGGGGTTTTTCCCTTCTCCCTCATCTGAGTTATAGTTCTCTGTCTTTTCATTTTGGTAGGTTTTGTGGTGTGGTGACCTTTTTACAGAGAATAGAGTTGTAGCCTCTCTTACTTCTGATGTCTGCCCCCCTGTGGCTGAAGTTGGTATGGGGGGTTTGCTGTAGGCTTCCTGATGGGAGGGGCTGATGCCTGCCCACTGGTAGGTGGAGCTGATTCTGATCCCTCTGGTGGGTGGGGCTTAGTCTCTGGATGGGATTAGAGGCAGCTGTGTGCCTGAGGGATCTTTAGGGAGGCTGTTTACTGAGGGGAGGGGCTGTGATCCCACCTGGATTGTTGTTCACCCTGGAGCTTCTCAGGGCTGACTGACAGGTGGGGCCAGATTTTCCCAAAATGGCCACCTCCAGAGAAAGGCAATGCTGTTGAATATTCCTGAGAGCTTTGCTTCCAATGTCCTTCCCTCACAACAAGCCATATTCACCCCTGTTTTCCCAGGATGTTCTCCAAGCACTGCAGTAAGGTTTGATCCAGATTCCTATGGAGACTTTGCTTTGCCCTGGGACCCAGTGCACGTGAAAATCTGTGTGCACCTTTTAAGAATGGGGTCTCCATCCCCCAGTTTCATGGAGCTGCTGCACACAAACACCACTGGCCTTCAGTGCCAGAATCTCCAGGGGCTCTTTCTCCCATTGCCAGTTCCCCACACGTGAGTGTTTGATGTGGGGCTCAGAACTCTCACTCCTGTAGGTGAGTCTCAGTGAACCAGTTAGTTTCAAGTCTGTGGGGCTTCCCAGCCAGGGTATATGTGGTTGTTTATATTGTGAAATCACCCCTCCTACCTCTTGATGTGGCCTCCTCTTTTTCTGGAGTAGGATATCTTTTTTAAGGTTTCTGGTCCATTTGGGTGAAGATTTCTCAGCCTTTAGTTGTGAATTTTGTTGTTTTTAGGAGAGAAGTTGAGTTGCAGTCCTTCTATTCCACCATCTTAATCCCATCTCCTCATTTCTATAAGCTCTTGATATAGTTCCTGCCATACAAGATCTGTTGTAGCAAGGTCACCAAGGCAAAGTCCCAGATGAAGATGAAGAGCAAAGTTGGGTTCCCCAACAAATCCCAACTCACAAAGGGGTCTGTGTAGCGCATCTTGGTGGTGGCTCTCGCATGGTGAGGCACAGTGGGTGCCAGATGCCTGGGGGTCCTTTCCATCACATGCAGAGCTGTTGGGCCCCTGGGGGCGTGTGGCCCATCAGGCACCTCTCAGCATGGTCAGTCGGGTAGGAGACTTTTCCTTGCAAATCTTCCAGGTGGCAAAGCCGGCACAGGGGCATCAGAGTATGGCCCATGCCAGGGCAGCTGTCCAAACAGGGCTGGCATTTGGGAGCTCAACTGCAGCCCCTGGCCTTCCATCCATAAGCCTTTACCTCCTGGCGCCAGTGCCTGGCAGCCTCTGGTGTATGATGTTGATTCATTTGTTTATGTTTAAACATCCTTATGAACTTGAATCCCACTTGGTTGTGATATATGATCTTTTTATATGTGGTTTGGCTAAAATTTTGTTGAGAATATTAGCATCTATATTCATCAAAGATATTGGCCTATAATTTTCTTTATTGGTAGTATCTTTGTCTGTTTTGGGTATCAGGATGATGGAAAGTCTTTGGGAGTGTTCCTTCTTCAAACTTTTGGAAAAGTTTAAGAAGTTTGGGTATAAGTTCTTCTTTGTATGTTTTGGTAGAATCCACCTATGAAGCCAACTGGTCCTGGTCTTTGTTTTGTAGGGAGTGTTTTTGTTACGTATTCAATTTCAGTTCTAGTCATCAGTCTGTTCAACTAATCTATTTCTTCTTCTTTATTTATTTTTATTTTTTTGTCTTTTTGCCTTTTCTAAGACCGCTTCTGCAGCACATGGAGGTTCCCAGGCTAGGGGTCGAATCGGAGCTGTAGCCACTGGCCTACTCTAGAGCCACAGCAATGCCAGATCTGAGCCACGTCTGTGACCTATACCACAGCTCAGGGCAATGCCGGATCCTCAACCCACTGAGCAAGGCCAAAAATCAAACCTGCAACCTCATCGTTCCTAGTTAGGTTCATTAACCACTGAGCCACAACAGGAACTCCTCTATTTCTTCTTGATTCAGTTTTGGAAGGCTGTACGATTCTAAAAAACTGTCACTTCTTCTAATTTGTCAAATTTGTTGGCACATAATTGTTCATAGTGTTCTCTTAGGGTCTTTTGTACTTCTGTAATATCCATTGAGATTTCTCCTTTTTCGTGTCTTATTTTGTTTGAGTTCTTTTCTCTTCTTGGTAAATGTAGCCAGAGGTTTGTCAACTTTGTTTACCCTTTCAAAGAACCAACTCTTGGTTTTATTGATGTTTTTCTATTGTTTTTTGAATATCTATTTTATTGATTTCTTCTCTGATCTTTATGGGTTCTTTGCTTCTGCTGACTTTAGGTTTTGTTTATCCTTCTTTTTCCAATTCATTTAGGTGGTGGGTGAAGTTGTTTTTTTTTTGTTTTTTTTTTTTTTTTTTTTTTTTTAATTTTATTTTCCCACTGTACAGCAAGGGGGTCAGGTTATCCTTACATGTATACATTACAATTACAGTTTTTCCCCCACCATTTCTTCTGTTGCAACATGAGTATCTAGACATAGTTCTCAATGCTATTCAGCGGGATCTCCTTGTAAATCTATTCTACGTTGTGACTGATAAGCCCAAGCTCCCAATCCCTCCCACTCCCTCCCCCTCCCATCAGGCAACCACAAGTCTCTTCTCCCAAGTCCATGATTGATTTTCTTTTCTGAGGAGATGTTCATTTGTGCTGGATATTAGATTCCAGTTATAAGTGATGTCATATGGTATTTGTCTTTGTCTTTCTGGCTCATTTCACTCAGTATGAGATTCTCTAGTTCCATCCATGTTGCTGCAAATGGCATGATGTCATCCTTTTTTATGGCTGAGTAGTATTCCATCGTGTATATATACCACATCTTCCGAATCCAATCCTCTGTCGATGGACATTTGGATTGTTTCCATGTCCTGGCTATTGTGAATAGTGCTGCAATGAACATGCGGGTGCATGTGTCTCTTTTAAGTAGAGCTTTGTCCGGATAGATGCCCAAGAGTGGGATTGCAGGGTCATATGGAAGTTCTATGTATAGATTTCTAAGGTATCTCCAAACTGTTCTCCATAGTGGCTGTACCAGTTTACATTCCCACCAGCAGTGCAGGAGGGTTCCCTTTTCTCCACAGCCCCTCCAGCACTTGTTATTTGTGGATTTATGAATGATGGCCATTCTGACTGGTGTGAGGTGGTATCTCATGGTAGTTTTGATTTGCATTTCTCTTATAATCAGCGATGTTGAGCATTTTTTCATGTGTTTGTTGGCCATCTGTATATCTTCCTTGGAGAAATGTCTATTCAGGTCTTTTGCCCATTTTTCCATTGATTGATTGGTTTTTTTGCTGTTGAGTTGTATAAGTTGCTTGTATATTCTAGAGATTAAGCCCTTGTCAGTTGCATCATTTGAAACTATTTTCTCCCATTCTGTAAGTTGTCTTTTTGTTTTCTTTTGGGTTTCCTTTGCTGTGCAAAAGCTTTTCAGTTTGATGAGGTCCCATGGGTTTATTTTTGCTCTAGTTTCTATTGCTTTGGGAGACTGACCTGAGAAAATATTCATGATGTTGATGTCAGAGAGTGTTTTGCCTATGTTTTCTTCTAGGAGTTTGATGGTGTCCTGTCGTATATTTAAGTCTTTCAGCCATTTGGAGTTTATTTTTGTGCATGGTGTGAGGGTGTGTTCTAGTTTCATTGCTTTGCATGCAGCTGTCCAGGTTTCCCAGCAATGCTTGCTGAATAGACTTTCCTTTTCCCATTTGATGTTCTTGCCTCCCTTGTCAAAGATTAATTGACCATAGGTGTCAGGGTTAATTTCCAGATTCTCTATTCTGTTCCATTGGTCTGTCTGTCTGTTTTGATACCAGTACCACACTGTTTTGATGACTGTGGCTTTGTAGTATTTCTTGAAGTCTGGGAGAGTTATGCCTCCTGCTTGGTTTTTGTTTCTCAGGATTGCTTTGGCGATTCTGGGTCTTTTGTTGTTCCATATAAATGTTTGGATTGTTTGTTCTAGTTCTGTGAAAAATGTCATGGGTAATTTGATAGGGATTGCATTGAATCTGTAGATTGCTTTGGGTAGGATGGCCATTTTCACAATATTGATTTTTCCAATCCAGGAACATGGAATATCTTTCCATTTTTTTACATCTTCTTTGATTTCTTTGATTAAGGTTTTATAGTTCTCGGCATATAGGTCCTTTACCTCTTTGGTTAGGTGTATTCCGAGGTATTTGATTTTGTGAGGTACAATTTTAAAAGGTATCGTATTTTTGTATTCCTTTTCTAATGCTTCATTGCTGGTATACAGAAATGCAACTGACTTCTGAATGTTAATCTTATATCCTGCCACTTTGCTGAATTTATTAATCAGTTCAAGGAGTTTTGGGGTTGAGTCCTTAGGGTTTTCTAGGTATAGAATCATGTCATCTGCATACAGTGACAGTTTGATCTCTTCTCTTCCTATATGGATGCCTTTGATTTCTTTTGTTTGTCTAATTGCTGTGGCTAAGACTTCCAAAACTATGTTGAAGAGCAGTCGTGAGAGTGGGCATCCCTGTCTTGTTCCAGATTTGAGTGAGAAGGCTTTCAGTTTTTCCCCATTGAGGATTATATTTGCTGTGGGTTTATCATAAATGGCTTTGATTATATTCAGGAATGTTCCCTCTATACCCACTTTGGCGAGGGTCTTGATCATGAATGGATGTTGAACTTTGTCAAATGCTTTTTCTGCATCTATTGAGATGATCATATGATTTTTGACTTTTTTCTTGTTAATGTGGTGTATGATGTTGATTGATTTGCGTATGTTGAACCATCCTTGTGAACCTGGGATGAACCCAACCTGGTCATGGTGTATAATTTTTTTGATATGTTGTTGGATTCGGTTGGCTAAGATTTTGTTGAGAAGTTTTGCATCTATATTCATCAATGATATTGGGCGATAGTTTTCTTTTTTGGTGGTATCTCTGCCTGGTTTTGGAATGAGGGTGATGGTGGCCTCATAGAATGTCTTTGGGAGTATTCCTTCTTCTTCAACCTTTTGAAAGAGTTTCAGGAGGATGGGCACCAATTCCTCTTTATATGTTTGATAGAATTCACCTGTGAAGCCATCTGGTCCTGGGCTTTTATTTGTAGGGAGTGATTTTATGACCTCTTCAATTTCATTTCTAGTGATTGGTCTGTTCAGTTGGTCTGTTTCTGCTTGATTCAGTTTTGGCAGGCTGTAAGATTCTAGAAAATTGTCCATTTCTTCCAGATTGTCAAACTTATTGCCATATAGTTGTTCATAGTATTCTCTTATGGTTTTTTGAATTTCTGCTGTATCCGTTGTGATTTCTCCTTTTTCATTTATAATTTTGGTGATTTGGGTTCTTTCTCTCCTCTTTTTAGTGAGTCTGGCCAGGGGTTTATCAATTTTGTTCACCTTTTCAAAGAACCAGCTCTTGGTTTTATTAATTTTCTCTATTGTTTTTTGAGTCTCTATTTTATTGATTTCTTCTTTGATCTTTACAATTTCCTTCCTTCTGCTGACTTTAGGACTTCTTTGTTCTTCTTTTTCTAATTCATTTAGGTGGAGGGTTAAGTTGTCAATTTGGGATCTTTCTTCTTTTTTGAGAAAGGCCTGGATTGCTATAAATTTCCCTCTGAGCACTGCTTTCGCAGCATCCCATAGATTTTGAGAGGTTGTGTCTTCATTATCATTTGTTTCAAGATAGTTTTTAATTTCCTTCTTGATTTCCTCATTGACCCATTGGTTTTTAAGTAGCATGTTGTTTAGTCTCCATGGAGTAGGTTTTTTCTCTTTCCTTTTCCCATGGTTGATTTCTAATTTCATGGCATTGTGGTCAGAGAAGATACTTGAGATAATTTCTATGCTCCTAAATTTATTGAGATTCGCTTTATGTCCCAATATGTGGTCGATTCTTGAGAATGTTCCATGAGCATTTGAGAAGAATGTGTATTCTGATTTTTTTGGATGTAGTGTCCTGAAGATATCAATTAAGTCTAACTTTTCTATTGTTTCCTTTAGGATCTCTGTTGCTTTATTGGTTTTCTGTCTAGAGGATCTGTCCATTGATGTGAGGGGGGTATTTAGGTCTCCTACTATGATTGTATTCTCATCAATATCTCCCTTTATGTCTGTTAATATTTGTTGTATGTATCTGGGTGCTCCTATGTTTGGGGCATATATGTTGATGATAGTAACATCCTCTCCTTGGATGGATCCCTTAATCATTAAATAGTGTCCTTCTTTGTCTTTCTTTATGTCTTTTGTTTTAAAGTCTATTTTGTCTGATATGAGCGTTGCAACTCCTGCTTTTCTGTCATGTCTATTGGCATGAAATACTTTTCCCCAGCCTTTCACTTTCAATCTATATGTATCTTTTGTCCTAAGGTGAGTTTCTTGTAGGCAGCATATTGAAGGTTTTTGCCTTTTTATCCATTCAGCCACTCTGTGTCTTTTGATTGGGGCATTCAGTCCATTGACATTTAAGGTGATAATTGATAGATGATTATTTATTGCCATTTGATCCTCGTGTTCCAGTTGATTCTATGGTTCTCCATTCTTCTTTTTTTTTTTTTTTTTTTTTTGGTTGGATGGTCTCCTGTTATTATCTGCTTGAGTGTATTTTTTTTTTCATTTTTTGCAAATGCAATATTTGGTTTTGGCTTGTGGTTGCCCTGTTTTTTAAGTATGCTAACCCCTTCCCATAATTGTGTGTTTTAGCCTGATGGTCCTGTAAGTTCAAACACTTCATTATTATATTAAAATTAAGAAGAGAGACATACATACAAACAAAAAGGATTATTTACCTCCTAACATCCCTTGCCCACATTTTATGGTTTTGATGACTCTTTTATTTTTTTCTTTTTAATTTTATTTTGTTTGAAGCATGTTCATGATTAAATCTGTATGCTGGCTTATTTGAGTGACTGCTCTCTGATTGTATCTTCCTCAGTCCTAGTTCTTCCTCTTCTTCTTCTTCTTCTTTTTTTTTTTTTTCTTTTCTTTTTTCTTCCCTTTCCTTCCTTTCTTTTTGGTTTAGAGAAGCCCTTTCAATATTTCCTTTAACCTGGGTTTTGTGTTGCTGTATTCTTTAAGTTTTTGTTTGTTGGGAAAAATTTTTATTTCCCCTTCTATTTTAAATGATATTCTTGCTGGATAAAGTATTCTAGGTTGCATATTTTTTCCTTTGAGCACTTTAAATATCTCTTGCCATTCCCTCCTGGCCTGTAGTGTTTCTGTAGAGAAATCAGCTGATATTCTTATGGGGGTTCCCTTGTAGGTAACATTCTGTTTTTCTCTTGCTGCCTTTAGGATCCTCTCTTTATCACTAACTTTTGCCATTTTTATTATGATGTGTCTTGGTGTGGGTCTGTTTGGGTTCAGTTTGTTTGGGGCCCTCTGTGCTTCTTGTATCTTGAACCCAGTATCCTTTAGATTTGGGAAGTTTCCAGCGATAATTTCTTCAAATATATTTTCCATTCCTTTATCTTTTTCTACTCCTTCTGGAATTCCTATTATGCGTAGATTGGCCCGTTTTATATTATCCCATAGGTCTCTTATATTGCTTTCCAGTTTTTTGATTCGGTTTTCTGTCTGTTGACCAGATTGAGTGATTTCCATTATTCTATCTTCCATATCACTGATTCGTTCTTCTGCATTATTCATTCTGGTTTTTACTGCCCCTAGTTCAGTTTGCATCTCTGCAAATGAATGTTCTAGTTTTTCTTGGCTCCTCCTTATATTTTCTAGCTCCTTTCTGAGGGTATCTGCATTGCTGTTCATATCTTCTCTTAATTCCTTCAGTATTTTCACTATTTCTCTTTTGAACTCCAGGTCTGTCAGACTGCAGAGATCAGTTTCATTGTTGACTGTTTTAGGTGAGTTCTCCTGTTGGTTTGACTGGGGGTGGTTTCTCAGCTTCTTCATCTTGCTTGTTGTCTTCTTTCTCCTGAGGGAGTTGTACTCTCCGTTATCGGGTAGTGTTTGCCTTGTCACTGCCCTGGAATATTTCCTGAGGGCTGTCGTTGTTGGTCAATCTTTTTTTGAGGCAGTGTGGCTTTTCTGGAGTGTTGATGGGACTAACAGTGTTTCTTTGAAGCAAAGGAGGACTTCCTGAGGGCAGACAGGACTGGGAGGTCCACCCCACGATGGTAGCAGATTTCACTTGGTTCTCAGCACCCCCTGGGGTCTTGGGCGGGTAGCAGGGCCCTTGGAGACTCAAGAGGTTCCTCCCCAGGGCAGCCCGACTCAGAAAGACCGTCTGAGATCTTTTCCCGATTCCGCCAGGCTTGTTGTAGCTTTTCTGGGCTGCAGGGGGTCCTGCCTGGAGCTGGCAGTCCTATGCAGCTGGTCCACTAGGTCTCAGCACCCCTTGGGGTCTTGGGCGGGTAGCAGGGCCTTTGGAGACTCAAGAGGCTCCTCCCCAGAACAGCCCGACTCAGAAAGACCGTCTGAGATCTTTTCCCAAGTCGGCCAGGCTTGTTGCAGCTTTTCTGGGCTGCAGGGGGTCCTGCCTGGAGCTGGCAGTCCTATGCAGCTGGTCCACTAGGTCTCAGCACCCCCTGGGGTCTTGGGCGGGTAGCAGGGCCCTTGGAGGCTCAAGAGGCTCCTCCCCAGGACAGCCCGACTCAGAAAGACCGTCTGAGATCTTTTCCCAAGTCGGCCAGTCTTGTTGCAGCTTTTCTGGGCTGCAGGGGGTCCTGCCTGGAGCTGGCAGTCCTATGCAGCTGGTCCACTAGGTCTCAGCACCCCTTGGGGTCTTGGGCGGGTAGCAGGGCCCTTGGAGGCTCAAGAGGCTCCTCCCCAGGGCAGCCCGACTCAGAAAGACCGTCTGAGATCTTTTCCCAAGTCGGCCAGGCTTGTTGCAGCTTTTCTGGGCTGCAGGGGGTCCTGCCTGGAGCTGGCAGTCCTATGCAGCTGGTCCACTAGGTCTCAGCACCCCCTGGGGTCTTGGGCGGGTAGCAGGGCCCTTGGAGGCTCAAGAGGCTCCTCCCCAGGACAGCCCGACTCAGAAAGACCGTCTGAGATCTTTTCCCAAGTCAGCCAGGCTTGTTGCAGCTTTTCTGGGCTGCAGGGGGTCCTGCCTGGAGCTGGCAGTCCTATGCAGCTGGTCCACTAGGTCTCAGCACCCCCTGGGGTCTTGGGCGGGTAGCAGGGCCCTTGGAGACTCAAGAGGCTCCTCCCCAGGACAGCCCGACTCAGAAAGACCGTCTGAGATCTTTTCCCGATTCGGCCAGGCTTGTTGCAGCTTTTCTGGGCTGCAGGGGGTCCTGCCTGGAGCTGGCAGTCCTATGCAGCTGGTCCACTAGGTCTCAGCACCCCTTGGGGTCTTGGGCGGGTAGCAGGGCCCTTGGAGACTCAAGAGGCTCCTCCCCAGGACAGCCCGACTCAGAAAGACCGTCTGAGATCTTTTCCCAATTCGGCCAGGCTTGTTGCAGCTTTTCTGGGCTGCAGGGGGTCCTGCCTGGAGCTGGCAGTCCTATGCAGCTGGTCCACTAGGTCTTAGCACCCCCTGGGGTCTTGGGCGTGTAGCAAGGCCCTTGGAGACTCAAGAGGCTCCTCCCCGGGGCAGCCCGTCTCAGAAAAACCGTCGGAGAATTAGGTCGATCTATTCACGGCCTGGCTAGGCTTGTTCTAGCTTTTCTGGGCTGCAGGCCTTTTCTAGGGGGCTGGTGGTGTTTGGTGCTGCTCTGTGGAAGTGTAGCCCCTCCAAAGGGCAAGCAGGCCTGTGCAGGGAGAGCCCCTGCGGTGGTAGGCTTCAGGCAATTGTTGAGGCCAGCCCTCCTGGATGGCAGGCAGCCCCAGGTTCAGCGAGAGCATAGGGGGTGGCGGGGGTGGGGGGAGGGAATGCACTGGGAAGCACAGCTTTCTGCTAGCTAGCGGGCCTGTAAGCTTGCTGTGGCGTGGGGGGTATTCTATGGGGACCCACCCCTTCTTCTCTCCCCTCCCCAGCACGGGCGCAGACCAGGCTCTTCTCCCAGGTTCCCTCTGCGGCGGCTTTCCACTTCCCCGCCCCTAGAGTATTGCTCCCTTCCTCTGCGACAGCTTTGTTTTCTAGTCTCCCAGGCAGTCTCTGCCCCGTCAAATGGTTTAGAGACCTCCCAAGCAGTTTCCGCTCTTCCCCGCCCCCCTAGCCCGGGGACTAATCTCTGGAGCCGAGGTCTCGGTGCCCAGCCCCCCCCACCAGGCGTCCCCCGGCCCTTTCTTGGGGACTAACCTTCGGAGGCGAGGTCTCGGTGCCCAGCCCCAACCCAGGCGTCCCCCGGCCCCCTCTCGGGGACCAACCTTCAGAGCTGAGGTCTCGGTGCCCAGCCCCCACCCAGGCGTCCCCCTGCCCTTTCCCGGGGACTAACCTCTGGAGCCGAGGATTCGGTGCCCAGCCCCCACCCAGGCGTCTCAATTTTTGGTGACTGTGCCCGTAGTTCAGATGGTCCGTTGGGTTCTTGATCTTTTTTCCGTACTCCGACTTACTGCTACACTCTTCTCTGCATCTGGAGATTCCTCCGGTTCGTTTGATCTTTCCCCCGGTAGGAGACTTTCCAGGGTGCGGGATCCCTTTCTCCTCCGCAGTTCCCTTTCAGGAGCGCCCGTCCCGCTCGGATTCACCTTCTCTCACTCTCCTCTTTTCTCCCGTTCTGCCCAATAATGTCACGAACTTCTTGCCGTTATTGGAGTTTAGGTTCCTCTGCCAGCGATTGGTTGTTGTTCTGTGCGAGTCATTTCTTCTGTAGATGTGCTTTTTTTGTTGTGTTTGTGGGAGAGGGCGAGCGTGTCCCCCTACTCCTCCGCCATCTTGTCCTCTATCTGAAGTTGTTGATTAGAGATTTTTCCTCTTTTTTTAGGAAGGCCTGTATTGCTCTGAACTTCCCTCTAACAACTGCTTCTGTGGCATCCCTTAAATTTTTGAACAGTTGTACCTTCATTATCATTGTTCTTGAGGAATTTTTACATTTCCTTTTTTGATTTCCTCATAAACCCATTGGTTTTTTAGTAGTCCCATGTAGTCAGATTTATTTTTTTCTCATTTCTTTCCTGGTGGTTGATTTCTAATTTCATGAAATTGTGGTCATAGAAGGTATTTTAAATAAATTCTATATGCTTAAATTCGTTGAGATTAGCTTTGTGCCCTAGCATGTGGTTAACCCTTGACAATGTTCCATGTGTGCTTGAAAAGAATGTATAGTCTATTGCTTTGGTTGTAATGTCCTGAAAATATCAATTAAGTCTAACTTTTCTATTGTGTCCTTTAGGATTTCTCTTGCTTTATTGATTTTCTATCTAAAGGATTTGTCCATGATGTGATTGGGATGTTAAAGTCTCTTATTATTATTGTATTCCCATCAATTTCTCTGGGTGCTCCTATGTTAGGGTCATAAATATTGAAGTATGTAATATTCTCCTCTGGAATGGATCCTTCTATCATTAAATAGTGTCCTTCTTTGTCCTTCTTTATGGCCTCTGTCAGACTGACATGAGTATTGCAACACCTGCTTTCCTGTCATTTCATTTCACATGAAATATGTTTTTCCATTCTCCTCACTTTCAATTGATATGTGTCCTTTGCCCTAAGGTGAGACTCTTGTAGGTAATATATTGTAGGACCTCATTTTTTTAATCCAGTCTGACACTCTGTCTTTTGATTGGAGCATTCGGTCCATTGACATTTAAGGTAATTATTGATAAATGAGTATTTATTGCCATTTTAAACCTTGTTTTCCAGTTGATTCTATATTTCTCCTTTCTCCTTTTTTTTTTTTTTGGTTGGATGATTTCCTCTTATTTTATGCTTATGTCCCTTTATATTTAGTTTTTGTGCATGTATTGTTTGGTTTTACTTTGTGGTTGCCATGTTTTTCAAGTGTTTGGTTTATACTTGTGGTTGCCACTTCTTATATCTGCTTTCCTTAGCCTGGTATTCATATAGGTTCAAACACATTCTTAAAAAAAAAAAAAGTCTAGATTTTCTTACTTTCCTTCCCCACATTTTATGATTTTGATATCCTATTTTTACATCTTCATGTTTGTCATTTTGCTGTTCTTTATGTTTATCATTACTTTTAAAATAGGATTTTTTTCCCTTTTATATCTGTGTACTGGCTTATTATAAGTGATTGCTTTCCAATTGGGATTTCCTACAGCCTATTTCTTCTTACTTCTTTCCTATTTAGAAGAGACCTTTCAGTATTTCTTTCAGAATTGGTTTAGTATTGATGTACTATTTCAGTTTTTGTTTGTTGGAGAAATTATTTACGTTTCCTTATTTTAAGTGATATTATTGCTGGATACAATACTCTAGGCTGCATTTTTTCTCTTTTAGAGCTTTGAATAATCTTGGCACTCTCTTCTGGCTGGTAGTGTTTCTGTAGAGAAATCACCTGATAGCCTTATTGGGATTCCCTTTTAATTAACACTTTGTTTTTCTCTTGCTGGCTTTAGAATCCTCTCTTTAACTTTTGCCGTTTTTATTATAATATGTCTTGGTGTGGGCCTAGGTTCAATTTGTTTGGAGTCCTCAGTTCTTCCTGTATCTTGATGTCTGTTTTCTTTAAATTTGGAAAGTTTTTCAGCCATAATTTCTTCAAATATATTTTCTATCCCTTCTTCTTTTCCTTCTCCTTCTGGAATCCCTATTATGCCTAGATTGGCATGCTTCATATTATCCCATAGATCTTTTATTGCTTTTTAAAATTTGGTTTTCTGTCTGCCATCCTAATCAGGTGATTTCTATTATTCTATCTTCCAACTAGCTAATTTGTTCCTCTGCTTCATTTATTCTGCTCTTCAGTGACTTTAACTCAGTTTTTACCTCATTGTCTATTAGACTGCATGGGTCTGTTTCATTGTTTGCCCCTTCAGGTGAAATCTCCTGTTCCTTTAACTGGGGATTGTTCCCAAGCATCTTCATTTTGCTTACATTTTTCTTATCTGAGTTTAGGCAAAACAACAGTTGTAGTTGTGGAGGGCTATTTATATGCTAGAGTGTCCCTGGGTATTTTGTGAGGGCTTACTATTTATTTTTGGCATGACTGGAATCTTTCTGTCTCTTTTCTCAGTGTGTGCAGGCTACTATCCCCTTCCTTGATAGGGTGTTGTGTGTCCTCCCAGGGATCAGGAGGCAATGGAGAAGACTAGTAGCCAGTGCCTGGTTGCAGGGCTCTTGAGAGTAGAAAGGCCCTGTGGGAAGCTGGCACAGGTTGCTCATGGTTTCAGGGCCCTGGGAAGTGGCAGTGGTACTCAGGCGGGTTTAGGTGGCACCTGGAGCATTCGGCACTGGCAGGGTGTGTGTGTTCCCAGGGGAGTGAGAGCCCCAATATTTGGTGCTCAGTTGCAGTGCCCTCTTCTGTGCCAACCTTTGAGGTGACTGGGGCCACAAGTAGTGACTGTTCAAGGACTCCTAGTGGTGTCAGGCTACACCCATCTCTTGAGTCAGAGATAATTCTGGTTGTTTTCCCCCACCACTTCTAAACCTGCAAGATATGCCCCATCATTCTTAGCCCATGCAGGAGGCACTACCACCCATGGCTGCACCAGACTGTCTAACTCTCATGCAAGATATGCCATGCAACTTGTAGTCCCACCATCTGAGAGTCTGCATATATGCAGAGAAAAATACTCTTATGGCAATCTGCCCCTCCTCTTCTTGCCTTACCCAACAATGGTGCAATCCTTCTCCTAGGGTCCCAGACTTCCTCCCAGGTTCCCTTTGCTGTGGTGTTCCACTATCCATCCCTTGGTACACTGCTTGATCCCTAGCTCCCTCAGGCTCTCTCTACACTGCCAACCCTGCTCCTCTCCATGGAACTGACATTCAAGCCTGAGTCTCAGTGCCCAGTACCCACCCAAGCATCTCAGGCTGTGGTGTCTGGTGGTGGTAATTCTTATTGTCTTTGCAGCTCTCTCTCTACTGTAACCTCCTCAGTCCAGCTGCTGCACTTTTCTCTGTTGTTTTGATGTCCCGCCATCTCAGCTGATCTCCCCATCATTTAGGTGGCTTCCCAGGGTGTGGGTTCCTTTCCACTTTCACAGCTCCTGCTAGGGAGTGCTGGTCCCATCCTGATTCCTTTCCCTCTCTTCTCTCTCTCTTTCCTTTTGTTCAAACCCTCCATTTATGGGGAGGTTTTCTTGCCTTTTGGGTAGGTTTAAGGTCTTCTGTCCTTGTTCAGTAGATATTCTGTGCAAATTGGTCTGCATGATATTTTTTATGTGTTCTTTGGTGGGTGGGTGCCATGTCTTACTCCTCTGCCATCTTGGTCCCTCCTCTGTATGAGTATTTCTCAAAATATTTTGGATATTAACCCCTTATCAGAAATATTTTTGCAAAGATCTTTTCCCACTTTTTAGTTTTTAATTTTACAACTTTTTCTTGTAGTTAATTTTTAGTCACATAGTCCCACTTCCAAGTTTAATATTTTTGACATTTATTTTCCATATTTTTGTTTTGCATATTCCTTAACTCTTTTTTGTAGATATAGATGATTTTTCTACTTTTGTGTTTAATTCTTCCTACTAGTTGTTTGATCTTTACTGTTGAACTTTACTGTATATTTGACTTTGATAATGAGATTATTCCTTTTCAGAAGTTTTATATATTTCTGTTTGTAGCTTTTTATTTCCTGTTTAGAGAGATCCCTCAACATTTCTTGTAAAGCACATATAGTGGAGATGAACACTTAGTTTTTGCTTGTATTTAAAACTTCTTCTTTCAAATCTGAATGATACACTTGCTTGGTGGAATATGCTTGGTTGTAGGTTTTTCCCTTCTGGTCTACAAAGTTTCTGATCATAAATCAGGTAATTGTCTTAAGGGAGTTACTTTGGCAATAATTAGTTTCTTTTTACTTGCTGCATTTAATATTGTGTATTTAATTATTACCATTTTAATTACAATGTTCCTAAGTGTGGACCTCTCTGTGATAACCAGACCTGGATGTCTGTTTTGTTTTTGTTTTTTTCCCAGATTAGGAAATTTTTCAGCTATTATTTCTTCATATATGACCTTTGCTCATTTCTATCTCTCTTCTCCTTCTATAATGTGAATGTTAGTATGCTTGATATTACTTCTTAGGTATCTTAAACTACCTTAGTTTTAATGTTTTTCTTCTGTTCAGCTTGGGTTATTTCACTATTCTCTCTTCCAGTTTACTGATCTATTCCTCTGTATCCTCTAACCTCATAATTTCTTCTAGTATATATTTTTTTATTTCAGTTATGTTCTTCAGCTCTGTTTGGTTCTTCTTTATATTTTGTAAACTTTTGTTAAACTTTTCACTATGTTCATCCATTCTTCACCCAAGTGATCAATATTTTGAACATTTTATTAGATATATTGCTTACGTCCTCTTTACTTAGTTTTACTTCTGGGGTTTTATCTTGCTCCTTCATTTAGAACATATTCTTGCTGCCTCATTTTCCTGATTCTCAGTTCTTATTTATATGGATTAGGTAGGTCAGAGAAGCTATCTTAGAGAAGTAGCCTCATGTGGGAGATATCTATGGAGCACAGAAGCACATGCTCATCTGTTCACCAGAGCTATATGTTATAGGAGATACTCCTGTGCAAGCTGCATTTGCCCTTATGTTGTGAAAGGGCCAACTACTATAAACATAGTGGTAGGGTGTGCTTGCTCCAAACGAGTTGGCTTCAAGGCCCTGCCTAGTGTGGATGCTGCCACCACTGAATGGGGACTGGGTCCTGGCATAGCTGGCTACATGGTCCAGGGAGTCCTGGAGTTGATATTGGCCCACTGAGGGGTGGGCCAAGTCCAAGAGTCATGCTTTTAATCAATTAGTATCTTCAACCAGTGGATTCACATGAATTTTACTCTAATGTACTTTCCTCTACTATAGTTATCAAGGAATAGCTAATATCAACATTTTCCCAGCTTCTTGATTTGCACAGTCATGACTTTTATACAGAGATTGGGAATCTGTACCACCTGTTCTGCAGGACAATATTAAAGAATGTGTTACCTTTCAGCTGTCTCAGGTAGAGCTGATCATGCAATTATAGAAATTCTTTACATTGTGTTATTTATTTGGTATATATTTATTGAGAGGTTATTATGTACCAACAACTTCTGTACTAAGGTTACAATGTTCTTCGAAGGTATAAAATAACCCAGATGCATTTAACAAAAAGTTTGGAAAGAACCATCAGGAGATAGTAAATCACAGTGATTAAGAGGTCGGTTAGAGTTAGGAATTTTACTCCAGCTCTAATAAAAGATGATGTGCTTAAAAGTGTCTGTCTGGCACACTGAAAGTGCTAAATAAATGTAATTTAAAAATCTAGACTTTCGTTATCCAGTGTTTTTGTTCATACGAAAGAAAATAGACTGAAAATAAATACATGAATATACTGCAATTCCATGTGGATCACTTTATTAATATATTTGACAATACAATAAACCCTCTCTGTACTTCATCAAATGCTTCACCTAGATGAGAATAATCCTTCATGAAACAAAATAACATAAAATGGTGTGTAATACTTGACTTATATATGACAGTTTCCAAAATGTTTGCTACATTTTCATTCAGTCCACTCATCTCTGATAAGCCCACAGCAAATATAATACTCAATGGGAAAAAACTGAAAGCCTTCTCACTCAAATCTGGAACAAGACAGGGATGCCCACTCTCACCACTGCTCTTCAACATAGTTTTGGAAGTCCTAGCCACAGCAATTAGACAAACAAAATAAATAAAAGGCATCCATATAGGAAGAGAAGAGATCAAACTGTCACTGTATGCAGATGACATGATACTATACCTAGAAAACCCTAAGGACTCAACCCCAAAACTCCTTGAACTGATTAATAAATTCAGCACAGTAGCAGGATATAAGATTAACATTCAGAAGTCAGTGGCATTTCTGTATACCAGCAATGAAATATTAGAAAAGGAATACAAAAATACGATACCTTTTAAAATTGCACCTCACAAAATCAAATACCTCGGAATACACCTGACCAAAGAGGTAAAGGATCTCTATGCCGAGAACTATAAAACTTTCATCAAAGAAATCAAAGAAGATGTAAAGAAATGGAAAGATATTCCATGTTCATGGATTGGGAAAATCAATATTGTGAAAATGGCCATACTACCCAAAGCAATCTACAGATTCAATGCAATCCCTATCAAATGACCCATGACATTTTTCACAGAACTAGAACAAACAATCCAAACATGTATATGGAACCACAAAAGACCCAGAATCGCCAAAGCAATCCTGAGAAACAAAAACCAAGCAGGAGGCATAACTCTCCCAGACTTCAAGAACTACTACAAAGCCACAGTCATCAAAACAGTGTGGTACTGGTACCAAAACAGACAGACAGACCAATGGAACTGAATAGAGAACCCAGAAATAAACCCTGACACCTATGGTCAATTAATCTTTGACAAGGGAGGCAAGAACATAAAATGGGAAAAAGAAAGTCTATTCAGCAAGCATTGCTGGGAAACCTGGACAGCTGCATGCAAAGCAAATATTTACTTCTTTTTCTATATTCTGAAACAGCTTGTGGTTGGAATGTCTAAATTTGGTAGAATTTTCCTACCAAACTAATACAAGTATTTTTAGGGGGAATATTAAATAATTTTTGTGACTACTTATATTGCTACTTTACTTTTCTCATTTAATTCCTTTTTTAATCTATCTAAAGAACTCTTCAACTAACATGAATCAAATATAAATGAATTATGTAGACCCAACTGACATTTTGACTATTGGTGCTTAGGCAAGGAATATCCTTTTTGGTTTCAATCCCCTGCTGCCCTGATTCAAAGGTGTGGAAGTGGAATTCCACTGGAGGTCATTCCTGTGTAAGCTTTTCCTTTGAAATGTCCTTTGAATGTTCAACTAAATCCATTCTAACTCGGGCATTCTATCATTATGGAAATTTCTCAATTTCTGGTCTTTTAAACTTCTTTACTATTTGTAGTATTATATTCATCCAATTAATTTCATAAGAATTTGGTAGGGCAGAAGTTAAATATAGAAACCAATATTGTCATCTTGAAGCAGAAATCCCATAACTATCCAAGATTTGTTTTATATGCTTAGATAGATCTGAATTAATTATATGTTATAATAACATATATGGTCAGTCTCCCAAGGCAATAGAAACAAAAACAAAAATAAACAAATGGGACCTAATCAAACTCACAAGCTTTTTCACAGCAAAGGAAACCATAAAAAAAAAGGCAGCCTGCAGAATTGGAGAAAATATTTGCAAATAATGCAACCAACAACAGCTTAATCTCCAAAAGATACAAACAACTAAAAAAAAACTCAATTAAGAAATGGACAGAAAATCTAAATAAACATTTCTCCAAAGAAGACATACAAGTGGCCAACAGGCATATGAAAATATGCTCAACCGTGCTCATTGTTAGAGAAATGCAAATCAAAACTGTCATTAAGTACATTAAACTGGTCAGAATGGCCATCATTAATAACCCTACAAACAGCAAATGCTGGAGACGATATGGAGAAGGGAATCCTCTTTCATTGTTGGTGGGAATGTAAATTGATAAAATCATTATGGAAAACAGTATGGATGCTCCTCATATTATTAAAAATAGAATTACCATATGATACAGCAATTCCATTCCTGGGAATATATCAAAACAAAACTATAATTCACAAAGATATATGTACCTCTATGTTCATAGCAGCACTATTCACAATAGCCAAGACAAGGAAACAACCTAAATATACATCAACAGATGAATATATTAAGATGTGGTACATTTATACAATTGAATATCCCTTAGCCATTAAAAATAATGAAACAATGCCATTCACTGCAACATGGATGTAACTAGAGATTATCATTCTACATGAAGTCAGAATGGAAAAGACAAATACTGTATGATATCACTTATATGTGGAACCTAAAATATGGCATAGATGAACCTATCCACAAAACAGAAACAGACTTACAGACATAGAGAACAGACTTCTGGTTGCCAAGGGAGAAGGGGGAGTGTGAGATAGATGGGAAGTTTGTAGTTGGTAGGTGCAAACTATTAAATTTGTAATGGATAAAAATCAAGCTCCTACCATATAGCACAGAGAACTGTATCCAATTTCCTGGGATAGACCATTATAGAAAAGAATATTAAAAAGAGAATGTATATATATGTATGACTAATCACTTTGCTGTAAAACAGAAATTGGCACAATATGGTAAATTACCTATAATTTTTAACAAAACCTTATGTATTTATGACACCTTTTATAACAAAATATTTCAAATAGTATCCATATTTAGTTTTACATAACCAGAAGTAGATGCCTGTCCTACTTGGCTTGACTAATTTAATAATATATCTTCCAATACATAAACTGGTGTATAATGTACTATATCAACTAATCCTTCATCCAATACATGCCACTTGATCCTCAGCACACTTGGAAATTAACTTTCAACTCAGTTGTGGGATATTATGGAGGTATTTACTCCATTTTAGAACTTGGTAGTGCACTGAGGAGCCTAATTTTTTGAAGCAATCTACACCACCATGGAGTCTGCATTCACCAGGAATGGCTGTTAAAAACCCATTGTTGGTAATAGAGGAGCTGAGGTATTAGGGATATAACTTTAACTTTACAACAAAAACTTATGTTACTGGTGTTACTTTTTATTTCGGGGGGGGGGGAGTTGAGCACTCAGTTTGATAGACCTGAACCATGTAATTGCAACAAATTCAGATATGTTTGGAGGATCAGGGAAGATCTACCAGGATTGTATCTCTATGAAGGACCCAAGAGCATGGTAAAGGAAAAACTGATCAGATACTTCTGGCAAACAATTACCCCCTGCACTAAGATCTTTTCACAACTTTGAAAAATTTTCACTCAAACTCCTCAGGCATTATAATAGTTGAGAAGAAATTCAGTGCTCTTGAGAAAGCTTGAGAAAGAGTATTAAAACATGGTTTGGGGACAGTGCAAATAACAACTAATACTTATTAAAGTCTTTCTATCTGCAAGGCATGATACTAAGTAGATTACATGTTTGACTTATGCAATCCTCACAACATTTTTGGGTATATAGTATTATTAATCTTCATTTTTCAGGGTAGGAAACTAAGGTACAGACAAGTTTAGTGATATAACCAAGGTTTCCAAAGCTGGTAAAAACATCCATAATTAGAACTCAGACAGTGTTTCTCCCATGCATGCCTCTTAAACACTGTGCTACCTGTTTTCCATGGTCAGCTGGACAGGGCTTATGAGGTCCAGTTGTAAAACACTTACTTAGACTTTCAGTGACTTCCATTTGGACCAATAGCAGGAGAAGTTGCCAAAATAAAATTTAAGTGAAGAAATTTTATCATTAGATTTCTTAGTGTCTAAGTATTCTGGTGTCAGACAATCTAAATTTATTCTCTTGATCTTCTCTTTTATTATTTGTGTGACTTTGAGAATAATATTGAATTTCTCTAAGCCTCAATGTCCTCTACTGAGAAATGGAGATGATAGTAGGACCTATGGATTTAAAGCATTTTGAACAGTGTCCAACACTTGGGAAGTACTAAATATGTTATCAAACTCAGGTTCAGCTGCTCACTGCTCAAAAGCCAATAATTTGAGAGGCAAGTATCCTTAGAAAGGAAAGATGCTTTAATCAGAAAAGCCAAAAATCTGGGGAGAAGGTAGACTTATGTCCTGGGACAAACGCCAAAGATTCTGCTGAGCCATGATAGTTTTTAAAGGGAAAAAGAAGGGAAGAATCTCAGTGAACTATCAAGGCAGGAGGTTGATTTCTGCATCATTCTCCATTACATCCAGGCTACCTGACTCTCTTCACATGTTTCTCACTGGTGTGATCTGCCTGCAGTATTGATAAGGGGGCTGATGGGAGTAGAGAGCTAGTCATTTTTAGCTACTTAATTCTTCATTATTCTTTTTATCTAGAAAAAGAGTCAACAGGATACTTAGGTTTTCTTCAAGGTTAGAAGGGATCATAAATGGGTAAATGGGAAAGGGGCAAAAGAGCTGCTTTCAATTCTGCACTGCCAAACATCATCCCATTTCTATGAGATTGAAGGAGACATTCCATCTTCTATAATTTATTCATGCTGCCATAGGAATCTGTATTCTCAGAGTACGAGATGTCAATATGGGTCTATAGCATCTCTTTGCTGACAATTTTAGTTGCCCAGTTACATATGTGGGCAGAGCAAGATACAATTATTTCAATGCACACAAAGATATAGATTATTATGAGCAATAATTTAACCCCCTTCTCTTGAGTCCAGTTCTTGTAATTATGCTAGCCACAGATTCACTACTGCTCAAGGTGGAGCAGCTTATGTCATGTTCTCCAGTAGCAGTTATAGTACCTCAAAAAAAAAAAAATGAGGAATGTGCATCAGACACTGAGTCTGTGACTCTATTGTCCTAATCATTAACTGTTTGAGCCTGCTTTTCTGTGACTCTGGAAGGTCTGGGAGACTTCAGAATTTCTACAACCAACAATTCCACTCCTGAGTATATATCTGAAAAAAAATAAAAACAAAAATTCAAAAAGATACATGTATCCCAATGTTTACAGCAGCATTACTTACACATGCCAAGACAGGAAAGCAACCTAAGTGTCCATCAACAGATGAATGGATAAATAAGACTAGATAGATAGATAAATAGATTATATAGCTGGATAGACAGATAGATATAGATATACTACTTGGCCATAAAAAAGAATGAAATATTGCCGTTTGCAACAACATGGATGGACAAGGAATATATCATGCTAAATGAAATAAGTCAAAGACAAAAACATGACATCATTCATATGTAAAATCTAAAAATTACAACAAACTAATGAATATAACAGAAAAGAAACAGACTCACAAATGTAGAGAACACACAAACTAGTGGTTACTAGTGGGGAGAGTGAGGATGGGAGGGGCAAAATAGGGTTAGGTGATTAAGAGATACAAACTAGTAGGTATAAAACAAGCTAATGTATAATGCAGAGAATACAGCCAATATTTTATAGTAACTGTAAAAGGAATATAACCTTTAAGAATTGTGAATCATTTTTTACTCTTTTAATTTATATGATATTGTACATCAACTATATATCACTTAAAAATGAAATTACTAAATGATAAAAAATAAGTTTAAAAAAGTTAAGAAAAGTGAAAAAAAAAACAGGTCAGTATTTGCATTGAGATAGAGAAACCAACACAAGATTGACACAGCTATACATGAGAAAAAACATATACTAGGTGTAGGCACATTTGAACGTAGGTATATAGAAGTATAAAGTAGGGTAAAAATCTCTGATTAGCTAATGGATTTTGAATCATGGACCCTGCCACCTTGAATGTAGTTTTATTCCCATTGGCTAGTAAACTTATGAGAAACAAATGTAATAAAACTGAGTCAAATCAGTTTAGTTTTGGAATTGCTCTTCCTTGGCACTTTGAGGTAGCCCTGTAGATGGAAATCTTAAACCAAAAGGAGGAATTTTGATGGGCATGCGATTATTGAAATTCTGAAGATGATGGGAGTTCCCGTCATGGCTCAGTGGCTAACAAATCCGCCTAGGAGCCATGAGGTCGCAGGTTCGATCCCTGGCTTTGCTCAGTGGGTTAAGGATCTGGCATTGCCATGAGCTGTGGCGTAGGTCGCAGAGGTGGCTCGGATCCTGCGTTGCTGTGGCTCTGGCATAGGCCGGCGGCTACAGCTCCACTTCAACCCGTAGCCTGGGAATCTCCATATGCTGCAGGAGAGGCCCAAGAAATGGCAAAAAGACCAAAAAAAAAAAAAATTCTGAAGATGGAAGCTGGTTTATAGAATTTCTTTTTTGATGTAAAAAATTTTGTCGAAGTTCCTGTTATGGCACAGCAGAAACGAATCTGACTAGGAACCATGAGGTTGCAGGTTCGATCCCTGGCCTCACTCAGTGGGCTAAAGATCCGGTGTTGTGGTGAGCTGTGGTGTAGGTCACAGATGGGGTTCAGATCTGGCATTGCTGTGGCTGTGGCATAGGCCAGAGAATACAGATCCGATTAGACCCCCAGCCTGGGAATCTCCACATGCCATGGGTGCAGCCCTGGAAAGGCAAAAAGACAAAAAAAAAAAAATTTGTGACCACACCCATAGCATATGGAAGCTCCCAGGCCAGGGACTGAATCTACATCACAGCAGGTACCCAAGCTACAAGCAGTAATAAGGCCAGATCCTTTAACTTCTAGGCCACCAGGGAACTATAACAGAAATTTTTTGTGATTCATCTAAACCTTAACTATTGGATTAAAAACTTTCTCTAACTATTTGGAAACTATTAAGTATAATCCTTTTTTCTCTAAAAGTTTTTGAAAGAGCCTACTTAATAGTTGGATAAAAAATATTCAATAATAATAATATGGAGTTCTCTCCATTTTCATTTATTTTCCCTGTAGATCAATAAGGGGTGATTTACTCTAAAAAATATGACACTGTGGTGAAACAAATTCATTTTTAAACAATTTCATTGAGTTATAGTTGTGTCAAAAGCTGTACGTATTTAATGTTTACAACTCAATGATTTTGGGGATAAATATAAACCATCACCACCATCTCTCAAGGCCTTGTATATATCCATCACTTTTAAAAGGTTTCTGTGCCCCCTTTATTATTATTATTGTTATTATTATTATTATACTGTGTGTATTTGTGTGCGAAGAATACTTAACATAAGAGCTATCCTCTTAGGAGTTCCCTGGTGTTCAGTGGGTTAAGAATCCAGCATTGTCACTGCTGTGGCTCAAGTTACTACTGAGACAAAAGTTCCACTCCTGGCCCAGGAACTTTTGTATGCTGTGAGCACAGCCAAAAAAATATATATCTATCCTCTTAAAAATTTTTAGGTATGCAATCCAATATTTTCATCTATATGAATTTTTATACATAGTAGGTCTCTAGAAATTAATTATCCTGCATAATTGACATTTGTACTATCATCTCCCTATTTATACCATTCCCCTGGAAACTACCATTCTCCTCTTTGCTTCTATGAGTTTCCTATTTTAGGTTCCACATATAAATGAGATCATATAGTATTTGTCTTCCTGTGTGTGGCTTATTTGTTTAATGTAATGTCATCTGGGTCCATCCGCTTATCACAAATCACAGAATTTCTGCCTTTTTATGGCTGAATAGTATTCCATAGTAAGTTATAACAATTTCTTTAACCATTCATTTAATGGTGGACATTTGGGGTGTTTCCATATTTTGTCTATTGTGAATATTATTGCCATGTACATGTAGTGTATGAATTTTTTGAGATCCTGACTTCAACTCCTTTGCCTATATACCCAGAAGTGAGATTGCTGAATGATAGGGTAGTTCTACTTTTAATTTTTTTGAGGACATCCATACTATTTTCCATAATGGTAGTATAAATTTACATTTCCACAATAGCGTTCTAGGGTTCCCTTTTCCCAAAATCCTCTTTAAAATTCATATTTTAAAGTAAAATAGCCATCCTAAAAGGCATGAGGTGATATCTCATTGTAGTTTTGATTTTTATTTCCCTAATAATTAGTATGTTGAGCATTTTTATGTACCTGTTTAGGTCCTCTAATCATTTTTGGGGGGCCATGCTTGTGGCATGTGGAAGTTCCCGGACCAGGGATCAGACCCATGCCACAGCAGTGACAATGCTAGACCCTCAACCCCCTGAGCCACAAGGGAACTCCCTGCTACTCAAATTTGAATCTGGTAAACTTTTTTGTTATTGAATTTCTTATATATTTGTAAATAAAATTGTTTTAACTTCTTTTCTGTATAGTTCATTGGTGTATAGTTCAATGGTGTATAGGAACATATTTGATTTTTGTAGGTTGATTTTACATCCTGAAAATTTTTTGAATTTTATTAGTTCTAACACTTTCTTTAGTGGAATCTTTAGGATTGTGTCATCTGCAAATAGAGGCAGTTTTATTTCTTCTTTTAAAATTTGGATGCCTGTATTTATTTTTCTTACCTAACTGCTCTAGCTAAGAGTTCCAGTACTATAAAGAATAGAGGTGGTAAGAGTGGGCATCCATTTTTGTTCTTGATCTTAGAGGAGAAGCTTTCACTTTGGTGAAGCTAATTTCTATATCTGTGTCAACACTAATTTTGAGATTAAGAATACTTACTGTTTCTTGAGCACTTACTATGTATATGAGATGGCATTAGGAATGAGACATATAAGAAACAGTACCCACACTCAGAGGGCTAAACCTGAAAGAGAGAATGATATGACAATATAATTGTTAAGTGGTATGGAACAAGGTAGAATAGTAATTAGGAATATATGTCTTAGTGTTATTCTAAACATTAGTGAGCACTTACTAGGTGTCACATGCTATGATAAATTTTGGAGATACAGGAATTAGCAAGACTAACATGCTCGCTGGCCTCTTGGAGATTAAATCCTAACCTCATTCGGGAGTCATACAAGGGTTTTTAGTTCCAGGTCCACCACTTAATAGCTATGAAACTTTGGGCATTTTACCCAACTTCTCTAAACATCAGTGTTCTATAAAGTGATAAAAATCTCATCGATTTTGCAGGATTCTTGGAAAGATTAAATGAGTAAATAAACATAAAATTACTGGTGTGCTGGAGATTATCAAACAATGGGACATGATAATTATGACTTCTTTCAACAAAATGTGTTCCTTTCCCAAAGGAATTGTGATGTAGTTGAAATATCATGGATATTCAGATGGATTTGAGTTTTGACTTGTTCACTTAACTATGTGAGTATGGAAAAGTTATTTAACCACTCTGAAGCTGTCTCTTCATCTATCAAATGAACATAATAATACTTGTCTCAGAGGCATTTGTTAGGATTAAATAATATATTATATTTGGGCATTCCCGTCACAGCACAGCAGAAATGAATCTGACTAGAATCCGTGAGGAAGGAGGTTTGATTCTTGGCCTCAAGGGTTAAGGATCTGGCATGGCCTTGACCTCTGGTGTAGATCACAGATACAACTTGGACCTGGCATTGCTGTGGCTGTGGTGTAGGTTGGCAGCTACAGCTCTGATTGGACCCCTATCCTGGGAACCTCCATATGCTGTGGGTTCAGCCCTAAAAAGACAAATAAAATAAAATAAAATAAAATAAAATAAAATAAAATAAAATAAAATAAAATAAAATAAAATAAAATAAAATAATAATATTTGTAAAATGCCTAGCTCTATGCCTGGCATATACCAGGCATTTCTTCAATAATAAAGTTCTGAGGATTTATTGATCAAAAAGAACTATAGTAATTGAGTTAGCTATGGTATTTGAGATTTTGAATGATAGATAGGAATGAGCAATAAAGTGATTTCCAAAGAGTGCCTTCAAACAGTTTCAACAGCAGCAACTGGGAAGTTGTTAGAAATGCAAATTTTCAAGACCCACACCAGATTTACTGAATCTGAAATTCTAGTGGTGAGAAAAAGAAATCTGTGAGGTTTTTTTTTGTGTGTGTGTAGTAAATTCACTTGTAGTTGTAAGAAATAATACTGAGGTAGTCCATGTACCCTTTACCCAGTTGCTCCCCCTGGTAACATATTGCACAACTTCAGTACAACAATACAGTCAGGAAATTGGCATTCACACAATCCATCAATTTTATCCCAATTTTGTGTTTTACTTGCAGTAATGTGTGTGTGTACCTGTGTGTGTATTTAGTTCTAAGTAACTTTATCACAGTAGATTCAAGTTACCACTGCCATAGTGAAGATAGAGATCAGTGCTATCACCACTATGATCCATTGTACTGCCCCCATTTTATTCCCTCCAATCCTCTCCCTAACTACTAGCAACCACTAATCTGTTCATCTCTACAGCATTGTCATTTAAAGAATGTTTTATAAATGGATTAATATTTTATATCAGTATGTGACCTTTTGAGATTGGCTTAATATTCTGAGGATTCATCCAATTGTTGTATTTATCAATGATTAATTTACCTTTATTGCTAAGTAATATTGCATGGTACAGTTTTACTACAGTTTTTTAACCATTCACTCATTGAAGTATCTAACTTCAACAGGTTTTCAGTTGTTGGGTATTATGAATGAAACTGCTATCATGGAGTTCCCGTCATGGTGCAGTGGTTAAGGAATCTGACTAGGAATCATGAGGTTGTGGGTTCAATCCCTGGCCTTGCTCAGCGGGTTAAAGATCCAGCATTGCTGTGAGCTGTGGTGTAGGTCACAGACACAGCTCAGATATCGAGTTGCTGTGGCTCTGGCATAGGCCGGTGGCTACAGCTCTGATTAGACCCCTAGCCTGGGAACCTCCTTATGCCATGGGAGCAGCCCTAGAAAGGACAAAACAAACAAACAAAAAAAGAAACTGCTATCAATACTCAAGTACTGGTTTTTGTGTGGGCATAGGTTTTCATTTCTCTGAGATAAATACCCAAATGTGAAATAGCTAAGTCATATAGTAAATGCATGTTTGATTTTGTACTAAACTGCCATATTCTTTTCCAAAATGGCTCTGCCATGTTACATTACAACCAGCAAAGTATGAGTGATCCAGTTTCTCTCCTTGCCAGCATTTGGTGTGATATTAAATTTTTTTAGCTATTCTGAAAGGTGTGTAGTGACATTGCAGTTTTAATTTACATTTCATTAATGGCTAATGTGATAGTTAATATTGTGTATCAATTTGGCTAGGCCATTGGGCCATTGTACCTAGATATTTGAACAGACATGTCTGGATGTTGCTGTGAAGGTATTTTTTTTAGATGACATTAACATTTAAACCAATAGACATAATAATGGAAAAATAGAAAAATCATTATATATTTAAAAAAGAATAAAACAGATTACCTTCCATAGCATGGATAGGCCTTATCCAATTACTTAAAGTGCTTAAAACAGATTGACATTTCCCCAAAAAAAACAGGGGATTCTGCCAGCAGACTACCTTAGAACTCAAACTACAGCATTAAATCTCCCCTGGGTCTCCAGTCTTTTGGCCTACCTGCAGATTTCTGATTGTCAACATCCAAAATCACATGAACAAATTCCTTAATGTAAATATCTCTCTAGATATAGAGATTTACAAGTACGCATATATGATACATATTTTATTCTGTTTCTCTGGAGAACTCTACTAATAGCCAATTATATAGAATATGTTTTATTGTATTCACCATCTGTGTAGCCTCTTTAATAAGATATCTGATCTTGTTTTTTGCTCATTTCCTAATTGGGTAGTTTGTCTTCATAATGCTGAATTTTGGAATTGCATTATCAAAAAATTGATAGAGAAGACATTTTTGGATATGTATTTGCAAATATTTTCTCCTAGTCTGTAGTTTGTCTTTTCATATTTTTAACGGTTCTTTTACAGAAAAATATTTTATTTTGGTGAAGTCTAACATACCAATTTTCCTCTTATGGATTATAATTTTAGTGTCAGTTCTAAGAATTCTTCACACATATGTCAAGTCCCAAAAACTTTCCATTTTTTTCCTAAAGGTTTTATTTTTTGAGGGTTTACAATTTCAATCCAATTTAAGTTAGCTTTTATATAAAGTATAAAGCTTATGTAGAAGTGGGTGTTTTGTTTTTTGATTTGGCTACAGATGTCTAATTTCATCATCATTTGTTGAAAAATCTATTCTTCCTCATTGAATTGTTTTTACACCTTTGTCAAAAATCAGATAGAGTACTTCTATGAGGTATTTTTAGGTCCTCTAATCTATTCCATTGATCTTAATTTTGAATATTGAATTCCTATCATCTTATGCTTCTTATTCAAGATTGTTTTAGTTATTTCAGAGTCAATGTCTTTTCATATTAATTTTAGAATAATCTTGTTTATGTCCACAAAAGACTTGGCTAGGATTTTGGTAGGAATTGCACTAAACCTATAGATCAATTTGAGTTGACATATATAAGACATTGAGTCTTCAAATTCATAAACAGATTCATATGTTTCCCCATTTATTTAGTATTTGTCCTACCTTGCTTTCATCAGCATTTTGGAATCCTGTACATATTTTGTTATATTTATATCTAAATATTTAATCAGTTTGGGGTGAATGTAAATGATACTATGATTTTTTTCTCCTCAGTTTACATGTTTATTGTTATTATATGTAAATATGCTTGATTTTGTGTATATATCATGTACCCTGACATTTGGCTGAATACATTTATTAGTTCTGGGAGTTTGTTGGTTTATATTGGGATTTTCTGTATAAATAATCATGTCATCTGTGAATAGAAGAGTTATATCTCTTCCCTTCCAAGCTATATGATTTTATTTAATATTCTTTCCATATTATGCTATTTTGAATAGCAGTGGCGAGAGCTAAACCTTTTGCTTTTAAATTTATCTGAAAGATAAATTAATCTCTAGAATATATAGACAACTTATACAACCCAACAGCAAAAAAGCCAACAACGCAATGGAAAAATGGGCAAAAGACCTGAATAGACATTTCTCCAAAGAAGATATACAGATGGCCAACAAACACATGAAAAAATGCTCAACATCGCTGATTATAAGAGAAATGCAAATCAAAACTACCATGAGATACCACCTCACACCAGTCAGAATGGCCATCATTCATAAGTCCACAAATAACAAGTGCTGGAGGGGCTGTGGAGAAAAGGGAACCCTCCTGCACTGCTGGTGGGAATGTAAACTGGTACAGCCACTATGGAGAACAGTTTGGAGATACCTTAGACATCTATACATAGAACTTCCATATGACCCCACAATCCCACTCTTGGGCATCTATCCAGACAAAACTCTACTTAAAAGAGACACATGCACCCGCATGTTCATTGCAGCACTCTTCACAATAGCCAGGACATGGAAACAACCCAAATATACATCGACAGATGATGGGATTCAGAAGAGGTGGTATATATACACAATGGAATACTACTCAGCCATAAAAAAGAACAAAATAATGCCATTTTCAGCAACATGGATGGAACTAGAGAATCTCATGCTGAGTGAAATGAGCCAGAAAGACAAAGACAAATACCATATGGTATCACTTATAACTGGAATCTAATAACCAGCACAAATGAACATCTCCTCAGAAAAGAAAATCATGGACTTGGAGAAGAGACTTGTGGCTGCCTGATGGGAGGGGGAGGGAGTGGGAGGGATCAGGAGCTTGGGCTTATCAGACACAACTTAGAATAGATTTATAAGGAGATCCTGCTGAATAGCATTGAGAACTTTGTCTAGATAGTCATGTTGCAACAGAACAAAGGGTGGGGGAAAAATGTAATTGTAATGTATACATGTAAGGATAACCTAACCCCCTTGCTGTACTGTGGGAAAATAAAAAAAATATTTTAAAAATCCATTAAAATATTTATCTGAAAGAACTCATTTAGTATTTCACCAATAAGTATGATATCTGTAGATGTTTTGTTGATACTTTTAATGGAGTTGAAGAAGTTCCTCTCTAATCCTAAACTGCTTAGAGTTTTTCTCATTAAATGCATCACTGGACTTTGTCACATGTTTTTGAGGGGATCCAAACATTATCATAGGATTTTTCTTCTTTATTCCATTAATAGGATGAATTACATTGATATATTTTCAAATGATGCATAGCTTTGCATAACTGAAATAAATTCCACTTTTTCTTCATGTAGAATTATTTTTATACAATACTGGATTCCATTCACTAATATTTTATTGATGATTTTTGTCTCAAGTATACTAGAAATATTGATCTATACTTTTCTTTTTTATATACTATTTTTGGTTTCAGTGGTAAAGCAATACTGGCAACAGTTTTTTTGGAAGAGACTGTGCAAAATTGGTGTTAATTCTTTAAACATTGGGTAGAATTCTGCAGTGAAAGAGTATGGGCCTGGAATATATTTGGGAGATCTTTTTAACCAGACCATTTTTTGCTATTGAGTTATATGGGTTCTTTATATATTTTGGATATTAACCTCTTATCAGATGTATGATATGCAAACATTTTCTCATATTTCATAGATTTCTTTTTCATTTTGTTGATGTTTAACTTTGCTATGCAGATTTTTTTAAATTTTATATAGTCATTTATTTTTGCTTTTGTTCCTTTTGTTTTTGGTGTCAAATGCAAAAAATTATTACCAAGACCAATGTCAAGGAGCTTAGACCCTATGTTTTCTTCAAGGAGTTTTATAGTTTCAGATCTTAAGTTCACATTTTTAATCTACTTTAAATTGATTTTTATGTAAGGTGGAAGCTAGACATACAGTTTCATTTCTTTCTTTTTTGTTTTCTTTTCTTGTTTTTTCTTTCTTTTCTTTTTTTTTTTTTTTTGCATGTGGCTGTCCAGTTTTTCCAACACCATTTACTGAAGAGAGTATCCTTTCTCCGCTGTATGTACTTGACTCCTTTATCAAATTAATTGACCAGGGAGTTCCCGTTGTGGCGCAGTGGTTAACAAATCTGACTTGGAACGATGAGGTTGCGGGTTCGATCCCTGCCCTTGCTCAGTGGGTTAACGATCTGGCGTTGCCGTGAGCTGTGGTGTAGGTTGCAGACACGGATCAGATCCAGCGTTGCTGTGGCCCTTGTGTAGGCCAGCGGCTTCAGCTCCGATTAGACCCCTAGCCTGTGAACTTCCATATGCCGCGGGAGCGGCCCAAGAAATGGCAAAAAGACAAAAAAAAAAAAATTAATTGACCATATTATTTCTGGGCCCTGTATTCTATTCTATTTGGCCTATGCATCTGTTTTCATGACAATATCATAATTTTTTATTAATATAGCTTTATAATATAGTTTGAAATGACAAAGTATGATGTCTCAAAGATTGTTTTTTTCTCAAAATTGCTTTGGTTACAAATTCCTTTTCTTTATGTATATGTAAAATTATATTATGTATTTCATTTTTATTTAGTTTTTGAGGAACTTATCCATTTCTTTGTCATACATTTTATGAGAATAAAGTTATTTTAACACTCACTTATTATCCTTATATTGGCTACAAAACCTACAGTAATACACTTATTTCATTCCATATATTACTGATTTATTTCTTCTCTCTTTTTAACATTGTCATTCTTACTGGAGGTTTATCAATTTTACTAATACTTTTGAATACCCATCTTTTGTTTCATTGATTTTTTTTCCTATTTTCAATTTTCCTAACCTCTTATCTTCATTATTTCCCTCCTTCTGCTTGTTTTGGGTTTAACTTGTTCTTCTAGTGTTTTGAAGCAGGAACTTAGATTATTTGCTAACTTATCCTCTATTCTAATGTAAATATTTATTGCTATAACTTCAAGACATCACTATTGACACATAGAAGTGTATTGACTTATTTCCAAGTGTTTAGAGAGTTTTGTGTTGCCTTTGTATTACCGAATTCAGCTAAATTATTATGGTCATGAAATATTTTCTGTATGATTTCAAAATTTTAAATTTGTTCAGATTTGTTTTATAACCTAGGATATAGCCTTTTTTTTTTTTTTTTTTTTTTTTTTGCCACACCTGTGGCATACGAAAGTTCCTGGGCCAGGGATAAAATTGAAGCCACAGGAGCCACAAGGGAACTCCTAACCTATCTTTTTTAAAGTTCCATGAGTTCTTGAATATGTGTTCTCCAGTGGAGTGTTCTGTATACATGCAATTAGATCCTGTTAATTGATTTTGTTGTAAAATTCTATATCTTTGGTAATTTTCTGTCCATCATTCACTGTTAGTAGGGTATTACAACCCAAGGTACATTTATACATATGTCAATTTTTCCTCTTTGAACTGTCAGTTTTTGATTCATGTATTTAGAATCTCTGTTGTTTTATACATACACATTTACAGTTATAATGTCTTTCTGATGGATTAGTCTTTTTATTATGATGAAATGTCCCACTTTGTCACTAGTACATTTCCCTGCTATAAAGTCTATTTTATCTGATAGTAATGAATCTACTCTTGCTTTTATTAAAGAATGATATTTGGCATAGATATCTTTTTCCATCCTCTATCAACCTCATATCATTTTATTAGAAGTAAATGTCTTGTATATAACATGTAGATGGATCATGCTTTTTAATTCACTCTGTCAATATCTGTAGTTTAATTGGTGTATTTACAGTATGTCACTTATGGTAATTATTTATATATATATTAGGTTTTAAGTTTGCCATTTTATTATTTGTTTTTGTTTGCTTTTTTCTGATTCTTATTCTCCAGTTTCAAATTTATTTCTTCCCCTAGAGTATACTTAGTACATCTTGATTTAGGTATAGTGGGGTTTTTTAGTTTATTAATTTGTATAATTGTATTAGTGTTTTTTCTAGTTATTACAATATACATACATAATTTATCAGGTCTACTACTATCAATGTTTTGCCACTTCAAATGAAGTGTGGAAACATCACTTTCATTTTGATTCTTTTATCCTCCCCAAAGATAAAATATAATAGTCTTAAATATTTCCTATTCATATATTAGAATCACAAGAGGTAGTGTTCTAAATTTTGTTTCAAAAATCAAATATGATTAAGGAAATCCTATCCCAGTATTTTTTAGTATTTTTTGTTCAACTTTCCTTTCTGAACGTGCTTTCTATTATCATATACTTTCTAAGTAACCATATTAGTGACAAATTCTAATATTTTACTTCATATTAGAATATTTTATACTTCCTTTATTCCATATTAGTGACAAATTCTAATATTTTACTTCATATTAGAATATTTTATACTTCCTTTATACTTTTGTCAGATATGGAATCAAAATTGACAGTTCTTTCTTTTAGTCCTTGAAAATATGTCACCGGAAACTTGCCTCCATTGTTTCAGATAAGAAATTCAATATCACTCAAATTGATATTCCTTTATAGATTTCTCTCTGGCTGTTACAAATGTGCTAATCTCTGTGTTTAGATTTCAGAATTTAGTAAGATGTATCTTGGCATGAATGTATTTGTTTCTTTGGGGGAGCTCTTTCTGTTTATTTATTTTATGAGATTTTTATTGTTCCATTATAGTTGATTTACAGTGTTATGTCAATTTCTACTGTACAACAAAGTCACCAAGTCATAAATACACCCATATTCTTTTTCTCACAATATCTTCCATCATGTTCCACCACAAAGGAACAGATATAGTTCTGTTCGCTAAACCCAGGATCTCATCACTTATCCATACAAGATGCAGTAGTTTACATCTACTAACTCCCAAATCCCAGTCCTTCACACTCTCTCCCCCTCCCCCTTGGCAACCAGTAGTCTGTTCTCCAAGTCCATGAGTCGTTTTTTTTTCTGAAGGTTCATTGGTGTCCTATATAAGATTCCAGAAGTTCCCATCATGACTCAGCAGAAATGAATCTGGCTAGCATCCATGAGGATGCAGGTTTGCTCCCTGACCTCACTCAGTGAGTTAAGGATCTGGCATTGCCGTGAGCTGTACTGTACATCACAGAGGCAACTCAGATCTTGCATTGATGTGGCTGTGTCATAGGCCCACAGCTACAGCAATGATGGGACCCCTACACTGAGAACCTCCATATGCTGCGTGTGAGCCCTAAAAAGCAAAATAAAAAATATTCCAGATATAAGTGACATCATATTTTGTCTTTCTCTTTCTGACTTACTTCACTTAATATGAGTTTCCAGTTCCATACCTGTTGCTGCAAATGGCATTAATTTGTTCTTTATTATGGCTGAGTACTATTCCATTGTGTATGCAAACCACATCTTAATCCATTCATCTATCAATGGACATTTAGGTTGTTTCCATTTCTTGGCTATTGTGAATAGTGCTGCAATGAACATAAAGTGTATGAATCTTTTTCAATGAGAATTTTGTCTGGATATATGCCCAAGAGTGGGATTGCTGGATCATACAGTAGTACTAAATAAGTTTTCTGAGGTTCCTCCATACTGTTTTCCATAGTGGTTGTACCAATTTGTATTCCCACCAACAGTGAAGGAGGGTACAATTTTCTCCATATCCTCTCTAGCATTTGTTATGTGTTCATTGTTAAAGATGGCCATTCTGGAGTTCCCGTCATGGCGCAGTGGTTAAGGAATCCGCCTAGGAACCATGAGGTTGTGGGTTCAGTCCCTGCCCTTGCTCAGTGGGTTAACGATCCAGCATTGCCGTGAGCTGTGGTGTAGGTTGCAGACGCGGCTCAGATCCAGCATTGCTGTGGCTCTGGCCTAGGCCGTAGGCCGGTGGCTGCAGCTCCGATTCAACCCCTAGCCTGGGAACCTCTATATGCCACGGGAGTGGCCCAAGAAATAGCAAAAAAAAAAAAAAAGATGGCCATTCTGACAGGAGTGAGGTGCTACCTCATTGTAGGTTTGATTTGCATTTCTCAAATAAGTAGTGATGTTGAAATTTTTTCATGTGCCATTTGGCCATCTGTATATCTTCTTTGGAGAAATGTCTATTCAGGCCTTTTGCCCATTTTTCAATCAGGTTGTTGGCTTTTTGATGTTGAGTTGTATAATTTGTATATTTTAGCGATTAACTTTTATCAACTGCATCATTTGAAACTATTTACTCCCATGCCATACATTGTCATTTTGGTTTTCATTTTGGTTTCCTTTGCTGTGCAAAAGCTTGTCAGTTTGACTAGGTCCCATTGGCTCATTTTTGCTTTTATTTCTGTTGCCTTGGGAAGCTGACCTAAGAAAACATTTGTATGATTGATGTCAGAGAATGTTTTACCTCTGTTCTCTTCTAGGAGTTTGATGGTGTCTTGTCTTACATTTAAGTCTTTAAGCATTTTGAGGTTATTTTTGTGCATGGCATTAGGGTGTGTTCATTTCATTGATTTACATGTGACTGTCTATTTTTCACAGCACCACCTTATGAAAAAGACTGTCTTTTCCCGTTTTATATTCTTTACATCTTTGTCAAAGATTAATTAACCATAGGTGTCTGGGTTTATTTCTGGGCTCCCTATTCTGTTCCATTGGTCTGTCTGTCTGTTTTGGTACCAGTACTGCACTATCTTGATGACTGTGGCTTTGTACTATTGCCTGAAGTCTGGGAGAGTTATTTCTTGTGCTTGGTTTTTGTTTCTCAGGATTGCATTGGTGATTCTGGGTCTTTTGTGGTTCCATATAAATGTTTGGATTGTTTGTCCTAGTTCTGTTAAAAATGTCATGGGTAATTTGATAGGGATTGCATTGAATTTGTAGATTGCTTTGGGTAATATGGCCTTTTTTAGGATATAAATTCTTCTAATCCAGGAACATGAAATATCTTTCCATTTACAGTGTTTACTTTCCTTGATTAATGTTTTATAGTTCTCAGTGTATGTATTTCACCTCTTTGGTCAGGAGTATTCCCAGGCATTTAATTTTTTGAGGTGCAACTTTAAAAGGTATTATATTTTTGTATTCCTTTTCTAATATTTCATTGTTAGTATACAGAAGTGCAAGCTATTTCTGAATGTTTTGATCAGTTCAATAAGTTTTTCTGTGTAGTCCTTAGGGTTTTCTATATATAGTAACTGTCATTTACATACAGAGACAATTTTACCTCTTCTCTTCCAATGTGGATACATTTTATTTCTTTTTCTGTCCAATTGCTGCAGCTAGCACATCCAATACGATGTTAAATAAAACTGGTGAGAGTGGTCATCCTTTTTTTGCTCCAGATTTTATTGGGAAGGCTTTCAGCTTTTCTCCATTGAGTATTATATTTGCTGTGGGTTTGTCATAACTGACTTTTCTTATGCTAAGTTTTGTTCCTTATTCACCCACTTTGGTAAGTTTTTTATCATTAATGGATATTGGACTTTGTCAAATGCTTTTTCTGCATCTATTGAGATGATTATGTGGTTGTTGACTTTTCTTTGTTAATGTGGTATATTACCTTGATTGATTTGCATATGTTGACCCATCCTTGTAAAACTGGGATGAATCCCATTGGTCGTGGTGTATGGTCTTTTTTATATGTTGTTTGATGCCATTGGCTAAAATTTTGTTGAGTATTTTTGCATCTATATTCATCAAATATATTGGCCTATAATTTACCTTTTTGGTAGTATCTTTGTCTGGTTATGGTATTAGGGTGATTGTGGCTTCATAGGATGTCTTTGGGAGTGTTCTTTCCTCAACCTTTGGGAAAAGATTAAGAAGAATAAGTATAATTTCTTCTTTGTATGTTTGGTGGAATTCACCTGTGAAGACATTTGGTCCTGGACTTTTGTTTGTAGGGAGTGTTTTTATGACATATTCAATTTCATTTCTTTTGATCAGTCTGTTCATTTAATCTATTTCTTCTTGATTCAGTTTTTGTGGTCTGTAAGTCTCTAGAAAGTTGTCCATTTCTTCTAGGTTGTCAAATTTGTTGGACATAATTGTTCGTAGCATTCTCTCTCTCTCTTTTTTTTTTTTTTTTTGTATTTCTGCAGTAACTGTAGATATTTCTCCTTTTTCATTTTTATTTTGTTTATTTGGAATCTTTATCTCCTCTCCTTGGTGAATCTGCCTAAGGGTTGTCAATTTTGTTTACCCATTCAACGAAACAGCTCTTGGTTGTTTTTTTCTATTATTTTTTGAATCACTATTTTATTGATTTCCTCTCTGATCCTCATGTTTTCCTTCTTTCTGTTGAATTTAGGTTTTGTTTGTACTTCATTTTCAAATTCCTTTTGGTAGTGGGTTAAGTGGTTGAATTTGAAACTTTTCTTGCTTTCTGAGGAAGGCCTGTATCACTATGAACTTCCCTTTGACAACTGCTTTTGTGGCAGCACATAGATATTGAATGGTTGTGTTTTCATTATCATTTGTCTCAAACTATTTTTTAATTTCCTTTTTGATTTCTTCATTGATCCATTGGTGTTTTTTTTTTTTAAGGTAGCATGTTGGTTAGTCTCCAGTAGTCAATTTTAACTCATTTATTTTCTTGTGCTTTATTACTCATTTCATGCCATTATAGTCAGAGAAGATACATGAAATAATTTCTATACTCATAAATTGGTTGAGGTTTGTTTTATGCCCCAGTATGTGGTGAATCTTTGAGAATGTTCCATATGCAGAGAAAATAATGTATATTCTGAATGTTTTTGGTGTAATGTCCTGAAAATGTCAGGAAAATCTAACATTTCTATTGTGTCATTTAGGATACCTTTTGCCTTATTGATTTTCTGTGTAGAGGATCTGTCCATTGATGACAGTGGGTTGTTAAAGTCTCCTACTATTATTGTATTCCCATTTATTTCTCCTTTTTTGCAGTTAGTATTTATCATATGAATGTGGGTTCTCCAATATTAGGGAAGTATATACTAATGATTGTAATATTTTCTTCTTGAATTGGTCTTTTTATCACCAAATAATATCCTTCTTTGTCTTTCTTTATGTCTTTGTTTTCAAGTTTATTTTGTCCAATAAGAGTATTGCAACTCCTGCTTTCTTGTCTTTTCCATTCACATGAAATATATTTTCCCATGCTCTCACTTTCAATTTACATGTGTCCTTTGCCCCAAGGTGAATCCAGTGTAGACAGCATATTGTCAGCTTTTACTTTTTTATCCAATCTGCCACTCTGTGTCTTTTGATTGGAGCATTCATCCCATTGACATTTAAGGTAATTGTTGATCAATATGTATATATTGCCATTTTAAAACTTGTTTTCCTGTTGATTCTATGCTTCTCCTTTTTTCCTTTATCTTCATGGTTTGATTATTTCCTTTTATTTTATGTTTCTGTCATTTTCTTTTTTTTTTATTTTTTATTTTTTATTTTTTTTTATTTTTTTTATTTTTTTACTGTGGTAATCAGTTTATTTATTTATTTTTTTTTATTATTTTCCCACTGTACAGCAAGGGGGTCAGGTCATCCTTAGATGTATACATTGCAGTTACAGTTTTTTCCAACACCCTTTCTTCTGTTGCGACATGAGTATCTAGACATAGTTCTCAATGCTATTCAGCAGGATCTCCTTGTAAATCTATTCTAGGTTGTGTCTGATAAGCCCAAGCTCCCGATCCCTCCCACTCCCTCCCCCTCCCATCAGGCAACCACAAGTCTCTTCTCCAAGTCCATGATTTTCTTCTCCGAGGAGATGTTCATTTGTGCTGGATATTAGATTCCAGTTATAAGTGATATCATATGGTGTTTGTCTTTGTCTTTCTGGCTCATTTCACTCAGTATGAGATTCTCTAGTTCCATCCATGTTGCTGCAAATGGCATTATGTCATCCTTTTTTTTTATGGCTGAGTAGTATTCCATTGTGTATATATACCACATCTTCCGAATATTGAAGGTTTTTGCCTTTTTATCCACTCAGCCACTCTGTGTCTTTTGATTGGGGCATTCAGTCCATTGACATTTAAGGTGATAATTGATAGATGATTATTTATTACCATTTGAACCTCGGGTTCCAGTTGATTCTATGGTTCTCCATTTTTTTTTTTTTTTTTTGGTTGGATGGTCTCCAGTTATTATCTGCTTGAGTGTTTTTTTTTTTCATTTTTTGCAAATGCAATATTTGGTTTTGGCTTGGGATTGCCCTGTTTTTTAAGTATGCTAACCCCTTCCCATAATTGTGTATTTTAGCCTGATGGTCCTGTAAGTTCAAACACTTCATTACTATATTAAAATTAAGAAGAGAGACATACATATAAACAAAATGGGTTATTTACCTCCTGACATCCCTTGCCCACATTTTATGGTTTTGATGACTCTTTTTTATTTTTTTCTTTTTAATTTTATTTTGTTTGAAGCATGTTCATGATTAAATCTGTATGCTGGCTCATTTGAGTGACTGTTCTCTGATTGCAGTTTCCTCAGTCCTAGTTCCTCCTCTTCTTCTTCTTCTTTTTTTTTTCTTTTCTTTTTTCTTCCCTTTCCTTCCTTTCTTTTTGGTTTAGAGGAGCCCTTTCAATATTTCCTTGAACCTGGCTTTTGTGTTGCTGTATTCTTTAAGTTTTTGTTTGTTGGGAAAAATTTTTATTTCCCCTTCTATTTTAAATGATATTCTTGCTGGATAGAGTATTCTAGGTTGCATATTTTTTCCTTTGAGCACTTTAAATATCTCTTGCCATTCCCTCCTGGCCTGTAGTGTTTCTGTAGAGAAATCAGCTGATAGTCTTATGGGGGTTCCCTTGTAGGTAACATTCTGTTTTTCTCTTGCTGCCTTGAGGATCCTCTCTTTATCACTAACGTTTGCCATTTTTATTATGATGTGTCTTGGTGTGGGTCTGTTTGGGTTCAGTTTGTTTGGGGCCCTCTGTGCTTCTTGTATCTTGAATCCAGTATCCTTTAGATTTGGGAAGTTTCCAGCAATAATTTCTTCAAATATATTTTCCATTCCCTTATCTTTTTCTACTCCTTCTGGAATTCCTATTATGCGTAGATCGGCCCACTTTATATTATCCCATAGGTCTCTTATATTGCTTTCCAGTTTTTTGATTCGGTTTTCTGTCTGTTGACCAGATTGAGTGATTTCCATTATTCTATCTTCCATATCACTGATTCGTTCTTCTGCATTATTCATTCTGGTTTTTACTGCCCTTAGTTCACTTTGCATCTCTGCAAATGAATGTTCTAGTTTTTCTTGGCTCCTCCTTATATTTTCCAGCTCCTTTCTGAGGGTATCTGCATTACTGTTCCTATCTTCTCTTAATTCCTTCAGTATTTTCACTATTTCTCTTTTGAACTCCAGGTCTGTCTGACTGCCGAGATCTGTTTCATTGTTGACTGTTTTAGGTGAGTTCTCCTGTTGGTTTGACTGGGGGTGGTTTCTCAGCTTCTTCATCTTGCTTGTTGTTTTCTTTCTCCTGAGGGAGTTGTCCTCTCCGTTATCGGGCAGTGTTTGCCTTGTCACTGCCGTGGAGTATTTCCTGAGGGCTGGCATTGTTGGTCAATCTTTTTTGAGGCAGTGTGGCTTTTCTGGAGTGTTGATGGGGCTAACAGTGTTTCTTTGAAGCAAAGGAGGACTTCCTGAGGGCAGACAGGACTGGGAGGTCCACACCGCGATGGTAGCAGATTTCACTTGGCCATGCAGAGCTTGCTCTGGTGTTTTTAGGCTGTGGGGTTCTTGCAGGGGGTTGGCGGTGTTGGGCAGCTGCTCTTCAGGAGTGCAGCACCCCCTGAGGGCTGAAGCAGCTATCTGGGGCACTGAGAACCTGAGAGGCTCTTCCCCAGGGCAGCCCAACTCAGAAGGACAGCCTGAGAATGTAGGCGGATCTTTTCACAGTCTGGCTGAGCTTGTTGCAGTTTTTCTGGGCTGCAGGGGGTCCTGCCTGGAGCTGGCAGTCCTATGCAGCTGGTCCACTAGAGCATCCCCTGGGGGCTTGGGCGGGTAGCAGGGCCGTTGGAAACTGAAGAGGCTCCTCCCCGGGGCAACCCGACTCAGAAAAACCGTCCGAGAATTAGGCCGATCTATTCACAGCCTGGCTAAGCTTGTTCTAGGTTTTCTAGGCTGCAGGCCTTTTCTCGGGGGCTGGTGCTGTTTGGTGCTGCTCTGCGGAAGTGTAGCCCCTCCAAAGGGCAAGCAGGCCTGTGCAGGGACAGCCCCTGCGGTGGTAGGCTTCAGGCAATTGTTGAGGCCAGCCCTCCTGGATGGCAGGCAGCCCCAGGTCCGTGAGAGCGTAGGGCGTGGCGGGGGTGGGGGGAGGGGATGCACTGGGAAGCAGAGTTTTCAGCTAGCTAGCGGGCTTGTAAGCTTGCTGTGGCGTGGGGGGTATTCTATGGGGACCCACCCCTTCTTCTCTCCCCTCCCCAGCACGGGCGCAGACCAGGCTCTTCTCCCAGGTTCCCTCTGATGTGGCTTTCCCCTTCCCCACTCCTGGAGTATTGCTCCCTTCCTCTGCGACAGCTTTGTTTTCTAGTCTCCCAGGCAGTCTCTGCCCCGTCAACTGGTTTCTAGACCTCCCAAGCAGTTTCTGCTCTGCCCCGCCCCCCTAGCCCGGGGACTAATCTCTGGAGCCGAGGTCTCGGTGCCCAGCCCCCACCCAGGCGTCCCCCGGCCCTTTCTCAGGGATTAACCTTCGGAGGCAAGGTCTCGGTGCCCAGCCCCCACCCGGCATCCCCCGGCCCCCTCTCGGGGACTAACCTTCAGGGGCGAGGTCTCGGTGCCCAGCCCCCACCCAGGCGTCTCAATTTTTGGTGACTCTGCCTGTAGTTCAGATGGTTCATTGGGTTCTTGATCGGCTTTTCTGTACTCCAACTTACTGCTACACTCTTCTCTGCATCTGGAGATTCCTCCGGTTCGTTTGATCTTTCGCCCAGTAGGTGACTTTCCAGGGTGCGGGATCCCTTTCTCCTCCGCAGTTCCCTTTCGGGAGCCCCCGTCTCGCTCGGATTCGCCTTCTCTCACTCTCCTCTTTTCTCCTGTTCTGCCCAATAATGTCACGAATTTCTTGCCGTTATTGGAGTTTAGGTTATTCTGCCAGCGATTGGTTGCTGTTCTGTGCGAGTCATTTATTCTGTAGATGTGCTTTTTTTGTTGTGTTTGTGGGAGAGGGCGAGCGTGTCTTCCTACTCCTCCGCCATCTTGTCCTCTCTCTCTGTTTGTGTCATTTTCTTCTTGGTTTTTATAAATGTACTTTTTGGTTTTTATTTGTGCTTGCCCTTTTTTTCAAGTATTTTAACCCCTTCTTATATCTCCTTTCTTTAACTCAATAGTCATGTAGGCTCAAACTCATTCTAAAAAAAAGTCTACTTTTTTTACATTCCTTCCCTTTATTTTATGATTTTGATATCCTTTTTTGACATCAGGTTTGTCCTTTTGCTGTTTCTTGTGTTTATTATCACTTTACAATATATTTTTTTTTACTTATAGATCTGTATACTGACTTATTTCTTTATTTTTAGAATTTTTTTTTCTTGTTTTATTATTTCAATTTTTTGAACTCTATAGCATGGGGAACAAGTTCCTCTTACATGTATACACTTTTCCCCCACTCTTTGTTCTGTTGCAATATAAGTATCAAGACACAGTTCTCGATGCTACTCATCAGGATGTCCTTGTAAATTCATTTCAAGTTGCATCCGATAACCCCAAGTTCCCAGTGCCTCCCACTCCCTCCCTCTCCCCATGGGAGCCACAAGTATATTCTCCAAGTCCATGATTTTCACTTCTATGGAGAGGTTCATTTGTACTGGATATTAGATTCCAGTTATAAGTGATATCATATGGTATTTGTCTTTGTCTTTCTGGCTCATTTCACTCAGAATGAGAGTCTCAAGTTCCACCCATGTAGCTGCAAATGTCATTATGTCATCCTTTTTTATGGCTGAATAGAATTCCATTGTATATACATACCACATCTCCCTAATCCAATCATCTGTCGATGGACATTTGGGTTGTTTCCATGTCTTGGCTGTTGTAAATAGTGCTGCAATGAACATACTAGTGTATGTGTCTCTTTTAAGTAGAGCTTTGTCCGGATAGATGCCCAAGAGTGGGATTGCGGGATCATATGGAAGTTCTATGTGTAGATTTCTAAGGTATCTCCAAACTGTTCTCCATACTGGCTGTACCAGTTTACATTCTCACCAGCAGTGCAGGAGGGTTCCCTTTTCTCCACAACCCCTCCAGCACTTGTTATTTGTGGACTCATTAATGGCGGCCATTCTGACTGGTGTGAGGTGGTATGTCAAGGTAGTTTTGATTTGCAATTCTCTTATAATCAGTGATGTTGAGCGTTTTTTCATGGGCTTGTTGGCCATCTGTATATCTTCCTTGGAGAACAGTCTGTTCAGGTCTTTTGCCCATTTCTCCATTGGGTGGTTGGCTTTTTTGCTGTTGAGTTGTATAAGTTTCTTGTATATTCTAGAGATTAGGCTCTTGTCCGTTGCATCATTTGAAAGTATTTTCTCCCATTCTATAAGTTGTATTTTTGGTTTCCTTGCCTGTGCAAAAGCTTGTCAGTTTGATGTGGTACCATTTGTCTATTTTTGCTCTAATTTCTATTGCTTTGGGAGACTGACCTGAGAAGACATTTGTAAGGTTGATGTCAGAGAGTGTTTTGCCTATGTTTTCTTCTAGGAGTTTGATGGTATACTGTCATATATTTAAGTCTTTCAGCCATTTGGAGTTTATTTTTGTGCATGGTGTGAGGGTGTGTTCTAATTTCATTGCTTTGCATGCAGCTGTCCAGGTTTCCCAGCAATGCTTGCTAAATAGACATTCTTTTTCCCATTTTATGTTCTTGCCTCCTTTGTTGAAGATTACTTGACCAAGGGTGTCTTGGTTTATTTCTGGGTTCTCTCTTCTGTTCCATTGGTCTGTCTGTCTGTTTTGATACCAGTACCACACTGTTTTGATGACTGTGGCTTTGTAGTATTGCTTGAAGTCTGGGAGAGTGATGCCTCCTGCTAGGTTTTTGTTTCTCAGGATTGCTTTGGCGATTCTGGGTCTTTTGTGGTTCCATATAAATTGTTGAACTGTTTTTTGTAGTTCTGTGAAGAATGTCATGGGTAATTTGATAGGGATTGCATTGAATCTGTAGATTGTTTTGGGTAGTATGGCTATTTTTACAATATTGATTTTTCCAACCCAAGAGCATGGAATATCTTTCCATTTCTTTACATTTTCTTTGATTTCTTTGATTAAAGTTTTATAGTTCTCAGCATATAGGTCTGTTAACTCCTTGGTCAGGTGTATTCTGAAGTATTTGATTTCTTGAGGTGCAATTTTAAAAGGTATTGTATCTTTGTATTCTCTTTCTACTATTTCATTGCTGGTATATAGAAATGCAACTGACTTCTGAATGTTAATCTTATATCCTGCTACTTTGCTGAATTTGTTAATCAGTTCAAGTAGTTTTTGGATTGAGTCCTTGGGGTTTTCTAGGTATAGTATCATGTCATCTGCATACAGTGACAGTTTGATCTCTTCTCTTCCTATTTGGATGACTTTCATTTCTTTTGTTTGCCTGATTGCTGTGGCTAGGACTTCCAAAACAATGTTGAAGAGCAGTGGTGAGACTGGGCATCCCTGTCTTGTTCCAGATTTGAGTGAGAAGACTTTCAGTTTTTCCCCATTGAGTATTATATTTTCTGTGGGTTTGTCATAAATGGCTTTGATTATGTTCAGGAATATTCCCTTTGTACCCATTTTGTTGAAAGTTCTTATCATGAATGGATGTTGGACTTTGTCAAATGCTTTTCTGCATCTTTTGAGATGATCATGTGGGTTTTGACTTTTCTTTTGTTAATGTGGTGTATGATGTTGATTGATTTGCATATGTTGAACCATCCTTGTGAATCTGGGATGAACCCTACCTGGTCATGGTGTATGATCTTTTTGATATGTTGTTGGATTCGGTTGGCTAAGATTTTGTTGAGAATTTTTGCATCTATATTCATCAAAGATATTGGCCAATAGTTTTCTTTTTTGGTGGTGTCTTTGTCTGGTTTTGGAATTAGGGTGATTCTGGCATCATGGAATGTCTTTGGGAGTGTTCCTTCTTCTTCAACCTCTTGAAAAAGTTTAAGGAGGATGAGCACCAGATACTCTTTGTATGTTTGGTAGAATTCTCCTGTGAAGCCGTCTGGTCCTGGGCTTTAATTTGTAGGGAGTGTTTTTATGACCTCTTCAATTTCATTTCTAGTGATCGGTCTGTTCAGTTGGTCTGTTTCTGCTTGATTCAGTTTTGGCAGGCTGTAAGATTCTAGAAAATTGTCCATTTCTTCCAGATTGTCAAACTTGTTGGAATATAGTTGTTCGTAGTATTCTCTTACGGTTTTTTTTATTTCTGCAGTATCTGTTGTGATTTCTCCTTTTTCATTTCTAATTTTGAAATTAGACTTTTTAGTGAGTCTAGCCAGGGTTTTGTCAATTTTGTTTACCTTTTCAAAGAACAAGCTCTTGGTTTTATTAATTTTCTCTATTGTTTTTTGAATATCTATTTTATTGATTTCCTCTTTGATCTTTATAATTGCCTTCCTTCTGCTGAATTTAGGTCTTTTTTGATCTTCTTTTTCTACTTCGTTTAGGTGGAGGATTAAGTTGTCAATTTGAGATCTTTCTTCTTTTTTGAGGAAGGCCTGTATCACTATGAATTTCCCTCTTATCACTGCTTTCATGGCATCCCATAGATTTTGAGCAGTTGTGCCTTCATTATCGTTTGTCTCACGATATTTTTTAACTTTTCTCTTGTTTCCTTTAGGGTCTCTGTTGCTTTATTGGTTTTCTGTCAAGAAGATCTGTCCATTTGTATGAGTGGGGTATTAAATTCTCCTACTATGATTGTATTCCCATCAATTTCTCCCTTTATGTCTGTTAATATTTGTTGTATGTATCTGGGTGCTCCTGTATTTGGGGCATTTATGTTGGTGATAGTTATATCCTCTTCTTGAATGGATCCTTTAATCACTAAATAGTGTTCTTTTCAGAATTCTGACTTACTGCTACACTCTTCTCTGCATCTGGAGATCCCTCTGATTTGGTTGGTCTTTCTGTTGAGTAGATGACTTTCCAGGGTGTGGGATCCCTTTCTCCTCCACAGTTCCCTTTCGGGAGCACCCGTCCTGCCCTGATTCCCCTTCTCTCACTCTCCTCTTTTCTCTTGTTTTACCCAGTTATGTCACAAGATTCTTGCCATTATTGGAGTTTAGGTTCTTCTGCCAGTGATTATTGCTATTCTGTGTGAGTCGTTTAACCTGTAGATGTGTTTTTGTATGTGTGTATTTGTGGAAGAGGGCAAGTGTGTCCCCCCACTCTTCCGCCATATTGTCTCTCCCCAAAAGTTAATACCTATACAGGCTTATTTATTTATTTATTATTATTATTTTGTCTTTTTGCTATTTCTTGGGCCACTCCCTTGGCATATGGAGGTTCCCAGGCTAGGGGTCCAATCGGAGCTGTAACCACCGGCCTATGCCAGAGCCACAGCAACACGGGATCCGAGCCGCGTCTGCAACCTACACCACAGCTCACGGCAACGCTGGATCGTTAACCCACTGAGCAAGGGCAGGGACCGAACCCGCAACCTCATGGTTCCTAGTCGGATTCATTAACCACTGTGCTAAGATGGGAACTCCTATACTGGCTTATTTAAATGATTGCTTTCCAATTGTGATTTGGTCCATGCTATTTCTTCTTACTTCTTTTTTATTCAGAGAAGCCCTTTCAGTATCTCTTTTAGAATGGGTTTAGTATTGCTGTACTCTTTTAGTTTTTAGTTTTTGGAGAAATTCTTTATTTCTCCTTCTATTTTAAATGATATTCTTGCTGGGTAGAGTATTCTTGGCTGCAAACTTTTCCCTTTAAGAACTCTGAATATCTTTCCACTCTCTTTTGATCTGTTGTGTTTCTGTAAAGAAAGCTGATAGCCTTATGGGGGTTCCCTTATACTTACCTCTTTGTTTTTCTCTTCCTGCCTTTAGTATCCTCTCTTTATCTTTATCTTTTGCTATTTTTATTATAGTATGTCTTAGTGTGGGTCCGTTTGGTTTCAGCTTGTTTGGGGCCCTATTGCTTCTTGTATCTTGATATGTGTTCCCCTTAGATTGAGAAAATGTTCAGACAATTTCTTCATAATTTTCCATCCTCTTTCCTTTTTATTCTCCTTCTAGAATCCCTATTATGCAGAGATTGGCCTGCTTTATATTACCCCATAGATCTTTTATACCGTTGTCATGTTTTTTCATTTGGTTTCTGTTTGCCATCCTGATTGGGTGATTTCCATTATTCCATCTTCCAAATCACTTATTCCTTCCTCTGCATTATTCATTCTGATCTTTAGTGCCTTTAACTCATTTTGCATCTCGGCAAATGAATTTTCTAATTTTTATGTTTCCTTTCTAAAGTAACCTACATTATGTTTATAACAGCTCTTAATTCCTCATATTCACCCTTAATTAATTTAGTATTTTCACTGTCTCCATTTTGAATTCAATGCCTATTAGACTGCTGAGGTCTGTTTCATTGTTTGCTCTTTGGGTGAATTCTCCTGTTCTTTTACCTGTGAATTTTTCCTGGGCTTCTTCATTTTGCTTATATTTTTTCTTTTTCTGTGAGTTTAGGGAAACCAACTACTGTAGCCTTAGAGGGCTATATCTAAGCAAGAGTGCCCATTTGTATTTCCTTGGGGGTTACTATTTATTTTGTGGTGGGAGTTTGAATATTTGCTGTCACTTTCTTCAGTGTGAGCAGGCTGTTATCCCATTGATAGTGTGTTTCCAGGGAGAAGGAGACAGTGGGCATGGCTAGTAGTCAGTGCCTTGTTTGCTGGGCTCTTGAGAGTAGCAAGGAAATGCCAGAAGGTGGCACAGTCTTCTCCTAGTTTCAGGGCCCTGGGAAGTTCTAATGAGCTTCAGGCAGATTTAGGCAGTTCCCAGAGCGTTTGGCAGTGGAATGGCAGAGTATGTTATTTCCCATGGTAGTGAGAGCAACAATGGGTGGTGTTTGGTTGCAATGTTCTCCTCTGTGGTGCCCTCTGAGGTTATTGGGGCCACAAGTGGTGCCTTTTCATAGATCCCTAGTTGTGGCAGTCCATGCCCGCCCCCAGATTTAGAGATGACTGCAGTTTTTCCCTGCCACCTTTAGACCTTGCAAGGAGAACAATTTCCCTCTTAGCCCATGCAGGAGGTTTTGCACAGGCTACTCCTAGTTGCATGGTCCTGAGAAGTGACAGTGATCATGCATGTATGGGCACTCCCCAGAGCATTTGACAGTGGCAGCACCCCTGGGTGTGTTCCTTGTATAGTGACAGCAACAATGGGTGGTGCTTGGTTGCAGTGCCCTCTTTTTGCTAACCTCTGAGCTGACTGGGGCCACAGGTGGAGCCTGTTCACAGACCCCTAGTAGTGGTTGGCCACAGCCACCAATTGCTTTTATCTGTACAATCTTTATATATATCTTATTTATCCATCCATCTGTTGATGGACACTTAGTTTACTTCCATATCTTGACTATTTTAAATTACCCATTATGAACATTGGGATGCATATATCTTTTTGAATTTTCATTTTTTATTTTTTTCAGATATATACTCAGAAGTGGAATTGTTGGTTGTAGAAAATCTGAAGTCTCCCAGGCCTCCCAGAGTCACAAAAGTGCAGGCTTGAGCATTTAATGATTAGGACAATAGAGTCACAGACTCAGTGTCTGATGCATATTCCTCAGTTTTTTTTTTCGAATACTATTATTGGTACTAGAGAACATAACATAAGCTGCTCCATGCTAAGCAGTATGAATCTATGGATAGCATAATTATAAGAACTGAACTCCAGAGAAGGGGTTAAAATGATTGCTCATAATAATCTATATCTTTGTGTGCATCAAAGTAATTGTAGCTTGCTCTGCTCACATATATAAGTGAGCAATTAAATTGTCAGCAAGAGATGCTATAGACCCATGTTGGCATCTCCCACAATGAGAATACAGCTTCCTATGTCAGCATGAATAAATTACAGAAGATGGACTCTCTCCATCTCATAGAAATGGAATGATGTTTGGCCATGTGGAATTGAAAGCAGATCTTTTGCCCCTTTCCCATTTACCAATTTCTTTCCTATGAGAGTGAAGGGTTAAGCCTCCACCTGACACCACTGAATGTGGTAGTTGGGATAAGAATATAAGTTCTGACTAGCCTTTCATCAAACTACCTAGTTCAGTTTTGTAGCTGCTGGTGGGTTTGAAAGTTCACTTCCCCATTGGGTTCTGCTTATACTAAGAGTGAGCAGAAAGTGGAATGCTGACTAGATCTGATTCAGACTGCCTTGATCAGTGTTATTGATGCCAAGTAGTGGTGGATAATCAGTTTACCACTGAACAATAAACTGGCCAGGGAATCAAATATCTACCTTCTTCCATCAGGGGATGATATAATATCAGATCTCTACTCATACCTGCTGACCTTACCCTTGAAAGGGAATTAAAGCACTACCCTCTTCTACTTTGGTAGGGATAGAAGGTCAGCTCTCTGCTCAGCCTGCAGATAACACAGCTGAGGAATCAGAATGTTATTGGCTTTGGCAAGATTATGGACAGAATATCAACTTCTTTGTTCCTGCAACACTTCTGGAGGACAATTAGAGAACTGTCATCTAGTTCCACATGGAAGGGAGGAGGATCAGCTCCTCACTCAAAACTCCTGAATCCACTGAGAGACTATTGCCATTAGGGAAGGGAAAGGTGTCACCACCAGTAGTTTGATGGAGTAGAGTGAGAATTGTCAAAAATATTTTCTGTCCTTTTAGGCCACCCTTTTATCAGGGAATTGGCTAAGGGAAACGGAATCTTCTTTTCTTTTCATTGTTTATTTATCTGCATCGACTGGTAGTTTTGGAATAGATGCTTCTACAGGGCCCTGTCTGGAATGTATGTTAGGCAATAGGAAACATTGGGAAAATTTCCACCATGTTATTCCTTAACTCATGAAATCTCTGGGCAACCCAACTTTTTCTTTCTACTTTTCAGAGGCTTCCAATGTCTGTTTGTTGTATTATTTCCAGAGATTTTTAAGAATATAAGTTATAAAAGGGAAGACTTCTGAGGGATGTGTACAAAAGGGATGCAACCTGTGTTGTATCAAACTACCCAGAAGTTTCTGACACACAGTAAAGTTTGAGGACCATTGAAGTAGCCAGCATATAGAGTTTCTAGAAAAAGGGAATGCATGTGCAATGTTAAACACATAGACTAATTGATATGTTGAGGGTGCCAATTTGACAAGAATACAGGGTGTAGAGTGAAGAATAAGATACATTTCAGTAGAAATATGAAAACACACAGAAAGATTAGTTTAGTCTGGGGTTTTAGGGAAATAAGGCTGAGAAATGTTATGGTTAAAAGTACAAGCTCAAACTCTCTTTTTTCAAACCCCAACTCCTTCAATTTCCAGGAACTATGGGCAAGTTACTTAACTCATGTGAGCTGCTGTTTCCCAACTGTTACATAAAGATAATAAGGCCCCTACTTCAATGTATTGTAAGGATTACATAAAGTAATAGATATATAACATAGTTATCCAAGTAATTTTCACATACTATGTCCTCAAGGTATTTGTTAATATTTCAGTTATCTTAAAATTATTCAGGATAATTTCATGAAGAGAGTTAATTTGGGTAGAATGCTTATTGTGAATGAAGAATGTTGCTTTCCATATCAGTAAACAAAGGACTTTTTATCCAACAAGCCACTACAGCCCCCTGGATGATACAGCCTGAGGTAACTCAGAATGGAAACAAAAGAATTGCCTGCTGCCAAGCTCTCAACAAATGCAGCAACTCCCAAGGGTGTACCCAGAGGGGACTCAGGATGGGAAACAACAGGATACTAGCCCTAGAGAACTAAAGTGCACATCAAAGGAATAATTTCAATGAGCCCAGACACTTGGATATTCCCATACCTAGAAACACTAAATTCCTTAACTTGAGATATCTGGTTTTCTTTAATTAACAGCAATCTTTTTATATGCTTTATATTTGTTGCAAAACTCCTATATATCCTGGTTCCTCCCTTACTTCTTCATAGCAGTTCCTCAGAATTATCTGAAAGGCTGATTCCAAGGCTTAAAGTTCTCAGAGTCTGCCAAATAAGACATAATTCTCAACTTGTAAGTTGTGTAGTTTTTTAAGTCAACACTGAACTATAAGTCAGTTCTGGAGTTCCCATCATGGCTAAGTGGTTAATGAATCCGACTAGGAACCATGAGGTTGTGGGTTCAGATCCCTGGCCTTGCTCAGTGAGTTAAGTATCCAGCATTGCTGTGAGCTGTGGTGTAGGTTGCAGACGCGGCTCGGATCCTGAGTTGCTGTGGCTGTGGTGTAGGCTGGCAGCTACAGCTCCGATTTGACCCCTAGCCTGGGAACCTCCATATGCCACGGAAGCGGCCCAAGAAATAGCAAAAAGACAAAAAAAAAAGAGTCAGTTCTATGAATCTCTCCCAGAGGCATAATGTAAAAATCATGCAAGAACTATGGTGTTTGCTAAGGTGACATTTGTGTGTAATGTTTAACAAGCAAGTAAGACATTTTTCTAGGAGATCATTCCCAATTCTTTCCAGAATGGACCAGCTAGGTTTTATATGTGGTTTTCACGTGTTGAGAGTTCTGTCTTGTGTAAAATTGAAGTATGAGTGGGGGTAGAAGTGTTGGGGCAGCAAAAGTATTATGTATCTCATATGTGGAAACATACTGGTTTTCCTCATGGAACACTAGGTAAGAAAGGAAAATCAGGAGATAATATACACATAAGAAGGGCAAGAATTAACATTGTTCTTCTATATATTATGTCATTCAATCCTCACATCAAACTATGAGGCAGATACTATTAAGGACTACAATGTGTAGATGAGGCTCAGAAGATTTACACAACTTACACATAGCCATAAATATACTAAATACTCTGACCAAGCTAGGACCTCAACTCAAGATTTTGACTCTAAAATCTATGGTTATTTTGTAAATACCTTCCCTCCCACAGGGAAAATGCCATTCTCTTTCTATCAGCACTTCTTCCCAAGACTTTCTTTTTCTCTATACTCTACAATTTCTTCCTCAAATTTGGCTGAAAGAGAGAGAATAGATTTTAATATGTGAGCTTTAAGAATACACTGAAGAGCATAAAAACTTACAAAACCCAAGTAAGCACATGTAGGGACTCCAAAACTATCATCAAGGGATATGGGGTTGAACGATGTAGGAAAACGCATTTTCAGTACCAATTTCCAGTAACATGGAGATGGTATCAATTTGCAATATAATTTATTCCTTACTGAACAGATATAAATCCATGAGTGTGATACATCACATTAACAAACTGAAGAATAAAAACCATACGATCCTCCCAATAGACGCTGAAAAAGCCTTTGACAAAAACCAACACCCATTTCTGATAAAAACCCTTCAGAAAGTGGACATAAAGGGAACCTACCTCAACATGATTAAGGCCCTATATGACAAACCCACAGCATACATCATTCTCAGTGGTGGAAAGCTGAAAGAATTCCCGCTGAGATCAGGAACAAGAGAAGGATGTCTGCTCTTGCCACTACACTTCAACATAGTTTTGGAAGTCCTCGCCACAGCAATCAGAGAAGTGAAAGAGATAAAAGGAATCCAAATTGAAAAGGAAGAAGTAAAACTATCGCTATTTGCAGATGACATGATACTATACCGAGAGAATCCTAAAGACTCTACCAGAAAACTGTTAGAGCTCATCCACGAATTTGGCAAAGTCACAGGATACAAAAGTAATACACAGAAATCGATGGCATTTCTATACACTAACAATGAAAGAGCAGAAAGAGAAATTAGTCAAGCAATCACATTTCCCATTGCATCCAAAAGAATAAAATACCTAGGAGTAAACCTACCTAGAGTCTAAAGACTTGTACTCTGAAAACTATAAGACACTGATGAAAGACAACAAAGATGACACAAATAGATGGAAAGACATACCATGCTCATGGATTGGAAGAGTGAATATTATCAAAATGACTATACTACCCAAGGCAATCTATAGATTCAGTGCAATCCCTATCAAATCACCAAGCACATTTTTCACAGAACTCGAACAAAATAGTTTCAAGTTTGTGTGGAAGCACAAAAGACCCAGAATAGCCAAAGACGTCCTGAAAAAGAAAAATGGAGCTGGAGGAGTCAGGCTCCTGGACTTCAGACTCTACTCAAAGCAACAATCTTCAAAACCACATGGTGCTGGCACAAAGACAGACATCTAGATCAGTGGAACAGGATAGAAAGCCAAGAATTAAAGCCATGCACCTACAGCCAACTCATCTATGACAAAGGAGGCAAGAATATACAATGGAGAAAGGACAGCCTGTTCAGTAAGTGGTGCTGGGAAAACTGGACAGCCACATGGAAAAGAATGAAGTTAGAACACTCCCTAACACCATCCACAAAAAGAAACTCCAAATGGATGAAAGACCTAGATATAAGACCAGACACTATCAAACTCTTAGAGGAAAACATAGGCCAAACACTCTCTGACATAAACGACAGCAACATCTTCTCAGATCCACCTCTTAGAGTACTGACAATAAAAACAAAAATAAACAAATGGGACCTAATCAAACTTCATAGTTTCTGCACAGCAAGGGAAACCCTAAACAAAACAAAAAGACAACCCACAGAATGGGAGAAATCTTTGCAAGTGAATCAACTGACCAGGGATTCATCGCCAAAATTCATAAACACCTTCTGCAGCTCCATACCAAAAAAACAAACAACCCCATCAAAAAATGGGCAGAAGATCTAAACAGACAGTTCTCCAAAGATGACATACAGATGGCCAAAAAACACATGAAAAGATGTTCAGCATCACTCATTATCAGAGACATGCAAATCAAAGCCACTCTGAGGTTCCACCTTACACCAGCCAGAATGGCCATCAGCCAAACGTCTACACACAATAAGTCCTGGAGAGGGTGTGGAGAAAAAGGAACCCTAGCACACTGTTGGTGGGATTGTAAATTGGTGCAACCACTGTGGAAAGCAGTAGGGAGATGCATCAGAAAACTACAAATAGAACTACCATTTGATCCAGCAATCCTACTCCTGGGCATCTATCCAGAGAAAATCAGGACTCGCAAAGACACATGTACTCCCATGTTCATTGCAGCACTATTTGCAATAGCCAAGACATGGAAACAACCTAAATGTCGATTGATAGAGGAGTGGACCAAGGAGAGGTGGTACATATACACAATGGAGTATTACTCAGCCATTAAAAGGAATAAAATACTGGCATTTTTAGTAACATGGATGGACCTAGACATTATCATGCTAAGTGAAGTCAGCCATACAATGAGACACCAACATCAAATGCTTTCACTGACATGTGGAATCTGAAGAAAGGACAGACTGAACTTCTTTCCATAACAGATACTGCCTCACAGACTTTGAAAAACATATGGTTTCCAAAGGAGACAGTTTGTGGAGTGGGGGATGCTCTGGGATTGCGGGATGGAAATGGTATAAAATTATGTTGTGACGACCATTGTACAACTATAAATGTAATAAATTCATTGAGTAATAAAAAAAGATTACATCTACACGTGGAACTATCCACACAGAAATTTGCTGAATGCAGGCAAAGGACCTGAGCATTCTGATAGAGCAAGAAAAATTTCACAAAACCAGGTAGGAAAAAAGAACGAAGAAAGAAGAAAAAGTAAGTAGGACAGGACCAGCACTGCCAGGAGGGGGCTAGAAAGAAGTAAATCTCCTGCACCTGGGAAGTCCCCCCACCAGTGAGGAGATCAGTTAGGGCAGTGTAGGAAATTTAGAGTATTGGTGGAGACCCCAGCAATCAATATAAAGCAGTTAAAATTAAAACAGCTACTGCACTGTACTTCCTAGCCATATGCTGGTATGGGCAGGTGTTTGACACTGAAACAGTGGCTTTGCAGATAAGACTCAGAGAAAGAGCTGGGGGTGGTTACAAGTGAAAAAAAATGGGCTGGCCCCATAGAAACAGCCTTGAGAGACTAGAGTCTAAGTTTATCACATTTAAAGTTTTAAGCTGAGATAACTCAGAGGGGCTTGTATGATAGGCACCATTGTTTGGAGGTTCTAGAGGGAAGTGGGTAGAATCTACCATTATAGCCTTGTTCCCTGAACACAATCTCAGGCTTCAGGACACTGCCTGCTCCAGCCCCAGGAGTCACCCAGGAACAGCTGCTGCCTAGCAACAGCTGGGGAGAAAACCATGCCCTTATGGCTAGAGAGAACGCAAAGTGAGCTGAGTGACCATGGAAATTGTGAAAGCAAATGCCTATAGCGAGAAAATCCACCAGCAGCCCAGCAGGGGAACACAAGAGTGGCACACATTCTGCAGCTGGACACAGGAACTGTTAGCTGCCCAGCAGGTAAGGGAATGACTGCATAAATAGCACAAGTGGCCATGGGACTGCAAATGGCCTGGAGTGACTGCAGGAACAGTGCAAGCAGCAAATATTCCACAACTGGCCATTGATGCTGGTAAGGTATCCACAGAATAGTGCAAGCTACTGCAGCTGTACTGCCATGAGCATCCCAGCAAGTGGAGTGACTGAAGGAAAAGCACACTTCTGTGGCTACAGACAGCACATTTTAGCAACAGCTAGGAAGCAGTCCCTGCCGATGGGAGATTGCTCTCCTTAGTGGGCAAACAAGGGGAGTGACCATGGGAATGGAACTTGCCCCTGCAGCTACAGAAAGCAATCTGGGAGCCTCCCCACCAAAGGGGAGGACTGAAGGAGCAGCTTCTGATATTTTCAGTGAAAGGAAATGGTCCTGAGAGGTACCTTGTAGCAGGAGGGGTAACAGGAGCCTCTGCTCCCCCCAACAAAACTACAAGAACAGTCCCATGAACCATGAACCACCACAACCTCTCACAAGGACCACATTACTAGCAGCTACCCAGCTTCAAGGGAGGTAGTGAGATTCAGCTGCTCCCATCTTGTGCTTTGGGTACACATGAGCTTCCACCTTCCCAAAGAACTCCAGGACTGGCACCAGCTGCTACATCTACACACCAGCTGTCAAGGGGACCATAAACACAGAAAGTTAGACAATATGAGATGACAAAGAAACATCTTTCAGACAAAAGCAAGACAAAAACACACAAAACAACTAAATGATGAGGAGATAGGCAATTTATCTGAAAAAGAATTGAGTGATGATAGTAAAGATGATCCATGACATCATTTTTTGGAAAAAGAATGTAGATACAGGTCAAAAAGTTACAAGAAATGTTTTAAAAAGAGCTAGAGGATTTCAAAACAAGCAAACTAAGATGAATGGCAAAATATTTGAAATGAAAAATACACTAAAAGGCATCAATAGCAGGATAACAGAGGTAGAAGAAAAAATAAGTGGGTGGAAGACAGAATGGTGTAAATCACTGCAACAGAAAAGAATAACGAAAAAAAACAATGAAAAGAACTGAGGAGAGTCTAAGATACCTCTGGGACAAAAATAAACGTACCAACATTTGTGTATATGGGTTCCAGAAGTAGAAGAGTGAAAGAAAGGGCCATAGAAATATGTGAAGAGATTATAGCCCCAAACTTCCCCAATATGTGCAACACTCACTCAAGTTGAGGAAGCACAGAGAACCCAATGCAGGATAAACTCAATGAGAAACACAGAAAGACACATACTAATCAAACTGGCAAAAATTAAGTAGAAAGAAAAATTAGTAAGAGACAAAAGGGTAAAGTAACTATACTATACAAGGGAACCCCCATAAGGATGACAGCTGATATCATCAGAAACTCTGCAAGCTAGAAGGGGGTAGCAAGATATATTTAAGGTGATGAAGGGGAGGAACCTAGAATCAAGATGACTCTAACCAGGAAGGCAATCATTCAGATTTGATGGAGAGATCAAAAGATTTTCAGACAAGCAAAAGCTAAGAGAATTCAACACCTCCAAACCAGCTTTAAAACAACTACTAAATAAATTCTCTAGGTAGAAAAGAAAAGGCCACAATTAGTAATAAGAAAATTACAAATGAGAAAACTCACTGGTAAAGGCAAAGATAATATAAAAGTAGGAAATCACTCATTCACAAATATGATATCAAAAGCGGCAAGCATGAACAGGGGAGATGATAAAGTCAGAACATTGAAAATGGATTTGAAATTAAGAGACCAGAAAAAAAATTCTGTACATATATGGATGGTTTTATCACAATCTAATGGGAACCACAAACTAAAAAAAAATATGAATGACACATATATAAAAAAGAAAAAACAATCCAAACACTACAGATAGCAAATCACGAGAAGACAAAAAAAGAATTGAAGAAAAACACTTGAAATAACAAATCTAAAACCATTAAGAAAATAGAAATAAGTACATATTTATCCATAATTACATTGAATGTAAGTGGATTAAATGCTCCAACAAAAATGCTGAATGGATACAAAAACAAGACCCATATATATGCTGTATACAAGATCCCCACTTTAGACATAAGTGCACATATAGACTGAAAATGAAGGGATGGAAGAAAGTATTACGTGCAAAAGGAAATCAAAAAAAAGTGAGAGTAGCAATACTAATAGACAAACTAGAATTTAAAACAAAGATAGCAAGAGACAAAGAAGGACACTACATAACGATCAATGGATCAATGCAAGAAGAATATGTAACAATTTTAAATATATATGCACCCAATATAGGACCACCATAATATATAAGGCAACTGCAAACAGCCATGGAAGGAGAAATTGATAGCAAGCAATAATAGTGGGGGACTTTAACACTCCACTTAATGGCCAGATCATCCTCATCCACACAGAAAATCAACAAGAAAACACAGGCCTTAAATGTCACACTAGACCACATAGATTTAACTGATTTTTATTCTATCCAAATGCAGCGGAATATATATTCTTCTCAAGCACACATTGAATAGTCTCTAGGAAAGATCACATTTTGGGCCACAGATAAAGCCTTGGTAAATTTTTTAAATTGAAATTATTTCAAGCATTTTCTCCAATCACAACACTAGATGAGAAATCAACTATGAGAAGAAAATAAAACAGCAAAAAACACAAAGACCTTAGCTTCCACTAAACAATATAGCACTGAACAAATAATGGATCACTGGAGAAAGCAAAGAGGAAATTACAAATGAACATCTCCACAGAAAAGAAAATCATGGACTTGGAAAATAGACTTGTGGCTGCCTGATGGGAGAGGGAGGGAGTGGGATAGATCAGGAGCTTGGGCTTATCAGACACAACTTAGAATAGATTTACAAGGAGATCCTGTTGAGTAGCACTGAGAACTATGTCTAGATACTCATATTGCAACAGAACAAATGGTGGCGGAAAAAAAATGTATACATATAAGGATAACTTGATCCCCTTGCTGTACAGTGGGAAAAAATAAATAAAAATATTTTGTAAAGGAAAAATAAATAAATAAAAACAAAATAAAATGCCTAAAAAAAGATACTTAGAGCCAAAGACAACGAAGTTAATAAAATACAAAGCCTATGGGACATAGCAAAAGCAGTTCTGAGAGGGAAGTTTATAGTAGTACAATCTTATTTCAGGAAACAAGAAAAATCTCAAAAAAAAAAAACCAAAAAAAAAAAACCTGAACCTTAAACCTAAAACATCTAGAGAAGGAAGAAAAGAAAAGTCAAAAATTATTAGAAGAAAAGAAATCATAAAGATCACAGGGAAATTAATGACATAGAGACAAAGAAAACAATAGCAAAGGACAATGAACCAAAAGTTGGTTCTGTGAAAATATCAACCATGTTGATAAACCTTCAGCCAGACTCATCAAGAAAAAAAAGGAGAGGGCTCAAATCAATAAAATTAGAACTGAAAGAGATGTTAAAACTGGTATCACAGAAATACAAAGAATAGGAAAAGACAACTAAGAGCAACATTATGCCAATAATATGGACAACCTAGGAGAAATGGACAGAGTCTTACAAAAGCAAACCCTACCAAGAATGAACCAGGGAGAAATAGAAAATATGAATAGACCAATCACAAATATTGCAATTGAAAATGTAATTTTAAAAAATTGCAAAAAACAAAAGTCCAGGACCAGATATTTTCATAGGCATTTCAAACATTCAGAGAAAAGTTAACTATTTTTTTGAAACTCTTCCAAGTAACTGCAGAGGAAGGAACATTCCCAATTTCATTCTATTAAGCCCCCATCACCTTGATACCAAAAACAAACAATGATAGCACACACAAAAAAGAAAATTACAAGCCAATATCACTGATGAACATAAACACAAAAATCCTCAACCAAATAGCAACCAAATAGCAACCAACAAAATCCAACTATATATTTATAGATGATACACCATGATCAAGGATTATTCAATATCTGCAAATCAATCAGTGTGATATGTCACATTAACTAACTGAAAACTAAAAATAATATGATCATCTCAATGGATGTAGAAAAGGCTTTAGACAAAATTCAACAGCTACTCCTGATAAAAAACTCTCCAGAAAGTGGGCATGGAGGGAATATGCATCAACATAATAAAAGCCATATATGACAAAGTCACCATTCTCAATGATAAAAACTAAAAGCACTTCCTCTAAGTTCAAGAACAAGGCAAATATGCCCACTTTCACCACTGTTATTTAACATGTTTTTAGAAATCTTAGCCATGGCAATCAGAGAAGAAAAAGAAATAAAAAGAATCCAAATTGAAAAAGAAGAAGTAAAACTATAACTCTTTGCAGATGACATGATACTATATCTAGAATATCCTAAAGACCTACAACCAGAAAACTTTTATTTTATTTTTGCTTTTTAGGGCCACACTTATAGAATAGGGAGGTTCCCAGGCTAGGAGTTGAATCAGAGCTGTGGCTGCTGGCCTATAACATAGCCACAGCAACATCAGATCTGAGCCGAGTCTGTGACCTACACCACAGCTTATGGCAACACTGGATCCTTAACCCACTGAGTGAAGCCAGGAATTGAACCTGCATCCTCATGGATGCTAGCAGATTCATTTCCACTGAGCCACGATGGGAACACCATAACCAGAAAACACTTAGAGCTCATCAATAAATTTGGTAAGGTTGCAGGATACAAAATTAATACACAGAAATTGATTGCATTTCAATATGCAAAAATGAAAGATCAGAAAGTGAAATTAGGGAAACCATCTCATTTACCATTATATAAAATGGAATAAAATACCTAATAATAAACCTACCTAAAGAGACAAAAACCTGTACTCCAAAAACTCTAAGATGATAATGAAAGAAAACAAAGATGACACAAACAAATGGAAAGATATACCATGCTCTTTGACTGGTTGAATCAATATTGTCAAAATGACTATACTACCCCAGGCAATCTACAGATTTCATTCGATCTCTATCAAATTACTAATGACCTGCTTCATAGAACTACAACAAATTACTTTTAAATTTGAATGAAAGCACAAAACACCTTAAATAGTGAAAGCAATATTAAGAAAAATGGAACTGGAGGAATCAGGCTCTCTGACTTCAGACTATACTACAAAGTTACAGTCATCAAAATGGTATGGTACTGGTAAAAGAACAGAAATCCAGAAAAATGGAACAGCATTGACATCCAGAAGTAAAGCCAAACACCTATGGTTAACTTATCTATGACAAATCTAGAGGCAAAGATTTGACAAAGGAGGCAAGAATATACAGTGGAGGAAAGATATCCTCTTCAATAAGTGGTGCTGGTAAAACAGGAGAGCTACATGTAAAAGAATGAAATTAGAATGTTCTCTGACACTATACCCAAAAATAAATTCAAAATGGATTAAAGACCTAAGCATAAGTTCAGATACTATACATCTCCCAGAGGAAAACATAGGCAGAATGTTATTTGACATAAATCATAGCAACATCTTATTTGATCCACCTCTTATACTGATAATAAAAACAAAATAAAACAATGGGACCTAATTAAATTCAAAAGCTTTTGCACAGTATAGAAAACCATAAAAAAAGACAACCCACAGAATGGGAGAAAATATTTGTAAATGATGCAATGGACAAGGGCCTAATCTCTAAATACATACACAATTCATGCAACTCAACAGAAAATAAACCATACAACCCAACTGAAAAATGAGAAGACATAAATAGACATTTTTCCAAAGAAGACATATGGATGGGCAATAGAGATGTGAAAAAATGCTCAACGTCTCTAATAGAGAAATGCAAATCAAAATTACAATGAGGTACCACCACACACTGGTCAGCATTACAAATCTACAGAATCTACAAATCTACAGAATTACAAGTCTACAAATTACAAATACTAGAGAGGATGTGGAGAGAAGGGAACCCTCCTGCACTGTTGGTGAGAATATAAATTAATACATCCAATATGGAAAACAGTATGGAGGTTCCTTAGAAAACTAAATATCCAACAATTTTATTCCTGGCCATATACCCAGACAAAACCATAATTCAAAACATACATGCAACCCTTTGTGCATTGCAGCAATATTAACAATGGCCCAGACATGAAAACAAAATAAAGGTCCATTGACAGATGAATGGATTAAGAAGATGTGACACATACACACAATGGAACACTACTTAGCCATAAAAAGAATAAAATAATGCCATTTTTTGCAACAAGAATTGACGTAGAGATTATCATACTAAGTGAAGTAAGTCAGAAAGAGAAAGACAAATACTATACATTATCACTTACATGTGAAATCTAAAATATGGCACAAATGAACCTATCTACAAATCAGAAACAGACTACAGTAATGGAGAACAAGCTTGTGTTGCCAAGGGGGAGGGGCCATGGAATGGAATGGATGGGGAATTTGGCCTTGGTAGATGCAACCTATTACATTTAGAATAGATAAGCAATGGGAGTTCCCATTGTGGCACAGCAGAAACAAATCCAGATAGGAACCAGGAGGTTGTGGATTTGATCCCTGGCCTCACTCTGTGGGTTAAGGATCCGGCATTGCTGTGAGCTGTGGTGTAGTTTACAGAAACGCCTCAGATCCAGCATTGCTATGGCTGTGGCATAAGCCAGAAGCTGTAGCTCTGATTCGACCCCTAGTCAGGGAACATCCATATGCCATGTGCATGGCCCTAAAAAGCAAAAAAAAAAAAAAGAATAGACAAGCAATGAGGTCCTACTGTACAGCACTAAAAAATATATACAATCTCTTGGGATAGAACATAATGGGAGATAGTACAAGAAAAAGAATATATACATATATATATGTATATATACATATATGTATTACTGGGTGACTATATTGTACAGCAGATATTGGCACAGCACTGTAAATCAACTGTAATCTTAAATAAGTGAACTACCATATAATCCAGCAATCCCACTTTTACATATATCCAGAGAAAACTATAATTTTTAAGGATGTGGGAATTCCCGTCATGGCTCAGCTGAAACTAACCTGACTAGCATCCATGAGGACACAGGCCTCGCTCAGTGGGTTGAGGACCTAGCATTGTCATGAATGGTGGCATATATCACAGATGTGGCTTGGATCTGGCATTGTTGTGGCTGTGGAATAGGCCAGCAGCTACAGCTCAGATTCGACCCCTAACCTGGGAACTTCCATATGCTATGTGTCCACGTGGCCCTAAAAAGACAAAAAAAAAAAATAAAGAAGGAAAGGATACATGCACGCCAATGCTCATTGTAGCATAATTTACAATAACCAATACATGCAACTTAAATGTCCATCAACAGATAAAAGGATAAAGAAGATGTACTACACTGCATCAAAAAATGGGCAGAATATCTAAACAGACAGTTCTACAAAGATGACATACAGATGGCCAAAAAACACATGAAAAGATGTTCAACATCACTCATTATTAGAGACATGCAATTCAAAACCATGATGAGGTACCATCTTACACCAGCCAGAATGGCAATCCTCAAAAAGTCTATAAACAATAAGTGCTGGAGAGGGTGTGGAGAAAAAGGAACCCTTTGGTGGGATTGTAAATTGGTGCAACCACTGTGGAAAGCAGTATGGAGATGCCTCAGAAAACTACAAATAGAACTACCATTTGATCCAGCAATCCTACTCCTGGGCATCTACCCAGAGAAAACCACAACTCACAAAGACACATGTACTCTAATGTTCATTGCAGCACTATTTACAAGAGCCAAGACATGGAAACAACCTAAATGTCGATTGATAGAGGAGTGGATCAAGAAGAGGTGGTACATATACACAATGGAATATTACTCATCCATTAAAAAGAATGAAATAACAGCATTTTTAGCAACATGGATGGACCTAGAAACTATCATGCTAGCTGAATCAGACATACAATGAGACACCAACATCAAATACTTCCACTGACATGTGGAATCTGAAAAAAGGACAGACTGAACTTCTTTGCAGAACATATGCTGATTCACAGACATTGAAAAACTTATGGTCTCCAGAGGAGACAGTTTGGGGGGGTGGGGGGATGTGCTTGGGCTATGGGATGGAAATCCTGTGCAATCAGATTGTTATGATCATTATACAACTACAGATGTGATAAATTCATTTGAGAAATAAAAAATAAAATAAAATGTGATGCAGGGAGTTCCCTGGTGGCCTAGCGGTTATGGACCCCAACTTATCACTGCTGTGGCTCAGGTATGATTCCTTGCCCAGGAACTTCTGTATGCCTGTGAGACCATAAATAAATAAATAAATGGAACACATTAGCTTTATACAAAAAAAATAAAAAAAGAAGATGTAGTGCATATATACAATGGAATATTGCTCAGTGATAAAAAAGAATGAAATAATGCCACTTGAAGCAACACTAATGGACCTAGAGATTATCATACTGAGTGAAGTAAGTCAGAGAAAGACAAATATTACATATTATATATCACTACCATTTTAATATTTTTATTATAGTTGACTTACAATGTTGTGTGAACTGATATCACTGCCGGTTGAAGCAACATCAATGGACCCAAAGATTATCATACTAGGTGAAGGAAGTCATACAGAGAAAGACCAATATCATATGATATTACTTATTGTGTATCTAATAAAAATGACTCAAAAGGACTTATTTAAAAATAGAAACAAACATAGGTTTCAAAACCAATCTTATGATTACAGTAGGTTCATCCATTGAGGAGGGAGGAGTTAGGAAGATGGAAATAACATATACACACTACTGAATAAAAAAGATGATTAATGAGAACCTAATGTCTAGATCCTGAAAATCGACTCAATAGTTTGTAATAACCTATGTGGGAAAAAGGAAGGGATAACATTTTATGTACAACTGATTCACTTTGCTGTACACCTGAAACTAATATAAAATTGTAAATCAACTCCAAAAAAATTATAAATAAATAAATAAAATACATGGAAAATAGTGATAATATAAATAATTACATAATACCTACTCTATATGGTAACCACAAGGCTAATTGTCTTTACTGAATACTTTGATCTTTACATTACAATTAGTTTCATTATATATGCATATGGAAAGATAAGTAATCAAAACACAGAAAAAAACAGCACTATCAGTAGAACTATCGGCAAGCCTCATAATTTCTCTAGCCAAGACAGGAAGGGATAAACCTAATGGACGTGAAATTCCCAAATTGCAAGGCTATATGGCATCAGAGACAGAAATCATTGTAATAGTAATTTATTTCATTCATTTAATTACTTAACTTAGGCTTATAGAGCACCTGGATACTTTCTTAGATTCTGAGAACAAAAATATAAGTTAAATGGTACAAACCTTCAAGAAATTTACAATCTAAGAGAGAGATAGGAATTTAAGCATAAAAACAAAGTCAATAAAAAGTTATGATTGCCTTTATAGAAATGTGTATGTAGCAATAATAAAAGATATTGCTACTCTTTATTATTTACTACGCAATAAACATAGTGCTAAGTGCTAAGTGTTATGGGTAATAATGCCAATAACTAAAACTTAAAATGTGCTATTAAGTCTTTATTTCTGTTGAAACAAGACAAGGATGCTCACTCTCACCACAGTTATTCAACATAGTATTGGAGGTCCAGGTGCAGCAATCAGACAAACAAAAGAAATTAAAGTCATCCAAATGGGAAGGGAAGAGGTAAAGTTGCCACTGTATGCAGATGAAATGATATAGAAAGCCTAAAGACTCAACCCAAAAACTACTTGAACTGATCAACCAATTCAGCAAAGTAGCAGGATATAAGATTAACATTTAGAAATCAGTCACATTTCTGTATACTAACAATGAAATACTAGAAAAGGAATACAAAAATACAATACCTTTTAAAATTGCACCCCAAAATGTAAAATACCTGGGAGGTGAAAGACTTATATGCTGAAAACTATAAAACATTAATCAAGGAAATTAAAGAAGATGTAAAGAAATGGAAAGATATTCCATGCTCCTGTGTTGGAAAAATTAAGATTGTAAAAATCACCACACTAACCAAAACAATCTATAGATTTAATACATTCCCTATAAATTACTCATGACATTTTTCACAAACTAGAACAAATAATGCAAACATTTATATGGAACCACAAAAGACCCAGAATTGCCAAAGCAATCCTGAGGAACAAAAACCAAGCAGGAGGCATAACTCTCCCAGACTTCAGACAATAGTACAAAGTTACCATCATCAAGACAGTGTGGTACTGGTACCAAAATAGACAGACAGACCAATGGAACAGAAGAGAGAACCCAGAAATAAACCCTGACACCTTCGGTCAATTAATCTTTGACAAAGGAGGCAAGAACATAAAATGGGAAAAAGGCAGTCTTTTAAGTAAGTGGTGCTGGGAAAACTGCACAGCCACATGCAAATCAATGAAACTGGAACACACCCTCACACCATGCACCAAAATAAACTCAAAATGGCTGAAAGACGTAAACATAAGACAAGACACCATCAAACTCCTGGAAGAGAACATAGGCAACACCTTCTCTGACATCAACCTTACGAAAGTTTTCTCAGGTCAGTCTCCCAAAGCAACAGAAATAAAAGCAAAAATAAACTAATGGGACCTAATCAAACTGACATGCTTTTGCACAGCCAAAGGAAACCATAAAAAAAAAAAGAGACAACTTACAGAAATAGTTTCAAACGATTCAAAAGACAAGGGCTGAATCTCTAAAATATACAAACATCTTCTACAATTCAACAGCAAAAAAGCCAACCACCCAATGGAAAAATGGGCAAAAGACCCAAAGAGACATTTCTCCAAGGAAGATATACAGATGGCCAAAAAGCATATGAAAAAATGCTCAACATCCCTGATTATTAGAGAAATGCAAATCAAAACTACCATGAGGTACCACCTCACACCATGTTGCAAGACATGTTTCCTTGAAAACTCCATCTTGTCCTTCTTTACTTTATCCCATCTTCTTGTCTTACTTTATCCCATCTTCCTTCTTAGAAAAACAGTCACAGTGCTGGTAAATGACTTAAGCTTAAGAGCAAAGACCTAAAGGCATAAGTGACTTAAGCTTAAGTACTGTTATGTGCCTAAAGGTCAGAGTAAGAGCTTAACCCTTTACCACCTAAGTGGCTTTTTAAATAGTAAAAGAACTTATATAATAGTAAACAAACCCTGCATCATCCACCCATAGCCACTCCTCACTTGATCTCACAATAAAAGCAGGGTGGTTTCTTGAGGCGCTCTTGGTCCCTGAGACCTTGAGTCCCCCGGCTCCCACCTTTACTTAAGATAAATGTCTCTGTGTCTTGTTTTATGTTAACTATTTTCCCTCAAGTTCCACAGCACCCGTTCTTCAGCCCCATCCTGCTGAGCTGGCCCCAGCAACACCAGTCAGAATGGTCATCATTAATAAGTCCACAAATAACAAATGCTGGAGAGGGTGTGGAGAAAATGGAACCCTCCTGCACTGTAGGTTGGAATATAAATTGGTACAACCACTGTGGAAAACAGTATGGAGGTATCTTAGAAACTATACATAGAACTACCACATGACCCAGCAATCCCATTCTTGGGCATATATCTGGACTCCTTGAAAAATACACGCACACCCACGCATTCATTGCAGCACTATTCACAATAGCAAAGATATGGAAACAACCGAAATGTCTATCAATAGATGAGCAGATTAAGAAAATATGGTATATATACACAATGAAATACTATTCAGCCATAAAAAAGTGAAATAATGCCATTTGCAGCAACATGTGTGGAACTAGAGACTATCATACTAGGCAAAGTAAGTCAGACAGAGAAAGACAAATACCATGTGATATCACTTATATCTGGAATCTAATATATGGCACAAATGAATCTTTCCACAGAAAACAAAATCATGGTTATGGATATCAGACTTGTGGTTGCCAAGGGGCAGTGAGAGGGAATAAGATGGACTGGGAATTTGGGGATAATAGATGCAAACTATTGCCTTTGGAATGGATAGGCAATGTGATCCTGCTGTATAGCACTGGGAACTGTATTTAGTCACTTATGATGGAGCATGATAATATGAGAAAAAAAATGTATACAGGTATGTGTGACTGGGTCATCTTGCTGTACAGTAGAAAATTGACAGAACACTGTAAACCAGCTATATTGGAAAAAATAAAAAATCATTCTTTAAAAAGAAGTCTACTTCTGGAGTAGTTACCATGCTTATTTCCATTTATAGTCAGAGAAACTGAATCACAGAGAAGTTAAATAAATTGAACCAGCTTGCCAACAAGAAAGGATTTTGATCCAGATAGTTGGGCTCTAGAATATGTGCACTTAACCACTACATCATTTGGCTAAAGACAGGGTCCTGGCACTTACATGCTTAAGACTTTCAGAGACATATACAGTCAAATAAGGTAAATGAAATTGTGGTATACAGAATTCTGAAGATGTCATCTCAAGATTTCCATCCCCCACTTATTCAGCTAAGCACTAATCTGTTTCTGGTATGAAGGTAGGTGTACTTATGGTTAAGGAGAGATGAAGTAGGAGTGGTCAGAGAATTTGATTGAAACAGACTCGCACAACTTTTTGCTGGCTTTAAATATGGAGCAAGAGCCAAAGAACATAGGTAGCCTCTAGAAGCTGAAAACAATATCCAATCAATAGCTGGCAAGGAAATGGAGGCTATGTACAATTTAATTTGACCAACTATCTGAACAAGTATGGAAGGGGATGCTCCTTCAGAGCCTCAAGACAAGAGATAAGGCTTGCCAATAACTTGATTTTGGTCTGTGAGGCCAGGATCAGAGAAAACAGACAATGTGCTCTGTCTTTGGACGTCTGTCCTACAGAAATAAGAAATTGTGTTTTTAGTAGATACTGTGATTGTGGTAATTTTCTGGTAGTGACAGAAAAATTTATGGATACTTTGAGGTTTTGCCTGAGTGAAGCAAAAAGAAAAGGGTGGTCATTTCCCCCTAGAATCTTGAGAGGAAAAAAACATCAAAGAGAAGTCTTAGTATCCAAGTTACTACTCCCTAAAACAATGGAAGTTTGGAGTTGGGGAACTTTATATTCTCAAAAATCCCTTCCAGTTTTAAAATCCCAATTGTGTAATTATATACAATTTGAAATAGTATGATATATTAATGGCTTTAATTTTTTAGGATTATTGAATCATTATATCAGAGCAATAGAAAATTTAAGGTATATCTAATTCATCCACAGATCTAATTTTTTAATTCCCACAAATTTGTTCATGCATACATTCTCTTATTCATTCAATGAATAATTTTTGTTTGTTTGTTTGTGTCTTTTCTAGGTCTGCACCCACAGCATATGGAGGTTCCCAGGCTAGGGGTCTAATCGGAGCTGTAGCCACCAGCCTATGCCAGAGCCACAATGACATGGGATCTGAACCACATCTGCGACCTACACTACAGCTCACGACAATCCCTGAGAGAGGCCAGGGATTGAACCCGCAACCTCATGGTTCCTAGTCAGGTTCATTAACCACTGCGCCATGACAGGAACTCCCAATGAATAGTTATTAAGCTACTGCAATATTCCAGGCCCTGTGGGTAAATGACTCCCCCCACCCAAACCAAATGATATAGAATCTTAAGCCAGAGGCTATCATGTTGAAGTACTCTCCAAAGTTATGAACACCCTTCTTGTAAGGATATTTTGATAAGAATGAGTAAAATTCCTCTACCCTTTTCTTCTTCTTCTTCTTTGGCTTTTTAGAGCTGTACTCATGGCATATGGAGATTTCCAGGCTAGAGGTCAAATCAGAGCCACAGCCACAGCAACACAGGATCTGAGCCATGTCTAAGACCAGCACCATAGCTCATGTCAAAGCCAGATCCTTAACCCACTGAACAAGGCCAGGGATCAAACCTGTGTCCTCATGGATACTTGTCAAGTTCATTATGCTGAGCCACAATGGGAACTCTCTCTACCCTCTTCTATTACATCAGGAATCATACATTCAAATGCCTTCAGAGGACATTCAGGTAACGTAAATGAGTGAAGAAGAGCAGGTGCGCTACAAAAGTAAATGCTAATGAAAACTGAGGCAAACAGCGCAGCATGTGTCTCATTTAAAGGGAAAGACACTGCATATTTTCAGCCAAATGTTGCCATGCAGAGATGTGAGCCCAATATTAACTAAAGAACAAGATAGCATAGGTAAGAGTGTAGGCTCTGAAGCCAGATTCCCTGAATTTGAATCCTGGCTCTGCCATTAACCAGCTCAGTGAGGAAAGGCCAATCATTTAGCCTTTCTGTTCCTTCCTAAATTCTAAAAATAAATAATAATGATGGCATCTTCCACATATAGCTTGTATGACATTTGAATTAATTTGTGCTAAAGGGCTAAGTAGAATAACTAGCACATAATAACACATAATTAAGATACACATTGAGACATAATATACATGTTGAGACTATCTTCAGAATTTTTGAGAGAAAGAAACTCAAATTTTCTCAAGAAATGTCTCAATTTTTTTTGTCTTTTGTCTTTTTGTTGTTGTTGTTGCTATTTCTTGGGCCGCTCCCGCGGCATATGGAGGTTCCCAGGCTAGGGGTCCAATCGGAGCTGTAGCCACCAGCCTACGCCAGAGCCACAGCAACGCGGGATCCGAGCCACGTCTGCAACCTACACCACAGCTCACTGCAACGCCGGATCTTTAACCCACTGAGCAAGGGCAGGGACCGAACCCGCAACCTCATGGTTCCTAGTCGGATTCGTTAACCACTGCGCCACGACGGGAACTCCTCAATTTTTAAAAGTTCACAGCTACCAATTTTTACCAAATTTGTGTAGGCCTAACAAAATATGTCCATATGCCAGATTCATCCCCTCAAGTTTTCACTTTGCACACCAAGGATATTGGCTCTCTCTTCTTTACTTTGGATGGTTAGCATATACTACCAGGGCAATGTAAGCTGCTTCCTTTGGCATCTGCTACCCACCATCACATTTCCTCTCCATCAGATACAGCATATTTCCCTCCTCCAATATCATCCTCCCATATGTTGTCCTTTGCTCTTGACAATTTTCACCTTTCTATCTCAGATAGTCAGTGCCTCATTACACATGCACACATGCACACATCATCAAGGCGCCATATGTGCATAGCCATTGCAACAGTCTCACTTGTCTTTAACCCTGTTCCTCTATCCTGTGAATCCTTCATGTCTTACCAACTTACTTCAGAAATGTCTCCTATTCACTATTGTTCAATATCACATGGGACACATAAACTAACACTGATAGATAGTACTGATTGAAAAATAGTACTCAGAGTTCCCTTCGTGACTCAGCAGTTAATGAACCTGACTAGAATCCATGAGGATGTGGGTTCAATCCCTGGCTTCGCTGTGAGCTGTGCTGTAGATCGCAGACACGGCTCAGATCCCACGTTGCTGTGGCTGTGGAGTAGGCTGGCAGCTGCATCTCTGATTTGACCCCTAGTCTGGGAACCTCCATATGCCACAGGTGCTGCCCTAAAAAGAAATCATAATAATCAATAAAATAAAAAATGAAAAATAGTACTCAGATCAATAAACATAAGTTTTATGTTTGGAGGAAATATTATACAAGCACCTATATCTTGCCAAATCAGAGCAAGATATATAAGGGAAGTTATGGTTAAACCCAACATTACATTTAGAAATATATTTGGAGATAATGTGGGAATAATTTGGAGATTAGCAATAGAATTAAAATACCTATACTCCATAATTAGAGAACTTATCAATGCAAAAAAAGTAAATATAATTCACAGAAGGGAAATCCATAAGGACATTAAAAGGATAACATGCTATGACTAACTAATGCTATTTGTAGGCTTTCTGGTTTTCTCTCTCTCTTTTTAAACAATTAAAAAAATTATTATACTTGATTTACAATGTTCTAACCCAATTTCTGCTAGTAGAGTGACTCAGTTATGCATATATATATATATATATATTATTTTTCTCAAAATATCCTCCATCATGTTCCAGCACAGGTGATTGGATATAGTTCCCAGTGCTACATAGCAGGAACTCATTGCTTATCCACTATAAATGCAATAGTTTGCATCCACAAACATCAAACTCCCAGTCCATCCAATTCCCTCCCCCACCCCTTGGCAACCACAAGCCTGTTCTTGAGTCCATGAGTTTGTTTCTTTTCTGTAGATAGGTTCATTTGTGCCATATACGACATTCCAGAAATAAGTGATATGGTATTTGCTTTCTCTTTCTGACTTACTACAGTGAGTATGAGAATCTCTGTCTCCAACTATGTTGCTGCAAATGTCATTATTTTGTTCATTTTTATGCTGAGAAGTGTGTCATTGTGTTTACGTACCACATTTTCTTAATCCATTCATATGTCAATATCTTTTTCAGTATCTCAATATCTTTTCCAATGAAAGTTTTTTATGGATATATGACTAAGAGTGGGATTGTTAGATCATGGTAGTTCTATATTTAGTTTTCAGAGGTACCTCCATACTGTTTTCCATAGCAGTTGTACCAATTTACATTCCCACAAACAATGTAGGAGGGTTCCCTTTTCTCAACACCCTATCCAGCATTAGTGATTTGTAGACTTGCATATGATGGCTATTCTGACTGGTGTGAGGTAGTACCTCAATGTGATTTTGATTTTGATTTCTCCAATAATGGTGTTGAGCATTTTTTCATGTGCCTGTTAGCCAGCCATATGTCTTCTTCAGAGAAATGTCTATTCAAGTCTTCTGCCCATTTTTAATTTGGGTTGTTTGCTTTTTTTTTTTTTTTTTTTTTTTTTTACAGTTGAGATGTATGAGTTCTTTGTACATTGTGGAGATTAAGCCCTTGTTGGTTGAACCATTTGCAACTATTTTTTTCCCATTCTGTACATTGTCTTTTTTTTTTTTTTGGTTTCCTTTGCTATGCAAAGGTTTGTAAATCTGATTACATCCCATTGGTTTATTTTTGTTTTAATTTCTATTGTCCTAGGAGAATGACCTGAGAAAACATTTGTACGGTTGATGTAGGAGAATGTTTTGCCTATGTTCTCTTCTAGGAGTTTGATGGTGTCTTGTCTTATGTTTACATCTTTCAGCCATTTTGAGTTTATTTTTGATCAATGATGTGAGGTTATGTTCTGGTTTCATTGATTTACATGTGGCTGTCCAGTTTTCCCAGCACCGCTTGCTGAATAGACTGCCCTTTTCCCATTTTATGTTCTTGCCACCTTCATCAAAGATTAATTAACTTTTGGCATCTGAGTTTATTTCTGGGTTCTCAATTCTGTTCTATTGGTCTGTATGTCTGCTTTTGTACTAGTACCCCACTGTCTTGATTACTCTAGCTTTGCAATATTGCCTGAAGTCTGGGAGAGTTATGCCTCCTGCTTGATTTTTGTTCCTTGGTATGGCTTTGGCAATTCTGCATCTTTTATTGTTCCATATAAATTTTTTGATTCTTTGTTCTAGTTCTGTGAGAAGTGTCAAAGGAAATTTGATAGGGATCGCATTGAATTAGTAGATTGCTCTGGGTAGTATAGCCATTTTAACAATGTTGATTCTTACAATCCAGGAGCATGGAATATCTTTCCATTTCTTTACATCCTCTTTAATTTCCTTGATTAATGTTTTATAGTTCTCAGCATATAAGTCTTTCACCTCCTTGGTCAGGTTCCTTCCTAGGTACTTAATTGTTTGGGGTATGATTTTAAAAGGTATTGTGTTTTTATATTTCTTATAGTATTTCATATTTTAGTATACAGAAATACAACTGATTTCTGAATGTTAATCTTGTGTCCCGGTACTTTGATTAATTCATTGATCAGCTCATGTAGTTTTTGTGTGGAGTCCTTAGGGTTTTCTATACTTCCAATACTATGTAGAATAAAAGTGGTGAGAGTGAGCATTCTTTCCTTGCTCCAGATTTTAGTGGGAAGGCTTTCAGTTTTTCTCCATTGAGTATAATATTGGCTGTGGTTTTGTCATAATTGGCTTTGATTATGCTAAGATATGTTCCCTCGATACACACTATGGTAAGAGTTTTTATCATGAACTGATGTGGGATTTTGTCAAATGCTTTTTCTGCATCTATTGAGATGATAATGTGGTTTTTGACTTTTAATTTGTTAACATGGTGTATGTTGATTTATTTTCCTATGTTGAACGATCCATGTGAAATTTAGATGAACTTAGTCGTGGTGTATGATCTTTTTTATATGTTATTGGATTCAATTGGATAAAATTTTGTCAAAATTTTTTGCATCTATATTCATCAAAGATATTGGCCTATAATTTTCTTTTTTGGTAGTGTCTTTTTCTGGTTTTGGTATTAAGGCAATTGTGGCTTCATAGAATGTCTTTGCAAGTGTTCCTTCTTCAGCATTTTGGAAAAGTTTAAGAAGGATGGGTATAAGTTCTTCGTTGTAGGTTTGGTAGAATTTGCATTTGAATCAATCTGGTCCTGAACTATTGTTTGTAGGGAGAGTTTTTACTACATACTCAATTTCATTTCTAGTGTGTGGCTGGTTCAATTGATCTAATTCTTCTTGATCCAGTTTTGGCAGGCGGTATGTCTCTAGAAAGTTGTCCATTTATTCTAGGTTGTCAAAGTTGTTGGCAAATAACTGTCCATAGTATTCTTATGGTTTTTTGTATTTCTGCACTTTCTGTTTAGATTTCTCCTTTTTCATTTCTTATTTTGTTTATTTGGGAAATTTATCTCTTCTTCTTGGTGAGTCTGGCCAGAAGTTTGTCAATTTTATTTATTCTTTCAAAGCATCAGCTCTTGGTTTCATTGTTTTTTCCTATTATTTTTGTATCTCTATTTTATGGATTTCCTCTCTGATCTTTTTTATTTCCTTCCTTCTGCTGATGTTAGGTTTTGTTTGTTCTTCTTTTTCTAGTTCTTTTAAGTGGTAGGATAAATTGTTGATTTGAGATTTTTTCTTCTTTTTTGCAGAAGACTTGTATTGCTCTGAACTTCTCTCTAAGAAGTACTTTTGCAGGATTCAATATAAAATAAATGGTTGTGTTTTCATTACTGCTTGTCTTGAGGTATTTTTTAATTTCCCTTTTGATTTCCTCATTGACCCATTGGTATTTTATTAGCATGTTTTTCAGTCTTCATGTAGTCATTTTTTTCTAATTTCTTCTCCTGTGGTTGATTTCTATTTTCATGCCATTGTTGTCAGAGAAGATACTTGAAATAATTTCTATACTCTTAATTTTCTTGAGGCTAGTTTTCTACCCCAGTATGTGGTCAATCCTAGAAATGTTCCATGTGCATTTGAATAAAATGTATATTCTGTTTGTTTTGGATGTAATGTCTCAAAAATATCAATCAAGTCTAACTTTTCAATTGTTTTACTTAGGATCTCTCTTGCTTTATTGATTTTCTGTCTAGAATATCTCTCCAGTAATGTGAGTAGGGTGTTAACATTTCTTACTATTATTGTATTATCATAAATTTATTCTTTTAGGTCTGTGAGTGAGACAACAATGATTGGCACTTGATTGCAGTGCCTTTCTCTGTTTTGACCTCTGAGGTGACTGGGGTGGCAGATGGTGCCTGTTCATGGAACCCTAGTGGTGTTGGGTCATCCCCACCTCGGTAGTCTGTGATGGCTGTGGTGGTTTGCCTCTGCCACCCTTAGCTACATAAGAGGCACCTTGCCACCTGGAGCCTGTGCAAGAGGTGCCCTGTGTCCAAGAGCCTGCACGTGTGCAGAGAAAGATATTCCTATGGCAGTCTGCCCCTCCTCCTCTTGCCCTCCCAAACAATGGCAACTTGCTTCTCCCACAGGCCCAGGCCTTCTCTTCCTGGGTTCCCTCAGCTGTGGCACTCCACTCCCCAGGTGGTGGTGCACTACTCCCTAGCCCCTCAGGCTGTCTCCACACAGCTAACCCTAATTCTTTCCCGGGAACTGACCTCCAAAGGCTGAGTCTCAATGTCCAGCCCCTGCCCAAGCATCTCAGGCTATTGTGTCTGAAGGTGGTGCTACCTACTATTTGTGCAGGTCTCTCTCTGCTTTGCCTTCCTCAGTCAGGCTGCTGTGCTTTTTCTCTGAGGCTTTGAAGTCCTTCCATCTCAGCTGATCTCCCTGTGATTTATCTGGCTTCCCAGGCTGTGGGTTCCTTTCCTCTTTCACAGCTCCCTCTCAGGAGTGCTTGTCACATCCTGATTCCATTTTCTCTCTCTCTGTTTTTTCTTTTGTTCTACCCAATTATACATAGGGTTTCATGCCCTTTTTGGAGGTTTAAGGTCTTCTGCTGGCGTTCAGTAAATGTCCTGCCAAATCATTTGACACATAGATTTTTTTTAATGTGTTTGTGGGAGAAGTTGAGGTCAACATCTTACATCTCTGCCATCTTGATCCTTCTCTATTTGTAGATTTTTTGATGATTGCCATTCTGACTTGTGTGAGGTGATACCTCATTTTTATTTTGATTTGCATTTGTCTAATAATTAGTGAAGTTGAGCATCTTTTCATATTCCTTTTAAACATTGATATGACATTAGAAAAAAATGACTATTCAAGGCTGCTAGCCATTTTTTGGATTGAATTAATTTATTAGTGCCATTAGTGTTTGTTTAGAAGACTAGGGTTCTCTACATATAGAATCATGCTATCCACAAATATTCAGAGTTTTACCTGTTCTCTTCCATTTTGGAGAGTTTTCTTTTATTTTCTTGTCTGATTTCCATGGCTAGGTGTTCCAATACAGTGTTGAATACAAGTGGTGAGAGTGGGCATCCTTGTCTTGTTCCAGAATTTGGTGGTAAGGCTTTCAGCTTTTCACCATTGAATATGATGTTGGCTGTGGGTTTGTTGTAAATGGCTTTTATCATGTTGAAGTATATTCCCTTTATATCCACTTTGGTGAGAACTTTTATCATTTATGGATGTTGCATTTAATCAAATGCATTTTATGTATATATTGAGATGATCATATTTTTTTTTGCTTTTCCTTTTGTTTATGTAGTGTATCACATTGATTGGTTTGTATATGTTCAAGTATCCTTGAGACACAATAATTAACCCAATTTGATCAAGGTGTATGATCCTTTTTTTATGTTGTTGGATTCTGTTTGATAATATTTTGCTAAGGATTTTTGCATATATATAATCACCAAAGAGGGAGTTCCCATCATGGTGCAGCAGAAATGAATCCAACTAGGAACCATGAGGTTGCAGGTTCAATCCCTGGCCTCGCTCAGTGGGTTAGGATCTGGTGTTGCCAAGAGCTGTGGTGTAGGTCGCAGATGAGGTTCAGATCTGGCATTGATGTGACTGTGGTGTAGGACACCAGCTACAGCTCCAATTTGACCCCTAGCCTGGGAACCTCTGTATGCTGCTGGTGTTGCCCTAAATAATATATATATATTATGGACAAGTATATATATATATATATATATATTCACCAAAGATATTAGCCTGTAATTTTATCTTATTTGTAGTATTTTTTTGTTTTTTATCAGAATAATTGTGCCATCATAGAACATTCTCTCTTCTTAAACATTTTAGAATAGTTTGAGAAGTTAGAAGTTCTTTTTTATATCGGTTTGGCAGAATTCCCAAGTGAAGTGATCTTCCCAGGAAGTTTGTCTACAGAGAGATTTTTTTTTTATTGTTTTAGATTCTATTTTACTTGCAGTGATTGGTACTTTCAAGTAATCTGTTTCTGCTTAACTCAGTTTAGCCTATAGAAGACCCACTGTAGTTTTGGCAGGTTTGTGTGTTTTGGCAGGTGGTATGTTTCCAGAAACTTGTCCATTTCTTCTAAGTTGTCCATGTGTCGGCAGTTAACTCTTATGATGTTTTTGTATCTGTGATTTTAGTTGTTATTCATCCTCTTTCATTTCTTACTTTGTTTGAGTCCTCTTTTCTTCTTTTTGAGCCTGGCTAAAGGTTTTTTAATTTTGTTTAACTTTTCAATCTATTTTTTCTAATTTTTTAAATATTTAAATTAAAATATAGTTGATTTACAATGTGGTCTCAATTTCTGCTATATAGCAAAGTAACACAGTCATATATACATATGTATATGATTCTTATTAATTATGAATATATACTATCTTCCATTATGTTCTATCACAAGAGATTGGATATAGTTTCTTGTGCTATATGGTAAGAGATTTTTTTTCAAATTCTTTAAATTTCTATTTCATTTATTTCCTCTCTCATCTTTACTATTTTTATCCTGCTGACATTGATTTCTCTTATTTGTTCTAATTATTTTTAGTGGTAGATTATGTTGTTTACATGAGAGGTTTCTTGTTTCTGGTTTCTTAATAAACTCCTGTATTACTATGATCTTCCCTTTTAGAACTGTTTTTGCTGCATCCCATAGACTTTGTTAAGGTTATGTGCTTTTTTTTTTTTATCTTGAGGTATTTTCTGATTTCTTTTTTGATTTTACCATTGACTCTGGTTTTTTAGTAGCACTTTGTTTAGTCTTCCTGTGTTCATTATTTTCCTTTTTTTCTTTATGTGATTGATTTCTAGTTTCAAACCATTGTCTTCAGAAAAGTTGTTTGAAATAATTTTATGCTCTTAAATTTGTTGAGCCTTATTTTGTGACCTAGTATGTGGTCTATCCTAAAGAATCCTCCATTCATTTAAATGAAGAATGTGTATTCTTTTTTTATTTTTTGATTGTTTTTATTTTTGTTTTTTTTTTTAATGCAGTGTCCTGTCAATATCATTTAAGTCCAACTGGTCTATTGTGTCATTAAGGACTCCATTGCCATATTGATTTTCTATCTGGATGACCTGTCATTCAATGTCAGTGATATGTTAAATTCTCCTACTAAAATAGTTTTATTGTCAGTTTCTGTCTTTACGCAAGTCAGTATTTGTTTTGTATATTGTGGTGCTCCTATATGGCATGCATTTATATTAACAAGTATAATATCCCCTGTTGTATTGATACCTTTATTATTATATAATATACTTCTTTGTCATCTTCATGGATTTTCTTTTACAGTTTATTTTGTCTCATATTTGTATTTCTACTCCTGCTTTCTTGTTGGTGTTTGCATGAAATAGCTTTTTCAATTCCTTTTTGGTCTATGTGTGTGTCTTTAATTCTTTTTTATTCTGAAATTTTATTTTTATTTTTTACAGAATAAAATACATACATTTAAACACAATTACATTCACACAGATTATTATATTATGGATCTTAAGAAACAGATTAAGTGACTCCCTCTGGAGAAGTGGAATGGAAAATATGCTGAGACAAATAGGAAATTTACATGATACTTTATCCAATTTTGTATGGCTTTCATCCTTACTATTTAGTATTATCTATTACATTTCAATTTTTCTTTAAAAATTAGCATTATATTAAAATTGTTATATTATGCAAATAAAATTTATAAAGAAAGCCGTATATACCATTAAATATTTTATATAGCATAATAAAAAGAATAACTTAATTGGTAAGAATAACAAAAAAAATACCCTCTGAAAATAAATAAAATATAAAATACATAAATTGGTTAAACAACAGAGTAACTATATAAATATGTCCTCACAATTTGTTACATCTTATCGATTCTTCAATATAGGCATTACACCATTCTAGGTGAAGTGATAAACAAGACATTATAAACCTTACATTGTACCATGGAGAGAAATGGTTATTAATAATACAATTGTACAACTGTATTATTTAATTGTACAGTTGCATTATTTACAGTGGCATTATTTAATTATAATTATCATAAGTTCTTTGATGGAGAGGAAATCAGAATCAGATGTAAGAAGACTTCAGCATTCCAAGAATGATGTCAAATGACCCACTTCATGGTGGATTATGCACTTATTTACTATGAGATATATTTCTTCTCCAGAGATTCCTTGTTTGTACTTAAACTGTATTTTTGGTTTGTGGTTATTCTGAAGTTTTGATATAAGAGTCTATATGTATATGAGATTGTTTTAAGTTGTTGTTCTCTTAATTGCAAGTTCATCTCCAGTGTCCTGCACTTGTACCCGCCTCTTCTCATGATTTCTGATTTCGGTGGTATAATTGTGCATGGATGATTTTGTATCTTTACTGCGTATATACCTTTGCTGGTGAGCCTTGTCATTTGTGGAATTTTTGTTTCCCGTTGCTGTCTTTTCTTTTAAGCCTAGAGACGTTCCTTTAAGTATTTGTTGTAAGGCTAGTTTAGAGTTGCTGAATTCTCTCAGCTTTTGCTTATCTGTGAAGGTTTTGATTTCTCCTTCAAATCTGAATGAGAGCCTTGCTGGGTAGAGTCATCTTGGTTGGAGGGTTTTTCCTTTCACCACGTTAAGTACATCATGCCACTCCCTTCTGGCCTGCAGGGTTTCTGCTGAAAAATCTGCCAATAACCTTATTGGGGTTGCCTTGTATATGACTTGTTTCTTTTCCCTAGCTGCTTTCAAGATTTTCTCTTTGTCTCTAATTTTGGTCAGTTTGATTAATATGTGTCTCGGCGTATCCCTCCTTGGGTGTATTTTATATGGTACTCGTTGCCCTTCCTGGATTTGAGTGAGTGGTTCCTTCCCCATGTTAGGGGAGTTTTCAGCTATTATCTCTTGGAATATTTTTTCTGTCTCCTTCTCTCTCTCTTCTCCTTCTGGCACCCCTATAATATGGATGGTGGTGTGTTTAATGTTGTCCCAGAGTTCTCTGAGACTCTCTCTATTCCTTTTCAGTCTTTTTGCTCTCTTCTGTTCCACACCCGTAATTTCCACTAATCTGTCCTCCACCTCACTTATTCGTTCTTCTGCCTCCTGTATTCTGCTGTTAGCTGCTTCTAGTGAGTTTTTTATTTCAGTTATTGTATTTTGCATCTCTTCTTGTTTAAGTTTTATATCTTGCATCTCTTTGGTCAGTGTTTCCTGTAAGGTATCCATCTTTGCCTCCAGTTTATTTCCAATGTCTTGCATCATCTTCAGCATCAACAGGCTAACGTCTTTTCCCTGGAGGCTGAGAACCTCCTCATTGCTTAGGTGATTTTTCTGGGGTTTTTCCCTTCTCCCTCATCTGAGTTATAGTTCTCTGTCTTTTCATTTTGGTAGGTTTTGTGGTGTGGTGACCTTTTTACAGAGAATAGAGTTGTAGCCTCTCTTACTTCTGATGTCTGCCACCCTGTGGCTGAAGTTGGTATGGGGGGTTTGCTGTAGGCTTCCTGATGGGAGGGGCTGATGCCTGCCCACTGGTAGGTGGAGCTGATTCTGATCCCTCTGGTGGGTGGGGCTTAGTCTCTGGATGGGATTAGAGGCGGCTGTGTGCCTGAGGGGTCTTTAGGCAGCCTGTTTACTGAGGGGAGGGGCTGTGATCCCACCTGGATTGTTGTTCACCCTGGAGCTTCTCAGGGCTGACTGACAGGTGGGACCAGATTTTCCCAAAATGGCCACCTCCAGAGAAAGGCAATGCTGTTGAATATTCCTGAGAGCTTTGCCTTCAATGTCCTTCCCTCAAAATAAGCCATATTCACCCCTGTTTTCCCAGGATGTTCTCCAAGCACTGCAGTCAGGTTTGACCCAGATTCCTATGGAGACCTCGCTCTGCCCTGGGACCCAGTGCACGTGAAAATCCGTGTGTGCCTTTTAAGAATGGGGTCTCCATTTCCCCCAGTCCTGTGGAGCTCCTGCACAGAAGCCCCTCTGGCCTTCAATGCCAGATGCTCCAGGGACTCTTTCTCCCCGTGCTGGATCCCCGCACATGAGGGTTTTTTTTTTTTTTTTTTTTTTTTTTATTTTATTTTCCCACTGTACAGCAAGGGGGTCAGGTTATCCTTACATGTATACATTACAATTACAGTTTTTTCCCCACCATTTCTTCTGTTGCAACATGAGTATCTACACATAGTTCTCAATGCTATTCAGCAGGATCTCCTTATAAATCTATTCTACGTTGTGTCTGATAAGCCCAAGCTCCCGATCCCTCCCACTCCCTCCCCCTCCCATCAGGCAACCACAAGTCTCTTCTCCAAGTCCATGATTTTCTCTTCTGAGGAGATGTTCATTTGTGCTGGATATTAGATTCCAGTTATAAGTGATACCATATGGTATTTGTCTTTGTCTTTCTGGCTCATTTCACTCAGGATGAGATTCTCTAGCTCCATCCATGTTGCTGCAAATGGCATTATGTCATCCTTTTTTATGGCTGAGTGGTATTCTATTGTGTATATATACCACTTCTTCCGAATCCAATCATCTGTCGATGGACATTTGGATTGCTTCCATGTCCTGGCTATTGTGAATAGTGCTGCAATGAACATGCGGGTGCATGTGTCTCTTTTAAGTAGAGCTTTGTCCGGATAGATGCCCAAGAGTGGGATTGCGGGATCATATGGAAGTTCTATGGATAGATTTCTAAGGTATCTCCAAACTGTTCTCCATAGTGGCTGTACCAGTTTACATTCCCACCAGCAGTGCAGGAGGGTTCCCTTTTCTCCACAGCCCCTCCAGCACTTGTTATTTGTGGATTTATTAATGATGGCCATTCTGACTGGTGTGAGGTGGTATCTCATGGTAGTTTTGATTTGCATTTCTCTTATAATCAGGGATGTGGAGCATTTTTTCATGTGTTTGTTGGCCATCTGTGTATCTTCTTTGGAGAAATGTCTATTCAGGTCTTTTGTCCATTTTTCCATTGATTGATTGGTTTTTTTGCTGTTGAGTTGTATAAGTTGCTTATATATTCTAGAGATTAAGCTCTTGTCTGTTGCATCATTTGAAACTATTTTCTCCCATTCTGTAAGTTGTCTTTTTGTTTTCTTTTGGGTTTCCTTTGCTGTGCAAAAGCTTGTCAGTTTGATGTGGTACCATTTGTTTATTTTTGCTCTAATTTCTATTGCTTTGGGAGACTGACCTGAGAAAATATTCATGATGTTGATATCAGAGAGTTTTGCCTATGTTTTCTTCTAGGAGTTTGATGGTGTCCTGTCGTATATTTAAGTCTTTCAGCCATTTGGAGTTTCCTTTGGTGCATGGTGTGAGGGTGTGTTCTAGTTTCATTGCTTTGCATGCAGCTGTCCAGGTTTCCCAGCAATGCTTGCTGAATAGACTTTCCTTTTCCCATTTGATGTTCTTGCCTCCCTTGTCAAAGATTAATTGACCATAGGTTTCAGGGTTTATTTCCGGATTCTCTCTTCTGTTCCATTGGTCTGTCTGTCTGTTTTGATACCAGTACCACACTGTTTTGATGACTGTGGCTTTGTAGTAGTTCTTGAAGTCTGGGAGAGTGATGCCTCCTGCTTGGTTTTTGTTTCTCAGGATTGCTTTGGCGATTCTGGGTCTTTTGTGGTTCCATATAAAGGTTTGGATTGTTTGTTCTAGTTCTGTGAAAAATGTCATGGATAATTTGATAGGGATTGCATTGAATCTGTAGATTGCTTTGGGTAGGATGGCCATTTTCACAATATTGATTTTTCCAATCCAGGAACATGGAATATCTTTCCAATTCTTTACATCTTCTTTGATTTCTTTGATTAAGGTTTTATAGTTCTCGACATATAGGTCCTTTACTTCTTTGGTCAGGTGTATTCCGAGGTATTTGATTTTGTGTGGTACAATTTTAAAAGGTATCCTATTTTTGTATTCCTTTTCTAATGTTTCATTGCTGGTATACAGAAATGCAACTGACTTCTGAATGTTAATCTTATATCCTGCCACTTTGCTGAATTTATTAATCAGTTCAAGGAGTTTTGGGGTTGAGTCCTTAGGGTTTTCTAGGTATAGAATCATGTCATCTGCATACAGTGACAGTTTGATCTCTTCTCTTCCTATACGGATGCCTTTGATTTCTTTTGTTTGTCTAATTGCTGTGGCTAAGACTTCCAAAACGATGTTGAAGAGCAGTGGTGAGAGTGGGCATCCCTGTCTTGTTCCAGATTTGAGTGAGAAGTTTTTCAGTTTTTCCCCATTGAGGATTATATTTGCTGTGGGTTTATCATAAATGGCTTTGATGATATTCAGGAATGTTCCCTCTATACCCACTTTGGCGAGGGTCTTGATCATGAATGGATGTCGGACTTTGTCAAATGCTTTTTCTGCGTCTATTGAGATGATCATATGATTTTTGACTTTTTTTTTTTTTGTTAATGTGGTGTATGATGCTGATTGATTTGCGTATGTTGAACCATCCTTGTGAACCTGGGATGTACCCAACCTGGTCATGGTGTATAATTTTTTTGGTATGTTGTTGGATTCGGTTGGCTAAGATTTTGTTGAGAATTTTTGCATCTATATTCATCAATGATATTGGGTGATAGTTTTCTTTTTTGGTCGTATCTCTGCCTGGTTTTGGAATGAGGGTGATGGTGGCATCATAGAATGTCTTTGGGAGTATTCCTTCTTCTTCAACCTTTTGAAAGAGTTTAAGGAGGATGGGCACCAATTCCTCTTTATATGTTTGATAAAATTCACCTGTGAAGCCATCTGGTCCTGGACTTTTATTTGTAGGGAGTGATTTTATGACCTCTTCAATTTCATTTCTAGTGATTGGTCTGTTCATTTGGTCTGTTTCTGCTTGATTCAGTTTTGGCAGCCTGTAAGATTCTAGAAAATTGTCCATTTCTTCCAGATTGTCAAACTTGTTGCCATATAGTTGTTCACATGAGGATTTGATGTGGGGCTCAGAACTCTCACTCCTGTAGGTGAGTCTCTGTGAACCAGTTAGTTTTCAGTCTGTGGAGCTTCCCACCCAGGAGGTATGGGGTTGTTTATATCGTGAAATCACCCCTCCTACCTCATGATGTGGCCTCTCTTTTTCTTCTGGAGAAGAGTGTCTTTTTTAAGGTTTCCAGTCCATTTGGGTGGAGATTGCTTAGACTTTAGTTGTGAATTTTGTTGTTTTTAGGAGAGAAGTTGAGTTCCAGTCCTTCTATTCCACCATGTTAATCCTGTCCGTGTCTTTAGTTCTGAAGTTGTCTTCTGTAGGAAAAATATTGCAGATTGTTTGTTTTTTTTTAATCCAATTTTCCACCCTTTATCTTTTGATCAGAGCATTTAGTCTACATTGACATTTAAAGTAATTATTGATAGGTATGTATCTATTGTCATTTTGATCCTAGTGGTGTTCATAATTCTTCTATGTTCAATTTTTTAATTTTTCGTTTTGTTGTTTGATGGTTTTCTTTTGTAATATGCTTGAGTTCCTTTATTTTTGTGGGGGGGGTTTGTGAATCTAGTGTATTTTAATTTGTGGTTACCATGGAGTTCAAGTATGTTGACCCATAATTATATCTTGCTTGCTTTTAACTGATAGTCATTCAAGTTGAAATACATTCTGAATGATCTACATTTCCCCCCACAGTAATTATTTTGATGTCCTATTTCATATCTTTATGATTATCCTTTTCATGTTAATTGTAGTTATAATTACTTTCATATTTTTTAGTTTTTAATCTATGCACTGGTCTTAAGTGAACTTCAAGCCTTTTATATATTTGCCTTTCAAGTGTGATTTCCTTTTCCTATAGATTCTTTCTTATTTTCTGTTTAGAGAATGTATTTTAATATTTCTTTTAATGTAGATTTATTATTACTGAATTCTTTTTGCTTTAGCTTGTTTGAGAATTTTTTTCTTTATCCTTCTATTGTGAATGATATTCTTACTGGGTAGAATATCCTATGTTGCAGGTTTTACCATTCATATCTTTGAATATATCATGCCACTTCCTTCTGTCCTACAAAAATTCTACAGAGATATCACCTGGTAGCCTTATGAGGGTTTTCTTGTAACTGATTCAATTTTTCTTTTACTGCTTTTTGTATCCTTTCTTTATCTTTAACTTTTGGACTTTAAATTATTACATGTCTTGGTGTGGACCTGTTTGAGTTCATCTTATTTGGGATCCTCTGTTCCACTTCTACCACAACAGCTGTTTCCTTCCCCAGATTTGAGAAATTATCTGTAATTTCTTCATATACTTATTTGATCCCCTTGTCTCTCTTTTCTTTCAGAAACTCCTATTATGCATTTTTGATGTTATCAAAGATCACATTTCTTGCACTCATTTTTTCCATTTGTCATTCTTTCTGCTGTTCTGACTGTGTGATTTCCATTATTCTATCTTCTAAGTCACTTATTTGCTCTTTTGTGTATTTAGTCAGCCATTCATTGCCAGATTGGTTTTTATCCCTGAAATTAGATTATCTACCTTCATTTTTTTCTCTTCATTGTTTCTAATTCCTTGTTATAATAATCTGCATTTATATCAATAATGTCTCTTAATTCAGTTAGCATTTTTATTACCACCTTTTTAAACTTGAAATCTGGTAGACTAGTGAACTCTGTTTCATTGTTTGTTCTTTTAAGGGATTTCCCTTTCTCTTTTAATTGGAAGTAATTCCTTTTCCTTTTCATTCTATTTAACTTTCTCTGTTTCCATAAATTTTGCTGAAACAGTTATCTATTTTGGTCTTGATGGGGTGTTTTTATGTGGGAGCATCACTGTGTAGACTATGTGTCCAATATCTTTGGCTAAAGGGCTGGTTTTGATATGGATGCCTGCTATGTTTTTCCTCATGGTGTGCTGGTCATTATCACCTTGTGGTTGGTATTGAGAGATCTAATGCTGGGTGTGTGTTGGGACTTTCTCTCTGCTTCCTGGCCTGGTACTGCCCTGCTAGGGGCAGAGCCTTCTCTTCAGTCATTGGAGTAGAAGTCCTGAGGCTTGGATCCAATCAGGATCCATTCTCCTTTAGTGGGTGCCATGCACCAAGGAGATGATTACTGAAGTAATTTAGGGACATGCATTCACAGAGAATCTATATGACAGCTGTGTAGGCATCTTGGCTCTTCTCAGAGGGAGCCTGAAGTTGCATCCCTTCCTCTGTTGTGGTCATTCCAGACCTACTGCAGGTCTGTAATATGAAGTAGGTGGGGCCAGACTGGGTCAGAGTGTTGGGGCATTGTAGCTACAGGAATTGAGGTGGCTTAACTGTCATCAGAGATCTGGAATGCATCTGTGGCAGTCTTTTCTCAGGACTTGTCTTCCCCAGATCCAGTGCCAAGTTGTGACATGTAGTGGATGCAACCAGAATGTTGGCTCAGCTGGGAGTGGTTACTGCAGCATGTTGGTCATAGTGGCCTCAAGTGGCTGTGCTGTCACCAGATGTCTGGGCTGCCTCTGTGGTGCTATTCGGTAAGAGCAAACAATGTCTGCCACCACCCTACTCAGACCACACCCCAGGCCCCTAACCACCTCTATGTTGCTAGATGGAGTCATTTCCCAGGACTCTGCTGCCCCAGATCCCACACTAAGAATATGTGATTTCATGTGATGTGGAGTGTGAGGGCCTAGTGTGTTTGCACAGTTTGGATTCAGGATCATGATGAGATGGCAGCTAATATCTCTTCCACCATGTCTGTTGGCAAGCCAGTACCCAGGCATTCTTTTGGAGTGGGGTCTAGGCTTCTTCAGCCTTTCTATTTTCCCCAGCAGCCAAGGGGCTTGTATCCTACTTGTATACCCCTTTACATATACACCCAACTTGCATCTAGTCCCATTCACTCCCTGGAGTAAGTGTCCATCTGTTCTTTCTTTTCCTCTTAGATCCCTCCCAGGGGCACAGGTATAAACATGATGCCTTTTTTCCCCGTCCTACCTCATTATGTAGGAATTTTTCTTGAAGCTTTGGTTACATAAGAGTTTTCTGTCAGTTTCCAATTCGTTTTCCATTAGAATTTCTTCACATGTAGATGTGTTTTTGATGTGTTTGTGGGTGGGAGGTGAGCCCCATTCCTCTTAATCCACCATCTTGATCCCCTCTAATGGTACTACTCTTCTCTCCTTTTTACCCTCTTTCCCTTTCTTTGTCTATACTCTCTCCCTACTTTTTACCCTCTTTCCCTCTCTTTGTCTATAATCTCTCCCTACTTTAAATATCAGCTACATGTCAGTGATGTCCAGGTATATATGTCCAGCCTCATTTCCCACCTTGAGCTCCAGATTCATGTTCCTGATTGCCTTTAGTATATGAATGTCTATATTTCACTTTCAGCATGACCATACAGAATTCTTCATTCTCACATTGTCATCATTCTCATCTCCTACCTGACACTATCTTCCTCATTTTCCTGAATCACACCATTATACATCCAGTTGCTTAGAAGTTATCTTCATTTTCTTTTCCCTTTTCCTTGCCCCCATATCCAATTTGTCATCAATTCCTATTCATTTCCACCAGCATTTTAGTTTAAAATTTCAAGCCCACAAGAACATCAAAAGAATAATAAAATGAACCCATATATTCTTTATTTAGATTCATCAAATTGTTAACAATTTCTTTTATCTTTCTTCCCCACTCCCATCTATATCCTTCTCTGAACCATTTAAAAATTGGTTGTAGACATCATGAAACTTCATCTATAAATACTTTAGCATGTATTTCCTAAGAACAAGGGTACTGTCCCACACAACTATGATGCCATTATACATACAAAAAAATAACACTGATACAATATTATATAACATACTGTCCATATCTGAATTATTTCAGGTATTCCTATAATGTATGTTGTAGGGATTTTTTTCCTTATCCAGACACGGGCATTGTATTTATTTGTGTTGCTTCTTTAGTTTCCTTTAATATAGAAAAATATCCCCTGACTCCTATTGTCTTTCATAACATTAACATTTTTAAGAGCTCAAGTAGTTCTTTTGCAAAATTATCTTCATTGTGGATTAGTATGATTGTTTCATCATGTTTAGACATGTCTTGTCAGTTATCCCTCTAGGATACATCTAGATTAATTTTTGTCCATTAATTTTTGTCTCCACATTTACTATCATAGCCCAAGCCACAGTTATTTCTGATCTGGACTAATATGAAAACCTTCCAACTATTTCTTTTCTTACTCCACTCTATCTGTTTTTTCAACATAATCCAGAAAATTTTAAAAATGCCAATTGGATCATATCATCCCTATACTTGAAATCCATCAGTAGTTTCTGCTTCTCCTTCAGAAAAAATTCCAAGCTCATTAATGTTTTATTAACTACTCTCCTCTAGGGCCTTGTTGCCATTTTAAATTTTACCACTTCTTACTTGCTTTGGGACCTTTTCATAAACTGTATGTTCTTTTTGGAATGTTCTTCCTTTTATTTTTTACCTGGCTATCTCTTGCTTATAATACATATCTCACTTTAAATATATCCTTAGAGAAGACTTTCAAGACTATTTATTGTAAAATGGATTTGCCCTATGATTTTCTTTCACAGCCAGTTCTATCTCTCAATACCCCATTGTAACTTGTAAGTATTTATTATTATAGTTATTTAATGTGTATTCAATGAAGGCAGTGTTTTGTTTATTTATTTTTTTCCTTTTTAGGGCCATGGCTTATGGAGGTTCCCTGGCTAGAGGTCAAATCAGAGCTACAGCTGCCAGCCTACACCACAGCCACAGCAACACAGGATCTGAGCCACATCTGCAACCTACACCACAGTTCATTGCAACACCAGATCCTTAACCCACTGAGCGAGGCCAGGGATTGAACCTGCATCCTCATGGATGCTAGTCAGATTTGTTCACCACTGAGCCACAACAGGAACTCCTGGCAGTGTGTGTTTTATTCAATGCTGTATTCCCATGGTCCCATGGTTAGCCACTGCCTAGCACATAGTAGTGAACTCAGTAAATATTTGCAAAATAAAAGAAAAAATTTGGTGGGAAAGATTATAGAAACTCAGACTGCATTTAAACACACATTTAAAATTACATATATCACTAGATTTGTCCATGTGTCAAAAAGAATCACTTCTGAGTTTAAAGAATTCTGTTCACCAGTCTAGCCTTTTCTATTGCACATGCTCATATTTTTTTTTGTAAGTTAAGTCAGTACCACAGTTATGATATAGAACAAAAAGGACTATCTAGGTTATGTCTTCATCTCTTATTTTTTTTTAACTTTTGCTTTTTGAGGGCTGCACCCATTCAGATTGAATTTCCCAGGCTAGGAGTCAAATTGAAGCTACATCTGCTGGCCTAAACCACAACCACAGCAACACAGGATGTCACATCTGCAACCTACAAGACAGCTCACAGCAATGTAAGATCCTTAACTCACGAGCGAGGCCAGAGATCGAACCTGCATTCTCAGGGATCCTAGTCAGGATCATTAACTGCTGAGAAATGAAGGGAACTCCTACAACTCTTTTTTCAAATCCTTCCATGTGACTTGCATACTTCCAAGGGCGATGTCTCTCAAACTTAAATAATATGTGGACTCCCCCCTTAATGAAAAAAGTTGTAATCCTACAGTTGACTTAAACTATTTTCATTATGATGGTATTTAATTATGTACAAACATGAAAGTATGCACAGACTCCTTATGCTTACAGTCTTTCTAAAACCATGCCTAAATATACTTCCAGATTAAGAAAACCTGATCAGCTAATAAAGTTCAAAATAACATTACATACAGTAACAAATAACTTGCCAATTGCAACATGAATATGTTATTGACTACTGTGTAGCATTTTACTTTGAATTGTCATGCCTGTGAGGCTCAAATCTCCCACTACATTTTTTCTTTCTTTCTTTCTTTCTTTCTTTCTTTCTTTCTTTCTTTCTTTCTTTCTTTCTTTCTTTCTTTCTTTCTTTCTTTCTTTCTTTCTTTCTTTCTTTCTTTCTTTCTTTGTCTTTTTAGGGCCACACATGCAGCATATGGAGGTTCTCAGGCTAGGGGTTGAATTGGAGCTGTAGCTGCTGGCCTACACCACAACCAGAGCAATGCGGGATCCAAGCCACATCTGCGACCTACACCACAGCTGACAGCAATGCCATATCCTTAACCCACTGAGTGAGGCCGGGGATCAAACCTGCATCCTCATGGATACTAGTCAGATTCATTTCAGCTGAGCCACAACAGGAACTCCTACCACTACATTTTTCTATTCCAGCTACTACAGAACTACTACTTGTGCAGCCAGCTATGATACTATTTAGCCTTCTATTAGTAAGAGTATACAATTTACATTTATTTCACTGACATTCTTATCTTATTCCACTATAATTAAAGTAGCAGAATTTATAGTTAAAATAGCATGTGCAACACAGATTCCGAAATTGACTGAATACTGACTTATGAGGTGGTCAACCAGATGATCCAGAATATGACTTTATTAAGTTATATTATCAGAATAAAGATATTCAAAGTTGAGGAATTCCTTTCGTGGCACAGCAGAAAAGAATCTGACTAGTAACCATGAGATCGCAGGTTTGATCCCTGGCCTTGCTCAGTGGGTTAAGGATCTGGTATTGCTGTCAGCTGTGGGGTACATTGCAGACATGGCTCAGATCCTGTGTTGCTGTGGCTGTGGCATAGGCTGGCAGCTGTAGCTCTGATTTGATGCCTAGCCTGGGAACCTCCATATGTCATGGGTCTGGCCCTAAAGATCATATATATATACACACACACACACAAAGATGAAATTACTATATACAGCTTGTTGCCACCTGGGATTATATTCATAGATTCCACAGAGGGACCTGAGCACCTCAGAGAAATAGAACATATTAGGTTCAAAGATTCTACAGTACAGATGTAACATATTAATAGCTAAATGGATGTTTTTTTTGGCTGTGTCCACGGCATGTGAAGTTCCCAGTCTAGAGATCAAACTTCTACCACAGCAGTGACCCAAGCCATTACAGTGAAACACCAGATCCCTAACCTGCTTAACCTGCTATGCACAAGAGAACACTGCTACTTGGATATTTTTAAAAAGAGATTGCTTTTATTATCAAATAGATCATTTTTGATGATGGGTTTATCATTTGTGCCTTAGCTATAATAATTACAACAATGACTAATGCCAATTTAGTGATTATCTACAATATGCTAGGCCCTATACTAAGTGCTTTCAGCTCATTTTATATTTAGCACCTCATTTTATCTTCACACAATCATTTTACATAAATAATATACCCATTTTTCATTTGAAGAAACTGAAGCATAGAGATATTAAGTGATAATCCAAGACTATAGAGCCAGTTTATGAAAAAACTATATTTAAATTGCAGCCTGACTGGGGTTTGACTAACTTCAAAACTGTATTTTACTACTATGCTCCATGCTAATTGACTGACTATACCTAATTTCTCCTGTTACTCTAATATTCACATAAAAAAGGAAAATTACCTGTGTGATTTTGGGGTTTTTTTGTTTTTGTTTTTGTTTTTTGCTTTTTTAGGGCCATACTCACAGCACATGGAGGTTCCCAGGCTAGGGGTCAAATTGGAGCTGCAGCTGCTGGCTTACACCACAGCAACAACAATGCAGGATCCAGTCTGCATCTGCAACCTATACCACAGCTCACGGTAATGCTGGATCCTTAACCCACTGAGTGAAGCCAGGGATCGAACTTACATCCTCATGGATCCTAGTCGGGTTTGTTAACCACTGAGCCACAAAGGGAACTCCACTTGTGTGATTTTTAAATTAATTAATTAATTGATTGATTGTTTTTGTTACTAAGGTATAGTTGACATATAACATTACCTTAGTTTCAGGTGTAAAACATAATGATTGCATATCTGTATACATTGCAAAATGATTACCAGAATAAGTCTAGTTACCATAAATCACCATACATACTAATTTTTTTCTTCTTAAATTGTGTTCTTTTTTTCTTGTGATGTGCACTTTAACAATTTACACTCTCAGCAACTTTCAAATATTAACTATAGCCACCGAGCTTCACATTATATCCCCATGACTTATTTATTTTATAGCTGGAATTTTGACCCTTTTTACCCATTTCACTCACCCTTGACTTCCCCTCCCCTCTGGCAAAAACCAATCTGTTCTCTGCTCTTAGGAGTTTTTTGTTTTTACTTGCATGATTTTTTTAAAGAATGTTAAAAAATATTCCTTGTTTTTCCATGAAAAACCATGAACTACTGCTACATTGAAAAACCAGGGATGAATCTTACAAACATAATGTTGAGCAGAAGAAGCCAGACATTAAAAGATATGCTGTTGGTTCCATTTAAATAAAGTTTAAAAATAAGTACAACTAATCTACCTTGTTAGAGGTCAAAAAAGTGGTTATCTTTGGATAGAGTTGTGACTAGAAAGAAAGGTCAGTGTGATAATTGAGGGGCTTGGTAATATCCTTTTTCTCGATCTGGGTGCAGGTTACACAGGTAATCAGCTCATTGATATCTACAATCAAGGTTTGTACATTTTCTGTGTATATTTTATATCAATAAGTTTAGCTTAAAATTATGCCTTTTAATTTGAAAATATGTCTGTGGATAAATTTATATCTTTTTCAAGTCAATATTCCTATTCTTTCACTACTGCATAGTGATAGTTTTAATCAATAGTCAAAAATGTTGTCCCTACTATTCAAAGGCTAATAACCATAATGAACATAGATGCAAAAATCCTCAATGAAATATTATCAAAATGAATTCAACAATATATAAAAGGGCCATACACCCTGATCAAGTTGGATTTATTCCAGCATCTTAAGGATGATTCAACATTCACAGATCAATCAATGTAATATACTGTGTTAACAAATGGAAGAATAAAACTTGCATGATCATCTCAATAGATGCAGAAAAAGCATTGACAAAATTCAACATCCATTCATCAAAGTGGGTATAGAAGAATATATCACAACAAAATAAAAATCATTTACAACAAACCAACAGCCAACATCATAATGAATGATTTGAAGCTGAAAGCCTTCCCCCAATAAAATTAGAACAAAGCAAGTATACCCACTCTTGCCATTTCTATTTTGCCTAGAATTGAAAGTCCTAGGCATAGCAATCAGATAAATTAATAGATAAATAAAAGTATCCAAGTTGGAAGGAAAGAGGTAAACTGTCATTATTTGTAGATGACATGATACTTTATATAGAGAACTATAAACTCTCCACCCAAAAACTATTGGAATTAATTAATTCAAAAACGTTGCAGGATACAAGATTAATACACAGAAATCTATTGCATTTGTATATACTAATAATGAGATATCAGAAAGAGGAAGTAAAAATACTATCCCATTTAATATCACATCAAAAAATAAATTTAACCAAGGATGTGAAAGACCTATACTCTGAAAACTATAAAACTTTGATGAAAGAAATTGAAGAACATAGAAAGAAATAGAAAAATATTCCATGCTCTTGGGCAGAAGAATATTGTTAAAATGCCCTTACTACCCAAAGTTATCTACAGATTTAATGCAACCCATATCAAAATACCCATGACATTTTTCACAGAAGTAGAATAAATCATACTAAAATTCATATGAAACCAAAAAAGAAGAGAGCTGTGGTTTAACCCTCCCAGACTTAGAATATACTGTGGTCTAAGAATGTTGTCTGCCACATCTGTAAACAAAGAAATGTTGCAGACCTCAGTCACTACAGCAACACTCTACAGTAAGCCCTGAGGGAACTTAATATGGAAATAGAGCCTATCATCAAACCATCAGGTACTGCAACCACCCCCTGTAGGTACACCCTGAGGAGACTCAGAATGAGAAACCACAAGATACTAGCCCCAGATAGCTGAAGTGCATATCAAATGAATGATTTCAGTGAGCCCAGACACTTGCATCTTCCCATATATAGAAAAGCACTAAATTCCTTAAGATATTTGGTTTCCTTTAATTGACAATAATCTTTTGATGTTCTAGCTACCTAGTCTTTGTTCCAAAACACCTCTATATTCTGAGTCCTCCCTTACCTCTTTGGAGCAGTCACTTAGAGTTATCTAAAAGCTGCATTCTGAGCTTAAGTTCTCAGTTTTGTCTGCTGAATAAAACATAGCTCTCACAGATTTCCATTGTGGCTCAGTGGGTTAAGGACCCTATGTTGTCTTTGTGAGGATATGGGTTAAATCTCTGGCCTCCCTCAGTGGGTTATGGAAGGAGTGTTGCCGTAACTGTGATGTAGGCCTGCAGTTATAGCTCCTATTTGACACCTAGCCTGGGAAATTCCATATGCCACAGAAATGTCTGTAAAAAAGAAAACAAAACAAAACAAAAACTCATAACTTTCAACTTTTAGGTTGTGACTATTACTTTCAGTTGACAATGCTACAAAGCTACAGTAATTAAAAGTGCATGATATTGACCAAAAAACCCCACAGATCATTGGAACAGAAAAGAGAACCCATAAATAAACACTTGCCCCTCTGGTCAATTAAACTGTGACAAAGAGGCAAGAATATATAGTGGTGAAAAGATAGTCTTTTCAACAAATATTGCTGGAAAAACTGGATGGTCACATGTGTAACAATGAGATTAATATATTCCCTCACACCACATGCAAAAATAAACTCAAAATGGTTTGAAGACCTAAATGTAAGACCTGAAACCATAAAGCTCAGAAAAGAACATAGGGAGAATACTCTTTGACATAAATGGTAGCAATATTTTCTGGGATTGGTCTTCTAAGGAGAAAGAAATAAAAGCAAAAATAAGCAAATGGGACCTAATTAAACTTAAAAGGTTTTTCACAGTAAATGAATCCATCCACAAAAGAAAACACAACCTACACAATGGGAGAAAATATTTGCAATTGATACAACTGACAAGAGGTTATTATTCAAAATGTACAAACAGCTCATACAACTCAATATCAAAAAACAAACCAGTGAACAAATGAGCAGAAAATCTGAATAGATTTTTTCCAAAGAAGACATACAGATGGCTACCAGGTACACAAAAAGATGCCCAACATTACTAATTCCTAAATAAATGTAATTAAAACAAAAATGAGATATCACCTATCACCTTTCAGAGTGACTCTCATAAAAAAGTCTACAAATAACAAATGTGAGAGAGGATGTGGAGAAAAGGGTGCTTGTATTCTGTCAGTGGAAATGTAAATTGGTGCAGCCACCATGGAAAACAGAATGGAGGTTCCTCAAAAAAACTAACATGATCTAACAATTCTACACATGGGTGTATAATTAGAAAAAAAAATGAAAACATTAATTTAAAAAGATATATGTATCCCAATGTTCCTAGCAGCACTAATTACAACAGCCAAGGTATGGGAGTAACTCAAGTGCCCATCAACATATGACTGGATTAAGAAATGATATATATATATTAATATCAGCCATAAAAAGAATGAAATACTACCATTTGCAGCAATGTGGATGGAACTATACTATATGATTCTTAATGAAATAAGTTAAACAGAAAAAGGTAAATACTGTATGATGTCACTTATATGTGGAGTTTTTAAAAATACAAGGTAATGTATATACAAAAAGAAATAATCTCACAGAACAAACTTGTGGTTACTGAAAAGGAGAGGTGGGGGGGATAAATTAGTATTATAGGATTAACAGATGCATACTACTATGCATAAAATAGATAAGCAAAAAGATATAGAGCACAGGGAGTTATAGCCATTATCTTATAATATTGTATACTTGAGTATAAGCTCCAAAAACACTGAATTTCTATACTGTAGACATAAAATTAATATAATATTGTAAATCACCTATACTTTATGAAAAGGAGTTTGTCATCATTTTGTCAACCATTGCAAAATTTTGAAGTATGATGAATATTGACATTTTGAAATACAGTATATCTCTCTCTTAAATATATCCAACAGAATCTAAATACTATAGCAACTTGAGATCTGCCATCATTTGTTTTTAAAATATATTGAAATAATTTTCTTTAACAAGTGGATAATTTATATTGTATCCTTTTTTCCTTTCATCGATCACTGAACCAAATTTCTGTAACGAAAACTATTTAAATTAAAACTAATTTTAGGAGTTCCCGTCGTGGCGCAGTGGTTAACGAATCCGACTAGGAACCATGAGGTTGCGGGTTCGGTCCCTGCCCTTGCTCAGTGGGTTAACGATCCGGCGTTGCCGTGAGCTGTGGTGTAGGTTGCAGACGCGGCTCGGATCCCACGTTGCTGTGGCTCTGGCGTAGGCCGGTAGCTACAGCTCCAATTCAACCCCTAGCCTGGGAACCTCCATATGCCACGGGAGCGGCCCAAGAAATAGCAACAACAACAAAAGACAAAAGACAAAAAAAAAAAAAAAAAACTAATTTTAAAGGTTAAAAAATCATTCCTTATTAATTTATTATTACAATTATTATTTGTACACAGTTGACAAAAATAATATAAATGCATTACAAATCTTTATAAAAATTTAAAATAATAAAAGTTAAAATTTAATTGAAAATTCATTTGAGGGCTTTTTTCCCCTATTGCTTTATTTATCCAAACTTAAATAGTACTCATTGCTATCAATTTTTATTCAAAGTTTTTACTAATATAAGTACTAAATCATATAAATAAATGAATAGATGGAAATGAATGGACTGTGTTACAGTAATTTCCTTCCATCTTTGATTTCCTTGCAGATAATATGTCAAAAGTCACAAAAAAAATCCATCTTCATAAATCATTTTAATCACCTATCTGCTGACAATTGAAATAAATCCCCCTTCAATTTTGTCCAAGACAAAGAATGGGAAATTACAGACTTGCAAAAAGATTTATTACTTAGTGTTTAGAGATATTCAGTTTTTAATGTGAACATCAATATATATTTTAAATTGTCCTTTTGTAAACACACCTGAGGTTTTCATTCCCAGAGGCAATGCAATATATTCAAATCTTATATGTATGACAGAAGTATGTCTATATTTTGTAAGGTGGGAAAAGGTAAACTGCAAAGAGGGGATGCATTTACCTGAGGAACATTTTCTGACAGATCAAATTTAGGAAAGAAGCTATATGGAAATTGAATATCTAGAAAATGATTCCCTTTAATCTACTATCTTTAACCTCCTACTGTTTGAAAACACTTTGTGTAGACAAACTCAATTTGAATACTTGCCTTAGACAATACTACTAACACTTGCGTATCTGCTGTCACAATTGATTTTTACCACCAACAATGGACTTTACCTTTGCAAAAATTTGAACTTTCTTAACCCTCCAATATCTTTGTTTTATCTCCCATCATCTACAGTCTACAGGACTTTCCCTATAAACATTACATTCTCCTTTGGATTTGTACTTGGGTATTTTCAATGTCTGATGGATTTGGACTGCAACATCAAAATTCACCAATAGATGCCATCTGTAGATGTCAATCTTGTTGCTGAAATTTAGCCTCTGTCTGCCAGTGGCAAATTGAAATGCAGAGACAGAGTTTTGTGTAAAAGGAGAAAAAACATAGCTTTATTGCTTTGCCAGGCAAAGGAGGGTCACAGTGGGCTAATTCCCTAAAGACTGATGCAGGCACCTCATACCCCCAAGAGAAAATTTAGGTTCCTTATGCTTCTTTTTGAAATGTATACTTTACAATTGAACAGCTTAGAGTCTTAATTGCATCCCAAACACAATCACCTGTAAGCTATAGATTAGGCGCCCTGAGCACAATTGCCTGTGAGTCACAAACTACAAGCACATGATGTTTCTTGTGAGAACCTTCCTAAATTGCCCTAATCACTAACCAATGTGCCCTTCTTGCAAGTATTTTCATTTCTAGAGAAGGTCCAGACATAATAACCCAGAAGATCACCAGGGTCAAACTGAGACCTCAAGACACCAACCCAAGATTCCACCCCCCCGCCCCGCAAAGAAAGAGTGTATATTTACCTCCAACACTGATCCTTATCCAGAAACCTGTTTTTCCCCTTTTAACTATAACACTTCCCGCAGTCCTTCCCAAAAGGGGAAACAGTCTTAAAGGCATTAGCCTGCCGTGACCCTCCTTTGCCTGGCAAAGCAATAAACCTATTTTTTTCTCCTTTACCCAAAACTCTGTCTCTGCATTTCAATTTGCCACTGGCAGACAGAGGCCAAATTCTGACAACAAGACTGTGCCCTCCTTTGGAAAGAATTGCTAGGAGTTTTATAGCAAAAATGAGAAAAACAGGTTTTTGGATAGGACCCAGGATTGGGACAAACATGCATTCTTCTTCTTTGGAAGAATCTTAGTCATCAAAGTTAGAGTCAGAGGATCTTGGCATGATCATGATGGTGGTCTTCTGGGTTATTGCCTAGAACAACAGTACTTGGGAAAAGGCCATATTGATCAAAGACTAGAACAAACTAGGAATGTTCCTGAAAAACATCATGTGCTAATAATCTTTAACCCACAGGCAATTATGTTCAGGGTGCCTAATCTTTAGCTTATGGGTGATTGTGTTGAGGGTGCAATTAAGCCAAGGAGAAGAACAAGGAAAGACTCTAAGCTGTTCAGTATTAAAGTATTCATTTCTGAAAAATAACTTTTTTCTTAGGTGTATAAGATGCCTGTATTATTATGTGTATCCCTTGAGAGGGAACCAGGATGGTGCCCCAAGGCATTGTTTCTTACCGGTTCCTCCCTTGTCTTCGCTTCCCCTTCCTTCCCTGATCAGCAGTAGTCTGGAACTGTTGCTTGGAACTCAGGGAAGGTCATGGTGGCTGAATGAGGCCCATTTCCTAAGAACAAGAAATGAAAGACACAGAAAGGCTTTTGCATCTAGGAACCCCCACAGGGAGGTGCTTGGTTTCAATTTGAAGACTTCAGGCTATATAAAACTTAAGTACTCACAGTCTTATTTATCTAGTATAGAGATTTGCCAATGAAAGCAGTTACCTTGGAAAAATATTGTTTTACAATTCAACTCCTTGTATTGCTCTGCTGCCATTGAAGATTCCCAAATACTCTCTCTCTCTCTTTTTTTTTTCCGATTTTATCCACTGATACTAGTCTTAGAAATCCACTTATAAATGCATGTGGAGGAAGTGTCTCCTTTCACTGCCAACAGATGTATTTCTGTTGGTATTTTGATTTGCATCTTGGAGTCAGTTTTTAACATATAGTGTTTTCAATGGTTATACATTCCCATTTGAATACAATGTAGCTAACTTCAATTTTTAACCATGCTGTAAATTAAATGGGTTTCATTGAGCTCTCCTGGAAACTTAACCTCTGCTTTGTGCAAGCAGTTGTATGTTTATATAACCGTGTCAGTCTCAGAGCATTTTTAATGCCTACAGTATGTCCTATTCTATCCTTAAGGAGATTAAGCATTGATGCCCTCTAAAATTATAGGTTCACCTCCCAACATTTTCACTTTATAAATCAATTCTACTGTATTTGTTTGAGTGAGATTGAACATAGCAATTGTTTTACTCATTTCTTTCTTTTTCTTTCTTGAAGTTTGGCACTTGTCATTAGCCTCTACATGGATTAAATCATAAGCCACTGCAGCTGCCAACCCACAGCACCCCCTGAGCAGAGCTCAGGGTGAATGAAAATCAGGAGTGAAGCACTGTGCTCTGGGAAAACTGGAAGAACAGGTCTTCAGATAGTCAAATATTTTTAGGAGATTTTATGTGCCCAATTCTTGCATCTCCTCATATCTAGAAAAACACTAAAATCCTTCATGGTGATGTCTGTTCCTTGTGACCTTCAGGAGGTCAGCAACAAATTTTTGGAAAATGTGTGTATGGCTACATGCACCACCCCCTCATCTTTATCATATCCTGATATCCCTGTTTCCTCTTAGGGCAGCATTTCAGAGCTATCTGAAGTACTGCCACCTGGGCTATAGTTAAGGATAAAGAAAGAATGTCATGGTCATCTGTGAATGCAGTCACGTCCAAGGGTGAGAGCTAGTGAGTCCTGCTGGATGTGAAAACTCAGGATACTGGCCCTGATAGCAGAGGTGCATATCAAAGGAATGATTTCAGTAAGCCCAGACCTTTTTTGTTCCTGCTACCTGCCCTTTGTTGCAAAAACCCTTATATATCCTAGCTCCTCCCTTGCCTCCTTGGAACAGTTTCTCAGGGCTACCTGAGATGCTATCTCCCAGGCTTAAGTCCTAATTTTGCTCCAAATAAAACTTAACTCTCAATTTTCAGGATGTGATTTTTAAAGTCGAGAATAACAATAATAGTATTCATATAGTGCTTACTATGAATGGAGCAGAGTTCTAAGTATTTGACATAAGTTAATTTATTTGATTTACAAAAATTTTGTTTCACAGATGAATAATATCAAGGCGCAGAAATTTTAAGTTATATAATGAATAAGTGGAATTAGTGGAACCAGGATTTGAAGCTAGTCAGTCTAGATTAACTATGTCAGGACTAAATATTATATTGGTCTCTTTAGTTTTATAGACAACATATTTCACAATTATTTTAATTTGTATTTTTTTATTTAAAGAAGATTAATTTTTCTTTTCCTTCCCTCTCTCCCTCCTTCCTTTCTGGCCTTCCTTCCTTCCTTCTGGTGTTTTCTTCCCTCCTTTTGTAACATTAACATACAAGTTAATGTCCCTTGTTTATTTTTCCCTTTGCGTTATTCATTCATTTTATTTTATTTTTTTGAAAAGGATTATTTAACTTTTATTGTTTATGTCTATTAAATCAAAAAATGGCAATTTGATTACAATAAACAATCTAGACAAACCAGGTATATCTTGCTAAAAGAATTTCTCAAATAAGAAATCCTTATAGTATAGCCCCTTCAAGACCTTTTTTTTTTTCTTGTTTTATTACTTTAATTTTTTTTCTGCTGTACAGCATGGGGACTAAGTTACCCTTACATGTATACATTTTTTCCCCACCCTTTGTTCTGTTGCAATATAAGTATCCAGACATAGTTCTCAATGCTACTCAGCAGGATCTCATTGTAAATCCATTCCAAGTCATATCCAATAACCCCAAGCTCCCGATCCCTCACACTCCCTCACTCTCCCCACGGGGAAGCGACAAGTCTATTCTCCAAGTCCATGATTTTTTTTTTTCCTGTGGAAAGGTTTATATGTGCTATATATTAGATTCCAGTTTTAAGTGATATCATATGGTATTTGTCTTTCTCTTTCTGACTCATTTCACTCAGGATGAGAGTCTCTAGTTCCATCCATGTTGCTGCAAATGGCATTATGTCATTCTTTTTTATGGCTGAGTAGTATTCCATTGTGCATATATATCACTTCTTCCTAATCCAATCATCTGTCAATGGACATTTGGGTTGTTTCCATGTCTTGGCTATTGTGACTAGAACTGCAATGAACATGAGGGTGCATGTGTCTTTTTTAAGTAGATTTTTGTCCAGCTAGATGCCCAAGAGTGGGATTGCTGGGTCATATGGTACTTCTAGGTACAGTTTTCTAAGATATCTCCATACTGTTCTCCATAGTCATTGTACCAGCTTACACTCTCACCAACAGTGCAGGAGGGATCCCTTTTCTCCACAACCCCTCCAGCATTTGTTATTGGTGGACTTATTAATGATGGCCATTCTGACTGTTGTGAGGTGGTATGTCATGGTAGTTTTGATTTGCATTTCTCTTATAATCAGGGATATTGAGCATTTCTTCATGTGCTTGTTGGCCATCTGTATATCTTCCTTGGAGAACAGTCTATTCAGGTCTTTTGTCCATTTTTCCATTGGGTGGTTGGCTTTTTTGCTGTTGAGTTGTATAAATTGCTTATATATTCTAGAGATTAAGCCCTTGTCGGTTGCATCATTTGAAACTATTTTCTCCCATTCTTAAAGTTGTCTTTTTGTTTTCCTTTTGGTTTCCTTTGCTGTGCAAAAGCTTTTCAGTTTGATTAGGTAACATTGGTTTATTTTTGCTCTTATTACGTGTTCATTCATTTTAAAAAATTTCTGTATGCTAGTCAAATTCGTTTCTGCTGTGCAACAATGGAAACTCCTAGAATCCTTATATAATGAAATCTATCAATCTTTCCATTTATGGTTTTTCATTGTTTTAGAAAGGCCACAACCATGCATATGTTATAGAAATATTTGCTATAATAGTTTTCTGCAAGTTTTATGATTTTATTTTTTATCTAGAAATTATTTTGGTATTTAAATGAAGATTTACATGAAGACTCACTCCACCTTTCCAACATTGTTAAATATTTATTATGTTTCTCATGTAATTTCTGTGGGTTCAATGGTATTTATTCAGGGTAGGCAGTAAAAGCAGAGGCTTAGTTGCCACCTTGAATACGAAAGCCAAAAGCTGACTTTTAAAATAGTTAATAATTTAATTTCTTATTCTTTTTCTTACAAGTTTCTTACATGATCTGTTAAGGTTTTCTACTTCTTGAACATACTTTGGATAAGTACACCTTCCTAGAAAATTAACACAGTCGTCCATTTTTCTTTGTCATCAGCAAAGATTTGTACAAAGTTTTTTCTCATCATTCTCAAAAGTATACCCTTTATCTGAGATTGAGTCTATTTATGTGCTTCTAGTTTTTGTGTATCTTGTTGCTCCTTCCTTAAGTTTCAGCTAATTAATGTAGTGCTCACTAACAGATACATGTTCATTTAACTTCTAGAATTATAATTTTTAGTTGTAATTTAAAACATTAAAATTGGTATATTTTGGAATAAAATGCAAAAAAATGCATGATTAAAATATAAAGGAAGAGGACACAAAAAATGTGCTTTTGGTCAAACTTATTGAAATAGAGTAGGATATTGGTTACTAGGGGCCTGGGGGTAGTGATGGTGAAGGGAAATGGGAAGATGTTGGCCAAAGGGTATGAATTTCCAGTTCCAAGATGAATAAGTTCTGGGGATCTAATGTACAGCAAGGTGATTATAGTTAATAATGCTGTATTATATACTTGGAAGTTGCAAAGAAAGTAGGTCTTAAATGTTCTCACCACAAAAAGGAATTAAGTGACCTGATGAAGGTTTTAGCTAATGCTGCAGTAATAGTCATTTTTCAATATATAAGTATATCAAATCAATGAATTGTACATCTTAAATTTACACAGTGCTATGTCAATTATATCTCAATAAATCTTGGAGGGGGAGAAAACAATGGCCAAAATAGCACTAAATCTCTACCTACTAAACTCAAATTGTGGTCTACCTTTACCTGCAATGTAGAGACATTCTTTTTTTAAAGTCTTTCTGTTCCTCAGAAACTACCCTTTTATAGAGGAACTCAGGAAGATTGCTATTTATTCTTATTTCTGCTCTCTAATAAAGAGTTTACGGAAGAAAAAAAAATAATGTGCTTTTAGGAGAATTTAGGAAGAGGGTGAATGTGCATTTGCACTTGTGCTGTGTCTTTGGTAAGAGACTTGTAAGAGTCTGACTAAAACGGTTTTTTTTTTTTACTTGCTTCTTCAAAGAACTTAGATTTACTTAAATTTTATTTGTTGAGTCTAATTCATTAATGTTTGCTATTATCATCTTGTGGCCAACATCCTGCTTTCTTCTTTTCTGTTGTCCTCTTTATATGAATGCCTAATTAATTCATTTTCTCTCAATTGTTTGGTATTTAAGATTTTTGAGTGGATAAATCTGACTTTGAGTTCATTCATAGTACCCAGTAAATCAAATATCACTAAACTGAAGCTTGATGAGAATGCAGATTCCTGACCACCACTATTTTGGTAGGTTTGGAGTGGGGCCTAGAAATCTGTGTTCTTAGGAGTTCTGTCATGGCTCAGCTGAAACCAACCCAACTAGTATCGATAAGGGTTCTATCCCTGGCGTCGCTCAGTGGGTTAAGGATCCAGCATTGTGGTGAGCTGTGATGTAGGTCGTGGATGCATCTAGGAACCTGTGTTGCTGTGGCTGTGGCATAGGCTGGTAGCTGTAGCTCTGATTCCACCCCTAGCCTGGGACCTTCCATATACCATGGGTGTGGCCCTAAAAAGACAAAAAGAAGAGAGAAAAAAAGAAATCTGTATTTTTCATGAGATCCTCATCATAATTATTAATGTATATATTCTCATCATTTTTCTAAATTCACTCTTAAGAACTCTGATTTGTACTTTGTCCCAAAAGTGTTTGTTTTAATTTTCAAGTGGTTGAATTTTTCATTCACACTTTCGTTATTAATATATAGTTTTGTTCTATTGATGAAAAAAGATGATGATTTTTCATATTTTCTTAATCTTTTTTGGAGAAAATTAAGAATCTAAAAAAAAAAAGTGTTTTAACAAACACTCATATCCCTACCACTTAAAATTAACTATTGCTCTTTTGCCATACTTGCTTTTACTTATAAGACAAAATACATTTTTACAGGTTTAATTAAATTTCCTTTTAATTATTGTTCAATGTTCTATTTCATTTCCTCTTTTTCATGGGTGCAAGTTTGGTATGAACCATTCTGGTATATTTTCAATAGCTTCATGTACATATGAATACATCTATAAATGCCAGAGTGTTGTGCTAATTTTTTGAGATCTATATGTATAAATATATTTAGATGTAGCTCATTCCTTTGTATTCTATAACCACTTTAATCCTTACTATGTTAATCCATTTCTCTATTAATAGACATCACATACCTATGCTTTTCTTATCTTGAGATTTACTAAGCTATTTGTGACCTAATGCTGTTAAATGCTGGCTGGATAGTAGGCGGAAAAGTATTTTTTTGCATAACATAAATCAGAGTCAGAAATTTATACATAAACTTGAAATTATATGTTCTATCTGTCAAGTGACAGATCTTTGTATTTCTCTTACTTAATCTGTAATTAAATTAGATAAATATGTTAACAGCTGCCACTACTATTGTGTGCCTGCCAATTGCCATCTACAATTTTTTAGTAAAATAATTTCTCATCTTTTAAAACTGTAAATGCAAGGTATACTTACGGAGGCCATCAGAAAAAGTTAAATTTTATTTTAAAAAGATAGTTTATTCATAATTTGAGCACCAATAACCACCATTTTCATATTGGCCTACAGTGTTCTTGATTACTTTTATACATACAGTCTTCAAAGACAGTTTACACATGCAAACTGTTCTAAAGTAAAAATATACTTACTGTGTTTTTTGGTACTGAACCATACATGCTTGTATAATTTCTAACTGCATGGAAATATACAAAGCGAAAATACTCTGTAATTTCCTTGTAACTACTGTTTATTTCATATCTTCCTTTAAAGATACTTCATGTCATACAAATTAACCACCCATTTTTAAACATAGTGGATATTATTTTATTTTATGGTAATATCATAATATATCTGACCAATCCTGTGTAAAGAGACACTGATTATCCTTTTTAAATATTTATTTTAAATGCTGCAATGAGTGTAGATTTTATACATATGCATTTCTGCATTCCTATTTTGTTATTTTCATAGGTGAGGTCTCTAAATTAGACATTTCCAAACAGAGGTGGAACTATATAAAATGTTGATATATATATGTTAAAATCATCTTATGATTATAACAATTTACATTTCAATTGGCATAAGCGTGCATTTTCTCAGCTCTCTCAAAGATTTATTATTATTTTTCATCTTTGCCAGTAAAAGAAGAATTTCCTTGTTTTAATTTGAATGTCTTTCATTACTAGTGAGCTTAATCATCTTTTTATATGCCCATTTGCCATTTGTACTTCTTTTGTAAAATGCAGGATCCTGCCCAGCCCTCTTCTCTTCACCCTAGGGTGAGAGGTGGGTTGGGGTGGGTGTTAATCTTTTCCTTTTTGCTTTGTCAGAGTTCTTTATTTTTAATCTTTTACTTGGGTTGGGTTCGATTCAGGCTTTCATTCTTTCACTTCACTCTAACGGAACATCTATATATCTATGTATAGATATATATGTATATCTTACGAAATACATGTATATTTTCTCCATTAGTCTTTATTTCCCTTTATAGAAACTGGCTCCCGTCCCCCTTCCGTATTTTTTTCTCTTGTCTTCTCTAGTCTCTTTGTTTCTTTCTCCTGTTTTCCTCTCTCTTTGTTTCTCACTCTCTTTCTCTCCCTCATTTTTTTTTTTTTCCAGAACAGAAGTTTTTAATTTTGACCGAGTCGAATCTATCATTCTGCGCCTGGCGCCGCGTCAGCAGACGGGGGCAGGGAGGCGAGAGCCGAACTGGGGGGAGGGGAAGGGGCGGGGAGGAGCGGGCGGAGCGGCTGCGGGAGCTGCTGGGAGAGCGCGGGGTGGGGGTGGGATCACACGGCGGCGGCGGCGGAGGCAGCGGCAGCGGCAGTGGCGGCGGAGGCCCAGAGACCTGAACGCCGAAACCTCGGTCCGTGGCCTACACGGAGCCCTCTCTCCATCTGAGGACCAGGGAACCGCAGTCTTCAACACAGAGGTACCGTGCTCCGCTCTCCCGCCCGGCCCGGCTCAGCCTGCTGCGGCGGTGCCTCCTTCCTTCCTTCTTCCCTCGCTCTCTTTCTCGCCCGCCCGCGCCTTCCCTGTCTGCCTGCGTCACCGCGGCCGCCATGGCTGAGAACGGCGAGAGCAGCGGCCCCCCGCGCCCCTCCCGCGGCTCTGCTGCGGCGCAAGGCCCGGCCTCTGCCCCGGCGGAGCCTAAAATCATCAAAGTCACTGTGAAGACCCCCAAAGAGAAAGAGGAGTTCGCAGTGCCCGAGAACAGCTCAGTCCAACAGTTTAAAGAAGCGATTTCGAAACGCTTCAAATCCCAAACCGATCAGCTAGTGCTGATTTTTGCCGGAAAAATCTTAAAAGATCAAGATACCTTGATCCAGCATGGCATCCATGATGGACTGACTGTTCACCTTGTCATCAAAAGCCAGAACCGACCTCAGGGTCAGTCCACACAGCCCAATAGTGCCGCGGGAACTAATACTACCACCGCGTCGACTCCCAGGAGTAACTCCACACCTATTTCCACAAATAGCAACCCGTTTGGTTTGGGGAGCCTGGGAGGACTTGCAGGCCTTAGCAGCTTGGGCTTAAGCTCGACCAACTTCTCTGAGCTCCAGAACCAGATGCAGCAGCAGCTCCTGTCCAGCCCTGAGATGATGATCCAAATCATGGAAAATCCCTTTGTTCAGAGCATGCTTTCAAATCCTGATCTGATGAGGCAGCTCATTATGGCCAATCCACAGATGCAACAATTAATTCAAAGAAACCCAGAAATAAGTCACCTGCTTAACAACCCAGATATAATGAGGCAGACCCTCGAAATCGCCAGGAATCCAGCTATGATGCAAGAGATGATGAGAAATCAAGACCTGGCTCTCAGCAATCTCGAAAGCATCCCAGGTGGCTACAATGCTTTACGGCGCATGTATACTGACATTCAAGAACCCATGCTGAATGCCGCACAGGAGCAGTTTGGGGGTAATCCGTTTGCCTCGGTGGGGAACAGTTCCTCTTCTGGGGAAGGTACGCAGCCTTCTCGCACAGAAAATCGAGATCCACTACCCAATCCATGGGCACCGCCACCGGCTACCCAGAGTTCTGCGACCACTAGCACAACAACTAGCAGTGGCAGTGGATCTGGCAGTAGCTCCAGCAGTGCTACGGGGAACACAGTTGCTGCAGCCAATTATGTCGCTAGCATCTTTAGCACCCCAGGAATGCAGAGCTTGCTGCAACAGATAACCGAAAACCCCCAGCTGATCCAGAATATGCTGTCTGCGCCCTATATGAGAAGCATGATGCAGTCGCTTAGCCAGAATCCAGATTTGGCTGCACAGATGATGCTGAATAGCCCTGTGTTTACTGCAAATCCTCAGCTGCAGGAGCAGATGCGTCCACAGCTCCCTGCTTTCCTGCAGCAGATGCAGAATCCAGACACACTGTCAGCCATGTCAAACCCAAGAGCAATGCAGGCTTTAATGCAGATCCAGCAGGGGCTACAGACATTAGCTACTGAAGCTCCTGGCCTAATTCCAAGCTTCACTCCAGGGGTGGGGGTAGGGGTGCTGGGAACAGCTATAGGCCCTGTAGGCCCAGTCACACCCATAGGCCCCATTGGCCCCATAGTCCCATTTACCCCCATAGGCCCCATTGGGCCCATAGGACCCACTGGCCCTGCAGGTCCCCCTGGTTCCACTGGCTCTGGAACCCCCCCTGGGCCCACCGTGTCTAGCTCTGCACCCAGTGACACGACGAGCCCAACATCGGAATCTGGACCCAACCAGCAGTTCATTCAGCAAATGGTGCAGGCTCTCGCTGGAGCAAATCCTCCGCAGCTGCCGAATCCAGAAGTCAGATTTCAGCAACAACTGGAACAGCTCAACGCAATGGGGTTCTTAAACCGGGAAGCAAACTTGCAGGCTCTAATAGCAACAGGAGGCGACATCAACGCAGCCATTGAAAGGCTGCTGGGCTCCCAGCCATCGTAATTATACTTCTGTACCTTGAAAAAATGTATCTTATTTTTGATAATGGCTCTTAAATCTTTAAACACACAGAATTGTGCTTTACTTTCATTTTGATTCCTTTAAATCTGTCTAGTTATAAATCTAATATGCATTTTAAGGTGGAGTCTTTTCCTCCCTCTTTGTTTCCTTCCTCCCTTCCTCCTTCTCTCTTCCCTCCCTTCTTGCCTTCCTTCTCTGTTTTGAATGGTGGGAATCAATGCTGTTTCACTCAAAGGTGTTGCATGCAAACACTTCTTTATTCTGCATTTATTGTGATTTTTGAGAACTGGTATCAACCTTTACGGTTGGGTGAACAAGTTTTGTCCTACAGATGTCCAATTTATTTGCATTTTAAACATTAGACTATGATAGTAATTTAATGTAGACTGAAAATATTAAAAGCAGAAACAAATTATTTGAAACTCTAATTTGTGGTACAATATTGCTTATTGTGACTTTGGCATGTATTTTTGCTAGCAAAATGCTGTAAGATTTATACCATTCTTTGATCTTTTTTGCTATATTTATATGCAGTACAGTAAGCACAATTGGAACTGTATACCTAGAAATGTTACAACAGAATCTCTGAGCAGAATATATATAACCAAAATGAGAGAGACTATAAGAAATATTTCTGGAGCTTGATGTATTTCACAATTTTGTAGAATCTTACAGCATCTTTGATAAACTTCTCAGTGAAAATGTTGGCTAGGCAAGTTCAGTTAAAATATAGTAGAAATGTTTATCCTGGTATCTCTTAAGTATACATTTAATTGTACAGAAAACTTACAGTGTGGCATTGTGTCAACATTTGCAAATTGATTGTATATGATCTTAATCTTAGTGCAGCCTGAAGGATCAGTATAGTAATGCCAGGAAAGTGCTTTTTTACCTGAGAATTCCTTCTCAGCTTCTTTTAAGAGACCCTAATACGCATTTTGATTTGTAATTGGAAATGTAACTTTCACTGAAAGTGTCATGTGACGTTTGCATTACTTTTAACTGCTGTGTATAAAGGAAACTGTATCTTTTGAGTCTATCAGTTATTTCTCTTGTGCACAGGGAAAAATGCATTAAAATGACTAAAAAAATAAAAAAAATTAAAAATGGATATTTCCTTTTCTTTTGGCCCTAGGATCATGCTTAGAAGGATTGCCCAACCACAAGATTATATTATATAAATCTTATTCTATATTCCTCTCGTTTTAATAGTTTCATGTTTTAAAAAGATTTCCTTTGCCCTGTCTGGAGTTATCTTGATGTATAGATTTAGAGATTCTAACTTTTACCCCCCAAGGTTAGACATTTGTTAGCTGATACTTATCTCATTGTCCACACTCACCACTCCACTTGAAATGTCATACATATATATACTTTATTCTATGTTTGAATTCTCTTTAGTACCTCTGAACATTATAGCCCCAGTACACCAGCCTGTAGTTACTGAGCTAGAAAATATGAGTTCATATCTGTTATCTGTTAGGGCAAATCCTTTAGATTTAAAAAAAATTTTAATTGTTTTTTGGCCGCACCTGGGGCATGCAGAAGTACTCGGGCCAGGGATCCGAACCTCATGCCACAGCAGTGACCCAAGCTGCAGTAGTGACAACACTGGATTCTTAACCGACTGAGCCACCAGGGAACTCCTCATCTTTTTTTATTTTTTACGATTTTGTAGTGATTCTGATGTGTTTATTTTACCAGGTGAACTTTACAGTTGTTAGATTCCCCTTCTAGCCCCCCTCCATTGGGAATTTGGTTAGGATTGTCTTAAACTGATAGAGAATTGCAGTGTTTTCCAGAAACATGACAAATTGCCTCATTTAAAAAAAGCTTTTTACATCCTTTAAGAGAGTTTTATTTAAGCCCCATATAATATGTAATAAGTCTATTCTCAGGGGATACAGATATGCAGGAAACAGTACTGTGATTGGGAGCTCTTACTCAGTGTGTTACCTATGTGGTCATTTTTGCCATATAGGGGAAGAATGTATTTTCATAGGTTGATTCTAAATTGGCAGTTTAGTGAAATCTATTAAATTGAGGGATATTCAGTTGATGCTTTTCAGTTTTTCCTTGGTAGACAGTCATATAAGTGATAAAGTATAATGATATGTTCCTTTCACAATTTATAACATAGATTCTAACAATTCTAAATTGGATTTTTTTTTTTTTTTTTTGCCACACCTGCAGCATGTGGAAGTTCCAGGACCAGGGATCGAACCTGTGCCACAGCAGTAACCCAGGCTGCTGCAGTGACACCACCGGATCCTAACCTGCTGTATCACAGGAGAACTCCTCTAAATTGCATTTCTGAAAAACCATCCCTCTGGGAGATGGTCAAATAAGTTTGCAAAATGCTGTATACTGTAGCCACTCTTAGAGAGCTTGGGGAGTCCTTGTGCAGTAAATTTTGACTAGCATTATTTTTTAAAAGGATTATGTTCTTTAGTTTAAAGATAAAAACTATTTAACCTTATCTAACTCAGCATTTCCTAAACTTATTTGCATAAAGAAGTACTTTTTTTTCCCCACCTAATAATATTTGGCATATTTATGTTCCTTAGGACATTAAGTTAGGAAATGGTGATTTATCATTCACTGCTATATGATGCTAGGTGTTTTAAGATAATTATAATAACGAAGTCTGAGAATTTTAATGACATGGATGATTTTATAGGAAAATCAATACAAAAATACACGAGCAACATAGAAAATAGCAGCAAATCAATAGCCATAGGAAAAAACTGGATGTTTTCTAAGGCCAGGCTCAGTTTAGCAGGTAAACTTCTTTCAATCATTCAAGGAACAGAGAATTTCTTAATTAACCTGCCAAATATTTCTATACCCTTTAATACATTTTTTTCTCCTTTAAAAACTCCAGGTCTTTAATTCATTAATTCATTAATTCAATTTTTTTTGCTTTCCATGTGATTAATTTTTATTTATTTTCTCTTTAAAAAAATTTTTTAACCATTCTTCCTCCATCTCTTACATGATATAATTTCCTTTTGTTACCTTGCAAGTTCTTATAGGCACTGCTTTTGTTTTTGGTTTCCTTTATCTACTGTTAATTCACAATTTATCAAAATATTCATCATTGAACCAAGAAAGGTATATCCTAACCTGCTATCTCTCTCCCTCCAATAAGAGTGGGGCAACTCTTTTATTCTTTCACTGTTTACTTAGTTGTCATCTCCCTCCCTAAGTTTACACTAGATGGCTAGATGATGTAAGTTTATATTCCTGGCTCTGTGATCCAGCAGTATGAGGTAGTGGAGAGGGAGCTAGGGCTAGGAGCAATCCCAGCAGGAGATGTTCACCTCAAGATGGCTTTCCTCATTTGCTCTTTTGGCCTCTACTTCAGGTATGTGATATTATATAAACTCTTACCAATTGCTTGTGGCTGTTGGTGGGCCGGGGGAGTGGGGGATGGATATACAACCTTAAAAGAAGTCCTGTTGGTTTACTAATGAGGTCTCATATCAGGTTAGACCATCATGTTTTATTGAGATACCATGGTCGGAGACACTAAGCTCGCCTTCTAAGAAAGGGCAGCCTGCTCTGAATTCTATTGATGTGTAATGTCAAAATGGCAACAAATGAAGTAATTCCTGTCAGGGCCTAGCCCAGGGATTGGGGTTAGAGTATCAGGAGTGGTCTTTGGCCTGTGGTTCATGTTCAAAAAAAAGACTCAGAATCAGAAATTTAGTATTATTCTCAAATAAATTGGTTATTCCAGTCACAGTGCCAGACTGACTTGATGGAAAGCGTTCATCATATGGCTTGATTTAGTAAACATAAACTTTTAAAACCATGTGACAATTTTGATATTCGCAATTTGGTATAATTTTATTTAAAAAACATATTGGGAAGTTTAGATAAAGGAAGTTACTCAGGCTGCCCTCAATTTATGAGAGGTTCATTGCTGCCCTCACCTTCAGTCCTTGCTCTTTTAAGCTAGATGGTATCAGTGGTTTTCCTGCTAGGATTTTCTTGATGTGTCAGCATATCACAGAACTTCAGATTAGTTACATCTTTCAGTAGGGCCCCATTGGCATCATTTCTTACAGAAACTCTCTGAGAATTCTAAGACCCTCATAGTTTGTACAAATTTTGCTCAATTTTTGTTTCCCTGTGTTCGTGTCTTTTGGTTTGTGTAAAGAAGGGCAAAAATTGGGGACCTTTCTAATGCTACCATTTTCCCCAGAAGTCTGTTAGGAAACTTAGGGGAAAAACAATTTTCTAAAAATAGAAAGGAGAAGCATGATTTAACAGATGTTAGACTGAGGCCACCCCAAAGAACAACTGCATCAGTCAGTGTACATGCTTAACCAAGGCTTTAGACACTTTGATTGTGGATAAAAACCACTGTCAAAAGCTACCGTAAACCATTGAACTCCAGAGTTTGGGTAAGCCACTCTCAAGGAATTGCCTGTCCTGACATACATAGGCAACAATATTGATCAAATGACTGTATTGAAATATATAGCTTCAGCTGTACTGAGGTATCTAAGCACAGATTTAGGCTTCCTAAGTACTTTGAAAATTCAGCATCAGACCTTCTTAGCCCAATTTGTAGATGGGCAAATTTAAGATAATTTCAGGGAAGATTCTATTATTCCCTAGCCTGGGAACCCCCATAAGCCGTGGGTGCGGCCCTAGAAAAGACAAAAAGACAAAACAAACAAACAAATAAATAAATAAATAAAAGAATAGTTGGTGAGCATGAAAGAAAAAAAAAATGATTACTTAGCCCTAGCCTAGATTTCACAAAATTGTTTCTGTTAGATTGTGATAACAATAATAGCTAATGTATTTATGGTTATGTTCAATTTTCAAAACAACTCAAAGTACTACTATTATCTTCCCAAGTTTACAGATAAAGAAATAAGCTAAAAGAAATTAATTTTCTGCCATCACACTGCTATTAAGTCAGAGAAAAAATTTGAACTCAATTCTGAGATTACAGAGTGTGCACTTAACCACTTCACTCTTCTGTTTCCCTGAGTCTATTATAAACTATACTGATCTATTTATAATAGAGATTTTATAATAAATTATGTACTAACTGGCCTCCGGGGTGTTGTTGTGGAGACACATTAGCTGTTGTTAAATGAATGCATCTCTGCTGCTGTTCACCCTGGAGCAGGTTACATAAAAATGCATATGTATTCATCAGCTCTGTCATAATCAATAACTGCAGTTTGGAGATTTGCTGTTCTGACTTTTGAGTTACGGCTAATATTTGAAATTGTCCTTCAGTACATCTGTCCATGGTGGCCTAGTACATATGGTATGCCTCCAAATTGGCAATCACATGGGCCACTTGTGCTTCAGCTGCTCTGGAGGATGCCTGCTTTTTGTTGAGCTGCCTCACATAGACCTCAAAAGGCATAAACATTATGTACCTCACCGTGGTATTTGGCAGTTTCTCAAAATGTCCTTAAGGATAAAAGTGGAGTAACATGAACTAGACAGTAACAGGCCAGTAGATGGGTTAGTAAATTGAATTGATGGTGTCCGATGATGTGTCAGTGTGTACGAAAAATTTCCAACCTCGGTTCTGTCCCACTGAAGTTATTTTTCAATGATTAGTATAAAAATATAGCTTGCCCATCCCATGGCAAATAGTATAGAATTAAAAGGCAGAATAAATTATAGTGGATGTCACAAACAAGATCCAAAACTCCTTGGTAGATTGAAGAAAAAATAGCCAAGTCTAGCAGGATTAAATTAAATAGGATAAAATGTGAAGTCCTGTACTTGTATCAAAAATTCCATTACTAAGTAAGTGTTTATTTGGTTGAACAATAGCATTTGTGAGGACGCAGTGGTTTTAATTGCGTCAAAGTTTAACATGAGCCAACCCTGTGAGGTTATAGTGCACACAAACGTAATAAAGTCTTAGGCTCCATTAATAGAGGCATAGAGTCCAGCACATGGAAGTCCTTCATAATGTTTTATTCTGTACCTGATAGTTTATGTTGAGAGATTTGGATCATTTTAGGGTGCCACAATTAAAATGACAGACAACCAGGAAAGTGACCAAGACGGTAACTCATTTACAAACACACATGTAACAATTATTAAAAGGATAAAGAATGCTTTAGTCTAAAACCTGGGGGTTGTGGATATTTTTCTTTAAATAATTGAAGGCCTTGTCAGATAGAAGAGGGGTAACATTTACTAGGGTAGCTCCAAAAGGCAAATAAATTTGGATTTTGCAAGAAGTCAGAATTTTGGCTTACTGTTAGGAACTTTCTAGCAATTAATTAATGATACCCTCTTCACTGGAGCTGTTTAAACAGAAGCCCATTTGACAGAAATATCCAAGAATGGTTTTATGCATCAGGTAGAACTCTGAATTGAAAGACCTCCAAGTGTCTTTCCAAAGGTAATATTCTTCCAAATGAACTTGTCAGCTTCTTACTGAAGTTGCAAGATCAGGGGTCAGAGTTGTTTCAAAGTCATGTTACAGACTTCTATCCTGCATTTCCTAGTTTAATAAAGAGCAAATCAGAAGTAGACCATACACCTTTGTTCACATAAAATCTAGATAAATTTAGTATTTTATTTCATGATGCTACACATGGGAAAAGGATTCAAACAAGATCTTAAACCGAATGTCAGAAAGTTCTGAGAGCTTGGGAGCAGGAAATAAGCAGAGATGTCTGAGGTCAAAGGACTAATTTGAGAATGAAGGTTACAGGGGTACTCTGACCTCCTGTTTCTCTTGATAATATTCTACCCCCCTCATTCACCACGGTGGTTAAAGTGGTGTGAGGAAGTTGAAACTAAGTGCAATGTAAGATGTGATGGCAGAGTATATGCACATATACACATAATTCACAAATATAATTCTTTAGTTAGGTGATCCTTTTGGAGCAGAAAAAAAGTTTGTGCTGTGCTTTACATGATACCTTGGGTTTCATTACATGAAATAAATTACCTTAAGATTCTGATTCATTATGCTTTGTATTCTTTTTAAGTTACCCTAGGACTCCAAAGGATCTGGAAAAGAGCATCCTGGTGTTGGAGACAGATGAAACACGTTAACTTTCCTTATTTGAGGAATGTAAATTGAATCTCAAGTGTGTTTGTATGTCTGTGTAAAAATTTGCTTTTGCCACCTAAAGCAAGTTCCCCTCCACATACCGATGAACTGCCCTGATACATTCCCCGTGTAGATGTTTGCCTCCTCCATGAGCCTTGACCTGAGTTAACCAGGTATCATGTGACCAGAGGCTATAGAAAAATTTTATTGGCCTTCTTGCTTCATTTACACTCCTGCTTCCATTTTTAGATGTATTCCTATGTCTAGATGGCTTTAGATCTTTTGACTTCTTTTAATTTTTTAAATTTATCTATTTATTTATGCATTTACTTATTTTGCTTTTGAGGGCTGCACCTACAGCACATGGAGGTTCCCAGGCTAGGGGTCAAATCTGACCTGCAGCTGCAGCCTATGCCACAGCCACAGCATCGCAGGATCCTTAACCCACTGAGAGAGGCCAGGGATTGAATCTGCATCCTCATGGATACTAGTCAGTTACTTAACCCACTGAGCCACAATGAGAACTCCCCTTTGATTTATTTTATTTTAAAATATTTTTTGATTTACAGAAAAATTATGAAGATAATAGTTTCCATATGCCTCACACCAAGTTTCCTGTATTTTTTATATCTTACATTACTATAGTATACTAGATAACAATTAATGAAGCAATTGAAGCATTATTATTAAGTCCATACTTTACTCAGATTTTCATAGTTTTTATCTAATGTCCTTTTTCTATTCCAGTTATCCCATCCAGGATACCACATTTCATTCAGTCATTATATTCTTAGGTTTCTCTTGGCTGTGACAACTTCTCAGACTTGCCTTGTTTCTGATGAACTTGATAGAATGAGGAGTACTGAGCAGGTTTTTTGTGGAGTGTCCCTCATTTGGGATTTGTCTAATATTTTTCTTGTGATTAAACTGGAATTGTGGGTTTTGAGGAGGAAGATCAGAGAAATAAAGTGTCATTTTTATCACATCATACCAGTCATATATATATTATCATTATGACTTAGAACTGTTGATGTTGACCTTGATCACTTAGCCTGAGGAAGTGTGTATCAGTTTTATCCACTGTGAATTTACTCTTTTTCCCTCCTTTTGGTACTGTACTCTTGGGAGAAATTTACTCCATGTAGCTCACACTTAAGTGAAGAGTTATGTTCTACTTTCCTGAGGGTGAAGTAGCTACACAATTTATTAGGAATTCTTCTGCATGAGAGATTTGTCTCTCCCTTCATTTATTTATTTAATAATGCATTTATATTAGTAAAGACTCACAGATATTTATTTCATACTGTGAATTATAACCCAATAGTACTTTATTTTGTTGCTCAAATTGTTCCAGCCTTGACCATTGGATGCTCTTTAAGTTAACCCTCAAGGCTCTTTGACATACTCTTTTTTTTTTTTTTTTGAGCATTTCCTTACTTTCTGGCACCACAAGATGCTCCAGGCTCAATTGCATGTTTCTTGGCTCAACTTCTAGGAGCCATGGTTCCATTTATTGGAGAATGTTATTAGAAACTAAGACATAGGTGCTAGGTGTGCTCATTATTACTAGGACTTCATTACTTCTAGACCCTCTCAGCTGACTGAGCAAGGAATTAAGTGTGTCCATACTAACCCACATATGTACACATATCTATAATATTCTATATTTAATCATCTGTATCTATATTAAGCTAAACATGAGATCTTACTATTGTCTTGAATTCTAATCCATTACCAAAGGATCATTAATAATCAATATGGATCACTCAAGCTTCTTCCCCTTACCTATCTGTAACATTCCTCTCCAAAAGTGAGAAACCTGGCTCCCACCATCTGCCATACATTTACACAACTGTTTAATTCCAGTATACATGTACAGCAGTATCTAAATTTTTAACCTCTACTGCTGTGGGAAGCAACTTTATCAACCAGATTACAGTGCTTATGTATAGTTTATTTTGTCTTTAGTCTTACAGACTCTATTGATTTCCAGTTACTTAAGTCAGCACCATTCTCCACATACCCCTCGATGAGGTTGTTTCATACATTTGTAACACAAATATATTGTTTAGTTATATTCTACATTCCACCCTGGCATCCCCAACCTCCTAAATGTTTTTTTTTAATTTGCATACATTAAGATTCACCATTACAGTAAAATATAGGATAATTTTCCTTCCCTAAAAATTTTGTTTATTGCCTATTCAAACCTCTGAGCCCCTGGAAACCATTGAACTTTTTTATCATCACTAGTGTTACATAATGGAAAGTATTCAGTATGTAGCTTTTTCAGAGTACTTCATTCTCTTAGCACTTTGCATTTAATCCCATTGGATTTTGAGAGGAATTATATTAAATATGTAGATTGATGTAGGGAGGATTGACATTTTTTGCAGGATTGGGTTTTCTCTCAAGGAATGTGGTAAGTTTCTCCATTTGACTTATTTTATGTACCTTAGTTAAGTTTTATAATGTTATTTATATATTTATTATACAAAAGTACAATTATTAGAAAATTATTAGAAATTACTAGAGTTTGAACTTTCTGAAAAATGTTTTTTTTTTAACTTTATTTTCCCACTGTACAGCAAGGGGGTCAGGTTATCCTTACATGTATACATTACAATTACAGTTTTTCCCCCACCCTTTCTTCTGTTGCAGCATGAGTATCTAGACATAGTTCTCAATGCTATTCAGCAGGATCTCCTTGTAAATCTATTCTAAGTTGTGTCTGATAAGCCCAAGCTCCCGATCCCTCCCACTCCCTCCCCCTCCCAACAGGCAGCCACAAGTCTCTTCTCCAAGTCCATGATTTTCTTTTCTGAGGAGATGTTCATTTGTGCTGGATATTAGATTCCAGTTATAAGTGATATCATATGGTGTTTGTCTTTGTCTTTCTGGCTCATTTCACTCAGGATGAGATTCTCTAGTTCCATCCATGTTGCTGCAAATGGCATTATTTTGTTCTTTTTTATGGCTGAGTAGTATTCCATTGTGTATATATACCACTTCTTCCGAATCCAATCATCTGTCGATGGACATTTGGGTTGTTTCCATGTCCTGGCTATTGTGAAGAGTGCTGCAATGAACATGCGGGTGCATGTGTCTCTTTTAAGTAGAGCTTTGTCCGGATAGATGCCCAAGAGTGGGATTGCAGGGTCATATGGAAGTTCTATGTATAGATTTCTAAGGTATCTCCAAACTGTTCTCCATGGTGGCTGTACCAGTTTACATTCCCACCAGCAGTGCAGGAGGGTTCCCTTGTCTCCACAGCCCCTCCAGCACTTGTTATTTGTCGATTTATTAATGATGGCCATTCTGACTGGTGTGAGGTGGTATCTCATGGTAGTTTTGATTTGCATTTCTCTTATAATCAGCGATGTTGAGCATTTTTTCATGTGTTTGCTGGCCATCTGTATATCTTCTTTGGAGAAATGTCTATTCAGGTCTTTTGCCCATTTTTCCATGGATTGATTGGCTTTTTTGGCTGTTGGGTTGTTTAAGTTGCTTATATATTCTAGAGATTAAGCCCTTGTCGGTTGCATCATTTGAAACGATTTTCTCCCATTCTGTAAGTTGTCTTTGTTTTCTTTTGGGTTTCCTTTGCTGTGCAAAAGCTTTTCAGTTTGATGAGGTCCCGTGGGTTTATTTTTGCTCTAATTTCTATTGCTTTGGGAGACTGACCTGAGAAAATATTCATAATGTTGATGTCAGAGAGTGTTTTGCCTATGTTTTCTTCTAGGAGTTTGATGGTGTCCTGTCATATATTTAAGTCTTTCAGCCATTTTGAGTTTGTTTTTGTGCATGGTGTGAGGGTGTGTTCTAGTTTCATTTCTTTGCATGCAGCTGTCCAGGTTTCCCAGCAATGTGTGCTGAATAGACTTTCTTTTTCCCATTTGATGTTCTTGCCTCCCTTGTCAAAGCTTAATTGACCATAGGTGCCAGGGTTTATTTCCGGATTCTCTATTCTGTTCCATTCGTCTGTTGTAAACTTTAATCAAAGAAATCAAAGAAGATGTAAAGAAATGGAAAGAAATTCCATGTTCCTGGATTGGGAAAATCAATATTGTAAAAATGGCCATCCTACCCAAAGCAATCTACAGATTCAATGCAATCCCTATCAAATTACCCATGACATTTTTCACAGAACTAGAACAAACAATCCAAACATATATATGGAACCACAAAAGACCCAGAATCGCCAAAGCAATCCTGAGAAACAAAAACCAAGCAGGAGGCATAACTCTCCCAGACTTCAAGAAATACTACAAAGCCACAGTCATCAAAACAGTGTGGTATTGGTCTGAAAAATGTTAAATAACAGTGGGAATAAGAGTAAACTGGTCTTGTTCCTGGCTTTATTAGAAATGTATTTCATGGAGTGCCCTTTGTGGCTCAGCAGAAATGAACCTGACTAGTAACCATGAGGATGTGGGTTCAATCCCTGGCCTCGCTCATCAGGTTAAGGGTTGGGCATTGCTATCAACTTTGGTGTAGGTTGCAGATGTGGCTTGGATCCTCCTTTGCTCTGGCTACTACAGCTCCAATTCAAGCCCTGGCCCGGGGAACTTCCACATGCCACAGGTGAGGCCCTAAAAAAAAAAGAAAAAGAAAAGAAATGTATTTCATGTATCATCTTTAAGTATACTTGCAAATGGCTTCTTAATAAGTGTTATTTATCAAGTTGAGAAATTTGGTTTTTTTAATTTTATATTTTTTTTTCAAACCAGGGATAGAAGTTTAATTTTGTTAAATTTTGGTGGGGGAAAAATCTCAGAATAATCACTTTCTTTTTACATATTAATGTGTTGAATTACATATTGGTATGTTGATTCATTCTTTTGCTTTTGTCTTTTGGCCCAAACTCTATTTCACTATGATGTATTCTTTTTTTTTATTATTATTCTTTTTAAAAATTATTTATTTATATTTTTTTTCTACTGTATAGCATGGTGACCCAGTTACACATACATGTATACATTCTTTTTTCTCACATTATGTGAGCAATCATAGGTGACTAGACAGAGTTCCCAGTGCTACACAGCAGGATCCCATTGCTGATCCATCCAGAAGGCGACATTCTGCATCTATTTACCCCAAGCTTCCAGTCCCTCCCACTCCCTCCCCCTCCCAGTGGGCAACCACAAGTCTATTCTCCACGTCCATGATTTTTTTTTTCCTGTGGAAAGTTTTCTTTGTGCTGTATATTAGATTCCAGATATAAGTGATATCATGTTATTTGTCTTTCTCTTTCTGATTTGCTTCACTCAGGATGAGAGTCTCTAGATCCATCCATGTTGCTGAAAATGGCATTATGTTATTCTTTTTTATGGCTGAGTAGTATTCTATTGTGTATATATACCACATCTTCTTAATCCAATCATCTATCAGTGAACATTTGGGTTGATTCCATGTCTTGGTTGTTGTGAATAGTGCTGCAATGAACATGCAGGTCCATGTGTCTTTTTTAAGGAGAATGTTGTCTGGATATATGCTCAAGAGTGGGATTGTGGGGTCATATGGAAGTTCTATGTAGAGTTTTCTAAGATACCTCCATACTGTTCTCCATAGTGGTTGTACCAGCTTACATTCCCACCACCAGTGCAGGAGGGTTCCCTTTTCTCCACACCCGCTCCAGCATTAGTATTTGTGGATTTATTAATGATGGCCATTCTGACTGGTGTGAGGTGGTATCTCATGGTAGTTTTGATTTGCGTTTCTCTAATAATCAGGGATGGTGAGCATTGTTTCAAGTGCTTGTTGGCCATCTGTATATCTTCCTTGGAGACATGTCTATTGAGGTCCTTTACCCATCTTTCAATTGGGTTGTTGACTTTTTTGCTGTTGAGTTGTATAAGTTGCTTATATATTCTAGAGATTAAGCCCTTGTCAGTTGCATCATTTGAAAGTATTTTCTCCCATTCTGTAAGTTGTCTTTTTGCCAAAGCAATTCTGAAGAACAAAAACCAACCAGGAGGCATCTCTCTCCCAGACTTCAGGCAATATTACAAAGCAACAGTCATCAAGACAGTGTGTGGTACTGGTACCAAAACAGACAGACAGACCAATGGAACAGAAGAGAGAACCCAGAAATAAACCAATACACCTTTGGTCAATTAATCTTTGACAAAGGAGGCAAGAATATAAAATGGGAAAAAAGACACTATTTTCAGCAAGTATTGCTGGGAAACCTGGACAGCTGCATGTGAATCAATGAAACTAGAACACACCCTCATACCATGCACCAAAATAAACTCAAAATGGCTGAAAGACTTAAATATAAGACAAGACACCATCAAACTCCTGGAAGAGAACATAGGCAAAACTTTCTCTGATATCAACCTCATGGATATTTTCTCAGGTCAGTCTCCCAAAGCAACAGAAATAAGAGCAAAAATAAACCCATGGGACCTCATCAAACTGACAAGATTTTGCATAGCAAAGGAAACCAAAAAGAAAACAAAAAGACAACTTATTATTCTTTTTAGAACCACACCTGTGGCATATTTAAGTTACCAGGCTTGGTGTTGAATAAGAGTTGCTGTGTGAAGCGAATATACCACAGCCACAACAACACTGGATCCGAGCTGCATCTGCAACCTGTGCTGCATCTGCAACCTGTGCTGCAGCTTGTGGCAACGTTGGATCCTTAACCCACTGAGCCAGGCCAGGGATTGAATCCGCACCCTCACTGAGACTGTCGGTTTCTTAACCTGCTGACCCACAATGGAAACTATAACTATGATGTATTGTTGAAATATGCTCCTGGATTTGATTAATTAATATTTCAGTTGGAATTTGTGCACTTGGTCTTTTTTTTAGTTTTTAATTATTCTCAAATGTCTACTGAGGTTTTATCATTACTTACATTTGTACATCCAGATTGATTAGTATATAGCTGGTATGGGAAACTCAGAGATCATTAATGTCAACATTCAGAACCCTACTCTCTTCTTCCTTGGAATGCAGCCACCTGGTCTAAGGAGAAGTATCAGGCCAAAAAAGAAAAAAAATTAAATAATTGAGACAAAATTAGGCATACCATGATTTACTGCTCTGCATGTGATGTTTTATTGGTGTTGCCCAAATCCTGAGATTTTTTTTATCTTCGGCCTCCTTGTTTCTAGGTCAGTTCTAGGAAGGAAACATGTCCCCGCTTAGTGGAGTGTTTTCTCTTCCAACATTTGTTTCAGACTCTATCCCAACTTTTCTTTCTTTTTTTTTTTTTTTTTTTTTTTTTTTTTTTTGTCTTTTTGCCATTTCTGGGCCACTCTAGCGGCATATGGAGGTTCCCAGGCTAGGGGTCCAATCGGAGCTGTAGCCACCGGCCTACGCCAGAGCCACAGCAACGTGGGATCCAAGCCGGGTCTGCAACCTACACCACAGCTCACGGCAGCGCCAGATCCTTAACCCACTGAGCAAGGGCAGCGACCGAACCCACAACCTCATGGTTCCCAGTCGGATTCATTAACCACTGCGCCACGACGGGAACTCCTATCCCAACTTTTTTTAAAGAATATCACTGGGGCTGAGAGAGACAATTGGAGAGAGATTGTCAGACATCAAATTGCATGTTCTATGTTGTTCTGGATCTCATTTAGGGGAATCAGTGGGATGTTTTAGTACTGTCTTCATTTAGTACCCTTTATAGTTCATTAGATGTAATTTTCTCTCTATTTTGGATTCTTATATATTTTTTTTTCCAGTAGAAATTGAGGAGAGTTCTTATTTTGTTGTCTTCCCAACTGTGGAACCCTCTTACTATTGAGGAAGAAAGTTAGTATCTCCAGTTTGGCTTCTAGTGTTCCCTTGGTCATGACTCATCACACTCCTGGTCATGTTGGATAGACAGTTCGTGTTACTTAACTATGGCACCTAGCATCTCAACTCTGTTACTGGAACACCTGGTTAAGGCTCTGGTTGGAAAATAGTTATGCTGAAAGATAAAGCTGTGATGTCAAAACCCAATACATGAGATTGGATGGGACTAAAAGAATCTAAGGATACAATTAACTGAAGTCTTTAACATGTCTAAAGAGAATATACAACATGTCACTCAGTTTGGTGAGTCTAAGAAGCATGAAAGATTCACTAAAGCAAGAGATAGTGTCCATTAGGGGAGACAATACATTCACCTGTAAATCTCTGTTTTGGCATTTGATGTTATTAGATCCCAATGCCATTAGATGTTAAAATCGTACAATTAATTCCCCTACATCTGAATTCATACCCTCCCAGAATCTTCCAGACTAGGAAAAAAATGAACAATCAGGTTGGGGCAATAGGGATGCCCCTCCGTGAGCTATACATCACATAGCAAATTTAAAAACTGGAACACTAGTGTAAATTTATCACTATCCTCTAAGTTTTGTTCAGCGTGATAGACTTCTGAAGACCATGAAACCTAAAGCACTATCTCCTTCAATCAAATATCCAAACCTACAGGGAGATGAGTGACTCGGCCTTGGTGAGTTCACCTAGATAATGCCAGTCTGGGAAGACTTGTGGAGTGGTAGGACAACTAGCATTCCCTCAAGACAGGGAGACCTCACGTTATTTGTCTTGGAACAAATCATAGAGTCATAGATTCCTTAAGTTATGAAAGATCATCTCAAAACACCCACCTGATGCTTCAATTTTATCTGTCACAGAACTTAAATATCTCCAATTTCAAATAACCCACATCCTTATTTAGGCATTTTTTTCCAAAGTAAAAACACATACAGAAAAATACAGCACATTGAATTTTCAAAAAGTGAACAAATTCATATAAATGACAACTCAGATAAAGAAACAAATATCACTATCACCCCTGAAGCCTCTTCATGCCCCTTCCATTCATTAAGGGTAAGCACTGTTTTGACTTCTAACAGAATAGAAGTTTTGCCTGTTTTTGAACTTTATATAAATAAAATAAGCAAGAGTTTATTTTTTTGTGTCTGGCTTTATTTAATCACCATTATTTTTGTGAGGTTCATCCATGTTGTTGGAATTTGCTGCAACTGAGGTGAAATTCACATGACATAAAATTGGCCATTTTAAAGTACAAAATTCAGTGACATTTAGTGTATTCACAGTGTTTTGCAATCAACATATCTAATTCCAAAATATTCTCATCACCCAAAAAGGAAATTCTGTATTCATTTACTAGTCTCTCTCCCTTCCCCAACCCCCTCCTACTTCAGACAACCATTAATCTGTATCTTGTCTCTATCTTTACTTATTTTGGATATTTCATATCAATGGAATCATGTAGTATGTGACTTCTTATATCTGGCTTCTTTTCATTTAACATAATGTTTTCAAAATTCATCCAGATTGTATTATGGATTAATTTTTATAGCTGAATAGTATTATATCATATAAATATATGATACTTTCTCTATACATTAATCAGTATAGTGGTAGGCATTTGGATGATTTCATCTTTTAGCTATTGTAGATTGTGAAAAATGTGTGTGGCACTATTGTAATAGTGCTACTATGTACATTTGTGTACACATTTTTATTTGAACACTTGTTTTAAATTCTTTAGGGTACATACCTAAGAGTGGAATTGCTGTGTCATATGGAAAGTCTATGTTTAACTTTCTGCGGAACTGCCAAATTATTACACAGTGGCTGTACCCATTTACATCCCCATTAGAAGCATACAAGTGTTCAAATTCCTCCACTTCCTTGCCAACATTTGCTATTTTCCATGTTTTCTGATTCTAGCTATCTTAAGGGGTGTGAAAATTATCTAATTGTGGTTGTGATTTCCATTTCCGTAATGACTAGTGATGTTGAACATTTTTTCATATATATTTTGGCCATTTGTATATCTTCTTTGGAGAAACTTATTCAAGTCCTTTGCCTATTTTTAAATTTGATCATCTTTTTTTTTGTTTTTGAGTTGTGAGAGTTCTTTATATATTTATGAGATACAAGACCCTTGTGAGATATTTGATTGTATTGTTTGCTAGGGCTGCCATATCAAAGTACTGCAGACTAGGTAGTTTAAACAACAGAAATTTATTTTCTAACAGTTCTACAGGCATAAATCTTAGCGCAAGTTGTCAGGAGGTTTGGTTTCTCCTGAGGCCTTTTCCCTTGATTTACAGATGGCTGCCTCATCACTGTGTCCTCACAGTATCCTTCCTTTCTATGTACACATTCTTGTTGGCTCTTTTATTGTGTCTTAATCTTTTTTTTTATAAGGGCACCAATCATTGGATTAGGACACACCCTAAGAGCCTTATTTTAATTTAATCACCATTTTAAAGGCCTTATCTCCTTTTTTAAAAGCTTTTTTATTTTTATATATTTACTTATTTTTTTTTCTTTTTAGGGCCACACTCGTGGCATAGGGATCTTCCCAGGCTAGGCGGTGGAGTCGGAATTACAGCTGTCAGCCTACACCACAGATCATGGCAACACCAGATCCCCAGCCCACTGAGCGAGGCTGGGGATTGAACCTGCATCTTCATAGATACTAGGCAGATTCATTTCCACTGCACTACAACCAGAACTTCAAGGCCCTATCACATAATACAGTCATATTCTGAGGTGCTGGGAATTAACACTTCAACATATGAATTTTGATGGGACGGAATTCATCCCATAAAAATAATTTGTAAGTGTTTTATGCTATTCAATTTCTTCATAGTGTTCATTGATACACAAGGATTTTAGTTTCATGAAGTCCAAATTATCTCTTTTTCTTTTGTTGCTTTGCTTGTGATGGCAACTCTAAAATTCTACTGTCAAATCCAAAGTCATAAAGATTTACATTCATATTTTGTTCTAACAGTTTTTGAGTTTTTATGTTTAGGCCTTTGATCCATTTTGAATCAATTTTTATTTTTATATGTAGTATAAAGTAAGAGTCTAACTTCATTTTTTTCCCACATCGATTGTCACAGAATATTGGGTTGGGTTCTCTGATACAGCAGGTTCCAATTGGCCTGTTATTCCATATATCACAGTGTGTATATGCTAGTCCCAAACCCACAGTCCATCCCTCCCTCCTCACACCTGTCCCCTTTGTTTATCATAAATTTTTCAATATCTGTGAGTCTGTATCTGTTCTGCAATTGCATTCATTTGCATGTTTTTAAAATATTGCATGTATAAGTGACACTATTTTATATTTGCTTTTCTCTATCTGACTGACTTAACTTATTATAATAATCTCTAGATCCAACCATGTGCTGCAAATAGCATTGTTTCTTTCTGTTTTATAGCTAAGAAATATTCTATTGTACATAGGTAACATGTCTTCTTTATCCATTCCTCTGTAGATGGACATTTATGTTGCTTCCATGTCCTGGCTATTGTAAGTAGTACTGCAGTGAACACTTTTGGTGTGGGAATAGAGCTGCAATGAACAATGGGGTGCATATATCTTTTCAAATTATAGTTTTCTCTGCCCAGATTGGGATTGCTGGATCATATGGTGGTTCTATTTTTAGTTTTCTGAGGAACCTCCATAATATTTTCCATAGCAGTTGTACCAATTTACATTCCCACCAATGGTGTAAGAGGGTTCCCTTTTCTCTGCACCCTCTCCAGCATTTATTGTTTGTAGACATTTTGATGATGGCCATTCTGGCTGATGTAAGGTGGTACTTTATAATAGTTTTGACTTGCATTTCTCTAATAATTAACAATGTTGAGAATCTTTTCATGTGTTTTTTGGCCAGCTGTATGTCTTCTTTGGAGAAATGTCTATTTAGCTCTGATGCACATTTTTTTGGTTTTTTGTTTGTTAGATATTAAGCTGCAGGTGGTATTTATGTTATTTTAGAGATTAATCCCATGTTACTCACTTCGTTTGCAAATATTTTCTCCTATTCTGTGGGTTGTCTTTTCCTATTGTTTATTGTTTCCTTTGCTGTGGAAAAATTTTTAAGTTTAATTAGGTCACATTTGTTTATTTTTGTTTTTATTTTCATTATTCTAGCAGGTGGATCCAAAAAGATGTTGCTTCAGTTTATGTCAGAGAGTGTTCGGCCCATATTTTCCTCTAAGAGTTTTGTAATATCTGGTCTTAAATTTAGTTCTTTAAACCATTTTCAGTTTATTTTTGTGTATCATTATAGAAAGTCTGCTTTTTTTTTCTTTTTTTTTCCTTTTACTGCCACCATACCTGTGGCATATGGATGTTTCCAGGCTAGGGGTTGAAGCAGAGCTGTAGGTACAGGCCTATGCCACAGCCACAGCAATGGTGGATACTTAACCCACTGAAGAAGGCCAGGGATCAAACCCACATCCTCAAAGACACTATGTCAGGTTCTTAACCCATTGAGGGACAATGGGAACACTAGAGGGAGTTCTAATTTCATTCCTTTACATGTAGCTGTCCAATTATTCAAGCACCACTTATTGAAAAGACTTTCTTTTATCCATTGTATGTTATTGCCTCCTTTGTCATAGAGGAGTTGACTATATGTGTGTGGGTTTATTTCTGGACTTCTATCCTGTTCCATTGATATATATTTGTTTATTTTTTGTTGCAGTACCATACTGTTTTGTATAGTCTGAAGTCAGACAGCCAGATTTCTCCTGCTGCATTTTTCTTTCTCAAGATTGCTTTGCCTATATGGGGTCTTTTGTGTCCATAAAAACGTAAATTTATTTCTAGTTCTCAAAAAAATAGTATTGGTAATTTGATAGGGGTTGCATTGAATGTGTCTATTGTCTTCAGTAGTATGCTCATTTTGATGCTATTGATGTTGCAATCCAAGAGCCTGTTATATCACTCTATCTGTTTTTGTCATCTTTGATTTCTTTTATCAGCATCTTATACTTTTCAGAGTATGGGTATTCTGTCCTTTTAGGTGGGTTTATTCCTATGTATTTTATTGTTTTTTGATGTGGTGGTAAATGGGAATTTCACACTAATTTCTTTATGATTATTCATTGTTAGTATATACAAAAGCAATCAATTTCTGTGCATTAATTTCATATCCTACAAATTTACCAAATTCACTGTTGACTCTTAAGAGTTTTCTCATACCATCTTTAGGATTTTCTTAGTATGATGTCATCTGCAAACAGTGATAGTCTTACTTCACCCTTTCCAATTTGGATTCCTTTTCTCTTCTCTGATTGCCTTGGCTAGGACTTCCAAAACTATGTTCAATAAAAGTGGTGAGAATGGACATCCTTGTCTTGATCCTGTTCTTAGCATGAGTTCTTTCAGCTTCTCATACTTGAGCATGATTTTAGATGTGAATTTTTCATATGTGGCCTTTATTATGTTGAGGGAGTTGCCCTCTGCCTGTTTTCTGGATAGTTTTATCAGAAATGGATTTTGGGTTTCCTGAAAAGCTTTTGTGCATCAATTGATAGATCATATGGTTTTTATTTTTCAATTTATTCATGCGGGCTATCACACTCATTGGCGTAAAGATATTGAAAGACCCTTGCATCTATGGGATAAATCCCACTTGATCATGATATATGATCCTCTTAATGTATTGCAAGATTTGGATTGCTTATATTTTGTTGAGGATTTTTTCATCTAGGTTCATCAGTGATATTGGCCTATGATTTTATTTTATTGTGATCTCTTTGTCAGGATTTGGTATCAGGGTGATGGTGGCCTTGTAGAATGAGTTTGGGAATATTACTTTTCTGAAAATTTTGGGAAGAGTTTTAGAAAGATAGATGTTCACTCTTCTTTGAATGTTTCATAGATTTTGCCTCTGAATCCATCTGGTCTGGAAATTTTGTTTCTTGGAAGTTTTATTTTTTAATAACTTTTTTTATGACTCGAATGAAATTATCACATCTGTAGTTGTATAATGATCATAACAATCCAGATTCACAGGATTTACATCCCACAACCCAAGCACATCCGCCCACCCCCCAAACTGTCTCCTCCAGAGACCATACGTTTTTCAATGTCTGTGAGTCAGCATCTGTTCTGCAAAGAAGTTCAGTCTGTCCTTTCTTCAGATTCCACATGTCAGTGGAAGCATTGGATGTTGGTGTTTCATTGTATGCCTAACATCACTTAGCATGTTAATCTTTACGTCCATCCATGTTGATAAGAATGCCAGTGTTTCATACCTTTTAAAGGCTGCGTAATATTCCATTGTGTATATGTATCACTTCTTGATCCTCTCCTCTGTCCATGGACATTTAGGTTGTTTCCATGTCTTGGCTATTGTAAATAGTGCTGAAATGAACATTGGAGTACATGTGTCTTTGCGAGTCGTGGGTTTCTCTGGGTAGATGCTCAAGAGTGGGATTGCTGGATCAAATGGTAGTTCTGTTTCGTTTTCTGAGGAATCTCCATACTGTTTTCCACAGTGGTTGCACCAATTTATAATCCTACCAACAGTGTACTAGGGTTCCTTTTTCTCCACACCCTCTCCAGCACTTATTGTTTGTAGACTTTTTGATGATGGCCATTCCGGCTGATGTAAGGTGGTAACTCAGAGTGGTTTTGATTTGCATTTCTCTGATAATGAGTGATGCTGAACATCTTTTCATGTGATTTTTCTCTTCTTTGGAGAACTGTCTGTTTAGATCTTCTGCCCATTTCTTGATGGGGTTGTTTGTTTTTTTGGTATGGAGCTGCGGAAGGTGTTTATAAATTTTGGAGATGATTCCCTGGTCAGTTGATTCACTTGCAAAGATTTTCTCCCATTCTGTGGGTTGTCTTTTCGTTTTCTTTTGGGTTTCCTTTGCTGTGCAGAAACTTTGAAGTTTGATTAGGTCCCATTTGTTTATTTTTGTTTTTATTGTCAGTACTCTAAGAGGTGTATCTGAGAAGATGTTGCTGCCGTTTATGTCAGAGAGTGTTTGGCCTATGTTTTCCTCTAAGCATTTGATAGTGCCTGGTCTTATATCTAGATCTTTCATCCATTTGGAGTTTCTTTTTGTGGATGGTGTTAGGGAGTGTTCTAACTTCATTCTTTTCCATGTGGCTGTCCAGTTTTCCCAGCACCACTTACTGAACAGGCTGTCCTTTCTCCATTGTATATCCTTGCCTCCTTTGTCATAGATGAGTTGGCTGTAGGTGTGTGGGTTGAATTCTGGGCATTCTATTCTGTTCCACTGATCTATATTTCTGTCTTTGTGCCAGTGCCATATGGTTTTGAAGATTGTTGCTTTGTAGTATAATCTGAAGTCCAGGAGTCAGATTCCTCCAGCTCCATTTTTCTTTTTCAGGATGTCTTTGGCTATTCTGGGTCTTTTGTGCTTCCACACAAACTTGAAGCTATTTTGTTCAAGTTCTGTGAAAAATGTGCTTGGTGATTTGATAGGGATTGCACTGAACCTATAGATTGCCTTGGGTAGTATAGTCATTTTGATAATATTAACTCTTCCAATCCAAGAGCATGGTATGTCTTTCCATATATTTGTGTCATCTTTGATTTTGTTCATAAGTGTCTTATAGTTTTCAGAGTTCAGGTCTTTTGTCTCTTTAGGTGGGTTTACTCCAAGATATTTTATTCTTTTGGATGCAATGGTAAACGGGATTGCTTCCCGAATTTCTCTTTCTGCTCTTTCATTGTTGGTGTACAGAAATGCCCTCGATTCCTGTGTATTAATTTTGCATCCTGTGACTTTGCCAAATTCGTGGATGAGCTCTAACAGTTTTCTGGTAGAGTCTTTAGGATTCTCTCGGTATAGTATCATGTCATCTGCAAATAGCGATAGTTTTACTTCTTCCTTTCCAATTTGGATTCCTTTTATTTCTTTTACTTTTCTGATTGCCGTGGCTAGGACTTCCAAAACTATGTTGAAGAGTAGTGGCTAAAGCGGACATCCGTGTCATGTTCCTGATCTCATCAGGAATTCTTTCAGCTTTTCACCATTGAGAATGATGTGTGCTGTGGGTTTGTCATATATGGCCTTTATTATGTTGAGGAAGGTTCCTGCTATGCCCACTTTCCGAAGGTTTTTTTTTTTTTTTTTTTTTTTTTTTTTTATCAGATATGGGTGTTGGATTTTGTCAAAGGCTTTTTCCGCATCTACTGAGAGGATCATATGGTTTTTATTCTTCAGTTTGTTAATGTGGTATATCACACTGATGGATTTCTGGATATTGAAGAACCCTTGCATGCCTGAGATAAATCCCACTTGATCATGATGTACAATTCTTTTGATGTATTGTTGGATGTGGTTTGCTCGTATTTTGTTGAGGATTTTTGCATCAATGTTCATCAGTGAAATTGGCCTGTAGTTTTCTTTTGTTGTAGTATCCTTGTATGGTTTTGATATCACGGTGATGGTGGCTTCATAGAATGAGTTTGGGAGTATCCCTTCCTCTGAAATTTTTTGAAATAGTTCTAGAAGGAGAGGTGTTAGCTCTTCTCTAAATGTTTGATGGAATTCGTCTGTGAAGCCCTCTGGTCCTGGACTTTTGTTGGTTGGCAGTTTTTTAATCACAGTTTCAATTTCAGTTCTTGTGATTGGTCCATTCTTCTTTTCTATTTCATCTTGGTTTCGTCTTGGAAGATTGTACTTTTCTAAGAATTTGTCTGTTTTTTCTAGGTTTTCCATTATATTGTCATATAGATGCGTGTAGTAGTCTCTTATGATACTTTTTTATTTCTGTGATGTCCGTTGTTACTTCTCCTTTTTCATTTCTAGTTTTATTGATTTGAGTCCTCTCTCTTTTTTGCTTGATAACTCTGGCCAGGGGTTTATCAATTTTGTTGATCTCTTCAAGGAACCAGCTTTTCATTTCATTGATCTTTTCTATGGTTTTCTTTGTTTCTACTTCATTGATTTCTGCTCCGATCTTTATGATTTCTTTCCTTCTACTAACTTTAGGTCATGTCTGTTCTTCTCCCTTGAGCTGCTTAAGATGTAAAGTTAGCTTGTTTATTTGAGCTTTTTCTTGTTTCCTGAGGTGCGCTTGTATTGCTCTAAACTTTCCTCTTACAACAGCTTTTGCTGCATCCCATAGGTTTTTGAGTGTCCTATCTTCGTTGTCATTTGCTTCTAGGTATTTTTTGATTTCTTCAGTGATCCATTGGTTGTTTAGTAGCATGTTGTCTCCACGTGTTTGCATTTTTTGCAGATTTTTTCTTGTTGTTGATGGTCAGAAAAGATGCTTGATATGATTTCAATTTTCTTAACGTTACCGAGGTTGGATTTGTAGCCCAGGATGTGAGCAATCTTAGAGAATGTTCCATGTGCACTTGAGAGGAATGTGTATTCTGTTGGTTTTGGATGGAATGTCCTATAAATATCTATTAAGCCCATCTGGTTTAATGCATCATTCCAGGCCTGTGTTTCCTTATTGATTCTCTGTCTGGTTGATCTGTCCATTGCTGTAAGTGGGGTGTTAAAGTCCCCCACTATGATTGTGTTATTGTTGATTTCTCCTTTTAAGGCTGTTAGCAGTTGCCTTATATATTGTGGTGAACCTATGCTGGGTGCGTAGATATTTAACATTGTTATATCTTCTTCTTGGATTGATCCTTTGATCATTATGTAATGACCTTCTTTGTCCCTTAAAATAGTCTTCATTTTAAAGTCTATTTTGTCTGATATGAGTATTTCTACTCCAGCTTTCTTTCGATCCCCGTTTGCATGAAATATTTTCTTCCATCCTCTCACTTTCGATTTGTATGTGTCCCCAGAAGTGAAGTGGGTCTCTTGAAGACAGCGTATATATGGGTCTTGTTTCTGTATCCCTTCAGCCAGTCTATGTCTTTTGGTTGGGGCGTTTAGTCCATTAACACTTAAGGTAATCATTGATATGTATGTTCTTATTGCCATTTTATTCATTGCGTTGGATTTGTTTTTGTTGCTCTTTTTTCTTTCCCTCTTCTCTTGTTCTCTCCTCTTCTAGTTTGATGACTATCTTTAGTGTTGTATTTCAGTAGATTTTTGTCTGTTTGTTTGTGTATCAATTATAGATTTTTGGTTTGCAGTTATTCTGAAGATTTGATATAAGAGTCTATATGCACATGAGTTTCTTTTAAGTTGTTGTTCTCTTAATTGCAAGTTCATCTCCAGTGTCCTGCACTTGTACCCGCCTCTTCTCATGATTTCTGATTTCGGTGGTATAATTGTGCATGGATGATTTTGTATCTTTACTGCGTATATACCTTTGCTGGTGAGCCTTGTCATTTGTGGAATTTTTGTTTCCTGTTGCTGTCTTTTAAGCCTAGAGACGTTCCTTTAAGTATTTGTTGTAAGGCTGGTTTAGAGTTGCTGAATTCTCTCAGCTTTTGCTTATCTGTGAAGGTTTTGATTTCTCCTTCAAATCTGAATGAGAGCCTTGCTGGGTAGAGTCATCTTGGTTGGAGGGTTTTTCCTTTCACCACGTTAAGTACATCATGCCACTCCCTTCTGGCCTGCAGGGTTTCTGCTGAAAAATCTGCCAATAACCTTATTGGGGTTGCCTTGTATATGACTTGTTTCTTTTCCCTAGCTGCTTTCAAGATTTTCTCTTTGTCTCTAATTTTGGTCAGTTTGATTAATATGTGTCTCGGCGTATCCCTCCTTGGGTGTATTTTATATGGTACTCGTTGCCCTTCCTGGATTTGAGTGAGTGGTTCCTTCCCCATGTTAGGGGAGTTTTCAGCTATTATCTCTTGGAATATTTTTTCTGTCTCCTTCTCTCTCTCTTCTCCTTCTGGCACCCCTATAATATGGATGGTGGTGTGTTTAATGTTGTCCCAGAGTTCTCTGAGACTCTCTCTATTCCTTTTCAGTCTTTTTGCTCTCTTCTGTTCCACACCCGTAATTTCCACTAATCTGTCCTCCACCTCACTTATTCGTTCTTCTGCCTCCTGTATTCTGCTGTTAGCTGCTTCTAGTGAGTTTTTTATTTCAGTTATTGTATTTTGCATCTCTTCTTGTTTAAGTTTTATATCTTGCATCTCTTTGGTCAGTGTTTCCTGTAAGGTATCCATCTTTGCCTCCAGTTTATTTCCAATGTCTTGCATCATCTTCAGCATCAACAGGCTAACGTCTTTTCCCTGGAGGCTGAGAACCTCCTCATTGCTTAGGTGATTTTTCTGGGGTTTTTCCCTTCTCCCTCATCTGAGTTATAGTTCTCTGTCTTTTCATTTTGATAGGTTTTTGGTGTGGTGACCTTTTTACAGAGAATAGAGTTGTAGCCTCTCTTACTTCTGATGTCTGCCCCCCTGTGGCTGAAGTTGGTATGGGGGGTTTGCTGTAGGCTTCCTGATGGGAGGGGCTGATGCCTGCCCACTGGTAGGTGGAGCTGATTCTGATCCCTCTGGTGGGTGGGGCTTAGTCTCTGGATGGGATTAGAGGCGGCTGTGTGCCTGAGGGGTCTTTAGGCAGCCTGTTTATTGATGGGTGGGGCTATGATCCCACCTGGGTTGTTGTTAGCCCTGGAGCTTCTCAGCAGCTGATTGACAGGGGGGGCCAGATTTTCCCAAAATGGCCACCTCCAGAGAAAGGCAATGCTGTTGACTATTCCTGAGAGCTTTGCTTCCAATGTCCTTCCCTCACAACAAGGCACATTTACCCAGGATGTCCTCCAAGCACTGCAGTTAGGTCTGATCCAGATTCCTATGGAGAGTTTGCTTTGCCCTGGGACCCAGTTCACGTGAAAGTCTGTGCGCACCTTTTAAGAATGGGGTTTCCATTTCCCCTATCCCATGGAGCTCCTGCGCACAAGCTCCTCTGACCTTCAATACCAGATGCTTCAGGGGCTCTTTCTCCCAGTGCCAGTTCCCCACACGTGAGAGTTTGATGTGGGGCTCAGAACTCTCACTCCTCTGGGTGAGTCTCTGTGAACCAGTTAGTTTCCAGTCTGTGGGGCTTCCCACCCAGGGTATATATATGGTTGTTTATATCGTGAAATCACCCCTCCTACCTCTTGATGTGGCCTCCTCTTTTTCTGGAGTAGGATATCTTTTTTAAGGTTTCTCGTCCATTTGGGTGAAGATTGCTCAGAATTTAGTCGTGAATTTTTTTGTTTTTAGGAGAGAAGTTGAGCTCCAGTCTTTCTATTAAGCCATATTAATCCCATCTCCTTGGAAGTTTTAAATCACAATTTCAATTTAGTACTTCTGATTCATCTGCTCATCTTTTCTATTTCTTCCTGGTCCACTCTGGAAGATTGTACCTCTCTATGAATGTGTCCATTTTTTCTGGGTTGTCATTTTTTTGAGAAGTAGTTTCTTGTAGTAGTCATTTTGATTCTTTGTATTTCTGTTATGTCCATTGTTACTTCTCCTTTTTCATTTTTAATTTTATTGATTTCAGTCCTCTCCCTTTTTTCTTGATTATTCTGGCTAAGGATTTATCAATTTTGTTCATCTTTTCAAAGAACCAGCTTTTAGTTTCATTGATCTTTTCTATTGTTTTTTCATTTCTATTTCATTTATTTCTGCTCTGATCTTCATTATTTCTTTACTTCTACTAACTTTTCATTTATGGCATCTTTTCTGACCATAGTGCTATAAGACTCCAAGAAAACATGACAAAACTCTAAGGAATACAAACATGTGGAGACTAAACCATATGCTACTAAACAACCAAAGATCACTGCAGAAATCAAAGAAAACCTAGAGACAAATGACCGCAAATATACAATGATCCAAAACCTATGGGACACAGCAAAAGCAGTCTAAGACGGCAGTGTATAGCAATACAAGCATACCTTAGGAAACAAGAAAATCTCAAATAAACAACCTAACATTATACATAAAGAAACTAAAGAACAAACATTCCCAGCATTATTAATTTGAGATAATTATTCGCCAATAGTATGATCTTGACACTTCTGTCAAAAATCAATAGAGCATAAAATATATGTATTTAATCCTGCATACACTCTTCTATTCCATTGGCTGATGTCTGTCTTTCTGCCAATATCACATTCTGAGTATTATAGATTTGCAGTAAATTTTTTGGTTTTTATTTTGGAATTTGAATACTGGATTTATTTTTCATTGTTAACAGACAAGTTCCTTCTCATTTATAAATGAGTACTCTCATTTTTTCATTTATAAGGTGTATTTTTTTAAAATCAGATTGTTTTGTTATTGGAGTTGTAGATGTTCTTTATATAGACTGTGTATTAATCTCTTGTCAGATATATGATTTGCAGATATTTTCTCCCGTTCCCTAGGTTACTTTTTCACTCTGTTGATAATGTATTTTGATCCATAAAATGTTTTTAATTTTAATGAAGTGTACTTTATTTTTTCTTATCTGCATTTTTGTTGTTATATATAGTAAATTATTGCCAAATCCACTGCCATGAAGATTTTCTCCTATGTTTTCTTCTAAGAGTTTTAGTTTTAGCTCTTATTTTTAGGTCTTTGATCAATTTTGAGGTTTTTTTTTTTAATATGGTTAAAGGTTAAGTTCCAACTTTTTTTTTTTTTTTCACTTGGATATCCAGTTTTCTCTCTACCTTTCATTGAAGTGACTATTATTTCCCTATTAAGTGGTTTTGGAACTCATGTTAAAATTACTTGACTATATGTATCAGATTTATTTCTAGTCTCTTTACTATAGTCCATTGATCTATTTATGACTATGTTTCAGTACCACATTGTTTTGATTACTGTGGCTTTGTAGTAAGTTTTGAAAATAGGAAGTATGAGAATACAGCTTTTTTCTGAAATTGTTTTTGACTCTTTGGAGGCCCTTGAGATTACATATAAATTTTAAAATGTGTTTTTCTGTATATGCATAGACAATATTATTAGGAATTTGATAGGGATTACTTTAAATCTATAGATAGATTTCGGTGGAACTGACATCCTAAAAACATTAAACCTTCTAATCCATAGCATGGAGTACTTTCTATTTAGTTAATTCTCTAATTTCTTTCAGCAATGTTTTGTAATTTTCAGTGAACAAGTCTTGCACCTCCTTGTTTAATTGTATTTTTAAGTTTTTTTTTTCTGTTTTATGTGTTTGTAAAAAGGATTCTTTCTTAACTTTATTTTTGGATTTTTCATTGCAGTGCTTAGAAGTACAGCTGATTTTTTTTTTTTTTTTGTCTTTTTAGGGCCACACCCACAGCTTAGGGAAGTTCCCAGGTTAGGGGTTGAATCAGAGCTCTAGCTGGCAGCCTACAACACAGCCATAGCAACATTGGATCTGAACTGTGTCTTTGACCTACACCACAGCTCACGGCACAGCCAGATCCTTAAACCATTGAGCAAGGCCTGGGATTAAACCTGCATCCTCATGGATACTAGTCAGATTCGTTTCCTCTGAGCCATGACAGGAACTCCCATAGAAATACAACTGATTTTTGAGTATACATCTTGTATCCTGCAACTTTTCTGTGTTCACATATCAGTATTAATAGTCTTTTTGTGAATTCCTCAGGGTTTTCTCTATATAAGATTGTGTCTTAAGGAAATAGGGTTTTACTTTTTCTTTTCCAATTTGAATGTGTTTTATTTATTTAATTTGCATAATTGGTCTAGGTAGAACTTTCAATAGTTTTTAATAAAAGTGAAAAAAATAGGAATAATTATCTCATGTCTGATCTTGACTCTGATGGTACCTGTGGGTTTTTCATGTAATTTTTTTTAAGTAAGTTTCCTTCTATTCCTAGTTTGTTGCATGTTTTTATTATGAGAGAGTGTTAAACTTCTTCAGATGTTGTTCTGCATTTGAGATAATTGTGTTTTTCATACACCCCTATTCTCTTAGCATATTACATTGAGTTATTTTTTGTTTCAATAATTATTGTGTTCTGGGGAGTAATTCCACTTTGTCTTCATCTGTAAAGTCTTTGAAATGCTGCTGAATTTGTTTTGCTAGTATTTTGTTGAGGGTTCTTGCTTTAATATTCATAAGGGCTCTTAGTTGGAGTTTTATTTTCTTCTGATGTATTTATTTTGTTTTCAGAAGAATATTGGCCTCATAGACTGAGTTTCTTAACATTGTTTCTTAACACTTAGTGTTCTCTCCCCATATTTCTTGGAAGCATTTGAGAAGTATCAATGTTAATTTTCTTTACATTTTTGGCAGAATTCACATGTGAAGCCAGTTGATCCTTAGGTTTTCTTTGTTATGGGTTTTTGATTAATGACTTAATTTCTTATTATACCTTATTTTATATTTACTATTTCTTCCTGAATCACTTCTGCTAGTTTTTATTAAAGAAATTTTTTTCAATTGTCTGTTATTTACTATGGTGGCATACAATTTTTTTTCATAGTATTCTCATAAAATTAAAAAAATCTTTAAGGTTTACAATATGCCCCTAGTATTTAGTAATTTGAGTCATCTCTCTTTTTGGTTTGTGTTGTTATTCAAGTCCTCTACCACAACTATTTATTTTTCTTTTCAATTCCGTTAATGTTTGCTTCATATAATTTTGATTTCTGATTTTTGGTGCATGAGTGTATGTGTGTTATGTTTTCTTGGTAAATTGATCTTTTTATCAATATATAATGTACTTATTTACCTCTTGTGACAGTTTTTGACTTAAAGTCTATTTTGGTCTGATATTAGTATAGACACTCCAGCGTTCCTGTGATTATTATTTCCATGAACTATGTTTTCCCATCTTTTCACTTTTAGACAGTGTGTGTCTTTATATTAAAATCAAGTACCTTGTAGACATCTTATAGTTTGATCATGTTATTTTTTAATCCATTTTTCTAATATATGCCTTTTGATTGGTGAGTTTAATTTATATTCAATGAAATTGAAAAGAAAGAACTTCTGCTTTTGCCTCTTTGTTTTCTTTATGTCTCAAATTTCTTGGCCCTCAGTTCCTCAATTTCTACCTTTTTTGTGATTGAATTTTTATGCTGATGCATTTCAATTTTATTCTCATTTTATCTATATTTTTGAGACGTATTCTTTGTGATTACACAAGTAATCAATACACTATCCCAAAGTAATGGCTATCTAATTTCAATAGATACTGTCTTAAATTTAACTGCATATAGAATTTTTACTGCTATAAAACCCCATCTCCCTCCTTATGTTATTAATATCACAAATTAAAACTTTTATGTATATTGTGTGCAAATAGAGTTATATTTGACTTTTGTTCATGTGTCATTTAAATTCTGTTGAAAATACAATGAAGTCACAGATTAAAGTTAATAATAATACTTGCTATCAGTTAATACTTTTTTCTCCAGTACATTAAATATATCATCCCATTGTTTTCTGACTTCCTATATTTCTGATAAGAAATCAGCTTGTAATCATACTGAAGATCCCTTATACATAAAAATTTTCTTTTTTCTTTATGCTTTCCAAATTGTCTCTTTGTCTTTCAGTAGTTGGATTTTAATGTTTCAGTTTGACATTATGTATTAATATTTATTTTGCTTTATCATACTTGGAGTTAATTGAGATTCTTGGATTTATATATTCATGTATTTCATTAACTGTGAGAACTTTTCAGCCAAACATTTCTTGAAATAATTTTTTTTGTCTTTTCTATCTTCTCCTTTTTGGGATTCCCATAATATTATACTTTGATATTTTGGCATTCCACAAAGTCCTTTGGCTCTCTTCACTTTTCTTCATGCTTTTTTGTTCTTGCTGTTCCTCAGATTTAATAATTTTAACTGACTTGTCTTCCAGTTCATTAATTCTTCGTTCTCCCTTCTCAAATCTGTTTTTTGATATTGGGACACAAAGCTAATCTCAATAAATTTAGGAGCATAGAAATTATCTCAAGTATCTTCTCTGACCACAATGCTGTGAAATTAGAAATCAACCATGGGAAAAGGAAAGAGAAAAAACCTACTCCATGGAGACTAAACAACATGCTCCTAAAAAACCAATGGGTCAATGAAGACATCAAGAAGGAAATTTAAAAATAACTTGAAACAAATGATAATGAAGACACAACCTCTCAAAATCTATGGGATGCTGTGAAAGCACTGCTTCAACAGGGAAATTTATACTGATACAGGCCTTTCTCAAAAAAGAAGAAAGATCCCAAATTGACAACTTAACCCTCCACCTAAATGCATTAGAAAAAGAACAAAAAAGTCCTAAAGTCAGCAAAAGGAAGGAAATTATAAAGATCAAAGAAGAAATCAATACAATAGAGACTCAAAAAACAATAGAGAAAATTAATAAAACCAAGAGCTGGTTCTTTGAAAAGGTAAACAAAATTGACAAACCCCTGACCAGACTAACTAAAAAGAGGAGAGAAAGAACCCAAATAACCAAAATTATAAATGAAAAAGGAGAAATCACAATGGATACAGCAGAAATACAAAAAACCGTAAGAGAATACTATGAACAACTATATTCCAACAAGTTTGACAATCTGGAACAAATGGACAATTTTCTAGGATCTTACAGCCTGCCAAAATTGAATCAAGAAGAAACAGACCAACTGAACAGACTGATCACTAGAAATGAAATTGAAGAGGTCATAAAAACACTCCCTACAAATAAAAGTCCAGGACCAGATGGCATCACAGGCTAATTCTGTCAAATATATAAAGAGGAATTGGTGCCCATTCTCCTTAAACTTTTTCAAAAGGTTGAAGAAGAAGGAATACTCCCAAAGACATTCTATGCCACCATCACCCTCATCCCAAAACCAGACAGAGATACCACCAAAAAAGAAAACTATCGCCCAATATCATTGATGAATATAGATGCAAAAATTCTCAACAAAATCTTAGCCAACCGAATCCAACAATATATCAAAAAAATCATAAAACATGACCAGGTAGGGTTCATCCCAGGTTCACAAGGATGGTTCAACATATGCAAATCAATCAGCATCATACACCACATTAACAAAAAAAAGTCAAAAATCATATGATCATCTCAATAGACGCAGAAAAAGCATTTGACAAGGTCCAACACCCATTCATGATCAAGACCCTTGCCAAAGTGTGTATAGAGGGAACATTCCTGAGTATAATCAAAGCCATTTATGATAAACCCACAGCAAATATAGTCAATGGGGAAAAACTGAAAGCCTTCTCACTGAAATCTGGAACAAGACAGGGATGCCCACTCTCACCAATGCTCTTCAACCTCGTTTTGGAAGTCCTAGCCACAGCAATTCGACAAAAGAAATAAAAGGCATCCATATAGGAAGAGAAGAGATAAAACTGTCACTATATGCAGATGACATGATTCTATACCTAGAAAACCCTAAGGACTCAACCCCAAAACTCCTTGAACTGATTAATAAATTCAGCAAAGTAGCAGGATATAAGATTTACATTCAGAAATTAGTCACATTTCCGTGTACCAGCAATAAAACATTAGAAAAGGAATACAAAAATACGATACCTTTTAAAATTGTACCTCACAAAATCAAATACCTCAGAATACACCTGACCAAGGAGGTAAAGGACCTATATGCCGAGAACCATAAAACTTTAATCAAAGAAATCAAAGAAGATGTAAAGAAATGGAAAGATATTCCATGTTCCTGGATTGGGAAAATCAATATTGTAAAAATGGCCATCCTACCCAAAGCAATCTACAGATTCAATGCAATCCCTATCAAATGACCCATGACATTTTTCACAGAACTAGAACAAACAATCCAAACATTTATATGAAACAACAAAAGACCCAGAATCGCCAAAGCAATCCTGAGAAACAAAAACCAAGCAGGAGGCATAACTCTCCCAGACTTCAAGAACTACTACAAAGCCACAGTCATCAAAACAGTGTGGTACTGGTATCAAAACAGACAGACAGACCAATGGAACAGAAGAGAGAACCCGGAAATAAACCCTGACACCTATGGTCCATTAATCTTTGACAAGGGAGGCAAGAACATCAAATGGGAAAAAGAAAGTCTATTCAGCACGCATTGCTGGGAAACCTGGACAGCTGCATGCAAAGAAATGAAACTAGAGCACACCCTCACACCATGCATGAAAATAAACTCAAAATGGCTGAAAGACTTAAATATACGACAGGATACCATCAAACTCCTAGAAGAAAACATAGGCAAAACACTCTCTGACATCCACATCATGAATATTTTCTCAGGTCAGTCTCCCAAAGCAATAGAAATTAGAGCAAAAATAAACCCACGGGACCTCATCAAACTGACAAGCTTGTGCACAGCAAAGGAAACCCAAAAGAAAACAAAAAGACAACTTTCAGAATGGGAGAAAATCATTTCAAATGATGCAACTGACAAGGGCTTAATCTCTAGAATATATAAACAACTTATACAACCCAACAGCCAAAAAAGCCAATCAACCAATGGAAAAATGGGCAAAAGACCTGAATAGACATTTCTCCAAGGAAGATATGCAGATGTTCAATAACCCCATAATAAAATGCTCCACATCCCTGATTATAAGAGAAATGCAAATCAAAACTACCATGAGATACTACCTCACCCCAGTCAGAATGGCCATCATTCATACGTCCACAAATAACAAGTGCTGGAGGGGTTGTGGAGAAAAGGGAACCCTCCTGCACAGCTGGTGGGAATGTCAACTGGTACAGCCACTATGGAGAACAGTTTGGAGATACCTTAGAAATCTATACATAGAACTTCCATATGACCCCACAATCCCACTCTTGGGCATCTATCCAGACAAAACTCTACTTAAAAGAGACACATGCACCCGCATGTTCATTGCAGCACTCTTCACAATAGCCAGGACATGGAAACAACCCAAATATACATCAACAGATGATGGGATTCGGAAGAGGTGGTATATATACACACAATGGAATACTACTCAGCCATAAAAAAGAATGACATAATGCCATTTGCAGCAACATGGATGGAACTAGAGACTCTCATCCTGAGTGAAGTGAGCCAGAAAGACAAAGACAAATACCATATGATATCACTTATAACTGGAATCTAATAACCAGCACAAATGAACATCTCCTCAGAAAAGAAAATCATGGACTTGGAGAAGAGACTTGTGGCTGCCTGTTGGGAGGGGGAGGGAGTGGGAGGGATTGGGAGCTTGGGCTTATCAGACACAACTTAGAATAGATTTACAAGGAGATCCTGCTGAGTAGCATTGAGAACTATGTCTAGATACTCGTGTTACAACTGAACAAAGGGTGGGAAAAATGTAAATGTTATGTATACATGTAAAGATAACTTCATCCCCTTGCTGTGCAGTGGGAAAATAAATAAAATAAAATCTGTTTTTTGAACCTCTTTACTAAAAATTTTATTTCAGTTATTGTACTTTTCATCTTGGTAATTGCTGTTTGGTCATTTTTATAGTTTCCATCTCTTTGTTGCTAGTTTTATTTTGTTCACATATCCTTTTACTTATTTGTTTATTTTTTTATGTTTTCCCATATATATTTGAGCATATTTAATACAGATATTTTAAAGTTTTTGTATAGTAAGTCTAGTGGCTGGCATTCCTCAGGGATGTTTACTGCTCTGTTTCTCTGAAGGCACCATCGCCTTCTGTCTCTTTGTATGCTTTGTGATGTTTTATGGAAATTAGATATTTAAATCTTGTAACATGATGACTCTAGGAATCAGATTCTTCTTTCCATAAATTCCTGTTTATTTATTTTTTGTTTGTGGCCGGCTGCAGTAGTCTGTATGAGATTTTTTCAAACTATTCTTGCAAAGATTGTTCCTTGTTGTATACGTTCACTGAAGGCTCACTTCCTTTAGGTTATGTTAAGCTAATGTCTTGAAAGAGATTTTACTTTTGCCATAAGCTGAAACACATAACCAACCAAAAAAAACACCAAAAATGTTAGGAAAAAAACAACTACATTTTCAAATTTTGCAGACTGGCTCTGCTGAGATGGCCCTTCTCTGATGAGCTAAACTTTCCCTGAGCCCAAGGTCCTGAATGAGGTGAAAAATTAAGTCATGCATAGTACTTTACTTAGTGTTCCTCTTGCCTAAACATATGTTTAGCTTTCTAAATTCTCCCAGAAAGGTTATATTCTAGGTCATATGTGGTCACTGAAGTCAGTGGTTCATTGGCTTATTTGTCAGTTAGTATTTTGATAGAATTTCCTTAAATACATGGAGCCAAAACAAGAAAAGAAAAAAAAGTGAAGAGAAAGCAATAGGGAAAATACTCTTTCAGTCTTTGCAGACAGGATCTGTGGGATAGTCCTTAAACATTTGTTTCAAAATGTTGGGGTAGTCCTTCAACATTTACCCTGTCCTTTTACAACTCTACCTTAGGCTTCACTTCCTGCATGCCTGAAGTTTAACCAGAGGTGAAAAATGGGAATTTCTCATGCCTTCTCTGAAGATGCATCCAGCCCTGGTCATGTACATGGATTCATGATTCCTCACTATACAGAGGAGTTTTTAAAACCCTTAATCCACCATATATCTTTCCCAATTTCTTCCTTCCCACATCTTTCATAGTCTTATTGCTTCTTTTGACTATTAACCCTAGTCTCACTCTGCGTGGACAATACTTTTGCCTTTAAAGGCTTTCAACAAATGCTGTTTGGGAAGATGACTTAGCACTGGGAATGCTGAGAGTGAGATAAAACAAAGGTAAGCCTTTTCACTGTTCGTTCATGTTTCCACCAGACAGGCTATGCCAATCAAACACATTTCTTTGAGAAGGTCCATATTACTTCTTTTGGCACCAACAACTTCCACTGGGAGTGCAGTATGCTAACCCCAATAGGCACTGGAACTCTGAGGTTGAAGCACGGCAGGCAGGCAATTTAAAGTGCCACAGTACTTTCTTACCATAATGTAGCTACATTTATCTTTATTAAACTTTCTCCTGGTTGTAAATTTTTGACTAGATCCCAAAGATCTGGAAAAGTTGATTCTCATAGTTTTTCCCCCATTTTGTTACATTACTCTGTTATTATTGGTAATATCACCTTGCTGGAATTTATTGCATTTTAAAATAGCTTTAGTTATTGGGAAATTCTTCCCTGGGTTAATCTGAAGTAGGTTTTGTAGTTTCTTTTTGTGTATCCCAGTTATGTTATTTAGGTAGTATAATGTAAATCTCATTTCTTTGCCTTTAGCTGGCAGCCCTTCTGATTGGTAAAGTTTGTGATTATGTCTATGCCAAAATTTCTACTTTGTAGTCTTGGTAGATCTCAGTATCTTTCACCATTGCTCCTAATGTTGTGGTTTAAAATATATTTCTATCCTGTTTTTCTTTTCAATTTTTTCTTAGGTGTGACATCTTAAACAACAGAACACTATATTCCAGGTATGGTTGACAAGTGGGGGGGGGGGGAGCATCCACTAATTTTATTGAAGTTATTTAAGGTCACTTTCACCTTTTTTTGGCAGCAACATTACACTGTTGATTTACATTAAATTGGATCAAGTAAACTCCTCAGTGTGTTTAATACACGTTGCTGTTAACTTCAGCACCACTGCCATCATCTATGTGCCCATATGTCACTTACTTGGCTTAGTCTGAAAAATCCTTATATGAAATATAAGGATGATAATATTCATGGTTTCATCACTTGTGAAATACTTTGAATATATGCAAAATATTATTATTCTCTCTCTGTCTTTCCTTTACCAAATTTCTTAAGACTTTAAAATGCTGGCGACTAAGTATGACCCCCAGATATTCTGATTGAATTGGTCTGGGGTAGGTCCTGATTTTTAAAATAACTTCAGATAATTTTAATATACAACCAAGATTGAGATTCAGTTGCTCTGAGAAACATAAAAATGGAAAACAAAACAAAGGGGATAGCTGGCATTTACTATGTATACCAATGTATTAATCTTTGGAACTGCTTACCATTTGTTATTCTCATCAATGTTTTATACCTGAGAAAATCACAGCACAGAAAGGTTGAGAAATTTACCTATGAAAGTCACACAGCAGATAAGTCTCGAAGCCCAGATTCAAATCCAGGGAGACTAATTCTGGAGCCTAAGAGCTTAACCACTCATCTAGGTCTTCTTCTGACCTCCAGTTTTGACTTTTGTCATTGCTGCTCTGGTTTGTGTAGTTATCAGTTAGCTTGGGGGCCTAATACTTACACCCTTAACTACATCAAGGAATTCCACTTCTAGTTTATTGAGTGTTTTTCTTTTTTTTCTTCTATTTTTGTCTTTTTAGGGCCACACCTGTGGCATGTGGAGATTCCCAGGCTAGGGGTCTAATCATACAGCCTATGCCACAGCCACAGCAATGCCAGATCCAGGCCATGTCTGCAGTCTACACCACACCTCATGGCAACGCCAGATCCTTAACCCACTGAGTGAGGCCAGGGATTGAACCCGCAACCTCATGGTTCCTAGTTGGATTCATTTCCACTGCACCATGATGGGAACTCCCTATCGAGTGTTTTTCTTTTGAAGTGGTGTTGAATTTTGTCATTTTTTTCCCGCATCAATTGATAAATTATGTGTGTCTTTTTCTCTTCATTCTATTTGGTATATTTCATTTACTGTTTTCATATTGTGAGCTAATTTTGTATTCCTGGAATAACTTGCATTTAGTCATAATGCATTTTTTTTTAATAATGCTGTTGGGTATGATTTGCTGGTACTTTGTTCAGGATTTTTCATCTACATTCATCAGAGCCTTTGGTGTAGTTTTCTTGTAATGTCTTGGCCTGGCTTTCATACCAGAGAAATGCTGGCCTTATAGGATGAATTCGGAAGTGTTGTCTCTTCTATTTTTGTTATTACTTTAGAATTTGTGTTAATTCATTTTTATCACTTTAGTAAAATTAATCAGTGAAGTGATCTAATCTTGCATTTATATTCTTTTTGTTGATTACTAAATTTTTATTACTAATTTAATCTCTTTACTTGCTATAGGTCTATTTACATTTTTATTTCTTCCTGAGTCAGATTTGATAGTCCATTTTTCTAGGAATTTTTTCATTTTCTCTAGTTAATTTAAATTGTTGGTGTATAATTATTCATAACAGTCTATTATCATCCTTTTAATTTCTCAAAAGCTGTTAGTTTTTCCAGTTTAATTTCTGATTTAACAATCTCAGCCTTCTCTCTTTTTCTTTATTCTACCTAAAGTATATCAGTTGTGTTAAATTTTCCAAAGAACAGACTTTTGTTTTTGTTTATTTTATTGACTTGTATTCTCTATTTTCTTTACATCCATTCAATTTTATATTTCCTTCCTTCTCGTAGCTTTAAATGTGGTATAATGTTTTTTTCTAGTTCCTTAAGGTGTAAATCATTTTTAATGTAGACATTCATTGTTGTAAATATCCTTTGAAAATTGCTTTGGCTGAATCACATAAGTTTTGGTACATTATGTTCTCCTTTTCATTTGTTTCAAATTACTTTCTTTTTTTTCACTTTTGTCTTTTTTAGGGCCACACCCATGGCATATGGAGGTTCCCAGCCTAGGGGTCTAATTGGAGCTGTTGCTACCAGCCTAAGCCAGAGCAACAGCAACACCAGATCTGAGCCATGTCTGCAACCTACACCACAGCTCACAGCAATGCCAGATCCCTAACTGGTTCAGTAACTTTTTTCTGATTATACAATACTACATGTTATTGTAAGCTATCAAATATAATTCTCTGCTATACAGTAAATACATGTTGCTTACCTATTTAATATATGGTAATTTGTATGTTTTAACTCCATAATGCTAATTTTTTCCTTCTCCCTCACCTTTATTACTTTGATAACTATAAGTTTGTTTTCTATGTCTATGAGTCTGTTTCTATTTTGTATATAGAAGCATTTGTATTATTTTTAGATTCCACATATAACTGATATCATATGGAATTTATTGTTCTCTGACATACTAAACTAATTATAATATTCTGTAAGTTCATTCATGATGCTGCAAATGGCATTATTGCAGTCTTTTTATGATGAATTTTCCATTGCATATATATTCAACATCTTAAGCAATTGTCTGATGATGAGCATTTGAGTTGTTTCCATTTCTTGGCTATTGTAAATAATGCTGCTATGAACATTGGGGTGTATCTTTTCAAATTAGGGCTTGTATCTTTTCCAGCTGTATGCCCAGGGGTGGATTGCTAGGTCAAATGGTAATTCTATTTTTAGTTTTATAAGAAACTTCAATACTATTTTCCATAATAGGTGAACCAATTTACATTCTTACCACCGTGTAGAAGGGTTCCCTTTTCTCCATAGCCTCTCCAGAATTTCTTATTGGTAGACATTTTAATGACATCCATTCTGGCCATTGAGAGTTGATACCTCATTGTGGTTTTGATTTGCATTTATATAGTAAGTGGTGATATCGAGCATCTTTTCATGGTCCTCTGGGCTCTCTATGTGTCTTCTTTGGAGAAATGTCTATGTAGGTTTTCTGCCCATTTTAAAATTGGAATGTGTGTTTTTTCAATATTGAGTCATATGAGCTTTCTGTATGTTTTGGGTATTAAACACTTGTCCATTACATCATTTGCAAATATGTTCTCCCCTCCTATATGTTATCTTTTGGTATTGCTGGTGATTTCTTTTGCTATACAAAAACTTTTAAGTTTAATTAAGTTCCATTTGTTATTTTTTATTTTAATTTATTTTGCCTTTGTAGACTGAACTAAAAAATATTGCTACAGAGACTATTTGGCTTATATTATCTTCTAGGAATGATATGGTTTCATGTCCTATATTTTGTTGTTTTAACCATTTTGAATTTACTTTTATAAATGACATGGGGGTATTATATTTTGTCAATTTGTATGTAGCTATTCAGCTTTTCCAGACCACTTCTTGAACAGAGTGAACGTTTCTATTGTATGTTCTTGGCTTCTTTGTTGTACATTGATTGGTCATCAGTGAATAGGTTTATTTCTGGGGTCTGCATTCCATTACATTTGCCTATATGTGCCTATATATCTATATGCGCCTATTTGTATATATGTGTCTATATGCGCTTCAGTACCAGTACCATGTTATTTAAGAACTATGACTTTGTAGTATAGTCTGAAATCTGGAAGGGTAATGCCTCCAACTTTGTTCCTTTTCTTCATGATTGCTTTGGCAATTCTGGGTCTTTTGTTCTTGCATATAAATTTTAGGATTAATGTTCTAGTTCTGTGAAAAATGTCCTGGGTATATTAATAGGGATAGCAATCAATTTGTAGATTGCCTTGGGTAGGATATCCATTTTAACAATATTAATTGTTCCAATCCAAGAGCATAGACTATCTTTACATTTTTTGAATCACCTTCAATTTTGTTTATCAGAGTTTAATAGCTTTCAGAAAATGGTGTTTTTCACTTACTTCACTAAGTTTATTTCTAGTTTTTTTTTTCTTTTCAATGACATTTTAAATGTGATTATCTCTATTTTTCTTTCTTTTTCTTTTTTTTAAATTTTATAATAATTTTTATGTTTTCCGTTATAGCTGGTTTACTGTGTTTTGTAAATATTATACTGTACAGCAAGGTGACCCAATCACACATACCTGTATACATTCTTTTTTCTCACATTGTAATGCTCCAACATAAGTGACTAGATATAGTTCCCAGTGCTATACAGCAGTATCTCATTGCTAATCCATTTCAAAGGCAATAGTTTGTATCTATTAACCCCAAATTCCCAGTCCATCCCACTCCCTCCCCCACCTCCTTGGCAACCACAAGTCTGTTCTCCATGTCCATGATTTTCTTTTCTGTGGAAAGTTTCATTTGTTCCATATATTATATTCCATATATAAGTGATATCTTATGGTATTTGTCTTTCTCTGTCTGACTTCTTCACCTAATATGGAGTCTTTAGTTCCACCCATGTTGCTGCAAATGGCATTATTTTGCTCTTTTTTATGGCTGAGTATGTTTCATTGTGTATATATACCACATTTTGTTAATCCATTCATCTGTTGGTGGACATTAAGGTTGTTTCCATGTCTTAGCTATTGTGACTAGAGTTGCAATGAACATACGGGTGCATGTGTCTTTTTCAAGGAAGGATTTGTCAGGATATATGCCCAAGAGTGGGATTGCTGGATCATACGGTAGTTCTATATATAGTTTTCTAAGGTACCTCCATACTGTTCTCCATAGTGGCTGTACCAATTTACATTCCCACCAACAGTGCAAGAGGGTTCCCTTTTCTCCACACCCTCTCCAGCATTTGTTATTTGTGGACTTATTAATGATGGCCATTCTGACTGGTGGAAGGTGGTATCTCATAGTAGTTTTGATTTGCATTTCTCTAAAAATTAGTGATGTTGAGCATTTTTTCATGTGCTTGTTGGCTGTCTGTATATCTTCCTTAGAGAAATGTCTAGTCAGGTCTTTCTCCCATTTTTCAATTGGCTTGTTGACTTTTTTGCTGTTGAATTGTATATGTTGTTTGTATATTTTAGAGATTAAGCCCTTGTCTGTTGCATCATTTGAAACTATTTTCTCCCATTACATAGGTTGTCTTTATGTTTTTTTAATGGTTTTCTTTGCTGTGCAAAAGCTTGTCAGTGATTAGGTCCCATTGGTTTATTGTTGCTTTTATTTCTATTGCCCAAGAAAACATTTGTACAATTGAGGTCAGAGAATGTTTCGCCTATGTTCTCTTCTAGGAGTTTGATGGTGCCTTATCATATACTCAAGTCTATAAGCCAATTTGAGTTTATTTTCATGCATGGTGTGAGGGTGTGTTCTAGTTTCATTGATTTGTATGCAGCTGTCCAGGTTTCCCAGCAATACTTGCTGAATAGACTTTTTCCCATTTTATGTTCTTGTCTCCTTTGTAAAAGATTAATTGACCATAGGTGTCAGGGTTTATTTCTGGGTTCTCTATTCTGTTCCACTGGTCTGTCTGTCTGTTTTGGTACCATTACCACACTGTCTTGATGACTGTGGCTTTCAATACTGTCTGAAGTCTGGGAGAGTTATGCCTCCTGCTTCGTTTTTGTTCCTCAGGATTGTTTTGGCAATTCTTGGTCTTTTATGATTCCATATAAATTTTTGCATTGTTTGTTCTAGTTGTCTGAAAAGATGTCATTGATAATTTGATAGGGATTGCATTGAATCTGTAGATTGCTTTGTGTTTTATGGCCACTTTTACAAAATTAATTTTCCAACCCAGGTGCATGGAATATTTTTTCAATTCTTAGAATCCTCTTTAATTTCCTTGATTAATGTTTTATAGTTCTCAACATGTTAGTTTTTCACCTCCTTGGTCAGGTGTATTCCCAGGTATTTGATTTTTCGGGGTGAAAATTTCAAAGTTGCTGTATTTTTGTATTCCTTTTCTAATATCTCATTGTTAGTATACAGAAATGAGACTGATTTCTGAATGTTAATCTTATATCCTGCTACTTTGCTGAATTTGTTGATCAGTTTGAGTAGTTTTTGGGTTAAGTCCTTAGGGTTTTCAATATATAGTATCATGTCATCTGCATACAGTGACAATTTTACCTATTCTCTTCCAATTTGGATACTTTTTATTTCTTTTGGTTGTCTGATTGCTGTGACTAGGACTTTCAATACTATGTTAAATAACAGCAGTGAGAGTGGGCGTCCTGGTCTTGTTCCAGATTTTAGTGGGAGGGCTTTCAGCTTTTCTCCATTGATTATTATATTTGCTGTGCATTTGTCTTAATGGTTTTTATTATGGTAAGGTATGTTCCCTCTATACACACTTTGGTAAGGGTTATGATCATGAATCAATGTTTGGCCTTGTCAAATGTTTTTTTCTGCATCTATTGAGATGATCCTGTGGTTTTTGACTTTTCTTTTGTTACTGTAGTGTATGACATTGATTGATTTGCATATGTTGAACCATCCTTGTGAACCTGGGATGAATCCCACTTGGTCGTGGTGTATGATGTTTTTTATACGTTGTTGGATTCAGTTGGTTCAAATATTGGTGAGAATTTTGTATCTATATTCATCAAAGATACTGGTCTATATTTTTTTGTGTTGATATCTTTGGTTTTGGAATTAGGGTGATGGTGGCATCATAGGGTGTCTTTGGGAGTGTTCCTTCTTCAACCTTTTGAAAAAGTTTAAGGAGGATGGGTATAAGTTCCTCTTTGTGTGTTTGGTAGAATTGGCCTGTGAAGCCAGCTGCTCCTGGACTTTATTTGTAGGGAGTATTTTTATTACATATTCTATTTCATTTCTAGTGATCAGTCTGATCAGTTGATCTATGTTCCTCCTTATATTGTCTAATTCCTTTCTATAGTAATCTGTATTACTGTTCATATCCACTCTTAATTCCTTGATATTCAGCCTTAATTTTCACTATCTCCCTTTTGAACTCAATGTCTGTCAGACTGAGGAGGTCTGTTTTACAGTTTGCTGTTTCATGTGAATTCTCCCATTCCTTTAACTGGGAATGGTTTCTGAACTTCTTCATCTTGCTTATGTTTTTCTTTTTCTGAGTTTAGGGACAAAACTGTAGTCTTGGAGGGCTATTTCTATGGAAGAGCACCCCTCTGTATTTGTGGAGGGTTACTATTTATTTTTGCCATGGGAGTTTGCATATTTGCTGTCTTTTTCTTCAGTGTGAGCAGGTTCTTATCCCCAGGGTGCTGAGTGTATTTCCAGGGAGAAAGAGGCTATTGGTAGGGCTAGTAGTCAGTGCCTGGTTGCTGGGCTCTTAAAAGCAGCAAGGGCCTATAGGAAGGTGGTACAGGCTACTCCTAGTTGCAGAGCCCTGGTAAGTGGTAATGAGCCTTAGGCAGGTTTACAAGGTGCCCAGAGCATTTGGCAGTGGCAGCAGTAGGGTGTGTGAATTCCCAGGGGAGTGACAGCAAAAACAGCTAGTGTTTGATTTAAGTGTCCTCCTCTGAGGTGTTTGGAGCTACAAGTGGTGCCTGTCAGGGTCCCCTACTGGTAGAGGGCCATGCCTACCTCTGGAGTCAGTGAAAACTTTGGTGGTTTGCCCCCACAACCTGTGGACCATGCAAGAAGCACCCTGTCTCACTTAGCCCACACAGGAGGAGTTGCACAGGCTGCTGCTAGTTGCAGGATCCTGGGAAATGATGGAGAAATAGCATGTGGGCACTGCCCAGAGAGTTCAGCAGTGGAAACATCAGGGTGGGTGTGTTCCCAGTGGTGTGAGAGCAACAACAGACGGTGTTTTATCACAATCCCCTCCTCTGTGGTATCCTTGAGGTGATTGGGACTGCAAATTGTGCCTGTTCGTGGTCCCCTAGTGGTGGCAGGCCACGCCCACCTCTGAAGTCAGAGATAACTGTGGTGGTTTGTCCTCACCACCTGTAGACCATACAGGAAGCACCTTATCTTGATTAGCCCCCATAGGAGGTGATGTACCAGATGCTCCTAGTTGTAGATTCCTGCAAAGGGACGATGATGAAGCATCTGGGCACTGCCCAGAGCATTTGGCAGTAGCAGGGTGGGTGTGTTCCCAGGTGGGTGAAAGCAGTAATGTGTGGTGCTTGGTTGCAGTGCCATCTTTTTTTGCCACCCCTGAGGTGACAGGTGGGTAGTTTGAGCCCACTCACTGGCCTCTACTGCTGGCAGGCCATGCCTCCCTCTAGCCTCTGAGACAACCCCCACAGTCTGTCCCTGCTGCCTGTAGATCACACAAGAGGCACCATTTTGCACTTACCCCTCTGCTGCCCTTAGCCCATACAAGAGGTGCCCAGACACCTGTAACCTGCACAAGAAGTGCCAGGTCTCCTGTAATCTTGGCAAGTGGCTTCTCAGCACCCATAGCCTGCACCAGAGGCACCCTGCACTCTGAGAGCCTCTGCATATGTGCACAGGGAGATTCCTAAGGTGATCCACCCCTCCTCCTCCTCTCACCCTCTCCAGCAATGGTTACTTGCTTCACCTGTGACCCCAGAACTTTTCCTGGGTTCTGTCTACAGTGGTGTTCCATTCCCCAGCTTGTAGCACACCACTCCCCTGCCATGGCACAGTGCTAGTTAGCCCCTTAGGTTGTCTCTACATAGCCAACCCGAGTCTTCTCCCTGGGCCTGACCTCTGGAACATAAGTTTCAACACCCAGCTCCTACCCATCTAAGGCTGTGGTGTCTGGGGTGGTGGTGGAGATGATCTGTGCAGCTCTCACTCTACTTTGCTTTCCTCAGTCCAGCTGCTGTGCTTTTCTTGGCAACTTTGAGGTCCCTCTGTCTTGGCTGATATTTCCATCAGTTAGGTGTCTTCCCAGGTTGTGGGTTCCTTTTCTCCTTCACAGCTCCCTTTCAGGAATGCTAATCCCATCCTGATTCCTTCTTTCTCTCTTTCTTTTTTCTTTTGTTCTACCAAGTTAGGTCAAGAGTTTCATGCCCTTATTGGAGGTTTACATTCCTCTGCCAGCATTCAGTAGATATTCAGTGTGAGTTGTTTTACATGTAGATGTGGTTTTTTTGATGTGTTTATGGGAAAAGGTGAGCATGAAGTCTTACTCCTCCACCATCTTGATCTGCCTCCATGATTGTTTCTTTAATTTTTTCATTCTCTCTCATTATTAGGGTAAATAAATGCAACATTTCTGTATATTAATCTTGTACCCTGCTGCTTTGCTAACTTCACTCATTAGTTCTATAATTTTTTGTGTGGAGACTTTAGGGTTCTCTATATAGAGTATCATGTCATCTCCAAATAGTGATGTTTTTGCCTCTTCCCTTTCAGTTTAGATATTTTCTATTTCCTTTTCTTTTGTATTCTTCATCTTTGGTTGTTCTCTATATTTTCTAACTCTTTTTAAAAATTTTTTCTAACTTGTCACTCTGCATCCATTCTTCTCCTGAATTCTTTGCTCATCTTTATGATCACTATCCTTGACTCTTGCTCAGGTAGATTGCCTATCTCCACTTCATTTTATTCTTCTTGAGTTTTATTATGTTCCTTTGTTTGGAACATCTCCCTCTGTGGCCTCATTTTGCCTCACTTGCTGTTTTTATTTTTATTCATTTGGTAGGTTGGTTAAGTTTCCCGATCTTGAAGAAGTGGTTTTTAAAGATGTCCTATGTGTCCCAGCAGCACCCTCCCATTTTATCACCAGAGCTCTCTGGTCTAATCTTTCCCTCTTATGAGGGCTCTCTGGGTCTTTCTCTTGTGACAGTCTAATTGTGGTAGGCTTTATTGGGCCCCGTTCTATTTGGTTGTCAGGTCTTATCTTGTGTATAGGTTGCTAACCGCTCTGGGGTTATCAGGTCATGAGGCAGCTGACTGTGGAACTCCTGGTGGCCCTGTGGCTAGTGCTGTGATACTGGTCAGCAGAATCAGTGTCCAGGATACTCTGAATATGTTGCTTGCACACTGACAGGTGGAGTCAAGTCCTGGGGTTAGTGCTGGCCTACTGGTGGGCAAAGCCAAATCCTTGTGTCTGGTTGTACAGCCCATGGGTCCTAGAGCAGATATCAGATTGCTGGTTGTTGTAGCCAGTTCCTGACACAGTTGGCTGTAAGGTCTGGGATTTCTTGAATAATGTATTGAACTGCTATTGGGTAGGGCCAGGTGCCAGCTGATTATAGGGAAGGATCTTCCCCTACTAATGTGTGGGTTTTGGTCTGCAGACTCTGGTAGGTGAACCTGGGCCCAAGGCTATAGCAGACTTGCTGGTAGACTGGACTGGGTCCCATCTGGTCCCATGGCAGAGTCTGGCCTAATGGTGGGTGGAGCTAGGTCCCAGGGTCTCTGGCTGGAGGATGCTGGTGTTTAGGTCTAGTCCTGTGCACTAATGTGTGTGACCAGGTTCTGGGCCCTCTGGTGAGCAAGGCCATGTCCAGAAACATCTAGGGATTTGAGAAATATTAAGGCAGCCTGTCTGGTAGTGGTGAGGGGCCATGGTGTTCCCAGTTAGTTGCTCAAGTGAAGTGTCCCAGCACTGGTACCTGCACATCATTTGGCCATGGCAGTGCTGGGTTAAATAGCTAGTAAGCTAGAGAGAGAAGTCCACAATGGCATTTGCTAGCATAAGTGTCCATGTGATAGAATTATCTCCCCAAAATGGCTGCCACCAGTGTCTATGTCTTTGGGGTGAGCTATAGTTCTTCGTGCCTCTTTGGTAGACTCTCCAAGATCCCCAGGCAGTTCTGACCCTGGCTCTTATCAAATTACCTCTTCTGCCCTCAGTCCCAGAGTGTGTCACATTTTTTGCTTGCCCTTTAAGAGTGAGTATCTATTTCCCCCAACTCTCTGTGAGTCCCAGAAGTAAATCCCACTGGACTTCAAAGGCAAATACTCTATGAATTCTTTCTGGTGCAGGACATGTATCTTAGGAAACCCATCATGGGACTCCAGCCTCTTGCTCCTTTGAAGAACCTCTGCAATTATAATTATTCTCCCATTTGTGAGTTGCCCACCTGGGGTTATGCTACTCTGCCCCTCCTACTCATCATGTTGTGGTTCCTTCATTGTATCTTTTGTTGTAGAAGTTTCCAGTATTTGTCATCAATAGTTGTTCTGCAAACTAGTTGTGATTTTGTTGTGCTTGTGAAAGGAATCGAGCTCAGAGTCTTTCTACTCCACCCACTAGGGTGATATCCTTCAAAGGATTGTCATGTGGATTCAATGAGAAAATCCATGTAGGGCACTAAGAAAAATGGTAGGTAAATAGTAAGTGTTCAATAAATAGCCACTGTTATTACTATTACAAAAAACCTGGATAAGTAGTAAAAGCTAATTGATAAACCCTAGGAACAAACAAAGCATTATTTGGAATGTAATTATTTTAAGAATTATTGAATAGGTATTCTTCTTTTAATTTAAGAAGTGTTGTCACACCTCACAATGTGAGACTCTGGATATTAAAGTTACAGAATATTGTGATTACATACTATTGAGCTAGTTCTACTAACCATGCCAAAATGTGCATTAGATATGCCAAGATGAAAGAAAGTAAAAGATATAAGGATCTTCACTCAAAAAAATGAAGGGACTGAGAGATAGATAAGAAACTGACAGGCTATTTGGGTTATTTGCATTGCATAGCAAACTTATCATTTTGAGTAGGTTCCTCCATAACCAAACTTAGGTTACACAAACTTCTAATTGCTACCAGGGGAAGGTTAATTAGAAAGACACAGGTGAAGATGACTAGCTGCAGTCCATGGACATTCAGCAGTAAATCCACAGAGCATGCTTCAAAGGCAGTGGTAGTGATACTGGCGGACCAAGGCTCTGTGCCCCATAAAAGTTTGCAAGATATATCAACTCAAAGTGTCTGATTGAGTGGTATTATAAAGACCAGTGTCACAGTATCAGCAGCATCTGGGAGATACTTTGTTATTTGGGGGGGCTAGTACTTCAGAATTCCAAATTTGAGGGCACTGTTTTGAAAAATTCCTATTGGATATATTTTATTATTTTAATGGAGACATTTATGTTGGTGGAGTACATGGTATAGCATAAAAGGGGTTGGGTTTTCTGCAGCTTCAAGGCAGAACAACCATCCATCTATGTTTTCTTTCCAAGGACAGTGCACTGGGAAATGTTAATAGAATTGGCAGACTCTGAGAACTTAAGACAATTCAGTTTAGGAATAAAATTGCCTACTTTACTCTATACAAGCAGAGTCTCTGCGTGGAAAGAGAATGTGTGTTGATAGCTAGCTCAGGCAAACATATAGAATGCATGAACTCTTAATGTTGTACAAAAATCTAGGTAATTCAGCTAACAGAGAATCAAAGTTATCTATGCTATAGACATTGGTATGAGTTGTGGCCTGTATAGTATATTTCTTAAAATTGTGTTTGTGGTTATTTAGCAAAGAATAATATATACATTCCCTTTTATATTATTTATATATATGTGAAAGTATATATTTTTATATATGTATGACTGAGTTAACATGCAATAAAGCAGGAATTGGCACAACATTGTAAACCAACTACACTTTAATAAAAAAATTAAAATTAAAAAATTATTCCAATTAGCCAAAAAAAAAGAATTGGAGGATAAAAATGGTTAAACAGTTTTTTACATTAAGAATTCTTTGTATAGTATATATATTGGTGTGTTTTTTTCTACCTTTAGAGAAACTGAAACAAATGGAGTATTAACAAATTCAGAGTTAAGAGATTAATTTTGGCTCAAACTATATCATGTAGCAAGGATAATATGATCAATATAACACAGCTAGTAAAATTATCTTTTATTATTTCCATTCATATAAATTGTATTTAGTTCTCCCCTATTTTTTGGTCTTTTTTAGAATAATGCTTATGAGAGATATAACTTCCAACTACTTTTCTACTTCACTAGCATAACTACTTCAGAGAGGAAGGGCCAGGGAGAAGCAAGGCTTTTTCTTATATATAAGATATGAAGTGAGTTGAGGTTCTGATGATATTTTGAGATCCAAATTAATAATTCATTATTTTGAACAAGTTGGAAAACCAAAAATGTATTCTGACATCAGTCAATTCCTGGTCTATTGAGATTACATCAGTTGCAAGTCACACCCATCCCGAGGAAGATTGTCATATATGGGAGATTTTTTTTATAACTTAAGGTCAGGAATAGCTCCCAAAGTGTTGGCTCAGGCTTTTGACATTAAAAATAAAAGTGGCAAAAGTTAAAGATAAAGAGAAGATTCTAAAGGCAGCAAGAGAAAAATAGATATAATTAGAAGGGACCCCCCCATAAAGCTATCAGCTGATTACAGAAACACTATATGCCAAAAGAGAGTGGCAAGATATATACAAATTTATAAAATGGAAAATTTTGCATCCTAGAATACTCTACACAACAAGATTATCATTTAAAATGGAAGAAAAAAATAATTTCTCAAACAAAAACTGAAAGAATACAGCAATACTAAAGCCATTCTAAAACAACTACTGAAAAGTCTCCTCTAGGTATGAAAGAAATAAAAATATATAGGATGGAAGAAATCACAATTGGAAGGTAATCACTTAAATGTCAGCATACAAGTCTACAGGGAGGATACTGCCCATTGGTCAGTAGGGGCAGGGACCACAGGAATGGTGCAGGTTCTATAGTTACAGAGAGGGCCTTTTAGCAACAGGGAGCAGGCCCCATCATTGGAGATAAAGAGAATGCTCCCTAGAGCAGCCAAAAAAATGGAATGACTATAGAATGGCACCTGTCCCCACAGCTACAGAGAACTGTCATGAGAGCTTTCCCAGCAAAGGGAGAGACTGCAGGAGCAGCTGCTAATGTTCCAATCTACAGGAAATGGTCCTGAGAGCTACCCAATATCAGAAGGGGTTGCATGAGCTGCCCCCCTGACAGAATAGAAATCCCATGAACTGTGAACCATTGCCACTTCTCTCACAGAACACATTCCAAAGATCCACCCAGCTCCAGGGGAGGAAGTGTGATATGGCTGCTCCAAACATGTGCTCTGTGTATGTTTGAGCAGCTACCACCCCTGAGAGCTCCAGGAATGAACACCAGCTGTAGTATCTAAATACCTGCTATCAAGAGGATGATATACGTAGAAAGTCAGACATTATGAAATGAAAAACAAATAGCCTTCATAAAAAGAAATAAGACAAAAACACACACAAATAACTAAATGAAAAGGCAAGGAGAAAGGCAATCTACCTGGAAAGAATTTGGAGTGATTATAGTAAAGATGATCAAAAAATGGAAGCACAGAGTTATGTTTTTTAATTTTTTATTATTTATTTATTTTCTTTTGAGGGCTGCGCATGTGGCATATGGAGGTTCCCAGGCTAGGGGTCTAATCAGAGCTATAGTTGCTGGCCTACACCAGAGCCACAGCAATGCCAGATCCTTAACCCGCTGAGTGAGGCCAGGTATTGAACCCACAACCTCATGGTTCCTAGTCAGATTCATTTCTGCTGCACCACGATGGGAACTGTTTAAAAAAAAAAGAGCTAAAATACTTAAAGATTAAGCAAACAAAGATGAATAGCACAATATCTGAAAGGAAAAATACACTAGAAGGAATGCATAGCAAGATAATAGAGGCTGGAGAATGAATAAGTGAAGTGGAAGACAGAGTGGTGGAAATCACTACCACAGAAAAGAATAAAGCATAAAAGATGAAAAGAACTGAGGAGAGTCTAAGAGGTATCTGGGACAGCATTAAACATACCAATTAGAATCATAGGGATTCCAGAAGGAAAAGAGAGAGAAAGAGCCAGAAAAAAATATTTGAAGATATTATAGATGAAAATTTCCCTACTATGGGAAAGTAAACACTTAATCAAGCTGAAAAAGAACAGAGAAATGCACACAGGATAAAAGCAAGGAGAAACACAGTGAGACACACACAAATCAAATTGAAAAAAAATTAAATAGAAAGAAAAAATATTAAAAGCCACAGGGGAAAAGCAGCAAATAACATAACATACAAGTGAACTCCAATAAGGATAACAGCTAATTTTCAGCAGAAACTCTGCATGATAGAAGGCAGTGGCAAGATATATTTAAGGTGATGAAGGAGAGGATTCTAGAACAAAGAATACTTAGCAATGCTCTCATTTAGATTCAATGGGGATATCAAAATCTTTTCACATAAGCAAAAGCCAAGAGAATTCAGTACTTCCAAACCAGATCTACAGCATCTACAAGAGGAATTCTCTGGGCAGAAAAGAAAAAGGCACAATTAGAAACCAGAACATTGTAAATGGGAAAACTCACTGGTAAATAAAAAGTTAATATAAAGGTAGAAAATCACCCAGTGACAAATATGATATCAAAGCTAGCAAGAATGAGAAGTGGAGAGGACAAATGCCAAATATTGAGATGCATTTGAAAATAAGAGAACAGTAACCAAAAACAATTCTGAACACATATAGATGGTTATATCAAGATGAACTGGGGACCACAAACCAAAAATATAATGGACACAAACATAAAATGAAAAAGCAATGCAAACACAACAGTAAATATTGTCAGCAAATCAAAAGAGAAGATAACAAAAGAGAAAGAGAAGGAAAAAAAAGTAACAATCCAAAACCATTAAGAAAATGGCAATAAATGCATACTTATCCATAATGTTTTGAATGTAAATGGATGAAATGCTCCAACAAAAAACTGGACTGGCTGAATAGATATGAAAACAAGACCCATATATATGCTGATTAAAAGAGACACACTTCAGCCCTAAGGATACATACAGACTGAAAGTGAGGGGATGTAATAAGATATTACATGCAAATGTAAATCAAAGAAAAGGGGAGCAGCTATACTTATGTCCTATAAAATAGATTTTCAAATAAGAAAGTCACAAGAAAAAAGGACAGTACATAAGTAACAAAGGGTCAATCCAAGAAGATACAACAATTGTAAATATATATGCACCCAACATAGGAGCACCACAATATATAAGAAAACTGCTGACATCCATAAAAACAGAAATCGACAACAACATAATAAACGTGGGAAACTTTAGCACACCACTAACAACAAAGGACAGATCATCCAACAGAAAATCAACAAGGAAACACAGGACTTAAATTATAGTCTAGACCAGATATTCTTAACTGATACTTATAGAACATTTCATCACAAAGCAGCAGAATATACACATGAAGTATTCTTCAGGAAAGATCACATCCTGGGCCACAGATCAAGCCTTTGGTAAATTTTAAAAAGAGGAAATTGTTGAAAGCATATTATCCAATGAAAATTTTATGAGACTAGAAATCAAGTGCAAGAGAAAAAATAGTAAAAAACACAAACTCCTGGAAGCTAAACCATATGCTACTGAACAACAAATGGATCATTCAAGAAATTAAAGGAAATCAAAAGATACTTAGAGACAAATGAAAATGAAGATAGGACATTCCAAATCTTTGGAACACAGCAAAAGCAGTTCTGAGAGAAAAGTTTATAGCAAAATATTATCTCAGGAAAGAGGAAAAAACTCAAATAAACCTAATCTTACACCAAAAACTTATAGAGAAGGAAGAACAGACAAATTCCATCATTGGTAGAAGGAAAGAAATCATGAAGATCAGAGGAGAAATAAATGAAACAGAGAAAAAGAAAACAATAGAGGAGATCAATGAAGTCAAAAGATGGTTCTTTGAAAAGATCAACAAAATTGATAAACTTTAGCCAGACTCATTAAGAAAAAAAGGGAGTGGGTTCAAATCAATAAAATTAAAATGAAAAATGATGTTACAGATGACAACACAGAAATACTTAAGTATGAGAACACTTATAGCAAGTGTATGCCAATAAAATGGACAACCCAGAAGAAATGGCCAGATTCTTACAAAGGTCCAATCTACCAAGACTGAACCAGGAAGAAATTGCAAGAATGAATAGGCCAATCACAAGCACTGAAATTGAAACTGTCATTTAAAACCTTCCAAGACACAAATGTATAGGACCTGATGGCTATACAGGCAAATTATATCATATGTTCAAGGAATAGTTAAGACCTGTTCTTCTATAACTCTTCCAAAAATTAGCAGAGAAGGAACACTCCCAACCTCATTGTATGAGGCCACCATCACCCTGATATGAAACCAAAGGATACCACGAAAAAAGGAAAGTTACAGTCCAATATCACTGATGAACATAGATGCAAAAATCCTCAACAAAATACTAGCAAACCTAATCCAACTATGTAGTAAAAGGATATTACAACATGACCAAGTGGGATTCATTTCAGGGATGCAAGGATTCGTCAATACTGGCAAATCAATCGGTACAATACAACAAACAAAATATCGGTACATCAACAAACTGAAAAATAAAAACAATATGATCTTCTCAATAGATGCAGAAAAAGTTTTAACAAAATCCAACACCTGTTTCTTATTAAAAAAAAAAAACTCTCCCGAAAGTGGGCATAGAGGCAACATACCTAAACATAATAAAAAACATATATGACAGATTTGCAGCTAACATCATTCTCAATGGACAAAAACTGGAAACAGTTTTGATAAGATCAGGAATAAGACAAAGATATCTGCATTCAACTCTGCTGATCAACATAGTTTTGGAAGTCCTAGCCAAGGCAATCACAGAAGAAAAATAAATAAAAGGAATCCAAATTGGAAAACAAGAAGTAAAACTATCACTGTTTACAGATGACATGATACCTAGGAATAAATCTACCTAAATAGACAAAAGATCTGTACTCTGGAAACTGTAAGACGAGGATGAAAGAAATCAAAGAGGACACAAACAGATGGAAAGATATACCATGCTCCTGAATTGGAAGAATCAATATTGTAAAAATGTCTATACTACCCAAGGCAATCTACAGATTCAATGAAATCCCTATCAAATTACCAATGATATTACCAACAGAACTAGAACAAAATATTTTGAAGTTTGCATTGAAACAAAAAGACCCCAAATAGCCAATTCAATAATGAAAAAGGAAATCAAAACTAGGAATCAGGCTCCCTGACTTCAGACTATGTTACTAGTCTCCAAAATATACAAACAACTCCTAAAACTCAACAACAACAACAAAACAACATAATTGAAAAATGGAAAGAGGACCTAAATAGACATTTCTCCAAAGAAGATATACAGTGCCAGCAGGCACATGAAAAAATGCTCAACATTGCTAATTGTTAGAGAAATGCAACTCAAAACAACAATGAGGTACCACCTCACAATGGTCAGAGTGGCCATCATTAACAAGTCAACAAACAACAAATGCAGAAGAGGATGTGAAGAAAAGGGAAACCTCCTTGATTGTTGAGGGAATGTAAACTGGTACAACCACTATGGAAAACAGTACAGAAATACCTCAGAAAACTAAATATAGAACTACCATGTGACTCAACAATCCCACTCCTGGGCATATATCTGGACAAAACTTTCATTGAAAAAGATACATGCTCCTGCAAGTTCATCGCAGCACTATTCACAATAACCAAAACATGGAAACAACCTAGATGTCCATTGACAGATGAATGGATTAAGAAATGTAGTACCTATATACAATGTAATACTACTCAGCCAAAAAAAGGACAAAATAATACCATTTGCAGTAACATGGATGGAACTCAGTAGGAGTACTGAGTGAAGTAAGTCAGAAAGAGAAAGACAGATACCCTATGATATCACTTATATGTGGAGTCTAAAATTTGTAATATATGATCTATCTATAAAACAGAAACAGATCATGAACATGTAGGACAGACTTGCGTTCACTAGGAGGGTGGGGAAGGGGTGGGATGGATTGAGAATTTGGGGTTAGTATATGCAATTTATTGCATTTGGAGAGAATAAGCAATGAGATCCTGCTGTATAGCACAGGGAACTCTATTCAATCACTTGTGTTGAAACATGATGGTGAATAATATGAGAAAAGTGTATGTATATATATGTATGCCTAGGTCACTTTGCTCTATAGCAGAAATTGACAGAAAATTGTAAATCAGCTATAATAAAAAAAAGTCCAAATAGAAAAATAAACACAATGAAGTACCACAATACAACTTTGTACCCATTAGGATGTCTACAATCCAAAAAAAAGAAGAAGAAGAAGAAAACTGTAGAAAAATTGTTGGCAAGGATGTGGAGAAATTAGAACACTTTACATTGCTGTTGGAAGTGCAAAATGGTTCAATACTGTGGAAAAGTGTTTGCAGGTTCCTCAAAATTCATGTATAGGATTATCATATGATCCATCAATTCTCATGTATATATGCAAAATAATTTAAAATGAGTCCTCAAATATATGTACATACATATTCATAGAAGCACTCTTCACAATACCTAAAAGGTGGTAAGATGTCCACTAAGATATAATGTTCACCAAGATATAAATGGATAAATAAATCTCAGTGTATCCATACAATGGAATATTATTTTTCTGTAAAAAGGAATAATTACTACTCCATGATACAACATACATGAACCTAAGTGAAAGAAGCCAGACACAAAAGGCCACATATTGCATGATTCCATTTAAAGAAAATTTCCAGAAGAGGTATGTCCATAGTAATGGAATATATATTGATGTTTGCAAGGGAATATGGAGAGGAAAGAATGAGAAGTACCTACTTAATAGATATGAAGTTTTCTTTTGGGATGGTAAAAATATTTGGAACTGGATAGAGGTGGTGATTGTACAACATCGTGAATGTACTAAATAACACTAAACTGTTCACTTCAAAATTATTCATTTTATGTGAATTTCATCTAAATGAAAAGTGTTTTATATATAAAAAAGATACATGCACCCATATGTTCATTGCATCACTATTCACAATAGCCAAGATGTGGAAACAACCTAAATGTCCATTGACAGATGAATGGATTAAGAAGATTTGGTACTTATACATGATGGTATACTACTCAGCCATAAAAAAAGAATGAAATAATGCCATTTGCAGCAACACAAATGCAACTAGAGATTCCAATACTGAGTAGAGTATTCAGAAGAAGACAATACCATAAGATATCACTTATATCTGAAATCTAAAATATGGCATGGATGAACTTACATACTCTACAGAAACAGACACACAGACATGGAAAACAGACCTGTGGTTGCCAAGGGAGAGGATGAACTGGGAGTTTGGGGTTAGTAGATGCAACCTCTTACATTTAGTATGGATAAGCAATGTGGTCCTGCTCTATAGCACAGAGAACTATATCTAATCACTTGTAATAGAACACTGATAGAAGACAATATGAGGAAAAGAATACATATATACATGACTGGGTCAATTTGCTGTACAGCAGACATTGACAGTCTAGAGATTGAATCACAGCTTTAGCTGCCAGCCTATGCCACAGCCACAGCAACATGTTCACAGCAATGCCCGATCCTTAACCCACTGAGCAGATCCAGGGATCAATCCTGTGTCCTCATGGATGTTACTCAAATTCGTTAACCACTAAGCCACAATGGAAACCTCTATAATATATATATATATATATATTTTTTTTTAATGTCATCAAAGATAGTTTATTTACAACCTTGTGTTAATTTCAGGAATACAGCACAGTAAATCATTTATACATATACAAATATCCATGGCTCCATATCTCAGGGGTTAGACCTTGGGCTTGCTTGCTTGCTTGCTTGCTTGCTTTTCTTCCTTCCTTCCTTCCTTCCTTCCTTCCTTCCTTCCTTCCTTCCTTCCTTCCTTCCTTTCTTTCTTTCTTTCTTTCTTTCTTTCTTTCTTTCTTTCTTTCTTTCTTTCTTTCTTTCTTTCTTTCTTTTCTTTCCCTTTCTTCTTTCCGTCCTTCCTTCCTTCCGTCCTTCCTTCCGTCCTTCCGTTCGTTCGTTCGTTCTTTCTTTCTTTCCTTCTTTCATTCTTTCTTTATGACTGCACCCACAGCATGCAGAATTTCTCAGGCCAGGGATAAAACCTGAGCCATAGCAGTGACAACACACCAAATCCTTATCTGCTAGGCCACCAGGGAACTCTAACCTTTACCAATTTAGGATTTTTTTCCAATTTTTTTTGTCTTTTTCCCATTTCTCATGCTGCTCCCATGGCATATGGAGATTCCCAGGCTAGGGGTCTAATTGGAGACATAGCCGCTGGCCTACGCCAAAGCCACAGCAATACGGAATCTGAGCCACATCTGCAACCTACACCACAGCTCATAGCAACACCGGATCCTTAACCCACTGAGCAAGGCCAGGGATTGAACCCGCAACCTCATGGTTCCTAGTCAGATTCGTTAACCACTGCACCACGATGGGAACTCTGAGAATTTTTTTTCCAATTTAAAGGATTCATTGTCTGCCCATTGATGAATAGTATGTCAATAGCGACTCAAAACAATAAAACATAAGAGATGTCCCCACAAAACTGTGCAAAAGATTCAGCCTTTACAAGATCCAAAAAATTTGCTCACAAAAAATAGTCTCAGAAAGTAAAGGCCTTCAATTGTACAGGTGGACACAACAGAGATTGAGATGGAAAAGGCCCTTTATGGGCTAGGGCCCCTTATGACAAATTTCCCTGAGAGCTGGCACAACCAAAGAGACTGCTAAGAATCCCAGTCTATTCAACTGACTGCCAAATGTAAACCATTCATATACTTTCTGAATGGCAGAGAGTATTCACTCAAAACACAGAAGAAAACATTGAAGAAGATCTAATAGAACATTTACATTTCAAAGGCACAGGAGAAAAATTACAGCTCCTCCTAAGAGCTTTTGTTCTTTTAAGGTCAGAATTCTGAAAAGATGTTTTATCAAGCCAGCTTTATTTGACATCCAGTTTGGGAATGTCAAAAAAAAGCCCTGGAGTTCCCGTCGTGGTGCAGTGGTTAACGAATCCGACTAGGAACCATGAGGTTGCGGGTTCGATCCCTGCCCTTGCTCAGTGGGTTAACGATCCGGCATTGCCGTGAACTGTGGTGTAGGTTGCAGAAGCGGCTCGGATCCCGCGTTGCTGTGGCTCTGGCGTAGCCTGGTGGCTACAGCTCCGATTGGACCCCTAGCCTGGAACCTCCATATGCCGTGGGAGCGGCCCAAGAAATAGCAACAGTAACAACAACAACAACAAAATAATTAAAAAAAAAAAAAAAGCCCTGACTTGGCACCATCTTGAGCATTTTTATTTATTTATTTTTCCCACTGTACAGCAAGGGGATAAAGGTATCCTTACATGTATACATTGCAATTACATTTATTTTCCCCACCCTTTGTTCTGTTGCAACATGAGTTTAAAAAAGTCTCATACAGACTACTGCAGCCAGCCACAAACAAAAAATAAATAAACAGGAATTTATGGAAAGAAGAATCTGATTCCTAGAGTCATCACGTTACAAGATTTAAATATCTAATTTCCATAAAACATCACAAAGCATACAAAGAGACAGAAGGCGATGGTGCCTTCAGAGAAACAGAGCAGTAAACATCCCTGAGGAATGCCAGCCACTAGACTTACTATACAAAAACTTTAAAATATCTGTATTAAATATGCTCAAATATATATGGGAAAACATAAAAAAATAAACAAATAAGTAAAAGGATATGTGAACAAAATAAAACTAGCAACAAAGAGATGGAAACTATAAAAATGACCAAACAGCAATTACCAAGATGAAAAGTACAATAACTGAAATAAAATTTTTAGTAAAGAGGTTCAAAAAACAGATTTTATTTTATTTATTTTCCCACTGCACAGCAAGGGGATGAAGTTATCTTTACATGTATACATAACATTTACATTTTTCCCACCCTTTGTTCAGTTGTAACACGAGTATCTAGACATAGTTCTCAATGCTACTCAGCAGGATCTCCTTGTAAATCTATTCTAAGTTGTGTCTGATAAGCCCAAGCTCCCAATCCCTCCCACTCCCTCCCCCTCCCAACAGGCAGCCACAAGTCTCTTCTCCAAGTCCATGATTTTCTTTTCTGAGGAGATGTTCATTTGTGCTGGTTATTAGATTCCAGTTATAAGTGATATCATATGGTATTTGTCTTTGTCTTTCTGGCTCACTTCACTCAGGATGAGAGTCTCTAGTTCCATCCATGTTGCTGCAAATGGCATTATGTCATTCTTTTTTATGGCTGAGTAGTATTCCATTGTGTGTATATATACCACCTCTTCCGAATCCCATCATCTGTTGATGTATATTTGGGTTGTTTCCATGTCCTGGCTATTGTGAAGAGTGCTGCAATGAACATGCGGGTGCATGTGTCTCTTTTAAGTAGAGTTTTGTCTGGATAGATGCCCAAGAGTGGGATTGTGGGGTCATATGGAAGTTCTATGTATAGATTTCTAAGGTATCTCCAAACTGTTCTCCATAGTGGCTGTACCAGTTGACATTCCCACCAGCTGTGCAGGAGGGTTCCCTTTTCTCCACAACCCCTCCAGCACTTGTTATTTGTGGACGTATGAATGATGGCCATTCTGACTGGGGTGAGGTAGTATCTCATGGTAGTTTTGATTTGCATTTCTCTTATAATCAGGGATGTGGAGCATTTTATTATGGGGTTATTGAACATCTGCATATCTTCCTTGGAGAAATGTCTATTCAGGTCTTTTGCCCATTTTTCCATTGGTTGATTGGCTTTTTTGGCTGTTGGGTTGTATAAGTTGTTTATATATTCTAGAGATTAAGCCCTTGTCAGTTGCATCATTTGAAATGATTTTCTCCCATTCTGAAAGTTGTCTTTTTGTTTTCTTTTGGGTTTCCTTTGCTGTGCACAAGCTTGTCAGTTTGATGAGGTCCCGTGGGTTTATTTTTGCTCTAATTTCTATTGCTTTGGGAGACTGACCTGAGAAAATATTCATGATGTGGATGTCAGAGAGTGTTTTGCCTATGTTTTCTTCTAGGAGTTTGATGGTATCCTGTCGTATATTTAAGTCTTTCAGCCATTTTGAGTTTATTTTCATGCATGGTGTGAGGGTGTGCTCTAGTTTCATTTCTTTGCATGCAGCTGTCCAGGTTTCCCAGCAATGCGTGCTGAATAGACTTTCTTTTTCCCATTTGATGTTCTTGCCTCCCTTGTCAAAGATTAATGGACCATAGGTGTCAGGGTTTATTTCCGGGTTCTCTCTTCTGTTCCATTGGTCTGTCTGTCTGTTTTGATACCAGTACCACACTGTTTTGATGACTGTGGCTTTGTAGTAGTTCTTGAAGTCTGGGAGAGTTATGCCTCCTGCTTGGTTTTTGTTTCTCAGGATTGCTTTGGCGATTCTGGGTCTTTTGTTGTTTCATATAAATGTTTGGATTGTTTGTTCTAGTTCTGTGAAAAATGTCATGGGTCATTTGATAGGGATTGCATTGAATCTGTAGATTGCTTTGGGTAGGATGGCCATTTTTACAATATTGATTTTCCCAATCCAGGAACATGGAATATCTTTCCATTTCTTTACATCTTCTTTGATTTCTTTGATTAAAGTTTTATGGTTCTCGGCATATAGGTCCTTTACCTCCTTGGTCAGGTGTATTCTGAGGTATTTGATTTTGTGAGGTACAATTTTAAAAGGTATCGTATTTTTGTATTCCTTTTCTAATGTTTTATTGCTGGTACACGGAAATGTGACTAATTTCTGAATGTAAATCTTATATCCTGCTACTTTGCTGAATTTATTAATCAGTTCAAGGAGTTTTGGGGTTGAGTCCTTAGGGTTTTCTAGGTATAGAATCATGTCATCTGCATATAGTGACAGTTTTATCTCTTCTCTTCCTATATGGATGCCTTTTATTTCTTTTGTCGAATTGCTGTGGCTAGGACTTCCAAAACGAGGTTGAAGAGCATTGGTGAGAGTGGGCATCCCTGTCTTGTTCCAGATTTCAGTGAGAAGGCTTTCAGTTTTTCCCCATTGACTATATTTGCTGTGGGTTTATCATAAATGGCTTTGATTATACTCAGGAATGTTCCCTCTATACACACTTTGGCAAGGGTCTTGATCATGAATGGGTGTTGGACCTTGTCAAATGCTTTTTCTGCGTCTATTGAGATGATCATATGATTTTTGACTTTTTTTTGTTAATGTGGTGTATGATGCTGATTGATTTGCATATGTTGAACCATCCTTGTGAACCTGGGATGAACCCTACCTGGTCATGTTTTATGATTTTTTTGATATATTGTTGGATTCGGTTGGCTAAGATTTTGTTGAGAATTTTTGCATCTATATTCATCAATGATATTGGGCGATAGTTTTCTTTTTTGGTGGTATCTCTGTCTGGTTTTGGGATGAGGGTGATGGTGGCATAGAATGTCTTTGGGAGTATTCCTTCTTCTTCAACCTTTTGAAAAAGTTTAAGGAGAATGGGCACCAATTCCTCTTTATATGTTTGACAGAATTAGCCTGTGATGCCATCTGGTCCTGGACTTTTATTTGTAGGGAGTGTTTTTATGACCTCTTCAATTTCATTTCTAGTGATCAGTCTGTTCAGTTGGTCTGTTTCTTCTTGATTCAATTTTGGCAGGCTGTAAGATCCTAGAAAATTGTCCATTTGTTCCAGATTGTCAAACTTGTTGGAATATAGTTGTTCATAGTATTCTCTTACGGTTTTTTGTATTTCTGCTGTATCCATTGTGATTTCTCCTTTTTCATTTATAATTTTGGTTATTTGGGTTCTTTCTCTCCTCTTTTTAGTTAGTCTGGTCAGGGGTTTGTCAATTTTGTTTACCTTTTCAAAGAACCAGCTCTTGGTTTTATTAATTTTCTCTATTGTTTTTTGAGTCTCTATTGTATTGATTTCTTCTTTGATCTTTATAATTTCCTTCCTTTTGCTGACTTTAGGACTTTTTTGTTCTTTTTCTAATGCATTTAGGTGGAGGGTTAAGTTGTCAATTTGGGATCTTTCTTCTTTTTTGAGAAAGGCCTGTATCAGTATAAATTTCCCTGTTGAAGCAGTGCTTTCACAGCATCCCATAGATTTTGAGAGGTTGTGTCTTCATTATCATTTGTTTCAAGTTATTTTTAAATTTCCTTCTTGATGTCTTCATTGACCCATTGGTTTTTTAGGAGCATGTTGTTTAGTCTCCATGGAGTAGGTTTTTTCTCTTTCCTTTTCCCATGGTTGATTTCTAATTTCACAGCATTGTGGTCAGAGAAGATACTTGAGATAATTTCTATGCTCCTAAATTTATTGAGATTAGCTTTGTGTCCCAATATCAAAAAACAGATTTGAGAAGGGAGAACGAAGAATTAATGAACTGGAAGACAAGTCAGTTAAAATTATTAAATCTGAGGAACAGCAAGAACAAAAAAGCATGAAGAAAAGTGAAGAGAGCCAAAGGACTTTGTGGAATGCCAAAATATCAAAGTATAATATTATGGGAATCCCAAAAAGGAGAAGATAGAAAAGACAAAAAAAATTATTTCAAGAAATGTTTGGCTGAAAAGTTCTCACAGTTAATGAAATACATGAATATATAAATCCAAGAATCTCAATTAACTCCAAGTATGATAAAGCAAAATAAATATTAATACATAATGTCAAACTGAAACATTAAAATCCAACTACTGAAAGACAAAGAGACAATTTGGAAAGCATAAAGAAAAAAGAAAATTTTTATGTATAAGGGATCTTCAGTATGATTACAAGCTGATTTCTTATCAGAAATATAGGAAGTCAGAAAACAATGGGATGATATATTTAATGTACTGGAGAAAAAAGTATTAACTGATAGCAAGTATTATTATTAACTTTAATCTGTGACTTCATTGTATTTTCAACAGAATTTAAATGACACATGAACAAAAGTCAAATATAACTCTATTTGCACACAATATACATAAAAGTTTTAATTTGTGATATTAATAACATAAGGAGGGAGATGGGGTTTTATAGCAGTAAAAATTCTATATGCAGTTAAATTTAAGACAGTATCTATTGAAATTAGATAGCCATTACTTTGGGATAGTGTATTGATTACTTGTGTAATCACAAAGAATACGTCTCAAAAATATAGATAAAATGAGAATAAAATTGAAATGCATCAGCATAAAAATTCAATCACAAAAAAGGTAGAAATTGAGGAACTGAGGGCCAAGAAATTTGAGACATAAAGAAAACAAAGAGGCAAAAGCAGAAGTTCTTTCTTTTCAATTTCATTGAATATAAATTAAACTCACCAATCAAAAGGCATATATTAGAAAAATGGATTAAAAAATAACATGATCAAACTATAAGATGTCTACAAGGTACTTGATTTTAATATAAAGACACACACTGTCTAAAAGTGAAAAGATGGGAAAACATAGTTCATGGAAATAATAATCACAGGAACGCTGGAGTGTCTATACTAATATCAGACCAAAATAGACTTTAAGTCAAAAACTGTCACAAGAGGTAAATAAGTACATTATATATTGATAAAAAGATCAATTTACCAAGAAAACATAACACACATACACTCATGCACCAAAAATCAGAAATCAAAATTATATGAAGCAAACATTAACGGAATTGAAAAGAAAAATAAATAGTTGTGGTAGAGGACTTGAATAACAACACAAACCAAAAAGAGAGATGACTCAAATTACTAAATACTAGGGGCATATTGTAAACCTTAAAGATTTTTTTAATTTTATGAGAATACTATGAAAAAAAATTGTATGCCACCATAGTAAATAACAGACAATTGAAAAAAATTTCTTTAATAAAAACTAGCAGAAGTGATTCAGGAAGAAATAGTAAATATAAAATAAGGTATAATAAGAAATTAAGTCATTAATCAAAAACCCATAACAAAGAAAACCTAAGGATCAACTGGCTTCACATGTGAATTCTGCCAAAAATGTAAAGAAAATTAACATTGATACTTCTCAAATGCTTCCAAGAAATATGGGGAGAGAACACTAAGTGTTAAGAAACAATGTTAAGAAACTCAGTCTATGAGGCCAATATTCTTCTGAAAACAAAATAAATACATCAGAAGAAAATAAAACTCCAACTAAGAGCCCTTATGAATATTAAAGCAAGAACCCTCAACAAAATACTAGCAAAACAAATTCAGCAGCATTTCAAAGACTTTACAGATGAAGACAAAGTGGAATTACTCCCCAGAACACAATAATTATTGAAACAAAAAATAACTCAATGTAATATGCTAAGAGAATAGGGGTGTATGAAAAACACAATTATCTCAAATGCAGAACAACATCTGAAGAAGTTTAACACTCTCTCATAATAAAAACATGCAACAAACTAGGAATAGAAGGAAACTTACTTAAAAAAAATTACATGAAAAACCCACAGGTACCATCAGAGTCAAGATCAGACATGAGATAATTATTCCTATTTTTTTCACTTTTATTAAAAACTATTGAAAGTTCTACCTAGACCAATTATGCAAATTAAATAAATAAAACACATTCAAATTGGAAAAGAAAAAGTAAAACCCTATTTCCTTAAGACACAATCTTATATAGAGAAAACCCTGAGGAATTCACAAAAAGACTATTAATACTGATATGTGAACACAGAAAAGTTGCAGGATACAAGATGTATACTCAAAAATCAGTTGTATTTCTATGGGAGTTCCTGTCATGGCTCAGAGGAAACGAATCTGACTAGTATCCATGAGGATGCAGGTTTAATCCCAGGCCTTGCTCAATGGTTTAAGGATCTGGCTGTGCCGTGAGCTGTGGTGTAGGTCAAAGACACAGTTCAGATCCAATGTTGCTATGGCTGTGTTGTAGGCTGCCAGCTAGAGCTCTGATTCAACCCCTAACCTGGGAACTTCCCTAAGCTGTGGGTGTGGCCCTAAAAAGACAAAAAAAAAAAAAAAATCAGCTGTACTTCTAAGCACTGCAATGAAAAATCCAAAAATAAAGTTAAGAAAGAATCCTTTTTACAAACACATAAAACAGAAAAAAAAAACTTAAAAATACAATTAAACAAGGAGGTGCAAGACTTGTTCACTGAAAATTACAAAACATTGCTGAAAGAAATTAGAGAATTAACTAAATAGAAAGTACTCCATGCTATGGATTAGAAGGTTTAATGTTTTTAGGATGTCAGTTCCACCGAAATCTATCTATAGATTTAAAGTAATCCCTATCAAATTCCTAATAATATTGTCTATGCATATACAGAAAAACACATTTTAAAATTTATATGTAATCTCAAGGGCCTCCAAAGAGTCAAAAACAATTTCAGAAAAAAGCTGTATTCTCATACTTCCTATTTTCAAAACTTACTACAAAGCCACAGTAATCAAAACAATGTGGTACTGAAACATAGTCATAAATAGATCAATGGACTATAGTAAAGAGACTAGAAATAAATCTGATACATATAGTCAAGTAATTTTAACATGAGTTCCAAAACCACTTAATAGGGAAATAATAGTCACTTCAATGAAAGGTAGAGAGAAAACTGGATATCCAAGTGAAAAAAAAAAAAAAAGTTGGAACTTAACCTTTAACCATATTAAAAAAAAAAACCTCAAAATTGATCAAAGACCTAAAAATAAGAGCTAAAACTAAAACTCTTAGAAGAAAACATAGGAGAAAATCTTCATGGCAGTGGATTTGGCAATAATTTACTATATATAACAACAAAAATGCAGATAAGAAAAAATAAAGTACACTTCATTAAAATTAAAAACATTTTATGGATCAAAATACATTATCAACAGAGTGAAAAAGTAACCTAGGGAACGGGAGAAAATATCTGCAAATCATATATCTGACAAGAGATTAATACACAGTCTATATAAAGAACATCTACAACTCCAATAACAAAACAATCTGATTTTAAAAAAATACACCTTATAAATGAAAAAATGAGAGTACTCATTTATAAATGAGAAGGAACTTGTCTGTTAACAATGAAAAATAAATCCAGTATTCAAATTCCAAAATAAAAACCAAAAAATTTACTGCAAATCTATAATACTCAGAATGTGATATTGGCAGAAAGACAGACATCAGCCAATGGAATAGAAGAGTGTATGCAGGATTAAATACATATATTTTATGCTCTATTGATTTTTGACAGAAGTGTCAAGATCATACTATTGGCGAATAATTATCTCAAATTAATAATGCTGGGAATGTTTGTTCTTTAGTTTCTTTATGTATAATGTTAGGTTGTTTATTTGAGATTTTCTTGTTTCCTAAGGTATGCTTGTATTGCTATACACTGCCGTCTTAGACTGCTTTTGCTGTGTCCCATAGGTTTTGGATCATTGTATATTTGCGGTCATTTGTCTCTAGGTTTTCTTTGATTTCTGCAGTGATCTTTGGTTGTTTAGTAGCATATGGTTTAGTCTCCACATGTTTGTATTCCTTAGAGTTTTGTCATGTTTTCTTGGAGTCTTATAGCACTATGGTCAGAAAAGATGCCATAAATGAAAAGTTAGTAGAAGTAAAGAAATAATGAAGATCAGAGCAGAAATAAATGAAATAGAAATGAAAAAACAATAGAAAAGATCAATGAAACTAAAAGCTGGTTCTTTGAAAAGATGAACAAAATTGATAAATCCTTAGCCAGAATAATCAAGAAAAAAGGGAGAGGACTGAAATCAATAAAATTAAAAATGAAAAAGGAGAAGTAACAATGGACATAACAGAAATACAAAGAATCAAAATGACTACTACAAGAAACTACTTCTCAAAAAAATGACAACCCAGAAAAAATGGACACATTCATAGAGAGGTACAATCTTCCAGAGTGGACCAGGAAGAAATAGAAAAGATGAGCAGATGAATCAGAAGTACTAAATTGAAATTGTGATTTAAAACTTCCAAGGAGATGGGATTAATATGGCTTAATAGAAAGACTGGAGCTCAACTTCTCTCCTAAAAACAAAAAAATTCACGACTAAATTCTGAGCAATCTTCACCCAAATGGACGAGAAACCTTAAAAAAGATATCCTACTCCAGAAAAAGAGGAGGCCACATCAAGAGGTAGGAGGGGTGATTTCACGATATAAACAACCATATATATACCCTGGGTGGGAAGCCCCACAGACTGGAAACTAACTGGTTCACAGAGACTCACCCAGAGGAGTGAGAGTTCTGAGCCCCACATCAAACTCTCACGTGTGGGGAACTGGCACTGGGAGAAAGAGCCCCTGAAGCATCTGGTATTGAAGGTCAGAGGAGCTTGTGCGCAGGAGCTCCATGGGATAGGGGAAATGGAAACCCCATTCTTAAAAGGTGCGCACAGACTTTCACGTGAACTGGGTCCCAGGGCAAAGCAAACTCTCCATAGGAATCTGGATCAGACCTAACTGCAGTGCTTGGAGGACATCCTGGGTAAATGTGCCTTGTTGTGAGGGAAGGACATTGGAAGCAAAGCTCTCAGGAATAGTCAACAGCATTGCCTTTCTCTGGAGGTGGCCATTTTGGGAAAATCTGGCCCCCCCTGTCAATCAGCTGCTGAGAAGCTCCAGGGCTAACAACAACCCAGGTGGGATCATAGCCCCACCCATCAATAAACAGGCTGCCTAAAGACCCCTCAGGCACACAGCCGCCTCTAATCCCATCCAGAGACTAAGCCCCACCCACCAGAGGGATCAGAATCAGCTCCACCTACCAGTGGGCAGGCATCAGCCCCTCCCATCAGGAAGCCTACAGCAAACCCCCCATACCAACTTCAGCCACAGGGGGGCAGACATCAGAAGTAAGAGAGGCTACAACTCTATTCTCTGTAAAAAGGTCACCACACCAAAAACCTATCAAAATGAAAAGACAGAGAACTATAACTCAGATGAGGGAGAAGGGAAAAACCCCAGAAAAATCACCTAAGCAATGAGGAGGTTCTCAGCCTCCAGGGAAAAGACGTTAGCCTGTTGATGCTGAAGATGATGCAAGACATTGGAAATAAACTGGAGGCAAAGATGGATACCTTACAGGAAACACTGACCAAAGAGATGCAAGATATAAAACTTAAACAAGAAGAGATGCAAAATACAATAACTGAAATAAAAAACTCACTAGAAGCAGCTAACAGCAGAATACAGGAGGCAGAAGAACGAATAAGTGAGGTGGAGGACAGATTAGTGGAAATTACGGGTGTGGAACAGAAGAGAGCAAAAAGACTGAAAAGGAATAGAGAGAGTCTCAGAGAACTCTGGGACAACATTAAACACACCACCATCCATATTATAGGGGTGCCAGAAGGAGAAGAGAGAGAGAAGGAGACAGAAAAAATATTCCAAGAGATAATAGCTGAAAACTCCCCTAACATGGGGAAGGAACCACTCACTCAAATCCAGGAAGGGCAACGAGTACCATATAAAATACACCCAAGGAGGGATACGCCGAGACACATATTAATCAAACTGACCAAAATTAGAGACAAAGAGAAAATCTTGAAAGCAGCTAGGGAAAAGAAACAAGTCATATACAAGGCAACCCCAATAAGGTTATTGGCAGATTTTTCAGCAGAAACCCTGCAGGCCAGAAGGGAGTGGCATGATGTACTTAACGTGGTGAAAGGAAAAACCCTCCAACCAAGATGACTCTACCCAGCAAGGCTCTCATTCAGATTTGAAGGAGAAATCAAAACCTTCACAGATAAGCAAAAGCTGAGAGAATTCAGCAACTCTAAACCAGCCTTACAACAAATACTTAAAGGAACGTCTCTAGGCTTAAAAGACAGCAACAGGAAACAAAAATTCCACAAATGACAAGGCTCACCAGCAAAGGTATATACGCAGTAAAGATACAAAATCATCCATGCACAATTATACCACCGAAATCAGAAATCATGAGAAGAGGCGGGTACAAGTGCAGGACACTGGAGATGAACTTGCAATTAAGAGAACAACAACTTAAAAGAAACTCATGTGCATATAGACTCTTATATCAAATCTTCAGAATAACTGCAAACCAAAAATCTATAATTGATACACAAACAAACAGACAAAAATCTACTGAAATACAACACTAAAGATAGTCATCAAACTAGAAGAGGAGAGAACAAGAGAAGAGGGAAAGAAAAAAGAGCAACAAAAACAAATCCAACGCAATGAATAAAATGGCAATAAGAACATACATATCAATGATTACCTTAAGTGTTAATGGACTAAACGCCCCAACCAAAAGACATAGACTGGCTGAAGGGATACAGAAACAAGACCCATATATACGCTGTCTTCAAGAGACCCACTTCACTTCTGGGGACACATACAAATCGAAAGTGAGAGGATGGAAGAAAATATTTCATGCAAACGGGGATCGAAAGAAAGCTGGAGTAGAAATACTCATATCAGACAAAATAGACTTTAAAATGAAGACTATTTTAAGGGACAAAGAAGGTCATTACATAATGATCAAAGGATCAATCCAAGAAGAAGATATAACAATGTTAAATATCTACGCACCCAGCATAGGTTCACCACAATATATAAGGCAACTGCTAACAGCCTTAAAAGGAGAAATCAACAATAACACAATCATAGTGGGGGACTTTAACACCCCACTTACAGCAATGGACAGATCAACCAGACAGAGAATCAATAAGGAAACACAGGCCTGGAATGATGCATTAAACCAGATGGGCTTAATAGATATTTATAGGACATTCCATCCAAAACCAACAGAATACACATTCCTCTCAAGTGCACATGGAACATTCTCTAAGATTGCTCACATCCTGGGCTACAAATCCAACCTCGGTAACGTTAAGAAAATTGAAATCATATCAAGCATCTTTTCTGACCATCAACAACAAGAAAAAATCTGCAAAAAATGCAAACACGTGGAGACAACATGCTACTAAACAACCAATGGATCACTGAAGAAATCAAAAAATACCTAGAAGCAAATGACAACGAAGATAGGACACTCAAAAACCTATGGGATGCAGCAAAAGCTGTTGTAAGAGGAAAGTTTAGAGCAATACAAGCGCACCTCAGGAAACAAGAAAAAGCTCAAATAAACAAGCTAACTTTACATCTTAAGCAGCTCAAGGGAGAAGAACAGACATGACCTAAAGTTAGTAGAAGGAAAGAAATCATAAAGATCGGAGCAGAAATCAATGAAGTAGAAACAAAGAAAACCATAGAAAAGATCAATGAAATGAAAAGCTGGTTCCTTGAAGAGATCAACAAAATTGATAAACCCCTGGCCAGAGTTATCAAGCAAAAAAGAGAGAGGACTCAAATCAATAAAACTAGAAATGAAAAAGGAGAAGTAACAACGGACATCACAGAAATAAAAAAGTATCATAAGAGACTACTACACGCATCTATATGACAATATAATGGAAAACCTAGAAAAAACAGACAAATTCTTAGAAAAGTACAATCTTCCAAGACGAAACCAAGATGAAATAGAAAAGAAGAATGGACCAATCACAAGAACTGAAATTGAAACTGTGATTAAAAAACTGCCAACCAACAAAAGTCCAGGACCAGAGGGCTTCACAGACGAATTCCATCAAACATTTAGAGAAGAGCTAACACCTCTCCTTCTAGAACTATTTCAAAAAATTTCAGAGGAAGGGATACTCCCAAACTCATTCTATGAAGCCACCATCACCGTGATATCAAAACCATACAAGGATACTACAACAAAAGAAAACTACAGGCCAATTTCACTGATGAACATTGATGCAAAAATCCTCAACAAAATACGAGCAAACCACATCCAACAATACATCAAAAGAATTGTACATCATGATCAAGTGGGATTTATCTCAGGCATGCAAGGGTTCTTCAATATCCAGAAATCCATCAGTGTGATATACCACATTAACAAACTGAAGAATAAAAACCATATGATCCTCTCAGTAGATGCGGAAAAAGCCTTTGACAAAATCCAACACCCATATCTGATAAAAAAAAAAAAAAAAAAAAAAAAAAAAACCTTCGGAAAGTGGGCATAGCAGGAACCTTCCTCAACATAATAAAGGCCATATATGACAAACCCACAGCACACATCATTCTCAATGGTGAAAAGCTGAAAGAATTCCTGATGAGATCAGGAACATGACACGGATGTCCGCTTTAGCCACTACTCTTCAACATAGTTTTGGAAGTCCTAGCCACGGCAATCAGAAAAGTAAAAGAAATAAAAGGAATCCAAATTGGAAAGGAAGAAGTAAAACTATCGCTATTTGCAGATGACATGATACTATACCGAGAGAATCCTAAAGACTCTACCAGAAAACTGTTAGAGCTCATCCACGAATTTGGCAAAGTCACAGGATGCAAAATTAATACACAGGAATCGAGGGCATTTCTGTACACCAACAATGAAAGAGCAGAAAGAGAAATTCGGGAAGCAATCCCGTTTACCATTGCATCCAAAAGAATAAAATATCTTGGAGTAAACCCACCTAAAGAGACAAAAGACCTGAACTCTGAAAACTATAAGACACTTATGAACAAAATCAAAGATGACACAAATATATGGAAAGACATACCATGCTCTTGGATTGGAAGAGTTAATATTATCAAAATGACTATACTACCCAAGGCAATCTATAGGTTCAGTGCAATCCCTATCAAATCACCAAGCACATTTTTCACAGAACTTGAACAAAATAGCTTCAAGTTTGTGTGGAAGCACAAAAGACCCAGAATAGCCAAAGACATCCTGAAAAAGAAAAATGGAGCTGGAGGAATCTGACTCCTGGACTTCAGATTATACTACAAAGCAACAATCTTCAAAACCGTATGGCACTGGCACAAAGACAGAAATATAGATCAGTGGAACAGAATAGAATGCCCAGAATTCAACCCACACACCTACAGCCAACTCATCTATGACAAAGGAGGCAAGGATATACAATGGAGAAAGGACAGCCTGTTCAGTAAGTGGTGCTGGGAAAACTGGACAGCCACATGGAAAAGAATGAAGTTAGAACACTCCCTAACACCATCCACAAAAAGAAACTCCAAATGGATGAAAGATCTAGATATAAGACCAGGCACTATCAAATGCTTAGAGGAAAACATAGGCCAAACACTCTCTGACATAAACGGCAGCAACATCTTCTCAGATACACCTCTTAGAGTACTGACAATAAAAACAAAAATAAACAAATGGGACCTAATCAAACTTCAAAGTTTCTGCACAGCAAAGGAAACCCAAAAGAAAACGAAAAGACAACCCACAGAATGGGAGAAAAATCTTTGCAAGTGAATCAACTGACCAGGGAATCATCTCCAAAATTTATAAACACCTTCCGCAGCTCCATACCAAAAAAACAAACAACCCCATCAAAAAATGGGCAAAAGATCTAAACAGAGAAATTCAACTCAAAACTACCATGAGATACCACCTCACACCAATCAGAATGGCCATCATTCATAAGTCCACAAATAACAAGTGCTGGAGGGGTTGTGGAGAAAAGGGAACCCTCCTGCACTGCTGGTGGGAATGTCAACTGGTACAGCCACTATGGAGAACAGTTTGGAGATACCTTAGAAATCTATACATAGAACTTCCATATGACCCCACAATCCCACTCTTGGGCATCTATCCAGACAAAACTCTACTTAAAAGAGACACATGCACCCGCATGTTCATTGCAGCACTATTCACAATAGCCAGGACATGGAAACAACCCAAATATACATCGACAGATGATGGGATTCGGAAGAGGTGGTATATATACACACAATGGAATACTACTCAGCCATAAAAAAGAATGCCATAATGCCATTTGCAGCAACATGGATGGAACTAGAGAATCTCATCCTGAGTGAAATGAGCCAGAAAGACAAAGACAAACACCATATGATATCACTTATAACTGGAATCTAATATCCAGCACAAATGAACATCTCCTCAGAAAAGAAAATCATGGACTTGGAGAAGAGACTTGTGGCTGCCTGTTGGGAGGGGGAGGGAGTGGGAGGGATCGGGAGCTTGGGCTTATCAGACACAACGTAGAATAGATTTACAAGGAGATCCTGCTGAATAGCATTGAGAACTATGTCTAGATACTCATATTTCTACAGAACAAATGGTGGGGGGAAAAATGTATACATGTAAGTATAACTTGATCCCCATGCTGTACAGTGGGAAAATTTTTCTCAATTATTTTTGAAAAGACAGTATACAAAAAAATTAAAATTATAAAAATAAATTGCAAATTGCTAAAAATTTGCTATCCTCCCACCCACATTTTTTATTTTTGATATCACATTTTATTGCTTTTCATTTTACTTTCCCCTTGTAATCTTTATTCTTATAGCAATTTTTACTACTTTTTTTAATTTTATATCATTCATACTAGTTTTATAAGTGATTAATACATTGCTTTTACTATATATTTATCTTTACCAGTAAGGTTTATTGTTTCATATGTTTACCTATTACTTCTTTGTGCCCTTTCTTTTTATGCTAAGGAAATCTCTTTTAACATTTCTTGAAAGGCTGGTTTAGTGGTGATGGACTTCTTTATTTTTGCTTGTCTGGAACCCTATCTCTTCTTCAGTTCTGAATGATAACTCTACCAAATACAGTATTCTTGGTTGGATTTATCTTTTTGTTCAACACTTTGAATATATTGTGTCATTTCTGGCCTACTAAGTTTTTGTTAAAAAAAAAACCTGCCTAAAGTTTTATGGAGGTTCCCTATTAGTAACAAATTGTTGTTCTACTTAAATTTATGACATTTATTGAAGAGATTACCAAAATGACAAAGTAGGAAATCCTAGCTTTCATCCCCTCACAAATATCAATATTTAGAAATCTATCCATGAACAAAAACTGCTCTGGGGGGACTCTGTACTCCACTTAAGAAACTTCAGCAACACTATGGGACAAAAATCATGAGAATAACTACCCTAGAAGATTAAGAGGACAGATTCATTTTCCTTTTTTTACCCCATCTCCCAAGTAGGCACTAATCAGTACCAAGAGGGAACTTTTGAATTAGAAAGATCTCCCCTCACCAGGAAAGGAAGATTGCAGTGAGCAACCAACTTCCCCAGTCTTTGGGGGCATAATTCAAAGACCTTACTTTAATTTCTCTGCACCCATACTAACAAAGCTAAGGTGTATAGAGACAGTTAGGAACAAGGAAGAAAATCAGTTTGTTAGCATCATCCATGTAGCAATAGCAGTTGTTCACATCAAATTGCTCTGCTCTCAGACCCAAGAAATTCTGTCAGTGACAAAACCAATAACAAGCTCAGCTGCCATTGACCCACTGAATTCACAGGTATTCACATTTACTTTGGCCAGAGCCCAGAGTCCCTTTCTGCCATCTCCCTCTCTCCCTCACTGGGGCCCAGGAATTGCCCCAGCAGCCTCCACAGTCTTCTAAACCTGCACAAGTGCAAGACACCAACCAAAACCCCATGATTGACTGATCATATGTGCCTGCTTATTACTAACCTCTAAATTTGTTCACTTACATATTGCCACCTTGATGCATGTCACAAGACTTAAGTGCACTGCACATGCATGAAGGCAGTCTATGCAACCAAGAGAGAACACACTTACAGCCAGGATCCTTGCAGCTGCTTGTGGGAGTAGATCAGATTGTCTTTTGTCAATGACATGTAACAATCCACACACCTGTAGATAACCCCTCCAGCATTGCATCTGCAAGTCTCCAGTCCATTCCCCATCCCTATTATTGCCCTCCACCGCTGTGAGCCCAAGACACTGACGTCACAGTAGTACATGCTATCTCCCAAGGCCCTTACAGTGGCCCAAGTGTAAGTAGTTGGCCCCAGCCCTGACTGCCTGTCCTGACCTCCACCACTATATGTGTGTCTGTAACCACAACCTGTCACTACACAGTCAACTGCAGCTAGTGTTGCAGCCAAATTTGTTCATATCACTGGCTCTAACAACCACTACCACTGCCTGAAGTGGTTCTTAGCCACTGGAACTAGAGACATTACTTAGAATTCCAACAGCCTTTGCAGCCATTGCAAATACCCCACAGTTCTTGCCAAGTACCATAAATTTATCAATGCTGTGGACCCCAGTGTCCTGAGTTGAATAGATATCATGCTCCTTCAGACCCATGTCTTCGTATGACCTCATACTCAGTGCCCTGCATCACTAGACCCAGGATCCAAGCATGATCCAGCTTGCCTTCACCCTAGGTGAAGATCTTTTCTTACCTAGTTTGGTCCATAAAGTCTGAAAGAGGTAATTCCTTCAAATATTCACCCACAATTCAGACCTTCAGGAATCACAAAGAATCAGGGAAATAAAACTCCACCAAGGAAATATAGGAAACCACTAGAAGAGAGATCTAAAGAAGTAGAGATCAAGGAATTGCCTGACAAATAAATAAATAGAATTTTATTAAAGATTCTCAGAGATCTACAAGAGAACATAAAAAAATAATGTTATTAGAACAACAGAAGAACAAAATGAAACGATCATAAAAGAGATAGAAAATATTTAAAAGAATCAAACAAAAATTGGAAACTATGAATACAATGAAGACATTAAAAACAGACTTAACCAGCAGAAGAATAAGTGATTAGAAGACAGATTGATTGAAATTATCCAATCAGAAGAGCAAAGTGATAATAGAATGAAAAAAGACCAACAGTCATATGGGACACCATTAAGAGAAACAATGAACACATCACTGGAATATCAGAAGGAGGAGAGATTGAGAAAGTATATACAGATTATTCTAAGAAATTAAGACTAAGAATTTCTCAAACATGGGGAGAGATTTAGTCATCCAAGTTTATAAAGCCAACAGGTCACCCAAAAATATCAGTCCAAAACTACCTTCTCCAAAACACATTACAATCAAATAAAAAAGGGAGAATTTTTAAAAGCAAGAGAAAATATTATCTCACAAGGGAAATTCCATGTAGCTATTAGCAGATTTCTCATCAGGAATCTTGAAAGCCAGAAATAATGAGATGACATATAAAGTGCTGAAGAAAATAAATTGCCAACTAAGAATATTTTATTATAAAAGTTATCCTTCAGAAAAATTATCAGTGTAAAATAGACATATATATATGACTTTATCCAAGAGTCATAATAACACCAGAAGAAAAACATAGATTCACAAAACAGTGAAAAAGGAGTAAAAACGATCTCTATGAAAAAAGATCAGGAGTTCCCATCATGGTGCAGTGGAAACAAATTTGATTAGGAACCATGAGGTTTTGGGTTTGATCCCTGGCCTCTCTCATTGGGTTAAGGACCTGGTGTTGCCATGAGCTGTGGTGTAGGTCACATACGTGGGTCAGATCCTGCGTTGCTGTGTCTGTGGTATAGGCCAGCAGCTGTGGTTCCGATTTGATGCCTAGCCTGTGAAACTCCATATGTCACAGGTGTGGCCCTAAAAAGTGAAAGAAAGAAAGAAGGAAGGAAGGAAGGAAAGAAAGAAAGAAAGAAAGAAAGAAAGAAAGAAAGAAAGAAAGAAAGAAAGAAAGAAAGAAAGAAAGAAAGAAAGGTATCAGTTCACAAAGGATGACAGCAAAACAAGGACAAAAGAACATGGGACAACAAAACATCCACAAAGCAATATTATGGTATTAGTTAAGACCTTACCTATTAGTAAATACTTTAAAAATAAATAGATTGAAGAGTGGGATCCACCACAACAGCCTTGTTCCCTGTGCACTCTCAGGCTGCAGGATACCAGCTGCTTCACCTCTAGGAGCCACCTAGCAGCAGCTGCTACTTAGCAAAAACTGTGGAACAGGGCCACCCTTAGTGCTACAGAGAACTTGGAGCAGGCAGAGTAACCACCCTTGGGGGGAAGAGCACAAGTTCCACAGCTCCTGCCAGCAGTCCTGTATGGGCCTATGCAAGTGGCACACCTTCCTTACTCAAAGAGTAGCAAGAGGCCTGCCAGTGCATGTATGACTTGGGGGCCTCAGACTGCCTGATGTGTGGGCAGTATGTGTATACAAACAACAAAAGATAAGAAAGATAAATTAGGGAAACCATCCCATTTACCATCACACCAAAAAAAGATAAAATACCTAGGAATAAACCTACCTAAATAGAAAAAAGACCTGTGCTCTTAAAACTATGAGACACTGATAGAAGAAATCAAAGATAACACAAACATATTGAAAGATATACCATGCTCTTGGATTGGAAGACTCAATATTGTCAAAATGACTATACTACTTATGGAAATCTATAGATTCAATCCTTATCAAATTATCAATGACATTGTTAACAGAATTATTTAAAAATTTGTATGGAAACACAATAGACCCCAAATAGCAAAAGAAGAAAAAAAGGAACTGGAACAATCAGGCTCCCTGACTTCAGGCTATACTACAAAGCTACATTCATAAAAACAGTATGGTACTGGCACAAAAACAGAAATGTAGATCAATGGATAGAAAACCCAGAAATAAACCCAAACACCTATGGTCAACTAATCTGTGAAAAAAGAGGCAAGAACTTACAGCGAAGGAAAGGCAGTCTCTTCAATAAGTGGTGCTGGGGAAACTGGAAAGCTACATGTAAAAGAATGAAACTAGAATATTCTCTACCATCATAAGCAGAAATAAACTCAAGCTGGATTAGAGACCTAAATGTAAGGCCAGATGCTATAAAACTCCTGGAGGAAATCCTAGACATATTTCTGTTTAACATAAATCACAGCAAGATCTTCTTCAACCCACCTCCTAGAATAATGATGATAAAAACAAACATAAACAAATGAAATCTATTTAAACTCAAAAGTTTCTGCACAGCAAAGGAAATGATTAAAATGAAAAGATAACAGACAAAATGGGATACAATCTTTGCAAATGATGCAACCAACAGGGGCCTAATCTCCAAAATATACAAACAACTCATACAACTCAATGACAACAAAAAAAACAACAAATCCAATAGAAAAATTGGCAGAAGACCTAAACAGACATTTATCCAAAAAAGAAACCTTACAGATGGACAGTAGGCACATGAAGAATGCTCAACATCACTAATTATTTGAGAAATGAAAATTAAAACAACAGTGAGGTATCACTTCAAACAGTCAGAATGGCCATCATTTACAAGTCTATGAAAAACAAATACTAGAGAGGTTGTGCCCCAAAGGGAACCCTCCTTCACTGTTGGTGGGAATGTAAATTGGTACAACCATTCTGGAAAACAGTATGTATGTTCCTCAGAAAACTAAATGTAGAACTACCATACAATCCAGAAATCCCACTCCTGGAACTATATCCAGAAACTTTCATTCAAAAAGATACATGCACCACCAGGTTCATTGCAGCAATATTCACAATAGCCAAGACATGGAAACAACCTGAATGTACATTAACAGAGCAATGAATTAAGAAGAGGAGGTACATATATACAATGGCATAATACTCAGCCATAAAAAGAACAAAATGATGCCATTTGCAGCAACTTGGATGCAACTAGATATTCTCATACTATGTGAAGTAAGTCAGAAAGAAAAATACAAATATCATATCATATCTTTTACACATGGAATCTAAAATATGGCACAAATGAACATATTTATAAAACATAAACTGACTCAATGACATAGAGAACAGACTTGTGGTTGCCAAGGGGACGTGTGAATGGAAAGGGATGGATGGGAAGTTTGGGCTTGGTATATTCAAGCTACTACATTTAGAATGGAGAAACAGTAAGATCTTACTGTACAGCACTGGGAACTATATTCAATCCCTTGGGATAGACCATAATGAAAGATAATTAGAGAAAATAAAAGATAATATGAGAAAAAAGTATGTGTGTATATATATGTATATATATACATATACACACATATATGCTATATATGCATATATATGTATGTATGTATGTGTGTATGTACGTATATGTGTCTGAGCCACCTTGCTGTATAGCAGAAATTGCACCATGTAAATAAACTATACCCTAATAAAAAATAAATTTTATTTTTACAAAAGTAAATGGTTTGGATTATCTAATCAAGTGACATAGAGCGACTAGATGAATAAAAGTACTAACTATATGTTGCCTATAAGACACTGACTGTAGCCTTAAGAACACAATTAGTTTCAAAGTGAAGAGATGGGAAGATATTCCATGCAAGTAAAAACAAAGAGAAACAGGGGTAGCTATACCCATAGCAGACAAAATAGTTATTTAGGTAAAAACACACACACACACACACACACACACACAAAAGATAAACAATATATAATAATAAAAGGATGAATCCATAAAGAAGCTTTAATATTCACAAATATATATGTACCCAACATTTGACAGCCCAAATACATTAAGCCAACACTAATAGAGCTGAATGGAGAAAGAGACAACAGAATAATAATAGTGTGGGACTTCAACATCCCACTTCAAGCATTAGATAGGAAATTAACAAGGAATGTTGGACTTTAACCATAACTTAGACCAAACTGACCTAACATACATATACAGAACATTCCATGTAATAACAGCAGATACATATTCTTATGAAGTACAACCTAAACATTCTCTAGAATAGACCATTTAATAGATCACAAAACAAGTTTTACAAAATAAAAGAGTACTGAAATCATACCAAATATCTTTTCAACCACAATAATAAGAAACTATATAACAATAACAAGCGGAAAGCTGGAAAATTCACACATATGTGAAAATTAAATAACAAACTTCTGAAAAATGAGTCAAAGAAGAAATAAAAAGTGAAATTAAAAAATAACATTGAAATAAATGAAAATGGAAACACAATATAACAAAACCTATGGGATGCAGTAAAAGCAGTTCTAAGAAGTTTACAATATAAATAATTAAATTATAATAAGTAAATAAATAAATACCTCAAATAAACATTTAAAATTTATCATTCTAGGAACTACAATAGTGAACTAATACCAAATTTAGCAGAAGAAAGGAAAAAAACAAAATCAAAGAAGAAATAAATGGAGACAAAAAAATAGAAAAATCAACAAAGTTAGCTGTTTTCTTAAAGATAAACAAAATTATAAACTTTAGCTAGACTAAGAAAAAAGAAATAATGCAAATAAAGAAAATCCAAAATGGAAGAGATGACATTACATGGGTTGCCATACAAATATAAACATCATAAAAGATGATCAACAGTAATTATACAAAAAATTGGATAAAGGAGAAGAAATGGTTAAATTGTTGCCAACACTCACACACCAAATTTGAACAGAGAAATAATGAGCAATGAGATTAGGTCAGTAATCAAAAGGCTCCCTCAACCATATTTTTTTCCCTGCTGAATTCTACCAAAGGAGAATGAATGCTAATCTTTCTCAAACTGTTCCAAAAAAACTGAGGAGGAAAAAAATTTCCAAAATTCATTTTATGAGCCCAGAACTATCCTGACACCAAAGCCAAATAAAAAGACTACAAGAAAAGAAACCCACAAAACAATATTCCAGATGAATAGAGATGCAAAAATTCTCAACAGTGTACTAGAAAATTAAATTCAGAAGCACATACAAAGGATCATACACCATAATCATGTGAGATTCATCCCTTAAATGCAAATATAGTTTTAACATATGCAAATCAATAAGTAAGGTACATCACATTAATAAAATGAAAGATTATCTCAATAGTTTCAAAAATGTACTTGAGAAAAATACATCCTATTATAAGTGCTCAACAAAATGAGTATAAAAGTAATATTCCTCTAAATAATAAAGGCAATATATGACAAACCCTTAGCTAACATACTTAATGGTGAAAAGATGAAAACTTTTCCTCTAAGATGAGAAATAAGACAAATGTCTGCACTGTCACTACTTACATTCAACATAGTACTGGAAGTCCTACCCAGAGAAATCAAGTAAGAAAGAAATAAAAAGCATCCAAATCAGAAAGGAGGAAATATAATTGTCTTTGTTTGCAAAATGTTTGATCTTATATTGAATAAAGTCTAGACAGTCCACTAAAAAGACCTCTTACAACTAATAAATGAATTCAGTAAAATTGTAGAATATAAAATAAATGTATAGAAATCATTTGTGTTTATAAAAAACAAAAAAATATGAAAAATGTGTACCTATTTAGGTAGGCTTGATTTACAATATTGTGATAGTTTCTGCTCTACATTAAAGTGATTCAGTTATATATAGATATATTCCCCTTTTTTGGCTCCTTAATCCACTGAGCAAGGCCATGGATAAAAATCACAAACACCTGTAGAACAACTATAGATGAAAAAGACCAGAAACTACCAGAAAAGTTCTTCTACAACTAAAGACATTAAGAAGGAACTAATGGCATTTTAGATAGAACTAGAAAAAGTAATTTTAAGAATTTTAAGGAAACACAAAACAATGCCAAAAGACAAAAATATACTGAGAAAGAACAGAGCTGGAAGAATCATGCTCCATGATTTAATAGTATACTACAAACCTACAGTAATTAAAATAGTATGGGACTGGAACAAAAACAGAAATATAAACCAAAGGCACAGAATAGAGAGCTAAGAAATAAACCCATGCACATAAATTAACCTATGACAAAAGTGGCAAGAATATACGAGGAAAATACTGTCTCGTCAGTAGATGGTGCTGGGAAACCTGGACGGCTACACATAAAAAATAAATAAATAAAATGAGAACATTATCTAAGACCATATACAAAAATAAACTCAGAACACATTAAAGACCTAAATATAAGACTAGAAACCATAAAACTAAGAAAAATATAGACATAACACTTTTGACATAAATCATAGAAATATTTTTTGAATTTGTCTCCTAAAGCAAAGGAAATACAAACAAAAATAAACAGAGAACCTAATTAAACATAAAAGATTTTGCACAGCTGTGGAAATGATTAATACAATGATAAGAGACCTACAGAATGAGAGAACATATTTGGAAATGATATGACCTATAAGGGGTATAATATCCAAAATATATAAACAGGTCATGCATGAGTATCAAACAAACAACCAGGTTTAAAAATGGGCAGAAGAGAGAGGGATCAAGACAGTGGAGGAGTAAGATGGTGGCACTCAAATTCTCCCACAAACACATAAGAAAAACCCATCTATATTTAGAACAATTCACACAGAACATCTACTAAACGCTGGCAGAAGACCTTAAGCCTCCCCAAATGGCAAGAAACCCACCACATAACTGGGTAGAAAAAAATGGAAAAAAAAAAAAAGGAGAGAGAAACAAGAAATTGGATGTGACTAGCACTCTTAAGTGGGAGCTGTGAAAGACAAATGGAACCCACACCCTGGGAACCACCTAAATGAAAGGGAGATCAGCCAGACTGAGGGACCTCAGATTCACAGAGAAAATCACAGGAACTGGACTGAGAAGGGTAAAGCAGAGTGAGAGCTGCACAGACTATCTGTACCACTGCCCCCAGACATCACAGCCGGAGATGCTCAGGCAGAGGTTGGGCACTATGACTCAGGCTGTGGACATCAGTTCCAGGGAAAGGACTAGTATTAGCTGTGTCTAAACAGCTGAGGGGCTAGGGAGAGGTTCACCATGGGCTGGGTAGCTGAATGCCACAGCCAAAGGAACACAGGAGGAGATCTGGACCTGCAGGAGAAGTGAGAAGCCATTGTTGGGGAGGGGCAGACTGCAATAGAAATATCTTTCCCTGCACATGTGCAGACTCTCAGAGGATGGGGTGCTTCTGGTGCAGGCTACAGGGGGTGAAGCACCACTTGCGCAGTCTATGGGGACAAATCACAGCAGTTGTCTCAGACACCAGAAGTGGGCATGGTCAACCACCACTAGGGATCTGGGAACAGGCACTACATATAGCTCCAGTCACCACAGAGGTTGGAACACAGGAGGGCACTGCAACCAAGCACCACCCATTGTTGCTCTCATTACCCTGGAAATGCACATGCCCTGCCACTGCCAAATGCTCTGGGCACTGTCTAAACCAGACTAAAGATCACTATCACTTCCCAGGACCCTGTAACTGGGAGAAGCCTGTGCCACCTTTCTGTGGGTCCTTTCCACTGTCCAGGGCCCAGCAATCAATCACTGGCTACTAACCCTACCGATTGCCAACATCTCCCTGGAAGCATGCACAGCACCCTGAAAATAAAAAAGTAAACACTTGCAAAATACCCAGGGGTGCTCATGTACATAAATAACCATCCAAGACTACTGTAGTTGTTTTCTCTAAACTTACAGAATCAGAAAAATATAATCAAAATGGAGATGTTCAATAAGCATTCCCAGTTAAAAGAAGAGAGGAATTCACCTGAAGAAGCAAACAATGAAAAAAGACCTCTGCAGTCTAACAGACACTGAGTTCAAAAAGGAGATACTGAAAGTATTGAAGGAATTAAGAGCAAATAGAAAGGAATTAAGAGTGGATATGAACAGTAATGCAGATTACCTTATAATGGAACTAGAAAATATGAGGAAGAGCCAAGAAAAATTAGAAAATTCATCTGAAGAGATACAAACTGAGTTAAAGCCATTGAAGAGTAGAATGAATAATGCAGACAAATGAATTAGTGACTTGGAAGATAGAATAATGGAAATCACCCAATCAGGACAGCAGACAGAAAAACAAATAAAAAAGTTGAAAGCAATATAAGAGGTATATGGGATAATATGAAGAAGGGCAATTTACATATAATAGGGATTCCAGAAGGAGAAGAAAAAGAAAAGGGACTGAAAATATATTTGAAGGAATTATGGCTGAAAACTTTCCAAATCTGAGATATCCGGATACAGGAAGCACAGAGGGCCCCAAACAATTTCAACCCAAACAGGCCCACACCAAAACATATTATAATAAAAATGGCAAAAATTAAAGAGAGGATCCTTTTTTTTTCCTTCCAGAGTTTGTTTATGATTTTTATTTCTTCCATTATCGTTGGTTTAGAGTGTTCTGTAAATTTCTGCTATACATCAAAATGACCCAGTCATACATATATATACATTTTTTCTCGCATTATCCTCCATCATGTTCCATCACAAGGGACTATAAAAGGAAACTGTCCTATACTGTTGGTGTGAAAGTGAATTGGTACAATCACTATGGAAAATAGTGTAGAGGTACCTCAGAAAACTAAATATAGAATTACCACATGACCTGCACTCCTAGTCCTGGGCATGTATCTGGACAAAACTTTCATTGAAAAAGATACATGCATTCCTATGTTCATTGCAGCACTATTTACAATAGTCAAGATATGGAAACAACCTAAATGTCCATCTTTGAATATATTTTAAATCCCCTTTCTTTTTCTTCTCCTTCTTGAATTCCTATTATGCATAGATTGGTCTGCTTTATATTATCCCATAGATGAGGGTATGGGATAGATTGTTCATTGTAGCACTAGTCACAATAGCTAAGACATGGAAACAATGTAAATTTCCAATGACAGAGGAATGGATTAAAAAATGTGTTACATATATATACAATGGAATACTACTTAGCTATAAAAATTGAAATAATGTCATTTGCAGCAACATGGATAAAACTGGACATTCCCATTCTAAGTAACATAAGTTAAAAAGACAAAGACAAATAATATATAATATCACTTATATGTGGGATATAAAATATGGCACAAATGAACCTATCTACAAAACCAAAATAGACTTCACAGACATAGAGAACAGACATGTGGTTGCCAAGGGGAGAAGTGTAAGGAATGAAATGAACTGAGAGTTTGGTTTAGTAGATGAAAACTATTACATTTAGAATGGATAAACAATGAGGTCCTACTGTACAGCACAGGGAACTGTAATAAATCTCTTGCAATAGACCATGATGGAAGATAATATAAGAAAGGGAATTTATATGTATTTATATGTATGATTGGATCAATTTGCTGTAATGCAGAAATCAGCACAACATTGTAAATTAACTATATTTTAATTAAAAAAAACAAAAACAACAACAAAAAACAAATATAAAAAAAGAAAAGGAGTCCTGCAGTTGTGATCTGTGTTAAGGATCTGGTGTTGTCTCTGCAGCAGTGTGGATTTGACCACTGACCCAGAGTAGTTGATTAAGTATGTGACATTGCAACAGCCATGGCTTATGTCTCAGCTTTGTTCAAATATGATCCCTATTCCATGAATTCCCATATGCCCAGGGTGAACAATAAACGAATGAATGAATGAATATATAAATAAATAGCAATCCAAATATGACAATAAATGTAGCCTTCAGGAGTTCTCTTGTGGTACAGCAGGTAATAGATCAGGCATTGTCAGTACAATGGCTCAGATCTCTCCTGTGGCATGAGTTTGATACCTTGCCCAGCAACTTCCACATGCTTCTTTTGTGACTAAATTTTTTTCAAAGTAGTCATGGAATCACAAGAGAATAGAACAGAAGAGTAAGGGAAAAACGGAAACATTAACAAAACCAAAACAATTAAGAAAATGGCAATATGTACATATATATCAATAATTACCTTGAATGCAAATGGATTAAATTCTCCTGCTAAAAAACAGACGGCTGAATGGATATGAACACAAGACCCATATATATGCTGTCTACAAGAGACTCACTTCAAATCAAGGGACACATACAGACTGAAAGTGAGGTTATGGAAGAAGACATTCCATGTAAATGGTAATCAAAAGAAAGTTGGAGTATCAATATTCATATCTGACAAAATAGGCTTAAAAATAAAGAAAAAAGACAAGAAGGAAACTACGTAATGATGAAGGGATAAATCCAAGAAGACGACACAACAATTGTAAGTATATTTGCACACAACACAGGAATACCACATTATATAAGACAACTGCCTAGAGACATAAACTGAGAAATCTACAGTAATATAATAATACCGTTTGACATTAACATTCTGTTTACATCAAAGGACAGATCATCCAAATAGAAAATCAATAAATAAACACAATCCTTAAATGACACATTAAATGAAACAGATTTAATTGATAACAAAAGATTATTCCATCCAAAAGAAGCAGAATACACATTATTCTCACATGAACATGGAATATTCTCCAGGAAATATCACATCTTGGGCCACAAACCAAGCCTCAAGAAAATTGAAACCATGTGAAGCATTTTTTTTTCTGACAACAATGTTAAGATTATAAAATAATTACAAGTAAAACAACTGCAAAACTCACAAATATGTAGAGGCTAAACTATACTATACTAGACAACCAATGGATAACTGAAGAAATCAAAGAAGAAATAAAAAAATATCTTGAAACAAATGACAACAAATGATGCGAAACCTCTGGATGATCCAAAAGCTATGGGACACAGTAAAATCAGTTCTAATAAAGATATTTATAGCCATATAGTCTCACCTCAAGAAACAAGGAAAATCTCAATTAAACAAAGCAACTGTACATCTAAAGAAGCTAGAGAAAAAGAACAAAACCCAAAGTTAGTAGAAGAGAAGAAAGCAAAAAGATCAGAGCAAAAATGAGATAAAGATGAAGAAAATGATGGAAAGATCAAAGAACTAAAATATGGTTCTTTGAAAAGATAAAATTGATAAACCCTTAGCCAGACTCATCAAGATAAAAAGGAACATGGCTTGAATCAATAAATGTAGAAAGGAAAAAAGAGATAATATAACTGATATGATGAAAATTGTATGACTACAAAAAGCAACTATGTGCCAATGAAATGGAAAACTTAGAAGAAATGGACAAATTCTTAGAAAGGTTCAATCTTCAAAGACTGAACCAGGAAGAAACAGAAAATGTGAATAGACCAGACACAAGTAATGAAAATGAAACTATGATTAACTGTGATTTTTAAAATTCCAAAACCAAAGTTAAGGACCAGATTGCTTCACCAATGAATTCTATCAAACATTTAGAGAAGGGTCTATCCTCCACAACTATTCAAAAAATATTGTGGAGGAAGGAATATTTCCAAGCTCATTCTCTGAGGCCAGCATCACCCTGGTACTAAAACCTGAAAAGGTACCACAAAAATAATTGCAAATAAATATAATTGATGAACACAGATGCAAAATATTCAATGAAATATTAGCAAACTGAATAAAATTATAGATTAAAAGAATCATACACCAAGTTCACGTGGGATATATCCCAGAGATGCAAGGATTTTTCACTATCTACAACTCAATCAATGTGAAATATCACATCAAAAAACTAGAGAATAAAAACTATATGGACAATTCAATAGATATAGCAAAAGCATTTGCCCCAATTCAACATCAATTTATTTATTTATTTATTTGTCTTTTTTTTTGCCATTTCTCGGGCCGCTCTCATGGCATATGGAGGTTCCCAGGCTAGGGGTCAAATCGGAGCTGTAGCCACAGGTCTACGCCAGAGCCACAGCAACACTGGATCCAAGCTGTGTCTGCAACCTACACCACAGCTCATGGCAATGCCGGATCGTTAACCCACTGAGCAAGGGCAGGGACCAAACCCGCAACCTCATGGTTCCTAGTCAGATTCGTTAACCACTGCACCACAACGGGAATGCCAACATCAATTTATGATAAGAACTCTGTAGAAACTGGGCATAGAGGGAACCTACCTCAACATTATAAAGGCCACAAATGTCAAAGCCACAGCTAACATCATTATAATGAAAACCTGAAAGCCTTTCCACTAAGATCAGGAACAAGACAAAGATAGCCACTCGCACAAATTTATTCAACATAGTTTTGAAAGTCCTGGCTATAGCATTCAGAGAAGAAAAAAATAAAAGAAATCCAAATTGTAAAAGATGTAAAACTGTCCCTATTTGCAATGACATGATACAATACATAGAAATTCCAAAAGATGCTACCAGAAATTTACAAAAGGTAATCAATAATTTAGGTAATGTTTCAGAATACAAAATTAATGCTCAGCTATCTCTTGTATTCCTATACACTAACAGGGAAAGATCGGAAAAAGAAATGAAGGTTCCTTGATAACTGAGTGGCTAAGGATTTTGTGTTGTCACTGCTGAGGTTCAAGTTCATTCCATGGCCTAGGGACTTCCTCATGCTGCAGGCACAGCAACCATCCAAAATTAATTAAGAAAATAATTACACCTACCATCACATCAAGAAAAATAAAGTACATAGGAAAGAATCTACCTAAAGTGGCAAAAGACATTTACTTTGACAACTATGAGACTGATGAAAGAAATCAAAGATTACACAAACAATTGGAAAGATAGAGCATATTTTGGATTAAAAGGATCAATATAGTCAAAATGACAATACTACCCAAGGCAATATACAGATTTGGTGTAATACCCATTAATTCACCAATGGTGTTTTTCACAGAATTAAAATTTTTAAAATTTAAATTTATGTGGAAACCACAAAATACCCCAAATAGCCAAGGCAATCATGAGGAAAAAAATGGAGCTAGAAGTATCAAGATCCCTGACCTCAGATTTGCTACAAAGCTATAGTAATCAAAAGAGTGTGGCACTGTTCCGTAACAGAAATACAGATCAATAGAATGGCATAGAAAGCCCAGAATAAATCCATTCACCTATTTTCAATTAATTTACAACAAAAAAAGGCAAGGATATACAATGGAGTAAGATGGCCTCTTCAATAAGTGGTGCTGGGAAAACTGGAAATCTACATATAAAAGAATAAAATTAGAGGGGGGAAGGCAAGATGGTGGAAGACTAGGGGGATGCGCTTGTCCTCTCCCACAAACACACACACAAAAAGCACATCTAAAGGTTAAAAAACTCGAGAACAACAATAAAACGCTGGCAGAATAACTTAAACTCCAATAATGGCAAGAATCTCGTGACATAACTGGGTAAAACAAGAGAAGAGAGGAGATTGAGAGAAGGGGCATCCGGGCTGGACAGTGCTCCTGAAAGGGAACTGTGGAGGAAAAAGGAATCCCACACCCTGGAAAGTCACCTAATTGACAGAAAGATCAACTGAATTGGAGCTATCTCCAGAGGCTGAGAAGAGCTCAGCAGTAGGTCTGGGATCTGAAAAGCAGAGTGAGAGCCAAACAGATCATCTGAACTACTGGCAGAGTCACCAAACACTGAGAAGCTTGGGTGGGGGCTAGGCACTGAGACCTCGGCTCTGGAAGTTAGTCCCTGGGAGCTGGCTGTGGTGGGCAGTGCAGAGAGTGCCTGGGGGACTAGGAAGCAGTCAGTCAGGTTGGCGGTGCAGAACCAGCCTGAGAGATTAGGAAGCAGTGCGTTGAGGGTGGAGGGAGCAACACGCTAAGGGCTGAGGAGTGGAAAGCTACAACAGAGGAAACCTGGGAGAAGAGCTGGAATGGCAGGACAGACAAGGCACCCGTGTTGGGGAGGGGAGAGGAGGAGGGGGACCACCATAGAATACTCCTAGCACCACAGGAGTGAACTTGCCCACCACCTAGCAGAGGGCAGTGCTTCCCACTGCATCCCCCCTCCCTCTACCCAACAAGTGCTCCTGACCTGAGGCTGCCTGCCATCCCAAAGGGCTGGCCTCACGACTTGTAGGAACCTGACCTTCTCAGGGGCTCTCACCACCACGGTCTGCCCACCCTCTAGAGGGGCTACATCCCCACAGAGCAGCACACAGCACCGCCAGACCCCTGGAAAAGTCCCAAAGACCAGAATCACTACAGCAAGCTCTACACAGCCATGCAAAATCTGCTTCCATTGCAGGGCAGTCCTGCCAATCCCAGCAGCCCTGGGGAACTGCCCCTTTTTCTCCCAGTGGCCTAGCTAGCTGCTCCCAACCTCGGGAGGTGCTGCACTCCCACAGAGCAGTTAGTTGTCAAGCACCACCAGCGCTCTGGAAGAGTCCTGCCACCCAGAAAAGCTAGAGAAAGCTCCAGCAGGCCACGAGAAATCTGCTTCCATTGCGGGGCAGTCCTGCCAAATCTGGTGGCCCTGGTGAAGTGACCCTTTCTCTCTCAGAGTCCCAGCTACCCAATCCCACCCTTAGGAAGTGCTGAACTCCTGTGGAGCAGCTGCCCACCACTGCCAGCCCCCTGGTAAAGTCCTGAAGCCCATAGAAGCTAGAGCAAGCTCTGCCCAGCTGCGTGAAATCTCCTTCCATTGTGGGGCAGTCCAGCCAGTCCTGACAGCCCTGGGGTAAGTGCCCCTTTGTCTCCCAGCAGCCCAGCTAGCCACTCCTGCCCTCAAGAGGTGCTGCAATCCCACGGAGTAGCTGCCCAGCACTGCCAGCTAACCTGGAAGAGTCCCACAGCCCAGAAAAGCTAGAGCAAGCTCTGGCAGGAAATGGGATAACTGCTTCAATTGCAGGGAGGTCCTGCGAATCGCAGCAGACTTGAGGAAGTGCCCCATTGTCTCCCAGAGGCCCAGTTATCCACTCCCCTCCTCGGGAGGGGCTGCACTTCTGTGGAACAGCTGCCCAGCACAACTAGCCCCCTGGAAGAGTCCTGCAACCCCAAAAAAGCTAGAGCAAGATCACGCAGGACACAGGAAAACTTTTTCCATTGCAGGGTGGTCCTTCCAGTTCCATTAAACCTGGGGATGTTCCCCATTGCCTCCCAGCATCCAGGCTAGCTGCTCCCACTCTTGGGAGGTGCTACACTTCTGTGGAACAGGGCCCAGCACCACCAGACCCCTGGAAGAACTCCAGAGCCCAGAAACACCAGAGCAAGTTCAGCCTGGCTGCATGAAAACTGCTTCCATCGTGGTGTGGACCTGACGGTCCCAAGTTCCCTCAGGAAGTCCTCCTTACTTCAGAGTGAACCTGCGAGCCCTGCCTACCCTCGGGAAAATCCATGCTGCCTCAAAGACCAGCCAACAATGCCAGCCCTCGGGAAACATTCAACAGCAGTAGCAGGACACACTCTGCCTGTCCAAGGGGAGTACAGATTCAACAAGAAAAAGAAAATAAGAAGCAAGATGAAGAAGCTCAGAAACCATTCCCAGTTGAACAAACAGAAGATCTCACCTAAAGCAGTCAACAATAAAACAGACCTCTGCAGTCTGACAGACTTGGAGTTCAAAAGGGAAATAGTGAAAATACTGAAGGAATTAAGAGAAGATATGAAAAGTAATGCAGACACCCTCAGAAAGGAACTAGAAAATATAAGGAGCAGCCAAGAAAAACTAGAAAATTCATTGGAAGAGATACAAACTGAACTAAGGGCAGTAAAAACCAGAATGAATAATGCAGAAGAATGAATTAGTGACACGGAAGATAGAATGATGGAAATCACCCAATCAGGAGAACAGACAGAAAACCAAATCAAAAAACATGAAATCAATATAAGAGACCTATGGGATAATATAAAGTGGGCCAATCTATGCATAATAGGAATTCCAGAATGAGAAGAAAAAGAAAATGGGATTGAAAATATATTTGAAGAAATTATTGCTGAAAACTCTCCAAATCTAAAGGATACTGAGTTCAAAATATAGGAAGTACATAGGGCCCCAAACAAGTTGAACCCAAATAGACCCACAAAAGACACATTATAATAAAAATGGCAAAAGTTAATGATAAAGAGAGGGTCCTAAAGGTGGCAAGAGAAAAGTAAAATGTTACCTATAAGGGAACCCCCATAAGGTTATCAGCTGATTTCTCTACAGAAACTCTACAGGACAGGAGGGAATGGCAAGAGATATTTAAAGTGCTAAAAGGAAAAAATATACAACTTGGAATAAACTACCCAGCAAGAATATCATTTAAAATAGAAGGGGAAATAAAATTTTATTCCAACAAACAAAAGCTAAAAGAATAGACCAATACAAAACCCATTCTGAAAGAAATATTGAAAGGTCTTATCTAAGCCAAAGAAAAAAAGAGGAAGAACTAGGCTTGAGGAAACCACAATCAGAGAGCAGTCACTCAAATAAGCCAACATACAGATCTAATCATGAACATGTTTAAAACAAAATAAAATTAAAAAGAAAAAAAGACACATCAAAATCATAAAATGGTGGCAAGGGAAGAAAGGAAATAAATAGACTCTTAATTTTCTTTTTTTTTTCTTCGTAATTTTAGTATGGTAATGAAGTGTTAGAACCTACAGGACTATAGGCCTAAAAACAAAATTATAAGAAGGGATTAACATACTTAAAAAAAACACGGCAACCACAAATCAAAAACAAAAACTACGTTCACAAAAAAATGAAAAGAAAAACACTCAAGCAGAAAATAATTGGAGACCGTCCAACCAAAAAAAGGAAGGAAGAATGTAGAATCAGAATCAACTGGAACACGAGGTTTAAAATGGCAATAAATAATCATCTATCAATTATCACCTTAAATGTCAATGCACTGAATGCCCCAATCAAAAGACACAGAGTGGCTGAGTGGATAAAAAAGCATAAACCTTCAATCTGCTGCCTACAAGAAACTCATTTTAGGACAAAGGACACATATAGATTGAAAGTGAGGGGGTGGGAAGAAATATTTCATGTCAATGGACATGACAGGAAAGCAAAAGTTCCAATATTCATATCAGACAAAATAGACTTTAAAACAAAAGACATAAAGAAAGACAAAGAAGGACACTATTTAGTGATTAAAAGATCCATTCAAGAAGAGGATATTACTATCATCAACATATATGCCCCAAATATAGGAGCACCCAGATACATAAAACAAATATTAACAGACATAAAGGGAGAAATTGATGGGAATACAAGCATACTAGGAGACATTAACACCCCCCTCACATCAATGGACAGATCCTCTAGACAGAAAACCAATAAAGCAACAGAGATCCTAAAGGAAACAATAGAAAAGTTAGATTTAATTGCCATCTTCAGGACACCACATCCCAAAAAATCAGAATACACATTCTTCTCAAGTGCGCATGGAACATTCTCAAGAATTGATCACATATTGGGACACAAATCTAACCTCAACAAATTTAGGAACATAGAAATCATTTTAAGTATCTTCTCTTACCACAATGGCATGAAACTAGAAATCAACCATGAGAAGAGTAGTGAGAAAAAACCTACTACCTGGAGACTAAACAATATGCTACTAAAAAACCAATGGGTCAATGAGGATATCAAGAAGGAAATTAAAAAATACCTTGAAACAAATGATAATGAAGGCAAAACCTTTCAAAATCTATGGGATGCTGTGAAAGCAGTGCTTCCAGAGGGAAATTTATAGCAATACAGGCCTTTCTCAAAAAAGAAGAAAGATCCCAAATTGACAACTTAACCCTCCAACTTAATGAATTAGAAAAAGACGAAAAAAGACCTAAAGTCAGCAAACGGAAGGAAATTATAAAGATCAAAGAAGAAATCAATAAAATAGAGATTCAAAGAACAATAGAGAAAATTAATAAAACCAAGAGCTGGTTCTTTGAAAAGGTGAACAAAATTGACAAACCCCTGGCCAGACTCAATAAAAAGAGGAGAGAAAGAACCCAAACAAACAAAATTAGAAATGAAAAAGGAGAAATCACAGCAGATACTGCAGAAATACAAAAACCATAGGAGAATACTATGAACAACTATATGCCAACCAATTTGACAACCTGGAAGAAATGGACAACTTTCTAGAATCTTGAAGTCTGCCAAAACTGAATCAAGAGGAAATAGACCAACTGAACAGACCAATCACTAGAAATGAAATTGAAGAGGTCATAAAATCACTCCCTACAAATAAAAGCCCAGGACCAAATGGCTTCACAGGCGAATTCTACCAAACATATAACGAGGATCTGGTGCCCATCCTCCTTAAACTTTCTCAAAAGGTTGAGGAAGAAGGAACACTTCCAAAGACATTCTATGACTCTATCATCACCCGAATTACAAAAACAGACAATGATACCACCAAAAAAGAAAACTATTGGCCAATATATTTGATGAATATAGATGCAAAAATTCTCAACAAAATCTTAGCCAACTGAATCCAACAATATATCAAAAAGATCATACAACATGACCAGGTGGGGTTCATCTCAGGTTCACAAGGATGGTTCAGCATACACAAATCAATCAACATCATACACCACATTAACAAAAGAAAAGTCAAAAGCCACATGGTCATCTCAAAAGATGCAGAAAAACATTTCACGAAGTCCAATATCCATTCATGATCAGAACTCTCACCAAAGTGGGTAAAGAGGGAATATTCCTGAACATAATCAAAGCCATTTATGACAAACCCACAGCAAATATAATACTCAATGGGAAAAAACTGAAAGCCTTCTCACTCAAATCTGGAACAAGACAGGGATGCCCAGTCTCACCACTGCTCTTCAACATAGTATTGGAAGACCTAGCCACAGCAATCAGAAAAACAAAAGAAATAAATGGCATACAAATAGGAAGAGAAGAGGTAAAACTGTCACTGTATGCAGATGACATGATACTATACATAGAAAACCCTAAGGGCTCAACCCAAAAACTACTTGAACTGATCAACAAATTCAGCAAAGTAGCGGGATATAAGATAAAAATTCAGGTATAGGTCGCGTTTCTGTATACCAGCAATGAAATAATAGAAAGAGAATACAAAAATACAACACCTTTTAAAATTTCACCCCAAAAAATCAAATACCTGGGAATACACCTAACCAAGGAGTCAAAGGAGCTGTATGTTGAGAACTATAAAACATTAATCAATGAAATTAAAGAAGATGGACAAAAATGGAAAGATATTACATGCTCCTGTGTTGGAAACACTAATATTGTAAAAATGGCCATACTACCCAAAGCAATCTACAGATTCAATGCAATCCCTATCAAACTACCCATGACATTTTTCATAGAACTGGAAAAAACAACCCAAACATTTATATGTAACCACAAAAGACCCAGAATCACCAAAGAAATCCAGAGAAACAAAAAACAAGCATGAGGCATAACTCTCCCAGACATCAAGCAATATTACAAAGCCACAGTCTTCAAAACAGTGTGGTGCTGGTACCAAATCAGACACACAGACCAATGGAACAGAAGAGAGAAACCAGAAATAAACCAAGATACCTATGGTCAAGTAATCTTTGACAAGGGAGGCAAGAACATAAAATTGGAAAAAGAAAGTCTTTTCAGCAAGTATTGCTGGGAAACCTGGACAGCTGCATGCATATCAATGAAACTAGAGCACACCCTAACACCACGCACAAAAATGGACTCAAAATGGCTGAAAGACTGAAATCTAAGACCAGACACCATCAAACTCCTAGAAGAGAACATAGGCAAAACACTCTCTGACATCAACCTCATGAATATTTTCTAAGGTCAGTCTCCCAAAGCAACAGAAATAAGAGCAAAAATAAACCCATGGGACCTAATCAAACTGAAAACTTTTGCACAGCAAAGGAAACCAAAAAGAAAACAAAAAGACAACTTTCAGAATGGGAGAAAGTAGTTTCAAACGATGTAATGGACAAGGGCTTAATCTCTAGAATATACAAGCATTTTATACAACACAAGAGCAAAAAAAGCCAACCACCCAATGGAAAAATGGACAAAAGATCTGAATAGACATTTCACCAAGATATACAGATGCCCAATAAGCCCATGAAAAAATGCTCAACATCCCTGATTATTAGAGGAATGCAAATCAAAACCACCATGAGATACCACAACACACATGTCATAATGGCCATCATTAATAAGTCCACAAATAAGTGCTGGAGGGACTGTGGAGGAAAGGGAACCCTCCTGCACTGCTAGTGGGAATGTAAACTGGTACAGCCACTATGGAGAACAGTATGGATGTACCTTACAAATCTATACATAGAACTACCATCTGATCCAGCAGTCCCACTCTTGGGCATGTATGCGGACAACACTTTCCTTAAAAAGGACACATGCACCCACAAGTTCATTGCATCTCTATTTACAGTAGCCAAGACATGGAAACAACCAAAATGTCCATCAACAGATTATTGGATTAGGAATATGTGGTATATGTACACAATGGAATTCTACTCAGCCATAAAAAAGAGCAAAATAATGCCATTTGTAGCAACATGGAAGGAACTAGAGATTCTCATCCTGAGTGAAATAAGTCAGAAAGAGAAAGAGAAATACCATATGATATCACTTATAACTGGAATCTAATATACAGCACAAAAGAAACCTTTCCACAGAAAGGAAAATCATGGACTTGGAGAATAGACTTGTGGCTGCCCATGGAGAGAGGGAGGTAGTGGGAAGGATTGGGATCTTGGGCTTAATGGATGCAGACTCTTGCTCATGGAATAGATTTACAATGAGATCCTGCTGTGTAGCACTGAGAACTGTCTAGATACTTACATCGCAACACAACAATGGGAGGAAAAATTATGGATACATGTATGTGTAACTTGCTCCACATGCTGTACAGTGGAAATAATTAATTAATTAAGCAAAAAATAAAGTGAACTCACACACAAAGAAACCCTCATAGTTCTGCAAGCCAAAGGTCTAAAACAAATACACATGAAAAGAGAAAGCAATGCATATTAAAAGACAATATTAGACAATATTAAAATAGACATTCTAACCACAGGGAAGATGAAAAAAGAGGAGGGGAAGATAAAATATTTAAAAATATAAAAGAAATATCAACATTGCAATAAATACATACATGTCAATAATTACCTTAAGTGCAAACGAATTTAATGCTTCAAGCAATAAACATAGACTTGCTGATCGAATACAAAAAACAAGACCCATTATATATGCTGCCTAAAGAGACTGACTTCAGACATTTCAACACTTACAGACTTAAATTGAGAGAATGTAAAAATTATTGCAGGCAAATGGAAATCACAAGAAGATTGGAGTAGCAGTATTAATATCCGATGAAATAGGCTTGAAATTAAATAATGTTATGAGAGACAAAGAAGTACACTACATAATTATCAAATGATAAATCCAATAAAGTATAACAATTGTGAATATTTGTGAACCCATCATAAGTGAACCTAAATATAATAGGCAACTGCTAACAGCCAAAAAAGGAGAAATTTACAATAACAAACAAATAATGTTTTTTTCACACTCAACTTGACAGCAATGGACAGAGAGAAGATCAAGAAGGAAAAACAAGACTTAAATGATGCATTAGACCAAATGGACTTAATTAAAATTTTATAAACCATTCCACATTCATCTCAAGCACACATAAATCATCCTCAAGATATAAGATATGTTGGGACAGAAATCAAGCTTTGGTAAATTTAAGCATATTGAAATCATATGAACAAGTCATTTGATGACAAAGCTATGAGACTAGTAATAAACAAGAAAAAATCTGCATTAAAAACAAACACATGGATAATAAAACATATGATAATAAACAACCAATGCATCAAAAAAAATGAAAGGGAAACGAAAAAATAACTTGAGATAGAGAAAAATGAAAACATAATGATCCAAAACCCATCAATACAAGAAAAGCAGTTTTAAGGGTAATATTAGAGAGATATGAACTCACCTAGGAAACAAAAAATTTCCAAATTTATAAGCAAATCTTACCTAAAGCAAATAAAGAAGAACAAACAAAACCAAAAAATAGTACAAGGGAGAAATTATAAAGTTCAAAGTAAAAAAAAAGAGAGAGAGAGAGATGAAGAGAACAATAGACAAGATCAATGAAAGTAAAAGCTGGTTCTTTGAAAAAATCAATAAAATTGATAAACTTTATGCAGCATCATCAAAAAAAACTTGAGAGGGCTCAATAAAATTAGAAACAAGGCAGGAGAAGTTTCCACTGACACCACTTAAATACCATGGATAATAAGAGTCTACTACAAGCACTTACATGCCAAGGAAATGTAAAACATAGAAGAAATGGACAAATTCTATTTTTTTTTTGTCTTTTTGCCGTTTCTTAGGCCACTCCCAGGCTAGGGTCTAAATGGAGCTGTAGCTGCCAGCCTACACCAGAGCCACAGCAATGCGGGATCTGAGCCATGTCTGCGACCTACACCACAGCTCACGGCAAAGCTGGAACTTTAACCCACTGAGCAAGGCCAGGGATTGAACCTGCAACCTCATAGTTCCTAGTCAGATTCATTAACCACTGTGCTGTGATGGGAACTCCCCTGAAATGGACAAATTCTTAGAAAAATACAATTTTCCAAGACTGAACCAAGAAGAAATTGTAAATATGAATAGATGAAACATAAGTATGGAAATTGAAATTGTGATTTAAAATTTTTCAAAAAACAAAAGTACAGGACCGCACAGCATCACATGTGAATTCTATCAAATATTGGGAAAAGAGTAATCACCTATTCTTTTGAAAATCTTCAAAAAAAATGCAGAGAAAGGAACACTCCAAAGCTCATTCTATGAGGTCACCATCACCCTGATACAAAACCCAGACAAGAATACTACAAAAATAACATCACAGGCCAATATCACTGATGAACATAGATGGAAAATTCCTCAACAAAATATTAGCAAACCTAATTCAACAATATGTTAATAGGATCATACACCATGATCAAAAGGGATTTATCCCAGGGATGCAAGGATACTTCAGTATCTGGAAATCAATCAATGTGATATACCACATGAAAAATCTGAAGAATAAAAATTGTATGATTGGTACAGACAAATGGAACAGAATAGAGAAACCAGAAATAAACCAAGACACCTATGGTCAATTAATCTTTGACAAAGGAGGCAAGAACATAAAATGGGAAAAAGAAAGTCTTTTCAGCAAGTATTGCTGGGAAACTTGGACAGCTGCATGCAAAGCAATGAAACTAGAACACATACTCACACCATGCAAAAAAAATAAACTCAACATGGCTGAAAGACTTAAATCTAAGACCAGACACCATCAAATTCCTGGAAGAGAATATAAGCAAAACACTCTCTGACATCAACCTTACGAATATTTTCTAAGGTCAGTCTCCCAAAGCAACAGAAATAAACCAATGGGACCTAATCAAACTGACAAGCTTTTGCACAGCAAAGGAAACCCAAAAGAAAACAAAAAGACAACTTATAGAATGGGAGAAAATACTTTCAAAAGATGCAATGGACAAGGGCTTAATCTCTAGAATATACAAGCAACTTATACAACTCAACAGCAAGAAAGCCAACCACCCAATGGAAAAATGGACAAAAGATCTGAATAGACATTTCTCCAAACAAGATATACAGATGGCCAACAAGCATATGAAAAAATGCTCAACATCCCTGATTATTAGAGAAATGCAAATCAAAACTACCATGAGATACCACAACACACATGTCAGAATGGCCATCATGAACAAGTCCAAAAATAACAAGTGCTGGAGGGGGTGTGGAGGAAAGGGAACCCTCCTGCACTGCTGGTGGGAATGTAAGCTGGTACAGCCACTATGGAGAATAGTATGGAGGTACCTTAGAAAACTATACGTAGAACTACTATATGACCAAGCAATCCCACTCTTGGTCGTATATCCAGACAAAATTTTCCTTGAAAAAGACACATGCACCTGCATGTTCATTGCAGCACTATTCACAATAGCCAGGACATGGAAACAACCCAAATGTCCATCGACAGATGATTGGATTAGGAAGCTATATACACAATGGAATACTACTCAGCCATAAAAAAGAATGACATAATGCCATTTGCAGCAACATGTATGGAACTAGAGACTCTCATACTGAGCAAAGTAAGTCAGAAAATGAAAGTCAGATAGAATATGATATCATTCATATCTGGAATTCTAATATATAGCACAAATGAACCTTTCCACAGAAAAGAAAATCATGGACTTGGAGAATAGACTTGTGGTTTCCTAGGGGGAGGGAGAGAGGTAGGGGGAGGGAATGGGATGGATTGAGAGCTTGTGTTTAATGGATGCAAACTATTTCTTTTGGAGTGGATTAACAATGAGATCCTTATGTTATGCACTGAGAACTATGTCTAGTCACTTATGATGGAGTATGATAATGGGCCACAAAATAATGTATTTGTGACTGCATCACTATGGTGTACAGTAGGGGAAAAATTGTGTTGGAAAAATAACAATAATAAAAAAATTAAAAAACAAACAAAAACAAAACAAAACAAAATAATAATTGTATGATCGGAATTTCCTGTCATGGCTCAGTGAAAACCAATCTTACTAGTATCCATAAGGACACAAGTTTGATCCGTGGCCTCACTCAGTGGGTTAAGGATCTGGCATTGCTGTGCACTGTGGAATAGGTCACAGACATGGCTCAGAACTGGCATTGTTGTGGCTGTGGCATAGGCTGAGGCTGCAGTTTTGATTCAACCCCTAGGCTGGAAAACTCCATATATTGCAGGTGTAGTACTAAAAAGAGAAAAAAAAATTATCATCATCTCAATAGATTCAGAAAAATCTTTTAACAAAAGGCAACACACCTTTCTGATAAAATCTCTACAGAAAGTTGGCACTGTGGGAAACTACCTGAACAAAATAACCATCTATGACAAACCCACTTCTGGGAGTTCCCGTCATGGCTCAGTGGTTAATGAATCTGACTAGGAACCATGAGGTTGCGGGTTCGGTCCCTGCCCTTGCTCAGTGGGTTAAGGATCTGGCGTTGCCGTGAGCTGTGGTGTAGGTTGCAGACGCAGCTCGGATCCCGTGTTGCTGTGGCTCTGGTGTAGGCTGGTGGCTACAGCTCTGATTGGACCCCTAGCCTGGGAACCTCCACATGCCACTGGAGCGGCCCAAGAAATAGCAAAAAAAAAAAAAAAAAAAAAAAAAAAAAAAAAAAAAAAAAAAAAGACAAAATAAAATAAAATGCTATCCTGACTTTCTTCTATGTACCTGTTCTATTACTCTGGCCAGATTAAAAGCCCCTTTGGATGGAATCAGCAAAAATACCTTATTGTGGCACCCATGTCCAGTAGGTCTCAATAGATGAGGATGATAAATATCATCTGAAAGTAGATTCTAAAAAAAAAAAAAATGAACAAGGAAATAATGACCTCGAACTATATATTAGATCACATGAACCTAACAGATATCTGTATAGATATATATAGCACCTTCCCCTCAAAAGTAGAATGCACATTTTTTCTCAAGTGTACAAGGAACATTCTCATTAATAGACCATTTGATAGTCAAAAAAACAAGTCTTAGCCAATTTAAGAAAATCAAAATCATACCAGGTATCTTCTCTAACACAATGAAATGAAACTATAAATAAACAACAAAAAAATAGCTGGAAAACCTACAGAAATATAGAAAGAAAACAATACACTCCTCCTGAACAGTCACTCAATAAAAGGAGAAATCAAACACTATATTGAAAAAAAGAAAATAAGAATATAACTTACCAAATCCTATAGATAATTAGAAGAACATTTCTGAAAGGGAAATTTACAATATATATATTTAAAAAATAGAAAGATTAGCAGAACAAGGTAGCTACAACTCAAGAAAATATTTTTAAAAATAAAAAACTGTAGTCCAAACTTTCCAGAAAGATTATGTGTATATCTTGAACTTACATCTATCTAAAGCACATCAAAACTATGTTCAATGTACAATTCTGAGAACACTTTGAAGTCTGGAAGAATGGTTCTTCTACATCCAAGTTTATACAGAAAGAACCACATGGATTCCTGTAGGAGTGGAGGAAATGTAATCTAGTCAGGACAAATACAACTGTTTTCTCAGGGATCTTTCCTAAGGAGGAAAGGGTTCGAGTTCCATATTGGACATCTTAACCCTGGGATCCAGTACAGGGAAAACAAGCCCCCTTGGCTGGTTTATAAAACACTGGGGCTTACTGGAGGGCTATAGTAAATGGAGACTCTTCTCTTGAAGAACACCCAATGCAAGCACTTGCTCCTAGTCCCAGTGCAGAGGTACAAGGTTAAAAACTGCCTGGTGATCTTGACGGCCTGCCATGACTGTCCCAGCAAGTCTGCTCAGCATACAACTGTTTCAATGTCCAGGTCCTTCTTCTCTGCCCTTTCTCCCTGCCAAAGCAATGGCCATCACTGCATCTTAGTTGAATCCAAAGCTAACAACAGGCACCTCTTCCAGAACTTTGAGCTCCACCCAGATGACTACCATACTGGAGAGAGGCCAAGCTCACTCAAAACTGTGACGCCAGCCACGCGGACCCTAGCCTTGCCCTCAGCCAAGAAGGAGTTTTCCATTGTGCTAGGAAGAATCTGAGCTTATTCAGGACTGTGGCCCCAGCCCCTTAGATGCTGGCTTCACACACAAAAAAATGGAGACCACCATTGTGCTATGAAAATGTGAATCTTACTCAGGGTTGAACCTCTATCCTTTGGGTTCATGGCCCAATTTCTGACTGTAACAAATGCCATCACATTTGGGAGAAGCTGAGATTACTCAGAATGGTGGGTCTTGCCTCTTAGTCCCTGACACCCTACTTTGCCAAGGTGGAAACTACTATTGTATGAGGGTGAAGCCAAGCTTGCCTAAGACTATGACTTGAGCTCTTCAGGCCCTATTCACTCTTCCAACAGGGTAGCAACAACCATTGCATTCAGAAATGAACCAACAACCACAACTGAAGTGAATCACTTGCAAAAGGATCTGAATCTGGCCCCTTCAGCACTAAGTACCACCAAGTTGGCAACTACCAGCACATAGTGTAAGAACACAGCTCATGCTTTCTACAGAACCATCTCTCCTACAAAAGTCACTAGGCACATTCAGAGAGCATAGTGATGCTCCCACATAAGGATACAACTCTAAGACTGGGATAGGTAACTTCCTTGAGACAACCAACCAGAGAAAGTCAAACAAAATGAAAAGACAGAGGAATATGTTCCAAAAGAAATAACAAGATAAAATAATGAGGAAAAAGGCCAATAAGGTGCTAATAAAAATAAAAAATAAGGAAAAAACTCAGAAAATTCAAGGACAAGATGGAAGTATAGAAGAACATTGAGTTCACTTCCTTTCATGAGCACACCAAAATCACAAATAAACTCTGAACAATTATTGCTTAAAAAGACTGGAACCTACCAAAAAAGATATCCTACACCTAAAGACATATAAAGAAGAAAATCAACAAATGGTAGAAGGTGCACATGTTTGATATATGATCAAGCAAGGTGTGAGAGTTTTGAGTTCAATGTCAGGCTTCTCAACCTGGGAGTCTGTCATCCAGAGGAGACGGCTCCAGAACATTTGATTTTGAAGGCCAGTGGGTCATAAATGCTCCACAGAACTGGGGTAAACAGACATTCCACTCCTGCAGGGCATATACAAGATCTCATGTACATCAGGACCCAGGGCAAAAGCTGTTAGAACATAGGAGTTAGGACCAGAAAAACCAGACACTTCTGGAGGGTCTCCTGAGGAAGTATAGATGGCTGTGGCTCACTGTAGGGATAAGGACACTGGTGACAGTTGTACCAGGGAGTATTTATCAGTGTGTTCCCATTTGGTACCATGATGTGGCCTGATCCAAGAGCCTATGGACTCTAGAACTGGGAGGCCTCAAGCCAAACAACCAATGGGGTAGGAACACAGTCCTACTCATGAATAGACAGGCAGTCTAAATAATTTCTGACGTCACAGCCATGTCAAAATACACCCCTTGACCACAAGAGGGACAAGACCCAGCTCTACTCCACATTGTGCAGGCATAAGTCCCTCCCAATAAGAAGCCTGCACAAGACTCTAGACAAGTCTCACACACCAGTGGGCAGAAACCAGAAGAGAAGAAAACTATGATCCATCAGCTTGAGGAACTGAGTCCACAAACACGGGTCGCAACCTACCTTGGGGCAAACTGATCTATGGAGTTTGGGAGATGAGATGGGAATATACTTCTGGGACACATAGATCACCCACAACTGAAGGCCACTTCTCCAACATCAAGAAATATAACTAATATTCCACATACATAAAAATGCAAATAGAAATTTAGACAAGTAGAGAAATATATTCCAGATGAAGGAAGATGATAAAACCCCAGAAGAACAACTAAGTGATGTAGAGATAGGCAATATACCCAAGAAAGTGTTCAGAGTAATAATCATAAACTTAGTCCAAGAACTTGGTAAAAGAATAGATGCACAAAACAAGAAGTTACAAGATATATTAAACAAAATTAGAAAATATGAACAACCAGAGTTGAAGAATAAAATAACTGAAATGAGAAACACACTAGAAGCAATCAATATCAGAATAAATGAGGTGGAAGAACAGATAAGTGAGCTGGAAAATAGTGTGGTGGAAATCACTGCCACAAAGAAGAAAGAAAAAGAATGAAAAGAAATGAAAACAGCTTAAGAGACCTCTGGGACAATGTCAAATTCACCAACTTGTGCATTATAAGGGTCCCAGAAGAAGAAAAGAGAAAAGGCCTAAGAAAATATTTGAAGAGATAATATCTAAAAATAAACTCCTAACATGGGAAAGGAAAAAGTCACCCAAGTTGAGGAAGCAAAGAGAATCCCATACAGGACTAACCCTAGGAGGAACACAACAAGACACAAGGTAATCAAATTGAAAAAACTCAAAGATGAAGAGAAAATATTAAAATCAACAGTGGAAACACATTAGATAACATACAAGGGAATCCCCGTAAGGTTATCAGCTCAAGTTTTCACAAGAATTCTACAGATCAGAATGGAGTAGCAATATATATTTAAAGTGATGAAAGGATAAACCCTACAAACAAGAATACTCTGCACAGAAAAGTGCTCACTTATTTTTGATAGAGAAATTCATGACTCTACAGATGAGCAAAAGCTAAAAGAATTCAGAACAAAAAAAATGAGCTTTAAAACAAATGCTAAAGGAACTTCTTTAGGCTGAAAATAAAAGGCAAAAACTAGATCCAAGAAAATTAGGAAATGGGAAAACTCACTGACAAAGGCAAACATAGAGTAAAGGTATGAAATCATTTATACACAAATATAATATCTAAACTAGTAGTCATTACAGGAGAGAACAAATACAGGATATTGAAATTAAGAGATCAGAAACAATTATATATGTATATATTGCTTTATCAAAATATCAAGGCTAAACAATAAACATGAAATTTTAAAAACATCATGATAACTTCAAACCAAAAATCTACAGTACATATACACATAATAAAGAAAAAGGAGGAAGTTCCCTTGTGGTAGGGTTGGTTAAGAATTTGGCATTGCCAAAGCTGTGGTGCAGGCCACAACTGTGGCATAGCTTTGATTAGTGGCCCAGAACCTTTCAAATGGCACAGCAGTAGCCAAAAAAAGGAAGAAAGGAAGGAAGGAAGGAAAAAAGAAAGAAAGAAAGAAAGAAAGAAAGAAAGAAAGAAAGAAAGAGAAAAAGGACTCCAAATATAACAATAAAAATAGTCATCAATCCACAAGAGAAGAGAATAAAAGAAGAAAGAGAAAAATAATAACTACAAAAAACCCAAACAATTAACTAAATGCCAATAAAAATATACATATCAATCACTAATATACAAAGATTAAGATTCCAACCCAAAGACTTAAAATGGCAAAATGGATACAAAAACAGGAGCCATAGGATGCTCACTACATGCAAAACACTTCAGCTGTAGGGACATATACAGACTCAAAGTGAGGAGATGGAAAATTATATTCCATGCAAATGGAGCAAAAAATAAAGCTGGAGTAGCTATATTCATAAAAGATAAAGTAGAATTTTTCTTTTTCCATTAGGGTTTACTGGACCAAATTTTATTCTTTTTTTTTTGGAAGAAATAATCTTCTGAAAAATAAACAAAAAGATGTATATTTTTAAAACAGAATTAAACTCATTCTATTTTGCAATTAAACTATGAGATCAAGGGATTCTGTTATAAATCTCAGATTATTTGTATGAGCTTAATAATCCTACTTTTTCTATGTTTTTGAGACAAAACAGACTTTAAAGATCATTACAAGAGACAAGGAAGGGCACTACATAATGATCAAAGAACCTTAATAATAATAATATATAATGATTGTAAATATGCACCTCAATATATAAGGCAAATGTTAACAGACATAAAATGAGAAATTGACAGTAACACAATAATAATGGGGACTTAAACACCACATGTATCATCCAGACAGAAAATCAACTTAAAAAACACAAGCCTTAAATATCACATTGGACCACATGGACGTAATTGATATTTATAGATCATTCCATCTGAAAGCAGCAGACCAAACATTCTTTTCAAGTTCACATCATTTGCTGGGTCACAAAGCCAGTCTGACTAAATTTAGGAAAATTGAAATCATATCAAGTACATTTTTCATCTCCAACATTATAAGATTAGAAATCAACTACAAAGCAAAAAAAAAAAAAAAATACAAAAAACACAAATACGTGGAGGCTAAACAATTTGCTACAAGAAAAAACCAGAATGTTACCTACAAGGGAACCCCCATAAGAATATCAGCTGATTTCTCTACAGAAACACTACAGGCCAGGAGGGAAAGGCAAGGGATATTTAAAATGCTCAAAGGAAAAAATATGCAACCTAGAATACTCTATCCAGCAAGAATATCATTTAAAATAGAAGGGGAAATAAAAAATTTCCCAACAAACAAAAACTTAAAGAATACAGCAACACAAAACCCAGGTTCAAGGAAATATTGAAAGGGCTTCTCTAAACCAAAAAGAAAGGGAGGAAAGGGAAGAAAAAAGAAAAGAAAAAAAAAAGAAGAAGAAGAGGAAGAACTAGGACTGAGGAAAATGCAATCAAAGAGCAGTCAATCAAATAAGCCAGCATACAGATTTAAACATGAACATGTTTCAAACAAAATAAAATTAAAAAGAAAAAAATAAAAAAAGAGTCATCAAAACCATAAAATGTGGGCAAGGGATGTTAGGAAATAAATAACCCTTTTTGTTTGGTTGTTTGTATGTTTCACTTCTTAATTTTAATGTACTAATGAAGTGTTTGAACTTACAGGACCATCAGGCTAAAACACACAATTATGGGAAGGGGTTAGCATACTTAAAAAACAGGGCAACCACAAGCCAAAACCAAATATTGCATTTGCAAAAAATGAAAAAAAAAGAAAGCACTCAAGCAGATAATAACCAGAGACCATCCAACCAAAAAAAAAAAAAAAAAAGGAAAAGAAGAATGGAGAACCATAGAATCAACTGGAACACAAGGTTCAAAACGGAAATAAATACTCATCTACCAATTATCACCTTAAATGTCAATGGACTGAATGCCCCAATCAAAAGACACAGACTGGCTGAGTGGATAATAAGGCAAAAACCTTCAATATACTGCCTACAAGAAACTCACCTTAGGACAAAAGATACGTATAGATTGAAAGTGAAAGGGTGGGGAAAAATATTTCACACCAATAGACATGACAGAAAAGCAGGAGTCGCAACGCTCATATCAGACAAAATAGACTTTAAAACAAAAGACATAAAGAAAGACAAAGAAGGCCACTACTTCATGATTAAGGGATCCATCCAAGGAGAGGATGTTACTATCGTCAACATATATGCCCCAAATATAGGAGCACCCAGATACATACAACAAATATTAACAGATATAAAGGGAGAAATTGATGGGAATACAAGCACACTAGGACACATTAACACCCCCCTCACATCAATGGACAGATCCTCTAGACAGAAAACCAATAAAGCAACAGAGATCCCAAAAGACACAATAGAAAAGTTAGACTTAATTGATATATTCAGGACACCACATCCAAAAAAAGCAGAATACACATTCTTCTCCAATGCTCATGGAACATTCTCAAGAATCAGCCACATATTGGGACACAAAGCTAACCTCAATAAATTTAGGAGCATAGAAATTATCTCAAGTATCTTCTCTGACCACAATGCCATGAAATTAGAAACCAACCATGGGAAAGGCAAAGAGAAAAAACCTACTACCTGGAGACTAAACAACATGCTACTAAAAAACCAATGGGTCAATGAGGAAATCAAGAAGGAAATTAAAAACTACCTTGAAACAAATGATAATGAAGACACAACCTCTCAAAATCTATGGGATGCTGCGAAAGCAGTGCTCAGAGGGAAATTTATAGCAATCCAGGCCTTTCTCAAAAAAGAAGAAAGATCCCAAATGGACAACTTAACCCTCCACCTAAACGAATTAGAAAAAGAAGAACAAAAAAGTCCTAAAGTCAGCAGAAGGAAGAAAATTATAAAGATCAAAGAAGAAATCAATAAAATAGAGACTCAAAAAACAATAGAGAAAATTAATAAACCAAGAGCTGGTTCTTTGAAAAGGTGAACAAAATTGACAAACCCCTGGCCAGACTCACTAAAAAGAGGAGAGAAAGAACCCAAATCACCAAAATTAGAAATGAAAAAGGAGAAATAACAACGGATACAGCAGAAATACTAAAAACCCTAAGGGAATACTATGAACAACAATACGGCAACACGTTTGACAATCTGGAAGAAATGGACAATTTTCTAGAATCTTACAGCCTGCCAAAACTGAATCAAGTAGAAACAGACCAACTGAACAGACCGATCACTAGAAATGAAATTGAAGAGGTCATAAAATCACTCCCTACAAATAAAAGTCCAGGACCAGATGGCTTCACAAGTGAATTCTATCAAACATATAAAGAGGAATTGGTGCCCATCCTCCTTAAACTCTTTCAAAAGGTTGAAGAAGAAGGAATACTCCCAAAGACATTCCATGATGTCACCCTCATTCCAAAACCAGACAGAGATACCACCAAAAAAGAAAACTATAGCCCAATATCATTGATGAATATAGATGCAAAAATTCTCAACAAAATCTTAGCCAACCAAAGCCAACAACATATCAAAAAAATTATACACCATGACCAGGTTGGGTTCATCCCAGGTTCACAAGGATGGTTCAACATATGCAAATCAGTCAACATCATACACCACATTAACAAAAGAAAAGAAAAAAAACATATGGTCATCTCAATAGATGCAGAAAAGCAATTTGACAAAGTCCAACATCCATTCATGATCAAGACCCTTGCCAAACTGGGTATAGAGGGAACATTCCTGAGTATAATCAAAGCCATTTATGATAAACCCACAGTAAATATAGTCAATGGGGAAAAACTGAAAGCCTTCTCACTCAAATCTGGAACAAGACAGGGATGCCCACTCTCATCACTGCTCTTCAACATAGTTTTGGAAGTCCTAGCCACAGCAATTAGACAAACAAAAGAAATCAAAGGCATCCATATAGGAAGAGAAGAGATCAAACTGTCACTGTATGCAGATGACATGATACTATACCTAGAAAACCCTAAGGACTCAACCCCAAAACTCCTTGAACTGATTAATCAATTCAGCAAAGTGGCAGGATATAAGATTAACATTCAGAAGTCAGTTGCATTTCTGTATACCAGCAATGAAACATTAGGAAAGGAATACAAAAATACGATACCTTTTAAGATTGCACCTCACAAAATCAAATACCTCGGAATACACCTGACCAAGTAGGTAAAGGACCTATATGCCGAGAACTATAAAACTTTAACCAAAGAAATCAAAGAAGATGTAAAGAAATGGAAAGATACTACACGTTCCAGGATTGGAAAAATCAATATTGTAAAAATGGCCATCCTACCCAAAGCAATCTACAGATTCAATGCAATCCCTATCAAATGACCCAGGACATTTTTCACAGAACTAGAACAAACAATCCAAACATTTATATGGAACCACAAAAGACCCAGAATCGCCAAAGCAATCCTGAGAAACAAGAACGAAGAAGGAGGCATAACTCTTCCAGACTTCAAGAAATACTACAAAGCCACAGTCATCAAAACAGTGTGGTACTGGTATCGAAACAGACAGACAGACCAATGGAACAGAAGAGAGAACCCAGAAATAAACCCTGACACCTATGGTCAATTAATCTTTGACAAAGGAGGCAAGAATATAAAATGGGAAAAATACACTCTTTTCAGCAAGTATTGCTGGGAAACCTGGACAGCTGCATGCAAAGCAATGAGACTAGAACACACCCTCACACCATGCACAAAAATAAACTCCAAATGGCTGAAAGACTTAAATATACGACAGGACACCATCAAAATCCTCGAAGAAAACATAGGCAAAACACTCTCTGACATCAACCTCATGAATATTTTCTCAGGTCAGTCTCCCAAAGCAATAGAAATTAGAGCAAAAATAAACCCACAGGACCTCATCAAACTGAAAAGCTTGTGCACAGCAAAGGAAACCCAAAAGAAAACAAAAAGACAACTTACAGAATGGGAGAAAATCGTTTCAAATGATGCAACTGACAAGGGCTTAATCTGTAGAATATATAAACAACTTATACAAGCCAACAGCAAAAAAACCAATCAACCAATGGAAAAATGGGCAAAAGACCTGAATAGACATTTCTCCAAAGAAGATATACAGATGGCCAGCAAACACATGAAAAAATGCTCAACATCGCTGATTATAACAGAAATGCAAGTCAAAACTACCATGAGATACCACCTCACACCAGTCAGAATGGCCATCATTAATAAATCCACAAATAACAAGTGCTGGAGGGGTTGTGGAGAAAAGGGAACCCTCCTGCACAGCTGGTGGGAATGTCAACTGGTACAGCCACTATGGAGAACAGTTTGGAGATACCTTAGAAATCTATACATAGAACTTCCATATGACCCCGCAATCCCACTCTTGGGCATCTATCCGGACAAAACTCTACTTAAAAGAGACACGTGCACCCGCATGTTCATTGCAGCACTATTCACAATAGCCAGGACATGGAAACAACCCAAATGTCCATCGACAGATGATTGGATTCGGAAGAAGTGGTATATATACACAATGGAATACTACTCAGCCATAAAAAAGAATGCCATAATGCCATTTGCAGCAACATGGATGGAACTAGAGAATCTCATCCTGAGTGAAATGAGCCAGAAAGACAAAGACAAATACCATATGATATCACTTATAACTGGAATCTAATATCCAGCACAAATGAACATCTCCTCAGAAAAGAAAATCATGGACTTGGAGAAGAGACTTGTGGCTGCCTGATGGGAGGGGGAGGGAGAGGGAAGGATCGGGAGCTTGGGCTTATCAGACACAACTTAGAATAGATTTACAAGGAGATCCTACTGAGTAGCATTGAGAACTTTGTCTAGATACTCATGTTGCAACAGAACAAAGGGTGGGGGAAAAATGTAATGTATACATGTAAGTATAACCTGACCCCCTTGCTGTACAGTGGGAAAATAAAAAAAATTATAAAAAAAAACAATTTGCTACAAAACAACCAATGAATCACGGAAGGATTCAAAGAGGAACTGAAAAAAACACCTAAAGAGAAATTTAATTGAAAACATGACCAATTGTATTCAGTAAAAACTGTTCTAATAAATCAGTTTATAGAAATACAAGGTTGCCTAAGGAAGCATGAAAATTTTCAAATAAATGCCACAACTGTGTACCAAAAGCAACTAAAGAAGAACAAAAAAATCCAAAATTAGTAGAAGGAAATAAATTGCAAAGATCAGAGTAGAAATAAGTAAAATAGAAACAGAATATAATAAAAGACCAATTAAACTAAAGGCTGGTTTTTGGAAAAGGTAAACAAAATTAATAAACTTTTATCTAGACTCATCAAGAAAAGAAGGGGGCCCAAATCAATAAAATCAGAACTGAAAAAGGAGAAGTTACAAATGACTTCAGAGATGTGCAAAAGACTATAAGAAACTACTACAAGCAATTATATGCCAATGAAATGGAAAACATAAAAGAAATGCACAAATTATTAGAAAGGTTCAATTTCCCATGACAAGTAGAAAGGAATAGAAAATATGAACAGACAAATTACAAAGTGCTGAAGTTGAGTCTATAATTTTAAAAATGCCAACAAATAGAAGTTCAGATGGCTTTCACTGTCGAATTTTATCAGTTTTAGAGAAGAGTTAATGGGTATATTTCTGAAACTCTTCCATAAAATTGGGGCTAAAGGAACACTTCCAAACTCATTCAATGAAGCCACTATCACCCTGATATCAAAACTAAATATATGGCAAAGTAAAACTAGAGACCAATAACAATGATGAATATAGATGCAAAAATTCTTAACAAAACACTAGCAAACCAAATCCAACAATACAGTAAAAAGATCATACACCATGATCAAGGGGGATTTATCCCAGGGATGCAAGGATTTTTCAGTATGCACAAATCATTCAGTGTGATACACCTCATTAAAAAAATTGAAGAAAATTCATCTTTGTCTGACTTACTTGACATAATATGGTAATTTCTAGGTTCATCCATGTTGCTGCAGATGCCATTACTTCATTCTTTTTATGGCTGAGTAACATTCCATTGTGTATATGGACCACATTTTCTTTATCCAATCATCTCTTCATAGACATTTTTGTTGCTTCTATGTCTTGGCTATTGTGTATGGTGCCACAATTAGCATTGGGGTGAATGCATATTTTATACTTTGAATTATGATTTTCTCTAGCTAGATGCCTAGGAGCGGGATTGTTGAATCTTATGGTAGTTCTATAATTACTTCTTTTAAGGAAAATCCATAAATGTTCTCCATAGTGGTTGCACCAACTTACATCCCCACCAACAATGTAGGAGGGTACCCTTTTCTCTACATCCAGCATTTATTCTGTGTAGAGATTTTTTTTCTTTTTAGGGCCACACCTGAAGCATGTGGAAGATCCCAAGCTAGAGATCTAATTGGAGCTGCAACTGTCAGCCTACACTACAGCCACAGCAGTACAGGACTCTGATGAAAGAAATTGAAGATGACACAAACAGACTGAAAGGTATACCATGTTCTTGGATTAAAGAATCAATATTGTCAAAATGTAACAGATTCAATCTACTGTTGCAATCTACAGATTCATTTTAATCTCTATCCAAATAAACAATGGAATTTTTCACAGAACTAGAAGAAAAAAATTTTTAATTTGTATAGAATAATAAAATAATCCAAATATGCTATATATATATATGAAAAACAAATCTGAGAAATCAGGCTCCTTGAATTTAAACAGCACTAAAACATTACATCATCAAAAAATTATGATAGTGGCATAAAAACAAAAATATAGATCAGTAGAACAAGATAGAAAGCCCAGAAACAAGGGGAAGGATCAATATGGTGGAAAAGTAAGACATTGCACTCAACTTCTTCCACAAACACATCAAAAAGAAACATCTACATATAGAATGATTCACACAGAACATCTACTGAATGCTGACAGAAGAACTTAAAACTCCAAAAAGGGTAAGAAACCTTCCACATAATTAGGTAGAAAAAGAGAGAGAGAGAGAGAAAAGGAATCAGGACAGGACTAGGACACCTGAGAGGGAGCTATTAAAGAGAAAAGGAACCCACACCCTGGGGAACCACCTAACAGACAGGGATATCTGCCAAGATGGAGGGACCTCAAAGTTGCCAAGAAAAGCACAGCAACTGGACTTAGGAGGGCAAAGCAAGGTGAGATCTGCACAGATTATCTATACTACTGCCCAGACAGCAATGCCTGAGACAATCAGGTAGGATCTGAGCACTGAGACTCAGTTTCCAGATGTCAGTTCTAGGAAGAGGACTAGGGTTGCCTGTGTGGAGACAGCCTGAAGGTTTAGGGAGTGGTGTGCCATGGGCTGAGGAGAAGAATGCCACAGCCAAGGGAACCCAGGAGGAGGTCTGGGCCTGCAGGATAAACAAGGTGCCATTGTTATGGGGGGCAAGAGGAGGAGGGTTGGACAGCCATAGGAATATTTTTCCCTGGGCATGCATGGACTGTCAGAGTGTGGGGGCACCTTAGGCTAAGAGAGACCATGAATCTCTTGTGTAGGCTATGGGTGGCTGAGCAACTCTTCTGTGGACTAAGGGCAGCTGGGGGCTAATCACAGTGCAACACCTCTTGATCTTGCAAGATCTCCATGATCTACAGTCAGTGTGGACAAACCACAGCAGTCATCCTTAGATGAGGGAAGAGTAGCCTACCACCACTAGAGGTCTGTGAATAGGCACCACCTGAGGCCCCAGTCACCTCAGAGGTTGGCAGAAAAAAGGGGTGCTGCCACTGAACACCACCCATTGTTCTTCTCACTCCCCTTGAAACAAACCGCCTTGCTGCTGCCACTGCCAAACTCTCCAGGCAGTACCCATACATGCCTGATCACTGTCACTTTCAAGGACCCTGCTACTAGGAACAACCTGTGTAGCACTTCCTGCATGGGTTAAGTGTAAAGGAGTGTATTGTGCATGGTATACAGTTTTCAGGGCCAAATCACTGCAGCTATCTATGACTCCAGAGGTGAGCATGGCCCACCACCACTAGGGATCCATGAACAGGCACCACTTATGACCCAATCACCTCATAAGGCACCACAGAGGAGGACATTTCAATTCAACACCACCCACTGTTGCACTCACTCCCCCGAGAATTCACAAACACTAGTCCGGCCTTTGCCAAATGCTCTAGGCAACTTCAAAATCTGCCTGAAGCTTATCACCACTTCCCAGGGCCCTACAAACTAGGATTAGCCTGCACCACCTTCTTGCAGGTCCTTGCTACTGTCAAGAGGCCAGCAACTAGGCTCCAACTACTAGCTTTGCACACTGCTTCCTTCACCATGGAAACACACTCAGAGGGATAACAGCCTGCTCACACCAAAGAAAGAGACAGCAAATATCCAAACTCCCAAGCCAAAAATAAATAGCAATTCCCCACAAAATAAAAAGGGGCATGTTTCCATAGAACTAGCCCTCCAAGATTACAGTAGTTAGTTTCCCTAAACACAGAGAAAAAGAAAAATGTAAGTGAAATGAAGAAGCTCAGGAATCATTCCCAGTTAAAAGAACAGGAGAATACACCTGAAGCAGCAAAAAATGAAACAGGCCTCTGCAGTCTAATAGAAACTGAGTTAAAAAGGGAGATAGTGAAAATAGTGAAATAATTAGGGTGAATATGAAGGAATTAATTGTGATATAAATACTGAGGTAGTTAAAGGTGAATATGAAGGAAATAAATAGTGATATAGTAATGCAGATTAATTGAGTAAGGAATGAGAAAACATAAAGAGGGGACAAGAAATATTAGAAAATACATTTGGAGAGACACGAACTGAGCTAAAGGCACTAAAGAACAGAATGAATACTGCAGAGAAAGGAATTAGTGACTTGGAAGATGAATAATGGAAATCACCAAATCAGGACAGCAGAAAGAAAACCAAATGAGAAAACACATAAGCAATGTAAGAGATCTATGAAATAATATAAAGCAGACCAATCTATACATAATAGGAATTCCAGAAGGAGAGGAAAAGTAAAGGGGAATTGAAACTATATTTGAAAAGATTATGTCTCAAAATTTTCTAAATCTAAATGAAACAGATATCAAGATAGAGGCAGCACAAGTTGAACCCAAACAGGCCCGCAACGAGACATATTTTAATTACAATGGTAAAAGTTAAAGATAAAGAGAAGATTCTAAAGGTAGCAAGAGAAATTATGAGGGAACCCCCATAAGGCTATCACGTGATTTAGCTACAGAAACACTACAGGCCAGAGAGAGTGGCGAGACATATTTTTATAACAATGGTAAAAGTTAAAGATAAAGAGAAGATTCTAAAGGTAGCAAGAGAAATTATGAGGGAACCCCCATAAGGCTATCACGTGATTTAGCTACAGAAACACTACAGGCCAGAGAGAGTGGCAAGACATATTCAAAGTTCTAAAAGGGAAAAATTTGGAGTCTAGAATACTCTACCCAGCAATAATATCATATAAAATAAGAGAAATAAAGAATTTCTCCAACAAAAAAAAGCTAAAAGAGCACAGAAATACTAAACTTATTCTAAAATAAATACTGAAAGGGATTAGCTAAATGAAGAATAAGAAATAGGATGGAGGAAATCACAATTGGAAAGCAATCACTTAAATTAATAATCCAGTATACATATCTAAAAGGAAAAAAAACTATTGTAAAAGTGATGATAAAAACAAGGAACAGCAAGAAGACAAACAAAAAGATGTTAACAAAAGACTTAAAATTCATAGCATGCGGGGAATGAAAGTAAGAAAATCTACATCCTTTTTAAAATAATGTGTTAGCTCCTAAATGACTATCAGCCTAAAGCAAGCAGATATAGGAAAGAGTTAACATACTTGAAAAACAGGGCAACCACAAATCAAAACCAAACATGACATTCTCAAAAACTAAAAAGAAAAGGACATAAGCATAAAAGAAAAGGAAATCATCAACCAAAAAATAGAAAGGAGCAAAGGAGAAAATATAATCAACTAGAAAACAAGGTTGAAAATGGCAATAAATACATATTTATTAATAATTACCTCAAATGTCAATGGACTGAATGCGCCAATCAAAAGACAGAGAGTGGCAGATTGGATAAAAAATCAAGAGCCTACAATATGCTGTCTACAAGAGAATCAGCTTAGGGCAAAGGACACACATAGATTGAGAGTGAGGGGATGTGAAAAGATACTTCATGGCAATGGAAAAGATAGAAAAACAGGAGATGCAATATTCAAATCAGACAAAATAGACATTAAAATAAAGGGCATAAAGAAAGAACAATGAGATTCTGCTGTATAACACTGGCAACTCTATCAAATCAATTATGATGGAGCATAATAAAGTGAGAAAAAGGAATGTATATGTGTATCTGTGACTGGGTCAACTTGCTGTATGGTAGAAAATTGACACAACACTGTAAACCAGCTATAATATAAAAAAAATAAAAATGATTACTAAAAAAAGATTAAAAATTTTAAAAAGAAAGACAAAGAAGGGCACTGTTTAATAATAAAAGGATACATTCAAAAAAAGGATCTTACAATCATCAATATATATGCCTCTGATATAGGAGCACCCAGATACATACAACAAATGTGAACAGACATAAAGGAGAAACTGATGGGAATACAAAAATAGTAGGAGACTTTAACACCCCACTTACATCAATGGACAAATCCTCTAAACAGAAAGTAAATAAGGCAACAGAGATCTTAAATAACACCATAGAAAAGTTAGACTTAATTGACATTTTCAGGACATTACATCCAAAAAAATCAGAATATATATTTCTGCCAAGTGCACATGGAACTTTCTCAAGGTTTGACCACATATTGGGGCACAAATATAACCTCAAAAAATTTAAGAGTATAGAAATTATTTCAGGCATCTCTGGCCACAATGGCATGAAACTAGAAATCAACCACTGGAAAAGAAATGAGAAAAAACTGACTACATGGAGATTAAACAACATGCTACTAAAACACCAATTGGTCAATGACAAAATCAAAATGGAAATTAAAAAATAACTTGAGAGAAATGATAATGAAACGCAACTGTACACAATCTGTGGAATGCCACAAAAGCAATGCTTAGAGGGAAATTCATAGCAATACAGCCCTTCCTCAAAAGATATGAAAAATCACAAGTTGACAACTTAACTCATAACTTAAATTAATTCAAAAAAGAAGAACAAACAGAACCTAAAGTCAGCAGAAGGAAAGAAATCATAAAGATCACAGAGGAAATCAGTAAAATAGAGATTTACAAAACTAGAAAAAAATCAATAAAACTAAGAGCTGGTTCTTTAAAAGGTAAACAAAATTGACAAACCTCTGGCCAGACTCACCAAGAAGAGGAGAGAAAAAAACTAAATGAACAAAATAAGAAATGAAAAAGGAGAAATCTCAATGTATACTGAGGAAATACACACACACACACAAAAATAAGAGAATACTCTGAACAATTATATGCCAAACATATTTGACAACCTAGAAGAAACGGACAAATTTCTAGAGATAGACTGCCAAAAATGAATCAAGAAGAAATAGATCAGTTGAAGAGACTTATCACAAGAACTGAAATTGAATATGTAATAAACACACTCCCTACAAACTGAAGTCCAACACCAGATGGCTTCACAGGTGAGTTCTACCAAACATACGTGAGGAATTTATATCCATCCCTCTTAAACTTTTCCAAAAGTTTGAAGAAGGAACACTCCCAAAGACATCCTGTGAAGCTACAATCACCCTACACCAAAACCATACAAAGATACTACCAAAAAAGAAAATTATAGGCCAATGAATTTGATGAATATAGACGCAAAAGTACTCAACAAAATATTATCCAACTGAATCCAACAACATATAAAAAAGATCATACATAACAATGCAGAATATTTCCTTCGGGTTGGATTAGCAATGGGATCCTGCTGTTGTAGCACTGGGAACTCTGTCTAGTCACTTATGATGGAACATGTAATGTGAGAAGAAACAATGTATACATGTAAGTGTAACTGGGTCACCATGCTGTACAGTAGAAAAATATATCTGTATAAATAAAAGATTAAAAAAATCATACACCATGACCAAGTGGATCATCCCAAATTTACAAGGACGATTCAACATATGTCAGTCAATCAACATCATACACAACATTAACAAAAGTCAAAAACCACATGATCATCTCAATAGATGCAGAAAAAAGCATTTGACAAAGCCCAACATCCACTCATCATAAAAACTCTTACCAAAGGGGGTATAGAGGGAACACAACTTGACGTAATAGAAGTCATTTATAACAAATCCACAGCAAATATAATATTTAATGGAGAAAATCTGAAAGCCTTGCCACTAAAATCTGGAATAAGACAAGGATGACCACTCTCACTACTTTTATTCAACATACTATTCAATGTCCTAGCCGCAGCAGACAAACAAAAGAAATAAAGGGTATCCAAATTGGAAGGGAAGGTGACATAATACCACATATAGAAAACCCTAAGGACTCCACACAAAAACTGCTCAAATTCATCAATGAATTCAGCAAAGTAGCAGAATATAAAATTATAGAAATCGGTATCATTGTGTATACTAACAAAGAAATATTAGAAAATAAATATAAATATACAATAACATTTAAAATTGCACCAAAAATTACTTAGGAGTAAACTGGAGCAAGAAGATGAAAGACATATATGCTGAGAAGTATCAAACATCAATCAAGGAAATTAAAGAGGATTCAAAGAAATGGAAAGATATTCCATGCTCCTGGGTCGGAAAAATGTTTTTTCTATTTTTTTCTTTTTTCTTTTTTCATTATAGCTGGTTTATAGTGTTCTGTCAAATTTCTACTGTATAACATGGTGACCTGGTTACACATACATGTATAGATTCTTTTTTCGCACATTATCATGCTCCATCAAAAGTGACCAGACATAGTTCCCAGCACTATACAGCAGGATCTCATTGCCTATCCATTCCAATGGCAATAGTCTGAATCTATTAACACCAAGTTCCCAACCCATCCCACTCCTTCCACCTCTCCTTGGTAACCACAAGGCTATTCAACAAGTCCATGATTTTCGTTTCTTTGGAAAGGTTCGTTTATGCTATATATTAGATTACAGATATAAGTGATATCATATGGTATTTGTCTTTCTCTTTCTGACAATTCACCGAGGATGAGAGTCTCTAGATCTATCCATGTTGCTGCAAAAGACATTCTTTTGTTGGAAAATTAATATGATAAAAATGACCATGCTACACAAAGCAATCTACAGATTCAATGCAATCCCTATCAAATTACCCATGACATTTTTCACAGAACCAGAACAAACAGTCCAAAAATTTATGTGAAAACACAAAATACACAGAATTGCCAAAGCAATTCTGAGGAACAAAAACCAAGCAGGAAGCATAACTCTCCCAGACTTCAGGCAATATTGCAAAGCTACAATAATCAAGACAGTGTGGTACTGACACCAAAACAGACATACAGACCAATGCAATATAATATAGAACACAGAAATAAACCCAGACACCCATGGTCAATTAATCTTTGACACAGGAGACCAGAACATAAAATGGGAAGAAGATGGTCATTTCAGCAAGTGGTGCTAGGAAAACTGGACAGCCGCATGTAAATGAATGAAACTGGAACACATCCTCATACCATGCACAAAGATAAAATCAAAATGGCTTAATGACCTAAACATAAGACAAAATGCTATCAAACTCCTGGAAGAGAAAATAGGCAAAACATTCTCTGGCATCAACTGTACAAATGTTTTCTTAGGTCAGACTCCCAAGGCCATAGATATAAAAGCAAAAATAAACCAATGGGGGACCTAATCAAACTGATAAGCTTTTGCACAGCCAAAGAATCCATTAAAAAAAGACAACCTAAGGAATGGGAAAATATATTTTCAATCAATGCAACTGACAAGTGCTTAATCTCTAAAATATACAAGCAATTTATACAACTCAACAGCAAAAAATCAACAATCCAATTGAAGAATGGGCAAAAGACCTGAATAGACATTTTTCCAGAGAAGGTCTACAGATGGCCAACAGGCACATGAAGAAATGCACGACATCTCTAATTTTTAGAGAGATGCAAACCACAACTACTATTAGGTACCACCTCACACCTGTCAGAATGGCCATAATTAACAAAGAACAAATAACAAACGCTGGAAAGGCTGTGGAGAAATTGGTATCCTACACTCTTGGTGGGAATGTAAACTGGTACAACCACTATGGCAAAGTGTAAGGAGGTACCTCAGAAATCTAAATATAGAATTACCAAATGATCCATTAATCCCACTCTTGGGTATATATCTGGACAAAACTGTCATTGAAAAATGTACATGCACCTATGATCATTGCAGCACTATTCACAATAGCCAAGACATGGAAACAATGTAAATGTCTATTGGAAGATGAATAGATTAAGAAGAAGAGGTATATATACACAATGGAATACTACTTAGCCATAAGAATGAACAAAATAATGCCATTTGCAGTGACATGGATGGAACTAGAGACACTCATACTAAGTAAAGCAAGTCAGAAAGAGAAAGACATATACCATATGATATCATTTATATCTGGAATCTAATATACAGCACAAATGAACCTTTACACAGAAAAGAAACTCATGGACTTGGAGAACAGGCTTGTGGATCCTAGGGGGAGGGAGTTTGAGTGGGATGGACTGAGAGTTTGGGGTTAATAGATGCAAAATGTTGCATGTGGAATGGATAAGCAATTAGATCCTGCTGTATAGAATAGAGAACTGTATCTAGTCACTTGTGATGGAAGATGATGGAGGATAATGTGAGAAAAATAATGTACATGTATGTATGATTGGGTAAGTTTGCAGTAGAAATTGACAGAACACTGTATACCAACTATAATGGAAAAATAAAAATCATTTAAAAATAAAAAAATACGGAATTCCCGTCATGGCGCAGTGGTTAACGAATCTGACTAGGAACCATGAGTTGCAGGTTTGATCCCTGCCCTTGCTCAGTGGGTTAACGATCTGGCATTGCTGTGAGCTGTGGCGAAGGTCGCAGATGCGGCTCGGATTCCGTGTTGCTGTGGCTATGGTGTAGGCTGACAGCTACAGCTCCAATTGGACCCCTAGCCTGGGAACCTCCATATACCGTGGGAGCGGCCCAAGAAATTGCAAAAAAAGACTAAAATAAATTAAAAATAAAAAAATACCAAAAATGAGAGCCCAGGAATAAACCAATGCAACTATGATCAATTAATCTACCACAAAGTAGTCAAGAATATACAATGGAAGAAAGGTCTTTTCAATAAAATATCCTGGGAAAACAGAACAGCTACAAGTAAGAATTAAATTAGAACATTCTTTTCTAGCACAGAAAAACATCCTCAACATAGATTAAAGACCCCAAAATGTAAGGCCAAATACTGTACTATTCCTAGATGAAAACATAGGCAGAACAGTTTTTGACAGGCACCACAATGATATTTTTTGAATTAGTCCCCTTGAGTAATGGAAAAATAAATTAACAAATGGGATGTAATTAAACAAAATATTTTGCACAGCAAAGGAAACCATCAACAAAACAAAAGGACAACCTATAGAGTGGGAGAAAACCTTTGCAAATGAAGCAACTGAGAAGTGATTAATCTACCAATATACAAAAAACTCATACAACTTAATAGCAAATAAACAATCCAATCAAAAAATGGGCAGAAGATCTAAATATACATTTTTCCAAAGACAGACAAATGGCCAAAAAGCACATGAAAAGATGCTCAACATCTCTAATTATTAGAGAAATTCTAATAAATCTACAATGAGGTGTCACCTCACACCAGTCAGAATGGGCACCATTAACAAGTCAACAAATAACAAATGCTGGAATGGGTGTGGAGAAAAGGAGACCCTGTACACTGTTGGTGGGAATGTAAATTGGTGCAACCACTATTTAGGACAGTATGAAGGTTCTTTAAATTAAAGATATAGAACTACCATATGATCCAGAGTTCCCATTCCTGAACATCTATACATAGATAAGCACAGTTCAAAACTATATATGCATGCCAATATTCATTGAAGTACATTTTACAACAGCTAAGTTATTTAAGCAACCTGAATGTTCATCAACAGAGGAATGGAAAAGAATATGTGGTGCACACATACAATGGAATATTACTCATACATTAAAAAAAAAATGACCTAATACAATTTGCAGCAATATGGCTGGACTTAGAGGTTACCATAGTAAGTGAAGTAAGCCTGACCAAGAAAGAAAAATGTCATATGACATCACTTATATGTGAATTCTAAAATAATGATACAAATAAATGTATATGGAAAATAGACCCATAGACATAGAAAAAAAACCTTATGGTTACCAAAGGGGACAGAGAGTTTGGGAGGGATAAAGTAGGTGTTTGGGATTAACATACACACTCTACTACATTTAAAATAGATATCCAACAAGAATCTACTTCAAAACACAGGCAACAATACTCAATGTTTATAACAACCTATAAGGGAAAAGAATCTGAAAAAAAATATATGTATTACTGAATCACTTGAAACTGACAAAACTTTGTAAATGAACTATACTTCAATTTAAAAAATAAAATAACTTCTAAAATAAACCCCCTTATATAATTATATTGCTATTTCTCCTCTCAATTTTTTCAGTTTGCTCCAAGATTTTGAAGGGTTCAGAGATATACCTTATTTTGGTATATCACCTTAAATTTTTTTTAAAAAGTCTCTTTACAGTTCTGCCACCTTAATTTTTGACAAATTGAATTACTGACTTTATTTAGTTAACTAGCTATTTTTTGGCTGCACCAGCAGCATATGTAAGTCCCTTGGCTCAGGGTTGAATCCAAACTCCAGCTGCAACCTATGCCAGAGCTGTGGCAAAGACAGATCCTTAAACCAATGTGTCACAGCAGAAACTCTGACTTACTTGAGTAAACAAAGTGATCACTACATTCACATCAGATCTATATACCACTAAGAAGCATGGACAAAAACAACACTAAGTTATATGGCTCTAATTCAATGGTGTCCAGGGTCCGTCCTGGACCAGCAGCATCAGTATTACTTAAAAGATTGTTAGAAATGCAAATTTTCAGATCCCATTCTAGATATACTTAAAAATTCTGGAGGTGTGATATGGAAATTTGTAACATTAAAAACCTCCAAGTGATTCTGATGCATGCTCAATTTTGATAACTAGTCTACCATATAAACATGTCTCACTGTATTTTTGATGTAAATAGATTTGGTCTAGGCTCATGCAAACACTATCATTAGTGTTTGGCTCAGGAATTTCCACACACACTATCTCATGCCTGCCTCAAAGTTGTCCTTACCTAAGAAGTTTACTGTTAGGCTTAAGCACTGTCTCATCTCCTCTGTGATTCTTACCTCATAGATCTATTTCAAAATATAAGTCAACATATTTAAAGTATCTATTCAATAGACCCAATGTGAGGAAAGTAGCATTTATGAATGCATGCTTGCATTAGACCCTATCCTAGATATTGTTACTTAACATCATCATTATTTGTTATCAAATTCGAGTCCAGTTATTTGCCACCTGAAAATAGATACCTGAGAGGAAATTGTTGGTAGAAAGGAAAATTACTTTTAATCAGAATCCAGGCAGTCCAAGGAGATGGTGGACTCAGTGTTCCCTAACAAGAAACTCCTAAAATTCTGCTCAGCTATGAAAGTTTTTAAAGGGAAAAAGAAAATTAATCTTAATCATGGAGATGGAGGTTCAGAGTCATTGTCATCCTCCACTGTGTGTAGGCATGTCAATTTCTTGTGATCTTTCTTTAGCTGCTATCTTGTTCACACATTTTGGTCATGAGATTACTGAAGGGGAAGCTAGGGAAGGATCTGTTCACCTGTTAATTACTTATTTGTCATTTCTACTTCTCAGATCTATAGAAATAATCAACAGGTTAGGCAAGTTACTTTGTCATCAAAAGATCTGAAAGTTGTGCTGGGCAGGAGATGAGTAGAACATGAGGGCAACTGATTTAAAATTTAGTTACAATGTAGCTTTGCTTAAATTGACAAGAAAAAATGTTTCATTTTCCTATACAAAGTTTACAATTTAATCCTCACCAAAAAAAAATGTGTCTGGCACATATTACTAGGTCCATTATTTTTAAATAATGATAAGTTCATAAAGTTTAAATATCTTTTCAAGAATGATACAAGTAGAAAATGGTAAAAATAGGGCTAAAATCCAAGTATGTCTGACTCTAAAATCCATGGCATTTCCAATATACATGTTGTATCTCCTACATAGGTAAATTTGTTTGGGGGGGCATTGAGGTTCCATTTCTAGTGAGCAACATTTCCTCTCCAAGTGGTCTAGTGAGAGTGAGGAAACTAGATCGGGGTAAGGGTTTAGTAAGAACAATTACAGTATGGAGCTGACTAAGAACAAGTGAAAATATAAATTAAAGATCAAGAATGAAATCTGAGAGGAAGTGTCAGGGAAAATCATTTTGCACACAAAGAATGCCCTACAGCAAGGAGTAAATGGAATCTACCTCTGGTATTAACTTGAAACAGTCAAGGAACTACCTGACTTCTAGCTATCAATCTTTGGCACATTTCCAAGTTGTTTCTGAACCACGGTTTTCTTTCTCTGCCTTCAGGAGTTAAATCTTCCTTGTCCAGACAGCCCCTGTTTACACAATAAAGTGGCCAGGTGGGTTGGTAATATCACAATAAACTGAAATGATGACAAGGTAACAAATATACAAATAGTACTAGAGACTCAAAAAGTATTCTTCTTCAAGGAAACTATAGTGGTCATTTTTGCTTGTTTGAGAATCCTTTACACCTCCTTTTGTTCTTAGTGATAATCTTGCTGGGTAGAGTATCCTGTGTTGCAGATTTTTCTCTTTCAGCACTTTGAATAGATCATTCCACTCCCTTCTGGCCTGCAAAGATTCTGGAGAAAAATGAGCTGATAGCCTTATGGGAATTCACATAAAATTTTGGAACATCAAAGGAAACCATTGAAAAGACAAAAACACAACTTACATAGAAGGAGAAAATATGTGCAAATGAAACGATGAACAAGGGGGCAATTTCCAAAATATATAAACAGTAATATAACTCAATATCAAAAACAACACAATCCAATCAAAACAAAAATGGGCAGTTCTAGATAGACATATCTCAAAAGAAGACATACAGATGGCCAAAAAACACATGAAAAGATGCTCAACATCACTAATAATTAGAGACATGAAAATCAAAAATAATATAAGGTATCACTTTACACCAGCCAGAAAGGCCATCATCAAAAATCTACAAACAATAGTCACTAGAGAGGGTGTGAAGAAAATGGAACCCTCTTACACTTGGTGGGAATGTAAATTGGTACAATCAGTATGGAAAACAGCATGGAAGCTCTATAAAAAATTAATAATAGAACTACCATATGATCCAGCAATTCCATTCCTGGGCATCTATCCATGGAAATCCCTAATTCAAAAAATACGTGTTCCCCAATATTCACTGCAGCACTATTTACAATAGCCAAGCCGTGGAAGCAACCTAAATATCCATCAACAGAGTAATGGATAAAGAAGATGTGGTACATATGTATAATGGAATATTATTGTCATTAAAAAGAATGAAATAATGTCATCTGCAGAAACATGGACTAGATTACCATAGAGAAGGACAACTACCATATGATATAAAGCTCCATGAGATGTTTGTATAACTTGGAGATTAGTCCCTTCTTGGTTGCCTTGTTTGCAAAGATTTTCTCCCATTCTGGGTGTTGTCTTTTCTTTTTGTATGACTTTCATTGCTATACAAAACTATTAAGTTTAATTAGGTTCCATTGGTTTATTTATTTATTTAGTCTTCTTAGGGCTGCCCCCACAGCATATGGAAGTTCCCAGGCTAGGGGTCACTTCAGAGCTGTAGCTGCTGGCCTACACCACAGCCACAGCAATGCCAGATCCTTAACCTAATGAGCAGGGCCAGATATTGAACTTGAACCCTCATGGATATTAGTTGGGTTCATTACCACTGAGCCATGATGAGAACTCCTATATTTGACTTTAATGTACTTTTATATGCTTATTGTCTAATTAATTTCTTATTCTGTGAATTGCCTCTTTATGTATTTTGCTTACTTATTTTCTCCTGATTATTCATCTTTTTCTTATCTGTTTATAAGTGTTCTTCATGATTTTATCATTCAATTTGGATATTCTAACATATGGATAAAAATTTAGTTATTATACCCATTACAAATCTAGCAAGTAAAGCCAATTGTTCCATTTTTCATATTATAAAAATAATGACAGATTTAGTCACCATCTATTCAATATCTACCACACCATGGTAAATTGTATATTATCTCATTTAATCTCCTCTATAACTCTATAAACCATATGGCTACCACAAGATTTAGTATTGTTATACTCAGTGGAAGTAAATAGGCAATATAATTGGTTTCGAGCTTGGATAGCTGGATTTGAACTCAGCTTTTATGCCTATTGGTTTAATTACTTTATATCACACTAGCAATATGATTCTAGACAAGCTACATAATGTGTCTAAGCCTCAATTTCTTCATATATAAAATCTAAATAACAACATCAACATTGCAGATTTATTGAGACTAAATTGTATAATATAAAACTGGATAGTGTGGGAGATGCTCAATAAATGGTAACTACAACTGATATTGTTACGGCAAGGAAAATGGAATAGATGTCCTTATCTGAGAGTTTTACGGTAGTTATAATTACTAAAAAGACAATTAGTAGTGCGAAGTGTCCAAAACCATTAAGAAGCTCATTAAAAACACTGATTTCTCCCAGGTTGGTCTCTGTGTTTCTCCTTCAAGTAATAAAAATCACTGCACTGGAATAGTTTTCCATTTACAAAGCCCATTCATATCTATTATTAGAGTATTAGAGAAAAATATGAAGCCATAGTTAATTTAGTCCAACTTCTTTTCCAATGCACAATTTCCTGGCAGTTGATCAGTCATCCTCTTCCTGATTACTTCCACCTTTTATTCCTAGACCCACCATTTGAAACTTTATAAAACAAGTCTAATGATATTTATAAAAACCAGCCTTCCAAAACTTTGATAGGGTTCTTACTTACTGCAGGCTAAGAATGTTACCATCCTTTTGTCTGTACTTCATATACATTTTTCTTTTATTATCCTTATCACATCATATGGGCAAACACAAGGTAATCATTTACTTTGCATAAAAATGTGCTCAGAGTTGTACACAGTTCAAGTAGAGCAAATGTTCTCAACCATAAATTGGATTTGAATTACATGTAGAGATTTTGAAAGTATACAAACCTGAGCTATCCCTTCAAGAAGTCCATATTTGGAGTTCCTTGGTCGCCTAGTAGTCAGTAATCTGGCATGGTAACTGCTAGGGCTTTGGTTAGATCCCTGGCCTGAGAACTTCTACGTGCCACAGGCATGGCCAAAAAAAGAAAGATCTAGATTGAACAGTTATAGAACTGAGCCAGGATGCACAATTTGAAATATTCTCCTGGTAATTAAATTATGCATTCACAATTAAGGAAACACTTTTATGGAAAAAATTCTTTCCTATAATATGGCCATTTGATTCTATAGTCTAAAGTCTGTATGGTCAACAGAGTAGAAATTACCAACACAGAAAGATAACATGTCACAGTGACTAGAGATCATGTGCTTTGAGGTTATTTGCATATGAACATTGGATGACTGGAATTAAGGACAAAAGCATAGAGAAGCAAACAAAAAAAAATGTAGTCCTGTATAAGGTGTGATAAAAAATAAATACAGAGAAAAACTGGTCAAAGCAATTGAGAGCTATTCATAATGGTGTCTCAGTTTTTGGATCTTACCCAAATTTGAGACCCAGCTGAACCCCACCCCAGAATTTCCTAACATTCTCCTGAATATTGGTACGCAATTCCCTCTTATTGGATACATTAACTTCAAATGGTTTCTGATACTCACTAATAAATACTGTTAAGTTAAACAGTAAGATCTGCAGGGCCTGAAGACACTATTTTAGAGTGCCTAGAACTGGTACCTCCTAAGCAACTTGAGCCCAAAGGGAAAATAATTAATGAAGGATATAGATTTTTAAAGTATATTCCACACCATTGTAGCATTTTGTGGACAAACTAAGTACGGTCCATCCTACATATATGCCTTTGGAATTTCATCTTCTTTAAATTTAAGTATTCAGTGAATAAAAATGTACTGATAGTAACAGCATACTGCTTGTTAAAATCAGGGGGTTTATTTTAGTGACTCTTTTCAATGGTACACTGAATTTTTTTGTTCTGTTTCAAATAATATTTTCTAAAATGTACAAATGAGACAATACATGAGGTATAGGAGTGGAATTACAGAGATAGTGGCTGAGCAGATGAATCAGGGACAAATTTTGTTTGAATAAAGGTTTCTATGCAGAAAAGTAAGTTCTTTTGCTGTCAATATGTTTTCAAAGCTAAATATAGAATGAAAATTGTTGTTCTTTTCAGAATACCCAGGAATGCAGGAAAAGCCTTACATTTGCCCAGATTTCTTGATTAGTAAAACATGAAAAAAAACTTATTTTTCCAATAGGCTTTAAATATAAGATGTATATGAGGTTCCTGTCATGTCTCAGTATCCTGTCATGTCTCTTGGATACTATACCCAACTAGTATCCATGAGGACACAAATTCTATCCCTGGCCTTGCTCAGTGGGTTAAAGATCCAGCATTGCAGTGAGCTGTGGTATAGGTTGCAGATGTGGCTTGGATCCTGTGTTGCTATGGAGGTGGTGTAGGCCAGCAGGTACAGCTCCAATTTGACCCCTAACCTGGGAACTTCCATATGCCATAAATAAATAAAGTATAGAAGTTATAATTTGGAATAAAACAGCAAGAATCTCATTATATATAGATTCTCATTCTGTGGAACAGATTTATTTTCCTTTAGTTTTTTGAAAGTTGGATGCATACAGAAAACAAAATTTTATCCTCCCCTGATATATGGGAGGAAAGGACAAATGCTAAACATTGTTTAGTATTTATTATACTTACCTGAAATTGACTTTCAAACTCTCAATAAAGGAAAAATAATAATACTTTCCTACTATGTTGTTCTTTTCCCTCCATGCATCTCAGAGCATCATCTTATTCCCATAAATACTGAACTTTACCATTCAAAACAATATCAAAGTTTCTCAAGGCCTGTAACTTTTACTGTGCTGCCCAGTTAGTGATAGGTTCAGTAAAGGTACCCTACATATTCTGTAGAAGTTAGTTCATATTTCACCTTCACAAAAGCCTTCCTGATACTCCAAGACTGACTAACTCCTCACTATTCTCCAAAATATCTGTGGCCATACTCCATCAATGTAGACTGTTACTTGAGAGATAAGACTATGCCATTGTCTTCTAAACCTAATTTGTTGAAATTTAATATTTTTTATCATGAATGCGTGTTGAATTTTCTCATATTTTTTCTTCATCTATTGAGATGATCATATGGTTTTGGTCTTTGTCCTATTAATACAGTATATCACATTGATTGATGTGTGTATGTTAAACCATCTTTGCATCTCAGGATAAGTCACCCTTGATCATAGTGTATAATAATTTTCATGTACTATTGAATTCGGTTTGCTTGTATTTTTCTGATAATTTGTGTATCTATCTTCATCAGAGGCACTGGTCTGTAATTTTCTTTTCTTGTATTGTTCTCATCTGGCTTTTGTATAAGTTATTTCTGGTCCTAGAAGAAGAGTTTGGAAGTGTTCTTTCCTCTTAGATTTTTTTTTGGAAGAGTTTTGGTAGAATTTACCAGTGAAACCATCTGGTATTAGACTTCTTTGTTGAAAGCTTCATGATTAGTGATTCGATCTCCATACTCATTGGTACATTTAGATTTTCTATTTCTCTCTTTTTTTTTTTTTGAAAGTTGTGGTTTATTTCATTCCGTGAGTTAAATTCACTTCTGTAAAAATAGAAACTGTGGGAAAACTTCAGTTGCAGGCTTAGAAGAATGACAGTAAGAAGAGAGGAACTATGTTTATGAAAACACAGGATTGATATTTCCTTCCATTTTATGATCATTGCCACATTTTCAGTCTCTCTTGGCTGGAAAGCCAATACAAGTTATATTTGTGAGTCATTGGTGTGGACCCAGTAAGCTAAGACAATACCCATTCCTGCTCTCCTTTCTTGATATGGTTAAGAACTCTATATCAATCAAAAAAATTTGTCTAAAGCCATAGGAAAGGAATTTGTTTATTTTTTCCTCCTTTGGGTGAAAATTGTGAAGATTTTCTATTTTTTATGATTCAGTTTTTGTAGGTTGTAAGTTTCTAGAAATTCATCTATTTATTGTAGATTATTCATTTTGTTGGTGTATAATTTTTCTATACTGGTTTCTCACGATCCTTAGTATTTCTGTGGTATCTTCTTCACTTTTGATTTTATATATTTTGAATTTAAATCTTTTTCTCAATTAGACTATCTAAAAGTTTATCAACTTTATTTTTTTATAAAACCAGACCTTACATTCATTAATCTTTAACTGTTCTTCTACTCTCTGTTTAATTTATTTCTTCTTTTACCTTTGTTATTTTTTACCTTTTACTAAATTTGGGCTTAGTTTGTTCCTTTTTTCTAGTTCCTTAGGTTGTAAAGTTAGGTTATTTATTTGAGTTTTTTCTTAGTGTTGATATTAACAATAATAATAATTTTATTATTAACACTGTAAAAAATTTCTCCCTATTCCTCCACCATAATGACATTACTCACTATCTATTCATTTATTCATGGATGCTTGGTTTTTTTCCACATCTTGGCCATTCCAAATAATGCAACAATTCATATTTATTTGCAAGTACTTATATAAACACCTTTCCCTTATCTTTGTTACATAACTAGAAGTGGAATTGCTGGATCATAGAGTAATACTAAGTTTAACTTTCTCAGGATATCTTAACTATTTTCCATAAAAATATACATTTTTAAAATTCCAACCTAAAATGTATTAAGCTTAAAAATTCTCCATATCCTCCACAACAGTAGCTATTTTTCATTTTTTTATTATCACCTTTAAGGTCAAACCACATTGCAGGAAATGACAGGATTGTATTTTTTATGGCTGTGTAGCATTACATTTTGTATTTATACTATATTTTCCTTGTTCATCCATCAACAGATACTTAGGCTATTTCCATAACATGGCTATTGTAAATAATTCCACAATAAATGAAAAGGTCTACATATATTTTTGAATTAGTGCCTTTGTTTTCCTTGGATAAATACCCAGAAGTGAAGCAGTTGGGTCATGTAGTAGTTATATTCTTAATTTATTAAGAATCTAAATAAGTTTTTAATAGTGACAAAACCAATTTAGAGTCAACACTGTACAAATGTTCCTTTTCCTCTACATTTCTTCCAATATGTTATTTCATGTTTTTATAATACCCATACTAACATATATGAGGTGGTATTTCATGAGGATTTGATTGGAAATTCCATAATTATTAATAATGTTGCACATATTGTTATATGCCTATTGCCACCTATAGTTATTTTCCAGTTATTAGTAATTAGATTAAATCAGAAGAGAAAAAAAACTCCCAACACAAAATACCAGGACCAGAAATTTTCATTGTTCAATTATATCAAATATTTAAATAATTAAGACTAATTTTTCTCAAGGTCTTCAAAAATATAAGAGGAATAAACACTTTCAAACGTATTTTAAAAGACCACCATTGACTCTGCTACCAAAAAAAATTATGAACCATTATCCCTCAACAACAAACATAGATGCAAAAATCCTCAAAATGCAAGGAACCAAAATCAAAAACACATTAAAAGACTTACAACATTATCAAGTGGCATTTAATCCAGGAGTACAAAGATGATTTAACATGCACAAAAAAAAATCAAAGTGATATAATATAGTAACAAATTAAAAGATGAATGATATAATTATTATCTCAAGAGATTCAGAAAAAGTATTTGTCAAAACTCAAACTTCAGTTGTGATTTTAACAAAGTATCAAAAATTGGGATAGAAGAAATTACTTAACATAATAAAGGCCATATAGAACAAGTCCAGAGAACATCATACTCAAAGGTGAAAAACTGAATACTATTCCCCTATGCTCAGAAAAAAATTAAAGATGCCCACTCCCGCCACTTGTATTCAACATACTATTGGAAGTTCTACACAGAGTAATTATGTGAAAAAGAAAAGCATTGAAATTGGAAAGGAAGAATTAGAACCCTCAGAATTTGCAGATAATGTTAAAATATATATAGAAAATCCTACAGACTACTCTTTTAGAATAAACGAATTCAGTAAAGGTTCAGAATACAATATGAACATACAAAAATCTGTTTTGTATTCTCAAAGACATAGAGAACAGACTTGTGGTTGCTAGGGGGCGGGAAGAGATGGACTAGGGGTCTGGAGTTGGGAAATGCAAACTATAAATTTAGAATGAATAAGCAATGAGGTTGTATTGTATAATTCAGGGAACCATATCCAATATCTTTGGATAGACGATGATGGGAAGAAATATTTTTTTAAAATGTATGAAAATATAAGAAATAGAAATTAAGAAAGTAATCCCATTTCAATTTGAATAAAAAATAAGTTACTTAAGAATAATTTTAATTAAGAAGGTGAAACATTCCAGAAATACAAAAAACCACGAACAAATAAAAAATCATACACCACGACCAAGAGGGATTCATCTGAACTTCACAAGGATGGTTCAACATATGCAAATCAATATTATATACCACATTAACAAAATAAATGTCAAAAAACATATGATCATATCAATAGATAAAGAAAAAAGATGACAAAAACCAACATCTATTCATGACAAAAAATCTTACCAAAGTGGGTATAGAGTGAACATAACTTAACATAATAAAAGCCATTTATGACAATCCCACTGCAAATATAATAATCAATGGAGAAAAGCTGAAAGCTTTCCCACTAATACTTGGAACAAGTCAAGGATGCCCAATTTCACTACTTTTATTAAACAAAATATTGGAAGTCCAAGCCACAGCAATCAGACCAAAAAAAAAAAAAAGAAATAAAAGGTATCTGAATAGGAAGAGAAGAGGTAAAATTATCACTGTGTGCAGAGGACATGATACTATATATAGAAAACCCTAAGAACTCAATCCAAAAATTTCCTGAACTGATCAACAAATTCAGCAAAGTAGAAGGATATGAGATTAACATTCAGAAATCAGTTACATCACTAACAATGATTTATTAGAAAAGTAATCCAAAAATACAATAACTTTTAAAATTGCACCACAAAAATCAAATACCTGGGAATACACCAGAACAAGGAATTTAAAAAATTATATGCTGAGAACTATAAAACATTAATCAAGGAAATGAAAGAAGATGGAAAAAAATGGAAAGATATCCCATGCTCCTGAGTTGGAAAAAATAATACTGTAAAAATAGCCATACTACCCAAAGCAATCTACAGATTCAATGCAATCCCTATCAAATTACCCAGGACATTTTTCACAGAAAGAGAACAAACAATACAGACATTTATATGGAACCACAAAAGACCCAGAATTGCCAAAGTAATTCTGAGGAACAAAAACCAAGCAGGAGGTATCACTCTCCCAGACTTCAGGCAATATTACAAAGCCACAGTCATCAGGACAGTGTGGTACTGGTACCAAAACAGACAGACAGACCAATGGAACAGAAGAGAGAACCCGGAAATAAACCCTGACACCTATGGTCAATTAATTTTTGACAAAGGAGGCAAGAGCATAAAACAGGAAAAAGACAGTCTTTTCAGCAAGCATTGCTGGGAAACCTGGACAGCTGCATACAAATCAATGAAACTAGAACACACCCTCACACCATGAACCAAAATAAACTTGACATGGCTTAAAGACTTAAATATAAGACAAGACACCATCAAACTCCCAGAAAAGAACATAGGCAAAACATTCTCTGACATCAACCTTATGAATATTTTCTCAGGTCAGTCTCCCAAAGCAACATAATTTATTTATTTACCTTTTGCTTTTATACCAAACAAAACAATGGGATCTAATCAAAATGCCAAGATTTTTCAGAGCAAAGGAAACCAACAAGAAAACAAAAAGACAACTTACACAATGGGAGAAAATCATTTCAAACAATGCAATGGACAAGGACTTAATCTCTAAAATATAGAAAGAACTTATACAACTCAATGGAAAAAAGCCAACCACCCAATAGAAAAATGGGCAAAAGACCTGAATAGACCATTCTCCATGGAAGACACACAGATGGTCAATAACCCATAAAAAAATGCTCAACATCCCTTATTATTAGAGAAATGCAAATCAAAACTACCATGAGATACCACCTCACACCAGTCAGAATAGCCATCATTAATAAATCCACAAATAACAAGTGCTGGAGGTGATGTGGAAAAAAGGGAACCCTCCTGCCTTGTTGGTGGGAATGTAAGATGATACAACCACTATGTAGAACAGTATGGAAGTACCTTAGAAAACTATACATAGAACTACCATATCACCAATCAATCCCACTCTTTGGCACATATCCAGACAAAACTTTCCTTGAAAAAGACACATGCACCTGCATGTTCATTGTAGCACTATTCAAAACAGCCAAGACATGGAAACAACCCAAATGTCCCACTGACAGATGATTGGATTAGGGAGAAGTGGTATATATACACAATGGAATACTACTCAGCCATAAAAAAGAATGAAATAATGCCATTTGCAGCAACATGGATGGAACTAGAGACTCTCAACCTAAGTGAAATAAGTCAGAACGAGAAAGACAAATACCATATGATAGCACTTATATCTGGAATCTAATATAGAGCACAAATGAGCTTTTCCACAGAAAAGAATATCATGGACTTGGAGAACAGACTTCTGGTTGCCAAGGGGGAGGGGGCGGGATTGGGATGGACTGGGTGCTTGGTGTTAATAGATGCAGACTATTGCCTTTGGAATGGATAAGCAATGATATCCTGCTGTGTAGTACTGGGAACTATGTCTAGTCACTTATGATGGAGCATGGTAATGTGAGAAAAAGTATGTATACATGTATGTGTAAGTGGGTCACTATGCTGTACAGTAGAAAATAATAATGTATTGGGGAAATTTAAAGAGAAGTTTCAATATCACTAAATATTAGAAATCACAACTAATCATCACAAATCAAAACTACTATGTGGTATCACCTCCCATCAGTCATAATAACCATCATTAATAAGTCTACTTATAACAAATGAGGTTGTGGGATAAAGGGTAACCTCATACACTGTTGCTGGGAATGTAAGATGGCACAATCACTGTAAATCACTGTTAGGAAGTTCTTTAGAAAACTAAATATAGAACTACTGTATGGCCCAGCAGTCACACTCCTAGTTATATATCCAGATAAAACTACAATTCAAAAAGATACATGCACCTGAATGTTCATAGCAGCACTCTTCACAATAGCTGAAACATGGAAAACAACTTAAACCTCCATCAACAAATGAATGGATTCAGAAATTCATACATATATACAATGGAATACTACACAGCCCTAAAAAGAACAAAATAATTCCATTTGCTACAACAGCTAGATATTCTCATATTGGGTGAAGTAAGTCAGAAAGATAAAGACAAATACCACATGATGTCATTTATATCTGGAATCTAATATATGACACCAATGAAACTTTCCACAGAAAAGAAGCTCATGGACTTGAAGAACAGACTTGTGGTTGCCAAGGGGGTGGGGGAGGGAGTGGGATGGACTGGGAATTTGGGGTTAATAGATGCAAAGTATTGTCTTTGTAATGGATAAGCAATGAGATTCTGCTGTATAGCACTGAGAACTATATCTGGTCACTTATGATGGAGCATGATAATGTGAGAAAAAGAGTATATATATGTATCTGTGACTGGATCACCTTGCTGTGTAGTAAAAAATTGACAGAACATTGTAAAGCATCTCTAATGAAAAAATAAAAATAATTTTAAATATGGCACAAATGAACCTACCTATAGAACAGAAACAGACTCACAGATTTGGAGAACAGAACTGTGGTTTTCAAGGGGGAGGGGGAAGGGAGTGTTAGGGACTGGGAGTGTGGGTTTAGTAGTTGCAAAGTATTACATTTAGAAGGGATAAGCAAAGAGGTCCTACTGTATATCACAAGAAATCCAGTCTCTTGAGATAGACCATGAATGTTAGATAATATAAGAAAGGTAATGTATGTATATGTATAACTGGGTCCTTTTGCTATATGGCAGAAATAGTGACAACAATGTTAATCGGCTATACTTTAACAAAAAATAAAGTAAAACAATTTGAAACATGTATTGGAATCCCCATAAACTTCCAGTTGACTTTTCAGCAGAAACTTTACAAGCTATTTAAAAGTGGGAAGATATATTCAAAGTCCTGAAAAAGAAAGCAAACCAAGAATACAGTACCTTAGAAAGTTATCCTTCAGTATAGAAAGAGAGAGTATTTCTGATAACTAAAATATGAAGGAATTCATCAGTACTAGATGACCCTTACAAGACATGTTATAGAGTTCTTCATGCTCTAAGAAAATGATGCAAATTAATAACAGAAAATATATGAAAGTATAACATTCACTGGTATTGGTAAATGTATAGTTAAATTCAAAATATACAAATGTTGTAATGGTGGTAGGTAATTTAATTATAAATTTAACAATGGTAGAAATATAAAAGTATTAAAAATAACTATAATAATTTGTTTATGGGTAAATTAAAAGATGTAAATTTTGAGATTAAAACAAAATGGTTGAAGGAGAATGACACCTTAAAGATTTTGTATGTAATTAAAGTTAAGCTGTTATCAGAATAAAATAGACTGTTATAAATAAAATATGTTTCATGTAAACATCATTATACTCAAAGAAATATATACAGTAGATACATAAAAGATAAAGAGAAAGGAATCTGAGTATATCACTACAGAAAAACATCAAATCAACAAAGGAATAGAGCAGGAAAAAAAGAGAAAAAAAGGGCAAAAATCACCCAAAGGAATGCACATATGTTGATTTTGGCACTGCCTTGCTGCCAGTGTCACCAACATAACACAAAGCCTATATAATAGCTCAACTAACATTTAGGCCTAGCTGTGGCCTCCATCTGGACAGGGACCATAGTCAGGACTTTGTCTGGTTTGCATATGCAGCAAGTGGCCTAGGACTGCTGTGAAGGAGAGCTAAAGGACCTCTTTATACAGGTAACCAAGTCAGAAATGCCACCCACCTGTTCAGCATAACATTTAGCCCAGCCAGCCACTAACCCCACCCAACTACAGAGCCCAGCAGGACAGGGAGCAGAATGTATGGCCCTGACCATTGATAAAACACAGCATACAACCCAGCCTAGGCAGAGAACCAAGTCAGAGACATGCCCAACTGTAAGGCACCATGCCAAAATTTGCCTGGCCAGTGTCCCCACCCAGAAGCAGAGCATACCCTATGATCTCATTCAGCCTTAGAGCCCAGCCTATAGCCCTGTCTAATTAAGCAATATGGTCTATGACCTCAAAAGAGTAGAGGGAAAAAGAGACAACTTTGTCCATTCATGGAACATAGCCCTATTAAATCTTGTAGCCCAGTAATGACCCTGACTGAGAATGAGGCAGAGGAACTAACACTGCTTGTGGAGAGGGAGGAGCACAGGCAGAGGACCAACTCAACTGGAGACCTGTATTAAAAATGCACCTCTCTGGATGTTAATCAGGTGGCCTATCCAGCCTCCAGGCAGGGTTACCTGGCAAGGGTCTTTCTTTACAAAGAAAAGCAATAAAGAATTCAAAAGGCAGACTTGCTCTTTTGGCTCAGTTGGTTAAGAACTCTACTAGTATCCATGAGGATACAGGTTTGATCCCTGGCCTCACTCAGTGGGATCTGGCATTGCCACAAACTGAGGCATAGGTCACAGATGGGACTCAGATCTGGAGTTGCTGTGGCTGTGACACAGGCTGGCAGCTGCAGCTCCAATTTGATCACTAGCCTTGAAACTTCCATATGACACAATTGCAGCCCTAAAAAGAAAAAAAATGCAAATGAACAATCCTTCAAAAGCAAATAATTGCATATGAAGGACCCCCCCCTTAAGACCATAAGCTGATTTATCAGCAGAAACCTTGCAATCTGGAGAGAGTGGGAAGATATATTCAAAATATTGAAAGAAAAGAGCCATAAACAAGAACACTATACCAAGAAATGTTGTCCTTCACAAAGGAAGGAAACATAGTCACTGCAAAACAAGCAAAAGCTGAAGGATTTCATCACCACTAGACATTCAATATAAGATGCTAATGCTAAGTGGATTTATTCAAGCAGAAATGATGGATAACAAATTAACATGTAAAAATATATGAATGGATAAATATAAGCTGTAAAATAAATTATATAATAAAAGATAAATTCTCTAGCATTGCAATATGGCATGTAAATCAATTTCAATTCTAGTATAAATGGGAAAAAGACAGAATGTGTTGAAAATAACTAATAGTTATGATAGTTTATCATTGAATACACAATATTAAAAAGACATAAATTGTAACATCAATAAAACAGTAAAGAAGTAAGATTACAGAGATTTTGTATGTGATCAGAGTAAGACAATGGTTATATTAAAATAGGAACATATTACTAATCAGTATAAATGTAACATTTATGGTAACAAAAAGGAAAAAAGGCAGAAAATACACAAAAATAAAAAGAACGAATCAAAGAATATGACCCCAAATATTTACCAAATCACAGGAAGGATATCAAAATGGCAGAGTAGGAGGAGCTCACCTCCCCGCAAAAACACATCAAAAGTACATCTACATATGGAACAATTCTCACAGAAAACCAACTGGAAACTAGCAGATCTCTTACACAACCAAAGCTGAAAAAAAGGATCTCCACATAACTGGGTTGTAAAAAGAAAAAAAGGCATCAGGATATGACCACTTGGGAGGAATCCATAAGGGAGACACTCCTTCATCCTGAGGATCACCCTTAACTGCATAGAAATCTAGTGGGACAGATGGAGGAAATTGAGAAACAAAGACTTAACTTCAAGGAATATATGTGTACTGGTTTGCTAACAATAAGGGCAGAGAAAGACCAGCAATGTCAATTGCCGCTTCACTGAATTTAGCATTTTGAAGGGGCGAAGTCCCCATCTCCACTCAATACATACCAAACCTGGCATTAGATCAGGGCAGAAATTTGATATAGCTACACAGAAACAGACTTGTGGGATGGAGGCTCTGGTATGATTCAGTCTGAACTAGAAAGACCATTCTTAGCCCATGAAGAGGGGCAGTGAATTAAACAGGGCAGACACTGTAATTGCACATATTGGGCAGTGCTACACATTACACAGTGCCTAAGCACTGAATCATAAGCTGATAAACCTAGGAGAGAGCTTAATCTAGCTGTATGGAGATAACCCAGAGAGCCTGGGATATAGTCTGAGGGAACTATAGATTACATTATCAGTGCACACACAGTACAAGGAAGATTCATTGGCAGAGATCAGTGTGATCACACAAAATGGGGTGGAGGGATTATTCTGGCACTGTGGGGGGGGGGTTACAGAAATCCACAGTGGCTGGATATTGAGTCACAGTTAGCCAGACTATAGGCAGGAGTACACAGCAATTGATTTCCTAGTGTGAGCATTCTGGCTTCACAACTCCAAATACCTAGGGGCTGGATCTGGGGTGGACAGATCTGTAAGACAATTGCCACAGAGGCAGCCCAGTCACAGGTGGCAGCACAGCTACCACAGTTCCTGTAGTTTCAATGCCCTGGCCCCCATCCTCAGCATAATCCATACCATGATGCAGCAATAGGTATGGGAAAAAGACAATAGAGAAAGGGACACAAACTTGCACTGATTCTGGGTGGAAGCACTGATACCTTCATGGATAGTGCACAGGTTTGCTCTGATCGAACAAGCCTCACTTTATTTAGCAGTCACCTCCACTGAGTCAGAGCCACACTGAAGGGAAACTGAGCATGAGCAAATCTGACCTTCAGGGCTTCTCCACAACCATCTGAGGAGCAGATCCCATCCTTAAAAGAGTGATGACAATCATGGAGCAAAGAAGATGTCCCACCAAAGGATCAGTGCAGGCTCTTGACACTAAAACAAAAATAATACCCACTATCATTGTGAAAATAGCCAACATACACTTAGGAAAGATGTGGCAAGCAACTATACCAAAAATAGTCCTTGCAAAAATATATATATATGGGACACACACAGTCTACACAGGGCTGTTCCCATTTAAAAACATCCCATCAAGACCACAAGTACATACATGTTTCTCATAAATTCACAGAGACAAAGAAAATAAAAGGAAAAAGCAGAGGAGCAATTCCCAATTAAAAGATTAAGAGAGAAACCTACAGTCAATTAAACTTCAACAAAGGAGGTAAGAACATATAATGGGGAAAAGACCATCTTTTCAGCAAGGGCAATGGGAAAACGGGACAGCTGCATATAAATTAATGAAACTAGAAAACACCCTCACACCATGCACAAACATAAATTTAAAATGGCTTAAAGAATTAAACATAAGAAAAGACACCATCAAACTCTGAGAAGAGAACATAGGCAAAACATTCTCTGACATAAACCTACAAATATTTTCTTGAGTCAGTCTCCCAAGGCAATAGAAATAAAAGCAACAATGAACCAATGGGACCTAATGAAACTGACAAGATTTTGCACAGAAGAGGAAATCATAAAAAAAAGACAACTTACAGAATGAGAGAAAATGGTTTCTTTTTTTTTACATAAGAATTAAAATTTTATTACTAACACATTTAGAAAAATCTACCAGACATAAATTGAAAAAGACAAAAGACAAATTGGGAACAGTTTTAGTTAAATATAAGCAAAGGGGCTTGTTACTGTTGTTGTTTCAGCCCCCAAATAATGAGAAAATAGTTTCAAATGATGCAACTGACAAGGGTTTAATCTCTAAAATATAAAAACAATTTATACAACTGAACAGCAAAAAAGCAAACGACCCAATGGAAAAATGGACAAAATACCTGAATAGACATTTCTCCAAAGAAGACATGGAGATGGCTAATAAGCACATGAAAAAATGCTCAACATCCCTAATTATTAGAGAAACACAAATCAAAACTACTGTGAGATACCACCTTCCACCAGTCAGAAGGGCCACCATTAATAAGTCCACAAATAACAAATGCTGGAGGGGCTGTGGAGAAAAGGGAACTCTCCGGCACTGCTGGTGGGAATGTAAACTGGTACAGCCACTATGGAGAACAGTTTGGAGATACCTTAGAAATCTATACATAGAACTTTCATATGACCCCGCAATCCCACTCTTGGGCAAATATCCAGACAAAACTTTCCTTGAAAAAGACACATGCACCCTTATGTTCATTGCAGCACTATTCACAACAGCCAAGACATGGAAACAACCTAAATGTCCATTGGCAGGTGAATGGATTAAGAATATGTGGTATATATACACAATGGAATACTACTCAGCCATAAAAATGAATGAAATAAAGCTATTTGCAGCAACATGGATGGAACTGGAGACTCTATTACTAAGTGAAATAAGTCAGAAAAAGAAAGGAGTTCCCATTGTGGCACAGCAGAAATGAATCTGACTAGGAACCATGAGGTTGCAGGTTTGATCCCTGGCCTCACTCAGTGGGTTAAAGATCCAGTATTGCCATGAGCTGTGGTGTAGGTCGCAAATGCAGCTCTGATCTGGCATTGCTGTGGCTCTGGCATAGGCCAGTGGCTACAGCTCTGATTAGACCCCTAGCATGGGAACCTCCATATGCCACAGGTCCAGCCCTAAAAAGGACAAAAAAAAAAAATAAGAATGACAAATACCACCACATGAAGTCATTTATATCTGTAATCTAAAACATGGCACAAATGGAGCTTTCCACTGAAAAGAAACTCATGGACTTGGAGAACAGACTTGTGGTTGCCAGGGGGGAGGGGGAGCGAGTGGGATGGACTGGGAATTTGGGTTTAATAGATGCAAAGCATTGCCTTTGTAATGGATAAGCAATGAGATTCTGCTGTATGGTACTGGGAACTCTATCTGGTCACTTATGATGGAGCATGATAATGTGAGAAAAGGAATGTACGTATGTATGTATATGTGACTGGGTCATCTTGCTATACAGTACAAAATTGTCAGAACCCTGTAAAACTGCTATAATGGAAAAAAATAGAAATCATTAAAAAATTTAAAAAGATGAAGAGAAATTCCCTGAATTAACAAACAATGAAACACACCTCACCAGTCTACTAGAGCCACATTACAATAAAGTAATAAAAAAGCTAAAGGAATTAAGAAAGATTATCAATGGAAATTCAGATCACTGCAACAAGAACTAGAAATTATAAAGATGAGTCAACCAAAATTAGGAAATTGAATTACCAAAATAAAATTAATCTAGAAGTATTAATAGCAACTAAATGATTTAGAATAATGAATGACTGATCTGGAAAATAGAATAATGGAAATCACCCAGTCAGAACAGTAGACAAAGACAAATGAAAAAAAAAATGAAAGCAATGTATGAGAGCTATGGGATAATATGTGACCCAATCTATGTATAATAGAGACCCCAGAAGGAGAAGAAATAGAAAAAAGGATCAAAAATGTATGTGAAGAAATATCAACCCTAAAGAAGGAAACAGATATCCAGGCACAGGAAGCACAGAGTCCCAGACAAGATGAAACTGAACAAACCAACACCAAGACATATTATAATTAAAATGGCAAAAGTTAATGAGTCGAGTCTAAAGGCAGAAAAAGAAAAACAAATAGTTACTTACAAAGGAACTCCCAAAAGGCTATCTGATTATTTCAACACAAAAATGTTGCAGGCCAGAAGGAGTAGCAAGATATATTCAGGTTTAAATGTGAAAACTTGCAATCTAGATTACTCTACCCAGAAGTATTATTATTTAAAATAGAAGGAGAGGTAGTTTCCATTGTGGAACTAGCAGAAATGAAACTAATATGCATGAGGATGTGGTTTCAATCCCCGGCCTTGCTCAGTGGGTTGGTTATCTGACATTGCCATGAGCTGTGGTGTAGGTCACAGACGTGGCTAGGATCCCACATTGCTATGGCTGTGGTGTAGGCCAGAAGCTGTAGCTCTGATTTGATCCCTAGCCTGGGAACTTCCACATGCAGTGAGTGTGGCCCTCCGTATAAAAAATAGAAGGGGAATTAAAGAATTTCTCAGAGAAGCAAAAACTAAAAGAATACTGAAATACTAAACATATCCTAAAAGAAATACTGAGGAGTCTCATGTTTAAGGATTTGGTATTATCACTACTGTGGCTCAGGTTCAATCCCTGGCCCAAGAACACCCCCATGTTGTGGGTGCAGCATGTGGTATATATATGAATATTGAATGGTCCTGGATAGATTGAAAGAATAATGAATATATAAGAAAGAGAAAATCACATTTGGAAAATAAATCACTTAAATAAGACAGTACACAGATTTTTAAGCAACTTTTAAAAACTCATATAATGTATTCACAAAAATGAAAAAGAAAATCAAGAATACTAAAAAAGAAAACCATCAAAATAACAAAACAACAAAAAGAAGGCATAAACAAAGAAGAACAAAAGAAACAAAAAAGGAAAATAAGATTTAAAATGGAAATGAGTACATTATTTATTATACGTACATTATAAATTATTATTTTAATGCCAATTGTCTAAATGTTCTAAACAAAAGACATAGAGTGGCAGATTGGATAAAAATCAAGTACCTACAATATGCTACCTGCAAGAGATACACTTTAGGGCAAAAGACACAAAGACTGGATGTAACAGGATGAATAAAAAGATATTTGATGGAAAAATGGAACACCAAGAAAGCAGGGGTAGCAATAAAAATAAACTTTTTAAAGCCCATAAAGAAAGACAAAGGACAGTATACAATGATAAAAGGATCAATACAAATATAAATACAATATTATACTCTTTAACATTTATGTACCCAATATAGGAGAAACTAAATATATAAAATAAACACCAATGGATATAAAGGGGAAGTTGACAATAATACAATAATAGTAGAAGATTCTAACACCTCACAATATCAATGAAGAGATCATCCAGACAGAAAATCAATTAGCAAAAGAGATCCTAAGTGACACAATACACTAGTTGGACTTAATTGATATCTGTAAGACACTGCATCCAAAAAAAATTAGAATACACATTATTTTCAAGTGTACAAGGAACATTATTTGGGATATACTACATACTAAGTCACAAAACAAGTCTCAATAAATGTAAGAAGATTGAAATTATTTCAAGAATATTTTTCTGAACACAATAGTATGAAACTGGAAATTAACCAAATAAAAAAAAACAGGAAAAGAATGAAGACACAGAGAATAAAAAACATGCTCCTGAAAAAACAGTGGGTCAACAATGAAATCAAGGAAAAAACTAAAAAATACCTCGACACAAACAAAAAAGAAACAACAAATTTATTCATTTATAATGACATTTTTTCCATTATAACTGGTTTACAGTGTTCTATCAATTTTCTACTGTACAGCAAGGTGACCCAGTTATACATACACGGATAAATTCTTTTTTCTCACAATATCATGCTCCATCACAAATGCCCAGATGTAGTTCCTAGTGCTATACAGAAGATCTCATTGCTAATCCATTCCAAAGGCAAGAGTTTGCATCTATTAACCCTAAATTCCCAATCCATCCCACTCCATCACCCTCTCCCTTGGCAACCACAAGTCTGTTCTCCAAGTCCATGAGTTTCTTTTCAGTGGAAATGTTCATTTGTGCCCTATATTAGATTCCAGATATAAGTAGTATCATATGGTATTTGTCTTTCTTTCCCTGACTTACTTCATTTAGTATGAGAGTTTCTAGTTCAATCCATGTTGCTGCAAATGGCATTTTTGTTATTTTTTATGGCCAAGTAGTATTCCATTGTGTATATATACCACATCTTCTTAATCCAATCATCTATCAATGTACATACATGTATACATTCTTTTGTCTCATATTATCATGCTCCATCATAAGTGACTAGACAGTTCCCAGTGCAACACAGCAGGATCTCATTGCTAATTCATTCCAAAGGCAATAGTTTGCATCTATTAACCCCAAATTCCCAATCCACCCTACTCCCTCCCCCTCCCCCACAGAAAAGAAAATCATGGACATGGAGAATAGATTTGTGGTTGCCAAGGGGTATGGGGAAGCCACAAACTTTTTAAATACATGGATACAACAAAATTAGTTCTAAGAGAAAATTTCAGAGTGAAACAAATTTTCTCAAGAAACCTTAATTTTTTTTGCAAATAAACAACCTAGACTACCACCTAAAGGAATTAGAAAAAGAAGAAACATATCAGAACCACTGTAAACCAGCTATAATGAAAAAAAATAAAAATCATTACATAAAAAAGAAAAAGAAGAAACAAAGAACCTCATACATGGAAAAGAATGAAATTAGAACACTTCCTAGCACCATACACAAAAACTAACTCAAAAAGGATCAAAGACCTAAATATAAGAACAGATACTATAAAACTCAGAGGAAAACATAGGCCACTCTCCAACATAAACAACATCAATATTTCCTCAGATCCATCTAGAGTAATGATGATAAAACCAAAAATAAATTGATGGGACTTAAACCTTAAAAGTTCTGCACAGTAGGGGAGTCCCTGTCGTGGAGCAGTGGTTAACGAATCCGACTAGGAACCATGAGGTTGCAGGTTCGGTCCCTGCCCTTGCTCAGTGGGTTAATGATCCAGCATTGCCGTGAGCTGTGGTGTAGGTCACAGACGCGGCTCGGATCCCGCATTGCTGTGGCTCTGGTGTAGTCTGGTGGCTACAGCTCCGACTGGACCCCTAGCCTGGGAACCTCCATATTCCATGGGAGTGGCCCAAGAAATGGCAAAAAGACAAAAAAAAAATTCTGCACAGTAAAGGAAACCTTAAACAAACAAACAAAAAAGACAACCCAGAGAATGGGAGAAAATATTTGCAAATGAAGCAACTGACAAGGGATTAATCTCCAAAATTTATAAGAATCTTCTGCACCTCAATACAAAAAAAAACACTCCCATCAAAAAATGGGCAGAAGATCTAAACAGACAGTTCTCCAAAGAAGACATGCAGATGGCCAAAAAACACATGAAAAGATGTCCAACATCACTAATTAGTAGAGAAATACAAATCAAAACCACTATGAGGTACCATCCTACACTGGCCAGAATGGCTATCATCAAAAAGTATACAAACATTAAATGATTGTGGAGCATTTAATAATGAGGGTGTGGAGAATAATGTGGATGTGGAGAAAAGGGAACCCTATTACACCATTGGTGGGAAAGTAATTGGTGCAACCACTGTGAAAAACAGTATGGTGACTCCACAGAAAACTAAAAATAGAATTACCATTTGATCCAGTCATTCCACTCCTAGGCATTTATCCAGAGAAAATCACGACTTGAAAAGATACATGTACTCCAATGTTCATTGTAGCACTATATACAATAACCAAGACATGGAAACAACCTAAATGTCCATTGACAGAGGAGTGGATAAAAAAGATGTGGTACATGGAGTTCCTGTTATGGTGCAACAGAAACAAATCTGACTAGGAACAGTGAAGTTGTGGGTTTGATTCCTGGCCTCACTCAGTGGGTTGAGGATCTGAGGTTAAGGTGTTGCTGTGAGCTGTGGCTTAGGTTGCAGATGTGGCTCAGATCCTGCATTGTTATGGCTATGGCGTAGGCCAGTAGTTATAGCTCTGATTGGATTCCTAGCCTGGGAAAATCCATATGCCCTGGGCGCAGCCCTAAAAAGCACACACAAAAAAAATGTGGTAAACAATGGAATATTACTCAGCCATTAAAAGGAAAGAAATAATGGGATTTGTAGCAACACGGATGGACCTACAAATTATGCTAAGTGAAGTTAGCCAGACAGTGAGAAACCAAAATCATATGCTATTGTTTACATGTGGAATCCAAAAAAAGGACACAATGAACTTCTTTGCAGAACAGATACTGACTCACAAACTTTGAAAAACTTATGGTTTCCAAACGAGACAGGTTGGGGGATGGGGGGAAGCACTGGAGGTTTGGGATGGAAACGCTATAAAATTGAGTTGTGATGATCATTGTACAACTATAAATGTAATAAAATTCACTGAGTTAAAAAAAGTACCTCAAAGTTGGCCAAAGGAAATAAATAATAATGATAAGAGAGAATATTTAAATACAGAGATTAAAAAATAGGAGAATATCAAGAGTTCCCATTGTAACCCAGTGATTAATGAACCCCACTACTCTCCACAAATCTTTCAAATGAAATAAAGAAGAAACAGACACTTTGAACAGACCAATTACTAGAAGTAAAATAGAATCTGTAATTTAAAAACTCCCTGGAAACAAAAGTCCAGAACAAGAAAAGTGTCGCTCAGGAATTTTACCAAACATGCATAACAAACTAATACCTATATTTGTCAAACTATTCCAAAAAAATTAAGAAGAGTGAATGTTCCCAAATTCATTACATGAAATGATGTTCACCTTGATACCAGAACAAGACAAAAACTTTGGGGAAGAATCAGGAATGAAACTTACATGCCAATATATTTGATGAATGTAGATACAAAAGTCCTCAGAGAAATATTAGCAAACTGAATTCAATAATACATAAAAAGGATCATACAATATGGTCAAGATGGATTCATTCGAGAATCACAAGGATAGTTCAAAATACACAAATCAATCAATATGATACACCATATTAACAGACATAGAGAAAAAATCCACAAAATCATCTCAGTAGATTAAAAAAAAAGCATTTGACAAAATTCAACATCCACTCACGTTAAAAATTATCACAAAATTTGGAGTTCCCACTGTGGCTAAGCGGAAATGAATCTGACTAGTATCTAAGAAAATGAAGGTCCAATCCATGGCCTTGCTCAGTGGGTTAAGTATCTGGTGTTGCTGTGAGCTGTGGTGTAGGTCACAGATGCCTCTCAGATCTGGTATTGCTTTGGCTGTGGTGTAGGCCAGTGGCTACAGTTCCAATTTGACCCCTAGTCTGGGAAATTCTATATGCTGTGGTGTGCCCCCCCAAAAAAATCCCAGAAAAATTCTCACAAAAGTGGATATAGGGGGAACAATATATAATTAAAGACCATTATCACAAACCCATAGCAAACATAATACTCATCAGTGAAAACCTGAAGCCACTCTGCTAAATTCAGGAACAAGCAAAAGATGCCCACCCTCATCACTTCTACGCTAATAAAGAAATATCAGAAAGAGAAAGTAAAAAAGGAATTCCATTTAAAATCATGTAAAATATAACTAAAAATAAACATAAACAAGGAGGTAACAGACTTATATGCTAACTATAAAATGGTGATAAAAGAAATTAAAAATGGTTCAAATAAATGGAAAGATATCCCATACTCTTGAATTAGACGATTAAATATTGCTAAAATGGTCATACTAACCAAAGTAACTGGCATATTTAATACAATCTCTATTAAATTATCCATGATTTTTTTCTGCCTAACTAGAACAAATAATCCCAAAATTTACATGGAACCAAAAATGGCCCAGAAGGCAATCTGGAAGAAAAAGAACAAAGTAGGAGACATAACCCTTCCATATTTCAGAATATTTGACAAAACTGCACTAATCAAAACTGCATTGTGCTGGCATAAAAACAAACAATGGATAACGGAACAGAATAAAAAGCCAAGAAATAAACCCACACACTTATGGCTAATTAATCTATGATAACAAAGGAAGGATTATATGATTAAGGAAAGATAATCTCTTTGACATGTGACGCTGTGAAAAAAACAGAGAATTTCATATAAACCAATGAAATTAGAACATTCCCTCATACCATACAAAAAATTAACTCCAATTATTTAAAGATGTAAATATAGACAGGACATCATTAAACTTCTAGAAAAAAACATAGCAAAAATATTCGTGGACATAAATTGTAACAAGATTTTCATAGATCAGCATCCCAGGGCAAACAAATTAAAAGAAAAAATTGGGAGCTCGACAAGATGGCGGAAGAGTAGGGGGACACACTCACCCTCTCCCACAAACACACACACACAAAAAAACATCTACAGGATAAACGACTCACACAGAACAGCAATCAATCACTGGCATAAGAACCTAAACTCCAATAATGGCAAGAATTTTGTGACATTACTAGGTAAAATAAGAGAAAAGAGGAGAGTGAGAGAAGGGGAATCCGAGCTGGATGGACATTCCTGAAAGGGAACTGCTGAGGAGAAAGGGACCCCACACCCTGGAATGTCACCTACTCAACGGAAAGATCAACTGAACTGGAGGAATCTCCAGATGCAGAGAAGAGTGTAGCAGTAAGTCAGAGTTCTGAAAAGCAGATCAAGAACCGAACAGATCATCTGAACTACGGGCACAGTCACCAAAAATTGAGACGCCTGGGTGGGGGCTGGGCACCAAGACCTTGGCTCCAGAGGTTAGACCCTGGGAAACGGCTGGGGGAGCGGAGTGGAGTGGAGACTGCTTGGGAGGTCTAGAAACCTGTCTGTCAAGTTTGATGGGGCAGAGACTGCCTGGGAGACTAGAAAGCAGAGCATCACAGGGGAAGGGAGCAATATGCTAAGGGCGGGGAAGTGGAAAACCACATCAGAGTGAACATGGGAGAAGAGCCGGGTCTGCGCCAGTGTTGGGGAGGGGAGAGAAGAAGGGGTGGGTCCCCATAGAATATTCGCCATGCCACAGTGAGCTTAACTGCCTGCTAGCTATCAAAAAGCTGTCCTTCCCAGTGCATTCCCTCCCCCCCCACCACCACCCCTTACACGCATGCCAGACCTGGGGCTGCCTGCCATCCAGGAGGGCTGGCCTCAACAATTGCCTGAAGCCTACCACCATAGGGGCTGTGCCTGCCCTGGCCTGCTTACCCTTTGGAGGGGCTACACCCCCGCAGAGCAGCACCAAGCACTGCCAGCACCCAGGAAAAGGCCTGCAGCCCAAAAAAGCTAGAACAAGCTTGGCTGGGCCATGAAAAGATCTGCCTAATTCTCAGACAGTCCTTCCAGGTTGACATGCCCTGGGGAGGAGCTTCGTGGGTTCCCAGTGGCCCAACTAGTAGCTCCAGCCCTAGGGGGGTGCTGCACTCTCACAGAACAGATGCACAGGACATCCAGCTCCCTGCAGGAGCCCCTGCAGCCCAGAAAAGCTACAACAAGCTTGGCTGGGCTGTGAAGAGATCTACCTACATTCTCAGACAGTCCTTCTGAGTCGGGGTGCCCTGGTGAAGAGCCATTTGGGTTCTCAGTGAACCAGATAGCTTCCCCAGCCCATGGGGGGTGCTGCACTCCTGAGTAACAGATGCCCAGCACCACCAGCCCCGTGCAAGAACCCCACAGCCTAAAAACACCAGAGCAAGGTCTGCCAAGCTGAGTGAAATCTGCTACCATTGTGGTGGGGACCTCCCAGTCCTGTCTGCCCTCAGGAAGTCCTCCTTTGCTTCAAAGAGACCCTGTTAGCCCCACCCACCCTCAGGATACTCCACACTGCCTCAAATAAAGACCAGCCAACACCACCAGCCCTTGGGAAAGACTCCACAGCAGTGCCAGGGCACACTCTGCCTGTCCAAGGGGAGTACAGATTCAACAAGAAAAAGAAAATAAGCAAGATGAAGAAGCTGAGAAACCACCCCCAGTCAAACCAAAAGGAGAAATCACCTAAAACAGTCAGCAATTAAACATACCTCTGCACTCTGACAGATCTGGAGTTCAAAAGAGAAATAGTGAAAATACTGAAGGAATTGAGAAGATATGAACAGTAATTCAGACAACCTCAGAAAGGAACTAGAAAATATAAGGAGCAGCCAAGAAAAACTAGAACATTCATTGGCAGAGATACAAACAGAATTAAGGGCAGTAAAAACCAGAATGAATAATGCAGAAAAATGAATCAGTGATATGGAAGATAGAATAATGGAAATCACCCAATCAGGTGAGCAGACAGAAAACCAAATCAAAAAACAAGAAAGCAATATAAGAGACCTATGGGATAATATAAAGCGGGCCGATCTACGCATAATAGGAATTCCAGAAGGAGTAGAAAAAGATAAGGGAATGGAAAATATATTTGAAGAAATTATCGCTGGAAACTTCCCAAATCTAAAGGATACTGGATTCAAGATACAAGAAGCACAGAGGGTCCCAAACAAACTGAACCCAAACAGACCCACACCAAGACACATCATAATAAAAATGGCAAACGTTAGTGATAAAGAGAGGATCCTCAAGGCAGCAAGAGAAAAACAGAATGTTACCTACAAGGGAACCCCCATAAGAATATCAGCTGATTTCTCTACAGAAACACTACAGGCCAGGAGGGAATGGCAAGAGATATTTAAAGTGCTCAAAGGAAAAAATATGCAACTTAGAATACTCTATCCACCAAGAATATCATTTAAAATAGAAGGGGAGATAAATTTTTTTTCCAACAAACAAAAACTAAAAGAATACAGCAATGCAAAACCCAGGCTAAAAGAAATACTGAAAGGGCTTTTCTAAATCAAAAAGAAAGGAAGGAAGGAAATGGAGGAAATAGAAAAATAAAAGAAGAGGAAGAACTAGGACTGAGGAAACCACAATCAGAGAGCAGTCACTCAAATAAGCCAGCATACAGATTAAATCATGAACATGTTTCAAACAAAATAAAATTAAAAAGAAAAAAAAGAGTCATCAAAATCATAAAATGAGGGCAAGGAATGTTAGGAAATAAATAGACCCTTATTGTTTGTTTCGCTTCCTAATTTTAATATAGTAATGAAATGTTTGAAACCACAGGACGATCAGGCTAAAACACACAATTATGGGAAGGGGTTAGCATACTTAAAAAACAGGGCAACCACAAGCCAAAACCAAATATTGCATTCACAAAAACGAAAAAAAAAAAAGAAAGCACTCAAGCAGATAATAACCAGAGACCATCCAACCAAAAAAAAAAAAAAAAGGAAAGGAGCACCATAGAATAAACTGGAACACGAGGTTCAAAACAGCAATAAATTATCTATCATCTATCAATTATCACCTTAAATGTCAATGGACCGAATGCCCCAATCAAAAGACACAGACTGGCTGAGTGGATAAAAAGGCAAAAACCTTCAATATGCTGCCTACAAGAAACTCACCTTAGGACAAAGGATATATATAGATTGAAAGTGGAGGGATGGGAAAAAATATTTCACGCCAATACACATGACAGGAAGCAGGAGTTGCAATATTCATATCAGACAAAATAGACTTTAAAACAAAAGACATAAAGAAAGACAAAGAAGGACACTATTTAATGACTAAGGGATCCATCCAAGGAGAGGATGTTACTATCATCAACATATATGCCCCAAATATAGGAGCACCCAGATACATACAACAAATATTAACAGACATAAAGGGAGAAATTGATGGGAATACAAGCACACTAGGACACATTAACACCCCCCTCACATCAATGGACAGATCCTCTAGACAGAAAACCAATAAAGCAACAGAGATCCCAAAAGAAACAATAGAAAAGGTAAACTTCATTGCCATCTTCAGGACACTACATCCAAAGAAATCAAAATACTCATTCTTTTCAAGTGCACATGGAACATACTCAAGAATCAAACATATATTGGGACACAAAGCTAATCTCAATAAATTTAGGAGCATAGAAAATATATCAAGTATATTCTATGACCACAATGACATGAAAGTAGAAATCAACCATGGGAAAAGAAATGAGAAAAAACCTACTACCTGGAGACTAAACAACATGCTACTAAAAAACCAATGGGTCAATGAGGACATCAAGAAGGAAATTAAAAAATACCTTCAAATAAATGATAATGAAGACACAACCTCTCAAAATCTATGGGATGCTGTGAAAGCAGTGCTTCCAGAGGGAAATCTATAGCAATCCAGCCCTTTCTCAAAAAAGAAGAAAGATCCCAAATGGACAACTTAACCCACCACCTAAATGAATTAGAAAAAGAAGAAAAACAAAGTCCTAAGGTCAGCAAAAGGAAGGAAATTATAAAGATCAAAGAAGAAATCAATAAAATAGAGATTCAAAATCAATAGAGAAAATTAATAAAACCAAGAGCTGGTTCTTTGAAAAGGTAAACAAAATTAACAAACCCCTGGCCAGACTCACTAAAAAGAGGAGAGAAAGAACCCAAATAACCAAAATTATAAATGAAAAAGGAGAAATCACAACAGATACTGCAGAAATAAAAAAACCATAAGAGAATGCTATGAACATCTATATGCCAACAAATTTGACGATCTGGAAGAAATGGACAATTTTCAAGGATCTTACAGCCTGCCAAAACTGAATCAAGAAGAAACAGACCAACTGAACAGACTAATCACTAGAAATGAAATTGAAGAGGTCATAAAAACACTCCCTACAAATAAAAGTCCAGGACCAGATGGCATCACAGGCGAATTCTGTCAAACATATAAAGAGAAACTGGTGCCCATCCTCTTTAAACTCTTTCAAAAGGTTGAAGAAGAAGGAATATTCCCAAAGACATTCTATGATGCCACCATCACCCTCATCCCAAAACCAGACAGAGATACCACCAAAAAAGAAAACTATCACCCAATATCATTGATGAATATAGATGCAAAAATTCTCAACAAAATTTTGGCCAACCGAATCCAACAACATATCAAAAAAATCATACACCATGACCAGGTAGGGTTCATCCCAGGTTCACAAGGATGGTTCAGCATATGCAAATTAATCAAAGTCATAGACCACATTAACAAAAGAAAAGTCAAAAAGCATATGATCATCTCAATAGATGCAGAAAAAGCATTCGACAAAGTCCGACATCCATTCATGATCAAGACAATCGCCAAAGTGGGTATAGAAGAAACATTCCTCAACATAATCAAAGCCATCTATGATAAACCCACAGCAAATATAATCCTCAATGGAGAAAAACTGAAAGCCTTCTCACTGAAATCTGGAACAAGACAGGGATGCCCACTCTCACCACTGCTCTTCAACATAGTTTTGGAAGTCCTAGCCACAGCAATTCGACAAACAAAAGAAATAAAAGGCATCCATATAGGAGGAGGAGTTATACAACTGTCACCATATGCAGATGACATGATACTATACCTAGAAAACCCTAAGGACTCAACCCCAAAACTCCTTGAACTGATTAATAACTTCAGCAAAGTAGCAGGATATGAGATGAACATTGAGAAGTCAGTTGCATTACTGTATACCAGCAATGAAATATTAGAAAAGGAATACAAAAATAAGATACCTTTTAAAATTGCACCTCACAAAATCAAATACCTCGGAATACACCTGACCAAGGAGGTAAAGGATCTCTATGCCGAGAACTATAAAACTTTAATCAAAGAAATCAAAGAAGATGTAAAGAAATGGAAAGATATTCCATGTTCCTGGATTGGCAAAATCAATATTGTAAAAATGGACATATTACCCAAGAAATCTACAGATTCAATGCGATCCCTATCAAATGACCCATGACATTTTTCACAGAAAGAGAACAAACAATCCAAACATTTATATGGAACCACAAAAGACCCAGAATCACTAAAGAAATCCTGAGAAAAAAAACCAAGCAGGAGGCATAACTCTCCCAGACTTCAAGCAATATTACAAAGCCACAGTCATCATAACAGAGTGGTATTTGTATCAAAACAGACAGACAGACCACAGACCAATGAAACAGAAGTGAGTACCTGGAAATAAACCCTGATGTCTATGGTCAATTAATCTTTGACAAAGGAGGCAAGAACATAAAATGGGAAAAAGAAAGTCTATTCAGCAGGAATTGCTGGGAAACCTGGACAGCTGCATGCACATCAATGAGACTAGAACACACCCTCACACCATGCACAAAAATAAACTCCAAATGGCTGAAAGACTTAAATATACGACAGGACACCATCAAACTCCTAGAAGAAAACATAGGCAAAACACCCTCTGACATCCACATCATGAATATGTTCTCAGGTCAGTCTCCCAAAGCAATAGAAATTAGAGAAAAAATAAACCCACGGGACCTCATCAAACTGAAAAGCTTGTGCACAGCAAAGGAAACCCAAAAGAAAACAAAAAGACAACTTTCAGAATGGGAGAAAATCATTTCAAATGATGCAACTGACAAGGGCTTAATCTCTAGAATATATAAAAAACTTATACAAGCCAACAGCAAAAAAACCAATCAATCAATGGAAAAATGGGCAAAAGACCTGAATAGACATTTCTCCAAAGAAGATATACAGATGGCCAGCAAACACATGAAAAAATGCTCAACATCGCTGATTATAACAGAAATGCAAGTCAAAACTACCATGAGATACCACCTCACACCAATCAGAATGGCCATCATTAATAAATCCACAAATAACAAGTGCTGGAGGGGCTGTGGAGAAAAGGGAACCCTCCTGCACTGTTGGTGGGAATGTCAACTGGTACAGCCACTATGGAGAACAGTTTGGAGATACCTTAGAAATCTATACATAGAACTTCCATATGACCCTGCAATCCCACTCTTGGGCATCTATCCGGACAAAGCTCTACTTAAAAGAGACACATGCACCCACATGTTCATTGCAGCCCTTTTTACAATAGCCAGGACATGGAAACAACCCAAATATACATCAACAGATGATGGGATTCGGAAGATGTGGTATATATACACAATGGAATACTACTCAGCCATAAGAAAGAATGACATAATGCCATCTGCAGCAACATGGATGGAACTAGAGAATCTCATCCTGAGTGGAATGAGCCAGAAAGACAAAGACAAATACCATATGATATCACTTATAACTGGAATCTAATATCCAACACAAATGAACATCTCCACAGAAAAGAATATCATGGACTTGGAAAATAGTCTTGTGTCTGCCTGATGGGAGAGGGACTGAGTGGGAGGGATCGGGAGCTTGGGGTTATCAGACACAACTTGGAATAGATTTACAAGGAGATCCTGCTGAGTAGCATTGAGAACTATGTCTAGATACTCATGTTGCAACAGAACAAAGTGTGGGGGGAAAATGTATACATGTAAGGATAACTTGACCCCCTTGCTGTACAGTGAGACAATAAAATAAAATAATAAAATAAAATAAAAGGATAAATTACCAAATGATACCAAATCAACTTTGAAAGCTTTTGCAGAACAGTGGAAACCATCAACAAAATGAAAAGACTACCTACAGAATGGGAGAAAATATTTGTAAATGATGTGACTGACAAAGGACTAATTTCTAAAAAATACAAACAGCTAATGCAGGTCAATATCTAAAAACCAAACAATCCAATCAAAAACTGTGTACAAGTCCTAAACAGATACTTTTCTAAAGATGACATACAGACATCCAACAGGCAATGAAAAGATGTTGAACATTGTATGTTATTAGATTAATGCAAATCAAAACCACAAAAAAGTATCATTTCACATCTATCAGAATGTTTCTTGTCAAAAAGTCTACAAATAATAAATATAATAGCAAATATATATAAGAATAAATATAAATGCTAGAGAGGGTGTGTAGAAAAGGAAACATTCCTACATTGCTGGTAGAAAAGCAAATTGGTGCAGTCACTATGGAAAAAAGTATGGAGGATCATTAAAAATGTAAAAACAGTGCTACCATGTGATTCAGTAATCAGATTCCTGGGTATATAACTGCAAAAAATGACAACTTTAAATTGAAATGAATGGTACATGCACCCCAATGTTCATAGCAGCACTACTTGCAATAGCCAAGTCATGGAAATAACCCAGTACACCTCAACAGATGGGGGGCTTAAGAAGTGGATATAACAGCCATAAAAATGAATGAAATAATATTGCTATTTGCAACAAGCCAGATGCACCTGGAGAATATCATACTCAGTGATGTAGATCAGAGCAAGGAAGGTAAATATTACATAATATTACTTATATGTGGAATCTAAAAATAACACAAATAAATCGATACACAAAAGAGAAATAGACTCAGACATACAAAACAAACCTATGGTTAAGAAAATGGAGAGGGAAGACTGAAGGGAAAAATTAGGAGTATGGGATTAACCGATACATGAAATAAAAAGCAACAAGGTTTTACTGTATAACAGATAATTATATTCAATATCTTGTAATAAACTATAATGAACTACAATCTTAAAAAATAAATAAATCGGAGTTCCCGTCGTGGCGCAGTGGTTAACGAATCCGACTAGGAACGATGAGGTTGCGGGTTCGGTCCCTGCCCTTGCTCAGTGGGTTAACGATCCGGCGTTGCCCTGAGCTGTGGTGTAGGTTGCAGATGTGGCTCGGATCCCGCGTTGCTGTGGCTCTGGCGTAGGCTGGCAGCTATAGCTCCGATTAGACCCCTAGCCTGGGAACCTCCATATGCCGCGGGAGCGGCCCAAGAAATAGCAACAACAACAGCAACAACAACAGAAAAAGACAAAAGACCAAAAATAAATAAATAAATAAATAAATAAATAAATAAATCACTTTCTGTACACCAGAAACTAAATTGACTATATGTGATAAATACACAGTTCTTTTTGTAAAATTATTCTTATGGTTTGTATCTATTTTATTCCCACTCTGATATTATTACTTCCTTCTTTCTGCTAACTTTGGGCTCAGTGTGTATTTCTTATTATATATATTTTAATTTTTATTTTTTTTTTTTTTTTTTAAGAATGGCTACATTTATTTTTATTTTATTTTATTTTTAATTTTATTTTTTTGTCTTTTGTCTTTTTTGTTGTTGTTGTTGTTGTTGCTATTTCTTGGGCCGCTCCCGCGGCATATGGAGGTTCCCAGGCTAGGGGTCCAATCGGAGCTGTAGCCACCGGCCTACGCCAGAGCCACAGCAACGCGGGATCCGAGCCGCGTCTGGAATCTACACCACAGCTCACGGCAACGCCAGATCATTAACCCACTGAGCAAGGGCAGGGACCGAACCTGCAACCTCATGGTTCCTAGTCGGATTCGTTAACCACTGCGCCACGCCGGGAACTCCAATATATTTTAATTTTTATTTCCCCAATACAATTTTTTCTCTACTGTACAGCATGGTGACCCACTTTCACATACATATACACATTCTATTTTCTCACATTATCATGATCCATCATAAGTGACTAGACAAAGTCCCTAGTGCTACACAGCAGTATCTCATTGCTAAACCATTCCAAAGGCAATAGGTTGCAACTATTAACCCCTAGCTCCCAATCCACACCATTCCTTCCCCCTCCCCCTTGCAACCACAAGTCTATTCTCCAAGTCCATGATTTTGTTTTCTGTGGAAAGGTTCATTTGTGCCCTATATTAGATTCCAGATGTAAGTGATATCACATAGTACTTATCTTTCTCTGTCTGACTTACTACACTCAGTATGAGAGTCTCTAGTTCCATCTATGATGTTTCAAATGGCATTCTTTTTTATGGCTGAATAGTATTAAATTGTATATATGTACCACACTTTCCTAATCCAATCATCTGTCGATGGATATTTGGGTTGTTTCCATGTCTTGGCTATTGTGAATAGAGCTGCAATGAACATACGGGTGACGCATCATTTGTTAAGGAAAATTTTGTCCAGATATATGCCCAAGAGTGGGATTGCTGGATCATAGGGTAGTTCTATATATAGATTTATAAGTTATAAGGCACCTCCATACTGTTCTCCATAGCGGTTGTATCAGCTTACATTCCTACCAACAGGGCGGGTGGGTGCCCCTTTCCCCACACCACTTCCAACATTTGTTATTTGTGGACTTATTAATGATGGCCATTCTGACTGGTATGAGGTGGTATCTCATTTTAATGTGCATTTCTGTAATATTAAGTGACATTGAGCATTTTTCCATGTGCTTGTTGGCCATCTGTATATCTTCCTTAGAGAAATGTCTATTCAGGAATTTTGCCCATTTCTCACTTGGGTGGTTGGATTTTTGCTTTTGAGTTGTATAAATTGCTTCTATATTTTAGAGATTAAGGCCTTGTCAGTTGCATCATTTGAAATTATTTCCTCCCTTTCTGTAAACTGTCTTTTTGGTTTCATTTTTGGTTTCCTTTCCTGTGCAAAAGCTTGTCAGTTTTATTAGGTCCCATGGGTTTAATTTCACTTTTATTTCTGTGGCTTTGGGAGACTGACCTGAGAAAATATTCATGAGGTTGATGTCAGATAATGTTTTGCCTATGTTCTCTTCTAGCAGTTTGATGGTGTCTTGTCTTATATTTAAGTCTTTCAGCCATTTGGAGTTTATTTTCGTGCATGGTGTGAGGGTGTGTTCTAGTTTCATTGATGTGCATGCAGCTGTCCAGGTTTCCCAGCAATGCTTACTGAAAAGACTGTCTTATTCCCACTTTATATTCTTGCCTCCTTTGTCAAAGATTACTTGACCATAGGTGTCAGGGTTTATTTCTGGGTTCTCTCTTCTGTTCCATTGGTCTGTCTGTCTGTTTTGGTACCAGTACCACACTGTCTTGATGACTGCATCTTTGTAATGTTGCCTGAAGTCTGGAAGAGTTACGCCTCGTGCTTGGTTTTTGTTCCTCAGGATTGCTTTGGCAATTCTGGGTCTTTTGTGGTTCCATATAAATGTTTGGATTGTTTGTTCTCTTTCTGTGAAAAATGTCATGGGTAATTTGATTGGGCTTGCATTGAATCTGTAGATTGCTTTGGGTAGTATGGCTATTTTTACAGTATTATTTTTTCCAACTCAGGAGCATGGGATATCTTTCCATTTCGTTCCATCTTCATCAATTTCCTTGATTAATGTTTTATATTTCTTGGCATATAAGTCCTTTCCCTCCTTGGTCAGGTATCTACCCAGGTATTTGATTTTTGGGGGTGCGATTTTGAAGGGTAGTGTATTTTTGTATCCCTTTTCTAATATTTCATTGTTAGTATACAGAAATGACACTGATTTATGAATGTTAATCTCATATCCTTCTACTTTGCTGAATTTGTTGATCAGTTCAAGTAGTTTTTGGGTTGAGCCATTGGAGTTTTCTATATATGGCATCATGTCCTCTGCATACAGTGACTGTTTTACCTCTTCTCTTCCTATTTGGATGCCTTTTATTTCTTTTGTTTGCCTGATTGCTGTGGCTAGGACTTTCACTACTATGTTGAGTAAAAGTGGTGAGTGTGGGCATCCTTTTCTTGTTCCAGATATTAGTGGGAAGGCTTTCAGCTTTTCTCCATTGAATATTATATTTGTTGTGGGTTTGTCATAAGTGGCTTTTGTTATGTTAAGGTATGTTCCCTCTATACCCACTTTGGTAAGAGTTTTGATCATGAATGGATGTTGGACTCTGTCAAATGCTGTTTCTGGATCTGTTGTGATGATAATGTGGTTTTTGACTTTTCTTTTGTTAAGGTGGTGTATGACATTGATTGATTTGCATATGTCGAACAATTCCCGTGCACCTGGGATGAATCTCACCTGGTCGTGGTGTATGATGTTTTTTATACGTTGTTCGATTTGGTTGGCTAAAATTTTGTTGAGAATTTTTGCGTCTATATATTCATCAAAGATGTTGGCCTATAGTTTTTTTTCTTTTTTCTTTTTTTTTTTTTTCTTTTTTTTTTTTTTTTGGTGGTATCTTCGTCTGGTTTTGGAATTAGTGCGATGGTGGCATCACAGAATGTCTTTAGGAGTGTTCTTTCTTCTTCAACCTTTGGAAAACGTTTAAGGAAGATGGGTATCAGTTCCTCTTTGTATGTTTTGGTAGAATTCACCTGTGAAGCCATCTGGTCCCAGACTGTATTTGTAGGGAGTGTTTTTATTACATATTCTATTTCGTTTCTAGTGATCAGTCTGTTCATTTGATCTATTTCTTCTTGATTCACTTTTGGCAGGCTGTAAGTCTCTAGAAAGTTGTCCATTTCTTCTGGGTTGTGAAATTTGTTGGCATACAATTGTTCATAGCATTCTCTCATGATTTTTTGTATTTCCGTAGTATCTGTTGTTAACTTCTCCTTTTTCATTTCTTGTTTTGTTTATTTGGGTTTTTTCCTCCCCTCCTCTTGCTGAGTCTAGCCAGATGTTTGTCAATTTTGTTTACATTTTCAAATAAGCGGCTCTTGGTGTTCTTGATTTCTCCTCTTGTTTTTTTGAATCTCTAATTGATTGATTTCCCCTTTGATCTTTACCTCCTTCCTTCTGCTGACTTTAGGTTTTGCATGTTCTTTTTCTTTTTTTTTTTTTTTTTTTTTTTTTTTTGTCTTTTTGCCATTTCTTGGGCCGCTCCTGCGGCATATGGAGGTTCCCGGGCTAGGGGTCGAATCGGAGCTGTAGCTGCCAGCCTACGCCAGAGCCACAGCAACGCAGGATCCGAGCCGCGTCTGTGACCTACACCACAGCTCACGGCAATGCCGGATCGTTAACCCACTGAGGAAGGGCAGGGATCGAACCCGCAACCTCATGGTTCCTAGTCGGATTCGTTAACCACTGCGCCACGACGGGAACTCCGCATGTTCTTTTTCTAATTCATTTAGGTGGTGGGTTAAGTTGTCGATTTGAGATTTGTCTTCTTTTTTGAGGAAGGCTTGTATTGCTATGAACTTCCCTCTGAGCACAGCTTTTGTGGCATCCCATAGATTTTGAGTGTTTGTGTCTTCATTATCATTTGTCTGAAGGTATTTTTTTAATTTCCTTCTTGACGTCCTCATTGATCTATTGGTTTTTTAGTAGCATGATGTTTAGTCTCCATGTAGTCACTTTTTTCTCATTTTTTTTCCTGTGGTTGAGTTCTAGTTTCATGCCATTGTGGTCAGAGAAGATACTTGAAATAATTTCTATACTTTTAAATTGGTTGACGTTAGCTTTGTCCCCCAGTATGTGATCAATTCTTCAGAACATGCCATGTGCACTTGATAAGAATGTATATTCTGATTTTTTTTTTTGGATGTAATGTCCTGAAAATGTCAATTAAGTGTCTCTTTTCTATTGTGCGTTTAGGATCTCCGTTGCCTTATTGATTTTCTGTCTAGAGGATCTGTCCATTAATGAGAGTTTCCTACTATGATTGTGTTCACATCTTTTTCTCCTTTTATGTCTGTTAGTATTTTTGGAGGTATCTGGGTGCTCCTATATCAGGGGAATATATTGATGATTGTAATATCCTCTTCTTGAATGGATTCTTCAACAATTATACAGTGTCCTTCTTTGTCGTTCTTAGTGACCTTCATTTTAAAGTCTATTTTGTCTGATATGTGTATCGCAACTCCTGCTTTCCTGTCTTGTCCATTGGCATGAAATACCTCTTTACATCCCCTCACTTTCAATCTATATGTGTCCTTTGCTGTAAGGTGAGTTTCTTGTAGACAGCAGATTGAAAGTTTTTGCTTATTTATCCAATCAGCCTCTCTGTGTCTTCTGATTGGGGCATTGAGTCCGTTGACCTTTAAGTTGATTATTGATAAATATGCATTTATTGCCATTTTGAACCTTTTTTTCCAGGTGATTCTTTGTTTCTCTTTTCTTCCTTTCTTTTTTTTGTTTGGGTGGTTTCCATTTGTTTTATGCTTGAGTACTTTTCAATTTTTGTGTATTTAATGTTTGGTTTTGATTTGTGGTTGCTCTGTTTTTTAGGTATGTTAACCCTTTCCTATATCTGCTTGCTTTTGCCTCATAGTCATATAGGCTCTAACACATCATTAAAATAAAAAAGTATCTATATTTTCTTACTTTCCTTCTCCACATTGTATGATTTTGATATCTTTGTTTTTTAACATCTTCATGTTTAGATGTGTATGCTGGCTTATTTAATTGATTGCTTTTCAATTGTGGTTTCCTACATCTTAATTCTTCTTAGGTTTTTTTAATTTAGAGAAGACTTTTCAGTATTTCTTTTAGAATGGGTTCAGTTTTGTACCCTTTTGGCTTTTGCTTGTTGGAGAAATTCTTTATTTCCCCTTCTATTTTAAATGGTATTCTTGCTGGATAGAGTGTTCTAGGCTGCAAATATTTTTTCTTTCAGCACTTTAAATATATTTTGTCACTCCTTTCTGGTCTGTAGTGTTTCTGTAGAGAAATCAGTTGATACCCTTATAATTAACGTTTTGCTTTTCTCTTGCTGCCTTTAAAATGCAGTGTTTATCTTTAACTTTTGCCATTTTTATTAGAAAATGTCTTGGTGTGGGCCTGTTTGGGTTCAATTTGTTTGGGGCCCTCTGTGCTTCCTATATCTTGATGTCAGTATCCTTTAGATTTGGAACGTTTTCAGCCAGGATTTCTTCAAATATATTTTCAACCTCCTTTTCTTTTCCTTTTCCTTCTGGAATTCCTATTATTCATAGATTGGCCTGCTTTATATTATCCCATAGGTCTCTTTCATTTGCTTTCATATTTTTTCATTTGGTTTTCTGTCTGCTGTCCTGATTCGGTGATTGACATTATTCTATCTTCCACATCGCTGATTCGTTCCTCTGCATTATTCATTCTGCTCTTTATTGCCTTTAGCTCAGTTTGTATGTCTGCAAATGAAGTTGCTATTTTTTTTTTTGCTCCTCCTTATATTGTATAGTTCCTTTCTAAAGGAATCTGCATTACTGTTCATATCCTCTCTTAATTCCTTCAGTATTTTCAATACCTCCCTTTTGAACTCAAAGGCTGTCAGGCTGAGGAGCTCTGTTTCATTGTTGACTGCTTTAGGCAAATTCTCCTGTCCCTTTAACTGGGAATGGTTTCTGTGCTTCTTCATCTCCTTGTGTTTTTCTTTTTCTGTGTGTTGGGGGAAGCCAAACTGTAGTCTTGTAAGGCTATTTCTATGCAAGAATAACTCTTTTTATTTTTTGGGGGGGTTACTATCTACTTTTGGTGTGGGAGTTTGAATATTTACTGTCTCTTTCTTTGGTGTGAGTAGGCTGTTATTCCCAGGCTGCTCAGTGTTTTTTGGGGAGAAGGAGGCAATTGGTAGGGCCAGCAGTCTGCCTGGTCATTGGGCTCTCAATAGCAGCAAGGACCAGCAGGAAGGTGGCACAGGCTACTCCTAGTTGCAGGCCCTAGGAAGTGTTAATGATCTCTGGGCAGATCTACAAGGTGACCAGAGCATGTGACAGTAGCAACAGCAGGGTTCATGAGTTCCCAGGGGAGTGTGAGCAGCTTGTGTTCGATTGCAATGCACTCCTCTGAGGTGATTGGAACCATGCAGGTGGTACCTGTTCAGGGACCCCTAGTGGTAGCAGGCCACAACTGCCTCTGGAGTCAGTGATAACTGTGGTGGTTTGCCCCTGCCACCTGTAGACCTTGCATGGAGCAACCTGTCTCCCTTAGCCCACATAGGAGGTGTTACACAGGCTTCTCCTAGTTGCAGAATCCTGGGAATTGACAGAGATCTGGCGTGCTGGTGTTGCACAGAGCGTTTGGCAGTGGCAGCAGCAGTGCAGGTGTGTTGCCAGTGGTCTGAGAGCACCAACAGGTGGCGTTTGGTCACAATGCCCTCCTCTGTGGCACCCTTGAGGTTACTGGGGCTGCAAGTGTTGTCTGTTCATGGACCACTAGTGGTGGCGAGCCACTCCCACCTCTGGATCCAGAGATAACTGTGGTGATTTGCCCCCATGCCTCCTGTGGACCATGTCAGAAGCAACTCATCCTGCTTAGCCCCCACAGGAGGTGCTGCACAAGCTGATCCTAGTTGCAGGTTCTTGGGAAGGGACAGAGATCAAGTGTCTGGGCACTGCCCAGTGTGTTTGGCAGTGTCAGCAGAAGGGTGGGTGTGCTCCCTTGGGATCGAGAGCAACCACAGGTGGCATTCCATCGCAATGTCCTTCTCTGTAGTGTCCTCTGAGGTGTTTGGGGCTGCAAGTTATTCTTGTTCAGGTATCTCCACTGGTGGTGGGCCATGCCCACCTCTGGGGTCAGAGATAACTGTGGCAGTTTGCCCCCACCACTTACAGACCATGCAAGAATCACCCTGTCCCACTTATCCCATTCAAGAGGTGTTGCACCAGCTCCTCCTAGTTGTAGGGTCTTGGGAAGGGACAGTGACCAAGTGTCTGGGCACTGCCCAGAGCATTTGGGTGTGGCAGCTGCAGGGCAGGTATTCCCATGGGAGTGAGAGCAACAGTGTGTGGTGCTTTGTTGCAGTGCCCTCTTTTTTTCCTTTTTTGCCAAACCCTGAGATGACTAGGGTCATAGGTGGAGCCCACTCACAGGCCCCCAGTGGTGGCAAGCCACACTTCCCTCTGGCCTCTGAGATTACCGCCAAGGTCTGTCCCTGCCACTTGTAGATCCTGCGGGAGGCACCACGTCACTCTTAGCCCCCTGATGCCAGTAGCCTACACAAGTGGTACCTGGCCACCTGTAGCCTGCACAAGAAGTGCCCAGTCTCCCCTAGACGAGCAAGAGGCCTCACACCTCTCTGTAGTCTGTGCCAGAGTCGCCCCACCCTCTGAGAACCCATGGGCATGGGCACGCTCTGGAGCAAGGAGTTTCCTATGGTGGTCCACCCCTCCTCCTCTTGCCTGCCCCAACAATGGAGCCTTGCCTCTCCTGTGGGTCCCGACCTTCTCCAGGGTTCCCTCTGCCATGACATTCCCCTCCCCAGCCTGTGGTGTTTCTTTCCACCACCTGTGGCGCACTGCTCCTTAGCCCCTTAGGCTGTCTCCATACCGCCAACCCCAGTCTCTCCCAGGGACTGGCCTCCAGAGCGTGAGTCTCAGTGCCCAGCCCCAGCCCAAGCATCTTAGGCTGTGGTGTCTGGGCTGGTGGTTCAGATGATCTATGTGGCTCTCTCTGCTTTGCTGTACTCAGTCCAGCTGCTGTGCTTTTCTCAGCGACTTTGAGCTCCCTCCGACTTGGCTGATCTTTCCGTCATTTAGGCGGCTTCCTAGGATGTGGGTTTCTTTTCTCCTTCAAAGCTCCCTCTCAGGAATGCTAGTCCCATCCTGATTCCTTCTCTCTCTCTTTGTTTCTTTTGTTCTACCCAGTTATTTCAGGGTTTTTTTTTTTTTTGCCCTTTTTGGAGGTTTAAGTTCTCTGCCAACATTCAGTTGATCTTCTGTGTGAGTCGTTTTGCCCATAGATATGTTTTTTGGATGTATTTGTGGGAGAAGGTGAGCATGACCTCTTACTCCTCTGCCATCTTGCTCCACTCTCTCAGTGTGTTCTTTTTCACTTTCCTTGAGATGCTATGCTAGGTTGTCCTTTCAAATCTTTATCCTTTATGACTATAAAATTACCCTCTTAGAACTGATTTTCCAGTATCCCTTAACTTTTGGTATGTCATTTCCATTTTTGTTTTTGCCAATATATTCTCTGATTTCCCATTTGATATATTCCATGAGTGGATTTTTTAATTTTCACACATCTGTGAATTTAGTAATTTCCCCTCTGCTATTCATATCTAGTTTTATGCCACTGTAGTCATAAAATATACCTGATATGGTTTCAAGGTTTCAATATTACATTGGCCAAGAATTGTTTGGTGATTTAACGCATTATCTCTGTTGGAGAATGTTCCATGTGTGCTTGAGAAGGTTTACTTCGTTCTGTTGAATAGAATGTTATGCAAATGTCTGTTAGGTTCATTTGATGTAAAGTTTAGTTCAAGTCCAATGTTTCTCTATAAATTTTCTCCCTGGATGATCACTTCTCTGATACAAATAGGGTATTAAAATCCCCTAGTATTATATTATTGTTATCTATTGTTACCTTCAAAGCTATTAATATTTCCTTAATATATTTTGTTGTTCCAAAGTTGCAGAGAGGGAGATTCAGTACATACATATATACACATATATATATATGATTGTTATACCCTCCTTAGGAATTTATCCCATTATCATGGTGTAATAATAGCTTTCTTTATCTCTTATTATAGCTTTTGAGTTAAAAGAATAATGATCTTGGTTCTCTTTTGGTTTTCATTTTCATGAAACATCTTTTCTTCTTCCTTCACTTTAGCTTAGGTGTGCCATGAACCTAAGGTGAGTACCCTTTTTTTTCCTCTTTATGGCCCTACTTGTGGCATATGGAAGTTCCGAGGTCAGGGGTTGCATCAGAGCTGCAGCTGTAGACCTATGCCACAGTTATAGCAAAACAGGATTCAAACCACATATGCAACCTATGCTGTAACTTGTAGCAACACTGGATCCTTAACCCACTGAGCAAGGCCAGAGATTGAACCCACATACTCATGGACACTATGTCAGGTTCTTAACCTACTGAGGCAAAATGGGAGCTCCTAAAATGAGTATCCTATAGGCAACATATAGTTCAGCCTCTATCTCTCCCTCTCTTTTTATCAAGTCCGCCACTCTATACCATTTATTGGGGGTATTTAAGGTAATTATTGATATGTAAGGACTTATTGCTATCATAATATTAATTACTTTAAGGGTTTTTGTAGTCCCCATACTCTTTTCTTCCTCTCTTAGTGTATTCCTTTGTAAATTGATGATCTTCTGAGGTGGCATCCTTTGATACTTTTGTTTTTATCTTTTCTGTATTTTGCTTTGATTTTACCATAAGACTTAAAGAATCTGATAGATATAACGCTCTATATTATAATGAAAAAAGAACTTCAATCATATACAAAAATTCTATACTTTTGCCACTCCCCTTTTATGATTTTGATGTCACAAACTTACTTAATTTTATATTGTGTATTCATTAACAAGTTGTATTTACTTTTGTATTTTATTTGATGTACTTTTGTACTTTAACCTTTATACTAGAGTTAAGAAGTTAACATTCCAGGAGACAGGATTAAGATGGCAGAATAGAAGGACAGGAGCTCAAATTCTCTCCTAAAAACAACAAAATTCACAATTAAAGACTGAGCATTCTTCACCCAAATGGACCGGAAACCTTAAACAAGATATGCTACTCCAGAAGAAAAACAGGAGGACACATCAAGAGGTAGGAGGGGTGATTTCATGATAAAAACAACCCCATAACTCCTGGGTGGGAAGCTTCACAGACTGGAAACTATGGTTCACAGAGACTCACCTAGAGGAGTGAGAGTTCTGAGCCACACATCAAACCCTCATGTGCGGGGATCCAGCACGGGGAGAAAGAGCCCCTGGAGCATCTGGCATTGAAGGCCAGCGGGGCTTGTGTGCAGGAGCTCCATGAAACTGGGGGAAATGCAGACCCCATTCTTAAAAGGCACACACACACGTTCATGTGCACTGGGTCCCAGGGCAAAGCAAACTCTCCATAGGAATCAGGATCCTGATGCTTGGAGGACATCCTGGGGAAACAGGGGTGAATATGGCTTGTTGTGAGGGAAGGACATTGGAAGCAAAGCTCTCAGGAATATTCAACAGCATTGCCTTTCTCTGGAGGTGGCCATTTTGGGAAAATCTGGCCCCCCCTGTCAATCAGCTGCTGAGAAGCTCCAGGGCTAACAACAACCCAGGTGGGATCATAGCCCCACCCATCAATAAACAGGCTGCCTAAAGACCCCTCAGGCACACAGCCGCCTCTAATCCCATCCAGAGACTAAGCCCCACCCACCAGAGGGATCAGAATCAGCTCCACCTACCAGTGGGTAGGCATCAGCCCCTCCCATCAGGAAGCCTACAGCAAACCCCCCATACCAACTTCAGCCACAGGGGGGCAGACATCAGAAGTAAGAGAGGCTACAACTCTATTCTCTGTAAAAAGGTCACCACACCACAAAACCTACCAAAATGAAAAGACAGAGAACTATAACTCAGATGAGGGAGAAGGGAAAAACCCCAGAAAAATCACCTAAGCAATGAGGAGGTTCTCAGCCTCCAGGGAAAAGACGTTAGCCTGTTGATGCTGAAGATGATGCAAGACATTGGAAATAAACTGGAGGCAAAGATGGATACCTTACAGGAAACACTGACCAAAGAGATGCAAGATATAAAACTTAAACAAGAAGAGATGCAAAATACAATAACTGAAATAAAAAACTCACTAGAAGCAGCTAACAGCAGAATACAGGAGGCAGAAGAACGAATAAGTGAGGTGGAGGACAGATTAGTGGAAATTACGGGTGTGGAACAGAAGAGAGCAAAAAGACTGAAAAGGAATAGAGAGAGTCTCAGAGAACTCTGGGACAACATTAAACACACCACCATCCATATTATAGGGGTGCCAGAAGGAGAAGAGAGAGAGAAGGAGACAGAAAAAATATTCCAAGAGATAATAGCTGAAAACTCCCCTAACATGGGGAAGGAACCACTCACTCAAATCCAGGAAGGGCAACGAGTACCATATAAAATACACCCAAGGAGGGATACGCCGAGACACATATTAATCAAACTGACCAAAATTAGAGACAAAGAGAAAATCTTGAAAGCAGCTAGGGAAAAGAAACAAGTCATATACAAGGCAACCCCAATAAGGTTATTGGCAGATTTTTCAGCAGAAACCCTGCAGGCCAGAAGGGAGTGGCATGATGTACTTAACGTGGTGAAAGGAAAAACCCTCCAACCAAGATGACTCTACCCAGCAAGGCTCTCATTCAGATTTGAAGGAGAAATCAAAACCTTCACAGATAAGCAAAAGCTGAGAGAATTCAGCAACTCTAAACCAGCCTTACCACAAATACTAAAGGAAGTTCTATAGGCAGAAAAGAACAAGAGAAGGAGGGAAGAAAAAAGAGCAGCAAAAGGAAATCCAAAGCAATGAATACAATGGCAATAAGAACATACATATCAATAATTACCTTAAATGTTAATGAACTACAGGCCCAAACCAAAAGACATAGACTGGCTGAATGGATACAAAAACAAGACCCATATATACGCTGTCTTCAAGAGACCCATTTCACTTCTAGGGACACATACAAATTGAAACTGAGAGGATGAAAAAAAAGTATTTCACGCCAACGGGGATCAAAAGAACGCTGGAGTAGCCATACTCATATCAGACAAAATAGACTTTAAAATGAAGAGTATTTTAAGGGACAAAGAAGGTCATTACTTAATGATAAAATATCAACCCAAGAAGAAGATATGAAATTTTAAATATCTACACAACCAACATAGGTTCACTACAATATATAAGGCAACTGCTAACAACCTTAAAAGGACAAATCAACAATAAAACAATCATAGTGGGGGACTTTAATACACCACTTATAGCAATGGACAGATCAACCAGACAGAAAATCAATAAGGAAACAAAGACTCTAAATGAAGCATCAGGCAGATGGACTTAATAGATATTTAAGGGACATTCCATCCAAAAGCAACAGAATACACATTCTTCTCAAGTGCACATGGAACATTCTCTAAGATTAATCACATCCTGGGCTACAAGTCCAACATCGGTAACTTTAAGAAAATTGAAATCATATCAAGCATCTTTTCCCATCACAATGCTATACGACTAGAAATCAACAACAAGAAAAAAACTGCACAAAACACAAACACGTGGAGACTAAACAACATGCTACTAAACAATGAATGTATCACTGAAGAAATCAAAGAGGAAATTAAAAAATACCTAGAAGAAAATGACAAGGAAGATATGACACTGCAAAACCTATGGGATGCAGCAAAATCTGTTCTAAGAGGAAAGTTTAGAGCAATACAAGCCCACCTCAGGAAACAAGAAAAAGCTCAAATAAACAAGCTAACTTTACATCTTAAGCAGCTCAAGGGAGAAGAACAGACATGACCTAAAGTTAGTAGAAGGAAAGAAATCATAAATATCAGGGCAGAAATCAATGAAATAGAAACAAAGAAAACCATAGAAAAGATCAATGAAATGAAAAGCTGGACTTTGAAAAGGTCAACACAATTGATAAACCCCTAGCCAGAGTTATCAAGCAAAAAAGAGGGAGGACTCAAATCAATAAAATTAGAAATGAAAAAGGAGAAGTAACAACAGACATCACAGAAATACAAAGGATCCTAAGAGACTACTATATGCAACTGTATGCCAATAAAACAGAAAACCTAGAAGAAATGGACAAACTCTTAGAAAAGTGCAATCTTCCAGGACTAAACCAAGATGAAATAGAAAAGATGAATGGACCAATCACAAGAACTGAAATTGAAACTGTGATTAAAAAACTGCCAACCAACAAAAGTCCAGGACCAGATAGCTTCACAGTTGAATTCTATCAAACATTTAGAGAAGAGCTAACACCTATCCTTCTGAAACTATTCCAAAAAATTGCAGAGGAAGGGCATCTCCCAACACATTCGATGAAGCCACCATCACCCTGATACCAAAACCAGACAAAGATACCACAACAAAAGAAAACTACAGGCCAATTTCACTGATGAACATCGATGCAAAAATCCTCAACAAAATACTAGCAAACTGCATCCAACAATAGACTAAAAGGATTGTACATCAAGATCAAGTTGGATTTATCCCAGGGATGCAAGGGTTCTTCAATATCCGCAAATCCATCAGTGTGATACACCACTTTTAACAAACTGAAGAATAAAAACCATATGATCCTCCCAATAGACGCTGAAAAAGCCTTTGACAAAAACCAACACCAATTTCTGATTTAAAAAAAAAAAAACCTTTGGAGAGTGGGCATAGTGGGAACCTACCTCAACATGATAAAGGCCATATATGACAAACCCACAGCAAACATCATTCTCAATGGTGAAAAGCTGAAAGAATTCCCACTGAGATCAGGAAAAAGACAAGGATGTCTGCTCTCGCTACTACTCTTCAACATCGTTTTGGAAGTCCTAGACACTGCAATCAGAGAAGTAAAAGAGATAAATGGAATCCGAATTGGAAAGGAAGAAGTAAAACTATCACTGTTTGCAGATGACATGATACTATACTGAGAGAATCCTAAAGACACTACCAGAAAACTGTTAGAGCTCATCCACAAATTTGGCAAAGTCGCAGGATACAAAATTAATACACAGAAATTGACAGCTTTTCTATACACTAACAATGAAATATCAGAAAGAGAAAATAAGGAAGCAATCCCGTTTACCATTGCATCCAAAAGAATAAAATATCTTGGAGTAAACCCACCTAAAGAGACAAAAACCTGTACTCAGAAAACTATAAGACACTTATGAAAGAAATCAAAGATAACACAAATAGATGGAAAGACATACCATACTCATGGATTGGAAGAGTCAATATTATCAAAATGACTGTACTACCTAAGGCAATCTACAGATTCAATGTGATCCCTATCAAATTACCAAGGACATTTTTCACAGAACTCGAACAAAATAGTTTCAAGTTTGTGTGGAAGCACAAAAGACCCAGAATAGCCCAAGCCATCCTGAAAAAGAAAAATGGAGCTGCAGGTATCAGGATCCCTGAATTCAGATTATACTACAAAGCAATCATCAAAACTTTATGGTAATGGCACAAAGACAGAAATATAGATCAGTGGAACAGGATAGAATGCCCAGAATTCAACCCACGCACCTACAGCCAACTTATCTATGACAAAGGAGGGAAGGATATACAATGGAGAAAGGACAGCCTGTTCAATAAGTGGTGCTGGGAAAACTGGACAGCCACATGGAAAAGAATGAAATTAGAACACTCCCTAATACCATCCACAAAAAGAAACTCCAAACGGGTGAAAGACCTAGATATAAGACCAGACACTATAAAAATCTTAGAGGAAAACATAGGCCAAACACTCTCTGACATAAACGACAGCAACATCTTCTCAGATACACCTCTTAGAGTATTGACAATAAAAACAAAAATAAACAAATGGGACCTAATCAAACTTCAAAGTTTCTGCACAGCAAAGGACACCCTAAACAAAATGAAAAGACAACCCACAGAATGGGAGAAATCTTTGCAAGTGAATCAACTGACCAGGGATTCATCTCCAAAATTTATAAACACCTTCCGCAGCTCCATATCAAAAAAACAAACAACCCCATCAAAAAATGGGCAGAAGATCTAAACAGACTGTTCTCCAAAGATGACATACAGATGGCCAAAAAACACGTGAAAAGATGTTCAACATCACTCATTGTCAGAGAAATGCAAATCAAAACCACTCTGAGGTACCACCTTACACCAGCCAGAATGGCCATCCTCAAAAAGTCTACAAATAATAAGTGCTGGAGAGGGTGTGGAGAAAAAGGAACCCTAGTACACTGTTGGTGGGATTGTAAATTGGTGCAACCACTGTGGAAAGCAGTAGGGAGATGCATCAGAAAACTACAAATAGAACTACCATTTGATCCAGCAATCCTACTCCTGGGCATCTACCCAGAGAAAACCTCAACTTGCAAAGACACATGTACTCCAATGTTCATTGCAGCACTATTTACAATAGCCAAGACATGGAAACAACCTAAATGTCGATTGATAGAGGAGTGGACCAAGGAGAGGTGGTACATATACACGATGGAGTATTACTTAGCCATTAAAAGGAACAAAATACCTGCATTCTTAGCAATATGGATGGACCTAGAAATGATCATGCTAAGTGAAGTCAGCCATATGAGACACCAACATCAAATGCTTCCACTGACATGTGGAATCTGAAAAAAGGACAGACTGTACTTCTTTGCAGAACAGATGTTGACTCACAGACATTGAAAGCCTTATGGTCTCCAGAGGAGACGGTTTCGGGCGTGGGGTGATGTGCTCGGGCTGTGGGATGGAAATTCTTTGAAATTGGGTTGTTATGATCATTATACAACTACAGATGTGATAAATTCATCTGAGTAATTAAAAAAGTAATAAAAAATAAAAAATAAATCAAGGATTAGAAGGTAAAAGAAAATAAAAATATAGACAAAAAAAAGTTAACCTTCCATCTAAAATTTAAGGTATGCTTACCTTTGCAATATGTTGATATTTTTGTGTTACTAATCACTCTTTCAAATTTTATTTAAAAAAATCCTTTAAGCAGTTCTTCTAAAGCAGGACTCATGGTTATAATTTCTCTCAGACTTTGTTTGTCTGAGAAAGTCATTGTCTGTCCTTCATTTCTGAGGAAAAAATTTATCAGATGTGATATTTTTGGTTGACAGGTTTTTTTTTTTTTCCTCTTTCATCACTCTAAGTATGTCATACCACTCTCTGCTGGCCTGTAAGGTTTTATGCTGAAATACTCTTTTAGCCTTATGAAAGCTCCCTTGAAAGTTATAGGCTTCAATTCTCTTGCTAATTTTGAAATTCTCTTTTTGTCTTTGATATTTGATTGTTCCTTTTTTTTTTTCTGTTAGTTGGATATATTTATTGATACAATATCTGGAGATATTCTTTAGGGACTTTTTGAAGACAAAATTACTAAATGATACTATTTTAAATATATTATTACTAAAATATTTTTACAAAATAAAATGAATTATATTTAATTTATTAAAAGTTAATGTGTCTTACACAGCATCATTTTGAGTTTCCTTGGAGATCTACTAGCTTTATGAACTAGATTTGGGATTTTGTTAGACATGATTTTTTTTAAAGTAAGCTCTCTGCCCCCTTCCTTTAATCTCCTTATAGGGCTCCAATAATTTGCAGATTGTTTCTTTTGATGTATCTCATAGATCACAAAGGTTTTCATTAATACTCCACTCTTTTCTAATTTTTCCTTCTCTGACTGGATAATTTCAAAGGCGCTGTCTTCTAATTTACAGATTTTCCCTTCTGTTTGATCTAATCTGTTATGGATAATGTCTATTGTGTTTTTTCATTTCAGTAATTTATTCTTTAACTTCAGAATTTCTTTGGTTCTTTGTGATTTCTGCCTCTTTGCTTAACTTTTCTCTTTCTTCATGTATTGTTTTCCTGATTTTAATGATTTTTTTGTTTTTTTCTGTATCTCATTAAGCTTCCTTAGATGTATTATTTTAACAATTTATTGGGTAAATTGTAGTTCTCTATGACTTTGAGGCAGCTAATGGAATATTATTGCATTCCTTTGATGCTGCCATGTTTCCTTGATTTTTCACACTCCTTGAAGTCTCACATTGCTGTATTCACATTTGAAGAAAAATTCATCTCCTTCAGTCTTTATGACTGACTTTGGGAAAGAAAAATATTTAATCAGGGCTGCTAGGGATTCTGAGGCTTTCTTAGACATTCCATGGCTATGCCTACTCCACACTTCTTGTTCCCCCTTGTGGAAGAATTCTTATGTTTGTGTATCTTCTCTCCATTCTGTAGAGGTAAACCATGTAATGACAATCTCTCTTTTGATTTCCCATTAACAATACTTTTCAGGACCATGGATTTAGCTGACTTATTGTGCTTGCTCATTAACCTCCTACAAAGCTTGCTCATGTCACAGGGAGTTAGGCACATGGTGAGGTATGCAAAGTGTTGGGGTTTCCATGGGCCAGTTAGGGAAATCAGCATCTGGGCATCCTCAGTGGCTCATGTGTGACTCTCCCAATGGAAACCTTTGTGTGTTTAGTAACATCTATGTCCCCTTGATATGACTCAATCTGAGCTCTGACTGCTGTTCTTCTGGTCACTCATCATTTGTCAGTTGTGCAACTCATAAGTCATTACTCTGGATGAGTTAAGAGAGAAATGAGCCGCTTTGGCCATGGTCTATACAGCTAGGATGCTCACTCACATATTCTCACTTTCCCCTGCGAGAAATCACAAGTAAAGTATGATATCTTCCTACTGAGCATGCCACCTTGATGGAGAGGTGATGTGGGTAATTTTAAAGTATTCATCTTATCCTCTCAAGTAGATCCAATGTCTATATTTTTTCTCCAACTGTGCACTGGGAGTTTTCTACTGGATTCATAGAATTCCAAAAAGATTTCTCATCTGTGGATGACTGTCTAATTCAATGTTTTCTCAGGGTTCCTAGACTAGAACTGATAGGGGTTGTACATGATTCATGAGCACATCATGGTCCAAAGCCAGGACCCAGAGCAGCATGCCTATTACCTGAAACAAGGGTAGACAAAACTCTTCCAGGATGCCACAGAGTGTATTGTGGGTGACAGAACCAAAGCCTAACAGAGCTATAACCAAGTCCTCAGGGATATGGATTTGTTTCTGAATTCAGGACCATATCTGGCAAATCAGCCATCTGGGTACAGGCCTGTCTTCTCAAAAGGTCTAATCTCATTATTGGACTGTAATAGCATTTTCCAATTTCCTAGCTGAATCCCACAACTCTCACAAAGGCAATTTGGTCTTTGAATGGATGTCAAATTGTTGATGTTCAATGGGGGGGTTCTATAAGGGATGTCTTATTTGGCAATCTCACTCTAATAACTCTTTCAAAAGTAATGAAGGTTTACCCCTTTCTTCTCTTATAGTATTTTTTGGGTTTAGAATGTATTTAATTCAATAATCAATTTGGAGTTTACTTTTGTATATGGAGTGGGATAGAGGTCCAACTTCATTCTTTTGCATATGAAAATCCAGTTGCTCCAGCATCAATTCTTGCAAAGAATATTCTTTCCCAATTAAATGGTTTTAGAACACTTGAGAAAAAATAGCATTCCATAAATACATGAATTAACTTCTGGACTATTATTTCTATTATATTGATCTATATTTATGCCACTACCAGATTGTTTTTTATTACTATAACTTTGTAGTAGCTTTGAAATTGGTAAGGATGAGTCCTCCAAATTTGTTCTTCTGTTTCAACATGGTTTTGCCTAGTCAGTGTCCCTTTAACCCCATATTGATATGATGACTGCCTTTCCATTTAATTAAAGTAGACTATAGGGGTCTTTTTTTTTTTTTTTTGTCTTTTTGCTATTTCTTGGTCCACTCCCGCGGCATATGGAGTTTCCCAGGTTAGGGGTCTAATCGGAGCTGTAGCTGCCAGCCTATGCCAGAGCCACAGCAACGCGGGATCCGAGCCACATCTGCAACCTACACCACAGCTCACGGCAATGCCGGATCGTTAACCCACTGAGGAAGGGCAGGGATCGAACCCGCAACCTCATGGTTCCTAGTCGGATTCATTAACCACTGCACCACGACGGGAACTCCAGGGGTCTTGATAGTAACTGTGCTGAGTCTGTAGATCCATTTGTGTAGTGTTGCCATCCTAAGAATATTAGGTCTCATAATCCACAAGCACAGCATATCTTTTCACTTATTTAGGTCCCCTTAATTTTGTTCAGGGATGTTTTCTACTTTTCAGTGTACAAGATTTGTACCTACTGGTTAAATTTAACCCTAAATATTTTATTCTTTTAGATGTTATTGAAACTGGAATCAATTTCTTATTTTATTTTTACATGGTTCATTTTTGGCATATAGGAACACAATTCATTTGTGTGTTGGCCTTGTAACATACAACCTTGCTAAATTCATCTATTAGTTCCAATAGATTTCTTATAGACTCTGAGATTTTACATATTTAGGAAGATGACATTATCAAATTGGAATAGTTTTATTCTTTTTTGCAATTTGGATACCATTTATTTCACTTTCCTGTATGGTTTATCTGACTAGAACTTTCAGTAAATCCTTGAACAGCAGTGGTTAAAGCAGACATCCTTGTTATGTTCCCAATAACTCTCTTTCACCATGAAGTAGACATTCGGAGGTATTTTCATAAATATCGTTTGTCATTTTAAGGAAGTTCCTTCCTATTCCTAGTTTGTTGACTATATATTTTATCATGAAAGATTGATGGGTTTTGGAAAATGCAGAAAAGCATCAATAGAAAAGTTAATGTTCCCCCCCCGTCAGTTTTAGTAATATGACATATTACATTATCTGATTTTTTAGCTGAAATATCCTTTTGTTCCTGTGATAAATTGTACTTGGATATGGTTACCTTTTAACATGTTCTTATATTTGAATTAGTAGAATTGCAATTTTTTCTTATAATTTATCAGTTTTTCAGGTAATGGTGTTAGGAAGTGTTTCCTCTTCTATTTTATGCCAGAATTTGAGAAGTGTTGGTGTTAATTCTCCTTTAAATGCTTGGTAGAATTCTCCAATGAAGCCCTCTGGTCCTGGACATTTGTTTTTTGGGGGAAGCTTTTATTACTGATACCTGTTACTTGTTATATATCTTTTCGGATGTTAAATTTCTTAAGTCAGTTTAGATAATATAGATGTTTCTAGGAATTTGCCCATTTCATCTATGTGATCTAATTTATTGGTGTGCAAGTATTCAGTATTATCATTTAATTCATTTTATTTCAGTAAGGTCAGTAGCTATGTCCCCACTTTCATTACTAATTTTAGTGGCTTCTGTCTTCTCTATTTTTCATTTTCAGTAGAGCTACAAATTTGTCAACTCTGTTGATATTTATAAAACAACTTTTGTTTTATTGATTTTCTTTACTGTTTTTCAATTCTCCATTTCAGTTATCTTTACTAAAATTTTTCTTTCATCCTGCTGACTTTTGTTTTATTTTGATCTTATTTTTCTAGATCTTCAATGTATAAATTATAGGACTGAGATCACTCCTTTCAAAAGGAGGAGTATACAGCTATAAATTTTACTCTGAGCACTGCTATCACTAAATCTCACAAGATTTTTTTATGTTGTGTTTCTGCTGTCATTTATATAAAGACTTTTTATAATTTCCATTATGATATCTATTTTAACCTATTGTTCTTTAAGACTGTTGTTTAATTTGCACATATATATGAGTTACCCAATTCTTCTTCTGTTGATTTCTAGCTTTATTCTATTGTGATGATAGAAAATGTGATATATTACACCAATCTTTTAAAATTTACTAGGATTTAATTTATGTATTAACATATGCTCTATCCTGTGCAATTAACAAGTTTTCTAAAGATGAGTGTTGTTGGGAGGAATGTGCTTTATGTGACTGTCATCATTCATTGGTTTATAGTGTTGTTCAAGTATGTTATTCCTGAATTGATCTTATATATCTATCTAGTGTTACAAATGAAGCATTAAAATCTCCAATTTTACTGTAGAATTGCTTTCTCTCCATCTAAGTCTTTCCATATTTTCATTATATATTTTGGTGATCTGTTGTTTGGTACAAATGTGTTTATAATTAACATATCTTCTTGATTGACTGACCCTTTTATTAGTATATAATGTTGTTCTTTGTCTTTTGTAACAGTTTTGGACTTAGACACCTATGTGACTAGCCACTCTAGTTCTCTTTGGATACATTTTTCATGGGTATTTTCTAGCCTTGCAATTTCAACTTATTTGTATCTTTTCTTCTAAAGTATCTCTTGTGGAATAAAGATAGTTGTATCATTTTATCCCTTCTATCATCTCTGAACTTGATTAGGATATTACATTTAAGGCAATTACTGATAAGGTGGAATCTATGCCATTTCTTGTCTGTTTTCCACATATATTATACCTGCTTTAACTCTTAGTACATTGACTACTATTTCTTTTGTGCTTCATTTTTTTTGTGATGAAATATTTTCATTTCAATCTCATAACCTTTTGTCTATATATTTTAGTCATGTTCTTTGTGGTTAAAATGGGGATTTCATTTAATTTTTTTTGTTTATAAGAATATGGTTCAAGATTACAGAGTAGAAATATCCTGAGTTCACATTTTCCCATGGGCATATGAAAACTAAAACTATATATAAAATAACTATCTTTGAGATCAACATGAAGACTGGTAGAACAGATTTTTTTACAACTAAAGATATAAAGAAATGGCCACATTGAGAATAGTAAGGAGAGGCAGATAAACAGTCTAGTCAGAACCCATACATCCAGTGTAGCGACTCACAGTGGGAAAGCTATCATAACTGCAAAGGTAACCCTTGAGGAATGAACAGCCCAAGTACCACATCAGACTCCCTAATCTAAGGGACCTGCACCAGAAAGATGAGACTTCATAATTTCTGGCTCTGGAAATCAATGGTAATTACATCTAGGATTTCTGGAGGGCTGTAGGAAAACATGACTCTGATCTTAAAAGGGTTAAACTGCACAAACACATTCACTCCAAGTCTCAGCAGAGAGGCAGATTTAAAAATGCTTAGAGCATACAAGAAAGAGATTCAATGACTAATTCTAAAACAATTGCAGAGTGGTAGGGATTTGCTATGGGGATAGAAACAGACACCATTTTTTTTACTCTACTCTCCTCTAGTTGGGGTAGGCACCAATTTTGTCAACATCCATCAACCTAGATAACTACGTGTGCCCCATTATGATGTTCCACTTAGGACTGTCCCTGATCAAATTATCCTCCTTGGCCAGTGCCTTAAAAAAGCTCTTACTCTGACCTACCTAACAGGTGGTCTCAGAAAGTACCACTATCCTCCAAACATCTCCTGCTACTAGTAGGCAATCTCAACTAACCCAGCAAGAAGCCCCTACCAGCATTCACAACCCTCCAAGGCAACTCCCAAACATAGGGCCAGATCTTTCCCACTCGGTTTGGCCCTGGATTCATCACTAGTAGGCCGACACAAGTTTCCATACAACATGGACCACTTGGCCACCCATGTCAGGAAATGGCCTCACCCACCAGGGATCCAACATTAGGCTGGGACCCCTAGGAACTGCAACCAAACCACAGGACACTACTGTATGGCCACCAGTAGTCTTTAATGAGCTCCAAGACTTGGATTTACTCATGAGGGGGGCAGCAAGTGCATTAGGGTCAACTGGAAACAGTCACTACTCAACAAGTAAGCCAGCACTAGCCCCAGTGTATCACAAGGTTTAGTAGACAGCTGACTTGATTCTCACAACTAGTGGACAGCAAGCTCTGCACAACGCATAGCTTGACAACCAACTACCCCAGGGGCCAGCCAAGCCTACCACACAACCCACATAGTCAGCCCACCACAATATAAAGACCCACACAGCCCTCCTATGAGAAATCACTAGAGAATATACTTCTGGTGAAGAAAAGAGAATGCACTACTGACACTAATAGGACATCTAAGAAGGCCACTTCTCCAAGCTTGGCAAAAATAACCAACCTGCCACAGATAAATAAATGACATATAAATACATAAACCACATATAAACATATACCACATACAAATATACCACATATAAAAACATAAAGCACAATATAAATAAATTAAAAAGCCTACCTCAGGAAATAACAAAAATCTCAAATAAACAATCTAAGTTTACACCTAAACCAACTAGTGAAAGAAGAACAAACAAAACCCAAAATTAGTAGAAGGAAAGAAATCATAAAGATAAGAGCAGAAATAAATGAACTAGAAAATAAGAAAGCAATATAAAAGATCAATGAAAAGCTCATTCTCTGAAAAGACAAAGAAAATTGATAAACCCTTAGCCAGACAGACACATCAAGGAAAAAAACAGGAGAGTGTTCAAATCAATAAAATTAGAAATAAAAAAAGTTACAATGGAGAGAGAGGACAAGATGGCGGAGGAGTAGGGGGACACGCTCGCCCTCTCCCACAAACACAACAAAAAAAGCACATCTACAGAAGAAATGACTCGCACAGAACAACAACCAATCGCTGGCAGAGGAACCTAAACTCCAATAACGGCAAGAAGTTCGTGACATTATTGGGCAGAACGGGAGAAAAGAGGAGAGTGAGAGAAGGTGAATCCGAGCGGGACGGGCGCTCCCGAAAGGGAACTGCGGAGGAGAAAGGGATCCCGCACCCTGGAAAGTCTCCTACCGGGGGAAAGATCAAACGAACCGGAGGAATCTCCAGATGCAGAGAAGAGTGTAGCAGTAAGTCGGAGTACGGAAAAAAGATCAAGAACCCAACGGACCATCTGAACTACGGGCACAGTCAGCAAAAATTGAGACGCCTGGGTGGGGGCTGGGCACCGAATCCTCGGCTCCAGAGGTTAGTCCCCGGGAAAGGGCCGGGGGACGCCTGGGTGGGGGCTGGGCACCGAGACCTCAGCTCTGAAGGTTGGTCCCCGAGAGGGGGCCGGGGGACGCCTGGGTTGGGGCTGGGCACCGAGACCTCGCCTCCGAAGGTTAGTCCCCAAGAAAGGGCCGGGGGACGCCTGGTGGGGGGGGCTGGGCACCGAGACCTCAGCTCCAGAGATTAGTCCCCGGGCTAGGGGGGCGGGGAAGAGCGGAAACTGCTTGGGAGGTCTCTAAACCATTTGACAAGGCAGAGACTGCCTGGGAGACTAGAAAACAAAGCTGTCGCAGAGGAAGGGAGCAATACTCTAGGGGCGGGGAAGTGGAAAGCCGCCTCAGAGGGAACCTGGGAGAAGAGCCTGGTCTGCGCCCGTGCTGGGGAGGGGAGAGAAGAAGGGGTGGGTCCCCATAGAATACCCCCCACGCCACAGCAAGCTTACAGGCCCGCTAGCTAGCAGAAAGCTGTGCTTCCCAGTGCATTCCCTCCCCCCACCCCCGCCACCCCCTATGCTCTCGCCGAACCTGGGGCTGCCTGCCATCCAGGAGGGCTGGCCTCAACAATTGCCTGAAGCCTACCACCGCAGGGGCTCTCCCTGCACAGGCCTGCTTGCCCTTTGGAGGGGCTACACTTCCACAGAGCAGCACCAAACACCACCAGCCCCCTAGAAAAGGCCTGCAGCCCAGAAAAGCTAGAACAAGCCTAGCCAGGCCGTGAATAGATCGACCTAATTCTCCCACGGTTTTTCTGAGACGGGCTCCCCCGGGGAGGAGCCTCTTGAGTCTCCAAGGGCCTTGCTACACGCCCAAGACCCCAGGGGGTGCTAAGACCTAGTGGACCAGCTGCATAGGACTGCCAGCTCCAGGCAGGACCCCCTGCAGCCCAGAAAAGCTGCAACAAGCCTGGCCGAATCGGGAAAAGATCTCAGACGGTCTTTCTGAGTCGGGCTGTCCTGGGGAGGAGCCTCTTGAGTCTCCAAGGGCCCTGCTACCCGCCCAAGACCCCAAGGGGTGCTGAGACCTAGTGGACCAGCTGCATAGGACTGCCAGCTCCAGTCAGGACCCCCTGCAGCCCAGAAAAGCTGCAACAAGCCTGGCCGAATTGGGAAAAGATCTCAGACGGTCTTTCTGAGTCGGGCTGTCCTGGGGAGGAGCCTCTTGAGTCTCCAAGGGCCTTGCTACACGCCCAAGACCCCAGGGGGTGCTAAGACCTAGTGGACCAGCTGCATAGGACTGCCAGCTCCAGGCAGGACCCCCTGCAGCCCAGAAAAGCTGCAACAAGCCTGGCCGAATCGGGAAAAGATCTCAGACGGTCTTTCTGAGTCGGGCTGTCCTGGGGAGGAGCCTCTTGAGTCTCCAAGGGCCCTGCTACCCGCCCAAGACCCCAAGGGGTGCTGAGACCTAGTGGACCAGCTGCATAGGACTGCCAGCTCCAGTCAGGACCCCCTGCAGCCCAGAAAAGCTGCAACAAGCCTGGCCAAATTGGGAAAAGATCTCAGACGGTCTTTCTGAGTCGGGCTGTCCTGGGGAGGAGCCTCTTGAGTCTCCAAGGGCCCTGCTACCCGCCCAAGACCCCAGGGGGTGCTGAGACCTAGTGGACCAGCTGCATAGGACTGCCAGCTCCAGGCAGGACCCCCTGCAGCCCAGAAAAGCTGCAACAAGCCTGGCCGAATCGGGAAAAGATCTCAGACGGTCTTTCTGAGTCGGGCTGTCCTGGGGAGGAGCCTCTTGAGTCTCCAAGGGCCCTGCTACCCGCCCAAGACCCCAGGGGGTGCTGAGACCTAGTGGACCAGCTGCATAGGACTGCCAGCTCCAGGCAGGACCCCCTGCAGCCCAGAAAAGCTGCAACAAGCCTGGCCGAATCGGGAAAAGATCTCAGACGGTCTTTCTGAGTCGGGCTGTCCTGGGGAGGAGCCTCTTGAGTCTCCAAGGGCCCTGCTACCCGCCCAAGACCCCAAGGGGTGCTGAGACCTAGTGGACCAGCTGCATAGGACTGCCAGCTCCAGTCAGGACCCCCTGCAGCCCAGAAAAGCTGCAACAAGCCTGGCCGAATTGGGAAAAGATCTCAGACGGTCTTTCTGAGTCGGGCTGTCCTGGGGAGGAGCCTCTTGAGTCTCCAAGGGCCCTGCTACCCGCCCAAGACCCCAGGGGGTGCTGAGACCTAGTGGACCAGCTGCATAGGACTGCCAGCTCCAGGCAGGACCCCCTGCAGCCCAGAAAAGCTGCAACAAGCCTGGCCGAATCGGGAAAAGATCTCAGACGGTCTTTCTGAGTCGGGCTGTCCTGGGGAGGAGCCTCTTGAGTCTCCAAGGGCCCTGCTACCCGCCCAAGACCCCAAGGGGTGCTGAGACCTAGTGGACCAGCTGCATAGGACTGCCAGCTCCAGGCAGGACCCCCTGCAGCCCAGAAAAGCTGCAACAAGCCTGGCCGAATTGGGAAAAGATCTCAGACGGTCTTTCTGAGTCGGGCTGTTCTGGGGAGGAGCCTCTTGAGTCTCCAAAGGCCCTGCTACCCGCCCAAGACCCCAAGGGGTGCTGAGACCTAGTGGACCAGCTGCATAGGACTGCCAGCTCCAGGCAGGACCCCCTGCAGCCCAGAAAAGCTGCAACAAGCCTGGCCGAATCGGGAAAAGATCTCAGACGGTCTTTCTGAGTCGGGCTGCCCTGGGGAGGAGCCTCTTGAGTCTCCAAGGGCCCTGCTACCCGCCCAAGACCCCAGGGGGTGCTGAGAACCAAGTGAAATCTGCTACCATCGTGGGGTGGACCTCCCAGTCCTGTCTGCCCTCAGGAAGTCCTCCTTTGCTTCAAAGAAACACTGTTAGTCCCATCAACACTCCAGAAAAGCCACACTGCCTCAAAAAAAGATTGACCAACAACGACAGCCCTCAGGAAATATTCCAGGGCAGTGACAAGGCAAACACTACCCGATAACGGAGAGTACAACTCCCTCAGGAGAAAGAAGACAACAAGCAAGATGAAGAAGCTGAGAAACCACCCCCAGTCAAACCAACAGGAGAACTCACCTAAAACAGTCAACAATGAAACTGATCTCTGCAGTCTGACAGACCTGGAGTTCAAAAGAGAAATAGTGAAAATACTGAAGGAATTAAGAGAAGATATGAACAGCAATGCAGATACCCTCAGAAAGGAGCTAGAAAATATAAGGAGGAGCCAAGAAAAACTAGAACATTCATTTGCAGAGATGCAAACTGAACTAGGGGCAGTAAAAACCAGAATGAATAATGCAGAAGAACGAATCAGTGATATGGAAGATAGAATAATGGAAATCACTCAATCTGGTCAACAGACAGAAAACCGAATCAAAAAACTGGAAAGCAATATAAGAGACCTATGGGATAATATAAAACGGGCCAATCTACGCATAATAGGAATTCCAGAAGGAGTAGAAAAAGATAAAGGAATGGAAAATATATTTGAAGAAATTATCGCTGGAAACTTCCCAAATCTAAAGGATACTGGATTCAAGATACAAGAAGCACAGAGGGCCCCAAACAAACTGAACCCAAACAGACCCACACCAAGACACATCATAATAAAAATGGCAAAAGTTAGTGATAAAGAGAGGATCCTAAAGGCAGCAAGAGAAAAACAGAATGTTACCTACAAGGGAACCCCCATAAGAATAGCAGCTGATTTCTCTACAGAAACACTACAGGCCAGGAGGGAATGGCAAGAGATATTTAAAGTGCTCAAAGGAAAAAATATGCAACCTAGAATACTTTATCCAGCAAGAATATCATTTAAAATAGAAGGGGAAATAAAAATTTTTCCCAACAAACAAAAACTTAAAGAATACAGCAACACAAAACCCAGGTTAAAGGAAATATTGAAAGGGCTTCTCTAAACCAAAAAGAAAGGAAGGAAAGGGAAGAAAAAAGAAAAGAAAAAAAAAAAAAAAAGAAGAAGAAGAAGAAGAGGAAGAACTAGGACTGAGGAAGATACAATCAGAGAGCAGTCACTCAAATAAGCCAGCATACAGATTTAATCATGAACATGCTTCAAACAAAATAAAATTAAAAAGAAAAAAATAAAAGAGTCATCAAAACCATAAAATGTGGGCAAGGGATGTTAGGAGGTAAATAATCCTTTTTGTTTGTATGTATGTCTCTCTTCTTAATTTTAATATAATAATGAAGTGTTTGAACTTACAGGACCATCAGGCTAAAACACACAATTATGGGAAGGGGTTAGCATACTTAAAAAACAGGGCAACCACAAGCCAAAACCAAATATTGCATTTGCAAAAAATGAAAAAAAAAAATACACTCAAGCAGATAATAACAGGAGACCATCCAACCAAAAAAAAAAAAAAAAAAAAAAAAAGAAGAATGGAGAACCATAGAATCAACTGGAACACGAGGATCAAATGGCAATAAATAATCATCTATCAATTATCACCTTAAATGTCAATGGACTGAATGCCCCAATCAAAAGACACAGAGTGGCTGAGTGGATAAAACGGCAAAAACCTTCAATATGCTGCCTACAAGAAACTCACCTTAGGACAAAAGATACATATAGATTGAAAGTGAAAGGCTGGGGAAAAGTATTTCATGCCAATAGACATGACAGAAAAGCAGGAGTTGCAACGCTCATATCAGACAAAATAGACTTTAAAACAAAAGACATAAAGAAAGACAAAGAAGGACACTATTTAATGATTAAGGGATCCATCCAAGGAGAGGATGTTACTATCGTCAACATATATGCCCCAAACATAGGAGCACCCAGATACATACAACAAATATTAACAGACATAAAGGGAGATATTGATGAGAATACAATCATAGTAGGAGACCTAAATACCCCCCTCACATCAATGGACAGATCCTCTAGACAGAAAACCAATAAAGCAACAGAGATCCTAAAGGAAACAATAGAAAAGTTAGACTTAATTGATATCTTCAGGACACTACATCCAAAAAAATCAGAATACACATTCTTCTCAAATGCTCATGGAACATTCTCAAGAATCGACCACATATTGGGACATAAAGCGAATCTCAATAAATTTAGGAGCATAGAAATTATCTCAAGTATCTTCTCTGACCACAATGCCATGAAATTAGAAATCAACCATGGGAAAAGGAAAGAGAAAAAACCTACTCCATGGAGACTAAACAACATGCTACTAAAAAACCAATGGGTCAATGAGGAAATCAAGAAGGAAATTAAAAACTATCTTGAAACAAATGATAATGAAGACACAACCTCTCAAAATCTATGGGATGCTGCGAAAGCAGTGCTCAGAGGGAAATTTATAGCAATCCAGGCCTTTCTCAAAAAAGAAGAAAGATCCCAAATTGACAACTTAACCCTCCACCTAAATGAATTAGAAAAAGAAGAACAAAGAAGTCCTAAAGTCAGCAGAAGGAAGGAAATTGTAAAGATCAAAGAAGAAATCAATAAAATAGAGACTCAAAAAACAATAGAGAAAATTAATAAAACCAAGAGCTGGTTCTTTGAAAAGGTGAACAAAATTGACAAACCCCTGGCCAGACTCACTAAAAAGAGGAGAGAAAGAACCCAAATCACCAAAATTATAAATGAAAAAGGAGAAATCACAACGGATACAGCAGAAATTCAAAAAACCATAAGAGAATACTATGAACAACTATATGGCAATAAGTTTGACAATCTGGAAGAAATGGACAATTTTCTAGAATCTTACAGCCTGCCAAAACTGAATCAAGCAGAAACAGACCAACTGAACAGACCAATCACTAGAAATGAAATTGAAGAGGTCATAAAATCACTCCCTACAAATAAAAGCCCAGGACCAGATGGCTTCACAGGTGAATTCTATCAAACATATAAAGAGGAATTGGTGCCCATCCTCCTTAAACTCTTTCAAAAGGTTGAAGAAGAAGGAATACTCCCAAAGACATTCTATGAGGCCACCATCACCCTCATTCCAAAACCAGGCAGAGATACCACCAAAAAAGAAAACTATCGCCCAATATCATTGATGAATATAGATGCAAAACTTCTCAACAAAATCTTAGCCAACCGAATCCAACAACATATCAAAAAAATTATACACCATGACCAGGTTGGGTTCATCCCAGGTTCACAAGGATGGTTCAACATACGCAAATCAATCAACATCATACACCACATTAACAAGAAAAAAGTCAAAAATCATATGATCATCTCAATAGATGCAGAAAAAGCATTTGACAAAGTTCAACATCCATTCATGATCAAGACCCTCGCCAAAGTGGGTATAGAGGGAACATTCCTGAATATAATCAAAGCCATTTATGATAAACCCACAGCAAATATAATCCTCAATGGGGAAAAACTGAAAGCCTTCTCACTCAAATCTGGAACAAGACAGGGATGCCCACTCTCACCACTGCTCTTCAACATAGTTTTGGAAGTCTTAGCCACAGCAATTAGACAAACAAAAGAAATCAAAGGCATCCATATAGGAAGAGAAGAGATCAAACTGTCACTGTATGCAGATGACATGATTCTATACCTAGAAAACCCTAAGGACTCAACCCCAAAACTCCTTGAACTGATTAATAAATTCAGCAAAGTGGCAGGATATAAGATTAACATTCAGAAGTCAGTTGCATTTCTGTATACCAGCAATGAAGCATTAGAAAAGGTATACAAAAATACGATACCTTTTAAAATTGTACCTCACAAAATCAAATACCTCGGAATACACCTAACCAAAGAGGTAAAGGACCTATATGCCGAGAACTATAAAACCTTAATCAAAGAAATCAAAGAAGATGTAAAAAAATGGAAAGATATTCCATGTTCCTGGATTGGAAAAATCAATATTGTGAAAATGGCCATCCTACCCAAAGCAATCTACAGATTCAATGCAATCCCTATCAAATTACCCATGACATTTTTCACAGAACTAGAACAAACAATCCAAACATTTATATGGAACAACAAAAGACCCAGAATCGCCAAAGCAATCCTGAGAAACAAAAACCAAGCAGGAGGCATAACTCTCCCAGACTTCAAGAAATACTACAAAGCCACAGTCATCAAAACAGTGTGGTACTGGTATCAAAACAGACAGACAGACCAATGGAACAGAATAGAGAATCTGGAAATTAACCCTGACACCTATGGTCAATTAATCTTTGACAAGGGAGGCAAGAACATCAAATGGGAAAAGGAAACTCTATTCAGCAAGCATTGCTGGGAAACCTGGACAGCTGCATGCAAAGCAATGAAACTAGAACACACCCTCACACCATGCACAAAAATAAACTCCAAATGGCTGAAAGACTTAAATATACGACAGGACACCATCAAACTCCTAGAAGAAAACATAGGCAAAACACTCTCTGACATCAACTTCATGAATATTTTCTCAGGTCAGTCTCCCAAAGCAATAGAAATTAGAGCAAAAATAAACCCATGGGACCTCATCAAACTGAAAAGCTTTTGCACAGCAAAGGAAACCCAAAAGAAAACAAAAAGACAACTTACAGAATGGGAGAAAATAGTTTCAAATGATGCAACTGACAAGGGCTTAATCTCTAGAATATACAAGCAACTTATACAACTCAACAGCAAAAAAACCAATCAATCAATGGAAAAATGGGCAAAAGACCTGAATAGACATTTCTCCAAAGAAGATATACAGATGGCCAACAAACACATGAAAAAATGCTCAACATCGCTGATTATAAGAGAAATGCAAATCAAAACTACCATGAGATACCACCTCACACCAGTCAGAATGGCCATCATTCATAAATCCACAAATAACAAGTGCTGGAGGGGCTGTGGAGAAAAGGGAACCCTCCTGCACTGCTGGTGGGAATGTAAACTGGTACAGCCACTATGGAGAACAGTTTGGAGATACCTTAGAAATCTATACATAGAACTTCCATATGACCCTGCAATCCCACTCTTGGGCATCTATCCGGACAAAGCTCTACTTAAAAGAGACACGTGCACCCGCATGTTCATTGCAGCACTATTCACAATAGCCAGGACATGGAAACAATCCAAATGTCCATCGACAGAGGATTGGATTCGGAAGATGTGGTATATATACACGATGGAATACTACTCAGCCATAAAAAAGGATGACATCATGCCATTTGCAGCAACATGGATGGAACTAGAGAATCTCATACGGAGTGAAATGAGCCAGAAAGACAAAGACAAATACCATATGACATCACTTATAACTGGAATCTAATATCCAGCACAAATGAACATCTCCTCAGAAAAGAAAATCAATCATGGACTTGGAGAAGAGACTTGTGGTTGCCTGATGGGAGGGGGAGGGAGTGGGAGGGATCGGGAGCTTGGGCTTATCAGTCACAACGTAGAATAGATTTATAAGGAGATCCCGCTGAATAGCATTGAGAACTATGTCTAGATACTCATGTTGCAACAGAAGAAATGGTGGGGGAAAAACTGTAATTGCAATGTATACATGTAAGGATAACCTGACCCCCTTGCTGTACAGTGGGAAAATAAAATTAAAAAAAAAAAAAAAAAAAAAAAAAAAAAAAAAAAAAAAAAAAAAAAAAAAAAAGTTACAATGGAGGTCACAGAAATACAAAGGATCATAAGAGACTACTACAAGAAAGTATATGCCAATAAAATGGACAACGTAGAAGAAATGGACAGGTTCTTAGAAAGGTACAATCTTCCAAGACTGAACAAGGAACAAATAGAAAATGTGAATGGACCAAATCACAGGCACTGAAATTGAAACAGTGATTTAAAAAATTCCAACAAACCAAAGTCCAAGAACTGATGGATTCACCAATGAATTCTATCAAACATTTAGAGAAGAGTTAACATCCATCCTTTTGAAACTCTTCCAAAAATTTCAAAGGAACACTCCCAAATTTATTCTATGAACCTACTATCACCCTGAAACCAAAACTAAAGATATCACATGAAAAGGAAATTTACAGGCCAACATCAGTGGTGAACATAGATGCAAAAATTCTCAACAAAATGCTAGCAAACTGAGGGAGTCCCTATTGTGGCTCAGTGGTAACAAACCCAACTAGTATCCATGAGGACATGTGTTTGATCCCTGGCCTCATTCAGTAGGTTAAGGATTTGGCATTGCCATGGGCTGCAGTGTAGGTCATAGATGTGGCTTGGATCTGGCATTGCTGTGGCTGTGGCATAGGCCAGCAACTACAGCTCTGACTTGATCCCTAGCCTGGGAGCTTCCATATGCTGCAGGTGCAGCCCTAAAAAGACAAAAAAATAAAAAATAAAAGCAACTGAATCCAACAAACAATGAAAGTATCATCCACCAGGATCAAGTGGGATTTATTCCAAAATAAAAGGATTTTTCAATAATCACAAATCAACCAGTGTGATATACCACATGAACAAATCGAAGAATGAAAACCATATGATCATATCAATAGATGCAGAAAAAGATTTTGACAATTCAATGCCCATTTATGATAAAAACCCTCCAGAAAGTGGGCACAGAGGGAAACTACCACAACATAATAAAGGCCATATATGACAAAACTACTACTAATATTTGTAATGATGAAGAGCTAAAAGAATTTCTGCTAAGATCAGGAACAAGACAAGTATCTCCACTCTTGCCACCTTTATTCAACATAGTTTTGGAAATCCTAGCCATGACAATCATAGAAGAAAAAGAAATAAAATGAATCTAAAATGGAAAATAAGTAAAGCTTTCACTGTTTGCACTATACATAGAAAATTCTAAAGAAGCTACCAGAAAATGTTAGAGCTCATTAATGAATTTGGTAAAGTTGGAAGATGCAAAATTAATACACAGAAATCTCTTTCATTTCTATGTACTATCAGTGAAAGATCAGAAAGATAAATTAAGAAAACAGCCCCATTTACCATTGCATCTAAAAGAATTAAAATATATAGGAATAAGACTATCTAATGAGGCAAAAACATGTATTCTGAAAACTATAAAATGCTGATGAAAGAAATCAAAGATGACATACACAGATGGAAATATATATCATGTTGTTGGAATAGAAATCAATACTGTCAACATGACTATACTACCCAGGGCAATCTACAGATTCAATGTCATCCCTATCAGATTACCAGTGGCTTTTTTCAGAGAACTAGAACAAGAAATTTTAAAATTTGTTTGGAAATACAAAAAGACACTAAATAACAGAAGTAATCTTGAGAAAGAAAAATGGAGGGAGTTCCCATCATGGTGCAGGGGAAACGAATCTGACTAGGAACCATGGGGTTGTGGGTTCACTCCCTGGACTCACTCAGTGGGTTGGGGATCCTGCATTGCCATGAGCTATGGTATGGGTTGCAGACATGGCTCAGATCTGGCATTGCTGTGGCTGTGGCATGGGCTGGAGGCTGCAGCTCCGATTTGACCCCTGGCCTGGGAGCCTCCATGTGCTACAGGTGCAGCCCTAAAAAGACAAAAGACAAAAAAAAAAAAAAAGGAAAATGGTGACCCAGGCTCCCTGACGTCAGACTACACTATAAAGCTGCCATCATCAAAACAATATGGCACTGGCACAAAAACAGACCTAGATGAATGGAACAGGATAGAAAGCCCAGAAATAAACCCACATACCCATGGTCAATTAATCTATGGCAAAGAAGGCAAGAATATGCTAATGTAAAACAGACAGTTTCACCAACAAGTGTTATTAGGAAAGCTGGACAAGTATATGTGAAAGAATGAAATTAGAACATTATCTAACATCATATACAAAAGTAAAATCAAAGAGGTTAAATGCCTAAAATTAAGACCAGTTATTATAAATCTCTTAGAGGAAAACATAAGCAGAAAACACACTTTTTCCTTTTTCTTTTTCTTTTTTTTAAATTGTTTATTGCAGTTGATTTAAAATGCTCTGCCAATATCTGCAAAAAAAAAAAAAAAAAAAAAACAAAAAAAAAAAACCCTGCACCTCCTAGAGTAATGGAAATAAAACAAAAAATAAACAAATGGAATCTAATTAACCTTAAAAGCTTTTGCACAGCAAAGGAAACCATAATCAAAATGGAAGAACAGTGACTGTACTTTAAAAAAAAATAAATGAAAGAATGGAAGAAATTATTTCCAAACGAAGTGACAGCAGAGGGATTAATCTTCAAACATACAAAGAACACGGGCAGCTCAATATCAAAAACAAACAAACAAACTGATTAAAATTTGAATAGAATATCACATTCCCATCATGGCTCAGGGTTAATTAATTTGACAATTATCCATAAGGATGCAGGTTCTATCCATGACCTCACTCAGTGGGCAAAGGAACCAGCCTTGCCATGAGTTGTGGTATAAGTCACAGATATGGCTCTCTTCTGACATTGCTGTGGCTGTGGTGTAAGCCAGCAGCTACAGCTCCAATTTGATGCTTAGCCTGGGAAATTCCATATGCCATTGGCATGGCCCTAAAAAGACAAAAGTAAAATAAAATAAAATAAAAATTTAAATAGGCATTTCTCCAAAGAAGGCAGACAGATGTCCATGAAGAACATGAAAAAATACTCTATATCACTAATTATTAGAAAAATGTAAATGACAATTGCAACAGTCAGCATGGCCATTATCAAAAAGTCTACAAAAAATAAATGCCAGAGAGTGTGGACAAAAGGGAATATATCCTTTTGTATATTCCCTACACTGTTGCTGGGAATATAAATTGGTAGGGTGACTATGGAAAACACTATGAAGTTTCCTCAAGAAACCAGAAATAAAACTACTGTATGATTCAGCAATTCCACTGCCAGGCATATGTTTGGAGAAAATCATAATTTGAAAATATACATGCACATAAATATTCATAGCAGAACTATTTACATTAGCAAAGACATGGAAGCAACCTAAATGTCCTTTGAGAGAGGAATGAATCAAAAAGATGTAGTACATATATATGATGAAATATTACTCAGCCACTAAAAGGAATGAATCAATCCCACTTTCAGCAACATAGGTGGGCCTAGAAATTATCATACTAAGTAAATTAAAGCAGGCAGAAAAAAGCTGTCATGTAAAGCACATATATGTGGAATCTTAAAAATGAACTTCTTTACAAAACAGGGTAATAGATTGTGAAAACAAATTAATGCTTACCAAAGGGGAAATGTAGGGATGAGGGATAGATTGGGAGATTGTGATTTGCATATGTGTGCTATTGTACATGGTATTGATGGTCAATGGATATCTGTTTATAGCACAGGGAGCTCTAATCAATATTCTGTAATAACCTATATGGGAAAACAATCCGAAAAAGAATGGGTATGTGTATACATGTAACTAAATCACTTTGTTGCACAGTATAAATTAACACAACATTGTAAATCAAATATACTTCAATAACATTTTTAAAAATATGTAGAAAAAAGACTGCAAGTAGAGAGAAAGATATTAAATAATGACAATGGTATCAATTCCACAGAAGGTTGTGCCAATTATAAACATCTACTCATTAGAAGAATTCCTAAATGCATAGCAAATATTAACAAATATAAATGCAGAAGAGGAGAATTCACCTAAAGGAGCAAACAATGAAACTGACCACTGCAGTCTAAGAGATGCTCAAAAAGGAGATAGTGAAAATACTGAATTAATTAAGGGTGAATATGAAGGAATTAAGAATGGATATGAACAGTAACACAGATTACTTTAGAAAGGAACTAGAAAATATGAGGAGCCAGGAAAAATGAGATAATTTATTTGCAGAGACACAAACTGAGTGAAAGGCATGAACAGCAGAATAAATAATGCAGAAGAATGAATTTTGACTTGGAAGATAGAATAATGGAAATCACCCAGTCAGGACAGTGGGCAGAATAACAAATGAAAAAACATGAAAGTAATGTAAGAGATCTATGGGATAATATAAAGCAGGAGACTGCACATAACAGGGATTCAACAAGGAGAAGAAAAAGAAAAGGGGACTGAAAATGTATTTGAAGAAATTATGTCTCAAAATTTTCCAAATCTAAAGGAAACAATTATCAAGATGCAGGCAGCACAAGTTGAACCCAAACAGGCCCACACCAAGACACATTATAATAAAAATGTTGAAAGTTAAAGATAGGATTCTAAAGGCAGCAAGAGCAAAATAAAGTTAATTATAAGGGAGCCACCATAAGGTTTTCAGCTGATTTTTCTATAGAAACACTATAGTCAAGAAGAGAGTGGCAAGATATATTCGGAGTTCTAAAAGGGAAAAAATTTAGGAGTTTCCATCGTGGCGCAGTGGTTAACAAATCCGACTAGGAATCGTGAGGTTGCGGGTTTGATCCCTGGCCTTGCTCAGTGGGTTAAGGATCCAGTGTTGCTGTGAGCTCTGGTGTAGGTTGCAGACGTGGCTCGGATCCCGTGTTGCTGTGGCTCTGGCATAGGCCTGTTGCCACAGGTCCGATTAGACCCTTAGACTGGGAAACTCCATATGCCGTGGGAGCAGCCCAAGAAATGGCAAAAGGACAAAAACAAACAAACAAACAAATAAATAAATAAATAAATAAATAAATAAATAAAAGGGAAAAAATTTGCAGCCTAGAATAGTCTACCCAGCAAGGATATCATTTAAACTAGAAGAAAAAATAAAGAATTTCTCCAACTAACAAAAACTGAGAGAAAACAGCAATACTAAACATATTCTAAAAGAAATACAGAAAGGGCTCCTCTACATAAAAGAAAGAGTAAGACAAAATAGGATGGAGTTAATCACAACTGGAAAAGAATCCCTTAAATAAGCCAGTATACAGAAATAAAGGGATTTTAAAAAACTGATTTTAAAAGTGATGATAAACACAAGGAACAGCAAAAAGACAAACATGAAGATGTAAAACAGAATCATTAAATTTGGGGAAGGAGAGTAATAAAATCTACACTTTTTTTTCTATAATGTTTGAGCCTATGTGAATATCAGGCTAAAGCACACAGACAGAAGAAGGGGTTAATATACTTGAAAAAAAAAAAGGGCAACCACAAATCAAAATGAAACAGTACATTTGCAAAAACTAAAAAGTACTCAAGCATAAAATAAATGGAAAACATCCAACCGAGAAAGGAACAAAGGAGACACATATCATCAACTGGAAAAAAAGGTTTAAAATGTCAATAAATACACATGTATCAATAATTATCTCAAATGGCAATGGATTGAATGTTCCAATCAAAAGAGAGTGGTACAGTGGATTAAAAAAAAAAAACTCCACTATGTTTCCTACAAGAGACTCATCATAGGGCAAAGGACACATATAAATTGAAAGTGAAGGGAGCTCCCGTTGTGGAGCAGTGGTTAACGAATCTGACTAGGAACCATGAGGTTGCGGGTTCGATCCCTGCCCTTGCTCAGTGGGTTAACGATCCGGCGTTGCCATGAGCTGTGGTGTAGGTAGCAGATGCGGCTCAGATCCCGTGTTGCTGTGGCTCTGGCGTAGGCCGGTGGCTACAGCTCTGATTCGACCCCTAGCCTGGGAAATTCCATATGCCGTGGGAGCGGCCCAAGAAATGCAAAAAGACAAAAATAAATAAATAAATAAATAAATAAATTGAAAGTGAGGGAGTGAAAAAGATATTTCACACAAATGGAAAAGACAGAAAAGTGGGAGCTGCAAAACCCATATCAGACAAAATGGACCTTAAAGGCCATAAAGAAAGAAAAAGAAGGACACTATTTAATGATAAAAGGATGCATTCAAGAAGAGAATTTTACACTTGTCAATGTATATGCCCCTAATATAGAAGCACCCAAATACATACAACAAATATTAGCAGACATAAAAGGAGAGATTGATGGGAATATAATAGTAGGAGACTTTCACACCCCACTCATATCAATGGATAGATACTTGAGACAAAAGACAAAAAAAGATCTTGAATGAAACAATAGAAAACTTAGACTTAATTGAAATTTTCAGGACATTACCTCAAATAAAACAGAATATACATTCTTCTCAAGTGCACATGGAACATTCTGAAGGATTGACCACATATTGGGCCACAAAACTAACTACAACAAATTTAAGAGTGTAGAAGTTACTTCAAGTATCTTCACCAACCACAATGGCATGAAAGTAGAAATCAACCACAGGAAGAGAAATGTGGAAAAAATTGACTACATAGAGACAAACAACATGCTAATAAAAAACAAAAGGGTAAATGAAGACTCAAAAAGGAAATTAAAAAATACCTTGAGACAAATGAAGATGAAATGACAACCATTCAAAGTCGATGGGATGCCAGAAAAGCAATTCTTAAAGGGAAGTTCATAGTGATACAGGCCTTCCTCAGAAACCAAGAAAAATCTCAAATCAACAACCTAACCCAACACATGAAATAATCAGAAAGAGAACAAACAAAAGCTAAATTCAGCATAAGGAAGGAAATCATAAAGATCAGAAATCAATCAAATAAAGATTAAAAATAGAAAACAAAAAATGAGAGCTGTTTCTCTGAAAGCATTTAAAAAGAATTGCAAACATCTGGCCAGATTCACCAAAAAGAGGAGATAAAGAACTCGAATAAACAAAAATAAGACATGAAAAAGGAGAATATCAACAGATACTGCAGAAATCCAAAAAAAAAAAAAAAAAAAAAAAGGGAGAGAGACAGAATATTGTGGGAGCAAGATGGCAGAGGAGTAAGAGGTCATGCTCACCTTCTCCCACAAATACATCCAAAAAACATATCTATGGGCAAAACGACTCACACAGAAGATCAACTGAATGTTGGCAGAGAACTTAAACCTCCAAAAAGGGCAAAAAAAAAAAAAACCCTGAAATAACTGGGTAGAACAAAAGAAACAAAGAGAGAGAGAAGGAATCAGGATGGGACTAGCATTCCTGAGAGGGAGCTTTGAAGGAGAAAAGAAACCCACATCCTAGGAAGCCGCCTAAATGACGGAAAGATCAGCCAAGTCGGAGGGAGCTCAAAGTCGCTGAGAAAAGCACAGCAGCTGGACTGAGTACAGCAAAGCAGAGAGAGCCACATAGATCATCTGAACCACCAGCCCAGACACCACAGCCTAAGATGCTTGGGCTGGGGCTGGGCACTGAGACTCACGCTCTGGAGGCCAGTCCCTGGGAGAGACTGGGGTTGGCGGTATGGAGACAGCCTAAGGGGCTAAGGAGCAGTGCGCCACAGGTGGTGGAAAGAAACACCACAGGCTGGGGAGGGGAATGTCATGGCAGAGGGAACCCTGGAGAAGGTCGGGACCCACAGGAGAGGCAAGGCTCCATTGTTGGGGCAGGCAAGAGGAGGAGGGGTGGACCACCATAGGAAACTCCTTGCTCCAGAGCGTGCCCATGCCCATGGGTTCTCAGAGGGTGGGGCGACTCTGGCACAGACTACAGAGAGGTGTGAGGCCTCTTGCTCGTCTAGGGGAGACTGGGCACTTCTTGTGCAGGCTACAGGTGGCCAGGTACCACTTGTGTAGGCTACTGGCATCAGGGGGCTAAGAGTGACGTGGTGCCTCCCGCAGGATCTACAAGTGGCAGGGACAGACCTTGGCGGTAATCTCAGAGGCCAGAGGGAAGTGTGGCTTGCCACCACTGGGGGCCTGTGAGTGGGCTCCACCTATGACCCTAGTCATCTCAGGGTTTGGCAAAAAAGGAAAAAAAGAGGGCACTGCAACAAAGCACCACACACTGTTGCTCTCACTCCCATGGGAATACCTGCCCTGCAGCTGCCACACCCAAATGCTCTGGGCAGTGCCCAGACACTTGGTCACTGTCCCTTCCCAAGACCCTACAACTAGGAGGAGCTGGTGCAACACCTCTTGAATGGGATAAGTGGGACAGGGTGATTCTTGCATGGTCTGTAAGTGGTGGGGGCAAACTGCCACAGTTATCTCTGACCCCAGAGGTGGGCATGGCCCACCACCAGTGGAGATACCTGAACAAGAATAACTTGCAGCCCCAAACACCTCAGAGGACACTACAGAGAAGGACATTGCGATGGAATGCCACCTGTGGTTGCTCTCGATCCCAAGGGAGCACACCCACCCTTCTGCTGACACTGCCAAACACACTGGGCAGTGCCCAGACACTTGATCTCTGTCCCTTCCCAAGAACCTGCAACTAGGATCAGCTTGTGCAGCACCTCCTGTGGGGGCTAAGCAGGATGAGTTGCTTCTGACATGGTCCACAGGAGGCATGGGGGCAAATCACCACAGTTATCTCTGGATCCAGAGGTGGGAGTGGCTCGCCACCACTAGTGGTCCATGAACAGACAACACTTGCAGCCCCAGTAACCTCAAGGGTGCCACAGAGGAGGGCATTGTGACCAAACGCCACCTGTTGGTGCTCTCAGACCACTGGCAACACACCTGCACTGCTGCTGCCACTGCCAAACGCTCTGTGCAACACCAGCACGCCAGATCTCTGTCAATTCCCAGGATTCTGCAACTAGGAGAAGCCTGTGTAACACCTCCTATGTGGGCTAAGGGAGACAGGTTGCTCCATGCAAGGTCTACAGGTGGCAGGGGCAAACCACCACAGTTATCACTGACTCCAGAGGCAGTTGTGGCCTGCTACCACTAGGGGTCCCTGAACAGGTACCACCTGCATGGTTCCAATCACCTCAGAGGAGTGCATTGCAATCGAACACAAGCTGCTCACACTCCCCTGGGAACTCATGAACCCTGCTGTTGCTACTGTCACATGCTCTGGTCACCTTGTAGATCTGCCCAGAGATCATTAACACTTCCTAGGGCCTGCAACTAGGAGTAGCCTGTGCCACCTTCCTGCTGGTCCTTGCTGCTATTGAGAGCCCAATGACCAGGCAGACTGCTGGCCCTACCAATTGCCTCCTTCTCCCCAAAAAACACTGAGCAGCCTGGGAATAACAGCCTACTCACACCAAAGAAAGAGACAGTAAATATTCAAACTCCCACACCAAAAGTAGATAGTAACCCCCCCAAAAAATAAAAAGAGTTATTCTTGCATAGAAATAGCCTTACAAGACTACAGTTTGGCTTCCCCCAACACACAGAAAAAGAAAAACACAAGGAGATGAAGAAGCACAGAAACCATTCCCAGTTAAAGGGACAGGAGAATTTGCCTAAAGCAGTCAACAATGAAACAGAGCTCCTCAGCCTGACAGCCTTTGAGTTCAAAAGGGAGGTATTGAAAATACTGAAGGAATTAAGAGAGGATATGAACAGTAATGCAGATTCCTTTAGAAAGGAACTATACAATATAAGGAGGAGCAAAAAAAAAAATAGCAACTTCATTTGCAGACATACAAACTGAGCTAAAGGCAATAAAGAGCAGAATGAATAATGCAGAGGAACGAATCAGCGATGTGGAAGATAGAATAATGTCAATCACCGAATCAGGACAGCAGACAGAAAACCAAATGAAAAAATATGAAAGCAAATGAAAGAGACCTATGGGATAATATAAAGCAGGCCAATCTATGAATAATAGGAATTCCAGAAGGAAAAGGAAAAGAAAAGGAGGTTGAAAATATATTTGAAGAAATCCTGGCTGAAAACGTTCCAAATCTAAAGGATACTGACATCAAGATATAGGAAGCACAGAGGGCCCCAAACAAATTGAACCCAAACAGGCCCACACCAAGACATTTTCTAATAAAAATGGCAAAAGTTAAAGATAAACACTGCATTTTAAAGGCAGCAAGAGAAAAGCAAAACGTTAATTATAAGGGTATCAACTGATTTCTCTACAGAAACACTACAGACCAGAAAGGAGTGACAAAATATATTTAAAGTGCTGAAAGAAAAAATATTTGCAGCCTAGAACACTCTATCCAGCAAGAATACCATTTAAAATAGAAGGGGAAATAAAGAATTTCTCCAACAAGCAAAAGCCAAAAGGGTACAAAACTGAACCCATTCTAAAAGAAATACTGAAAAGTCTTCTCTAAATTAAAAAAACCTAAGAAGAATTAAGATGTAGGAAACCACAATTGAAAAGCAATCAATTAAATAAGCCAGCATACACATCTAAACATGAAGATGTTAAAAAACAAAGATATCAAAATCATACAATGTGGAGAAGGAAAGTAAGAAAATATAGATACTTTTTTATTTTAATGATGTGTTAGAGCCTATATGACTATGAGGCAAAAGCAAGCAGATATAGGAAAGGGTTAACATACCTAAAAAACAGAGCAACCACAAATCAAAACCAAACATTAAATACACAAAAATTGAAAAGTACTCAAGCATAAAACAAATGGAAACCACCCAAACAAAAAAAAGAAAGGAAGAAAAGAGAAACAAAGAATCACCTGGAAAAAAAGGTTCAAAATGGCAATAAATGCATATTTATCAATAATCAACTTAAAGGTCAACGGACTCAATGCCCCAATCAGAAGACACAGAGAGGCTGATTGGATAAATAAGCAAAAACTTTCAATCTGCTGTCTACAAGAAACTCACCTTACAGCAAAGGACACATATAGATTGAAAGTGAGGGGATGTAAAGAGGTATTTCATGCCAATGGACAAGACAGGAAAGCAGGAGTTGCGATACACATATCAGACAAAATAGACTTTGAAATGAAGGTCACTAAGAACGACAAAGAAGGACACTGTATAATTGTTGAAGAATCCATTCAAGAAGAGGATATTACAATCATCAATATATTCCCCTGATATAGGAGCACCCAGATACCTCCAAAAATACTAACAGACATAAAAGGAGAAAAAGATGTGAACACAATCATAGTAGGAAACTCTCATTAATGGACAGATCCTCTAGACAGAAAATCAATAAGGCAACGGAGATCCTAAACGCACAATAGAAAAGAGACACTTAATTGACATTTTCAGGACATTACATCCAAAAAAAAAAATCAGAATATACATTCTTATCAAGTGCACATGGCATGTTCTGAAGAATTGATCACATACTGGGGGACAAAGCTAACGTCAACCAATTTAAAAGTATAGAAATTATTTCAAGTATCTTCTCTGACCACAATGGCATGAAACTAGAACTCAACCACAGGAAAAAAAATGAGAAAAAAGTGACTACATGGAGACTAAACATCATGCTACTAAAAAACCAATAGATCAATGAGGACGTCAAGAAGGAAATTAAAAAAATACCTTCAGACAAATGATAATGAAGACACAAACACTCAAAATCTATGGGATGCCACAAAAGCTGTGCTCAGAGGGAAGTTCATAGCAATACAAGCCTTCCTCAAAAAAGAAGACAAATCTCAAATCGACAACTTAACCCACCACCTAAATGAATTAGAAAAAGAACATGCGGAGTTCCCGTCGTGGCGCAGTGGTTAACGAATCCGACTAGGAACCATGAGGTTGCGGGTTCGATCCCTGCCCTTCCTCAGTGGGTTAACGATCCGGCATTGCCGTGAGCTGTGGTGTAGGTCACAGACGCGGCTCGGATCCTGCGTTGCTGTGGCTCTGGCGTAGGCTGGCAGCTACAGCTCCGATTCGACCCCTAGCCCGGGAACCTCCATATGCCGCAGGAGCGGCCCAAGAAATGGCAAAAAGACAAAAAAAAAAAAAAAAAAAAAAAAAAAGAAAAAGAACATGCAAAACCTAAAGTCAGCAGAAGGAAGGAGGTAAAGATCAAAGGGGAAATCAATCAATTAGAGATTCAAAAAAACAAGAGGAGAAATCAAGAACACCAAGAGCCGCTTATTTGAAAATGTAAACAAAATTGACAAACATCTGGCTAGACTCAGCAAGAGGAGGGGAGGAAAAAACCCAAATAAACAAAACAAGAAATGAAAAAGGAGAAGTTAACAACAGATACTACGGAAATACAAAAAATCATGAGAGAATGCTATGAACAATTGTATGCCAACAAATTTCACAACCCAGAAGAAATGGACAACTTTCTAGAGACTTACAGCCTGCCAAAAGTGAATCAAGAAGAAATAGATCAAATGAACAGACTGATCACTAGAAACGAAATAGAATATGTAATAAAAACACTCCCTACAAATACAGTCTGGGACCAGATGGCTTCACAGGTGAATTCTACCAAAACATACAAAGAGGAACTGATACCCATCTTCCTTAAACGTTTTCCAAAGGTTGAAGAAGAAAGAACACTCCTAAAGACATTCTGTGATGCCACCATCGCACTAATTCCAAAACCAGACGAAGATACCACCAAAAAAAAAAAAAAAAAGAAAAAAAAAAAAAGAAAAAAGAAAAAAAACTATAGGCCAACATCTTTGATGAATATATAGACGCAAAAATTCTCAACAAAATTTTAGCCAACCAAATCGAACAACGTATAAAAAACATCATACACCACGACCAGGTGAGATTCATCCCAGGTGCACGGGAATTGTTCGACATATGCAAATCAATCAATGTCATACACCACCTTAACAAAAGAAAAGTCAAAAACCACATTATCATCACAACAGATCCAGAAACAGCATTTGACAGAGTCCAACATCCATTCATGATCAAAACTCTTACCAAAGTGGGTATAGAGGGAACATACCTTAACATAACAAAAGCCACTTATGACAAACCCACAACAAATATAATATTCAATGGAGAAAAGCTGAAAGCCTTCCCACTAATATCTGGAACAAGAAAAGGATGCCCACACTCACCACTTTTACTCAACATAGTAGTGAAAGTCCTAGCCACAGCAATCAGGCAAACAAAAGAAATAAAAGGCATCCAAATAGGAAGAGAAGAGGTAAAACAGTCACTGTATGCAGAGGACATGATGCCATATATAGAAAACTCCAATGGCTCAACCCAAAAACTACTTGAACTGATCAACAAATTCAGCAAAGTAGAAGGATATGAGATTAACATTCATAAATCAGTGTCATTTCTGTATACTAACAATGAAATATTAGAAAAGGGATACAAAAATACACTACCCTTCAAAATCGCACCCCCAAAAATCAAATACCTGGGTAGATACCTGACCAAGGAGGGAAAGGACTTATATGCCAAGAAATATAAAACATTAATCAAGGAAATTGATGAAGATGGAACGAAATGGAAAGATATCCCATGCTCCTGAGTTGGAAAAAATAATACTGTAAAAATAGCCATACTACCCAAAGCAATCTACAGATTCAATGCAAGCCCAATCAAATTACCCATGACATTTTTCACAGAAAGAGAACAAACAATCCAAACATTTATATGGAACCACAAAAGACCCAGAATTGCCAAAGCAATCCTGAGGAACAAAAACCAAGCACGAGGCGTAACTCTTCCAGACTTCAGGCAACATTACAAAGATGCAGTCATCAAGACAGTGTGGTACTGGTACCAAAACAGACAGACAGACCAATGGAACAGAAGAGAGAACCCAGAAATAAACCCTGACACCTATGGTCAAGTAATCTTTGACAAAGGAGGCAAGAATATAAAGTGGGAATAAGACAGTCTTTTCAGTAAGCATTGCTGGGAAACCTGGACAGCTGCATGCACATCAATGAAACTAGAACACACCCTCACACCATGCACGAAAATAAACTCCAAATGGCTGAAAGACTTAAATATAAGACAAGACACCATCAAACTGCTAGAAGAGAACATAGGCAAAACATTATCTGACATCAACCTCATGAATATTTTCTCAGGTCAGTCTCCCAAAGCCACAGAAATAAAAGTGAAATTAAACCCATGGGACCTAATAAAACTGACAAGCTTTTGCACAGGAAAGGAAACCAAAAATGAAACCAAAAAGACAGTTTACAGAAAGGGAGGAAATAATTTCAAATGATGCAACTGACAAGGCCTTAATCTCTAAAATATAGAAGCAATTTATACAACTCAAAAGCAAAAATCCAACCACCCAAGTGAGAAATGGGCAAAATTCCTGAATAGACATTTCTCTAAGGAAGATATACAGATGGCCAACAAGCACATGGAAAAATGCTCAATGTCACTTAATATTACAGAAATGCAAATCAAAACTACCATGAGATACCACCATATGCATGTCAGAATGGCCATCATTAATAAGTCCACAAATAACAAGTGTTGGAGGGATTGTGGAGAAAAGGGAATCCTCATGCACTGTCTGTCGGAATGTAAGCTGATGCATCCACTATGGAGAGCAGTATGGAGATACCTTGGAAATCTATACATAGAACTACCCTATGATCCAGCAATCCCACTCTTGGGCATATATCTGGACAACACTTTCCTTAAAAAAGACACATGCACTCACATGTTCATTGCAGCTCTATTCACAATAGCCAAGACATGGAACCAACCCAAATATCCATCGACAGACAATTGGATTAGGAAGCTGTGTTATATATACACAATGGAATACTACTCAGCCATTAAAAAGAATGAAATAATGCCATTTGCAGCAACATGGATTGAACTTGAGACTCTCATCCTTAGTGAAATAAGTCAGAAGGAGAAAGAAATACCATATGATATCACTTATAACTGGAATCTAATATACAGCACACACGAACCTTTCTACAGAACGGAAAATCATGGATTTGGAGAATAGACTTGTGGCTGCCCCGGGGGGAGAAGGAGGGAGTGGGAGGGATCAGGATCTTGGGGTTAACGGATGCAAACTATTGCTCTTGGAATGGGTTTACAAGAAGATCCTGTTGTGTAGCACTGAGAACTATATCTAGATACTTACATCGCAACACAACATGGGAGGAAAAATTATGTATACATGTATGTGTAACTTGGTCCTCATGCTGTACAGCAGAAAATTAAATAAATAAATAAATAAATAAACCCTAAGTACAAAAATGGTGAATGTATATCACCTTGTAATATGAAAAACAACATATACGTAGGTAAATGTGTCTCTCACGCAGGCATCTGTGTGTATGTGTGTATTTATGAGCACATATACAAATCTATATTCTGCCCCTCCCCCCCTAATAATTATTGAAATGTGACTATAATGGTCAACTTTGGATATTTTGTACTTTATGAAGTATTTTTTCTAATCTTATACTATTTTATCTCTTTTAATTATTTAATTAAATAATTAAAATTATTAATAATTATTATTTAATATTTTGAATGTTTATAGAGGTTACATAGGCAGATAAATAATAGATATTCTTTTTTGTATTTCTTAATTGTATTTGTATAGAATTCCAAAAAATTCCTAGTAAAATATTGCAATTAAAAGCCTAAAATAAAACACAATAAAAATACATGTAGTCTTAATCATTCTTATTTTTCATTTTATGAGAATGTTACAAGAACTTCACGGTTCTTATTCTTAGATTTGTACTTGAAAACAATTAACAGAGAAGTCCTTTATATTTGTACAAGGAAGAGAAAAACTCTTGGCCTTGAGATGAAAGCTAATTTCTAGAAGAAAACGCAATGAATCAACCAACTTCTCAATTAAAAAATCTTAAATGAAAACATATTACTATCACCCAGAGGTAGGTTCAGTTCTGTTTTCTTTTGTCATCCTTTGAGCACTTGAGATTATGAAAGAAATTCAGACCTCTACAGCAATTTTCAAACCCGGTTCAATAGTCCTTCAACTTAACAGCGCCCTCTTCTGGCCCTATGTTTCACATTACAGCTAGTTCATCAAGGTTGGGGAAAACAAAGCTAAACTTGGGATGGGTAAAAATATTTTTGAAATCTAGAAGTAAAAGGTTTTAATTTTCCATTCTAGTATAACAAAAAGAAATAAAAATTCAGTTGCAAGTATAACGGTGGTTGCCAAGGGCTGGGGAGAGGGGAAAATGGGAGGTTGTTTAATGGGTATAAACAATTCTGGAGTTTGGTTTACAACATTGTAAATATACTTAGCATGATTGAACTGTACACTCAAAAATGGTTAAGATGATAAATTTTATATGTATTTTATCACAATTTAAAATAAAAATAAATCCATTTGAAGTATAAATAGTTTGCGTTGAGGTCTAAGTTGCAGCTCTAAGTTGGGACTGTTTTCACCTCAAGTTCAAGTCAAATGGTTACCATACATCAAAACCTCTTGGATTTGATACAATTTTTAATTCCAGCCATACAATTTTTAATTCCAGCCATTTTACTAAAATTGGCATATATTTTTCTTAATTTACTAAAACTACAGCTATAAAATAATTTCCACTTTCACTCTTAGTCTTTATTCTTACAAGATTTAGAGATCCATGTAAAAAGATTGTGAAAATACTACTTCATTTGCTTTGGGAAATAATAAAATAGTCTGAAATACACACACACACACACACACACACACACAACCTCCAAGGTTTGATTTGTACAACTGGGTAGAAGGCATGACATTCACTGAAATGAAGACTAGGCAAGGAGCATGTTTGGAGGATTAGGGATAGACCAACTGTTATCAAAAGGTATGATTTTTTTCCCCCTCAGGGGACATTTGAGAGTGTCTGGAGACACTTTTGGTTATCTCATCTGGAGGCAGTTGGGGGAGAATGCTACTGGCTTGGATTGGGATACTTAACATCCTGCAATGAATGCACAGGACAGATCACTCACCTGGAAGAGTGATCTTGCCTCAAAGGTGCATAGTGCCAAGAGTGAGAAACCTTGAGTTACAATCCTCTTTTCTGAATTTGACTACTCTTTCTCAGTATTTGAAGCAGGTTTCTCCTCCTCTGTCCCTCATTATTCCATTGCCTGTCTTTAGTAGCTCACTTCTCATTTCTCTAGATTTTCTCTTGGGACTATCATCCATGATTTCAACTACCACATCTGTGTTGCTGACTCCCTAGTTCCAACAGTTCTTCTACTTCCAGAGCATTTTTTCTTTTGATTTCCTTTCGTATCTTTTCATTAATTTACTGCTACATTTCTTATCTTTATAAATAGCATCTGGTGGAAAACCACAGGGTCATTTATTTCCCAAACATTTACTGAGTATCTAGTTTGTGTAAGGGCAGCACTAGTACTTGGAGGAAGGTAGTGATGATGGAGATGAGAGGTAATCAGGTTAAATGCTTTAAATGCATTACCCCTAATTATGACAATAGTTCTGCAAGGAAGAAATTATTATCTCCTGGAAATGAAACCTGCAAGTGTTTAATCAACTACTTAAGTATCACAGAGCTTGTACAGAGTAGAGATTTTTAAAGTCCTTAAAATTTTGACATCAAGGATTGAACTCTCTCCATTAAGAATCACTGAAGACAGTATTGGAAAAGTTTGTCCACAGCCAAAAGGAAATAGAAGAGAAGATTGAAGGTCTAAGAAGTTCTGGTAGCCTTTTATTCTAAACCACAGTGCACCCTCTTCCGGTTATTTACCGTATATCACAGAATATAATACACCAGACATAGTAGGATGAGTCATTATTTTCCTCAACTCTAGAAAAGGGAAAAAAAAGAAGACAGGTAATGTATGACATACCATAAATTGCCAGAGATTTTCTAGTTGTTGAAATGTTGTTTTTTTTTTTTTAAAGGTAAGGCTTCATTCAGAGTTTTCTAATTTGTTAAAATATGAAGAAAAACAATGATCTTAGACTCTATGTCATTCGGTGAATTTGTTTTCCAAGTTCAATTTCCACGGTCATTGTTGGTGTGGTATTCTGCATTTTAATCAACTAATACATTTGTATATTGCTTTCTAAATGATCGTAAGTAGTTTCCTGGCTTGGTGTTGTGCTTTGGCAACTAGATTGTTAAGCCCTTAGTTCTTCAATCATCTCTTTGTTCTCCTCTCCCCGCCCCCCTACACCCAGGGCCTTTCCACAATCCCTGCAGAGTTTACCGCTGAATTTCTTCTGATCGCATAGATAGTATAAGACTGTCCACAGATTTAGTTACACCGGGGGGTTGGGAGGATGGAGAAAGATTTTATTAAATATATGCATCGTATTTTTAAGACACATCCTTGTAGAATGTTAAAATGGGGTGGGGTAGGGAGCGAGGGCGGAGGCGGAGAGGGGATATACGTCTCAGGATACAGGAAATACGGAAAGAGCAAAACCAGGAGGAAGCTCTGTGCCTGGAGGGGACCCGCCGCCATCTCAGGTCTCTTGGCCTCATCAGGGCCCACCGGAAAGAGCTGACGCCCGGGTCCTGTAATCCTTATGGGTGACCAACCTTGTGCCTCCGGGAGATCCACACTCCCACCTGGAAACACGCGGGAAACCAAGCCGCCAAAAAAGCGCTGTCTTTTAGCTCCAAGGTGGGATTATCCAGAAGGAACTCCTAACGGAGGTAGTACCCCTCTCCCTTCCGCACCTACTCCTGCATCACCGGGCCTGAAGTCGCACCCACCTCCTCCGGAGAAGTAGTACAACACACTTCTCCCACCCCAAACCAGGTCAGATTCTTTCTTTCTCTTTTGGGATATCCAGGCTTTCTGAAACTTGATTATGCATTTTCCCCGATCTCTTTATCCCTTTCCATGTTCTCTCCACGATTTCCAAATGAAGAAAGAACATGCAGACATAAACTAGCTGTTTCACAAAATATGCTTGGAAGAATGTATAGATATTTAATAACAATTATTTTTAATATATTAGCTATGACAGTCGTGGTTATATTTTTAAGAAATCGTGGTTAAATTTAAAAAGAAAATGTTGATTGCTTGAAAGTAATTCAGTAGGGTCCAGATAAGGGGTACAAACAAAATGTTCATGAGTTTATAATCACTAAAGCTAAGTAATGTATACATGAGGACTCATTAAACTGTTGTTGTTAACTTTTGTGTATATTTGAAACTTTTCCATTAAAAAATGCTTAGCTCAAGATCAATAACAACATTGTGTTGAAGGCCTAATTCCTATGGCTAGCACGGTTCTAACAGTATTGTTAAGGTGAGCCTTCAAAAGTGTGTTTCTCTGTGTGGGGCAGGAGAATTTAATGAGTAAAAAAATGTTAAATACGGTAAGTCATACCCAAGTGCTATTATGTTTTCTTGTTCAAGGTATTCAGGAAGCACAGAGGATGAACCAAGTCATTCTGCCTGGTAGTAATCATGATCCATCAAAGAGGAAGGGGTAACTTTGGGTGGGCCTTAAAAAGTGAGTGATGTCTGCCATGTGGAGGGGGAGGGAATGCTTTTCTTCGGGCCTAGCATTTCCAGAACAAAAGCTCCAAGGCAGGTTTGTTCTAGGAAAAGCTTGGCTATAATTCTGAATCTATGAGAATAATTAGGAGGTGAAATAGAGTATTGCAGAGCCTTGAATGATATGCTAACGAGTATGCAGTTTAATCCCTAAGTAGTGACAACCATTGAAGAGTTTCAAGAAAGTGATATATTTTAGGAATCCCGTTCACTGTTAGAAAAAATCTTCGATTTAGATGAACTTATAGGATGCAAAAAATAAAATCTGATCCAAACCTCACAAATTCTTGTAATCCGAAAGGGCATCCTTTCCTCATTCATGCGGTAAACCCTTAAGGAGCCCTTTCAATGGACTAGGCATTGTGCTAGGAGCTCTACGGAATGGATAACCAAAGCATATAGGAGTGAAACAGTGGCAGCTAAGGGGGTTCCAGACTTGGGGTTTGATAGTGGTGCATAGAAAAAGAATGAGCTCTGTTGTGCTTGAAAGTATTACCCAGTCACATTCCTTACAGCCTGATTTCCCTCAACTTCACCTCTGTCCAAAGGGTGGTGGTGTGGGAGTAGTGGGAAACCATAGGGATAGCACCGCTCAAACAGAAAATGAAGTTGTTTAGGTCAAGAAGTGCAAGAGCTACATAATTGCCTCCAGTGATTCAAATCATTGAAAATTATACTAATAGCGAATATTTACTGAACATCTTTATGTGCCAGGCACTGGTCTACAATGCCTCCCAGAGTTTGTTCTCTTAATTGCTAAGCAATAGTTCCCTCCTAATACTGTCTATATAACTTTTTTTGGGGGGGGAGTATGTTAGAGCATAGGGATTTGAGGAGGCCAGGGGAAAGAGATAAACAGTAAAGAAGAAATGATTTCACTTTATTTTACTATTTTTCAGTCTTTGAGGGATTGCAGTATGACTCTATTTCCTTGGTATATGTGCTGCCGAAGCAAGCACCTGACTCTGTTTCCTTAGTGCATTCATAAAATAGTTCACTCAGTGAAGACAATGAAGATTATTGACAATGCTACCCTGCTTTTTCTGATGTTCTACACCAGGAAGTTGTGATTTTTAAGGTAATCTCTTTACCAAAAACTTATTAAAAGAGGGAGAAGAATAAGAGTTGATTATGACACATTAAAAATAACTACCCCAGAGTTCCTTTGTGGTGCAGTGGGTTGAGGATCTGGCGTTGTCACTGCAGCAGCTCAGGTGGCTGCTGTGTTGCAGGTTCGATCCCTGGCCCTGGAATTTCCACATGCCACAGGCATGGCCAAGATAAATTTTTAAAATGAAGAAATAATTACTCAAAAACAAAAAGCTAGCACCAAATGATAAAATTTAAATCATTTCTACATTATATGAAACCATATGTATATACCATATAATAATGTTATATATAAGCTGTTCTGTTAGATTCACTCCTAATTACCTTATGGTTTTTGCTGTTACTGTGAAATACACTTTTTAAACCACATTTTCAGATTATTGCTGGTAAATGGGAACATGATTGATTTTTTTTATTTACATGATTGATATTTTTATATACTGATGTTATATACCGTAACCTTTCTGAATTCTATTTGTTCCAATAATTTGTAGATTCTTTGGATTGTATGTTAATTAGTCATATTGTGAATAACGACAGTTTCTTCCTTTCCAATATTGGCTTTTTAAATTTGCCTTACTGTGCTAGCTAGAGTCTTCGGTACAAAAAGAAATAGTGGCAGTGGTAGAGGATTTCCTTGTCTTGCTTCTGAATATACAAGGGGATTCTATACGTGTTTACCATTTTTAGTAGGTTTTCTTTTTCAGGTTAAAAAATTTCCTTTGTATTCTTAGTTTGCTGAGAGCTTTTATTATGAATGAATGTGGAGTTTTATCTCCAAATACTTTGTATCTACTCCCCGATCATATGGGTTTTTTTTCCTCCATTAATACGACAATGTGACTGTGTGATGAATTACAATAATCGATTTTCTAATATATTTCCTTCTTTTGGTTTCATCAGTCCTCACCATTTAATATTTTGTCTATTTTAATAATTTTTCCTTTTATTTTTTCTTTACTATTTGTTTGCTGTATTTCTAATCTATTTATTTTAAATCTTTCCTAAAATAAGAATTTATAACTATAAATGTTCTACTATGTACCACTTTAGAAGAATTTCACAGGATTTTATGTGTACTATTTTATTATTATTTCCTAATTTCTTTTATGATTTCTTTTTGATTCATGAATTATTTGGTTCTTTAAAAAATTTACAGACATAGAGGTCTCTTTTTTAGAAATCATATTGTGACATCATTAATCCAGTTATAGTTAAACTTTATCTTTTTTTCTGCTTTAAAATATTTAATGTGTTTTATTCATCTGGTAACATAAAGCAAATTTATATACTGGCTTCTCATCCCAAAAGATTTTAGCAATATAAAACTTTTTCTTCCATTAAATGGAAAACTGTGATTATTCTATTCAGTGATGGAGTTATTGCTCATATTTATACATGTGTTATTAAACTTTTTGTTTTAATCTAATTTTATGCTTAAAGAAAAATTGTGAGAATATTACAAAGAAATCCCATATACCCTTTACCTAGACTCACCAATTACTATTTTTCCATGTTTGCTTTATCATTCTCTATTTCAGTTTGTGTTTCTCCCTCTCGTCCCATTTTTTCCTCCCCTCCTCCCCCAATCACTTCCCCTCTCTTCTACTTTCTCCTCTTCCTTTCTCAACTATTTGAGAGTAACTTGCAGACATCATGCTCCTTTATCTGTCAATACTTCAGTGTATGTTTTCCTCCAAATGATGCCAATCTCTTACTAACTTCAGTACATGTGTCAAAATAGAAATTTCACATTGTTTCAATTTTTTGTTTCATAAACCTTTATTATCAAGATTATATACTTATACTCACTGAAAAAGGAATGTGTTTGGGAGAACATGTATTTCAAATGGATAATGTAAGGTCTATTTTTGTTCCTTTTTTCCAGCTTCATTGAAACATTTAACATATAGTGTTGTAAGTTTAAAGTGTACAGTGTGATGATATGCTACATGTATATATTGCAAAATGATTACCCACAATAAGATTAGTTAACACATCAGTCATCTCACAGTTATGATTTTTTTTGTGTGCGGTGAGAACTTTTAAGACCTCTCTCCTAGCAACTTTTAAGTATACAATACACAATTGTTAACTACAGTCACTGTACTATAGTATTAACTATACTATAACTATAGTTATATAACTATATATACTATAACAGTAGCATTAATTATAGTATACATCATGCTGTACATTAAACTTCCAGAATGTATTTATGTTAAAACCAAAAGTTTATTTTATTTTATTTTTTTAATTATTTCCCCAATACAATTACAACTGAAAGTTTATACCCTTTTATCACCTTCACCTTTCCCCCACCCTCCCAACCCCTGGAAACCACCAATCTACTGTTTGTGTGAGTTCAGACTTTTTTTTTTATGTTCCATATATAAGTGAAAACATACAATATTTTTCTCTCTCTGCTAACTTATTTCACTTAGCCTAATGCTCTCAAGTTTTATCTATTATGTCAGAGATGGCAGGATTTCCTTCTTTATATAGCTGAATAATATTCCACTATATATATATATATATATACACACCACATTTTCTTTGTCCATTCATCTCTCAGTGGACATTTAGATTTTTTCCACATCTTTGTTATTGTAAATAATGATGCAGTAAACATAAAGGTTGAAAATATCTCTTTGAGATAGTAATTTCATTTCCTTCAGATATATCCAGGAGTAGAATCGCTGGATCGTATGATAGCCCTATTTTAATTCTTTTTTTTTTTTTTAGGAACCTTCATACTGTTTTCCATAGTAGATATTTCAATTTACATTCCTATCAAGGAATGTGCAAGGGTTCCCTTTTCCCTGTATCCTCACCAGCATTTATTACCTTCTGTTTTTGTTAAAGCCATTCTATCAAGTGTGAGATATCTCATTGTGGTTTTGACTTGCTTTTCTCTGATGATTAGTGATGTTGAGCACCTTTCCATGTACCTATTGGCCATCTGTATGTCTTTGAAAAAATGTCTGTTCAAATATTTCTCACCTTTTTGAGTTGGATTGTTTTTCCACCGTTGAGTTGTATGAGTTCCATATATATTTTGGGTATTAATTTCTGATCAGTTATGTGGTTTAAAATACTTCCTATTCCATACTTTATTTCATAAATATGCTATTTCTGTCATTTATTTTAATGATCAAATTGTCCCAGTGGCAATCCATTCAAGCTGGATTCTCTATGCATTTGACACATTCCCATCATTCTTTGATACATACTTTGACTTCAGCATTTCCTTACTTTCTTGTCTTATATTTCCTGCTTCATTAACCATTTCAGGCTTGTCTTATATTTCCTGCTTCATTAACCATTTCCCTATGAATTTATGGTACTTTTTAGAGGGACATGGTATTTAAAAACCAAGACAAAAAATACATTGATTTTTTTTTAATTTTTTAAAAATTTTTATGCAATTTTAAAGATTACTTTCCATTTACAGCTATTACAAAATATTAGCTATATTCCCCATACTGTACAATACATTCTTGAGCCTTTCTTTACCCTCTAGTGTACACCTCCCAATTCACCACCACTATAGTACCCCTCCCCTCTCCTCCCGCTGGTAACCACTAGTTTGTTCTATCTATGCATCTGCCCCTTTCTGCTCTTTTATTGTTAGTGTATAGAAATCTAGCAGATTTCTGTGTATTAATTTTGTACCCTATGACTTTACCAAATTAATTGATGAGCTGTACTAGTTTTCTGGTGGCATCTTTAGGATTTTCTATATATAGTGTCATGTCATCTGCAAACAGTGACAGTTTTATTTTTTCCTTTAGGGTATATGGATATTTTCTAGCTTGACATTATGTTATTCTTTCCCATTTAATTACATTTTGTACAAACAATGTAGTTTACATGATACTGACTATATAGTATTTATTGAGACATGCTTTATGTTCTAGAGAACATTATCAATTTATTTGTGCCTGAAAATGTTTTGTATATTCTAATTGTTACATGTGCACTCTGTAAATGTCCATCAAACTTGCTGACTGTCTTGTCAGCAAGAGTGACATTAAAATTATCTTTTATATCACTCTTAATTCTGTTTGTTTGCTAGATCTTTCAATTATTGAGAAAGATTTAAAATCTCCCAGTGATGGAGTTCCTGCTGTGGTGCAGTGGGATTGGCGGCCTCTCTGGAGCAGCACTGGGATGCAGGTTTGGTCCCTGGCCTGGCCCAGTGGGTTAAGGATCTGGTCTTGCCACAATTGTGGTGTAGGTGGCAACTGCAGCTCAGATCTGATCCCTGGCATAGGAACTCCATATGCTGTGGGGTGGCCAAAAAAAAAAAACCCAAAAAAACCCCCTAGTATAATTGTAAATTTGTCAAATTCTTGTAGTTCTGTAAATTTTTGCTTTATGTATTTGAAGCTTTATTATTATGTGCAAACAAGTCTATAATAGATACACCTTTTATCCTTTTTAGTACTTGTTTGACCTTTTTGGATTTAAACGCTATTTGGTCTGATAAACTTGCCTTTGTCTATTTGGATGGTATTTCTTTTTCCATCCTTTTACTGAATATCTTTTTTCTTTCTTTTATTTTTCAGAAAATATTCTGCCAAAATAAGTGAATGCATTGATTTACTTCTTAATTTATCAGCAGGATTTATAATTAGAATTAGGGTTAAGCTTTATATCTCCAAATGTTATTTTCTTCACTAATTTTTTATTTTATGAAATGTCAACTCTTCAGGAAAGTCAAAAGATATCCTTCATGTAGATCCATCAGTTGTTTATTTTTCTACATATGGTTTATATCTCTTTATAAATACATAAATATATATATATATACATATTTTTTGCTAAACCATTTGGAAGTAACTTGTGGGTATCATGACACTTCAGGCTTAAATGCTTCATGTGTATCTCTTAAGAACAAGGATGTTATCAGACTCAGAAAAATTCAACATTGATAAAATTATCTAAAATACTGTCCTAACAATATCCTTTATATCTTTTTATTTGTTTTGATGCAAGATGCAGTCAAGAATCATGCACTGTATTTAGTTACCATGCCCCTTTAGTCTTTTAAAATCTGGAGTAGGAACTTCCCATTCTTTTCTTTTAATTTTTCATAAAATTGGTATTTTTGATTATTTCAGGCAGTTCTCCTACATATATCTCACAATCTGAACTTGTCTGTTTTCACAAGATTCATTTGAACATTTTTAGAAAGAAGACTTCATAGGTGGTATTGTGCCCTTGCTCTTGTATCACGTCAGGAGGCTCAAAATGCCATTTTGTCCTATTTATTATTGAGGATATTTTGCTTGTTGACTTTGTTTAAACTGTTTTAAAGAGCAGTTTTAAGTTCACAGCAAAATTGAGAGGAAGGAACAGAAATTTCCCATATGCCCCTCTGCCCCTACACATGCATAACCTTCTCCATTATCAACATCCTGTACCAGAGTGGTACTTTTGCACAGTTGATGAACCTACATTGGTACATCATTATCACCCAAAGTCCATAGTTATATTGTTCACTCTTGAGCAATATACATTCTTGGTGTTATACATTCTATGAATTTGGACAAATGTATAATGACATATATTCATCATATGGCATATTTTCAATGCCTTGAAAATCCTCAGTGCTCTACTTCTTCATCCCACTCCTTCAACCCCTGGCAACCACTGATCCTTTTACTGTCTCCATTGTTTTACCTTTTCTAGACTGTTCTGTAGTTGGGATCATACAGTATGTAGCTTTTTCAGATTGGCCTTTTTCCCTTAGTAATATGCCCTTATGATTCCTTCTTGTCTTTTCATGGCCTGATAGCTCATTTCTTTTCAGTTGTGAAAAATATTCCATTGTCTGGATACCAGTTTATTTATCCATTCACCTACTGAAGGACATATTGGTTGCAACCAAGTTTTGGCAGTTATGAATAAAGCTGCTATAAATAGCCATGTGCAGGTTGTTGTGTGAACATAAGTTTTCAACTCCTTTGGATAAATATCAAAAATCATTATTGTTCATATTTTATATTTATATTCTTATTTGTATAATTATATTTATAAGTTTATATACATAACACATATTTTTGGACTATTTGAAAATAAGTTGCCCAATGACTTCTAAATACTTGGTGTTGTGAATAAAAAATGAATACTTGGCATATGTGTTTCTTAAAAACCTTATTCATTTTTCACCAGTTATGCTGATAAATGCCCTTTAGATTAAAAAAAAGAAAAGAAAAGAAAGAAAGAGAAGAAAATCTGGTCCAGGATCAAATCCAGAATCATATTTAATTATCATGTCTGGCTGAGCATCCTTTAATCTGCAATAGTTTCTTAGATTTTCTTTGCCTAAGAAAAAAATTTTTGAAGATGATAACATAGTTATTTTATAGAATGTCTTTCAATTTCAGTTTGTTTGATGTTTCCTCATGATTAGATTCAGCTTACGCACTTTTGACAAGGAATACCACTGAAACAACGTGCTGTACTTCTCAGTGTATTATATCAGGTGGTGCATGGTGTCAATTAACTTTCAATTTCTTATTACAGAAGGCTCTTCAGGATATTTCAGAATATAAGGCTTTGCTGCCTTTTGGTGATTTCATGGATAACAATGTGGGTACTTTTTACTTTCCCCTTAGGAAATAGTCACAATTTTTGGACACAGGTGGAATTATAGTTTATAAATAGCATTGAATTCCTTGTCTAACTTGCCTGCTTGTAGAAGTACTCGGCATTAAATGGAATTCTCATGCCTGTTCTGCTATCATATTTTCCTGCCTTAGAGCATTTACCTAGCCTGACTGGTTGTGTGTTCATTTCTCTCTTTCAGAGGAGTTTGTTAAACAGCTTTATGTGCAGAATCTCCTTAAGCATCTTTCTCTGTGTGATTAGCTATTACTCCCTTTTCATTACATAAGGACCTTCCTATAATATTTTAGATTGATCATTTTTAAAAGGAAATATGATATGATAAAGTTCCTTTCTTGTCAGTATTCCTGACATGTTATCATATCATCTCGGTCCTCCATCTTTCTTGGAAGTGCACCAGCTTTTTTTTGCATTGATTCTGTATTAGTTTCCTACTATTGCCATAACAAATGTAGAGGCTTAATGAAACAAATTTATTATTTTATAGTTCTGTAGGTCAGAAATCTGGTATGGGTCTTATTGAGTGAAAATCAAGGAGTTGGAAGGCTGCATTCCTTTCTGAGGGCTCTAAGGGAAAATCTGTGTCATTCATTTAGTTGTTGACAGAATTCAGTTGCTCATAAATATAGGTCTCAGATCCCTGTTTCCTTCCTGACTATTGACTGAGGGCTTTTCCCAGCTTCTAGAGGCCACCTGTATTCTTTGGCTCATTGCATGCGTTTTTTTTTTTTTTTTTTTTTTTTTGGAAAGACATTTTACTTATTTTTTTAATTACTCAGTGAATGTTATTACATTTATAGTTTACAATGATCATCACAACTCAATTTTATAGCATTTCCATCCCAAACCCCCAGCATATCCACCCACCCCCCCAACCTGTCTCATTTGGAAAGCATAAGTTTTTCAAAGTCTGAGTCAGCATCTGTTCTTCAAAGAAGTTCATGGTGTCCATTTTTTTAGATTCCACATGTAAGTGATAGCATATGATGTTGGTGTCTCACTGTCTGGCTAACTTCACTTAGCATGATGATTTCTAGGTCCCTCCATGTTGCTACAAATCCCATTATTTCTTTCCTTTTAATGGCTGAATAATATTCCATTGTGTATATGTACCACATCTTCTTTATCCACTCCTCCATCAATGGACATTTAGGTTGTTTCCATATCTTGGCTATTGTATATAGTGCTGCAATGAACATTGGAGTACATGTATCTTTTCGAGTCATGATTTTCTCTGGGTAGAGGCCCAGGAGTGGAATGGCTGGATCAAATGGTAATTCTATTTTTAGTTTAGTTTTTTTTTTTTTTTGTCTTTTGTCTTTTGTCTTTTTGAGGGCCACACCCGCAGCATGTGGAGGTTCCAGGGCTAGGGATCTAATCAGAGCTGTAGCTGCTAGCCTACCCCACAGCTCAGGGGCAACACCTGATACTTAACCCGCTGTGTGAGGCCAGGGATTGAACCCGCAACCTCATGGTTCCTAGTCGGATTCGTTTTCGCTGCACCACAATGGGAACTCCTATTTTTAGTTTTCTGAGGAATCTCCATACTGTTTTCCACAGTGGTTGCACCAATTTACATTCCCACCAACAGTGTAATAGGGTTCCCTTTTCTCTACACCCTCTCTAGCATTTATTGTTTGTATACTTTTTGATGCTGGCCATTCTGGCTGCTGTAGGGTGGTACCTTGTAGTGGTTTTGATTTACGTTTCTCTAATAATGAGTGATGTTGGACATCTTTTCATGTGTTTTTGGCCATCTGTATGTCTTCTTTGGAGAATTGTCTGTTTAGATCTTTTCTGCCCATTTTTTGATGGGGGTGTTTGGTTTTTTTGGTATGGAGTTGCAGGAGGTGTTTGTAAATTTTTGAGATTAATCCCTTGTCAGTCGCTTCATCTGCAAATATTTTCTCCCATTCTGTGGGTTGTCTTTTGTTGTTGTTGTTTAGGGTTTCCTTTACTGTACAGAAACTTTTAAGTTTAATTAAGTCCCATTTGTTTATTTTTGTTTTTATCATCATTACTCTAGGAGACGGATCTCAGAAAATATTGCTGTGGTTTATGTCAGAGAGTGGTCTATGTTTTCCTCTAAGAGTTTTATAGTGTCTGGTCTTAGAGCTAGATCTTTAATCCATTTGGAGTTTCTTTATGTGTATGGTGTTAGGAAGTGTTCTAATTTCATTCTTTTACATGTGGCCATCCAGTTTTCCCAGCACCACTTATTGAACAGGCTGTCTTTTCTCCATTGTATATTCTTGCCTCCTTTTGTCATAGATTAGTTGACTGTAATGGGTGGGTTTAATTCTGGGCTCATTGCATACATCTTCCATCTTCAAAACCAACAACAGCAGGTCAAGTCCCTCTCACATTAGAAATTATCCATTTTCTTTTTTTTTTTTAAGAGCTTTGGATATTTACATCACCTAGGATATCTGTATATGTTTGAACATCATTGCACTAAAGATTTATAGTGACATTAAGAGAATGTCAGATTATTTTTCTTTGAAAAATAATACTTACATGATTCACTTTTGAGGAAAAAAATAGCAAGTAGAAGCATTTTATGTTGTTGTAAGGTAATCTTTTCTGAAATCATAAAATCTGGGTTCAAATATGATTTATATATTTTCTGATTATATCACTTGAAGCAAGTCATTGAGCTTCTGAGTCCAGTTTTCATCTCTTTAAATTATAATAATAAATATCTGTCACATTTGACTCATAAACTATTGTGAAAGCCAAGTGACATGAGTCAAATAAAAGAACTTTGTGCATCTAACAATATTAAATCAATTTCAATTTTAGTTTTAGAGCTCCCAAATCAATATGTGTCAACTCCTCCAGGCTTCCAAAGTTAGCTGTGACACTACCACACTTGACCTGCAAAAAAGGTGAATGAAAATGCATTTTCTGACTATTATCCTCAACCATTAAGAGCATATAAAAGGATCCTCATGGATAGTAGATGCAGAAATTTTCCTCATGGATATTCGATGCAGAAATTTTTCTCCATCTCTACTTGGATGGTGTATGTACCCTGTACTGTCTAATAAGGGTGGGTGTTGATGGAGGCTTTTATCTTCATCGCACATTATTTTGCAGTTTTGTTAAGGTTTAACTGACAAATTAAAAATTTAAGATATTTGAAGACTAAGTCGGGGTGTTTTAATATATATATACATTGTGAAAGGATTCCCAGCATCTAGTTAATTTACACATCTATCACCTCTTTTTTTTTTTTTTTGGTGAAAGCACTTAAGTTCTAATCTCTTAGCAAAATTTCAATTATGTAATACAGTATTATCAACTACAATCACCATATTTTATATTAGATCTTCAGATTTGATTCATCTTATAGTTGAAGGTTTGTAACCTTTTACCAACCTCTATTTCCCCCACCCTCTAGTTCCTAGTAACTGTTTTCTACTCCCTGTTTCTAAGAGTTTGACATTTAAAATTTTTAAATTTTTATTTATTTATTTATTTATTGGCCACACCCATGGCATGTGGAAGTTCCCAGGCCAGAGATCAAACCCATGTCACAGCAGACCTGAGGCACTGCAGTGACAGTGCCAATCCTTAAGCCACTGCACCACAAGGGAACTCCTGACTTTTCCATATTCTACATATAAGTGTTTGTCTTTCTCTGTCTAGTTTATCTCACTCAGTTGCAAACTTATTGCCCTCAAGTTTTATCCATTATGTCAGAAATGGCACAATTTCCTTTTCTCATAGCTGAAAATATATATAAAATATTTTCTTTCTTTATCCTTTCAGTCATTGATGGACATTTAGGTTGTTTCCATATCTTGGCTTTTGTGAATAATGCTGTGATGAATATGGGAGTGTAGCTATCTCTTCAATGTCCTGTTTCTATATCCTTTGGATATATATCCAGTCTCCATTTTCTTTTGTCCTCAACATCTCTCTCTCACTCTCCTGGGGGAAAATCCTCTGCTTTAAGGAACTCATGCAATTAGAATGTCTCCACCTAGGTAATCCAGAATAATTCCCCAACTCAAGGTCCTCAACTTAATTACATCAGCAAAGTTCTTTTTGCCATGGAAGGAGGGTGTGGATATCCTTGGATAGCCATAATTATGCCCACCACAGATTCCATTATAGCAACCAACCATAACCTGATATGTAGAGCATGATCCATCCATTCTTTTATTTAATCAATAAAAATATATTTATCATCTTTTAAATTCATGGTTACAAAAATAAGACACCTAACTTACCCAAGGAGTTCATAAATTGATTTGATAAATTCTGTAGATAGAGATTAGAACAGAGTGTTATGAGGGAATAGAGGAGGGCCTCTGCCTTAGACTAGTAAGGCCTGGGATGACCTGCTGTGTGAATCAGTATCTAAGCTGAGTCTTAAAAAAAGGAATAGAAGTATTAAGTTAGGATGAGTGATAGTAGAGGGATAAATAGAAAGAAGAACTTTATCAGTGAAATAGAATGACTAAAGGTATAGAAGTTTGAGATAGTCTGTTCTTATTGCGGTAGATGTTAGGCAGATCTTTAAGTCATATGGTTTTCCTAGAATGGAGAGATGAAACTAGATAAGCAAGCTAAAGCATGAACATGAAGACTCCGTGTGCCATGCTAGATAGGTTTAAGATAAATCTGTAGGAAATGGGGAGTCAATGAATTTTAAGGAAGGTGCTGTGTTCACATTTATATTTTATGTAGATCATACTAATGGCCATGTGGAGGATGGCATAGAAAGAGATTGGTGTTAGAAGACCATTTAATATGCTTTTGTGATAATCCTTACAAGGAATTCACAAGGGTCTGAACTCAGTCATAGTTGAAATGAATCACAGAGGAATGGACTTGAGAGAGGTTGGTTAAACAGATAATATATTAGAGTTCACATGGGTCTGAACTCAATCATAGTTGAAATGAATCACAGAGGAATGGATTTGAGAGAGGTTGGTTAAATAGATGATATATCTGTCAAAGTTCAAGTAAAGAAACAACCAGTAAGAGATACATATTAAGAAATATATTACAAGGAATTGGCTTATGTGATTTTGGGGACTGGCTAGGCAAGTCTGAAATCCAAAGAGCAGTCTCTGGCAATGCAGACTGCAACTCTCTGGCACAAGCTGAAGGAGAAATTTCATAGGAGAAATTTCTTCTTCAGGAAAGTCTCAGCTCTGCTCCTGAGACCTATCAATTGATTGAATCAAGTATGCCCAGATTATCTAGGATAATTATCTAGGATAATCTACTTTACTTAAAGGAGATTACAGATATTAATCACATGTACAAAATGGCTTCACAACAACACCTAGATCAGTGCTTGATTGAACAACTACCCTAGCCAAGTTTACATGTTAAAAGACCATCTTTTACAGATGGGATATGGGCCAGTGGAGACAAATAATAAAGAATGATTCGCAAGTTCCTGGCTTGAGTATTAAATGAAATCACTAACAGATGCAGAATACAAGAGCAGGAGCAGTTATTTGACATTTTGAGTAAGATACAAATGTAAAGTTCCAAGATTACAAAAAAAGGTTTCTAGCAGGTAAATACATTTGGAAACCATCAGCATAAAGGTGATAGTTGAACCAAGGGACTAAGTTAGATAATCTGGAAGAAGGTGTATATAGGGAAAGGTTACTAGCTGAGGAGGAAATTCTGGGGACCACCAACATTAAAGGATTATCTAGAAAAAAATGAAAAGGTAAAGGATAAATAGAGTGAGGAGAGAACCCAGAAGCTTTTGATGCCCAGTTTTTTTTGTTTGTTTGTTTGGTTTTTTTTTTGTTTTTTGTTTTTTGTTTTTTGTTTTTTTGCTATTTCTTTGGGCCGCTCCTGCGGCATATGGAGGTTCCCAGGCTAGGGGTCGAATCGGAGCTGTAGCCACTGGCCTACGCCAGAGCCACAGCAACTCGGGATCCGAGCCGCGTCTGCAACCTACACCACAGCTCACGGCAACGCTGGATCGTTAACCCACTGAGCAAGGGCAGGGACCGAACCCGCAACCTCGTGGTTCCTAGTCGAATTTGTTAACCACTGCGCCACGACGGGAACTCCTTGATGCCCAGTTTTAAGAAAAATGTAGTGAACAGCAGTAAAGGGTTCCATAAATTTAGTACTGAAAAATAACCATTAATTTGTAAATTAAATTCATTAATGAATTTAGCAAGATTGGTTCCAGTGTAGTAGTTAAAGCAAAAGCCAGATTGCAGCGGGTTGAAGAGTGACCAGGAGGTACCAAATTGAAGCTGGTTAGTGTAGACCACTCATAAGAGATGTTTAGATGAGAAGGAGAGGATAAAAAATTAATGATATTTTTTGGAGTTCCTGTCATGGCGCAGTGGTTAACCAATCCAACTAGGAACCGTGAGGTTGTAGGTTCGATCCCTGGCCTTGCTCAGTGGGTTAAGGATCCAGCGTTGCCGTGAGCTGTGGTGTAGGTTGCAGACGCAGCTTGGATCCCGCGTTGCTATGGCTCTGGCATAGGCCAGCGGCTACAGCTCCAATTCAACCCCTAGCCTGGGAACCTCCATATGCCACGGGAGCGGCCCTAGAAAAGGCAGAGACCAAAAAAAAAAAAAAAAAAAAAAATTTAATGATATTTTTTAAATGGATGATAACTATAAGAGGATTAAGAATGGAGGGAGAAAATGGTAGAAATTTGAGAAAGTGTATTGTCTGAAAATAACAGGGAGAGATTGAGAAGGCAATTCATAACAACTGAGAAAGAAAAGAAATAGGCTTAGTTGTTGGAAAGGGTTGCAATGCCAAGGGAAGGACTTATTTACTTCTTGGGAAAGGAATAGAGTAGCGGTTCTCAATGAAGGTAGTATAAACCCAAGGGGTGGTTTGAAAGTTTGTGAGAAGCATTTTAGAATATCATAATGATAATGTGAGAAAATAGAACGTGTACATGTAACTGGGCCACCATGCTGTACAGTAGAAAAAAAATTATAAAAAAGAAAAAAGTCAAAAAAAAAAAAAGAATATCATAATGATTGGAAGGCTTCCAGGCATACTCAGGGTAGGGTCAGGGTTGCTAAATGTCCTGAAATATGCAGGACAGTCTGCACAAAAATATAATTTTTCTGTATTCCATACAACTTTTCAATATTCCATTGGATATTCATATAGGTGAAAAATCTATTTATGTTAATCTAAGCCTTGAATTAAACTCCATTTTTTATACAAAGAGGGAAGTTTTAATATACACCGACTTCTCAGAATGTAGCTACCATGCAAACCAAGATAAGATAGTACTTTGTTTTGTTCAAAATGTTAAGAATGTTCATTGTTTTGGAAAATCCTGTCACCAGCAGAAACAGAAATGCTGCCCTTGGATATTTGAAATAACAGTAATAACACACTTATATCAGTCAGCATTTGTAATTGCCACATTTATGAGCATTTTCTATATATTTTTCTCCATATGTCTTTTAGTGTTGTCCCAGTATTTACATATTGAATACATCTTATTTCATTATAAACTATTTTCTCTCTCATTTTATAGATACCAAATTTTTGAAATTATGTGTATTTTATTTCAGGATAGTAAAATAGCCATCAAAATATTTAAGAAGGGGCATTTTATAGGATTGAGAAACATTAACCCAAAGGAAAGAAGATAAGAATGGGTGAAAATGTTGATAAATCTTATGTAGAGATGCAGGAATTTTTGAGAATGGCTATGCATTATACTTTGTGTCAGAGGTTACCATAACTAACAAATCTAGTGAATTGCTTTCGGCTCTTATCTTAACCCTGTGTGATATTTCTTCCTTCCTATGACATCCTTCTCTTCCAGTTCTCCTCTTTCATATCTGGTCATTGTTTTCTCATTCTCTTTTTTTGAATACTCTGTCTACATGGATCCTTAGATTCAGTGGTTCCTAAATCTCCTTGTTTGGATTCTCACTTCTGCTTGTCAGTCTCTCTCACTTCCAGTTAAATTAAACATACATATGCAGATGACTCCCAAATCTGTATCTCCAGCACAAGTCTTTATGCCAGGCTTCAGACTCATGAATCAACTGGCTTTTTCTATGTGGATGCCTTACCAGCACCTCAAACCAAACACAGCCGAAACTGAACTTTTTATTTTGTTTGTTCTAGTGTTTTTCTTGTCTCTTTCTCCATTCTAGTTTTTATTATTTGCTTCCTTCTGCTAGCTTTGGGTTTGGTTTGTTTATCTTTTCTCAGTTGCTTAACTTATAAAGTCAGGTTTTCATATCTTTATTTTTTAATGTCAACATTTTTAAAGCCAGCTATAGAGTTCCCTCTGAGCCCTGCTTTCACTGCATCCCATTAGTTTTGGTATATTCTCATTTAATTTATTTATTTCACAGTATTATATAATTTTCCTTGTGATTTCTTCTTTGACCCATTTGTTATTTAAGGATGTGCTATTTAATTCCACCTATTTGTAAATTTTACAGTTTTCCTCTTGTTAATTTCTTGCTTCATTCCATCATATTTGGAGAAAATACACAGTATGATTTAAATTTATTGACTAACATGGCCTATCCTAGAGAATATTCCTGGCACTTGAGAGAAATGTGTACACTGCTGTTGTTGGATGGATGGAGTGTGGTGTATTTGTCAGTTAGATCTACTTGGTTTATAGTGCTCTTTAAGTCTGCTATTTCTTTATCAATCTTCTGTCTATATGTTGTATTCATTATTAAAAGTAGAGTTTTTGTCTCCAATTAGTATTGTCTATTTCTCCCTTCAGTTTTCTCCTCTTGTATAGCATACTTTCCCATCTCTACTCTTGATCCCATATGATCTCATTTCCCTTAAACTATTAATTATAGCCACTTTTTCCTATCTCTTCAGCCTCTTCCTATTTGATCTTTCCCATAAACATTTAAACATGGTCAAGTCTTTTCCTTCTTATAAAAGTCTCCCTTAAACTTATATTTCCATCCAGTTATAACTCCTCATCTCTATGCATCATAGCTCAACTTCTTGAAAGCACTGTCTGTCATCTCTTAAACCACTTTGTCACATTCACTCCACACACTTCTCAATACACTACAATCTTTTTTCTGTCTCCTCTCTGCCAATGAATCTGCTCTTAATAAACTCACCAACCAAGGACCTCCTTTGATACAGTCAGGAGGTTGCTGTCTCTCTTCTCCCGCACCAATGGACACTGAAGACATTCTTTTACAAAAATATATGACATTGTTAAGTATCTCTTTTTTTCTTGAGATTCTCTCTTCCCTTAGGTTACAGGACACTTCATTTTCTGCTTTCCTTCCTTATTTTTTGCCTCTTCAATTTCCTTTGCAGGATCCTCTTTCTCTGTCAGTCATTTCAACATTGGTGTTCCTCAGAATTCAATTCTTGCTGTCTTCTCATAATATACACTCCCCATGGCTTCAGTTCCTATATATTTCTGCTGGTAACTGCTATCATATGTTTATAACATCCTAATATGCATTCCTTACCTGTAGTTCTGACATTCCAATGAACATGTGCACTTGACTATCCCACAAGTATCTCAAATTCATCATGGCTGAAAATGAAATATTTTTTCCATTCACAACATTGTAAATCAACTATACACCAATAAAATTAATTTTTTAAAAAATCCTCAACAAAATACTAGTAAAATGAATCCAACAGTGTTTTTTTTTTTTTGTTTGTTTGTTTGTTTGGGGTTTTTTTTGTTTTTTTGTTTGGTTGTTTGTTTGTTTTTTTTCTGCTTTTTAGGGCCCCACTCGCAGCATATGGAAGTCCCCAGGCTAGGGGTCAAATCAGAGCTACAGCTGCCATCCTACACCACAGCCACAGCAACATCAGATCTGAGCTGAGTCTGTAACCTACACCACAGCTCACGGCAATGCCGGATCCTTAACCCACCGAGCACGGCCAGGGATCAACCCCACATCCTCATGGTTACTAGTTGGATTCATTTCTGCTGCACCATGATGGGAACTCCCAACAGTGCATTATATATGTGCGTGTGTGTGTATGTATATGAGGTATATAAATATGTATATATATGGAGAGAGAGGGAGATTGATTATTAATTATACACCATGACCAAGTTAAATCCCACTTGGACATGGGGATTTATCTCAGAAATAAAAAAGAGTGGTTCAACATAAGAAAATCAATCAGTGTAATACACCACACTAATAAAATGAAAGAAGGAAACACATAACCTTAACTGATGCAGAAAAGACATTTGACAAAATACAACACTATTTCTTGATTTAAAAAGTCAGAAAACTAGGAATAGTAGGAACTTCCTTGACATAATAAAAGGCATCCATGAACAACAAACAGCTAACATCATACATAATGATAACTCACTGAAAGCATTCCTCCTGAGATCAAGAAGACAAGGAAGAGTTTCTTATGGCTCAACTGGTTAAGGATCCAGCATTGTCACCTCTACGGCTCTGGTTACAGCTGTGGTGCTGGGAACTTTTGCATGCTGCCAGTGTGGCCAAAACAAAAAAAGAAGACAAGGAGGCCTGTTTTCACTACTCTTGTTCGACATTATACTTGAAATTTTAACCAGAGCAGTTATGAAGGAAAAATAAATAAAAGGCATACAATTTTGAAAGAAAGGAGTAAGATCACATAATCCTATATATTAAAAATCCTAAAGGATCCACACACACAGAAAACCTACTAGAGCTAAAAAAAGAATTCAATAAAGTTTCAAGATACAAAATTAACACACAAAAATCAGCTGAATTTCTATACAAAGCAATGAACAATCCAGAAAAAAAATTAAGAAAACAGTCAGTAGCATGCAAAAGAAATACTGAGGAATAAATTTAACCAAGTAGGTGAAAGACTTGTATACTGAAAAGTACAAACGATTGGTGAAAGAAATTAAAGACACAAATGAATGGAAAGACATCTTATGAACACAGATTGGAAAATTTAATGTTGTTAAGATGTACATACTACTGAAAACAACATACAGATTCAATGTAATCTCTATCAAAATTCCAGTGGCATTTTTTGCAGAAAAAAAAATCCTAAAATGTATATAGACACTTAAGGAATCACAAATAGCTAGAACAATTTTGGAAAAGAACAAAGTTCTGATTTCAGATTTCAAATTTCCTGATTTCAAAACATACTACTTAGCCATAAAAAAGAACAAAATAATGCCCTTTGCAGCAACATGTATGGAACTGGAGACTCTCATACTAGGCAAAGTAGGTCAGAAGGAGAAAGACAAATACCATATGATATCATTTATATCTGGAATCTAATATACATCACAAATGAACCTTTCCACTCAAAAGAAAATCATGGACATGGGGAGAACAGACTTGTGGTTGCCGGTTGGGGGGGTGGGAGGGAGTGGGATAGATTGGGAATTTGGGGTTGATAGATGCAAACTATTGACTTTGGAATGTATAAGGCAGTGAGATCCTGCTGTATAGCACTGGGAACTGTATCCAGTCACTTATTATAGAGCATGATAATGTGAGAAAAAAGAATATATACATGTTGTGTAACTGGGTCACGTTGCTGTACAGTAGAAAATTGACCCAGCTATAATGGAAAAAAACAAAAATCATTACAAAATAAAATTTTAAAAAAGCAAAAAGAAAAGCAAAAAACATATTACAAAACTACAGCAATCAAAACAGTGTGAGACTGGCATAAAGATAGACCATTGATTAACACTATAGAATACAGGCTCCAGAAATAAACTTCTATGGTCACAATGGTGCCAAGACCACTCAATGAAGTAAAGATAGTCCCTTCAACAAATGGTTTTGAGAAAACTGGGTATCCACATGCAAAAGAATGAAGTTGGACCCCTACCTTGCAAATAAGAAATTCAACTCAAAATGAATCAATGACCTAATTGTAAGAGCTAAAACATAAAGCTCTTAGAAGCAAGTATAAATCTTCTTTACTTTGGATTTAGTAATTGATGTTTGAATATGATGCCAAAAGTACAAGCAATGAAAGAAAAAACAGATCAAAATTGAGAACTTTTGGGCATCAAAAGACATTATAAAGAAAGAGAAGACAACCTACAGAATGGGAGAAAATATTTTCAAATTGTATATCTGGTAAGGGTCAACATCAAGAATATTACAACTCAACAACAAAGAGATGAACAAGACCAATTTTAAGGATGGAGAAACTTCAATAGACATTTCTCTAAAGAAGATATACAAATGATCAGTAAGGACCTGAAAACATTCCAGACATCATTAGTAATAAAGGAAATGCAAATCTAAACCAGAACTCCACAAACCCACTAGGATGGCTATAATTGGGAAATAAATGTGGGTGAGGACATAGAGAAACTGGAATACTGTTTCATTGCTGGTAGAAAAAATGAAATGGTTCAGGTGCCATGGAAAGAGTTTGGCTGTTTCTAAAAAAGTTAACATAGAATTGCTATACAAGGAGTTCCCGTCATGGCTCAGTGGTTAACAAATCTGACTAGGAACGTGAGGCTGCGGGTTCGATCCCTGGCCTTGCTCAGTGGGTTAAGAATCCGGCATGGCCATGAGCTGTGGTGTAGGTCTCAGATGAGGCTTGGATCTGGCGTTGCTGTGGCTCTGGCGTAGGCTGGTGGCAACAGCTCTGATTAGACCCCTAGCCTGGGAACCTCCATATGCCACAGGTGCAGCCCTGCAAAAAAAAAAAAAAAAAAAAAAAAAAAGAATTGCTATACAACCTATAAATTCCATTCCTAGATATATACCCCAAAAAACTGAAAACAAGAACTGAAACAAATACCCACTAATGTTCATAGCAGCAATTTTAACGATACCTAAAACACAGAAACTACCCAAGAGAAGGAACAGATTAATAAGAAATTGTGGTATATACATAAAATTTAATATATAATATTCATCCATAAAAAGGAATGAAGTGTTCACATATGATACAACATGACTGAACCTCAAAAGCATGCTGAGTGATAAAAGGTAGATAGCAAAAAGTCACACACTGTATGATTTCACTGATATAAAATATCCAGGATGGGTAAATCTGTAGGGATGAGAATCACGGGAAGGGTTAGTGGGGAAGTGGAAAACTGCTTAATGGATACAGAATTTCCTTTTGTGTGCTGGAAATGTCTTGGAATCAGATAAAGGTGGTTGCACAATACTGTGAATGTCACTCTTTAAAATAGTTAATTTTATGATATGTGAATTTCACCACAATTGAAAAAAATAAAATAACTCTTCATTTGGAAAAGAATACCCTTAAGTCTGATACGTAAATGAGAAGTCAAAATGAAAAAAAATAACATATTTAACAAATTCAAACATGAGAATATACTGCAAGACACCATAAGCAAAAAACAACTTATAGGAAAGAATTAAAGTTATGTTGAGAGTTAAAATGTCAAAATGTGACAGAGAAAACAACAACACATTACTGGAGTTTGTGAAAGAAAATAACAGACTAGTGGAAAAATTCAAATAAATATATGATTTTAGGCTCCTGTTGAGGCTCAGAAGGTAACAAACCATACTAGTATATATTATGATGCTGGTTTGATCCCTGGCTTCACTCAATGGGTTCAGGATCTGGCACTGCAATGAGCTGTGGTGTAGGTCACAGACATGGCTCGGATTCTGCGTTGCTGTGGCTGTGGTGTGGGTCTTGGGAACCCCTAGCCTGGGAAAGTCCATATACCACAGGTGTGGCCCTAAAAAGCAAAAAAAAAAAAAAGTAAGAATTTTAAAAGTAAAATAATCTAGATTGTATTTTAACACATGCTATTTGCTAGTGATTTGGCAGTAAAAATGATATGAAAGATTTTCTTTGACTTATAAAATTGACCATTCCTTTAAATCTTAATGTTCCAATTTTTGATAGGAATAGCTAGCTCTCTTACACATGAGTAGAATGAGAATACATTGATGAAGAAATATTGGATCTAATATGTTAAAATTTCTCCACAGTGGAATAGGGTGTCCACTTAGGATACAGTTGACCCTCAGTATCTGTGGATTCCACATCCATGGATTTAATCACCTAAGGATTTAAAATATTGGGGAAAAAATTTCCACAATTTCCAAAAATTATGTCGTGTATTTGCCCCATGAGCAAATACTTACATAGCATTTATATTATATTTCTAAATAATTATAAAACATTTACATTGAATTACATATTATAACTAATCTAAAGAAAATTTAAAGTATTTCTGAGGATGCATTTAACTTACATGCAAATATATTTGTTATAAGGGATGTGAGAATCATTACATTATGTATATCTGGGGATCCTACAGATATGAAAGAGACTATATATCACATTTCACGTTCCATTCATTTTTTCAGTGTTTTCCTTATTTTGACAAAAGATGCATATAAACAATACAATGTGATAGTCTAAACATTCTGAAATAATTATTACAAGATATGTAATGTGTCACATCACATGTTATATTTTTTAGGAAATTTCAAGATTATATTACATATATAAACATATTTATATATTCAGTATGTAACTTAAAGGAGTATTAACTAAAGTGATGGTGCTGAACATTAGATATCCAGAATTTATTAATTTTATAGCTGAAAACATTATAGTCTGTAATAGACATATTCCCCTTTCCCCAAAACCAAGGCGGCTAATAACCACCATTCTACTCACTGCTTCTATAAGTTCGGATTTTTTAGATTCGACATTCAAGTGAAATCATGCAGTATTTGTCACTCTGTATCTACATTATTTGAATTACAACAGCATCTTACGAATTAACCATATTAACAACAATGAGAGGATGTGCTTTTTTTAAAGGATAAAAGACATTCCACTATAAATACATACATAAAAATTTTCATACTGCAACAATCATTCAACTAACACAAGGATAACTTCATATTTTATAAATGTGAATAATAGTAAAATTCACCTGGGAATGAAGATAAATGTTTTTGACATTAGATTCATTTGTTTTTCAAAAAATGAAAAGGGATTGCTGCATTATGAGTACTACACTTTTACTTCTTTGGGAAGATTATATAGAACTTCAACATTTCCATTCTTGTGCAAAGCAAAGAGAGAGGAAAAATATGGCAACACCAACAAAAGAAAAAATATACTATGGTCGAGAAAAAAAATTGCTAAGTAGAAAAAATGCAAAATGACAACAAAAGATACAAAAACCAGAAAACCATAATATGTTAATTAAATAAATAATCACAAATATAGAAAAAAAAGAATCCAACATACTACACCAAAAAAATTAAATTTACAAAAAAACATATAAACACGTACGAATACAAAAACTCCACAATCTCACATTAAAGATATAGCAAAGCAAGAGGAAATGAATCATATACAAATAATTCAAGGAGAAGGGCTTGGAAAAAAGGACTGAGAGCCATTCTGTGTCCCCTGAGCTGGTGGTCTGTCAGCAGGTCCGCCGGGCTACAGTGTAAACTTGGGGCCTCCCTTGTTTAGGCAGAGAAAGAAACGGGGGTCTCCGAGTCCCGAGTCCCATTCATCAGAGTCTGTGCCCTTCCTCTCCAGCATCCTGGCCCTGGGTGGGGCCTTGTGCCTTGGCGAGGTTTGGTGGCCTTTGCAGGGTTCCTGTGTGAGAGCAAGGCCAGCCTGTGTTGCCTCGGGCTTTGGGTAGCCCTTTACAGGGGAGCCTCCGGGGCGGGGTGGGGGTGGGGGGTGGGAGCCCTGTGGCTGCAGGTTGGGCCAGCCGTTTCTGGCTGCTTTGTTGGGGGGCCAGCCCAAGGTGGTGAGCTCCAGGCCTTGGTAGGAAGCAGAGCCCGGCCAAAAAAGTCCCTGGCAAGACAGAGCAGAGCGTTGGGCCACCCGAATGGTGGCTGCCACCTTGTCCGAGGCAGGTCCCCTGATTTAATCCCTGGGACAGAGAGAGTCACCCAGGCCTGTGGGTGTGTCCTTGGCCTTTTGCTTCTCTCCCAGAGCTGGAGCTAGGAAAAATGGGGTTGGAGCAAAGAAGGGGAAAGGCCTGCAGGGGGTCCCGCCTCCTGGTCAGCAGTCGTTCTGCCCAGTGCATTTGGTGAGCGGCATGGGTCCAGGTGGCTGGTTCCTTTCCTTTTCTGTGCTTCTTCCTGGGACTGTCTGTGTCAGTTGCGTTTTGCTTTTGCTTTCACCCTGGTAGGGCAGGAGGCTCCAGGCCCTGGGGGCGGGTGTTGGAGGGGGAGGGGGGGTAAGCATTTGGTTGGCATTGGTGGAGCCATACTGCCATCAAGCGGAGATAGTTTCTGTCAGAGCCGGTTAGCAGGGCCCAAGGCAGAGGCCCTCCGGGAGGGGGAGAGAGAGAGAGAGAGACAGAGACAGAGACAGAGACAGGGGGGGGGGGGCTGTGCTGTGCCCAGTGCGGGCGGGGTGGTCCGGAGGGTGCAGCGGGTGCACAGGGGCGAAGGGCCCCTGGCTGTCCCTCCGCCTGTGTGCCCCACGGGAGAGTGGGCCCGAGGCCCACAGCTGGAGAAGGCCCTCAGAAACCCCAGAGGCCGCCCAAGATGGCTACCGCGGGGAGCAGTGCCAGGGGCGGGCAAATGGCCCTGGTCCCAGAACTCCTAAGGGCCTGGGCTCCAGGTGGGGAAAGGGGACCCCTGACGCCGGTGTGCCCCGAGGCAGGGCGCCCCGCTACGCTACTCCGCTCCGCAGCAGGGACACCAGAGGAAACGGGGTGGAATTCCTCTGGGCCCACCCCAAAATGGCTGACAAACGGGAAGCTCAGCTGTCTGGGCTGCTCTGCCTAGGGGCTGCCGGCTTGTGTCCAGGGCTCCTGGAGCTCCTGCCTCCCCCAGCAGGTCCTGCTGGCAGGCCAAGGCCCTCAGGGCCTCCGACGGCCCCGACCGACCGGCCTCGGTGCCCAGCTCCCCTGCAGGGGGAACCTGGGGCTTGAGCACAGCCCGGTCAGCCCAGCACAGCCTTGCTGCTCTCTGTGCCTGGCAGAAGCCAGGCTGCTGCCTGGCCTTTTCCCATACACTTTCCGCTGGATGGCACTGTGGCTCCAGAAATGGCAGTCACCCCTTCCCCTGCCCCCACCAAGCCTTCCTCTCCTTCCTTTGGCAGCCTGACAGAGGAGGGGGTGGGGTGCAGGTGGAGACACCATCCTTTCACCCTCTCCTCCTCCTCCTCCTCTTCTCTTCTTCCCACCACCACCGCCACCGCCACCACTGCCACCACCGCCATCATCACTGTCATCCATAGCAACAATAGCAGCGGCAGCGGCAGCAGCAGCGGCAGCGGCAGCAGCAGCAGCAGCAGCATCCGTATGCCAATATCCTCATCACCAGCAATAGTCCAGCCCGCAGAACAGCCAGGCCACCTTCGGCAGGGCCCCTCACCAACTTGGCCACTCTGGGCCAACCCTGCAAGGGTAGCTAGGCCGTTCTTGACTCTGTTCAGGCTCTGCTTCACTGTGAACACAGACAGCCTTGCAGAGATGCCACCACTGGGCTTGCAGATTCCTCTTGGTATGTAGCTTCAGACTCCTCCTGGCCCCTGGCTTGTCTGTACCATACCCCTTCCCAGGCAGCAACCTTGCTTCTCCTGAGGTTGCGTGCATGCTTCAGGGGGCCAAAGGCGGCTGGGTCAGAGGCAGGCAGGTCCCAAGCGGGTCCAGATGTCATTGGCCCCTTCTGTACAGCGGGGTCGTGCCAGGAGTCACCAGGGTCCGGAAGAGGCCGCTGGGGGCATCTCTGCTTGGGAGCCTGAGCACTCCTTTGTGCCCAGGGCTGCGACGTTTTGGAATGGCAGGGCTCACACAGGTGGGTCTCGGGGAGGGCCGCTTGGCCTGGTAGGCATTGGTTCACAAGTCAGCCCCATCAGGGTCCTTCTGCCCTCAGGCCTGGGTAGCCAGGCCGTCGGGCGTCAGTTCTCTACCAAGAGCCCGCGAACAGGTCCTGCTCAGGTTTCCCCGACCCCCATGGCATTTTATCCTCGGGGAGAAGGTGAAGCTTAGGAGGCTAAGGGACTAGGGGAGGTGGAGGGAGGGTGGGGCTTGATGTGTGGGGAGGCGGGGGTCAAGTGGCAGAAGGGAGCTTGGGGGTTTGGTCTGATGTGTCCATCGCTCTGCTTCTCAGCCTAAGTAAGCCCTGACACTAGCCTGGTCTTCACCCGAGGGCTTGACACCTGAGAACTTGGCGTGGAAACTGTGGATCCCCGTCAAACAGTCACGCTCACACATATTCACCCCCACGGCCACCCCCAAACACACGCACAGACACGCACGCGTGAGCGCGTGAGCGCGCGCCCGCGCGGGCACACACACACACACAGACACACACACACACACACACACACACACACACAGAGGCAGGCACACATGCACACATCTGAGAAACCACTTCTGAGGAACCACTGAACAGCTTAAGGGAATGCTGAGTATCCAGCCACACCCACTCCAAAGGAGGGCTCAGGGCCCTTTTGCAGGGCAGATTGGGAGGTGTGGGCAGAAGAGAAATGCGCAAGCTAAACACCGAGAGTTATGTTTTGTTCGGAGACCTCTGTGAGCCCTCTGTGAGCCCTCTGTGAGGACTATAGCCACGGTGACAGCCCCTCAGATAGCTCCGAGGGTACGTCCCGAAGAGGAAAGGGAGGAAGGCGCCAGGACTTTCTTTTGAGAAAAAGAGAAAGGAGGGAAATGCTGTCTTGGATCATCCAAAGATTAGAGCTCATGCAACCAAAACCAAAACCAACCAACCAAACAAAATGGGGGACATCCCCAGGCAGTGACTTGAGGGCTTTTCTCTGTATGGGATGGCTCAGGACTAGGGCCCCTTGACATCACTCCTAGATTGGCACCTTAACCCTCCAGGGCCAGCGTCCTGCTTGTCTCCATCCTGAATTCCCCTCCGGATGCAGCTTTGGGGGCAGCCGCAGTGGCTGGTGGCTAATGGCCGGGCCACCACCTTTGTGCACAGTAAAGGCAGGCAACCTTTTGTGGTTGTTCTCTGGCCTTGGTTGGTTGGTTTGGTCGGCGGATGGAAAGGAAAGCAGTGGTGACCCTGCCTTGAGTGTCTGAGGGCATCACGCCCATGCCAGCCAGTGCCTCGCAAAGACAGCAATGGGGGAGGGAGGGGAGCCTGAGGGTCTTTAGTGTTTCCCCTGTAAGCGGTTCCTTTCTTTGCTCCCTTAAGGTCTTCCTAGGAGTGCGGACCGGAAGGAAGGGAGCTCCGAGGAATGGAAACCCACCCCACCCCTCGCACCCCGCCCCCCGCCCCCCCCACCCCGGGACCGTCGTGGCCGGGATTTGCCACACTGGGTAGTGTCTTAAGGACGCTTAGAATTGAGGAATGGCCTTTTCCCAAGAGCCTTCTTCTCCCCCATGCTCTCCCGGGAAGCAGGCCATCGGTGGGTGGAAGTGGTCGGGAAAATACAAAGAGACAGAAAACAACTCAGGAAAACAAAAGTCACCCCCATCCTGTCAGGTAGGGACCTGAGGTGCCTCTTGCCCAGAAGGTAAACACCAGGGCACCCCTGACACCTAACTTGGGGACAATGCAGGGAGAAAGGAGGGCAGGCATCGGGGACCAGCTAGGCGTGGAATCCCCACTCTTGGCGTCAGGGTTCAGCATCGTTTCACATGACTTGCCGCCTTTCCCTGCATTCTTCTGGTTGCAGAACCCTGGCGCGCGCGCGCATGCGTGCACGCACACATCCCCCCGACCCCCCCCAACCCCCACCCCCGCACACACCCACACACACAGCCTTATAGTCAGGTGAACGGGTCTGCACAGGCACACAGCTTATTCTCTCTGCCAGTGGCACTGGACCCGGGGGGCGGGGGGGGGGGTGGGGCGGGGGGAAGAGCGGCCCTACCTTCCTGGCCACCCCGTCCCCCCACCCCACCCCCCGGCCCGGCCCGACCCAGTTCTTCCTCCTTGGCCCATTCTGGTTGTCTTTCCCCTTCCCAGGTGGGCACTACAGCATCGCAAGGCAGGCCTCTCCCTGGCCAGGGTCCAAACCCTTGCCTCAGTGGCTGACGGCTCTGCCTCGGGTGATGGCTCTTCCCCTAGGGGGCCACAGGTTCCAGCTGCCCCCCCTGGGACACAGTGCCCCGGGGATCACCTTCAGGCTTCAGCTCCACCTCAGTTCCACCTTTGCTTTCTTTTCGCTCTGCGCTTTCCGTCCCTTACTTACACTCGCTTCCTGACTTTCAGGCCTTCTGGCGCGGGTGTGCCTCTGTCTAGAAGGCAGGATTGGGCAGGTGCCTGGGAGCAGCGCCCTGGCCAGTACTTTTCCTTTTCCTTCTCCTTTCCTGTGGAAGTGCCGATGACCCGCACGGATCGCAGGAGCAAGGGGGCACTCCCTCCCAACCATCCCTTAATTGCCATCGGAGAGTACCCTCATCCCTTCCCTGTCCTGTCCTGTCCTGTCCTGTCCTGTCCTGTCCTGTCCTGTCCTGTCCCGTCCCATGAATGTGCCCAGGACAGGACCTGCTCTGCTCGGGGTGTCGTCGGGGCGCGTGGCCCCGCCTCCTCCCCTCTTGCCTTCTCTCTGCACACCCTGCCCCCCACCCCCAGGCAGGTCTACTCTTGGGTCAGAGCCCTTGGTGGCACTCAGGAGGGACCCTCGTGGCAGGGATCTGCCTGCTGGTGTGTCCCCTGGTCTCTAGGCACCTTGTGTCTCCTGGTCAGTCCTGGAAGGCCGCCAAGTCCCAGCGAAGCACCCCTCCGTGCCCTAGGTCCAGGACAGCTTTGGCAGTGCCTTGGCAGTGGTGGTGGAGGTGAGGACATACTGCTTCCCTCGTTTCCTTTCGCTTCCAGTTCTTAGCTGTGTCCCTGGTGTCCTAAGGGTCCTCGTGCCATGGCTGCCCTTTGGTGAAGGGGCACGTCCAAGGGTAGCAGGACAGAGTACCGAGGTTCAGGGTCCACGCTTCCCCTGAATTCCCCAGGGGTGGAGATCATCCTCAGCCTCCAAAACCACCAGGAAACCGACCACAAACAAAACCAGCCGTGATCCAGGAGTTACTTTGCAATGAAAGAGCATCGGGAACTCAAGACTTGCCAAAATAATCTCTTGAAGTTCCATTCCTGGCAGTTGTTATCCTTATGGAAGCACTTAAAGTCCAGACTTGAGCCAGTAGGAGCTTCCTGCAGGCGTGCCCTGCTTCCTTTTGGCCTGAAGGGAACAATAGAGATTTCACTGGATCCATACAACCTGTCACCTCCATTTGCCCAAGCCCTGGCAGGCCGGCACTGGCCTTTGCTCACAGGACCAGGCACTCAAGCACCCATCCCCACACCCAAAGGCACAGGCACACCGGGATAGGGATATCCATGGTCACCCAGGCACACAGGAGGGCAAGCACCATATATGGCTTTGAGCATGTCCAGCACCCAACACACACCCACACACACCCACACCCGCACACGCACACGCACACGCACACAGAGACACATGCTCTCACCCCCAGCCCAGTCTTTCACAGGCCATACCCTCACACAACCGCAAACACACTGATACACACTGCTGTGTGTGCTTTCATATGTACACTCACACCTCATCCCACCACCAACCCTCCCACCCCCCAGCTCCCACCTTGCTCCCACCCCACCCCCCCGCCCGCGCCCGCGCCCGCGCCCCCGCCGCCCCGTCCCCCACACAGGCGCACACAGAGAATGCCTGAAACATACGTTCCCGGGAGGGCTCTGCGCAAGGGACAGGGAGCCATTCTGTGTCTCCTGAGCTGGTGGTCTGTCAGCAGGTCCGCCGGGCTACAGTGTAAACTTGGGGCCTCCCTTGTTTAGGCAGAGAAAGAAACGGGGGTCTCCGAGTCCCGAGTCCCATTCATCAGAGTCTGTGCCCTTCCTCTCCAGCATCCTGGCCCTGGGTGGGGCCTTGTGCCTTGGCGAGGTTTGGTGGCCTTTGCAGGGTTCCTGTGTGAGAGCAAGGCCAGCCTGTGTTGCCTCGGGCTTTGGGTAGCCCTTTACAGGGGAGCCTCCGGGGCGGGGTGGGGGTGGGGGGTGGGAGCCCTGTGGCTGCAGGTTGGGCCAGCCGTTTCTGGCTGCTTTGTTGGGGGGCCAGCCCAAGGTGGTGAGCTCCAGGCCTTGGTAGGAAGCAGAGCCCGGCCAAAAAAGTCCCTGGCAAGACAGAGCAGAGCGTTGGGCCACCCGAATGGTGGCTGCCACCTTGTCTGAGGCAGGTCCCCTGATTTAATCCCTGGGACAGAGAGAGTCACCCAGGCCTGTGGGTGTGTCCTTGGCCTTTTGCTTCTCTCCCAGAGCTGGAGCTAGGAAAAATGGGGTTGGAGCAAAGAAGGGGAAAGGCCTGCAGGGGGTCCCGCCTCCTGGTCAGCAGTCGTTCTGCCCAGTGCATTTGGTGAGCGGCATGGGTCCAGGTGGCTGGTTCCTTTCCTTTTCTGTGCTTCTTCCTGGGACTGTCTGTGTCAGTTGCGTTTTGCTTTTGCTTTCACCCTGGTAGGGCAGGAGGCTCCAGGCCCTGGGGGCGGGTGTTGGAGGGGGAGGGGGGGTAAGCATTTGGTTGGCATTGGTGGAGCCATACTGCCATCAAGCGGAGATAGTTTCTGTCAGAGCCGGTTAGCAGGGCCCAAGGCAGAGGCCCTCCGGGAGGGGGAGAGAGAGAGAGAGAGACAGAGACAGAGACAGAGACAGAGGGGGGGGGGCTGTGCTGTGCCCAGTGCGGGCGGGGTGGTCCGGAGGGTGCAGCGGGTGCACAGGGGCGAAGGGCCCCTGGCTGTCCCTCCGCCTGTGTGCCCCACGGGAGAGTGGGCCCGAGGCCCACAGCTGGAGAAGGCCCTCAGAAACCCCAGAGGCCGCCCAAGATGGCTACCGCGGGGAGCAGTGCCAGGGGCGGGCAAATGGCCCTGGTCCCAGAACTCCTAAGGGCCTGGGCTCCAGGTGGGGAAAGGGGACCCCTGACGCCGGTGTGCCCCGAGGCAGGGCGCCCCGCTACGCTACTCCGCTCCGCAGCAGGGACACCAGAGGAAATGGGGTGGAATTCCTCTGGGCCCACCCCAAAATGGCTGACAAACGGGAAGCTCAGCTGTCTGGGCTGCTCTGCCTAGGGGCTGCCGGCTTGTGTCCAGGGCTCCTGGAGCTCCTGCCTCCCCCAGCGGGTCCTGCTGGCAGGCCAAGGCCCTCAGGGCCTCCGACGGCCCCGACCGACCGGCCTCGGTGCCCAGCTCCCCTGCAGGGGGAACCTGGGGCTTGAGCACAGCCCGGTCAGCCCAGCACAGCCTTGCTGCTCTCTGTGCCTGGCAGAAGCCAGGCTGCTGCCTGGCCTTTTCCCATACACTTTCCGCTGGATGGCACTGTGGCTCCAGAAATGGCAGTCACCCCTTCCCCTGCCCCCACCAAGCCTTCCTCTCCTTCCTTTGGCAGCCTGACAGAGGAGGGGGTGGGGTGCAGGTGGAGACACCATCCTTTCACCCTCTCCTCCTCCTCCTCCTCTTCTCTTCTTCCCACCACCACCGCCACCGCCACCACTGCCACCACCGCCATCATCACTGTCATCCATAGCAACAATAGCAGCGGCAGCGGCAGCGGCAGCGGCAGCGGCAGCGGCAGCAGCATCCGTATGCCAATATCCTCATCACCAGCAATAGTCCAGCCCGCAGAACAGCCAGGCCACCTTCGGCAGGGCCCCTCACCAACTTGGCCACTCTGGGCCAACCCTGCAAGGGTAGCTAGGCCGTTCTTGACTCTGTTCAGGCTCTGCTTCACTGTGAACACAGACAGCCTTGCAGAGATGCCACCACTGGGCTTGCAGATTCCTCTTGGTATGTAGCTTCAGACTCCTCCTGGCCCCTGGCTTGTCTGTACCATACCCCTTCCCAGGCAGCAACCTTGCTTCTCCTGAGGTTGCGTGCATGCTTCAGGGGGCCAAAGGCGGCTGGGTCAGAGGCAGGCAGGTCCCAAGCGGGTCCAGATGTCATTGGCCCCTTCTGTACAGCGGGGTCGTGCCAGGAGTCACCAGGGTCCGGAAGAGGCCGCTGGGGGCATCTCTGCTTGGGAGCCTGAGCACTCCTTTGTGCCCAGGGCTGCGACGTTTTGGAATGGCAGGGCTCACACAGGTGGGTCTCGGGGAGGGCCGCTTGGCCTGGTAGGCATTGGTTCACAAGTCAGCCCCATCAGGGTCCTTCTGCCCTCAGGCCTGGGTAGCCAGGCCGTCGGGCGTCAGTTCTCTACCAAGAGCCCGCGAACAGGTCCTGCTCAGGTTTCCCCGACCCCCATGGCATTTTATCCTCGGGGAGAAGGTGAAGCTTAGGAGGCTAAGGGACTAGGGGAGGTGGAGGGAGGGTGGGGCTTGATGTGTGGGGAGGCGGGGGTCAAGTGGCAGAAGGGAGCTTGGGGGTTTGGTCTGATGTGTCCATCGCTCTGCTTCTCAGCCTAAGTAAGCCCTGACACTAGCCTGGTCTTCACCCGAGGGCTTGACACCTGAGAACTTGGCGTGGAAACTGTGGATCCCCGTCAAACAGTCACGCTCACACATATTCACCCCCACGGCCACCCCCAAACACACGCACAGACACGCACGCGTGAGCGCGTGAGCGCGCGCCCGCGCGGGCACACACACACACACAGACACACAGACACACAGACACAGACACACACACACACACACACACACACAGAGGCAGGCACACATGCACACATCTGAGAAACCACTTCTGAGGAACCACTGAACAGCTTAAGGGAATGCTGAGTATCCAGCCACACCCACTCCAAAGGAGGGCTCAGGGCCCTTTTGCAGGGCAGATTGGGAGGTGTGGGCAGAAGAGAAATGCGCAAGCTAAACACCGAGAGTTATGTTTTGTTCGGAGACCTCTGTGAGCCCTCTGTGAGCCCTCTGTGAGGACTATAGCCACGGTGACAGCCCCTCAGATAGCTCCGAGGGTACGTCCCGAAGAGGAAAGGGAGGAAGGCGCCAGGACTTTCTTTTGAGAAAAAGAGAAAGGAGGGAAATGCTGTCTTGGATCATCCAAAGATTAGAGCTCATGCAACCAAAACCAAAACCAACCAACCAAACAAAATGGGGGACATCCCCAGGCAGTGACTTGAGGGCTTTTCTCTGTATGGGATGGCTCAGGACTAGGGCCCCTTGACATCACTCCTAGATTGGCACCTTAACCCTCCAGGGCCAGCGTCCTGCTTGTCTCCATCCTGAATTCCCCTCCGGATGCAGCTTTGGGGGCAGCCGCAGTGGCTGGTGGCTAATGGCCGGGCCACCACCTTTGTGCACAGTAAAGGCAGGCAACCTTTTGTGGTTGTTCTCTGGCCTTGGTTGGTTGGTTTGGTCGGCGGATGGAAAGGAAAGCAGTGGTGACCCTGCCTTGAGTGTCTGAGGGCATCACGCCCATGCCAGCCAGTGCCTCGCAAAGACAGCAATGGGGGAGGGAGGGGAGCCTGAGGGTCTTTAGTGTTTCCCCTGTAAGCGGTTCCTTTCTTTGCTCCCTTAAGGTCTTCCTAGGAGTGCGGACCGGAAGGAAGGGAGCTCCGAGGAATGGAAACCCACCCCACCCCTCGCACCCCGCCCCCCGCCCCCCCCACCCCGGGACCGTCGTGGCCGGGATTTGCCACACTGGGTAGTGTCTTAAGGACGCTTAGAATTGAGGAATGGCCTTTTCCCAAGAGCCTTCTTCTCCCCCATGCTCTCCCGGGAAGCAGGCCATCGGTGGGTGGAAGTGGTCGGGAAAATACAAAGAGACAGAAAACAACTCAGGAAAACAAAAGTCACCCCCATCCTGTCAGGTAGGGACCTGAGGTGCCTCTTGCCCAGAAGGTAAACACCAGGGCACCCCTGACACCTAACTTGGGGACAATGCAGGGAGAAAGGAGGGCAGGCATCGGGGACCAGCTAGGCGTGGAATCCCCACTCTTGGCGTCAGGGTTCAGCATCGTTTCACATGACTTGCCGCCTTTCCCTGCATTCTTCTGGTTGCAGAACCCTGGCGCGCGCGCGCATGCGTGCACGCACACATCCCCCCGACCCCCCCCAACCCCCACCCCCGCACACACCCACACACACAGCCTTATAGTCAGGTGAACGGGTCTGCACAGGCACACAGCTTATTCTCTCTGCCAGTGGCACTGGACCCGGGGGGCGGGGGGGGGGGTGGGGCGGGGGGAAGAGCGGCCCTACCTTCCTGGCCACCCCGTCCCCCCACCCCACCCCCCGGCCCGGCCCGACCCAGTTCTTCCTCCTTGGCCCATTCTGGTTGTCTTTCCCCTTCCCAGGTGGGCACTACAGCATCGCAAGGCAGGCCTCTCCCTGGCCAGGGTCCAAACCCTTGCCTCAGTGGCTGACGGCTCTGCCTCGGGTGATGGCTCTTCCCCTAGGGGGCCACAGGTTCCAGCTGCCCCCCCTGGGACACAGTGCCCCGGGGATCACCTTCAGGCTTCAGCTCCACCTCAGTTCCACCTTTGCTTTCTTTTCGCTCTGCGCTTTCCGTCCCTTACTTACACTCGCTTCCTGACTTTCAGGCCTTCTGGCGCGGGTGTGCCTCTGTCTAGAAGGCAGGATTGGGCAGGTGCCTGGGAGCAGCGCCCTGGCCAGTACTTTTCCTTTTCCTTCTCCTTTCCTGTGGAAGTGCCGATGACCCGCACGGATCGCAGGAGCAAGGGGGCACTCCCTCCCAACCATCCCTTAATTGCCATCGGAGAGTACCCTCATCCCTTCCCTGTCCTGTCCTGTCCTGTCCTGTCCTGTCCTGTCCTGTCCTGTCCCGTCCCATGAATGTGCCCAGGACAGGACCTGCTCTGCTCGGGGTGTCGTCGGGGCGCGTGGCCCCGCCTCCTCCCCTCTTGCCTTCTCTCTGCACACCCTGCCCCCCACCCCCAGGCAGGTCTACTCTTGGGTCAGAGCCCTTGGTGGCACTCAGGAGGGACCCTCGTGGCAGGGATCTGCCTGCTGGTGTGTCCCCTGGTCTCTAGGCACCTTGTGTCTCCTGGTCAGTCCTGGAAGGCCGCCAAGTCCCAGCGAAGCACCCCTCCGTGCCCTAGGTCCAGGACAGCTTTGGCAGTGCCTTGGCAGTGGTGGTGGAGGTGAGGACATACTGCTTCCCTCGTTTCCTTTCGCTTCCAGTTCTTAGCTGTGTCCCTGGTGTCCTAAGGGTCCTCGTGCCATGGCTGCCCTTTGGTGAAGGGGCACGTCCAAGGGTAGCAGGACAGAGTACCGAGGTTCAGGGTCCACGCTTCCCCTGAATTCCCCAGGGGTGGAGATCATCCTCAGCCTCCAAAACCACCAGGAAACCGACCACAAACAAAACCAGCCGTGATCCAGGAGTTACTTTGCAATGAAAGAGCATCGGGAACTCAAGACTTGCCAAAATAATCTCTTGAAGTTCCATTCCTGGCAGTTGTTATCCTTATGGAAGCACTTAAAGTCCAGACTTGAGCCAGTAGGAGCTTCCTGCAGGCGTGCCCTGCTTCCTTTTGGCCTGAAGGGAACAATAGAGATTTCACTGGATCCATACAACCTGTCACCTCCATTTGCCCAAGCCCTGGCAGGCCGGCACTGGCCTTTGCTCACAGGACCAGGCACTCAAGCACCCATCCCCACACCCAAAGGCACAGGCACACCGGGATAGGGATATCCATGGTCACCCAGGCACACAGGAGGGCAAGCACCATATATGGCTTTGAGCATGTCCAGCACCCAACACACACCCACACACACCCACACCCGCACACGCACACGCACACGCACACAGAGACACATGCTCTCACCCCCAGCCCAGTCTTTCACAGGCCATACCCTCACACAACCGCAAACACACTGATACACACTGCTGTGTGTGCTTTCATATGTACACTCACACCTCATCCCACCACCAACCCTCCCACCCCCCAGCTCCAACCCCAAGACCCACCTTGCTCCCACCCCACCCCCCCGCCCGCGCCCGCGCCCGCGCCCCCGCCGCCCCGTCCCCCACACAGGCGCACACAGAGAATGCCTGAAACATACGTTCCCGGGAGGGCTCTGCGCAAGGGACAGGGAGCCATTCTGTGTCTCCTGAGCTGGTGGTCTGTCAGCAGGTCCGCCGGGCTACAGTGTAAACTTGGGGCCTCCCTTGTTTAGGCAGAGAAAGAAACGGGGGTCTCCGAGTCCCGAGTCCCATTCATCAGAGTCTGTGCCCTTCCTCTCCAGCATCCTGGCCCTGGGTGGGGCCTTGTGCCTTGGCGAGGTTTGGTGGCCTTTGCAGGGTTCCTGTGTGAGAGCAAGGCCAGCCTGTGTTGCCTCGGGCTTTGGGTAGCCCTTTACAGGGGAGCCTCCGGGGCGGGGTGGGGGTGGGGGGTGGGAGCCCTGTGGCTGCAGGTTGGGCCAGCCGTTTCTGGCTGCTTTGTTGGGGGGCCAGCCCAAGGTGGTGAGCTCCAGGCCTTGGTAGGAAGCAGAGCCCGGCCAAAAAAGTCCCTGGCAAGACAGAGCAGAGCGTTGGGCCACCCGAATGGTGGCTGCCACCTTGTCCGAGGCAGGTCCCCTGATTTAATCCCTGGGACAGAGAGAGTCACCCAGGCCTGTGGGTGTGTCCTTGGCCTTTTGCTTCTCTCCCAGAGCTGGAGCTAGGAAAAATGGGGTTGGAGCAAAGAAGGGGAAAGGCCTGCAGGGGGTCCCGCCTCCTGGTCAGCAGTCGTTCTGCCCAGTGCATTTGGTGAGCGGCATGGGTCCAGGTGGCTGGTTCCTTTCCTTTTCTGTGCTTCTTCCTGGGACTGTCTGTGTCAGTTGCGTTTTGCTTTTGCTTTCACCCTGGTAGGGCAGGAGGCTCCAGGCCCTGGGGGCGGGTGTTGGAGGGGGAGGGGGGGTAAGCATTTGGTTGGCATTGGTGGAGCCATACTGCCATCAAGCGGAGATAGTTTCTGTCAGAGCCGGTTAGCAGGGCCCAAGGCAGAGGCCCTCCGGGAGGGGGAGAGAGAGAGAGAGAGACAGAGACAGAGACAGAGACAGAGGGGGGGGGGCTGTGCTGTGCCCAGTGCGGGCGGGGTGGTCCGGAGGGTGCAGCGGGTGCACAGGGGCGAAGGGCCCCTGGCTGTCCCTCCGCCTGTGTGCCCCACGGGAGAGTGGGCCCGAGGCCCACAGCTGGAGAAGGCCCTCAGAAACCCCAGAGGCCGCCCAAGATGGCTACCGCGGGGAGCAGTGCCAGGGGCGGGCAAATGGCCCTGGTCCCAGAACTCCTAAGGGCCTGGGCTCCAGGTGGGGAAAGGGGACCCCTGACGCCGGTGTGCCCCGAGGCAGGGCGCCCCGCTACGCTACTCCGCTCCGCAGCAGGGACACCAGAGGAAACGGGGTGGAATTCCTCTGGGCCCACCCCAAAATGGCTGACAAACGGGAAGCTCAGCTGTCTGGGCTGCTCTGCCTAGGGGCTGCCGGCTTGTGTCCAGGGCTCCTGGAGCTCCTGCCTCCCCCAGCGGGTCCTGCTGGCAGGCCAAGGCCCTCAGGGCCTCCGACGGCCCCGACCGACCGGCCTCGGTGCCCAGCTCCCCTGCAGGGGGAACCTGGGGCTTGAGCACAGCCCGGTCAGCCCAGCACAGCCTTGCTGCTCTCTGTGCCTGGCAGAAGCCAGGCTGCTGCCTGGCCTTTTCCCATACACTTTCCGCTGGATGGCACTGTGGCTCCAGAAATGGCAGTCACCCCTTCCCCTGCCCCCACCAAGCCTTCCTCTCCTTCCTTTGGCAGCCTGACAGAGGAGGGGGTGGGGTGCAGGTGGAGACACCATCCTTTCACCCTCTCCTCCTCCTCCTCCTCTTCTCTTCTTCCCACCACCACCGCCACCGCCACCACTGCCACCACCGCCATCATCACTGTCATCCATAGCAACAATAGCAGCGGCAGCGGCAGCGGCAGCGGCAGCGGCAGCGGCAGCAGCATCCGTATGCCAATATCCTCATCACCAGCAATAGTCCAGCCCGCAGAACAGCCAGGCCACCTTCGGCAGGGCCCCTCACCAACTTGGCCACTCTGGGCCAACCCTGCAAGGGTAGCTAGGCCGTTCTTGACTCTGTTCAGGCTCTGCTTCACTGTGAACACAGACAGCCTTGCAGAGATGCCACCACTGGGCTTGCAGATTCCTCTTGGTATGTAGCTTCAGACTCCTCCTGGCCCCTGGCTTGTCTGTACCATACCCCTTCCCAGGCAGCAACCTTGCTTCTCCTGAGGTTGCGTGCATGCTTCAGGGGGCCAAAGGCGGCTGGGTCAGAGGCAGGCAGGTCCCAAGCGGGTCCAGATGTCATTGGCCCCTTCTGTACAGCGGGGTCGTGCCAGGAGTCACCAGGGTCCGGAAGAGGCCGCTGGGGGCATCTCTGCTTGGGAGCCTGAGCACTCCTTTGTGCCCAGGGCTGCGACGTTTTGGAATGGCAGGGCTCACACAGGTGGGTCTCGGGGAGGGCCGCTTGGCCTGGTAGGCATTGGTTCACAAGTCAGCCCCATCAGGGTCCTTCTGCCCTCAGGCCTGGGTAGCCAGGCCGTCGGGCGTCAGTTCTCTACCAAGAGCCCGCGAACAGGTCCTGCTCAGGTTTCCCCGACCCCCATGGCATTTTATCCTCGGGGAGAAGGTGAAGCTTAGGAGGCTAAGGGACTAGGGGAGGTGGAGGGAGGGTGGGGCTTGATGTGTGGGGAGGCGGGGGTCAAGTGGCAGAAGGGAGCTTGGGGGTTTGGTCTGATGTGTCCATCGCTCTGCTTCTCAGCCTAAGTAAGCCCTGACACTAGCCTGGTCTTCACCCGAGGGCTTGACACCTGAGAACTTGGCGTGGAAACTGTGGATCCCCGTCAAACAGTCACGCTCACACATATTCACCCCCACGGCCACCCCCAAACACACGCACAGACACGCACGCGTGAGCGCGTGAGCGCGCGCCCGCGCGGGCACACACACACACACAGACACACAGACACACAGACACAGACACACACACACACACACACACACACAGAGGCAGGCACACATGCACACATCTGAGAAACCACTTCTGAGGAACCACTGAACAGCTTAAGGGAATGCTGAGTATCCAGCCACACCCACTCCAAAGGAGGGCTCAGGGCCCTTTTGCAGGGCAGATTGGGAGGTGTGGGCAGAAGAGAAATGCGCAAGCTAAACACCGAGAGTTATGTTTTGTTCGGAGACCTCTGTGAGCCCTCTGTGAGCCCTCTGTGAGGACTATAGCCACGGTGACAGCCCCTCAGATAGCTCCGAGGGTACGTCCCGAAGAGGAAAGGGAGGAAGGCGCCAGGACTTTCTTTTGAGAAAAAGAGAAAGGAGGGAAATGCTGTCTTGGATCATCCAAAGATTAGAGCTCATGCAACCAAAACCAAAACCAACCAACCAAACAAAATGGGGGACATCCCCAGGCAGTGACTTGAGGGCTTTTCTCTGTATGGGATGGCTCAGGACTAGGGCCCCTTGACATCACTCCTAGATTGGCACCTTAACCCTCCAGGGCCAGCGTCCTGCTTGTCTCCATCCTGAATTCCCCTCCGGATGCAGCTTTGGGGGCAGCCGCAGTGGCTGGTGGCTAATGGCCGGGCCACCACCTTTGTGCACAGTAAAGGCAGGCAACCTTTTGTGGTTGTTCTCTGGCCTTGGTTGGTTGGTTTGGTCGGCGGATGGAAAGGAAAGCAGTGGTGACCCTGCCTTGAGTGTCTGAGGGCATCACGCCCATGCCAGCCAGTGCCTCGCAAAGACAGCAATGGGGGAGGGAGGGGAGCCTGAGGGTCTTTAGTGTTTCCCCTGTAAGCGGTTCCTTTCTTTGCTCCCTTAAGGTCTTCCTAGGAGTGCGGACCGGAAGGAAGGGAGCTCCGAGGAATGGAAACCCACCCCACCCCTCGCACCCCGCCCCCCGCCCCCCCCACCCCGGCCGGCCCCCCCCCCCCCCCCCCCCCGGGACCGTCGTGGCCATGGCCGGGATTTGCCACACTGGGTAGTGTCTTAAGGACGCTTAGAATTGAGGAATGGCCTTTTCCCAAGAGCCTTCTTCTCCCCCATGCTCTCCCGGGAAGCAGGCCATCGGTGGGTGGAAGTGGTCGGGAAAATACAAAGAGACAGAAAACAACTCAGGAAAACAAAAGTCACCCCCATCCTGTCAGGTAGGGACCTGAGGTGCCTCTTGCCCAGAAGGTAAACACCAGGGCACCCCTGACACCTAACTTGGGGACAATGCAGGGAGAAAGGAGGGCAGGCATCGGGGACCAGCTAGGCGTGGAATCCCCACTCTTGGCGTCAGGGTTCAGCATCGTTTCACATGACTTGCCGCCTTTCCCTGCATTCTTCTGGTTGCAGAACCCTGGCGCGCGCGCGCATGCGTGCACGCACACATCCCCCCGACCCCCCCCAACCCCCACCCCCGCACACACCCACACACACAGCCTTATAGTCAGGTGAACGGGTCTGCACAGGCACACAGCTTATTCTCTCTGCCAGTGGCACTGGACCCGGGGGGCGGGGGGGGGTGGGGCGGGGGGAAGAGCGGCCCTACCTTCCTGGCCACCCCGTCCCCCCACCCCACCCCCCGGCCCGGCCCGACCCAGTTCTTCCTCCTTGGCCCATTCTGGTTGTCTTTCCCCTTCCCAGGTGGGCACTACAGCATCGCAAGGCAGGCCTCTCCCTGGCCAGGGTCCAAACCCTTGCCTCAGTGGCTGACGGCTCTGCCTCGGGTGATGGCTCTTCCCCTAGGGGGCCACAGGTTCCAGCTGCCCCCCCTGGGACACAGTGCCCCGGGGATCACCTTCAGGCTTCAGCTCCACCTCAGTTCCACCTTTGCTTTCTTTTCGCTCTGCGCTTTCCGTCCCTTACTTACACTCGCTTCCTGACTTTCAGGCCTTCTGGCGCGGGTGTGCCTCTGTCTAGAAGGCAGGATTGGGCAGGTGCCTGGGAGCAGCGCCCTGGCCAGTACTTTTCCTTTTCCTTCTCCTTTCCTGTGGAAGTGCCGATGACCCGCACGGATCGCAGGAGCAAGGGGGCACTCCCTCCCAACCATCCCTTAATTGCCATCGGAGAGTACCCTCATCCCTTCCCTGTCCTGTCCTGTCCTGTCCTGTCCTGTCCTGTCCTGTCCTGTCCTGTCCCGTCCCATGAATGTGCCCAGGACAGGACCTGCTCTGCTCGGGGTGTCGTCGGGGCGCGTGGCCCCGCCTCCTCCCCTCTTGCCTTCTCTCTGCACACCCTGCCCCCCACCCCCAGGCAGGTCTACTCTTGGGTCAGAGCCCTTGGTGGCACTCAGGAGGGACCCTCGTGGCAGGGATCTGCCTGCTGGTGTGTCCCCTGGTCTCTAGGCACCTTGTGTCTCCTGGTCAGTCCTGGAAGGCCGCCAAGTCCCAGCGAAGCACCCCTCCGTGCCCTAGGTCCAGGACAGCTTTGGCAGTGCCTTGGCAGTGGTGGTGGAGGTGAGGACATACTGCTTCCCTCGTTTCCTTTCGCTTCCAGTTCTTAGCTGTGTCCCTGGTGTCCTAAGGGTCCTCGTGCCATGGCTGCCCTTTGGTGAAGGGGCACGTCCAAGGGTAGCAGGACAGAGTACCGAGGTTCAGGGTCCACGCTTCCCCTGAATTCCCCAGGGGTGGAGATCATCCTCAGCCTCCAAAACCACCAGGAAACCGACCACAAACAAAACCAGCCGTGATCCAGGAGTTACTTTGCAATGAAAGAGCATCGGGAACTCAAGACTTGCCAAAATAATCTCTTGAAGTTCCATTCCTGGCAGTTGTTATCCTTATGGAAGCACTTAAAGTCCAGACTTGAGCCAGTAGGAGCTTCCTGCAGGCGTGCCCTGCTTCCTTTTGGCCTGAAGGGAACAATAGAGATTTCACTGGATCCATACAACCTGTCACCTCCATTTGCCCAAGCCCTGGCAGGCCGGCACTGGCCTTTGCTCACAGGACCAGGCACTCAAGCACCCATCCCCACACCCAAAGGCACAGGCACACCGGGATAGGGATATCCATGGTCACCCAGGCACACAGGAGGGCAAGCACCATATATGGCTTTGAGCATGTCCAGCACCCAACACACACCCACACACACCCACACCCGCACACGCACACGCACACGCACACAGAGACACATGCTCTCACCCCCAGCCCAGTCTTTCACAGGCCATACCCTCACACAACCGCAAACACACTGATACACACTGCTGTGTGTGCTTTCATATGTACACTCACACCTCATCCCACCACCAACCCTCCCACCCCCCAGCTCCAACCCCAAGACCCACCTTGCTCCCACCCCACCCCCCCGCCCGCGCCCGCGCCCGCGCCCCCGCCGCCCCGTCCCCCACACAGGCGCACACAGAGAATGCCTGAAACATACGTTCCCGGGAGGGCTCTGCGCAAGGGACAGGGAGCCATTCTGTGTCTCCTGAGCTGGTGGTCTGTCAGCAGGTCCGCCGGGCTACAGTGTAAACTTGGGGCCTCCCTTGTTTAGGCAGAGAAAGAAACGGGGGTCTCCGAGTCCCGAGTCCCATTCATCAGAGTCTGTGCCCTTCCTCTCCAGCATCCTGGCCCTGGGTGGGGCCTTGTGCCTTGGCGAGGTTTGGTGGCCTTTGCAGGGTTCCTGTGTGAGAGCAAGGCCAGCCTGTGTTGCCTCGGGCTTTGGGTAGCCCTTTACAGGGGAGCCTCCGGGGCGGGGTGGGGGTGGGGGGTGGGAGCCCTGTGGCTGCAGGTTGGGCCAGCCGTTTCTGGCTGCTTTGTTGGGGGGCCAGCCCAAGGTGGTGAGCTCCAGGCCTTGGTAGGAAGCAGAGCCCGGCCAAAAAAGTCCCTGGCAAGACAGAGCAGAGCGTTGGGCCACCCGAATGGTGGCTGCCACCTTGTCCGAGGCAGGTCCCCTGATTTAATCCCTGGGACAGAGAGAGTCACCCAGGCCTGTGGGTGTGTCCTTGGCCTTTTGCTTCTCTCCCAGAGCTGGAGCTAGGAAAAATGGGGTTGGAGCAAAGAAGGGGAAAGGCCTGCAGGGGGTCCCGCCTCCTGGTCAGCAGTCGTTCTGCCCAGTGCATTTGGTGAGCGGCATGGGTCCAGGTGGCTGGTTCCTTTCCTTTTCTGTGCTTCTTCCTGGGACTGTCTGTGTCAGTTGCGTTTTGCTTTTGCTTTCACCCTGGTAGGGCAGGAGGCTCCAGGCCCTGGGGGCGGGTGTTGGAGGGGGAGGGGGGGTAAGCATTTGGTTGGCATTGGTGGAGCCATACTGCCATCAAGCGGAGATAGTTTCTGTCAGAGCCGGTTAGCAGGGCCCAAGGCAGAGGCCCTCCGGGAGGGGGAGAGAGAGAGAGAGAGACAGAGACAGAGACAGAGACAGAGGGGGGGGGGCTGTGCTGTGCCCAGTGCGGGCGGGGTGGTCCGGAGGGTGCAGCGGGTGCACAGGGGCGAAGGGCCCCTGGCTGTCCCTCCGCCTGTGTGCCCCACGGGAGAGTGGGCCCGAGGCCCACAGCTGGAGAAGGCCCTCAGAAACCCCAGAGGCCGCCCAAGATGGCTACCGCGGGGAGCAGTGCCAGGGGCGGGCAAATGGCCCTGGTCCCAGAACTCCTAAGGGCCTGGGCTCCAGGTGGGGAAAGGGGACCCCTGACGCCGGTGTGCCCCGAGGCAGGGCGCCCCGCTACGCTGCTCCGCTCCGCAGCAGGGACACCAGAGGAAACGGGGTGGAATTCCTCTGGGCCCACCCCAAAATGGCTGACAAACGGGAAGCTCAGCTGTCTGGGCTGCTCTGCCTAGGGGCTGCCGGCTTGTGTCCAGGGCTCCTGGAGCTCCTGCCTCCCCCAGCGGGTCCTGCTGGCAGGCCAAGGCCCTCAGGGCCTCCGACGGCCCCGACCGACCGGCCTCGGTGCCCAGCTCCCCTGCAGGGGGAACCTGGGGCTTGAGCACAGCCCGGTCAGCCCAGCACAGCCTTGCTGCTCTCTGTGCCTGGCAGAAGCCAGGCTGCTGCCTGGCCTTTTCCCATACACTTTCCGCTGGATGGCACTGTGGCTCCAGAAATGGCAGTCACCCCTTCCCCTGCCCCCACCAAGCCTTCCTCTCCTTCCTTTGGCAGCCTGACAGAGGAGGGGGTGGGGTGCAGGTGGAGACACCATCCTTTCACCCTCTCCTCCTCCTCCTCCTCTTCTCTTCTTCCCACCACCACCGCCACCGCCACCACTGCCACCACCGCCATCATCACTGTCATCCATAGCAACAATAGCAGCGGCAGCGGCAGCGGCAGCGGCAGCGGCAGCGGCAGCGGCAGCAGCATCCGTATGCCAATATCCTCATCACCAGCAATAGTCCAGCCCGCAGAACAGCCAGGCCACCTTCGGCAGGGCCCCTCACCAACTTGGCCACTCTGGGCCAACCCTGCAAGGGTAGCTAGGCCGTTCTTGACTCTGTTCAGGCTCTGCTTCACTGTGAACACAGACAGCCTTGCAGAGATGCCACCACTGGGCTTGCAGATTCCTCTTGGTATGTAGCTTCAGACTCCTCCTGGCCCCTGGCTTGTCTGTACCATACCCCTTCCCAGGCAGCAACCTTGCTTCTCCTGAGGTTGCGTGCATGCTTCAGGGGGCCAAAGGCGGCTGGGTCAGAGGCAGGCAGGTCCCAAGCGGGTCCAGATGTCATTGGCCCCTTCTGTACAGCGGGGTCGTGCCAGGAGTCACCAGGGTCCGGAAGAGGCCGCTGGGGGCATCTCTGCTTGGGAGCCTGAGCACTCCTTTGTGCCCAGGGCTGCGACGTTTTGGAATGGCAGGGCTCACACAGGTGGGTCTCGGGGAGGGCCGCTTGGCCTGGTAGGCATTGGTTCACAAGTCAGCCCCATCAGGGTCCTTCTGCCCTCAGGCCTGGGTAGCCAGGCCGTCGGGCGTCAGTTCTCTACCAAGAGCCCGCGAACAGGTCCTGCTCAGGTTTCCCCGACCCCCATGGCATTTTATCCTCGGGGAGAAGGTGAAGCTTAGGAGGCTAAGGGACTAGGGGAGGTGGAGGGAGGGTGGGGCTTGATGTGTGGGGAGGCGGGGGTCAAGTGGCAGAAGGGAGCTTGGGGGTTTGGTCTGATGTGTCCATCGCTCTGCTTCTCAGCCTAAGTAAGCCCTGACACTAGCCTGGTCTTCACCCGAGGGCTTGACACCTGAGAACTTGGCGTGGAAACTGTGGATCCCCGTCAAACAGTCACGCTCACACATATTCACCCCCACGGCCACCCCCAAACACACGCACAGACACGCACGCGTGAGCGCGTGAGCGCGCGCCCGCGCGGGCACACACACACACACAGACACACACACACACACACACACACACACACACACACAGAGGCAGGCACACATGCACACATCTGAGAAACCACTTCTGAGGAACCACTGAACAGCTTAAGGGAATGCTGAGTATCCAGCCACACCCACTCCAAAGGAGGGCTCAGGGCCCTTTTGCAGGGCAGATTGGGAGGTGTGGGCAGAAGAGAAATGCGCAAGCTAAACACCGAGAGTTATGTTTTGTTCGGAGACCTCTGTGAGCCCTCTGTGAGCCCTCTGTGAGGACTATAGCCACGGTGACAGCCCCTCAGATAGCTCCGAGGGTACGTCCCGAAGAGGAAAGGGAGGAAGGCGCCAGGACTTTCTTTTGAGAAAAAGAGAAAGGAGGGAAATGCTGTCTTGGATCATCCAAAGATTAGAGCTCATGCAACCAAAACCAAAACCAACCAACCAAACAAAATGGGGGACATCCCCAGGCAGTGACTTGAGGGCTTTTCTCTGTATGGGATGGCTCAGGACTAGGGCCCCTTGACATCACTCCTAGATTGGCACCTTAACCCTCCAGGGCCAGCGTCCTGCTTGTCTCCATCCTGAATTCCCCTCCGGATGCAGCTTTGGGGGCAGCCGCAGTGGCTGGTGGCTAATGGCCGGGCCACCACCGTTGTGCACAGTAAAGGCAGGCAACCTTTTGTGGTTGTTCTCTGGCCTTGGTTGGTTGGTTTGGTCGGCGGATGGAAAGGAAAGCAGTGGTGACCCTGCCTTGAGTGTCTGAGGGCATCACGCCCATGCCAGCCAGTGCCTCGCAAAGACAGCAATGGGGGAGGGAGGGGAGCCTGAGGGTCTTTAGTGTTTCCCCTGTAAGCGGTTCCTTTCTTTGCTCCCTTAAGGTCTTCCTAGGAGTGCGGACCGGAAGGAAGGGAGCTCCGAGGAATGGAAACCCACCCCACCCCTCGCACCCCGCCCCCCGCCCCCCCCCACCCCGGCCGGCCCCCCCCCCCCCCCCGGGACCGTCGTGGCCATGGCCGGGATTTGCCACACTGGGTAGTGTCTTAAGGACGCTTAGAATTGAGGAATGGCCTTTTCCCAAGAGCCTTCTTCTCCCCCATGCTCTCCCGGGAAGCAGGCCATCGGTGGGTGGAAGTGGTCGGGAAAATACAAAGAGACAGAAAACAACTCAGGAAAACAAAAGTCACCCCCATCCTGTCAGGTAGGGACCTGAGGTGCCTCTTGCCCAGAAGGTAAACACCAGGGCACCCCTGACACCTAACTTGGGGACAATGCAGGGAGAAAGGAGGGCAGGCATCGGGGACCAGCTAGGCGTGGAATCCCCACTCTTGGCGTCAGGGTTCAGCATCGTTTCACATGACTTGCCGCCTTTCCCTGCATTCTTCTGGTTGCAGAACCCTGGCGCGCGCGCGCATGCGTGCACGCACACATCCCCCCGACCCCCCCCAACCCCCACCCCCGCACACACCCACACACACAGCCTTATAGTCAGGTGAACGGGTCTGCACAGGCACACAGCTTATTCTCTCTGCCAGTGGCACTGGACCCGGGGGGCGGGGGGGGTGGGGCGGGGGGAAGAGCGGCCCTACCTTCCTGGCCACCCCGTCCCCCCACCCCACCCCCCGGCCCGGCCCGACCCAGTTCTTCCTCCTTGGCCCATTCTGGTTGTCTTTCCCCTTCCCAGGTGGGCACTACAGCATCGCAAGGCAGGCCTCTCCCTGGCCAGGGTCCAAACCCTTGCCTCAGTGGCTGACGGCTCTGCCTCGGGTGATGGCTCTTCCCCTAGGGGGCCACAGGTTCCAGCTGCCCCCCCTGGGACACAGTGCCCCGGGGATCACCTTCAGGCTTCAGCTCCACCTCAGTTCCACCTTTGCTTTCTTTTCGCTCTGCGCTTTCCGTCCCTTACTTACACTCGCTTCCTGACTTTCAGGCCTTCTGGCGCGGGTGTGCCTCTGTCTAGAAGGCAGGATTGGGCAGGTGCCTGGGAGCAGCGCCCTGGCCAGTACTTTTCCTTTTCCTTCTCCTTTCCTGTGGAAGTGCCGATGACCCGCACGGATCGCAGGAGCAAGGGGGCACTCCCTCCCAACCATCCCTTAATTGCCATCGGAGAGTACCCTCATCCCTTCCCTGTCCTGTCCTGTCCTGTCCTGTCCTGTCCTGTCCTGTCCCGTCCCATGAATGTGCCCAGGACAGGACCTGCTCTGCTCGGGGTGTCGTCGGGGCGCGTGGCCCCGCCTCCTCCCCTCTTGCCTTCTCTCTGCACACCCTGCCCCCCACCCCCAGGCAGGTCTACTCTTGGGTCAGAGCCCTTGGTGGCACTCAGGAGGGACCCTCGTGGCAGGGATCTGCCTGCTGGTGTGTCCCCTGGTCTCTAGGCACCTTGTGTCTCCTGGTCAGTCCTGGAAGGCCGCCAAGTCCCAGCGAAGCACCCCTCCGTGCCCTAGGTCCAGGACAGCTTTGGCAGTGCCTTGGCAGTGGTGGTGGAGGTGAGGACATACTGCTTCCCTCGTTTCCTTTCGCTTCCAGTTCTTAGCTGTGTCCCTGGTGTCCTAAGGGTCCTCGTGCCATGGCTGCCCTTTGGTGAAGGGGCACGTCCAAGGGTAGCAGGACAGAGTACCGAGGTTCAGGGTCCACGCTTCCCCTGAATTCCCCAGGGGTGGAGATCATCCTCAGCCTCCAAAACCACCAGGAAACCGACCACAAACAAAACCAGCCGTGATCCAGGAGTTACTTTGCAATGAAAGAGCATCGGGAACTCAAGACTTGCCAAAATAATCTCTTGAAGTTCCATTCCTGGCAGTTGTTATCCTTATGGAAGCACTTAAAGTCCAGACTTGAGCCAGTAGGAGCTTCCTGCAGGCGTGCCCTGCTTCCTTTTGGCCTGAAGGGAACAATAGAGATTTCACTGGATCCATACAACCTGTCACCTCCATTTGCCCAAGCCCTGGCAGGCCGGCACTGGCCTTTGCTCACAGGACCAGGCACTCAAGCACCCATCCCCACACCCAAAGGCACAGGCACACCGGGATAGGGATATCCATGGTCACCCAGGCACACAGGAGGGCAAGCACCATATATGGCTTTGAGCATGTCCAGCACCCAACACACACCCACACACACCCACACCCGCACACGCACACGCACACGCACACGCACACAGAGACACATGCTCTCACCCCCAGCCCAGTCTTTCACAGGCCATACCCTCACACAACCGCAAACACACTGATACACACTGCTGTGTGTGCTTTCATATGTACACTCACACCTCATCCCACCACCAACCCTCCCACCCCCCAGCTCCAACCCCAAGACCCACCTTGCTCCCACCCCACCCCCCCGCCCGCGCCCGCGCCCGCGCCCCCGCCGCCCCGTCCCCCACACAGGCGCACACAGAGAATGCCTGAAACATACGTTCCCGGGAGGGCTCTGCGCAAGGGACAGGGAGCCATTCTGTGTCTCCTGAGCTGGTGGTCTGTCAGCAGGTCCGCCGGGCTACAGTGTAAACTTGGGGCCTCCCTTGTTTAGGCAGAGAAAGAAACGGGGGTCTCCGAGTCCCGAGTCCCATTCATCAGAGTCTGTGCCCTTCCTCTCCAGCATCCTGGCCCTGGGTGGGGCCTTGTGCCTTGGCGAGGTTTGGTGGCCTTTGCAGGGTTCCTGTGTGAGAGCAAGGCCAGCCTGTGTTGCCTCGGGCTTTGGGTAGCCCTTTACAGGGGAGCCTCCGGGGCGGGGTGGGGGTGGGGGGTGGGAGCCCTGTGGCTGCAGGTTGGGCCAGCCGTTTCTGGCTGCTTTGTTGGGGGGCCAGCCCAAGGTGGTGAGCTCCAGGCCTTGGTAGGAAGCAGAGCCCGGCCAAAAAAGTCCCTGGCAAGACAGAGCAGAGCGTTGGGCCACCCGAATGGTGGCTGCCACCTTGTCCGAGGCAGGTCCCCTGATTTAATCCCTGGGACAGAGAGAGTCACCCAGGCCTGTGGGTGTGTCCTTGGCCTTTTGCTTCTCTCCCAGAGCTGGAGCTAGGAAAAATGGGGTTGGAGCAAAGAAGGGGAAAGGCCTGCAGGGGGTCCCGCCTCCTGGTCAGCAGTCGTTCTGCCCAGTGCATTTGGTGAGCGGCATGGGTCCAGGTGGCTGGTTCCTTTCCTTTTCTGTGCTTCTTCCTGGGACTGTCTGTGTCAGTTGCGTTTTGCTTTTGCTTTCACCCTGGTAGGGCAGGAGGCTCCAGGCCCTGGGGGCGGGTGTTGGAGGGGGAGGGGGGGTAAGCATTTGGTTGGCATTGGTGGAGCCATACTGCCATCAAGCGGAGATAGTTTCTGTCAGAGCCGGTTAGCAGGGCCCAAGGCAGAGGCCCTCCGGGAGGGGGAGAGAGAGAGAGAGAGACAGAGACAGAGACAGAGACAGAGGGGGGGGGCTGTGCTGTGCCCAGTGCGGGCGGGGTGGTCCGGAGGGTGCAGCGGGTGCACAGGGGCGAAGGGCCCCTGGCTGTCCCTCCGCCTGTGTGCCCCACGGGAGAGTGGGCCCGAGGCCCACAGCTGGAGAAGGCCCTCAGAAACCCCAGAGGCCGCCCAAGATGGCTACCGCGGGGAGCAGTGCCAGGGGCGGGCAAATGGCCCTGGTCCCAGAACTCCTAAGGGCCTGGGCTCCAGGTGGGGAAAGGGGACCCCTGACGCCGGTGTGCCCCGAGGCAGGGCGCCCCGCTACGCTACTCCGCTCCGCAGCAGGGACACCAGAGGAAACGGGGTGGAATTCCTCTGGGCCCACCCCAAAATGGCTGACAAACGGGAAGCTCAGCTGTCTGGGCTGCTCTGCCTAGGGGCTGCCGGCTTGTGTCCAGGGCTCCTGGAGCTCCTGCCTCCCCCAGCGGGTCCTGCTGGCAGGCCAAGGCCCTCAGGGCCTCCGACGGCCCCGACCGACCGGCCTCGGTGCCCAGCTCCCCTGCAGGGGGAACCTGGGGCTTGAGCACAGCCCGGTCAGCCCAGCACAGCCTTGCTGCTCTCTGTGCCTGGCAGAAGCCAGGCTGCTGCCTGGCCTTTTCCCATACACTTTCCGCTGGATGGCACTGTGGCTCCAGAAATGGCAGTCACCCCTTCCCCTGCCCCCACCAAGCCTTCCTCTCCTTCCTTTGGCAGCCTGACAGAGGAGGGGGTGGGGTGCAGGTGGAGACACCATCCTTTCACCCTCTCCTCCTCCTCCTCCTCTTCTCTTCTTCCCACCACCACCGCCACCGCCACCACTGCCACCACCGCCATCATCACTGTCATCCATAGCAACAATAGCAGCGGCAGCGGCAGCGGCAGCGGCAGCGGCAGCGGCAGCAGCATCCGTATGCCAATATCCTCATCACCAGCAATAGTCCAGCCCGCAGAACAGCCAGGCCACCTTCGGCAGGGCCCCTCACCAACTTGGCCACTCTGGGCCAACCCTGCAAGGGTAGCTAGGCCGTTCTTGACTCTGTTCAGGCTCTGCTTCACTGTGAACACAGACAGCCTTGCAGAGATGCCACCACTGGGCTTGCAGATTCCTCTTGGTATGTAGCTTCAGACTCCTCCTGGCCCCTGGCTTGTCTGTACCATACCCCTTCCCAGGCAGCAACCTTGCTTCTCCTGAGGTTGCGTGCATGCTTCAGGGGGCCAAAGGCGGCTGGGTCAGAGGCAGGCAGGTCCCAAGCGGGTCCAGATGTCATTGGCCCCTTCTGTACAGCGGGGTCGTGCCAGGAGTCACCAGGGTCCGGAAGAGGCCGCTGGGGGCATCTCTGCTTGGGAGCCTGAGCACTCCTTTGTGCCCAGGGCTGCGACGTTTTGGAATGGCAGGGCTCACACAGGTGGGTCTCGGGGAGGGCCGCTTGGCCTGGTAGGCATTGGTTCACAAGTCAGCCCCATCAGGGTCCTTCTGCCCTCAGGCCTGGGTAGCCAGGCCGTCGGGCGTCAGTTCTCTACCAAGAGCCCGCGAACAGGTCCTGCTCAGGTTTCCCCGACCCCCATGGCATTTTATCCTCGGGGAGAAGGTGAAGCTTAGGAGGCTAAGGGACTAGGGGAGGTGGAGGGAGGGTGGGGCTTGATGTGTGGGGAGGCGGGGGTCAAGTGGCAGAAGGGAGCTTGGGGGTTTGGTCTGATGTGTCCATCGCTCTGCTTCTCAGCCTAAGTAAGCCCTGACACTAGCCTGGTCTTCACCCGAGGGCTTGACACCTGAGAACTTGGCGTGGAAACTGTGGATCCCCGTCAAACAGTCACGCTCACACATATTCACCCCCACGGCCACCCCCAAACACACGCACAGACACGCACGCGTGAGCGCGTGAGCGCGCGCCCGCGCGGGCACACACACACACACAGACACACACACACACACACACACACACACACACACAGAGGCAGGCACACATGCACACATCTGAGAAACCACTTCTGAGGAACCACTGAACAGCTTAAGGGAATGCTGAGTATCCAGCCACACCCACTCCAAAGGAGGGCTCAGGGCCCTTTTGCAGGGCAGATTGGGAGGTGTGGGCAGAAGAGAAATGCGCAAGCTAAACACCGAGAGTTATGTTTTGTTCGGAGACCTCTGTGAGCCCTCTGTGAGCCCTCTGTGAGGACTATAGCCACGGTGACAGCCCCTCAGATAGCTCCGAGGGTACGTCCCGAAGAGGAAAGGGAGGAAGGCGCCAGGACTTTCTTTTGAGAAAAAGAGAAAGGAGGGAAATGCTGTCTTGGATCATCCAAAGATTAGAGCTCATGCAACCAAAACCAAAACCAACCAACCAAACAAAATGGGGGACATCCCCAGGCAGTGACTTGAGGGCTTTTCTCTGTATGGGATGGCTCAGGACTAGGGCCCCTTGACATCACTCCTAGATTGGCACCTTAACCCTCCAGGGCCAGCGTCCTGCTTGTCTCCATCCTGAATTCCCCTCCGGATGCAGCTTTGGGGGCAGCCGCAGTGGCTGGTGGCTAATGGCCGGGCCACCACCTTTGTGCACAGTAAAGGCAGGCAACCTTTTGTGGTTGTTCTCTGGCCTTGGTTGGTTGGTTTGGTCGGCGGATGGAAAGGAAAGCAGTGGTGACCCTGCCTTGAGTGTCTGAGGGCATCACGCCCATGCCAGCCAGTGCCTCGCAAAGACAGCAATGGGGGAGGGAGGGGAGCCTGAGGGTCTTTAGTGTTTCCCCTGTAAGCGGTTCCTTTCTTTGCTCCCTTAAGGTCTTCCTAGGAGTGCGGACCGGAAGGAAGGGAGCTCCGAGGAATGGAAACCCACCCCACCCCTCGCACCCCGCCCCCCGCCCCCCCCACCCCGGGACCGTCGTGGCCGGGATTTGCCACACTGGGTAGTGTCTTAAGGACGCTTAGAATTGAGGAATGGCCTTTTCCCAAGAGCCTTCTTCTCCCCCATGCTCTCCCGGGAAGCAGGCCATCGGTGGGTGGAAGTGGTCGGGAAAATACAAAGAGACAGAAAACAACTCAGGAAAACAAAAGTCACCCCCATCCTGTCAGGTAGGGACCTGAGGTGCCTCTTGCCCAGAAGGTAAACACCAGGGCACCCCTGACACCTAACTTGGGGACAATGCAGGGAGAAAGGAGGGCAGGCATCGGGGACCAGCTAGGCGTGGAATCCCCACTCTTGGCGTCAGGGTTCAGCATCGTTTCACATGACTTGCCGCCTTTCCCTGCATTCTTCTGGTTGCAGAACCCTGGCGCGCGCGCGCATGCGTGCACGCACACATCCCCCCGACCCCCCCCAACCCCCACCCCCGCACACACCCACACACACAGCCTTATAGTCAGGTGAACGGGTCTGCACAGGCACACAGCTTATTCTCTCTGCCAGTGGCACTGGACCCGGGGGGCGGGGGGGGGGGTGGGGCGGGGGGAAGAGCGGCCCTACCTTCCTGGCCACCCCGTCCCCCCACCCCACCCCCCGGCCCGGCCCGACCCAGTTCTTCCTCCTTGGCCCATTCTGGTTGTCTTTCCCCTTCCCAGGTGGGCACTACAGCATCGCAAGGCAGGCCTCTCCCTGGCCAGGGTCCAAACCCTTGCCTCAGTGGCTGACGGCTCTGCCTCGGGTGATGGCTCTTCCCCTAGGGGGCCACAGGTTCCAGCTGCCCCCCCTGGGACACAGTGCCCCGGGGATCACCTTCAGGCTTCAGCTCCACCTCAGTTCCACCTTTGCTTTCTTTTCGCTCTGCGCTTTCCGTCCCTTACTTACACTCGCTTCCTGACTTTCAGGCCTTCTGGCGCGGGTGTGCCTCTGTCTAGAAGGCAGGATTGGGCAGGTGCCTGGGAGCAGCGCCCTGGCCAGTACTTTTCCTTTTCCTTCTCCTTTCCTGTGGAAGTGCCGATGACCCGCACGGATCGCAGGAGCAAGGGGGCACTCCCTCCCAACCATCCCTTAATTGCCATCGGAGAGTACCCTCATCCCTTCCCTGTCCTGTCCTGTCCTGTCCTGTCCTGTCCTGTCCTGTCCTGTCCTGTCCCGTCCCATGAATGTGCCCAGGACAGGACCTGCTCTGCTCGGGGTGTCGTCGGGGCGCGTGGCCCCGCCTCCTCCCCTCTTGCCTTCTCTCTGCACACCCTGCCCCCCACCCCCAGGCAGGTCTACTCTTGGGTCAGAGCCCTTGGTGGCACTCAGGAGGGACCCTCGTGGCAGGGATCTGCCTGCTGGTGTGTCCCCTGGTCTCTAGGCACCTTGTGTCTCCTGGTCAGTCCTGGAAGGCCGCCAAGTCCCAGCGAAGCACCCCTCCGTGCCCTAGGTCCAGGACAGCTTTGGCAGTGCCTTGGCAGTGGTGGTGGAGGTGAGGACATACTGCTTCCCTCGTTTCCTTTCGCTTCCAGTTCTTAGCTGTGTCCCTGGTGTCCTAAGGGTCCTCGTGCCATGGCTGCCCTTTGGTGAAGGGGCACGTCCAAGGGTAGCAGGACAGAGTACCGAGGTTCAGGGTCCACGCTTCCCCTGAATTCCCCAGGGGTGGAGATCATCCTCAGCCTCCAAAACCACCAGGAAACCGACCACAAACAAAACCAGCCGTGATCCAGGAGTTACTTTGCAATGAAAGAGCATCGGGAACTCAAGACTTGCCAAAATAATCTCTTGAAGTTCCATTCCTGGCAGTTGTTATCCTTATGGAAGCACTTAAAGTCCAGACTTGAGCCAGTAGGAGCTTCCTGCAGGCGTGCCCTGCTTCCTTTTGGCCTGAAGGGAACAATAGAGATTTCACTGGATCCATACAACCTGTCACCTCCATTTGCCCAAGCCCTGGCAGGCCGGCACTGGCCTTTGCTCACAGGACCAGGCACTCAAGCACCCATCCCCACACCCAAAGGCACAGGCACACCGGGATAGGGATATCCATGGTCACCCAGGCACACAGGAGGGCAAGCACCATATATGGCTTTGAGCATGTCCAGCACCCAACACACACCCACACACACCCACACCCGCACACGCACACGCACACGCACACAGAGACACATGCTCTCACCCCCAGCCCAGTCTTTCACAGGCCATACCCTCACACAACCGCAAACACACTGATACACACTGCTGTGTGTGCTTTCATATGTACACTCACACCTCATCCCACCACCAACCCTCCCACCCCCCAGCTCCAACCCCAAGACCCACCTTGCTCCCACCCCACCCCCCCGCCCGCGCCCGCGCCCGCGCCCCCGCCGCCCCGTCCCCCACACAGGCGCACACAGAGAATGCCTGAAACATACGTTCCCGGGAGGGCTCTGCGCAAGGGACAGGGAGCCATTCTGTGTCTCCTGAGCTGGTGGTCTGTCAGCAGGTCCGCCGGGCTACAGTGTAAACTTGGGGCCTCCCTTGTTTAGGCAGAGAAAGAAACGGGGGTCTCCGAGTCCCGAGTCCCATTCATCAGAGTCTGTGCCCTTCCTCTCCAGCATCCTGGCCCTGGGTGGGGCCTTGTGCCTTGGCGAGGTTTGGTGGCCTTTGCAGGGTTCCTGTGTGAGAGCAAGGCCAGCCTGTGTTGCCTCGGGCTTTGGGTAGCCCTTTACAGGGGAGCCTCCGGGGCGGGGTGGGGGTGGGGGGTGGGAGCCCTGTGGCTGCAGGTTGGGCCAGCCGTTTCTGGCTGCTTTGTTGGGGGGCCAGCCCAAGGTGGTGAGCTCCAGGCCTTGGTAGGAAGCAGAGCCCGGCCAAAAAAGTCCCTGGCAAGACAGAGCAGAGCGTTGGGCCACCCGAATGGTGGCTGCCACCTTGTCTGAGGCAGGTCCCCTGATTTAATCCCTGGGACAGAGAGAGTCACCCAGGCCTGTGGGTGTGTCCTTGGCCTTTTGCTTCTCTCCCAGAGCTGGAGCTAGGAAAAATGGGGTTGGAGCAAAGAAGGGGAAAGGCCTGCAGGGGGTCCCGCCTCCTGGTCAGCAGTCGTTCTGCCCAGTGCATTTGGTGAGCGGCATGGGTCCAGGTGGCTGGTTCCTTTCCTTTTCTGTGCTTCTTCCTGGGACTGTCTGTGTCAGTTGCGTTTTGCTTTTGCTTTCACCCTGGTAGGGCAGGAGGCTCCAGGCCCTGGGGGCGGGTGTTGGAGGGGGAGGGGGGGTAAGCATTTGGTTGGCATTGGTGGAGCCATACTGCCATCAAGCGGAGATAGTTTCTGTCAGAGCCGGTTAGCAGGGCCCAAGGCAGAGGCCCTCCGGGAGGGGGAGAGAGAGAGAGAGAGACAGAGACAGAGACAGAGACAGAGGGGGGGGGGCTGTGCTGTGCCCAGTGCGGGCGGGGTGGTCCGGAGGGTGCAGCGGGTGCACAGGGGCGAAGGGCCCCTGGCTGTCCCTCCGCCTGTGTGCCCCACGGGAGAGTGGGCCCGAGGCCCACAGCTGGAGAAGGCCCTCAGAAACCCCAGAGGCCGCCCAAGATGGCTACCGCGGGGAGCAGTGCCAGGGGCGGGCAAATGGCCCTGGTCCCAGAACTCCTAAGGGCCTGGGCTCCAGGTGGGGAAAGGGGACCCCTGACGCCGGTGTGCCCCGAGGCAGGGCGCCCCGCTACGCTACTCCGCTCCGCAGCAGGGACACCAGAGGAAATGGGGTGGAATTCCTCTGGGCCCACCCCAAAATGGCTGACAAACGGGAAGCTCAGCTGTCTGGGCTGCTCTGCCTAGGGGCTGCCGGCTTGTGTCCAGGGCTCCTGGAGCTCCTGCCTCCCCCAGCGGGTCCTGCTGGCAGGCCAAGGCCCTCAGGGCCTCCGACGGCCCCGACCGACCGGCCTCGGTGCCCAGCTCCCCTGCAGGGGGAACCTGGGGCTTGAGCACAGCCCGGTCAGCCCAGCACAGCCTTGCTGCTCTCTGTGCCTGGCAGAAGCCAGGCTGCTGCCTGGCCTTTTCCCATACACTTTCCGCTGGATGGCACTGTGGCTCCAGAAATGGCAGTCACCCCTTCCCCTGCCCCCACCAAGCCTTCCTCTCCTTCCTTTGGCAGCCTGACAGAGGAGGGGGTGGGGTGCAGGTGGAGACACCATCCTTTCACCCTCTCCTCCTCCTCCTCCTCTTCTCTTCTTCCCACCACCACCGCCACCGCCACCACTGCCACCACCGCCATCATCACTGTCATCCATAGCAACAATAGCAGCGGCAGCGGCAGCGGCAGCGGCAGCGGCAGCGGCAGCAGCATCCGTATGCCAATATCCTCATCACCAGCAATAGTCCAGCCCGCAGAACAGCCAGGCCACCTTCGGCAGGGCCCCTCACCAACTTGGCCACTCTGGGCCAACCCTGCAAGGGTAGCTAGGCCGTTCTTGACTCTGTTCAGGCTCTGCTTCACTGTGAACACAGACAGCCTTGCAGAGATGCCACCACTGGGCTTGCAGATTCCTCTTGGTATGTAGCTTCAGACTCCTCCTGGCCCCTGGCTTGTCTGTACCATACCCCTTCCCAGGCAGCAACCTTGCTTCTCCTGAGGTTGCGTGCATGCTTCAGGGGGCCAAAGGCGGCTGGGTCAGAGGCAGGCAGGTCCCAAGCGGGTCCAGATGTCATTGGCCCCTTCTGTACAGCGGGGTCGTGCCAGGAGTCACCAGGGTCCGGAAGAGGCCGCTGGGGGCATCTCTGCTTGGGAGCCTGAGCACTCCTTTGTGCCCAGGGCTGCGACGTTTTGGAATGGCAGGGCTCACACAGGTGGGTCTCGGGGAGGGCCGCTTGGCCTGGTAGGCATTGGTTCACAAGTCAGCCCCATCAGGGTCCTTCTGCCCTCAGGCCTGGGTAGCCAGGCCGTCGGGCGTCAGTTCTCTACCAAGAGCCCGCGAACAGGTCCTGCTCAGGTTTCCCCGACCCCCATGGCATTTTATCCTCGGGGAGAAGGTGAAGCTTAGGAGGCTAAGGGACTAGGGGAGGTGGAGGGAGGGTGGGGCTTGATGTGTGGGGAGGCGGGGGTCAAGTGGCAGAAGGGAGCTTGGGGGTTTGGTCTGATGTGTCCATCGCTCTGCTTCTCAGCCTAAGTAAGCCCTGACACTAGCCTGGTCTTCACCCGAGGGCTTGACACCTGAGAACTTGGCGTGGAAACTGTGGATCCCCGTCAAACAGTCACGCTCACACATATTCACCCCCACGGCCACCCCCAAACACACGCACAGACACGCACGCGTGAGCGCGTGAGCGCGCGCCCGCGCGGGCACACACACACACACAGACACACACACACACACACACACACACACACACACACAGAGGCAGGCACACATGCACACATCTGAGAAACCACTTCTGAGGAACCACTGAACAGCTTAAGGGAATGCTGAGTATCCAGCCACACCCACTCCAAAGGAGGGCTCAGGGCCCTTTTGCAGGGCAGATTGGGAGGTGTGGGCAGAAGAGAAATGCGCAAGCTAAACACCGAGAGTTATGTTTTGTTCGGAGACCTCTGTGAGCCCTCTGTGAGCCCTCTGTGAGGACTATAGCCACGGTGACAGCCCCTCAGATAGCTCCGAGGGTACGTCCCGAAGAGGAAAGGGAGGAAGGCGCCAGGACTTTCTTTTGAGAAAAAGAGAAAGGAGGGAAATGCTGTCTTGGATCATCCAAAGATTAGAGCTCATGCAACCAAAACCAAAACCAACCAACCAAACAAAATGGGGGACATCCCCAGGCAGTGACTTGAGGGCTTTTCTCTGTATGGGATGGCTCAGGACTAGGGCCCCTTGACATCACTCCTAGATTGGCACCTTAACCCTCCAGGGCCAGCGTCCTGCTTGTCTCCATCCTGAATTCCCCTCCGGATGCAGCTTTGGGGGCAGCCGCAGTGGCTGGTGGCTAATGGCCGGGCCACCACCTTTGTGCACAGTAAAGGCAGGCAACCTTTTGTGGTTGTTCTCTGGCCTTGGTTGGTTGGTTTGGTCGGCGGATGGAAAGGAAAGCAGTGGTGACCCTGCCTTGAGTGTCTGAGGGCATCACGCCCATGCCAGCCAGTGCCTCGCAAAGACAGCAATGGGGGAGGGAGGGGAGCCTGAGGGTCTTTAGTGTTTCCCCTGTAAGCGGTTCCTTTCTTTGCTCCCTTAAGGTCTTCCTAGGAGTGCGGACCGGAAGGAAGGGAGCTCCGAGGAATGGAAACCCACCCCACCCCTCGCACCCCGCCCCCCGCCCCCCCCACCCCGGGACCGTCGTGGCCGGGATTTGCCACACTGGGTAGTGTCTTAAGGACGCTTAGAATTGAGGAATGGCCTTTTCCCAAGAGCCTTCTTCTCCCCCATGCTCTCCCGGGAAGCAGGCCATCGGTGGGTGGAAGTGGTCGGGAAAATACAAAGAGACAGAAAACAACTCAGGAAAACAAAAGTCACCCCCATCCTGTCAGGTAGGGACCTGAGGTGCCTCTTGCCCAGAAGGTAAACACCAGGGCACCCCTGACACCTAACTTGGGGACAATGCAGGGAGAAAGGAGGGCAGGCATCGGGGACCAGCTAGGCGTGGAATCCCCACTCTTGGCGTCAGGGTTCAGCATCGTTTCACATGACTTGCCGCCTTTCCCTGCATTCTTCTGGTTGCAGAACCCTGGCGCGCGCGCGCATGCGTGCACGCACACATCCCCCCGACCCCCCCCAACCCCCACCCCCGCACACACCCACACACACAGCCTTATAGTCAGGTGAACGGGTCTGCACAGGCACACAGCTTATTCTCTCTGCCAGTGGCACTGGACCCGGGGGGCGGGGGGGGGTGGGGCGGGGGGAAGAGCGGCCCTACCTTCCTGGCCACCCCGTCCCCCCACCCCACCCCCCGGCCCGGCCCGACCCAGTTCTTCCTCCTTGGCCCATTCTGGTTGTCTTTCCCCTTCCCAGGTGGGCACTACAGCATCGCAAGGCAGGCCTCTCCCTGGCCAGGGTCCAAACCCTTGCCTCAGTGGCTGACGGCTCTGCCTCGGGTGATGGCTCTTCCCCTAGGGGGCCACAGGTTCCAGCTGCCCCCCCTGGGACACAGTGCCCCGGGGATCACCTTCAGGCTTCAGCTCCACCTCAGTTCCACCTTTGCTTTCTTTTCGCTCTGCGCTTTCCGTCCCTTACTTACACTCGCTTCCTGACTTTCAGGCCTTCTGGCGCGGGTGTGCCTCTGTCTAGAAGGCAGGATTGGGCAGGTGCCTGGGAGCAGCGCCCTGGCCAGTACTTTTCCTTTTCCTTCTCCTTTCCTGTGGAAGTGCCGATGACCCGCACGGATCGCAGGAGCAAGGGGGCACTCCCTCCCAACCATCCCTTAATTGCCATCGGAGAGTACCCTCATCCCTTCCCTGTCCTGTCCTGTCCTGTCCTGTCCTGTCCTGTCCTGTCCCGTCCCATGAATGTGCCCAGGACAGGACCTGCTCTGCTCGGGGTGTCGTCGGGGCGCGTGGCCCCGCCTCCTCCCCTCTTGCCTTCTCTCTGCACACCCTGCCCCCCACCCCCAGGCAGGTCTACTCTTGGGTCAGAGCCCTTGGTGGCACTCAGGAGGGACCCTCGTGGCAGGGATCTGCCTGCTGGTGTGTCCCCTGGTCTCTAGGCACCTTGTGTCTCCTGGTCAGTCCTGGAAGGCCGCCAAGTCCCAGCGAAGCACCCCTCCGTGCCCTAGGTCCAGGACAGCTTTGGCAGTGCCTTGGCAGTGGTGGTGGAGGTGAGGACATACTGCTTCCCTCGTTTCCTTTCGCTTCCAGTTCTTAGCTGTGTCCCTGGTGTCCTAAGGGTCCTCGTGCCATGGCTGCCCTTTGGTGAAGGGGCACGTCCAAGGGTAGCAGGACAGAGTACCGAGGTTCAGGGTCCACGCTTCCCCTGAATTCCCCAGGGGTGGAGATCATCCTCAGCCTCCAAAACCACCAGGAAACCGACCACAAACAAAACCAGCCGTGATCCAGGAGTTACTTTGCAATGAAAGAGCATCGGGAACTCAAGACTTGCCAAAATAATCTCTTGAAGTTCCATTCCTGGCAGTTGTTATCCTTATGGAAGCACTTAAAGTCCAGACTTGAGCCAGTAGGAGCTTCCTGCAGGCGTGCCCTGCTTCCTTTTGGCCTGAAGGGAACAATAGAGATTTCACTGGATCCATACAACCTGTCACCTCCATTTGCCCAAGCCCTGGCAGGCCGGCACTGGCCTTTGCTCACAGGACCAGGCACTCAAGCACCCATCCCCACACCCAAAGGCACAGGCACACCGGGATAGGGATATCCATGGTCACCCAGGCACACAGGAGGGCAAGCACCATATATGGCTTTGAGCATGTCCAGCACCCAACACACACCCACACACACCCACACCCGCACACGCACACGCACACGCACACAGAGACACATGCTCTCACCCCCAGCCCAGTCTTTCACAGGCCATACCCTCACACAACCGCAAACACACTGATACACACTGCTGTGTGTGCTTTCATATGTACACTCACACCTCATCCCACCACCAACCCTCCCACCCCCCAGCTCCAACCCCAAGACCCACCTTGCTCCCACCCCACCCCCCCGCCCGCGCCCGCGCCCGCGCCCCCGCCGCCCCGTCCCCCACACAGGCGCACACAGAGAATGCCTGAAACATACGTTCCCGGGAGGGCTCTGCGCAAGGGACAGGGAGCCATTCTGTGTCTCCTGAGCTGGTGGTCTGTCAGCAGGTCCGCCGGGCTACAGTGTAAACTTGGGGCCTCCCTTGTTTAGGCAGAGAAAGAAACGGGGGTCTCCGAGTCCCGAGTCCCATTCATCAGAGTCTGTGCCCTTCCTCTCCAGCATCCTGGCCCTGGGTGGGGCCTTGTGCCTTGGCGAGGTTTGGTGGCCTTTGCAGGGTTCCTGTGTGAGAGCAAGGCCAGCCTGTGTTGCCTCGGGCTTTGGGTAGCCCTTTACAGGGGAGCCTCCGGGGCGGGGTGGGGGTGGGGGGTGGGAGCCCTGTGGCTGCAGGTTGGGCCAGCCGTTTCTGGCTGCTTTGTTGGGGGGCCAGCCCAAGGTGGTGAGCTCCAGGCCTTGGTAGGAAGCAGAGCCCGGCCAAAAAAGTCCCTGGCAAGACAGAGCAGAGCGTTGGGCCACCCGAATGGTGGCTGCCACCTTGTCCGAGGCAGGTCCCCTGATTTAATCCCTGGGACAGAGAGAGTCACCCAGGCCTGTGGGTGTGTCCTTGGCCTTTTGCTTCTCTCCCAGAGCTGGAGCTAGGAAAAATGGGGTTGGAGCAAAGAAGGGGAAAGGCCTGCAGGGGGTCCCGCCTCCTGGTCAGCAGTCGTTCTGCCCAGTGCATTTGGTGAGCGGCATGGGTCCAGGTGGCTGGTTCCTTTCCTTTTCTGTGCTTCTTCCTGGGACTGTCTGTGTCAGTTGCGTTTTGCTTTTGCTTTCACCCTGGTAGGGCAGGAGGCTCCAGGCCCTGGGGGCGGGTGTTGGAGGGGGAGGGGGGGTAAGCATTTGGTTGGCATTGGTGGAGCCATACTGCCATCAAGCGGAGATAGTTTCTGTCAGAGCCGGTTAGCAGGGCCCAAGGCAGAGGCCCTCCGGGAGGGGGAGAGAGAGAGAGAGAGACAGAGACAGAGACAGAGACAGAGGGGGGGGGGCTGTGCTGTGCCCAGTGCGGGCGGGGTGGTCCGGAGGGTGCAGCGGGTGCACAGGGGCGAAGGGCCCCTGGCTGTCCCTCCGCCTGTGTGCCCCACGGGAGAGTGGGCCCGAGGCCCACAGCTGGAGAAGGCCCTCAGAAACCCCAGAGGCCGCCCAAGATGGCTACCGCGGGGAGCAGTGCCAGGGGCGGGCAAATGGCCCTGGTCCCAGAACTCCTAAGGGCCTGGGCTCCAGGTGGGGAAAGGGGACCCCTGACGCCGGTGTGCCCCGAGGCAGGGCGCCCCGCTACGCTACTCCGCTCCGCAGCAGGGACACCAGAGGAAACGGGGTGGAATTCCTCTGGGCCCACCCCAAAATGGCTGACAAACGGGAAGCTCAGCTGTCTGGGCTGCTCTGCCTAGGGGCTGCCGGCTTGTGTCCAGGGCTCCTGGAGCTCCTGCCTCCCCCAGCGGGTCCTGCTGGCAGGCCAAGGCCCTCAGGGCCTCCGACGGCCCCGACCGACCGGCCTCGGTGCCCAGCTCCCCTGCAGGGGGAACCTGGGGCTTGAGCACAGCCCGGTCAGCCCAGCACAGCCTTGCTGCTCTCTGTGCCTGGCAGAAGCCAGGCTGCTGCCTGGCCTTTTCCCATACACTTTCCGCTGGATGGCACTGTGGCTCCAGAAATGGCAGTCACCCCTTCCCCTGCCCCCACCAAGCCTTCCTCTCCTTCCTTTGGCAGCCTGACAGAGGAGGGGGTGGGGTGCAGGTGGAGACACCATCCTTTCACCCTCTCCTCCTCCTCCTCCTCTTCTCTTCTTCCCACCACCACCGCCACCGCCACCACTGCCACCACCGCCATCATCACTGTCATCCATAGCAACAATAGCAGCGGCAGCGGCAGCGGCAGCGGCAGCGGCAGCGGCAGCAGCATCCGTATGCCAATATCCTCATCACCAGCAATAGTCCAGCCCGCAGAACAGCCAGGCCACCTTCGGCAGGGCCCCTCACCAACTTGGCCACTCTGGGCCAACCCTGCAAGGGTAGCTAGGCCGTTCTTGACTCTGTTCAGGCTCTGCTTCACTGTGAACACAGACAGCCTTGCAGAGATGCCACCACTGGGCTTGCAGATTCCTCTTGGTATGTAGCTTCAGACTCCTCCTGGCCCCTGGCTTGTCTGTACCATACCCCTTCCCAGGCAGCAACCTTGCTTCTCCTGAGGTTGCGTGCATGCTTCAGGGGGCCAAAGGCGGCTGGGTCAGAGGCAGGCAGGTCCCAAGCGGGTCCAGATGTCATTGGCCCCTTCTGTACAGCGGGGTCGTGCCAGGAGTCACCAGGGTCCGGAAGAGGCCGCTGGGGGCATCTCTGCTTGGGAGCCTGAGCACTCCTTTGTGCCCAGGGCTGCGACGTTTTGGAATGGCAGGGCTCACACAGGTGGGTCTCGGGGAGGGCCGCTTGGCCTGGTAGGCATTGGTTCACAAGTCAGCCCCATCAGGGTCCTTCTGCCCTCAGGCCTGGGTAGCCAGGCCGTCGGGCGTCAGTTCTCTACCAAGAGCCCGCGAACAGGTCCTGCTCAGGTTTCCCCGACCCCCATGGCATTTTATCCTCGGGGAGAAGGTGAAGCTTAGGAGGCTAAGGGACTAGGGGAGGTGGAGGGAGGGTGGGGCTTGATGTGTGGGGAGGCGGGGGTCAAGTGGCAGAAGGGAGCTTGGGGGTTTGGTCTGATGTGTCCATCGCTCTGCTTCTCAGCCTAAGTAAGCCCTGACACTAGCCTGGTCTTCACCCGAGGGCTTGACACCTGAGAACTTGGCGTGGAAACTGTGGATCCCCGTCAAACAGTCACGCTCACACATATTCACCCCCACGGCCACCCCCAAACACACGCACAGACACGCACGCGTGAGCGCGTGAGCGCGCGCCCGCGCGGGCACACACACACACACAGACACACACACACACAGACACAGACACACACACACACACACACACACACAGAGGCAGGCACACATGCACACATCTGAGAAACCACTTCTGAGGAACCACTGAACAGCTTAAGGGAATGCTGAGTATCCAGCCACACCCACTCCAAAGGAGGGCTCAGGGCCCTTTTGCAGGGCAGATTGGGAGGTGTGGGCAGAAGAGAAATGCGCAAGCTAAACACCGAGAGTTATGTTTTGTTCGGAGACCTCTGTGAGCCCTCTGTGAGCCCTCTGTGAGGACTATAGCCACGGTGACAGCCCCTCAGATAGCTCCGAGGGTACGTCCCGAAGAGGAAAGGGAGGAAGGCGCCAGGACTTTCTTTTGAGAAAAAGAGAAAGGAGGGAAATGCTGTCTTGGATCATCCAAAGATTAGAGCTCATGCAACCAAAACCAAAACCAACCAACCAAACAAAATGGGGGACATCCCCAGGCAGTGACTTGAGGGCTTTTCTCTGTATGGGATGGCTCAGGACTAGGGCCCCTTGACATCACTCCTAGATTGGCACCTTAACCCTCCAGGGCCAGCGTCCTGCTTGTCTCCATCCTGAATTCCCCTCCGGATGCAGCTTTGGGGGCAGCCGCAGTGGCTGGTGGCTAATGGCCGGGCCACCACCTTTGTGCACAGTAAAGGCAGGCAACCTTTTGTGGTTGTTCTCTGGCCTTGGTTGGTTGGTTTGGTCGGCGGATGGAAAGGAAAGCAGTGGTGACCCTGCCTTGAGTGTCTGAGGGCATCACGCCCATGCCAGCCAGTGCCTCGCAAAGACAGCAATGGGGGAGGGAGGGGAGCCTGAGGGTCTTTAGTGTTTCCCCTGTAAGCGGTTCCTTTCTTTGCTCCCTTAAGGTCTTCCTAGGAGTGCGGACCGGAAGGAAGGGAGCTCCGAGGAATGGAAACCCACCCCACCCCTCGCACCCCGCCCCCCGCCCCCCCCACCCCGGCCGGCCCCCCCCCCCCCCCCCCCCCGGGACCGTCGTGGCCATGGCCGGGATTTGCCACACTGGGTAGTGTCTTAAGGACGCTTAGAATTGAGGAATGGCCTTTTCCCAAGAGCCTTCTTCTCCCCCATGCTCTCCCGGGAAGCAGGCCATCGGTGGGTGGAAGTGGTCGGGAAAATACAAAGAGACAGAAAACAACTCAGGAAAACAAAAGTCACCCCCATCCTGTCAGGTAGGGACCTGAGGTGCCTCTTGCCCAGAAGGTAAACACCAGGGCACCCCTGACACCTAACTTGGGGACAATGCAGGGAGAAAGGAGGGCAGGCATCGGGGACCAGCTAGGCGTGGAATCCCCACTCTTGGCGTCAGGGTTCAGCATCGTTTCACATGACTTGCCGCCTTTCCCTGCATTCTTCTGGTTGCAGAACCCTGGCGCGCGCGCGCATGCGTGCACGCACACATCCCCCCGACCCCCCCCAACCCCCACCCCCGCACACACCCACACACACAGCCTTATAGTCAGGTGAACGGGTCTGCACAGGCACACAGCTTATTCTCTCTGCCAGTGGCACTGGACCCGGGGGGCGGGGGGGGGTGGGGCGGGGGGAAGAGCGGCCCTACCTTCCTGGCCACCCCGTCCCCCCACCCCACCCCCCGGCCCGGCCCGACCCAGTTCTTCCTCCTTGGCCCATTCTGGTTGTCTTTCCCCTTCCCAGGTGGGCACTACAGCATCGCAAGGCAGGCCTCTCCCTGGCCAGGGTCCAAACCCTTGCCTCAGTGGCTGACGGCTCTGCCTCGGGTGATGGCTCTTCCCCTAGGGGGCCACAGGTTCCAGCTGCCCCCCCTGGGACACAGTGCCCCGGGGATCACCTTCAGGCTTCAGCTCCACCTCAGTTCCACCTTTGCTTTCTTTTCGCTCTGCGCTTTCCGTCCCTTACTTACACTCGCTTCCTGACTTTCAGGCCTTCTGGCGCGGGTGTGCCTCTGTCTAGAAGGCAGGATTGGGCAGGTGCCTGGGAGCAGCGCCCTGGCCAGTACTTTTCCTTTTCCTTCTCCTTTCCTGTGGAAGTGCCGATGACCCGCACGGATCGCAGGAGCAAGGGGGCACTCCCTCCCAACCATCCCTTAATTGCCATCGGAGAGTACCCTCATCCCTTCCCTGTCCTGTCCTGTCCTGTCCTGTCCTGTCCTGTCCTGTCCTGTCCCGTCCCATGAATGTGCCCAGGACAGGACCTGCTCTGCTCGGGGTGTCGTCGGGGCGCGTGGCCCCGCCTCCTCCCCTCTTGCCTTCTCTCTGCACACCCTGCCCCCCACCCCCAGGCAGGTCTACTCTTGGGTCAGAGCCCTTGGTGGCACTCAGGAGGGACCCTCGTGGCAGGGATCTGCCTGCTGGTGTGTCCCCTGGTCTCTAGGCACCTTGTGTCTCCTGGTCAGTCCTGGAAGGCCGCCAAGTCCCAGCGAAGCACCCCTCCGTGCCCTAGGTCCAGGACAGCTTTGGCAGTGCCTTGGCAGTGGTGGTGGAGGTGAGGACATACTGCTTCCCTCGTTTCCTTTCGCTTCCAGTTCTTAGCTGTGTCCCTGGTGTCCTAAGGGTCCTCGTGCCATGGCTGCCCTTTGGTGAAGGGGCACGTCCAAGGGTAGCAGGACAGAGTACCGAGGTTCAGGGTCCACGCTTCCCCTGAATTCCCCAGGGGTGGAGATCATCCTCAGCCTCCAAAACCACCAGGAAACCGACCACAAACAAAACCAGCCGTGATCCAGGAGTTACTTTGCAATGAAAGAGCATCGGGAACTCAAGACTTGCCAAAATAATCTCTTGAAGTTCCATTCCTGGCAGTTGTTATCCTTATGGAAGCACTTAAAGTCCAGACTTGAGCCAGTAGGAGCTTCCTGCAGGCGTGCCCTGCTTCCTTTTGGCCTGAAGGGAACAATAGAGATTTCACTGGATCCATACAACCTGTCACCTCCATTTGCCCAAGCCCTGGCAGGCCGGCACTGGCCTTTGCTCACAGGACCAGGCACTCAAGCACCCATCCCCACACCCAAAGGCACAGGCACACCGGGATAGGGATATCCATGGTCACCCAGGCACACAGGAGGGCAAGCACCATATATGGCTTTGAGCATGTCCAGCACCCAACACACACCCACACACACCCACACCCGCACACGCACACGCACACGCACACGCACACAGAGACACATGCTCTCACCCCCAGCCCAGTCTTTCACAGGCCATACCCTCACACAACCGCAAACACACTGATACACACTGCTGTGTGTGCTTTCATATGTACACTCACACCTCATCCCACCACCAACCCTCCCACCCCCCAGCTCCAACCCCAAGACCCACCTTGCTCCCACCCCACCCCCCCGCCCGCGCCCGCGCCCGCGCCCCCGCCGCCCCGTCCCCCACACAGGCGCACACAGAGAATGCCTGAAACATACGTTCCCGGGAGGGCTCTGCGCAAGGGACAGGGAGCCATTCTGTGTCTCCTGAGCTGGTGGTCTGTCAGCAGGTCCGCCGGGCTACAGTGTAAACTTGGGGCCTCCCTTGTTTAGGCAGAGAAAGAAACGGGGGTCTCCGAGTCCCGAGTCCCATTCATCAGAGTCTGTGCCCTTCCTCTCCAGCATCCTGGCCCTGGGTGGGGCCTTGTGCCTTGGCGAGGTTTGGTGGCCTTTGCAGGGTTCCTGTGTGAGAGCAAGGCCAGCCTGTGTTGCCTCGGGCTTTGGGTAGCCCTTTACAGGGGAGCCTCCGGGGCGGGGTGGGGGTGGGGGGTGGGAGCCCTGTGGCTGCAGGTTGGGCCAGCCGTTTCTGGCTGCTTTGTTGGGGGGCCAGCCCAAGGTGGTGAGCTCCAGGCCTTGGTAGGAAGCAGAGCCCGGCCAAAAAAGTCCCTGGCAAGACAGAGCAGAGCGTTGGGCCACCCGAATGGTGGCTGCCACCTTGTCCGAGGCAGGTCCCCTGATTTAATCCCTGGGACAGAGAGAGTCACCCAGGCCTGTGGGTGTGTCCTTGGCCTTTTGCTTCTCTCCCAGAGCTGGAGCTAGGAAAAATGGGGTTGGAGCAAAGAAGGGGAAAGGCCTGCAGGGGGTCCCGCCTCCTGGTCAGCAGTCGTTCTGCCCAGTGCATTTGGTGAGCGGCATGGGTCCAGGTGGCTGGTTCCTTTCCTTTTCTGTGCTTCTTCCTGGGACTGTCTGTGTCAGTTGCGTTTTGCTTTTGCTTTCACCCTGGTAGGGCAGGAGGCTCCAGGCCCTGGGGGCGGGTGTTGGAGGGGGAGGGGGGGTAAGCATTTGGTTGGCATTGGTGGAGCCATACTGCCATCAAGCGGAGATAGTTTCTGTCAGAGCCGGTTAGCAGGGCCCAAGGCAGAGGCCCTCCGGGAGGGGGAGAGAGAGAGAGAGAGACAGAGACAGAGACAGAGACAGAGGGGGGGGGGCTGTGCTGTGCCCAGTGCGGGCGGGGTGGTCCGGAGGGTGCAGCGGGTGCACAGGGGCGAAGGGCCCCTGGCTGTCCCTCCGCCTGTGTGCCCCACGGGAGAGTGGGCCCGAGGCCCACAGCTGGAGAAGGCCCTCAGAAACCCCAGAGGCCGCCCAAGATGGCTACCGCGGGGAGCAGTGCCAGGGGCGGGCAAATGGCCCTGGTCCCAGAACTCCTAAGGGCCTGGGCTCCAGGTGGGGAAAGGGGACCCCTGACGCCGGTGTGCCCCGAGGCAGGGCGCCCCGCTACGCTGCTCCGCTCCGCAGCAGGGACACCAGAGGAAACGGGGTGGAATTCCTCTGGGCCCACCCCAAAATGGCTGACAAACGGGAAGCTCAGCTGTCTGGGCTGCTCTGCCTAGGGGCTGCCGGCTTGTGTCCAGGGCTCCTGGAGCTCCTGCCTCCCCCAGCGGGTCCTGCTGGCAGGCCAAGGCCCTCAGGGCCTCCGACGGCCCCGACCGACCGGCCTCGGTGCCCAGCTCCCCTGCAGGGGGAACCTGGGGCTTGAGCACAGCCCGGTCAGCCCAGCACAGCCTTGCTGCTCTCTGTGCCTGGCAGAAGCCAGGCTGCTGCCTGGCCTTTTCCCATACACTTTCCGCTGGATGGCACTGTGGCTCCAGAAATGGCAGTCACCCCTTCCCCTGCCCCCACCAAGCCTTCCTCTCCTTCCTTTGGCAGCCTGACAGAGGAGGGGGTGGGGTGCAGGTGGAGACACCATCCTTTCACCCTCTCCTCCTCCTCCTCCTCTTCTCTTCTTCCCACCACCACCGCCACCGCCACCACTGCCACCACCGCCATCATCACTGTCATCCATAGCAACAATAGCAGCGGCAGCGGCAGCGGCAGCGGCAGCGGCAGCGGCAGCGGCAGCAGCATCCGTATGCCAATATCCTCATCACCAGCAATAGTCCAGCCCGCAGAACAGCCAGGCCACCTTCGGCAGGGCCCCTCACCAACTTGGCCACTCTGGGCCAACCCTGCAAGGGTAGCTAGGCCGTTCTTGACTCTGTTCAGGCTCTGCTTCACTGTGAACACAGACAGCCTTGCAGAGATGCCACCACTGGGCTTGCAGATTCCTCTTGGTATGTAGCTTCAGACTCCTCCTGGCCCCTGGCTTGTCTGTACCATACCCCTTCCCAGGCAGCAACCTTGCTTCTCCTGAGGTTGCGTGCATGCTTCAGGGGGCCAAAGGCGGCTGGGTCAGAGGCAGGCAGGTCCCAAGCGGGTCCAGATGTCATTGGCCCCTTCTGTACAGCGGGGTCGTGCCAGGAGTCACCAGGGTCCGGAAGAGGCCGCTGGGGGCATCTCTGCTTGGGAGCCTGAGCACTCCTTTGTGCCCAGGGCTGCGACGTTTTGGAATGGCAGGGCTCACACAGGTGGGTCTCGGGGAGGGCCGCTTGGCCTGGTAGGCATTGGTTCACAAGTCAGCCCCATCAGGGTCCTTCTGCCCTCAGGCCTGGGTAGCCAGGCCGTCGGGCGTCAGTTCTCTACCAAGAGCCCGCGAACAGGTCCTGCTCAGGTTTCCCCGACCCCCATGGCATTTTATCCTCGGGGAGAAGGTGAAGCTTAGGAGGCTAAGGGACTAGGGGAGGTGGAGGGAGGGTGGGGCTTGATGTGTGGGGAGGCGGGGGTCAAGTGGCAGAAGGGAGCTTGGGGGTTTGGTCTGATGTGTCCATCGCTCTGCTTCTCAGCCTAAGTAAGCCCTGACACTAGCCTGGTCTTCACCCGAGGGCTTGACACCTGAGAACTTGGCGTGGAAACTGTGGATCCCCGTCAAACAGTCACGCTCACACATATTCACCCCCACGGCCACCCCCAAACACACGCACAGACACGCACGCGTGAGCGCGTGAGCGCGCGCCCGCGCGGGCACACACACACACACAGACACACACACACACACACACACACACACACACACACAGAGGCAGGCACACATGCACACATCTGAGAAACCACTTCTGAGGAACCACTGAACAGCTTAAGGGAATGCTGAGTATCCAGCCACACCCACTCCAAAGGAGGGCTCAGGGCCCTTTTGCAGGGCAGATTGGGAGGTGTGGGCAGAAGAGAAATGCGCAAGCTAAACACCGAGAGTTATGTTTTGTTCGGAGACCTCTGTGAGCCCTCTGTGAGCCCTCTGTGAGGACTATAGCCACGGTGACAGCCCCTCAGATAGCTCCGAGGGTACGTCCCGAAGAGGAAAGGGAGGAAGGCGCCAGGACTTTCTTTTGAGAAAAAGAGAAAGGAGGGAAATGCTGTCTTGGATCATCCAAAGATTAGAGCTCATGCAACCAAAACCAAAACCAACCAACCAAACAAAATGGGGGACATCCCCAGGCAGTGACTTGAGGGCTTTTCTCTGTATGGGATGGCTCAGGACTAGGGCCCCTTGACATCACTCCTAGATTGGCACCTTAACCCTCCAGGGCCAGCGTCCTGCTTGTCTCCATCCTGAATTCCCCTCCGGATGCAGCTTTGGGGGCAGCCGCAGTGGCTGGTGGCTAATGGCCGGGCCACCACCTTTGTGCACAGTAAAGGCAGGCAACCTTTTGTGGTTGTTCTCTGGCCTTGGTTGGTTGGTTTGGTCGGCGGATGGAAAGGAAAGCAGTGGTGACCCTGCCTTGAGTGTCTGAGGGCATCACGCCCATGCCAGCCAGTGCCTCGCAAAGACAGCAATGGGGGAGGGAGGGGAGCCTGAGGGTCTTTAGTGTTTCCCCTGTAAGCGGTTCCTTTCTTTGCTCCCTTAAGGTCTTCCTAGGAGTGCGGACCGGAAGGAAGGGAGCTCCGAGGAATGGAAACCCACCCCACCCCTCGCACCCCGCCCCCCGCCCCCCCCACCCCGGGACCGTCGTGGCCGGGATTTGCCACACTGGGTAGTGTCTTAAGGACGCTTAGAATTGAGGAATGGCCTTTTCCCAAGAGCCTTCTTCTCCCCCATGCTCTCCCGGGAAGCAGGCCATCGGTGGGTGGAAGTGGTCGGGAAAATACAAAGAGACAGAAAACAACTCAGGAAAACAAAAGTCACCCCCATCCTGTCAGGTAGGGACCTGAGGTGCCTCTTGCCCAGAAGGTAAACACCAGGGCACCCCTGACACCTAACTTGGGGACAATGCAGGGAGAAAGGAGGGCAGGCATCGGGGACCAGCTAGGCGTGGAATCCCCACTCTTGGCGTCAGGGTTCAGCATCGTTTCACATGACTTGCCGCCTTTCCCTGCATTCTTCTGGTTGCAGAACCCTGGCGCGCGCGCGCATGCGTGCACGCACACATCCCCCCGACCCCCCCCAACCCCCACCCCCGCACACACCCACACACACAGCCTTATAGTCAGGTGAACGGGTCTGCACAGGCACACAGCTTATTCTCTCTGCCAGTGGCACTGGACCCGGGGGGCGGGGGGGGGGGTGGGGCGGGGGGAAGAGCGGCCCTACCTTCCTGGCCACCCCGTCCCCCCACCCCACCCCCCGGCCCGGCCCGACCCAGTTCTTCCTCCTTGGCCCATTCTGGTTGTCTTTCCCCTTCCCAGGTGGGCACTACAGCATCGCAAGGCAGGCCTCTCCCTGGCCAGGGTCCAAACCCTTGCCTCAGTGGCTGACGGCTCTGCCTCGGGTGATGGCTCTTCCCCTAGGGGGCCACAGGTTCCAGCTGCCCCCCCTGGGACACAGTGCCCCGGGGATCACCTTCAGGCTTCAGCTCCACCTCAGTTCCACCTTTGCTTTCTTTTCGCTCTGCGCTTTCCGTCCCTTACTTACACTCGCTTCCTGACTTTCAGGCCTTCTGGCGCGGGTGTGCCTCTGTCTAGAAGGCAGGATTGGGCAGGTGCCTGGGAGCAGCGCCCTGGCCAGTACTTTTCCTTTTCCTTCTCCTTTCCTGTGGAAGTGCCGATGACCCGCACGGATCGCAGGAGCAAGGGGGCACTCCCTCCCAACCATCCCTTAATTGCCATCGGAGAGTACCCTCATCCCTTCCCTGTCCTGTCCTGTCCTGTCCTGTCCTGTCCTGTCCTGTCCTGTCCTGTCCCGTCCCATGAATGTGCCCAGGACAGGACCTGCTCTGCTCGGGGTGTCGTCGGGGCGCGTGGCCCCGCCTCCTCCCCTCTTGCCTTCTCTCTGCACACCCTGCCCCCCACCCCCAGGCAGGTCTACTCTTGGGTCAGAGCCCTTGGTGGCACTCAGGAGGGACCCTCGTGGCAGGGATCTGCCTGCTGGTGTGTCCCCTGGTCTCTAGGCACCTTGTGTCTCCTGGTCAGTCCTGGAAGGCCGCCAAGTCCCAGCGAAGCACCCCTCCGTGCCCTAGGTCCAGGACAGCTTTGGCAGTGCCTTGGCAGTGGTGGTGGAGGTGAGGACATACTGCTTCCCTCGTTTCCTTTCGCTTCCAGTTCTTAGCTGTGTCCCTGGTGTCCTAAGGGTCCTCGTGCCATGGCTGCCCTTTGGTGAAGGGGCACGTCCAAGGGTAGCAGGACAGAGTACCGAGGTTCAGGGTCCACGCTTCCCCTGAATTCCCCAGGGGTGGAGATCATCCTCAGCCTCCAAAACCACCAGGAAACCGACCACAAACAAAACCAGCCGTGATCCAGGAGTTACTTTGCAATGAAAGAGCATCGGGAACTCAAGACTTGCCAAAATAATCTCTTGAAGTTCCATTCCTGGCAGTTGTTATCCTTATGGAAGCACTTAAAGTCCAGACTTGAGCCAGTAGGAGCTTCCTGCAGGCGTGCCCTGCTTCCTTTTGGCCTGAAGGGAACAATAGAGATTTCACTGGATCCATACAACCTGTCACCTCCATTTGCCCAAGCCCTGGCAGGCCGGCACTGGCCTTTGCTCACAGGACCAGGCACTCAAGCACCCATCCCCACACCCAAAGGCACAGGCACACCGGGATAGGGATATCCATGGTCACCCAGGCACACAGGAGGGCAAGCACCATATATGGCTTTGAGCATGTCCAGCACCCAACACACACCCACACACACCCACACCCGCACACGCACACGCACACGCACACAGAGACACATGCTCTCACCCCCAGCCCAGTCTTTCACAGGCCATACCCTCACACAACCGCAAACACACTGATACACACTGCTGTGTGTGCTTTCATATGTACACTCACACCTCATCCCACCACCAACCCTCCCACCCCCCAGCTCCAACCCCAAGACCCACCTTGCTCCCACCCCACCCCCCCGCCCGCGCCCGCGCCCGCGCCCCCGCCGCCCCGTCCCCCACACAGGCGCACACAGAGAATGCCTGAAACATACGTTCCCGGGAGGGCTCTGCGCAAGGGACAGGGAGCCATTCTGTGTCTCCTGAGCTGGTGGTCTGTCAGCAGGTCCGCCGGGCTACAGTGTAAACTTGGGGCCTCCCTTGTTTAGGCAGAGAAAGAAACGGGGGTCTCCGAGTCCCGAGTCCCATTCATCAGAGTCTGTGCCCTTCCTCTCCAGCATCCTGGCCCTGGGTGGGGCCTTGTGCCTTGGCGAGGTTTGGTGGCCTTTGCAGGGTTCCTGTGTGAGAGCAAGGCCAGCCTGTGTTGCCTCGGGCTTTGGGTAGCCCTTTACAGGGGAGCCTCCGGGGCGGGGTGGGGGTGGGGGGTGGGAGCCCTGTGGCTGCAGGTTGGGCCAGCCGTTTCTGGCTGCTTTGTTGGGGGGCCAGCCCAAGGTGGTGAGCTCCAGGCCTTGGTAGGAAGCAGAGCCCGGCCAAAAAAGTCCCTGGCAAGACAGAGCAGAGCGTTGGGCCACCCGAATGGTGGCTGCCACCTTGTCTGAGGCAGGTCCCCTGATTTAATCCCTGGGACAGAGAGAGTCACCCAGGCCTGTGGGTGTGTCCTTGGCCTTTTGCTTCTCTCCCAGAGCTGGAGCTAGGAAAAATGGGGTTGGAGCAAAGAAGGGGAAAGGCCTGCAGGGGGTCCCGCCTCCTGGTCAGCAGTCGTTCTGCCCAGTGCATTTGGTGAGCGGCATGGGTCCAGGTGGCTGGTTCCTTTCCTTTTCTGTGCTTCTTCCTGGGACTGTCTGTGTCAGTTGCGTTTTGCTTTTGCTTTCACCCTGGTAGGGCAGGAGGCTCCAGGCCCTGGGGGCGGGTGTTGGAGGGGGAGGGGGGGTAAGCATTTGGTTGGCATTGGTGGAGCCATACTGCCATCAAGCGGAGATAGTTTCTGTCAGAGCCGGTTAGCAGGGCCCAAGGCAGAGGCCCTCCGGGAGGGGGAGAGAGAGAGAGAGAGACAGAGACAGAGACAGAGACAGAGGGGGGGGGGCTGTGCTGTGCCCAGTGCGGGCGGGGTGGTCCGGAGGGTGCAGCGGGTGCACAGGGGCGAAGGGCCCCTGGCTGTCCCTCCGCCTGTGTGCCCCACGGGAGAGTGGGCCCGAGGCCCACAGCTGGAGAAGGCCCTCAGAAACCCCAGAGGCCGCCCAAGATGGCTACCGCGGGGAGCAGTGCCAGGGGCGGGCAAATGGCCCTGGTCCCAGAACTCCTAAGGGCCTGGGCTCCAGGTGGGGAAAGGGGACCCCTGACGCCGGTGTGCCCCGAGGCAGGGCGCCCCGCTACGCTACTCCGCTCCGCAGCAGGGACACCAGAGGAAATGGGGTGGAATTCCTCTGGGCCCACCCCAAAATGGCTGACAAACGGGAAGCTCAGCTGTCTGGGCTGCTCTGCCTAGGGGCTGCCGGCTTGTGTCCAGGGCTCCTGGAGCTCCTGCCTCCCCCAGCGGGTCCTGCTGGCAGGCCAAGGCCCTCAGGGCCTCCGACGGCCCCGACCGACCGGCCTCGGTGCCCAGCTCCCCTGCAGGGGGAACCTGGGGCTTGAGCACAGCCCGGTCAGCCCAGCACAGCCTTGCTGCTCTCTGTGCCTGGCAGAAGCCAGGCTGCTGCCTGGCCTTTTCCCATACACTTTCCGCTGGATGGCACTGTGGCTCCAGAAATGGCAGTCACCCCTTCCCCTGCCCCCACCAAGCCTTCCTCTCCTTCCTTTGGCAGCCTGACAGAGGAGGGGGTGGGGTGCAGGTGGAGACACCATCCTTTCACCCTCTCCTCCTCCTCCTCCTCTTCTCTTCTTCCCACCACCACCGCCACCGCCACCACTGCCACCACCGCCATCATCACTGTCATCCATAGCAACAATAGCAGCGGCAGCGGCAGCGGCAGCGGCAGCGGCAGCGGCAGCAGCATCCGTATGCCAATATCCTCATCACCAGCAATAGTCCAGCCCGCAGAACAGCCAGGCCACCTTCGGCAGGGCCCCTCACCAACTTGGCCACTCTGGGCCAACCCTGCAAGGGTAGCTAGGCCGTTCTTGACTCTGTTCAGGCTCTGCTTCACTGTGAACACAGACAGCCTTGCAGAGATGCCACCACTGGGCTTGCAGATTCCTCTTGGTATGTAGCTTCAGACTCCTCCTGGCCCCTGGCTTGTCTGTACCATACCCCTTCCCAGGCAGCAACCTTGCTTCTCCTGAGGTTGCGTGCATGCTTCAGGGGGCCAAAGGCGGCTGGGTCAGAGGCAGGCAGGTCCCAAGCGGGTCCAGATGTCATTGGCCCCTTCTGTACAGCGGGGTCGTGCCAGGAGTCACCAGGGTCCGGAAGAGGCCGCTGGGGGCATCTCTGCTTGGGAGCCTGAGCACTCCTTTGTGCCCAGGGCTGCGACGTTTTGGAATGGCAGGGCTCACACAGGTGGGTCTCGGGGAGGGCCGCTTGGCCTGGTAGGCATTGGTTCACAAGTCAGCCCCATCAGGGTCCTTCTGCCCTCAGGCCTGGGTAGCCAGGCCGTCGGGCGTCAGTTCTCTACCAAGAGCCCGCGAACAGGTCCTGCTCAGGTTTCCCCGACCCCCATGGCATTTTATCCTCGGGGAGAAGGTGAAGCTTAGGAGGCTAAGGGACTAGGGGAGGTGGAGGGAGGGTGGGGCTTGATGTGTGGGGAGGCGGGGGTCAAGTGGCAGAAGGGAGCTTGGGGGTTTGGTCTGATGTGTCCATCGCTCTGCTTCTCAGCCTAAGTAAGCCCTGACACTAGCCTGGTCTTCACCCGAGGGCTTGACACCTGAGAACTTGGCGTGGAAACTGTGGATCCCCGTCAAACAGTCACGCTCACACATATTCACCCCCACGGCCACCCCCAAACACACGCACAGACACGCACGCGTGAGCGCGTGAGCGCGCGCCCGCGCGGGCACACACACACACACAGACACACACACACACACACACACACACACACACACAGAGGCAGGCACACATGCACACATCTGAGAAACCACTTCTGAGGAACCACTGAACAGCTTAAGGGAATGCTGAGTATCCAGCCACACCCACTCCAAAGGAGGGCTCAGGGCCCTTTTGCAGGGCAGATTGGGAGGTGTGGGCAGAAGAGAAATGCGCAAGCTAAACACCGAGAGTTATGTTTTGTTCGGAGACCTCTGTGAGCCCTCTGTGAGCCCTCTGTGAGGACTATAGCCACGGTGACAGCCCCTCAGATAGCTCCGAGGGTACGTCCCGAAGAGGAAAGGGAGGAAGGCGCCAGGACTTTCTTTTGAGAAAAAGAGAAAGGAGGGAAATGCTGTCTTGGATCATCCAAAGATTAGAGCTCATGCAACCAAAACCAAAACCAACCAACCAAACAAAATGGGGGACATCCCCAGGCAGTGACTTGAGGGCTTTTCTCTGTATGGGATGGCTCAGGACTAGGGCCCCTTGACATCACTCCTAGATTGGCACCTTAACCCTCCAGGGCCAGCGTCCTGCTTGTCTCCATCCTGAATTCCCCTCCGGATGCAGCTTTGGGGGCAGCCGCAGTGGCTGGTGGCTAATGGCCGGGCCACCACCTTTGTGCACAGTAAAGGCAGGCAACCTTTTGTGGTTGTTCTCTGGCCTTGGTTGGTTGGTTTGGTCGGCGGATGGAAAGGAAAGCAGTGGTGACCCTGCCTTGAGTGTCTGAGGGCATCACGCCCATGCCAGCCAGTGCCTCGCAAAGACAGCAATGGGGGAGGGAGGGGAGCCTGAGGGTCTTTAGTGTTTCCCCTGTAAGCGGTTCCTTTCTTTGCTCCCTTAAGGTCTTCCTAGGAGTGCGGACCGGAAGGAAGGGAGCTCCGAGGAATGGAAACCCACCCCACCCCTCGCACCCCGCCCCCCGCCCCCCCCACCCCGGGACCGTCGTGGCCGGGATTTGCCACACTGGGTAGTGTCTTAAGGACGCTTAGAATTGAGGAATGGCCTTTTCCCAAGAGCCTTCTTCTCCCCCATGCTCTCCCGGGAAGCAGGCCATCGGTGGGTGGAAGTGGTCGGGAAAATACAAAGAGACAGAAAACAACTCAGGAAAACAAAAGTCACCCCCATCCTGTCAGGTAGGGACCTGAGGTGCCTCTTGCCCAGAAGGTAAACACCAGGGCACCCCTGACACCTAACTTGGGGACAATGCAGGGAGAAAGGAGGGCAGGCATCGGGGACCAGCTAGGCGTGGAATCCCCACTCTTGGCGTCAGGGTTCAGCATCGTTTCACATGACTTGCCGCCTTTCCCTGCATTCTTCTGGTTGCAGAACCCTGGCGCGCGCGCGCATGCGTGCACGCACACATCCCCCCGACCCCCCCCAACCCCCACCCCCGCACACACCCACACACACAGCCTTATAGTCAGGTGAACGGGTCTGCACAGGCACACAGCTTATTCTCTCTGCCAGTGGCACTGGACCCGGGGGGCGGGGGGGGGTGGGGCGGGGGGAAGAGCGGCCCTACCTTCCTGGCCACCCCGTCCCCCCACCCCACCCCCCGGCCCGGCCCGACCCAGTTCTTCCTCCTTGGCCCATTCTGGTTGTCTTTCCCCTTCCCAGGTGGGCACTACAGCATCGCAAGGCAGGCCTCTCCCTGGCCAGGGTCCAAACCCTTGCCTCAGTGGCTGACGGCTCTGCCTCGGGTGATGGCTCTTCCCCTAGGGGGCCACAGGTTCCAGCTGCCCCCCCTGGGACACAGTGCCCCGGGGATCACCTTCAGGCTTCAGCTCCACCTCAGTTCCACCTTTGCTTTCTTTTCGCTCTGCGCTTTCCGTCCCTTACTTACACTCGCTTCCTGACTTTCAGGCCTTCTGGCGCGGGTGTGCCTCTGTCTAGAAGGCAGGATTGGGCAGGTGCCTGGGAGCAGCGCCCTGGCCAGTACTTTTCCTTTTCCTTCTCCTTTCCTGTGGAAGTGCCGATGACCCGCACGGATCGCAGGAGCAAGGGGGCACTCCCTCCCAACCATCCCTTAATTGCCATCGGAGAGTACCCTCATCCCTTCCCTGTCCTGTCCTGTCCTGTCCTGTCCTGTCCTGTCCTGTCCCGTCCCATGAATGTGCCCAGGACAGGACCTGCTCTGCTCGGGGTGTCGTCGGGGCGCGTGGCCCCGCCTCCTCCCCTCTTGCCTTCTCTCTGCACACCCTGCCCCCCACCCCCAGGCAGGTCTACTCTTGGGTCAGAGCCCTTGGTGGCACTCAGGAGGGACCCTCGTGGCAGGGATCTGCCTGCTGGTGTGTCCCCTGGTCTCTAGGCACCTTGTGTCTCCTGGTCAGTCCTGGAAGGCCGCCAAGTCCCAGCGAAGCACCCCTCCGTGCCCTAGGTCCAGGACAGCTTTGGCAGTGCCTTGGCAGTGGTGGTGGAGGTGAGGACATACTGCTTCCCTCGTTTCCTTTCGCTTCCAGTTCTTAGCTGTGTCCCTGGTGTCCTAAGGGTCCTCGTGCCATGGCTGCCCTTTGGTGAAGGGGCACGTCCAAGGGTAGCAGGACAGAGTACCGAGGTTCAGGGTCCACGCTTCCCCTGAATTCCCCAGGGGTGGAGATCATCCTCAGCCTCCAAAACCACCAGGAAACCGACCACAAACAAAACCAGCCGTGATCCAGGAGTTACTTTGCAATGAAAGAGCATCGGGAACTCAAGACTTGCCAAAATAATCTCTTGAAGTTCCATTCCTGGCAGTTGTTATCCTTATGGAAGCACTTAAAGTCCAGACTTGAGCCAGTAGGAGCTTCCTGCAGGCGTGCCCTGCTTCCTTTTGGCCTGAAGGGAACAATAGAGATTTCACTGGATCCATACAACCTGTCACCTCCATTTGCCCAAGCCCTGGCAGGCCGGCACTGGCCTTTGCTCACAGGACCAGGCACTCAAGCACCCATCCCCACACCCAAAGGCACAGGCACACCGGGATAGGGATATCCATGGTCACCCAGGCACACAGGAGGGCAAGCACCATATATGGCTTTGAGCATGTCCAGCACCCAACACACACCCACACACACCCACACCCGCACACGCACACGCACACGCACACAGAGACACATGCTCTCACCCCCAGCCCAGTCTTTCACAGGCCATACCCTCACACAACCGCAAACACACTGATACACACTGCTGTGTGTGCTTTCATATGTACACTCACACCTCATCCCACCACCAACCCTCCCACCCCCCAGCTCCAACCCCAAGACCCACCTTGCTCCCACCCCACCCCCCCGCCCGCGCCCGCGCCCGCGCCCCCGCCGCCCCGTCCCCCACACAGGCGCACACAGAGAATGCCTGAAACATACGTTCCCGGGAGGGCTCTGCGCAAGGGACAGGGAGCCATTCTGTGTCTCCTGAGCTGGTGGTCTGTCAGCAGGTCCGCCGGGCTACAGTGTAAACTTGGGGCCTCCCTTGTTTAGGCAGAGAAAGAAACGGGGGTCTCCGAGTCCCGAGTCCCATTCATCAGAGTCTGTGCCCTTCCTCTCCAGCATCCTGGCCCTGGGTGGGGCCTTGTGCCTTGGCGAGGTTTGGTGGCCTTTGCAGGGTTCCTGTGTGAGAGCAAGGCCAGCCTGTGTTGCCTCGGGCTTTGGGTAGCCCTTTACAGGGGAGCCTCCGGGGCGGGGTGGGGGTGGGGGGTGGGAGCCCTGTGGCTGCAGGTTGGGCCAGCCGTTTCTGGCTGCTTTGTTGGGGGGCCAGCCCAAGGTGGTGAGCTCCAGGCCTTGGTAGGAAGCAGAGCCCGGCCAAAAAAGTCCCTGGCAAGACAGAGCAGAGCGTTGGGCCACCCGAATGGTGGCTGCCACCTTGTCCGAGGCAGGTCCCCTGATTTAATCCCTGGGACAGAGAGAGTCACCCAGGCCTGTGGGTGTGTCCTTGGCCTTTTGCTTCTCTCCCAGAGCTGGAGCTAGGAAAAATGGGGTTGGAGCAAAGAAGGGGAAAGGCCTGCAGGGGGTCCCGCCTCCTGGTCAGCAGTCGTTCTGCCCAGTGCATTTGGTGAGCGGCATGGGTCCAGGTGGCTGGTTCCTTTCCTTTTCTGTGCTTCTTCCTGGGACTGTCTGTGTCAGTTGCGTTTTGCTTTTGCTTTCACCCTGGTAGGGCAGGAGGCTCCAGGCCCTGGGGGCGGGTGTTGGAGGGGGAGGGGGGGTAAGCATTTGGTTGGCATTGGTGGAGCCATACTGCCATCAAGCGGAGATAGTTTCTGTCAGAGCCGGTTAGCAGGGCCCAAGGCAGAGGCCCTCCGGGAGGGGGAGAGAGAGAGAGAGAGACAGAGACAGAGACAGAGACAGAGGGGGGGGGGCTGTGCTGTGCCCAGTGCGGGCGGGGTGGTCCGGAGGGTGCAGCGGGTGCACAGGGGCGAAGGGCCCCTGGCTGTCCCTCCGCCTGTGTGCCCCACGGGAGAGTGGGCCCGAGGCCCACAGCTGGAGAAGGCCCTCAGAAACCCCAGAGGCCGCCCAAGATGGCTACCGCGGGGAGCAGTGCCAGGGGCGGGCAAATGGCCCTGGTCCCAGAACTCCTAAGGGCCTGGGCTCCAGGTGGGGAAAGGGGACCCCTGACGCCGGTGTGCCCCGAGGCAGGGCGCCCCGCTACGCTACTCCGCTCCGCAGCAGGGACACCAGAGGAAACGGGGTGGAATTCCTCTGGGCCCACCCCAAAATGGCTGACAAACGGGAAGCTCAGCTGTCTGGGCTGCTCTGCCTAGGGGCTGCCGGCTTGTGTCCAGGGCTCCTGGAGCTCCTGCCTCCCCCAGCGGGTCCTGCTGGCAGGCCAAGGCCCTCAGGGCCTCCGACGGCCCCGACCGACCGGCCTCGGTGCCCAGCTCCCCTGCAGGGGGAACCTGGGGCTTGAGCACAGCCCGGTCAGCCCAGCACAGCCTTGCTGCTCTCTGTGCCTGGCAGAAGCCAGGCTGCTGCCTGGCCTTTTCCCATACACTTTCCGCTGGATGGCACTGTGGCTCCAGAAATGGCAGTCACCCCTTCCCCTGCCCCCACCAAGCCTTCCTCTCCTTCCTTTGGCAGCCTGACAGAGGAGGGGGTGGGGTGCAGGTGGAGACACCATCCTTTCACCCTCTCCTCCTCCTCCTCCTCTTCTCTTCTTCCCACCACCACCGCCACCGCCACCACTGCCACCACCGCCATCATCACTGTCATCCATAGCAACAATAGCAGCGGCAGCGGCAGCGGCAGCGGCAGCGGCAGCGGCAGCAGCATCCGTATGCCAATATCCTCATCACCAGCAATAGTCCAGCCCGCAGAACAGCCAGGCCACCTTCGGCAGGGCCCCTCACCAACTTGGCCACTCTGGGCCAACCCTGCAAGGGTAGCTAGGCCGTTCTTGACTCTGTTCAGGCTCTGCTTCACTGTGAACACAGACAGCCTTGCAGAGATGCCACCACTGGGCTTGCAGATTCCTCTTGGTATGTAGCTTCAGACTCCTCCTGGCCCCTGGCTTGTCTGTACCATACCCCTTCCCAGGCAGCAACCTTGCTTCTCCTGAGGTTGCGTGCATGCTTCAGGGGGCCAAAGGCGGCTGGGTCAGAGGCAGGCAGGTCCCAAGCGGGTCCAGATGTCATTGGCCCCTTCTGTACAGCGGGGTCGTGCCAGGAGTCACCAGGGTCCGGAAGAGGCCGCTGGGGGCATCTCTGCTTGGGAGCCTGAGCACTCCTTTGTGCCCAGGGCTGCGACGTTTTGGAATGGCAGGGCTCACACAGGTGGGTCTCGGGGAGGGCCGCTTGGCCTGGTAGGCATTGGTTCACAAGTCAGCCCCATCAGGGTCCTTCTGCCCTCAGGCCTGGGTAGCCAGGCCGTCGGGCGTCAGTTCTCTACCAAGAGCCCGCGAACAGGTCCTGCTCAGGTTTCCCCGACCCCCATGGCATTTTATCCTCGGGGAGAAGGTGAAGCTTAGGAGGCTAAGGGACTAGGGGAGGTGGAGGGAGGGTGGGGCTTGATGTGTGGGGAGGCGGGGGTCAAGTGGCAGAAGGGAGCTTGGGGGTTTGGTCTGATGTGTCCATCGCTCTGCTTCTCAGCCTAAGTAAGCCCTGACACTAGCCTGGTCTTCACCCGAGGGCTTGACACCTGAGAACTTGGCGTGGAAACTGTGGATCCCCGTCAAACAGTCACGCTCACACATATTCACCCCCACGGCCACCCCCAAACACACGCACAGACACGCACGCGTGAGCGCGTGAGCGCGCGCCCGCGCGGGCACACACACACACACAGACACACACACACACACACACACACACACACACACAGAGGCAGGCACACATGCACACATCTGAGAAACCACTTCTGAGGAACCACTGAACAGCTTAAGGGAATGCTGAGTATCCAGCCACACCCACTCCAAAGGAGGGCTCAGGGCCCTTTTGCAGGGCAGATTGGGAGGTGTGGGCAGAAGAGAAATGCGCAAGCTAAACACCGAGAGTTATGTTTTGTTCGGAGACCTCTGTGAGCCCTCTGTGAGCCCTCTGTGAGGACTATAGCCACGGTGACAGCCCCTCAGATAGCTCCGAGGGTACGTCCCGAAGAGGAAAGGGAGGAAGGCGCCAGGACTTTCTTTTGAGAAAAAGAGAAAGGAGGGAAATGCTGTCTTGGATCATCCAAAGATTAGAGCTCATGCAACCAAAACCAAAACCAACCAACCAAACAAAATGGGGGACATCCCCAGGCAGTGACTTGAGGGCTTTTCTCTGTATGGGATGGCTCAGGACTAGGGCCCCTTGACATCACTCCTAGATTGGCACCTTAACCCTCCAGGGCCAGCGTCCTGCTTGTCTCCATCCTGAATTCCCCTCCGGATGCAGCTTTGGGGGCAGCCGCAGTGGCTGGTGGCTAATGGCCGGGCCACCACCTTTGTGCACAGTAAAGGCAGGCAACCTTTTGTGGTTGTTCTCTGGCCTTGGTTGGTTGGTTTGGTCGGCGGATGGAAAGGAAAGCAGTGGTGACCCTGCCTTGAGTGTCTGAGGGCATCACGCCCATGCCAGCCAGTGCCTCGCAAAGACAGCAATGGGGGAGGGAGGGGAGCCTGAGGGTCTTTAGTGTTTCCCCTGTAAGCGGTTCCTTTCTTTGCTCCCTTAAGGTCTTCCTAGGAGTGCGGACCGGAAGGAAGGGAGCTCCGAGGAATGGAAACCCACCCCACCCCTCGCACCCCGCCCCCCGCCCCCCCCACCCCGGGACCGTCGTGGCCGGGATTTGCCACACTGGGTAGTGTCTTAAGGACGCTTAGAATTGAGGAATGGCCTTTTCCCAAGAGCCTTCTTCTCCCCCATGCTCTCCCGGGAAGCAGGCCATCGGTGGGTGGAAGTGGTCGGGAAAATACAAAGAGACAGAAAACAACTCAGGAAAACAAAAGTCACCCCCATCCTGTCAGGTAGGGACCTGAGGTGCCTCTTGCCCAGAAGGTAAACACCAGGGCACCCCTGACACCTAACTTGGGGACAATGCAGGGAGAAAGGAGGGCAGGCATCGGGGACCAGCTAGGCGTGGAATCCCCACTCTTGGCGTCAGGGTTCAGCATCGTTTCACATGACTTGCCGCCTTTCCCTGCATTCTTCTGGTTGCAGAACCCTGGCGCGCGCGCGCATGCGTGCACGCACACATCCCCCCGACCCCCCCCAACCCCCACCCCCGCACACACCCACACACACAGCCTTATAGTCAGGTGAACGGGTCTGCACAGGCACACAGCTTATTCTCTCTGCCAGTGGCACTGGACCCGGGGGGCGGGGGGGGGTGGGGCGGGGGGAAGAGCGGCCCTACCTTCCTGGCCACCCCGTCCCCCCACCCCACCCCCCGGCCCGGCCCGACCCAGTTCTTCCTCCTTGGCCCATTCTGGTTGTCTTTCCCCTTCCCAGGTGGGCACTACAGCATCGCAAGGCAGGCCTCTCCCTGGCCAGGGTCCAAACCCTTGCCTCAGTGGCTGACGGCTCTGCCTCGGGTGATGGCTCTTCCCCTAGGGGGCCACAGGTTCCAGCTGCCCCCCCTGGGACACAGTGCCCCGGGGATCACCTTCAGGCTTCAGCTCCACCTCAGTTCCACCTTTGCTTTCTTTTCGCTCTGCGCTTTCCGTCCCTTACTTACACTCGCTTCCTGACTTTCAGGCCTTCTGGCGCGGGTGTGCCTCTGTCTAGAAGGCAGGATTGGGCAGGTGCCTGGGAGCAGCGCCCTGGCCAGTACTTTTCCTTTTCCTTCTCCTTTCCTGTGGAAGTGCCGATGACCCGCACGGATCGCAGGAGCAAGGGGGCACTCCCTCCCAACCATCCCTTAATTGCCATCGGAGAGTACCCTCATCCCTTCCCTGTCCTGTCCTGTCCTGTCCTGTCCTGTCCTGTCCTGTCCCGTCCCATGAATGTGCCCAGGACAGGACCTGCTCTGCTCGGGGTGTCGTCGGGGCGCGTGGCCCCGCCTCCTCCCCTCTTGCCTTCTCTCTGCACACCCTGCCCCCCACCCCCAGGCAGGTCTACTCTTGGGTCAGAGCCCTTGGTGGCACTCAGGAGGGACCCTCGTGGCAGGGATCTGCCTGCTGGTGTGTCCCCTGGTCTCTAGGCACCTTGTGTCTCCTGGTCAGTCCTGGAAGGCCGCCAAGTCCCAGCGAAGCACCCCTCCGTGCCCTAGGTCCAGGACAGCTTTGGCAGTGCCTTGGCAGTGGTGGTGGAGGTGAGGACATACTGCTTCCCTCGTTTCCTTTCGCTTCCAGTTCTTAGCTGTGTCCCTGGTGTCCTAAGGGTCCTCGTGCCATGGCTGCCCTTTGGTGAAGGGGCACGTCCAAGGGTAGCAGGACAGAGTACCGAGGTTCAGGGTCCACGCTTCCCCTGAATTCCCCAGGGGTGGAGATCATCCTCAGCCTCCAAAACCACCAGGAAACCGACCACAAACAAAACCAGCCGTGATCCAGGAGTTACTTTGCAATGAAAGAGCATCGGGAACTCAAGACTTGCCAAAATAATCTCTTGAAGTTCCATTCCTGGCAGTTGTTATCCTTATGGAAGCACTTAAAGTCCAGACTTGAGCCAGTAGGAGCTTCCTGCAGGCGTGCCCTGCTTCCTTTTGGCCTGAAGGGAACAATAGAGATTTCACTGGATCCATACAACCTGTCACCTCCATTTGCCCAAGCCCTGGCAGGCCGGCACTGGCCTTTGCTCACAGGACCAGGCACTCAAGCACCCATCCCCACACCCAAAGGCACAGGCACACCGGGATAGGGATATCCATGGTCACCCAGGCACACAGGAGGGCAAGCACCATATATGGCTTTGAGCATGTCCAGCACCCAACACACACCCACACACACCCACACCCGCACACGCACACGCACACGCACACAGAGACACATGCTCTCACCCCCAGCCCAGTCTTTCACAGGCCATACCCTCACACAACCGCAAACACACTGATACACACTGCTGTGTGTGCTTTCATATGTACACTCACACCTCATCCCACCACCAACCCTCCCACCCCCCAGCTCCAACCCCAAGACCCACCTTGCTCCCACCCCACCCCCCCGCCCGCGCCCGCGCCCGCGCCCCCGCCGCCCCGTCCCCCACACAGGCGCACACAGAGAATGCCTGAAACATACGTTCCCGGGAGGGCTCTGCGCAAGGGACAGGGAGCCATTCTGTGTCTCCTGAGCTGGTGGTCTGTCAGCAGGTCCGCCGGGCTACAGTGTAAACTTGGGGCCTCCCTTGTTTAGGCAGAGAAAGAAACGGGGGTCTCCGAGTCCCGAGTCCCATTCATCAGAGTCTGTGCCCTTCCTCTCCAGCATCCTGGCCCTGGGTGGGGCCTTGTGCCTTGGCGAGGTTTGGTGGCCTTTGCAGGGTTCCTGTGTGAGAGCAAGGCCAGCCTGTGTTGCCTCGGGCTTTGGGTAGCCCTTTACAGGGGAGCCTCCGGGGCGGGGTGGGGGTGGGGGGTGGGAGCCCTGTGGCTGCAGGTTGGGCCAGCCGTTTCTGGCTGCTTTGTTGGGGGGCCAGCCCAAGGTGGTGAGCTCCAGGCCTTGGTAGGAAGCAGAGCCCGGCCAAAAAAGTCCCTGGCAAGACAGAGCAGAGCGTTGGGCCACCCGAATGGTGGCTGCCACCTTGTCCGAGGCAGGTCCCCTGATTTAATCCCTGGGACAGAGAGAGTCACCCAGGCCTGTGGGTGTGTCCTTGGCCTTTTGCTTCTCTCCCAGAGCTGGAGCTAGGAAAAATGGGGTTGGAGCAAAGAAGGGGAAAGGCCTGCAGGGGGTCCCGCCTCCTGGTCAGCAGTCGTTCTGCCCAGTGCATTTGGTGAGCGGCATGGGTCCAGGTGGCTGGTTCCTTTCCTTTTCTGTGCTTCTTCCTGGGACTGTCTGTGTCAGTTGCGTTTTGCTTTTGCTTTCACCCTGGTAGGGCAGGAGGCTCCAGGCCCTGGGGGCGGGTGTTGGAGGGGGAGGGGGGGTAAGCATTTGGTTGGCATTGGTGGAGCCATACTGCCATCAAGCGGAGATAGTTTCTGTCAGAGCCGGTTAGCAGGGCCCAAGGCAGAGGCCCTCCGGGAGGGGGAGAGAGAGAGAGAGAGACAGAGACAGAGACAGAGACAGAGGGGGGGGGGCTGTGCTGTGCCCAGTGCGGGCGGGGTGGTCCGGAGGGTGCAGCGGGTGCACAGGGGCGAAGGGCCCCTGGCTGTCCCTCCGCCTGTGTGCCCCACGGGAGAGTGGGCCCGAGGCCCACAGCTGGAGAAGGCCCTCAGAAACCCCAGAGGCCGCCCAAGATGGCTACCGCGGGGAGCAGTGCCAGGGGCGGGCAAATGGCCCTGGTCCCAGAACTCCTAAGGGCCTGGGCTCCAGGTGGGGAAAGGGGACCCCTGACGCCGGTGTGCCCCGAGGCAGGGCGCCCCGCTACGCTACTCCGCTCCGCAGCAGGGACACCAGAGGAAACGGGGTGGAATTCCTCTGGGCCCACCCCAAAATGGCTGACAAACGGGAAGCTCAGCTGTCTGGGCTGCTCTGCCTAGGGGCTGCCGGCTTGTGTCCAGGGCTCCTGGAGCTCCTGCCTCCCCCAGCGGGTCCTGCTGGCAGGCCAAGGCCCTCAGGGCCTCCGACGGCCCCGACCGACCGGCCTCGGTGCCCAGCTCCCCTGCAGGGGGAACCTGGGGCTTGAGCACAGCCCGGTCAGCCCAGCACAGCCTTGCTGCTCTCTGTGCCTGGCAGAAGCCAGGCTGCTGCCTGGCCTTTTCCCATACACTTTCCGCTGGATGGCACTGTGGCTCCAGAAATGGCAGTCACCCCTTCCCCTGCCCCCACCAAGCCTTCCTCTCCTTCCTTTGGCAGCCTGACAGAGGAGGGGGTGGGGTGCAGGTGGAGACACCATCCTTTCACCCTCTCCTCCTCCTCCTCCTCTTCTCTTCTTCCCACCACCACCGCCACCGCCACCACTGCCACCACCGCCATCATCACTGTCATCCATAGCAACAATAGCAGCGGCAGCGGCAGCGGCAGCGGCAGCGGCAGCGGCAGCAGCATCCGTATGCCAATATCCTCATCACCAGCAATAGTCCAGCCCGCAGAACAGCCAGGCCACCTTCGGCAGGGCCCCTCACCAACTTGGCCACTCTGGGCCAACCCTGCAAGGGTAGCTAGGCCGTTCTTGACTCTGTTCAGGCTCTGCTTCACTGTGAACACAGACAGCCTTGCAGAGATGCCACCACTGGGCTTGCAGATTCCTCTTGGTATGTAGCTTCAGACTCCTCCTGGCCCCTGGCTTGTCTGTACCATACCCCTTCCCAGGCAGCAACCTTGCTTCTCCTGAGGTTGCGTGCATGCTTCAGGGGGCCAAAGGCGGCTGGGTCAGAGGCAGGCAGGTCCCAAGCGGGTCCAGATGTCATTGGCCCCTTCTGTACAGCGGGGTCGTGCCAGGAGTCACCAGGGTCCGGAAGAGGCCGCTGGGGGCATCTCTGCTTGGGAGCCTGAGCACTCCTTTGTGCCCAGGGCTGCGACGTTTTGGAATGGCAGGGCTCACACAGGTGGGTCTCGGGGAGGGCCGCTTGGCCTGGTAGGCATTGGTTCACAAGTCAGCCCCATCAGGGTCCTTCTGCCCTCAGGCCTGGGTAGCCAGGCCGTCGGGCGTCAGTTCTCTACCAAGAGCCCGCGAACAGGTCCTGCTCAGGTTTCCCCGACCCCCATGGCATTTTATCCTCGGGGAGAAGGTGAAGCTTAGGAGGCTAAGGGACTAGGGGAGGTGGAGGGAGGGTGGGGCTTGATGTGTGGGGAGGCGGGGGTCAAGTGGCAGAAGGGAGCTTGGGGGTTTGGTCTGATGTGTCCATCGCTCTGCTTCTCAGCCTAAGTAAGCCCTGACACTAGCCTGGTCTTCACCCGAGGGCTTGACACCTGAGAACTTGGCGTGGAAACTGTGGATCCCCGTCAAACAGTCACGCTCACACATATTCACCCCCACGGCCACCCCCAAACACACGCACAGACACGCACGCGTGAGCGCGTGAGCGCGCGCCCGCGCGGGCACACACACACACACAGACACACAGACACACAGACACAGACACACACACACACACACACACACACAGAGGCAGGCACACATGCACACATCTGAGAAACCACTTCTGAGGAACCACTGAACAGCTTAAGGGAATGCTGAGTATCCAGCCACACCCACTCCAAAGGAGGGCTCAGGGCCCTTTTGCAGGGCAGATTGGGAGGTGTGGGCAGAAGAGAAATGCGCAAGCTAAACACCGAGAGTTATGTTTTGTTCGGAGACCTCTGTGAGCCCTCTGTGAGCCCTCTGTGAGGACTATAGCCACGGTGACAGCCCCTCAGATAGCTCCGAGGGTACGTCCCGAAGAGGAAAGGGAGGAAGGCGCCAGGACTTTCTTTTGAGAAAAAGAGAAAGGAGGGAAATGCTGTCTTGGATCATCCAAAGATTAGAGCTCATGCAACCAAAACCAAAACCAACCAACCAAACAAAATGGGGGACATCCCCAGGCAGTGACTTGAGGGCTTTTCTCTGTATGGGATGGCTCAGGACTAGGGCCCCTTGACATCACTCCTAGATTGGCACCTTAACCCTCCAGGGCCAGCGTCCTGCTTGTCTCCATCCTGAATTCCCCTCCGGATGCAGCTTTGGGGGCAGCCGCAGTGGCTGGTGGCTAATGGCCGGGCCACCACCTTTGTGCACAGTAAAGGCAGGCAACCTTTTGTGGTTGTTCTCTGGCCTTGGTTGGTTGGTTTGGTCGGCGGATGGAAAGGAAAGCAGTGGTGACCCTGCCTTGAGTGTCTGAGGGCATCACGCCCATGCCAGCCAGTGCCTCGCAAAGACAGCAATGGGGGAGGGAGGGGAGCCTGAGGGTCTTTAGTGTTTCCCCTGTAAGCGGTTCCTTTCTTTGCTCCCTTAAGGTCTTCCTAGGAGTGCGGACCGGAAGGAAGGGAGCTCCGAGGAATGGAAACCCACCCCACCCCTCGCACCCCGCCCCCCGCCCCCCCCACCCCGGCCGGCCCCCCCCCCCCCCCCCCCCGGGACCGTCGTGGCCATGGCCGGGATTTGCCACACTGGGTAGTGTCTTAAGGACGCTTAGAATTGAGGAATGGCCTTTTCCCAAGAGCCTTCTTCTCCCCCATGCTCTCCCGGGAAGCAGGCCATCGGTGGGTGGAAGTGGTCGGGAAAATACAAAGAGACAGAAAACAACTCAGGAAAACAAAAGTCACCCCCATCCTGTCAGGTAGGGACCTGAGGTGCCTCTTGCCCAGAAGGTAAACACCAGGGCACCCCTGACACCTAACTTGGGGACAATGCAGGGAGAAAGGAGGGCAGGCATCGGGGACCAGCTAGGCGTGGAATCCCCACTCTTGGCGTCAGGGTTCAGCATCGTTTCACATGACTTGCCGCCTTTCCCTGCATTCTTCTGGTTGCAGAACCCTGGCGCGCGCGCGCATGCGTGCACGCACACATCCCCCCGACCCCCCCCAACCCCCACCCCCGCACACACCCACACACACAGCCTTATAGTCAGGTGAACGGGTCTGCACAGGCACACAGCTTATTCTCTCTGCCAGTGGCACTGGACCCGGGGGGCGGGGGGGGGTGGGGCGGGGGGAAGAGCGGCCCTACCTTCCTGGCCACCCCGTCCCCCCACCCCACCCCCCGGCCCGGCCCGACCCAGTTCTTCCTCCTTGGCCCATTCTGGTTGTCTTTCCCCTTCCCAGGTGGGCACTACAGCATCGCAAGGCAGGCCTCTCCCTGGCCAGGGTCCAAACCCTTGCCTCAGTGGCTGACGGCTCTGCCTCGGGTGATGGCTCTTCCCCTAGGGGGCCACAGGTTCCAGCTGCCCCCCCTGGGACACAGTGCCCCGGGGATCACCTTCAGGCTTCAGCTCCACCTCAGTTCCACCTTTGCTTTCTTTTCGCTCTGCGCTTTCCGTCCCTTACTTACACTCGCTTCCTGACTTTCAGGCCTTCTGGCGCGGGTGTGCCTCTGTCTAGAAGGCAGGATTGGGCAGGTGCCTGGGAGCAGCGCCCTGGCCAGTACTTTTCCTTTTCCTTCTCCTTTCCTGTGGAAGTGCCGATGACCCGCACGGATCGCAGGAGCAAGGGGGCACTCCCTCCCAACCATCCCTTAATTGCCATCGGAGAGTACCCTCATCCCTTCCCTGTCCTGTCCTGTCCTGTCCTGTCCTGTCCTGTCCTGTCCTGTCCCGTCCCATGAATGTGCCCAGGACAGGACCTGCTCTGCTCGGGGTGTCGTCGGGGCGCGTGGCCCCGCCTCCTCCCCTCTTGCCTTCTCTCTGCACACCCTGCCCCCCACCCCCAGGCAGGTCTACTCTTGGGTCAGAGCCCTTGGTGGCACTCAGGAGGGACCCTCGTGGCAGGGATCTGCCTGCTGGTGTGTCCCCTGGTCTCTAGGCACCTTGTGTCTCCTGGTCAGTCCTGGAAGGCCGCCAAGTCCCAGCGAAGCACCCCTCCGTGCCCTAGGTCCAGGACAGCTTTGGCAGTGCCTTGGCAGTGGTGGTGGAGGTGAGGACATACTGCTTCCCTCGTTTCCTTTCGCTTCCAGTTCTTAGCTGTGTCCCTGGTGTCCTAAGGGTCCTCGTGCCATGGCTGCCCTTTGGTGAAGGGGCACGTCCAAGGGTAGCAGGACAGAGTACCGAGGTTCAGGGTCCACGCTTCCCCTGAATTCCCCAGGGGTGGAGATCATCCTCAGCCTCCAAAACCACCAGGAAACCGACCACAAACAAAACCAGCCGTGATCCAGGAGTTACTTTGCAATGAAAGAGCATCGGGAACTCAAGACTTGCCAAAATAATCTCTTGAAGTTCCATTCCTGGCAGTTGTTATCCTTATGGAAGCACTTAAAGTCCAGACTTGAGCCAGTAGGAGCTTCCTGCAGGCGTGCCCTGCTTCCTTTTGGCCTGAAGGGAACAATAGAGATTTCACTGGATCCATACAACCTGTCACCTCCATTTGCCCAAGCCCTGGCAGGCCGGCACTGGCCTTTGCTCACAGGACCAGGCACTCAAGCACCCATCCCCACACCCAAAGGCACAGGCACACCGGGATAGGGATATCCATGGTCACCCAGGCACACAGGAGGGCAAGCACCATATATGGCTTTGAGCATGTCCAGCACCCAACACACACCCACACACACCCACACCCGCACACGCACACGCACACGCACACGCACACAGAGACACATGCTCTCACCCCCAGCCCAGTCTTTCACAGGCCATACCCTCACACAACCGCAAACACACTGATACACACTGCTGTGTGTGCTTTCATATGTACACTCACACCTCATCCCACCACCAACCCTCCCACCCCCCAGCTCCAACCCCAAGACCCACCTTGCTCCCACCCCACCCCCCCGCCCGCGCCCGCGCCCGCGCCCCCGCCGCCCCGTCCCCCACACAGGCGCACACAGAGAATGCCTGAAACATACGTTCCCGGGAGGGCTCTGCGCAAGGGACAGGGAGCCATTCTGTGTCTCCTGAGCTGGTGGTCTGTCAGCAGGTCCGCCGGGCTACAGTGTAAACTTGGGGCCTCCCTTGTTTAGGCAGAGAAAGAAACGGGGGTCTCCGAGTCCCGAGTCCCATTCATCAGAGTCTGTGCCCTTCCTCTCCAGCATCCTGGCCCTGGGTGGGGCCTTGTGCCTTGGCGAGGTTTGGTGGCCTTTGCAGGGTTCCTGTGTGAGAGCAAGGCCAGCCTGTGTTGCCTCGGGCTTTGGGTAGCCCTTTACAGGGGAGCCTCCGGGGCGGGGTGGGGGTGGGGGGTGGGAGCCCTGTGGCTGCAGGTTGGGCCAGCCGTTTCTGGCTGCTTTGTTGGGGGGCCAGCCCAAGGTGGTGAGCTCCAGGCCTTGGTAGGAAGCAGAGCCCGGCCAAAAAAGTCCCTGGCAAGACAGAGCAGAGCGTTGGGCCACCCGAATGGTGGCTGCCACCTTGTCCGAGGCAGGTCCCCTGATTTAATCCCTGGGACAGAGAGAGTCACCCAGGCCTGTGGGTGTGTCCTTGGCCTTTTGCTTCTCTCCCAGAGCTGGAGCTAGGAAAAATGGGGTTGGAGCAAAGAAGGGGAAAGGCCTGCAGGGGGTCCCGCCTCCTGGTCAGCAGTCGTTCTGCCCAGTGCATTTGGTGAGCGGCATGGGTCCAGGTGGCTGGTTCCTTTCCTTTTCTGTGCTTCTTCCTGGGACTGTCTGTGTCAGTTGCGTTTTGCTTTTGCTTTCACCCTGGTAGGGCAGGAGGCTCCAGGCCCTGGGGGCGGGTGTTGGAGGGGGAGGGGGGGTAAGCATTTGGTTGGCATTGGTGGAGCCATACTGCCATCAAGCGGAGATAGTTTCTGTCAGAGCCGGTTAGCAGGGCCCAAGGCAGAGGCCCTCCGGGAGGGGGAGAGAGAGAGAGAGAGACAGAGACAGAGACAGAGACAGAGGGGGGGGGGCTGTGCTGTGCCCAGTGCGGGCGGGGTGGTCCGGAGGGTGCAGCGGGTGCACAGGGGCGAAGGGCCCCTGGCTGTCCCTCCGCCTGTGTGCCCCACGGGAGAGTGGGCCCGAGGCCCACAGCTGGAGAAGGCCCTCAGAAACCCCAGAGGCCGCCCAAGATGGCTACCGCGGGGAGCAGTGCCAGGGGCGGGCAAATGGCCCTGGTCCCAGAACTCCTAAGGGCCTGGGCTCCAGGTGGGGAAAGGGGACCCCTGACGCCGGTGTGCCCCGAGGCAGGGCGCCCCGCTACGCTGCTCCGCTCCGCAGCAGGGACACCAGAGGAAACGGGGTGGAATTCCTCTGGGCCCACCCCAAAATGGCTGACAAACGGGAAGCTCAGCTGTCTGGGCTGCTCTGCCTAGGGGCTGCCGGCTTGTGTCCAGGGCTCCTGGAGCTCCTGCCTCCCCCAGCGGGTCCTGCTGGCAGGCCAAGGCCCTCAGGGCCTCCGACGGCCCCGACCGACCGGCCTCGGTGCCCAGCTCCCCTGCAGGGGGAACCTGGGGCTTGAGCACAGCCCGGTCAGCCCAGCACAGCCTTGCTGCTCTCTGTGCCTGGCAGAAGCCAGGCTGCTGCCTGGCCTTTTCCCATACACTTTCCGCTGGATGGCACTGTGGCTCCAGAAATGGCAGTCACCCCTTCCCCTGCCCCCACCAAGCCTTCCTCTCCTTCCTTTGGCAGCCTGACAGAGGAGGGGGTGGGGTGCAGGTGGAGACACCATCCTTTCACCCTCTCCTCCTCCTCCTCCTCTTCTCTTCTTCCCACCACCACCGCCACCGCCACCACTGCCACCACCGCCATCATCACTGTCATCCATAGCAACAATAGCAGCGGCAGCGGCAGCGGCAGCGGCAGCGGCAGCGGCAGCGGCAGCAGCATCCGTATGCCAATATCCTCATCACCAGCAATAGTCCAGCCCGCAGAACAGCCAGGCCACCTTCGGCAGGGCCCCTCACCAACTTGGCCACTCTGGGCCAACCCTGCAAGGGTAGCTAGGCCGTTCTTGACTCTGTTCAGGCTCTGCTTCACTGTGAACACAGACAGCCTTGCAGAGATGCCACCACTGGGCTTGCAGATTCCTCTTGGTATGTAGCTTCAGACTCCTCCTGGCCCCTGGCTTGTCTGTACCATACCCCTTCCCAGGCAGCAACCTTGCTTCTCCTGAGGTTGCGTGCATGCTTCAGGGGGCCAAAGGCGGCTGGGTCAGAGGCAGGCAGGTCCCAAGCGGGTCCAGATGTCATTGGCCCCTTCTGTACAGCGGGGTCGTGCCAGGAGTCACCAGGGTCCGGAAGAGGCCGCTGGGGGCATCTCTGCTTGGGAGCCTGAGCACTCCTTTGTGCCCAGGGCTGCGACGTTTTGGAATGGCAGGGCTCACACAGGTGGGTCTCGGGGAGGGCCGCTTGGCCTGGTAGGCATTGGTTCACAAGTCAGCCCCATCAGGGTCCTTCTGCCCTCAGGCCTGGGTAGCCAGGCCGTCGGGCGTCAGTTCTCTACCAAGAGCCCGCGAACAGGTCCTGCTCAGGTTTCCCCGACCCCCATGGCATTTTATCCTCGGGGAGAAGGTGAAGCTTAGGAGGCTAAGGGACTAGGGGAGGTGGAGGGAGGGTGGGGCTTGATGTGTGGGGAGGCGGGGGTCAAGTGGCAGAAGGGAGCTTGGGGGTTTGGTCTGATGTGTCCATCGCTCTGCTTCTCAGCCTAAGTAAGCCCTGACACTAGCCTGGTCTTCACCCGAGGGCTTGACACCTGAGAACTTGGCGTGGAAACTGTGGATCCCCGTCAAACAGTCACGCTCACACATATTCACCCCCACGGCCACCCCCAAACACACGCACAGACACGCACGCGTGAGCGCGTGAGCGCGCGCCCGCGCGGGCACACACACACACACAGACACACACACACACACACACACACACACACACACAGAGGCAGGCACACATGCACACATCTGAGAAACCACTTCTGAGGAACCACTGAACAGCTTAAGGGAATGCTGAGTATCCAGCCACACCCACTCCAAAGGAGGGCTCAGGGCCCTTTTGCAGGGCAGATTGGGAGGTGTGGGCAGAAGAGAAATGCGCAAGCTAAACACCGAGAGTTATGTTTTGTTCGGAGACCTCTGTGAGCCCTCTGTGAGCCCTCTGTGAGGACTATAGCCACGGTGACAGCCCCTCAGATAGCTCCGAGGGTACGTCCCGAAGAGGAAAGGGAGGAAGGCGCCAGGACTTTCTTTTGAGAAAAAGAGAAAGGAGGGAAATGCTGTCTTGGATCATCCAAAGATTAGAGCTCATGCAACCAAAACCAAAACCAACCAACCAAACAAAATGGGGGACATCCCCAGGCAGTGACTTGAGGGCTTTTCTCTGTATGGGATGGCTCAGGACTAGGGCCCCTTGACATCACTCCTAGATTGGCACCTTAACCCTCCAGGGCCAGCGTCCTGCTTGTCTCCATCCTGAATTCCCCTCCGGATGCAGCTTTGGGGGCAGCCGCAGTGGCTGGTGGCTAATGGCCGGGCCACCACCTTTGTGCACAGTAAAGGCAGGCAACCTTTTGTGGTTGTTCTCTGGCCTTGGTTGGTTGGTTTGGTCGGCGGATGGAAAGGAAAGCAGTGGTGACCCTGCCTTGAGTGTCTGAGGGCATCACGCCCATGCCAGCCAGTGCCTCGCAAAGACAGCAATGGGGGAGGGAGGGGAGCCTGAGGGTCTTTAGTGTTTCCCCTGTAAGCGGTTCCTTTCTTTGCTCCCTTAAGGTCTTCCTAGGAGTGCGGACCGGAAGGAAGGGAGCTCCGAGGAATGGAAACCCACCCCACCCCTCGCACCCCGCCCCCCGCCCCCCCCCACCCCGGCCGGGCCCCCCCCCCCCCCCCCCCGGGACCGTCGTGGCCATGGCCGGGATTTGCCACACTGGGTAGTGTCTTAAGGACGCTTAGAATTGAGGAATGGCCTTTTCCCAAGAGCCTTCTTCTCCCCCATGCTCTCCCGGGAAGCAGGCCATCGGTGGGTGGAAGTGGTCGGGAAAATACAAAGAGACAGAAAACAACTCAGGAAAACAAAAGTCACCCCCATCCTGTCAGGTAGGGACCTGAGGTGCCTCTTGCCCAGAAGGTAAACACCAGGGCACCCCTGACACCTAACTTGGGGACAATGCAGGGAGAAAGGAGGGCAGGCATCGGGGACCAGCTAGGCGTGGAATCCCCACTCTTGGCGTCAGGGTTCAGCATCGTTTCACATGACTTGCCGCCTTTCCCTGCATTCTTCTGGTTGCAGAACCCTGGCGCGCGCGCGCATGCGTGCACGCACACATCCCCCCGACCCCCCCCAACCCCCACCCCCGCACACACCCACACACACAGCCTTATAGTCAGGTGAACGGGTCTGCACAGGCACACAGCTTATTCTCTCTGCCAGTGGCACTGGACCCGGGGGGCGGGGGGGGTGGGGCGGGGGGAAGAGCGGCCCTACCTTCCTGGCCACCCCGTCCCCCCACCCCACCCCCCGGCCCGGCCCGACCCAGTTCTTCCTCCTTGGCCCATTCTGGTTGTCTTTCCCCTTCCCAGGTGGGCACTACAGCATCGCAAGGCAGGCCTCTCCCTGGCCAGGGTCCAAACCCTTGCCTCAGTGGCTGACGGCTCTGCCTCGGGTGATGGCTCTTCCCCTAGGGGGCCACAGGTTCCAGCTGCCCCCCCTGGGACACAGTGCCCCGGGGATCACCTTCAGGCTTCAGCTCCACCTCAGTTCCACCTTTGCTTTCTTTTCGCTCTGCGCTTTCCGTCCCTTACTTACACTCGCTTCCTGACTTTCAGGCCTTCTGGCGCGGGTGTGCCTCTGTCTAGAAGGCAGGATTGGGCAGGTGCCTGGGAGCAGCGCCCTGGCCAGTACTTTTCCTTTTCCTTCTCCTTTCCTGTGGAAGTGCCGATGACCCGCACGGATCGCAGGAGCAAGGGGGCACTCCCTCCCAACCATCCCTTAATTGCCATCGGAGAGTACCCTCATCCCTTCCCTGTCCTGTCCTGTCCTGTCCTGTCCTGTCCTGTCCTGTCCCGTCCCATGAATGTGCCCAGGACAGGACCTGCTCTGCTCGGGGTGTCGTCGGGGCGCGTGGCCCCGCCTCCTCCCCTCTTGCCTTCTCTCTGCACACCCTGCCCCCCACCCCCAGGCAGGTCTACTCTTGGGTCAGAGCCCTTGGTGGCACTCAGGAGGGACCCTCGTGGCAGGGATCTGCCTGCTGGTGTGTCCCCTGGTCTCTAGGCACCTTGTGTCTCCTGGTCAGTCCTGGAAGGCCGCCAAGTCCCAGCGAAGCACCCCTCCGTGCCCTAGGTCCAGGACAGCTTTGGCAGTGCCTTGGCAGTGGTGGTGGAGGTGAGGACATACTGCTTCCCTCGTTTCCTTTCGCTTCCAGTTCTTAGCTGTGTCCCTGGTGTCCTAAGGGTCCTCGTGCCATGGCTGCCCTTTGGTGAAGGGGCACGTCCAAGGGTAGCAGGACAGAGTACCGAGGTTCAGGGTCCACGCTTCCCCTGAATTCCCCAGGGGTGGAGATCATCCTCAGCCTCCAAAACCACCAGGAAACCGACCACAAACAAAACCAGCCGTGATCCAGGAGTTACTTTGCAATGAAAGAGCATCGGGAACTCAAGACTTGCCAAAATAATCTCTTGAAGTTCCATTCCTGGCAGTTGTTATCCTTATGGAAGCACTTAAAGTCCAGACTTGAGCCAGTAGGAGCTTCCTGCAGGCGTGCCCTGCTTCCTTTTGGCCTGAAGGGAACAATAGAGATTTCACTGGATCCATACAACCTGTCACCTCCATTTGCCCAAGCCCTGGCAGGCCGGCACTGGCCTTTGCTCACAGGACCAGGCACTCAAGCACCCATCCCCACACCCAAAGGCACAGGCACACCGGGATAGGGATATCCATGGTCACCCAGGCACACAGGAGGGCAAGCACCATATATGGCTTTGAGCATGTCCAGCACCCAACACACACCCACACACACCCACACCCGCACACGCACACGCACACGCACACGCACACAGAGACACATGCTCTCACCCCCAGCCCAGTCTTTCACAGGCCATACCCTCACACAACCGCAAACACACTGATACACACTGCTGTGTGTGCTTTCATATGTACACTCACACCTCATCCCACCACCAACCCTCCCACCCCCCAGCTCCAACCCCAAGACCCACCTTGCTCCCACCCCACCCCCCCGCCCGCGCCCGCGCCCGCGCCCCCGCCGCCCCGTCCCCCACACAGGCGCACACAGAGAATGCCTGAAACATACGTTCCCGGGAGGGCTCTGCGCAAGGGACAGGGAGCCATTCTGTGTCTCCTGAGCTGGTGGTCTGTCAGCAGGTCCGCCGGGCTACAGTGTAAACTTGGGGCCTCCCTTGTTTAGGCAGAGAAAGAAACGGGGGTCTCCGAGTCCCGAGTCCCATTCATCAGAGTCTGTGCCCTTCCTCTCCAGCATCCTGGCCCTGGGTGGGGCCTTGTGCCTTGGCGAGGTTTGGTGGCCTTTGCAGGGTTCCTGTGTGAGAGCAAGGCCAGCCTGTGTTGCCTCGGGCTTTGGGTAGCCCTTTACAGGGGAGCCTCCGGGGCGGGGTGGGGGTGGGGGGTGGGAGCCCTGTGGCTGCAGGTTGGGCCAGCCGTTTCTGGCTGCTTTGTTGGGGGGCCAGCCCAAGGTGGTGAGCTCCAGGCCTTGGTAGGAAGCAGAGCCCGGCCAAAAAAGTCCCTGGCAAGACAGAGCAGAGCGTTGGGCCACCCGAATGGTGGCTGCCACCTTGTCCGAGGCAGGTCCCCTGATTTAATCCCTGGGACAGAGAGAGTCACCCAGGCCTGTGGGTGTGTCCTTGGCCTTTTGCTTCTCTCCCAGAGCTGGAGCTAGGAAAAATGGGGTTGGAGCAAAGAAGGGGAAAGGCCTGCAGGGGGTCCCGCCTCCTGGTCAGCAGTCGTTCTGCCCAGTGCATTTGGTGAGCGGCATGGGTCCAGGTGGCTGGTTCCTTTCCTTTTCTGTGCTTCTTCCTGGGACTGTCTGTGTCAGTTGCGTTTTGCTTTTGCTTTCACCCTGGTAGGGCAGGAGGCTCCAGGCCCTGGGGGCGGGTGTTGGAGGGGGAGGGGGGGTAAGCATTTGGTTGGCATTGGTGGAGCCATACTGCCATCAAGCGGAGATAGTTTCTGTCAGAGCCGGTTAGCAGGGCCCAAGGCAGAGGCCCTCCGGGAGGGGGAGAGAGAGAGAGAGAGACAGAGACAGAGACAGAGACAGAGGGGGGGGGCTGTGCTGTGCCCAGTGCGGGCGGGGTGGTCCGGAGGGTGCAGCGGGTGCACAGGGGCGAAGGGCCCCTGGCTGTCCCTCCGCCTGTGTGCCCCACGGGAGAGTGGGCCCGAGGCCCACAGCTGGAGAAGGCCCTCAGAAACCCCAGAGGCCGCCCAAGATGGCTACCGCGGGGAGCAGTGCCAGGGGCGGGCAAATGGCCCTGGTCCCAGAACTCCTAAGGGCCTGGGCTCCAGGTGGGGAAAGGGGACCCCTGACGCCGGTGTGCCCCGAGGCAGGGCGCCCCGCTACGCTACTCCGCTCCGCAGCAGGGACACCAGAGGAAACGGGGTGGAATTCCTCTGGGCCCACCCCAAAATGGCTGACAAACGGGAAGCTCAGCTGTCTGGGCTGCTCTGCCTAGGGGCTGCCGGCTTGTGTCCAGGGCTCCTGGAGCTCCTGCCTCCCCCAGCGGGTCCTGCTGGCAGGCCAAGGCCCTCAGGGCCTCCGACGGCCCCGACCGACCGGCCTCGGTGCCCAGCTCCCCTGCAGGGGGAACCTGGGGCTTGAGCACAGCCCGGTCAGCCCAGCACAGCCTTGCTGCTCTCTGTGCCTGGCAGAAGCCAGGCTGCTGCCTGGCCTTTTCCCATACACTTTCCGCTGGATGGCACTGTGGCTCCAGAAATGGCAGTCACCCCTTCCCCTGCCCCCACCAAGCCTTCCTCTCCTTCCTTTGGCAGCCTGACAGAGGAGGGGGTGGGGTGCAGGTGGAGACACCATCCTTTCACCCTCTCCTCCTCCTCCTCCTCTTCTCTTCTTCCCACCACCACCGCCACCGCCACCACCGCCACCACTGCCACCACCGCCATCATCACTGTCATCCATAGCAACAATAGCAGCGGCAGCGGCAGCGGCAGCGGCAGCGGCAGCGGCAGCAGCATCCGTATGCCAATATCCTCATCACCAGCAATAGTCCAGCCCGCAGAACAGCCAGGCCACCTTCGGCAGGGCCCCTCACCAACTTGGCCACTCTGGGCCAACCCTGCAAGGGTAGCTAGGCCGTTCTTGACTCTGTTCAGGCTCTGCTTCACTGTGAACACAGACAGCCTTGCAGAGATGCCACCACTGGGCTTGCAGATTCCTCTTGGTATGTAGCTTCAGACTCCTCCTGGCCCCTGGCTTGTCTGTACCATACCCCTTCCCAGGCAGCAACCTTGCTTCTCCTGAGGTTGCGTGCATGCTTCAGGGGGCCAAAGGCGGCTGGGTCAGAGGCAGGCAGGTCCCAAGCGGGTCCAGATGTCATTGGCCCCTTCTGTACAGCGGGGTCGTGCCAGGAGTCACCAGGGTCCGGAAGAGGCCGCTGGGGGCATCTCTGCTTGGGAGCCTGAGCACTCCTTTGTGCCCAGGGCTGCGACGTTTTGGAATGGCAGGGCTCACACAGGTGGGTCTCGGGGAGGGCCGCTTGGCCTGGTAGGCATTGGTTCACAAGTCAGCCCCATCAGGGTCCTTCTGCCCTCAGGCCTGGGTAGCCAGGCCGTCGGGCGTCAGTTCTCTACCAAGAGCCCGCGAACAGGTCCTGCTCAGGTTTCCCCGACCCCCATGGCATTTTATCCTCGGGGAGAAGGTGAAGCTTAGGAGGCTAAGGGACTAGGGGAGGTGGAGGGAGGGTGGGGCTTGATGTGTGGGGAGGCGGGGGTCAAGTGGCAGAAGGGAGCTTGGGGGTTTGGTCTGATGTGTCCATCGCTCTGCTTCTCAGCCTAAGTAAGCCCTGACACTAGCCTGGTCTTCACCCGAGGGCTTGACACCTGAGAACTTGGCGTGGAAACTGTGGATCCCCGTCAAACAGTCACGCTCACACATATTCACCCCCACGGCCACCCCCAAACACACGCACAGACACGCACGCGTGAGCGCGTGAGCGCGCGCCCGCGCGGGCACACACACACACACAGACACACACACACACACACACACACACACACACACACACACACAGAGGCAGGCACACATGCACACATCTGAGAAACCACTTCTGAGGAACCACTGAACAGCTTAAGGGAATGCTGAGTATCCAGCCACACCCACTCCAAAGGAGGGCTCAGGGCCCTTTTGCAGGGCAGATTGGGAGGTGTGGGCAGAAGAGAAATGCGCAAGCTAAACACCGAGAGTTATGTTTTGTTCGGAGACCTCTGTGAGCCCTCTGTGAGCCCTCTGTGAGGACTATAGCCACGGTGACAGCCCCTCAGATAGCTCCGAGGGTACGTCCCGAAGAGGAAAGGGAGGAAGGCGCCAGGACTTTCTTTTGAGAAAAAGAGAAAGGAGGGAAATGCTGTCTTGGATCATCCAAAGATTAGAGCTCATGCAACCAAAACCAAAACCAACCAACCAAACAAAATGGGGGACATCCCCAGGCAGTGACTTGAGGGCTTTTCTCTGTATGGGATGGCTCAGGACTAGGGCCCCTTGACATCACTCCTAGATTGGCACCTTAACCCTCCAGGGCCAGCGTCCTGCTTGTCTCCATCCTGAATTCCCCTCCGGATGCAGCTTTGGGGGCAGCCGCAGTGGCTGGTGGCTAATGGCCGGGCCACCACCTTTGTGCACAGTAAAGGCAGGCAACCTTTTGTGGTTGTTCTCTGGCCTTGGTTGGTTGGTTTGGTCGGCGGATGGAAAGGAAAGCAGTGGTGACCCTGCCTTGAGTGTCTGAGGGCATCACGCCCATGCCAGCCAGTGCCTCGCAAAGACAGCAATGGGGGAGGGAGGGGAGCCTGAGGGTCTTTAGTGTTTCCCCTGTAAGCGGTTCCTTTCTTTGCTCCCTTAAGGTCTTCCTAGGAGTGCGGACCGGAAGGAAGGGAGCTCCGAGGAATGGAAACCCACCCCACCCCTCGCACCCCGCCCCCCGCCCCCCCCACCCCGGGACCGTCGTGGCCGGGATTTGCCACACTGGGTAGTGTCTTAAGGACGCTTAGAATTGAGGAATGGCCTTTTCCCAAGAGCCTTCTTCTCCCCCATGCTCTCCCGGGAAGCAGGCCATCGGTGGGTGGAAGTGGTCGGGAAAATACAAAGAGACAGAAAACAACTCAGGAAAACAAAAGTCACCCCCATCCTGTCAGGTAGGGACCTGAGGTGCCTCTTGCCCAGAAGGTAAACACCAGGGCACCCCTGACACCTAACTTGGGGACAATGCAGGGAGAAAGGAGGGCAGGCATCGGGGACCAGCTAGGCGTGGAATCCCCACTCTTGGCGTCAGGGTTCAGCATCGTTTCACATGACTTGCCGCCTTTCCCTGCATTCTTCTGGTTGCAGAACCCTGGCGCGCGCGCGCATGCGTGCACGCACACATCCCCCCGACCCCCCCCAACCCCCACCCCCGCACACACCCACACACACAGCCTTATAGTCAGGTGAACGGGTCTGCACAGGCACACAGCTTATTCTCTCTGCCAGTGGCACTGGACCCGGGGGGCGGGGGGGGGTGGGGCGGGGGGAAGAGCGGCCCTACCTTCCTGGCCACCCCGTCCCCCCACCCCACCCCCCGGCCCGGCCCGACCCAGTTCTTCCTCCTTGGCCCATTCTGGTTGTCTTTCCCCTTCCCAGGTGGGCACTACAGCATCGCAAGGCAGGCCTCTCCCTGGCCAGGGTCCAAACCCTTGCCTCAGTGGCTGACGGCTCTGCCTCGGGTGATGGCTCTTCCCCTAGGGGGCCACAGGTTCCAGCTGCCCCCCCTGGGACACAGTGCCCCGGGGATCACCTTCAGGCTTCAGCTCCACCTCAGTTCCACCTTTGCTTTCTTTTCGCTCTGCGCTTTCCGTCCCTTACTTACACTCGCTTCCTGACTTTCAGGCCTTCTGGCGCGGGTGTGCCTCTGTCTAGAAGGCAGGATTGGGCAGGTGCCTGGGAGCAGCGCCCTGGCCAGTACTTTTCCTTTTCCTTCTCCTTTCCTGTGGAAGTGCCGATGACCCGCACGGATCGCAGGAGCAAGGGGGCACTCCCTCCCAACCATCCCTTAATTGCCATCGGAGAGTACCCTCATCCCTTCCCTGTCCTGTCCTGTCCTGTCCTGTCCTGTCCTGTCCTGTCCTGTCCCGTCCCATGAATGTGCCCAGGACAGGACCTGCTCTGCTCGGGGTGTCGTCGGGGCGCGTGGCCCCGCCTCCTCCCCTCTTGCCTTCTCTCTGCACACCCTGCCCCCCACCCCCAGGCAGGTCTACTCTTGGGTCAGAGCCCTTGGTGGCACTCAGGAGGGACCCTCGTGGCAGGGATCTGCCTGCTGGTGTGTCCCCTGGTCTCTAGGCACCTTGTGTCTCCTGGTCAGTCCTGGAAGGCCGCCAAGTCCCAGCGAAGCACCCCTCCGTGCCCTAGGTCCAGGACAGCTTTGGCAGTGCCTTGGCAGTGGTGGTGGAGGTGAGGACATACTGCTTCCCTCGTTTCCTTTCGCTTCCAGTTCTTAGCTGTGTCCCTGGTGTCCTAAGGGTCCTCGTGCCATGGCTGCCCTTTGGTGAAGGGGCACGTCCAAGGGTAGCAGGACAGAGTACCGAGGTTCAGGGTCCACGCTTCCCCTGAATTCCCCAGGGGTGGAGATCATCCTCAGCCTCCAAAACCACCAGGAAACCGACCACAAACAAAACCAGCCGTGATCCAGGAGTTACTTTGCAATGAAAGAGCATCGGGAACTCAAGACTTGCCAAAATAATCTCTTGAAGTTCCATTCCTGGCAGTTGTTATCCTTATGGAAGCACTTAAAGTCCAGACTTGAGCCAGTAGGAGCTTCCTGCAGGCGTGCCCTGCTTCCTTTTGGCCTGAAGGGAACAATAGAGATTTCACTGGATCCATACAACCTGTCACCTCCATTTGCCCAAGCCCTGGCAGGCCGGCACTGGCCTTTGCTCACAGGACCAGGCACTCAAGCACCCATCCCCACACCCAAAGGCACAGGCACACCGGGATAGGGATATCCATGGTCACCCAGGCACACAGGAGGGCAAGCACCATATATGGCTTTGAGCATGTCCAGCACCCAACACACACCCACACACACCCACACCCGCACACGCACACGCACACGCACACGCACACAGAGACACATGCTCTCACCCCCAGCCCAGTCTTTCACAGGCCATACCCTCACACAACCGCAAACACACTGATACACACTGCTGTGTGTGCTTTCATATGTACACTCACACCTCATCCCACCACCAACCCTCCCACCCCCCAGCTCCAACCCCAAGACCCACCTTGCTCCCACCCCACCCCCCCGCCCGCGCCCGCGCCCGCGCCCCCGCCGCCCCGTCCCCCACACAGGCGCACACAGAGAATGCCTGAAACATACGTTCCCGGGAGGGCTCTGCGCAAGGGACAGGGAGCCATTCTGTGTCTCCTGAGCTGGTGGTCTGTCAGCAGGTCCGCCGGGCTACAGTGTAAACTTGGGGCCTCCCTTGTTTAGGCAGAGAAAGAAACGGGGGTCTCCGAGTCCCGAGTCCCATTCATCAGAGTCTGTGCCCTTCCTCTCCAGCATCCTGGCCCTGGGTGGGGCCTTGTGCCTTGGCGAGGTTTGGTGGCCTTTGCAGGGTTCCTGTGTGAGAGCAAGGCCAGCCTGTGTTGCCTCGGGCTTTGGGTAGCCCTTTACAGGGGAGCCTCCGGGGCGGGGTGGGGGTGGGGGGTGGGAGCCCTGTGGCTGCAGGTTGGGCCAGCCGTTTCTGGCTGCTTTGTTGGGGGGCCAGCCCAAGGTGGTGAGCTCCAGGCCTTGGTAGGAAGCAGAGCCCGGCCAAAAAAGTCCCTGGCAAGACAGAGCAGAGCGTTGGGCCACCCGAATGGTGGCTGCCACCTTGTCCGAGGCAGGTCCCCTGATTTAATCCCTGGGACAGAGAGAGTCACCCAGGCCTGTGGGTGTGTCCTTGGCCTTTTGCTTCTCTCCCAGAGCTGGAGCTAGGAAAAATGGGGTTGGAGCAAAGAAGGGGAAAGGCCTGCAGGGGGTCCCGCCTCCTGGTCAGCAGTCGTTCTGCCCAGTGCATTTGGTGAGCGGCATGGGTCCAGGTGGCTGGTTCCTTTCCTTTTCTGTGCTTCTTCCTGGGACTGTCTGTGTCAGTTGCGTTTTGCTTTTGCTTTCACCCTGGTAGGGCAGGAGGCTCCAGGCCCTGGGGGCGGGTGTTGGAGGGGGAGGGGGGGTAAGCATTTGGTTGGCATTGGTGGAGCCATACTGCCATCAAGCGGAGATAGTTTCTGTCAGAGCCGGTTAGCAGGGCCCAAGGCAGAGGCCCTCCGGGAGGGGGAGAGAGAGAGAGAGAGACAGAGACAGAGACAGAGACAGAGGGGGGGGGGCTGTGCTGTGCCCAGTGCGGGCGGGGTGGTCCGGAGGGTGCAGCGGGTGCACAGGGGCGAAGGGCCCCTGGCTGTCCCTCCGCCTGTGTGCCCCACGGGAGAGTGGGCCCGAGGCCCACAGCTGGAGAAGGCCCTCAGAAACCCCAGAGGCCGCCCAAGATGGCTACCGCGGGGAGCAGTGCCAGGGGCGGGCAAATGGCCCTGGTCCCAGAACTCCTAAGGGCCTGGGCTCCAGGTGGGGAAAGGGGACCCCTGACGCCGGTGTGCCCCGAGGCAGGGCGCCCCGCTACGCTGCTCCGCTCCGCAGCAGGGACACCAGAGGAAACGGGGTGGAATTCCTCTGGGCCCACCCCAAAATGGCTGACAAACGGGAAGCTCAGCTGTCTGGGCTGCTCTGCCTAGGGGCTGCCGGCTTGTGTCCAGGGCTCCTGGAGCTCCTGCCTCCCCCAGCGGGTCCTGCTGGCAGGCCAAGGCCCTCAGGGCCTCCGACGGCCCCGACCGACCGGCCTCGGTGCCCAGCTCCCCTGCAGGGGGAACCTGGGGCTTGAGCACAGCCCGGTCAGCCCAGCACAGCCTTGCTGCTCTCTGTGCCTGGCAGAAGCCAGGCTGCTGCCTGGCCTTTTCCCATACACTTTCCGCTGGATGGCACTGTGGCTCCAGAAATGGCAGTCACCCCTTCCCCTGCCCCCACCAAGCCTTCCTCTCCTTCCTTTGGCAGCCTGACAGAGGAGGGGGTGGGGTGCAGGTGGAGACACCATCCTTTCACCCTCTCCTCCTCCTCCTCCTCTTCTCTTCTTCCCACCACCACCGCCACCGCCACCACTGCCACCACCGCCATCATCACTGTCATCCATAGCAACAATAGCAGCGGCAGCGGCAGCGGCAGCGGCAGCGGCAGCAGCATCCGTATGCCAATATCCTCATCACCAGCAATAGTCCAGCCCGCAGAACAGCCAGGCCACCTTCGGCAGGGCCCCTCACCAACTTGGCCACTCTGGGCCAACCCTGCAAGGGTAGCTAGGCCGTTCTTGACTCTGTTCAGGCTCTGCTTCACTGTGAACACAGACAGCCTTGCAGAGATGCCACCACTGGGCTTGCAGATTCCTCTTGGTATGTAGCTTCAGACTCCTCCTGGCCCCTGGCTTGTCTGTACCATACCCCTTCCCAGGCAGCAACCTTGCTTCTCCTGAGGTTGCGTGCATGCTTCAGGGGGCCAAAGGCGGCTGGGTCAGAGGCAGGCAGGTCCCAAGCGGGTCCAGATGTCATTGGCCCCTTCTGTACAGCGGGGTCGTGCCAGGAGTCACCAGGGTCCGGAAGAGGCCGCTGGGGGCATCTCTGCTTGGGAGCCTGAGCACTCCTTTGTGCCCAGGGCTGCGACGTTTTGGAATGGCAGGGCTCACACAGGTGGGTCTCGGGGAGGGCCGCTTGGCCTGGTAGGCATTGGTTCACAAGTCAGCCCCATCAGGGTCCTTCTGCCCTCAGGCCTGGGTAGCCAGGCCGTCGGGCGTCAGTTCTCTACCAAGAGCCCGCGAACAGGTCCTGCTCAGGTTTCCCCGACCCCCATGGCATTTTATCCTCGGGGAGAAGGTGAAGCTTAGGAGGCTAAGGGACTAGGGGAGGTGGAGGGAGGGTGGGGCTTGATGTGTGGGGAGGCGGGGGTCAAGTGGCAGAAGGGAGCTTGGGGGTTTGGTCTGATGTGTCCATCGCTCTGCTTCTCAGCCTAAGTAAGCCCTGACACTAGCCTGGTCTTCACCCGAGGGCTTGACACCTGAGAACTTGGCGTGGAAACTGTGGATCCCCGTCAAACAGTCACGCTCACACATATTCACCCCCACGGCCACCCCCAAACACACGCACAGACACGCACGCGTGAGCGCGTGAGCGCACGCCCGCGCGGGCACACACACACACACAGACACACACACACACACACACACACACACACACAGACACACACACACACACAGAGGCAGGCACACATGCACACATCTGAGAAACCACTTCTGAGGAACCACTGAACAGCTTAAGGGAATGCTGAGTATCCAGCCACACCCACTCCAAAGGAGGGCTCAGGGCCCTTTTGCAGGGCAGATTGGGAGGTGTGGGCAGAAGAGAAATGCGCAAGCTAAACACCGAGAGTTATGTTTTGTTCGGAGACCTCTGTGAGCCCTCTGTGAGCCCTCTGTGAGGACTATAGCCACGGTGACAGCCCCTCAGATAGCTCCGAGGGTACGTCCCGAAGAGGAAAGGGAGGAAGGCGCCAGGACTTTCTTTTGAGAAAAAGAGAAAGGAGGGAAATGCTGTCTTGGATCATCCAAAGATTAGAGCTCATGCAACCAAAACCAAAACCAACCAACCAAACAAAATGGGGGACATCCCCAGGCAGTGACTTGAGGGCTTTTCTCTGTATGGGATGGCTCAGGACTAGGGCCCCTTGACATCACTCCTAGATTGGCACCTTAACCCTCCAGGGCCAGCGTCCTGCTTGTCTCCATCCTGAATTCCCCTCCGGATGCAGCTTTGGGGGCAGCCGCAGTGGCTGGTGGCTAATGGCCGGGCCACCACCTTTGTGCACAGTAAAGGCAGGCAACCTTTTGTGGTTGTTCTCTGGCCTTGGTTGGTTGGTTTGGTCGGCGGATGGAAAGGAAAGCAGTGGTGACCCTGCCTTGAGTGTCTGAGGGCATCACGCCCATGCCAGCCAGTGCCTCGCAAAGACAGCAATGGGGGAGGGAGGGGAGCCTGAGGGTCTTTAGTGTTTCCCCTGTAAGCGGTTCCTTTCTTTGCTCCCTTAAGGTCTTCCTAGGAGTGCGGACCGGAAGGAAGGGAGCTCCGAGGAATGGAAACCCACCCCACCCCTCGCACCCCGCCCCCCGCCCCCCCCACCCCGGGACCGTCGTGGCCGGGATTTGCCACACTGGGTAGTGTCTTAAGGACGCTTAGAATTGAGGAATGGCCTTTTCCCAAGAGCCTTCTTCTCCCCCATGCTCTCCCGGGAAGCAGGCCATCGGTGGGTGGAAGTGGTCGGGAAAATACAAAGAGACAGAAAACAACTCAGGAAAACAAAAGTCACCCCCATCCTGTCAGGTAGGGACCTGAGGTGCCTCTTGCCCAGAAGGTAAACACCAGGGCACCCCTGACACCTAACTTGGGGACAATGCAGGGAGAAAGGAGGGCAGGCATCGGGGACCAGCTAGGCGTGGAATCCCCACTCTTGGCGTCAGGGTTCAGCATCGTTTCACATGACTTGCCGCCTTTCCCTGCATTCTTCTGGTTGCAGAACCCTGGCGCGCGCGCGCATGCGTGCACGCACACATCCCCCCGACCCCCCCCAACCCCCACCCCCGCACACACCCACACACACAGCCTTATAGTCAGGTGAACGGGTCTGCACAGGCACACAGCTTATTCTCTCTGCCAGTGGCACTGGACCCGGGGGGCGGGGGGGGGTGGGGCGGGGGGAAGAGCGGCCCTACCTTCCTGGCCACCCCGTCCCCCCACCCCACCCCCCGGCCCGGCCCGACCCAGTTCTTCCTCCTTGGCCCATTCTGGTTGTCTTTCCCCTTCCCAGGTGGGCACTACAGCATCGCAAGGCAGGCCTCTCCCTGGCCAGGGTCCAAACCCTTGCCTCAGTGGCTGACGGCTCTGCCTCGGGTGATGGCTCTTCCCCTAGGGGGCCACAGGTTCCAGCTGCCCCCCCTGGGACACAGTGCCCCGGGGATCACCTTCAGGCTTCAGCTCCACCTCAGTTCCACCTTTGCTTTCTTTTCGCTCTGCGCTTTCCGTCCCTTACTTACACTCGCTTCCTGACTTTCAGGCCTTCTGGCGCGGGTGTGCCTCTGTCTAGAAGGCAGGATTGGGCAGGTGCCTGGGAGCAGCGCCCTGGCCAGTACTTTTCCTTTTCCTTCTCCTTTCCTGTGGAAGTGCCGATGACCCGCACGGATCGCAGGAGCAAGGGGGCACTCCCTCCCAACCATCCCTTAATTGCCATCGGAGAGTACCCTCATCCCTTCCCTGTCCTGTCCTGTCCTGTCCTGTCCTGTCCTGTCCTGTCCTGTCCCGTCCCATGAATGTGCCCAGGACAGGACCTGCTCTGCTCGGGGTGTCGTCGGGGCGCGTGGCCCCGCCTCCTCCCCTCTTGCCTTCTCTCTGCACACCCTGCCCCCCACCCCCAGGCAGGTCTACTCTTGGGTCAGAGCCCTTGGTGGCACTCAGGAGGGACCCTCGTGGCAGGGATCTGCCTGCTGGTGTGTCCCCTGGTCTCTAGGCACCTTGTGTCTCCTGGTCAGTCCTGGAAGGCCGCCAAGTCCCAGCGAAGCACCCCTCCGTGCCCTAGGTCCAGGACAGCTTTGGCAGTGCCTTGGCAGTGGTGGTGGAGGTGAGGACATACTGCTTCCCTCGTTTCCTTTCGCTTCCAGTTCTTAGCTGTGTCCCTGGTGTCCTAAGGGTCCTCGTGCCATGGCTGCCCTTTGGTGAAGGGGCACGTCCAAGGGTAGCAGGACAGAGTACCGAGGTTCAGGGTCCACGCTTCCCCTGAATTCCCCAGGGGTGGAGATCATCCTCAGCCTCCAAAACCACCAGGAAACCGACCACAAACAAAACCAGCCGTGATCCAGGAGTTACTTTGCAATGAAAGAGCATCGGGAACTCAAGACTTGCCAAAATAATCTCTTGAAGTTCCATTCCTGGCAGTTGTTATCCTTATGGAAGCACTTAAAGTCCAGACTTGAGCCAGTAGGAGCTTCCTGCAGGCGTGCCCTGCTTCCTTTTGGCCTGAAGGGAACAATAGAGATTTCACTGGATCCATACAACCTGTCACCTCCATTTGCCCAAGCCCTGGCAGGCCGGCACTGGCCTTTGCTCACAGGACCAGGCACTCAAGCACCCATCCCCACACCCAAAGGCACAGGCACACCGGGATAGGGATATCCATGGTCACCCAGGCACACAGGAGGGCAAGCACCATATATGGCTTTGAGCATGTCCAGCACCCAACACACACCCACACACACCCACACCCGCACACGCACACGCACACGCACACGCACACAGAGACACATGCTCTCACCCCCAGCCCAGTCTTTCACAGGCCATACCCTCACACAACCGCAAACACACTGATACACACTGCTGTGTGTGCTTTCATATGTACACTCACACCTCATCCCACCACCAACCCTCCCACCCCCCAGCTCCAACCCCAAGACCCACCTTGCTCCCACCCCACCCCCCCGCCCGCGCCCGCGCCCGCGCCCCCGCCGCCCCGTCCCCCACACAGGCGCACACAGAGAATGCCTGAAACATACGTTCCCGGGAGGGCTCTGCGCAAGGGACAGGGAGCCATTCTGTGTCTCCTGAGCTGGTGGTCTGTCAGCAGGTCCGCCGGGCTACAGTGTAAACTTGGGGCCTCCCTTGTTTAGGCAGAGAAAGAAACGGGGGTCTCCGAGTCCCGAGTCCCATTCATCAGAGTCTGTGCCCTTCCTCTCCAGCATCCTGGCCCTGGGTGGGGCCTTGTGCCTTGGCGAGGTTTGGTGGCCTTTGCAGGGTTCCTGTGTGAGAGCAAGGCCAGCCTGTGTTGCCTCGGGCTTTGGGTAGCCCTTTACAGGGGAGCCTCCGGGGCGGGGTGGGGGTGGGGGGTGGGAGCCCTGTGGCTGCAGGTTGGGCCAGCCGTTTCTGGCTGCTTTGTTGGGGGGCCAGCCCAAGGTGGTGAGCTCCAGGCCTTGGTAGGAAGCAGAGCCCGGCCAAAAAAGTCCCTGGCAAGACAGAGCAGAGCGTTGGGCCACCCGAATGGTGGCTGCCACCTTGTCCGAGGCAGGTCCCCTGATTTAATCCCTGGGACAGAGAGAGTCACCCAGGCCTGTGGGTGTGTCCTTGGCCTTTTGCTTCTCTCCCAGAGCTGGAGCTAGGAAAAATGGGGTTGGAGCAAAGAAGGGGAAAGGCCTGCAGGGGGTCCCGCCTCCTGGTCAGCAGTCGTTCTGCCCAGTGCATTTGGTGAGCGGCATGGGTCCAGGTGGCTGGTTCCTTTCCTTTTCTGTGCTTCTTCCTGGGACTGTCTGTGTCAGTTGCGTTTTGCTTTTGCTTTCACCCTGGTAGGGCAGGAGGCTCCAGGCCCTGGGGGCGGGTGTTGGAGGGGGAGGGGGGGTAAGCATTTGGTTGGCATTGGTGGAGCCATACTGCCATCAAGCGGAGATAGTTTCTGTCAGAGCCGGTTAGCAGGGCCCAAGGCAGAGGCCCTCCGGGAGGGGGAGAGAGAGAGAGAGAGACAGAGACAGAGACAGAGACAGAGGGGGGGGGCTGTGCTGTGCCCAGTGCGGGCGGGGTGGTCCGGAGGGTGCAGCGGGTGCACAGGGGCGAAGGGCCCCTGGCTGTCCCTCCGCCTGTGTGCCCCACGGGAGAGTGGGCCCGAGGCCCACAGCTGGAGAAGGCCCTCAGAAACCCCAGAGGCCGCCCAAGATGGCTACCGCGGGGAGCAGTGCCAGGGGCGGGCAAATGGCCCTGGTCCCAGAACTCCTAAGGGCCTGGGCTCCAGGTGGGGAAAGGGGACCCCTGACGCCGGTGTGCCCCGAGGCAGGGCGCCCCGCTACGCTACTCCGCTCCGCAGCAGGGACACCAGAGGAAACGGGGTGGAATTCCTCTGGGCCCACCCCAAAATGGCTGACAAACGGGAAGCTCAGCTGTCTGGGCTGCTCTGCCTAGGGGCTGCCGGCTTGTGTCCAGGGCTCCTGGAGCTCCTGCCTCCCCCAGCGGGTCCTGCTGGCAGGCCAAGGCCCTCAGGGCCTCCGACGGCCCCGACCGACCGGCCTCGGTGCCCAGCTCCCCTGCAGGGGGAACCTGGGGCTTGAGCACAGCCCGGTCAGCCCAGCACAGCCTTGCTGCTCTCTGTGCCTGGCAGAAGCCAGGCTGCTGCCTGGCCTTTTCCCATACACTTTCCGCTGGATGGCACTGTGGCTCCAGAAATGGCAGTCACCCCTTCCCCTGCCCCCACCAAGCCTTCCTCTCCTTCCTTTGGCAGCCTGACAGAGGAGGGGGTGGGGTGCAGGTGGAGACACCATCCTTTCACCCTCTCCTCCTCCTCCTCCTCTTCTCTTCTTCCCACCACCACCGCCACCGCCACCACTGCCACCACCGCCATCATCACTGTCATCCATAGCAACAATAGCAGCGGCAGCGGCAGCGGCAGCGGCAGCGGCAGCGGCAGCAGCATCCGTATGCCAATATCCTCATCACCAGCAATAGTCCAGCCCGCAGAACAGCCAGGCCACCTTCGGCAGGGCCCCTCACCAACTTGGCCACTCTGGGCCAACCCTGCAAGGGTAGCTAGGCCGTTCTTGACTCTGTTCAGGCTCTGCTTCACTGTGAACACAGACAGCCTTGCAGAGATGCCACCACTGGGCTTGCAGATTCCTCTTGGTATGTAGCTTCAGACTCCTCCTGGCCCCTGGCTTGTCTGTACCATACCCCTTCCCAGGCAGCAACCTTGCTTCTCCTGAGGTTGCGTGCATGCTTCAGGGGGCCAAAGGCGGCTGGGTCAGAGGCAGGCAGGTCCCAAGCGGGTCCAGATGTCATTGGCCCCTTCTGTACAGCGGGGTCGTGCCAGGAGTCACCAGGGTCCGGAAGAGGCCGCTGGGGGCATCTCTGCTTGGGAGCCTGAGCACTCCTTTGTGCCCAGGGCTGCGACGTTTTGGAATGGCAGGGCTCACACAGGTGGGTCTCGGGGAGGGCCGCTTGGCCTGGTAGGCATTGGTTCACAAGTCAGCCCCATCAGGGTCCTTCTGCCCTCAGGCCTGGGTAGCCAGGCCGTCGGGCGTCAGTTCTCTACCAAGAGCCCGCGAACAGGTCCTGCTCAGGTTTCCCCGACCCCCATGGCATTTTATCCTCGGGGAGAAGGTGAAGCTTAGGAGGCTAAGGGACTAGGGGAGGTGGAGGGAGGGTGGGGCTTGATGTGTGGGGAGGCGGGGGTCAAGTGGCAGAAGGGAGCTTGGGGGTTTGGTCTGATGTGTCCATCGCTCTGCTTCTCAGCCTAAGTAAGCCCTGACACTAGCCTGGTCTTCACCCGAGGGCTTGACACCTGAGAACTTGGCGTGGAAACTGTGGATCCCCGTCAAACAGTCACGCTCACACATATTCACCCCCACGGCCACCCCCAAACACACGCACAGACACGCACGCGTGAGCGCGTGAGCGCGCGCCCGCGCGGGCACACACACACACACAGACACACAGACACACAGACACACACACACACACACACACACACACAGAGGCAGGCACACATGCACACATCTGAGAAACCACTTCTGAGGAACCACTGAACAGCTTAAGGGAATGCTGAGTATCCAGCCACACCCACTCCAAAGGAGGGCTCAGGGCCCTTTTGCAGGGCAGATTGGGAGGTGTGGGCAGAAGAGAAATGCGCAAGCTAAACACCGAGAGTTATGTTTTGTTCGGAGACCTCTGTGAGCCCTCTGTGAGCCCTCTGTGAGGACTATAGCCACGGTGACAGCCCCTCAGATAGCTCCGAGGGTACGTCCCGAAGAGGAAAGGGAGGAAGGCGCCAGGACTTTCTTTTGAGAAAAAGAGAAAGGAGGGAAATGCTGTCTTGGATCATCCAAAGATTAGAGCTCATGCAACCAAAACCAAAACCAACCAACCAAACAAAATGGGGGACATCCCCAGGCAGTGACTTGAGGGCTTTTCTCTGTATGGGATGGCTCAGGACTAGGGCCCCTTGACATCACTCCTAGATTGGCACCTTAACCCTCCAGGGCCAGCGTCCTGCTTGTCTCCATCCTGAATTCCCCTCCGGATGCAGCTTTGGGGGCAGCCGCAGTGGCTGGTGGCTAATGGCCGGGCCACCACCTTTGTGCACAGTAAAGGCAGGCAACCTTTTGTGGTTGTTCTCTGGCCTTGGTTGGTTGGTTTGGTCGGCGGATGGAAAGGAAAGCAGTGGTGACCCTGCCTTGAGTGTCTGAGGGCATCACGCCCATGCCAGCCAGTGCCTCGCAAAGACAGCAATGGGGGAGGGAGGGGAGCCTGAGGGTCTTTAGTGTTTCCCCTGTAAGCGGTTCCTTTCTTTGCTCCCTTAAGGTCTTCCTAGGAGTGCGGACCGGAAGGAAGGGAGCTCCGAGGAATGGAAACCCACCCCACCCCTCGCACCCCGCCCCCCGCCCCCCCCACCCCGGCCGGCCCCCCCCCCCCCCCCCCCCCCGGGACCGTCGTGGCCATGGCCGGGATTTGCCACACTGGGTAGTGTCTTAAGGACGCTTAGAATTGAGGAATGGCCTTTTCCCAAGAGCCTTCTTCTCCCCCATGCTCTCCCGGGAAGCAGGCCATCGGTGGGTGGAAGTGGTCGGGAAAATACAAAGAGACAGAAAACAACTCAGGAAAACAAAAGTCACCCCCATCCTGTCAGGTAGGGACCTGAGGTGCCTCTTGCCCAGAAGGTAAACACCAGGGCACCCCTGACACCTAACTTGGGGACAATGCAGGGAGAAAGGAGGGCAGGCATCGGGGACCAGCTAGGCGTGGAATCCCCACTCTTGGCGTCAGGGTTCAGCATCGTTTCACATGACTTGCCGCCTTTCCCTGCATTCTTCTGGTTGCAGAACCCTGGCGCGCGCGCGCATGCGTGCACGCACACATCCCCCCGACCCCCCCCAACCCCCACCCCCGCACACACCCACACACACAGCCTTATAGTCAGGTGAACGGGTCTGCACAGGCACACAGCTTATTCTCTCTGCCAGTGGCACTGGACCCGGGGGGCGGGGGGGGGGTGGGGCGGGGGGAAGAGCGGCCCTACCTTCCTGGCCACCCCGTCCCCCCACCCCACCCCCCGGCCCGGCCCGACCCAGTTCTTCCTCCTTGGCCCATTCTGGTTGTCTTTCCCCTTCCCAGGTGGGCACTACAGCATCGCAAGGCAGGCCTCTCCCTGGCCAGGGTCCAAACCCTTGCCTCAGTGGCTGACGGCTCTGCCTCGGGTGATGGCTCTTCCCCTAGGGGGCCACAGGTTCCAGCTGCCCCCCCTGGGACACAGTGCCCCGGGGATCACCTTCAGGCTTCAGCTCCACCTCAGTTCCACCTTTGCTTTCTTTTCGCTCTGCGCTTTCCGTCCCTTACTTACACTCGCTTCCTGACTTTCAGGCCTTCTGGCGCGGGTGTGCCTCTGTCTAGAAGGCAGGATTGGGCAGGTGCCTGGGAGCAGCGCCCTGGCCAGTACTTTTCCTTTTCCTTCTCCTTTCCTGTGGAAGTGCCGATGACCCGCACGGATCGCAGGAGCAAGGGGGCACTCCCTCCCAACCATCCCTTAATTGCCATCGGAGAGTACCCTCATCCCTTCCCTGTCCTGTCCTGTCCTGTCCTGTCCTGTCCTGTCCTGTCCTGTCCCGTCCCATGAATGTGCCCAGGACAGGACCTGCTCTGCTCGGGGTGTCGTCGGGGCGCGTGGCCCCGCCTCCTCCCCTCTTGCCTTCTCTCTGCACACCCTGCCCCCCACCCCCAGGCAGGTCTACTCTTGGGTCAGAGCCCTTGGTGGCACTCAGGAGGGACCCTCGTGGCAGGGATCTGCCTGCTGGTGTGTCCCCTGGTCTCTAGGCACCTTGTGTCTCCTGGTCAGTCCTGGAAGGCCGCCAAGTCCCAGCGAAGCACCCCTCCGTGCCCTAGGTCCAGGACAGCTTTGGCAGTGCCTTGGCAGTGGTGGTGGAGGTGAGGACATACTGCTTCCCTCGTTTCCTTTCGCTTCCAGTTCTTAGCTGTGTCCCTGGTGTCCTAAGGGTCCTCGTGCCATGGCTGCCCTTTGGTGAAGGGGCACGTCCAAGGGTAGCAGGACAGAGTACCGAGGTTCAGGGTCCACGCTTCCCCTGAATTCCCCAGGGGTGGAGATCATCCTCAGCCTCCAAAACCACCAGGAAACCGACCACAAACAAAACCAGCCGTGATCCAGGAGTTACTTTGCAATGAAAGAGCATCGGGAACTCAAGACTTGCCAAAATAATCTCTTGAAGTTCCATTCCTGGCAGTTGTTATCCTTATGGAAGCACTTAAAGTCCAGACTTGAGCCAGTAGGAGCTTCCTGCAGGCGTGCCCTGCTTCCTTTTGGCCTGAAGGGAACAATAGAGATTTCACTGGATCCATACAACCTGTCACCTCCATTTGCCCAAGCCCTGGCAGGCCGGCACTGGCCTTTGCTCACAGGACCAGGCACTCAAGCACCCATCCCCACACCCAAAGGCACAGGCACACCGGGATAGGGATATCCATGGTCACCCAGGCACACAGGAGGGCAAGCACCATATATGGCTTTGAGCATGTCCAGCACCCAACACACACCCACACACACCCACACCCGCACACGCACACGCACACGCACACGCACACAGAGACACATGCTCTCACCCCCAGCCCAGTCTTTCACAGGCCATACCCTCACACAACCGCAAACACACTGATACACACTGCTGTGTGTGCTTTCATATGTACACTCACACCTCATCCCACCACCAACCCTCCCACCCCCCAGCTCCAACCCCAAGACCCACCTTGCTCCCACCCCACCCCCCCGCCCGCGCCCGCGCCCGCGCCCCCGCCGCCCCGTCCCCCACACAGGCGCACACAGAGAATGCCTGAAACATACGTTCCCGGGAGGGCTCTGCGCAAGGGACAGGGAGCCATTCTGTGTCTCCTGAGCTGGTGGTCTGTCAGCAGGTCCGCCGGGCTACAGTGTAAACTTGGGGCCTCCCTTGTTTAGGCAGAGAAAGAAACGGGGGTCTCCGAGTCCCGAGTCCCATTCATCAGAGTCTGTGCCCTTCCTCTCCAGCATCCTGGCCCTGGGTGGGGCCTTGTGCCTTGGCGAGGTTTGGTGGCCTTTGCAGGGTTCCTGTGTGAGAGCAAGGCCAGCCTGTGTTGCCTCGGGCTTTGGGTAGCCCTTTACAGGGGAGCCTCCGGGGCGGGGTGGGGGTGGGGGGTGGGAGCCCTGTGGCTGCAGGTTGGGCCAGCCGTTTCTGGCTGCTTTGTTGGGGGGCCAGCCCAAGGTGGTGAGCTCCAGGCCTTGGTAGGAAGCAGAGCCCGGCCAAAAAAGTCCCTGGCAAGACAGAGCAGAGCGTTGGGCCACCCGAATGGTGGCTGCCACCTTGTCCGAGGCAGGTCCCCTGATTTAATCCCTGGGACAGAGAGAGTCACCCAGGCCTGTGGGTGTGTCCTTGGCCTTTTGCTTCTCTCCCAGAGCTGGAGCTAGGAAAAATGGGGTTGGAGCAAAGAAGGGGAAAGGCCTGCAGGGGGTCCCGCCTCCTGGTCAGCAGTCGTTCTGCCCAGTGCATTTGGTGAGCGGCATGGGTCCAGGTGGCTGGTTCCTTTCCTTTTCTGTGCTTCTTCCTGGGACTGTCTGTGTCAGTTGCGTTTTGCTTTTGCTTTCACCCTGGTAGGGCAGGAGGCTCCAGGCCCTGGGGGCGGGTGTTGGAGGGGGAGGGGGGGTAAGCATTTGGTTGGCATTGGTGGAGCCATACTGCCATCAAGCGGAGATAGTTTCTGTCAGAGCCGGTTAGCAGGGCCCAAGGCAGAGGCCCTCCGGGAGGGGGAGAGAGAGAGAGAGAGACAGAGACAGAGACAGAGACAGAGGGGGGGGGCTGTGCTGTGCCCAGTGCGGGCGGGGTGGTCCGGAGGGTGCAGCGGGTGCACAGGGGCGAAGGGCCCCTGGCTGTCCCTCCGCCTGTGTGCCCCACGGGAGAGTGGGCCCGAGGCCCACAGCTGGAGAAGGCCCTCAGAAACCCCAGAGGCCGCCCAAGATGGCTACCGCGGGGAGCAGTGCCAGGGGCGGGCAAATGGCCCTGGTCCCAGAACTCCTAAGGGCCTGGGCTCCAGGTGGGGAAAGGGGACCCCTGACGCCGGTGTGCCCCGAGGCAGGGCGCCCCGCTACGCTACTCCGCTCCGCAGCAGGGACACCAGAGGAAACGGGGTGGAATTCCTCTGGGCCCACCCCAAAATGGCTGACAAACGGGAAGCTCAGCTGTCTGGGCTGCTCTGCCTAGGGGCTGCCGGCTTGTGTCCAGGGCTCCTGGAGCTCCTGCCTCCCCCAGCGGGTCCTGCTGGCAGGCCAAGGCCCTCAGGGCCTCCGACGGCCCCGACCGACCGGCCTCGGTGCCCAGCTCCCCTGCAGGGGGAACCTGGGGCTTGAGCACAGCCCGGTCAGCCCAGCACAGCCTTGCTGCTCTCTGTGCCTGGCAGAAGCCAGGCTGCTGCCTGGCCTTTTCCCATACACTTTCCGCTGGATGGCACTGTGGCTCCAGAAATGGCAGTCACCCCTTCCCCTGCCCCCACCAAGCCTTCCTCTCCTTCCTTTGGCAGCCTGACAGAGGAGGGGGTGGGGTGCAGGTGGAGACACCATCCTTTCACCCTCTCCTCCTCCTCCTCCTCTTCTCTTCTTCCCACCACCACCGCCACCGCCACCACTGCCACCACCGCCATCATCACTGTCATCCATAGCAACAATAGCAGCGGCAGCGGCAGCGGCAGCGGCAGCGGCAGCGGCAGCAGCATCCGTATGCCAATATCCTCATCACCAGCAATAGTCCAGCCCGCAGAACAGCCAGGCCACCTTCGGCAGGGCCCCTCACCAACTTGGCCACTCTGGGCCAACCCTGCAAGGGTAGCTAGGCCGTTCTTGACTCTGTTCAGGCTCTGCTTCACTGTGAACACAGACAGCCTTGCAGAGATGCCACCACTGGGCTTGCAGATTCCTCTTGGTATGTAGCTTCAGACTCCTCCTGGCCCCTGGCTTGTCTGTACCATACCCCTTCCCAGGCAGCAACCTTGCTTCTCCTGAGGTTGCGTGCATGCTTCAGGGGGCCAAAGGCGGCTGGGTCAGAGGCAGGCAGGTCCCAAGCGGGTCCAGATGTCATTGGCCCCTTCTGTACAGCGGGGTCGTGCCAGGAGTCACCAGGGTCCGGAAGAGGCCGCTGGGGGCATCTCTGCTTGGGAGCCTGAGCACTCCTTTGTGCCCAGGGCTGCGACGTTTTGGAATGGCAGGGCTCACACAGGTGGGTCTCGGGGAGGGCCGCTTGGCCTGGTAGGCATTGGTTCACAAGTCAGCCCCATCAGGGTCCTTCTGCCCTCAGGCCTGGGTAGCCAGGCCGTCGGGCGTCAGTTCTCTACCAAGAGCCCGCGAACAGGTCCTGCTCAGGTTTCCCCGACCCCCATGGCATTTTATCCTCGGGGAGAAGGTGAAGCTTAGGAGGCTAAGGGACTAGGGGAGGTGGAGGGAGGGTGGGGCTTGATGTGTGGGGAGGCGGGGGTCAAGTGGCAGAAGGGAGCTTGGGGGTTTGGTCTGATGTGTCCATCGCTCTGCTTCTCAGCCTAAGTAAGCCCTGACACTAGCCTGGTCTTCACCCGAGGGCTTGACACCTGAGAACTTGGCGTGGAAACTGTGGATCCCCGTCAAACAGTCACGCTCACACATATTCACCCCCACGGCCACCCCCAAACACACGCACAGACACGCACGCGTGAGCGCGTGAGCGCGCGCCCGCGCGGGCACACACACACACACAGACACACAGACACACAGACACACACACACACACACACACACACACAGAGGCAGGCACACATGCACACATCTGAGAAACCACTTCTGAGGAACCACTGAACAGCTTAAGGGAATGCTGAGTATCCAGCCACACCCACTCCAAAGGAGGGCTCAGGGCCCTTTTGCAGGGCAGATTGGGAGGTGTGGGCAGAAGAGAAATGCGCAAGCTAAACACCGAGAGTTATGTTTTGTTCGGAGACCTCTGTGAGCCCTCTGTGAGCCCTCTGTGAGGACTATAGCCACGGTGACAGCCCCTCAGATAGCTCCGAGGGTACGTCCCGAAGAGGAAAGGGAGGAAGGCGCCAGGACTTTCTTTTGAGAAAAAGAGAAAGGAGGGAAATGCTGTCTTGGATCATCCAAAGATTAGAGCTCATGCAACCAAAACCAAAACCAACCAACCAAACAAAATGGGGGACATCCCCAGGCAGTGACTTGAGGGCTTTTCTCTGTATGGGATGGCTCAGGACTAGGGCCCCTTGACATCACTCCTAGATTGGCACCTTAACCCTCCAGGGCCAGCGTCCTGCTTGTCTCCATCCTGAATTCCCCTCCGGATGCAGCTTTGGGGGCAGCCGCAGTGGCTGGTGGCTAATGGCCGGGCCACCACCTTTGTGCACAGTAAAGGCAGGCAACCTTTTGTGGTTGTTCTCTGGCCTTGGTTGGTTGGTTTGGTCGGCGGATGGAAAGGAAAGCAGTGGTGACCCTGCCTTGAGTGTCTGAGGGCATCACGCCCATGCCAGCCAGTGCCTCGCAAAGACAGCAATGGGGGAGGGAGGGGAGCCTGAGGGTCTTTAGTGTTTCCCCTGTAAGCGGTTCCTTTCTTTGCTCCCTTAAGGTCTTCCTAGGAGTGCGGACCGGAAGGAAGGGAGCTCCGAGGAATGGAAACCCACCCCACCCCTCGCACCCCGCCCCCCGCCCCCCCCACCCCGGCCGGCCCCCCCCCCCCCCCCCCCCCCGGGACCGTCGTGGCCATGGCCGGGATTTGCCACACTGGGTAGTGTCTTAAGGACGCTTAGAATTGAGGAATGGCCTTTTCCCAAGAGCCTTCTTCTCCCCCATGCTCTCCCGGGAAGCAGGCCATCGGTGGGTGGAAGTGGTCGGGAAAATACAAAGAGACAGAAAACAACTCAGGAAAACAAAAGTCACCCCCATCCTGTCAGGTAGGGACCTGAGGTGCCTCTTGCCCAGAAGGTAAACACCAGGGCACCCCTGACACCTAACTTGGGGACAATGCAGGGAGAAAGGAGGGCAGGCATCGGGGACCAGCTAGGCGTGGAATCCCCACTCTTGGCGTCAGGGTTCAGCATCGTTTCACATGACTTGCCGCCTTTCCCTGCATTCTTCTGGTTGCAGAACCCTGGCGCGCGCGCGCATGCGTGCACGCACACATCCCCCCGACCCCCCCCAACCCCCACCCCCGCACACACCCACACACACAGCCTTATAGTCAGGTGAACGGGTCTGCACAGGCACACAGCTTATTCTCTCTGCCAGTGGCACTGGACCCGGGGGGCGGGGGGGGGGTGGGGCGGGGGGAAGAGCGGCCCTACCTTCCTGGCCACCCCGTCCCCCCACCCCACCCCCCGGCCCGGCCCGACCCAGTTCTTCCTCCTTGGCCCATTCTGGTTGTCTTTCCCCTTCCCAGGTGGGCACTACAGCATCGCAAGGCAGGCCTCTCCCTGGCCAGGGTCCAAACCCTTGCCTCAGTGGCTGACGGCTCTGCCTCGGGTGATGGCTCTTCCCCTAGGGGGCCACAGGTTCCAGCTGCCCCCCCTGGGACACAGTGCCCCGGGGATCACCTTCAGGCTTCAGCTCCACCTCAGTTCCACCTTTGCTTTCTTTTCGCTCTGCGCTTTCCGTCCCTTACTTACACTCGCTTCCTGACTTTCAGGCCTTCTGGCGCGGGTGTGCCTCTGTCTAGAAGGCAGGATTGGGCAGGTGCCTGGGAGCAGCGCCCTGGCCAGTACTTTTCCTTTTCCTTCTCCTTTCCTGTGGAAGTGCCGATGACCCGCACGGATCGCAGGAGCAAGGGGGCACTCCCTCCCAACCATCCCTTAATTGCCATCGGAGAGTACCCTCATCCCTTCCCTGTCCTGTCCTGTCCTGTCCTGTCCTGTCCTGTCCTGTCCTGTCCCGTCCCATGAATGTGCCCAGGACAGGACCTGCTCTGCTCGGGGTGTCGTCGGGGCGCGTGGCCCCGCCTCCTCCCCTCTTGCCTTCTCTCTGCACACCCTGCCCCCCACCCCCAGGCAGGTCTACTCTTGGGTCAGAGCCCTTGGTGGCACTCAGGAGGGACCCTCGTGGCAGGGATCTGCCTGCTGGTGTGTCCCCTGGTCTCTAGGCACCTTGTGTCTCCTGGTCAGTCCTGGAAGGCCGCCAAGTCCCAGCGAAGCACCCCTCCGTGCCCTAGGTCCAGGACAGCTTTGGCAGTGCCTTGGCAGTGGTGGTGGAGGTGAGGACATACTGCTTCCCTCGTTTCCTTTCGCTTCCAGTTCTTAGCTGTGTCCCTGGTGTCCTAAGGGTCCTCGTGCCATGGCTGCCCTTTGGTGAAGGGGCACGTCCAAGGGTAGCAGGACAGAGTACCGAGGTTCAGGGTCCACGCTTCCCCTGAATTCCCCAGGGGTGGAGATCATCCTCAGCCTCCAAAACCACCAGGAAACCGACCACAAACAAAACCAGCCGTGATCCAGGAGTTACTTTGCAATGAAAGAGCATCGGGAACTCAAGACTTGCCAAAATAATCTCTTGAAGTTCCATTCCTGGCAGTTGTTATCCTTATGGAAGCACTTAAAGTCCAGACTTGAGCCAGTAGGAGCTTCCTGCAGGCGTGCCCTGCTTCCTTTTGGCCTGAAGGGAACAATAGAGATTTCACTGGATCCATACAACCTGTCACCTCCATTTGCCCAAGCCCTGGCAGGCCGGCACTGGCCTTTGCTCACAGGACCAGGCACTCAAGCACCCATCCCCACACCCAAAGGCACAGGCACACCGGGATAGGGATATCCATGGTCACCCAGGCACACAGGAGGGCAAGCACCATATATGGCTTTGAGCATGTCCAGCACCCAACACACACCCACACACACCCACACCCGCACACGCACACGCACACGCACACGCACACAGAGACACATGCTCTCACCCCCAGCCCAGTCTTTCACAGGCCATACCCTCACACAACCGCAAACACACTGATACACACTGCTGTGTGTGCTTTCATATGTACACTCACACCTCATCCCACCACCAACCCTCCCACCCCCCAGCTCCAACCCCAAGACCCACCTTGCTCCCACCCCACCCCCCCGCCCGCGCCCGCGCCCGCGCCCCCGCCGCCCCGTCCCCCACACAGGCGCACACAGAGAATGCCTGAAACATACGTTCCCGGGAGGGCTCTGCGCAAGGGACAGGGAGCCATTCTGTGTCTCCTGAGCTGGTGGTCTGTCAGCAGGTCCGCCGGGCTACAGTGTAAACTTGGGGCCTCCCTTGTTTAGGCAGAGAAAGAAACGGGGGTCTCCGAGTCCCGAGTCCCATTCATCAGAGTCTGTGCCCTTCCTCTCCAGCATCCTGGCCCTGGGTGGGGCCTTGTGCCTTGGCGAGGTTTGGTGGCCTTTGCAGGGTTCCTGTGTGAGAGCAAGGCCAGCCTGTGTTGCCTCGGGCTTTGGGTAGCCCTTTACAGGGGAGCCTCCGGGGCGGGGTGGGGGTGGGGGGTGGGAGCCCTGTGGCTGCAGGTTGGGCCAGCCGTTTCTGGCTGCTTTGTTGGGGGGCCAGCCCAAGGTGGTGAGCTCCAGGCCTTGGTAGGAAGCAGAGCCCGGCCAAAAAAGTCCCTGGCAAGACAGAGCAGAGCGTTGGGCCACCCGAATGGTGGCTGCCACCTTGTCCGAGGCAGGTCCCCTGATTTAATCCCTGGGACAGAGAGAGTCACCCAGGCCTGTGGGTGTGTCCTTGGCCTTTTGCTTCTCTCCCAGAGCTGGAGCTAGGAAAAATGGGGTTGGAGCAAAGAAGGGGAAAGGCCTGCAGGGGGTCCCGCCTCCTGGTCAGCAGTCGTTCTGCCCAGTGCATTTGGTGAGCGGCATGGGTCCAGGTGGCTGGTTCCTTTCCTTTTCTGTGCTTCTTCCTGGGACTGTCTGTGTCAGTTGCGTTTTGCTTTTGCTTTCACCCTGGTAGGGCAGGAGGCTCCAGGCCCTGGGGGCGGGTGTTGGAGGGGGAGGGGGGGTAAGCATTTGGTTGGCATTGGTGGAGCCATACTGCCATCAAGCGGAGATAGTTTCTGTCAGAGCCGGTTAGCAGGGCCCAAGGCAGAGGCCCTCCGGGAGGGGGAGAGAGAGAGAGAGAGACAGAGACAGAGACAGAGACAGAGGGGGGGGGCTGTGCTGTGCCCAGTGCGGGCGGGGTGGTCCGGAGGGTGCAGCGGGTGCACAGGGGCGAAGGGCCCCTGGCTGTCCCTCCGCCTGTGTGCCCCACGGGAGAGTGGGCCCGAGGCCCACAGCTGGAGAAGGCCCTCAGAAACCCCAGAGGCCGCCCAAGATGGCTACCGCGGGGAGCAGTGCCAGGGGCGGGCAAATGGCCCTGGTCCCAGAACTCCTAAGGGCCTGGGCTCCAGGTGGGGAAAGGGGACCCCTGACGCCGGTGTGCCCCGAGGCAGGGCGCCCCGCTACGCTACTCCGCTCCGCAGCAGGGACACCAGAGGAAACGGGGTGGAATTCCTCTGGGCCCACCCCAAAATGGCTGACAAACGGGAAGCTCAGCTGTCTGGGCTGCTCTGCCTAGGGGCTGCCGGCTTGTGTCCAGGGCTCCTGGAGCTCCTGCCTCCCCCAGCGGGTCCTGCTGGCAGGCCAAGGCCCTCAGGGCCTCCGACGGCCCCGACCGACCGGCCTCGGTGCCCAGCTCCCCTGCAGGGGGAACCTGGGGCTTGAGCACAGCCCGGTCAGCCCAGCACAGCCTTGCTGCTCTCTGTGCCTGGCAGAAGCCAGGCTGCTGCCTGGCCTTTTCCCATACACTTTCCGCTGGATGGCACTGTGGCTCCAGAAATGGCAGTCACCCCTTCCCCTGCCCCCACCAAGCCTTCCTCTCCTTCCTTTGGCAGCCTGACAGAGGAGGGGGTGGGGTGCAGGTGGAGACACCATCCTTTCACCCTCTCCTCCTCCTCCTCCTCTTCTCTTCTTCCCACCACCACCGCCACCGCCACCACTGCCACCACCGCCATCATCACTGTCATCCATAGCAACAATAGCAGCGGCAGCGGCAGCGGCAGCGGCAGCGGCAGCGGCAGCAGCATCCGTATGCCAATATCCTCATCACCAGCAATAGTCCAGCCCGCAGAACAGCCAGGCCACCTTCGGCAGGGCCCCTCACCAACTTGGCCACTCTGGGCCAACCCTGCAAGGGTAGCTAGGCCGTTCTTGACTCTGTTCAGGCTCTGCTTCACTGTGAACACAGACAGCCTTGCAGAGATGCCACCACTGGGCTTGCAGATTCCTCTTGGTATGTAGCTTCAGACTCCTCCTGGCCCCTGGCTTGTCTGTACCATACCCCTTCCCAGGCAGCAACCTTGCTTCTCCTGAGGTTGCGTGCATGCTTCAGGGGGCCAAAGGCGGCTGGGTCAGAGGCAGGCAGGTCCCAAGCGGGTCCAGATGTCATTGGCCCCTTCTGTACAGCGGGGTCGTGCCAGGAGTCACCAGGGTCCGGAAGAGGCCGCTGGGGGCATCTCTGCTTGGGAGCCTGAGCACTCCTTTGTGCCCAGGGCTGCGACGTTTTGGAATGGCAGGGCTCACACAGGTGGGTCTCGGGGAGGGCCGCTTGGCCTGGTAGGCATTGGTTCACAAGTCAGCCCCATCAGGGTCCTTCTGCCCTCAGGCCTGGGTAGCCAGGCCGTCGGGCGTCAGTTCTCTACCAAGAGCCCGCGAACAGGTCCTGCTCAGGTTTCCCCGACCCCCATGGCATTTTATCCTCGGGGAGAAGGTGAAGCTTAGGAGGCTAAGGGACTAGGGGAGGTGGAGGGAGGGTGGGGCTTGATGTGTGGGGAGGCGGGGGTCAAGTGGCAGAAGGGAGCTTGGGGGTTTGGTCTGATGTGTCCATCGCTCTGCTTCTCAGCCTAAGTAAGCCCTGACACTAGCCTGGTCTTCACCCGAGGGCTTGACACCTGAGAACTTGGCGTGGAAACTGTGGATCCCCGTCAAACAGTCACGCTCACACATATTCACCCCCACGGCCACCCCCAAACACACGCACAGACACGCACGCGTGAGCGCGTGAGCGCGCGCCCGCGCGGGCACACACACACACACAGACACACACACACACACACACACACACACACACACAGAGGCAGGCACACATGCACACATCTGAGAAACCACTTCTGAGGAACCACTGAACAGCTTAAGGGAATGCTGAGTATCCAGCCACACCCACTCCAAAGGAGGGCTCAGGGCCCTTTTGCAGGGCAGATTGGGAGGTGTGGGCAGAAGAGAAATGCGCAAGCTAAACACCGAGAGTTATGTTTTGTTCGGAGACCTCTGTGAGCCCTCTGTGAGCCCTCTGTGAGGACTATAGCCACGGTGACAGCCCCTCAGATAGCTCCGAGGGTACGTCCCGAAGAGGAAAGGGAGGAAGGCGCCAGGACTTTCTTTTGAGAAAAAGAGAAAGGAGGGAAATGCTGTCTTGGATCATCCAAAGATTAGAGCTCATGCAACCAAAACCAAAACCAACCAACCAAACAAAATGGGGGACATCCCCAGGCAGTGACTTGAGGGCTTTTCTCTGTATGGGATGGCTCAGGACTAGGGCCCCTTGACATCACTCCTAGATTGGCACCTTAACCCTCCAGGGCCAGCGTCCTGCTTGTCTCCATCCTGAATTCCCCTCCGGATGCAGCTTTGGGGGCAGCCGCAGTGGCTGGTGGCTAATGGCCGGGCCACCACCTTTGTGCACAGTAAAGGCAGGCAACCTTTTGTGGTTGTTCTCTGGCCTTGGTTGGTTGGTTTGGTCGGCGGATGGAAAGGAAAGCAGTGGTGACCCTGCCTTGAGTGTCTGAGGGCATCACGCCCATGCCAGCCAGTGCCTCGCAAAGACAGCAATGGGGGAGGGAGGGGAGCCTGAGGGTCTTTAGTGTTTCCCCTGTAAGCGGTTCCTTTCTTTGCTCCCTTAAGGTCTTCCTAGGAGTGCGGACCGGAAGGAAGGGAGCTCCGAGGAATGGAAACCCACCCCACCCCTCGCACCCCGCCCCCCGCCCCCCCCACCCCGGCCGGCCCCCCCCCCCCCCCCCCCGGGACCGTCGTGGCCATGGCCGGGATTTGCCACACTGGGTAGTGTCTTAAGGACGCTTAGAATTGAGGAATGGCCTTTTCCCAAGAGCCTTCTTCTCCCCCATGCTCTCCCGGGAAGCAGGCCATCGGTGGGTGGAAGTGGTCGGGAAAATACAAAGAGACAGAAAACAACTCAGGAAAACAAAAGTCACCCCCATCCTGTCAGGTAGGGACCTGAGGTGCCTCTTGCCCAGAAGGTAAACACCAGGGCACCCCTGACACCTAACTTGGGGACAATGCAGGGAGAAAGGAGGGCAGGCATCGGGGACCAGCTAGGCGTGGAATCCCCACTCTTGGCGTCAGGGTTCAGCATCGTTTCACATGACTTGCCGCCTTTCCCTGCATTCTTCTGGTTGCAGAACCCTGGCGCGCGCGCGCATGCGTGCACGCACACATCCCCCCGACCCCCCCCAACCCCCACCCCCGCACACACCCACACACACAGCCTTATAGTCAGGTGAACGGGTCTGCACAGGCACACAGCTTATTCTCTCTGCCAGTGGCACTGGACCCGGGGGGCGGGGGGGGGGTGGGGCGGGGGGAAGAGCGGCCCTACCTTCCTGGCCACCCCGTCCCCCCACCCCACCCCCCGGCCCGGCCCGACCCAGTTCTTCCTCCTTGGCCCATTCTGGTTGTCTTTCCCCTTCCCAGGTGGGCACTACAGCATCGCAAGGCAGGCCTCTCCCTGGCCAGGGTCCAAACCCTTGCCTCAGTGGCTGACGGCTCTGCCTCGGGTGATGGCTCTTCCCCTAGGGGGCCACAGGTTCCAGCTGCCCCCCCTGGGACACAGTGCCCCGGGGATCACCTTCAGGCTTCAGCTCCACCTCAGTTCCACCTTTGCTTTCTTTTCGCTCTGCGCTTTCCGTCCCTTACTTACACTCGCTTCCTGACTTTCAGGCCTTCTGGCGCGGGTGTGCCTCTGTCTAGAAGGCAGGATTGGGCAGGTGCCTGGGAGCAGCGCCCTGGCCAGTACTTTTCCTTTTCCTTCTCCTTTCCTGTGGAAGTGCCGATGACCCGCACGGATCGCAGGAGCAAGGGGGCACTCCCTCCCAACCATCCCTTAATTGCCATCGGAGAGTACCCTCATCCCTTCCCTGTCCTGTCCTGTCCTGTCCTGTCCTGTCCTGTCCTGTCCTGTCCCGTCCCATGAATGTGCCCAGGACAGGACCTGCTCTGCTCGGGGTGTCGTCGGGGCGCGTGGCCCCGCCTCCTCCCCTCTTGCCTTCTCTCTGCACACCCTGCCCCCCACCCCCAGGCAGGTCTACTCTTGGGTCAGAGCCCTTGGTGGCACTCAGGAGGGACCCTCGTGGCAGGGATCTGCCTGCTGGTGTGTCCCCTGGTCTCTAGGCACCTTGTGTCTCCTGGTCAGTCCTGGAAGGCCGCCAAGTCCCAGCGAAGCACCCCTCCGTGCCCTAGGTCCAGGACAGCTTTGGCAGTGCCTTGGCAGTGGTGGTGGAGGTGAGGACATACTGCTTCCCTCGTTTCCTTTCGCTTCCAGTTCTTAGCTGTGTCCCTGGTGTCCTAAGGGTCCTCGTGCCATGGCTGCCCTTTGGTGAAGGGGCACGTCCAAGGGTAGCAGGACAGAGTACCGAGGTTCAGGGTCCACGCTTCCCCTGAATTCCCCAGGGGTGGAGATCATCCTCAGCCTCCAAAACCACCAGGAAACCGACCACAAACAAAACCAGCCGTGATCCAGGAGTTACTTTGCAATGAAAGAGCATCGGGAACTCAAGACTTGCCAAAATAATCTCTTGAAGTTCCATTCCTGGCAGTTGTTATCCTTATGGAAGCACTTAAAGTCCAGACTTGAGCCAGTAGGAGCTTCCTGCAGGCGTGCCCTGCTTCCTTTTGGCCTGAAGGGAACAATAGAGATTTCACTGGATCCATACAACCTGTCACCTCCATTTGCCCAAGCCCTGGCAGGCCGGCACTGGCCTTTGCTCACAGGACCAGGCACTCAAGCACCCATCCCCACACCCAAAGGCACAGGCACACCGGGATAGGGATATCCATGGTCACCCAGGCACACAGGAGGGCAAGCACCATATATGGCTTTGAGCATGTCCAGCACCCAACACACACCCACACACACCCACACCCGCACACGCACACGCACACGCACACGCACACAGAGACACATGCTCTCACCCCCAGCCCAGTCTTTCACAGGCCATACCCTCACACAACCGCAAACACACTGATACACACTGCTGTGTGTGCTTTCATATGTACACTCACACCTCATCCCACCACCAACCCTCCCACCCCCCAGCTCCAACCCCAAGACCCACCTTGCTCCCACCCCACCCCCCCGCCCGCGCCCGCGCCCGCGCCCCCGCCGCCCCGTCCCCCACACAGGCGCACACAGAGAATGCCTGAAACATACGTTCCCGGGAGGGCTCTGCGCAAGGGACAGGGAGCCATTCTGTGTCTCCTGAGCTGGTGGTCTGTCAGCAGGTCCGCCGGGCTACAGTGTAAACTTGGGGCCTCCCTTGTTTAGGCAGAGAAAGAAACGGGGGTCTCCGAGTCCCGAGTCCCATTCATCAGAGTCTGTGCCCTTCCTCTCCAGCATCCTGGCCCTGGGTGGGGCCTTGTGCCTTGGCGAGGTTTGGTGGCCTTTGCAGGGTTCCTGTGTGAGAGCAAGGCCAGCCTGTGTTGCCTCGGGCTTTGGGTAGCCCTTTACAGGGGAGCCTCCGGGGCGGGGTGGGGGTGGGGGGTGGGAGCCCTGTGGCTGCAGGTTGGGCCAGCCGTTTCTGGCTGCTTTGTTGGGGGGCCAGCCCAAGGTGGTGAGCTCCAGGCCTTGGTAGGAAGCAGAGCCCGGCCAAAAAAGTCCCTGGCAAGACAGAGCAGAGCGTTGGGCCACCCGAATGGTGGCTGCCACCTTGTCCGAGGCAGGTCCCCTGATTTAATCCCTGGGACAGAGAGAGTCACCCAGGCCTGTGGGTGTGTCCTTGGCCTTTTGCTTCTCTCCCAGAGCTGGAGCTAGGAAAAATGGGGTTGGAGCAAAGAAGGGGAAAGGCCTGCAGGGGGTCCCGCCTCCTGGTCAGCAGTCGTTCTGCCCAGTGCATTTGGTGAGCGGCATGGGTCCAGGTGGCTGGTTCCTTTCCTTTTCTGTGCTTCTTCCTGGGACTGTCTGTGTCAGTTGCGTTTTGCTTTTGCTTTCACCCTGGTAGGGCAGGAGGCTCCAGGCCCTGGGGGCGGGTGTTGGAGGGGGAGGGGGGGGTAAGCATTTGGTTGGCATTGGTGGAGCCATACTGCCATCAAGCGGAGATAGTTTCTGTCAGAGCCGGTTAGCAGGGCCCAAGGCAGAGGCCCTCCGGGAGGGGGAGAGAGAGAGAGAGAGACAGAGACAGAGACAGAGACAGAGGGGGGGGGGCTGTGCTGTGCCCAGTGCGGGCGGGGTGGTCCGGAGGGTGCAGCGGGTGCACAGGGGCGAAGGGCCCCTGGCTGTCCCTCCGCCTGTGTGCCCCACGGGAGAGTGGGCCCGAGGCCCACAGCTGGAGAAGGCCCTCAGAAACCCCAGAGGCCGCCCAAGATGGCTACCGCGGGGAGCAGTGCCAGGGGCGGGCAAATGGCCCTGGTCCCAGAACTCCTAAGGGCCTGGGCTCCAGGTGGGGAAAGGGGACCCCTGACGCCGGTGTGCCCCGAGGCAGGGCGCCCCGCTACGCTACTCCGCTCCGCAGCAGGGACACCAGAGGAAACGGGGTGGAATTCCTCTGGGCCCACCCCAAAATGGCTGACAAACGGGAAGCTCAGCTGTCTGGGCTGCTCTGCCTAGGGGCTGCCGGCTTGTGTCCAGGGCTCCTGGAGCTCCTGCCTCCCCCAGCGGGTCCTGCTGGCAGGCCAAGGCCCTCAGGGCCTCCGACGGCCCCGACCGACCGGCCTCGGTGCCCAGCTCCCCTGCAGGGGGAACCTGGGGCTTGAGCACAGCCCGGTCAGCCCAGCACAGCCTTGCTGCTCTCTGTGCCTGGCAGAAGCCAGGCTGCTGCCTGGCCTTTTCCCATACACTTTCCGCTGGATGGCACTGTGGCTCCAGAAATGGCAGTCACCCCTTCCCCTGCCCCCACCAAGCCTTCCTCTCCTTCCTTTGGCAGCCTGACAGAGGAGGGGGTGGGGTGCAGGTGGAGACACCATCCTTTCACCCTCTCCTCCTCCTCCTCCTCTTCTCTTCTTCCCACCACCACCGCCACCGCCACCACTGCCACCACCGCCATCATCACTGTCATCCATAGCAACAATAGCAGCGGCAGCGGCAGCGGCAGCGGCAGCGGCAGCGGCAGCAGCATCCGTATGCCAATATCCTCATCACCAGCAATAGTCCAGCCCGCAGAACAGCCAGGCCACCTTCGGCAGGGCCCCTCACCAACTTGGCCACTCTGGGCCAACCCTGCAAGGGTAGCTAGGCCGTTCTTGACTCTGTTCAGGCTCTGCTTCACTGTGAACACAGACAGCCTTGCAGAGATGCCACCACTGGGCTTGCAGATTCCTCTTGGTATGTAGCTTCAGACTCCTCCTGGCCCCTGGCTTGTCTGTACCATACCCCTTCCCAGGCAGCAACCTTGCTTCTCCTGAGGTTGCGTGCATGCTTCAGGGGGCCAAAGGCGGCTGGGTCAGAGGCAGGCAGGTCCCAAGCGGGTCCAGATGTCATTGGCCCCTTCTGTACAGCGGGGTCGTGCCAGGAGTCACCAGGGTCCGGAAGAGGCCGCTGGGGGCATCTCTGCTTGGGAGCCTGAGCACTCCTTTGTGCCCAGGGCTGCGACGTTTTGGAATGGCAGGGCTCACACAGGTGGGTCTCGGGGAGGGCCGCTTGGCCTGGTAGGCATTGGTTCACAAGTCAGCCCCATCAGGGTCCTTCTGCCCTCAGGCCTGGGTAGCCAGGCCGTCGGGCGTCAGTTCTCTACCAAGAGCCCGCGAACAGGTCCTGCTCAGGTTTCCCCGACCCCCATGGCATTTTATCCTCGGGGAGAAGGTGAAGCTTAGGAGGCTAAGGGACTAGGGGAGGTGGAGGGAGGGTGGGGCTTGATGTGTGGGGAGGCGGGGGTCAAGTGGCAGAAGGGAGCTTGGGGGTTTGGTCTGATGTGTCCATCGCTCTGCTTCTCAGCCTAAGTAAGCCCTGACACTAGCCTGGTCTTCACCCGAGGGCTTGACACCTGAGAACTTGGCGTGGAAACTGTGGATCCCCGTCAAACAGTCACGCTCACACATATTCACCCCCACGGCCACCCCCAAACACACGCACAGACACGCACGCGTGAGCGCGTGAGCGCGCGCCCGCGCGGGCACACACACACACACAGACACACACACACACACACACACACACACACACACACACAGAGGCAGGCACACATGCACACATCTGAGAAACCACTTCTGAGGAACCACTGAACAGCTTAAGGGAATGCTGAGTATCCAGCCACACCCACTCCAAAGGAGGGCTCAGGGCCCTTTTGCAGGGCAGATTGGGAGGTGTGGGCAGAAGAGAAATGCGCAAGCTAAACACCGAGAGTTATGTTTTGTTCGGAGACCTCTGTGAGCCCTCTGTGAGCCCTCTGTGAGGACTATAGCCACGGTGACAGCCCCTCAGATAGCTCCGAGGGTACGTCCCGAAGAGGAAAGGGAGGAAGGCGCCAGGACTTTCTTTTGAGAAAAAGAGAAAGGAGGGAAATGCTGTCTTGGATCATCCAAAGATTAGAGCTCATGCAACCAAAACCAAAACCAACCAACCAAACAAAATGGGGGACATCCCCAGGCAGTGACTTGAGGGCTTTTCTCTGTATGGGATGGCTCAGGACTAGGGCCCCTTGACATCACTCCTAGATTGGCACCTTAACCCTCCAGGGCCAGCGTCCTGCTTGTCTCCATCCTGAATTCCCCTCCGGATGCAGCTTTGGGGGCAGCCGCAGTGGCTGGTGGCTAATGGCCGGGCCACCACCTTTGTGCACAGTAAAGGCAGGCAACCTTTTGTGGTTGTTCTCTGGCCTTGGTTGGTTGGTTTGGTCGGCGGATGGAAAGGAAAGCAGTGGTGACCCTGCCTTGAGTGTCTGAGGGCATCACGCCCATGCCAGCCAGTGCCTCGCAAAGACAGCAATGGGGGAGGGAGGGGAGCCTGAGGGTCTTTAGTGTTTCCCCTGTAAGCGGTTCCTTTCTTTGCTCCCTTAAGGTCTTCCTAGGAGTGCGGACCGGAAGGAAGGGAGCTCCGAGGAATGGAAACCCACCCCACCCCTCGCACCCCGCCCCCCGCCCCCCCCACCCCGGCCGGCCCCCCCCCCCCCCCCCCCCCGGGACCGTCGTGGCCATGGCCGGGATTTGCCACACTGGGTAGTGTCTTAAGGACGCTTAGAATTGAGGAATGGCCTTTTCCCAAGAGCCTTCTTCTCCCCCATGCTCTCCCGGGAAGCAGGCCATCGGTGGGTGGAAGTGGTCGGGAAAATACAAAGAGACAGAAAACAACTCAGGAAAACAAAAGTCACCCCCATCCTGTCAGGTAGGGACCTGAGGTGCCTCTTGCCCAGAAGGTAAACACCAGGGCACCCCTGACACCTAACTTGGGGACAATGCAGGGAGAAAGGAGGGCAGGCATCGGGGACCAGCTAGGCGTGGAATCCCCACTCTTGGCGTCAGGGTTCAGCATCGTTTCACATGACTTGCCGCCTTTCCCTGCATTCTTCTGGTTGCAGAACCCTGGCGCGCGCGCGCATGCGTGCACGCACACATCCCCCCGACCCCCCCCAACCCCCACCCCCGCACACACCCACACACACAGCCTTATAGTCAGGTGAACGGGTCTGCACAGGCACACAGCTTATTCTCTCTGCCAGTGGCACTGGACCCGGGGGGGCGGGGGGGGGTGGGGCGGGGGGAAGAGCGGCCCTACCTTCCTGGCCACCCCGTCCCCCCACCCCACCCCCCGGCCCGGCCCGACCCAGTTCTTCCTCCTTGGCCCATTCTGGTTGTCTTTCCCCTTCCCAGGTGGGCACTACAGCATCGCAAGGCAGGCCTCTCCCTGGCCAGGGTCCAAACCCTTGCCTCAGTGGCTGACGGCTCTGCCTCGGGTGATGGCTCTTCCCCTAGGGGGCCACAGGTTCCAGCTGCCCCCCCTGGGACACAGTGCCCCGGGGATCACCTTCAGGCTTCAGCTCCACCTCAGTTCCACCTTTGCTTTCTTTTCGCTCTGCGCTTTCCGTCCCTTACTTACACTCGCTTCCTGACTTTCAGGCCTTCTGGCGCGGGTGTGCCTCTGTCTAGAAGGCAGGATTGGGCAGGTGCCTGGGAGCAGCGCCCTGGCCAGTACTTTTCCTTTTCCTTCTCCTTTCCTGTGGAAGTGCCGATGACCCGCACGGATCGCAGGAGCAAGGGGGCACTCCCTCCCAACCATCCCTTAATTGCCATCGGAGAGTACCCTCATCCCTTCCCTGTCCTGTCCTGTCCTGTCCTGTCCTGTCCTGTCCTGTCCCGTCCCATGAATGTGCCCAGGACAGGACCTGCTCTGCTCGGGGTGTCGTCGGGGCGCGTGGCCCCGCCTCCTCCCCTCTTGCCTTCTCTCTGCACACCCTGCCCCCCACCCCCAGGCAGGTCTACTCTTGGGTCAGAGCCCTTGGTGGCACTCAGGAGGGACCCTCGTGGCAGGGATCTGCCTGCTGGTGTGTCCCCTGGTCTCTAGGCACCTTGTGTCTCCTGGTCAGTCCTGGAAGGCCGCCAAGTCCCAGCGAAGCACCCCTCCGTGCCCTAGGTCCAGGACAGCTTTGGCAGTGCCTTGGCAGTGGTGGTGGAGGTGAGGACATACTGCTTCCCTCGTTTCCTTTCGCTTCCAGTTCTTAGCTGTGTCCCTGGTGTCCTAAGGGTCCTCGTGCCATGGCTGCCCTTTGGTGAAGTGAAAAGCCCGCGTTTCTCTTGTAGGTTTATCACTTTGTATTCAAACTGTCTCCTCCATTTCCTTAGGCATTATCAGGGTCATTTTTATATGGTTAGCATTTGGCATTCCATCACCCCCACCTATGTTCATATCTTTGTGCTTTGCTTTTTAACCTTTTCAATTTCATAAATCTTCCAGTGACAAATTGAAGTTTTCTTATTCCATATTTTGATATATTCAGCTTTATTTATTTATGTGTTTATTTTTTATAATTTGTTTTTTTACTCCATTGAATTCATCACATCTGTAGTTGTATAATGATCATAACAATCCAGTTTCACAGGATTTCTATCCCATAACCCAAGTACATCCTCCCACCCCACAAACTATCTCCACTAGAGACCATAAGTGTTTCAGTGTCTGTGAGTCAGCATCTGTCCTGCAATAAGTTCAGTCTGTCCTTTTTTCATATTCCACATGTCAGTGAAATCATTTGATGTTGGTGTCTCATTGTATGGCTTACTTCACTTAACATGATTTTTTCTAGGTCCATCCATGTTGCAAAAAATGCTGGTACTATGTTCTTTTTAATGGCTGAGTCATATTCCATTGTGTGTATGTACCATACCTTCTTGATCCACCCTCTGTTGATGGACATTTAGGTTGTTTCTATATCTTGGCTATTGCAAACCGTGTTGCAATGAACATTGGAGTACATGTGTCTTTGCGAGTTGTGGTTTTCTCTGGATAGATGCCCAGGAGTGGGATTGCTGGATCAAATGGTAACTCTATTTTTAGTTTTCTCATGCATCTCCCTACAGCTTTCCACAGTGGTTGCACCAATTTACAATCCCAACAGTGTAGTAGTGTTCCTTTTTCTCCACACCCTCTCCAGGACTTATTGTGTGTAGACTTTTTGATGATGGCCATCTGGCTGGTATAAGGTGGTACCTCAGAGAGGTTTTGATTTGCATTTCTCTAATAATGAGTGATGTTGAACATCTTTTCATGTGTTTCTCGTCCATCTGGATATATACAGCTTTTGATATCAGAAAATGGTTCCAGTTAGATCCTGATATAATTTATGTTTCTCTGTTTTTTTACATAACGTAAAACCAAAGTCCAGCACCAAGAATTTCTCTGGTTAGTGTGATCAGAAAAAAAAAAATCCTATTTTTTTTTGTGTCTTCTTGTAGTTTTTGTTATTTGTTTTTTCCCCTAGCATATGTCTTTTCTAAGGAAAGCTGCATGTACACTTGAAAAGACTGTGCATCTTGTTTTTTCAAATGGAATATCTTGTAGATATCTGTTAAGTTAAACTGGTTTATTATTTCATTATGACCCGTGTTGCCTTATTGTGTTTTTTTTGGTTTGGTATCTGTACATTTATGTGTGTTGTCATAGTCTCCTAGTGTTATTTTATTATTTACTACTGTATTATGGTCACTTTTCCCTTTACTCTTCTAATATTCGCTTCATATATTTTGATGGTCATGTATTGGATTAATATATGTTAACAAGTATATTTTCGTCCTTTGTATTGATCTCTTTATTATTATATAATGCCCTTCTTTGTCTTTTGTAGTAGACTTTATTTCAAAGTATTTTGTGCCTGATATTAGTATTGCTATCCTTGCAATGCTACCCTTGACATTTCCGTTTGGATGAAATATATTTTCCCCTTCTTTCACTTTCAGTCTGTGTATGTCTTTAGTTCTGTCATGAGTGTTTTGTAACAGCATACACATGAGTCTTGTTTTTATATCCAATTAGGCATCAGATGACTTTTGATTGGAGCATACAGTTCATTGACATTTAAAGTCCCTATTGATAGGTATGTATTTATTTCCATTTTATAACATATTTTCTGTTTTTTTTTGTAGTTTCTCCCTGTGCTTTTGTTCTTTTAGTTTCTTATCTTGTAGTTTTATGATTTCATTTAGTGAAAGTTATGTGTTCCTTTATCTCTTGTTTTTGTGTATCTATTGTAGCTTTTTTAAAAATGATTTTTATTTTTTCCATTATAGCTGATTTACAGTGTTCTGTCAATTTTCTACTATACAGCAAAGTGATCCAGTAACACATACATATGTACATTCTTCGTCTCGCATTATCATGCTTCATCATAAGTGACTAGATATAGTTCCCAGTGCTATACAGCAGGATCTCATTGCTTATCCATTCCAAAGGCAATAGTTGGCATCCATTAACCCCAAATTCCCAGTCTATCCCAATCCTGCCCCCTCTCCCTTGGCAACCACAAGTCTGTTCTCCAAGTCCATGATTTTCTTTTCTGTGGAAAGTTTCACTTTTGTCATATATTAGATTCCAGATAGGTGATATTATGTGGTATTTGTCTTTCTCTTTTTAACTTACTTCACTCAGGATGAGAGTCTCTAGTTCCATCCATGTTCCTGAAAATGGCATTATTTTGTTCTTTTTTTATGGCCGAGTAGTATTCTATTGTGTATATACACCACATCTTCTTAATCCACTCATTTGTCAATGGACATTTGGGTTGTTTCCATGTCTTGGCTATTGTGAATAGTGCTACAGTGAACATACAGGTGCAGGTGTCTTTTTCAAGGAAAGTTTTGTCAGGATATATGCCCAAGAATGGTATTGCTGGGCCATATGGTAATTCTATATTTAGTTTTCTAAAGTACCTCCATACTGCTTTCCATAGTGGGTGTACCAGTTTACATTCCCACCAAAAGTGTAGGAGGGTTCCCTTTTCTCCACACCCTCTCTAGCATTTGTTATTATTATAGGTTTTTGATTTATGGTTACCATATACTTTATATGTCTTGACCTATAACTATGTCTACTTGTTTTAAATATGTATTCCTTTAAGTTCAAACACATACTAAAAAAGCTACATTTCTATTTTCTTCCCCCACACTTTGTGTTTTGATGTTATATTTTATATCTTCATGTTTATCCCATTATTCAGTATTGTGGTTGTATTTGGTTTTAATTTTTTTTTTGGTCTTTTAGTCTTCATATTAGCTTATTTAAGTGGTTTAATCTCAGCCTTTACCAGTTATTTGCTTTTACTACTGAGATTTTTACATTTCTAGAGATGTTATTTTCTTTTCTTTTCCACTTAAGTGAATACCCTTTAACATCTTTGTAGGATAGGTTTAGTACAGATGAACTCTTATTTTCTGCTTTTCTGAGTTGTCTTTTCTTCAATTCTAAATGATAAGCTTGCTGGGTAGAGAATCCTAGGTTGCAGCTTTTTCCTTGTAGTTCTTTAAATATACCATGCCACTCCTTTTCCCTTTCTTTCTTTTCTTTCTTTTCTTTCTTTCTTTCTTTCTTTCTTTCTTTCTTTCTTTCTTTCTTTCTTTCTTTCTTTCTTTCTTTCTTTCTTTCTTTTTCTTTCTTCTTTTTCTTTCCTCATCACCATTTTGTTGTTTAAAATTTTTTAAAATCAGAATATAGTTGATTTACAAAGTTGCATTAATTTCAGTCTTACAGCAAAGTAAATCAATATACATATACATATATCCATTCCTTTTCAGATTCTTTTCTCATATGAGTTATTACACAGTATGGAGTAAATTTCCCTGTGCTATACAGTAGGTCCTTGATACCCATCTATTTTATACAGAGTAGTGAGTATATATCAATCTCAACGCCCTAATTTATACCACCCCATATTTTTCCCTTTGCTAAACCTAAGTTTGGTTTCAAAATCTTTGAGTCTGTTACTGTTTTGTAAGTAACTGTTTTTTTACTTTTAAAAGTTTTATTGAAATACAGTTGATTTTCAATATTGTGAAAATTTCTGCTGTACAACAAAGTGTTTCAGTTATACACGTACACACATCCATTCTCTTTCAGATGCTTTCCCCACATAGATTATCAGAGAAAATTGGGTAGAGTTTTCTGTGCTATACAGCAGGTCACCGTTTGCCGATCATTCCACATACTTCAGTGTGCATATGCCAATCCCAAACCCCCAGTCCATCCCCCCCCAATCTGTTCCCTTTGATAATTGTAAGTTTGTTTTCAAATTCTGTCTTTTCATGTTTTGCAAATAAGTCCATTTCTATCCTTTTTAGATTAAAGTTTCCACATATAAGTGATATTTTATGATGTTTGTCTTTCACTGACTAATTTTCATTTTGTATGACAATCTCTAAGTCCAGTCATGTTGCCACAAAATAGCACTAGTTCATTCTTCTCTATGGCTAATACTCCATTTTATATTTATACCACAGCTTCTTTATCCATCCCTCTGCTGATGGACATTTTGGTTTCTTCCATGTCTTGGATATTTTCTTTATTTTTTATTTTATTTTTTTTTTGTCTTTTTGCCTTTTCTAGTGCTGCTCCTGCCGCATATGGAGGTTCCCAGGCTAGGGGTCTAATCGGAGCTATAGCCACTGGCCTACGCCAGAGCCACAGAGAAATGCGGGATCCAAGCCGCATCTGCAACCTACACCACAGCTAACAACAATGCCAGGTCCTTAACCCACTGAGTAAGGGCAGGGATCAAACCCACAACCTCATGGTTCCTAGTTGGATTCATTAACCACTGCGCCACGATGGGAACTCCAGTCTTGGATATATATATATATTTTTTTTTTCAAGGATTTGGGCCTATTTATTTATTTATTTATTTATTATTATTTTTTTATTATTTTTTATGTTGGAGAATGTCCTAGTTCTTTATTTTTTATATAATTTTTTATTTTCCCAATGTACAGCAAGGGGGTTAGGTTATCCTTACATGTATACATTACAATTACATTTTTTCCACCACCCTTTGTTCTGTTGTAACATGAGTATCTACACTAAGTTCTCAATGCTACTCAGCAGGATCTCCTTGTAAATCTATTCTAAGTTGTGTCTGATAAGCCCAAGCTCCCGATCCCTCCCACTCCCTCCCCCTCCCATCAGGCAGCCACAAGTCTCTTCTCCAAGTCCATGATTTTCTTTTCTGAGGAGGTGTTCATTTGTGCTGGATATTAGATTCCAGTTATAAGTGATATCATATAGTATCTGTCTTTGTCTTTCTGGCTCATTTCACTCAGGATGAGAGTCTCTAGTTCCATCCATGTTGCTGCAAATGGCATTATGTCATTCTTTTTATGGCTGAGTAGTATTCCATTGTGTATGTATACACCACATCTTCCAAATCCCATCATCTGTTGATGGACATTTGGGTTGTTTCCATGTCCTGGCTATTGTGAATAGGGCTGCAATGAACATGTGGGTGCATGTGTCTCTTTTAAGTAGAGTTTTGTCCGGATAGATGCCCAAGAGTGGGATTGCAGGGTCATATGGAAGTTCTATGTGTAGATTTCTAAGGTATCTCCAAACTGTTCTCCATAGTGGCTGTACCAGTTGACATTCCCACCAGCAGTGCAGGAGGGTTCCCTTTTCTCCACAGCCCCTCCAGCACTTGTTATCTGTGGACTCATTAATGGCGGCCATTCTGACTGGTGTGAGGTGGTATCTCATGGTAGTTTTGATTTGCATTTCCCCTTTTTTTTTATTATTATTTTTCCACTGTACAGCAAGGGGGTCAGGTCATCCTTAGATGTATACATTGCAGTTACAGTTTTTCCCCCCACCCTTTCTTCTGTTGCAACATGAGTATCTAGACATAGTTCTCAATGCTATTCAGCAGGATCTCCTTATAAATCTATTCTAGGTTGTGTCTGATAAGCCCAAGCTCCCGATCCCTCCCACTCCCTCCCCCTCCCATCAGGCAACCACAAGTCTCTTCTCCAAGTCCATGATTTTCTTTTCTGAGGAGATGTTCATTTGTGCTGGATATTAGATTCCAGTTATAAGTGATATCATATGGTATTTGTCTTTGTCTTTCTGGCTCATTTCACTCAGCATGAGATTCTCTAGTTCCATCCATGTTGCTGCAAATGGCATTATGTCATCCTTTTTTATGGCTAAGTAGTATTCCATTGTGTATATATACCACCACTTCCGAATCCAATCATCTGTCGATGGACATTTGGGTTGTTTCCATGTCCTGGCTATTGTGAATAGGGCTGCAATGAACATGCGGGTGCATGTGTCTCTTTTAAGTAGAGCATTGTCCGGATAGATGCCCAAGAGTGGGATTGCAGGGTCATATGGAAGTTCTATGTATAGATTTCTAAGGTATCTCCATACTGTTCTCCATAGTGGCTGTACCAGTTGACATTCCCACCAGCAGTGCAGGAGGGTTCCCTTTTCTCCACAGCCCCTCCAGCACTTGTTCTTTGTGGATTTATTAATGATGGCCATTCTGACTGGTGTGAGGTGGTATCTCATGGTAGTTTGGATTTGCATTTCTCTTATAATCAGCGATGTTGAGCATTTTTTCATGTGTTTGTTGGCCATCTGTATATCTTCCTTGGAGAAATGTCTATTCAGGTCTTTTGCCCATTTTTCCATGGATTGATTGGTTTTTTTGCTGTTGAGTTGTATAAGTTGCTTGTATATTCTAGTGATTAAGCCCTTGTCAGTTGCATCATTTGAAACGATTTTCTCCCATTCTGTAAGTTGTCTTTTTGTTTTCTTTTGGGTTTCCTTTGCTGTGCAAAAGCTTTTCAGTTTGATGAGGTCCCATGGGTTTCTTTTTGCTCTAATTTCTATTGCTTTGGGAGACTGACCTGAGAAAATATTCATGAGGTTGATGTCAGAGAGTGTTTTGCCTATGTTTTCTTCTAGGAGTTTGATGGTGTCCTGTCGTATATGTAAGTCTTTCAGCCATTTGGAGTTTCATTTTGTGCATGGTGTGAGGGTGTGTTCTAGTTTCATTGCTTTGCATGTAGCTGTCCAGGTTTCCCAGCAATGCTTGCTGAATAGACTTTCCTTTTCCCATTTGATGTTCTTGCCTCCCTTGTCAAAGATTAATTGACCATAGGTGTCAGGGTTTCCTTCTGGGTTCTCTCTTCTGTTCCATTGGTCTGTCTGTCTGTTTTGGTACCAGTACCACACTGTTTTGATGACTGTGGCTTTGTAGTATTTCTTGAAGTCTGGGAGAGTGATGCCTCCTGCTTGGTTTTTGTTTCTCGGGATTGCTTTGGCGATTCTGGGTCTTTTGTGGTTCCCTATAAATGTTTGGATTGTTTGTTCTAGTTCTGTGAACAATGTCATGGGTAATTTGATAGGGATTGCATTGAATCTGTAGATTGCTTTGGGTAGGGTGTCCATTTTTACAATATTGATTTTTCCAATCCAGGAACATGGAATATCTTTCCATTTCTTTACATCTTCTTTGATTTCTTTGATTAAGGTTTTATAGTTCTCAGCATATAGGTCCTTTACCTCTTAGGTCAGGTGTATTCCGAGGTATTTGATTTTGTGTGGTACAATTTTAAAAGGTATCGTATTTTTGTATTCCTTTTCTAATGTTTCATTGCTGGTATACAGAAATGCAACTGACTTCTGAATGTTAATCTTATATCCTGCCACTTTGCTGAATTTATTAATCAGTTCAAGGAGTTTTGGGGTTGAGTCCTTAGGGTTTTCTAGGTATAGTATCATGTCATCTGCATACAGTGACAGTTTCATCTCTTCTCTTCCTATATGGATGCCTTTTATTTCTTTTGTTTTTCTAATTGCTGTGGCTAAGACTTCCAAAACTATGTTGAAGAGCAGTGGTGAGAGTGGGCATCCCTGTCTTGTTCCAGATATGAGTGAGAAGGCTTTCAGTTTTTCTCCATTGAGGATTATATTTGCTGTGGGTTTATCATAAATGGCTTCGATTATATTCAGGAATGTTCCCTCTATACCCACTTTGGCGAGGGTCTTGATCATGAATGGATGTTGAACTTTGTCAAATGCTTTTTCTGCGTCTATTGAGATGATCATATGATTTTTGACTTTTTTTTGTTAATGTGGTGTATGATGCTGATTGATTTGCATATGTTGAACCATCCTTGTGAACCTGGGATGAACCCAACCTGGTCATGGTGTATAATTTTTTTGGTATGTTGTTGGATTCGGTTGGCTAAGATTTTGTTGAGATTTTTTGCATCTATATTCATCAATGATATTGGGCGATAGTTTTCTTTTTTGGTGGTATCTCTGCCTGGTTTTGGAATGAGGGTGATGGTGGCCTCATAGAATGTCTTTGGGAGTATTCCTTCTTCTTCAACCTTTTGAAAGAGTTTAAGGAGGATGGGCACCAATTCCTCTTTATATGTTTGATAGAATTCACCTGTGAAGCCATCTGGTCCTGGACTTTAATTTGTAGGGAGTGATTTTATGACCTCTTCAATTTCATTTCTAGTGATGGGTCTGTTCAGTTGGTCTGTTTCTGCTTGATTCAGTTTTGGCAGGCTGTAAGATTCTAGAAAATTGTCCATTTCTTCCAGATTGTCAAACGTGTTGCCATACAGTTGTTCATAGTATTCTCTTATGGTTTTTTGTATTTCTGCTGTATCCGTTGTGATTTCTCCTTTTTCATTTCTAATTTTGGCGATTTGGGTTCTTTCTCTCCTCTTTTTAGTGAGTCTGGCCAGGGGTTTGTCAATTTTGTTCACCTTTTCAAAGATCCAGCTCTTGGTTTTATTAATTTTCTCTATTGTTTTTTGAGTCTCTATTTTATTGATTTCTTCTTTGATCTTTATAATTTCCTTCCTTCTGCTGACTTTAGGACTTTTTTGTTCTTCTTTTTCTAATTCGTTTAGGTGGAGGGTTAAGTTGTCCATTTGGGATCTTTCTTCTTTTTTGAGAAAGGCCTGGATTGCTATAAATTTCCCTCTGAGCACTGCTTTCGCAGCATCCCATAGATTTTGAGAGGTTGTGTCTTCATTATCATTTGTTTCAAGGTAGTTTTTAATTTCCTTCTTGATTTCCTCATTGACCCATTGGTTTTTTAGTAGCATGTTGTTGAGTCTCCATGGAGTAGGTTTTTTCTCTTTCCTTTTCCCATGGTTGATTTCTAATTTCATGGCATTGTGGTCAGAGAAGATACTTGAGATAATTTCTACGCTCCTAAATTTATTGAGGTTAGCTTTGTGTCCCAATATGTGGTCGATTCTTGAGAATGTTCCATGAGCATTTGAGAAGAATGTGTATTCTGCTTTTTTTGGATGTAGTGTCCTGAAGATATCAATTAAGTCTAACTTTTCTATTGTTTCCTTTAGGATCTCTGTTGCTTTATTGGTTTTCTGTCTAGAGGATCTGTCCATTGATGTGAGGGGGGTATTTAGGTCTCCTATTATGATTGTATTCTCATCAATATCTCCCTTTATGTCTGTCAATATTTGCTGTATGTATCTGGGTGCTCCTATATTTGGGGCATATATGTTGATGATAGTAACATCCTCTCCTTGGATGGATCCCGTAATCGCTAAGTAGTGTCCTTCTTTGTCTTTCTTTATGTCTTTTGTTTTAAAGTCTATTTTGTCTGATATGAGCGTTGTGACTCCTGCTTTTCTGTCATGTCTATTGGCGTGAAATATTTTCCCCACCCTTTCACTTTCAATCTATATGTATCTTTTGTCCTAAGGTGAGTTTCTTGTAGGCAGCATATTGAAGGTTTTTGCCTTTTTATCCACTCAGCCACTCTGTGTCTTTTGATTGGGGCATTCAGTCCATTGACATTTAAGGTGACAATTGATAGATGATTATTTATTGCCATTTGATCCTCGTGTTCCAGTTGATTCTATGGTTCTCCATTTTTTTTTTTTTTTGGTTGGATGGTCTCCTGTTATTATCTGCTTGAGTGTTTTTTTTTTTTTTTCATTTTTTGCAAATGCAATATTTGGTTTTGGCTTGTGGTTGCCCTGTTTTTTAAGTATGCTAACCCCTTCCCATAAATGTGTGTTTTAGCCTGATGGTCCTGTAAGTTCAAACACTTCATTACTATATTAAAATTAAGAAGAGAGACATACATACAAACAAAATGGGTTATTTACCTCCTAACATCCCTTGCCCACATTTTATGGTTTTGATGACTCTTTTTTATTTTTTTCTTTTTCATTTTATTTTGTTTGAAGCATGTTCATGATGCTGGCTTATTTGAGTGACTGCTCTCTGATTGCAGTTTCCTCAGTCCTAGTTCTTCCTCTTCTTCTTCTTCTTTTTTTTTTCTTTTCTTTTTTCTTCCCTTTCCTTCCTTTCTTTTTGGTTTAGAGGAGCCCTTTCAATATTTCCTTGAACCTGGGTTTTGTGTTGCTGTATTCTTTAAGTTTTTGTTTGTTGGGAAAAATTTTTATTTCCCCTTCTATTTTAAATGATATTCTTGCTGGATAGAGTATTCTAGGTTGCATATTTTTTCCTTTGAGCACTTTAAATATCTCTTGCCATTCCCTCCTGGCCTGTAGTGTTTCTGTAGAGAAATAAGCTGATATTCTTATGGGGGTTCCCTTGTAGGTAATATTCTGTTTTTCTCTTGCTGCCCTTAGGATCCTCTCTTTATCACTAACTTTTGCCATTTTTATTATGATGTGTCTTGGTGTGGGTCTGTTTGGGTTCAGTTTGTTTGGGGCCCTCTGTGCTTCTTGTATCTTGAATCCAGTATCTTTAGACTTGGGAAGTTTCCAGCAATAATTTCTTCAAATATATTTTCCATTCCCTTATCTTTTTCTACTCCTTCTGGAATTCCTATTATGCGTAGATTGGCCCGCTTTATATTATCCCATAGGTCTCTTATATTGCTTTCCAGTGTTTTGATTCGGTTTTCTGTCTGTTGACCAGATTGAGTGATTTCCATTACTCTATCTTCCATATCACTGATTCGTTCTTCTGCATTATTCATTCTGGTTTTTACTGCCCTTAGTTCAGTTTGCATCTCTGCAAATGAATGTTCTAGTTTTTCTTGGGTCCTCCTTATCTTTCCTAGTTCCTTTCTGAGGGTATCTGCATTACTGTTCCTATCTTCTCTTCATTCCTTCAGTATTTTCAGTATTTCTCTTTTGCACTCCAGGTCTGTCAGACTGCCGAGATCTGTTTCATTGTTCACTGTTTTAGGTGAGTTCTCCTGTTGGTTTGACTGGGGGTGGTTTCTCAGCTTCTTCATCTTGCTTGTTGTTTTCTTTCTCCTGAGGGAGTTGTCCTCTCCGTGATCGGGCAGTGTTTGCCTTGTCACTGCCGTGGAATGTTTCCTGAGGGCTGGTGTTGTTGGTCAATCTTTTTTGAGGCAGTGTGGCTTTTCTGGAGTGTTGATGGGGCTAACAGTGTTTCTTTGAAGCAAAGGAGGACTTCCTGAGGGTAGACAGGACTGAGAGGTCCACACCGCGATGGTAGCAGATTTCACTTGGTCATGCAGAGCTTGCTCTGGTGTTTTTAGGCTGTGGGGTTCTTGCAGGGGGTTGGCGGTGTTGGGCAGCTGCTCTTTAGGGGTGCATCACCCCCTGGGGGCTGGAGCAGCTATCTGGGTCACTGAGAACCTGAGAGGCTCTTCCCTAGGGCAGCCCAACTCAGAAGGACAGCCTGAGAATGTAGGCGGATCTTTTCACAGCCTGGGTGAGCTTGTTGCAGCTTTTCTGGGCTGCAGGGGGTCCTGCCTGCAGCTGGCAGTCCTATGCAGCTGGTCCACTAGAGCATCCCCTGGGGGCTTGGGCGGGTAGCAGGGCCACTGGAAACCGAAGAGGCTCCTCCCTGGGGCAACCCAACTCAGAAAAACCGTCGGAGAATTAGGCCGATCTATTCACAGCCTGGCTAAGCTTGTTCTAGCTTTTCCAGGCTGCAGGGCTTTTCTCGGGGGCTGGTGCTGTTTGGTGCTGCTCTGCGGAAGTGTAGCCCCTCCAAAGGGCAAGCAGGCCTGTGCAGGGACAGCCCCTGCGGTGGTAGGCTTCAGGCAATTGTTGAGGCCAGCCCTCCTGGATGGCAGGCAGCCCCAGGTCCGTGAGAGCGTAGGGCGTGGCGGGGGTGGGGGGAGGGGATGCACTGGGAAGCACAGTTTTCAGCTAGCTAGTGGGCCTGTAAGCTTGCTGTGGCGTGGGGGGTATTCTATGGGGACCCACCCCTTCTTCTCTCCCCTCCCCAGCACGGGCATAGACCAGGCTCTTCTCCCAGGTTCCCTCTGATGTGGCTTTCCCCTTCCCCACCCCTGAAATATTGCTCCTTTCCTCTGCGACAGCTTTGTTTTCTAGTCTCCCAGGCAGTCTCTGCCCTGTCAACTGGTTTCTAGACCTCCCAAGCAGTTTCCGCTCTGCCCCGCCCCCCTAGCCCGGGGACTAATCTCTGGAGCCGAGGTCTCAGTGCCCAGCCCCCACCCAGTTGGCGCCCCCCGGCCCTTTCTCGGGGACTAACCTTCTGCGATGAGGTCTCGGTGCCCAGCCCCCCTCCCAGGCGTCCCCCAGCCCTTTCTCAGGAATTAACCTTCGGAGGCGAGGTCTCGGTGCCCAGCCCCTACCCAGGCGTCCCCCGGCCCCCTCTCGGGGACTAACCTTCGGCGGCGAGGTCTCGGTGCCCAGGCCCCACCCGGCGTTCCCCGGCCCCCTCTCGGGGACTAACCTTCAGAGGCGAAGTCTCGGTGCCCAGCCCCCACCCAGGCGTCTGAATTTTTGGTGACTGTGCCCTTAGTTCAGATGGTCCGTTGGGTTCATGATCGGCTTTTCCGTACTCCAACTTACTGCTACACTCTTCTCTGCATCTGGAGATTCCTCCGGTTCGTTTGATCTTTCGCCCGGTAGGTGACTTTCCAGGGTGCGGGATCCCTTTCTCCTCCGCAGTTCCCTTTCGGGAGCCCCTGTCCCGCTTGGATTCACCTTCTCTCACTCTCCTCTTTTCTCCTGTTCTGCCCAATAATGTCACGATTTCTTGCCGTTATTGGAGTTTAGGTTCCTCTGCCAGCGATTGGTTGCTGTTCTGTGTGAGTCATTTCTTCTGTAGATGTGCTTTTTTTGTTGTGTTTGTGGGAGAGGGCGAGCGTGTCTTCCTACTCCTCCGCCATCTTGTCCTCTCTCCTGCATTTCTCTTATAATCAGCGATGTTGAGCATTTTTTCATGTGTTTGCTGGCCATCTGTATATCTTCTTTGGAGAAATGTCTATTCAGGTCTTTTGCTCATTTTTCCATGGATTGATTGGTTTTTTTGCTGTTGGGTTGTATAAGTTGTTTATATATTCTAGAGATTAAGCCCTTGTCAGTTGCATCATTTGAAACGATTTTCTCCCATTCTGTAAGTTGTCTTTTTGTTTTTGTTTTGGTTTCCTTTGCTGTGCACAAGCTTGTCAGTTTGATGAGGTCCCATGTGTTTCTTTTTGCTCTAGTTTCTATTGCTTTGGGAGACTGACCTGAGAAAATATTCACGATGCTAATGTCAGAGAGTGTTTAGCCTATGTTTTCTTCTAGGAGTTTGATGGTGTCCTGTCGTATATTTAAGTCTTTCAGCCATTTGGAGTTTATTTTTGTGCATGGTGTGAGGGTGTGTTCTAGTTTCATTGCTTTGCATACAGCTGTCCAGGTTTCCCAGCAATGCTTGCTGAATAGACTTTCTTTTTCCCATTTGATGTTCTTGCCTCCCTTGTCAAAGATTAATTGACCATAGGTGTCAGGGTTTATTTCCGGATTCTCTCTTCTGTTCCATTGGTCTGTCTGTCTGTTTTGATACTAGTACCACACTGTTTTGATGACTGTGGCTTTGTAGTATTTCTTGAAGTCTGGGAGAGTGATGCCTCCTGCTTGGTTTTTGTTCCTCAGGATTGCTTTGGCGATTCTGGGTCTTTTGTGGTTCCATATAAATGTTTGGATTGTTTGTTCTAGTTCTGTGAAAAATGTCATGGGTAATTTGATTGGGATTGCATTGAATCTGTAGATTGCTTTGGGTAGGATGGCCATTTTCACAATATTGATTTTTCCAATCCAGGAACATGGAATATCTTTCCATTTCTTTACATCTTCTTTGATTTCTTTGATTAAATTTTTAGAGTTCTCAGCATATAGGTCCTTTACCTCCTTGGTCAGGTGTATTCCGAGGTATTTGATTTTGTGAGGTGCAATTTTAAAAGGTATCGCATTTTTGTATTCCTTTTCTAATATTTCATTGCTGGTATACAGTAATGCAACTGACTTCTGAATATTAATCTTATATCCTGCTACTTTGCTGAATTTATTAATCAGTTCAAGGAGTTTTGGGGTTGAGTCCTTAGGGTTTTCTAGGTATAGTATCATGTCATCTGCATACAGTGACAGTTTGATCTCTTCTCTTCCTATATGGATGCCTTTTATTTCTTTTGTTTGTCGAATTGCTGTGGCTAGGACTTCCAAAACTATGTTGAAGAGCAGTGGTGAGAGTGGGCATCCCTGTCTTGTTCCAGATTTGAGTGGGAAGGCTTTCAGTTTTTCCCCATTGAGGATTATGGCTTTGATGATATTCAGGAATGTTCCCTCTATACCCACTTTGGCGAGGGTCTTGATCATGAATGGATGTTGGACTTTGTCAAATGCTTTTTCTGCGTCTATTGAGATGACCATATGATTTTTTGACTTCTTTTTTTTTGTCTTTTTGTCTTTTGTTGTTGTTGCTACTTCTTAGGCCGCTCCTGTGTCACATGGAGGTTCCCAGGCTAGGGGTTGAATTGGAGCCGTAGCCACCGGCCTACGCCAGAGCCACAGCAATGCGGGATCCGAGCCGCCTCTGCAACCCACACCACAGCTCACGGCAATGCCGGATCGTCAACCCACTGAGCAAGGGCAGGGACCAAACCCGCAACCTCATGGTTCCTAGTCGGACCCGTAAACCACCGCACCACAACGGGAACTCCTGACTTTTCTTTTGTTAATGTGGTGTATGATGCTGATTGATTTGCATATGTTGATCCATCCTTGTGAACCTGGGATGAACCCAACCTGGTCATGGTGTATAATTTTTTTTGGTATATTGTTGGTTTCGGTTGGCTAAGATTTTGTTGAGAATTTTTGCATCTATATTCATCAATGATATTGGGCGATAGTTTTCTTTTTTGGTGGTATCTCTGCCTGGTTTTGGAATGAGGGTGATGGTGTCCTCATAGAATGTCTTTGGGAGTATTCCTTCTTCTTCAACCTTTTGAAAGAGTTTAAGGAGAATGGGCACCAATTCCTCTTTATATGTTTGATAGAATTCACCTGTGAAGCCATCTGGTCCTGGACTTTAATTTGTAGGGAGTGATTTTATGACCTCTTCAATTTCATTTCTAGTGATGGGTCTGTTCAGTTGGTCTGTTTCTGCTTGATTCAGTTTTGGCAGGCTGTAAGATTCTAGAAAATTGTCCATTTCTTCCAGATTGTCAAACGTGTTGCCATACAGTTGTTCATAGTATTCTCTTATGGTTTTTTGTATTTCTGCTGTATCCGTTGTGATTTCTCCTTTTTCATTTCTAATTTTGGTGATTTGGGTTCTTTCTCTCCTCTTTTTAGTGAGTCTGGCCAGGGGTTTGTCAATTTTGTTCACCTTTTCAAAGATCCAGCTCTTGGTTTTATTAATTTTCTCTATTGTTTTTTGAGTCTCTATTTTATTGATTTCTTCTTTGATCTTTATAATTTCCTTCCTTCTGCTGACTTTAGGACTTTTTTGTTCTTCTTTTTCTAATTCGTTTAGGTGGAGGGTTAAGTTGTCCATTTGGGATCTTTCTTCTTTTTTGAGAAAGGCCTGGATTGCTATAAATTTCCCTCTGAGCACTGCTTTCGCAGCATCCCATAGATTTTGAGAGGTTGTGTCTTCATTATCATTTGTTTCAAGGTAGTTTTTAATTTCCTTCTTGATTTCCTCATTGACCCATTGGTTTTTTAGTAGCATGTTGTTGAGTCTCCATGGAGTAGGTTTTTTCTCTTTCCTTTTCCCATGGTTGATTTCTAATTTCATGGCATTGTGGTCAGAGAAGATACTTGAGATAATTTCTACGCTCCTAAATTTATTGAGGTTAGCTTTGTGTCCCAATATGTGGTCGATTCTTGAGAATGTTCCATGAGCATTTGAGAAGAATGTGTATTCTGCTTTTTTTGGATGTAGTGTCCTGAAGATATCAATTAAGTCTAACTTTTCTATTGTTTCCTTTAGGATCTCTGTTGCTTTATTGGTTTTCTGTCTAGAGGATCTGTCCATTGATGTGAGGGGGGTATTAAGGTCTCCTACTATGATTGTATTCTCATCAATATCCCCCTGTATGTCTGTCAATATTTGCTGTATGTACGTGGGTGCTCCTATATTTGGGGCATATATGTTGACGATAGTAACATCCTCTCCTTGGATGGATCCCGTAATCGCTAAGTAGTGTCCTTCTTTGTCTTTCTTTATGTCTTTTGTTTTATTTTATTTACTTTTTGTGTCTTTTTGCTATTTCTTCGGGCCGCTTCCGCGGCATATGGAGGTTCCCAGGCTATGGGTCTAATCGGAGCTGTAGCCACCAGCCTACACCAGAGCCACAGCAACGCAGGATCCGAGCCGCGTCTGCAACCTACACCACAGCTCACGGTAACGGCAGATCATTAACCCACTGAGCAAGGGCTGGGACCGAACCCACAACCTCATGGTTCCTAGTCGGATTCGTTAACCACTGCGCCATGACAGGAACTCCTATGTCTTTTGTTTTAAAGTCTATTTTATCTGATATGAGTGTTGCGACTCCTGCTTTTCTGTCATGTCTATTGGCTTGAAGTATTTTTCCCCACCCCTTCATATTCAATCGATATGTATCCTTTGTCCTAAGGTGAGTTTCCTGTAGGCAGCATATTGAAGGTTTTTGCCTTTTTATCCACTCAGCCACTCTGTGTCTTTTGATTGGGGCATTCAGTCCATTGACATTTAAGGTGACAATTGATAGATGATTATTTATTGCCATTTGAACCTCGTGTTCCAGTTGATTCTATGGTTCTCCATTCTTCCTTTCTTTTTGGTTGGATGGTCTCCTGTTATTATCTGCTTGAGTGTATTTTTTTTTCATTTTTTGCAGATGCAATATTTGGTTTTGGCTTGTGCTTGCCCTGTTCTTTAAGTATGCTAACCCCTTCCCATAATTGTGTGTTTTAGCCTGATGGTCCTGTAAGTTCAAACACTTCATTACTATATTAAAATTAAGAAGAGAAACGTGCAAACAAACAAACAAAAAATGTTATTTACTTCCTAAAATCCATTGCCCACATTTTATGGTTTTGATGACTCTTTTTTATTTTTTGCTTTTTAATTTTATTTTGTTTGAAGCATGTTCACGTTTAAATCTGTATGCTGGCTTATTTGAGTGACTGCTCTCTGATTGCGGTTTCCTCAGTCCTAGTTCTTCCTCTTCTTCTTTTTTTTTCTTTTCTTTTTTCTTCCCTTTCCTTCCTTTCTTTTTGGTTTAGAGGAGCCCTTTCAATATTTCCTTGAACCTGGGTTTTGTGTTGCTGTATTCTTTAAGTTTTTGTTTGTTGGAAAAAATTCTTATTTCCCCTTCTATTTGAAATGATATTCTTGCTGGATAGAGTATTCTAGGTTGCATATTTTTTCCTTTGAGCACTTTAAATATCTCTTGCCATTCCCTCCTGGTCTGTAGTGTTTCTGTAGAGAAATCAGCTGATAAACTTATGGGGGTTCCCTTGTAGGTAACATTCTGTTTTTCTCTTGCTGCCTTTAGGATCCTCTCCTTATCACTAACTTTTGCCATTTTTATTATGATGTGTCTTGGTGTGGGTCTGTTTGGGTTCAGTTTGTTTGGGGCCCTCTGTGCTTCTTGTATCTTGAATCCAGTGTCCTTTAGATTTGGGAACTTTCCAGCGATAATTTCTTCAAATATATTTTCCATTCCCTTATCTTTTTCTACTCCTTCTGGAATTCCTATTATGTGTAGATTGGCCCGTTTTATATTATCCCATAGGTCTCTTATATTGCTTTCCAGTGTTTTGATTCGGTTTTCTGTCTGTTGACCGGATTGAGTGATTGCCATTATTCTATCTTCCATATCACTGATTCGTTCTTCTGCATTATTCATTCTGGTTTTTACTGCCCTTAGTTCAGTTTGCATCTCTGCAAATGAATGTTCTAGTTTTTCTTGGGTCCTCCTTATCTTTTCTAGCTCCTTTCTGAGGGTATCTGCATTACTGTTCCTATCTTCTCTTCATTCCTTCAGTATTTTCAGTATTTCTCTTTTGCACTCCAGGTCTGTCAGACTGCCGAGATCTGTTTCATTGTTCACTGTTTTAGGTGAGTTCTCCTGTTGGTTTGACTGGGGGTGGTTTCTCAGCTTCTTCATCTTGCTTGTTGTTTTCTTTCTCCTGAGGGAGTTGTACTCTCCGTGATCGGGCAGTGTTTGCCTTGTCACTGCCGTGGAATGTTTCCTGAGGGCTGGCGTTGTTGGTCAATCTTTTTTGAGGCAGTGTGGCTTTTCTGGAGTGTTGATGGGGCTAACAGTGTTTCTTTGAAGCAAAGGAGGACTTCCTGAGGGCAGACTGGACTGAGAGGTCCACACCGCGATGGTAGCAGATTTCACTTGGTCATGCAGAGCTTGCTCTGGTGTTTTTAGGCTGTGGGGTGCTTTCAGGGGGTTGTTGGTGTTGGGCAGCTGTTCCTCAGGAGTGCAGCACCCCCTGAGGGCTGGAGAAGCTGTCTGGGTCACTGAGAACCTAAGAGGCTCTTCCCTAGGGCAGCCCACCTCAGAAGGTTGGCCTGAGAATGTAGGTGGTTCTTTTCACAGTCTGGCCAAGCTTGTTGCAGCTTTTAGGGGCTGCAGGTGCTCCTCCAGGGAGCTGGTGGTGCTGAGCAGCTATTCCACGGGAGTGGGGCCCCCCTGAGGGCTTGGACGCATAGCAGAGCCACTGAAAACCCAAGGGGCTCCTCCCCGGGGCAACCCGACTCAGAAAAACCGTCGGAGAATTAGGCAGATCTATTCACAGCGTGGCTAGGCTTGTTGCTAGCTTTTCTGGGCTGCAGGCCTTTTCCAGGGGGCTGGTGGTGTTTCGTGCTGCTCTGCGGAAGTGTAGCCCCTCCAAAGGGCAAGCAGGCCTGTGGAGGGACAGCCCCTGCGGTGGTAGGCTTCAGGCAATTGTTGAGGCCAGCCCTCCTGGATGGCAGGCAGCCCCAGGTCCCGCGCCGCCCCACCTCCCCAGCCCGTTCTTGAGGACTAACCTCTGGAGCCGAGGAGTCGGTGCCCAGCCCCCACCCAGGCGTCTCAATTTTTGGTGACTGTGCCCGTAGTTCAGATAGTCTGTTTGGTTCTTGATTGGCTTTTCAGTACTCCAACTTCCTGCTACACTCTTCTCTGCATCTGGAGATTCCTCCGGTTCGTTTGATCTTTCCCCCGAGTAGGTGACTTTCCAGGGTGCGGGATCCCTTTCTCCTCCACAGTTCCCTTTCGGGAGCACCCGTCCCACTCGGATTCACCTTCTCTCACTCTCCTCTTTTCTCCCATTCTGCCCAGTAATGTCGTGAACTTCTTGCTGTTATTGGAGTTTAGGTTCTTCTGCCAGCGATTGGTTGCTGTTCTGTGTGAGTCATTTATTCTGTAGATGTGCTTTTTTTGTTGTGTTTGTGGGAGAGGGCGAGCATATCCCCCTACTCCTCTGCCATCTTATCTTCTCTCCCAGTCTTGGATATTTTAAATAGTGCTGCAGTGTACAAGGGCATGCATCTATCTTTTCAAATTATGGTTTTCTTTGTATAGATGCCCAGAAATGGGATTGTTGGATCATTTATTTGTTCTATATTTAGTTTTTTGGGGGGGCTTATCTTTATACTGTTTGCCATAGTAGCCATACGAATTTACATTCCCACCACCAGTGTAGTAGGGTTCCTTTTTCTCCACACCCTTTCTAGCACTTATTTTTGTAGACTTTTGGATGATGGCCATTCTGGCTGGTATATGGTGGTACCTCATAAGAGTATTGATTTGCATTTCTCTAATAATTAAAGATGTTGAGCATCTTTTCATGTGTTTTTTGCCATCTGGGTGTCATCTTTGGAGAAATGTCTATTTAAGTCATCTTATCATTTTTTAATTTTTTTTATATTGAGCTCTGAGTTGTTCGCAGATTTTGGAGATTAATCCCTTGTCAGTTGCTTCATTTGCAAACATTTTCTCTCATGCTATGGGTTGTCTTTTTTTTTTAATGGTTTCTTTTGCTGTGAAAAAACCGTCTAAGTTTAATTAGGTCCCATTTGTTTATTTTTGTTTTATTCATCATTATTCTAGGAGGTGGAACAAAGAAGATATTGCTCTGGTTTATATTGGAGAGAGTTCTGACTGTTTTCCTCTAAGAGTTTTATAGTATCTAGCCTTATGTTTAGGACTTTAATCCATTTTGAATTTATTTTTCAAAATAAATGAATGGTTTTAGTGACTGTTCTAATTTCATTCTTTTATGTGTAGCTGTCCAATTTTCCCAGAACCACTTATTGAAGAAACTGTCTTATCTCCATTGTATATTCTTGTCTTCTTTGTCATATATTAGTTGACCATAGGTGCTTGGTTTTATTTCTGAGCTTTCTATCCAGGTTCACTGATCTACATCTCTTGTGCCAATGCCATACTGTTTTGATGAGTGTAGCTTTGTAGTATAGCCTGAAGCTAGGTAGCCTGATTCTTCCAGCTGTTTTCCTTTCTCAAGATCACTTTGTCTACTCAGAGTCATTCTAATTCTGTTGAAAATGCCGTTGATAATTTAATAGGAATTGCACTGAATCTGTAGATTTCCTTTTATAGTATAGTCATTTTGATGATATTGATTCTTCCAGTCCATGAATGTGGTCTATCTTTCCATTTGTTTTTGTCGTCTTCAATTTCTTGTAATAGTTTTCAGAGTGTAGGTCTTTTGTCTCATTAGGTAGGTTTATTCCTAGGTTTTTTATTTTTTAATTTTTTGATGCTATGATAAATATGATTGTTTCCTTAACTTCTCTTCCTGATCTTTTGTTGTTAGCATATAAGAATATGAGAGTTTTGTGTGTTACTTCAATTTTACTGAATTCATTGATGAGCTCTAGTAGTTTTCTGGTAGCTTTTTTAGAGTTTTCTATGTATCATATCATATGTAAACAGTGACAGATTCAATTCTTCTTTTCCAATTTCGATTCCTTTTATTTCTTTTTCTTCTGGTTGCTGTAGCTAGGACTTCCAAAACTATGTTGAATAAAGGTGGTGAGAGTGGAATTCTTGTCTTGTTTCTGATCTTTGTGGAAATTCTTTCAGCTTTTCACCATTGAGGATGGTGTTGGCTGTCAGTTTGTTGTATATGCCATGCCACTTTTTTCTGGCCTGTAACATTTCTGCAAAAAAAATCAGCTGATAATCATATGGGCATTCCCTTGCATATGACTCTTTTTTATTCTTGCTACCTTTAGAATTATTTCTTTACCTTTAGCTATTTTAATTATAATACATTGTGGTATGGATCTCTTTGGGAATCAGCCTTATTTGGGACCCACTGTTCTTCCTATACCTGGATATCTTCCCTTCTTCAGACTTGGGAAGTTTTCAACCCAATTTTTGAAAAGAATTTTTACTCCCTTCTCTCATTCTTCTTTTGTGACCCCTATTAAGCAAATATCTGTATGCTTGATGTTATCCCAAAGATCCCTTAAACAGTTTTCATTTTTTAATATTTGTTTTTATCTTTGCTTTCCTGCTGGCAATTTTCTTTATCCTATTCTTCAGATCACTTATGTATTCTTCTGTATCTCAGTCTGTTTTCCATTCCCTCTAGAGTGTTTTTCATTTCAGTTATTTTACTCTTCTATTTCCTTGTTAAATTTTTCACTGCTTTCATCTATTCTTTTCTTTTATTACATATTTTTTGTCTTTCTAAGCCCTCACCCACAGCATATGGAAGTTCCCAGGCTAGGGGTCCAATCGGAGCTATACCTGCTGGCCTATACCACAGCCACAACAATGCCAGATTCGAGCCAAGTCTGTGGCCTACACCACAGCTCACAGAAACACTGGATCCTTAACCCACTGAGTGAGGCCAGGGATCGAAACTGCAACCTCATCGTTCCTAGTCAGATTTGTTAACCATTGAGCCATGACGGGAACTCCCCTCTATTCTTTTACATAATTCAGCTAGCATTCTTATTACTAATGCTTTGGATTTTTAAAATCTAATATATTGTTTATTTCTTCTTTATTAGTTGTTTTTCTCAGAAGTTTTCTCTTTCTCTTTCAATTAAGAAAAAATCCTCTGTCTTCTCAGCTTGGTACATTTTCTCTGTCTCTATAAAATTAGGTAAAACTGTTACTTATGGTAGCCTTGAAGTGGTGTCCTTCTTTGTGAGCATCCCTACACAGTCTTATATGCCCAGTGGCTTTGGTGGTAGAGCTGGATTTGATGTGAACACAAGTCACATCTTTCCTCAAAATGTGCTAGCCACCATGGTAGGAGGTGCACCTGGAGATTTGGGGGCTAGGGTCAAAGGCAGGTGTTAGGAGGGGCTTCCCCTCTTGTCATTGACTATCATTAACCTGTTGGGGGTCAAGTCAGGTATCAGGTTTCTGGAGCAAAAGGCTTGAGGGTCGAGTCTGAGTAGGCTCAGTTCCCTTTAAGTGTATGCTCTCCCACTTCCCAACCCTGGCACACTTGCCTGAGTGGAGCAGTTTTGGAGCAGTAGGAGTTAGTGTGGATATTGGGCAAGGGTCAGTGTACAGGATGTGGCAGTCTGGCTGCCATCAGATATCTGGTCTGTCTCTGATGTGCTGCTTGTGCTATGAGTAACAATGGCTGCCTAGTCCCTGCTCAGACACCACTTAGGGTTTACACCACCACAGCATCTCATGGCTGAACTTTTTCCAGCTACCCTCACTCTAGTGTGGAACTGCAATATGAGGCAAAGGGGGCTAGAGTGTTCACTTGGCTCAGGCTCTTGCACACACCTTGGTGGTCTCAGGGAATGAGTCAGCCAGCTATATGGTTTCAAGCCACTCTTTCCACCTATTTTGGGAGCAAGCAAGCATTCAAGAACTCCTCTAAACAGAATCTCAACTTTCTACAGCCCTCTTGTTAGCCCCACCAACCCTCCAACCGGTCAAGAGTGCTTAACTTGTCTTTTTCATACTCCAGGGCTAGGTTACCCAATAATGTGGTTCAAACTTCTCACTCCTCATGGAGAGTCTATTCCCCCATAATCTTCTTTTTCCTCTTAGTTTTCTACCAGGGGCTCAGGTCCCAATCTGATTGCTTCTTTTCCTTTCCTATCCAAAGAAATTGAAGATGACAAAAACAAATGGAAAGATAGACCACATTCTTGGATTGGAAGAATCAATATCATCAAAATAACTATACTACCAAAGGAAATCTACAGATTCAGTGCAATTCCTATTAAATTATCAATGGCATTTTCAACAGAACTAGAATAATTAAAAAAAAACTTTATAATTTGTATGGAAACACAAAAGACTCTGAATAGCCAAAGACTATCTTCTTTTTCCTCCGAGTTTTCTCCCAGGGGTTCAGGTCCCAATATGATTGCTTTTTTCCCTTTCCTATCCAGTTCTGCATGTATGTTTCTTATAGCCTTAGCTGTACAGGAATCTTTCTGCTAGTCTCCAGTTAGTATTTTTTTAGTGATACTTGTTCCACTTGTAGATGTAATTTTGATGTGTTCATGAAGGTAGATGAGTTCTACCTCCTCCTGCTCTACCTTCTTTATTTGCAACCCTAAAACATTTTTATATATAATACAAGATCACAAATAACTTGATAGAAAAATGGTCAACAAATAGACATTTCAGAGAAGACAGAATATAATGATAATCAGTTAACTCCATTATTAGTGATCAAAATATAATTCAAGATACCATTTTTAGCCTATCATATTTACAACAATAAAAAAATCTAAATAATCTTTGACTTTAGGAAGGATGTGACAAAGTATAAACAACCTATGAGAGTGTATATTTTTATAGTATTTTAGTAAGATTAAAACTTTTAAGTGTGCACTCTTTGACACATATTTAATTTATGGAGCCTACTGAAAAACTGTTACATATGAATATACATTTTTATTATAAAGAAAAGTTGCCTTTTAACAGATAAATGACTAAATAAATTATTGTGTCATGCAATGTAATACTGTGGGGATGTTGAAATACTGGGTTAGATTTATTTTAATACGGAAAAATAATTAAGCTATTTTATTAAGTGGGTTAAAACAAATTGCAGAATTGTATGTATGGATGATCTAATTTATATTCAAAACCTTTTTTTCTGAAATTTTGTATTACTGTAAGTACTATTTGTGTGTACTTTAAATGCATATAAAAAGGTATAGAAAGAACTGATACTTGTGGTTTCTTTTGGAGATAGAACTGATGAAAAGTAGAAGTTTGATGTTGCAAGAGTAATTTTTTTCTATGTTGTTTATATTATGTACAGTTCATTTATAGTCATGTATTATTTGTGTAAATAAATACAGATTTTCTGGAGAATATAAGAATGTGTTGAGGGGTAGTGGGGACACAATGGGGACAGTTGATCAATTATGTAAGTCTAGGAAAAATATGAAACACAGAGGTAGACATCCCAGAACTTCTCTCAGGAAAAAATGCCCTGGGTGATGGAAACATCTGGTCTGTGTGTCTTCATTGTGCAGGCAAATACATCAGGTATAAAGCAAGATGACAGTTACAAGCGTCCTATGACTTTGATTTAATATTTTGGAAGAATTGCTGTAATAATTTTGCTTCTCTTGTAATCTGTCTATAAGGGAAATTGAGGCGATAACTTCTCAAGAGATATCTCTGATCTGTATAATTGTATTTATCAATATAAATGAATAAATCATCCTTATTTTTTAATATCTTTCAGTGCTATGATACAATAAGCAAAATTTCATCTCCTGAATTTGGATGAATTCTGGGACATGACCAATATCAGGCCATAGACCTCTAAGATTGAAGACCCAGGCCTGGATCATGGTGAACTCACCAAAGCAAATAATGCCTGTGAGATGGTCCTGCAGCAGACAATTAAATTTCTCTTTTGGTGATACTCATTCCTTGATGTATAACTTTGAATTCCTGTAATTCCATTAAGGTTCCAATAAAATTCTTTTTTCTCATTGCTGTTAGTTTTATATGACTGCTATCTAGTAAATTGTGAATTTTCAGTAAATGTTTCATAATAATTCCAAATACAAAATATTACTAAAATTTCTCTCAAAATAGGACCTTCTTTCTACAAATGGCCATTCACTCATTCTTATTTTTTAGCTTTTTTAATTTTTTTTTTATTTTGCCACTGTACAGCAAGGGGATCAAGTTATCCTTACATGTATACATTACAATTACATTTTTTCCACCACCCCTTGTTCTGTTGTAACATGAGTATCTACACTAAGTTCCCAATGCTACTCAGCAGGATCTCCTTGTAAATCTATTCTAAGTTGTGTCTGATAAGCCCAAGCTCCCGATCCCTCCCACTCCCTCCCCCTCCCATCAGGCAGCCACAAGTCTCTTCTCCAAATCCATGATTTTCTTTTCTGAGGAGATGTTCATTTGTGCTGGATATTAGATTCCAGTTATAAGCGATATCATATAGTATCTGTCTTTGTCTTTCTGGCTCATTTCACTCAGGATGAGAGTCTCTAGTTCCATCCATGTTGCTGCAAATGGCATTATGTCATTCTTTTTATGGCTGAGTAGTATTCCATTGTGTATGTATACACCACATCTTCCAAATCCCATCATCTGTTGATGGACATTTGGGTTGTTTCCATGTCCTGGCTATTGTGAATAGGGCTGCAATGAACATGTGGGTGCATGTGTCTCTTTTAAGTAGAGTTTTGTCCGGATAGATGCCCAAGAGTGGGATTGCGGGGTCATATGGAAGTTCTATGTGTAGATTTCTAAGGTATCTCCAAACTGTTCTCCATAGTGGCTGTACCAGTTGACATTCCCACCAGCAGTGCAGGAGGGTTCCCTTTTCTCCACAGCCCCTCCAGCACTTGTTATTTGTGGACTCATTAATGGCGGCCATTCTGACTGGTGTGAGGTGGTATCTCATGGTAGTTTTGATTTGCATTTCTCTTATAATCAGCGATGTTGAGCATTTTTTCATGTGTTTGCTGGCCATCTGTATATCTTCTTTGGAGAAATGTCTATTCAGGTCTTTTGCCCATTTTTCCATGGATTGATTGGCTCTTTTGCTTTTGGGTTGTATAAGTTGTTTATATATTCTAGAGATTAAGCCCTTGTCGGTTGCATCATTTGAAACGATTTTCTCCCATTCTGTAAGTTGTCTTTTTGTTTTCTTTTGGGTTTCCTTTGCTGTGCACAAGCTTTTCAGTTTGATGAGGTCCCATTTGTTTATTTTGCTCTAGTTTCTATTGCTTTGGGAGACCGACCTGAGAAAATATTCATGAGGTTGATGTCAGAGAGTGTTTTGCCTATGTTTTCTTCGAGGATTTTGATGGTGTCCTGTCGTATATTTAAGTCTTTCAGCCATTTTGAGTTTCTTTTTGTGCATGGTGTGAGGGTGTGTTCTAGTTTCTTTGCTTTGCATGCAGTTGTCCAGGTTTCCCAGCAATTCCTGCTGAGTAGACTTTCTTTTTCCCATTTTATGTTCTTGCCTCCCTTGTCAAAGATTAATTGACCATAGGTGTCAGGGTTTATTTTTGGGTTCTCTCTTCTGTTCCATTGGTGTCTGTCTGTTTTGATACCAGTACCACACTGTTTTGATGACTGTGGCTTGTAGTATTTCTTGAAGTCTGGGAGAGTGATGCCTCCTGCTTGGTTTTTGTTTCTCAGGATTGCTTTCGCGACTCTGGGTCTTTTGTGGTTCCCTATAAATGTTTGGATTGTTTGTTCTAGTTCTGTGAAAAATGTCATGGGTAATTTGATAGGGATTGCATTGAATCTGTAGATTGCTTTGGGTAGTATGGCCATTTTTACAATATTGATTTTCCAATCCAGGAACATGGAATATCATTCTTTATTGTGTGAAAATATCAGGAAAGTGGGATTGGGGTGGGGTGACAAATTAAAAAATATGAAAAATAATTGTCAACACACTCTTTACTGTCAAATTTTCTATGCTGTATATCTGATCTTTGGTATGCCTTATTCTTCATCTTAACTGCTTTCCTCATTGAGATGGCTGCTGTGCTTGTTGCTTTCTATTTTCTATTTAACTTCTAAAACACTTAATATTAAGTAGAGCATCATAATTAACAGCATTAATGAGAATTATGATAAAAAATAGAAGGAGAATGGAAAACGTCAGTCAGCAATGTTTAATATATCACATATTTCCTGTATTGTTCAGGAATCAGAGGAAAATATAAAGTTACTTTTTTGGAGATCTTTATGTTGCATTAAATAATATAGTAAGGATACAATAATTAAAACAATGTATCACTGATACAGAAACATGTACACACTCAATATAACAGTATATAACCTCCAGAAATGGAAGGCTTTTTTTTTGTCTTTTTAGAGCTGCACCCATGGCATATGGAGGTTCCCAGGCTAGGGGTCCATTCAGAGCTGTTGCTGCCAGCCTACACCAGAGCCACAGCAGTGCCAGATCTGAGCAGCATCTGCAACCTACACCACAGCTCATGGCAATGTCAGATCCTTAATCCACTGAGCGAGGCCATGGATCGAAACCCGCAACCTCATGGTTCCTAGTTGGATTTGGGAAACAGGCTTTTTAAGACTCAAAGGCGGCATTTCAAATTAGTGAAGAATTACAGAATAATTCATTAAATTTTGTAAAGAAATCTGGCTGATTATATAGGAAAGAAACAAATTAGATCTTCTTTATGCCATAGATTTAAATTAAATAATCAAATCATTAAACATATTAGAAGACAACTGATGAATATTTATATTTTTTGTGGAGTTAGCATGACCCCATAGATAACAATAATTCAAGTTTTTGAAATGTGTTGATTAAATATTTATGATGTGACAAGTGCTATACAACATACTGGAAATATAATGGTGAGTAGAATAGCAACGAATGTAGTTTGCTGTCCACCAGGGAAAGCAGTCAATTAAACAAGATTATAAGCTAAGGCTGGATCCATGTGCTCAAGTTGCCCTCATAGCTATCTCCTCATCTCTCAATTCAGAATTCCTTTGCTTACTTCATTGCCAGCTAGGCTGTCTCTTCATAATGATTAGGACGGCACCTTAGGATTACATTACATTAAGCTCACACACTCAGAAAGATAGGTGATTTCTTTTTCAACTCACCTTACCAATGGCCCAAAAAGTACTCAATTTGACCCTTCTAGGGTCATATACAAACTTATGGATGAATTACTATATACCAGAATGGGTACTCTGGCTGGCTGGTCGAAGATTGTATTCTCACCACTATAGAGAGGAAGGTGAGGCTCCTTAATTGAGAGCTTCACCTTTTGAGAATTGTCCCTCCCACTGAACCAGGGAAGGATAATTCCCAAAAGGAAGGGACATGAGGCAAGTTAAAAATTAATATACATTCTCTGCAAAGCTGAATAATGATGAGTAGTAATTGGGGAAAAAAATAGAAGAAGAAGAAGGGGATGGAGTTCCAGTCATGGCTCTGTGATTAATGGATCCAACTAGGAACCATGAGGTTGTGGGTTTGATCCCTGGCCTCATTCAGTGGGTTAAGGATCTGGCATTGCCTTGGGCTGTGGTGTAGGTTGCAGACATGGCTTGGATCCTGCTTTGCTGTGGCTCTGGTGTAGTCTGGCGGCTATAGCTCCAACTAGACCCCTAGCCTGGGAACCTCCATATGCTGAGGGTGCAGCCCTAAAAAGGCCAAAGAGAGAGAGAGAGAGAGAGAGAGAGAGAGAGAGAGAGAGAGAGAGAGAGAAAAGGGGAAAGAGTGTGTCAATCAAAGAGAAAAAACGATAAGCCCAAAGGCAAGAAAACTGACTTTTTGGCAAATTAAAAGGAAATTTAGTGGGGGTGGAGCAAGATGGCAGAGGAGTAAGAGGTCATGCTCACCTCTCCCACAAACATATCCAAAAAACACATCTACATGTAAAATGACTCACACAGAACATCAACTGGCAGAAGAACTTAAACCTCCAAAACAGACAAGAAACTCTTGACATAACTAGGTAGAACCCAAAAGAAAAAAAGACAGAGAGAGAAAAAAGGAAACAGGATGGGATTAGCATTCCTGAGAGGGAGCTGTGAAGGAGAAAAGGAACCCACATCCTGGGAAGCTACCTAACTGACAGAAAGATAAGCCAAGTCAGAGGGGCCTCAAAGTTGCCAAGAAAAGCGCAGCAGCTGGACTGAAAACAGCAAAGCAGAGTGAGAGCAGCACAGATCATCTGAGCCACTGGCCCAGAAACCACAGACTTAGATGCTCAGGTGGAGGATGGGTGCTGGGACTTAGGCTCTGGAGGTCTGGGGAAAGGACTGTGGCTGACTATGCAAGGACAGCCAAAGGGGCTAAGGAGCAGTGTGCCATGGGCGGGGGAAGGGAACACCATGGGAGAGGGAACCCAGGAGAAGGTCTGGAACCACAGGGGAGTCTAGGTGCCATTGTTAGGGAAGGCAAGAAGAGGAGAGACAGACCACCACAGGAAACATCCTGCACCAGAGCATGTGCTTCCCTGTGGGCTCTCGGAGGGGGGGGTAGCTCTAGTGCAGGCTATGGTTGGTGAGAAGCCGCTTGCTCATTTAGGGGAGACTGGGTGCTTCTTGTACAGGCTACCGGTGGCCAGGCACCTCTTGTGTGTCTAAGGGCATCAGGGGCCTAAGTGCCATGTGGTGCTTCTTGCACAATATACACATGGCAGAGACAGAGCATGGCAGTCATCTCAGAGGCCACAGGGAGGCATGGCTTGCCACCACTGGGGGCCTGTGAGTGGGCTCCACCTGTGACCCCAGTCACCTCAGGGGTTTGCAAAAAAGAAAAAAAGATGGCACTGCAACCAAACAGCATATGCTATTGCTCTCACTCCCCTGGGAACACACCCAGCTTGCAGCTGACACTGCCAAATGCTCTGGGAGGTGCCCAGACACTTGGTCACTGTCCCTTCCCAAGACCCTACAACTAGGAGCAGCCGGTGCAGCACCTCCTGCATGGGCTAAGTGGAACAAGATGCTTCTTGCATGATCTGCAGGTGGCGGGGGCAAACTGCTGCAGTTATCCCTGATTCCAGAGGTGGGCATGGCCCACCATCAGTGGGGATAACCTGAACAAAAATCACTTGCAGCCCAAACACCTCAGAGGACACTACAGAGAAGGACATTGTGACAGAACACACTCTGTTGTTGCTCTCGATCTCCAGGGAGCACACCCGCCCTGTTGCTGCCACTGCGAACCCTCTTGGCAGTGTCCAGATGCTTCATCTCTGTCCCTTCCCAGGAACCTTCAACTAGGAACAGCTTGTGCAGCACCTCCTATGGGGGATAAGGAGGACAAGGTACTTCTGTCATGGTCTACAGGAGGTGTGGGCAAACCACCAAAGTTATCTCTGGCCCCAGAGGTAGAAGAGGCTCGCCACCGGGGGTCCATGAACAGACACCACTTGTAGCCCCATTCACTTCAAAGGCACCACAGAGTAGGGTAGTGTGACTGAACACCACCTGTTGGTGCTCTCACAACCCTGGGAACACACCTGCCCTGATGCCGCCACTGCCAAAATCTCCAAGCGGTATTCACATGCCTGATCTCTGTCACTTCCCAGGATCCTGCAACTAGGAGCAGCCTCTGCAGCACTTCCTTTGTGGCCTAAGTGAGATGAGTTGCTTCATGCATGGTCTAGAGGTGGAGGGGGCAAACCACCGCAGTTATCACTGACTCTAGAGATGGTCATGGCCTGCTCCCACTAGGGGTCCCTGAACAGGCATCACCTGTGGTTCCAATCACCTCAGAGCATGGCATTGCAATTGAACACAAGCTGTTGTTGCTCTCACTCCCCTGGGAACTCACACACCCTGCTTCTGCTACTGCCAAATGCTCTGGCCAGCTTGAATATCTGCCTAGATCTCATTACCATGTCCCACGGCCCTGCAACTAGGAATATCCTGTGCCTCCTTCCTGTAGGTCCTTGCTGATGTTGAGAGCCCAAGGACCAGGCACTGACTGCTGGCCCTACCCATTGCCTCCTTCTCCCTGAAAACACACTGAGCATCCTGGGGATAACAGCCTGCTCACACTGAAGAAAGAGAGAAAAGATTCAACCTCCCACACCAAAAATTAATAGTAACCTCCCCAAAAATACAGAGGGGTATTTTTGCATAGAAGTAGCCTTGCAAGACTACAGTTTGGCTTTCCTGAATACACAGAAAAAGAAAAACACAGGCAAGATGAAGAAGTTCAGAAATGATTCCCAGTTAAAGAAATAGAAGAATTTACCTAAAGCAGTCAACATTAAAACAGACCTCTGCAGTCTGACAGACTTTGAGTTCAAAAGGAAGATAGTGAAAATACTGAAGGAATTAAGAGAGGACATGAACAGTAATACATATTCCTTTAGAAAGGAACTAGAAATCATAAGGCAGAACATAGAAAAGGCAGAAAATTCATTTGCAGAGATGCAAACTGAGCTAAAGGCAATAAAGAGCAGAATGAACAATGCAGAGGAACGAATTAGTGATGTGGAAGGTAGAATAATGGAAATCTCCCAATCAGGACATCAGACAGAAAATCAAATTAAAAAACATGAAAGCAACACCAGAGACCTATGGGATAATATACAGTGGGCCAACATATGCATAATAGGGATTCCAGAAGGGGAAGAAAAAGAAAAGGGGATTGAAAATATATTTGAAGAAATTTTGGCTGAAAATTTTCCAAATCTAAAGGATACTTATATCAAGATACAGAAAGCACAGAGGGCCCCAAACAAGTTGAACCCAAACAGGCCCACACCAAGACATATTCTAATAAAAATGGAATAGTTAAAGATAAAGAGAGGATTCTAAAGGCAGCAAGAGAAAAGCAAAGTATTAATTATAAGGGAACCCCCATAAGGCTATCATCTGATTTCTCTACAGAAAAAATACAGGTCAAAGGGAGTGGCAAGATATATTTAAATTTATGAAAGGAAAAAATTTGCAACCTATAATACTCTATTCAGCAAGAATATCATTTAAAATAGAAGGGGAAATAAAGAATTTCTCCAACAAACGAAAGCTAAAAGAGTACATCAACGAAACCCATTCTAAAAGAAATTCTGAGACCATAAGTATTTCAATGTCTGTGAGTTAGCATCTGTTCTGCAAAGAAGTTCAGTCTGTCCTTTTTTCATATTACACATGTCAGTGAAATCATTTGATGTTGGTGTCTCATTGTATGGCTTACTTCACTTAGCATGATTTTTTCTAGGTCCATCCACATTGCTAAAAATGCTGGTATTTTGTTCCTTTTAATGGCTGAGTCATATTCCATTGTGTATATGTACCTCCTCTTCTTGATCCACTCCTCTGTCAATGGACATTTAGGGTGTTTCCATGTCCTGGCTATTGCAAATAGTGCTGCAATGAACATTGGAGTACATGTGTTTTTTTGAGTCATGGCTTTCTCTGGATAGATGCCCAGGAGTGGGATTGCTGGATCAAATGGTAGTTCTATTTGTAGTTTTCTGATGCATCTCCCTACAGCTTTCCACAGTGGTTGCACAAATTTACAATCCCACCAACAGTGTGCTAGGGTTCCTTTTTCTCCACACCCTCTCCAGGACTTATTGTGTGTAGACTTTTTGATGATGGCCATCTGGCTGGTATAAGGTGGTACCTCAGAGAGGTTTTGATTTGCATTTCTCTAATAATGAGTGATGTTGAACATCTTTTCATGTGTTTCTCGGCCATGTATATGTCTTCTTTGGAGAACTCTCTGTTTAGATCTTCTGCCGATTTTTTGATGGGGTTGTTTGTTTTTTTGGGATGGAGCTGCCGAAGTTGTTTGCAAATTTTGGAGATTAATCCCTTGTCAGTTGATTCACTAGCAAATATTTTCTCCCATACTGTGGGTTGTCTTTTCATTTTGTTTAGGGTGTCCTTTGCTGTGCAGAAACTATGAAATTTCATTAGGTCCCATTTGTTTATTTTTGTTTTTATTGTCAAAACTTATGGTCTCTGGAGGAGACTGTTTGGGGGGTGGGGGGATGTGCTTGGGCTGTGGGATGGAAATCCTGTGAAATCAGATTGTTATGATCATTATACAACTACAGATGTGATAAATTCATTTGAGAAATAAAATAAAATAAAATAATAAAAGAAATTCTGAAAGGGCATCTCTAAATAAAAAAAAAAAAGTAAGAAGAATTAGGATGGAGGAAACCACAGTTGGAAAGCAATCACTGAAATAAGCTAGCATACAGATATAAACATGAAGACTTTGGAAAAAAAGATATCAAATCATACAATGTGGGGAAAGTAAGAAAATATAGATTCTTTTTTTTTAAATTTTAATGATGTGTTTGTACCTATATGACAAACAGGCTAAAGCACGCAGATATAGGAAGGGGTCAACAAACTTAAAAAACAGGGCAACCAGAAATCAAAACCAAACATTACATTCACAAAAACTGAAAAGTACTCAAGTAGAAAATAAATGGAAACCATCAATCAAAAAAAAAAAAAAAAAAAACCAAACAAACAGAAAGGAAGAACAGCAAGACATAGAATCAACTGGAAAATGAGGTTTAAAATGGCACTGAATACATACCTATCAATAATCACCTTAAATGTCAATGGACTGTATGCTCCAATCAAAAGACACAGAGTGGCAGATTGGACAAGAAAGCAAAAATCTTCATTCTGCTACCTACAAGAAATTCACCTTAGGGACACATATGGATTGAAAGTGAAGGGATGGGAAAAGATATTTCATGTCAATGGACAAGACAGGAAAGCAGGAGTTGCAATACTTAGATGAAATAGACTTTAAAACGAAGGTCATAAAGAAAGACAAAGTAGGACACTATTTAATGGTTAAAGGATCCATTCAAAGAAGAGGATATTACAATTGTCAACAAATATGCCCCTACTATAGGAGCACCCAGATACCTCCAACAAATACTAAGAGATATAAAAGGAGAAATTGAAGGGAATACAATCATAGTAGGAGACTTTAACACCCCACTCACATAAATGGACAGATCCTCTAGATAGAAAACCAATAAGGCAACAGTAATCCTAAATGACACAATAGAAAAATTAGACTTAATTGACTTTTTTAGGACATTACAATAAAAAAAATCAGAATATACATTCTTACCAAGTGCACATAGGACATTCTCAAGAATTGATTGCATATTGGGGCACAAAGCTAACCTCAGCAAATTTAAGAGTATAGACATTATTTCAAGTATCTTCTCTGATCACAGAGAAATCTATGAAACTAGAAATCAACCACAGGAAAAGAAATGAGAAAAAAACAATTACATGGAGACTAAACAACATGCTACTAAAAAACCAATGCGTCAATGAGGAAATCAAGACACAACATTCAAAATCTATGGGATGCAGCAAAAGAACTGCTCAGAGGAAAATTCATAGCAATACAGTCCTTCCTCAAAAAAGAAGAAAGATCTCAAACTGACAACTTAACCCACCACCTAAATGAATTAGAAAAAGAAGAACAAAAAAGACCTAAAGCCAGCAGAAGGAAAGAAATCATAAAGATCAAAGAAATCATAAAGAAGAAGAAGAACAAAAAAGACCTAAAGCCAGCAGAAGGAAGGAAATCATAAAGATAATAAAATAGAGATTTTTTTAAAAAAATAGAAAAAATCAATAAACCAAGATCTGGTTCTATGTAAAAGTAAACAAAATTGACACACCTCTGGCTAGACTCATCAAGAAGAGGAGAGAAAGAACCCAAATAAACAAAATTCGAAATGAAAAAAGATAAATCACAACAGATACTGAAGAAATACAAAAAACCATATGAGAATACTATGAACAATTATATGCCAACAAATTTGACAATCTAGAAGATATGTACAACTTTCTAGAAACTTACAGCCTGCCAAAACTGAATCAAGAAGAAGTAGATCAACTGAACAGACAAATCACTAGAAATTAAATTGAATATGTCATAAAAACACTCCTTACAAATAAAAGTCCAGGATCAGATGGCTTCTCAGGTGATTTCTACCAAACATTCAAAGAGGAACTTGTGCCCATCTTCATTAAACTTTTTCAAAATGTTGAAGAAGAAGGAACCCTCTCAAAGACATTCTGTGATTCTACCATCACCCTCATTCCAAAACCAGACAAAGATATAACCAAAAAAGGAAACTAGGCCAATATCTCTCATGGATATAGACACAAAAATTTTCAACAAAATCTTAGCCAACTGGATCCAGCAACATATCAAAAAGATCGTACACCACGACCAGGTGGGATTCATCCCAGCTTCACAAGGATGGTTCAACATATGCAAATCAATCAATGTCATACACCACATTAGCAAAAGAAAACTCAAAAAGCATATGATCATCTCAATAGATGCAGAAAAAATATTTGACAAAGTCCAACATCCCTTCATGATAAATACTCTTAGCAAAGTGGGTATAGAGGGAACATTCCTTAACATAATCAAAGCCATTTATGAAAAACCCACAGCAAATATAATACTCAATGGAGAAAAGCTGAACGCCAGCCCACTAAAATATATGTAATATAAAATTTACTATTTAACCATTTATAATTGTGCATTCTCATATATTTAATATGTAACCATCACTACCAATCACCCCCAGAATTTTTCATCTTCCCAAACTTAAATGCTGTACTCATAAATCAATAACTCATTCCTCCATTTTACTTTCTGTTTCTGTGAATCAAATTACTCTATATACCTCATATCTGTGGGATCACACAGTATTTGTCTTTTTTGTGTACAGCTTATTTCACTTGACATAATATTTTCAAGGTTTTCTTTTTCTTTCTCAGCCACCTCTTTGCATATGGAGGTTCTGCGCCAAGGATCATATCTGAGCCTCGGTTGCAACATACTCCAGGGGCAATTCTGGATTCTTAATCCACTGTGCTGTGACAGGGATTGAATCTTTGTCCTAGCACTCCAGAGATGTTGCTGCAGTAGGAACTCCTATTTTCTTTTTTTTCTGTTTTTGTCTTTTTGCTTTTTCTTGAGTGGCTCCCATGGCATATGGAGGTTCCCAGGCTAGGGGTCTAATCAGAGCTGTAGCCGCTGGCCTATGCCAGAGCCACAGCAATGCAGGATCCGAGCCACATCTGTGACCTACACCACAGATCAAAGCAAGACCAGATCTTTAACCCACTGAGCAAGGCCAGGGATCTAACCCTTAACCCCACAGTTCCTAGCTGGATTTGTTAACCACCGTGCCACAATGGGAACTCCAGGAACTCCTATTTTCACGTTTTATCCATGTTTCAGACTATCTTTCCTTTTTAAATTGTGGTAAAATATGTGCAATGTAAAATTGACTGTCTTAAATATTTCTAACTGTATAGTTCAGCAGTATTAAGTATATTCATATTGTTGTGCGATCAATCTATAAAACTCTTTTCATCTTACAAAAAAAAATTCTATATGCATGAGACATCAATTCATTTACTACTACTCCCAGCCCCTGCCATAAACCATTTCACTTTCTGTTTCTTTAAGATTGACTACACTAGATAAATCATATATGTATAATTGCAAAGTATTTGTCTTTTTATGATTGGCATGTTTCCCTTAGTATAATGTCCTCAAGGTTCATTCATGCTGTAGTGTATGACAGGATTTCCTCCATCTTTAAAAGGTTATTTTTAATGTAATGACTATTTTTAGAGTAGTTTTTGGTTCACAGAAAAATTGAGTATAACATATATATTTCCTATATATCCCCTGCCCCAACACATGCACTAACCCCCCCATCATCAATATCACCCATCAAAGTGGTGGATTTGTCACAACTGATGAATTTACATTGAATCCTTATAATCCAAAATTTACATTAGTGTGTGAACTTTCAAGATGGTAGGGTAGAAGGACCTTGGGCTCATATCCTCTCATGCTCACACCAAAACCACAACTAGCTGCTGAATAGCCACTAATAAAAAAAAGACTGGAACCTGCCAAAAAATAAATTTTACATGCAAGGATATAAAGAAGAAACCACAAGATGGTAGGAGGTATACATTCATGATATAATCAAAGCCCATATCCCCTGGGTGGGAAATCCACAAATTGGAGAACAATTATATCACAGAAGCTGTCTAACAGAAATGAAAGTTCTAAGCCCCACGACAGGTTCCCCAGCCTGGGGGTCGAGCATTGGGTGAGAAACCTTCAAGGCATTTGGCTTTTTTTAAATTTTATGGCTGCCCCATGGCACATTGAGTAACCTGGCTAGAGATTAGGTTTGAACTTCAGTTGTGACCTACTGCACAGCTTCGGCAATGCCAGATCCTTAATCCACTGTACAGGCCAGGAATTAAACCTGCATCCTAGTGATGCAAAGATGCCACCAATCCCACAGTGAGAACTCCAAAGCATTTTGCTTTGAAAGCCAGCAGGGATTGGTTGCAGGAGCTTCACAGTACTGGGGGAACCAGAGACTCCACTTTTGGAAGGTGAACAAAAGGTCTCACATATACTGGGACACATGGTGAGGGCAGTGACTTTACAGGAGACTGTTCTGGACTTACCCGTTGGTCTTGGAGGGTTTTTCCTGGGAGACAGGTTGTAACAGTGGTTCTCTCTGGGGATGTGGACATTGGTGGTGATTTCAGGGAATGTTAAGCTCCTTTTGAGGAGGCAGACATCTTGCTTGGGTTATCAGCACCAAGATCTGGCCCCACCCAACAGCCTATAAGCTCTAGTGCTGGGACATCTTAGGTCAAACAACCAAAAGGGGGAGAATACAACTTTACCAGTCAGCATACAGGCTGCCTAAAGATGTCTTGAGTGGTCTAATGGCCACCTCTAGACACAAAATTGACATGGCCCTGTCCACCCGAGGACCAAGAACAAGGTCCACCCACCAGAGGGCAGGTACTGGCCCATCCCACTGGAAAGCCTGCACAAATTTCTAGACCAGCTTCATCCACCAGGGGACAGACACCAGAAGAAAGAACAAAATCTGGCAGCATGTGGAACTGAGCATGCAAACACAGAAATTTAAACAAAATGAAATGGCAGAAAAAATACTCTCTGGATGAACGAAAAATGTAAAACCCCAGAAGAACAAAGGAAACCAACCAGAGAAAGACTTCAAGGTAATGATCATAAAGATAATTCAAGGGGATTAAAATGGCAGAATAGAAGGACTGGAGCTCAACTTCTCTCACAAAAACAACAAAATTACAACCAAATGCTGAGCAGCCTTCAACCAAATGGACTAGAAACTTTCAAAAAGATATCCTACTCCAGAAGACGAAGAAAGGGCCACATCAAGAGGTAGGAGGGGCAATTATGTGATATAAGCAAACCTATACCTCCTGGGTGGGAAGCCTCACAGACTGGAAAGTAACTGTATCACAGAGACTCACTTACAGGAGTGAGAGTTCTGAGCCCATGTCAAATCCCCACCCCTGGGGATCTGGCAATGGGAGAAAGAGCCCCTGGATCATCTGGCATTGAAGGCCAGTAGGGCTTGTGCACAGGAACTCCACAGGACTGGGGGAAACAGAGAACACATTCTTAAAAGGTTCACACAGAATTTCACGTGCACTGGGTCCCAGGGCAAAGTAAAGTCTCTGTAGGAATCTGGGAAAGACATGACTGCAGTTCTTGGAGGATCTCCTGGGAAAACAGGGGGAGTCTGTGGCTTGTTGTGGAGGAAGAGCATTGGAGGCCAAGCTATTGGGAATGTTCATCAGCATGCATTTCTCTGGAGGTGGCTATTTTTGGATAATCTGGCCCCACCCATCAGTGCTGAGAAGCCCCAGGCAAAACAACAATCCAAGTGGGATCACAGACCCACCATCAGTAAGCAGGCTGTCTAAAGATCCCCCAGGCATGCAGCCACCTCTAATCTCACCCAAAGACAAAGCCCCACCCACAAGAGGGATAGGAATCAGGCCAACCTACCAGTGGGCCGGCACCAGTCCCTCCTATCAGGAAGCCTAAGAAAGCCCCAATACCAACTTCAGACACAAGGGAGACAGACACCAGAAGTAAGAGGGTCTACAACTATAATGTCTGCAAAACGGTCACCACACCAAAAACCTATAAAAATGAAAAGACAGAGAACTATAACTCAGATGAGGGAGAAAGAAAAAATCCCAGAAAAACAGCTAAGTGATAAGGAGATTCTCAGCCTCCAGGAAAAAGACTTTAGACAGTTGATGCTGATGATGATGCAAGACATTGAAAATAAACTGCAGGCAAAGATTGATATTTTACAGGAAACATTGAGCAAAGAAATGCAAGATGTAAAACGTAAGCAAGAAGAGATGCAAAATACAATAACTGAAATAAAAAATTCATTAGAAGCAGCCAACAGCAGAATACAGAAGGCAGAAGAACGAATAAGCAAAGTGGAGGACAGACTAGTGGAAATCATAGATGCAGAACAGAAAAGAGGAAAAAGATTTAAATGAAATGAAGAGAGTCTCAGAGAACTCTGGGACAACGTTAAATGCACCAACGTCCATATTATAGAGATGCCTGAAGGCGAAGAGAGAGAGAAAGGGACAGAAAAAATATGCAAAGAGATAATAGCTGAAAACTTCCCTAACATGGGAAAGGAACCACTCACTCAAATCCAGGAAGCACAATGAGTACCATATAAAATAAACCCAAGGAAGAACACCCTGAGACACACATTAAGCAAACTGACCAAAATTCAAGACAAAGAGAAAATCTTGAAAGCAGCTAGGGAAAAGAAACTAATAACATACAAGGGAACCCCAATATGGTTATCAGATTATTCAGGAGAAACTCTGCAGGCCAGAGGGGATTGGCATGATATACTTAACATGATGAAAGGAAAAAAACCTCCAACCAAGATTACCTTACCCAGCAAGGTTCTCATTTAAATTTGAAGGAGAAATCCAAAGCTCCACAGAGAAGCAAAAGCTGAGAGAATTCAGCAACACTAAACCAGCTTTACCACAAATACTAAAGGAACTTCCCCAGGCAGAAAAGAAAAGGCCGCAATCAGAAACAAAAATACCACAAATGACAAGGCTCACCAGTAAAGGCATATATACAGTAAAGATATGAAATCATCCATGCACAATTTTGCTCTCAAAATAAGAAATAATGAGAAGAGGTGGGTACAAATGCAGAATACTGGAGATGTACTTGCAATTAAGAGACCAACAACTTAAAACAGTTATATTCCTGTATCGAAAACTTCTTGATACACACACAAAGAATCTTGATACACACACAAAGAAGAAAAATCAACTCAAATTCGACACTAAAGATAGTCATCAAACCACAAGAGGAGAGAAGAAGAGGAGAATGAAAGAAAAAAGAGCAACAAAATCAAGTCTAAAACAATTAATAAAATGGTAATAAGAACTTACATATCAATAATTACCTTAAATGTTAGTGGACTAAGAACTCCAACTAAAAGACATAGACTGGCTGAATGGATACAAAAATAAGACCCATATATATGCTCTCTTCAAGAGACCCACTTCACTTCTAGGGACACATACAAATTGAAAGTGAGAGGGTGGAAGAAAATATTACATGTGAATGGGAATCAAAACAAAGCTGGAGTAGCAATAGTCTTATCAGATATAATAGACCTTAAAACAAAGAATGTGTTAAGAGACAAGGAAGTACACTACATAATGATCAAAGATCAATGCAAGAAGAAGATATAACAATTTAAAATTTCTATGCACACAACATAGGATCTCTACAATATATAAGGCAACTGCTAACAACCTTAAAATGAGAAATCAACAATAACACAATAATAGTGGGGGACTTTAACACCCCACTTACAACAAGGGACAGATCATCCAGACATAAAATCAATAAGGAAACACAGGCCCTGAATGAAGCATCAAACCAGATGGACTTAATAGATATTTACAGGACATCCCATTCAAAAATGGCAGAGTACACATTCTTATCAAGTGCACACAGAACATTCTCTAAGACTGATCACATCATGGGCTACAAATCAAGGCTCGGTAACTTTAAGAAAATTGAAATCATATCAGGCATCTTTTCCAACCACAACACTATAGGACTGGAAATCAACAACAAGGAAAAAAACTGCAAAAAACACAAACACGTGGAGACTAAGCAACATGCTACTAAACAACCAATGGATCACTGAAGAAATCAAAGAGGAAAATAAAAAATACCTATAAGCAATTGACAACAAAGTTATGATAGTCCAAAACATGGGATGCAGCAAAGCCATTCTAAGAGGAAAGTTTATATCAATAGAAGCCAACCTTAGGAAACAAGAAAAAGCTCAGAAAAACAACCTAACTTTACATCTAAAGCAGCTCAAGAGAGAACAGACAAGACCTAATGTTAGTAGAAGGAAAGAAATCATAAAGATCGGAGCAGAAATCAATGAAATAGAAACAAAGAAAACCATAGAAAAGATCAATGAAACAAAAAGCTGGTTCTTTGAATAGATCAACAAAATTGATAAACCCTTTGCCATAATTCTCAAGAAAAACAGAGAGAGGACTCAAATCAATAAAATTAGAAATGAAAAAGGAGAAGTAACAACGGACATCACAGAAATACAAAGAATCATAAAAGCCTATTATATGAAACTATACACCAATAAAATGGAACCCCTAGAAGAAATGGACAAATTCTTAGAAAAATACAATCTTCGAAGACTAAACCAGGATGAAATAGAAAAGATGAGCAGATCAATCACAAGTACTGAAATTGAAACTGTGATTTAAAAACTTCCAACAAACAAAAGTCCAGGACCAGAGGGCTTCACAGGCAAATTCTATCAAACATTTAGAGAAGAGCTAACACCTATGCTTCTAAAACTATTCCAAAAAATTGCAGAGGAAGGGACACTTCCAAATTCATTCTATGGGGCCACCATCACCATGATACCAAAACCAGACAAAGATACCACAACAAAAGAAAATGAACGAAGAGACTTGTGGTTGCCTGATGGGAGGGGGAGGGAGAGGGAGGAATCGGGAGCTTGGGCTTATCAGACACAACTTAGAATAGATTTACAAGGAGATCCTGCTGAATAGCATTGAGAACTATGTCTAGATACTCATGTTGCAACAGAAGAAAGGGTGGGGGAAAAACTGTAATTGTAATGTATACATGTAAGGATAACCTGACCCCCTTGCTGTACAGTGGAAAAAAAAAAAAGAAATTGAAAATCCTTTAAACTGAAAAAAAATAAATAAATACCTGTTTTACAAATGAAAAAAAAACAAAAAACAAAAAAAACGATAGGCCAGTGTCACTGATGAATACAGATGCAAAAATCCTCAACAAAATATTGGCAACCTGAATCCAACAATACATTAAAAGGATTGTACATCATGATCAAGTGAGATTTATCCCAGGAATGCCAGGATCATTCAATACCCTCAAATCAGTTAGTGTGCTACACCACATTAACACACTGAAGAATAAAACCCATATGATCCTCTCAAAAGATGCAGAAAAATCCTTCGACAAAATCCAACACCCATTTCTGATAAAAACCCTTCAGAAAGTGGGCATAGAGGGAACCTACCTCAACATAATAAAGATCATATATCACAAACCCACAGCACACATCATTCTCAATGGTGAATAGCTGAAAGAATTCCCACTGAGATTGGGAACAAGACAAGGATATCTGCTCTTGCCACTATTACTCAACATAGTTTTGGAAGTCCTAGCCACAGCAATCAGAAAAGTAAAATAGATAGAAGGAATCCAAATTGGAAAGGAAGAAATAAAACTATCACTATTTGAAGATGACATGATACTATACCCTGAGAATCCTAAAGACTCCACCAAAAATTTTTTTGAACTCATTGATAATTTGGCAAAATCACAGGATACAAAATTAATACACAGCAATCTATACAACTGCATTTCTATACACTAACAATGAAAGATCAGATTAATACAACTGCATTTCTATACACTAACAATGAAAGATCAGAAAGAGAAATTAGGGACGCAATCCCATTTATCATTGCATCAAAAAGAATAAAATACTAAGGAATAAAGCTACCTAAAGACACAAAAGACCTGTACTCTGAAAAGTATAAGATGCTGATGAATGAAATCAAAGATGACAAAAACAGATGGAAAGACATACCATGCTCTTGGATGGGAAGAGTCAATATTATCAAAATGACTATACTACCCAAGGCAATCTACAGATTCAATGCAATCCCTATCAAATTACCAAGCAGATTTTTCACAGAACTCGAACAAAATGTTTTAAAGTTTGTTTGGAATCACAAAAGACTCAGAATAGTCAAAGCCATCCTGAAAAAGAAAAATGGAGCCAGAGAAATCAGGCTTCCTCACTTCAGACTATACTACAAAGAAACAGACATAAAAACCATATGGTACTGGCACAACGACAGACATCTAGATCAGGGGAACAGGATAGAAAGCCCAGAATTAAATCTACACACCTATAGGCAACTATCTATGTCAAAGGATGCAAGAAAATAGAATGGACAAAAATTCAGTTCCTTCAATAAGTGTTGCTGGGAAAACTGGACAGCCACATGTAAAAGAATGAAATTAGAACACTTCCTAATAGCATACACAAAAATAAGCTCAAAATGGATTAAAGACAGATGTTAAGTCCAGATACTATAAAACTCTTAGAGAAAGTATGGGCCAAACACTAACGTAAACAACCACAACATCTTCTCAGATCCACCTCTTAGAGTAATGAAAATAAAAACAAAGAAATCTAATATACAGCCCAAATGCACCTTTCCACAGAAAAGAAAGTCATGAAGAATAAAACCCATATGGCGAATAGACTTGTGGTTTCTAAGGGGGAGGGCTTGGGAGTGGGGTGGATTGGGAGCTTGTGGTTAATAGATGCCAACTCTTGCCTTTGGAATGGATTAGCAATGAGATACTGCTGTGTAGCACTGGGAACTCTGTCTAGTCACTTATAATGGAGCATGATAATGTGAGAAAAATATGTATACATGTATGTGTAACTGGTTCACCATGCTGTACAGTAGGAAAAAATTGTACTGTGGAAATAACAATTAAAATATATAAAGTAAAATAAAAATACAAATCAATCAATCAATACATCATGAAATGATGACCACATATGTTTAATGAATATCCATCATCTCATATAGATATAAAATAAAAGATAAAGATAAAAGAATTAATTAATTAATTAATTAAATTAAACTTAAAAGTTTTTGCACAGCAAAGGAAACCCTAAACAAAGTGAAAAGACAAACCACAGGATGGGAGAAAACATTTGCAAATGAATTGACTTACAAGGGATTAATCTCCAAAATCTATACACACCTCCTACAACTCAATACCAAAAATACAACCCCATTAAAAAATGGGCAGAATATCCAAATAGACAATTCTCCAAAGAAGACATACAGATGGCCAAAAAACACATGGAAAGATGTTCAACATTCCTAATTATTAGAGAAATGCTAATCAAAACCACTATGAGGTACCACCTTATACTGGCCAGAATGGCCATCATCAAAAAGTCTACACACAATAAGTGCTGGAGAGGGTGTGGAGAAAAAGGAACTCTAGTACACTATTGATGGGAATGTAAATTGGCGCAACCACTGTGGAAAACAGTGTGGTGATGCCTCAGAAAACTAAAAATAGAGCTACCATTTGATCCAGCAATCCCACTCCTGGGCATCTATCCAGAGAAAGCCATGACTCAAAAAAACACATGTACTCCAATGTTCATTGCAGCATTATATGCAATAGCCAAGACATGGAAACAGCATAAGTGTCCTTCGACAGAGGAGTGGATCAAGAAGGTGTGGTACATATACACAATGGAATATTATTCAGCCATTAAAAGGAATGAAATAATTGCATTTTTAGCAACATGGATGGACATAGAAATTATCATGCTAAATCAAGTCAGTCAGACAATGAGACACCAACATCAAATGCTATCATTTACATGTGGAATCTGAAAAAAGGACAGACTGAACTTCTTTGCAGAACAGATACTGACTCACAGACTTTGAAAAATGTATGGTTTCCAAATGAGACAGGTTGCATGGTAGGGGTATGCACTGAGAGTTTGGGATGGAAATGCTGTAAAATTTGGTTGTGATGATCATTGTACACCTATAAATGTAATCAAATTCATTAAGTAATTTAAAAAACCTCACCCTTAACCAAGGATTTTCTAACCCTCCCACAATTGGTTATATCATTCCTTATCTAATTCCTCCCATGGCAAATGGGTTGGATTAGAAGGCCCACCATGCAGTTGACATACTCCAACTCAGCCTTGAAAAGTGAGGCCTGACAAAATCTAGTGGTTTAGCATGTGACCCTATAAATATCTTTCTTGATCTTAACTGAAGCTATTTCATAGCATACTGCTTAGCAACAAAATATTACCAATTATATAACACTCTATTGGAATTAATAACCCTGAACTACTCATTTTCCTTTCTGATTTTTCTTTTTCTACGATGCCTGGCTTTTAGAAAATTAATCCAACTCATTTTCTCTAGTAACAGGATTTCTAGGTACAGCGTATTATCCAAGTAGATTTGTAAAAGTGAAAAATAGACAAGGCACACCAGTTTTGATTAAAAATTTAAAAGTAAGCTTTGGAGCAATCTGAAACATGATAGGAATGTTTTACCAATTGTGATTCAACATTCTGTTAAGAATCGCATATTATGTTTTATTATATATCCCTTCTAACATGTCTGGAATCAATTTGATGGATTTTTGATTTTCATGTCTTCAAAGATATATTTGATCTAACTTCAAAATTTTAGGAAAATTGAATGTCAGAATTAGTGATTGATCTTCTGTTGGATGTCAAGGTTCAGAAGACTGCTTCTCTAAGGGTCATTTCTCCAAAATTTGGCAAATCTAATTCAAATGCATTAAATCTAAGTATGCTCATATCCACACTTATGTCAAATGGAAAAAGCATTTTATCTATATTTTTAATTGGAGTTATGTTCAATTATCATTCCTGTTTAATATTTTGAACTGTGTATCATCATTTCAACAACAGGGTAAAGGTCTGCTCTTGGAACAATGGAAAAACATATAATCCCAAATGTTTTCCCACTTTTTAATTTACTTGGCTGCAAGAAGAATATTTACTTTACACAGTTGTTTAGTTTTATGTCTACTTTTAAATAAATTCAATGTTTCTCACAAAAGATGATGCAAGATCTCAGAAAAATAATGGATGCACATTATAAAATTTGCAAGAAATTTTTTAAAAAGGATTTAGAAATTATAAAGAACAGCTAAACAGAGTTGAAGAATACAATAACTGAAATGAAAAATACACTAGAAGGAATAAAATAGGATAAATGTGGCAGAAGAACAATTATGTGAGCTGCAAGACAGAATGTGAAATCACTGCCATGGAACAAAATAAAAAAGAATTAAAATAAATGAAGACTGTTTAAGAGACCTCTTGGACAATATTAAATGCACTAACATTCCCATAATAGTGGTCTTAGAAGGAGAAGAAAGGGAGAAATTCCTGAGAAAATATTGGAATAGATAATAATGGAAAACTGCTCCATAATGTGAAAGGAAATAGTCACCGATGTCCAGGAATTTCACAGTTTCATGCACGATTAACCCAGTAGGAGTATGCCAAGAAACACAGTAATCAAATTGACCAAAATTAAAGTCAAAGAGAAAATATTAAAAGCAATGATGAAAAACAACAAATAACATACAAGGGAATATACATAAGGTTATTATCTGATTTTTCAGAAGAAACACTGTAGAAAAAAGGGCTTGGCATGATATATTTAAAATGATGCAAGATAAAAAGCCCAACCAAGAGTATTCTACCCAGCAAGGCTCTTGTTCAGATTTTCTGGGGAAATCAGAGAAGCTTTACAGACAATCAAAAGCTAAAAGGATTCAGCACCACCAAACCAGCTTTACAACAAACGTTAAAGTACTTTAAAGTAGAAAAGAAAAGGCCACAAATAGAAAAAGAGAAAATTGGAGTTCCTATTGTGGCTCAGTGGGAATGAATCTTAACTAGTATCCATAAGGATGAAGGTTTGATCCCTGGCCTTGCTCAGTGGGTTAAGGATTTGGCATTGCTATCAGCTGTGGTGTAGGTCATGGATGAGGCTTCAATGTGGTATTGCTGTGGCTATGGTATAGGTTGGCAGCTTTAGCTCTGATTTGACCCCTAGCCTAGGAACCTTCATATGCCATGGGTGTAGCCCTAACCAGACAAAGAGAGAGAGAAAAAATTATGAAATGTAGGAAATTATCCATATGCAAATATGACATCAAAAGCAGAAATTGTGAGAGAAATGTACAAATGTAGGATATTTGAAATGCATTTGAAACTAAGAGATGAGCCAGCAGGCAGTAAATAGCCACGAATGGCCAGGTGGGCAGGAAAAGTGAAGTGGTGCAGAAAAGTGATCACTGAAACAGCACAGACTGTGCTGAGAGTTGCAAAAGGACCAGTGGGAGGAGCCATGAACAGCCCAGTGGGTAGCCAAAGTGATTGCAAAAATGGTACAAACAGCTCCACGAGCCTTAAATGGCCCAGTGCACAGATGGAGAGCCACAATCAGCCCCGTGGCTGGGCACAGAGAAAGCAGAAACAGTCCAAATTGTCCAGGATTTGCAAAAGGGCCAGGAAGGTGGGTGGAGTGATCTCAGAATAGTATGAGCTCCACAATCCCCCCTAGAAACCAGACAGGGGAATGTGAAAGAGGCATATGTTGCATTGCTGGTCAGAAGAGATGTGCAGGGCCCACTGGAGCACATTCTACTCCACTCAGGCTACAGGAAGCATACTACCATCACCCAGTAGTGGGAAAGACCACATGAAAGGCTAAGGACCTACAGCTACAGAGATAATTTTAGCAACAGTTATGGACCAGCCCCTGCTCTTGGGGCTACAGAGAATGCTACCTAGTGCAGCCAACAAAGGGAGTGACTACAAATATATGCCTGGTCCTGCAGATAGAGACAGCAGTCCTGAAGCCCTCCCCAGCAAAGGGAGGGATGGCAGAAGCATCTGCTGACATTGTCTGCAATAAGAAAAGCTCCTGAGAGCTACAAGGTATCAGGAGGGATCACAGGAGACATGGCTGCCTGCCCCCCCTTTAAAAATAATCCTGTGAACTGTGAACCACTTCCACTTCTCTCACAGACCCCATGGGTAGCAGACACCTGGCTCCAGGAGAGGTAGCCTGATACCACTGATCCAATCATGTGCTTTGGGTACACATGAGTCACTACCACCCCTGAGAACTCCAGGACTGGGCACCAGCTGCTGCATCTTCATACTTGCTGTCAAGGGGACAATAAACATATAAAGTTAGACATCATGAGATGTCTTTCAGGGAGTTCCCATTGTGACTCTGTGGTAATTAACTCAACTAGGACCTATGAGGATTTGGGTTCAACCCTTGGCCTCACTCAGTGGATTAAGGATCTGGCATTGCTGTGAACTGTGGTGTAGGTCACAGGCATGGCTCAGATCCTGCATTGCTGTGGCTGGGGTGTAGGCCAGCAGCTACAGTTCTATTTTGACCCCTGGAATGGGAACTTCCATATGCCACAGGTGTGGCCCTAAGGAAAAAAAAAGAAATAGCTTTCATGAAAAGGAACAAGACACACACACACACACACACACACACACACACACACACACACCAAATGAAGAGGAGATAATCAGTCTATCTGAAGAAAGAATTCAGAGTGATGATAGTAAAGATGCTTCAAAATCCAGGAAAAAGAATGGAAACACAGATAGAGAAGTTATATGAAATGTTTAATAAAAAACTAGAATATTTAAAGAATAAGCAAACTAAGATGAATAGCATCATGTCGAAAATGAAAAACACACTAGAAAGAATCAATAGCAGGATAATGGAGGTAGAAGAATGAATAAGTGAAGTGGAAGACAGAGTGATGAAAAACACTGCCACAGAAAATACTAAAGAAAACAGAAATGAAAAGAATTGAGGAGAGTCTTAGAGACCTCTGGCACAACATTAAATGTACCAACATTTGTATCATAGGAGTTCCAGAAGGAGAAGAGTGAGAAAAAGGGCGGGAGAAAATATTTGAAGAGATTATAGACAAAACCTTCCCTAATAAAGGAAAGGAAACACTCACATTGAGGATGCAAAGAGAATCCCATAGAGTATAAACTCAAGGAGAAACACAGTGAAACACATACGGATAAAGTTAACAAAAATTAATTATAAAGAAAAAATATTAGAAGCCACAATGGAAAAGCAATGAATAACATACAAGGGAACCCCCATGGGGATAACAGCTTATTTTCCAGCAGAAACTGCAAGCAAGAAAGAAGTGGCAAGATACACTTAAGGAGATGAAGGATAAGAATCAAGAATACTCTACCCAGCAAAGCTCTTATTCAGATCTGATAGAGAGATTAAAAGATTTTCAGACATGCAAAAGCTAAGGGAATTAAGTCCATCCAAACCAGCTATACAACAACTACTAAAAGAATGTCTATGGGCAGAAAAGAAAAAAAAAAGGTCACAACCAGAAACAAGAAAATTTCAAATGAGAAAACTCACTGGTAAAGGCAATGATAACATAAAGATAGAAAATCATCCATTGACAAATATGATGTTAAAACTAGCAAGCATGGGGAAAGAAGAAAAAGTTCAAATAAAGAGCCTAAACATACACCTAAAACAACTAGAGAAGGAAGCACAGACAAAGCCCAAAATCAGTAGAAGAAAAGAAATTGTAAATGTCAGAGAAGAAATGATAGAAAAAGAGACAAAGAAAATAATGAAGATCAATGAAACAAAAAGTTGGTTCCTTGAAAATATCAACAAAATTGATAAAACTTAAACCAGACTCAGCAAGAAAAGGGGGTGGGGAAGGTTCAAGTCAATACAGATAGAAATTAAAAAGGAGAAATTAAAACTGACACCACAGACACAGGAGGACAAGATGGCAGAGGAGTAGGGGGACACGCTCGCCCTCTCCCACAAACACAACAAAAAAAGCACATCTACAGAAGAAATGACTCACACAGAACAGCAACCAATCGCTGGCAGAGGAACCTAAACTCCAATAACGGCAAGAAGTTCGTGACATTATTGGGCAGAATGGGAGAAAAGAGGAGAGTGAGAGAAGGTGAATCCCAGCGGGACGGGCGCTCCCGAAAGGGAACTGCGGAGGAGAAAGGGATCCCGCACCCTGGAAAGTCACCTACCGGGCGAAAGATCAAATGAACCGGAGGAATCCCCAGATGCAGAGAAGAGTGTAGCAGTAAGTCAGAGTACGGAAAAACGGATCAAGAACCCAACGGACCATCTGAACTACGGGCACAGTCACCAAAAATTGAGACGCCTGGGTGGGGGCTGGGCACCGAATCCTCGGTTCTGAAGGTTGGTCCCCGAGAGGGGGCCGTGGGACGCCTGGGTGGGGGCTGGGCACCGAGACCTCGGCTCCAGAGATTAGTCCCTGGGCTAGGGGGGCGGGGCAGAGTGGAAACTGCTTGGGAGGTCTAGAAACCATTTGACGGGGCAGAGACTACCTGGGAGACTAGAAAACAAAGCTGTCTCAGAGGAAGGGAGCAATACTCTAGGGGCGGGGAAGTGGAAAGCCGCCTCAGAGGGAACCTGGGAGAAGAGCCTGGTCTGCGCCCCTGCTGGGGAGTGGAGAGAAGAAGGGGTGGGTTCCCATAGAATACCCCCCATGCCACAGCAAGCTTACAGGCCCACTAGCTAGCAGAGAGCTGTGCTTCCCAGTGCATTCCCTCCCCCCACCCCCACCACCCCCTACGCTCTCGCGGAACCTGGGGCTGCCTGCCATCCAGGAGGGCTGGCCTCAACAATTGCCTGAAGCCTACCACCGCAGGGGCTCTCCCTGCACAGGCCTGCTTGCCCTTTGGAGGGGCTACACCTCCACAGAGCAGCACCAAACACCACCAGCCCCCTGGAAAAGGCCTGCAGCCCAGAAAAGCTAGAACAAGCCTAGCCAGGTCGTGAATAGATCAGCCTAATTCTCCGATGGTTTTTCTGAGACGGGCTCCCCCGGGGAGGAGCCTCTTGGGTCTCCAAGGGCCTTGCTACCCGCCCAAGCCCCCAGGGAATGCTGAGACCTAGTGGACCAGCTGCAAAGGACTGCCAGCTCCAGGCAGGACCCCCTGCAGCCCAGAAAAGCTGCAACAAGCCTGGCCGAGTCGGGAAAAGATCTCAGACGGTCTTTCTGAGTCGGGCTGCCCTGGGGAGGAGCCTCTTGAGTCTCCAAGGGCCCTGCTACCCGCCCAAGACCCCAAGGGGTGCTGCGACCTAGTGGACCAGCTGCATAGGACTGCCAGCTCCAGGCAGGACCCCATGCAGCCCAGAAAAGCTGCAACAAGCCTGGCCGAGTTGGGAAAAGATCTCAGACGGTCTTTCTGAATCGGGCTGCCCTGGGGAGGAGCCTCTTGAGTCTCCAAGGGCCCTGCTACCCGCCCAAGACCCCAGGGGGTGCTGAGAACCAAGTGAAATCTGCTACCATCGTGGGGTGGACCTCCCAGTTCTGTCTGCCCTCAGGAAGTCCTACTTTGCTTCAAAGAAACACTGTTAGTCCCATCAACACTCCAGAAAAGCCACACTGCCTCAAAAAAGATTGACCAACAACGACAGCCCTCAGGAAATATTCCACGGCAGTGACAAGGCAAACACTACCCGATAACGGAGAGTACAACTCCTTCAGGAGAAAGAAGACAACAAGCAAGATGAAGAAGCTGAGAAACCACCCCCAGTCAAACCAACAGGAGAACTCACCTAAAACAGTCAACAATGAAACAGATCTCAGTAGTCTGACAGACCTGGAGTTCAAAAGAGAAATACTGAAAATACTGAAGGAATGAAGAGAAGATATGAACAGTAATGCAGATACCCTCAGAAAGGAGCTAGAAAATATAAGGAGGAGCCAAGAAAAACTAGAACATTCATTTGCAGAGATGCAAACTGAACTAGGGGCAGTAAAAACCAGAATGAATAATGCAGAAGAACGAATCAGTGATATGGAAGATAGAGTAATGGAAATCACTCAATCTGGTCAACAGACAGAAAACCGAATCAAAACACTGGAAAGCAATATAAGAGACCTATGGGATAATATAAAGCGGGCCAATCTACGCATAATAGGAATTCCAGAAGGAGTAGAAAAAGATAAGGGAATGGAAAATATATTTGAAGAAATTATCGCTGGAAACTTCCCAAATCCAAAGGATACTGGATTCAAGATACAAGAAGCACAGAGGGCCCAAACAAACTGAACCCAAACAGACCCACACCAAGACACATCATAATAAAAATGGCAAAAGTTAGTGATAAGGAGAGGATTCTAAAGGCAGCAAGAGAAAAACAGAATGTTACCTACAAGGGAACCCCCATAAGACTATCAGCTGATTTCTCTACAGAAACACTACAGGCCCGGAGGGAATGGCAAGAGATATTTAAAGTGCTCAAAGGAAATAATATGCAACCTAGAATACTCTATCCAGCAAGAATATCATTTAAAATAGAAGGGGAAATAAAAATTTATCCCAACAAACAAAAACTTAAAGAATACAGGAACACAAAACCCAGGTTAAAGGAAATATTGAAAGGGCTTCTCTAAACCAAAAAGAAAGGAAGGAAAGGGAAGAAAAAAGAAAAGAAAAAAAAAAGAAGAAGAAGAAGAGGAAGAACTAGGACTGAAGAAACCGCAATCAGAGAGCAGTCACTCAAATAAGCCAGCATCATGAACATGCTTCAAACAAAATAAAATTAAAAAGGAAAAAATAAAAGAGTCATCAAAACCATAAAATGTGGGCAAGGGATGTTAGGAGGTAAATAATCCTTTTTGTTTGTATGTATGTCTCTCTTCTTAATTTTAATATAATGGTGAAGTGTTTGAACATACAGGACCATCAGGCTAAAACACACAATTATGGGAAGGGTTTAGCATACTTAAAAAACAGGGCAACCACAAGCCAAAACCAAATATTGCATTTGCAAAAAATGAAAAAAAAAATACACTGAAGCAGAAAATAACAGGAGACCATCCAATCCAAAAAAAAAAAAAAAAAAGAAAGGAAGAATGGAGAACCATAGAATCAACTGGAACACGAGGATCAAATGGCAATAAATAATCATCTATCAATTATCACCTTAAATGTCAATGGACTGAATGCCCCAATCAAAAGACACAGAATGGCTGAGTGGATAAAAAGGCAAAACCCTTCAATATGCTGCCTACAAGAAACTCACCTTAGGACAAAAGATACATATAGATTGAAAGTGAAAGGGTGGGGAAAAGTATTTCACGCCAATAGACATGACAGAAAAGCAGGAGTCGCAACGCTCATATCAGACAAAATAGACTTTAAAACAAAAGACATAAAGAAAGACAAAGAAGGACACTATTTAATGATTAAGGGATCCATCCAAGGAGAGGATGTTACTATCATCAACATATATGCCCCAAACATAGGAGCACCCAGATACATACAACAAATATTAACAGACATAAAGGGAGATATTGATGAGAATACAATCATAGTAGGAGACCTAAATACCCCCCTCACATCAATGGACAGATCCTCTAGACAGAAAACCAATAAAGCAACAGAGATCCTAAAGGAAACAATAGAAAAGTTAGACTTCATTGATATCTTCAGGACACTACACCCAAAAAAAGCAGAATACACATTCTTCTCAAGTACACATGGAACATTCTCAAGAATCGACCACATATTGGGACATAAAGCGAATCTCAATAAATTTAGGAGCATAGAAATTATCTCAAGTATCTTCTCTGACCACAATGCCATGAAATTAGAAATCAACCAAGGGAAAAGCAAAGAGAAAAAACCTACTCCATGGAGACTCAACAACATGCTACTAAAAATCCAATGGGTCAATGAGGAAATCAAGAAGGAAATTAAAAACTACCTTGAAACAAATGATAATGAAGACACAACCTCTCAAAATCTATGGGATGCTGCGAAAGCAGTGCTCAGAGGGAAATTTATAGCAATCCAGGCCTTTCTCAAAAAAGAAGAAAGATCCCAAATGGACAACTTAACCCTCCACCTAAACGAATTAGAAAAAGAAGAACAAAAAAGTCCTAAAGTCAGCAGAAGGAAGGAAATTATAAAGATCAAAGAAGAAATCAATAAAATAGAGACTCAAAAAACAATAGAGAAAATTAATAAAACCAAGAGCTGGATCTTTGAAAAGGCGAACAAAATTGACAAACCCCTGGCCAGACTCACTAAAAAGAGGAGAGAAAGAACCCAAATCACCAAAATTAGAAATGAAAAAGGAGAAATCACAACGGATACAGCAGAAATACAAAAAACCATAAGAGAATACTATGAACAACTGTATGGCAACACGTTTGACAATCTGGAAGAAATGGACAATTTTCTAGAATCTTACAGCCTGCCAAAACTGAATCAAGCAGAAACAGACCAACTGAACAGACCCATCACTAGAAATGAAATTGAAGAGGTCATAAAATCACTCCCTACAAATAAAAGTCCAGGACCAGATGGCTTCACAGGTGAATTCTATCAAACATATAAAGAGGAATTGGTGCCCATCCTCCTTAAACTCTTTCAAAAGGTTGAAGAAGAAGGAATACTCCCAAAGACATTCTATGAGGCCACCATCACCCTCATTCCAAAACCAGGCAGAGATACCACCAAAAAAGAAAACTATCGCCCAATATCATTGATGAATATAGATGCAAAAATTCTCAACAAAATCTTAGCCAACCGAATCCAACAACATATCAAAAAAATTATACACCATGACCAGGTTGGGTTCATCCCAGGTTCACAAGGATGGTTCAACATATGCAAATCAATCAGCATCATACACCACATTAACAAAAAAAAGTCAAAAATCATATGATCATCTCAATAGACGCAGAAAAAGCATTTGACAAAGTTCAACATCCATTCATGATCAAGACCCTCGCCATAGTGGGTATAGAGGGAACATTCCTGAATATAATCAAAGCCATTTATGATAAACCAACAGCAAATATAATCCTCAATGGGGAAAAACGGAAAGCCTTCTCACTCAAATCTGGAACAAGACAGGGATGCCCACTCTCACCACTGCTCTTCAACATAGTTTTGGAAGTCCTAGCCACAGCAATTAGACAAACAAAAGAAATAAAAGGCATCCATATAGGAAGAGAAGAGATCAAACTGTCACTGTATGCAGATGACATGATTCTATACCTAGAAAACCCTAAGGACTCAACCCCAAAACTCCTTGAACTGATTAATCAATTCAGCAAAGTGGCAGGATATAAGATTAACATTCAGACGTCAGTTGCATTTCTGTATACCAGCAATGAAATATTAGAAAAGGAATACAAAAATACGATACCTTTTAAAATTGTACCTCACAAAATCAAATACCTCGGAATACACCTGACCAAAGAGGTAAAGGACCTATATGCCGAGAACTGTAAAACCTTAATCAAAGAAATCAAAGAAGATGTAAAGAAATGGAAAGATATTCCATGTTCCTGGATTGGGAAAATCAATATTGTGAAAATGGCCATCCTACCCAAAGCAATCTACAGATTCAATGCAATCCCTATCAAATTACCCATGACATTGTTCACAGAACTAGAACAAACAATCCAAACATTTATAGGGAACCACAAAAGACCCAGAGTCGCGAAAGCAATCCTGAGGAGCAAAAACCAAGCAGGAGGCATCACTCTCCCAGACTTCAAGAAATACTACAAGCCACAGTCATCAAAACAGTGTGGTACTGGTACCAAAACAGACAGACAGACCAATGGAACAGAATAGAGAATCCGAAATAAACCCTGACAATATGGTCCATTAATCTTTGACAAGGGAGGCAAGAACATAAAATGGGAAAAGGAAAGTCTATTCAGCAAGCATTGCTGGGAAACCTGGACAGCTGCATGCAAAGCAATGAAACTAGAACACACCCTCACACCATGCACAAAAAGAAACTCCAAATGGCTGAAAGACTTAAATATACGACAGGACACCATCAAACTCCTAGAAGAAAACATAGGCAAAACACTCTCTGACATTAGCATCGTGAATATTTTCTCAGGTCAGTCTCCCAAAGCAATAGAAATTAGAGCAAAAAGAAACCCATGGGACCTCATCAAACTGAAAAGCTTTTGCACAGCCAAGGAAACCCAAAAGAAAACAAAAAGACAACTTACAGAATGGGAGAAAATCGTTTCAAATGATGCAACTGACAAGGGCTTAATCTCTAGAACATATAAGCAACTTATACAACTCAACAGCAAAAAAACCAAACAATCAATGGAAAAATGGGCAAAAGACCTGAATAGACATTTCTCCAAAGAAGATACACAGATGGCCAGCAAACACATGAAAAAATGCTCAACATCGCTGATTATAAGAGAAATGCAAATCAAAACTACCATGAGATACCACCTCACACCAGTCAGAATGGCCACCATTAATGAGTCCACAAATAACAAGTGCTGGAGGGGCTGTGGAGAAAAGGGAACCCTCCTGCACTGCTGGTGGGAATGTCAACTGGTACAGCCACTATGGAGAACAGTTTGGAGATACCTTAGAAATCTATACATAGAACTTCCATATGACCCCGCAATCCCACTCTTGGGCATCTATCTAGACAAAACTCTACTTAAAAGAGACACATGCACCCGCATGTTCATTGCAGCACTATTCACAATAGCCAGGACATGGAAACAATCCAAATGTCCATCGACAGATGATTGGATTCGGAAGAGGTGGTATATATACACAATGGAATACTACTTAGCCATAAAAAAGGATGACATCATGCCATTTGCAGCAACATGGATGGAACTAGAGAATCTCATCCTGAGTGAAATGAGCCAGAAAGACAAAGACAAATACCATATGATATCACTTATAACTGGAATCTAATATCCAGCACAAATGAACATCTCCTCAGAAGAGAAAATCATGGACTTGGAGAAGAGACTTGTGGCTGCCTGATGGGAGGGGGAGGGAGTGGGAGGGATCGGGAGCTTGGGCTTATCAGACACAACCTAGAATAGATTTATAAGGAGATCCCGCTGAATAGCATTGAGAACTATGTCTAGATACTCATGTTGCAACAGAAGAAATGGTGGGGGAAAAAGTCTAATTGTAATGTATACATGTAAGGATAACCTGACCCCCTTGCTGTACAGTGGGAAAATAAAATAAAAAAAAAAAAGAAAAACTGACACCACAGAAATACAAAGGATCATAAGAGAGTACTATAAGCAGCCACATGCCATTAAAATTGACAACCTAGAAGAAATGCACAGATTCTTAAAAAGGTACAGCTTACCAACACTGAACCAAGTAAGATATTGAACGTTTGAATAGACCAATCACATGTGCTGAAATTGAAAATGTGAATAAGAAACTTTCAGAAACCAAAAGTCCAGGACCTGATGACTACACAGGCAAATTCTACCAAACATTCAGAAAACAGTTAACACCTATTCTAAAACTCTTCCAAAAAATTGAAGAGGAAGGAACACTCCCAAACTCATTCTATGAGGCCACAATCACCTTGATACCAAAACCAAAGATACCACTAAAACAGAAAATTACAGGCCAATATCAGTGATGAACATAGATGCAAAAATCCTCAACGAAATCCTCAAAAACCAAATCCAACAACACATTAAATAGATTCTACACCATGATCTAGTGGGATTTATTCCAGGGATGCAAGGATTCTTCAATATCTGAAAAGCAATCAGTGTGACAAGCCACATCCACAAATTGAAAAATAAAGACCATTGGATCCTGTCAAAAGAAGCAAAAAAAGCATTTTACAAAATTCAATATCCATTTCTCAAAAAACTCTCCAGAAAGTTGGCATTGAGGGCCCTACCTCAACACAATAGAAGCAATACATGACAAATGTTACATAGCAAACATCATTCTTAATGGTGAAAAACTGAAAACATTTCCGCTAAGATCAGGACCACAACAAGGATGTCCTCTTTCACCACTCTTATTAAAGATAGTAATGGAAGTCCTAGCAATGCCACTCAGAGTAGAAAAACAAATAAATTGTAAAAGAAGAAGTAAAATATTACTGTTTGCAAATCACATGATACCATACCTACAAAATCGTAAAGATACTACCAGAAACTGTTAGAGCTCATCAGTGAATTTGATATAGTTGCACGGTACAAAATTAATACACAGAAATTGATTGCATTTCTATATACTAACAATGGAAGATCAGAAAGGGAAATTAGGGAAACCATCCCTTATGGTATTCATCAAAAAGAATAAAATATCTGGGAATAAACCTACCTAAATAGACAGAACCTGTACTCTGAAAATTATAAGACACTGATGAAAGAAATCTTAGATAACACAGATGGAAAGATAAACCATGCTCTTGAATTGAAAGAATCAATATTGCCCAAATGATTATACTACCTAAGTCAATCTTCAGATTCAATGCAATTCCTATCAAGTTACCAAGGTCATTCTTCACAGAACTGGAATAAAATATTTCAAAATTAGTATGTAAACATAATATACCCTGAATAGCCAAAGCAAAACCGAAAAACAAATATCACAGTGGAGGAATCAGGTTCCCTAATGTCAGACTATACTACAAAGCTACAGTTATCAAATCAGTATGGTACTGGCACAAAAACAGAAATATAGATCAATGGAACAGTAAAGAAAGGCTAAAAATAAACAAAAGCACATGTGGTCAAGTAATCCATGACAAAGGATGCAAGAACATACTGTGGAAGAAAGATATCCCCTTCACTAAGTGGTGCTGGGAAAACTGGAGAGCTCCATGTAAAAGAATATAATTAGAACACTCTAACACCATACACAAAAACAAAATGAAAATGGATTAAAGACTTACATGCAAGGCCAGATACTATAAAACTCCTAGAGAAAATCATAGGCAGAACCCTCTTTGACATAAATCACAGCAAAATCCTGTTTGATGCACCTCCTAGAATAATGACAATAAAACCACGAATTTAAAAAACGCCCTAAATAAACTCAAAACCTCTTGCACAGCAATGGAAAGCATTAAAAAAACCAAAAGGCAACCTACAGAATGGAAGAAAATCTTTGCAAATGAAGGGACAGACAAGGGCCTAATCTCCAAAATATGCAAACAGCTCATCAACTCAATGACAAAACAGCAAATAATCCAAGCAAAAAATGGGCAGAAAGCCTAAAGATACATTCCTCCAAAAAGACATACAGATGACCAACAGGCACCTAAAAAATAATCAACATCACTAATTATTAGGGAAATGCAAATCAATACTACAATGTGGTACCACATCACATCTGTAAGAATGGCTATCATTAACAAGTCAATAAATAACAAATGCTGGATAGGGTATAGAGAAAAGGAAACCCTCCTACTCTGTTCGTGGGAATGTCAATTGGTACAACCACTATGGAAAACAGTATGGAGGTTCCTCAGAAAACTAAATATAGAACTGCTAGGTGTTCCCATTGTGGCTCAGGGGAATTGAATCTGACTAGTATCCATGAGGACGCAGGTTTGATCCCTGGCCTCACTCAGTGGGTTAAGGATCTGGTTGCTGTGAGCTGTGGTGTAGGTCATAGATGCAGCTTGGATCCTGCATTGCTGTGGCTGTAGGCCAGTGGCTACAGCTCCATTCGACTCCTTGCCTGGGAACCTCCATATGCAGTGAATGGCCCTAACCTTCCCCCCCAAAAAAAACTGCCATATGATATATCAGTCCTACTCCTGGTCATGTAACTGGACAAATCTTTCATTCAAAAATATATGTATACCTCTAAGTTAATTACCACATTATTCATAATAGTCAAGATATGGAAACAACCTAAATGTCCATTGAGAGATGAATGGATTAAGATGTGGTACATAGATACAATGGAATACTACTCAGCCATAAAAAGGACAAAACAATGACATTTGTAGCAATATGTATGCAAATAGAGATTTTAGTACTGAGTGAAGTTAGAAAGTGAAAGACAAATATCATATATCACTTTTATGTACAATCTAAAATATGGTACAAGTGAAACTATCTGCAAAGCAGAAATAGATCAAGGACAGGGAGAGCAGACTTGTGGTTACTGGTGGGGGAGATTTGAGGAAGTGGAATGGATGGGGAGTTTGGTGTTGGTAGGTGCAAACTATTACATTTGGAATGGATAATCAATGGTGTCCTACTGTACAGCTCAGGGAACTATGTCCAGTCTCATGGGGTAGAGCATAATGGAAGATGGTGTGAAAAAAAATATGTGTGTGTGTGTGTGTGTGTGTGTGTGTGTGTGGCTGGGTCATTGTGCTGTGCAGCAGATATTGATATAATGCTATAAATAAGCTATACTCTAATTTAAATAATTAAAAAATTATGTATTTATATAGTCTGCTTTCAAATCCTCATGATAACTATAAACCAAAAATCTATACTAGGTATATACTCACATACACCGACAAGGAGTCCAAACACAGTACTAAATTAATCTTCAGATCTGAGGAATAGTGAACCAGGAGCAGGCTAAAGATGGCAGAGGAGTAAGACATGGTGCTCACCTTCTCCCACAACAACATCAAAAATAAAAAACAAAAAAACTGCATGTAGAATTATTCTCACAGAACTTCCAATAAATGCTGGCAGAAGACTTGAAACCTCCAAAAAGGGCAAGAAACTCTCTAAATAACTGGGTAGAACAAAAGCCAAAAAAAAAAAGTGAGAGAAAGAGAGACTTTGAAAAAAAAAAAAAAAAAAGGAATCAGGACAGGACCAGCACTCCTGAGTGGGAGCTGTGAAATAGGAAAGGAATCCACACCCTGGAAGGCCACCTATCTAATGGGGATATCAACCAAGATGGAGAGGGAACCTCAGAGCACCAGACAAATGTGCAGCATCCAGACTGAGGAGGGCAAAGCAGAGAGAGAGAGAGACAGATATAGACCATCAGTACCACCACCTCCTGAGATGCTTGGGAAGGGGCTGGATGCTGAGACTTAGGCTCTGGAGGTCAGTTCTGGGGAGAGGACTAGTGTTTGCTGTGTGGAGACAGCCTAAGGGGCTAGGGACTGGTGCTCCATGGACTGGGGAGCAAAGTGTGACAGCCAAGGGAGCATTGGAGGAGTCCTTGTCCAAAGGAGGAGCAAGAACCATTTTTGGGAAGGGTGAGAAGAGGAGTGGTGGGATCTCCATTGGAATATCTTTTTCTGAACACATATAGTCTGTCAGGGGGCAGGGCTCCTCTTACACAGGCTTCAAGTGGTAGGGTGCCTCTCGCATGGGCCCTTGGGTTACCAGATGTTTCTTGTGCAGGCTGTCGAGAGTGGGGCCCCTCTTGTGCAGGTTCTCTGGTTGCAGGGGCAAACCACTGCAGCCATTTCAGACTTCATAGGTGGGCATGGCCCACCACCAATAGGGGTCCATTAACAGGCACAATCTGTGGTCCCAGAAACCTCAGGGGTTCCCACAGAGGAGGGTACTGCAACCAAACCCCACCTATTGTTGCTCTCACTTTGTGGGAACACACATGCCCTGGTTTTGCCACTGCCAATGACTCCGGGCTCTGCCTACAGCTGATTGAGTGATACTGCCACTTCCTGGGGCCATGCAACCAGGAGCAGCCTCTGACCCTGCTCCCATGGGTCCTCACCACTGCCAAAGTCCCAGCATCCAGACACTGGCTACAGGCAATACCCATTGCCACCATCTCCTGGGAAGCATGCCCAGGCCAAGCACCAGCACAACCTCTATCAAGGGGGTAATAACCTGCACACTCTGAGGAAAGACACACCAAGCATCCAGCCAAAAGCAGCCCTCATGCCCCCACCCCCAAGATGTAAGCCCTGACAAAATACCCAGGGGCACTCTTGCATACAAATACCTCTCCAAGACTACAGTAGTTGTTTTCCCTAAAGTCGCAAAAAAGAAAAATAGAATAAAAATGAAGTTTAGGAAACATTTCCATTTAAAAGAATATGAGAATTCTCCTGAAGGAGAAAACATTGAAGCAGACTGCTTCAGGCTCACAGACACCTAGTTCCAAAAGGTGATAGTGAAAATTCTTAAGGAATTAAGAATGGATATGAACAATAATACAGATTACTTCAGAAAGGAACTAGGAAATATAAGGAGGAACCAAGAAAAATTAGAAAATTCATTGGCAGAGAAAAAAGCTGAGTCAAAGGCATTGAAGAGCATAATGAATGATGCAGAGGAACAAATTAGTGACTTGGAAGATAGAATAATGGAAATCACCCAATCAGCACAGCAGATAGAAAACCAAATGAAAAAATATGAGCACAAAATAACAGACCTATGGGGTAATATAAAGTGGGCCAATCTATGCGTAATAGGGATTCCAGAAGGAGAAGAAAAAAAAAAAAGGATTGAAAATATATTTGAAGAAATTATGGCTGAAAACTTTCCAAATCTAAAGGAAACAGACATCTAGATATAGAAAGTACTGAGAGCCCTAAACATGTTGAATCCAAACAGACACACGCCAAGACATATTATAATAAAAATGGCAACATTAAAGCTAAGGAGAGGATTCTAAAGGCATTAAAAAAAAGAATAAATATGAGGGAACCCCTATAAGTCTATCAGTTTATTTCTCTACAGAAACATTAAAGGCCAGGGGAGAGTGGTAAGATACATTCAAAATTCTAAAAGGGAAAAAATTGCAACCTAGAATACTCTATCCAGCAAGAATATCATTTAAAATAAAAGGAATTTCTCCTACAAACAAAAACTAAAAGAATACACAAATACTAAACCCATTCTAAAAGAAGTACTGAAAGGTATACCTCTAAATAGGAAAGAAGTAAGAAGATATAGGAAATCACAAGAAGATGGAGGAAATCACAAGTGGAATGTAATCAGTTAAATAAGCCAATACATAGATCAAAAGAAAATAAAAACTCTTTGTAAAAGCAACAATAAACACAAGGAACAGCCACATGATAAATAGTAAGATGTAAAAAAGGACATCAAAATCATAAAAAGTGAGGAAGGAGAATAAGAAAATCTTAACTTTTTTTTAAAAGAATGTGTTTGAGCCTATATGACTATCACGCTAAAGCAAGCAGATATAGGTAGGGGTTAACATATGTGAAAAACAGGGCAACCACAAATCAAAACCAAACAATACATTCACAAAAACAAAAAAGAAGAAGACAGAAGGATAAAGTAAAAGGATATCTTCAAAACAAAAAAGAAAGGAATAAAGGAGAAACATAAAATCAATTGCAAAACAATGTTTTATTTTTCTTCCTTTTTAAAAAAGTTTTATTGACGTATAGTTGATTTGCACTGTTGTGATAATTTCTGCTGTACAATAAAATAATTATATTATCCATGTACAAACATGCATTCTTTTTTTTGGTCTTTTTGCCATTTTCTTGGGCCGCTCTCGTGGCATATGGAGGTTCCCAGGCTAGGGGTCAAATCAGAACTATAGCCACTGGCCTACACCAGAGCCACAGCAACGCGGAATCCGAGCCACATCTGCAACCTACACCACAGCTCATGGCAATGCCTGATCCTTAACCCACCGAGCAAGGCCAGGGATTGAACCACAACCTCATGGTTCCTAGTTGGATTCGTTAACCACTGAGCCACGATGGGAACTCTCCAAACATGCATTCTTTTTCAGATTCTTTTCCCATATAGATTATCACAGAATATTGGATATAGGGAAAACAAGGTTTTAAATGTCAATAAATACATATCTATCATTATTCACCTTAAATGTAAATGGACTGAATGTTCCAATTAAAAGACATAGAGTGTCAGACTGGATAAAAAAAACAAGCTGCTTATAAGTGACTCACTTCAAGGCAAAGAACACATAAAATTTGTAAGTGAGAGGATGGAAAAAGATATTTCATGCAAATGGAAAAGTCCGGAAAGTGGGAGTTGCAATATCCATATCAGACAAAATAGACTTTAAAATGAAGGCCTTAAAAAAGACAAAGAGGGACACCATTTAATGATAAAAGGTTCCATTCAATAAAAGGATATTACACTCTTCAATACATATGCCCCTAATATAGGAGCACACAAATACGCACAAGAAATACTATCAGACATAAAAGGAGAAATTGAAGGGAATATAATAATAGTAGGAGATCTTAATACCCCTTTCACATCAATGGACAGATCCTCACATCAATAGACAGAAAATCAATAAGGCAGCAGAGATTCTAAATGACAAAATAGAAAAGTTAGACTTTATTCATATTTTCAGGACATTATCTTCATAGTAATCAGAATATACATTCTTTTCAAGTGCACATGGAACATTCTCAAGGATTGACCACATACTGTGGCACAAAACTAACCTCAACAAATTTAAGAATATAGAAATTATTTCAAGCATCTTTTCTGATCTCAATGTCATGAAACTAGAAAGCAATCAGAGGAAAAGAAAGGAGAAAACATTGACTACATGGAGACTAAACAACATGATACTAAAAAACCAATGGGTCGATGCAAAAAAATACTTTGAGACAAATGATACTGAAAACACAACCATTCAAAATCTATGGGAAGCTGCAACAGCATTTCTTGGAGGAAGTTCATAGCAATACAGGCCTTCCTCAAAAAAGAAGAAAAATCTCAAATCAACATCTTAACACATCACCAAAAAGAATTAGAAAAAGAACAAACAAAACCTAAAGTCAGCAGAATGAAGGAAATCATAAAGATTAGGGAAGGAATCAATAAAATAGAGATTCAATAAACAATAGGGAAAAAATCAACAAGAGCAAGAGTTGGTTTTTTGAAAGGGTGAACAAAATTGACAAACTCACTTTTAATTTATATGTGCATATTGTTCTAAGGTGGAGTCTCTGGTAGGCAACATATTGTAGGCTCTTTTTTTAAATCTAGTCTGCCACTCTATGACTTTTGACTAGTGCATACAGCACATTGATATTTAAGGTAAGTATTGATAAATATGTATTTATTGCCATTTTAAACCTTATGTTCCTGATGATTCAATGTTTCTCCTTAATTCCTTTCTTTTTTTCTTTTTGCTTTGCTGATTTCCTTTTATCATTATGTCCTCTAGTTTTTGGTTTTTATGAAAGTTTTGTTTGGTTTTGAGTTGTGGTATCCCATTCATATATCTGCTTGCTTAGCCTGATAGTCATTTGGCTTTCTGTCTAATGTCCTTTTTTTTGTGATTTACATTATGTTATTTTCCAAGTTACTTTTTCATTCTTCTGCACTATTCATTCTGCTTTTCAATGCTGTTAACTCATGTTTAGTCTCTTCAAATGAATTTTCTCATTTTTCTTGGCTCTTATAGTTTTTAGTTCCTTTTTAAAGTAATGTGTGTTACAGCTGTTAGCCATTAGCAAGTCCTTCGGTATTTTTATAAGTATTTTCATAACTTTTTTTTTTAAAAATTTGATGTCTGTTTGACTGCAAAGTTCTGTTACAATGTTTGGTCATTCAGGAGAATTCCCCTCCTTTTTAAAAATTGGGAATGGCTCCTATGCTTCTCTGTTTTGCTTTTATGTTTCTTATTCTGAGTTTAGGGAAAATAATCATCTATTGTAGTCTTGGAGGTCTATTTATATGTAGCAGTGTCCTGTGTGGGTTTACTATTTGTTTTTATTGTTGTGAGTGCTGCTTTAATTTGGATGCTTGCTGTCTTTTACCTCAGTTTGTGCAGGCCATTATCCTCTTGATAGGGCATGTGCAGGTGCATGACCTGTGTGTAGTTCCAGGGATAATGGGCAATAGGTGGCTGCTGCAGGTGGTGCCTGTTTGCTGGGCCCTTGATAGTAGAGGTGACTCTCAGGGAGATGGGAGCAATGTCCAGAATTCTTGCCATTGGGAATGGTGGGAAGTGTGCATTAATAGGAAAGTGGGGGCAATGGACAAGACTAAGTTGAATGGCTTTCTGTGGCTGCGACCCCTGAGGTGACTAGGGCCACATGTGGTGCTTGGCTACAGGAACCTTAGTAATTACGGCCCATTACCACTGGGAGTCTGAGAAGGCTGTGGTGTGCTTTGCACACCCCAACTGTAGATTGTTCAATAGGCACACTGCCATGTGAAAACTAGCACATGTGTACAGAGAGAAGTTCCTATGGTGGTAACACCTCCTACCCTCACCATTCACAACAGTGATTCTGTGTAGGGCCCAGGCTTCCTTCCATGCTCCCTTGGCTATGGGACACTAATCCCTTATTCCCTTCAGACTGTTTCCACACATCCAAACCTCCTCCTCTCCCTGGAATTGACTTCTAAAACTTGAGCCTCAGCATCCAACTCTGGCCTTAGTGTTTCAGGCTGCAGAGCCCCAGGCAGTAGTATGAATCGTTTTTCTCTCTCTCTCTCTCTCTGCTTTACCTGCCTCAGATCTGCTATTGTGCTTTTCTCTGAGATGGTGGCTTCCCCTCTGTCCTGGCTTTCCTTCCTGCCAGTTAGGTGGCCTCCCAGTGTGTGGATTCCTTTCTTCTTTCACAGCTCCCTGTCATGAGTTCTGGTCCCATCCTGATTCCTTTTTCTCTCTTCTCTACTTTTTTTCCTTTTTAGTTATGTGGAGGGTTTATTGCCCTTTTTGATAGTCTGAGGTATTCTGTCAGCATTCAGTAGATGTTCTGTGAGGATCATACTTCATGTAGATTTTTAAAAAATGTGTTTGTGGAAGAAGGTGAACTCCACCTGCTACTCCGTTGACATCTTGATATCACTTGGATTACATTTATTTGTCTTTTTTTTTTCTCTGATTGCTGTGGATAGAACTTCCAAAATTATGTTGAATAAAGGTTTCAAGAGTGGACAGGCTTGGCTTGTCCTTAATCTTAGTGCAAAAATTTTCAGCTTTTCACAGTTGAAGAATGATGTTATCTGTGGGTTTGTCATATAGGGCCTTTGTTTTGTTGAGGTAGGTTCCCTCTACGCCCACATTCTGGAGGGGTTTTTATCATAAATGGGTGGTGAATTTTGTCGAAAGCTTTTTCCACATCTGTTGTGATGGTTTTTTATTCTTCAACTTTTTAGTGTGTTAGTGTGTGTATCACACTGATTTGCAGACTTTTTTTCCAGCTTCACTTGTGGCATATGGATGTTCATGGGCTGGGGCTGAATTAGAGCTGCAGCTGCCAACATACACCACAGTCACAGCAAAGCCAGATCTGAGCAACATCTTCAACCTACACTTTAGCTCGTGGCAACCTCTGATCCTTAACACACTGAGTGAGTCCAGGGATCAAATCCATATCCTCATGGACACTATGCTGGGTTTTTTTTTTTTTTTGCCTTTTTGCTATTCCTTGGGCCGCTCCCACGGCATATGGAGGTTCCCAGGCTAGGGGTCGAATCGGAGCTGTAGCCACCGGCCTACGCCAGAGCCACAGCAACGCGGGATCCGAGCCGCGTCTGCAACCTACACCACAGCTCAAGGCAACGCCGGATCATTAACCCACTTAGCAAGGGCAGGGACCGAACCCGCAACCTCATGGTTCCTAGTCGGATTCGTTAACCACTGCGCCACTACGGGAACTCCTATGTTGGGTTCTTAATCTGACTTGTGGATACTGAAAAATCCTTGCTTCGCTAGGATAAATTACACTTGATGATGGTATATAATCCTTTTAATGTATAGTTGGACTCAGTTTGCTGGTATTTTGTTGAGGAAATTTGCATCTATATTCATCAGTTTTATTGGCCTGTAATTTCCCTTTTTGAGACGTCTTTGTCTGGTTTTATTATCAGGTTTATGGTGGCCTCATAGAATGAGTCTGGAGTATTTCTTCATCTGCAGCTTTTTGAGTAGTTTCAGAAGTCTCTTAACTCATCTCTAAACATTTAATAGAATTTGCCTGTGAATCCATCTTGTCCTGGACTTTTGTTTGTTGGAAGTTTTAGAATCACATTTTCAATTTCAGTATTTTTGATTGGTCTATTTATATTTTCTATTTCTTCCTAGTTCAGACTTAGAAGATTGTATCATTCCAAGAATTTTTCTATTTCTCCTAGGTTGGCTATTTTATTGGCATTATTGTTGCTTGTACTAGTTAGTACCTTATATCTTTTTTTTTTTTTTTTTTTGCCTTTTGCCTTTTGCCTTTTCTAGGGCCATACCCATGGCATATGGAGGTTCCCAGGCTAGAGGTCTAGTTGGAGCTGTAGCCGCCAGCCTACACCAGAGCCACAGCAAAGCAGGATCCAAGCCATGTCTGCAACCTACACCACAGCTCAAGGCAATGCCAGATCCTTATCCCCCTGAATGAGGCCAGGGATCAAACCCACAACCTCATGGTTCCTAGTTGGATCCATTAATCACAGAGCCATGACTGGAACTCCCTCTTACACCTTTTGTATTTCTGTGATGTCTGTTGTAAATTCTCCTTTTTCTTTTCTTTTTTAAAATCTTTTATATATATATAAAAGACAGAATGGGAGAAAATAGTTTCAAATGATTCAACTTACAAGGGCCTAATCTCTAAAATATATAAACAACTTATACAACTCAACAGCAAAAAAGCCAACAACCCAATTGACAAAGTGGGCAAAAGACCTGAATAGACATTTCTCCTTTTTCATTTCTAATTTTATTGATTAGAGCCCTCTCCGTTATTTTCATAATGATTTATTTTGTTAATCGTTTCAAAGGACCAGCTTTGAGTTTCATTGATCTTTTATATTGTTGTCTTCATTTCTATTTTATTTATTTCTGTCTTGATTTTTATGATTTCTTTCCTTCACCTAACTCTGAGTTTTGTTTGTTATTTCTCTAGTGGCCTTAGGTATAAGGTTAGGTTGTTTATTTGAGATTTTTCTTGTTTCCTGAAGTAAACTTGTATTGCTATAAATCTCCCTCTTGGAACTGATTTTCAAACATCATATAGGTTTTGGATCATTGTGTTTTCATTTGTCTCTAGGTATTTAAAAAATTTCTTTTTTGATTTCTTTATTGGTTGTTTAGTCTTCACGTGTTTGTATTTTCTGCAGTTTATTTCTTGTTATTGATTTCTGTCCTTATAGCCGTGTGGTCAGAGAAAATGTTTGAGGTGATTTCAATTTTCTTAAATTTACTGAGGCTTGATTTGTGGCCCAGTATGTGATCTATCCTGGAGAGTGTTGTGTGTGCCTGAGAAGAATGTATATTCTCCTGCTTTCAGAGAGAATGTTGTATAAATGTCATTTAAGTCCATCTGGACTAATGCATCATTTGAGGCCTGTGTTTCCTTATTGGTTTTCTGTCTGGATGATCTGTCCATTGCTGTATGTGGAGTGGTAAACTCACCCACTATTATTGCTTATTGTCAATTTCTCCTTTAATGGCTGTAAGGATTTGCCTTATATAATCTGAATCTCTTATTTTGGAGTGCCTATATATATATAACACACAATTGTTATATCTTCTTGGATTGATGCTTCTTGGTCATTATGTAATGACCTACTTTGTCTCTTGTAATCATCTTTATTTGAAAATCAATTTTGTCTTATATGACTATGACTACTCTGGCTTTCTTTTTTTGTTCTTTTCCTTTTTCTTTTTTAGGGCCACACATGTGGCATATGGAAGTTACCATGCTAGGTATCAAATCAGAGCTGTAGGTGTTAGCCTATACCATAGCCTCAGCAACATGTTATCCAAGACACATCTGCAACCTACAGCACAGCTCACTGCAATGCCAGATACTTAACCTGCTGAGGGAGGCCAGGGATTGAACCTGAATCCCCACAGATACTATTCTGGTTTGTAACCCACTGAGCTACAGTGGGAACTCCCTCCAGCTCTCTTTTGATTTCTGTTTGCATGGAATATCTTCTTCCATCTTCTCACTTTCAGTTTGTATGTGTCTCTAGAATTAAAGTAGGTGTCTTGTAGACAGCATATGTATGTTCTTGTTTTCTTTGTCATACATCAGTTGACCATAGGTGCTTGGTTTTATTTCTGGGCTTTCTATCCTGTTCCATTGATCTATAGTTCTGTTTCTGTGCCAGTACCATACTGTTTTGACCACTGTTGCTTTGTAATATAGTCTGAAGTCAGGGAGCCTGATTCTTCCAGTTCTGTTTTTTCTTTTCAATATTTCTTTGGCTATTTAGGGTCTTTTGAGTTTCATACACATTCTAAAATATATTTTTCTAGTTCTGTGAAGAATGTCCTTGGTAATTTGATAGGGATTGCATTGCATATGTAGATTGCCTTGGAAGTACATTTTGATAATAGTTATTGTTCCAATCCAAGAGAATGGTATATTTTTCCATCTGTTTGTGTCATCTTTGATTTCTTTCATCAGTGCTTATAGTTTTCAGAATACAGTTCTTGCTGGTGGGGGAACCTCCCAGAGTGCAGGAGCTTTTCCTCTTTCTAGGTCCCTTCTAGTGGTCATGTCCCATTTTCCTCTTTTCCTCTTCTTTTTCTTCTTGATTTTGTCCTATTCCATTTTTTGAAGTTTTTCTTGCTCTGTCAGAATTTTTGTCAGCATTTAGCAAATTTTCTGTGTGAATAGTTCCATATACAGATGCATTCTCAATGTATTTGTTGGAGTCAGTCAGCCTCACTTCCTACTACTCCACCATCTTTCTCCCTCTCACATATTATTGACTATATTCCCTGTGCTCTATGTTATACCTCAATGACTTGTGTTTGTGTATATATATATATATATATATATATATATATATATATATATATATATTAACTATCAGAACATTGTACAAGTTTATTTCAGATGTAAAAGCAATGTTAAAATCAGCAAGTTTAAATCTTAGCTATTTAAGTATTTTTAAAGTCATTACTTTCAAAAAACTGAGGGAGCTTTTTTTTTCCACCCCACATACCAGTTTTTCAATAGTTCTATTTTTGGAGGTCTTTCAATTGATAAGTAAACTGTTTTGAGGATATTTCAGAACTTCTTTCCCCAAATGAAAATTAATCTGGACAAATTATATATTGCATAGATTTCTCTGCAGATTCTTTTCTTTAGAACCTGCAATTATCATGCAGTATAATTTTAACCAATTTGCTCCAAAGAAAAAAAAGTCCTGAAAAATATGGTGGGTATATTTTGTGATATTCCAGTTAATAGAATTGTTTTACCTCAATGATAGTTTTTATCATATTTCAAAATAACCAGCTAAACATGGGACATTGTTTCAGTCTTTACTGACTCATAGGCACATGAACCAGTGCCCAGATTCTACCTCTTCTACATCCACCTCCTCCATAAATGGATGTAATTATTTAATATGTTTGATGTAGGACAATCCACCATTTACAAACATTTATGATGTAGGTTAAAATCAATGACTAGTGTGGGAAAAGAACCACTAAGATGATAGGGAGCCTACACATGCAATTCAAAATTTAATATTTATCCCTCCATAAATAATATGTACTTAATTGTCATGAGGCAGCTATTTGGATTTCAATAACCACATTTTAGGGATACATTCATAGGACTGATTAGATAGTCCAGGTGAAATGATTATAGAAATAGCGGGATTGTCATCTCACAAAACTTATTTACACATCAAAATCTATTTTGATATATGAAGTTTACAAAAAGGCTGAATTCATCAAACCAATTATGCCTTCTGCAACTCAAGCACTCTTCTCTTAGCAAGAGCAAGCTGAAGCTTATCAGTGAAGGTAAAGGTGCTTAATGTTAAACTTTTATTCTAGCATAGATTTGGATTGCTTAAGAAAATGATAGCCAAGAATCTAGCATGGTCTTTCTACATTTTTACTATCTTAAGATTAGAACCCTATAAACTCATTCATCAACTATCTTCCTTTTCTATATTATTCTTGGCACTCAGCTAAGACTGCTGTAGTTTATTGTACTTTGTATTTTCACATTCTCAAAATAGGAACTTAATATTATAAGACGTGCATGGACATTGCGTAAAATAATTTTGTCATTCAACATATCTGGAGAGATGAGATTTTTCTGCCAGAATTTATATGCAGAAAAGTTTATATTTATATTAATAATTTATATTAAGAATTTATATTTATATTAAGAATCAATCTTCCTTTTAAAGTTAAATGATGGAAAATTCAAGCTCTGTGCATTGTTTTTAAGTCTAATGAAAACATTTATTGGGCAACCAGTACTGGCAGTTTAGAAAAATTTTAATATTGGAGATGGGATTATGGAGGAAAAACATGAACATTTCATATGTCTTCTATCTTACAAAAAGTTATCGACCTGTCAGAGCCACTCTCTATGTGCCAGAAAATCATCTGGCATAAACCAGTCCTGTCAGTAGAGGAGGTCACAATGACATTTGCATTCTACTTTTCGAAGAATAGAAGCAATATGTTTAACAATTTCCCCTCACCCAAATCCTTAAACTCATTATCATAGGCATGGAATATAAGCAAATCTGGATGTCCTCCAACAGATAAGCAATAGCACAGCTATGTTATTTTCAAAAATACTGTCTAGATATTCTTCCATATAAAATCAAATGCTCAGTGGCCAACCTTTTAATAGCCTGCATTAGCTGACATTAAATGCATTTATTGTGCCACAATTATGTTTAAGTTTCCTTTAAGTATTTTTTAATACGTCCAAGAGACAACACCTGCTTCAGGTTTTTTTAGGGGCATTGATCTATAAGGACATCAACTCCATTTATTTTTTCAGCATATGAGATTTTATTTATTTTTTATTTTTTATTTTTTATTTTTTTTGCCACTGTACAGCAAGGGGATCAAGTTATCCTTACATGTATACATTACAATTACATTTTTTTCTTCACCCTTTGTTCTGTTGCAACATGAGTAGCTAGACAAAGTTCTCAATGCTACTCAGCAGGATCTCCTTGTAAATCTATTCTAAGTTGTGTCTGATAAGCCCAAGCTCCCGATCCCTCCCACTCCCTCCCCCTCCCATCAGGCAGCCACAAGTCTCTTCTCCAAGTCCATGATTTTCTTTTCTGAGGAGGTGTTCATTTGTGCTGGATATTAGATTCCAGTTATAAGTGATATCATATGGTATCTGTCTTTGTCTTTCTGGCTCATTTTACTCAGGATGAGAGTCTCTAGTTCCATCCATGTTGCTGCAAATGGCATTATGTCATCCTTTTTTATGGCTGAGTAGTATTCCATTGTGTATGTATACACCACATCTTCCAAATCCCATCATCTGTTGATGGACATTTGGGTTGTTTCCATGTCCTGGCTATTGTGAATAGGGCTGCAATGAACATGTGGGTGCATGTGTCTCTTTTAAGTAGAGTTTTGTCCGGATAGATGCCCAAGAGTGGGATTGCAGGGTCATATGGAAGTTCTATATGTAGATTTCTAAGGTATCTCCAAACTGTTCTCCATAGTGGCTGTACCAGTTGACATTCCCACCAGCAGTGCAGGAGGGTTCCCTTTTCTCCACAACCCCTCCAGCACTTGTTATTTGTGGACTCATTAATGGTGGCCATTCTGACTGGTGTGAGGTGGTATCTCATGGTAGTTTTGATTTGCATTTCTCTTATAATCAGCGATGTTGAGCATTTTTTCATGTGTTTGCTGGCCATCTGTATATCTTCTTTGGAGAAATGTCTATTCAGGTCTTTTGCCCATTTTTCCATGGATTGATTGGCTCTTTTGCTTTTGGGTTGTATAAGTTGTTTATATATTCTAGAGATTAAGCCCTTGTCGGTTGCATCATTTGAAACTATTTTCTCCCATTCTGGAAGTTGTCTTTTGTTTTCTTTTGGGTTTCCTTTGCTGTGCAAAAGCTTTTCAGTTTGATGAGGTCCCAATTGTTTATTTTGCTCTAATTTCTATTGCTTTGGGAGACTGACCTGAGAAAATATTCATGAGGTTGATGTCAGAGAGTGTTTTGCCTATGTTTTCTTCGAGGATTTTGATGGTGTCCTGTCGTATATTTAAGTCTTTCAGCCATTTGGAGTTTCATTTTGTGCATGGTGTGAGGGTGTGTTCTAGTTTCATTGCTTTGCATGCAGCTGTCCAGGTTTCCCAGCAAGGCTTGCTGAATAGACTTTCTTTTTCCCATTTTATGTTCTTGCCTCCCTTGTCAAAGATTAATGGACCATGGGTGTCAGGGTTTATTTCTGGGTTCTCTCTTCTGTTCCATTGGTCTGTCTGTCTGTTTTGATACCAGTACCACACTGTTTTGATGACTGTGGCTTTGTAGTATTTCTTGAAGTCTGGGAGAGTGATGCCTCCTGCTTGGTTTTTGTTCCTTGGGATTGCTTTGGCGATTCTGGGTCTTTTGTGGTTCCCTATAAATGTTTGGATTGTTTGTTCTAGTTCTGTGAAAAATGTCATGGGTAATTTGATAGGGATTGCATTGAATCTGTAGATTGCTTTGGGTAGGATGTCCATTTTCTCAATATTGATTTTTCCAATCCAGGAACATGGAATATCTTTCCATTTCTTTACATCTTCTTTGATTTCTTTGATTAAATTTTTACAGTTCTCGGCATATAGGTCCTTTACCTCCTTGGTCAGGTGTATTCTGAGATGTTTGATTTTTTGAGGTGCAATTTTAAAAGGTATCGTATTTTCATCAACTCTAATTTTAAGATTAAATTAACTCATGTGGGTTTACTGAAGAAGAAAGGCAGGAGAAAAAAATCACAACAAACCTCTTTAGGTCAGTTAAAGGCCACGTCTCTAGCTGGGCAAGTAAAAAACTTTAATCTCACCAGCCCACACTCTAAAAGATAATGCCACTAATAACAATCAACAGCAGGAAAAAATAAACCTGCCATCACCCAGCCCATTCATTAGCTAAAAAGCAGTTTAACTCAAATATGAGAGCAAAGTATAGCTAATACTATGTACTCAAACTGTCCAACCCACCTTTAGTCACCAGTAACAAGGAGGAAATAACTGCTTTACAGAACAAATAAGCTTAGTATTTCTTACAAGGATAACAGTCATCCAACTCCTGAGATAATACTCAGAAGGACAAAAGGTGGAGTGAAGGCAATGTATTAGTTGTGGGATTAGCATCCCACAAACTCTTGAAAAACCCAAATTACCACGAACACATAAAACTTGTCTATGAATTAGAGAACAAGATATTGCTGCTGCTCCTTTTTATCTTTTGAAATATACAGTATTTGTAGGCTCTGCCCTTCAATGTGAAAGCAAGATGCTATTTTTAAAAAAAGCTAATAAAATATTGAAATTAACACCCAAATTTTGGGACCATATATCTTAACTGTGAAACTAAACAGATTTCTACCTTTTCCTTCTTACAATCAAACCACCTCACAAAAATTAAAAAAAACTAAAACAATCCAAACATGATTAATAAGTCCTTAAAAGTAAAAAACTTTATAGGAAAAAGAAGTTTTGAAAGGAGGAAAAAGAAAACAAGGAAGGAGGAAAGCTTTAAAAGAAAGGGGGGAGGGAAAAATCAATGGGTTTCTCTTTTATTTGGTGACAAGCAAGTGCAAGAAAGTTGGTCTGTAACTTGTTTAGTTGTCTGTCTTTTGAACATCTGCCTTCTGGCAAGAAGGGACTTTGAGGTTTTTCTGCAGTACGTGAGCATCTGTGGGCTCTATCCTCTTATAGCAGTTCTGTCTCAATAATCTCAAAGCCAAACTTTCTGTAGAAGTCAATTGCAGATTCATTGCTGATCTGGACATGCAGATAGATGTTGTCAAAAGTGCCATCTTTTCCACAGATGTTTAAGACATGATTTAACATTTTAGTTCCTATTCCTAGCTTTTGGTATGGAGCCAGACATCCTAGTTTCATGATGTAAAGTCTTTTGATTCTGTGGATGATCCACCCTATAGTACATGCACCTACTGCAATATCATTGAAATAGGCAAGTTTTGCTAGCTCGCCAACCTCCAGCACATCCTTGTTGAACTTGTCATTGTAGCTGACTGGAAAGATGACTGGTTTTAGTCTCTTCAACTGTTTAATACTGCGTGGTATCACATCTCCTGGTCTATCCGGCCTTTCATCTTCCCTGCCTGCTGTGGCCGTTGTTACCACTGACATCAACACTGTTGTCAGTCCCTGAGCTCTCCGTGCCTTCAGCTGGGGCCACTCAACCCCACAAGCCAACCTCCTCGCCTAGGGCAAGGAGCTGAACTGGTGACGGAGGCCTTGACACTCCAGCGTGCGGGGGTCGCCGCTTCTCCACACGTGCACATGGGGCAGCCGCCTCCTGCCCGCTTCAAGCTGCCAGACCCGCCGCCGTGCTGTCTATTTTATAAATCTAAGTTTATACCTTTGAATCTCCCTCACCTATTTCAATTCTTTTCCCACAGCCTTCCTCTCTGCCAAGCACACTTTTTTTCTTTAAATCTATAAGCCTGCTTCTGTTTTTTTAAAACCTGCTCATTTGTTTTGTTTTTTGTGTTGTTGTTTTTTTTAGATTCCACATGTAAGTGAAATCCTAATATTTGTCTTTGTTAGACTAATTTCACTTGGCAAAACATCCTCTAGGTCCATCCATGTTGTCTCAAATGGTAAGATTTTATTTCATATTTATGACTGAGTATTATTCAGTTGCATATACATATACAACAACTATCTTATCCATTTATCTCTCAATAAACACAAGTTGCTTCTATGGGCTGGCTATTGTAAATGATGCCACAATGAACATAAGAATGGGAATATCTTTTCCAATTAGCATTTTTGTTTTATTTGGGGGAATATCCAGAAGTTGAATTGCTGGATCATATGGTAATCTCTTTTTAATTTTTTGAGGAATCTCAGAGTGCCTAACCAATTCATATTCCCACTAACAGTTCATGAGAGTTCTCTTTTCTGCACGTCCTCACCAACACTTATTATTTTTCATTTTGATAGTAATCATTCTGATAGGCATGAGGTGATATCTCATTACAGTTTTGATTTGTATTTCCCTGATGATTAGTCATGTTGAACAACATTTCATGCACTTGTTTGCCATCTGTATGTCATTTTTGGTAGTTTCTCTTCATGTCTTATGCCCATTCTTTAATAAGCGTGTTTTCTTTCTATGATATTGCATTGCATAATTTACACACACACACACACACACACATATTTTTATATATTTAGGGCTGCACCCATGGCATATGGAAGTTCCCAGGCTAAGGGTTGCATTGGAGCTACAGCTGCTGGCCTAAACCATGGCCAAGCAACATGGGATCCAAGCCACATTTGTGACCTACACCAGAGCTCATGGCAATGCCATATCCTTAACCAACTGAGCAAGGCCAGGGATCAAACCTGCGTCCTCATGGATACTGGTCGGGTTAGTTACCATTGAGCCACAATGGGAACTCCCATATATTTTGGATATTAACAACATATTCAGCATATCATTTGCAAATACCTTCTTCCATTCAGCAGAAATATGTATCATGTTGATAGTTCCCTTCCTGTTTTTAATGCAATTATAAATAAAATTTTCTTAATTTCTCTTTCTGATTATTAGTGTGTAAAACACAATGGATTTCTGTATATTAACTTTGTATCCTTCAACTTTATTGAATTCATCAATGAGTCAACAGTTTTTCAGTGAGTTCTTTAGTATTTTCCATATATAATAAGGTGTTTCATTTTTTGTTCTTATCTGATTGTTGTGGATAGGACTTTCAACACTATGTTGAATAAAAGTGGCAAGAGTGGACATCCTTTTGTTGTTCCAGATCTTAGAATGAAATATTTTCAGCTTTTCATGGTTGAGTCTGATTTTGGCTATTGTTTTGACATATATGGCCTTTATTTTGCTGAGCTATTGTTTTTCTATATCCACTTTGATGGGAAGTTTTTTTTTTATGAATGAATGTTAAATTCTGTCAAAAGCTTTTTCTGCATAATATATTTATATGATTATGTGATTTTTAACTCTTCAATTTTTTAATGTGGTGTATTACATGAATTAATTTATGGATAATAAAAATATTCTTGTATCCTTGAAATAAATCCCAGATGATCATGGTATATGATACTTTTAATGTATTTTTGAATTTGGTTTGGTAATTGATGTTTTTGCATCCATGTCTATCAGAGATAGTGCCATGTAATTTTTTTTGGTGGTGTCTTTGTTTGGTTTTGGTATCAGGAAGATATTGGCCTTGTACAATGAGTTTGGAAACATTTCTCACTCTTCAGTTTTTTGGAATAGTTTCAGAAGGCTAGGCATTAATTCTTCGAATGTTTGGTAAAATTCAGCTGTGAAACCATTTGATCTCAGACTTCATTAGAGATTATTTATTTATTTATGTCTTTAGGGCCACACCCATGGCATATAGAGGCTCCCAAGCTAGGGTTAGAATCGGAGCTGTAGCTGCTGGCCTATATCACAGCCACAACTACGTGGGATCTGAGCCATGTCTGAGACCTACACCACGAGTCATGGCAAGGCTGGATCCTTAACCCACTGAGTGAGGCCAGGGATTGAACCCGCATCCTCATGGATACTAGTTGGGTTCATTAATCGCTGAGCCATGGCAGGAACTCCCAGAGGTTTTCTAAATTACTTATTCAATGTCATTATTGGTAACCAGTCTGTTCATAAAATCTAATCCTTCCTGATTCAGTTGGGAGATTTTACTTTTCTAGAAATTATATATTTATTCTATACTGTCCATTTTATAGGGGCATAATTATTCATAGTTATTTTTTCTTTTGAAATTTTTTTATTATATTGATTTACAATGTTCTGTCAATTTCTGCTGTGCAGGAAAGTGCCCCAGTTATACACACACACACACACACACACATTCTTTATTTTCACATTATGTATGTATACATACATATATATACATACGTATGTATATATATACACATACATATATATACACACACATTCTTTATTTTCACATTATCCCCCATCATATTCATCCCAAGTGATTAGATATAGTTCACAGTTATTTTTATGATCCCTTCTGTTTTTGGAAGTTGGTTGTACTTTCTCTTTTTTTATGATTCCTTATATTGGTCCCCTGAGCCTTTTTTCTTGATGAGTCTGACAAGTTTTATCAATTTTGTTTTTTAATATATAATTAAATCCAACTGATTTAATGTGTCATTTAATACCAGTGTTTTCTTATAGATTTTCTGTCTGCATGACCTGTCCATTGGTTCAAGCAGGTTGTTAAAATCCCCCACTATTATGTTACTGTCAATTTCTTCCTTATGTATGCGTACATTTGCTTTATGTATTTATCTGTCCCTACTTTGGATGAATATATATTTACCATTGTCATCATCTTGAATTGATTCCTTTGTCATTACATAATGCCTTCATTTGTCACTATGTAATTTCTTTATCACTACATAATGCCTTCCTTTATCTCTTTGTTTAAAAGTCTGTTTTGTCTGATATAAGTATTTTTCCTCATGCTTCCTTTTTGTTTTCATTTGTATGGAATACCTTTTACCATTCTCTCACATTAAGTATGTGTGTATCTTTAGATCTGAAATGGGGTTTTTAAAAGTATATTTAGCCACTCCATGTCTTTTGACTAGAGCATTTAGTTAATTTACATTTAGAGTAATTATCAATTATCAATAGGGATGCACTTATTGCCCTTTTAAAAACTGATTTCTGGTGGTTTTATGGTTCTTTTCCCCCTTCTCTTCCTGTGTTCTGTTGTGATTTGATGACTATTATTATGTTTGCATTCCTTTCTCTTTTTTGTGTATATCTATTTTAGATACTTGGTTTGTGGTTACCATGATATATGGTAAAACATAACATATATAGAGAGAAGGATCAAGATGGCAGGGGAGTAAGATGTCATGCTTACTTTCTTCCAAAAACACATCAAAAAAACACATCTACATGTAAAATAATTTGCACAGAACATCTATAGAACTCTGGCAGAGGAACTTAAGCCTCCAAAAATGGCAAGAAACTCTTGACATAACTGGACAGAACAATAGAAAAATAGAGAGAGAGATAATCAGGACAGGACTAGCATTCTTGAGAGGGAACTGTGAAAGAGAAAAGGAACCCACACCCTGGGAAACCACCTAATTGACCAGGAGATCAGCTGAGATGGAGGGACCTCAAAGTGGCCAAGAAAAGTGCAGCAGTTGGACTGAGGAGGGCAAAGTAGAGTGAGAACAGAACAGATCATCTTCACCACCACCCTGGACACCACAGCCTGAGATGATTGGGTGGGCCCGGATGCTGAGACCAGGGCTCCAGAGGTCAGTTCCAGGGAGAGGACCAGGGTTGGCTGTGTGAGGACAGCTTAAGGGACTAAGGAGCAGTGTGGCATGGGTTGGGGAGCAGTGTGCTATGGGCTGGGGAGTGGAATGACATGGCAGAGGGAACCTGGGAGAAGGTCTTGGCCCATAGGAGATGCAAGGTGCCATTGTTTGGAAGGGCAAAAGCGTGAAGGGTGGACCTCTATAGGAATCTCCTGGCACATGTGCTCATGGGCTCTCAGAGGGCAGGGCACCTCTGGCGCAGGCTACGTGTGGCCAGGTACCTTTTGTGTGGGCTAAGGGCAGTGGGAAGTAAGTGCGATGTTGTGCCTCTTGTGTGATCTACAGGCAGTAGGGTCAGACTGTGGAGGTCATCTTGAAGACCAGAGGGAACTGTGGCCTGCCACCACTGGGGTCCTGTGAGTGGGCTCCACCCGTAGCTCTACTCATCTCAGGGGTCAGCAAAAAAAAAAAAAAAAAAAAAAAAAAGTGCATTGCAACCAAGCAAAACCCCCCTGGGAACACACCTTCCCTGCTGTTGCCACTGCCAAAAGCTCTGGGCAGCGCTCAGATGCTTGATCACTGTCCATTCCCAGAACCTACAACTAGGAGCAGCTTGTACAGCAACTCCTGTGTGGGCTAAGTGGGATGGGGTGTTTCTTGCATGGTCTATAGGTATCAGGGGAAAACCACCACAGTTATCTCTGACTCCAGAGGTGGACATGGCCACCACCACTAGGGGTCCATGAACAGGCACCACTTGCAACCCTAATCACTTCAGAGTGCACCAGAGAGGAGGGAATTATGAACAAACACTACCGGTTGTTGCTCTTGCACCCCTGGGATCACACCAGGCCTGCTGCTGCCACAGCCAAATGCTCTGGGCAGTGACCATATTCTTGATAACTACCATTTTCCAGGATTCTAAAACTAGGAGAAGCCTGTGCAGCACTTTCTATCTGGGCTAGATGAGACAGGGTACTTCTTTGGTGGTCTACAGGTGGCAGGGACAAACCACTGCGGTTATCACTGACTCCAGAGGTGGTCATGGCCCACTACCATTAAGGGTTCCCATAGAGGCACCACTTGCAGCCCCAAATACCTCAGAGGAAGGCATCACTATCAAACATTACCTATTGTTGCTCTTACTCCCCTGGGAACTCACACACCCTGCTGCTGCCATTGCCAAATACTCTGGGCACCTTATAAGTCTGCTTAAGGCCCATTACTACTTCCCAGGGCTCTGCAGCTAGGAATAGCCTGTGCCACCTTCCTGCAGGCCCTTGCTGCTTTTAAGAGCCCAATAACCAGGTACTGACTACTAGCCCTAACCATTGCCTCATTCTCCCTGAAAACACACTCAGCACCCTGGGTATAACAGCCTGCTCACACCAAAGAAAGAGATAGCAAATAGCCAAACTCCCACAACAAAAATATATAGTAACCCCCCACAAAATACAAAGGGGTGCTCTTGCATAGAAGTAGCCCTTCAAGACTACCGTCTGGCTTCTATAAACTCATAAGCAAGTTGAGGAAGGTTAGGAACCATTCTCAGTTAAAATAACAGAGGAATTCACCTGAAGCACCAAACAATGAAACAGACTTCTGCAGTCTGACAGACATTGAGTTCAAAAGGGAGATAGTGAAAATGCTGAAGGAATTAAAGCTGAACATCAAGGAATTAAGAGGAGATAGGAACAGTAATGCAGATTCCTATAGAAACGAAATAGATAATACAAGGAGGAACATAGAAAAATTAGAAAATTCATTTGCAGGAGTTCCTGTCGTGGCGCAGTGGTTAATGAATCTGACTAGGAACCATGAGGTTGCGGGTTCGGTCCCTGCCCTTGCTCAGTGGGTTAAGGATCCGGCGTTGCCATGAGCTGTGGTGTAGGTTGCAGATGCGGCTCGGATCCCGCGTTGCTGTGGCTCTGGCATAGGCCGGTGGCTACAGCTCTGATTGGACCCCTAGCCTGGGAACCTCCATATGCCGCGGGAGCAGCCCAAGAAATAGCAAAAAGACAAAAAAAAGAAAAAAAAAGAAAATTCATTTGCAGAGATGCAAACTGAGCTAAAGAAATTAAGAGCAGAGTGAATAATGCAGAGGAATGAAATGAGTGACTTGCAAGATAGAATAATGGAAATCACCCAATCAGGACAGCATATAAAAAACCAAATGAAAAAACATGAAAGCAACATAAAAGATCTATGGGATAATATAAAGCAGGCCAATATATGCTTAACAGGAATTCCAGAAGGAGAAGAAACACAAAAGGGAATTGAAAATATATTTGAAAAATTATGTCTGAAAACTTTCCAAATCTAAAGGATACTGACATCAAGATATAGGAAGGAGAGAGGGCCCCAAACAAGTTCAACCCAAAGAGGCCCACACCAAGACATAATATAAATGCCAAAGTTAGAGATAAAGAGAGGATTCTAAAGGCAGCAAGAGAAAAGCAAAGCATTAATTATAAAAGAACTCCCCATAAGGCTATCACCTGATTTCTCTACAGAAACCCTATACCCCAGAAGGTAGTGGCAAGATATATTTAACTTTCTGAAAGGAAAAAATTTGCAGCCTAAAATAGTCTATCCAGCAAGAATAAATATTTAAAATAAAAAGAGAAATAAAGAATTTCTCCAAAAACAAAAGCTAAAAGAGTACAGCAATACCAAACCCATTCTAAAAGAAATACTGAAAGGGCTTCTCTAAATTTAAAAAAAGTAAGAAGAATTAGGATGGAGGAAACCATTGGAAAGCAATCACTTAAATAAACCACCACACAGATCTAAAAGTGGAAAAAAGACTAGTATAAAACAATGATAAATACAAGGAACAGTAAAAGGACAAACATGAATATGTTAAAAAAGGACTTCAAAATCATAGAATGTGTAGAAGGAAAGTAAGAAAATGCAGGTTCTTTTTCTTTAAATAATGTGTTTTAGCCTATATAACTATCATGCTAAAGCAAGCAGGTATAGGAAGAAGTTAACATACTTTAAAAAGAGGGCAACCACAAATCAAAACAAAACATTACATTCACAAAACAATAGAAGTACACAAGCACAAAATTAATTGAAATCATTCAACTCCCCCCCAAAAAGAGAAAGGAACAAAAAAAAAACATAGAATGAAATGGAAAATGAGGATTAAAATGGCAGAAGATACATGTCTATTAACAATTACCTTAACTGTCAATAGATGGAATGCTCCAATCAAAAGACACAAAATGGCAGATTGAGTAAAAAAGCAAAAACCTACAATCTGCAGTCTACAAGAGACTCACCTTAAGGCAAGGGACACATAGATTGAATGTGAGGGGATGGGGAAATATATTTTATGCCAATGGACAAGATAGGAAACCAGGAGTTGTGATACTCATACCAGACAAAAGAGTCTTTAAAATGAAGGCCATAAAGAAAGTCAAAAATGACACTATTTAATGGTAAAAGGATCCATTCAAGAAGAGAATATTATAAACATCAAAATATTTGACCCTAATACACGATCACCCAGATACCTATGATGAAACTAACAGACATAAAAGGAGAAATTGATGGAAATACAATCATAATAGGAGTTTATAACACCCCACTGACATCAATGGACAGATCCTCTAGACAGATATTCAATAAGGCAATGGAAATCCTAAATGGCACAATAAAAAAGTTAGACTTAATCAACATTATCAGGATGTTACCTCCAAAAAACCCAGACTACATATTCTTCTCAAGTGCACATGGAATATTATCAAGGATTGATCACATACTGGGGCAGAAAGCTAACCTCAACAAATTTGAGTATAGAAATTATTTCAAGTATCTTCTCTGACCACAATGGCATGAAACTAGAAATCAACCACAGGAAAAGAAATGAGGAAAAACCTACTACATGGAGACTAAACAACATGCTACTGAAAAACCAAGGGGTCAATGAGGACAACAAGAAGGAAATTAAAAACTACCTTGAGACAAATGATAATGAAGACACAACCACTCAAAATGTATGGGATGCTGCAAAAGCAGTGCTTGGAGGGATGTTCATAGCAATACAGGCCTTCCTCAAAAAAGAAGAAAAATCTCAAGTTGACAACTTAACCCACCACCGAAATGGATTAGAAAGAGAAGACCAAACGACACCTAAAGACAGCAGAAGGAAGGAAATCATAAAGATCAAAGAGGAAATCAATAAAATAGAGATTAAAAAAACAATAGAAAAAATCAATAAAACCAAGAGCCGCTTATTTGAAAATGTAAGCAAAATTGATACATCTCTGGTTAGACTCACCAAGAGAAGGAGAGAAAAAAACCCAAATAAACAAAATAAAGAAATAAAAAAGGAGAAGTCACAACAGATACTACAGAAATCCAAAAAATCATGTGAGCATGATATGAACAATGGTATACCAATAATTCTGACAACCTAGAAGAAATGGACAACTTTCTAGAATCTTACAGCCTGCCAAAACTGAATCAAGAAGAAATATATCAATGTAGCAGACCAATCACTTGAAATGAAATCGTAGTTAAAAAGTGTTTTTATTTGCCCCTACAAAGAAAAGTCCAGGACCAGATGGCTTAACAGGTGAAGTGTACAAACATACAATGAGGAACTCATACCCATTCTCCTTAAATTTTTCCAAAAAGGTGAAGAAGAAGGAACACTACCAAAGACATTCAATGATGCCACCATTACTCTAATACCAAAATCAAACAGATACTACCAAAAAAAGAAAAGTATAGGCCAATATCTTCGATGAATATAGACTCAAAAATTCTCAACAACATTTTAGCCACCCAAACCCAACAATATATATAAAAGATCATATACCACGACTAAATGCCATTCATCCCAGGTTCACAAGGATGGTTTAACATACACAAATCAATGAACATCAGAAAACACTTTAACAAAAGAAAAGTGAAAAAGCACATGACAGAATTTGACAAAGTACAACATCCATTCATGATAAAAACTTCTGCCAAAGTGGGTAGAGAGGGAACATTCCTTAACATAATCAAAACCATTTATGACAAACCTGCAGCAAATATAATACTCAATGGAGAAAATTTGAAAGCCTTTCCGCTAAAATCTGGAACAAGGCAAGGATGCCGACTCTCATCACTTATATTCAACATAGTATTGGATAGCCATAGCAATCAGACAAATGAAAGAAATAAATGGATTCCAAATTGGAAGAGAAGAGGTAAAATTGTCACTGCATGCAGATGACATGATACCATATATAGACAACCTTAGGACTCAACCCCAAAACTACTCAAACTTATCAACAACTTCAGCAAAGTAGCAGGATATATTAACATTCAGAAATCAGTTTCATTTCTGTATACTAATAATGAAATATTAGAAAAGGAATATAGAAATACAATACATTTTAACATTGCATCCCACAAAATCAAATACCTGGGAATAAAGATGACCAAGGGGGTGAAAGATTTATATGCTGAGAACAATAAAACACTAATCAAGGAAATTAAAGAGGATTCAAAGAAATGGAAAGACATTCCATGCTCCTGGGTTGGAAAAATTTATATTGTAAAAATGGCCGTATTTCCCAAAGAAATCTACAGATTCAATGCAATCCCTATCAAATTATCCATGACATTTTTCACAGAAGTAGAAAAATCCAAAAGTTTATATGGAACCACAAAAGACCCAGAATTGCCAAAGCAATCCTGAGGAACAAAAACTAAGCCAGAGGCAAACTCTCCCAGGCTTCAGGCGATACTACAAAGCCCCAGAAATCAAGAGGGTGTGGTACTGGTACCAAAACAGACACAAAGACCAATGGAACAGAATAGAGAACCCAGAAATAAGCCCTGACACTTATGGTCAATTAAGTTTAGAAGAAGGAGGTGAGAATATAAATGGGGAAAAGAGAGTCTTTTCAGCAAGTGTTGCTGTGAAAATTGGACAGCCACATGTAAGTCAGTGAAACCAGAACACACCCTCACACCATGCACAAAAATAAACTCAAAATGGCTTAAAGACTTAAACAAAAGACAAGACACCATCAAATTCCTAGAAGAGAACATAAGCAAAACATTCTCTGACATCAACCTTACAAATATTTTCTCAAGTCAGTGTCGTAAAGCAACAGAAATAAAAGTGAAAATAAACCAATGGGACCTAATCATACTGAAAAGCTTTTGCACAGCATAGGAAACCATAAAAAAGGACAACTTACAGAATGGCAGAAGAAATTTTCAAATGATGTAAGTGACAAGGGTTTTACCTCTAAAATATACACACAACTTATACAATTCAACAGCATAAAAGCCATCAACCCAATTGAAAAATGGACAAAAGACCTGACTAGACATTTCTCCAAAGAAGATATACAGATGGCCAACAAGTTCATGAAAAAATGCTCAACACCCCTAATTATTAGAGAAAGGTAAATCAAAACTACCATGAGGTACCACCTCACACCAGTCAGAATGGCCATCATTAATAAGTCCACAAATAAATGCTGGAGAGGGTGTGGGAAAAGTGAACTTTCCTGCACTCTTGGTGGGAGTGTAAATTGGTACAACCACTTTGGAAAACATTATGGAGGTACCTCAGAAAACAAAATATAGAACTTCCATATGACCCAGCAATCCCACTTTTAGGCATATATCCAGACAAAACTCTACTTAAAAGAGACACATGCGCCCACATATTCATTGCAACACTATTCACAATTTCCAACACAAGAAACAAATCAAATGTCCATCAACAGATGAGTGGATTAAGAAGATATGGTATATATACACAATACAATACTACTCAGCCATAAAAAAGAATGAAATAATGCCATTTTTAGCAACATGGATGGAACTAGAGACTCATCCTGAGTGAAGTAAGTCAGAAAGAGAAAGACAAATACCATATGATATCACTTATATCCTGAATCTAATATATGGCACAAATGAAACTTTCCACGGAAAAACAACTCATGGACTTGGAGATCAGACTTGTGGTTGCCATGGGGGAGGGGTCAGGAGTGGTATAGACTGGGAATTTGGGGTTAATAGACGCCAACTCTTGCCTTTGGAATGGATAAGCAATGAGATCCTGCTGTATAGCACTGGGAACTATATAGTTACTTACCATGCAGCATGATAATGTGAGGAAAAAAGTATTTATATATATATATATCTGTGACTGGATCATCTTGCCGTACAGTAGAAAATTGACAGAACATTGTAAACCAGTTATAATGAAAAAATAAAAATCATTAAAATTAAAAGAAACAGCATATATATGATTAAGTTGCGAATCTCAAGTTCAAATGCATTCTACTAACTCTGCATTTTACTCTTCCCTCATGTTCAATATTTTTGACATTATAATTTGCAAGCCTTCATTTTGTGAATTCTTTATTGACTTATTGTGGATACAGATAACTTTTCTAGCTTTGTTTTTCAACTCTTTTTACCAGTTTTGTAAGTGGTTGATTTACTACCTTTGTTGTACATATTCCTTTACCAGTGAAAAATTTACTTTTGTAATTTTTTCCTATTTCTAGTATTTTTTTCTCTTCTTTTTTCTCAGAGAAGTTCCTGTAACATTTTTTTTGGTGAAGCCACTTTAGTGGTATTGAGGTTTTGGGGTTTTTTTAGGTTTTGTTTGTTTGTAAACCCCTGGTCTGTCCTTGACATATTTTTGATATTCTTGTCAGGTAGAGTATTCTCGGTTATAGGATTTTTTTTCCCTTTCACCACCTTGAGTATATTGTACCATTGCCTCATGGCCTGCACATTTTTTGCTGAAAAGTCAGTTTGTAATCTTATAGGAATTCCTTTATATGCAACTAGTTGCTTTTCTCTTGTTGCTCTTAAAATTGACTATTTTTGAATTTTGGCCATTTTAATGTGCCTTTATGTGGACCTCTTTAGGTTCATCTTAAAACTTTCTGTGAGTTATGGATTTAGATGTCTATTTTTCCCAGGTTATGGAAAATATCTACTATTATTTTAAAAATATGTTTTCTGCCTCTTTCTCTCTCTTCTTGAACTTATACAATGTGAGTGATATTTTCCTTGATGCTCTACTATAGGTCTTTTACGCTATCTTCATTTTACAAATTATTTTCTCTTTTTTTGTTACTCTGTTTCAGTGAACTCTACTGCCTTATCTTCCAGCAATCATGCAGACGTTTTATTTACTTCATTTAGTTATTCTTCTGGGGTTTTTCCTTACTTCTTCATTTGGATCATATTTATCTGTCTTCCCATTTTACCTAATATTCTGTATTTATTTCTATGTATTATGTAGGTTGGTTTTGGTTCCTGATTATGGAAAAATGGTCTCATGTATCCTATGGGCCCTAGTGGCATACTCTTTTCTGGTTGCCAGATCTATTTCCTTCAGGTATGCTACCTTTGTGAGCTCAAAAGGCTCTTCTCTTTTTTCAGGGGTGGCTAATGTGTCACATGGTATGTGGGTCTGTAGCACAACCCAGTTGGATGTAAGGCTTTGTCTCATATGGTGGCTGCTAGCTTGCTGGTGGGCAGAGACAAGTCAGTGCAACTAACTATGCTGCCTGGAAAATTCCATGGTTGGTGATCACCTGATTCTTAGCTGAACATTTTCCCAGTGTGTCTTGCTGCATGGCTTATGGGTCCTAGGGCTGGTATCAGTGGCCTGGTGGGTAGCACTGTATGCCAGGTATGATATGTTGGCTCACCATGTGGTGTTTTAGGTCTTGAGTGTGGTGTTGGCTTCCTGGTGAGTGGGGGTGTCCCACATCAGTTGACTGTTGAGACTGGGTGAAGGTTGGTGTCATTTGCTGGCCCATTAGTGGGTATGGCTCTGTCCCAATATGGCTGGCTGCATGACCCAGGAGGTCCCAGAGCTGGTGCTGGCCTGCCGATTGGGGAGGAGGGTGAGCTAGCTGCAGGGTCTTTAGCATCTGGGCCTGGCTTTGGACCACTGGTGGGTGAGGCTGAATTGTGGTGAGATATTTTTGGCTCCTTGTGGTCTCAGTGCTACTGCTGGCCCCCTGGTGTGTCAGAGTAATGAGACAGCTGCCTGTGAGGGCCAGGGGAATGGGGTTGGTGTCCAGCTTTGGGTAGGAAAACCTCTACACTAGTAGCCTAAAGGGAGGTCTCCAAAATGGCATTTTATAACACCAGTGTCTTCCTTGTAGAATGAGCTCATACAAATTGCTGCTTCCAGTACTTATATATTCAGGTGCTATTCCAGTTTCTTTTTGCATCTCCAGGAGACTCTCCAAGATCAATGAATAGGTCTTATCCAGGCTCTTTTCAAACTCTGTTTCTGCACTGGGACTCAGAACACATGAAATTTGCATGCAGGAGTTCCCGTCGTGGCGCAGTGGTTGACGAATCCGACTGGGAACCATGAGGTTGTGGGTTCGGTCCCTGCCCTTGCTCAGTGGGTTAACGATCCGGCGTTGCCGTGAGCTGTGGTGTAGGTTGCAGACGCGGCTCGGATCCCGTGTTGCTGTGGCTCTGGCGTAGGCCGGTGGCTACAGCTCCGATTCGACCCCTAGCCTGGGAACCTCCATATGCCGCGGGAGCGGCCCAAGAAATAGCAACAACAACAACAACAACAACAAAAAGACAAAAAAAAAAAAAAAAAAAAAAAAAGAGACCGAAATTTGCATGCATGCTTTAAGAGCAGAATCTGTTACCCACAGCCTTCTTCTGGATCTCTAGTACACAAGCCCCACTGCCTACAGATGAAGATATTCTGGGGTTTTGTCTTCTTGGTGCAAGACCCTTGGTCTGGGGAGTCCAATATGAGGCTCAGTTTTCTTGCTGCTGGTGTATATACTCTGCAAATATGATTATCCTTCTGTCTGTGGATGGCCTACTGAGGAGTGTGGGTCTTGATGATACAACATCTCAGCCTCACCTACCCATCTCACTTATATCTTTAGTTACATAGAGTCTTTTATGATAGTCTTCAAATCATTCTCATAAATAGTTGTTCTCTAAATACTACTGCTTTTTGTGTGCCCATGGGAGGTGAACTCAGGGTTGCCCTACTCAATCATCTTGAAAAACTGATTTTTTTTTTGCTTTTTACTGTCATACCCATGGCATATGGAAGTTACTGGGCTAGGGGTCAAATCAGAGCTGCAGCTGCTGGCCTGTGCCACAGCCACAGCAATGTAGAATCTGAAGAATGTCTCCAATCTACACCACAGCTCACTCTGGCAATGCCAGGTCCTTAACCCATTGAGTGAGGCCAGGGATGGAATTTGCATTCTCGTGGATACCAGTTGAGTTCTTAACCTGCTGAGCCACAATAGGAACTCTGCATAACTGATTTTTGCATATTAATTTTGTACTCTGCAACACTTCCGAATGCACTTATTTGTTGTTAACTTTTTATGGTACAATCTTTAGGGTATGTGTACATAATATTTCAACTTCATATAAGACAGTTTTATTTCTTCCTTTCAGATTTGGATAACTTTTTTTCTTTTTAAAAAAGTTTTATTGATGTATAGTTAATTTACAAGATTGCGATAATTTTTTTTCTTTTTTCCTTTCTTTTGTCTTTTCTAGGGCCACTCCCGTGGCATATGGAGGTTCCCAGGCTAGGGGTCGAATTGGAGCTATAGCCACCAGCCTACGCCAGAGCCACAGCAATGCAGGATCCGAGCCGAGTTTGCAACCTACACCACAGCTCACGGCAACCTTAACCCACTGAGCAGGGGCAGGGATCGAACCCGCAACCTCATGGTTCCTAGTCGGATTCGTTAACCACTGCGCCACGATGGGAACTCCAAGATTGTGATAATTTCTGCTCTACAACAAAGTGATGCAGCATACATATACATATATTGATATGTTTTATTTTGTTTCTTGCCTAATTGCTCTGGCTAGGACCCCCCAGTACTTGGTGGAATAAAACAGGCATGAGTGGGCATCTTTCTCTTGCTCCCGATCTTAGAGGAAAAGCTTTCAGTATGAAGACTCACACTTATCATGAGTATTATTTTATTGTAGGTTTATTATATGGCCTTTATTATGTTGAGATATGTTCTCTCTGTACCTGTTTGTTGAGAGTTTTTATGGTGGAAGGAGCTAAATTTTGTAAAAATGCTATTTCTATATGTATTGGGAAGATAATATGATTTTTATGTTTCATTTTGCTTATGCTGTGTATATTTATTTATTTCCATATGTTGAACAAACATTGCATTTCAGAGGGAAAAAAACCACTTGATCACAGCATGTCATTCTATTTAAAACTGTGTAGTTGAATTTTGTTTGCTAGTATTTTCTTGAGAGTATTTACTTGTATATTCATTAGTGTTATTGGCTTGTATGTTTCTTGTATATTCTTATCTTTCCTTGGTAACAGTGCCTCATAAAATGAGCTTAGATATTAGACCTAATAAGTGAATTTAGTAATGTTGCAGGATAAAAAATAAATCTACAGAAATCTGTTGAATTTCTATACACTATAAACAAACTATCAGGAAGGGAGGTTAAGAAAATAACATTATTCACAATCATTAAAAATAGTAAAACACCTAGCAGTAAATTTCACCAAGGAGTTGAAGGATATGTACTCTGAAAATTATAAGATGTTAATGAAAGAAATTAGAGATGATACAAACAAGTTAAAAAATATACTGGAAGAATTAATATTGTTAAAATGACAATACCACCCAAAGAAATTGATAGGTTTAATGCAATCTCTATGAAAATTCCGATGGCATATTTTATAGAAATAGAACAAACAACTCTAAAATTTGTGCAAAACCATAAAACATCATAAATAGCCAAAGCAATTTTGAGAAAGGAGAATAAAGTTGGATCCATTATGCTCTCAGATTGCAAACAATACACAAAGCTGTATTAATCAAAACAGTATGGTACTAGCATAAAAATAGACACATTAGATCAATGGAACTGAATAGAGAACCCAGAAATAAACTCTCATATAAATGGTCAAGTAATTTATGACAAAAACCAAAGAATATGCCATAGGGAAGAGAAAGTCTCTTCAATAAATCATGTTGGGAAAACTGGATGGCCACATGCAATAGAATGAAAGTGGAATACTTTTCAACACCATGTAAAAAAATTAACTCAAAATGAATTCAAGACTTAAGTGTAAGACCTGAAACCATAAAACAATAGAATGAAACATAGTCAGCAAACTCTTTGACATTAGACTTGGAGATCATAAGACTTGACTTCAATTTACGACATCAGAGGAGTTCCCATTGTGGCTCAGAGGTTAATGAACCCAACTAGTACCCATGAGAACACAGGTTTGATCCCTGGCCTCACTCAGTGGGTTAAGGATCTGGCATTGCTGTGAGCTGTGTTGTAGTTTGCAGACATGGCTTGGATCCTGTGTCATTGTGGCTGTTGTGTAGGCCAGCAGCTGTAGTTCAGATTCAACCCCTAGCCTGGGAAACTTCATATGCCACAGGTTTGGCCTGAAAGACAAAAAAAAAGTCAGACTTCTTAAATTTGACACCAAAAGCAAAGACAATAAAGGAAATATAAACAACTGGAAGTACATCAAACTAAAATGTTTCTGCACAGCAAAGAAAACAATTAACAAAAGGGTAAGCAAATTATAATTAATGGAAGAGGATATTTGTGAATCATATATCTGATAAGGTGTTAATTTCCAAAATATAAAAAAACTCACAAAACTAAATCACAAACAAGCAAACAATCTGATTAAAAAATGCACAAGATATCTAAGTAAACTTTTTTCAAAGGAGACCTACAGATGGCAAACAGGTATATGCAAATGTGCTGAACATTACTAATAATCAGGGAATGTAAATCAAAACCACAATGAAATATCACCTCCTCAGAAATTCACAATGAATAAAAAGACTGTCTCTTCATCAAGTGGTTTTGGGAAGGTTGGACAGCCACATGTACATCAATGAACTTAGAACACACACTCACAGTATACACAAAAATAATTTCAAAAAGGCTTTAAGATTTAAATATAAGACAAGTTACCATAAAACTCCTAGAAGAGAATATTATAGGCAAAAAATTCTCTGACATAAATCATAACAATGTTTTCTTAGGTCAGTCTCCAAAGGCAATAGAAAACTTTCAAAAATGAAACTTAATTAAACTTATAGGCTTCTTCATAGTCAGGGAAACCATAAGCAAAATGAAGACAACCTATGGACTGGTAGAAAATATTTGCAAATGATGTGAGCAACAAGGGTTTAATCTCCAAAATATACAAACAGCTCATGTAACTTGATTAGAAAAATGAAACAGCCCAATTAAAATAGACATCTCTCAAAAGAAGACATGCAGATGGCCAATAGTCACATGAAAACATACTCATCACATAGAGAAATGCAAATCAAAACTGCAATGAGGAACCATCTAACAATGGTCAGAATGCCCATTATATGGAATGGAATAGAGAACCCACAAATAAACCCTGACACCCATGGTCAATTAATCTTTGACAAGGGAGGCAAGAACATCAAATGGGAAAAAGAAAGTCTATTCAGCAAGCATTGCTGGGAAACCTGGACAGCTGCATGCAAAACAATGAAACTAGAACACACCCTCACACCATGCACAAAATGAAACTCCAAATGGCTGAAAGACTTAAATATATGACAGGACACCATCAAACTCCTAGAAGAAAACATAGGCAAAACACTCTCTGACATCAACCTCATGAATATTTTCTCAGGTCAGTCTCCCAAAGCAATAGAAATTAGAGCAAAATAAACAAATGGGACCTCATCAAACTGAAAAGCCTTTGCACAGCAAAGGAAACCCAAAAGAAAACAAAAAGACAATTTTCAGAATGGGAGAAAATCGTTTCAAATGATGCAACTGACAAGGGCTTAATCTCTAGAACATATAAGCAACTTATAAAACCCAACAGCAAAAAAGCCAATCAACCAATGGAAAAATAAGCAAAAGACCTGAATAGACATTTCTCCAAAGAAGATATACAGATGGCCAGCAAACACATGAAAAAATGCTCAACATCGCTGATTATAAGAGAAATGCAAATCAAAACTACCATGAGATACCACCTCACACCAGTCAGAATGGCCACCATTAATGAGTCCACAAATAACAAGTGCTGGAGGGGCTGTGGAGAAAAGGGAACCCTCCTGCACTGCTGGTGGGAATGTCAACTGGTACAGCCACTATGGAGAACAGTTTGGAGATACCTTAGAAATCTACACATAGAACTTCCATATGACCCTGCAATCCCGCTCTTGGGCATCTATCCGGACAAAACTCTACTTAAAAGAGACACATGCACCCACATGTTCATTGCAGCCCTATTCACAATAGCCAGGACATGGAAACAACCCAAATGTCCATCAACAGATGATGGGATTTGGAAGATGTGGTGTATACATACACAATGGAATACTACTCAGCCATAAAAAAGGATGACATAATGCCATTTGCAGCAACATGGATGGAACTAGAGACTCTCATCCTGAGTGAAATGAGCCAGAAAGACAAAGACAGATACCATATGATATCACTTATAACTGGAATCTAATATCCAGCACAAATGAACACCTCCTCAGAAAAGAAAATCATGGACTTGGAGAAGAGACTTGTGGCTGCCCAATGGGAGAGGGAGGGTGTGGGAGGGATCAGGAGCTTGGGCTTATCAGACATAACTTAGAGTAGATTTACAAGGACATCCTGCTAAATAGCATTGAGAACTTTGTCTAGCTACTCAAGTTGCAACAGAACAAAGGGTGGGGGAAAAAATGTATGCATCTAAGGATAACTTGATCCCCTTTCTCCTTGCTGTACAGTGGGGAAAGTAAAATAAAAAAAATAGGTAGTTTACAAGGTCCTACTCTATAGCATAGAAAACTACATTCAATATCCTGTAATAAACTGTAATATATATATATGTATATATATATAAAGAATGCCCATTTAGAAAAGTCTAAAAATTGGAGTTCTTTTAGTGTCCCCGTGACTTAAGAGCCCAATACTCTCTCCATGAGGGTGCAGGTTCAATCCCTGGACTTGGGTTGACCATTAGCATTGACACAAGTTGCACCCCTATTTTCATAGTGCTATTTACAATAGCCAGAATATGGAAACAACCTAAATATCCATTGACAGATGACTGGATAAATATGTTTTATATCTGTTCAATGGAAGACAAATCAGCTTTAAAAAAGAACATGATAATGCCATTTGCAGCAACATGATGGACCTACATATTATCATACTATACAAAGTAAATCAGGAAGAGAAGGACAAATACCATATTATATCACTTATATGTGGAAAGTAAATACACCACAAATCAACATATCTGTGAAAAAACAGATGTGTAGATACAGAGAATAGAATTACAGTTTCCAAGGGTGGGTGAGGGAATGGAGGATTGGGAGTTTGGGATTAGCAGAGGCAAAATATTATATACAGGACTGATAAACAACAAGGTCCTACTGTGTAGCACAGGGAACAATATTCAATATCTATGATAATCCATAATGGAAAAGAATATATATGTATAACTGAGTTACTTTTCTCAATAGCAAAAATTAACACAACATTGTAAATCAACTATACTGAAATAAATGTTTTAAAAAACAACAACAGCAAAAAAGAAATACCACCTCCTAAGACAAGAAGCAAGTGTTACTGAGGATGCGAAGAAAATGAAACACTTGTACACTGTTGGCAGGAATGTAAACTGGTGCAGCTGCTATGAAAAGCAGTGTAATGTTTCCTCAAAATATTAAAAATTAAAATTCCACATGATCCAGCAACTCTGTTTCTGGGCACTCATCCAAATAAAACAGAAACATGAACTAAAAATAAAAAAGTGCATCCCATGTTTATTGCAGCATTGTTTCCAATACCCAAGATGAGGAAACAGTATACAGCAAAGTGTAACCAAACAGAATTATATGAGGCTTTTCTGGGCCAGAACCCCCCTGGCCCCCATCAAATGTCCTCCAACTACTTCATGCTTGTAGAAAAATTTTGGCTTCCTAGGCCTTCCCTGAGTTCCAAAGTACGAAATATAATCAGAGGGGAAAAAATGTAGAAACAAAGGAAAACAGACGAGTATGATAAATTGATACTAGTATGTCCATTAAACAAAGTTTAGGACCTTTAGTTCTTCCTCAAGGTCTAGAGATAATATTCTGATCCAAATCTTGAGCTGTTTTATAAATACTGAAACTCCCACCAGGTGGAAGTATTTAACTGTATGTTGATCATAAGCACATAGACTCTGGACAGGTTGTAACCAAAAGGTTAATGATGTTGCCTCCCAGTTACCTCACCATCAACCAATCAGAATAATGTCCATGAGTTGATCATGTTCCCCACAATTTTCTCACTCACCTTGTCTTTAAAATCCTTTCCCTGAAATCCATTGTTGGGGGGGGGGTGTTAGTGTCTTTTGAGTATTAGCCATCTGAACTCATTGTTTGGCACCTACAAATAAATTCTGCACTTTGGTTTACCATAACCTGATGTCAGTAGTTTGGCTTTATTGTGAGTGAGAAAACAGATCCAAGTTTGCTTGGGTAAGAAAAGCCCATGGACAGATGAATAGATAAAGAAAATGTCATACAGAGTTCCCGTCATGGTGCAGTTGCAGGTTCGATCCATGGCCTTGCTTAGTGGGTTAAGGATCCAGCATTGCCATGAGCTGTGGTGTAGGTCGCAGATGTGGCTTGGATCCTGCATTGCTATGGTTCTGGTGTAGGCCAGTGGTTACAGCTCCAATTAGATCCCTAGCCTGGGAACCTCCATATGCTATGGGTACAGCCATAAAAAGAAAAAAAAGACAAAAAAAAAAAAAGAAAGAAAAGAAAATGTGATACACACACACGCCAGTGGAATATTATTCAGCTATAAAAGAATGAAATATTGCCATCTGAGACAACACAGGTAATGGATGGACCTTGAGGGCATTATGCTAAGTGAAATAAGACAGACTGAAAAAGACAAATACTATATGATTTCATGTATATGTTGAATCTATAAAATGGAACACAACAAAACAAAAACCAAATTTATAGATACAGAAAACAGACTGGTGGTTGTGGACATTGGTGGGAAGTTGGGAATAAAATGAGCAAAGGGAGTCAAAATGTGCAAACCTGTAGTTATATAATAAATAAGTCATGAGAATGTAATGTACGGTATGGTGACTGTAGTTAATAGATTATACAGTATTGCAGTTTTGAATATTTCTAAGGTAATATCTCCTAAAAGTTTTCATTAAGAAAAAAATCATGTAACTACATACAGTGTCAGATATTAATTAGATTTATTGTAGTGATTATTTTGCAATGTTTGCAAATTTCAAATCATTATGCTTTGGACCTGAAACTAATGTTGTATGTCAGTTATTCTTCAATTTAGAAAATTAGTTTAGGGATATTCCCCATTCTTCAATTTTTTGGATGTGTTTGGAAAGAATTGGCATTAATTTATTTAATTTTGGCTGAATTCACCTGTGAAGCCATCTGGTCCTGGGCTTTTCTTTGGGAGGGTTTTGATAACTGATTCAATGTCTTTAGTGGTTACTCATTTCTATTTCTTCCTAATTCAGTCTTATTAGGTCATGTTTATCCATTTCTTCTAGAATGTCCAATATGTTGGTGTATAATTTTATATAATACTTTCTTATGGCTCTTTGTATTTCTGTGGTATCAGTTGCATAGCTCCTCTTTCATTTATTATCTTGTTGATTTGAGCTCTGTCTTCTCATTTAAAGTCTAGATACAGGCTTGTCAATTTTCTTTACCTCTTAAGAAACAATTGAAATATTTTCTTTTAAAATTTTAATTAATTTATGTTTCCAAATTTATTGAGATACAACTGACATATAATAATATAATAGCTTAAGGTGAACAACAATGATATTTTGTGTTGTGTTCTATTTATTTGTTTATAAATTTCATCTCTGATTTCCCTCCATCTGTTACCTTTGGGTTTAGTTTTTTCTTCTTCTAGTTCCTTGAAGTATAAAAATTAGGTTGTTTATTTAAAATCTTTCTTTTTTCCTACTGTAAGCACTTATCACTATAAACTTCCTTCCTAGCACTGCTCGTGGTGCATCCCATAAATTTTTTTTTCTTCTCATTGTCATTTGTTGTAGGATATTTTTTTATTTCCTTTGGATTTTTTCTTTGACCCATTGGAACTTGTTTGATTTCCACATATTTGTGAATTTTCTAGTTTCCTCGTGTTATTGATTTCCAATTTCATAACATTGTGGTTGGAAAATGTATGGAAAAATATAAATAAATCTTTAAATTATTGAATGTTTTTTGTAATCTATTATATGATCTATTCTGGACAATATTTTATGTGCACTTGAGAAGAACATGTGCTGTGCTGCTATTGGAATGAATGTTCTTTACATGTCTGTTAGGTCCATTTCACTCAAAATGTAGTTGAAGTCCAATGTTTTCTTATTGATTTTCTGTCTGGGTAATATATTCATTTTTGAAAGTGGGATACTAAGTCCCCTATTAGTATTGTGTTGTGGTCTATCACTCCCTTCAGATCTGTTAGTCGTTCCTTAATATATTTAGCTTGTCTGATGTTGGGTGTATGCATATTTACAACAGTTATATATTTTTGATGAATTGACCTCTTATCACTAAATAATGACCATCTTTGTCTCTCCTTAAAGTCTTTGGATTCAAATCTATTTTGTCTGATACAAGCACAGCACACTATTTTTCTGGAATATATTTTTTCTCTCTCTTCAAGTCTATGTGTCTTGAAGCTGAAGTGAGTCTCTTGTAGGCAAAATATACTTGGGTCTTTTTTAATCCAATTTGGCCACTCCATTTCTTTTGATAAGAGCATTGAGCCCATCTATATTTAAAGTGATTATTGATATGTTAAGGACTGAGTATTTTTACCTTGTTAATTGTTTTTAGCTGTTTTTTAGTTCTGTTGTTCTTTTTTTTAAAACTCTGTCTTCATTTGAGAATTAATACTTTTCCATAATATTTTACATGGATTCCTTTAAATTTATCTTGTCTGTATCTACAATAAACAATGTAACGAAGTCAGGAAAACAATAGAACAAAATGAGAATTTCAAAAGATATGGAAAATATAAAAGAAAACCAAAGAAGTTTTGGAAGAGAACAATACAATGACAACTGAATGACTTAATAGAGAGCAACAACAGCAGATTGGAAAAGCAGAAGAAATATTCGGTGAGCTAGAAAACAAATAATTTGAAATTTTCCACTCAGAGCAGAAGAAAAAAAGAAAATAAATGAAAATAATCCTAAGGTACTTATGGAACAAAATTAAGCAAAACGTCCTACACATTGTTGAGGTTCCAGTTGGAAAAGAGATGAAGAAAGACGTATAAAAATTATTTAAATAAAAAATGACTTAGAGGAGAAGATCAAGATGGCAGAGGAGTAAGATGTGACACTCAACTTCTCCAACAAACACATCAAAAAATCTACACGTAGGATGATTCACACAGAACATCTACTGAATGATGGCAGAAGACCTTAACCCTCCAAAAATGGCAAGACTCCCTCCACATTCAGGGTAGAACAAAAGGAAAAAAAAGACAAAGAGAGAAAAGGAATCAGGACAGGACTAGCACTTCTGAGACAGAACCATGAAAAAAAGGAAGCCACACCCTGGGAAGCCACCTAACAAACAGGGAGATCTGCTGAGAAGGAGGAACCTCAAAGTCATGGAGAAAAGTGCAGCAGCTGGACTGAGGAGGGCAAAGCTGAGTGAGAGCTGCACAGACCATCTGAACCATTGACAGACACCACAGCCTGAGATGCTCAGGCAGTGGTGAAGAGCTGAGACTCAGGCTTCAGAGGTCAGTTCCAGGGAGAGGACTAGGGTTGGCTGTATGAAGACAGACAGAGGTGTTACAGAGTGGTGCACCATGGGCTGGGGAGTCAAACACCACAGACTGGGAAGTGGAATGCCACAGGCTAGGGAATGGGAAAGGTCTGGGCGTGCAGGAGAAGCAAAGTGCCATTGATAGGAGGGTGAGAGGAAGAGGGGCTAATCTCCATAGGAATCTCTTTCCATGTAAACTTGTGGCATCTCAGAGGGAGGGGAGCCTCTGGTGCAGGCTATGTGAGATGAGGCAACATTTGAGGTATTTTTCAATTTCCTTTTTGATTTCCTTGCCAATGCATTGGATTCTTAGTAGCATGTTATTTAGTCTCCATGCAGTCACTTTTTTTCTCATTATTTTTCCTGTGGTGGTTTCTAGTTCCATGCCATTGTGGTCAAATGAAATAATTTCTATACTCTTAAACTTGTTAAGGTCTGTTTTTTGGCCCAGTATGTAGTCAATCCTTGAGAATGGTCCATGTGCACTTGAGAAGAATTTATATTCTAATTTTTTTGGATGTAATGTCCTGAAAATGTCAATTGTCTCATTATTCTACTGTGTAATTTAGGATCTCTGTTGCCTTATTGATTTTCTGTCTAGAAGATCTGTCCATTGATGTCAGTGGGGTGTTAAAGTCTCCTACTATGATTATAGTCCCATCAATTTCTCCTTTTATGTCTGTTAGTATTTGTCATAGGTATCTGGGTGCTCCTATATTAGGGGCATATATATTGAGGATTATAATGTCCTCTTCTTGAATGGATAATTTTATCATTAAATTCTGTCCTTATTCGTCTTTCTTTATATCCTTCTTTTTAAAGTCGTTTTGTCTGATAAGACTATTACAACTCCTGCTTTCCTGTCTTGTCCATTCACATGAAATATCTTCTTCCATCCCTCACTTCCAATCCATATGTGTCCTTTGCCCTAAGATGAGACTCTTGTAAACAGCATATTGTAGCCTTTTAATTTTTATACAATCTTCCACTCTGTGTCTTTTGATTGGAGCATTCAGTCCACTGCCATTTAAGGTAATTATTGATAAATATGTATTTATAGCCATTGTTTCCCAGCTTATTCTATGTTTATTCTTTGTTCCTTTCTTTTTTGGTTAAATGATTTCCCTTTATTCTATGGTGGTGTATGTTTCTTTTTGTTTTTTGTGAATGTAATGTTTGGTTTTGATTTGTGGTTTCACTCTTTTTAAGTACATTATCCCCTTCCTATATCTGCTTACTTTAGCATGATAGTCATATAGGCTTCAACACATTATTTTTTTTTAAAGTGTCTATATATCCTTACTTTCCCTCCCCACATTCTATGATTTTGAAATCCTTTTTTGACATCTTCATGCTTGTCCATTTGCTGTTCCTTGTGTTTATCATCACTTTTACAGTAGGATCTCCCCACTTTTAGATCTGTATGCTGGATTATTTCAGTGATTGCTTTCCATTTGTGATTTCCTTCATCCTATTTATTATTACCTTTTTATTCAGAGAAGCCCATTCATTATTTCTTTTAAAAAGGGTTTGGTATTGCTGTACTCATTTAGCTTTTGTTTGAGAAATTATTTATTTCTCCTTCTATTTTAAAGGATATTCTTCCTGGGTACAGTATTCAAGGCTGCAAATTTTTCCCTTTTAGAACTTTTAATGTATCTTGCCACTCTCTTCTGGCCTGTAGTGTATATGTAGAGAAATCAGCTAATAGCCTTATGGGCGTCCCTTTATAATTAGAGGTAGGTGTTTCTCTTGCTGCTCTTAGATTCCTCTCTTTATCTTTAATTTTGCCTTTTTTTTTTAAGTAAGTCTTGGTTTGGGCCTGTGTGGGTTCTAATTGTTTCGGGTCCACTGTGTTTCCTTTATTTATTTATTTTTTTGGTCTTTTTTTGGTCTTCTTTCCTTTTCTAGGGCTGCTTCCCACAGCATATGGAGGTTCTCAGGCTAGGGGCCCAATCAGAGCTGTACCTACTGCCCTACACCACAGCCACAGTAATGCCAGATCTGAGCCTCATCTGAGACCTATACCACAGATCATGGCTGTGCCAGAACTTTAACTCACTGAGCAAGGCCAGGGATCGAACCCTCAACCTCATGGTACATAGTCGGATATATTAACCACTGTGCCACAATCGGAACTCCCTTCCTGTACCTTGATATCTGTTTTCTTTAGATTTGGAAAGTTTTCAGACACAATATCTTCAAAAATATTGTTAATTCCCTTTTCTTATTCTCCTCCTTCTGAAATACCTATTATGCATAGACTGGGCCAGTTTATGTTATCCTATATTTTCTTATATTTCCTTCATGTTTTTCATTTGGCTTTCTCTGTGCTGTCCTGACTGGGTGAGTTCCATTATTCTATCTTCAAAATCACTAATTCTTTCCTTTGCATTATTCATTCTACTATTTGGTGCCTTTAGCTGATTTTGCATCTCTGCAAATGAATTTTCTACTTTTTCTACATTTCTCCTTATATTTTCTAGTTTCTTTTTTTATAGGAATCTGCATTACAGTCCCTATCTGCTCTTAATTCATTGATATTCAGCCTTAATTCCTTCAGTATTTACACTATCAAACATTAATCAAGGAAATCAAAGAAGATGTAAAGAAATGGAAAGATATTCCATGCTCCTGGGTTGGAAAAATTTATATTGTAAAAATGGCCATATTACCCAAAGCAATCTACAGATTCAATGCAATCCCTATCAAATTACCCATGACCTTTCTCACAGAACTAGAACAAACAATCCAAAAATGTATATGGAAGCAAAAAAGACCCAGAAATGGCAAAGAAATACTGAGAAACTAAAAAGAAGCAGGAGGCATAACTCTCCCAGACTTCAGGCAATAGTACAAAGCCACAGGCAATAGTACAAAGTCAAGACAGTGTGGTACTGTACCAAAACAGACATACAGACCAATGGAACAGAACAGAGAACCCAGAAATAAACCCAGACACCCATGGTCAATTAATCTTTGACAAAGGAGGCAAGAACATGAAATGGGAAGAAGACAAGTCTTTTCAGCAATTCTTGCTGGGAAACCCGGACAATTGCCTGAAAATCAATGAAACTAGAACACACCGTCACACCATGCACAAAAATAAACTCAAAATGACTTAAAGACTTAAATATAAGACAAGACACCATCAAACTCCTGGAAGAGAACAGAGGCACATTCTCTGGCATCAACCTTACAAATATATTCTCAGGTCAGTCTTCCAAAGCAACAGAAATAAAAGCAAATATAAACCAATGGGACCTAATCAAACTGACCAGTATTTTCACAGCAAAGTAAACCAAACAGAAAACAAAAAGACACTTTACAGAATGGGAGAAAATAGTTTCAAATGATGCAACTGACAAGGGCTTAATCTCTAGAATATACAAGCAACTTATACAACTCAACAGCAAAAAAGCCAGCAACACAATTGAAAGATGGGCAGAGGACATGAATAGACATTTCTCCAAACAAGATATACAGATGGCCAACAAGCACTTGAAACAATGCTCAACATCCCCAATTATTAGAGAAATGCAAGTCAAAACTACCATGAGATACCACTTCACAACAGTCAGAATGGCCGCCATTAATAAGTCCACAAATAACAAATGCTGAAGCGGGTGTGGAGAAAAGGGAACCCTCCTGCACTGATGGTGGGAATGTAAGCTGGTACAGCCACTATGGAGAACAGTATGGAGGTATCTTAGAAAACTATACACAGGACTACCATATGACCCAGCAATCCCACTCTTGGACAAAACTTTCCTTAAAAAAGACACATTCACCTGCACGTTCATTGCAGCACTCTTCACAATAACCAAGACATGGAAACAACCCAAATGTCCACTGATAGGTGGTTGGATTAGGAAGGTGTGATATATATACACAATAGAATACTTCTCAGCCATAAAAAAGAACATAATGCCATTTTCAGCAACACGGATGGAACTAGAGACTCTCATCCTGAGTGAAATAAGTCATAAAGAGAAAGACAAATGCCATATGATATCACTTATAACTGGAATCTAATATACAGCACAAAGGAACCTTCCCACAGAAAAGAAAATCATGGACTTGGAGAATAGACTTGTGGTTGCCAAGGGGGAAGGGGAGGGAGTGGAGGGCCTGGGATATTGGGGTAAATAGATGCAGAATGTTGCCTTCAGGATGGATTAGCAATGGAATCCTGCTGTGTAGCACTGGCAACTCTGTCTAGTCACTTGTGATGGAACATGTAATGGGAGAAAAAAGAATGTATACATGTTTGTGTAACTGGGTCACCATGCTGTACAGTAGAAAATATATATATATTATACATATATAAATAAATGATAAAGTGATTTGATTTTTATGGCACTTTAAAAATAAATAATAATTAATTAATTAATTAAGTGATGTTTTTGTATGCATTTGAAGTTAAGTTTTCATGAGCTTAAAAAGAATTTATACATGTATGTGTAACTGGGTCAGCATGCTGTACAGTAGAAAAAATATCTTATCAGGGAAATATCAATTTAAAATGTTTTAAAATAGACTACCATGTCTATACAATATTTACATAAGCCTAAGCTGTATCTTGCTTGGAGTGGCTACTCTGGCTCAAGTTGTTGGCATCTGCAATTATATATACCTGTGAAAGGAAAACTGGTGAAATTTGTGCGGAATCTGTGGTGGCTTAACCACACACGTTCATTCTTGCTACATTGCTCATACTGGTAGCCTCTGCTTTTCTGCTTTTTTCTTAGTTATATCTCATCTTTGCCAATCTCTGGATGATGTGAAACAAATGTTAGTTCTTGCAGTGCCCTGAAAGTCTGGTGAAGCTATTTGCTCACTCCACTGTCATTTTTTTCCCATTGGAACATTTTCTACCCAGGGAGTTACTTCTTGGTGATGAGTAATGTGGGCTTGCAGGATGGGATGATGCACACAAAATGAAGCTATTGTTTCTTTATTTTTTCTATGGTTATTCTCCAGATTTTTGTTCCACTGTGTGGCTGAATTTTCCTAAGTGGGTTCCAGTATTCTGCTAGACCTGGTTATATTCATTGATAGCTGCATGTTCATCTCTGTGAGGAGATGAAGTCTGGGGTTTCCTATACTGCCATCTTGGTGACATCATGTGTATACTACATTGTTTCATGTTTAATCACAAACCCAAATATATTTTTCTTCTCTGCATCATATAAAAACTATATGGCAAAAGAAAATACTCTAAGTTTTAATAATTAGAGTTTCTGTTTAAGTAGTTTGTCATACTCAGATATAACTCAGGAACTTAATGAATATCTATTACCTAAGATGGCATAAATTTAAGTATGCAAGTGAACAAAAAGGCTTAGGAAACTTTTTAGGCATACATACCATAACACATATCAAAGCCATGTACCTTCTAAAGTTATTTCTCTATTACCTAATTTAAACCTTATTTTGATAAGAAACCCAGGGAAAACAAAAATGTATGCCGACATAATACTTAATGCTACACAGCAGGATTTCCTTGTAAATCTACTCTAAGTTATGTCTGATAAGCCCAAGCTCTTGATCCCTCCCACTCCCTCCCTCTCCCATTGGGCAGCCACAAGTCTCTTCTCCAAGTCCATGATTTTCTTTTCTGAGGAGATGTTCATTTGTGCTGGATATTAGATTCCAGTTATAAGTGATATCATATGGTATCTGTCTTTGTCTTTCTGGCTCATTTCACTCAGGATGAGAGTCTCTAGTTCCATCCATGTTGCTGCAAATGGCATTATGTCATCCTTTTTTATGGCTGAGTAGTATTCCATTGTGTATGTATACACCACATCTTCCAAATCCCATCATCTGTTGATGGACATTTGGGTTGTTTCCATGTCCTGGCTATTGTGAATAGGGCTGCAATGAACATGTGGGTGCATGTGTCTCTTTTAAGTAGAGTTTTGTCCGGATAGATGCCCAAGAGCGGGATTGCAGGGTCATATGGAAGTTCTATGTGTAGATTTCTAAGGTATCTCCAAACTGTTCTCCATAGTGGCTGTACCAGTTGACATTCCCACCAGCAGTGCAGGAGGGTTCCCTTTTCTCCACAGCCCCTCCAGCACTTGTTATTTGTGGACTCATTAATGGTGGCCATTCTGACTGGTGTGAGGTGGTATCTCATGGTAGTTTTGATTTGCATTTCTCTTATAATCAGCGATGTTGAGCATTTTTTCATGTGTTTGCTGGCCATCTGTATATCTTCTTTGGAGAAATGTCTATTCAGGTCTTTTGCTTATTTTTCCATTGGTTGATTGGCTTTTTTGCTGTTGGGTTTTATAAGTTGCTTATATGTTCTAGAGATTAAGCCCTTGTCAGTTGCATCATTTGAAACGATTTTCTCCCATTCTGTAAGTTGTCTTTTTGTTTTCTTTTGGGTTTCCTTTGCTGTGCAAAAGCTTTTCAGTTTGATGAGGTCCCATGGGTTTATTTTTGCTCTAGTTTCTATTGTTTTGGGAGACTGACCTGAGAAAATATTCACGATGCTAATGTCAGAGAGTGTTTTGCCTATGTTTTCTTCGAGGATTTTGATGGTGTCCTGTCGTATATTTAAGTCTTTCAGCCATTTGGAGTTTCTTTTTGTGCATGGTGTGAGGGTGTGTTCTAGTTTCATTGCTTTGCATGCAGCTGTCCAGGTTTCCCAGCAATGCTTGCTGAATAGACTTTCTTTTTCCCATTTGATGTTCTTGCCTCCCTTGTCAAAGATTAATTGACCATGGGTGTCAGGGTTTATTTCTGGGTTCTCTCTTCTGTTCCATTGGTCTGTCTGTCTGTTTTGATACCAGTACCACACTGTTTTGATGACTGTGGCTTGTAGTATTTCTTGAAGTCTGGAAGAGATCTGCCTCCTGCTTGGTTTTTGTTTCTCAGGATTGCTTTGGCAATTCTGGGTCTTTTGTGGTTCCATATAAATGTGTGGATTGTTTGTTCTAGTTCTGTGAAAAATGTCATGGGGAATTTGATAGGGATTGCATTGAATCTGTAGATTGCTTTGGGTAGGATGGCCATTTTTACAATATTGATTTTCCAATCCAGGAACATGGAATATCTTTCCATTTCTTTACATCTTCTTTGATTTCTTTGATTTCTTTGATGAAGGTTTTATAGTTCTCAGCATATAGGTCCTTTTTCTCCTTCTTCAGGTATATTCTGAGATGTTTGATTTTTTGAGGTGTAATTTTAAATGGTATTGTATTTTTGTATTCCTTTTCTAATGTTTCATTGCTGGTATACAGAAATGCAACTGACATCTGAATGTTTATCTTATATCCTGCTACTTTGCTGAATTTATTAATCAGTTCAAGTAGTTTTGGGGTTGAGTCCTTAGGGTTTTCTATGTATAGTCTGCATACAGTGACAGTTTGATCTCTTCTCTTCCTATATGGATGCCTTTTATTTCTTTTCTTTTTTTTTTTTTTTTAAATGAGAGTTGCAATGTTTATTTCAGGTTCTCTCGTGTTTTTTTTTTTTTTTTTTTGTATTTTTTTCTTTTTTGCTACACAGGCAGTATGTGGGAATTCCTGGGCCAGGGATTGAACCTACGCTGCACAGCAACAACCAGAGCCACAGAGGTGAGAACGCAGGAGCCTCAACCTGCTAGGCCATCAGAGAACTCCCCTTTTATTTCTTTTGTTTGCGTAATTGTTGTGGCTAGGACTTCCAATACTATGTTGAATAGCCGTGGTGAGAGTGGGCATCCCTCTCTTGGTCCAGATTTGAGTGAGAAGGCTTTCAGTTTTTCCCCATTGAGCATTATATTTGCTGTGGGTTTATCATAGATGGCTTCGATTATGTTCAGGAATGTTCCCTCTATACCCACTTTGGCGAGGGTCTTGATCATGAATGGATGTTGGACTTTGTCAAGGGTATTTGTCTTTTTCTTTCTGGCTTACTTCACTTAGTATGAGATTCTCTAGCTTCATCCATGTTGTCTTTTTTATGGCTGAGTAATATTCCATTGTATATATGTAGCACATCGTCTTAATCCATTCATCTGTCAATGGGTATTTAGGTTGTTTTCAAGTCTTGGCTATTGTGACTTGTGATGTAATGAACATAGTGGTGCATATATCTTTTTCACTGTAAATTTTGTGTGGATATATGCCTAGCAGTGTAAGTGCTGGATCATATGGTAGGTCTATATTTAGTTTCCTGAGGTACCTCCATACTGTTTTCCATAGTGGTTTTACCAATTTACATCTCCACCAACAATGGAGGAGGGTACATTTTTCTCCAAACCCTCTCTAGCATTTATTATTTGTTGTCTTGTTAATAAATGCCATCCTGACAGGTGTGACATTGTACCTCATGGTAGTTTTGATTTGCATTTCTCTAATAATTAGTGAAATTGACCATTTTTTCATATGCCTGTTGGCCATCCATATGTCTTCTTTGGAGAAATATCTGTTTAGGTCTTATGCCCATTTTTCAGTTGTGTTGTTTGTTTTTTTGCTGTTGAGTTGTTTGAGTTGTTTGTATATTTCAGAGATTAGGCTCTTGTCTGTTGCATTCTTGGCAAAGATTTTCTCCAATTCTTTGAGTTGTCTTTTTGTTTTTTTATGGGTTCCTTTGCTGTGAAAAAGCTTTTGATTATGATTAGGTCCAGTTGGTTTATTTTTGTCTTTATTGTCATTATTCTAGGAGGTGTATCAAACAAAATGTTGCTGTGATTTTTGTCAAAAAGTGTTCTGTGTATGTTTTCCTCTAGGAGTTTTATACTGTGTGGCCGTATATTTAGGTCTTTAATCCACTTCGAGTTTATTTTTTATATGGTGTTAAATAGTGCTTTACTTTCATTCTTTTACATGGAGCATTCCAGTTTTCCCAGCACAATTTATTGAAGAGGCTACCCTTCTTCCACTCTATGTTATGTCCTCCTTTGTCCTAGATTAATTGCCCATAGGCACTTGGGTTTATATTTGGGCTTTCTATTCTCTCTATTGGTCTATATTTCTGTTTTTGTGGTTTCAAAATCTTTGTGTCTGTTTCTCTTTTGTGAATAAATTCTTTTGTATCATTTTTACTAGATTCCACAGATTAGTGATTTCATATTCTACTTGTCTGTCTGACTTACCACACTTGGTATGATACTCTCTGGGTCCCTCTGTGTTGCAGCAAATGACACTACTGCATTGGTTTTTGTGGCCAAATAAAATTCAATTGTAGATATGACCACATATTTATACATTCCTGTCAGTGCACATTTAGGTTGTTTCCATGTCTTGGCTTGTTGGAGACCACTGAACTGCTGAGCTCTGCAGAAGTCAGACTTGGTACATGCAAAGGCACAAAAAGCCAAGGAATGCTATGGTGGCAAAAGTCAGATAAACATACATGCTGATGTAAGTTCTAAAATACAGGGTCTCCTGCTAAGATAAAATAAGGGACTAGTACAATCACTTTGGTGTCCTGCAAGTAAATTGTGTCCTAGATAAATGCACCAGTGACTTTGTTGCTAGTAGCTTTCTGTAATCTCATGAGGAGGTAACCTTCAAACTGCCTGTGCCTGTTTCTGCCTACTAACCTAAATACATCATCTCTAATAAAAGCTATGTGAGCTAAAGCCTAGGGGCCTTTGTTCTAAGAAACAGAGTACCTCCTGGTCCCCCACTTTCTAAAATGCAAAAGCGTCTTGTGTGTTTTTTACGCCACAGCATCCTTCTTCAGGATGTCCATTGCCCTGCAGTTCTGGATGCAGCATTGGCTACTGTTAATAGTGCTGCAATGAACACTGAGTACATGTATATTTTATTTTATTTATTTTTTTATTTTTTGGTCTTTTTTTTTTTTTTTTTTGCTATTTCTTGGGCTGCTCCTGCGGCATATAGAGGTTCCTAGGCTAGGGGTTGAATCAGAGCTGCAGCCACCGGTCTACGCTAGAGCCACAGCAACGCTGGATCCGAGCCGCATCTGCAACCTACACCACAGCTCATGGCAACGCCAGATTGTTAACCCACTGAGCAAGGGCAGGGACTGAACCTGCAACCTCATGGTTCCTAGTTGGATTTGTGAACCACTGCACCACAATGGGAACTCCTGTAACATTTTTGATGATGGCAATCCTGAGTGGTATGAAATGATATTTCATTGTAGTTTTGATTTGCATTTTTCTAATAATTAGGGATGTTGAGTATATGTTCATTTTTTTTTTGACCATCTCTCTGTATTCTTTGGGGAAATGATCTCACCATTTTTTAATTGGGTTTTTAAATATAAAGCTGTGTGTATTTTTATATATATTTTAAAGATTAATCCCTTGCCAATCACTTCATTTGTGAATATTTTCTGACATTTGGGTTGTCTTTTCATTTTTTTATGGTTTTCCTTGCTATGCAAATGCTTTTAAGTTTAATTGGGTCCCATTTGTTTACTTTTATTTTCTTTATGAGGTGGATCAAAAAATATTGCTGTGATTTATGTCAGAGCATGATCTGCCTTTGTTTTCTTCTAGTAGTTTTATAGTATCTTATCCTAGCCTTTTAAATGTGTCTTTCCTCAGAAAGACTATACAGAAGTTAGTTGCCTTCCCTTGATCACTCTGCTCTTTCCCCAGACTTTTTGAGAGCTCTGGGGTCCTCTCTTCCTATAGACTCTTCACTAATGCCTTTCACAGTGGGGAATACTGCGAATGCAGTGATGTTTTGATGGGGGCATCCCGCACTGCTTCACTAAGGAAATAGAACCTGGATGAGGTTTGGGACTCTAAGAGGGAGAAAGGTCAGTAAACATCCTTGAGAAGGCAAAGAGAATGATGTCCACATGTGAATGGGCACTTTTTAAGGGGCAAGGTCCATGCTTTCCTTGGATGTTAAAGGAGCTCCTACTCTCAAACCATTAAAATAAAAACAACATATTTGCCATTGAACAAATAGTGTGGGGGTTGGGATGGGGGATGTGGGTGAGGACTATTAAATTTTCTTTTATTCTGATATTTCCAGGCTTTTTCCCAATTAAGAACCACTGGAACCTCTGGGCATATGACCTGGAGACATGCCCCCTTCCCTGGGCTGAGAGATTTCCCATCTGAAATATGCCATTGAATGGGAACATGGGTTCTATTGTGTTATCAATCTCCTAAGTTAGTGGAATTGTCCAGATTCAGGACACTTAGAAACACATTATCTGATTGGCTGAGCCACACCTTGAGTGCAGGATGATTGGTCTGCTCCTGAGTTGCTCTAACTCATGGGGGTAGGGCAGAGGTTTTCTTTCTTTCTTTCTTTCTTTTTTCCTTCCTTCCTTCCTTTCTTTTCCTTTTGTTTCCTATTGTTTACAGTTGATTTAAACTGTTCTGTCAAATTCTGCTGTACAGCAATGTGACTCATTTAAACATATATACATTATTTTTTTCACATTATCTTCCATCAAATTACATCACAAGTGATTGGCTATCATTCCCTGTGGAATAAAGCAGGATCTCATTGCTTATCCATCCCAAATACAATAGTTTTCATCTACTACCCCCAAACTCCCAATCCATCCCACTCCCTTCCCCTCCCCACTGGCAAACACAAGTATGGCCTTCATGTCCATGATCTGCTTCTGTTTTGTAGATAGATAATTAGACTCCACATAAAAATGATAACATGTGCTTTCTCTTTCTGACTTATGTCACTCAGTATGGGAGTCTCTAGTATCATCCATGTTGCTGCAAATGGCATTATGTTGTCCTTTTTATGGTTGAGTAGTCTTCCATTGTATATATGTACCACATCTTCTTAATCCATTCATCTGTCAATGGGCATTTAGGTTGTTTCCATGTCTTGGCTATTGTGAATAGTGCCATGATGAACATATGGGTGCATGTATCTTTTTCAGTGAAAGTTTTGTCTGGATATATACCCAGGAGTGGGACTGCTGGGTCATATGGTAATTCTATATTTAGTTTTCAGAGGTATTTCCATATTGTTTTCCATAGTGTTTGTAACAATTTACATTCCCAACAATAGTGCAGGGATTTTCCCTTTTCTCCACACCCTCTCCAGCATTTGTTGTTTGTTGACTTGTTAATAATGATGGGCATTATTAACTCTAACCGGCATGAGGTAGTATTTGATTTACATTTCTCTAATAATCAGTGATGTTGCACATGTTTTCATGTGCCTGCTGGCCATCTGTATGTCTTCTTTGGAGAAATGTCTACTTAGATCTTCTTCCCATTTTTCAATTGGATTGTTTGTTTTTTTGTTGTTGTTGAATTTTATGAGTTGCTTGTATATTTTAGAGATCAAACATTTGTCAGTTGAATCATTTGCAAATTTTTCTCCCATTCTCTGGTTTGTCTTTTCATTCTTTTATTGGCTTCTTTTGCTGGGCAGAGATTTTGTGTGCAATTAGGTCCCATTAGTTTGTGTCTTTATTATCATTATTCTAGAATGTTTTCTGCTGTGATTTATGTCAAAGAGCATCCTGTCTTTGCCTAATTTTCCCATAGGAGTTTTATAGTAACTGCCTTACTTTCAAGAATTTAATCCATGTTGAGTTTATTTTTGTGTATGGTGTTAGAAAATGTTCTAATTTCATTCTCTTGCATGTGGATGTTCAGTTTTCCCAGCACCATTTATTGGAGACTATCTTTCCTCCACTGTATGTTCTTGCCTCCTCTGTCATAGATGTTTCATTAATCCGTATTTCTGTTTTTGTGCAAGCACCATACTGTTTTGATGAGTGTAGCTTTGTAGTAGAGTCTAAAGTCAGAGAACTTGATTCCTCCTGTTCCATTTTTCCTTTTCAATATTGCTTTGGCTATTCGAGGTCTTTTGTGTTTCCAGAAAAATATTTAAAATATTTTCTTTTAGTTTCATAAATAATGTTATTGGTAATTTGATAGGGATTACATTGAATCTGTAGATTGCCTTAGGTAGTATTGTCATTTTCACTATATTGATTCTCCCAATCTAAGTGCATGGTATATATTTTCCATCTATTTGTGTCTTCTTTGATTTCTTTCATCAGTATTTTATACTTTTCAGAGTACAAGTTTTTGTCTCTTTAGGTAGGTTTATTCCTAGGTATTTTATTCTTTTTGATGCAATGGTAAATGGGATGGTTTTGCTAACTTATCTTTCTGATTTTTCACTGTTAGTATATAGAAATGCAATTTGTTTATGTGTATTAATTTTGTATCCTGTGACTTTACCAATTACATTGGTGCAATATAGGAATTTTTGGGTAGTGTCTTTAGGATTTTCTAGTTATTGTACCATGTCATCTGCAAAGAGCAATACTTTTGCTTCTTCTTTTCCAATTTGTATTCCTTTTCTTTCATTTGCTTCTCTGATTGCCATGGCTAGGACTTCTGAATCTATGTTGAATAACACTGGTGAAAGGGCACATCCTTGTTCTTATCTTAGTGGAAATAATTTCAGTTTTTCACCGTTGAGAATGATGTTAGCTGTGGGTTTGTCAAAAATGCCTTTTAATATATTGAAGTAGTTCTCCTCTATAGCCACATTCTGGAGAGTTTTCATGAGGATTGGGTGTTGAAAGTTATTAAAAGCTTTTTCTGCATCTATTGAGATGATCATTTTGTTTTTATTTTTCAGTTTGTTGATATGGTGTATCACATTGAAAGATTGGTGGATATTGAAGAATCCTTGCATCTCTGGGATTAATCGTACTTGATCATGGTATATGATCTTTTTAATATATATTTGTATGTGGTTTGCTAATATTTTGTTGAGGGTTTTTCCATCTATGTTAATCAGTGATATTGCCACTTTGTTTTCTGTGGTATTTTTGTCTGGTTTGTTTGGTTTGTTTTTTGGAAGTCTTTAAATCACATTTTCATTTCAGTACTTGTGATTAGTATATTCATGTTTTCAATTTCATCCTGGTTCAGTTGTGGTGGGTTGTAACTTTGTCAGAATTTGTCCATTACTTTTAGGTTGTCCATTTTATTAGCATACAGTTTCTCAAGGTAGTCTATCGTGATTGTTTGTTTTTCTGCAGTGTCAGATTTAACTACTTTTTCAGTTCTAATAATATTGACTTGAATACTACCCTTTGTTTCTTGATGAGTCTAGCTAAAGATTTGTCAATTTTGTTGATCTTATTAAAGAACAAGCTTTTGGTTCCATTGGCCTTTTCAATTGTGTTATTTGTCTCTATGTTATTAATTTCTGCTCTAATATTTATTCCCTTCCTTCTACTCATTTTGGGCTTTGTCTCTTCTTCCTTCTCTACATGTTTAAGGTGTAAGTCTAGGTTCTTTATTTGAAAAGATTTTTACATGATTTCTATTTTTTCCATCATAACTGGTTTACAGTGTTCTGTCAATTTTCTACTGTACGGCAAAGTGACCCAGTCTCTCTCTCTCTCTCTCTCTCTCTCTCTCACACACACACACACACATTCTTTTTCTTACATTATCATGCTCCATCAAAAGTGATTATAGTTCCCAGTGCTATACAGCAGGATCTCAATGTGTATTCATTTGCAAAGGCAATAATCTGCATCTATTAACCCCAAATTCCCTGTGCATCCCACTTCCTCCCCCTCCCCCTTGGCAACCACAAGTCTGTTTTCCAAGTCCGTGATTTTTTTTTTCCTGTGGAAAAGTTCACTTGTACCCTATATTAGATTCCAGATATGTGATATCATATGGTATTTGTCTTTCTCTTTCTGACTTACTTCACTTAGTATGAGAGTCTCTAGTTGCATCCATGTTGCTGCAAATGGCATAATTTTGTTCATCATTATGGCTAAGTATTATTCAATTATGTATATATACCACATCCTCTTAATCCAGTCATCTGTTGATGGACATTTAGGTTGTTCCCATGTCTTGGCTATTGTGAATAGTGCTGCAATGAACATGTGGGTGAATGTGTCTTTTTCAAGGGAAGTTTTGTCCAGATATATGCCCAAGAGTGGGACTGCTGGGTCATATAGTAGTTCTATATTTAGTTTTCTGAGGTGCCTCCATACTCTTTTCCATAGTGGTTGTACTAATTTACACTCCCACCAACAGTGTAGGAGGATTCCCTTTTCTCCACACCCTCTCCAGCAGTTGTTATCTGTGGACTTATTAATGATGGCCATTCTGACTGGTGTGAGGTGGTATCTTGTGGTAGTTTTGATCTACATTTCTCTTATAATCAGGGATGTTGAGCATTTTTTTCGTGTGCTTATTGGCAATCTGTACACCATCTCTGGAGAACTGTCTATTCAGGTCTTTTGCCCATTTTTCAATTGGGTTGTTGGTTTTTTTGCTGTTGTATTGTATACATTGTTTGTATATTTTAGAGATTAAGCCCTTGTCAGTTGCATCATTTGAAACTATTTTCTCCCATTCTGTAAAGTGTCTTTTCGGTTTCTTTTTGGTTTCCTTTGCTGTGAAAAAAACTGGTCAGTTTTATTAGGTCCCATTGGTTCACGTATGGTTTCATTTCTGTTGCTTTGGGAAACTGACCTGAGAATACATTTGTAAGGTTGATGTCAGAGAATGTTTTGCCTATATTCTCTTCAATGAATTTGATGGTGTCTTGTTTATATTTAAGTCTTTCAGCCATTTGGAGTTTATTTTTGTGCATGGTGTGAGGGTGTGTTCCAGTTTCATTGCTTTGCATGCAGCTGTCCAGGTTTCCCAACAATGCTTGCTGAAAAGACTGTCTTTTCCCCATTTTATATTCTTGCCTCCTTTGTTAAAGATTAATTGACCATATGTGTCTGGGTTTATTTCTGGGTTCTCTACTCTGTTCCATTAGTCTGTCTGTTTGTTTTGGTACCAGTACCATACTGTCTTGATGACTGTGGCATTGTAATATTTCTTGAAGTCTGGGAGAGTTATGCCTTCTGCTTGATTTTTGTTTCTCTGGATTGCTTTGGAATTTATGGGTCTTTTGTTGTTCCATATACATTTTTGGACTGTTTCTTCTAGTTCTGTGAAAAAGGTCATGGGTAATTTGATAGGGATTGCATTGAATCTGTAGATTGCTTTGGGTAGTACGGCCATTTTTACAATATTGATTTTCCTAATCCAGGAGCATGGAATATCTTTCCATCTCTTTACATTTTCTTTTATTTCCTTGATCAATGTTTTATCATTCTCAGCATATAAATCTTTCACCTCCTTAGCCAGGTGTTATTAGCCCTAGTTATTTAATTTTTTTGGGGGTGCTACATTATAATATATTGTATTTTTTTGTCTTTTCTAGGGCCACACCCACAGCATATGGAGGCTCCCAGGCTAGGGGTCTAATCAGAGCTGTAGCCACTGGCTATTCCAGAGCCACAGCGACTCAGGATCTGAGCTGTGTCTGTGACCTACACCACAGCTCATGGCAATACCAGATCCTTAACCCACTGAGCAAGGCCAGGGATCAAACCTGCAACCTCGTAGTTCCTAGTTGGATTCATTAGCCACTGAGCCATGACAGGAACTCCAGATATTGTATTTTTGTATTCTTTTTTTTTTTTGCTTTTTTTAGGGCCACACCCATGTCATATGTAGGTTCCCATGCTAGGGGTCCAACCAGAGTTACAGCTGTCACCCTATTCCACACCCACAGCAATGAATGATCAAAGCCACATTTGCGACCTCTACCACAGTTCATGGCAACGCTGGATCCTTAACCCACTGAGTGAGGCCAGGGATCGAGCACACACCCTCATGGTTCCTATTCGGATTTATTTTTGCTGTGCCACGTTGGGAACTCCAGTATTCCTTCTCTAATATTTCATTGCTAGTATACAAAAAATGCAACCTGTTTCTGAATGTTAATCTTGCCAAAACTGAATCAAGAAGAAATAGATCTACTGAACATACCATCACTACAAATGAAATTGAATATATAATAAAAACACTCCCTACAAACTAAAGTCCAGGACCAGATGGCTTCACAGGTGAATTCTACCAAACATACAAAGAGGAACTTATACTCATCCTCCTTCAACTTTTCCAAAAATTTGAAGAAGAAGAAGGAACACTCCTAAAGACATTCTATGATCCCATCTACCTAATACCAAAACCAAAAATACTAACAAAAAAGAAAGTTATCGATCAATATATATGATGAATATAGATCCAAAAATTCTCAACAAAATTTTAGCCAACGGAATCCAATAACATACAAAAAAAATCACACACCATGACATAGTGGGATTCATCCAAGGTTCACAAGGATGTTTCAACATTACCAAATTAGTTAATGTTATACACCACGTCAACAAAATAAAGTGAAAAACCACATGATCATTTCAATAGATGCAGAAAAAGCATTTGGCAAACTCCAACATCCATTCATGATAACAACTCTTACTAAAGTGGGTATAGAAGGAACATTCCTTAACATAATAAAAGCCATTTATGACAAACCCACAGTAAATATAATGCTCAATAGAGAAAAGCTTAAACCATTCCTGGTATAATACAAGATAAGAATGCCCACTCTCACCACTTTTATTTTATGTAGTACTGGAAGTCCTAGCCACAGCACCAGACAAACAAAAGAAATAAATGGTATCCAAATTGGAAGAGAAGATGTAGAATTGTCACTGTCTGCAGATGGCATGATACTATATATAGAAAACCCTAAGGACTCCACACAAAAGTACTGGAACAGACCAACGAAGTCAGCAAAGTAGCAGGATACAGAATTAACATTTAGAAATCAGTTGCATCTCTGTTCATTACCTTTATTCCTGAGTTCATTGAATTGAATTTCTGAGTTATGTTGTAACTCATTGAAGTGTCTTCATAACAGCTATTTTAAATATTTTTACCAGTTAGATAACAATATTTTATGCCTTTGAGATCTTCTGTTGCAGAATTATTATTTTCATTTTGTGATGCTTTATTTTATTATTTTTTTCTTATACTTCATAGTTATGCATTGATGAGTTTGAATTTTAAATTACAGACACCTCCTTAACGCTTTGGTTATGACCTCCAAAACATGAGGTGTTATATTCTTTTTTTTTTAATTTTCCCACTGTACAGCAAGGGGGTCAGGTTATCCTTACATGTATACATTACAATTACATTTTTTCCCCCACCCTTTCTTCTGTTGCAACATGAGTATCTAGACAAAGTTCTCAATGCTATTCAGCAGGATCTCCTTGTAAATCTATTCTAAGTTGTGTCTGATAAGCCCAAGCTCCCCATCCCTCCCTCTCCCTCCCCCTCCCATCAGGCAGCCACAAGTCTCTTCTCCAAGTCCATGATTTTCTTTTCTGAGGAGATGTTCATTTGTGCTGGATATTAGATTCCAGTTATAAGTGATATCATATGGTATTTGTCTTTGTCTTTCTGGCTCACTTCACTCAGGATGAGAGTCTCTAGTTCCATCCATGTTGCTGCAAATGGCATTATGTCATTCTTTTTTATGGCTAAGTAGTATTCCATTGTGTATATATACCACCACTTCCGAATCCAATCATCTGTCGATGGACATTTGGGTTGTTTCCATGTCCTGGCTATTGTGAATAGGGCTGCAATGAACATGTGGGTGCATGTGTCTCTTTTAAGTAGAGTTTTGTCTGGATAGATGCCCAAGAGTGGGATTGCGGGGTCATATGGAAGTTCTATGTATAGATTTCTAAGGTATCTCCAAACTGTTCTCCATAGTGGCTGTACCAGTTGACATTCCCACCAGCAGTGCAGGAGGGTTCCCTTTTCTCCACAGCCCCTCCAGCACTTGTTATTTGTGGATTTATTAATGATGGCCATTCTGACTGGTGTGAAGTGGTATCTCATGGTAGTTTTGATTTGCATTTCTCTTATAGTCAGCGATGTTGAGCATTTTTTCATGTGTTTGTTGGCCATCTGTATATCTTCTTTGGAGAAATGTCTATTCAGGTCTTTTGCCCATTTTTCCATGGATTGATTGGCTTTTTTAACTGTTGGGTTGTATAAGTTGTTTATATATTCTAGAGATTAAGCCCTTGTCAGTTGCATCATTTGAAAGTATTTTCTCCCATTCAGAAAGTTGTCTTTTTGTTTTCTTTTGGGTTTCCTTTGCTGTGCAAAGGCTTTTCAGTTTGATGAGGTCCCATTTGTTTATTTTGCTCTAATTTCTATTGCTTTGGGAGACTGACCTGAGAAAATATTCATGAGGTTGATGTCAGAGAGTGTTTGGCCTATGTTTTCTTCTAGGAGTTTGATGGTGTCCTGTCGTATATTTAAGTCTTTCAGCCATTTGGAGTTTCTTTTTGTGCATGGTGTGAGGGTGTGTTCTAGTTTCATTGCTTTGCATGCAGCTGTCCAGGTTTCCCAGCAATGCTTGCTGAATAGACTTTCTTTTTCCCATTTGATGTTCTTGCCTCCCTTGTCAAAGATTAACTGACCATGGGTGTCAGGGTTTATTTCTGGGTTCTCTCTTCTGTTCCATTGGTCTGTCTGTCTGTTTTGATACCAGTACCACACTGTTTTGATGACTGTGGCTTGTAGTATTTCTTGAAGTCTGGGAGAGTTATGCCTCCTGCTTGGTTTTTGTTTCTCAGGATTGCTTTGGCGATTCTGGGTCTTTTGTGGTTCCCTATAAATGTTTGGATTGTTCTAGTTCTGTGAAAAATGTCATGGGTAATTTGATAGGGATTGCATTGAATCTGTAGATTGCTTTGGGTAGGATGGCCATTTTTACAATATTGATTTTTCCAATCCAGGAACATGGAATATCTTTCCATTTCTTTACATCTTCTTTGATTTCTTTGATTAAGGTTTTACAGTTCTCGGCATATAGGTCCTTTACCTCTTTGGTCAGGTGTATTCCGAGGTATTTGATTTTGTGAGGTACAATTTTAAAAGGTCATATTTTTGTATTCCTTTTCTAATGTTTCATTGCTGGTATACAGAAATGCAACTGACTTCTGAATGTTTATCTTATATCCTGCTACTTTGCTGAATTTATTAATCAGTTCAAGTAGTTTTGGGGTTGAGTCCTTAGGGTTTTCTAGGTATAGTATCATGTCATCTGCATACAGTGACAGTTTCATCTCTTCTCTTCCTATATGGATGCCTTTTATTTCTTTTGTTTGTCTAATTGCTGTGGCTAGGACTACCAAAACGATGTTGAAGAGCAGTGGTGAGAGTGGGCATCCCTGTCTTGTTCCAGATTTGAATGAGAAGGCTTTCAGTTTTTCCCCATTGAGGATTATATTTGCTGTGGGTTTATCATAAATGGCTTTGATGATATTCAGGAATGTTCCCTCTATACCCACTTTGGCGAGGGTCTTGATCATGAATGGATGTTGAACTTTGTCAAATGCTTTTTCTGCGTCTATTGAGATGATCATATGATTTTTGACTTTTTTTTTTGTTAATGTGGTGTATGATGCTGATTGATTTGCGTATGTTGAACCATCCTTGTGAAGAGAATACTATGAACAACTATACGGCAACAAGTTTGACAATCTGGAAGAAATGGACAATTTTATAGAATCTTACAGCCTGCCAAAACTGAATCAAGTAGAAACAGACCAAATGAACAGACCAATCACTAGAAATAAAATTGAAGAGGTCATAAAATCACTCCCTACAAATAAAAGTCCAGTACCAGATGGCTTCAGAGGCGAATTTTATCAAACATATAAAGAGGAATTGGTGCCCATCCTCCTTAAACTCTTTCAAAAGGTTGAAGAAGAAAGAATACTCCTAAAGACATTCTATGAGGCCACAATCATCCTCATTCCAAAACCAGACAGAGATACCACCAAAAAGGAAAACTATCGGCCAATATCATTGATGAATATAGATGCAAAAATTCTCAACAAACTCTTAGCCAACCGAATCCAACAACATACCAAAAAAATTATACACCATGACCAGGTTGGGTTCATCCCAGGTTCACATGGCTGTTAGTTGTATTTTTAACTGCAAGGCTATAATTCTCCATTCTTCTTGCTCCCCCTCTTGGCCAAATTTGTAAATTTTTATTTCTTCTCTGGTTTTTAAAATTCACCGTGCAGTACTGGAACCCTATATAGTTTTCAGAAAGTGGCATTATAACTCAAGTTCATGGTGCCTCCCTTGCTCACCAGATGTGGATTCTTGTCCGTGTGAGTTCCCTGTCTACAGGAGCTTGTTCTCACAAATGTACTCAGAAGTGTACACAAAGAGTTGTTGGGGGGTGTGTGTTGAGCACTCAGTTCATTGGAGGTGACTGTGGACACAGTAGGGAGATATCTATGTATTATACTTCAAGAGGCTTATGAGTGGACTTCTTGTTTAACACAATCCATTTAACACCTTTTGAAATTCTTATCTGCCTTGTGCACAACAACCTCTCTCTTCCCAGCTGTAGGGTTCTCCCCTTAGTATTCTAAGTGCTGATAGAAAAAAATGGGTTTCTAAACCTGCGATTTCCCCAGCCATGGACACTCACTCACCTCTTTCCTTCTTCTTTGTGTGAGAGGTCAGTTCCACCAGATCATCACATTCAGTGTTTCTTTATTGGTGTGGTGGCACTGAGAAACTTTCTAATACCACCTCCACTGCAACCAAACTCATAAGTTTATTTCTTTTTTTCTCCAAGGATGTGCTGGAATTTCCCTCTGGAAAGGCTGGACTTCTGCAAGTTCTCTCAGGAGGGTGAGTGTCTGTGTAGGTCAATACTCATCTGGCTTTTGCCTGAGAGCAGCTGGTTTCACATTCCACTCAGAGATTTGTTTGTCTTTTAACTTATACCCTGATGAACAAGAATCTTCCAGAATCCTTTAAAATGTATTTCTAAGATGGCCAACAAACACATGAAAAAATGCTCATCATCGCTGACTATAAGAGAAATGCAAATCAAAACTACCATGAGATACCACCTCACACCAGTCAGAATGGCCATCATTAATAAATCCACAAATAACAAGTGCTGGAGGGGCTGTGGAGAAAAGGGAACCCTCCTGCACTGCTGGTGGGAATGTCAACTGGTACAGCCACTATGGAGAACAGTTTGGAGATACCTTAGAAATCTATACATAGAACTTCCATATGACCCCGCAATCCCACTCTTGGGCATCTATCCAGACAAAACTCTACTTAAAAGAGACACATGCACCCGCATGTTCATTGCAGCCCTATTCACAATAGCCAGGACATGGAAACAACCCAAATGTCCATCGACAGATGATTGGATTCGGAAGAAGTGGTATACATACACAATGGAATACTACTTAGCCATAAAAAAGAATGACATAATGCCATTTGCAGCAACATGGATGGAACTAGAGACTCTCATCCTGAGTGAAGTGAGCCAGAAAGACAAAGACAAATACCATATGATATCACTTATAACTGGAATCTAATAATCCAGCACAAATGAACATCTCCTCAGAAAAGAAAATCATGGACTTGGAGAAGAGACTTGTGGCTGCCTGATGGGAGGGGGAGGGAGAGGGAGGGATGGGGAGCTTGGGCTTATCAGACACAACTTAGAATAGATTTACAAGGAGATCCTGCTGAATAGCATTGAGAACTTTGTCTAGATACTCATGTTGCAACAGAAGAAAGGGTGGGGGAAAAATGTAATTGTAATGTATACATGTAAGGATAACCTGACCCCCTTGCTGTACAGTGGGAAAAAAAAAGATGAAATTTGAACTAATTAAAAAAAATAAAATAAAATATATTTCTAGGCTCTAAAACATAACCAGAGTGCTTTCTGGAAAACAATAGAGGCTTCTATTACCCAGGTCCATGAATTATAAGAAGCAAAGTATACATAGAGGTCTAAGCATTCTAGAGATCAGCTAAGATGGTGGGGTAGAAAGAACCTGAGCTCACCTCTTCTCAGTTACACACAAAAATCACAATAATTTACAGAGCAACCATCAACAAAAGACCAGAATATAGCAGAAGAGATCTATACAACCAAAGATATAAGGAAGGAACCACAATGAAATGAGGGTCACAATCACATTACAATCAAGTCCAATATCCCTGACAGGGCAACTACAAAATAGGAGAGTAATTACAATTGCATAGATTCTTTCTAGGAAGTGAGGGGTCTGAGCCCAACATTTGGCCCCTCAACCAAGGGGATCTGTGCCTGGAAGAGAAGACCTCAGAATGTTTGATTTGAAGGCTGCAGGCTTTACTTTTAAGGATCCTAGAGGGCTGAGGGAAAGAGGGACTCTACTCTTAAATGTTGCACACTAAATCATACATGCTCCTGGGACCCAGGGCAGAAGCAGAAATTTGAAAGAGCCTGGGTATACTTCCCTGCTGATCTTGGAGAGGCTCCCAGAAAGCCAGAAGGTAACTGAAGCTCACCTTGGGCACACAGACACTGGCAGTAGCCATTCATGGGAGTTTGTTCTGGCAAGCTGGGGGTATTGGTGCTGGCAAGTGCTATTTTGTAATCTTCCCTCTAGTTTATTAGCCTGAGGAACCAGCCTGGCCCATCCTCCAACAGCCTTTAGAAGCCAGTACTTAGATGCTTCAGGACACAGAAATAGCTGAGTGGGGACATAGTGGGGACATCCCAGTAGAGAGGATGCCTTAAAAACCCCTTAGCCCATTGCCACCCCTGCTGATCAGAGGACCCAGGGCTTGGCCCCAACACAAGTGTATAGGATCTAGACTTGGGACTCTAGGGACCTGCACTGAAAGACCCTGTGACACAGCTCTACCAAAGATGGGCAGGCACTAGTCTCAGAATCCCTGGCCCCATCCACCAGCAAGTCTGGTTTAGCCTTGAAACCAGCTCCACCCTCAAGCAGACACACATAATCCAGAGGACAACTACAAACCTGAAGCCCACAGATTATGCCCACCCACCAGAAGGTGAGCACCAGCCCTGGGCCTAGATGAGCCCTGGCCCCACTCACCAGCAAGCATCAGGACATCCTGGACTGCAGCCATCTGTGTCAAGAATCAGCCCCATCTACTAGTAGTGCAATATAAACTCTGAAAATCTGAGCCTTAGAGCCAGACATAAGGACACAGCTGTACTCACCAGTGGGCTGGGACTAACCTGAGGACCTGGAATTAACTATTGGTGGAGAGGCACCAGACCTGGGATCTCCTGGATACTGAATCCATGTAACAATGAGCCAGCACTACCCCAGGCCACTCAGGTTCCATAGCCAGCTTCCTTGTGACATGGCTTTGATAACCAGTGGTTGGTAGCCTCTAAAGAATGCAAGGCCTGGCAACCAACTGGACCAGTAGCCAACCAAGCCTATCAGACCACCCACAGTAGTCAGCCCACAATAAACAGAAGGACCCATGCAGGCCACATAGGGGCAGTCCACCTCTGGTGACAAGAGGGAAGTGTGCTACTGAAATGTATAGGATGTCCCATTCAAAAAGCCACTTTTCAAGACTAAGAAATGTACCCAACCTACCAGATACATAGAAATGAAAACAGCAAGTTAGGCAAAATGAGACAATAGAGGAACATATTTGAATGAATGAAAGAGATAAGACACCAGAAGAACAAAGTGAAGTGGAGCTAAGCAATCTGCCTGAGAAAGAGTTCAGGGTTATGAAGTTAAAAATGACCAAAGAGCTCAGGAGAAGAATGGATGCACAGAGTGAGATGTTAGAAGTTTATAACAGAGAACAGGAAATATAAAGCACAACCAAACAGATGAAAGAACAAACTAATGCCATTTACAGCAACATGGATGGAACTCGAGACTCTCATACTGAGTGAAGTAAGTCAGAAAGAGAACGAAAAATACCATATGATATCACTTATATCTGGAATCTAATATAGGGCACAAATGAAACTTTCTACAGAAAAGAAACTCATGGACTTGGAGAATAGACTTGTGGTTGCCAAGGGGGAGGGGGAGGGAATGGGGTGGATTGGGAGCTTGGGGTTAATGGATGCAAACTATTGCCTTTGGAATGGATTAGCAATGTGATCTTACTGTGTAGCACTGGGAACTATGTCTAGTCACTTATGATGGGGCATGATAATGTGAGAAAATAGAATGTGTACATGTATGTGTAACTGGGTCACCATGCAGTACAGTAGAAAAAAATGTATTGGGTGGATAATTAAAAAATAAAATTAAATTAAAAAAGAATATAATAACTGAAATGAAAAATATACTATAAAGTATCATGAGTAAACTAAGTGATACAGATAAATATGTCAGTGAGCTGGAAGATTTAGTAGATATCACTGATGCCAAACAGAAAAAAAGGAAAAGAAATGAGGACAGTTTGAGAACTCTGGAACAACATCAAGTGTACTAACATTTGCATTACAGGTTACCAGAAGGAGAAGAGAGAGGGAAAGGGGCAGAGAACATAGTTTAAGACATAATAGCTGGAAACTTCCCTATTCTTGGAAAAGAAACAGACATACAAGTCCAGTAACTACAGAGAGTCTCAAATAAGATGAAACCAAAGAAGAACACACTAAGACACATTATAATTAAAATTTAAAGATTATAGGTAAAAATAGAATATTAAAGTCAGAAGGGAAAAACCAACAAGTTACCTGCAAGGGAACTCCATAAAAATATCAGCTGAATTTTCTGTAGAAACTCTGCAGGCCAGAAAGGAGTGGTGCAATATCATTAAAGTGATGAAAGGGAAAACCTAAACCAAGAATTCAGCCCAGCAAGGCTCTCATCCAGATTTGATGAAAAGATAAAAAATTTTACAGACAAGCAAAAGCTAAAAGAATTTAGTACCACCAAATAAGTTTTCAAGAATTGTTAAAGAAAAACAAAAAAGAAGAGGCCACAACCAGAAACAAGAAAGTTGTGAAAGGAGAAACTCATCAGTAAAGATACATTTTCAAATATATACAAAGCTAGTAGGAAGGATAAAAGATAAAAGTAGCAAAATCATCTATATCCACAATAAATAGTTAAGGGATATACAAAATAATAAAATGTAAAATGTGATGTCGAAAATAGTAATCATAAGGGGAGGTGAATACAAATGCAGAGTTGTTCAAATGTGTTTGAAATTAAGAGATGAGCAACTTAAAACAATCATGATATACACAGATTATTATATATAAACCTCATGGTAATCACAGAACAAAAGTCTATAAAAGATACTCACACTCACACAAACATAACACTAAAGACAGTTGTTAAATCACAAGAGAATAGAACAAAAGAAGAAAGGAATAAGAAAGTCCTGCACAAAACAAAAACTATTAACAAAATGGTACTGAGAACATACATATCAATATTTACTTTCAATGTAAGTGGACTAAATTCTCCAATTCAAAAACTTAGGGTAGCTGAATGTATATAAAAACAAGAACTGTATATATGTTGCCCACAAGAGAATCACTTCAGATCCAAAAATACACAGTGACTGAAAGTGAGGGGATGGGAAAAGGTGTTCCATGAACTGGAAATCAAAAGAAAGTTGGTGTATCAATACTTATGTCAGACAAAATAGACTTTAAGACAAATACTGTTATTAGAGACAAAGGAGGATATTATATATTGATCAAGAGATCAATTCTAGAAGAATATATAGCAATTGTAAATATATATACTCCCAATATAGGAGTACCCAGATTCATAAAGCCAACATTAACAGATATAAAGTGAGGAATTGACAGTAGCACAATAATTGCATCCCACTTGCATCAATGGATAGATCATCCAGATAAAAAATAAGGAAATACTGGCCTTAAATGACATATTAGATCATATGGAGCTATATAACATTTTGTCTAGAAGCTGCAAAACACACATCTTTTCCTGTGCACATGGAACATTTTCCAGGATAGAGCACATGATGTTAGGTCACAAAACGAGCCTCGGTACATTTAGGAAGGCTGAATGCACATTAAGGATCTTTTCTGATCAGAATATTTTGAAATCAGAAGTCAAGTAGAAGAAAAAAACTTCATGAAACATAAACATGTAGGTGCTAAATAATATGCTACTAATAAACCAATGGATCATTGAAGGAATCACAGAAAAAATAAAAACAAAATACCTGGAGACAAATGAAAAGAAAAATACAATGATCCAAAAATTAAGGGATGAAGCAAAAGCAATTCTAAGAGGGAAGTTTATAGAGATACAAGCTTACTCTGGAAGCAAAAATCTCAGCATAACTCCATACCTAAATGAAATAGAAAAATAAGAGCAAAACAAAACCCAAAGTTAGTAGAATTAATCATAATTTCTAATCATCAATAAATAAAATATAGACTGAAATATAGGAAAGATCAATGAAACCATATGCTGTCTCTTTGAGTAATTCAGCAAAATCTATAAACTTTTAGATAGATTCATCAAAAGAGAGAGAGAAATCAAACAAAAAAATAAGAAATGAAAATCAGGTTACAACCAACACCACAGAAATACAAAGGAACATAAAAGAGTACTACAAACAACTATATGCCCATAAAATCAACAACATTGAAAAAGACGAGAAATTCCTAGAAATATACAATCTCCCAAGACTGAACTAGAAATAAATAGAAATTATGAACGGACTAATTACCAGCATTGACATAGAATTAGCAATTTAAAAAAATCTTCCAACAAGGTCCAGGGCCATGTAGTTTCAGAGGCGAATTCTTCCAAACATTGGGAGAAATGTTTATATCTCTCATTCTCAAACTATTCCAAATATTTTCAGAGGATAGACCACTTCTAAACTCATTTTATGGTCCAGCATCACCGTGATACCAAACCCAAAGATATCACACACAAAAGAAAATTATAGGACAAAAATAGTGATAAACATAGATGCAAAAATTCTCAAGAAAATATTAGCAAACCAAATCCAACAATACACTTAAAAGATTCACCATGATCAAATGAAATTTATCCCAGGAATGCAAAAATGGTTTAAAATCTACAAATCAATCAAATCACATCAATCACATCAAATCAATCACATTAACAAATTTAAGTATGAAATTTAAGTATGAAAACCATATGATCATCTAAATAGATTGAGCTCTTTAGAAACCTTTGACAAAATTCAACACATATTTATAATAAAAGCTCTCCAGAAAATGGCTATAGAAAGAACATAACTCAACACAAAAAAGGCTATTTATGATCATCCCACATTTAACATCATATTCAATTTTTTGTTGAAAACCAGAAAGCATTTCCTCTAATATCAGGAAAAAGACAAGGATACCACTTTAGCCACTTTTATTTTACTCAAGTATTGCCAATTTACAGTATTGATATGGAAGCAATAAATATCCATAACAGACGAATTGATAAAGAAGATGTGGTATATATACAAATAATGGAATATTACTCAGCCATAAAAAGAATGGAATTTTGATATTTGCAACAATGATAGTCTTTGAGGGTATTATGCTTAGTGAAATAAGTCACACAGAGAAAGACAAATACTCATGTTATCACTTATATGTGCAATTTTAAAAATAAAACAAACTAGTGAATATAACAAAGCATAAACAGACTCAGTGCTATAGAGAAGAAACTAGTGGTTACCCCAGTGGGGAGATAGAAGGGGGGAGGGGCAAGATGTGAGTAGGGTATTAAGAGGTACAAAATAGTATATATAAAATAAGTAAGCTATGAAGATGTATCGTACAGCTTTGGGAATATAGACAATATTTTATAATAACTATAAAATAAAATCCTTAAAAATTGTGTATTACTGTTGTACACCTGCAATCTATATAATATTATAAATAAAATATACCTCAATAAAAATTGATAGAACTATAAAAAATTCTAGCACAACAGGGAGAAAGAAGAGTGGAACAGATATACTGGTACAAAGAAAGAGAAAACTTCATATAACAACAACATAATCAAAAGCCTACACTGTCTGAAGGCAAGTAGCAAAGAGTTAAGGAGATGCATGGTACTTCAAATGTGAAAGCAGAAAAGCCAGACTACAAGGAGAATAAAAAGTCAAGGAAACATGCCATCATGTAAAAGAAAATAATAGTCCTTCAACCATTCATCTTACAGGCATAGAATTTTGTAAACTATCTGTTGAATAATTCAAAATAGCTGTTTTGAGGAATCTAATGAGTTATAAGAAAATTCAGAAAAGTTAATTTGATGAAATCTTGAAAAAATGCATGATCAAAATGAGATGTTTGCTAAAGAGATAAAAACCACTAGAAATAACAAATTTCTGGAGCAGAGGACCTCAATGAATGAGATGGAAAACCCAACAGAAGATATCTTTGGTAGAGTAAATTGAAGATAGAATAAGCAAATTAGAGGATTGGAATTTTGAAATAACCTAGTTAGAGGAAAACAAAGGAAAAAGAATGAAGAAAGCCTATGTCATCTATGGTTTCCTATAAAGTTAACAAATATAGGGAGTTCCCGTCCTGGCGCAGCGGTTAACAAATCCGACTAGGAACCATGAGGTTGCGGGTTCGGTCCCTGCCCTTGCTCAGTGGGTTAATGATCTGGCGTTGCCGTGAGCTGTGGTGTAGTTTGCAGATGCGGCTCGGATCCTGCGTTGCTGTGCCTCTGGCGTAGGCTGGTGGCTACAGCTCTGATTGGACCCCTAGCCTGGGAACCTCCATATGCCGTGGGAGCGGCCCAAGAAATAGCAACAACAACAACAAAAAGACAAAAAGACAAAAGACAAAAAAAAAAAAGTTAACAAATATAATAAATGCATTTACAGAAGAAGAAAAGAGGGAGAACGGGGTTGGAATTTTTTTAAAATAAATAATAGCTGTGAACCACCCAAACATGGTGAGAGATTGAGATATCTAAGTTCATACAGCTTATAGATCACTCTATTATCTCAGGGCAAAATGATGTTCTCCAATACATGTAATGATTCTTTCAAAAATCAAGGATAAAAACAGATTTATAAAAGCAGCCAGAGAAAAAGGACTATAATTGACAAAGAAACAGCCATTAGGCTATTAAGCAGAATTCTCAGCAGAAATTCTGCAAGTTAGGACAGAGTAGAAGGACATATTAAGTTTCAAAAGAATAAAAATTGCCAGCCAAAAGTACTCCATCCAGTGAAGTTCTCCTTCAAATATGGAGGAGAAACAAAGAATATCATAGAAAAACAAAACCTTGTGGTATCTGTTATCAGTAAACCTGCCTTGTAAGAAATGCTGAAAGGAATTGTTCAGGCTGAAATGCTTAGAAAACTCTCAATCTGTAATAGAATATGGTATGAAGGACAAAGGAAAATGTATTAAAATTATTATAGTTATAATAGGGGAAACTGTTGGGGATTGGGTTGTATGAACAATCTCTGTAACTACCTGCTCAGTTTTCCTACAAATCTATAACAGTTCTAAAAAATAAAACATAATTTAAAGCAAAAATGATTAGAATCATTATAGTGTAATAAGTACATAATATAAAGAGACAAATAATGACATTGAAATATAAAATAAGAACGAAAGGGGGATAATTTGTTATTGAGTTATAGTCGATTTAAAATATCACATAAGTCACAGATGTACAGCAAAATGATACACAATTTTTAAAGGTTTTACTCTGTATATATCATTGTCAAATATTGGCTATATTCTCTGTGTGGTAGAAAATATCCTTGTAGCCTATTTGGTTTATACAGAATACTTTGTACCTGTCAATCACTTACCCTATCATATTCCTCCCCTCTCTCCACTGGTAACCATTAGTTTGTTCTCTATATTTGTGATTCTATTTTCATTTTTGTTATCTTCACTAGTTTGTTATATTTTTTAGATTCCACATATAAGTGACATCATGTAGAAATTTGTCATTCTCTTTCTGACTTATTTCACTTAGCATAATACTGTGAAAGTCCATTCTTGTTTCAAATGGCAAAATTCCATTCATTTTTACGGCTAAGTAGTATTTCATTGTGTAGGCATACCACATCTTCTTTATGCATTCATCTGTTGATGGACACTAAGGTTGCTTCCATATCTTGGCTATTGAAAGAAATGCTGCTATGAACATTTTGGTGCATGTATGTTTTCAAATTAGTGGGTTTTTTCAGATATATACTAAATAAGTGAAGCTTGTAAAAGTAATTGATATTATGTTAATATCAGCTTAACATGGACCATTTTATCTATGAGATGTCTTCTGTAAGGCTTATGGTAATGAAAGAATAAAAATCTATAGCATTCGCACAATAGATAAAGAAAGGGAAAGCAGAGCATACTACCACAGATAAACACCAATGTACAAAGGTAGGCAGAAACAGGGGGAAACAGAAACAATGGAAATGGAAAACAATTAGTAATTTGACATTAGCAAGTATCATATGTCAATAATAACTCTAAATATAAATGGCTTGATTCACCAATGAAAAGGATTTATGGTTTATAAAACAAGACCCAACTACATGCTACTCACCATTGGCTCAGTCCAGTTTTAAACACATACATAGGCTTAAATGGGGGGTTGTAAGAGATACTCCCATTGAACTGGAAACCATATGAAAACAGAGATAGCTGTACTTATATCAGACATAGTAGACTTTAAACCAAACATGGTGACAAGAGACAAAGAATGTCATTGTATAATGATAAAAGATTCATTTGTTTAATATGTGTCTTGGGGTGTTCCTCCTTGGGTTTATTTTATACAGCACTCGTTGTGCTTGCTGGATTTGAGTGAGTGATTCCTTCCCCATGTTAGGGAAGTTTTCAGCTATTATCTCTTGGGATATTTTTTCTGTCCCCTTCTCTCTCTCTTCTCCTTCTGGCACCTCTATAATACAGATTTTGGTGCATTTAACGTTGTTCCAGAGTTCTCTGAGACTCTCTTCATTTCTTTTCAGTCTTTTTTCTTTTTTCTGTTCTGCATCCATAATTTCCACTAATCTGTCCCCCACCTTGCTTATTCGTTCTTCTGCCTCCTGTATTCTGCTGTTAGCTGCTTCTAGTGCATTTTTTATTTCAGTTATTGTATTTTGCATCTCTTCTTATTTAAGTTTATATCTTGTATCTCTTTGCTCAGTGTTTCCTGTAAGTTATCCATCTTTGCCTCCAGTTTATTTCCAATGTCTTCCATCATCTTCAGCATCAACAGTCTAAAGTCTTTTTCCTGGAGGCTGAGAATCTCCTGATCACTTAGCTGATTTTCTGGGGTTTTTCCTTTCTCCCTCATCTGAGTTATAGTTTTCTGTCTTTTCATTTTGATAGGTTTTTGGTGTGGTGACCTTTTTACAGATAATAAGAGTTGTAGTCTCTCTTACTTCTGATGTCTGCCCCCCTGTGGCTGAATTCGGTATGGGGGCTTGGTGTAGGCTTCCTGTTGGGAGGGGCTGATGACTGCCCACTGGTAGGTGGAGCCGATTCTAATCCCTTTGGTGGGTGGAGCTTAGTCTCTGGATGGGATTTGAGGGAGCTGTGTGCCTGAAGGGTCTTTAGGTAGCCTGTTTACTGAGGGGCAGGCCTGTGATCCCACCTGGGTTGTTGTTTGCCCTAGGGGGCTTCTCAGCACTGACTGATGGGTGGGGCCAGATTTTCCCAAAATGGCCACCTCCAGAGAAAGGCATGGCTGCTGAATATTCCTGAGAGCTTTGCTTCCAATGTCCTTCCCTCACAACAAGCCACATTCACCCCGGTTTTCTCAGGATGTCCTCCAAGAACTGCAGTCAGGTTTGACCTAGGTTCCTGTGGAGACCTCGCTCTGCCCTGGGACCTAGTGCACGTGAAATTCCGTGTGCACCTTTCAAGAATGGGGTCTCCATTTCCCCCAGTCCTGTGGAGCTCCTGTGCACAAGCCCCACTGGCCTTCAATGCCAGATGCTCTAGGGGCTCTTTCTCCCAGTGACAGATCCCAGCATGTGAGGGTTTGATGTGGGGCTCAGAACTCTCACTCCTGTAGGTGAGTCTCTGTGAACCAGTTAGTTTCCAGTCTGTGGGGCTTCCCACCCAGGAAGTATGGGGTTGTTTATATCACAAAATCACCCCTCCTACCTCTTGATGTGGCCTCCTGTTTTTCTTATGGAGTAGGATATCTTTTTTAAGGTTTCCAGTCCATTTGGGTGAAGAATGCTCAGTCTCTAGTTGTGAATTTTGTTGTTTTTAGGAGAGAAGTTGAGCTCCAGTTCTTCTATTTTGCCATCTTAATCCTGTCTTACTCTCCCTATGAATATGGAAGATATTTTTTCAAATACTAAGAGCACTAAAATAGTCCAAGTCTGATTGCCAACATGCAATATGGTATGAAATGATCCTTTTCTGTCAGTCATTTCATTCACGACCAGGATGAATGGAGCATGTCTGAACTTGCTAAATCATCTATTTTCTGGTACAGTAGATCACTGGTGTGTTATAAAAGGATGTAACTCAGGAACAAGTTAATGGAAGAGATGCAAAGGGCAAGGTATGGGGAAAGGGCTCAGAGATTCCATGCTCCCTCCAGGAGCCCTGTTAGAGCCATTATTAATAACCTCCTTTGAACAATGACAAAGAAGGCAGGGCTTCAGAACAACAGGAGTCAACGAGGACCATCCTGGACAAAGCAGAATCTAAAAGATTCATTTGTTAAAAAGATATAGCAATCATAAATATATATACAGACACAACTTTGGAGCACTTGAATATATTAAGCAAATACTAATTGAACAGGAGGGGAAAATAACTAACATAATAATAGTAGCTTTCTTTGATGTTTGGCAATGGGTAGATGATCCAGATTAAAAATCAACAAGGAAACTATGTACTCAAAACATGCATTAGACCAAATGTACCTAAAAGACATTTATAGAATATTTCATCCATATAGAAATATGTGGAAATTTTGCAACATATTGTTGAACAACCGATTGGTCGAAGAGAAAATCACAAGTAAAATTTGAACAAATTTTGATGCAAATGAAAATAAAAACACAAAACACCAAATGTAACAGATACTGCAAAAGCAGTTTTGAGGATGACATTTGTAGTGATAAATTAACAAGTATTATGGGAATGGATAAACAAGCTTACTTTAAATAAAGAAGTAGAAAAAAAGGAAGAAACTGAGACCAAAGTTATCAGAAGGAAGGAATCAATGAAGATCAAAGAAAAAAAATAAGTGAAATAAAGAACAGAAAAACAAGATAGAAGATCTGGTTTTTCAAAAAGATACACAAATTTGACTAATATTTAGTGAAACTGGAGCAAGAAATTTATGGGATTATCGAATCCAGAGTCTGAGTTCCAACACTACCACCGACTGGCTATGAGATCAGGGAGCCATGCCACTTCCCTCCAAAGTTTATTCTTGCAGGAAAAGGGAAGCAAACTTCTGACTTCAGAGATATGCTGGCAGTATCCTCTGAGAGAATGGCCATAAGATCATTATTTTCATCTCAGCTCTCTCCATCCCCAGGACTTCTATATACCACCATGTCAATTCTCTTTATTCTTGTTTTTAAGAGGAAAAGACCCAGAGACAGTATAATCTCTCTTAGCTAACCAATAGACAAAAAATTTTCCTGATGCTGCAGAAGGAATTTTGGCTATACTTCTCAATGACTACAATATGAAGAGAAATCAGACCACAGAGCTGTTGCTCCTGAAAATTTCACAGAGAACATATTGCTTTGAAGGGACATAAGGTTGTGGTAAATACTATTAATAGAGGGTTGAGGGGTATATAAATACAAAGGAGAGGACAGATAACTATGCTTGGGCATGAAGGAAAGACCTCAGGTGTTTAAGGAAGATGTTTTAACTAAGTCCTGAATAATTGAGCATATTTTCACTGAGTAATGGAAGTGCATTCCACGAAGGAGGAACTGCAAGTTAAGTCAAGAGACTTGAAACAACTTGAAATATTGAAGGAAATGATATGGAGCACAAGGAGCAGCAAATGGCAGTCAATAGTGTAGGAGCAGTAAATTGTCGAGCTGGAAGGAATAAAGGAGTCACGTCATGAAGGGCCTTGAATGCCAAGCTGCAAGTTGTTATTACAGGTGAATTGTAAAATATTGTCATGCAATATTTAATTTTTTAAATTAATTTTAATTAAAATTTTTTTAATTTAAAAATTTATTGGGGCATAGTTGATTTATAATGTTGTATTAGTGGTATGTTTAGAGCAAAGTGGATCAGTTATACATAAACCTATATCCATTCTTCCCCCACCCCCGTAGGTTACTACAGAACATTGAGTAAACTTCCCTGCACTATACAGTAGGTCCTTGTTAGTTATCTATTTTATATATAGTAGTGTGTGTATGTTAATCCCATCCTGCCAATTTATGCCCTCTCCCCACTGCCAAGGTTTCATCTTTAGTAACCATAAATTTAATTTTGAAAATTTTGAGTTTGTTTCTGCTTCATAAATAAGTTATGTTGTCTTTCTCTTTCTGACTTACTTCATTTAGTATAATAATCTCTAGTTGTATTCAATTTGATGCACATGGCATTAATTTCTTTTTTCTTATGGCTGAGTAGTATTCCTTTGTATATATGTACCACATCTTCTTAATCCTTTCATCCATTGATGGACATTTAGTTTGTTCCCATGTCTTGGCTATTGTAAATATTTCTGCAATGAACATAGGGGTATCTTTTTTTTTTTTTTGTCTTTTTAGGACTGCAACTGCAGCATATGGAGGTTCACAGGCTAGGTGTGAAATCAGAGCTGTAGATGCTGGCCTACACCAGAGCTCACGACAATGCCAGAAACTTAACCCACTTAGTGAGGTCAGGGATTGAACCCACATCCTCAAGGATTCTAGTCAGGTTTGTTACCGCTGAGCCACAATGGGAACTCCACATATATCTTTTTTTTTTTCCAGTGAAAATTTTGTCTGGCTATATGCCCAGGGGTGGAATCGCTGGACCATATTATAGTTCTATATTTAGTTTTCTGAGGATCTTCCATACTGTTTTCCATAGTGGTTATAGGAATTTTCATTCCCACCTATAGTAAAAGAGGGTTCCCTTTTCTCCACAGCCTTTCCAGCAGTTGTTATTGGTAGATTTGTTAATGATGGCCATTCTGACTGGTGTGAAATCATACCTCATTGTTATTTTTTTGCATTTCTCTAATAATTAGTGATGTTGAACATCTCTTCATGTGTCTATTGGCCGTCTGTATGTCTTCTGTGAAGAAATGTCTATTATGTCCTCTGCTCATTTTTTTCTCTTGGGTTGTTTTGTTTGTTTGTTTGTTTGTTTTTGAGTTGTATGAGTTATTTGTATATTAAGGAGATTAGGTCCTTGTTGGTTGCACTGATAGCAAAGATTTCTTCCCATTCTGTGGGTTGTGTGTTTATGGTTTCCTTTGCTCTGCAAATGCTTTTGAGTTTAACTAGATACTATTTGTTTAATTTTGCTTTTAATGTCATTATTCTAGGAAGTGGATCAAACAAGATATTGCTGCAATTTATATCAGAGCATTTTGCCATATTTCCCTCTAGGAGTTTTATAGTATCTGACCTTATGTTTAGGTCTTTCATCCATTTTGAATTTATTTTTGTGCATGGTGTTAGAGAATGTTCTAATTTCATTATTTTGCATGTAGCTGTCAAGTTTCCCCAGCATCACTTGTTGAAGAGATTGTCTTTCCTCCACTGTATGCCATAGAAAAATAGGCTATAGGTGCTTATGTTTATTTCTGGTCTTTCTATCTTGTTCCACTGATTTATATTTGTTTTTGTGCCAGTGTCATATGTTTGATTACTGTAGCTTTATAGTATAGTGTGAAGTCAGGGAGCCCAATTCCTCCAGTTCTGTTTTTCTTTTTCAATATTGCTTTGGCTATTCACGGTCCTTTGTGTTCCCACACACATTTTAAAATATTTTGTTCTAGTTCTGTGAAATAAGCCAGAAAGATAAAGACAAACACCATATGATATCCCTTATATGTGGAATCTAAAATATGGCACAAATAAACCTATCCATGAAACAGAAACAGACTCACGGACACAGAAAACAGACTTGTGGATGCTAAAGTATGGGGGGATGGACAGGGAGTTTGGTGTTAGTAGAAGCTAAAATTATTACATTTAGAATGAATAAGCAATGAGGTCCTACTGTATGGTACAGGGAACTATAAACAATCTCCTGGGATAGAGCATGAGAAAAACAAATGTATATATATGTATTCCTGGGTCACTTTGCTATATAGCGTAATTTGGCAAAACATTGTGAACCAGCTATACTTTAATAAAAAATAGAAAAAAATAAATTCTTTTGTATTATTTTTTAATGAGATTCCACATATAAGTGATATATAATATTTGTCTTTGTCTGGCTTTCTTCACTTAATATGATAATCTCTAGGTCCATCATGTTGCTACAAATGACAACATTTCATTGCTTTTTATGACTGAGTAATATTCCATTGTATATACACACCCCATCTTCTTTAACCAATCTTATGTCGATGGTATTTTGGTTGTTTCCATGTCTTGGCTACTGTAAATAGTGCTGTGATGAGCATTGGAGAGCATGTATTTCTTGAATTATGATTTTCTCTGGAATGGGACTGCCAGATCATATGGTAGTTCTATATTTAGTTTGTTACGGAATCTCCATAATTTTTTCCATAATGCTTGTACCAATTTGCATTCTCACCCACAGTGTAGGAGGGTTCCCTTTTCTTCACATGCTCTCTAGCATTTATTGTTTGTAGACTTTTTGATGATGTCTCTTCTTACTGGTGAGAGGTGATATCTCAATGCAGTTTTTTTTTAATTTTTTTTTTTTTTTTGCCTTTTCTAAGGCTGCACCCGTGGCGTATGGAGGTTCCCAGGCTAGGGGTCTAATCAGAGCTGTAGCCGCTGCCATACACCATAGCCACAGCAACACAGGATCCAAGCCACATCTGCGACCTACACCACAGCTCATGGCAACACCAGATCCTCAACCCACTGAGTGAGGCCAGGGATAGAACCCAAAACCTCATGGTTCCTAGTCAGATTTGTTAACTACTGATTCACCTCAGGAACTCCTCAATGCAGTTTTGACTTGCATTTCTCTAATAATTAGTGATGTTGAACATCTTTTGATGTGTTTTCCCCCACCTGTCTTCTTTGGAGAAATATCTATGTAGATTTTCTTCCATTTTGATATTTTTTGATATAAAGCTGCATGAAATGTTCATATATTTGGGAGATTAATCCCTGTTGGTTGCTTTTTTTGCAAAGGTTTTCTCCCATTCTGTTGTTTGTCTTTTCATTTTCTTTATGGTTTCCTTTGCTGTGTAGAGTTTTTAAGTTTAATTATGTCCCATTTGTTTATTTTTGTTTTCATTTTCATTATTCTAGAAGGGGGTCAAAAAAGATATTGCCAAGATTTATGTCAAAGACTGTTCTGCCTCTGCTTTCTTCTATGAGTTTTATATTATCTGGACTTACGTTTAGGTCCTTGATTCAGTGGCCCCATTTATCATGAAAATTTATTAACATTAACTGCATTTCATTCATACTATGAAACCATTTATTTTAAGAGGCATTATCAATTTCAGATGGAATACTGATCCATTAAAATTCATTCCAATACCTGCCTTTCTTTGTCAGGGGTGATAATTTCCACTTAGGCACCCTTGGAACACCTGTTCCTTTCCCTCCCCACAGCTGATGATACTTATGTGTGCAGGATATTCACATTTTAATGAATAAGGGGAAGAAGGAGGGAGGGCAAAAGGGAAGAAGTATCAGGATTGGAAGACTGTGAGGCTCTCTACTCTTCCCTCAGCTATCCTTCTATTTCTCATTTCCTCCCTCTCTTCATGTGTAAAATGAAATCTCAATAGAAATAGTCACAATCTCACTCAAGAGAATGGATGCAATCCCAAGTAGATGAGGTTTTTAAAAGGAGTGGGCCAAGAATGATATGACTTATCTTATGAGTGGTTGAGTCTGACAGTTTATGCGCAATGATTTGTATTCTTGTGTATTTAAGCCAGGGGTGATCCTATAGACAAGGAATACATCCAAGAGAGTCAGTAACTATCCAGCAAATAGCAAATCAAAAAATATCCATGGAAATCAACAACTTGAGTATGCTTAAGTGGGTGGGATGGGTGAGGGTTCTGCAAGGTCAGAAGTATGCCTGTGTGGAAGATGACTACTGAGAACCCAACTGAGGCCATCTTCATCGGAAATATCCTGTGTTCCATAACTAATTACTGATAGAGCCAAATTGCTGAATTTTAGCAACTGGGTAGGGCTTGGCTGTGTGCATATAACACAAAGGTTTGATATAATAGCGTCTCCGATGAGCAAGGGTTCTCTTTCACTGGTCCTGACTTCTTTCTTTGTGCTTACTTAACTGAGCTTTGAGATAGTCTTTGGCTTCCCACCTAAAACACTCTTCTTCCGTGACACTTACCCCATCTATTCCATTTGCTTTCTGCGGTGTTATAGGTGAAAAATAGATGGGTCACCTTGCTGTACAGCAGAAATTGACAGAACATTGTAAATTAACTATAATAAAAAATAAAATCTTTAAAAAATAAAAAAATAAATTTTTACCTTCTAGGTGTTTGCTGTTAGTCTACTGGCCTCATTAATAACATTGGTGTAGGTTTAAGGAAACCACATTTTCCCTCAAAATTTTTCTACCTTTAGGGGTGTCTTAGAAAAGAATGAGTTAGGAGTGCTCAGACTGGTGGTGATATTACTTTGATACAGTTAAAAAATGTCATGTATGGGTTCTTCGTGTTGAGTAGTTTTACTCAAAGGAGATGAAAAGCAAAACAATCATCCTAGAGATGACATTTAAAATTGAATGTAAATAATTTGTTAGAAAGAGATTTAGGGTGTGTAGGTAGGTGGCTAAGAAGGAAGGACTTCCATGATACCACAATCTTTTTTGTTGCTGTTGCTTTGCTTTTTTTTAGAAATTTGATTGAAGTATAGTTAACTTATAAGGCTGTGATAATTTCTGCTGTACAACAGTCATACATATACACTTTGGATACCACACACTTTAACTCCTACCTCTTAGTTTCTTTTGTTTGTGTCTCCTCTTCCCCAAATATCATTGTGGTCCAGGGCTCTGCTTATAATCATATGCTCTTCCTTATGTACACTTGTTCCTAGGGTGATTTTATATACTCCTGTATTTTTTAAATTCCATTTATATACAGGACTTACCAAATTTATGTCCAGCTCAGTGAGATCTCTCCTCTGAACTGTGACTCATATTCAATAACTGCTTAACATCTTACTTAGGTGTCCTAAAAACACCTCAAACCCAACTTTTCCAAAACTGAATTCCTAATCCTACCTCTACATCCATCCAAATCACAGCCTTCTCTTTCTGTGTTGATGGCCACTCCATTCTTCCAGTTGTTTAGTCTAAAAATTTTGAAGCCATCCATGACTCCTCTATTTCCCTCTCACATACCACTTCCAATTGGTGAGCAAATCCTGGGGGTTTCCTTCAAAATATATCCCAAATTCAAATTCTTCTTACCACCTCCATTGTTACCTTTCAGATATTATCAGCTCATACCTGGGTTTTCATAATACTAACTAGTTTCACTAATTTCATAGTTTTCCCTCTATTACCAGTGCTTAAAACATTGGAGCGATCCTTTAAAAAAGGAAGTCAGGCCAATTTTCTGCTCAAAATCTGCAATGCCTTTGTGGATATGGAGATGCAAAATCCAGGTTATCTTTCATTGACAGGCTCATTACTGCAGTTTCAGCTATCTTCTCTGTTTAAGGATTGCTTCAGCTTTAGAGAGCAGCCTTGTCCAAGGTCACATCCTTTCCCAAGGTAGCCTACCTATATCCAGTGATTGATCAGTGTTATGAGTTGTGGCTGACACTATCATTGAGTATCAGAGCTTAACTTTTCCCTTTTTGTTCCTGCTTCTTTGCCAGCATTGTTTAAAACATTTTCTGAAGGATTGTTTCGAGTTTGCTTCCTGCAGAATGCAACCTGTGACAGGCTTCTCATTTCATAGAGTTCATATAATGCATGACAAGGCCTTATGTGATTTAGTCCCTAATTATTTCTCTGACTTCACTTATGTCTGTCACCTTCACTTATGTAGCTCTAGGCAAAGTAGCCTCCTTGGTCTTTGAACATGCTAATAACACACCTACCTTAGGGCTTTTCCTCTAGCAGCTCCTTTTGCCTCATATGCTCTTTCTCTAGCTACATGCTTGGATAACTCCTTCACTTCCCTCATTTCTTTGCACAAATATTATCTTTCCCATGAAGTCTATCCTGCTCTCCCTATTTAATTTTGCAACCTACCGCTCCTCTTAACCTCTTACCCTTGTCTAATTTTCATTTTGTCCACAATGTCACTTCTCTCATGTAATTTATTTCCTTATTTTTCATTGTTTATTGACAGCCTCCTCTTGTTTGCATGTAAGCTCCATGAGGACAGGGATCACTGAATGTTTTATTTACTGAAATATCCCAAGTTCCTAATTACAGTGTCTGGAAAAATTAAGTGCTAAATATATTTATGGAAAGAATAAATGAATCAAGTAGAAAGTATGTGTTGAAAGAAGGCGACAGAGATGAAAGAATAGTAAGACAACAGCTGTAACTCACTTTGACTTTTCCCTTGGTGCTCTTGCTTATTTCCCATTTCTTTAGGCAAACATTTGCAAAAATAATAATTAGAATAGCACTTGGCATCAGGAGACTTAGGTTCATGTGTAGTACTGTTACTAGCTGTTTTTGCCCATGTATCTTTTTTCTAAGTGTGATTTCCTTATCCATAAAATGGAGATAGTTACAGTCAGCTCCCCGTATCCTGTGAAGATTAAGATATGCCTGGCATATACTAGGTGTTCAATAAATGCTTTTTGCCATCCCACTGCTCTCCAGAGATTAATGATCTAAACTAAATGGCTCAAATATCTTGCAGTATGTGCTTGAGACTATAACCTCAAAAATAGGTTTATACATTCATTACATTATATTTGGGCTTCAACTTTAACTCTGTGCTATAGACCTGTTATCATGGATTTGGGGTTGAGGGAGAAATATGCCCCATTTCCATTTAATCATTGACTTCTTAGCCCCTTCACATCATCTCCAGGACCAGGGTACAATTAAAAAAAATGCATAAAAATGTTGTCAGCAATGTCCTTAGTCCTTCACAAAGAGAAAAATTTACCAGAAAACAGCAGAGAATAGTTAGCCAGCTATATGGAACAGCAGAGAAAAATCATGAATTATTGGTCTCAGTATTAAACACATGACTGAATTAATAACTATGAATAAAATATTTCAGGTATTCTGGTCTCTCAACTTGTTTTTCTCTATAGATCACTCCTCCTTGAAATTGCTGCACAAGCTGGCTTCTTGTCATTCAGTTATCTATTTAAATATCCACTCAAGCCTTTTTTTTTGACAAACCCTAGTTGAATTAGCTCCCTTATCTAGTTACCCTCTATCCTATTGCTTTGCTTTTTTAAAATTATAGTTGACTTACAATGTTCCTTCAATTTCTGCTGCATAGCAAAGTGACCCAGCTGCACATACACATACATTCTTTTTTTTTCATATTACCTTCCATCATGTTCTAACCCAAGAGCCTTGGCACAGTTCCCTGTTCTGTACAGTAAGACCCCATTATCCATCTGTTCCAAATGTAATAGTTTGCATCTATTCACCCCAAACTCCCCGTCCATCCCGTTCTCTCCCCCACCCCCTGCAAATTTCATATAACCTATCAGTCCCATAAATGATATAATGTCTATGTCTTTGCTGCCTTTCTCCCACTATGAAAATCTAAGCTCCCTAGAAATATGGACATTATTTATCTCCTTCATAAGTATCATCTAAGACTATCAAAAAGCAATTGAATGATTGAATCTACAAAGTAGGATAACATCCTGCCCTTCTAACGATTCAGGAATGCTATGAGGATTTCTCTGGGAAAATTCTTTATCAGAAAAGAAGGAGCTATGTACATCCATAGGATTGTTTACAGTCATATTTCAGTAATAGAATTTCTGGACTATATTCACTAGTTAAATGTCACTGGATATTGCTAAATATGAAGGTTCGCTAAAAGAATGTGAGGAGTTCCCGTCATGGCGCAGTGGAAACGAATCCGACTAGGAACCATGAGGTTGCGGGTTCAATCCCTGGCCTTGTTTGGTGGGTTAAATATCCGGTGTTGCTGTGAGCTGTGGTGTAGGTCGCAGACATGGCTTGGATCTGGCATTGCTGTGGTTCTGGCATAGGCTGGCGGCTACAGCTCTGATTGGACCCCTAGACTGGGAACCTCCATATGCAGGAAGTGCAGCCCTAAAAAGACAAAAACACAAGGGAAAAAAAAAAAAGAATGTGAGCTGTACCCTCTTGGGAACTAAATGGAGTTCATCTTTATTAAGTACCTTCACTCCACTATTTTTCACTAAGGATGTAGTTCTCATTTAGTTATCAGTAGAACCCAGTGAGGTAATGTTTCTTACCAGCAATAGTGAGCTTAAAAATATCAAGTCGCTACCCCCCAAATTACAGAACTAGTGGAGTCTGGAATTATGCCGCTTCTACTGATCTCATTGTCTCTCCTATTCTATGCTCTTTTGGAGCCCTCAGATCTATGCTTCTTAGACAAAGTTCAAGCATACTACATCTATAGTGGTAACTAGCCTATCTGAAAACAGTGAGGGAAGAAAATAGCGCTTTCTTAGCTTAGTTACTAGTTGCCTGAAATACTAGTTGAAAGACATGTGGGAATTTGGAAGCTTGTAGGATTACAAAGGCCAAATTCGTTACCCTAAACTAAGCTTTGTGAGAGCAAGGGCAAGGAGATGACAGGCTTACCAGGAAATAAGGTTGGTGTCAAGAAAAGCCTGAGAACCATGTCTAGATACTTGCATTGCAACAAGACAATGGGAGGAAAAATTATGTATACATGTATGTGTAACTTGGTCTCCATGCTGTACAGTGGAAAAATAAAATAAAATTTAAAAAGCTTAATTTCCTAGACCAGTGTTTCCCAATCAGTATTCACAATGATGATAAGAATCTCCTGAAATATCTGGTAGAGATTTTCCAGGTCCCCCTACTCCCCTGCCAACAGATTTTGATTTATTAAAACTAAGGTGAGGTTCAGGAACTTCTATTTTAGCGAGCAGCCTAGGTAAATTTATTATCAAGAAAGTTAAGGAAATAACGATTCTGGCTTCACTCAATTGACACCTATGAGTCAGGGATTCTCAATGTGGGATCCAACCACCAGCAGTATCAGTCTCCTTTGTGAACTTGTTAGAATAAATATATCCTTGAACCCCAACCTAGACTTACTGAATCAGAATTTCTGTTGGTGGGCCCCAGCTATCTGTGGTTTAACAAGTTCTTCAGGTGATACTATTACATGATAAAGTTTGAGAACTATTATATTAAAGAGACTTCAATCCTGGCCAACAGTAGAAAAACTGATTATTTCAACCCAGACACAAGAAATGGCAGAAGTTGAAATAGACTGTAAAACTGTTCATCTCCAAGGAAGTGTATCCACTCAAGATGTCTCCAAGAGAGACCCTCTTAGAGAATAAAAAGAGGCTGGTTGACCAGAGGACTCACTCTACTGCCAGGGTACAGCCCTTGTCTAACAAGTTATGACATATACCTTGAACCAGAAACTACTGTGTATTGCTCCCTGTTTCTTCCCCTTTTAAAGTGGTAGTTTTTATTATACTTCTTCAGTTATTTCTTCATAATTGTATGTTGGGTATGTTGGAGTGACGGTTAGTTTATAATTTAATAAAAGGTGACAAGATTGTCAGGATGATGGATCTGAAGATGTCTGCAATGTGAATTAGAAATCCTAAACTTAATGTTTCTTTAAAAAAATTTATTGGAATATAGTTGACTTACAATGTTATATTAGTTTCAGTCATACAGCAAAGTGAATCAGTTATACATATAAATATATCCATTCTTTTTTTCCCCATATAGGTTATTACAAACTATTGAGCAGAATTTCCTATGCTATTCAGTAAGTTCTCAATCATCTATTTTATACAGTAGTGTGTATTTATTATTCCAACCCTCCCAATTCCTCCCTCCCCCCAAAGTTTTCACCTATGCTAAACTTAATGTTAAATGTAATAACTGGATAAGACTTGAGGCTTTTCCCCTTTGAAGACAAATTCACTACATGTAAGTATGAGCATTTTTGAAAGTGAGTATGTGGGAATAAATGTGTCCATGAGAGCTCAGTACACAAAGGAAGAAGCTATACTAGACATTTTTGATTGGTTCATGGCATTCACTCTTCAAGCCCTTGATTTCACTAGGAATCCATTTGGTTCTAGTGAGATATATCTTAGGGTTCAGGGATGGAACACATGTCCTAGCCAAGTCAATCAGCGCATTTCACCCATGTGACTTTAGTGATTGGTCCAGGTATGTGACCTAAGCCAGTTCAGAATGCATCACAGGACATAGGTTTATTTATTTCTCTCTAGACTTGAACTGCTATGATCTGGAACTTCTAGGCTAATTTTGCTACCATGAGGAAAGGTAGTCTGAGAATGGAATTGACATACAGAAGAGGGGAAATCTTAACAAATCACAGACACTGAGCCTAAGCCCCAATCAAACCATGCCTGAAGCCCATTTAAACTCTGGTTTATTTTAGGTACATGAATCAATAATGCTTGGTACCTGTTTCTTGTTATATGCAGAAAAGCATCCTGTTATAAAAGGCAAATAAATTTTCATATGACAGTAGATGTCAGTGGAAGCTGGAATAAAAAATGGTTGCTCGTTTCATTTTTGAATAACTGATTATATTACCCTAACTTTTTCCCACAGCTTCAATTTATAGCTGATTCTCTCTTTAACTTGTCTCAGTAAGAATACAATGGCTTTTCTTAAGGAGTTCCTTCCACAAAACTGATCATGTTTATATTCATTTCACATTATATTAGTTAGCAAAATTTGCCTGGAAGAAATAGTGTGTTTACAGAACATGCACATTTTCATTAAACTAGGTTGGGGTCTGAAGATTTAAATTAATCATATCTCCTTTCCTTTCAGATTCTGAACCAACTAAAATATACACAGGAATCAAAGAGGGATTAAAATATTAACTTTAATATACTGTTAAGTGACAAAGCAAAATTCAGAACAGCATGTATAGTATGCCACAATTTGTATAAAAGTTGATATATACATATATAATATACTTGTAAATAGATGAATTATCTCTGGAAAAGTACATACTACCTTTGGAAACTAGGACTGGGGTACTGAGGTCAGTGGTGGGAAAAAAAGGAGACATTTATATTGTATATCCTTTTGTACTGTTTTTTTTTTTTAAAGTATCAATAGTTCGTTGCTTTTTTATTTCTACATAATATCTCATTATATGGATGTACCACAGGTTTGTCCATTTATATGTTGAAGGACATTTTTTTTTATTTTCCCACTGTATAGCAAGGGGGTCAGGTTATCCTTACATGTATACATTGCAATTACAGTTTTTCCCCCACCCTTTCTTCTGTTGCAACATGAGTATCTAGACATAGTTCTCAATGCTATTCAGCAGGTGTACTGTTTGATTTTTACCAGAGGCCTGTGTTTTTGTCCAAAAATTACTTATATGTTAAATTTTTAAAAAGAATAAAAATAGATACCAGCTTTATTCTTGAAAGATCTAGACTGGAGAACACGTTTTGGACCTAAGTCTGAAATAAACTTTTACTTCAAGTTTAAAGACAATGGGCCCCCCATCCCAGAGGGACAGAGAGGTCTATAGAGTAGGTTTACCTAGCCATGTAGTGAAGGACTGTAGTCTTTCCTATACCTTGCTGTGAAAGTGAGCCCAAGAGACAAGGGGGCCTTAGGTTGCATATCCATAATAACCCTCTTCTGAATTTCCCCAAGTTATTTCTTCTCCACTGGGGAGACTGAATGAGTGGCTGGTGAAGATGTGTAGAAATTTTCTTCCAAATATTTTTGAAAGGTATAAATCCTTTTTTTTTTTCCTTGAGTCAGGAACATGGAGTGAGGCGAGGAAAGATTCTATCATACCTTTGGGCATTTTTTCTCTTAAGTTACACTGCCAAAACCCAAGACAAACAGGGCTTGGCTCTTCCCCTTGGAAAACGCCAGCAGTATTATAGGAATATCCTGCTCTCCCTTGTGTAAGACTGGTGAGCAGTTCTGTTTTTGCCCCAGAAGGCTCTGTAAGTCAGAACAGAATAGTAATTAAATTAAATCCAGGGCTACATTGTACTCCAGGATGAAAATTCACTCACTACTTTATCCCCAGTTTGTAATTATGTCCAGCCACATTATCTGACATTGATTACAAAGATTATAAATAAGCCCCAAAGGTAGCATTAAAATACTCCAAATGATACAATATCAACAACATAATGAAAATGACTTAATTTGAACTGTATGAAAGCCATGCCAACTATTAAACTCCAAAAGAAAAATGAATGTCCCAAATTAAATTTCTATTTTAAAGTCCAAAGGAATTAAAGTCCGAAATTCTGCCTTTCTCAATTTCTTGCTTTTCTTTTTTTTTTTGTCTTTTTGCTATTTTTGGGGGCCACTCCCGTGGCATATGGAGGTTCCCAGGCTAGGGGTCTAATCGGAGCTGTAGCCACTGGCCTACGCCAGACCACAGCAACGCGGGATCCGAGCCGCGTCTGCAACCTACACCACAGCTCACGGCAACACCAGATCGTTAACCCACTGAGCAGGGGCAGGGATCGAACCCGCAACCTCATGGTTCCTAGTTGGATTCGTTAACCGCTGCGCCACGACGGGAACTCCAATTTCTTGCTTTTCTGAGGTCAGCTATATAGATCTCACAAAGACGTCTGGACAGACATGGGGTTCCTTCAGTAGCTGTAGCCTGGGCTGTCTTCCTCTTGATTTCGTGTGGTTGCTTCAAAACTTCAGGAGTTGAATTAATCTAACCCCACAACTGCATGTCATACATACATGTCATACATCAAGAGTCCACAGGGTCAGCAGGACATAATATTATCAAAGTATCAGCCTCACATCCAAAAAGTTAGAAAATACTAATCCTCAGCCTCTAAAATAGGTATCTCAAGCAAATTTATGTCCCCAAGATTTAGTACATAGAGTAATACAGACCCACATTGCTATTGTCAGTCAAATATCTGAGCAGAGACTTGGTGGTGTCAAAAGGAAGAAAAGTAGACAGAGAAAACATGGGAGAAGAGAATGCCTTCTTGGATTCATCCTCAGCAGGATGACAGTCTGTCTCTTCCAGTAGTCTGGACTCTACGATCTGTGAACTTAAATTAATTTGAAAGATATTTCCCAAGTGGTTGATTATACTGTCTTGGCCCTAAATCTGCAGAAGTTCAAAGCCTGTTACTGACAATGGAGCTTCTATCAGAAACCCAATAAGAAAGCACTAGCTTTGGCCTGGTGCTTCTCTCCAAAATCTTTGCTTATTTTTCAACATTTCTTTCCAAGGCTTTGGTTAATCTTCACTAATGTCTTCAATAATGGAAGGTACAATGCCCATTCCATTACTTATTTTTCTGCTGAAGCAGGCTCACCCTTATCTGCATATGAGTTTCTCAGTTCCAGCAAAGAAACAGGATAAAGTTGAAAAACAAAACACTAACAGATATTAAATTTCTATCTAACAATGCGAGGATTTAAAACATCATTACACACTTAGAACATCATTAAAGCCTATTGATCATTTAGCATTGATTCTAACCTATGTGTTCCACAGTTCTGCTGATACACCATAATAAATGAACTCACCAGTTCCTACAAGGAAGCACAGCCTATTTTCAGCCTTTCTTAATTCTAGCAAGTGTCTTGTCTATCTCATATGCTGGGACACAGAAGTCATCTAAAAATAAAATGAAAATCTAATCTAAAATTTTTCAGAGTCTCTCTTGGTGTAGAAAAGAAATCTGTATCTCAACCTGATTCCAAATTTTTGCTCTTTTACCTTGACAGACCTGACAACACTTGCTAAACCTAACCTTCACCTGTGACTGAGGACTCTAGGTAGAGCCCAACCTAATACTCCATTGGGCTGTAAAAACCCAGCTGTGCTAAAGTCTGTCTGCACAGCCTGTGTCTGTAAAAACCCATTCCATGTCTGCAGGTACCAGCCAAAGCTATTGCAGAAAACAGGGATCCTAATGCCATTGATAACATGTGTGGCCTCTTATCAGTCTTATAAGTTTGCTTACATACTAAAATTAAAATAATTACCATCTTGATTTTGAACAAGTTGAGCAGTAAGTACAAGAATCAGAAAGGGAACAAAACGTTAGCCTTACTTTTAGCACACTTATAATTTAAAATGCAACTTGGACAGGAGACCAAAATGAGCTTCCCACTTTTACTCCTCAATTAGACTTTTGAAGTCACCTAAGGTTGAGGTTACAAAAACATTTACATAGCAACCCACACTGAATATCTCAGGAAGCTTCATATTTTAGTGAGTGCAGATTGTCAAAATGCTCAAAAGAATGAGCCAAGAGGTGTTCAGTTACCTTTATTAACACCACTCAAGAAAACATATAGGTCAGTAGATGTCAGACTTTACCCTTCTTATTAATTAGATAAGTCAATAATTTTACTGTGGGAAGAAACCAGTAAAAAGGTTGGAGAGAAGGGCAAAAAGTTTCTTCCAAAAATATTTGAGACGGTGGAAGTTTCAATTTTTTTGCCAGGCAAAAGCATGAAAAAATAAAGATAGTTCTTACAAATTGTAAAGCATTCAATACTTTTTGTGTGTACAGATTTTACAAATAGTCTCACATATTTGGCAAATTTCAAAATGATCTCTAAGATGTTTTTACCAAATCGTAAACATAAATGTGGAAATCATCATCAAATTTGATAAAGTACACAGAAGGTTTTGCTTCCACCTGATGAATGACCATGCCAGTTCTCTTGGAGCCATCCTCTTTGGCATATTCCACCTGCTTCCCTACTAGGCTGTCTATGACTTCTCCTGGCTCCCTCTCTGCAAGAGGAGAATCACTGGAATCTGGAAGGATGCGTAAGTCACCATCTTTATAATCATCTAAGAGCTGGTACATATATAATACAGGATCTTTCTCATAGGTAATGTAAAACCATGTGTTCATGACAGGTGCCTGAGCTAAGACCATCCCCCTCCATTCATTTTTGGAACCTTCCTCTGTTTCAAAAATATGTTCCACTGCTTTGCCAATTATAATTTCTGTTAAGTGTGTATCACTGATTCTAGATGATGCAATTCTATTAGGAAGGACTTCAAGTGATGACACTCTTTCATCTCTGTGAAGTTCCAATCCATAAACACAGTCAAATCCATCATATTTGATAAGATACAGAGAGGGATTTACAGGTACCTGATCCAGAACGGTTCCCTTCCACTGTGTTAGAGGTTCATCTCCATCTTTCCATCCGTGCCGAATTCTGCAGCCCACGATGTTCCTCTGAGGCTGGGAGGTGGGTCTGCTCCTGTGCTTCTTCTGTGCAGCTTTTCTTTTCATCACTGCAACAGACACGCTGGCATGTCCTGCGCTTGTCCTGGACCGATGCCCTGCAGCTGCCTTTCCAAACGGGGTCTTCATGCCTGCGAGGAGCACAGTAGCAAGGCGAGAAAGGAAGTCAAGAAAACATAATTTCAAAGCATGACACGGTGAAATTTTTCTCCTAATTAGTGCACTCCGTGCACCCACGCCTAAGTTTTACAGGAAAGCTGCACAGGAAAGCTAGAAATCACTGCACCCTGGATGTGTGACTGTAGTAACCTTCCTCCCCAGCTACTTCTGGCTATGCTTGAGCCAGAGTTGCAAGTTAGGGTCAAAGAAATAGGAGGCATACACCCACCCCATTCCTCCCGCCCTACGTCCAACACTGTCCTGGCCAGGGGGCACACACTCCCCCAGGCCAGGGATAGCGGGCCTCACGTGCTCAAATAGGACACCTCGCAGCTGCCTCCGCTGTGAGCCTCAGTCGAAGGAGGATCAGCAGAACACTAGCCAGGTGCTTGCATGAGCTGAGAGGGATCCTTAGGCGGGGAGGACGAACAGGATGGCTGCTGTCTCTCCTGCACTCGGCTCGCGGACCCTCAGCTCTCTCTTGGCAGCGGCGTCCACGGTCTCTCTGCCACATCAGGCTCTCACCAGCCGCTGCTGCCACAGTCTCCTCCTTCTTTGCCGTAGAGCACAATTTCCTGCCAGAAGAGAGGCCGCCCCTTCCTGCCCAGCACAGCGCCCAGACAACCCCTCCCCAACTCTCACATCCGCCTCGGTCATCGGCCTGGGAGGCGCTCTTAGGTTTCCAACTCCTCCCCTTTCCAAAATCTGGAGCCTCCAGGCCATGTAACCCCTCCCCAACCACCTAGCACCCTCTCTACAGCTCTGGGTCCCCAGGCTCGCTACCCCTACCCCTATCCCCACCTCAGTAGCCCCTGACCCATCTGATTTCCATCCTCCAGGAATTTGCCTTTTTCTTTCCTCCTTCTGTTCTGGAGTTATTCTTTATATACAGAAACGTGCCTTTCCTGTCATTAAGAGAATTTTAGGTAGGAGGAGAGAAGCACACTAGTTCTCAGTCTGCCATTTTGACCCAATCTCTCTGCAATTTTTATCGACTGGTTATTCCCGGACTTTGCACTAATTGCTAAGGAATTGTATGCACAATCCGGGCACAGTGTAAAATTAAGTAAATTGACATGAAGAAGAAAGTAATCAACTATAAGCCCATCTCCCATTCCTCAGAGTTCCTAGCAAAATATTAACACTTTCCGTTTTCTTTTTAATAAGCTTTTACAAAGCTGGGATGATTTTGCATATGCATTTTCATGGTTTGCCCTTTTTCAAACAGAATAAGTATTTACTCAGGTTATTAGCTATTGTCTGAAACATATTTTGTAGTGGCTTCATTAAAATCAGCATAAGGATAGTTTCAGTTTAACCATTCCCTCCTGCCTTCAGATGTTTAGTTTAAAAAAATTTATAAAGTTACACCTTTCACGAATGATTAATCTTTCCCCTTGAACAGAATAATCTAGACACAACTTATAACCAAAGCTATTTCCATAATTATAACAGGAATTTAATATTTCAACACTGCGAGATCATAAATCTATGGAGAAAGACATTTTAGAAGTGATTCAACTATTTTTGTTTTCCTTGTAGCCATCCTAGTGGGTGTGAAATAGTATTTCATTGTGTTTTTCCTTCATTTTTTTTTTAATTGAAGTATAGTTCATTTAAAATGTCATGCTTGAGGTGTACAGGAAAGTGATTCTTTTTTTTTTGGATTCTTTTCCATTGTAGGTTATTACAAGATATTGAGTATAGTTCCCTATGCTATACAATAGGTCCTTATTGTTTACCTATTTTATATATAGTAGTGTGTATCTGTTTTTTCTCATTGTGAAGTCATGCTCTTTCAAAAGCAATGCTGCTAGCACTTAACCCAAAGATTCTTTAAAATTTCTTAAAATAGCTGTGTCTTGTAGATGAAGATTTCAATTATTTTTCATTTTTATTTTTTGGATAACAAACTAGCTCAAGTAATTAAACATAACTATTTTCCAATAGCTTGTATCCATCCTTAAGACTATGCTCTGACCTCTTATTAATTTGCATTTCCCTAATGACTAATGATGATGAACACCTTTTAATATGCTTGTTTGACATTTCTGTATCTTCTTTAGAGAAATGTCTGTTCCAGTTCTTTGTTCATTTTTAGATCGTTTGTCTTGTTGTAAGTGTTCTTTATAAATTCTGGAGGTGAGACACCTATCAGATATATTATTTGAAAATATCTTCTCCCTTTCTGTGCATTATCTTTTCACAAAAAAATTAAAGTAGAATAGGTTTACAATATTATGTTAGCTTCAAATGTACAACATAGGATTCAATGTTATTATAGATTATACTCCATTAGAGTTATCACAGAATAATGGCTGTATTTCCCTGTGCTGCACAATATATTTCATTGCTTATTTATTTTATATATAGTAGCTTGTATCTCTTAACTGACTACCCCTAACTTGCCCCTCCCCTTTTCCCTCTCCCTACTGGAAACCACTAGTTTATTCTATGTATCAGTGAGTCTCTGTTTTGTTTTCATTTATATGCTTAATTTTTAACACTCCATATGTAAGTAATAACATAGAGTATTTGCCTTTTCTCACTAAGCATAATAACCTCTAGGTCCATCATTGTTGCAAATGGCAGAATTTCATTGTTTTTCATGGCTGAGTAATATTCCATTGTGTGTCTGTATGTGTGTGTGTGTGTGTGTGTGTGTGTGTAACATCTTCTTTATCCATTTATCTGTTGATGGGCACTTAAGTTGCTTCCTTATTTTAACTATTGTAAATAATGCTGCTAGACCAATGGGGTGCAGGTATCTTTTCAAATTAGTATTTTCATTTACTTGTGTTTATACCCAGGAGTGGAATTGCCAGATCCACTGGAATTGCCAGTAGTTCCATTTTCAGTCTTTGAGTAACTTGCATACTGCTTTCCACAGCGGCTGCACCAATTTAAACTACAACCAAAAGTGTAGGAGGGTCCCTTTTTCTCCACATCCTCATCAACATTTCTTATTTTTAGACTTTTTTTAAATTATAAAGATAATTTTATTATTACTCTTTGACATTCTCTCAGCACCATGTACAAATTCCTAAAGAATTATTATTCTCTGATATTGCCCACTTCTATGTATTCTTTAGAAGTGCTTCAGTTCTTTGAAAATAAAGATGTAGTTTTACTTCTTCAGTTTCAGGTACTCAATTCATATTTCTGAATCAATGAATGATACAATCCAAAATCTTTAGCTAGGCATTCACATTCTTGCTATGGCCACAATTACATTTCTGGTCATACCTCACATCATTACCTCATACCTTATGTACTAGTCAATAGGAGATACTTGCAGGTCCCAGATAATTCCATGCTCTAAGTTTCAGCTTTCTTGTCCCTCAAATCTCTCTGTCATTAATGCACATGAATTTACAGTTTCTACTAACACATTAGATTGGTTTTTACTTACTTGAAAAGCTTTTCTTTTTAACAAATTTAATAGGCGTATAGTTGATTTACAATATTGTGTTAATTTCAGGTGTTCAGCACAGTCATTCAGTTATACATTTACATATATTCATTATTTTTCAGGTTAATTTACCATATAGGTATTGCAGGATATTGAGTAGAATCCCTTGTGTTATATGGTAGGTCCTTGTTGGTAATCTATTTTATTTATAGTAGTGTGTATATGTTAATCCCAAAATACTAATTTATCCCTCCTCCACACCTTTCCTCTTTAGTAACTATAAGTTTGATTTTGAAATCCATGAGTCTTATTTGTTTTGTAAATAAGTTCTTTTGTATCGTTTATTATTAGATACCACATATAAGTGATAACATATATTTGTCCCTCTCTGTCTGATTTAATTTATTTAGTATGAAAATCTCTAGGTTCATACATGTTGGTGTAAATGGCATTATTTCATTCCTTTTTATGTCTGAGTAATATTCCACTGTATATATCTTCCACATCTTCTTTATCCATTAGTCTGTCAATAGACATTTGGTACCTTCCATGTCTTGGTTATTGTAAACAGTGCTGCAGTGAATATTGGTGTGCATGTGTCTTTCCAGAATATGATTTTCTCCATATAGATGCCCAGGAGTGGGATTGCTGGATCACGTGGTTAGTTCCATATTTAGTTTTTTGAGGAAACTCCGTACTGTTCTCTACAGTGGTTGAATCACTTTGCATTCTCACCAACAGTGTAGGAGGGTTCCCTTTTCTTTGCACCCTCTCCAGCATTTATTGTTTGTAGACCTCTTGATAATGGCCATTCTGATAATTGCAGTTTGATTAGAATTTCTCTAATAATTAGTGATGTTAGAATTTATTTATTCATTTTTGGGGAATCTTTATGTCTTTTTTGGAGAAATGTACATTTAGATCTTCTGACCATTTTTTTTTTCTTTTCACAGCCATTCCTGTGGCATATGGAAGTTCCTGGGCTAGAGGTCGAATCTTACAGCTGTACATTACGCCATAGCCAAGGCAATGCTGGATCCCAGCCAAATCTGCAACCTACTGTGCAGCTTACTGCAATGCCAGATCCTTAACCCACTGATCAAGGGATTGAACCCGCATCCTCACAGACACGATGTCAAGCTCTGAACCTGCTAAGCCACAACAGGAACTCCAGATCTTCTATTTCTTGATTTTTTAAAAAACAATATTATCCCCCCCATTTTTTTTTTTTTGTATTTTTAGGGCTGCACCCATGGCATATGGAAATTCCAAAGTTAGTGGTCAAGTCAGGGATGCAACTGTCAGCCTATGCCAAAGCCACAGCAATGCCACATCCAACCTTCATCTGGGACCTACAACATAGATCACGGCAATGCCAGATCCTTAACCCACTGAGTGAGGCCAGGGATCAAACCTGAATCTTCATGGATACTAGTCAGGTTTGTTACTGCTGAGCCACAATGGGAACTCCTTGTTTTCTGCCATTTTTAGAAGTTTTATGGACATTTAGTTGATTTATAAGGTTGTGATAATTTCTGCTATACAACAAATTAATTCAGTTTTACACATACACATATCCATTCTTTTTCATATTCTTTTCCCATATAGGTTATCACAGAATATTGAGTTCCCTATTCCATACAGCAGGTCCCCATTGGCCATCCATTCCATATACAATAGTGTGCACATGCCAATCCCAAACCCCTAATCCAACCCTCACCTCCTTCTGTCCCCTTTGGTGATAAGTTTGTTTTCAAAGTCATTGAGTCTGTTTCTATTTTGTAAATAAGTTTATTTGTATCCTTTTAAAAAAGTTTCCACATACAAGTGACATCATTTGATATTTGTCTTTCTCTGTCTGACTTAATTCATTTAGTATGATAGTCTCTATCTTCATCCATGTTGGTACAAATGGCATTATTTCATTCTTTTTAATGGCTGAGCCATAGTCCTCTGTATGTATATTTGACATCTTCTTTATCCATTCCTCTGTCAATGGACATTTAGGTTGCTTACATGTCTTGGCTATTGTAAATAGTGCTGCAATGAACATTGGGGTATCTTTTTGAATTATGGTTTTCTCCAGATTGATGCCCAGGTATGGGATTGCTGGATTATATAGTAGTTTTATTTTTATTTTTTGATGAGTCTTCATGCTGTTCTCCATAGTGGTTGCATCAATCTACATTCCCACCAATAGTGTAGGAGGGTTCCTTTTTCTTCATATCCTCTCCAGCATTTATTGTTAATAGACTTTTTGATGATGGCTATTCTGACTGATATGATACCTCATTGTAGTTTTGACTTGCATTTCTCTGATATTAGTGATGTTGAGCATCTTTTCATGTGTTTTTGACTATCTGTCTTCTTTGGAGAAATGTCTGTTTGAAATTTCTGATTATTTTTTGATTGGGTTATTTGTTTTTTGATATTGAGTTGTATGAGTTGTATGAATTGTTGGCATATTTTGAAGATTAATCCCTTGCCAGTTACTTCACTTGCGAATACTTTCTGCCATTCTGTGTGTTGTCCTTTCATTATTTTTATGGTTATTTTCTGTGAAAAAGATGTTAATTTGGTATCATTTATTTATTTACTTATTTTATTTTATTTTATTTTATTTTATTGTCTATTTGCCATTTCTTGGGCTGCTCCTGCGGCATATGGGAGGTTCCCAGGCTAAGGGTCTAATCGGAGCTGTAGCTGCCAGCCTACACCAGAGCCATAGCAATGCAGGATCCGAGCTGCGTCTGCAACCTACACCACAGCTCACAGCAACACCAGATCGTTAACACACTGAGCAAGGGCAGGGATCGAACCCACAACCTTATGGTTCCTAGTCTGATTCGTTAACCACTGCGCCATGATGGGAACTCCCCATTTATTTATTTTTGTTTTAATTTTCATTACTGTATTTGGTGATAAAAAAGATATTGCTGTGGTTTATGTCAACAAGTGTTCTGTTTTCCTCTAAGACTTTTATAGTATAAAGTCTTACATTTAGGTCTTGAATTCATTTTGAATTTATTTTCATGTATGGTGTTAGAGAATGTTGTAATTTCATTCTTTTATGTGTAGCTGTCCAGTTTGATCAGCACCACTTGTTGAAGAGTCTGTCTTTTCTCCATTGTATATTCTTGCCTCCTTTAGCATAGATTAGTTGACCATAATTGCTTGGGCTTATCTCTGGGCTTTCTATTCTGTTCCATCAATCTATATTTCTATGTTTGTGCCAGTACCATACTGTTTTGATGATTATAGCTTTATCAGCTTTGTAGCATTGTCTGAAGTCTAGGAGCTTGATTCTTTCAGGTGTATTTTTCTTTCTAAAAAATGGCTTTGGCTATTTGGCGTATATTGTGTTTCCACACAAATTACAAAATGTTTTATTCTAATTCTGTGAAAAATGCCGTTGGTAATTTCATAGGGATAGCATTGAATCTGGACATTGCCTTGGGTAGTATAGACATTTTTTTTGTTCTTCAATTTATTTTTTGACTTCATTTTACTTTTTTTACATTTTTTTAAGTAAAGTATAGTTCATTTACAATGTGGCGCCAATTTCTGCTGTACAGCATGGTGATCAGTCATATATATTAATATACATAATATATAATAAATACAATGTATACATATAATGTTTTCCATAATGGTCTATACCAGGAGATTGGATATAACTCCCTGTGCTATACAGTAGGGCCTCATTGTCTATCTGTTCTAAGTGTAATAGTTTGTATCTACTAACGTCAAAGTCTAGTCCACCCCATTCTCTCCTCCCTCCCCCTTGGCAACCACAAGTCTTTTATGTTTGTGAGTCTCTTTCTGTTTTGTAGATAGTTTCACTTGTGCAATATTTTAGATTTCAGATATAAGTGATATTATATGGTTATTTGCTTTCCTCTTTTTGACTTCTTCTCTTATTATGCAACACTAGTTGCATTCATGTTGCTGAAAATGGCATTACTGTGTTCTTTTTTATGACTGAGTATTATTCCATTGTGCAAACGTACCACAACTTCTTAATCCATTCATCTGTAGATGGGCATTTAGGTTGTCTCCATTTCTTGGATGTTTTGAGTAGTGCTGCAGTGAACATAGAGGTGCATGTATCTTTTTGAATTATAATTCCTAATACCCATTTATTTTTTAATTTTTTTTTGCTTTTTTAGGGTCACACCTGTGGCATATGGAAGTTCCCAGGAGAGAGGTTGAATCGGAGCTACAGCTGCTGGCCTACACAGCCACAGCAATGTGGGATCTGAGCTGTGTCTGCAACTTACACCCCAGTTCATGGCAATGCTGGAGCCTTAACCCAATGAGAAAGGCCAGGGATCAAACCCACATCCTCATGGATCCTAGCTGGGTTTGTTAAATACTGAGCCATGAAAGGAAGTCCTCCTAATACCCATTTCTGATTAAGAAACTCTCCAGAAAGTGGGCATAGAGGGAACCTTCCTCAATATAATAAAAGCTGTATGTGACAAACCCATAGCTAAAATCATTCTCAATGGTAAAAACTGAAAGCATTTCCACTAAGATCAGGAAAAAAACAAGGATGCCCACTTTCACCACTGTTATTCAATATAGTTTTGAAAGTCCTAGCCATGGAAATTGGAAAGTAAAAAGAACAAAAATGAAATCAAATTGGAAAAGAAATAAAACTATCACTGTTTGCAGAGGACATGATAATATATATACTTAGAAAATTCTGAGAACTGTTAGAGATCATCAATATATTTGGTAAAGTTGCAAGATACAAAATCAATACACAGAAATCAATTGCACTTTAGTATACTAATACTGAAAAATCAGAAAAATTGGTATAGTCATTTTGGCAATTTTGATTTTTCCACCCAAAGACTGTGGTATATCATTTCATCTCATTGTGTCATCTTCTGTTTCTTTCAACAGCATCTTACAGTTTCAGAGTACAAGTTTTTGCCTCCTTAAGTAGGTTTATTCCTAGGTATTTTATTCTTTTTATATGGTAGTGAATGAGACTGTTTCCTAATTTCCTTTTCTGATAATTTATTTTGGGTTTATAGAAAGGTGAGGGATTTCTATATATTAATTTCATATCCTGCAACTTTACTAAATTCATTAATGAGCTCTAGTGTTTTTCTGGTAGCATCTTTAGGATTTTCTATGTATAGTATCATGTCATCTTCAAACAGTGACTGATTTACTTCTTTTCTAATTTGAAATCCTTTTATTTAATTTTCTTCTCTTATTTCTGTGGCTAGGACTTCCAAAATTATGTTGAATAAAATTGGTAAGAATGGACATCCTTATCAGGTTCCTGATCTTAGAGAAAATACTTTCAGCTTTGCAGAGTTGGGTATGATGTTATCTGTGGATTTGTCATACACGGCCTTTTATGCTGAGCTAGATTCCTTCTATGCCCACTTTCTGGAGAGTTTTTTTTTATCATAAATAGATATTGAATTTTGTCAAAAAATTTCTGTGTCTATTGAGATAATCATATTGTTTGATCCTTCAGTTTTTCAATGTGGTGTATAAAATTGTTTGATTTTCAGATATTGAAGAATCCCTCTTGATCACAGCGAATGATTGTTTTAAAGTATTGTTGGATTTGCTTTGCATTTTGGATGCAAATACTTTGGATTTTATTATTTTGTTAAGGATATTTATGTTTATGTTCTGCAGTGATATTGGTGTATAATTTTCTTTTTTTTTGTGTGTGGTATCTTTGTCTGGTTTTGGTATCAGGGTGATGTTGGCCTCATAGAATGATCTTGGAAGTGTTCCTTTCTCTGCAATTTTTTGGAATAGATTCATAAATGTTAACTCATACTTACCTCCCATGCTCTGAATGTGGTGGGGTTTTTTTTAATTTCTATTTTTTTGAGTAGATTTCATTTGCATAGATGTTTCTCTTATGAAAAACATTACATGTGAATACTAAGAATGAAAATGTAGAATGTTTCAGTGTATCAGAAAAGATAAGGGGATAGACATGAGACAAAGAGTAAAGAGAGCAAAGATATCAGCAAATATCTTTGGAAATAATGAGTCAAATATGAGAGATAAAAAAAATTAGAGTACTTTTTAATTTTTGTAAAGATTTTTTTTTTCATTTTAGTTGGTTTACAGTATCCTGTCAATTTTCTACTGTACAGCAAAATGACCCAGTAACACACACACACACACATATATATATATTTTCAGATTATCCTCCATCATGTTCCATCACAAATGACTAGTAATGGTTCCCTGTGCTATACAGCAGGATCTCATTGCATATCCATTACAAATGCAATAGTTTGCATCTATAACCCCAAATTCCCACTGCATCCCACTCCCTCGCCCTCCCCCTTGGCAGCCACAAACAGGTCTGTTCTCTATGTCCATGATTTTCTTTTCTATGGAAAGGTTCATTTGTGCTGTATATTAGAATTCCAGAGATAAGTGATATCATATGGTATTTGTCTTTGTCTTTCTGACTTACTTCACTTAGTAGGAGAGTCTCTAGTTCCATCCATTTTGCTGCAAATGGCATTATTTTGCTCATTTTTATGGCTGAATAGTATTCCATTGTGTATATATACCACAGCTTCCTAATCCATTCATCTGTCAGTGGACATTTATGTTGTTTCCATGTCTTGGATATTGTGAATAGTACTGCAATGAATATATGGGTAAATGTATGTTTTTCAAGTAAAGCTTTGTCTGGGTATATGTGTAAGAGTGGGAATGCTGGGTCATATGGTAGTTCTATATTTAGTTTTCAGAGGTATTTCCATATTATTTTCCATAGTGGGTGTACCAATTTACATTTGCACCAATAGTGTAGGAGGGTACCCATTTCTCCACACTCTCTACAGCATTTGTTATTTATTGACTTGCGATGATGCCCATTTTGACTGGTGTGAGGTGGTACCACATAGAAGTTTTTATTTGCATTTCTGTAATAATTAGTGATGTAGAGCATTTTTTTCATATGCCTGTTGGCCATCTGTATATCTTCTTTGGGGAAATGGCTATTCGGTTCTTTTGCCCATTTTTCAATTGAATTGTCGGTTTTTATGCTGTTGAGTTGTATAACTTGTATATTTTAGAGATTAAGCCCTTGTCAGTTACATTGTTTGAAACTATTTTATCCCATTCTGTAGGTTGTCTTTTTTTTTTTTTTTGTCTTTTTGCCATTTCTTGGGCTGCTCCCATGGCATATGGAGGTTCCCAGGCTAGGGGTCGAACTGGAGCTACAGTTGCCAGCCTATGCCACAGCCACAGCAATGCAGGATCCAAGCCACGTCTGCAACCTACACCACAGATTACGGCAACGCTGTATCCTTAACCCACTGAGTAAGACCAGGGATCAAATCCACAACCTCATGGTCCCTAGTCGGATTTGTTAACCACTGAGCCACGAGAGGAACTCCTAGGTTGTCTTTTTTTTATGGTTTACTTTGCTGTGCAAAAACTTGTCAGCTTGATTAGGTCCCATTGATTTATTTTTGATTTATTTATTTATTTCTGTTGCCTTGGGAGAATGACCTAAGAAAACATTTTTTAACGTTGATATCAGAGAATATTTTGCCTGTGTTCTCTCCAAGGAGTTTGATGGTGTCTTGTCTTACGTTTAAGGGCTTTAGCCATTTTGACTTTATTTTTGTGCATAGTGTGATGCATGTTCCAGTTTCATTGATTTACATGTGGCTGTCCATTTTTCCCAGCACCACTTGCTGAACCGACTGTCTTTCCTGTTTTATATTTTTGCCTCCTTTGTTGAAGATTAATTGACCATAGGTGTCTGGGTTTATTTCTGGGTTCTCTATTCTGTTCCATTGGTCTATATGTCTGTTTTGGTACCAGTACCACCCTGTCTTGATGACTGTGGCATTGTAATATTGCCTGAAGTCTGGGAGAGTTATGCCTCCTGCTTGGTTTTTGTTCCTCAGAATTGCTTTGGCAATTCTGGGTCTTTTGTTGTTCCATATAAATTTTTGGATTGTTTGTTCTAGTTCTGTAAAAAATGTCATGGGTAATTTGATAGGGATTGCATTGAATTTGTAGATCGCTTTGGGTAGTATGGCCATTTTTACAATATTGATTTTTCTGGCCTGGGAGCATTGGATATCTTTCCACTTCTTTGTATCTTCTTTGATTAATTTTTTATAGTTCTCAGAATATGTCTTTCATCTCCTTGGTCAGGCATATATACAGGTATTTGTTTTTTGGGGGGTGCAATTTAAAAAAGTATTGTATTTTTGTATTCTTTTTCCTAATATATCATTTTTAGTATACAGAAATGCAACCAATTTCTGAATGTTAATCTTGTACCCTGCTACTTTGCTGAATTCATTGATCAATTCAAGTAGTTTTTGTGTGGAGTCCTTAGGGTTTTCTATATCTAGTATCATGTCATCTGCATACAGTGACTGTTTTACCTCTTCCCTTCCTATTTGGATGCCTTTTATTTCTTTTACTTGTCTGATTGCTGTGACTAGGACTTCCACTACTATTTCGAATAAGAGTGGTGAGAGTGGGCATCCTTGTCTTGTTCCAGATTTTATTGGGAAGACTTTATTGAATATTATATTTTCTGTGGGTATGTCATAAATGGCTTTTTTTATGTTAAGGTCTGTTCCCTCTATACCCACTTTGGTAAGAGTTTTGATCATGAATGGATGTTGGACTCTGTCAAATGCTTTCTCTGCATCTATTGATATGATCATGTTGTTTTTGACTTTTCTTTTGTTAATGTGGTGTATGACGTTGATTGATTTGCATGCGTTGAAATATCCTTGTGAACCTGGGATGAATCTCACTTGGTCCTTGTGTGTGATCTTTTTATATGTTGGATTTGGTTGGCTAAAGTTTTGTTGAGAACTTTTGCGCCCATATTCATCATAGATATTGGCCTATAATTTTCTTTTTTGTTAGTATCTTTGACTGCTTTTGGTATTAGGGTGATGGTGGCTTCATAGAATGTCTTTGAGAGTGTTCCTTCTTCTTCCACCTTTAGGACAAGTTTAAGAAGGATGTGTATAAGTTCCTCTTTGTATGTTTGGTAGAATTAGCCTCTGAAGCCTGGACTCTGAAGCCTTTGAAGGTCCTGGACTTTTGTTTGTAGGGAATGTTTTTATTATATATTCAATTTCATTTCTAGTGATCAGCCTATTCAGTTGATCTATTTCTTTTTCTTTTCTTTCCTTGCTTTTCTTCGTTGTTTTTGTCTGTTTGTTTGTTTGCTTTTCATGGCCCCACCAGTAACATTCGCATGTTCGTAGGCTGGGGGTCGAAACAGAGCTCCAGTTGCTGGCCCAGGCCACAGCCATAGAAATACAGGATTCAAGCCATGTCTGCCACCTATACCTCAGCTCATGGTAACGCTGAACCCTTAGCTCACTGACCAAGGTCAGGGTTTTAACCCGCAACTTCATGGTTACTAGTCGGATTCCATTCCGCTCTGACACAACTGGAACTCCGAGCTATTTCTTTTTGATTTAGTTTTGGGAGGCTGTAGGTCTCTAGAAATTTGTCCATTTCTTCTAGGTTTTCAAATTTGCTTGTATATAATGTTCATAGTATTCTAATATTTTTTCGTATTTTGGTATTATCTATTGATATTTCCCCTGTTTCACTTGTTATTTTATTTGGGTTTTTCTGTCTGTCATTGTATGTAACTTGGTCAATTTTCGCAAGTGAAACTTGTTTCACATTTAATTTTGAAATGTTAGCCCTCAGTTTTTTTTTGTTTTGTTATGTTTTGTTTTTTAATCTTTTTTTAAAAATTTTCCCACTGTAGAGCAAGGGGGTCAGGTTATCCTTACATGTATACATTACAATTACATTTTTTCCCCACCCTTTCTTCTGTTGCAACATGAGTATCTAGACAAAGTTCTCAATGCTATTCAGCAGGATCTCCTTGTAAATCTATTCTAAGTTGTGTCTGATAGCCCAAGCTCCCGATCCCTTCCACTCCCTCCCCCTCCCATCAGGCAACCACAAGTCTCTTCTCCAAGTCCATGATTTTCTTTTCTGAGGAGATGTTCATTTGTGCTGGATATTAGATTCCAGTTATAAGTGATATCATATGGTATTTGTCTTTGTCTTTCTGGCTCATTTCACTCAGCATGAGATTCTCTAGTTCCATCCATGTTGCTGCAAATGGCATTATGGCATTCTTTTTTATGGCTAAGTAGTATTCCATTGTGTATATATACCACCTCTTCCGAATCCAATCATCTGTCAATGGACATTTAGGGTGTTTCCATGTCCTGGCTATTGTGAATAGTGCTGCAATGAACATGCGGGTGCATGTGTCTCTTTTAAGTAGAGTTTTGTCTGGATAGATGCCCAAGAGTGGGATTGCAGGGTCATATGGAAGTTCTATGTATAGATTTCTAAGGTATCTCCAAACTGTTCTCCATAGTGGCTGTACCAGTTGACATTCCCACCAACAGTGCAGGAGGGTTCCCTTTTCTCCACAGCCCCTCCAGCACTTGTTATTTGTGAATTTATTAATGATGGCCATTCTGACTGGTGTGAGGTGGTATCTCATGGTAGTTTTGATTTGCATTTCTCTTATAATCAGCGATGTTGAGCATTTTTTCATGTGTTTGTTGGCCATCTGTATATCTTCTTTGGAGAAATATCTATTCAGGTCTTTGGCCCATTTTTCCATTGATTGATTGGTTTTTATTGCTGTTGAGTTGTATAAGTTGTTTATATATTCTAGAGATTAAGCCCTTGTCAGTTGCATCATTTGAAACGATTTTCTCCCAGTCTGTAAGTTGTCTTTTGTTTTCTTTTGGGTTTCCTTTGCTGTGCACAAGCTTTTCAGTTTGATGAGGTCCCATGGGTTTCTTTTTGCTCTAATTTCTATTGCTTTGGGAGACTGACCTGAGAACATATTCATAATGTTGATGTCAGAGAGTGTTTTGCCTATGTTTTCTTCTAGGAGTTTGATGGTGTCCTGTCGTATATTTAAGTCTTTCAGCCATTTGGAGTTTATTTTTGTGCATGGTGTGAGGGTTTCTTTGCTTTGCATGCTGCTGTCCAGGTTTCCCAGCAATGCTTGCTGAATAGACTTTCTTTTTCCCATTTGATGTTCTTGCCTCCCTTGTCAAAGATTAATGGACCATATTGTCAGGGTTTTTTCCCGGATTCTCTATTCTGTTCCATTGGTCTGTCTGTCTGTTTTGGTACCAATACCACACTGTTTTGATGACTGTGGCTTTGTAGTATTTCTTGAAGTCTGGGAGAGTTCTGCCTCCTGCTTGGTTTTTGTTTCTCAGGATTGCTTTGGCGATTCTGGGTCTTTTGTGGTTCCCTATAAATGTTTGGATTGTTTGTTCTAGTTCTGTGAAAAATGTCATGGGTAATTTGATAGGGATTGCATTGAATCTGTAGATTGCTTTGGGTAGGATGGCCATTTTCACAATATTGATTTTTCCAATCCAGGAACATGGAATATCTTTCCATTTCTTTACATCTTCTTTGATTTCTTTGATTAAAGTTTTATAGTTCTCGGCATATAGGTCCTTTACCTCCTTGGTCAGGTGTATTCCGAGGTATTTGATTTTGTGAGGTACAATTTTAAAAGGTATCATATTTTTGTATTCCTTTTTTAATGTTTCATTGCTGGTATACAGAAATGCAACTGACTTGTGAATGTTAATCTTATATCCTGCTACTTTGTTGAAGTTATTAATCAGTTCAAGGAGTTTTGGGGTTGAGTCCTTAGGGTTTTCTAGGTATAGTATCATGTCATCTGCATACAGTGACAGTTTTATCTCTTCTCTTCCTATATGGATGCCATTTATTTCTTTTATTTGTCTAATTGCTGTGGCCAGGACTTCCAAAACTATGTTGAAGAGCAGTGGTGGGAGTGGGCATCCCTGTCTTGTTCCAGATTTGAGGGAGAAGGCTTTCCGTTTTTCCCCATTGAGGATTATATTTGCTGTGGGTTTATCATAAATGGCTTTGATGATATTCAGGAATGTTCCCTCTGTACCACTTTGGCGAGGGTCTTGATCATGAATGGATGTTGGACCTTGTCAAATGCTTTTTCTGCGTCTACTGAGATGATCATATGATTTTTGATTTTTTTTTGTTAATGTGGTGTATGATGCTGATTGATTTGCGTATGTTGAACCATCCTTGTGAACCTGGGATGAACCCAACCTGGTCATGGTGTATAATTTTTTTGGTATGTTGTTGGATTCGGTTGGCTAAGATTTTGTTGAGAATTTTTGCATCTATATTCATCAATGATATTGGGTGATAGTTTTCTTTTTTGGTGGTATCTCTGCCTGGTTTTAGAATGAGGGTGATGGTGGCCTCATAGAATGTCTTTGGGAGTGTTCCTTCTTCTTCAACCTTTTGAAAGAGTTTAAGGAGGATGGGCACCAATTCCTCTTTATATGTTTGATAGAATTCACTTGTGAAGCCATCTGGTCCTGGACTTTTATTTGTAGGGAGTGATTTTATGACCTCTTCAATTTCATTTCTAGTGATCGGTCTGTTCAGTTGGTCTGTTTCTGCTTGATTCAGTTTTGGCAGGCTGTAAGATTCTAGAAAATTGTCCATTTCTTCCAGATTGTCAAACGTGTTGCCATGCAGTTGTTCATAGCATTCTCTTATTTTTTTTGTATTTCTGCTGTATCCGTTGTGATTTCTCCTTTTTCATTTATAATTTTGGTGATTTGGGTTCTTTCTCTCCTCTTTTTAGTGAGTCTGGCCAGGGGTTTGTCAATTTTGTTCACCTTTTCAAAGAACCAGCTCTTGGTTTTATTAATTTTCTCTATTGTTTTTTGAGTCTCTATTTTATTGATTTCTTCTTTGATCTTTATAATTTCCTTCCTTCTGCTGACTTTAGGACTTTTTTGTTCTTCTTTTTCTAATTCGTTTAGGTGGAGGGTTAGGTTGTCCATTTGGGATCTTTCTTCTTTTTTGAGAAAGGCCTGGATTGCTATAAATTTCCCTCTGAGCACTGCTTTCGCAGCATCCCATAGATTTTGAGAGGTTGTGTCTTCATTATCATTTGTTTCAAGGTAGTTTTTAATTTCCTTCTTGATTTCCTCATTGACCCATTGGTTTTTTAGTAGCATGTTGTTGAGTCTCCATGGAGTAGGTTTTTTCTCTTTCCTTTTCCCATGGTTGATTTCTAATTTCATGGCATTGTGGTCAGAGAAGATACTTGAGATAATTTCTACGCTCCTAAATTTATTGAGATTCGCTTTATGTCCCAATATGTGGTCAATTCTTGAGAATGTTCCATGTGTACTTGAGAAGAATGTGTATTCTGATTTTTTTGGATGTAGTGTCCTGAAGATATCAATGAAGTCTAACTTTTCTATTGTTTCCTTTAGGATCTCTGTTGCTTTATTGGTTTTCTGTCTAGAGGATCTGTCCATTGATGTGAGGGGGGTATTTAGGTCTCCTACTATGATTGTATTCTCATCAATATCTCCCTTTATGTCTGTTAATATTTGTTGTATGTATCTGGGTGCTTCTATATTTGGGGCATATATGTTGACGATAGTAACATCCTCTCCTTGGATGGATCCCGTAATCATTAAGTAGTGTCCTTCTTTGTCTTTCTTTATGTCTTTTGTTTTAAAATCTATTTTGTCTTATATGAGCATTGCGACTCCTGCTTTTCTGTCATGTCTATTGGCGTGAAATACTTTTCCCCACCCTTTCACTTTCAATCTATATGTATCCTTTGTCCTGAGGTGAGTTTCTTGTAGGCAGCATATTGAAGGTTTTTGCCTTTTTATCCACTCAGCCACTCTGTGTCTTTTGATTGGGGCATTCAGTCCATTGACATTTGAGGTGATAATTGATAGGTGATTATTTATTGCCATTTGAACATCGTGTTCCAGTGGATTCTATGGTTCTCCATTCTTCCTTTCTTTTTTTTTTTTTTTTCCGTTGGAGGGTCTCCTGTTATTATCTGCTTGAGTGTATTTTATTTTTCATTTTTTGCAAATGCAATATTTGGTTTTGGCTTGTGGTTGCCCTGTATTTTAAATATGCTAACCCCTTCCCATAATTGTGTGTTTTAGCCTGATGGTCCTGTAAGTTCAAACACTTCATTACTATATTAAAATTAAGAAGAGAAACATACAAACAAACAAAGGAAGAGGGTTATTTACTTCCTAACATCCCTTGCCCACATTTTATGGTTTTGATGACTCTTTTTTATTTTTTTCTTTTTAATTTTATTTTGTTTGAAGCATATTCATGATTAAATCTGTATGCTGGCTTATTTGAGTTACTGCTCTCTGATTGTGGTTTCCTCAGTACTAGCTCTTCCTCTTCTTTTTTTTTTCTTTTCTTTTTTCTTCCCTTTCCTTCCTTTCTTTTTGGTTTAGAGAAGCCCTTTCAATATTTCCTTGAACCTGGGTTTTGTGTTGCTGTATTCTTTAAGTTTTTGTTTGTTGGGAAAAATTCTTATTTCCCCTCCTATTTGAAATGATATTCTTGCTGGATAGAGTATTCTAGGTTGCATATTTTTTTCCTTTGAGCACTTTAAATATCTCTTGCCATTCCCTCCGGGCCTGTAGTGTTTCTGTAGAGAAATCAGCTGATAGTCTTATGGGGGTTCCCTTGTAGGTAACATTCTGTTTTTCTCTTGCTGCCTTTAGGATCCTCTCCTTATCACTAACTTTTGCCATTTTTATTATGATGTGTCTTGGTGTGGGTCTGTTTGGGTTCAGTATGTTTGGGGCCCTCTGTGCTTCCTGTATCTTGAACCCAGTATCCTTTAGATTTGGGAAGTTTCCATCGATAATTTCTTCAAATATATTTTCCATCCCCTTATCTTTTTCTACTCCTTCTGGAATTCCTATTATGTGTAGATTGGCCCGCTTTATATTATCCCATAGGTCTCTTATATTGCTTTCCAGTTTTTTGATTCGGTTTTCTGTCTGTTGACCAGATTGAGTGATTTCCATTATTCTATCTTCCATATCACTGATTCGTTCTTCTGCATTATTCATTCTGGTTTTTACTGCCCCTAGTTCAGTTTGCATCTCTGCAAATGAATGTTCTAGTTTTTCTTGGGTCCTCCTTATCTTTTCTAGTTCCTTTCTGAGGGTATCTGCATTACTGTTCCTATCTTCTCTTCATTCCTTCAGTATTTTCAGTATTTCTCTTTTGAACTCCAGGTCTGTCAGACTGCTGAGATCTGTTTCATTGTTGACTGTTTTAGGTGAGTTCTCCTGTTGGTTTGACTGGGGGTGGTTTCTCAGCTTCTTCATCTTGCTTGTTTTCTTTTTCCTGAGGGAGTTGTACTCTCTGTGATTGGGCAGTGTTTGCCTTGTCACTGCCGTGGAATGATTCCTGAGGGCTGGCATTGTTGGTCAGTCTTTTTTGAGGCATTGTGTCTTTTCTGGCATGTTGATGGGGCTAACAGGGTCTCTTTGAAGCAAAGGAGGGCTTCCCGAGGGCAGACAGGACTGGGAGGTCCACACCACGATTGTAGCAGATTTCACTTGGTCATGCAGAGCTTGCTCCGGTGTTTTTAGGCTGTGGGGTGCTTGCAGGGAGTTGGCGGTGTTGGGCAGCTGTTTTTCAGGAGTGCAACACCCCCTGAGAGCTGGAGCAGCTATCTGGTTCACTGAGAACCCAAGAAGCTCTTCCCTAGGGCAGCCCACCTCAGAAGGAATGTCTGAGAATGTAGGAAGATCTTTTTATGGCCCGGCCAGGCTTGTTGTAGCTTTTCTGGGGTGCAGGGGGGTCCTGCCTGGAGCTGGCAGTCCTTTGCCATTTTTCCGTGGAAGTGCGGCTCCTCCTGAGACCTGGAGCAGCTAGCTGGTCCGCTGCAAAGCCAGGAGGGTCCTCCCCAAGGCACCCTCACTCGAAAAGACCATCTGAGAATTATGCAGATCTTTTCACAGCCTGGCTAGGCTTGTTCTAGCTTTTCTGGGCTTCAGGCATTTTCTCAGGGGCTGGTCATGTTTGGTGCTGGTCTGTGGGGGTGTAGCCCCTCCAAAGGGTAAGCAGGCCTGTGAAGGGGCAACCCCTGCCGAGGTAGGCTTCAGGCAATTGTTGAGGTCAGCCCTCCCGGATGGCAGGCAGCCCCAGGTCCGGTGAGTTGGTAGGGGTTTGTGGGCATGGGGGGAGGGGATGCACTGGGAAGCACAGCTTTCTGCTAGCTGGTGGGCTGGTAAGCTTGCTGTGGCGTGGGGAGTATTCTATGTGGACCCACCCCTTCTTCTCTCCCCTCCCCAGCAGGGGCACAGACCAGGCTCTTCTCCCAGGTTCCCTCTGATGTGGTTTTCCACTTCCCCACCCCTAGAGTTTTGCTCCCTTCCTCTGAGACAGCTTTTTTTTCTAGTCTCCCTGGCAGTCTCTGCCCCGTCAAACTTGACAGACCGGTTTCTAGACCTCCCAAGCAGTCCCTGCTCCACCCCGCCCCCTTCAACACCTTCCCAGGGACCAACCTCCTGTGCCAGGTCTCGCTGCCCAGCCCCCACCCAGGCATCTCTATTTTTGTTGACTGTGCCTGTAGTTCAGATGATCCGTTTGGTTCTTAATCTGCTTTTCAGAACTCCAACTTACTGCTACACTCTTCTCTGCATCTGGAGATTCCTCCAGTATGGTTGATTTTCCCCCCAAGTAGGTGACTTTCCAGGGTGCAGGATCCCTTTCTCCTCCGCAGTTCTCTTTCGGGAGCGCCCTTCCAGCTTGGATTCACCTTCTCTCACTCTCCTCTTTTCTCTTGTTTTACCTAGTAATGTCACGAACTTCTTGCCATTATTGGAGTTTGGGTTCTTCTGCCAGCGATTGCTTGCTGTTCTGTGCGAGTTATTTATCCTGTTGATGTGTTTTGTGTGTGTGTTTGTGGGAGAGGGCGAGTGTGTCCCCTACTCTTCCGCCATCTTCAGGTCTCTATCTTTGGTTTTGGAATTAGGCTGATGGTGGCATCATATAATGTCTTTGGGAGTGTTCCTTCTTCTTCACCCTTTTGCAAAAGTTTAAGGAGGATGGGTATAAGTTCCTTTTTGTATGTTTGGTAGAATTCACCTGTGAAGCCATCTGGTCCTGGACGTTTCTTTTTAGGGAGTGTTTTTATGATATATTCAATTTCATTTCTAGTGATTGGTCAATTCAGTTGATCTATTTCTTCTTGGTTCAGTTTTGGCAGGCTGTAAGTCTCTGGAATGTTGTCCTTTTCTTCCATGATGTCAAATCTGTTGCCATAGAATTGTTGGTAGTATTATCTCACCGTTTTTTGTATATCTGTAGTATCCATTGTTACTTTTCCTTTTTCATTTATTATTTTGTTTATTTGGGCTTTTTCTCTCTTCTTGGTGAGTCTAGCCAGAGGTTTGTCAATTTCGTTTCCCTTTTCAAAGAACCAGGTCTTGGTTTGATTGATTGCAGTCTGTTAGACTGCAGAGGTGTGTTTCATTGTTGACTGCTTTATGTGATTTCTCCTGTTGCTTTAACAGGGAATGGTTTCCGAGCTTCATCTTGCTTGTGCTTTTCTTTTTTGTGGTAGCGGTGCACTTCCCGTGGCCAGGATGGTTTTGCCCTGGTGCTCCTTCAGTGTGCTGCCTGAGGGCAGGTGGTGTTGGCTGGCCTGCTTTGAAGCAGTGGGGCATTTTCCGAGGGTTGGCAGGGATACTAGGGTCACTCTGAGGCAATGGAGCACTTCCTGATGGTGGCTGGGATTAGCTGGCTTGCTCCTAAGCAAAAGAGCACTTTCCAAGGTCAGGGCAGGACTGGCAGGTGCGCACTATGGTGGAGCTGCTCTTCCTGTGGCCAGGCAGGGCTTGCTCTGACGCTCCTGGGCTGAGGAGCACTTCCCAAGGGTGGGTGGGTCTAGCCACCTCGTTCTGAGGCAAAGGAGCACTTTCCAAGTGAGGGTGGGACTGGCAGCTCTTCTCCAAGGCTGGTGATGCTGGGTGGATTGCTCCGGGGCGTTTGGATGCTTGCCCAGTGTGGGCGGGGCTTGCCGGGGCACACAGCAGCAGTGGGGCACTTCCCAAGGGCAGGCAGGGCTGGTCAGGTTACTCCCCATTGGAGGTGCACTACTCGTGGCTGGGTGGGACTTGCCGGGGTGTACTGTGGCAATCAGGCACTTCCCGATGGCAGACAGGACTGGCCTGGTCACTTCGCTCCAATGGGGCACTTCCTGATGCTGGGAGGGGCTTGTTGGGAAGGCCCCACAGCAAGGCTCTTCCTGTGTCCTGTAGGCCTGGCCGGGGAATGCAGGTGCAATTGTTGGCTTCCCCCAGGAGGTGGGGCCAATCCTCCGCAGTTGACAGGCAGCTTCTGGCCTGGTGCGTGCTGGGTGGAGTTGAGGGGATGCGCTGGGAATGCTCTGCTCTCTGCTAGCTGGTGGGCAGGCGCATATGCTGGGGCACAAGGAATATTCTATGGTGGCCGGGCGCTTCTCCTCTACCCTCCCTAACAATGGTGCCATGTCTCTCCTGTGGTTCCAGACCTCCAGGGTTCCCTTTTTTGTGGCTTTCCACTCCCCAGCCCTTATCATATTGCTCCCTCCACCCATGACGCACAACATTTCTAGTCCCTCAGGCTGTCTTCACACTGCCAACCCCAGCCCACTCCCAGGGACTAACCTCCAGAGCCTATGTCTTGGTGCCCAACCTCCACCCCAGCATGAGCCTCTCGGTTTTTGGTGTCCCTGCAGTGGTTCAGATGATCTGTTCCGCTCTCACTCTGCTTTTCAGATCTGAGATCTGCTGCTGTGCTTTTCTCAGAGTCTGGAGATCCTTCTGACTAGGTTGATCTTTCTGTTGGTTAGGTGACTTTCCAGGGTGTGGGTTCCTTTTCTCCTTAATAGTTCCCCTCTGGAGAATGCCAGTCCACTCCTGATTCCCCTTCCCTCGCTCTCCTCTTTTCTGTTTTACCCAGTTATGTCAAGAGATTCTTGCCATTTTTGGAGGTTTAAGTTCTGCCAGTATTCAGTTGCTGTTCTGTGCAAACCATTTTACACGTAGATGTGTTTTATTTTTGTTGTGTTTGTGGGAGAGGGCAAGCACGTGCCCCTACTCTTCTGCTGTCTTACTTCCTCTAGCTATCCGTCCATTCTTTTTCTGATATCTTGGATCATCCTTACTATCTTACTTTGAATTCTTTTTCTGATAGGTAGCCTATCTTCTCTTAATATAGTTTTATGTGTGTGTGTGTGTGTGTGTGTGTAATTTTATCTCATTCTTTTTTTTCTGAATCACATTTCTCTGTTGTTTCATTTCATCTAACTTGCTATGCTCGTGTCTCCTTTTTGCAGGCTGGAGTGTTTTAGCTCCTCTTGTTTATGGTGTCTGTCCTCTCATGAGTAATTTTGGCCCAGGGGCTTGTATAGGCTTCCTGGTTGGAGGGACTAATGCCTTTCTACTCATGCATAGAGCAGTGTCTTGTCCTATGGTGATCAAGGCCATGTCAATTGGTGTGTTTATTTGTTGATATTGGCTCAATATGACTTTAGGCAGCCTGTCACCTATTTCTTCAGTGTGTGTGGCATTTATCCCATTGATAGGAGGTGTCATTAATGTTGTGGTGACATGAGCCTCTGGTGGTTATTGAGTGGAGCTTCTTGTTTACTCTGTGGCTGTCACTGACCTGTGAAGGGACAGGGTCTGCTCCCTAGTTTTTGGAGTAGAAACCCCCAGGTCTATTTATCATCAGATCTGCAGTGAGAGCTAGGTGGGTTTACAGCTCTCCCACTGGGAAAGGAGACACTGAATATTCTTCCACTGGAGTTGTTCATCTGTGAGTGTGCTCTTTTGTGTCACCTTTTCTTTATTCTGTGGGCTCACAGAGTACACTGTTGATGGTGCTGCTCTCAGCCCCACCTTAACTATGGATTTGTCTGTAATTGGCCCTGGTGTCTCTCTGGTGTTGTTTTCACTAGGTGACCAATGGAGATCAACTGAAGTGAGTACTCTGCACTGCAATATTTGGGCTTCTGGGCCCACTGTGGGATCTATGGAGGCAGCCTAGACTCTGCCTTCAAGCAACACCCATGTGTATGTACCCACAAAGTCCACAGCCATTAATGCCATACCTATCTCAGGTGTTTCAGCACTCATTTTCCATTCAGATGTTACACCAGCACTGAACTTCTAAGTCTGGCAGAAGAGGTGCAAATTTTTGCACAATTGAGAGGAGAGACTTCAGCTCTTCCTTCTTAATCACTGAAATGTTTTTAGTGTGGGTGCCTATTGTCTCATTCCTCGGCATGTGTTGGCTTTTTATCCCCTTGGAAGTAGTTGTGCAGATGTAGCAGCTGTTGGCTGGTGATAGAAGTTTATGTGTACACCCATAACTGGGTTTCATCTAGGGATGTACACCACAGGAGAGGTGGCAGTGGATTATGCAACCCCTCCTGGAACCTGGTGCTAGCCAGCAGCTGGAACTTGGTTTCAGGCATTTTGTTAGTGGCTGTGGGCTACACACATACCTAGGGAAGTGAGGTAAAAGGTCAGTGCCTGTTCTCATGATGTTAGCTGACAGAAGCAGACCATGAAAGCTCCCAGGGATTCAGGGGCAGTCCCTTTCTTTTTTGATGAGTTTTGCTAATGATGTATCAATTTTGTTTACATTTTCAAAGAACCAGATTTTAATTCCATTATCTTTCTCTTACACCATTAAGCATAATATTCTCTAACTCCATCCACATTCCTTAGTTACACAATTTCATTTTTCATGGTTGCTTAATATTTAATACATGTATGTACAATTTCTTTATCCATTCTTTTGTTGATGAGCATTTGGATTATTTACATATCTTAGGTATTGTAAATAGTGTTGTTGTGAATGTCAGGGTCATATATCTTTTAGAATTAGTGCATTTTTTCTGCATATATACCCAGGAGTTTCTTGATAATATTTTTGTTCTACTTTTATTTTTTTTGGAGCGTTCTATTTTCCAGAGTGGCTGTATGAATTTACATTCCCATCTGCTGTGCTCAATCTTTTCCTTTACTACACATTCTCACACTTAAATACTTATTATTTCTTATTTGATAATAGTCATTCTGACAGGTGTGAGATGATCTCTCAGTGTGATTTTCATTTACATTTCTCTGATGATTAGTAATGTTGAGCATTTTTAAATGTGAATGTTGTTAATCTTTATGTAGTCTTCTGAAAAAAATGCCATTCAAGTCCTCTGCCCATTTTTTTTTTTGGTCTTTTTGCTATTTCTTGGGCCGCTCCTGCGGCATATGGAGGTTCCCAGGCTAGGGGTCGAATCAGAGCTGTAGCCACCAGCCTACACCAGAGCCACATCAATGCGGGATCCGAGCCATGTCTGCAACCTACACCACAGCTCACGGCAACACTGGATTGTTAACCCACTGAGCAAGGGCAGGGACCGATCCTGCAACCTCATGGTTCCTAGTTGGATTCGTTAACCACTGCGCCACGACGGGAACTCCATCTGCCCATTTTTTAAATTGGGTTGTTGGCTTTTTGGATGTTGAGTTGTGTGAATTCTTTTTATATTTTATATCATTACTTTATCAGATATATTATTTGCAAATATCTTTTCCCATTTTTAGGCATCCTTTGCATTTTGGTGATACGATCCTCTGTGCACATGTTTCCTCAGTTTAATACAGTCCTATTAAAAAAATGTTTGATGCAGCAGGATCAAGATTGTGGAGGATTAAGATGTGGCACTCACCTTCTCCCACAAACACATCAAGAAATATATATATATATACATGTAGAACACTTCACACAGAATATTTACTTAACATTGGCAGAAGATTTCATACTTCACTAAAGGGCAAGAAATCCTCAACATAACTGGATAGAACAAAAGAAAAAAAAAAAGACATAGAGAAGAGAATAAAATGAATCAGGGTGGGATCAGGACTCCCGAGAAGGAGGTGTGAAAATGGAAAGGAATCTTCACATGGGAGGCCACACAACTGATTGACATCCAGGACAGAGGGAGAACCTCAAAGCCTTGGGGAAAAAGTCAGTAGCCAGACTGCGGGGGGGCAAAGCATAGAGAGAGCCACAAACATCATCAGTACCATGGACTGGTACACCAGCCTGAGACTCTCCAGAGGGAGCTGGGCATGGAGACTCAGGCTTCATAGAATATGAAAAATAAGCAAAATGAGGAAGCACAGGAACTATTCCCAGTTAAAAGAATAGGAGAGGAGTTCCCATCATGGCTCAGTGGTTAACGAATCTGACTAGGAACCATGAGGTTGTCGGTTCGGTCCCTGCACTTGCTCAGTGGGTTAACGATCCGGCGTTGCTGTGAGCTGTGGTGTAGGTTGCAGACGTGGCTCGGATCCCGCATTGCTGTGGCTCTGGTGTAGGTTGGCGGCTACAGCTCCAACTAGACCCCTAGCCTGGGAACCTCTATATGCCGCAGGAGCAGCCCAAAGAAATAGCAAAAAGACAAAAAAAAAAAAAAAAAAAAAAAAAAAAAAAAAAAAAAGAATAGGAGAATTCCACCAAAGGAGCAAACAATGGAAAAGAACTCTGCAGTCTAATAGATGCTGAGTTCCAAAAGCAGGTAATGAAAACACTCAAATAATTTAGAGCAGATATTTACATAAATGCATATTACTTTAGAAATTGCCTAAAGTTAACTAAATAAGAATTAGAAAATTAATTTGCTGAGATGCAAGCTGAGTTAAAGGCCTTGAACAGCAGAATGAATGAAGCAGAGAAATGAATACATGACTTGGAAAATAGAATAATGAAATCACCCAATAAGGACAGCAAACAGAAAACCAACTTTTAAAAAATGAAAGCAATATAAAAGATCTTTGGGATAATATAAAGTGGGCCAATCTATTCATAATATGAATTCCAGAAGGAGAAGAAAAAAAAGGGGGGATTGAAAATATATTTGAAGAAATTATGGCTGAAAAATTCCCAAATCTAAAGGAAACAGATATCACGATATAGGAAGCACAGATGACCCCCCAAAATTGAACACAAAGAGACCTACACCAAGACATATTATAATAGAAATGACAAAAGTTAAAAGATAAGGAGTGGATTCTAAAGGCAGCAAGAGAAAAACAAAGAGTTAATTCTAAAGGAAATCCCTTAAGGCTATCAGCTGATTTCTCTACAGAAACACTTCAGGTCCGAAGAGAGTGGCAAGATATACTCAGAGTTCTAAAAGGGAGAATTTTCCAGCCTACAATACTCAATATTCAAGAATGCAGCAAGATTTTAATTTAAAATAGGAGGAATAAAGAATTTCTCTGACAAAGAAAAACTAAAGAATACAGCAATACTAACCCCATTCTAAAAGAAATTACTGAAAGGTCTCCTTTAAATACAAAAGAAATAAGAGGATATATGATGGAGGAAATCACAAATGGAAAGTAATTACTTAAATAAGCCAGTATACATATAAAAGAGAAAAACTATTTGTAAAAGTAGTAATAAACACAGGAAACATCAGATGCATAAATATGATGATTTGAAAAACAGGGCAACCACAAATCAAAGCCAAACAATGCATTCATGAAAACTACAAAGAAGAGGACATAAGCATAAAATACAAGAAAATCATCCAACCATAAAAAGGGCTAAAGAAGAAACGTGGAATCAACTGGAAAACAAGGTTTAAAATAGAAATAAATAAATAAATAAATACACAAGGTAATTATATGTATGTGGTAATTATATATATATATGTGGTATTATATGTATATGGTAATTATATATATTTACCTTAAATGTCAATGGAAAGAAGGTCTAAAATGCAGCAGAAATGAGTGTATCTATAGAATAGACAGACATGGGAACAGACTTGTGGTTTGCTGTTAGTAGATTCAAAATATTACATTAAAATATATAAGCAGTGAGGTCCTACCATATATTTGGTGAACTATATCCAATCTCTTTTTTTAGAAAATAGTATGAGAAAAAGAATGTGTGTGTGTTTGTGTGTGTGTATATAAAATGTGTGTGTTTATAAATACACACACACACACACGTATGACTGGGTTATTTTGCTGTGCAGTAGAAATTGACACAACATCAACTATACTTTAATAAAATAATGTTTTTAAAATAATAAGAAATAGACAAGCTTAGGATAGACTAGAGAGCAGGTACTGTCTGTTTATAAAGAGTCCCCAACACTAACTCTCCATACACTCAGGACTTTCAGTGGAGTTATTTTCACTGGAGTCATTTTCACTGGAGTCACTGGAGATCATGACTTTAACTTATTGTTTAACAGGTGAAAAATCTAAATCTTGAAGGAACAGTTAAATGCCCAAGGCATATGCACAATATTATTATTATTGTATGAATGATGTTTTATAAAATGTTAATAATATGTATATATATATATATTTTTTTTTTTTTTTACTTTTTTCCTCCTTTGCCTGAGGGGACATAGCCAAAAATTATTAATACCAATACCAAGGAGCCTATTTCTAAGAGTTTTCATGTCTTAAATTGAAGTCTTTCATACATTTTGAGTTTCTTTAAATATGTCATTAGAAAGTAGTTCAGATTTATTCCTTTGCATGTGCCTATCCAGTGTTCTGGAAAACATGTACTGAAGAGGTTCTCTTTTCCCCAATCTATTTTATTCCTTCTTTTGTTGTACATTTATTTACCATAAAAGTGTGCATTCATTTCTGGGCTCTCTAGTCTGTTCCATTCATCTCTATGTTTGTTTGTTTGTTTTCTGCCAAATCCATACTGTTTTGATCACTGTAGTTTTGTAGTATTGCCTGAAATCAGGGAGTGTGATTTTTCCAGCTTTGTTTTCATTATCAAGATTTTTTGGCTCTTTGAAGTTTTGGTGTTTTCATACAAATTCTAGAAGAATTTGTTCTACTTTTGTGAAAAATGCCATTAGCATTTTGTTAGAGGTTGCATTGGATTCTGTAGATTGCCTGAAAGTGTATTGTCATTTTACTAATATTAATTATTCCATTCAATGAGCAGTGTGCATGTTTCCATTTGTTTGCATTATTTTCATTTTCTTTCACCATAATCATATATTTTTTACAAATATAATTCTTTTACATTGGTAGTTATATCTTTCCCAAGAATTTTATTTTTTATGCCATTGTAAATGGAACCATTTTTAAAATTTTGATAGTTTGTTAACATAGAGAAACAGAACAGATTTCTGTATGTAAGTATTTGTGCTTACAACTTTATAAAATTCATTGATGTAGTAAGAGTCTTTTGGTGGTCTCCTTAGGATTTTCTATAATAATAACACCATCTACATACTGTGACACTTTATTTCTTCCTTTCTTATTTAGGTTACTTTTCTTTCTTCCTTCATTTCTCTCTCTCTTTCTTTCTCTTTCTTTCTCTTTTTTTCTTTCTTTCCTTCTTTCCTTCCTTCCTTCCTTCCTTCTTTCCTTCTTTCTTTTCTTTCTTTCTTTCTTGTCCTATTGCTATGGTTAGGACTTCCAATACTATATTGAATAAAAGTGACAAGGGTGGGCATCCTTTTCTTTTCCTGTATTTAGAAAAAATATGCCTTGAAGATGATGTTAGCTGTAGCTTTGTCACACATGGCCTTTATTATGATGAGGTATGTTCCCTTTATACTCACTCCAGTGGGAGGTTTTTCTTTGTAATGAAAGAATATTGAATCCAAAACTTTTCTGCATATGTTGTTATGATTATATTATCTAATTTTTAATATGGTTTATAAAATGAAATGATTTGTGGATATTAAATGATTATTTCATTCCTGAAAAAAATCCCAATTGACCATGTCTAAAATCTTTTTATTGTACTGTTGAATTTGGTTTGCTGGTATTTTGTTGAGTATATTACATGTACTTTCATCAGAGGTATTTGCTATGTAATGTTTTGGTGTTATCTTTTTTTGGTTTTGTTATCAGATGAACACTTGCCTCATAGAATGTGTTTGGAAACATTCTTTTTCATTTTTTGGAATAATTTACAAAAGGAAAGTGTTAACTCTGCTTTAAATGTTTGATAGAATTTACCTGTGAGAACATTTTGCCCTGGATTTTGTCTTTTGCTTAATTTTTACAAAATCACTAATTCAGTGTTATTACTGCTAATTGGTTTGTTTATGTTTTCTACTTTTTTTTTCCATTTCAGTCTTAGGAGATTATATGATTCTAGCACTTTATGCTTTTCTTCTTGTACATTTTATTGACATATGGTTACTCATATTAATATCTTTTTTTTTTTTGTCTTTTTGCCATTTTCTTGGGCAACTCTTGCAGTATATGGAGGTTCCCAGGCTAGGGGTCGAATTGGAGCTGTAGCCACTGGCCTACACCACAGCCACAGGAACATAGGATCTGAGCTGTGTCTGCAACCTATACCACAGCTCACGGCAATGCTGGATCATTAACCTACTGAGCGAGGCCCAGGATCAAACCCGCAACCTCATGGTTCCTAGTCAGATTCGTTAACCACTGAGCCACGACAGGAACTCCATATATTAATATCTTATGATCATTTGTGCTTCTGTGGCATGGCTGCAAATTCTCTTATTTCTAATTTTATTTATTTGGGCTCTTTCTTTTCATTTTCTTTTGCTGGTAGCATTTAGGACATACTGAATTTCCTGGTTCAGGGATTGAACCCACACCACAGTAGTGACAGTGCCAAATCCTTAAATACTAGGCCACCATGGAACCCTGGGCTTTCTTTTTCTCCATATGTCTGGCTAAAGGTTTATCAATTTTGTAACATTTTTCATTGAGCCAGTTCTTAGTTTCATTTATCTTTTCTGTTGTTTTTCACTTTGTCTCATTTCATGTAATTATCATCTAATCTTTAGTATTCATTTCTATCTATTTGATTTGGCCTCTTTTTGTTCTTCTTTTCTATTTTCCTTGGGTGTAAATTTAAGTTGCTTCTTTGAGAATTTTCCTATGCCCTAAGGTAGCCTTGTGTCACCTAAACTCCTCTGTTAGAACTGTTTTTACTATATTCCATATATTTGGCCTCACTGATTTTCATCTTTCATTTCTCTCTCCAGGTTTTTTATTTCCTCAATTATTTCTTTGTTGAACCATTGGTTGTTTAGTAGTGTATTTTTAACCCTCCACTTTTTTGTATTTTTGTACTTTTCTTCTTGTAGTTGATTTCTTTTTATTTTATTTTATTTTATTTTATTTTCCCACTGTACAGCAAGGGGGTCAGGTTATCCTTACATGTATACATTACAATTACAGTTTTTCTTATCTCAATGTTTTCATCTGAAAAGATGCTTGACATGATTTCAATTATCTAACATTTATGGAGATTAATTTTGTGGCCTAGAACATGATCTATCCTGGAGAATGTTCCATGTTCAATTGAAAAGAATATGCTATAGTGCATTTGTATGGAAAATACCACATATATCTATTACGTCCATCTGTTGTACTGTGCCAGTGTCTCTTTAATGGCTTTTCTGTCTGAATGATCTGTCCACTGATATAAGTGGGGTGTTAAAGTCCCCTGCTATTTTTGAGTTGCTGTACATTTCTCCCTTTTTGCCCATTTATGGTTGCTTTATATATTTACTTGCTTTCTGTTGTGTGCATATATATTCATGATTGTTAAATTGTCTTGTTAAATTTATCACTTGTAATGTCCTTCTTTTTCTCTTGTTACAGTCTTTGTTTTAAAGTCTATTTTGTGAAAAATTATTGCTATCCTGATTTTTTGTGGTTTATAGTCACATGTAATACATTTTCTTTCCTCTAAGTTTTAGCCTGTGTCTTTAATTTTGAAGTGATTCTCATGGAGGTAGCATGATTTTATCCATTCAGATACTCTATCTATATATTTTAATTGGAATAATAAGTCCATTTCTATTGAAATTATTTGCTAATCATGTACTTATTGCCATTTTCATAATTGTTTTGTGGTTGTTTTGTACTTTATTTCTTCATTTCCTTTTCTTCTATTCTCTTCCTTTCTAATTTTGTGACTATCTTTAGTGTTTTTTTTGTATTTCTTTCTCTACTTTTTGTGGGTATCTATTATAGATTTTTGCTTTGTGATTATCATCATGTTTATCTATATAGCAAATCATATATATATGATTCACATATATAAATGTAATTACATAAATTACTTAATGTAATCATTTATATATATAAACATAACATTTATATGATTACATTACTTTCATGGTCTCAAGTTTGAATGCATTTTAGCAACTCTGAAATTTTACCCAACCTCCACTTTTAATGGTTTTGACATCATATTTGATATATTTTTATTTTGTGCATCCCTTAACTATTTTGAGTATAGATGATTTTAAAGCATTCTTCTTTTAACCTTATGATATGCATTTTCCTATTTTAATTTGTTGTCTCTACTTTCTCCTTAGAGAAATCGCTTGAACATTTCCTGTAAAGCCAGTTTAGTGGTTTGGAGATATTTAAGCTTATGTATGTCTGTAAAATTCTTTATCTTTCCTTAAAACATGAATTGTAACATTGCCTGTTAGAGTATTTTTGATTGCAAGTAGTTTCCCTATATCACTTACCTTCTACCCCAGTACTAATGGGCTAGAGGTGGGATTTTAGGGATGTAGACCATGATAGCAGAGTAAGAGAAAGTGGAGCTCAAATCCCCCCCCAACACGCATCAACAATATATCTAAATGTGGAAAAATTCTTACATAAAACCAATTGGAAACAAGCAGAAAGACTAGTGAACAACCAAAGCTATAAGAATGATACACACATAACTGGGTAAGAAGGGAAGAAAAGTGATTGAGTTTGGACCTGTATCATTGGGTGGGGACTCATGATAAAAGCGAGATTTCTGGAGAACTTGCCTGCTGTGATGAGGAACAGTTGAAAGCACATTTTCAGCATTCTAGTCTTGGGGTTTTACATGGAGGAGACAAGCCCACTTGTTAGATTTTAGGACAACTTGGACAAGTGGAAGGGCTGGGAGAAGCCTAAATTCCACTTTGGGCATTGCATGTGACATCCCATAGCAGGGCAAAGCGAGGTCTTCTCTTACAGGTGCTAGAAATGCTACAGAAGCATTGCTGTGTTCCCCAGCCTGTGATGAGTAAACTCTTTGGTCCCAATAATTCCATGCCACAATGCAGCACTGGATCTAGGTTGGCCACAAAATGTGAAAAGTCTTGACATTATTACTCAGAGGTGACCAATCCTGGGGCAGAGCCAAGATGGAGCAGTGGCCATTGTTGGTATTTACCCAAGCAGTGCCTCAGAAAAAGCCCAGATCTCTGAGAGCAGGTGCTCCTCCAGAGCTCAAACCCTGACACACATAGAAAATCCACACAGCCCCCAGCTTCCCTTAAGATTTGTTCCATAACATGGTAGTACCAGTGGAGCCTGGAGACTAGATCATCTCTGAGAGACAAAGGCAACATGCCCCTGAGGCTGAGTCTGAGCAGAGATGTAGATGCCTATTCAGACAGCACATAGGACCTCTATGTGTACATAGACGACATTTCCTTTAGCACTCACATCCTCTGGGGCAAATGTTCTGTTGAAGAGGAGGATATACACTTAGAAGGAACATAATCAGATTTTTCCAGACCCTCAGGGCTTCTTCTCCAGTATCTTGGGATCAGAACTCATACCTTACAGATTAGTGATGGCAAATAAGAAGTTTAACATTACACCCAGAGTCAGCTATAGCCCTTCCATTTTCAAACCCACCCATTACCATGTTCAAAACTGCCTGAACACCCTATGGAAAAATGTGAATTGTATTCACCTCAAATCCAGTTTTCCCACCATAGGTATTAGATAAACGGAATCTTATAGGGACACTTACACACAAGAACTCTGCTTCAAGACCACAATAGGTAACAATTTCACCTCAATTCATAGAGGCCAAGAAAGTCAAGCAAAATGAAGATGTAGAGGAAATACTTGCAATTGAAAGAATCAGAGAAGATCTCTGAAAAATATATCATTAAACTGAAATAAACAATTTACCAGATAAAGAATTCAAAACAAAACATTGGTACAAAATATGTTAAATGACTTAGGGAAAGGAATTGATACAAACATTGAACACCTTCACAAGGAACTAGAAAATACTTTAAATGACCCAGCTAGAAATGAAAAAATCAACTGCCAAAATAAAACACACTAGAAGGAATAAATAGCAGCCTAAGTAGTATGGAAATATATATATAAGTGATTTGGATTATAAATGTAAATTACAGAATCAGAAGAGCAGAGGGGATCTAATTTTTAAAAATGAAAGCAATTTAAGAAGCTTTGAGGCAACATTAAACACACAAGAATTGTAGGGTTCTCAGAAGTGAGATAGAAAGTGTTCAAAAATGTGTTTGATAGAATGTTGGCAGAAAATTTCCTGAATCTGAAGAAGGAAACAAATATCTAGGTACAGGAAGCACAGAGGGTCCCCCCAAAGACAAAGTCAAACAGACTAACAGAAAATCATATCATAATTGAAGTGGAAAGTGTTAAAGAAAGAATTCTAGGAGTTCCTGTCGTGGTGCAGTGGTTAACGAATCCGACTAGGAACCATGAGGTTGCGGGTTCGATCCCTGGCCTTGCTAAGTGGGTTAAGGATCCGGTGTTGCCATGAGCTGTGGTATAGGTCACAGACGCAGCTCGGATCCCACGTTGCTGTGGCTGTGGCATAGGCCGGTGGCTACGGCTCCGATTTGACCCCTAGCCTGGGAACCTCCACATGCTGCGGGAGCGGCCCAAGAAATGGCAGAAAGACAAAATAAATAAATAAATAAATAAATAAATAAATAAATAAAAATTTTAAAAAAAGAAAGAATTCTAAAGCCAGCAAGAGAAAAATAAAGAGTAACATATAAGTGAATCTTTAAAAGCCTAATGTCTCTGCAGAAATTTTTCAGGCTAAAAGAGAATGGCATAATTATTTTTAAAGTGGGAAGAGGGATAACCTGAACCCTAGGATAGTCTTCTTATTGAGATTACCATTTAGAATCAAGGGAAAGATAACTCAGACAATCAAAAACTAAAAGATTACATCAATAATATGAATTCCCTAGGAAAATTGTTGAAAGGTATTCCATAAGTGAAAAATTACCAGAGAATAGAGGATAAAGAATATCCTACTAGGAAAGCAAAATGTATAGAAGGACTGGCGATCAACTACATAAATTAGCCAGTATGTAGATTAAAGTGAAAAATGGTAAAAGCACTATAACTGCAATAAAATTTTAATGGATAAGCATGAAGATGTATAATATGACATCAAAACACAATGTAGGGGAAGGGAGTACAAAATGTAGACCTTTACAGTGTGTTTGAACTTAAGTGACTACTATTTTTAAAAAATCAGATATAATTACAGGTCAAAATATATAGAACTACATGGTAACCAAAAATAAAAAACCTGCTATAGATACACAAAAACTAAAAAGAAAGAAACAAAAGCATACAATTAAAAATTATTAAAGCACAATGGAATAAAGAGAAGGAGGAAGAAATGAATAGAGAACGAAAAAACTAAAAACGAAGCAATAAAAATGTCAATTAATATATACACACCCTGGAGTTCCCGTCATGGCTCAGTGGTTAATGAATCCGACTAGGAACCATGAGGTTGTGGGTTTGATCCCTGGCCTTGCTCACTGGGTCAAGGATCCGGTGTTGCTGTGAGCTGTGGTGTAGGTCACAGACGCAGCTCAGATCCCATATTGCTGTGGCTCTGGCGTAGGCTGGAGGCTACAGCTCCAATTAGGCCCCAGCCTGGGAACCTCCAAAAGTCGTGGGAGCAGCCCTGGAAAAGTCTAAAAGACAAATTATATATATATATATATATATATATATATATATATATATATATATATATCTCAATAATTAGTCTATATGTCAATCTGATAAATGTTCTGATCAAAAGAGGTAAGTTGGCTGATTGGATAAGAAAAAAAATCCTCAATGTGCTGCCTATAAAAGACTTATTTTAATGTGAAGGACACACACCACCTAAAAGTGAGGGGTTGGAAAAAGATATTTCATGTAGAACGAATTGAGAAGAAAGCAAAGATAGCAGTATATATGAGATAAAGTTGACTTTAAAACAAAGGCCCTAAGCAAAGACAAAAAGTAGACTTTGAATACACCATTCTAAGCTTTCAGGTTATCATTTTCCCACTTTGAAAATATAATTCATCTCCCTTCTGGTATGCAAAGTTTCTGCAGAGAAATTAGCTAACAGGCTTTTAAAGATTCACTTGTATATTACTCCTTATTTTCTCCTTGCTGCCTTTATAAGTATAAAAGGATTGAAAGAAGAAGAGGATATTATAGTTGTTAAGACATATGCATCCAATATAAGGGCACCAACATATATAAAGTAAATACCAGGAGACATAAAGCAAGAATTGACAATAAAACAATAATAGAAGAAGATTTTTTAACACCCCACTAATATTAGTGGACTTATCATCCAGACAGAGTATTATTCAGGCAGCAGAGGTCCTAATGACATAATAGACCAGTTGGACTTAATTTGTATATATTAATATAGATAGATTACTACACCCAAAAGGAGCAGAGTACACATTCTTCTCAAAATCATGCACACAGTGTTCTCTAGAAAAAATAACATATTAGGTCACAAATCAAACCTCAACATTTTTAAGAGGATAAAACTCTTAGCAATCATATTTTCCAACCATAAGTATAGGAAAATAGAAAGTAACTACAAAAAGAAAAATGAGAAAAGACCAAACCTGTGGAGAGTAAACAGTATGTTACTAAAAAACCAATGGGTCAATGATTAAATCCAGGATTAAATCAGAAAATGTCTTAAGACAAAAGAAAATGAAAACACAAACTTCCAAAATCTGTGGGAAGTAGCAAATGCAGTTTTGGAAGTCTAAGCCACACAATGAGACAAGAAAAATAATAAAATTATCCAAATTATTTTCCAAGTCTGTGAGACCTTTCTGTTTTTTTACAAGGGTTGATTTGTATCATTTTTAAAGATTCCACATATAAGTGATGTCGTATGATATTTTTCTTTCTCTGACTTTCACTTAGTATGATAATCTCTAGTTCCACCCATTTTGCTGCAAATGGCATTATTTCTTTTTTTCATTTTTAATGACTAATATTCCATATATATATTTGTATGGTTACCAAATGTATTGTTACCAAAGGAGAAATATATGGTGGGGAGGGATAAATTAAGAGTTTGGGATTAATGTATATGTACTATTATATATAAAATAGGTAATCAACAAGGACCTACTGTATATCAAGGCAACCCTGTCACATATTATGTAATAACTTATATGGGAAAATAATCTGAAAAAGACTAACACATATATATATGCATATATATATACACACCTTGCTCTACACTTGAAACTAACAGAACATTGTAAATTAAGTATACTCCAATATAAAATAAAAATATTAATCAGATCAGGCCTTGGTAAATTTTCAAAAGTTGAAATTACTTCAAGCATTTTCTCCAATCACAATGCTATGAGACTAGAAATCAACTACAAGAAAAAACACACAAAAAAAAAACCTCCTGGAATCTAAATATGATGCTAAATAATCAATGGATCATTGAAGAAATCAATGAGGAAATCAAAAGATACTTAGAGACAAATGACAATGAAGATTCAACAATACAAAAGCTATGGGACACAGCAAAAGCAGTTCTGAGAAGGAAGTTTATAGCATACAATCTTATCTCAGGAAACAAGAAAAAGCTCAAACAAATAAGCTAACTTTATACCTAAAGTGACTAGTGAAGGAAGAAGAGATCAACCCCAAAATTAGTAGAAGGAAAGAAATAATAAAAATTGGACCCAAAGTAAATGAAAGCTGTGGCTGTGGCATAGCTCAGCAGCTGTAGCTATAGTTCAACCCCTAGCCTGGGAACTTCATATGCCACATATGCAGCCCTAAAAAAAAAAAAAAAAAAAGAAAAAGAGACAGAAAAAGAAAGTGTGATTTAAAAAACTTCCAAAACACAAAAGTCCAGGACCTGATGGCTACACAGGCGAATTCTATCAAATATTCAGAGAAGAGTTAACATCTATTCTTCTGAAACTCTTCCAAAAAATAGCAGAGGAACACTCCCAGGCTCATACTATGAGGTCCCCATCACCCTGATACCAAAACCAAATAAGGATACTACAAAAATGAAAATAATAGGCCAATATCGCTGATGAGCATAGATGCAAAAATCCTCAACAAAATATTCGCAAACCAAATACAAATATATGTTAAAATGATCAAACACCATGACCAACTGGGATTTATCCCAGGAATAAAAGGATCTTTCCATATCCAAAAATCAATCAGTGTGATACACCACATTAACAAACTGAAAAAGGAAAACCACATGATTATCTCAGTAGATGCAGAAAAAGCTTTTGACAAAATTCAACAGCAATTTCTGATGAAAATTCTCCAGAGAGTGGGTATAGAGGTAACCTACCTCAACGTAATAAAAACCATATGTGATAATTCCACAGCTAACATCATTCTCAGTGGTGAAAAACTGAAAGCATTCCTACAAAAATCAGGAACAAGGCAAGGATGTCCACTTTCATCACTGCTATTCAATGTAGTTTTGGAAGTCCTAGCCATGGCAGTCAGAGAAGGAAAAGAAAGAAATGAAATCAAATTTGGAAAAGAAGTAAAACTATCACTGTTTGCAGATCACATGATACTATATCTAGAAAATCCTGAAGAGACTACCAGAAAATAATTAGAGCTCATCCATGAATTTGGCAAAGTCACAGGATACAAAATTAATACACAGAAATTGATCGCACTTCTATATACTAAAAATGAAAGATCAGAAAGAGAAATCAGGGAAACCATCCAATTTACCTTTGCATCAAAAAGTATAAAGTACATAGGAATAAACCTATCTAAAGAGACTTAAAAGACCTGTACTCTGAAAACTATAAGACACTGATGAAAGAAATCAAAGATGACACAAACAGATGCTCTTGGATTGGAAGAATCAATATTTCAAAATGACTATGTTCTTGGATTGGGAGAATCAGTGTTTCAAAATGACTATACTAGCCAAGACAATACAGATTCAATAAAATCCCTATCAAATTACCAAGAACATTTTTCACATAACTAGAACTTAACATTTTAAAATTTTTATGCAAACACAAGAGAACCTGAATAGCCAAAGCAAAATTGAAAAGAAAAAATGAAGCTAGAGGAATCAGGTTCCCTGTCAGAATGATTGTCAACAAAAAGTCCCCTATAAATGGAAAAAAAATAAAAATCATTACATATATATTAAAAAGTCCCCTAACAACTAACGTTAGCTAGGATGTGGAGAAAAGGGAACCCTTGTGTGCTGGTTTGGTGAATTTAAATTGGTGCGGCTACTACTGAAAACAGCACTGAGTTTTCTCAAAAAAACTGAATATAGAACTCTCAGAATTCCACTCCTGTTTTTTTCCACTATCTGCAATAAAACCCCAAAACTAATTTTAAAGGTGCACTTCAATGTTCATAGCAGCATTATTTATAATACCCAAGATATGCAAGCAACTTTCATGCCAGTCAAATGACAAATAATAAAATAAATGCAGTATATACATATGCTTGTAGTGGAGTATTGCTCAGTCATAAAAAAGAACAAAATTCATCTATTTGCAGTAATGTGGCAATCCACATTACATTTCATCTAGAAAATATGCTTGGTGAATTAGTCAGAGAAGGTCAGTAGTTTATGATATCCCTTATATGTGGAATATAAAGTGACACATTGAATATATATACACAATAGAAATAGACTCACAGGTATAGAAAAAAAACTTGTTGTTACTAAAGGGTAGAGGGCAGGGAGAGGGGCAAATTAGGGTATGGGATTAAAAGATACAAAATACTATGTATAAAATAGATAAACATCAAACATATTGTATAACAGGAATTATAGCCATTACCATGTAATAAATTTTAATGGAGTGTGATCTGTAAAAATACTGAATCACTATGCTGTATACTGGAAACAAATCTAACATGGTCATTCAACTATACTTAAATTTAAAAAAATTAAAAATAGAGGAGGACTTAAAAAATGGCACATACCATTACCAGTATCCTCATAGTTAAATGAGCTCTCTAAAATGTTTTTTTTAGATTTATATTTTTCTATTATAGTTGATTTATGATGTTCTGTCAATTTCTGCTGAACAGCAAAGTGACCCAGTCTATATATATATATATATATATATAATTTTTTCTCAAATTATCCTTCATCATGTTCCATCACAAGTGACTAGATAAAGTTTACTGTGCTATAGAGTAGGATCTTATTGCTTATTCACTCTAAATGCAATAGTTTTTGCCCACAAACTCCAAACTCCCAGTCCATCCCATGCCACCCCTCTCTGCTTTGGCAACCACAAGTCTGTTCTCCAGGTACTTGAGTTTGTTTCTTTTCTGTAGATACATTCATTTGTGCCATATATTAGATTTCAGATACGTGATATCATATGGTATTTGTCTTTCTCTTTCTGACTCACTTCACTCAGTATGAGAGTCTAGATCCATTGATGTTGCTGCAAATGACATTATTTTGTTCTTTTTTATGGCTGAGTAGTATTCCACTGTGTGTACATACATACACACATATGTATACATACATATACACATATACATATATACACACGTGTATATATATACATACATATATATACACATACATGCATATATATACATATATACCATGTCTTCTTAATACATTCATCTGGTGATGGACAAAATTGTTTTCAATGTTTCTATTCCCAGGGTGAGTCTCTGTTGCTTCCTGCCTATTTGGTAGCCACTCCAATGTCATCAAGACAGTCTGAATGCAGTATATACATATGCTTGTAGTGGAGTATTGCTCAGTCTCCTTTCAAGTTAATGATCCTTCCATGGATTTCTGAGCATGTGGGATTGTGTGTGCCCTTTAAGAGTGGAGTCCGTTTCCTATAGCCTTTGGTTCTCTCAAAAACACAACTCACTGTCCTTCATGGCCACATAATGGGGGCTCATCTTCCTGGTGTAGTAACACTAGGCTATGGAACCCAAGTGTGGGGCTTGGACTGCTGTTTTTTTTGTGTGTAGAACCTCTAAAAGTTTTGTCTTTTCACTTGTGGGTTGCCTAACCCAGGAGTGTGGACCTTGACTACACCACTACTTAGATTCTCTTATCTTGTTGTGGTTCATTAGTTAAATCTTTAGTTGTAGAAGGTCTTCACCGCTAGTCTTTTTTTTTTTTTTTTTTTTTTTAATGGCTGCACTCATGGCATATGGAAGTTCCAAGGCCAGGGACTGAATATAAGCTGTAGCTGCAACCTAATCACAGAAATGGCAACACTGGATCCTTTTTTTTTTATTAGTCCTTTATACTTTATTTTTTTTTATTTTATTTTCCCACTGTACAGCAAGGGGGTCAGGTTATCCTTACATGTATACATTACAATTACAGTTTTCCCCCCACCATTTCTTCTGTTGCAACATGAGTATCTAGACATAGTCTCAATGCTATTCAGCAGGATCTCCTTGTAAATCTATTCTAGGTTGTGTCTGATAAGCCCAAGCTCCCGATCCCTTCCACTCCCTCCCCCTCCCATCAGGCAACCACAAGTCTCTTCTCCAAGTCCATGATTTTCTTTTCTGAGGAGATGTTCATTTGTGCTGGATATTAGATTCCAGTTATAAGTGATATCATATGGTATTTGCCTTTGTCTTTCTGGCTCATTTCACTCAGTATGAGATTCTCTAGTTCCATCCATGTTGCTGCAAATGGCATGATGTCATCCTTTTTTATGGCTGAGTCGTATTCCATTGTGTATATATACCACATCTTCTGAATCCAATCATCTGTCGATGGACATTTGGATTGTTTCCATGTCCTGGCTATTGGCAACACTGGATCCTTTAACCTTCTGCGCTGGGCTGGGGATTAAACCCCCACCTGTGGAGTGAATTTAGCCATTGCAGTCTTGTTCCTAACACACTACACCACAGCAGGAATTCATTTTCTGCTAGTCTTAAGGTCATTCTCATCAATGGTTGCTCTATAAATTGTTGTAATTTCAGGGTGTCCATTGGAGGAGCTGAGCTGAGGATATTCCTACTTCGCCATCTTGGACATTTCTTTTTTTTTCCCCCAATACAATTTTTTTTCCTACTGTACAGCGTGGTCACCCAGTTACACACATGTATACATTCTTTTTTCTCCCATTATAATGCTCCATCATAAGTGACTAGACATAGTTCTCAGCGTGACATTTCTCACTATTTTTTGAAGGATGTTTTTGCCAAGTATAGAATTTTCATTGAAAATTTTTTTGTTCTTTCAGTACTCTAAATATATTTTCCTACTAGCTACTTGATTTGAAGGTTTCTGTTGATACATTAGTGGAAATCTTTTTGAAGATATTAACACGTAGTAAGTCACTTCTCTATTGCTGCCTTTAAGAGTCTCTTTTTATATTTGTCTTTTAACATTTTAACGATAATGTTGTATCTTGATGTAGATCTTTGGGGCTTATCAATTTGGAATTTGTGTTTTTGGATTTGTATATTCACACATTTCATCAAGTTTTGGGAGTAGTCAGCTATTACTTTTTAAAATTTTTTGTTATGGTTGATTTACAATGCTCTGTAAATTTCTGCACAGCAAAGTGACATATATATATATTCTTTTTCTCATATTATCCTCCATCATGTTCCATCACAAGCAATTAGATATATAGTCCCCTTTGCTATACAGCAGGATCTCATTGCCCATCCACTCCAAATGCAAAAGTTTTCATCTACTAACCCCATATTCCCAATCCATCCCTCTCCCCCTCCCCCCAGCAAACACAAGTCCGTCCTACATGTCCTTGTTCTTTTCTGTTTTGTAGATAGATCATTTGTGCCATATTTTAGACTCCACATTTAAGTGACACCATAGGATGTCTGTTTTCTCTTTCTGACATACTTCACTCAGTATGAGAGTCTCTAATTTCGTCCATGTTACTGCAAATGGTATTATTTTGTCCTTATTTATGGCTGAGTAGTATTCCGTTTCATATATGTACCACATCTTCCTAATCCATTCATCCATTGATGGGCATTTAGGTTGGTTCCTTGTCTTAGTTATTGCGAATAGTGCTGTGATGTACATATATCCTTTTCAAGGAAATTTTTGTCTGGATATATGGCAAGGAGTGGGGTTGCTGGGTCATATGGTTGTTATATATTTAGATTTCTGAGGTATTTCCATACTGTTTTCCAAAGTGGTTGTACCATATTACATTTCCTCCAAGAGTGTAGGAGGGTTTCCCCTTCTCCACATCCTCTCCAGCATTTGTTATTTGTTGAGTTGTTAATAATGACCACTTCAATTGGTGTAAGGTGGTACCTCATTGTGGTTTTGATTTGCATTTCTCTAATAATGGATGATGTTGAGCATTTTTTCATGTACCTCCTGGAAATTTGTATGTCTTATTTGGAGAAATGTTTCTTTAGGTCTTCTGCCTATCTTTCATTTGGATTGTTTTGTTGTTGTTGACTTGTTTGAGTTGTTTGTACATTTTGGATATTAAACTTTTGTTGTTTGGGTCATTTGCAAAAATTTTCTCCCATTCTGTGGGTTGTCTTTTTATTTTTTTAAAATGCTTTCCTTTGTTGTGCAGAAGCTTTTGAGTTTAATTAGGTCCCATTGGTTTTTGTGTGTCTTTATTGTCTTTATTCTAGGAGGTGGTCAAACAAGATGTTTCTGTGATTTATGTCGAAGTGTTCTGCCTAGGTTTTCTTCTAGGAGTTTTATATTGTCTGGCCTCACATTTAGATCATCAATCCATTTGGAGTTTATTTTTGTGTATGGTGTTAGACAACATCCTAATTTCATTGTCTTACATGCAGTTGTCCAGTTTTCCCAGCAACATTTATTAAAGAGACTGTCTTTCCTCCACTGTTCTTGCATCTTTTGTCATAGATTAATTGACCATAGGTGTTTGGATTTATTTCTGAGTTTTTGATCCTATTCCATTGATCTATATTTCTGTTTTTGTGTGAATATCATACAGTTTTGATAACTGTGGCTTTGTAGTAGTGCCTGAAGTCAGGGAGCCTGATTCCTCTGCTTTCTCTCTCTTTTTTTCAACATTGCTTTGGCTATTCAAGGTCTTTTGTGTTTCCATACAAAATTTTTAAATATTTTGTTCTAGTTATGTAAAGAATGCTATTGGTAATTTGATAGGGATTGCATTGAATGTGTAGATTGCCTTAGGTCATATTGTCATTTTGAACATATTGATTCTTCCAACCCAAGATCATGGTATATTTTTCCATCTATTTGTGTCTTTTTTGATTTCTTTCATCAGTGTCCTGTAGTTTTCAGAGTACAGGTCTTTTGTCTCTTTAGGTAGCCTTACTCCTAGATATTTTATTCTTTTTGATGCACAAAGGTAAATGGGATGGTTTCCCTAATTTCTCTTTCTGATATTTAATTATTGGTATCTAGAAGTGCAATCAATTTCTGTGTATTAATTTTATATCCTGTGACTTTACCAAACATATTGATGAGCTCTAATAATTTTTTGGTATTATTTTTAGGATTTTCTAGGTATAAAATCATGTCATCTACAAATAATTATAGTTTTATTTATTCTTTTCCAAATTGGATTCCTTTTATTTCTTTTCATTCTCTGGTTTCCATGGCTACAACTTACAAGGATATGTTGAATAACATTGGTGAAAGAGGACATCCTTGTCTACTTATTGATCTTAAATGAAATGCTTTCGGATTTTCACCATTGAGAATGCTGTTTGCAGTGGGTTTGTGATAAATGGCTTTTATTATATTGAGATAGTTCTCCTAATGCCCACACTCTGGAGAATTTTTATCAGGAATAGGTTTTGAATTTTGTCAAAAACTTTTATTGAGGGGATCAAGATGGCAGAGGAGTAAGAGGTCGTGCTCACCTTGTCCCACAAACACATCAAAAAAACACATCTAGATGTAAAATGACTCATACAGAACATCTACTGAATGCTAGAAAAAGAAATTAAACCTCCATAAAGGGCAAGAATCTCTTGACATAACCGGGTAGAACAAAAGAATAAGAGAGAGAGAGAAAGAGAAGGAATCAGGATGGGAATAAGATTTCCGAGAGGGAGCTGTGAAAGAGAAAAGAAACCCACATCCTGGGAAACCCCCTAACTGATGGGGGATCAGCTGAGATGGAGGGACCTCAAAGTCACTGAGAAAAGCACAGCAGCTGCACTGAGGATTGCAAAGTAGAGTGAGAGCCACACAGGTGATCTGCACCACATCCACAGATACCAGCGCCTGAGATGCTAGGGCAGGGGCTGGGCACTGAGACTTAGGCTCCAGAGATCAGTTCTGGGGAGAAGACTAGGGTTGGTTGTGTGGGGACAGCCTGAAAGGCTAAGGAGTGGTGTATCATGGGTGGGAGAGCAGTGTTCAAAAGGCTGGGGAGTGGAGCACAATGGCAGAGGGAACCTGGGAGAAGGTCTGGGAACACAGAGGAAGCAAGTAACCATTTATGGGGAGGGTGAGAGGAGGAGGGGAGGAATGCCATAGTAATCCCCCTGCACACATGCTTGTGGGCCCTCAGAGGGAAGGGCTCCTCTGGCCTAGGCTACAGGTAGTGAGAAGACACTTGCTAAGGCTATGGGAGACTGATTCTTCTTGTGCAGTCTACAGGTGACCGGGAACCTCTTGTGTGGTCTAAGGGCAGTGGGAGGCTAAGTGTGCCATAGTGCCTCTTGCCTGATCCACAGGCAGAAGGGATGGATTGCGGAGGTCATCTCAGAAGTCTGCCACCCTTGGGGCATGTGAGTGGGCTCCAGCTGTGGCCCCAGTCATCTCAGGGGTTGCCCCCCCCCCAAAAAAAAGAAAAAAAAAGAAAATAGGACACTGCAACCAAGCACCATATGTTTTTGCTCTCGCTCCTCTGGGAACACACCCACCCTGCAGCTGCCACTGCCAAAAGCTCTGGGCAGCAACCAGGCACTTGATCATGGTGCCTTCTCAAGACCCTACAACTAGGAGCAGCTGATGCAGCACCTCCTGCATGGACTAAGCAGGACAGGGTTCTTCTTGCATGGTCTGAAAGTGGAGGGGGCAAACCACTACAGTTATCTCTGACTCCAGAGGTGTGTGTGGCCCACCTCAACTGGGGATCCCTGAACAAGTACCACTTGTAGCCCCAAACACCACAGAGGGCACCGCAGAGGAGGACATTTCAACAGAATACCACCTGTTGCTCTTGCCCCCATGGGATTATACTGCCCCTGCTCTTGCCACTGTTAAATGCTCTGGGTAGTGCCCAGATGCTTGATCACTATCCATTCCCAGGAACCTACAATTAGGAGCAGATGGTGCAACATCTCCTATAGGGGCTAAATGGGATAAAGTTCTTCTTGTGTGGTATAGAGGTGGCAGGGGTGAACCACCACACTTATCTCTGACTCCAGATGTAGGCATTGCCAGTAACCACTAGGGGTCCATGAACACGCACCACTAGCAGCCCTTCCCAGGAACCTACAACTAGAAGCAGATGGTGCAACACCTCCTGTGGGGCCTAAGTGAGATGGGGTGTTTCTTGCATGGTTTGCAGGAGGCAGGGGCAAACCACTGCAATTATCTCTGACTCCAGAGATGGGCATGGCCTACTACCATTAGGGATCCTTAAACAGGCACACTTGGGTCTCCAATTGAAATGGAGTTTTAACTAAGGAACAACCCCCGCTTGGCTAAGAAGGCAGCTGCAAGCCTTTCCAGCTGTGCTCATCACTATGCCACCCTTCTTGTAACAATATAACAACTGTGTGCCCTCTGTCCAAGCCAGCAGCCCTACTAATTAGGTACCCAGCATTGCTTATCAGTTCTGCTTCTGTAACCTTGTTTGCTCAGTTTCTTAGGGAGGAACACTGTCTGCTTGGGGATGGGGGAGGTCCGGGATGCTTACATGGGAAAATCAAGACCTTGTAGTGTATAAAAGTTACTGAGAACAAAGACCTGGTGCTCAGACTCTGGAGGTGACTCCTCTGAGCCTGCACCGGTGCTGAATAAACCTTGCTTTTCCATATCTCCGAGTGCTGTTTGTCTCCTTCCGTTGCAACAGTTTTTGCGGTTTCTGCAGCATTTTGGTGCGTTGGCCGGGAAGCCGATGACCCAGCTGGCCTCTTGTGCCACCGTTGTCGGGGAACCTGGGGGAGGCCATGGTCGCCGGCCCGGTGAAAAGTGGATAGCGCGCACTGGCCATTTTGCTGGATCCAGACCCTCACTCGGGCCATGCTGGCCTTGGCCCACACCGCTTCCCGAATGGACTCAGAAGGAGAGTGGAAACAGGTTCCAGGACAGGACGTTGGGCTGGTGAATGCCCCGGGGACATCTGCCTAAGTCAGGACCCGCCATACGGTGGAAGGAGAGACTGATCACCTCTCAGTGACCAAAGGGTCACTCAGGTCAGGGTTTGCTGCCTTGGTATTGGAAGGCTTGTCAATTCTGGTGTGTGTGTGTGTGAGTGACTGGAGAGAACAAGAGCCCATGCTCCACCATCTTTGGACTACAGAGCCAGAGTGAGTCCTGACCTGCAGTTCCGCAGTGACCCTTATACGGCTTATGGTGGCCCTCTTCAGGGGGATCCTGACGTTGGGGTTTATACAGTCCCACCTATGCTAAGAGGCGCCTAAAATATCTCGTCCAGGGGAGCGTTCAGGAGGACGAAACAATTGTTACCTGAGGCCTTGTCCTCACTCTTTGTCTTGCGTCACCGGCACAGGGTGGGACTTTACACAGTGGGTAAATTGGCTTCCAAGCCCGCTGTCTTAGAGTGTAGGGTTAAGAATTTTAAGAAAGGATTTTCTAGAGATTATGGTGTTAAGCTGAGTCCTGGAAAACTGTGTACCCTCTGTACCCTAGAGCGGCCCTCCTTTGGTGTTGGCTGGCCTCCAGAAGGGACCTTAGATGTGTTCACAGTTACAGCAGTATATAATGTTATAACAGGAGACCCTGGACACCCAGACCAATTTCTGTATATTGATCAATGGTTGGAAATTGCTTATTTGAGGCCCCCATGGGTTCAGTTCTACACCACAGACCAGGGACAGTGTAGGGTGCTAGTAGCCCAGTCCAAGAAAAAAAAACTTGTCTCAAAAGAAGGTGCCACATATTTATCAAGAGAAATCTGAGGACTCGCCCCCTATGCCACCACCTTATGTGCTGCCGGCCCCACCTCCAGGAGCCGAAGGTCCCCAGATGCCAGATAGCCCACTGCCTTCTGTTTCTCCTCCTCCTTCTGCTTCTGAAGTTCCCGAGGCAATATCACCCCTGCAGCCAGATTCTCCAGAACCTATGAGCAGGTGTCTCCATTCAGCTCAGGGAGCAGCCACTCCAGCATTACAAATGCCCTTACGGGAGATATGGGGACCACAGCAAGTCGCCCCCGATGGGACCATACAAGAGGGGGGACGTTTTTATTATTACCAGCCCTTTTCCACTGCCAATCTCCTCAACTGGAAACACCATACTCCCTCATATTCTGAAAAGCCTCAGGCACTGATTGATCTCTTAGAATTCATTTTCCAGACACACTGTCCCACCTGGATAGACTGCCGGCAACTCCTTTTTACTCTATTTGACACTGAAGAGCGCTGGTGAATTGTAACAGAAGCCCAAAAATGGCTTCAGGCCAATGCGGGGGACTGAGCAGACTTGGCAAACTGGGTGAGGGAAGCCTTCCCAGAAAAAAACCCCCACTGGGACTATGACACTAAAAAAAAAAAAAAAAAAAAAGTAACCTAGAGAGGTACCGGCAGGCCTTCCTACAGGGGGCAAAAGCTGGGGCTAAAAAGCCCACTAATATAGCTAAGATCAGTGAGATACTACAAGAGCCGAATGAAAGCCCAGCCAAATTCTATGAGAGACTATGTGAGGCTTTCTGAATCTACACCCCTTTTGATCCCAAGGCCCCTGAGAACCAACAGATGATAAATGCTGCCTTTGTGGGACAAACCCAATCAGATATCCGTACAAAGCTACAGAAATTAGAAGGCTTTGCAGGAGAGAATGCCACTAAACTGTTGGAAATAGCCAACAAGTTTTTTATTAACCGAGACCAGGTGGCCCGCCATGATACAAAAAAAAAAAACAAAACAAAACAAAAAGTGACTCTTCTGGCAGCCACCCTGTCAAAACCGGTGCCCCCAGTGGGATCACCCTGTAGGGGACAAGGCCCAAGGCCAGGAAAAAGGAGTCCCCTGGAACATGACCAATGTGCTTACTACAAAGAATAGGGACATTGAAAAAATAAATGCCCCAACCGTCCTGAAAAAAAGACCAAGGCCCCACCTAGCCGGTACCCATCTGAGCCATTCAGCGCCAACCTGATTGGCCTAGCTGAGTCTGATTAGGGGGGACCAGGCTCTCTCCAACTGGGCCCCTGAGAGCCTATGGTCAAAATTCAAGTAGGGGGCCACCCCATAGACTTTATGGTTAACACAGGTGCTGAACTTTCTATGGTTACACAACCTGTGGCTCTCCTCTTGGGAAAAAAACCCACCATTGTTGGGGCCACAAGTAACCAAACCCACAGGCCCTTCTGTGGTCCTCGACGATGTCGGTTAGGAGGCCATGAAGTAATACATAAATTTTTTACCTGCCTGACTGCCCAGTCCTCCGGATGGGAAGAGACCTGCTGGCTAAAATGGCACAAATTTCCTTTTCTACTGATGGATCAGCCCATCTTAAATTGACAGAACCCCCCCTCTCCTTTAATCATGGCTCTTGCTGTAAAAAGAGAAGAGAAATGGCGCTTGTACTCTTCCCCTTCAGAAATGGGGACCGTTCCCCCAGAACTAGAGACTAAATACCCATTGGTTTGGGCTTAAAAAAACCCACCAGGACTGACAAAATGCCACGCTCCTGTCTTAATTGATCTAAAACCCGGAGCTCAACCAGTAAAGCTACAACAATACTCAATTCCCAGAAAAACTCGACTGGGAATCCAGGTTCACCTGGATAGGCTGCTTCAACCTGGACTGTTAATAAAATGTCAGTCCCCTTGGAACACCCCTTTACTGCCCGTGAAAAAAACCGGGAACACAGGACTACTGCCCAGTACAGGACTTGAGAGCCATAAATGAAACAACAGTCACATTACACCTGTCCGTCCCTAACCCATATACCCTACTAGGGCTGATCCCCTCCACTGCTGAGTGGTTTACTTGCCTAGACTTAAAAGATGCCTTTTTCTGCCCCTGGGTGGCACCTGCCAGTCAGCCCTTGTTTGCTTTTGAATGGGAGAATCCACATACAGGGACAAAGGAACAGCTCACCACAAGGATTCAAAAACTCTCCCACTCTTTTTAGCAGCGCCTTAGCTGCTGACCTGGCTAAATTTCCTGGACAAAAACTGGGCTGTGTTTTGCTACAGTATGTTGACGACCTCTTACTAGCTGGCACCACGGAGGCTCAGTGCCTAGAGGGAACAAGAGCTCTTCTTTCCCTACTGATGGAGGCAGGGTATCGGGTATCAAAAAAAAAAGGTACAAATCTGCAAAAAACAAGTCAAGTATCTGGGCTTCAACATCATACAGGGCCGAAAAATACTGGGGACTGAAAGAAAATAGGCAGTTTGTGCCATTCCTGTCCCTACCACCCGCCGGAAGGTTCGTGAGTTCCTAGGGACAGCAGGATTCTGCCGGATATGGATCCCCAGGTTTTCAGACCTGGCCAGGCCTCTGTATGAGGCTCTAAAAGGGCAAAAAAAGGCTCCCCTTGAATGGGGACCAAGCCAGGAGACAGCGTTTCAGACAATCAAAACCAAACTCACTGAGGCTCCAGCCTTGGGACTTCCTGATATAACCAGAGAATTTAACCTTTTTGTTCATAAGAAAAATGTGATGGCTTTGGGAGTCTTAACTCAAATTTGGGCCTTGGCAGAGGCCAGTGACATATCTGTCTAAACAAATTAACTCAGTTGCTGTCGGATGGCCTCCCTGCCTCCGAGCCCTGGCAGCTATCACCTTGTTGGTAAGAAAGGCTGACAAGTTAACCCTGGGACAAAACCTCAATGTTAAAGTCCCACACTCAGTTGTAACCCTAATGGATACCAGGGGCCACCATTGGCTCACACATACACGAATGACTCAATATCAAGGGTTACTTTGTGAAAGTCCACGGGTAAAACTGGAGGTTGTAGGAACTCTGAACCCAGCCACTTTTCTGCCAGATAAAGCGGGGCCCCCAGACCATAACTGCCTGGAGGTGCTAGATGAGGTGTTTTCCAGCAGGCCTGACTTGACCGATAAACCACTCCAAAATCCTGACCTGGTTTTATATACTGATGGCAACAGCTTTATGGAGGATGAAAAAAGGATGGTAGGATATGCTGTGGTATCTGACTTAAAAGTGATAGAAGCAGAGGTGCTTTCTCAAGGCTGGTCAACACAGAGAACAGAATTATGGGCCTTAATCAGAACACTGGAACTCAGTCAAGACCAGCGAGTTAATATCTATACTGACTCACGATAGGCCTTTACAACTTTACATGTCCATGGAGCCTTATATAAAGAAAGAGGGCTCCTCACTGCTAAAGCAAAAGGAATTAAAAACCAGACTAAAATCTTACAGCTCCTAGAGACAGTATGGGAACCTAAAGAAGTTACAGTTATCCACTGTAAAGGCCACCAAAAGGGGGATAACCCAGTGACAAAAGGAAACTGTAGTGCTGATGCAGCTGCCACACAGGCAGCCCGGGGACAACAGCCAGACAAACCTAAGGTTTTGCTGGCCCCAGAAGTGCCAGCTGTCCCCAAATATCCTCCAGAGGAAGAAAAATGGATAAGGGAGGAAGGAAAAACTAAAACTAAAACGGGGTGGTGGGTCACATGGGACCACCGAGTTTACATTCCAGAACAGCTGGCCTACAAACTAGTCCACCAAGAACATGAGCTAACCCACATGGGCAAAACTGCCTTAGAGACCCTACTGGGCCGGTACTATCTCATTGGTCTTCTTCCTACACTCTGCTCCTCTGTCTCCCAAAGATACATAACCTGTTTACAAAATAATGCCCGCCAGGGACCCCACAGACCAGCTGGGGCACAGCAGTGCGGACTGTCCCCATTTGAGAATATAAAAGTGGACTTCACTAAGGTCACCCCTAGTGAGGGGTACAAGTATTTACTAGTTCTTATCTGTACTCTTTCAGGATGGGTAGAGGCCCTCCCTACCCAAACTGAAAAGACAAAAAAAGTAACCAAAACACTCCTGAGAGACATTATTCCCAGATATGGAATGCCTCTGACCATCGGGTCAGATAATGGACCGGCATTTGTGGCCAAAACAGCACAACAGGTGACAAAAGCTTTACAGATCAGATGGAAACTACATTCTGCTTATCGCCCTCAAATTTCAGGGAAAGTAAAACACATGAACCGAACCCTTAAACAGACCCCGGCAAAGTTATGTCTTGAAACTGGCTTGCCCTGGATAGACATGTTGCCGGTGGCCCTCTTAAAAGTGAGATGCTCACCCCGAGTGGGAATAGGATTCTCGCCATTTGAAATCTTATATGGAAGGCCACCTCCACTAATCAGTTTAAAAGAAGACACCAGGGAGTTGGGAGACTTAAAATTACATAAACAATTACAAGGACTGGGGCTCACTATTTCTTGGATACATAAATGGGTCACAGACAAAATACCTGTGTCCTTAGATAAAACAGTACACCCCCACAAGCCAGGGGACCAGGTGTGGATAAAGGACTGGAAAAAGGAGCCTTTAAGTCCGGTATGGAAGGGCCCCTATACTGTAATTCTAACCACCCCCACTACTCTTAAAGTAACAGGAATAGATACTTAGATCCATCATTCTAGAGTAAAACTGGCTGGCACAGCTGATGACTGTGGAGAGTGGGAGACTGCCCTCAATCCGGAGAGACCACTTCGCCTGACAATACAGAGAAGGAGACGACGATCTCAAAGCCCTGCTCTGACCACACCGGAAGCTGGTCAGTCAACACACGGCTGAAGCTTGAGGAATCGGTTGCCTGTGAGCCCAAATAAAAAGAGGGTTTCAAAATAAACATTCACATTGACGAAAGAGGCCTTGACCCTGGAGCTGTGCTACATTTCCAGAGAATCACGTTTGCGCTCCAAGGTGCCTCTCACAGTGTCTTTCATTCCTTTTATGAAGAGATAAGAAACACCCCACCTCCCATTCCAGCCACAACTAAGAACTTGTTCTTAGCCCTGGCAGAAACTATTACACAAACTCTCAAGGTCTCCTCTTGTTATGTATGTGGGGAAACAAACACAGGAGACCACTGGCCTTGGCAAGCCAGAAAACTGAACCTATTAGAGCCTCATAATGAGACTATGGGGTCACCGATGGGGTATGGCTCCTCAAAACTGCTATTATAGGAAAAAATTGTCTTGCGAGGTGGGGAGGACAGTTTAATGTTTCATTTGGAAGCCTAACATGTTTAGGCCTAAGGTATAATAATCTGACTGCCCAAAAGACTCAATAGTAGTCATCCTCCAATCTCTCAGAGCCCAAACCTAATCCCTTGTCTACCTTTTCCCTCCTTTGACAAGCATGGGAGGATATCAATGCTAATATCCAGTGGCAGGCACCAAAGGGATTATATTGGATTTGTAAAAAAAAAATGACCTATTCCATACTCCCCCCAAATTGGGCTGGGGCATATATACTGGGAACAATCAGACCTTCCTTCTTCCTGCTCCCACTGTCACTAGGAGAGCAACTGGGAGTTCCTATATATATGGCACAGGGTGCCCAGAGAGACAGGAGGGGTCTCCAAATTGGAGACTGGAAAGATGATAAAAGGCCCCCAGAATGGATAATTCAATATTATGGGCCTGCCACCTGGGCAGAGGATGGCTCTTGGGGATATTGCACCCCTATCTATATACTAAACCACACCATCAGACTACAGACAGTTTTAAAACTTAAAACAAATGACACTACAAGGGCCTTAACTATATTGGCCCAACAACAAGCTAAAATACACAGTACAATCTACCAAAATCGCTTGGCCTTGGATTATTTACTTGCTTCTAAAGAAGGGGTTTGTGAAAAATTTAACTTAAGTAATTGCTGTCTACAAATAGATGACACCAGAAAAGTGGTAGAAGAAATTGCTGACCTCATGGTTAAACTAGCCCATATACCTGTACAAACTTGAAAAAAAATGGGATGCAGACAGTCTCTTTGGTAAATGGTTCTCTTGGTTGGGAGGAATTAAGACAATGGTCAAAATAGTCATGGTTATACTTGCAGGGTGCCTACTTGTTCCCTGCCTTGTACCTCTCCTGATAAATATTATAAAAGGTTTTATAAAAAACATGGTTAAAAAAAACAGCCTCCCACCTGCTACTTATTAGAGGCTACCAAAGGGTTATGACTGATGATGATCTGTAAAGGGTGCAGATGCACCCTAAACATCAAGAGGGGGGAATGAAATGGAGTTTTAACTAAGGAACAACCCCCGCTTGGCTAAGAAGGCAGCTGCAAGCCTTTCCAGCTGTGCTATTCACTATGCCACCCTTCTCATAATAATGTAACAACTGTGTGCTCTCTGTCCAAGCCAGCAGCCCTACTAATTAGGTACCCAGCATTGCTTATCAGTTCTGCTTCTGTAACCTTGTTTGCTCAGTTTCTTAGGGAGGAAAACTGTCTGCTTGGGGATGGGAGAGGTCTGGGATGCTTACATGGGAAAATCAAGACCTTGTAGTGTATAAAAGTTACTGAGAACAAAGACCTGGTGCTCAGACTCTGGAGGTGACTCCTCTGAGCCCGCACCGGTGCTGAATAAACCTTGCTTTTCCATATCTCCAAGTGCTGTTTGTCTCCTTCCGTTGCAACAGTTTTTGCGGTTTCCACAACACAATCACCTCAGAGGAGGGTATTGCAATTGAACACTACCTGTTGCTACTCTCACTCCCCTGGGAACACACACACACTGATGCTGCCACTGCCAAATGCTCTGGGCATGTTGTAAATCTGCCTAAGGCTCATTACAACTTCCCAGGGCCCTGCAAGTAGGAGTAGCCTGTGCCACCTTCCTGCAGGTCCTTGCTAGTGTTGAGAGCCCAACAACCAGACACTGACTGTTGGCCCTACCCATTGCCTCCTTCTCCATGAAAACACACTCAGCACCCTGGGGATAACAGCCTGCTCACACAGAAGAAAGAGACAGCAAATATCCAAACTCACCCAACAAAAATAAAAATCCCCACACAAAATATAAAGGGGTGCTCTTGCATAGAAGTAGCCCTCCAAAACTATAGGTTGTCTTCCCTAATCACGCAAAAAGAGAAAAACAAGAAAGATGAAGAAGCTCAGAAATCACTCTGAGGAACAGGAGAATTCACATGAAACTGCAAACAGTGAAACTGAACTCTTCAGTCTGATAGACATTGACTTCAAAAAGGAGATAGTGAAAATACCAAAGGAATTAAGGCTGAATATCAAGGAATTAAGAGTTGATATGAACAGTAATGCCAATTCCTTTAGAAAGGAACTAGAAAATAGAAGGAGGAACATGGGAAAGTTAGAAAATTCATTTGTAGAGATGCAAGCTAGGGTAAAGGTACTAAAGAGCAGAATGAATAATGCAGAGGAACAAATTAGTGACGTGGAAGAGAGAATAATAGCAATCATGCAATCAGGACAACAGAAAGAAAACCAAACAAAAAAATAGGTAAGCAATATTAGAGATCTATGGATAATATAAAGCAGGCCAATCTATGCATAATAGGAATTCCAGAAGAAGAAAAAGAAAAGGGGACTGAAAATATATTTGAAGAAATTATGTCTGAAAACTTTCCAAATCTAAGGAAAATGCCATCAAGATGCAGGAAGCACAGAGGGCCCCAAACAAGTTGAACCCAAAAAGGCCCACACCAAGACATATTATAATAAAAATGGAAATAGTTAAAGATAAGGAAAGGATTGTAATGGCAGCAAGAGAAAAAAAGCATTAATTATACAGGAACCCCCATAAGACTATCAGCTGATTTCTCAACCGAAACACTACACACCGAAGGGAGTGGCAAGATATATTTAAATTTCTGAAGGGAAAAAATTTGCAGCCTAGAATACTCTATCCAGAAAGAGTATCATTTAAAATAGAAAGAGAAATAAAGAATTTCTCCAAAAAAACCCCAAAAGCTAGAAGAGTACAGCAATACTAAACCCATTCTAAAAGAAATACTGAAAGAGCTTCTCTAAATTAAAAAAAAAAGTAAGAAGAAATAGAATAGAGGAAACCACAATTGGAAAGCAATCACTTAAATAAGCCAGCATATGGATCTAAAGGAGGAAAAGATAAAATATTGTAAAATGGTGATAAATATAAGGAACAGCAAAAGGACAAACATGAAGATACTAAATAAAGGAATTCAAAATCATAGAATGTGGGGAAGGAAATTAAGAAAACATAGACTCTTTTTTTTAAACAATGTATTTGAGCCTACATTACATCAGGCTAAAGCAAGCAAGGAAGGGGTTTACATATTTAAAAAACGGGGCAACCAAAAAATAAAAACCAAACATTACATTCACAAAAGCTAAAAATACACAAGCATAAAATAAATAGAAATGATCCAACCATAAAGAAAGGAACAAAGGAGAAACATAGAATCAATTGAAAAACAAGGGTTAAAATGACAATAAATGGGAGTGCCTGTCATGGCGCAGTGGACACAAATCTGTCTAGAAACCACAAGGTTGCGGGTTTGATCTCTGGCCTTTCTCAGTGGGTTAAGGATCTGGTGTTGCTGCAGCTCAGATCTGGTGTTGCCGTGGCTCTGGCATAGGCTGGCAGCAACAGTTCTGATTAGATCCCTAGCCTGGAAACCTCCATATGCCATGGGTGTGGCCCTAAAAAGGTAAAAAAAAAGGCAATAAATACATATCTATAAATAATTACCTTAAATGTCAATGGACTCAATGCTCCAATCAAAAGACACAGAGTGGAAGACTGGATAAAGAAGCAAAAAACTTCAATCTGCTGTCTACAAAGAGACTCATATTAGGGCAAAGGACACATATAGATTGAATGTGAGGGGATGGGATAAGATATTTCATGCTAATGGAGAAGAGAGGAAAGTACTCATATCAGACAAAATATACTTTAAAATGAAGGCCATAAAGAAAAAGAAGGACACTATTTAATGGTAAAAGGATACATTCAAGAGGAGGATATTACAATTGTCAATATAAATGCCCCTAACAACAAACAAAACCTAAAGTCAGAAGGAAGTAAACCATAAAGATCAAAGAGGAGAGGACAAGATGGCGGAGGAGTAGGGAGACAAGCTCGCCCTCTCCCACAAACACAACAAAAAAAGCACATCTACAGAATAAATGACTCGCACAGAACAGCAACCAATCGCTGGCAGAGGAACCTAAACTCCAATAACGGCAAGAAGTTCGTGACATTACTGGGCAGAACGGGAGAAAAGAGGAGAGTGAGAGAAGGTGAATCCGAGCGGGACGGGCACTCCCGAAAGGGAACTGCGGAGGAGAAAGGGTTCCCGCACCCTGGAAAGTCACCTACCGGGGGAAAGATCAAACAAACCGGAGAAATCTCCAGATGCAGAGAAGAGTGTAGCAGTAAGTTGGAGTATGGAAAAGCCGATCAAGAACCCAATGGACCATCTGAACTACGGGCACAGTCACCAAAAATTGAGACACCTGGGTGGGGGCTGGGCACCGAGACCTCGCCTCTGAAGGTTAGTCCCTGAGAAAGGGCCGAGGGATGCCTGGGTGGGGGCTGGGCACTGAGACCTCGGCCCAGGAGGTTAGACCCCGGGCTTGGGGGGCGGGGCAGAGCGGAAACTGCTTGGGAGGTCTAGAAATCATTTGACGGGGCAGTGACTGCCTGGGAGACTAGAAAACAAAGCTGTCCCAGAGGAAGGGAACAATACTCTGGAGGGGGGGAGTGGAAAGCCGCATCAGAGGGAAACTGGGAGAAGAGCCTGGTCTGCGCCCGTGCTGGGGAGGGGAGAGAAGAAGGGGTGGGTCCCCATAGAATACCCCCCACGCCACAGCAAGCTTACAGGCCCGCTAGCTAGCTGAAAACTCTGCTTCCCAGTGCATCCCCTCCCCCACCCGCGCCACACCCTACGCTCTCACGGACCTGGGGCTGCCTGCCATCCAGGAGGGCTGGCCTCAACAATTGCCTGAAGCCTACCACCATAGGGGCTGTCCCTGCACAGGCCTGCTTGCCCTTTGGAGGGGCTACACTTCAGCAGAGCAGCACCAAACAGCACCAGCCCCCGAGAAAAGGCCTGAAGCCCAGAAAAGCTAGAACAAGCCTAGCCAGGCTGTGAATAGATCGGCCTAATTCTCGGACGGTTTTTCTGAGTTGGGCTGCCCTGGGGAAGAGCCTCTTGGGTTTCCAACGGCCCTGCAACCCGCCCAAGTCCCCAGGGGGTGCTGAGACCTGGTGGACCAGCTGCATAGGACTGCCAGCTCCAGGCAGGACCCCCTGCAGCCCAGAAAAGCTGCAACAAGCCTGGCCGAGTCAGGAAAAGATCTCAGATGGTCTTTCTGAGTCGGGCTGCCCTGGGGAGAAGCCTCGTGGGTTTCCAGTGGCCCTGCCACCGGCCCAAGTTCCCAGGGGGTGCCCCACTCCCGCAGAATACCTGCTCAGCACTACCAGCCCCCTGGAAGAGCCCCTGCAGCCCAGAAAAGCTGCAACAAGCTCGGCCAGGCTGTGAAAAGATCCGCCTACATTATCAGGCTGTCCTTCTGAGTTGGGCTGCCCTAGGGAAGAGCCTCTTAAGTTCTCAGTGACCCAGATAGCTGCTCCAGGCCCCAGGGAGTGATGCACTCCTGAGGAACAGCTGCCCAACACCACCAACCCCCTGCAGGAACCCCACAGCCTAAAAACACCAGAGCAAGTGCTGCATGACAAAGTGAAATCTGCTACCATCGTGGTGTGGACTTCCCAGTCCTGTCTGCCCTCAGGAAGTCCTCCTTTGCTTCAAAGAAACACTGTTAGCCCCATCAACACTCCAGAAAAGCCACAATGCCTCAAAAAAGATTGACCAACAACGCCAGCCCTCAGGAAATACTCCACGGCAGTGACAAGGCAAACACTGCCCGATCACGGAGAGGACAACTCCCTCAGGAGAAAGAAAACAACAAGCAAGATGAAGAAGCTGAGAAACCACCCCCAGTCAAACCAACAGGAGAACTCACCTAAAACAGTCAACAATGAAACAGATCTCTGCAGTCAGACAGACCTGGAGTTCAAAAGAGAAATAGTGAAAATACTGAAGGAATTAAGAGGAGATATGAACAGTAATGCAGATACCCTCAGAAAGGAGCTAGAAAATATAAGGAGGAGCCAAGGAAAACTAGAACATTCATTTGCAGAGATGCAAACTGAACTAGGGGAAGTAAAAACCAGAATGAATAATGCAGAAGAACGAATCAGTGATATGGAAGATAGAGTAATGGAAATCACTCAATCTGGTCAACAGACAGAAAACCGAATCAAAAAACTGGAAAGCAATATAAGAGACCTATGGGATAATATAAAGTGGGCCAATCTACGCATAATAGGAATTCCAGAAGGAGTAGAAAAAATAAGGGAATGGAAAATATATTTGAAGAAATTATCGCTGGAAACTTCCCAAATCTAAAGGACACTGGATTCAAGATACAAGAAGCACAGAGGGCCCCAAACAAACTGAACCCAAACAGACCCACACCAAGACACATCATAATAAAAATGGCAAAAGTAAGTGATAAGGAGAGGATCCTAAAGGCAGCAAGAGAAAAACAGAATGTTACCTACAAGGGAACCCCCATAAGACTATCAACTGATTTCTCTACAGAAACACTACAGGCCCGGAGGGAATGGCAAGAGGTATTTAAAGTGCTAAAGGGAAAAAATATGCAACCTAGAATACTCTATCCAGCAAGAATATCATTTAAAATAGAAGGGGAAATAAGAATTTTTCCCAACAAACAAAAACTTAAAGAATACAGCAACACAAAACCCAGGTTCAAGGAAATATTGAAAGGGCTCCTCTAAACCAAAAAGAAAGGAAGGAAAGGGAAGAAAAAAGAAAAGAAAAAAAAAAGAAAAAAAAATAAGAAGAAGAAGAGGAAGAACTAGGACTGAGGAAACCACAATCAGAGAGCAGTCACTCAAATAAGCCAGCATACAGATTTGATCATGAACATGCTTCAAACAAAATAAAATTAAAAAGAAAAAAATAAAAAAGTGTAATCAAAACCATAAAATGTGGGCAAGGGATGTTAGGAAGTAAATAACCCTTTTTGTTTGTTTGTATGTTTCTCTTCTTAATTTTAATATAGTAATGAAGTGTTTGAACTTACAGGACCATTAGGCTAAAACACACAATTATGGGAAGGGCTTTAGCATATTTAAAATACAGGGCAACCACAAGCCAAAACCAAATATTGCATTTGCTAAAAGTGAAGAAAAAATACACTCAAGCAGATAATAACAGGAGACCCTCCAACGAAAAAAAAAAAAAAAAAAAAAAAAGAAAGGAAGAATGGAGAACCATAGAATCCACTGGAACACGATGTTCAAATGGCAATAAATAATCATCTATCAATTATCACCTTAAATGTCAATGGACTGAATGCCCCAATCAAAAGACACAGAGTGGCTGAGTGGATAAAAAGGCAAAAACCTTCAATATGCTGCCTACAAGAAACTCACCTTAGGGCAAAAGATACATATAGATTGAAAGTGAAAGGGTGGGGAAAAATATTTCACGCCAATAGATATGACAGAAAAGCAGGAGTTGCAACACTCATATCAGACAAAATAGACTTTAAAACAAAAGACATAAAGAAAGACAAAGAAGGACACTATTTAATGATTAAGGGATCCATCCAAGGAGAGGATGATACTATCCTCAACATATATGCCCCAAATATAGGAGCACCCAGATACATACAGCAAATATTAACAGATATAAAGGGAGATATTGATGAGAATACAATCATAGTAGGAGACCTAAATACCCCCCTCACATCAATGGACAGATCCTCTAGACAGAAAACCAATAAAGCAACAGAGATCCTAAAGGAAACAATAGAAAAGTTAGACTTCATTGATATCTTCAGGACACTACATCCAAAAAAATCAGAATACACATTCTTCTCAAATGCTCATGGAACATTCTCAAGAATCGACCACATATTGGGACACAAAGCTAACCTCAATAAATTTAGGAGAGTAGAAATTATCTCAAGTATCTTCTCTGACCACAATGCCATGAAATTAGAAATCAACCATGGGAAAAGGAAAGAGAAAAAACCTACTCCATGGAGACTCAACAACATGCTACTAAAAATCCAATGGGTCAATGAGGAAATCAAGAAGGAAATTAAAAACTACCTTGAAACAAATGATAATGAAGACACAACCTCTCAAAATCTATGGGATGCTGCGAAAGCAGTGCTCAGAGGGAAATTTATAGCAATCCAGGCCTTTCTCAAAAAAGAAGAAAGATCCCAAGTGGACAACCTAACCCTCCACCTAAACGAATTATCAAAAGAAGAACAAAAAAGTCCTAAAGTCAGCAGAAGGAAGGAAATTATAAAGATCAAAGAAGAAATCAATAAAATAGAGACTCACAAAACAATAGAGAAAATTAATACAACCAAGAGCTGGTTCTTTGAAAAGGTGAACAAAATTGACAAACCCCTGGCCAGACTCACTAAAAAGAGGAGAGAAAGAACCCAAATCACCAAAATTATAAATGAAAAAGGAGAAATCACAACGGATACAGCAGAAATACAAAAAAAAACATAAGAGAATGCTATGAACAACTGCATGGCAACACGTTTGACAATCTGGAAGAAATGGACAATTTTCTAGAATCTTACAGCCTGCCAAAACTGAATCAAGCAGAAACAGACCAACTGAACAGACTAATCACTAGAAATGAAATTGAAGAGGTCATATAATCACTCCCTACAGATAAAAGTCCAGGACCAGATGGCTTCACAGGTGAATTTTATCAAACATATAAAGAGGAATTGGTGCCCATCCTCCTGAAACTCTTTCAAAAAGTTGAAGAAGAAGGAATACTCCCAAAGACATTCTATGATGCCACCATCACCCTCATTCCAAAACCAGACAGAGATACCACCAAAAAAGAAAACCATCGGCCAATATCATTGATGAATATAGATGCAAAAATTCTCAACAAAATCTTAGCCAACCGAATCCAACAACATACCAAAAAAATTATACACCATGACCAGGTTGGGTTCATCCCAGGTTCACAAGGATGGTTCAACATACGCAAATCAATCAGCATCATACACCACATTAACAAAAAAAACGTGAAACGTCATATGATCTTCTCAATAGATGCAGAAAAAGCATTTGACAAAGTCCAACATCCACTCATGATCAAGACCCTCGCCAAAGTGGGTATAGAGGGAACATTCCTGAATATAATCAAAGCCATTTATGATAAACCCACAGCAAATATAATCCTCAATGGGGAAAAACGGAAAGCCTTCTCACTCAAATCTGGAACAAGACAGGGATGCCCACTCTCACGACTGCTCTTCAACATAGTTTTGGAAGTCTTAGCCACAGCAATTAGACAAACAAAAGAAATAAAAGGCATCCATATAGGAAGAGAAGAGATCAAACTGTCACTGTATGCAGATGACATGATACTATACCTAGAAAACCCTAAGGACTCAACCCCAAAACTCCTTGAACTGATTAATAACTTCAGCAAAGTAGCAGGATATAAGATTAACATTCAGAAGTCAGTTGCATTTCTGTATACCAGCAATGAAACATTAGAAAAGGAATACAAAAATACACTACCTTTTAAAATTGTACCTCACAAAATCAAATACCTCGGAATACACCTGACCAAGGAGGTAAAGGACCTATATGCCGAGAACTGTAAAACCTTAATCAAAGAAATCAAAGAAGATGTAAAGAAATGGAAAGATATTCCATGTTCCTGGATTGGGAAAATCAATATTGTGAAAATGGCCATACTACCCAAAGCAATCTACAGATTCAATGCAATCCCTATCAAATTACCCATGACATTTTTCACAGAACTAGAACAAACAATCCAAACATTTATAGGGAACCACAAAAGACCCAGAATCGCCAAAGCAATCCCGAGAAACAAAAACCAAGCAGGAGGCATCACTCTCCCAGACTTCAAGAAATACTACAAAGCCACAGTCATCAAAACAGTGTGGTACTGGTATCAAAACAGACAGACAGACCAATGGAACAGAAGAGAGAACCCGGAAATAAACCCTGACACCTATGGTCACTTCATCTTTGACAAGGGAGGCAAGAACATAAAATGGGAAAAAGAAAGTCTATTCAGCAAGCATTGCTGGGAAACCTGGACAGCAGCATGCATAGCAAAGAAACTAGAACACACCCTCACACCATGCACAAAAATAAACTCCAAATGGCTGAAAGACTTAAATATACGACAGGACACCATCAAACTCCTCGAAGAAAACATAGGCAAAACACTCTCTGGCATCAACATTATGAATATTTTCTCAGATCAGTCTCCCAAAGCAATAGAAACTAGAGCAAAAATAAACCCATGGGACCTCATCAAACTGAAAAGCCTTTGCACAGCAAAGGAAACCCAAAAGAAAGCAAAAAGACAACTTCCAGAATGGGAGAAAATCGTTTCAAATGATGCAACTGACAAGGGCTTAATCTCTAGAATATATAAGCAACTTATACAGCCCAACAGCAAAAAAAAAAAAAAAAAACAATCAATCAATGGAAAAATGGGCAAAAGACCTGAATAGACATTTGTCCAAAGAAGATATACAGATGGCCAACAAACACATGAAAAAATGCTCAACATCGCTGATTATAAGAGAAATGCAAATCAAAATTACCATGAGATACCACCTCACACCAGTCAGAATGGCCGCCACTAATGAGTCCACAAATAACTAGTGCTGGAGGGGCTGTGGAGAAAAGGGAACCCTCCTGCACTGTTGGTGGGAATGTAAACTGGTACAGCCACTATGGAGAACAGTTTGGAGATACCTTAGAAATCTATACATAGAACTTCCATATGATCCCGCAATCCCACTCTTGGGCATCTATCCAGACAAAACTCTACTTAAAAGAGACACATGCACCCGCATGTTCATTGCAGCACTATTCACAATAGCCAGGACATGGAAACACCCTAAATGTCCATCGACAGATGATTGGATTCGGAAGAAGTGGTATATATACACAATGGAATACGACTCAGCCATAAAAAAGATGACATAATGCCATTTGCAGCAACATGGATGGAACTAGAGACTCTCATCCTGAGTGAAATGAGCCAGAAAGACAAAGACAAATACCATATGATATCCCTTATAACTGGAATCTAATATCCAGCACAAATGAACATCTCAGAAAAGAAAATCATGGACTTGGAGAAGAGACTTGTGGCTGCCTGATGGGAGGGGGAGGGAGTGAGAGGGATCGGGAGCTTGGGCTTATGAGACACCTCTTAGAATCGATTTACAAAGAGATCCTGCTGAATAGCATTGAGAACTATGTCTAGATACTTATGTTGCAACAGAAGAAAGCGTGGGGGAAAAAATGTAATTGTAATGTATACATGTAAGGATAACCTGACCCCCTTGCTGTACAGTGGGAAAGTGAAATAAATAAATAAATAAATAAAATTAAAGGGTTTAATTTTAGCCACTCTAAGAAAAAAATGATCAAAGAGGAAATCAATAAAATAGAATTTAAAAAATAGAAAAAATCAATAAAACCAAGAGCTGGTTTTTTGAAAAGGCAAACAAAATTGACAAACCTCTTGCAAGACTCATGAAAAAAAGGAGAGAAAAAATAGAAATAAACAGAAGAAATGAAAAAGGAGAAATCACAGTGGAAACTGCAGAAATACAAAAAACCATAAGAGAATACTATGAACATCTGTATGCCAACAAATTCAAATGGACAACTTTCTAGATACTTACAGCCCGCCAAAACTGAATCAAGACGAAATAGATCAGTTGAAAAGACCGATCACTAGAAATGAAATTGAATTTGTCATAAAAACACTCCCAACAAAGAAAAGTCCAAGACCAGATGGCTTCACAGTTGAAGTCTACCAAATATACAAAGTGGAACCTATACCCATCCTCCTTTAACTTTTCCAAAAGGTTGAATAAGAAGGAACACTCCCAAAGACATTCTATGACACCACCATCACCCTAATACCAAAACCACATAAAGACACCACGATAAAAGAAAACTATAGGGCAATATTTTTGATTAACATAGATACAAACATTCTCAATAAAATTTTAGCCAACTGAATCCAACAATTTATAAAAAAGTGCATATAGCACAATCAAATGGGATTCATCCCAGGTCCACAAGTGTGGTTCAACATAGGCAAATCAATCAACGTCATAAACCCCATTAACAAAATAAAATTCAAAAACCACATGATCATCTCAATATATGTAGAAAAAGCATTTGACAAAGTGCAACATCCATTCATGATAAAAATCTTTTACCAAAGTGGGTATAGAGGGAACATAATATAATAAAAGCCATTTATGACAAACCCACAGCAAATATAATGCTCAGTAGAAAAAAGCTTAAAGACTTCCCTCTAAAACCTGGAAGTATACAAGGATGTCCACTCTTTTATTCAACATAGTATTGGAAGTCCTAGCCACAGCGATCAGACAAACAAAAGAAATAAAAAGTATCCAAATTGGAAGAGAAAAGATAAAATTGTCACTGTAGGCAGGTGACATCAGAATATACATAGAAACCCCTAATGACTCAACCCAAAAACTACTTGAACTGATCAACAAATTAAGTAAAGCAGCAGGATGTAATATTATCATTCAGAAATTAGTAGAATTTCTGTATACTAACAATGAAATATTAGAAAAAGAATACAGAAATACAATACCTTTTAAAATTGCACCACAAAAAATCAAATACCTGGGAATAAACCTGACCAAGGAGGTGAAAGTTTTATATGCAGAGAAGGATAATACATTAATCAAAGAAATTAAAGAGGATTCAAAGCAATGGAAAGATAGATATTCAATGCTCCTGGGTTGGAAAAATTAATATTGTAAAAATGGCCATACTACCCAAAGCAATCTACAAATTCAATGCAATCCCTATCAAATTACCCATGATATTTTTCACAGAACTGAAACAAACAAACCAAAAATTTGCATGGAACCACAAAAGACCCAGAATTGCCATTGCAATCCTAAGGAGCAAAAACTAAGCATGAGGCATAACTCTCCCAGATATCAGGTAGTATTACAAAGCAACAGTCATGAAGACAGTGTGGTACTAGTACAAAAACAGACATATAGACCAATGAAACAGAATAGAGAAGCCAGAAATAAACCCAGATACCTATGGTCAATTAATCTGACAAAGGAGGCAAGAACATAAAATGGGGGGAAAACAGTCTTTTCAGCAAGTGGTGCTGGGAAAACTGGACAGCCACATGTAAATCAGTGAAATTGGAACACACCCTCACACCATGCATGAAAATAAATTCAAAATGGCTGAAAGATTTAAATGTAAGTCAAGACACCTTCAAATTCCTGGAAGAGAATATAGGCAAAACTTGCCCTGACATCAACCTTACAAGTGATTTCTCAGGTCAGTCTCCGAAAGCAACAGATATAAAAGCACATATAAACCAATGGAACCTAAGCAAACTTACAAGCTTTTGCACAGAAAAAGAAACTGTAAAAAAAGATAAAGACAACTTACAGAATGGAGGAAAATAGTTTCAAACAATGCAACAGACAAGGGCTTAGTCTCAAAAATATACAAGCAGCTTATACAATTCAACAGCAAAAAAGCCAACAACCCAAATGAAAATTCTGCAAAAGAACTGAATAGACATTTCTCCAAACAAGATATACAGATGGCCAACAAATACATGAAAAAACGCTCAATGTCACTTATTTTTAGAGAAATGCAAATCAAAACTACCATGAGGTACCACCTCACACCCGTCAGAATGGCTACCATTAATAAGTCCACAAATAACAAATGCTAGAGAGGGTGTGGAGAAAAGGGAACCCTCCTGCACTGTTGGTGGGAATGTAAATTGTTACAACCCATATGGAAACTGTATGGAGGTACCTTAGAAAACTATGCATACAACTACCATATGACCCCACAATCCCACTATTGGGCATATATCCTGATAAATCTTTCCCTGCAAAAGACACATTCACCTGTATGTTCATTGCAGCACTATTCACAATAGTCAAGACATGAAATCAACCTAAATATCCATCAACAGATTAATGGATTAAGAAAATGTGGTGTATATATATTCACTGGAATACTACTCAGTTATAAATAAGAACAAAATAATACCATTTGCAGCAACATTGATGGAACTATAGACTTTCATATTAAGTGAAATAAGTCAGAAAGAGAAAGACAAATACCATATGATATCACTTATATCTGGAATCCAATATACAGCACAAATGAAACTTTCCATAGAAAAGAAAATCATGGACATGGAGAACAGACTTGTAGTTGCCAAGGGGGATAGGAAGGGGGAGAGATTGGGATGGACTGGCAATTTGGGGTTAATAGAGGCAAACTATTGCCTTTGGAATGGATTAGCAATGAGATTCTGCTCTATAGCACTGGGACCTATATCTAGTCACTTATGATGAAGAATGATAATGTGAGAAAAAATATGTACATCTATGTGACTGGGTCACCTTGCTGTACAGTAGGAAATTGACAGAACCCTGTAAACCAGCTATAATGGAAAATATGAAAAAATTATTAAAAAATAAAATAAATAAAAAAGGGAATGGAGTTCCCGTCGTGGCACAGTGGTTAACGAATCCGACTAGGAACCATGAGGTTGCGGGTTCGGTCCCTGCCCTTGCTCAGTGGGTTAACGATCTGGCGTTGCCGTGAGCTGTGGTGTAGGTTGCAGACGTGGCTCGGATCCCACATTGCTGTGGCTCTGGCGTAGGCCGGTGGCTACATCTCCGATTCAACCCCTAGCCTGGGAACCTCCATATGCCGTGGGAGCGGCCCAAGAAATAGCAACAACAACAACAACAAAAAAAAAAAAAAAAAAAAAAAAGGGAAAAAAAGACTTTATCGCTAGCCGACTCGTGCTAATAGAAATATTTAGGGGACTTATTCAAGCAGAAGGAAAATGATCCCTTATAAAAGTGTGAAGGGACAATAAATAATGAAGAACAGTGAAAGCAAAAAAAAAAAAATCTTTTTCTGCATTTCTTAGATGATCATATGGCTTTTATTTTTCAGTTTGTTGATGTGTATCACATGGATATATTTGCAGATATTGAAGAATCCTTGCACCCCTGGGATAAATCTTACTTGATTATGGTGTATGATCTTTTAATGCATATTTTATGCATTTTGCTAATATTTTGTTGAGGATTTCTGCATCTATGTTCATCAGTGTTATTGGCCTGTAATTTTTTTGTGTGTTATCTTTCTCTGTTTTTGGTATCAGGGTGATGGTGTCTTTTTAGAATGAGCTAGGGTGTATTCCTCTGAAATTTTCTGGAAAATATTCAGAAGAGGTGTTACCTCTTCTTTAAACGTTTGGTAGAGCAGAGATGTAAAGCCGTCAGGTCCTGGACTTTTGTGTTTTGGAAGTTTTTAATTTAAGTTGAATTTCAGTGTTGTGATTTGTCTATTCATATTTTCTACCTCTTCCTGGTTCAGTCTTGGTAGGTTGTACCTTTGTCTGAATCTGTTCATTTCTTCTTTTTTTTTTTTATTATTATTTTCCCACTGTACAGCAAGGGGGTCAGGTCATCCTTAGATGTATACATTGCAGTTACAGTTTTTTCCCCCACCCTTTCTTCTGTTGCGACATGAGTATCTAGACATAGTTCTCAATGCTATTCAGCAGGATCTCCTTATAAATCTATTCTAGGTTGTGTCTGATAAGCCCAAGCTCCCGATCCCTCCCACTCCCTCCCCCTCCCATCAGGCAACCACAAGTCTTCTAAGTTGTCCATTTCATTGCCATACAGTTGCTCATAGTAGTCTCTCATGATCCTTTGTACTTCTGCAGTGTCCTTTGAAACTTCTCCTTTTTCATTTCTAATTTTATTTATTTGAACCTTCTTCCTTTGTTTCTTAATGAATCTGATAAAGGTTTATCAATTTTGTTGATCTTTTCAAAGAACCAACTTTTGGGTTCATTGATCTTCTCAATTGTTTTCTTTTTCTTTGTGTTATTAATTTCTGCTCTAATATCAATGATTTCTTCTACTAATTTGGGGCTTTGTTTTTCCTTTTCTAGATTTTTTATGGTGTAGGCTTAGGTTGATTATTTGCATTTTTCTTCTTTCCTGAAATAAGACTGTATTGCTATGAATTTCCCTTTCATAATATCATTTGCTGTGTCCCATAGGTTTTGGATTGTTGTATCTTGTCATTTGTCTCTATGTGTTGGATACCATTGAAACTGCTGAATGATGGCAGTAAACAAATTTGGTGCACATGCAAAAGCACAATCACTAAGAGACAGCTTTATCATTAACTGCACTTGATTTTGCTCATTAACCTATGTCACCTTCCCTAATAAAAGGCATGTGGGCTAAAACCTAGGCTCCTTTGTTCTGTGGAACAGAGTGCCTCCTGGTCCCCCACTTTTCTAAATGTAAAAGAGCCTTGTGTGTTTTATTATGCCATGTCATCCCTCTTCCAGGATCTCCCATTGACGTGCAGCACTAGATGCGGCAGAGTGGTGCCCAATGTGGGGCTGGAAGAGAAGGTCTGCCATGAGCAAAGAAAAGAAAAATTAAGGCCTGCCATGAGCAGGAAAAGGTGAAACTACAGACAGTGGAAACAGTAGCCTTGCACTCAACAGAGTCGTGACCGTGAGTGGCAAGTAGAAACTTTAAACCAGGATAACAATGGGGAAGAATCAAGACAGTAAACGTATTCAGTTAAATGTATGATGAAACAATCAGGGGCTCAGGTAACAGAGTCTAAGAGAGAGGAATTGTTAGAAGCTGTGGTCAAATATAACCCCTGGTTTCCAGGCGGGGGTTCTGTGGACCCAGAGTGTTGGCATCAGGTAGGAGAAAATTTAAACATGCCCATCAGTCTGGGCCCTCTTTCCATTTCTGTTTTTTCCACATGGGGACTAGTAAGACATGTTTTGGATCCCTTGTTGGAGCATAAATTTGAATCCAATCTCTCTTGTAACTGACAGGTTTTACACAGATGTATCTTATTCATGGCTAAAACTTTAAAATGAGAAATATGAGGTCTCTGTTTTGCTTGTTTGTGTGTTTGTGTTGTGTAGGTATGGCATTGCCAAAATTCATAAAAAAGCTCTGCTTAAAGGAAATTAAGCACTTACATAAGTTCTCAAAATACCTAATGTAAATTTTTGGTTCACGTGAACTACAAAAAATTCAGTATTTGATATTAGATGTTAAAATCAAAGTTTGTTGATTTAATATAGATATGTCTTTAGAGTCATCAACATTAGGTATAATATCTTATTGTACCTAGCTTTAATGGAGGAATATAACTGCATTTTATTAAGAGAAAAGATAGCTTGTTATTTTGAATGGAAAGATGGGGGACAGAGAAATAGGGATACAGAAAGTGATGGAAAATTTGTGGGAAGTGGACAATGAGAAAATAATTTTGTGCATGGTTGGGGCTAAGTTTAAAATATCAGTAAACTAATTTTAAAAGTAAGCTAGTGCAAAACTTGAATTTAGATTTAGTCTCTATTAAAAGAAGTTTTTCTTAAGTCAGGGCTATGGGAAATCCAAGACATCAGCTTGGTTCTTCCCAGCTCCCTGGTAATCCCAATAATGAAAAAGAAATGGTTAGAAAAAGTGTTTTTCATTTGGGAAAGACTTTCCATAGCCCTAATTGGGCTATATTTGGTAAAATTAGGGTAATTTTAAAGAAAAGGAGTGCTTTGATTCATATTCTAGTTTTGTGTATTGAGATTAGTGTTTACTACCTAAAACTCACCTCCCCCCAAATTCTTTACCATTGTTATATTATTATAAACTTTAACTGAGTTGTTAAGAAAAATAATCTTAAGCTTTTTCTGAAGCTGATTGCTGTAGTCTGTCTCTGGGTGAATATCAGCTATCCCATGATAACCAGGGAACTATATATATATATATATATATATATATATATATATATATATACACACACACACATACATTCTAGAAAAGTATCATTTAAAGTGTTGTCTTCAGCATAAAATATTTCTTATCAGGGATTAAGTGCCATATGCACAAAGAAAGTGAAGAAAATTAACTCCTAAATTTATACTTCTTACTTAAGAAGGGCCTCTACATTGGACTGGTCTATAGAGAGAATTGGTGACTTCAAGGTCACCCTAAAACAATGTTCAAATAAGAAAAACACCAAGGCATGGACAAAAAGAAGACTACCTCAGAAGTAGATCACTGTCCTAAGATTGCCACACCTGACTCATATGGTTATTTGTTTTACTTCTGATTTACACTGATGAGTTTATCCCCTCTAAGGCTCTTATTATTGATGTTACTAGATGGGATCCCCTCACCTGGCCAGTTAATAACCTGTTCTGACCCAGGCCATAGATGTTAAATGTTCTTCTAATATTACTCAAGCTGAATTAGCAACAAGTGAGACTTCAACCAAGGGCTCTAAATTTGCCAGGCTATATTAATTTAAAGACTCCTTTGTGTTGGGAACAATTAAACTATCTAGGGATAACCAACCTAATAACACTAGGAAATTGGGCTGAATGGACAAAGCCAGTATATAATTTCCTTTAAAGATAAGAAACAACTAAGCCATCTGAACAGGGTGAAAGCTCTTCACTTAAATTTTTGTTTGTGACTTTATTAATATTGCTATCCATATTTTATTAACTATTTTTATGAAATTTCTATCTCTTGCATTGCCAAATTTGTAACTGAGTCTCTGATAAAATGATATACAGTTCCATATGAGGTCAGTGATCTCTAAATATGGGAAGATGCAACAAGAGGGAATATTTTCCTGGACCATAATAGACTAGAAAGATAGGTTGTACAGAGACTTTTTTGGTTACTGTTAATAAGGCCTAGTTCAGTACTAGCACGTTGAGTTGCCTATCAGCAAAATCTTTGCCAGATCTAGGAATATTCATTCCTATCACAATGGGACGAAATGGTCAAGAAATGCCTCTCAAGACTATGGTTGAATTTATGACCATGGGGAAACACTGTGAACTGAAATTTGGCACTTGCCATCAGCCTCTACATGGAGTAAAGCATGGGCCCATGTGGTTGCTGGCCCGTGGTGCCCCCTGAACAGAGCTCAGCGTGGATATCAGGAGTGAGGCAGTCTGTGTTCTGGGAAACTGACAGAACAGAACTTCAGATAGTTAGATTTCAGGTAAGGATTTTTATAGACACAAATTATTGCATCTTCTCATATCTAGAAAAACTGAAATCATAAACAGTGGCATCTGCATTGGCCAGTAGAGGGAGAAAGGCAGAATAGAGTAGCTGTGGGTCAGACATCCAAGGTAATACTAGGAAATATTATAGAAGTAATTTTAGACAAGTCTTTGTATTACTAAGAATGTTAAGATTTATGTGCCCTGTCAGACTTGATGCCACCAGCTGTTCTCCAAATAGCATCAGCTGGCAGCTGCAACCTTACATTTTCAAGGTGTTCTCTTATAAAAACAGAAAGAAGACAACATGTATAAGGACAAATAGCTCCTGTTATCTGTCTTAAATACCACATCAAACATTAAAACCTATTTAGATAAAACTATACTCCTCCTTCAACAGTACCAGTATCAACCAAATTTCCAAACCTCTGTTTAATCTTATTTTTCTTTTCTTCCCAATCTCTATAGTGGAAACCTACCATATCCAGTCTCCCAGTACTCGTTGCCCCTAGCCAGCAGGAAGTAGCTACAGAAGAGAGGATCATCACCCCATCCCATATAAGAAAAAGGGTTGGAAAAATAGGTTATCAGGAGGATGGAGACAGACTCCCATCCCCTGAATGTGACTGTTCAACTAGGATACCTGCTGCGGACATGGTCTGCAGAATTGGATTGATCCCTAGAAGCCAGATGAATGCTCTGCAATCAAAATGTACCAAAACAGTTCTTATGCAACAAAAAATGGTGAGATGTTGGAGGCCATTGAAACTGATGAATGACGGCAGTAAACAAATTTGGCGCACATCAAAACACAACCACTAAGAGATGGCTTTATCATTAACTGCACCTGATTTTGCTTATTAACCTACGTCACCCTCCCTAATAAAAGGCATGTGGGTTAAAAACTAGGCACCTTTGTTCTGTGGAACAGAGTGCCTTCTGGTCCTCCACTTTTCTAAATGTAAAAGAGCCTTGTGTATTTTATTATGCCATGCCACCCCTTTTCCAGGATCTCCCATTGCCCTGCAGCACTGGACATGCCATCTATGTATATTTTAATTTTCTCTTTTGAGTTCAATGATCCACTGGTTGTTTAGTAGCATATTGTTTAGCTTCCAAGAGTTTGTGTTTTTTGCTGTTTTTTCCTTGTAGTTTATTTATAGTCTCATAGCATTGTGATTGGAGAAAATGCTTGAAATATTTTCAATTTTTAAAAAAATTATCAATGCTTGGTCTGTGGCCCAAGTTGTGATCTATACTGAAGAATATTCTGTGTATACTTGAAAGAAAGTATATTCTGCTGCTTTGGGGGTGAAATGTTCTATAGATATCAATTAAGTTTATTTGGTCTAGTGTATAATTTAAGGCCTGTGTTTCCTTGCTGATTTTCTGTCCATCCATTGCTGTAAGTGGGGTCCCCCACTATTATTGTGTTACTGTCAATTTCCCCTTTTATGGCTGTTAGTATTTGTCCTACGTATTTTGATGCTCCTATGTTGGGTCCATATATATTTATAATTGTTATTTCTTCTTCTTGTATTGATCCTATTATCATCATTTAATATCTTTCTTTTTCTCTTGTGACCTTATTTATTTTACAATCTATTTTGTCTGATGTGAGTACTGCTACACCTGCTTATCTATAATTTCCATTTTCATGTAGTTTATTCCATCCACTCACTTTAAGTTTCTATGTATCCTTAGATCTGTAGTGGGTGTCCTGTAGACAGCATCTATATGGGTCTTGCTTCTGAGTCCACTCCACAAGTCTTTTCTTTCAGTTGGATCATTTAATTGGTTTACATTCAGTGTAATTATGGGTAAGCATATATTTATTGTTGTTTACTTAAATTTTGGGGGTGGTGAAAAAATGCTCAACATCCCTGTTTATTAGAGAAATGCAAATCAAAACTACCATGAGATATCACCTCACACCAGTCAGAATGGCCATCAATAATAAGTCCACAAATAACAACTGCTAGAGGGGGTGTGGAGAAAAAGGAACACTCTTGCACTTTTGGTGGGAATGTAAGCTGGTACAAACACTATGGAGAATAGTATGGAGGTTCCTTAGAAATCTATACATAGAACTACCATCTGACCCAGCAATCCCACTCTTGGGCATATATCCAGACAAAATTTTCCTTGAAAAAGACATATGCACCCACATGTTCATTGCAGCACTATTCACAATAGCCAAGACATGGAAACAACCCAAATGTCCATCAACAGATGATTGAATTAGTAAGCAGTGGTATATATACACAATGGAATACTACTCAGCCATAAAAAAGAACAACATAATGCCATTTGCAGCAACATGGGTGGAACTAGAGACTCATCCTGAGTGAAGTAAGTCAGAAATTGAAAGACAAATACCATATGATATCACTGATATCTGGAATCTAATATATGGCATGAATGAACCTTTGCAAGAAAATAAAGTCATGGATTTCAAGAATAGACTTGTGGTTGCCTAGGGGGAAAGTGAGGGAGTGGGAGGGATTGGGAGCTTGGGGTTAATGGATGCAAATTATTTTTTTTGTAGTGGATTAGCAATGAGATCCTGCTGTTAAGCACTGAGAGCTATGTCTAGTCACTTATGAAGGAGCATGATAATGGGAGAAAAAGGAGTGCATAAAGGTATGTATAACTGGGTCTCTATGCTGTAGAGTAGGGAAAAAATTGTATTGTGGAAATAATAAAATTTTTTAAAAATTAAAAAATAACTTTTTTTGGGTGGGATTGCTATTTTGGGTCATTTTTCTTCCTCTTTTTGTTTTCTTATTTTTGCTGTCCATGTTTAGTGTTATGTTTGGCTTGGCTTTTCTTTTTTATGTGTGTGACCTTTATAGTTATTTGACTAGTGGTTTCCCTTATATTTTGGTATATCCATCTATATGTGTGCAGAATTGTTTCTTCTTGCTGGTATCCCTAATTTCAAATACATGTTTAATGTTTTGTATTTGTCCTCTCCTCTTCTCATGCTTGCTAGTTTAACTGTTATATTTATCAATGGTTGATTTCCTCCTTTTAAATTATCTTTGCCTTTACAATTGAGCTTCTTCATTTTTATTATTCTTGTTTCTAATTGTGGCTTTTCCTTCTTAGAAAAGTTTTTTAGTAGTTGATGTATAGCTGGTTTGGAGGTGCTGAATTCTCTTAGGTTTTGCTTGTCTGTGAAACTTTTGAGCTCTCCATCACATCTGAATAAGAGCTTTGCTGGTTAGAGTATTCTTGGTTCTAGGTACCTCCTCTTCATCACCTCAAATATATTTTGCCACTTCTTTCTGGCTTATAGTGTTTCTGCTCAAATATCAGCTCTTATCCTTATAGGAATTCCCTTATATGTGATTTGTTGATTTTTAACTTGCGGCTCAATATTTTTCCTTAGAACTTAGTTTTTCTCACTTTGATCAATATGTGTCTTGTATTTCTTCTGGAGTTTATTTTGTACAGAATTCTCTGCACTTCTTCACTTGTGTGAGTGTTTCCCTTCCCATATTTGGGAAATTTTCAGTTATAATCACATCAAATAATTTCTCTGACCCTTTTTCTATCTCTTCTCCTTCTGGAACCCCTACCATGTAATTGTTGTTACGTTTAATGTTGCCCCAGGTACCTCTTAGACTCTCTTCAGTTTTTTTCATTCTTTTTTCTTTATTCTTTTCTGTAGCCATGATTTCTACCACTCTGTCTTCCACATCACATATTCATTCTTCTGCGTCCTTTAACCTGCTATTGGTTCCTTCTAGATTATTTTTCATTTCAGCTATTGTGCTATTCATTTTGCTCCTCAAATCCTCTGGCACTTTGTTAAATATTTAAGTTCTTTTTAAAAATTTTATTTATTTATTTGTCTTTTTGCTATTTCTTTGGGCTGCTCCTGCAGCATATGGAGGTTCCCAGGCTAGGGGTCGAATCAGAGCTGTAGCCGCCGGCCTATGCCAGAGCCACAGCAACGTGGGATCCGAGCCGCGTCTGCAACCTACACCACAGCTCACGGCAACACCGGATCTTTAACCCACTGAGCAAGGGCAGGGACCGAACCCGTAACCTCATTGTTCCTAGTCGGATTCGTTAACCACTGCGCCATGACGGGAACTCCAACATTTAAGTTCTTGATCTCTGTCTCCATTCTTTTCCAAGATCTTGGGTCATATTTGCTATCATAATTCTGAATTCTTTGTCAGGTAAATTGCCTATCCCCTCATCATTTTAGTAGTTTTTCATTCCATTTATGAAATCTGCTTATATGTCTTCTCATAGTGTGTACCTTTCTGCTTATTATTCCATTGACCATTGGTATTGACAGGTGTTCTGGAGTTCTCAGGAGTGTCAGTGGTTCATGTGTACCTCTTTGCTGGATAGGCTCTAGGGATTGCTCTATGTAAACATAGGCACAGGTTCTGCTGTTCTTCTGGCACTCTCCTTGCTTGGCCACTCTAGGGATCTCTCTCTCAAGCCTCAGGGGAAAGGCTTCTCCCTAATTGTTGTCCACAGGTGCTCTCTGTAGCTGTGGTATGTGTGTTTCTGGCTGTCCCTTCCCCCTGTCTTGTTGCTGGTAGAAGGGCTCTCTGTAGCCCTGCAGATTGGAATGTGGGTTAATGTGACTCTTCTGGCTCCCTTGGTGTGGAAAGAGTGTCACTGACCTGAGTCTTCACAGGGCCCCTGGAAGGGGTACAGTCTCTTTTGCTTTTCACTGGTTGGGAAGCCTACATCTCTGTCAGAGAGCAGGCACCAACAGACCTATCATGGGAATGGGTGCTGCCACCAGCAGCTTTTCTGGTGCTGCTGTGATGAAGATTCTCTGGGTGAAGCCAAGAAGCCTGTGTTTTCCCTGATTGACAGGAAGCAGGCACTGGCAACCCTCTCATAAGAATGGGCGCTGCTGTGCTGGCACAAGCCTCAGCAGATTCTCTGAGTGAAGATGAGACATCTGTGTTTGCCTATGTTTTCCCTGCTCAAGCAGGTTATTGCTTTTGCAGGAACTGCATACTGCCACCAGCAGTTTTTCTGGTGCTTCTTTTCTGGTGTAAGTTTCTGAAGAGTCTTGGGTGTAACCAAGGCTCCTGTTTTCCCTGATTCACAGGGAGCAGGCTCTGGTGGCCCTCCCATGGGAATGCATGCAGCTTCTCTGGGTAGATCTGAGACTCCTGTGATTTCCCTGCTCAAGCAGATCATTGCTTTTTCAGGAAGTGGGTACTGCCAGCAGCAGCTTTTCTGGTGCTTCCCTGCAAGTCAGAGCCTTTGCAGATTCTCTGTGCAGAGCCAAAGAACCTGTGTTTTCCCTCATCCACTAGGGGGCTGAGTGCTGCCACCCCCAGCAGCTATTCTGGTGCAGGTTTGCCTCCAGTAGTGTGGGGCCCTGCTGTCAGGGACTGGAAACTTGTGTTGTTCCCCCAGGTGGTTACTCCACCTGCTCCAAGATGTCTGTACCCTGCAGATGCTTTGGCTGAGTGGTTCCTGAGCTGTGGCAGGCAGTGTCCTGCATCTTAAGAAAGTAGGTGTAGGGAACAAGGTTGTCATGGAGGATTCCTCCCCTTTCTTCCAGCACCCCCAAACAATGGCGTCTAGTCTCTAAGCCTGACTGGGTTGCCTCTGTTTTGATGCTCTCCATTGTTGTCACCATATACTCTAGTTCCTCCAGGCTTTTTCTGCATGACCAACCTTAGATTTTTTCCTCACATAGCTGGCCTCAGTTCCCTCTTTGGGTCTGATCTCTAAGGCCAATATTTTAGTTCACAACACCTGCTGGCTCCTGGCTATGGTTGCCCATTGCCTGTAGCACTGACTTTTGTGGAGGACTATCTCCTACTTAACTGCATCAAACCATTTGTCTAGAGTTCCTCTGTTTTTGGCTGATCTAGCCACTGGAGGGGGAGCTTCCCAGGGTTCAGGAACTATTTCTCTTCCCAGCTCCCTCCTGGGAGAAAATGTCCCATCTTACATCCTTTCATTTCTTTTTGTCTTGTTCTTTTTTCTTTCTTATGTCCTATCTGGTTTTGTAATGTTTTTCTATCAAAATCTTTAGGTCTTTTGTCAGTTTTTCACAAATTTTCTGTGTGAATAGTTCACATATACTTGTATTTTGAATGTATTTATGGAAGTACATGAGTCTTATGTCCTGCTACTCTGCCATCTCAACATCCTAGTATTATTTTCAAATAATCTCTACCCCATTCTCTTTCTCTTCTCCTCTTGAGATTCTTATATTGGGTATATTGGTCTATTTGAGGTGATCAAGCTCTGTTCACTTTTCTTCATCTTTCTTTTTAATCCTCAGCTTCGATAATTTCCAATTCCTATTTTCATGTTCACTGATTCTGACTGTGCCTGCATAAATCTGCTGTTGAACTCCTCTAGTGAATTTTTCAATTGTTTTATTTTTAATCTCCAGAATATCTTTATTTAAATAATTTGATCTCTGTGGATAGTCTCATTTTTCTTATATTTTTTCATGATTTCCTTTAGTTCCTTGTATTTTCTTTTACCTCCTTGAGAATATTTTTAAATATCAGTTTTAAAGTCTTTTTCTATTAAGTTTAATGCTTGTACTTCCTCAAAAATGGTTATATTTTCTTTCTATGGGTCATATTTTTCTGCTTATTTGTACGCCTTAGAACTTTTTTTGTTTACTTTGGCCATTTCAAAAAAGAGCCCCCTCTCTATTTTTGGCAGACTGACTCTGTGTGGGAGCAGTCCTTCATGAATTAGATGGACATGATCTGAGCCTAGGGATGAGTCCAGTTGAAAGCATAATATTTTCTTATCTCTTTTCTGAATCTGTTTCCTTGACCTGTATGTGGCTTTTTAAGTTCTCCTAATACCCAGCTGCTTTTAAATGTCTTAATTTCCCAAAGTTTTCCATTTCAGTTTCTTCACAGGACTTTAGATTTTCTGTTGTACGTATCTATCTATAATATTTTCACCAGATTTCTGTGGATCTGTTGATTCTTTCAAGTTTCATTAGTAGCACCTCCTGATCATCTGCACCTGAAACTGAGTTAGGCATGATAGAGACCATTTATGCCAAGAGCATCCCACCCATATAGGTTATTTCCTTGAAAATAAAGTCACAAATTAGATCTTCTTACATTTACTTTCATTCAAGGGAGGGGATTTCGAACTGGGATGTCACTTCCTTCAGACTAAGACCATACTGATGAAGAGTTAGGGGCAGTGTGAATAAATATACCAGTCAATTTCTTACAATTTTGAAAGTGAATTATTATTATTATTATTTGTCATTTTGGAGCCATACCCCTAGCATATGGAGGTTCCCAGGCTAGGGGTCAAACCAGCTGTAGTGGCTGGCATATACCACAGCCACAGTATCATGTAATCTGCATAAAGTGACAATTTTAACTCTCCTCTTTCAACTTAAATACCTTTTATTTCTTTTGTGTGTCTGATTGTTGTGGCTAGGACTTCTAATCCTATGTTGAATAAAAGTAGTGAGAGTTTGTCTTGTTCTATATTTTAGCAGGAAGGCTTTCAGCATTTCTCCATTGTGTATTATATTTCCTGTGGGTATGTAATAAATGGCTTTTATTATGTTAAGGTATGTTCCCACTCTACCCACTTTGTAAGAGTTTTTATCATGAATGGATGTTGGACTTTGTCAAAAGCTTTTTCTGTATCTATTGAGATGATCATGTGGTTTTTGACTTTTAAATGTGGTGTATGACTTTGATTGATGTGCATATGTTGAACCATCCTTGTGCACCTGGGATGAATCCCACCTGGTCGTGGTGTATGATCTTTTTTATATGTTGTTGCATTGAGTTGGCTAAAATTTTGTTGAGAATTTTTGCATCTATATACATCAAAGATATTGGCTTATAGTTTTCCTTTTTGGTGGTATCCTTGTCTGGTTTTGGAATTAGGGTGATGGTGGAGTCATAGAATGTCCTTGGGAGTGTTATTTCTTCTTCAATCTGTTGCAAAAGTTTAAGGAGGATGGGTATAAATTCCTCTTTGTATGTTTGGTAGAATTCATCTGTGAAGCCATCTGGTCCTGGACTTTCCTTTGTAGGGAGTGTTTTTATAACACATTCAATTTCATTTCTAGTGATCAATATTTTCAGTTGATCTATTTCTTCTTGGTTCAGTTTTGGCAGGCTGTAAGTCTCTAGAAAGTTGTCCATTTCTTCTAGGTTGCAAATTTGTTGGCATATAATTATTGATAGTATTCTCTCATGTTTTTTTGTATTTCTACAGTATCCTTTGTGACTTCTCTTTTTTCACTTCTGATTTTATTGGGTTTTTTTTTTCTCTTCTCTTCTTGCTGAGTCTAGCTGGAAGTTTGTCAACTTTGTTTCCCTTTTCAAAGAACCAACTCTTGGTTTGATTGATTTTTTCTCTAGTTTTTTGAATCTCTAATTTCTTTTATTTCCTCTTTGATCTCTATGATTTCCTTCCTTCTGTTGACTTTAGGTTTTGTTTGTTCTTTTTCTAATTCATTTAGGTGGTGGGGTTCATTGTCAATTTGAGATTTTTCTTCTTTTTTGAGGAAGGCCTATATTGCTCTGAACTTTCCTCTGAGAACTTCTTTTGCAGTATCACATAGATTTTGAGTTGTTGTGGCTTCATTATCATTTGTCTTGAGGTAGTTTTTAATTTCCTTCTTGATTTCCTCGTTGACCCATTGGACAATTTTAGTAACATGTTGTATAGTCTCCATGTAGTCAGTTTTTCTCATTTATTTTCCTGTGGTTGATTTCTAGTTTCATGCCATTGTGGTCAGAGAAGATGCTTGGAGTAATGTCTATACTCTTAAATTTGTTGAGGTTAGCCTTGTGCCCGAGTATGTGATCAATCCTTGAAAATTTTCCATGTACACTTGAGTAGAATGTATATTCTGATTTTTGTTGGATGTAATGGCCTGAAAATATCAATTAAGGCTAATTTTCTATTGTGGCATTTAGGATCTCTTTCATAATATTGATTTTCTGTCTAGAGGATTTGTCCATTGATGTGAGTGGGGTGTTAAAGTCTCCTACTATGATTGTATTCCCATCAATTTCTCCTTTTATGTCTGCTATTATTTGTTTTACTTCTTTGGATGCTCCTATATTATAGGCATATATATTGATGATTTAATATCCTCTTCTTCAATGGATTCTTTAACCATTAAATAGTGTCCTTTTTGTCTTTAAAGATGGCCTTCGTTTTAAAGTCTATTTTGTCTGATATGAGTATTGCAAGTCCTGCTTTCCTGTCTGGTCCATTGACATGAAATAGATTTTTCCATCCCCTCACTTTCAATCTATATGTGCCCTTTGCCCTAAAGTGAGTTTCTTGTAGGCAGCAGATTGAAGGTTTTTGCTTTTGTATCTAATCTGCCACTCTGTGTCTTTTGATTGGAGCATTCAGTCCATTGACATTTAAGGTGATTATTGATAGATATGTATTTATTGCCATTTTACTCCTAGTTTTCCAGTTAATTCTGTTTCTATTCTTTTCTTTTTTGGTTGAATGGTTTCCATTTATTTTATGCTTGAGTATTTTTCTTTTCAGTTTTTGTGAATGTACTGTTTGGTTTTGATTTCTGGTTGCCCTGTTTTTTAAGTATGTTAACCCCTTCCTATATCTGCTTGCTTTAGCCTGTTCATCATATATGTTCAAACACATCATTAAAATAAAAAAAATCTATATTGTCTTTCTCTCCTTCCCCACATTGTATGATTTTGATGTATTTTTCATTTTTTTAACATCTTCATGTTTAGATGTGTATGCTGGCTTATTTAAGTGATTGCTTTACATCATGGTTTTCTCTATCCTAATTCATCTTACTATTTATTTTTTTTAATTTTGAGAAAAAAATATTTCTTCACTATTCACTATTTCTTTTAGAATGGGTTTACTATTGCTGTACTCTTTTAGATTTTGTTTGTTGGAGAAATTCTTTATTTCCCTTTCTATTTTAAATGATATTCTTGCTCAGTGGGTTAACGATCCGGCGTTGCCGTGAGCTGTGGTGTAGGTTGCAGACGTGGCTCGGATCCCGCGTTGCTGTGGCTCTGGCATAGGCCGGTGGCTACAGCTCCGATTCGACCCCTAGTCTGGGAACCTCCATATGCCGCGGGAGCGGCCCAAGAAATAGCGAAAAGACAAAATAAAATAAAATAAAATAAAATAAATGATATTCTTCCTGGGTAGAATATTCTAGGTTGCAATTTTTTTGCTTTCAGCACATTAAATATATCTTGCCACTCCCTTCTGGCCTGCAGTGTTTCTGTAGAGAAGTCTGCTGATAGCCTTATGGTTCCCTTACAATTAATGCTTTGCTTTTCTCTTGTTACCTTTAAAATCCTCTCTTTATCTTTCAATTTTGAAATTTTTGTAATGTGTCTTGGTGTGGGCCTGTTTGGTTTCAACTTCTTTGGGACCCTCTGTGCTTCCCGTATCTTGATATCAGTTTCCTTTAGATTTGGAACATTTTCAGCCATAATTTCTTCAAGTATATTTTCAATCCCCTTTTCTTTTTCCTCTCCTTCTGGAATTCCTATTAAGCATAAATTGGCCCATGTTTTATTATCCCATAGATCTCTTATGTTTCTTTTATGTTTTTTTAATTTGGTTTTCTGTCTGCTGTCCTGATTGGGTGATTGACATTATTCTATCTTCCATGTCACTAATCAATTCCTCTTCATTATTCATTCTGCTCTTTATTGCCTTTAGCTCAGTTTGCATCTCTGCAAATGAATTTTCTGATTTTCTATGTTCCTCCTTCTATTTTCTAGTTCCTTTCTAGAGGAATCTGCATTATTGTTCATATCTTCTCATAATTCCTTCAGTATTTTCATTACCTCCCTTTTGAACTCAAAGTCTGTCAGACTGCAGGGGTCTGTTTCATTATTGACTGCTTTAGGTGAATTCTCCTGTTGATTTTACTGGGAATGGTTTCTGAGCTTCTTCATTTTGCTCGTGCTTTTCTGTTTCTGTGAATTTGAGGAAGCCAAACTGTAGTCTTGTAAGGATACTTCTATGCATTCTTTGTATTTTTGTGGGGTTACTATTTATTTTTGGTGTGGTAGGTTGAATATTTGCTGTCACTTTCTTTGTTGTGAGCAGGCTGTTATTACCTGGATGCTCAGTGTGTTTTCAGGGAAAAGGAGGCAATGGATAGGGCCAGCAGTTGGTGTCCAGTCATTGGGCTCTCAACATCAGCAAGGACCTACAAGAAGGTCGCACAAGCTACTCCTAGTTGCAGGGCCCTGGGAAGTGATAATGAGCTCTAGGCAGATCTACCAGGTGACCAGAGCATTTGGCAGTAGCAGCAGCAGGATGCGTGAGTTCCCAGGTGAGTGAAAGCAACAACAGCTTATGTTCAATTGCAATGCCCTCCTCTGAGGTGATTGGAACCACAGGTGGTGCCTGTTCAGGGACCCCTAGTGGGAGCAGGTCATTTTTGTCTCTAGAGTCAGTGATAACTGCAGTGGTTTGCCTCCACGACCTGTAGACCATGCATGAAGAAACCCATCTCACTTAGCCCACATAGGATGTGCTGCACAGGCTGCTGCTAGTTGCAGGATCCTGGGAAGTGACAGAGATTAGGCGTGTGGGTACTGCCTGGAGAGTTTGGCAGAGGCAGCAGCAGTACAGGTGTGTTCCCATGGGTGCGAGTGCACCAACAGGTGGTTTGCTCACACTGCCCTACTCCATGGTGCCTTTGAAGTGAATGGGTCTGTTCACGAACCCCTTGTGGTGGCGAGCCATTGGCACCTCTGGAGCCAAGATAACAGCCGTGGTTTGCCCCTGCCTCCTGTAGACCATGCCAGAACACCTTGTCCTGCTTATCCGCCACAGGAGTTGCTGCACAAACTGATCCTAGTTGCATGTTCCTGGGAAGGGATGGTGATCAAGCATCTGGGCACTGCCCAGAGCATTTGTTAGTGGCAAGAGCAGGGTGGGTGTGCTCCCAGGGGAGTGAGCAAAACAGTGTACAGTGCTTGGTTCCAGTGCCCTCTTTCTTTTTTCTTTTTTTGCCAACGCCTGAGGTGACTGGGGTCATAGGTGAAGCCCACTCACAGGCCCCCAGTGGTGGCAATCCATGCCTCCCTCTGGCCTCTGTGATGACTGCGGCAGTCTGTCCCTGCCACTTGTAGATTGTGCAAGAGGCACCAGGTCACACTTAGCCCCCTTATGCCCTTAGCCCACACAAGATGTGCCTGGCCACTGGTAGCCTGCACAAGAAGCACACAGACTCCCCTAAATGAGCAAGAGCCTTCTCAACAACCCTAGCCTGCACCAGAGCTGCCCCACCCCCTGAAAACCAGGAGGCATTCTCTCATACTTGGGTACAAGGTGCTCCTATGGCTGCCCACCATTCCTCTTCTCGTCCTTCCCAACAATGGCACCTTACCTCTCCTGCAGTTCTGGACCTTGGCCCAGGTTCCCTCTGCTGTGGCGTTCCACTCTGCAGGCCTTGGTGTACCACTCCCCTGACCATGGTGCACTGTTCCTTAGCCCCTTAGGCTGTCTCCACACTGCCGTCCCCAACCCTCTCCCAGGGACTGACCTCCGGAGCCTAAGTCTCATTGCCCAGTCCCCACCTGAGTGTCTCAGGCTGTGGTATCTGTGCCAGTGGTTCAGATGATCTGTGTGTCTCTAACTCTGCTTTTACATTCTCAGACCTGCTGCTTCACTTTTCTTGGCAACTTTGAGGTACCTCTGACTTGGCTGATCTTTCCATCAGTTAGGTGGCTTCCCAGGGTTTGGGTTCCTTTTCTCCTTCACAGCTCCCTCTCTGGAATGCTAGTACAGTCCTGATTCCTTTTCTCTTTCTCTCTCTCTCTCTCTCTTTTTCTTTTATTCTGCCCAATTATGTTAAAAGTTTCTTGCCCTTTTTGGAGGTTGAAGTTCTTCTGCCAGCATTTAGTTGATGTTCTGTTCAAGTCATTTTACATGTAGATGTGTTTTTGTTTGTTTGTTTGTTTTTTGTTTATTTATGAGGCAATCTGTAGAATTTATTTAACTTTCACACCTAAAACTTTGTACTTTTGACTGTCACTTACTATTTTTCCCTTTCCCTCAGCCCCTGGTAACCACCCTTCTACTCTATGAATCTGATCACTTTTGATAACTCCTATAAGGGAGGTCATGCAGAATTTGTCTTCCTCTGTCTGATTTATTTCACTTAACATATGTCCACCAGATCCATCCATGTAGTAGCAAAGGCAGGATTTCCTCTTTTATTAAGGCCGAATAATAATTGATTGTATGTATAGACCAGATTTTTAATACATTTTTCCATAATTAGTTTTCTAAGCTGTTTTCATTTCTTGACTCTTGCTGCAGAGAACATGGGAGTGACGTTTCTCTCTAAGATCCTGATTTTAGTTCCTTTAGGTGAATACCAGGTAATGGTTGCTAGATAATATCTTAGTTCCATTTTTAAATTTCTTTTTTTTTTTTTGAGAAACCACTATGTCATTTTCTGTAATGGCTATAAAAAATTTACACTCATAATCAACAGTGTCCAATAGTTTCTTTTCTCCATATCCTTGCCAATACCTATTTGTTTTTTTTTTTTTAAATTTCCTGCTGTATAGCATGGGGACCAAGTTACACATACATGTATACATTCTTTTTTCTCACATTCTTGTGTTGCAATGTAAGTATCTAGACATAGTTCTCAATGCAGGATCTCATTGTAAATCCATTCCAAGAGCAAGAGTTTGCATTTGTTAACCCCAGGCTCCTGCTCCCACTCCCTCCCACTCCATCCCCCTTCCCCCAGGCAGCCACACGTCTATTCTCCAAGTCTATGAGTTTCTTTTCTGTGGAAATGTTCATTTCTGCTGGATATTAGATTCCAGTTATAAGTGATATCATATGGTATTTGTCTTTCTCTTTCTGACTTACTTCACTCAGGATGAGAGTCTCAATCTCCATCCATGTTGCTGCAAATGGCATTATTTCATACTTTTTTATGTCTGAGTAGTATTCCATTGTGTATACATACCACAGCTTCCTAATCCAATCATCTGTTGATGGACATTTGGGTTGTTTCCAGGTCTCAGCTATTGTGCATAGAGCTGCAATGAACATGCAGGTGCATGTGTTTTTTTAAGGAAACTTTTGTCCGGATATATGCCCAAGAGGGGGATTGCTGGATCATAGGGTAGTTCTATGTATAGATTTCTAAGGTACATCCATACTGTTCTCCATAGTGGTTGTACCAGCTTACATTCCGACCAACAGTGCAGGAGGGTTCCCTTTTCTCCACACCACATCCAGCAACTATTATTTGTGGACTTATTACTGATGGTCATTCTGACATGTGTGAGGTGGTATCTCATTGCAATTTTGATTTGCATTTCTCTAATAATCAGGGATGTTGAGCATTGTTTCATGTGCCTGTTGGCCATCCTTGTGAACCTGGGATGAACCCCACCTGGTCATGGCGTATGATCTTTTTGATATGTTGTTGGATTCGGTTGGCTAAAATTTTGTTGAGAATTTTTGCATCTAAATTCATCATAGATATTGGCTGATAGCTTTATTTTTTGGTGGTATCTTTCTCTAGATTTGGAATTAGGGCAATGATGGCATCATAGAATGTCTTTGGAAGTATTCCTTCTTATTCAATTTTTTGAAAAATTTTAAGGCAGATGGGCACCCGATCCTCTTTATATGTTTGGTAGAATTCACCTGTGAAGCCATCTGATCCTGGGCTTTATTTTGTAGTGAGTGTTTTTATGATATATTCAATTTCATTTCTATGGATAGGTCTGTTCAGTTGATCTATTTCTTCTTGATTCAGTTTGGGCAGGCTGTAAGATTCTAGAAAGTTGTCCTTTTCTTCCAGATTGTCAAATTTTTTTTTCCATATAGTTGTTTATAGTATTCTCTTATGGTTTTTTTGTATTTCTACAGTATCTGTTGTGATTTCTCCCTTTTCATTTCTAATCTTGTTTATTTAGGTTCTTTCTCTACACTTCTTAGTGAGTCTAGCCAGGGGTCTGTCAATTTTTTTTTTTTTTTACCTTTTTAAAGAACCAGCTCTTGGTTTTATTAATTTTCTCTATTGTTTTTTGAATCTCTATTTTATTGATTTCCTCTTTGATCTTTATGATTTCCTTCCTTCTGCTGACTCTAGGGTTTTTTTTTTTTTTGTTATTTTTCTAATTCATTTAGGTAGTGGGTTATGTTGTCAGTTTGAGACCTTTCTTCTTTTTTGAGGAAGGCCTGTATTGCTTTGAACTTTCCCTGAGTACTGCTTTTGCAGCATCCCATAGATTTTGAGCGGTTGTGCCTTCATTATCATTTGTCTCGAGGTATTTTTTAATTTCTTTCTTGAGTTCCTCGTTGACCCATTGGTTTTTTAGTAGCATGTTGTTTAGTCTCCATGTAGCAGGTTTTTTCTCATTTCTTTTCCCGTGGTTGATTTCTAGTTTCATACCATTGTGGTCAGAGAAAATACTTGAAAAAAATTTATATGCTCCTAAATTTGTTGAGGTTAGCTTTGTGCCCCAATATGTGATCAATTCTTGAGAATGTTCCATGTGTACTTGAGAAGAATGTGTATTCTGATTTTTTTGGATGTAGTGTCCTGAAGTTGTCAATTCAGTCTAACTTTTCTATTGTTTCCTTTAGGATCTTTTTTGCTTTATTGGTTTTCTGTCTAGAGGATCAGTCCATTGATGTGAGTGGGGTATTAGTCTCCTACTATAATTGTATTCCCTTCAATTTCTCCCTTATGTCTGTTAATATTTGTTGTACGTATCTGGGTGCTCCTATATTTGGGGCATATATGTTGATGATAGTAATATCCTCTTCTTGAATGTATCCCTGAATCATTAAATAGTGTCCTTCTCTGTCTTTCTTTATGTATTTTGTTTTAGAGTCTATTTCATCTGATATGAGTACTGCAACTCATGCTTTCCAGTCATGTCCATTGGCATTAAATAATTTTTTCCCACCCCTCAGTTTGAATCTGTATGTGTCCTTTGTCCTAAGGGGAGTTTCTTGTAGGCAGCAGATTGAAGGTTTTTGCTTTTTTATCCAATCAGCCACTCAGTGTCTTTTTTTTTCTTTTTCACTCTGTCTTTTGATTGGAGCATTCAGTCCATTGACATTTAACGTGATAATTGATAGATGATTATTTATTGCCATTTTAAACCTTGTTTTCCAGTTGATTCTATGATTCTCCATGCTTCCTTTCATTTTTTGTTTGGATGGTCTCCAATTATTTTCTTTTTTAATTCTGAAATTTTATTTTTATTTCTAACAGAATAAAATACATACATTTACACACAATTACATTCACACAAATTATTATATCATGGATCTTAAGAAACAGATTAAGTGACTCCCACTGGAGAAGTGGAATGGAAAATATGCTGATGAGAATAAGTAAAATATAAAATGCATAAGTTGGTTAAAAAATAGTGTAACTATATAAATATGTCCTCACAATTTGTTCCATCTCATTGATTCTTCAATAAAGGCATTACACCACTCTAGGTGATGTGATAAACAAGACATTATAGACCTCACATTTTACCATGGAGAAAAATGGTTATTAATAATACAATTGTAGAACTGTATTATTTAATTGTACAGTCACATTGTTTAATTATAATTATCATAAGTTCTTTGATGGAGAGGAAATCAGAATCAGATGTAAGACTTCAGCATTCCAAGAATGATGTCAAATGACCCCCTTCATGGTGGATTATGCACTTATTTACTATGAGATATATTTCTTCTCCAGAGATTCCTTGTTTGTGTATCAATTGTAGATTTTTGGTTTGCAGTTCTTCTGAAGTTTTGATGTAAGAGTCTATATGTATATGAGATTGTTTTAAGTTGTTGTTCTCTTAATTGCAAGTTCATCTCCGGTGTCCCACATTTGTACACACCTCTTCTCATGATTTCTCATTTTGATGGTATAATTGTGCATGGATGATTTCGTATCTCTACTGTATATATACCTTTACTGGTGAGCCTTGTCATTTGTGGAATTTTTGTTTCCTGTTGCTGATCTTTTCTTTCCTGCCTAGAGAAGTTCCTTTAGTATTTGTTGTAAGGCTGGTTTAGTGTTGCTGAATTCTCTCAGCTTTTGCTTATCTGTGGAGGTTTTAATTTCTCCTTCAAATCTGAATGAGAGCCTTACTGGGTAAAGTATTCTTGGTTGGAGGTTTTTTCCTTTCATCACGTTGAGTATATCATGCCACTCCCTTCTGGCCTGCAGAGTTTCTGTTGAAAAATCTGCTGATAACCTTATCGGGGTTCCCTTATATGTTATTTGTTTCTTTTCCCTAGCTGCTTTCAAGATTTTCTCTTTGTCTTTAATTTTGGTCAGTTTGATTAGTATGTGTCTCTGGGTGTTCCTCCTTGGGTTTATTTTATATGGTACTTGTTGCCCTTCCTGGATTAGAGTGAGTGGTTTCTTCCCCATGTTAGGGAAGTTTTCAGCTATTATCTCTTGGAATATTTTTTCTGTCTCCTTCTCTCTCTCTTCTCCTTCTGGCACCCCTATAATACGGATGTTGGTGCATTTCACATTGTCCCAGAGTTCCCTGAGACTCTCTTCATTTGTTTTCAATCTTTTTTCTCTTTTCTGTTCTGCATCCATAATTTCTTCTAATCTGTCCTCCACCTCGCTTATTCATTCTTCTGCCTCCTGTATTCTGCTGTTAGCTGCTTCTAGTGAGTTTTTTATTTCAGTTATTGTATTTTGCATCTCTTCTTATTTGAGTTTTATATCTTGTATCTCTTTGGTCAGTGTTTCCTGTAAGTTATCCATCTTTGCCTCCAGTTTATTTCCAATCTCTTGCATCATCTTTAGCATTGACAGTCTAAAGTCTTTTTCCTGGAGGCTGAGAATCTCCTCATTACTTAGCTGATTTTCTGGGGTTTTTCCTTTCTCCCTCATCTGAGTTATAGCCCTCTGTCTTTTCATTTTTATAGGCTTTTGGTGTGGTGACCTTTTTATAGATAATAGAGCTGTAGCCTCTCTTCCCTCAGGTGTCTGCCCCCCCTGTGGATGACGTCGGTATGGGGGCTTGGTGTAGGCTTCCTGATGGGAGGGGTTGATGCCTGCCCACTGGTAGGTGGAGCCGATTCTAATCCCTCTGGTGGGTGGGGGTTAGTCTCTGGATGGAATTAGGGGCTGCTGTGTGCCTGAGGCTCTTTAGGTAGCCTGTTTCCTGAGGGAGAGGCTGTGATCCTGCCTGGATTGTTGTTTGCCCTGGGGCTTCTCAGTGTTGACTGACGGGTGGGGCCAGATTTTCCCAAAATGACCACCTCCAGAGACAGGCAACTGCTGAATATTCCCAAGAGCTTTACCTTCAATGTCCTTCCCTCACAATAAGCCACATTCACCCTTGTTTTCCCAGGATGTCCTCCAAGAACTGTGGTCAGGTTTGACCTAGGTTCCTGTGGAGACCTCGCTCTGCCCTGGGACCTAGTGCACGTGAAAGTCCGTGTGCACCTTTCAAGAATGGGGTCTCCATTTCCCCCAGTCCTGTGGAGCTCCTGCACACAAGCCCCACTGGCCTTCAATGCCAGATGCTCCAGGGGCTCTTTCTCCTTGTGACAGATCCCAGCATGTGAGGGTTTGATGTGGGGCTCAGAACTCTCACTCCTGTAGGTGAGTCTCTGTGAGCCAGTTAGTTTTCAGTCTGTGGAGCTTCCCACCCGGGAGGTATGGGGTTGTTTATATCACAAAATCACCCTTCCTCCCTGTGGATGTTGCCTCCTCTTTTTCTTCTGGAGTAGGGTATGGGTTTCCAGTCCATTTGGGTGGAGATTGCTTAGTCTTTAGTTGTGAATTTTGTTGATTTTAGGAGAGAAGTTGAGCTCCAGTCCGTCTATTCCGCCATCTTAATCCCGTCTCTCCAATTATTTTCTACTTGAGTATTTTTCTTTTCATTTTTTTGTGAATGTAGTGTTTGGTTTTGATTTGTTCTTGCCCCGTTTTTTAAGAATCTTAACCCTTTCCTATAATTGTGTGTTTTAGCCTGATAGTTCTGTAGGTTCAAACAATTCATTACCATAGTAAAATTAAAAAAAAAAGAAAATTAAAAAAATAATCTCTTACTTCCCTTGCCCACAGTTTATGATTTTGATATCTTTTTTAATTTTAATTTTATTTTGTTTAAACATCTTCATGATTTTATCTGTATCCTGGCTTATTTGAGTGCCTGCTCTCTGATTATGGTTTCTTCCATCCCAGTTCTTCTTCTTTTTTTTTTTTTTTTGATTTAGAGAAGTCCTTTTAATATTTCTTTTAGAATGTGTTTTGTATTCCTGTATTCTTGTAGCTTTTGTTTTTTGGGGAAATTCTTTATTTCCCCTTCTATTTTAAAAGATATTCTTGCTGAATAGAGTATTCTAGGTTGCCAATTTTTTTCTTTTCAGAAATTTCAGAATGCTGGAGGTGGTGCAGAGAAAAGGGATCCCTCTTGCACCATTCATTGGAATGTAAGCTGGTACAACCACTATGGAGTACGGCATGGAGGTACCTTAGAAATCTGCATAGAACCACCATGTTACCCAGCAATCCCACCCTTGGGCATATATCCAGGCAAAACTTGGAGTACTTATCATGGTTCAGTGGTTAACGAATCTGACTCAGAACCAAAAGTTTGCAGGTTTGACCCCTGGCCTCACTCAGTGGGTTAAGGATCCAGTGTTGCCATGAGCTGTGGTGTAGGTTGCAGACATGGCTCAGGTCTGGCATTGCTGTGGCCCTGGCTTAGGCCCATGGCTGCAGCTCCAATTAGACCCCTAGCATGGGAATGTCCATATGCCACGGTTGCAGCCCTAGAAAATGTCTAACAGGCAAAAAAAAAAAAAAAAAAAAAAAACTTTCCTTGAAAAAGATACATGTCCCTGAATGTTCATTGCAGCTCCATTCACAATAGCCAAGACATGGAAACAACCCAAATGTCCATCAACAGATGATTGGATTAGGAAACTGTGGTATATATATACAATGGAATACTACTCAGACATAGAAAAGAACAAAATAATGCCATTTGCAGCAACATGGATGGAACTAGAGACTCATCCTGAGTGAAGTACGTCAAAAAGACAAAGCCAAATACCATATACTATCACTTATATCTGGTATCAAATCAACAGCAAAAATGAACCTTTGCACAGAAAAGAAAATCATGGACTTGGAGAATATACTTGTGGTTGCCAAGGAGGAAGTTGAGAGGGTGGGATGGATTGGGTGCTTGAGGATAATAGATGCAGACTATTGCCTTTGGAATGGATTAGCAAAGAGATCCTGCTGTGTAGCACTGGGAAGTGTGTCTGGTCACTTATGATGGAGCATGATAATGTTAGAGAAAGTAATCTATACATATATGTGTAACTGAGTCACCATGCTATACAGTAGAAAAGAAAATAATGTATTGGGGAAATTACCCCAAAAATAAAAAATGAGGAGGACTTTTTCTGGCCTGTGCACCAAAGACCCTGGGCTCAGCTTCTCCCTGCGCCTGCAACTGCCTCAGTTGTCTTTTTTATTTCTGAAGGCTTGTGTCCTCCAATTCTATGGATCTATGCTTCACCAACTCCTATTTGGTATTCTCTTTCAGGGATTTGTTTTCCTCATCTCTCCTTCTTAATGCTTCCAGCAAGTGAGTTTTAGGAACTTTCTAGGGCTCACACCACACTCCTTAAAAGTACTTTGCTTTCTGTTGGCTGACAACACCAGAGTGGTTTTTTTTCTCTGTCTTTTAACCTATTTTTTTCTGTATATCTTAGATTTTACAATAATGAAATTTTGAGATCTTGCTTTCCCCTGCCATCTGAAAATGGAAGAGTTTGTATTGGTTTTAGAATATGGTCAGTGAAGAACGTATTTGCAAAAAGTTCTTTTGTATCTAATTTATTTCCACTTATAAAGTGAAGGATTTGCAATTGGAATAATTAACCATGAGGGGGAGGGTTTCTCTTGATTTTCATTTCCTGGAATAAAACAAGAAGTATATATAGTTAAAAAATACGAAAATTAAAAAATGGTACAACTCTGTTAACTAATTGCAGCCTCTATTTGAATTCCACATTCTTTCCCATTAATGTCCTTCTCTGTGCCAGAATCTAATATGGGATACCATATTGCATTTAATTGTTATGCCTCCTTAGTCTTCTACAATCTGCAGCAGTTCCTTGTTTTTTCCGTTTATTTCATGTCTATGACATTTTACCTAAATAGTCATCAATTTGTGTTTTCTCTTGAAAAGATGGAGGCTATGCATTTTTCCATGAATACCAAGGAAAATACATTGTTACCGAATCCAGCTTCAGCTCCTTGCCACTCATAAGCCAGTAATTCAAGAGGCAAGTGTCAGTAGAAAGGAAAGATGCTTTAATCAGGAAAGTGGAAATCTGAGGAGATGGTGGACTCATGCCCAGAGACCAACTCTGAAGATTCTGCTCAGCCATGACAGTTTTTTAAAGGGAAAGTGAAGTAGAGCGAGAATCTCAGCGAATCTTTGAGGGAGGAGTTTGATTCTACATCATTCTCCATTGAGTGCCGAATGGCAGACTCTTTCTTTAGATTTTATCTTGCCTGAATGATCTGAAGAAGTGCTAATGGGGCTGTTGGGGGTAGAGTGCTAATCATTTCAACTGCTTAATTCTTCATTCTTACTTCTTTTTATCTAGAAGAATTAACAGTTAGACAAGGCAGGGTATGCATTCAGCAGAGCATAAATCAGGAGTTCGTTCAATTGCTTAAGGATCTCATTCCTAAAATTATTATTATTTTTAATTAGAGGAGAACAGAAATGGACAAACAGAGGAACACACAGGGTCCTTCTTGGATTCACCAGCAGACACTGCTTTGAGGATGACTGGTAGCATCTGAGTCTGACAGCTCAGAAAATTCAAGTTTTCAGCAATACAGCAATGTGTCTGAAAGCACATCCACAAGCCCCCCTAGTTTTGCCTAGCATGTCTGAACCACAGCATTTTAACTTTCAAATGCATTTCTCTCCTTAATGCCAAAAGCAGATGATAACTGTTAGTGATTTTAGTGTTTTTACAGATATAAGATGTAAGAATTTGGGCTTATAAAATCTCCTGAATATATCTCTCCCAAGGCTTGTGCTGTCAATTTTCCTCAGAACACTGAGTGCCTCATTCTTGATCTCCACCCTGAACTCCTTTCAGGGTGTGCTAGTGACTGCAGTGGCTAGAAATCCAATCCTTATAGAAGTAGATAAGTGTCAATTTTTAGTTGGCAGGGACCCATCATGGTCATGAATTTGACCATGGTTTGGGAGGCATTTCATGACCATTCTGTGCTATGGTGTTAGGAATGCTTATTGCTAAGTTAGTGAGGATTTTGTTGACAGGACACTCAATGACCAGGCCTTATTAAAGATAACCAAAAGTTTATGGACCACCTTCTGACTAGTCTGTTATGGTCTAGGGAAAAAAATCCTGCTTGTTGCTTCTTCCTATAGCTATAGTCACACTAGTCACACTATTATAATCATTAATCTCATATAGAACTATATACTTAGTCAACTGTTTCAAGTCACCTAGTCATCATTTTATCAGAGGCTCAGTCACACATTTGGTAGTGCTAGATACAACAATTTTGTAAAGCAAGCAATATACATATAACATATCTAGTAAGTAAAAATTTAAATAAAAAACTTCCATTAGTTTCAGTCCAGTATATTTCCAGTCATCAGACTTAGTCTGTTCTGTACTAATCTGCATCTTTAAGGGAAATTAAGGCATTCCTGGTCTGGAATTAATAATTCAACTAAACTTTACCACAATATAACAGCGATGAGCTGTCTGGGATGTGAGTTTTAGGTAGTAAATACCTATCTCAATTAATAGAAGCAGAATTTGATATCCATTGAAACATTTCTTTCCTTCTAAAATCACCCCGGTTTTTATCAAATATAGCCAAATTAGAATTTGTCTGCAAATTAAGTCTGATTTATTGATCATATAGGCTATTTAATGTTGGCTGTGCTGGAACTGCTCATGAGTCTCAGACTGAAATTTTTTTTTTTTTTTTTTTTTAAATTTTATTTTCCCACTGTACAGCAAGGGGGTCAGGTTATCCTTACATGTATACATTACAATTACAGTTTTTCCCCCACCATTTCTTCTGTTGCAACATGAGTATCTAGACATAGTTCTCAATGCTATTTAGCGGGATCTCCTTGTAAATCTATTCTACGTTGTGTCTGATAAGCCCAAGCTCCCGATCCCTCCCACTCCCTCCCCCTCCCATCAGGCAACCACAAGTCTCTTCTCCAAGTCCATGATTGATTTTCTTTTCTGAGGAGATGTTCATTTGTGCTGGATATTAGATTCCAGTTATAAGTGATGTCATATGGTATTTGTCTTTGTCTTTCTGGCTCATTTCACTCAGTATGAGATTCTCTAGTTCCATCCATGTTGCTGCAAATGGCATGATGTCATCCTTTTTTATGGCTGAGTAGTATTCCATCGTGTATATATACCACATCTTCCGAATCCAATCCTCTGTCGATGGACATTTGGATTGTTTCCATGTCCTGGCTATTGTGAATAGTGCTGCAATGAACATGCGGGTGCATGTGTCTCTTTTAAGTAGAGCTTTGTCCGGATAGATGCCCAAGAGTGGGATTGCAGGGTCATATGGAAGTTCTATGTATAGATTTCTAAGGTATCTCCAAACTGTTCTCCATAGTGGCTGTACCAGTTTACATTCCCACCAACAGTGCAGGAGGGTTCCCTTTTCTCCACAGCCCCTCCAGCACTTGTTATTTGTGGATTTATTAATGATGGCCATTCTGACTGGTGTGAGGTGGTATCTCATGGTAGTTTTGATTTGCATTTCTCTTATAATCAGCGATGTTGAGCATTTTTTCATGTGTTTGTTGGCCATCTGTATATCTTCCTTGGAGAAATGTCTATTCAGGTCTTTTGCCCATTTTTCCATTGATTGATTGGTTTTTTTGCTGTTGAGTTGTATAAGTTGCTTGTATATTCTAGAGATTAAGCCCTTGTCAGTTGCATCATTTGAAACTATTTTCTCCCATTCTGTAAGTTGTCTTTTTGTTTTCTTTTGGGTTTCCTTTGCTGTGCAAAAGCTTTTCAGTTTGATGAGGTCCCATGGGTTTATTTTTGCTCTAGTTTCTATTGCTTTGGGAGACTGACCTGAGAAAATATTCATGAGGTTGATGTCAGAGAGTGTTTTGCCTATGTTTTCTTCTAGGAGTTTGATGGTGTCCTGTCGTATATTTAAGTCTTTCAGCCATTTGGAGTTTATTTTTGTGCATGGTGTGAGGGTGTGTTCTAGTTTCATTGCTTTGCATACAGCTGTCCAGGTTTCCCAGCAATGCTTGCTGAATAGACTTTCCTTTTCCCATTTGATGTTCTTGCCTCCCTTGTCAAAGATTAATGGACCATAGGTGTCAGGGTTAATTTCCAGATTCTCTATTCTGTTCCATTGGTCTGTCTGTCTGTTTTGATACCAGTACCACACTGTTTTGATGACTGTGGCTTTGTAGTATTTCTTGAAGTCTGGGAGAGTGATGCCTCCTGCTTGGTTTTTGTTTCTCAGGATTGCTTTGGCGATTCTGGGTCTTTTGTTGTTCCATATAAATGTTTGGATTGTTTGTTCTAGTTCTGTGAAAAATGTCATGGGTAATTTGATAGGGATTGCATTGAATCTGTAGATTGCTTTGGGTAGGATGGCCATTTTCACAATATTGATTTTTCCAATCCAGGAACATGGAATATCTTTCCATTTTTTTACATCTTCTTTGATTTCTTTGATTAAGGTTTTATAGTTCTCGGCATATAGGTCCTTTACCTCCTTGGTCAGGTGTATTCCGAGGTATTTGATTTTGTGAGGTACAATTTTAAAAGGTATCGTATTTTTGTATTCCTTTTCTAATGCTTCATTGCTGGTATACAGAAATGCAACTGACTTCTGAATGTTAATCTTATATCCTGCCACTTTGCTGAATTTATTAATCAGTTCAAGGAGTTTTGGGGTTGAGTCCTTAGGGTTTTCTAGGTATAGAATCATGTCATCTGCATACAGTGACAGTTTGATCTCTTCTCTTCCTATATGGATGCCTTTGATTTCTTTTGTTTGTCTAATTGCTGTGGCTAAGACTTCCAAAACTATGTTGAAGAGCAGTGGTGAGAGTGGGCATCCCTGTCTTGTTCCAGATTTGAGTGAGAAGGCTTTCAGTTTTTCCCCATTGAGGATTATATTTGCTGTGGGTTTATCATAAATGGCTTTGATTATATTCAGGAATGTTCCCTCTATACCCACTTTGGCGAGGGTCTTGATCATGAATGGATGTTGAACTTTGTCAAATGCTTTTTCTGCGTCTATTGAGATGATCATATGATTTTTGACTTTTTTTTTGTTAATGTGGTGTATGATGTTGATTGATTTGCGTATGTTGAACCATCCTTGTGAACCTGCGATGAACCCAACCTGGTCATGGTGTATAATTTTTTTGATATGTTGTTGGATTCGGTTGGCTAAGATTTTGTTGAGAAGTTTTGCATCTATATTCATCAATGATATTGGGCGATAGTTTTCTTTTTTGGTGGTATCTCTGCCTGGTTTTGGAATGAGGGTGATGGTGGCCTCATAGAATGTCAGACTGAAATTTTAAAAGGCCCCTCCAGACCAGGAATGCCATGCTAAGGTCTTGTCATGGATTTTGCCTTACAGGATAGTATGAATTCCTCCCCTTTTTGAGGTCCTCAAAGTACCTTGAGATTTTTGCATCTGTTACAAGGTGGCTTTCGGGATTCCCATAGTGTCTCAGTGGTAACAAACAGTCTAGTGTCCATGAGGATGTGGGTTTGATCTTTGGTCTTACTCAGTGGCTTAAGTATCTGCTGTGGCCATGAGATGTGGTGGAGGTTGTAGATGCAGCTCAAATCCTGCGTTGCTGTGGCTGTGGCATGGGCCAGAATCTGCAGCTCCAATTCAACACCTAACCTGGGAACTTCCATATGCTGCACACTTGGCCCTAAAACTAAAAAAAGAGGAGGAAGAAGGAGAAGAAGAAGAGGAGGAGGAAGAGGAAGAAGAAGAGAAAAAGGAGGAGGAAAAAGAAAGAAGAAGAAGAAGAAGAACAACAACAAAAACAACAACAACAGGGTAGCCTTCTTAATTTACCTAGTAAAGCTGCTGGGAACCTAAACTGTTTCCAATCTCTGGAGACAGGCAGAGAGAAAAGATAAATATTTCAATTCTGCCTGCAAATATATAGTTTACAAATTGCTATAAGTCATAATTAGCTTGAGGGAAAGGTTTCCTTTTATCTGGAAAAACAGACATAAAGTCAGTAATATTTCAGGCAAAACAAAAAAAATTCATCACTTTACACAATCCTATGTAATTAATCTTTTTTTGCTAATAGTTTTATGAAATCAGTTTCCATTAGACTTTTAAAATTTCTTACCCAGTTCAGGATTATGGTTGGAAAGTAATAAGAAAACTGTACTTATCAAAATGTCCTTTCTATACATCTTCTTGAAGAGGAAGCATTTCTTTTTTTGCAAAGGCATCAGAGTAAAACCATAACTGCCTATGGAACTACAAAAGACTTGTCACAGTTTAAAACCTGATGACAGTTAAGTTTACAAAGAAACTTATGTGACATACAATGTCTTGAGATTATGGGTAATATTTTTCCAGGAGGACATACCCAAATTTCAGAAGCTCTATGTAATTTCTAGGATGTCTATATGTATAACATCTATCCATAGAGCATATTCTAAGTTTTGGAACTCACATGATAATGCTTTCCATGTAATTTAACATACCAAATAATACTAGTTAAATTATTCTGTCTCTGAGATGCCTCAGGAGCCCTTATTCCAAAGTTAGGTGGAAGTAAAAAGAACTTTTATTAAAAGTTGATATTTGGAAATTTTTTCAAAAATTTCAAATTACGTGGCCAAATAATAGAGGTCACTGTGAGACAATACTTATCCCTTGAGCTGAGATGCAAAAATATTTCAAATGCAAATGTATATCACTACAACCATTACAAAGAACAGTATGAGGGATCCTTAAAAAACTAAATATAGACTTACTATACGATACAGCAATCTCACTTCTAGGCATTTATCTGGAGAAAATCATTATTCAAAAAGATACATGCATCCCATTTTTCATGGCAGCACTCTTTACAGTAACCAAGACATGGAAGCGGTCTAAATGTCCATCAACAGACAAATGGATAAAGAGGATGTTGTACATACATACACAATGTAATATTATTCAGCCATAAAAAGAGTGAAATAATGCCATTTGCAGCAATAAGGATGGACCTAGAGATTATCATACTAAGTGAAGCAAGTCGGACAGAGAAAGACAAACATCATATGATATCACTTATATGTGGAATCTAATAAAAATGATGCAAATGAACTTATTTACAAAACAGAAACAGAATCAAAGATTTTGTAACCAAACTTATGGTTGCCAAAGGTGAAATGTTGGGGGAGGGATAAATTAGGAGTTTGGGATTAATATATACATACTACTATATGTAAAATAGATAAATAACAAGGACCTACTGCATAGCACAGATAAATCTCCTAAATAATCTGTAATAACTTATATAGGAAGAGAATCTGAAAATGAATGAATATATATCCATCTATCTGATTCACTTTGCTGTTTACCTGAAACTAACATAACATTGTAAGTCAACCCTACTCCAGTGAAATTTAAAAAAAAATTTTAACTAGTTTTTTTCTTGCTGACAAATTTGCAACAGATGTAACAAGATTTTATTTCACTTGTATTAAATCCCAGTACCGTAAAAGTATTATACTTAATTATGCTGAGTCTAACGACATGTCTATATTAATTATAGACACAAACATTAACTTTAACACCAGGTATTAACTTAATACTGAGTATTTCCCAGTTCACATGAAACTGCAATTCATTCTTGTCTGTTTTCTTTCATGTTTCTGAGAATTTAAACATAGTCACGAATAAGGTATAAAATATAAAACTCACTAGTTTTTAAACAGCAATTGGAATAAATTATACTTAAAAATGGATCTTTCCCTATTTTTTTCTCAGTCTCAGAAATTAGAGATGATTTATATAAGTGATCCTGAGAGCCCAAATCTCAAGGCATAGGGAGAGAAAAGCAAGTTCTCCAAAGGGAATTTTTTCTTCAGGGTCAGAATTCTGAAAAGATATTTTAATAAAGCTGGTTTTTTCTTAAATACACAGGCAAAAAGAACCAGTTTTGGAATTTTCAAAAGAATTTCACCTAAACCAATTTTCTCTGCAGCCTAAAGAATATTGTCACCGAACACTGTTATAGTAAAATATATTTTTTCTTAGTCATAGTTTCATAGTTCAAAACCTTTCTAGTCAGTTTTTTCTCAAAAGGGCTAGTCATTTAAAACTGCTTAATTCTTTACTTTCAAACGATGCAACTGACAAGAGCTTAGTCTCTAAAATATACAAGCAACTTATACAACTCAACAGCAAAAAAAGCCAACAACCCAATTGAAAAATGGGCAAAGGACCTGAATAGACATTTCTCCAAAGAAGATATACAGATGGCCCCAGCAAGCACATGAAACAATGCTCAACATCCCTGATTATTAGAGAAATGCAAATCAAAACTTCCATGAAGTACCACCTCACACATGTCAGAATGGCCATCAATAAGTCCACAAATAACAAATGCTGGAGCGGGTATGGAGAAAAGGGAACCCTCCTGCACTGTTGGTGGGAATATAAGCTGGCACAAACACTATGGAGAACAGTATGGAGGTACCTTAGAAAACTATGCATAGAACCACCATATGACCTAGCAATCCCCTTCTTGGGCATATATCCAGACAAAACTTTCCTTAATTAAAAAAGACACACACAGCTGCATGTTCATTGCAGCTCTATTCACAATAGCCAAGACATGGAAACAACCCAAATGTCCATTGACAGGTGATTGGATTAGGAAGCTGTGGTATATATACACAATGGAATACTACTTAGCCATAAAAAACAACACAATGCCATTTGCAGCAACATGGATGGAACTAGAGACTCTCATCCTGAGTGAAGTAAGTCAGAAAGAGAAAGACAAATACCATATGATATCACTTATAACTGGAATCTAATATACAGCAGAAATGAACCTTTGCACAGAAAAGGAAATCATGGACTTGGAGAATAGGCTTGTGCTTGCCAAGGGGGAGGGGGATAGAGCGGGATGTATTGGGAACTTGGGGTTAATAGATGCAGACTATTGCCTTTGGAATGGGTTAGCAATGAGATCCTGCTGTGTTGCCCTGGGAACTGTCTAGTCACTTATGGTGGAGCATGATAATGTGAGAAAAAAGAATGTATACATGTGTGTGTAACTGGGTTACCATGCCATATAGTAGAAAAAAATTGTATTGGGAAAATAACAATTTCAAAAAATTAAAAAATAAATAAATAAACTTGGCCATACGTAAAAAAAGAAATAAATAAACTGCTTAATTCTTCATTCCCACTTCTTTTATTTAGAAAAAATCAACATACAAGGCATGGAGTGCATTCAGGAAGGCACAAGTAAGGGTTAGTTTCAGCTGCTTATTAATCTCATTCCTATAATTATATTATTTTAAGGTTAGAATGGGATATAAATGGTCAAATGGGAAAAGGTCAAAAGATCTACTTTCAATGCCATATCATTCTCAGTGTATCATATTTGGAAGTACATGAAATTTATATAATTTATTTTGGGTTATAAACTCAATCACTTAGTAAAGATGTTCTCCATTGTAAATTTACTATTTTTTCTTTGTAATTAATAAATATGTTGGTGGAGTTACTTTGATACTGCACAAACGTTGTTTCTCCTCCAACATTTTCCAACAAATTGTAACATTCATTGGCGGGTCTTGCCTATAAAAATGCTCATTGTTGTTTCCTTAACAGTAAACTTGTATTTCCCTCAATACAACTATCTTTATTAACTGAAATTCTTCCATTAGCAAGAGCTATTGTTTTACCTAATTATTCATTAAATTATTTATTTGTATCCATATGAAATAATATATGTTTAGTTTATTATCTCAGTTATACTCCAATAACATCATTATACATCACATAACTGTAATGGGTAGAACTGTGTCCTCCAAAAAGTTATATTTAAGTCCTAACACTCAACACCTATGAAATGACCTTATTTGTAAATAAGGACTTTGCAGATGTAATCCAATTAAGATGTGGTCATAACTGGATTAGGGTATGTCCTATTTCAGTAACTGGCATCCTTACAGAAGAGGAAAATTTGGACAAAGACTCAAAAGACACAGAGAAAAATGCCATATGAAAACCAAGGCAGAGATTGGAGTGATATGTCTACAAGACAAGGAATTCCAAGGTTTGCTTATAACCACCATAAGCTAGGTGAATGGCAGGGAACAGATCTCCCTGAGAGCCTCCAGAAGGAATGAACTCTTCTGACATCTTGGATTTCTGGCCTCCAGAACTGTGAGAAAATAAATTACTATTATTTTAAAATGCCCCATTTGTGGTAATTTGTTACAGCAGCCCTAGTCAACTAATATAGTTATTTTTTCCAACTATGGTCATTGATAGCTTCTTCAGGTTAACTCATGTGACTTGTACATGCCCCATTATTTTTCAGCATGTTCTTAATTTCTGGCACCACAAGATGTTCTAGGCTAGCTTTGTATTTTTCCAGCCCCTATGTAGGAAGCAACTACTCCAAGAAATCTTGTTTTCTTTTAGTAGAAAGTGGTATTTGAAAACCAAGATTTTTTTTTTGTTTTGCTTTTTTTAGGGCTGTACCTGTGGGATATGAAGGTTCCCAGGCTAGGGGTCAAGTTGGAGCTTTAGCCACCAGCCTACACCACAGCCACAGCAATGCAGGATCCAAGACATTTAAGCAGCCTACACCATAGCTCATGGCAACATTGGATCCTTAACCCACTGAGAAAGGACAGGGATCAAACCTATGTCCTCAAGGATATTAGTCAACTTCGTTTCTGTTGAGCTGCAACAAGAACTCTGAAAACCAAGATCTGAGTGCTAAATTTTCTCACTGCTACTGAGGTTTCACTATTTCTAGGTTCACCCAGTAGCAAGAGATAGTAAATATATATGTATATTAACCCAAACATATAACCAGCTATATTTATTTCTATATATATATATGTATATATATTAAAAACCATAAATATATAGTAATACCTCTAAACTCAATCCATGACTACAAAGTTTATCCTAGTCAAATGTTATTCCTTACTGTATTTAACATCTTTCTCCAATAGTGAGAAACTTGACACTTATTAACTACAATATATTTACTTTTTGATTAATTAGCTATTTTAATTGGTATTTTGGTTGCACCCACAGCATGCAAAAACTCCTGGGCCAAGGGCTGAATCAGTGTCATGGCAGTGACCCATGCCACAGTGGTGACAACACTAAATCCTTAACCTACTAGGCCACCAGTGAACTCTTATCTTTATTATTTTTAATCGAAGACATTGCTCTACAATATTGTATGTTACAGGTGAAACCACAGTGGTTAACAATTTAAAAATTTTATACTCCACTATAGTTGATGCAAAATATTTGCTGTATCCTCCATGGTGTACAATATATACTTGTAGTTTATTATATACCTAATAGCTTTAATTTCTTAATCCCCTACACCTACATTGCCATTTCCCCCTTTCCTCTCCACACTGGTAATCACTAGTTTGTTTTCTTTATCTGTTAATCTGCTTTTTTTTTGGTTTTATTTGCTGGTTTGTTGTATTTTTTAGATTCCATATATAAGTAATATCATACAGTATTTTTCTTTCTCTGAATTACTTCACTTAGCAGGATGCCTTCTAAGTAGCCCATCCACATTGCTGCAAAGAGCAAAAGTTCATCCTTTTTTAATGGCCGAGTAGTATTCCAGTATGTATATACACATATATGTATATATATGTGTATATGTGTGTGTGTGTGTGTGTGTATGTGTGTATATATATATTACACCTTGTTTATCCATCCATTTGTTGATTGATATTTAGGTTTCTTCCATATTTTTGCAATTGTAAATAACACTGCTATGAATATTGGGGTGCTTGTATATTTTAATTAGTATTTTTACTTTTATTTTTTTGGATACATACCTGGGAGTAGAATTGCTGGGTCCTATAGAAGTTTAATTTTTAATTTTTTGAGAAGCCTCATACTGTTTTTCATAGTAGATGAACCAGTATATTCCTGCCAACTGTGTATGAAAGTTCCTTTTTCTCCACATCCTCACCAACATGTGTTACATGTGTTTTTTTGATGACAGCCATTCTGACAGGTGTGAGATGGTAACTCATTGTGGCTTTGATTTGCATTTTCCTGATGATTAGTGATGCTGAGCAACTTTTAATGTGCTTGTTGGCCATCTGAATTTCCACTTTGGGAAAATATTCACTTTTTCTGTCCATTTTAAAAAATCAGGTTAGATTTTTTGGACGTTGAGTTAGACAATTAGTTGATATATTTTTGGGCATTAACCAATCCATTATTAGTCACATCATTTGCAAATATTTTCTCCCATTCAATAGGTTACATTTTCATTTTATGGATGGTTTCTTTGCTGTGGAAAAACCTTTAAATTTACATTCCATTTATTTATTTTTTATTTATTTCCTTTGCTTTAAGAGATGGATCCAAAAATATTGCTATGATTTATGTCAAAACATGTTCTGCCTATCTTTTCGTCTGGCAGTTTTATAGCATCTCATCTTAGATTTAGGTCTTTAATATATTTTAGGTTTATTTTTGTATATGGAGTTAGAGTATGTTCTAATTTCATTCTTTTCCATGTAACTGTCCAGTTTTCTCAACATCACTTATTAGAGAGACTGTCTTTCTCCATTTTATAGTCTCTTCTTTGTCATAGATTAATTGACCACAAGTTTGTGAAAGTATTGCTCTGAAGAACCAAATCTTGAGAAAGAACAGAGCTGGAAGAACCATGCTCCCTGACTTCAGGCTATACTACAAAGCTATGGTAATCAAAACAGTATGGACCACCCATTGACAAATATGATATCTAAACTAGCAAGCATGAGAAGAAGACAGGATGAATGTGGAACATTGAAAATGCATTTGAAATTAAGGAGACCAGTAAGAGAAACAATTCTGCACACATATAGAAGGCCATATCAAAATATAAGGGGAACCACTAGTCAAATAACTATAATGGTCACACACATAAAAAAGAAAAGCCAAGCCAAACATAACACTAAACATGGTCAGAAAATCACAAGAAAAGACAAACAAAAGAGGAAGGGATAAAAAGACCCAATAGTAATCCAAAAAAAAAATTAAGTAAATGACAAGAAATACATACTTAGCCATAATTACATTGAATGTAAATGGATTAAATGTTCCAACTAAAATAAAAAGATTAGATGAATGGATTCAAAACCAGACACAGATATATGCTTTCTACAGAAGACCCACTTTAGATATAAGGACATATACAGATTTAAAGTGAGGGGATAGAATAAAATATTGCCTGCAAATGGAAATTACAGGAAAACAGGAGTAGCAATACTCATATCAGACAAAATAGATTGTAAAATAAAGAAGGTCACAAGAGACAAGGGACATTACATAATGATCAAAGGGTCATTACAAGAAGAAATAACAATTTTAAATCTATATGCACCCAACATAGGAGAAGCACAATATATAAGGCAACTACTAACAGTCATAAAAGGTGAAACTGACAGTAACACAATAATAGTGGAGTACTTTAACACCCCACTACCAGCCATGGACAGATCATCCAGACAGAAAATCAGCAAGGAAAACACAGCCTTAAATGATACACTAGACCAAATAGAATTTAATCATATCTATAGAACGTTTCACCCAAAAGCAGCAGAATATACATTCTTTCAAGTGTACACAGAACATTCTCCAGGATAGATAATATCTTGGGCTGCAGAGCAAGCCTTGATAATTTTTTTTAAAAATTGAAAACATTTCAAGTATTCTCTCCCATCACAATGCTATGAGACTACAAATAAAATACATGAAAAAAAGCAAAAAACACAAACCCTTGGAAGCTAAACAATATGCTACTAAACAACCAATGAATCACTGAAGAAATCAAAAGAGGTTATTAAAAGATAATCCAAAGAGAAATGACAATGAAGATACAGAAATCCAAAACGTATGGGACACAGATAAAGCAGTTCTGAGATGGAAGTTTATAGCAATACAATCTTATCTCAGGAAAGAAGAAAAAACTCAAATAAAAAATGAATCCTTACAACTTAAACATCTAGAGAAGGAAGAATAGACAAAGCCCGAAATAAGTAGAAAGAAAGAAATCAAGATTAGAGCATAAATTAATAACATAGAGACAAAAAAAGCAATTGAGAGGATCAATGATACCAAAAGTTGGTTTTTGAAAAGATCAACAAAACTGATATACCATTAGAAAGACTCCTGGGCATATATCTGGACAAAACGTTCCTTAAAAAAGACACATGCACCCTCATGTTCATTGCAGCACTATTCACAATAGCCAAGACATGGAAACAACCCAAATGTCCATTAACAGACAATTGGATTAGGAAGATGTGGTATATATACACAGTGGAATACTACTCAGCCATAAAAACTAATGAAATAATGCCATTTGTAGCAACATGGATGGAACTGAAGACTCTCATCCTTAGTTAAGTAAGTCAGAAATATAAACACAAATACTATATGATATCACTCATATCTGGTATCTAATATACAGCACAAATTAACCTTTCCACAGAAAAGAAAATCATGGACTTGGAGAATAGGCTTGTAGTTGCCTGGGGGGAGGGGGATGGAGTGGGAGGGATTGGGAGCTTAGGGCTAATGGATGCAAACTATTGCTTTTGGAATGGATTAACAATGAGATCCTGATGTGTAGCACTGAGAACTATGTCTACATACTTACAATGTAGCACAACAATGGGAAAAAAAATTATGTGTACATGTATGTGTAACTAGGTCCCCATGCTGTACAGTGGGAAAAAAGTGTGTTGGGGTAAATAACAATAAAAATATATTAAAAAAAGAAATACTCATCAAGAAAAAGAGAGGGTTCAAATCAATAAAATTAGAATTGAAAAAGGAGAAATTAAAACTCACACTGCAGGAGTTCCCATCGTGGCGCAGTGGTTAACGAATCCGACTAGGAACCATGAGGTTGCGGGTTCGGTCCCTGCCCTTGCTCAGTGGGTTAGCGATCCGGCGTTGCCGTGAGCTGTGGTGTAGATCGCAGACACGGCTCGGATCCCACGTTGCTGCGGCTCTGGTGTAGGCCGGCAGCTACAGCTCCAATTTGACCCCTAGCCTGGGAACCTCCATATGCCGCAGGAGCGGCCAAAGAAATAGCAAAAAGACAAAAAAAAAACAACAACAACAAAAAAAAACTGACACTGCAGATGTACAAAGGATCATGAGAGACTACTATGTGCAACTGTATGACAATAAAATGGACAACCTAGAAGATTCTTACAAAGGTACAACCTACCAAGACTGAACCAGGAAGAAACAGAAAATATGAATAGACCAATCACAGGTACTTAAATTGAAAGTGTGATTTAAAAACCTCCAAAAATCAGAAGTCCAGGACCTGATGGCTTCACAGCTGAGTTCTTCCAAACATTCAGAGTTGAGTTAACAGCTCTTATTCTGAAATTTTTCCAGAAAACTGTGGAGAAAGGAACACTCTCAAGCTCATTATATGAACCTACCATTAATGTGATACCAAAACCAAAGATACTACAAAGAAAATAACAGGCCAGTATCACTGATGAACATAGGTGCAAGAGTCCCCAGCAAAATATTAGCACATTGCATGCAAATATACATTTAAAAGATCATACACCATGATCAAGTAGGATTTATCCAAGGGATGCAAGGATTCTTCAATATCCGCAATCTATGTCATAGACCACATCAACAAACAGAAAAATAAAAACCATATGATTATCTCAATATATATAGAAAAAGCATTTGACAAAATTCAATGCCTATTCCTGTAAAAATTCTCCAGAGAGTGAGCATAGAGGGGAACTAACTCACAGCTAACATCACTCTCAATGGTAAAAATCTGAAAGCATTTCCACTAAGATTAGGAACAAGACAAGGATATCCTCTTTCACAAATGTTATTCAAAATAATCTTAGAAATTTTAGCCATGGCCATCAGAGAAGGAAAAAAAAAGGGATCCAAATTGGAAAAGAAGTAAAACTATCACTGTTTGCAGTGACCTGATTCTATAGCTAGAAATTCCTAAAGACACTACCAGATTACTACTAGAACTCATCAATGAATAGGGAAAAGTCGCAGGATACAAAGTTAATACACAGAAATTGATTGCACTTCTAGATACTAACAATGAAATATCTGAAAGAGAAATTAGGGAAACCATCCCATTTACCTTTGTGCATCAAAAAGAATAAAATACCTAGGAACAAACCTACCTAAAGAGACAAAAGACTTGTACTCTGAAAACTATAAGACACCAAAGAAAGGAATTGAAGAAGACAAAAGTAGATGGAAAAAATATACCATGATCTGGATTGGAAGAATCAATATGGTCAAAATGACAATACAACCTAAGGCAATCTACAGATTCAATGCAATCCCTATCAAATTACTAATGACATTCTTTACAGAACTAGAACAAAATATTTTAAAATTTGTATGGAAACACAAAAGACCTTGAAAATCCAAAGCAATATTGAAAAGAAAAGATCGACTCCCTGACTTCAGACACTACTACAAAGCTACAGTCATCAAAAGTGTATGGTATTCGCACAAAAACAGAAATATAGATAATGGAACTGGATCAAAAACCCAGAAATAAACCCAAACACAGAACACTGTAAATCAACATTGTTTACAGAACATTGTAAATCAATCATAATAAAAATGTTTTTAAAGACTTCAGTACTGGCACAAAAGCAGATCAATGACATAAAATACCCCAGAAATAAAACAAGGCACATATGGTCAATTAATTTAATACTTTTTTTCTTTTAACCTTCTTTCTAGGTTGAGTGATTTGTTACAATATTAGAGTAATCTTAGTTTAATTATATATTTATCTTTACCCTTGAGTTTTATACTTTCATATGTTTTGTGTCACTAATTAGCAATGTTATGTTTCTGCTTGAAGAACTCATTGTAACACTATTTGTAAGGCTAGTATAGTGTGCTCTTTCAGTTTCTTTTTATCAGGGAGTCTTATTATCTCTCCTCCATTCTTAAAGACAACTCTCTGGATAGAGTATTCTTTATTGGCAGTATTTTTCTATCAGTACTTTAAATTAATCATGCCTCACCCTTCTGCACTGCAATGTTTTTTTCCTGAAAATTCCACTGATAGTTGTACAGGAATTCTCTTCTATGTGAAAATATGCTTTTCCCTTGCTGCCTTTGAGATTTTTCTTTCTCTCTGTCACCCTTTAAAACCTTGAACAATTTAATTAAAATGGGTTGGGGTTTGGGATGTAAATGCTATAAAATTGGGTTTTGACAATCATTGTACAACTATAAATGTAATAAAATTCATTGAGTTAAAAAGTGCGTCTTTGTGTTTCTCTTTTCCACTGAGTTAAAAAGTGTGTCTTTGTGTTTCTCTTTGGCTGCTTATTTGTTGTTCTTTGGATTTTCTGGTTCTAGATGTCTTTCTTTCCTTGAGATTGGGAAGTTTTCAGCTATTATTTCTTTAAATAAGCCTTTTGCCCCTGTCTTTATATTTTTATTCTTCTGGGATAACTATAATTCGGTTGTTGGACTACCTTCATAGTTTTCCCAAAGTCCCTTAAGTTAGTCTTCTTTTTTATTATTTTTGTTTCCTCTTTGATCTTCTTGTTAGATAATTTTTACTGCAATGGGTTCAAGGTTCAAGGTTGCTGATCTTTTTTTTCTGCTTGATTCGATGTTGTTAAACTCATATATTTAATTTTTCACTTTGGAAATTGTATTCCTCAGTTCACTGTTTTATGTTTGGTCCTTTAAAAAATTTTGTGATCTAGGATCAATATGACAGAGGAGTAGGACATGGAGTTCACCTTCTCCCAATCAATAAAAAAAACTACATGCAGTATGGTTCACACAGAACATCTACTGAACACTGTCAGAAGACCTCACACTTCCAAAACTTCCAAGTAACTATTTAGAACAAAAGGGTAAAAGAGATGGAGAGAAGAGCGAAAAAAAGGAATCAGGATTTGACTAGCACTCCTGATAAGGATCTGTGAACAAGGAAAATAATACATACACTGGGAGACTACCTAACTGACAGGGAGAGCAGCCAGGACAGAGGGGGAGCCTAAAAGCCTCATAGTAAAGCACATCAGCCAGTCTAAGGGGGGCAAAGCAAAAATAGCTGCAAAGAATATTAGTACCACCACCCAGCACACCACAGCCTGATGCACTCTGGCAGGGACTTAGTGCTGAGGCTCAAGATTTGGAGATCAGTCTCAAGGAGAGGACTAAGGTTGGCTGTGTAGAAACAGCCTGAGGGGGATAGGGAATGGTGCACTACAGATGACGGGGTATGGGAGGAGGACTGGGCCCTCCAGAGAGGGAAGGTCCTATTGTTGGGGAGTGAAAGAGGATAGTGGGTGGGATTACCCTAGGACATTTTTTTCTCTGTGACAACACAAGGGCTCTTAGGCAGCAGGGTGCCTCTTGTTCCATCTACTGGGGCATGTGCAAACCACCATAGCCATCTGGAACACCAGAGGTGGGCATGGCCCACTACTACTGATTGTTGTGTGACCAAGTACTGCCTGCTGCCCCAGTCACTCCAAGGGATGCTGCCATGGAATGCCCTGCAACTGAGCACCACCTATTGACCCATCTCACTGGGAATGCATACCCCCCCACCCTTACTGTTGCCAAGGTTCCCAGGGGCCAACCCCACCTCCCTGAGGGTTGAAACCACTGCCAAGGGCCTGGCAACCAGGTGCTGCCTAAATGCTCTGGCAATTGTCCCCATCTCCCTAGAAGTACAGGTACAACATGTACCTGCACCCTATCAAGGCAATAACGGCATACATGCAATGAGGAAAGAAAGAGTAAGCATTCAAACCAAAAGTAGCCTACATTCCAAAAAATTACTAAATCTACACAAGGTACCCCATGGCACTCCCACATATAAATAGCCCACTGAGACTACAGTACATAATTGTTTTCCCTAAACTCACAAAGAAAAATATAAGCAAAAAGAAGAAGCATGGGAACCATTCCCAGTTAAACGGAGCATTCTCTCCAAGAAAACAGAATCCTGCAGTCTAACACACAACAACAAGTTTTAAAAAACAGTACTGAGGAGTTCCCATTGTGGTTCAGAAAGTTATTAACCCAATATAGTATCTGTGAGGATGTGGGTTTGAGCCCCAGCATTGCTCAGTGAGTTAAGGATACAGCATTGCTGCAAGCCATGGCAGAAGCTGCAGATGAGGCTTGGATTTGACATTGTTGTGGCATAGGCATCAGCTACAGTTCCAATTTGACCCCTAGCCTGGGACCTTCCATACGCCACAAGTGTGGTCCTAAAAGGAAAAAAAAATATAGAAAATGCTGAAGGAATTAAGAACAGCTATCAACAGTCATGCAAATTACTTTGAAGAGGAACTAGAAACTATAAGGAGCCAATAAAAATTGGAAAATTCTTTTGCAGAGATGAAAGCTGAGCTAAGGCATTGAACACCAGAATGAATGATGCAGAGGAATAAATAAGTGACTCAAAAGATAGAATAATGGAAATCACCCAATCAGGAGAACAGATAGAAAGACAAGTAAAAAAAATAATGGAAGTAATAGAAGATCTCCATAGTGAGGGGAGGAAAAAATGGCAGAATAGTGGGATGTGAGTCTCACGTATTCCTACAAATAAATTGAGAATGCAACTATATATGGAACTATTTGCACAGAAAATTTGGTGAATGCTAGTAATGATGTCAGGATTCTGAAAGAGCAAGAAAAACTTCAAGAAATCAGTTAGGACAAAAGAAAAAAGAAAGAGAGATTAAATGAAAAAGGAAGAGGGGGAAAAAAAAAAAGGAAGAGGGATGAGACCTGCACCCCTAGGAGGGTGCTAAAAGAGGAAAAGCTCCTGCACCCTAGGGAGTACCCCCACCACATAGGAGATCAACCAAGACAGAGGAGGAACTTTAGGGTATTGGGGGAAAACACAGTGATCACGGAGAAACAATCAACATGGAAATAGTCCTCCACAAAGATTTAGTGCTAGTGCTCTGCACCTCTTAAATGTACACTGGTACCAGCAGTGTTGGAAACTAAAAATTCAAGTTTGGAGATCAGACTCAAAGAGCTGAGACTAGTTACATGGGAAAAATTGGGGGTGGCTATACAGAAACAACCTCGAGGGACTGGAGTGTAGGGTGATCACATTTGAGGGTGTAAGCTGAGGAAACTTGGAGGGGCTTGAAGATGAGGCGTCATTGTTGTGGGAAGTTGTCAAGAAGGGGCAGGATCCATCACTACAGCCTTGTTCCCCACAAAGATTCAATGCAATTCCTATCAAATTATCAATGACATTCTTCATAGACCTAGAAAAAATATTTTGAAATTTGTATGCAAACAGAAAAGACCCCAAATAACCAAAGCAATGTTGGAAAAGAAAAATGGAACTGGAAGAGTCAGGCTTTCTGACTTCAGACTATACTGAAAGCTACAACAATCAAAACTGTATGGTACTTGGAGAAAAACAAAAATAGAGATCAATGGAACAGGACAAAAAGCCCAGAAATAAACTCAAACACCTATGGTAAACTAATCTATGACAAAGGAGGCAAGGACATACAGTAGAGAAAAGATAATCTCTTCAGTAAGTGGTGCTCTGACAACTGGATTGCTACATGTAAAGGAATGAAATTAGAATATTTTTCAATGTCATACACAAAAATAAATTCAATATATATTAATGACAATAAAAACAAAAATAAACCAATGGGACCTAATTAAACTCAAAAGCTTTTGCACAGCAAGGAAACCATTAAAAAAAAACCCCACAGAATGGGAGAAAATCTTTGTGAACAATGCAACTTACAAAGGCCTAATCGCCAAAATACATACAACTCATACAACTCAGCAACAGAAAAACAAACAACCCACTCAAAAAATGGGCAGATGACCTAAATAGACATTCTCCAATGAAGACATATGGATGGCCAGTAGGCACATGAAAAAATGCTCAAAAACAAAAATTATTAGAGAAATGCAAATCAAAACTTCAGTGAGTTGCCACATCACACCCATCAGAATGGCCATCATTAACAATTTACAAATAACAGATGCTGGAGAGGGTAGGCCCTCACTGTTGGGAATGTAAATTGGTACAACCACTATGGAAAACAGTGTAGAGATTCCTCAGGAAACTATAGATCTACCATATAATCCAGCAATCCTATTCCTAGGCATGTATCCAGACAAAACTGCAATTCAAAAGGATACAGGCACCCCTATGTTTGCTGTAGCACTATTCACAATAACCAAGACATGGAAGCAACCTAAATGTCTACTAACAGATGAAAGGATGAAGAAGATGTGACACAGATATGCAATGGAATACTATTCATGCATAAAAAATCATGGAACAAGGCCATTTTCAGCAACATGGATGCGACTAAAGATTCTCATACTAAGTGAAGTATGTCAGAAAGAGAAAGACAAATAGCATATATCATTTATATGTGGAATCTAAAATATGGCAGAAATGAACCTATCTACAAAACAGAAACAGACTTGTGTTTGCCAAGGAGGAGGGGGAGACAAAGTGGGATGTACAGGGAGTTTGGGATTGGTAGATGAATACTATTACTTTTAGAATGGATAAGCAATGAAGTCTTACTGTATAGCACAGGGAGCTATATCCAATCTCTTGGACTGGACCATGATGGAAGATAGTACAAGAAAAAGAATGTATACACACACACACATATACATATATATATATATATATATATATATATATATATGTTGTACAGAAATTGGTGCAATACTGTATGCTGTACAGAAATTGGTACAATACTGTAAATCAAAATAAACTAATCAATGATATATTAATAAAAATAAAATTTTAAAAATAAAACAAAAAGAGGAAATGAATTTTCTCCCCATGCCCTCACATTTTCCAAAAAATCAGAAATTAAAAACTCATTGAAAGAGTACCAATACATTTTAGATGAATGTCTAGAAATCTACATAATTTTTATAGATTTACATGTTTTTAGTTTATAGATATACATATATTTTAGATTTTTCTAAAGATTGAGACAATGGTCTTATATAAGGCAAAAATCTCAGAAGAGATGAGAGAGCCTTGTAAAATTTCATTTTGCAGCAGTCAGAATGGCCATTATCAAAGAGTTTACAAACAATAAATGCTGGAGTGGGTATGGAGAAAAGGGAACCATCCTATACTTTTGATGGGAATGTAAATTGGTGCAATTACTATGGGGAACAGTATGGAGGTTCCTTTAAAAACTAAATATAGAACTACCATATAATCCAGCAATCCCAGTCCTGGGCACATATCTGGAGACAAACATTATTTGAAAAGAAACATGCACCCCAATGTTCATCGTAGCACCATTGACAGGGAAGCAACATAAATGTCCATCAACGGAGGAATGGATAAAGAAGATATGGTACAATGTAATAAAAAAAGGACAAAATAATGCCATTTACAGCAATGTGTGTGGACTTAGAGATTATCATGCTAAGTGAAGTAAATCACATAAAGATAAATACCATATGAGGTCACTATATGTGGAATATAATAATAAATTATACTAGAGAATGCCTGTATCCCTTTGCTGTACAACAGAAATTGGTACAACATTGTTAATTACCCACACTTTAATTTTAAAAAAGAGTAAAAAAGACATTATTCACCAAAGAGAAATAGACTCAAAGATTTTGAAACTAAACTTCTAGTTACGAAAGGGGAAATGTTGGGAGAAAGCTACATTAGAAGATTGAGATAAACAATATGCACTATAACATTCAAAATAAATAAATTACAAGGACATACTGTATAGCACAGGGAAGTCTACTCAATAATCCGCAATAACCTATACCAGGGAAAAATTCTGAAAAGGAATGAATATACACATATGTAAAACTGATTCATGTTGCTGTACACCTGAAAATAACAAAAGGGTTAGTCGATTATATTCAAATAATTATATTAAAAAATAAGAGATCTACGGGATAATATAGAACCTGTAAATCTACACATAATAGAATTTCCAGAAGGAGAAGAAAGGGAAAAAGGGGTTGAAAATATATTTGAGAAAATTATGCCTGATAATTTCCAAAATCTAACTAAGGAAACAGATATCCAGATACAAGAAGCATAGAGGGCAATCAAGTTGAACTCAAATCTACACCAAGACATATTATAATAGATAAGGAGGAATTTAAAGATTTTTAGAGGATTCTAAAGGCAAGAAGAGAAAAGCAAAGAGATAATTACTCCATACAGCTATCAGATTATTTCCCAATAGAAATATTACAGGCCAGAAGAGAGTGGCAAGATATATTCAAATTTTAAAAGAGAAAATTTTGCAACCCAGAACCCACTAACCAGTAAGATCACCATTTAAAATAGAGGAGAAATAAAGAATTCCTCAGGCAAGCAAAAAGTAAAAGAATACAGCAATACTAGACCTATCCTAAAGGAAATATTGAAAGATCTACTCTAAATTGTGAAGAAGAAAGAACACATAGGATGGAAGAAATAACAATTGGAAAGTAGATAAGCCAATTTAAATAAGCTAATATATAGATAAAAAATATCCTATTTGCAAAAGCAATGAAAAGGAACACCCAAAGGATAAAGGTGAAGATGTAAAAAAAGGACATCAAAATCATAAAATATGTGGAAGGAGAGTAAGAAAATCTAGACTCTGTTTTTATAGAATGTGTTTGAGCCTATATGAATATTAGGCTAAAGAAAGCATATATATGTAGAGTTTAACATACAGGAAAAGCAGGGAAACCACAAATCAAAAACAAATAATACATTCACACAAAAAAAGATGTGGTTGGAAATCATCCAACCACAGAAAGAATAAGAAAAGAACAAAGCAGAAACATAGAATCAACTGGACAAAAAGATTTGAAATAGCAATAAATACATATCTATCAATAATTAGCACAAATGGACTAAATGTTACAATCAAAATACACAGAGAGGCACACTAGATAAAAAAACAAAAGCCTACAATATGCTGCCTACAAGAGACCCACTGTATGGCAAAAGACCAACGTAGATTGAAAATAAGGGATGGAATAATATATTTCATGCAAATGGAAATGACAGGAAAGCAGGAGTCATAATCAATACTCACATCAGACAGAATAGACTTCAAAACCAAGGCCATAAAGAGAGATAAAGAAGGACACTAATTAAAAAATCATCAATTCAAGAAGAGGCTATTATACTCACCAACATATATGCCCCTAATATAGAAGCAACCTAATGCATAAAACAAATACTAACAGATATAAAAGGAGAAATTGATGGGAATACAATAATAGTAGGAGACGTTCACACCTTATGCACATCACTAGACAAATCTTCTAGACAGAAAATCAATAAGGCAAATGATACAATAGAATAGTTACACTTCATTGATATTTTTAGGACAGTACATCAAAAAAGACCCCACAGAATATACTTTTTTTTTCAAGGGCACATAGAACATTCTCTAGGATTGACTATATACAGGGGCACAAAACTAACCTCCATAAATCTAAGAGTATAACAATAATTTCAAGTATCTTCTCTGACCACAATGTCATGAAACTAGAAATCAACCACAAGAAAATAAATGAGAAAAAATGACTACATGGAGAATAAACAACATGCTATTAAAATTCAATGGCTCAATGAGGAACTAAAAAAGGAAATTGAAAAAAAATACCTTGAGATGAATGACAATGAAAATGCAACCATACAAAATATAGGGGATGTCACAAAAGCAATTCTTAGAGCAAAGCACATAGCGATATAGGCCTTCCTCACAAAAGAAGAAAAATCTCAAAATCAACAACACAACCTACCACCTAAAAGAATTAGAGAAACAAAGCCCAAACTTGGCAGAAGGAAAGAAATCATCACGATTAGAGAGGAAATTAAAAAAACAGAGATTCTGGACTTTTATTTGTAGGCAGTGTTTTTATGACATATTTAATTTCATTTCTAGTGACTGGTCGTAGAGTTGATCTATTTCTTCTTGATTCAGTTTTGGCAGGCTGTTGGTCTCTAGACAGATGTCCATTTCTTCTAGGTTGTCAAATTTGTTGGCATATAGTTGTTTATAGTATTCTCTTATGGTTTTTTGTATTTATGTAGGATCCATTGTGACTTGTCATTAAACCAATGCTCCTTAAACTTTTTCAAAATTGAAGAAGAAGAAACATTCCCAAAGACATTCTATGATGCCACCATCACCCTAATTCCAAAACCAGACAAAGATACCACCAAAAAAGAAAACTATAGACCAAAATCTTTGATGAATTTAGACGCAAAAATTCTCAACAAAATTTTAGCCAACTGAATCCAACAACATATCAAAAAGATTGTACACCATGACCAGGTGGGAGTCATCCCAGGTTCAAAAGGATGGTTCAACATACATAAATCAATCAACATCATACACCAAATTAACAAAAGAAAAGTAAAAAAATCACATGATCATCTCAATAGATGCAGAAAAAGCATTTGACAAAGTCCAACATCCATTCATGATAAAAACTCTTACCAAAGTGGGTATAGAGGGTATATTCCTTAACATAATAAAAGCCATTTATGACAAACCCACAGCAAACATAATACTCAATGGAGAAAAGCTGAAAGCCTTCCTACTAAAATATGGGACAAGACAAGGATGCCCACTCTCACCACTGTTATTCAACATAGTACTGGGAAGTCCTAGCCATAGCAATCAGACAAACAAAAGAAACAAAAGGCATCCAAATAGGAAGAGAAGAGATAAGACTGTCATTGTATGCAGATGACATGATATTATATTTAGAAAACCCTAAGGCCTCAACCCCAAAACTAATTGAACTAATCAACAAATTCAACAAAGTAGCAGGATACAAGATGAACATTCAGAAATCAGTCGCATTTCTGTATACTAAAAATGAAACATTAGAAAAGAAATACAGAAATACAATACCTTTTAAAATTGCACTCCAAAAAATCAAATACCTGGGAATACACCTGACCAAAGAGGTAAAGGACTTATATGCCAAGAACTATAAAACATTAATCAAGGAAATTAAAGAAGATGCAAAGAAATGGAAAGCTATTCCATGCTCCTGGGTTGGAAAAATTAATGTTGTAAAAATTACCCAAAGCAATCTACAGATTCAATGCAATCCCTATCAAATTACCCATGACATTTTTCACAGAACTAGAACAAACAATCCAAAAATTTATATGGAACCACAAAGACCCAGAATTGCCAAAGCAATCCTGAGAAACAAAAACCAAGCAGGAGGCATAACTCTCCCAGACTTCAGGCAGTAGTACAAAACCACAGTCATCAAGAGAGTATGGTACTGGTACCAAAACAGAAATACAGACCAATGGAGAAGAATAGAGAACCCAGAAATAAACCCTGACACCTATGGTCAAGTAATCTTTGACAAAGGAGGCAAGAACATAAAATGGGAAAAGACAGTATTTTCAGCAAGTCTTGATGGGAAACCTGGACAGCAGCATGCAAATCAATGAAACTAGAACACACCCTCGCACCGTGCACAAAAATAAACTCAAAATGGCTGAAAGACTTAAATATAAGACAAGACACCATCAAACTCCTGGAAGAGAACAGAGGCAAAACATTCTCTGACATCAACCTTATGAATATATTCTCAGGTCTGTTTCCCAAAGCAACAGAAATAAGAGCAAATATAAACCAATGGGACCTAATCAAACTGACAAGTTTTGCACAGCAAAGGAAACCAAAAAGATAACTTACAGAATGGGAGAAAATAGTTCCAAATGATGCAACTGACAATGGTCTAATCTCTAAAATATACAAACAACTTAAACAACTCAACAGCATAAAAGCCAACCACCCAATGGAAAGAGGGGCAAAGGACCTGAATAGACATTCTCCAAGGAAGGTATACAGATGTACAACAAGCACTTGAAACAATGCGCAACATCCACAATTATTAGAGAAATGCAAATCAAAAGTACCATGAGATACCACTTCACACTATTCAGAATGACCATCATTAATAAGTCCACAAATAACAAATGCTGGAGCAGGTGTGGAGAAAAGGGAACCCTCCTGCACTCTTGGTCAGAATGTAAGCTGGCACAAGCACTATGGAGAACAGTATGGAGGTACTTTAGAAAATTATATGTAGAACTACCATATGACCCAGAAATCCTAATCTTGGGTATATATCTGGACAAAACTCTACTTAAAAAAGTCACATGCACCCTCATGTTCATTGCAGCACTATTCACAATAGCCAAGACATGGAAACAACCCAAATGTCCACTGATAGATGATTGCTTCAGGAAGCTGTGGTATATATACATAGTGGAATACTACTCAGCCATAAAAAAGAGTGAAGTAATGCCATTTGCAGCAACATGGATGGAACTAGAGACTCTCATCCTGAGTTAAGTAAGCCAGAAAGAGAAAGACAAATACCATAAGATATCACTTATATCTGGAATCTAATATATGGCACAAATTAACCTTTCCACAGAAAAGAAGATCATGGACTTGGAGAAGAGACTTGTTGCCAAGGGGCAAGGGGAGGGAATAGGAGGTACTGGGAGCTTGGGGTAAAGAGATGCAGAATGAAGCCTTCAGGATGGATTAGCCATGGGATCCTGCTGTGTAGCCCTGGGAACTCTGCCTAGTCAATTATTTTGGAACATGTAATGTGAGAAAAAAGAATGTATACATGTATGTGTACCTGGGTCGCCATGCCGTGCAGTAGAAAAAATACATATATAAAGAAATTTAAAAAAAATACCTGGGAATGGAAAAAAAATAGAGATTCAAAAAACAATAGAAAAAGTCAATAAAAACTTGAGCTGGTTCTTTGAAAGTGTGAACAAAATTGAAAATTCTCATGCCAGGCACACCAATAAGAAAAGAGAAAGAACTGAAATAAGCAAATTAAGAAATGAAAAAGGAGAAATCTCAATGAAAACTGAAGAAACACACAAAAATCCTATAAAGTAACACTATGAAAAATTTTATTCCAATAAATTTGACAACCTACAAGAAATGGACAACTTTCTAATTACATAAAGTGGACCTAAACTGAATGAAGAGGAAATAGATAATTTGAACAGACTGATCACCACATATGAAATTCAACATGTAATTTAAGAATATAAACTCCCTACAAAAATTAGTCCAGGACAAGTTGGCTTTACCAGGGAATTCTATCAAATATACAAAGAAGAATTTATACTGATCATTCTTAAACTTTTCTAAAAGAATGAAGAAGGAACAATCCCAAAGATATTCTATGAAGCCACCATCACCTGAATACCAAAACCAGACAAGACATTGCCAAATAATAAAATTATAGGCCAATATCTTTGATGAATATAAATGAAAAAATTCTCAACAAAATTTTAGCAAACAGAATCCAACAACACATAAAAAAGATCATCCACTGCAACCAAGTGGAATATATTCTCCATTCACAAGGATGGTTCAACATATGAAAACCAATCATAGTAATACACCACATTACCAAAATAAAAGTCAAAAACCTTATGATTTTCTCCATAGATTTAGAAAAAGCATTTGACAAAATTCAACATACATTCATGATAAAAACTCTTACCAAAGTGAGTATAGAGGGAATATTTCTCACCGTAATAAAAGCCACTTATGACAAATCCATAGCCAATACAATACTCAATGGAATGGAGTCTTCCTGCTACAATCTGAAACAAGACAAGGATGCCCAGTTTCACTACTTTTATTCAACACAGTATTGGAACCTATACACAGTAATCAAACAAAACAAAGAAAAGGAATCCAAATTGGAAGAGGTAAAATTGTTAGTATATGCAAATGATATGGCATAGAAATCCCTAAGGACCCATACAAAAACTATTCAAACTGATCAATGAATTCAGCAAACTAGTAGGATACAAGCTTAACATTCAGAAATTGATAGTATTTCTGAGTACTAAAAATGAAATATTAGAAAAGGAATATATGAAAAAACAATATCTTTTGAAATTGTACCCCCCAAAATTAAATTCCCAGGAATAAACCTGACCAAGAAGGTAAATGACTTACATGCTGAGAACTATAAAACATTAATCAAGGAAATTAAATAGGATTCAAAGAAATGGAAAGATATCCCATGCTCTTGTATTGGAAGAATTAATATTGTTAAAATGACCATACTTATCAAACCAATCTGCAGATATAATGTGATCACTATCAAATCACCCATGGCATTTTTCACAGAACTAGAACAGATAATCCAAATATTTATATGGAAACATGAAAGACACAGAATTGCCAAAGCAATCCTGGTCGGTGGCGGCGGGGCGGGGGGCAGGCAGAAAACAAAGCAGGAGCCCTAACTCTCCAGACTTCAGAAAATACTGCAGAGCTACAGTAGTCAAATCCATGTGTTACTGGTACAAAAACAGACATAAGGATCAAGGGAACAGAGCAGAGAGCCCAGAAATAAACTCAGACACCCATGGTCAGTTAATCTTTGTTAAAGGAGGTAAAAATATAAAAAGGGAAAAGACAGTCTCTTCAGCAAGTGATACTTTAGAAACTGGATAGTTGCATGTAAATCAATGAAACTAGAACACACCCTCACACCATGAACAAAAATAAGCTAAAAAATTGCTTGAAAACTTAACCATAAGACAAGAAACCATAAAACTCCTAGAAGAGAACATAGGTAAAACATTCTGACATAAACTGTATAAATGTTTTCTTAGGTCAGTTTACCAAGGCACTGTATAAATGTTTTCTTAGGTCAGTTTACCAAGGCAATAGAAAAGAAGGGACCCAATCAAACTCACAAGCTTTTGCACAACAAAGGAAACCATTAAAAAAAAAAAGGTGACTTATAGGATTGGATGAAATAGTTGCAAACGATGCAACTGACAAGGGATTAATCTTCAAAATGTAAAAATTGCTCATACAAATCAACAACAAAAAACAACCAACCAAATTGAAAATGAGCAGAAGACCTACTTAGGCATTTCTCCAAAGAAGACATACAGATCTCCAGAAGGCACATGAAAAAATGTTCACTATCATTAAATATTAGAGAAATGTAAATCCAAACTACAATGAGGTACCTCCTCACACTGGTCAGAATGACCATCATTAATAAGTCTACAAATAACGAATGCTGGAGAGGCTACTGAGAAAAAGAGAACCCTCTTACACTGTTGATGAGAATGTAAACTGATGAAGACATTTTGGAAAACAGTATGGAGTTCCTCAGAAAACTAAATATTGAACTACCTTCTGACCCAGTAATCCTGCTCCTGGGCATATATCCAGACAACACTATAATTTAAAAAGATATATTCACCCCTATGTTCATTGTTGCACTTTTCATGATAACCAAGACACGGAAATAACCTAAATGTCCATTGACAGATAAGTGGATTAAGAAGATGTGGTACATACATATAATGGGATATTACTTAGCCTTATAAAACCAAAATAATGCAATTCACAGCAACTTGGATGCAACTAAAAATTATCATAGTAATTGAAGTTCAGTCAGACAGAGAAGGGCAAATACCTAATGTGATATCACTTATATGTGGAATCTAAAATATGGCACAAGTTAACCTATCTAAAAAATCCAAAATATGGCACAAGTTATCCTATCTACAAAACAGAAACAGATTCACAGACATAGAGAACACATTTGTAGTTGCCAAGTAGGAAGGGGGATGGAGTGGGATGAGTTTAATAGATGTAAAATATTACATTTATAATGGACAGACAATAAGGTCCCACTGTATAGCACAGAGAGCTATAGCCAATCTCCTGTGATAGACCATGATGGAAATATATATGCAATAAAAGTGTATATACGTATGAGTTATTTTGCTGTATAGCAGATATTTACACAACATTGTAAATCAACTATACTTTAATAAAATATTTTTTAAAATTTAATTTGTATATCATTTGTAATTTTCCCTTTTTTAAGCACTTCTCTCCTGACTTCAGTAAGTACCTTAATATTATTTGGAACTCTTTGTTTGATAAGTCACTTATTTCATTTTGCTTAAGTTTGATTCCTTGAAATTTATCTTGTTATTTGCTTAGAAGAATACTTTTTCTTATCTTTCCTAGACTCTCTGTGTTGGTCAGTGCATTACATAAAACAGACTGGCCTGTGTACTAGATGAACATCATCAATCAGCCTAGTGGGAGCTCCCAGTTGCCTCTTAAACCACTGTGATTGTCCAAGCTGCCATCTTTTTTTCTTAGTGGCTCCTAGTAGATTAAGGAGTAACAAGATACCTCAGTGTCCCAAGGGCATGGGAAAGGCCTACATGTCTGTTCAGACTCCCAGTAAGCTGCTAATTGCCTGGCCTTCAGTTCCTTTATATAGGTTAATTGGAAGCCAAACCTCAAGTAGCAGCTGGGATATTCAGGACATTAGTTATGCAGATGAATACTCACCTGTCATGATGAATCCAGGACCTGGATGTTTGGCCTCTGTGATTAGCCAGTGGGAATAGTCTCTGGGAGTGTTTGTGTGCCCAGAGATAACCATGTCCTTGTTTTGAGTGGTCTTTGGTGACTTGTGAATTTCAAACCCCCTCACCTCCCAGCTTAAATGATTTAGAAGCTTGTTACTCAGGAGGCAGCCTTAATAATATTGGTGCTAGATGTGTGGACAAGTGCTTTCTAGGTTGAACCTAGAGATTTACTTTTATTGTTCAAGCAAGGCAGGAAGAGATATAGGGGATGTGCCCATAAGTTCTTTCAGGCTTCCGGGAGACTCTCAGTCTGCTCCCACATATAGGCTGATTAGAAGACAACCTCTCAGATAGCAAACTGTGAACATATGCTGTCAAACCCCTTCCACAGTGTAACTAGGAGATGGACAATTTTGTCTGCTCTTTCTGTACTAAGCCTGGAAAATATAACTGTGGGAGTGCTCATGCACCATTTTATAACTGCTTCCTTTGCTATGCTCCCATGGGGCCTATGAGTACAAGCCCTATTCTCTATCAGAGTTAGGTGATTCAGGGGCCCATCCTTCAGTGGCAGCCATAAAAATTGGAGTACTAGATGTTTGGTGAAACCCTTCACTCCATAGGGATAGTCAAGGAGTTGAGAGTTGATTCCTAAGACAACATGTGCCATAAATGGGCTTCATAGCAAGAGTGCTACTCCTCTTGCATATCCTTTCCTATTCCATTTCTCAGATGTACAGTGTGTAGGAGTCAGTGAAGTAGTTTCTGGATTTTTCTCAGAGAAATTTCATCCATGTGTAGCTGCATACTCAGTGCATCTTTTGGAGGAAGGAAGGTCAGATGCCTCTTATCTGCCATCTGGATGATGTCACTAGAGATAATATATTTTAAAAATTACTACTTTGCTCTAAATAAACATAACATAATCTTTTATCCATTCCAAGTATATAGCTTAGCGGCATTACATACATTCACACTGTTGTGCAACTATTCCACCGTCCATCATCAAAAATTATCTTTCCAATCTGAAACTCGGTACCCACTAAGTTATAAATCCCTATTCCTCCTTCCCCCCAGGCCCTGCCAACCACTGTTCTTCTGTTTCTAAGAATTTGACTATTCCAGGTAAGTAATATAAATGGAATCATACAATATTTGACCTTTTGTGTCTGGCTCATCTCATTTAACATAATGGCCCTTAAGTTTCACCTATGTTGTACATATCTGCATTTCCTTCATTTTCAAGGGTGGATAACATTACATTGTATTTATATACATTGTTTATCCATTCATCTGGCAATGGATATTTGTGTTGCTTCCATCTTTTGGCTATTGTGAATAATTCTGCTATACGTATTGCTTCAACATCCTGCATTCATTGTTTTGGTATATACTGTTATATACCAATTAGAACCCTAGCCTGGGAACCTCCATGTGCCATGGGAGCAGCCCGAAAAATGGAAAAAAAAAAAAGAAATAGGATTACCCAAGGATAGGATTACTGAATCATATGAAAATTATATTTTTAAATACTTTTTTGGGGGAAACTGCCATATCATTTTCAATCTTTTTATAATTCCCACCAATTGTGCATCATAGTTTAAATTTCTCCACATCTTCACCATCACTTAATATTTTCTGGTTTGTTTTTTTATATAAGCCATCTCAGTGGGTATGAGGTGATACACTTTTGTGGTTATAAATTGCACTTCACTGATGATTAGTGATGTTGAACATCTTTATATATACCTATTGGCAACTTATTATACAAGTAATATCTATGCAAATAATTTGCCCACTTTTTTGGTTAATTTTTGTTATTGTTGGGTTATAGAAGTTCTTTAGTGTGAATATTAAATATCAGATATATAATTTGAAAATATTACCTTCCATTCTACAAACACCTTTCAAGAGATAGCTCAAAAGAAACAAGTCAGTGTTTTGCTTGCCAGATGTACAGTAACATGAGAGACACATACAGAATTGCCTTTCAACAATATATAAGAATGAAATTGCTGGGAATACACTAACCTCTATGTATGTCATCACTAGATAATGGCAAATTTCTTTCTGACAAACTCACCTACATTGTATAGGATCTCCCACTTGTTTAACTTCCTAATACATATTTTAAAACTTCACATTTTGCTGATCTAATGTGTGTGAGATTATTTCACTTTAATTTTCATTTTCTTAGTTAATTCATAGTTAATAGAAGAGATTCATATATGTAATGAATGTTTATTACACACTTACTGTATGCCAGGTACTCTTCTAAGGACATGGGATACACTGGTGAGTATAAAGGAAAAAAATTGCACTTTCAGGATTTACATTCTGGCAGGGAAACAAAAATAAACATATCAAGTAGATTATATAGTATGCTAGATGACATATTATGAAAACTATACAGTAAGGTAATGGAGAGCCTATGAAGGTAATGTATATTCATTGACTTTGATCTATTTGTGAATTGTCTATTCATATACTTTGCCAAGTTTTCTATGGACTGTTTATTTTTTCATTGAATATATTTTTATCTATTTAATTCATTTTAACTATCAAAGTTTGTACCCTAATATTTTTTACTCCAAATTTTTCATGATGATTTTTGAAATTAGGGGTTTGTATGTTTTAAAATAATTAAGCTTATCAAACTTTTTTTTCATCACTTGTTCACTTTCTTCTGTTAAAATATATTTCCATATTTTCATGGTAAAAAAATAAATATTCACTTTCAATTTATTCTAAAAGTTATATAAATATTACCTTCCAAATTTAAGTATTAACATTTTTCCATGAGGAATTTATTTTGTGTATGTTGTAATAAAGAGATCTAAGGGTATTTTTTTTGCAATATTAAAACAGATTAAAGAAGCACTATGTATTTTTTATTATTTTGAATGTCTCACACATTTAGTAGTAGTCATATCATGGTAATTTGATCCTCCATCAGAAGTGTTATGCTTGTAAAACTTTATACAACTTCAAGAATCTTCTACTGGCAGATCCATTAATTGAATAAAATATACGGTCATCATTCACCTTAAATATCACCTCTATTATGATTCAAGTTTCTTAAATGTAAATTTCAATATAGGTCTCTACTCTTTTTCATTGGTATATTTGACCTCTTCTTCAAACTTTAACCACAGACATTACACTGCACAATTTCCAGAATGGTCCTGTTAAAAGACAAAACGAATCATATCCAGCTTCTGCTAGAAATATTCAAATGAGTTTCCACCATACTCACTGTAAAAGTCAAATTCCATTCTGGGAACATAAAAACTCTGAGGCCTCTTTCTCTGGTATCACCATCACCTCTCTGAACTCACTTCCTGAGTATCCTCTATATTTCTCACTCAGCTCCAGGCATGCTGGTATCCTCAGTGTTCCTTGAACATGCTAGGGCTACTCCTGCCTTGGAACCTCAGCAATTGCTGTCCCTCTACCTGGAATGGTCCTAGCACAGACAGCCACAAGGCCACTTCTCTCATTGCCTTCAAGTCTTTACTCAAAAACCATGCTCTCAGTGAGGCCCTCTTTGATTTCACAATCTGTCCTATCCAACATCAGCCTCCTCCCTGGAATTTCAATCCCTCATTCTTTGCTTTATTTTTTCCTTCCTAACACTTAACACTTTGAAAATACTTTATATTTTACTTATTGTATCTTGACTACCGTCTGTCTCCCACACTAAAATGAAAGTCCCATGATGGTAGTATTATTTTATTTGTTTCTTTTGTTTATTACCATATCCTAAGTACCAGTTCCTGGAAGACTGCCTGGCAGAGAGCCCACCTGAAGTAAGTATTGGTAAGATGGAGATAAAGCAAATAGATTTAAAAGCAAATGGGGTCAAAGTGAGCCAAAGGGGGGCTAGGCAGTTTCCTCTGGGTCTAGACCCAAAGCTAGGAATGCAAATACCTCCAGGGGACAACTGAGCATTTTATTAGAATGAAGCAGGCCAGCTGGGGGTGTGGCCAACTTGAGAGCATTCTGAGTCTAAAATGGGCTGAGCCCTTCCTCAGAGCCAGCTGCTTGTATCCTTGTCGGAATGTGGGCCTTAATCCTTGGATTTTTGTTTCTGTGTTTGTTTTCGTTTTTTTTTTTTTTTTTTTTTTCAGGTGAGCCAGAAATGTGGATTTTTGCCATGTGAAGTCCCCCAAATGTCTAAGTAGCTAATTTTAAAATGGGAAATGGCAGAAACATAATAGGACAGTGGGCTGAAATTGGCCCATGACTGGCCAGCAGGCATTTGCTAGACTAAATTATATGATGTATGAAAGAAAACTTATCCCTGCTATGGTGAAGTGGGCTTGCCTTGTGTAATTCTTGAGGCAAACAGCTCCAGGTCATGTTGGATGGAGAGAATGAACCTGAATTACCACCTTCTTTCAACTCCTGGAAGCTTCCTGTCTCCCCCTCTCCCTGCTATGCATGGAGTTAAGGGAGCCTGGGCAGTGGGGAGTCATCAAAACTGTTTCTTTGAGGGCAGGGGTATATTTTAGTGAAGTAGGAAATGGGAAAACCAGAGAGAGGGTTTTGAAAGGAACTTCCACAGACAGACTGGGGAAAGGCAAGAAGAAGAGGAAGAGAAGGACAAAGACTCATGTGTTGGGACACAGTATCTCTGAGGGAGTTTACTGGGGACAGGAGCACCACACCTTCCCCCCTACCAATCACCTATGTGGCACTACACAGTCAAAGGAGTTAGTTATACTCCTAGCCCAACTGCCCATGCCATTTATCTCACCTGGAAATAGAACTGCACAAACTTCGATCACAGCTCCTCATGTGCTTGAGGCGGGCAAGACTGGTCAGGAAGTACCTATGAAGGGTCAGTAGCCATTGGCTTTGTCGGGGTATAGCCAGAATAGGGCCTCTGAGGGCAGCAGACCTTCAGTTTGCTGAAGCACTGGGTGGAGCCACCTGTGGTTTCAGGCAGCTGCTGAGAGAAGTATGGACAGTCAAGTATTCCCCATGCCATGGAGAGAAACATTAGGCTCAATCCTCTGATGCACCTCTTCCATAAGGAGGCAAGGTATAGCCCAGGAGGAGGAAAAACAGTGAGGGGACTGCTGTACCTGGGTTTAGAAAGTTTCCATTTTTCTGGATAAAATGCTTTCCAAATGCAAGGTGGCACATCTTTTAAGTTCTGAGAGAAGTGAACCAAGACCTTCAGGTCTGAGATTTACTGCTCTTGGGTCCTCTGGAAAATATGAGCTCCCTGCGTATGGTACACCATGTTAGTGTGTTTAGGCTGAGGCGGGGGTTCTGCTCAGCAGGTGTGGCATGAACTTCTTGAAATAATAAAAGCCTTTTAGGTATAAAATTGACTTCTGCTTAACTCATGGGACATTCCTGTCAGAATGTCCCTCTAGGGAACCTCCAGTCCATCTGGTTTCTTTGACTATTGTCACATCCTTTGGGCACAAAGCCAGAGGGGGCAATTTGGATACTGCCAGGAATCCTACTTTTTCCTAGGTCTTCCCATCTCTCCTGGACCCCACTCTCCATATATATATATATATATATATATATATATATATATATTTTTTTTTTTTTTTTTTCTGTATTCTCACTCTCTCTGTCAGTCTTTTTTCTTAGAATTCCTCCTTCCTCTGTGTCCTTCCCCTTCTGGCTCCTCACTCACTCATAGGCCACCATTTGAATATCCTTTTAGCCTCTCTCCAGGTCCCTGCCAACTTCATCTTTCTCTCCCTTACTCTGGACCTCTTCTAAGCTTCTTTGTGCCCTTCTCTACCCAATTTATTCTGTCTGTTTTCCTCTAAGCCCCAGGATCTCACTTTCCTCTGTTATTCTTCATCCCCTCCAGGTTCGGGGGGGCCTCCCTGTCTTTTAGGTCACCCTCCCCCCTTAGGAGCCTTTCTATTTCTGCCCCCTCCCCACCTCCTCCTAAGCAGCCACCTCCCCTTCTCCCTTCCCCCACAGCCCATCTCTAGTTCTTTCTCTCCCCCACCCCACCTCCCTAGACCAGACCAACTAAGTCCTATTTCATTTTTAGATGACTGATTATGGTACTGGCTGAACTTTATTCGCAGCCTGAATTTACAGCTGTTCCTTCCTTTCATGTCCCATCCACCAAACACACCCAATCTTTTCAACATGATAAATTCCTTACACACAGCATGTCATGTCCACACAAATTTGTATTTTTCAGAACAAAACAATAGTTATGCTGGCAAAGATGTCGAATTAACAGGGACCCTTAAGCTTTCGATACACTGAAAAGTAACATTATTTTGCATGTCTACAAAGTACACACTTGTTTCCACAAATGTGGCAAAGTTCACCCTAACAGTTAGGACTTTTTCACCAAATCATAGACATAGATATGGAAATCATCATCAAACTTGATGAAATACACAGAAGGTTTGGCTTCCACTTGGTGAATGACCATGCCGATCCGTTTGGAGCCATCTTCTTTGGTATACTCCACATGTTTACCTATCAGGCCATCTACAACTCCTCCTGGCTCCCTCTCTGCTGGAGGAGACTCACTGGACTCTGGCATGATACGGAGGTCTCCTTCTTTATAATCATCTAGAAGCTGGTACATGTACAAGACAGGATCTTTCTCATAGGTAATATAAAACCAGGCTTTCATGATAGGTGCTTGGGCTAAGACCATTCCTCTCCATTCATCCTTAGAACCATGCTCACCCTCAAACATATGTTCCACAGCTTTACCAATTATGGTATTTGCAAGGTTTGCATCACTGACTTGAGATGATGCCACCCTGTCAGAAAGAATTTTAAGAGACAAAACTCTTTCATCTCTGTGAAGTTCCAGTCCATAGACACAGTCAATTCCATCATATTTCACCAGATAAAGAGAAGGATTTATAGGCACCTGATCCAGAACGGTTCCTTTCCACTGGGTGATGGGCTCATCGCCTTCCTTCCACCCGTGTGAAATTCTGCAGCCCACGATGTTCCTGCGGGGCTGGGACGAAGGTCTGCCTCTCTGCTTCTTTTGGGAGGCTTTTTTCTTCGTCATGTTTGCACACCCAGTGGCCCGTCCTGCAACTGCCCTGGTTTGTTGCCCTTCGGCCTCCTGTGAGTTGGCGGTTTTCATGTCTGCAACGGGAGGAGAGAAGATAAGAAGGGAACGTTCAATATGCCTTAAGGTAGGGTGAAGGTCTCCCAACAGCGACATCTCCATGCACCCTGCGCCAGTGCCTATATATTTTCCCCATGAGCCTGGCAGCAATGCTGGAAATCCTGGCCGTGTGCCCGAAAGTGCTCTCCCTCCTTGGTTCCTCTAGGCTGCCGGGAAGGACAGCAGCAGCAGTGGTGCCTGCTGGGGTTAGGAACTCTGCAGAAGGGGGCGGGCTACCTCCTTGTTCAGAGACCCCAGCCTCCACCACCCGCCACTGAAGCCCACTTTAAAAATACCCTGCAAAGCGCCTATCCCCCCACCGCCCTGACCCGCACGCATGCACGCATTCACTCACACCGTCCTCCTGCGCTGAACGCCCCAGTAGGCTACTCACACGCCCCCTGTCTACCCCCAGTCGCTTTCTTGGCACCCAGAGCCCTCTTCTCCCCGCGCTCACCTTCAAGGTCTTGTCTGGCTCCTAAAGCTACCCTCCTTTCCTATTGCCCTTCTCACTCCCCCCTTCCCTCCTCCTCCACCTCAGTCTCACCCGGCGGCGCCTGCCCCCGCCCCCTTCCTCCTGCAGGAGTCCATCCCATCCCCCTTCTCCATCCAGGCGCCCACCAATGGCCTTGCCTTGCCTTGCCTGGCGTCCACCGCCCCGGATCTAGGGCCTCAAGTGCCCAAATCGGACACCTCGCAGCTTCTTTTGCGGTGAGCCTGTGTCCAAGGAGGATTGGCAGGCGATGAGCCGGCAGCTTGCAAGTGCTGGGAGGGGAAGACCCCCCGTAGGCGAGGATCGCGTCAGGAGGGCAGAGGGGTGGGCGAGGAGGATGGCGGTGGTACCTCCAGCACTCCTTTTGGGGGCCCTCAGCCTCCGTGTTGGTGTCGGCAGCCCCTCTGCCACATTAGGCTCCCACCAGTAGCTACTGCTGCAGCAGTCTCCTCCCTCTTTCCGCTTTGGACTCTGCTCTTAGTTTCCTGTTATTGGGGAGGCCTTCCCTTCCTGCTAAATACTATGCTGCCAGCTTCCTTTGCCTTGGAGCCACTCCTTGGCTGCTCCTCCCCTTTCCAAAATTCAGATCTATAGTTGGTCCTTTCCTCTGCATGTCCTTCCCACCCCTACTCTCTTAAACTATCTCCACCACTAGGCTTCCCTGCTAGCGTGTTTTCATTTTTCATACATTCTTCACGTTTTTCCCATACTCGTATATTCACACACAGCATATATCCGTACAGAAATTCTTCATATTCATACACAAATATATGTATGTGCATAAATAAATTATATATATTTCTGATATTCACATGCACAGATACATAATCCTGAATATACTCCTCTATTCAATAACATAACGTATTTTTTGATATAGCTTCACAGAAATACATATAATATGAATTTCTCCAACCAAGTGGAAGCATCTTTTCAACTTGGAGTAATAGTGGCTTATTATAAGCTTAGAGATTTATTCTTGAATATGATTGCAATTTGTAACAAACCTCATTTAATATTGCATAAAGTGGCATTTATTTTGACTCTCGTTTGTACCATTTTTATTTATGTTTTTCCACAATATCTCATAAATATTTAAATATAAATATTATAGTTTTATATCAGTAGGATGTTTTTGTTACATGCTAGAGGAAAGCAATCTCTGATTCACAGAGAACTATGTCTAATCACTATGGTGAAGCATGATCATGGGAGAAAAAAGAATGTATACATGTATATGTAAGTGGGTCACCATGCTGTACAGTAGAAAAAAAATTGTATTGGGGCAATAACAAAAATTTTTTCAATAAAATCAAATTAATTTACTGGATAATTATTTGAATAATCTTTTAGGTATCAGAGGGGGTTAATCTAAGTGTTCAGGGTTGACGGTTGAATCATTTCCCCTCCAAATTCATATGCTGAAGTTTTAGCCCCGAATACCTCAGAATGTGAATATATTTTCAAGTAGGATCTTTAAGGTCTTATTTATATTGAAATGGGGTTGCATGGGTAGACTTTAATATAATATAATTTATGTCCTTATAAGAAGAGTAGGTTAGAACACAAACATACATAGAAGAAAGACTCTGTGAAGACAGAGGGAGAAAATAACCATCTACAAGCCAAGTAGAGAGGCCTCAGAAAAAGATCAACCCTGCCAACATCTTGATTTTGTACCCACAGCCTCCAGAACTGTGAGAAAATAAGTTTGTATTGTTTAAGCCACTGAATCTCTTGTACTTCTTTATGACAGCCCTAATAAATGAATATATTCAGTGCTGTAAAAACCTAATTTTGTTCATTCTATTTTCTCTCTGATGTCAGTTTCATTTTGAAGCTTAAGTTGTAATATGGCTATCAGCAGCTTTGGGAGGTATATCCTATCCTATTCACAGTGACAGAAAGAACCTCTTTATAACAATTTTTGATTGAAATTTTGCTTTACTTTGACTGGGAACTTCATAAGTCATTTGCCTGCCCTTGTACTATGACAAAAGACAATGTCCACTTGTTTTAGGTTCATTTTATATACTTATTTCAAAAACAATCACATTAACAAAGTGAATTTGTTTGAATAATTGGCTTATGTTAATCAAGTGCCACTTGTGTATTTGGGATTGGGCTCAATCCTGCCAAAATTGCATAGGCCCTACACAATCAAGGATAATTGAAGTGGATACTGATTGCGTAATCAATAATGTCTGCAGCAATTCCAGATTATTATTTTGAAAGACAATCTAAAAGTTATTATTCTTCTAAAGTTTGTTTTTCTCTGATATTAGTCTTAGATATGTGACCACCAACTAATTGCATGTATGTTATTATTTCTTTGATTAGGTACAAACAGTTTACCCACTTTTAAAATTTTTATTTTTAAATTCTTTCAACTCATTGGTATATTTACATCGTTCCCTATGACATCTCCTGTCCTTGAATTTCACTTATGGAAGTCTTTCACAGAGAATCAGAGCAGCCTCTTTTAGAGTTATCCCTTCATATCATTACTTTAACTTATCTGACTCCACAAGGGTAACCAGTAGGATTAGAGTAGTATGTTAAATGTTTCAAGGCATCAAAGCTCACTTTGTGCTTAGAAACTAAAACAAGTATCCTCTCCTAAAACACAGCTTTCTGACCTCTTTTTGTTGAGGGTCACAGTCTTCAAGGGAATCTGGAATAAATAACAAGTCCTGACCTGTGCATCTTCTTGGGAATTAAAGTTGATGCAGAAAGAACTTGATAATAGGCCCATTGGATAACTATAGGAAGGATTTTGATGCTGTCTTAGTCCTTAATAAGAAATGTTTAGAAGTATTGCTCCTAGTGCCATGACAGCTAGAAATTACAGTGTATGAATGGTCCCTTCAAAACTGACCACTGGGTGTCTACCTTTCCCAACTGTTTTTACTTAGCCGCCTTGTGCTTTCTCTAAACTACAAAGATTTTAAGGCTAGGTATACTTCATATATATATATATATATATATATATATAAATATATATATACATAAAATGATTTTTTTTCATTATAGCCGGTTTACAGTGTTTTGTCAATTTTCTACTGTACAGCATGGTAACCTAAATGTCCAATGACTGGTGGTTGGACTAGGAAGATGTGGTATATATGCACAATGGAATACTACTCAGCCATAAAAAAGAACAAAATAATGCCATTTGCAGCAACATGGATGGAACTAGAGACTCTCATACTAAGTGAAGTAAGTCAGGAAAAGAAAGACAAATATGATATGACATCACTTATATCTGGAATGTAATATATAGCACAAGTGAACCTTTCCAAAGAAAAACCTAGATATATTTCTTAAATGCTATGACCTATTTTGTCTTGGTCTTATTTATTCCTTTCTCAAACTGACCCCCCAAATCCTGCCATTTGTCTTTGAAATCCCCTTGCCCACAAGTTTCAGATTTCTTGTCCTTCAAAAGTCATTATACCTCAGATTTACCCAGAGAATCACAAAACTGTCTTCACTTTCTTCATTTTCCATGTATCAACTTCACCATACATCTATTAAGAAATTCCAGTTAAGTTCCTTGATCTGAACATGTATAACAGCATTGCATGGAGCTGTGGTACAAACTCAGTCTGGAACAAAGCAAGAACCATCCCACATTTACAGTATTTGGTCACCGGACCAGCACTCTCCTTTAAAATCCAAGATTTTTTACCACACAGTTGCAGGGATCTTTAAGAAAGGAAAAAATTTTTTGATGCTCCAACTTCCATTGTCATACCATATTGAGTTCCTCACTTTCTTTGCTTTCTACACTGGAGAATAAGGACAGCTTCTCACCATGACTGACATCTGATAGAATTGTCCATCTACAGACTGACTCAAGCTGGCCTGGATGTTATAATTGTGCAGTCTGTTCAGAAGTTCCATTGAAAGAATAAGTAGCCAGTTTATGCGTGGTTGTGGTTTTTCTTATCAGGTGTTCAGTTTCTTACAAAGCTACTTCTCACCATGAATCTATGACAGGAAAGTACTATCCAAGATAGCATCAGTGTCCTTTTATTTTTGTATACGGCAGACACTACATAGACAACTAATACCCCAGCTTTTGTTAGGGTGAATGACTCAATAGCTAGAAGTCACAGAGCCCTTAAGAGAGGGACATTCTAGAGCTGTGTTCTACGTATATCTCTAATTTTAAGCGTGAGGAAAAGATTGACTGTTTCTGATGAAGATTCTTTAACTGCAATGTGTGAAAAAACCTGGGCAAATTGACCCCATTATTCTGGCTATATACATTATCTCTTCATAGATCCTAACTCACATTGAGCAATCCCAATGTGGCTTGGGAAATGGATTGTGTTATGGACTGGATTGTGTCACTCCAAAATGTATATGTTAAGGTCCTAACTCCCAATGTGGATATTTGGAGATGGGGCTTCTAGGGGAAAATATGGGTTAGATGAGGTCATATGGATGAGGATCACATGATAAGATTAGTGTTCATATGAGAAATGGAAGAGACACAAGTGCTCTGTCTCTACCATATAAAGACATAGCAAGAAGATGGCCTTCTGCAAGCGAGGAAGAGTGCTCTCACCAGGAACTGAATCGGTTTGCACCTTTATCTTAGACTTCCAGTCTCTAAAATTGTGAGAAATATATTCCTGCTATTTAAGCCACCTGGCCTATGGTATTTTGTTATGGCAGCCCAAGCAGACTAGTACAGGTTATGACCTTGGCAATAAACCTTGAGCAATTTTCCCTCCAATTCAACATCTACCCCTTTCCTAGGCATTATACATCTGCGGTGGATCTTACCCTCTTTTAAACAACCAATTTATTTAAATCCTACACTAATGCTCTAATGCCTTGCCAAACACATTTATACCTAACTTCCATTGTTGGAATTACTCAGGGTGGGAGTCTCAATGTGTTAAAGCCTCCCCTCCACCTCAATTGTAAGTTATCTCTTGGTTTCTATGGAGGCAACAGAATTGCCTTTGATTTATGACTTCTCAGCAGATAAGGAAGGACTTTTGTAAAAAATCTAAGCATTACAGATCATTCTTAGGAGTATAAATAATTCAATCTACCATGGGCAAGAGTTTGGGATGGTAAGCTTTGTGTAATCAAACCCCAATTCTTGGGACATTTCAGAGTTGAGCTCAGGGCTTCTGGATTCTGCAGTAGAGAAAAAAAGCAGTTCTACAGGGTATTGTATGGAGGTAGGGGCATTCACCTACTTTGGGAGATAAGCTTTCACCCAGTGAAACCACTTTCCCAGACAAACTCAGAAGTATTTGGCAACAGGCAAAAGTGAACCTCCTGTATCCTTAGACATTGAAGGAATTCCTGAGGAGATTTGAGATCAATAGACAGCATCACGGTCTCAGCCAGAGGAGGACCCCCACAGGGCTTGGACCCATGGATCCATTTCAACAGGTTTTGGCTGTGGTCTCAAGAATCTATAAGAAAATGTTGTTAGTATATCCAATCAACTGTTAGGAGTGCCACTGACTCTAGCCATCCTACAAGTCAGCAGCAAAAGGTGAAAGAGATTGAGGACTACACAGATAGAATTTCAAAGAAATAGAAAGGTTTCTTATTCTTCTTTTGTATTTCAAAGTTATTGGAAAATCCTTTTAAGTGTTACTTTGTCCCTAGATAAGATCTTTGTAATTTCCTCCAGTGATCATATTCTGAGGTCATTTTATTTTGCTTGTTAATTGCAAAGCAAATTATTTAAAATCATAAGTTAATTTATGAATTGACAGGTATGCAAGAGTAATGAGTTTAAATGGTTATTAAAAATGTTCATCTAGCTGACGTGATAATAACTACTTGTATCAGGATTTTTGATTAAAATATATTCCTTTTTTTTTTTTGGTCTTTTTGTTTTTTTAGGGCCACACTTGTGGCATCTGGAGGTTCCCAGGCTAGGGGTCCAATCAGAGCTGTAGCCGCTGGCCTATGCCAGAGCTACAGCAACATGGGATCCGAGGCTCAACTGTGACCTATACCACAGCTCATGGCAATGCCGAATCCTTAACCCACTGAGTGAGGCCAGGGATCGAACCCACATCTTCGTGGATGCTAGTTGGGTTTGCTAACCCCTGAGCCAGGACGGGGACTCCTAAAATATATTCTTGTACAATGATTGCCTATATTGAGATTCTGGCTGAAATAATTCTAAAAATAATCACAAAATAAGAAATTATCTAAAGTAGTTTACATTGCTTGTTGAAATAGATTCAAAATATTTTTAAATAATTGGCTCCCCTTGGAGCTGAACTGTAGTCTCTTTTCCTAAGTTATATTAATTTCTTAATGCCTTAGTCCTAGACTCTAGATTATACAGTCTGAGCTCTCCTAGAATTCAAAATTTAATGTGTGTATGAATCATCTGGAGGTATTATTAAAATGAAGAGCCTGATTAAGTAGATTTGAAGTAGTGCCTGAGATTCTGTACTTCTAACAATACCCCAGGTAATGCCTATGCTGCTGGTGGATGGACTACGCTTTGGCCAAACAAAACTGGGATAGAATATCTCCTAAGGAGCCTCAGTTAATGTGTTTTTTCTTTTCTCAATATGAAAAGAAGACCTAGTTCTGGGAACTATAAAATACTAGCAGAGCTTATTAACTATGTTTCTCTAAATTGCATCAATATTTAGGATGATGCATTGTGATATGATTTATTTTGTAAATCTCCACATATTCTTTGAGGAAATGAGATGTAGGGATGGTGTATATCTACAAATGAAAATAAGCTAGAATATATTGGTTTTATGTAAATCAACATCTTAAAATTGTGGGCTTCTATAATTTAATCTCATGTACCCACAAGGAGTATTCTGAAATACTAATGTACCCACTGATATTTTTTATGGTAATATTGAAATGTTTTCATTACAAGTGTATTTAGTTGCAAAGGATGTAACTTCCTTTGTATTGTTACTGCTGAGATTTTTGAATGCGATAGTTACATAACACTTTTAAATTGATCCAATGAAATAAAAATACCATACCTATTTGATATCTGCTATCATCCATTTAAAAAAATAAATTCACACATTTTTTTAACTATTGGAAATTTAAAATAATTTTTTGAACTTGATTGGAAATTTTGTATATAAAATTATATTTATAAATTTATTTTATACATCCTACATTCATGACAAAATTTTACGCTAAAGTCACATATTTTTATTCATAAATACTTTTTCACTCACATATTGCTTTGCAACAGAAATATATATATATGCACATTTAAGTTAAAATATTTAAAAATTGCCTAGTGATCATAAAGCAATAATTTAAACTTTTGTTCTAGATTGAATTAAAATGATTAGTAGTATACAAATGCTTATAATGGCATAAATGTATTATAAGTATATATCATTAAACAAAAAGGTAAAAATTCAGTGGAAATTCATCTCACTGCAGTCTGCACTTCTTTTCCCCCACACAGTTAGTTCATAGGTTCATTAATGAATATTACCTACTACTAGAATGAAACAGAATTCAGAACCAATACCAGTTCTATTTCTCATTTGTATAAATATAACTGCAGAGAATATTTCTTCACATGAATGAGTAGATGGACTAAAAGGAATTTTGATAAACACTACTACCACTCAATTCTCGAAATTCTAATTTACATGACAAAAAACACTTAGTAATCATTCACAAAAATTACTTTTTAAACAATATATCAGTGGGACTACTGAAGGGCTTCCTTTGATTTGGTTGAAAGCAATTCATAGTATACCACATTTTCAACTAATGAAGTATTTTTAAAATAAGTTCCTTGCAAATGAAAATACCGTGTATTTTTGCGATCAGTTTACTATAGAGTTTTGTATTTTTTGGTCATGTATTAAAATATAATTATGTTTTAAAAAATATTTATTTTAGAAGAGTTTTAGGTTTAAAGAACATTCTAAAGAACATACAGAGTGTTCTCATGCACCTTATATCCAATTTCCCCTATAGTTAACATTTTATATCAATATATTACATATATCATATTAATAAAAGAATATTGATAAGTTACCAAATTTATACTTTATTCAAATTTTCTGAGTTTTTACTACTGTTTTGTCTCTTCTCTGTCAGAATTCCATCTAAGATTCCACATTTACTTGCCTTAGACTCCTCTTGTATATGACAACTTCTTAGACATTCCTTAGTTTTATGACCTTAAAAGTTTTGAGGATTGTTTGTCAGCTATTTTGTAGAATGTCTCACAATTGTGGTTTGTCTCATGATTTTCTCATAATTAGATCTGGGGTTATGAGGTTTTTATAGCAAGAACTTAAGGTAAATTTCTATTCTCATCACATGATATCAAGGGTATATACTATCAACAAGAGTTGTCACTGTTGAAGCTAACTTAGATTACCTGACTGAGGTAATCAATTCATTCAGTGTTCATTCAGTTCCTCAACTGTGAAGTTAAAAGTTTCCTTCATTTGTTCTTTTATTTTTTTATTTAAAAAATATATTATGGTTGATTTACAATGTTCTCCAATTCTACTGTATAGCAAAGTGACCCCATTATACATACACATATACATTATATTTTTCACATTATCCACCATCTTGTTCTATCACAATTGATTGGATATAGTTCCTTGTGCTATACAGTAGGATCTCATTGCTTATCCACTCCAAATGTGATAGTTTCATTTACTAACCCCAGACTCCCAATCCATCCCACTTCCTTCCCCTCCCCGCTGGCAAACACAAATCTGTCCTCCATGTCCATGATCTGTTTCTGTTTTGTAGATAAATCTTTTGTGCCATACTTTAGATTCCACATATAAGTGATATCATATCGTGTCCCTTTCTCTTTCTGACATACTTCACTCAGTATGAGAGTCTCTAGTTCCATCTATGTTGTTGCAAAAGGCATTATTTTGTCATTTTTATGGCCGAGTCTTATTCCATTTTATATATGTACCACAACTTCTTAATAAAATCATCTGTTGATGGGCATTTAGGTTGTTTCCATGACTTGGCTATTGTGAATAGTGATGTGATAAACATAAGTGTGCATGCATTTTTTTCAATGAAAGTTTGTCCAGATATATGCCCAGGAGTGGGATTGCTGGGTCATAGGTAGTTCTATATTTAGTTTCCTGTGGTATTTCCATACTGTTTTCCCTAGTGGTTTTACCAGTTTTCATTCATACCAACCTTACAGGAGGATTCCCTTTTCTCCTCATCCTCTCCAGTATTTGTTGTTTGTGCACTTATTAATGACAACCACTCTAACTAGTGTGAGGTGGCACGTCATTGTTGTTTTGATTTGCATTTCTCTAATAATGAGTGATGTTGAGCATTTTTTTCATGTGCCTGCTGGCCACATGTATATCTTCTTTGGAGAAATGTCTGTTTAGCTCTTCTGCCCATTCGTTGATGGGTTGTTTGTTTTTGTTTTTTGTTTTTTGGTGGTGAGTTATATGAGCTGTTTGTATATTTTGGAGATTAAACCTTTGTTGGTTGAGTCATCGGCAAAAATTTTCTCCCATCCTGTAGGTTGTCTTTTCACGTTTTTATAGTTTCCTTTGCTGTACAGAAGCTTTTGAATTTGATTAGGTCCCATTGGTTTATATGTGTCTTTACTGTCTTTATTCAAGAAGGTGGGTCAAATAAAATGTTGCTGTGGATTTATGTCAAAGAGAGTTCTGCCTATGTTTTTCTCCAGGAGATTTATAGTATCTGGACTTACATTTAGGTCTTTAATCTATTTTGAATTTATTTTTGTGTATAGTGTTAGAAAGTGTCCTAATTTCATTCTCTTAAATATGGTTGTCAAGTTTTCCCAGCACCATTTATTGAAAAGACTATCATTCCTCCACCATATGTTCTTGCCTCCTTTGATATATATATATTAGTTGACCATAGGTGCTCGGGTTTATTTCTGGGCATTCTATGCTGCTCCATTGATGAAAATTTCTGTTTATGTACCAGTACCATACTGTTTTGATGACTGTATCTTTGTAGTAGAGTCTGAAACCAGGGACCTTATTCCTCCAGTTCCGTTTTTTCTTTTCAATATTGCTTTGGCAATTCAAAGTCTTTTGTGTTTCCATAAAAAATTTAAAATAGTTAGTTCTAGTACTGTAAAGAATGTCTTGATAGGGATTGCATTGAATCTGTAGATTGCCTTATATAGTATTGTCATTTTGACTATATTGATTCTTCCAATCCAAGAGCATGGTATATTCTTCCATCTCTTTCTTTCTTCTTTGATTTCTTTCATCAGGGTATTATAGTTTTCAGAGCACAAGTCTTTTGTCTCTTTAGGTAGGTTTATTCCTAGGTATTTAAAAATTTTTTTTTAAAAAATTTATTATTCAAATGAATTTATCACATCTGTAGTTGTATAATGACCATAACTATCTGATTTCACAGGGTGTCCATCCCACAGTCCAAGCACTTATTGTTTTTGCTGCAAGACTATATGGGATGGTTTCCCTAAGTTCTCTTGCTTTTTAAAAATTATATTTGGTTTAAAATCTTCTGCCCAATTCTGCTGTGCAGCAAAATGACCCAGTTATACAAATATATACATTCCTTTTTTCACATTATACCATCCTGTTCCATTACAAATGAATGGATATAGTTTCCTGTGCTATACAGCAGGGTTCTCATGGCCTATCACACCAATTGCAATAGTTTACATCTATTAACCCCATACTCCTAATCCATCCCACTTCCTCTCCATCCCCACTGGCAAAACACAACCTGTCCTTCATGTCTATGATCTGTTTCTGTTTTGTAGATAGATCATTTGTGCCATATATTAGACTCAACATAAAAATGATATCATATGCTCTCTTTCTCTTTTTGACTTGCATCTGTGTTCATCAGTGAAATTGGCCTGCAGTTTTCTTTTTTTGTGGAGTCTTTGTCTGGTTTTGGTACCAGGGTGATGGTGGCCTCATAGAATGAGTTTGGGAGTATCCCTTCTTCTGCAATTTTTTGAAATTGTTTCAGAAGGAGAGGTGTTAGCTCTTCCCTAATGTTTGATTGAATTCGCCTGTGAAGCCATCTGGTCCTGGACTTTTGTTTGTTGGAAGTTTTTTAATCATAGTTTCCATTTCACTTCTTGTGATGGGTCCATTCATCTTTTCTATTTCATCTTGGTTTAGTCTTGGAAAATTGTACTTTTCTAAGAATTTGTCCATTTCTTCTAGGTTTTGCATTTTATTGGCATACAGTTGCATATAGTAGTCTCTTAGGATCCTTTGTATTTCTGTGATGTCTGTTGTTACTTCTCCTTTTTCATTTCTAACTTTATGGATTTGAGTTCTCTCTCTTTTTTTGCTTGATAAGTCTGGCTAGAGGTTTACCAATTTTGTTGATCTTTTCAAAGAACCAGCTCTTCATTTCATTGATCTTATCTATGGTTTTCTTTGTTTCTATTTCATTGATTTCTGCTCTGATCTTTATGATTTATTTCCTTCTACTAACTTTAGGTCTTGTCTGTTCTTCTCTCTCAAGCTGCTTTAGATGTAAAGTTAGCTTGTTTATTTGAGCTTTTTCTTGTTTCCTGAGGTGGGCTTGTATTGCTATAAACTTTCCTTTTAGAACGGCTTTTGCTGCATCCCATAGGTTTTGGAGTGTCGTATCTTCATTGTCATTTGCTGCTAGGTATTTTTAAATTTCCTCTTTGATTTCTTCAGTGATCCATTGGTTGTTTAGTAGCATGTTGCTTCATCTCCATGTGTTTGCGTTTTTTGCAGTTTTTTTCTTGTTGTTGATTTCCAGTTGTATAGCATTGTGGTTGGAAAAGATGCATGATATGATTTCAATTTCCTTAAAGTTACCAAGGTTGGATTTGTAGCCCAGGATATGATCAATCTTAGAGAATGTTCCATGTGCACTTGAGAAGAATGTGTATTCTGTTGCTTTTGGATGGACTGTCCTATAAATATCTATTAAGTCCATCTGGTTTAATGCTTCATTCAGGGCCTGTGTTTCCTTATTGATTCTCTGTCTGGTTGATCTGTCCATTGCTATAAGTGGTGTATTAAAGTCTCCCACTATGATTGTGTTATTGTCGATTTCTCCTTTTAAGGTTGTTAGCAGTTGCCTTATATATTTTGGTGAACCTGTGTTGGGTGCATAGATATTTAAAATTTTTATGTCATCTTCTTGGATTGATCCTTTGATCATTATGTAATGTCCATCTTTGTCCCTTAAAATATTATTCATTTTAAAGTCTATTTTGTCTGATAAGACTATTGCTACTCCAGCTTTCTTTTGATCCCCGTTTCCATGAAATATTTTCTTCCATCCTCTCACTTTCGATTTGTATGTGTCCCTAGAAGTGAAGTGGGTCTCCTGAAGACAGCATATATATGGTTCTTGTTTTTGTATCCATTCAGCCAGTCTATGTCTTTTGGTTGGGGCATTTAGTCCATTCACATTTAAGGTAATTATTGATATGTTTGTTATTATTGCCATTTTATTAATTATTTGGGTTTGTTTTTGGTGCTCTTTTCCCTTTACTTCTTCTCATGTTCTTTTCTGCCTAAAGAAGTTCCTTTAGTATTTGTTGTAAGGCTGGTTTAGTGTTGCTGAATTCTCTCAGCTTTTGCTTATCTGTGGAGGTTTTAATTTCTCCTTCAAATCTGAATGAGAGCCTTACTGGGTAAAGTATTCTTGGTTGGAGGTTTTTTCCTTTCATCACGTTGAGTATATCATGCCACTCCCTTCTGGCCTGCAGAGTTTCTGTTGAAAAATCTGCTGATAACCTTATCGGGGTTCCCTTATATGTTATTTGTTTCTTTTCCCTAGCTGCTTTCAAGATTTTCTCTTTGTCTTTAATTTTGGTCAGTTTGATTAGTATGTGTCTCTGGGTGTTCCTCCTTGGGTTTATTTTATATGGTACTTGTTGCCCTTCCTGGATTAGAGTGAGTGGTTTCTTCCCCATGTTAGGGAAGTTTTCAGCTATTATCTCTTGGAATATTTTTTCTGTCTCCTTCTCTCTCTCTTCTCCTTCTGGCACCCCTATAATACGGATGTTGGTGCATTTCACATTGTCCCAGAGTTCCCTGAGACTCTCTTCATTTGTTTTCAATCTTTTTTCTCTTTTCTGTTCTGCATCCATAATTTCTTCTAATCTGTCCTCCACCTCGCTTATTCATTCTTCTGCCTCCTGTATTCTGCTGTTAGCTGCTTCTAGTGAGTTTTTTATTTCAGTTATTGTATTTTGCATCTCTTCTTATTTGAGTTTTATATCTTGTATCTCTTTGGTCAGTATTTCCTGTAAGTTATCCATCTTTGCCTCCAGTTTATTTCCAATCTCTTGCATCATCTTTAGCATTGACAGTCTAAAGTCTTTTTCCTGGAGGCTGAGAATCTCCTCATTACTTAGCTGATTTTCTGGGGTTTTTCCTTTCTCCCTCATCTGAGTTATAGCCCTCTGTCTTTTCATTTTTATAGGTTTTTGGTGCGGTGACCTTCTTACAGATAATAGAGTTGTAGTCTCTCTTACTTCTGATTTCTGCCCCCTGTGGATGAAGTCGGTATGGGGGCTTGGTGTAGGCTTCCTGATGGGAGGGGCTGATGCCTGCCCACTGGTAGGAGGAGCCGATTCTAATCCCTCTGGTGGGGGGGCTTAGTCTCTGAATAGGAGTAGGGGCTGCTGTGTGCTTGAGGGGTCTTTAGGGAGCCTGTTTATTGAGGGGCAGGGCTGTGATCCCACCTGGATTGTTGTTTACCCTGGGGCTTCTCAGTGTTGACTGATGGGTGGGGCCAGATTTTTACAAAATGGCCACCTCCAGAGAAAGGCATGGGTGCTGAATATTCCCAAGAGCTTCACTTTCAATGTCCTTCCCTCACAATAAGCCACATTCACCCCTGTTTTCCCAGGATGTCCTCCAAGATCTGTGGTCAGGTTTCACCCAGATTCCCTCAGAGACTTTTCTTTGCCCTGGAACCCAGTGCATGTCAAAGTCTGTGTGTGCCTTTTAAGAATGGAGTCTCTGTTTTCCCCAGTCCTGTGGAGCTCCTGCACACAAGCCCCACTGGCCTTCAATGCCAGATGCTCTGGGGCTCTTTCTTCTTGTGCTAGATTCCTACACGTGAGAGTTTGATGTGGGGCTCAGAACTCTCACTCCTGTAAGTGAGTCTCTGTGAACCAGTTAGTTTCCAGTCTGTGGAGTTTCCCACCCAGGAGGTATGGGGTTGTTTATATCACAAAATCACCCCTCCTACCTCATGATGTGGCCTCCTCTTTTTCTTCTGGAGTAGGGTATCTTTTTTTAAGGTTTTCAGTCCATTTTGGTGAAGAGTGCTCAGTCTTTAGTTGTGAATGTTGTTGTTTTTAGGAGAGAAGTTGAGTTCCAGTCCTTCTATTCTGCCATCTTAATCCCCTGGTTTTCTTCATTTCTATTTTATTTATTTTGGCTCTGATCATTATGATTACTTTCCTTCTGTAACCTTTAGGTCTTGTCTGTTCTCTCTCTAGCAGCATTACATGAAAGTTAGGTTATTTGAGCTTTTTCTTGTTTCCTGAGGTAGACTTTTATTGCTATAATCTTCCCTCTTTGAGCTGATTTTGCTGCATCCTATAGGTTTCAGAGTGTTGTAGATTCGTTGTCATTTGCTTCTGATATCTTTTAATTTTCTCTTTGAGTTCTTCATCAATCCGTTTGTTGTTTAGTAGCATGTTGTTTGGTCTCCACGTGTTTGTGTTTTTGGTGTTTTTTTTTTTCTTGTTGATTTTCAGTCATACAGCATTTTAGTCAGAAAAGATGCATGATATGATTTCAATTTTTTTTAAAGTTATTGAGGCTTGATTTGTGGCCCAGAATGTGATCAATCCTAGAAATGCACTTGAGAAAAATGTGTATTCTGCTGCTTTTGAATGTCCTCTAAATATCTCTTAAATCCATCTGGTCTAATGCTTCATTCAGGGCCTTTGTTTCCTTGTTGATTTTCTGTCTAGATATGTCCATTGCTCTAAGTGGGGTGTTAAAGTCCCCTGCTATTATTGTGTTATAGTCAATTTCTCCTTTTAAGGTTGTTAGCAGTTGCCTTGTATACTGAGGTGATCCTATGTTGGGTGCATATATATTTACCATGGTTATATCTTCTTCTTGGATTGATCCTTTGATCATTATGTAATGTCCTTCTATTTCTCTTTTAATATTCTTTATTTTAACGTCTATTTTGTCTGATACGAATATTGATACTCCAACTTTCTTTTGAATCCCTTTTCATGGAATATTTTCTTCCATCCTCTGACATTCAATTTGTATGTGTCCCTAGTAGTGGAGTGGGTCTCCTGAAGGCAGCATATACATGAGTGTTGTTTTTGTATCCATTCAGCCAGTCTATGTCTTTTTTGGGGGCATTTAGTCATTTACATTTAAGGTAATTATTGATATGTATCTTCTTATTGCCATTTTATTAACTGTTTTGAATTTGTTTTTTGTTGCTCTTTTTTCTTCCCTTCTCCTCTTGTTCTCTCCTCTTGTGGGTTTATGACTATCTTTAGTGTTGTATTTAAGTTGATTTTTCTTATTTGTTTTCGTATCAATCATAGATTTTTGGTTTGCAGTTACCCTGAAGTTTTGCTATGGGAGTCTCTCTCTCTCTCTCTCTCTCTCTCTCTCTCTCTCTATATATATATATATATATATATATATATATATATATATACACACACACATATGTGTGTGTGTATATATATGTGTGTGTGTGTCTGTGTGTGTATATATATATATATGTATATGATTGTTTCAAGTTGTCTCTTAATTGCAAGTGCATCTCTAGTGTCCTGCATTTGTACCCTCCTCATGATTTCTTATTTTGGTAGCATATTTTTGCATGGATGCTTTCCTAGCTTTATTGTATATATGCCTTTACTGGTGAGCCTTGTCATTTGCGTTATTTTTGTTTCTAGTTGTGGCATTTTCTTTTCTGCCTAGAGAAGTTCCCTTAGTATTTGTTGTAAAGCTGGTTTAGTGTTGCCGAATTCTCTTAGCTTTTGCTTATCTGTAAAGCTTTTGATTTCTCATTAAAATCTAAATGAGAGCCTTGCTGGATAAAGTAATCTTGTTGGAGATTTTTTTTTCTTCATCATATTAAGTATATCATGCCACTCCCTTCTAGTCTGCAGGTTTTCTGCGGAAATATCTGCTGATAACCTTATGGGGGTTCCCTTGTATGTTATTTGTTTCTTTTCCCTAACTGCTTTCAAGATTTTCTCTTTGTCTTTAATTTTGGTCAGTTCGATTAGTATGTGTCTTGGGGTGTTCCTCCTTGGGTTTATTTTATATTGATACTCATTGTGCTTCCTGGATTTGAGTGAGTGGTTCCTTTCCCATGTTAGGGATGTTTTCATCTATTATCTATTCAAACATTTTTTCTGTCCCTTTTTCTCTCTCTCTTCTCCTTCTGGCACTCTTATAATATGGATATTGGTGCATTTAACGTTGTCCCAGAGTTCTCTGAGACTTTCTTCGTTTCCTTTCAATCTTTTTTTTTCTCTTTTGTGTTCCACATCAGTAATTTCTACTAGTCTGTCCTCCATCTTGCTTGTTCATTTCTCTGCTTCCTCTATTCTGCTGTTGATTGCTTCTAATGAATTTCTTATTTCAGTTATTGTTTTGCATCTCTGCTTGCTTAAGTTTTAAATCTTGTATTTCTTTACTCAATGTTTGCTGTAAATTATCCATCTTTGCCTCCAGTTTTTTCCAATGTCTTGCATCATCTTCAGCATCATCAGTCTAAAGTCTTTTTCCTGGAGGCTGATAATCTCCAGATCACTTAGCTGTTTTTTTGGGGTTTTTTCTTCTTTCCTTATCTGAGTTATAGATAAATTTTCATTTTTATATGTTTTTGGTGTGGTGTTCTTTTTGCAGACAATAGAGTTGTAGCCTTTCTTACTTCTGATGTCTGCCTTCCCTTGTGGCTAAAGTTGGTATGGGGGCTTGCTGTAGGCTTCCAGATGATTGGGACTGGTGCCTGCCCACTGGTAGGTGGGGCTGATTCCTATCCCTCTGGTGTGACTGGGGGTCTTTAGGCATCTTGTTTACTGATGGCTGGGCCTGTGATCTCACCTAGATTATTGTTTGGCCTGGGGCTTCTCAGTACTAATGGCTGGGGCCAGATTTTCCCAAAATGGCCACCTCTAGAGGAACACATGCTGATGAGTATTCTTAAGACCTTTGCCTGCAATGCCCTTCCCCCACAATGAGCCACCGTCAGCCCTTATTTTCCCACAAGATCCTCCAAGAAGTGCAGTCAGGTCCAACCCAGATTCCTATGGAGCCTCTGCTTTGCCCTGGGACCTAGTGCACATGAAAGTCTGTGTGCCCCCTTCAACAATAGGATCTCCACTTCCCCCAGTCCTGTGGATCTCTAGTGCATAAGCCCCATGGTCATCAATGCCAGGTACGCTGGGGGCTCTTTTTCCCAATGCCGTATCCTCAGGCTTGGTGGCCTGACACGGGGCCCGGAACTCTCACTCCTCATTAGGTGAGTTTCTGTGATACAGCTACTTTCCAGTCTGTGGGCTTCCCACCTGACAGGTATGGAGTTCCTTATATCATGTAATCACCCCTCCTACCTCCTGATGTTGCCTCCTCTTTGTCTTGTGGAGTAGGATATCTTTTTGAAAGTTTCCAGTCTATTTGGTTGAAGGTTGTTCAGCACTTAGTTGTAATTTTGTTGCTTTTATGAGAGAAGGTCAGCTCCAGTCCTTCTATTCCACCATCTTTATCCTGTCTAAAGTCTAGGGATGCATGTACTTTCTTAATGAAAGTTTAGTTTGTATATATGCCCAGGAGCAGGATTGATGCATCATATGGTAGTTCTATATTTAATTTTATGAGGAAAATTCAGACTGTTTTCCATAGTGGTTGTACCAAATTATATTCCCATGAGCAGGATAGAAAGATTCCCTTTTCTCCACACATTTCCCAACATTTTTTATTTGTATATTTATTAACGATGACCATTCTGACTAGTGTGAGGTGGTACCTCACTGTACTTTTGATTTATATTTCTCTAATAATTACTAATATTATTAGATTATATTATTATTATTATTATTATTTTATTAAATGATGCTGAGCATCTTTTCATGTGTATATTGACCATCCATATGTCTTCTTTGGAGACATGTTTTTGCCTCCTTTGTCATATATTAGTTGACTATATGTGCTTGAGTATATTTCTGAGCCATCTAGCCTGTTCCATTGATCTATATGTATGTCTTTGTGCCAGTACCATACTGTTTTGAAAACTGTATCTTTGTAGTATAGCCTGTAGTAGGGGAGCCTAATACTTTCCATTCTGTTTTCCTTTTTCAATATTACTTTCATTATGCAAAGTGTTTTGTGTTTGTGTAAAAAATTTATTATATATATATATTTTTTATATTTTTTAGAGCCACACACATGGCATATGAAAGTTCCCAGGCTAGGGGGCAAATCAGAGCTATAGTTGCCATTCTATGCCACAGCCACAGCAACACAGGATCCAAGCCATGTCTGTGACCTACACCAAAGCTCAGAGAAATGCTGAATACTTAAGCTACTAAGCAAGGCCAGGGATCACCCCACATCCTCATGGATACTAGTTGGGTTCATTAGTGCTGATCCACAGCAGGAAATTGTCCATACAAATTTAAATCTTTTTTTCTAGTTTTGTGAAGAATATCATTGATAATTAGAGTGATTGCATTGAGTGTATAGATTGCCTTGGTTAGTATAGTGATTTTTGGCACTACTGATTCTTCCAATGTTGTAACTTTCCGTCTGTTTTGTCTTGGATTTCTTTCATTGGTGTCTTGGAATTTTCAGAGTAGTTATCTTGTCTCTTTAAATAGGATTATTCCCAGATATTTTATTGTTTTTGATGACATGGTAAATGGGATGGTTTCCCTAATTTCTCTTTCTGATCTTTCATTCTTAGTATATAGAAATGCAATAAACTTCTGTGTATTAATTTTGTATCCTGAAACTTTACTTAATTCATTGATGAAATCTAAGTTTTCTGGTAGTGTCTTTAGGATTTTCTAGGTGTATTATTTTATCATCTGCAAAGAGTGATAGTTTTCCTTCTTCCTTTCTGATTTGTATGCTTTTTATTTCTTTTGCTCCTATGATTGATTTGGCTAGGACTTCCAAAACTATGTTGCATAAAGTTGGTGAGGGTGGACATCCTTGTCTTGTTCTGGATCTTAGCAGGAGTACTTTCAGCTTTTTACTATTGAGAATTATTTCAGCCGTGATTTCACCATATATGTCTTTAATTATGTAGAGTTAGTTTTCTTATTTGACCACTTTCTGGAGGTTTCTTTTTTAATCAGAAATGGGTATTGGAAAAACAACAAAATTCACAACTAAAGACTGAGCAATCTTCACCCAAATGGACTGGAAACCCATACCCTACTCCAGAAGAAAAAGAGGAGGCAACATCCACAGGGAGGAGGGGTGATTTTGTGATATAAACGACCCCATACCTCCCGGGTGGGAAGCTCCACAGACTGAAAACTAACTGGCTCACAGAGACTCACCTACAAGAGTGAGAGTTCTGAGCCCCACATCAAACCCTCACATGCTGGGATCTGTCACAAGGAGAAAGAGCCCCTGGAGCATCTGGCATTGAAGGCCAGTGGGGCTTGTGTGCAGGAGCTCCACAGGACTGGGGGAAATGGAGACCCCATTCTTGAAAGGTGCACACGGACTTTCACGTGCACTAGGTCCCAGGGCAGAGCGAGGTCTCCACAGGAACCTAGGTCAAACCTGACCACAGTTCTTGGAGGACATCCTGGGAAAACAAGGGTGAATGTGGCTTATTGTGAGGGAAGGACATTGAAGGTAAAGCTCTTGGGAATATTCAGCAGTTGCCTGTCTCTGGAGGTGGTCATTTTGGGAAAATCTGGCCCCACCCGTCAGTCAACACTGAGAAGCCCCAGGGCAAACAACAATCCAGGCAGGATCACAGCCTCTCCCTCAGGAAACAGGCTACCTAAAGAGCCTCAGGCACACAGCAGCCCCTAATTCCATCCAGAGACTAACCCCCACCCACCAGAGGGATTAGAATCGGCTCCACCTACCAGTGGGCAGGCATCAACCCCTCCCATCAGGAAGCCTACACCAAGCCCCCATACCGACGTCATCCACAGGGGGGGCAGACACCTGAGGGAAGAGAGGCTACAGCTCTATTATCTATAAAAAGGTCACCACACCAAAAGCCTATAAAAATGAAAAGACAGAGGGCTATAACTCAGATGAGGGAGAAAGGAAAAACCCCAGAAAATCAGCTAAGTAATGAGGAGATTCTCAGCCTCCAGGAAAAAGACTTTAGACTGTCAATGCTAAAGATGATGCAAGAGATTGGAAATAAACTGGAGGCAAAGATGGATAACTTACAGGAAATACTGACCAAAGAGATACAAGATATAAAACTCAAATAAGAAGAGATGCAAAATACAATAACTGAAATAAAAAACTCACTAGAAGCAGCTAACAGCAGAATACAGGAGGCAGAAGAATGAATAAGCGAGGTGGAGGACAGATTAGAAGAAATTATGGATGCAGAACAGAAAAGAGAAAAAAGATTGAAAACAAATGAAGAGAGTCTCAGGGAACTCTGGGACAATGTGAAATGCACCAACATCCGTATTATAGGGGTGCCAGAAGGAGAAGAGAGAGAGAAGGAGACAGAAAAAATATTCCAAGAGATAATAGCTGAAAACTTCCCTAACATGGGGAAGAAACCACTCACTCTAATCCAGGAAGGGCAACAAGTACCATATAAAATAAACCCAAGGAGGAACACCCAGAGACACATACTAATCAAACTGACCAAAATTAAAGACAAAGAGAAAATCTTGAAAGCAGCTAGGGAAAAGAAACAAATAACATATAAGGGAACCCCGATAAGGTTATCAGCAGATTTTTCAACAGAAACTCTGCAGGCCAGAAGGGAGTGGCATGATATACTCAACGTGATGAAAGGAAAAAACCTCCAACCAAGAATACTTTACCCAGTAAGGCTCTCATTCAGATTTGAAGGAGAAATTAAAACCTCCACAGATAAGCAAAAGCTGAGAGAATTCAGCAACACTAAACCAGCCTTACAACAAATACTAAAGGAACTTCTCTAGGCAGGAAAGAAAAGATCAGCAACAGGAAACAAAAATTCCACAAATGACAAGGCTCACCAGTAAAGGTATATATACAGTAGAGATACGAAATCATCCATGCACAATTATACCATCAAAATGAGAAATCATGAGAAGAGGTGTGTACAAATGTGGGACACCGGAGATGAACTTGCAATTAAGAGAACAACAACTTAAAACAATCTCATATACATATAGACTCTTACATCAAAACTTCAGAAGAACTGCAAACCAAAAATCTACAATTGATACACAAACAAGGAATCTCTGGAGAAGAAATATATCTCATAGTAAATAAGTGCATAATCCACCATGAAGGGGGTCATTTGACATCATTCTTGGAATGCTGAAGTCTTACATCTGATTCTGATTTCCTCTCCATCAAAGAACTTATGATAATTATAATTAAACAATGTGACTGTACAATTAAATAATACAGTTCTACAATTGTATTATTAATAACCATTTTTCTCCATGGTAAAATGTGAGGTCTATAATGTCTTGTTTATCACATCACCTAGAGTGGTGTAATGCCTTTATTGAAGAATCAATGAGATGGAACAAATTGTGAGGACATACTTATATAGTTACACTATTTTTTAACCAACTTATGCATTTTATATTTTATTTATTTTCAGAGGGTGTATTATTTTTGTTATGCTTACCAGGGGTTATTCTTTTTACTATGCTATATAAAATATTTAATGGTATATAAGGCTTTCTTCTTTATAAATTTTAGTTGCATAATATAACAATTTAATATAATGCTAATTTTTAAAGAAAAATTGAAATATAATAGATAAAACTAAGTAGTAAAGATGAAATCCATAAAATTATGATAAAGTATTGAATAAATTTTCTATTTGTCTCAGCATATTTTCCATTCCACTTCTCCAGTGGGAGTCACTTCATCTGTTTCTTAAGATCCATGTTATAATAATCTGTGTGAATGTAATTGTGTGTAAATGTATGTATTTTATTCTGTTAAAAAAAGAAATAAATAAAATAAAAAAGAAATAAACATAAAAAAAGAAATGGGTATTGTATTGTGTCAAAATGTTTTATGCATCTATTGATATAATCACATGGTTTCCTTCAGTTTTTTTTAATGTATTGTGTCACACTGATTGATTTGCAGATGTTGAAAAATCCTTGCATCCCTGGGATATATCCCACTTGATCATACTGTATGTATTGTTGGATTTTGTGCTGTTGAATTTCGTTATGGATTTTTGCATTTATGTTCTTCAGTAATATTGGTCTATAATTTTCTCTTTTATTGTTATCTTTGTCTGGTTTTGATATCAGGCTGATGGTGGTTTCATTGAATGATTTTTCATTTATGGGTACCATGAGATTTTTATATAGCAATCTTTATATATGTGATTGTTTTAAGTTGTTGATTTCTTTCTTTCTTTCTTTTTTATTTTCCCACTGTAGAGCAAGGGGGTCAGGTTATCCTTACATGTATACATTGCAATTACAGTTTTTCCCCCACTCTTTCTTCTGTTGCAACATGAGTATCTAGACATAGTTCTCAATGCTATTCAGCAGGATCTCCTTGTAAATCTATTCTAGGTTGTGTCTGAGAAGCCCAAGCTCTGGATCCCTCCCACTCCCTCCCCCTCCCAGCAGGCACCCAAAAGTCTCTTCTCCAAGTCCATGATTTTCTCTTCTGTGGAGATGTTCATTTGTGCTGGATATTAGATTCCAGTTATAAGTGATATCATATGGTATTTGTCTTTGTCTTTCTGGCTCATTTCACTCAGGATGAGAGTCTCTAGTTCCATCCATGTTGCTACAAATGGCATTATGTCATTCATTTTTATGGCTGAGTGGTATTCCATTGTGTATATATACCACTTCTTCCAAATCCAATCATCTGTCGATGGACATTTGGGTTGTTTCAACGTCCTGACTATTGTGAATAGTGCTGCAATGAACATGTGGGTGCATGTGTCTCTTTTAAGTAGAGCTTTGTCTGGATAGATGCCCAAGAGTGGGATTGCAGGGTCATATGGAAGTTCTATGTATAGATTTCTAAGGTATCTCCAAACTGTTCTCCATAGTGGCTGTACCAGTTGACATTCCCACCAGCAGTGCAGGAGGGTTCCCTTTTCTCCACAACCACTCCAGCACTTATTTGTGGATTTATTAATGATGGCCATTCTGACTGGTGTGAGGTGGTATCTCAAGGTAGTTTTGATTTGCATTTCTCTTATAGTCAGCGATGTTGAGCATTTTTTCATGTGTTTGTTGGCCATCTGTATATCTTCTTTGGAGAAATGTCTATTCAGGTCTTTTGCCCATTTTTCCATTGATTGATTGGTTTTTTTGCTGTTGGGTTGTATAAGTTGCTTATATATTCTAGAGATTAAGCCCTTGTCAGTTGCATCAGTTGAAACGATTTTCTCCCATTCTGGAAGTTGTCTTTTTGGTTTTTTTGGGTTTCCTTTGTTGTGCAAAAGCTTTTCAGTTTGATGAGGTCCCATGGGTTTCTTTTTGCTCTAGTTTCTATTGCTTTGGGAGACTGACCTGAGAACATATTCATGATGTTGATGTCAGAGAGTGTTTTGACTATGTTTTCTTCTAGGATTTTGATGGTGTCCTGTCGTATATTTAAGTCTTTCAGCCATTTGGAGTTTATTTTTGTGCATGGTGTGAGGGTGTGTTCTAGTTTCATTGCTTTGCATGCAGCTGTCCAGGTTTCCCAGCAATGTTTGCTGAATAGACTTTCTTTTTCCCATTTTATGTTCTTGCCTCCCTTGTCAAAGATTAATTGACCATAGGTGTCAGGGTTGATTTCTGGGTTCTCTCTTCTGTTCCATTGGTCTGTCTGTCGGTTTTGATACCAGTACCACACTGTTTTGATGACTGTGGCTTTGTAGTATTTCTTGAAGTCTGAGAGAGTGATGCCTCCTGCTTGGTTTTTGTTTCTCAGGATTGCTTTGGCGATTCTGGGTCTTTTGTGGTTCCATATAAATGTTTGGATTGTTTGTTCTAGTTCTGTGAAAAATGTCATGGGTAGTTTGATAGGGATTGCATTGAATCTGTAGATTGCTTTGGGTAGGATGGCCATTTTTACAATATTGATTTTTCCAATTCAGGAACATGGAATATCTTTCCAATTCTTTACATCTTCCTTGATTTCTTTGATTAAAATTTTATAGTTCTCGGCATATAGGTCCTTTACCTCTTTGGTCAGGTGTATTCCAAGGTATTTGATTTTGTGTGGTACAATTTTAAAAGGTAGTGTATTTTTGTATTCCTTTTCTAATGTTTCATTGCTGGTATACAGAAATGCAACTGATTTCTGAATGTTAATCTTATATCCTGCTACTTTGCTGAATTGATTAATCAGTTCAAGGAGTTTTGGGGTTGAGTCCTTAGGGTTTTCTAGGTATAGTATCATGTCATCTGCATACAGTGACAGTTTCATCTCTTCTCTTCCTATATGGATGCCATTTATTTCTTTTGTTTGTCTAATTGCTGTGGCCAGGACTTCCAAAACTATGTTGAAGAGCAGTGGTGAGAGTGGGCATCCCTGTCTTATTCCAGATATGAGTGAGAAGGCTTTCAGTTTTTCCCCATTGAGGATTAAATTTGCTGTTGGTTTATCATAAATGGCTTTGATGATATTCAGGAATGTTCCCTCTATACCCACTTTGGCGAGGGTCTTGATCATGAATGGATGTTGAACTTTGTCAAATGCTTTTTCTGCGTCTATTGAGATGATCATATGATTTTTGACTTTTTTTTGTTAATGTGGTGTATGATGCTGATTGATTTGCATATGTTGAACCATCCTTGTGAACCTGGGATGAACCCAACCTGGTCATGGTGTATAATTTTTTTGATATGTTGTTGGATTCGGTTGGCTAAGATTTTGTTGAGAATGTTTGCATCTATATTCATCAATGATATTGGGTGATAGTTTTCTTTTTTGGTGGTATCTCTGTCTGGTTTTGGAATGAGGGTGATGGTGGCATCATAGAATGTCTTTGGGAGTATTCCTTCTTCTTCAACCTTTTGAAAGAGTTTAAGGAGGATGGGCACCAATTCCTCTTTATATGTTTGATAGAATTCAGCTATAAAGCCATCTGGTCCTGGACTTTTATTTGTAGGGAGTGATTATATGACCTCTTCAATTTCATTTCTAGTGATTGGTCTGTTCATTTGTTCTGTTTCTACTTGATTCAGTTTTGGCAGGCTGTAAGATTCTAGAAAATTGTCCATTTCTTCCAGATTGTCAAACTTGTTGCCATACAGTTGTTCATAGTATTCTCTTATGGTTTTTTGTATTTCTGCTGTATCCATTGTGATTTCTCCATTTTCATTTATAATTTTGGTGATTTGGGTTCTTTCTCTCCTCTTTTTAGTGAGTCTGGCCAGGGGTTTGTCAATTTTGTTCAGCTTTTCAAAGAACCAGCTCTTGGTTTTATTAATTTACTCTATTGTTTTTTGAGTCTCTATTTTATTGATTTATCTTTGATCTTTATAATTTCCTTCCTTCTGCTGAAATAGGATTTTTTGTTCTTCTTTTTCTTTCTTTCTTTTTTTTTTTTTGTCTTTTTTGGTCTGTTGTTGTTGTTGTTGTTGTTGCTATTTCTTGGGCCGCTCCCGGGGCATATGGAGGTTCCCGGGCTAGGGGTTGAATCAGAGCTGTAGCCACCGGCCTACGCCAGAGCCACAGAAATTCAAGATCCGAGCCGCGTCTGCAACCTACACCACAGCTCACGGCAACGCCGGATCCTTAACCACTGAGCAAGGGCAGGGACCGAACCCGCAACCTCATGGTTCCTAGTCGGATTCGTTAACCACTGCGCCACGACGGGAACTCCTTGATGCCCAGTTTTAAGAAAAATGTAGTGAACTCCTGTTCTTTTTCTAATTCATTCAGGTGGAGGGTTAAGTTGTCCATTTGGGATCTTTCTTCTGTTTTGAGAAAGGCCTGGATTGCTATAAATTTCCCTCTGAGCACTGCTTTCGCAGCATCCCATAGATTTTGAGAGGTTGCGTCTTCATTATCATTTGTTTCAAGGTAGTTTTTAATTTCCTTCTTGATTTCCTCATTGACCCATTGGATTTTTAGTAGCATGTTGTTGAGTCTCCATGTAGTAGGTTTTTTCTCATTTCTTTTCCCATGGTTGATTTCTAGTTTCATGGCATTGTGGTCAGAGAAGATACTTGAGATAATTTCTATGCTCCTAAATTTATTGAGATTCGCTTTATGTCCCAATATGTGGTCGATTCTTGAGAATGTTCCATGAGCATTTGAGAAGAATGTGTATTCTGATTTTTTTGGATGTAGTGTCCTGAAGATATCAATTAAGTCTAACTTTTCTATTGTTTCCTTTAGGCTCTCTGTTGCTTTATTGGTTTTCTGTCTAGAGGATCTGTCCATTGATGTGAGGGGGGTATTTAGGTCTCCTACTATGATTGTATTCTCATCAATATCTCCCTTTATGTCTGTTAATATTTGTTGTATGTATCTGGGTGCGCCTATGTTTGGGGCATATATGTTGATGATAGTAACATCCTCTCCTTGGATGGATCCCTTAATCATTAAATAGTGTCCTTCTTTGTCTTTCTTTATGTCTTTTGTTTTAAAGTCTATTTTGTCTGATATGAGTGTTGCGACTCCTGCTTTTCTGTCATGTCTATTGGCGTGAAATATTTTTCCCCACCCTTTCACTTTCAATCTATGTGTATCCTTTGTCCTGAGGTGAGTTTCTTGTAGGCAGCATATTGAAAGTTTTTGCCTTTTTATCCACTCAGCCACTCTGTGTCTTTTGATTGGGGCATTCAGTCCATTGACATTTAAGGTGATAATTGATAGATGATTATTTATTGCCATTTGAACCTGGTGTTCCAGTTGATTCTATGGTTCTCCATTCTTCCTTTCTTTTTTTTTTTTTTTTTTGGTTGGATGGTCTCCTGTTATTATCTGCTTGAGTGTAATTTTCTTTTCATTTTTTGCAAATGCAATATTTGGTTTTGGCTTGTGGTTGCCCTGTTTTTTAAGTATGCTAACCCCTTCCCATAATTGTGTGTTTTAGCCTGATGGTCCTGTAAGTTCAAACACTTCATTACTATATTAAAATTAAGAAGAGAGACATACATACAAACAAAAAGGTTTATTTACCTCCTAACATCCCTTGCCCACATTTTATGGTTTTGATGACTCTTTTTTATTTTTTTCCTTCTAATTTTATTTTGTTTGAAGCATGTTCATGATCAAATCTGTATGCTGGCTTATTTGAGTGACTGTTCTCTGATTGCGGTTTCCTCAGTCCTAGTTCTTCCTCTTCTTCTTCTTCTTTTTTTTTTAATTTCTTGTTTCTTCCCTTTCCTTCCTTTCTTTTTGGTTTAGAGGAGCCCTTTCAATATTTCCTTGAACCTGGGATTTGTGTTGCTGTATTCTTTAAGTTTTTGTTTGTTGGAAAAAATTCTTATTTCCCCTTCTATTTTAAATGATATTCTTGCTGGATAGAGTATTCTAGGTTGCACATTTTTTCCTTTGAGCACTTTAAATATCTCTTGCCATTCCCTCCTGGCCTGTAGTGTTTCTGTAGAGAAATCAGCTGATAGTCTTATGGGAGTTCCCTTGTAGGTAACATTCTGTTTTTCTCTTGCTGCCTTTAGGATCCTCTCTTTATCACTAACTTCTGCCATTTTTATTATGATGTGTCTTGGTGTGGGTCTGTTTGGGTTCAGTATGTTTGGGTCCCTCTGTGCTTCCTGTATCTTGAACCTAGTATCCTTTAGATTTGGGAAGTTTCCAGCGATAATTTCTTCAAATATATTTTCCATCCCCTTATCTTTTTCTACTCCTTCTGGAATTCCTATTATGTGTAGATTGGTCCGCTTTATATTATCCCATAGGTCTCTTATATTGCTTTCCAGTTTTTTGATCCGGTTTTCTGTCTGTTGACCGGATTGAGTGATTTCCATTATTCTATCTTCCATATCACTGATTCGTTCTTCTGCATTATTCATTCTGGTTTTTACTGCCCCTAGTTCAGTTTGCATCTCTGCAAATGAATTTTCTAGTTTTTCTTGGCTCCTCCTTATATTTTCTAGTTCCTTTCTGAGGGTATCTGCATTACTGTTCCTATCTTCTCTTCATTCCTTCAGTATTTTCACTATTTCTCTTTTGAACTCCAGGTCTGTCAGACTGCAGAGATCTGTTTCATTGCTGACTGGTTTAGGAGAGTTCTCCTGTTGGTTTGACTGGGGGTGGTTTCTCAGCTTCTTCATCTTGCTTGTTGTTTTCTTTCTCCTGAGGGAGTTGTACACTCCGTGATCAGGTACTGTTTGCCTTGTCACTGCCGTGGAATATTTCCTGAGGGCTGGCATTGTTGGTCAATCTTTTTTGAGGCAGTGTGGCTTTTCTGGAGTGTTGATGGGGCTAACAGTGTTTCTTTGAAGCAAAGGAGGACTTCCTGAGGGCAGACAGGACTGGGAGGTCCACCCCACGATGGTAGCAGATTTCACTTGGTCATGCAGAGCTTGCTCTGGTGTTTTTAGGCTGTGGGGTTCTTGCAGGGGGTTGGCGGTGTTGGGCAGCTGCTCTTCAGGGGTGCATCACCCCCTGGGGGCTGGAGCAGCTATCTGGGTCACTGAGAACCTAAGAGGCTCTTCCCTAGGGCAGCCCAACTCAGAAGGACAGCCTGAGAATGTAGGCAGATCTTTTCACAGTCTGGCCTAGCTTGTTGCAGCTTTTCTGGGCTGCAGGGGTTCTTCCAGGGGGCTGGTGGTGCTGAGCAGTTATTTCATGGGAGTGGGGCACCCCCTGGGGGCTTTGTCCGGTAGCAGGGCCATTGGAGACCCAAGAGGCTCCTCCCCAGGGCAGCCCGACTCAGAAAAACCATTTGAGATCTTTTCCCGACTCCGCCAGGCTTGTTGCAGCTTTTCTGGGGTGCAGGGTGTCCTGCCTAGAGCTAGCAGTCCTATACAGCTGGTCCACTAGAGCATCCCCTGGGGGCTTGGGGGGGGAGCAGGGCCGTTGGAGACACAAGAGGCTCCTCCCCGGGGCAACCCAAGTCAGAAGAACCGTCGGAGAATTAGGTCGATCTATTCACAGCCTGGCTAAGCTTGTTCTAGCTTTTCTGGGCTGCAGGCCTTTTCTCGGAGGCTGGTGGTGTTTGGTGCTGCTCTGTGGAAGTGTAGCCCCTCCAAAGGGCAAGCAGGCCTGTGCAGGGACAGCCCCTACGGTGGTAGGCTTCAGGCAATTGTTGAGGCCAGCCCTCCTGGATGGCAGGAATCCCCAGGTTCGGCGAGAGGGTAGGTGGTGGTGGGGGTGGGGGGAGGGAATACACTGGGAGGCACAGCTTTCAGCTAGCTAGCGGGCCTGTAAGCTTGCTGTGGCATGGGGGGTATTCTATGGGGACCAACCCCTTCTTCTCTCCCCTCCCCAGCACGGGCGCAGACCAGGCTCTTCTCCCAGGTTCCCCCTGATGTGGCTTTCCACTTCCCCGCTCCTAGAGTATTGTTCCCTTCCTCTGTGACAGCTTTGTTTTCTAGTCTCCCAGGCAGTCTCTGCTGCCCCGTCAAATGGTTTCTAGACCTCCCAAGCAGTTTCCGCTCTTCCCGCCCCCCTAGCCTGGGGACTAATCTCTGGAGCCGAGGTCTCGGTGCCCAGCCCCCCCCCCCCCAGGCATCCCCCGGCTCCCTCTGGGGGACTAACCTTCGGCAGTGATGTCTCGGTGCCCAGCCCCCACCCAGGCGTCCCCTGGCCCTTTCCCAGGGACTAACCTCTGGAGCTGAGGATTTGGTGCCCAGCCCCCACCCAGGCGTCTCAATTTTTGGTGACTGTGCCCGTAGTTCAGATGGTCCGTTTGGTTCTTGATCCGTTTTTCCGTACTCTGACTTACTGCTACACTCTTCTCTGCATCTGGAGATTCCTCCGGTTTGTTTGATCTTTCCCCCGGTAGGTGACTTTCCCTGGTGCGGGATCCCTTTCTCCTCCACAGTTCCTTTTCGGGATCGCCCGTCCTGCTCGGATTCACCTTCTCTCACTCTCCTCTTTTCTCCCATTCTGCCTAATAATGTCACGAACTTCTTGCCGTTATTGGAATTTAGGTTCCTCTGCCAGCGATTGGTTGCTGTTCTGTGCGAGTCATTTATTCTGTAGATGTGCTTTTTATGTTGTGTTTGTGGGAGAGGGCGAGTGTGTCCCCCTACTCCTCCGCCATCTTGTCCTCTCTCCAGTTGTTGATTTCTTAATTTGACATGCATTTTAACAATTGTGTATTTGTAATCTTTCCCCATCATAATTAATGTTTTTGATATCATATTTTACATTTCATTTTCTTTTGTATCCCTTAACTTCTTATTATGTGTATAGATTATTTTATTACTTTTGTCTTTTGAGCTTCCTACTTCCTTTGTGCTTGAAATCATTTACTACCTTTCCTTTATATTCACTTTTACTAATGAGATTTCTACTAAATTTTCATGTTACTAGTTGTGATTTTTTTTTGTTTGCTTAGAGAATTTCTTTAACATTTCATGTGAAGCTGGTTTGGTAGTGTTGAACTTTTAAAATTTTTGCTCATCTGTAAATTTTTTTATTTTTCCAGCAAATCTTAATGAGAGCCTTTATGGGTAGAATATTCTTAGTTGTAGGATTTTCCCTTTCATCATTTTAACACATTGTGCCACTCTCTTCTGGCCTGCAGAATTTCTGCTAAAAATTCACCTTATTGCCTTGTAACAGTTCTCTTGTATGTTATTTGTTATTTTCCCTTGCTACTTTTAATACTTTCTCCTTATCTTCAATTTTTGTTGTTTTAATTGCTTTGCCTCTTGGTGTATTTCTCTTTGGGTTAATACTGTTTGGTACTTTCTGTGCTCCCTTGACTTAAATTTCTGTTTCCTTTCCTAGGTTAGGGATTTTTTCAATTATTATACCTGCAAATATGTTTTCATCTACTTTATATCTTTCTTTTTCTGGGACCCCTATAATACAAATATTGACGCCCTTGATATTTCTCTTGAGGTTTCTTGAACTGTCCTCATGCCTTTTCATTCTTTTTTCTGTTTGGTATCAGTGATTTCCACTACCTTGTCCTGCAGCTTGCTGATGTATTTTCCATATATTTTAGTCTACAATTTATTCCTTCCATTGCATTTTTCATTTCAGTTTTTGTATTCATCTCTGATGGGCAAATCTTTATATTTTTCCTATCTTTATTAGAAAGTCCTAATGTCTTGCTCTTTGCACCCATTTTCCTCTCAAGTTCTTTTGACCATTTCTCTAAATTCGTTCTCAGGTAGTTTGACTGCCTCCACTTCACTTAGTTCTTCTGTGATTTTATCTTTTTCCTTCATCTAGAACATGCTGCTCTATCATCTCATTTTGCCTAATTTACTGTTTGTTTTGCCATGTATCTGGTAGATTTTTTTACATGTATCAAACTTGGAGAAGTGGCTTTTTTTTTTTAGGGCTGCACCCATATTATATGGAATTTGCCAGGCTAGGGAGCTGCAGCTGCTGGCGTACACCACAGTCACAGCAACATGGGATCCGACCCACATCTGTGACCTATACTGTAGCTCATGGAAGTGCCAGATCCTTAACCCACTGAATGAGGCCAGGGATTGAACCCAAGTCCTCATGGATACTAGTTGGGTTTGTAACCTGCTGAACCACAATGGGAACTTTGAGAAGTGGCTTTTTGTATGACATCTCTGGGTCCCAGGAGTGCATTCCCCTCTTGTCTCCAAAGCTACAATGTTCTCTTCTATTAAGGCTGCACATGTCTTTTGCTTGGTGGGCTAACTAAATGGACTGTCATTTAGGCTTGGTTGGCCTCTGTCTGGTTGGTTGCCAGGCCATCCCTTTTGCTGAAGTTGGTGTCCTTTTATTGAAAAGGCTAGGTTCTGATGCACCTGACTTTGGAACAGCAGAGAACCCCAAGACTAGTGTAAGTTCACTAGTGAGCTGAGTCATGGTCCAGAAGGCTCTGGTTCTGTTGTTTCCACACTGGTAGTGAAGCCAGGTCCTGGGCATAGTGCCAACGTACTTCATAACAGAATTGTGTCCTGGGTCTGGTTTCAGGGCCTAGTCTTCCCAGATATGTTATCTCTTTGCTGAGTGGGGCAGTCTCTGACACAGTTGGATACTGGATCTTGGGTATTCCAAACATTGTCCTATGCCAGGGTCTGTTCTGGTTGTGGGCAAGCTGGGTCTTCAGGCTGAGGGATATTAATTTTCTTGAGTTTTATGTCTATCCCTTGATGTCCCTTGGTGTCTTAGTCTTTACATAGTGGCTTCATGTAGGAAAATATTTCTAATCAAACTAGGACCTACCAAACTATTCTTGATCTCTTGCCTCCTCTTGCATTTACTTGTAGAACTGAAGCTTCAATGTGCTGTAGTGATGGCTTCTGTCAGAGGCAACTTCCACTCCTTTTCTTCCATTCTTGCATGTCTGGGGGCTGCCCAAGTATTAGTTTCTGTCTTACAACACTTGGAGTACTGACAAGACTCATAATATGATTTGGAAGATGCTGAATACAGAAGCAATAATCACAGCACAAGGAGCCCTTGTATAAAGAATTTCCTCCTAGTTGTGCTGCATTATGTCACAAAGGGAGAGTGTCATGAATTAACATGAAAATCTCAATGCTTTTTCTCAATTCTTTCACTGGAATATATTATTTTTTTGTTGGCCCAGATGATATATCTTCTTAACTTGTTTCTAGTATTCTCAGACAGGTCTTCTGGCACATATATTGTTGCTAACTTAATATTGTCTCTGTGGGGAAAGTGGGACCTAGGGCTTCCTAGTCTTCCATTTTGCTAATATACTGATATGTCTCCGGTCTTTATATTTGAAAAAAATTAGGCAAATATATACTGCTGAATACTGATATTAGTTCATAAGAATATGAAGTTAATTGAACATATAAATTGCTTGGAAGCATTTATAGAAACCTATCTTGATGTTTACATTTTGGCATTTAAATATTTTAGGTTAATCAGTTAGAATTGAGGAATTTGTTGAAGCTCCTTGATTGCAAATTCCCATAGAATTTTAAATATGGAAATTCCCTTGAAATGTCATTGAGCTGAAAATAAATGATGCTGAAATTGTTCTTTGTGTTTTAAAATATATATCCACTGCTGTAATAAATTAGGTATTTTTCTAATGACTTTGAAAATAGACTATTAACTATAGACTATTAACAAAATCTAATTTTTTACTCATTTCGGATTCTGAATGAATTGCTCAAATAAATAGCATTTGACAAGTATTGATAGTATGTGTCAACACATGAGCCAAGGAAAATCACTTAAAAGAATTTGCGTTGCTTTTAAATTGAATGTTACTCTTATGTCCTTCATAATTCAAGGGACTGTTATCACCATAGGGTAATAGTTTTTAAAAGTTTATTTCTGTGGACATATTTCTTTAGCCGCTCTTTGAGAATTTAACTTGTTTTAGTTAACTAATTATAGCTAAATGCTTTTTCTTGTAAGCTAACAAATAAGTCATTCAGAAATTTGTTTGGTCACAGTCTCATTCTCCTTTTGGGTTTCATGAAGAAATTCTGCTGTCATCATATACTTCATGTAAAATTTTAAATTTTCTCTATTTTTTTTTTGCTATGAGTTGGAAATATTATGATAAATATTAAATCAGGTAATATTGAAAAATATTGTGTTTATCATAATTATAGCATCATTTCATAATAGAACAATGTTCTCTCTTCTAATTAAATAACAAAATAATCTACACAGCACTCTGCCTTAAAATCTTGACATTTAATTTTATTGTACCTTTCTCTTATGGGAACATATAGTGTGTTAGGTTTTCTAGAGAAAAAAAATCAATTCTATGTGTTTATCTATCTATTGATTTAGTTTAAGGAATTGACACGCATGTTTAATGGGGACTGGCAGCAAACAGAGTGGAGCCCTAAGGAATAGAATTTTTTTAGTTTTAGGTTGAATCTGGAGCATTCAGGAGTTAATTCCGACTTCCTAAGGAGACATTAGTAATTTTATCTTCAGGCTTTGAATTGGTTGGATAAGATCCACCCAAATTATGTAGAGTAATAAGCTTTATCAAGGTGTACTTACCTAAGTGTTAATCTGTTCTTGTAAAAACATTCTTACATGGACAAATAGAATAGCACTTGACCAAATGTCAGGGTTGTATGGGCAAGCCAAATAGAGAAAATTAACCATTACCAGTCTACTTCTTTGTCAGTTTGAAACTCTTACACATTTCCTTAAACTATACTTTGTCTCAAAATAAAAAATAACAAGACCATACTTTCACCTAACATGCTACAATTATTCTCTGTATGACCATAAACACACTAACCCTTTACCCAGAAGGGGATGGAAAATCTTTGGTGATGTTCACTTGGCTTCCTTATAATGTGTAGTTTAGTAGTCTGTTATATGATAAGATATTATATGGTAAGGGGCAAGAGAAGGAAGAAAACTGAGAAATATTTATATTTCTCATAACATAATGAGGAAGAAATAATAATACAATTACAGTTTCATTTTTGTTACTGCTATGTGTAACTATCTTCTTTTACTACATGGTCAATATTCCATTTGCTTTTTGTAAGCAACTCAGCTGGTTGTACTTCTTTACCTGGTCTAGTGACCCCAAACTTAATTTCTGAAAAATATACATCATTAATAATGCTACCTGTACTGTGCTGCTTTAGTTTCCCATTGACATTAATTACAAGCCACTGAGACACCTTAAATACCTTTTGTATTCCAGATATATATTTCCTTATATTCACTGTGTGGTAGCAGTCAGTTCCCCATTATTTATCATTATCAATCACCCCACCCAGCACAGTATTGGCCCATTTATCTACTGGCTCAGAGTCATGAGAACACCAAAGGGATTAGACGGACATCTTACACTCCAGTTAAATTTTTTTTCTTGTTTTCCTATTTTATTTTTTAAATTATTTTTATCTTTTAAACTGATTTACAGTGTTCTGTCAATTTTCTACTGTACAGCAAAGTGACACAATCACATATACATATATATATTCTTTTTCTCACATTATCCTCCATCATGCTCCATCATAAGTGACTAAGTATTGTTCCCTGTGCTACAGAACTGGATCTCATTGCTTATCCATCCCAAAGGCAATAGTTTGCTCTATTAAACCCAGTTTCCTAGGCCAACCCATTCCATCCCCCTCCCCCTTGGCAACCACAAGTCTATTCTCCAAGTCCATGATTTATTTTTCTGTGGGAAGGTTCATTTGTGCTGTTGACTTGATACCAGATATAAGTGATAGTATATGGTATTTGTCTTTCTATTTCTGATTTACCTCACTCAGGATGAATCTCTGGTTCCATCCATGTTGCTGCAAATGGCATTATTTTGTTCTTTTTTATGGCTAAGTAGTATTCCATTGTGTATATATACCACATCTTCCTAATCCAACCATCAGTTGATGGACATTTAGGTTGTTTCAATGTCTTGGCTACAATGAACATACAGGTACTTGTGTCTTCTTCAAGGAAAGTTTTGTCCAGATATACGCCTAAGAGTGGGACTGCCGCATCATATGGTAGTTCTATATCTAGTTTTCTGAGGTACATCCATACTGTTTTCCATTGTGGCAGTATCAATTTACATTTCCACCAACAGAACAAGAAGGTTCCTTTTCCTCCACACCTTCTCCAGCATTTGTTATTTGTAGACTTTTTAATGATGGCCATGCTGACTGGCATGAGGTGGTACCTCATAGTAGTTTTGATTTTCATTCTCTAATAATTAGTAATGTGGATAATTTTTTTCATGTGCTTGTTGGCCTCCTGAAAATTTTCTTTTGAGAAATGTCTATTTAGGTCTTTTGCCCATTTTTCAATTGGGTTGTTGGTTCTTTTATTTAATTAATTAATTAATTAATTAACTTATTTATTTATTTTTGCTGAGTTGTATATGGTTGTTTGTACATTTTAGAGATTAAACTCTTGTCAGTTGCATCATTTGAAACAATTTTCTCCCATTTAGTAGATTGTATTTTGGGGTTTTTTTTGTGGTTTCCTTTGCTGTGCAAAAGATTGTCTTTTTGATTAGGACCAATTGGTTTATTTTTGTTTAATTTCTCTTGCATTCTGAGATTGACTTAAGAAAACAAAACTTTTTTCACAGAACTAGAGCAAACAATCCAAAAATTTATATGGAACTGCAAAAGACCCAGAACTGCCAAAGCAATTCTGAGGAACAAAAACCAAGTAGGAGGCATAACTCTCCCAGACCTCAAGCAATATTACAAAACCATAATCATCAAGACAGTGTGGTACTGGTACCAAAACAGACAGACTAATGGAAAGAATAGTGAACCCAGAAATAAACCCAGGCACCTATGGTCAATTAATCTTTGACAAAGGAGGCCAGAACATAAAATGGGAGAAAGACAGTCTTTTCAGCATGTCTTGCTGGGAAACCTGGACAGCTACATGCAAATCAATGAAACTAGAACACACCCTCTCACCATAAATAAATAAACTCAAAATGGCTGAAAGATCTAAATATAAGACAAGACACCATTAAACTTCTGGAAAAGAACATAGGCAAAACATTCTCTGACATCAACCTTACAACTATGTTCTCAGGTCAGTCTCCCAATGCTACAGAAATTAAAGCAAAAATAAACCAATTAGACCTAATCAAACTGACAAGCTTTTGCACAGCAAAAGAAACCAAAAAGAAACTAAAAAGACAACTTACAGAGTGGGAGAAAATAGTTTCAAACAATTCAAATGACAAGGCTTAATCACTAAAATATACACACAACCTATTCAAGTCAGTAGAAAAAAAAAACAACAACCTAACTGCAAAATGGGTGAAAGACCTGCAGAGAGACATTTCTCCAAGGAAGATATACATATGGCCAACAAGCACTTGAAACAATACTCAACATCCCTGATTATTAGAGAAATTAAAATCAAAACTACCATGAGATACCGCCTCATACCAGTCAGCATGGCCAACATTAATAAGTCCACAAATAACAAGTGCTGGTGGTGGTGTGGAGAAAAGGGAACCCTCCTGCACTGTCGGTCAGAATGTAAGCTCATACAGCCACTGTGGAGAACAGTATGGAGGAACCTTAGAGAACTATACATAGATCTGCCATATGACCCAGCAATCCCACTCTTGGGCATATTTCTGGACAAACTCTCCTTAAAAAGACACATGCACCCACATGTTCATTGCAACTCTGTTCTCAATAGCCAAGGCATGGAAACAACCCAAATGTCCATCGACAGATGATTGGATTAGGAAGAAGTGGTATATATACACAATGGAATACTACTCAGCCATAAAAAAGAACAAAATAATGCCATTCGCAGCAACATGGATGGAACTAGTGATTCATACTGAGTGAAATAGTCAGAAAGAGAAAGACAAATGCCACACGATATCACTTATATCTGGTATCAAGTCAACAGCACAAATGGACCTTCCCACAGAAAAAGAAAATCATGGACTTGGAGAATAGACTTGTGTTTGCTGAAAAGACTGACTTTTTTCCCATTTTATATTCTTGCCTCCTTTGTTGATGATTAATTGACCATAGGTGTCTGGGTTTATTTCTGGATTCCTTATTCTGTTCCCTTGGTCTGTATGTCTGTTTTGGTAGCAGTACCACATTGTCTTGATGACTTTGGCTTTGTACTATTGCCAGAAGTCTGGGAGAGTTATGCCTCCTGCTTGGTTTTTGTTTCTCAGGCTTGCGTTGGCAGTTCTGGGTCTTTTGTTTTTCCATATAAATTTTTGGAGTGTTTGTTCTAGTTCTGTGAAAAATATCATGGGTAATTTGATAGGGATTGCATTGACTCTGTAGATTGTTTTGGGTAGTATGCCACTGATACTACCATTTTTATGATACTATTTTTTCCAACCCAGAAGTATGGAATATCTTTCCATTTCTTTGAATCCTTTTTAAGTTCCTTGATTAATGTTTATAGGTCTCAGAATATAAGTCTTTCACCTCCTTGGCCAGGTTTATTCCTAGGTATTTAATTTTGGGGGCTGGGTTTTTAAAAGGTATTGTATTTTTGTATTCTTTTCCCCTTTTTAAATAATGATTTTTATTTTTTCCATTATAGCTGGTTTACAGTGTTCTGTGAAGTTTCTACTGCACAGCAAGGTGATCAAGTTCTAATATTTCATTTTTAGTATATGGAAATGGGACAAATTTCTGAATGTTAATCTTGTATCCTGCTACTTTGCCGAATTTGTGGATCAGTTTGTGTAGTTATTGTGTGTAGTCCTTACTGTTTTTTAAATGTAATATCATGTCATCTGCATACAGTGACAATTTTACCTCTTTTCTTCCTTTGGATACATTTTATTTCCTTCATTTGTGTGATTAATGTGGCTACAGCTTCCAATATATGCTGAATAAAGTGGTGCAAGCGGGCATCCCTGTCTTGTTCCAGATTTTAGTGGGAAGGCTTTAAGCTTTTCTCCACTTAGTATTACATTTGCTGTGCATTTGTCTTAAATGGCCTCTAATACTAAAGTATGTTCCCTCTATACCCACTTTGGTAAGAGTTTTTATCAAAAACAATTTTGGATATTTTGAATGATTTTTGCACCTATCAAGATGATCAGGTGGTTTTTGACTTTTCTTTTGTTAATGTGGTGTATAATGTTTATTGATTTGCATATGTTGAACCATCCTTGTGAACCTGGGATGAATCCCAATGCTCATGGCATATGATCTTTTTTATATACTGTTGGATTTGATAGGTTTGTCTGGTTTTGGTATTAGGGTGATTGTGTTTTCATAGAATATCTTTGGGATTGTTCCTTCTTCAACCTTTTGGAAAAGTTTAAGGAGTATGGGTATAAATTCCTCTTTGTATGTTTGGTAGAATTTTCCTGTGAAGTCATGGAATTTTGTTTGCAGGGAGTGTTTTTATTACATATTCAGATTCATGTCTGTGCTTCATCCGCTCAGTTGATCTATTTCCTCTTGATTCTGTGTTGGTGGGCTGTAAGTCCCTAGAAAGTTGTCCATTTCTTCTAGGTTGTCAAACTTGTTGGCACGTAATTTTTTAGGGCATTCTTATTTTTTTCATATTTATGCAGTTTCCATTGTGATTGCTACTTTTTCCTTTCTTATTTTGTTTATTTGTTTTTTCCTCAAAAAAGCATTTCACCTCTTCTTGGCAAGTCTGACCAGAGGTTTGTCAATTTTGTTTACTTTTTCAAAGACCTTGCTCTTGGTTTTGTTGATCTTTTCTAATGTTTTTTACATCTCTGTTTTATTGATTTCCTCTCCAATCTTTATGATTTACTTCCTTCTTCTAACTTTAGGTTTTGTTTGATATTCTTTTTCTTATTCATTTCAGTGGTGTGTTAAGTTGTCAGTTTGAGATTTTTCTTCTTTTGTGAGGAAGGCCTTTATTGCTGCCACCTTTCCTCTAAGCACTGCTTTTGTGGCATCTCATAGATTTTGAATGGTTATGACCTCACTATCATTTGTCTTGAGGTATTTTTAAATTTCCTTTTTGATTTACTCATTGACCCATTCGTTTTTTAATAGCATGTTGTTTAGTCTCCATGTACTTAGTTTTGGCTCATTGCTTTTTCTGTGGTTGATATCTAGTTTCATGACATTTTGGTCAGAGAAGATACTTGAAATAATTTCTATACTCTTAAATTTGTTGGGGTTAGTTTTGTGTCCCAGTATATGGTCAATCCTTGAGAATGTAATGTGCACTTCAAAGAATGTATATTCTGATTTTTTTGGATATAATATTCTGAAAATGTCAATTAAGTCTAACTTTTCTCTTATGTCCTTTAGGATCTCTGTTGCCTTACTGATTTTCTGTCTAGAGGATCTGTCCATTGATGTGAATTGGGTGTTAAAGTCTCCTACTATGATTGTATTCCCTTCAATTTCTACTTTTGTGTCTGTTACTATTTTGGGTATATATCTGGGTGCTCTTAAATTCCAAGCATATACATTGATGATTGTAAGTAATATCCTGTTCTAGAATGGATTCTTTCACCATTAAATTGTGTCCTTCTTTGTCTTTCTTTATGGTCTTTGTTTTAAAGTCTATTTTGTCTGATATGAGGATTGCAACTCCTGCTTTCCTCTCTTGTACATTGGCATGAGATATCTTTTCCCATCCCCTCACTTTCAATCTATATGTGTCCTTTGCCCTAAGGTGAGTCCCTTATAGACAGTAGATTTTAGGCTTTTGCTTTTTATCCAGTCTGCCACTCTGTGTCTTTTGATTGGAGCATTCAGTCCATTGACATTTAAGGAAATTATTGACAAAGATGTATGTTAAACCTTGTTTTCCAGTTTATTCTGTTTCTCCTTTGTTTCTTCTTTTTGTTTTTGTTTTTTGGTTGGATGATTTCCATTTATTTTATGCTTGTGTACTTTTCTTTTTGGTTTTTGTGAATGCAATATTTGGCTTTGGTTTGTGGTCACCCTGTATTTCAAGTATGTTAATCCCCTCCTATATCTGCTTGCTTTTGCCTGATAGTTACATAGGCTCAAACACTTTATTTAAAAAATAGTCTAGATTTTCTTACTTTCCGTCCCCACATTCTATGATTTTGAAGTCCTTTTTAAACATCTTCATGTTGTCCTTTTGCTGTTCTTTGTGTTTATCAAAACTTTTACAGTAGGTTTCCCCCCCTTTTTGATCTTTATACTGTTTTATTTAAGTGATTACTTTCCAATTTTTATTTCCTCCATTCTATTTCTAATTACTTCTTTTTTATCTAATGAAGACCTTTCAGTATTTGTTTTAGAATGGCTTTAGTATTTCTGTACTCTTTTAGCTTTTGCTTATTGGAGAAATTCTTTATTTCCCCTTCTATTTTAAATGATATTCTTGCTGGGTAGAGAGTTTTATGCTGCACTATTCTCCCTGTTATAACTTTGAGTAGATCTTGCCACTCTCTTCTGTCCTGTAGTGTTTCTGTAGTGAAATCAGTAGATAGCCTCATGGCTGTTGCCTTATAATTAACGATTTATGTTTCTCTTGCTGCCTTTAGAACATTCTCCTTTCTTTAACTTTTGCCATTTTTATTAAAATATGTCTTAGTGGGGGCCTGTTTGGTTTCAACTGTTTGGGGCCCTCTGTTCTTCCTGTATCTTGATATCTGTTTTCTTTAGATTTGGAAAGTTTTCAGACATACTTTTCCAAATATATTTTCAATCCCTTCTTCTTTTGCTTCTCCTTCTGTAACTCCTATTATGCATAGACTGGCTCACTTTATATTATCCCACACATCTCTTATATTCCTTAATGTTTTTTCATTTGGTTTTCTGTCTGCTCTGCTGATTGGGTGATTTCCATTATTTTATCTTCCAAGTCACTAATTCCTTCCTCTGCATTATTCACTCTACTCTTTAGTGCCTTTAGCTCAGTTTGCATCTCTGCAAATGAATTTTATAATTTTTCTCGGTTCCCTCTTATATTTTTAGTTCCTTTCTACAGTAATTTGTATTACTATTTATACCTGCTCTTAATTCCTTCATATTCAGCCTTAAGTCCCTCAGTGTTTCCAGTATCTCCCTTTTTAACTCAGTGTATATCAAATTTCAGAGTTCTGTTTCATTGTTTGCTCCTTCAAGTGATTTCTCCTGTTCCTTTAACTGGGAATGGTTTCTGAGATTCATCTTCTTATTTTTTTTAATGTGGGTTTAGGGAAACCAAACTGTATTCTTGGAGGGATATATCTATGGAAGGGCATCACTTTGTATTTTGTGGGGGGGTTACTATTTATTTTTGGCTTGGGAATTTGGGTATTTGCTGTCTCTTTCTTCAGTGTGATCAGGCTGTTATCCCCAGATGCTGAGTGTGTTTACAGGGATAAGAAGGCAATGGGTAGGGTCTGTTCAGTGCCTGGTTCCTGGCTCTTAAAATCAGCAAGGACATGCAGGAAGGTGTCACAGGCTACTCCTAGTTGCAGGGCCCTGGGAGATGGTAGTGTGCCTTAGGCAAGTTTAGTAATTTCCCTGCACTTGGCAGTAGCAGCAGCAACAGCATGTGTGAATTCCCAGGGTAGTGAGAGCAACAACAGTTGGTGTCAAAATGCTCTCCTCTCTGGTGCCAGTTCAACTTTTTATCTCCTTTATGGAACCCATCCTCCATTTGAAACTAAGATTCTAACAGAACATGACAAGAAAAATTTTGCTAGGGTGTTAATAAGGATAAAAGTGAGTGATGCTACTCCTATTTCTATCCATTACCTGCAAATCCTATTTATGAGAGAAACAGAATAACTTATTGGATAATGATTCCAAGAGCATATTCAGCTTCCTGGAGAATCTTACCCCAGTCTTGCAAGGTATTGTCACCCAGCTTGGTGCTCTATCCAAGCCTTCAAAAGTATATCCACTGTCTTTTCACGCAAGATGTTTCAGGATGGTTGGGAACATGTTTAAACCAGAGCATTCATCAGCATTGGACCATTGCCACACTTCAATTGATGTTAAGTGAGTTCCTTGATCAGAAGTAATAATGTGTAGAATACCTCGATGGTAGATATGACATTCTGTATGTTCATGGATGGGTGTTTAGCAGACAGATGACATTCAGGGAATGCAAATACTATCCAACGTGTCTACTCTAGCAAGAACAAAGCGCTTTCCATTTCATGAAAAAAGTGACCTGATGTAAGGAAACTACTAGTATGTAGCTGGATCATCATCCTGGTGTATGGTGCCATACTGGGAACTCAGTATTGGTCACTGTTCCTTGAGTTTTGGGCACTCAGCACTGGCTTTAACCAGTTTTGCCTTGGTGAGTGGAAGTCCATATTGCTGAGCCCATTTATAGATTTTATCCATTTTTTTATGAGCCTACTCAACACTGATAAGTGTTACTGAGAAAAGAAGCTGTCTGATATCCACAAAACAGTTATCCTATCCACCTGAGCATAAAAGTGTTTCTCTGATGATGTCACCATTTGACGAGTATTCACATAGGACACAAATATATTCACATTTGTTACTCGTTTAGAATCTATCCACATACCTCTTCTCCAGACCTTGGTTTCACCAATGTTCCAATCATCCTTCTTCCAAAAAAAAAAAGGCCAAGCCATTGCTATAGCCCATGAATTAGTATACAATTACACATGCAAACATTTCTACTTCAAAGAAAAATAACCACCATATGCACTGCTCACAGTTCTAAGAGAAATTAATAGCACACTTTGCTACTGTCTTTCACTAATGTCCCAGGAAGAGGCTAGAGTAGTAAAGCTGAAGGGTGGTGCCTGCATCTCAGTAAAAGCCACAATCCTGATCTTTTTTTCTTGTTCCCCTGTTGAATGACCATAGTGTACCCTCCATTATTCCATACATGCAGGCTGGGAAAGAGAAATTATGTAGCACTAGTGGATGCCATGAGCACTTGGAGCCACTTCCCCGTGGCTTCAGGGACTGCTTGGTCCTAGTCATATATATTCGACCTCGATCTGATGGTAGAATGTCACTGTGCATGTGCATCTTATGGCTTGGTGGGTCAGGCCATATCAAGCCATTAGGTAATATGGTACTCCATAATAAAATGCTCATATGGGAAATTCAAGTCATATGTTAATGAGGTATACTCCATGGTAAAATGCTCAGACTCTACTAAGACGCTGTCAAAAAGTTAAAACCTGTTTCTTAAAAAATATATAGTTATACACAGAAGATAGCAGAATCCTGTACAAAAATCCTTAAAGCCTGTACAGTTCATGTACAGCAGCCTACCAACATCTTCAAACATCCTATCACCAGTGCCACTCAAACCATTGGACTTGCTGAATCATAAGTTTCAAGTGGAAGAGCAGCTTGCATGGTAGCCTACAACTGCTACAGAGCTTTATCTTTTTCAAGGACAATGAAGGGATTTTATTCATGACTATAATCACACCCATCTTGACTTTGGTGTTTAGGTATTGCTCCTTGGTCTCTGCCACTCCAGGATCTAATTACTCTAATTACTAATTACTTGTGCACTTAGAAGTCACAAGTCTGTAGCAGCACTTCCTCTCCTAGGGGCTGGTCTATATACAAGAGGAATCACAGAACTCTTTAAGGCTGCTAGGGCTCCACTCACAAATTTCTTTATCATTATTGTAGTGAAAAATGCATCCTCTGGATCATTCTTAAGCGGAGGAATAAATCTTAAATGATAAATCCACTTTAATATTCCAATCTCCCTAAGAATTAGGGGTGTTTCCTCTATAGTATATCAATACAGGTCTGATTTTAAAATTGCTTTTATTATAGGTCATTTTTTTGGTCTGTGTTTCAGCCAAACAAAAATCAGAGCCCTTTTAAACCTTCTGAGCTGCTACATTAAGCCCACAATCTCTCCTAAATGGGCTTATATCAATAAATACACTCATCATGAAAAAATTTTATATTCTCTTCTTCATTACCTCACACCTTTAATGTCTATTCTCACACATATTTCCTTGATTTTGATGTGTATAAATTTAAAAAATCATGTGATTCTTATGAACAATAGTGTTTCCTTTACTACTGGAAATAGAGTCATTAGTGTCTTTAAACCCTATTATATTGGAGGCCAATTTCAGAAGCTAAAGAATCAATTCAGAAAAGTCATCCTTAAGATTTTTTTCCTCTAGAACTCCAGTCTCAGTGTCGAATTCTGTTATTCAGGATTCTCCAGAAGACCAAAACCAATAGTATGTGTATATATGACATAGATATCATTATTAATGAAGAGAATTATTTTAAAAATCACCTCCCATAACTGTAGGGGCTGATAAGTTCAAAATTTTCAGGGCATAGGATCCAGATCAAGATGACAATAGGAAGATGTGGAGTTCACTTCTTCCCATAATTATATCAGAAATACATTTACAAATGAAACAATACCCATAAGGTATCTACTAGCACAGGCAGAATAACTCAAACACATGAAAGGACAAGTGGGATCTCTACTTAACAGGGTAAGGTAGGATAAAAGAAAAATAAGAGGTGGAAGAAAGATGGGATCTGAGCCCCAGAGAGCTTGCCACACTTGGGAGGGTCCCCTCACTAGGGAGAGTCCAGCTGGGACAGGAAGGAAGCTTTGGAGGTTCAAAGAAAAACACAACAGACAGCCTGGGGCAAGTAGGACAGAATGAGATACACACCCAAAGATATAAGTGGGGGCTGAGTGCTGGAGTATGGGGCCTGGGAAAAAAGACCTATGGATACAATGGCCATTGGCTGGGTGAGATGTCCTGGAGAAATGGGAGGGTGGAATGTCATGATCAGGAGTGTTAGGTGAGGAAGCCTGGGCTAAGTGTCATTGTTAGGCGGTATGGGAGTGTGGGCTGCCATTGCATCCTCCTTCCCCACAAGGTCCCTGCTAATGCTAGCTCTGGGAAATGGTCCTGCCTAAGATGGATACAACTCCCTAATCACAGTCCCAAACTCTCATGCTGAAAAAGGCCCTTGTATGCCTCGACCATGGCCTTGCTCCGCCTCCCTGCACACACTGATCACTGTCCTGCCACCTGTGCACCTACTGCCTGAAAAGCAGTTGCCAGCCACTCCAGAACCATGTGCATCAGGGGCAATTGCTGCTGGGTTGCTCACACATGGAGTTGGACCTGAAACCACAGCTGGAACACCAGGTCCTATGACTAAGGAGGAAGATCTGAAACCTTTCCTCTTGGCTGCATGAACTGGGGATTTACACCACCCCTGTTGGCCTTACAAATTCAGCACTAGTGGAACATTAAAATGGATGATGAGCACTCCTACAATTGAAAAGGATCTGGATTTATGAACTGTTGGCTTTATAGGAGTGTACATGTAGGGGATGGACGATGCTAGAATCAGAGCTGATTCCATAACTCCCACAGGGGGCCCAGGTACACAAATATTGCATCCATAGGTCCTGATCTCAATGGATCTGCACTAGTGTCCAGGTAAAAACAATACCTGAGCAATACCAGGCCAATTATTGATATGCTAATGGTTAAGGTAGGGCTGAAAGCAGTGCCAACAACAGTGTATTTGTGAGACTACAAAATGAGTGAATGGTGACACAAGAGAGCACACTCAATATGGCCCTCTCCAGCAGAGGAATACTCACTCTTCTCCCAACGGACATGCTGAACTCTCCCCTGCTACTTCACACCACAAATCAGAAACATAGCTCAGAAGCAGATCTGGGTTCTTCTATTTAAAAAACTAAGGAAATGACCCTGCCTCTTACAGGGCTATGAAATCATGGAGCAAATAGGAGGCCCTGTTCAATATTCACTGCAGTTCTGGTCTCAATATCAGTCATGTCTCCTATCAAAGGGATAATGGCCAGCATACACTGAGGAAATAGGTGGCAGGCATCCAAAATAAAAACATCCACCAAGTCAAAAAAATAAAATCCAGACAGGCTGCCTAAAGTTTTTTGGCACTCCATAGCCACCTCAAATACACCTCTTGACACAGCCCTGATCATCAGAGGGACAAAACCCAGTTCCACATGCCAATATCCAGGCACAAGTCCTTCCAACCAGGAAGCATGCACTACCACCTGAACCAAGCTTATCCAACAGAGGGAAGACACCAGAAGAAGAGCAACCAAAATCCTGCAGCCTGGGCAAAGGAGACCACAAACATAGAGAATTAGAGAAAGAAATATCTTTCAAAGTAACAAGGTAAAAAAACCCAGAAAGCAAATACATGAATAAGCAATCTACCTGAAAAAAGAATTCAGGATCAGAAAAAGATGGTGGCTGAGGAGTAGGACATGATGCTCTCTTACTGCCACAAATTAATAAAAAAAACAAACTATATGTGGAGCTGTTTACCAGAAATTTTTCTGAATGCTGACAAAAGAACCCAGGATTCTGATAAAGAAAAATTTCATGAAACTGGGTAGGACAAAAGAAAGAAGGAGGAGTTCCCGTCATGGCGCAGTGGTTAACGAATCCGACTAGGAACCATGAGGTTGAGGGTTCGATCCCTGCTCTTGCTCAGTGGGTTGACGATCCGGCGTTGCCATGGGCTGTGGTGTAGATTGCAGATGCGGCTCGGATCCTGCGTTGCTGTGGCTCTGGCGTAGGCTGGTGGCCACAGCTCTGATTGGACTCCTAGCCTGGGAACCTCCATATGCCAAAAGAAATAGCAAAAAGACAAAAAAAAAAAAAAAAAAAAAAAAAAGAAGGAAAAACAAAAAGGAGAGAAAAGGAGAAAAAAATCAGGTCATAGCCTGTGCCACAGGGAGGGAGCTGGAAAAGGAAAAAAAAAGCTTCTGCACCCCAGGAAGTGCCCCACACCTGTGAGGAAACCAGCTGAGAGAGAGGAAGAACTTTGGAGTATTGGAGGAGAAAGTAGCAATCGGTGTAAAGCAGTTAAAACTGAAACGGTCCTCTACAAATTGTAACTGTCACTGCCCTGCACTTTCCAACCATAATCTGGGGCAGACAGGGCCCAGGAACTGAAATTGCCACTTTGGAAATCAAACTCAGATAGAAATCTGGGATGGCTACCTGGGGAAAAACTAGCATTGGTAGCATGGAGGCAGCCTGGATGGGCTGGAGTCTAGAGTGACCACAAGAGGCTGTAACCTGAGTAATCCTGTTTGGGCTTGGAAACTAGGCACCATTGTTAGGGGGTGCTGGAAAGAAAGGGTGGAATCCATCACTATAGCCTTATTTCCTGCAAGCACTCTCAGACTGCAAGACCCCAAGCACCCCAGCTCCAGGATCTACTCTCAAGCAGTAACTGTTTAGCAACAGTTGTGGGGCAGTCCACAGCACTTAAGGCTACAGAGAAAGTGAAGCAAGCAGAGTGAACCCTTGGAGCAAATGGAGGGATAAAGGGAGAGTTCATGTAACACCATCCAGCAGCCAGGCAGGAGAACACTGAAGCAACTGCTGTAAGAGTGCAGAAGACTCATGGGACCATGCATGGCAAATGTGTGGGTGGAGAACTCCATTTTCCCTAGGGGACAGTGGGTGATTTTTGAAACAGTGTGGATGGGCAGTATTCCACAAAGCGCCCCCTGAGCAGACCGTGAGATGAATTTTGCATAGGGGGTGGATAAAGTTATTTTGGAAACAGCCTGAAAGATCCTGGGTTTTGGGAATCTACACAGGACATTCAGGGTGGGCACAGAGCTGAAATTTACATAGATGGTGGAGAAAGTTATTTCTAAAGTAGCAAGGAGGGGCAGGTTACTGCAAGGGGCCTCCTGGGCAGGCACAAACTCTGAAATCTCCCTGTGAGGTAGAGAAAGTTACCTCAGAAACAGGTAACTATCCTGCGAGTCCACAAAGGACCCTCTGGGCAGGCACAGAGCTGCAATTTGCCTAGTGTACATAAGATGACTTTAGAAACAGGATGGACATTCTGGGATTCTGCAAGGGGCCTCCCAAGGTGATAAGGAGCCATAAATTACCTAGGGGGCAGAGAAATCTATTTCTGAAGGAGTGTAGATGGGTGCAATACCTCAAGGGACCTCTAGGTAGGCACAGAGCCACAATTTCCCTACAAGGTGGAGAAAATTACTTCAGAAGAAGGGAAAGATCCTGGGAGTCCACAAGGGACCCTCTGGGTGGATGCAGAGCCATAATTTTCCTAGGGGGCAGAAGGTAATTTTGGAAGCAGTGTGGACTGTCTGGGTTACTGCAAGGGGCCTCCTGGTCAGGCACAGAGCCATTATTTGCCTAAGAGGTGGAGAAAGGTATCTCAGAAGCTGTGCAAAGTATCCTGTAAACCTGCAAGGGGCCTTCTCAGCAGGTGGAGAGTTGTGAAAATCCCATTGAACTGGTAAACTATTTCAGAAAGAGTACAAAAGAAGCTGGGAGTCACAAAAGCCCTGGTGGGTGGGTGAAGAGCCACGACCTGCATGGGGGCAGAGAAGGTGAACTTGAAAATAGTACAAAGGATCCTGAAAGTCATAAGAAGCTAGAAGGGCAGGTGGAAAGCCCCAAAACCCCAGTTAAGGGGCAAAGTGAACTTCAAAACAACACAGACAGCCCAGGAGACACAAACAGACTTGTGGGTTGGTAGAGTGACCTTGAGAATAGCATGAGCTCTGTGATCCCTGCCAATAATCAAGCAAGGGACCACAGAAGCAGCATATGTTGAAAATCTAGCCAAAGGAGCTGAGAGAGGTCTGCTGGTGCATATTTTTACATCACAACAGCTACAGGGAGCACTCTGCCATCAGCCCTGTCAGAGGAAGGACCACCAGAAAGGTGAAGGTCTTATAGCTATAGAGAAACTTTTAGCAAGAGATAGGGAGGAGACCCTGTCTCTGCAGCTACAGAGATTGTGACTAGACCAGCCACACAAAGAGAGTGACTACAGAGAGGTGCCTCCCCCTACCCCAGCTACAGAGAGAAGTCTCTAGAGCCTCCCTGACAAAGGGAGGGACTGCAGGATTAACTGCTGACATTGACAATTACAGGAAATCATCCTAAGAGCTACCTAGAAGCATGAGAGGTCACAGGAACAAGTCCTAATGCCCCCCTCTACAAAAGCAATCCTGTGAACTGTGAACTAATGGCCAACCTCATACAGACCCCATTCATAAGAGTCACCCAGCTTTAGTACCACATTATGCTACTAAAAAAATGATGGATCATTTAAGAAATAAAAGAAACCAAAGATACTTAGAGACATATGACAACAAAGATACAACAACCCAAAACTTATGGGACACAGCAAAAACAGTTCTGAGAGGGAAGTTTATATCAATACGATCTTTTCTCAGGAAAGAAGAAAAACTCAAGTAAACAACCTAACCTTACACCTAAACCAACTAGAGTAGGAAGAAGAGATAAAGACCAAATTTAAAAAAAGGAAAGAAATCATAAAGATCAGAGCAGAAATAAATGAAATAGAGACAAATAATAGAGAAGATTAATGAAACCAAAAGTTGGTTCTTTGAAAAGATCAACAAAATTGATAAACTCTTAGCCAGACTCATCTAAAAAAGAAGAAGGGAGAGGGCTCAAATCAATAAAATTAGAAATGAAGAAGGAGAAATTACATCTGGCTCCACAGAATACAAAAGATTATAAGAGACTACTATAAGCAAAATGAACAATATAAAAGAAACGCACAGATTCTTGCAAAGGTATAATCTACCAAGATGGTACCAGGAAGAAATTGAAAATACGAACAGAATAATCACTAGTACTGAAACTGAAAATGTGATTAAAAACTTTCCAAAAACAAAAAGTCCAGGACCTGATGGTTACACAAGAAAATTCTATCAGGCATTGAGAGAAGAGTTAACATATATTCCTCTGAAACTCTTCAAAAAATAACAGAAGAAGAAACACTCCCAAACTCATTCTATGAGGCAACCATCACCCTGATATGAAAGCCAGACAAGGATACCACAAAAAAGAAAATTACAGACCAATATCATTGATTAATATAGACGAAAATATCCCCAAGAAAATTCTGGCAAAACTAATCCAAATATATATTAAAAGCATCATACACCATGACCAAGTTGGATTTATGCCAGGGATGCAAGGATTCTTCAACATCTGCAAATCAAGCAATGTGACATATCACATCAACAAACTGAAAAATAAAAACCATACAATAATCTCAATAGGTGTAGAAAAGGCTTATGACAAAATTAGAAATTCATTTCTGATAAAAAAAAAACTCTCCAAAGAGTGGGCAAAGAGTGAATCTACCTCAATATGATAAACACCATATATGAAAAACACATAGCCAACATCATTTTCAATGGTGAAATATTGAAACTATTTCAACTAAGATCAGGAACAAGACAAGATGCCCACTTTCACAACTATTATGCAACATAATTTTGGAAGTCCTAGCCATGGCAATCAGAGAAGAAAAAGAATCCAAGTTGGAAAAAAAGAATCAAATTTATCATTGTTTGCAGATGACAAGATATTATACCTAGAAAACCTTAAAGACAGCCCCAGGAAACTGTTAGGACTCATAAATGTATCTGGAAAACTTGCAGCCTTCAAAATTAATACACAGAAATAAATTGCATATCTATACACTAACAATGAAAGATCAGAATGAGAAATAAGAGAAACCATCCCAGTTACCATCACATCAAAAAGAATAAAATATCTAGGAATAAACCTACCTAAAGAGACAAAATACCTTTACTCTGAAAACTGTAAGACACTGATGAAAGAAATCAAAGATGACGCCTATAGATGGAAAGATATACCATGATCTTGAATTGGAAGAATCAGTATAGTCAAAATGACAATACTGCCTAAGGCAATCTACAGATTCAATGCAATCCCTATCAAATTACCAAAGGCAATCTTCACAGAACTAGAATAGAATATTTTAAAATTTTGATGGAAACACAAAAGACCCCAAATAAAAAACAGAATATTGAAAAAGAAAAACAGAACTTGAGGAATCAGGATCCCTGACTTTAGACACAACTACAAAGCTACAGTTATTAAAACAATATGATACTGGCACAAAAACTGAAATATAGATCAATGGAACAGGATAGAAAGCCCAGAAATAAACCTAAGCACCTATGGTCAACAAATCTATGACAAAGGAGGCAAGAACATACAGTTGAAGAAAGATAGTCTCTGCAATAATTTGTGTTGGGAAAACTGGAAAGCTACATGTAAAAAAAGGAAAATAGAATATTACCTAACACCATACACAAAAATAAACTCAAAATGAATATAGAACTAAATGTAATGCTAGATACTATAAAACTCTTAGAGGAAAACAGGAGCAGAACACTCTGACATAAATCAGAGAACCATCGTCTTTGATCCACCTCCTAAAATAATGAAAATAAAGACAGAAATAAACCAATGGGACCCAATTAAACTCAAAAGCTTTCACACCATAAAGGAAACTATTACCAAAACTAAAAGACAGGGAGACAATTTTTGCAAATGATGCAATAGGCAAGGGCCTAACCTCCAAAATACACAAATAACTCATAAAACTCAATACTACATAAACAACCAACCCAATTGAAATATGGGCAGAAGACCTGAATAGACAATTCTCCAAAGAAGTCATATGGATGGTTAACAGATACATGGAAAAATGCTCAATATCACTCATTATTAGAGAAATGCAAATCAAAACTACAATGAGGTACCACCTCACACCAGTTAGAGTGGCCATCATGAACAAGCCAACAAATAAATTCTGGGGAGGATGTTGAGAAAATAAAACCCTCCTACACTTTTGTTGGGAATGTAAATAGGTACAACTACTGTGGAATACCATATGGAGGTACCTCGGAAAACTAAATATAGAACTACCATATAATTCAGCAGTCCCACTCCCGGGCATGTAAGTAGACAAAACTTTCATTGGAAAAACATGCATTCACCCCTATGTTCATCACACCGCTATTCACAATAGCCAAGACTTGGAAACAACCTAAATGTCATTTGACAGATTAATGGATTAAGAAGATGTGGTACATATATACAATGGAATACTACTCAGCCATGAAAAGATAATCTAATGCCCTTTGCAGCTACATGGATGGAACTAAAGATTCTCATACTAAGTGAAGTAAGCCAGAAAGGTAATGACAAATACAATATGAAATCACTTATATGTGGAATCTAAAATGTAATGCATATGATCCTATTTACAGAATAGAAACAGATCATGGCCAAGGAGAGCAGACTTGTGGATCCCAGGGAGGAGGGGGGAAGGATTGGAATGGATGGGCAGTTTGGGGTTTTTGGATACAAATTGTTATACTGGGGAATGGATGGTAATGAGACCCTACTGTGCAGCACAGGACACTATGTGAAATTGGGTCACTTTTCTGTATGGAAAAAATTGAAGAAACATTTAAATTAACTATCATTTAATAAAAAGTAAATCATAAAGAAAGAAATAAATCAAAGTAATGATTGTAAGGATCTCAGAAAAGGAATGGATGCACAGAAGAGAAGTTACAAGAAATGTTTATCAAACAGCTTTAAGATTTAAAGTACAAGCAGAAGGCCAGAAATTCAAAATCAAGTGTTTGAACTTCTGGCCTTCTACACTGTAAGAGAATAAATTTCTATTGTTTAAAAATAAAATAAAATAAAATAAAAAACACAAGCAAACAGTAATGAATGACATGATGAAAATGAAAAAATATACAGAAGGAATCAATAACAGAATAATTAAAGAAGAAAAAATATGAGTGAGGTAAAAAACAGAGTAGTGGAAATCACTGCCATGAGAAAGAATAAAGAAAAAAGAATGAAAATAAACTACAATTCTGGGAGGATATTAAACATACAAACATCCAAATCATTATGTTCCCAGAAGTAGAAGAGAAAGAAAAGGGCCTGAGAAAACATTTGAAGAAATTATAGGCCCAAAATTACCTAATATGAAAATATAAACTCTCAAGTAAGTGGAGCTCAGAGAGTCCCATACAGGATAAATCCAAGAGAGAACATGATGTGACACATATTAATCAAACTGACAAAAATTAAAGAAAAAGAAAATACATACAAAGCAACCTTGGAAAAGAGTCAAATAACACACAAGGGTATCCCCATAAGATTATCACTTGATTTTTCATCAGAAACTCTGCAGGTCAGAAGAGAGTGATATGATATACTGCAAGTGATGAAAGGGGCAATTCCCATCATGGATCAGTGGTAACCACCCCAACACAGTATCCATGAGGATGCAGTTTCATCCTTGGCCTTGCTCAGTGGGTTAAGGATCCAGTGGTGCCATGAGCTGTGGCATAGGTCACAGATGTGGCTTGGATCCCATGTTGCTGTGGCTGTGGTTTAGGCTGGCAGTTGAAGCTTTGATTCGACCCCTAGCCTGGAAACTTCCATATGCTATGGGTGGTGCAACCCTAAAAAAAATTGACCAGAGGGGAAAAACCTACAATCAAGGCTCTCATTTAGAATAAATGGAAAAATCAAAAGGTTTACACACAAACAAAAGCTAAGATAATTCAGTGCTGCCTAATGAGTTTTACAAGTGCTAAAAAGACTCCACTAGGCAAAAAAGAAAAGGACACAATTAGAAATAAGAAACTTATGAATGGGAAATCTAACTGGTAAAGGCAAATATAAAGGCAGGAAAACATTCACAGACAAATATAATACCAAAACTAGCAATCATGAGAAGAGAAAAATACAAATGCAGGATATTTAAAATGCATTTGAAATTCAGAGACCAGCAACTTAAACACACACACACACACATACACACACACACACACACACATATATATATATATATATATATATCAAACCCCAATAGAAATCACAAGCCAAAAAACTACAATAGACACACTCATAAAAAAGAAAGGAAAAACAATTCAAATATAACACTAAATATAGTTATCAATTCATGGGAAAATTCAACAAAAGAGGAAGGGAGGAACATCCAACAATAACAAATACAAAGCAATTAGGAAAATGTCAATAGGAACATATATGGTTAGGAAAAAGCAGGGGCATAGACCTTGAGCTTGAATGCTTGTTCATGAAAAACCATGACTCCCTCTTGGAATGCAAAGAGGGATGCTCTAGGACAGAACAGACTCCTGCCTTGCTAATAGGATAAAACAAGGAACTAATACAATCTCTTTGCTGTTCTGCAAGTAGATGCATTATGTGCTAGATAAATGCTCCTGTGACTTTTTTTCCTTGTGTTTTTCTCACCAGGGGATAGACTTGAAGCTGCCTGTGCTGGTTTAGCAAATTGTATCTATAATCTTTTTGAAATTTCTGCTTCCCACACATCTGCATGTACCCTTGGTTCACAATCCTAATGAAAGACAGACCCTGAGTTTTCTCGGGGCTCTTGCTCATCGCATCATTAGCCATATCTGTGTTTTTCTTAAGCTGATCTCCAGGCACAAGCCTAAATTCTGATTGTCATGAACAACGACAAACATACATATCAATAATTACATTGAGTGAAAGTGGACTAAACATTCCAACCAGAAGAAATAGGCTGACTGAATGGATACAAAAATAAGACCTGTATGTATTCATATGGTAAATTAATCTATGATACAAGAGGCAAGAATATGCAATAGAGAAAAGAGTCTCTTCAATAAATGGTTCTGGGAAAACAGGACAGTTACATATAAAAGAATGAAAGAAGAACTCTCTCTAAAACCATCCAGAAAAATAAACTTAAAATTCATTAATGCATAACATAAGCCTGGGTATTATAAAACTCTTAGAGAAAAATATAGGCAGAACAATATTTCACATAACTCTCAGCATTATTTTTTTGGAATTACTTCATTGAGTAACAAAAATAAAAACAAAAATAAACAAAAAGACCCTAATTAAGCTTAAAATCTTTTGAACAGCAAAGGAAAACATTTTAAAAAATGAAAAAAATACCAACAATTGGTGAAAATATTTACAAAGAAGCAACTGACAACAGATTAATCTCCAAATTATTCAAATATCTCATACAGCTTTATACTAAAAAAAACAAACAACCCATTCAAAAAATGGTCAGAAGATCTAAATAGACATTTCTGCAAAGAAGAGAGACAGATGGCCAAAAATCATATGAAAGATTACCAAACATCTGTAATTATTAGAGAAATGCAAACCAAAATACAATGAGGTATCAGCTCATACCAGTCAGTGTGGCCATCATCAAAAAATCTATGAAAAATAAATACTGGAGAGGGTGTTTTATAAAAGATAGTACTCCTACAGTGCTGGTGGGAATGTAAATTTGTATGATCACTATGGAGGACAGTATGGAGATTCCCTAAAATACTAAATACACAACTACCTAAGATCCAGTAGACCCACTCCTGGGGATATATTCAGAGAAAATCATAATTTTAAAAGATTCATGCACCCCAATATTCACTGAGCACTATTTACAATAGCCAAGACATGGAAGAAACCTAAATACTCATCAACAAAGAAATGGATAAAGAAGATGTGGTACATATATACAATGACATATTACTCAGCCATTAAAAATGAAATAATGCCTTTGCTGTGAAAAAGCTTGTCAGTTCGATTAGGTCCCATTGGTTTATGTTTGCTTTTATTTCTGTTGCTTTGGGAGACTGACCTGAGAATATATTCATAAGGTTGATGTCAGAGAATGTTTTTGCCTATGTTCTCTTCAAGGAGTTTAACCCTGTCTTGTCTCATATTTAAGTCTTTCAGCAATTTTGGGTTTATTTTTATGCATGGCATGAAGGTGTGTTCTAGCTTCATTGATTTGCATGTAGCTGTCCAGGTTTCCCAGCAATGCTTGCTGAAAAGACTGTCTTTTTCCCATTTTATATTCTTGCCTCCTTTGTCAAAGATTAATTGACCGTAGGTGTCTGGGTTTATTTCTGGGTTCTCAATTCTGTTCCATTGGTCCATATGTCTGTTTTGGTACCAGTACCATTCTGTCTTGATTACTGTGGCTTTGTAATACTGCCTAATATCTGGGAGAGAGATGACTCCTGCTTGGTTTTTGTTCTTCAGAATAATTTTGGCAATTCTGAGTCTTTGTGGCTCCATATAAGGTTTTGGATAGTTTGTTCTAGTTCTGTGAAAAATGTCATGGGTCATTTGATAGGTATTGCATTGAATCTGTAGATCACTTTGGGTAGTATGGCCATTTTTACAATATTAATTTTTCCAACTCAGGAGCATGGAATATCTTTCCATTTCTTTACATCTTTAATTTCCTTGATTAATGTTTCATAGTTCTTGGCATATAAGTCCTTTACCTCCTTGGTCAGGTGTATTACCAGGTATTTTATTTTTGGGGGGTGCAATTTTTAAAAGGTACTGCATTTCTGTATTCCTTTTCTAATGTTTCATTTTTAGTATGTAGAAATGTGACAGATTTCTGAATGTTAATCTTATATCCTGCTATTTGCTGAATTTGTTGATAAGTTCAAGTAGTTTTTTGGTTGAGTCCTCAGGGTTTTCCATATATAGTATCATGTCATCAGCATACAGTGACAGTTTTACCTCTTCTCTTCCTGAAAGAAAACAAAAAGACACATTACAGAATGGGAGAAAAGAGTTTCAAATGATGCAATTGACAATGGCCTAATGTCTAAAATATACAAACAACTTAGACAACTCAACAACAAAAAACCAATAACCCAATTGAAAGATGAGCAAAGGACCTGAAAAGACATTTCTCCAAAGAAGATATACAGATGTACAACAAGCACAGAAACAATGCCCAGCATCCCTGATTATTAGAGAAATGCACATCGAAACTACCATGAGATACCACCTCACACCAGTCAGAATGGCCATCATTAATAAATCCGCAAATAACAAGTGCTGGAGGGATTGTGGAGAAAAGGGAACCTTCCTGCACTGTTGGTTGTTGAGAATGTAAGCTGGTACAACCACTATAGACAACAGTATGGAGGTATCATAGAATACTATATATAGAACTACCATATGACCCAGCAATCCCACTCTTGGGCATATATCCGGACAAAACTCTACTTAAAAGAGACACATGCACCCACATGTTCATTTCACCACTATTCACAATAGCTAAGACATGGAATCAACACAAATGTCCATCAATAGACCATTGGATTAGGAAGAAGTGGAATGGAATACTACTTGGCCATAAAAAAGAACAAAATAATGCCATTTGCAGCAACATGGATGAAACTAGAGCCTCTCATACTGAGTGAAGTAAGTCAGAATGAGAATGACAAATACCATATGATATCACATATCTGGAATCTAATATATGGCACAAATGAACCTTTTTACAGAAGAGAAAATCATGGACTTGGAGAATAGACTTGTGGTTGCCAGGGGGGTAGGGGTGGGATTGGGAGGGACTGGGAGCTTGTGGTAAATAGATACAGAGTGTTGCTTTGGGGATGGAGCAGCAATGGGATCCTGCTCTGTAGCACTGAGAACTCTGTCTAGTCTCTTATGATGGAACAATTAATGTGAGAAAAAAGAATGTATACATGTATGTGTAACTGAGTTACCATGCTGTACAGTAGAAAAAAATATACATATAAATGATTAAATAAATGAAATAATGCCATTTGCAGCAGTATGGATGGACTTAGAAAATAACACACTAAGTGATTTATGTCAAATAAAGACAAATATCTTATGAGGTCATAAATATGTGGAATCTAATAAAAATTATATCAAGAGAAACTGACTCAAAAATTTTAAAATCTCACATTTTGTTACCAAGTGGGAAATATTGAGTATTTACTTAATGTAATCTCCATTTCCCACTCCTAACCTACTCCCCTATAGACAACTAGTATAACTTGTTCGATTGGTGTATTTTTTCCAGTTTCTTTATTGACCCTAAGATTTGTAGATTTATTTCAACTATTGGCTTCAATTGTTAACTACTGATATAACATTCTTGATTTTCTTATCATTGCCCTTTTAATTAACAGCTAAACAAAAGAAATATTAACATTAACATTCCTGCCAAATACTCACTCATTCTGTTTCAGCGTGGTCCTATCCTACCCTTTTATAAAGATATTTTTATTCAATTTTTATTTTCATTAACCCCTACTTGAGCACTCTTCATATTTTGCACTTTTATGTCCCTGATTTTAACTTGGTCTTCCTTAATGATTGACATACTCCATCCTTTAATTCTCTTCTATTTTCTAATTTCTATAAAATTATTTTTTATTTTAAAAAAATTATTGAATTATTGTTGATTTACAATGTTGCTATAATTTCCAGTGTACAAAAAAGTGATTCAGTTATATATGAACACCCATCCATTCTTTTCCAGATTTTTTTCCCATATAGATTGTCATAGAGTATTGGATAGTGTTCCCTGTGCTATATGGCAGATCTCCATTCACCAGTCATTCCATATACAATGGTGTGCATATGCCAATCCCAAATCTTCAGTCCATCCCCTTCTACACCACCTGGTGACTTTGCTAACTATAAGTTGGTTTTCAAAGTCTGTGGGATTCTTTCTGTTCTGCAAATAAGTACATGTGTATACATTTGTTAGATACCAGATGTAAGTGATGTATGATGTTTACCTTTCACTGTCTGACTAATTTCACTTAGGTATGATAATTTATAGGTCAATCCATGTTCCTGCAAATGACATTATTTATTTTTATGGCTGAGTAATACTCCATTGAGTATAGGTACCATTTATTTATTTATTTATTTATTTTTGTCTTTTTGTCTCTTTAGAGCTGCACCTGTGGCATTTGACCATTTATTCTTTTTTTTTAAATCCTAACAATTTAATAATCTTTTAAATTATTTTTTTTCTGCTGTACAGCATGGGGACCAAGTTACACATACATGTATACATATTTTTCCTCCCATTGTTGTGTTTTGATATAAGTATCTAGACATAGTTCTCAATGCTACACAGCAGGATCTCATTGTAAATCCATTCCAAGAGCAATAGTTTGCATCCGTTAACTCCAAGCTCCCGATCCCTCCCACTCCCTCCCTCTCCCTACAGGCAGCCACAAGTCTATTCTCCATGTCTATGATTTTCTTTTCTGTGGAGATGTTCATTTGTGCTGGATGTTAGATTCCAGTTATAAGTGATATCATATGGTATTTGTCTTTGTCATTCTGACTTATTTCACTCAGTATGAGAGTCTCTAGTTCCATCCGTATTGCTGCAAATGGCCTTATGTCATTTATTCTTTATCCATTCTTCTGTCGATGGATTTTAGATGGCTTCTGTGTCTTGGCTATTGAACATTGGGATGCATGAATCTTTTCAAATTATGGTTTTCTCTGGATAGATGTCCAGAGAGGATCATACGGTAGGTCTACTTTTAGTTTCTTGAGTAAGCTCCAGACTTTTTTCCATAGTGGTTCATCAATTTATATATGAACTAACAATGTAGGAGGATTCCGTTTTCTCCACACCCTCTCCAGCATTTATTGTTTGGAGACTTTTTGATGATAACCATTCTGGCCAGTGTAAGGTGATAGTTCATAGTAGTTTTGATTTCCCTTTCTCTAATAATTAAAAATGTTGAACATATTTTCATACATTTTTTGGCTGAGCAATGTCTTCTAGGATAAATGTCTAGAAGACATTTGTTCTTTGTATATTTTGGATATTAATCCCTTTCCATTGTGGGTTGTCTTTCCCTTTTGTTTATGGTTTCATTTGCATTACAAAGGCTTTTAACTGTAATTAGGTCTCATTTTTTATTTTAATTTTAATTTTTATTATTCTAGGAAGTGGATCTGAGAAGATACTGCTGTGGGATTTGTCAGAGAGTGTTATACCTATGATTTCCTCTAAGAGATTTATAATATCCTGTCTTATATTCAGCACTTTAATCCGATTAGAGTTTATTTTTTGTATATTGCTGGATAGTGTAATAATTTAATTTTTTACATGTAGCTCTCCAGTTTTCCACATGACTTATTGAAGAGACGTTCTTCCACTATATGTTTTTGCCTCCTTTGTCCTAGACTAGTTTACCATATGTGCTTGGGTGTATTTTGGGTTCTCTCTCCTGTTTCACTGACCTATATTTCTGTTTTTGTGTTAGTACCATACTGTTTTAATAACTGTAGCTTTATAGTAGAGTGTGAAGTCAGGGAGCCTGATTTCTCCAGTTCTGTTTTTCTTTTTCAATATTTCTATGCTTATTTGGGGTCTTTTGTGTTTCCATACAATTGTTAAAATATTTTCTTCTATTTTTGTGAAGAATGTCATTGGTAACTTGATAGGAGTTGCACTCAATCTACAGATTGACTTGGGTAGTATAGTCATTTTTTCAATATTGATTCTTCCAAACCAAGATCATGGTATATCTTTCCATATGTTTGTGTTTTCTTTGATTTCTTTCATCAGCAGTCTTATAGTTTTCAGAGAATAGATTTTTTTGTCTCCTTAGGTAGTTTTATTCCTAAGTATTTTATTCTTTTTGCTGCAATGGTAAATGGGAATATCCCCAATTTCTCTTTCTTAACTTACATTGTTACTACATGGATATACAATTTATTTCTGTGTATTAACTTTGTATCCTGCAAGTTTAACAAATTAATTGATGAGCTCTACCAGTTTTCTGGGTATAGTATTGTGTTCTCTGCAGATAGTTGCCAAGACCAGCTCAGCAGGATAGGGCTGAAGAATGGGTGCTGTGAAACTTAAGGAAAAAAGTTAACATGAAACAAAACACAGAGACATTTATCTTAAGTAAAGGTGGGAACCCGGGGACTCAAGGTCTCAGGGACCAAGAGCCCAGCCTGAAGAAACCACACTGCTTTTATTGTGCTCTCTAGGATTATGTCAAGAGAGAAGGGTCTATGGGTGGAGGATATAGGGTTTGTTTATTAAGTTCTTTTATTATTTTAAAATTCATTTAGCTGGTAGAAGGTCAAGCTTTTACTCTGACCTTTAGGCACATAACAATTATTAGCATTTGAGTTAGCTACATATGCATAGCATTCCAGAGAATCCTCGCTGTGCTTCCACAAAGGGCATGCCTATTTGCAGCAACCCTATGTGCCTAGGTTTGCACTTTGGTTCTCTTTGCTAATGCATATTCTCCTAACCACCGCTCATAAACCACTTGGCCATGAGGTTCCTCTTTCTCTTATTCCTTAGAGGACATATCATGCTTATGCAAATGGCATGCCAATCTGCACAGGTCTGGCGTGCCTAGATAACACATTATGTCCTCATTCAGCTGACTCTATGAATAACTTATGCCTTAGGTCTTTGTTCTTAAGTTTAAGTCATTTACCAGCACTGCAACTGTTTTTTAAGCAGGAAGATGGGATAAAGTGAAGCAGGACAAGATGGAGTTTTCAGCAAAGAGGCTAAGAAAATATTGTAGAAACATGTCTCACAACAGATAGTTATAGTTTTATTTCTTTTCCAATTTGGATTTCTTTTATTTCTTTTACTTCTCTGATTGCCATTGCTAGGTCTTCCAAAAGTATGTTTAATAATAATAATTTCAGAAGTTGTGATTGGTCTATTTTCTATTTCTTCCTGGTTCAGACTTGATAGGATGTATCTTTGTAAGAATCTGTCCATTTCTTCTACATTGTCCATTTTATTGACATATAGTTGCTTATAGTAGTTTATAATGATCCTTAATATTTATGTGTTGTCAGTTGTAACATTTTCTCTTTCACTTCTAATTTTATTGATTTGAACCCTCTCCCATTTTTCTTGAGGAGACTGACTAAAGGATTATGAATTTTGTTGGCATGTCAAAGAATCAATTTTTGCTTTCTGTATTCCATTTATTTCTGCTCTGCTCTTTATGATTCGTTTAATTTATTAATTTGAGCTTTGTCTATTCTTTCTTCTTGAGGTGTTTTATGTATTAGATTATGTTGTTTATTTGAGATGGTTCTTATTTCCATAGATAATATTGTATTGCTCTAGCCTGGCTGAGTTGGGAAAAGATCTCAGACAGTTTCTCTGAGTCGGGCTGCCCTGGGGAAGAGCCTCTTGGGTCTCCAAGGGCCCTGCTACCCGCCCAAGCTCCCAGGGGGTGCCACACTCCCGTGAAATAACTGCTCAGCACCACCAGCCCCCTGGAAGAGCCCCTGCAGCCCAGAAAAGCTGCAACAAGCTCGGCCAGGCTGTGAAAAGATCCGCCTACATTATCAGGCTGTCCTTCTGAGTTGGGCTGCCCTAGGGAAGAGCCTCTTAAGTTCTCAGTGACCCAGATAGCTGCTCCAGGCCCCAGGGAGTGATGCACTCCTGAGGAACAGCTGCCCAACACCACCAACCCCCTGCAGGAACCCCACAGCCTAAAAACACCAGAGCAAGTGCTGCATGACAAAGTGAAATCTGCTACCATCGTGGTGTGGACTTCCCAGTCCTGTCTGCCCTCAGGAAGTCCTCCTTTGCTTCAAAGAAACACTGTTAGCCCCATCAACACTCCAGAAAAGCCACAATGCCTCAAAAAAGATTGACCAACAACGCCAGCCCTCAGGAAATACTCCACGGCAGTGACAAGGCAAACACTGCCCGATCACGGAGAGGACAACTCCCTCAGGAGAAAGAAAACAACAAGCAAGATGAAGAAGCTGAGAAACCACCCCCAGTCAAACCAACAGGAGAACTCACCTAAAACAGTCAACAATGAAACAGATCTCTGCAGTCAGACAGACCTGGAGTTCAAAAGAGAAATAGTGAAAATACTGAAGGAATTAAGAGGAGATATGAACAGTAATGCAGATACCCTCAGAAAGGAGCTAGAAAATATAAGGAGGAGCCAAGGAAAACTAGAACATTCATTTGCAGAGATGCAAACTGAACTAGGGGAAGTAAAAACCAGAATGAATAATGCAGAAGAACGAATCAGTGATATGGAAGATAGAATAATGGCAATCACCCAATCCGGTCAACAGACAGAAAACCGAATCAAAAAACTGGAAAGCAATATAAGAGACCTATGGGATAATATAAAGCGGGCCAATCTACGCATAATAGGAATTCCAGAAGGAGTAGAAAAAGATAAGGGGATGGAAAATATATTTGAAGAAATTATCGCTGGAAACTTCCCAAATCTAAAGGATACTAGGTTCAAGATACAGGAAGCACAGAGGGACCCAAACAAACTGAACCCAAACAGACCCACACCAAGACACATCATAATAGAAATGGCAAAAGTTAGTGATAAAGAGAGGATCCTCAAGGCAGCAAGAGAAAAACAGAATGTTACCTACAAGGGAACCCGCATAAGACTATCAGCTGATTTCTCTACAGAAACACTACAGGCCAGGAGGGAATGGCAAGAGATATTTAAAGTGCTCAAAGGAAAAAATGTGCAACCTAGAATACTCTATCCAGCAAGAATATCATTTAAAATAGAAGGGGAAATAAGAATTTTTTCCAACAAACAAAAACTTAAAGAATACAGCAACACAAAACCCAGGTTCAAGGAAATATTGAAAGGGCTCCTCTAAACCAAAAAGAAAGGAAGGAAAGGGAAGAATAAAGAAAAGAAAAAAAGAAGAAGAAGAAGAGGAAGAACTAGGACTGAGGAAATCGCAATCAGAGAACAGTCACTCAAATAAGCCAGCATACAGATTTAATCATAAACATGCTTCAAACAAAATAAAATTAGAAAGAAAAAAATAAGAAAGAGTCATCAAAACCATAAAATGTGGGCAAGGGATGTTAGGAGGTAAATAAACCTTTTTGTTTGTATGTATGACTCTCTTCTTAATTTTAATATAGTAATGAAGTGTTTGAACTTACAGGACCATCAGGCTAAAACACACAATTATGGGAAGGGGTTAGCATACTTAAAAAACAGGGCAACCACAAGCCAAAACCAAATATTGCATTTGCAAAAAATGAAAAGAAAATTACACTCAAGCAGATAATAACAGGAGACCATCCAACCAAAAAAAAAAAAAAAAAAAAAGAAAGGAAGAATGGAGAACCATAGAATCAACTGGAACACCAGGTTCAAATGGCAATAAATAATCATCTATCAATTATCACCTTAAATGTCAATGGACTGAATGCCCCAATCAAAAGACACAGAGTGGCTGAGTGGATAAAAAGGCAAAAACTTTCAATATGCTGCCTACAAGAAACTCACCTCAGGACAAAGGATACACATAGATTGAAAGTGAAAGGGTGGGGAAAAATATTTCACGCCAATAGACATGACAGAAAAGCAGGAGTCGCAACACTCATATCAGACAAAATAGACTTTAAAACAAAAGACATAAAGAAAGACAAAGAAGGACACTATTTAATGATTAAGGGATCCATCCAAGGAGAGGATGATACTATCCTCAACATATATGCCCCAAATATAGGAGCACCCAGATACATACAACAAATATTAACAGACATAAAGGGAGATATTGATGAGAATACAATCATAGTAGGAGACCTAAATACCCCCCTCACATCAATGGACAGATCCTCTAGACAGAAAACCAATAAAGAAACAGAGATCCTAAAGGAAACAATAGAAATGTTAGACTTATTGATATCTTCAGGACACTACATCCAAAAAAATCAGAATACACATTCTTGTCAAATACTCATGGAACATTCTCAAGAATCGACCACATATTGGGACATAAAGCGAATCTCAATAAATTTAGGAGCATAGAAATTATCTCAAGTATCTTCTCTGACCACAATGCCATGAAACTAGAAATCAACCATGGGAAAAGAAATGAGAAAAAACCTACTACATGGAGACTCAACAACATGCTACTAAAAACCAATGGGTCAATGAGGAAATCAAGAAGGAAATTAAAACTACCTTGAAACAAATGATAATGAAGACACAACCTCTCAAAATCTATGGGATGCTGCGAAAGCAGTGCTCAGAGGGAAATTTATAGCAATCCAGGCCTTTCTTAAAAAAGAAGAAAGATCCCAAATTGAAAACTTAACCCTCCACCTAAACGAATTAGAAAAAGAACAAAAAAGTCCTAAAGTCATCAGAAGGAAGGAAATTATGAAGATCAAAGAAGAAATCAATAAAATAGAGATTCAAAAAACAATAGAGAAAATTAATAAAACCAAGAGGTGGTTCTTTGAAAAGGTGAACAGAACTGATAAACCCCTGGCCAGAATCACTACAAAGAGGAGAGAAAGAACCCAAATAACCAAAATTATAAATGAAAAAGGAGAAATCACAACGGATACAGCAGAAATACAAAAAAACATAAGAGAATACTATGAACAACTGTATGGCAACCAGTTTGACAATCTGGAAGAAATGGACAATTTTCTAGAATTTTACAGCCTGCCAAAACTGAATCAAGTAGAAACAGACCAACTGAACAGAGCAATCACTAGAAATGAAATTGAAGAGGTCATAAAATCACTCCCTACAAATAAAAGTCCAGGACCACATGGCTTCACAGGTGAGTTTTATCAAACATATAAAGAGGAATTGGTGCCCATCCTCCTTAAACTCTTTCAAAAGGTTGAAGAAGAAGGAATACTCCCAAAGACATTCTATGATGCCACCATCACCCTCATTCCAAAACCAGACAGAGGTACCACCAAAAAAGAAAACCATCGGCCAATATCATTGATGAATATAGATGCAAAAATTCTCAACAAAATCTTAGCCAACCGAATCCAACAACATACCAAAAAAATTATACACCATGACCAGGTTGGGTTCATCCCAGGGTCACAAGGATGGTTCAACATACGCAAATCAATCAGCATCATACACCACATTAACCAAAAAAAAAAGTCAAAAATCATATGATCATCTCAATATATGCAGAAAAAGCATTTGACGAAGTCCAACATCCATTCATGATCAAGACCCTCGCCAAAGTGGGTATAGAGGGAACATACCTTAACATAATCAAAGCCATTTATGATAAACCCACAGCAAATATAATCCTCAATGGGGAAAAACTGAAAGCCTTCTCACTCAAATCTGGAACAAGACAGGGATGCCCACTATCACCACTGCTCTTCAACATCGTTTTGGAAGTCTTAGCCATAGCAATTAGACAAACAAAAGAAATAAAAGGCATCCATATAGGAAGAGAAGAGATGAAACTGTCACTGTATGCAGATGACATGATACTATACCTAGAAAACCCTAAGGACTCAACCCCAAAACTCCTTGAACTGATTAATCAATTCAGCAAAGTGGCAGGATATAAGATTAACAGTCAGAAGTCAGTTGCATTTCTGTATACCAGCAATGAAACATTAGAAAAGGAATACAAAAATACAATACCTTTTAAAATTGTACCTCACAAAATCAAATACCTTGGAATACACCTGACCAAAGAGGTAAAGGACCTATATGCTGAGAACTATAAAACCTTCATCAAAGAAATCAAAGAAGATGTAAAGAAATGGAAAGATATTCCATGTTCCTGGATTGGAAAAATCAATATTGTGAAAATGGCCATACTACCCAAAGCAATCTACAGATTCAATGCAATCCCTATCAAATTCCCCATGACATTTTTCACAGAACTAGAACAAACAATCCAAACATTTATATGGAACCACAAAAGACCCAGAATTGCCAAAGCAATCCTGAGAAACAAAAACCAAGCAGGAGGCATCACTCTCCCAGACTTCAAGAAATACTACAAAGCCACAGTCATCAAAACAGTGTGGTACTGGTATCAGAACAGACAGACAGACCAATGGAACAGAATAGAGAATCCGGAAATCAACCCTGACACCTATGGTCCATTAATCTTTGACAAGGGAGGCAAGAACATCAAATGGGAAAAGGAAAGTCTATTCAGCAAGCATTGCTGGGAAACCTGGACAGCTGCATGCAAAGCAACGAAACTAGAACACACCCTCACACCATGCACAAAAACAAACTCCAAATGCCTGAAAGACTTAAATATACGACAGGACACCATCAAACTCCTCGAAGAAAACATAGGCAAAACACTCTCTGACATCCACATCATGAATATGTTCTCAGGTCAGTCTCCCAAAGCAATAGAAATTAGAGGAAAAAGAAACCCATGGGACCTCATCAAACTGAAAAGCTTTTGTACAGCAAAGGAAACCAAAAAGAAAACAAAAAGACAACTTTCAGAATGGGAGAAAATCATTTCAAATGATGCAACTGACAAGGGCTTAATGTCTAGAATATACAAGCAACTTATACAACTCAACAGCAAAAAAACCAATCAATCAATGGAAAAATGGGCAAAAGACCTGAATAGACATTTCTCCAAAGAAGATATAAAGATAGATATACAGATAGATTGCCAACAAACACATTAAAAAATGCTCAACATCGCTGATTATAAGAGAAATGCAAATCAAAACTACCATGAGATACCACCTCACACCAGTCAGAGTGGCCATCATTAATAAATCCACAAATAAGTGCTGGAGGGGTTGTGGAGAAAAGGGAACCCTCCTGCACTGCTGGTGGGAATGTAAACTGGTACAGCCACTATGGAGAACAGTTTGGAGATACCTTAGAAATCTATACATAGAACTTCCATATGACCCTGCAATCCCACTCTTGGGCATCTATCCGGACAAAGCTCTACTTAAAAAAGACACTTGCACCCGCATGTTCATTGCAGCACTATTCACAATAGCCAGGACATGGAAACAATCCAAATGTCCATCGACAGATGATTGGATTCGGAAGAGTGCTATATATACACAATGGAATACTACTCAGCCATAAAAAAGAATGACATAATGCCATTTGCAGCAACATGGATGGAACTAGAGACTCTCATCCTGAGTGAAATGAGCCAGAAAGACAAAGACAAATACCATATGATATCACTTATAACTGGAATCTAATAGCCAGCACAAATGAACATCTCCTCAGAAAAGAAAATCATGGACTTGGAGAAGAGACTTGTGGCTGCCTGATGGGAGGGGGAGGGAGAGGGAGGTATTGGGAGCTTGGGCTTATCAGATACAACCTAGAATAGATTTACAAGGAGATCCCGCTGAATAGCATTGAGAACTATGTCTAGATACTCATGTTGCAACAGAAGAAAGGGTGGGGCCAAAATTTTAATTGCAATGTATACATGTAAGGATAACCTGACCCCCTTGCTGTACAGTGGGAAAATAAAAAAATAAAAAATAAATAAAAAAGAAAACTACAGCCTGCAGTCCACCACGTATATGTAAAAAAATATATATATATTGTATTGCTCTAATCTTCCCTCTCAGAACAGCTTTTGCTCTGTCTGTCCCATAGGTTTTGGATTGTCATATCTTCATTGTCAGTTGTCTTTAAGTATCTTTATTTCCTCTTTGATTTCTTAAGTTATTCATTAGTTGTTTAATAGCGTATTGGTGGGCCTCCAGGAGTTTTTGTGGGGTTTTTTGCTGTTTTTTTTTTTCCTTGTAGTTTGTTTCTTGTCTCACAGCAGTCAGAGAACATGCTTGAAATAATTTCAAATTTTGTATTTCCAAAGCTTCATCTGTGGCTCAAGATGTGATCTGTTCTGGAGAATGTTCCATGTGTACTTGAGAAGAATGTATATTATCCTGCTATGGGGATTGAATGTTCTATAAATATCAGCTAAGTTGATCTGGTCTAGGGTATCATTAAAGGCCTGTGTTTCCAAGTTTATTTTTCTGTCTGGATGATTTGTCCATTGCTGCAAGTGGGGGTGTTAAAATCATCTGCTATTACTATGCTGCTGTCAGTTTTGCCTTTTAGCAGTTTTCTTATATATTTTTGTGTTCCTATGTTGGATGGATATGTATTTACAGTTGTTGTATCTTCATGGATTAACTTTTTGATCATTATGTAGTATCTCCCTTTGTTTCTTGTGACTTTATTTTTAAGAGTATTTTTTTTCTGATAAATATTGCTATTCCCACTTTCCTTTGATTTCCATTTGCATGTAATGCCTTTTTCCACACCTTCACCTTCAGTCTGTATGTGTCCTTATGTCTGAAGTGGGTCACTTGTAAAAAAGATATATATGGGTCCTATATTTTTATCCATGCAGCCAGTCTGTTTTTTTTTTTTTTTTTTGGTTGGAGCATTTAATCTATTTACTTTCAATGTAATTATGAGTAACTATATGCTTATTTCCATTATCTTAATTGTTTTGGATTGTTACTTTTGGTCTTCTTTTCTCTTCCCTTCCTCTTTTGTTATACTTCTCTCTTTATTTTAATGTTGTGTTTGGATTCATTTTTCTTTTTTATGTGTGTGTCCATTATTATTTTTGGCTTGTTCTTATTAGATTTTGATACAACCATCTATATATAGAACAGAATTGTTTTTGTTTTCTGATCCCTTAATTTCAAATGCTTTTTCAGTATTGTGCATTTGTCCTCTCTTCTTATCATACTTGCTGGTTTTGATTTTCTAGATTTATATTATCTTTGCCTTTACTAGTAAGTTTTCTCATTTGAAACTTTCTTGCTTCTGATTTTGGACTTTTCTGTTCTGCCTAGAGAAATTATTTCAACAGATTTTGTAGGTCTGATTTGCAGGTGCTGAATTCTCTCAGCTTTTGCCTGTCTGAAAAATCTTTTGATCTCTCCATCAAACATGAATGAACGCCTTGCTGGGTAGAGTGTTCTTTGTTCTAGGTTCCTTCACTTCACCACCTTAATTATATTTTACCTTGCACTTCTATCTTGTAGAGTTTTTGCTGAAAAATATCAGATGTTATCTTTATGTTGGTTCCTTTGTATGTTATTTGTTACTTTTCCCTTGTGGATTTTAATATTTTTTCTTTGTATTTTTTATTTATCAGTTTAATTAATATCTGCCTCTCTGTTTTTCCCTGAGTTTAACTTTATGGGACTCTCTGTGCTTCCTCAGCTTGAGTGAGTTATTTCTTATTTTATTGATTTTGGCCATCTCCTTTTTTTGCTTGAATATTCTGGCTAAAGTTTTTTCAATTTGTTTATCTTTTAAAGAAACAAAATTTTATTTCTTTGATCATTTTCATTGTTTTCTTGGCCTCTATTTCAGTTATTTATGCTGTGACCTTTATGATTTCTTTCCATCCACTAACATTCAGTTTTGTTATTCTTTGCTAATTATTTTAATTTTAGCTCTTGTTTTTTATTAGATATTTTTCCTATTTCCTGAGTTAGGCTTTAATTGCTATAAACTTATCTCTTAGAACTGATTTTTCTTCATCCCACATGTTGAAGGCTTTCATGTATTTGTTTTCAGTTTTCTCTAGATATTTTTGATTTTTTGTTTTATTTCTTCAGTGATCCATTTGTTGTTCAGTAGCATATTATTTAGTATCCAAGTGTTTGTGTTTTTGCAATTTTTTCTTATACTTTATTTCCAGTGTCGTAGCACTGATTAGGAAAATACGTTTGATATAATTCCAATATTCTTAAAATTATCAATGTTTGCTTTGTGGTCCAGCATGTGATATATATTGAGGAGTATTCCATATGCACTTAAGAATATTTTTCTTTGCAAGTTTTCTGCTGCTTTCAGATAAAATGTTCTCTCAATATTAATTTAGTGTATCTGATCTAATTTGTCATTTTAAGCTCTTGTTTCCGTATTAGCTTTCCATGAGGATGATCAATCCATTGATATAATTTGAGTGTTAAATTATCACACATTTATTGTGTTACTGTGAATTTCTACTTGTGTGTCTATTCACGGTTGTCTTATGTATTGTGATGCTCCTATATTGCTTATGTATTTACCATTTTTATCTTTTTCTTGGTTTGATCACTTGATTATTATGTAATGCCCTTCTTTGTCTCCAATTGTCTTTAATTTAGATGCTTTTCAGTCTGATACATGTATTGTTACTGAAGTTTTTTTTGATTTCCATTTGCATAGAATACATTTTTCCATACTCTCACTTTCAGTTTGTGTAGCTCTAAATGTGAAACTGTTTCTTGTAAACAGCACATATATAGGTCTTGATTTTTATCCATTCAGCCAATCTGTGTCTTTTTGTTTGGAACATTTAGTACATTTACATTTAAAGTAATTATTGGCATGTGTTCTTTTTGTCAGTTTGTTTATGGTATTGAAAATCTTTTTATAATTATTTTTTCTTCCAGTCATCTTTTATTCTCATCTTCTCTGTTTTTATTATTATCGCCAGAGCCACAGCAATGCAGGCTTCAAGCCATGTCTGCAACCTCAGCACCACAGCTCACAGCAATGCTGGATCCTTAACCCACTGAGCAAGGCCAGGGATTGAACCTGCAACCTCATGGTTCCCAGTGAGATTGGTTAACCACTGAGCCATGATGGAACTCAAGAAATTTTTGATATTTTTTAAGGCCAGACCTATGTCATATGGAAGTTCCCAGGATAGGGCTGCAGCAGTAGGCCTAAGCAACACCATATCCTCAACCCACTGAGTGAGGCCAAGGATCAAACCATCATTCCCATGGAGACTTTGTCATGTTCTTAACCCACTGAGCCACCATGGGAACTCCCTGTATTGTTTTCTAATTATCTATTTTATTAACTTGCTCACTAATTTTTATCTCCTTTCCTCTGCTTGGTTTTATTTATTGAAAGATTAAGTTACCATTTTGAGATATTTCTTTTTTAAATGTACACATTTAGAACTATACGTGTTCTTTAAATATTACCTTAATTTCATCACATAATTGCAGTGTGTTTTGTCCTTATTTTTATTAATGTCAACGTGTTTTTTATCTCTGTTGTGATTTCTTCTTGTCCTGTTGGTTATTTAGCACTGTTTTCCTCAATTTCTCCATATTGATAAGACCACACAAATTGATCATTTGATATTAATTTGTATTTTAACTCTACTGTGTTTGCAGTGAATTCTATGTATAATTTCAAACTATAAAATTTGCTGAAGCCTATTTTTGGTCTAGCATATGGTATAATCTCAGAGCATAGTCCATGTGTACTAGAAAAGAATGTGCATTTAGCTGTGGTTTGATGGAAAATTACATGTTTCTTTTAGGTCAGGTTACTTTATCATTTTCTTCATGTCTTCAAATCCTTTCTTAGTTTCATATCAATAGTTTTCACATTATTCAAAGCATAGAAAAGACTATGGCTGTCATTTTGTTTTTCTGCTTTAATTTTGTCAGTTTTGCTCCAAGTATTTTGAGGCTCTGTGGTTAGGTACTTTGTTACTATTTTTCATTAAATAGGATGGACTCCTTAACCCAAATTTTGTTTGGAAGTTAATACTGAGATGTGCACACACTACAAAAGGGAACATGAAAATATCATCCACCACCATAGTGCCAAGGTGCCTGTCTAACATTTTTCCAGTGTACTGACCTTTGGGACTTGATCCTTTAATAGAAGTTTCCTGGTTAAGGAATGAAAAACAGCAGCATTCCCCTAAGTTGCATCATGTGTAATGGAGACAGTGCTATCCAAAAGTGTACTAACTTCCATTGTCCTTCATTTAGTTAATCACAAGGTGCTCCTAAAATAGCTAAGGAACCTGAGGGAGGAGTTAATTCCTACAGAATCTTGCTATATGTCAAGATACTGAGGATAAGGACACCAGATTCTCCTGCATATGAGATATTCCAGCGGGCCCAGATTTTGCTCTATCCTCTAGCAAGGAGACCTAAGTAGAGTAACTAAACTTCTGGGGTGCTTCTTACATTACCTAAGATGTAATAGGCAGGTAGCCACAGAAAGTCAAGTGCTAAGACCCTGTTACAAGTTCTATTTCCAGTAGAGCCTAATATCTGGCTGCCAATTCCTGCTCTAGCAGCGTATTGTTTGGGCCCAAGTAAAGCAGTTCTTTCATCAGAAGTGCATTGGAGACTTTGGGCCATCAATTGTGGTACAGAGATTCCAGGCTCATGAGAAGGTAGATAAAACATTTACAAGATAGTAGTAGCACTAATGAAAATATCTATTTTATTGCAGATATTTTATATTTAATATCTGTTTTATTCCATAAATATTTCACATCCATCAAAAATTCTAGAATCATAGATGTGAAATATTTCAAGGTATGGCAATCTACAAAGTAACTGTTTAAATGAGCTTAAGAAAAGATTATAAATAAGGGATATTTTTGCTTCCAGAACCCACAAAAAGGGCTATAAAATTTTAATATTGTGTGTGCTAAAAGAGACAATATTTTCTTGACAAAGTCAAATATGGTGTAGCGTATAGTTTGCCAAATGGTTTTCAGAGATTTAACTGATGTGGAAGTGGCAGAATCTTACTCTGTGTGAGGCAATAGCCTACTTCTTCTCTAAGTTCCCTTGTATTTGTCCAGAATGAATATTTCAAACATATATCATAAGTGGGAGGTGTCATTGATATATTATTATACATGAGATCCTGGAAAAATATGAATGTACTTAAGAACTTGTCTGAAAATGTTGTGCATGGTGGCAAAAATGTTGAGTTATCCAATACGTAACTGAATAACAGTGTAATATGTGCCTTTGGAGGTAAAGCAAAGCAGTTGCTGAGTGTCTATTGAAATAGACATTGACATTGCAGAGGGAGACCAGATGGTGTAATAGAAGGACTTGAGATAATCTCCTCTCATGAAAACACCAAAATCGCAACTAACTGCTGAGCAACCATCAACAAAAGAGAATGGAATTTACCAAGAAGGATATTGCACACACAAAGACAAAGAAGAAGCCACAAGACAGTAGGAGGGGCACTTTTTCCACTTAAGCAAATCTGATACACACATGTGGATGACCCAAAAAACTGAAAAATAACTATATCTCAGAGGATCTCCCACAGGAGTAAGAGTTTTTAAACCCATGTCAGGTTTCCCAGCCTGTGGTTCTAGCATTGGGAAGAAGAGCCTCCTCCCCAGGACATTTGGTTTTGGAGACCAGTGGAGCATTAGTGCAGGAGCTCTACAAGACCAGAGGAAAAAAGACTCCACTCTTGCTGGGTGCACACAAGTTTTCACATGCACTGGGTCTCATGGCAAAGCAGTGACTCAATAAGGTGCCTAGGCCATACCAGTCAGCTGGTCTGGGAGAGTCTCCTAGGGAGGCATGAATCAACAGTGGCTTGCTGTTAGGATAGGATTCTGAATGCAGTGGTCCCAGGAAATACTCACAGACATGTGCTTTTGGAACGTATACCTAGCCCCATACAATAGGCTGAAATCTCCAGTGCTGGAATGCCATGGGACAAACAAAGCCACATCCATCATTAGACAGGCTGCCTAAAGTCATCCTTGGCCTAAAGTCACCACTAAACACATCACTTGACAAGACCCTACCCACCAGAAAGCCAAGACCCAGCCTCACTGACCAGTGGGCTGACACCAGTCGCTCCAACCAGGAAGCATGTGAAAAACCTCTGGATGAATGTCACCCGTCAAGGGGAAGACACCAGAATCAAGAAGGGCTACAGCCCTACAGCTTGTAGAAATGAGATTACAAGCACAGCAAATTAGACAAAATGAAACATAGGAGAGATAAGTTCAGATGAAGAAATAAGACAAGACCCCAGAAGGACAATATGTGAAGAGAAGATAGGTAATCTACTTGAGAAATAATACAGAGTAGTGATTGTAAAGATTATCCAATATCTTTGGGGGAAAATGGAGGCACAGATTGGGAAATTTACAAGAAATACTTAAAAAAAATAGATGTGTTATAGAACAACCAGAGATGGAAAATAAAATAACTTAAATGAAAAATATACTAGAAGAATCAGTAGCAGGATACATATAGCAGAACAAATGAGTGAGCTGGAAGACAGATCAGTAAATATTATTGCAGTTGATCAGAATAAAGAAAAAAGAATAAATAAAATGAGGACAGTCTTAGAGACCACTGACACAATGTCAAATGCACCAACATTCACACTATAGTGGTCCCGGAAGCTGAGAGAGAGAGAAATGGCTGGAGAGAACATTTGAAGAGATCATTGAAAAATTACCTAACATAGGAAAGGAAACAATAAAATCCTGGAGTGCAGAGAGACCATTACAAAACAAAGCCAAGGAGGGTTATGCCATGACAAATATTAATCACATTGACAAAAATAAAGACAGAGAAAATGTTAAAAGAAACTAGGAAAAAGCAACAAATAACATACAGGGGAACCTCTATAAGGTTATTGGCAGATGTTTCAGCATAAATTCTGCATGACAGAAGCAGGTGGCATAATATAATTTAAGTGATGAAAGGAAAAAACAAGAATATTCTACCCAGAAACACTCTCATTCACATTTGACATAGAAATTAGAAGCTTTATATACAAGTAAAGCTAAAATAATTCAGGAAAAAATCAGCATTTTAAAAATTCTAGGTTCTCTAGGCAGAAATAAAAAGGTCAGAAGTGGAAGCAAAGAAGTACAAATGAGAAAGCTCAACTGGTAAGGGCAAATATAAAAAGTGGGAATTCATCCACAGAAAAATATAATCTCAATCAGCAATCATGAGAAGAGGAAAGTACAAATGCAGGCTAATGGAAATGTATTTGGAACTTAAACTATCGTGTGTGTGTGTGTGTGTGTGTGGTCTCTTTTATTTTTAGGGCCACACCCATGGCATATGGAGGTTCCCAGGCTAGGGTTTGAATCAGAGCTATTGCTGCCAGCCTAGGCTATAGCCTGGCAACATGGGATTTGAGTTGCGTCTGTGACTTACACAACAGATCATGGCAATGCCAGATCCTTAACCCACTGAGTGAGGCCAGGGATCGAACTCACATCCTCATGGATACTAGTAAGGTTCATTAACCACTGAGCCATGATAGATGTGTCTGTGTGTGTGTGTGTGTGTGTGTGTGTGCGCACATGTTTATATATATAACATACATATACTGTAAATAAATATGTATATATGTGTGTGTCTATAAGTGTATATATGTATGTATTATGTATATACAGCTATATATACTGCTTTATCAAAATCTTATTGGTATTCCAAACCAAAAACATGCAATAGATACACAGAAAAAAAGAAAAGCAATCCAATCAGAATTCTAAATATCAAAACAGAATAGAACAAAAAAACAGAATATAACAGAATAGAACAGAAAAGTAAGAGATTTCCAAAAAGAAATCCTAAATAATTTTTAAAATCCTAAATAATTTTAAAAATGGCAATAAGAACATACATGTCAATAATTAAATTAAGTGTGACTAGATTAAATGCTCCTATCAAAAGACATAGATTGCCTTAATGGATACAAAAACAAGACTTGTAAACATGCTGTCTACAAGAGACCCACTTCAGATATTGGGACACATATAGACTGAAATTGAGCAGATGGAAGATGATATTCCATGTGAACAGAACTCAAAAGAAAGCTGGAGTAGCAATACTCATATATACTAGACAAAATATACTTTAAAATAAAGAATGTTACAAAAGACAAAGAAGAACACTACCTAATGATCAAGGAATCGATCCAAGAAGAAGATATAAGAATTGTAAATATATATGCACCCAACATAGGAGCACCACAATATAGGAGGAACTATTAACAGCCATAAAAAAAGAAATCAACAATGACCATATAAGAGTGGGTGACTTTAGCACACCACTTACATCAGTAGACAAATCATCCAGGCAGAAATTTAAAAAAGAAACACAGGCATTAAATTAAATGATGCATTAGGCCAGGTAGACTTAATATTTATAGAACATTCCACCTGAAATCAGCAGAATATATATTTTTTTCTCAAGTGGACAAGGAACAGTCTTCAGGATAGATCACATCCTGGGACATGAATCAAGCCTTATATTTAAGACAATTGAAATCACATCAAGCATCTTTTCTGACCATGACAACATCAGAATAGAAATCAACCTCAAGAAAAAAACTGCAAAAAAACCACAAATATGTGGAAACTAAACAATATGATTCTAAACAACCAATGAACCTCTGACAAAATCAAGGAGGAAAACAAAAAAAATTTTTAGAGACAAATGAAAGTAAAAATGCAATGATCCAGTAGTTGTCATTTTGGTTAGTGGGCTAAGAACCTGACATTAACTGTGAGGATGTGGGCTCAATTCCTGACCTCGCTTATTGGGTTAAGGATGTAGCATTGCTTCAAACTATGTCATATGTTGCATACGTAACTCAGATCTAGTTTTGCCATGTTTGTGACATATGCTGCAGCTCCAGCTTCAATTCATCCCCTAGACTGGGAAATCCCATACGTGACAGATGTGGCCATAAAAAGAAAAGAAAACACAATGTCCAAAACTTAAGGAAGGCAGCAAAAGTACTTTCAAGAGGGAAGATTATTGTAATATATTACCTCAGAAAACAAGAAAAAAACCTCAAAGAAACAACCTAAATTTATACCTAAAACAACTATAGAAAGAAGAACATACAAAGTTAGTGGTAGAAAAAATAATGAAGATCAGAGAGAAATAACATGAAAAGGTGAAAAATAAAACAATTAAAAGATCAATGAAACAAATAGCATGTTCTTTGAAAAGATCAACAAAATTGATAACCCAGATTCATCAAGAAAAAAATGGAGAGGGCTAAAATCAATAAAATAAGAAATGAAAATGAGAAGATACAACTGGCACAATGGAAATACTAAGGATCATAAGAGAGTACAACAAGCAAGTATAAGTCAATGAAATGAACAAACTAGAAGAAATGGGGAAAACTATACAAAGGGACTAGAAGTAACAGAGAATATGAGCAGACCAATCAGAAATACTGAAATTGAAACTGAGATAAAATAAATTAAAAAAAACCCAAAGTCCAGAACCAGATGGCTGCACAGGTGAATTCTACCAAACATTTAGAGGAGTTAACAATTAAACTTTTGAAATTCTTCTCAAAAATTTCAGAGTAAGGAAAATTCCCAAGCTCATCTTATGAGGCCACCTTCACTATGATATCAAAATCAGACAAAGATACTGAAAAAAGAAAATTAAAGGTCAATATCACTGAAGAATATAGATATTACAAAATAGTAGCAAACAATTCCAACAATACAATAAAGACCCATAAGTGGGATTTACCCCAGGGATGAACAGATTTTTAAATATGTGCAAATCAATCAGTGTGATATGCTGCATTAACAAATTGAAGAATAAAAGTTTTCTGAACATCTCAATAGATACTGGAAAATTTTTTTTACACAACCCAACATCCATTTCTGATAAAACCCCTCCAGAAAATGGGCATAAAGCATAGAAGTAACCTATCTCAATTTAATAAAATCCGTATATGAAAAACACACATCTAACATCATTCTCAACAGTGAAACATGGGGAAAAAAATCCTGCTAAGTTCAGGAATAAGACAAGGATTCATTCTCACCACTTATTCAACATTGTTTTGGAAGTCCTATCAATGACAATCAGATAACATAAAGAAAGAAAGGAATCCAAATTGGAAAGGAAGAAGAAAACCTATCACTGTTTGCAGATGACATGATACTATACATAGAGAATCCTAAAGATGCAATGAGAAAAATACTAGAGCTCATCAATGCATTTGGCAAATTTGAAGAATACAAAATTAATATACATACATCTATTGCATTTACATATACTAAAAATGAAAGATTAGAAAGAGCAATTAAAGAAACCATCCCATGTACCATCACATCAGAAAGAATTAAATCCCTAAGAATAAACCTATATAAGAAAGAAAAGACCTATACTCTGAAAATTATAAGATATTGATGAAGGAAATAAAGAAAAACACAGATGAAAAGATACACCATGCTCTTTGATTGGAAGAATCAATATTGTCAAAATGACTCCATTTTCCAAAGCAATCTACAAATTCAATGCAAACTATATCAAAATGCCAATGGCATTTTTCACAGAACTGGAACAAAAATCTTTAAATTTATATGGAAAAAAAAAGACCCTGAAAATGAAGCTGAAGAAATCAGGCTCCCTGATTACAGACTATTTTACAAAGCCACAGTAATTAAAATGGTATGGTACAGGCACAGAAACAGAAATATAGATCAATGGAACAGGATAGAAAACCCAGAAATATATCAGCACATATATGGTAAATTAATCTACAATAGAAGAAATAGCAATATACAATGTTAAGAAGACAATCTCTGTGATAATTGGTGAAGGGAAAATTGGAGAGCTACAAGAAAAAAAAAGTTAAAGTAGAACATTATCTAACACTACACACAAAAATAAACTAAAAATGTGTAAATACCTAAATGTAAGACAACACACTATAAAAGTCTTAGAGGAAAACATAGGCATAACACTTTCACATAAACTGCAGCAGTATCTTTTTGGATTCTTCACTGGAGTAATGAAAATAAAAATGAAAATAAAAGAGTGGGACATAATTAAATTTAAAATCATTTGCATAGTAATGTAAACCATAAATAAAACTAAAAGACAACCCACAGAATAGGAGAAAATCTTTGCAAAGGAATGACCCACAAGGTATTAATCTCCAAAATATCAAAATATTCAAACATCTAATGCAGCTCAACATCATAAAAACAAACAACCCAATCAAAGAATGGTCAGAAGATCTAAACAGATATTTCTCCAAAGAAGAGAGACAGATGGTTGGAGTTCCCATTGCAGCTCAGTGGAAATGAATCCTGCTAGGAATCATGAGGTTGTGGGTTTGATCCCTGGCCTTGCTCAGTGGGTTAAAGATTTGGTGTTGCCATGAGCTGTGGTGTAGCTCACAGATGCGGCTTGGATCTGTCATTGCTATGACTCTGGCATAGGCCAGCAGCTACAGCTCCAATTGGAACCCTAGTCTGGGAACTTCCGTATGCTGTGGGTGCATCCCTAAAAAGCCAAAAAAAAAAAAAAAAAGAAGAAGAAGAAGAGAGACAGATGGTCAAAAATAACATGAAAATATGCTCAACATCACTAATTATTAGAGGGATGCAAAACAAAATTGCAATGAGGTATCTGACACTGTTCAGAATGACCATCATTAAAGTCTATGTAATATAAACTCTGGAGAATGTGTGGATAAAATGTAAATCTCTTACATTGTTTTTGAGAATGTAGATTGGTACAACCACTATGGAAAACAGTATGGAGGTTCATTAAAAATTAAAAATAGAACTCTCATATGATACAGCATTCCCATGCCTGGGAATATATCAGGAGAAAACAATAATTTAAGAAAATACATGCATTCCAGTATTCATCGCAGCACAATTTACAATAGCCAATATGTGAGCACTATCTAAACTTCCATCAACAGCAAAATGGATAAAGAGGTTGTGGTAGATATATACAATGGAATATCAGCCATACAAAATAATGAAATAATGCCATTTGCAGCAAATTTATTGACTTTGAGATTATCATACTAAGTGAAGTAGTTCAGAGAAAGATAAATATCATATTATATCACTTATATGAGAATTCTAATAAAAATGGTACACATGAAGTTATTTACAATACAGAAACAGACTCACAGACATTGAAAACAAAATCATGGTTACAAAAGGGGACAGGTTGGGTGGACAGATGGATTGGGAGTTTGGGATTGGAATATGTACCCTATTGTATGTGTAATGCTTTATCGAGGGACCTGCTGTATAGCACAGGGAACTCTACTCAATGTTCTATGATAACTTATAAAGGAAAAGAATCTGCAAAATAATGTATATATGTATAACTGAAACAGTTTGATTTATAGCAGAAATTAGCACAACATTGTTAATCAACTACATATCAATAAAATATTTTATTGGCTGTGCCTAGAGCATGCAGAAGTTCCTAGGCCAGGGATTGAACTAGCTCCACTGCAGTGACCTGGGTCACAGCGCTGACAAAACTGGATCCTTAACAAGCTTAGCCATATGGAAACTCCAATAAAATTGTTTAATTGAAAAAAAGCAACATTGAATAGAACATATTACAGATATTTATAATAGCAAAATATTTACTAAGTATTGATTGGAATGAGTTGGTCTTTTTGATATTATTGAGAATGAGGGCCTTCATGGGTGTATCAGAGCATTAAAAATGTGATTATCGAATGCGAGGTACCATTTACTCTTTCCAAGCTTGAGAACATGTCAATTGGGCTATTAAATGGATAAGCAGTGAACATAAAATTCCCTTTCTTAAGTAGATATTTTTATATTTTAATTTTTTATTTACATCTCAAAATTTTAAAATAAAATATTTTCTGGACAATTTCCCCTTTCTCCAAGTTTTTATCTTATATTTAATTCTTTAAATTATTTTTAATAAAACATTTAATTTTGAGATAACTAGAAGTTGCGGGGAGCCGAGAAAATACAAGAAGCCGAGGAAGGGAGCTTGCCTGAATGGTACAATTCTGAGGGCAAGCTCATAATCAAGAAAAGGGGCCTGTCTGAATGGTACAATTCCGAGGGCAGGTTCCTAAACAAGGGGATGCCTGCCTGCAGGGCATAATTCCAAGGACAGGCCCCAGAAGACAATAAGGCTCACCTGCTGGCATAGGTGGAAAACTAAACTTCCCAGAAACTTCCTTTTGTGTTGCTGAGTGGGGATTGTTCCATGGATGACTTAGTCTTTTCTGTTTTTCACTTGCTATTCGGTTTTCCCCAGTCTTTCCTGATTATTTTCTTATTATTCTTATTTCCCATTCTTATTTTCCTGTGGTGATTTGTGATTTCACAAAATCACAACAATCATATAATAAGAATTTCATCCTGAAGGACTTTCCCCTATTCATATCCAACTTAATTAAAACGGAGTGTTTATCTATGAACTAGTTATACAGTAAACTTTAAAGTTAGGATTTTACTGAGGTCTATAGAAGTTAGACATATATTATTCTTAATCAAAAGAAACCCAGCTGTGAGTCTTGTCCTTGATTTTAGAAACTTTTAGTGGTAGCTGGCTAAGTTGATTTGTATTTTCTCATACTGTCTCCCTGCCAAGGACGCTTTAAAGATAGACACTAGTCTAAAGACAGGATTTTTTGTGTTTGTGACTTCTTCAGCTTGTGGGAATTGGCTGGCCATGAGATAGTTTGTGCTGGGTCTCCTCTTTCCCACATGATATGCTGCTGCACCTATTTGTCCTTGAACTGTACTCATTAAATTTAGTGAAGTTGAAGATTTTAGAATGTAATGTATTGCTACTGTACCATGTGATCAAAAAACAAATCCTAATAGTTAACCAATGTACTTTTAACACTATGATGTAATCTGTAGTGAAAAACTGCCTATATAATCAACCACTTATGCTAATAAAGTTTGAGCAGTCCAGCGCCCTGAAAGAAGGGACAAAGAGGCAGTCTCCATAATTGTACATTCACTGACGCCTCATCCCTCTCCTATCGGGAAAAAGTGTATGCTCCCTAGCTGCTGGAGCTGGCCTCTGGCAATAAGTTTACATGTAGATGTAAGAGATAATGAGAGAGAGAGAGACCGTGTGCCCTTTACCAAATTTCCCCCAATGGCAGCACCTTGCAAAACCATAATATACTACCACAATCAGGATATTGGCACGGATACACTCAATATACAATTCAAGATATAGAACACTTCCATCACTACAAGTATGTCTCCTGATGCATTTTAGTAAACACCCCCACATAATTATATAGTGCAATGGATAAAGTTGCAATAAAGCTTCTTCCAGATAATCAAGGAACAATGCACACAGGTGGGGAAAAGGTAATTCAACTCTCACAACCTAGTCCCACTTATATCAATGGCAGCAAAAATACATCTCCTTCTGTCACTTCAAGAAACTTATATAAGTAGAATTATATACTATATCAAATTTTGGATTGACTTTTCTCACAGAATAATTCAACTGAATTATGTGTATCAATAGTTATCCTTTCTAAATATAAGTATAAAAGATTTAAAATCTGACATTAGTTTCAGATATAAAACATAGTGATTCAATGTTTTTATAGATTTTGTTCCATTTAAAGTTACTATAAGAGATTAGCTATTGTCTCCATGCTGTAAAGTGTGTCCTTGTTGTTATTTATTTTATACATAGTAATATGTATAACCCCTACCCCTATATTTGTCCTTCCCCTTTTCCTCTCCCCCCTGGTACTACTAGTTTGTTCCCTATATTTGCATGTCTCTGTATTATTATATTAATTCTTTTACTTTTAGATTACACTCATAATTAATAACATATGATGCCTATCTCTGATGAGCACAATACCCTCCAGGCCCATTCATATTGCTATATCTTTTTTGGATATATAACCAAGAGGGGAATTGCTTGATCATATGATAGTTATATTCTTTGTTTTTTTGATGAATTTCCATCTTCTTTTCCATTAGTGGCTGCATCAATTTACATTCCCACCAACAGTGGCTAGAGTACTTTTTTCCTCACACCCTCACTGATATTTGTTACTTGTGTTCTTTTAGATGATTGCCATCTGACACATGCGAGGAAATATCTCATTGTGGTATTATTTGCATTTCTTCAATAATTAGTGATGTTGAGCATATTTTCATGTGTCTGTTTGCCATCCATATTTCTTCTCTTGAAAATGTCTATTAGGGTTTTCTGCCTATTTCTATTTTTTGGCTTTGTGATGTTGTTTAATGAGCTGTTTACCTATTTTTGATATTGACTTATTATCAATAATATCATTTGAAAATATTTTCTCCCATTCCTCATGTTGCCTTTTTGGTTGGCCAATGATTTCCTTTACTGTGCAATAGCTTTTAAGATTAATTAGGTATCTTTTTTTTTTCTTAACCTGAGCAGACAGACCCCCCAAATTTACAATTTACATCAAAGAGTGATCTGCTTGTTTTCTTCTGGGTTTTTAAAATTAGATCTTGTAATTATATCATAAATCTATTTTGAATTTATTTTTGTGCACTGTGTGAGAAAATGTCCTAATTTAATGTTTTACATGTAGCTGTCCAATTTTCCCAACACCATCTATTGAAGAGATTGTATTTTTCTCATTGTATATTTTTGCCTTTTTGCCACAGATTAATTGACTATAGTTGCATGGGTTTATTTCTGGGCTCTCTATCCTATTCCATTGTTCCGAGTGCCTATTTTTCAGATATTACTATACTGTTTGATTACCTTGGCATTTGAGTATAATCTAAAGTAAGGGAGTGTAATACCTCTGGCTTTATCATTTTTTTCTCAAGGTTGTTATGGCTATGTGGGGTTTTTGTGGTTTCAAATAATTTTTTTTTCATTTATAATGATTTCCTTTTTTTCCATTATAGCTGATTTGGTGTATTCTGTCAATTTTCTACTGTACAGCAAGGTGAGACAGTTACACATACATGTATACATTATTTTTTCTCACATTAACATACTCCATCATAAGTGACTAGGTTTAGTTCCTAGTGATACACAGCAGGATCTCATTGCTTATCCATTCCAAAGGCAATAGTTTGCATCTATTAACCCCAAGTTCCCAATCCATCCCACTCCCTCCCTTCCCCCTCAGCAACCACAAGTTTGTTCTCCATGTCCATGATTTTCCTTTCCGTGGAAAGTTTCCTTTGTGCTGTATATTATATTTGAGATAAGTGATATCATATGGTATTTGTCTTTGTCTTTCTGGCTCACTTCACTCAGTATGAGAGTCTCTAGTTCCATCCATGTTGCTGCAAATGGCATTATGTCATTCTTTTTTATGGCTGAGTAGTATTCTATTGTGTATATACACCACATCTTCCTAATCCAATCATCTGTCAATGGACATTTGGGTTGTTTCCATGTCCTGAATATTGTGAATAGTGCTTCAATGAACATACAGCATGTATGTATCTATTTCAAGGAAATTTTTATATGGATCTATGCCTAAGAGTTGGATTGTTGGGTCATATGGTAGTTCTTTAATTCTTTTCTTTTTTTTGTCTTTTTGCCTTTTCTAGGGCCACTTCCCACAACATATGGGGGTTCCCAAGCTAGGGGTCTAATCAGAGCTGTAGCCACTGGTCTATGCCAGAGCCACAGCAACATGGGATCAGAGACGTGTCTGTGAACTACACCAACCACAGCTCATGGCAACAATGATCCAAAACCCACTGAGCAAGCCCAGAGATCAAACCTGCAACCTCATGGTTCCTAGTTGAATTCATTAACCACTTTAACCACTGCACCACGACAGGAATTCTGGGAGTTCTATGTATAGTTTTCTGAGTTACCTCCATACTGTTTTCCATAGTGTTTGTACCAATTTACATTCCCACCAACAGTGCAGGAGGGTTCCCTTTTCTCCACACCCTGTCCAGCATTTGTTACTGTGGACTTATTAATGATGGCCATTCTGACTGGTGTGAGCCAGTACCTAATGGCAGTTTTGATTTGCATTTCTCTAATAATCAGTGAAGTTGAACATTTTTTCATGTGCTTGTTGGCTTAAAATTATTTGTCCTAGTACTGTGAAAAATGCCATGAATATATTCTTGGACAATGCAATAAATCTGTAGATTGCATCGGGTAGTATGTACATTCAAACAATATTAGTTCTTCCAATCCTTGAACATGACATATCTTTCCATTTCTTTGTATTATCTCCAATTTCCCTCATTAATATAGATTTATAGTTTTAAGAGTATAGTTCTTTCACCTTCTTAATTTTATTCTTGGATTATTTTTTCTTTTTGATGTGATTTTAAACAGGATTGTATTTACATTCTATTTCTGATAGTTCATTATTAGTGTGTAGGAAAGAAACAAATTTTTATATATTAATCTTATATCCTAAAAAATTATGAATTCATTTATTTGTTCTAATAATTTTTTGTGGAGATAAAGTTTTTAATGTATTTTATGATGTCATCTACAAATAGTGTCACTGTTAGTTTTACTTCTTCCCTTCAAATTTAAGTAAAATTTCCTTATGATCTCTGTTGATAACATTCAAATATGATGTCAAATTGAAGAGGTAAGAGTGGGCATTCTTGTCTTCCTTCTTTTCTATTATTTCTTTTCTGTTATTTTTTCTTTCATTTTTTTCTTTCTTTCTTTTTTAATTTTTTTATTTTGCCACTGTAGAGCAAGGGGATCAAGTTATCCTTACATGTATACATTACAATTATATTTATTTTCCCCACCCTTTGTTCTGTTGCAACATGAGTATCTAGACAAAGTTCTCAATGCTACTCAGCAGAATCTCCTTGTATATCTATTCTAAGTTGTGTCTGATAAGTCCAAGTTCCCGATCCCTCCCACTCCCTCCCCCTCCCATCAGGCAGCCACAAGTCTTTTCTCCAAGTCCATGATTTTCTTTTCTGAGGAGATGTTCATTTGTGCTGGCTATTAGATTCCAGTTATAAGTGATAACATATGGTATTTGTCTTTGTCTTTCTGGCTCATTTCACTCAGTATGAGAGTCTCTAGTTTCATCCATGTTGCTGCAAATGGCATTATGTCATTCTTTTTTATGGCTGAGTAGTATTCCATTGTGTATATACACCACATTTTCCGAATCCAATCATCTGTTGATTGACATTTGGGTTGTTTCCATGTCGTGGTTATTGTGAATAGTGCTGCAATGATCATGCGGGGGCATGTGTCTCTTTTAAGTAGAGTTTTGTCAGGATAGATGCCCAAGAGTGGGATTGTGGGGTCATATGGAAGATCTATGTATAGATTTCTAAGGTATCTCCAAACTGTTCTCCATAGTGGCTGTACCAGTTGACATTCCCACCAGCAGTGCAGGAGGGTTCCCTTTTCTCCACAGCCCCTCCAGCACTTGTTATTTGTTGATGTATTAATGATGGCCACTCTGACTGGTGTGAGGTGGTATCTCATGGTAGTTTTGATTTGCATTTCTCTTATAATCAGCGATGTTGAGCATTTTTTCATGTGTTTGTTGGCCATCTATCTGTATATCTATCTGTATATCTTCTTTGGAGAAATGTCTATTCAGGTCTTTTGCCCATTTTTCCATGGATTGATTGGTTTTTTTGCTGTTGAGTTGTATAAGTTGCTTATATATTCTAGAGATTAAGCCCTTGTCAGTTGCATCATTTGAAACGATTTTCTCCCATTCTGTAAGTTGTCTTTTTGTTTTCTTTTGGGTTTCCTTTGCTGTGCAAAAGCTTTTCAGTTTGATGAGGTCCCATGGGTTTCTTTTTGCTCTAGTTTCTATTGCTTTGGGAGACTGACCTGAGAACATATTCATGATGTGGATGTCAGAGAGTGTTTTGCCTATGTTTTCTTCGAGGATTTTGATGGTGTCCTGTCATATATTTAAGTCTTTCAGCTATTTGGAGTTTCTTTTTGCACATGGTGTGAGGGTGTGTTCTAGTTTCGTTGCTTTGCATGCAGCTGTCCAGGTTTCCCAGCAATGCTTGCTGAATAGACTTTCCTTTTCCCATTTTATGGTCTTGCCTCCCTTGTCAAAGATTAATTGACCATAGGTTGTCAGGGTTTATTTCTGGGTTCTCTCTTCTGTTCCATTGGTCTGTCTGTCTGTTTTGATACCAGTACCACACTGTTTTGATGACTGTGGCTTTGTAGTATTTCTTGAAGTCTGGGAGAGTGATGCCTCCTGCTTGGTTTTTGTTTCTCAGGATTGCTTTGGCGATTCTGGGTCTTTTGTGGTTCCATATAAATATTTGGATTGTTTGTTCTAGTTCTGTGAAAAATGTCATGGGTAGTTTGATAGGGATTGCATTGAATCTGTAGATTGCTTTGGGTAGGATGGCCATTTTTACAATATTGATTTTTCCAATCCAGGAACATGGAATATCTTTCCATTTCTTTACATCTTCTTTGATTTCTTTGATTAAAGTTTTATAGTTCTCGGCATATAGGTCCTTTACCTCTTTGGTCAGGTGTATTCCGAGGTATTTGATTTTGTGAGGTACAATTTTAAAAGGTATTGTATTTTTGTATTCCTTTTCTAATGTTTCATTGCTGGTATACAGAAATGCAACTGATTTCTGACTGTTAATCTTATATCCTGCCACTTTGCTGAATTGATTAATCAGTTCAAGGAGTTTTGGGGTTGAGTCCTTAGGGTTTTCTAGGTATAGTATCATGTCATCTGCATACAGTGACAGTTTGATCTCTTCTCTTCCTATATGGATGCCTTTTATTTCTTTTGTTTGTCTAACTGCTATGGCTAGGACTTCCAAAACTATGTTGAAGAGCAGTGGTGATAGTGGGCATCCCTGTCTTGTTCCAGATTTGAGTGAGAAGGCTTTCAGTTTTTCCCCATTGAGGATTATATTTGCTGTGGGTTTATCATAAATGGCTTTGATTATGTTAAGGTATGTTCCCTCTATACCCACTTTGGCAAGGGTCTTGATCATGAATGGATGTTGGACTTTGTCAAAAGCTTTTTCTGCATCTATTGAGATGATCATATGATTTTTGACTTTTTTTTGTTAATGTGGTGTATGATGCTGATTGATTTGCATATGTTGAACCATCCTTGTGAACCTGGGATGAACCCAACCTGGTCATGGTGTATAATTTTTTTGGTATGTTGTTGAATTCGGTTGGCTAAGATTTTGTTGAGAATTTTTGAATCTATATTCATCAAAGTTATTGGCTGATAGTTTTCTTTTTTGTGGTATCTCTGCCTGGTTTTGGAATTAGGGTGATGTTGGTGGTATCATAGAATGTCTTTGGGAGTATTCCTTCTTCTTCAACCTTTTGAAAGAGTTTAAGGAGGATGGGCACCAATTCCTCTTTATATGTTTGATAGTATTTGCCTGTGAAGCCATGTGGTCCTGGACTTTTATTTGAAGGGAGTGATTTTATGACCTCTTCAATTTCATTTCTAGTGATCGGTCTCTTCAGTTGGTCTGTTTCTTCTTGATTCAGTTTTTGCAGGCTGTAAGATTCTAGAAAATTGTCCATTTCTTCCAGATTGTCAAACTTTTTGCCGTATAGTTGTTCATAGTCCTTCTTTCTTTTTTTCTTTCTTTCTTTCATCTTCTTTCTTTTTCCCTTCCTTCCATCCTTTCTTTATTTCTTTCCTTTCACTTCTGTTGCACCCACATCATATGGAATTTCCAAGACCAGGTCTTGATTCTGAGCCTCTGAGCTGCAGCTGCGATCTGAACCTTCAGCTGTGGCAATGCTAGGTCCTAAGCCCACTGAGCCAGGCCAGTAATTGAAAATGCAACTCGGCCATAATAAAAAAACACTAATGTCAGATCCTTAAATCACTGTATTTCAGTGGGAAATCCTGTCTTGTTTCTTATTTTGGAGGAAAAATTTTCACATTTTTTCCAGTGAGTATATTAGCTATGGGTTTGTCATAAAAGTAATTTATGTGTTTTTTCTTTATGTGCTAATAGATGTTCCCTCTAGAGGAACATTGAAAGTGTTTTGGTCATGAATTAATGCTGAATTTTGTCAAATGCTTTGTCTGTATGCATCAAGATTTTCAGGTAATTTATAATTTTTTTTAATGTTATGCAGAATTTGATTAATTTGCACATGATGATCCATCCTTGTGACTCTGGAGTGAAACCTAGTTGATCATGGTATATGGTCCATTTTATTTTTATTTTTTTATTTTCATTTTTTTTCATTATAGCTGGTACACAGTGCTCTGTCAATTTTCTACTGTACAGCATGTTAACCCAGTTACACATACATCTATACATTCTTTTTTCTCACATTATCATGCTCCATTATATATGACTACACATAGTTCTCAGTGCTACAGAGCAAGAGCACATTGCTAATCCAATCCAAAGGCAATAGTCTGCATCTGTTAACCCCAAGCTCCCAATCCATCCCACTCCCTACCCCTCCCACTTGGCAACCACAAATATATTCTCCACATCCATGATTTTCTTTTCTGTGGAAAGATTCATTTGGACCATTTATAAGATTTCAGGTATAAGTGATATCATATGGTATTTGTCTTTCTCTGTCTGACTTATTTCACTCAGTATGAGAGGTTCTAGTTCCATCCATGTTAATGCAAATAGCATTGTGTCATTCTTTTTTATGGCTGAGTAGTATTCCATTGTATATATATACCACATCTTCCTAATCCAATTATCTGTTGATGGACATGTAGATTATTTCCATGTCTTGGCTATTGTGAATAGAGCTGCAATGAACATGTGGGTGTATGTGTCTTTTTCAAGGAAAGATTTTTCAGGAAATATGAACAAGAGTGGGATTGTTAGGTCATATGGTAGTTCTATGTGTAGATTTCTAAGGTATCTCCATACTGTTTTCCATAATGGTTGTACCAAATTACATTTTCAACTGTCACTTCACAGGATTCTGGGACTCAGAGTAGCCTGTGCAGCACCTCCTAGGTGGGCTAAGTGAGATGGGGTGCTTCAGACATGGGTTGACAGTTGGTGGGGGCAAACCACCAAAAGGGATTGAAAATATATTTGAATAAATTATGGCTGAAAATGTTCCAAATGTAAAAGATACTTATATTAAGATATAGGAAACACAGAATGTAGATGCAAGAGGTTAACATACTAAAAAACTGGGCAACCACATACCAAAACCAAGTATTACATTCATAAAAACTGAAAAGCACTCAAGAATAAAATAAATGGAAAATATACAACAATAAATAGAAAAATCTATGGGATGGTGAAAATCAGTGCTAAAAAGGAAATTTATAGCAATACAGGCTTTCCTCAAAAAAGAAGAAAAACCTCAAATTGACAGCTTAACCCACCACATAATTGAATTAAAAAAAGAACAAACAAAACCTAGAGTCTGCAGAAGGAAGGAAGTCATAAAGATCAAGAGGAAACCAACAAAATAGAGATTCAAAAAACAGTAGAAAAAAATAAAAAAAACAGTAGAACCAAAAGTAAGTGTTGGTTCTTAAATAGGTAAACAAAATTGACACACCTCTGTCTAGGCGCACCAAGAAGAGGAGAGAAAAACCCCAAATAAACAAAATAAGAAATGAAAAAGGAGTAGTCACAACCAATACATGAGAGAATACCATGAACAATTATATGCTAACAAATTTTACAATCTAGAAGAAATGCACCACTTTCTAGAGACTTACAGCCTGTCAAAAAGAAATACATCAACTGAATAGGCCAATCACTAGAAATGAAAATGAGTATTTAATAAACACACTCCCTGCAAATAAAAGTCTAGGACCAAATGGCTTCACAGGTGAATTCTACCAAACACACAATGAGGAACTTTTACCCATCCTCCTTAAACTTTTTCAAAAGGGTGAAGAAGAAGGAACGCTCCCAAAGACATTCTATGAGGCCACCGTCATGCTAATTCCAAAACCAGACAAAGATACCACCAAAAAAGAAAACTATTGGCCAATATATTTGATAAATATAGATGCAAAAATGCTCAAATTTTACCCAGCCAAATCCAACAACATATCAAAAAGATCATACACCCTGAACAGGTGAGATTCATCCCAGGTGCACAAGGATGGTTCAACATGTGAAAGTCAATCAATGTCATACACCACATTAACAAAGAAAATTCAAAAACCACATGATCCTCTCAATAGATGCAGAAAAAGCATTTGACAAAGTCCAACATCGATTCATGATAAAAAACACCAAAGTGGGTAGAGAGGGAACATACCTTAACATAATAAAAGCCGTTTATGACAAACCCACACTCAATATAATGCTCATTGGAGAAAAAGTGAAAGACTTCCCACTAAAATCTGGAACAAGACAAGGATTCCCACTCTCACTACTGTTATTCAACATAGTATTGGAAGTCCTAGACACAGCAATCAGACAACCAAAGAAATAAAAATCATCCAAATAGGAAGAGAAGAGGTAAAACTGTCATTGTAGGCGGATGACATGATACTAGATATAGAAAACCCTAAGGACTCAACCCCAAAACTACATGAACTGATCAACAAATTCAGCAAAGTAGCAGGATATAAGATTAACACTCAGTATATGCATTTCTGTATACTAACAATGAAATATTAGAAAAGGAATACAAAAATAAAATTCCTTTTAAAATTGCTCTCCAAAATAACAAATACTTGGGAATACACCCGACCAAGGAGGTGAAAGACTTAAATGCTGAGAACTACAAATCATTACTCAAGGAAATTATAGAAGATGTAATGATATGGAAAGACATTCAGTGCTCCTTCCTGGGCTGGAAAAATTTATATTGTAAAAATGGCCATACTACCCAAAGTAATCTACAGATTCAATGCAATCCCTATCAACTTACTGATGACATTTTTCATAGAACTAGAACAAAAAAATTCAAAACTTTATATGGAACCACAAAAGACCCAGAACTTCCAAAGCAATTCTGAGGAACAAAAACCAAGGAGGCATAACTCTCTCAGACTTCAGGCAATATTACAAATCCACAGTCATCAAGACAGTGTGGTACTGGTACCAAAACAGACATACAGACCAATGGAACAGAATAGAGAACCCAGAAATAAACCCAGACACCTACAGTCAATTAATCTTTGACAAAGGAGGCCAGAACATAAAATGGGAGAAAGGTAGTCTTTTCAGCAAGTCTTGCTTGGAAACCTGCACAGCTGCACGAAAATCAATGAAACTAGAACACACCCTCACACCATGCACAAAAATAAACTCAAAATAAATATAAGACAAGACACCATCAAACTCCTGGAAGAGAACATAGGCAAAACATTCTCTGACATCAACCTTCCAAATGCTTTCTCAGGTCAGTCTCCCAAGGCAACAGAAATTAAAGCAAAAGTAAACCAATGGGACCTAATCAAACTGAACAATTTTTTTCACAGGAAAGTAAACCAAAAATATAACAAAAAGACAACTTACAGAATAGGAGAAAATACTTTCAAAAGACACAACTGACAAGGGCTTAATCTCTAAAATATACAAGCACCTTATATAAGTCAACAGCAAAAAAACCAACAACCCAATTGAAAAATGGGCAGAAGACCTGAATAGACATTTCCCCAAGGAAGGTGTACAGATGGCCAACAAGCACTTGAAACAATGCTCAACATCCCTGATTACTGGAGAAATGCAAATCTAAACTACCATGAGATACTGCTTCACGCCAGTCAGAATGGCCATCTTTAAAAATCAACACATAACAAATTCTGGTGAGGGCGTGTAGAAAAGGGAACCCTCCTACACTGTTGGTGGGATTTTAATTTGGTGCAACCACTATGGAGAACAGTATGGAGATACCTTAGAAAACTATACATGGAACTACCATATGATACAATAATCTCACTCTTGGGCATAGATCTGAACAAAACTTTCCCAGAAAGCCACATGCACCCACATATTCTTTGCAGCACTATTCACAATAGTTAAGACATGGAAACAACCTACATGTCCATCAACAGATGGTTGGATCAGGAAGATACAATATATATTCACAATGGAATACTACTCAGCCATGTAAATGAACAAAATAATGCTATTTGCAGCAACATGTGTGGAATTAGAGACTCTCATACTAAGTGAAGCAAGTCAGAAGGAGAAAGACAAATTCCATATGATATCACTTATATTTGTAATCTCATATATGGCCCAAATGAACCTTTCCATAGAAAAGAAAATCATGGGCTTGGAGAATAGACTTGTGGTTGCCAAGGGGGAGGGGGAGGGTGTGAGATGATCTGGGAGTCTGGGGTTAATTAATGCAGACTATTGTGTTTGGAATGGATAGTCAATTAGATCCTGCTCTATAGTACTGGGAACTATATCTAATCACTTGTGATGAATGTATACATATATGTATAACTGGGACACCACACTGTACATTAGAAAATTGACAGAACGCTTTAAACCAGTTGTTATGGAAAAGATAAAAATCATTGTAAAAAATGAACAAACAAAACAAAAGCAAAGCAAACTGTTAGAACAGCTTGTTGTTTACCAGAGGGAATGGTGTTTCAGGGGTGGGCAAAATGGGTGATGGTGTTCAAATATATGATGATGGATAATATCTAGACTTTTGGTGGTGATCACTTTGTAATAAACATAAATAATGTTGTATACCTGAAAATTATATCATGTTATATTCCGATTTTACCACAAGAAAAATAAAATTTAAAACTACTCTTTTCTTCTTTGCTTTATAATAGAAAATCATCTGCCATTTTTATGCCTGTAGGGTGGCCTCCCTGTTCTTCATGATTATTTGGATAGCTTTTACTCAAAAATTTGGCTTAAATTTCTAGGTTTGGTGGCTTCCTCCTTGTTCTTTCTTCAGTTGTCAAGGGTTCTCTTATTTTCAGTGCACATTTTTCCCAGAACAGTTGGCAGATAAAACTTTATCTGTTTTCTTTATCATGAAGTAAATGGGAGTAAGGAATATTATCAGTCTTAAGTTAGGGTATTTTTGTTTTCTAATTCTAGTTTCGATCACACTTGTTTTGAGCACACATTTTTTCTGTGTTTCAGATTACATTAGGAAGTTCTAAAGCAGAGTCTTTAGGATAAAAACTAATGCTACTTTTTTGTTTTATTATAAGATCAATAATTATAATTTATTTAATTTTGAATATTCAAAAAACTGAATTTTGACTCTCCATGATATACTCTTGTAAATGTTTGCCTCATTCTGGGTTTATATGTAAAGATTTTTGGTGGTGATAGTGGTGAATATAAGAACAAAATACAGTTTGCATTATTTGATTATATCTTGGTAAATTTGGGCTGACAAATTTATTACAAGTTATTTGATTCACTATTACCATTTAGCCTGAATTTCTAGGTGCAGAATAGTTGAATTTAAAGCCTTTATAATTCTAACATAAATGCAGTCCATGTGAGTGAGCAGTAGAGGTGAAAGTTCTGCTTCATAAAATTTTATTTCTGGGCTTTTCGCTTTATATAAAAGTACCATGCAATTTTTTTTAGTGTTATTACCTTCATTTTATTTTTTATTTTTATTTATTTATTTTTTATTTCCCCAATACATTATTTTTTTTCTACTGCACAGCATGGTGACCAGTTATACATACATGTATACATTCTTTTTTCTCACATTATTGTGCTCCATCATAAGTGACTAGACAGAGTTCCCAGTGCTACACAGCAGGATCTCTTTGCTAATCCATTCCAAAGGCAATGGTCTGCATCTATTAACTACAAGCTCCCAATCCATCACATTCCTTCCCTCTCCCCCTTGACAACCACAAGTCTATTCTCCAAGTCCATGATTTTCTTTTCTGTGCAAAGGTTCCTTTGTGCCATATATTATATTTGAGATATGTGATATCATATGGTATTTGTCTTTCTCTTTCTGACTTACTTCACTCAGGATGAGAGTCTCTGGTTCCATCCATGTTGCTGCAAATGGCATTATTTTGTTCATTTTTATGGCTGAGTAGTATTCCATTGTGTATATATACACCACATCTTCCTAATCCAATCATCTGTTGATGGACATGTAGATTATTTCCATGTCTTGGTTATTGTGAATAGTGCTGCAATGAACATGTAGGTGCATGTGTCTTTTTCAAGGAAAATTTTGTCCAGATATATGCCCAAGAGTGGAATTGCAATTTGATTGATTGGGTCTTGGTTCTATCAAAGTATTGCTGTCAATCTTTTAAGTGATAAATTAGAGGTATTCTATGATTCTACTTCATATCTACTTTCTTCGCATTCTAACTTTCATAAGTGTAAGTTCCAGAATTATTTTGTTTGAACTCTCATTTATTGAGTAATCAGTTTACCACCAATTGTTAACTTGGAATTAATTATTTTATTATATAAGTGTAGATGATTTATAACGATGTGCCAAATTCTTCTGTAGAGCCAAGCAACTCAGTCATGTGTGTGTGTGTGTGTGTGTGTGTGTGTGTGTGTTTGTGTGTATGTATAATTACATGCTCTTTTTATTATATAAACATCCATGATGGTCTATCCCATTCTGAAAGTTTTTTTTTTTTTATGGTTGGCTTTGCTGTGAAAGAGCTTGTCAGTTTGATCAGGTCTCATTTTTGCTTTTATTTCTGAGGCCATGGGAGTCTGAGTTGAAATAAGATTTGTAAGGTTGATGTCAGAATTATTTGCCTATGTTCTCTTCTAGGAGTTTGATGGTATCTTGACTTACGTTTAAGTCTTTAAGCCATTTTGAGTTAATTTTTGTGTATGGTGTGAGGGTGTGTTCCAATTTCACTGATATACATGTGACTGTCCAGTTTTGGTACAAGTACCACACTGTCTTGATAACTGTGCCTTTGTTATATTGCCAGAAGTCTGGGAGAGTTATGCCTCTTGCTTGGTTTTTGTTCCTCAGGATTTCTTTGGCAATTCTGGGTCTTTCATTGTTCCTTATAAATTTTTGGATTTTTTGCTCTAGTTCTGTGAAAAATGTCATCAGTAATTTGATAGGGATTGTATTGAATCTGTAAATTGCTTTGAGTAGTATAGCCATTTTTACGTAATTAATTTTTCCAACCCAAGAGCATGGAATGTCTTTCCATTTTTTGAATCCTCTTGAATTTCCTTGATTAATGTTTTTTATTTCTCAGCATATGTCTTTCACCTCCTTGGTCAGGTTTATTCCTAGCTATTTATTTTTTTGGAGTGAGATTTTAAAAGTTACTGTATTTTTATATAGTTTTACTGTTATTTCATTGTTAGTATACAGAAATGCAATTGCTTTCTGAATGTTAATCTTATATCCTGATACTTGCTGAATTCATTTATTGGTTTGAGTAGTTTTTGTGTGAAGTCCTTAGGATTTTCTATATATGGTATCATGTCCTCTGCATACAGTGACAATTTTACCTCTTTTCTTCCATTTTGGATATATTTTATTTATTTTGTTTGTTGGATTTCTGTGGCTAGGATTTCCAATACTATGTTGAATAAAAGTGGTGGGAGTGGGAATCCTTGTCTTGTTCCAGATTTTAGTGGGAAACCTTACAGATTTTCTCCATTAAGTATTATATTGGATGTGGGTTTGTCATAAATGGCTTTTATTATGTTATGGTATGTTCCCTCTATACCTACTTGGTAAGAGTTTTTGTCATAAATAGATGTTGGATTCTGTCAAATGCTGTTTCTGCATCTATTGAGAGGTTTTGACTTTTCTTTTGTTAATGTGGTATATGAAGTTGATAGACTTTCATATGTTGGAGCATCCTTGTGTACCTGGGATGAATCTCACTTGGTCATAGTGTATGATCTTTTCTTATATGTTGTTGGATTTGGTTGGCTAAAATTTTGTTGAGAAGTTTTGTGTATACATTCATCAAAGATATTGGCCTATAATTTTCTGTTGGTAGTATCTTGATCTGATTTTGGTATAAATGTGATTGTGGCTTCATAGAATATCTTCTTCAACACTGGAAATATTTTAAGAATAGGTATAAGTTCTTCTCCGTATGTTTGGTAGAATTTCCCTCTGGAGCCAATGGTCCTGGGCTTTTGTCTGTAGAGAATGTTTTAATACATCAGTTGCATTTCTAATGTTAAGTCTGTTCAGTTGATCTATTTTTCTTGATTCAGTTTTGGTGGGCTGTAATTCTCTAGCAAGTTGTCTATTTCTTCTAGGTTGTCTAATTTGTTGGCACATAATTTTTCATAGTATCTATTACATTTTTGTATTTATGCAGTATCAGTTGAGATTTTTCTTTTTTTTCTTTTCTTCTTTTAAATTGTTCTTTGTCTTTTGTCTTTTTAGGTCTGCACTCATGGTATATGGAGGTTCCCAGGCTAAGGGTCTAATTAGAACTGTTGCTGTCAGCCTATGCCAGAGTCACAGCAATGCCAGATCCGAGCAGCATCTGTGACCTACACCACAGCTCATGGCAATGCTGGATCCTTAACCCACTGAGCTAGGCCAGGGATCAAACCTACAACATCATGGCTCCTAGTAAGATTCGTTTCTGCTGCCCCAAGATGGACTCCCTTCCTTTTTCATCTCTTATTTTGTTTTTTTGCTTTTTTTCTCTCCTCTTCTTGGTGAGTCTGGCCAGAGGTTTAGCAATTTTGTTTGTCTTTTCAATGAACCACTTCTTGGTATTGTCGATTTTTTGTATTGCTTTTTTGAATCTCAATTTTATTGAATTCCTCTTTGATGTTTTCCTTCCTTCTGCTGACTTTAGATTTTTTTCTTTTTCTAATTCACTTAGGTGGGGTAAGATGTCAATTTGAGATTTTTCTTCTTTTTTGTGGAAGGCCTGTAACACTATAAGATTCCCTCTAAGCATTGTTTTTGCAGCTTTCCATAGATTTTGAATGATTGTGTCTTCATTATCATTTGTACCTAGGTATTTTTAAAATTTCCTTCTTGTTTTCCTCATTGACACATTGTTTTTTTTTTGTTTTTTGTTTTTGTTTTTGTTTTTTAGCAGCATGTTCTTTAGTCTCCCTATTGCTAGTTTTTTTTTTTTTCTCATTTGTTTTCCTGTGGTTGATTTCTAGTTTCATACCATTGTGGTCAGAGAAGATACTTGAAATAATTTATATATCCTTAAATTGGTTGAGTTTAGTTATGTGCCCCAATATATGGTCAATTCTTGGAAATTTTCCATGTGCACTTGAAAATAATATATATGGATTATTTTGCCTGTGATGTCCTGAAAATATCAATTAACGCTCACTTTTCTAATGTGTCATCTCTGTTGTCTTGTTGATTTTCCATTTAGAGAATAGGGCCATTGATTTGAGTGGTGTGTTAAAATCTCCTATTCTTACTGTATTCCCATCAATTTCTCCTTTTTTGTCTGTTACTATTTTTTCTATGTATCTGGGTGCTCCTATATTAGGGATATATATATATTGACAATTGCAATATCCTCTTCTTGAATGGATTCTTTTTTTTCTGTCTTTTTGGCTTTCCTAGGGCTGCTCCCATGGCATATGGAAGTTCCCAGGCTAGGGGTCGAATCAGAGCTGTAGCCTCCAGCCTAAGCCAGAGCCACAGCAGTGTGGGATCCGAGCTGTGTCTGCAACCTACACCACAGCTCACAGCAATGCCGGATCATTAACCCACTGAGCAAGGCCGGGATTGAACCCCCAACTTCATGGTTCCTAGTCAGATTCGTTAACCACTGCACCACTATGGGAACTCCTTGAATGGATTCTTTTACCATTAAATAGTGAACATCTTTGTCTTTCTTTATGGCCTTCATTTTAAAGTCTATCTTGTCTGATTGCATCTCCTTCTTTCCTGTCTTGTCAATTGGCATAAAATATCCTTTCCCATCCCCTCACTTTCAATCTATATATGTCCTTTTCCCTAAAGTGAGACTCTTGTAGACAGTATATTGTAGGCTCTTGCTTTTTTATCCAATCCACCACTCTATCTTTTCATTGGACCAATCGGTCCATTGACATTTAAGGTAATTAATGATGAATATGTTTTTATCAGCATTTTAAACCTTGTTTTCCAGTTCATTCAATGTTTCTCATTTGTTCCTTTCTTTTTTTGGTTGGATGATTTACATTTATTTTATGCTCATGAGGTTTGCTATTTGTTTTTTGTGAATGTAATATTTTGTTTTGATTTGTGGTTCCTCTGTTTTTTTAAGTATATTAACACCTTCCTGTTTCTGCTTGCTTTAGCCTGATAGTCATATAGACTCAAACACAATAAAAAAATGAGTCTAGGTTTTCTCATTCTCTTTACCCTCATTCTATGCTTTTGAAATCCTTTTTTAACATCTTCATGTTTATCCTTTTGCTATTCCTTTTGTTTATCATTATTTTTAGAGCAGGTTTTTTTTTCTTTCCCCTTTAGATCTGTATACTGGCTTATTTAATTGATTGCTTTTCATTTGTAATTTCCCCATCCTATTTCTTCTTACTTTTTTATTTACAGAATCCCTTTCAGTACTTCTTTCAGGATGGGTTTAGTATTGCTTTACTCTTTTAGCTTTTGTTTGTTGGAGAAATTCTTTATTTATCCTTCTATTTTACATGGTATTCTTGTTGGGCAGAACATTCTAGGCTGCATATTTTTCCCTTTTAGAATTTTGAATATATATTGTCACTTCCTTCTAGCCTGTAGTATCTCTGTAGAGAAATCAGCTGATAGCCTTATGGGGGTTCTCTTATAATTAATGCTTTGATTTTCTCTTGCTTCCTTTGGATCCTCTCTGTATCTTTAACTTTTGCCATTTTTATTATAATTTGACTTGGCATGGGCTATTTTTGTTCAATTTTTTTGGAGCCCTTCTGTGCTTGGTGAATCATGATATCTGTTTCCTTTAGATTTGGAAAGTTCTCAGACATAATTTCTTCAAAAATATATTAAATCCCCTTTTCTTTTCTTCTCCTTCTGGAATTCCTATTATGTGTAGATTTTCCTCTTTATATTATCCCATAGACCTCTTATATTGCTTTCATGTTTTTTTTTTTTTAATTTGGTTTTCTGTCTGCTGTCTGTTTGGGTAATTTCCATTATTCTATCTTCCAAGTCACTAATTCCTTCCGCTGCATTATTCATTCTGCTCTTTGGTGCCTTTAACTCATTTTGTGTCTCTGTGAATGAATTTTCTAATTTTTATTGGTTCCTTCCTATATTTTTAGTCCATTTCTAAAGTAGTCTGCATTACTATTTATATTTGCTCTTAATTCCTTCCTGTTCACCCTTAATTTCTTTCGTATTTTCACTATCTCCCTTTTGAACTCAGTGTCTGTTAGACTACAGAGGTCTGTTTTATTGTTTGCTGCTTCAGATGAATTCTTCTGTTCTTTTGTCTGGGAATTGTTCCTTAGCTTCTTCATCTTGCTTATATTTTTCTTTTTCTGTGAGTTTATGGAAACCAAATGGTAGTCTGGAAGGCTATTTATATGAGAGATCACCCCTTTGTATTTTGTGGGGAGTTACTCTTAATTTTTGCCGTGGGACATTAGTTGTGACTTTCTTTGCTGTGAGCAGGCATTATCCCACTGAGTGTGTTTTCAGGGAGAAGGAGATAATAGGCTGGGCTAGTAGTTAGTGCCTGGTTGCTAGGCTCTTGGCAGCAGCAAGGACCTGAAACAAGGTGGCACAGTCTACTCCTAGTTGCAAGGCCCTGGGAAGTGGCAGATTTACTTGATGTCCAGAGAATTTGGCAGTGGCAGTGGCAAGGAGTGTGATTTCCCAGGGGAGTGAGAACAACAACAGGTGGTGTTCAGCCACTATGCCCTCCTCTGTTGTGACTTCTGAGGTGATTAGGTCTTCAGGTGCTATCTGTTCACAGAACCCCTAGTGGTGGCAGGCCATGCCCACCTCTGGAATCAGAGATAACTGTGGTCATTTGCTCCTGCCACTTGTAGACCATGCACAATGCACCCTATCCTGCTTATCCCATGCAGGAAATGCTTCAGAGATGCTCCTAGTTTCAGGATCCTGGAAAGTGACAGTAACCAGGCATGTGTGGGCACTCCCTAGAGAATTTGGCAGTGGCAGCAGCAGGGCACGTGTGTTCCCAGGGGAGTGAGAACAACAATGGGTAGTGCTTGGTTGTAATACCTTCTTTTCTGCTGATCTATGAGGTGACTGGGGCCACAGTTGGAGCCTGTTCACAGACCCTTAGTGGTGGCATCCCATTCCTCCTTCTGGTTTGGATGATTATTGAGGATTGTCCCTGTCACAGCAAGAATATGCTTGACATATTCTTGTGTTATCTACCTGCTGCCCTTCACCCACATGAGAGTTGCCTAGCCACCTGTAGCCTGCACAAGAGGCCCCTGGTCCCCAGTAGTCAGAAATAGTTGCCTCTCACCAACCTCTGCAGTTGCCTCCACCACCGGCACCCCACCCCTTGAGATCCTACACATGTGCAGGAAAGAGATTCTTATGGTGGTTTGCCCTTCCTCCTCTCACCCTTACCAGTGATGTTGTCTTGCTTCTCCTGTAGGCTCAGACCCCATTCTGGGTTCCCTTGGCTATGGCATTCTGAACTCAAGCCCATGGCACACAGCTCCCTAGCCCCTCAGACTGTCTCCACACAAGCCAACCCTAGTCTTCTCCCTAGAACTGACCTCCAGGGTTTGATTCTTAGTGCTCAGCCCCTGCCTGAGTGCCTCAGGCTGTTTTGTATGCAGTGGTAGTGCAGATTATCTGTGTATCTCTCACTCTGCTTTGCCCTCCTAAGTCCAGATGCTGTGCTTTTCTGAGAAACATTGAGGTCCCTCCATCTCTGCTGATGTCCCTGTCATTTAGGTGGCTTCCCAGACTGTGTGTTCCTTTTTTCTTTAACAGCTCTCTCTCAAGAGTGTTAGTCCCACCTTGATTCCTTTTCTCTTTCTTTTTTATTTTGTTCTACCCAGTTATATGGAGGATTTCTTGCCCTTTGGGGAGGTTTAATTTCTTCTTACAGTGTTCAGTAGATGTTCTATGTGAATCATTCTGCATGCAGTGTGATTTTTTGATGTGTTTGTGGGAGAAGTTGAGCATGATGTCTTACTCCTCCACCATTTTGTCTCCCCCATACACATCTTCTTAATGCATTCATTTGTCAGTGTTCATTTAGGTTATTTCCAGGCCTTGGCTATTGTGAATAGTGTTGCAATGAACATACGGGGGCGTGTATCTTGTTCAAGGAAAGTTTTATCTGGATATCTGCCCAGGAGTGGGGTTGCTGGATCATATAGTAGTTCTATGTTTAGTTTTCTGTGGTACCACCACAATGTTTTCCATAGTGGTTGTACCAGTTTACATTTCCACCAGCAATGTAAGAGGGTTCTTTTTTCTCTACACTTTCTCCAGCATTTGTTATTCGTAGACTTAGTAATGATAGGATTCTGACTGGTGTGAGATGGTAACTCATTGTAGTTTTAATGTGCAATTCTCTAATAATTAGTGAGGTTGAGCATTTTTTCATATGTCTGATGGTCATTGGTATGTCTTTTTAGGTCTTCTGTACATCTTGCATTTTTTTTGATGTGGAATTGTATGAGTTGTTTGTCTGTTTTGGAGATTAAGCCCTTGTCAGTTTCATCATTTGAAACTATTTTCTCCTATACCATAGGTTGGCTTTTTTGAAATGTTTTCCTTTGTTGTGCAAAAGCATGTAAGTTTGACTAAGCCCCATTGGTTTATTTTTGTTTTATTTCTATTGCCTTGGGAGAATGACCTACAATCACCTTTGTACAGTGGATGTCAGAATGTTTTGCCTATGTTCTGTTCTAGGAGTTTTATGGTGTCTTGTCTTATGTTTGAGTCATAAGGCATTATGAGTTTATTTTTGTGCATGGTATGAGGGTGTGTTCTATTTTCCTTTACCTGCAGCTGTCCAGTTTTTCTGGCATCACTTGTTGAAGAGACTGTTTTTACCCCACTTTTTATTCCTGCCTCCTTTGTCAAATGTTAACTGACAATATGTGTCTGGGCTTATTTCTGCATTCTCTGCTCTATTACACAAGTTTGTATGTCTGTTTTGGTAACAGTACTATACCATCTTTTTTACTGTAGCTTTGTAATATTGTCTGACTTTTGGGAGCATTATGCCTCCTGATTTGTTTTTGTTCCTCTCGATTTCTTTGGCAATTCTGGGTCTTTTATGGTTCCATACACATTTTTGGATTGGTTTTTCTTGTTCTGTGAAAAATGTCATGGGTAATTTGACAGGGAAGGCATTGAATCTGTACATTGCTTTGGGAAGTATGGACATTTTAATGATGTTAATCTTGCCAATGCCTGAGTATGGAATATCTTTCCAATTCTTTGATTTTTTTCCATTTTGTTAATTTCCTTGATCAATGTTTTATAGTTTTTATCATACAAGTCACCTTCATGGTCAGGTTTATTACCAGGTATTTAATTTAGGGGGTGAGATATTATAAGATATTTTGTTTTATATTCCAAGTTTTCTTTATTAGTATACAGAAATCTGATTTCTGAATGCTAAGTTTGTATCCTGGTGCTTTGCTGAATTCATTGATCAGTTCACAGACCTATTACTAGAAATGAAATTGAATACGTAATAAAAACACTCCCTACATACACAAGTCCAGGAACCAGAGGGCTTCACAGGTGAATTCTACCAAATATACAAAGAACGTATACTCATTCTTCTTAAACTTTTCCAAAAGGTTGAAGAAGAAGGAATAATCCCAAAGATATTCTTTGAAGTCACCATCACCCTAATACCAAAAGTAGACAATGATACTATCAAAAAATAAAATTTAGGCCAGTACATTTGATGAATATAGATGCAAAATTTCTCAACAAAATTTTAGCCTACCTAATCCAACAACATACAAAAAATATCATACACCACGACCAAGTGGGATTCATCCCAAGTTCACGGGGATGGTTTGACATATGCAAATCCAACAATGTCATACACCACATTAACAAAAGTCAAAACCACATGATCATCTCAATAAATGCAGAAAAAAGAGTTAAAAAAATCCAACATCCATTCATGATAAAAACTCTTACCAATGTGGGTATAGAGGGAGCATACCTTAACATAATCAAAGCCATTTATGACAAACCCACATCCAATATAATACTAAATGGATAAAATCTGAAATCCTTCCTGCTAAAATGTGAAACAAGACAAGGATGTCCACTCGCACCACTTTTATTCAACAAAATATTGGAAGTCCTAGCTACAGCAGTTAACCAAAAGAAATAAATTATATCCAAATTGGAAGAAAAGAGGTGAAACTGTCACTCTATGCAGATTACATGATCGCATATACAGAAAATCCTAAGGACTCCACACAGAAACTACTCAAACAGATCAATGAATTCAGCAAAATAGCAGGATACAATTGTGCTATATTTTAGATTCCACATGTATGTGACAACATATGGTGTTTGTCTCTCTTTCTGACATAACTTAGTATGAGAATCTCCAGTTCCATCCCTGTTTTTGCAAGTAGCATTGTATCATTTTTTTTGTGGCTAAGTAGTATTCCATTATATGTACATATCTAAGTAGTATTCCATTGTATGTATGTATCTCACATCTTCTTAATCCCTTCATCTGTAGATAGACATTTAGGTTTTTTCCGTGTCTTGACCATTGTAAAAACTGCTGCAATGAACAGAGGGGTACATGAGTCTTTTTGAATTGTAGTTTTGTCTGGATATATGCCCAGGAGTGGTATTGCTGTGTCATATATCAGTTCTGTATTTACTTGTCTGAGGAATCTCCATACGGTTTTTCTTAGTGTCAGCACCAGTTTACATTCCCAAAAACAGTATAGCAGGGTCCTCTTTCATCTTCACTTTCTCCAGCATTCGTTATTTGTAGACATATAATGATGGCCATTCTGGCAGATGTGAGGTGGTACCTCATTGTAGTTTTGATTTGCACTTCTCTAATAGAAGATTTGCTTTGCAATATCATCTGTAGTCTGGGAGAGTTTTGCATCCTGCTTTGTTTATTTCTATGAGGATTGCTTTGGAAATTCTGGGCCTTTTATATTTGAGCATTTTTTCTTATGCCTACTGGCAATCTATATGTCTTCTATGGAGAAATATCTATTTAGTTCTTCTGCCCATATTTCAATTGGTTTGTTTTTTTCTTGTTGAATTGTATGAGGTGTTAGTATATTTTGAAATTAAGCCCTTGTTGGTTGCATCATTTGCAAATATTTTCTCCCATACCATAAAAAATTAAATTCTTTTAATTTTTTTGTTTTCCTTTTCTCTGCATGTTCGTACATTGTATTAGGTCATGTTTGTTTATGTTTGTTTTTAATTCTATTGCCTTGGGAGAATGACCTAAGAAAAATTTGTACAGTTTATGTCGGAGAATGTTTTGTCTCTGTTCTCTTCTAGGAGCTTTATTTTGTCACGTCTTATGTTTAAGTCTAAATTTTGAGTTTATTTGTGTGCATGGAGTGAGGGTGTGTTCTAGTTTCACAGACCATAAAGTTGTCCAGTTTTGCCAGCATCACTTGCTGAAGAGCTTGTATTTTTCCCATTTTGTTTTCTGGCCTACTTTGTCAAAAATTAATTGATTGTGGGTGTCTTGGTTTATTTCTGGGCTCTCTATTATGTTCAATTGAACTACCTATCTATTTTTGCACCAATACCACACTGTTTTGATTATTGTAGCTTTGCAATATTGTCCATAGTCTGGGAGAGTTTTGCATCCTGCTTTGTTTATTTCCATGAGGATTGCTTTGGCAATTCTGGGTCATTTATGTTTCCCTATAAATGTTTGGATTCTTTCTTCCAGTTCTGTGAAAAATGTCACTTAATGGGGATTGCATTGAATCTGTAGATTGCTTTGGGGACTATGGCCATTTTAATGATATAAATTCTTCCAATTCAAGAGCCTGGAATATCTTTCCATTTCTTTGAATCCTCTTTAATTTTTTCTTTTTTTTTATCTTTTTGTCTTTTCTAGGGCTGTACCCATAGCATATGGAGGTTCCCAGTCTAGGTGTCCAATCAGAGCTGTAGCTACTGGCTTATGCCAGAGCCACAGCAATGTGGGATCCAAGCTGCATCTGCAATCTACACCACAGCTCATGTCAATGCCAGATCCATAACACACTGAGTGAGGCCAGGGATCAAACCTGCAACCTCATGGTTGCTAGTTGAGTTTGTTAACCACTGAGCCATGACAGGAACTCCGAATCCTCTTTAATTTTTTTGATTGGTGTTTTATCAGCATATAAGTTATCAGCATATAAGTCTTTCACTTCTTCAGTTTTACTCAAAGGTCTTAACCTTTTTAGGTGGAATTTTTAAAGGTGTTGATTTTTTTTATATCCCTTTCCAGTATTTCATCTTTTATACAGAAATGCTGCCAATTTCTGAATATTAATCTTTTATCCTTCTACATTGATGAATTCTTTTTTTTTCAGATTGAGAGCTTTCATGTAGAGTCCTTAGTGTTATCTCTATATAGTATCATGTCATCTGCATATAGTGATAATTTTTACCTCTTTTCTCCTAATTTGGATACTATTGCTTTTTCTTTTTTTGGTCTGATGGCACTTTAGGATTGACAATACTATATTGAATAAAATGGTGAAAGTGGACATCCTTGTGTTGTTCAAGATTTTAGCATGAAGACTTCAGCTTTTTTCCATTGCATATTATATTGGCCGTGGGTTTGTCATGAATTGTTTTTATTATGTTGAGATATGGTTGCTCTATACCTAGTTTGATAGATTTTTTATTATGAATTGATGTTGGATTTTTTCAAATTTATTATGTTGGATTTATGATGTTGGATTTTTTCAAATTTATTATGAATTGACATTGGATTTTTTTATACGTATATTGAGATGATCATGTGTTTTTTTGATTTTTCCTTTGTTAACATGGTATATGACATAGATTGATTTTCATAGGTTGAATTATCTTTATGAAATTGTGATGAATCCCATTTGGGCCTGGTATATGATCTTTTTTATATGTTGTTGGATTTTGTTGGCTAAAATTTTATTAAGAATTTTTGCATCTATATTCATCAAATATATTACCCTATAGTTTTCTTTTTTGGTATTGTCTTTGCCTGGTTTTGGTATTAGGGTCATGGTGGCTTAATAGAATGTCTTTGGTAGTGCTCATTCTTTAATACTTTTGAAGAGCTTAAGAATGATGTGTGTATTTCTTCTTTATATATTTGGTAGAATTCAACTGTGAAGCCATCCAGCCTTGGGCTTTTCTTTGTAGGGAGTTTTAAAATTAGATAATCAATTTTATTTCTAGTGTTCAGTCTGTTCAATGTATCTGTTTCTTCTTGATTTAGTTTTTGCATGCTGTGTATTCTGGAAAGTTGTCCACTTCTTCCAGGTTGTCAAATAATTTTGCTGGCACATAATTGTTCATAATATTCTCTTATGGTTTTTCTTTTTTTATTTCTGAACTATCAGTTGACATTGTTTCTTTTATACATATTTTTTATTTGTACCTTCTCTCTTTTCTTCTTGGTGAGTATGGCCAGAGTTGTGTCAATTTGGTTTCCCCTTCCAAAGAACCAGCTCTTCTTTCAATGATTTTTTTTGTAATTTTTTTTATTCTTTCTTTTAATGGTGTCAGCTCTGATCTTTATGATTTCCTCCCTTCTACTGATTTTAGGTTTTTTTTTCTTTTTTAATGATTTTAGTTTTCATGTTAGGTTGTTGATTTGTGATTTTTCTTGTGTTTTGAAGATGGATTGTATCAATATAAACTTTCCTCTAAGAACTGCTTTTGTGGCATCTCATATATGTTGTATGATTATGTGTTCATTGTTGTTTGTCTCAAGGTATTTTGTTTTTACTTTTTTAGGCCACACATGTGGCATATGTTAAGTTCCCAGGCTAGGGGTTGAATTGGAGCTCTAGCTGCTGACCTATGCCACTTCCACATCAACACCAGATCAGAGCCCCATCTGCACCACAGCTCACAGTAATGCTGGATCCTTAACTCACTGAGCAGGGCCAGGGGTCAAACCCATGTCTTCATGGTTACTAGTTGGGTTTGTTACCACGAAGCTGCAACAGAAACTCCTCAAGGTATTTTTTAAATTTCCTTTTTGATTTCCTCTTTGAGCCATTTTTTTTAATTTTTTTATTTTATTTTATTTTTTTTAGTATTTGTTGTTTAGTCTCCATGTAGTCAGTTTTTTCTCTTTTCTTGTGGTTGATTTCTAGTTTCATGCCATTGTGGTCAGAGAAGATGCTCGAAATAATTTCTACATTCTTACTTTTTTTGAGATGAGTTTTGTGTTCCAGTTTGTGTTCATTCCTAGAGGATGTTCCATGTGCACTAGAAAAGAATATATATTTTGTTTCTTTTGCATAAAATGTCCTGAAAATATCAATTAAGTCTAATAGTTCTATTGGGTCATTTAGGATGTCTGTTGTCTTATCCATTTTCTGTCTAGTTATGTCCATTTATGCGAGAGGGATGGTAAAATCTCCTACTATTATTGTGTTCCCATCAACTTCTCCTTTTATGTCTATTAGTATTTGTTTTGTGTATTTAGGTGTTCCTACATTAAAGACATATGTTGATGAGTGTAATATCCTCTAATTGAACTGATCATTTTTTCATTAAATAATATGTTTTTTATCTTTATTTATGGCCTTATTTTAAAAGTCTATTTTGTCTGATATGGGTATTGTGACTCCTACTTTCCTGTAATTTCCATTCACATGATATATCTTTTTCCATTTCCTCACTTTCAATCTATGTGTGTCCTTTGCCCTATGGTGGGTCTCTTGTGGGGAGTATATTGAAGGCTCTTCTTCTTTTTTTTTTATCCAGTCTGCCCCTATATATTTTTTGATTCCATCATTCAGGTAATCAATTACCTAATTGAAATTAAGGTAATTATTGATAAATATGTGTTTGTTGCCATTTAAACCTTGTTTTCCAGTTTATTCTATTTTTGTCCTTTGTTCTTATTCTTTTTGTAGTTTGATGATTTCCTTTATTTTACCTTTATATCCTTTTCTTTTGTTTTTTTGTGAATTGATTTTTTGTTTTTGATTTTTGATTATGCTTTCTTCAAGAATGTTAACTCTGGAAACAGAAAGAGAGAGGACAAGATGGCGGAGGAGTAGGAAGACACGCTCGCCCTCTCCCACAAACACAACAAAAAAAGCACATCTACAGAATAAATGACTCACACAGAACAGCAACCAATCGCTGGCAGAGGAACCTAAACTCCAATAACGGGAAGAAATTCGTGACATTATTGGGCAGAACAGGAGAAAAGAGGAGAGTGAGAGAAGGCGAATCTGAGCAAGACAGGGGCTCCCGAAAGGGAACTGCGGAGGAGAAAGGGATCCCGCACCCTGGAAAGTCACCTACTGGGCGAAAGATCAAACGAACCGGAGGAATCTCCAGATGCAGAGAAGAGTGTAGCAGTAAGTTGGAGTACGGAAAAGCCGATCAAGAACCCAAAGGACCATCTGAACTACGGGCAGAGTCACCAAAAATTGAGACGCCTGGGTGGGGGCTGGGCACCGAGACCTCGCCTCTGAAGGTTAGTCCCTGAGAGGGGGCCGGGGGATGCCTGGGTGGGGGCTGGGCACCGAGACCTCGCCGCCGAAGGTTAGTCCCCGAGAGGGGGCCGGGGGACGCCTGGGAGGGGGGCTGGGCACCGAGACCTCGGCTCCAGAGATTAGTCCCCGGGCTAGGGGGGCGGGGCAGAGCGGAAACTGCTTGGGAGGTCTAGAAACCATTTGACGGGGCAGAGACTGCCTGGGAGACTAGAAAACAAAGCTGTCGCAGAGGAAGGGAGCAATACTCCAGGAGTGGGGAAGGGGAAAGCCACATCAGAGGGAACCTGGGAGAAGAGCCTGGTCTGCGCCCGTGCTGGGGAGGGGAGAGAAGAAGGGGTGGGTCCCCATAGAATACCCCCCACGCCACAGCAAGCTTACAGGCCCGCTAGCTAGCTGAAAACTGTGCTTCCCAGTGCATCCCCTCCCCCCACCCCCACCACGCCCTACGCTCTCACGGACCTGGGGCTGCCTGCCATCCAGGAGGGCTGGCCTCAACAATTGCCTGAAGCCTACCACCGCAGGGGCTGTCCCTGCACAGGCCTGCTTGCCCTTTGGAGGGGCTACACTTCCGCAGAGCAGCACCAAACAGCTCCAGCCCCAGAGAAAAGGCCTACAGCCTAGAAAAGCTAGAACAAGCTTAGCCAGGCTGTGAATAGATCGGCCTAATTCTCGAATGGTTTTTCTGAGTCGGGTTGTCCCGTGGAGGAGCCTATTCAGTTTCCAACGGCCCTGCTACCTGCCCAAGCCCCCAGGGGATGCTCTAGTGGACCAGCTGCTTAGGACTGCCAGCTCCAGGCAGGACCCCCTGCAGCCCAGAAAAGCTGCAACAAGCTCAGCCAGGCTGTGAAAAGTTCCGCCTACATTCTCAGGCTGTCCTTCTGAGTTGGGCTGCCCTAGGGAAGAGCCTCTCAGGTTCTCAGTGCCCCAGAGAGCTGCTCCAGCCCCCAGGGGGTGATGCACCCCAAAAAAGCAGCTGCCCATCACCGCCAACCACCTGCAAGAACCCCACAGCCTAAAAACACCAGAGCAAGCTCTGCATGGCCAGGTGAAATTTGCTACCATCGCGGTGTGGACCTCTCAGTCCTGTCTGCCCTCAGGAAGTCCTCCTTTGCTTCAAAGAAACACTGTTAGCCCCATCAACACTCCAGAAAAGCCACACTGCCTCAAAAAAGATTGACCAACAACGCCAGCCCTCAGGAAATATTTCACGGCAGTGACAAGGCAAACACTACTTGATCACGGAGAGTACAACTCCCTCAGGAGAAAGAAAACAACAAGCAAGATGAAGAAGCTGAGAAACCACCCCCAGTCAAACCAACAGGAGAACTCACCTAAAACAGTCAACAATGAAACAGATCTCTGCAGTCTGACAGACCTGAAGTTCAAAAGAGAAATAGTGAAAATACTGAAGGAATTAAGAGAAGATATGAACAGTAATGCAGATACCCTCAGAAAGGAACTAGAAAATATAAGGAGGAGCCAAGAAAAACTAGAAAATTCATTTGCAGAGATGCAAACTGAACTAGGGGCAGTAAAAACCAGAATGAATAATGCAGAAGAACGAATCAGTGATATGGAAGATAGAATAATGGAAATCACTCAATCCGGTCAACAGACAGAAAACCGGATCAAAAAACTGGAAAGCAATATAAGAGACCTATGGGATAATATAAAGCGGGCCAATCTACGCATAATAGGAATTCCAGAAGGAGTAGAAAAAGATAAGGGGGTGGAAAATATATTTGAAGAAATTATCGCTGGAAACTTCCCAAATCTAAAGGATACTGGATTCAAGATACAAGAAGCACAGAGGGCCCCAAACAAACTGAACCCAAACAGACCCACACCAAGACACATCATAATAAAAATGGCAAAAGTTAGTGATAAGGAGAGGATCCTAAAGGCAGCAAGAGAAAAACAGAATGTTACCTACAAGGGAACCCCCATAAGACTATCAGCTGATTTCTCTACAGAAACACTACAGGCCAGGAGGGAATGGCAAGAGATATTTAAAGTGCTCAAGGGAAAAAATATGCAACCTAGAATACTGTATCCAGCAAGAATATCATTTAAAATAGAAGGGGAAATAAGAATTTCTCCCAACAAACAAAAACCTAAAGAATACAGCAACACAAAACCCAGGTTAAAGGAAATATTGAAAGGGCTCCTCTAAACCAAAAAGAAAGGAAGGAAAGGGAAGAAAAAAGAAAAGAAAAAAAAAAAAAAGGAGAAGAAGAGGAAGAACTAGGACCGAGGAAACTGCAATCAGAGAGCAGTCACTCAAATAAGCCAGCATACAGATTTAATCATGAACATGCTTCAAACAAAATAAAATTAAAAAGCAAAAAATAAAAAAGAATCATCAAAACCATAAAATGTGGGCAAGGATGTCAGGAGGTAAATAACCCTTTTTGTTTATATGTATGTCTCTCTTCTTAATTTTAATATAGTAATGAAGTGTTTGAACTTACAGGACCATCAGGCTAAAACACACATTTATGGGAAGGGGTTAGCATACTTAAAAAACAGGGCAATCAGAAGCCAAAACCAAATATTGCATTTGCAAAAAATGAAAAAAAAAAACCACTCAAGCAGATAATAACAGAAGACCATCCAACCAAAAAAAAAAAAAAATGGAGAGCCATAGAATCAACTGGAACACGAGGTTCAAATGGCAATAAATAATCATCTATCAATTATCACCTTAAATGTCAATGGACTGAATGCCCCAATCAAAAGACACAGAGTGGCTGAGTGGATAAAAAGGCAAAAACCTTCAATATGCTGCCTACAAGAAACTCACCTCAGGACAAAGGATACATATAGATTGAAAGTGAAAGGGTGGGGAAAAATATTTCACGCCAATAGACATGACAGAAAAGCAGGAGTCGCAACGCTCATATCAGACAAAATAGACATTAAAACAAAAGACATAAAGAAAGACAAAGAAGGACACTATTTAATGATTAAGGGATCCATCCAAGGAGAGGATGTTACTATTGTCAACATATATGCCCCAAATACAGGAGCACCCAGATACACACAACAAATATTAACAGACATAAAGGGAGATATTGATGAGAATACAATCATAGTAGGAGACCTAAATACCCCCCTCACATCAATGGACAGATCCTCTAGACAGAAAACCAATAAAGCAACAGAGATCCTAAAGGAAACAATAGAAAAGTTAGACTTAATTGATATCTTCAGGACACTACATCCAAAAAAGCAGAATACACATTCTTCTCAAATGCTCATGGAACATTCCCAAGAATCGACCACATATTGGGACATAAAGCGAATCTCAATAAATTTCGGAGTGTAGAAATTATCTCAAGTATCTTCTCTGACTACAATGCTATGAAACTAGAAATCAACCATGGGAAAAGAAATGAGAAAAAACCTACTACATGGAGACTCAACAACATGCTACTAAAAAACTAATGGGTCAATGAGGAAATCAAGAAGGAAATTAAAAACTACCTTGAAACAAATGATAATGAAGACACAACCTCTCAAAATCTATGGGATGCTGCGAAAGCAGTGCTCAGAGGGAAATTTATAGCAATACAGGCCTTTCTCAAAAAAGAAGAAAGATCCCAAATAGACAACTTAACCCTCCACCTAAACAAATTGGAAAAAGAAGAACAAAAAAGTCCTAAAGTCAGCAGAAGGAAGGAAATTATAAAGATCAAAGAAGAAATCAATAAAATAGAGACTCACAAAACAATAGAGAAAATTAATAAAACCAAGAGCTGGTTCTTTGAAAAGGTGAACAAAATTGACAAACCCCTGGCCAGACTCACTAAAAAGAGGAGAGAAAGAACCCAAATAACCAAAATTAGAAATGAAAAAGGAGAAATCACAACGGATACAGCAGAAATACAAAAAACCATAAGAGAATACTATGAACAACTGTATGGCAACAAGTTTGACAATCTGGAAGAAATGGACAATTTTCTAGAATCTTACAGCCTGCCAAAACTGAATCAAGTAGAAACAGACCAACTGAACAGACCGATCACTAGAGATGAAATTGAAGAGATCATAAAATCACTCCCTACAAATAAAAGTCCAGGACCAGATGGCTTCACAGTTGAATTCTATCAAACATATAAAGAGGAATTGGTGCCCATCCTCCTTAAACTCTTTCAAAAGGTTGAAGAAGAAGGAATACTCCCAAAGACATTCTATGAGGCCACCATCACCCTCATTCCAAAACCAGACAGAGATACCACCAAAAAAGAAAACTATCGCCCAATATCATTGATGAATATAGATGCAAACATTCTCAACAAAATCTTAGCCAACCGAATCCAACAACATATCAAAAAAATTATACACCATGACCAGGTTGGGTTCATCCCAGGTTCACAAGGATGGTTCAACATACGCAAATCAATCAGCATCATACAGCACATTAACAAAAAAAAAGGTCAAAAATCATATGATCATCTCAATAGATGCAGAAAAAGCATTTGACAAAGTTCAACATCCATTCATGATCACGACCCTCACCAAAGTGGGTATAGAGGGAACATTCCTGAATATCATCAAAGCCATTTATGATAAACCCACAGCAAATATAATCCTCAATGGGGAAAAACTGAAAGCCTTCTCATTCAAATCTGGAACAAGACAGGGATGCCCACTCTCACCACTGCTCTTCAACATAGTTTTGGAAGTCTTAGCCACAGCAATTAGACAAACAAAAGAAATAAAAGGCATCCATATAGGAAGAGAAGAGATCAAACTGTCACTGTATGCAGATGATATGATACTATACCTAGAAAACCCTAAGGACTCAACCCCAAAACTCCTTGAACTGATTAATCAATTCAGCAAAGTAGCAGGATATAAGATTAACATTCAGAAGTCAGTTGCATTTCTGTATACCAGCAATGAAACATTAGAAAAGGAATACAAAAAAATGATACCTTTTAAAATTGCACCTCAAAAAATCAAATACCTCGGAATACACCTGACCAAAGAGGTAAAGGACCTATATGCCAAGAACTGTAAAACTTTAATCAAAGAAATCAAAGAAGATGTAAAGAAATGGAAAGATATTCCATGTTCCTGGATTGGAAAAATCAATATTGTGAAAATGGCCATCCTACCCAAAGCAATCTACAGATTCAATGCAATCCCTATCAAATTATCCATGACATTGTTCACAGAACTAGAACAAACAATCCAAACATTTATATGGAACCACAAAAGACCCAGAATCGCCAAAGCAATCCTGAGAAACAAAAACCAAGCAGGAGGCATCACTCTCCCAGACTTCAAGAAATACTACAAAGCCACAGTCATCAAAACAGTGTGGTACTGGTATCAGAACAGACAGACAGACCAATGGAACAGAATAGAGAATCCGGAAATCAACCCTGACACCTATGGTCCATTAATCTTTGACAAGGGAGGCAAGAACATCAAATGGGAAAAGGAAAGTCTATTCAGCAAGCATGGCTGGGAAACCTGGACAGCTGTATGCAAAGCAATGAAACTAGAACACACCCTCACACCATGCACAAAAATAAACTCCAAATGGCTGAAAGACTTAAATATATGACAGGACACCATCAAACTCCTCGAAGAAAACATAGGCAAAACACTCTCTGACATCAACATCATGAATATTTTCTCAGGTCAGTCTCCCAAAGCAATAGAAATTAGAGGAAAAAGAAACCCATGGGACCTCATCAAACTGAAAAGCTTTTGCACAGCAAAGGAAACTCAAAAGAAAACAAAAAGACAACTTACAGAATGGGAGAAAATAGTTTCAAATGATGCAACTGACAAGGGCTTAATCTCTAGAATATACAAGCAACTTATACAACTCAACAGCAAAAAAACCAATCAATCAATGGAAAAATGGGCAAAAGACCTGAATAGACATTTCTCCAAGGAAGATATACAGATGGCCAAGAAACACATGAAAAAATGCTCAACATCGCTGATTATAAGAGAAATGCAAATCAAAACTACCATGAGATATCACCTCACACCAGTCAGAATGGCCATCATTAATAAATCCACAAATAACAAGTGCTGGAGGGGCTGTGGAGAAAAGGGAACCCTCCTGCACTGCTGGTGGGAATGTCAACTGGTACAGCCACTATGGAGAACAGTTTGGAGATACCTTAGAAATCTACACATAGAACTTCCATATGACCCCGCAATCCCACTCTTGGGCATCTATCCGGACAAAGCTCTACTTAAAAGAGACACATGCACCCGCATGTTCATTGCAGCCCTATTCACAATAGCCAGGACATGGAAACAATCCAAATGTCCATCGACAGATGATTGGATTTGGAAGATGTGGTATATATACACAATGGAATACTACTCAGCCATAAAAAAGGATGACATAATGCCATTTGCAGCAACATGGATGGAACTAGAGAATCTCATCCTGAGTGAAATGAGCCAGAAAGACAAAGACAAATACCATATGATATCCCTTATAACTGGAATCTAATATCCAGCACAAATGAACATCTCCTCAGAAAAGAAAATCATGGACTTGGAGAAGAGACTTGTGGTTGCCTGATGGGAGGGGGAGGGAGTGGGAGGGATCTGGAGCTTGGGCTTCTCAGACACAACCTGGAATAGATTTATAAGGAGATCCTGCTGAGTAGCATTGAGAACTATGTCTAGATACTCATGTTGCAACAGAAGAATGGGTGGGGGAAAAAACTGTAACTGCAATGTATACATCTAAGGATGACCTGACCCCCTTGCTGTACAGTGGGAAAAAAAAAAAAAAAGAATGTTAACTCTTTGCTTGATTTAGACTCATAGTCTTATAGGTTAAAACACATTCTAAAAAATGAGTCTAGATTTGTTACTTTCCTTCCCCACATTTCATGATTTTGATATCTATTTTCACATCTTCATGTTTTTTCTTTTGCTGTTCATTTTGTTCAGCATCTTTTAAAATTAGCGTTTTTTATATCTCTATATTGGTTTATTTTAGTGATTACTTTCAAATTGTGATTTCCTTCATCCTATATCTTCTTATTTCCTTCCTATCTAGAGGATATCTTTCAATTTTTTTAGGATATGTTTATTATTGTTGTATTCTTTTAGTTTTTGCTTGTTTCAGAAATTATTTTTTTTTCTATTTTAAATGATAACATTTTTGGGTAGAGTATTCTAGTTTGGAACATCTGTGCTTTTAGAAATTTGAGTATTTCTTGCCAATCTCTTCTGGCTTGTAGCATTTCTTTAGAGAAATCAGCTGATAGACTTATGGGGGTTCTTATAATTAAATTTTTGTTTTTCTATTTAAGATTTAGGAACCTCTCCTTTTCTTTAAATTTTGCCTCTTTTATTGTAACCTGTCTTGGTGTAGGTCTGTTTGGGTTCAACTTGTTTGAGACAATCTGTGTTTCTTGTATCTGGATATCTGTTTCCTTCTTTAAACTTGGAAAATTTTCAGCCATAATTTATTCAAATATATTTTCAAATCCCTTTTCTTTTCCTTCTCCTTTTGGAATCCCTATTGTGCATAGAGTGGTAGTCATTATATCATCCCATAAATCTCTTATATTGCTTTTTTTTTTTGTAATTTGTCTTTCTTTCTGCTGACCTGATTGGGCGATTTACATTTTTCTATCTTCCAAGAGTCACTTATCTATTCCTGTGCATTATCTATTCTGCTGTTTAATGTCTTTAACTCAGTTTCTCTGCAAATGAATTTTCTAATTTCTCTTGGCTCTTCCTTATAGCTTCTAAGTCCTTTTTAAAGTATTATGTTACCATTGATAGCCATTCTTAATTACTTCAGTATTTTCATTGCCTCCATTTTGAACTTTGTGTCTTTTGGACTGCCATGGTGTCTTTCACTGTTTGCTCCTTCAGGGAATTTCTCTTTTTTTTAAACTGAGTATGTTCCTTTGCTTCTTCATTTTTGATTATATTTTTATCCATATGTGAGTTTAGGGGAAAAAATTCTTCTGTAGTCCTAGAGGGCTATTTATGTGTGGAAGCATCCCTTGGTAGCTTTTGAGGGTCTTGTTTTGTTTTGTTTTGTTTTTGGTATGAGGGCTGCTTTTTGTTTGGATGCTTGCTGTCTCTTTTCTCAGTTTGTGCCTGCTATTATCTCCCCAATAGAGGGTTTTCAGGTGCACAGCCTGCACATACTTCCAGGGAAGTGGGAGAAATGGGTAGTACCCCCAGGAAGCATCTGTCATTGGGCCCTTGTCAAAGGCAGGGACACAGGAGGAGGTGGGATTGGTAAACTGGTCCTTGTTGCAGGGCCTTCTGCAATGGAAGTGACTCTCAGGGATCTGGGGGCACTACCCAGAGCCCTTGGCAATGGCAATGGCAGGGTGTGCACATTCCCAGGGAGGTGAGGCCAATAGAAAGGGTTCAGTTGCAGAGCCCTCCACGGTGCATTGGTGATCCCTGAGGTGATTGGGGCCATAGGCATTGCCTGTTCAAGGGATTCTTAGTGGTGGCAGGCCACACTTACCTTTGTAGTCCAAGATGGCCACTGTGATTTGCACCTACCCCCATAGCCCTTGCAAGAGGCACCCTTTTGCCTGAGACCCCAAGTGTGTACAAAGAAATAAGTTCCTATAACCATCCAGCACCCCTTACTTCACCCTCCCCAACAATTGTGCCTTGTTTCTCTGGTGGGCACAGGCCTCCTCCCACAGTTCTTTGGCTCTGGTGCACTTCTCCCTAGTCCCCTCAGTATGTTTCTACACAGCCAACCTTAGTCCTCTCTCTGGAAATTACCTCCACATCCTGAGTATCAGGAAGCAGCCCCTATCCAAGTGTCTCTGACTGTGGTGCATGGTGTGGTGGTACCAACCATCTGTGTGTCTCTCTGATTTGTCTTCCTCAGAATGGCTGCTGTGCCTTTCTCTGATGATTTGAAGTTCCTCCTCTTTCATCCTCATTGATCTCCCTGTCAGTTAAGTGACCTCCCAGCATATGGTTTACTTTCTTCTTTCACAGCTCCCTCTCAGGAGTGCTGGTCACATCCTGATTCCTTTTTATTTCTTCTCTCTCTGTTTCTCTCCCTCCTTTTTTCCTTTTGTTCTATCCAACTATGTGAAGGGTTTTCTGCCATTTTTGGAAATCTGTGATCTTCTTCCAGTGTTCAGTAGATATTCTGTGTGGATTGTTCTACTTGTGGATTTTTTTTATGTGTTTGTGGGAAAAAAATGAGTTCCAAATCCTAATCCTCCACTATCGTCATCCCACATCAAAAGGAAATATTCTTTTGAAGCTCAAGCAAACTAAGTTTTTGTCTTCTAACATGTTTTGAATATTGAATGATGAGTAGAATTTCTCTAGGCAGACAAATAGTGAAAAGCATTTCCAGTACAATCAGAATTTACTTTGAAATGTAATAATTCTGCCTTGAATTTTTGTAACCTGTTTCTTCAAGATACACCAAAGACATTTGTTTACCAGTTTAATATAAAAGTTACAGAGACAGAGCAAGATGAAGAGATACATAGGGTGAGATCTATTAGGATCCAGAACACAGGAGCCTCTGTTCCCATGGCACTGGTTTGTGGCACCTTCTCAGCCTGTGTATGCATTCACCATCCTAGAAACTCATCGTCTTGTTGCTCAAGAGATTTTATAGAGCTTTATTTATTATCTCATAACTAAACTGTGATGAAAATACACAATGTGAGATCTCCTCCTTTTTTTTGTATTTTTTTAGGGTCACTTGTGTGACATATGCAAGTTCCCAGGCCAGGGGTCAAATCGGAGCTGCAGATACCAACCTATGCCACAGCCACAGCAACCCCAGATCCAGCTGCATCCATCACCTGTGTCACAGCTTGCAGCAATGCAGCGTCCGGGTATTGAACCTGCCTCCTCTTTGATACTAGTGGAGTTCTTAAAACACTGAGCCACAGCAGGAACTCCAAATTACTCTATTGTTAATTGTGAGCACAATATCATACAGCAGATCTCTAAAACTTTTCATCTCACATGACTGAAACTTTATATCTCTTGAACTGCAACTCCCCATTTACTACTTCCCCAAGTAGCTAGTGAATTTGACTACCTGAAACACTTCGTGCATGTGGAATCATTCTTCCTTCTATGACTGGCTTATTTTCCTTGACCTAATGTTCTCATTGTAGCAAGGGACAAGATTTCCTTCATTTTATGACTAAATGATATTCCCCTTTCTGTATTTATTGCAATTTTTAAATCGAATCATGCATTATGGATACTTGTTTCCACCTTTTTTTTTTTTTTTTTGGCCTGTTCTAGGGCTGCTCCCTTGGCATATGGAGGTTCCCAGGCTAGGGATCTAATCGGACCTGAAGCTGCTGGCCTACACCAGAGCCACAGCAATGCAGGATCCAAGTCACATCTGCAAGCTACCCCACAGCTCACAGCAACGCCGGATCCTTAGTCCACTGAGCAAGGCCAGGGACCAAACTTGCAACCTCATGGTTTCTAGTCAGATTCGTTAACCACTGTGCCACAATGGGAACTCCCTTGTTTCCACTTCTTGACTATCATAAAAAAAAAATGTTACCAGAAAGCAGAAGTGAATATATCTCCTTGAGGTCTTATTTTCAATTATTTTCAATTGTTAGCCATAAGTGAGATTTTTGGAGTTTATGGTAATTCCATATATTTGATGATGTTTAATATAAAATTTTCCATCATTATTGAGTTAAAAATGACATAAAATTGCATTAGTTTAAGATATATGATATGATAATTTGATATATGTATATATTATGAAATGATTACCACAATATGGTTAGCTAATTCATCCATTACCTTTCATAGTTATCTTTGGGTGTGTGAGTGGTGAGAACTATTAATATTTGCTCTCTTAGGAGTTCATGTTTTGGTTCAGCAGGTTAAGAGCCTGACTAGTATCCATAAAGAGGCAGATTCAATCCCTGGCCTTGCTCAGTGGGTTAAAGGATCCACAATTGCTGTGAGATGCTGCATGGGTCACCAACCTGGCTCAGATCTGGCATTTCTGTGGTTGTGGCATAGGCTGGCAGCAACAGTTCTGGTTCTACCTCTAGCCTAAGAACTTCAATATGCTTCAGGTATGGCCCTAAAAGGAAAAAAAAAAAAAGATTTACTCTTTTAGCAGAATTCAAGCACACACTACAGGATTGTTAATTACACTATGTTGTACATTAATTCCCCACAACCTATTCATCTTGAAATTGGAAGTTTGTACCCTATGACCACCTTCATACATTTCATTTAAACATCTTTATCCTTTTATCTGATGAAGAACACTTTGGGTTTTTTTTCACATTTGATTATTGTGAATAATGCTTCAATGACAAGGCAGCGTGCATATGTCCTAAAGACAGCAATTTCATTTCCTTTGGCTATCTGCCCCAAAGTAGTATTGTGATCATATGGTAGTTCTATTTTTAAATTTTTGAGACAACTCAAGACCATTTTCCCCAATAGCTGCAATATTTTAAAGCACTAAATAAGAGTTCAAAATTTTCTACATCATCACCAGCACTTATTATTTTCTTTTTTTTAATTAATGGCCAAACTATATGGTGTGAGGTGATATTTTCTTCATATATATACAATTCGGGGCTCCAATCCCCCTTTGGGAAAGCTGGACTTCTGCATGTTATCTGTTATGCGTAGGTATCTGCTCAGGTCAGATTTTTTCCTGTCAGTGCAAGAAGTGTCTGGACTGTTGCACTGGCTGTTCTCCTTCTTCAGCCTGTACTGATGTTTGTTTGTATGTTATCAGATATACAGTATGGCTCCTTCTGAATCCTTTTGCATATGGTGCAGTATCCAACAAAGGTATATTTTTTCAAGGATGGATGCTTAATTTGTCATTGAAAAAGGTAAACAAAATGGAAGAATATTTTACATTGTCATAAGGCTGATGTCACCTACACTGACTGGTTTTCATGTTGAATCACATTTGAAATCCAGGTATAAATCCCAAATATTCATGGTGTATGATCTTTTTTTCTGTGCTGTTGAATTTGATTTTTTGGTTTTTAACTGAGTATTTATTTATATTTGTCAGAGATGTTGGTTTAGAGTTTTATTTTCTTTATACTTTTTCATTTTTTTATGTAAGTACATATAACACGTTTTACTCTCAAAAATTTTTAATTTTAGAGAACAGTATTATTAACTAAAGCACAATATTTTTCTGCAAATATCTACAAATTTTTCAACCTGTCTATTTGTAACTATACTTGTTGAAGAGCAACTTCAAATTTTCTTCTTGACCAATCCTGGACAATCATCATTCTCTTTTCCATTTATATTAGTCTTATTAGATAATTCATATGTGTACAATTATATAGCATTTTCTTCCCCTGACTGATATTCTACTTATCATAATGTTCTTAAAGCTTCATCCATGTTATAGCACATGGTGGATATTTTTTATTTATAGCTGAATAATATTCTATTAAATGTATCTACCACACATATGTTATCCATAGCTCCACTTAGAGGATGGACATTTAGAATGTTTCCACATCTAAGGTATGGTGAGCTGATGGGAGTTGGGATGAGAAGTCTTCTGGGCTCCCCTTCAGCAGACTCCTCAGGCAGGCATACATGTCCACCACTATTCCAGTACTAAGGCAGTTTTGGCTAGAAACAGAGAGAGAGAGAGAGATTATGCTTGATTTGAGGCCAAAATCTGTGACCTATGAGAGCAGATGATGAACCACAGCATGAGCTCTGGGTCTGGGTCCCTGCAAACCAATCAGAAATGCTCCTTCTATGTAAGCTTTAAAAGTTTTAGATTTCTCACATGGAAGTCTAATTAATGCCAACCTGCAGCTAATGGGAAGACAGGTTCCTGGGATGGCTTTACAACTTTGATCCCATCCAGACTCAGAATTTGGAAACCAACCTTGAACCTGATGCTAACACTTAGCAAAAATGAAATTTCCTAATACAAGACTAAGTAACAGTTATAACAAAAGACAGGATTAAGATGGCAGAATAGAAGGACTGGAGCTCAACTTCTCTCCCAAAAACAATAAAATTCACAACTAAAGACTGAGCACTCATCACCCAAATGGACCAGAAACCTTAAAAAAGATATCCTACTCCAGAAGACAAAGAGGAGGACACATCAAGAGGTAGGAGGGGTGATTTCATAATATAAACAATTCCATACCTCCTGGGTGGGAAGCCCCACAGTCTGGAAACTAACTGGTTCACAGAGACTCACCTACAGGAGTGAGTTCTGAGCCCCACATCAAACTCTCACATGTGGGTATCTTGCACAGGGAGAAAGAGCCCCTGGAGCATCTGGCATTGAAGGACAGTGAGGCTTGTCCCCAGGGGCTCCACAAGGCTGGGGGAAATGAAGACCACATTCTTAAAAGGCACACACAGACTTTGACAGGCACTGGGTCCCAGGGCAAAGAAAAGTCTCTATGGGAATCTGGGTCAAACCTGACTGTAGATCTTGGAGGACATCCTGGGAAAACAGGGGTGAATGTGGCTTGTTGTGAGGAAAGGACATTGAAAGCAAAGCTCTCGGGAATATTCAGCAGCCATGCCTTTCTCTGGAGGTGGCCATTTTGGGAAAATCTGGCCCCACCCGTCAGCCAGCTGCTGAGAAGCCCCAGGGCAAACAATCCAGGTGGGATCACAGCACCACCCCTCAGTAAACAGGCTACCTGAAGAATCCTCAGGCACACAGCTGTCTCTAATCCCATCCAGAGACTAAGCCCCACCCACCAGAGGGATTAGAATCACCTCCACATACCAGGGGGCAGGTATCAGCCCCTCCCATCAGGAAGCCTACACCAAGCCCCCATACTGACTACAGCCACAGGGGGGCAGAAATCAGAAGCAAGAGAGGCTACAACTCTATTGTCTGTAAAAAGCTCACCACACCAAAAACCTATAAAAATGAAAAGACAGAGAGCTATAACTCAGATGAGGGAGAAAGGAAAAACCCCAGAAAATCAGCTAAATGATGAGGAGATTATCAGCCTCCAGGAAAAAGACTTTAGACTGTTGATGCTGAAGATAATGCAAGATATTGGAAATGAACTGGAGGCAAAGATAGATAACTTACAGGAAACACTGACCAAAGAGACACAAGATATAAAACTTAAACGAGATGCAAAATAAAATCACTGAAATAAGAAATGCACTCGAAGCAGCCAAAATCAGAACATAGGAGGCAGAAGAACGAATAAGCGAGGTGGAGGACAGATTAGAAGAAATTATGGATGCAGAACAGAAAAGAGAAAAAAGATTGAAAACAAATGAAGAGAGTCTCAGGGAACTCTGGGACAATGTGAAATGCACCAACATCCGTATTATAGGGGTGCCAGAAGGAGAAGAGAGAGAGAAGGAGACAGAAAAAATATTCCAAGAGATAATAGCTGAAAACTTCCCTAACAAGAGAAAGGAACCACTCACTCAAATCCAGGAAGCACAATGAGTACCGTATAAAATAAACCCAAGGAGGAATACACAAAGACACATATTTATCAATCTGACCAAAATTCAAGACAAAGACAATATCTTGAAAGCAGCTAAGGAAAAGAAACAAATAACATATAAGGGAACCCCGATAAGGTTATCGGCAGATTTTTCAACAGAAACTCTGTAGGCCAGAAGTTAGCGGCCTGATATACTTAACGTGATGAAAGGAAAAACCCTCCAACCATGATTACCTTACCCAGCAAGGCTCTCATTCAGATTTGAAGGAAAATCAAAACCTTCTCAGATAAGCAAAAGCTGAGAGAATTCAGCAACACTAAACCAGCCTTACAACAAATACTAAAGGAGCTTCTGTAGTCAGAAAAGAACAAGAGAAGAAGGAAAGAAAAAAAAAAGCAGCAAAAGCAAATCCAAAGTAATTAATATAATGGCAATAATAACAAACATATCAATAATTACCTTAAATGTGAATAGACTAAATGCCCCAACCAAAAGACATAGACTGGCTGAATGGATACAAAAACAAGACCCATAAAGATGCTGTCTTCAAGAGACCCACTTCACTTCTAGGGACACATACAAATTGAAAGTGAGAGGATGGAAGAAAATATTTCATGCAAATGGGTATCAAAAGAAAGCTGGAATAGCAATACTCATATCAGAGAAAATAGACTTTAATAGGAAGAATATTTTAAGAGACAAAGAAGGACATTACGTAATGATCAAAAGATGAATCCAAGAAGATGATATAACAATTTTTTTTGTTTTGTTTTTGTTTTTTTGCTTTTGCCTTTTGCTTTTTCTAGGGCCACTTCCGCAGCATATGGAGGTTCCCAGGCTAGGGGTTGAATTGGAGCCGAAGCCACCAGCCTACACCAGAGCCACAGCCACTCGGGATCCGAGCCTTGTCTGCAACCTACACCACAGCTCATGGCAACACCGGATCCTTAACCCACTGAGCAAGGCCAGGGATGGAACCCACAACTGCATCATTCCTAATCGGATTCATTAACCACTGTGCCACGATGGGAACACCATAACAATTTTAAATATCTGTGCACTCAACATAGGTTCTCCACAATATATAAGGCAACTGCTAACAACCTTAAAAGGGCAAATCAACAATAACACAATCATAGTGGGGGACTTTAACACCTCACTTACTGCAATGGAGAGGTCAACCAGACAGAAAATTAATAAGGAAGCACAGGCCCTGAATGATGTATTAAACCAGATGGACCTAATAGATATTTAAGGGACATTCCATCCAAAAGCAAAAGAATACACATTCTTCTCAAGTGCACATGGAACATTCTCTAAGATTGATCACATCCTCGGCTACTAATCCAACCTTGGTAACTTTAAGGAAATTGAAATCTTATCTCGCATCTTTTCCAACTGCAATGCTATACGACTGGAAATCAACAACAAGAAAAAATCTGCAAAAAAACGCAAACACGTGGAGACTAAATAGCATGCAACTAATCAATGAATGGGTTACTGAAGAAATCAAAGAGGAAATTAAAAATTACTTAGAAGCAAATGATAATGAAGATACGACTCTCCAAACCCTATGGGATGCAGCAAAAGCTGTTCTAAGAGGAAAGTTTATAGCAATACAAGCCCACCTCAGGAAACAAGAAAAGGCTCAAGTAAACAAGCTAACTTTACATCTAAAGCAGCTTGACAGAGAAGAACAGACAAGACCTAAAGTTAGTAGAAGGAAAGAAATCATAAAGATCAGAGCAGAAATCAATGAAATAGAAACAAAGAAAACCATAGAAAAGATCAATGAAATGAAAAGCTGATTCTTTGAAAAGATCAACAAAATGGATAATCCCCTAGCCAGAGTTATCAAGCAAAAAAGAGAGAAGACTCAAATCCATAAAATTAGAAATGAAAAAGGAGAAGTAACAATGGACATCACAGAAATACAAAGGATCCTAAGAGACTACTATATGTAACTATATGCCAATAAAATGCAAAACCTAGAAGAAATGGACAAGTTCTTAGAAAAGTACAATCTTCCAAGACTAAACCAAGATGAAATAGAAAAGAAGAGTGGACCTATCACAAGAACTGATATTGAAACTGTGATTAAAAAACTTCCAACCAACAAAAGTCCAGGACCAGATGGCTTCACAGGCAAATTCTATCAAACATTTAGAGAAGTGCTAACGCCTCTCCTTCTGAAAATACTTCAAAAAATTGCAGAAGAAGTAATACTCCCAAACTCATTTTATGAGGCCAACACCACCCTGATACCAAAATCTGACAAAGATACCACAAAAAAAGAAAACTACAGGCCAATTTCACTGATGAAAATTGACGCAAAATCCTCAACAAAATACTAGCAAACCACATCCAACAATACATTAAAAGGATTGTACATCATGATCAAGTGGGATTTATCCCAGGGATGCAAGGGTTCTTCAATATCCATAAATCCATCAGTGTGATACACCACATAAACAAACTGAAGAATAAAAACCATATGATCCTATCAATAGACGTGAAAAAAGCCTTTGATAAAATCCAACAGCCATTTCTGATAAAAACCCTTCAGAAAGTGGGCATAGTGGGAACTCACCTCAACATGATAAAGGCCATATATGACAAACCCACAGCAAACATTCTCAATGGGGGAAAGCTGAAAGAATTCACCCTGAGATTAACAAGACAAGGATGTCCACTCTTGCCACTACTCTTCAACATAATTCTGGAAGTCCTAGCCACAGCAATCAGGGAAGTAAACAAAAGGAATCCAAATTGGAAAGGAAGAAACAAAACTATCGCTATTTGCAGATGACATGATACTATACCTAGAAAATCCTAAAGACTCTACCAGAAAACTGTTACAGCTCATCCATGAATTTGGCAAAGTCATAAGATACAAAATTAATACATAGAAATTGATGGCATTTCTATACACTAAGAATGAAAGATCAGAAAGAGAAATTATGGAAGCAATCCAGTTTACCATTATATCCAAAAGAATAAAATTCATAGGAGTAAACCTACTTAGAGAGACAAAAGATGTGTACTCTGAAAACTATAAGACACTGATGAACAAAATCAAAGATGACACAAATAGATGGAAACACATACCATGCTCGTGGATTGGAAGAGTTAATATTATCAAAATGACTATACCACCTAAGGCAATCTACAGATTCAATGCAATCCCTATCATATTACCAAGGACATTTTTCACAGAACTCGAACAAAATATTTTTAAGTTTGGAAACACAGAAAACCCATAATAGCCAAAGCCATCCTGAAAAAGAAAAATGGAGCTGGAGGAATCAGGCTCCCGGATTTCAGACTATATTCCAAAGCAACAATCATCAAAACCATATGGTATTGGTACAAAGACAGAAATATAGATCAGTGGAACAGGATAGAAAACCCAGAATTAAACCCACACACCTACAGCCAACTCATCTACGACAAAGGTGGCAAGCATATACAATGGAGAAAGGACAGCTTGTTCAATAAGTGGTGCTGGGAAAACTGGACAGCCACATGGAAAAGAATGAAATTAGAACACTCCCTAACACCATTCACAAAAAGAAACTCCAAATGGATGAAAGACCTAGTTATAAGACCAGACACTATAAAACTCTTAGAGGAAAACATAGGCCAAACCCTCTCTGACATAAATGACAGCAACATCTTCTCAGATCCACCTCTTAGAGTACTGACAGTAAAAACAAAAATAAACAAATGGGATCTAATCAAATGTAAAAGTTTCTGCACAGCAAAGGAAACCCTAAACAAAACGAAAAGACAACCCACAGAATGGGAGAACATCTTTGCGAATGAATCAACTGACAAGGGATTCATCTCCAAAGTTTATAACACCTTCTGCAGCTCCATACCAAAACAGCAAACAACCCCACCAAAAAATGAGAAGATCTAAGCAGACTGTTCTCCAAAGATGACATATCGATGGCCGAGAAGCACATGAAAAGGTGTTCAACATCACTCATTATTAGAGAAATACAAATCAAAACCACTCTGAGGTACCACCTTACACAGCCAGAATGGCCATCATCCAAAAGTCTACAAACAATAAGTGCTGGAGAGGGTGTGGAGAAAAAAGAACCCTAGTACACTGTTGGTAGGATTATAAATTGGTGCAACCAGTGTGGAAATCACTATGTAGATGCATCAGAAAACTACAAATAGAACTACCATTTGATCCAGCAATCCCACTCCTGGGCACCTATCCAGAGAAAACCACGGCTTGCAAAGACACATGTACTTCTATGTTCATTGCAGCACTATTTACAATAACTAAAACATGGAAACAGTCTAAATGTCCACCCACAGAGGAGTGGATCAAGAAGAGGTGGTACATATACACAATGGAATATGACTCAGCCATTAAAATGAACGAAATACCAGCATTCCTAGCAACATGGATGGACCTAGAAACTATTATGCTAGTGAAATCAGCCATACAATGAGACACCAACATCAAATGCTTCCACTGACATGTGGAATCCGAAAAAAGGACAGACTGAACTTCTTTGCAGAACAGATGCTGACTCACAGACATTGAAAAACCTATGGTCTCTGGAGGAGACAGTTTGGGGGGTGGGGGGATGTTCTTGGGTTGTGGGATGGAAATCCTGTGAAATCAGATTGTTATGATCATTATACAACTACAGATGAGATAAATTCATTTGAGTAAGTTAAAAAAATAAAATAAAATAAATAAAAATATAAACAAACAAAAAAACAAAAAAAGAAACATGGAAAATCTCAAACAAGCAATCAAACCTATCACTTAAAATATCAGAATAAAACCCAACATACAAAACCCAAAGTCAGCAGAAGGAAACTAATAATAAAAATCAGAAGGGAAATAAATATCAAAAAAGCAAAATAAAGGATCAATAACCGAAAGAGCTGTTTTCTTTGAAAAGATAAACAAAATTGACAAACTTTAGATCAGGCTCATCCAGAATAAAAGTGGGAGTACCCAAATAAACAAAATAAGAAGCGAAAGAGGAGAAATAACAACCAATACCACAAAAATACCTCACCACAAAAACACATAAAAGAATAGTATTAACAACTTAGAAGAAATGGAAAAGTTTCTAGAAATATACAACCTGTCAAAATTGAGTCAAGAAGAAACAGAAAATTTGAACATACTAATCAATACAAGTGAAATAGAATTTGTAATTTAAAAGCTCTCTGAAAACAAAAGTCTAGGACACAAAGGTTTCATTGGAAAATTCTACCAAACCTAGAAGCCACCACCACTCTGATACAAAACCAGACAAGGACACTACAAAATTACAGGCCAATATATTTAATGAGCGTGAATTCAAAAATCTTCAACAAAATATTAGTTGAATCCAGCAATATATAAAAAGGATCATACACCATAATCAAGTTGGATTCATTCCAGAGTCACAAGGATGGTTAAACATAGGCTTATCAATGTGATACACCACATTAGCAAAAGTAAAGACAAAAACCCCATGATCATCTCAATAGATGCAAAAAAATACATTTGACAAAATTCAACATCTGTTCATATAAAAACTCTCACCAAAGTTTAGAGGAAACATACCTGAGCACTATAAAAGCCATTTATGACAAAGTCACAACCAACATAACACTCATTGGTGAAAAGTTGAAAGCCTTCCCCCTATATTAAAGAACAAATCAAGGATGCCTACTCTCACCATTTCTGTTTAACATAGTATTGAATGTCCTAGTCACAGAAATCAGATAAGAAAAAAAGAAATGTATCCAAAGGAGAAAGGAAGACATACAATTGTCACTATTTGCATATGACATGATGCTTTATATAGAAAACCCTAAAGGCTCCGCACAAAAACTATTAGAACTAATAAATTAATTCAGAAAGTTAGCAGGATACAATATTAATAAACAGGAATCTGTTGCACTTCTTTACACAACAAGGAAATATCAGAAATATAAAATAAAAATCAATATTGTTTAAAATCATGTTAAAAAATAAAATACACAGAAAATAACTTAACTAGGGAGGCAAAAGATCTATGTGCTGAAAACTCTAAAAGATCAATAAAGGAAATTGAAGATGAATCAAAATGGAAGTGGAAAATATCCCCAGCTCTTATGTCTACTCAAAGCAATATATAGTTTTAACGTAGTCCTTATCATATTATGTAGGACATTTTTCACAGAACTCTAACAAATAACCCTAAAATTTAAATGGAACCACAAAAGACCATAAATTGCCAAAATCAACCATGAGAGAAAAGTACAAAGCTGGAGGTATAACCTTATCAGACTTCAGACAATAACACAAAACCACAGTGATCCAAACAGCATTGTATTGGCACAAAAAAAGATGTATTGGTCAGTGGAACAAAATAGAGATCCAGGAAATAAATCCACACACCTAACACCAATTAATCTACAGTGAAGGAGGCAAAAATGTACAATGGAGAAAAGATAGTCTCTTCAACAAGTGGTGTGAAAAATGGAGAGCTCCATGTAAATCAATGAAATTAGAACCCTTCTTACATCAAGCACAAAAATAGACTCAAAATGGCTTAAATACCTAAAAACATAAAATTCCTAGAAGAGAACATAGATAAAATATTCTCTGACATAAATTATTGCTCTATTTCTTACATCAGTCTCCAAAGGCAAAATAAATATAATAAAAAATAAACAAATAGGAGATAATCCAACTTAAAAATTTTGCACAGCAAAGGAAACCATTGAGAAAACCAAAAAACAACCTATGGAATTGTAAAAAATACTTGCAAACAATGTGAGTGAAAAGATGTTAATATCCAAAATATAAAAACAGTTAATAAAATTCAATATCAAAAAATAAGTAACCCAAACAAAAATGTGCAGAAGACCTAAATAGACATTTTTTTATGAAGAAGATATAGAAATAGCTAACCAACACATGAAAAAATGCTAAACATTGCTAATTATTAGAGAAATGCAAATTAAAACTACAATGGAGAATCACCTCACACCACTCAGAATGTCTTTTATTTTAAAGTCTACAAGTAATGGAGTGTGTGTGGAAAAATGGGTACCTTCCTGTACTGTCTTCTGGGAATGGAAAGTGGAGTAGCCACTATGGGAAAGAGTATAGAGGTTACTTTAAAAAACTAAAAGTAGAGTTACCTTGTGGTCCAGCAATTTCACTCCTGGATGTATAGCTGGGGAAAAAACCCTCTAATTTGACAAGATTTATGCATCTTGATGTTCATAGCAGTAATTTTCACAATAACCAAGATATGGAAGCAACCTAAGTGCTTATCAACAAATGAATGAGTAAAGAATATGTGATTCATATGTAAAAGTGAATACTATTTAGCAATTTAAAAATAAAATAATGCCATTTGCAGCAACATGGGGGGACATACAGATTATCATACTAAGTCAAATAGAGAAAGACAAATGTTATATGATAACATTTATATGTGTAATCTAAATATAACACAATAAACCTATGTGCAAAAAAGAAACAGACTTACAGCCATAGGAAACAAATTTATGTTTACTGAAGAAGGGATTAATTAGAAATTTGGGATTATGGGGTTCCTGTCGTGGCTCAGTGGAAGCGAATCTGACTGGCATCCATGAAGGCACAGGCTCGATCCCTGGCCTTTCCCAGTGGGTTAAGGATCTGGCATTGCCATGAGTTGTGGTGTAGGTCACAGACACAGCTTGGATCCCACGTTGCTGTGGCTGTGGCATAGGCCAGCAGCTACAGCTCCGATTTGACCCCTAGCCTGGGAACCTCCATATGCTGCAGGTGTGGCCCCGAAAAGACAAAAAAAATGGGATTAACCTGATACAAACTATACATAAAATAGATAAGCAACAAAGATTTTCTGTGTAGCTCAAGAACTATACTTTCTATCTTATAATAATCTATAATGGATAATAATCTGAGCTATATACACATATATATATCTTAGTCACTTTGCTGTATACCTGAAACACAATACTGTAAATCAACTATACTTCAATATTAAATAAATATATAACATAAATAACTAAAATATATGGAAACTCAGAGACAAATTTTACATACATAATTTAAAGAAAAATGACCTTGCTGTACAGTGGGAAAATAATAAAAAAAAAAGAAGGGTTACTAGACTGGATGTGTGTACATGTATACAACTGAATCACTTTGTTGTACAGCAGAAATTATCACAACACTGTATATCAATTATACTTCAATAAAACTTTTAAAAATATAAAAAAAAAAGAAAAATGAAACCTTGGAATTTGTTAAATGTTTCTGCACTACTAATGTAGTTTCCACCTCTCTTACCACAATTTAAAGATAAATGTCTCTATCAAATTTCTTACAGGAGCAATAAGCATGTATCTCTTTTTTCGGGCATAGACTTGATTTCACAAATTTTGTCTTCTTGATCTCATGAGTGACCTTGATTCCATTGTGCAGGCTGGGACATATGGACAGCATGCCTTTTGTTTGGATATGAGGAAATCTTGTCTTATGGAAAAAAATTAAAAAGTTAAGTGAGTACAGACTTAAATTTATTATAAGACCTGCAGAAAGCGGATTTACACAGAGGTTAAGGTAAAAGTTAACATAGATGGAACATAAGCACTTCATAGCTATTAATCTTGTATCTGTTGAATCAAGTGTAGGGAAGCTTAACATCTTTATATTCATAGATAATTTATGTTTTGTATATAGAGAGACGTGAGGTGGGAGAAGTGAGGTGAAAAATGTTGGGGTGAGGATGGGAAGTATCAGTGAAATATCAAGAACATGGATCCACTCCATGAAACAAAGAAAATGGTTACAATGTAATTTCCAGGTCAAAATTCAAGTAGGGGAAGTAGTGGAGTTGTAACATATAAATTGTCATCAGATATTGGCATCCAAGTATAACTAGGAAACATAGGAATTCTTCAGGAGGGAATGGTTTTTGCATGGGAAAATGACCCTTAATAAAATAACTTAAAAAAATTGGGACCCTAAAACGATACCACAAAAAGTAAAATTTCTCCCTGAGTAAGTGGGATGATTTTGCTTAGACTTGTTCCCAAGAGAAGAGAAAAATAAGGAGGTGAGAAAAGCCACAAATGAGGGTAGCGTTTTTAAACATTGAAATGTCCTTTATGGCCACACCCACAACATGTGGGAGTCCCTGGGACAGAGATTTAATCCACACTACAGCAGTGGCCTGAGCCAGCCCCTTAACTTGCTAAGCAAGCCATTAGGATACTCCTAAAATGTCTTAATCATGTTAATGTGTTACTTCTTTGATATATGTATAAATTTTTATTAAAAAATTAAAACAGCCTCCAATAGGAAAAGCAGAATCTTTCAAAGCAATACATAATGATTACTATGAGGAGATTTTGCAGTGTGATGCAAGAAGAATATAAAGTAGTTTTTTTTTTTTTACATTTACAGTAAAATAACACCAACTTGATAATTTGTATCTAAAGACCTTGTTATTTATATTCAGTGCAGGATAATAATATGCTTTTGTATAAAATGCCTTAAGATCTTAATCATTCAAAAAAAACCACTAGGAAATTATTATTGGAACCTATGTAGCAGTAAGGAAGGCGTGAACAGGAAGTTTATTTACATTTGAGGTGGAGAAACCCTGGAACAAGCCACATTATCTCAGTGACTTCCCCTTTAAACACTGGGTGGGAGCATGTCTAAACAGCTATGACTAGCTACACCACAATTGCTGTGGAAATGGCACAATCTTCATAAATAGATTCACCATTATATCAGTAATAAACTGATGATACCTTGGATTCCAAGTGGACAAAGACTAAACAGGCATAACAAGTTACCCTGGTTTTCACAGTACACAGCATCACTTGATGAGGAAAGCTGAAGGGCTAAAATGCTTCTGTCATTTCTGGTAGGGGCTTTGGAACTGTGGCAACTCCCCTGGTTTTAACAGTAAGGTTTGAGGCCCTTTTAATTATGGATCTTAAGTTCACATTGTCCCTTTCATCCTCCAGTTCCTCTGAATCCAGGAGTATAATACATTGGATAAGTAGTTGAGATAATGAGATGAGAGCCTTAGCAACATGAAGAAAGTCTAAAATGTTGGGCCTTAAATTGTGATTATCCCACCTACAGACCTATAGTCCATGTGTCATTCCCAATGAACAAAAGCTGACTCTAACTCTGATGCCATTACCAAGACAAACTTTAGAAACCTTCAGTAGACCACAAGATATAGAGTCTATATGAGGACCTTGTACTAGCACTACTCATACCTCCACCAGAAAGTGCTTTTTGTCATTCACTTCACACAAGACGCTCTGATTGATAACTATCTGTTGAATAGTATAAAATATACCTGGCAGTCACAAAGTCAAAAGTGCATCTACATGTGGAAAGATTCACACAGAAAATTTACTGAATGCTAGGAAAAATTTCAATATTTTTTATTAACTATTTTGTTAAGCAATTGCTGATTTACAGCCTTGTGCCAATTTCTGCTGTACAGCATAGTGACCCAGTAATAAATATATACTTCTTAATCATACTATCTTCCATCATGTTCTACTCCAAAAGATAGGATATAGTTCCCTGTGCTGTATAGCAGGACCTCCTTGGTTATCCATTTTTAATTTAATAGTTTGATAGAGCAAGCCAATCTTCATACAATTAGACAGAACAAAAGATAGGGGAAAAGGGAAAAAAGAAAATGAGAAAGGAAGCAGGATGGGACCTGCACTCCCAGGAGGGAGCTGAGAAAGAAGAAAATTTCCTGCACACAGGGATGTCCCTAATGGGGCAGGGGGGTGTCTTATACAAGATAACAATGCAAATCAGTTTGAAGCAATTAAAATGGAAACACCCTGCACAAAACGTCAGAGCTACTGCCCTGTGCTTCCCAGCCCAAGATAACCATCTCTTAGTGCAGGCAGGGGTTGGGAACTAAAACTTAGACTTTGGATATCAGACTCAGGCAGAGAACTGGGAAAAAACTGGGGTCGGCCATGAAGAAACAGCCTGGATGTACTAGAGTCTAAGGTGTTCACATTTGAGGGTATAAGCTGAGGAAACCTAGATGAGTTTTAAGGCCAGGCACCATTGTTTGGGGATGCTGGAGGGAAGGGGTTTGATCCACCAGTATGACTTTGCTTCACCCACTCTCAGGCTGCAGGACACTGCCTGTTTCAGTTCTTGGAGTTATAGGGTAAGCAGCTGCTGCCTGGCAATGTGGGGGATAAGCCAGCACCCTCACCCCAGCTATAGAGAGTGGCCCCTCCAGCCACCTCACAAAGGGAGGGGGCTGAGGGAGCAGTATTCATGCTTGTTGCTACAGAGAGCAGTCCCTCAAGTTACCAGGGGAAAGGAGGGCCCATATGAGCAGAGTCAACCCTTGGGCTACAGGGAACAGTCCTGCTAGCTGCCTGGCAAAAGGACAGGCTGTGGGACTGTCATCTGCCTTTATAGCTACAGAGAGTGGTCTGTCCAGTTTCTTGGCAAAAGGAGGAGCCATGGGAATAGAATCCATCCTTGCAGTTACTGAGAGCAGTCCTGTGAGCTACCTGGCAAATGGAGGACTATCCACCCTCAGAGCGTCAGAGTGTGGTCTCTTGAGCTTCCTGGCAGAGGAAGTGGTTGTAGGAACAACTACCACATGCCCATGCTCCAGGAGAATTCCCATGATCCATGAACAATGAACTCATGCCACTTCCATTATGGACCTAATCCCTAGCAGCCATCTAGCTTCAGGAGAGGTAGCATGATATCACTGCTCCAATCACATGCTGTGGGAACATGTAAGCTGCCACCACCACCTGAGAACTCCAGGGCTGGGCACCAGTGGCCAAATCTACAAACCTGCTATCAAAAGGACTACAAACACAGAAAGTAAGAAAATACGATACAATGAAGAAATTTGTTTTGGGCAAAGGAACAAGACAAAACACAAAAAAAAAAAAAAACCTAAATAAAGATGAGATAGGAAATTTACCTGAATAAAGTATTCATAACCATGATATTAATCCAAGATTTCAGAAAAAGAATGAAAGCACAGATAGAGAAGTTCCAAGAAATGTTTAGTAAAGAGCTAGAAGACTTAAAGAATAAGCAAACAAAGATGAAAAGCACAATATCTAAAGTGAAAAACACACTAGAAGGAGTCATGTGTAGGATAACTGAGGCAGAAGGACGAATAAGTGAGGTGGCAGACAGTAGTGGAAATCGCTGCCACAGAAAATAATAAAGAAAAAAGAATAAAACAATTTAAGTCAGTCTGAGACATCTGGGACAACACTAAGTACACAAACATTAATACCATAGGGGTCCCAGAAGTGGAAAAGAGAGAGAGGGCCAAAGAAAAGAGCTGAAGAGGTTATAGATAGGATCAACCCAAGAAGAAACACTGTGAGACACATATTAATCAAACTCAGTAAAATTAAATATAAAATTAAATACAATGAAAAATATTAAAAGCAACAAATAACATACAAGGGAACTCCCAAAAGGATATTAGCTGATTGTTTCAGCATAAACTCTGTAAACAAGAAGGGAGTGGCAAGATATATTTAAGATGGAGAGGAACCTTGAACAAAGAATACTGTACCTAGCAAGGCCGTCATTCAGATATGATGGAGAAACCAAAACTTTTACAGACAAGCAAAAGCTAAAAGAATTCAGAACCATCATTTTTCAGAGACGGGCTGCCCCGGGGAGGAGCCTCTTGGGTCTCCAAGGGCCTTGCTACACGCCCAAGCCCCCAGGGGGTGCTGAGACCTAGTGGACCAGCTGCATAGGACTGCCAGCTCCAGGCAGGACCTCCTGCAGCCCAGAAAAGCTGCAACAAGCCTGGCCGAGTCGGGAAAAGATCTCAGACGGTCTTTCTGAGTCGGGCTGCCCTGGGGAGGAGCCTCTTGGGTTTCCAAGGGCCCTGCTACCCGCCCAAGCTCCCAGGGGGTGCCACACTCCCGTGAAATAACTGCTCAGCACCACCTGCCCCCTGGAAGAGCCCCTGCAGCCCAGAAAAGCTGCAACAAGCTTGGCCAGACTGTGAAAAGATCCGCCTACATTCTCAGGCTGTCCTTCTGAGTTGGGCTGCCCTAGGGAAGAGCCTCTTAGATTCTCAATGACCCAGATAACTGCTCCAGCCCCTAGGGGGTGCTGCACCCCTGAAGAGCAGCTGCCCAACACCACCAACTCCCTGCAAGAACCCCACAGCCTAAAAACACCAGAGCAAGCTCTGCATGACCAAGTGATATCTGCTAACATCGTGGTGTGGACTTTCCAGTCCTATCTGCCCTCAGGAAGTCCTCCTTTGCTTCAAGGAAACCCTGTTAGGCCCATCAACACTCCAGAAAAACCACACTGCCTCAAAAAAGATTGACCAACAACGCCAGCCCTCAGGAAATATTCCACGGCAGTGACAAGGCAAACACTACTTGATCACGGAGAGTACAACTCCCTCAGGAGAAAGAAAACAACAAGCAAGATGAAGAAGCTGAGAAACCACCCCCAGTCAAACCAACAGGAGAACTCACCTAAAACAGTCAACAATGAAACAGATCTCTGCAGTCTGACAGACCTGAAGTTCAAAAGAGAAATAGTGAAAATACTGAAGGAATTAAGAGAAGATATGAACAGTAATGCAGATACCCTCAGAAAGGAACTAGAAAATATAAGGAGGAGCCAAGAAAAACTAGAACATTCATTTGCAGAGATGCAAACTGAACTAGGGGCAGTAAAAACCAGAATGAATAATGCAGAAGAACGAATCAGTGATATGGAAGATAGAATAATGGAAATCACACAATCCTGTCAACAGACAGAAAACCGGATCAAAAAACTGGAAAGCAATATAAGAGACCTATGGGATAATATAAAGTGGGCCAATCTACGCATAATAGGAATTCCAGAAGGAGTAGAAAAAGGTAAGGGGGTGGAAAATATATTTGAAGAAATTATCGCTGGAAACTAGCCAAATCTGAAGGACACTGGATTCAAGATACAAGAAGCACAGAGGGCCCCAAACAAACTGAACCCAAACAGACCCACACCAAGACACATCATAATAAAAATGGCAAAAGTTAGTGATAAAGAGAGGATCCTAAAGGCAGCAAGAGAAAAGCAGAATGTTACCTATAAGGGAACCCCCATAAGACTATCAGCTGATTTCTCTACAGAAACACTACAGGCCAGGAGGGAATGGCAAGAGATATTTAAAGTGCTAAAGGGAAAAAATATGCAACCTAGAATACTCTATCCAGCAAGAATATCATTTAAAATAGAAGGGGAAATAAGAATTTCTCCCAACAAACAAAAACCTAAAGAATACAGCAACACAAAACCCAGGTTAAAGGAAATATTGAAAGGGCTCCTCTAAACCAAAAAGAAAGGAAGGAAAGGGAAGAAAAAAGAAAAGAAAAAAAAAAGAAGAAGAAGAAGAGGAAGAACTAGGACTGAGGAAACTGCAATCAGAGAGCAGTCACTCAAATAAGCCAGCATACAGATTTAATCATGAACATGCTTCAAACAAAATAAAATTAAAAAGAAAAAAATAAAAAAGAGTCATCAAAACCATAAAATGTGGGCAAGGGATGTCAGGAGGTCAATAAATCTTTTTGTTTGTATGTATGTCTCTCTTCTTAATTTTAATATAGTAATGAAGTATTTGAACTTACAGGACCATCAGGCTAAAACACACAATTATGGGAAGGGGTTAGCATACTTAAAAAACAGGGCAATCACAAGCCAAAACCAAATATTGCATTTGCAAATAATGAAAAAAAAATACACTCAAGCAGATAATAACAGGAGACCATCCAACCAAAAAAAAAAAAAAAAAAAAAAGAAAGGAAGAATGGAGAACCATAGAATCAACTGGAACACGAGGTTCAAATGGCAATAAATAATCATTTATCAATTATCACGTTAAATGTCAATGGACTGAATGCCCCAATCAAAGGACACAGAGTGGCTGAGTGGATAAAAAGGCAAAAACTTTCAATATGCTGCCTACAAGAAACTCACCTCAGGACAAAGGATACATATAGATTGAAAGTGAAAGGGTGGGGAAAAATATTTCACGCCAATAGATATGACAGAAAAGCAGGAGTCGCAACGCTCATATCAGACAAAATAGACTTTAAAACAAAAGGCATAAAGAAAGACAAAGAAGGACACTATTTAATGATTAAGGGATCTATCCAAGGAGAGGATGTTACTATCATCAACGTATATGCCCCAAACATAGGCGCACCCAGATACATACAACAAATATTAACAGACATAAAGGGAGAAATTGATGAGAATACAATCATAGTAGGAGACCTAAATACCCACCTCACATCAATGGACAGATCCTCTAGACAGAAAACCAATAAAGCAACAGAGAGCCTAAAGAAACAATAGAAACGTTAGACTTAATTGATATCTTCAGGACACTACATCCAAAAAAAGCAGAATACACATTCTTCCCAAATGCTCATGGAACATTCTCAAGAATCGACCACATATTGGGACACAAAGTGAATCTCAATAAATTTCGGAGCATAGAAATTATCTCAAGTATCTTCTCTGACTACAATGCCATGAAATTAGAAATCAACCATGGGATAAGCAAAGAGAAAAAACCTACTCCATGGAGACTAAACAACATGCTACTAAAAAACCAATGGGTCAATGAGGAAATCAAGAAGGAAATTAAAAACTACCTTGAAACAAATGATAATGAAGACACAACCTCTCAAAATCTATGGGATGCTGCGAAAACAGTGCTCAGAGGGAAATTTATAGCAATACAGGCCTTTCTCAAAAAAGAAGAAAGATCCCAAATGGACAACTTAACCCTCCACCTAAACGAATTAGAAAAAGAAGAACAAAAAAGTCCTAAAGTCAGCAGAAGGAAGGAAATTATAAAGATCAAAGAAGAAATCAATAAAATAGAGACTCACAAAACAATAGAGAAAATTAATAAAACCAAGAGCTGGTTCTTTGAAAAGGTGAACAAAATTGATAAACCCCTGGCCATACTCACTAAAAAGAGGAGAGAAAGAACCCAAATCACCAAAATTAGAAATGAAAAAGGAGAAATCACAACGGATACAGCAGAAATACAAAAAACCATAAGAGAATACTATGAACAACTGTATGGCAACACGTTTGACCATCTGGAAGAAATGGACAATTTTCTAGAATCTTACAGCCTGCCAAAACTGAATCAAGCAGAAACAGACCAACTGAACAGACCGATCACTAGAGATGAAATTGAAGAGGTCATAAAATCACTCCCTACAAATAAAAGTCCAGGACCAGATGGCTTCACAGGTGAGTTTTATCAAACATATAAAGAGGAATTGGTGCCCATCCTCCTTAAACTCTTTCAAAAGGTTGAAGAAGAAGGAATACTCCCAAAGACATTCTATGAGGCCACCATCACCCTCATTCCAAAACCAGACAGAGATACCACAAAAAAAGAAAACTATCGGCCAATATCATTGATGAATATAGATGCAAAAATTCTCAACAAAATCTTAGCCAACCGAATCCAACAACATACCAAAAAAATTATACACCATGACCAGGTTGGATTCATCCCAGGTTCGCAAGGATGGTTCCACATACGCAAATCAATCAGCATCATATACCACATTAACAAAAAAAAAGTCAAAAATCATATGATCATCTCAATAGACGCAGAAAAAGCATTTGACAAACTCCAACATCCATTCATGATCAAGACCCTCACCAAAGTGGGTTAGAGGGAACATTCCTGTATATCATCAAAGCCATTTATGATAAACCCACAGCAAATATAATCCTCAATGGGGGAAAACTGAAAGCCTTCTCACTCAAATCTGGAACAAGACAGGGATGCCCACTCTCACCACTGCTCTTCAACATCGTTTTGGAAGTCTTAGCCACAGCAATTATACAAAAGAAATCAAAGGCATCCATATAGGAAGAGAAGAGATCAAACTGTCACTGTATGCAGATGACATGATTCTATACCTAGAAAACCCTAAGGACTCAACCCCAAAACTCCTTGAACTGATTAATCAATTCAGCAAAGTGGCAGGATATAAGATTAACATTCAGAAGTCAGCTGCATTTCTGTATACCAGCAATGAAACATTAGAAAAGGAATACAAAAAACTATACCTTTTAAAATTGTACCACACAAAATCAAATACCTCGGAATACACCTGACCAAAGAGGTAAAGGACCTATATGCTGAGAACTATAAAACCTTCATCAAAGAAATCAAAGAAGATGTAAAGAAATGGAAAGATATTCCATGTTCCTGGATTGGAAAAATCAATATTGTGAAAATGGCCATCCTACACAAAGCAATCTACAGATTCAATGCAATCCCTATCAAATTACCCATGACATTTTTCACAGAACTAGAACAAACTATCCAAACATTTATATGGAACAAAAAGACAACTTACAGAATGGGAGAAAATCGTTTCAAATGATGCAACTGACAAGGGCTTAATCTCTAGAATATATAAGCAACTTTTACAACTCAACAGCAAAAAACCAATCAATCAATGGAAAAATGGGCAAAAGACCTGAATAGACATTTCTCCAAGGAAGATATACAGATGGCCAGCAAACACATGAAAAAATGCTCAACATCGCTGATTATAAGAGAAACGCAAATCAAAACTACCATGAGATACCACCTCACACCAGTCAGAATGGCCATCATTAATACATCAACAAATAACAAGTGCTGGAGGGGTTGTGGAGAAAAGGGACCCCTCCTGCACTGCTGGTGGGAATGTAAACTGGTACAGCCACTATGGAGAACAGTTTGGAGATACCTTAGAAATCTACACATAGAACTTCCATATGACCCCGCAATCCCACTCTTGGGCATCTATCCGGACAAAACTCTACTTAAAAGAGACACATGCTCCCGCATGTTCATTGCAGCACTATTCACAATAGTCAGGACATGGAAACAATCCAAATGTCCATCGACAGATGATTGGATTCGGAAGTGGTGGTATATATACACAATGGAATACTACTTAGCCATAAAAAAGGATGACATAATGCCATTTGCAGCAACATGGATGGAACTGGAGAATCTCATGCTGAGTGAAATGAGCCAGAAAGACAAAGACAAATACCATATGATATCACTTATAACTGGAATCTAATATCCAGCACAAATGAACATCTCCTCAGAAAAGAAAATCATGGACTTGGAGAAGAGACTTGTGGCTGCCTGATGGGAGGGGGAGGGAGTGGGAGGGATCGGGAGCTTGGGCTTATCAGACACAACCTGGAATAGATTTACAAGGAGATCCTGCTGAGTAGCATTGAGAACTATGTCTAGATACTCATGTTGCAACAGAACAAAGGGTGGGGGAAAAAATGTAATTGCAATGTATACATGTAAGGATAACCTGACCCCCTTGCTGTACAGTGGGAAAATATATAAAAAAAAAGTTGCACATGGTATATCAGTAAAATATTAGTGGGACTTTGTGAAATGAAGGGAATAAAGAAAAGCCTTATTTTCTGACAGTAAAGAAAAAAAAAAGAATTCAGAACCATCAGACCACCTTTTCAACAATTGCTAAAGGAGTTATCAAGGTTTAAAAGAAAAAGCCACAACTAGAAACAAGGAAATTATGAGTGGGATACCTCACCAATAGAGGCTAACATAGAGTAAATGTAGGAAAATATCCACACACAAATTTATCAAAACCAGCAATTGTGAGGAGAGGAAAGTACAAATGCAAGATATTAAAGTGCATTTGAAATTAAGAGATAAGAAACTTAAAACAATTTTGTATATGTGCATAATACTGTCAAGACTTTATGGGAACCACAAATCAAAAAAAAAAAAAGGAGTTCCCGTCGTGGCGCATTGGTAACGAATCCGACTAGGAACCATGAGTTCGCGGGTTCAGTCCCTGCCCTTGCTCAGTGGGTTAACGATCCGGCGTTGCCGTGAGCTGTGGTGTAGTTCGCAGACGCGGCTCGGATCCCGCGTTGCTGTGGCTCTGGCGTAGGCCGGTGGCTACAGCTCCGATTCGACCCCTAGCCTGGGAACCTCCATATGCCGCGGGAGCGGCCCAAGAAATAGCAACAACAGCAACAACAACAACAACAGACAAAAAAAAAAAAGAGGCAAAAAGACAAAAAAAAAAAAAAAAAAAAAAAAGGACAACAGACACACATACAAAAAAAAAACAAAAAAAAAAACAAGAGTTCCCATCCTGGTGCAGCAGAGACAAATATGACTAGGTAGGAACCATGAGGTTGTGGTTACAATCCCTGGCCTCATTGAGTGGGTTAAGGATCTGGTGTTGCTGTGAGCTGTGGTGTAGGTTGCAGATGCAGCTTGGATGTAGCATTGCTATGGCTCTGGCATAGGCTAGCAGCTTTAGCTCCGATTAGACCCCTAGCCTGGAAACGTCCATATGCCACAGGCGCAGCACACAAAAAGCAAAAAAAAAAAAAAAAGAAAGAAAAAGAAAAAACAGTACAAATACATCACCAAAGATAGTCATCAAATCACAAGGGAAGAGAACAAAAGAGAAAGGGAAGAAAAAAGTCCAATATCAACAAAGAAATTGAGAACAGCAATAAGTACATATATATCAGTAATTACATTGTGAGTAAATGGATTAAATGCTCCAACCAAAAGCCATAGACTGGGAGTTCCCGTCGTGGCGCAGTGGTTAACGAATCCGACTAGGAACCATGAGGTTGCGGGTTCGATCCCTGCCCTGCTCAGTGGGTTAACGATCCGGCGTTGCCGTGAGCTGTGGTGTAGGTTGCAGACGTGGCTCGGATCCCGCGTTGCTGTGGCTCTGGCGTAGGCTGGTGGCTACAGCTCCGATTCAACCCCTAGCCTGGGAACCTCCATATGCCGCGGGAGCGGCCCAAGAAATAGCAACAACAACCACAAAGACAAAAGACAAAAAAAAAATAATAATAAAAATGTCAAAAAAAAAAAAAAGCCATAGACTGGGTGAGTGGATACAAAAAAACAAAACATGTACACATGCTGCCTACAGGAGACCCATTTCAGATCTTGGGGCACATCCAAACTGAAGGTAAGGGGATAGAAGAAGAAATTCCATGCAAATGGAAATCAGGAGAAAGTTGGAATAGCTTATTCATATAAGACAAAATAGACATTAAAATTTAAAAATGTTACAAGAGACAAAGAAGAACACTACTTAATGATCAAGGGATCACTTTAAGAAGAAGATAACAATTTTAAATATAACTTCAACCAACATAGGATCACTAGAATATATAAAACAAATGCTAACAGCCATAAAATGAGAAATCCACAGTGATAAAATAGGAGGGACTTTAGCACCCAATTAGATCTATGGACACATAATCCAAACACGAAATCACTAAAAACCACAAGACTTAAATGACACATTAAACTAGATAAACTTAATTGATATTTATATAATGTTACATCCAAAACCAGCAGAATACACATATTTTTTTCTTTTTCAGTTTTTTATTTTTATTTTATTTTATTATATATAATGATTTTTATTTTTTTCCATTATAGCTGGTTTACAGTATTCTGTCAATTTCCTACCGTACCTGCATCAGAATACATACCTTTCTCAAGTGCACAGGAACTTTTTCCAGAATAGATCACATTTTGGGCCGCAAAGCAAGCCACAGTCAATTTAAATAAAATTGACAGAACATTGTAAATCAACTATAATGGAAAAAATTAAAATATCAAAAAATAAAAATATAAATAAATAAATAGTTAAAAATGGAAATCATATCAAACATTCTTTTCTGAACACAATGCTATGGGACTAGAACTCAACCACAAGAAAAACATTGCAAAAAAAATATACAAACATATGGAGGTAAACAATATGCTACTAAACTACCAATGGATCACTGAAGAAGTCAAAGAGGAAGTCAAAAAATACCTAGAGACAAATGACAACAAAGAAGCATGATGATTCAGAACCTTTGGGAGGCAGCAAAGGCAGTTCTAAGAGGGAGGTTTATAGCAATATAAACTTTCCTCAGGAAACAAGAAAAATCACAAATGAATAACCAAAATTACCCCTAAAACAACAAGAGAAAGAAAAACAAATGTCAAATTTAGTAGAAGGAAAGAAATCATAAAGATCAGAACAGAAATAATTAGCAATGGATCCTACTGTATAGCCCTGGGAACTATGTCTGGTCACATATGATGGAGCATGATAATGTGAGAAAAAAGAATGTATACATGTATGTGTAACTGGGTCACCTTGCTATACAGTAGAAAACTGACAGAACACTGTAAACCAGCCATAATGGAAAAAATAAAAATCATTATATAAAAAAAGATCAGAGCAGAAATAGATGATAGAGAAGACAACAGTAGAAAAGACAAATGAGACTAAAAACTGTTTTTTTGAGAAAATCAACAAAATCGATACACATATGTTCAAATAATGTATGAAAAAGAAGGCAAGAATGTACAATGCAGAAAAGACATTCTCCTTGATAAGTGGTTCTGGGAGAAAAGGACAACTACATGTAAAAGAATGAAATTAAACACTAATTCCATACAAAAAAATAATATCAAAATGGAATAAGACCTAAATGAAAGACCAGATACTGTAAAATTCACTGAGAAAAACATAGGCAGAACACTCATGGGCATACATTGCACAAATATCTTGTTGGATCCATCTTCTAGAGTTAGGACAGTAAGACCAAAATTAATCCAATGGGACCTAATCAAACTTAAATGATTTTTGCAGCAAAGGAAACCATTAACAAAATGAAAATACAACTCACAAAATGGGGAAAAAAATTTTGCAAAGTGACTGACAAATGATTAATACCCAAAATATAAAAACATCGCATACAGCTTTATGTCAAAAAACCAAACAACCCAAATAAAAATGGTCAGAAGTCCTAAACTGACATTTCTCCAAAGAATATAGAGAGATGAACAAAAAGCACATGAAAAAAATGCTCAGCATCACTAATTATTAGAGAATTGTGAATAAAAACTACAATTATGTATCACCCCACATCAATCAGAATTGCCATTCCCCCCAAAATTCTACAAACAGTAAATGCAGGAGAAGGTGTGGAGAAAAGGGAAACTTACTACACTATTCACGGTAGTATAAGCTGGTGCCATTGCTATGGAGAACAGTATGGAGGTTCCCTGAAAAACTAAATACAAGAGTTCCTTCTATTGTATAATGGGTTAAGAATGTAGTGGCTTGGGACTCTATGGAGACATGGGATAAATCCCCCCCCCCCGACACAGTGGTTAAAGCATCTGGTGGGAGTTCCCGTTGTGGTGCAGTGGTTAATGAATCCGACTAGGAACCACGAGGTTGCAGGTTCAGTCCCTGCCCTTGCTCAGTGGGTTAACAATCCAGCGTTGCTGTGAGCTGTGGTGTAGGTTGCAGATGTGTCTTGGATCCCACATTGCTGTGGCTCTGGCGTAGGCTGGTGGCTACAGCTCCGATTGGACCCCTAGCCTGGGAACTTCCATATGCCACGGGAGCAGCCCAAGAAATAGCAAAAAGACAAAAAAAAAAAAAAAAAGCATCTGGTGTTCCCCAGCTGTGGCAGAAGTACAAAGAACTGAAAGAGACTGTCGTAAGCAACTTTATGTCAATAAAATGGAAAACCTAGAAGAAATGGACGGATTTCTATAAAGGCACAACCTTCCAAGACTGAAACAGAAAGAAATAGAAAACATGAATAGGCCAATCACAAGTACTAAAAATTGAACCTCTGATTACAAATTTCCTAAAAACTAGATGGCTTCACAGGGGAACTTTATCAAGTATTCAGAGAATATTTAACACCTATTCTGCTGAAACACTTCCAGAAAATTTTAGAGGAAGGAACACTGCCAAACTCATTCCTTGAGGCTTCTAACATTCTAATACCCAAATCAGACAGACACCACAAAAAGAAGAAAATTACTGGCCAATATTATTGATGAAAATAGATGCAAAAATCCTCAAAAACATATTAGCATACTGAATCCAATGATATAATAAAAGCATCATACACCATGGTCCGGTGGGATTTATCACAGTAATGCAAGGATTCATCAATATCCACAAATTGATGTGATATGCCACACACCACATCAATAAACTGAAGACTAGAAACCATATAATCACCTCAATAGAGACAAAAAAAGAAAACTTTATGATTGAACACCCATTTCTGATAAAAACTCTTCAGAAAGTGGGCATAGAGGGCACCTACATCAATATAAAAAAAGCCATATATTACAATCACATAGCTAACATCATTCTCAATGGTGAAAAAATGAAAGCACTTCCGCTAACATCAGGAGCAAGATAATGATGTCTAGTTTCATCACTTTTATTCATCATAATTTTGGAAGTCCTCACCACAGCAATCAGAGAAGAAAAAGAATTAAAAAGAATCCAAACTGAAAAAGGAGCTAAACTATCACTCTTTGTGAATGACATAATATAGAAAATATTAAAGACACTACTAAAAACTGTTAGAGCTCATCAGTGACTTCAGTAAGTGTGCAAGATACAAAATTAATACATAGGAATCTGTTGCATTTCCAAATACTAACAATGAAAGATTAGGAGTAATTGGGGAAAACACATCATTTACCATCACATCAAAATGAATAAAATCTCTAGGAATGAACCTACCTAAAGAAACAAAAGACCCTGAATAGCCAAAGCAATATTTAAAAAGGAAAATGAAACAGGAGGAATCATACTTCATGACTTCAGACTACACTACAGAGCTATAGTCATCAAAACACAATAGTACTGGCACAAAAACAGAAATATAGATCAATTGAGCAGGATAGAAAGCTCAGAAATAAACCCAAGCACATATGGCCAACAAATATATGATAAAAGAGGCAAGAACATACAGTGGAAGAAAGTCTCTTCAATACATGGTGTTGGGAAAACTGGACAGCTACATGTAAAAGAATGATTGGAACATTCTGATACTATAAACAAAAATAAACTCAAAATGAATTATAGACCTAAACATAAGGCCAGATAATATAATGAAACTCCTATAAGAAACACAGGCAGAACACTCTTTGACATAAATCACAACAATATGTTGTTCAATCTCCTTCTTAGAATATTGACAATAAAACAAAAATAAACCAATTTAAACCAATAAACCAATTAAAGGTGAAAACTTTTGAACAGCAAAGGAAACCATAAAAAAGGACAACCCAGAAAATGGGAGAAAAAACTCTACAAATGAAACAACCAAGAAGACATTAATCTCCAAAATATACAATCAGTACATAAAGCTTTTATTTAAAAAAACCCACAAAAACCCATTAAAAAACTGGGCAGAAGATCTGAATAAACATTTAACCAAATAAGAAATACAGATGGCCAAAAGAACATGAAAAAATCCTCAACATCACTAATGATTGGATAAATGCAAATCAAAAATACAATGAGGTATCAATTCACAAAGGTTAAAAATCAGCATCATCAATAAGTTATCAAACAGGGAGTTTCCATTGTGGTTCAGCTGGTTATGAACCCAACTAGTTTCCATGAGGATACATGTTTGATCCATGGCCTCGCTCAGTGGTCTGAGGATCCAGCATTTCTGTGAGCTGTGGTGTAGTTTGCAGATGTGGTCCGGATCTGGCATTGCTGTGGCTGCAGCTCTGATTCAGCCCCTAGACTGGGAACATCCATATGCTGCAGGTGTAGCCCTATAATGCAAAAAAAAAAAAAAAAAAAGTTTACAAACAATAAATGCTAGAGAGTGCATGGAAAAATGGGAACCATCCTACACTGTTGGTTGGAATGATAATTGGTGTAACCACCCAGGACAGTATGGATGTTCCTTAAAAAAATTAAATATAGAGCTACCATATGATCAAGAAACCCCAAACCTAGGAATAATTTTGGAGGAAACCATAATTTGAAAAGATACATGCACCTCAATGTTTATCGCAACAATATTTATATTAACCAAGACATGGAAACAACCTAAATGTCCATCACCAGAAGAATGAATAAAAACACATATAAGCAATGGAATATTACTCAACCATAAAAAGAATGAAATATTGCCATTTGCAGCAACATATATGGACCTAGAAATTATCATACTAAGTAAAGTCAGACAGAGAAAAACAAGTATCATATGATATCACTTATATATGGACTCTAATAAAGAGTGGTAAGAAGAAGGTGGTATCAAGATGGTGGAGGTGTAAGACTTGACATTAACCTTCTCCCAGAAACAAATTTTAAAAAATCTATGTGTAGGACAATTCACACAGAACACCTACTGAACACTGTCCCGAGACTTTAAACCTCCCAAAAGGGTGAGAAACCTTCCACATAACTGGGTAGAACAAAAGAAAAAATGAGAGAGAGAAAAAAAGGAATCAGGACAGGACCATCACTCCTTAGAGAAAGCTGAGAAAGAGGAAAGGAACCTGCACTCTGGGAAGACACGTACCTGATAGAGAGATCAGTTAAGACAGAAGGACCTCAAAGCCACAGGGAAAAGCACAGCAACTGGACTGAGGAGGGCAAAGCAGAGAGAGAGAGCCACGAAGATCATCAGTATCACTGACCACAGACACCACAGTTTAAGATGCTCAGGTGGAGACTGGGTGCTCTGAATTAGGTTCTAGAGGTCAGTTCTATTGAGAGGACTAGGGCTGGCAGTGTAGAGATAGCTTGAAGGACCTAGCAAACAGTGTAGCAAGGGCTGGGTAGTGGAGTGCTATAGCCAAAGGAACCTGGAATAAGGTCTGTGCCTGTAGGAGAACAAGGCACCAATTCTGGGGAGGACAATGATGTCTAGGAACATCATTCTCTGGACACATGTGGACACTTGGAGGATGTGTCTATGGGCAATAAAGCACCTCTTATAGAGGCAATGGGAAAGGGCCCTCTGCACCTGCTATGCATGATGGCAACTCCTGCATGGGATAAGCAGGATGGAGTGTTTCTTGCATGGTCAACAGTTGGCAGGGGCAAACCACCCCAATTATCTGTGACTTCAGTGATGAGTGTCTGCAAAAGGGCACCACCTGTGGTCCCAGTCACCTCAGAGCTCAGCACAAAGGAGGACAGTGGAAGAGAGCAAAACCACTGATGCTCTCACTCCCATGGGAACGTGCATGCCCAGCAGCTGCCACTGTCAAATGCTAAACAGGCTCTGTCTAAACTTGCACTAGGCTCCTTGTCATTTCCCAGGGCCCTGCAAATAGGAGCAGGCTCCACCATCTTCCTGTGGGTCCTTGCTACTGTCAAGGTCCCAGCAACCAGGCAATGGCTACCAGCCCTTCCCATTCCCTCCAAGTAGCTTAACACACAAGCAGCACCCTACCAAGGGGATAACAGCCTGCTGACACTAAGGAAATATATATCAACTGCCAAACTCATATACAAAAAATAAATAGTAAGCCTACACAAAATACCCAGGGCGGCACTTGCATATTAATAGCCCTCCAAGACTACAGTAGTTGGTATCCCTAGACACATAGAATAAGAAAAAAATATAAGCAAAACAAAGATGCTCAGGAACCATTCTCAGTTAAAAGAACAGGAAAATTCCCTGGAAGGAGCAAAGAAACAGACCTCTACAGTCTAACAGAAACTGAGTTCAAAAAGGGATTGTGAAAATACTGAAGGAATTAAGGGCAAATATGAAGTCATTAAGAGTGGATATAAAGAGTAATGCAGATTATTTAGAATGGAAATAGAAAAAAATAAGGAGAAGCCAAGAAAAAGTAGAAAATATATTTGTAGAAATGCAAACTGAGTTAAAGGCCCTGAAGACCAGAATGAATAAATCAGAGGAACAAGTTAGCAATTAGGAAAATAGAATAATGGAAATCATCCCATCAGGACAGCAGAGAGAAAAGAAAATGAATGAACATGAAAGCAATATAAGAGATCTATGGGATAATAGAAAGTGAGTCAATATACACAAAATAGGATTCCAGAAGAACAAAAAGAAAAGGTGATTGAAAATACATTTGAAGAAATTATGGCTGAAAACTTTCCAAATCTAAAAGAAATGGAAATCAAAATACAGGAAGAACAGAGGCCCCCAAACAGGTTGAACCCAAACATGACCACATGAAGACAGATTATAATAAAAATGGCAAATGTTAAAGATAAAAGAACGATTCTAAAGACAGAAGAGTAAAACAAAGTGTTAATCATTATGGAACCACCATAATGCTATCAGCTGATTTCTCTAAAGAGACACTATAGGCCAGAAGAGAATTACAAGACATATTCAAAGATTTAACAGAGAAAAAATAAGCCTAAAATATTCTATCTAGGAAGAAGGTCATTTATAATAGAAGGATACATAAAGAATTTTTCCAACAAATAAAATCCGAAAGAGTGAAATAATACTAAACCCACTCTAAAAGAAATAATGAAAGGGCTCTCTGAACAAAAAGAAATGAAGAAGAAAAAGGATGGAGTAAATCATAATTGGAAATCAATCACTTGTGTAAGCCAGTACAAAGAACTAAAAGAAAAAAAAGAATTGTAAAAGCAACAATAAACACAAGGAACAGCAAAAGGATAAACATGAGGATCTTAAAAAAAGGACATTAAAATAAGAAAATGTGGGGATGGAAAGTAAGAAAATATAGACTCATTTTTTTCCAGAAAGTATTTGAGCCTATATGAATATCAGACTAAAGCAAGCAGGAAGTGGTTAACATACTTGAAAAACGGGTATATTAAACAAAACTGGGTTAACATGCTTGAAAAACAGTAACATATTTGAAAAACAAAACCAAATGATACATTCGCACAAACTAAAAATAAGAGGACATGAGCATAAAATAAAATGAAATAATCCAATAAAAGAAGAAAGGAAAAAAGGAGGAACATAGAATCAACTGGAAAACTAGGTGAAAATGTCAATAAATACATATTTACCAATAATTACCTTAAGTGGCCATGAAGTAAATTCTCCAATAAAAAGGCAGAGATTGGCAGACTGGATTAAAAAAAAAATCCATGGAGTTCCCTTTTGGGCTTAACATTTAAAGAACCCAACTAGGATCCATGAGGTTGCAGGTTTGATCCCTGGACTTGGTCAGTGGGTTAAAGATCCCATGTTTCCATGAGCTGTGGAGTAGGTTGCTGATGCAGCTCTGAACCACTGTTGCTGTGGCTCTGATATAGGCTGGCAGCTGCAGCTCCAATTCAACCCCTAGCCTGGGAAATTCCATATGCTTCAAGAGCAGTCCTAAAAAGAAAAAAAAAAGAAAAAAAAAAACACCAAGATTCTGCAATATGCTGCCAACAAGAAACTCACATTAGGCAAGGACACATATAAATTGAAAGCAAGGGGATGGAAAAAGATATTTCAAGCATATGTAAAAGACAGAAAAGCATAAGTTGCAAAACTCATATCAAAGACACCATTAAACTCCTGGAAGAGAACAGAGGCAAAACATTCTCTGACATTAACCTTACAAATGTTTTCTCAGGTCAGTCTCCCAAAGCAATAGAAATTAGAGCAAAAATAAACCAATGGGACCTAATCAAACTGACAAGATTTGCACAGCAAAGGAAACTAAAAAGAAAATAAAAAGACAACTTACAGAATGGGAGAAAAGAGTTTCAAATGATGCAACAGACAAGAGCTTAATGTCTAAAATACACAAGCAACTTATACAACTCAACAGCAAAAAAGCCAACAATCCAATGGAAAAATGGTCAAAAGACCTGAATAGACATTTCTCCAAGGAAGATATACAGATGGCCAGCAAACACATGAAAACATGCTCAACATCCCTGATTATTAGAGAAATGCAAATCAAAACTACCATGACATACCACCCCACACCAGTCAGAATGGCTATCACTAGTAAGTCCACAAATAACAAGTGCTGGAGGGGTTGTGGAGAAAAGGGACCCCTCCTGCACTGTTTGTGGGAATGTAAGCTGGTACAACCACTGAGGAGAACAGTATGGAGGTATCTTAGAAAACTACACATAGAACTGCCATATGACACAACAACCTATCCAGACAACACTTTCCTTAAAAATGACACATGCACCCGTGTGTCCATTGCAGAACTATTCACAATAGCCAACACATGGAAACAACCTAAATGTCCAAGGACAGGTGATTGGATTAGGAAGAAGTGGTATATATACACAATGGAATACTACTCAGCCATAAAAAAGAACAACATAATGCCATTTTCAGCAACATGGATGTAACTAGACACTCTCATCCTGAGTGAAGTAAGTCAGAAAGAGAAAGATAAATACCATATGATATCACTGATATCTGGATTCTAATATATAGCACAAATGAACCTTTCTACAGAAAAGAAAATCATAGATTTGGAGAATAGACTTGCAGTTGCCTAGGCAGAGGGGGTGGGAGTGGGATGTATTGGCAGCTTGGTGTTAATGGATGCAAACTATTGCATTTGGAGTGGATTAGCAATGAGATCCTGCTATTAAGCACTGAGGACTATGTAGAGTCACTTATGACAGAGCATGATAATGGGAGAAAAAAGAATGTATACATGTATGTGTAACTGGGTCACTATGCTGCACAGTAGGGAAAAATGTATTGGAGAAATAACAATAATAAAAAAATGAAAAAAAATAAAACTAAGTCCATAAAGAAAGATGAATAAGGACACTAATGAAAAAATGATCCATTCAAGAAGCTGATAATACACTCATTAATTATTATTGAATTAATTACTATTGCATTAATTATTAATTACTATTGAAGTACACAGATACGTACAACAAATACTAACATACATAAAAGGAGAAATTGATGGGAATACAATAATAGTAGGAAACATTAACATCCCACTCACATTAATGGACAGATCCTCTAGACAGAAAATCAAGAAAGCAACAGAGATCCTAAAGGAAACAATAGAAAAGTTAGACTTAATGGACATTTTCAGAATATCACATCCAAAAAAAAAAAAAAACAGAATATACATTCTTCTCAAGTGCACATGGAACATTGTGAAGAATTGATCACACATTGGGGCACAAAGATAACCTCAACAAATTTAAGAGTATAGAAATTATTTCAAGTATCTTCTCTGACCACGATGGCATGAAGCTAGAAATCAACCACAGGGAAAGAAATGAGAAAAAAACTGACTACATGGAGGCTAAACAACATGGTACTAAATAACCAATGTGTCAATGTGTATATAAGGGAGGAAATTAAAAAATACCTCAAGACAAAGATAATGAAAAAGCAATCATTCATAATGTATGGGATGCTGAAAAGTCAATGCTTAGAGGGAAATTCATAATGATAAGTGCCTTCCTCAGCAAAGAAGGAAAATCTCAAATCAACAACTTAACCTACAACCTAAAAGAATTAGAAAAAATAGAACAAACAAAACCTAAATTCTGCAGAAGGAAGGCAATAAAAAAGATCAGAGAAGAAATCAATACAATTGAAATTCAAAAAATAGAAAAAATCAATAAAACCAAGAGCTGGTTCTTTCAAAGGGTAACCAAAATTGATTAACCTCTGGCCAGTATCACCAAGAAGAGGAGAAAAAGAGCTCAAATAACAAAATAGGAAGTTAGGAAGGAGAAATTGCAACAGAAATACAAAATAAAAGAGAATAAGATGAGTAATTATATGTCAAAAAATTTGACAACCTAGGAGAAATGGACTAATTTCTAGAGACAAAACTGCATCAAGAAGAAATAAATCAATTGGACTGACCAATCATTAGAAATAAATTGAATATGTAATAAAAATACTCCATACAAACAAAACTCAAGGAACAGGTGGTTTCAAAGCCAAGTTCTATAAAACATACAAAGAAGAACTTACACCTATCCTTCCTAAAATTTTCCAAAGTATTAAAAGAGAAGGAACACCCCCAAAGACATTCTATGAAACCAGCATCATCCTAATACTGGAACCAAGCAAAAATACTACAAAAAAGAAAATTATAGGCCATTTTATTTGATGAATATGGACGCAAAATTTGCCCACCAAATTTAAGCCAAATAAGCCAAACAGTACATAAAAAAGATCACATGATCACATACAACTAAGTGGGACTCATCTCATGTTCACAAGGATGGTTTATCATATGGAAATCCATCAAAGTCACACAGCACATTAACAAAAGTAAAGAAAAAAAACATGTGAACATCTCAATAGATGCAGAAAAAGTATTTGACAAAATCCAATATCGATTCATGACATTCTTACCAAACTGGGTATAGAGGGAACATAGCATAACATAATTAAAGCCATTTAAGAGAAACCCACAGCCAAAATAATACTCACTGGAAAAAAGCTGAAATCCTTCCCACTAAAATATGGAACAAGACAGGCATGCCCACTCTTACCACTTTTATTCCACATGGTATTGGAATCCTAGCTGCAACAATCAGACAAAAGATACAAATTGTATCCAAATTGGCAGAGAAGAGGTAAAATTCTCCTTCTATGCAAATGACATGATACTGTATATAGAAAACCCTCAAGAATCAAAAAAACTACTGGAACTGATTAATGAATTAAACAAAGTGGCAGAAAACAAGATTAACATTCAGAAATCAGTTGGGTTTCTGTACACTAAAAACAAAATATTTGAAAAGGAATATAAAATTATAATAACTTTCAAAATCTCACCCCAAACAATTAATCACATAGGAATAAACCTGACAGAGGAAGTGAAAGACTTGTATGCTGAAAACTATAAAACATTAATCAAGGAAATTAAGGAGGATTCAAAGAAATGGAAAGATATCCGATACTCCTGGATTGTAGGAGTTAATACTGTTAAAATGGCTATACTCCCCAAAGCAATTTACAGTTGAGTGTGATCCCTATCGAACACACATATCATTTTTTCACAGAACTAGAAAAAAACAAAAATTCACATGGACTTTAAAAGACAGAGAATTGCCAAAGCAATCCTGAGGAACAAAAACAAAACAGGATGCATAACTCTCCCAGACTTCAGACAATATTATAGTACTACTGTAATGAAGACAGTGTGGTACTGGTACAAAAATGAACATACAGACCAATGAGACAGAATAGAGAACTCAGAAATAAATCCAGACACCTATGGTCAATTAATCTTTGACAAAGGAGGCAAGAATATAAAATGGGAAAAAGACAATCTTTTCAGCAAGTGTTGCTGGGAAAACACGCAAAGCAATGAAACCAGAACACACCCTCACACCATGCACCAAAATAAACTCAAAATGCCTTAAAGACTTAAACATAAGGCAAGACACCATAAAACTCCTTTAAGAGAGCACAGGCAAAACATTCTCAGACATCAACTGTACAAATGTTTTCTTAGGTCAGTCTCCCCGAGGCAACAGAAATTAAAGCAAAAATAACCCAATGGGACCTAATAAACTGACAAGCTTTTCACAGCAAAGGAAACCATAAAAAAGGCAACCTATGGAATGGGAGAAAATAGTTTCAAATGGTGTAACTGACAAGGACTTAATCTCTAAAGTATAAAAACAACTCATACAACTCAACAACGAAATAACAATGCATTTGAAAAATGGGCCGAAGACCTGAAAATATATTTCTCCAAAGCGGAAGTATATATGGCCAAAAGGCACATCAAAAAATGCTCAACATCATTAATTATTATAGAATTGTAAATCAAAACCACATTGAGGAACCACCTCACACCAGTTAGAATGGCGGTTATTAACAAATCAATAAATAACCAGTGCTAGAGAGAGTGTGGAGAAAAGGGAACCCTCCAGCACTGTCGGTAGGAATGTAAATTGGTACAACCACTATGGAAAACAGTATGGAGGTACCTCAAGAAACTAAACATAGACCTTCACTATAACCCAACACACCCACTCTTCTGCATATATCCGGGTATAACTTTCATTGAAAAAGACACATGCACCTGTATGTTCATTGCATCACTATTCACAATAGCCACGACATGGAAACAACCTAAATATCCATCGACAAATTAATGGATTAAGAAAATGTGGTATATATACACAATGGAATACTACTCAGCCCTACAAAAGAACAACATAATGCTATTTGCAGCAACATGGATGGAACTAGAGATGTATGTGAAGTATGTCAGAAAGAGAAAGAAAAATACCATGTTATCACTTATATCTGGAATATAATATACTGCACAAATAAACCTTTCCACAGAAAAGAAACTCATGTACCTGTAGAACAGAACTGTATTTGCCACAGGGGAGGGGGAAGGAATGCACTGGAATGGGAGTTTGTGGTTAATAGATGAAAAATATTGCATTTTGCTTGGATAAGCATTGTGATTCCACTTTATAGCACAGGGTATATCTAATCTCTTGTGATGTATATCTAGTCTCTTGTATTGGAACATGATGGAAGATAATGTGAGAAAAAGATTATGTATATATATATTTATACATTATATATATGACTGGGTCACTTTGATGTACAGCAGATATTGTCAGAATACTATAAATCAACTATAATGGAAAAAATAAAAATCTTTTTAAAAAGATACATGCACCCCTATGTTCATTGCAGCTTTACTTACAATAGCTGAGATATGGAAACAACTTAAATGTCCTTTGACAGATGAATGGATTAAGATGATGTGCACACACAATTGAACACTACTCAGAACAGCATAATGCCATTTGCAGCAACATGGATGGAACTACAGTCTCTCATACCTAATGAAGTAAGTCAAATAGAAAAAGACAAATAACATATGATGTAACTTATCTATGGACTCTAATATATGGCACAAATGAACTTATCTACACCAAACTATCAAACCAATGGACATGGAGAACAGACTTGTGGTTGATAATAGGGAGGAGAAGGGAGTGGGATGGACTGAGATTTTTGTGTTAGGAGATGCAAACTATTGCATTTGGAGTGGATGGGTAATGAGATCCTACTGTACAGCACATGGAACTATATCTAGTCATTTGCAATGGAACATGATGAAGGATAATCTGAGAAAAAATGTATATATATCACTGTGTCACTTTTCTGTACAGCATAATATTGTAAATCAAGTATAATTAGACATTTTAAACTATTATACTGCAAAAATTTTTTTTTCATTTTCCCACTGTACAGCAAGGGGATCAAGTTATCCTTACATGTATACATTACAATTACATTTATTTTCCCCACCCTTTGTTCTGTTGCAACATGAGTATCTAGACATAGTTCTCAATGCTACTCAGCATGATCTCCTTGTAAATCTATTCTAAGTTGTGTCTGATAAGCCCAAACTCCCGATCCCTCCCACTCCCTCCCCCTCCCATCAGGCAGCCACAAGTCTTTTCTCCAAGTCCATGATTTTCTTTTTCTGAGGGGATGTTCATTCGTGCTGGATATTAGATTCCAGTTATTAGTGATATCATATGGTATTTGTCTTTGTCTTTCTGGCTCATTTCACTCAGGAGGAGGGTCTCTAGTTCCATCCATGTTGCTGCAAATGGCATTATGGAATTTTTAATGGCTGCATAATATTCCGTTGTGTATATATACCACTACTTCCGAATCCAATCCTCTGTCGATGGACATTTGGGTTGTTTCCATGTCCTGGCTATTGTGAATAGTGCTGCAATGAACATGCGGGAGCATGTGTCTCTTTTAAGTAGAGTTTTGTCAGGATAGATGCCCAAGAGTGGGATTGCGGGGTCATATGGAAGTTCTATGTATAGATTTCTAAGGTATCTCCAAACTGTTCTCCATAGTGGCTGTACCAGTTGACATTCCCACCAACAGTGCAGGAGGGGTCCCTTTTCTCCACAGCCCCTCCAGCACTTGTTCTTTGTTGATGTATTAATGATGGCCATTCTGACTGGTGTGAGGTGGTATCTCATGGTAGTTTTGATTTGCATTTCTCTTATAATCAGCGATGTTGAGCATTTTTCATGTGTTTGCTGGCCATCTGTATATCTTCCTTGGAGAAATGTCTATTCAGGTCTTTTGCCCATTTTTCCATGGATTGATTGGCTTTTTTGCTGTGGGGTTGTATAAGTTGTTTATATATTCTAGAGATTAAACCCTTGTCGGTTGCATCATTTGAAACGATTTTCTCCCATTCTGGAAGTTGTCTTTTTGGTTTCTTTTGGGTTTCCTTGGCTGTGCAAAAGCTTTTCAGTTTGATGAGGTCCCATGGGTTTATTTTTGCTCTAATTTCTATTGCTTTGGGAGACTGACCTGAGAACATATTCATAATGTTGATGCCAGAGAGTGTTTTGCCTATGTTTTCTTCTAGGAGTTTGATGGTGTCCTGTCGTATATTTAAGTCTTTCAGCCATTTGGAGTTTATTTTTGTGCATGGTGTGAGGGTGTGTTCTAGTTTCATTGCTTTGCATGTAGCTGTCCAGGTTTCCCAGCAATGCTTGCTGAATAGACTTTCTTTTTCCCATTTTATGGTCTTGCCTCCTTTGTCAAAGATTAATTGACCATAGGTGTCAGAGTTTATTTCCGGGTTCTCTATTGTGTTCCATTGGTCTGTCTGTCTGTTCTGATACCAGTACCACACTGTTTTGATGACTGTGGCTTTGTAGTATTTCTTGAAGTCTGGGAGAGTGATGCATCCTGCTTGGTTTTTGTTTCTCAGGATTGCTTTGGCGATTCTGGGTCTTTTGTGGTTCCATATAAATGTTTGGATTGTTTGTTCTAGTTCTGTGAAAAATGTCATGGGTGATTTGATAGGGATTGCATTGAATCTGTAGATTGCTTTGGGTAGTATGGCCATTTTTACAATATTGATTTTTCCAATCCAGGAACATGGAATATCTTTCCATTTCTTTACATCTTCTTTGATTTCTTTGATTAAAGTTTTACAGTTCTCGGCATATAGGTCCTTTACCTCTTTGGTCAGGTGTATTCCGAGGTATTTGATTTTGTGAGGTGCAATTTTAAAAGGTATCGTATTTTTGTATTCCTTTTCTAATATTTCATTGCTGGTATACAGAAGTGCAACTGACTTCTGAATGTTAATCTTATATCCTGCGACTTTCCTGAATTTATTAATCAGTTCAAGTGTTTTTTGGGTTGAGTCCTTAGGGTTTTCTAGGTATAGTATCATGTCATCTGCATACAGTGACAGTTTGATCTCTTCTCTTCCTATATGGATGCCATTTATTTCTTTTGTTTGTCTAACTGCTGTGGCTAGGACTTCCAAAACTATGTTGAAGAGCAGTGGTGAGAGTGGGCATCCCTGTCTTGTTCCAGATTTGAGTGAGAAGGCTTTCAGTTTTTACCCATTGAGGATTATATTTGCTGGCGTTTATCATAGATGGCTTTGATTATATTCAGGAATGTTCCCTTTATACCCACTTTGGCGAGGGTCTTCATCATGAATGGGTGTTGGACCTTGTCAAATGCTTTTTCTGCGTCTATTGAGATGATCATATGATTTTTGAATTTTCTTTTGTTAATGTGATGTGTGATGTTGATTGATTTGCATATGTTGAACCATCCTTGTGAACCTTGGATGAACCCAACCTGGTCATGGTGTATAATTTTTTTGATATGTTGTTGGATTCGGTTGGCTAAGATTTTGTTGAGAATTTTTGCATCTATATTCATCAATGATATTGGGCGATAGTTTTCTTTTTTGGTGGTATCTCTGCCTGGTTTTGGAATGAGGGTGATGGTGGCCTCATAGAATGTCTTTGGGAGTATTCCTTCTTCTTCAACCTTTTGAAAGAGTTTAAGGAGGATGGGCACCAATTCCTCTTTATATGTTTGATAGAATTTGCCTGTGAAGCCATGTGGTCCTGGACTTTTATTTGTAGGGAGTGATTTTATGACCTCTTCAATTTCATTTATAGTGATTGGTCTGTTCAGTTGGTCTGTTTCTTCTTGATTCATTTTAGGAAGGCTGTAAGATTCTAGAAAATTGTCCATTTCTTCCAGATGGTCAAACGTGTTGCCATACAGTTGTTCATAGTATTCTCTTATGATTTTGTATTTCTACAGTATGTGTTGTGATTTCTCATTTTTCATTTATAATTTTGTTTATTTGAGTTCTTTCTCTCCTCTTTTTAGTGAGTCTGGCCAGGGGGTTGTCAATTTTGTTCACCTTTTCAAAGAACCAGCTCTTGGTTTTATTAATTTTCTCTATTGATTTTGAATCTCTATTTTATTGATTTCTTCTTTGATCTTTATAATTTCCTTCCTTCTGCTGACTTTAGTTCTTTTTTGTTCTTCTTTTTCTAGATTATTTAGGTGAAGGGTTAAGTTGTCAATTTGGGATCTTTCTTCTTTTTTGAGAAAGGCCTGGATTGCTATAAATTTCCCTCTGAGCACTACTTTCGCAGCATCCCATTGATTTTGAGAGGTTGTGTCTTCATTATCATTTGTTTCAAGGTAGTTTTTATTTCCTTTTTGATTTCCTCATTGACCCCTTGGTTTTTTAGGAGCATGTTGTTTAGTCTCCATGGAGTAGGTTTTTTCTCTTTGCTTTTCCCATGGTTGATTTCTAGTTTCATAGCATTGTGGTCAGAGAAGATACTTGAGATAATTTCTATGCTCCGAAATTTATTGAGATTCGCTTTGTGTCCCAATATGTGGTCGATTCTTGAGAATGTTCCATGAGCATTTGGGAAGAATGTGTATTCTGCTTTTTTTGGATGTAGTGTCCTGAAGATATCAATTAAGTCTAACTTTTCTATTGTTTCCTTTAGGCTCTCTGTTGCTTTATTGGTTTTCTGTCTAGAGGATCTGTCCATTGATGTGAGGGTGGTATTAAGGTCTCCTACTATGATTGTATTCTCATCAATATCTCCCTTTATGTCTGTTAATATTTGTTGTATGTATCTGGGTGCTCCTATATTTGGGCCATATATGTTGATGATAGTAACATCCTCTCCTTGGATGGATCCCTTAATCATGAAGTAGTGTCCTTCTTTGTCTTTCTTTATGTCTTTTGTATTAAAGTCTATTTTGTCTGATATGAGTGTTGCGACTCCTGTTTTTCTGTCATGTCTATTGGCGTGAAATATTTTTCCCCATCCCTTCATGTTTAATCTATATGTATCCTTTGTCCTAAGGTGAGTTTCTTGTAGGCAGCATATTGAAGGTTTTTGCCTTTTTATCCACTCAGCCACTCTGTGTGTTTTGATTGGGATATTCAGTCCTTTGACATTTAATGTGACAATTGAAAGATGATTATTTATTGCCATTTTGAACCTCATTTTCCAGTTGATTCTGTGGTTCTCCATTCTTCCTTTTTTTTTTTTTTTTTTTTGGTTGGATGGTCTCCTGTTATTATGTGCTTGAGTGTTTTTTTTTTTCTTTTCATTTTTTGCGAATGCAACATTTGGTTTTGGCTTGCAGTTGCCCTGTTTTTTAAGTATGCTAACCCCTTCCCATAATTGTGTGTTTTAGCCTGATGGTCCTGTAAGTTCAAACACTTCATTACTATATTAAAATTAAGAAGAGAAACGTGCAAACAAACAAACAAAAAGGGTTATTTACCTCCTGACATCCCTTGCCCACATTTTATGGTTTTGATGATTCTTTTTTATTTTTTTCTTTTTAATTTTATTTTGTTTGAAGCATGTTCATGATTAAATCTGTATGCTGGCTTATTTGAGTGACTGCTCTCTGATTGTGGTTTCCTCATTCCTAGTTCTTCCTCTTTTACTTTTTTTTTCTTTTCTTTTTTCTTCCCTTTCCTTCCTTTCTTTTTGGTTTAGAGGAGCCCTTTCAATATTTCCTTTAACCTGGGTTTTGTGTTGCTGTATTCTTTAAGTTTTTGTTTGTTGGGAAAAATTCTTATTTCCCCTCCTATTTGAAATGATATTCTTGCTGGATAGAGTATTCTAGGTTGCATATTTTTTCCTTTTAGCACTTTAAATATCTCTTGCCATTCCCTCCTGGCCTGTAGTGTTTCTGTAGAGAAATCAGCTGATAGTCTTATGGGGGTTCCCTTATAGGTAACATTCTGCTTTTCTCTTGCTGCCTTTAGGATCCTCTCTTTTCACTAACTTTTGCCATTTTTATTATGATGTGTCTTGGTGTAGGTCTGTTTGGGTTCAGTTTGTTTGGGGCCCTCTGTGCTTCTTGTATCTTGAATCCAGTGTCCTTTAGATTTGGGAAGTTTCCAGCGATAATTTCTTCAAATATATTTTCCATTCCCTTATCTTTTTCTACTCCTTCTGGAATTCCTATTATGCGTAGATTGGCCCGCTTTATATTATCCCATAGGTCTCTTATATTGCTTTCCAGTTTTTTGATTCGGTTTTCTGTCTGTTGACCGGATTGTGTGATTGCCATTATTCTATCTTCCATATCATTGATTCATTCTTTTGCATTATTCATTCTGGTTTTTACTGCCCTTAGTTCAGTTTGCATCTCTGCAAATGAATGTTCTAGTTTTTCTTGGCTCCTCCTTATATTTTCTAGCTCCTTTCTGAGGGTATCTGCATTACTGTTCATATCTTCTCTTCATTCCTTCAGCATTTTCACTGTTTCCCTTTTGAACTCCAGGTCTGTCAGACTGCAGAGATCTGTTTCATTGTTGACTGTTTTAGGTGAGTTCTCCTGTTGGTTTGACTGGGGGTGGTTTCTCAGCTTCTTCATCTTGCTTGTTGTTTTCTTTCTCCTGAGGGAGTTGTACTCTCTGTTATCGGGCAGTGTTTGCCTTGTCACTGCCGTGGAATGTTTCCTGAGGGCTGGCATTGTTGGTCAATCTTTTTTGAGGCAGTGTGGCTTTTCTGGAGTGTTGATGGGGCTAACAGTGTTTCTTTGAAGCAAAGGAGGACTTCCTGAGGGCAGACAGGACTGAGAGGTCCACACCAGGATGGTAGCAGATTCCACTTGGTCATGCAGAGCTTGCTCTGGTGTTTTTAGGCTGTGGGGTTCTTGCAGGGGTTTGGTGGTGTTGGGCAGCTGTTCCTCAGGAGTGCAGCACCCACTGAGGGCTGGAGCAGTTATCTGGTTCATTGAGAATCTAAGAGGCTCTTCCCTAGGGCAGCCCAACTTAGAAGGACAGCCTGAGAATGTAGGCTGATCTTTTCACAGTCTGGCCAAGCTCGTTGTATCTTTTCTGGGCTGCAGGGGGTCCTGCCTGAACCTGGCAGTCCTTTGCAGCTGTTCTGCATGCGTGCGGCTCCCCTCCCAGATCTGGAGCACTAGCTGTGCCGCTGAAAACCAAAGAGGCTCTTATCCAGTGCAGCCCAACTCTGAAAGACCATCCGAGAATTAGGCAGATCTTTTCACGGCCCGGCCAGGCTTGTTGTAGCTTTTCTGGCCTGCAGGGTGTCCCGCCTGGAGCTGGCAGTCCTATGCAGCTGATCCACTACAGCTCAGCACCCCCTGAGGGCTTGGGTGGCTAGCTGGGCTGCTGCGAAGCCAGGAGGCTCCTCCCCAGGGCAGTCTGACTCAGAAAGACTGTCCGAGAATTAGGCAGATCTTTTCACAGCCTGGCCAGGCTTGTCATAGCTTTTCTGGGCTGCAGGGTGTCCTTCCTGGAGCTGGCAGTCCTATGCAGCTGATCCGCGAGAGCTCGGCACCCCCTGAGGGCTTTGGAGGCTGGCTGGGCCACTGCCAACCCAAGAGGCTCTTCCCCAGGGCAGGCCAACTTGAAAAGATTGTCCAAGAATTAGGCAGATCTTTTCACGGCCTGGCTAGGCTTGTTCTAGCTTTTCTGGGCTGCAGGCATTTTCTCGGGGGCTGGTTGTGTTTTGTGCTGCTCTGCGAGGGTGTAGCCCCTCCAAAGGGCAAGCAGGCCTGTGCAGGGACAGCCTCTGTGGTGGTAGGCTTCAGGCAACTGTTGAGGCCAGCCCTCCAAGATGGCAGGCAGGCCCAGGTCTGGTGAGTTGGTAGGGGGTGGTGGGCATGGGGGGAGGGGATGCACTGGGAAGCACAGCTTTCTTCTAGCTAGTGGGCTGGTAAGCTTGCTGTGGCATGGGGAGTATTCTATGGGGACCAACCCCTTCTTCTCTCCCCTCCCCAGCAGGGACACAGACCAGGCTCTTCTTCCAGATTCCCTCTGATGTGGCTTTCCACTTCCCCACCCCTAGAGTATTGCTCCCTTCCTCTGTGGCAGCTTTGCTTTCTAATCTCCCAGGCAGTCTCTGCCCCATCAAACTTGACAGACCAGTTTCTAGACCTCCCAAGCAGTCCCCACTCCATCCCCCCCCCCCACCACGAGCCCTTTCCCGGGGACTAACCTCCCGAGCCAGGTCTCGGTGCCCAGCCCCCACCCAGGCGTCTCAATTTTTGGTGACTGTGCCTGTAGTTCAGATGATCCGTTCGGTTCTTGATCTGCTTTTCAGAACTCCAACTTATTGCTACCCTCTTCTCTGCATCTGGAGATTCCTCTGGTTAGTTTGATCTTTCCCCCAAGTAGGTGACTTTCCAGGGTGCAGGATCCCTTTCTCCTCCGCAGTTCCCTTTTTGGAGCACCCGTCCAGTTCGGATTCACCTTCTTTCACTCTCCTCTTTTCTTTTGTTTTACCTAGTAATGTCATGAACTTCTTGCCATTATTGGAGTTTAGGTTCTTCTGCCAGCGATTGGTTGCTGTTCTGTGCGAGTCACTTATCCTGTAGATGTGTTTTTGTGTGTGTGTGTGTTTGTGGGAGAGAGCGAGTGTGTCCTCCTACTCTTCCACCATCTTGTCCTGTTTCTGATACTTTTGCTTTTAGATTTTTGTTGTTGTTGTTGTTGTTTTTGGGGAACCTCCATACTATTAGCTGTAGTGGCTGCATTATTTAACACCCCCACAAATGGAGTACAAGGATATCAATTTCTTCACATCCTTGCCAACACTCGTTATTTTCATTTTTTATTTTATAATGTCCATTCTAACAAATGTGAGGAGATGATTCATTGCAGTTTTGACTTGCTTTTGTCAATAATTAGTTATGTTAACCATATTTTCATATATCTGTTCACCATTTATATATCTTCTTTGGAGAATTATCTTGGGTCTTTTTTATTACTTTTTAAATAAATTTTATTGGAGTATAGTTGACTTAAAATTTTGCTTTAATTTCAGGTGCACAGCAAAGTGAATCAGTTATACACATGAATACCATCCATTCTTTTTTCCCCCATATAGGATATTGCAGATGATTGAGTTGATTTCCCTGTGCTTTACAGTAGATCCTTGTTAGTCACCATATTTACATATAGAAGTGTGTATGTGTTAAGCCCAATCTCCTATTTTATCACTCCCCCCACACCATGGTTTCCCTTTTGGTAACAATAAATTTGATTTCAAAATCTATGAGATTTTTCTGTTTCATAAATAAATTCTTTTCTATCCTTTTTTATTATTTTTTTCTTAGGCTATTAGTTTATCATCTTCTTTACAATTTCAAAAAGGCAAGTAATAGTCATATTGACACTTTATATTATTTTCTTTTTTAAATGATTTTAATTTTTTCCATTATAGTTGACTTACAATGCCAATTTTCTAATATACACCAAAGTGACACAAACTTACATATACATATTCTTTTTCTCACATTCTCCATCATGTTCCATCACAAATGACTAGATATAGTTCCTGTGGTATACAGCAGGATCTTATTGCTAATCCATTCCAAAGGCAATATTTTGCATCTGTTAATGGCAATCTCCCAGTCAATCCCACTCACCCCAACCCCCCTTGCAACCACAAGTTTGTTCTCCAAGTCCATGTGTTTCTTTTCTGTGGAAAGGCTCATTTGTGCCATATATTAGATTCCAAATTTAAGTGATATCATATGGTATTTGTCTTTCTCTTTCTGACTGACCTCACTTAGTATGAGAGTCTATAGTTCCACCCATGTTGCTGCAAATGGCATTATTTTGTTCTTTTTTATGGCTGAGTAGTATTCCACTGCATATATATACCACTTCTTTTTTTTACCTTTTATTTTTTCTTTCTACTGTATACCATGGTGACCCAGTTACACATACATGTATACATTTTTTTCTCATCTTCTCATGTTCCATCATAAGTGACTAGATATAGTTCCCAATGCTACACAGCAGGATCTCATTGCTAATCCATTCCAAAGGCAATAGTCTGCATCTATTAATCACAAGCTCCCAGTCCATTCCACTGCCTCCAACTCACCCTTGGAAACCACAAGTCTATTCTCCAAGTCTATGATTTTCTTTTCTGTGGAAAGTTTCCTTTGTGCTGTATATTAGATTCCAGTTATAAGTGATATCATGTGGTATTTGTCTTTCTCTTTCTGACTTACTTCACTCAGGATGAGAGTCTATAGTTCCATCCATGTTGCTGCAAATGGCATTATTTCATTCTTTTTTATAGCTGAGTAGTATTCCCTTGTGTATACCACTTCTTCCTAATCCAATCATCTGTCAATGGACATCAAGGTTATTTCCATGTCTTGGCTATTGTGAATAGAGCTGCAATGACCATGTGGGTGCATGTGTCTTTTTTTAAGTAATGTTTGTCAGGATATATGCCCAAGAGTGCGATTGCTGGGTCATATGGTAGTTGTATGTATAGTTTTCTAATGTACCTCCATACTGTTCTCCATAGTGATTTTACCAGATTACATTCTCATCTTTTCTCCATACCCCTTCCAGCATTTGTTATTTGTGGACTTATTAATGATGGCCATTCTGACTGTTGTGAGGTGGTATCTCTTGGTAGTTTTGATGTGCATTTCTCTAATAATCAGGGATGTTGAGCATTGTTTCAGGTGCTTGTTGGCCATCTGTATATCTTCTTTGGAGAAATGTCTATTCAGATCCTTTACCCATCTTTCAGTTGGGTTGTTGGCTTTTTTGCTGTTGATCTATATAAGTTGTTTTTATATTTTAGAGATTAGGCCCTTGTCAGTTGCATCACTTGAAACTATTTTTCCCATTCTGTAAGTTGTCTTTTTGTTTTGTCTTGGTTTTCTTTGTGGTGCAAAAGCTTGTTAGTTTGATTATGTCCCTTTGGTTTATTGTTGCTTTTACTTCTGTTGCCTTGGGAGACTGACCTGAGAAAACATTTTTGTCAGGTTGATGTCAGAGAATGTTTTGCCTATATTCACTTCCAGGAGTTTGATGGTGTCCTGTCTTATATTTCAGTCTTTAAGCCATTTTGAGTTTATTTTCATGCACAGTGTGAGGGCATGTTCTAGTTTTCATTTGTTTTCATCTACCTGTGAAGTTTTCCCAGCAATACTTTCTGAAAAGACTGTCTTTTTCCCATTTTATATTCCTGCCTCCTTTGTCAAAGATTAATTGACCAAAGGTGTCTGGGTTTATTTCTGGGTTCTCTGTTCTCTTACATTGGTCTGTCTGTCTGTTTTGGTACCAGAACCACACTGTCTTGATGACTGTGACTTTGTAATATTGCCTGAATTCTGGGAGAGTTTTGCCTCCTGCTTGGTTTTTGTTCCTAAGTATTGCTTTGGCAATTCTGAGTCTTTCGTGGTTCCATATAAATTTTTATATTTTTTTCTAGTTCTGTGATGTTTTCCTTTTTAATTTTCATTTATTTCTGCTCTAATATGTAATATTTCCTTCCTTCTCCTAATTTTGGACTTGCTGTAGTTTACTTTTCAAGTTCCTTTCAGGTGTAATTAAGCTTCTTTATTTAAGATATTTTTTAATATAGGCATTTATTTCTTTAATCTTCCCTCTCAGTCCTGCTTTTATGGCATCACTTAAGTATTGATACACTGTAATCTCCTTTTCCTTTCAAGATACTTTCTATTTTTCCTCTTCATTTCTTCTTTAACTCATCATTTGTGCAAGATTGTGTTGTGTTATTTCCACATCTTGCACAGTTTCCATTTTTCCTACTGGTATGATTTCTACTTTTGTTTAATCGTGGTTAGGAAAGATACTTGATGTGATTTTAATCCTCTTAAATTTTTTGAGACTTGTTTTGTGGCCTAACGTGATCTCTTCTGGGAAAAATTGTGTACGTGCTTAAAAAGAATGCATATTCTGTTGCTGTTTGGTCTAATCTTCTGTATATGTGTGATAGGAGCATTTGGAATAAAGTTTGGTTTGACTTTTATTACTTTGTTGATCATTGGTCTAGATGTTCCTTCCATTACTGAAAGTGGTATGTTGAAATTGTTAGTACTGTTCCATAGTTGTCCATAACTTTCTTATATTTGACAAATTTTGCTTCGTATATTTTAGTGCTCTGGTGTTGGATATATATTTATAATTGTTATATCTTCCTAGTAAATTGATCATTTTATCATTTTGGTAATGTCCTTCTTTGTATCTTGTGAAAATTTTTTCCTGAAATAATTTTTTTCCAAAATAAATACAGCCATCTGTATTCTCTTTTGACTCCCATTCATTTAATACCCTTTTTCATTTCTTTATTTTAATTAAGTGTGTCTTTAGATTTAAAGTGAGTCTCCTGTAGACAGCATATTTTTTGATTTTTTAAATAAATGGTACAATCTATGTCTTATAATAGATTATGTACTTAATCTATTGACATTTAAATTAATTACTGATAAGAATGTAACAACTGTTGCCATTTCATTGTTTTCTGTCTTGTCACCATTTCATCCCTTGTTTTCTCTTCTTGCTATGTTACTTTCTCTGTCATTGATTTCTTTATAGTGACATGTTTTGGTCCCTTATTTATTTGTGTATATTCTATAGATGTCTTTTTGTGATTAATGTGGGATTCATATAAAGTGTCATATAAAGTACAACCTATTTTAAGCTGATAAAAATATAATTTCAATTGCATATAAAACTCAAGTTCACTGTTTTTCTAGTTCATTCCTTCTGCTGTTGAATGCTTGTATTTTATTTTTTTTTATTTTAGTTAAGTATTCTTCACTTCTATAACTTCTATTTTGTAGTTTATTATATTTTCTATATCTTTGTTGAAATTCTGACTTTGTTCTTTCATTCTTCTCCTGAACTTTGTGAGCATATTTATAAACATTGCTTTGAATTCTTCATCAGGTAAACTATTTGCTTTCATTTATTTATTTTTTTCCCTGAGTTTTTTTTTCTTGTGCCCATGGCATCTGGAAGTTACAGGGAGAGTGATGGAGCTTGTGCCACAGCAGCAATCTGAGCCACTCCAGTGAAAATGTCATATCCTAACCCTACTGTGCTACAAGAAAACTATTCCTTGAAGTTTTATGTTGTTCTTTCATTTGGGACATATTCCTTTGTGTTTTCATTTCTCTAGACACTAACAAGGGTTTAATTAGAGTACTGTTCTTCTGGCCATGGCTATTAAGATAAGGCTTTAGGCCTCATTCATAGATATTGGCAACCTGGTGCAAATCAGAAGGGGGGTGAAAACATGGTTCCCACTGGCCTCAATCCAGAGAGCCCCTTAGTCAGCTGGAAGTTGTGTGTTAATATAGAGGTCTTTTTCGCAGTAAGACTAGGGTTATTTTTTAATCTCACTGTGGTGTGTTTTGAAGATGATAGCTGATTACAAACTGTCTCTCTGATTTTTTTTTTACAGTTCCATGATACTCATGAATACAAGCCCTGATAGACACCAAAGCCAGGTGAACAAAAGGAGCAGCCTCAAAAAATCAAGGTACTAGATACATGTACAAACTGGGGTAGCACATATATGTGCACATACATGTACAACCATGCTGAGTGATACTGGTGCTCTGGGGTGTGTCAGAGGGAGGCTATTAATATAACACCTCACCTGCAAGGTCTCTGGAAAAAATTACACTCAGCCTTTAGATGAGTGTTTAAATAGATGCCTACTCCAAGCCCCATATGTGAAGATAAGCTAATAAACCTCTTTCACAGAACGACTAAGCACCTAGGTCTCTGAGTCTCTGCCATACCCTGGAGTTGGTAGCCTATGAAGAACTATTTTTCCAATTTGTTAAAGTACTGTGAGACTTATGAGCATAAGCCTGTCTCCCCAACAAGCAAGGTGGTCTAGTTTTGTCTCTTCGGCAGTAGTTGCAAAGATCAGGTACCAGAGGAGTGTACAACCGTCCCTCCTTTCATGGAAACAAGAGTGTACTTGGAGTGAGGCAGAAGGGGAATATAGAGATGTGGTCTGTCAGCCTTTGTCTTTTGCTGGTATTTTAATAAGCTTCTAGATGTGTGTTAAATTAAAAGCTTGCCCCTCAGACTAATTATTTAAGAAATGTAAATAAGCCTCTTTCCCAGGAAGTCAGGGTGATTGTTAGGCAGCTACATTTGTGCTGAACCCTGGGTTTGGTGTGTCTGCATGTGGGCTCTTTAAGAACTCTTTCTCAGTTTGTTATATCTTCGTGAGTCTTGTGGACACAAGCCTTTTTGAATTTCAAAATCAGATGACTTGTGGGTTCATCTCTCAAGTACCAATCTTAAAAGTTGAGGTGCTATAGCCTACATTTCTCATGTGGAAGTTGAAGATGTGAGTTCCCACCCGATTGTGGATTTCTGTGCTGAAGATGGAGTTTAAGGTAAGATATTGTCTCAGTATCTCCTACCCATATTGATGTGGGTTTTTTTTCTGAATTGCTCAATATATAAGAATAGCTTAGCTAGGCTATTTTTTTTTCCAAGATAAAATGTAGCTGTAGGTTTGACATGTCCATGGGAAGTAGTGAGTGCCTAGGTTTCTATCTTGAATTGGAATTCATAGGTTTTTATACTTCCCTTGAACAGTTAAGTTATGACAATAGACCTGATTGATAATTTATGTATATATAATATAATGCCTAGGCCAAACATTGAAATATACAGGCCACATACTCAAAAATTAATCAACATTTATAGAACACTCCACCTCCAAACAGCAGATGTACACTCTTTTCAAGTGCTCATAGAACATAGACTAAGAAAGAGTATATCCTAGGCCATAAAACCGCAATACACTTTAAAAGTTGGAATCATGCAGAGTGTATTATCTGGCTGCAATGGAGCCAAAATAGAAATCAGTAATAGAAGAGTAAAAGGAAATTCTCCAAACACTTGGAAAATAAACAAAGCGTATCTAAATAATCTGCACATCAAAAAGAATGTCTCAAGGGAAATAAATAAATATATTGAAATCAATGAAAATAAATTTATTATATATCAAAATTTGTGGTACACAGGTAAAGCAGTGCTGATAGTTATAGTACAGCACTAAAAACATACATTAGAAAAAAGGAAAATTCTGAAATCCACAATCTAAGCTTTCTCCTCAATAACTTAGAAAAAGAAGAGCAAAATAAAACAGATCAGATGTAAGAAATGGAAGGGAATAAAGATAAGAGTAGAAATCACCAAAATTGAAAACAGAGAAATAATAGATAAAATCAAAGAAACAAAAAGATTTTTCTTTGGAAATTAATAAACTAAAAAAATTCCAGCAAGACATAAAGAAGAAAGATAAGACATTAGAATAATAGCAGAAATGAAATAAGAGACATCCCTACAGAGGCAGAAAGTATGAAAAGGATCATAAGGGAATTTTCCTATCAACTTTAAATACAACAATATGAAATGGAACACTTACTCAAAAAACACAATCTAGAACAGCTGACTCAATATGAAATAGATAATTTGAATAGTCCTATAGTTTAGTATTTAATTGAATTCATATTTTGAAAATTCTCTCAAAAGGAATCTCCAGGACCAGATGGTTTCAGCAGAGAATTTCATAAAGAAAAAATTAAAGAAAAATTAACACCTATTAAATACTATCTCTTCTAGAAGAGTGAAGAGGAGGCAACACTTCCTAATTAGTTTATTCAGGTATTTTTACTCTGATACCAAATTCAGATAAAGACAGCTGAATATAGAAACCTATAGAACAATAACATTTGTGAATATAGAAGCAAAAGACCTTAACAAAATATTAACAAATAGAATTCAGCAATATGTAAAATATTTATACACCATGACCATGTGGAGTTTACTCTGAAGATATACAGCTAGTTAAATGTGTGAAATTTATAAATTAATCCACCACCTTAAGAATAAAATTCATATGACCATTTCAGTGTACAAAAATTTGACCAAGTTCAACACCTATTCATGATTAAAAACACTCAGAAAAATCAGAATAGAAGAGAATTTATACTTGATGAATAACATCTAAAAAAATCTACAATTAGCATTACATATGGTGGTAAAAGTCTGAATGCTTTTCCTTTAAGTTCAAGAACAAGACAAAAATTAGTTAAAATAGTCAACTCAGTTATAATTCTTTATGCTTTATTTTATATATTCTTAAAATGACAAAATTATAGAAATGGAGAGCAGATTAGTGGTTTCATATGGGTTAAGACAGGGCTTAGGTGGATGCAAGTGGGTGTTAATATAAAAGGACATGAGAGATTCTTGTGATCATGGAAATATTCTCTATCGATTCCAATATACTGATTGTGATGGATCATTCTATAATTCGGAAGATATTATCATTGGGAAAAGCTAGGCAAATGGTACTTGGACTTTGTTCTTTTTCATACAGAATGTGCATCCATGTAGACTTGTTCATCTTTTTATTATGAATATAATGTTTACCAAAATGAGTGTATATTTTCAGATGTATGTATTGTTATGTTTATATATGTGGGTTGTAGTGGGTTAAGTGGGTAAGAGAACATAGACTCTGACAGGAGTGCTCAAAACAAAATTATGATGGTTTCATTCATTTGTTCACTTATTCAATCAACACTCTTTGAATATCTACTCTGTTCCAGACTCTGTTGATACAGAGATGACTAACTTAGGGACTTACCATAGAGGATTTCCACTCTTTTGGGGAGGGGCTTTGTTTAATTACAGTACAGTGTGCTGCGTGCCATGATAGGGCAGAATATGGTGTGCTGGAAATTCAAAATAAGAGTATCTAATCACATTGGGCATTGTAGTGGTCAGAAAAAGCTTCTTAAAATGTATGGTACCTGAGTTGAGTCATGAAGTTTGAGGTTGAATATGTTTCAGAGGTGCAGCAATAAGGGGCTGGAAGTGGATATCAGTTAAGGGAATGTTATAATAGCATATGTAGTTTTAGGTCAGCGTATTCAAGGTGGAGGATGTGTGTGTAAGTACTTCTCAGAGGGCACAAAATAATACATTGGAACATGGGAAAATACAGGACCTTGAAAATAATATTATACCTCAATTGCTTTCTTCTTTCTGTTCTATAACATACATTTCATTTTAGTCCATAGGATATGAAATTCGTATTAGCACAGTACAATATAGTCTATACATAAATATTTACAAACATATTAGGGATCATTCTAATTATTTTGAACAGCAGTTACAGTTTGGAAACCACGGTTTTAGGGGACTTCAAATAGGCTGGTGTAGTTGGAGCAAAGAATATGTGTGTGAGGAATTGGCAACTAAAACGAGGAGGTCCAGCAGCCACCATGCCTTAGTGGTCCCATCTCCATGCAAGCATCTATCTTCATCTACAGCAAAAATTCTCTACAAAAAGGAAATCACAAAAGAATGAAATTTACATGAATTTTTAGTTGATAAACAGCTGAAAAAGGATACTAAGGATAATATTGGTGGATGTAATGATAAAGGGAAAATTCAACAGACTCATTTACACAAATACTTAAAGAATCTTTAAATTTTAACATTTAACAATATTAAAAGACAGACAACAAAGTAGATAAATTACTAGGGACAGCATTATAAGTATATAAGATCTATACAAGATTTAAAGACTAGAGAGTGGGAGAAAATCTTTGCAAATGAAGTGTCCAATAAGGGATTAATCTCCAAAATATATGAAAATCTCATATAGATTTATACCAAAAAGCCACCCAATTAAATAAATGTTCATAAGATTTTAACAGCTATTTCTCCAAAGAAGACAGACAGATTGGCAAAAAGGATATGAAAAGATGCTCATCATCGGTAATTATTAGAGAAATGCAAATCAAAACCACATTAAGGTATCATCTCACACTACTCAGAATGGCCATCATCAAAACGTCTACAAACAATAAATTCTGGAGAGGGGGTGGAGAAAAAGGAACCCTCCTATACTGTGGGTAAGAATGTAAGCTGGTGAAACCACTATGGAGAACAGTATGGAGCTTCCTTAAAAAACTAAAGATAGACATACTGTATGATCCAGCAATCCTCCACCTGGGCATATATCAAAAAAAAACCATAACTCAAAAAGAAACATGCAACCCAATGTTCACTGGAGCACTATTTTAAATAGCCAAGACATGGAATCAACCTAAATATCCATCAACAGAGGATTCAATAAAGTTGTGGTACATATATACAATGGAATACTACTCAGCCATAGAAAATAAGGAAATAATGCCATTTGCAGCAATATGGAAGGACCTAGAAATTAGCATACTAAGTGACGTAAGTCAGGCAGAGAAAGACAGATATCATATGACACAACTAATATGTGGAATCTAATGGAAAGTGATACAAAAGAACTTAGAATACTTAAAGAGACTCAAAGATTTTGAAACCAAATTTATGGTTACCAAAGGGGAATGGTGGTGGGGAAGGATAAATTAGGGGGTTGGAATTGACATATGCACACTACTATATATAAACTGGATAGTTAGCAAGGACCTACTATATAGCACAGGGTAATCTATTCAATACTGTGTAATAACCTATATGGGAAAAGGATCTGAAAAGGAATGGATATATGTTTATGTATAACTGATTTCCTTTGCTGTACACTTGAAGCCAACACAACTTTGTAAGTCAACTATTTCCAATAAAATTTATTTTAAAAAGAATTTTGCGGAGTTCCCTCATGGCTCAATGGAAACTAATCAGACTAGGATCCATGAGGTTGTGGGTTTGATCCCTGGCCTCACTCAATGGGTTAAGGATCTGGCATTGCTGTGAGCTGTGGCGTAGGTCACAGATGTGGCTTGGATATGGTGTTACCGTGGCTGTGGCATAGACTGGCAGCTACAGCTCCTATTAGTCCCTAGCATGGGAACCTCCATATGCCATGGGTGCAGCCCTAAAAAGACAAAAAAAAAAAGAATTTTACAAATTAGTTTTTTAAAAGATGAAAATTCAATAGAAAATATAGGAGGGGACACAGGCAATTCACAACAGAAGGAATAGAAATGACCTATGATCATAAAAAAAGTGTTCATAATCACTCTAAACAAAATAAATACAAGTTTAAATAACAGTAAGAATCAATTCTTCACCTGTGAAATTGGTAAAGAAGATAATACCCACTTTCATTAGGATGTGAAAGACAGGTCAAACATACAACAGTATTAATATGAGCATAAATTATTTTAATGGAAAAAATAAAATTTAAATGCAGTGAGTGGTTTTAAAAAGGGACAAATTGAAGTCAATTTAAAACCAGTTAGGAAACTATTACATAATTAAGGTAACAGCAGTGCGAATGGAGAGTAGAGAATAGGCTACAGACATATTAAGATCTATAGCAGAAATAGATTTAGGAAGGAGACAAGATTAACTCTTCAGCCTCCACTTTTGATTGCTAACCGATGGTGGAAATACATAATTTTCCCTGACTTTAATAGGAAGTTTACCCACCCCCCTCCAACACATACATAGGTTTTCTCATTTTTTCCTCCTCTGGAACAGCATGTAATTTATTCCATCTCTCCAAATAGTTTTTTTGGTAGGAGTATAACATGAAAGTGATGAAATGGGCTAGGGATGAGGTACAGAAGTTTTCAGACCTCAGTCATTAGATCTTTGAATACCAGACAAAGTAGATGAGGCTTGAACCTGAAGAAAATGGGGAATTATTACAAAGCCATTAGCAAAGAAGTAACATGGTCAGATTTATATATTAAAAAGAACACTCTAAAGGAAGGAAAGGTGATCAGTTAGTTGTTTGTAGAAGTTGAGGTAAATGTCAGTGAGACCTGAACTAGGACTGTCAGGAAGGAAAGGTATTAACTGGACTTGGATGAGAAAAAAGGAAGAATCTGTGATGATTCTGAGATGTTTGGCATGGCTGACTGGGTGGATGAACATGTCCTTCATGACCCTGGAGGAGCAGCAAGTTTAGAAAGATTATGACTTTGAATGAAATGTTGACTTTGAATGAAACTGTGAAATATTCACCTGAAGATGTTAAATAGGCATTGGGTAAAAGTATCTAGGGTTTAGGAGAGAGGTCTTGGCTAGACATTTAATATTCATCAGTACTATCTGTTTGTGATCTTATAAGGATTAACTCATATGGATAGAGACAATATGTATATGCTTTTTATTTAGCTGTTTGTTGAACATACTGAGAACATACAAACATACAACACTTTTTTTCACAGGTACAACTGAAATGAATTATAACAACTACCACTTATAACACATTATTTGCGACGAATTGTGCTAAGCGTTTGATTATCTAGTGTTTACCATAACTTTTCCAAGTAAGAATATTTATTCTCATTTTTCATATGAGTACTAGACACAAAATGTAAATTGGTCAAGGCCACCTAGTGGCAGGTTTGGGGACTCCAAGGCTGGTGTTCTTATCCCTTTTCCTGAGTTAGGTTACTGGAGCACTAACAAAGGGTTGCATTAAACACAGGAAGTAGTTGGGAAGACAACTCCGCCCCTATCTCTGGCCCAGAGCCCAGCCAGTGATGACAAACAAGCTCCTGTAGAATTGTGGGTAGATAATAGACATGTAAACAAAAGGATTCCTAAATACCTCCTTGCTCATCATTTTCTTCTTTTGCCCAGCGTGCGCGCAACCTTCACGCAGTAGGACCCTGCGGAATCCAGGCTGCTATGGCACTCCCGTTCACCATCAGAATCCAGTTGCTGCTCCTGCGGGCAGTCGGCTTTCTCATCGGCCTCATAGGCCAAGCAGCTCGAGCTTTTGGCGGCCCCAAGTTTAGCTCAGGAACAACGAGGCCTGTGACTGAACCACTACTCCTGCTTTCAGGTGTTCAGCTGGCCAAGCTGATTCGACAGAGGAAGGTGGGAGAGCAACTGCAATGGCGGGCTGATTTAAAAGAGGGTAGAGGGATAGGTCTTTTCATGGACAATTCCACTAAGTTTAGTGGTGGTGGTTGTTGTGGGTAATGAGTTTAGCCTTGGTGGAAATCAGTTTACTTTCTACCCTGTACTAGGGCGACCTTTTTTCACTGGGGAAAAAAGGAGACTTGTGGGAGTTGTAGTATGCTTATACCCAGGAACATTTGCTGTGGGGATCAGTTGGACGGTTTTGGCACCTCTCACAGTCTATCCCGTCTATTTGTCCTCTTTGTGCATAATAATTGTAGGAGACTAAATCAGATGTGGTTTACAAACTGATTTTCAGTTTTAGAAACTTTGTCTCTGTATCTCTCTGTCTCAGTTGTGGTTTATAAACTGATTCTGAGTCATGGAATTTCTGTCTCCCTCTCACTCTCTCTCCCTGTTTCTTTTGGCCCTAGGTCTACCTGTTGCTTCTTGTCTAATGCATTTTTAAATTAAAAAAAAATTCCTGCTCTAGGATTATAACAGCATGGCTAATCAGAGTACATGTCAAATACTGTGCTGGGTACTTAAATATATTCTGTCTCATTGATGCAACTATCTAGGTAATATCCCCATTTTACACATGAAGAAACAAAGGTAAAAGGATTTGCACAACTGCAAAAAAATGGTGGAAATTATTAATCCAAAGACTTAAGCATCTCTCTAGAATTTTTTAGTCAGGAGCATCCATTTCTGTATCATATGAATAGCTAGTTCCCTCTAGGGGAACTAATGCTGGACTATAGTATTCTTTATTTCTCTCGTCTTTATCCCTCTGTTCTCTCATTTGCTTTTCCTTATTACTTTATTACTATAATCTAGAATGCTTATTTACACTCCAGGTAACCTTTCAGTGACATTTCCTGTTTTGTTCCTGAATCTTTTCCCATCCCCTTATCCCCCCCATGCATGCTTTTGCTAACATTTGAGGAGACAGTGAGATGTAGTGGAAAAACAGTAGGTTTCAAATTTTTGTCTCCCTTTCTACAGCTGTGTGAACCTGGACAAGGGTTTACATGAAAATTTTGCAGATAATACATGTCAAGTGTCTGGCACAGAGTAGACTGTGTAGCATAATGATTAGAAGGGTAGACTCTGGAGTCATTCTGCATGAGTTTAGAATTCCTAGGTCTCCTCCTGTCTAACTATACAGTCTCAGAAACATTCCATGCACTTTTTGTACCTTCAATATCCCATAAAGAAAATAGACATGATAATAGGATCTATCCTATAGAGTTGCTGTGAGGGTTAAATAAGTTCATAAATGTAAAACTCAAAAATAATTTTCCTATATGAGCTTTAACTATTGCTATTATCGGGTATTTTGAAATGATAGCCATTATTAATATGTTTATGTTTACTCATAAGAAGAGATTATCTACATTTAGTTTATATAAAAGAATTCTGGACAAGAGGAGAGGATACGAGAGTTTTATTTTTCCTAGTTTTCCCTCAGCCCCTCATAGGCTCTGCCTCCCACAATGCAGATATTAACAACTTCTTTCTTACTTTGTAATCCTTCTTTGTTACAGATTGTTTGACACTTCATTCATTTCTCTAGAGCAGTGGTCCCCAACCGAGGGCAGTTTTGTCCCCCAGGGGATATGTGACAATGTCTGAAAATATTTTTGATTGTCACAAATTTGCATCAAGTGGGGAGAGGACAAGGATGTTGTGAAACATGTCACAATGCACTCCATAACAAAGAATTTTCTGGCTCAAAATAAAATAGTGCCCATAAACCATTGAGTATTGAGAAAGCTGGCTTCCTTTCAGCCTTGTTGTTAGAGCCAGGGAAGAAGTCACGAAAAAAATGATGATTTGACCAATTTCTTATGTAAGATTAGGTCAATATCAGTTAAATTTTTTGTTAAGACTAGAGCCAGGGAAGAAGTCACGAAAAAAATGATGATTTGAACAATTTCTTATGTAAGATTAGGTCAATATCAGTTAAATTTTTTGTGAAGACTAGGGCTGTAGATGGAATAATAAAAGTATCATTTATAGTGTGCCTACTGTGTACTAGGAATCTTGCATATGTTATCTTAAATTTACATATCAAAGAGCAAGAAATTGGCAATTCTGGGTCTTTTATGGATCCATATAAATTTTTGGATTTTTTATTCTAGTTCTGTAAAAAATGTCATGGGTAATTTGAAAGAGATTGCATTGAATCTGTAGATTGCTTTGGGTAGTATGGCCATTTTTACCATATTAATTCTTCCAAATCAGGAGCATGGAATTCTTTACATTTCTTTGAATTCTCTTTAATTTCCTTGATTAATTTTTGATAGTTCTCAGCATATAAGTCTTTCACCTCCTTGTTTGGGTTTATTCCTAGGAATTTAATTTTTTGGGGTGTGATTTTTGAAAGGTATTGTATTTTTATATTCCTTTTCTAATATTTCATTGTTAGTATACAGAAATGCAACTTATTTCTGAATGTTAGTCTTGTATCCTGCTACTTTGCTGAATTCGTTGATCAGTTTGACTAGTTTTTGTGTGGAGTCCTTAAGGATTTCTGTATTTAGCTACAATTTTAACTCTTCTCTTCCACCTTGGATACCATTTATTTCTTTTGTTTGTCTGATTGCTGTGGCTAGGACTTCTAATACTATGTTGAATAAAAGTGGTGAGAGCTTGTCTTGCTCTAGATTTTAGCGGGAAGGCTTTCAGCTTTTCTCCATTGAATATTATATTTACTGTGGGTTTGTTGTAAATGGTTTTTATTATACGATATGTTCCCTCTCTACCCACTTTGGTAAGAGTTTCTTTTTATCATGAATGGCTGTTGGACTTTGTCAAATGCTTTTCTTCATCTACTGAGATGATCACGTGGTTTTTGACTTTTCTGTTGTTAATGTGGTGCATGACATTGATTGAATTGCATATGCAGAACAATACTTGTGAACCCATGAGGGATCCTACTTGGTCGTGGTGTATGATCTTTTTTATATGTTGTTGGATGCAGTTAGCTAAAATTTTGTTGAGAATTGTGTCTATTCGTCAAAGATATTGGCCTATAATTTTCTTTTTTGTTAGTATGTTTGTCTGGTTTTGGTATTAGAGTGATGGTGGCTTCATAGATTGTTTTTGGAGTGTGGAACAAAAACCAAGCAGGAGGCATAACTCTCCCAGACTTCAGACAGTATTGAAAGCCACAGTAATCAAGACAGTGTGGTACTGGTATCAAAATAGACATAAAGACCAATGGAACAGAATAGAGAACCTGGAAATAAACCCAGATACCGATGGTTAATCAATCTTCAGCAAAGGAGACAAGAATATAAAATGGGAAAATGACAGTCTTTTCAGCAAGTGGTGCTGGGAAACCTGGACAGCCACATGCAAATCAATGAAACTGGAACACTCCATCACACCATGTACAAAAATAAACTCAAAATGGCTTAAAGATTTAAATGTAAGACAAGACACCATCAGAATCCTAGAAAAGAACATAGGAGAACATTCTCTGATATCAACCTTACAAATGCTTTCTTAGGTCAGTCTCCCAACGCAACAGAAATAAAAACAAAAGTTTTTCCAAGGAAGATGTACAGATGGCCAACAAGCACATGAAAAAATGCTCAACATCCCTGATTATTAGAGAAATTCAAATCAAAACTATCATGAGATACCACCTCACACCAGTCAGAATGGCCATCATTAATAAGTTCACAAATAACAATTGCTGGAGGGATGTGGATAAAAGGGAACCCTCCTGCACTGTTGGTGGGAATGTAAACTGGTACAACCACTATGGAGAACAGTATGGAGGCACCTTAGAAATCTATACATAGAACTACCATCTGACCCAGCAGTCCCACTCTTGGGCATATATCCAGACAAAACTTTACTTAAAAAAGACACATGCACCCACATGTTCATTGCAGCTCTATTCACAATAGCCAAGACATGGAAACAACCCAAATGTCCATCAACAGATGATTGGATAGGAAGATGTGGTATATATACACAATGGAATGCTACTCAGCCATAAAAAGAACAAAATAATGTCATTTGTAGCAACATGGATGGGACTAGAGACTCTCTAACTGAGTGAAGTAAAGACAAATACCATATGATATCACTTCTATCTGGAATCTAATATAAGGCATAAATTAACCTTTCCACAGAAAAGAAAATCATAGACTTAGGGAATAGACTTGTGGTTGCCAAGGGGGAGGCTGAGGGAATGGGATGGTTGGGGAGCTTGTGGTTAATAGATGCAGACTATTGCCTTTGGAATGGATTAGCAATGAGATCCTGCAGTGTAGCACTTGAAACTATGTCTAGTCACTTATGATGGAGCACGATATTGTAAGAAAGTGGAATGTGCACATGTATGTGTAACTTGGTTACCATGTTGTACAGTAGAAAAAAAAATTGTATTGGGGAAATAACTATTAAAAGAAGAAATAAATCAATGGGGCCTAATCAAACTGACATTTATTGCTCTAATACCTGCTCTTTTTTGTTTATTTTCCTGGGTCATTTTCTTTCTTTCTTTTTTTTTTTCCCACTGTACAGCAAGGGGATCAAGTTATCCTTACATGTATACATTTTTTCCCCCACCCTTTGTTCTGTTGCAATATGAGTATCTAGACATAGTTCTCAATGCTACTCAGCAGGATTTCCTTGTAAATCTAAGTTGTGTCTGATAACCCCAAGCTCCTGAGCCCTCCCACTCCCTCCTCCCATTGGGCAGCTGTCCTGGGTCATTTTCTACATGCTACAAGTTCAGTTAGAGAATAAGTTGGAGATTTTGAAGATCTCTGGAATTGTATACTTTGGTGGAGTATCCAGGCTTAAGGCCTCAGCTTGATGAGTAAGGCCCTTAACTCTGGAGCCGTTTGTATACTAAACTAGAAGATTGTTTTATGATGATTGAGATCACTATTCATGTACATACTCAGAAAACATTTACTGAGAACTTCATAGGCACATAATTCTAAAGGACTAGTAGGAGTTAGCCTAATAGAAAAGATGTATGTAACTTTCTCTTATTCTTTGAATCTCTCCTATATTTATGATTATCATTCTTAATATTAACTCATTTTTATGCCCCCTCTTTCTATCACATCACACTTGTTGGGGATTTTCTGTTTTATGAGTGTTTAAACATGATTTTACTCATCGTTTTATACAGATTTTGTTATTTTGTAAATTTTTCTTGTCAGAAAATTGTATACTTATTTCCTTATACTTTTTTCATTTCTTTTTGCATTTCATTGTTTACATTTTTATAAAGAAATTATTTTTCTATTATAACTTGGATAGCTTATATTTTGTCTAACTTTATGAATAATATTTTTATGAGAAATGATATTAGCTTTAACATAGATTTTGATGAGAAATGTTCCCTTTATATTATTTTCTGGATAATTTGGAATTTTAAATTTGTTTACCTTTTAGCCCCATCGATTACAGTAGAAAAGTGTTTTTCAAAATAATTAAGCATTTTATTTTATTTTTAAATTTATTTTATTTTATAATTGTTATTTCCCCAATATAATTTTTTATCCTGCTGTACAGCATGCTGACCCAGTGGCACATACATGTACACATTCTATTTTCTCACATTATCATGCTCCATCATAAGTGATGGTGTTTTTTATTATAATTGATTTGTAATGTTCTGTCAATTTCTATCATACAGCAAAGTGACCTAGTTATACATATATATATATATATACATACACACATTCTTTTTCTCACATTATCCTCCATCCTGATCTATAACAAGTGATTGGATGTAGTTCTCTGCTTTACAGCAGTATCCCATTGCCCAACCACTGCAGATGCAACAGTTTTCATCCCCTACTCCAGACTCCCATTCCATGTCAATTCATCCCCCTCCCTCTGGCAAGCACAAGTCTGTTCTCCATGTCCATGATCTGTTTCTGTTTGGTAGATGGATCATTTGTGCCATATATTAGATTCTAGATATAAGTGATAGCATATGGTGTCTGTTTTTCTCCTTTTGACTTACTTCACTCAGTATGAGAGTCTTTAGTTCCTTCCATGTTGCTGCAAATGGCATTATTTTGTCTTTTTTATGGCTGAGTAGTATTCCATCGTATATATGTACCACATCTTCTTAATCCAGTCATCTGTTGATGGATATTTATATTATTTCCATGTCTCAGCTATTGTGAATAGTGCTGTGATGAACATATGGATGCATGTATCTTTTTCAATGAAAGTTTTGTCTGGATCTATGCCCAAGAGTGGGATTACTGGTCATATGGTAGTTCTATATTTAGTTTTCTGAGCTATCTCCATACTGTTTTCCATAGTAGTTGTACCAATTTACAATCCTACCAACAGTGCAGGAGGGTTCCCTTTTCTCCACATCGTCTCCAGCATTTGCTGTTTGTTGACTTGTTAATAATGGCCACTTTAACTGGTGTGAGGTGATACCTCATTGAAGTTTTGATTTGAATTTCTCTAATAATTAGTGATGTTGAGCATTTTTTCATGTACTGCTGGCCATCTCTATGTCTTCTTTGGAGAAATGTCTATTTAGGTCTTCTGCCCACTTTTTGATTGGGTTGTTTGTTGTTGTTGAGTTTTATGAGTTGTTTATATATTTTGGAGATTAAACCTTTGTTGGTTCAATCATTTGAAAAAATTTTCTCCCATTTCTGTGGGTTGTCTTTTCATTTTTTAATGGTTTCTTTCACTTTTCAGATGCTTTTGAGTTTAATTAGGTCCCATTGGTTTATTTGTGTCTTCTTTCTATGACGTGGTTCAACTTATGTCAAAGAGCATTCTGCCTATGTTATCCTCTAGGAGTTTTATAGTACCTGGCCTTACATTAAGTCTTCAATCCATTTGAGTGTATTTTTAACTATGGTGTTATAAAATGATCTAATTTAATTCTCTTACACATGATTGTCCAGTTTTCCCAGTGCCATTTATTGAGATTATCTTTCCCCCACTTTATTTTCCTGTCCTCTTTGTCAGAGACTAGTTGACCATAGGTGCTTCGATTTATTTCTATTTCTGGGCTTTATGTCATGTTCCATTGATCTATGTTTCTTTTTTTCTTTTCTTTTCTTATTTCTTTTTGCAAGTACCATGATGTTTTGATGACTATAGCTTTGTAGTAGAGTATGAAGGCAGGGAACATGATTCCTCCAGTTCTATTTTTCCTTTTCAATATTGCTTTAGCTATTCAAGGTCTTTTGTGTTTCCATACAAATTTTAAAATAGTTAAGCCTTTTAAAAATCATCTTTTTTTAGGTTTCTAGTATTACTGGATTATGATCATTGACCTATTTGATGTAAACTGTTTTTTCTTTTTGTGATTAAATACATGATTACTTTGTTAATGATTTCAGTAACAGAGAGAATATTCCTTCTTGATGGAATAAAAGTTCTTTCTCCGTATGTCCTTGAGCAAATTGATTGTATTGCAAAATACCCGAATATATCCTTATTTTTCACTACTTGATTTGTTAGTTTCTGAAAGAGTTATATTATTTGTTACTGTACTTTTATTTCTAATCATGTTTCCTTTGTATTCTTACAAGTTTATTCTCTAGCTATTTTCTTGCTTTTTAAATACAAAAATATAACTTATATCATCTTCATGGATTGTACCATTTTATGTCTCAGTCTTGAAATTTGCTTTATCTGATATTAGTGGTGCCAACCCAGCTTGTTTATTATTTGCATTCACTTAGTATTCTTTTTCCCATCTTTTTATGTTCAACCTTTCATTGTCTCTTTGTTCCAAGTGAATTTCTAATAAAAATGTACAGCTGAGCTGGTTTTTTTAGCCAATTTAAGTCTTTGTTCTCTGATAGAAGAATTCAGTCCTTCTTACTTATTATGATGTAATTAATTCTTTCCATTTTTGTAATGTTTATAATTTTTTATACTGGTTTTCACTTTTTCCTGTCCTTACTTTTTTTTCTGTCTTGATCTAGTTTCTTTTCATTTCATTTTCATTCTCTTTATTTAGGAATTATACTTTGCTTTTTAATTTTCTAGTGCTTATGATCCAATTTATAAGAATTATAATATATTCCTAACCTAATATCCTTGGCCTAGGTTTGTCAGATTTAGCAAATAAAAATATAGGATACTCAGCTAAATTTCAATTTCAGGTAAACAACATATGATTTCTAGTATAATTATCCCCATACAATATTTAGGAATATTTATACTAAAAATTATTTGCTAATTATCTGAAATTAAAATTTTATTCAGTATCCTTTATTTTATCTAGATATTGTAACTTAATGTGCTTTTATGTCTCTACTCCTCAACTCCTGGGTTTTGCAAAGGATATGTATAATATTAAGGTTCAAGGTATCCTGGTTATTTACTATAAAAAATACTCACTTGTTGATTATATATGCATAGTATCTCTGGACTCTAAATTCTGTTTACTTTGTTAACCAAGAATTCCAACAATGGAGACCCGGCTGAGGCAAAAATAAAATGATTTTATTGGGGGGTTGTTAAGATTGCAGCACACAGCCAAGAAAGCACCTGAATTGCATTCTGCCAGACTACAAAATGGAGGATGCTTATAAAGTAAAAAACTGCAAGGCTATGGTTAGTTATGAGAGTTGTTTATAGAGTATTACAGTGGGAGCTGACAAGAAGAGTGCTTGTTAAGCAAATATTGGGTTTCAAAATGATAATTATAACATATTGTGAAGTGGGGGGGAGGATTTTCAAACTATAAGATTGCATCTAGCAGTTGCAAGCAGATACTGTTTTGAAAATGACTGGTGGTGTCCTTGAGTTTGATACAGTCCAGAAAGTAAAAGTTCTCAGTGATACAGGAATACCTAAAATGACATCTACATTCCTACCCTGCCCTATTTTGGCTGCCTGAACTGCAGTCAGTTTTGATTTTTAAATGATATTAAATTTGTCAACTTAGAGGGGAATTGATGCTTTTTATCTCTACCCATTGTTCAGAGCCTTCTAATACTGATATCCTCTTGATTTCTTAGCTTCAGAAGAGACATATATTGTCTCCTCACAGTGGACTGCACTAGATAAATCACAGTAGATATCCCAAATGAAAATCTATTAATGCACATACCAGAATTTCATTAAATAATTGTTGAATGGATGAATTGTTCAAAAAATAAACACCCACTAACTTAATTATTGTATTTTGCAGGTGAAGTGCATAGATGTTGTTCAGGCTTATATCAACAGAATCAAGGATGTGAACCCAATGATCAATGGAATCGTCAAGTACAGGTGAACATTTTTACCCTCTCGTAGTTTTTATTCTATTGCTATTGCTATTCCATCTTGATGTATTGCTTGGATTCCAATCCACCTGTGTCCTTCCTTTGATTTCCCACTGGGACTGCTCTGACTTCTAATTCAACACTTCCTACCCTTTATTTAGCTTTTGTTGTCTTCTGTGACAATCAGAACTTAGAGTATGCCTGGAGATCAGCTTGAAGAATACACAGACGGCTAATGCTGTAGCAAGCAAGAGCCCCCCAAGCAAACTCAGGGTCTATATTTTATTAGGATTGTGAACAGAAAGCATGGGGGGCAGAGACTATAGATAAAACTTACAAGGACCACACAAGCCTGGGGGGATTATAAGTAACAGAGTCTGTTCTAACAATCATCAGGTCTTATCTTAGGAAGGTATACATTAATCTTTACAGCAGGACTGTTTGTTCTCCTTACAGGGCCCCTAAGCCTTAACTATCTAAAGTTCTTTCTTAGGGTAACCTTCTTGGCATTTCAAAAGGAAGTCATGGTTTTCCATGACCTCTTTATTCTGTTTTCTTTCCTTACTCTAGCTACATGCTTTCAAGCTTGAGGCTTATGGCCCTGTTTTCTTCCACCCACAAGCTTTTATATTTATATGTCCGCTTCCTCCTGCCTCCTATTGACTGCAACATGTTTGATGGCAAAGAACAAATTTCCATGGATTTTACATATCAAACATCCAGCACAAGGCGGGAAACTTGGTGGACATCATTGAATACTTACTGCATTAATGAGCTTTGGAAGTGACTCTAAGAGAACCCTCACTTCACCTGACACTTTCCAATGTGGATTTAGTATAGTAGATGGTATTTTTAAAAGGCATTATATGTGTGACTTCTACATCTCAGTTGCCAAGTAAACCTTTTTAGGGAGCCAGGAAGTATTAAATGACAAAACTTGGATTTGTTTCCTATAGCATCCTACACAGTGACTAGAACAATTCTTTTTTAAAAAATGAATTTTATTATATTTATTGTTATACAACCATCATCACAACCTAATTTTAGAACATTTCCCTATGAGACCCCCAGTCCACCCTCTCCCTCCCCCGACCTGTGCTCTTTAGTAACCATAAGTTTTTAAAGTCTGTGAATCTGTTTCTGTTCTGCAAGTAAGTTCATTTATATCGTATTTTTTAGATTCCAGATACAAGATACATATGATGTTTGTCTCTCACTGTCTAACTAACTTCACTTGGTGTGATAATTTCTAGGTCCATCCATGTTGCTGCAAATGGCATTATTTCATTCTTTTTTATGGATGAGTAATAGTCCATTGTATATATGTACCACATCTTCTTTATCCATTTCTCTGGCAATAGACATTTAGGTTGCTTCCATGTCTTGGCTATTGTGTATAGTGCTGCAATGAACATTGCATTACATATATCTTTTCAAGTCATGGTTTTCTGTGGATAGATGCCCAGGAGTGGGATTGCTGGATCATATGGTAGTTCTCTCTTTAGTTTTATGAGGTACTTTCATAGTATTTTCCATAGTGGTTTCACCAATTTACATTCTCACCAAAAGCGTAAGAGGTGTCCCTTTTCTCCAAAACTTCTCCAGCACTTATTGTTTTTTATTGTAGTTGATTTGCAATGTTCTGTCAATCTCTGCTGTACAGTAAAGTGACTCAGTCACTCGACAGCAAAAAATCAAACAACCCTATTGAAAAATGGGCAGAAGATATGAATAGACATTTCTCCAAAGAAGATATACAGATGGCCAACAGGCACATGAAAAAATGCTCAACATCACTAATTGTTAGAAAAATGCAAATCAAAACTACTATGAGGTATCACCTCACACCAGTCTGAATGGCCATCATTAAGAAGTCAACAAATAACAAATGCTGGAAAGGGTATGGGGGAAAGAGTACCCTCCTTCACTGTTGGTGGGAATATAAATTAGTACAAACACTGTGGAAAATAGTATGGAGGTACATCAGAAAACTAAATATAGAACTACCATATGATCCAGCAATCCCACCCTTGGGCATATATCCAGACAAAACTTTCCTTCAAAAAGACACATGCACCCTCATGTTCATTGCAGCACTATTCACAATAGCCAAGACATGGAAACAACCTCAATGTCCATCAACAGATGAATGGATTAAGAAAATGTGGTATATGTACACAATGGAATACTACTCCACCATAAAAAAGGATGAAATAATGCCATTTGCAGCAACGTGGTTTCAACTAGAGATTCTTATACTGAGTGAACTAAGTCAGAAAGAGAAAGACAAATACCATATGATGTCATCTATATCTGGAATCTAATATATAGCACACATGAACCTATCTACAGAAAATAAACAAACTCATGGACGTGGAGAACAGACTTGTGTTTGCCAAGGGGAAGGAGGAGTGAGTGGGATGACTGGAGATTTGAGTTAGTAGATGAAAACTATTGCATTTGGAGTGGATAAGCAATGAGATCCTGCTCTATAGCTCAGGGAACTATATCTAGTCACTTGTGATGGAACATGATGGAGGATAATGGGGAAAAAAGATCAATTCTTATCATATTATGATATAGGGAAAAATTTTGCAGGTCTCAATCATTCGTATATCATGTTTAGCATTTTTGTCTTGTTTGTGCAGCAACTCTGTTGTTAATATATAATACAATTGAATCACTTATATTGTCAATTATTTTTGAATGAAAATATATATTACTACAAAAAATTGAAAACTATAATTACTTGATATAGATGGTTGCTGTCTATTAACCTAAAACAAATAGCCAGATATTTCATCTGAAAGATAGATTTATTTGGGATCATAGGAGAATTGCACTTCAAGTTTTGCAACCATGGGGAGCCAAGTGCAAGTCCCTCATAGGGCAAAGGAAGGAGAATGCTTTTATATAGAGGAAAGGAAGATGGGAGGGCTATAGTAAACAAAGAGTCCATAGCTTTTCATTTGCTTAGTCCTTTCATGGAAGAAAAAGCATCTTTCTTCTTCCTTTGGAGCTCTGTTTTAGTCACAGGGCATGAGAGCTCCCCATTGTAGACCCCTACTCTATTTTTTGATGTTTCTCTTATTAATTTTTATATGTATACATAAATAAAATGAAAAAGTAGCTAGTATTATGAAATTATAAACATTTAAAACATATTTATGAAATACAAGCAGCACATCAAATGAATTTGTATCATACTCATTGTTTTAATTAATTTATTCTTTGAGGTTCTTATTCTTTTTATATATATGTATATTTTATTTCCCCAATACATTATTTTTTTTCCACTATGGAGAACAGTATGGAGGTACCTTAGAAAACTATACGTAGAACTATCACATGACCCAGTAATCCCACGCTTGGGCAAAACTTTGCTTAAAAAAGACACATGCACATGCATGTTCATTGCAGCACTATTCACAATAGCCAAGACATGGAAACAACCCAAATGTCCTTTGACGGATGATTGGATTAGGAAGCTGTGGTATATATACACAATAGAATACTACTCAGTCATAAGAAGAACAAAATAATGCCATTTGCAGCAACATGGATGGAACTAGAGACTCTCATTGCGTGAAGTAAGTAAGAAAGAGAAACACTAGGTATTTTATTTTATTTTATTTTATTTTATTTTATTTTATTTTATTTTTGTCTTTTTAGGACTGCACCCATGGCATATGGAGGTTCCCAGGCTAGGTCTAATTGGAGCTGTGGCTGTTGGCCTGATCTGAGCCGTGTCTGTGACCTTCCCCACACACAGCTCACAGCAACACTGGATCCTTAACCCACTGAGCGAGGCCAGGGATTGAACCTGTAACCTCATGGTTTCTAGTCTGATTCGTTTCTGCTGCACCACAAAGGGAACTCCAATACTAGTTATTTTATAAATGATTTCTTATCTAATCATTTCAACAGCTTTTCAAAAAATTAAAAATCCCTACATTATAGGTGTCACTGCTGTGATCCAGAGAAGTTAAGCTACTTTTTAGGGTCAAAAAGGTAGTGTGTGACAGAGTCATGATCCAAATATATAGACATCTGGTGCCAAAAACAGAAGTACAGAAAGTCTTTATGTTCTAGGAATTCTCCTTTGTCCCTTTCTTTTTTCTATGGGCCAGCTGTCTTCTAGTCACATATTCCAACATTTCAAGCAGCTCCTCTTCCCAAAGTTATTTCCACAGATTGTGCACTGTTGTATATTTGAGATGTAATTTGTGTTTAATTTGTTGACAAAATATGTGTTTAAACATATAAGAAACAGAGGGAAATTCTGCTATTTTTCTCTATTACTTTTTAAGAAATACAAGTCATAAGGAGGGAGGTATTTGGTTGTGGGGCTTATTTCTGTTTGTGAGGATATTAATAAAGTTTTGACAGAATTAAATTGTCCTTGTTGAAAGTGATGGTTTGAAACTACAAATAGGAAAGTAGAGAGGTTATTGGTGGGTGGATAGGAGAGATGGGGCAGGGCAGTAGCTATCAGAGATTGAAGATTTGCAGAGAGATAAGGAATGGATGGCTTTAGGAGAAATGTTCAGAAATAATTTTATGAAGTTCATTTACGGTATGTGTAACATCAGTGTTTTTTCCTGCTTCTCTCAAAACACTGCAAAATTGCTTTATTGTGCTAATTATAATGTTTCTATTGTACTTGAAATTAAGAATATTGGCAGTAAAATGAAAAAAAAATGTACATAAAGCACCTAGCACAGAACCTTAAATCAATTACTCAATGTAAGCTATTGTTATTGTTATGGCTATTATTACAACAGGAGCTTAGTTAGTGGATCTGACCTTATGATCATTATACACAGTTTTACTGTATTGCTATCCTCCATTTACTTGGCACTAAAACTGACTCTCTGGGTAGTTTCAGTGGTTAAAGTTACACAGCTATGAAATAGTAGGAAGAGATATGAATTCTAATTTTGCTGGTCCTTAGCTTTGTCTTTCTATTCTTGATTGACTGATAAGAAAATATTCACCATTTTATCACCTTCTTCCCAAACCTGTTCTACCTGGTCATACAAGTAAGACACCTGGCTATAACCCCGGACTCTACCTTCTTCCCTCCTTTCTGAAGTCTATTGCCCAACTCTAACTGGTCTAAAAGTTTTACTGGCTCTTCTTCTTATGCCTCATCATGCCAGTATTCTCTATTTCTTCATATCCTAGTCCCTAGCCATACTGAACCTACTCAATTTTCCTTGACTATTCTGTTCTCTGTTACCTCCATAACTTTGTATAAGTTGTTCCTTCTGCCTGGAATACCTTCCCTTTCCCCACCACTTCTATATTTGGCTGACTTGACTTTTTAGAATCCAGCTTAGGTCTTAATTACCCTTTATTTAATAATCTCAGCCTGTGTGAGGCATCTACCTTTGAGCTCCAAGAACACATTGTGCTCTTGTCATTCTTGTTTCATTCAGGTTCCAGAAGCCAAACAATTTTAACAAAAAATTTGGTATATGGACTTGTTGAAATATGTGTTTAAGGAATGAAAAAAAAACAAAATATAGCATTGGAACAACACAGAGATAATGACTGCAGGAAACACCTGTCCCCCACCCCTAGACCTGAGATAACAAAGGGAAGAGGTTGGGATTATTAGAAACATAGAAGCCCAAAGGAGGTGAATGTAGAGTTCAGACTCTGATATATGTGAAGAGGTTTCTGCTTGGCTGCTGTTGCTATCTTAGATGCTTAGAGAAGAAACCTCATAGAGCTGTAGTTCAGGTCTCTGAGGAGCAGTTGTCAGCTGACTAACACTGGTGCCTCTGAGGAGGTGTAGTGAGGCTGGTTCTAGAGTATGGAAAGAAATAGGAAGCTGGAATCACTACTGTTGCCTGGATAAAAGGCCATATTTGGTGATATGTTGTCAGGAGCAGCAAACAAACTGGAGCAAGTCAATCTCTTCACCTCTTCCCCTGCCTTCTAGTCTCTAGAATCCCATATTTGAAGAATCTAAAAGGACACCAGTTAGCAAAAGAAGACCATTTTCTGAGTCCCAATAGAAAGTGAGGGCATAGAATGCTTGGTTTGAGGCAGAGAGATAAAAGTATAATAACTGATTCAACACCACATTGACATTGTGGTCTTAATTGTCTCACCCACCGGACTTTTATATCACTCTCTCCAGAAAGCCTCCCCTGACTCCTCTCCAGTCCTGGATAGGTACACAACTTCCGTGTTCCCACAATATCCTCTTTTACCTTATTAGAGCACTAATTCTACTATACTATAAACAACATTTTTTTTTTTTACAGTTCAGCCATTAGACTGGAGTATGAAAGAGGCCAGTGATTGTGTTTTGTTCACCTCTGTATACCTTAACATCTAGCACAGTGTCAGGCACATAGAAGGAATCCAAAAAATGTTTATGGGATAAATAAAAGAAGGTGTTAGGCACTTTAGAATCATTGTATTTTGTAAATTATATACCTGAGGGTCCATGCTATTTTCCCATTTTATAAAGAATGAAACAAAGACTCAGAGAAGTTCAGAAACATGGCTAAAGTCATAAAACTACTAAATAATAGAAGGATTCCAACCTGGGTCTGTGTGACTCTATAAGTATGTATTTTTGCTGGTATATCTATCCAGGGCTGAAGAGGTGTCAGGGAAGGCTTTCTGGAGGAAGTAATGTAAAAGAAGAACTCTGAGGAATGAGAGTTCCTAAACCAGATGATAGTGCCACTGTCTATAGCCCCTGCTATACAAATGAGGGGGCTGTATAGATTCCTATCAGAGCATGAGGATAAAATCTTCCTTGGATTTTGCTCCCTTTGCTCTTGCTCTACTTAAATCGCTGGATAGGAGCAGGATTTCAGTGTATATAGATTTTAAAAGGCCTCTCAGACTTCAGGGAAGTCTTTAATTCACCCCATACTATCCAGACTATGTGTCATTCTATTGTCACAGCCTCCATTAGGACTCATTATCAGTCTATCTCCATAGAGCCAGAGTTGGGGATTCTTACCTGGGGAGCCTGGTTTTAGATTGACTAAAATTATGGGGGTTTCTTTGGTGTCAGTGGTCAAGTGTTGCCCATGGCACTGAGCCCATGTATAAGGGTATATAGTTCACTCTCTGCCCTTCTAAACTTCTCTTTGAATTCTCTGCTTTTGCTGATTATGTGTGACTTTAATTTGGGCAGTTTTAATGAAAGGTCTTTTAAGACCTTTGGAAAGTGTGCATAATTAAAGTACTAACTCTGCTCTGTACTTGGGAATAATAGGACTTTGAACTCTGACTGTTGTGCTCTATCTACCTGGTTGGGGACTACATAGGGGTCATGTGTTCCAGAAACCCTATCTTACTACCAGCAAAAATGATGTAAATAAATAGTGCTGATAACATTTTACAAATAGAACCTGTCAAAGAAGTACCTGCTATAGATCTTCATTGTTTTCCTGATATACAGGCTTATACTCTGCTTTCTAAATTTCATGTTACTGATTATCTGAGCTCCGTGATTTGGGCAATTTGATTTTGGCTTAGTCAGCTTAAATCCTAATTCTTTGATTTTCCTAACAGAAATTTCCTTTCAGCCAAATTTCTGTTGACTGTCAGATGATATTAGTAATGATGATAGTAATAGCCACCTTTTATTGAGTGGCTTGTGTGTGCTAGGTACTATCTTTATGTTTTTATCATTTTAATGACAGAGCAAGTAAGGCCTTATTGCTAACCCCTGTTTTATAAATGGTGAAATGAAGGTTTAAGAAGGTGTCACTTGCAAGGTCACATAGCCATCTAAGATCAATCTTCCTTCAAAGCTTGGATCCACTTGAATACAGAGCTTGCAGTTGGCCAGATTCTGTATATTTTCAGGAGCCAGATTGTTTTTCACATGAATATCTTGCTGTATCTAACTGGCTGTCATAGCTCACTCATTTTTTTTCCAACATAAGCAAGCTTCTCTAAAACTTAGTCAACAGTTATTTTATCTTCATCATCATCTCTTATTTACATTGACATTCGCTGAAACCTAGTGTCTGTCTATACCAGTCAACTAAAACCGCCTTGCCAATTCTATTATTTTAGATGCTTTTCACTGAAAAAACAGAAAACTCAACTTGAAATATCTAAAAACAATGAGGAAAATATATTATGCCATAAAACAGGAAGTCCTTAGGTAGATAAATCCCACAATTGATTAATTCCGAGGCTTTAAATTGTCATCAATAGCTTATGTATTCAGTCTTTTCCTTGGACATCCTAGTTTGTCAGCCTTAGTTCTCAGGGTAGATTTTCACATTGTCGTAAGATGGCTGCCATGGTGGCCAGGTGCCTCTATGTAAACCAGTTTATGGTATTTGTTTATCTGACTTACTTCACTTAGTATGAGTCTCTAATTCTGTCCATGTTGCTGCAAATGGCATTTTGTCATTTTTATGGATAAATAGCATTCCACTGTATATACGTATACCACATCTTCTTAATTCATTCATCTGTCAATGGATATTTAGGATATTTCTATGTCTTGGCTATTATGAGTAGTGAACATAGAGGTGCATTTATTTTTTCAATGAAAGTTTTGTCCTGATATATGCCCAGGAGTGAGATATGGTAGTTCTACATTTAGTTTTCTAAGGTACTTCCATACCATTTTCCACAGTGGTTGTACCAATTTATATTCCCACCAATAATGAAGGAGGGTTCCCTTTTCTCTGTATCCTCTCCAGCATTTGTTGTTTGTCAACTTGTTAATGATGGCCATTCTAACCATCAATGAGGTGATACCTCATTGAAATTTTGATTTGCATTTCTATAATAATTAATGATGTTGAGCATCTTTGTCATGTGCCTGCTGGCCATCTGTATGTCTTCTTTGGAGATATGTCTCTTTAGCTCTTCTGCCCACTTTTCAATTGGTTTGTTTTTTGGTGTTGTGTTGTAGTAGTTGTTTATATATTTTGGAGATTAAGCCTTTGTTGGTTGAATCATTTGCAAAGAATTTCTCCCATTCTTGGGTTGTCTTTTCTTTTCTTTCTTTTCTTTTTCTTTTTTTTTTTTTTTTGTCTTTTTGCCATTTTCTTAGGCTGCTCCTATGACATATGGAGGTTCCCAGGCTAGGGGTTAAATCGGAGCTGTAGCTGCCAGCCTACACCAGAGCCACAGCAACACAGCATCTGAGCCAGGTCTGCAACCTACACCAAGCTCACAGCAAAGCCGGATCCTTAACCCACTGAGCAAGGCCAGGGGTCGAACCTGCAACATCATGGTTCCTAGTCAGATTCGTTAATGACTGCACCACAATGGGAATGCCTGTCTTTTCATTTTTTAATGGTTTCCTTTGCTGTGCAGAAGATTTTTAATTTAATTAGATCCCATTGGATTATTTTTATTTTTATTGACCTTATTCTAGGAAGTGAATCAAACAAGATGTTGCTGTAATTTATGTCAAAGAGCATTCTGCCTATGTTTTCCTCTCAGAGTTTTATAGTATCTGGCCTTACATTTAGGTCTTTAATTCATTTTGAGATTATTTTTGTGTATGGTGGTAGAGAATATTTGAATTACATTCTTTTACATGCAGCTGTCCAGTTTTCCCAGCACCACTTATTGAAGAGACTATCTTTGCTTCAATGTATGTTCTTGCCTCCTTTGTCATAGATTAGTTGACCATAGGTGCTTGGGTTTATTTATGGGATTTCTATCATGTTACATTGATCATTGATCTATGTTTCTTTTTTTGTTCTAGTACCATACTGTTTTGATTACTATATCTTCAAAGAATAGTCCTAAGTCAGGGAGCCTGACTATTTGAAGTCTTTTGTGTTTCCATACAAATTTTAAAATATTTTGTTCTAGTTCTGTAAGGAATGTCACTGGTAATTTGATAGGGATTGAATTGAATCTGTAGATGGCCTTAGGTAGTATTGTCATTTTGACTGTATTGATTCTTCCAATCCAAGAGCATGGTATATCTTTCCATCTATATGTTTCATCTTTCATTTCTTTCATCAGTGTCAGACTTTTCAGAGTACAGGTCTTTTGTCTATTTAGGTAGGTTTATTCCTAAGTATGTTTTCTTTTTGATGTGATGGTAAATGGTATGGTTTCCTTAATTTCTCTTTCTGATTTTTCATTGTTAGTATATAAAAATGCCATAAATTTCTGTGTATTAATTTAGTATCCTACAACTTTACAAAATTCATTGATGAACTCTAATAGTTTTCTTGCAGTGTGCTTAGGATTTTTCAGGTATAGTATCATGTTATCTGCAAACAGTGATTGTTTTACTTATTTTTTTTTCCAGTGTGGATTTATTTTATTTCTTTTTTTTCTCTGATTCTGATGGCTAGGATGTCCAAAACTATGTTGAATAACATTGGTGAAAGTGGACATCCTTGTCTTGTTCCTGATCTTAGTGGAAATGTTTTCAGGTTTTTAAAATTGAGAGCGATGTAAGCTGTGGGTCGTCATAAACAGCTTTTATTGTATTGAGGTAGTTCCCCTCTATGCCCACATTCTGGAGAATTTTTATCAGGAATGGGTGTTGAAATTTGTCAAAAGCTTTTTCTGCATCTATTCAGATGATCATATTGTTTTTATTTTTCAGTTTGTTGATATATCACATTGATAGATTTGTGGATATTGAAGAATCCTTGTATCTGTGGGATAAACCCTACTTGATCATGTTGCATGATCTCTTAAATATGTTTTGTATGTGGTTTGCTAATATTTTTTGAGGATTTATGTGTTCATGTTCATCAGTGATATTCATCTGTAATTTTCTTTTTTTGTGGTGTCTTTGTCTGGTTTTGGTATTAGGCTGATGGTGGCTCCATAGAATGAGCTTGGGAGTGTTCCTTCTGCTGCAATTTTTCAGAAGAGTTTCAGAAAAAGAGGTGTTTTTCTCTGAATGTGTGCTAGAAATCAGCTCTGAAGCCATTAGGTCCTGGACTTTTGTCTTTTGGAAGTCTTTTAATCACATTTTCAATTTCAGTGCTTTAGATAGGTCTATTCATATTTTCTATTTCTTCCCGGTTCCATCTTGGTAGGTTGTACTTTTGTAAGAATCTGTCCATTTCTTCTAGGTTTTCCATTTTATTGGCATACAGTTGCTCATAGTAGTCTCTTATAATCCATTGTATTTATGTGGTGTCAATTGTAACTACTTTTTCATTTCTAATTTTATTGATTTGAACCCTCTCCCTTTGTTTCTTGATGAGTCTGGCTAAAGGTTTATCAATTTTGTTGCTCTTTTCAAAGAACCAAATTTTGGTTTCATTGATCCCTATTGTTTTCTTTGTCTCTATGTTTTTAATTTCTGCTCTGATCTTTATGATTTCTTTCTTTTTCACTTTGGGCTTTGTTCTTCCTTCTTTAGATGTTTAAGGTGTAAGGTTAGGTTATTTATTTGAGTTTTTCTTCTTTCCCAAGATAAGATTGTATTACTATAAAATTCCCTCTCAGAACTACTTTTGCTGTGTTCCATAGGTTTTAGGTTATTGTATCATCATTGTCATTTGTCTCTATGTATCTTTTAATTTTCTCTTTGATTTCTTCAATGATCCATTGCTTGTTTAGTAGCATATTATTCAGATTCCAGGAGTTTCTTTTTTTCTTGTACTTTCTGTTCTCATAGCATTGTGCTCAGAGAAAATGCTTGAAATAATTTCAGTTTTTTAAAAATTTACCACAGCTTGATCTGTGGTCCAAGAAGTGATCTATTCTGGAGATTGTTCTGGATGCACTTGAGAAGAAAGTGTATTCTGCTGCTTTGGGGTGAAAAGTTCTTTAGATATCAGTTAGATCTATTTGTTCTAATGTATCATTAAAGCCTGTGTTTCCTTGTTGAATTTCTGTCTGGATGATCTGTCCAATTGCTGTAAGTGGGGTGTGAAAGCCCCCTCCCCCACTATTATTATGTTAGTGTCAATTTCTCCTTTTATGGCTATTAGTAGTTGAGTCATATATTGTACTTTTATGTTGAATGCGATTATTTATAATTGATATTTCTTCTTGTATTGATCCTTTAATCATTAGGTAATATCCTTGTCTCTTGTGACCTTCTTTATTTTAAAAATTTTTTTATCTGATATAATATTACTACTCCTGCTTTTCTATAATTTCCATTTGCCTATAATATATCCTTCCAGCCCTTCATTTTAAGTCTGTATGTGTCCTTAGATCTGAAGTGATCTCTTGTAAGCAGCATATATATGGGTCTTATTTTTGTATCCATTCAACCTGCCTTTTAGTTGGAGCATTTAATATATTTACTTTAAATGTAATTATAAGTATGTACTTATTTTCATTTTCTTAATTTTTTTGATTTGCTATTTTGGGTCTTTTTTTTCCCTTCCCCCTTTTGTTGTCTTCTCTTGTTATTTTCTGACCATCTTTAGTGTTACATTTGGCTTGTTTTTTCTTTTTTATGTGTGAGTCCATTATAGTTATTTGATTTCTGGTTCTAATTATATCTTTAATTAATTAATTAATTATTTTTTACAATGTTCTGTCAATTTCTACTTTACAGCAAAGTGACCCAGTTTTATATGTATATACACCTTCTTTTTCTCACATTAACCTCCATCTTGTTCCATCATGAGTAATTAGATATACAGCAGGATGCCATTGCCCATTTATAGTCATTTGGTTTGTGGTTCCCATTATATTTTGATAAATCCATCTATATTGTGCAGAAATGTTTCTGCTTGCAGGTCTATTATTTTCAAATGCATTTTCAATGTTTGTCCTCTCCTCTTCTCATGCTTGTTAGTTTAGATATAATATTTTTCAATGGGTGATTTCCTACTTTTCTATTATCTTTGCCTTTACCAGTGAGCTTTTTCTTTTGTAGTCTTCTGGTTTCTAATTGTGGCTTTACATTTTTGGCTTAGAGAAGTTCCTTTAGTAGTTGTTGTAAAGCTGTTATGGAGGTGCTGAATTCTCTTAGCTTTTGCTTGTCTGTAAAGCTTTTGATCTCTCCATCAAATGTTAATGAGAGCTTTGCTGGGTAGAGTATTCTTGGTTCTAGGTTTCTCCCCTTTATCACCTCAATATATATTTTGTCACTCCCTTCTGGCTTGTAGATTTTCTGCTGCAAAATCAGCTGTTATGGGGTTTCCTTTGTATGCTATTTGTTGCTTTTCCCTTTTGGCTTTTAGTATTTTTTCTTTGTATTTAATTTTTGTCTGTTTGATTAGTATGCATCTCGCTGGTTTATTTTTTATGGAATTCTCTGTGCTTCCTCAGCTTTTTTGAATATTTCAAATATTAGGAAAATCTTTGGCTATAATATTTTCAAATATTTTCTCTGGACCTTTGTCTGGCTGTTCTCCTTCTGGAACCCCTATGATGCAAATGTTGGTATGTTCAATGTTGTCCCCAAGGTCTCTTAGATTCTCATCAGTTCTTTTCTTTTTTCTTTTTTCCTTTTAAAATTTTATTTATTATACTTGATTTACAATATTCTGTCAATTTTCTGCTGTACAACAAAGTGACCCAACCATACACACACACACACACACACACACAAACACACACACACACACACACACACACACAGATACACACACACACATATACATATATACATTCTTTATCTCACATTATCCTCTATCATATTCTATTGCAAGTGGCTAGGTAATAGTTTCCTGTGCTATACAGCAGGATCTCATTGCTTATACACTCCAAATGCAATAGTTTCATCTATTAACCCCGAACTCCCAGTCCATCTCACTCCCTCCCCCTCTCCCCTGTACATTTGTACATTCTTTTCTGTACATTTGCTCTGTATATTATATTCCAGATATGTGATATATCATATGTTTGTCTTTCTCTTTTGGACTTATTTCACTTAATATGAGAGCCTCTTTTTCTGTCTATGTTGCTACAAGTGGCATTATTTTGTCCTTTTTATGGCTGAGTAATATTCCATTGTATATATATATACCACATCTTCTTAATCCATTCATCTGTTGATGGACATTTAGGTTGTTTCCATGTCTTGGCTATTGTGAATAGTGCTGCTGTGAGCATAAAGGTGTGTATATCTTTTTCAGTGAAAGCTTTTTCCAGATATATGCCCAGGAGTGGAATTGCTGAATCATATAGTAGTTCTATATTTACTTTTCTGAATTACCTCCATACTGTTTTCCATAGTGGTTGTACCAATTTACATTGCTACCAACAGTGAAGTAGGGTACCCTTTTCTCCACACCTCTCCAGCACTTGTTATTTGCTGACTTGTTAATGATGGCCAATCTGACCAGAGTGGGTGGTACCTCATTATAATTTCAATTTGCATTTCCCCAATTATTAGTGATGTTGAGCATTTTTTCACGTGTTTGTTGGCCATCCAAATGTCTTTGGAGAAATGTCTATTCAGGTCTTCTGCCCATTTTTCAATTGGGTTGTTGGGGGTTTTTTTTGCTGTTGATTTGTGTTTGTCGTTTGCATATTTTAGAGATTTAGCCCTTGATGGTTGCATCTTTTGAAAACATTTTCTCCCATTCCGTAGGCTGTGTTTTTGTTTTTGCTTCTTTTTATGGTTTCCTTTCTTCTGGAAAATCTTATAAAGTTGATTATGTCCATTGGTTTATTTTTGTTTTTATTTCTGTTGCCTTTGTAGATTGACCTAAGAGAACATTTGTAGGGTTGATGTCAGAGAATGGCGCTTTCCCACCTGTTGCTAGGCAGTTGCTGCTGCTAAGTGGCTCCTAGAGCTGAAGCAAAAAGTGTCCTGCAGCTTAGGAAAATGTGATTAGGGAACAAGGCTGTAATGGCGAATCCCACTCCTATCCAGCACTCCCAAACAATAGCACCTAGCCTCTAAGCCCAAGTACATTGCCTCTGCTTACAGCCTCAGTTCTGTTTTCCCGATACTTTAGTCCCTCCAGGCTGTTTCTGCACAGTCAACCCTGGATTTTCCGCATAGCCATCCCCAGCTCTCTCTTTGAGTCTGATTTCTAAGGCCAGAGTTTTAGTTCACAACACCTGTTGGCAACTGCATATGGTTGCCCATAGCACTGACCCATGAGTTTGTTTCCATTTTAACTGCTTCACACCCATTATCTAGAGTTCCTCCTCTGTCTTGGCTGTAGGTGGGGGAACTTCCCAGGTTGAAGGAGCTTTTCCTCTTTCCAGCTCACTCCTAGGGGGTGCGTGTCCAGTCTCCCTTTGGTTTGCTTCTTTTTCTTCTTTCTTCTTATTTTGTCCTATCTGGTTTCATGAATTTTTTCTTGCTTTATCATAATCCTGAGGTCTTTTGTCAGTTTTGAGCAAATTTTCAAGTGAATAGTTCATTCGTACTTTTTTGATTGCCATAACTTTGTAATAGAATTTAAAATAAGAAAATATGGTACTTCCAACTTTGCCTTCTTGTTAGTGATTGCTTTAGCTATTCAAGTTTTTTTTTTTTGGTGTGTGTGTGTGTGTGTGTGTATGTGTGTGTGTGGTTCCCTATGAAATTTAGGATTGCCTTTCCTATTTCCATGAAAAATACCATTGGAATTTTGATAGTGATTGAACTGAATCTGTAGGTTGCTTTTGATAATCTGTATATTTTAACACAATATTAATTCTTCCATTGCAAGAACAGGCGATGTCTTTCCATTTACTTGTGTCTTCTTTAATTTCTTTCTTCAGTTTCTCAGAGATCTCACTGAGTAGTTCTTTCATCTTCTTGGTTAAATTAAATCCTAATTAATTTATTATTTTGACACAATTGTAATTGTGTTCATAATTTTTCTGTCATGGAATTTGTTTCAGTTCATAGAAACACAGCTTATTTTTTTTGTTTATTTTGCATTGTGCCACTTTACTGAATGAATTTATTACGTCTAATGGCATTTGAGTGGGATCTTTCCAGTTTTCTATATATAAGATCAGGTTATCTGCAAACCATTTTACATCTTCTTTTCTTATTTGGAATCCTTTTATTTCTTTTTCTTGTCTAAGTGCTATGACTAGGACTCCTAGTACGATGTTAAATAGAAATCATGAGAGGAGGCTTATTTGTATTGTCCCTGATTTTTGAGGAGAAGCTTGTAGCTTTTCAATATTGAGTATGATATTAGTTGTGGGCTTCTAATATAAGACCTTTATGTTGGGGAACATTTTTTTCTACATTTAATTTGTTGAGAGTTTCTTATGATGAAAGGATGTTAAATTTTGTCAGTTCTTTTGTTCTCATCTATTGAGATGGTCACATGATTTTTATCTTTCATTTTTCTTAGTGTTGTATATCACAATTACTGATTTGTATACATTGAACCACCCTTGTGTCCTAGGGAGAAATCCAACTTTTACATGGTGTATGTCTTTCAGATTTATTTGGTAGTCTAGTATTTTTCTAGTGGTTTTCTGAGAATTTTTTATATATACATAGTCTTTTCATGTTAGTTTTCTAGGCTGTCTTTGTTATCATGGTAATGCTGTCTTATGAAATGCTTGTGGACGTACTCCTTCCTCTTCAATTTTTAGAAGATTTTGATACAGATACATTAATTTTTCTTTAATATTTGGCAGCACTCACCAATGAAGACATCTACTCCTTCAATCTTCTTTATTTGGGAGGTTTTTTGAATACTGATGCAGTCTCCCTACTAGTTATAGATCTATTCAGATTTTCTGTTCATTCATGTTTCAGGCTTGGTAAATGGTATGTTTCTAGGAATTTATCCATTTTTCTAGGTTATCAAATTTGTTAGCATATAATTTCTCATGTTTTTTTAATCCTTTTTATTTCTGTGTTATCAGATATGTGGCCACCTTTATCATTTCCAAATTTATTAATTGTCTTCTTTTTTTCTTAGTTTAGCTTAGTTATATGTTCTGTCTTTTCAAGTAACCAAGAAAAATTTAAAAAACTTGTTCTCACAGAGTTCCCTTCATGGCTCAGTGGTTAATGAATCCGACTAGGAACAATGAGGTTGTGGGTTTGATCCCTGGCCTTGCTCAGTGGGTTAAGGATCTGTCATTGCTGTGATCTGTGGCATAGGTCACAGACGTAGCTTGGTTCTGGCATTGCTATGGCTCTGACATAGGCCGCCAGCTACAGCTCTGATTAGACCCCTAGCCTGGGAACCTCCATATGATGTGGGAGTGACCCTAGAAAAGGCAAAAAAAGACCAAAAAAATTGTTCCCTCTTCTAAAAAACAGCTTAGAGAGACAAATATCATACCATATGACCTATATGTGGAATCAAATTTAAAAACATGTTACACAAGAACTTTTTGTAAAACAGAAAAGAACTCATGGATTTCAAAACCAATCTTATGGTTATTGTAGGTTAAACCATTGGAGGGAAGGGAAGAATTGGGAGGGTGGGAATATCATATACACACTACCAAATAAAATAAGTGATTAATAAGAACTTACCATATAGCACAGAAAAATCTACTCAATAGATTTTGAGGAAATCTAACTATATGAGGGAAAATAATGGATATATTTATATATTATATGTATGACTGATTCACTTTTCTGTACACTTGAAACTAACATAACATTGTAAGTCAACTATACGCCAATAAAATTAAATAAAAAACAAAAACTTAAAAGCAGGTCTTGTGCTCATTGATCTTATCTATCATTTTGAAGTCAGTATTTTATTTATTGCTGCTCTCATCTTTGTTATTTTCTTCTTTCTGCTAACCTTGGGTTTAGTTTATTGCTCTTTTTTTACTTCTATGAGGTTTAAATTTAGTTGATGTCCCTTTTTTTTCCTTAATGTAGGCAAATTTTGCTGTAAACTCTCCCCTTATCAATGACTTTCCTGCATCCCATAAATTGTCATGTGTTTTGCTTCCATTTTCAATTGTTTCAATTTTTATTTTCCTTTTGATTTTTATTGATTTTTTAAATTGTTCAGGAGTGAAATTTTTTTTGTCTTTTTAGGGCTGTACTTTTAGCATATGGTGTTTCCCAGGCTAGGGGTTGAATTGGAGCTGTAGCCACAGGCCTATGCCACAGACACAGCAACATCAGATCAAAGCTGCGTCCGCTCAACCGTAGTGCTGATGCAGCTGCCAGACAGGCAGCCCGGGGACAACAGCCAGACAAACCTAAGGTCTTGCTGGCCCCAGAAGTGCCAGCTGTCCCCAAATATTCTCCAGAAAAAGAAAAATGGATAAGGAAGAAAGGAGGAACTAAAACTAAAACAGGGTGGTGGGTCACATGGGACCACCGAGTTTACATTCCAGAACAGCTGGCCTACAAACTAGTCCACCAAGAACATGAGCTAACCCACATGGGCAAAACTGCCTTAGAGACCCTACTGGGCCGGTACTATCTCATTGCTCTTCTTCCTACACTCTGCTCCTCTGTCTCCCAAAGATGCATAACCTGTTTACAGAATAATGCCCACCAGGGGCCCCGCAGACCAGCTGGGGCACAACACTGAGGACTGTCCCCATTTGAGGATATGGAAATGGACTTTACTGAGGTCACCCCTAGTAAGGGGTACAAATATTTACTAGTTTTTATCTATAATTTTTCAGGATGGGTAGAGGCCTTCCCTACCCGGACTGAAAAGGCAAGGGAAGTAACCAAGGCACTCCTGAGAGACATTATTCCTAGATATGGAATGCCTCTGACCATCGGGTCAGATAACGGACCGGCATTTGTGGCTGAAACAGTACAACAGGTGGCAAAAGCTTTAGAGATCTGATAGAAACTACATTCTGCTTATCACCCTCAAAGTTCACGGAAAGTAAAAACGCTTGAACCGAACCCTTAAACTGACCCTGGCAAAGTTATGTCAGGAAACTGGCTTGCCCTGGATAGACATGTTGCCAGTGGCCCTCTTAAAAGTGAGATGCTCACCCCGAGTGGGAATAGGATTCTCGCTATTTGAAATCTTATATGGAAGGCCACCTCCACTAATCAGTTTAAAAGGAAACACCAGGGAGTTGGGAGACTTGGAATTACATAAACAATTACAAGGACTGGGGCTCACTATTTCTCAGATATACAAATGGGTCACAGACAGAATACCTGTGTCCTTAGGTATAACAGTACACCCCCACTAGCCGGGGGACCAGGTGTGGATAAAGGACTGGAAAAAGGAGCCTTTGAGGCCGGTATGGAAGGGCCCCTATACTTTAATTCTAACCACTCCCACTGCTCTTAAAGTAACAGAAATAGATGCTTGGATCCATCATTCTAGAGTAAAACTGGCTGGCACAGCTGATGCCCTTGGAGAGTGGGAGACTGCCCTCGATCCAGAGAGACCTCTTTGCCTGACAACACAGAAAAGGAGATGACGATCTCAAAGCCCTGCTCTGACTACACCGGAAGTTGGTCAGTCAACGCATGGCTGAAGCTTGAGGAATCGGCAGCCTGGTAAAATAAACTGCCTTACCTCTCTTCCACAAGAGACTCTCCGTCATATACTGTTATTTTATGACCAACATGTATGTTTGCTGCCTGCTGCTGTTAATCTGGTCCCCTTTGGTTCTGTCAGGATCCATGTCCTCATGTGACCTGTGCATTCGAGTGACCCGATCAGATCAAGGGGTTACATGGACTTTGCTTTACTCCACTCATTTCTCCTGTTCTGGAGAAATTCATGGAAGTTGTACTCACAACAGGACCACTTATTCTATCTGTCAACAGGGGGACCAATATACTTGCTTTGATCCATGATACTCACCAACTGAGGAATGGTTAGAAGTCTGGCGCTCTCATAAATCAGGGCAGCTAATTAATCGGACCCAAATTACCAACCCCAAGTTGCCAGTGTCAGTACTTTTTGATGCCTGTGAAGCTGTGAATGGGTCATGGACTTCTACTAGACCATGTGAAAGCCCATCATGGGAAAGAGAATATAGGCTCCAGCATAAATATATGTGCTGGGGGACCACCTGGAACGATTGTCTGGAATACACTTACTGGAGCTGTGTGGCCTGGACAACCTGGAATAAGGGAGACAAAACAGCTGTCCTTCAAAAGGGTACAGCCCCTCCAGACTGCCAGACTAAAGCTTGTAACCCAGTTAATTTCACTATTTTCAATTCCAGTGAGCCCAAATGGAAGGAGGGTTTCAAAATAAGCATTCGCATTGACGGAAGAGGCCTTGACCCTGGAGCTGTGCTACATTTCCAGAGAATCACGTTTGCACTCCAAGCTGCCTCTCACAGCATCTTTCATTCCTTTTATGAAGAAATAAGAAACACCCCACCTCCCATTCCGGCCACAACTAAGAACTTGTTCTTAGCCCTGGCAGAAACTATTGTACAAACTCTCAAGGTCTCCTCTTGTTATGTATGCAGGGGAACAAACACAGGAGACCACTGGCCTTGGCAAGCCAGAGAACTGGACCCATTAGAGCTTCATAATGAGACTGCATACCCCCAACTCACCAATGGGGTATGGCTCCTCAGAACTGCTATTATAGGGAGAAATTGTCTTGTGAGGCGGGTAGGATGGTTTAATGTTTCAGTTAAAAGCCTAACGTGTTTAGGCCTAAGGTATTATAATCTGACTGCCCAAAAGACTCAATGGTGGTCATCCTCCAATCGCTCAGAGCCCAAGCCTAATCCCTTGTCTAACTTTTCCCACCTTCGACAAGCATGGGAAGATATCAGTACTAATATCCAGTGGCGGGCACCAAAGGGATTATATTGGATTTGTGGAAAAATGGCCTATTCCATACTCCCCCAAAATTGGGCTGGGGCATGTGTACTGGGAACAATCAGACCTTCCTTCTTCCTGCTCCCACTGTCACTAGGGGAGCAACTGGGGGTTCCTATATATAGGGTACAGGGTGCCCAGAGAGACCGGAGGGCTCTCCAAATTGGAAACTGAAAAGATGATGAATGGCCCCCAGAACGGATAATTCAATATTATGGACCTGCCACCTGGGCAGAGGATGGCTCTTGGGGATATCACACCCCTATCTATATGCTGAACCACATCATCAGACTACAGGCGGTTTTAAAACTTATAACAAATGACACTACAAGGGCCTTGACTATATTGGCCCAAGAACAAACTAAAATGCGCAGTGCAATCTACCAAAATCGCTTGGCCTTGGATTATTTACTTGCTTTTGAAGAAGGGGTTTGTGGAAAATTTAACTTAAGTAATTGCTGTCTACAAATAGATGACACCAGAAAGGTGGTAGAAGAAATTGTTGACCGCATGACTAAACTAGCCCATGTACCTGTACAAACTTGGAAAGGATGGGATGCAGACAGTCTCTTTGGTAAATGGTTCTCTTGGTTGGGAGGAATTAAGACAATGGTCGGAATAGTCATGGTTATACTCGCAGGGTGCCTACTTGTTCCCTGCCTTGTACCTCTCCTGATAAATATTATAAAAGGTTTTATAAAAACCATGGTTGAAAAAAAAAAAAAAACAGCCTCCCACCTGCTACTTACTAGAGACTACCAAAGGGTTATGACTGATGATGATCTGTAAAGGGTGCAGATACACCCTGAACATCAAGAGGGGGGAATGAAATGGAGTTTTAACTAAGGAACAACCCCCCCCCCTTGGCTAAGAAGGCAGCTGCAAGCCTTTCCAGCTGTGCTCATCACTATGCCACCCTTCTTGTAATAATGTAACAACTGTGTGTTCTCTGTCCAAGCCAGCAGCCCTGCTAATTAGGTACCCAGCATTGCTTATCAGTTCTGCTTCTGTAACCTTGCTTGCTCAGTTTCTTAGGGAGAAACACTGTCTGCTTGGGGATGGGGGAGGTCTGGGATGCTTACATGGGAAAATCAAGACCTTGTAGTGTATAAAAGTTACTGAGAACAAAGACCTGGTTCTCAGACTCTGGAAGTGACTCTTCTGAGCCTGCACCGGTGCTGAATAAACCTTGCTTTTCCATACCTCTGAGTGCTGTTTGTCTCCTTCCATTGCCACAATTTTTTGCGGTTTCCGCAACAATAGTTGATTTACAATGTTCTGTCAATTTCTCCTGCACAGCAAAGTGACATATATATATATATATATATATATATACACACACATTCTTTTTTTTCCCATTTCCTACATCATATTCCATCACAAGTGATCAGATACAGTTCCTTGGGCTTTACAGCAGAATCCTATTGCCTATCCATTCCAAATGTAATACTTTGCATTTACTAACCCCCAAGTCTCTGTCCCTCTCACACCCTCCTGCTCCCTTTTGGCAATCACAACTCTGTTCTCCAAGTCCAATATTGTCAAAATGACTATACTACACAAAGCGATCTACATATTCTATGTTTTTTAAACATTTCTTGTAACTTCCCTGTGCTCCCTTTTTTTTGATGATCTTAGATCTTTACTGTCTTCAGTTTATATTCTTTTCTTTGTATATCAACTTTCTTCTCTTCATTTAGTTTGTGTGTGTGTGTGATTTTATCTTATAGCTATTTCTTTGTTATTTCATTATGTCTAACAATGTATGTTTATTGTCCCCTTGATGACAGGTATGTAGATACAGTGGTTGGTGCCTAGTCTTGGAGTCTGCATTGATTGTAGCAGCTCATGTATATTCAGAGCTGGTGATGGGAACTGTGGTATTAACCTACCTCCCTGGTAACTTCTCAGAATGGGGTGCATGAGTTGGCAGTGGTTCACGATTCACATAATTGCTTTTGTGGCAGGGGGTAGCTCTGACTTCTGCAACCCATCCTGCTTCCAGTTAGCTTTTAGAATGATTTCCTGCAGTTGGCAAATTCGGCAGCTGCTCCTGCAGTCCCTACCTTCGTCATGGAATCTCTCAGTTTTTCTCTCTGTAGCTGCAAGGGCAGGTGCATTTCTGTAGTCACTGTCTTTGGCCAGTCAAGGGAGAATTTTCTGTTGCTCCACATCCATGGGGGTGCTCCCTATCTGTTCAAAACAGGCTCTCCTTGTTGTAGGCCCTGCACCATTCCAGGTGTCCCTCCCCATACCAGGCTGATGACAGTGTGCTCCATGTAGCTGCTGAAAAGTAAAACTTGAGCCAGTGGGCCCCCCTTGACTCCTTTGGCTAGCTGTCCAATATATGCTCCTTATGCAGTCCCATACTTGATAGTTGGCTGAGATCATAGAGCTTGTCCTATTCCTGAGGATTGTTTGTGCTGTTTCAGAAATATCTTTCTCTACCCTCCAGGTAAATTGAGGCTCTCTGCTCACCCTGGGGGCCCTATGTGAACTCCTGCACAGTCTTCACTATTTCTAAATTTACCTTTTGTCTCCTAAACAAAATGAAGCTTTCCACCTGATTAGCAGGCCCCTTCCAACTCCCAGGATAATTTGAGCTGCTTCAGAAATAATTTTCTTCTCCTCCTAGGTAAATTGAGGTTCTCTACCCATCCAGAGGGCCCCATGCAGATTCCTGCACATGCTGTGCTGCTTCCAAATTCACCTTCAGCCTCCTAGACAAATTGTGGCCTTTTGCCCACCTGCTTAGGAGGTTGCTTCTGACTCCTAGGATCATTTGCACTTTTACAGCAATATTTTCAGTATCCCCTCACCTCACTGCTGTGCTATTCTAGAGTTCCTTCCATTTGATCCAAGGGTTCCCTCAACTTGCTCCACTTTCTCTATGGCCTTAAGGGCAGGGGGCTGCTCCCCAACTATTGCTAAGCAGCCACTTCTGTAGGGTCAATCCTGTATCTGGAGTAGTTGGCATCTTGCAGCCTTATTACACTTGCAGGGGGTAAGGCTATAGTGGTGGATCCTGCCCCTTCCCTCTACCACCCCCTAAAAATGGTGCCTAGCCTCCAAGCCAAACTAGGTTTCCTCAGCATGCAGCCTCAAATGTGGTCATTCCAGGCTCTAGTCCCTTCAGGTTATCTCTCCACTACCAATCCTATTTTTTTTTCCATGTAGCCAGCTCCAGCTCTTTCTCTGAGTGTGATCTCCAAAGCTGGAGTTTGAATTCCCAGCCACTGATCATATCAGCCTATATTTGGGACATTCAGGGCAGGACTGACTTTTTGTGGAGAACTGTTTCTGTTTTAACTTCTCTAAACCGATTTTACTTTTCTCTTCCAATACTCCAAATATCCTCCTCTGTCTTGGCTGGTCTCTTGGCTGGTGTTGGGCTCTTCACAGTGTGCAGGAGTTTTTCCTCTTTCCAGCTCCCTCCTAGGGGTGCAGGACCTGATCCACCTCAATAGTTCCACATATAGATGGATTTTCAATGTATTTTTGGGAGTATGTGAGCCTTATGGCCTACTCCTCTGCCACTATTTTTTCCTCCAAATTTTAATTTTTTTATGGAAACCCAAAAAACTCAAATAGCAAAAGCATTCTTGAAAAATAAAAACAGAATTGGTGGAATCATGCTCCCTGACTTCAGACTATACTACAAAGCTATAGTCATCAAAATTTATGGTGCTGGCAAAAACAAAATCATAAATATACATCAGTGGAATAGGATGGAAAGCCCAAAAATACACTGAAGCACCCATGGTCAATTAATGTATGAAAGGCAGGCAAGAATATGAAGTGGGAAAAAAGAGAGTTTCTTCAGTAATGTTTGCTGGGACTAACAGGCTCTAACACCATATACAAAAATAAACTCAAAATGGATTAAAGACCTAAATGAAAGTCCAGATAGTATAAAACACCTAGAGGAAAACAGGTCAAATTTTTTTAAGGCCATTCCCATGGTTTATGGAAGTTCCAAGGCCAGGGGTCAAATTGGAGCTACACCTGATGGCTTATGCCACAGCCACAACAATGCAGTATCTGAGCTGTATCTCCAGCCTACACCACAGCTCATGGCAATGCTGGATCCCTGACCCACTGAGCAAGACCAGGGATTGAACCCACCTCCTCATGGATACTAGTTGAATTTGTTTCCACTGCATCACAATGGGAACTGCCATGTCAAATACTATTTGCATAAATATCAAAATAGCTTTTTGATCCACCTCCTAGTATAGTGAAAATAATCAAATGAGATCTAATTAAACTTAAAAACTTTTGCACAGCAAATATAGCCATATCAGTAACAACAACAACAAGAACAAAAAGGCAACCCACAGAATGGGAGAAAAATCTTTGCAAATGAAGTAACTGACAGGGGATTAATTGCCAAAATATACAAATATCTCATACAGTTTTATATCAAAAAAGAACCCAAACAAAAAATGGTCAGAAGATCTAAATAGACATTTCTACAAAGAAGACAAATTTCCAAAAAGCACATGGAAAAAAAATGCTTGACATCACTAGTTGTTAGAGAAATGTAAGTCAAAACAACTGTGAGGTATCACCTCACACCAGTCAGAATGGCCATCAACAAAATCTCCAAACAATAAAAGTGAACACTCCTAAGCTTTTGGTAGGAATGTAAATTGGTGTAACCACTGTGGAGAATAGTATGGAGGTTACTTATAAAACTAAATATATAACAACTATATGACCAGCAATCTCACTTTTTTGCATATGTATCTGGAGAAAACCATGATTTGAAAAGATACAGACACCCCAATTCATTTCACCACTATTTACATTAGCCAAGTCAAGGAAACAACCTAAATATCTATCACAAGAGCAACAGATGAAGAAGACATGTTACATATGTACAATGGGATATTACTCATCCATAAAAAATAACCAAAAAATGCCATTTGTTGTAACATGGATAGGCCTAGAGCTTATCATAATAAGTTAAATAAGCCAGACAGTAAGAAAGACAAATAGCACATAATACCACTTAGATGTATAAACTAATAAAAATGATAGAAATGAACTTATTTATAAAACAAACAAACTCATAAATACAAAAATCAGAATTTTGTTCACCAAAGGGAAACTGTGGTTGGGAGGGATAAATTGGCTGGATGGGATTAACATATATAAAATATATAACTAATAAGGAACTACTTTATAGCACAGTGAGGTCTACTCAATATTCTGTAATAAGCTATATGGGAAAAAGAATGAACACACACACATATGTGTGTGTGTATATATATATATATATATATATGATATATAAACTTATTCACTTTGTTATACATATGAAACTAATATAACATTATAAATTGACTATACTTCATTAATTTTTTTTCTCAGATGTAAATGGATTAAATTCTCCAAGCAAAAACTTGAGCTGGCTGAATGGATATAAAAATAAGACCCATATGAATGCAGCATATAAGAAACCCACCTCAGATCTAAAGGTTCATAAAGACATTCAGTGAGGGGGAGAAAAATGTTTTCCATACCAATGGAAACCAAGAGAAAGCTGGAGTAGCAATACTCATATCATCAAAACAGATGTTAAAATAAAAACTGTTATGAGAGTTAAAGGACACTACATAATGATCAATGGGTCAATCCAAGAAGAAGATATAAAAATGGTTAATATATATGCATCCAATATATCAGCATATACATATATGTGGAAATATGAATAGCCATAAAATGAGAAATCAACAGTAACACAGTAATCATAGCATACTTCAACACCCCACTTTACATTAGATAAACAGACCATCCAGACAGAAATTCAAGTAAGGAAATACAGGCCTTAAGTGACACATTAGACCAAGTGGCCTTAATTGATATATAGAGAGCATTACATCTGAAAGCAGCAGAATACACATTCAAGTGCACATATTTCTTTTTCCTGAAATATTCTCCTATTCTCTACAAATTCACCAGATCTGAATTTCAACAGCATTTTCTAAGATATATCCTATCTTGATGGATAGAACAAATAATTTACTCTTTGAGGTTCAGATTCATTGATATATCTGTTATTTATATCTTTTTGCTATTTTGAAATAGTTAACTACTAACTCATTTGAAAAACAATGTCTATATTAATCATTTTATATGTCATCATATATAAAATTATTCTGTGATTTTCTGTTTGTCTGTTTGGCATTCATTCATCATGTAGCCAATTACATTAAGAGTATTTTCTTATTTTCTTTATTTTTAATGTTCTGTCATTTAGGGACAGATCATGGCAGATATTACCAATCCAAGTGCTACCCTTTTCTTAGGAATTGCAAACAGCTTGTCATAGAGCGGGCCTTTCACATACAAGCCAACAAATATTGAGTCTATAGCATCAACCATCTCACCTAAGTGTCACACACCCAACCAATATTTCCTCTGCTCTAAAATATCCCATAGCTAGTTACAACAAGAGACCATACCTATATCCCAAAGCCCACAGGAATTGTTGAAACTATCAGTACCTTACACTGACATACCTTGCCTTTCCCATGGAAATCCCAATACAGATTCCAGTCTAGACTGTCCCCCTGTTTTTATATTCTGACACTTGCCCCAAATATCACATTTTTGTAGCGACCCAGTGTGTTATGAAATCACGCCCCTCCCCGGGACCTGTGAGTAAAATAAACTTATTCCTCTCAACTCTCATTCTTGTTTCATCCTGTGCCACATGGACTTCCATACCATTTCCAACATGCATGTTTTGAGAACAAGGCAATATCATAATACTTACAAATCTCCACAAAGAGGGAAATTTGCTCTTTTAAACAAAAGTATTTCATAGTCACGAAATTTCCAAGCAGTTTCCAGGTGTATATATTTGAGAAACCATATTCTATTTCCTTCAATCTCACCCTAGATTCTTTTAAATAAAATATTTGGAAGTATGAAAACCAATAATATCTTAATATTAAAAAAATACATGGATGAGTTACTACTGTGGCATGAGAGCAACAATACTTCTGCAGCAGCAGGGAGTGGGTTCAATTCCTAGCCCAGTGCAGTAGGTTAATGATAGGGCATTGCCACAGCTGTGGCTTAGGTTGCAGCTCCAGCTTGGATTTTATCCCTGGCCTGGAGCAGCAGGCATCCAGAAATGAAAAAAAAAATGAACATAAAGAAGTCCACCAATTGAAAAGAGATTTAAAGAATAATTTAAAGGGAGAAATTGGATTGCAGTAGGCTTTGCCCGAATTTATGCCCAAGAGTGGGATTTCTGGGTCATATCATAGTTCTATGTTTAGTTTTCTGAGGTATTTCCATATTGTTTTCCACAGTGGTTCCACCAATTTACATTCCCACCAATAGTGTACTAGGGTTCCTTTTTCTCCACACCCTCCCCAACACTTACTGTTTGTAGATGTTCTGATGATGGCTGGTGTAGGGTGCTACCTCCTAGTGGTTTTGATTTGCATTTTTCTAATGATGACTGATGTTGAACATCTTTTCATATGTTTTTCAGTCATCTGTATGTCTTCTTTGGAGAACTGTCTGTTTAGATCTTCTGCCCATTTTTGGATGGGGTTCTTTGTGTTTTTTTGTTATTGAATGGTAGGAGGTGTTTATAAATTTTGGAGATGAATTCCTTGTCAGTTGATTCACTTGCAAAGATTTCTCCCATTTTGTGTGTTGTCTTGTCATTTTGATTAGGGTTTCCTTTGCTGTGCAGAAACTTTGAAGTTTGATTAGGTTCTATTTGTTTATTTTTTGTTTTTATTGTCGATACTCTAAATAAGAGGTAGATCTGAGAAGATGTTGCTGTCATTTATGTCAGAGAGGGTTTGGCCTATGTTTTCCTCTAAGAGTTTTGTAGTGTCTGGTCTCATATCTAGGTCTTTCATCCATTTGGAGTTTACTTTTGTGGATGGTATTAGGGAGTGTTCCAATTTCATTCTTTTCCATGTGGCTGTCCAGTTTTCCCAGCACCACTTATTGAACAAGCTGTCCTTTCTCCATTGTATATCCTTGGCTCCTTTGTCAAGATGAGTTGGCTGTAAGTGCATGGGTTTAATTCAGGGCTTTCTATCCTATTCCACTGATCTAGATGTCTGTCTTTGTGCCAGTACAATATGGTTTTGATGATTGCTGCTTTGTAGTAGAATCTGAAGTCTGGGAGCCTGATTCCTCCAGCTCCATTTTTCTTTTTCAGGATGTCTTTGGCTATTCTGGGTCTTTTGTGCTTCCACACAAACTTGAAAATATTTTGTTCGAGTTCTGTGAAAAATGTCCTTGGTAATTTGATAGGGATTGCATTGAATCTGTAGATTGCATTGGGTATTGTAGTCATTTTGATAATATTAACTCTTCCAATCCACGAGCATGGTATACCTTTGCATCTATTTGTGTCATCTTTGATTTCTTTCATCAGTGTCTTATAGTTTTCAGAGTACACGTCTTTTGTTTCTTTAAATAGGTTTACTCCTAGGAATTTTATTCTTTTGGATGCAATGGTAAACAGGATTGCTTCCTTAATTTCTCTTTCTGCTCTTTCATTGTTAGTATATAGAAATGCCATTGATTTCTGTGTATTAATTGTGTATCCTGCGACTTTGACAAATTCATGGATGAGCTGTAACAGTTTTCTGGTAGAGTTTTTAGGATCCTATCATGTCATCTGCAAATAGTGGTAGTTTGACTTCTTCCTTTCCAATTTGGATTCCTTTTATTTCTTTTACTTCTCTGATTTCTGTGGCTAGCACTTCCAAAACTATGTTTAAGAGTAATGGTGAGAGCGAACATCCTTGTCTTGTTCCTGATCTCAGTGGGAATTCTTTCAGCTTTTCACCATTGAGAATGATGTTTGCTGTGGGTTGGTCATATATGGCCCTTATCATGTTGAGGTAGGTTCCCGCTATGCCCACTTTCTGAAGGTTTTTTTTTTTATCAGAAATGGGTGTTGGATTTTTTTCAAAGGCTTTTTCTGCATCTTTTGAGAAAATTATATCGTTTTTATTCTTCAGTTTGTTAATGTGGAGTGTCACACTGATTGATTTGCAGATATTGAAGAACTCTTGCATCCCTGGGATAAATCCCACTTGATCATGATGTATAATCCTTTTAATGTATTGTTTGATTTGGTTTGATAGTATTTTGCTGAGGATTTTTGCATCTGTTTTTGGCATTTTTGATTGTCTATTATTGAACAAGTTTTGCCCTTTGGGTATGCTCTCATACTCTACTCTCCTCAGATTATTTCCCTCCCTCCCTTCTTCCCCCTCTGCAATTTATATCAAAATCAGACACACTTTTCAATCCCTCACTCAAGTTCTACTTCCTTTTCAAAGTTTGCATCAGTTACCCAGTTTACATAGGTTGCTCCTTTCTTTTAACACGTCTTTAACAGGAAGTAAATACTACCATGTTCAAGCCTTTGTGGGTACAGATTGGAGGAGAAAGACCTGAACCCAGCATCATTGCAGAGAGAGATGACTCTCCATTGGGATAACCAGGCAGTAACCTGTGGTGCTGCAATGAACTAAGGAAAATACTGACACTGTGGGAAACATGACCTGTGTGAGACTGAATGCAGTATTCTTCACTCCCCTCACAGACTATCTTGTTCATCTACTATATTACTCAGCCATTAAAAGGAATGAAATACCGGAATTTTTAGCAACATGGATGGACCTAGAAATTATCATGTTAAGTGAAGTCAGCCATACAATGAGACACCAACATCGAATGCTTTCACTGACATGTGGAATCTGAAAAAAGGACAGACTGAACTTCTTTGCAGAGCAGATGCTGACTCACAGACATTGAAAAACTCATGGTCTCTGGAGGAGACAGTTTGGGAGATGGGGGGATGTGCTCAGGCTGTGGGATGGAAATCCTGTGAAATGGGATTGTTATGATCATTATACAACTACAGATGTGATAAATTAATTTGAGTAATAAAAAGAAGAATTAGAAAAGCAGGCCTAAATCTAATGAAGGCTACTTAGGTGCTTCCAAAATCAGAGGGATGACCGAGAGAAACCAAGAGATTGAATAATGAAAATTTGTCAACAAAATTAAGAAGTAACTTGTCTCTGAGCTCTTCTATGTAGATACAGAATTAATGAGTTTACAGAGGCAACTGACATGCAACTCTGGGGAAACTATATATATATATATGTATATATATATATACATATATATATTAGATGAAAGGGAACCTCTTAAAGACAGTTTTGAGGATGTTCAGAGACAAAAAGGGCCTTAATATCTTTGTAAACAAGGACTATGCTTCCTATAAGCAGGCATAATACTGTGTTGGGTTTATGAATAAAAATGTATAAAAACTAATCATATACACTCAATAGATATAGCAAAATATATGTTCACTGATTCAATAAATATTTTATAAGCACATAGAAGACCTGGTTCTTGTTGCTGAGATTCTGACAGTGAATGAAACAAACCAAAAGTTGTTCTCTAAAAATAATCTTGAATGTTTCATTGTCTTTGTCCCTGAATATTACCCCAACTCTTTGAAAGTGAGATTGTCCTTCTTTGTGAAAAGAGAAAGGAATTTGTGCTAAAGAGAAAGAAAGACCCATAAAACTGCAGCTAAGAAGGATGGAGAACTCTATGCAACCAATTAATTATTCACTGTTTATAGGATTCGCTATACCTACTGCCTGGGCTTACTTCTGATCCTACACATAATACCAATATCCAAAGACAACCAATGGTAGAATATTGTCTATTATTTTCAGTATTTTCTTTTTGTGTGCATATACATATATGTGCATTTTTTTCTGTTTCTAAAAATTTCACTCATAATATACACACTATTTTGTATAACGCCTCTGTCACTTAAAATTATGAGAATTTTGAAATGTAATAAAATTTAATATTTAGATGTAATATGAGTTAAATAATGAATGTTGAACAAGGAAATACAGAATAATATTTATATAAGCCTTACCTTAACTTATCTGAAATTAGATGCCTTATCTGAAATGTAAAACCTTGTATTTGGAAAATCTGATTTGGTTTCTTAAGAATTAAAATATCTTAAATACAAATATCATATGATATCTAAAAAAGTAATACAGAAGAACTTATTTATAAAACAGATTTCAAAACCAATCTTATGGTTACTATATGTGAAATTCTTGGGGGGGAGGGAAGAATTGGGAGGGTTAGAATAACATATACACACTACTGTATAAAATAGGTGATTAATGGGAACTTACTTTATAGCACAGGAAAATTTACTCATTAGTTTGTAATAACCTATATGGGAAAAAAAGAATGGATATATTTGTATGTATGACTATACATCTGAAATGTATTACATTGTAAATTAGATTAGATTGTAAATCAACTCTTCTCCAATAAAATAAAATTAAAAAAAGAATGGCATCAAATTAGCTATACTGTAACTCAATCTTGGTTTAAAAAACTAATGAAAAAGAATTAAGATATCTTTATAACAAAGAATCCCATAAAATTATATATGGTAAATGAAAATTGTTAAAAGACTATGTAGGTGGATAGATAGATAGATCAGACTTATAGTATAAGGAGATAAGGAGATTTTACTCTAAGGAGAAAAAATATATAAACCTATACAGAAATAAGCAAAGATTATGAAGATGTACCTTATTAGGAAAATTTGAAATGTCTCCCTATGGAGATTTAAAAATATATATATAATTATAAAAATTACTTTTATATATAATTATATATAATTGTGTCTATATATACAAATATACATATATATACATACATACACACATGAAATGAAAGTTTACCTTCTCTAGTAATGAATATTATAAGATACCACTGTACACATTTTTTAAATTGCTAAAAATTGTAGGTAGATTACTATATTTAATACTGCTGAGAGTTGAGAAAAGAATTTTCTCGCACGCTGGCAGGAGGAATGTGAATATGCCTGATCTTTAACACTGTGATCAAAAAGCCTTTGACTCAGTCATTTCCCTTATAGAAAAGCATTCTCAAGGAAAACCTGGAGACTGAGGCCATGGCAAGTGGCCAGGCTCAGTGGACGACTGGACGCAGGGGGCGTGGCCACAGGAAAGGAGGGGCTAGGGAAGACAATGAAGAATGCGGGGCCTCTTCTGTGACGTTTGAGACTGTGCTAAAGGGTCCTAGTGAGGCTAAGGCCTAGGAGGAGGTGGCTAGCCACAGCAATGCCAAGGCAGAGAAGTCTCTGCAACAGTCTCTTTAGGAGCTCTGAGAGACCTCATCTATGGGGCTCTTGAACAGTCGAATCCTGCGATGCAGGGAGTCAGACACAGCTGAACCACAGCAGCTAGAAGCCCAGGCAGGCCCCAGTTATGTGTTTGGCAGCCGCAAGCGCAAAGAGAAGAGCGGGCCTTGCTTGGGTCCTGAATCTGAAAACAACTACGGGTTTCTAGACCAGGAGGATGATCTACAGAAAGTTGTCAGTACAAGCCAGGGTAAAAAAGTTAAGATCGCATCCGAGTATGCTTACCAAACTTTATTTTTGAATGGGGAAAATAGTGACATTAAAATCCGTGCTCTTGGGAAAGTATGGTGTTTACACAAAATGTTTTTATGTCAGTTGGACTATTTTGATACTATATTTAGAGGTTCTTGGAAAGAATCTCCCAAAGATATTATTGATCTGGAGATTAATGACCAGTATATAAATGTAGAATCCCTGCACTTTGTACTAGGCTCATTGTACAAGGATGAATGCGTCTCAATGGAGCCCCTTCAAGTTCCAGGAGTTTTGGCAACTGCATGCCTGCTTCAAGTAGAAGACTTAATTCAGCAATGTAATGAGACTATGAAGGAAACAATTAATGTGAAAACTGTATGTGGCTATTATGCAGCAGCAGAGACCTATGGGTTAGATTCTGTAAAGACAGGGTGCTTTGAATGGCTTCTCCACAATTTGATGACTCACCCAAGTGTTGAACTTTACAAAGACCTCAGTACAGATCTTATGAATTTGCTCATTTCTTCTTCTAATTTATTAGTAATGCAAAAAGAAATGGATGTATACACCACACTTAAAGAGTGGATGTTCCTCCGCCTTAACCCTGCTTGGAACGGCTCAATGAAACAGCTTTTAGTTAATGCAAACAACTGGTTTTCCAGGCACAGGGAAGGTGTTGGTAACACTGCCTTTCTTGAAACCAATCAAGGCATAGTATTTCAACCAGTATTTAAAAATTTGAGGTTTCAACATATAATCTGCGACCTGGCCTCCGCAAGAGTTATTGAACAAGATGCGCTAATACCTTCAAAATGGCTATCATCTGTTTATAAACAGCAGTGGTTTACCTTGCTTAGAGCACAACAATTCAGTGAAATTGGGCCTAGAGACATTAATGAAACAGAACTTGAAGAATATAGCATGAGATGTGGCAAAAGGATTGTCAAGGATGGAAAGTATTCTTGGAAGTGGTCAGGTTATAACTTTGGCTTTCCTTTACATGTCATCTTCACCAGCCATTATATAATTTTCAAACAGAATACTTTCAGTCAGCCATATGATGGTTCCACCTGTTTACAGAATCTAAGAAATATTGCATTCAGATTAACTTTGGTATATTTCGATTCTAGTGGAAAATTGAGTTTCAGAAAAACAACTGGTTATAAAATTCTTACCTTTGAAAGGGATGAGGAACAAGTGGTAATGAAGTTGGATAGCATAGCTCTCAGCTTCCCTTTATATATATTCTGTAACTTCCTGTTTATATCATTAGAAAATCCAGGAAATCGGTAATATTGTCAATTAGGCTATTATAGCATTTTGAAAACTTCTGATGTCTCATTTCGTTTAAACGTAATAAAGATGATCAATATCAGAAATGAAAATGACTCTTCTGAATGTGGTAACAATTACAAATCACTACTCTTTATCTTCATTTTATTTCTATGTATCTCTGAAGAAAAAGTTCAATTCCAAGCAAATATCTGTGAAACCAAATAGTCAATGATGCAAATAGTCAAAGAATAGTCTTCTTTTGCTGTACATTTACCATCAGCAAGCAAGCTCAAAATGCAAATACTAGACTGTAGTTCCAAGGAACCTAAAATAAATTAACTTATTAGATAAATTTTACCCTTGCTAATATTGAGACAAATAAAGAATTCTCTTCCTTGATGAAATTGTTGTACAAGTGTGGCTTTATTTGAAGCACTATTACAGGAGAGAATAAATAATCAGGTAAAACCTGAGATTAGGGACTCTCTTTTGGTCTCTATAATGTGCAATTTTAAATAGCCAGACAATGACAGATTACATACTATATATATAATAATATATAAATAATAATTATATATTTTATTATATAAAATATTCCATATATAAGTATATCATTATATGATATTACATGTTATTTTATGTTAAAGTATATAAGTATATGAGTATACAATATATATTACATATGTATTATATATAAATAAATATATAAAAATAAATATATTTATGTACATACATGCATATATGTATTTACAGGCTTGAAGGATCAGAGAGAAATAACTTGAAATGGTTGACTAGGCACTATATACTAATATGTATTTCTATAAACAACATTTATTCTTATGGATATGTAGACATCAATAATTTCAAAATATCTTCATTTTTTTCTATTTGTGTTTATATCTGGCTTACTTCTCAATTTTTTTTTCTTTTGCTTTTTTAGGGCTGATTCTACATCATATGGAAGTTCCCAAGCTAGGGGTTAAATTGAAGCTATAGCTTCTGGCCTACTCCACAACCACAACACCATATCCTAGCTGCGTCTGTGACCTACACCACAGCTCATGGCAATGCCAAACCCTTAACCCACTGAGCAGGACCAGCAATTGAGCCTAAGTCCTCATGGATACTATTCGGGTTTGTTTCCATTGAGCCACAATGGGAACTCCCTTACTTCAATTTTTGCCAGAGTTTGTTCTTCTTGTCTGCAGAATATTTAATGTAATATTTATTTCAAAATAGGAGCTCTTAGAAAATAAATTATTTAAAGATATGTTTTCTAAACAGTCCCTGAGCTAGAAGGGAGGGCCAAGTCTGTCTAGCTGACTAGTGCAACTTTCAAATATTTTAGAGCACCTTGAATGCTGTTTACTTTCACTTTAATATAATTGCTTTTTTCTATAAACATGTATTGATTGTATCAAAATTGTTTGAGCACTAAGCATGTAATCAAGAGTAATTTTAACATGCTTACCACAGCAGTTTTTCTTTTTCATTTACAAGGCCCTCATGTTCTCATAGGTCATCAAGAACTTGTAATAATTTACATCATGATTATCAATGACATGTATTTGTACTTTATTTGGGTTGAGAAGGTAAATTGAGAGTAATTCCATTCATCAGTACTTGTATAACAATTTTGTATGATTTCAGGTTAAAATTTTCTTGGGGATTGATCTCATGCCCCTTCAGACCCCTTAAAATTTGCCCTAGCAAATACTGTGTCTAACTTGTCTGCTTTTTACATTTTTTTCACAATTTCATTTATTTTAAATTTTTTATAAATTTTTTTATTGGAATCCAGTTGACTTACAAAATTGTGTTAATTTCATGTGTACAGCAAAGTAAATCAGTTTTGCATATACCTACACCAATTCCTCTTCAGATTATTTTCCCATATAGGTTATTAAGCAGTATTGAGTACATTTCACTGTGCCATTCAGTAGGTCCTTGTTAATCATCTATTTTATATACAGTACTGTGTCTATTTCAATCACAGCCACCTAATTTTTCCCTCTCCCCCTATGTTTCCCCTATTATAAACATAAATTTGGTTTCAAAATCTTTGAAACTATTTGTTTTGTAAGTTCTATTGTATCATTTCTATTACAGTCCATATAATAGTGATATCATCTAATATTTATCTTCTTCACTTAGTATGATAATCTCTAGGTACATCCATGTTGTAGCAAATGACATTATTTTATTTTTATGGATGAGTTATATATGCATAATGAGTATATAACTCATCCAGAATATATGAGTTATATATTCCCTTCTATATATGTACCACTTCTTCTTTATCCAGTCCACTGTTGGTGAATATTTAGTTTGCTTCTATGTCTTGGCTATTGTAAAAAAGCTGTAATGAACATTGGAGTTATGTGTCTTTTCAAGTTATGGTTTTCTCTGGACATATGCCCAAGAGTGGGATTGCTGGGTCATATGATGATTCTATATTCAGTTTTTTAAGGAACTCTGTACTATTTATAGAGGTTGCACCAGATTACATTCCCACCAACAGTTTAAAAGGGTTCAATTTTCTCCACACCCTCTCTAGCATTTACTGTTTGTAACATTTGATGATGGCCATTCTGACCGGTGTGAGGTGATACCTCATTGCAGTTTTAATTTGCATTTCTCTAATAATTAGCAAAGTGGAGCATCTTTACATGTGATTTGGCCATCTGTATGTCTTCTTTAGAGAAATGTCTATTTAGATTTTCTGCCCAATTGTTGATTGGGTTGGTTGTTTGATATTGAGCTGTGTGAGTTTTTGTATATTTTGGAGATTAATCACTTGTCAATTGCTTTGTATGCAAATATTTTATCTCATTCCATGGGTTGTATCTTTATTTTATTTATGATTTCCTTTGCCATGAAAAAGTTTTTGAATTTAATTAGATCCCATTTGTTTATTTTGTTTTCATTACGTTAGGAGGTGGATCAAGAATGATATTGCTGTGATTTATGTCAAAGAGAGGTCTGCCTATGTTTTCTCCAAGAGTTTTATCTTATCTGGTCTCATATTTACAAATTTAATCCACATTGAGTTTGTTTTTGTGTATGGTACAAGAGAATGTTCTAATCTCATTCTTCACATGTAGCTAGCTGTCTAGTTTACCCAAACCATTTATGGAGGAGACTATCCTTTCTCCATTGTATATTCTTGGTTTCTTTGTTGTGGAGTAATTAACCAGAGGTGTGCAGATTGATTTCTGGGGTTTCTATGCTGATTCACTGATATATATTTCTGTTTCTATGCCAGTACCATACTGTTTTGATGACTGTAGCTTTATAGTATGGTCCGACTTCAAGGAGCCCTAGCTCCATTTTTCTTTCTCTAGATTTTGTTGGCTATTCAGGGTATTTTGTATTTCCATACTAATTTTATTTATTTATTTATTTATTTATTTATTTATTTATTTATTGTTTTTTAGGGACACACCTGTGGCATATGGAGGTTCCCAGGCTAGGGATCAAGTCAGAGCTGCAGCTGCTGGCTTATGCCACAGACACAGCAACACCCAATCTGAGCTGCATCTATGACCTACACCACAACTCACAGCAATGCTGGATCCTTAACCCACTGAACAAGGCCAGGGATTGAATCCATGTCCTTATGGATATTGGTTGGGTTCGCTACCATTGAGCCACAACAGGAATTCCTCCATACAAATTTTAAAATATTTTCTTCTAGTTCTGTGAAAAGTGCAATTGGTAATTTGCTAGTGATTTCAAGGAATCCATAGATTGCCTTGGGTAGTATAGTCATTTTGACAATATTTATTATTCCAATCCAAGAGCATGGTAAAACTTTCCATCTGTTTATGTCATCTTCAAGACCTTAATCAGCATCTTATAGCTTTCAGAGTACAGGTCTTTTGCTTCTTCAGGTAGTTTTATTTCCTTTGATGTTAAATGGAATTTTTCCCTTAATTATTTTTTCTGATCTTTCATTGTTGGTGTATAGGAATGCAAGATATTTCTTTGTATTAATTTTGTATCCTGAAACTTTACTGAATTCATTGGTGATTTCAAATAATTTTCTGGTAATATCTTTAGGATTTTCTGCATGTAGTATCAGGTCTGCAAATATCGACAGTTTTACTTCTTTTCCAATTTGGATTCCTTTTATATCTTTTTCTTCTCTGATTGCTGTGGCTATAACTTCCAAAACTATGTTTGTCTTGTTCTTGATCTTAGCAGGAGCGTCTTCACCATTTCACCATTGATAATGATGTTAGCTGTGGTTTTGTAATATATGGCCTTTATTCCGTTGAGTTAGATTCCCTCTATGTCCACTTTCTGGAGACTTTTCTTTATGAAAAATGTGTGTTGAATTTTGACAAAAGCTTTTTCTGGATCTATTGAGATGATCAAATGGTTTTTATTCTTCAGTGTTTTGATGTGGTATGTCAGATTGATTGATTTGTATATATTGAAGAATCCTTTTCATTTCTAGGATAAATCCCACTTGATCATGATGTATGATCTTTTGGATGTATTGTTTGAATTGGTTTGCTAATATTTTGTTAAAAAATTTTGCATCTATGTTCATTAGTGATATTGGCCTTTAATTTTCTTTGTTTCTTTGTTTCTGGTATTCTTGTATAGTTTTCTTGTCAAGGTGTTGATGGCTTGGAAGTATTCTTTCGTCTGCAATTTTTTTGAATTATTTCAGAAGCATAGATTTTAACTCTTCTCTAAGTGTTTCATGCAATTTGCGTGTGAAGCCATCTGTTCCTGGACTTTTGTGGGGGTTTTTTTGGAAGTTTATAAGTCATAGTTTCAATTTTAGAGCTTGTAATTGGCTTATTCATATTTTCTGTTTCTTCCTGATTTGGTCTTGGAAGGTTATAACTTTCTAAGAATTCCATTTCTTCTAGGTTGTTCATTTTGTTGGTATATGGTTGTTTGTACTATTCTCTAATGATCCTTTGTATTTCTGTGCTGTTGGTTGTAATTTCTTTTTAATTTCTGATTTTATTGATCTGAGCCTTCTTTCTTTTCTTGATGAGTCTGGCTAAATGTTAATAGATTTTGTTAATATTTTAAAAGATTCAGCTTTTCATTTCATTGGTCTTTTCTATTGTTTTATCTCTATCATTTATTTCTGCTCTGATTTTTATAACTATTTTCCACCTACTCATGTTGGCTTTTGTTTGTTCTTCTTTCAGTAGTTTCTTTAGGTTTAAAGCTAGGTTGTTCATTTAGGATTTTTCTTGATTTCTGAGGGGAGATTTTATTGCTATAAACTTCCCTCTGAGAACTGCTTTTGCTGCATCCCATAGGTTTTGGACTTTATGTCTTCATTTTCATTTGTCTCAAGGTATTTTTGGATTTCTTTTTTGATTTTCTCATTGGGCCATTGGATGTTTAGTAGGATAAAGGTTAGTCTCCACATTTTTGTGGTTTTTTGCAGTTTTTTCCCCTTGTGGTTGATTTCTAGCATTTCAGAGACCAAGAGGGATAAGATATGACTTAAATTACAAGTTTACTATGCTTTTGGTTTGACAGAGTATCTAAAATGATGATCTTGAGTTACTTTGGAAAAATATAGAGCATAACAATAATATTTTTATATTGCTATCATTACTCCTTTTTTCATGTGTAACAATGAATAAGATACTTGAGGAAAATGTGGTAAATGACTAAGCAGCCATCTGGGGAGTACTACAGATAACATGTGTAATTCCACTTTTTCCTACTGTTCTCCTTCAAATTTAGAATCTTCATTTCATAAAAGTTCCAAATTTTTAAAATCCAGAATTGAGAAATCATTTATTTAGACTCATATCTCCTCTGAAGATGGAATAGAATACAGATATACTCAAACCATTTATCTTAGGACCCACAGCAGCTCACTGAGTGACCAAAAGTGAACTTTGAAGACAACCAATAGCCATCTATAATGAGACAAAGATATATTTTCTGATGAGAATTCAAGTAGAAATGGATAAATTTTTTATTGCTCATGTATGCTAGTGTCTCATATAGCCAATGTCATATCATGATCCATATACATTAACACTTGACTCTATATGTTATACATGGATGAGGGATACCCCTAGCAGAATTTATATAAAGCTGTCAGCAATAGTATCAAACCTACAATTAGTTAACCATCCAGTTTGCTTTGGAAAACACCATCAGGAATGGAAAAATACTGTAGGTCTTATTCTGTGGTAAAGGAAAAAGAGATGTAGAGTGACATAGTCCTGGGACTCATCACCTATAAGAATAAGAGGTAACATAACAGGATTAAGTGACATATATTAGAAAATTGTAGTACTAGGAGCTACTACTACAAGGTAGGAAGTGTTCATATTTAGTTTTCCATTGTGCCAGTATAATTCAGAAAATGATATATAATTGTACTGGATGGATTCATTCACACTTTCATTTTCATTTTGTCTCCAACAGTCTGAGGTTCACCATCTCTTAAAACCAATTGTTGCCCTGACTCTCCCAAGCACCGGTCCCAGGGTGTTCATTGTCCCCTTAGAGAGTCAAAAGCCCTCATACTATATATTCTTAGATATACTATAACTCATTAGCCTATATGCCTGAAGCCTAAATGGACCCACCATGATAGTGGGAAAAAATAAATGCTTTGTGTCAGTGGTGCCAAAACTAAACTTCATGTGGAATTAACATCTTGGAATAGACATTTGATTTTCTTTGTACACTATATTCCTTCTTTCTGAAATGTTCTTCTGTCCTGTTCTCTACAAATTCTGATTTCAATTCCAGGAACTTATCCTAAGACTCTTCCTATCCTGATGAATAAAGCCAATCTTTTCTGCTCTTACTGTCCTAGACAAATGTTTCCATTATTTTATTAACTAATAATGGATATTAAAAAAAACTGCCTACTTTCAGTGGTAAAAGATGAGCAGATACATTTATACTTACTCTTTCAACATTTTTGAAGGTTAATATTTCCTTAATTAAAAATATACAATCCAAAATTTATAATGAGACTAATATGAAGATCTATTTTAACATTCAAACTTCATAAAATATATTAAGCAGGAGTTCCTGTTGTGACTGTGGAAAGGAAAATGACTAGTATCCACAAGGATGTGTGTTTGGTCCCTGACCTTGTGCAGTGGATTAAAGATCCAGCATTGACGTGAGCTGTTGTGTAGGTCACAAACAAGGCTCAGAACTGGCATTACTGTGGCTGTGGTGTAGGCTGGCATCAGCAGTTTCGATTCAACCCATAGCCTGAGAACTTCCATTTGCTGCATCTGTGGCATGGGTGTGTGGGTGTGTGTATATATATGTGTGTGTGTGTGTGTATTTATTTAATGTGTATATATATATTATATATATATATAAATAATATATATATACACAAAGCTATTTAGATTGTTTAGACAGAATAAAAAAAAATTGTTGATTTGCATATTCAAACATATTTTAGGTACTCTGTCCAATAATTTGTAATTATCTTGACCCAAAACTAAGCAATGGATTTTTAAAAAACAATTTTACTAATTTTTTTGTCTTTTGTATTTTTAGGGCTGCACACATGTCATATGGATGTTCCCAGGCTAGGGGTTTAATCAGAGCTGTTGTTGCTGGCCTACACCAGAGCCACAGCAATGCCAGATCAGAGCCACATCTGCAACCTACACCTCAGCTCATAGCAGTGCTGGATCCTTAACCCACCAAGCAAGGCCAGGGATCGAACCCACAACCTTATGGTTCCTAGTCAGATTCTTTTCTGATGCACCAAGGCAGGAACTCCTAATTTTTTACTTCATTTTTGGAATACCAAAAAATATTTTTTTCTACAGATAATTACTGAAAAGTTTGTTCAGATTTTCTACTCATGCTTCAATCTTGAATGATCGTATGTTTCTAGAATTTTATCCATTTCAATTTGTTGTCCATTTTTTTTGTGGTAAAAGTGTTCATAATGGTCTCTTATAATCCTTGGTATTTATTTGGTGTCAGCCTTCATGTCTAATTTTTTCCATTTAAACTGATTTTTTGAATTATAGTTGATCTACAATATTGTACCAATTTCTGCTATAGAGCAAAGTCAATCTGTTTATCTATCTATCTATTATCTATCTATCTATATATATCTCTATATATATAGAGATATATATATATATGAATTTTTCCCTTATATCTTCCCCCATATGTTCTATCCCAAGAGATTGGACACACTTCCCTGCGCTATACCCCATTGCTTCTCATTTCCAAATGTAACAGAATGCATCTATTAACCTCCAAATCTCAGTCCATCACACACCCTCCCCTCTCCCCCTTGGCAACCACAATTTGTTCTCCATGTCTGTGACTCTATTTCTGTTCTGTAGATAGGTTCATTTGTGCCATATTTTAGATTCCACATATAAATGATATATATTTGTTTTTCTCATTCTGATTTACTTCACTTAGTATGATAATCCCCAGTTGCATCCATGTTGCTGCAAATGGCATTATTTTGTTCTTTTTATGACAGAGTAGTATTCCATGGTGTATATGTACCAAATTTCTTTTATTAATTTTATCTTAATTTTATTTTTCCCATTATTATTATTTCTATTAAAGTATAGTTGATTTACAATGTTTCATCAAGTTCTGTTGTACAACAAAGTGACCCAATCACACACATTTCCCTATGCTGTACAGTAGGATCCAATTGCCCATCCACTCCAGATATAACAGTTTGCATCCCCAGCAACCCCCCTGCCACTCCATCCCTTTCCCCCCCATCCTGAAACCCCAAGTCTGCACTTCTTGGCCATGCTTTCTTACTGTTTTTTTTGTTTCTTTGTTTGTTGGTTATTTTTAAATAGGATCATCTGTTCCATATTTTTGATTCTACAAATGAGTAATATCATATGGTATTTGTCTTTTTCTTTCCGGCATGCTTCACAGTTCATATTTTCAATTTCTTCCTGGTTCAGTCTTGGTAGGTTGTACCTTTGTAAGAATATGTCCATTTCTTTTCAGCTGTCCATTTTATTGGGTTTAGTTGCTTATAATATTCTCTGATCCTTTTTATTTCTGTGGAGTCAGTTGCAATTTTCCCTTTTGCATTTCTAATTTTGAGCCATCTCCTTTTTTTTTCTTGATGAGTCTGGCTAAAGTTTTATCAATTTTGTTGATCTTTTCAGAGAACCAACTTTTAGTTTCATTAATCTTCTCTACTATTTTCTTTATTTCTATTTCATTCATTTCTGCTTTGATATTTATGATTTCTTTCCTTCTGTTTATTTTGAGCTTTGTTTATTTATCCTTCTCTAATTCTTTTAGATGCAAGCTCAGGTTGTTTATTTGAGCTTTTTCTTCTTTCTTGAGGTAAGATTGTATTGCTATCAACTTTCCTCTCAGAACTGCTTTTGCTGTGTCTCATAGGTTTGGGTCATTGTATCTTTGTTGTCATTTGTCTTTAAGTATTTTTTTATTTCCCCTTTGATTTCTTAAATGATCCATTGGTTGTTCAGTAGCATATTGTTTAGCTTCCAGGAGTTCGTGGTTTTTGCTGGTTGTTTTCTTGTAGTTGATTTCTAGTCTCATAGCATTGTGGCTGGAGTAAATGCATGGGATAATTTCAACTTTTTAAAATTTACCAAGGCTTGATCTGTGGCCCCAAATGGAGTATATCCTGGAAAATGTTCCATGTGCACTTGAGAAGAATGTATATTCTGTTGCTTTGGTATGGGATGTTCTATAAATATCAGTTAAATCTATCTGATATAGAGTATCATTTAAGGCATGTTTTTCCTTTTTGATTCTCTGTCTGGATGATCTGCTTCTTGATGTAAGTGTTATGTTAAAGTCCCCTGCTATTGTTGTGTTGTTGTTGATTTCCAACTTTATGGCTCTCAACAGTTGCCTTATATATTGAGGTGCTGCTATGTTAGGTGCATTATATTTACAATTGTTATTTATTCTTCTTGGTTTGATCCTTTAATTATTAGGTAGTGTCCTTCTTGATCTCTTGTAATTTTCTTTATTTTAAAGTCTATTTTGTTTGATATGAATATTGCTACTCCTGCTTTACTTTGATTTCCATTTGCATGTAATATCTTCTTCCATCATATCACTTTCAGTCTGGGTGTGTCTTTGGGTCTGAAGTGGGTCTCTTGTAAATAGCATAGATATGTGTCTTGTTTTTGTATACATTCAGCCAGTCTGTGTCTTTTGGTTGGATCATTTAAGCCATTTACATTCAGTATAATTATGGATAAGTATGTACTTATTACCATTTTGTTAATTGCTTTTAATTGTTATTTTGGGTTTTTTTTTCTCTCTTCTTTCTTTTCCTTCCCTTCTTTTATTGTCTTCTCTTGTGATTTGCTGACTATCTTTATTGTCATGTTTGGATTGCTTTTCTTCTTTTTAATGATGTTTATTTTTTCCATTATATCTGCTTTACACTGTTCTGTCAATTTTCTACAGTACAGCTGAGAGACCCAGTCTTATATGTGTACCTACTATTATACTTATTATTTTGCTTTGCAGTTCTCTTATTTTCAAATGCATTTTTGATGTTCTGGATTTGTCTTCTCCTCTTCTTATGTCTGCTAGTTTTGATATTCTTTTTGCTGATGGGTGATTTTCTACCATTATATTATCTTTGTCTTTAACACTGATTTTTCTCTTTGAAATTTTCTTGTTTCTATGTGTGGCTTTTTCCTTTCTGCTTAGAGAATTTACTTTATTAGTTGCTGTAGAGCTGGTTTGGAGCTGCTGAATTATTTTAGCTTTTGTTTGTCTGAAAATATTTTGATCTCTCCTTCAAATCTGAATGAGAGACTTGCTGGGTGTGTATGCTTGGTTTTAGGTTCCTCCCCTTCATCACCTTAAATATATCTTGCCACTCCCTCCTAGCTTGCTGAGTCTCTTCTGAAAGATTGGCTGTTATGTATGTTATTTGTTGCTTTGTTTCTTTTAATATTTTTTCTTTGTATTTAATTTTTGTCAGTTTGATCAGTATGTGTCTCACTTTGTTTCTCTTTGGCTTCATCCTGCGTGGGATCCTCTGTGCTTCCTTGACTTGAGTGAGTGTTTACCATATTAGGGAAATTTTCAGCTATAATCTCTTCAAATATTTTTTCTGGCCCTTTTTCTCTCTCTCTCTTCTCCTTCTGGAACCCTTAAGATGTGAATGTTGGTATGTTTGATGTTGTCCTAGAGATCTCTTAGGCTCTTCTCCATTCTTTTCATCATTTTCTCTTTATTTTTTTTCTGTGGCAGTGACCTCCACCACTCTGTCTTCTATGCCACTTATTCATTCTTCTGTCTCCATTATCCTGCAGCTGATTCCTTCTAGCGTATTCTTCATTTCAGATATTTTGCTGTCCATCTTTGTTTGTTTGTTCTTTAGTTCCTCTAGGTCTTTGTTAAACATTTCTTGTAACTTCTCAATCTGTGTCTCCATCTATTTTCCAAGCTCTTGGATCATCTTTACTATTATCACTCTGAATTATTTTTCAGGTAGATTACTTAGCTCCTCTTCATTTCTTCGTGTGTGTTTTTGTCTTGTTCCTTTGTCTGAAAGTTATTTCTTTGTCATATCATAGTTTTTAACTTTCTATATTTATTGTCCCCTTGATGACAGGTATGTAGATGCTGTGGATGTTGCCTTGTTTTGAAGTTCACTGAGTTGTTAATGGCTCAAAGTGACAGGAGTGGTGGTATTATGCTACCACCCCTGAGGCCAGGTGGCTTTTATGAGTGAGGTCTGTGTGAATCTTGCTAGTAGTTCACAGTTCACAGGATTGCTTTCTTGGTGGTGGTGGGAGGTCAGGACTGGCTTTTATGATTCTTATTGCTTCCAGGGAGCTCTCATGACCATTTCCTGTGATTGGCAATGTGATCAGTTGAACCAACAATTCCTCCTCTTTACAGAGAGGTTCTAGGGATTTCCCTCTATAGCTGGGAGGGCAGGCACTACTCCATAGTCTCCCCTTTGTTTGTGCAGTCTAGGGGCTGTTCTTTGTAGCCCCAGGGGAAGGGGATGCTCCTTCACTATTGCTAAAAGGTTTTCTCTGTAGCTGAAAGGCCTGCACCATCTGGAAGTACTTCTTCCTCCCAGGCTTATAATAGCATGCTCCCTGTAGCTGTTGAGCTATAGAAACATGCACCTGTGGGCCCCTCTCAGCTGGCCATGCATCATACTCTGCTTCCATGGTTCCCTGGTTGGATGGTGGCTGGAATCCTAGAACTTGTGCTTTTCCTGAGATCACTCCACCAATCCACTAGGCTGTTTGTGTCTCCCAGGTTATGTGAATTGCTTCCAGGTTCACTTTGTCCCTTCAGTAAGCCTTTTGAGGTTTTCCATCTGCCCAACTAGGCTCTGTCAACTTCCAGGGCCCCTTGTGCTGTTTCCAAGTTTTCTTTCTACATCTCCTGTGTAGATTACAGCTTTTCGCCTGTGCCCTAGGTCTTTCGTGATTCCCAGGACCTTTTGTGTTATTTCTGAAAGAGCTTTGCCAGTTCAATGGACTTTTCACAGCTCTTAACCCTCCTAAGAAGACTTGCATATTCCCAGGATTCTTTGCACTTCTTCCACGATACTTTTCACCACCCTCTATGTAAATTGTGACACTGTGTCAGCCTAGAAGGCCCCTTGCAGAACCCAGACAGTCTGTGTTGTTTCCCAAATTAACCTCTGGGCTAGATTGTGGCTCTGTGCCCACACCAAATGCCCTTTTCAGAGTCCCATCCCTCTGAACTGTTTCAGAAGTAACTTTATTCATCCCCTAGAAAATATGCAGGTTTCAGCATTTTTAGCAACATGAATGGATCTAGAAATTATCATACTAAGTGAAGTCAGCCATACAATGAGACACCAACATCAAACGATTTCACCGACATGTGGAATTTGAAAAAAAGGACAGACTGAACTTCTTTGCAGAACAGATGCTGACTCACAGACATTGAAAAACTTATGGTCTCTGGAGGAGACAGTTTGGGGGGTGGAGGGATGTGCTTGGGTTGTGGGATGGAAATCCTGTGAAATTGGATTGTTATGATCATTGTATAACTACAGATGTGATAAATTCATTTGAGTAATAATAAAAATAAAAAAAGAAAATATGCAGGTTTCCATCAGCTCAGGCTTCTGTATTCTGGATAGTCTGGGTTTTTTCCATAAACACTTTTTTGCCTCCTAGGTCGATTCTGTGTGTGCACACACCCAGAAGACCCCTTGTGGAATCCCAGGATCTTTTCCTGTTTCCAAGGTAACTATCTCCACCCCAGTACCCCATACCATCCTCAGAGGGCACTTGTAGGGTCCCACACCTCTACACTGTTTCTTAAATAGCTTTCTCTCCCCACCTAGGCAATTCTCCACCAGCTCAGGAGACCTCCTGCTGAATTCTGGGTCCTCTGCACTCTTTCCGAAATCATGGTCTCTGTGCTAGGCCATTTGCAGGTCTTCACCCACCAGGAAGGCGCTTGTGCACTCCCAGGAGATTTCCCTGTTTCCAAGGTGACTTTCTCCACCCAGGTAGGGAGATCAAGGTTCTGTGCCTTCCCCAAAGGGAACTTGCAGAATCCTGCCCCTCTGCACTGCTTCAGAAGTAACTTTCTTTGTCCCCTAAGAATCCAGAGGTCTCTGGCAGGTGGGGAGACTTCCTGCAAAATTCTGGGCTCTCCACACTGTCTCCCAAATCATGTTCTGTGTGATACGCCAATTGCAGGTCTGTACCTATCAGAAAGGAATTTGTGCACTCCCAGGAGCTTTCCATGTTTCCAGAATGACTTTCTCCACCTCAGTATGGAGGTCAAAGTCCAGAGGTCTCCATGATCTCAGGATATGTCCTGCCAAATTCCAGGCCCTCTGCACTGTTTTCTTTTCCCTAGGGGAAACAGAACTCTCCACCCACACCAAGGGCCACCCAAGAGCCCCTGAGCCTCCTGTGCTGTTAGAGCAGTCACTTTAGTGTTCCTCTGCCTGGCTTATGGCTGGGGCTGTGTGGACTGTGTTATTCCCATGTTCCCTATGTCTGCTCAAAGGGTCCCCTCTGCTAGCTCCACTTTCTCTGTATTCTTAAGGGCTGTGGGCTGCTCCAAGTCTGCTAAGCAGCCCCTGCTGAAGGGTAAAAGCTGGAACTGGGGCTGTTGGAGTCTTTCAGTCTGAGAGTTTTTGTGGGGCGTAAGGGTATGATGGTGCATCCTACCCCTTCTCTACAGCTCCCCAACAATGGTGTCTGGCCTCAAAACCCTGAGATTAAAGCTTCAAATGTGTTTATTCTAGATTCCAGTCCCTCCAGGCTGTCTCCATGCTACCAATTCTAGTTTTTCCCCAGGTTGCCAGCCCGAGTTTTCTGTCTGAGTCTGATCTCAAAGCTGGAGTTTCAGTTCCTGGCCCCTGTCTGCCCCTGCTTATGGTTGGGAAGTGCAGGGCTACTACACTGATCATTTGTAGAGGACCATTTCCATTTCAACTGCATTAGTATGATTTCTGTGTTCTCCTCCAATACTCCAAAGTCCTTTCTCTGAGCTGGTCTCCTTGCTGGTGTGCAGGGGATTTCGCTGGGTGCAGAGTTTTGTTTTTCCTCCCTTTCCAGCTCCCTCCCAGGGGTGCAGGGCATGGGTCCTGACCCACATTGTTTCTCTTTTCTGTCCTATTTTTTTCTTTCTTTTGTCCTATCCAGTTTTGTGAAGATTTTCTTTCTCTATTGGAATCTTGAGTTCTTTGATCAGCCTTCAGTAAGTCTTCTGGGAAAGTAGTTCCACATATAAATGTATTTTTGATGGATCTGTGGGAGTAAGTGAGTCTCACGTCCTCTGATGCCATTTCTTAAGCCATTCATCTGTCGATAGATAGTGAGGCTATTTCCATGTCTTGGCTATTGTCAATATTGTTGCAATGTAAATAGGGGTTCATGTGTCTTTCACATGTGTCTTTTGTTGTTGAATTATAGTGTTGTCTGAATAGATGCCCAGGAGTGGGATTGCTGGATAATATGGTAGCTCTATATCTAGTTTTCTGAGGACATTCCATACATTTGTCCATAGTAGTTGTACCAATTTACATTTGCACCAACAGTGAAGGAGGGTTCCTTTTCTCCATACCCTCTCCAGCATTAGTTTTTGTAGACTTACTAATGACGGCCATTCTGACTTGTGTTAGGTGGTAGGTAACTCATTGTAGTTTTTATTTGCATTTCTCTAATAAAAAGTGATGTTGCACATCTTTTAATGTGCCTAATGTTTATTTGTATGTCTTCTTTGGAGTAATGTCTATTTATGTCTTCTGCCCATTTTCCAATTTTGTTGTTTTTGTTGTTGTTGAGTTGTATGTATTGTTTGTATATTTGGGGGATTAAGCCCTTTTCTGATGCATCATTTGCAATTATTTCCCCCCATTCTGTAGGTTGTCTTTTGCGTTTTTATACTTTCCTTTGATGTGTAAAATGTATATATTTGATTAGGTCCCATTTGTTTATTTTTGCTTTTATTTCTTCACCTTGGAAAACTGACCTAAGAAAACATTTGTACAGTTGATGTCAGAGAATGTTTTGTCTATGTTATCTTCTAGGGGTTTTATGGCTTCTTTTATTTTGTTTAAGTCTTTAAGCCATTTTGAGTTAATTTTTATGCATGGTGTGAGGGTATGTTCTAGTTTCATTGATTTACATGCAGCTCTTCAGTTTTTATGTTTTTTTTTTCCCTCTCAGGAATGCTTAGGTAATCCTGGTTTTTTTTAGGGTTCCATATGAATTTTTGGATTACTTGTTCTAGTTATGTGAAAAGTGTCATGGTCAATTTGATAGGAATCATGTTAAATCTGTAGATTGTTTTGGGTTGTATTGCCATTTTAACAATATTAATTCTTATAATCCAGGAGCATGGGCTATTTTTCCATTTCTCTGAATCCTCTATAATTTCCTTTACTAATGTTTTATAGTCCTCAGAATTTGTCTTTCACCAACTTGTTCAGGTTTATTCATAGGTGTTTAATTTTTGGAGGGTGTAATTTTAAAAGATTTTTTAAATATTTCTTTCTAATATTTAATTGTTAGTACACAGAAATGCAATTCCTGAATATTGATCTAGTATCACTCTACTTTGCTGAATTCATTTATCAGTTCAAGGATTTTTTTGTGTGGAGTCATTAGAGTTTTCTATATATACTATCATATCATGTGCATAAAGTGACAAATTTATCTCTTCTTTTCCAATATGTGTACCTTTTTCCTTTGTCTGATTGCTATGGCTAGGATGTCCAATACTATGTTGAATAAAAATGGTGAGAAGGGAACTTTGTCTAGTTCCAGATTCTAGTGGGAAGTTTTTCAGCTTTTCTCTGTTAAGTATTATATTGACAGTGGGTTTCTCATAAATGGCTTCTATTATGTTGAGCTATGTTCCCTCTATACTCATCTTGGTAAGAGTTTTTACCATAAAAGGATGTCAAATTTTGTCAAATCCTATTTCTATAACTATTGAGATAATCATGTTTTTTTTTTTAACATTTCTTAATATAGCTTTGACATTGATTGATCTGCAAATGTTGAACCATACTTGTGAACTTGGGAAAAATACCACTGGGTCTTGGTGTATGATTTTTTTTTTCATATTTGGATGAATTTGCTTGGTTAAATTTTTGCTGAGATTTTTTGCATCTTATTCATCAAAGACATTAGCTTGCGGTGTTCTTTTTTGTAGTATCTTTTTATTGTTTTGGTATTAGGGTGATTGTGGCTTCATAGAGTGTATTTTGGAATGTTACTTTTCTTTAATCTTTTGGAATCATTTAAGAAGGATTAGTATGATTTCTTTGTATGCATGGTGTAATTGACATGAGAGACCAACTTGTCCTGGACTCCTGCTTGTGGTGAGTGTTTTATTACATATTCAATTTCATTTCTAGTGATTGGTCTGTTCAAATAATCTATTTCTTCTGGATTTAGTTTTGCTGGTTTTTTTTCTAGAAATTTGTCCATATCTTCTAGATTGTTAAATTTGTTGGCATATAATTTTTCATAGTATTCTCAAGTTTTTTTTTTTAATTTCTGCTATATCCATTGAGATTTATTTTTTTAATGTCTTATTTTGCTTAATGTGTTCTCCCTCACTCCTTGGTGAATCTGGCCAGAGGTCTGCAATTTTTTTTACCCTTTCAGAGAAACATATCTTACTTTTAGTGATTTTTTCTATTATTTTTAGTCTGTATTTTATTTTATTTCATTTTTTTTAAATCTTTTATTTGTATGTATTTTTTTACTACTGTACAGCATGGTGACTCTGTTACACTTACATGTATACATTCTTTTTGTTCACATTACATGTTCCATCATAAGTGACTAGACAGAGTTCACAGTGCTATACAGCAGGATCCCATTGCTAATCTATCTGGAAGGCAACATTCTGCATCTATTTACCCCAAGATCCCAATCCCTCCCACTCCCTCCCCTTGCCCCTTGGCAATTGCAAGTCTATTCTCCAAGTCCATGATTTCTTTTCAGTGGAAAGGATCCCTATGCCATATATTATATCCCAGATATAAGTGATATCATATGGTATTTGTCTTTCTCTTTCTGACTTACTTCACTTAGGATGAGACTCTCTAGTTCCATCCATGTTGCTGGAAATGGCATTATTTGTTTTTTTTTATGGCTAAGAAGCATTCCAATGTGCACATATACCACATCCTTCTAATCCAATAATCAATAAGTGGACATTTGGGTTGAGTCCATGTCTTGGCTATTGTGAATAGTGCTGCAATGAACATGCGGGTGCATGTGTCTTTTTTAAGGAAAGTTTGCCTAGATATATGCCCAAGAGTGGGATTGCTGGGTCATATGGTAGTTCTATGGACAGTTTTCTAAGGTACTTTCATACTATTCTCCATAGTGGTTGTACCAGATTATATTCCCACAAACAGTAAAGGAGGGTTCACTTTTCTCCACACCCCTCCAGCATTTGTTATTCGTGGACTTCTTATTTATTTATTTATTTAAATTACTCAAACAAATTTATCACATCTGTAGTTGTATAATTATTATAACAATCCAATTTCACAGGATTTGCATCCCATAACCCAAGCACATCCCCACACCCCACAAACTGTCTCCTCCAAGAGACCATAGGTTTTTCAATGTCTGTGAGTCAGCATCGGTTCTGCAAAGAAGTTTCATCTGTCCTTTTTTCAGATTCCACATGTCAGTGAAAGCATTTGATGTTGGTGTCTCAGTGTATGGCTGACTTCACTTAGTATGATAATTTCTAGGTCCATCATGTTGCTAAAAATGCCGGTATTTCATTCTTTTTAATGGCTGAGTCATATTCCATTGTGTATATGAACCACATATACTTGATCCACTCCTCTGTTGATGGACATTGAGGTGGTTTCCATGTTTTGGCTATTGTAAAGAGTGCTGCAGTGAACATCCGAGTACACGTGTCTTTGCAAGTCATGATTTTCTCTGGATAGATGCCGAGGTGTGGGATTACTAGATCAAATGGGAGTTCTATGTTTAGTTTTCTGAGGCATCTCCATTCTGTTCTCCACAGTGGTTGCACCAATTTACATTCCCACCAACAGTGTACTAGTGTTCCTTTTTCTCTACACCCTCTCCAGCACTTATTGTTTGTAGACATTTTGCTGATGGCCATTGTGGCTGGTGTAAGGTGGTACCTCCTAGTGGTTTTGATTTGCACTTTTTTTTTATTATTTTCCCACTGTACAGCAAGGGGGTCAATTCATCCTTAGATGTATACATTGCAGTTACAGTTTTTTTTCCCCCACCCTTTCTTCTGTTGCAACATGAGTATCTAGACATAGTTCTCAATGCTATTCAGCAGGATCTCCTTGTAAATCTATTCTAGGTTGTGTCTGAGAAGCCCAAGCTCCCGATCCCTCCCACTCCCTCCCCCTCCCATCAGGCAACCACAAGTCTCTTCTCCAAGTCCATGATTTTCTTTTCTGAGGAGATGTTCATTTGTGCTGGATATTAGATTCCAGTTATAAGTGATCTCATATGGTATTTGTCTTTGTCTTTCTGGCTCATTTCACTCAGGATGAGATTCTCTAGTTCCATCCATGTTGCTGCAAATGGCATTATGTCATCCTTTTTTATGGCTGAGTAGTATTCCATTGTGTATATATACCACCACTTCCGAATCCAATCATCTGTCGATGGACATTTGGATTGTTTCCATGTCCTGGATATTGTGAATAGTGCTGCAATGAACATGCGGGTGCATGTGTCTCTTTTAAGTAGAGCTTTGTCCGGATAGATGCCCAAGAGTGGGATTGCGGGATCATATGGAAGTTCTATGTATAGATTTCTAAGGTATCTCCAAACTGTTCTCCATAGTGGCTGTACCAGTTTACATTCCCACCAGCAGTGCAGGAGGGTTCCCTTTTCTCCACAGCCCCTCCAGCACTTGTTGTTTGTGGATTTATTAATGATGGCCATTCTGACTGGTGTGAGGTGGTATCTCATGGTAGTTTTGATTTGCATATCTCTTGTAATCAGCGATGTTGAGCATTTTTTCATGTGTTTGTTGGCCATCTGTATATCTTCCTTGGAGAAATGTCTATTCAGGTCTTTTGCCCATTTTTCCATTGATTGATTGGTTCTTTTGCTGTTGAGTTGTATAAGTTGCTTATATATTCTAGAGATTAAGCCCTTGTCAGTTGCATCATTTGAAACTATTTTCTCCCATTCTGTAAGTTTTCTTTTTGTTTTCTTTTGGGTTTCCTTTGCTGTGCAAAAGCTTGTCAGTTTGATGAGGTCCCATGGGTTTCTTTTTGCTCTAATTTCTATTGCTTTGGGAGACTGACCTGAGAACATATTCATGATGTGGATGTCAGAGAGTGTTTTGCCTATGTTTTCTTCTAGGAGTTTGATGGTGTCCTGTCGTATATTTAAGTCTTTCAGCCATTTGGAGTTTCTTTTTGTGCATGGTGTGAGGGTGTGTTCTAGTTTCATTGCTTTGCATGCAGCTGTCCAGGTTTCCCAGCAATGCTTGCTGAATAGACTTTCCTTTTCCCATTTGATGTTCTTGCCTCCCTTGTCAAAGATTAATTGACCATAGGTGTCAGGGTTTATTTCCGGATTCTCTCTTCTGTTCCATTGGTCTGTCTGTCTGTTTTGATACCAGTACCACACTGTTTTGATGACTGTGGCTTTGTAGTATTTCTTGAAGTCTGGGAGAGTGATGCCTCCTGCTTGGTTTTTGTTTCTCAGGATTGCTTTGGCGATTCTGGGTCTTTTGTGGTTCCATATAAATGTTTGGATTGTTTGTTCTAGTTCTGTGAAAAATGTCATGGGGAATTTGATAGGGATTGCATTGAATCTGTAGATTGCTTTGGGTAGTATGGCCATTTTCACAATATTGATTTTTCCAATCCAGGAACATGGAATATCTTTCCATTTCTTTACATCTTCTTTGATTTCTTTGATTAAAGTTTTATAGTTCTCGGCATATAGGTCCTTTACCTCCTTGGTCAGGTGTATTCCAAGGTATTTGATTTTGTGAGGTACAATTTTAATAGGTATCGTATTTTTGTATTCCTTTTCTAATGTTTCATTGCTGGTATACAGAAATGCAGCTGACTTCTGAATGTTAATCTTATATCCTGCCACTTTGCTGAATTGATTAATCAGTTCAAGGTGTTTTGGGGTTGAGTCCTTAGGGTTTTCTAGGTATAGTATCATGTCATCTGCATACAGTGACAGTTTGATCTCTTCTCTTCCTATATGGATGCCTTTTATTTCTTTTGTTTGTCTAACTGCTGTGCCTAGGACTTCCAAATCTATGTAGAAGAGCAGTGGTGAGAGTGGGCATCCCTGTCTTGTTCCAGATTTGAGTGAGAAGGCTTTCAGTTTTTCCCCATTGAGGATTATATTTGCTGGCGTTTATCATAAATGGCTTTGATGATATTCAGGAATGTTCCCTCTATACCCACTTTGGCGAGGGTCTTGATCATGAATGGATGTTGAACTTTGTCAAATGCTTTTTCTGCGTCTATTGAGATGATCATATGATTTTTGACTTTTTTTTGTTAATGTGGTGTATGATGCTGATTGATTTGCGTATGTTGAGCCATCCTTGTGACCCTGGGATAAACCCAACCTGGTCATGGTGTAAAATTTTTTTGATATGTTGTTGGATTCGGTTGGCTAAGATTTTGTTGAGAATTTTTGCATCTATATTCATCAATGATATTGGCCGATAGTTTTCTTTTTTGCTGGTATCTCTGCCTGGTTTTGGAATGAGGGTGATGGTGGCCTCATAGAATGTCTTTGGGAGTATTCCTTCTTCTTCAACCTTTTGAAAGAGTTTAAGGAGGATGGGCACCAATTCCTCTTTATATGTTTGATAGAATTCACCTGTGAAGCCATGTGGTCCTGGACTTTTATTTGTAGGGAGTAATTTTATGACCTCTTCAATTTCATTTCTAGTGATCGGTCTGTTCATTTGTTCTGTTTCTGCTTGATTCAGTTTTGGCAGGCTGTAAGATTCTAGAAAATTGTCCATTTCGTCCAGATGGTCAAACGTGTTGCCATACAGTTGTTCATAGTATTCTCTTATGGTTTTTTGTATTTCTGCTGTATCCGTTGTGATTTCTCCTGTTTCATTTATAATATTGGTTATTTGGGTTCCTTCTCTCCTCTTTTTAGTGAGTCTGGCCAGGGGGTTGTCAATTTTGTTCACCTTTTCAAAGAACCAGCTCTTGGTTTTATTAATTTTCTCTATTGTTTTTTGAGTCTCTATTTTATTGATTTCTTCTTTGATCTTTATAATTTCCTTCCTTCTGCTGACTTTAGGACTTTTTTGTTCTTCTTTTTCCAATTTGTTTAGGTGGAGGGTTAAGTTGTCTATTTGGGATCTTTCTTCTTTTTTGAGAAAGGCCTGGATTGCTATAAATTTCCCTCTGAGCACTGCTTTCGCAGCATCCCATAGATTTTGAGAGGTTGTGTCTTCATTATCATTTGTTTCAAAGTAGTTTTTAATTTCCTTCTTGATTTCCTCATTGACCCATTGGTTTTTTAGGAGCATGTTGTTTAGTCTCCATGGAGTAGGTTTTTTCTCATTTCTTTTCCCATGGTTGATTTCTAATTTCATGGCATTGTGGTCAGAGAAGATACTTGAGATAATTTCTATGCTCCTAAATTTATTGAGATTCACTTTGTGTCCCAGTATGTGGTCGATTCTTGAGAATGTTCCATGAGCATTTGACAAGAATGTGTATTCTGCTTTTTTTGGATGTAGTGTCCTGAAGATATCAATTAGGTCTAACTTTTCTGTTGTTTCCTTTAGGATCTCTGTTGCTTTATTGGTTTTCTGTCTAGAGGATCTGTCCATTGATGTGAGGGGGGTATTTAGGTCTCCTACTATGATTGTATTCTCATCAATATCTCCCTTTATGTCTGTTAATATTTGTTGTATGTATCTGGGTGATCCTGTATTTGGGGCATATATGTTGACAATAGTAACATCCTCTCCTTGGATGGATCCCTTAATCATTAAATAGTGTCCTTCTTTGTCTTTCTTTATGTCTTTTGTTTTAAAGTCTATTTTGTCTGATATGAGTGTTGCAACTCCTGCTTTTCTGTCATATCTATTGGCGTGAAATATTTTTCCCCACCCTTTCACTTTCAATCTATATGTATCTTTTGCCCTAAGGTGAGTTTCTTGTAGGCAGCATATTGAAGGTTTTTGCCTTTTTATCCACTCAGCCACTCTGTGTCTTTTGATTGGGGCATTCAGTCCATTGACATTTAAGGTGATAATTGATAGATGATTATTTATTGCCATTTGAATCTCGTGTTCCAGTTGATTCTATGGTTCTCCATTTTTTTTTTTTTTTGGTTGGATGGTCTCCTGTTATTATGTGCTTGAGTTTTTTTTTTTTTTCTTTTCATTTTTTGCGAATGCAACATTTGGTTTTGGCTTGCAGTTGCCCTGTTTTTTAAGTATGCTAACCCCTTCCCATAAATGTGTGTTTTAGCCTGATGGTCCTGTAAGTTCAAACACTTCATTACTCTATTAAAATTAAGAAGAGAGACATACATACAAACAAAAAGGTTTATTTACCTACTAATATCCCTTGCCCACATTTTATGGTTTTGATGACTCTTTTTTATTTTTTTCTTTCTAATTTTATTTTGTTTGAAGCATATTCATGATTAAATCTGTATGCTGGCTTATTTGAGTGACTGCTCTCTGATTGCAGTTTCCTCAGTCTGAGTTCTTCCTCTTCTTCTTCTTCTTCTTTTTTTTTTTCTTTTCTTTTTTCTTCCCTTTCCTTCCTTTCTTTTTGGTTTAGAGAAGCCCTTTCAATATTTCCTTTAACCTGGGTTTTGTGTTGCTGTATTCTTTAGGTTTTTGTTTGTTGGGAAAAATTTTTATTTCCCCTTCTATTTTAAATGATATTCTTGCTGGATAGAGTATTCTAGGTTGCATATTTTTTCCTTTTAGCACTTTAAATATCTCTTGCCATTCCCTCCTGGCCTGTAGTGTTTCTGTAGAGAAATCAGCTGATAGTCTTATGGGGGTTCCCTTGTAGGTAACATTCTGTTTTTCTCTTGCTGCCTTTAGGATCCTCTCTTTATCACTTACTTTTGCCATTTTTATTATGATGTGTCTTGGTGTGGGTCTGTTTGGGTTCAGTTTGTTTGGGGCCCTCTGTGCTTCTTGTATCTTGAATCCAGTATCCTTTAGATTTGGGAACTTTCCAGCGATAATTTCTTCAAATATATTTTCCATTCCCTTATCTTTTTCTACTCCTTCTGGAATTCCTATTATGCGTAGATTGGCCCGCTTTATATTATCCCATAGGTCTCTTATATTGCTTTCCAGTTTTTTGATTCGGTTTTCTGTCTGTTGACCAGATTGAGTGATTTCCATTATTCTATCTTCCATATCACTGATTCATTCTTCTGCATTATTCATTCTGGTTTTTACTGCCCCTAGTTCAGTTTGCATCTCTGCAAATGAATGTTCTAGTTTTTCTTGGCTCCTCCTTATATTTTCTAGTTCCTTTCTGAGGGTATCTGCATTACTGTTCATATCTTCTCTTAATTCCTTCAGTATTTTCACTATTTCTCTTTTGAACTTCAGGTCTGTCAGACTGCAGAGATCTGTTTCATTGTTGACTGTTTTAGGTGAGTTCTCCTGTTGGTTTGACTGGGGGTGGTTTCTCAGCTTCTTCATCTTGCTTGTTGTTTTCTTTCTCCTGAGGGAGTTGTACTCTCCGTGATCAAGTAGTGTTTGCCTTGTCACTGCCGTGGAATATTTCCTGAGGGCTGGCATTGTTGGTCAATCCTTTTTGAGGCAGTGTGGCTTTTCTGGAGTGTTGATGGGGCTAACAGTGTTTCTTTGAAGCAAAGGAGGACTTCCTGAGGGCAGACAGGACTGAGAGTTCCACACTGCGATGGTAGCAGATTTTACTTGGTCATGCAGAGCTTGCTCTGGTGTTTTTAGGCTGTGGGGTTCTTGCAGGGGGTTGGCGGTGTTGGGCAGCTGCTCTTTAGGGGTTCATCACCCCTTGGGGGCTGGAGCAGCTATCTGGGTCACTGAGAACCTGAGAGGCTCTTCCCTAGGGCAGCCCAACTCAGAAGGACAGCCTGAGAATGTAGGCGGAACTTTTCACAGCCTGGCTGAGCTTGTTGCAGCTTTTCTGGGCTGCAGGGGGTCCTGCCTGGAGCTGGCAGTCCTAAGCAGCTGGTCCACTATAGCATCCCCTGGGGGCTTGGGCGGGTAGCAGGGCCGTTGGAAACCGAAGAGGCTCCTCCCCAGGGCAACCCGACTCAGAAAAACCGTCCCAGAATTAGGCTGATCTATTCACAGCCTGGCTAAGCTTGTTCTAGCTTTTCTAGGCTGCAGGCCTTTTCTCTGTGGCTGGAGCTGTTTGGTGCTGCTCTGCGGAAGTGTAGCCCCTCCAAAGGGCAAGCAGGCCTGTGCAGGGACAGCCCCTGCGGTGGTAGGCTTCAGGCAATTGTTGAGGCCAGCCCTCCTGGATGGCAGGCAGCCCCAGGTCCGTGAGAGCGTAGGGCGTGGTGGGGGTGGGGGGAGGGGATGCACTGGGAAGCACAGTTTTCAGCTAGCTAGCGGGCCTGTAAGCTTGCTGTGGCATGGGGGGTATTCTATGGGGACCAACCCCTTCTTCTCTCCCCTCCCCAGCACGGTCGCAGACCAGGCTCTTCTCCCAGGTTCCCTCTGATGTGGCTTTCCCCTTCCCCACTCCTGGAGTATTGCTCCCTTCCTCTGCGACAGCTTTGTTTTCTAGTCTCCCAGGCAGTCTCTGCCCCGTCAAATGGTTTCTAGACCTCCCAAGCAGTTTCCGCTCTGCCCCGCCCCCCTAGCCCGGGGACTAATCTCTGGAGCCGAGGTCTTGGTGCCCAGCCTCCGCCCCCCAGGCGTCCCCCGGCCCTTTCTCAGGAATTAACCTTCGGAGGCAAGGTCTCAGTGTTCAGCCCCCACCCAGGCGTCCCCCGGCCCCCTCTCGGGGACTAACCTTCAGCGGTGAGGTCTCGGTGCCCAGCCCCCACCCAGTCGTCCCCAGGCCCTTTCCCGGGGACTAACCTTCGGAGGCGAGGACTCGTGCCCAGCCCCCACCCAGGCGTCTCAATTTTTGGTGACTGTGCCCGTAGTTCAGATGGTCCGTTGGGTTCTTGATCGGCTTTTCCGTACTCCAACTTACTGCTACACTCTTCTCTGCATCTGGAGATTCCTCCGGTTCGTTTGATCTTTCGCCCGGTAGGTGACTTTCCAGGGCGCGGGATCCCTTTCTCCTCCGCAGTTCCCTTTCAGGAGCGCCCGTCTTGCTCAGATTCGTCTTCTCTCACTCTCCTCTTTTCTCCTGTTCTGCCCAATAATGTCACGAATTTCTTGCCGTTATTTGAGTTTAGGTTCCTCTGCCAGCGATTGGTTGCTGTTCTGTGCGAGTCATTTATTCTGTAGATGTGCTTTTTTTGTTGTGTTTGTGGGAGAGGGCGAGCGTGTCTTCCTACTCCTCCGCCATCTTGTCCTCTCTGATTTGCATTTCTCTAATAATGAGTGATGCTGAACATCTTTTCATGTACTTTTTGGACATCTGTATGTCTTCTTTGGAGAAATGTCTGTTTAGATCTTCTGCCCATTTTTGGATGGGGCTGTTTGTTTTTTTGGCATGGAGCTACAGAAGGTGTTTATAAATGTTGGAGATGAATTCCTTGTCAGTTGATCCACTTGCAAATATTTTCTCCCATTCTGTGGGTTGTCTATTCGTTTTGTTTAGGGTTTCCTTTGCTATGCAGAAACTTTGAAGTTTGATTAGGTTCCATTTGTTTATTTTTTGTTTTTATTGTCAATACTCTAAATAAGAGGTAGATCTGAGAAGATGTTGCTGTCATTTATGTCAGAGAGGGTTTGGCCTATGTTTTCCTCTAAGAGTTTTGTAGTGTCTGGTCTCATATCTAGGTCTTTCATCCATTTGGAGTTTACTTTTGTGGATGGTATTAGGGAGTGTTCCAATTTCATTCTTTTCCTTGTGGCTGTCCAGTTTTCCCAGCACCACTTATTGAACAAGCTGTCCTTTCTCCATTGTATATCCTTGACTCCTTTGTGAGGATGAGTTTGCTGTAGGTGCATGGGTTTAATTCTGGGCTTTCTATCCTATTCCACTGATCTAGATGTCTGTCTTTGTGCCAGTACAATATGGTTTTGACGATTGCTGCTTAGTAGTATAGTCTGAAGTCCCAGATCCTGATTCCTCCAGCTCCGTTTTTCTTTTTCAGGATGTCTTTGGCTATTCTGGGTCTTTTGTGCTTCCACACAAACTTGAAAATATTTTGTTCGAGTTCTGTGAAAAATGTCCTTGGTAATTTGTTAGGGATTGCATTGAATCTGTAGATTGCATTGGGTATTGTAGTCATTTTGATAATATTAACTCTTCCAATCCATGAGCATGGTATACCTTTGCATCTATTTGTGTCATCTTTGATTTCTTTCATCAGTGTCTTATAGTTTTCAGAGTACACGTCTTTTGTCTCTTTAAATAGGTTTATTCCTAGGTATTTTATTCTTTTGGATGTAATGGTAAACAGGATTGCTTCCTTAATTTCTCTTTCTGCTCTTTCATTGTTAGTATATAGAAATGCCATTGATTTCTGTGTATTAATTTTGTATCCTGTGACTGCGAAATTCATTGATGAGCTGTAACAGTTTTCTGGTAGAGTCTTTAGGATTCTCTAAGTATAGAATCATGTCATCTGCAAATAGTGGTAGTTTGATTTCTTCCTTTCCAATTTGGATTCCTTTTATTTCTTTTACTTCTCTGACTTCTGTGGCTAGCACTTCCAAAACTATGTTTAAGAGTAGTGGTAAGAGCAGACATCCTTGTCTTGTTCCTGATCTCAGTGGGATTTCTTTCAGCTTTTCACCACTAAGAATGCCTTTAGCTGTGGGTTTGTCATATATAGCCTTTTTATGTTGAGGTAGGGTCCCACTATGCCCACTTTCTGAAGTTTTTTTTTTGTATCAGAAAATGTATACATGTAAGGATAACTTGATCCCCTTGATGTACAGTGGGAAAATAAAATAAAATAAATAAATAAAATAAAAACAATAAATGGGTGTTGTATTTTGTCAAAGGCTTTTTCCGCATCTATTGAGAGGATTATACGATTTTTATTCTTCAGTGTGTTAATGTGGTGTATTGCATTGATGGATTTGTGGATATTGAAGAACCCTTACATCCCTGGGATAAATCTCACTTGCTCTTAATGTACAATCCTTTTAATGTATTATTGGTGTGGACTTCTTAATGATGGCCATTCTGACTGCTCTGAGGTGGTATCTCATGGAAATTTTGATTTGCCTTTCTCTAATAATCAGGGATTTTGAGCATTTTCTTCATGTGCTTGTTGGCCATCTGTATATCTTCCTTGTAGAATGTCTATTCAGGTCTTTTGCCCAATGTTCCATTGGGTTCCTGGCTTTTTTGCTGTTGAGTTGTATATGTTGCTTCTATAATTTAGAGATTAGGCCCTTGTCAGTTGCATCATTTGAAACTACTTTCTCCCTTTGTAAGTTGTCTTTTTGTTTTCTTTTTGGTTTCCTTTTCTGTGCAAACTTGTCAGTTTGATTAGGTCCCATTGGTTTATTGTTTCTTTTATTTCTTTTGCTTTGGGAGACTAACCTGAGAAAATATTTGTAAGGTTGATGTCAGAGAATATGTTGCCTATGTTCTCTTCCAGGATTGATTGTGTCTCGTCTTATATTTAAGTCTTTCAGCCGTTTTGAGTTTATTTTTGTGCATGGTGTGAGGGTGTGTTCTAGTTTCATTGATGTACATGTAGCTGTCCAGGTTTCCCACCAACACTTGCAGAAAAGACTGTCTTTTTACAATTTTATGTTCTTGCCTCCTTTGTCAGAGATTAATTGACCATAGGTGTCTGGGTTTATTTCTGGGTTCTCTATCATGTTTCATTTGTCTCTATGTCTGTTTTGGCAGAAGTACTACACTGTCTTGGTGACTGTGGCTTTGGAATATTGCCTGACGTCTGGGAGAGTTATGCCTCCTTGTTTTTTGTTCTTTAGAATTGCTTAGGCAATTCTGGGTCTTTTGTGGTTCCATATAAAGTTTTGGATTGTTTGTTCTAGTTCTGTGAAAAATGTCATGGGTAATTTGATAGGGATTGCATTGAATCTGTAGACTGCTTTGGGTAGCATGGCCATTTTTAATATATTAAGTTTTTGAACCCAGGATCATGGAATATCTTTCCATTTCTTTTCATCTTCTTGAATTTCCTTGGTTATTGTTCTATAGTTCTCAGCATATAAGTCCTTGCCTCCTTGGTCAGATGTATTCCCAGGTATTTGATATTTTGTGGTGTAATTTTAAAAGGTATTGTATTTCTGTATACCTTTTCTAATATTTCATTGTTAGTATACAGAAATGTGTCTGATTTCTGAATGTTAATCTTATATCCTGATACTTTGCTGAATTTGTTGATCAGTTCAAGTAGTTTTTGAGTTGAGTCCCTAGGGTTTTCTATATATCATATCATGTCATCTGCATGCAGTGAGAGTTTTACCTCTTCTCTTCCTATTTGGATGCTTTTAATTTCTTTTATTTGTCTGATTGCTGTGGCTAGGACTTCCAAATCTATGTTGAATAACAGTGATGAGAGTGAACATCCTTGTCTTGTTCCAGATTTTAGCAGGAAGGTTTTCAGCTTTTCTCCAATGAGTGCTGTATTTGCTGTGGGTTTGTCATAAGTGGATTTCATTATGTTAAGGAATGTTCCCTCTATACCCACTTTGGTAAGAGTTTTTTTCATGAAGGGATGTTGGACTTTGTCAAATGCTTTTTCTGCATCTGTTGAGATGATCATGTGATTTTTGCCTTTTCTTTTGCTAATGTGGTGTATGATGTTGATTGATTTACATATGTTGAACCATCCTTGTGACCCTGGGATGAATCCCACCTGGTCGTTTTGTGTGATCTTTTTGATATGCTGTTGGATTCAGTTAGCTAAAATTTTGTTGAGAATTTTTGCATCTAAATTCATTAAAGATATTGGCGTATAGTTTTCTTTTTTGGTGGTATCTTTATCAGGTTTTGGAATTAGGCTGATTGGTGGCATCATAGAATATCTTTGGGAGTGTTCCTTCTTCTTCAAACTTTTGGAAAAGTTTAAGGAGGGTGGGTATATGTTTCTCTTTGTATGTTTGGTAGAATTCACCTTTGAAGCCATCTGGTCCTGGACTTTAATTTGTAGGGAGTGGTTTTATGACATTTAATTTCATTTCTAGTGAGCGGTCTGTTCAGTTGATCTGTTTCTTCTGAATTCAGTTTTGGCAGGTTGTAAGTCTCTAGAAAGTTGTCCATTTCTTCTAGATTGTCAACTTTTTGGCGTATTACTGTTGATAGTATTCTCTTATGGTTTTTTGTATTTCTGTAGTATCCATTGTGACTTCTTTTTCATTTTTTATTTTTTTGGGGTTTTTTTTTCTTTCCTCTTCTTGGTGAATCTAGCTAGAGGTTTGACTATTTTGTTTACTTTTTCAGAGAACCAGCTCTTCATTTGATTGATTCTGTATATTGTTTTTTATTGTATTTAAATTTTGTTATTTTGATTATAGCATATGTCTTGCTGTATTTCTTCTTTTGTTTATTTTGTATGGAATTCTACATGCTTTTCCAATTGAGTGAGTTTTTCCTTTCCCATATTTGGGAAAATTCCACCTCTCATCTCTTCAAATATTTTCTCTGGCTCTTTATCTCCTTCTTTTCTTCTGTCCCAGAGTTCCCTTAGGCTCTTCCCTGTTTTTTTTTTTTTCACTCTTTTTTATCTTTTCTGGAGCAGTGTTTTCCACCACTCTGCCTTACACCTCATTTTTATTAATTTTTCTGCCTCATTAATGTGCTATTGGTTCCTTCTTGTTTATTTTTCACTTCAGCTATTGCACTATTTATCTTGCTCTTTAAATCCTCTAGCTCTTTGTTAAACATTCCTTTTAAGGTCTCAATCTCTGTCTCCATTCTTTTTCCAAGATTTTTGACTATCTTTAAAATCATCCCTCTGTGTTATTTTTCAGGTAAATTGCCTATCTCCTCATCACTTAGTGTTTTTTGTCTTGATTCTTTTTGTCTTTTTTGTCTGTTTTTGTCTTGATTCTTTGTCTGAAAGCTGCTTATTTGTAGTCTCATAGTGTCTACCTTTCTGTTTATCATCCTCTTGACGTTTAGACATTGAAGCTGGTGCCCAGCCCTGGATTTCTCAGGCATGGTAAAAGTTCACGTGTTCCCAGAACATGCATTGGGAGCAATGCTATCATACTTATTCTCCTGTAGCTGGGTGGCTGCTAGGGATAGCAATAGGGTCTGTAAGGCAAATGGTAGTATTTCACCATTCACAGGATTGCTTTTGTAGGTCAAAGGGGTAGCATTGTCTCTTACAGGCCCTCTTGCTCGTAGGTAGCTTTGAGCGATATATATATTTTTTGTAGCTGTAGGATGTGTATTTCCGGTTATCCCTTCCCCAGCCTTGCTGCTGGTGGGAGTGCTCTCTGTAGGCCTGCAGATCTGAATGTGGGTTAATGGGCCTACCCAGTTCCTTTGGTGTGGAACAAGTGACACTGACATGAGCCTTCACAGGGCCACTGGCAAGGGCCCTATATTTTGTGCTTTTCTCTGGTTGGGCAGCCATAAGTTCCCTCAGAGAGCAGGCACCAGTGGCCCTCTCATGGTAATGTGCACTGCTGCCAGCATCTCTTCTGGCAATGATTGGACACTACTGATGTGAGCCTCTGCAGATTCTCTGGGTAGAACTAAGTCACCTGGGTTTTCTCTGATCAACAGGGCGTGGGCAATCACAGCCCTCTCATAGGAATGGGCACTGCCACAAGCAGCTCTTCTGGCACTGTGCCACTGGTGCAAACCTCTGAACATTCTCTGGATGGAGCTTAGATGCCTGTGATTCCCCTGCTCAAGTAGATCACTGCCCTCGCAGGGCATGGGCACTGCCACCAGCAGCTCTGCTGGTGCTGCCCCACTTGGTCAAGTCTCTTCAGCTTCTCTGGGCAGAGCAAACACCCCTGTGTTTTCCCTGATTGACAGGTAGTGGACACAGGCACCCATCTTGCTGGAATGGGCACTGCCACCACCAGCTCTTCTGGTCCTGATTGGGTGCCACTGTGGGAGCCTCTGCAGATTCTCTGGGTAAAGCCAAAATGCAAGTCTGTAGCCCTATGAGTGGGCCAATTCCAAGACATTGCTAGGCAGCTGCTATTGTCAAGTGGTTCCCCGAGTTGAGGCAGGCAGTGTCCTTCAGCTTGAAAAAGCAGGCACAGGGAAAAAGGCTTCTGTGGTGGATCCAGCCCCTTCCTTCCAGCACCCCCCTCAAACAATGATGTCTAGTCCCTAACCCCAACTGTGTTGCCTCCACTTAGATGTTCTCCATTGTGGTCACCCTATACTCTAGTCCCTTCAGGCTGTTTCTGCATGGCTAACCCCTGTTTTTCCCCCTCATAGTCAAACCCAGCTCCCTCTTTGGGTCTGATCCCTAAGGCCAAAGTTTTAGTTCCCAACACTTGCTGGCACCTGCCTATGGTTGCCTGTTGCCTGTAGCATTGACTGTGGTGTACTGTCTCCTTTTTAACTCTTCACATCATTTGTCTAGAGTTCCTCCTCAATTTTTGGCTGATCTCATTGCTGGTAGGGAAACTTCCCAGGGTGCAGGATCTATTCCTATTTCCAGTTCCCTACAGGGAAATCAGGTCCTGTCACATTTCCTTTTGCCTTTTTGCCCCATGTTTTTCTTCTTTGTTCTTTCTTATATCCTATCTGGTTTTGTAATATTTTTCTTGTTATCATAATCGAGGTCTTTTGTCAGTTTTTTGCAAATTTTCTGTGTGAATAGTTTTACATGTAGTTGTATTTTCAATGTATTTGTGGGGGTAGGTGAGCCTTATGTTCTGCTACTCCACCATGTTAGACCTCTTGGCTTTGTTTTAAAGTCTATTTTGTCTGATATGATTATTGCAGCCCCCACTTCCCTGTCATTTCCATTGGAATGAAATATTCCATAGCCTCACTTTCAATTTATATGTGTCATTTGCCCAAAGGTGGGTGTCTTGCAGCATATTGTAGGCTCTTTTTAAAAAATCCAATTCCCCCCTCTATTTCTTTTGATTGGAGCATTCAGTCCATTGACACTTAAGGTAATTATTGATAGATATGCATTTATTGCCATTTAAACCTTGTTTTTCAGTGGATTCTATGTTTCTCCTTTGTTCCTTTCTTTTTTTTTTCAGTTGGATGATTTTATTTTATATTATGCTTGTGCCCTATTTTGTTTTTGTGACTGTTATGTTTGTTTTGTATTTCTATATGCCCCCTTTCAAGTGTGTTAACCCTTTCCTATATCTGCTTGCTTAAAACTCATAATCATATAGGCTCAAACATATTTTTTAAAAAGGAATCTATATTTCCTCACTCTCTGTATCCACATGTTATGATTTTGATGTCCTTTTTTTACATCTTCCTGTTTATCCTTTTGCTGTTCCTTGTGTTTATCATTACATTCACAGTTTATTTTTTCTTTTGGATGTGTATGCTGACTTATTTAAGTAATTACCTTCCAAATGTGATTTCCTCCATCTTACATCTTCTTTCTTTTTTCCTATTTAGAGGAGACCTTTTAATATTTATTTTAGAATGGGTTTAGTATTTGCTGCATTCTTTTAGTTTTTGATTGAGAAATTATTTTTTCTCTCCTTCTATTTTAAATGATAATCTTTCTGGGTAAAATATTCTAGGTTGATTTTTTTTCCCTTTTAGAATTTGAATATATCTTGCCACTCTCTTCTGGCCTATAGCATTTCTCTAGAGAAATCAGCTGTTAACTCATGGGGCTTCCCTTTCATTCACTCTTTGTTTTTCTCTTGCTGTCTTTAGAATACTTTAGATTCTAGGCTCTAAATCTACATCTAGAATAAGTCTAAATCTAGAATCTAAATTTACATTAACTTTTGCCATTTTTATTATTTGTCTTGGTTTAGATTTGTTTGTGTTCAACTGGTTTGGGGCCCTCCATGCTTCTGGTATCTGAATATCATTTCCTTCTTTAGATTTGGAAAGTTTTCGGCCATAATTTCTTCAAATATATTTTCAATCCTCTTTCATTTATCTTGTCCTTCTGAAATCCCTATTAAGCATAGATTAGCATGCTTTTTGTTACCTCATAGATTTCTTATGTTGCTTTTTTTTTTTAAAATTTGGCTTTCTGTTTACTGTCCTGATTGAGAGATTTCCATTATTCTCTCTTCCAAGTCACTTATTCATTCCTCTGCATTATTCATTCTAATATTCAATGTTTTTAACTCATCTTTCATCTTTGCAAATGAATTTTTAAATTTTCCTTGGCTACTCATCACAATTTCCAGTCCTCTTTTAAAGGAATCATTGTTATTGTTGATATCTATTCTTAATTCTCTCAGTATTTTCATACATCTTTTGAGCTCAATGTCTAACTGACTGCAGAGCTCTCTTTCATTGTTTGCTCCTTCAGGGGAATTCTCCTGTTCTTTTTACTGGGAGTGGTTCTTGGGCTTCTTCATTTTTATTACATTTTTCTTATTCTGTGAGTTTAGGTTAATCAAAAAGAAATAATCTACTGTAGTCTTGGAGGGTTATTTTTATGTGAGAGCATCCCTGGGTAGCTTGAAAGAGTTTATGTTTTTGTTTTTTGTTTGTTTGTTTTTGTTTTTGGGGGGTGTTTTTGGTGTGAGTGCTGCTTTTGGTTTGATTCCTTGCTCTTTCTTCATTGTGTGCGGATGGTTACCATCTTGATAGGGGATTTGCAAATGTTTGGCCTGCATATGCTTCCAGGGAAGTGGGAGAAATGAGCAGTGCCTACAAGCAGCACTTGGTTGCTAGGCCCTTGTCAGTGTGAGGACCTTGGTGAAGGTGGGGTGTTAGGCTGGTGCTAGTTACAGTGTCCTGGACAGTGGCTGTGACACTCAGGAATGTGGGGCTGGGGCCCAGAGACTGGCCCGGGTAAAGATGGGGCATGTGCATTCCCTGGAAATTGAGGGCAACAAGTGGCATCCAGTCACAGAGCTCCTTGCATCAGCAACCCCTGAGGTGACTGGGGTCACAGACAGAGCCTGTTCACAAGACCCTTAATAGTGGTGTCCTGTGTCCTCTTCAGGAATCTGAAATGGCAGCAGTGGTTTGCACCCACACCCAGTAGCCAATTCAAGAGGTGCCCGGCTGTCCAAGAACCTGAGCATGCAGAGAAAGATGTTCCTATGTTAATTCCAACCCTTCTCCTCTTATCCTCCCCAACAATGGCTCCTTGCTTCTCCTGTGGGCTCAGGCCTCCTCCTGCACTCCCTTGGTTGTGGTGCACTCTGCCCAGCTCATGGCATACACTCTCTAGCCCCCTTCCAGGCTGTTTCCATGCAGCCAACACTTGACCTCTTCCTGGAACTGACCTTTGTAGTCTGAGACTCAATGCCCAGCCCCTTCCCAGGTGTCTCAGGCAGTGGTACTGTTGGTCTGTGTAGCTCTCTCTCTGCATTACCCTGGCTGGCTACTGTGCTTTTCTCTAATGCTTTGAGGTTCTTCCTACATTGCAGCTGATTGCTCCATCAGTTAGGTAAACTCCTAGGGTTCGGAATCCTTTCCTCTTTCACAGTTCCTTCTCAGGACTGTTCATTCTCTCCTGATTCTCCCCTTATCTCTTACTTTTGTTCTACACACTTATGTGGAGGGTTTCTTGCCCTTTTTGGAAGTCTGAGGCCTTCTTTCAGTGTTGAGTAGATGTTCTGTGCAAAGCATTTCACAGGTAGAGGGTTTATTTTTTTAATGTGTTTTTGGGAGAAGGTGAACACCAGGTTTTACTCCACCATCTTAATACCACCCATAATATCTCATTTTTCATTTATAATTTTATTTATTTGTGTCTCTGCTCTTTTGTTCTTGGTAGGCCTAGCAAAAATTGTGAATTTTATCTTAAAAACTTAATTTCCTTGATCTTTACTATTGTTTTCTCTTCTGTATTTCACTTATTTCTGTCCTGTCCTTTATTTCCTTCTTTCAGTAAGGTTGGCCATACTTTATTTGTTTGTTTGTTTTCTTTTGGGTATAAAGTCAGGTTTTTAATATGACATCTTTCTTTTTCCTCAATATTTCTTTAACATATGCATTTATCACTATAAAATTCCCTCAACATTGCTTTTTACTACATCTCATAATTTTTATGTTGTATTTCCATTTTCATTTGTTTCAAGACATTTTTGATTTCCCTTTTGATTTCATCTTTGAACCATTTGTTCAGAGATGTGTTGTTTAATTTCTACATATTTGTGAATTTTTCAGTTTTTCTTATTGATTTCTAATTTCATACAATTGTTGTCATAATTGGCACTTTAATTTCAGACTTTTAACATTTGCTGAGACTTGTTTTGTGATCTATAATCTATACTGGAGAACACTTCATGTGTGCATGAGAAAAATATGCCTTCCATTCATCTGCTCATGTTGGATGGAATATCCCCTCCATGTCTGTTAGATATAGTTGGTCAAAATATGCTTCAAGTGTTCCCTTATTGATTTTACTTTTGGATGATGTATACATTTTCAAAAGTAGAATATTCAAGTCTCCCACTCTTATCTTTTACTCTTCAAATATTTAATATTTTCTTAATATATTTAAGAGTTCCAATGTTATCATATACAGATTTATAAATGTTTGCCTTGAAGAGATGATCACTTTATCATTATAAATGACCTTCTTTGTCTCTTTTGGCTTAAAGTCTATTTTGTCTGATATAAGTAGAGCTACACTTATTTTGTGGGGTTTCTACTTGCACGGAATATATTTTTTCTTAGCTTCACCTTGAGCCTCTGTGCATTCTCCAAGCTGAAGTGAATGTCTTGTAGGTAGCAAATAGTTCTTTTTCTTTTCCTTTTTAGGTCCGCATCTGAGGCATATGGAAGTTCCTGAGCTAGGGATCAAATTGGAGCTATGGCTTCTGGCCTACACCACAGTCACAGCAATGCAGGACCTGATTCTGCACCTGCAACCTACACAGCAGATTGTAGCAATGCAAGGTCCTTAATCCACTGAGCAAGGTCAGGGATTAAATCCACATTATCATGGATACTAGCTGGGTTCTTAACTTGCCTAGCCACATTGGGAACTCCTGGGTTTGGGTTTTCTATCCATCCAGGCTCTCTGTGGCTTTTTTGAGGGGTAGGGCTTTTTTTGTCTTTTTAAGGCCACACCTGCAGCATATGGAAGTTTCCAGGCTAGGGGTCGAATCACTGCTATAGCTTCTGACATATGCCACAGCCACAGGAATGTGGGATCTGAGTTGTGTCTGCAACCTACAACAGAGCTCACAGCAATGCCAGATCCTTAACCCACTGAGCGAGGCCAGGGGTTGAATCTGCATCCTCATGAATGCTAATCAGATTTGTTTCCACTTAGCCACGACAGGAACTCCTCTCTGTGACTTCTGATTTGAGAATTCAATCCACTTATATGAGTAATAATAGCTAAGTAAGGATTTGCTGTTGTCATACTGTTAATCGTTTTATGGATATTTTTACTTCTTTATTCCTCTCTTCCACTCCTGCTGTATTCCTTTGTGAATAGAAGATTTTCTATAATGGTATACTTTGACTTCCTATTCTTGTCTTGTCCATTGGCATGAAATACCTTTTCCTATCCCCTCATTTTGAATCTATATGTGTTCTTTGCCCAAAAGTGATTCTCTTTTAGACAGAATAATGTAGGTTTTTTGCTTTATTATCCAATCTGCCACTCTGTGTCTTTTGATTGGTACATTCAGTCCATTGACATTTAAGGTAATTATTGATAAATATGTATTTATTGCCATTTTAAACCTTGTTTTTCTGTTGACTCTATGTTTCTCTTTTGTTCTTTTCTTTTTTTGGTTGGGTGATTTCCATTTATTTTATGCTTGCATGCTTTTTCTTTTTAGTTTTTGTGAATGTAAAGTTTGGTTTTGATTTGTGGTTGCCCTATTTTATTAAGTATGTTAACCCCTTCCTGTATCTGCTTGCTTTATCCTGATTGTCATATAGGATCAAAAACATTCTTAAAAAAAGACATTTGCTTACTTTCCTTCCCCACATTCTATGATTTTGAAGTCCTTTTTTAACATCTTCATGTTTTCCTTATATTGATCCTTGTGTTCATTGTTGCTTTTACAGTAGATTTTTATTTTTCCTTTTGGATCTGTATACTGGCTTATTTAAGTGATTGCTTCCCAATTGTGATTTCCTCCATCCTATTTCTTCTTACTTCTTTTTTATTTAGAGAACTCCTTTCAGTATTTCTTTTAGAATGTGTTTAGTATTGCTGTATTATTTTAGCTTTTGTTTGTTGGAGAAAATTCTTATTTCTCCTTTGATTTTATTTATTTTTTATATTTACCTTTTATTTTTTTCTAATGTACAGCGTGGTGACCCAGTTACACATACATGTATACATTATTTTTTCTCACATTATCATGCTCCATCATAAGTGACTAGACATAGTTCCCAGTGCTACACAGCAGGATCTCATTGCTAATCCATTCCAAAGGCAATAGTTTGCATATATTAACCCCAAGCTCTCAATTCATCCTGCTCCCTCCCCTTCCTTCTATTTCAAATGTTATTCTTTCTGGGTAGAGTATTCTAGGCTGCAAATATTTCCCTTTAAGAACTTTGAATATATCTTGCCCCTTTCTTCTGGCCTGTAGTTTTTCTGTAGTGAAATCAGCTTTTAGCCTTATGGGGGTTCCTTATAATTAACAAATTATGTTCTCTTGCTGCCTTTAGAATCCTCTCTTCATCTTTAACTTTTGCCATTTTTAGTATAGTATGTCTTGTTGTAGACCTGTTTGGATTCAACTTGTTCGGGGCCCTCCATGCTTCCTGTATATTGATATCCGTTTTCATTAGATTTGGAAAGATTTCAGACATAATTTCTTCAAATATATTTTCAATACACCCTTCTTTTTCCTCTCCTTCTGGAATTCCTATTATGTATAGATTGGCCCACTTTATATTTTCCCATAGATCTCTTATATTGCTTGCATAATTTTTTATTTGGTTTTCTGACTACTGTCCTGATAGGGTGATTTCCATTATTCTCTCTTCCAAGTCATTAATTCATTCCTATGCATTATTCATTTTGCTCTTTGGCGCCTAGGCTCAGTTTGCATATTTGCAAATGAATTTTCTAATTTTTCTTCATTCCTCCTTATATTTTCTACTTCCTTTCCAAAGTAATCTGCATTATTGTTTACATCCACTCTCAATTACTTCATATTTACACTTAATTCCTTCAGTATTTTCACTATTTCACTTTCTTTTGTTTTTTTTTGTTTTTATTTTTTATTTTGTTATTTTTATCACATTTTAAATTATTATTTCACAAATAGAATTTTTCCACTGTACAGCATAGTGACCCAGTTACACATGCATGCTTACATTCTTTTTTCTCTTATTATCATTCTCCATCATAAGTGACTAGACATAGTTTTCAATGCTTAAAATCAGGATTTCATTGCAAATCCACTCCAAAAGCAATAGTTTGCATCCATTATCCCCAAGCTCCCAATCCATTCCACCCCCTCTGCTCTCCCTAGGCAACCACGAGTTTATTCTCCAAGTCCGTGATTTTCTTTTCTATGGAAAGGTTCATTTCTGCTGTATATTAGATTCCAATTATCAGTGATATCATATGGTATTTGTCTTTTGCCTTCTGAATTACTTCACTCAGGATGAGAGTCTCTAGTTGCATCAATGTTGCTGCAAGTGGCATAACTTTGTTCTTTTTTATCTCTGAGCAGTATTCCATTGTGTGTATATACCACTTCTTCCTAATCCAATCATCTGTTGATGGACATTTGGGTTGTTTCCACGTCTTGGTTATTGTGAACATGAACATGCAGGTGCATGTGTCTTTTTTAACAAAAGTGTTGTCAGGGTATATGCCCAAGAGTGGGATTGCTGGGTCATATGGTAGTTCTATGTATAGTTGTCTAAGGTACCAGCATAGCGTTCTCCATAGTGGCTGTACCAGATTACATTCCCACGAACAGTGCAGGAGGGTTCCCTTTTCTCCACACCCTTTCCAGCATTTGTTATTTGTGGACTTCTTAATGATGGCCATTTGACTGCTCTGAGATGGTATCTCATGGAAATTTTGATTTGCATTTCTCTAATAATCAGGAATGTTGAGCAATTTTTTCATGTGGTTGTTGGCCATCTGTATATCTTCCTTGTAGAATTGTCTATTCAGGTCTTTTGACCATTTTTCCTTTGGGTTGCTGGCTTTTTTGCTGTTGAGTTGTATAAATTGTGTTTATATTTTAGAGATTAATCCTTTGTTGATTGCATCATTTGAAGCTACTTTCTCCCATTATGTAAATTGTCTTTTTGTTTTCTTTTTGGTTTCCTTTGCTGTGCAAAACTTGTCAGTTTGATTAGGTCCCATTGGTTTATTTTTCCCTTTATTTCTGTTGCTTTGGGAGATTTATCTGTGAAATAGATATTTTGCCTATGTTCTCTTCCAGGTTTGATGGTGTCTTGTCTTATATTTAAGTCTTTCAGCCATTTTGAGTTTATTTTCATGCATGGTTTGAGGGTGTTTTCTAGTTTCTTTTCCTCATTTTCCTTGTAGTTGATTTCCAGTTTCATGCCAGTGTGGTCAGAGAAGATACTTGAAATAATTTCTATACTCTTAAAATTTGTTAAGGATAGCTTTGTGCCCCAATATGTGATCAATTCTTGAAAATGTTCCATGTGCAGTTGACAAGAATGTGTATTCTAATTTTTTTGAATGTAATGTCCTGAAAATGTCAATTAACTCAATATTTCTAATGTTTCCTTTAGGATCCCTTGCTTTATTTATTTTCTGTCTAGAGGATCTGTCCATTGCTGTGAGTGGGGTGTTAAATCTCCTACTACACTTGTATTCCCATCAATTTCTCCTTTTAATTCTGTTAGTATTTGTTGGAAGTATCTGGCTTATCCTATTAGGGGCATGTATAATGATTGTAATGTCCTCTTCTTGAATGGATCCTTTAACCATAAATAGTATTCTTCTTTGTCTTTCTTTATGACCTTCATTTTAAGGTCTACTTATATTTCTTTCATGTTTTTTCGTTCGGTTTTCTGTCTGCTGTCTTGATTGGGTGATTTTCATTATTCTATCGTCTATGTCACTAATTCATTCCTCTGCATTATTCGTTCTGGTCTTTACTGCCTTTAGCTTGGTTTGTATCTCTGCAAGTGAATTTTCTAGTGTTACTTGGTTCCTCCTTATAGTTTCTAGTTCCTTTCTGAGGGAATCTGCATTACTGCTCATATCCTCTCTTAATTCCTTCAGTATGTTCACCATCACCCTTTTGAACTCAAAGTCTGTCAGACTGCAGAGGTCTGTTTCATTGTTGACCACTTTAGGTGAATTCTCCTGTTGCTTTAACTGGGAATGGTTTCTGAGCTTTTTCAAGCCTGTGTTTTACATTTTCTATGAATTTGGGGAAGCGAAACTGTAGTTTGGCACAGTCCAGGGTGGGCCAGCATGGGTGGCTCTACACAGGTGGGGAAGGGTGCTGGGAGCATGCAGCAGAGCTCAGTGGGGCTCCTCGCCTTGGGGGATGGGTGGGGTGTTGTGCCTGGAATGCTCTGCTCTCTGAAATACAGCAGACAAGTAGTTTTCTATTGGCCTGCCCCTCCTCCTCTACCCCTCCCAACAATGGCGGCTTGTCTTCCTGTAGGTCAGGACCTTCTCCCAGGTTCCCTCTGCCATGGCTTTCCACTCCTGAGCCCTTAGGGTATTGCTCCCTCTGCCCATGGTGCACCCCTCCCTAGTCCCTTAGGCTGTCTCCACACTGCCAACTGCAGCCCACTCCCCAGGACTGACCTCTGGAGCCTAAGTGCCAACCCCCACAGGAGCGTCTCAGGCTGTGGTGTCTGTGCCAGTGGTTCATATCACCTGTGCATCTCTCACTCTGCTTTTTGGTTCTCAGTCCAGCTGCTGCACTTTTTTTGACTTCTTGGAGTTCCCTCTGACTTGTCTGATCTTGTGTCAGTCAGGTGGCTTCCCAGGGTGTGGGTTCCCTTTCTCCTTCACAGCTCCCTCTGGGGAGTGCTAGTACTGTCCTGATTCCTTTTCTTTCTCTTTTTTTCTTCTGTTCTACCCAGTTATGTCAAGAGTGCTTTGCCCTTTTTGGAGATTTAAGTTCTTCTGCCAGCATTCAGTTGATGTTCTGTGTTAATTGTTTTACATGTAGATTTTTTTTAATGTGTTTGTGGAAGAGGGTGAGAGTGTCCTCTTACTTTTCCACCATCTTTCCTCCTATTTCCCTTTTGAACTCAGTGTCTGTTAGACTGCAGAGATTTGTTTCATTATTTGCTTCTTCAGATGAATTCTTCTGTTCTTTTAACGGGGGATGTTTCCTGAGCTTCTTCGTCTTGCTTATATTTTTCTTTTTCTATGAGTTTAAAGAAACCAAACTGTAGTCTTGGAAGGCTATTTCTATGCAAGAGAGCTCCTTTGCATTTTGTGGGGGGTTACTATTTCTTTTGGCATGGGTGTTTGGATATTTGCTGTCTCTTTCTTTGGTGTAAGCAGGCTGTTATCCCCAGTGTGCTGAGTGTGCTTCCATGGAGGCGGCAAGTTGTAGGGCTTGTAATCAGTGCGTGGTTGCTGGGCTCTTGACAGTAGCAAGTACCTGTAGGAAAGTGGTACTCCTAGTTCTAGGGCCCTGGGAAGTGTTTTAGCTCATTTTTCAAATCTAATGAGCTTTAGGTAGATTTAGGAAGTACCATGAGCATAAGGCAGTGGCAGTGTCCAGGTGTGTGAGTTCCTAGGGTAGTGAGATCAAAATCAGGTGGTGTTCAGTCACAATGCACTCCTCTGTGGTGCCTTCTGATGTGATTGTGGCCACAAGTGGTTCCTGTTCATGGAACCTTAGTTGTGGCAGGCTATACCCACCTTTGGAATCAGAGAGAACTGCAATGTTTGCCCCCACCACCTGTGTACCACACAATAAGCACCCTATCCCACTTAGCCCACACAGGAGGTGTTGCACAGGCTGATCCTAGTTGCAGGGTCCTGGAAATTGACAGTGATCAAGCATGTGGCTGTGACAGCAACAGGGCTGGTGTATTCCCAAGGTAGTGAGAGCAACAGTGGGTGGTTCTCAGTTGCAGTTCACTCTTTCTTGCCAACCTCTGAGGTGACTGGTCAGTAGATAGAGCCTGTTCACAGACCCCTAGTGGTGGTATTCCTCTGGTTTCTGAAATGACTGCTGTGGTTTGTCTCTGCCACCTGTAGGTCATGCAAGAGGCATCACAACATGTTTACCCCCACTTCTGCTGCCCTTAGACCACACAAGAGATTCCTGGCCACTGTATCCCACACAAAAAGTGCCCAGTCTCCTGTACCCCTACAAATGACCTCTTGCCCCCTGTAGCCTGTGCCAGAGGCACCACACCCTCTGAGAGCCCACTCGAGTGCTGAGATATTCTTATAGTGGTTATCTATAGTGGTCCAACCCTCCTACTCTTGCCCTCCCCAACAATGTCCCTTTGCTTCTCCTGTGCCCAAGACCTCCTCCTCAGTTTTCTTGGCTCTGGCATTCTTCTCCCCAGCATGTGAGAAACTGCTTCCTAGCCCCTCAAGCTGTCCCCACAAAACCAGTCCTAGTCTTCTTCCCAGAACATACCTCCAGAGCCTGAGTCTCAGTGCCCAGCACCTGCCCAAGTGTCTCAGGCTGTGGTGTCCAGTGGTGTGGTGCAGATGATCCATCTGGCTTTTACCCTTCTTTGCTCTCCTCAGTCCATCTGCTGTACTTTTCTCAGTGACTTTGAGGTGCCTCTCCCTCACAGCTTATCTCCTCATCAGTTAGGTGGCTTCCCAGGGTGTGGTTCCTTTTCTCTTTCACAGCTTCCTCTAATTAATGCTAGTCCTGTCCTGATTCCTTCTCTCTCTCTCTCTCTTTCTTTGTTCTTTTGTTCTACCCAGTTATGTGGAGGTTTCTTGCCCTTTTTGGAGATTTATGTTCTTCTACCAGTGTTCAGTAGATGTTCTTTGTGAACTGTTCTACATGTAGATGTGTTTTTTTGATATGTTTGTTGGAGAAGAGGAGTGTGACGTCTTACTCCTCTGACATCATTATGTTGCCACGTAATCTTCTATTTCTTTACTCAAAATCTTATTTTTTATTTTATTTTATTTTATTTTATTTTATTTTATTTTATTTTCCCACTGTACAGCAAAGGGGTCAGGTTATCCTTACATGTATACATTACAATTACAGTTTTTCCCCCACCCTTTCTTCTGTTGCAACATGAGTATCTAGACATAGTTCTCAATGCTATTCAGCAGGATTTCCTTGTAAATCTATTCTAGGTTGTGTCTGAGAAGCCCAAGCTCCCGATCCCTCCCACTCCCTCCCCCTCCCATCAGGCAACCACAAGTCTCTTCTCCAAGTCCATGATTTTCTTTTCTGAGGAGATGTTCATTTGTGCTGGATATTAGATTCCAGTTATAAGTGATCTCATATGGTATTTGTCTTTGTCTTTCTGGCTCATTTCACTCAGGATGAGATTCTCTAGTTCCATCCATGTTGCTGCAAATGGCATTATGTCATCCTTTTTTATGGCTGAGTAGTATTCCATTGTGTATATATACCACCACTTCCGAATCCAATCATCTGTCGATGGACATTTGGATTGTTTCCATGTCCTGGATATTGTGAATAGTGCTGCAATGAACATGCGGGTGCATGTGTCTCTTTTAAGGAGAGTTTTGTCTAGATAGATGCCCAAGACTGGGATTGCGGGGTCATATGGAAGTTCTATGTATAGATTTCCAAGGTATCTCCAAACTGTTCTCCATAGTGGCTGTACCAGTTTACATTCCCACCAGCAGTGCAGGAGGGTTCCCTTTTCTCCACAGCCCTTCCAGCACTTGTTCTTTGTGGATTTATGAATGATGGCCATTCTGACTGGTGTGAGGTGGTATCTCATGGTAGTTTTGATTTGCATTTCTCTTATAATCAGCAATGTTGAGCATTTTTTCATGTGTTTGCTGGCCATCTATATATCTTCTTTGGAGAAATGTCTATTCAGGTCTTTTGCCCATTTTTCCATTGATTGATTGGTTTTTTTGCTGTTGAGTTGTATAAGTTGCTTATATATTCTAGAGATTAAGCCCTTGTTCGTTGCATCATTTGAAAATATATTCTCCCATTCTGGAAGTTGTCTTTTTGTTTTCTTTTGGGTTTCCTTGGCTGTGCAAAAGCTTGTCAGTTTGATGAGGTCCCATGGGTTTCTTTTTGCTCTAATTTCTGTTGCTTTGGGAGACTGACCTGAGAACATATTCATGATGTTGATGTCAGAGAGTGTTTTGCCTATGTTTTCTTCGAGGAGTTTGATGGTGTCCTGTCGTATATTTAAGTCTTTCAGCCATTTGGAGTTTCTTTTTGCACATGCTGTGAGGGTGTGTTCTAGTTTCATTGCTTTGCATGCAGCTGTCCAGGTTTCCCAGCAAGGCTTGCTGAATAGACTTTCTTTTTCCCATTTGATATTCTTGCCTCCCTTGTCAAAGATTAATTGACCATAGGTGTCAGGGTTTATTTCCGGATTCTCTCTTCTGTTCCATTGGTCTGTCTGTCTGTTTTGATACCAGTACCACACTGTTTTGATGACTGTGGCTTTGTAGTATTTCTTGAAGTCTGGGAGAGTGATGCCTCCTGCTTGGTTTTTGTTTCTCAGGATTGCTTTGGCGATTCTGGGTCTTTTGTGGTTCCATATAAATGTTTGGATTGTTTGTTCTAGTTCTGTGAAAAATGTCATGGGGAATTTGATAGGGATTGCATTGAATCTGTAGATTGCTTTGGGTAGTATGGCCATTTTCACAATATTGATTTTTCCAATCCAGGAACATGGAATATCTTTCCATTTCTTTACATCTTCTTTGATTTCTTTGATTAAAGTTTTATAGTTCTCGGCATATAGGTCCTTTACCTCCTTGGTCAGGTGTATTCCAAGGTATTTGATTTTGTGAGGTACAATTTTAAAAGGTAGTGTATTTTTGTATTCCTTTTTTAATGTTTCATTGCTGGTATACAGAAATTCAACTGACTTCTGAATGTTAATCTTATATCCTGCCACTTTGCTGAATTGATTAATCAGTTCAAGGAGTTTTGGGGTTGAGTCCTTAGGGTTTTCTAGGTATAGTATCATGTCATCTGCATACAGTGACAGTTTGATCTCTTCTCTTCCTATATGGATGCCTTTTATTTCTTTTGTTTGTCTAACTGCTGTGCCTAGGACTTCCAAATCTATGTAGAAGAGCAGTGGTGAGAGTGGGCATCCCTGTCTTGTTCCAGATTTGAGTGAGAAGGCTTTCAGTTTTTCCCCATTGAGGATTATATTTGCTGGCGTTTATCATAAATGGCTTTGATGATATTCAGGAATGTTCCCTCTATACCCACTTTGGCGAGGGTCTTGATCATGAATGGATGTTGAACTTTGTCAAATGCTTTTTCTGCGTCTATTGAGATGATCATATGATTTTTGACTTTTTTTTGTTAATGTGGTGTATGATGCTGATTGATTTGCGTATGTTGAGCCATCCTTGTGACCCTGGGATAAACCCAACCTGGTCATGGTGTAAAATTTTTTTGATATGTTGTTGGATTCGGTTGGCTAAGATTTTGTTGAGAATTTTTGCATCTATATTCATCAATGATATTGGCCGATAGTTTTCTTTTTTGCTGGTATCTCTCCCTGGTTTTGGAATGAGGGTGATGGTGGCCTCATAGAATGTCTTTGGGAGTATTCCTTCTTCTTCAACCTTTTGAAAGAGTTTAAGGAGGATGGGCACCAATTCCTCTTTATATGTTTGATAGAATTCACCTGTGAAGCCATGTGGTCCTGGACTTTTATTTGTAGGGAGTAATTTTATGACCTCTTCAATTTAATTTCTAGTATCGGTCTGTTCTGTTGGTCTGTTTCTGCTTGATTCAGTTTTCGCAGGCTGTAAGATTCTAGAAAATTCTCCATTTCTTCCAGATTGTCAAACGTGTTGCCATACAGTTGTTCATAGTATTCTCTTATGGTTTTTTGTATTTCTGCTGTATCCGTTGTGATTTCTCCTTTTTCATTTCTAATTTTGGTTATTTGGGTTCCTTCTCTCCTCTTTTTAGTGAGTCTGGCCAGGGGGTTGTCAATTTTGTTCACCTTTTCAAAGAACCAGCTCTTGGTTTTATTAATTTTCTCTATTGTTTTTTGAGTCTCTATTTTATTGATTTCTTCTTTGATCTTTATAATTTCCTTCCTTCTGCTGACTTTAGGACTTTTTTGTTCTTCTTTTTCCAATTTGTTTAGGTGGAGGGTTAAGTTGTCTATTTGGGATCTTTCTTCTTTTTTGAGAAAGGCCTGTATTGCTATAAATTTCCCTCTGAGCACTGCTTTCGCAGCATCCCATAGATTTTGAGAGGTTGTGTCTTCATTATCATTTGTTTCAAGGTATGTTTTAATTTCCTTCTTGATTTCCTCATTGACCCATTGGTTTTTTAGTAGCATGTTGTTTAGTCTCCATGTAGTAGGTTTTTTCTCTTTGCTTATCCCATGGTTGATTTCTAATTTCATGGCATTGTGGTCAGAGAAGATACTTGAGATAATTTCTATGCTCCTAAATTTATGGAGATTCGCTTTGTGTCCCAATATGTGGTCGATTCTTGAGAATGTTCCATGAGCACTTGAGAAGAATGTGTATTCTGCTTTTTTTGGATGTAGTGTCCTGAAGATATCAATTAAGTCTAACTTTTCTATTGTTTCCTTTAGGCTCTCTGTTGCTTTATTGGTTTTCTGTCTAGAGGATCTGTCCATTGATGTGAGGTTGGTATTAAGGTCTCCTACTATGATTGTATTCTCATCAATATCTCCCTTTATGTCTGTTCATATTTGTTGTTTGTATCTGGGTGCTTATATATTTGGGCCATATATGTTGACGATAGTAACATCCTCTCCTTGGATGGATCCCTTAATCATGAAGTAGTGTCCTTCTTTGTCTTTCTTTATGTCTTTTGTTTTAAAGTCTATTTTGTCTGATATGAGCGTTGTGACTCCTGTTTTTCTGTCCCGCAATCAGAGAGCAGTCACTCAAATAAGCCAGCATACAGATTTAATCTTGAACATGCTTCAAACAAAATAAAATTAAAAAGAAAAAAATAAAAAAGTGTCATCAAAACCATAAAATGTGGGCAAGGGATGTTAGGAGGTAAATAACCCTTTTTGTTTGTATGTATGTCTCTCTTCTTAATTTTAATATAGTAATGAAGTGTTTGAACTTACAGGACCATCCGGCCAAAACACACAATTATGGGAAGGGGTTAGCATACTTAAAAAACAGGGCAACCACATGCCAAAACCAAATATTGCATTTGCAAAAAATGAAAAAAAAAAACACTCAAGCAGATAATAACAGGAGACCATCCAACCAAAAAAAAAAAAAAAAAAAGCAAGGAAGAATGGATAACCATAGAATCAACTGGAACACGAGGTTCAAATGGCAATAAATAATCATCTATCAATTATCACCTTAAATGTCAATGGACTGAATGCCCCAATCAAAAGACACAGAGTGGCTGAGTGGATAAAAAGGCAAAAACCTTCAATATGCTGCCTACAAGAAACTCACCTTGGGACAAAAGATACATATAGACTGAAAGTGAAAGGGTGGGGGAAAATATTTCACGTCAAATTCTTATTATTTTCAGTCCTAGAGGTCTTTCATATCCTTGGTTAAATATATTACCAAGTATTTTATTCTTTTTGATGCACCTATAAATTGGATTGTTTTCTTAATTTCTTATTCTGATACTTCTTAATCATTCTATGAAAATGCAACAGATTTCTGTATATTAATCTTGTATCATGAAACATTATTGAATTCGGTTTTTTGTTCTACTAATATTTTTGCTGTGTAAACTTTGGGCATTTGTATGTATAACTATGTCCTTCACAATGGCAACAGGTTTACTTCTTTCTTTCCAATTTGGATGCCTTTTTTTTTCTTGCTTAATTGCCCCCTTAGGTTTTCCAGTATTACTTCAAATAAAAGTGGAGAAATTGATGGTCTTTGTCTTGTTCATGGCTTTAGAGGAAAAGCTTTCAATTTTTCAATGAAGAGTATAATGTTAGTTGTGGGATTGCCATTATATAACTATTTTTATGTTGTGGTAAGTTTCTTCCATATTCACCTTGTTGAAGTTTTTTTTTTATCAGAAATCAGTGTTGAATTTTGTCAAGTACTTTTCCTACCTTTATTGAGATGATTATGATCATACAATTTTTATTCTTTGTTTAATTAATATAGTTTATAATGTCAATTAATGTGGATATTACACTATCACTGCAGTCTTGGAATTAATTCCACTTGATCCTGGTGTATGATATTTTAATGTATCATTGAACTCAGTATGCCAATATTTGGTTGAGTATTTTTTTTGCATCTAGGTTCATCAGGAATATTGGCCTATACTTTTCTTTTCTGTGGAGTCTTTTTGTAGTTGTATTGAAGTATAGTTGAGTTATGATATTATGATAATTTTTGCTATACAATAAAGTGATTCAATTAAACATAGACAAGCATCCATTCTTTATCAGATTCTTTTCTCCTATAGATTACTACAGAATATTGGGCAAAGTTACTTGTGCTATACAGCAGGACACAGGAGGCCAACCATTCCATATACCACAATGTTCCAATGCTAAACCAAAACCCCCAATCCATTCCTCCATTCAGCAATTGGCATTAGTTGGCCTTTTTATGGCTGAGTAGTATTCTTAATTCATTTATCTGTTGATGCACATTAAGGTTGTTTCCTATATAGACATTTCTCCTAAGAAGACATATTGCTGGCCAACAGACAAAGTAAAAAATGCTCAATATCACTATTAGAGAAATGCTTATCAAAACTACAATGATGTACCACCTCACAACAGTCAGAATGGCCATCATTAACAAGTCAGCAAATAACAAATGGTGGAGAGGGTGTGGAGAAAAAGGTACCCACCTTTACTGTTGGTATGAATGTAAATTGGTACAACCAGTATGGAAAACAGTATGCAGGTACCTCAGAAAACTAAATATAGGACCACTGTATGATCCAGCAATTCCACTCCTGGGTATATATCCAGAGAAAACATTCTTTCAAAAAGATACATGCACTCCTATGTTCATCACAGCATTATTCAAAATAACCAAGACTTTTGTGTGTGGGGGGGTTAGGGCCCTACCTGAGGCATATGGAAGTTACCAGGCTAGGGGTTGAATTGGAGCTGCAGCTCCCGGCCTATACCACAGCCACAGCAATGGGTAATCTGAGCCACATCTGTGATGTACACTGTAGCTTGCAGCAATGCCCAATCATTTACCCACTGAGCTATGCCAAGGATCATACCCACATCCTCATGGATACTCGTCAGGTTTGTAACCCAGTGAACCACAACGTGAACTAGAAATTTTAAAATCACCATTTCAATTTCAGTCGTAGTAATTTGTCTATATATATTTTCTATTTCTTCCTGATTTAGTGTTATGCTTGGTTGCTTTTTTTTCTTTCTGGGTGTATCTATTGTAGATTTTTGTTTTCTGCTTACCATGAGGTTTCAATATAGGAGTCTATATATACATATACAAGATGTTTTAAGTTGCTCTTTGAAATTTCAAATGCATTTCAAATATGCTGCATTAGTACTCTTACCACAATTGATGGTTTTGATATCATATTTTTGTGTGGATAATTTCCTCCCTTTACAATATATTTACCTTTACTTGTGACCCTTCTCATTTGTAATTTTCTGTTTTGTAGTTGTGTCCTTTTCTTTCCTAAACAGAGACCTACCTTTAATATTTGCTTTAAACCTGGTTTGGTGGTGTTTAACTCTCTTAGCTTTTGCATGTCTGTAAAGATTTTGATTTCTCCTACATATCTGAATGAGAGGCTTGCTGAATAAAGCATTCTTGGTTGGAGGTTTTTCCTTTCATCACTTTAAGTATATCAGGCCATTCCTTTCTGGCATGTAGAGTTTCTAATGAAGAATCTGCTCATAACCTTATTGGGGATCCTTTTGCTGAAGAATCAGCTCATAATTTTATTGGGATTCCTGTGTATGTTATTTGTTGCTTTTTTCTAACTGCTTTCAATATTTTTTCTTTGTCTTTAATTTTAGTCAGCTTGATTAATATGTGTCTCAGACTGTTCTTCTTTGGCTTTATTCTTTTTTATCTTTTGTCTTTTTGGGGCTGGACCCTTGTCATATGGAGGTTCCCAGGCTAGGGGTACAATCTGAGTTACAGCTCCCAACCTACACCACAGCCATAGCAATGCCAGATCCGAGCTACATCCGTGACCTACACCACAGCTCATGGCAATGCCAGATCCTTAACCCACTGAGGGAGGCCAGAGATTGAACCCACAAACTCATGGTTCTTAGTCAGATTCATTTCCACTGCACCACGATGGGAACTCTGGTTTTATTCTTTATAGGAATGTTTTGCTTCCGGGAATTCACTGATGGGTTCCGCAGGGAATTTTTTGGCTACAATCTCTTAAAATATTTTTTCTGGTCTTTATCTCTTTCATTTCCTTCTGGCACCCCTATAATGTGAATGTTTTTGTTTTTAATATTGTCATAGATTTCTCTTAGACTGTCCTCATTTGTTTTTACACATTTTCTGTTCCATGACATTGATTTCTACCAGTCTCTCTTAATTTTGCTTATTCCTTCTTCTGCCTCATGGATTCTGCTACTGACTCCTATTTTTCATTTCAGTTATTCTATTGTTAACCTCAGTCTGCTTGTTTCTTGTATCTTCTATTTCTTTGTTAAACTTTAAAAAAATTTTATTTTTTCCTCTTTTTTATGAGATCTTGGATCATCCCTACTATCATTATTGTAGTCTTTTCCCTGTAGGTTGGTTCTCTCCACTTCACTTAGTTTTACTTCTGCAGTTTTGTCTTGTTCCTTCATCTAGATTGCATTTCCTTGTCATTTCATTTTGTCTAGCTTTCTGTGCTTGTGGCCTCCTTTCTGCAGGCTACAGGGTTGTAGACTCATGACTCTAGTGTCTGCTCTTTGGGTGAATCTTATTCAAGGGATCATGGCAGGCTTCCTGATGGGAGGGACAGGTGCCTGGCCATTCGTGGGTGGAATTGAATCTGCTGTTTCTCATTGTCAGGGCTGTATCACTGGGTGTGATTAGAAGTGGCTGTGTGTCTGAGTGGACATTAGGCAGTCTGTTTGCTGATGGGTGGTTCTGTGCTCCCACCCTGTTTGTTGTTTTACCTGGAGATTCTCAGATATTGTGCCAGAACCTTGTAGAAGTGGCCAGATTTCTCAAAAATGGCATCCTCAAGGGGAGTTCATGCCAGTGACTATTCACTGGGACCTCACCTTCAGTGTCTTTCCCCACAGTGAAAAATAGCTGACCCCTGCTTACCCAGGAGACCACCAAGACATGCAATGTAGGTCTAGCCTAGATTTTTATGGAGTCCCTGCTCTACCCTGGAGCCCAGAATATATGAAACATTGTGTGCATTCTAAGAAAATAGAGACTCTGTTTACTCCAGTCCTGTGGAGCTCCTGAGATCAAGTCCTAATGTTTTTCAAAGCCAAATTCTCTGAGGGCTTCTCTTCTCAATGCCAGAACCCCAAGCTGAATAAGCTTACATGGGGCTCAGAATTCTCAATTCTGTGGGAAAGCATCTGTGATGTAGTTATTTTCCAGTTTGGAATTTGCCCAACCAGTGGATATGGGATATTCATATTGTAAAAGAGCCCCTTCTACTGTCTCATTGTGGCTTCTTTGTCTTTAGGTATAGGATATATTTTTTGGCCACTTCCAGTCTATTCTGTTGATGGTTGTTCAGCAGTTAGTTGTGATTTTGGTGTTTTGTGAGGGGAGGTGAGCTCAATTATCCCTGCCTTTCCATTTTATCTCAAGTCTTCTGTGGTGTCTTCAATTTTGTTACCAGGGCAATTCTGACCACATAAAATAAATTTAGAATTGTTCAATATAATTTAATTTTTAGAATACATTGAAAAGGTAAAAATAACTCTTCATTAAATTTTTGGTGGATGTTGAGGAGATGGGATTAAGATGGCAGAGTAGTGGGACTGGAGCTCACATTATCCCATAAAAACAACAAAATTACAAGCCAAATGCTGAACAACCTTCTACCAAATGGACTGGAAACCTACAAAAAGATATCCTACTCCAGAGGACAAAGAATGGCCACATCAAGAGGTAGGAAGGGTTATCACACTACATAAGCATCCTGATTCCTGCTGACGGGGGCAGCCCACAGACTGGAACATAACTGTATCACAGAGAATTACCTACAGGAGTGAGAGTTCTGAGCCCCACATCAGGAACCCATGCCTGGGTATCTGGCATTGGGAGAGAGAGCCCCCAGAACATCTGGAAATGAAAGCCAGTGTGGCTTGGGCACAGGAGCTCCACAGGACTAGGGAAAATGGAGACCCCCATTCTTGAAAGATGCAGACAGGCTTTCATGTGCACTGAGTCCCAGGGTATAGCAGAGGCTCCACGGGAATGTGGGTTGGACCAGACTACAGTTCTTGGAGGATTTTCTGGGAAAACAGGGGGTGACTGTGGCTTGTTGTGAGGGAAGGACATTGAAAGCAAATCTCTCAGGAATATTTATCACAGTGTGTTCCTCTAGAGGTGGATATTTTGGGAAAATCTGGCCCAACCCATAAGTGTTGAGAAGCCCCAGGCCAAACATGAATCTGGGTGGGATCACAGACCCATCCAAGAGTAAACTGGCTGCCTAAAGACCCCCCAGGAACACAGCCACCCGACAAACCAGAGGGATTGGAATCAGCCCCACCTATCAGTGGGAAGACACCAGTCCCTCCCATCAGGAAGTCTACAGCAAGCCCCTGCACCAACTTCAGCCACAAGGGTGGCAGACAGCATAGGTAAGAGAGGCTAAAAATCTATTGCCTGCAAAAAGGACACCACACAAAAAACCTATGAAAATGAAAAGGCAGAGAACTGTAACTCCAATAAGGGAGAAAGAAAAAAAATACAGAAAAAGAGCTAAGTGATCTGGAGAATATCAGCCTCCAGGAAAAAGACTTTAGATTGATGATGCGGAAGGTGATGCAAGCCATTGGAAATAAACTTGAGGCAAAGGTTGATAATTTATAGGAAGATCTGAGCAAAGAAATACAAGATTTAAAACTTAGTAAGCAGATATGCAAAATACAGTAACAAACACAAATTCATTAGAAGCAACCAACAGTGGAAGATAGGAGGCAGAAGAACGAATTAGGGAGGTGGAGGACAGACTAGTGGAAATCACTAATGTGGAACAGAAAAGAGAAAAAAGATTGAAAAGAAATGAAGAGAGTTTCAGAGAACTTTGGGACAACATTAAACACACCAACATCCATATTATACGGGTGCCAGATGGAGAAGAGAGAGAGAAAGGGACAGAAAAAGTCTTCAAAGAGATAATATCTGAAAATTTCCCTAACATGGGGAAGGAACCACTCACTCAAATCCAGGAATGACAACGAGTACCATATAAAATAAACCCAAGGAGGAACACCCCAGGACACATATTAATCAAACTGACCAAAATTAAAAACAAAGAAAAAATATTGAAAGCAGCTAAGGAAAAGAAACAAATAACATACAAGGGAAGCCCAATAACGTTATCAGAAGATTTTTCAACAGAAACTCTGCAGGCCAGATGGGACTTGCACAATATACTTAACGTGATGAAAGGAAAAAAATATCCAACCAAGATTGCCCAGCAAAGTTCTCATTCAGTTTCGACGGAGAAATCAAAAGCTTTAGAAATAAGCAAAAGCTAAGAGAATTCGGCAACACTAAACCAGCTTTACAACAAATACTAAAGGAACTTCTCTATGCAGGAACGAAAAGGTCACAACTAGAAACAAAGCTCACCAGTAAAGGCATATACACGGTAAAGATAGGAAATCATCCATGCACAATTATGCTACCAAAATCAGAAATTGTGAGGAGGGTACAAAAGCATGACACTAGAAATGCACTTGCATTTAAGAGACCAACAGCTTAAAACAATCTTGTGTGTATGTTTGCGTATATATATATATATAGGCTCCTATATCAAAAGTTCAGGGTAACTGCAAACCAAAAATCTGCAATTGATACACACACAAATAAGAAAAATCAACTCAAATACAACACCAAAGATAGTCGTCAAACCACAAAATGAGAGAACAAGAGAAGAAGGGAATGAAAAGAGAACAATAACCAAATTCAAAGGAGTTAATAAAAGGGCAATAAGAACATAATATCAATAATTACCTTAAATGTAAATGGATTAAATGTCCCAACCAAAAGACAGAGACTGGCTGAAGGGATACAAAAACAACATCCATATATATATGCTGTCTTCAATAGACCCACATCTCTTCTAGGGACACATACAAATTGAATGTGAGAGAATGGAAGAAAATATTCCATGCAAACAGTAATCAAAAGAAAGCTGGAGTAGCAATACTCATATCAGAAAAACTAGACCTTAAAATAAAGAATGTATAAGACAGAAAGAAGGACATTGCATAATGATCAAAGGATCAATCCAAGAAGAAGACATAATAATTTTAAATACCCATGCATGCAACATAGGATCATTTCAATATACAAGGCAGCTGTTAATAACATTAAAAGGGAAATTGACAAAAACACAGTAATTTTTGGGAACTTACCCCACTTACAGTAATGGACATATCCAGAAAGAAAATCAACAAGGAAAAGAGGCCCTGAATGAATCATTAGACTAGATGGGCTTAATAGATATTTATAGAACATTGCATCCAAAAGCAGCAGAATACACATTCCTCTCAAGTGCACACAAAAAAATTCTCTAGGATTGATCACATTCCGCTGAAAATCAAACCTCAGTAAATCTAAGAAAATTGAAATCATATCAAGCTTCTTTTCCGACCACATTGCTATACAACTGGAAATCAACATAAAGAAAAAAACTGCAAAAAAAACATAAACACGTGGAGACTAAACAACATGCTACTAAACAATCAATGGATCACTGAAAAAATCAAAGAGGAAATTAAAAAATACCTAGAATCAAATAACAACAAAGATATGACACTCCAACACCTATAAGATGCAGCAAAAGCCAATCTAAGAGGAAATTTTGTAGCAATACAAGCCCACCTCAGGAAACAAGAAAAAGCTCAAATAAATAAGCTAACTTTACATCTAAAGCAGCTCAAAAGAGAACATACAAGACCTAAAGTTAGTAAAGGAAAGAAATCATAAAGACCAGAGCAGAAATCAATGAAATAGAAACAAAGAAAACCATAGAAAAGATGAATGAAATGAAAAGCTGGTTTTTTGAAAAGATCAACAAAATTGATAAACCCTTAGCCAGACTTATCAAGAAAAGAGAGAGGACTCAAATCAATAAAATTAGAAATGAAAAGGGAGAAGTTACAACACTCATCACAGAAATACAAAGGATCATAAAAGATTACTATGTGCAACAATATGCCAATAAAATGAAAACCTAGAAGAAATGGACAAATTCTTAGAAAAGTAAAATCTTCCTAAGCCATGATGAAATAAAAAGATGAATGGAAAAATCACAAGTACTGAAATTAAAACTGTGATTAAAAAACTTCCAACAAACAAAAGTCCAGCATAAGATAGCTTCACAGGTGGATTCTATCAAACATTTAGAGAGGAGTTAACACTTATCCTTCTGAAACTATCTCAAAACAGAGGAGAGGAAGGGATACTCCCAAACTTATTCTATGAGGCCACCATCATCCTGATAGCAAAACCAGACAAAGATACCACAAAAAAAGAAAATTACAGGCCAATTTCACTGATGAACACAGATGCAAAAATCCTCAACAAAATACTAGTAAATGAATCCAACAATACAATAAAAGGATTGTATACCATGACCCAGTGGGATTTATTCTAGGGATACAAGTATTCTTCAATATCCACAAAGCAATCATTGTGATACACCACATTAACAAACTGAAGAATAAAAACCATATGATCCTCTCGACAGACGTGGAAAAAGCCCTTGACAAAATCCAACAATTTCTGATAAAAAAAATAACCCTTCAGAAAGTGGGCATAGAGGGAGCCTACCTCAACAAAATAAAGGCCATATATGACAAACCCACAGATAACATCATTCTCAATGGTGAAAAGCTGAAAGATTTCCCACTGAGATCAGGGTCAAGACAAGGATGTCTGGTCCCATCACTATTACTCAACATAGTTTTGGAATACCTAGCTACTGCAATCAAAGAAGTAAAATAAATAAAAGGAATCCAAATTGGAAAGGAAGAAGTAAAACTCTCATTATGTGCAGATGACATGATAGTATACTTAGAGAACCTAAAGACACTACCGGAAAACTGTTAGAGCTCATCAGTGAATTTGGCAAAGTCGGAGGATACACAATTAATACACAGAAATCAACAGCATTTCTATATACTAACAATGAGAGATCAGAAATAGAAATTATGGAAACAATCCCATTTAACATCATATTAAAAAGAATAAAATTCTTAGAAACACACCTACCTAAAGAGACAAAAGACCTGTACTCTGAAAACTATAAGACACTGATGAATGAAATCAAAGATGACACAAACAGATGGAAAGACATACCATGCTGTTGGATTGGAAGAGTCAATATTATCAAAATGATTGTACTACCTAAAGCAATCTACAGATTCACTAAAATCCCTATCAAATTACCAAGGACATTTTTCACAGAACTCGAACAAAATATTTTAAAGTTTGTTTGGAAGCACAAAAGACCCAGAATAGCCAAAGACATCCTGAAAAAGAAAAATGGAGCTGGAGGAATCAGGCTCCCAGACTTCAGACTCTACTACAAAGCTACCATCATAAAAACCGTATGGTAGTGGCACAAGGACAGAAATATAGATCAGAGGATCAGGATAGAAAGCCCAAAATTAAACCCATGCACCTACATTCAAATAATCTATGAAAAAGGATGAAGGAATACACAGTTGAAGAGAAACAGCCCCTTCTATAACTGGTGCTGGGAAAACTGGACAGCCGCATGGAGAAGAAAAAATTAGAATACTTCCTAACACTAAACCCAAAACAAATCAAAATGGATTAAAGACAGAAATATAATACCAGATACTATAAAACTCTTAGAGGAAAACATAGGCCAAACCCTCTCTGACATAAACAACAGCAACATCTTCTCAGATCCACTTCCTAAAGTAATGACAATAAAAACAAAAATAAACAAATGGGACTTAATTAAACTTAAAAGTTTCTGCACAGCAATGGAAACCCGAAACAAAACGAAAAGACAACCCACAGAATGGGAGAAAATATTTGCAAATGAAGTGACTGACAAGGAATTTATCTCCAAAATTTATAAACACCTTCTGCAGCTCCATGCCAAAAAAAACAAATAGCCCCATCAAAAAATGGGCAGAAGACCTAAACAGACATTTCTCCAAAGAAGACATACAGATGGCCAAAAAAACGTGAAAAGATGTTCAACATCACTCATTATTAGAGCAATGCAAATCAAAACCACTCTGAGGTATCATCTTACACCAGCCAGAATGGCCATCCTCAAAAAGTCTACAAACAATAAGTACTGGAGAGGGTGTGGAGAAAAAGGAACCCTAGTACACTGTTGGTGGAATTGTAAATTGGTGCATCCACTGTGGAAAAAGTATGGAGATTCCTCAGAAAACTAAAAATAGAGCTACCAGTTGATCTAGCAATCCCACTCCTGGGCATCTATCCACAGAAAACCATGACTCAAACAGATACATGTACTCCAATGTTCTTTGCAGCACTATATACAATAGCCAAGTCATGGAAACAACCTAAATGTCCATCAACAGAGGTGTGGATCAAGAAGAGGTGGTACATATGCACAATGGAATATTAACCCTCAAAGGAAAGAAATTACAGCATTTTACAGCAACATTGGATGGACCTAAAAATTATCATGCTAAGTGAAGTTAGGCAGACAGATATACAACACCAACACCAACACCACTTACACGTGGAATCTAAAGAAAAGATGCAATGAACTTCTTTGCAGAATAGATATTCACAGACTTTGAAAAACTTCCAAATGAGGCAGTTTGGGTGTGGGAGTTTTGGATGGAAATGCCATAAAATTTGGTTGTGGTGATAGCTGTACAAGTATAAATGTAATAAAATTCACTGAGTAATAATAAAAGAAAAGGAATTATTCCAAGAAAAAAAACTCAATATATTTCAAAAAGTAAAAAGAAAATGCTTGGTGGAATTCATTGGTGAAGCCGTGGGGAGTTATACTTGTGTCTGTTGGTTGTCTTGTGATTACTGATACAATTTAATTAGTAATAAATGGTCTATCAAATATTCTAATTCCTCATGATTATTTTGGATGACTGTATATTTCTATGACTTTATACATTTCTTCTATGTTCTCTAACTGGTTGGCATATAGTTTTTCATTGTATTCTCTTATGATGTTTTGTATTTCTGTGGTATCTTGTAATGCCTTTTTAATTTTCTTTTTGTTTCTCTTTGGCCATGCCTGTGGCATACGGAAGTTATTGGTCCAAGGATGAACCCCATTGCACAGCTGTAATGAGAGTAACAGTAGGGGTTGTGTGGCTCCTTAACTCACTGATCCACAAGGGAACTCAATTCAATTAGCAAAATGAGGCTTATGAAGAAAATCTCCTTATAGTGACAAGTTAATTCTGGCATTTATATGGAAATATTATACAGAAATAATATGTTCTGAAGAATGTACAGGACAAAATTTCAGTGAACTTGGATTTGGGAAAATTATATTAAATAGACTTGGGAAAAATACACTAAATAGATTTCCAAAAGAATAGGCATAATCAATAAATTCAACTGGATCCAAAATAAAATATGTTCTAATTAGAACATTGAAAGGAAAATGAAAGGTAAAAACCCAAAGCAGGAGAAAACTTTTGTAAGATATATAGCCATCAAAGATCTTATATTAAGAATATGTAAAGAACAGTTAAAAATTTAAAAAGTAAAAAAGATACACAATTATAACAGGAAATATATGCATGGAGACTTCACTAAATAAGGTAAATCAAAGGCAATTAAGTACACAAAAAGATGCCAAACATTATAAGTAATTAGGGATATGGCAAATGAAATTAAAATTTTATACCACAACATATCTGTTGGAACAGATTGAACAGACTGACCATCCCAAAGGGAGATCAAGACGGAAAAGTAAGAGGATGTGGAGCTCACCTCCCTCCATGAAAATATTAAAATACACCTACATTTGAAATAATATTCATGGAAAACTAACTGGAAATTGACAGAAGGACCCTGAACAACCAGTGCTATAAGTAAGATACACATATAATTGGGTAGGATGTGAATGCCAGCATTGTGAAGGGATATAGAGAAAAAGATTTTTCATGGGAAGACACTTGCCCTGAGGAGGAGTGCATTAAACTACAGACTAGGTAAACAAGTGCTGGGGTCCTATGTGTAGAAGAAAGTCCCCTTTGGGTGCTTAAAGAAATTTTGGGACAGATAGAAAGGCTATGGAAGCCTAGAATGCACACATGAGGAGGTCATGGTTGCTGGTGTGCCCCCAGTCTGGGCAGAGAGAGGTCTGCCCTAGTGACATCTGCATGGTTGCCTCTCCCCAGTCCAAGCAAAGTGATGGTCACAGCCCTTTTCACTCCACACCACAGCATAGCACTGGATCTAGGGCAACTAATAGCTAAGAAAACACTTGATCTAGGGATGCAGAGGTGACCTGGGGGCCCAGGGTAGAGCCCAGATGGGGTGGTAGTAGACATTATTGGCATTTACTTAAGTGCTCCCCCAGAAACAGACTTCTGATAGCAGCATATCTGATGGAATTCCCACGACCACCTCATCATGCTCCCCAAGTCCCAGCGGAGCAAATGCCCTGGCCATGCTCATTTCGTGCCACAACTTGGCACTGGATATAGGGTCCACAAGACCTGGGGAAAGACTCGCTCTAGGGATGCACAGGTGACCCAGGGACCCGGGGCAAAGCCCAATTGTGGCCATGGTGGACATGGTTGGCATTAGTCAAATGTTGCCCCAGAAGCAGCCCAGACTTCTCATGGCAATGTGGCTGCTTGAATTCCCATGTCTGCCTCAAGGCATGCAGCAGTACAAGCCAAGCAAACACCCTGACCCTGCTCATTCCATATCGCAGCCTAGCACTAGATGTGGGATGGCCACAACAGGGGAAAAGACAGAAACATGGGCTGCATCTGAGCGAAGGTGTAGGTGCCTATACTGGCAGAGCATCAAAATTCTGTAAGCACACAAACCCCACTTGCTTCAGCACATCCCTCCTTTGGGGCAAACCTTTCAGCGTGGGGAGGAAAAACCACACACACTGAAATGAAACAGAGAGCTTGAGAGTGATTCTCGGGGACTCTGTTCCAGAAACTTAGGATCAGACCATGCCAATGACAGGTCACCTCACTCCAAAATGGGCTCTACTTTCCCTATATCTAGCCCCACAACTTGCCAAGTTGATAGCTGCCAGGTCACTCTGAGGAAAGATGTGACTGACATCCACATCAAATCCAGCCCTCTCACAAGAGGCATGGGGCACACAGAGTCTGTATAGGGACATAGGAACACCTGTTCAAGACCTGGGTAGGTAACAGTTTCACCAAATTCATAACAGTTTTTCTTAATTCATAGAGGCAGCGAAAGTTAGGCAAAATGGAGAGGCAGGGGAACTGCCCTCAACTGATAGAGCGAGAGAAAACCCTTGAAAATATTAATAATTAAATAGAATTACCACTGAGCCATGCTGGGAACTCACAATGCTGGATCCTTTAAACCCACTGTGCAGGCTGAATCAAACCTGCATCCTGGCATGGCAGAAATACTGCCAAGCCCATTGCTTTACAGTGGAAACTCAATAAACATAACTGATATTAACAAGAACCTAGAAAACAAAAAAGATCCAATAAAGAAATAGATAGCTCAGATTTCCCACTCTGGCACAGTGGGTTAAGGATCCAGCATTGTCTCTGTGGCAGCATGGATTCCCTCCCCCCGCAACTGTGGGTTAAGGATATGTCATTACCCTAGAGTGGCATAAGACTCTGCTGCAGCTTGGATTTGATCCCTGGCCCAGGAACTTCCATATGCTATGGGTGTGGCTGAAAAAAAAAAAAAAGAAGCTCACTATCTGAGATAAAAAAAGCACTCTAGAAGCAATTAATAACAGACTAAACGACAGAGAAGAATGCATAAGTGATATGGAAGATAGAATAATGGAAATCATTCAATCAGAATGGTAGGAAGAAAGGCAAAGAAATGCCTGCGATATATGAGACCTCTGGGGTAACACAAAATGCACCAACATTTGTACTACAGGGGATCCAGAAGGAGAAGGGAAATGGGTATTGAAAATGTATTTGAAGAAATCATGACTGAAAATTTCCCAAACCCAAAGCAAGAAACAGATATTCGGGTACAGGAAGCACAAAGGGGCCCAAACGAGATGAACCCAAGCAGATGCACACTAAGGTACGTCATAATTGAAATGGCAAAAAATAAAGAAAGAACCCAAAAGCATCATGAGAAAACACAGAGGCACCTCAGTAAGGGAACCTCAGTAAGGCTACCAGCTATTTCCTCTGCAGAAACTTCGCAGGCCAGAATGGAATGGTTTGATATATCTAAAGTGATGGCAGGGAAAAACTTGTAGCTTAGGAACACTACCCAGCCAAATCATCATTTAGGAGATATAAGGAATGTCTCAGATAAACCAATACTAAGAGTTCATCAATACACAACTAACCCTGAAAGAAATGGTGAAGGGTCTTATCAAAGCGGAAAAGACGTAAAAATCCATAGGAAAGATGAAATCTCACTAGGAAGGCAAACATATAATAAAGACTGAGGATATAATAAAAAGTAAGTAAGCCAGGACAAAGTTGAAAAGGCAAAAACTTGTAAAAGCAACTATAACTACAATAAATAGAAAAGGGAAAAGCTGTAAAGCTGTAAAATAGTATATCAAAACACAAAATGTGGGAGTACAAATGTAGATTTTTTTTTAGAAGTTTTTGAACTTTAAGAACTACCATTTTAAAGCAACTAGATATGCTAGCTGTAGGTCAACATATATGAACCTCATGGCAACCACAAATCAAAATCCTACAATAGATACACAAGAACCAGAGAGAAGGGAACACATGTTTACCACTAAAGAAAATGTGAAACAATAGGGAATAAGAGAGGAAGAAAAGAATAGGTGAGAAAAACAGAAACAACCGAACACAAGTAATAAAAATGGCAGTAAGTTTAATTTCTTTAAACGTCAATGGAATAAATGCCAGATGAAAACTAATTTTAAAAAGACCCATCCATATGCTGCTAACAAGTGATTCACTTCAGAGCTAAAGACGCACTGAAAGTCTGGGGATGGATGAAGATACTTCATCCAAACAGAAATAACAAAGTGGGGGTAATGATACTCATATCATGCAAAATAGACTTTAAAACAAAGGCTTAGCAAAAGACAAAAAGGGCACTACATGATGAGAAAGGGATCAATAAAAGAAGAAATTGGAGTTCCCTTCGTGGCTCAGTGGTTAATGAACCCGACTAGTATCTAAGAGGACGCAGGTTTGATCCCTGGCCTCGCTCAGTGGGTTAAGGATCTGGCACTGTTGTGAGCTTTGGTGTAGGTTGCAGACACCGCTCGGATCCCACTTTGTTGTGGCTGTGGCGTAGGCCGGCAGCTATAGCTCTGATTGGACCTCTAGCCTGTGAACCTCTATATGCCATGAGTGCGGCCCTAAAAAAAAAGAAAAAAAGAAAAAAAAAGAAAACAAAAGAAAAGAAGAAATTAAACTCATTACTGTATATGCAGCCAATATAGGAATACTTAAACATATAAATCAAATAATAACAGATATAAATATTTTAATTGGCAGTATACAATAATAGTAGAAGACCTTAACACTCCACTTACATCAATGGACAGATTATCCAGACAGATAACCTATAAGGCAACAATGATCATAAATAACACAATAGACCAGTTAGACGTAATAGATATCTACATCCCAAATCGACACAGTACACATGATTTTCAACGGCATATGGAATGTTCCCCAGGATAAACTAGGTCACAAAACAAGACTCAAGAAATTCAGAAGGATATAAACTATATCAAGCATTTCTCTCAACCATAGGAGTAAGAAACTAGAAAGTAACTAAAAGAAAGAAAGAAAAAAAGGAAAAGAACAAACGTGTGGAAACAACATGCTGCTAAAAAACCAATGGGTCAATGATAAAATCAAAGAGGAAATCAGAAAATACCTTGAGCCAATTGAAAATGGAAACACAACTTCCTAAAAATCTACGGGGTACTGCAAAAGCAGTTCTAAGAGGGAAGTTTATAGTGATACAGGCCTATCTGAAGAAACAAGAAAAATCTCAAATAAACAATCTAACCCTCTGTGTAAAGGAATTAGAAGAATAAACAAAGTCCATAGGTAGAAAGAAAGGAAATGTTAAAGCTCAGAGAAGAAATGAATACAATAGAAACAACTACAACAAACAATGATTAACACAACCAAGAGCTGGTTCTTTAAAAAAGTAAAAATAATTGATAAATCTTTAGCCTGGCTCATCAAGAAGAAAATACTATGGTCCCAGATAACAAATAGAAATGAAATAGAAATAACTACAGAAACCATGGAGATACAAAAAAAAAAAAAAATCCTAAGAGAATAGTACAAATTGTTATATGCCAACAAATAGGGCAACAGAGAAGAAATGGACAAATATCTATTAGCACCATGCTCTAACCAACTAGCCAGCAGGACAACCATCTATAAATATACAAACTGCTAAGACTGAATCGGGAAGATATAGATGATCAGAACAACAAATCACTAGTAGAGAAATTGAATTTGTAATAAAAATACTCCCAGCCAACAAAACTTCAAGATTGAACAGCTTCACAGGGAAATTATTCCATATAAAGAAGAACTAATCCTTATTATTCTATCTTTTCCAAATCATTAAAGAGGATGGAAGATTCCCATTTTTTCTTCCTATGGGGCCAACGTTACCCTGATACCAAAACTAGACAGAGACACTTAAGAAAAAAAGAAAATTGGCGGCCAATAACTTCAATGAGTATAGATGCAAAAACCTTCAATAAACTGTTAACATAATATTAGCAAAATATTACCACCACATCCAACAATACATTAAAAAAGGATCATACATCATGATCAAGTGGGATTTATTCCAGTGTCACAGAATGGCTCAACATTCACAAATCAATCAATGTGGTCCATCACATTAACAAAAGGAAGGATAAAAAAAAAATCACATGATCCTGATCCTCTCAATAGATGCAGGAAAGGCATTTGAAAAACTTCAGCACAAATTCACTTAAAAAAAACTCTCATCAAAGTGGTTATAAAAGAAACATCTCAACATAATGAAGGCCACTTGAGATAAACACACAGCCAGCATAATACGCAATGGTGAAAAGCTAAAAGCATTTGTGTTAAATTCAGGAAAAAGAGATATGGATGCCTACTCTAGCTGCAATCATACAAAAGGAAAGAAAGAAGAAAAGAAAGAAAGGAAGTAAGAAAGAAAAGAAAAGTTCCACAATTGAAGGTGAGAAGTAAACCTGTCACTCTACAGATGACATGTAGCTTTATATAGAGAACCTAAAGTCTCCACCTCAAAATTAGTAGAACTAACAAAAAAAATCAGCAAGGTTGATTCATAATGGATACAGAAATGCCTTGCATTTCTATACACTAATACTGATATATCAGAGAGAGAAAGTACAAAAAAATAAATCCTGTTTAACATTGCATCAAAAAATACCGAGGAATAAGCTTAATGAAGGAGGCGAAACACTTGTACTCTGAAAACTATAAAACATTGACGTAGGAAATTAAATATGATTCAAAGGAATGGAAATATAATCCCATGCTCCAGGATTGGACGAATTAGTATTGTTAAAATGGACATACTAGCAAAGCAGGCTACAGGTTTAAAGCAATCCCTATCAAAATACCAGTGACATTTTTCGCAGGACTAGAACAAATAACTTTAAATTTTGTATGGAAACAAAAAAGACCCCGAATTTCAAAAGCAATCGTGAGAAATAAGGACAAAGCTAGAGGTATCACACAACCTGACATCAGACTATACACCCTGACCTCATCTACAATAATCAAAAGAGCAAGATACTGGCGCAAAAACAGACAGATAGATCTATGGAACTGAATAGAATCCAGAAATAACCCCACGCACCTATTGTCAATGTATGACAAAGGAGGCAAAAATGTACCATGCAGAAGAGACAGTCTCTTCAGCAAGCGGTTCTGGGAAAACTGGTCTGTGACATGTAAAACAACGAGGTGAGAACATTCCCCCATACCATATACTAAAGTAAACTCGAAATGGATTAAAGTCCTAAATGTAATAATGGAAACCATAGAAATCATAGGCAGAACACAGTTTGCCATAATTTGTAGCACTATTTTTTTCAATATGTCTCCTAAGGACAGAAAACAAAAGCAAAATTAAATATATGGGATCTAATTGAAATCTAAAAACGCTTGCACAGCAAAGGAAACCATTGACAAAACAAAAAGACAACCTACGGAATGGGAGAAAATATATTTGCAAAAAATTTGACCAACAACTGGTTGATATCCAAAATATACAAACAACTCCTACAATTCAATATAAAAACTGAAACAACCCAATAAAAAAAATGGGCAGAAGACCTGAATAGACATTTTTCCAAAGAAGACATACAGGTGGCTAAGAGGAACTTTAAAAGCTATTCAATGTCACTATGAGTAGATAAATGCAAATCAAAACAATAAAGGAGATATCATTTCACACCTGTCAGAAGGTCTATCATCAAAAAGTCTACAAATAACAAATGTTGGCATGGATGTGGAGAAAAGGGCACCCTTATTCGCTGTTGGTGGTAATGTAAATTGGTGCAGACACTGTGGAAAACAGTATGGAGGTTCTTCAAAAAGCTAAACACAGAAATACCATATGATCCAACGATTCCACTCCTTGGTATAAACCTTGAAAAAATGAAACCACTACTTGGAAAAGATACAAGCAGCCCAATGTTATTAACAATAACAGCCCTCTTTAAAATAGTCAAGATTAGAAATGATCCAAACAGATATTTGGATTAAGAAATGTGGTGGTATTTGTGTATGTGTGTTTAGCCATAAAAATAGAATGAAATTCTGCCATTTGCAGCAATGTTTAGTGAAATAAGTCAGAGTAAGACAAACCCTGTATGTATCATTTATATGTAGAATCTACAAAAAGATCCAAATGAATGCATATGCCAAACAGAAACAGATTCACAGACATAAAAAACTTGTGGTCATCAGATGGGTAAAGGGAGGTGACAGAGACAAATCAGGGATGTGGGACTAACAGATACAAACCACAAGGTATAAATTGATAAACAAGGATATACTATGTAGCAAAGGAATCAGAGCTATATCTTCTAATAACATAAAATGGAGTAAAATAAGCAAAAATACTGCATCACTATGCTGGACACCTAAAAGTAATATCATATTTCAATAAATTATACTTCAATTTAAAAAAACGTAACCTTTTAAAAAATACTTACCATATGAATGCTCCCAGAATATGTGATGGGAATATATTTGGTCACAGATATTTGGAAACAGTTTGGCAGTTTCTTATAATGTTAAACACACGCTTATATTGCTACTCTTTAAGATTTTTAACTAAGAGAGATGACAGCATAGGTTCATACAAAGACTTGTATATCAATATTAATAGCAGTTTTATTTGTAATGGTCAAGAACCAAAAACATCCCAAATAGCCATACAATGGCATTGCGCAGCAACAAAAAGAAATCTTTTATTGCTTTAAATATATCATGAAAAAAAATCTCAAAATAATTATGACCAGTTAAAAAAGACAACAAAAAGAGAATATAGCATAGGATTCCATTTATATAAAATTCAAAAAAATTCACACTAATTCATAGTGAGGGAAAGCAGATCAGTGGTTGCCTAGGGATAGGTAGGGACAGGGATCTATAGAGATGAAAGCAACATAAAGGGGAATAAAGAAATTTTTGGAGGTGATAGATATGGTCACTATTTCAATTGTGGTAAGGGCTTTATGAAATTTTACGTAGGGATTCTTTTGCTGTTTTTTTTCTGTATTTTTTGTTCATTTAAAAATGTTTTATTGTAGTTGATTTACAAAGTCGTGATAATTTCTGTGATAATCACAACAAAGTGATTCAGTTATTCTCATACATATACCCATATCCATTATTTTTCAGATTCTTCTCCCATATAGGTTATCACAGAATATTGGGTAGAGTTCCCTATTCTATAGAGCAGGTCCTTGATTGTTTTTAAATTTAAAGAATGGAAAAGTGTTTGGAGTCAAATAACCCTCAAATAATTTAAGGCCTGCAACTTACTAGCCAATTAGCTTTTCTTTAAAGTGAATAACAAATCAAAATCTTCAAGATTTTTTTCTATTTATATTAATGCGCTATTGCTTTTTTGCATTCTCAGTCATATTTTACAACTGTTTCTTTATATGCTATAAATATACTTTTTTTCTCTACAGTTAGTAATGCATATCTCAAGCAAGGTCATGCTTTTCAGTTTGATGGTCCAGGAGCCTGTCTCATTCTGATGTGAGCCACTTCTGGGCACAAATATGTTTCAGAAGTCTGACATTTAAGGAACACTTTGGACTAGGTACCTGCTGTTGGGAAAATGACAAGGCGATGGGCAGTTGTGGCAAACATGACGTGGTAAGTCAATACTCAAACATACTAACTGGGTAAGACTATTCTGTTCCCCCCCAATTCCAGCCACTTCCTGTCTTCAGTTCTTTTTCCCAGAACTTCTTCCTCCTTCGAGATCCTACTCCAAGGCTGTAGGCCAGCCCACAATAGACTTTGGGGATGTGCTTCTTCTTGGAAAGGCAAGTCATGTGCAAGACGGGCTGAGACAAAATGCAGCCAGAGGTTGGGAACAATCCTCGGCTTGGACCTGGAGAGTTTAGGTGATGCTGAAGAAGAAAATCAACTATGTGAGTCCAGTGGGCTTTGAAGCAAGCGCCTTGCATCTGCATGTGCAAGTTAAATATCACAAAGTTAGCACCACAAAGTTAAACATCACAGAGAACTCAAAGCCAAAGCGCAGGTTCAGGTGAAGCCGGCTAACTGCAGCTTGGGGCCCTGGGGAACAAATTCCTAGAAGAGGTCAGGAGGGAGTTGAGGACACAGTGAAATGAACAGAAGTTGAATGTAAATGTGGATAGATGGCGGTTTCTATCTTCACCAGATCACATGGATGAAAGTCAAGTGAAGTACAGCATGTACCTTTCTGAGAAGTTAAACCTACATCAGGACATGGAGAGGATTAAACCTCCAACAGGTATGGAGAGGAGAGGGTCAGTCAGGTCCTGCAAAGTTCCCTGCTGAGCTAGGACAGTCTTTCTCAGCCATGCCCTCTGTTGGCAAACAGTGAGAAATTTTCCAGATGGAATGTGGCTTAGGCATCAGTCCCTGGTTCATTTTCTGGTCCCAGAGAGATCCTCCATAGGGAGAGGACTGCCCCTGTGAGTTCTTTTCTTGAGATCAAATTTGTCTGAGCCAGTCAGAAAGGGCCAAGCTTGCAGATGGCAGAGAATTGGGGTCTGGGCGAGGTTTTGGAGTGGCCATGCAATTCCTGAGTGTGGTTTGGGGTGTTTGTAGTAAGAAGAAAGGGAGAGCAAAAGAAAACTCTTGCACCCATACAATTCTTGAGGGGAAACTGGAGGTTAATGTAACAAAGTCTGGGCATCTTCAGAAATTTGATTATGTTCTGAGTGCGGATACAGGGCATGGGGAAGGTTTCTGCAGTCCAACAGTTGTCAAGTTTGCCCAAAGCACAACTGGTCCCCAGGAGTAAACACAGATTGTACCCTGGCCCTATCCCCTCTTCTCTTAGTTGCATCAGAAGAAACAAATACTTGGATTTTCAGGAACTACTAAAACTTGGCTCTCGCTCTGCATTCTCTGGCAGAACACAGTGGCAGGTTGGAGTGAACACCACAGAGAATAAGACTGTACCTTTGTGCTGTTGACACTTCCTCCTTTTTCTCCCTTCTACTCTTTCACCGGGGTTCAGGAGTGACAGGTTAAGGGTCACTCCTGTTGTCAGTGGGAGGATGTGACCCTTGATGGGTTCCTCCCAGCCTATGCCTCATGGGGAGCTCCCAAATTCCCCTTCCTCCTGTAGGAAGAGACACAGCAGCTGCAGCTGCACAGATTGGAGGTGTGTAGCTACACAGATTGGAGGTGTGTACCTTCACAAAACCTGGTTTCCAGTGAATTCTACCAAGCGAGAGTACATGCCTGGTGGTGACAGCTTCAGAGAGCTGCACTTCCTGTTAGTGAACAAGTTTCACATTTCACATTTGTGTCTCATCATTGCCAGGGTGGCAGTTAAGACAGTCTGGGCAGCAGGTCCGACCAGCATTTAGAGGATAAACTCACTGTTCATATTCAGGTCCTCCTGTACAAGGTCTCAGGGTTCTTGGGATAGGAAGCCAGCCAAGTCCTGTGTGTGAACAGAAGGCTGTCGGTTAATTTGTCTTGTTGGCTTTTGAACAGATGAGGTGAATATGCTTTATACACCGGCACTACTAGGAAGAGAGTACAAGATTCCATGGATGAGTGACTATTACAGTATTTTTTTTCTACAGACTTAGTGGTATGTTTTTGGACACTTCAAAATAAAGTTTTTTATTTTTTTAAATTAAATTGTCTCCCCTTCACAGTATAAGTTGCCAGTTCCATCACTAAAGAATGGATCATTTGTCACTTAAGAATAGCAACATTGTGTGCAGATTTTCTCCCATCAATGTTTTTCCATTTTGGAGCCTAAAAGTGCAGTTAAAGCCCTCAAATTGCCAACATTGGTAAATATATATATATATATATATATATATATATATATATATATATATATATATATATGAGAGAGAGAGGGAAAACCTACTCAACACTATACACAAACATCACTTGTAGGTGGATTATGACCTAACTGTGAAAGGCAAACCATGAATATGGGAATCAATTTCTTGAAACAGGAAAGCACTAACCATGAGGAAAAGAATGAAAAATTTGACTATGTTATAATTAAGATCTTCTGTTCACAAAGCACAGCATAAAGCAAGAGAAAATACAAACAACAAAGCAAAGGAATATCTTGGCCACACACAGAAAGAAGCACCAGTGGACTGGTATTTCAAACATGTAAACAACTCATTGGGTTAGTAAGTACAAGATAGAAAATAGAAAAGTGTGAAAGAGTTGAACATGAATAGGCCTGTCACAGAGGAGAAAACCCCAAAGGCTCATAAACATGAGAATGTGCAAAAAGTTAATAATCATAGTAAAAAATAAATTAAGTTCTGGCAATACTTGGTGTAGATGAGTATCTGCAGGATGGCAGGAACTCTGTATTACTGGTGGGATTGTAAATTGGTACAACCAAACAGAAAATAATTCAGCATCATGTAGAAAAGCTGAAGATGTGCACACTCAATGGGCCAGTGTTCTGTTCTTACATGTACACCTGAGACTTTTAAACATGAGTCCCATGAAAAATGCCCACAAATGTTCATTGCATCATTGTCCATAATAATGGCCCCAAACCAGAAAACGACCCTAATGTCCATCCAGTGTAGGATGTACAATTATATCACAATCACTTTGCTAAAATCATGCACTGGAATGCTAGTCAACAATGGAGACAAAATATCTACGGTTACTAGGAATGGCATGGTATGATTCCATTAAAATAACTTCATATACACTATATTGTTTAGGGATGCATACAAAAGTTGTAAAGTTGTATTTTAAAAAAAAAAAAGCACTGAAGTGGTTATCACAAAGTGAAGATATCGACTACCTCCATAGGGGAGGGTGTGGGTTGTGACTGGGAGGAAGTGGTGGGTGTATTCTGGAAGGCTGGCCATGATGGTCTATTTCTTGACCATGGTCCTGGCAATATGGGTGTAAATTGTAAATTTTATAAACTATCTAAACGTGACAGATAATATTTTATGCACTCCTCTATACCTCAAATTTGAAAAAATGCTTCCTCCAAAAAATATAATAGAAAAATATGCGATGTAGAAATTTTGATGAGGTTTGAGTTGTTATGGATGAAGAAGTTGATCTTTTCATCAAGACATCAGCAAATGTCCATTATCTTTAAAAGCGAGGAGGGGGGGAAGAAGGGGTTATTTAAACTATAGGTACCCCATAATCTGGTCATCACTCTAAACCTTTCTCTCGCCAGATAATTCACCCTGTATCCATATCAATTCCCAACTCACTGATGGCAGAAAAATTGGAAGGATCACCATCTACGTTAATAAGACCTTTAGGCATCACAAGCCAAATCCATAACAATGAGATGAGGCCACCAGACTTGAATGCAAGAAGGCACACGGGGCCTATTGGGCATGGCCATCTGTGCCTTTTTCTCAGGCGAGTCCACTGCAATAACTTAGGGTTAGGGTTTAAGCTATCACATTTAACTGGCGCTCTTGTCCAGAGACCTCCATGTGCTGGGGAATCTAGAGTAAGCTGAGGAATGTCCTCATCACGCTGCGAGATTGGGCATGAAATTTGCCAAGGTGCAAACAACGTTGGAAGAGCAACGAGTTGGTTCAGGTTGTGCACTTTATATAGGGAGAACTCAGGAGTGGGTTGGGTTTTCCAGAGTTCAATTAAAATGTTTCATCCTCCAGGCTTTGTGTTGTTGGGCTGAACAGTGCTAATCTGTTTTGGCCCCACCTCTTACTCATTCTAGCCTCTACACCAAGCAGAACGACAACAAAAAATTAACTATGTGACAGTTTCTCCTGAGGACGTTGCTTAAGACAATTCTGGGTTACGGAAGTTGTCCTTGAAAAATTCTTAAAAGACAGCATTTTCAGTAGGAATTGCTAGCACCATGGCAGTTTAATGTTGACACACAGTGTATTCTCTCAGGAATTTTCTCTCATCTATCAACCCAGCCAGCCAGCCAGTAAACAATGTTTAACACATGCTAGGTACAAACCACCATGTTTAGCACTGGGGAGGGCGGGGGGTGTGTTTATTTTGGTACATACACTGAGGTGCTGAATTACGTTGCATTTAGCAGAGAGACACCTAAGGTATTCCAGCACCATTTTCTGAGTGAACGGTCACTTCCCCTATACCTGGGAAGACCTCTTTGATTTCCCACTAATTGGGACTGTAGAACTTATTTATGTACACGAAAGGCTCTGCCCCTGGGCTTTCTATTCTGTTCTAGAGACCCAGTACCAGAATATTTAAATCACGGTGGCGTTAAACACGTTTTAATATCTGATAGGGCCAGTTTCTGCGCATTGCACTTTTTTTTTTTTTTTTTTTTTCCTTTCAGGAACGTGTTCGGGCCCGCGGCAGGGGGCGGGGTCGCGCCTCCTCCGCGGCTCTGGTTCCAGTGGAGTCTCACGGACGCGGAGATGGAAATCCCGAGGCTGCTCCCGGCTCGCGGGACGCGACAGGGCGGCGGCGCTGGCAGCCCCGGGGGCGGCGGCCGGATCCACGGAGGTCCTGACCCGCGGGCGGGCCAGGCCCCCGCGCGCCGCCTCCTGCTGCTCCGGGGCCCCCAAGATGGCGGGTCCGGGCGGCGGCGTGAGGAGGCCCGCGCGGCCTCCTCGGGCCCCGGCCAGAGCCCGTCGGCGCCTAGGCCCGATCGCGGCAGCGGCGGCGGCGGCAGTGGCGGCGGCGATGACTTCTTCCTGGTGCTTCTGGACCCGGTGGGTGGAGACGTAGAGACCGCGGGCGCGGGCCAGGCCGCAGGGCCCGTGTGGAGGGAGGAGGCCGGGCTGGGCCCGCGGCTCCAGGGGGGCGAAAGCGGCGCGAACCCTGAGGGCCGCCCTGCGCTGGGCCCCAGCTGCCTGTCTGTTATCCCCGCCCCAGTCCCGGCCCTGGCCCCGATCCCCGCCCCAGGCCTGGGCCCCGCCGCGGCCTTCGCGGGCACCGTCACTATTCACAACCAAAACCTGCTGTTGCGTTTGGAGAACGGCGTCCTCACCCTGGCCACGCCCCCGCCGCCAGCCTGGGCGCCTGGGGTCGCCCCTACCCCTCAGCCCCGGGGTCTGATCGCCCCGCAAGCGGGTATCCCGCATGCCGCGCAGCCTGGCGACTGTCCCGAGCTGCCGCCAGACCTCCTGCTGGCCGAGCGGGCGGAACCCGCGCCGGCCCCAGCGCCCGAGGCGGAGGCGGAGGGCCCAGCTGCTGCTGAGAGCCCCCGCGGGCCCCCTGGGCCGGGCCAGGGCGTGGTGCTGTACCTGTGTCCCGAGGCGCAGTGCGGACAAACCTTCGCCAAGAAGCACCAGCTGAAGGTGCACCTGCTGACGCACAGCAGCAGCCAGGGCCAGCGGCCCTTCAAGTGCCCCCTGGGCGGCTGCGGCTGGACTTTCACCACCTCGTACAAGCTCAAGAGACACCTGCAGTCACACGACAAACTGAGGCCCTTTGGGTGCCCTGCAGAGGGCTGTGGCAAGAGCTTCACCACCGTGTATAACCTCAAAGCACACATGAAGGGCCACGAACAGGAGAACTCATTCAAATGTGAGGTGTGTGAGGAGACTTTCCCCACACAGGCCAAACTCAGCGCCCACCAGCGCAGCCACTTTGAGCCAGAGAGGCCCTATCAGTGCGCGTTTTCGGGCTGCAAGAAGACGTTTATCACAGTGAGTGCCCTCTTTTCCCATAACCGCGCCCACTTCAGGGAACAGGAACTCTTTTCCTGCTCCTTCCCTGGTTGCAGCAAACAGTACGACAAGGCTTGTAGGCTGAAAATTCACCTTCGGAGCCACACTGGCGAGAGACCGTTCCTTTGTGATTTTGAGGGCTGTGGCTGGAACTTCACCAGCATGTCCAAACTCCTAAGGCACAAAAGGAAGCACGATGATGATCGGAGGTTCATGTGCCCTGTGGAAGGCTGTGGGAAATCTTTCACAAGGGCCGAGCATCTCAAAGGCCACAGCATAACCCACCTGGGCACAAAGCCTTTTGTGTGTCCCGTGGAGGGCTGTTGTGCCAGGTTCTCTGCTCGCAGTAGTCTCTACATTCACTCCAAAAAACACTTGCAGGATGTGGACACTTGGAAAAGCCGATGCCCAGTCTCCACTTGTAATAAACTCTTCACATCCAAGCATAGCATGAAGACCCACATGGCCAAAAGGCACAACCTGCGCCAGGATCTCCTAGCTCAGCTAGAAGCTGCAAATTCTCTTACGCCCAGCAGTGAACTTACCAGCCAGGGGCAGAATGACCTCAGTGAGGCAGAGCTTGTGTCTCTCTTCTCTGATGCACCTGGTAATAGTTCTGCTGCAGTCCTGGACACAGCATTGGTGAACTCTGGGATCTTGACTATTGATGTGGCTTCTGTGAACTCAACTCTGGCAGGGAACCATGTCCCTGCTAGTAATAATAATTCCTTAGGGCAGGCAGTGGATCCTCCCGCCTTGATGGCCACAGGTGACCTTCCTCAAAGTCTGGATACCTCACTCTTTTTTGGAACAACAGCCGCCGGTTTTCAGCAGAGCCCCTTAGATATGGATGATGTCTCAACTCTAAGTGTGGGGACATTGGGATCTCTGGGCTCTTTGGCTATGAAAAACTCGAGTCAAGAGCCCCAGGCGTTGACTCCCAGCAGTAAGCTAACAGCAGACACAGATGCTCTGACTCCTTCAAGCACCCTTTGTGAAAGCAGTGTCTCAGAACTACTGCCGCCAACCAAAACGGAATGGAATGTACATCCTGACTCTGACTTTTTTGGACAAGAGGAAGAAACCCAGTTTGGATTCTCCAATCCAGCAGGGAACCATGGGTCTCAGAAAGAAACAGATCTTATCACAGTGACTGGCAGCTCATTTTTGGTATAAACTAAACTCTCTTCATTCCTTGCCACGTGGCTTACTTTTATTGATGACACTCGATTTTAAGAATTCTAGACTAAATGTTTAACTGCAGTCATTTCTTTCAGGTTTGAAAAAGAACAGAGCCCTGGGCTGCAAGCTTGGAGATTTAAATTCTGATCTTGAGACTGGAACTGACAAGTTGTGTGACCCTGAGCAAGTCACTTATCCTATCTGAGCCTTAATTTCCTTATTTATAAAATGAGCTGGTTTGAATAGCCTGTTTCTAATGTCATTTCAGCTCTCTTTTCATGATTTTGTTCTCTTTCTTGAAAATTTATGACTTTTTACATTAATTTACTATTGCATATGTGTCCAATGTAATGAAAAGTACATTGAAAGTTAATGATCTGTGAACTGGTGTTTAAAAATGTAATGGAAATTTTACATAGTGCCAAAATGTGGTGGAGCTTGAAAAAGAAGAAAGACGAAAATATGGGCTGGTTCTCTTTACCTGTTTGTTCCTAGCCTTTTTTTTTTTTTTTTTTTTTTATGATAGGCTGTGTTGGGCAAAGTGCCAGGGCTTTGATGTGACTCAGACTTAGAAATATTGACTTTGTGGTGTTGAATAAGTGGCCTTAAATAAGTCATTTCTTTTCACTAACTTTAGTTCCCTAGGTGTAAAGCTGTCATTGTAATTTACATATACGTGATGCATCTTAGAGTTGTTTTTCTATTCTAGTAGTTTTAAAGGAAAATGTTTTGTATTTTGGCATGTTTTAGCAAATTTTTATTACCTTTCCTGCCCCTCTTATTCCCTTCCTCAAAGAGAATAAATTAGTATTATTTGAGATCACACTTGTGCAGGCGATAAGACTTTATGTGGGTTAAGAGGCAGGAAAGGGAATCTCTTTCTTCCACAGACTGAAAATTTTCTCCACGCATTTCTGTGACTTTGCCATCATGTCCATTAGACCAAATTATAGTGTCTTTGTTCTGCATTTAAAGCCATCCAATAGAGTGACTGGAGAACCTGTGCTTCCAAAAAAATCTGGGAATGGACCAGAGTAAGATTTTCTCCCATCTGTGCTCCAGAGAGCTTATTGTTTGTCTTCTCTTTGCATTTTGAGTAAATATTGTGTCTTTTGTGAATATAGCATTTTAGAGTTAGCACTTTCACAACTGTTATGTTTCATTCTCATAATTTTGTGAGCTAGTTGTGGCAAAATTTCAACTATAAATCATTCTAAAATTTATCTAATTTGCATTACAAATGAATTTTACTTAGTAACTCTGCAGTGTGTATATATATATGTATACATATATATATAGTCCTAATTGCATGTATATGTATATATACATATAAACAATTTATATATAAATCAACTTTCATTCTACTTTTCTGAGTTTCACGATCACTTTTGTTTATGACCACTTGTTCTATTCCAACTTAGTTGATGTCTGTTACCTTCTACCAGCTCTGCTCCCTCTCCAGCCTATTTAGCATGTACACACCAGTCCTTGCCATGATCTCTCTTTTTAAATTAGGTATGTCTTTTCATGGTTGTCACCATCTCTCAGCTATTCTCATGACCCATCTTTCAGTCTCAATATTTATGCAAGTCTGAGTGTGCATTAAGAAATTATTTTGTGGATTTAGAGGTCAGTTTGTTTATATATTAATCAAATAAAAATGGGGATATTTTATGTAAGGTTTTAGTGAGACAGGTAGTTCTATTTTTCTAAATTTTTTCACCTTATAGTTCTGCTAGCAAACACTATTAGTTGCTTTGAAACATTCTAATGCAGTACTCTTTGTACGTACATTTGTCGATAACAATTATCATAGCACTTTGGCAGTGCACTTTATAATTTGCCATTTTAAAATGCATCTGTACTAATTTTAAAATTGGTTGTACTCATTCAGTGAAACAAACAAAAAGTATATGTAATTTGTAATCCAAAGAAATTGACAGAGTGTGATTGTTTCTAATCATTTAACAGTTCTCCCTCAGCACTTTGGAAACCTTTTAATAAGCATGTTTTAGAAATGTATTAGTTAAGTTCTCTTAAATAAGTTATTCTTCTTTTCCTACAGATGGAATTATGAGACTTGAGGTGAATGTGCAGGTCGTAGGTATCTGTTAATATATATAGCCATAAAATATTTAAAAATCCTGTCACTTTGTTTTTTTAATCCCTCATTTTAAAACTATCATAAAATATGTTTTTGTTACATTCTGTGGAATTGTCAAAGGACAGATTTTACTCTTTTCGAAGATAAAATCTTGTAATTATTTGTGGACTCATGGTTTTTTTCATCAATTTGTTCAAAAGATTTCCCCTTCAATATTATTTTCCCAACATGATACTGAAAATGGCATGAAATTGCAGTCAGATTTTTCATTAAAAACATGATGGTTACATCTTTATAAGTGTTGACATAAATTTTCCATTAAAAAATGGAATATGATTTAATTAATTTGCCTTTTGTGCTTCTTCAGTCCTTGGTTTGTTAAAGTTTTGCAATTTGAAAACACAGCAACAAAATACTTTGCAGGAAGGTTTGCATCCAGAGGACTCTGTTGAATATGTTCATCATGAGTTAAAATATGTTTATCTTGACATTTTTACCATGATCTCATTGTAGTGTTACATAATTGAAAGCCTTGAGTAGTAGAAGTGAATCTTAATAGAATATGAGGGTCATTTTTCTCTAGATTAAATACTTCATATTCCTGTCCAGGAAAAATAAGGCTTTGATGTAACAGGGTTTTTATGACTATTCCTTGATTCTAGTTAAAGAATTGATTAATTCCCTGTTTGGTAATATTCATAATCCCTTAGTAATTATTGATATCAAACAGATCCACTTGATGATTTGGTGCTAAAAAAGACCTAATTTAGATGCAGCTTATTTGAATATTGATAATAGTGATAATTGAAATATGAAGCTGAATTGAAATTTATATTATTTATGCTTTTGAACAAAAGATTTGCTTGACAACTTTTTAGAAAGTGAAATGTGTTTTAGGCATTTAGAGAACAGATTATCTAAGTATTTTGTCAGAACTCAAATATATATTGAAAGCAAAGCACTCATTACAAATGAATTTTCATATTTTTCAAATCTGATTTGATTTGGTAACTATTTTTAAGATAAGAACCTCATTGCATATTCTAAGTGAATTTACTGACTACATATGAATCACAGAGTAGAAGAGTACTAGAGATGTAGATAAGAGGAATAAAATGTGAGCTAGTTCTTAATTTTGGAGAGGACATAGGAATTCACATTAAATATTTCACTTCTAAACAATATTAGCAAGCATGTTTTCAGACACTAAAGGCTTTTAGGAAAAGGAGGAGTGGTAGCTATGTTTTAATGGATGGTTAGATTTAGTTACATAGATAAGAGAGTAGATAAATTCCAGCCAGAGAAAAAAGCACAAAACGAATTTGGGATGGAATTGTCCACCCAACCTTGGGAACGACAACCTAGTTCACATACAGGGCTCATGTTAGATAAAGGCTAAGCGTTAAAGTTAGACTGCCAATACAGAGCCAATCTCTGAAGAGCTGTGAAAACCAATCACAGTGGATAGGACTTTATTCCGGACATGGTTAAGAGTCAGTGAAGATATTTAAGAAGAGAGTCAAAAAATGAATATATAGAAAGATTATGTAGTAAACATGTACAGTGTAGATTTGATGAGGGGAGATAGAAAAATCATTTAAGAGTCTACTGTAATTTCAGGTTCTGTGATGAAGGCTTGGACTGGAGTCATGGCAAAAAGATTGGTGATATTTCTAAATTAGAGAAACAAATCTAACTTGGTGACTCATTGTATATATGAGACATTTATGAAAAAAGAAAGAAAAATATGAAATGACTCTAAAGTTTTTTTGAAAACTAAAAATTACGTTTCATTAAAATTAATAAGAGGTTGGATATTGAAATTGTTTGGAATATAAATGGAACAATGATTAGTTTAGGGCATGTTTAATTTATTGGGAAGTGATAAATCATTTGTCCCTTAATAAACTATTCATATTGTGGATTATGTACACCTTTGGCTCCCTCATATATTCTCAAATTCACATTCAGTGTTTGTGCATTGTTTGCCTTTGAGTATTTACAGTCGTCTTCAACCTTATACAATATGTCCCCAGAGTACTCTGCATCAAAATGAGCTATGTCAACTCTGTCTGACAGTTCTTTCTTACTACTACTCTCTGCCCTACTGTGGATATTCAATGGATATTTTATGTGGTAGTCAGTAACATAATAATCATTTCTTCAGAATTTGGGGGATGCTGTTTAGTCATTAATTGCAATAATTCCTCAATATAAACTCTACTAGATTTTTACCTGTATTTTTCTCAGATCAAAAGAGATAGAACTAGGATTGTCTAAAACTAACTTCCATGTGATCCTTGGGGCTCTTTACTTATAATTTCCTCTGTGACTAATTAATGTGATGTGGGGACTCAGTCACAAGGATCACATTGTCTATTATCTACATACCTTAGCATATTTCTCTTTTTTATTGTTACTCTTACCACTCTTTTTTATTGTTACTCTTACTCAATAACTCAGAAGGAACAGAGCCCAAAGAAAAAGTGAAGGAGTAGTAGCATAAATAACTACCTGGTACTTACATTTTGTTTGATGGTGAATTTTGCTGCCCTGCATTGTCAGCAGAATCCTTCATCTCATTCTAATTTTATGCTGATATTTATGGACATGAAAAACACTTGGCCAACAGAAAATAATTCGCCATTTTAAACAAAGCAAAAAAGTAATTCTTAAGAGCACTAATAAAGTATGAATGCCTTAGGAATATATCTTATTGTTATCAGCTTATTAAGAAGCTGGTAATTATTTGAGTGCCTACTCTGTGTGAGACATTTTAAGTTTTTTTGTTTGTTTGTGTTTTTGTCTTTTCTAGGGCTGCACCCACTGCATATGGAGGTTCCCATGCTAGGGGTTGAATCAGAGCTGTAGCCACCGGCCTACGTCAGAGCCACAGCAACGTGGGATCTGAATTGTGTCTGCGACCTACACCATAGCTCATGGCAACGCCAGATCCTTAACCCACTGAGCAAGGCGAGGGATCGAACCCGCAACCTCATGGTTCCTAGTCAGATTTGTTAACCACTGAGCCTCAACAGGAAATCCCATTATCAGATTTAAAACAAAAATATATTTTATTAATTCATTCAAACATTTTTGAGCACATATTTGATAATTTCTGCCCTTGTGCTTATGTACATTATGATCTGGATGAGAAAGAACTTAAGTAATGAAAAATAATATGTAATCAAGCTCTAAATGGTTAGAGTTAAATAGAATTGCAGTTGTCAAAATATGGTCTAAAAATTATGATAAGGAAAATTTCAATGCACAGGTTATCAAAAGATTTTTCAAAAATTCTAAGAATCTAAAATTTAATATTGGATACAGCAATTAAACTATCCTAAATCAAAATTTAAACAGAATTTTTAGTTGTAGCTTAAATAATTACAGCAAAATCCTTAGGTAAATAAATTTTAAATTATTTTTTACTTTTATTTATTCTAGAAAATTTAGTCTTATTTTTATTTGTTCTATTTTTATTTAGCATCCTGGACATAGTATATGTGAAAATAATCTTTTGGAAATCATATGCTATTTTCAAAGGGAAAACTATAGAACATAAATGATATTAAGCTAAACAAAATTTTCTTATATTAGACACAAAATCAGATTTTAATCTTCTGAAGTTAAAAAGTGAGGGCTTTAATTAGAAAGTAACTGTTTCATATAGATATACTAGTTGAAAAGAAGAGTATATAAATTTCATGTGATATTTAGGACTAAGAACTGGAATTTAGCATGGAGAGTTCACCAATTATTAGAATTAACCAATTATGCATCAATCAAGTATTTCAGATTCTGAATAAGATATAAGTAGCTTAACACAGCTGGAAAGGGGAACAAAGTCTACCATAGCAAAAAAAAAAAATTTTCTCCTTAGTGGCAAGCAACACTACCTTTCCAAGATGCAAAACAGTTACAAATGGTAGCAAAAACAAAGACATTTCAACTCTCAGGCATTCTCATTTTGGAATGAAGCCAAGAAATTATTAATCTTTATCAGGACCTATTTCCTTTTCCTGTTTACACAATACAATGGAGGGATACAACCGTAGTATGGACTTCATTATGCTAAATTTGGAAGAAGGAAGCTAGTCACATATCTGTTTGTGGAGAAATTAGCCAAAACAGAAAGCTGAAGTGGAAATTCCATAGGCAATGACTCAGTGAATGGTGCAGCAGTTCATTCTAGGCTAGTTCCAATTTTAGAATATATCCTGCTAGACAGATTTTTTTCCCTTCCAATTCATGTTGGCATTAGTTAATTGATGCCAAACTTAGCACTTGATGTTTCTGAGGAAATGCAGTATTTTTTTCCTCCTTGAAGTCGCCTTACGTTCCTATCCTTCTTAGAGCTAATTATTATTATCTTTAATTATCAGTAATATCTGTATGAAATGTATCAGATGCCATGACATACTAATAGACAAAAAAGAAGTCATATATTTATTATTTTTACCTCACTTTCCAAAATGTTAAGTAAGACTTGTTTTTCTATTTTTTTTTTCTTTGAAGATTCACTCTCCTATGGGTATGTCATGTTTATGTACTTAGAAAGCAATAGCTCTTGGGACTGTTGTTAAAATAAGTGATTGCATTTGTAACTTTAGAAGCTTGGCTACCTTGCAAATGAAGAAACCTAGGCTAGATATACTACTTTCCTAGATAACAGAGAGGGCTGGTGTATAGAAAGGAAGAAAGGATAAATTCATTGAGAAAAAAAGGTTCATACCTGTTACCAAATCAGACTTTGTATTTATCAATCTTGCTGATTAATCTTGTATTTTTTTTTCTTTTTGGGCTGCCCCGCAGCGTATGGAGTTCCTGGGCCAAGGATCAGATCTGAGCCACTGTTGCGACTTACGCCACGGCCACGCCAGATCCTTAACCCACTGTTTGGGGCCAGAATAGAACCTGCATCCCAGTGCACCAGAGATGCTGCCAATCCCATTGCACCACAGTGGAACTCCAGTCTTGTATATTTTGCAGCATATTATAGTTTGTTTTTAGAAGACTCTACATACAACATTGAATCTTCTTTAGATGAGACCTTTAAAATTTGGTTATTGTAATATATTTTTTATTGAATTATAATTGATATGCAATATTATGTCGGTTTCAGGTGTATAACATAGTGGTTTGATACTTTTTATACATTATAAAATGACCACCAAAATAAGTCTAGTTACCCTCTGTTCACCATACAGAGTTATTACGATATTATTGACTATAGTCCCTATGCTGTACATTATTACATCCTTGTGACTTATTTACCTTATAGCTGGAAGTTTGTACCTCTTAATCCCCTTTACCAATTTGCCTGCCCTCTACCCACCACCCCTCTGGCAACCACCAGTTTGTTTTCTGGATCTATAGTAGGCATTGGATAGTCCTTTTCATTACTAAATCTATGTACCAAATCTACTGAATATTGTAAAGACTCACTGCACAGGATATTGTTTGCAAAGTGATTCTGGTTGTCTTTCACCTTAGATTTTTTGGGGGCCCAAAAAATCTTCAAAGATTAAATGTCACTTGGATGTACAAAAATGATTGAGGATTCTTCCCCAAAAGAGAAAGGAAAATAAGATTTAAACAGCAAAACCTAAGTTAAATTTGCTCTATTGACAAGTGTTTTGGCTTTTCCTAAGTGTCTGGTTTACTGTATCTGTATAAAAGCACAATGGCGATTTTGAAACATGCCCAATATTTTCCAATTAGAGTTAGCAATATAAAAATGTATAAAAATAGGAGTTCCCGTCATGGCTCAGTGCTTAACAAATCCGACTGGGAACCATGAGGTTGCAGGTTCGATCCCTGGCCTCGCTCAATGGGTTAAGGATCTGGTGTTGCCGTGAGCTGTGGTGTAGGCCGCAGACACCGCTTGGATCTGGCATTTCTGTGGCTGTGGCGTAGGCTGGTAGCTACAGCTCCGATTAGGCCCCTAGCCTGGGAACCTCCACATGCCGCAGGTGTGGCCCTAGAAAAGACAGAAAGCCAAAAAAAAAAAAGAGTATAAAAATAGATGTTATTGAAGCATTGATCATATGTCTATCTAATACCATCTGTCTTTTATAAATTCCATGAAGATAGTAAGAAGTGAAGAGAAAACTTTTCCAAGTTTAGGCCTGCCTATGAAATGCCAAAATGTGGTCAAATTAGATGCTATTGATTATTATACATGATGGATAAACTTAGCATTTGGTGCTTCCAACTATTTTTACTCCACATAGTTTGAAAAGTATTTTAAAACAAAATGTGAGTATTTGATTCATGCCATTATAGTTGATAATTCATTTTTTATTTATTTTCCATTGCAAGATGGATCCATTGTTGAATTCAATAAACATTCTGATAACCTATATGTTATTAGTTTTGCAACTATATTGTGTATTTTAGTCATTCCTTGCTTTAGATTTTAAGCTACCATACAGCTTAAATAACTTGCTCTATGGAGCATTTTATTTGTAAATTTCATTATTTTTTATGTTGTAATTGAAACATAACATATATTAAAAACAGATCATAAGAATATATAACTATATGAATTTTTAAAAAATGAATACATATATGTAACCACTACCCAGATCAAAAACCAGAATATGATTAGAATCTAAAAGTTCCCTCATCTTTTCTTCCAGCCACTGCTATCCTGAACCAAAAAATGCTATCTTGACTTCTAAAACAATTAATGTTTTAGTATGTTTGTGGTTATTTTTTTATTAACTGAGATAAAATTCATATAACATAATCCATTATTCTAAGCATTTTAAAGTGTACAATTCAGTGGGTTTTAGTACATTCACAATATTGTGCAGCCATCACATTTTCCAGAACATTTCATCATGCAAAAAGAAACTGCATACCCATTAAGCAGTAATGCCCCATTCCTTCCATCCCCTAGAAACTACTAATTTATTTTCTGCATCTATCAATTTGATTATTCCACATATTTAATATGAATGGAATTATACAATATGTGACCTATTGTGTCTGGATTACTTTGTTTAATATTATTTTCAATGTTCATCTATGTATGCTCACTTTGTAACATTCAGCCATAATATTGCATATACAAATAGTTCTTTTTTTCTTGTTGCACAGAGTTCTATTGTATTCCTATATCATAATTATATTTACAGTCTGTTTATGGTCATTAATGTTGTTTTTAGGTTTGGTCAAGTATTAATTATGCTGCATTTAACATTCAAATATAGCTTTTTTGATGAGGATATGCATTCATTTCTATTATATATCTAGGAGTAAAGCTTAGTATGTTTAATTTTGGTAACTACTGTCAAACAGTTTTCAAAGTTTCTTGTACTAATTTACACTCCTACTGGCAGTCATGAAAGTTCTAGTTACCACTCAACCTCACCAAAACAATGTTTAACTTTTTCATTTAGCCATTCTAGGAGGTGTTTACTGTAATATCATCATAGTTTTAATTTACATTTCTCAACTACAATTAGGAATTGTATAGAAGGAAACTTAAGCTTATTTTAAAAATTTAGATGTAAAATTTTATTTGAAAGCTGCTTTATAGTGAATTTTCTAGGACTTTCTGTGTTTGAGGAAAATATAATGCCAAAGAAATGCATATTTTATACCTTTCGTAATTAATGAGTATCACATTGCTAATTGACATAGTGACATTTTAACTGTATTTCTATATGTTGCTGCTATTAATTCCTATTGATAAAGTGTTTAAATACAAATCATTGCAGAAATATGGAGATACTATTGCATTTGGCTTGTGGTTTAAAATTTACTTCTAAGATTAGGAGAAAAACAGCAATTTTACATGGAATGGTTGAAATATGCACATAGTTTCACACATATTTCTATGTGATGAAAATGTTTTCATGTTATTATACAACACATAGTTTGCCTGAAAATATTGTCTCTTCATGGCATCTATAGATGAAAACCCCTAAAATTACAGAAAGTTGGAAACCAAACATAGAGTCAGAAATACAAAATGTGAAACATTTACATATATTGACCGAAAACATACATATACACACACAGTTTAGAATTGCCTTACTGAGGAGTATACCCAGGATAGCGCCTCTCAGATAGTTCTGAGCAACTGTTCCAGAGTGGTGAGGGAGGAATCAGGATATACAATTTTGCTTTAAAACATGTAGTTGAGTTGAGGATCAAAAGATCACTGCTAATCACAGAAAACAGAAATCTCAAGTTAATGATTTTAGTGTCCTTCTACATATGGCAAGATGCAAGAGTCTGGACTCATTGAAATTATTCCTTTCATATGCATTTTTGCTATCTAGGGCCACAATCCTTTTTTTTAATTTTTTTTTTTTTTGTCTTTTTTAGGGCCGCACCCATGGCATATGGAGTTTCCCAGGCTAGGGGTCGAATTGGAGCTGTAGCCACTGGCCTATACCACAGCCACAGCAATGTCAGATCTGAGCCACATATATGACCTACACTACAGCTCATGGCAACAATGGATCCTTAACCCACTGAGTGAGACCAGCGATTGAACCTGTGACTTCATGGATGCTAGTCAGATTCATTTCTGCTGAGCCACGATGGGAACTCCCATAATCCTATGTTTCTCCATCCTGAATTCCTCTCAGGTCATACAGGGATGGTTGCAGTGACTGAATGCTTGATGACAGGTATCATTCCTTGTTTACCATAATGGCAGGCAACATCCTTTGTTCACTGCAAGAGCAGGCAACATTTTGTTTTGTCAGTAGCACCTCCTCTTGGCTATAAATTTAACCAAGATTTGAAGCACTTCCTGTCCAATTTGTCCCACAACACTAGGAAGTCTCATTCCTTCTGCTTATAGTCCTGTCAATTTGCTAAGTCTTAGATTAAACCCTATTAATAAGCTAAAATTATCTGGATTGCCTCTTTTACTAGTCCATTATGATCCAGGAAATATTTTCCCTTGGTGCTTCTTCCCATATCTAAAGTTGTGCTATTATAATTATTCTATATATTCTCTCTCTATATATACATAGAATAATTATACACACACACACAATCAACTGCTTCAAGGTGTTTATCCATCATTAATTTAGTGGAGGACTGGTTACACACTGGGTAATGCAAGAGACAACAAAATAGACAGGATATAAGTAATACAGCTAGTAACATTGATAAAGTCATAGCAGAGCAGAGAGGCACAAGGCATAAATAATATGAAAATGAAAGAGGACAAATTAGGGTAATTATTAGTATAACTGGTTGTAATCTGGTCACAGAATGGGATGATTGGCTGATAGGGTCCTGCTTTATAGCACAGGGAACTCTACCCAATATTCTGTGATAATATATATAGGAAAGAATCTGAAGAATGGATTTGTGTATATGTATAACTGAATCACTTTGTTGTACAGCAAAAATTATCACAGTTTTGTAAATAACTATACTTCAATAAAACTTTAAAAAATGAAAAAAAAATCCATGGGGGAAGAAGCCAAATTCTGGAAGGATCAGGTCAAATCTTTGTCAAGTTGTTGTAGGTCTTAGTTAACATAAGAGGAAAGGTTTTATGGAAAACAAAGATTAAAAGGTGGTATATTTCAGAAAAAAATCGTAAAATTATAAATCATATTTAACAGTTCACTCAGCCCCATGTAATTAATTTCTGTTGAGCTGGAAGGTCAACAGGTTTTCCTTTAGAGTTTTGTAATTTCTTCAACAGTCCAATGGTATTATCTAAAATGTCCATCAACAGGTGATTGGATTAGGAAGATGTGGTATACATACACAATGGAATACTACTCAGCCATAAAAAAGAACCAAATAATGCCATTTGCAGCAACATGGATGGAACTAGAGACTCATACTGAGTGCAGTAAGTCAGAACGAGAAAGACAAATACCATATATCACTTATATCTTGAAAATAATATACGGCACAAAGGAACCTTTCCACAGAAAAGAAAATCATGGACATGGAGAACAAACTTGTGGTTGCTGAGGGGGAGGGGAGAGAGTGGGATGGATTGGGAGCTTGGGGTTAATAGATGCAAACTATTGCCTTTGTAATGGATTAGCAATGAGATCCTGCTGTGTAGCACTGGGAACTATGTCTAGTTACCTATGACGGAGCATGATAATGTGAGAAAAAGAATATATACATGTATGTGTAACTGGGTCACCATGCTGTATAGTATAAAAAAAAACAATGTATTGGGGAAATAAAAAAATAAATAAAAATAAAAATTATTAGAAAGTTGTATTTGTCAAAAGTCCTTTTTATGAATCTTCTTGAAGTTCATTTCATAAAAGCATCAGAGTAAAATAATGATTGTCTATAAATAAAAAAAGACAAAATGCCATGGTCAAAAGTCTGATTACAATGCAAATCAAAACTACCATGAGATACCACCTCACACCAGTCAGAATGGCCATCATTAATAAATCCACAAATAACAGGTGCTGGAGGGGCTGTGGAGAAAAGGGAACCCTCCTGCACTGCTGGTACAGCCACTATGGAGAACAGTTTGGAGATACCTTAGAAATCTATACATAGAACTTCCATATGACCCCGCAATCCCACTCTTGGGCATCTATCCAGACAAAACTCTACTTAAAAGAGACACATGCACCCGCATGTTCATTGCAGCCCTATTCACAATAGCCAGGACATGGGAACAACCCAAATGTCCATCGACAGATGATTGGATGAGGAAGAAGTGGTATATATACACAATGGAATACTACTCAGCCATAAAAAAGAATGACATAATGCCATTTGCAGCAACATGGATGGAACTAGAGACTCTCATCCTGAGTGAAATGAGCCAGAAAGACAAAGACAAATACCATATGATATCACTTATAACTGGAATCTAATATCCAGCACAAATGAACATCTCCTCAGAAAAGAAAATCATGGACTTGGAGAAGAGACTTGTGGTTGCCTGATGGGAGGGGGAGGGAGTGGGAGGGATCGGGAGCTTGGGCTTATCAGACACCACTTAGAATAGATTTACAAGGAGATCCTGCTGAATAGCATTGAGAACTATGTCTAGATACTCATGTTGCAACAGAAGAAAGGGTGGGGGAAAAACTGTAATTGTAATGTATACATGTAAGGATAACCTAACCCCCTTGCTGTACAGTGGGAAAAAAAAAAAAACACAATGCAATTGTGAAGAAACTTGGTTATTTCTTTAACATACAATATTTTAAGATACTAATTATAATGATGGCTGATAACATACCAGGATATATCAGATTTTTAGGAATTCCATATAAATTTTGGAATATCTATATTAGTGACATTTACTCATACAATAAAACCTAAGAAGGTTTAATCACTACTTATTTTACAATGTTTTCCATGTGATTTGACATATCCAATAAACCTAATTAGTTTAATATTTCTCTTTAGGATGTTTCAGAGCCCTTTGAAGCAGCCTAAAGTTAGCTGGAGGTCAAAAGAATCTTAATTAGAGTTTGATATTTGGGAAATTTTCAAAGATACAAGAATGTTATTGAAAAACTTGGTTAAATAGGATCATGGGTCACTGTGAAGCAATGCAGTACTTATTCATTCAGCCAAAGTGACAATAAAATATTTTAAGGCAAATAAAGATCCTTTAGAAGGCAGATGCTCACAATGTTATCAAAAGTAGCTCAACAGTCCAATAAAACTGTTCTCTTAACAGAGAGAGAAAACCGAACTTCAATCCTGCACCAGCCCACCCTCAGTAACAAAGTTCATTTACCTAATTCATTTTAATCCAATCCCAGTCTGATCTTGTACAAAACTTTTCTTAGGGTTCCCTTTTACAAACCTACAACTATTTGTATGAATATTAGCTTATCCCTTATTTTCTTTCCCATCCAGAAATAACAAGAAATTACGACAAAATCACCTTCTTTTCCTTTAACAAAATGCATTTCCATTCCTTATACTTTCTTTTGCTGGAAATACACATCCTACTTTTCAAGCATACTGAAATGTTTCCCTTATTATCCCAGTAGTTTTAATGACACATATTACAATTTGAACCCTTAGAAAACATTAATCTCTAGCAAAAACTGACTGTTAAGTAACTGTGAATGCCTTGTCATACAAGAATTTTCTGACTGGCAAATTTAGGATATTCCACAACCTCTAGAATCAATAGCATATTTTCTACATCAATGTGGTACAAAACATGTGTTTAATAAACATCTTTAGTTTCCATCTCATAAGGAGACAAAAGTACGTAAACTTAGATCTATCTAGCAGTTAATGTTCCAGTATTTTATTTTCTTTGAATTTAACTTGATATTTAATGAATTCCATATTAAATGTAGCAAGACTCTAAAGTTTCAAGTTATCAGAAATCTTGAGAAATTATTTTAGATAGACATATTCAAAACTTAATTATTATTAAAGTGTTCACTTGAAAACTCTTCTCTCATCTTTATTTCATAACTGAAGAAAATATCATTATACCAAGTTAATTTTCTTGTCTGAAAAAGTCAGAAATAACATAAACTTCTTGACCTTCAGTAAAACTGGTTACAATAAAAGACATATTTGCATTGATTAAGCCAATGAGCTTAAGCTATCTTTAATACCAGATAATAATTTAATATTATATATTTCTTAGATCATGTGAACCTGAAATTCATTCCTGCCAGTTTTCTTTATATTTAGAAATGTGCTTACTTTTAAGTAACACACATATAGTTTTCTTTTTTTTTAATTTGAGTGCCTTTTTAAAAAAATTTCCTAAATACATTATATTTATTTTTCTACTGTACAGCATGGTGACCCAATTACATATACATGTATACATTCTTTTTTCTCACCTTATCATGCTCCGTCATAAGTGACTAGACATAGTTCCCCGTGCTACACAGCAGGATCTCATTACTGATCCATTCCAAAGGCAATAGTCTTCATCTATTAATCCCAAACTCCCAATCCATCCCACTCCCTCCCCCTTGGCAACCATGATCTATTCTCCAAGTTTTCTTATAAATTTACTTTTGATAAATTTATTCAGAGGTAAGATATATCATACGAATAGTGTATACACACAGACATAAACAGACAAAACTAGAGATCTAATGCTACACTCTAACACTTAGTTGTGAATCAGGTATTATGATATAAACTTACTAGTTAATAAATAACATTTGCACTAAGTTAAATATATTTGCTTAGGTCATTAAGGCTTTACTATTTGTGTAAAGATGTTAAGCTTTGTATTTGTACTTGATAAATCCTTAACGAAGCTGTGATGAAGGAGTCCTTCCAGTAGTTTGAATTTTAAAAGGCTGCTGTCTCTAGACTTTCCTTTACCTTTATTTTTTATGTTAAATAATCTAATTAGCATTAATCAACCAATTTTATTAGCATCTGTAATATCTATTGAGGTGAAGCCAAGATCACAAAGTCTTCTCAAACCATTTTTTGTTGTTATTGTTTGTTTGTTTAACCTAAAGTAGACCTTAATTTAGCTGCTATACATATGCATAGCATATATATATATATATATATATATATATATATATTCACCTTCTAATTTTTTTCTTTATTCATTTTTCCTTTTGGTGGTGATTTTTAGGGCCACACCCATGGCAAATAGAATTTCCCAGGCTAGGAGTCAAATCTGAGTTATAGCTGCCAACTAACTTCACAGCCAAAGAGATGCGAGATCCAAGCTGCATCTGCTACCTACACCACAGCTCACAGCAATGCTGGATCCTTAACCCACTGAGTGGGGCAGGGATCAAATCTGTATCCTCATGGATAGATACAGGTTCATTTCTACTGAGCCACAATGGGAACTTTGAATTTGTTTTTCAAAGAAGTACCAATAAAAAAGCTGTTTGTAATGAGAACTCTAAAAATTTATCAATTTAGCAGTTTCTCCAGTTTAAAGCATTCATTATCTGGCCATTGATGGGTAGTAACTTTTTTTTGGATATGTAAGAAGTAGTTTTATTAATATCTTTTGTAAATAGGTTGCAGGAAAATGGGGCACAGGAGGATGGTCATGGCTCAGGTCTTGGGTGGGTCCCTGGAATGGGCCAACAAGTGAGGTTCCTTGGCATAGGAAATAGTTCAACAGTGAGCCATAGTAAAGTGAAAGCAAGTTGTTTTTAATAACTAGAAATTTCCATTTATTTATTTATTTATTTTTTAGTATAGCTGACTTACAATGTTCTGTAAATTTCTGCTGTACAGCAGTGACCAAGTTACACATATAAATATATTCTTTTTCCTTACATTATCCATCATGTTCTTCAAAAGTGGTTGATATAGTTCCCTGTGCTATACAGCAGGATCTTATTTCTTATCCACCCTAAATGCAATAGTTTGCATCTACAAAACCCCGGCTCCCTGTCCATCCCACTCCCCTCCCCCTCCCCCTTGGCAATCACAAGTATGTTCTCCATGTCCCTGAGTTAGTTTATTTTCTGTAGATAGGTTCACTTATGCTATATATTACATTCCGTATATAAATGATATTATTTGGTATTTGTCTTTCTCTTTCTGACTTACTTCAATTAGCATGAGAATCTCTAGCTCCATCCATGTTGATGCAAATGGCATTAGTTTGTCTTTTTATGGCTGAGTAATATTCCATTGTATATATGTAGCACATCTTCTTAATCAATTCATCTGTTGATGGACATTTAGGTTGTTTCAATATCTTGGCTATTGTAAATAGTGATGCAATGAATAAAGGGGTGTGTGTATCTTTATCAATGAAAGTTTTGTCCAGATATAGACCCAGAAGTGGGATTGCTGGATCATATGATAGTTATATATATATTGTTTTCTGATGTACCTCCATACTGTTTTCCATGGTGATAGTACCAATTTATATCCCATCAACAGTGAAGGGGGGTACCTTTTTCTCCATACCCTCTGCAAGATTTGTTATTTGTTGACTTGTTAATGATGGCCCTTGTGGCTGGTGTGAGGTAGTACCTCATCGTAGTTTTGATTTGCATTTTTCTAATAATTAGTGATGTTGATCATTTTTTCATATGCCTGTTGGCCATCCATATGTCTCCTTTAGAGAAATGTCTATTTAGGTCTTATGCTCATTTTTCAATTGGGTTGTTTGTTTATTTGCTGTTGAGTTGCATGAGTTTTTTTTATATTTTAGAAATTAGGCCTTTGTATGTTGTGTCATTTGCAAGGATTTTCTTCTATTCTCTGTGCTGTCTTTTCATTTTGTTAATGGTTTCCTTTGCTGTGCAGAAGATTTTGAGTTTAATTAGGTCCCATTAGTTTATTTGTGTCTTTATTGTCATTATTCTTGTCCACCTTCTCGAATGAAGGTGGATCTACATCGAAGAACGTTCTGTCTATGTTTTCCTCTAGGAGTTTTATAGTACATGGCCTTATATTTAGGTCTTTCATCCATTGTGCAATTACTTTTTATACAGTGTTAGATAGTGTTCTACTTTCATTCTTTACATGTAGCTTTCCATTTTTCCCAGCATAATTTATTGAAGACTCTATCTTTCCTCCACTGTATGTTTTTGCCACCTTTGTAATAGATTAGTTGACCATGGGTGCTTGGGTTTATTTATGAGCTTTCTGTCCTGTTCCATTGATCTAAACTTCTGTTTTTGTGCCAGTGTCATATTGTCTTGATAACTCTAACTTTCTTTGTAGTGTTGTCTGAAGTCAGGACGCTTGATTCTTCTAATTTCATTATTCTTTTTCAGTATTGCTTTGGCTATTCAGGGTCTCTTGTGTTTCCATACAAATTTTACTATATTGCATTCTAGTTCTATGAAGAATGTCTTTGGTAATTTGATAGGGATTGCACTGAATCTGTAGCTTGCCTTTTGACAATACTCATTCTTCTGATCCAAGTCCGTGGTTTACCTTTCCTTCCATCTGTATGTGTCATCTTTGATTTCTTTCATCAATGTCTTATAGTTTTCAAAGTATAAGTCTTTTATCTCTTTAGGTAGGTTTATTCCTAGGTATTTTTTATGCAATTGTAAATGAGATGGTTTCTCTGATTTCTCTTTCTCATCTTTCATTATTAGTATATATAAATTCAATTGATTTATGTGTGTTAATTTTGTAGCCTGCAACTTTCTAAATTCATTGATGAGTTCTAACAATTTTCTGGTGCCATCTTTAGGGTTTCCTATCATGTCATCTGCAAACAGTGATAGTTTTACTTCATCTTTGCAAATTTGAATTCCTTTTATTCCTTTTTCTTCTCTGATTGCTGTGGCTAGGACTTCCAAAACTATGTTGAATAACATTGGTGAAATTGAACATACTTGTCTTGTTCTTCACCTTAGTGGAAATGTTTTGAATTTTTCCCCATTGAGAATGTTGTTAGCTGTGGGTTTGTCATAAATGTTTTTATTATATTGAAGTAGTTCCCTCTCTATGTCCACTCTCTGGAGAGTTTTTTTTTTTAAATCAGGAACAGGTGTAGAATTGTGTCAAAACCCTTTTCTGCATCTATTGAGATGATCATATGGTTTTTATTCTTCCATTTGTTGATGTGGTTTATCACATTGATAGATGTCCAGATATTAAAGAATCCTTGCATCCTTGGGATAAATCCCATTTAATCATGGTGTATGATCCTTTTAATATATATTTGGATTGTTTGCTAGTATTATGTTGAGGATATTTGCATATGTGTTCACCAGTGATATTGGTCTGTAATTTTCTTTTATTGGAGTATCCTTGTCTGGTTTTGGTGTCAGGTGATGCTTGCCTCATAAAATGGCTTCGGATTGTTCCTTCCCCTGCTATTTTTTTAAAGAGTTTCAGAAGACTAGGTGTTAACTCTTCTCTGAATATTTGATAGAATTCACCTGTGTAGCTATAATGGCCTGGACTTTTGTCTTTCGGAAGAATTTTAATCACATTTTCAATTTTGGTATTTGTGATGGTCTGTACATTTTTTCTCTTTTTGAAAGATATTTATTTTTCCCATTACAGTTGGTTTACAGTGTTCTGTGAATTTTCTACCATACAGCAGATTGACGCAGTCACACACACATATGTACATTCTTTTTTCTCACATTATCCTCCATCATGTTCCAACATAAGTGACTAGATATAGTTCCCTGTGCTATGCAGCAGGATCTCATCACTTATCCACTCCAAATGCAATAGTTTGTACCTATTAACCCCAGACACCCAGTCCAATCCACTCTCTCCCCCTGCCTCAGCAACCACAAGTCTGTTCTCCAAGTCAATGAGTTTCTTTTCTGTGGAAAGGTTCATTTGTGCTGTATATTAGATTCCATATATAAGTGATATCATATGGTATTTGTCTTTCTCTTTCTGACTTACTTCACTCAGGATGAGAGTCTCTAGTTCCGTCCATGCTGCTGCAGATGGCATTATGTTGTTCTTTTTTATGGCTGAATAGTATCCCATTGTGTATACATGTACCATGTCTTCCTAATCCATTCATCTGTCTATGGACATTTAAGTTGTTTACATGTTTTGGCTATTGTGAATAGTGATGTGATGAACATGCGGGTTCTTGTATCTTTTTCAAGGAAAGTTTTTTCTAGATATATGCCCAAGAGTGGGACTGCTGGGTTATGTGGTAATTCTATATTTAGTTTTCTGAGGTACCGCCATATTATTTTCCATAGTGGTGTACCAATTTACATGACCACCAACATTGTCAGAGGTTACCCTTTTCTCCACACCCTCTGATGGTTTTGTTATTTGTTGATTCCTTGATGGCCATTCTGACAGGTAGTAGTTTTGATTTACGTTTCTCTAATATTTAGTGATGTTGAGCATTTTTTCATGTGCTTGTTGGCCATTTGTATGTCTTCTTTGGAGAAATGTCTGTTCAGTTCTTTTGCCCATTTTTCCACTGGGTCGTTGGTTTTCATGCTGTTGAGTTGTATGAATTTTTTCTATATTTTAGAGTTTAAGCCCTTGTCAGTTACATCATTTGAAACTATTTTCTACCATTCCGTAGATTGTCTTTTTTTTTATGGTTTCCTTTGCTGTGCAAAACTTGTCAGTTTGATTAGGTCCCATTGGTTTATTTTTGCTTTTATTTCTGTTGCCTTGAGAGTCTGACCTAAAAAACCATTGGTAAGGTTGATGTCAGAGAATGTTTTGCCTATGTTCTCTTCTAGGAGTTTTATGGTATCTTGTCTTATGTTTAAGTCTTTAGGCCATTTTGAGTTGCTTTTTGTGCATGGTGTGAGGATTTGTTCCAGTTTAAATGATTTACATGCGGCTATCCCATTTTACCAGCACTACTTGCTGAAGAGACTGTCTTTTTGCCATTTTATATTCATGCCTCCTTTTGTGAAGATTAATTGACCATAGGTATCTGGGTTTATTTTTGAATTCTCTATTCTATTTCATTCGTCCATATGTCTGTTTTGGTACCAATACCACACTGTCTTGATTCCTGTGGTTTTGTAATATTGCCTGAAGTCTGGGAAAGTTATGCCTCCTGCTTGGTTTTTGTTCCTCAGGATTGCTTTGGAAATTCTGGGTTTATATGGTTCTATATAAATTTTTCGACTATTTGTTGTAGTTCTGGAATAAATGTCATGGGTAATTTGATAGGGATTGAATATTTTCAATTTCTTCCTGGTTCAGTCTTGGTGGGTTGTACCTTTGTAACAATCTGTCCATTTCTTCTAGGTTGTCCATTTTATTGGCATATAGTTTCTTATAGTAGTCTTTAATGATATTTTTATTTCTCTGGAGTCAGTTGTAATTTCTCCTGTTTCATTTCAGATTTTATTTGTTTGATCCCTCTCCCTACTTTTCTTCATCAGTCTGGCTAAGGGTTTATCAATTTTGTTTATCTTTTCAAAGAAACAGCTTTTGTTTTCATTGGTCTTCCCTATTGTTTTCTTTGTCTCTATTTCATTTATTTTTGCTCTGATCTTTATGATTTCTTTCCTTCTGCCTATTTTGGCCTTTGCCTATTCTTCCTTCTCTAATTGTTTTAGGTGTATGATTAGGTTGTTTATTTGAGCTTTTTCTTCTTCCTCGAAGTAAGATTGTATTGCTGTAAACTTTCCTCTCAGAAATGCTTTTGTTCTGTCCCATAGGTTATGGGTTGTTTTATCTACATTGACATTTGTCTTTAAGTATCATTTTATTTTGTCTTTGATTTGTTCAATGATTCATTGGTTGTTTTGTAGCCTATTCTTTAGCTTCCAGGGGTTTGTGTGTGTTTTTTGCTGTTTTTTTTTTTTTTTTTTTTTTTTTTTTTTTTCTTTTAGTTGATTTCTTGTCTCATAGCATTGTAGTCAGAGAAAATTCATGGGAAAATTTCTACATTTAAAAATTTACCAAGGCTTTATCTGTGACCCAAATGTAATCTATCCTGGAAAATGTTCCATATGCACTTGGGGAGAATATATATTCCTCTGCTTTGGGATATAATTTTCTTTAAATATCAGTTAAATCTACCTGGTCTAGAGTATCGTGTAAGGCTTGTGTTTCCTTGTTTATTATCTGGATGTTCTAACTCTTGAAGTAAGTGGGGTTTTATAGTCCCCACTATTATTTTGTTGCTGTAGATTTCTCATTTGGTAGCAGTTAGTAGTTGCCTTATATATTGTGGTGCTCCTCCGTTAGGTGCGTATGTATTTACAATTGTTATGTTTTCCTCTTGTACTGATCCTTTGATTATTAGGTGGTGTACTTCTTTGTCTCTTGTGATTTTATTTTAAAGTCTATTTTGTCTAATATGAGTACTGCTATTCCAGCTTTCCTTTGATTCTCATTTGCATGTGATATCTTTTTCTATCTTATCACATTCAGTCTTTATATGGCCTTGGGTCTGAAGTGGATCTCTTTAAACAGCATATATATGGGTCTTGTTTTTGTATCCACCCAGCTAGTCTGTGTCTTTTGGTTGGAGCATTTAATCCATTTAAATTCAGTGTAATTATGGATACGTATGTATTTATTTCCATTTTGTTAATTTACTTGAATTGTTACTTTGGGTCTTTTTTTTCAGTTCCCTTCTTTTGTTGTCTCCTCTTGAGATTTTCTGAATATATTTAGTGGTGGTTTGGATTGCTTTTTCTTTTTTATGTGTGTGTCTATTATACTTATTGTTTTGGTTTGTGGCTCTCCTATTTTCCAATGATTTTTCTTTTTTTTTATTTTTTATTTTTATTTTCCCACTGTACAGCAAGGGGGTCAGGTTATCCTTACATGTATACATTGCAGTTACAGTTTTTTCCCCCACCCTTTCTTCTGTTGCAACATGAGTATCTAGACATAGTTCTCAATGCTATTCAGCAGGATCTCCTTGTAGATCTATTCTAGGTTGTGTCTGAGAAGCCCAAGCTCCCGATCCCTCCCACTCCCTCCCTCTCCCATCAGGCAACCACAAGTCTCTTCTCCAAGTCCATGACTTCCTTTTCTGAGGAGATGTTCATTTGTGCTGGATATTAGATTCCAGTTATAAGTGATATCATATGGTATTTGCCTTTGTCTTTCTGGCTCATTTCACTCAGGATGAGAGTCTCTAGTTCCATCCATGTTGCTGCAAATGGCATTATGTCATCCTTTTTTATGGCTGAGTAGTATTCCATTGTGTATATATACCACATCTTCCAAATCCAATCATCTGTCGATGGACATTTGGGTTGTTTCCATGTCCTGGCTATTGTGAATAGTGCTGCAATGAACATGCGGGTGCATGTGTCTCTTTTAAGTAGAGCTTTGTCCGGATAGATGCCCAAGAGTGGGATTGCAGGGTCATATGGAAGTTCTATGTATAGATTTCTAAGGTATCTCCAAACTGTTCTCCATGGTGGCTGTACCAGTTTACATTCCCACCAGCAGTGCAGGAGGGGTCCCTTGTCTCCACAGCCCCTCCAGCACTTGTTATTTGTCGATTTATTAATGATGGCCATTCTGACTGGTGTGAGGTGGTATCTCATGGTAGTTTTGATTTGCATTTCTCTTATAATCAGAAATGTTGAGCATTTTTTCATGTGTTTGTTGGCCATCTGTATATCTTCTTTGGAGAAATGTCTATTCAGGTCTTTTGCCCATTTTTCCATTGATTGATTGGTTTTTTTTGCTGTTGAGTTGTATAAGTTGCTTATATATTCTAGAGATTAAGCCCTTGTCAGTTGCATCATTTGAAACTATTTTCTCCCATTCTGTAAGTTGTCTTTTTGTTTTCTTTTGGGTTTCCTTTGCTGTGCAAAAGCTTGTCAGTTTGATGAGGTCCCATGGGTTTCTTTTTGCTCTAATTTCTATTGCTTTGGGAGACTGACCTGAGAACATATTCATGATGTTGATGCCAGAGAGTGTTTTGCCTATGTTTTCTTCTAGGAGTTTGATGGTGTCCTGTCGTATATTTAAGTCTTTCAGCCATTTGGAGTTTATTTTTGTGCATGGTGTGAGGGTGTGTTCTAGTTTCATTGCTTTGCATGCAGCTGTCCAGGTTTCCCAGCAATGCTTGCTGAATAGACTTTCCTTTTCCCATTTTATGGTCTTGCCTCCCTTGTCAAAGATTAATGGACCATAGGTGTCAGGGTTTATTTCCGGATTCTCTCTTCTGTTCCATTGGTCTGTCTGTCTGTTTTGATACCAGTACCACACTGTTTTGATGACTGTGGCTTTGTAGTATTTCTTGAAGTCTGGGAGAGTGATGCCTCCTGCTTGGTTTTTGTTTCTCAGGATTGCTTTGGCAATTCTGGGTCTTTTGTGGTTCCATATAAATGTTTGGATTGTTTGTTCTAGTTCTGTGAAAAATGTCCTGGGTAATTTGATAGGGATTGCATTGAATCTGTAGATTGCTTTGGGTAGGATGGCCATTTTCACAATATTGATTTTTCCAATGCAGGAACATGGAATATCTTTCCATTTCTTTACATCTTCTTTGATTTCTTTGATTAAAGTTTTATAGTTCTCGGCATATAGGTCCTTTACGTCTTTGGTCAGGTGTATTCCGAGGTATTTGATTTTGTGAGGTACAATTTTAAAAGGTATCATATTTTTGTATTCCTTTTCTAATGTTTCCCAATGATTTTTCAATGTTCTGCATTTGTCTTCTCCTCTTCTCATGTCCGATAGCTGTGATATCATTTTTGCCAATGGGTGATTTCATACCTTTATATTTCCTTTGTCTTTACAATTTATTTTTCTCTTTTGAAATTTTCTTGTTTCTAGTTGTGGCTTTTTGTTTTCTGCTTAGATAAGTTCCTTTAGTAGTTGCTGAAGAGCTGGTTTGGAGTTATTGAATTCTTTTAGCTTTTGTTTGTCTGAAAATCTTTTGATCTCTCCCTCAAATCTGAATGAGAGCCTTACTGGGTATAGTATTCTTGGTTCTAGGTTCCTCCCCTTCATCACCTTAATTACATCTTGCCACTCCATTCTAGCTTGCAGAGTCTCTGCTGAAAGGTCAGCTTTTATCTTTATGAGGGTTCCTTTGTAGATTATTTGTTGCTTTTCCCTCGTTGTTTTTAATATTTTTCCCTGTATTTATTTTGTGTAAATTTGATTATTATGTCTCTTGTGTTTCTCTTTGGGTTCATTCTATGTTGGATTCTCTGTGCTTCCTTGACTTGAGTGTCTCCTTTTCAATACTAGGGAAATTTTCGAATATAGTATCTTTGAATATTTTCTCTGGCCATTTGTCTCTCTCTTCTTCTGGAACCCCTATGATGAAAATAATGGTAGGTTTAATGTTGTCTCAGAAATCTCTTAGGCTCTCCTCAGTTCTTTTCATTATTTTCTCATTATGTTTTTTTTTTGTTGTTGTTGGCAGTGATCACCACTCTCTTTTCCACATCACTTACTCACTATTCTGCCTCTGTTATCCTGCTGTTGATTCCTTCTAGTGTATTCTTCATTTCATATATTGCACTATCCATCTTAGGTTGTTTGTTCTTTAGGTCCTCTAGCTCTTTGTTAAACATTTTTTGTAACTTCTCTATCTGTGTCTCCAGTCCCCTCCCCCCACCACCAAAGGTTATGGATCATCTTTACTATCATCACTCTGAATTCTTTTTCAGGTAGATTACCTATCTCATCTTCATTTAGTTATTTTTTTGTGTATGTATTTTTGTCTTGTTCCTTTGTCTGAATGTTATTTCTTTGTTGTCTCATAATATCTAACTTTCTATATTTATTGTCACTTTGATGACAGGTTTGTAGATGCCATGGCTGGTGCCTTATCTTGAAGTTCACAGAGGTGTTATTGGCTCACATGTACATAAAGCATGTGATGGAAGCAGTGGTATTATGTTACCTCCCATTAAGCCAGGTGGCTGTCAGGGATGGGGTGCATGTGAATGTTGGTAGTGGTTCACAGTTCACAGGATTGCTTTTGTAGTTGGGGGGGGGTTCAGGACTTGCTCCTGTGACTCCTCCTGCATCCAGGTATCTCTCAGATGATTTCCTGTGATTTGAAATGTCAGCAGTTGATCCTATGGTCACTCCCTTTGTCAGAGATGGCTTTCTGTAGCTGCAAGGGACAGGCACCTCTCTGTAGTAACTCACTTTGTCCAGTCTAGAGGGCATTCAATGTATCCCTAGGGGCAGTAGCTTCTCCTATATGTTTCTAAAAGTCTTTCTCTGTAGCTCTAAGCCCTGCACCATTCTTATGGTCCCTCCCCCTACCAAGCTTATGGTGGAGTGCTTCTTATAAATGTTGTGTTATAAAAATGTGTGTCAGTGAGCCACTCTCAGCTCCTTTGTCTAGTCATGCAACATATGCTGCTTCTGTGGTCCCCTGTTTGATTGTTGGCAGGGATTACAGAGCTTGTGCTTTTCCTGAGATCACTCCACCAATCCACCAGGCTGTGTCCCTTGGGCTGTGCACATTGTTTCCAGGTTCACTTTGCCCCTTCACTAAGCCTTTTGGTGCTTTCCACCTGCCCAGCTGGCCTCTTGTGACTCCCAGGATCATTTGTGCTGTTTCCAAGTTCATTTTTTCCATCTGCTGGGCAGAATTTGGCTCTTTTGTGATTCCCAGGACGTTTTGTGCTGTTTCTGAAATAGCTTTACCAGTTCAATGGGCTTTTCACAGCTCTCAACCTGCCCAGAAAACCTCTTGCAGATTTTCAGGATACTTTGTGCTGCTTCTGAGTTACTTTTCACCACCCCCTAGGCAAATCACAGCTCTGTGCCTGCCCAGGAGGCCCCTTGAAGAAAATAGACAGTCTGTGCTATTTCCCAAATCATCCTCTGTCCCTTAGGCAGATTGCAGCTCTGTGCCCACTCTGAACACCCCTTTTGGAATCCCGCCCTCCACACTGCTTCAGAAATAACTTTCTCTGCCCCCTAGCAAATCTGTAGTTTCCATCAGCTACCTCCCTGCAGTGTTCCAGAAAGTCTGTGCTGTTTCCAAAACCCCCTTCTGTTTCCAAAACCCCCAGGCAAATTGTGGGTCTGCACCTACCTGAAGCCCCCTTGTATTCCCTATATCCAAAGTAATTTTCTTCACCCCAGTAGGGATATCACAGCTCTGTGGCTTCCCCAGTGGGGCCTTGCAGAATCATGTCCCTCCATACTGCTTCAGAAATACTTTCTCCACCACCTATGAAATCTGAAGGTGTCCATCAGCTCAGGAGACCTCCTGCTAAATTCCGTGATGTTTCCAAAAACACTTTCTTTCCCCTAAAGAAATCAAGGCTCTCTAACCCTACAAAGGGCCATCCAAAATCCCCTGAATCTTTTGTGCTGTTACAGCAGTCAGTTCAGTGTTCCCTCAACTGGCTGCTGGCTGGGGCTGTGTGGACTGCGCTATTCCTGAATTCCCTTTGTCTGCTCAAAGGATTCCCTCCACTTAATCCAATTTCTCTGTAGCCTTAAGGGCTGTGGGCTCCTCCACAAATGCTGCTAAGCAGCCACAGCTTGAGGATAAATCCTGGAGCGGGGGCAGTTGGGGTCTTGCAGTCTGAGAGCACTCATAGGGGATAAGTGTATAGTGGTGGATCCCACCTCTTCTCTCCAGCACCCCCAGCAATGGTGTTTAGCCTCCATGCCCAACTGGGATTTCTTAGCTTACAAAACTTCAAATGTGGTTATTCTAGACTCTACAGGTGGTCTCCGTGCTACCAATCCTAGTTTTTTCTCAGGTAGCCAGCCCCAGTTTTCTCAGTTTTCAGCACCCCCAGCAATGGTGTTTAGCCTCCATGCCCAACTGGGATTTCTTAGCTTACAAAACTTCAAATGTGGTTATTCTAGTCCCTACAGGCAGTCTCTGTGCTACTAATCCTAGTTTTTTCTCAGGTAGCCAGCCCCAGTTTTCTCTCTGAATCTGATCTCCAAACCTGGAATTTCAGTTACCAGCCTCTGTCTGCCCCCACTTATGCTTAGGAAGTGCAGAGAAATGACACCGTCCACTTGTAAAGGACCGTTTCCATTTTAACTGCTTTGGTCCGATTTCTGTGTTCTCCTCCAATATTCCAAAGTTCCTCCTCTGTCTCAGCGTGTCTTCTCGCTGAGGTGGGGGGCTTCACAGGGTACAGAGTATTGTTTGTTTGTTTTTCCTCCTTTTCTAGCTCCCTCCCATGGGCACAGGTCCTGAACTGCTTTGTTTATCCTTTTCTCTCCTTTTATTTTTTTTCATGTTTCTTTTGTCCTATCCAGTTTCATGAAGATTTTCCTTTTCTATTTGAATCTGAGGTTCTTCTTGTCAGCATTCAGCAAATTTTCTTGGCAAGTAGTTACACATATGGATGGATTTTTGATGGATTTGTGGGAGTAGGTGAGCCTCATGTCCTACTCCTCCACTGCCATCTTTCTTCTCCTACTTCTGGGTTATCTATTCTTTTACATTGGTCTGTATATCTATTTAGTCCCAGTAATACACTTTTTTTGTTTACTGTAGCTCTGTAATATTGTCTGAAATCTGGGAAATTCATGACTCCTGCCTTTTTTTTCAAGATTGCTTTGGAAATTCTTGGTCTTTTATGGTTCCACATAAATTTTTGGATTGTTTGTTTTATTTCTGTGAAAAATGTCATGGGCAATTTTGTAGGGATTACACTGAATCCATACTTTGGGTAGTATGGCCACTTTAACAATGTTAATTCCTCCAGTCTGGGAGCATAGAATATCTTTCCATTTCTTTGAATCCCCTTTAATTTCCTTGATTGATTTTTTATACTTATCAGCATATAAGTCTTTTACCTCTTTCAAAGAAACAGCTCTTGGTTTTATTTTTTTCTGTTTTTCTCATCTATATTTTATTTGATTTCCTCTATGATTTTTATGATTCCTTCTACTGCCGTTATGTTTTATTTGTTCTTCTTTTTCTAATTCTTTTAGGTGGTAGGTTAAATTGTTGATTTGAGATTTTTCTTCTTTTCTGAGGAAGGCCTGTGTTGTTGTGAACTTCCTTCTAAGAACTGCTTTTGTGTCATACAATAGATTTTGAATGGTTGTGTTTTCAGTGTAAGTTAGTTTATTCAGGGAGGTACACACTCCTTAGCCAGTGTGTGAGCCATCTCAGGAGAGAAACCTGAAATCTGGGGTTTTTATAGTTTGGGCAATTTCATAGCCTAATGAGTGGAAGGATTATTCCAACTATTTTTGGAAAGAAGCAGGGATTTCTGGGAATTGGGCACTCCCCATTTTTTGGCCTTTTACGGTTTGCCTCAGAACTGTCATGGCACCTGTTGGCATGTCACTTAGCTTGATAATGTATTACAATGAACACATAATGAGACTCAAGTTCTACTGGAAGTTGAATCCTTCACCATCTTGGGCCTAGGTGGTTCAAACCAGTTTGTATCATACTCTCAAGGGCTGTGTCATTCTTTTAATGGTTGTGCCTTTCTCCCTGCCCTCCTGTCTCATTCCCTTCTCAAAGATTATACTCTCATAATTTTATGGGAAGAAAAGGGGTGATACTACATCTTCTTTAACTGATTCAGGGCTGAGTAGGGTGTCAATCTTGCCTGTCAGGGAGTAAAAAAATCTCTGAATGCATCATTTTTAACTCAGAATGGGCCAGAATCTTAATACTAACTCAAATAAATAAGATGCAAGAGACATCCCTACAAGAAAGTTTAATCCCCAAATCAGCCCAAGAAAGCAAAGGACCTTCTTGTAGGACAGATGCAAGGATGGTTAAAATCACAAAGGCCCCTTAGAGTTGGCTCTGCTGAGAATCCCAGTCCATTTGACTGGCTGCCAAATATGTACCATACGTATCTTCTGGATGGTACAGATCAAGCTCTCAAAACACAGGGGAAAAAAATGCCCAATAACACATAGAACATTTACTTCTCAAAGACACTTGGAGAGAAATGCAAGTTCCCCATAGAATGGTTTTTGTTCCTTTCATATTGGAATATTGAAAAGATGTTTTATCAAGCTGGCTTTTTCTAGCAGCAAAAGCAATAATAAAAGTAATTTTGGTACATCAAAAGAATCCTAATTAGTCCATTTTAGGTGAGATTTCCTTTAATTTTCTTTCTTTTTTTTTTTTTGTCTTTTGTCTTTTTGTTGTTGTTGTTGTTGTTGTTGCTATTTCTTGGGCCGCTCCCGCGGCATATGGAGGTTCCCAGGCTAGGGGTTGAATCGGAGCTGTAGCCACCGGCCTACGCCAGAGCCACAGCAACACGGGATCCGAGCCGCGTCTGCAACCTACACCACAGCTCACGGCAACGCCGGATCGTTAACCCACTGAGCAAGGGCAGGGACCGAACCCGCAACCTCATGGTTCCTAGTCGGATTCGTTAACCACTGCGCCACGACGGGAACTCCTCCTTTAATTTTCAATTAAGCAAGCTCTTGTATGTATAAATTCTATTTATATATAATAAACATTCTCCAGTGTCTCTCAATTGAGGATAACCCATCCAGTGGCTTTCAACTGAACAAAATCTTCCCAGCATCTTTCAACTGAGGATAACCCACTCAGAGGGTACTCAGGTACTGTTTCAAGGAAAATCTACTCTTCCACTGATGAGTTTAATACTACTGAATAAAACTTAGGCTCATCAGCCAAAAATGGGAGATTCAAGATCCAGGAGAGACTCACCCAAATTTATCTGGATTCTCCAAGGAGACAAATAGGAACAAGGGCTTCTTTGATGGTACCAATGCTTTGATTCCTTGTAGAGTTTAGGTGAAGAAGAGAAGTCTGCCTTTGGTCCCTTCATGGGCACCAAAACTTCCAACTGGAAAAAAAAATACTACCTAAAAGTTGAGAATTATGTTTTATTCAATGGCCTCCTGAGCCCAGGAAAGATCCTTTCAGATAATTCTGAGAAATTGTTCCAAAGCGGTAAGGGAGGAGCTGTGATATACAGAATTTTTTTCTGAAGAAAAAACATAGTAAAACATAAAAAGATTATTACTAGCCCCCCCTGCCCCCAAAACAGACATGCTGAGTTAATGATTTTAGTTCCTTACTATGTACGGTAAGATGCAAGAGTCCTGATTCTTTGAAATTATTCTTTTCATATACATCTTAACTAACTCGGGCCAGTATCCTCTTTTTCTCCATCCTGGATTCCCCTGAGGGAACATTGTCAGGGGTGGCTCAGTGGCTGATGTCTTGATGGCCAAAACATTCTTTGTTTACATAAATGGCAGGTAAAAATTTTGTTTGTTTTTTATTGGAAGGGCAGGCAACAGTTTTTTTTTTCCATTGTTGTTCAAACAGAGAATATGTTTCAAAACAAAGTTTCAAAGAGTTCCAAAATGGATGATGAATACCTATGTTAATAAATAAATAAATAAATAAATAAATAAATACTGTAAGGAGGACAGTTTTTGATAGCAGTAATTACAGTTTAAATGAAGATATGTTAGAAATTGATTTTATTGAAAGTGTTCACATTTTTAATTCATCATTATATTTATTCTTCTAAAGTATTTTTTCTTAGATGAGATAGCACTAGTGCTTGTACCTAAAGCACTGTTATAACCAAGCCTCGGGAGTCTAATTGACATGGGCTCAAATCCCGATTCTGCTTTTCACTCATAATGGGACCTTGAGCAAATCACTCCACTTTTTAAGCCTCTCCCTGTGTGCAAAACAAAGTAATGAAACCTGGTCGCAGAGCCAATAAGGTTCAGATGTGTATAAAACATTTTGAAAATTGTGAGGTAGTAAAAGGAAAACAAAAACTAAGGAGTTTTTAAATCCAATTTTAGAATCCATAAACTTGGCAATACCCTAATTTAGAAAGAAAAGCATCAAAATTTTAATCTAAATAGTATAAGAAATTAGACTACATTAGAATTGGAATTAGAAAAATGTGATTGAGGTTGGGATTATAATAAGACAAATATTCAGGTTAGGTTTACAATAAGACAAATGTTCAGGTTAAATTATTTTCAAAACAGTTATACCAATATATGTAGTACAGATATATACACCTTAGAACAAATTTACTTTATCTATCTATCTATCTATCTACCTATCTATCTATGAATGGACTGGCATTTTATATTTTTTTAACACTGAAGAGAATTTAATAAACTTGAAACAATAAACTTTTAGCTAATGATAATTGTTTCAAGTAGACATGAAAACTATTACTTAAATATTAATTCCTAATTATCAGATGGAGGACCTGAAGCAAGGAGACATCCAAGGATAATATTGAATACATATATTTACTTGGCCAGGATCACTGACTCTCTGATATGTGATATTATTAACTCTGCAGCCTGCAGCCATTTAAGCCCCAGATCTTTCTGTTTCCAAGAAGATAAATTTTGCATAGAAAACCAAAGCAAACTCACACAAACAAGTTTTATAAAGCAATGTTTAACTTTTCCAGAAGCCATGCACTCTGAAAAGTTTATCATGTTCTATTTCATTATATATGTGTATATATGTGTGTGTGTGTGTGTGTGTGTGTGTGTGTATTTGCTTTTTAGGACTGCACGCATGGCATATGACAGTTCCCAGGCTAGGGGTCTAATTGGAGCTGTTGCTGCCAGCTGCAGCTACAGCCACAGCAATGCGGGATCCGAGCCATATCTGAGACCTACACCACAGCCCATGGCAATGCTGGATCCTTAACCCACTGAGTGAGGCCCGGGATCAAACCCACAACCTCATGGTTCCTAGTCGGACTCGTTTCTGTTGAGCCATGACAGGCACTCCTATTCTGTTTTATTCTATTTAAAAGAAGTTCTGGGCATGACTCACTAAATTTATTTCATGAATATGTTGATGTCTTATTGCTGTATATCAAATTACCACAAATTTCAGAGATTAAAACAACATCCATTTATTATCTCATATTTTTGTAGGTCAAAAGTCCAGGTACAATATGAATAAACTACTCAGAACTCCAAGGATAAAATCAGTCTCATCTGTAAGCTCTTAGAAAGAATTTCTATGTTGTTGGTAGAACCCAGTTCTTTGCGGTTGTGGGATTGAAGTTTCTACTCTCTTCCAGGCTGTTGGCCAAATATCACTCTCACTTCTTAGAGGCTTTCCACAATTCCCTGTTACATATCTCCCTTGATAAGCCAACAGTGGATAATCTCCCTTGTATGGAATATTCTCACAGTTCAAATCTCTGACTTCAGGAAAAATCCCATCCCTTTTGTAAAGGTATCACTTTATTAGATCAGGTTTACCCCAGATTACCTTCCTTTCTCAGTCACTTGTGCCATATTACATAATCTAATCATGAGTTTCAAATCCATCATATCCATAATCTCTGACATTATGCATGGCTTTTGCACTAGAAGGGAGGAATTTTATAGGCTTTCTTAGAATTCTGTCTACCACATTCTAGACTCAAAAATTGAGATCCTTCCATATGCAAAATACACCCACTTCATTTCAATACCCCCAAATATCTCATCTCATTACATTTAAATCAACATTTCATCTAAATTGCATCAGCTCAAGAGCAAATTCTCATCTAAATCACATAACCTTACTAGGCCTTCATAGCTTTCACTGATATTCACTCCATTTTGCAAAAGCCACACCCAAAAGGAGTTTTTTTTTACCCAAAAATAGTTGACTTTTACTATGTCTCAGAGATGGAGGTGACCCGTAAGCTTCCCAGAGGCCGTCTGGTTTATTTGAGAGCTGTGAGGTACACCATTCATCACCTGAAAGATATTTGTGTGTGACTAAATACTGATATTTTTGTTCATTTGAGTTTTCAGGAAGATGTATAGCCACACCATCATCTAACTCTATGCCACACTTTTGGAAACAATCTCTTACATTTAGTAGATTTTACCATCTGGAGAGCTAAGAATTTTCAAAATTATTATGCCTGTTTTCATTGTGTTGACAGAGATTCTCTTTTTATCCAAAGTTTTGTCAGGCATTTCTCATCAGTCCTCTCAACTTGGCCTCAAACTTGGCCTTTAATGACTTTAACAAATACTAATATATTTTCTAATAGCTCATGTACCTGATGTTACTGAATGTAAGTCCATGTGCCCTAGGCAGAGTGAAGAAAAACAATACCAAAACGCTGGAGTTTGGCCTCACTCAGTTTGGTAAATGGATGGGCATTTGGTAAAAACTATGGTGATTGTGGTAGGACATATGTGCCCCTGACTGATCATCTGTAGCCAGAGGCAACTCTTTCTCAGTTCCCATCAGCTACCAGAGGTCATTTTGCTGCAGGGAATTGGAGGGACTCTCGTTGACAGGGGCCAGCCTCCCCATGTTACAAGGCTATTTGGAACAGAAAAACATCCACTTTTTTTTAACTTTCCCACTGTACAGCAAGGGGGTCAGGTTATCCTTACATGTATACATTGCAATTACATTTTTTCCCCCACCCTTTCTTCTGTTGCAACATGAGTATCTAGACATAGTTCTCAATGCTATTCAGCAGGATCTCCTTGTAAATCTATTCTAAGTGGTGTCTGATAAGCCCAAGCTCCCGATCCCTCCCACTCCCTCCCCCTCCCATCAGGCAGCCACAAGTCTCTTCTCCAAGTCCATGATTTTCTTTTCTGAGGAGATGTTCATTTGTGCTGGATATTAGATTCCAGTTATAAGTGATATCATATGGTATTTGCCTTTGTCTTTCTGGCTCATTTCACTCAGTATGAGATTCTCTAGTTCCATCCATGTTGCTGCAAATGGCATTATGTCATCCTTTTTTATGGCTGAGTAGTATTCCATTGTGTATATATACCACCACTTCCGAATCCAATCCTCTGTCGATGGACATTTGGGTTGTTTCCATGTCCTGGCTATTGTGAATAGTGCTGCAATGAACATGCGGGTGCATGTGTCTCTTTTAAGGAGAGCTTTGTCTGGATAGATGCCCAAGAGTGGGATTGCAGGGTCATATGGAAGTTCTATGTATAGATTTCTAAGGTATCTCTAAACTGTTGTCCATAGTGGCTGTACCAGTTTACATTCCCACCAGCAGTGCAGGAGGGTTCCCTTTTCTCCACAGCCCCTCCAGCACTTGTTCTTTGTTGATGTATTAATGATGGCCATTCTGACTGGTGTGAGGTGGTATCTCATGGTAGTTTTGATTTGCATTTCTCTTATAATCAGAAATGTTGAGCATTTTTTCATGTGTTTGTTGGCCATCTGTATATCTTCTTTGGAGATATGTCTATTCAGGTCTTTTGCCCATTTTTCCATTGATTGATTGGTTTTTTTTGCTGTTGAGTTGTATAAGTTGCTTATATATTCTAGAGATTAAGCCCTTGTCAGTTGCATCATTTGAAACTATTTTCTCCCATTCTGGAAGTTGTCTTTTTGTTTTCGTTTGGGTTTCCTTTGCTGTGCAAAAGCTTGTCAGTTTGATGAGGTCCCATGGGTTTCTTTTTGCTCTAATTTCTATTGCTTTGGGAGACTGACCTGAGAAAATATTCATGATGTGGATGTCAGAGAGTGTTTTGCCTATGTTTTCTTCTACGAGTTTGATGGTGTCCTGTCGAAAGAAATAAAAGGCATCCATATAGGAAGAGAAGAGATCAAACTGTCACTGTATGCAGATGACATGATACTATACCTAGAAAACCCTAAGGACTCAACCCCAAAACTCCTTGAACTGATTAATAAATTCAGCAAAGTGGCAGGATATAAGATTAACATTCAGAAGTCAGTTGCATTTCTGTATACCAGCAATAAAACATTAGAAAAGGAATACAAAAATACGATACCTTTTAAATTGTACCTCACAAAATCAAATACCTCGGAATACACCTGACCAAAGACATAAAGGACCTATATGCCGAGAACTATAAAACTTTAATCAAAGAAATCAAAGAAGATGTAAAGAAATGGAAAGATATTCCATGTTCCTGGATTGGAAAAATCAATATTGTGAAAATGGCCATCCTACCCAAAGCAATCTACAGATTCAGTGCAATCCCTATCAAATTACCCATGACATTTTTCACAGAACTAGAACAAACAATCCAAACATTTATATGGAACCACAAAAGACCCAGAATCGCCAAAGCAATCCTGAGAAACAAAAACCAAGCAGGAGGCATCACTCTCCCAGACTTCAAGAAATACTACAAAGCCACAGTCATCAAAACAGTGTGGTACTGGTATCAAAACAGACAGACAGACCAATGGAACAGAAGAGAGAATCCGGAAATAAACCCTGACACCTATGGTCCATTAATCTTTGACAAGGGAGGCAAGACCATAAAATGGGAAAAGGAAAGTCTATTCAGCAAGCATTGCTGGGAAACCTGGACAGCTGCATGCAAAGCAATGAAACTAGAACACACCCTCACACCATGCACAAAAAGAAACTCCAAATGGCTGAAAGACTTAAAAACATCCACTTTTGAGTGGTTTGGGGTTAGGTTGCTCCAGCTTGAACAGGCTGGGAGTTTTCTTCATTCAGTTTGGGCTGCTACCATTGGAGGAAGAGAACCACTTTGCATCTGTTCCCTCTTTTTAAATTTAAAAAAAAGTTTTATTAATATACAGTTGATTTACAATTTTCCTTTAATTTCTACTATATAGCAAAGTGGTACAGTCATATATATATATATATATATATATATATATATGCACACATATACACACATATATACAGTCATATATATGTATATATATATACACACACATTCTTTTTTCACTATATATATATACAGTCTTTATATATATATATACATTCTTTATATATATATATATATATACATACATTCTCTCTCTATATATATACACATTCTTTTTTTTTCACTATCCTCCATCATGTTTGAACCCAAGAAATTGAACATAATACCTTGTGCTGTAAGTAGGACCCCATTTCTTATCCATTCCAAACATAACAGCTTGCATCTACCAACCCCAAATTCCCTGTCCATCCCACTCCCTCCCCTCACCTCCCTGGCAAACATAAGTCTGTCTTCCATGTCCATTATATGTTTCTGTTTTCTAGATAGAATCATTTGTGCCATATTTTAGATTCCACATATAAGTGATATCATATGGTATTTGTCTTTTTCTTTCTGACTTACTTAGTATGAGAACTTTTAGATGAATCCACATTACTACAAATGGCATTATTTTGTCCATTTTTATGGCTGAGTAGTATTTCACTGTATATATGTACTACTTCTTAATCCATTCATCTGTCAATGGACATTGGGTTGTCTCCGTGTCTTGGCTATTGTGAATCATGCTGCAATGAACGTAGAGATGAAATCTATGTATCTATTTGAATTAAAGTTTGTCCAGATATATGCCCAGGAGTGGGATTGATTGATCATATAGTAGTTCTATATTTAGTTTTCTGAAGAACCTCCATACTGTTTTCCACAAGTGAAGGAGGGTTCCCTTTTCTCTATGCCTTCTCCAGCATTTTTTATTGGTTGACTTATTAATGATGGCCATGTGTAGTTTTTATTTGTATCTGTAATAATTAGTGATGTTGAGCATTTTTCATGTGTCTGCTGGTTATCTGTATATGCTCTTTGTAGAAATGTCTATTTAGGTCTTCTGCCCATTTTCAAATTGGGTTGTTGTCGAATTGTATGAATCGTTTGTGTATTTTGGAGCGTGAGCCTTTGTGAGTTGAATAATTGCAAAGTTTTTCTCCAGTTCTGTGGGTTGTCTTTTCATTTTTTAAATGGTTTCCTTTGTTGTGTGAAAGTTATTGAGTTTAATTCGTTCTCATTGGTTTATTTTTGTCATTACTGTCATGATTCTAGGAGGTGAATCAAACAAGATGTTGCTCTGATTTATGTCAAGTAGTGTTCTGCCTACTTTCTGCCTAAGTGTCCTTTAGGAGATTTATAGTATCTGGCCCTACATTTAGGTCTTTAATCCATTTTGAGTTGATTTTTGTATATTTTGTGCATGGTGTTAGAATTTCATTTTTTTACATGTAGCTTTCCTGTTTTCACAGCACCACTTATTGAAGTTACCATCTTTCCTCCACTTTATATTCTTGCCATCTTTGTTTTAGATTAGTTGACCATAGGTACTTGGGTTTATTTCTGAAATTTCTATTCTGTTCCATTGATCTATATTTCTGTTTTTGTGCCAGTACAACACTGTTTTGATGACTTTAGATTTGAAATATAGTCTGAAGTCAGGAAACCTGCTACCTCCAGATCTGTTTTATCTTTTCCATATTGCTTTGGATATTCAGGGTCTTTTGCGTTTCCTCACAAACTTTAAAATATATTTTTCTAATTCTGTGAAGAATGTCATTGGTAATTTGATAGGGATTGCATTGAATCTGTAGATTGTCTTGGGAAGTATAGTCAATTTGATATTGATTCTTCCAACTATCTGTTTTTGTTGTCTTTGAGTTCTTTCATTAGCATCTCAGTTTTCAGCCTACAAGTCTTTTGTCTATTTAGATAGGTTTATTCCTAGATATTTTATTTTTTTTGATGCAATGGTAATTGGGATGGTTTGCTTAATTTCTATTTCTGATCTTTCACTGTTAGAAATAGAAATGCATTTTTCCATTGATTGATTGGTTTTTTTTGCTGTGATATCACCTCACACCAGTCAGAATGGCCATCATTAATAAATCCACAAATAACAAGTGCTGGAGGGGCTGTGGAGAAAAGGGAACCCTCCTGCACTGCTGGTGGGAATGTAAACTGGTACAGCCACTATGGACAACAGTTTAGAGATACCTTAGAAATCTATACATAGAACTTCCATATGACCCTGCAATCCCACTCTTGGGCATCTATCCGGACAAAGCTCTACTTAAAAGAGACACATGCACCCGCATGTTCATTGCAGCACTATTCACAATAGCCAGGACATGGAAACAACCCAAATGTCCATCGACAGAGGATTGGATTCGGAAGTGGTGGTATATATACACAATGGAATACTACTCAGCCATAAAAAAGGATGACATAATGCCATTTGCAGCAACATGGATGGAACTAGAGAATCTCATACTGAGTGAAATGAGCCAGAAAGACAAAGGCAAATACCATATGATATCACTTATAACTGGAATCTAATATCCAGCACAAATGAACATCTCCTCAGAAAAGAAAATCATGGACTTGGAGAAGAGACTTGTGGCTGCCTGATGGGAGGGGGAGGGAGTGGGAGGGATCGGGAGCTTGGGCTTATCAGACACCACTTAGAATAGATTTACAAGGAGATCCTGCTGAATAGCATTGAGAACTATGTCTAGATACTCATGTTGCAACAGAAGAAAGGGTGGGGGAAAAAATGTAATTGCAATGTATACATGTAAGGATAACCTGACCCCCTTGCTGTACAGTGGGAAAATAAAAAAAAAAAGAAATGCAATCAAATTCTGTGTATTAGTTTTGTATCCTGCAACCTCAACAAATTCATTGATGAGCTTGTTAAATTTTCTGGTAATGTCTTTAGGATTTTCTAGGTATAGTTTCATATCACCTGCAAAGAGTGATTGTTTTATTTCTTTTAAAATTTGGATTCCGTTTATTTTGTTTTCTTCTTTGATTGCCATGGCTAGGACCTCCAAAACTATGTTGAATAACAGTGGTGAAAGTAGACATCCTTGTCTTCTTCCTGATCTTAGCAGAAATATTTTGAGTTTTTCAACATTGAGAATGGTGTTAGATGTGAGTTTGTCATATGTGGCTTTTACTATTTTGGCCTTTTACCTCTAGGCCAAATCTCTGGAGAGATTTAATCAGAAATAGGTGTTGAATTTTGTCAAAATCTTTTTCTGCATCTATAGAGATGATCGTATGGCTTTTATTTTTCAGTTTGTTGATGTGGTGTATCACAATGTTTGATTCGTGTATATTGGTGAATCCTTGCATACCTGGGATATATCCATATATATTTGGATATGGTTTACTAATATTCTGTTGATGATTTTGCATCTATGATCATCAAGGATATTGGCCTGTAATTTTCTTTTTTGTGTGATGTCTTTGGTTTTGGTATCAGGGTGATGGTGGCTTCAAAGAATGAGCTTGAATTTGCCATGCTCTGCTATGTTTTGTAAGAGTCTCAGAAGAATAAGTGTTAATTCTTCTCTGAATAATTGATGGAATTCATCTGAGAACCCATGATGTTGTGGATTTTTATTTTTTTGAAGGTTTTAAATCATCTTTTCAATTTTAGTGCTTGTGATTAATCTATCCATATTTTCTATTTCTTCCTAGTCCAGTCTTGGTAGGTTGCATCTTTGTAAGAATCTGTCCATTTATTCTAGGTTGTCTATCTTATTGGTATACACTTGCTCGTAGTAGTCTCTTATGATACTTTGTATTTCTGTGGTGTCAGTTGTAATTTCTTGTATTTCATTTCTAATTGTATTGATTTGAAGGCTCTCCTTTTTTTTCTTGATGAGTCTGCTTAAAGGTTTATTGATTTCATTGATCTTTTCCAAGAATCAACTTTTTATTTCATTGATCTTCCATATTGTTTCCTTTTTCTCCGTGTCATTAGTTTCTGCTCTAATCTTTGTATTTTTCATGCTACTAATTTTGGTCTTTGTCTGTTCTTCCTTCTCTAGATGTTTTAGGTGTAAGAATAGGTTGCTTATTTGAGTTTTTCATCTTTCCTGAGATAAGATTTTATTGCCATAAACTTCCCTCTCAGAATTGCTTTTGCTGTGTCACATAAGTTTTGGATTATCTTATCTTAGTTGTCATTTGTCTCTGAATATCTTTTTATTTCCACTTTTATTTCTTCAATGTTCCATTGGTCTTTTGGTAACATATTATTAAGCTTCTAGGTATTTGTGTGTTTTTTTTGTTATTTTTTTTTCTTTTAGTTGATTTATAGTTTCAGAGTATTGTGGCCAGAGAAAATGCTTGAAATGATTTCATTTTTGTTTAATTTAACAAGGCTAAAAGGATCAAGATGGTGGAGGAGTAAGATGTTGCACTCACCTCCCAAAAACACATTTAAAAAACCACATCTACATGTAGAATGATTCACACAGAATATCTACTGAATGTTGACAGAAGAAATTAAACCTGCCAAAAGGGAAAGAAATACTCCACATAACTGGGTAGAACAAAAGAAAAAAAATAAAGGGAGAGAGAAAAGGAATCAAGATGGGACTAGCACTTTGGGAAGGAGCTGTGAAAGAGAACAGGAACCCACACCTTGGGAAGCCACCTAACCAACAGAGAGATCAGCCAAGATGGGGGGACCTCAAAGTTGCTGAGAAAACACAGAAGCTGGACTGAGGAGGGTAAAGCAGAGTTAGAGGTATACAGATCATCTGTGCCACCACCCAGGATAATACAGTGTGAGATACTCAGGCAAGGGCTGGGCTCTGAGACTCAGGATCTGGATTTCAGTTCTAGGGAGAAAGACTAGGTTTGACTGTGTGGAGACAGGCTGAGGGGACTGGAAGCAGTGTGCCATGGACTGGGGAGCAGAACACCACAGCTGAGGGAACCCTGGAGAAGTTCTGGGCCTGAAGGAGAAGCAAGGGGCCATTGTTGGGAAGTGTGAGAAGACAAAATGTGGACCACCAAGGAATCTCTTTCCATGTGCATGCACAGACTCTCAGAGGGCATAGTGCCTCTGATGCAAGATAGTTGTGTTTAGGGGCAACTTCTTTGGGGTACAGAAGACCGGGCACATTTTGTGCAGGCTATGCATGGCCAGGCACCTCTTGTGTGGGCTAAGGGCAGCAGTAGATAAATGTATGTGGCACCTCTTGTGTGATCTACAGGTGGTGGTAACAAACCACAGCAGTGATCTCAGAAACAAGAGGGGGGCATGGCCTGCCACCACTAGGGCCTGTGAACAGGCTCCTCCTGCAGCTTCAGTCAGCTCAGAGGGGGGCAAAAAGTGGGCACTGTAACTGAGCACCACCTATTGATGGTCCCACTCCCCTGAGAACACACCAGCCCTGCTGCTGCTACTGCCAACTGCTCCAGGCAGCACCCACACATGCTTGGTCATTGTCACTTCCCAGGACCCTGAAACTAGGAGAAGCCTGTGCAACAACTCCCGCATGGGCTAATCAGGATGAGGTACTTCTTGCATGGTCTACAGGTGAAGGGGTAAACCACCATACGTATCTCTGACTCCAGCAAGCCACCACTAGGGTTCTATGAACAGGCACCACTTGCCACCACAATCACCTGAGAGGGCACCATAAAGGAGGTCAATGCAACCAAAAACCACTCTTCTTGGTCTCACTCCCCTGGAAAATCACACACACTGACACTGCTACTGCCAAATGCTCTGGGCACTGCTTAAATCTGCCTGAAGCTCATTAGCACTTCCCAGGGCCCTGCAACTAGGAGTAGCCTGTGCCACCTTCCTGAAGGTCTTTGCTACTATCAAGAGCCCAGCAACCAGGCACTGACCACTAGCCTGCCTTATGCCTCATCCCTGGGAACACACTGAGAACCCTTTAAAGGGGATATACTGATCACAATGAAGAAAGAGACAGCAAATATCCAAAAATAAATAGTAACCCCACACAAAATACAAAGGGGCACCATTGCATAGAACTAGTGCTCACACTAAAAATAAATAGTTGCAACAGAACAAAGGGTGGGGGAAAAATGTAATTGTAATGTATACATGTAAGGATAACCTGATCCCCTTGCTGTACAGTGGGAAAATAAAAAAAATAAAAAAAATTAGTAACCCCACACAAAAATAAATAGTAACCCTACACAAAATACAAAGGGGCACCATTTCATAGAACTAGTGCTCCAAGACTATAGTAGTTGGTTTCTATAAACTCACAGAAAAATAAAAATAAGAGCAAGATGAAGAAGCTCAGGAAGCATCCCCAGTTAAAAGAACAGGAGAATTCACCTGAAGCAGCAAACAATGAAACAGACCTCTACATTCTGTTAGACACTGAGTTCAAAAGGGAGGTGATGAAAATAATGAAGGAATTAACAGTGAATATGAGGGGATTAAGAGCAGATATAAACAATAACTCAGGTTACTTTAGAAAGGAACTAGAAAATATAAGGAAGAGCCAAGAATAAATAAAAAATTCATTTGCAGAGAGGCAAACTGAGCAAAAGGCACTAAAGAGCAGAATAAATAATGCAGAGGAATGAATTAATGACTTGGAAGACAGAATAATGGAAATCACACAATTGGGACAGCAGACAGAAAACCAAATGAAAAAACACAAAAGCAATATTAGAGATATATGGGATAATATAAAGCAGGCCAATCTACGCATAATAGGAATTCCAGAAGAAGGTAAAGAAAAGGGGATTGAAATTATATTTGAAGAAATTATGTCTGAAAAATGTCCAAATCTGATGAAAACAGATATCAAGATACAGGAAGCACAGACAGCCCCAAACAAGTTGAACCCAAATAGGCCCAAGTGAAGACATATTATAATAAACATGGCAGAAGTTAAAGATAAAGAGAGGATTCAAAAGGCAACAAGAGAAACATAAAAGGATAATTATAAGGGGAACCCCCATAATACTGTCAGCTGATTTCTCTACAGAAAAACTACATGCCGGAAGGGAGTGGAAAGATATATTCACGGTTCTAAAAGGGGACAACTTTTCAGCCTAGAATACTATACCCAGAAAGAATATCATTTAAAATAGAAGGGGAAATAGAGAATTTCTCCAACAAACAAAAGCTAAAAGAGTACAGCAATACAAAAACCCATTCTAAAAGAAATACTGAAAGGGCTTCTCTAAAGGAAAAGGAAGTAAGAAGAAATAGGATGGAGGAAATCACAATTGGAGAGCAATCAGTTAAATAAGCCTATATAAAGATCTAAAAGGAAAATAATCTATTGTAAAAGTGACGATAAACAAAAGTAACAGCAAAAGGACAAACATGAAGATTTTTAAAAAGTATGTAAAAATAATAGAATATGGGGAAGGAAAGTAAGAAAATCTTGACTTTTTTTTTTTTGAATGTGTTTGAGCCTATATGACTATCTGGCTAAAGCAAGCAGAATACAAAGTGGTTAACATACTTAAAAAAACAGGGCAAGCAAAAATCAAAACCAAACATTACATTCACAAAAACTAAAAAGAAAAGTACGCAGGCAAAAAGGAAATCATAGAACCGAAAAAGGCAGGAACATAGGGGAAACATGGAATCAACTGGAAAACAAGGTTGAAATTGGCGATAAATACGTATTTATAAATAATTACCTTAAAGGTCAATGGACTGAAAACTCTAATCAAAAGATGCAAAGAAGCAGATTCCATAAAAAAGCAAAAGCCTACAAAATGCTGTACACAAGAGACTCAACTTAGGGCAAAGGACACATATAGATTGAATGTGAGGCAATGGGAAAAGATATTTCATGTCAACAGACAAGACAGGAAAGTGGGTGTTGCAATACTCATATCAGACAAAATAGACTTTAAAATGAAGGCCATAAGAGAGTCAAAGAAGGCCACTATTTAATGACAAAAAGATCCATTCAAGAAGAGGATATTATAATCATCAATATATAGGCCCCTAATATATTAGAACCCAGACACCTCCAACAAATACTAACAGACATAAAAGAGAAATTTATGGGAACACAATAATAGTAGGAGACTTTAACACTCTACTCACACCAATGGACAGATCCTCTATACAGAAAATCAATAAGGCAAGAAAGATCCTAAATGATAAAACAGAAAAGTTAGATCTCCTTGATAGTTTCAGGACACTACATCCAAAAAAATCAGAATATACATTCTTTTCAAATGCATATAGAACATTCTCAAGGATTCACCACATATTGGGTCTCAAAACTAACCTCAGCAAATTTAAGAGTATAGAAATTGTTTCAAATATCTTCTCTGAACACAATGGCATGAAACTAGGAATCAACCACAGGAAAAGAAATCAGAAAAAAACTGACTACACCGGGACTAAACAACATGCTACTAAAAACTATGACCAATGAGAAAATCAAAAAGGAAATTAAAATATTCCTAGGGGCAAATGATAATGAAGAGAAAAAATTTCAAAATCTATGGGAAGCCACAAAGGCAGTGCTTAGAGGAAAGTCTGAAATGATACAGGCCTTCCTTGAAAAAGAAGAAAAATCTCAAATCAACATGTGAACCCACGGCCAAAATGAGTTAGAGAAGGAAGAACAGGAGTGTCCGTCATGGCGCAGTGGTTAATGAATCCGGCTAGGAACCATGAAGTTGCAGGTTCGATCCCTGCCTTTGCTCAGTGGGTTAATGATCCAGCGTTGCCGTGAGCTGTGGTGTAGGTCGCAGATGCAGCTCGGATCCCACGTTGCTGTGGCTCTGGTGTAGGCTGGTGGTTACAGCTCTGATTAGACCCCTAGCCTGGCAACCTCCATATGCCACAGGAGTGGCCCAAGAAATGGCAAAAAGACAAAAAAAAAAAAAAAAAAAAGGAAGAACAAACAAAACCTAAAATCAGCAGAAGAAAAGAAATCATAACTATTAGAGAGGAAATCAATAAAGTAGGGATTCAAAAAGAAAAAAAAGTAGAAAAATCAATAAAACCAAGAGCTAGTTTGTTGAAAGAGTAAACAAAATTGACAAACCTCTGGCCAGACTGAGCAAGAAGAGGAGTGAAAAAACCAAATAAGTAAGAAATAAAAAAGGAGAAGTAGACTGAGCAAGAAGAGGAGTGAAAAAAAAAAGGTAAGAAATAAAAAAGGAGAAATCTCAACAGATACAGCAGATATACCAAAACACCATAAGTAAATTGTAGGCCAATATATTTGATGAATATAGATGCAAAAATTCTCAAAAAAATGTTAGACAACTGGATATAGAGGGAATATAATGTAATAAAATCCATTTATCACAAACCCACATGGAGAAAAGCTTAAAGCCTCCCCCCTAAAGTGTGGAACAAGAAAAGTATGTGCACTTTCACCACTCTTATTCAACATAGTATTGGAAGTCTTACCACAGAAATCAGACAAACAAAAGAAATAAAAGCTATCAAAATTGGAAGAGGTAAAATTTTCTGTATATGCAGATGACATGATACTAGATATAAAAATCTTAAGGTCTTCACAGAAAAACTACTTGAACTGATCAGCAAATTCGCAAAGTAGCAGGATATAAGATTACCATTCAGAAATCAGTTGCATTTCTGTATATTAACAAAAAATATTAGAAGAGGAATATAAAACTATGTTACCTTGTAAATTCACACCCAAAAATTTAATACCTGGGAATAAACCTGACCAAGGAGGTGAAAGACTTATATAGTGAAAACTATAAAACATTAATGAAGGAAATTTAAGAGAATTCAAAGAAATGGAAATATATTCCATGATCCTGGGTTGGAAGAATTAATATCATAAAAATGGACATACTACCCAAAGCAAACTACAGATTCGATGAAATCCCTATCAAATCACCTGTGACATTTTTCACTGAAGTTCAACAAACCATCAAAAATATACATGTAACCATAAAAGACCCAGAGTTGCCAAAGCAATCCTTAGGAACAAAAACCAAGGAGTCATTATTCTCCCAGACTTGAGGCAATATTAAAAAGCTATAGCAATCAAGGCAGTGTGGTTATGGTATGAAAACATACATACAGATCAATGGAACAGAAAAGAACCCAGAAATAAACCCAGGTACCTATAGTCAATTAGTCTTTGACAAAGGAGGCAATAATATAAAATGGGAAGAATACAGTATTTTGAGCAAGTGGTGGTTGGAAAACTGGACAGTGCATGTAAATTAATGAAACTAGAACACACCCTCACAACATACACAAATATAAACTCAAAGAGGCTGAAAGACTTACATGTAAGACAAGACACCATCAAACTCCTGGAAGAGAATATAGGCAAAACATTCTCTGACATCAACCTTACCAATGTTTTCACAAATCAGTCTCCCAATGCAACAGAAATAACAGCAAAAATAAACCAATGCAACCTAATCAAACTGACAAGATTTTGCACAGCAAAGAATACCATAAAAAGACAAAAGAAAACCTACGGAATGGGAGAAAATAGTTTCAAATGATGTAACTGACAAGGGCTTAATCTCTAAAAAATACAAACAGCTTACACAACTGAAGAGCAAAAAAGCCAACCACCCAATTGACAAACGGGCAAAATAACTGAATACACATTTCTCCAAAGAGGATATACAGATGGCCAACAAACACATGAAAAAATGCTCAACATCACTGATTATTACAGAAATGCAAATCAAAATTACTATGAGATACTGCCTCACACCTGTCAGAATGGCCATCATTAAAAATTCAACAAATAACAAATGCTGTAGATGGTGTGGAGAAAAGGGAACCCTCCTACACTGTTGGTGGTTATGTAAGTTGGTACAACTACTATGGAAAACAGTATGGAGGTACCTCAGAAAACTAAATATAGAACTACCATATGACCCAGCAATCCCACTCTCAGGCATATATCCGGACAAAGCTTTACTTGAAAAATATACGTGCACCTGTATGTTCAACACCGCACTATTCACAATAGCCAAAACAAGAAAACAACCTAAATGTCCATGGACAGATGAATGGATTATGAAGATGTAATATATATATGCACAATGGAATACTACTCAGCCATAAAAAAACCAGAATAATGGCATTTGCAGCAATATGAATGAAGCTGGAGACTCTCATGCTGAGTGAAGTAAATCAGAAAAAGACAAATAGCATATGATAATGATTATATCTGGAATGTAATATATGTCACAAATGAAACTTTCCACAGAAAAGAAACTCATGGACTTGGAGAACAGGCTTGTGGTTGCTGATGGGAGGGGAGGGATTGGGATTGACTGGGAATCTGGGGTTAATAGATGCAAACTATTGCATTTGGAATGGATAAGCAATGAGATCCTGCTGTATAGCATAGGGAAGTATATCTAGTCACAGTTGACAGAACATGATGGAGGATAATGTGAGAAACAATATACTTATATATATAAATGACTGGGTCACTTTGCTGTACAGTAGCAATTGACAGAACACTGTAAATCAACTATAATGGAAAAATACAAATTATATATAAAAAAATTACCAAAGCTTTATTTGTGGCCCAAGATTTGATCTGTCCTAGAAAATGTTCCATGTGCAATGGGGAAGAAAGCATATTCTTCTTTGATGTGAAAAGTTCTATAGATATCAGTTAATTCTATTTGTTCTTGTGTATCATTTAAGCCCTTTGTTTCCTTGTTGATTTTCTGTCTGGACATTCTGTCTATTGCTATAAGCAGGGTGTTAATGTCCTCCCCATTATCGGGTTACTGTTAATTTCCCCTTTTATGGCTGTTACTAGTTGCCTTATATATTGTCCTGCTCCTATGTTAGGTGCATATATATTTACAATTGTTGTTTCTTCTTCTTCCATTGATCCTTTGATCATTATGTAATGTCCTTCTTTGCCTTTTGTGACTTTTGTTATTTTAAAATCTATTTTGTCTGATATGACTATTGCTACTCCTACTTTTCTACAATTTCCATTTACATGTAACGTTTTCCTCCATCCCCTCACTTTAAATCTCTATGGGTCCTTAGATATGAAGTGGGTCTCTTGTAGACAGTGTATATATATATATATATATATATATATATATATATATATATACACATATACATATATACCCACACACATATATATGCATCTATATATATGTGTGTGTGTGTGTATATATATATATATAGCCAGTTTGTATCTTTTAGTTTGAGCATTAAATCCATTTCCATTCAATGTCATTATGGATAAGTATGTACTTATTGTCATTTATTTAAAATTTTGGGGGGAGCTTGGGGTTATCAGACACAACTTAGAATAGATTTACAAGGAGATCCTGCTGAGTAGCATTGACAACTATGTCTAGATACTCATATTGCAACAGAACAAGGGGTAGGGGGAAAATGTATACATGTAAGGATAACTTGATCCCCTTGCTGTACAGTGGGAAAAAAATAAATAAAAATAAATTAAAAAATAAAATTTTGGGGAGTTCCTGTTGTGGCGCAGTGGTTAACGAATCCGACTAGGAACCATGAGGTTGCGGGTTCGGTCCCTGCCCTTGCTCAGTGGGTTAACGATCCGGCGTTGCCGTGAGCTGTGGTGTAGGTTGCAGACACGGCTCGGATCCCGCATTGCTGTGGCTCTGGCGTAAGCCGGTGGCTGCAGCTCCGATTGGACCCCTAGCCCGGGAACCTCCATATGCCGCGGGAGCAGCCCAAGAAACAAGAAATAGCAACACAACAACAACAACAAAAAAGATAAAAAAAAAAAATTGGGGGGGATTTCTTTTGGATACATTTTTCTTCCCTTCCTCCCTTTGTTTACTTTTCTTTCAATTTGCCGTCTCTGTTTAGTGTTATATTTAGCTTTGTTTTTCTTTTTTATGTGACCATTATAGCAATTTGATTTGTGATCCCCATTATATTTTGATATAGCCCTCTGTATGTGTGGAGAATTGTTTCTGCTTACTAGTCTCTAAATTTCAAATGCATTTTCAATATTATTCATTTGTCCTCTCCTCCTGGTTACTAGTAATTTCTTTTGTTTGCTTTTGCTTTTTTTTTTTGTTTTGTTTTTTAGGGTCACACCAAAGGCATATGGAAATTCTCGGGCTAGGGGTCAAATCATAACTACAGCTTCTGGCCTGTGCCACAGCCATAGCAATGCTAGAACTGAGCTGCATCTGTGAAATATACCATAGCTCACAGCAACTTCAGATTCTTAACCCACTGAGTGAGGACAAGGATTGAACCCACATCCTCATGGGTAACAGCTGGATTTGTTTCCACTGAGCCACAATTGAAACTCCCTCATGCTTACTAGTTTTGATATTGTATTTGTCAATGGTGATTTCCTGCTTTTATATTATCTTTGCCTTAACAAGTGAGCTTTTTCATTCATAATTTTCTTGTTTCTAACTATGGCTTTTACTTTTCTGCCTAGGAAAGTTCCTTTTGTAGTTGTTACAAAGCTGGTTTGGAAGTGCTTATTTCTCTGTGCTTTTGCATGTATGAAAGCTTTTTATTGCTTCATCAGATCTGAATGAGAGCCTTACTGGATAGAGTATTCTTGGTTCTAGCGTCCCTTCATCACCTAAATATACTTGCCACTCCCTTCTGACTTGCAGAATTTTTCTGGAAAAATCAGCTCTGATGTTTATGGGGCTTACCTCATATTTTTTTATATAATGGTTTTTCTTTTTTACATTATACCTGGTTTCAAGTGTTCTGTCAATTTTCTACTATACATCATGGTGACCCAGTTATACATACATGTATACATTCTATTTTCTCACATTATCATGTTCCAACATAAGTGACTAGATATAGTTCCCAGTGCTATACAGAAGGATCTCATTGTAAATCCATTCCAAAGGCAATAGTCTGCATCTATTAATCCCAAATTCCCAATCCATACCACTCAATCCCAATCACCCTTGGCAACCAGGAGTCTATTCTCCAAGTCGATGATTTTCTTTTCTGTGGGAAGGTTCATTTGTGCCATATATTAGATTCAAGATAGAAGTGATATCATATGGTATTTGTCTTTCTCTTTCGGACTTGCTTCACTCAGTATGAGAGTCTCAAGTTCCATGAAGTTGCTGCAAATGGCCATATGTTGTTCATTTTTATGTCTGAGTAGTATTCCATTGTGTATATTTACCACACCTTCCTAATCCAATCCTCTGTCAATGGACATTTGGGTTGTTTCCATGTCTTGGCTATTGTGAATAGTGCTGCAATTAACATGTAGGTGCATGTGTCTTTTTCAAGGAAAGGTATGTACAGATATATGCTCAAGAGTGGAGTTGCTTGGTCATATGGTAGTTCTATGTATAGATTTCTAAGTTATCTCCACACTGTTTTCCATAGTGGTTGTACCAATTTGCATTCCCACCAACAGTGCAAGGGAGTTCCCTTTCCTCCACAACCATCCAGCATTTTAATTTGTGGACTTATTAATGATGGCCATTCTGACTGGTGAGAGGCAGTATCTCATGGTAGTTTTGATTTGCATTTCTCTAATAATCAGGGATGTTCAGCATGTTTTCATATGCTTGTTGGTCATCTGGATATCTTCCTTGGAAAAATGTTTATTCAGGCCTTTTGCCCATTTTTCAATTGGGTTGTTGGCTTTGTTGCTGTTGACTTGTATAAATTGTTTGTAATTTTGGAGATTAATCCCTTGTCAGTTGCATCATTTGAAACTGTTTTCTCCCATTCTGTAAGTTGTCTTTTTGTTTTCTTTTTAGTCTCCTTTGCTGTGCAAAATCTTGTCAGTTTGATTAGGTCCCATTGGTTTATTTTTGCTTTTATTTCTGTTGCTTTGGGAGACTGACCTGAGAAAATATTAGCAAGGTTTATGTCAAAGAATGTTTTGCCTATATTCTCTTCCAGGAGTTTGATGGTGTCTTGTCTTACATTTAAGTCTTTCATCCACTTTGAGTTTATTTTCATGCATGGTTTGAGGGTGTGTTCCAGTTTCACGGATTTGCATGCAGCTCTCCAGGTTTCCCCTGCAATACTTGCTAAAAATACTGTCTTTTTCCCACTTTAAGTGCTTCCTCATTTGTCAAAGTTTAATTGACCATAGGTGTCTGGGTTTTTTTCTGGGTTCTCTATTCTGTACCATTGGTCTGTATGTGAGATTCAGTACCAGTACCACATTGTCTTGATTATTGTGGCTTTGTAATATTGCCTGAAGTCTGGGATAGTTTTGCCTCTTTCTTGGGTTTTTTCCTCAGGATTTCTTTGGCAATTCTGGGTGTTTCGTGGTTCCATATAAATTTTTTGATCTAGTTCTGTGAAAAATGTCATGGGTATTTCGATAGGGATTGCATTGAATCTGTAGATTGCTTTGGGTAGAATGGCCATTTTTCAATATTAATTTTTCTGACCCATGAGCATGGAATATCTTTCCATTTCTTTACATCTTCTTTAATTTCCTGGATTAATGTTTTGTAGTTCTCAGCATATACATCCTTTACCTCCTTGGTCAGGTTTATTCCCAGGTATTTTGGGGTTTTTTGTGTGTAATTTTAAAAGGTTGTATTTTTGCATTCCTTTTCTAATATTTCATTGGTAGTATACAGAAGTGGGACTTATTTTTGAATGCTAATATTGTATCCTGATATTTTCCTGAATTTGTTTATCAGTTCAAGTTGTCTTTGGGTTGAGTCCTTATGGTTTTCTACATATAGCATCATGTAATCTGCCTATAGTGACAGTTTTAACTCTTCTCTTCCTATTTGGATGGCTTTTATTTCTTTTGTTTTTCTGATTGCTGTGGCTAGGACTTCCAATACTATATTGAATAAAAGTGTGAGAGTGGGCATACTTGTCTTGTTCCAGAATTTAATGTGAAATCTTTCAGATTTTTTCCATTGAGTATTATATTTGCTGTGGCTTTGCCATAAATGGCATTTATTATGTTAATGTATGTTCCCTCTATACACACTTTGGTAAGAGTTTTTATCATGAATGCATGTGGGGCTTTGTCAAATACTTTTTCTGCATTTATTGAGATGATCATGTAGTTTTTGACTTCTTTAACAAAACCAAACATTACATTCACAAAAACTGAAAGGAAAAATACTCAAGCATAAAATAAATGGAAATCATCCAACCAAAAAAGAAAGGAATAAAAAAGAAACATAGATTCAACTGGAAAATGAGGTGTAAAATGGCAATAAATAAACACCTATCAATAATCACCTTAAATGTCAATGGACTGAATGCTCCAAGCAATAGACACAGAGTGGCCTATTGGATAAAAAAGCAAAAACATACAATCTGCTGTCTACAAGAGACTCACCTTAGGGCAATGGACACACATAGCTTGAATGTGGGGCAATGGGAAAAGTTTTTTCATGTCAATGGACAAGACAGGAAAGTAGGGGTTGCAATCCTAATATCAGACAAAGCAGACCTTAAAATGAAGGCCATAAAGAAAGACAAAGGAGGACACTATTTAATGGTTAAAGGCTCCATTCAAGTAGAGGATACTGCAATCATCAATATATATGCCCCTCATATAGGAGCACCCAGATACCTCCAACAAATACTAACAGACATAAAAGGAGAAATTCATGGGAATATAAGCATAGTAGGATACTTTAACACCCCACTCACATCAATGGACAGTTCCTCTATACAGAAAATCAATAAGGCAACAGAGAGCCTAAAGGACACAATAGAAATGTTAGACTTAACTGATATTTTAAGGACATTACATCCAAAAAATTCAGAATATACATTATTCTCAAGTGCACATGGAACATTCTCAAGAATTGATCACATATTGGCATACAAAGCTAACCTCAGCAAATTTAAGAGTATAGAAATTATTTCAAGTATCTTCTCTGACCATAATGGCATTAAACTAGAAATCAACCACAGGAAAAGAAGTGAAAAAAACTTACTACATGGAGACTAAACAACAAGGTACTAAATAATCAAAGTGTCAATGAGGACATCAATAAGGAAATTAAAAAATACCTCAAGACAAATGATAATGAAGACACAACCACTCAAAGTCTATGTGTTGAATGTAATTTTTGCTCAGATGGAAATTCATAGCAATAAGGTCCTTCCTCAAAAAAGTAGAAAAATCTCAAATTGACAATTTAACCCACCACCTAAATTAATTAGAAAAAGAACAAACTAAACCTAAAGACAGTAGAAGGAAGGAAATCATAAAGCTCAAAGAGGAAATCAGTAAAATAGAGATTCAATAAAGAATAGAAAAATCAATAAATCAAAGAGCTTGTTCTTTGAAAAGGTAAACAAAATTGACAAATTTCTGGCTAGACTCACCAAGAAGAGAAGAGAAAAAACCCAAATAAACAAAATAAGAAATGAAAAAGGAGAAGTCACAACAGATACTACGGAAATACAAAATAACCATGAGAGAATACTATGAACAATTGTATGCCAACAAATTTGACAACTTAGATGAAACGGACAACACTCTTGAAACACAGCCTGCCAAAACTGAATCAAGAAGAAATAGATCAACTTAACAGACTGATCACTAGAAATGACATTGAATATGTCATAAAAACACTCCATAGAAATAAAAGTCCAGGACCAGATGGCTTCACAGGTGATTTCTACCAAACCTACAAAGAGGAACTTACACCCATCCTCAAACTTTTTCAAAAGTTGGAACAAGAAGGATGACTACCAAAGACATTCTATGACACCACCATCACCCTGATTCCAAAAGCAAAGATACCCCCAAAAAGAAAACTATAGGCCAATATCTTTGATGAATATAGGTGCAAAAATTCTCAACAAAATTTTAGCCAAACGAATCCAGCAACACATTAAAAAGATCATATACCACGACCAGGTGGGATTCTCATCTTGTATTTAATTTTCATTTTTCCTTCTGGATTTTGATGTTTTTCTTCTGTATTTATTTTTTGTCAGTATGATTAACATTTACCTCACTGTGTTTCTCCTATGGTTTATCCTATTTGGTATTCTCTGTGCATCCTTGATTTCAGTGTCTCCTTTACTATAATAGGGAATTTTCAACTGTAATCTCTTCAAATTTCAAATATTTTATCTTGCTTTTCCTCTCTCTCTTCTCTTGGAAACCCTATGATGTGAATATCAGTACATTTAATGTTGTCCCAGAAATCTCTTAGAGTCTGCTCAGGTTTTTTTTCCCTTTTTTCTTTATTATATTCTGTGACATTGATTTCCACCTCACTGTTTCATTCTGCCTCCATTGTCCTGCTATTTATTCTTTCTAGTTTATTTTTCATTTCAGCTATTGGCTAGTCATCTTAGTTTGCTTTCTCTCAAATCCTCCAGCTCTTTCTTAAACATTTATTTGAATTTCTCAATCTGTGTTTCCATTCTTTTTCCAGTATCTTCAACCATCTTTACTATCATCATTCTTAATTATTTTTCAGGTAGATTGCCTATCTTCTCATCATATATTTGTTTTTATGTGTTTTTGTCTCATTCACTTGTCTAAAAGCTACTTCTTTGTCATCTCATATTGTCTACCTTTCTGTTTATAGTCCCCTTGACAGGATGTATGTATCTACAGCAGCAGCAGGTGCCCAGTTCTGGAGTTCTCCAGGGTAGTCAAAGCTCACATGTATCTCTAACATGTGATGGGAGCAGTGGTATCATCCTACCTCTCTGTATCTGGATGGCTGCTAGAGATGGAGTCCACAAGGGAGGGGGCAGTGATTCACAGTCACAGGAATTCTTTGATAGTAGGGGAGACAAAATTGGTTCATGTGACCCCTTCTGCTACCAGGTAGCTATCAGGACTATTCCCTATAGATGGCAACATCAGAAGCTGCTCTTTTGCTGTCGGGGGAGGGCTCTTGAGATTGAGGCAGGGGCAGGTGCCATCCTGTACTCATTCCCCTTTTTTTGGCCACTACAGGGATCGCACTCTGTAGTCCAAAGGGGAGGGGCTTCTCCCCAACTATTGCTAAAATACTCTCTCAGTAGCTGCAGGATGTGCATTTCTAGTAGTCCCACCCCCTGCTGAACTTCTGGCAAGAGTTGTCTCTGTTTCTGCTTAAGATCAGAATGTGCACTGATGGGCCTCTTGCATCTCCTTTGGTGCAGAATGAGCACTGCTGGCACCTACCCCTGCAGGGATGCTGACAGAAGCCACATTGCTTTTGCTTTTCTCTTATCAGGCAGTTTGCAGCTACCATGTAGAATGTGTGTCAGTGTGCTTCTCACAACTCCTTTGGCATGGAATATGTGCTGCTGGTGCTGCTCCCTGCATGGCCACTGGCAGGAGCTGCATGACTTGTGTTATTCCCCTGCGCAGTTACTCTGCCTGCTCTAGTTCTCTGAAGCCCTAAGTATGCGTACGCTCCCCAGCTGTTGCTGAGCTGCAGATGCTGACAGGTGGCTCCTGGAGCTGGAGCAGATAGTGTCATGCAGCCTGAGAATGAATGCAGGGAACAAGGCTTTATTGGTGGATCTTGCTCCTTCTCTCCATCATCCACCCCCATAACATTTAGCCTCTAAGCCTAACTGGGGTTCCCACAGGTTGTTTCCTCAAATGTGGTCACCCTATGCTCTATTACCTCCTGGCTGTTTCTGGGTGGCCAACCCCAGTTCTTCCCCATGTAGCCAGCTGCAGTTCTCTCTTTGAGTCTGATTTCTAAAGCTGGAGTTTTAGTTCCTGACACCTGCCCACACTGGCATATGATTGCCATAGCACTGACCATTTGTGGAGGATTTTTTTTCCACTTTAACTGATTCACATCAATTGCTGTGTTCTCCTCTAATATTCTAAATTCCTCCTCTGTCCTGGCTGATGTCTTCACTGGTGGGGGAAATTGCCAGGGTGAGCTCCCTTCTAGGGGTTTGGGTCCTACTTCACTTTTCTCTTCTCTCTTTTTCTTCTTTCTTCTTTCTTTTGTCCTATCTGGTTTCAAGAAGTTTTTCTTGCTCTATCAGAATCCTGAGGTCTTTTGTCAGTGTTTAGAAATTTTTCTGTGTGACTAGATACACATGTAGATGCATCCTCAATATTTTTGTGGGAGTGTGTTAGCCTCACTTCCTACTATTTAGCCATCCTTCTCTGGGTCTGTCTCTTTTTCTAACTTGGTCAATCTGTTTGGTAGTCTCCATCTGGGAGTGGAAGTGAAATTTTAGACTATACCTCCTCTGATTCTCTGTGTGCCATAGCTTATTTGTTGTTTGGTTTTGTATCATGTTGAGGTGAGTCACTCAGGTTCATGCCTTTGTTTATGGAACCATGTATATCATTGGCATGTTTTATGTGTATCAGTACTTGCATTGATAAGCTTAGATGTCTTTTGTAATGGGGCTCATGTGTGAATACACCAGGTATTGCATTTGATTTCACCTGTGGTGAAGAAATGGTTGGGATTTTCTTTACAATGGTTGGGAATCTCCCTCTTTGATGCCAAGGAACTGTGATCCTGAGAGACCATTTCACATTGCATTTATTTGATATTTTATAACACCTGATATTCTTTAAATTCCAGAGAAAATTGGTTAAGATGAAACTCTTTTGGAATTCCAAAACTAGTTCTTTTTGCATATTCAGTGAGAAAAAACCAGCTTGATGAAAATTTTAAGAATTCTGACCCTGAGAAAACAAAAATATTCCTAGGATAAAACTTGAAGTTAACTTGTAAGTTTAAGTTATTTCAACTATTGCTTTAGCTTTTGCATTTGCAAGGCAAATTTCCATGACACACATGGTCATGATTACCTCACTTTAATTTGCATGTTTTTGTTGTTTGAGAAAGTTGTGGAAATTCTTGTACTTTACCCGTTTTTTTTGTCCTGAAAAATTCAATTTTGTTCTTTTTATATATGTTTGCATTTATCTTGTGTGTAGCTGTGCTGGCTATGGGAAACTCAAATTTGTGTCCATAATGTAGCCTCTTGAGGTACATTCTCCAGAATTGGACTGCTTTCAGTTATACTATTGATGAGGTTAACTTGTAAGTGAGCCCTATCTAATTGACCTAAAGTAAGCACTTACAAATTAAATAATTTCTAATATTTAGAAGATTGGCCTAAACGGATTCCAGGTCCCCATGATACAGGAAATATTCAGTACTGAATTGATATCTGGTTTTGAAGCTAGCTTAAGCTTTTTGATATGATTAATATAAATATATTTTTAGAGTCATCTACATTATGTAAAATATGTATGTTGTTCCTGGTTTATTTAGGATCATATAAGATTGTATGATATCTGCTGCAAATTTGTCAGTGAGGAAAATAACTTGATATGATGAATCTTTAATATCTAAAACAGCCTCTTCAGATTTTGGTAACTTTAAGTTAAATGGTGATAATTCATTGACCATCTGGGTCATTTCAAATGGGATAAAATATTGGAACATTGGTTTCTCGATGAGTTGTCTACCTTTATTCCTTTGTTTTCTTAGGAGAGGAAACTTAAAGCATAAGTTTCCAGTTAGAAAATGCTTGTATGACAAACAGTTCACAATTATGTGCCTCTTGCTTTTCACTAAAATAAGGCTTTTATGAGTTGAGCATTCTAATCTAAATATATAACTAAAGCTATTAAAAGAATAAAGGGGAGTTCCCATTGTGGCTCAGTTGAAACGAATTTGACTAGCATCCATGAGGATGCAGGTTTGTTCTCTGGCCTTGCTCAGTGGGTTAAGGATCCAGCATTGCCATAGGCTATGGTGTAGGTTGCAAAAGTGGCTTGGATCCTGCATTGCTGTGGCTGTGGTGTAGGCCAAATGATACAGCTCCGATTTGACCCCTAGCCTGGGAATCTCCATATGCTGTGGATGTAGCCCTAAAAAAAAAGGAAAAAAAAAACAGAAAAAAGGTAACATTCCAGTACACAGTAGAAAATATGTTTTGAGCAAGGAAGAATTTGATACATGGTTTGTCTGAGATTATTCTGTATGCAATTAAAATTTGAGATGATGGAAAAATCTGCACAGATTTGGGGGTATGGGGAAGACATTCTGGCAAATACATAACTTAAACTTTACTGACTTGAGTGGCCTGTTTTGTGACCTTTTAGATATGCATTGTGGATCTGCCTTGACCATTGAGAAGGGAATACACCTGAAAATCAAAAATAGAATAAAACCCTATTCTGTTGCCTTTTGAGTGTAGAGAGCCCCAGACACCCCTGTGAAACCTGCAAGTAGGTTTTGGCCCCTGCCCCCACTGTCCGTGGAATGCAGTGTTCCCCAGATATACCCACAAACCCTATGAGAAGGAGGTGAGCCTGGCCCACCCAGATATCCCAGGGGTGAAGGAGAAATAGCTGCCCTTGTAGACCCATAAGCAAGTGCTTTGCCCTGTCCCCATTGACCTGGGAGTACATATAGTCTGCCACAACTGCACAACCCATTTCAAGGGATAATGGCCAACACACACTGAGGAAAGTCCCAGCAAGCATCAAAAATAAAAGCCACCCCTCAATACAGGACAACAGAGTAGAAATACAAGCTCACTTCCTGGAATAAAAACAAAATTACAACTACTGTTGCATGTCATCTACCAAAATGACTGGAACCTACCAAAAATATATATTTTTCATTCAAAGACAAAGAAAAGCCCACAATGAGACAGTAGGAGAGGCACTTTTGTGACATAACCATATCCCATACCAACCGGATGGGTAATCCACAAACTGGAAAACAAGTATATCAAAGGGCTTATCCCATAAGAATCAGGGTTCTGAGCCCCACATAAGGCTACCCACCCTGATGGAGTGGCATTGGGAAACCCTCAGAGCATTTGGCTTTGAAGGCCAGAATGGTCTGAGTGAAAGAGTTTCACAGAACTGGGGAAAACAGAGAATCCACTCTTGGTGGGGGGGCAAACACAGGGCTTCACACATATTGGGATACAACACAAATCAGAAACTTCACAAGAGCCAAGTCTAACCTACTTGTAGGACTTAGACATTCTCCTGGGAAAGCAGAGGTCAACTAAGGGACAGACCTTAGTTGAGGGGAACTAAGTTGAGGGGAAAACTCATGGGCGACAGAGGCCCCATAGAATATTGAATGGACTGAACTCTACCAGACATTGTCATATTTTCACCAAGACCCAGTCCTATGTAATAGCATACAGGCTCCAGTTCTGGAATATCTCGTGTCAGACACCCATTAGGACAGGAAAACCACCCAACTAGCAGCAGAAAAGCTTTCCAAAGCTCACAGCCATGATAAACACACCTCTGGACAAGGCCTTGACTACCAGAGGGAAAACACCCAGATCCACCCACCAGTGGGCAGGAAACTGACCCTGCTAATAGGAAGCCTGAAAAACCCCTAAAAAACCTCACTCACCAGAGGCCAGACACCAGGAGTAAAAGGAACTATGATCCTTCATTCTGGGGAAAATAGACAACAATAACAAAAATTTAGACAAAATAAGATGACAGAGAACCATGTTTAGGATGAAGAAATAAGATAAAAATCAATAAGAACAACTAAGTGAAGTGGAGATTAGGCAAACTACCTGAAAAAAAATCAGGGTAATAAGAGTAAAGATGATAGAAGATCTTGGTAAAAGCATGAAGGCTTAGACAGAGAAATTGCAATAAGTGCTTAATACAGAGATAGATTTAAAGAACAAACAGAAATGAACAATACAATAAATGAGATGAAAAATACAGAAAGAATGAATAGCAGAATAACTGAGGCAGAAAACGAATAAGTGATTTGGAAGAAAAAGTGGTGGAAATCATTGCCACAGAAGAGACAGAAGGAAAAAATATAAAGAAATAAGGATAGTTTTGGAGATCTCTGGGACAACATTAAGCACACTAACATTCACCTTCTGGGGTCCCAGAAGAAGAGAGAAAGAGAGAAAATGACCTGGGAAAGTATTTGAAGAGATTATAGCTTAAAATTTCCCTATTTTTGGGAAAGGAGACATTAACTCAATTCCAGAAAGCAAACAGCATAAACACAAAGAGAAACATGCCAAGACACATACTAATCAAACTGACAAAAATTAACGACAAAGAGAAAATATTAAAAGCAATAAGGGAAAATCAAGCAATAACATACAAGAGACTTCCCACAAGGTATCGAGTGATTTATCATCAGATTTATTTCAAGTATTGAAAGGGAAAAACCTACAACCAAGAATACTCTACTCAGCAAGCCCCTCATTCAGATTAGAAAGAAAATCAAAACCTTTTTAGAAAGTAAAACATAAGAGAATTTGGCAGAACCAAACCAACTGCACAACAAAGGCTAAAGGAAATTCTCAAGATGAAAAAGAAAAGCTCACAACTAGATACAAGAAAATTATGAATGGGAAACATCACTGGTAAAGGCAAACATAAAGTAAAGGTAGTAAATCATCCACAAACAGATATGATATCAAAAACAGCAATCATAAGAAGAGGATAGGCTATTGGAAGTGCATTCGAAAATAATAGAACAGCTACATAAAACAATTTTGTATGTATGTATGTGTGTGTGTGTGTATATATATATATATATAAACTGCTATATCAAAACCTATGATTCACAAACCAAAAAACAATAGATATATTCACAAAAAAGAAAAATAAGCAATCCAAACACAACACTGAAAAGAGTCATCAAATCAGAAGAGAAGAGAACAAAAGAGGAAAGGAAGAAAAAAAAACCTACAAAATAAATACAGAACAATTAAAAGAGTGACAAGAACATATATATTGATAATTATCTTAAATGTAAATGGATTAAATGTTAAAACCAAAAGTCGAGGGGAAGAGGACAAGATGGCGGAGGAGTAGGGGGACAAGCTCGCCCTCTCCCACAAACACAACATAAAAAGCACATCTACAGAATAAATGACTCGCACAGAACAGCAACCAATCGCTGGCAGAGGAACCTAAATTCCAATAACGGCAAGAAGTTCGTGACATTATTGGGCAGAACGGGAGAAAAGAGGAGAGTGAGAGAAGGTGAATCCGAGCAGGACGGGCGCTCCTGAAAAGGAACTGTGGAGGAGAAAGGGATCCCGCACCCTGGAAAGTCACCTACCGGGGGAAAGATCAAACAAACCAGAGGAATCTCCAGATGCAGAGAAGAGTGTAGCAGTAAGTTGGAGTACGGAAAAGCCAATCAAAAACCCAATGGACCATCTGAACTACGGGCACAGTCACCAAAAATTGAGACGCCTGGGTGGGGGCTGGGCACCGAATCCTCGGCTCCAGAGGTTAGTCCCCAGGAAAGGGCCTGGGGACGCCTGGGTGGGGGATGGGCACCGAGACCTTGCCTCAGAAGGTTAATCCCTGAGAAAGGGCCGGGGGACGCCTGGGTGGGGGCTGGGCACCAAGACCTCAGCTCCAGAGATTAGTCCCCGGGCTAGGGGGGCAGGGCAGAGCGGAAACTGCTTGGGAGGTCTAGAAACCATTTGACGGGGCAGAGACTGCCTGGGAGACTAGAAAACAAAGCTGTCGCAGAGGAAGGGAGCAATACTCTAGGAGCGGGGAAGTGGAAAGCCGCATCAGAGGGAACCTGGGAGAAGAGCCTGGTCTGCACCCATGCTGGGGAGGGGAGAGAAGAAGGGGTTGGTCCCCATAGAATACCCCCCACGCCACAGCAAGCTTACAGGCCCGCTAGCTAGCTGAAAGCTGTGATTCCCAGCACATACCCTCCCCCCACCCCCGCCACTCCCTACACTCTCACGGACCTGGGGCTGCCTGCCATCCAGGAGGGCTGGCCTCAACAATTGCCTGAAGCCTACCACCATAGGGGCTGTCCCTGCACAGGCCTGCTTGCCCTTTGGAGGGGCTACACTTCCGCAGAGCAGCACCAAACAGCTCCAGCCCCAGAGAAAAGGCCTGCAGACCGGAAAAGCTAGAACAAGTTTAGCCAGGCTGTGAATAGATCGGCCTAATTCTCCGACAGTTCTTCTGAGTCGGGTTGCCCCGGGGAGGAGCCTCTTAGGTTTCCAACAGCCCTGCTACCCGCCCAAGCCCCCAGGGGGAGCCCCACTCACGTGGAATAGCTGCTCAGCACCACCAGCCCCCTGGAAGAGCCCCTGCAGCCCAGAAAAGCTGCAACAAACTCGGCCAGACTGTGAAAAGATCTGCCTACATTCGCAGGCTGTCCTTCTGAGTTGGGCTGCCCTAGGGAAGAGCCTCTTAGGTTCTCAGTGACCCAGATAGCTGCTCCAGCCCCCAGGGGGTGATACACCCCTGAAGAGCAGCTGCCCAACACCGCCAACCCCCTGCAAGAAGCCCACAGCCTAAAAACACCAGAGCAAGCTCTGCATGACCAAGTGGAATCTGCTACCATCCTGGTGTGGACCTCCCAGTCCTGTCTGCCCTCAGGAAGCCCTCCTTTGCTTCAAAGAAACACTGTTAGCCCCATCAACACTCCAGAAAAGCCACACTGCCTCAAAAAAGATTGACCAACAACGCCAGCCCTCAGGAAATATTCCACGGCAGTGACAAGGCAAACACTGCCTGATAACAGAGAGGACAACTCCCTCAGGAGAAAGAAAACAACAAGCAAGATGAAGAAGCTGAGAAACCACCCCCAGTCAAACCAACAGGAGAACTCACCTAAAACAGTCAACAATGAAACAGATCTCTGCAGTCTGACAGACCTGGAGTTCAAAAGAGAAATACTGAAAATACTGAAGGAATGAAGAGAAGATAGGAACAATAATGCAGATACCCTCAGAAAGGAGCTAGAAAATATAAGGAGGAGCCAAGAAAAACTAGAACATTCATTTGCAGAGATGCAAACTGAACTAGAGGCAGTAAAAACCAGAATGAATAATGCAGAAGAACGAATCCGTGATATGGAAGATAGAATAATCGAAATCACTCAATCAGGTCAGCAGACAGAAAACCGAATCAAAAAACTGGAAAGCAATGTAAGAGACCTATGGGATAATATAAAGCGGGCCAATCTACGCATAATAGGAATTCCAGAAGGAGTAGAAAAAGATAAGGGAATGGAAAATATATTTGAAGAAATTATCGGTGGAAACTTCCCAAATCTAAAGGATACTGGATTCAAGATACAAGAAGCACAGAGGGCCCCAAACATACTGAACCCAAACAGACCCACACCAAGACACATCATAATAAAAATGGCAAAAGTTAGTGATAAAGAGGATCCTAAAAGCAGCAAGAGAAAAACAGAATGTTACCTACAAGGGAACCCCCATAAGAATATCAGCTGATTTCTCTACAGAAACACTACAGGGCAGGAGGGAATGGCAAGAGATATTTAAAGTGCTAAAGAGAAAAAATATGCAACCTAGAATACTCTATCCAGCAAGAATATCATTTAAAATAGAAGGGGAAATAAGAATTTTTCCCAACAAACAAAAACTTAAAGAATACAGCAACACAAAACCCAGGTTCAAGGAAATATTGAAAGGGCTTCTCTAAACCAAAAAGAAAGGAAGGAAAGGGAAGAAAAAAGAAAAGAAAAAAAAAAGAAGAAGAAGAGGAAGAACTAGGACTGAGGAAACCGCAATCAGAGAGCAGTCACTCAAATAAGCCAGCATACAGATTTAATCATGAACATGCTTCAAACAAAATAAAATTAAAAAGAAAAAAATAAAAAAGAGTCATCAAAACCATAAAATGTGGGCAAGGGATGTTAGGAAGTAAATAAGCCTTTTTGTTTGTTTGTATGTTTCTCTTCTTAATTTTAATATAGTAATGAAGTGTTTGAACTTACAGAACCATCAGGCTAAAACACACATTTATGGGAAGGGGTTAGCATACTTAAAAAACAGGGCAATCACAAGCCAAAACCAAATATTGCATTTGCAAAAAATGAAAAAAAAATACACTCAAGCAGATAATAACAGGAGACCATCCAACCAAAAAAAAAAAAAAAAGCAAGGAAGAATGGATAACCATAGAATTAACTGGAACACGAGGTTCAAATGGCAATAAATAATCATCTATCAATTATCACCTTAAATGTCAATGGACTGAATGCCCCAATCAAAAGACACAGAGTGGCTGAGTGGATAAAAAGGCAAAAACCTTCAATATGCTGCCTACAAGAAACTCACTTTAGGACAAAAGATACATATAGATTGAAAGTGAAAGGGTGGGGAAAATATTTCACACCAATAGACATGACAGAAAAGCAGGAGTCGCAACGCTCATATCAGACAAAATAGACTTTAAAACAAAAGACATAAAGAAAGACAAAGAAGGACACTACTTCATGATTAAGGGATCCATCCAAGGAGAGGATGTTACTATCATCAATATATATGCCCCAAATATAGGAGCACCCAGATACATACAACAAATATTAACAGACATAAAGGGAGATATTGATGAGAATACAATCATAGTAGGAGACCTAAATACCCACCTCACATCAATGGACAGATCCTCTAGACAGAAAACCAATAAAGCAACAGAGAGCCTAAAGGAAACAATAGAAAAGTTAGACTTAATTGATATCTTCAGGACACTACATCCAAAAAAAGAAGAATACACATTCTTGTCAAATGCTCATGGAACATTCTCAAGAATCGACCACATATTGGGACACAAAGCTAACCTCAATAAATTTTGGAGCATAGAAATTATCTCAAGTATCTTCTCTGACCACAATGCCATGAAATTAGAAATCAACCATGGGAAAAGAAATGAGAAAAAACCTACTCCATGGAGACTCAACAACATGCTACTAAAAAACCAATGGGTCAATGAGGAAATCAAGAAGGAAATTAAAAACTACCTTGAAACAAATGATAATGAAGACACAACCTCTCAAAATCTATGGGATGCTGCGAAAACAGTGCTCAGAGGGAAATTTATAGCAATACAGGCCTTTCTCAAAAAAGAAGAAAGATCCCAAATGGACAACTTAACCCTCCACCTAAACGAATTAGAAAAAGAAGAAAAAGTCCTAAAGTCAGCAGAAGGAAGGAAATTATAAAGATCAAAGAAGAAATCAATAAAATAGAGATTCAAAATCAATAGAGAAAATTAATAAAACCAAGAGCTGGTTCTTTGAAAAGGTGAACAAAATTGACAACCCCTGGCCAGACTCACTAAAAAGAGGAGAGAAAGAACCCAAATCACCAAAATTATAAAAGAAAAAGGATAAATCACAATGGAAACAGCAGAAATAAAAAAAAACCATAAGAGAACACTGTGAACAACTGTATGGCAACAAGTTTGACAATCTGGAAGAAATGGACAATTTTCTAGAATCTTACAGCCTGCCAAAACTGAATCAAGCAGAAACAGACCAACTGAACAGACCGATCACTAGAGATGAAATTGAAGAGGTCATAAAATCACTCCCTACAAATAAAAGTCCAGGACCAGATGGCTTCACAGGTGAGTTTTATCAAACATATAAAGAGGAATTGGTGCCCATCCTCCTTAAACTTTTTCAAAAGGTTGAAGAAGGAATACTCCCAAAGACATTCTATGAGGCCACCATCACCCTCATTCCAAAACCAGGCAGAGATACCACCAAAAAAGAAAACTATCAGCCAATATCATTGATGAATATAGATGCAAAAATTCTCAACAAAATCTTAGCCAACCAAAGCCGACAACATACCAAAAAAATTATACACCATGACCAGGTTGGGTTCATCCCAGGGTCACAAGGATGGTTCAACATACGCAAATCAATCAGCATCATACACCACATTAACAAAAAAAAGTCAAAAATCATATGATCATCTCAATAGACGCAGAAAAAGCATTTGACAAAGTTCAACATCCATTCATGATCAAGACCCTCGCCAAAGTGGGTATTAGAGGGAACATTCCTGAATACAATCAAAGCCATTTATGATAAACCCACAGCAAATATAATCCTCAATGGGGAAAAACTGAAAGCCTTCTCACTCAAATCTGGAACAAGACAGGGATGCCCACTCTCACCACTGCTCTTCAACATAGTTTTGGAAGTCTTAGCCACAGCAATTAGAAAAACAAAAGAAATAAATGGCATCCATATAGGAAGAGAAGAGATCAAACTGTCACTGTATGCAGATGACATGATACTATACCTAGAAAACCCTAAGGACTCAACCCCAAAACTCCTTGAACTGATTAATAAATTCAGCAAAGTGGCAGGATATAAGATTAACATTCAGAAGTCAGTTGCATTTCTGTATACCAGCAATAAAACATTAGAAAAGGAATACAAAAATATGATACCTTTTAAATTGTACCTCACAAAATCAAATACCTCGGAATACACCTGACCAAAGACATAAAGGACCTATATGCCGAGAACTATAAAACTTTAATCAAAGAAATCAAAGAAGATGTAAAGAAATGGAAAGATATTCCATGTTCCTGGATTAGAAAAATCAATATTGTGAAAATGGCCATCCTACCCAAAGCAATCTACAGATTCAGTGCAATCCCTATCAAATTACCCATGACATTTTTCACAGAACTAGAACAAACAATCCAAACATTTATATGGAACCACAAAAGACCCAGAATCGCCAAAGCAATCCTGAGAAACAAAAACCAAGCAGGAGGCATCACTCTCCCAGACTTCAAGAAATACTACAAAGCCACAGTCATCAAAACAGTGTGGTACTGGTATCAAAACAGACAGACAGACCAATGGAACAGAAGAGAGAATCCAGAAATAAACCCTGACACCTATGGTCCATTAATCTTTGACAAGGGAGGCAAGACCATAAAATGGGAAAAGGAAAGTCTATTCAGCAAGCATTGCTGGGAAACCTGGACAGCTGCATGCAAAGCAATGAAACTAGAACACACCCTCACACCATGCACAAAAAGAAACTCCAAATGGCTGAAAGACTTAAATATACGACAGGACACCATCAAACTCCTCGAAGAAAACATAGGCAAAACACTCTCTGACATCCACATCATGAATATGTTCTCAGGTCAATCTCCCAAAGCAATAGAAATTAGAGCAAAAAGAAACCCATGGGACCTCATCAAACTGACAAGCTTTTGCACAGCAAAGGAAACCCAAAAGAAAACAAAAAGACAACTTACAGAATGGGAGAAAATAGTTTCAAATGATGCAACTGACAAGGGCTTAATCTCTAGAACATTTAAGCAACTTATACACCTCAATAGCAAAAATTCAATCAATCAATGGAAAAATGGGCAAAAGACCTGAATAGACATTTCTCCAAAGAAGATATACAGATGGCCAACAAACACATGAAAAAATGCTCAACATTTCTGATTATAAGAGAAATGCAAATCAAAAATACCATGAGATACCACCTCACACCAGTCAGAATGGCCATCATTAATACATCAACAAAGAACAAGTGCTGGAGGGGCTGTGGAGAAACAGGATCCCTCCTGCACTGCTGGTGGGAATGTCAACTGGTACAGCCACTATGGAGAACAGTTTGGAGATACCTTAGAAATCTATACATAGAACTTCCATATGACCCTGCAATTCCTCTCTTGGGCATCTATCCGGACAAAACTCTACTTAAAAGAGACACATGCACCCGCATGTTCATTGCAGCACTATTCACAATAGCCAGGACATGGAAACAACCCAAATGTCCATGGACAGAGGATTGGATTCGGAAGTGGTGGTATATATACACAATGGAATACTACTCAGCCATAAAAAAGTATGACATAATGCCATTTGCAGCAACATGGATGGAACTAGAGACTCTCATCCTGAGTGAAATGAGCCAGAAAGACAAAGGCAAATACCATATGATATCACCTATAACTGGAATCTAATATCCAGCACAAATGAATATCTCCTCAGAAAAGAAAATCATGGACTTGGAGAAGAGACTTGTGGTTGCCTGATGGGAGGGGGAGGGAGTGGGAGGGATCGGGAGCTTGGGCTTATCAGACACAACCTAGAATAGATATACAAGGAGATCCTGCTGAATAGCATTGAGAACTATGTCTAGATACTCATGTTGCAACAGAAGAAAGGGTGGGGGAAAAAACTGTAATTGCAGTGTATACATGTAAGGATAATCTGACCCCCTTGCTGTACAGTGGGAAAAAAAAAAGTCATAGACTAACTGAATGGATAAAACAACTATATATATATATGCATTTTTGACAATATTTCCCACTTCAGGTACAAACTGAAAGTGAGGAAAAGGAAAAAGATATACCATGCAAATGGAAAACTGGAGTAGCAATATTCATATCAGAAATATACACTTTCAAATAAAGAATATTGCCAGAGACAAATAAGTACCCTAGTTAATAATCAAGTGATAAAACCAAGCAGAAGATATAACAAATGTAAATACATATATACCCAACATAGGGGACTTCAATATATAAGACAACTATTCAGTCATAAAAGACAAATTGACATTAAGAAAATATTAGTAGACTTTAACACTCTAGTGCACATGGAACATTCTCCATGCTGGATCATATCTTGTGCCATTAGGCAAAGCTCTGTAAATTTCAGAAAATTGAAAATTTCTGACCAAAGTGCTATGAGATTAGAAATCATAGACGAGGAAAAAAACCGAAAAACACAAACCCATGGAGGCTAAACAATATGCTACTAAATATCCAATGAATCACTGAAGAAACAAAAGAGTAAATAAAAAATACCTAGAAACAAAGTCACAACAATACAAAAATATGGGCCAGAAATAAAACAGTTCTTAGAGGGAGGTTGACAGTAATAAATTCTTACTTCAGGAAACAGGAAAAATCACAAATACACAAACTAACCTTACTAATAAAGCAACTAAAGAAGGAAGAATAATCAAAACCTGAACTTAGTAGGGGGAAGAAATCATCATAGCCGAAACATCAGAGCAGAAAAAAATCAAACAAAATTAGAAGGGATCAATGAAACAAAAAGCTAGTTTTTTGAAAACATCGATAAAATTGATAACATTTTAGCAAGACTCATCAAGAAAAAAAGGGACAGGACTCAAATCAATAAAATTAGAAATGAAAAAAAAAGGAGAAGTTAAAAATGACTCTCCAGAAATACAAATGATCCTAAGAAACTGCTATAAGCAACTATATGCCAATAAAATGGAAAACCTAGAAGAAATGGTCAAATTCTTAGAAAAGTTTAACCTTACAAGACCTACCAGGAAGAAATAGAAAATATGAATAGAACAATTACAAGTTCTCAAATTGAAATTGTGACTAAAAAATGTCCAGCAAACAAAAATCCAGGACCAGATGACTTCACATACAAATTCTATCAAATATCCAGAGAAAAGTTAGGACATTCTTCTGAAACTCCTTCTCAAAATTGCAGAGCATGAAACAATCTCAAGCTCATTCTATGAGGCCACTATCATCCTGATAACAAAACCGGAAAAGATACCACAAAAACAAAAATTATAAGCCAACACAGTGATAAACATAGAAATATCCTCAACAATATACAGCAATCCAAATCCAACAATATATTTAAGAAGATCATATACCATGATCTAATGCAATTTATCACAGGGATGTAAGGATTTTTCAATACCTACAAATAAATCAATGTGACAAACCCCATTAAAAACTAAAAATAATGTGGAATGGGGTACTTCTTGCATGGTCTACAGGTGGCAGGGGCAAACCACCACAGTTATCTATGACTCCAGAAGTGGGCATGGCCTGGCACCACTAGGGATCCATGAACAGGCACAACTTGTGGCCCCAGTCACATAAGAGGGCACCACAGAAGATGGCATTGCAACCAAACACCACTTATACTAGGTCTCACTCCCCTGCAAACTCACCCACCCTGCTGCTGCCACTGCCAAGTGCTCCAGTCTGCATCAACATGCTTGATCACTGTTAGTTTCCAGGACCCTGCAACTAGGAGCTTCCTGGGCAACAACTCCTGCATTTTTCTCTGCTCTGATGCTTCTGCTCTGATGATTTCTTCCCCCTACTAACTTCAGGTTTTGATTGTTCTTCCTTCTTTAGTTGCTTTATTAGTAAGGTTAGTTTGTGTATTTGTGATTTTTCCTGTTTCCTGAAGTAAGAATTTATTACTGTCAACCTCCCTCTAAGAACTGTTTTATTTCTGGCCCATATTTTTGTATTGTTGTGACTTTGTTTCTAGGTATTTTTTTATTTCCTCTTTTGTTTCTTCAGTGATTCATTGGTTATTTAGTAGCATATTGTTTAGCCTCCATGGGTTTGTGTTTTTCAGTTTTTTTCCTCGTCTATGATTTCTAATCTCATAGCACTTTGGTCAGAAATATATACATAGAACTTCCATATGACCCCGCAATCCCACTCTTGGGCATCTATCCAGACAAAACTCTCCTTAAAAGAGACACATGCACCCGCATGTTCATTGCAGCACTATTCACAATAGCCAGGACATGGAAACAATCCAAATGTCCATGGACAGACGATTGGATGAGGAAGATGTGGTATGTATACACAATGGAATACTACTCAGCCACAAAAAGAATGACATAATGCCACTTGCAGCAATATGGATGGAACTAGAGACTCATCCTGAGTGAAATGAGCCAGAAAGACAAAGGCAAATACCATATGATATCACCTATAACTGGAATCTAATATCCAGCACAAATGAACATCTCCTCAGAAAAGAAAATCATGGACTTGGAGAATAGACTTGTGGCTGCCTGACAGGAGAGGGAGGGATCGGGAGCTTGGGCTTATAAGATACAACTTGGAATTAATTTACAAGGAGATCCTGCTGAGTAGCATTGAGAACTATGTGTACATACTCATATTGCAACAGCACAAAGGGTGGGAAAAAATGTATACATGTAAGTGTAACTTGATCCCCATGCTGTACAGTGGGAAAAATAAAATAAAATTAAAAATAAAAATAAAATAAAATGAAGGCCATAAAGAAAGACAAAGAAGGACACTATTTTATGATAAAAGGATCCATTAGGGAAGAGGACATTACAATCATCAATATGTATGCCCCTAATATAGGAGCACACAGATAACTCCAACAAATGCTAACAGATATAAAAGGAGAAATTGATGGGAACACAAAAATGTTAGGAGATATTAACACCTCATTCACATCAAAGGACAGATCCTCTAGACAGAAAATCAATAAGGCAACAGAGATCCTAAATGACACAGTAGAAGAGTTAGACTTCTTTGACATTTTCAGGAAATTACATCCAAAAACATTAGAATATACATCCTTTACAAGTGCACATGGAATATTCTCAAGGATTGACCACATACTTGGGTACAAAACTAACCTTAACAAATTTAAGAGTATAGAAATTATTTCAAGTATCTTCTTTGACCACAATGACATGAAACTAGAACTCAACCACAGGAAAATAATTGAGAAAAAACTTACTACATGGAGACTAAACAACATGCTACTAAAAAAAAAAATGGGTCAATGAGGAAATCAAAAAGGAAATTAAAAAATTCCTAGAGACAAATTATAATGATGTCACAACCATTCAAAATCTCTGGGATGCTGCAAAAGCAGTGCTTAGAGGGAAAATAATAGCAATACAGGCCTTCTTCAAAAAGAAGAACATTCTCAAATCAACAACTTAACCAAGCATCTAAATGAATTAGAAAAAGGAAAAACAAAACCTAATGTCAGCAGAAGGAAGGAAATCATAAAGATGAGAGAGTAAATCTATAAAATAGCGATTCAAGGAACAATAGAGAAAAATCAGTAAAACCAAGAGCTGGTTCATTGAAAAGGTAAAAAAAATTGACAAACCCCTGGCCAGACTCATCAAGAAGATGAGAGGAAAAAAAGAAACAATAAACACAATAAGAAAGGAAATATGAGAAATTACAAAGGATGCTGCTGAAATAAAAAAGAAACATAAGAGAATATTATAAACAATTATATGCCAACAAATATGACAACCTTGAAGAAATGAACAACTTTCTAGAGACTTACAGCTGCCAAACTGATCAAGAAGAAATATATCAAGTGAACAGACTGATCACTAGAAATGAAGTTGAATATGTAATAAGAACACTTTCTACAAACAAGACCAGGACCAGACGGCTTCACAGATTTCTACCATATATACAAAGATGAACTTGTAACCATCCTTCTTAAAATTTTCCAAAAGTTTGAGAAAAGGAACACTCCCAAAGACATTCTATGAAGCCACCATCACCCTAAAACAAAACCAGGCAAAATCCTACCAAAAAAGTAAATTATAGGCCAATATCTTTGATGAGTAGAGACTCAAAAATTCTTAACAAAATTTTAGTCAACAGGATCCAACAACATATAAAAATCATTCACCATGATCAAGTGGGATTCATCCCAAGTTCAGAAGGATGGTTCAACATATGCAAATAAATCAATGTCATACACCACTTTAAAGAAAGAAAATTCAAAAACCACATGATCATCTCAATAGATGCATAAAAACCATTTGACGAAGTCCAACAACCGTTCATGGAAAAAACTCTTACCAAAGTGTGTACAGAGGGATTATACCTTAACATAAAAAAGGCATTTATGACAAACCCACAGCAAATATAATACTGGATGGAGAAAAGTTGAAAGGCTTCCTACTAAAATCTGGAATACAAGGATGCCCACTCTCACCACTTTTCTTTTCTTTTTGCTTTTTTTTTTAACAGGGCCACGCCTGCAGAATATGGAGGTTCCCAGGCTAGGGTTTGAATTAGAGCTGTAGCTGCCAGCCCACACCACAGCTACAGCAACACAGGGTCTGAGCCACATCTGTGATCTACAACACAGCTCATGGCAACACCAGATCCTTAACCTGTGGAGTGATGCCAGGGATCAAAACTGCATCCTCATGGATCCTAGCTGGGTTAGTTAACTGCTAATCCAGGAAGGGAACTCCCACTCTCACCACATTTATTCAACATTGTATAGGAAGTCCTAGCTACAACAGTCAGAATAAACAAAAGAAATAAAAGGTATCCAAACTGGAATAGAAGAGGTAAAATTGTCTCTATATGCAGATGACAAGATACTACATATAGAAAACCCTAAGCCCTCCACACAAAAGCTACTCAAACTGATCAATGAATTCAGCAAAATAGGATGATACAAATTTAACATTCAGAAATTGATCAAAGTTCTGTATACTAACAATGAAATATTAGAAAAGGAATACAAAAATACAATATCTTTTAAAATTGCACCCTAAAAAATCAAATACCTGGGTATACACCTGACCAAGGAGGTGAAAGACATATATGCTGAGAACTACAAAACATTAATCAAGGAAATTAAAGAAGATGTAAAGAAATGGAAAGATAGTCCATGCTCCTGGGTTGGAAAGACTAATACCATAAAAATGGCCGTAATACCCAAAGCAATCTGCAGATTCAATGCAATCCCTATCAAATTACCCATGACATTTTTTCACAGAACTAGAAGAAACATTCCAAAAACTTATATGGAACCATAAAAGACCCAGAATTGCCAAAGCAATCCTGAGAAACAAAAACCAAGCAGGAGGCATAACTCTCCCAGACTTCAGGCAACATTACAAAGACACAGCCATCAAGACAGAGAGTTACTGGTACCAAAACTGACATAAAGACCAATGGAAAAGAATAGAAAACCCAAAAGTAAACCCAGACACCTATGGTCAACTAATCTTTGACAAAAGAGGCAAGAATAATACAGTCTTTTCAGCAAGTGGTGCTGGGAAACGTGGACAGCCACATGTAAATCAATGAAACTGGGACACACCCTCACACCATACACAAATATAAACTCAAAATGGCTTAATGACTTAAATATAAGAATAAGACACCATAAAACTCCTAGAATAGAACATAGGCAAAATATTCTCTGACATCAACCTTACGAACGTTTTCTTAAGTCAGTCTCCCAAGGCAACAGAAATAACAGAAAAAACAAATAACTTGGATGTAATCAAGCTGACAAGATTTTGCATAGCAAAGGAAACCATAAAAAAAAGACAACCTATAAAATGGGAGAAAATAGTTTTAAACAACGCAACCAAAGTTTTAATCTCTAAAATTTTCAAACAACTTACACAACTCAACAGCAAAAAAAAAAAAACAACAACCCCATGGAAAAATGGGGAAAAGACCTGAATAGACATTTGTCTAAAGGAGATATACAGATGGCCAAGAAGCACATGAAAAAATGCTGAACATCACTGATTAGAGAAATGCAAATCAGAACTATTTTTTTACATTTTCTAATTAGAGATTTTATTTTATTTTTTTTATTTTCCCACTGTACAGCAAGGGGATCAAATTATCCTTACATGTATACATTGCAATTACATTTTTTTCCCACCCTTTTTTCTGTTGCAACATAAGTATCTAGACAAAGTTCTCAATGCTATTCAGCAGGATCTCCTTGTAAATCTATTCTAAATTGTATCTGATAAGCCCAAGCTCCTGATCCCTCCCACTCCCTCACCCTCCCATCAGGCAACCACAAGTCTCTTCTCCAAGTCCATGATTTTCTTTTCTGAGGAGATGTTCATTTGTGCTGGATATTAGATTCCAGTTATAGGTGATATAATATGGTATTTGCCTTTGTCTTTCTGGCTCATTTCACTCAGGATAAGAGTCTCTAGTTCCATCCATGTTGCTGCAAATGGCATTATGTCATCCTTTTTTATGGCTGAGTAGTATTCCATTGTGTATATATACCACTTCTTCCGAATCCAATCGTCTGTCGATGGACATTTGGGTTGTTTCCATGTCCTGGCTATTGTGAATAGGGCTGCAATGAACATGCGGGTGCATGTGTCTCTTTTAAGTAGAGTTTTGTCCGGATAGATGCCCAAGAGAGGAATTGCAGGGTCATATGGAAGTTCTATGTATAGATTTCTAAGGTATCTCCAAACTGTTCTCCATAGTGGCTGTACCAGTTGACATTCCCACCAACAGTGCAGGAGGGGTCCCTTTTCTCCACAGCCCCTCCAGCACTTGTTCTTTGTGGATGTATTAATGATGGCCATTCTGACTGGTGTGAGGTGGTATCTCATGGTAGTTTTGATTTGCGTTTCTCTTATAATCAGCGATGTTGAGCATTTTTTCATGTGTTTGTTGGCCATCTGTATATCTTCTTTGGAGAAATGTCTATTCAGGTCTTTTGCCCATTTTTCCATTGATTGATTGGCTTTTTGGCTGTTGGGTTGTATAAGTTGCTTATATATTCTAGAGATTAAGCCCTTGTCAGTTGCATCATTTGAAACTGTTTTCTCCCATTCTGGAAGTTGTCTTTTTGTTTTCTTTTGGGTTTCCTTTGCTGTGCAAAAGCTTGTCAGTTTGATGAGGTCCCATGGGTTTATTTTTGCTCTAATTTCTATTGCTTTGGGAGACTGACCTGAGAACATATTCATGATGTGGATGTCAGAGAGTGTTTTGCCTATGTTTTCTTCTAGGAGTTTGATGGTGTCCTGTCATATATTTAAGTCTTTCAGCCATTTGGAATTTCTTTTTGTGCATGGTGTGAGGGTGTGTTCTAGTTTCATTGCTTTGCATGCAGCTGTCCAGGTTTCCCAGCAATGCTTGCTGAATAGACTTTCCTTTTCCCATTTTATGGTCTTGCTTCCCTTGTCAAAGATTAATTGACCATAGGTTGTCAGTGTTTATTTCTGGGTTCTCTATTCTGTTCCATTGGTCTGTCTGTCTGTTCTGATACCAGTACCACACTGTTTTGATGACTGTGGCTTTGTAGTATTTCTTGAAGTCTGGGAGAGTGATGCCTCCTGCTTGGTTTTTGTTTCTCAGGATTGCTTTGGCGATTCTGGGTCTTTTGTGGTTCCATATAAATGTTTGGATTGTTTGTTCTAGTTCTGTGAAAAATGTCATGGGTAATTTGATAGGGATTGCATTGAGTCTGTAGGCAAATCAGAACTATTAATGGGTATCACCTCACAACTCTCAGAATTTCATCATTAATAATCCACAAATAACAAATGCTGGAGAGGGTGTGGAGAAAATGAAACCCTCCTACACTGTTGGTGGGAATGTATATTGGTACAAACCCTATGGAAAAGAGTATGGAGGTACCTCAGAAAACTAAGTGTCAAACTACCATATTACCCAGCAATCCCACTTTTGGGCATACATCCAGACAAATATTTCCTTGAAATAGACACATGCACCCATATGTTCAGTGGTGCAGTGTTCATAATAACCGAGACATGGAAATAACCTAAATGTCCATCAAGAGATGAGTGGATTAAGAAGATGTGGTATATATACACAATGGAATACTACTGATCCATAAAAATTATAAGATAATGCCATTTTCAGCAACATGGATAGAACTAGAGACTCTCACACTATTGAAATTATTCAGAAAAAGAAAGACAAATACCCTATTGTATCACTTATATCTGGAATCTAATATATGGTGCAAATTAACTTATCCACAGAAAAGAAAATCATGGACTTGGGAAAAGACTTGTTGTTGCCAAGGGGGAGGAGGATAGAGTGGGATGGACTGGGAATTTGGGGTTAATAGATGCAAACTACTGCCTTTGGAATGGGTTAGCATTGAGATCCTTCTGTATAGCACTGCAAACTATACCTAGCCACTTAATTTTGGAGCACGATGGAGGATAATGTGAGAAAAATAATTTATATTTGTATGAGTGACTGGATCACCCTGCTGTACAGTACAAAATTGACAGAACAGTGTAAATGAGCTATAATGCAAAAAAATAAAAATCATTTAAATGAAAAAATAAAAAAATAATGAAAATAATTGAGGAGAGTCTTCAATACCTCTGCTACAACATTATATGTACCAGCCTCCACATCTTACAGGTTCCAGAGGGATAAAATTGAGGGTGAGGGTAGAGAAAATTTTTGAAAAGATTATGGCCAAAAATTTTCCTAATTTTGGAAAGGAAACACTCACTTAAGTTGTAGAAGCACAGAGAACCCCATACAGGACAAACTCAAGCAGAAACTCAGTAAGACACATAATAATTAAACTGAAAAAAAATTAAACACAAAGAAAAATATCTAAAACTAAAAGGTAAAAGTACCAAATAACGTAGAAGGGAACCCCCATAAGGATAACAGCTGATTTTTCAGCAGAAATGTTGCAAGGTAGAAGGGAGTGTCAAGATATATTTAAAGTGATGAAGGCAAGGAATCTAGAACCAAAAATGCTCTACCTAGAACCAAGAATTCAAGGCTTTGATGGAAAGAACAAAAACTTTTCAGACAAGAAAAGCTAAGCTTTTCAGCAACTCCAAACCAGCTTTACAACAAGTACTAAAGGAAATAGTCTAGGCAATAAAGAAAAAGCCACAATTAGAAACAATAAAATTACAAATGAGCAAACTCACTGGTAGAAGCAAACATAACATAAAAGTAGGAATTCACCCACTGACAAACAGTTTGTCAAAACTAACAAGCATGAGAAAAGGAGAGGGCACACTGAGAACATTGAAAATGCATTTGAAATTATGGGACCAGCAACCACAAACCATTCTGACATATATAGATGGCTCTATCAAAATCTAATGGGAACCACAATCCAAAAAAACTGCAATAGACTAACACATAAAAAATACAAAGCAAACTAAATACAACACTAGAGATCAGCAAATCACAAAAGAGAAAAGAGGAAGGGAAGAAAAAAGACCTAAAATAACAAATCCAAAACAATTAAGAAAATGGCTCTAAATACATACATATCCATAATTAAATGGATTAAGTGCTCCAACCAAAAGACACAAACTGGCTGAATGGATACAAAAATAAGATACATATTCAGTTTACAAGAGACTCACTTCCAATATATGGACACATATAGACTGAAATTAAAGGGATGGATGGAGGTGTTACATGCAAGTGGAAGTCAAGGGAAATCTGGAATATCAATAGTCACGTCAGACAAAATAGACTTTAAAAAAAAAGGTTACAATAGAAAAAGAAGAACCCTACCAAAAATGATCAAAGAATCAATGCAAGAAGAAGATATAGCAACTGTAAATATATATGCACCCAACCTAAGAGCACCGCAATTTATAACACAACTGCCAAGAGCCATAAAAAAAGAAATAGATGAATGGGATAAGAATGTTACACACACACACACCCACACACACACACAGGAATACTACTCAGCCATAAAAAAAGAACAAAATAATGCCATTTGCAGCAACATGGATGGAACTAGACGCTCTCACACTAAGTGAAGTAAGTCAGAAGGAGAAAGACAAATACCACATGATATCACTCATATCTGGAATCCAATATATGACACAAAGGAATCTTTTCACAGAATAGAAATGCATGGACTTGGAGAACAGACTTGGGGTTCCTGATGGAGAGGGGGATGGAGTGGGATTGACTGGGAATCTGGGGTTAATAGATGCAATCTCTTGCATTTGGTGTGGATAATTTTGCTCCTTCTACAGCACAGAGGACTATATCTAGTCCAAAAAAAAAAAAAAGAAAAAAAAGAATGAAAAATAGACTTGTGGTTACCAAGGGGGAGGGGGAAGGGAGTGGGATGGACGAGGAATTTGAGATGACCTTTTCTCTTTTCAGATTATTTACTGTGTTCATTGTTCATTTTCCCTGGAGAAAATCAATGTATCAAATGTGTCTGTAGAGAAAATCTGAAAATAAGAATCTGCAAAAATACAATAGCTAAAGAAATAAAAGAGGTTGTTTTTTATGTTTTTCTTTTCTTTTTTGCTTTTTAGGTCTGCTCCCATGGCATATGGACGTTCCCACATTGGGAATATAATTAGAGCTTCAGCTGCCACCCTACACCACAGACACAGCAACACAGGATCAGAGCTGCATCTGTGACCTATACCACAGCTCTTGGCAATCCCAGACCCTTCATCTGATGAACAGGGCCAGGGAATGAACCTGAATTCTCATGGATGCTAGTTGAGTTTTTTAACCTGCTGAGCCACAACAGAAAGTCCAAAGAGGTTGGAATTTTAAAGGTACCTAATGTGTTCCTTGTGGGACTGTAAAAAATTGTTTTACTTCGCATGAATTTGGATCTATGTATTTCATGCAAACCTAATAATCAATTTCAAAACAAATAGAAGTGTGAGTGCCTTACACAGAAATAAGTATTCAAGTTTCCTAAAGAAGAGTTCTTTTTCTCTCATAAATACCTTCCACCAAACCTATTCAGAATTGTTGGGTAACTAACCTACTTTTGAAGCTATTGATGAAGTCTTCCTCAGAATGTTCTATTTTATTACTAACTTTATCTCTTTGACCAAAACACAAGTTGTTTCTCTTTTCCTGTCTTAGGAGATAGAAAGAGCAGTTAATTCTTCTGTCCTTATTATCTTCAATAGTCCCAAGAAATTTTCATGACAGACATCTCTCTCATTGTAGTATGACAAATCCAAGCATTAGCAGACCTTATTTTCAGTCTCATCTCTGTTCCTACTAAGTTTGTGATTTTAAGCAAGCCATGTCAATTTTTATGGTCTTCAGTTTCATCATAAGTGAATGAGAGGTTTCAACTATATAATCCCTGAAGAGGTTTATTACAGGTCAAAAATGCTATAAATTCATATTTATGTACAAACCATCCAGTCATGGATGAAAACTTGGAAATTATGCCCAAAGTTTTCTATTTTTTAAGTGATTTCTATTCTCTCTCATCTCACCTTCAAGGATCAATGGGCAGAAATTTTTTGAAAAGTTTTATTAAAATGTTATTTCACCCATATGTGATTACAAGGGCTAGTATCAGTTCTTGGGTTGAAAATGCCACTTTCCATAGTGCCAAATCAGAGATTATGTGGAGAAATGGAGCAACCCCTCCCAGAGTAGAAATTAGGGTGTGAGGACAAAAATTCCATCTAGATAAATGGATGTTGCCATTGCATGTGGAAATTTCTTATTCTTATTTTTAAATTTTTATTCTTTTATTTTATTCCATGTTTGTATATGAAGTGTAAATCAGAAAATCAGTTACCTCTGTAGCAAATATTCAGCCTAATGAAGAACAAATGATAAGTGTGAGTTCTATTTACACTCAAAGAGATGAAATATATCTATTAGGGAATAATTGCTATATGCAAAAGACTAATATTATTCCTCCAGAGCATATAAACAAGTTCAGCAAACAGTGGCCCATTGTTATTAATCATCCAGGATCAAACATCCAGAATTTTCAAGTGGAAGGCAGTTATGTAGGCAGAGTAGTTAAGAAAAAACACTAGAAGTCACTAGCAACAAACATTTCTTTGAGGTACCATCATATGAGAAGTACAGGATATTAATTATTTTACACTTATCAAGGACAAGAAAAATAATGAGATTTGCTTTGCAGGAGGAAGAATTGATGAAGAAAAATTATTTAACTCTAAAATAGGTGAATTATGTGAACCATGGACAGTAACATCTGCAAATCTTTAAGAGTAATCTACAATAGCCTTTTCTGAATTCACTTCTTACATGCAATAGATAATTTCTTTTTTTTTTTTTTGCAATAGATAATTTCTAAGATATGTTGCAGATTGGGGAATTCATGATTAAAAATGGTGAAGAATCTGTGTCATCTGAAAAATTTTCCTGAATCTTATAGTATACTAGTTTCCTTGGAAATATCAATATAAAGAGTAAGAACTTATTTAGGATTCACTTCAAAAAAACACAAAACTAGCTACTAAATTAAGCAAGGAAACTAGCATCCTTAAGTCATCCAATAAATACATTTCTTCAAAATAGGCACCTAATCTTGGCAATACACAACTTCTCTAGACCTCAGGTACCTTCTCTGAAAAATGCAGTGAGAAAGTGAACTAGGTTATATTTACAATATTTCAACTATAACAGCCCATAAAATTAAGAAAAGTCTGGAGTTCCCATCATGGCTCAGTGGTTAGCGAATCCAACTAGGAACCACGAGGTTGCAGGTTCGATCCCTGGCCTCGTTCACTGGGTTAAGGATCCAGCATTGCTGTGAGCTGTGGTGTGGATCACAGATGCGGCTTGGATCCCATGTTGCTGTGGCTCTGGTGTAGGCTGGCGGCTACAGCTCCGATTGGACCCCTAGCCTGGGAACCTCCATATGCTGCAGGTGTTGCCCTAAAAAAAAAAAAAAAAAAAAAAAAAAAAAAAAGAGAGAAAATAGACCAAAAGAAAAGTCAAAGAATTATCATTATTATTATTATTATTTGTCTTTTCACCTTTTCTAGGGCTGCTCCTGTGGCATATGGAGGTTCCCAGGCTAAGGGTCTAATCGGAGCTGTAGCAGCTGGCCTATGCCAGAGCAACAGAAATGACAGATCCAAGCTGGCACCACACCACAGCTAGCAGCAATGCCAGATCCTTAACCCACTGAGCAAGGCCAGGGATTGAACCCGCAACCTCGTGGTTCTTAGATTCATTAACCACTGAGCCATGATGGGAACTCCCAGAAGAATTCTGATAAATAAAATTATAAAGGCAAACAACTAGAATGTATGTGGAACTCTATAACTTTGAAGATTAATTTTCCAAACATTCAAGTTGTTTCCATCATGCTGATTCCACAGATACATGTGGGGGTGGGGGGAAGGTCTTCAAGCCCATCTAGAGAAGACTTCTTGCTTATGGCTTTGTAGGAAGGCATAACAAATGATGCTTATATTTTCAAAATGACATTGCACAGCAAATCTTGACTAATTATGCATAACTGAACATGAGATATGAATGCAGAAGTAGAATGCAGTTTTAAATAATGACCAGATTTAAAGAGTGCAAGATTATTACTTCTAAGCAAACATGGTACTTGCATTTGTTTAAAAAAAATCTCCTTTTCTATAAAAATAATTTGTGTCTTTAATGGCCACTTCAAAATTCTCCCTTTTCTGTGAAGCCTTTACTGATGTCTGCAGCCAAAATGAATCATTTCTTTTTCTATGACCCCATAGCATAGACTCATTCCTCTGTTAATCACTTAATGACATTCTACTGTATTATACAGAGCACTATTTACAGGTCTGATTCACTAGCTGGTAAATCCACTCTGAAACTTCTCTGTGTCTAGCAAAGTGACTTATGCATCATAAATAGATGTTTAAAATGAATAAATTTATACAGATCAGTTGATACAAGCATAAATGAAGAGATAATCATAAGATTATGAGATCAAGTTAATTCTATGTAAGGTCCCCAGTAGATTTGTAAGTGCTCAAGGATGATTGAAAATACCATATTCTCTTAATTATCTATTCCTTCCTGTTCACCACTGCCAATCTTGCTCATATAATATATTTTCACTATGAAGACTGAGTTTGTCAAGGAAAGATACATTTTAGCAAAATCTCTGTCCATAATCACAAATTCTGAATGTGCTCAGATTAGAGATTTCACAATATAATGTAGAAGGTCTCAAAATGAGCCATGAAAGAACTAAATGTCTTCCCCCATTTCTCAAGAAATTTGAGATGCTTTGTAGCCTCGTAGCCATAACTTTAAGGTTTAGGGTAACATTCCATGTTATCCCAAGATGATGGTGGTCCCAATTACCTTTTTTTTAATTACTCAAATGAATTTATCACATCTGTAGTTGTATAATGATCATAACAATCTGATTTCACAGGATTTCAATCCCACAGCCCAAGCACATCCCCCACCCCCAAAACTGTCTCCTCCAAAGACCATAAGTTTTTCAATGTCTGTGAATCAGCATCTGTTCTGCAAAGAAGTTCAGTCTGTCCGTTTTACAGATTCCATATCAGTGAAAGCATTTGATGTTGGTGTCTCATTGTATGGCTTACTTCACTTGGCATGATAGTTTTTAGGTCCAATCATGTTGCAAAAAATTCTGGTATTTTGTTCTTTTTAATGGCTGAGTAATATTCCATTGTGTATATGCACCACACCTTCTTAATCCACTCCTCTGTCGATGGACATTTAGGTTGTTTCCATGTTTTGGCTATTGTAAATAGTGCTGCAATGAACACTGGAGTACATGTGTCGTGGCGAGTTGTGCTTTTCTCTGGATAGATGCCCAGGGGTGGGATTGCTGGATCAAATTGTAGTTCTATGTTTAGTTTTTGGAGGAATCTCCATAGTGCTTTCCACAGTGGCTGCACCAATTTACAATCCCACCAAGAGTGTACTAGGGTTCCTTTTTCTCCACACCCTCTCTAGCACTTATTGTTTGTAGATTTTTTGATGATGGCCATTCTGGCTGGTGTAAGGTGATACCTCAGAGTGGTTTTGATTTGCATCTCTCTAATAAGGAGTGATGTTGAACGTCCTTTCATGTATTTCTCGGCCATCCATATATCTCCTTTGGAGAACTGTCTGTTTAGATCTTCTGCCCATTTTTTGATGGGGTTGTTTGTTTTTTTTGGTATGGAGCTGCAGAAGTAGTTTATATATTTTGGAGATGAATCCCTTGTCAGTCAATTCACTTGCAAATATTTTCTTCCATTCTGTGGGTTGTCTATTTGTGTTGTTTAGGGTTTCCTTTGCTGCGCAGAAACTTTTCAGTTTGATTAGGTCCCATTTGTTTATATTTGTTTTTGTTGTCAATACTCTAAGAGGTGGACCTGAGAAGATGTTGCTGTCATTTATGTCAGAGAGTGTTTTGGCATATGTTTTCCTCTAAGAGTTTTATAGTGTCTGGTCTTATATCTAGGTCTTTCATCCATTTGGAGTTTATTTTTGTGTATGGTGTTAGGGACTGTTCTAATTTCATTCTTTTCCATGTGGCTGTCCAGTTTTCCCACCACCACTTATTGAACAAGCTGTCCTTTCTCCATTGTATATGCTTGCCACCTTTGTCGTAGATGAGTTGGCTGTAGGTGGGTGGGTTGAATTCTGGGCTTTCTATCCTGTTCCACTGATCTATATTCTGTCTTTGTGCCAGTACCATGTGGTTTTGATGATTGCTACTTTGTAGTAGAGTCTTAAGTCCAGGAGCCAGATTCCTCCAGCTCCATTTTTCTTTTTCAGGATGTCTTTGGCTATTCTGGGTCTTTTGTGCTTCCACACAAACTTTAAAATTTTTTGTCCAAGTTCTGTTAAAAATGTCCTTGGTAATTTGATAGGGATTTCATTGAATCTGTAGATTGACTTAGGTAGTATAGTCATTTTGATAATATTAACTCTTCCAAGCCACGAGCATGGTGTATCTTTCCATCTGTATGCGTCATCTTTGATTTCTTTCATCAGTGGCTTGTAGTTTTAAGAGTACAGGTCTTTTGTTTCTTTAGGTAGGTTTACACTTATGTATTTTATTCTTTTGGATGCAATGGTAAATGGGATTGCTTCCCTAATGTCTTTTTCTGCTCTTTCATTGTTAGTGTATAGAAATACCCTCAATTTATATGCATTGCTTTTGTATCCTGTGACTTCACCAAATTGGTGGATGAGCTCTAACAGTTCTCTGGTAGAGTGTTTAGGATTCTCTAGATATAGTATCATGTCATCTACAAATAGGGATAGTTTTACTTCTTCCTTTCCAATTTGGATTCCTTTTATTTCTTTTACTTCTCTGATTGCTGTGGCTAGGACTTCCAAAACTATGTTGAAGAGTAGTGGCGAGAGTGGACATCCTTGTCTTGTTCCTGATCTCAGTAGGAATTCTTTCAGCTTTGCCCCACTGAGAATGATGTTTGCTGTGGGTTTGTCATATATGGCCTTTATCATGTTGAGGTAGGTTCCAGTTCTGCCCACTTTCTGAAGGGTTTTTATCAGAAATCGGTGTTGGATTTTGTCAAAGGCTTTTTCCACGTCTATTGAGAGGATCACATGGTTTTTATTCTTCAGTTTGTAAGTGCAGTGTATCACACTGATGGATTTGCAGATATTGAAGAACCCTTGCATTCCTGGGGTAAATTCCACTTGATCATGATGTATAGTCCTTTTAATGTATTGTTGGATTTGGTTTGCTAGTATTTTGTTGAGGATTTTTGCATCGATGTTCATCAGTGAAATTGGCCTGTAGTTTTCTTTTGTTGTGGTATCTTTGTCTGGTTTTGGCATCAGGGTGATAGTGGCCTCATAGAATGAGCTTGGGAGTATCCCTTCTTCTGCAATTGTTTGGAAGAGGTTCAGAAGGAGAGGTGTTAGCTCTTCTCTAAATGTTTGATAGAATCCGCCTGTGAAGCCATCTCTGTCCTGGACTTCTGTTTGTCGCAAGTTTTTAAATTGCAGCTTCAGTTTCGGTACTTGTGATTGGTCCATTCATCTTTTCTATTTCATCTTGGTTTAGTCTTGGAAGATTGTACTTTTCTAAGAATTTGTCCCTTTCTTCTAGGTTTTGCATTTTATTGGCATATAGTTGCATATAGTAGTCTCTTAGGATACTTTGTATTTCTGTGATGTCCATTGTTACTTCTCCTTGTTCATTTCTAATTTTATTGATTTGAGTCCTCTCTCTTTTTTTGCTTGATAAGTCTGGCTAGGGGTTTATCAATTTTGTTGATCTTTTCAAAGAACCAGCTTTTCATTTCATTGATCTTATCTATGGTTTTCTTTGTTTCTATTTCATTGATTTCTGCTCTGGTCTTTATGATTTCTTTCCTTCCACTAACTTTAGGTCTTGTCTGTTCTTCTCTCTTGAGCTGCTTTAGATGTAATGTTAGCTTGTTTATTTGAGCTTTTTCTTGTTTCCTGAGGTGGGCTTGTATTGCTATAAACTTTCCTCTTAGAATGGCTTTTGCTGCATCCCATAGGGTTTGGTGGGTTGTATCTTCGTTGTCATTTGCTTCTAGGTATTTTTTAATTTCCTGTTTGATTTCTTCAGTGATTCCATTAGTTGTTTAGTAGCATGTTGTTTCATCTCCACGTGTTTGTGTTTTTTGCAGTTTTTTTCTTGTTGTTGATTTCCAGTCATATAGCATTGTGGTCAGAAAAGATGCTTGATATGATTTCTATTTTCTTAAAGTTACCGAGGTTGGATTTGTAGCCTAGGATGTGATCAATTTTAGAGAATGTTCCATGTGCACTTGAGAAGAATGTGTATTCTGTTACTTTTGGATGGAATGTCGTATAAATATCTATTAAGTCCATCTGGTTAATGCTTAATTCAGGGCCTGTGTTTCCTTATTGATTTTATGTCTGGTTGATCTGTCCATTGCTGTAAGTGGGGTGTTAACGTCCCCCACTATTACTGTGTTATCATTGATTTGTCCTTTCAAAGTTGTTAGCAGTTGCCTTATACATTGTGGTGAACCTATGTTGGTTGCGTAGATATTTAAAATTGTTATATCTTCTTCTTGGATTGATCCTTTGATCATTATGTAATGTCCTTCTTTGTCCCATAAAATAGTCTTCATTTTAAAGTCTATTTTGTCTGATATGAGTATTGATACTCCAGCTTTCTTTTCATCCCTGTTTGCATGAAATATTGTCTTCCAGCCTCTCACTTTCAATTTGTATGTGTCCCTAGAAGTAAAGTGGATCTCTTGAAGACAGCATATATATGGGTGGTTTTTTTTGTATCCATTCAGCCAGTCTATGTCTTTTGGTTGGGGTGTTTATTCCATTCACATTTAAGGTAATTATTGATATGTATGTTCTTATTGCCATTTTATGAATTGCTTTGGATTTGCTTTTGCTGCTTGTTTTTCTTCCCTTCATCTCTTGTTCTTTTCTGCCTATAGAAGTTCCTTTAGTATTTGTTGTCAGACTGGTTTAGTGTTGCTGAATTCTCTCAGCTTTTGCTTATCTGTGAAGGTTTTGATTTCTCCTTCAAATCTGAATGAGAGCCTTGCTGGGTAAAGTAATCTTGGTTGGAGGTTTTTTCCTTTCATTACGGTAACTATTTCATGCCCCTCCCTTCTGACCTGCAGAATTTCTTTTGAAAAATCTGCCAATAACCTTATTGGGGTTCCCTTGTATGTGATTTGTTTCTTTTCCCTAGCTGCTTTCAAGATTTTCTCTGTGTCTTTAATTTTGTTCAGTTTGATTATTATGTGTCTTGGGGTGTTCTTCCTTGGGTTTATTTTATATGGTACTCCTTGTGCTTCCTGGATTTGAGTGAGTGGTTCCTTTCCCATGTTAGGGATGTTTTCGGCTATTATTTCTTGGAATATTTTTTCTGTCTCCTTCTCTCTCTTTTCTCCTTCTGGCACCCTTATAATACGGATGTTGGTGTGTTTAATGTTGTCCCAGAGTTCCCTGAGACTCTCTTCATTTGTTTTCAATCTTTTTTCTCTTTTCTGTTCTGCATCCGTAATTTCCACTTATCTGTTCTCCACCTCGCTTATTCGTTCTTCTGCCTCCTGTATTCTGCTGTTAGCTGCTTCTAGTGAATTTTTTATTTCAGTTATTGTATTTTGCATCTCTTCTTATTTGAGTTTTATATCTTGTATCTCTTTGCTCAGTGTTTCCTGTAAGTTATCTATCTTTGCCTCCAGTTCGTTTCCAATGTCTTGCATCACCTTCAGCATCAACAGTCTAAAGTCTTTTTCCTGGAGGCTGAGAATCTTCTCATCACTTAGCTGTTTTTCTGGGGTTTTTCCTTTCCCCCTCATCTCAGTTATAGTTCTCTGTCTTTTTGTTTTTATAGGTTTTTGGTGTGGTGAGCTTTTTACAGATAATAGAGTTGTAGCCTCTCTTACTTCTGGTGTCTGCCCCTCTTGTGGCTGAAGTCTGTATGGGGGCTTGCTGTAGGCTTCCTGATGGGAGGGACTGATGCCTGCCCACTGGTAGGTGGAGGTGATTCTAATCCCTCTGGTGGGTGGGGCTTAGTCTCTGGATGGGATTAGAGGCAGCTGTGTGCCTAAGGGGTCTTTAGGGAGCCTTTTTACTGAGGGGTGGGGCTGTGATCCCACCTGGATTCTTGTTTGCCCTGGGGCTTCTCAGCACTGACTGATGGGTGAGGCAAGATTTTCCCAAAATGGCCACCTGCAGAGAAAGGCACAGCTGCTGAATATTCCCAAGAGCTTTGCTTTCAATGTCCTTCCCTCACAACAAGCCACATTCACCCCAGTTTTCCCAGGATGTCCTCCAAGAACTGCGGTCAGGTTTGACCCAGATTCCCATGGAGACTTTGCTTTGTCCTGGGACCCAGTGCATGTGAACATCTGTGTGCACCTTTTAAGAATGGGGTCTCCGTTCCTCCTAGTCCCATGGAGCTCCTGCACACAAGCCCCCCTGGCCTTCAATGCCAGATGCTCTGGGAGCTCTTTCTCCCTATGCCAGATCCCCATATGTGAGAGTTTGACGTGGGGCTCAGAACTCTCACTCCTGTAGGTGAGTCTCTGTGAACCAGTTAGTTTCCACACTGTGGGGCTTCCCACCCAGGGGGTATGGGGTTGTTTATATCGTGAAATCACCCCTCCTACCTCTTGATGTGCCCTCCTCTTTTTCTTCTGGAGTAGGATATCTTTTTTAAGGTTTCTGGTCCATTTGGGTGAAGAGTGCTCAGGCTTTAGTTGTGAATTTTGTTGTTTTCAGGAGAGAAATTGAGCTCAAGTCCTTCTATTCTCCCATCTTAATCCCGTCTCCCCCCCAATTACCTTTTGTTTTTATAATAATACTAAAAACACTTATTACTACTAACTTTAATAGTAACAGCTATCACTTATTATGTGTTCGACACTGTTCTGTGTGATTTATGTTTATTGACTAATTTGATTTCCTACTAACCCTTCAATATAGGTTATATTATTATCCTCATTTTACACAGGAAACTAGAGTATAGAGTTCTTTAGCCTAACTTAGTTATAGGTGTGTCATTTCTTCTAAATTAAAAATTAACATCTGAGGTGTTTTATTTAACATAGCATAAATTTTAGTGTGATGTGGCAAGAGTGAACACTGGCCAAGAAGGTACTAGGTTTTAATTTGTCGGAAAAACATGGGCATATAACTTCATCAGTAACACTCAGAGGATCAAATTCACAATAAAAGCACTGAACTAGATTTTGTCTAAAGTCTTTTGTATGGAAGTAAATCAAGTTCTCATTCCACTTAGGTTCTCTTTCTATACCTGCTCTGGTTTGAGCAGTGAATTAGCTGACTCAGCCATGGACCTGTCCAAGCTAAGTAAGAGCAGTTGCCAGCATCAGTACTGCATCAAATGAAGATATAGTTTTATTGATTCTAAACATTTCAGTTTTTGACAGAGAAAACTCAAGAGAGATTCTTAGTTGCCTCACAACAAAAAAAATGGAATATTTGTGATTTATATAGAAAAGAAGTGCAATTTTCTGACAGCTCTGTAGCTGGGATGATCCTGATTTAAACAGAACACTTCTTTCTTTATTCTTTAGCACTATAGGCTTATTTCCTAATGTTTAAAGACATTCCTGAAAAAAGCAGCTATGTGAATCAATCTGGCTTCATTTTTCATGTAGGCAAAAAAAGCGGGGCTTGTTGTACATAGGTGGATACCTGTTAATTGTGTTGTGAGTAATAAATAAATAAATCTCTAATTGTCATTAGTAATTTCCAGTTATAAACAATAGCTCTACCTAGGAGAGTAGTGTTTTCCAGGGAGCAGCTCATTAATGAGACATCAATTTTGTTTACCACAAGTGTATGATATGTTAGGCTGTGCACAAAAATGAGATTCGAAGATGGGAAATAAATCTCAGAATCAAAGTCCAATTAATTCATCCTGCACTGGTAACTGGATTACTGTTCCCTAGGAACTGTAAGCATCTGGAAGGAGTGGACACTCCCATAGCTCTTCTGGTTCACGAAATATGTTTGTCATAAAAAGAGAAGGTAGTAATAAGTGTTTTGCTATACATAACAATTCCCAATTTTGTTTAAATTTAATATAAGCAATGAAGACAAAACGAACAGCAATAAACACTTGCCACTGCCTCAAATCTTAGTCAATATTTGTAGTTCTATGAAGCAACAACATGGGGACATCAGAGGCAGTAAATCTAACACAACTCTGTTGGGCAGCCCATGAATATCATTCAAAATCTTGATGAACATATACCTGAGGCAAAGAACTAGACTACTCAATAGAGTTACTTCCCCGATGTAACAAAGACCATTACAGTGATAAACTGGACTTTAGTGGAAAGACCTATAAAACAAACAATTTGTGTTCAAGGATTTAAGGAAAATGCCAACTACAGAGCTACCATATATCAACCCATCTATTGTCCAAATGATAAGGCTTGCAAAGGGGAAAGATTAAAAAGTATCTGCTTTTATGGGAGTTCCCATTGTGGCACAGCAGAAATGAATCTAACTAGGAACCATGAGGTTGTGGGTTCAATCCCTGGCCTTGCTAAGTGTGTTAAGGATCCAGCATTGCCATGATCTGTGGTGTATGTCACAGATACAGCTTGGATCTGGCATTGCTGTGGCTGTGGTGTAGGTTGGCAGCTGTAGCTCTGATTGGATCCCTAGACTGGGAACCTCCATATGCCATGGGTGTGGCCCTAAAAAGACAAAAAAAAAGCATCTGCTTTTACAAGTGGGAGTTTGAAAAAATAAAGACATTTGACCCATGAGGGAGAATGAAGGTAGTCTAAAGTCACTGCAGTCTGATAAATTTGGCAGAGGGGTGCTAAAATATTAGAGAAATCCATCTTTGAAATACTAGAGATCTTGCAAATTGCTGCATTTATGTGATGATAATTACTGTTCCATCCAAAGCAAGCAGAATAAAATAAAGATTAAAGGAGAATACACTGAAATAGAAAACAGAAAAACAACATAAGAAACTGAAGAACCTACATGTTGGTTTTCTGAAATGATTGATAAAATTGACAAAACTTTAGTTAGACTGACCAAGAAAAAAGAGACAAGACTCAAATTATTCAAATTAAGAATTAAAGAGGGGACATCACCACAGAACTTACAGAAATTTTAAAAGTGTACAAGCACACGTTATGAAACACTTTGTCAACAAATTAGACCACTTGGATAAAATTGAAAAAAATTGAACAAGTACACAAATTACAACAACTGACTCAAGAAGAAATCTAAATAGACTTATAACAAGTGAAAATATTGAATTAGTATTAAAAAAATCTTCCAACCAGAAAAGCCTAGGCTCAGATGGTTTCAATAGTGCTTTCTATTACAAACTTAATAAAAATACTAACATTTCACAAACTCTTCCAGAAAATCATAAAGAATTGGGCACTCCCAACTAGTTCTATGAGGACAGCTTTATCCTTATATCAAAGCCAAAGACATGACAAGGAAGAAAACAATAGGAAACAAAAACAATCTTCATGAATATAAATGGAGAAATCTCCAACAAAATATTTGCAAATTAACATCAGAAAAATATTAAAAAGAATTATATTCTATGACCAAGCAAGATTTATTCCAGGAAAGCAAGTTTGGTTTAAAATCTGAAATTTCATTAATGTAATTTAGAGAATAAAAAAGAAAAGCCATATTATCATTTCAGCCACTAGAGAAAAGGCATTTGACAAAACTCAATATTCACTCATTATAAAGTCTCTCAAAAAACAATAAATAGGATGGATTTTTCCAACTTGATAAAGGTCATCTATGAAAAACCCACAGCTAATAACCTAATATCATGCATAATGGCAAATGAGAGAATTCTTTGCTAGTAAAATGGGAATAAGCCAATGATATTCTTTTTTGGGGGGGCACACCCATAGCATATGAGGTTCACCGGCCAGGAGTTTAATCAGAGCTACAGCTGCCAGCCTACACCACAGCCACAAAAAAAAAATGCAGGAATCCCATCTGTGTCTGTGACCTACACCACAGCTCATGGCAATGTCAGACCCTTAACCCACTGAGTGAGGCCAGGGATTAAACATGCAACCTCATGGTTCCTCGTTGGATTCATTTCCACTGTGCCACAACAGGAACTCCAGCCAATGATATTCTTTCTTGACCCTTCTATGCAGCACTGTGCTAGAGGTTCTATCCAGTGTAATCAGAAGAGAAAAATAAATAAAAAAACTTTCTTGGGGGATTCATAGAAGATGGCAGAGTAGTAGGATTTGAAGCTCACCTACTCCCACAAATATATCAAGAATGCATTTACATGGGGAATAATTCACAGAGAAAATCTGCTGAATGCAGGCAAAAGACCTCAGGATTCTGATGGAACAAGAAAATGTTCACAAAACTGGGTAGAACAAAGGAAAGAAGAAAGAAGAAAAAGAGAAAGAAAATGAGAAAGGAAGTGGAAGAGAACCTCCACCCCTAGAAGGGAGCTGGAAAGAAGAAAAGCTCCTGAACCACGGAAGTCCCCTCACAAGTGAGGAGATCAACCAGGACAGAAGAATTTCATAGAATTGAAGGAAAACACAGAAACCAGTGTGAAGCAGTTAAAATGGAAACAGTCCTCCATAAGTGATCAGTGCTATTTCCCTTCACTTCCTAACTGTATCCTGGTATGGGCAGAGGTCCAGAATTGAAACTCTAGCTTTGCAGATAAGAATCAGAGAGAGGTGGGGCTATTTGGGGAAAAATGGGGATTGGTCACATAGAAACAGCCTGGAGAGACTAGAGACTAGGGAGTACACATTTCAGGGTATAATCTGAGGAAACTCAGATGAGCTTGGAGACAAGGTGCCATTGTTTGTGGGTGCTAGAAGGATGGGGCAGGATACACTACTACGACCTTGTTCCCTGTGCATGCTCTCAGGCTGCAGGATACCACCTGTGGGAGTAGAAATATTCATATCAGATAAAATAGACTTTAAAATAAATGTCACAAGAGACAAAGAAGGACACTAAATAATTATCAAAAGATCAATACAAGAGGAAGATATAACAATTGTAAATACATACGCATAGGAGCACCACAATATATAAGGCAATGACTAACAGATATAAAAAGAGAAATCAACAGTAATACAATAATGGTTGGGGAATTTAACATCTTACTTACCTCAATGGACAGATCATCCAGACAGAAAATCAACAGGAAGCAAAGGCCGTAAATGACACCCTAGACCACACAGACTTAACTGATATTTATAGAACATTCCATTCTAAAGCAGCTGAATATATATTCTCCACAAGTGGACATGGAATAGTCTCCAGGATAAATCATAGCTTGGGCCACAGATCAAGGCTTGGTAATTTTTTTTTGTCTTTTTTCTTTTTAGGGCTGCACCCATAGCATATGAAGGTTCCCAGGCTAGGGGTCTAATCAGAGCTGTTGCTGCCAGCCTACTCTACAGCCACAGCAATGCGGGACCCAAGCCACATCTGTGACCTACACCACAGTTCATAGCAACACTGGATCCTTAACCCACAGAGCAAGGGCATGGATCAAACCCATGTCATCATGGAGCCTAGTTGCTGAGCCATGACAGGAACTCCAAGGCTTGGTAAATTAAAAAAAAATGAAATTGTATTAAGTATTTTCTCAGACCACAATGCTATGAGACTAGAAATCAAATAAAAGAAAATAACTGAAAAATAACTCCTGCAAGCTAAAAAAAATATGGTACTAAATAACCAGTGGGACACTGAAGAAATCAAATAGGAAACATAAAAAAACTTAAAGACAAATAACAACAAAGATAAAAAAAAATCCAATATCTATGGGACACAGCAAAAGCAGTTCTGAGAGGGAAGTTTATAGAAATAATATATTATCTCAAAAAACAAGAAAAATATCAAATAAATAACCTGAATTTACAGCTTAAACATCTAAAGAAGGAAGAGACAAATCCCACAATTAGTAGAAGAAAAGAAATCATAAAAATCAGAGAAAAATAAATTAAATAGGGACCAAAGAAAAAATAATATAAATCAATGAAACCAAAATTTGCTTCCAAAAGATCAACAAAATTGATAAACCTTTAGCAAGACACATCAAGAAAAAAAAAGGGAGAGGGTTCAAATCGACAAAATTAGAAATGAAAAAGAAGTTATGACTGACACCACAGAAATACAAAGAACAATAAGAAACTACTATAAGCAAATATATACCAATAAAATGGACAGCCCAGAACAAATGGACAGATTCCTGCAAAGGTACAACCTACAAAGACTGAACCAGGAAGAAACAGAAATTATGAACAGACCAATCACAAGTACTGAAATAGAAAACATGATTTTAAAACTTCAAAAAAACAAAAGTCCAGGACCTGACAGCTTCACAGCTGAATTCTTTCAAACATTCAGAGAATAATTAATACCTATTATTCTGAAAGTCTTCCAAAAATTTGCATAGGAAGGAACAATGCCAAGGCCATTCTATGAAGTCACCATCACCATGATACCAAAACCAGACAAAGATACCAAAACAATTGTTACAGGCCAATATTACTAATGAACATAGATGCAAAATCATCAACAAAATATTAGCAAACAGAATCCAACTCTATATAAAAAGGACCATGCATCACGATCAAGTGTGCTTTATCCCAGTGATGCAAGGATTCTTCAATTTCCTCAAATTAAGTATTGTGATACAACAAACTGGAGGAAAAAATGTATAATCATCTCAATAGATGCAGAAAAATCACTTGACAAAATTAAACACCCATTTCTGATCAAAACTCTCCAGAAAGTGGCGGTGGGCATAAAGATAAACTAATTCAACATAACAAAGGCCATGCATGACAAATCCACAACTAACTTAATTCTCAATCATGAAAAACTGAAGGCTTTCCACTAAGAACAACATCAATACCGAGATGTCCACTTTCCTTTTTGTTATTCAACATAGTTTGGAAAGTTCCAGCCAGGGCCATAATAGAAGAACAAGAAATAAAAGGAATCCAAATTGGAAAAGAAATAAAACTATCACTGTTTGCAGATGCCATGATACTATACCTAGATAATCCTAAAGACTACCAGAAAACTGTTTGAGCTCATCGATGCATTCAGTAAAGTGACAGGATACAAAATTAATACACAGAAATCGATTGCATTTTTGTATACTAAAAATGAAAGAGCAGAAAACGAAATTCAGGAAACAATCTCATTTACCATCACACCAAAAAGAATAAAATACCTAGGAATAAACCTACCTAAAAATACGAAAAACTTGTACTCTGAAAACTATAATATGCTGATGAAAGAAATCAAAGACAACACAAACAGATGCAAAGATATACCATGCTCTTGGATTGGGAAGAATCAATAATGTCAAAATGATTATACTATCCAAGGCAATCTACAGATTCAATGAAATCCCTATCAAATTATCAATGACATACTTTAATGAGCCTGAACTAAATATTTTAACATTTGTATGGAAATACGAAAGACCACCAAAACCCAAAGCAGTCTTGAAAAAGAAAAATTGAACTAGAGAAAATAGGATTCATGTCTTCACACTATACTACAAAGCTACAGTCATCTATACGGTATGATATTGGTACACACACAAAAAAAAGAAATATATAGGATCAGTGGAACAGGGTAGGGAGCCTAGAAGTGTATCCAAGCACACAAGGTCATCTAATCCATGACAAAGAATGCAAAAACAAAGAGTGAAGGAAAAACAGTATCTTCAATAGGTGGTGCTGGGAAAACTGAACAGCTCCATATAAAAGAATGAAAGTAGAACATTCTCTAATATCTCTAATACCATACACAAGCATAAACTCAAAATGGATAAAAGACCTAAATGTATGGCCACATACTGTAAATATGCTAGAGAAAAATATAGGCAGAATGCTCTTTGGCATAAATTACAGCAACATCTTGTTCAATCCACTTTTTGAATAATACAATAAAAACAAAAATAAACCAATGGGACCTAATTAAACTCAAAAGCTTTCACATAGTGAAGGAAACCATAAGCAAATAAACAAAAAAAATGAAAAGACAACCCACATAATAGGAGAAAATCTTTGCAAATGATGCAACCCATCAGGACCTAATCTCCAAAATATACAAACAACTCATAAAATTCAATAACAACAAAAATCAACAACCCAATCAAAAAATGGGCAGAAACTCTAAATAAATATTTTTCTAAAGAAGACATACAGATTGCCAGTAGGCACTTGAAAAGTTGCTCAACATCACTAATTATCAGAGAAATGCAAATCAAAACTACAATAAGGTACTACCTCACTCAGAATGGCAACCATTAACAAGTCAACAAATATCAAGTGCTGGAGAAGGTGTGGAGAAAAGGGAACATTTCTATACTGTTGGTGGGAATATAAATTGGTACAACCCCTATGGAAAACAGTATGGGAGTTCCTCAGAAAACTAAATATAGAACTACCATGTGATCCAGTGATCCTACTCCTGGGCATACATTCATACAAAACTGTAATTCCAAAAGATACATACACTTCTATGTTCACAGTAGCACTATTCACAGAAGCCAGTACATGGAAACAACCAAAATGTCTATCAACAGATTATTGGATAAAAAGATGTGGCACATGTGTACAATGGAATACTACTCAGTAATGAAAAATAATGGCATTTGTAGCAACATGGATGCAACTAGAGATTCTCATACTAAGTGGAGTAAGTCAGAAAGAAAGACATCATATACCATGTGATATCACTTATGTGTAGAATCTAAAATATGGCACAAATGAACCTTTCTACAAAACAGAAACAGAATCACAGATATAGAGAACAGACCTGTGGTTGCCAAGGTGGAGGTGTGGAATGGACAAGGAGTTTGGGGTTGGTAGATGCAAGTATGACATTTAGAATGGATAAACTATGAGTCCCTGCTGTATAGCACAGGGAACTATATCCAATCTCTTGTGATAGAAAATGATGGAAGAAAGTATGAGTAAAAGAATGTATATATCTGTATGACTGGATCACTACGCTATACAGCAGAAATTGGCACAATTATGTAAATTAACTATAATTTAATTTTAAAAGAACAAAAGAAAGCTATTGGGAAAAAAGTGTTCCCACCAGTCGTATCAAGTGACAATACTGTATTCATTCCATTTCGGTTCTAATGTAGTGATAATCAGAAAACAAAAATAAGCTTACTATACTTGGGGCCAAGAATAATAAGGCACAAAGCAAAGACTAAATATAAAAATTGGACAGCTTTAGTGAGTATTCATTTATTTGGTCATATTTCTTACCATTAATCTCACTATAAGGGGAAATTATAGTTTAGTCTGAAGTTATAGCCTAATATGTTCATGAGTAAATGAAACTTTAGGTTCGACATTTAATTTTATTGTAATGATATAATGCACTTCATCCTCTTACTGGGTTCTATTAATGTTACTTTCGCATTTATGTTTTTCTAGCATAACAAATACCAGAAAAAGAGAGGTGCTTTGTTGGAGATATAATGCTGAGTCTGCTGTAATATTAAAAATGTCTGTTCCCATGATCATTGCTACTAAACAATTACAGCCAAAAATAGGCTACTTAATTATCAATAATTTCTGAATCTTTAAGGACTATAATGTTAGGTGGTAACTGTACAAAATGAAACAAAAGCTGCAAGACAAGAATAGCTGGAGAAACTGTTAAGTTTTAACAACATAATTTGTAACTTCACTGTTTCTTATTCTATCACAAACCTGCGATAAAAATAGAAACTACCCCTTTCCCTATATAACCAGCCACTCCCTAAGCTGCAGAGAGCTTCAGTTCTTTCCGCTCAGTGCTCCTGGCCAGCCACTCTGTCAGTCAATAAACCTGCTTGAGGTCTCATTGCTTCCATCTCCGCCTCCTCTTCCCTCGCCATTTCTAACATAATAGGTGCCCAAAACTGGGAGGGTTTCCTGGCCCTCTTTTTCAATTCCTTAGCCTCCACGAATACTCCCAGGCTCGAGGGGACAACTGAAGACACCAGCCGGTGCTACACTCTGGGGTGTTCTAAAGGTCCCTCTAAGTCCTGAGGACAAGTAGTTTCAGCCCCAAAGGGTAGAAGCCTCCACTACCCACCCTAAGATTGCCTGTGTGTGCAAGAGACATGTCCTGGACATGAATCAAGTGTGGAGTCCCAATCCATGGTTCTGTTTATGACCCTCATTGACTTCATATGGCATAAGGCAGTCCTTTTGGGTCCAGTTGGGCCAAGAGACCTAGTCAGGGTTTTATACTGACCTGCCAGTAGCTAAGAAGCACCAACTGGGGCTTACCTCAATGGAGGCTGCTGGAGACAGAGAAACTAATTCTATAAGGAGTAACTGAACCCCTCCTCCCCTTGAGACTGAGAGTCTGAGATCTCAAATGCCCTCCGACAATTTCCACCCCATCACATCCAACATCGGTCACAGTCTTCAGGTGGAAAGTAATTCTCAATTTTCGTTTCCCTCATTTTCTTAGTCCAGTGCACTTCCCCCCATTTACATTCCCTCATTTTCTTAGTCCAGGCATATTTTCACCCTCATTTACATTGAGGCCAAAAACCTGAGCCCTCAGTTTGTTCTATCTGCCAAAAATTCAGTTTGAATCTAGTCTCTTTTGTAACTGACTGTTTTACACAGTTGTACCTTATTCATGTCTGAAACTTCAAAATGGAAAATATGAGGTCTCTGTTTTGCTTGTTCATGTGTATCTTTGTGTGTGTTGTGCACATATGGCATTGCCAAATTAATTCATAAAATAGCTCTACTTAATTAACTTAAAGAAAATAAAGTGCTTACATAAATTCTCAAAATAAGATAAATTAATTTTAGGTTCACATGAAGAGGAAAATATTCAGTATTAAGTTCACTTCTGGGAGTTCCCACTGTGGTGCAGCAGAAATGAATCCAACTAGGAACCGTGAGGTTGAGTGTTCGATCCCTGGCCTCACTCAGTGGGCTGAGGATCCAGCATTGCCATGAGCTGTGGTGTGGGTTGCATATGCGGCTTGGATCCTGTGTTGCTGGGGCGATGGCGCAGACTGGCAGCTGTAGCTCCGATTTCACTCCTAGTCTGGCAATCTCCATGTGCCCTAAAAAAAAAAAAAAAAAAAACACTTCTAATATTAAATCTAAATAATTAATATAGACATGTCTTTAGAGTCATCAACATTAAGTATAATACCTTATTGTACCTAGGATTACCTAGGTTTAATAGAAGTCAAATGAGATACTGAGATTTCAGATACTAAACAGAAAAAACAAAGTCATTTAAGACTATTAATCAGTATGTTCGGTGCCACCCTGAGATGTTCTCTACAAGAAAGCACATGCTTTAAGAAATTATAAAAGACAGTCCATGGTTGCTTTAGAAAAGTGGGATTTCCCATGTGGATCATAGCATAACTACTTGGCATTGCTTCTACAGAAGCTGTGGCTTGAATTGAGTAAACTAATTTTAAAAGTAAGCTAGTGCAAAACTTGAATTTGGATTTGGTTTCTCTGTTAAAAAGAAGGCTTTCTTAAAAATCTGCTTTTAACAGATTATGTGACTTTGCCATTAATTTGTATTTGCTTTTAAAATCCTTTGTTACTTTGGTTGAATGAGTAAGTAATGTTAAACAATAATCTATGAGTCTATTTGACCAGGTGTTTTTGAGTCATCCCAGAATAATTACTGAACCTACTAGGATTATTTGGTAAAGTACAAGGGAAATATTGTCAAATGAATGATAAAAACAAAATCTGTAGAGATAATGGCACACGTAGATAAAGTACATTCTACTTCTACAAACAAAATATTAATCCCTCATTGTCAGACTTTTGCCATCCTGACGACCTTGTAGTATGACAAAGGTCTGCTCCTAAATCACAGACATTAAAATAGGTAAACAACAACTGTGAATTAAACAGTCAGGGCTATGGGAAATTCAAGACATCTGCTTGGTTCTTCCCTGACAAACTCAATAATAGTAATAGTAATAATAATAATAATAATAATAATAATAATAAAGGTTAGAAAATGTGTTTTCCATTTGGGGTATACTTTCTACAATCCTAATTTGGCTATATTTGTTAAAAATGAGGGTAATTTTAAAGAAAAAGATTGTTTTGATTGAACTTTTACTATGTAGCCCTTCTCTACAGCTTTCTTTTTTTTTTATAATTTATTTTTTTCCCACTGTACAGCAAGGGGATCAAGTTATCCTTACATGTATGCATTTTTCCCCCACCCTTTGTTCTGTTGCAATATGAGTATCTAGACATAGTTGTCAATGCTACTCAGCAGGATCTCCTTGTAAATCTATTCCAAGTTGTGTCTGATAAGCCCATTCCATACCTCTATACTCTTAAATTTCCTCTTTAAGAGGGGATATTTAGTGTCTCCTTCAAAGGCACAACTGAGCCAGTTGGCTGTTACATATTTAGGACTTTTCCTAACTCCCTCATTCAGGGCCCTAACAGTCAATCATAGGTCCTTAATTGGACAGATGTCCATACCTTCAACAAAACAGGAAATTTTAGCCTTCTTAAGATTAATTGGATTCTTCAGACTATGGATTTCTAATTATGGAATTTAAGTGACAAAAGGTGATTTACATGAGACTGTAGATCCATCCATTTCAATAACACTGGCCTTTGACAAGCTAAAACCAGGCCCTGTTGTCATCCTCTGCCCTGGGACCACCTAATCCTGAAAAAGAATTTTTCTTATATGTGACCACTAAGTAAGATTTTGTCCTTGGCCCCCTAGCTCAACATTATGGCACAGAGATACATCCTACTGCTTATTTATCCAAACACTTAGATCCCACTCTACATGGATGGCCCAGTTGTTTAAAGGTTTTAGGGGCAACTACTGTTCTAATTCCTGAGGCACAAAAACTTAATTTGAATTTACCTCTTACAGTAATGACTTCTCACAACTCCACTGAACTTATGTCTCACCAATCTTTACTCCCCCTCTCTCCCTCAAGACTACAACAAATTCAATCATTACTTACTGACAATCCTACCTTAAAGTTTGTGAGGACTTCCTCTCTCAATCTTGCTACTTTACTGCTCAAACTTGATGTACCAGCTCAGATTACCCACCCATGTATTGAAATAGTTAACAGCCTTTTAACACCATTCCCCCACTTGACAAAAACCTCCCTTGAGGAGGAACCTAATTGGTAAATTGAGAGCAGAGCAACTAATCAAAACCCAAAAAGGGCAGGCTAAGTTACAGATTCTAGAGTTTTGGAATCCTCTTCATTGCCCCAGGACCGCTTCTCAACAGGCAGATTTAATTGCTCTAACTCGAGATTTAATTGTAGCCAGGATAAAACTGTTAACATTTATACTGATTCTAAATATGCCTATCATATCCTCCACTCACATGCAAGTAATATGGCAAGAGAGAGGCTTCTTAACAACTCAAAGCACTCCCATTATAAATGATAAACTCACCCTCAGGCTTCTGAAAGCTGCCAAAAAGAGCAGCTGTCATATACAGACAAGGACACCAGCCTCCCAACAAGCTCATAGCTCAAGGTAATATAAGGGCCAACAGGGAGGCAAAACAGTGTGCCACTACAGAAAAAAGTACCCCTTCAAGACTATTGCTTGAAATTCCCCATAGCCCTTCTGCCCTTTTACCTCAATATGAGGTCAACGAAAAACACAGATATGCTGTAAAGGGGGCAACAAATTTCCAGGACTGGCTCACTCTACAAAACAAACTAGCAATACCAGCAAAACAGGCCATCCATTGACTTCCTCTCATTAATACATGATCTATTTCATGTGGGAGCACAACTATTGGCTAAAAACTTAAAAGACAAATTTATTTGACCACATTTACATGAAAGACTAAAACAACTAAAGAGTGTAAAATTTGCTTCCAGACTTCTCCTCAGTGACAGATTAGATTCCTGCCCTTACCTACTCATGAAATGTATGGTCATTTGCCCAGACAGTAAATATTGATTTTACTCATATGCCCAGGGTCAAATGGTTTAAATATTTACTAACCTGCATAGATATTTTCACTGGGTGGATTTAAGCTTTCCCTACTACTAACAAAAAGGCAACAGAGGTAGCAAAAATTGCAATTACTGACATCATTTGGACATTCCCATTCCATTCATTTTGACAATGGACCTGCTTTTTTCTCTAGGATCTCTCAAGAGGTCTCCAGGACCCTTAAAATCTCATGGAATTATCACATTCCATACAGACCTCAGTTTTCAGGAAAAGTGGAAAGGGCTAATGCCCTTCTAAAACAACACTTAACAAAATTGGTAATAAAAACCCAACAAAATTGGATTACTCTTCTTCCTATAGCATTTATGCGATTAATGGGCCTTACCTAGAAAGCCTTTACACATTAGCCCCTTTGAACTCATGTATGGTTGACCTTTCGTTCTACATCACCTTCCCCCAAACTCTCATTCACTCATGATAGATACTTGGCTGATTCTAAATTTGACAAGACAAACCTTGAGGAAGTTTGCCGATGAAAGTCTCCCACAACCTGTGAAACCTCTCCCATTCTTTATCTCTAATATACAACCAGGTGATAAGGTCTGGCTCAAACAAAGGATCCCAACTACACTTACTTCAAAATGGACAGGACCTTATCAAGTGGTTCTTAATAATCCCATGGAGGCAAAATTAAGAGAGATCCCAGGATTGTACATCACTCGCAACTTAAACTTACTTCAGGGGCTGATATGAGAAAAAGTAATTCTGACTCTTCCTCTAAGACTAAATTCTCGGCTATTCAGCTTTCCCCCACCAGGTGGCGCCTAACTCAAATCCAAGAAGGAGACGAACCGGACTAGTTTCTGAAATACACCCATGATCCGCGGTCTAAGATGTTGAAAATCTAAATAACTACTACTTTCAATTATTTCCTACAAATTGTGATTTATCATTTATACCAGCAATCACTTAACTCTATTACTTATTTGTTACTATATATATTTCTGATCTCTGGGTACAAAGTGATTTTATAGAATATTCTTATTACGCTATAAGATGGTACACATTTAGTCTTCCTCATTGGAGATCTCTTAATCTAAAAATGACTCAGTTTGATGTTAGTCTCATACTCTTCACACTCCCAGGTATGGTATCTTCAGAACTACCTCATATTGTTCAAGAACCTAGTTCTCTGACAGTATATGAGGGAGAATCTATCACCCTTCTCTGTGTGATTAACACTCTGTATCCCATAGGTCCCTTAAAATTGTTTCAACAAGTTAGCAATACTTATCAATTCTGCTACTCTTTTAATAATGTATTTTTCCACAGAGTAACTTCAATAGCAGATACTACCCAAAGGGACAAAAAAGATTTTTCCATCCATGTTTTCAAGTTAACAACAGAAGATGAAGGTATTTATTATTGTACAAAGTGGATATAAGACTCCAAGATTGGGTTTTCAAGAATGGCTCTAGTATTACACTTAATGCTCTCATCTAGTCTCACATGAATCCCTCTCAGCTATCTCTTTACCCCCTTACTTAACCTCCTTATTAGAAACATTGATTAACATCATTGGTGAAATACATCCTGATTCTTCTCGTCATTGCTGGATTTGTCTACCCTTTCAGGCTTATCCAGTTCCTCTCTCAGCTTGGGAACAAACCCCAGCTTTCTTAAAATGGAAAGAGGAAACAGGTAAAGATTTTCTTACATTCCTCAAAACACATCTCAATTGGATTTTATTCAAATCACAACTTAGGCCTTTTTTATCCCCCTCCTTACTGGATAGCTAGGATATTTAACAAGTCCACTAAAAACACAGGCCTCTTTATGCATCTCATGTAAACCACGTAAATATGGAAAACCCATAGGGACAATAAATCCTACTCTATGCAATACAACTATTCATTTCTCATCACCTGTATTTCAAACTCGCCCTGAATGGAATGGAGAATAGAAAACTTTAAGGCCAACTCCATTGTCTGGCCCCTGGGTAGATTCCCAAACTTCCTCTAATTTTTGCAAAGGATGAGGCATTATCCCATACACTCCTTACTTCAACATCAATACTCCAGAAAACATATTGAATTCTGTACCTAATTATCAAGATAATGCCACACAATGCAAAAAACTGAAAATTCCTCTTCCAACAGAAACGTATTTAAATCTGGCCCAATATTGCACTGAAGTCCAAACCCCAAAAGCATTAAAAAACCCCACTCCAACCTCTCAGGGGCTGCCCATGTTGATACTAACCTTTTACTCTCATTGCAATCCTCTGATCAGTCCATCTCCTGAATGCAAAAAGGATAAAGAATGGAAACATGTAGAAACTTTCCATCTGATTGGATGCATAGATTATAGTCAGGAGGTGTTTTTCCCCTATGGGACAAATACCTCTGCTTGCCTATCTACTAACTGGACTAGAACTTAGCCCTGGTTTTCTTTGCCCTCCTCCCCCATTTCCTACACACTACAAAATGAACCCATTCCAATACCAGTAACAACTTTAATAAAGCCCCCCAAAAGGTAGCTTTTTTCTGCATTCCACTTCTGACTAGACTTTGTATTGCAGCTGCTCTAGGAATTTCTGCAGCTAGCCTTGGGTTAATTGTTCAAAGATTTAGACAATTATCATAAGAACTCTCTAAAGTATTTGCTGAAATATCTGGAGAAATGTCTACATTACAGGATGCAATTGATTCTTTGGCAGCTATAGTATTACAAAACAGAAGAGGACTAGATCTAATCACTGTAAAGGAAGGAAGCATGTGTGCCACCCTTCATAGAATCTTCTGTTTTTACAAAAATCAATCTGGTCTGATACAGGAGGGAATAAAGGAATTTAAGAAATCAGGCCATGTGGATTAGACAACAGGGGAAACAGTCTAACTGGATTGCATTTCCTTCATATCTTAATTGGTTAACCCTGATTCTGTCTCCTTTAACTTTGTTATTTCTAATTTTACTAATCAGGCCCTGTATTTTTCATCTATTTTCAAGCTTTTTGCAAAAATCTGTTGAGTCCACTATGGACAAGAGAGTAAACAACATCCTTTCACTCTGAGAACACAGATACCACCAAATTCCTACAGCTCCCTTCCCCTAGGGACATCACCCCTATTTAGCAGGAAGAAGGTACAGAAGAAGAGACCTTTGTCCCTTTCCCCTTTTTAAGAAAATGGAGGATGTTATGTGGTAACTATACAAAAAGACACATGCAGCTACAAGACAAGAGTAGCTGGAGAAACTATTAAATTGTGACAACATAAATTGTATCTACCCTGTTTCTTATTCCATCAAAAATCTGTGCTAAAAATAGAAACTACCCCTTTCCCTATATAACTAGCTGATCTCTAAGCCGCAGGGAGCCTGAGTTCTCTCTGCTGTGTGCTCCTGGCCCACCACTCTGTCGGTCAATAAATTTGCTTGAGATCTCATTGCTCCCATCTCTGCTTCCTTCTTCCCTTGCCATTTCTAACACTTACAATTCATATTCAAGATGGCAATGAGGAGTTGCTGTTGTGGCTCAGTGAGTTAAGGACCTGACATTGTCTCTATGAAGCTGTGATTTTCCCAAAATGGAAAGGATTTAGAAATCATGAGCTCAGAGGGGAGGTAACAAAGCTTTAGAAAATAAATACAATAATTTCCCAGCAATAGATACACACAACATTCAGTAATCATCACAAATCAATGGTGGGGAAGCTCTTTTTAATCTTAATCAGATATTATATGAGTTTATTTTTCCAATTTTTCACCCCCCTAGGTGACTTCCTAAATGACATTCTAATAACATCTGGCATATGCTCCTATTCATTCAATTCTTACCAATGGTGTCACCTCTAAGTCAAATTTAATATCCCTAAATTACATGTCCAATATAACTCATGACATTTTGGATAAATAATTCCTCAAGTTGTCTCAGAAAAAAATAGCTTGAGGTATTTTGGGGGCTGGAAAACAAAGTGGAATTTTTACAAAGCGTCAATTTTGAGCAATCCCAGAAAATCATGTAAGTGACCACCATATTTGCCTTTCTCCACCGTGGGCATTAACTCAGCAACTCAATTACAGTACTGGATCAAAGTTGCCTTATAAATATTTTGAAAAGATATGAAGGTGGAGTAAAACTTTTTTTTTTTTTTTTTTTGCTATACACTATTGCCTCAGAGCAATGCATTCAATATGTCGATCCCTCAGCTGTCCCTCTATAGAACTAGTTAGTATAGATTTTCTACTTGACCCTTCACCTCCAATAAGGTAACTCTTAATTTACTGGATGACTTTCCTCCTCTCTTTCTGACTATATGCCCTGACATCATTGCACTCATTCTGTTCAATAGCTTGAAAACTGGCACATTTCATGAAGGATAATTTGAAATTTCAGTGTTCTATTTGGATAACTTGAGATGTCCTAAAATGTCTCAACTAAGAACACTTCCTTCTCATCAGTACACTTATTCTTCCCTAAACCTTCAACCTTCCCTCCAGCTCCCTTGATCTCTCCTCCTCAACACACTTACTTCCCCCACCTTTCTATCTACCCTTCCCATGCTTCATAGTTACTATAAGTTTAGGCTCCCTACACATTTAGAGACTGTCAAGTGTCTCAGGGATTCCCAAATCAATGCCCTATATCTGAGAACACTAATTGGAAACAGAGTGGATATTTCATTCATTCAAAGGAACTTTGCAAACATCCAGACAACTGCTTGGTGTATCTTCATTTCCTTTCCTAAAATCAATATATTGCCTCCATAAGATTACACATTAGGGTAAAAAAATTCTTAAAAGTCTCCACAAATATTGGTGAGGACACTTTAGTACTTATATCAAATAGGTAACCTCAATTCGTCCTAGCTTCCACAAACAGAATCCTAGTAAAAGTATTAAAGTAGGACATAGATGAGAGTAAAAATTTTAAATATAAATTAGTGAGTCTTGTATTTCCAGGTTTATACCTGATTCATGTCTGTAATTTAAAATTTTATTTCTTTATCTCTTTATTTCTCACTGCCTTATGTGTATGTATATAATGTAATGTTTATACAATATTCTCCTACCTATTACCAAATTAAAAAGTCCCTTAAAGGAATTCTATTCTAATTATCTTACAGATAAATAAGCACTTACATAAATTAAATATTCCTAAATATCTAAGGCATTAAAAATTTGGACTTTCCAATGTAGAAAAATGTATTCTTATAAAAATTAACAAAAATACTTTTAAAATTCTGTTTCACATGATTTACACAAATCTTAGAAGGCAGAGTTAGTTTTTTTTTGCCAAATATTTACATAAGATTATCAAAATTAAATAAAATATAAGCATAGAATTTTATTCTACTTGGATGTGTTCTTCCTGAACATAGGCCTACTTATAACAAAAGCTAGCATTACATCTATTAGATATTTAAGATTATTTTTAAAATATAAATGTACATTTATCCAAATTGGGTCATTATTCTGTCAAACTCTGTTCAAGAGCAATTATGCTTTATAAAATATGTCAACTTAAAAATAATTTTCAACTGTTATTCTTCTATTTCTGGTCACACAGGTATTTTTCCATATTTATTGACAAAAATCATATATTATGTTAAAGATAGGTTCTAAAAACTTTCTGGTAACTTAAAATCTTATACCCATGCTAATTTAAGTACATAAGTTATGCAGAATGTCTTCTTGTGAGAGAAAAAAAAAGAGTAATTTTGTCCTACAGTAAAATTACTCACTGTTCCATAATTAGAAAGAAGAATATGAAGGACGAAACCTAAAAGAATATGGAAAAACTCATGGAAAAGTAATTTTATTATTTTTGGTTAAAGCTGGGTAATATTTGGTATTTGTTTATTTAGAAGATTAGGAGCAAATATAGCTTTAGTATCAAAAAATGTACTGCTACAAAACTAAAATTTCCTTTTCTCTGTTAAAATGACTTTTTTTTTTTACAATTTATTGGTCTGTTTTTAATAGGAGTTTGTTAAATTTTTTTCTTTACTTTCTGAGTAATCCTCCTAGAGTGCAACAATACTGTCTTGTCAAAGTAAATTTCTTCAGCTTTATGTTGACTTACATCCATGATTAAGAGAGCTGTTTTCTCACTTTGTAAAGAAATGTTTTAATTTTTTTTTACAGTCATGTTATCCTTCATGTTATTTACTTTAAAAATTTTCATTATTGTCATCTTGACTTATTAGGTAACCAAATATTATTTCTCTGTGACCTATGATCTCATTTAACCACACATTCAGACCTCCTTACAAGTTTTGACATTTTCTCTTGCCAAAATAAAATTCTAAATGATGTTGGATTTAAATTAAAGCAATAAAATTATGATGAGGTAACAATTTTAAAAAGTAATTGAAATTATGACTGACAATATTTTACTATTTCCTAATATCAGTTAAAGCATTACCAAGACTATGAACAGAAACAACATAAATACTGAAAAAAATTAGGAATAATACATGATTTTTGAAATATTCATATTAATAAAATTTTTTACTCATACAAATTTAATCCAGGAAAGGTTAAGCATTTCTTATTTGATGGTGCTTCCCATGCATTCTATGTAATATAAAATAAACAATTATTTTGAGCACTTCTCTTTTTAAGGATGAAAAAATTACTACTTTATGATAATCTAGAGGTTGAGAAATATCAAAAGACAATTTGAGTTAAAAATACATTTTCTGGACCAGTGGTTTTCAGCTGGAAATTACATCACTAACATATGTAATCTTAATATATAAATATTTGGGAGCATTTCTTAATTTACAATTAGATTTTATTTGGCTCCCTAAATCTTACAGTTATAATATGCTCTTATATGCTTTCTCACTGGCTTGAAACCTTGCCTTATAAAAAGACTATTGCCACTATTGTTAAACTTTGATGAGTGTTCACCACATGAAGAATACCCTTGGTTCTTTTGAGAGATCAAGTAGTCCATTTTAACAGTAAACTCATCCAAGAAATTCAATGAGTTCTTTCCTTATTCCCCAAATTATACTGCCTATTTTATCTCAAGTTATCTGAAATAATAAAGATACTAAAACTAATGTTTACTAAATCAATAACACAAATAAATAAAGTTAATAAAAATCTCAATCTCACATGGCCTAAGGTTTTCCCTTAGCATTATTAGCCCTCTAGTCCTACCCTGCTCTGACATATCAACCAATCTTTGTAGTATAATGACTGAAAACTCCTTATTTTGTCTGGGATCTTGAAGATTCTGACCTGGTCAGTTCAAATATTCTAAAATATTTCAAGGGATGCATTAATTATACTCACATGTATCAACAAACTGAAGCTGCTTTTCCTCCAGGCTTGGTTCTCAGGAAGGAACATCATTAAAAAACTAATCTTGAGCCCCACTCAAGATTACATCATCCTATGTACAACTTGCCAAACTTCAGGAGATTCAATGCTGGATTCATGTCTCTCAACTAAAAAGGTATAAAAGCTACTCTGAATTGAAGGCCATCCCAATTGAGGACCATAAGCTGAGGCTTTCTAGAAAGTCCCCAGAAGTAGATGGCACCATGAGGTAGATGGAGTTTCCAAAAACTTCACACCAAACAGATAACATGATAAAAGTCAGTTTCTGCTCAAGACATTGGAATAAGTCCTTTTAGAAGACACTTGTCTACTTCCATCCTCCTCAATTATATTATCCTTCTTTGCTGTAGCAAACTTCTCCTCCTTTTCCCCAGCATCTTCTTTGCTATTCATATTCCTTGCCCTATTGCAACTGCAAACTTTCATGAGCCTTTCTTTGTATTATATATTTCTACCTCATCCAAGATGTTGTCCTTTTAATAATTACTTCATCTCTGCAAAGATCCTAAAATCTATAGCATTCTTTCACTCAACTCATAGCACAATCTCACAACCCTCCCCTCCCCCAAATTCCTATAATCTCTCTGTTCTAAGGATAGCCTTTATGTTAACACTTGGGGGCCCTTTTGCCTTTCTCCATAAGCTTCAAAGGGACCTCCTTCAGCCTCAGTACTTTTCAAAAAAGACTTTACATAAACTCTAAAATGTGAATTTTGGGGATGATTATTTCCAAAACTCTAGTTAGCTTCCAATAAAATGTATTTTCTATGTGGTAACCATCATATTTGTATCTGCCTGTTAACTGGAGAATATACTTTTACTTAACTAATCTTATTAAGCTTCATCAAATATGTTGTTGTTGTTGTTGTTGTTGATGTTTGGAAGGGACTGCACCTGTGGCATATGGAAGTTCCCAGGCTAGGGTTTCATTTGGAGCTGCGGCTGTCAGCCTACACCACAGCTGCAGCAATGTGGGATCTGAGCCACACCCACAAACTATGCCACAGCTTGTGGCAATGCCAGATCCTTAACCAACTGAGCATGGTCAGGGATCAAACCTGAATACTCATGGCTACTAGTTGGGTTCATAACCCCCTGAGTCATAATATGAATCCCAGCCTTATCAAATATTTAACCCACTTCCTCCTTTCCTCACCTTATCTATTCTATTAAACCTCCCTGATTTAAATTTTTCAGGCATTAGGACTTCCTGTCATGGCTCAGTGGAAATGAATCTGACTAGTATCCATGAGGACACAGGTTCAATCCCTGGCCTCTCTCAGTGGGTTAAGGATCTGGCATTGCCATGAGCTGTGGTATAGGTCACAGATCTGGCTCAGACCCAAGTTGTTGTAGCTGTGGTGTAGGCAAGCAGCTACAGTTCTAAGCGTCTTCTAAGAGGTCTTATTCCAACGTCTTGAGCAGAAACTGACCCCTAGCCTGGGAAACTCCATATGCCATGGGTGCGGCCCTAAAAAAATAATTCAGGCATTAGATGATCCAAAAGTTACAGTAAAGCCTGTTATGATAAGTTCAGGTGCAGAATACTCTTCCAGGAAGGAGGTATTTTCTTTATTTCTCACAAAGTTCTCAAGATACCATAAACAAGAGGTTAAAACATTGGAAATAAACCAAAAATATGTGACTGATTCAGCAGATCAAATCTGGGCAACATCTATGCCTGAAGATGCTTATGTGTAAGCCATTCAAAATTTCTCTAGAACTCCCCAATTTCCCAAAATAACCAGGGTGTGGAAAGTCCTATCAAGGTCACCAACATCATAGCCAGAGGACTACAAAAGTTGTGGTGATCAGTTCTCCAGTTATCTGGCATTGGGCATGACTTTGGTTTCCAGAGGGGGCACTTGTATAATAGTCTGAAGTGACTGCTGAAACCTCTCTTCACTTAAGTGAAGTTCAATGAAAACTCTGTGATGTGTATATCACCACCAAATTTTTCAGACCTCAAAACAAGAAATCCATCAAATTACAATGCTTTTTGAAAAATTTTTTATTACAGTTGATTTACAATGTTTTGTCAATTTATGCTTCACAGAAAAGCAGCCTAGCCATACATCTATATACATTATTTTTTTTCACATTATCCACCATCATGTTCCATCACAAATTATCAGATATATTTTCCTATGCTATACAGCAGAATTGCATTTTGTATCCATTACAAATGCAATAGTGTGCATCCACTAACCTCAAACTCACAGTCCGTCCCACCCCTCCCCCTCCCTCTTGGCACCACAAGTCTGTTCTTCATGGCTTTGTGTTTGTTTCTTTTCTGTAGGTCCATTTGTGCCATATATTAGATTCCAGATATAAGTGATATCATATGGTATTTTTCTTTCTCCTTCTGACTTACTTCACCTAGTATGAGAGTCTCTAGTTCCATCAATGTTGCTGCAAATGGCATTATTTTGTTCTTTTTTATGGCTGAGTAGTATTCCATTGTGTATATGTACCACATCTTCTTAATACATTCATGTGTGGTTGGACATTTAGCTCATGGTAATGCCAGATCCTTAACCCAATGAGCAAAGCCAGAGATCAAACCTCATGGATACTAGTGTGTTCTTTTCTGCTGAGCCACAATAGAATTTCCAGAATATTCTACTTTTTGGTGCTTGCTCGGCCTTGAGAGCAAGCAGAGTGTAGGAGACTGAAAGGAGAGAAGTCTGACTCATGTTTGGTCAACAGTTGTGTGAGCAATTGTGAACACTTGGTTAGTTCCCCTGTTTAAGACAGGTTAAGTCCATCCTTAAACATTATTGCGGGTGGAATAAAAGTAGTTGAAATTTAGAGATTGATCCAAGTAGTTTTCAGGGGTGGATTGCCCTTCAAGTTCTTATTGGCCCTGAAACTTTACTATCTTTTGAATGTGCTGTTGGACTGACAGCTCTTGAAGTGTCTTAGAGATCAGATATTTAATGGGAAGTATATCATAGAATACAATAAAATAATAATTATTAAAGATAGAACAAGGGAGTAAAACCAAGACTTGAAGTTTGAATGAGTCATTTGAAGAGATTCCTGGACACTGGAAATAGTTTCAAATGATGCTACTGACTAGGGATTAATCTCCACAAGATTCAAACAACTCCTCATATAAGTAAAAAAAAAATATATCTGGAATCTAATATATGGCACAAATGAACCTACAAAAAAGAAACAAACTCAAGGACATGAAGAACAGACTTGTGGTGCCAAGAGGGAGGGGGAGGGGTGGGACAGACTTGGAGTTTGGGGTTAATAGATGCACACTATTGCATTTGGGATGGATACACAATGAGATTCTGCTGTGTAGCACAGGGAACTTTATCTGATAACTTGTGATAGAACATGCAGAATACAAGATTAATATACAGTATTAATCTCAAGATAAGGAAAGACTGTAACAGACAGGGAGAGAATAATGAGACATGACAACTCTCATTTTAGTCTCTAACCCAGGAGAATCTGACCTGGTAAACTTACATGAATTTTAATCCTTATTTTATGAGAAGGGTTATTTTCAGTTCATAATCACATCCCTAGTATTTTAAAGTTTCTACTATTTTTTGTTTTTTTGTCTGCAGGAAACTGACTTTACACTTTTTGGTAGTTATTTTTGACAAAATTGTATTTATTTAAGGGGCACGATGTGAAGTTTTTAAATATGTAGATACTGTGAAATGTGTCAACACAACAAAATTAATTAAAATATCAATTATGTACCATAGATTTCTTTTTTTCTGAAGCAAATACTTGGGACTTACTATACTCAAATGGTACAAAGTTTAATGGTACAAAGTTTAATTTGTAAGATTAATAAACACTGGAGACCTGATGTACAGAATGTGACTGTGTCTATAATAAATAACTCATATTTAGTAATAGTCAATAATTTATTGTATACTTAAAATTTCAAATTTCACAGTCACATTCTGTACATCAGGTCTCCAGTGTTTATTAATCTTACAAATTAAACTTTGTACCATTTTAAAATAGCACCTCACCTTTCCCATCCCCCCATTCTATACTTTGTTAGTATAAAGATTCCACATGAAATCATGTGATATTTAACTTTCTGTCCTGGCTTATTCACACACAATGATATCCCCTGAGTTTATCCATGTTGTCATAAAGACGAGTTCGTTTTTATGACTAAATAATATTCCTCTGTGTATATATGTGTGTGTGTATATGTAGATAATACATATCTATTTATTTGTTCATTGGTTGATGGACATTTATGTTGTTGCAAATATTTATACTCTGAATAATGCTTGAATGAACATAGACATATATGTGCATATATTTCTTTGAGTTGGTGATTTTATTTCATTTGGATATATACACAATATTGGGATTACTGGATTATCTGATAGTTCTATTTTTAATTTTCGGAAAACCCTACATACTGTTTTACATAGTGGCTATACCATTTCTATTCCACTAACAATGTATAATGATCCCCTTTTCTCCACATTCTCTCCATCATTTTTTGTGTCTTGAAATTTGATAATAGTCACCCTAACAGATATGATGTAATTGCTGTGATTTAGATTTGCATTACCATAGATTTAGTGACATTAAATGTCTTTTTATAAATCTGTTGGCCATTTGGATATCTTCTTTAGAAAAAATATCTATTAAGGTTTTGTCCATTGAATTTTTAAAGTCGAGATGTTCTTTGCTGCTGAATTATATGAATTCCTAGTATATTTCAGAAGTTAGTTCATTATCAGATATATAATATGCAAATATTTTCTCCCATTCTATATGCTGACTTTTCATTTTGTTGATTCTTTTTTATAATGCTTTTTATTTTTTCCATTATAGCTGATTCACAGTGTTCTGTCAATTTTTTATTGCACAATAAGGTGACCCAGTCACACATGGGAATTTGGGGTTAATAGATGCAAACATTTTGTTGATTCTTTTACTGCACACAAACTTTTCAGTTTGATGTAGACCCACTTGCTGATTTTTTCTTTTAGTTACTGTGCTTTTTTCATATTGAAAAAATCATTGCTACAAACAATGTGAAGTTTTGCTCCTATGTTACTTCTAGAAGTTTTATGGTTTGAGGTTTTATGTTTAATTATTTTATCCATTTGAGATTCTTTTTTTTCTTTTTTTAATATATACTGAATTTAATTTTTTTTCATTATGGCTGGTTTACAGTGTTCTGTCAATTTTCTACTGTACAGCATGCTGACCCAGTTACACATACATGTATAGATTCTTTTTTCTCACATATTTTTCTTTATGGTGTAAGATAAGGGTAAATCATTCACTTGAATGTGTATATACAGTTTTCCCAGCATCATTTGTTGAAGAGACAAATGTTATACTTTTCATGCTATACATTCTTAGTGACTTTGCCAAAAGTTACTTTATTGTTTAAGTGTGGTATTATTTGGGGGCTCTCTGTTCTGATCCTTTGGCTTATGATTAAGTTAATAGACCAGTACCATATGATTTTGATTACTATAACTTTTTAAAACTGGCATATAGTTGATTTATAATATTATATTATTTTCAGGGGTACAGTAGTACGTTTTTAGATTGTACTCCATTGTAAGTCATTAGAGATAATGACTATACTTCCCTGTGCTATACAATATTACCTCTGCTTATTTATTTTATACATATAAGTTTGTATCTATTAATTCCATACCCCTAGTTTGTCCTTCCCCCTTCTCTCTCCACTTTGGTAACCACAGTTTTGTTTTCTGTCATTGCTTTGCGTAAAATTTCATTTTTAGATTCCACATATGTGACGTGATATAGTATTTGCTTTTCTCTGCCTAATTTCCTTGAGCATAATAATCTCTATGTCCATCCACATTTCTCCAAATGGCAGAATTTCATTCTTCTTTACAGTTGAGTAATATTCCATTGTGTGTGTGTGTGTGTGTGTGTGTGTGTGTGTGTAAATCTTTTTAATCCATTTGTCTGTTGATGAGCACTTCGGTTGATTGCATGTCATCTATTGTAAATTGTATTCCTGTGAACATTGTAGTGGATGTATCATTTTGAATTAGTACTTTTATTTTTCTCTATATATATCAGGGTGGAGGAAAAGCTCAATTATAATAGTTCTATTTTTAGTTTGTTTTTTGAGGGAACTCCATACTGTTTTCCAAAGTGGTTGTACCAATCTATATTCCCACCAATGCTGTACAAGTGTTCCCTTTTTTCCACATCCTCTCCAACATTTATTATTTATAGACTCTTTTAATGATATTCATTCTGATGGGTATGAAGAGATATTTCATTGTTGTTTTGGCTTGCATTTATTCATCAGTTAGCAATGTTGAGCATATTTTCGTGTGTCATCTAACCATGTGAATGTCTGTGGAAAATATGTATACTCAAATGTTCTGCCCATTTTTGAGTGGATTGTTTTGTTTTTATTAGGCTGTATAAGTATTTACATACTTTGGATATTAACCCCTTGCTAGTCACATAATTTGCAAACATTTTCTCCAATTCTGTATGTTGTCTTCTTGTTTACATTTCTTTGTGTCATCTTCAATGTTTTATAGTTTTCAGAGTATAGATCTTCCACCTCCTTTTTTAAACTTATTCCTAGGTATTCTACTCTTGTTTATGTGATTTTACTTACCTTTACTTACCTTTTTTTTTTACTTACCTTTATTATATTTCATTATTAGTTTATTTCTGTGTATTAATCTTGTATCTTGCAAACTTGCAGTTTTTGGGTGGACATATTAGGATTTTCTATGTTAATGTATCATGCTATCTGTGAAGAGTGACAATTTTACCTCATCCCTTTGAATTTGGATTCAGTTTATTTAATTTTCTTGACTTATTGTTGTGGCTTGGACTTCCAATACTATATTAAATAAAAGTGGCTGGAGCAGGCATTCTTGTCTTATTCATGAATTCAGCAGAAAGACTTTCAGTGTTTCACCACTCCCTGTGATGTTAGCTGTGAATTTTATATATGTAGCCTTTATAATGTTGAGCTATGTTCCATTTATATACCCACTGTGAGAGATTTTATGAATGGATGTTGAATTTTGTCAAATGGTTTTTCTGCATCTACTGAGAGAATCATGTGTTTTTCAACTTTCCCTTTGTTAATGTAGTGTATCACATTTGATTTATTTGCATATATTGAATCTTCCCCATGACCATGGAATAAATCCAACTGGATCATGGTATATGATCCTTTTTATATATTATTGAATTTGCTAATGTTTTGTTGAGTATTTTTTAGAGAAATATTCATCAAAGTTACTGGTCTATAATTTTCTTTATTGTAGTGTCTTTGTCTGGTTTTGGTAACAGGATGTTGGAGGCCTCATAGGACAAATTTGTGAAGCCATTTGGTCCTAGAATTTTGTTTTCTAGTCTTTATTTAATTAAAAATTAAATTTAAATTCTAGTTGTCAGTGTGTTCAAATTGTTTGTTTCTTCTTGACTCAGTCTAGGCAGGCTGTATGTCTCCAGAAATTTGTCCATTTTTTCTTGGTTGTCCAATTTAAGGCATGTAACTGTTCATAGCATTATCATGATTTCTCGGTATTTCTGCATTATCAGTTATTATGTCTCCTCTTTTTTTATTTTATTTTATTTATTTATTTATTTGTCATCATTTTTTAATTTTTTTTATTTTTTTCCGCTAAACAGCATGGGGACCAAGTTACACATACATGTGTACATACTTTTTCCTCCCATTGTTGTGTTGCAATGTAAGTATCTAGACATAGTTCTCAATGCTACACAGCAGGATCTCATTGTAAATCCATTCCAAGAGCAATAGTTTGCATCCATTAGCCCCAAGTTCCTGATTCCTTCCAATCCCTCCCTCTCTCCCCAGGCAGCGACAAGTCTATTCTCCAAATCTATGATTTTCTTTTCTGTGGAAACATTCACTTGTGCTATATATTAGATTCCAGTTATAAATGATATTATATGGTATTTGTCTTTCTGACTTTCTTCACTCAGTATGAAAGTCTCTAGTTCCATTGGTGTTGCTGCAAATGGCATTATGTGATTCTTTTTATGGCTGAGTAGTATTCCATTGGGTATATATACCACCTCTTCCTAATCCAATCCTCTGCTAATGGACATTTGGGTTGTTTCCATGTCCTGGCTATTGTGAATAGAGCTGCAATGAACATGCGGGTGCATGTGTTTTTTTAAGGAAAGTTTTGTCTGGATATAGGCCCAGAGTGGGATTGTGGGTCATATGGTAGTTGTATGTATAGATTTCTAAGATAACTCCAAACAGTTCTCCATAGAGGCTGTACCAGCTTCCATTCCCACCCACAGTGCTGGAGGGTTCCCTTTTCTCCATACCCCTTCCAGCACTTGTTACTTGTGATTTATTAATGATGGCCATTCTGACTGGTGTAAGGTGGTATCTCATGGGAGTTTTGATTTGGATTTCTCTAATAATCAGGGATGTGGAGCATTTTTTTCATGTGTTTGTTGGCCATCTGTATATCTTCCTTGGAGAATGGTCTATTCATGTCTTTTGCCCATTTTTCCATTGGGTGATTGGCTTTATTGCTGTTGAGTTGTATAAGTTATTTGTATATCCTAGAGATTAATCCCCTGTCCATTGCATCATTTGAAACTATTTTCTCCCATTCTGTAAGTTGTCTTTTTGTTTTCTTTTTGGTTTCCTTTGCTGTGCCAGATCTTGGCAGTTTGATTAGATTCCATTGGTTTATTTTTGCTCTTATTTCTGTTGCCTTGGAGAATGACCTGAGAAAATATTCATGAGGTTGATGTCAGAGAATGTTTTGCCTATATTTTCTTCCAGGAGTTTGATGGTGTCCTGTCTTATATTTAAGTCTTTCAGCCATTTTGAGTTTATTTTCGTGCATGGCGTGAGGGTGTGTTCTAGATTTACAAGGAGATCCTGCTGAGTAGCATTGAGAACTATGTCTAGATACTCATAATGCAACAGAACAAAGGGTGGGGGGAAAATGTGTACATGTAAGGATAAGTTGATCCCCTTGCTGTACAGTGGGAAAAAATAAATTATAAAAAAATAAAAAATAAAATAAAATAAATAAACATTTGTAAAACCTGAAAAAAAAAGAAAAGAAATACAAAAATACAATACAGTGTTGATCAATTTTATCTTTTAAAAAAACTTGATCTTGGTTTCATTGATATTTCCTACTTTTTTTTAATCTCTGTTTTCCTCGTTTCTGCTCTGATCATAATAATGTCTTTCTGCTGACCTTAGGCATATTTGATCTCTTTTTCTAATTCCTTGAGGTGGTAGGTTAGGCTATTTATTTGGGATTTTTTTGTTTCTTTGAGAAGGTCTGTATCACAATAAACACAAACGTCCCTCTTAGAACTGATTTTCTGCACCCCATAGATATTGGAACTTTGTGTTTCCATGTCATTTGTCTCAAAAAATTTCTGATTTCATCATTGATCAATTGGTTATTTAGTAACAGGTTGCTTAGACTCCACATATTTTCCCATTTTTATTTCTGTAGTTCATTTCTGGTTTCATACATTTGTGATTGGACAAAATCTTTAATATGGTTTTTTATCTTAAAGCTATTGAAGCATGTTTTGTGGTCTAGCATGTGGTTTATCCTCTACAACATTTCATGTGCAATTGAAAAGAATGTGTATTCTGCTGTTTGGGATATCACATCCTTTAAATATATAGCTTATTATGTCATTTAAAACCATTGCTGTCTTTTTCATTTTCTTTCTGGTTAATGTGTCCACTGATGTCAGTGGGATAAGTCCCCTACTCTAATTGTATTGTCAATTTATCTCTTTATGTCTTTTAACATATGCTTTATGTATTTATGTGCTCTGCTATGGAGGGCATGTGTATTTAAAAAAGTATATCCTATTCTTGAAATAGTACATTTATCCTTAGGCAACATCCTTCTTTGTCTTTTGTTATGTATTTCTTGTAATGTCCATTTTATCTGACACAACTATTATTCTGCCTACTTTCTTATTATTTCCAATTGCATGAAATAATTTTACTATCCCCTCACTTTTAGTGTGTGTGTTCTTAGCCTTGATATAAGTCTCTCATAGGCAGCATATTGAAGGGTATTATTTTAGATCAAGTCAGTCACCATATGTCTTGTAATCAAAGCATTTAATTTAGTGATATTTAAAGTAATTATTGATAGGTATGTATTTTTGACATTTATTGCAGTTTTCTAATGGTTTTGGAGTTTTCTTAGTTCATTTTCTCTTATTCTTTTTTTTTCTACAACTTTGTTTTGGTGATTTTCTTTAGTAGTATGCCAGATTTCTTTTCTTTTTGATTTTTTTGTATCTGTTGTTGGTTTTTGTCTCTTTTCATGGCTGCACCCATGGCATACATAATTTCCTGGGCAAGGGATTGAACCCATGTCACATAAGTAACCCAAGCCACAGCAGTAACAATGCCAGATCCTTAACCTACTAGGCCACCAGAGAACTCCTATTGTTTTTGATTTGTGGTTACAATTATGTGGTATACGTTGACCCAGAAATATATATAATTGAAAGTTTTCATATGCTTGGGATCATGAATCACATTTTATTTTATTTTATTATTGATACTATTTTTTAGTTTCTGGACAATATTTTTTAAATCGAGGTATAGTTGATGTAAAATATTATGCACATTACAGGTGTATAATATAGAGATTCAAAATTTTTAATTTTATATTCCATTTGAAGTAATCATAAAATATTGGCTATATTCCTTGTATTGTACAATATATTCTTATGGGTTATTTTATAATAAAAGTTCCTACATTTATATTGCCCCTGACCTTTGTCTTCCCATTGGTAATCACCAGGTTGCTCTCTATATCTGTGAGTCTGCTTATTTTTTTTATATTCATTAACTTGTTATCCTTTTACATTCCACAAATAGGTGGTATCATATAGTATTTTTCTTTCTCTGTCTTTTTTCAGTTACCTTAATATCTTCAACATCCACTCATGTTGCTACAAATGGCAAAATTTTATTCTTTCTCATGGCTGTCTAGTATTCCATTGTATAAATAAATATGACATCTTTTTATCCATTCATCTGTTAATGGATACTTAGGTTACTTCCATATCTTGGCAACTGTAGATAATGCTGCTCTGAACATTGGAGTGGATTTATCTTTTCATCTATAGGGTTAAAAATGTTTAAGGATAAATACCAAGGTGTGGAATTGCTGGATAAAACTCTGTAGAAAGTGGGCATAGAGGAATTATACCTCAAAATAATAAAGGCCATATATCACAAACCAACAGGTGACATCATGCTCGATGGTGAAAAGATGAAAGTATTTCTTCTGAGATCAGGAAAAAGGATGTACACTCCCACTACTGCTATTCAACGTAGTTTTGAAAGTTCTAACCACAGCAATCTGAAAAGAAAAAGAAATAAAAGGCGGATGTTCCCCTGTGGCACAGTGGGTTAAGGATCCAACATTGCCACAGCTGTAGTGCAGGTTGCAACTGCAGAGCAGGCTTGATCCCTGGCCCAGGAACTACCACATGGCTTGGATGTGGTCAAAAGGAAAAGACAGAGATAAAAAGAATCCAAAATTTAAAAGGAAGGTGTAAAACTGTCACCATAGATGGCATGATATTGTACATAGAAAATCCTAAAGACACCACCACAAAACCACTGCAGCTCATCAATGAATTTGGTAAAGTTATAGAATACAAAATTAACATACAGAATTCTGTTGCATTTCTATGTACTAACAACAAACTACCAGAAAGAGAAATTAAGGACATAATCCCATTTATCATTGTGTGAAAAAGAATAAAATACATATGTATAAACCTGCCTAAAAAATTAAAGGCCTATACAAGGAAAACTATAAAACACTTATGAAAGAAATTTAACCCTGGGCAATTTGATAAATATGTACTGGGAACTATGTCTAGTCACTTGTGGAGGAGCATGATGGAGGATGGTATAGGAAAAAGAATGTATATATGTATGTGTGAATGGGTCAATTTGCTGTGTAGTAGAAAATTGACAGAACACTGTAAGCCAGCTATAATGGAAAAAATAAAGGTCATTTAAAAATAAATTTAAGACAACACAATCAGATGGAGAGGTCTATTGTGTTCTTGGTTTGGCAGAATTAATGTTAAAATGATCATACTACCCCTGAAACAGATTCAATGCAATCCCTATCAAAATACCAAGGGTATTTTTCACAGAATGATAACAAATAATTTTAAAATTTATGGAGAAGCACAAAAGACCCTGAATAGCCAAAACGATCTTGAGAAAGAATAACAGAGTTGAAGGAATTATGCTCTCTGACTGCAGACTATAATACAAAATTATAATAACCAAACAGTAAGGTACTGGCCCAAAAAAGACACAGAGACCAATGGAACAGAATAGAGAACCCATAAATAGACCCATCTACTTATATTCAATTAATCTATGACAAAGGAGGTGAAGATATACAATGGATAAAACCCATTAGTCAATAAGTGATATTTCAAATTTTTCCCTTTCACATGTTAAATATATCATGCCACTCCATTCTGTCCCACAAAGCTTTGGAAGATAAATCAACTGATAGCTTCATGGGGATTCCCTTGTAAGCAACTCTTTGTTTTTCTCTTGCTGCCTTTAGAAATCTTTCTTTAATTTTTGCTATTTTAATTATATATCTTGCTGTGGGTCTGTTTGGGTTCATCATGTTTGGTGCCCTTTGTGCTTCTTGCACCTGGATATCTTTTTCCTAGTTCAGGTTTGAAAATTTTCAGCCATACACTCAGGAGCCCCAGGTGAACCTAAACATTGAAGGACAGCCTATCAACTTCCTTCTGTATACAGAAACAACTTTTTGGTCCTCCTCTCCAACTCTGGGCACCCCTCAAATAAATCTGCCATTATTCATGGTATTTTTTGGCAAGCCAGTTACAAAATTCTTTACACAACTTTTGAGTTGTGGCCGAGAGTCCATTTTCTTCTCTCATTCCTTTCTGATTGTTCCAGAGAGTCCAAATCCACTTCTAGGAAGAGATATTTCATCAAAGGTTAAAGCATCAATTCACATGACAATGAAACCTAATCAAAGTTTATGCCTGCCTTTGATGGAAGTAGATATTGACCCAGAAGTCTGGGCCATAGGAGGAAAGATAGGAAGAACAAAAATGTTCAACTGGTGGAAATAACTCTTAAAGATCAAAATTTATTTCCTTGCCAAAAGCAGTATCCTCTGAAACCTGAGACATGATAGGGACTTCTAATTATAAGAAACCTAAAAGAACAGAGACAATTAATTGAATGCAACAGCCCTTGTGACACCCCTATATTGTGAGTACAAAAGCCTAATTAGGATTAGCACCTAGTGCAAGACCTTTATCCAAAAAACAAGGCAGCAGTCCTATGACATACAGTGGTGCCTAACCCCTATACTTTCCTCTCACAAATTCTAGAAATTGCAGCCTGTTTACTGTATTAGATTTAAATGATGCCCTTTTTTTGAATTCCCTTGACTAAGGCTTCACAAGTTTTATTTGCTTTTGAGGACACCTCAGACTTGTCCACACAACAAACTTGGACTGTCTTACTCAAGTGTTTAGAGACAGCCTTCTTTTATTTGGACAGACATTAGCCAGAGATTTGACAAACTTTAAGGCTTCCAAGTCTGTTAAAATTATTCAATAGGTGGACAACATTCTTCTCTGTGCTGATACTGAAGAACAATGTAAGGTAACTTTCAATCATAAGCTGACTGAGGAGAAGGCATACAAATATTTTATGGCCAGCCAGAGAAATCAGAAAAATCATATAGGTTATAGGCATTTTAATAATTTAATAAATATGGGATCAATATATGTGGATCACTTCTGAGAAGGGTTATTTAACCCAAACTGCATCTATTTGCTGGGAGCAAAGTTAGGTTGAATTTTTCTGCTAGGAGCAAACATTATATGGGACTTGAGGAGCTACCCCTATCCTCTAATGAGCTAAAACATTTAGGATATTTAGCAACCAAATGTTGTTTACAAATCATCCAGGTCACATACAATCCAGATAAGACTCCCATGTAGCCTGGAATGGACTAGGGATTTAATCCTGAAGTACATTGGCTAGCCCTGAATGAAATGTATTAGATATGTGGAACTAATCTGTGGTCTTGTCTGCTCCCAGAATGGGTAGGGTGCTGCACTCTGGGACTGGCTTTTGCTCATGGCAACATTATGAAAACTCTGAGCTGAGAACCAGCCAGCCTTCCCTATTTACATGCTAGATGGGCCAGATCAGTATTCCATTGGTATTATTACTTAGCAGTGATATTTGTGCCTTCATTAGGAACCACTGACATAATGCTGAGTGTGGAAGTCTTAACTAATTTTACTCACCAAGCTCTTAATGATACTGCAGAAGCTATTCCCACCCTAAATATGGAACAACAACAAATAAGAAAAGTAGTGCTATAAAACCAAATTGCCTTAGATATACTCACTGCAGCTCAAGGAGGCACCTGTGCTATTATGAATTCTGAATGTTGTGTCTATATTCTTTATTATTCATGGAATGTGTCTGATTCCCTATGAGATCACTGGCAACAAATTCATAAGATGTCCAATCCAGCTTTTGGAGCTGCCCTCTGGAACTGGTTGACCCTGCTCCTGGTGGAAATATTTGCTTACCATAGTCGTCATTGTGATCTTGATCCTTTTATATGGACCCTGCATAATTAATTGTCTTTCTTGCTTCATTACATCACAATTAAAAGCTATCAACCTTCAAATGGTTATAGAAGGGGTACCAAATGTAATGTATCAAAGCACACACAACCATCCCATGAGTGGAGACCTAACTGCTTTCCCCTAATGATGCCCTTTGTCAGCAGGAAGCAGTCAGAGTGGTCATTGCCCCTCCCACCCGAAGTTAGAATCTACAACTATAGAGGGAGGAACTGAGGAAGAATAATAATTCAGGTAATCAGTGTAGGAGCATGGGCTTTGATGCATTCTTTGATATGGCTATTGATTAACATTTGTGGCTTAAGGGCTACAGGAAGTAACATCCCCACAGGCCCTGTTTACTATAGGGAGTATAGGCCACCAGGAAAGTCCATATTAGTTTTGTATTATTTCTTTTCTCATGTTCTCCATAGCTCTTTGAATTGAGAGTAGTTTCCCTGCCTTTTAATTTTACTTAACTTTCTCTATCTGTATTTATTTAGGTGACATAATCACCTATCATAATCTGAAAGTGGTATTCTTATGTGGAAACATTCCTTTGCAATCTGTGTATGCCCAATGCCTTTGGTAGGAGGGCTGGATTTGATGTGGACAGCAGTCACTTCTCCCCTGTGTTGGCAGCTGTGAACCTGAATATGTGTGGTCCTAGAGATTGATTACCTAGAGCTCACATGGCATTTCACTGGGCTTCCTCTAGTGTTTGGAGGCTCTCTGCCTTATCAGGTTTAGTGTCTTCTCCAATTGCTGGAGAAAAATCCCTGAGGGTCAGGATAAAGCTGGTTTTTTGTCAAGTTTGTTTTTTTTTCTTCCTTCACCAGGAAATTTGCTCCAAAGACGGAGAGTGTTAAAATGGGACTTGTGGCCCTACAAAGTTCCAATGATCTGCCTGTATGGCTTATGCAGGTCCACTTGGATGCAGCCCATAGTCATTATCTTTTTCCTGGTTCCCACAGATCTAGTGCTGCACATTGGTGTGTAGCAAGCAGCATCAGCATTTGCTCTGTTTGGGCTGGTGCATACAGCAAAGCAGTCACTGGGAGCCTGGCAGCTGTGCTGTTATCAAAAATCTGGGCTACTTTGTAGTGCTGCTTGACTAAACACCAACAATGACAGCTGACACTGAACACAGGCTCCACCCTAAGACTAAAGTCTCCATTGTGTCCCAAGTATTGTTCCAGTTCCTGGCCATCCTAGACCCAAAGATGATCTGTGGGTTGGAGTATGGAGGCTGGACCATTTGCTCAGCTCAGGCTAGGGAGTATGGTGAGACACTCACAGGAAATCTCACAGCTGCTAAAGTAGACCTTTCTCTGTCCTGCTTATGGGAAAGAAGAACCCACTCACATGTAAAGTTAAGGCTCCTCCTGCTTTTCCATCTGATCCAGTATTTCTCCAACCAGCCAATTTTGATTATTCTCTACACAGGAGACCCCAGGATTGGGATGCCAAATCTATGGATTGAACAGCTCATTCCCCATGGTGGATGTCTATCCATAGACTCTCACTTTTCTTTGAGTCCCCTTTCAGAGTTTATGTCTTAATCTGATCACATTTCTTTCCATCCTACCCAATTGTATGTGTGTCTTTCTTACAGCCTTGTTGTACATGAGTACTTCTGCTAATTTTCAGTTAGTTTTCAGTGGGAATTGTTCCACATATAGACGTATTTTTGTTATGTCTATGGAATGATATGAGTTCTCACTCCTCTTACTCCACCATCTTCATTTCTCAAGATGTCCTATAGCTCTTAAACATAGTTTGAAGTCAGGAATTGTGATGCTCACAGTTTTGTTCTTCTGGCTCATTACTATTTCAGTTATTTGTTGTGTTCTGTGTTTGTATACCAATTTTAGGATTGTTTGTTCTATTTCTGTGAAGAATGTCATTGGGATTTTGATAATATTTACTTTAGATCTGTAGGAAGCTTTGGGTAGAATGGAGATTTTAACAGTATTAATTCTTTCAATTCTTGAATGCAATATATCTACATTTGTTTATGTCCTCTTCAATTTATTTCATCATAATCTTATAGTTTTCATTGTACAAATCTTTCACCTCTTTAGTTAAATTTATTTTTTATTCAACAAACATTTATTGCAAATTTCCTATGTATCAAGCATATTGCAAGGCATTAGGGATAATGACATAAAAAAGATATAAATGTAAGAATTATTGTTAAATTAATTTCTGTAATTCTTTTTTTGTTAATATAATGATTTTTACTTTTTTCATTATAGCTGGTTTACAGTGTTCTGTCAATTTTCTACTGTACAGCATGGTAACCCAGTTATTGAGGTCATCATCATATTGGTTTATAACATTATATAAATTACATGTATGCAACATTATATTTTGACTTCTGTGTACACTACAGCATAATCACCACCAAAAGATTAGTTTCCATGACATACTGTTTAGCCCTTTACCCATTTTGCCCTCATCCCAATCCTCTTCCTCTTTGGTAACCATTAATCTATCTGAATTTATCCTCTTCCTTTCTGGTAACCACTATTCTATCTCTACCTCCATGTTTTTTTTTTTTTTTTTTAGTTTTTTATTTGTTATTTTATATTTCACATGTGAGTGAAATCATACTTTTAAAAAGATTTATCTCAGTTTGGTCTATTTCACTTAGCACAACACTGTCAAAGTCCATCCATGTTGTTGCAAAGGGTGAGATTATTTTTACTTTTTAGGACCATGTCCAGGCATATGGAAGTTCCCAGGCTAGGGGTTGAATCAGAGCTATAGCTTCCAGCCTACACCAGAGCCACAGAAACACAGGATCCAAGCTGTGAGTTATAGCATAGTTCACAGCAAGGCTGGATCCTTAACCCACTGAGCAAGGCCAGGTATTGAACCCACATCATCATAGTTACTAGTCAGGTTTATTTATCCTGAGCCATGACAGGAACTCCATATTTCATATTTTTATGGCTAAATTATATTCCATTGTATATATCTACCACAACTTTATCCTTTCTACCATCAATGGACAGTTAGGTTGTTTCCATATCTTGGTTGTGTTAAATAATGCTGCAATGAACATGAGGTGCATATATCTTCTAAAATTAGTGTTTTTATATTCTTTGGATAAATATCCAGAAGTGAAATAATTTAATCATATTGTAGTTCTGTTCTTAATTTTTGGAGGAATCTTCATACTGGTTTCCATAGTGACTATGCCAATTTACAATCCCTCCAACAGTGTGTGTGTCCCACCCCCACTTCCCCACATCCTTCCCAACACTTGCTTTTTCTTCCCTTTTTGCTAATAGCCAATCTAAAGGGCATGAGTTGATTTCTCATTGTGGTTTTGATTTACACTTCCCTAATAATCAGTGATGTTGAATACCCAAAATTTTTTTTAGGGCCACACCTGTGGCACATGGAAGTTCCCAGGCTAGGGGTCGAATCAGAGCTGCAGCTCCCTGCCTATGCCACAGCCACAGAAACATGGGATCTGAGCTTTATCTGTGACCTACATTACAGTTCATTGCAATGTTGGAACCTTAACTCATCAAGCAAGGCCAGGGATCAAAACCACACCTTCATGGATACTAGTCATATTCTTAACCTGGTGAGCCACATGGGAACTCCCTGTGGTTTTTTTTATGTTTAGTGGTTGAATTTTTAAAGTATATTTTTGAATTTAATCTCTTATCAGATATATGATTTGAAAATATCTTCTAATGTGAAGGTTTTCTTTTAATTTTGTTGATTAATGCCTTTGACCTCAGAAGATTTTTGTTTGATGTACTCTCATTTGTTTATTTTTGCTTTTGTTTCCCATGCCTGAGGATACATATCAAGAAAGATATTGCTAAGAAAAATGTTAAAAAGAATACTGCCTCTCGTTTCAAGCCTTATATTCAAGTCTTTAATCCATTTTGAGTTAATTTTTGTGCACAGTGTAAGATAGTGGTCTAGTTTCTTTTCTTGTTTTGCATTTGGATGTACAGTTTTTCAAACACTATTCACTGAAGATAATGTCTTTCTCCATTGAATGTTCTTTGTTCTTTTGTCATAAGTTGTTACAAGTTACATGTGTGGGTTTATTTTGGTGCTCTCATATCTGTACCATTGATCTATATATCTATTTTTCTGCCATTACAATGCTCTTATGATTACTCTAGCTCTGAGTATAGTTTTAAATCAAAGGGTATTATACCTCCAGCTTTTAAATTTTTTCTCAAAATTTCATTGTTTGTTAAGTGTACTATGTGATTCCATAAAAATTTGAGGATTTTTTTGTTCTATTTCTGTGAAAAATAACATTAGACCTTTAATCTGGATAATTGAACTTTTAGATTTCTTTACATAATATGGACTTTTTAACAATATTAATTGTTCCAGTCAATGATCATGGAATATTCTATTTCTTTTAGACTTTCTGTTTTTTTTTTCTTCAGTGTCTTTTAACAATGTCTTATACTCTTCAGCTACAAGTCTTTAATCTCATTGGTTGAATTTATTATAGGTATTTTTTTGCTTGTGATTACAAATGAGATTTGATTTCTTTGCTAGTTTTTCTGCAGGTTCATTGTTAGTGTATTGAAACACAACATATTTTTGTGTATTGCTTTTAAACACTGCAATTTTGCTGTATTTGCTTATTATTTTTAATGGTGTTTTTGCTGGAATATTTAGTTTTCTATATAAAAAATATGTCATGTGCAAACAGTGACAGCTTTACTCAATCCTTTCCAACTTGGATGCATTTTATTTATGTTTCTTGACTCATTCCAATGCCATTTTGAATAAAACTGGTGACAGTAGGCATCATTGCCTTGTTCTTTATCTTAGAGTTGTAGCTTTAATTATTTTCATCATTTTGTATGATATTATCTATGGATTTGTCATAGATGGCCTTTATAATGTTTAAGTAATTTAATGTTTAAGTAATTTAATTCTATAGTAATTCTATAGTAATTTAATTTTATACCTTTTTTTCCTAAGGGGATGTTGAACAACTTAAAATACTATTTCTGAATATATTGAGATATTCATATGATTTTTATCTTTCTTTTTGAAAATACTGTGTATCACATTGATTGATTTGTGGAATTTGAGCCATTCTTGCATCCACAGAATCAATTCAACTTTATCACGATGTATGATCCTTTCACTGCATTGTTAGATTCAGTTTGCTAACATTTTGTTAATGACATTTGCATGAATGTTTATCAGAGATATTGCCCTGCATTTTCTTTTTTTTTTTTTTGTCTTTTTTGTCTTTTTTGTTGTTGTTGTTGTTGCTATTTCTTGGGCCGCTCCCGCGGCATATGGAGGTTCCCAGGCTAGGGGTCTAATCGGAGCTGTAGCCACCGGCCTACGCCAGAGCCACAGCAACGCGGGATCCGAGCCGCCTCTGCAACCTACACCACAGCTCACGGCAACGCTGGATCGTTAACCCACCGAGCAAGGGCAGGGACCAAACCCGCGACCTCATGGTTCCTAGTCGGATTCGTTAACCACTGCGCCACGACGGGAACTCCCCCATTTTCTTTTTTAATGTTATTCTTTTTTTTTCTTTTTTTTTTTTAATTTTTTTTTTATTTTCCCACTGTACAGCAAGGGGGTCAGGTTATCCTTACATGTATACATTACAATTACATATTTTCCCCCACCCTTTGTTCTGTTGCAACATGAGTATCTAGACAAAGTTCTCAATGCTATTCAGCAGGATCTCCTTGTATATCTATTCTAAGTTGTGTCTATAAGTCCAAGCTCCGATCCCTCCCACTCCCTCCCCCTCCCATCAGGCAACCACAAGTCTCTTCTCCAAGTCCATGATTTTCTTTTCTGAGGAGATGTTCATTTGTGCTGGATATTAGATTCCAGTTATAGGTGATATCATATGGTATTTGTATTTGTCTTTCTGGCTCATTTCACTCAGGATGAGAGTCTCTAGTTCCATCCATGTTGCTACAAATGGCATTATGTCATTTTTTATGACTGAGTAGTATTCCATTGTGTATGTATACCACTTCTTCCTCATCCAATCATCTGTCGATGGACATTTGGGTTGTTTCCATGTCCTGGCTATTGTGAATAGTGCTGCAATGAACATGCGGGTGCATGTGCCTCTTATAAGGAGAGTTTTGTCCGGACAGATGCCCAAGAGTGGGATTGCAGGGTCATATGGAAATTCTATGTATAGATTTCTAAGGTATCTCCAAACTGTTCTCCATAGTGGCTGTACCAGTTTACATTCCCACCAACAGTGCAGGAGGGGTCCCTTTTCTCCACAGCCCCTCCAGCACTTGTTCTTTGTGGATTTATTAATGATGGCCATTCTGACTGGTGTGAGGTGGTATGTCATGGTAGTTTTGATTTGCGTTTCTCTTATAATCAGCGATGTTGAGCATTTTTTCATGTGTTTGCTGGCCATCTGTATATCTTCTTTGGAGAAATGTCTATTCAGGTCTTTTGCCCATTTTTCCATGGATTGATTGGCTTTTTGGCTGTTGGGTTGTATAAGTTGCTTATATATTATAGAGATTAAGCCCTTGTCAGTTGCATCATTTGAAACTATGTTCTCCCATTCTGGAAGTTGTCTTTTTGTTTTCTTTTGGGTTTCCTTTGCTGTGCAAAAGCTTGTCAGTTTGATGAGGTCCCATGGGTTTCTTTTTGCTCTAATTTCTATTGCTTTGGGAGACTGACCTGAGAACATATTCATGATGTGGATGTCAGAGAGTGTTTTGCCTATGTTTTCTTTAGGAGTTTGATGGTGTCCTGTCGTATATTTAAGTCTTTCAGCCATTTGGAGTTTCTTTTTGTGCATGGTGTGAGGGTGTGTTCTAGTTTCATTGCTTTGCATGCAGCTGTCCAGGTTTCCCAGCAAGGCTTGCTGAATAGACTTTCTTCTTCCCATTTTATGTTCTTGCCTCCCTTGTCAAAGATTAATGGACCATAGGTGTCAGGGTTTATTTCCGGATTCTCTCTTCTGTTCCATTGGTCTGTCTGTCTGTTTTGATACCAGTAGCACACTGTTTTGATGACTGTGGCTTTGTAGTATTTCTTGAAGTCTGGGAGAGTGATGCCTCCTGCTTGGTTTTTGTTTCTCAGGATTGCTTTGGCGATTCTGGGTCTTTTGTGGTTCCATATAAATGTTTGGATTGTTTGTTCTAGTTCTGTGAAAAATGTCATGGGTAATTTGATGGGGATTGCATTGAATCTGTAGATTGCTTTGGGTAATATGGCCATTTTCACAATATTGATTTTCCCAATCCAGGAACATGGAATATCTTTCCATTTCTTTACATCTTCTTTGATTTCTTTTAATGTTATTCTTGACTAGTTTTAGTATCAGCGTGATGTTGACCTTTTAAAGTGAATTGGGAAATATTCCTTCCTCTTCAATTCTTTGGAAGAGTTTGAGAATAGGTACTAAATCTTTTTTGAATGTTTGGTAGAATTCACTTGCAAAGTCATTTGGCCCTGGACTTTTGCTTTTGGAGGGAGATTTTTGTTTACTTTTTCAATCTCCTTACTAGTGTTTGGTCAGTTCAAAATTTCTATTTCTTCATAATTCAATCTTGGAAAATTGTATGATTCTAAGTATTTACCTATTTCATCTAGGTTTTCCAACTTGTTTTGTTGTTCACAGTTTTTTTTTTTAAAATATTTTATATTTCCTTGGCATCCTTTGTAATTTATCCTCTTTCTTTTTAAATGTATATTCACTTTTATTTTTATTAAACTACTGTTGATTTATGATGTTGTGCCAATTTCTGCTGTACAAAAATGATACAGTCATACATATTACACATTCTTTTTTCTCATGTCATCTTCCATCATTTTATATCCCAAGAGATTAGACACAGTTCCTGGGCTATACAGCATGATACCATTGCTTATCCAGTCCAAATAAAATAGTTTGCATCTATTAACTCCAGACTCCCAGTCCAACCCACTCCCTCCCCACCTCCTTGACAAGCAAAGATCTGTTCTCCATATATGTGAGTGTATTTCTGTTTTATAGATAGGTTCATTTGTGCCATAATTTAGATTGAACATACAAGTGATATCATATTTTTTTTGTTTTCTTTCTGACTTTCCTTACTTAGCATGAGAACCTTTAGTTACATCCACATTCCTACAAATGGCATTATTTCAATATTTTTATGGCTGAGTAGTATTCCTTTGTGTATATGTATTACATCTTTTTTGTCTGTTTACCTGTCAATGGATATTTAGGTTGTTTCCATGCTTGGCTATTGTGAATAGTGCTTCTATGAACATATAGTGTCATGTATATTTTTGAACTGTAGTTTTGTCTGTATATATGATCAGGAATGGGATTGCTGGATCATATGGTAGTCCTATATCTAGTTTTCTGAAGAATCTCCATACTGTTTTCCATAGTGCTTGTAACAATTTATATTCCCACCAACAGTGTAGGAGGGCTCCTTTTTCTCTACATACTCTCAAGAATTTGTAATTGTAAACTTATTAATGATAGCTATTCTGACCAGTATGAGGTGATACCTCATTGTACTTTTGACTTGTGTTTCTTTAATAATTAGTGATGTTTAGCATTCTCTTATATGCTTGTTGTCCATCCATACATTTTCTTTGGATAAATGTTTCCTTAGGTCTTCTGTCCATTTTTCAATTGTTTTCATATTGTTGTTGTTGAGTTGTGTTATTTGTATTTTTGGAGATTAAGTCCTTGTTGGTTGCATCAGTTGCAAATATTTTCCCCCATTCTCTAGGTTCCTTTCCTTTTTTAAATGGTTTCCTCTGCTTTTCAAAAGCTTGCAGGCTTGATTAGATCTTCTTTGTTTATTTTTGTTTTATTTCTATTGCTTTGGTAGACTGAACTAAGAAAGAATTTGAATGGTTTAAGTCAGAGAATATTTTCCTATGCTCTCTTCTAGGAGTTTTATAGTGTCTTATGTTTAAGTCTTTGAGCCATTTTTATTTTCTTTTTTTGCATGATGTGATGGTGTGTTCTAGCTTTATTGATTTATGTGCAAAATGAATGACCTCTTTCACTTATTTATATATATTTTTTCTTATTAAATACAGATAAACTCTTTCATCAATTTTGTTTATTCTTTCAAAGATCCAGGTTTTAGTTGTCTTGGTTTTTACTATTTTTTTAGTCTCTATTTCATTTATCATTTCTCTGAGTTTTACTATTTCTTCCTTCTTTGAGATTTGTGTCATTTTTCTTTTTGTAGTTCTTTCAGCTGTAAGGTTGGATTATTTGATAATTTTATTGTTTTTGAGGTAGACCTGTATTGCTATAGCTTCACTTTTAGTACTGCTTTTGCTGTATCCCTTATTTGTTATGTCAATTTTTCATTTTCATTTATCCTGGTGAATTTTTTTGATTTCTTTCTTATTTATAGTTATTCAGTAGCATATTTTTAGGTCTCAACATATTTGTGATTTTTCCAGCTTTCTTCTTGTAGTTGGTTCCTATATTCACACAATTATGATTGGAAAAGGTGCTTGATATGATTTGAATTTTCTTAAATTTACTGAGATTTGTATTGAGTCCCAGAATATGGTCAATAATTGAGAATGTTTCATGTTCACTTGAGTAAAATTATATTCTGTTAAAATTATATTCTGTTATATTTGTTATATTCCCTATAAAGCTATAAAGCCCACTTGATCTAATATTTCTTCTAGTGTGACATTTTGTTGTTAGATTTCTGTCAGATCTATTTATTTATTTATTTATTTATTTTTGTCTTTTTTGTCTTTGTTGTTGTTGTTGTTGCTATTTCTTGGGCCGCTCCCGCGGCATATGGAGGTTCCCAGGCTAGGGGTCCAATCGGAGCTGTAGCCACTGGCCTACGCCAGAGCCACAGCAACGCGGGATCCGAGCCACGTCTGCAACCTACACCACAGCTCACAGCAACGCCGGATCGTTAACCCACTGAGCGAGGCCAGGGATCGAACCCGCGACCTCATGGTTCCTAGTCGGATTCGTTAACCACTGCGCCACGACGGGAACTCCAGATCTATTTATTGATATAAGTTTGGTTTTAATGTCCCCAACTGTTACTGTGTTGTTATCACTTTTCCTCTTAGTTTTGTTAATAATTGTTTAATATATTTTGGTGGGCTTATGGTAGGTACATATACAATAATAACTTTTGTCTTCTTAATGGATTGTACCCTTTATCATTATGTAATATCCATATTTGTCTATTTTTACCTTTTTTTGCCATGAAGTCTATTTTGTCTGATATGAGTATGGCTACACTCACTCTACTTTGGCCGCCATTTTCTGGGCTTATTTTTCATCTCTTCACCTTGAACTTATGTTTGTCTTCAGAGTGGAGATGTGTCTTCTGGAGGCAGTACATTCTTGGGTCTTTTTTTTAAAAAAATCCATCCAGACACTGCATCTTTTTATCAGTGTAGTCAAACCATTTACACTTATGGGGATGATTGATAAATGAGTATTTGATGCTTCCATTCTACTTTTGTTTCCTGGTTGCTCTAAGATACATAGTTTCTTTCTCATTTTCTTTGTGTCATTTTAATTTTGTGGCTTTCTATGATGTTTCCCTTATATTTCTCTCTCTTGTTTTACATTTTGTATCTTTGCTTCAGGTTTATATTTTATGTTTACCATGAGGCATGCATGAAAATATCAATAAAATATTGCTTTGTTGATGATAGCATCTTATCTTTATTTGCCTATATGATTCCATCATTTTCCCCTTTCATGTTTTTATTTTCTCAAATTATCCATTTTTATTGTGTGAGTGCATTGCTAAATTGAAGTAGCTATAGTTATTTTAAATGCTTTTTCTTTTACCATCTATTCTATGATTATTTGTTCAATAACCTATTTTTGATAATAGAGTTGAAATTTTCTGATTCTACCTGCTTATCACCTTACTCAAGGTTTGTGACTATTGTCATTTAATTTCAAGTATAAGTGCTCCTTTCAGCTTTTCTTGTAAGGGGAAGTCTAGTGTTGATTAACTCTCTCAGCTTTTGTTTGTCTCAGAAATTCTTTTCTTTTTCTCCTTCATATCTTAAGAATCTTCATATTTTTGTTGGATAGAGTTTTGTTGGCTGATAGTTTTATCTTTCAATGTTTTGAGTATGCCATTACATTCTCTCATGGCTTATAAATTTCCTACTAAGAAATCTTATGATAGCTTATTGGGGGTTCCTTTCTAGGTTACTATACTTTTTTCTCTAGTTGTTTTTTAATTCTTTCTTTGTCATGGACTTTTTTCCCTTTTCAAATAAATGTTATTGGAGTACAGATGACTTGCAATGTCATGTTAGTTTCAAGTGTAGAAGAAAATGAATCAGAATATCTATATCTATATCTATCTATCTATCTATCTACCATCTGTCTATCATCTATATAGCTATGTTGCTTGAGGAAATTATTCAATCTGTCATTAAATGTTGACAGTTTTAATATAATGTGTCTTAAAGATGTTCTTTTGGGGTTGAGGTAATTATGTGTTCTCTTAATTTCAGGGAGTTGTATACCAGTTTCATCTCCAGGTTTGGGAATTTCTACTTACCATTTTTTTTGTCTTTTTGTATTTTAGGGCCACACCAGCAGCACATGGAGTTTCCCAGGCTAGGGGTCAAATAGGAGCTGCAGCCACCAGCCTATGCCACAGCCACAGCTACATGGGATCTGAGCTGACCTACACCACAGCTCACAGAAATGCCAGATCCTTAACCCACTGAGCAAGGCCAGGAATTGAACCCATATCCTCATGGATGCTAGTCAGGTTGGCCAACTACTGAGCCATGATGGGAACTCCTCTACTTACTATTTAAGTAAACTTTCTGCTCCTTTATCCCTCTTTTCTTCTATATTTACCATGAGACTTATGTTGCCCTACATAATGGAGTTGGATAGTTCTCTTAGAATTTCTTCATTTTCCTTAAATTGCAGTTCTTACTCCACTTCTACCTGTATTATATGTAGGTTCTTATATTTGAGCTTGCTAATTCTCTCTTTGATATTGACTTCTCAATTTCAAATGATTTTAATCTGTTCTCCATCTCACTGAGTTATGTAGCTACAGATTTTCTGTTTTGTTATTTGTTACAGTCTCAATGTCTTTGATGTGTGTTCCAATCCACCCTTCTCTGAAGTACAGATAACATTATTCTGGTATTTACACATCTGGGCAGAGGAAGTTTGTTGAAGTACAGATGTTTTACTGATTGTAGATTGAATGAAAGTGAAAAAGAGAGCATCTCATGCCACCATTATATGCAGTTCACCTTGGTTAAATGAATTCCTAGTTATTTTATTCTTTTATGTGCTATTGGAAATGGGATTGTTTATTATTGTCTTTTTGTATAGGTCATTGTTAGTATACAGAAAAAGAAGTAAGTTGATTTGGTATCATTCAGCTTCACTGAATTAGTGTATTATTTTTATCCATTTTTAGTGGAAGTTTTAGTGTTTTCATCTCTAGGATCATGACATCTACAGAGATAATTTTAATTTTTCATTTCCAGTTGGATGATTTTATTTCAGTTGTTGCCTTATTATTCTGGCTAAGACTTCCAGTACTATGCTATGTAAGTGTGGCAATAGTAAGCATATTTTCCTTGTTCCTTATCTTAGAGGAAACCTTGATTTTTTTAATTCCTTGTATATGATATGAGCTATGTGATTGCAACATAAAGATTTATTATATTGAGGTACAATGATTTTATTTTGTTGAACTTCTGGCATTAAATCATGTTGAATGTTGTCAATTTGTTTTCTACTATTGTTGCGGAAACTGCAAAAACCGTGGCAACGGAAGGAGACAAACAGCACTCGGAGATGTGGAAAAGCAAGGTTTATTCAGCACCAGTGTGGGCTCAGAAGAGTCACTTCCAGAGTCTGAGAACCAGGTCTTTGTTCTCAGTAACTTTTATACACTACAAGGTCTTGATTTTTCCATGTAAACATCCCGGACCTCCCCCATCCCCAAGCAGACAGTGTTCCTCCCTAAGAAACTGAGCAAGCAAGGTTATAGAAGCAGAACTGATAAGCAATGTTGGGTACCTGATTAGCAGGGCTGCTGGCTTGGACAGAGAGCACACAGTTGTTACATTATTACAAGAAGGGTGGCATAGTGATGAGCACAGCTGGAAAGGCTTGCAGCTGCCTTCTTAGCCAAGGGGGGTGGGTGTTGTTCTTTAGTGAAAACTCCACTTCACCATCTCATCATCATATGATTTTCAACATTTATTTTATTAATGTGGTGTATCACATTAAATACTTTATTTTGAAACATCCTTGAATCCCAAAGGTAAATGCCACATGATTAAAGTGTAAAATCCATTTAATATATGTTAAATTTGATTTTTAAATATTTTTTGAGAATTTTTGTGTCTATATTTTTTGTGGATATTGCCTTGTAAATTTCTTTTCTTGTAGTGACCTTGTTTTGCTTTAGAATCAGTGTATATCTGGCCTCAAATATTCAGTTTGGGAGTATTTCTTTGTATTAAACTTTTTGAAAGAATTTAAGAAGCATTGACATGTTTTAAAAAAAGTATTTGGAAGAAAACACCAGGGAAACCATTTTGCCGTGGACTTTGTTATGAGGTTTTTTTGATAACTGATTTTGGCTTCTTACTCATTATTGTTCTGTTTAAGTTTTCTAATTTTCATGATTCTCTTTTTTTTAGTGTATTTTTTTCATTTTTATTTTTTTTTATTTTTTTATTTTTATTTTTTCTCTTTTTGACATTTCTTGGGCCGCTTCTGCAGCATATGGAGGTTTCCAGGCTAGGGGTCCAATCAGAGCTGTAGCTGCCGGCCTACACCAGAGCCACAGCAGCACAGGATCCAAGCCGTGTCTGTGACCTACACCACAGCTCATGGCAATGCCAGATCCTTAACCCACTGAGCAAGGCCAGGGATTGAACCTGCAACCTCATGGTTCTTTGTCGGATTCGTTAACCACTGAGCCAAGACGGGAACTCCTTTTTTTCATTTTTGAAGTTTTATTGAAATATAATTGATTTACAGTGTTGTAATAATTTCTGTGGTACAACAAAATGAATCAATTACACATGTATACAACTTCTATTCTTTTTCAGATCCTTTTCCCATGTTGACAATCATTGGATATTGGGTACAGGTCCCTGTGCTATACAGCAGGTCCCCAGTGGCCAATAATTTCATAAATTGCAGTGAGCTTATACCAGTCCCAAACCCCCAGTACAGTGCTTCCCCCAACCTGTCAACTTGGGTAACCATAAATTTGTTTTAAAAATCTGTGGGTCTCTTTGTGTCCTGCAAATAAGACTATATATGTCTATTTTTACATTCTGCATATAAATGATATCACATGATGTTAGTCTTTCACTGCCTAACTTCACTTAGTATGATAACTTCTAGATCCATCCATGATTCTGTAAATGACATTATCCACTCTTTTTTATGGTGGAGCAATATTCTGTTGTATTTGTGTACCACATTTCTTTAACCATTTATTTGTCAATGAACATTTAGGTTGTTTCCATGTCTTGGCTATTGTAAATAGTGCTGCAAAGGATATTGAGCTACAGGTATCTTTTAAAAGTATGATTTTCTTCAGATAGACGCCCAGGAGTAGGATTGCTGGATCATATGGTAGGTTTTACATTTTTAGTAAATTATTCATTTCTTCTAGATTATTGAATTTGTTGATGTACAATTATTCATAATACTCTGTTATGATCCATTGTATTTCTGGGGTATTTGCTGTCATGTCTCCTCTTTAATTATGATTTTGTTATTTCTATTTTTCTCTTAATCTAGATAAAGGATTGTCATCTTTGTTTACCTCTCAAAAAACAACATTTATTTTCAATGAATCAGTTACATATAAACATACTGCATTCCTTTTTAGATTCTTTCCTCATATATGTTATTACATAGTATTGACTAGATTTCCTTGTGCTGTACAGTAGGTCCTTGTTACATATATACTTTACATATGGTAGTGTGTACATGTCCATCCAAATCCCCTAATTTATCCTTCCCCCCGTGTTTACCCTTTGGTAAACATAAATCTTGTTTCACAATCTTTGAGTCTCATCTGTTCTGTAAATTCTTTTGTATTATTTTATTAGATTATGGGGTACATAATACAATGGAATATTACTCATACATTAAAAAGAATGAAATAATGCCATTTGCAGTCACATGGATGGGGTTAGAAATTATCATACTAAGTGAAGTAAGTCAGAAGAGAAAGGCAAATACCATATGATATCACTTATTCTAGAATCTAATATACAGCACAAATGAACTTTTCCACAGAAAAGAAAATCATGGACTTGGGGAATGGACTTGTGGTTGTCAAGGGGGAGGTGGAGAGAGTGAGATGGACTTGGATTTGGGGGTTAATAGATGCAAACTGTTGCCTTTGGAAAGGATAAGCAATGAGATCCTGCTGTATAGCACTGGGAACTATATCTAGTCAATTATGATGGAGCATGATAATGTGAGAAAAAGAATGTATATATGTATGTATGACTGGGTCACTTTGCTATAGAATAGAAAATTGACAGAACACTATAAACAAGCTATGATGCAAAAAATAAAAATCATGTTAAAAGTAAAATAAGATAAAATAAAAAAGGAAAAATAAACACATGGGACAAAGTAAAACTTAAATTATCTCGCAGAGCAAATGAAACCACAACAAAACCTCAAAAAGATAGCCCGCAGAAGGGGAAAATATTTGCAAATGAAGTGTCAGCCAATGGCTTATAAAAATAAAACCAGACAATCCTGTCAAAAAATGGCAGAAGATCTAGACAGAAACTTCTCCAAAGACAATAAATAGATGGCAAAGAAAACACACATGAATATGTGCTCAACATCACTAATTATTAGAGAAATACAAATCAATGAAGTACAACCTTACACAATCCTGAATGCCCATCATTGAATATTCTACAATCCATAAATTCTGGAGAGATGGTGGAGATAATGGAACCACATCACATTGTTTATGGGAATAAAAATTGTTGCAACTGCTATGGAAAGTAGTATGGGCTTTCCACAAAAAACCAAAAGTAGAATGACCAGCTATCCCACTCCTGAGCATCTACTCAGAGATTACCAAAACTCAAAAATATGTATGTACACCAATGTTCTTGTAGCACCATATACATAGCCAAGACATGGAAGCACCCAAATGTTCATTGACAGAGGAATGGATAAAGATGATGTTGTACCAGGAGGTATAAATCTCCCAATCTTCAGGCACTATTACAAAGCTACAGTTATCAAGACAGTGTGGTACTGGTACCAAAATAGACATACAGATCAATAGAACAGAATAGAGAATCCGGAAATAAACCCAGACACCTATGGTCGATTAATCTTCAACAAGGGGGTAAAAATATAAAATGGGAAAATGTCTTTTCAGTAAGAATTGCTGGGAAACATGGACAGCTGCATGTAAATCAATGAAACTGGAACACACACTCACACCATGCAAAAAATTAAATTCAACATGGCTTAAAGATTAAATATAAGACAAGACACCATTAAACTACTAGAAGAGAACATAGGCAAAACATTCTCTGACATCAACCTTACCAATGTTTTCTCAGGTTAGTATCCCAAAGTGATAGAAATAAAAGCAAAAATAAACCAATGGGACCTAATCAAACTGACAAGCTTTTGCACAGCAAAGGATATCTTAAAAAAACAAAAAGACAACTTACAGAATGGGAGAAAATATTTTCAAATAACAGAACTGACAAGGGCTTAATCTCTAAAATATACAAACAATGGATACAAATCAACAGCATAATAGCAACAACCCAATTGTTAACTTGTGGTTAACAAAGGGGACAGGTGTGTGTGGGGGGGTGACATATGTATACTGAGATATGTGAAATGATTGGCCAGTCAGGACCTGCTGTATAACAGAGACCTCTACCCAATATTCTGTGATGATCTATATGGAAAAAAAACCTGAGGAGTTCCCACTGTGGTGCAGCAGAAAAGAATCCAACTAGGAACCATGATGTTGTGGGTTTGATCCCTGGCCTCACTCAGTGGGTTAAGGATCCACCATTGCTGTGAGCTGTGGTGCAGATCACAGATGTGGCTTGGATCTGGCATTGCTGTGACTCTGGCATTGGCTGGCAGCAACAGCTCCAATTAGACCCCTACCCTGGGAATCTCCATATGGTCTGTGTGTGGCCCTAAAAGGACAAAAGACAAAAAACAAAAAACCAAAAAACAAATAACAAAAAAAGAAAAAGCTATAATGAAAGACAAAAATGATCATTATGTAATGATCAAAGGAACAACACAAGATAGTATTACATATATATATATATATGCACTAAATACAGTAACACATAGATATATAAAGCATATACTCACAAACATAAAGGGAGAAATTGACAACAATACAGTACAAGTAGAAGACTTTTAACTCCCACTGACATCAAAAGACATATAATCTATATAGAAATTCAAGGACGATAGTGGTCTTACATGACAATTGGAATTAATTAATTTGTACAGGACACTTCATGCAAAAAAGAAGAATACACATTCTTTTCAAGTGTACATGGAATGTTCTTCATGTTAGACCACATACTAGGTCACAAACAAGACTCAACAAATTAAGGATAGAAATTTTATCATGTACCATTTACAACCACAAGAGTATGAATCTAGAAATCAATTACAGAAAGTAAATGGGAGAAAAAGCACATGGAGACTAAATAGCATACTACTAAAATACCAGTGGGTCATTGATAACATTAATGAGGAAATCAGAAAATACCTCAAAAAACTAACAGGCAATTCAATATCCATACAAAATTTCCACAAGAAATAAAAACACAAATCTCAAATAGCAAATTACCACCTAAAAGAAATAGACATTAATAACAAACAAAGAAAAAGTGATTGGAAAGAAGGAAATAATAAAGCTCAGAGAGAAAGTAAATAAGATAGAGATACTGAAACAATAGAAATATCAATAAAGCAAGATTTTTTTAAAAAGCAAAACAATTTCCTTTCTAGTGATCGATCTGTTCAGCTGGTCTGTTTCTTCTTGATTCAGTTTTGGCAGGCTGTAAGATTCTAGAAAATTGTCCATTTCTTCCATATTGTCAAATTTGTTGGAATATAGTTGTTCATAGTATTCTCTATGGTTTTTTGTATTTCTGCAGTATCCGTTGTGATTTCAAATTTTCCATTTATAATTTTGGTTATTTGAGTTCTTTCTCTCCTCTTCTTAGTGAGTCTGGCCAGGGGGTTGCCAATTTTGTTTACCTTTTCAAAGAACCAGCTCTTAGTTTTATTAATTTTCTCTATTATTTTTTGAATCTCTATTGTATTGATTTCTTCTTTGATCTTTATAATTTCCTTCCTTCTGCTGACTTTAGGCCTTTTTTGTTCTTCTTTTTCTAATTCGTTTAGGTGGAGGGTTAAGTTGTCAATTTGAGATCTTTCTTCTTTTCTGAGAAAGGCCTGTATTGCTATGAAATTCCCTCTGAGCACTGCTTATGCAGCATCCGATACATTTTTAGCAGTTGTGGCCTCATTATCATTTGTTTCAAGATATTTTTAAAATTTCTTTCTTGATTTCATTGTTGACCCATTGGTTTTTTAGTAGCATGTTGCTTGGTCTCCATGTAGTAGGTTTTTTCTCATTTCTTTTCCCATGGTTGATTTCTCATTTCATGGCATTGTGGTCAGAGAAGATACTTGAGATAATTTCTATGCTCCTAAATTTGTTGAGGTTAGCTTTGTGTTCCAATATGTGGTTGACTCTTGAGAATGTTCCATGTGTATTTGAGAAGAATGTGTATTCTGTTTTTTTGGATGTAGTGTCCTGAAGATATCAGTTAAGTCTAACTTAAACACTCCCTACAAATAAAAGTCCAGGACCAGATGGCTTCACAGGCGAATTCTACCAAAAATATAAAGAGGATGTGGTGCCCATCCTCCTTAAACTTTCTCAAAAGGTTGAGGAAAAAGGAAAACTCCCAAAGACATTCTATGATGCCACCATCACCCTCATTCCAAAACCAGACAGAGATACCACCAAAAAAGAAAACTATTGGCCAATATCATTGATGAATATAGATGCAAAAATTCTCAACAAAATCATAGCCAACCAAAGCCAACAAAATATGAAAATAATCAAACACCAGGACCAGGTAGGGTTCTTCCCAGGTTCACAAGGATGGTTCAACATACGCAAATCAATCAACATCATACACCACATTAACAAAAGAAAAGTCAAAAAGCATATGATCATCTCAATAGATGCAGAAAAAGCATTTGACAAACTCCAACATCCATTCATGATCAAGACCTTTGCAAAAGTGGGTATAGAGGGAACATTCCTGAATATCATCAAAGCTATTTATGATAAACCCACAGCAAATATAATCCTCAATGGGGGAAAACTGAAAGCCTTCTCACTCAAATCTGGAACAAGACAGGGATGCCCACTCTCACCACTGCTCTTCAACATAGTTTTGGATGTCCCAGCCACAGCAATTACACAAACAAAAGAAATCAAAGGCATCCATATAGGAAGAGAAGAGATCAAACTGTCACTGTATGCAGATGACATGATACTATACCTAGAAAACCCTAAGGACTCAACCCCAAAACTCCTTGAACTGATTAATCAATTCAGCAAAGTGGCAGGATATAAGATTAACATTCAGAAGTCAGTTGCATTTCTGTATACCAGCAATGAAGCGTTAGAAAAGGAATACAAAAATACAATACCTTTTAAAATTGCACCTCAAAAAATCAAATACCTCGGAATACAACTGACCAAGGAGGGAAAGGACTTATATGCTGAGAACTATAAAACTTTAACCAAAGAAATCAAAGAAGATGTAAAGAAATGGAAAGATATTCCATGTTCCTGGATTGGGAAAATCAATATTGTGAAAATGGCCATATTACCCAAAGCAATCTACAGATTCAATGCAATCCCCATCAAATTACCCATGACATTTTTCACAGAACTAGAACAAACAATCCAAACATTTATATGGAACCACATAAGACCCAGAATCACCAAAGCAATCCTGAAGAACAAAAACCTAGCAGGAGGCATCACTCTCCCAGACTTCAAGAAATACTACAAAGCCACAGTCATCAAAACAGTGTGCTACTGGTATCAAAACAGACAGACAGACCAATGGAACAGAAGAGAGAATCCGGAAATAAACCCTGACACCTATGGTCCATTAATCTTTGACAAGGGAGGCAAGAACATAAAATGGGAAGAAGAAAGTCTATTCAGCAAGCCTTGCTGGGAAACCTGGACAGCTGCATGCAAAGCAATGAAACTAGAACACACCCTCACACCATGCACAAAAAGAAACTCCAAATGGCTGAAAGACTTAAATATACGACAGGACACCATCAAACTCCTAAAGAAAACATAGGCAAAACACTCTCTGACATCCACATCATGAATATGTTCTCAGGTCAGTCTCCCAAAGCAATAGAAATTAGAGCAAAAAGAAACCCATGGGACCTCATCAAACTGACAAGCTTTTGCACAGCAAAGGAAACCCAAAAGAAAACAAAAAGACAACTTCCAGAATGGGAGAACATAGTTTCAAATGATGCAACTGACAAGGGCTTAATCTCTATAATATATAAGCAACTTATACAACCCAACAGCCAAAAAGCCAATCAATCCATGGAAAAATGGGCAAAAGACCTGAATAGACATTTCTCCAAAGAAGATATACAGATGGCCAGCAAACACATGAAAAAATGCTCAACATCGCTGATTATAAGAGAAACGCAAATCAAAACTACCATGACATACCACCTCACACCAGTCAGAATGGCCATCATTAATAAATCCACAAAGAACAAGTGCTGGAGGGGCTGTGGAGAAAAGGGACCCCTCCTGCACTGTTGGTGGGAATGTAAACTGGTACAGCCACTATGGAGAACAGTTTGGAGATACCTTAGAAATCTATACATAGAATTTCCATATGACCCTGCAATCCCACTCTTGGGCATCTGTCCGGACAAAACTCTCCTTATAAGAGGCACATGCACCCGCATGTTCATTGCAGCACTATTCACAATAGCCAGGACATGGAAACAATCCAAATGTCCATGGACAGAGGATTGGATTCGGAAGATTTGGTATATATACACAATGGAATACTACTCAGCCATAAAAAAGGATGACATTATGCCATTTGCAGCAACATGGATGGAACTAGAGAATCTCATCCTGAGTGAAATGAGCCAGAAAGACAAAGGCAAATACCATATGATATCACTTATAACTGGAATCTAATATCCAGCACAAATGAACATCTCCTCAGAAAAGAAAATCATGGACTTGGAGAAGAGACTTGTGGTTGCCTGATGGGAGGGGGAGGGAGTGGGAGGGATCGGGAGCTTGGGCTTATCAGACACAACTTAGAATAGGTTTACAAGGAGATCCTGCTGAATAGCATTGAGAACTATGTCTAGATACTCATGTTGCAACAGAACAAAGGGTGGGGGGAAAAATGTAATTGCAATGTATACATGTAAGGATAACTTGTTCCCCTTGCTGTACAGTTGGAAAATAAAAAATAAATAAGGAAAAAAAGAAGTCTACAAATAAAAATTATTTGAAAGGGAGTTGAGAATAGGGAACTCCCATACACTATTCGTGGAAATGTAAATTGGTGCAACCACTATGGAAGACAGTATGGAGCATCCTTAAAATGCTAAAAACAGAGTTAGCATATTATTTAGCAATTCTACTCCAGAGTATATAATTGGAGGGCAGATATGCCCACCCTAATGTTAATAGAAACATTTTTTATGATTGACAAAACATAGGAGCAAACCAATGTCCATCAACAGACAGTTAGATTCAGAAAATATATTTATATGCAATGGTATATTACTCAGTCTAAAAAGAAAAAACTGCTGTCATTTGTAGCAATGTGGATGGACCTCATGAATATTATGCTGAGTGAAATAAATTATATGGAGAAGAGAATTAATATATGATATCACATATGTGGAATCCAAAAAATAATACAAATAAATTTATATATAAAACATAAACAGACTCCAGACATAGAAAACAGATTTTTGGTCTTCAAAGGTAAAAATAAAGGGGGAAGTGACAAACTAATGACACAAGATTGAAAAATAGAAACAACAATTTATAAAATAGGCAACAATGATTTACTGTGTAGTAAAGTGAATAGTACTCATTTTCATGGTATCGTTAACCTATAAAGGAATATAATCTGCAAAAATGCTGTATCACTATATTGTACACATGAAACTGACAAGATATTCTAAGTCAACTACACTTCAACAACAAAATAAACAAAAAAAAAACAATTTAGTACAAAAAAACAAAGCTAGGGTGCAATAGATAAAATCAAGGATGTAAAAGTCAAAGTATTACCTACTCCCACAAATACATTGAAAATACAACTACATGTGGAACTGTTCTCATAGAAAACTTGCAAAAAACTGACAAAAGACCTCAAGATTATAATAAAACAAGAAAAACATTACAAAACCAGATAGGGCAAAAGAGAGAAAGAAAGAGAGAAAGGAAGGAAGGAAGGAAGGGAGGAAGGAAGGAAGGAAGGAAGGAAGGAAGAAAGGAAGAAAGGAAGAAAGGAAGAAAGAAAGAAAGAAAGAAAGAAAGAAAGAAAGAAAGAAAGAAAGAAAGAAAGAAAGAAAGAAAGAAAGAAAGAAAGAAAGGAGGAAGGGAGGGAGGGAGGGAGGGAGGGAAGGAAGGAAGGAAGGAAGGAAGAAAGAAAGAAAGGAAGAAAGAAAGAAAGGAAGAAAAGGAAGCAAAAGGATGTGAGAAGGTGCCTGCTCTCCCAAACGGGAGCTGGAAGAAGGAATAGCTTGAAACACTGGAAGTTCCCCCACCAGGGAGCAGATCAGCTAAAAAAAAAAAAAAAACAGAGGAAGAACTCTCGACAAACTGTGAAGCAGTTAAAAAGAAGAAAAATTCTCAACAAATGCTCAGTGCTGCAGGCAACAGACAACTGTAGGTGGGTGCCAGCAGGTGTTGGAAACTAAAACTCGCCTTAGAGATCAGACCCAAAGGATGAGCTGGGGCTGGATACATGGGAAAAAAATTGAGCTTGGTTGAGTGGAAAAGGCCTAGAGGAACTAGAGTATAGTGCAACCACAATGGAGAGCATCTAAACAGAGGCAAACCTCTTAGGCTTAGAGACTAGATGCCATTGTACAGAGGTGCTGGAAGGAAGGGGCAGGATACACAACTACAGCCTTGTTTCCTGTGCATGAATTCTCAAACTGCAGGACACTGCCTACTTTGGCTTGTGGAACCATTTGGCATCAGCGGCTGCCTAGCAATGGCTGTGAAGCAGCCCCACCCTTAGGGTTACATATTTCTTGGAAAAGGTGGAGTAACCATCTGGGGGAATAACACAAGTTACAGGTTCCTGCTGGTGACCTCTGCCCTAGTGGAGCCCAACCTGTGCCAGAAGAGCTTCCAGCAGCACTGCCCAACCCCATGAGAGCAGTTTTCTGCTTAATCAGGGAAAACACAGGTGTCTTGGCTCTTCCCAGAGACTCTGCAGGAGCTCATATCAGTGGCACCTTATCAGCACCTTGTCTTCATGAGAGGGCCACTGGTGCCAGCTCCCTGGCAGAGCTGTTGGCTGCCAAACTAGAGAAAGTAATGAGATACCAGGCCCCTGCCAATGGCCCCATGAAGGCCCATGTCAGTGGCACTTATTCCACACCAAGGGAGCTGGGGGAGGAACATTAACCCATATTCCAATCCACGGAAGCTACAGAGAGCACTTCTACCAGCAGAAAGGCAGGGGAAGGGACCACCAGAAACAAAAATCCTACAATTACAGAGACAGCCTTCTAGCAACAATTAGGGAGAAGCCCCCTGCCCTGGGGCTTTAGAGAGAGAACTCTAGAGTGCCCAAACAAGAGGACTGCTGGCAGAACAGTGGCACCTGCCCTGAAATCTACAGAGAGCAGTCCCTAGAGCCTACTCAACAAAGGAAGGGGTGGCAGGAGAAGCTGCTAACATTGCAAGCTAAAGAAAATAGCCCTGAAAGTTATCTGGTAGCAGGAGGTGCTGCAAGAAACACTACTATCCTCATGAGCTACAAAATCAACCCTTTGAACAGTGAATAACCTGGGTCACAGACACTATCCTTAGCAGCCAAACAGCTCTAGGAGAAGAAGTGTGATACCATTGTTCCCAATATGTGCTCTGGGTACACATGAAAAACTACCACCACTGAGAACCCCAGAACTGGGCACCTGCTTCGACATCTACATACCAACTGTCAAGGGGTTGATAAATGGTAAGGTAGACACAATAAGAGGACAAAGAAGCAGATTTCAGACAAAGGAACAAGACAAAAAAAAACCCACAAAATCATGAGGAGATAGGCAATTTACCAGAAAAAGACTTCAGAATAATGATAGTAAAGTTGATCCAAGATCTTAGAAAAAGATTGGAGACATGGATTGAGACTTCAAAAGAAATGTTTATCAAAGAGCTAGAGGATTTAAGGAGAAAACAAATAGCACAATAGCTGAAAGAAAAAATAATCTAGAGGCAACAAATAACAGGTTAATGGAGGCAGAAGAACAAATAATGATGTGGAAGACAGAGTGGTGGAAATCACTGCTACAGAAAAGAATAAAGAAAAAAGTATGAAAAAAAAAAACCTGAAGACAGTGTAAGTGATCTTTGGGACAAAATTAAAGATTAAATATCATAGTTTTTCCAAAAGAAGTAGAGACAGAAGGGGCCAGAGAAAACATTTGAAGAGATTATAACCAAAAGTTTCCCAATAATGGGAAAGGAAACACTCACTCAAACGGAGGAAGCACAGAGAATCTCATACAAAATAAACCCAAGAAGAAACACAGAAAGACACTAATCAAACTGACAAAAATTTAATTCACAGAAAAAATACTAAGAGCCACAAGGAAAATTCAGCAAATCACATATAAGAGAACCTATATAAGGATAACAGCTGACCTTCAGCAGAAACTCTACAATCCAGAAGGCAGTGGCAGAATATATTTGAGGTGATGAAGAGGAGGAACATAGGACCAAGAATACTCTACCCAGAAAAGCTCTCATTCATATTTGAACAAGAGACCAAAAGCTTTATAGACAATAAACAAAAAAGCTAAGAGAAATCAGAACCTCCAAACCAGCTCTCAATCAACTACTAAAGGAACTTCTCTAAGCAGAAAAGGAAAAGCCACAATTAGAAACAAGACTATTACAAAAGAAAGAAATCACTGTTAAATGCAAAGATAATATAAAAGTCAGAAATCATCCACTGAAAAATATGATATCTAAAATAACAATGTGTTCATGTATGTGTAACTGGGTCACCATGCCATACAGTAGAAAAAATGCATTGGGGGAATAACTATTAGAAATAATAAAAATAATAAATAAAATAAAATAACAATCATGAGAAGAGGAGAGTACAAATGCAGAATATTGAAAATGCACCTGAAATTAAGAGACCAGCAAGCAGAAACAATTCTGCATACATATAGATGTATATAGCAAATAAAATGGGAACCAAAAATCAAATAACTATAATGGTCACACAAGAAAAGAAAAAGCAAGCCAGACATAACACTAAAGATGGTCAGTAAATAGAAAGAGAAGACAAGATAAAGGGGAAGGGAAGAAAAAAAGCCAAAATAGGAATCTAAAAAAATTAAATACATGAAAATAAGTACATAATTATCCACAATTACTTTGCATGTATGTGGATTGAATGCTCCAAATAAAATATAGAGCCTGGCTGAATGGATTACAAAACAATACACATATATGCTGTCTACAAAAGACCCACTTCATATCTGAGGACATTTAGAGTCTTAAAGTGAGGGGGTGGAAGGAAATAATACATGCAAATGGAAATTATAGAAAAGAAGGAGTATCAATAGTCATATTAGACAAAATATATTTTAAAATAAAGAAGGTCACAAGAGACAAAAAGACATTACATACTGATTAAGGGATAAATACAAGATGAAGAAATAACAATCATAAATACATATGCACGTAACATAGAAGCACAACAATATATGAAGCAACGACTAACAGCCATAAAAAGAGAAGCTGACAGTAACACAGTAATAGTGGGGGATTTTAACACCCCACTTACAGCAATAGACAGATCATCCAGGCAGAAAATCAACAAGGAAATAAAGGCCTTAAATATACTTAGACTAGACCAAATAGTCTAGACCAAATAGACTTAGATATCTATATTACTTTTCACCCCAAAGCAGCAGAATATACTCTATTCTCAAGTGTACATGGAACATTATCCAGGATAAATCACATCTTGGGACTCAGATCAAGATTTGGTAAATTTTTAAAAATTTTAAATTATTTCAAACTTTTTCTATGATCATAATACTCTAAGACTAGAGATCAAATACAAGGGGCGGGGGAGCAAAATACACAAACTCCTGGAAGCTAAACAACATCCTACTAAACAAAAAATGGATGATTGAAGAAATCAAAAGGGAAATTAAAAGATACATAGAGACAACTGACAGTGAAGATACAACAATCCAATCCTATGGGACACAGAAAAAGCATTTCTGAGAGGGAAGGTTATAGCAATATGATCTCATCTCAGGAAAGAAGAAACACTCAAATACACAAAGTAGCCTTACACCTTAAACATCTAGAGAAGGGAGAACAGACAAAGCCCCAAATTAATAGAAGGAAAAAATCATAAAGATTAGAGCAGAAATTAATGACATAGAGACAAAGAAAACAATTGAGAAGGTCAATTAAACCAAAAGTTTGTTCTTTGAAAAGATTGTTCTATGAAAAGATGAACAAAATTGATAAACCAGCTAGACTCGTCAATAGACAAAGAGAGAGGGTTCAAATCAATTAAATTAGAAATGAAAAAGAAGTTACAACTGACACTGCAGAAAATACAGATAATCAAGAGAGACTACTGGAAGCAACTGTATGCCAATAAAATGGACAACCTAGAAGAAATGGACAGATTCTTACAAAGATATAACCTACCAAGACCAAACCAGGACAAACTGGAAAATATGGGGAGACCAATCACAAATGCTAAAAATGAAATGTGATTAAAAACTGCCAAAATACAAAAGTCCAGGACCTGCTGTTTTAATAGCTGAATTCTACCAAACATTCAGAGAAGAGTTAAGACCTCTTTTACATAAACTTTTCCAGGAAATTGCAGAAGAACACTCCCAAGCTCATTCTATGAAGCCACCATTGCCCTGATACCAAAACCAGAAAAAGATACCACAAAAATAGAAAACTATAGGCCAAAATCACTGATGAACATAGATGTAAAAATCCTCAAGAAAATAAACTGCATGAAAAATATACATTAAAAAGATCATACACCATGATCGAGTAGGATTTATTCCAGGGATGAAAGAATTCTTCAATAACAGCAAATCTATCAATGTGATTCACCACAGCAACAATCTGAAAAATAAAAAACATATGATGATCTCAATAGATGCATAAAAATCTTTTGACAAAATTAAACACCCATTCCTGATAAAAACTCTACAGAGTGTGGGCATAGACCTCACTATAATAAAAGCCACTTATAACAAACACTCAGCTAGTATCATTCACAATAGTGAAAAACTGAAAGCATTTCCACTAAGATCAGGAAAAAAACAAAGATGTCCTTTTTCACCAATGGAAATCTACCCATGGTAATCATAAAAGAAAAAGGAATAAAAGGAATCCAAATTGGAAAAGAAGTAAAACTATCACTCTTTGCTGATGACATGATTCTATGCCTAGAAAATCCTAAAGACACTACCAGAAAACTATTAGAGCTCATCAATGAATTTCTTAAATTAGCAGTATATGAAATTAATACACAGAAATCACTTGCATTTCTATATAATAACAATGAAAGATCAGAGTAAGAAATTAGGGAAACCATCCCATTTACAACTGCATAAAAAAGAATAAAATACATAGGAATGAACCTACCTAAAATAGACAAAAAAAATCCCTTGTATTCTGAAAACTATAGGATTCTTATGAAAGAAATAAAAAAGACACAAATAAATGGAGAAATATACCTTGCTCTTGGATTGGAAGAATCAATATAGTCAAAATGACAATACTCACTAAATCAATCTACAGATTCAATGAAATCCCTATCAAATTACCAATGACATTCTTTACAGAACTAAAACAAAATATTTTAAAATGTGTGTGGAAATACCGAAGACCTCGAATAGCCAAAGCAATAATGAAAAGAAAATAAACAGAACTGGAGGTAATCAGGCTCCCTGACTTCAGACTCTACTACAAAGCCACAGTCATCAAATCAGTATGGTACTGGCAGAAGAACAGATATATAGATCAATGGAACAGGATAGAAAGCCCAGAAATAAATCCAAACACCTATGTTCAATTAACTTATGACAAAGCATGCAAGAACATACAGTGGAAGAAAGTCTCCTCAGTAAATGGTGCTGGGAAAACTGGAAAGCTACATGTAAAATAATGAGAGTAAAACATTATCTAACACCTTCCAAAAAAATAAACTCAAAATGGGTTAAAGATCTAAATAGAAGGCCAGATGCTATAAAAATCCTGGAGGAAAACATAGGCTGAACGATTTTTGACATAAATCACAGCAACATCCTGTTTGATCCACCTCCTATAATAAAGACATTAAAGACACAAATAAACCAATGTCATCTAATCAAACTCAAAAGCTTTTGCACAGTAAAGGAAACCTCTTTTAAACAAATAAAAAGATACCCTGCAGAATGGGAGAAAATCTTTGCTAATGACTCAACTGACAAAGTTTTGATCTCCAAAATACACAAAGAACTCATACAACTCAATAACAACAAAAAACACAACTCAAATGGGCAGAAGACCAAAATAGACATTTCTACCAAGAAGATATATAGATGGTCAGTAGTCACATGAAAAAAATGCTCAGCATCACTAATTATTAGAGAAATGAAAATCAAAACAATGAGGTACAAGTTCATACCAGTTAAAGTGGTCATCATTAATAAATCAACTAACACAGTACTGGAGAGGATGTGGAGAAAAGAGAACCCTCCTTCTCTGTTGGTGCAAATGTAAATTGGTACAACCACTATGGAAAATTGTATGGAAATACCTCAGAAAACTAAATATACCCCTACTATAGGACCCAACAATCTCATTCCTGGACCCATATCTGGACAAAACTTTCAATGAAAAAGATAGATTAATCTTTAAGAATGATTTTCTTTATTTTTTGTTCTCTTTCCTTTTGACTTGATGATTATCTTTGCCACTGTGTTTGGGTTGCTTTTTTTCTGTATCTATTATACATTTTTTCAGATCCCATGAGGTTTTTTTATATATAGTAGCCTATATACAAGATTATTTTAAGTTGCTCTTCTCTTAATTTCACATGCTTTTTGAATATTCTTCATTTGTGCTCCCCTCTTCTCATGAATCCATTTTAAAATATCATATTTTTCTGCGGATGGTTTCCCACCTTTATGTTAACATTTTCTAGTGAGCTTTTCATTTGTAATTTTCTCACTTATAGTTTGTCCTTTTCTTTTTCACCTAGAGAAGTTTCTTTAGCATTTCTGTAAATCTGGTTTGGCAATGCTAAACTCTCTTACCTTTTACTTATAAGTAAAGCTTTTGATTTCTCCATCAATTCTGAATGAAAGACTTGCTTTGTAAAGTATTCTTATTTGTAGGGTTTTCCCTTTCACCACTTTAATTATATTGTGCCATTTTCTTCAGGTCTGCAGATTTTTTTTGCTGAAAAACCAGATGATAACCTTACAGAGATTCCCTTGTTTGTTCTTAGTTGCTTTTCCATTGTTGCTTTTAATATGTTTTCTTTGTCTTTAATTTTTTTCAGTTTGATTAATATGTTTCTAGGCATGTTTCTCCTTAGGTTTATCCTCTATGGGCCTCTTTGTCCTTCCTTGACTTGTGTTTCCTTTCGCATGTTAGGGATTTTTTTTTTTTTTTGCTATAAACTATTCAACATTTTCTTCAGGCCCTTTCTCTTTTCTCCTTCTGGGACCCATATGATGCTATGTCGTTGTTTTATTTTGTCCAGAGATGTCTGATACAGCCTCATTTCTTTCATTATTTTTTTCCCTTCATCCTGTTCCATGGCACTGATTTCAACCACTTTGTCTTCCATCTCACTTAATTGTTCTTCTGACTCTTATTTTGCTATTTATTCCTTCTAGTGTATTTTTCATTTCAGTTATTGTATTATTTATATTTACTTATTTGCTCTGTAAATATTCTAGCTCGCTGTTAAACTTTTCTTAATTTCTAAGTCTGCACTTGCATTCTTTTTCTGAGATCTTAGATCATCCTTACTACCATTACTCTGATTTTTTAAATTTTTATTTTATTTTCCCACTGTACAGCAAAGAGGTCAGGTTATCCTTACATGTATACATTACAATTACATTTTTTCCCCACCCTTTGTTCTGTTGCAACATGAGTATCTAGACATAGTTCTCAATGCTATTCAGCAGGATCTCCTTGTAAATCTATTCTAGGTTGTGTCTGAGAAGCCCAAGCTCCCGATCCCTCCCACTCCCTCCCCCTCCCATCAGGCAACCACAAGTCTCTTCTCCAAGTCCATGATTTTCTTTTCTGAGGAGATGTTCATTTGTGCTGGATATTAGATTCCAGTTATAAGTGATATCATATGGTATTTGTCTTTGTCTTTCTGGCTCATTTCACTCAGGATGAGATTCTCTAGTCCTATCCATGTTGCCTATGTTTTCTTCTAGGAGTTTGATGGTGTCCTGTCGTATATTTAAGTCTTTCAGCCATTTGGAGTTTCTTTTTGTGCATGGTGTGAGGGTGTGTTCTAGTTTCATTGCTTTGCATGCAGCTGTCCAGGTTTCCCAGCAAGGCTTGCTGAATAGACTTTCTTCTTCCCATTTTATGTTCTTGCCTCCCTTGTCAAAGATTAATGGACCATAGGTGTCAGGGTTTATTTCCGGATTCTCTCTTCTGTTCCATTGGTCTGTCTGTCTGTTTTGATACCAGTAGCACACTGTTTTGATGACTGTGGCTTTGTAGTATTTCTTGAAGTCTGGGAGAGTGATGCCTCCTGCTTGGTTTTTGTTTCTCAGGATTGCTTTGGCGATTCTGGGTCTTTTGTGGTTCCATATAAATGTTTGGATTGTTTGTTCTAGTTCTGTGAAAAATGTCATGGGTAATTTGATAGGGATTGCATTGAATCTGTAGATTGCTTTGGGTAATATGGCCATTTTCACAATATTGATTTTTCCAATCCAGGAACATGGAATATCTTTCCATTTCTTTACATCTTTGATTTCTTTGATTAAAGTTTTATAGTTCTCGGCCTATAGGTCCTTTACCTCTTTGGTCAGGTGTATTCTGAGGTATTTGATTTTTTGAGGTGCAATTTTAAAAGGTATTGTATTTTTGTATTCCTTTTCTAATGTTTCATTGCTGGTATACAGAAATGCAACTGACTTCTGAATGTTAATCTTATATCCTGCCACTTTGCTGAATTGATTAATCAGTTCAAGGAGTTTTGGGGTTGAGTCCTTAGGGTTTTCTAGGTATAGTATCATGTCATCTGCATACAGTGACAGTTTGATCTCTTCTCTTCCTATATGGATGGCTTTTATTTCTTTTGTTTGTGTAATTGCTGTGGCTGGGACATCCAAAACTATGTTGAAGAGCAGTGGTGAGAGTGGGCATCCCTGTCTTGTTCCAGATTTGAGTGAGAAGGCTTTCAGTTTTTCCCCATTGAGTATTATATTTGCTGTGGGTTGAATTCTTTTTTTTTGGTAGATATCTTATCTCTTCATTTAGTTGTGTTTGTGGGTTCCTATTTCATTGTTTTAGCATATTTATTTGTCATCTCGTTTTATCTAAATTTCTATGTTTGTGGTCTCCTTTCTGGGGGCTGAAGTTTTGTAGTACCCCTTTCTCCTATTATCTGCCTCCTGGCGAGTGATGTTGTCCAGAGTCTTGTGCAGGCTTCCTGTTGGGAGTTTATGGTGCCTTTTCAATGGAGGGTGGAAATGGGCCTCTTCCCTCTAGTGGGCAGGACCATCCTCAAGACCTGTGTTTAGACCTGACATTAAGCTCAATAAGACTTTATGCAGCATGTCCACTTATCAGTGGGGCCATGTTCTTATTTTGCTAGTTGCTTTGCCTGAGACATTCCAGCAATAGAACCTGAAAGATATTGGGTGGGGCCTTGTCTTTGTGCCAAATGGCAACTTCTGGGAGGACTCACACTGATAAAAATTCCCTAGGGCCTCCACCACAGTATGCTTGCCCCCATGGTATGTCACTGACAAAAATTCCCTCCCGAGGAGATGCTCTAATACACATAGGTATGTCTAGCTCAGGAACCTGTGGATTTACTGCTTTGTGCTCAGTATCATTGCACATGAAACATTGTGTATGCCCTCCAAGATTGGAATATCTGATTCATCCTGTCTTATGTAGTTCCTATACTCAAGCCCCACTTGCCTTCAAAGCCAAATTCTCTGGAACTTCCTCTTCCCTATGCTGAATGCTCAGATTATATTGAAAGTCTATTTTTATGAGGAAATGTTCCTGTGTAGCTTGCATAGTTTTAATATTTCTGGTGTGAGTGCTGTTTTTAGTATGAGTTCTTGTTGCCTCTTTTCTCAGTACATTCTGGCCATTATCCCCTTGATAAAAAGTATGGCTAATGTTTTGGTGACCATAACCTGGACTGGCCATTAACTTGGGCTTCCTGTTTGCTCTGTGGTTGTTGCTGCCTGTGGGGTCAGAGTTTTCTCACTAGCTGATTGAGTAGAATATCTGAGACCTGTTTCTGAGCTTGCTTCTAATCTTTGGTTTGAGGTAAACAGGACAAGAATGCCCCTCCTGGGAGAGGAGCTTCTGCTGGAGCTGATCACCTGTCACTTTTAACTACTTTTGTCAGCTTACACTGTACATTGTTGTTGGCACTGGCCTCAGCTCCACCTCCATCATGAGTATACCAGCATGGCCCTGGTGTCTTACATGCATTGTTTCCACCAGGCCAGCAGGTCAAATCCACTGAAATTAGGTCCTAGTGTTGCAGTAGTCATGCACCTAGACCTGCTGTGGCAACTATAGAGGCAAATTAGATGCCCATAAAACACACAGCTGCTTAAGCCAGAACCATTCCAGTTGGGGGGGCACTTGTCCTTTGAATAATCAGCAGGCAATGAATTTACAAATCAGGCAGCAGAAGTGTAAATCATTTTTTTCGTACAGCCACAAGGAGAGAGTTTAGCTTTTCTTCCAAAGTTGTTGTTAAGTCTCAGCTGTAATTTCAGCTCCACCTCTGAATATAGGCAACCCACTAGCATCTGTTACCAAGTTGTCTGGAGAACAGTAGCCTGCCATGTTGGGATGGAGTAGGGATGTCAGCCAAGGGGCATGTGTAGACCTGCCTAGGTGGGAGTTAGGCAAGAGCAGAAGCTGGGGATACATGTGGGTCCACCTAGGCAGGATTTTTTCCTAGAGCCTACAGAGACAGGGGAAGGCATTTGTGGAAAGAGATCACAATGGTGGCCCAGCCACCACATGCCACTCAACAATGGTCCCTTTCATCTATGGTGGCTCTGTCTTCCTCCAGGAACATTCCTGGCTTCAACACTCATGTTGTCTCCACAAAGCCATTGGCAGCCCTCACTCTAAATCTGTTCACCAAATTACATGCTCCAGCGTTTAGCTTCTGTCCATACTAGCTGGTATACATTTCAGGCCAGGGTGCACAAGGAGGTGGCACAGACCCTCTATGTATGTCCTATTTCCCATAAACCAAGTGTTGCACTCTCCTTCAAGCCTCTGAAGCTGCTTTATTGTCCCAGTTGATCTTCCTGTTGGTGAGGGGACCTCCCAGGGTACAAGAACCTCTCCTCTCCTTCAATTCCCTCCCAGGGATGCAGGACCTATCCTGACTCCTCCTTTTTTTCATTCTTTAATTCATTCTACTCAGCTGTGTGGAGATCCTTGTATTTCATATGTTTGAAGTCTTCTTCTGGTATTCAGTAGGTGTTCTGTGAGAACTGTTTCATTTTTAGGTGTACTCTTGCTGTATTTGTGGTAGGAGGTGAGCTCCATGTCCTTCTGTTCTGCATCTTTATTCTTAACTCATATTAATGACCTAAATAGAAGGGACAAAACCTGAAAACAGGAGTAAAGCTTCATGATCTGGTATTTGGTAATGTATTCTTAGATAAAACACCAAACAAAACCACAGGAACAACAATAAAAAAGTGAGCAGGGCTTCATCAACATTCAAAATTTATCTGCCTACAAGAACATTATTAAGCAAGTGAAAAACAATTGTACAGAATGGCAAAAAAATAGTTGCACATCATATATTTCATAAACACTTAATATTCAGAATAAAGACTCCAGAAAAAGAAAATGACAAAAAGACAAAGAATCTGATTTTATAACAGCAAGGATCTGAAATATATATTTTATCCAATGGAAATATACAAATGACCAGTGAGTACAAAATAAGATGTTCAACATATTCAGTCATTAGGGAAATGCAAATCAGAATCAAAATGTAATTACATTTCACACCTATGAGGAAAGATATAATTTCAAAAATCGAAAACAAATGTGGAAAGGGTGAGGATAAATCCTTGCAAATTGCTGGTGGAAATGTAGGTCATGCAGCCACTTAAAAAGCTAACCAGGAGTTCCCAGCAATCTTACCATCTTTATATTTATTTAACAAGCTGCCAATCAGCAGTTATATTTTGGGTACATAATATGTGAAGCACTCTGAGATATTACACCTAAGTATGACTCATTAATCCATTAAAAATATTTTATCTCGGAGTTCCCATCATGGCGCAGTGGTTAACAAATCTGACTAGGAACCATGAGGTTGCAGGTTCGGTCCCTGCCCTTGCTCAGTGGGTTAACGATCCGGCGTTGCCGTGAGCTGTGGTGTAGGCTGCAGATGCGGCTCGGATCCCGTGTTGCTGTGGCTCTGGCGTAGGCTGGCAGCTACAGCTCCGATTCGACCCCTAGCCTGGGAACCTCCATATGCCGCGGAATGGAAGCGGCCCAAGAAATAGGAAAAAAAAAAAAAAAAGCTAACCAAAAAGTTGCCATATAAGTAGGCATTTTCTCTCCTATGTATATGCACTAAAGATATGAAAGCAGATGTTCAAATAGATACTTATATCCTAGTGAACATTGCAGCATTATTTACAATAATCAAAAGGTGGAAAGACCTTAGTTTTCATCAATAAATGAATAATAAAAATTTGTATACAATGGGCTATTATTTAGCCATAAAAAAGGAATGAGTTTTGTTACATGTTACAATGTAGATTAATCTAGGAAACATTGTGCTAATAAGACAGACAAAAGATTAAAATATTGTATGATTTCACTTGTGTGAAATTCTTAGAAAAGGCAACTTCATAGTGATGAAAGTAGATTAGATGTGTCCAGGGGTTGGGGGGGAATGAGGAATTATTGCTTAATGAATATATTTATTGAGGATGTTGCGAAGTTTTAGAAATAGTTGTTGGTGATAGTTGCAAAACATTGTGAATGTAATTAATGTTCCTGAATTGTACACATAGAATCATTTAAATGAAAATTTTAATGTTACACATATTTTAATAAAATTAAAATTTAAACTTCACAAATATAGGTATGAAATCTTCATGCATCATGATTTCCTAATATATTTTGAAGCTGTAATGGGGTAACTTCATTGCATGAGCTTTTTCAATATCTCTTGGTTTTTAAGGGTGGACTGAACAGGAATACTTTAACCACATATGTTAGAGAATGCCATCTATAGGTTTACTCCACCAGACTTTTTTCAAATCAGATTTCTAGCCTGTTGAAGCTAGCCTCTGAATAATTTCAAATTAATATGTCTCTAGCCTAAAACAGTGGAGAAGCAGGATTATAGCACCAGGTATGTAGGACAGTGATTTCTGTGGGATAGTTTTTCTTAGAATGAAAGTCCTCACAAATGAAAATAAAATTAGGGGGAATTTTAAGTACCCATTGTTGGATCGTAAAGAGTGATCTAGAATTTGGTATCTGCAATTCATGACCTAGCTCTTGTCCACTCTTTTTGATTTTCCTTTCCAGAAGGGAGGTCCAAGGTTTAGGCACCTAAATGCCTGAAGCCAGATGGTCCTTAGGTAGCTTACATTTGTTGTTGGTGGGTCACTTCTTGCTACTATTACCAGGATAGTTCTTCTATACTTGTAGTGAGGAGGATGAAAACTCTAGGCTATCATCTGATTTACTTTATTTTAATCATAAAACACCTTAGTCACTTTTATGGGAAGGAATCCAAATTGAAAAAAACCTAAAACTATCATGGTTTGCAGATGACATGATACTATACCTAGAAAACCCTAAAGACAGCACCAGAAAACGGTTAGAACTCAACTGTTTGACAAAGTTGCAGGCTATAAAATTAATGCACAGAAATCAACTGCATTTCTATATACTATCAATGAAAGATGAGGAGGAGAAATCCAGAGAAACCATCCCATTTACAATCACATCAAAGATATACCATGTTATTGGACTGGAAAAATCAATATTGTCAAAATCACTATACTACTCAAGGCAATCTATAGATTCAATGCAATCCTTATCAAATTACCAAGGACATTCTTCCCAGAACTAGAAGATAATATTTTAAAATTTGTATGGAAGCACAAGTGACCATGAAGAGCCAAAGCAATATTGAAAAATAATAGCAAAAATGGAGGAATCAAGCTTCCTGACTTTAAACAATACTACAAAGCTATAGCTATCACAACAGCATGCTACTGATACAAAAACAGAATTTATTCCTCCTCTTTCATTTTTTATTTTCTTTATTTGGGTTCTCTTCTCTTCATGGTGAATCTAGCTACAGGTTTTTCAATTTTGCATAGCTTTTCAAAAGAGTAACTCTGTTTTATTAATACTTTGTGTTGCTTTTTGATCTCTATTTTATTTACTCTCTGATCATTATTATTTTCTTCCTTCTTCTGACTTTGGGTTTTGTTTGTTCTTTTTCTAATTCTTTTCTGGGTAGGTTAGGATGTTTATTTGAGATTTTTTTTGTCTGTTTCGTGGGGAAGGCCTGTATCACTATAAACAGGCCAGTTCTATCCACTGCTTTGCTGCATCCCACACGTTTCATAAGGTTGTATTTTCATTTTAGTTTGTCTCGAGGTATTTTCTGATTTCCTCTTTGGTTTAATAATTTTATCATTGACTCACTGGATTTTTTTGTAACATGTTGTTTAGTTTCCATATAATTGTTCTTTTTCCATTTTTCTCTATGGTTGATTTCTAGTTTCATAATGTTGTAATCAGAAGAGATGCTTATAATAATTTCTATTCTCTTAAATTTGATGAGGCTTGTTCTGTGACCTGGTATGTGGTCTATCTTAAAGAGTATTCCACATGTGCTTGAAGAGTGTATATTCTGTCCTTTTTCCCCCCAGTGTTCTATAGATAGCATTTAAGTACAATTAGTATATTATGTCATTTAGGACCTCTTTTGCCTTATTCTTTTTGACTAGATGATCTGTATATTGATGTCATTGGTTTGTTAAAATTTATTACTATTATTGTCAATTTCTCTTTTTATGTCTGTTAGTATTTGTTTTACATATTTAGGTTATTTTATACTAGGTGCATATATGTTAATGAGTATAATATATTCTTCCTGTGTTGATCTTTTTATCATTATATAATGCCCATCTTTGTCTTTCTTTATGGCCTTTGTTTTAATGTCTAATTTAGTTTGATATATGTACTGCTATCCTCACTTTCTTGTCATTTCAATTTTCATGATATATCTTTTCCATACCTTCATTTTTAGTCTGTGTGTGTTTTTCACCCTGAAGTGAGTCTGTTGTAGTCAGCATATTATCGTTCTTTTACTTTTCATCCAATCTGCCCCTCTGTCTTTTAATTGGAGAATTTAGTCCACTGACCTTAAAAATAATCATTTAGAGGTATTATTGCCATTGTAATCCTTAATATGTTTTGGGTTTTTTTTGTAGTTGTTCTTTATTTTTTACTTTTGTTCTTCCTTTTATGATTTATTTTGTTTTGTGGTACACTTGAATCCTTGCTTTTCAGTTTTTGTGAATCTACTGTATGTTTTCTTTTTATTGTGGTTACCATGAAATTCAAGTATGTTGACTACTTGCTTTATATGTATCTATTTGCTTTAAACTGACAGTCTTTCAAGTTCAAATACTTTCTAAAAGTCTTACATTTTTATACTACCTTTCTCTAAATTTTGTGATGGTGATATCCAATTTTATACAATCTTGCTCATATTTTTACTATTAATTATAAGTATAATTGATTTACAATGTTATGATTTCTTTTTTTCTTTTTTATTTTGGTTGTTTTTTGGGCTGCATCTGTGGTATATGGAATTTCCCAGGCTAGGGTTTGAATCAGAGCTTCAGCTGCTGGCCTATTCCACAGAAACACCAGATCTGAGCTGCATCCGTGACCTACACACTCACAGCAATGCCAGATCCTTAACTCACTGAGTGAGGCTAGGGATCAAACCTGCATCCTCATGGATACTAGTTGGGTTTGTTACCACTGAGCCATGATGGGAACTGTTTATGATTTATTTTCAATCTATGTTTTGGTTTATTTACGTGAGCTTCAATTTGTCAATATATTTGCCTTTGATATTATGATCTGACTTTTCCTATAGATTCTTGCTCCTTTTCTTCCTATGGAAGACTCTTCAGTAATATTTTTAGGGTAGGTTTAGTACTGATGAATTCTTTTAATTTTTCTTGTTTAAGAAATTCTTTATTTCTCCTTCTATTCTAAATGATATTTATGGTAGAGTATTTTATATTGAAGGTTTTTCCTTTTCTGAACTTTGAATATATCATGCCACTCACTTCTGGTCTTCACATTTTCTGTGGTGATATCAACTGATAACTGAAGAGGGTTCCCTTGTAACTGACTCTTTCTTTTTCTATTGCTCCCTTTTAGAATCTTCATCTTCTTTTATGTTTTAAATATGATATGACTTGGTGTGGATCTGTTTGAGTTCATCTTGTCTAGGACCCTCTGTACTTCCTTTACCTGGATATCTACTTCCTTCTTTAGATTTGGCAAATTTTCAGTCATAATTAATTCAGATACATTTTTTGATCTCCCCCCCTTCTTCTGGAACCTCTGTTACATGAAAGGTGGCATGTTTTATATTATCCCATAGATCTCGTATGTTGCTCTCTTGTTTTTTATTCGGCATTCTTTCTGCTGTTTTGACTGAGTAACTTCCATTACACTATTGCCTAGATTACTTACTCATTTTTCAATATCATTTAGTCTGCTCTCATTGCTTCTAGTTTGGTTTTCATCTAAGCAATGGAATTATGTATTTCGATGTTGTGATCCACATGGGAAGTCCAAGGAATTATGTATTTTGAATTGGTTCATCTTTATAATTTGTAGTCCATAATGACAGTGATCTGCATTTCTATTGATAGTATTTCTTAATTCCTTTATCATTTTTATTACCTCCCTTTTGAACTCTGGATCTAGTAGACTGTTGATCTCTGTTTAATCATTTGTTTTTTCAGGGGGGTTCTCCTCTTCTTTTAGTCATTTTTCATTTCATATACCTTTCATATAACTTTATGGATCTAAGAGAAACATTTATCTACTGTGATCTTGAAGGAGAGTTTTCACGTGGAAGCATCCATGTGTAGACTTTGTGCATCCAATGCTTTTTTGTGCAAGGGTTTGTTTTGGTATGGACACCAGCTACATCTTTCTTCAGGCTGTGCTGGTCATTATCCACTTCATAGGGTGTGGGGTTGGTTTTGTAGTATCTAGAGCCTGTGGTATATGTGAGGCAGAGCTTCCTCTCTGTTCCACAGCAGTCACAGCACCTTCACAGATGGGTTTCATCTCTCTTTGAAGTAGAAGATCTGAGTGTTGGGTTAAATCAGGCTCTGTATCCCTCAATTGTGTTTACTGCCCCAAAGAGTTTATTGCTGAAGCATGTGGGGCCTGTGCATTTTCAGAGGACCTAAGCACCTCCTGTGTATGTATCTGTGGTTCTATTCAGAGGCAGCCCAATATAGTATCCCTTTCTTTTTTGTGTTTGCCCCAGATATAGTGCAAACCAGTAATGTGGAGTAGGCTGGATCTGGGGGTCAGGGCATTGTGGCTGTGGGAGTTGGGATGGCTATGGCCTCCTAGAACCTGGGCCGGCTTTTTTGGAGACTTCTCCCAGAATCTGTTTCCCCCATATCTAGTGCTAAGCTGTGGTATGGAATGGGTGGAGCCTGGGTGTTTTCACTGGGAGGCAAACCTCTGCATACTCCTGAGCCATCTGACAATGGCCATTGTTGCCTAGACTAGGCCACAACTCAGGTCCTCTGAGCTGTCTCTGTATATCTATATGAATCCTGTCCTCAGGCTTGTCTTCCTGAGGTTTAGCACTTAGCCATTGTGTGTTCTTGTAAAGCTGCCTCATGTAGAGTCTGACAATGTTCCCTGTGGCTACACTAGGAACACACCTCAGGGTCTCAAGGCTGTCTCTACATAGCTGGAGGAGTATTCTCCTAGGGCTTGTCTGCTGCATATTCAGCACTTAGATGATGCGTGTTCCTGTGGTTCCATGTGCATGCTGACAATGTCTACCATGGCTAAACCTGGACACACTCCATGTGCCCCATTCTGTCTCTGTGCAGGTTGTCTGAGTCTCTGCCTAGATCTTGCAGCAGGCCATTGTCCGGAATGAATGGGGCTGGAGTATTCACTCCTTTGAATTAGGAAGGACAATGAGGCAGCAGATACCAGTGCAAGGCTCTATCCAACCTGATTGTCAGAAAGACAGCAAACATGCACTCTTCTTGAGTAGAGATTAGGCTTCTCAAAACTTTGTATTTGTCTTTGTGGATTTTCCAGCAGGCATGGTGGTCTGTGTCCTCTTTTCAGGAACCTAGAACTAGGATGCCCAGATTGTGGTGCATCCTCTAACTCCCTCAGGGCAAGGGTCCATCTGTGTAGAACCTCTCCTCCTTACAGACTCCTTCCAAGTGTGAAGGACCAGAATAGTCCCTTTTTCTCCATCCTACATATTTATGTGAAATTTTTTTTGCCTCTATTGTTGTATAGGAGTTTTTCCATTTTCCAGCTAATTTTCCATCAGAATTATTCCACATGAAGATGTAATTTTTTTTTTTGGCTTTTGTCTTTTGAGGGCTGCACCCGTGGCATATGGAGGTTCCCAGGCTAGGGGTCAAATAGGAGTTGTATCTTGTGGCCTATGCCACAGCCACAGCAACACCAGATCCGAGCCACATCTATGGCCTACAGCACAGCTCACAGCAATGCCGGATCCTTAACCACTGAGTGAGGCCAGGGATCGAACCCACAATCTGATGGTTCCTAGATGGATTTTTTCTGCTGTGTCATGATGGGAACTCCCATGAAGATGTATTTTTGATGTGTTTTTTGGGGTGGTGAGTTCCACATCCTCAACTCTGCCATCTTGCTCAGTGTATAGTATTTATATTTTGATTACTTTAGATTTTGTAGTATTTGGAATTGGTCTGCTAATATTTTGTTGAAGATTTTTCCATCTGGATTCATCAAATGTATTGGATTTAATTTTCTGTTTTTAACGGTCTAGTGTTGGTGTCAGGATTAGGATACCACAGTAATGGTAGCTTTATAGAATAAATTTGGGAGTGTCTGTCCTCTTCAATTTTTTTGGAATACTTTCAGAAGTATAGGTATTGCTTCTTTGTATGTTTGGTAGAATTCCTCTATGAAACTTACCAGATCTGATTTTTATTACTGGGAGTATTTTTATTAAATATTCAAATTCGCTACTACTTATCAGTCTGTTCAAATTGTCTGTTTCTTGTTTTTGTTTAATTTTATTGAAGTAAAGTTAATTTACAATGTTGTGTTGATTTCTTATGCACAGCAAAGTGATTCAGACATATAGATCCTTATTCATATGCTTTCCATTATGGTTTGTCAAGGATATTTAATATAGTTCCCTGGTTCCCTGTGCTACACAGTAGGACCTTGTTGTTTATTCATCCTATGTACAATAATTTGTCTCTGCTAAACACAAACTCCCAATCTTTCCCTCCCCTCTTCGCTCTCCCTCTTTGCAACCAAAATCCTGTTCTCAATATCTGTGCATCTGTTTTCGTTCCATAGATATATTGATTTGTATCATATTTTAGATTTCACATGTAAGTGATATCATATGGTATTTGTCTTTATCTTTCTTCTTAGTATGATAATCTCTAAGTCCATCCATGTTGATGCAAATGGTGTTATTTCATACTTTTTATGGCTGAGTAATATTCCATTTATATATGTGCCATAATATGTTTTATGTTTAATAAAATACATGAGAATATTTTATCATAAATATTATTGGAGTATAGGTGACTTACACAGTTATGTTAGTTTCAGATGTACAGCAAAATGAATCAGCCATACATAAACATGTATATCCATTCTTTTTCAGATTCTTTTCTCAAATTGGCCATCAGAGAGTAGAGTACTGAATAGATTTGCCAAGATATATAGTAGGTACATGTGACTGATCAATTTTGTATATACCAGTGTGTATATGCCAATCCCAAACCCCCAATTCATCCCTCCCCCAATGTTTCCAATTTGGTATCCATAAGTGTGGTTTCAAAGTCTTTGAGTCTGTGCCTGCTTTGTGAATAAATTATTTTGTATCATTTATTTTTAGATTCCACATATTAGTGATCTGATATGATATTTTTCTTACTAACTTAATTTACTTAATATGACAATGTATAGGTCCATCCAGGTTTCTGCAAATAGCATTATTTCATGCTTTTCGTGGGTGAATAATATTCCATCGTATATATTTACCAAAAAAGTATCCATTCTTCTGTTTATGGATGTTTAGGTGGCTTTCATGTCTTGGCTATTGTAAATAGTGCTTCAATAAAGATTGAGATGAATGTATCTTTTTGAATTATGGTTTTTTCCAGATATATGCCCAGGAGTGGGATTGCTGGGTCATAGGATGGTGTTAATTTTTTAAAATTTTGCTTGTCTGTAAAGCTTTTGATTTTTCTATGTAATCTAAATGAGAGCTGGGCTGGGTAGGGTATTCCTGGCTGAAGGGTTTTACCTTTTATCACTTTAAATATATCTTCCCTCTCTCTTCTGGCCTGTAGGATTTCAACTGAAAAGTCAGCTCATAACGTTATAGGGGTTCCCTTGTAAGCTATTTGTTGCTTTTAATCACTTCTCTTGGAACTTAATTTTTGATGAATATGTGACTCAGTGTGTTCCTACGATTTATCCAATATGGAAATCTCTGCACTTCCTTGACTTTAGTGAGTGTTTCCTTTCCCATATTAGGGAAGTTTTGGACTATAAACACGTCAAAAAATTTCTCAGACGTTTCCGCCCTTCTCCTTCTGGGACGCCTATAGTGCAAAAATTTGTACATTTAATGTTGTACCAGAAGTCTCTTAGACTGACTTCATTTTTGTTTTATTGTTTTTTTTTCCTTTTTTTTGCAATTGTTTATAAATTTTTAAATTTTTATTTATTTTTATTTTTTAATCAATTATTTATATATATATTTTTTTTGTACTGTACAACATGGTGACCCAGTTACACACATGTATACATTCTGTTTTCTCATATTACTTGTTCCATCATAATTGACTAGATAGAGTTTGCAGTGCTACACAGTAGGATCCCATTGCCAATCCATCACAAAGGCAACATTCTGCATCTATTTACCCCAAGCTTCCAGTAATTCCCACCCCCTTCCCTTCCCACTTGGCAACCACAAGTCTATTCTCCAAGTCCATGATTTTTTTTCTGTGGAAAGTTTCCTTTGGACCATATATTAGATTCCAGATGTAAGTGATATCATATGGTATTTGTTTTTCTCTGTCTGACTTACTTCATTCAGGATGAGAGTCTCTAGTTCCATCCATATTGCTGTAAATGTCATTATTTTGCTCTTTCTTATGGCTGAGTAGTATTCCATTACATATATATACCACATCTTCCTGATCCAATCCTCTGTCAATGGGTAGTTAGCTTCTTTCCATTTCTTGGAAATTGTGAATAGTGCTGGAATTTTCACGTGGGTACATGTGGCTTTTTCAAAGAAAGGTTTAGTATGGATATATGCCCAAGAGTGGGATTGCTTGGTCATAAGGTAGTTCTACGTATAGTTTTCCAAGATATTGTTCTCCATAGTGGTTGTAACAATTTACATTCCCACCACCAGTGCAGGAGGGTTCCCTTTTCTCCACATCCCATCCGACATTTGTTATTTGTGGACTTCTTAATGATGGCTATTCTGACATGTGTGAGGTGGTATCTCATGGTAATTTTAACTTGCATTTCTCTAATAATCAGGGATGTTGAGCATTGTTACAAGAGCTTGTTGGCCATCTGTGTATCTTTCTTGGAGAATGGTCTATTCAGGTCCTTTGCCCATCTTTCAATTGGGTTGTTGGCTTTTTTGCTGTTGACTTGTATAAGTTGTTTATATAATTTAGAGATTAATCCCTTGTCAGTTGCCTCATTAGAAACTATTTTCTCCCATTCTGTAAGTTGTCTTTTTGTTTTCTGTTTTATTTCCTTCAGTGTGCAAAAGCTTGTCAGTTTGACTAGGTCCCATTGGTTTATGTTTGCTTTTATTTCTGTTGCTTTGGGAGACTGACCTGAGAAAATATTCATAAGGTTGATGTCAGAGAATGTTTTGCCTATGCTCTCTTCCAGGAGTTTGATGGTTTCTTGCCTTATATTTAAGTCTTTCAGCCATTTTGAGTTTATTTTTGTGCATGGTGTGAGGGTGTGTTCTGTTTTCATTGATTTGCATGCAGCTGTCCAGGTTTCCCAGCAATGCTTTCTGAAAAGACTCTCTTTTTCCCATTTTATGTTCTTGCCTCCTTTGTCAAAGATTAATTGACCATAGGTGTCTGGGTTTATTTCTGGGTTCTCTATTCTATTCCATTGGTCTGTGTGTGTGATTTGGTACAAGTACCACACTGTCTTGATGATTGTGTCTTTGTAACATTGCCTGAGGTCTGGGAGAGTGATGCCTCCTGCTTGGATTTTGTTCCTCAGGATTGCTTTGGCAATTCTGGGTCTTTTGTGGTTCCATATAAATTTTTAGATTGTTTGTTCTAGTTCTATGAAAAATGTCATGGGTATTTTGGTAGGGATTGCATTGAATCTGTAGATTGCTTTGGGTAGTATGGCCATTTTTACAATATTAATTTTTCCAACCCAAGAGCATGGAATAGCTTTCCATTTCTTTACATCTTTAATTTCCTTGATTAATGTTTTATAGTTCTTGGCATATAAGTCCTTTACCTCCTTGATCAGATGTATTCCCAGGTATTTGATTTTGTGAGGTGCAATTTTAAAAGGTATTGTATTTTTGTATTCCTTTTCTAATATTTCATTGCTGGTATACAGAAATGCGACTGATTTCTGAATGTTAATCTTATATCCTTCTACTTTGCTGAATTTGTTGATCAGTCCATGTAGTTTTTGGGTTGAGTCTTTAGGGTTTTCTATATATAGTATCATGTCATGTGCATACAGTGACAGTTTTACCTTTTCTCTTCCTATTTGGATGCGTTTTGTTTCTTTTGTTTGTCTGAATGCTCTGGCTAGGATTTCCCAGTACTACGTTGAATAGGAGTGGTGAGAGTGGGCATCCTTGCCTTGTTCCAGATTTTAGCTCTCTTGAGATTTAATGGCTATCTTTACTATTGGGTGTGGATGTCTTTTTGTTCTTTGTGTTTATCTATTATATCCTTTTGGCTTGCAATTAATATTTGATTTTGATATGGCAGTCTATATATATTTATGACTATTTTATGTTGGTGAATTCTTAATTTATAATGCATTTCGCATATCCTGCATTTTTACTCTCTTCCTCTCATAATTACTGGTTTAGATATCATATTTGTGTTGGAGTGATTTCCTATCTTTGCTGGATGTTTGCCCTTCCTGGTGAGTTTTCCCATTTCATAGTTTCCCATTTCTTGTTTCTAGTTATGGCCTTTTCTTTCCTGCCCAGAGAAGTTCCTTTACCTTTTATTGTAAAGCTCATTTTGGGGTGTTGAATTCTTTTAGTTTTGCTTGTCTGATCTTTGTCTAAACTTTGCTTGTCTGCTTGTCTGTATGGCTTTTAATTTCTCCATCAAATCTGAATGAGAGCCTTGCTGGTTAGATTATTCTTGGTTGTAGATTTTTTTCCTTTCATCTCTTTAAATCTATCATGATGCTCCCTTTTAGACTGCAGAATTTTTGCTGAAAAACAAGCTTATAACCTTATGGGAGTTTCCTTGTATGTTATTTGTTGCTTTTCCCTTGTTTATTTTTGTTTGTTTGTTTGTTTGTTTATATTTTGAGGGCCACAGCTATGGCACATGGAAGTTCCCAGGCTAGGGGTCAAATCGGAGCTGCAGCTGCTGGCCTACGCCACAGTCACAGCAACACCGGGTCCTTAACCCACTGAACGAGGCCAGAGATAGAACACACGTCCTCGTGGATGCTATTCAGGTTCATTAACGCCTGAGCCATGACAGGAATTCCCCCCTTGTTGTTTTTATTCATTTCTCTTCAATTTTTATCAATTTTATTACTATGTGTCTCATCATGTTGCTCCTTGAATTAATCCTTAATGAAACTCTCTGTGCTTCCTGGACTTGATGACTATTTCCTTTCCCATGTTAAGGAAGTCTTCAGCTACTATCTCTTCAAATATTCTGTGAAGCCCTTTAATGTGAGTGCTGGTGCACTCGATGTTGTCCCAGATATCTCTTAAACAGTCGTCGTCTTTTCATTATTACTCTTTATTCTTTTTCATGGTAGTGATTTCTACCACTCTGACTTCCAGTTTACTTATCCATTCTCCTGCTTCTCTTATTCTGCTATTTATTTCTTCTCATGTGTATTTCATTTCAGTTATTGTATTCTTTATCTGTTTTTCCTTTTATATTTTCTAACTTGCTGATAAAAACTTCTTTTAACTTCTCACTTTTTTGTTTTTCTCCCACAGAATGTGGAAGTTTCCAGGCCAGAAATTGAACTGACATCACAGCAGTGACAATGCTGGATCCTTAAGCCACTGAGCAAACAGGGAACTGCCCATGCATCCATTATTTTCCTGAGTCTTGGTTCATCTTTACCATTATTACTCTGAACTCTTTCTCCACTAGATTTCCTACCTCCATGTCACTAGTTGTTCTTCTGGGGTTTTATCTTGTTCTTTCCTCTGGAATATATTCCTCTACTCTTTTATTTTGTCTAAATTTCTATTTGAATTTTTATGTGTGTTTCTCAGCCTTGGAGAAGTGGCCCTTTGTAGAATATGTCCTATGTGTCCCAGTAGTACACTCCCCAATCATCAACAAAGGGCCAGGGACCAGCAGGTCCCAGGGTAGTTTCTGACCTGTGTTTGTCGTCGTGATTATTCTCTTGGCTGCTGGATCATAGGTTTCTTAGTTCTAGTGTCTGCCCTTTGGTGAGTGAGGCTGGTCTAGATGCTGGTGCAGGCTTCCGTGTGGATGGGACTGGTGCTTGCCCATTGGTGTGTGTAACTGCATCTTCACCCTCTGGTGTGCAGAGTCATGTCAAGGGACATGTCTAAAGGTGGCTATGAGTTCAGGAAGTCTTAGGCAGCCTGTCTACTGATGGATGGGTCTTTGTTCCCATCCCATTATACCTTGATGGTTTTGAGGAGTATCGATGAGGTTTATTGTAGAATAACCATCAATTAAGATTTGATATTATTTCTCATGATTATATCATGGGTTTGGGGGAATATTATTAAACTAAAATTCCACTTTCATTACATCAGATCAAGGGGGCATATTATTAACATGATTAATGACTGCTGATCTTAGGCTTTATCAGCTAGATGAAGAAGTGTTTCTAGGATTCTTCACTATAATCACTTTTTTCCTTCCCCTTTACAAACTCTTTGAAAGGAAGTCATGCTACACTGTTCATAATAAAGGAATGAGGAGTTGTGTTCCCCCACCGTGACAGCAGAGTATTTACATGAATTATTTGGAATTTTTCTTCATGAGAGATTTATCCCACATTCATCCATTCATTCATTTATTCAATCACCCATTCAATTATTTATTTATGAATATGAACTCATGGGTATTTATTTTATATGCTGGTTTCTAATTCATTACTATTTTACTACTTTATTTATTGCTCAAATTGATCCAGGTTTAGTCATTAGAAGCTCATTCAGTTGGCTCCTTTGTCCCTGTGACATACCTCAATAAATGTGGGATTTGTTTTTTTTAATTTTTCTTTGATAACCATTCCTTTATTTTCTGGAATTATAAGATTCTCCAGGTTTGGCTTGTATATTTCCTGTCTCAATCTTAGAATAATTTATTTCTTCAAGGTTTCCTAGTTCCTTTTTTGGAGAATTGTATTAGAGACCAAGATCTGAGCACTGGATGTACTCATCATCATTGGGACGTTAGTGCCTTTAGGCCTTTTCTGCCAACATTATTCCTCCTTTATATTTTCAGTTGAATTCTCCAGTGGAACCATATGGTACTAGTGATTTTTTTTAAGGTTATTGACTCAATTTCTTTAATAGTTATAGGACTAGTAAGATTACCTCTTTGTGTATTTGGATAGTTTTGCATCTTTCAAAAAATTGGTCCATTTCATCTGTGTTATAAAACTTGTAGGCATAGAGTCGTATATAGAATTATCATAATTTTAATGTCTGTGGTAACAGTAGTGATGACCCCTCTCATTTCCAATACTGGTAATTTATGCCTTCTCTATTTTTTTTGATTAGACTAGCTGGTTGTTCATCAAATTCATTTATCTATGCTATATATACATTTCCCTCAATGCATTGCTTTTATTGCATTCCTCAAATTTTGGTGTCACATTTTTGTGTTTATTTTTTAAGATAATATATAATTTATCTTAAGAATTTTTCATGGCCCATTTGTTGCTTAATATCCAAATATTTTTGAGATTTTTCCAGCTATCCTTTTTTCTAATGATCTCATTTCATTCCATCATTGTATGAGAACATAGGTTGTATGATTTCTCTTCTGTTCTATTTTTCTGTTTTAATAATCATTTTTAATGGCTTAGACTGCCATCTATCTTGGTGAATATTCCATGTGAGCCTGAAAGGAATGTGTATTCTGCTATTGGTGGATGGAATACCAAGCAGATTTGGTGGTGTTGGTCAGTTCAGTTTTATCATTTTTTATTTTATGCCTGTTTGATTAATTACTGCTAGAAGGGTATGGAAGTCTGGAGTATAATAGCAGATTTGTCCATTTATCCTTTCAGTGTTACCTATTTTTGCTTCATGTGTTTTGATTCTCTGTTGTTACATGTATATATATTTAGTACTCTTTTCTCTTCTTATATGCGTGACCCCTTTATCATTATGTAGTGCCCCTCATTTTCCTAAATTTCCTTGTTATGAGGGCCGCTTTGTCAGAATTAATATAGCTATTAGTTTTTTTTTTAAATGGTCTTAGCATAAAGTATCTTTCTCCATTGCTTTACTTTTAACCTATCTGAATATTTGTATTTAAATTATACTTTCTGTCAATAAGTATTGTTACATTAGTTGTTTTATTTTCTAAATATATCTCCACTGAGACAAACTATGTCTTTTGTATATTTAGACCATTCATGTGTAGAACAATTATTTTTATATTTTGATAATATCTATATTGTAACTGTTTTGCATTCTTTGCAATTGCTCCGTTTCTTCATTTCTCCCCCTACTTTTCTTTTCAAAAATTTTTTTTTTTTTTTGTCTTTTTGCCTTTCTTGGGCCATTCCCACGGCATATGGAGGTTCCCAGGCTCGGGGTCAAATTGGAGCTATAGCCACCGGCCTACCCCAGAGCCACAGCAATGCCAGATCTGAGCCACATCTGCAACCTACACCACAGCTCATGGCCACGCCAGATCCTTAACCCACTAAGCAAGGCCACGGATCGAACCTGCAACCTCATGGTTCCCAGTCGGATTCATTAACAACTGAGCCACGACGGGAACTCCTCTTTTCTAGTTTTAATTGAAGATTTTTATGATTCCATTTTTCACTTCTCTAAACATACCAATTATACCTCTTTTTAAGATTAGTCTGTTTGCGATGATTTTTATCTTCAGACTATTTATCCTTGCCTTTTTGATGCTTTGTAATTTTTTTGTTGAATGATGCACATGATTTCCTGAGTAACAGTAACTGAGGAAAAGACCTTTATCATGAGGTTTTATGTTAATCTGACCAGGAGATGGACTATGTTAAATGTCTGTTGTTGCTTTATGTGCTAGATTTTTCAAATTCCTAGATTATTTTTTTGTTTCCCATGTTGACCTTGGGCATATACAAGAATTTTTCCTTACATGGAATTTGCATCTTCAAGCTCTTTCAACTATAATCCTGTTTTTATACTGTTGGTAAGGGTATTCATATTTCAAAATGGTTCTTATTCCCCTTTCTCTAACATTTCCATAAGAATAATTTGCATTTTAATATTTATTTATTTATTTATTATTTATTTATTGCTTTTTAGGGCTGCACCCATGGCATATGGAAGTTCTCAGGCTAGGGGTTGAACCAGAGATGCAGCTGCTGGCCTACACCACAGCCACAGCAACATTAGATCTAAGCTGCATCTGCAACCTACACCGCAGCAATACCAGATCTTTAACACACTGAGTGAGGCCAGGGATCAAACCCACATCCTTATGAATACTATTTGGCTCATAATGCACTGAACTGCAATGGGACTCCTTAATTTGCAAATTCTTTACTTTGAGAACTTGGGAGGTAAAACCCACACTTGGGAGGTAAAATCCACAAAAATATGGGGGAACCAATAATACTGTGGTGCCCAGAGTTTTCTCACTCTCAAACTAGTTCACGCTCAGACTCTAGAAATTTTTTACTATAACCAATTAATTATTCCTACAGGTTTTTTGCTCCAACAGATTCTGTTGCAGGTAAACTGTTCCTTGATATGATTTTTCTATGCCCACCTGCCTCTCCACAATTCAGGGAGGTAGTATGAACTATGTACACAATTCTTTAAAAGAATCTAAGAAAAAAGCTGATATTCTGGTTGGTCAGATTTTTTTTTATCTCAAGGATGGCAGTGATGGCGTCAGATTTCTTTACCTGTGGAGTTAAACCATAAATCCAATATTTTCTTTTAAAGTTAGCAGATTTATTAACTTCTAGTTTATAAGCAATAGGGAATAAATAATTATTAAACAATGATGCTAGATACATACATGCATTAGTCTTCTTATTTATTTCAAACTATTTCACTTATTGGAACATTTTAAATACTGGGATTTCTTGTATTTTCCTCAGTATTCCCTATGGAATATCTTCCAAATTATGCTGTTTTGTTCTAAATATGGCCTCATCATTCATACACACACACACAGAATTTTTTTTTCCTTTTATGGCCACACATGTGGCATATGGAAGTTCCCAAGCTAGGGGTCAAATCAGAGGTGCACAGTTGCAGGCCTATGCCACAGACACAGCAACATCAGATCTGAGCTGTATCTGTGAACTATACCACAGCTTGCGGCAACACTGCATTCTTAACCCACTGAGTGAGGCCAGGGATTGAACCTGTATCCTCACAAACACTATGTCAAGTTCTTAACCTGCTGAGCCACAATGGAAACTCCAAAAATTTCTTATATATATTTCTTTCTTAATCCTCTCATAAATGTACTAAGGATTTAAAATTTTTTTTTTTTTTTTTTGGCTGCCCCATGGTATATGAAGTTCCTGGGACAGTAATAAGATCTGAGCTGCAATTGTGACCTATACAAAACTGGATCCTTTAACCCACCGTGTGGGGCCTGGGATCAAACCTGCACCCTGGTGCTGCAGAGGTATCACTGATCACATTACGCCACAGCAGGAACATGCTTTAGTTAATAATATTTTACGTAATAATTTTATTTGAATATACCACTTAGAGCACATTTTTTTTGGTCTTTTTAGGGCCCACCAGTGGCATATGAAATTTCCCAGGCTAGAGGTCGAATTGGAGCTGCAGCTGCTGGCCTATGCCACAGCCACAGCAATGCAGGATCTGAGCCATACCTACACCACAGCTCAGGATCCTTAACCCACTGAGTGAGGCCAGGGATTGAACCCATGTCCTCATGGATACTAGTTGGGTTCATTACCACTGAGCCATGATGGAAACCCCCAGCACACACTCATAAACAATTCTCTTACTACATTTAAACAAAAATCACTACTATTTCTGGAAATCAAAAAACATCATAATAAAAATCAGATCTTCCATTTTAAGGAATCTTTCCATTGTTAGACAAAGAATATAATTTTGTCAGAATCTTTGCTCATAACTTCAAGACCACGTTTTCCTTAAATGTAATGTATCATATGAAAATTTCAAGTGAAAAGCAATTTACACACATCTTATTGATCTACAGATTTAGAGAAAACATTCATCATATTTCATAAAAAGTAAAAAAAGGACTAGAAAGATTTATAAAAAGTATTAATAGCTTATCAAAATTTCCACAAAATATAAATTGGATATTTAAATACATTAAGATATATTCAGAAAAATCAACAAAGTGTTCACTGTTATTCAGCATTTAACAAAAATATTGGAAAAATTCTAATCAAAACAGCAAATAAACAAAATTTCACAAATGGTCTTAAAGCTCATGGATTTGAATCAAAGAACAAATGAAAGGTAAAAGAAATTGGAGTTCCCATAGTGGCTCAGTGGTTAACGAATCCAACTAGGAACCATGAGGTTGCAGGTTCGATCCCTGGCCTTGCTCAGTGGGTTAAGCATCCGGCATTGCCATGAGCTGTGGTGTAGTTCGCAGACGTGGCTCGGATCCCGCGTTGCTGTGGCTGTGGTGTGGGCCAGCAGCTACAGCTCTGATTCGACACCTAGCCTGGGAACCTCCATATGCCATGGAAGCGGCCCAAGAAATGGCAAAAAGACCAAAAAAAAAAAAAAAAAAAAAAAGAAAAAAAAAAAAAAGAAAGAAAAAAGAAAAAAAAAGAAATTGTGAAAAAGAGTTAATGTTGACATGTATCAAGATCAAATAATATAGTATAATAGGAGAAAAAAATGTTTTAGAGTCATTCAGATTCATACAAATTTCTACTCAGGAATGTGTGTGTGTGTGTGTGTATCATATAGTATTATATATATATGGAAGTTTTAAAAACCTAAATGAAGGGAATATACCATTAGCATAGATTATAACACTTAATACTGAAACTCAAATAAAATCCAAGCACTTTTTTTGTGAAAATTGACAAGCTGATTCTAAGTGTATACTGAAAAGGCAAAGGGCCAATAATGAAGATAATCTTAAAGAAGGACAAAGTTGGTAAATTTACACTTTCAAATATCAATACTTATTATAAAACTAAACTTTGTAAAACTATGTAGTACTCATGCAAGTGCAGACAAACACATGGAGGAAAACAGACACAGAAACAGACACAAACATTTACTGACACTTAATATGTGACAACACTGGCACTGCAGAACAATGATAACAGTGTAGTATTTTTACTAAATGAGACTCGGTAAATTGGATACCAAAATGGAGAAAAAAAATGAATCTTATTGCAGCTTATCTCATGACATTTTCAAAAATTAATTCCATGTAGATTATGGATGGAAATGTGAAAAGAAAAACAAATTTCTAGAAAGTAGTAACATAAAATATCTTCATAATCTTGAGGTATGCAACAGTGTTTTTAAAGACAAAAAGCACAAACCAAAAAGGAAAACATTGTAAAACTGGACTACATTAAAATTAAAACTTCTCTTAGAGTTCCCGTCGTGGCACAGCAGAAATGAATCCGACTAGGAACCATGAGGTTGCGGGTTTGATCCCTGGCCTCTCTCAGTGGGTTAAGGATCCGGCATTGCCATGAGCTTTGGTGTAGGTTGCAGACGCGGCTGGAATCTGGTGTTGTTGTGGCTCTGGCATAGGCCGGCAGCAACAGCTCCAATTGGACCCCTAGCCTGGGAACCTCCATATGCTGCAGGTGTGGCCCTAAAAAGACAAAAAATAAATAAAATAAATGGCATTCTTTTGCAATTATGCTATAAGAAGAATATCTGAAAGCTTGTTTGTTTTTGTTACATTTTCTGATTGCTCTATATCTTGGACACTAATTACCTTTAAAGAAAGTTTTATTTTACGATTCTGGAACAAACAGAAAGTGTTAAACTACTGTCTTTTCTTTAGAAAACATACTACATGCTCTTTTATTTACTTGGACACTCCCACCCCTGTCCCAGAGCATTGGTAAACTTCTAGGTTCCTTCATCTCAAAGTCTAATTCTCAGCCTCAAATGTTGCATGAAATTAATTACCACAGTCTTCGTTCTAGCTAGTGTGTCTATAAAATAAATTTTGTGATCCTGTTATATAAAAAATAAATTTCACATACAAACGTGTAAGCCTTAATAGTTTTTCTCACTGATGAAATGAGAAAGTATAAAATCTCTAGAATTACTTCTAGCACATCTCAGATCAAAGACAATAACCTAGAAATAAGTGAAAATAAAGCCTGTTTCATAACTGATTTTCAAGATTTTTCTACAGTTAATCAAATCTACTTCTCTAAAAAAAATAAAATTAAATTAAAAAAATACCATATGATATTACTTATAACTGGAATCTAATATCCAGCACAAATGAACATCTCCTCAGAAAAGAAAATCATGGACTTGGAGAAAAGACTTGTGGCTGCCTGATGGGAGGGGGAGGGAGTGGGAGGGATGGGGAGCTTGGGCTTAGCAGACACAACTTAGAATAGATTTACAAGGAGATCCTGCTGAATAGCATTGAGAACTTTGTCTAGATACTCATGTTGCAACAGAACAAAGGGTGGGGGAAAAATGTAATTGTAATGTATACATGTAAGGATAACTTGATCCCCTTGCTGTACAGTGGGAAAATAAAAATAAAATAAAATAAAATAAAATAAAATCTACTTCTCAGACACCTGCCAAAATTTTAGTTTAGAATAATTTTATTCTAATGTTTATACCTTAAATATTATAATGAAATAAATATTTGATGATTTACCCTTCCCTTATCAAAATTGTGTTAACTCACAGAAAATGATATTACATACTGTGGTAAACTCTATAAAGCATCTCTTAGAACTCTGTAATACATTGGCTTTAATAGTTTCCCAACTCAATCATATCTTAGAACATAAGGACAATACTTGCCACATAAGCAGTACATAAGAGATAAAATATTTTTTATTTTTTTTATTTATTTTTTGTTATTTCTTGGGCCGCTCTGGCGGCATATGGAGGTTCCCAGGCTAGGGGTCCAATCGGAGCTGTAGCCACCGGCCTACGCCAGAGCCACAGCAACGCGGGATCCGAGCCGCGTCTGCAACCTACACCACAGCTCACGGCAACGCCGGATCGTTAACCCACTGAGCAAGGGCAGGGACCGAACCCGCAACCTCATGGTTCCTAGTCGGATTCGTTAACCACTGCGCCATGATGGGAACTCCGAGATAAAATATTTTTAATGGATTAATGAGTCATACTTAGGTGTAATATCTCAGAGTGCTTCACATATTATGTACCCAAAATATAACTGCTGATTGGCAGCTTGTTAAATAAATATAAAGATGGTAAGATTGCTGGTGCTTTTAGATCACTCTATGCTTCCCTTTAAAATACTGAGGAGGTTTTCTTTAGAAAAATTGACAGTTAAAATGGTTTTGTCTTTAAATGTCAGCAATAAGAATAAAATTTCATTTAGTTGACAATGTAGGATTTCTATCAAATTTACCATTAAATACAGTATAATTCCTGGAGAGTTATTCATGCTCCTTTAATTTTTCACTAATTTTTTTCTTCCACTCCTTATAGAGTTATATCTTTTAGTGGACAGGGGAGTTATAAAATGGAGAGACTTGGTAGGGATTCTCATGACTAGGCTCTTATGCCACCACTTGCCTCACAAGTTTTTCTAGTGACAGAAGTGATTCTGGCTAAGGAGCCACAAGCCAACATCACACAGTTCCAGGGATATTGGACTTTGACGATTCTACTTCTGCCTGCTCAAACTGAGACAAATGCAGGTTAAATTAACTCCAATGAATCAAGTTTTCATGAATTGCTGAAATTTATGACAATACTTCACCAAACTGTGGTGAAGTCTGTGATAATACATAAATTATTTTATATTTTAAAATAGAATACCCACTAAATCTTAAAAGCATAGAAGACAATCAATGCACAGCAGAGACTGCATAACTTATTTTGATGCAGAGTAGTCTGAAGAGGTAATGTTACATCCAGATTAGTGTTTTGCAATAGAAATATAATAAGAGCAATAAGTGTAATTTTTAAATTTTTTTAAATTTTGTGATAATGTGTAATTTAAATTTTTTATAACCACATTTAAAAGGTAAAAAGAAACTGGTAAATTAATTTTAATATTATGTTTCTTTAGGCAAATATATTCAAAATAAAATGTTCTTACCCCTCAAAAAATAAGTAAATATGTGGGGTGATAGACGTGTTAACTAACTAGATGGCAGGAATCCTTTCACAATGTACGCAAATATCAAACCACCACTATGTATATTTTAAATATTTAAAAATTTTGCCAATTATACCTCAAGCTAAAAAATACTCAAATGTTATTCAATGTGTAATTAATAAAAACACTAATGAAATAGTTTAATTTTTGTGTACCAAGACTTCAAAATCTAGTTTGTATTTTAGAGCACATCTCAATTTGGATGCTGAAGTTTCAGTAAAGTGAAATCTAATCCTACTAACACAATAAAGTTGTCTTTAACAGAAAATACTTTAAACCATTTCAGATTATATTAACTTAATTAAAAATTCAGTCTTACAGTCATACTAGCCACATTTCAAGTGCTCAATAGCCACATATGACTAATAGTGACTATAGTGTAGATCCAGATCATTCAAGACATGTTGAGGAGGCCTCTGATAATTCAAAGGGAAACAAAAGGATCAGAATTGTATAGGTTGTTTTGAACATGCCTGAGGGAACCAAAACAAAGGAAGAGGCTCTCTGTTGTTGTTTAGAAAATGGATAAACCACAATATGGATAGCTTATGCAGGAATGACTATGATTTATAAATTATCATTTAACTAAACACCTTCTTTACACATTCATTTCCAAGGAAGACTCCCCCTTACTTACCTCATTCTGTTAATAAAAATATGATTATTACAGTCCCCAAGGAAAATTGAGTTATTCCTAACTCCATGATGATCTCTGTCTCCCACTCTAATGAATTATATTTCTTCCTTTCCTGTCCCACTGAAACCACTCTAGTCTTCATATTTCATCATTTTGTCATACCTGAATTACTGCAAAAGCTCTCTCACTGGTTTTCCTATCCCAATTTCTGCTAATCCATATTGTACACCTGCATTACATTAACCTTTCTAAGATATCATTTTCAGGACCTGACTCCTCTGTTAAAACATATTCACTAGCTCTCATCTATGCTCAGAACAAACTCATCCTTACTGTTTTTTTTTTCGTCTGTCAATCATGTTGGTACCAAATTAAATCTTTCCTGTTTTTGTTCTCTACTTGTTTAATGTATGTGTTTCTATCTCCTCCAATCAACTGTGATTTTCTTAAAGGTCAGAGTTGGATATTACTCCTCTCATAGAACCTTCAATATGTTATGCTGTATTTTGCACACTGAGGCAAAATACATATTATTTTGTAAATATATAAATATAGGTTATATTTATATGTTAATATAATACATATGTATATATGTGCATAATATATATGTATATGTTAATATATACATGTTATATATTATATAAATATATATAAAGTATATAAATATATGATAAATATATTACTTTGAAAAAAATAGTGGAATCTCTAGCTAATAAACTGCCTTCTCATATGTCTCCAAGACATGAAAATTTAGAGCTTGGTTCACAGAGATAAACTTCATAATCTATCCATGTTTCACCCCTGCTACTCAGCATCATGTTATATTAATTATATTACTTGGTAAAAATGCCAAGGATGAAATATTTTTAACTTGTGATCACAACCAACGGAAACCCCAGAAACAAATTAATTTTTGAACCATGTTATTGTGCTTCCAATTAGCAAGATTTTTTAATAAAGCAATGACTGAGGAGAAGCAAAAAGGGCATAGGATTAAATCAAAACATTTACAATTATTTAAAAGGAGTGATAGCCATTTTATGTCACCAACAGAAATGTGACTTCTTAACTTGAAAGTATAAAAAGGTTCACCACTTCTCTAGAAAATGGTATTGAAAGAGAAATTATTTGAACAAGTTTGTTCAGTGAAACCCCTTAGAAATGTCAATATTGTATTTTTGAGAAACGTGACATTTGTCCTTTGAAAATTTAAGCAATGAGTAGGGAACAGTTTATGATTTTTTATAGGAAGGAAGCTGGTTTAAGGAATTAAAAAAAGAAGTCACAGTTTATTCTCTTCGTGTTTAAGTAATTTATTTGATGTTCACTACTTGGGTGTTCATGTCAATCCTTGATGCATGTTAACTGCCAGACATGAAAAATAGTGGTCAATATACGAGGCCTTAATAAATGACAATATTTCTGAATACAAATATTTCCAAAGCATAGAAAGAAAATCATTGAATGAGTAAACACAATGAAATTCTGAGCATTTCTCTGATTTACAAAAGTATATCTACTTTTTGCTTTTCACCAAATAAAACCACTTAAAAATATATGTGTGTATGTGTGTGTATACCCTCATACACACGGTGCATAAACATTTCAAAGTAGCAGATTTTTAGTGCACTGCCAAAGCACTACAGTAACTGTCATCCATAGACATTCACATGCAAACACTACTGGGCTAATACAAATAAGAGATTTAGCTGAACTCCTTAGCAAATCTTTTAAAAAATGGGAACTTTTTTTAATGGAAATAAAACAGAAACCCACTTCTCATCTGAACAATATAGAAAATAATGTCTTTTATCATCTGAGTCATATATACACACAGTATTATCTTAGCTCAGAAAATAACTTCTTACTGTACACACAACTGCAGTGTAAACTCAGTAAATGTTATTGGAAGAAAATGGGCTATGAGGAGATCTGAGGAATAGTGGCAGGAAGACATTTATTTATTCATTAAAAAATCAAAAGAAAGGCATGGGAAGGACTGGAATGCACATACAAGGTAGTGAACTGGGGAGAAAGTAAACAGAAAGCAACTGAAACCAGTTAAAGTAGAAAACAGCAGCTAGTTATAACACAAGAATAAATCATGAAAATTGGATGGTTGGAAAGGGAGGGGTGAAAATAATTTATTTCCTTTGTTTTAAGCTCTATATAGAACTGTCAGTCACTAGCCAAAGTTCATTTGGAATGTCCATTTGCTGAAATGCCATGAGTCACAGCACAGATTCTGCCAAAACTACACACAAGGTTGTTCTGAGCAACAGGTAAGATATTGGTTGTAAAGATGTTCCACAAAATTCAAAATGCTACACTCATATAAGACCAACATTTTACACAATATTCAGCTTCATTTTTTTCCTTTCAACTGTGGGAAAATGCAAACAATGAGCTCTCCAGACTACAGAGAGGAGGAAATCTTCTCTGCTTCATTATATCATGCAACAGCAGACTCAGCAGTCACAGCAAAATCTAACTCTGGAAGCAGAGCAAAGACGGTAACAAATTAATCTAAAGAGGGGTGCAGATATACCTGTGAGCAATGCTTCCACTCCTGACATCAGCCACAGAAATTCCTTGGCGGGGGGGCAGAATTATTCAGTGGTGGGAAAAACTCACTGGAGGGAATTATCCTGCTTCACCCTACCTCTAACAAACCTTATTGTCTGGACCTGAATAGGATTAAATTACCCCAATCTCAGAGTTCCTGTTGTGGCTCAGTGGTAATGAATCTGACTAGTATCCATGAGGATGTGGGATTATTACTTGGCCCCCCTGGGTGGGTTAAGGATCCGGCATTGCTGTGAGCTGTGGTGTAGGTTGCAGAGGCGGCTCTGATCTGGCATTGGTGCAGCTGTGGTGCAGGCTGGGAGCTGCAGCTCTGATTCGACCCCCAGGCTGAAAACATCCATATGCCCCATACGTGGCCCTAAAAAGAAGAAAAAAAAAAAAATCCCGATTTCTTCCTCACAGTAGTAAGGACAGAGAGGGTAAATTTATATAGATTCATCAAAATATGCCAAAACACATAATACTTTCTTTACATATTAAAAACTGCAAAAGGTGAATGAAAGGTCTAAGGTGTGCTAGTGTGTACATTGCTATGACCCTTTGACAGCTAAGAAACCTAGGCTTAGTGAAATTAATTTATTCAAGGCCACTTATGCAACGTGAATTCAACCCTGGGTTTGTTTCATGTCAAAATCCTGGCTGGCAATTTCTACAACAAAGCCTCCCATCATCAAAAGAGGTTAGGGATATAAACAGTGAGCATAGCCAACGCATTTCTTTGCTATATTTTTTGTTAGTTCTATCATTACTTAGGAAAATATTTTGGCACTGAATAATATTTATATTAAACTTTTTATACAAACCTTCAACAGCATTTCTTCCTCTGCTAACAACAACACTACAAGAACAATTCATGATATAGGAAGCACAGGTAATCATGAATTAATGCACAGATCACCAGCAGCTGCAAATATCAAAAGAGAGAAAACCAGACAATATGTGCTACCTGGTAAAAGAACACAACACGATCTTTAAAAAATCTTGCCCCCCAAATCATATTACTGATCTAATCAAGTTTCTAGATCCAACTACCAAATTAAGGAAAAAGAGGGTAGAAGAACTTGACAGCACAGGGACATAATCACCAAAATTTAAGACAGTAACAAATGCTACATGTGACAAAACCTCATTTCTTCAATAAGAATAAGATTGCAAGGAAAGGGAAAATAGGGTAACACACAGACTAAAATGACAATTAAGAGGTTTACTGGGATCCAAATTACTAAAAATATTAAAAACAATTAGCATTTGTGAGACAATTTGAAGTTAGAATGCTGACTGGATATTTATTTACCAAGAAATTACTGTAAGATTTTTTTTTCCAAAAGAGTCTATTCCTTATAGAACTATAAATTACACATTTATGGTTGAAATGATGTGATGTATTTATTTAAAAATAATACTTATAAACAACTTATACAACCCAACAGCAAAAAAGCCAATCAATCAATGGAAAAATGGGCAAAAGACCTGAATAGACATTTCTCCAAAGAAGATATACAGATGACCAACAAACACATGAAAAAATGCTCAACATCGCTGTTTATAAGACAAATGCAAATCAAAACTACCATGACATACCACCTCACACCAGTCAGAATGGCCATCATTAATAAATCCACAAAAAACAAGTGCTGGAGGGGCTGTGGAGAAAAGGGAACCCTCCTGCACTGTTGGTGGGAATGTAAACTGATACAGCCATTATGGAGAACAGTTTGGAGATACCTTAGAAATCTATCCATAGAACTTCCATATGACCCTGCAGTCCCACTCTTGGGCATCTATCCGGACAAAACTCTACTTAAAAGAGACACATGCTCCTGCATGTTCATTGCAGCACTATTCACAATAGCCAGGACATGGAAACAACCCAAATGTCCATCGACAGAGGATTGGATTCGGAAGAGGTGGTATATATACACAATGGAATACTACTCAGCCATAAAAAAGAATGACATAATGCCATTTGTAGCAACATGGATGGAACTAGAGACTCTCATCCTGAGTGAAATGAGCCAGAAAGACAAAGACAAATACCATATGATATCACTTATAACTGGAATCTAATATCCAGCACAAATGAACATCTCCTCAGAAAAGAAAATCATGGACTTGGAGAAGAGACTTGTGGCTGCCTGATGGGAGGGGGAGGGAGTGGGAGGGATTGGGAGCTTGGGCTTAGCAGACACAACTTAGAATAGATTTACAAGGAGATCCTGCTGAATAGCATTGAGAACTATGTCTAGATACTCATGTTGCAACAGAACAAAGGGTGGGGGAAAAATGTAATTGTAATGTATACATGTAAGGATAACCTGACCTCTTTGCTGTACAGTGGGAAAATAAAAAAATTATAAAGAAAAATGCGGATTTCCCATCATGGCTCAGTGGTTAACGAATCCGACTAGGAACCGTGAGGTTGCGGGTTCGATCCTTGGCCTTGCTCCGTGGGTTAAGGATCCGGCGTTGCTGTGAGCTGTGGTGTAGGTTGCAGATTCGGCTCGGATCCCGCGTTGCTGTGGCTGTGGTGTAGGCCGGCAGCTACAGCTCCGATTCGACCCCTAGCCTGGGAACCTCCCTATGCCACGGGAACGGCCCTAGAAAAGGCAAAAAGACAAAAAAAAAAAAAAAAAAAAAAAAAAAAAAAAAAAAAAAAAAAGAAAAATGCCACGTCTGCAAAACACAATAAAATGAAGCACAATAAAAAAAAAATAAAAAATAATACTGGAAGAGGGTGATAATGGAGAGTAGATAAATAAGAATGTCCATGAACTGATAACAGCTGAACTTTAGTGTCAAGTACATGGATGTTCATTTTAATATTATGTGCATTTTATGCATGTTTGAAAACAAGCACATGCAACATCACTTAAAATTGTCTTAATTTTTTTCAAGGAAATAAGCATCTTATCAAGGAATCACAGAGTTGAAAGGACCTTAGAAACAGGCTATTCAAACCAGCTCATTTTATAAATAAGGAAATTAAGGCTCAGATAGGATAAGTGACTTGCTCAGGGTCACACAACTTGTCAGTTCCAGTCTCAAGATCAGAATTTAAATCTCCAAGCTTGCAGCCCAGGGCTCTGTTCTTTTTCAAACCTGAAAGAAATGACTGCAGTTAAACATTTAGTCTAGAATTCTTAAAATCGAGTGTCATCAATAAAAGTAAGCCACGTGGCAAGGAATGAAGAGAGTTTAGTTTATACCAAAAATGAGCTGCCAGTCACTGTGATAAGATCTGTTTCTTTCTGAGACCCATGGTTCCCTGCTGGATTGGAGAATCCAAACTGGGTTTCTTCCTCTTGTCCAAAAAAGTCAGAGTCAGGATGTACATTCCATTCCGTTTTGGTTGGCGGCAGTAGTTCTGAGACACTGCTTTCACAAAGGGTGCTTGAAGGAGTCAGAGCATCTGTGTCTGCTGTTAGCTTACTGCTGGGAGTCAACGCCTGGGGCTCTTGACTCGAGTTTTTCATAGCCAAAGAGCCCAGAGATCCCAATGTCCCCACACTTAGAGTTGAGACATCATCCATATCTAAGGGGCTCTGCTGAAAACCGGCGGCTGTTGTTCCAAAAAAGAGTGAGGTATCCAGACTTTGAGGAAGGTCACCTGTGGCCATCAAGGCGGGAGGATCCACTGCCTGCCCTAAGGAATTATTATTACTAGCAGGGACATGGTTCCCTGCCAGAGTTGAGTTCACAGAAGCCACATCAATAGTCAAGATCCCAGAGTTCACCAATGCTGTGTCCAGGACTGCAGCAGAACTATTACCAGGTGCATCAGAGAAGAGAGACACAAGCTCTGCCTCACTGAGGTCATTCTGCCCCTGGCTGGTAAGTTCACTGCTGGGCGTAAGAGAATTTGCAGCTTCTAGCTGAGCTAGGAGATCCTGGCGCAGGTTGTGCCTTTTGGCCATGTGGGTCTTCATGCTATGCTTGGATGTGAAGAGTTTATTACAAGTGGAGACTGGGCATCGGCTTTTCCAAGTGTCCACATCCTGCAAGTGTTTTTTGGAGTGAATGTAGAGACTACTGCGAGCAGAGAACCTGGCACAACAGCCCTCCACGGGACACACAAAAGGCTTTGTGCCCAGGTGGGTTATGCTGTGGCCTTTGAGATGCTCGGCCCTTGTGAAAGATTTCCCACAGCCTTCCACAGGGCACATGAACCTCCGATCATCATCGTGCTTCCTTTTGTGCCTTAGGAGTTTGGACATGCTGGTGAAGTTCCAGCCACAGCCCTCAAAATCACAAAGGAACGGTCTCTCGCCAGTGTGGCTCCGAAGGTGAATTTTCAGCCTACAAGCCTTGTCGTACTGTTTGCTGCAACCAGGGAAGGAGCAGGAAAAGAGTTCCTGTTCCCTGAAGTGGGCGCGGTTATGGGAAAAGAGGGCACTCACTGTGATAAACGTCTTCTTGCAGCCCGAAAACGCGCACTGATAGGGCCTCTCTGGCTCAAAGTGGCTGCGCTGGTGGGCGCTGAGTTTGGCCTGTGTGGGGAAAGTCTCCTCACACACCTCACATTTGAATGAGTTCTCCTGTTCGTGGCCCTTCATGTGTGCTTTGAGGTTATACACGGTGGTGAAGCTCTTGCCACAGCCCTCTGCAGGGCACCCAAAGGGCCTCAGTTTGTCGTGTGACTGCAGGTGTCTCTTGAGCTTGTACGAGGTGGTGAAAGTCCAGCCGCAGCCGCCCAGGGGGCACTTGAAGGGCCGCTGGCCCTGGCTGCTGCTGTGCGTCAGCAGGTGCACCTTCAGCTGGTGCTTCTTGGCGAAGGTTTGTCCGCACTGCGCCTCGGGACACAGGTACAGCACCACGCCCTGGCCCGGCCCAGGGGGCCCGCGGGGGCTCTCAGCAGCAGCTGGGCCCTCCGCCTCCGCCTCGGGCGCTGGGGCCGGCGCGGGTTCCGCCCGCTCGGCCAGCAGGAGGTCTGGCGGCAGCTCGGGACAGTCGCCAGGCTGCGCGGCATGCGGGATACCCGCTTGCGGGGCGATCAGACCCCGGGGCTGAGGGGTAGGGGCGACCCCAGGCGCCCAGGCTGGCGGCGGGGGCGTGGCCAGGGTGAGGACGCCGTTCTCCAAACGCAACAGCAGGTTTTGGTTGTGAATAGTGACGGTGCCCGCGAAGGCCGCGGCGGGGCCCAGGCCTGGGGCGGGGATCGGGGCCAGGGCCGGGACTGGGGCGGGGATAACAGACAGGCAGCTGGGGCCCAGCGCAGGGCGGCCCTCAGGGTTCGCGCCGCTTTCGCCCCCCTGGAGCCGCGGGCCCAGCCCGGCCTCCTCCCTCCACACGGGCCCTGCGGCCTGGCCCGCGCCCGCGGTCTCTACGTCTCCACCCACCGGGTCCAGAAGCACCAGGAAGAAGTCATCGCCGCCGCCACTGCCGCCGCCGCCGCTGCCGCGATCGGGCCTAGGCGCCGACGGGCTCTGGCCGGGGCCCGAGGAGGCCGCACGGGCCTCCTCACGCCGCCGCCCGGACCCGCCATCTTGGGGGCCCCGGAGCAGCAGGAGGCGGCGCGCGGGGGCCTGGCCCGCCCGCGGGTCAGGACCTCCGTGGATCCGGCCGCCGCCCCCGGGGCTGCCAGCGCCGCCGCCCTGTCGCGTCCCGCGAGCCGGGAGCAGCCTCGGGATTTCCATCTCCGCGTCCGTGAGACTCCACTGGAACCAGAGCCGCGGAGGAGGCGCGACCCCGCCCCCTGCCGCGGGCCCGAACACGTTCCTGAAAGGAAAAAAAAAAAAAAAAAAAAAAGTGCAATGCGCAGAAACTGGCCCTATCAGATATTAAAACGTGTTTAACGCCACCGTGATTTAAATATTCTGGTACTGGGTCTCTAGAACAGAATAGAAAGCCCAGGGGCAGAGCCTTTCGTGTACATAAATAAGTTCTACAGTCCCAATTAGTGGGAAATCAAAGAGGTCTTCCCAGGTATAGGGGAAGTGACCGTTCACTCAGAAAATGGTGCTGGAATACCTTAGGTGTCTCTCTGCTAAATGCAACGTAATTCAGCACCTCAGTGTATGTACCAAAATAAACACACCCCCCGCCCTCCCCAGTGCTAAACATGGTGGTTTGTACCTAGCATGTGTTAAACATTGTTTACTGGCTGGCTGGCTGGGTTGATAGATGAGAGAAAATTCCTGAGAGAATACACTGTGTGTCAACATTAAACTGCCATGGTGCTAGCAATTCCTACTGAAAATGCTGTCTTTTAAGAATTTTTCAAGGACAACTTCCGTAACCCAGAATTGTCTTAAGCAACGTCCTCAGGAGAAACTGTCACATAGTTAATTTTTTGTTGTCGTTCTGCTTGGTGTAGAGGCTAGAATGAGTAAGAGGTGGGGCCAAAACAGATTAGCACTGTTCAGCCCAACAACACAAAGCCTGGAGGATGAAACATTTTAATTGAACTCTGGAAAACCCAACCCACTCCTGAGTTCTCCCTATATAAAGTGCACAACCTGAACCAACTCGTTGCTCTTCCAACGTTGTTTGCACCTTGGCAAATTTCATGCCCAATCTCGCAGCGTGATGAGGACATTCCTCAGCTTACTCTAGATTCCCCAGCACATGGAGGTCTCTGGACAAGAGCGCCAGTTAAATGTGATAGCTTAAACCCTAACCCTAAGTTATTGCAGTGGACTCGCCTGAGAAAAAGGCACAGATGGCCATGCCCAATAGGCCCCGTGTGCCTTCTTGCATTCAAGTCTGGTGGCCTCATCTCATTGTTATGGATTTGGCTTGTGATGCCTAAAGGTCTTATTAACGTAGATGGTGATCCTTCCAATTTTTCTGCCATCAGTGAGTTGGGAATTGATATGGATACAGGGTGAATTATCTGGCGAGAGAAAGGTTTAGAGTGATGACCAGATTATGGGGTACCTATAGTTTAAATAACCCCTTCTTCCCCCCCTCCTCGCTTTTAAAGATAATGGACATTTGCTGATGTCTTGATGAAAAGATCAACTTCTTCATCCATAACAACTCAAACCTCATCAAAATTTCTACATCGCATATTTTTCTATTATATTTTTTGGAGGAAGCATTTTTTCAAATTTGAGGTATAGAGGAGTGCATAAAATATTATCTGTCACGTTTAGATAGTTTATAAAATTTACAATTTACACCCATATTGCCAGGACCATGGTCAAGAAATAGACCATCATGGCCAGCCTTCCAGAATACACCCACCACTTCCTCCCAGTCACAACCCACACCCTCCCCTATGGAGGTAGTCGATATCTTCACTTTGTGATAACCACTTCAGTGCTTTTTTTTTTTTAAAATACAACTTTACAACTTTTGTATGCATCCCTAAACAATATAGTGTATATGAAGTTATTTTAATGGAATCATACCATGCCATTCCTAGTAACCGTAGATATTTTGTCTCCATTGTTGACTAGCATTCCAGTGCATGATTTTAGCAAAGTGATTGTGATATAATTGTACATCCTACACTGGATGGACATTAGGGTCGTTTTCTGGTTTGGGGCCATTATTATGGACAATGATGCAATGAACATTTGTGGGCATTTTTCATGGGACTCATGTTTAAAAGTCTCAGGTGTACATGTAAGAACAGAACACTGGCCCATTGAGTGTGCACATCTTCAGCTTTTCTACATGATGCTGAATTATTTTCTGTTTGGTTGTACCAATTTACAATCCCACCAGTAATACAGAGTTCCTGCCATCCTGCAGATACTCATCTACACCAAGTATTGCCAGAACTTAATTTATTTTTTACTATGATTATTAACTTTTTGCACATTCTCATGTTTATGAGCCTTTGGGGTTTTCTCCTCTGTGACAGGCCTATTCATGTTCAACTCTTTCACACTTTTCTATTTTCTATCTTGTACTTACTAACCCAATGAGTTGTTTACATGTTTGAAATACCAGTCCACTGGTGCTTCTTTCTGTGTGTGGCCAAGATATTCCTTTGCTTTGTTGTTTGTATTTTCTCTTGCTTTATGCTGTGCTTTGTGAACAGAAGATCTTAATTATAACATAGTCAAATTTTTCATTCTTTTCCTCATGGTTAGTGCTTTCCTGTTTCAAGAAATTGATTCCCATATTCATGGTTTGCCTTTCACAGTTAGGTCATAATCCACCTACAAGTGATGTTTGTGTATAGTGTTGAGTAGGTTTTCCCTCTCTCTCTCATATATATATATATATATATATATATATATATATATATATATATATATTTACCAATGTTGGCAATTTGAGGGCTTTAACTGCACTTTTAGGCTCCAAAATGGAAAAACATTGATGGGAGAAAATCTGCACACAATGTTGCTATTCTTAAGTGACAAATGATCCATTCTTTAGTGATGGAACTGGCAACTTATACTGTGAAGGGGAGACAATTTAATTTAAAAAAATAAAAAACTTTATTTTGAAGTGTCCAAAAACATACCACTAAGTCTGTAGAAAAAAAATACTGTAATAGTCACTCATCCATGGAATCTTGTACTCTCTTCCTAGTAGTGCCGGTGTATAAAGCATATTCACCTCATCTGTTCAAAAGCCAACAAGACAAATTAACCGACAGCCTTCTGTTCACACACAGGACTTGGCTGGCTTCCTATCCCAAGAACCCTGAGACCTTGTACAGGAGGACCTGAATATGAACAGTGAGTTTATCCTCTAAATGCTGGTCGGACCTGCTGCCCAGACTGTCTTAACTGCCACCCTGGCAATGATGAGACACAAATGTGAAATGTGAAACTTGTTCACTAACAGGAAGTGCAGCTCTCTGAAGCTGTCACCACCAGGCATGTACTCTCGCTTGGTAGAATTCACTGGAAACCAGGTTTTGTGGAGGTACACACCTCCAATCTGTGTAGCTACACACCTCCAATCTGTGCAGCTGCAGCTGCTGTGTCTCTTCCTACAGGAGGAAGGGGAATTTGGGAGCTCCCCATGAGGCATAGGCTGGGAGGAACCCATCAAGGGTCACATCCTCCCACTGACAACAGGAGTGACCCTTAACCTGTCACTCCTGAACCCCGGTGAAAGAGTAGAAGGGAGAAAAAGGAGGAAGTGTCAACAGCACAAAGGTACAGTCTTATTCTCTGTGGTGTTCACTCCAACCTGCCACTGTGTTCTGCCAGAGAATGCAGAGCGAGAGCCAAGTTTTAGTAGTTCCTGAAAATCCAAGTATTTGTTTCTTCTGATGCAACTAAGAGAAGAGGGGATAGGGCCAGGGTACAATCTGTGTTTACTCCTGGGGACCAGTTGTGCTTTGGGCAAACTTGACAACTGTTGGACTGCAGAAACCTTCCCCATGCCCTGTATCCGCACTCAGAACATAATCAAATTTCTGAAGATGCCCAGACTTTGTTACATTAACCTCCAGTTTCCCCTCAAGAATTGTATGGGTGCAAGAGTTTTCTTTTGCTCTCCCTTTCTTCTTACTACAAACACCCCAAACCACACTCAGGAATTGCATGGCCACTCCAAAACCTCGCCCAGACCCCAATTCTCTGCCATCTGCAAGCTTGGCCCTTTCTGACTGGCTCAGACAAATTTGATCTCAAGAAAAGAACTCACAGGGGCAGTCCTCTCCCTATGGAGGATCTCTCTGGGACCAGAAAATGAACCAGGGACTGATGCCTAAGCCACATTCCATCTGGAAAATTTCTCACTGTTTGCCAACAGAGGGCATGGCTGAGAAAGACTGTCCTAGCTCAGCAGGGAACTTTGCAGGACCTGACTGACCCTCTCCTCTCCATACCTGTTGGAGGTTTAATCCTCTCCATGTCCTGATGTAGGTTTAACTTCTCAGAAAGGTACATGCTGTACTTCACTTGACTTTCATCCATGTGATCTGGTGAAGATAGAAACCGCCATCTATCCACATTTACATTCAACTTCTGTTCATTTCACTGTGTCCTCAACTCCCTCCTGACCTCTTCTAGGAATTTGTTCCCCAGGGCCCCAAGCTGCAGTTAGCCGGCTTCACCTGAACCTGCGCTTTGGCTTTGAGTTCTCTGTGATGTTTAACTTTGTGGTGCTAACTTTGTGATATTTAACTTGCACATGCAGATGCAAGGCGCTTGCTTCAAAGCCCACTGGACTCACATAGTTGATTTTCTTCTTCAGCATCACCTAAACTCTCCAGGTCCAAGCCGAGGATTGTTCCCAACCTCTGGCTGCATTTTGTCTCAGCCCGTCTTGCACATGACTTGCCTTTCCAAGAAGAAGCACATCCCCAAAGTCTATTGTGGGCTGGCCTACAGCCTTGGAGTAGGATCTCGAAGGAGGAAGAAGTTCTGGGAAAAAGAACTGAAGACAGGAAGTGGCTGGAATTGGGGGGGAACAGAATAGTCTTACCCAGTTAGTATGTTTGAGTATTGACTTACCACGTCATGTTTGCCACAACTGCCCATCGCCTTGTCATTTTCCCAACAGCAGGTACCTAGTCCAAAGTGTTCCTTAAATGTCAGACTTCTGAAACATATTTGTGCCCAGAAGTGGCTCACATCAGAATGAGACAGGCTCCTGGACCATCAAACTGAAAAGCATGACCTTGCTTGAGATATGCATTACTAACTGTAGAGAAAAAAAGTATATTTATAGCATATAAAGAAACAGTTGTAAAATATGACTGAGAATGCAAAAAAGCAATAGCGCATTAATATAAATAGAAAAAAATCTTGAAGATTTTGATTTGTTATTCACTTTAAAGAAAAGCTAATTGGCTAGTAAGTTGCAGGCCTTAAATTATTTGAGGGTTATTTGACTCCAAACACTTTTCCATTCTTTAAATTTAAAAACAATCAAGGACCTGCTCTATAGAATAGGGAACTCTACCCAATATTCTGTGATAACCTATATGGGAGAAGAATCTGAAAAATAATGGATATGGGTATATGTATGAGAATAACTGAATCACTTTGTTGTGATTATCACAGAAATTATCACGACTTTGTAAATCAACTACAATAAAACATTTTTAAATGAACAAAAAATACAGAAAAAAAACAGCAAAAGAATCCCTACGTAAAATTTCATAAAGCCCTTACCACAATTGAAATAGTGACCATATCTATCACCTCCAAAAATTTCTTTATTCCCCTTTATGTTGCTTTCATCTCTATAGATCCCTGTCCCTACCTATCCCTAGGCAACCACTGATCTGCTTTCCCTCACTATGAATTAGTGTGAATTTTTTTGAATTTTATATAAATGGAATCCTATGCTATATTCTCTTTTTGTTGTCTTTTTTAACTGGTCATAATTATTTTGAGATTTTTTTTCATGATATATTTAAAGCAATAAAAGATTTCTTTTTGTTGCTGCGCAATGCCATTGTATGGCTATTTGGGATGTTTTTGGTTCTTGACCATTACAAATAAAACTGCTATTAATATTGATATACAAGTCTTTGTATGAACCTATGCTGTCATCTCTCTTAGTTAAAAATCTTAAAGAGTAGCAATATAAGCGTGTGTTTAACATTATAAGAAACTGCCAAACTGTTTCCAAATATCTGTGACCAAATATATTCCCATCACATATTCTGGGAGCATTCATATGGTAAGTATTTTTTAAAAGGTTACGTTTTTTTAAATTGAAGTATAATTTATTGAAATATGATATTACTTTTAGGTGTCCAGCATAGTGATGCAGTATTTTTGCTTATTTTACTCCATTTTATGTTATTAGAAGATATAGCTCTGATTCCTTTGCTACATAGTATATCCTTGTTTATCAATTTATACCTTGTGGTTTGTATCTGTTAGTCCCACATCCCTGATTTGTCTCTGTCACCTCCCTTTACCCATCTGATGACCACAAGTTTTTTATGTCTGTGAATCTGTTTCTGTTTGGCATATGCATTCATTTGGATCTTTTTGTAGATTCTACATATAAATGATACATACAGGGTTTGTCTTACTCTGACTTATTTCACTAAACATTGCTGCAAATGGCAGAATTTCATTCTATTTTTATGGCTAAACACACATACACAAATACCACCACATTTCTTAATCCAAATATCTGTTTGGATCATTTCTAATCTTGACTATTTTAAAGAGGGCTGTTATTGTTAATAACATTGGGCTGCTTGTATCTTTTCCAAGTAGTGGTTTCATTTTTTCAAGGTTTATACCAAGGAGTGGAATCGTTGGATCATATGGTATTTCTGTGTTTAGCTTTTTGAAGAACCTCCATACTGTTTTCCACAGTGTCTGCACCAATTTACATTACCACCAACAGCGAATAAGGGTGCCCTTTTCTCCACATCCATGCCAACATTTGTTATTTGTAGACTTTTTGATGATAGACCTTCTGACAGGTGTGAAATGATATCTCCTTTATTGTTTTGATTTGCATTTATCTACTCATAGTGACATTGAATAGCTTTTAAAGTTCCTCTTAGCCACCTGTATGTCTTCTTTGGAAAAATGTCTATTCAGGTCTTCTGCCCATTTTTTTTATTGGGTTGTTTCAGTTTTTATATTGAATTGTAGGAGTTGTTTGTATATTTTGGATATCAACCAGTTGTTGGTCAAATTTTTTGCAAATATATTTTCTCCCATTCCGTAGGTTGTCTTTTTGTTTTGTCAATGGTTTCCTTTGCTGTGCAAGCGTTTTTAGATTTCAATTAGATCCCATATATTTAATTTTGCTTTTGTTTTCTGTCCTTAGGAGACATATTGAAAAAAATAGTGCTACAAATTATGGCAAACTGTGTTCTGCCTATGATTTCTATGGTTTCCATTATTACATTTAGGACTTTAATCCATTTCGAGTTTACTTTAGTATATGGTATGGGGGAATGTTCTCACCTCGTTGTTTTACATGTCACAGACCAGTTTTCCCAGAACCGCTTGCTGAAGAGACTGTCTCTTCTGCATGGTACATTTTTGCCTCCTTTGTCATACATTGACAATAGGTGCGTGGGGTTATTTCTGGATTCTATTCAGTTCCATAGATCTATCTGTCTGTTTTTGCGCCAGTATCTTGCTCTTTTGATTATTGTAGATGAGGTCAGGGTGTATAGTCTGATGTCAGGTTGTGTGATACCTCTAGCTTTGTCCTTATTTCTCACGATTGCTTTTGAAATTCGGGGTCTTTTTTGTTTCCATACAAAATTTAAAGTTATTTGTTCTAGTCCTGTGAAAAATGTCACTGGTATTTTGATAGGGATTGCTTTAAACCTGTAGCCTGCTTTGCTAGTATGTCCATTTTAACAATACTAATTCGTCCAATCCTGGAGCATGGGATTATATTTCCATTCCTTTGAATCATATTTAATTTCCTACGTCAATGTTTTATAGTTTTCAGAGTACAAGTGTTTCGCCTCCTTCATTAAGCTTATTCCTCGGTATTTTTTGATGCAATGTTAAACAGGATTTATTTTTTTGTACTTTCTCTCTCTGATATATCAGTATTAGTGTATAGAAATGCAAGGCATTTCTGTATCCATTATGAATCAACCTTGCTGATTTTTTTTGTTAGTTCTACTAATTTTGAGGTGGAGACTTTAGGTTCTCTATATAAAGCTACATGTCATCTGTAGAGTGACAGGTTTACTTCTCACCTTCAATTGTGGAACTTTTCTTTTCTTTCTTACTTCCTTTCTTTCTTTTCTTCTTTCTTTCCTTTTGTATGATTGCAGCTAGAGTAGGCATCCATATCTCTTTTTCCTGAATTTAACACAAATGCTTTTAGCTTTTCACCATTGCGTATTATGCTGGCTGTGTGTTTATCTCAAGTGGCCTTCATTATGTTGAGATGTTTCTTTTATAACCACTTTGATGAGAGTTTTTTTAAGTGAATTTGTGCTGAAGTTTTTCAAATGCCTTTCCTGCATCTATTGAGAGGATCAGGATCATGTGATTTTTTTTTTATCCTTCCTTTTGTTAATGTGATGGACCACATTGATTGATTTGTGAATGTTGAGCCATTCTGTGACACTGGAATAAATCCCACTTGATCATGATGTATGATCCTTTTTTAATGTATTGTTGGATGTGGTGGTAATATTTTGCTAATATTATGTTAACAGTTTATTGAAGGTTTTTGCATCTATACTCATTGAAGTTATTGGCCGCCAATTTTCTTTTTTTCTTAAGTGTCTCTGTCTAGTTTTGGTATCAGGGTAACGTTGGCCCCATAGGAAGAAAAAATGGGAATCTTCCATCCTCTTTAATGATTTGGAAAAGATAGAATAATAAGGATTAGTTCTTCTTTATATGGAATAATTTCCCTGTGAAGCTGTTCAATCTTGAAGTTTTGTTGGCTGGGAGTATTTTTATTACAAATTCAATTTCTCTACTAGTGATTTGTTGTTCTGATCATCTATATCTTCCCGATTCAGTCTTAGCAGTTTGTATATTTATAGATGGTTGTCCTGCTGGCTAGTTGGTTAGAGCATGGTGCTAATAGATATTTGTCCATTTCTTCTCTGTTGCCCTATTTGTTGGCATATAACAATTTGTACTATTCTCTTAGGATTTTTTTTTTTTTTTGTATCTCCATGGTTTCTGTAGTTATTTCTATTTCATTTCTATTTGTTATCTGGGACCATAGTATTTTCTTCTTGATGAGCCAGGCTAAAGATTTATCAATTATTTTTACTTTTTTAAAGAACCAGCTCTTGGTTGTGTTAATCATTGTTTGTTGTAGTTGTTTCTATTGTATTCATTTCTTCTCTGAGCTTTAACATTTCCTTTCTTTCTACCTATGGACTTTGTTTATTCTTCTAATTCCTTTACACAGAGGGTTAGATTGTTTATTTGAGATTTTTCTTGTTTCTTCAGATAGGCCTGTATCACTATAAACTTCCCTCTTAGAACTGCTTTTGCAGTACCCCGTAGATTTTTAGGAAGTTGTGTTTCCATTTTCAATTGGCTCAAGGTATTTCTGATTTCCTCTTTGATTTTATCATTGACCCACTGGTTTTTTAGCAGCATGTTGTTTCCATGTAGATTTTTAGGAAGTTGTGTTTCCATTTTCAATTGGCTCAAGGTATTTTCTGATTTCCTCTTTGATTTTATCATTGACCCATTGGTTTTTTAGCAGCATGTTGTTTCCACACGTTTGTTCTTTTCCTTTTTTTCTTTCTTTCTTTTTTTTTTTGTTTTTTTTTTTTTTTTTGTTTTTTTTTTTAGTTACTTTCTAGTTTCTTACTCCTATGGTTGAGAGAAATGCTTGATATAGTTTATATCCTTCTGAATTTCTTGAGTCTTGTTTTGTGACCTAGTTTATCCTGGGGAACATTCCATATGCCGTTGAAAATCATGTGTACTGTGTCGATTTGGGATGTAGATATCTATTACGTCTAACTGGTCTATTGTGTTATTTATGATCATTGTTGCCTTATAGGTTATCTGTCTGGATAATCTGTCCATTGATGTAAGTGGAGTGTTAAGGTCTTCTACTATTATTGTATACTGCCAATTAAAATATTTATATCTGTTATTATTTGATTTATATGTTTAAGTATTCCTATATTGGCTGCATATACAGTAATGAGTTTAATTTCTTCTTTTCTTTTGTTTTCTTTTTTTGTCTTTTTTCTTTTTTTTTAGGGCCGCACTCATGGCATATAGAGGTTCACAGGCTAGAGGTCCAATCAGAGCTATAGCTGCCGGCCTACGCCACAGCCACAACAAAGTGGGATCCGAGCGGTGTCTGCAACCTACACCAAAGCTCACAACAGTGCCAGATCCTTAACCCACTGAGCGAGGCCAGGGATCAAACCTGCGTCCTCTTAGATACTAGTCGGGTTCATTAACCACTGAGCCACGAAGGGAACTCCAATTTCTTCTTTTATTGATCCCTTTCTCATCGTGTAGTGCCCTTTTTGTCTTTTGCTAAGCCTTTGTTTTAAAGTCTATTTTGCATGATATGAGTATCATTACCCCCACTTTGTTATTTCTGTTTGGATGAAGTATCTTCATCCATCCCCAGACTTTCAGTGCGTCTTTAGCTCTGAAGTGAATCACTTGTTAGCAGCATATGGATGGGTCTTTTTAAAATTAGTTTTCATCTGGCATTTATTCCATTGACGTTTAAAGAAATTAAACTTACTGCCATTTTTATTACTTGTGTTCGGTTGTTTCTGTTTTTCTCACCTATTCTTTTCTTCCTCTCTTATTCCCTATTGTTTCACATTTTCTTTAGTGGTAAACATGTGTTCCCTTCTCTCTGGTTCTTGTGTATCTATTGTAGGATTTTGATTTGTGGTTGCCATGAGGTTCATATATGTTGACCAACAGCTAGCATATCTAGTTGCTTTAAAATGGTAGTTCTTAAAGTTCAAAAACTTCTAAAAAAAAATCTACATTTGTACTCCCACATTTTGTGTTTTGATATACTATTTTACAGCTTTACAGCTTTTCCCTTTTCTATTTATTGTAGTTATAGTTGCTTTTACAAGTTTTTGCCTTTTCAACTTTGTCCTGGCTTACTTACTTTTTATTATATCCTCAGTCTTTATTATATGTTTGCCTTCCTAGTGAGATTTCATCTTTCCTATGGATTTTTACGTCTTTTCCGCTTTGATAAGACCCTTCACCATTTCTTTCAGGGTTAGTTGTGTATTGATGAACTCTTAGTATTGGTTTATCTGAGACATTCCTTATATCTCCTAAATGATGATTTGGCTGGGTAGTGTTCCTAAGCTACAAGTTTTTCCCTGCCATCACTTTAGATATATCAAACCATTCCATTCTGGCCTGCGAAGTTTCTGCAGAGGAAATAGCTGGTAGCCTTACTGAGGTTCCCTTACTGAGGTGCCTCTGTGTTTTCTCATGATGCTTTTGGGTTCTTTCTTTATTTTTTGCCATTTCAATTATGACGTACCTTAGTGTGCATCTGCTTGGGTTCATCTCGTTTGGGCCCCTTTGTGCTTCCTGTACCCGAATATCTGTTTCTTGCTTTGGGTTTGGGAAATTTTCAGTCATGATTTCTTCAAATACATTTTCAATACCCATTTCCCTTCTCCTTCTGGATCCCCTGTAGTACAAATGTTGGTGCATTTTGTGTTACCCCAGAGGTCTCATATATCGCAGGCATTTCTTTGCCTTTCTTCCTACCATTCTGATTGAATGATTTCCATTATTCTATCTTCCATATCACTTATGCATTCTTCTCTGTCGTTTAGTCTGCTATTAATTGCTTCTAGAGTGCTTTTTTTATCTCAGATAGTGAGCTTCTTTTTTTTTTTTCAGCCACACCCATAGCATATGGAAGTTCCTGGGCCAGGGATCAAATCCAAGCTGCAGCAGAGTCTTATGCCACTCTAGGGTAATGACATATCCTTAACCCACAGTTGCGGGGGGGGGGAATCCATGCTGCCACAGAGACAATGCTGGATCCTTAACCCACTGTGCCAGAGTGGGAAATCTGAGCTATCTATTTCTTTATTGGATCTTTTTTGTTTTCTAGGTTCTTGTTAATATCAGTTATGTTTATTGAGTTTCCACTGTAAAGCAATGGGCTTGGCAGTATTTCTGCCATGCCAGGATGCAGGTTTGATTCAGCCTGCACAGTGGGTTTAAAGGATCCAGCATTGTGAGTTCCCAGCATGGCTCAGTGGTAATTCTATTTAATTATTAATATTTTCAAGGGTTTTCTCTCGCTCTATCAGTTGAGGGCAGTTCCCCTGCCTCTCCATTTTGCCTAACTTTCGCTGCCTCTATGAATTAAGAAAAACTGTTATGAATTTGGTGAAACTGTTACCTACCCTGGTCTTGAACAGGTGTTCCTATGTCCCTATACAGACTCTGTGTGCCCCATGCCTCTTGTGAGAGGGCTGGATTTGATGTGGATGTCAGTCACATCTTTCCTCAGAGTGACCTGGCAGCTATCAACTTGGCAAGTTGTGGGGCTAGATATAGGGAAAGTAGAGCCCATTTTGGAGTGAGGTGACCTGTCATTGGCATGGTCTGATCCTAAGTTTCTGGAACAGAGTCCCCGAGAATCACTCTCAAGCTCTCTGTTTCATTTCAGTGTGTGTGGTTTTTCCTCCCCACGCTGAAAGGTTTGCCCCAAAGGAGGGATGTGCTGAAGCAAGTGGGGTTTGTGTGCTTACAGAATTTTGATGCTCTGCCAGTATAGGCACCTACACCTTCGCTCAGATGCAGCCCATGTTTCTGTCTTTTCCCCTGTTGTGGCCATCCCACATCTAGTGCTAGGCTGCGATATGGAATGAGCAGGGTCAGGGTGTTTGCTTGGCTTGTACTGCTGCATGCCTTGAGGCAGACATGGGAATTCAAGCAGCCACATTGCCATGAGAAGTCTGGGCTGCTTCTGGGGCAACATTTGACTAATGCCAACCATGTCCACCATGGCCACAATTGGGCTTTGCCCCGGGTCCCTGGGTCACCCGTGCATCCCTAGAGCGAGTCTTTCCCCAGGTCTTGTGGACCCTATATCCAGTGCCAAGTTGTGGCACGAAATGAGCATGGCCAGGGCATTTGCTCCGCTGGGACTTGGGGAGCATGATGAGGTGGTCGTGGGAATTCCATCAGATATGCTGCTATCAGAAGTCTGTTTCTGGGGGAGCACTTAAGTAAATGCCAATAATGTCTACTACCACCCCATCTGGGCTCTACCCTGGGCCCCCAGGTCACCTCTGCATCCCTAGATCAAGTGTTTTCTTAGCTATTAGTTGCCCTAGATCCAGTGCTATGCTGTGGTGTGGAGTGAAAAGGGCTGTGACCATCACTTTGCTTGGACTGGGGAGAGGCAACCATGCAGATGTCACTAGGGCAGACCTCTCTCTGCCCAGACTGGGGGCACACCAACAACCATGACCTCCTCATGTGTGCATTCTAGGCTTCCATAGCCTTTCTATCTGTCCCAAAATTTCTTTAAGCACCCAAAGGGGACTTTCTTCTACACATAGGACCCCAGCACTGGTTTGCCTAGTCCGTATTTCATTGCACTTCCTCCTCAGGACAAGTGACTGCCCATGAAAACTCCCTTTTTCTCTATGTCCCTCCTCAGGGGAACAAATCCTGACCCAATGCCTTTTTACCCATCCTACCCTATTATATATGTATCTTTCTTACAGCAGTGGTTGTTCAGGAGTGCTTCTGTCAATTTCCAGTTAGCTTTCCATGATAATTGTTGCACATGTACATGTATCTTTGATGTGTTTATATAAGGAAGTGAGCTCTACATCCTTTTACTCTTCCATCTGGATCTCCCTTTGGGCTGGTCAATCTGATCCATTCAAACAGGTATGTTGTGGTATATAATTTTAGTTTTATTTAGCATTTCCCTTATTACTTATACAGTGTAGGGCACCTTTTCGTGTGCCATTAGTTTCCCTTATTTGGTGAAGCACCTGTTCAGATATTGCCCTTTATAATTGTGTATGTTGTTTACATGTTATTGATTTTTAACAGTTCTTTATAAGATCTTTGATGGCTATGTCTTTCGCAAATGTTTTCTCCCATTCTGTATCTTCTTAGCTTTCATTTCCCTAAAAATGTTCTTATCAGAACAAACTATTTTAATTTGGATGCAGCTGAGTTTATTGATTATTTTTTTTTGTATTTAATTCCTTTGGCAATCTATTTAAGATAGTTTTCCCAAATCCATGTTCACTTAAATTTTGTTTTCTACTTTCTTTGAAAAATTTTATTTCTATGTATTTCCAAATAAATACTAGAATTAACTTGCTATTATTAGGAGACTTATTTTGTAGGCCTCGTGTTTCTAATTGAATTGAGTTCCCTCACGGCTCAGTGGGTTAAGGATCCAGCATTGCCACTGCTGTGGCCCTAGGTTGCAGCTGTGGAGTGGGTTTAATTCATCCTTGGCCCACTAACGTATGCATGCCACGTGCATGGCCAAAAAAGGAATGGAAAAGGAGAAATTACAATGATAGCACAGAAATACAAAAGGCCATAAGAGAAAACTATGAAAAACTATATGCCAACAAATTAGAAACAGAGAAGAAATGTATAAATTCAAAGAAATAGACAATCTTCCATAACAGTAATGAATAAATAGGAAGTCTGACAGATCAATTATTAGTAATGAAATTGAATCAGTAATCAAAAAAACTCCCAACAGACAAAAGTATAGGTCCATATCGCTTCACAGCTGAATTCCACCAAGCATTTAAAGAATTCATTTAAAGAAGAGTTAATGCCTCTCCTTCTCAATGTATTTCAAAAATTGAAATGGATGGAATATTCTAAATTTATTTGATGAGGTCAGTATTACCCTGGTAACAAATCCAAAGACACCACAGGAAGTCTTGAGACAAAATGGCAAAGTAGAATGGCTTGAGCTCACCTCCTAATATGAAACACCAAAATCAAAACTAACTGCTGAACAACCACTGACAAAATAGACTGTAAACTACCAAAAATGATATCCTACACCCAAAGACAAGGAAGAAGCCACAATGAGAAAGTAGGAGGGGCGCTTTCACAATATAAGCAATTTTATACCTGCCAGAGGAGCAAACCACAAACTGGAAAATAACTATATTGCAGAGGCTCCCCCACAAGTGTAAGAGTTCTAAACCCCATGTAAGTTCCCAAGCTTGGGGGTCTGACATTGTGAAAAGGAGCCTCCAGAGTATTTGGCATTGAAGTACAGTGGGACTTGAGCTTAGGAGCTCCACAGAACAGGGGAAAACAGAGGCTCCAGTTTTGAAGGGTGCACACAAAGTTTCACATAAACTGGGTCCCAGGGCAAAGCAGGGACTCCATAAGAATCTAGGCCAAATACACCTGCCATCTGGAGGGTCTCCTGGGGAAGCAGGGGTCAACAGTGTCTCACTCCGGGGGAAGACACTGGAGGCGGAGGACCCAGGGAATAGTCATCACTTTGAGCTGCCCAGGAGGCTGGCATTTTTTGAAAAATTGGGCCCCACCCAACAGCATGCTGGAACTCAGCCCCGCCTATCAACAGTCTGCCTATTCTCCGCCCAGACACACAACTGCCTCTAAATCACACCCAGTGACACAGCCCTGCCAATCATAGGGACCAGATTCAGCTCCGCCCACCAATGGGTGGGCACCAATACCTCCAATCAGGAAGTCTGCCACGGGCTCCTGATCAAATTCATCCACCACAGGGAAGATACCAGAAGCAAGGGAGGCTACAATCCTGCAGCCTTCAGAAAGGGAAAAACAAACAGAAAGAAAGACAAAATTAAATGACAAAGAAATACAATCCAGACAAGAGCACAAGACAAAACCCCAGAAGAACAACTAAGTGAAGTTGAAGTTAAGATACCTACATGAAAAAGACTTCATTATAATGATAGTAAGGATGATCCAAGATCTCATTTAAAAAATAAAATAAAACTAGAGGCAGAGATCAAGAATTTATTTTACATTTAATGAAAGAAAGAGAAGATCTAAAGAACAAACAGACTGAAAAGAACAATAGAATAAACTGAAATGAAAACTACACTAGAAGGAATCAATAGCAGAATCCATGAGCTAGAAGAAGGAATAAGCAAGATGGAAGACAGACTGGTGAAACTCAGTGACACAGAAAAACAAAAGAATGAAAAATTAGGACAATCTACGAGAACTCAGTGACAACATTAAAGGCAACAACCTTTACATTATAGGGGTGCCAGAAGGAGAAGATACAGGGCAAGAGAAAATATTTGAAGAGATTATAGCCCCAAATTTCCATAACATGGGAAATAAATCAATCACTGAAGTCCAGGAAGTACACTGAGTCCCCAAAAATAATAAGGCCAAGGAGGAACAGCCTGAGACAGATATTAATCAAGCTGACCAAAATTAAAGACAAAAAGAAAATATTGAAGGCAGTTAGGGAAAAGCAACAAATAACATACACGTGAACCCCAGTATGGTTATGAGCTGATTCTTCAGCAGAAAGTGCAAGCCAGAACAAAGTGGCAAGATATACTTAAAGTGATGAAAGGACAAAACTTACAACCAAGAGTATTCTACCCAGGAGTTCCTGTCATGGCTCAGCAGAAATGAACCCGATGAGTATCCATGAGGATCCAGGTTGGATCCCTGGCCTCGCTTAGTGGGTTAAGGCTCCAATGTTGCCATGAGCTGTAGTGTAGTTTGCAGAGACAGTTTGGGTCTGGCATTGCTGTGGCATTGGTATAGGTGACAGCTGCAGCTGCAGCTCCAGTTCAAAATTTAACCCACAGCCTGAAAACTTTCATATGCTGTGGGTGCGGCCCTAAAAAGCAAAAAAAAAAAAAAAAAAAAAAAAATTCTAACCAGCAAGGCTCTCATTCAGATATGATGGAGAAATCAAAAGCTTTGCAGATAAGCAAAAGATAAGAAAATTCAACACCACCAAAGCAGCTTTACAAGAAGTGCTAAAGGAACTTCTCTATGCGGAAAAAGAAAAAGCCACAAATAGAAATCAGAAAAAATAAAGGCAAATGTATAGTAAAGGTAGGAAAACAACCATACAAAAATAGGCTATCTATGGGGGAAAAATGTAATTGTAATGTATACATGTAAGGATAACCTGACCCCCTTGCTGTACAGTGGGAAAATAAAAAAAAAAATTATTTAAAAAAATAGGCTATCTAAACCAGCAATCATGGGAGTTCTCATCCTGGCTCAGCAGTAAAGGATACCACATAGTATCCAAGAGGATGTGGGTTTGATCCCTGGCCCTGTTCAGTGGGTTAAGGATCTGGTGTTGCCTTGAGCTGTGGTGTAGTTTGCAGACATGGCTCGGATCTGGAATTGCTCTGGCTGTGCCATAGGCCAGCAGCTGAAGCTCCAGTTCGAACCCTAGCCTGGGACTTTCCATAAGCCATGGGTGCAGCCCTAAAAAGAAAAAGAAAAAATCAGAAATCATGATACGAGTAGAGTACAAATGCAAGATATTTGAAATGCATTTGGAATTAAGAGACCAGCAGCTTAAAACAATTTTATGTATATATACATAATTATCGTGGTATATATATTGTACCATGATATATGCAATTATTTATACATATGTATAACATGATATATCATGATAGGCACACACTGAAAACCTACAATAGATACACAAAGAAGAAAAAAAACAACCAAACACAACACCAAAGATAGTCATCATATCACAAGAGAAGAGAACAAAAGAAGGGAAGAAAAAAGACCAACAGAAAACAAACCCAAAACAATTAACAAAATGGAAATAAGGAAAGACATATCCATAATTACCTTAAATGTAAATGGATTAAATGCTCCAACAAAAAGATATAGACAGGCTGAATGGATACAAAAATAAGACATATATGTATGCTGTCTACAAGAGACCCACTTCAGACCTAGGGACACCTACAACAGAAAGTGATGAGATCAAAAGAGATATCCCACGCAAGTAGAAATCAAAAGAAAGCTAGAGTAGCAACACTCAGACAAAAGAGACGTTAAAGTAAAGAAGGTCACAAGAAACAAAGAAGGACACTGCATAATGATCAACCCAAGAAGATACTACAATTGTAGATATATATGCACCCAACATAGGAGCACCACAATATATAAGGCAACTGCTAACAGCCATAAAAGGAGAAATTGACAATAATACAATAATAGTGGGGGGCTTTAATAAACCACTTCTATCAATGGACAGGTCATTCATACAGATCATCAACAAGGCAACACAGGCCTTAAACGACACTAAACCAGATGGACTTAATTGATATTTATTAGAGAATTCCACCCCAAAGCACCAGAATACACATTCTTCTCAAGTGCACATGGAATGTTCTCCAGGATAGACTGCATCTTGGGCCAAAAATAAAGCCTTGGTAAATTTCAGAAAATTGAAATCATATCAAGCATCTTTTTTGACCACAACACTATAAGACTAGAAATAAACTACAAGAAAAAAAAAAAACTGCAAAAACGCAGACATGGGGAAACTAAACAACACGCTACTAAACAACCAATGGGTCTCTGAAGAAATCAAAGAGGAACACAAATACCTAGAGACAAATGAAAATAAAAACAGAGTGATCTAAAACCTATGGGTTACAGCAAAAGCACTACCAAGAGGGAAGTTTGTAGCAATACCACCTCACTTCAGGAAACAAGAAAAATCTCAGACAAACTACCTAACCTTGCACCTAAAGCAACTAGGTAAGGAAGAAAAGACAAAGCCCAAAGAGAGTAGAAGGAAAGAAATCATAAATATCATAGCAGAAATAAATGAAATTCAGACCAAGAAAACAATAGAGAAGATCACTGAAACCAAAAGTTGGTTCTTAGAAAAGATCAACAAAATTGATAAACCTTTAGCCAGACACATCAAGGAAAAAATGGAGAGGGTTCAAATCAATAAAATTAGAAATGAAACAGGAGAAGTTACAACTGACCCACAGGAATACAAAGTATCATAAGAGACTCCTACAAGCAAGGACATGCCAATAAAATGGACAACCCAGAAGAATCTGACAGATTCTTACAAAGCTACAAACTTCCAAGACTGAACCAGGAAGAAACAGAAAAGATGAGTAGACCAATCACAAGTACTGGAATTAAAACTGTTATTTAATAACTTCCAAAATAACAAAAGTACAGGACCCAATGGCTTTATAGGCATATTCTATCAAACAGTCAGAGAAAAGTTAACACATTCTTCTGAAACCTTTCCAAAAAATGCAGAGAAAGGAACATTCCCAAGCTCATTTTATGAGGCCACCATCACTCTAATACCAAAACCAGACAAAGATACCACAGAAAAGAAAGGCACAGGCCATTATCGCTAATGAAAATGGATGCAAAAACCCTCAACAAAATATTAGCAAACTGCATCCAACTATATATTAAAAGGATCATACACGGTAATCAAATGGGATTTAATCCCAGGGATGCAATGATTCTTCAATATCTGCAAATCAACCAGTGTGATACACCACATCAACAAACTGAAAAGTAGAAACCATATGATCATCACAACAGATGCGGAAAAAGCTTTCCACAAAATTCAAAACCCATTTCTAAGAAAAACTCTCCAGAAGGTGGGAAGAGTGGGAACATACCTCTCCATAATAAAGGCCATGTATGGCAAACCCACAGTTAACATCATTCTCAATGGTGAAAAACTGAAAGAATTTTTGTTAAAATCAGGAAGTAGATGAGTATGTTCCCTTTCACCACTGTTATTCGACATCATTTTAGAAGTCCTAGCCATAACGATTAGAGAAGAAAAAGAAATAAATGGAATCCAAATTGGAATAGAAGAAGTAAAACTAACATTGTTTGCAGATGACATGATACTCTACCTAGAAAATTCTAAAGATACCACCAGAAATTTTCTAGAGCTCATCAATGAATTTGGTAATAATACAGGATAACAAATTAATACACAGAAATTGATTGCATTTCTACATACTAACAATGAAATATCAGAAAGAGAAATTATGAAAACCATCCCATTTACTGTTGCATCAAAAAATATATATAAGAATAAACCTACCTAAAGAGACAAAAGACCTGTACTCTAAAAACTATAAAACATTGATGAAAAAAATCAAAGATGACACAAACAGGTGGAAAAATAAACCATGATCTTGGAATGGAATAATCAATACTGTCAAAATGACTATACCACCTACCCAAGGCCATCTACAGATTCAATGGACTCCCTATCAAATTACCTACAGCATCCTTCACAGAACTATAACAAAATATTTTAATATTTGTATGGAAACACAAAGACCCTGATAGCCAAAGCAATCCTGAGGAAGAAAAATGGACCTGGAAGAATCAGGCTCCCTGACTGTTGCTATACTCCAAAGCTACAGTCATCATAAGAGTATGATATTGGCACAAGAAGAGAAAAGTAGATCAATGGAACAGGATAGAAAGCCCGGAAATAAACCCACCTATGGTCATCTAATCTACAACAAAGGAGGCAATAGTATAAAATGGAGAATAGACAGTCTCTGCAATAATATTGCTGGGAAAACTGGACAGCTACGTGGCAAAAACTGAAATCAGAACACTCTCTAAAACCATACACCAAAATAAACTCAAAATGGATTAAAGACCTAAGTATATGAGTGGATACTAAGAAACTCTTGGAGGAAAACATAGAACACTCTACGAAGTAAACTACAGCAATTATCTCTTCATATCCACCTCCTAGAATAATGAAAATAAAAATAAACAAATGGGACCTAATTAAACTTAAAAGGTTTTGCACAGCAAAGGAAACCATTAAAAATGAAAATATAACCCACAGAATGGAAGAAAATATTTTCAAAAGAAGTGACCAACAAGGCATTAATCTCTAAAATATACATAAAGCTTATAGAGCTCAATGTCAAAGAACAAACATCCCAATCAAAAAGTGGAAAAAAGATCTAAGTAGACATTTCTCCAAGGAAGACATGGAAGACATACAGATGACCAAAAAGCATGTGAAAATATGCTCAGCATTGCTAATTACTATGGAAATGTAAATCAAAACTTCAATGAAGTATCACCTCACACCAGTCAGAATGGCCATCATTCAAAATTCAGAAAACAATGAGATGGAGAAGGTGCAGTGAAAAGGAACCTCTCCTACACTGTTAGGGGGAATATAAATTGGCAAAATCACTATGGAAAACAGTATGGAAGTTCCTCAAAAAGTTAAAAATCAAAGTAGCATGTGATCCAGTAATCCCAGAATTGGGCATACATCCAGGCAAAGATCACCTCTTCTCTTCAAGAAAGTACTGGAAAACCTAGTAAGGCAATTATGCAAGAAAAAAATTATCCAAATTTTAAAGGAAGAAGTAAATCCATTGCTATTTGCAGATGACATACATAAATCCACAAATGATTTCAATAAAGTTGCATGATACAAGATTAATATTCAGAAATCTGTTGCATCTCCAGAGTATAATTATGAACAATCAGCAAGAGAAATTAAGAAAACAATCCAATTCACAGGTGAATCAAATAGAATAAAATATCAAGGAATAAATTTTGAAAGACCTTAGACTGAAAACTATAAGACACTGAAGAAAGAAGTCAACAATGAAAAAAATATATGGAAAGATAAATGGTGCTTATAGATTGAAGGAGAATCAATATTATTAAAACATCCATAATGCCCAAATCAATATACAGATTCAATGTGATTCCTATCAAAACTTCAACGGTATTTTTCACAGAACTAGATAAAATAATTTTAAAATTTGTGTATAACCACAAAAGACCCTGAACGGCTAAAGAAATCTTGGAAAAGAAGAACAAAGCGGGAAGAATTACTCTCCCAGACTTGAAACTATACTATGTAGCTATAGTAATCAAAACACTATGGTATTGACACAAAATCAGACACATAGATCAATGGACAGAATAGAGATCTCAGAAATAAACACACATCCATATGGCCATTTAACCTAAGACAAAAGGGGAAGAACATACAATTGGGAAAGAGAGTCTCTTCTGTAAATATTATTGGGAAATTGGACAGCTAAATGCAAAGGAATGAAATGGGACTACTTTCTTTCTTTCTTTCTTTTTTTTTTTTTTTTTTTTTGCTTTTTAGGACCACACCCATGGCATATAGAAGTTCCCAGGCTAGGGGTCAAATCAGAGCTAATGCTGCCAGCCTACACCACAGCCACAGCAATGTGGGATCTGAGCCACGTCTGTGACCTACACCACAGCCCACGGCATCACCAGACATTTAACCCACTGAGCAAGGCCAGGGATCGAACCCGCATCCTCATGGATACTAGTCAGATTAGTTTCCGCCATGCCACAATGGGAACTCGCTGAAACTGGACTGCTTTCTTGCACCATAAAAAAGATAAACTCCACCTGGATAAAGACTTAAATGTTATACCTGACACAATAAAATTCCTAGAAAAAAACATAAGCCATATGCTCTTTGACTTGACCTTAGCATAATTTTTTGGATATGTTTCCTTAGGCTGCCCTTGCAGCCTTTTGTTGCCCTTACAAAAGCAAAAATAAATGGAAGATATACTAAAGAGATTAAAAAGTAGATAGATTAAATAGATTAAAAGATATACCAAATAGATTTTACAAGTAATTAAAAAACTAAATAAAAATAACTAAAAATAAATATAGAAGTAAGCTAAAAATCAAAGAAACCACCAACAAAACAGAAGGGGAACCTACTGAATGGGAGAAAATATTTGCAAATAATTTATCCAATATATTTTGGTTGAAATCCAAAATATAAAAAGGAACTCATACATCTCAGCAAATAAACAAACAGTCCCATTAAAAATGGACGGAGAACGTGAGTAGACATTTTTTAAGGAATACATACAAATGTGCTAATAGGCCCAAGGATAGATGCTCAATACCACTAATCATCACGGAAAGGCAAAACCAACTTCACACCTGTCAAATTACTTTTATCAAAAAAATAAATAAATAAAAAAACAAGAACCAACAAATATTGGTGAGGATATGAAGAAAAGGAAAATTTGTGCACTGTTGATGGGAATGTAAATTGTGTAAACACTATGGAAAAGAGTATGGAGGTTACTTTATTTATTTATTTATTTATTTATTTAATTTTTGGTCTTTTCTGGGGCCGCACTCATGGCATATGGAGGTTCCCAGGCTAGGGGTCTAATCGGAGCTGTAGCCGCCGTCCTACACCGGAGCCTACAGCAATGCCGGATCCTTAACCCACTGAGCAAGCTCAGGGATCAAACCCGCAACCTCATGGTGCTTAGTCGGATCGTTAACCACTGAGCCGCGGTGGGAACTCCTGGAGGTTACTTTAAATATACAAATAGAAAACCATATGATCCAGCAGTTCCACTTCTGTGTATTCATCTGAACAACAACAACAAAACTATGTTCACTGCAGCACTATTTTCAATAGCCAAAAAGTGGAAGCGACTTAGGTGTCCACCAATAGATGAATGGATAAAGATGTGATATATATAATGAAATGTAACTCAGCTTAAAAAAGAGATGAGGGGAGTTCCCTTCATGGCTTAGCAGTTAGAGAACCTGACTAGGATCTATGAGGATATGGGTTCGATCCCTGGTCTCGCTCAGTGGGTTAAGGAGCCAGCATTGCCATGAGATGTGGTATAGTCACAGACACAGCTTGGATCCCGCAATGCTCTGGCTGTGGCTGTGGCTGTGGCCGGCAGCTGTAGCTCCGATTTGACCCCTAGTCTGGGAACTTCCATATGCCATGAGTGCGGCCCTAAAGAAAAAGCAAAAAGAAGAATGAAATCTTGTCCCTGCAGAATCTTGGATGGTCCTGGAAAGCATTTATTTCACTATGTGAAATAAATCAGAGAGAGAAAAACAGTCACCATATAATTTCACTTATATGTGGAATCTAAGCAACAAAACAAATGAACAAACGAAACAAAGCGGAAATAGACCCATAGATAGAGCAAACTGGAATTGGGATGGGGGATGGACAAAATAAGTTAAGGGGATTTAAAGGTACACATTTTTGGCTAAAAAATAAGTCACAGGAATGCAATGTATAGCATAGGGAATATAGTCAATAACAGTGTAACAACTTTGAATGACAATAGATGGTAACTAGTATTATTATGATGATCACTTTATAGTAAAATGTACAAAAATGAGTGGTTATGTTGTATACCTGAAACTAATATAATATTGTATTTTTTTTCTTTTTGTCCACCCCATAGCATATGGAGTTCCCCAGGCCAAGGAACAGATCCAAGCCCCAGTTGGGACCTATACTGCAGCTGCAGTAACTCCAGATCATTTAACCCACTGTGCCGGACCAGGGCCCAACACTGATACTGCAGAGATGCCACTGATCCCACTGTACCACAGCAGGAACTCCACTATTGTATATTAATTATAATTCAACTTTAAAAATACCATTCCATTCAGGAGATTAATTGCCCTATCCCAAGGTGATGAATATCTCTCAGGACTTTTTGTAGAAGCCAGGCATTAACTTACTTACCTCCCTCCCCAAAACTTTCCGATTTGCATCTAGCTGTGCTCATAAGAGTCATTAAAAAGTTAAGGGTACTCCAGTTTAGCCCTAGAAGGCATTCATGTCAATGTTATGGATGATACTATTGCCATAAACTTCCTGTTTGTGGAAGGTGGGGCCTGTTCATTTGCTAACACATCCTGTTATTCTTGCATTAATGCACTGGGCAAAGAAAAAGGTCTTTTTTTTAAGGTTTTACAGAAACTTATTGTGTCTTATTAAGGTAAACCATGATAGCTGATGGGATTTGCTCAGCTAGGACCCTGGGGTGTTGGGCATAAATGAAATCCACACTTCAGATCCATTGTACTGTGCTGCTTAGAATCCTGTTGATAGTACAACTTGTATAGATTTGATCTCAGCCTCCTCATTCAGATTAATCAGAGTGGCTATGTGGCATATTCCTATGTAAGATGGCCTGTGTATATCTATGTTGTTTACTTCTTCGCAGTAGGCTAGGACCATCAGCTCAAATCCTGCCATCAGTAAACTCAAATTTTTGCACACACGGTTGCTTTAAATATAACCCCAATAAGCATATGTTTAGCCATTTAGAGCTTGTCTGCTTTGTCTATCCCACAAAATTGCATCCAACTTATGCTAGGCATAGTTAAGACAAACTCTGGGGCCTGCCTTTGGAATTCCCAGAGATTCCTCTTCTAGTTGCTGAGCCATATCACCTAAACAAGTAAGCCTCCTTCGTCTTTTCTTTTCCAACATGAGTTGCCTTGCCTTCTTCCCCTTCTGAGTGGCGCCCCCTTGCATTTGCCTCTGGAAAGCCTCCTCTCAGGTACCCTGTCAAAGCACTTCCACAGTAAAGCTTGTTGTGCTCTACTGCCATCTTGAGATCACGTCTTCTTCTTTTCTTTCTTTTCTTTTTTTTTTTTTTTTAATCAGACCTCAAATCCTAAAACTCATCACAAATGGTGAAAAGGATGGGATCTTGGTCAAGGAGCAATTAGAATGGAGTCTACACAGTCAGTAAAACAGTCAATTGGTAAATCAATCCTGGACAGCCAATCCTTCAATTTTGTGTTGGAAGTCAAAATTTAGAATGCCTCTGTGTCACTTCAGTGTGCCTTTGCTCTTTGCTATACTGCACAATATAATTTGTATGGTCTCCCCTTGTGTGTCATTAACCTGGCAAAGTTGTAGAACACATGGAATGAACCCACATCATTAAAACTGATGTTTGGAGTCAGAGGACCTGAGCTTCTAATTGATAGAAGTCAGACCACCTACCTGGCACCCTAATAGGTAGGCATTGAACGTTGTAAGACCTGGGCAACTGAATAGAAAAAGTGGGGAATGCATACCTCTGGAATAAGAGTAGCCACCTCTGACTCTATAACAAGCTATAATAAAAGTAGTGCCCTGTGGTTAAGCTAAGGATTTGGGGTGCTCTAAAATCTGAGGATGTCCTACCTCTGAGGGACTGCTATGGTAGATAAAGGTACCTATAAGGAAGAGACATTAGGCCAAGACTGTTCTTTAGGAGAACAGCACAATTAGGGAAGAAGCTTTTGCAAGCAGCTAGTATGCCTCTGTTGTTGTGCATTCAATTGTATTATTGTAGATATTATTCTATTCCCTCCCCAGAGGGATGTCAATATCCTAACATTTTGGCTCAGCCAGCTAAGGTGTTACTGCAAGGGGCTATGTCAAGGAACTTTATATGCTTCCCCCTCCCAGGACCCTGGAGACTCCTGTATTATGAACAGGTACTGTAAATCATGAGACTTGTGCTTCAGAGAGGAGGTAGGGGCCCAAGTTCCTGGAGGAGACAAGATGGATAGGAGGATATGTGCTCTCTATAAGAAAAGGCCAGTGTCACCACAATAGGGACTGGATTTATTTATCTTTGTTTTGCCAGCAACCAAAGCATATTTAAGGACAGAAGAGACAAAAGGAAGAGCCAAGAAGAAGGGGGTGAGTCTTCTTTTAAAGGAGGAGATAAATGCTTTTTCTTACCGTGGGGTACATTCTCTCCTTTAAGGACATAAGCCAGGAATCAACTGAAAAAGAAGCTGCCTGGTTATATAGAATGTATCTGGCAGGGAGCAAATTCCACTTAATGGGGGTTCCCAAAACAGATCTTTCTGGTAAATTGATATAGAAATTATAATACTAAAGTTAGGTTACAACCTCCAGCAGGCTTTCCCTTCTGAAGTAGCCTTACCTTCCAACACCTGTCCCTGATCACAATCAGTAACAGGGACTCAATCTTACATATGAATTCTACAGCTCCAGAAGATGTCATCCAGCAATCACCCTTTTACCACACTAACCGTGGTTTGGGTCCCCAAAAAAATAACGTTGGCTGGCTCTGTTAGTCACCCGTGCCCAAATCTCCCTGATTCTAGGAAGCACTAATACTGTAAATGAATGCCCACCGAGTGATGACCAACTTGACAAGAGAATTAATGAAGTACTCACTTAGTTATGAAAATTGGCCCAGTTTTTTAGAACTCAAGCACAAGCTTATTATTTTTACTGGATTTATTAAGATTTTTTTATTGGTATGTAACATATGTAAGTTTAACATATGTACAACTGTCAAGTATATGATATGTATCAAGTATATAACACAGTACTGGTTTCGTTTTTTGTTTTTTGCTTTAGAGGGCTGCACTCGCAGCATATGGAGGTTCCCCCCAGGTTAGGGGTTGAATCGGAGATATAGCTGCCAGCCTACACCACAGCCACAGCGACGCAGGACCTACACCACAGCTCACAGCAATGCCAAATCCCCACTGAGCAAGGCCAGGGATTGAACCCACAAGGTCATGGTTCCTAGTCATGTTCATTTCTGCTGCATCACAATAACTCTCAGTATTGTTTTTTTTTTTAATTTATTTCCCCAACACACTTATTTTTTCCCACTGTACAGCATGGGGACCCAGTTACACATACATGTATACATAATTTTTTCTCCCACTGTCGTGCTGCACTGTAAGTATCTAGATATAGTTTTCAGTGCTACACATCAGGATCTCATTGTAAATCCATTCCATGAGCAATAGTTTGCATCCCTTGACCCCAAGCTCCCAATCCCTCCCACTCCCTCCCCCTCCCCTCGGGCAACCACAAGTCTGTTCTCCAAGTCCGTGATTTCCTTTTCTGTGGAAAGGTTCATTTGTGCTGTATATTAGATACCAGATATGAGTGATCTCATACAGTCACTAAGCTGTACATCAGATTCCCAGGACTGATTCATCTTATGGCTGGAAGCTTTTCTTTTAAATCCTTTGACCAACATCTCTCCATTTCCCCAACCCCCCAAAGAACTGGCAACCACCAATTTAATCTTTATTTCTATGAGCTCAAAATTTTTACTATGGTTGATTTACAAAATGGTGCCAATTTCCGTTGTACAGCAAAGTGACCCAGTCATGTGTATGTGACATTTCTTTTCTTATTTCTACCATCATGGTCAACCCAAAGAGATTGGATATACTTCCCCGTAGGACCTCATTGCTTATCCATACTAAATGCAATAGTTTGCATCCACTAACCCTGAACTCACAGTCCATTCCACTCCCTCCCCCTCCCCACTTGGCAATAACAAGTCTGTTTTTTATGTCTACAGGTCCATTTCTGCTTTGTAGATAGGTTCATTTGTGCCATATTTACATTCCACATATAAGTGATGTCATATGGTATTTGTCTTTCTCTTTCTGACTTACTTCACTTATTATGAGAATCTCTAGTTGCATCCATGTTGAGGCAAATGGCATTATTTCATTCTTTTTTATGGGTGAGTAGTAAACCATTTATATACGTACCACTTCTTCTTAATACATGTCCTGGCTATTGGGAATAGAGCTGCAATGGACACAGGAATGCATGTACCTTTTTCTTTTTTTGTCTTTTGAGGGCCACACCCGCAGCACGTGGAGCTTCCCAGGCTAGGGGTCTAATCAGAGCTCTAGCCACTGGCCTACACCACAGCCACAGCAACGCCAGATTTGAGCCACATCTGCGACCTACACCACAGCTCACAGCAATGCCGGATCCCTACCCCACTGAACGAGGCCAGGGATCAAACCTGCAACCTCATGGTTCCTAGTCAAATTCATTTCCACTGCACCATGACGGGAACACCTGTACCTTTTTGAATTATAGTTTTGTTTAGGTAAATACTCAGGAATGGGATTGCTGGATCATACAATAGTGCTATATTTAGTTTTCTAAGGAACCTCCATGTTGTTTTCCATAGTGGTTGTACCAATTTACATTCCCACCAACAGTGTAGGAGGGTTCCCTTTTCTCCACACCCTCTTCAGCATTTGATATTTGTAGACTTATTAATGATGGCCATTCTGATGGTCTGAGGTGCTTCCTCATTATAGTTTTGATTTGACCATTTTTTTATGTGCCTATGGGCCATCTGTATGTTTTCAACGGAGAACTGTCTATCTAGGTCTTCTACCCATTTGTCGATTGGTTATTTTGTTATTGTTGAGTTGTGTGAGTTCTTTGTATATTTTGGAGATTAAGCTGTTGTCAGTCGTATCTTTGGCAAAGATTTTTTTTCCCATTCTGTGGGTTGTCTTTTCACTGTTGTTATGATTTCCTTCGCTGTCCAAAAGATTTAAGTAGGTTCCACTGGTTTATTTCTGTTTTAATTATCATTATTCTAGGGGGTTGATCAAGCAAGATCTTGCTGGGATTTATGTCAAAGAGCATTTTGTCTGTTTTCCTCTAGGAGTTTTATAGTACCTGGCCTTATGTTTCAGTGTTTAATCCATTTTTGAGTTTATCTTTCTGTATGGTGTTAGAAAATGTTCTAATTTCATTCTTTTACATGTAGCTATCCAGTATTCCCAGTACCACTTATTAATAAGACTATCTTTCCTCCAGTGTGTGTTCTTGCCTCCTTCATCAGAGATTAGTTGACCATAGATTCTTGGGTTTATTTCTGGGGAAGTAACAGTTTTCTTTTTCAAGATTGCTTTGGCTATTTGGTGTCTTTTGTGTTTTTTCCATATGAGAGTTTTAAATTTTTTGTTCTAGTTCTATGTGGAATGAAATTGGAGTTTTTGTTTTTGCTGTTTTTACTTGTAGTCGATTTCTAGTCTCATAGTGTTGTGGTTGGAGAAAATGCTTGAAATAATGTCATTTAAAGAAAAATTACCAAGTTCGATTTGTGGCCCATGATGTGATCTATCCTGGAGAATGTCCCATGTGCACTTGAGAAGAATGTATATTCCGCTGCTTTGGGATGAACTGTTCTATAAATACCAGTTAAGTCTCTATGGTCTAGGGTGTCATTTAAGGCCTGTGTTTCCTTACTGATTTTCTGTCTGAATCGTCTGTTCATTATGTAAGTGGGGTTTTAAAGTCCCTCACCCTTATTGTATTACTGCTGATTTCTCTTTTTATGGCTGTTAGCACTTGCGTTATAGATTGAGGTGCTCCTATGTTGGATGCATATGTATTTACAATTGTTTTATCTTCTTTGTGGATTGATCCTTTGACCATTACATAATGTCCTTCTTTGTCACTTGTGACCTTCTTTATTTTACAATCTATATTGTCTGATATGAGTATTGCCACTTCAGCTTTCCTTTCATTTCCATTTGCATGAAACACCTTCTTCCATGCCCTCACTTTCAGTCTGTATGTGTCCTTAGATCTGAAGTGGTTCTCTTGCAAACAGCATATATAAGGGTCTTATTTTTGTATCTACTCAACGAGTGTGTGTCTTTTAGTTGAGCATTTAACCCACTTACATCCAATGTAATTATGGATATGTATGTTCTCATTGCCATTTTCTTCATTATTTTGGATTTGCTCTTTTAGGTCTTTATTCTTCCCTTCCTCTCTTGCGATTTTCTGACTATCTTTAGTGTTGCATTTGGTTTGCTTTTTCTTTTTCGTGAGTGTGTCTATTATATTTTTTTAATTTGTTGTTCCCATTAAATTTTTATATAGCAATCTGTATATGTACAGAATAGTTTTTCATTGCTGGTCTCTTAATTTCAAATGCATTTTCAATGTTCTCCATTTGCTCTCTCCTCTTATCAATGCTTGCTAGTTATGATACCCTATTTTTCAATGGGGTATTTCCTACTTTTCTGTTTGCTTTTACCAATGAGCTTTCTCATTTGTAATTTGCTTGTTTCCAATTGTAGCCTTTTCTGCCTAGAGATATTCCTTTGGTAGTTGTCGTAGAGCTGGTTTTGAGGTGCTGAATACTCTTAGCCTTTGCTTGTCTGTGAAGCTTTTGATCTCTCTTTCAAATCTGAATGAAAGCCTTGAAGGGTAGTGTATTCTTGCTTCTAGCCTTCCTCTTTATCACCTTAAATATATCTTGCCACTCTCTTCTAGCTTGCAGAGTTTCTGCTGAAAAGTCAGCTGTCATCTTTATGGGGGTACCCTTGTATGCTATTTGTTGATTTTCCTTTGTGGATTTTAATATTTTTTCTTTGCATTTAATATTTGTCAGTTCGATTAGTATATGTTTCACTGTGTTTCTCCTTGGGTTTATCCTGTATGGGAGTTTCTGTGCTTCCTCACCTTGAGCGAGTGTTTCCTTTCCCGTATTGGGGATGTTTTTGGCTATAATCTCTTCAAATACTTTCTCTGGCCCCTTCTCTCTTCTCCTTCTGGAACCCCTATCATGTGAATGTGATGCATTTTAATGTTGTCCCAAAGGTCTCTTAGACTCCCCTCATTTCTTTTCCTTCTTTATTCTTTTCTGTGGCAGTGATTTCCATCACTCTGTCTTCCACCCCACTTATTCGTTCTTCTGCCTCTGTTATCCTGCTATTGATTCCTTCTAGTGTATTTTTCATATCAGATATTGTGCTATTCATCTTAGTTTGCCTCTTCTTTAAATCTTCTTGCTCTTTATTAAACATTTCTTGTAGTTTCTTGTGATCTGTGTCTCCATTCTTTTTCCAATATCTTGGATCATCTTTACTATCTTCATTTTTACTATCTTCACTTCTTTTTTCAGGGAGATTGCCTATCTCCTCTTAATTTAGTTGTTTTTGTGTGTTTGTGTCTTATTCTTTTGTCTGAAAGCTATTTCTTTGTCATCTCATATTGTCTAACTTTAGATGTCTGTGCTCCCCTTGAAAACAGGTGTGTAGATGTAGCAGCTGGTGCCCAGTCCTGGAATTCCCCAGGGTGGTGGCAGCTCACGTGTACCAAGAGCATGTGATGGGAGCAATGGTATCATGCTATCTCTCCTGGAGCCAGGTGGCTGCTAGGGATGGGGTCCATGATAGAGGTGGTAGAGTTTCATGGCTCATAGGGCTGCTCTTGTAGGGGTGGGAGTGGGCAGCAGTGGATCCTGCAACCCCTCCCATTACCAGGCACCTCTCAGGACAGTTTTCTATAACTGACAACATCAGAATCTGTTCCTGCAACCTCTCTGTTTGTTGAGGAGGTTCTCAGAAATGCTCTCTGTAGCTGTGGCATGGACGCTCTTCCCTCAGTCCCTTCCTTTGCTGGGTAGCTTGCAGGAGCTCTCTCTGTAGCCATAGGCTTTTCTGGGCTGCTCACAGGAGAGCTCTCTGTAGCCCTCTGGGTGTGTGCCATTCCCACAGTCATTCCTTTTGCTGGGCTGCTCAGGGGAGTGCTCTCTATATACCCAAGGGTGGGGGCTGCTCCTTATCTGTTACCAGGCAGTGCCCTCTGTAGTTTTAGGAGGAGGCACCATTCCCACAATCACTCCTTTTTCAGAGCACTCTCTGTAGCTGCAAGTTTGGGGGCTGGGAGTGTCCTGTCACCTGAGAGCATGTGTAGCAAATAAGGCTGTAATGGTGAATTCTGCACCTTCCCTCAAGCACCCTAAACAATGGTGTCTGGCCTCCAAGCTTGCCTGGGTTTCCTTAGCTTACACCATCCAATGTAATCGCTCTAGACTCTAGTCCCTCCAGGCTGTTCCCACATGGCCACCTCACTTTTTTCCCCCACATAGCCAGCCAGATCTCTCTCTGAGTCTGGTATCTAAAGCCAGAGTTTCATCTCTCAACTCCCTCCCATACCAGCAGACTGTTGGGAAGTGTAGGGCAGTAGCACTGACCATTTGCGGAAGACTATTTCCATTTTAATTGCTTCAAACTGAGGGCTATGTCCTCCTCCAAGACTCTCAAATCCCTCCTATGTCCTGGCTATTCTCCTCCCTAGTGGGGACACTTCCCAGGGCATAGGAGCTTTTCTTCTTTCCAGAAGCCTCCTAGGGTGCAGATCCCATCCCAGTTCCTTCCTCATTCTCTCTCTCTTTTTCTTTTGTCCTACTGGGTTTCATGAAGATTTTCTTGCTCTGTTAGAATCATGAAGTCTTTTGCCAGTTTTCGGCAAATTTTTTGTGCAAATCATTCCACAAGTAGATGTATTTTTTATTTTCATTTATTTTTTATTACTCAAATGAATGTATCATATCTGTAGTTGTATAATGATCATAACAATCCAATTTCACAGGATTTCCATCCCATAAACCAGGCACATCCCCACACCCCCTAAACTGTCTCCTCTGGAGACCTTAAGTTTTTCAATGTCTGTGAGTCAGCATCTGTTCTGCAAAGAAGTACAGTCTGTCCTTTTTACAGATTCCACATGTCAGTGAAAGCATTTGATGTGGGTGTCTCAGTGTATGGCTGACTTTCCTTCACTGACTATCATTGCATGATAATTTCTATGTCCATCCATGTTGCTAAAAATGCTGGTATTTTGTTCATTTTAATGGCTGAGTAATATCCCATTGTGTATATGTACCACCTCTTCTTGATCCACACCTCTGTTGATGGACATTTAGGTTGTTTCCATGTCTTGGCTATTGCAAATAGTGCTGCAATGAACATCAGAGTACATGTGTCTTTGCGAGTCATGGTTTTCTCTGGATAGATGCCCAGGAGTGGGATTGCTGGATCAAATGGTAGTTGTATTTTTAGTTTTCTGAGGCATCTCCATACTGTTTTCCACAGTGGTTGAACCAATTTAAAATCCCACCAACAGTGTAATAACGTTCCTTTTTCTCCACACCCTCTCCAGCACTTATTGTTTGTAGACTTTTGGATGATGGCCATTCTGGCTGGTGTAAGGTGGTGCCTCAGAGTGGTTTTGATTTGCATTTCTCTAATAATGAGTGATGTTGAACATCTTTTCATGTGCTTCTTGGCCATCTGTATGTCCTCTTTGGAGAACTGTCTGTTTAGATCTTCTGCCCATTTTTTGATGGGGCTGTTTGTTTCTTTGGCATGGAGCTGCAGAAGGTATTTATACATTTATACATTTTGTCAGTCGATTCACTTGCAAAGATTTTCTCCCATTCTGTGGGTTGTCTTTTTGTGTTGTTTAGGGTTTCCTTTGCCGTGCAGAAACTTTGAAGTTTGACTGGGTCCCATTTGTTTATTTTTGTTTTTATTGTCAATGCTCTAAGAGGTGTATCTGAGAAGATGTTGCTGTCATTTATTTTTTATTTTTTTATTTTTATTTTTTATTTTTTTGTCTTTTTGCCATTTCTTTGGCTGCTCCCTCGGCATATGGAGATTCCCAGGCTAGGGATCGAATCGGAGCTGTAGCCACAGGCCTACGCCAGAGCAACAGCAACGTGGGATCCGAGCCGCATCTGTGACCTACACCACAGCTCACAGCAATGCTGGATCATTAACCCACTGAGCAAGGGCAGGGATCGAACCCAAAACCTCATGGTTCCAAGTCGGATTCATTAACCACTGTGCCATGACAGGCATTTATGTCAGAGAGTGTTTAGCCTATGTTTTCCTCTAAGAGTTTTATAGTGTCTGGTCTTATATCTAGGTCTTTCATCCATTTGAAGTTTATTTTTGTGGATGGGGTTAGGGAGTGTTCTAATTTCATTCTTTTCCATGTGGCTGTCCAGTTTTCCCAGCACCACTTATTGAACAAGCTGTCTTTGCTCCATTGTATATTCTTGCCTCCTTTGTCATAGGTTAGTTGGCTGTAGGTGCATGGGTTTAATTCTGGGCTTTCTATCCTGTTCCACTGATCTTCTATCCTGTTCCACTGTCTTTGTGCCAGTACCATACGGTTTTGATGATTGTTGCTTTGTAGTAGAGTCTGATGTCTGGGATCCTGATTCCTCCAGCTCCGTTTTTCTTTTTCAGGATATCTTTGGCTATTCTGGGACTTTTGCTCTTCCAAATAAACTTGAAAATATTTTGTTTGTGTTCTGTGTAAAATGTCCTTGGTAATTTGATAGGGATTTCTTTGAATCTGTAGATTGCCTTAGGTAGTATAGTCATTTTGATAATATTAACTCTTCCAATCCATGTGCATGGTATATCTCTCCATCTATTTGTGTCATCTTTGATTTCTTTTATCAGTGTCTTATAGTTTTCAGAGTACAGGTCCTTTGTCTCTTTAGGTAGGTTTACTCCTAGGTATTTTATTCTTTTGGATGCGATGGTAAACGGGATTGCTTCCCTTATTTCCTTTTCTTCTTTTTCATTGTTAGTATATAGAAATGCTATCGATTTCTGTGTATTGATTTTGTATCCTGCGACTTTGCCAAATTCGTGGATGAGCTCTAACACTTCTCTGGTAGAGTCTTTAGGATTCTCTAGGTATACTATCATGTCATCTGCAACTAGTGATAGTTTTACTTCTTCCTTTCCAATTTGGATTCCTTTTATTTCTTTTACTTCTCTGATTGCTATGGCTAGGACTTCCAAAACTATGTTGAAGAGTAGTGGTGAGAGCAGACATCCTTGTCTTTTTCCTGATCTCAGCGGGAATTCTTTCAGCTTTGCCCCACTGAGAATGATGTTTGCTGTGGGTTTGTCATATATGGCCTTTATCATGTTGAGGTAGGTTCCAGTTCTGCCCACTTTCGGAAAGGTTTTTATCAGAAATGAGTGTTGGATTTTTTCAAAAGCTTTTTCCACGTCTATTGAGAGAATCATAGTGGTTTTTTTTTTATTGTTCAGTTTATTAATGTGGTGTATCACACTGATGGATTTGCGGATATTGAAGAACCCTTGTATCCCTGGGATAAACCCCACTTGATCCTGATGTACAATCCTTTTAATGTATTGTTGGATGCAGTTTTCTAGTATTTTGTTGAGGATTTTTGCATCTATGTTCATCAGTGAAATTGGCCTCTGGTTTTCTTTTTTTGTGGTGTCTTTGTCTGGTTTTGGTATCAGGGTGATGGTGGCCTCATAGAATGAGTTTGGGAGTATCCCTTCCTCTGCAAGTTTTTGAAATATTTTCAGAAGGAGAGGCATTAGCTCTTCTCTAAATGTTTGACAGAATTTGCCATGAAGCTCTCTGGTCCTGGACTTTTGTTTGGAAGTTTTTTTTTCATATTTTTTTATTTTATTTTCCCACTGTACAGCAAGGGGGTCAGGTTATCCTTACATGTATACATTGCAATTACAATTTTTTCCCCACCCTTTGTTCTGTTGCAACATGAGTATCTAGACATAGTTCTCAATGATACTCAGCAGGATCTCCTTGTAAATCTATTCTAAGTTGTGTCTGATAAGCCCAAGCTCCTGATCCCTCCCACTCCCTCCCTCTCCCATCAGGCAGGCACAAGTCTGTTTTCCAAGTCCATGATTTTCTTTTCTGTGGAGATGTTCATTTGTGCTGGACATTAGATTCCAGTTATAAGTGATGTCATATGGTATTTGTCTTTGTCTTTCTGGCTCATTTCACTCAGTATGAGATTCTCTAGTTCCACCCGTGTTGCTGCAAATGCCATTATGTCATTCTTTTTTATGGCTGAGTAGTATTCCATTGTGTATAGGTACAGCCACTATGGAGAACCTTAGAAACCTATTCATAGAACTTCCATATGACCCCACAATACCACTCTTGGGCATATATCCAGACAAAACTCTACTTAATAGAGACACATGCACCCACATGTTCATTGTAGCACTATTCACAATAGCCAGGGCATGGAAACAACCCAAATGCCCATCAACAGATGATTGGATTTGGAAGATGTGGTTGGAAGTTTTTTAATCACAGTTTCAATTTCAGTTCTTGTGATGGGTCCATTCATCTTTTCTATTTCATCTTGGTTTAGTCTTGGAAGATTGTACGTTTCTAAGAATTTGTCCATTTCTTCTAGGTTTTGCATTTTATTGGCATACAGTTGCATATAGTAATCTCTTAGGATCCTTTGTATTTCTGTGATGTCCATTGTTACTTCTCTTTTTTCATTTCTAATTTTATTGATTTGAGTCCTCTCTCTTTTTTTCTTGATAAGTCTGGCTAGGGGTTTATCAATTTTGCTGATCTTTTCAAAGAACCAGCTTTTCATTTCATTGATCTTTTCTATGGTTTCCTTTGTTTCTATTTCGTTGATTGCTGCTCTGATCTTTATGATTTCTTTCCTTCTACTAACTTTAGGTCTTGTCTGCTCTTTTTTCTTGAGCTGCTTTAGGTGTAAAGTTAACTCGTTTATTTGAGCTTTTTCTTGTTTTCTGAGGTGGGCTTGTATTGCTATGAACTGTCCTCTTAGAATGGCTTTTGCTGCATCCCATAGGTTTTGGAGGGTTGTATCTTCATTGCCATTTGCTTGTAGGTATTTTTAAATTTTCTCTTTGATTTCTTCAGTGATCCATTGGTTGTTTAGTAGCATGTTGTTTCATCTCCACGTGTTTGTGTTTTTTGCAGACTATTTCTTGTTGTTGATGTCCAGCGTTGTGGTCAGAAAAGATGCTTGATACGATTTCAATTTTCTTAAAGTTACTGAGGTCGGATTTGTAGCCCGGGATGTGATCAATCTTAGAGAATGTTCCATGTGCACTTGAGAAGAATGTATATTCTGTTACTTTTGGATGGAATGTCATATAAATATCTATTAAGTCCTTCTGGTTTAATGCATCACTCAGGGCCTGTGTTTCCTTATTGATTTTCTGTCTGATGATCTGTCCATTGCTGTACGTGGGGTGTTAAAATCCCCCACTATGATTGTGTTATTGTTGATTTGTCCTTTTAAGGTTGTTAGCAGTTGCCTTATATATTGTGGTGAACCTATGTCGGGTGTGTAAATATTTTAAATTGTTATATCTTCTTCTTGGATTGATCCTTTGATCATTATGTAATGACCTTCTTTGTCCCTTAAAATATTCTTCATGTTAAAGTCCATTTTGTCTGATATGAGTATTGCTTCTCCAGCTTTCTTTTGATCCCTGTTTGCATGGAATATTGTCTTCCATCCTCTCACTTTCAATTTGTATGTGTCCCCAGAAGTGAAGTGGGTCTCTTGAAGACAGGATATATATGGGTCTTGTTTTTGTATCCATTCAGCCAGTCTATGTCTTTTGGTTGGGGTGTTTATTCCATTCACATTTAAGGTAATTATTGATATGTATGTTCTTATTACCATTTTATTCATTGCTTTGGATTTGATGTTGTTGCACTTTTTTCTTCTCTTCTTCTCTTGTTCTCTCCCCTTGTGGTTTCATGACTATCTTTAGTGTTGTATTTGAGTTGATTTTCATTTGTTTGTGTATCAATTGTAGATTTTTGGTTTGCAGTTATTCTGAAGTTTTGATATGAGTCTATATGTATATGAGATTGTTTCAAGTTGTTCTCTTAATTTCAGGTTCATCTCCAATGTCCTGCATTTGTACCCACCTCCTTTCATGATTTCTGATTTTGGTGGTATAATTGTGCATGGATGATTTTGTATCTTTACTGTGTATATACCTTTACTGGTGAGCCTTGTCATTTGTGGAATTTTTGTTTCCTGTTACTGTCTTTTCTTTTCTGCCTAGAGAAGTGCCTTTAGTATCTGTTGTCAGGCTGGTTTAGTGTTGCTGAATTCTCTCAACTATTGCTTATCTGTGAAGGTTTTGATTTCTCCTTCAAATCTGAATGAGAGCCTTGCTGGGTCAAGTAATCTTGGTTGGAGGATTTTTCCTTTCATCATGTTAAGTATATGGTGCCACTCCCTTTTGGCCTGTGGAGTTTCTGCTGAAAAATCTCTGATAACCTTATTGGGGTTCCCTTGTATGTGATTTGTTTCTTTTCCCTAGCTGCTTTCTTTAATTTTGGTCAGTTCGATTAATATGTGTCTCGGAGTATTCCTCCTTGGGTTTATTTTATGTGGTACTCATTGTGCTTCCTGGATTTGAGTGTGTGGTTCCTTTCCCATGTTAGGGAAGTTTCTGGCTATTATCTCTTGGATATTGTTTCTGTCCCCTTCTCTCTCTCTTGTCCTCCTGGCACCCCTAAAATACAGATGTTGGTACGTTTCACGTTGTCCCAGATTTCCCTGAGACTCTCTTCATTTGTTTTCAATCTTTTTTATCTTTTCTATTCCACATTCGTAATTTCCACTAATCTGTCCTCCACCTCGCTTATTCGTTCTTCTGCCTCCTGTATTCTGCTGTTAGCTGCTTCTAGTGAATTTTTTTATTTCAGTTATTGTATTTTGCATCTCCTCTTGTTTTAGTTTTATATCTTATATTTCTTTGCTCAGTGTTTCCTGTAAGTTATCTATCTTTGCCTCCAGTTCGTTTCCAATGTCTTGCATCACCTTCAGCATCAACAGTCTAAAGTCTTTTTCCTGGAGGCTGAGAATCTTCTCATCACTTAGCTGTTTTTCTGGGGTTTTTCCTTTCCCCCTCATCTCAGTTATAGTTCTCTGTCTTTTCGTTTTTATAGGTTTTTGGTGTGGTGAGCTTTTTACAGATAATAGAGTTGTAGCCTCTCTTACTTCTGGTGTCTGCCCCTCTTGTGGCTGAAGTCTGTATGGGGGCTTGCTGTAGGCTTCCTGATGGGAGGGACTGATGCCTGCCCACTGGTAGGTGGAGCTGATTCTGATCCCTCTGGTGGGTGGGGCTTAGGCTATGGATGGGTTATAGGCAGCTGTGTGCCTGAGGGGTCTCTAGGGAGCCTTTTTACTGAGGGGTGGGGCTGTGATCCCACCTGGATTCTTGTTTGCCCTGGGGCTTCTCAGCACTGACTGATGGGTGGGGCAAGATTTTCCCAAATGGGCACCTCCAGAGAAAGGCACAGCTGCTGAATATTCCCAAGAGCTTTGCTTTCAATGTCCCTCCCTCACAACAAGCCACATTCACCCCTGTTTTCCCAGGATGTCCTCCAAGAACTGCAGTCAGGTTTGACCCAGATTCCTATGGAGACCTCGCTCTGCCCTGGGACCCAGTGCACATGAAAATCCATGTGTGCTTTTTAAGAATGGGCTCTCTGTTTCCCCCAGTCCTGTGGAGCTCCTGCACACAAGCCCCACTGGCCTTCAATGCCAGATGCTCCAGGGGCTCTTTCTCCCAGTGCCAGATCCCCACACGTGAGGGTTTGGTGTGGGGCTCAGAACTCTCACTCCTGTAGTGAGTCTCTGTGAACCAGTTAGTTTTCAGTCTGTGGAGCTTCCCGCCTGGGAGGTATGGGGTTTCTTATATCATGTAATCACCCCTCCTACCTCTTGATGTGGCCTCCTCTTGTTCTTCTGGAGTAGGGTATCTTTTTCAAGATTTCTGGTCCATTTGGGTGAAGAGTGCTCATCCTTTAGTTGTGAGTTTTGTTGTTTTCAGGAGAGAAGTTGAGCTCCAGTCCTTCTATTCTGCCATCTTAATCTTTGAACCCTTTTTAAATGACCTCTAGTAACTTTCAATACTCTCAAAATGTGTTCTCCATGCTGTAAAAGACTGATATTTTATGAAAAGTTGCCCTCTTCATTACAGAGAAAATGTAGTGAATAGACTGTTACCTACATATCAGCACTTTTACAAATGTTACAAAAATAACCTATTATCATTCTACTTGCAAAGTTTATGCCAGTCACTGACAGCACACCAGGACAAAAGGTGGTTTCTTTGGGAATGGGACCCTTGCCATTTTTGAACCTCAGACTCAGTATAATCAAGGTAACTGAAAGGCTCATCTGCCAAATCCTCTCTGCACTAGATTATTTATTTGGGCTCACATAGCATGCAGCACACTCAAAATGTGCTCTCCATACTGGAAAAGGCTGATTTAGTATGAAAATATACTCTCTTCACTACAGTTGAAAGGCAGCGCATAGATAGGTAGTGTTCTACACTCATGTCAGGAATCTTATAAATGTCACAAACAAGAGGCTTCTAGCTTCCTACTTGCTAGAAGTGTATGCCAGTCACTGAATACACACCAGGCCCAATGGTGGTTTCCACAGGAAAGCAAACCTTACATTTTTTTCCACCTAGAATTCTCACATATAACTAGGGTTACTGCCAAGCTCAGCTACCAAAAGCTCTCTGTCTACTAGGTTTTTTTTCAGTAGGCTTACCTGGCTTGCAACAAACTCAAAATGCATTCTCCATGCTGAAAAAATGTTGATTTGGTATAAAATGCTCTCTTCACTACAGTGGGTATGCAGGACACATCTACCTAGGCTGATACCTTTGTAGTAGCAATGTTACAAATGTCCCAAAAAAGGCTTCTAGCTTCATACTTGTACTTCCAACTTCCTAAGTGTATGCCAATTACTGAGAGCACACCAATCCCAAATGTGGTTAATTCTGCAAAGTATCCCTTGCGTTTTTCCCACCAAGGCATCTCACATATAACTAGGGTTAATGACTAGCTCAGCTGCCAAATGCTGTTTGTGCTCAGTTCTTTCAGTGGGCTCAACTAGCTTGCAACAAAGTAAAAATGTGTTCTCCATGTTGGAAAAGGCTGATTAGGTATAAAAAGGCACTCTCTTCACTACACTGCAAATGCAGGACATAGGCTGCCACCTGTATGTCACCAACAAGAGGCTTGCAAAATGTATGCCCATTACTGAAAAAACACCTGGCCCAAACTTTGTTTCCTTCGGAAAGCAACCCTTGCCATTTTACCACCGAGGCGGCGGCTGCTGCTGCTGCTTCTTCTTCTTCTTCTTCTTCTTCTTTTCTTCTTCTTCTTCTTCTTCTTCTTCTTTTCTTCTTCTTCTTCTTCTTCTTCTTCTTCTTCTTCTTTTCTTCTTCTTCTCTTCTTCTTCTTCTTCTTCTTCTCTTCTTCTTCTTCTTCTTCTTCTTCTTCTTCTTCTTCTTCTTCTTTTCTTCTTCTTCTTCTTCTTCTTCTTCTTCTTCTTCTTTTCTTCTTCTTCTCTTCTTCTTCTTCTTCTTCTTCTTCTTCTTCTTCTTCTTCTTCTTCTTCTTTTCTTCTTCTTCTTCTTCTTTTTTAAACAAGGTTACACAAGTCTCAGCTGCCAAAGTCTCTGTGTGTGCTGGATTATTTCAGTTGATCAACTAGCTTGCAACAAAATCAAATTGTGTTTCACATCCTGGAAAAGGCTGATATGGTATGAAAAGGGGCTCTCTTCAATATGGTGGAAATATGGGGCATAGCTAACTTGGCTGTTATCTGAATGTCAGCATTCTTATGAATGATGCAAACAAGAGCCTTCTAGCTTCTTATTTGCAAGGTGTATTCCAGTCACTGAGAGCCCGCCTGGTCCAAATGTGTTTTCCTCTGGAATGTAACCCTTGTCCATTTTCCACTAAGTCCTCTTTTTATAACTTGTGTTCCTGACCATCTCAGCTGCTAAATGCTCAGTGTACTAGATATTTTCAGTAGGCTCAAAGCTTGCAACAAACTAAAAGCCTGTTTTTCATTCTGGAAATGGCTGGCTTGGTATTAAAAATACTCTATGCTTTACAGTAGAAATGCAGACCATGGCTACATAGGCTTCTACCCTTAAGTCAGCAAATTTTTTTTTTTGTCTTTTTGCCTTTTCTAGGGCCGCTTCCTGCAGCATATGGAGATTCCCAGGCTAGGGGTCTAATCGGAGCCGTAGCCACCAGCCTATGCCAGAGCCACAGCAATGCGGGATCTGAGCCATGTCTGTGACCTACACCGCAGCTCATGGCAACGTCGGATCCTTAACCCACTGGGCAAGGACAGGGATTGATCCCGCAACCTCATGGTTCCTAGTCGGATTCGTTAACCACTGTGCCACAACACGAACTCCAAGTCAGCAATCTGACAAAAAGCACAAAGGAGAGGCTTTTAGATACCTGCTTGCAAAGTGTATTCCAGTCCCTGAGAGCACTCCAGGCCCAAAGGTGTTTTCCTCTGGAAAACAACCTTTGCCTTTTTCCACCAGTTCCTCTTATTATTACTAGAGTTCCCGACCGCCTCAGCTGACATAGGCTCTGTGTGTTCTGGATTATTTCAGTGGGCTCAGCTAGCTTGCAACACACTCAAAATGTTTTCTCCATGCTGGAAAAGTATGAAAAGTGTCACTATTCACTACAGTAGAAATGCAGGGTAAAGCTAACTAGATTGATAACCTCATGGTATCAATGTTACAAATGTCACAATCAAGAGGATTCTAGCTTCCTACTTGTGAAGTGTATGCCAGTCAGTAAAAGAACACCAGGCCCAATGGTGTTTTCCAAAGGAAAGCAACCCTTGCCTTTTTTCTACAAAGTCCTCTGACATATAACTAGGCTTACTGACTAGCTTAGCTGCCAAAAGCACTGTTTGTGCTATGTTCCTTCACTGGGCTCAACTAGTTTTCAACAAATTCAAAATGTGTTCTACATGCTAGAAAAGGCAATTTTTATGTGAAATGTTGTTTCACTACAGTGGAAATGTAGTGCTGCTACCTGCATGGACACAATCTCACAATCTCATGCAATGTCACAACAAGGGTTATCTAGGTTCCCACTTGCTCAGAACTCTCACTCTTGTAGGTGAGTCTCTGTGAACCAGTTAGTTTCCATCCTGTGGGGCTTCCCCCCCAGGAGGTATGGGGTTGTTTATATTGTGAAATCGCCCCTCCTGCCTCTTGATGTGGCCTCCTCTTTTTCTTCTGGAGTAGAATATCTTTTTAAAGGTTTCTGGTCCATTTGGGTGAAGATTGCTCAGTCTTTAGTTGTGAATTTTGTTGTTTTTAGGAGAGAAGTTGAGCTCCCGTCCTTCTATTGTGCCATCTTCATCCCTGTAGATGTATTTTTGATGTATTTGTGGGAGTTCTTGAGCTGCACATCTTACTATTCTGCCATCTTCTCCATCACATCTCAAGTTTGAACTTTTAGATTCCATATACCATAGAAATGTATTCCAATCACTGAGAGCATACCAGGCCCAAAGGTGGTTTCCACTGGGAAGCAACCTTCACTTTTTTCCCACTGAGTATTCTTTTTATTACTAGGGATACTGACCAGCTCAGCTGCTCTGTGTATGCTAGGTCCATTCAGTGGGCTCACCTAGCTTGCAACACACTCCAAATATACTCCCCATGCTGGAAATGGCTGACTTGGTATGAAAAGTGTCTCTCTTCAGTACATTGGAATTGCATATCATAGCTCCTTGGGCTGCTACCCTTATGTCAGCAATCTTGAAAATGCCACAAGTAAGATACTTCTAGTTTACGACTTGCAAACTCTATGCCATCCATTGAAAACACTCCAGTCCCAATGGTGGTTTACACCAAAAAGCAACCCTTACCTTTTTTACACCTAGGCCTCTGATGTATAATTTGGTTTACTGACCTCATGACCTGGCAAATGCTCTCTGTGTTCTAGTGTTGTGGAAACCGCAAAAACTGTGGCAACGGAAGGAGACAAACAGCACTCGGAGATATGGAAAAGCAAGGTTTATTTAGCACCGGTGCGGGCTCAGAGGAGTCACCTCCAGAGTCTGAGCACCAGGTCTTTGTTCTCAGTAACTTTTATACACTACAAGGTCTTGATTTTCCCATGTAAGCATCCCGGACCTCCCCGATCCCCAAGCAGACAGTGTTTCTCCCTAAGAAACTGAGCAAGCAAGGTTATAGAAGCAGAACTGATAAGTAATGCTGGGTACCTGATTAGCAGGGCTGCTGGCTTGGACAGAGAGTACACAGTTGTTATATTGTTACAAGAAGGGTGGCATAGTGATGAGCACAGCTGGAAAGGCTTGCAGCTGCCTTCTTAGCCAAGGGGGGGTTGTTTTTTAGTTAAAACTCCATTTTATTTTTCCCTCTTGATGTTTAGGGTGCATCTGCACCCTTTACAGATCATTATCAGTCATAACTCTTTGATAACCTCTAATAAGTAGCAGGTGGGAGGCTGTTTTTTTTTTTTAACCATGGTTTTTATAAAACCTTTTATAATATTTATTAGGAGAGGTACAAGGCAGGGAACAAGTAGGCACCCTGTGAGTATAACCATGACTATTCCGACCATTGTCTTAATTTCTCCCAGCCAAGAGAACCATTTACCAAAGAGACTGTCTGTATCCCATCCTTTTCAAGTTTGCACAGGAACATGGGCTAGTTTAGTCTTGCGGTCAGCAATTTTTTCTACCACCTTTCCGGTGTCATCTATTTGTAGACAGCAATTATTTAAGTTAAATTTTTTACAAACCCTTTCTTTAGAAGCAAGTAAATAATCCAAGGCCAAGCGATTTTGGTGGATTGTACTGTGTATTTTAGTTTGTTGTTGGGCCAATATAGTCAAGGCCCTTGTAGTGTCATTTGTTATAAGTTTTAAAACCGCCTGTAGTCTGATGATGTGGTTCAGCATATAGATAGGGGTGTGATATCCCCAAGAGCCATTCTCTGCCCAGGTGGCAGGTCCATAATATTGAATTATCCGTTTTGGGGGCCATTTATCATCTTTTCAGTTTCCAATTTGGAGAGCCCTCCGGTCTCTCTGGGCACCCTGTGTCCTATATATAGGAACTTCCAGTTGTTCTCTTAGTGACAGTGGGAGCAGGAAGAAGGAAGGTCTGATTGTTCCCAGTACACATGTTCCAGCCCAATTTGGGGGGAGTATGGAATAGGCCATTTTTTTACAAATCCAATATAATCCCTTTGGTGTCCACCACTGGATATCAGTACTGATATCTTCCCATGTTTGCCGAAGGTGGGAAAAGTTAGACAAGGGATTAGGCTTGGGCTCTGAGCGATTGGAGGATGACCACCATTGAGTCTTTTGGGGAGTTAGATTATAATACCTTAGGCCTAAACATGTTAAGCTTCCTACCGAAACATTAAACCATCCTCCTGCCTTGTAAGACAATTTTTCCTATAATAGTAGTTCTGAGGGGCCATACCCCATTGGTGATTTGGGGGTATGTAGTTTCATTATGAGGCTCTAATGGGTCCAGTTCTCTGGCTTGTCAAGGCCAGTGGTCTCCTGTGTTTGTTCCCCCACATACATAACAAGAGGAGACCTTGAGAGTTTGTGTTATAGTTTCTGCCAGGGCTAAGAACAAGTTCTTAGTTGTGGCCAGAATGGGAGGTGGGGTGTTTTTTATCTCTTTATAAAAGGAATGAAAGATGCTGTGAGAGGCAGCTTGGAGCGCAAATGTGATTTTCTGGAAATGTAACACAGTTTCAGGGTCAAGGCCTCTTTTGTCAATGTGAATGTTTATTTTGAAACCCTCCTTTCATTTGGGCTCACTGGAATTGAAAATAGTGAAATTAACTGGGTTACAAGCTTTAGTCTGGCAGTCTGGAGGGGCTGTACCCTTTTGAAGGACAGCTGTTTTGTCTCCCTTATTCCAGGTTGTCCAGGCCACACAGCTCCAGTAAGTGCATTCCAGGCAATCGTTCCAGGTGGTCCCCCAGCACATATATTTGTGTTGGAGTCTATATATTTTTTTTTCCATGATGGGCTTTCACATGGTCTAGTAGAAGTCCATGACCCATTCATAGCTTCACAGGCATCAAAAAGTATTGCTACTGGCAACTTGGGGTTGGTAATTTGGGTCCGATTAATTAGCTGTCCTGATTTATGAGAGTGCTGGACTTCTAACCATTTCTCAGTTGGTGAGTATCGTGGATCAAAGCAAGTATATTGGTCCCCCTGTTGACAGAATAAGTGGTCCTGTTGTGAGTACAACTTCCATGAATTTCTCCAGAACAGGAGAAATGAGTGGAGTAAAGCAAAGTCCATGTAACTCCTTGATCTGATCGGGTCACTCGAATGTATGGGTCACATGAGGACATGGATCCTGACAGAACCAAAGGGGACCAGATTAACAGCAATAGGCAGTAAACATACATGTTGGTCATAAGATAACAGTATATGACAGTTAGAGAGTCTCTTGTGGAAGGGAGGTAAGGCAGTTTATTTTACCAGGCTGCCGATTTTTCAAGCTTTAGCCGTGCATTGACTGACCAGCTTCCGGTGTGGTCAGAGCAGGGCTTTGAGATCGTCATCTCCTTTTCTGTATTGTCAGGCGAAGAGGTCTCTCTGGATCGAGGGCAGTCTCCCACTCTCCAAGGTCGTCAGCTGTGCCAGCCGGTTTTACTCTAGAATGATGGATCCAAGTATCTATTTCTGTTACTTTAAGAGCAGTGGGGGTGGTTAGAATTACAGTATAGGGGCCCTTCCATACCAGCCTCAAAGGCTCCTTTTTCCAGTCCTTTATCCACACCTGGTCCCCCGGCTTGTGGGGGTGTACTGTTATACCTAAGGACACAGGTATTTTGTCTGTGACCCAGCTATGTATCCGAGAAATAGTGAGCCCCAGTCCTTGTAATTGTTTATGTAATTTCAAGTCTCTCAACTCCCTGGTGTTTTCTTTTAAATTGATTAGTGGAGGTGGCCTTTCATATAAGATTTTAAATGGCGAGAATCCTATTCCCACTCGGGGTGAGCATCTCACTTTTAAGAGGGCCTCCGGCAACATGTCTATCCAGGGCAAGCCAGTTTCCTGACATAACTTTGCCAGGGTCTGTTTAAGGGTTTGGTTTATGTGTTTTACTTTTTCTGAACTTTTTTTTTTATTTTGTTTTCCCACTGTACATCAAGGGGGTCAGGTTATCCTTACATGTATACATTACAATTACAGTTTTTTCCCCACCCTTTCTTCTGTTGCAACATGGGTATCTAGACATAGTTCTCAATGCTATTCAGCAGGATCTCTTTGTAAATCTATTCTAAGTTGTGTCTGATAAGCCCAAGCTCCCAATCCCTCCCACTCCCTCCCCCTCCCATCAGGCAACCACAAGTCTCTTCTCCAAGTCCATGATTTTCTTTTCTGAGGAGATGTTCATTTGTGCTGGATATTAGATTCCAGTTATAAGGGATATCATATGGTATTTGTCTTTGTCTTTCTGGCTCATTTCACTCAGGATGAGAGTCTCTAGTTCCATCCATGTTGCTGCAAATGCCATTATGTCATCCTTTTTTATGGCTGAGTAGTATTCCATTGTGTATATATACCACACCTTCCGAATCCAATCATCTGTCGATGGACATTTGGATTGTTTCCATGTCCTGGCTATTGTGAATAGTGCTGCAATGAACATGCGGGTGCATGTGAAAAAATGCTCAACATCGCTGATTATAAGAGAAATGCAAATCAAAACTACCATGAGATACCACCTCACACCAGTCAGAATGGCCATCATTAATAAATCCACAAGTAACAAGTGCTGGAGGGGCTGTGGAGAAAAGGGAACCCCCCTGCACTGCTGGTGGGAATGTAAACTGGTACAGCCACTATGAAGAACAGTTTGGAGATACCTTAGAAATCTGTACATAGAACTTCCATATGACCCTGCAATCCCACTCTTGGGCATCTATCCAGACTTTTTCTGAACTTTGAGGGCGATACGCAGAATGTAGTTTCCATCGGATCTGTAAAGCTTTTGTCACCTGTTGTACTGTTTCAGCCACAAATGCCGGTCCATTATCTGACCCGATGGTCAGAGGTATTTCATACCTGGGAATAATGTCTCTCAGGAGTGTCTTGGTTACTTTTTTTGTTTCTTTAGTTTGGGTAGGGAAGGCCTCTACCCATTCTGAAAAATTATAGATAAAAACTAGTAAATATTTGTACCCCTTACTAGGGGTGACCTCAGTAAAGTCCACTTTTATATCCTCAAATGGGGACAGTCTGCAGTGCTGTGTCCCAGCTGGTCTGTGGGGCCCCTGGCGGGCATTATTCTGTAAACAGGTTATGCATCTTTGGGAGACAGAGGAGCAGAGTGTAGGAAGAAGAGCAATGAGATAGTACCGGCCCAGTAGGGTCTCTAAGGCAGTTTTGCCCATGTGGGTTAGCTCATGTTCTTGGTGGACTAGTTTGTAGGCCAGCTGTTCTGGAATGTAAACTCGGTGGTCCCATGTGACCCACGACCCCGTTTTAGTTTTAGTTCCTCCTTTCTTCCTTATCCATTTTTCTTTTTCTGGAGAATATTTGGGGACAGCTGGCACTTCTGGGGCCAGCAAGACCTTAGGTTTGTCTGGTTGTTGTCCCCGGGCTGCCTGTCTGGCAGCTGCATCTGCACTATGGTTTCCTTTTGTCACTGGGTCATTTCCCTTTTGGTGGCCTTTACAGTGGATAACTGCAACTTCCTTAGGTTCCCATACTGCCTCTAGGAGCTTTAAGATTTCAGCGTGAGATGCAAAAATTCTCAACAAAATCTTAGCCAACCGAATCCAACAACACACCAAAAAAATTATACACCATGACCAGGTTGGGTTCATCCCAGGTTCTCAAGGATGGTTCAACATACGCAAATCAATCAGCATCATACACCACATTAACAAAAAAAATGTCAAAAATCATATGATCATCTCAATAGATGCAGAAAAAGCATTTGACAAAGTCCAACATCCATTCATGATCAAGACCCTCGCCAAAGTGGGTATAGAGGGAACATGCCTGAATATCATCAAAGCCATTTATGATAAACCCACCACAAATATAATACTCAATTGGGAAAAACTGAAAGCCTTCTCACTCAAATCTGGAACAAGACAGGGATGCCCACTCTCACCACTGCTCTTCAACATCATTTTGGAAGTCTTAGCCACAGCAATTAGACAAGCAAAAGAAATAAAAGCCATCCATATAGGAAGAGAAGAGATCAAACTGTCACTGTATGCAGATGACATGATGCTATACCTAGAAAACCCTAAGGACTCAACCCCAAAACTGCTTGAACTGATTAATCAATTCAGCAAAGTGGCAGGATATAAGATTAATATTCAGAAGTCAGTTGCATTTCTGTATACCAGCAATGAAACATTAGAAAAGGAATACAAAAATACGATACCTTTTAAAATTGCACCTCACAAAATCAAATACCTCGGAATACACCTGACCAAGGAGGTAAAGGACCTATACGCCGAGAACTATAAAACTTTAATCAAAGAAATCAAAGAAGATGTAAAGAAATGGAAAGATATTCCATGTTCCTGGATTGGAAAAATCAATATTGTGAAAATGGCCATATTACCCAAAGCAATCTACAGATTCAATGCAATCCCCATCAAATTACCCATGACATTTTTCACAGAACTAGAACAAACAATCCAAACATTTATATGCAACCACAAAAGACCCAGAATCGCCAAAGCAATCCTGAGAAACAAAAACCAAGCAGGAGGCATCACTCTCCCAGACTTCAAGAACTACTACAAAGCCACAGTCATCAAAACAGTGTGGTACTGGTATCAAAACAGACAGACAGACCAATGGAACAGAAGAGAGAATCCGGAAATAAACCCTGACACCTATGGTCCATTAATCTTTGACAAGGGAGGCAAGACCATAAAATGGGAAAAGGAAAGTCTATTCAGCAAGCATTGCTGGGAAACCTGGACAGAAGCATGCAAAGCAATGAAACTAGAACTCACCCTCACACCATGCACAAAAAGAAACTCCAAATGGCTGAAAGACTTAAATATACGACAGGACACCATCAAACTCCTCGAAGAAAACATAGGCAAAACACTCTCTGACATCCACATCATGAATATGTTCTCAGGTCAGTCTCCCAAAGCAATAGAAATTAGAGCAAAAAGAAACCCATGGGACCTCATCAAACTGACAAGCTTTTGCACAGCAAAGGAAACCCAAAAGAAAACAAAAAGACAACTTACAGAATGGGAGAAAACAGTTTCAAATGATGCAACTGACAAGGGCTTAATCTCTAGAATATATAAACAACTTATACAACCCAACAGCAAAAAAAAAAAAACAATCAATCAATGGAAAAATGGGCAAAAGACCTGAATAGACATTTCTCCAAAGAAGATATACAGATGGCCAACAAACACATGAAAAAATGCTCAACATCGCTGTTTATAAGACAAATGCAAATCAAAACTACCATGACATACCACCTCACACCAGTCAGAATGGCCATCATTCATATATCCACAAGGAACAAGTGCTGGAGGGGCTGTGGAGAAAAGGGAACCCCCCTGCACTGCTGGTGGGAATGTCAACTGGTACAGCCACCATGGAGAACAGTTTGGAGATACCTTAGAAATCTATACGTAGAACTTCCATATGACCCTGCAATCCCACTCTTGGGCATCTATCCAGACAAAGCTCTACTTAAAAGAGACACATGCACCCGCATGTTCATTGCAGCCCTATTCACAATAGCCAGGACATGGAAACAATCCAAATGTCCATGGACAGAGGATTGGATTCGGAAGAAGTGGTATATATACACAATGGAATACTACTCAGCCATAAAAAAGAATGACATTATGCCATTTGCAGTAACATGGATGGAACTAGAGACTCTCATCCTGAGTGAAATGAGCCAGAAAGACAAAGGCAAATACCATATGATATCACCTATAACTGGAATCTAATATCCAGCACAAATGAACATCTCCTCAGAAAAGAAAATCATGGACTTGGAGAAGAGACTTGTGGTTGCCTGATGGGAGGGGGAGGGAGTGGGAGGGATTGGGAGCTTGGGCTTATCAGACACAACTTAGAATAGATTTACAAAGAGATCCTGCTGAATAGCATTGAGAACTATGTCTAGATACCCATGTTGCAACAGAAGAAAGGGTGGGGGAAAAATATAATTGTAATATATGCATGTAAGGATAACCTAACCCCCTTGATGTACAGTGGGAAAATAAAAAAAAAGAAAAAAGATTTCAGCCTGGTTTTTAATTCCTTTTTCTTCAGCAGTGAGGAGCCCTCTTTTTTTATATAAGGCTCCATGGACAAGTAAAGTTGCAAAGGCATATCGTGAGTCGGTATAGATATTAACTCGCTGGTCTTGGCTGAGTTCCAGTGCTCTGATTAAGGGCCATAATTCTGCTCTCTGTGCTGACCAGCCTTAAGGAAGCACCTCTGCTTCTATCACTTTTAAGTCAGATACCACAGCATATCCTGCCATCCTTTTTTTATTCTCCATAAAACTGCTGCCATCGGTATATAAAACCAGGTCAGGATTTTGGAGTGGTTTATCAGTCAAGTCAGGCCTGCTGGAAAACACCTCATCTAGTACCTCCAGGCAGTTATGGTCTGGGGGCCCCGCTTTATCTGGCAGAAAAGTGGCTGGGTTCAGAGTTCCTACAACCTCCAGTTTTACCCATGGATTTTCACATAGTAACCCTTGATATTGAGTTATTCGTGCATGTGTGACCCTGGTATCCATTAGGGTTACAACTGAGTGTGGGACTTTAACATTGAGGTTTTGTCCCAGGGTCAACTTGTCAGCCTCTCTTACCAACAAGGTGGTAGCTGCCAGGGCTCGGAGGCAGGGAGGCCATCTGGCAGCAACTGAGTCAATTTGTTTAGACAGATATGCCACTGGCCTCTGCCAAGGCCCAAATTGTTGAGTTAAGACTCCCAAAGCCATCTCATTTTTCTCATGAACAAAAAGGTTAAATTCTCTGGTTACATCAGGAAGTCCCAAGGCTGGAGCCTCAGTGAGTTTAGTTTTGATTGTCTGAAACGCTGTCTCCTGGCTTGGTCCCCATTTAAGGGGAGCCTTTTTTTTCCCTTTTAGAGCCTCATACAGAGGCCTAGCCAGGTCTGAAAACCTGGGGATCCATATCCGGCAGAATCCTGCTGCCCCTAGGAGCTCACGAACCTTCTGGCGGGTGGTAGGGACAGGAATGGCACAAACTGCCTGCTTTCTTTCAGTCCCCAGCATTTGTCGGCCCTGCATGATGTTGAAGCCCAGATACTTGACTTGTTTTTTGCAGATTTGTGCCTTTTTCTTTGGTACCCGATACCCTGCCTCCATCAGTAGGGAAAGGAGAGCTCTTGTTCCCTCTAGGCACTGAGCCTCCGTGGTGCCAGCTAGTAAGAGGTCGTCAACATACTGTAGTAAAACACAGTCCAGTTTTTGCCCAGGAAATTCAGCTAGGTCAGCAGCTAAGGCGCCGCTAAAAAGAGTGGGAGAGTTTTTGAATCCTTGTGGGAGTCTAGTCCAGGTGAGATGTTTTTTTGTCCCTGTATGTGGATTCTCCCATTTAAAAGCAAACAAGGGCTGACTGGCAGGTGCCACCCGGAGGCAGAAAAAAGCATCTTTTAAGTCCAGGCAAGTAAACCACTTAGCAGTGGAGGGGATCAGCCCTAGCAGGGTATATGGGTTAGGGACGGACGGGTGTAATGTGACTGTTGCTTCATTTATGGCTCTCAAGTCCTGTACTGGGCGGTAGTCCTGTGTTCCCGGTTTTTTCACGGGCAGTAAAGGGGTGTTTTAAGGGGACTGACATTTTATTAATAGTCCATGCTGAAGCAGCCTATCCAGGTGAACCTGGATTCCCAGTCGAGCTTCTCTGGGAATTGAGTATTGCCATAGCTTTACCGGTTGAGCTCCGGGTTTTAGATCAATTAAGACAGGAGCGTGGCATTTTGCCAGTCCTGGTGGGTTTCCTTCAGCCCAAACCAATGGGTATTTAGCCTCTGGTTCTGGGGGAATGGTCCCCATTTTTGAAGGGGAAGAGTATAAGCGCCATTTCTCTTTCCTTTTTACAGCAAGAGTCATGATTAAAGGAGGGGGGGGTTTGTCAATTTAAGTTGGGCTGATCCATCAGTGGAAAAGGAAATTTGTATCCCCATTTTAGCCAGCAGGTCTCTTTTCATCAGGGGGACTGGGCAGTCAGGCAGGTAAAGAAATGTATGTATTACTTTATGGCCTCCTAACCGACATCGTCGAGGACCGCAGAAGGGCCTGTGGGTTTGGTTACCTGTGGCCCCAACAATGGTGGGTTTTTTTCCCAAGAGGGGAGCCACAGGTTGTGTAACCACAGAAAGTTCGGCACCTGTGTTAACCATAAAGTCTATGGGGTGGCCCCCTACTTGAATTTTGACCATAGGCTCTCGGGGGCCCAGTTGGAGAGAGCCTGGTCCCCCCTAATCAGACTCAGGTAGGCCGATCAGGTTGGTGCTGAATGGCTCAGGTCGGTACCGGCTAGGTGGGGCCTTGGTCTTTTTCTTAGGACGGTTGGGGCATTCATTTCTCCAATGTCCCTTTTCTTTGTAGTAAGCGCATTGGTCATGTTCCTGGGGACTCCTTCTTCCTGGCCTTGGGCCTTGTTCCCTACGGGGTGGTCCCACTGGGGGCACCGGTTTTGACAGGGCGGCTGCCAGAAGAGTCACTTTTTGTTTCATTTTCTTTTCTGTATCACGGCGGGCCACCTGGTCTCGGTTAATAAAAACCTTGTTGGCTATTTCCAACAGTTTAGTGGCATTCTCTCCTGCAAAGCCTTCTAATTTCTGTAGCTTTGTACGGATATCTGATTGGGCTTGTCCCACAAAGGTAGCATTTATCATCCGTTGGTTCTCAGGGGCCTCGGGATCGAAAGGGGTGTAGGTTCGGAAAGCCTCACATAGTCTCTCATAGAATTTGGCTGGGCTTTCATTTGGCTCTTGTAGTATCTCACTGATCTTAGCTATATTAGTGGGCTTTTTAGCCCCAGCTTTTGCCCCCTGTAGGAAGGCCTGCCGGTACCTCTCTAGGTTACGTTTCCCTTCCTCAGTGTCATAGTCCCAGTGGGGGTTTTTCTCTGGGAAGGCTTCTCTCACCCAGTTTGCCAAGTCTGCTCGACCCCCCGCATTGGCCTGAAGCCATTTTTGGGCTTCTGTTACAATTCACCAGCGCTCTTCAGTGTCAAATAGAGTAAACAGGAGTTGCTGGCTATCTATCCAGGTGGGACAGTGTGTCTGGAAAATGAATTCTAAGCGATCAATCAGCGCCTGAGGCTTTTCAGAATATGAGGGAGTATGGTGTTTCCAGTTGAGGAGATCGGCAGTGGAAAAGGGCTGGTAATAATAAAGACGTCCCCCCTCTTGTATGGTCCCATCGGGGGCGACTTGCTGTGGTCCCCGTGTCTCCCATAAGGGCATTTGTAATGCTGGAGTGGCTGCTCCCTGAGCTGAATGGAGACACCTGCTCATAGGTTCTGGAGAATCTGGCTGCGGGGGTGATATCGCCTCGGGAACTTCAGAAGCAGAAGGAGGAGGAGAAACAGAAGGCAGTGGGCTATCTGGCATCTGGGGACCTTCGGCTCCTGGAGGTGGGGCTGGCAGCACATAAGGTGGTGGCATAGGGGGCAAGTCATCAGGTTCTCCTTGATAAATAGGTGGCACCTTCTTTTGAGACAAGGTTTTCTTCTTGGACTGGGCTACTAGCACCCTACACTGTCCCTGGTCTGTGGTGTAGAACTGAACCCATGGGGGCCTCAAATAAGCAATTTCCAACCATTGATCAATATATGGAAATTGGTCTGGGTGTCCAGGGTCTCCTGTTATAACATTATATACTGCTGTAACTGTGAACACATCTAAGGTCCCTTCTGGAGGCCAGCCAACACCAAAGGAGGGCCGCTCTAGGGTACAGAGGGTACACAGTTTTCCAGGACTCAGCTTAACACCATAATCTCTAGAAAATCCTTTCTTAAAATTCTTAACCATACACTCTAAGACAGTGGGCTTGGAAGCCGATTTACCCACTGTGTAAAGTCCCACCCTGTGCCGGTGACGCAAGACAAACAGTGAGGGCAAGGCCTCAGGTAACAATTGTTTCGTCCGCCTGACCACTCCCCCGGAGGAGATATTTTAGGCGCTTCTTAGCATAGGTGGGACTGTATAAACCCCAACGTCAGGATCCCCCGAAGAGGGCCACCATAAGCTGTATGAGGTCACCACGGAACTGCAGGTTAGGACTCACTCTGGCTCCGTAGTCCAAAGACGGTGGAGCACGGGCTCTCGTTCTCTCCAGTCACTCACACACACACACACACACACACACACACACACCAGAATTGACAAGCCTCCCGATCCCAAGGGAGCAAACCCTGATCTGAGTGACCCTTTGGTCACTGAGAGGTGATCAGTCTCTCCTTCTGCCATATGGCAGGTCCTGACTTGGACAGATGTCCCCGGGGCACTCACCAGTCTGACGTCCTATCCAGGAACCTGTTTCCACTCTCCTTCTGAGTCCGTTTGGGAAGCGGTGTGGGCCAAGGCCATGGCCCGAGTGAGGGTCTGGATCTGGCAAAATGGCCGGTGCGTGCTATCCACCTGCCACTGGGCCGGCGACTGTGGCCTCCCCCGGTTCCCTGACAACGGTGGCACAAGAGGCCAGCTCGGTTGTCGGCTTCCTGGCCAACTCACCAAAATGTTGCGGAAACCACAAAAACTGTGGCAACGGAAGGAGACAAACAGCACTCGGAGATATGGAAAAGCAAGGTTTATTTAGCACCGGTGCGGGCTCAGAGGAGTCACCTCCAGAGTCTGAGCACCAGGTCTTTGTTCTCAGTAACTTTTATACACTACAAGGTCTTGATTTTCCCATGTAAGCATCCCGGACCTCCCCGATCCCCAAGCAGACAGTGTTTCTCCCTAAGAAACTGAGCAAGCAAGGTTATAGAAGCAGAACTGATAAGTAATGCTGGGTACCTGATTAGCAGGGCTGCTGGCTTGGACAGAGGGCACACAGTTGTTATATTGTTACAAGAAGGGTGGCATAGTGATGAGCACAGCTGGAAAGGCTTGCAGCTGCCTTCTTAGCCAAGGGGGGTTGTTCTTTAGTTAAAACTCCATTTCACTAGCTTTGCTCAGTGGGTTTAAGTATGTTGCAACACATTCAAAATATTTTTCTCCATGCTAGGAAAGGCTGATTTGGTATGAAAAGTTCTCTCTTCACTACAGTGTAAACACATGGCATAGCTAGCTAAGCTGCTACCTGTATGACAACCTTTCAAAATTCAATGTCAAGAGGCTTCCAGCTTCCTACTTGCAAACTATATGCCAGTCACTGAGATCACACCAGGACAAACAGGGACCTCCTCTGGAAAACAACCCTTTGTCATGAGACATGTTTCTACAATATTTTCTTAGCCTCTTTGCTGAAAACTCCATCTCGTCCTGCTTTACTTTACCCCATCTTCCTGCTTGAAAAACCATCACAGTGCTGGTAAATGACTTAAGCTTAAGAACAAAGACCTAAATGCATAAGTTATTCATAGGGTCAGCTGAATGAGGACACAATGCATTAGTCTAGGTATGCCAGGCCTGTGCAGATTGGCACGCCATTTGCACAAGCACGATATGTCCTCTAAAGAATAAGAGAAAGAGGAACCTCAAGGCCAAGTGGTTTATGAGTGGTCATTAGCAGAATATGCAAATATGCATTAGCAAAAAGAACCAAGGTGCAAACCTAGGCACCCTGGGTTGCTGCAAATAGGCATGCTATTTGTGGAAGCACAGTGAGGATTCTCTGATATGCTATGCATAGACAACTAACTCAAATGTTAATGATTGTTAAATGCCTAAATGTCAGAGTAAAAGCTTAACCATCTACCAGATATGTGACTTTTAAAATAATAAAAGAATTTACAAAATAATTTTTAAAAACCTATATCCCCCTCCTCACTTGATGTAATCCTAAAGAGCTCAATAAAAGCAGTGTGGTTTCTTGAGGTGGTGCTCTTGGTCCCTAAGACCTTGGGTCCCCCAGTTTCCCCCTTTACTTAAGATAAATGTCTCTGTGTTTTGTTTTATGTTAACTTTTTTCCTTAAGTTCCACAGCACCCATTCTTCAGCCCCATACTGCTGAGCTGGTCTCAGCAACCCTTCACATTTTTCTATCTATGCCTCTAATCAAAACTAGGTTTACTGAGGTGCTCAGCTGCCAGAAGCTCTGTGTGCACTAGGTTCATTCAGTGGGCTCGACTAGTTTGTGAAAGAGTCAAAATGTCTTCTCCACTCTGCAAAAATGCTGATTTAGTATGAAAAGACACTGTATTCACTACAGTGGAAATGAAAGTCATAGCTACCTAGACTGCTGTCCTCTTGCCAGCAATGTTACAAATGCTTCAATCAAGAGGCTTTTACCTTCCTACTTACAAAGCATATGCCAGTCACTGAAAACACATGAGGTCCAATTGTGGGTTTTGTCAGAAAGTAACCACTGCCTTCATTACACCAAAGCCACTCAAGTATAACTATATTTACAGGCTGGCTCAGCTGCCAAATGCTTTGGTATGCTAGATTATTTCGGTGGGCTCAATTAGCTGGCAACAGAGTCAAAAGTCACAAGACGTAAAAGTCTGATTTGGTATGAAAAGTTGCTTTCTTCACTAATGTGAAAATGCTGGGCATAGCTACCTGGCAGCTACCAAAATGACGACAATCTTACAAATGTCAAGAACAAGAGGATTCTACCTTCCTGCTTGCAAAGAGCTTGCCAGCCACTGAAAGCATGTCAGGCCTAATGGTGGTTTCTAAAGGAAAGGAAGACTTACCATATTTCCAAACTGGGCTAAATTGCATATAACTCAAACTGACTGCCTCTGGTACAAAATGACCTGCATGTACTCGGTTTTTTCAGTAGGCTAAACTAGTTTGCATAAACACAAAATGTGTCCTCCATGCTGGAAAATGCTCATTTGCTATTAAAAGTGCTCTCCTCTCTACAGTGTAAATGCAAGGAATAGCTTCCTAGGCTGATATCATGATGTCAGCATCTTACAAATGTCACAAAAAAGAGGATCTAGATTTCTACTTGCAATGCTTATGCCAGACATTGAAGTAACACCAGGCAACATTGATTTTTTTCAAGGGAAAGCAACCCTTGCCTTTTTTCCATGTAGGTCTCTCACATAAAGATAGGCTGAGTGGCTCAGCTGCCACATGTTTTCTGTGCACTAAATTCTTTCACTAGGCCCTACTACCATTTCCAGCATGGTAGGCATGTTCTGAGTGTGTTGCAAGCTAGGTGAGGCTACTGAACGAACCTAGCACATATAGACCATTTGCTGCTGAGCTGCTCAGTAATAAGTGTAAAAAAGGTGTAAAAATGGAAAGGGTTGCTTTCTTGTTGAAAGCACAATTGGGACTTGTGTGCTTTCAGTGACTTGTATATACACTTTGCAAGTAGGAACCTAGAAGCCTCCTTTTATTACATTTGTAAGATTGTTGACATGAGGGTTGCAGCCTAGTTAGCTATGCCCTGTATTTCCACTGTACACAAAAGCGTGCTTTTTCATATGAAATCAGACTTTTCCATCATGGAGATCATGTTTTGACTGTGTTGCAAGCCAGTTGAGCCCACTAAAAGAATTTGACACATCTGGAACATTTGACAGCTGAGCCAGTCTGTGAATATAGTTATACCTGAGTGGCCTTATTGGAATAAAGGCAATGGTAACTTTCTGAATAAACCCACCATTGGGTCTGGTGTGTTTTCAGTGACTGGCATACAATTTGCAAGTAAGAATCTACAAGCATCTTGACTGAGACATTTTTAACATTGCACACAAGAAAGCAGCAGCCTAGGTAGGTAGCTATGGCCTGCATTACCAATATAGTGAAAAGAGTGCCTTTTCATACAAAATAGCATTTCCAGCATGAAGAACACATTTGAGTGTATTACAGGGTAGTTGAGCCCCCTGAAAGTACCTAGCACTCACAGAGCAATTAACAGCTGATACAGTTGGTAACCCTATTTATATGTAAGAGGCCTAGGTATAAAAAAGGCAAAGGGTTGCTTTCTGGAAGAAATCATATTTGGTCCTGGTGTGCTCTCAGTGAATGGCATACATTTTGCAAATAGAAAGCTAGAAGGATTTTTTTTTTTTGACAATTTTAAGATTGCTGACATGTGGTTAGCAGCATAGGAAGCTAGGCCCTACATTTCATTTAGTGAAGAGAGAAAATTTTCATACCAAATTAGCCTTTTCCAGCATGGAGAACGCATTTTGACATTTTGCAAGCTAGTTAATCCCAATGAATGTACCCGGCACACACAGAGCATTTGGCAACTAAGACTGTCTGTAACCCTAGTTATATAGAGAGGCTTAGGTGGAAAAATGGCAAGGGTTGCTTTCCAAAGGAAATCACAATTTATTTGGCCTAGTTTGCTTACAGTGACTGTCATATATTTTGCAAGTAGGAAGCCAGAATCCTCTTGCTTGTTACATTAGTCAGATTGCTGACATGCAGGTCATAGCTATGCCCTGTATTTCCACTGTAGTGAAGAGAGTGAATTTTTCATACCAAATCTGCATTTTCCCATAAGGAGAACAAGTTTTGAGTGTGTTGCAAGCTAGGTGAGTCTACTGAAAAAACCTAGCACACTTAGAGTTTTGGCAGCTGAGCTGGTGAGTAACACTATTTATAAATTAGATATGTATTTCTCATTTATATACTTATACCTCATATATAAATGAGATAAATATTTATAACACTATTTATAAAACATTCATTTATAAATGAGAGGATAGGAGTAAAAAAGGAAAGGGTTGCTTTCTGGTTGAAACCAGCATTGGGACTGGTGTGTTTTCAGTGACTTGCATACACTTTGCAAGGAGGAACCTAGAAGCCTCTTTTTTTGTGACATTTGCAAGATTGCTGACATGCATGTAGCAGCCTAGCTAGCTACTCCCTGCATTTTCACTGTAGTGAAGAGAGACACTTTTCATACCAAATCAGCCTTTTCTAACATAGAGAACACGTTTGGGGTGTGATGCAAGCTAGTTCAGCCCACTAAAAAATATAGCACACAGAGAGCCTTTGGCAGATGAGCTAGTCAGTAACACTGGTTATAACAAGAGGCCTCAGTGGAAAAAAGGCAAGTGTTGCTTTCCTGTTGAAGCCACCATTTTGCTTGGTGTTCTTTCAGTGACTGGCATACATTTTGAAAAGAGGGGCTAGAAGCCTCTTTTTTGCAATATTTATAAGATTTCTAACATGTGGGTGTCATCCTAAGTTGCTATGACTGAATTTCCACTGTAGTGAAGACAGCACCTTTTCATACCAGGTCAATATTTTCCTGAATGGAGAACACCTTTTGAGTTTTTTGCAAGCTAGTTGAGCCTACTGAAAGAACCTAGCACACACAGAGCATTTGGTAGCTTAGTCAGTTTTTAACCTGAGTCAGTCACAAGAAGCCAAATGGAAAAAACTTAAGGGTTGCTTGCCTCTGGAAACCACCACTGGTGTACTTTCAGGGAATGGCATACACTTTGCACATAGAAACCTAGAAGCCTCTTTTTTGTGAATTTTGTAAGATTGAAGACAGGCAGGTGGCAACTTGATTAGCTATGCCATGCATTTCTACTATAGTGATGAGGGGGCCTATTAATATTGAATTGGTGTTTTCAGGCATGGGGGAAAAGTTTTGAGTGTGTTGTCAGTAAGGTGAGCCCATCAAAAGAACCTAGCACAAACATAGTATTCAGCAGCTGAGCCAGATTTTAACCCAAGTTATATGTGAGAAGTCTTGGAAAAAAGGCAATGGTTTATTTCCAGCAGAAAACAACATTGGGACTGCTGTGCTTTCAGTGAATGACATGCACTTTATAAGTAGGAAGCTGAAAGCTTCCTGTTTGTGACATTTTTAAGATTGCTGACATGAGGGAAGCAACCTAGATGGCTACGATCTGCATTTCCGTTGTGGTGAAGATAGACCATTTTCATACCAAACCAGACTTTTCCAGAATGGAGAACACATTTTGAGTGTGTTACCAGCTGGTTGATCTACACAATAATCTAGCACACACAGAGACTTTGGTGGCTGAACTGGTTATTAACCCTAGTTACACATGAGTGGCTTAGGTGGAAAAAAGGCAAAGGTTGCTTTCTTGTGGAAACTAGCATTTTGTCTGCTGTGCTTTCAGTGGCAGTCATATACTTTGCAAGTAGAAAGCAAAAGGTCTCTTGTTTGTGACATTTACAAAATGCTGACATGAGGCTAGGAGCCAAGGTAGATATGGCCTTTATTTCCACTGTATTGAAGAAAGACCCTTTTCATACAAATCAGCATTTTCTAGCAAGGAGAATACATTTCAACTCTGTTCCAAGCCAGTTGAACAAACTGAAAGATCAGAGCACACACAGAGCATTTCACAGCTGAACCAGTCAGTAACTATGTTTATATGTGAGAGTCCAGACTTAAAAAATGCAAGTATTGTTTTCTGATAGAAGCCAACATTGGAACTCCTGTACTTCCACTGAGTGGCATAACCTTCTTAAGTAGGAAGCTAGAACCTTCTTGTTTGTAATATTTGTAAGGTTGTTGTCATGAGGGTATCAGCCTCGGTAGCTATGTCCAACATTTCCACTGTAGTGAAGACAGCAACATTTCATACCAAGTAATTCATTTCAAGCATGGAGAACCTGATCTGAGTGTGTTGCAAGTTACTTGAGCTCACTGATAGAATCTAGCACACAAAGAACATTTGGCAGGTGAGCTGGTCATTAACACTGGCCCAGGACACAACAGCCCTAGACACTTGGGCAGGGGCTGGGTGCTGTCAGTTAGGATCAGGAGTTCAGTTCTGGTGAGAGGACAAGGTTTGGCAGTGTGAGAGACAGCTCAGGGAGATAGGGAGCCTTTCACCAAGGGCTGGGTAGCAGAGCACCAAAGCCAAGTGATCCTGAGAAGAGTTCTGGGCCTGTAGGAAAAGCAAGGTGCCATTGCTGGGGAGGGAAAGAATAGGATGTGTGGACAACCATAGCAATATTCTTCTCTGTGCACATGCAGAGGGCAGGGGTATGGGCAGTGAGGCACCTCTTGAGTTGGCTACAGGCAATGGCCACTCTTGCACTGGCTATGGGTGGTGGCACCTCCTGTGTGGGATAAGCCAGGTGGGATTCTTCTTGTGTGGTCTAAAGGCAGTGGGGGCAAACTACCACAGTTATCTCTGATGCTAGAACTGAGCATTGCTTGCCACCAGTAGGGGTCCATGAACAGGCACCACTTGTGGCCCTAATCAACTCACAGTTTGGCACAGAGTATGGCATTACAACCAATCACCAAACATTGCTGCTCTCACTACCTTGGGAAAGCACACGCCTTGCCATTGTCACATCCAAATGTCCCAGGTCTAGCATAAACGTACCTGAGGCTCATTACCATTTCCCAGGGCCCTGAAACTAAGAGTAGCCTGTACCATCTTCCCACAGGTCCTTGCTACTGTCAAGTGCACAGCAACCAGGCCATGGCTGCTAGCACTGACAACTGCCTCCATTTCACTGGAAGCACATGCAACACTCTATCAAGGGGATAACAGCATATACACACTGAGGAAAGAGACAGCAAACATCCAAACTCCCACGCAAAAAATAAATAGTAAGCCCCCACAAAATACCCAAGGGTGCTCTTGAATATAAATAGACTTCCAAGACTACAGTATTTGGTTTCCATAATCTCACAAAATAAGAATAATATAAACAAAATAAAGAAGCTCAGGAACCATTCACAGTTAAATGAACAGGATAACTAACCTGAAGCAGCAAGCAATGAAACAGACCTCCATAGAAAAAGACACCGAATTCAAAAGTCCACAAACAACAAATGCTGGAGAGGGTATGGAGAAAAGCAAACCCTCCTACACTGTTGGTGGGAATGTAAGCTGATACAGCCACTATGGAAAACAGTATGGAAGTACCTCAGAAAACTATACGTAGAACTACCATATGACCAAGCAACTCCCACTGTTGGGCATATATCTGGACAAAACTTTCCTTTAAAAAGATACCTGCACCCTATGTTCATTGCAGCACTATTGACAATAGCCAAGACATGGAAACAATCTAAATGTCCATAGACAGATGAATGGATCAAGAAGATGTGGTATATGTGCAATGGAATACTACTCAGCTATAAAAAAAAGAACAAAATAATGCCATTTGCAGCAACATGGATGGAACTAGAGACTCTCATACTGAGTGAAATGAGCCAGAAAGACAAAGACAAATACCATATGATATCACTTCTATCTGGAATCTAATATACATCACAAATGAAACTTTCCACAGAAAAGAAACTCATGGACTTGGAGAATAGACTTGTGATTGCCAAGGGGGAGGGGGAGTGATTGGGATGGACTGGGAATTTGGGATTAATAGATGCAAACTACTGCATTTGGAATGGATAAGCAATGAGGTCCTATTCTATAGTACTGTATAGTCACTTGTAATGGAGCATGATGGAGGATAATGGAGAAAAAGAACGTATATCTGTGTGTGACTGGGTCACTTTGCTGTACAGTATAAAATTGACAGAGCAGTGTAAACCAACTATTATATAAAAAATAAAAATAATTACACATAAAAGAGTGAAATTACTGAAGGAATTAAGGGCAAATATGAAGGAGTTAAGAGCTGATATAAACAGTAATGCAGATTACTTTAGAAAGGAACTATAAAATATTAGGAGGAGCCAAGAAAAGCAGGAAAATTAATTATCAGGTATGCAAACTGAGTTAAAGGCACTGAGGAGCAGAAGGAATAATGCAGGGGAATGAATTAGTGACTTGGAAGATAGAATAATGAAAAGCACCCAATAATGACAGTAGAAAGAAAACCAAATGAAAAAAACATCAGAACAATACAAAAGATCTACGAGGTAATAAAAAGTGGGCCAACCTATGCATAATAGGGATTCCAGAAGGAAAAGTAAAAGAAAAGGAGGTAGAAAATATCTTAGAAGAAATTATACCTGAAAATTTTTCCAAAACTAAAGGGAACAGATGTCAAGATATAGGAAGCACAGAGGGCCCCAAACAAGCTGAACTCAAACAGGCCCACACCAAGACACGTTATAATAAAAATGACAAAAGTTCAAGATAAAGAGAGGATTCTAAGGGGTACAAGAGAATAACAAAGGCTTAATTATAAGGGAACCCCCATAAGGCTATCAGCTGCTTTCTCTGCAGGCCAGAAGAGAGTGGAAACATATATTCAAAGATTTAAAGGAAAATTTTGCTGCCTAGAATACTCTACCCAGCAAGGATTTCATTTAAAGTAGAAGGAAAACTGGGAGTTCCTGTCGTGGCTCAGTGGTTAATGAATCCAACTAGGAACCATGAGGTTGTGGGTTCGATCCCTGGCCTCTCTCAGTGGGTTAAGGATCTGGCATTGCCATGAGCTGTGGTGAAGCTCGCAGACACAGCTCAGATCTGGCATGGCTGTGGCTGTGGTATAGGCCAGAGGCTACAGCTCCAATTAGACCCCTAGCCTGGGAACCTCCATATGCCATAGGAGTGGCCCTAGAAAAGGCCAAAAAATAAAAAATAAAATAAAATAGAAGGAAAACTAAAGAATTTCTCCAACAAAAAAACTGAAAGAGAACAGTAATACTAAACTCATTCTAAAATAAATATTGAAAGTGTTCCTCTAAATAAAAAAGAAGTAAGAAGAAATAAATAGGATGGAAGAAATAACAACTCAAAAGTAATCACTCCAATAAGCCAGCATACAGAACTAAAAGGGGAAAAAAAAAAACTATTGTAAAAGGGACTATAAACACAAGGAACAACAAAAGGCTAAACATGGAGATGTTAAAAAGGACATCAAAATCATAAAATGTGGGGAAGGAAAGTAAGAAAATCTAGATTACTTTTTCTAGAATATGTTTGATCCTATATGACTATCAGGCTAAAGAAAGCAGATATAGGAAAGGGTTAACATACTTGCAAAGAGGGCAATCACAAATAAAAAACAAACAATACATTCACAAAAACAAAAAAGTAGAGGACATGAGCATAAAATAAAAGGAAATCATCCAACAAAAGAAAGAAAGAAAGAAAGAAAGAAAGGAACAAAGGAACAAAGGAACAAAGGAGAAACATAGAATCTATTGGAAAACAAGATTTTTTTTTTTTTTTAAGGGCCGCACCTGTGGTATATGGAGGTTCCTGGTGACCTACACGACAGCTCACAGCAATGCTGGATCCTTAACCCACTGAGCAAGGGCAGGGATCAAACCCACAACCTCATGGTTCCTAGTCAGATTTGTTTCTGCTATGCCATGATGGAAACTCCTGGAAAACAAGATTTAAACTTGCCATAAATACATAATTATCAAGAATTACCTTAAATATCAATGGACTGAATACTCCAATCAAAATACAGAGTGGCAGATTAGAGAAAAAGTCAAGAGCCTGCAATATGCTGCCTACTAGATATGTGCCTTAGGGCAAAGAAAACATAAATTGAAAGTGAGGGGATGGAAAAAGATATTTCATGTGAATGGAAAAGATAGGAAAGCCAGAGTTGCAATACTCATATCAGACAAAATAGACTTTACAATGAAAGCTAGATATCATATGATATCACTTATATATGGAGTCTAAAATATGGCACAAATGATCTATCTACAAAAAGATCATAGACGTGTAGGATAGACTCATTTTTGCAAGGAGGAGAGTGGGAGGGAGTGGTATGGAATGGGAATCTGGGGTGTGTAGATGAAAACCGTTGCATTTGGAGTGGATAGGGAATGGGATACTTCTGTATAGCACAGGGAACTCTATATCTAATCACTTGCGATGGAACATGATGGAGGATAATGTGAGAAAAATATATATGTAAAAAAAAAATGAAGGCCATATAGAAAGACAAAGAAGGACACTATTTAATGATAAAAAGATCAATTCAAGAAGAGAATATCGCACTCTTCAATACATATGCTCCTACTATAGTAGGACTGAAATACCTAAAATAAATACTAATAGACATAAAAGGAGAAATTGATGAGAATACAATAATGGTAGGAGATTTAAACACCCCATTCACATCAATGAACGGATCCTCAAGACAGGCACTCAATAAGGCAAGAGAGATCATGAATGATGCAATAGAAAAGTTAGAATTAAATGATATTTTCCGGACATTACATCCAAAAAAAATCAGAATATAAATTCCTTTCAAATGCACATGGAACAATCTCAAGGACTGACCACATACTGGGGCAGAAAACTAGCATCAACAAAATTAAGGGTATAGAAATTATTTTAAGTATCTTTTCTGACCACAATGGCATCAAATAGAAAATCAATGACAGGAACAGAAATGAGAAAAAAACTGACTACATGGAGACTAAACAACATGTTACTAAAAACCCAATGGGTCAACATGGAAATCAAAAGGGAAAATAAAAAATATCTCGAGACAAATGGTAATTAAAACACAACCATTCAAAATCTATGAGATGTTGCAAAAGCAGTTCTTAGAGGGAAGTTCAGAGCAATACAGACCTTCCTCAGAAGAGAAGAAAAATCTCAAATTTATAACAACCCATCACCTAAAAGAATTAGAAAAAGAAGGGCAAATAAAACCTAAAGCCAGCAGAAGGAAGGAACTCATAAAAGTCAGCAAGGAAATCAATAAAACAGAGATTCAAAAAACAATAGAAAAAAATCAATAAACCAAGAGGTGGTTCCTTGAAATATTGACAAACCTCTGGCAGAACTCACCAAGAAGAAGAGAGAAAGAACTCAAACAAAATAAGAAATGAAAAAGGGGAAATCTCAATGGATAATGCAGAAATAAAAAAAAAAAAACAGAATACTATGAAAAATTATATGCCAACAAATTTGACAACCTAGAAGAAATGGGCAACTTTCTAGAGACATACAGCCCACCAAAACTAAATCAAGGAAAAAATAGATCAATTGAACAGATCAATCACCAGAAACAAAGTTGAATATGTAACAAAAACAGTCCAGGACCAGACTGCTTCACAGGCAAATTCTACCAAACATACAAAGAAGAACTTATGCCCATCCTTTTTAAACTTTTCCAAAATGTTTTAAGAAAAAGAAACACTCCCAAAGACTTTCTATAAAGCCAACATCACCCTTGTACAAAACAGAGAAAACTACTACTAAAAAAGAAAATTATAGGCCAATAACTTTGATGAATATAGACACAAAAATTCTCAACAAAATTTTAGCCACCCAAATCCAACAACATATAAAAAAGATTATACACTACGAATAAGTGAGATTCATCCCAACTTCACAAGGATGGTTCGACATACACAAATCAATCAATATCATATACCACATTAACAAAAGAAAAGTCTGAAACCACATGATCATCTCCATAGATGAAGAAAAAGCATTTGACAAAATCCAACATCCATTCATGAAAAAAAATCTTACTAGAGTTGGTATAGAAGAAACATAACATAATAAAAGTCATTTATGACAAACCCACAGTCAATACAATACTCAATGTCGAAAAGCCGAAAACTTTCCCATAAAATCTGGAACAAGACAAGGATGCCCATTCTCACCACTTTTATTTAACATATTATTGGAAGTCCAGCCACAGTGACAGACAAAAGAAATAAAATGTATCCAAAGTGGAAAGAAAGAGGTAAAACTGTCACTCTACATAGATGACATGATACTATATATAGAAAAACCTAAGGGCTCCACACAAAAACTGCTCAAACTGATTGGCAAATTCAGTAAAGTAGCAGGATACAAGGTTAACACTCTGAAATCAGTTACATCTCAGAATACTAGCAAGGAGATATTAGAAAAGGAATATAAACACATAATACATTTTAACATTAAATACCTAGGAATAAAGCTGACCAAGGCGGTGAAAGGCATCTATGCTGAGAACTATAAGACTTTAATCAAGTTAAAGAGGATTCAAATAAATGGAAATATATGTGTGTATACTGAAAGAAATAATATTATATAAAAGGCCATACTTCCCAACCAATTTCTACAGATTCAATGTGATTCCTATCAAATTACCCATGACATTTTCCATAGAACTAGAACAAACAACCCCAAAATTTATATTGCACAATTAAAGACCCAGAATTGCCAAAGCAATCCTGTGGAACTAAAACCAAGCAGGAGGCATAATTCTCCTAGACCTCAGACAATCTCACAAAGCTACAGTAATCAAGACAGTGTGATGTTGCTGACACAAAAACAGACATAGAGACCAATGGAACAGAATAGAGTACCCAGAAGTAAACGCAGACACCTATGGTCAATTAATCTTTGACAAAGGAGGCAAGAACATAAAATGGGAAAAAGACAGTCCCTTCAAGAAGTGGTGCTGGGAAAACTGGAGAGCTGCATGTAAATCAATGAAACTAGAACACACCCTCACACCATGTGCAAAATGCCTTAAAAACTTAAACATAAGACACCTTTAAACTCCTAGAGGAGAACCTAGGCAAACATTCTCTGATATCAACCATACAAATGTTTTCTTAGGTCAGTCTCCCAAGGTGATAGAAATAAAAGCAAACATAAACCAATGGGACCTAATCAAACTTAAAAGATTTTGCACAGCAAAGGAAACCATAAAAAAAAGAAAAAGTACAGAATGGGAGAAAATAGTTTCAAAAGATGCAAGCAGCAAGTGCTTAATGTCCTTAATATAGAAACAACTCAGCAGCAAAAAAAAAAAAAAAAAAATGAAAAACGGGCATAAGTTGGAGTTCCTATTGTGGTGCAGTGGTTGAGGGTTCAATCCCTGGCCTCGTTCAATGGGTTAAGGATCTGGCATTGCCATGAACTGTGCTGTAGGTCACAGATGTGGCTCGGATCCTGCATTGCTGTAGCTATGGCATAGGCCAGCAGCTACAGCTCCAATTTGACCCCTAGACTGGGAACATCCACGTGCCACAGGTGTGGCCCTAAAAAGCAAAAAAGGAAAGAAAGAAAGAAAAACAGGCAAAAGAATTAAGCAGTCATTTCTCCAAATAAGACATATGGATGGCCAACAGGCACATTTTAAAAAATGCTCAAAATCACTAATTATCAGAGAATTGCAAATCAACACTACAATGAGATGCCACCTCATGCTGGTCAGAATGCTAATGCTGGAGAGGGTGTGGAGAAGAGGGAACCCTCCTGCACTGTTAGTGGAATATAAATTGATACAACCGCTATTGAAAACAGTTTGGCAATACTCCAGAAAGCTAAGTATAGAACTAACATATAATCCAGCAATCCCACTTCTGGGCATATATCCAGACAAAACTTTCATTGAAGAAGATACATGCACCCCCAAATTTGTTGCAGCACTATTTACAAGAGCCAAGACATGGAAACAACTTAAATGTCCAATGAGAGAAGAATGGATTAAGAAGATGTGGAACATATACACAGTGGAATAATATTCAGCCATAAAAATAACAAAATACTGTCATTTGCAGCAACATGGATGGAACTAGAGACTCTCACACTAAGTAAATCGGAAAGAGGCAGACAAATAGCATATAATATCACTTATATCTGGAATCTAATATATGGCACAAATGAACATATTTACAGAAGAGAAGCTAATTCAGGGACATGGAGAACAGACTTGTGGTTGCCAAGATGGATGGGAGAGAGTGGGCAGGACTGGGAGTTGCGGATTAGTAGATGCAAACTATTGCATTTGAAATGGATAAGCAATGAGATCCTGCTGTATAGCACAGGGAACTATATCTAATCACTTGTAATAGAATATGATGGATGGTAAAATAAAAAAAAGAAAGTGTATAAAGTATACCCGGGTCACTTTGCTGTACAGCAGAAATTGACAGAACATTTAAATCAATTGTAACAATTTTTTTTAAATGAAAGGACACCAGGAAAAAAGGTAGTTTCCACAGGATAGCAACCCTTGCCATTTTTCCATCTAGAACTATTGGTGTAACTAGGGCTATGTGCCAGCTCAACTGCCAAATTCTCTGTGTGCTAGGTAATTTCAGTGGGCTCCACTAGCGTGCAACACACTCCAAATGTGTTCTCCATGCTGGAAAAGGCTGATTTGGTATGTAAAGTGTCTCTCTTTGTTGTAGTGGAAATGCAGAGTGTAGCAAACTAGGCTGCTACCTTCATGTCATCAATCTTATAAATGCCACAAAAAAAGAGGCTTCTAGCATCTTACTTGCAAAGGGCATGCCAGTAACTGAAAGCACACTAGTCACATTGGTTGTTTCCACCAGAAAGCAACCCTTGCTTTTTTCCACCTAGGCCTCTCAAATATAACTAGGCTTAATGACTGGCTCAGCTGCCAAGTGCTTTGTATGCACTAGGTTGTTTCATTAGGCTCAACTAGCTTGTAAAGGAGTCAAAACATGTTCACCATACCGGAAAAGGCGGATTTGGTAGGAAAAGGGGACTCTCTTCACTACAGTGGAAATGCAGGCCATAGCTACCTAGGCTGATACCCTCATGTCAGCCATGTTACAAATGTCACAAACAAGAGTATTTTAGCTTGTATTTAGCATGTCAAAAGCTTGGATTGGCTGAAAGTTAGCCAAGTTGAAGATTGCAAAGTAAAAGTTCTTTAAAGAAATTAACTCTGGAATGTGAATTCTATCTCAATAAAGCCATTATCAACAGCAACAACAGCAATAAAAGAAATTAAAAGTGCTACTACAGGCTTTCCTGTTGTGGCTCAGTGGAAACTCATCCAACTAATATCTATGAAGATGCAAGGTCAATCCCTGGCCCCGAATTGAAATGTTAATGATCTGAATAATAGATCATTTTTTTAATTTTATTTTCCCACTGTACAGCAAGGGGGTCAGGTTATCCTTACATGTATACATTACATGTATACATTACATGTATACATTACATGTATACATTACAATTACAGATCAAATCAGTCAACATTCCCCTAAGTCAATGCCTACTCCAGATCAAGGTCCTAACTCTCCTCTGTTCTATGAGATTTTCCACTAATAACCAGATGCCCATTCGAGTGACCTTCCAGCACAGTTTTTCTAACAGTTTTCTTCTGTAAAGAGAGGTGCTACACCTGGTGTGTGTTATCTGGAGTGACTGGAAACATCTAGCAGGTAAGCTTGCTTTTGCACATTGCAAGTGATATTCAGCTATACTCAGGGTTCTTGTCTCTTAATAGCATAGCTTTGCAGAGAGCATAGTCAAATATGTCCATTCTCTTAGGATAGTGTGCAAAGTTTTCAAGCCAGAGCAAATCACCACTAGGCTTTGTGTTCTTTGAGTTAGTGGAATAGGGGGTTTTATTAGCAAACATGTAGTCTTCTGTTTAAGACATATCACAGTACTCAAAGCAGAGGGACAGCCTGGCCTAGGTAATCTCAGTGCTTCCATTGTGAATAAGAGATGGTGTGAGGATGGCACTCTTGTGCCCAGACAATATATCCTCTTGAAGGAGCTTCCAACCTAATGCTCAAGTCGTTAGTATTTCTTTCTCATGTTTGAATCCCTATTCCAGGCATAGTCTGTCTGTTGTCCTCAATATCAATACCTTACTGAGATTGGGAGCTGAGATCTCTTTTATCCATATGTAAGAAGACTTTCTAAGAGTAACCAGAAACCCTATCAAATGAGCTTTCAGCACAGTTTTCCTACCAGTGTCCTTCTGCTATGGGAGGTGCTGTACCTAGTGTGTGATGTTTAGAATGATTGGTAACATTTAACAGGCAGGCTTGCTTTTGTACAATGCGAGTGACATTGAAATAAACTCAGAGTTCTGGGTATATGAAAGATTAGCTTTTCAGAAAGCAGAGTCGAATATGTAATTTCTCTGAAAAAAAGTGTTAATGCCTTTCTAGCCAGTGCTAAGCACCACTAATCCAGGTGTTTTTTTCAGTGAGTGGAATACATATTTGAATTTGGAAGCATATAGTCTATTGTTTAAGACATCAATCGCATTGCTCAAAGTGGAGGAATGGCCTAGTTAAGAGAAGCTCTGTGTTTGTTATGTGAGTATGTGAGGCTATGCAAAGGTGCATTTCACCTGAACAATTCCTCCTTGGAAAAAGCTTCTAAATCAAGGTTCATATTGACAAGATATCTTTCTCAGGTTTGGAATCCTAGTGCTGGCATAGTCTTGCTCTCAATTCTCTAGAATACCAATGACTAACTGATATTTAGAATCTAGATTTCTTTCACCTAAATATAAAAAGACTTTCCAAGAGTAAATGGAATCCCATTCTGGGAATCCCCCAGCACAGTTTTTCTAACAGTGTTCTTCTCTGATGGGATTTACTATACACAGTACATGATATATGGAGTGATGGATAACATCTAACAGGCAAGCTTGCTCTTATGCATGTCTTGATATTGAGCTGAATTCAGAGTGCTGAGCATTTAAAAGGTTAGCTTTTTAGAAATCATAGTAAAATATATTATTTCTCTTAGGAAAGTGGGCAACTCTTTTGAGCCAGAACAAAGCACCACTAGGCCTTGTGTACTTTGAGTGGAATAGACATTGGAAATAGGATGAATGTAGTCTGTTAGGACATGTCGCTGTCCTTAAAGAGGACGGACTATAGTATCTAAGCATTGTGTTTCCATTGTGATAAAAGACTGTACAAGAAAGGCACTTTTGTGCCCAGACAATACCTCCTCTGGAAGGAGCTTCCCTACACAAGGCTCAAGTGGACAGGATTTTTTCCTAAGGTTTGGACTCCCAGTGCTTGCATAGTTTTGCTCTTTGTTCTCTGCAATACAAATACCTACATGAACTTGGAACCTAGACTTCTTTAACCATATACAAAAGGACTTTCCAAGAGTTGACAGAAGCCCCTTCTTGTTATCCACCAAAACAGTTTTTCTAACAGTGTCCTTCTGTGAATGGAGCCGTTGTATGATTTCCTGAGTGAAGGATAACATCTAGCAGCCATGCTTACTGTTGTGCTTTGTAAGGAATATTGAGCTAAAACTAGAGTTATGGGCAATTTGAAGTTTAGCTTTTCAGGAAGCAGAGTCAAACAGGTAAGTTCTCATAAAAAAGTGGGCATTATTTTCTAGCCAAAGTGAAATACTGCTAGGTCTTGTGTTCTTTCAGTAAGTGGAATGTAAATTTGAATTAGGAAATAAATAGTCTGTTATTTATCAGTCACATTGCTCAAAGCAGAGGAATGGCCTAGTAAAATTCTGTGCTTGATATGTGAATAAATGAGGCTATTGAAAGCCCTCTGTTACTCAGACTAAATCTCCATGGAAAGATTTTTGAACTCAAGTCTCAAGTGTGTAAGATTTCTTAGTCAACTCCCTTGCAGTGTCCCAGAAGCCCTTAAAAAATCCATTGACTGTACCTCTGGGATCAAGTTCACCCCATGCAGGCCTCAAGGATGTGCCCCAACATTGTGGAAGCTATCTTTTGTTTAACCACACAGGCTTCTCCTTCTTCCAATCCAGATATGGAAAAGGAAGTCTACCACCCTGTGTGTTACCCAATTCAGAATAGGAGTCACATGCTCTAGGTATACACTGCATTCACTGTGGAAGGACACTAGCAGTGGACTATCTTTAAGTTCCCTTTTTAGAGACACCTAATCTCATTTCAGTGGGCAAGACTCTTCTGTAAAGAACCTGGGCAAAGTCACATCACTACCTCTTTAAAAGAGGAAACATTCTCAGCCAGATACAGGCCTTGGAAACACCAATCTAGTTGGTCTCCATGTGATTGCAGGCCTGGCTCCCTGAGTCAACCTTACCCAGCCTGGCACAACCCTGTGACTTTCATGCCTCTCAAACATTCTGTCCTAATTAACTAATACCAAAACAGTGAAATCCAGCCTTTCTCTAGACCCTGGAAACAGAGATTGAGTATTTCCCTTGTGTCTGCTTGAGAATTTTCAGTTTCCATGGAGCCTCAGAAAAATGACTGCTCCAACTCTGATATCCAATTGAGTCCAGGCCTGACCCAGTTGGGAAAACTTTTCTTCATTGAAAAAAGTACTAGGCAATGTTGCCGAAATATTGGCTGTCTCTGCACACAAATCCCAAATTGAAAAGTGGATATAGAGTTGGAGGAAACAGAAAAAGTAAATTTAACTGCCAGGTAAAGAAAGTACACAGCAGGCTATGGCCTAAAGGACTGTGCACTACCCTTGGAGGGGTAGTGAGGTGTCTTATAGCATTTGAGGAGCAGAGTTTCATCAGTTCATAGACATTTTCCTTACTGGTTGGTAGTGAGGTAATTGGGAGCCAGAATTATCCTTTTGTTTCCAACCAGTCTAGGGTGCTTATGGGTAGCATACGGTTGATTTCTTCCACCTGGTGGAGGCTTTAGCACCTGCAAAACAGCTCTAAGTACATGGCTCAGAGTATTATCTATAGTACTTGAAGAAGAATTAATAGTGGAAACACATGATAACTAGTCTAGAATATTCTTTTGCTTTGAATAATGTGACATGCCTTTAACAACAAAATTCATGCTTCCTTATTCAAACCTCTATTTTACTCACTCAAAGAACACATAGCACATGAGAGCTTTGCTCTGTCTAAAAGCTTTGCCACATTCCTAAAAGAACTAACATGTTTTATTATGCTTTCTGTAAACTAAACATTCAAACACCTAGCTCTCTGGGTTTAGCTCCATTGTCACTTGCCATGTACAAGTGTGAATATGGCTGCTAGATTTTACCAATTACTCCAGACATCACACACTTCCCTTCACAGAACACTGTTTAGAAAGACTGTTTTGAGAGCTGCTTTGAAAGGGATTCTGCTTTCTTCTGGAAAATATTCATTGTATAAGGGTGAATATATTCTCAGCTCCCAGGATCAGTTAGGTATTGGTACTGAGGACAGGAGCCAGAAAGAATATGCCTGCACTAGGGATTAAAACCTAAGAAAGACATCCTGCCCACTTGAGATTTGTGTAGGAAGCTCCATCCAGAGGAAGTATTGCCTGGCACAAGAGTGCCCTCTCTTATTCACAGTGGGGATACAGATATTAACTAGGCTAGAACATTTGTCTGCTTTGAATACTGGGGCATGTTTGAAATAACAAACTTCATTCTTCCTTATTAAAGCCACTATTTCAAGCACTCAAATAACACACAGCATAAGGCTGCTTTGCTCTGGCTTAAAAGGTTTGCCACATTCCTAAAAAAACTAACATGTTTGATTATGTTTTTATTTCATCTTTTGAACACCTAGCCCTCTGAGTTTAGCTCCATGTCACATGCCATGTACAAATGCAAACACGCCTGGTTCATTATACTAATCACTCCAGACATCACACACCAGGGGTACAACTAGCCTTCAGAAAACAGCACTGTTAAAAAAAAAACTGTCTTGCATGCTCACTCAAAGGAGCCTATGGTTTTTCATGGAAATTATTCATTGTATAGGGTGAAATTAGTCTAGTCTCTGAATATCAATCAGGTATTTGTATTGAGTACAGCAGTCAGTAAGAATATGACTGCACTAGATTTAAAACTTAAGAAAGAAATCCTGCTTGTGTGATACTTGGGTAGCAAGATCCTTCCTGAGGTAGTATTGCCTGGGAGCAAGAGTGCTTTCTCTTAGTCACAGTGGAAAAACAGATCTTAACAAGGCTAGGTGGTTTATCTGCTTTGGGTGCTGTGCCATATCTTAAACAACAAATTTCATGCTTCCTTATTCAAAACACTATTTTAGTCATGCAAAGAACACATGATTCACATGCACTTTTCTCTCTCTAAAAAGGTTTGCCACTTCCTAAAAGAACTAATATGTTTGATTATGCTTTCTGTAAAAACAGCATTAAAATGCCTAGCAATCTCCATAGCACATGCCATGGACAAAAGCAAGCATGCCTGCCAGATTTTACCAGACATCACAAACCAGGTGTAGCACTTCCCTTCATAGAAGAACACTGTTAGAAAAACCATTTTACGAGCTCACTCAAAAGGACTTCTTATTTCTCTTGGAAAGTTGTATGAGGGTGAAAACATTCTCAGCTACCAATATCAGTTAGGTGTTGGTATTGAGGACAGGAGCCAGCAAGCATATAACTGCACTAGGAATTAAAACTTGAGAAATAAAATCTGCCCATTTGAGCCTTGGATTTGAAACTCCCTCCTGAGGAAGTGTTATATAAGTGAAAGAGTGCCTTCTATTACTCAAAGAGGAAACACAGATCTTAACCAGGCTAGGTGGTTCATCAGCTCTGAGTACTGTGCCATATCTTAAACAACAAACTTCATGCTTCCTTATTCAAAACACTATTTTACTCATGCAAAGAACACATGACTTATGTGTGCTTTTCTCTGGCTAAAAATGTTTGCCACTTTCCTTAAAGAACTGACATGCTTGATTATACTTTCTGTAAAGGCAGCATTAAAATGCCTAGCAATCTGAGTTTAGCTCCATATCACATATCATGAACAAAAGTGAGCATGCCTACTAGATTTTGCCAATTAATTACTTCAGACATCACACACCAGGTGTAGCAGGTTCCTTCAGAGAAGAACATTGTTAGAACAGCTGTTTTGAGAGATGACTTGAAACTTTTTTTATTGTTATTTCCCCAATACAATTTTTTTTCCTACTGTACAGCATGGTGATGTAGTTACACATATATGTATTCATTCTTTTTTCTCCCATTATCATGCTCCATAATAATTGACTAGACATAGTTCCCAGTGCTACACAGCAGGATATCATTGCTAATCCATTCCAAAAGCAATAGTTTGCATCTATTAACCCCAAGCTCCCAATCCATCCCACTCCCTCCCCATCCCCATTGGCAACCACAAGTCTATTATCCAAGTCCATGATTTTCTTTTCTGTGGAAAGGTTAATTTGTGCCATATATTAGATTCCAGATAGAAGTGATATAATATGGTATTTGTCTTTCTCTTTCTGACTTACTTCACTCAGTGTGAGAGTTTCCCACTCTTGGGCATATATCTGGACAAAACTTTCCTTAAGAAAGACACATGCACCCACATGTTTATTGCAGCACTATTCACAATAGCCAAAACATGGAAACAACCCAAATGTCCGTTGACAGATGATTGGATTAGGAAGATGTGGTATATATACACAATGGAATACTACTCAGCCATAAAAAAGAACAAAATAATGCCATTTACAGCAACATGGATTGGACTTGAAATATTTTTTGCATTCTTCTCTATAGTATCCATTGTATAAGGGTGAAAATACTCTCAAATTCCAATATCACTTAGTTATCGGTTTTGAGCAAAGGAGCCAGCAAGAATATGCCTGCACTCAGGATTAAAACCTGAGAAAAAAATCCTGTCCCCTCCAGCCTTGGTTAGGAAGTTCCTTCCTGAAGATGTATTGTCTAGGCGTGAGAGTACCCTCTCTTATTCACTTTGGAAACACAGATCTTAATGAGGCTAGGACGGTCATCTGTTGTGAGTACTGTGATATGTCTTGAACAACAAAGTTCATGCTTCCTTATTCAAACCTGTATTTTACTCACACAAAGAATGGATGGCATAAGGGTACTGCTTTGTTCTGGCTAAAAAGTTTTGACACCTTCTTGAAAGAAATAACAAGTTTGATTATACTTTCAAAAAAGCTCACCTTTCAAAGGCCTCACACCCTGAGTTTAGCTCTATATCACATGCCATGTACAAATATGCATATGGCTGCTAGATTTTACCAATCACTTCAGAAATTACACATCAGGGGTGTCACATCACTTCAGAGAAGAACTCTGTTAGAATAACTCTTTTGAGAGCTGACTCAAAATGTCTTCTGCTTTGTTTTGCAATGTATTCATTTCATATGGGTGAAAATATTCTCAGCTCCAAATATCAGTTAGGTATTTGTATTGAGGACAGTAGCCAGCAAGACTATGAATGCACCAGGGTTCCAAACCTCAGAAAGAAGTTCTGCCCTCTTGAGCTTTGGGTAGGAGTCTCCTCTATAGGACATAGTGCCTGGGTGCAGGAGTGCTTTTCTCATGGCTTTCAAATTCACCTCGGAAGAACAGTTTACCAGGATACATTTTTCCTCTGTTTCAGTACTGTGACATAACTTAAGCAACAAACTTCTTGTTTCCTAATTCAAAGCTCTATTTCATTCCCTCAAAGGACATGAGGCATAAGTGCTCTTTGATCTGGCTAAAAATGGTTGCCACTTTCCCAAGAGAACTAATGTTGTTTAATTATGCTTTCTGAAATCCTGACCTTTCAAATGCCCAGCACTCAGTTTAGCTTGATCATAGACCATGTGCAAACAAGCACGATTCCTAGATGTATCCAATCTCTCCAGACATCACACACAAGGCACAGCCCTTCACTTCACAGAAGAAAACCTTTAGAAAATCTGTGCTGGGAACTCACTCTAATGTGCTTCTGGTTTCTCATGATGTCTTCTATGTATATAGGTGAAAGAGAACTTGGTACCCAACCTCAGCTGAGTATTGGTGTTGAGGTCAGCAGACAGCTAGATATGCCTGACATTACTAACCTGAGAAAGAAATTCTACAGACTTGAGCTTGGGGTATTAAGCACCACATAGAGGGTGTATTATCTGAGCAAAAGAGTGTCTTTCTCATACCCTTTTAATTCACAGTGGAAAAAAATATTGGCTAGTTTGGGATGTTATTCTGTTTGACTACTGGGACAGGTCTTAAACAATAAACTTTATTCTTCCTAATTCAAACCTCTATTCCACTTACACATAGAAAACAAGGCATAGGGGGCCTTGGGCAACCTTCCTAAGAAAAGTGACATGTTTGATTAAGCTTTCTGTAAAACTAATGTTTCAAAATTTCACAGTGATATGAATTTAGTGCAATATCACATGCCATGTAGAAAAGCAGTCATGTCAGCTATATGTTACCAAATTCCAGACATCACACACCAGGTATAGCACCTCTGTTTACAAAAGAACACTTTTAGTAGAAAAGTGCTGGGAATTCACATGAATGTACTTCTGGTTACTACTCTTAGAATATCTTCTATGTATATGGGTGAAAGAGGTCTTGGTCCCCAATTTCAGGTAGCTTTTAGTACTGAGGACAACAGTCAGGAAACTGTGCCGTCTCTAGGGTTCCAAACGTGGAACCAAGTTCTAACTTGAGCCTTGCCTAGGGAGCTCCTTATTGACATATTTTCTGGTCTCAAGGGTGTTTTTCTATTAATTCTGTCTTATTCACAGTGAAAACACAGATCTTAACAAGGATAGGCCATACTGGCTTGGAGTATTATGGTATTTCTTATATAACAAACCTCATGCTTCTAATTCAATCCTCTATTCCACAAACTCAAAGAACATGAGGTCTAAGAGTGCTTTGGCCTGGCTGAAAATGGTTGCCACTTTCCTAAGATAAGGAACACATTTGAATATGCATTCACTAAACAAATCTTTCAAATGCCCAATGCTCTTAGTTTAGCTCAATATCACATGTCACGGACAAATTCAGGCATGCCTCCTAGATATAACCAATCACTCTAGACATCACACCACAGATATACCATTTCATGGCATAGATGAACACCTTTAGGAAATCTGTGCCTTGATCTCACTTGAATTTGCTTCTGGTTACTCTTGATGTCTTCTATGTATACAGGTGAAAGAGAACTTGGCTCCCAATCTCAGTTAGGTACAGGTATTGAGGTCAGCAGACAGCTAGACTATGCCCACACTAGGATTGCAAACCTGAGAAAGAAATTCTGCTGACTTTAGCCTGGGTTATTAAGTACCTCCGAGAGGACATATTGACTGGGTGCAAGCGTGTCTTCCTTATACCCTTCTAATTAATGGTAAGAAAACACATCTTAACTGCTTTTGGGTATTATTCTGTTTGAGTACTAGGACAGGTCCTAAACAATAAATATTGTTGTTCCTAATTCAAAACTCTATTCCACTTATGCAAAGAACACAAGGCTTAGAGGTGCTCTCCCATGGCTAAAAACTTTTGACACTTTCCTTAGAAAATAGACATGTTTGTTTATGCGTTCTGTAAATCTAAGCTTTCAAAAGACCAGCAGTCTGAATTTAGCTCAGTATCAAAAGCCATGTACAAAAGCCTGAATGCCTGCTATATGTTACCAAGTACTCCAGATATCACACATCAGGTATAATACCTGCCTTTGCAGAAGAACACTTTTAGTAACACTGTTGTGGTAAGTGACTCAAAAGAGCTTCTAGTTGCTTGTCAAAAGTCTTCCTTGTATACTAGTGAAAGAGAACTCAGACCAAATCTCAGTTAGGTATTGTTATTCAGCTGATGGCTAGACTGTGTCCACCCTAGGACTGCAAACCTGAGAAAAAAATTCTGCTGACTTGAGCCTGGAGTATTAAGTAACTTCTAGATGAAGTATGATCTAGGCCCAAGAGTGTCTTCCTCATAACATTTTAATTCATGGTTGTAAAACAGATCTTAACTAGGTATGACCTGCTTTTCCACAGTAGTGAAGATAGCCCCTTTTCATACCAAATCAGCCTTATCCAGAATGGAGAACACATTTTGAGATTGTTGCATGCTATTTGAGCCCACTGAAAGAATATAGTGCACAAAGAGCATTTGGCGGCTGAGCAGATCACTAATACTAGTTATAAGTGAGAGACCCATGTGTCTACAAGGCAATGGTTTCTTTCCTGTGAAAAACACCATTGGGTGCTGAGAGTGGTGAGGCAGCACTTGCCAGGGCTACTGGTGATGGGGTACCACTTGCGCAAGCTCCATGTGGCCAGGCACCTCTTGCATGGGCTAAGGGCAGTGGGTACAAACAACAGCAGTCATCAAAGTAACCCTAGTTATACCAAGAGGCCTAGATGGAAAAATGGCAAGGGTTGCTTTCCAAATTAAGCCACCTTTTGAACTGGTGTGATCTCAGTGACTCATATATATTTTGCAGGTAGGAAGTTTTAAGCCTCTTGATTGTGACATTTGTAAGACTGCTGACATGTGGGTAGCTGCCTAGCTAGCTATGACCTGAATTTCCACTGTAGTGAAGAGAGCACATTTCAGAAAAAATCAGCTGTTTCCAGCATAGAGAACATGTTTTGAGTGTGTTGCAAACTAGGCAAGCCCACTCAAAGAACCTAAGGCAAAAAGAGCATTTGGCATCTGAGCTGGTCATGTATACAAGTTATACATGAGAGGCCTTGGTGGAAAAAAAGGCAATGGTTGATTTCAGTCAGAAACCACCATGGGCCTAGTGTTCTTTCAGTTACTGGCATACACTTTGCAGGTAGGAAGCTGAAATCCTCTTTTTTTTTTGTTACATTTGTTAACATTGCTGACAAGAGACCATTACATAGATAGCATTTCCATTGTAGTGAAGAGAGAGCCTTCTCATATCAAATCAGCATTTAAAAACATGGAGAACACATTTGACTCTGTTGCAAGATAGTTGAGCCCACTGAAAGAACCTAGTGCACACAGATCATTTGGCAGCTGAATTGGTCAATAATTTTAGTTATACATGAGAGGCCTAGGTGCAAAAAATGAAAAAGTTGCTTTCTGGTGGAACCCACCTTTGGGATTTGTATGCTTTCAATGACTGGAATACACTTCACAAGTAGGAAGCTAGAAGCCTCTTGTTTGTGACATTTTTAAGATTTCTGACATGTGGGAAGGAGCCTAGCTAGCTATTCCCTGCATTCCCACTGTAGTGAAAAGAGTGCCTTTTCATACCAAATGAGCATTTTCCAGCCTGGAAAACATGTTTTGAAGGTGTTGCAAGCTAGCTGAGCACAATGAGAGAATGTAACACACTCAGTATTTGGCAGCTGACCTGATCAGTAAGCCTAGTTATAAGTGAGAGGACTTACGGAAAAAAAGTTAAGATTTGCTTTCGTATGGAAACATCCATTGTGATTGGTGTGCTTTGAGTGACTGGCATATACATTGCAAGTAAGAAGCTGAAATACTCTTGTTTGTGACATTTGTAACATGGCTGACATGAGGGTATCAGCCTAGGTAGCTATGGCCTGCATTTCCACTGTAGTGAAGAGAGTCCCCTTTTCCTACCAAATCCGCCTTTTCCGGTATGGTGAACATGTTTTGACTCCTTTACAAGCTAGTTGAGCCTAATGAAACAACCTAGTGCATACAAAGCACTTGGCAGCTGAGCCAGTCATTAAGCCTAGTTATATTTGAGAGGCCTAGGTGGAAAAAAGCAAGGGTTGCTTTCTGGTGGAAACAACCAATGTGACTAGTGTGCTTTCAGTTACTGGCATGCCCTTTGCAAGTAAGATGCTAGAAGCCTCTTTTTTTGTGGCATTTATAAGATTGATGACATGAAGGTAGCAGCCTAGTTTGCTACACTCTGCATTTCCACTACAACAAAGAGAGACACTTTACATACCAAATCAGCCTTTTCCAGCATGGAGAACACATTTGGAGTGTGTTGCACGCTAGTGGAGCCCACTGAAATTACCTAGCACACAGAGAATTTGGCAGTTGAGCTGGCACATAGCCCTAGTTACACCAATAGTTCTAGATGGAAAAATGGCAAGGGTTGCTATCCTGTGGAAACTACCTTTTTTCCTGGTGTCCTTTCATTTAAAAAAAATTGTTACAATTGATTTAAATGTTCTGTCAATTTCTGCTGTACAGCAAAGTGACCCGGGTATACTTTATACACTTTCTTTTTTTTATTTTACCATCCATCATATTCTATTACAAGTGATTAGATATAGTTCCCTGTGCTATACAGCAGGATCTCATTGCTTATCCATTTCAAATGCAATAGTTTGCATCTACTAATCCGCAACTCCCAGTCCTGCCCACTCTCTCCCATCCATCTTGGCAACCACAAGTCTGTTCTCCATGTCCCTGAATTAGCTTCTCTTCTGTAAATATGTTCATTTGTGCCATATATTAGATTCCAGATATAAGTGATATTATATGCTATTTGTCTGCCTCTTTCCGATTTACTTAGTGTGAGAGTCTCTAGTTCCATCCATGTTGCTGCAAATGACAGTATTTTGTTATTTTTATGGCTGAATATTATTCCACTGTGTATATGTTCCACATCTTCTTAATCCATTCTTCTCTCATTGGACATTTAAGTTGTTTCCATGTCTTGGCTCTTGTAAATAGTGCTGCAACAAATTTGGGGGTGCATGTATCTTCTTCAATGAAAGTTTTGTCTGGATATATGCCCAGAAGTGGGATTGCTGGATTATATGTTAGTTCTATACTTAGCTTTCTGGAGTATTGCCAAACTGTTTTCAATAGCGGTTGTATCAATTTATATTCCACTAACAGTGCAGGAGGGTTCCCTCTTCTCCACACCCTCTCCAGCATTAGCATTCTGACCAGCATGAGGTGGCATCTCATTGTAGTGTTGATTTGCAATTCTCTGATAATTAGTGATTTTGAGCATTTTTTAAAATGTGCCTGTTGGCCATCCATATGTCTTATTTGGAGAAATGACTGCTTAATTCTTTTGCCTGTTTTTCTTTCTTTCTTTCCTTTTTTGCTTTTTAGGGCCACACCTGTGGCACGTGGATGTTCCCAGTCTAGGGGTCAAATTGGAGCTGTAGCTGCTGGCCTATGCCATAGCTACAGCAATGCAGGATCCGAGCCACATCTGTGACCTACAGCACAGTTCATGGCAATGCCAGATCCTTAACCCATTGAACGAGGCCAGGGATTGAACCCTCAACCACTGCACCACAATAGGAACTCCAACTTATGCCCGTTTTTCATTTTTTTTTTTTTTTTTTTTGCTGCTGAGTTGTTTCTATATTAAGGACATTAAGCACTTGCTGCTTGCATCTTTTGAAACTATTTTCTCCCATTCTGTACTTTTTCTTTTTTTTATGGTTTCCTTTGCTGTGCAAAATCTTTTAAGTTTGATTAGGTCCCATTGGTTTATGTTTGCTTTTATTTCTATCACCTTGGGAGACTGACCTAAGAAAACATTTGTATGGTTGATATCAGAGAATGTTTGCCTAGGTTCTCCTCTAGGAGTTTAAAGGTGTCTTATGTTTAAGTTTTTAAGGCATTTTGCACATGGTGTGAGGGTGTGTTCTAGTTTCATTGATTTACATGCAGCTCTCCAGTTTTCCCAGCACCACTTCTTGAAGGGACTGTCTTTTTCCCATTTTATGTTCTTGCCTCCTTTGTCAAAGATTAATTGACCATAGGTGTCTGCGTTTACTTCTGGGTACTCTATTCTGTTCCATTGGTCTCTATGTCTGTTTTTGTGTCAGCAACATCACACTGTCTTGATTACTGTAGCTTTGTGAGATTGTCTGAGGTCTAGGAGAATTATGCCTCCTGCTTGGTTTTAGTTCCACAGGATTGCTTTGGCAATTCTGGGTCTTTAATTGTGCAATATAAATTTTGGGGTTGTTTGTTCTAGTTCTATGGAAAATGTCATGGGTAATTTGATAGGAATCACATTGAATCTGTAGAAATTGGTTGGGAAGTATGGCCTTTTATATAATATTATTTCTTTCAGTATACACACATATATTTCCATTTATTTGAATCCTCTTTAACTTGATTAAAGTCTTATAGTTCTCAGCATAGATGCCTTTCACCGCCTTGGTCAGCTTTATTCCTAGGTATTTAATGTTAAAATGTATTATGTGTTTATATTCCTTTTCTAATATCTCCTTGCTAGTATTCTGAGATGTAACTGATTTCAGAGTGTTAACCTTGTATCCTGCTACTTTACTGAATTTGCCAATCAGTTTGAGCAGTTTTTGTGTGGAGCCCTTAGGTTTTTCTATATATAGTATCATGTCATCTATGTAGAGTGACAGTTTTACCTCTTTCTTTCCACTTTGGATACATTTTATTTCTTTTGTCTGTCACTGTGGCTGGACTTCCAATAATATGTTAAATAAAAGTGGTGAGAATGGGCATCCTTGTCTTGTTCCAGATTTTATGGGAAAGTTTTCGGCTTTTCGACATTGAGTATTGTATTGACTGTGGGTTTGTCATAAATGACTTTTATTATGTTATGTTTCTTCTATACCAACTCTAGTAAGATTTTTTTTCATGAATGGATGTTGGATTTTGTCAAATGCTTTTTCTTCATCTATGGAGATGATCATGTGGTTTCAGACTTTTCTTTTGTTAATGTGGTATATGATATTGATTGATTTGTGTATGTCGAACCATCCTTGTGAAGTTGGGATGAATCTCACTTATTCGTAGTGTATAATCTTTTTTATATGTTGTTGGATTTGGGTGGCTAAAATTTTGTTGAGAATTTTTGTGTCTATATTCATCAAAGTTATTGGCCTATAATTTTCTTTTTTAGTAGTAGTTTTCTCTGTTTTGTACAAGGGTGATGTTGGCTTTATAGAAAGTCTTTGGGAGTGTTTCTTTTTCTTAAAACATTTTGGAAAAGTTTAAAAAGGATGGGCATAAGTTCTTCTTTGTATGTTTGGTAGAATTTGCCTGTGAAGCAGTCTGGTCCTGGACTGTTTTTGTTACATATTCAACTTTGTTTCTGGTGATTGATCTGTTCAATTGATCTATTTTTTCCTTGATTTAGTTTTGGTGGGCTGTATGTCTCTAGAAAGTTGCCCATTTCTTCTAGGTTGTCAAATTTGTTGGCATATAATTTTTCATAGTATTCTGTTTTTTTTTTTTTATTTCTGCATTATCCATTGAGATTTCCCCTTTTTCATTTCTTATTTTGTTTGAGTTCTTTCTCTCTTCTTCTTGGTGAGTTCTGCCAGAGGTTTGTCAATATTTCAAGGAACCACCTCTTGGTTTATTGATTTTTTTCTATTGTTTTTTGAATCTCTGTTTTATTGATTTCCTTGCTGACTTTTATGAGTTCCTTCCTTCTGCTGGCTTTAGGTTTTATTTGCCCTTCTTTTTCTAATTCTTTTAGGTGATGGGTTGTTATAAATTTGAGATTTTTCTTCTCTTCTGAGGAAGGTCTGTATTGCTCTGAACTTCCCTCTAAGAACTGCTTTTGCAACATCTCATAGATTTTGAATGGTTGTGTTTTAATTACCATTTGTCTCGAGATATTTTTTATTTTCCCTTTTGATTTCCATGTTGACCCATTGGGTTTTTAGTAACATGTTGTTTAGTCTCCATGTAGTCAGTTTTTTTCTCATTTCTGTTCCTGTCATTGATTTTCTATTTGATGCCATTGTGGTCAGAAAAGATACTTAAAATAATTTCTATACCCTTAATTTTGTTGATGCTAGTTTTCTGCCCCAGTATGTGGTCAGTCCTTGAGATTGTTCCATGTGCATTTGAAAGGAATTTATATTCTGATTTTTTTTGGATGTAATGTCCGGAAAATATCATTTAATTCTAACTTTTCTATTGCATCATTCATGATCTCTCTTGCCTTATTGAGTGCCTGTCTTGAGGATCCGTTCATTGATGTGAATGGGGTGTTTAAATCTCCTACCATTATTGTATTCTCATCAATTTCTCCTTTTATGTCTATTAGTATTTATTTTAGGTATTTCAGTCCTACTATAGTAGGAGCATATGTATTGAAGAGTGCGATATTCTCTTCTTGAATTGATCTTTTTATCATTAAATAGTGTCCTTCTTTGTCTTTCTATATGGCCTTCATTTTTTTTTTACATATATATTTTTCTCACATTATCCTCCATCATGTTCCATCGCAAGTGATTAGATATAGAGTTCCCTGTGCTATACAGAAGTATCCCATTCCCTATCCACTCCAAATGCAACGGTTTTCATCTACACACCCCAGATTCCCATTCCATACCACTCCCTCCCACTCTCCTCCTTGCAAAAATGAGTCTATCCTACACGTCTATGATCTTTTTGTAGATAGATCATTTGTGCCATATTTTAGACTCCATATATAAGTGATATCATATGATATCTAGCTTTCATTGTAAAGTCTATTTTGTCTGATATGAGTATTGCAACTCTGGCTTTCCTATCTTTTCCATTCACATGAAATATCTTTTTCCATCCCCTCACTTTCAATTTATGTTTTCTTTGCCCTAAGGCACATATCTAGTAGGCAGCATATTGCAGGCTCTTGACTTTTTCTCTAATCTGCCACTCTGTATTTTGATTGGAGTATTCAGTCCATTGATATTTAAGGTAATTCTTGATAATTATGTATTTATGGCAAGTTTAAATCTTGTTTTCCAGGAGTTTCCATCATGGCATAGCAGAAACAAATCTGACTAGGAACCATGAGGTTGTGGGTTTGATCCCTGCCCTTGCTCAGTGGGTTAAGGATCCAGCATTGCTGTGAGCTGTCGTGTAGGTCACCAGGAACCTCCATATACCACAGGTGCGGCCCTTAAAAAAAAAAAAAAATCTTGTTTTCCAATAGATTCTATGTTTCTCCTTTGTTCCTTTGTTCCTTTGTTCCTTTCTTTCTTTCTTTCTTTCTTTCTTTTGTTGGATGATTTCCTTTTATTTTATGCTCATGTCCTCTACTTTTTTGTTTTTGTGAATGTATTGTTTGTTTTTTATTTGTGATTGCCCTCTTTGCAAGTATGTTAACCCTTTCCTATATCTGCTTTCTTTAGCCTGATAGTCATATAGGATCAAACATATTCTAGAAAAAGTAATCTAGATTTTCTTACTTTCCTTCCCCACATTTTATGATTTTGATGTCCTTTTTAACATCTCCATGTTTAGCCTTTTGTTGTTCCTTGTGTTTATAGTCCCTTTTACAATAGTTTTTTTTTTTTTCCCCTTTTAGTTCTGTATGCTGGCTTATTGGAGTGATTACTTTTGAGTTGTTATTTCTTCCATCCTATTTATTTCTTCTTACTTCTTTTTTATTTAGAGGAACACTTTCAATATTTATTTTAGAATGAGTTTAGTATTACTGTTCTCTTTCAGTTTTTTTGTTGGAGAAATTCTTTAGTTTTCCTTCTATTTTATTTTATTTTTTATTTTTTGGCCTTTTCTAGGGCCACTCCTATGGCATATGGAGGTTCCCAGGCTAGGGGTCTAATTGGAGCTGTAGCCTCTGGCCTATACCACAGCCACAGCCATGCCAGATCTGAGCTGTGTCTGCGAGCTTCACCACAGCTCATGGCAATGCCAGATCCTTAACCCACTGAGAGAGGCCAGGGATCGAACCCACAACCTCATGGTTCCTAGTTGGATTCATTAACCACTGAGCCACGACAGGAACTCCCAGTTTTCCTTCTACTTTAAATGAAATCCTTGCTGGGTAGAGTATTCTAGGCAGCAAAATTTTCCTTTAAATCTTTGAATATATGTTTCCACTCTCTTCTGGCCTGCAGAGAAAGCAGCTGATAGCCTTATGGGGGTTCCCTTATAATTAAGCCTTTGTTATTCTCTTGTACCCCTTAGAATCCTCTCTTTATCTTGAACTTTTGTCATTTTTATTATAACGTGTCTTGGTGTGGGCCTGTTTGAGTTCAGCTTGTTTGGGGCCCTCTGTGCTTCCTATATCTTGACATCTGTTCCCTTTAGTTTTGGAAAAATTTTCAGGTATAATTTCTTCTAAGATATTTTCTACCTCCTTTTCTTTTACTTTTCCTTCTGGAATCCCTATTATGCATAGGTTGGCCCACTTTTTATTACCTCGTAGATCTTTTGTATTGTTCTGATGTTTTTTTCATTTGGTTTTCTTTCTACTGTCATTATTGGGTGCTTTTCATTATTCTATCTTCCAAGTCACTAATTCATTCCCCTGCATTATTCCTTCTGCTCCTCAGTGCCTTTAACTCAGTTTGCATACCTGATAATTAATTTTCCTGCTTTTCTTGGCTCCTCCTAATATTTTATAGTTCCTTTCTAAAGTAATCTGCATTACTGTTTATATCAGCTCTTAACTCCTTCATATTTGCCCTTAATTCCTTCAGTAATTTCACTCTTTTATGTGTAATTATTTTTATTTTTTATATAATAGTTGGTTTACACTGCTCTGTCAATTTTATACTGTACAGCAAAGTGACCCAGTCACACACAGATATACGTTCTTTTTCTCCATTATCCTCCATCATGCTCCATTACAAGTGACTATACAGTACTATAGAATAGGACCTCATTGCTTATCCATTCCAAATGCAGTAGTTTGCATCTATTAATCCCAAATTCCCAGTCCATCCCAATCACTCCCCCTCCCCCTTGGCAATCACAAGTCTATTCTCCAAGTCCATGAGTTTCTTTTCTGTGGAAAGTTTCATTTGTGATGTATATTAGATTCCAGATAGAAGTGATATCATATGGTATTTGTCTTTGTCTTTCTGGCTCATTTCACTCAGTATGAGAGTCTCTAGTTCCATCCATGTTGCTGCAAATGGCATTATTTTGTTCTTTTTTTTATAGCTGAGTAGTATTCCATTGCACATATACCACATCTTCTTGATCCATTCATCTGTCTATGGACATTTAGATTGTTTCCATGTCTTGGCTATTGTCAATAGTGCTGCAATGAACATAGGGTGCAGGTATCTTTTTAAAGGAAAGTTTTGTCCAGATATATGCCCAACAGTGGGAGTTGCTTGGTCATATGGTAGTTCTACGTATAGTTTTCTGAGGTACTTCCATACTGTTTTCCATAGTGGCTGTATCAGCTTACATTCCCACCAACAGTGTAGGAGGGTTTGCTTTTCTCCATACCCTCTCCAGCATTTGTTGTTTGTGGACTTTTGAATTCGGTGTCTTTTTCTATGGAGGTCTGTTTCATTGCTTGCTGCTTCAGGTTAGTTATCCTGTTCATTTAACTGTGAATGGTTCCTGAGCTTCTTTATTTTGTTTATATTATTCTTATTTTGTGAGATTATGGAAACCAAATACTGTAGTCTTGGAAGTCTATTTATATTCAAGAGCACCCTTGGGTATTTTGTGGGGGCTTACTATTTATTTTTTGCGTGGGAGTTTGGATGTTTGCTGTCTCTTTCCTCAGTGTGTATATGCTGTTATCCCCTTGATAGAGTGTTGCATGTGCTTCCAGTGAAATGGAGGCAGTTGTCAGTGCTAGCAGCCATGGCCTGGTTGCTGTGCACTTGACAGTAGCAAGGACCTGTGGGAAGATGGTACAGGCTACTCTTAGTTTCAGGGCCCTGGGAAATGGTAATGAGCCTCAGGTACGTTTATGCTAGACCTGGGACATTTGGATGTGACAATGGCAAGGCGTGTGCTTTCCCAAGGTAGTGAGAGCAGCAATGTTTGGTGATTGGTTGTAATGCCATACTCTGTGCCAAACTGTGAGTTGATTAGGGCCACAAGTGGTGCCTGTTCATGGACCCCTACTGGTGGCAAGCAATGCTCAGTTCTAGCATCAGAGATAACTGTGGTAGTTTGCCCCCACTGCCTTTAGACCACACAAGAAGAATCCCACCTGGCTTATCCCACACAGGAGGTGCCACCACCCATAGCCAGTGCAAGAGTGGCCATTGCCTGTAGCCAACTCAAGAGGTGCCTCACTGCCCATACCCCTGCCCTCTGCATGTGCACAGAGAAGAATATTGCTATGGTTGTCCACACATCCTATTCTTTCCCTCCCCAGCAATGGCACCTTGCTTTTCCTACAGGCCCAGAACTCTTCTCAGGATCACTTGGCTTTGGTGCTCTGCTACCCAGCCCTTGGTGAAAGGCTCCCTATCTCCCTGAGCTGTCTCTCACACTGCCAAACCTTGTCCTCTCACCAGAACTGAACTCCTGATCCTAACTGACAGCACCCAGCCCCTGCCCAAGTGTCTAGGGCTGTTGTGTCCTGGGCCAGTGTTAATGACCAGCTCACCTGCCAAATGTTCTTTGTGTGCTAGATTCTATCAGTGAGCTCAAGTAACTTGCAACACACTCAGATCAGGTTCTCCATGCTTGAAATGAATTACTTGGTATGAAATGTTGCTGTCTTCACTACAGTGGAAATGTTGGACATAGCTACCGAGGCTGATACCCTCATGACAACAACCTTACAAATATTACAAACAAGAAGGTTCTAGCTTCCTACTTAAGAAGGTTATGCCACTCAGTGGAAGTACAGGAGTTCCAATGTTGGCTTCTATCAGAAAACAATACTTGCATTTTTTAAGTCTGGACTCTCACATATAAACATAGTTACTGACTGGTTCAGCTGTGAAATGCTCTGTGTGTGCTCTGATCTTTCAGTTTGTTCAACTGGCTTGGAACAGAGTTGAAATGTATTCTCCTTGCTAGAAAATGCTGATTTGTATGAAAAGGGTCTTTCTTCAATACAGTGGAAATAAAGGCCATATCTACCTTGGCTCCTAGCCTCATGTCAGCATTTTGTAAATGTCACAAACAAGAGACCTTTTGCTTTCTACTTGCAAAGTATATGACTGCCACTGAAAGCACAGCAGACAAAATGCTAGTTTCCACAAGAAAGCAACCTTTGCCTTTTTTCCACCTAAGCCACTCATGTGTAACTAGGGTTAATAACCAGTTCAGCCACCAAAGTCTCTGTGTGTGCTAGATTATTGTGTAGATCAACCAGCTGGTAACACACTCAAAATGTGTTCTCCATTCTGGAAAAGTCTGGTTTGGTATGAAAATGGTCTATCTTCACCACAACGGAAATGCAGATCGTAGCCATCTAGGTTGCTTCCCTCATGTCAGCAATCTTAAAAATGTCACAAACAGGAAGCTTTCAGCTTCCTACTTATAAAGTGCATGTCATTCACTGAAAGCACAGCAGTCCCAATGTTGTTTTCTGCTGGAAATAAACCATTGCCTTTTTTCCAAGACTTCTCACATATAACTTGGGTTAAAATCTGGCTCAGCTGCTGAATACTATGTTTGTGCTAGGTTCTTTTGATGGGCTCACCTTACTGACAACACACTCAAAACTTTTCCCCCATGCCTGAAAACACCAATTCAATATTAATAGGCCCCCTCATCACTATAGTAGAAATGCATGGCATAGCTAATCAAGTTGCCACCTGCCTGTCTTCAATCTTACAAAATTCACAAAAAAGAGGCTTCTAGGTTTCTATGTGCAAAGTGTATGCCATTCCCTGAAAGTACACCAGTGGTGGTTTCCAGAGGCAAGCAACCCTTAAGTTTTTTCCATTTGGCTTCTTGTGACTGACTCAGGTTAAAAACTGACTAAGCTACCAAATGCTCTGTGTGTGCTAGGTTCTTTCAGTAGGCTCAACTAGCTTGCAAAAAACTCAAAAGGTGTTCTCCATTCAGGAAAATATTGACCTGGTATGAAAAGGTGCTGTCTTCACTACAGTGGAAATTCAGTCATAGCAACTTAGGATGACACCCACATGTTAGAAATCTTATAAATATTGCAAAAAAGAGGCTTCTAGCCCCTCTTTTCAAAATGTATGCCAGTCACTGAAAGAACACCAAGCAAAATGGTGGCTTCAACAGGAAAGCAACACTTGCCTTTTTTCCACTGAGGCCTCTTGTTATAACCAGTGTTACTGACTAGCTCATCTGCCAAAGGCTCTCTGTGTGCTATATTTTTTAGTGGGCTGAACTAGCTTGCATCACACCCCAAACGTGTTCTCTATGTTAGAAAAGGCTGATTTGGTATGAAAAGTGTCTCTCTTCACTACAGTGAAAATGCAGGGAGTAGCTAGCTAGGCTGCTACATGCATGTCAGCAATCTTGCAAATGTCACAAAAAAAGAGGCTTCTAGGTTCCTCCTTGCAAAGTGTATGCAAGTCACTGAAAACACACCAGTCCCAATGCTGGTTTCAACCAGAAAGCAACCCTTTCCTTTTTTACTCCTATCCTCTCATTTATAAATGAATGTTTTATAAATAGTGTTATAAATATTTATCTCATTTATATATGAGGTATAAGTATATAAATGAGAAATACATATCTAATTTATAAATAGTGTTACTCACCAGCTCAGCTGCCAAAACTCTAAGTGTGCTAGGTTTTTTCAGTAGACTCACCTAGCTTGCAACACACTCAAAACTTGTTCTCCTTATGGGAAAATGCAGATTTGGTATGAAAAATTCACTCTCTTCACTACAGTGGAAATACAGGGCATAGCTATGACCTGCATGTCAGCAATCTGACTAATGTAACAAGCAAGAGGATTCTGGCTTCCTACTTGCAAAATATATGACAGTCACTGTAAGCAAACTAGGCCAAATAAATTGTGATTTCCTTTGGAAAGCAACCCTTGCCATTTTTCCACCTAAGCCTCTCTATATAACTAGGGTTACAGACAGTCTTAGTTGCCAAATGCTCTGTGTGTGCCGGGTACATTCATTGGGATTAACTAGCTTGCAAAATGTCAAAATGCGTTCTCCATGCTGGAAAAGGCTAATTTGGTATGAAAATTTTCTCTCTTCACTAAATGAAATGTAGGGCCTAGCTTCCTATGCTGCTAACCACATGTCAGCAATCTTAAAATTGTCAAAAAAAAAAAATCCTTCTAGCTTTCTATTTGCAAAATGTATGCCATTCACTGAGAGCACACCAGGACCAAATATGATTTCTTCCAGAAAGCAACCCTTTGCCTTTTTTATACCTAGGCCTCTTACATATAAATAGGGTTACCAACTGTATCAGCTGTTAATTGCTCTGTGAGTGCTAGGTACTTTCAGGGGGCTCAACTACCCTGTAATACACTCAAATGTGTTCTTCATGCTGGAAATGCTATTTTGTATGAAAAGGCACTCTTTTCACTATATTGGTAATGCAGGCCATAGCTACCTACCTAGGCTGCTGCTTTCTTGTGTGCAATGTTAAAAATGTCTCAGTCAAGATGCTTGTAGATTCTTACTTGCAAATTGTATGCCAGTCACTGAAAACACACCAGACCCAATGGTGGGTTTATTCAGAAAGTTACCATTGCCTTTATTCCAATAAGGCCACTCAGGTATAACTATATTCACAGACTGGCTCAGCTGTCAAATGTTCCAGATGTGTCAAATTCTTTTAGTGGGCTCAACTGGCTTGCAACACAGTCAAAACATGATCTCCATGATGGAAAAGTCTGATTTCATATGAAAAAGCACGCTTTTGTGTACAGTGGAAATACAGGGCATAGCTAACTAGGCTGCAACCCTCATGTCAACAATCTTACAAATGTAATAAAAGGAGGCTTCTAGGTTCCTACTTGCAAAGTGTATATACAAGTCACTGAAAGCACACAAGTCCCAATTGTGCTTTCAACAAGAAAGCAACCCTTTCCATTTTTACACCTTTTTTACACTTATTACTGAGCAGCTCAGCAGCAAATGGTCTATATGTGCTAGGTTCGTTCAGTAGCCTCACCTAGCTTGCAACACACTCAGAACATGCCTACCATGCTGGAAATGGTAGTAGGGCCTAGTGAAAGAATTTAGTGCACAGAAAACATGTGGCAGCTGAGCCACTCAGCCTATCTTTATGTGAGAGACCTACATGGAAAAAAGGCAAGGGTTGCTTTCCCTTGAAAAAAATCAATGTTGCCTGGTGTTACTTCAATGTCTGGCATAAGCATTGCAAGTAGAAATCTAGATCCTCTTTTTTGTGACATTTGTAAGATGCTGACATCATGATATCAGCCTAGGAAGCTATTCCTTGCATTTACACTGTAGAGAGGAGAGCACTTTTAATAGCAAATGAGCATTTTCCAGCATGGAGGACACATTTTGTGTTTATGCAAACTAGTTTAGCCTACTGAAAAAACCGAGTACATGCAGGTCATTTTGTACCAGAGGCAGTCAGTTTGAGTTATATGCAATTTAGCCCAGTTTGGAAATATGGTAAGTCTTCCTTTCCTTTAGAAACCACCATTAGGCCTGACATGCTTTCAGTGGCTGGCAAGCTCTTTGCAAGCAGGAAGGTAGAATCCTCTTGTTCTTGACATTTGTAAGATTGTCGTCATTTTGGTAGCTGCCAGGTAGCTATGCCCAGCATTTTCACATTAGTGAAGAAAGCAACTTTTCATACCAAATCAGACTTTTACGTCTTGTGACTTTTGACTCTGTTGCCAGCTAATTGAGCCCACCGAAATAATCTAGCATACCAAAGCATTTGGCAGCTGAGCCAGCCTGTAAATATAGTTATACTTGAGTGGCTTTGGTGTAATGAAGGCAGTGGTTACTTTCTGACAAAACCCACAATTGGACCTCATGTGTTTTCAGTGACTGGCATATGCTTTGTAAGTAGGAAGGTAAAAGCCTCTTGATTGAAGCATTTGTAACATTGCTGGCAAGAGGACAGCAGTCTAGGTAGCTATGACTTTCATTTCCACTGTAGTGAATACAGTGTCTTTTCATACTAAATCAGCATTTTTGCAGAGTGGAGAAGACATTTTGACTCTTTCACAAACTAGTCGAGCCCACTGAATGAACCTAGTGCACACAGAGCTTCTGGCAGCTGAGCACCTCAGTAAACCTAGTTTTGATTAGAGGCATAGATAGAAAAATGTGAAGGGTTGCTGAGACCAGCTCAGCAGTATGGGGCTGAAGAATGGGTGCTGTGGAACTTAAGGAAAAAAGTTAACATAAAACAAAACACAGAGACATTTATCTTAAGTAAAGGGGGAAACTGGGGGACCCAAGGTCTTAGGGACCAAGAGCACCACCTCAAGAAACCACACTGCTTTTATTGAGCTCTTTAGGATTACATCAAGTGAGGAGGGGGATATAGGTTTTTAAAAATTATTTTGTAAATTCTTTTATTATTTTAAAAGTCACATATCTGGTAGATGGTTAAGCTTTTACTCTGACATTTAGGCATTTAACAATCATTAACATTTGAGTTAGTTGTCTATGCATAGCATATCAGAGAATCCTCACTGTGCTTCCACAAATAGCATGCCTATTTGCAGCAACCCAGGGTGCCTAGGTTTGCACCTTGGTTCTTTTTGCTAATGCATATTTGCATATTCTGCTAATGACCACTCATAAACCACTTGGCCTTGAGGTTCCTCTTTCTCTTATTCTTTAGAGGACATATCGTGCTTGTGCAAATGGCGTGCCAATCTGCACAGGCCTGGCATACCTAGACTAATGCATTGTGTCCTCATTCAGCTGACCCTATGAATAACTTATGCATTTAGGTCTTTGTTCTTAAGCTTAAGTCATTTACCAGCACTGTGATGGTTTTTCAAGCAGGAAGATGGGGTAAAGTAAAGCAGGACGAGATGGAGTTTTCAGCAAAGAGGCTAAGAAAATATTGTAGAAACATGTCTCATGACAAAGGGTTGTTTTCCAGAGGAGGTCCCTGTTTGTCCTGGTGTGATCTCAGTGACTGGCATATAGTTTGCAAGTAGGAAGCTGGAAGCCTCTTGACATTGAATTTTGAAAGGTTGTCATACAGGTAGCAGCTTAGCTAGCTATGCCATGTGTTTACACTGTAGTGAAGAGAGAACTTTTCATACCAAATCAGCCTTTCCTAGCATGGAGAAAAATATTTTGAATGTGTTGCAACATACTTAAACCCACTGAGCAAAGCTAGTGAAATGGAGTTTTAACTAAAGAACAACCCCCCTTGGCTAAGAAGGCAGCTGCAAGCCTTTCCAGCTGTGCTCATCACTATGCCACCCTTCTTGTAACAATATAACAACTGTGTGCCCTCTGTCCAAGCCAGCAGCCCTGCTAATCAGGTACCCAGCATTACTTATCAGTTCTGCTTCTATAACCTTGCTTGCTCAGTTTCTTAGGGAGAAACACTGTCTGCTTGGGGATCGGGGAGGTCCGGGATGCTTACATGGGAAAATCAAGACCTTGTAGTGTATAAAAGTTACTGAGAACAAAGACCTGGTGCTCAGACTCTGGAGGTGACTCCTCTGAGCCCGCACCGGTGCTAAATAAACCTTGCTTTTCCATATCTCCGAGTGCTGTTTGTCTCCTTCCGTTGCCACAGTTTTTGTGGTTTCCGCAACATTTTGGTGAGTTGGCCAGGAAGCCGACAACCGAGCTGGCCTCTTGTGCCACCGTTGTCAGGGAACCGGGGGAGGCCACAGTCGCCGGCCCAGTGGCAGGTGGATAGCACGCACCGGCCATTTTGCCAGATCCAGACCCTCACTCGGGCCATGGCCTTGGCCCACACCGCTTCCCAAACGGACTCAGAAGGAGAGTGGAAACAGGTTCCTGGATAGGACGTCAGACTGGTGAGTGCCCCGGGGACATCTGTCCAAGTCAGGACCTGCCATATGGCAGAAGGAGAGACTGATCACCTCTCAGTGACCAAAGGGTCACTCAGATCAGGGTTTGCTCCCTTGGGATCGGGAGGCTTGTCAATTCTGGTGTGTGTGTGTGTGTGTGTGTGTGTGTGTGAGTGACTGGAGAGAACGAGAGCCCGTGCTCCACCGTCTTTGGACTACGGAGCCAGAGTGAGTCCTAACCTGCAGTTCCGTGGTGACCTCATACAGCTTATGGTGGCCCTCTTCGGGGGATCCTGACGTTGGGGTTTATACAGTCCCACCTATGCTAAGAAGCGCCTAAAATATCTCCTCCGGGGGAGTGGTCAGGCGGACGAAACAATTGTTACCTGAGGCCTTGCCCTCACTGTTTGTCTTGCGTCACCGGCACAGGGTGGGACTTTACACAGTGGGTAAATCGGCTTCCAAGCCCACTGTCTTAGAGTGTATGGTTAAGAATTTTAAGAAAGGATTTTCTAGAGATTATGGTGTTAAGCTGAGTCCTGGAAAACTGTGTACCCTCTGTACCCTAGAGCGGCCCTCCTTTGGTGTTGGCTGGCCTCCAGAAGGGACCTTAGATGTGTTCACAGTTACAGCAGTATATAATGTTATAACAGGAGACCCTGGACACCCAGACCAATTTCCATATATTGATCAATGGTTGGAAATTGCTTATTTGAGGCCCCCATGGGTTCAGTTCTACACCACAGACCAGGGACAGTGTAGGGTGCTAGTAGCCCAGTCCAAGAAGAAAACCTTGTCTCAAAAGAAGGTGCCACCTATTTATCAAGGAGAACCTGATGACTTGCCCCCTATGCCACCACCTTATGTGCTGCCAGCCCCACCTCCAGGAGCCGAAGGTCCCCAGATGCCAGATAGCCCACTGCCTTCTGTTTCTCCTCCTCCTTCTGCTTCTGAAGTTCCCGAGGCGATATCACCCCCGCAGCCAGATTCTCCAGAACCTATGAGCAGGTGTCTCCATTCAGCTCAGGGAGCAGCCACTCCAGCATTACAAATGCCCTTATGGGAGACACGGGGACCACAGCAAGTCGCCCCCGATGGGACCATACAAGAGGGGGGACGTCTTTATTATTACCAGCCCTTTTCCACTGCCGATCTCCTCAACTGGAAACACCATACTCCCTCATATTCTGAAAAGCCTCAGGCGCTGATTGATCGCTTAGAATTCATTTTCCAGACACACTGTCCCACCTGGATAGATAGCCAGCAACTCCTGTTTACTCTATTTGACACTGAAGAGCGCTGGTGAATTGTAACAGAAGCCCAAAAATGGCTTCAGGCCAATGCGGGGGGTCGAGCAGACTTGGCAAACTGGGTGAGAGAAGCCTTCCCAGAGAAAAACCCCCACTGGGACTATGACACTGAGGAAGGGAAACGTAACCTAGAGAGGTACCGGCAGGCCTTCCTACAGGGGGCAAAAGCTGGGGCTAAAAAGCCCACTAATATAGCTAAGATCAGTGAGATACTACAAGAGCCAAATGAAAGCCCAGCCAAATTCTATGAGAGACTATGTGAGGCTTTCCGAACCTACACCCCTTTCGATCCCGAGGCCCCTGAGAACCAACGGATGATAAATGCTACCTTTGTGGGACAAGCCCAATCAGATATCCGTACAAAGCTACAGAAATTAGAAGGCTTTGCAGGAGAGAATGCCACTAAACTGTTGGAAATAGCCAACAAGGTTTTTATTAACCGAGACCAGGTGGCCCGCCGTGATACAGAAAAGAAAATGAAACAAAAAGTGACTCTTCTGGCAGCCGCCCTGTCAAAACCGGTGCCCCCAGTGGGACCACCCCGTAGGGAACAAGGCCCAAGGCCAGGAAGAAGGAGTCCCCAGGAACATGACCAATGCGCTTACTACAAAGAAAAGGGACATTGGAGAAATGAATGCCCCAACCGTCCTAAGAAAAAGACCAAGGCCCCACCTAGCCGGTACCGACCTGAGCCATTCAGCACCAACCTGATCGGCCTACCTGAGTCTGATTAGGGGGGACCAGGCTCTCTCCAACTGGGCCCCCGAGAGCCTATGGTCAAAATTCAAGTAGGGGGCCACCCCATAGACTTTATGGTTAACACAGGTGCCGAACTTTCTGTGGTTACACAACCTGTGGCTCCCCTCTTGGGAAAAAAACCCACCATTGTTGGGGCCACAGGTAACCAAACCCACAGGCCCTTCTGCGGTCCTCGACGATGTCGGTTAGGAGGCCATAAAGTAATACATACATTTCTTTACCTGCCTGACTGCCCAGTCCCCCTGATGAAAAGAGACCTGCTGGCTAAAATGGGGATACAAATTTCCTTTTCCACTGATGGATCAGCCCAACTTAAATTGACAAACCCCCCCCTCCTTTAATCATGACTCTTGCTGTAAAAAGGAAAGAGAAATGGCGCTTATACTCTTCCCCTTCAAAAATGGGGACCATTCCCCCAGAACCAGAGGCTAAATACCCATTGGTTTGGGCTGAAGGAAACCCACCAGGACTGGCAAAATGCCACGCTCCTGTCTTAATTGATCTAAAACCCGGAGCTCAACCGGTAAAGCTATGGCAATACTCAATTCCCAGAGAAGCTCGACTGGGAATCCAGGTTCACCTGGATAGGCTGCTTCAGCATGGACTATTAATAAAATGTCAGTCCCCTTAAAACACCCCTTTACTGCCCGTGAAAAAACCGGGAACACAGGACTACCGCCCAGTACAGGACTTGAGAGCCATAAATGAAGCAACAGTCACATTACACCCGTCCGTCCCTAACCCATATACCCTGCTAGGGCTGATCCCCTCCACTGCTAAGTGGTTTACTTGCCTGGACTTAAAAGATGCTTTTTTCTGCCTCCGGGTGGCACCTGCCAGTCAGCCCTTGTTTGCTTTTAAATGGGAGAATCCACATACAGGGACAAAAAAACATCTCACCTGGACTAGACTCCCACAAGGATTCAAAAACTCTCCCACTCTTTTTAGCGGCGCCTTAGCTGCTGACCTAGCTGAATTTCCTGGGCAAAAACTGGACTGTGTTTTACTACAGTATGTTGACGACCTCTTACTAGCTGGCACCACGGAGGCTCAGTGCCTAGAGGGAACAAGAGCTCTCCTTTCCCTACTGATGGAGGCAGGGTATCGGGTACCAAAGAAAAAGGCACAAATCTGCAAAAAACAAGTCAAGTATCTGGGCTTCAACATCATGCAGGGCCGACAAATGCTGGGGACTGAAAGAAAGCAGGCAGTTTGTGCCATTCCTGTCCCTACCACCCGCCAGAAGGTTCGTGAGCTCCTAGGGGCAGCAGGATTCTGCCGGATATGGATCCCCAGGTTTTCAGACCTGGCTAGGCCTCTGTATGAGGCTCTAAAAGGGAAAAAAAAGGCTCCCCTTAAATGGGGACCAAGCCAGGAGACAGCGTTTCAGACAATCAAAACTAAACTCACTGAGGCTCCAGCCTTGGGACTTCCTGATGTAACCAGAGAATTTAACCTTTTTGTTCATGAGAAAAATGAGATGGCTTTGGGAGTCTTAACTCAACAATTTGGGCCTTGGCAGAGGCCAGTGGCATATCTGTCTAAACAAATTGACTCAGTTGCTGCCAGATGGCCTCCCTGCCTCCGAGCCCTGGCAGCTACCACCTTGTTGGTAAGAGAGGCTGACAAGTTGACCCTGGGACAAAACCTCAATGTTAAAGTCCCACACTCAGTTGTAACCCTAATGGATACCAGGGTCACACATGCACGAATAACTCAATATCAAGGGTTACTATGTGAAAATCCATGGGTAAAACTGGAGGTTGTAGGAACTCTGAACCCAGCCACTTTTCTGCCAGATAAAGCGGGGCCCCCAGACCATAACTGCCTGGAGGTACTAGATGAGGTGTTTTCCAGCAGGCCTGACTTGACTGATAAACCACTCCAAAATCCTGACCTGGTTTTATATACCGATGGCAGCAGTTTTATGGAGAATAAAAAAAGGATGGCAGGATATGCTGTGGTATCTGACTTAAAAGTGATAGAAGCAGAGGTGCTTCCTTAAGGCTGGTCAGCACAGAGAGCAGAATTATGGCCCTTAATCAGAGCACTGGAACTCAGCCAAGACCAGCGAGTTAATATCTATACCGACTCACGATATGCCTTTGCAACTTTACTTGTCCATGGAGCCTTATATAAAAAAAGAGGGCTCCTCACTGCTGAAGAAAAAGGAATTAAAAACCAGGCTGAAATCTTTTTTCTTTTTTTTTATTTTCCCACTGTACATCAAGGGGGTTAGGTTATCCTTACATGCATATATTACAATTATATTTTTCCCCCACCCTTTCTTCTGTTGCAACATGGGTATCTAGACATAGTTCTCAATGCTATTCAGCAGGATCTCTTTGTAAATCTATTCTAAGTTGTGTCTGATAAGCCCAAGCTCCCAATCCCTCCCACTCCCTCCCCCTCCCATCAGGCAACCACAAGTCTCTTCTCCAAGTCCATGATTTTCTTTTCTGAGGAGATGTTCATTTGTGCTGGATATTAGATTCCAGTTATAGGTGATATCATATGGTATTTGCCTTTGTCTTTCTGGCTCATTTCACTCAGGATGAGAGTCTCTAGTTCCATCCATGTTACTGCAAATGGCATAATGTCATTCTTTTTTATGGCTGAGTAGTATTCCATTGTGTATATATACCACTTCTTCCGAATCCAATCCTCTGTCCATGGACATTTGGATTGTTTCCATGTCCTGGCTATTGTGAATAGGGCTGCAATGAACATGCGGGTGCATGTGTCTCTTTTAAGTAGAGCTTTGTCTGGATAGATGCCCAAGAGTGGGATTGCAGGGTCATATGGAAGTTCTACGTATAGATTTCTAAGGTATCTCCAAACTGTTCTCCATGGTGGCTGTACCAGTTGACATTCCCACCAGCAGTGCAGGGGGGTTCCCTTTTCTCCACAGCCCCTCCAGCACTTGTTCCTTGTGGATATATGAATGATGGCCATTCTGACTGGTGTGAGGTGGTATGTCATGGTAGTTTTGATTTGCATTTGTCTTATAAACAGCGATGTTGAGCATTTTTTCATGTGTTTGTTGGCCATCTGTATATCTTCTTTGGAGAAATGTCTATTCAGGTCTTTTGCCCATTTTTCCATTGATTGATTGTTTTTTTTTTTTTGCTGTTGGGTTGTATAAGTTGTTTATATATTCTAGAGATTAAGCCCTTGTCAGTTGCATCATTTGAAACTGTTTTCTCCCATTCTGTAAGTTGTCTTTTTGTTTTCTTTTGGGTTTCCTTTGCTGTGCAAAAGCTTGTCAGTTTGATGAGGTCCCATGGGTTTCTTTTTGCTCTAATTTCTATTGCTTTGGGAGACTGACCTGAGAACATATTCATGATGTGGATGTCAGAGAGTGTTTTGCCTATGTTTTCTTCGAGGAGTTTGATGGTGTCCTGTCGTATATTTAAGTCTTTCAGCCATTTGGAGTTTCTTTTTGTGCATGGTGTGAGGGTGAGTTCTAGTTTCATTGCTTTGCATGCTTCTGTCCAGGTTTCCCAGCAATGCTTGCTGAATAGACTTTCCTTTTCCCATTTTATGGTCTTGCCTCCCTTGTCAAAGATTAATGGACCATAGGTGTCAGGGTTTATTTCCGGATTCTCTCTTCTGTTCCATTGGTCTGTCTGTCTGTTTTGATACCAGTACCACACTGTTTTGATGACTGTGGCTTTGTAGTAGTTCTTGAAGTCTGGGAGAGTGATGCCTCCTGCTTGGTTTTTGTTTCTCAGGATTGCTTTGGCGATTCTGGGTCTTTTGTGGTTGCATATAAATGTTTGGATTGTTTGTTCTAGTTCTGTGAAAAATGTCATGGGTAATTTGATGGGGATTGCATTGAATCTGTAGATTGCTTTGGGTAGGATGGCCATTTTCACAATATTGATTTTTCCAATCCAGGAACATGGAATATCTTTCCATTTCTTTACATCTTCTTTGATTTCTTTGATTAAAGTTTTATAGTTCTCGGCGTATAGGTCCTTTACCTCCTTGGTCAGGTGTATTCCGAGGTATTTGATTTTGTGAGGTGCAATTTTAAAAGGTATCGTATTTTTGTATTCCTTTTCTAATGTTTCATTGCTGGTATACAGAAATGCAACTGACTTCTGAATATTAATCTTATATCCTGCCACTTTGCTGAATTGATTAATCAGTTCAAGCAGTTTTGGGGTTGAGTCCTTAGGGTTTTCTAGGTATAGCATCATGTCATCTGCATACAGTGACAGTTTGATCTCTTCTCTTCCTATATGGATGGCTTTTATTTCTTTTGCTTGTCTAATTGCTGTGGCTAAGACTTCCAAAATGATGTTGAAGAGCAGTGGTGAGAGTGGGCATCCCTGTCTTGTTCCAGATTTGAGTGAGAAGGCTTTCAGTTTTTCCCAATTGAGTATTATATTTGTGGTGGGTTTATCATAAATGGCTTTGATGATATTCAGGCATGTTCCCTCTATACCCACTTTGGCGAGGGTCTTGATCATGAATGGATGTTGGACTTTGTCAAATGCTTTTTCTGCATCTATTGAGATGATCATATGATTTTTGACATTTTTTTTGTTAATGTGGTGTATGATGCTGATTGATTTGCGTATGTTGAACCATCCTTGAGAACCTGGGATGAACCCAACCTGGTCATGGTGTATAATTTTTTTGGTGTGTTGTTGGATTCGGTTGGCTAAGATTTTGTTGAGAATTTTTGCATCTCACGCTGAAATCTTAAAGCTCCTAGAGGCAGTATGGGAACCTAAAGAAGTTGCAGTTATCCACTGTAAAGGCCACCAAAAGGGAAATGACCCAGTGACAAAAGGAAACCATAGTGCAGATGCAGCTGCCAGACAGGCAGCCCGGGGACAACAACCAGACAAACCTAAGGTCTTGCTGGCCCCAGAAGTGCCAGCTGTCCCCAAATATTCTCCAGAAAAAGAAAAATGGATAAGGAAGAAAGGAGGAACTAAAACTAAAACGGGGTCGTGGGTCACATGGGACCACCGAGTTTACATTCCAGAACAGCTGGCCTACAAACTAGTCCACCAAGAACATGAGCTAACCCACATGGGCAAAACTGCCTTAGAGACCCTACTGGGCCGGTACTATCTCATTGCTCTTCTTCCTACACTCTGCTCCTCTGTCTCCCAAAGATGCATAACCTGTTTACAGAATAATGCCCGCCAGGGGCCCCACAGACCAGCTGGGACACAGCACTGCAGACTGTCCCCATTTGAGGATATAAAAGTGGACTTTACTGAGGTCACCCCTAGTAAGGGGTACAAATATTTACTAGTTTTTATCTATAATTTTTCAGAATGGGTAGAGGCCTTCCCTACCCAAACTAAAGAAACAAAAAAAGTAACCAAGACACTCCTGAGAGACATTATTCCCAGGTATGAAATACCTCTGACCATCGGGTCAGATAATGGACCGGCATTTGTGGCTGAAACAGTACAACAGGTGACAAAAGCTTTACAGATCCGATGGAAACTACATTCTGCGTATCGCCCTCAAAGTTCAGAAAAAGTCTGGATAGATGCCCAAGAGTGGGATTGCAGGGTCATATGGAAGTTCTATGTACAGATTTCTAAGGTATCTCCAAACTGTTCTTCATAGTGGCTGTACCAGTTTACATTCCCACCAGCAGTGCAGGGGGGTTCCCTTTTCTCCACAGCCCCTCCAGCACTTGTTACTTGTGGATTTATTAATGATGGCCATTCTGACTGGTGTGAGGTGGTATCTCATGGTAGTTTTGATTTGCATTTCTCTTATAATCAGCGATGTTGAGCATTTTTTCACATGCACCCGCATGTTCATTGCAGCACTATTCACAATAGCCAGGACATGGAAACAATCCAAATGTCCATCGACAGATGATTGGATTCGGAAGGTGTGGTATATATACACAATGGAATACTACTCAGCCATAAAAAAGGATGACATAATGGCATTTGCAGCAACATGGATGGAACTAGAGACTCTCATCCTGAGTGAAATGAGCCAGAAAGACAAAGACAAATACCATATGATATCCCTTATAACTGGAATCTAATATCCAGCACAAATGAACATCTCCTCAGAAAAGAAAATCATGGACTTGGAGAAGAGACTTGTGGTTGCCTGATGGGAGGGGGAGGGAGTGGGAGGGATTGGGAGCTTGGGCTTATCAGACACAACTTAGAATAGATTTACAAAGAGATCCTGCTGAATAGCATTGAGAACTATGTCTAGATACCCATGTTGCAACAGAAGAAAGGGTGGGGAAAAAACTGTAATTGTAATGTATACATGTAAGGATAACCTGACCCCCTTGATGTACAGTGGGAAAACAAAATAAAAAAAAAAGTTCAGAAAAAGTAAAACACATAAACCAAACCCTTAAACAGACCCTGGCAAAGTTATGTCAGGAAACTGGCTTGCCCTGGATAGACATGTTGCCGGAGGCCCTCTTAAAAGTGAGATGCTCACCCCGAGTGGGAATAGGATTCTCGCCATTTAAAATCTTATATGAAAGGCCACCTCCACTAATCAATTTAAAAGAAAACACCAGGGAGTTGAGAGACTTGAAATTACATAAACAATTACAAGGACTGGGGCTCACTATTTCTCGGATACATAGCTGGGTCACAGACAAAATACCTGTGTCCTTAGGTATAACAGTACACCCCCACAAGCCGGGGGACCAGGTGTGGATAAAGGACTGGAAAAAGGAGCCTTTGAGGCTGGTATGGAAGGGCCCCTATACTGTAATTCTAACCACCCCCACTGCTCTTAAAGTAACAGAAATAGATACTTGGATCCATCATTCTAGAGTAAAACCGGCTGGCACAGCTGACGACCTTGGAGAGTGGGAGACTGCCCTCGATCCAGAGAGACCTCTTCGCCTGACAATACAGAAAAGGAGATGACGATCTCAAAGCCCTGCTCTGACCACACCGGAAGCTGGTCAGTCAATGCACGGCTAAAGCTTGAAAAATCGGCAGCCTGGTAAAATAAACTGCCTTACCTCCCTTCCACAAGAGACTCTCTAACTGTCATATACTGTTATCTTATGACCAACATGTATGTTTACTGCCTATTGCTGTTAATCTGGTCCCCTTTGGTTCTGTCAGGATCCATGTCCTCATGTGACCCATACATTCGAGTGACCCGATCAGATCAAGGAGTTACATGGACTTTGCTTTACTCCACTCATTTCTCCTGTTCTGGAGAAATTCATGGAAGTTGTACTCACAACAGGACCACTTATTCTGTCAACAGGGGGACCAATATACTTGCTTTGATCCACGATACTCACCAACTGAGAAATGGTTAGAAGTCCAGCACTCTCATAAATCAGGACAGCTAATTAATCGGACCCAAATTACCAACCCCAAGTTGCCAGTAGCAATACTTTTTGATGCCTGTGAAGCTATGAATGGGTCATGGACTTCTACTAGACCATGTGAAAGCCCATCATGGAAAAAAAAATATATAGACTCCAACACAAATATATGTGCTGGGGGACCACCTGGAACGATTGCCTGGAATGCACTTACTGGAGCTGTGTGGCCTGGACAACCTGGAATAAGGGAGACAAAACAGCTGTCCTTCAAAAGGGTACAGCCCCTCCAGACTGCCAGACTAAAGCTTGTAACCCAGTTAATTTCACTATTTTCAATTCCAGTGAGCCCAAATGAAAGGAGGGTTTCAAAATAAACATTCACATTGACAAAAGAGGCCTTGACCCTGAAACTGTGTTACATTTCCAGAAAATCACATTTGCGCTCCAAGCTGCCTCTCACAGCATCTTTCATTCCTTTTATAAAGAGATAAAAAACACCCCACCTCCCATTCTGGCCACAACTAAGAACTTGTTCTTAGCCCTGGCAGAAACTATAACACAAACTCTCAAGGTCTCCTCTTGTTATGTATGTGGGGGAACAAACACAGGAGACCACTGGCCTTGACAAGCCAGAGAACTGGACCCATTAGAGCCTCATAATGAAACTACATACCCCCAAATCACCAATGGGGTATGGCCCCTCAGAACTACTATTATAGGAAAAATTGTCTTACAAGGCAGGAGGATGGTTTAATGTTTCGGTAGGAAGCTTAACATGTTTAGGCCTAAGGTATTATAATCTAACTCCCCAAAAGACTCAATGGTGGTCATCCTCCAATCGCTCAGAGCCCAAGCCTAATCCCTTGTCTAACTTTTCCCACCTTCGGCAAACATGGGAAGATATCAGTACTGATATCCAGTGGTGGACACCAAAGGGATTATATTGGATTTGTAAAAAAATGGCCTATTCCATACTCCCCCCAAATTGGGCTGGAACATGTGTACTGGGAACAATCAGACCTTCCTTCTTCCTGCTCCCACTGTCACTAAGAGAACAACTGGAAGTTCCTATATATAGGACACAGGGTGCCCAGAGAGACCGGAGGGCTCTCCAAATTGGAAACTGAAAAGATGATAAATGGCCCCCAAAACGGATAATTCAATATTATGGACCTGCCACCTGGGCAGAGAATGGCTCTTGGGGATATCACACCCCTATCTATATGCTGAACCACATCATCAGACTACAGGCGGTTTTAAAACTTATAACAAATGACACTACAAGGGCCTTGACTATATTGGCCCAACAACAAACTAAAATACACAGTACAATCCACCAAAATCGCTTGGCCTTGGATTATTTACTTGCTTCTAAAGAAAGGGTTTGTAAAAAATTTAACTTAAATAATTGCTGTCTACAAATAGATGACACCGGAAAGGTGGTAGAAAAAATTGCTGACCGCAAGACTAAACTAGCCCATGTTCCTGTGCAAACTTGAAAAGGATGGGATACAGACAGTCTCTTTGGTAAATGGTTCTCTTGGCTGGGAGAAATTAAGACAATGGTCGGAATAGTCATGGTTATACTCACAGGGTGCCTACTTGTTCCCTGCCTTGTACCTCTCCTAATAAATATTATAAAAGGTTTTATAAAAACCATGGTTAAAAAAAAAAAACAGCCTCCCACCTGCTACTTATTAGAGGTTATCAAAGAGTTATGACTGATAATGATCTGTAAAGGGTGCAGATGCACCCTAAACATCAAGAGGGAAAAATAAAATGGAGTTTTAACTAAAAAACAACCCCCCCTTGGCTAAGAAGGCAGCTGCAAGCCTTTCCAGCTGTGCTCATCACTATGCCACCCTTCTTGTAACAATATAACAACTGTGTACTCTCTGTCCAAGCCAGCAGCCCTGCTAATCAGGTACCCAGCATTACTTATCAGTTCTGCTTCTATAACCTTGCTTGCTCAGTTTCTTAGGGAGAAACACTGTCTGCTTGGGGATCGGGGAGGTCCGGGATGCTTACATGGGAAAATCAAGACCTTGTAGTGTATAAAAGTTACTGAGAACAAAGACCTGGTGCTCAGACTCTGGAGGTGACTCCTCTGAGCCCGCACCGGTGCTAAATAAACCTTGCTTTTCCATATCTCCGAGTGCTGTTTGTCTCCTTCCGTTGCCACAGTTTTTGCGGTTTCCACAACACTAGAACACAGAGAGCATTTGCCAGGTCATGAGGTCAGTAAACCAAATTATACATCAGAGGCCTAGGTGTAAAAAAGGTAAGGGTTGCTTTTTGGTGTAAACCACCATTGGGACTGGAGTGTTTTCAATGGATGGCATAGAGTTTGCAAGTCGTAAACTAGAAGTATCTTACTTGTGGCATTTTCAAGATTGCTGACATAAGGGTAGCAGCCCAAGGAGCTATGATATGCAATTCCAATGTACTGAAGAGAGACACTTTTCATACCAAGTCAGCCATTTCCAGCATGGGGAGTATATTTGGAGTGTGTTGCAAGCTAGGTGAGCCCACTGAATGGACCTAGCATACACAGAGCAGCTGAGCTGGTCAGTATCCCTAGTAATAAAAAGAATACTCAGTGGGAAAAAAGTGAAGGTTGCTTCCCAGTGGAAACCACCTTTGGGCCTGGTATGCTCTCAGTGATTGGAATACATTTCTATGGTATATGGAATCTAAAAGTTCAAACTTGAGATGTGATGGAGAAGATGGCAGAATAGTAAGATGTGCAGCTCAAGAACTCCCACAAATACATCAAAAATACATCTACAGGGATGAAGATGGCACAATAGAAGGACGGGAGCTCAACTTCTCTCCTAAAAACAACAAAATTCACAACTAAAGACTGAGCAATCTTCACCCAAATGGACCAGAAACCTTTAAAAAGATATTCTACTCCAGAAGAAAAAGAGGAGGCCACATCAAGAGGCAGGAGGGGCGATTTCACAATATAAACAACCCCATACCTCCTGGGGGGGAAGCCCCACAGGATGGAAACTAACTGGTTCACAGAGACTCACCTACAAGAGTGAGAGTTCTGAGCAAGTGGGAACCTAGATAACCCTTGTTGTGACATTGCATGAGATTGTGAGATTGTGTCCATGCAGGTAGCAGCACTACATTTCCACTGTAGTGAAACAACATTTCACATAAAAATTGCCTTTTCTAGCATGTAGAACACATTTTGAATTTGTTGAAAACTAGTTGAGCCCAGTGAAGGAACATAGCACAAACAGTGCTTTTGGCAGCTAAGCTAGTCAGTAAGCCTAGTTATATGTCAGAGGACTTTGTAGAAAAAAGGCAAGGGTTGCTTTCCTTTGGAAAACACCATTGGGCCTGGTGTTCTTTTACTGACTGGCATACACTTCACAAGTAGGAAGCTAGAATCCTCTTGATTGTGACATTTGTAACATTGATACCATGAGGTTATCAATCTAGTTAGCTTTACCCTGCATTTCTACTGTAGTGAATAGTGACACTTTTCATACTTTTCCAGCATGGAGAAAACATTTTGAGTGTGTTGCAAGCTAGCTGAGCCCACTGAAATAATCCAGAACACACAGAGCCTATGTCAGCTGAGGCGGTCGGGAACTCTAGTAATAATAAGAGGAACTGGTGGAAAAAGGCAAAGGTTGTTTTCCAGAGGAAAACACCTTTGGGCCTGGAGTGCTCTCAGGGACTGGAATACACTTTGCAAGCAGGTATCTAAAAGCCTCTCCTTTGTGCTTTTTGTCAGATTGCTGACTTGGAGTTCGTGTTGTGGCACAGTGGTTAACGAATCCGACTAGGAACCATGAGGTTGCGGGATCAATCCCTGTCCTTGCCCAGTGGGTTAAGGATCCGACGTTGCCATGAGCTGCGGTGTAGGTCACAGACATGGCTCAGATCCCGCATTGCTGTGGCTCTGGCATAGGCTGGTGGCTACGGCTCCGATTAGACCCCTAGCCTGGGAATCTCCATATGCTGCAGGAAGCGGCCCTAGAAAAGGCAAAAAGACAAAAAAAAAAATTTGCTGACTTAAGGGTAGAAGCCTATGTAGCCATGGTCTGCATTTCTACTGTAAAGCATAGAGTATTTTTAATACCAAGCCAGCCATTTCCAGAATGAAAAACAGGCTTTTAGTTTGTTGCAAGCTTTGAGCCTACTGAAAATATCTAGTACACTGAGCATTTAGCAGCTGAGATGGTCAGGAACACAAGTTATAAAAAGAGGACTTAGTGGAAAATGGACAAGGGTTACATTCCAGAGGAAAACACATTTGGACCAGGCGGGCTCTCAGTGACTGGAATACACCTTGCAAATAAGAAGCTAGAAGGCTCTTGTTTGCATCATTCATAAGAATGCTGACATTCAGATAACAGCCAAGTTAGCTATGCCCCATATTTCCACCATATTGAAGAGAGCCCCTTTTCATACCATATCAGCCTTTTCCAGGATGTGAAACACAATTTGATTTTGTTGCAAGCTAGTTGATCAACTGAAATAATCCAGCACACACAGAGACTTTGGCAGCTGAGACTTGTGTAACCTTGTTTAAAAAAGAAGAAGAAGAAGAAGAAAAGAAGAAGAAGAAGAAGAAGAAGAAGAAGAAGAAGAAGAAGAAGAGAAGAAGAAGAAAAGAAGAAGAAGAAGAAGAAGAAGAAGAAGAAGAAGAAGAAAAGAAGAAGAAGAAGAAGAAGAAGAAGAAGAAGAAGAAGAAGAAGAAGAAGAAGAAGAAGAGAAGAAGAAGAAAAGAAGAAGAAGAAGAAGAAGAAGAAGAAAAGAAGAAGAAGAAGAAGAAGAAGCAGCAGCAGCAGCCGCCGCCTCGGTGGTAAAATGGCAAGGGTTGCTTTCCGAAGGAAACAAAGTTTGGGCCAGGTGTTTTTTCAGTAATGGGCATACATTTTGCAAGCCTCTTGTTGGTGACATACAGGTGGCAGCCTATGTCCTGCATTTGCAGTGTAGTGAAGAGAGTGCCTTTTTATACCTAATCAGCCTTTTCCAACATGGAGAACACATTTTTACTTTGTTGCAAGCTAGTTGAGCCCACTGAAAGAACTGAGCACAAACAGCATTTGGCAGCTGAGCTAGTCATTAACCCTAGTTATATGTGAGATGCCTTGGTGGGAAAAACGCAAGGGATACTTTGCAGAATTAACCACATTTGGGATTGGTGTGCTCTCAGTAATTGGCATACACTTAGGAAGTTAGAAGTACAAGTATGAAGCTAGAAGCCTTTTTTGGGACATTTGTAACATTGCTACTACAAAGGTATCAGCCTAGGTAGATGTGTCCTGCATACCCACTGTAGTGAAGAGAGCATTTTATACCAAATCAACATTTTTTCAGCATGGAGAATGCATTTTGAGTTTGTTGCAAGCCAGGTAAGCCTACTGAAAAAAAACCTAGTAGACAGAGAGCTTTTGGTAGCTGAGCTTGGCAGTAACCCTAGTTATATGTGAGAATTCTAGGTGGAAAAAAATGTAAGGTTTGCTTTCCTGTGGAAACCACCATTGGGCCTGGTGTGTATTCAGTGACTGGCATACACTTCTAGCAAGTAGGAAGCTAGAAGCCTCTTGTTTGTGACATTTATAAGATTCCTGACATGAGTGTAGAACACTACCTATCTATGCGCTGCCTTTCAACTGTAGTGAAGAGAGTATATTTTCATACTAAATCAGCCTTTTCCAGTATGGAGAGCACATTTTGAGTGTGCTGCATGCTATGTGAGCCCAAATAAATAATCTAGTGCAGAGAGGATTTGGCAGATGAGCCTTTCAGTTACCTTGATTATACTGAGTCTGAGGTTCAAAAATGGCAAGGGTCCCATTCCCAAAGAAACCACCTTTTGTCCTGGTGTGCTGTCAGTGACTGGCATAAACTTTGCAAGTAGAATGATAATAGGTTATTTTTGTAACATTTGTAAAAGTGCTGATATGTAGGTAACAGTCTATTCACTACATTTTCTCTGTAATGAAGAGGGCAACTTTTCATAAAATATCAGTCTTTTACAGCATGGAGAACACATTTTGAGAGTATTGAAAGTTACTAGAGGTCATTTAAAAAGGGTTCAAAGATTAAGATGGCAGAATAGAAGGACTGGAGCTCAACTTCTCTCCTGAAAACAACAAAACTCACAACTAAAGGATGAGCACTCTTCACCCAAATGGACCAGAAATCTTGAAAAAGATACCCTACTCCAGAAGAACAAGAGGAGGCCACATCAAGAGGTAGGAGGGGTGATTACATGATATAAGAAACCCCATACCTCCCAGGCGGGAAGCTCCACAGACTGAAAACTAACTGGTTCACAGAGACTCACTACAGGAGTGAGAGTTCTGAGCCCCACACCAAACCCTCACGTGTGGGGATCTGGCACTGGGAGAAAGAGCCCCTGGAGCATCTGGCATTGAAGGCCAGTGGGGCTTGTGTGCAGGAGCTCCACAGGACTGGGGGAAACAGAGAGCCCATTCTTAAAAAGCACACATGGATTTTCATGTGCACTGGGTCCCAGGGCAGAGCGAGGTCTCCATAGGAATCTGGGTCAAACCTGACTGCAGTTCTTGGAGGACATCCTGGGAAAACAGGGGTGAATGTGGCTTGTTGTGAGGGAGGGACATTGAAAGCAAAGCTCTTGGGAATATTCAGCAGCTGTGCCTTTCTCTGGAGGTGCCCATTTGGGAAAATCTTGCCCCACCCATCAGTCAGTGCTGAGAAGCCCCAGGGCAAACAAGAATCCAGGTGGGATCACAGCCCCACCCCTCAGTAAAAAGGCTCCCTAGAGACCCCTCAGGCACACAGCTGCCTATAACCCATCCATAGCCTAAGCCCCACCCACCAGAGGGATCAGAATCAGCTCCACCTACCAGTGGGCAGGCATCAGTCCCTCCCATCAGGAAGCCTACAGCAAGCCCCCATACAGACTTCAGCCACAAGAGGGGCAGACACCAGAAGTAAGAGAGGCTACAACTCTATTATCTGTAAAAAGCTCACCACACCAAAAACCTATAAAAACGAAAAGACAGAGAACTATAACTGAGATGAGGGGGAAAGGAAAAACCCCAGAAAAACAGCTAAGTGATGAGAAGATTCTCAGCCTCCAGGAAAAAGACTTTAGACTGTTGATGCTGAAGGTGATGCAAGACATTGGAAACGAACTGGAGGCAAAGATAGATAACTTACAGGAAACACTGAGCAAAGAAATATAAGATATAAAACTAAAACAAGAGGAGATGCAAAATACAATAACTGAAATAAAAAAATTCACTAGAAGCAGCTAACAGCAGAATACAGGAGGCAGAAGAACGAATAAGCGAGGTGGAGGACAGATTAGTGGAAATTACGAATGTGGAATAGAAAAGATAAAAAAGATTGAAAACAAATGAAGAGAGTCTCAGGGAAATCTGGGACAACGTGAAACGTACCAACATCTGTATTTTAGGGGTGCCAGGAGGACAAGAGAGAGAGAAGGGGACAGAAACAATATCCAAGAGATAATAGCCAGAAACTTCCCTAACATGGGAAAGGAACCACACACTCAAATCCAGGAAGCACAATGAGTACCACATAAAATAAACCCAAGGAGGAATACTCCGAGACACATATTAATCGAACTGACCAAAATTAAAGAAAGCAGCTAGGGAAAAGAAACAAATCACATACAAGGGAACCCCAATAAGGTTATCAGAGATTTTTCAGCAGAAACTCCACAGGCCAAAAGGGAGTGGCACCATATACTTAACATGATGAAAGGAAAAATCCTCCAACCAAGATTACTTGACCCAGCAAGGCTCTCATTCAGATTTGAAGGAGAAATCAAAACCTTCACAGATAAGCAATAGTTGAGAGAATTCAGCAACACTAAACCAGCCTGACAACAGATACTAAAGGCACTTCTCTAGGCAGAAAAGAAAAGACAGTAACAGGAAACAAAAATTCCACAAATGACAAGGCTCACCAGTAAAGGTATATACACAGTAAAGATACAAAATCATCCATGCACAATTATACCACCAAAATCAGAAATCATGAAAGGAGGTGGGTACAAATGCAGGACATTGGAGATGAACCTGAAATTAAGAGAACAACTTGAAACAATCTCATATACATATAGACTCATATCAAAACTTCAGAATAACTGCAAACCAAAAATCTACAATTGATACACAAACAAATGAAAATCAACTCAAATACAACACTAAAGATAGTCATGAAACCACAAGGGGAGAGAACAAGAGAAGAAGAGAAGAAAAAAGTGCAACAACATCAAATCCAAAGCAATGAATAAAATGGTAATAAGAACATACATATCAATAATTACCTTAAATGTGAATGGAATAAACACCCCAACCAAAAGACATAGACTGGCTGAATGGATACAAAAACAAGACCCATATATATCCTGTCTTCAAGAGACCCACTTCACTTCTGGGGACACATACAAATTGAAAGTGAGAGGATGGAAGACAATATTCCATGCAAACAGGGATCAAAAGAAAGCTGGAGAAGCAATACTCATATCAGACAAAATGGACTTTAACATGAAGAATATTTTAAGGGACAAAGAAGGTCATTACATAATGATCAAAGGATCAATCCAAGAAGAAGATATAACAATTTAAAATATTTACACACCCGACATAGGTTCACCACAATATATAAGGCAACTGCTAACAACCTTAAAAGGACAAATCAACAATAACACAATCATAGTGGGGGATTTTAACACCCCACGTACAGCAATGGACAGATCATCAGACAGAAAATCAATAAGGAAACACAGGCCCTGAGTGATGCATTAAACCAGAAGGACTTAATAGATATTTATATGACATTCCATCCAAAAGTAACAGAATATACATTCTTCTCAAGTGCACATGGAACATTCTCTAAGATTGATCACATCCCGGGCTACAAATCCGACCTCAGTAACTTTAAGAAAATTGAAATCGTATCAAGCATCTTTTCTGACCACAACGCTGGACATCAACAACAAGAAATAGTCTGCAAAAAACACAAACACGTGGAGATGAAACAACATGCTACTAAACAACCAATGGATCACTGAAGAAATCAAAGAGAAAATTTAAAAATACCTACAAGCAAATGGCAATGAAGATACAACCCTCCAAAACCTATGGGATGCAGCAAAAGCCATTCTAAGAGGACAGTTCATAGCAATACAAGCCCACCTCAGAAAACAAGAAAAAGCTCAAATAAACGAGTTAACTTTACACCTAAAGCAGCTCAAGAAAAAAGAGCAGACAAGACCTAAAGTTAGTAGAAGGAAAGAAATCATAAAGATCAGAGCAGCAATCAACGAAATAGAAACAAAGGAAACCATAGAAAAGATCAATGAAATGAAAAGCTGGTTCTTTGAAAAGATCAGCAAAATTGATAAACCCCTAGCCAGACTTATCAAGAAAAAAAGAGAGAGGACTCAAATCAATAAAATTAGAAATGAAAAAAGAGAAGTAACAATGGACATCACAGAAATACAAAGGATCCTAAGAGATTACTATATGCAACTGTATGCCAATAAAATGCAAAACCTAGAAGAAATGGACAAATTCTTAGAAACGTACAATCTTCCAAGACTAAACCAAGATGAAATAGAAAAGATGAATGGACCCATCACAAGAACTGAAATTGAAACTGTGATTAAAAAACTTCCAACCACATCTTCCAAATCCAATCATCTGTTGATGGGCATTTGGGTTGTTTCCATGCCCTGGCTATTGTGAATAGTGCTACAATGAACATGTGGGTGCATGTGTCTCTATTAAGTAGAGTTTTGTCTGGATATATGCCCAAGAGTGGTATTGTGGGGTCATATGGAAGTTCTATGAATAGGTTTCTAAGGTTCTCCATAGTGGCTGTACCTATACACAATGGAATACTACTCAGCCATAAAAAAGAATGACATAATGGCATTTGCAGCAACATGGGTGGAACTAGAGAATCTCATACTGAGTGAAATGAGCCAGAAAGACAAAGACAAATACCATATGACATCACTTATAACTGGAATCTAATGTCCAGCACAAATGAACATCTCCACAGAAAAGAAAATCATGGACTTGGAAAACAGACTTGTGCCTGCCTGATGGGAGAGGGAGGGAGTGGGAGGGATCAGGAGCTTGGGCTTATCAGACACAACTTAGAATAGATTTACAAGGAGATCCTGCTGAGTATCATTGAGAACTATGTCTAGATACTCATGTTGCAACAGAACAAAGGGTGGGGAAAAAATTGTAATTGCAATGTATACATGTAAGGATAACCTGACCCCCTTGCTGTACAGTGGGAAAATAAAATAAAAAAATATGAAAAAAAAACTTCCAAACAAAAGTCCAGGACCAGAGAGCTTCATGGCAAATTCTGTCAAACATTTAGAGAAGAGCTAATGCCTCTCCTTCTGAAAATATTTCAAAAACTTGCAGAGGAAGGGATACTCCCAAACTCATTCTATGAGGCCACCATCACCCTGATACCAAAACCAGACAAAGACACCACAAAAAAAGAAAACCAGAGGCCAATTTCACTGATGAACATAGATGCAAAAATCCTCAACAAAATACTAGAAAACTGCATCCAACAATACATTAAAAGGATTGTACATCAGGATCAAGTGGGGTTTATCCCAGGGATACAAGGGTTCTTCAATATCCGCAAATCCATCAGTGTGATACACCACATTAATAAACTGAACAATAAAAAAAAAACCACTATGATTCTCTCAATAGACGTGGAAAAAGCTTTTGAAAAAATCCAACACTCATTTCTGATAAAAACCTTTCCGAAAGTGGGCAGAACTGGAACCTACCTCAACATGATAAAGGCCATATATGACAAACCCACAGCAAACATCATTCTCAGTGGGGCAAAGCTGAAAGAATTCCCGCTGAGATCAGGAAAAAGACAAGGATGTCTGCTCTCACCACTACTCTTCAACATAGTTTTGGAAGTCCTAGCCATAGCAATCAGAGAAGTAAAAGAAATAAAAGGAATCCAAATTGGAAAGGAAGAAGTAAAACTATCACTAGTTGCAGATGACATGATAGTATACCTAGAGAATCCTAAAGACTCTACCAGAGAAGTGTTAGAGCTCATCCACGAATTTGGCAAAGTCGCAGGATACAAAATCAATACACAGAAATCGATAGCATTTCTATATACTAACAATGAAAAAGAAGAAAAGGAAATAAGGGAAGCAATCCCGTTTACCATCGCATCCAAAAGAATAAAATACCTAGGAGTAAACCTACCTAAAGAGACAAAGGACCTGTACTCTGAAAACTATAAGACACTGATAAAAGAAATCAAAGATGACACAAATAGATGGAGAGATATACCATGCACATGGATTGGAAGAGTTAATATTATCAAAATGACTATACTACCTAAGGCAATCTACAGATTCAAAGAAATCCCTATCAAATTACCAAGGACATTTTACACAGAACACAAACAAAATATTTTCAAGTTTATTTGGAAGAGCAAAAGTCCCAGAATAGCCAAAGATATCCTGAAAAAGAAAAACGGAGCTGGAGGAATCAGGATCCCAGACATCAGACTCTACTACAAAGCAACAATCATCAAAACCGTATGGTACTGGCACAAAGACAGTGGAACAGGATAGAAGATCAGTGGAACAGGATAGAAAGCCCAGAATTAAACCCATGCACCTACAGCCAACTAACCTATGACAAAGGAGGCAAGAATATACAATGGAGCAAAGACAGCTTGTTCAATAAGTGGTGCTGGGAAAACTGGACAGCCACATGGAAAAGAATGAAATTAGAACACTCCCTAACCCCATCCACAAAAATAAACTTCAAATGGATGAAAGACCTAGATATAAGACCAGACACTATAAAACTCTTAGAGGAAAACATAGGCTAAACACTCTCTGACATAAATGCCTGTCATGGCACAGTGGTTAATGAATCCGACTTGGAACCATGAGGTTTTGGGTTCGATCCCTGCCCTTGCTCAGTGGGTTAATGATCCAGCATTGCTGTGAGCTGTGGTGTAGGTCACAGATGCGGCTCGGATCCCACGTTGCTGTTGCTCTGGCGTAGGCCTGTGGCTACAGCTCCGATTCGATCCCTAGCCTGGGAATCTCCATATGCCGAGGGAGCAGCCAAAGAAATGGCAAAAAGACAAAAAAATAAAAAATAAAAATAAAAAAATAAAAAATAAATGACAGCAACATCTTCTCAGATACACCTCTTAGAGCATTGACAATAAAAACAAAAATAAACAAATGGGACCCAGTCAAACTTCAAAGTTTCTGCACGGCAAAGGAAACCCTAAACAACACAAAAAGACAACCCACAGAATGGGAGAAAATCTTTGCAAGTGAATCGACTGACAAAATGTATAAATGTATAAATACCTTCTGCAGCTCCATGCCAAAGAAACAAACAGCCCTATCAAAAAATGGGCAGAAGATCTAAACAGACAGTTCTCCAAAGAGGACATACAGATGGCCAAGAAGCACATGAAAAGATGTTCAACATCACTCATTATTAGAGAAATGCAAATCAAAACCACTCTGAGGCACCACCTTACACCAGCCAGAATGGCCATCATCCAAAAGTCTACAAACAATAAGTGCTGGAGAGGGTGTGGAGAAAAAGGAACGTTATTACACTGTTGGTGGGATTTTAAATTGGTTCAACCACTGTGGAAAACAGTATGGAGATGCCTCAGAAAACTAAAAATACAACTACCATTTGATCCAGCAATCCCACTCCTGGGCATCTATCCAGAGAAAACCATGACTCGCAAAGACACATGTACTCTGATGTTCATTGCAGCACTATTTGCAATAGCCAAGACATGGAAACAACCTAAATGTCCATCAACAGAGGTGTGGATCAAGAAGAGGTGGTACATATACACAATGGGATATTACTCAGCCATTAAAATGAACAAAATACCAGCATTTTTAGCAACATGGATGGACATAGAAATTATCATGCAATGATAGTCAGTGAAGGAAAGTCAGCCATACACTGAGACACCCACATCAAATGCTTTCACTGACATGTGGAATCTGTAAAAAGGACAGACTGTACTTCTTTGCAGAACAGATGCTGACTCACAGACATTGAAAAACTTAAGGTCTCCAGAGGAGACAGTTTAGGGGGTGTGGGGATGTGCCTGGTTTATGGGATGGAAATCCTGTGAAATTGGATTGTTATGATCATTATACAACTACAGATATGATACATTCATTTGAGTAATAAAAAATAAATGAAAATAAAAAATACATCTACTTGTGGAATGATTTGCACAAAAAATTTGCCGAAAACTGGCAAAAGACTTCATGATTCTAACAGAGCAAGAAAATCTTCATGAAACCCAGTAGGACAAAAGAAAAAGAGAGAGAGAATGAGGAAGGAACTGGGATGGGATCTGCACCCTAGGAGGCTTCTGGAAAGAAGAAAAGCTCCTATGCCCTGGGAAGTGTCCCCACTAGGGAGGAGAATAGCCAGGACATAGGAGGGATTTGAGAGTCTTGGAGGAGGACATAGCCCTCAGTTTGAAGCAATTAAAATGGAAATAGTCTTCCGCAAATGGTCAGTGCTACTGCCCTACACTTCCCAACAGTCTGCTGGTATGGGAGGGAGTTGAGAGATGAAACTCTGGCTTTAGATACCAGACTCAGAGAGAGATCTGGCTGGCTATGTGGGGGAAAAAAGTGAGGTGGCCATGTGGGAACAGCCTGGAGGGACTAGAGTCTAGAGCGATTACATTGGATGGTGTAAGCTAAGGAAACCCAGGCAAGCTTGGAGGCCAGACACCATTGTTTAGGGTGCTTGAGGGAAGGTGCAGAATTCACCATTACAGCCTTATTTGCTACACATGCTCTCAGGTGACAGGACACTCCCAGCCCCCAAACTTGCAGCTACAGAGAGTGCTCTGAAAAAGGAGTGATTGTGGGAATGGTGCCTCCTCCTAAAACTACAGAGGGCACTGCCTGGTAACAGATAAGGAGCAGCCCCCACCCTTGGGTATATAGAGAGCACTCCCCTGAGCAGCCCAGCAAAAGGAATGACTGTGGGAATGGCACACACCCAGAGGGCTACAGAGAGCTCTCCTGTGAGCAGCCCAGAAAAGCCTATGGCTACAGAGAGAGCTCCTGCAAGCTACCCAGCAAAGGAAGGGACTGAGGGAAGAGCGTCCATGCCACAGCTACAGAGAGCATTTCTGAGAACCTCCTCAACAAACAGAGAGGTTGCAGGAACAGATTCTGATGTTGTCAGTTATAGAAAACTGTCCTGAGAGGTGCCTGGTAATGGGAGGGGTTGCAGGATCCACTGCTGCCCACTCCCACCCCTACAAGAGCAGCCCTATGAGCCATGAAACTCTACCACCTCTATCATGGACCCCATCCCTAGCAGCCACCTGGCTCCAGGAGAGATAGCATGATACCATTGCTCCCATCACATGCTCTTGGTACACGTGAGCTGCCACCACCCTGGGGAATTCCAGGACTGGGCACCAGCTGCTACATCTACACACCTGTTTTCAAGGGGAGCACAGACATCTAAAGTTAGACAATATGAGATGACAAAGAAATAGCTTTCAGACAAAAGAATAAGACACAAACACACAAAAACAACTAAATTAAGAGGAGATAGGCAATCTCCCTGAAAAAAGAAGTGAAGATAGTAAAAATGAAGATAGTAAAGATGATCCAAGATATTGGAAAAAGAATGGAGACACAGATCACAAGAAACTACAAGAAATGTTTAATAAAGAGCAAGAAGATTTAAAGAAGAGGCAAACTAAGATGAATAGCACAATATCTGATATGAAAAATACACTAGAAGGAATCAATAGCAGGATAACAGAGGCAGAAGAACGAATAAGTGGGGTGGAAGACAGAGTGATGGAAATCACTGCCACAGAAAAGAATAAAGAAGGAAAAGAAATGAGGAGAGTCTAAGAGACCTTTGGGACAACATTAAAATGCATCACATTCACATGATAGGGGTTCCAGAAGGAGAAGAGAGAAGGGGCCAGAGAAAGTATTTGAAGAGATTATAGCCAAAAACATCCCCAATACGGGAAAGGAAACACTCGCTCAAGGTGAGGAAGCACAGAAACTCCCATACAGGATAAACCCAAGGAGAAACACAGTGAAACATATACTAATCGAACTGACAAATATTAAATGCAAAGAAAAAATATTAAAATCCACAAAGGAAAATCAACAAATAGCATACAAGGGTACCCCCATAAAGATGACAGCTGACTTTTCAGCAGAAACTCTGCAAGCTAGAAGAGAGTGGCAAGATATATTTAAGGTGATAAAGAGGAAGGCTAGAAGCAAGAATACACTACCCTTCAAGGCTTTCATTCAGATTTGAAAGAGAGATCAAAAGCTTCACAGACAAGCAAAGGCTAAGAGTATTCAGCACCTCAAAACCAGCTCTACGACAACTACCAAAGGAATATCTCTAGGCAGAAAAGGCTACAATTGGAAACAAGCAAATTACAAATGAGAAAGCTCATTGGTAAAAGCAAACAGAAAAGTAGGAAATACCCCATTGAAAAATAGGGTATCATAACTAGCAAGCATTGATAAGAGGAGAGAGCAAATGGAGAACATTGAAAATGCATTTGAAATTAAGAGACCAGCAATGAAAAACTATTCTGTACATATACAGATTGCTATATAAAAATTTAATGGGAACAACAAATTAAAAAAATATAATAGACACACTCACGAAAAAGAAAAAGCAAACCAAATGCAACACTAAAGATAGTCAGAAAATCGCAAGAGAGGAAGGGAAGAATAAAGACCTAAAAGAGCAAATCCAAAATAATGAAGAAAATGGCAATGAGAACATACATATCCATAATTACATTGGATGTAAGTGGGTTAAATGCTCAACTAAAAGACACACACTCGTTGAGTAGATACAAAAATAAGACCCTTATATATGCTGTTTGCAAGAGAACCACTTCAGATCTAAGGACACATACAGACTGAAAGTGAGGGCATGGAAGAAGGTGTTTCATGCAAATGGAAATGAAAGGAAAGCTGAAGTGGCAATACTCATATCAGACAATATAGATTGTAAAATAAAGAAGGTCACAAGTGACAAAGAAGGACATTATGTAATGGTCAAAGGATCAATCCACAAAGAAGATAAAACAATTGTAAATACATATGCATCCAACATAGGAGCACCTCAATCTATAACGCAAGTGCTAACAGCCATAAAAAGAGAAATCAGCAGTAATACAATAAGGGTGAGGGACTTTAAAACCCCATTTACACCAGTGAACTACACTGTAGTTTAGAGAGAAAATTTTCATACAGAATCAGCATTTCCAGCACACAGAACATGTTTTGAGTATGTTGCAAGCTAGTTGAGCAAATTTCAAGAATCTAGTGAACACAATGATTTGGCATCCAAGCCACTCTCTAACCATAGTTAAATATGAGGTGCCAAGGTGGAAAAAAGGCAAGCATTGCTTTCCTGTGGAAAGCACCATTGTGCTTTGTGTTCTTTCAGTGGCTGGCATACACTTTGTAAGGAGGAAGCTGGAATTGCCTTGTTTGTGACATATGTTACATTGCTCCATGCGGGTAGAATTCTAGTTAATTATGCCCTGCATTTCCCCTTTAGTGAAGATTATGACTTTTCATACAACTCAGCCTTTTCAAGCACAGAGAAGAACTTTTGAGTGTTTTGCAAGATAATTGAGCCACACCAAGAATCTACCACACACAGAATATTTGGAAACTGAGCTGCTTTCTAACCATAATAATACATGAGAGGCCTAGGTGGAATACCGGCAAGGGTTGCTTTCCTTTGAAAACTGATGTTCTTTCAGTGATGGCTTACTTTTTGCAAGTAGGAAATGGGAATACTCTTGTTTGTGACACTTGTAAATATTTTACCATGTGGGTAGCATCCTACCCACATGCATTTTCACTGTAGTGTAGGGAGCAACATTTCATACCAAATCAGCCTTTTCCAGAATAGAGGACTTTTGTGTGTTTTGCAAGCTGGTTGAGACCAATGCAATAATTTACCTCAAATAGAGCATTTGGCAGCTGAGCCACTCTCTAACCATAGCTATAAGAGAGAGGCCTAGGTGGAATATAGGCAAGGGTTGCTTTCCTGTGGAAACCACTAATGGGCCTGGTATTCTTCCAGTGACTTGCATACAGTTTTCAAGTAGGAAGCTGGAAACCTCTTATTTGTGATGTTATATTTTTGCCATGTGGGCATCAGTCTACCTAAGAATTCCCTGCAATTCCACTGTAGTGAAGAGCAACTTTTCATACAACATCAGATTTTTCCATCATGGAGGACATCTTTTGAGGGTGTTGAAATCAAGTTGAGCCCACTGAAAAAATTGAGAACATACAGGGCATTTGGCAGTGGAGCTAATTTCTAATTTTTGTTATACATGAGAGGCCTTGGTGTAAAATAGCCAAAGGTTGCATTTCTGTGGAAAACACCATCGAACCTGGTATTATTTCAATGAATGGCATACACTTTGGAAGTAGGAATCTGGAAGTTTATTGTTTGTGACATTTGCAAGATTGTTGTTAAGTGGGTATCAGCCTACCTAGGTGTGCCCTGAATTTCCACTGTAATGAAAAGAGGGACTTTTCATACAAAATCAGGCTTTTCCAGCATAGAGAACATATTTTGAGTGTGTTGCAAGCAAGTTGAGCTCGCTGCATGAATCTAGTGCACACAGAGAGCCACTCTGTGATCCTCGTCATACATGAGAGGCCAAGGTAGAAAAAAAGCAAGGGTTACCTTCTTATGGAAACCACCATTGTTTCTGGTGTTCTTTCAGTGACTGGCATAAACTTTGCAGGGAAGAATCTGGTAGTGCCTTGTTTGTGACATTTGTAACATTGCTGCCATGCTGTAGAGGCCTAGGTATGTAGGATGTGCATTTTTCCTGTAATGAAGTGTGCAACTTTTCACATCAAATCAGCCTTTTCCAGCATGGAGTACACCTTTTGAGTGATTTGCAAGCTAGTTAACCAACTCCAAGAATCTAGCACACTCAGAGCTTTTGGCAACTGAGCTGCTCTCTAAATATTTTTACTGGAGTAGCCTAGGAGAAATATAGGCAAGGGTAACTTTCTTCTGAAAATTGGTATTGGGCCTGATCTTCTTGCAGTGACTGGCATACACATTGCAAGTAGGAAGTTGGAAGACTCTTGTTTTTGACATCTGTAAGATATTTGCTATATATTAGCAGCCTACCTAGGTATGCCCTCCATTTCCACTATAGTGATGAGAGTGACATTTCATAAGAAATCAGCCTTTTCCAACATAGAAAACATATTTTCAGTGTGTTGCAAGAGAGTTGACCCCACTGCAAGAATGTAGTGCATGCAAAGCCTTTGGCAACTGAGCTGTCCTCTAACCATATTTATATATGAGAAGCTGAGATAGAAAAAATGCATGGGTTTCTTTCCTGTGGAAACCACCCTGTTACTGCTGTTCTTTCAGTGTCTGCATAGACTTGGTAAGAATGAAGCTTTAAGCATCTTGTTTGTGACATTTGTAACATTGCTGCCAAGCAGGTAGAGGCTTAATTAGGTATGCCCTGCATTTCCCCTGTAGTAAGGAGTGTGACTTTTCATACAAAATCAGCATTTTCTAGAATGGAGAACCTGTTTTGAGGATTTTGTAAGCTAGCTGAGGCTACTTCAAGAATCTGGAGCACACAGAGCATTTGGCAGCTGAGCTGCCATCTAACCATATGTATACCTGAGAGGCTTAGTTTGGATATAGGCAAGGGTTGCTTTCCTGTAGAAAACACTATTAGGCCTGATGTTCCTGCTGTTATTTATGTAGAATTTGCAAGTCAAAACCTGGAAGCCTCTTGTTTTAGACATTTGTGAAATTTTTGCCATGAGGGTAGCGGCCTAGCAAGGTATCCCCTACATTTCCACTGCAGTGAAAGAGAAAATTTTCATACCAGATCAATATTTTCCAACATGGAGAACATGTTTTGAGTGTTTTGCATGCTAGTTGAGCCCATTGCAGTAATCTAGGGCACACAGATCGTTAGGCAGCTGAACTGTTCTCTAATGATATTTATACATGATAGGCCGAGGTGGAAAAGAGCCAAGGATTGCTTTCCTGCAGAAACCAACATTGGACCTGGTTCTCTTTCAGTGAGAGGCATACACTTTGGAAGTAAGAATCTGGAAATGTCTTAAAATGTGACATTTTAACATTGCTGCCATGCAAGTAGCAACATATTTAGATATACCTTGTATTTCCACTCTAGTGAAGACTACAACTTTTCATTCCTGATATTCTTTCTGTGACTGGTTTACAGTTTGAAGGTCAGAAGTGGGAAACCTCTTGTGTGTGCCATTTGTAAGATTTTTGAAATGCAGGTAGCAGCCTATCTAGGTATGCCCTGCATTTCTGCTGCAGTGAAGACAGCACCATTTCATACCAAATCAGCCTTTTCCAGAAAAGAGAACACACTTGAGTAGGTTGTAAGTGAACTGAGCTGACTGCAAGAATCTAGAGCACACAGAGCTTTTGGCCACTGAGCCACTCTGTAAGCCTAGTTATACATGAGAGGCGTAGGTGGAAAAAAGTCAAGGGTTGCTTTCCTGTGGAACCACCATGGGGACAAGTGTTCTTTCAGTGAGAGGCATACACTTTGGAAGCGGGAAGCTGGAAGTATCTTGTTTGTCATGTTTTCAAGATTGCTGCTATGCAGGTAGCAGCCAGGGTAGGTAATGCCCTGCATTTCTACTATAGGGAAGAGGAGAACAGTTCACACCAAATCAGGCTTTTACAGCATGGAGAACACCTTTTGACTGTTTTGCAAGCTAGTTGAGCCAACTCCAAGAACCTAGTGCACAGAGAGCTTTTTGCAGCTGAGCTGTTCTCTAATAATATTTATAAGTTAGATGCCTAAGGCAGAAAATAGCTAAAGGTTGCTTTCCTATTGGAAACACCATTGGGCCTGGTGAGCTTTCAGTAACTGGCATACACTTGCAAGTAGGAACCTGGAAGCCTCTTGTTTGCTAGAGTTGTAATATTTATGCCATGCAGGCAGCAGCATAGCTAGATATGCCCTCCATTTCCACTCTAGTGAAGAGGGATTTTTCTTGCAAATCATCCCTTTCCAGCATGGAGAACACAATTTTAGGGTTCTGCAATAAGTTGAGCCCACTACAGGAATCTAGTGCACACAGCTAGATTGGCAGCTGACCCACTCTCTAACCATAGTTATATGTGAGAGGCTTAGATGGAAAAAAGTCAAGCGTTTTTTTCCCTGGAAACCACCATTGGGATGGTGTTTTTTCAGTGACTGGCATATACTTCTCAAGGAGGAAACTAGAAGCATCTTGTTTTAGACTTTGGTAACATTGCTGCCACGCAGATAGAGGCTTAGTTCTCTATATCCCCCATTTCCCCTGTGGTGAAGAGTGTGAATTTTCATGCTGAAACAGACTTTTCCAGCACAGAGAACACCTTTGAGTGTTTCAAAAGCTACTTGAGCCAACTCCAAGAATCTAGCACACACAGAGCATTTGGCTGCTAAGCCAATCTCTAACCATACTAGGTCAAATATAGGCAAGTGTTACTTTCATGTGGAAATCACTATTGGTCTTGATGTTCCTGCAGTGACTGACACACACTTTACAAATTGGAAGCTGGAAGCCTCTTTTTACTTACATTTGTAAAATTTTGCCACGCAGGTAGCAGCCTAGCTAGGAATTCCCTGCTTTCCACTGTAGTGAAGACAGCAAATCAGCATTTTCCAGCATGGAGAATATGTTTTGAGTGTTTTGCAAGGAAGTTGAGGCCAGTGCAAGAATCTAGCCCAAACAGAGCACTTGGCCACTGTGCCACTCTAACCATAGTTATAAGTGAGTGGCCTAGGTGTAATATAGGCAAGGGTGGTCTTCCCATGGATATGCAGGTCATACCTAGCTAGACTGCTACCTGCATGGCAAATATTTTGCAAATGTAACAAACAAGAGGCTTCCAGCTTCCTACTTGCAAAGTGCATGCCAGTCACTGAGAGAACATTAGGTCCAATAGTGGCTTCCATAGGAAAGCAACCCTCGCCTATATTCCACCTAGGTCTCTCATATATAACTATGGTTAGAGAGAGGCTCAGCTGAGAAGAGATCTATGTGTACCACATTCTTGGAGTTGGCTTAACTAGCTTACAAAACACTCAAAAGGTGTTCTCCTTTATAGAAGAGGCTGATTTGGTATGAAAAATCATGCTCTTAACTACAGTAGAAATGTAGGGCCTATCTAATTATGCTGCTACCCCCTGGCAGCAATGTTACAAATGTCACAAACAAGACACTTTCAGATTCTTCATTGCAAATTGGATGCCAGTCACTGAATAAACACCAGACCCAATAGTGTTTTCCACAGGAAAGCATTGCTTGCCTTTTTTCAAACCAGGATTTTCATGTATAACCAGGGTTACAGAATGGCTCAGCTACTAAATGCTCTGTGTGCAATAGATTATTGCAATGGGATTGACTAGCTTGAAAATCTGTAAAAATGTGTTCTTCATGCTGGAAAAACCTGATTTGGTATGAAAAGTTACTCTCTTCACTACAGTGGAAATGCAGGGCCTACTAGGTAGGCTGCAACCCAGAGAGCAGCAGCCATACAAATGTCACAAACAATATGCTTCCAGATTCCTACTTCCAAAGTGTATGCAAATCACTGAAAGAACACCAGGCCAGTGGTGGTTTCCACAGGAAAGAAACCCTTGCCTTTTTTCCACCTCAGCCAATCACACATAAATAGGGTTATAGTGAAGCTCAGCTACCAAATGCTGTGTGTGCTAGACTCTTGAAGTTGGCTCAGCTAGCTAGCAACTCACTCAAAAATTGTAATCTATGTGGGAAAATGTTGATTTGGTATGAAAAGTCACACTCTTCATTACAGTGGAAATTCAGGGCAGAACTTGCTAGGCAGTTACCATCATGGCTTCCAGCTTATTTCTTTCAAAGTATATGTCATTCACTGAAAGAGCATCAGGCCCAATAGTTGTTTCCAAAGGAAAGCAACCCTTGCCTATATTCCATCTATGCATCTCAGGTATGTGTCTCAGTTAGAGAGTGGATAAGCTGCCTAATGCTCCATGTGCAATAGATTACTGAAGTGGGCTTAACTAGCTTGCAAAACATTCAAAATGTGTTCTCCATGGAGTAAAAGCCTGATTTTGTATGAGTCACTCTCTTCACTGCAATGGAAATGCAAGGCAGGCCCAGGTAAGGTGCTACCTGCAGAGCATCAATCTTACAAATGTCATAAACAAGACACCTCCAATTTCCTACTTCCAAAGTTTGCTCTTTCACTGAAAGAACACCAGATCCAATGGCCCAATAGACCCCTCACATATCCTATGGTTAGAGAGCAGATCAGCTGACAAAACTCTGTGTGTGCTACTTTCTTGCATGGGCTCAATTTGCTTATAAATAAACTCAAAATGTGTTCTCTGTGATGGAAAAGGCTGATTTGGTATGATGACTCTCTGTCTTTACTAGAGTGTAAATGGAGGGCATATGTAGATAAGACGATGTTTGCATAGCAAAAATCTTACAAATGTCACAAACAAGGAGGTTTCCTATTTATTTGTAAAGTGTATGCAAGTCAGTGAAAGAACACAAGGCCCAATACTGGTTTCCACATGATAGCAACCCTTATCTATATTTCACCTAGACCTCTCACATATAACTTTGTTTAGGGAATGGCTCAGCTGACAAATGTTCTCTGTGCACTAGATTCTTGGAGTTGGCTTGAACAGCTTGCAAAACACACAAAAGTTTTTCTCTGTGCTGGAAAATGTTGATTTGGCTTACAAAGTTGCTCTCTACACTACAGTGGAAATGCAGGGCATAGGAGGTTAACCACATGGAAAAAATCTTACAAATGTCACACACAAAAAAAAGGTTTCCAGCTTCCTACATGCCAAGTATATGCCAGTCACTGAAAGAACATCAGGCCCAATAGTGGCATCCACAGGAAAGCAACCCTTGCCTAAATTCCACCTATGTCTCTCACATATAACTAGAGAGAAGTTCAACTGCAAAATGTTTTGTGTGTGCTAGATTCTTGGAGTTGGCTCAACTAGATTACAACACTCAAAATGTGTTCTCCATGCTGGATAATGCTGATTTGGTATGAAAAGTTGTAATCTTCACTTCAGGGAAAATGCATGGCATACCTCTAGGCCTCTACCCACATGGCAGCAATACTGCAAATGTTACAAACAAGGCACTTCCAGGTTCTTCCTTGCAAAGTGTATGCCAGTCACTGAAAGAACCCCAGGTCCAATGGTGGTTTCTACAGGAAAGAAACCCTTGCCTTTTTTTCCACCTTGGCCTGTCATGTATAACTATGATTATAGAGCAGCTCAACTGCTAAATTCTCTGTGTTTGCTATATTCATGCAGTGGGCTCAACTTCCTTGTAGCACAGTCAAAAGGTGTTCTTCATGCTGCGAAAGCCTGATTTGATATGAAAAGTCTCCCTCTTCAATGCAGTAAAATGCAGGGCATACCTATAAAAGCTGCTACCCACATAGTTGCAATCTCACAAATGTCACAAACAAGATGCTTCCAGCTTCCTCCTTGAAATGTGCATGCCACTCACTGAGAGAATACCAGGACCAATGGTTGTTTCCACAGGAAAGCAACACAGCTATTTTCTGCCTAGTCCTCTCATGTATAAATATGTTTAGAGAGTAGCACAAGTGCCAAATGCTCAACTATTTTGCAACCCCCTAAAAATGTGTTATCTGTGCTGGAAAAGAGTGATTTGGTCAGAAATGTCACTTTCTTCACTGCAGCGGAAATGTGGGGAATGGCTTGCTAGGCTGCTACCCATATGTCAAAAAAATTTTCAAATATCCCAAACAAGAGTCTTCCATCTCCGTAATTGGAAAGTTTATGCCAGTCATGCAAGAACATCAGCCCCAATAGCAGTTTCCAGAGGAAAGCAACCTTTGCCTATATTCCACATAGACCTCTCACCTGTAAGTATAGTTAGAGCATGGCACAGCAGCTAAATGCTCTGTGTGTCTAGATTTTTGTAGTTGGCTCAACTAGCTTGCAAAAAACTCAAAAGGTGTTCTCTGTACTGGAAAATGCTGATTTGGTATGAAAAGTCAGTGTTCAGTACACTGGAAATGCAGGGCCTACCCTACAATGTTTCTAGCTACATGGCAACAATGTTACAAATATCACAAGAAGATGTTTCTTTGCTAAGTGTATACCAGTCACTGAAAGAACACCAGGCACAATGGTTGGTTCCACAGGAAAGCAACTCTTGCCTTTTATCTACCCCAGCCTCTCCTATAAATCCATGATTAGATATCAGCTCAGCTGCCAAATTCTCTGTGTGCTCTCAATTTTCGAAGTAGGCTCAACTCAATGGCAACACACTCAAAACTTACTCTCCATGCTGGGAAAGGCTGATTTGGTATGAAATATCACTCTCTTCACTACAATGGAAATGCAGGTCATACCTAACTAGGCTGATTCCCACTTGGTGAAAAATAAAAGCATCATGAATAAGATGCTTCCAGGTTCCTACTTGCAAAGTATATGTCAGTCGCTGAAAGAACACCATGTCCAATGGTGGTTTTGTTGCGGAAACCACAAAAACCGTGGCAATGGAAGGAGACAAACAGCACTCAGAGATATGGAAAAGCAAGGTTTATTCAGCACCGGTGCAGGCTCAGAGGAGTCACCTCCAGAGTCTGAGCACCAGGTCTTTGTTCTCAGTAACTTTTATACACTACAAGGTCTTGATTTTCCCATGTAAGCATCCCTGACGTCCCCGATCCCCAAGCAGACAGTGTTTCTCCCTAAGAAACTGAGCAAGCAAGGTTATAGAAGCAGAACTGATAAGTAATGCTGGGTACCTGATTAGCAGGGCTGCTGGCTTGGACAGAGGGCACACAGTTGTTATATTGTTACAAGAAGGGTGGCATAGTGATGAGCACAGCTGGAAAGGCTTGCAGCTGCCTTCTTAGCCAAGGGGGAGTTGTTCTTTAGTTAAAACTCCATTTCAGTTTCAACAGGAAAGCACCCTTGCCTTTTTTTCCACCTGGGCCTCTCACAAATAGTAGAGTTAAAGAGCAGCTCAGCTGCCAAAAGCTCTGTGTGCACTAGATCCTTGCAGTGGGCTCAACTCACTTGCAACTTACTTTAAATGTATTCTCCAAGCTGGAAAAGTGTGATTTCGTGTGAAAATTTGCTCTCTTCACTACAGTGGAAATGCAGGGCATACCTAGCTAGGCTGCTATCCACATGGTGAATATCTTTGAAATGTCACAAACAGGAGGTTTCCAAATTCTTATTTTCAAAGAATATGCCAGTCACTGCAAGACCATCATGCCTAATAGTGGTTTCCAGAGGAAAGCAACCCTTGCCTTTTTTCCACCTAGGCCCCACAGGTTTAACTATCATTATAGAGTGACTGAACTGTTAAATGCTCTGCATGTGCTAGATTCATAAAATTGGGTAAGCTAGCTTATGATGCACTCAAAAACTGCTCTCCATGCTAGAAAAGGCTGATTTGGTGTGAAAAGTCACTCTTTTCACTACAGTGGAAATGCAGATCATTCCTAGGTAGTCAGCTGCCACGTAGCAGAAATCCTGCAAATGTCACAAATAAGACACTTACAGCTTCCTACACCTAAAGTATATGACTCTCAGTGAAAGAACACCAGGCTCAATGGTGGTTTCTACAGGAAACCAATGCTTGACTATTTTCCACTTAGGCCTCTCAAGTATAATTATTGTTAGAGAGTGGCTCAGCTGCCAAAGGCTCTGTGTGTACTGTATTCTTGATGTTGGCTCAACTAGCTTGCAGTACACTCAAAAAGTGTTCTCCATGCTGGAAAAGACAAATTTGTTATAAGACATTTCTATCTTCACTACAGAGGAAATGTAGGGCATACCTACCTTGTCTGCTATCCATATAGGAAATATCTTACAAACATCACAAACAAGAGGCTTCCAACATCCTACTTGCAAAGTTTATTCCAGTCACCATAAGAACATCAGGCCCAATAGTGGTTTTCACAGGAAAGCAAACCTTTGCTATTGTCCACCTAGGCCTCTCATGTTAGAGAGTGGCTCAACTACCAAACACTCTTTGTGTGCTAGATTCTTAAAGTTGGCTAAGCTAGCTTGCAACACACTTAAAAATTGTTCCCCATGCTGGAAAATAGTGATTTGGTATGACAAGTCACTCTGATCACTACAGTATAAATGCAGGGCATACTTGGCATACATGGCAAAAATGTTACAAATGTCACAAACAAGAGGCTTTCAGCTTGCTACTTGCAATGTGTGCCAGTCACCAGAAGAATATCAGGCCCAATAGCAATTTCCACAGGAAAACAATCCTTGCCTATATTCCACCTATGTCTCTCATGTATAACTATGGTTGGTTACAGAGTGGCCTAGCTGCCAAACGCACTTTGTGCACTAGATTATTGCAGTGGGCTCAACTAGCTTAAAAAAACCTCAAAATGTGTTCTCCATGCTGGAAAATGTTAAATTGGTATGAAAAATCACTCCCTTCACTACATTGGTAATGCAGGGCATAGCTAGGTAGTCAGTGCCCACATAGCAGCAATCCTACAAATGTCACAAGCAAGATGCTTCCAGCTTCCTACTTCTAAAATGTATGCCTCTCACTGAAACAACACCAGGCCAAGTGGTTGGTTTCATATGAAAGCAACCCTTGGATATTTTCCACCTAGGCCACCTCACATATAACTGTTTTTAGAGAGCAGCTCTGCTGCCAAATGCTCTTTGTGTGTGGGATTCTAGATATTGGCTCAACAAGCTTGCAATACACTCAAAATGTTTTCTCCATGCTGAAAGAGACAAATTTGGTATGAAAAGCTCCTTTTCTTCCTGTAGAGTAAATTCAGGGCATATTTAGTAGTCTGCAACCAGCATGGCAAAAATTTTACATATATCACAAACAAGATGCTTTCAGCTTCCTACTTGCAAGGTGTATGCCAGTCACTGCAAGAACATCAGGCCCAATAGTGGTTTCCACAGGCCCAATAACCTTGGCTATATTCTCCCTAGGATTCTCATATATATATGGTTGGAGAGAGGCTCAGCTGCCAAAAGCTTGGTGGATGCTTGATTCTTGGAGTTGGCTCAACTCCAAAATTTTCAAAATGTGCAAAATTTTCAAAATGTGCAAAATTTTCAAAAGGTGTTCTCTGTGCCAGAAAAGGCTGATTTCCTATGGAAAGTCACAATTTTCACTACAGGGGAAATGCAGGGCAAACCTTACTATGCTGCAACCCATATGGCAGAAATGTTTCCAAAGTCACAAAGAAGATGTTTCCAGCTTCTTCCTTTTAAAGAGTACGTCAGTCAATGAAAAATGTCAGGCACCATGGTGATTTACATAGGAAGGCAACCCTTGCCTTTTTACACCTAGGCCTCTAACGTATAACTATGGCTACAGCGCAGCTCAGTTGCCAAATGTTCTCTGTGTGCTAGATTGTTACGGTGGGTTCAACTAGCTTGCAAAATATTCAAAATATGTTTTCCTTGTTGGAAAAGACTGATTTGGTATGATAAGTCACTGTCTTCACTACAGTGAAAATGTAGGGCATGCCTAGGTAGGCTGCTACTGGCATAGCATCAATCTTAATAACATCATGAACAAGACATTTCCAGCTTCCTACTACCAAACTGGATACCTCTCACTGAAAGAACACCAGGCCCACTGGTGATTTCCACAGGAAAGCAACCAATGGATATTTTCCACCTAGGTTTCTCATGTATACAAATTGTTAGAGACTTTCTCGGCTGCCAAATGTTCTGTGTGTGCTAGATTTTTAAGTTGGCTCAACTAGATTGCAACACATTCAAAATGTGTTCTCCATGCTAGAAAATGCTGATTTGGTATGAAAAGTCGCTCTCTTCACTACCAATAGAATTACAGGGCATACCTAGCTAGGCTGCTATCTGTTTGGCAAATATCTTAGAAATGCCACAAACATGAGGCTTCCAAATTCCTACCTGCAAAGGGTATGAGAATCACTGAATACTGGTTTACATAGGAAAGCAACCCTTGCCTATATTCCAACTAGGCCATGCACATATAATTATGGTTAGAGAGCAGCTCAAATGCCAAATGCTAGATTGTATGTACTAGATTGTTGGAGTTGGCTTATGAAAAGGGAACATTAAAAAGGTGTTCCCTTTTCTGGAAAAGGCTGATTTGGTATGAAAAGTCACTCTCTTCACTACAGCAGAAATGCAGGGAATACCTAGGTAGATTGTTACCTGCATGGCAAAAATTTTCCAAGCATCACAAACAAGAGGCTTTGAGCTTTCTACTTTCAAAATAGATGACAGTCACTAAAAGAATGCCAAGCACAATGAAGGTTTCCACATAAAGCAACCCTTTCCTTTCTTTTCCCACCTACTCTTCTCCCATATAAATATGATTAGAGAGTGGCTCAGCTGCCAAATATTCTCTGTGTGCCAGATTCTTGAAGTGGGCTCAACCTGTTTACAACATACTCAAAATGTGTTATCATTGCTGGAAAAGGCTGATTTGGCAGTGGAAACACAACACATATCTAGCTAGGCTGTTACCCACATGGCAAAAATTTTACAAGTGACATAAGAGGCTTCTAGCTTCAGACTTGCGAACTTTATTTCAGTCACTGCAACAACATCAGGCCTGATAGTGCTTTCCACAGGAATATAAAACTTGCTTATATTATACCTAGGCCACTGGTTAGAAAGTGTCTCAGCTACCAGATGCATTGTGCATGTTAGATTCTTGGAGTTTGCTCAACTAGCTTGCAAGACACTCAAAAGGTATTCTCCATGTTGGAAAAGGCTGATTTGGTATGAAAAGTCCCTCTCTTCAATACAATGGAAATGCAGGGCATATGTAGCTAGGCTGATACCCACATGATATCTTTAAAATGTACCAAGCTTTCTTTTATAAATATATTTTACTTACATATATATATATATTTTCTACTGTACAGCATGGTGACCCAGTTACACTTACATGTATCTATTTTCTTTTCTCACATTACATGTTCCATCATAAGTGACTAGACAGAGTTCCCAGTGCTACACAGCAGGATCCCATTGTTGATCCATCCCAAAGGCAATATTCTGCATCTATTTAACTCAAGCTCCCAGTATCTCCCTCTCCCTCCCTTTCACCCTTGGCAACAACAAGTCTATTCTCCAAGTCCATGAGTTTCTTTTCTGTGGAAAATTTCCTTTGTGCAGTATATTAGATTCCAGATAGAAGTGATATCATATGGTATTTGTCTTTATCTTTCTGACTTACTACACTTAGTATGAGAGTCTCTAGTTCCATCTATGTTGCTGCAGATGGCATTATGTTGTTCTTTTTTATGGCCAAGTAGTATTCCATTGTGTATACACACCACATCTTCCTAATCCAATCATCCATCAGTAGACATTTGGGTTGATCCCATGTCTTGGCTATTGTGAATAGTGTTGCAATGAACATGTGGGTACATGTGTCTTTTTAAGGAGAGTTTTGTCCAGATATATGCCCAAAAGACTTCACGCTTTCTACTGGCAAAATGTAGCCCAGTCACTGAAAGAACATCAGGCCCAATAGTGGTTTCCATAGGAAAGCAACCCTTGCCTATATTCCACCTTGGCCTCTCATGTATAAATATGGTTAGAGATCAGATCAGCTGCCAAATTCTGTTTGTGTGCTGCAATAGTAGGCTTAGCTAGCTTGCAACATACTAAAAATGTGTTCTGCATGCTGGAAAAGACTGATTTGTTATGAAAAACTTCTCTCCTCTCCACAGTGGAAAAGCATGGCTTCCCATGTTAGGCTGCTACCTGCATGACAAAAATCTTACAAATGTCACAAATAAGAGGCTTCCAGCTTCCAACTTGCAAAGGGTATGCAAGCACTGAAAAAAAAAAATCAAGCACAATTGTGGTTTTCAAGGGAAAGCAACCCTTGCCAATATTCCACCTAGGCCTCTCACATATAAATCTTGTTAGATAACAACTCAGCTACTAAATGCTCTTTGTGTACTATATTCTTGGATTTGTCTCTTCTACTTTGCAAAACAGTCGAAAGGTGTTCTCTGTATTGAAAATGCTTATTTGATATGAAAACTCACAATTATCACTACAGGAGAAATGCAGGGCCCACATAACAAGGCCTCTACCATCACGGCATAAACAGTACAATGTCACAAATCAGAATCTTAAAGCATTTTCCTTTCAAAGTGTATGCCAGTCACTGAAGTAATACAAAGCAAAAATTTTGTTTCCACAGGAAAACACTTGCCTCTTTTGCACCCAGGCCGCTCGGGTATAACAAATCTTATAGAGTCACTCAGCTGTCAAATACTCTCTGTGCACTTAATGCTTGCAGTAGGCTCAAATAGCTTCCAACACACTCAAAACATGTTCTTCATGCTGGAAAATGCTGATTTGGTAAGAAAAGTTACCCCCTTCACTACAGCAAAAATGTAGTGATTAGATAGCTAGGTTGATACCCACAAGATTGCAATATTTTTTTTTTTATTCAGGGGTTGAGTTTAATCTTCTTAATATATTTTTCAATTATGTAATTTATTTTTTAATTGTTATTTTCCCAATATGATTTTTTTTTACTGTACAGCATGGTGACTCAGTAACACATACATGTACACATTCTATTTTCTCACATTATCATCCTCCATCATAAGTGACTAGACATAGTTCCCAGTGCTACACAGCAACATTTCATTGCTAATCCATTCTAAAGGCAATAGTTTGCATCTATTAACCCCAAGCTCCTAATACATCCCACTTCCCCCCCTTGGCAACTACAAGTCTATTCTCCAAGTCCATAATTTTCTTTTCTGTGGAAAGTTTTATTTGTGCCATATATTAGATTCCATATATGTGATATCATTTAGTATTTGTTTTTCTCTTTCTGCAATTTCACTCAGTGTGATAGTCTCTAGTTCCATCCAAGTTGCTGCAAATGGCATTATTTTGTTCCTTTTTATGGCTGAGTAGTATTCCATTGTGCATATATACCACATCTTCCTAATCCAATAATCTGTCGATGGACATTTGGGTTTTTTCCATGTCCTGGCTATTGTGAATAGTGCTTCAGTGAACATTTGAGTGCATGTGTCTTTTTCAAGGAAAGTTTTGTCATGGTATATGCCCGAGAGTGGGATTGCTAGGTCATGTGGTAGCTCTATGTATAGTTTTCTAAGATACCTCCATACTGTTCTCCATAGTGTCTGTACCAGCTTCCATTCCCACCAACAGTGCAGGAGGGTTCCCTTTTACCACACTCCCTCCAGCATTTGTTATTTGTGGACTTATTAATGATGGCCATTCTGACTGGTTTGAGGTGGTATCTCATGGTAGTTTTGATTTGCATTTCTCTAATAATCAGTGATGTTGAGCATTTTTTCTTGTGCTTGTTGGTGATTTGTACATCTTCCTTGGAAAAATGTCTATTCAAGTCTTTCACCCATTTTTCCATTAGGTTGTTGGCTTTTTTGCTATTGAGTTGTATAAGTTGCTTGTATATTCTAGAGATTAGTCCCTTGTCACTTGCATCATTTGAAACTATTTTCTCCCTTTCTGTAAGTTGTATTTTTGTTTTCTGTTTTGTCTCCTTGGGTGTGCAAAAGCTTGTCAGTTTGATTAGGTCCCATTGGTTTATGTTTGCTTTTATTTCTGTTGCTTTGGGAGACTGACCTGAGAAAATATTCATAAGGTTGATGTCTGAGAATGTTTTGCCTATGTACTCTCCCAGACTTCAGGCAATATTACAAAGCTACAGTAATTAAGACAGTGTGGTACTGGTATGAAAACAGACATACAGACCAATGGAACAGAATAGGGAACCCAGAAATAAACCCAGACACCTATGGTCAATTAATCTTTGACAAAGGAGGCAAGAACATAAAATGGGAAAACAAAAGTCTTTTCAGCAAGTATTTCTGTGTAACCTGGACAGCTTCATTCAAATCAGTGAAACTAGAACACACCCTCACAACATGCACAAAAATAAACTCAAAATGGTTGAAAGACTTAAATAAAAGATAAGACACCATCAAACTCCTGGAAGAGAACATAGGCAATCTTACAAATAACATAAAACAAGAAGCTTTAAGATTCTTACAAAGTGTATGCCACTCACTAAAAGAACACCAAGTACAATGGTGGTTTCCAAAGAAAGTAACCCATTACATTTTTCTACCTAGGCCTGTGACATAAACAAGGGTTAAGAGCAGCTCAGCTGCCAAACTCTCTGTGTACACAGGAATCTGTCAGTGGGCTAAAATCAATTGAAACACACCAAAAATATGTTCTCAATGCAGAAAAAAGTTGATTTGGTATGAAAATGTCCTCTCTTCCCTATAGTGGAAATGCAGCACAAGCTAGCTAGGTAGTTACCCTCATGATAAAAATCTCACAAACGACACAACACAAGACACTTCTAGCTTCCTACATGCAAAGTGTTTGCACTCTGTGAAACAACACCAGCCCCAATGGTGGTTTCTACAGGAAAGCAAACCTTGCCTTTTTTCCATGTAGGCATCAGTTATAGAAAGGCTTATAGAGCTGCTCAGCTGCCGAGAACTTTTTGGGCACCAGATACTTGCAGTGAGCTTTACTACCTTAGAACACACTCCAAACATGTCTTCCATACTAGAAAAGGCTGATTTGGTATGAAAGGCACTCTCTTACCTATAGTCAAAATGCAGCCCTTAGGCCCATATACTCATGATAGCAATCTCACAAATGAAACAAAACAAGAAATAGGATTTTAGCTTCATAATGGCAAAGAGTTTGCCACTCAGTTAAAGAACACCAGCTCTAATGGTGGTTTCCACAGGAAAGGCACCCTTGCCTTTATTCAACATAGGACTCAGATATACAAGGCTCAAAATTTTGCTCAGCTGGAAGTGTTCTGCATGGACAAGATGCTTGCAGTAGCCTTCAGGAGCTTAAAACACACTCAAAATGTGTTCTCCATGGTGGAAAAGGCTGATTTGGTATGAAAAGATGCTCCATTCTCTATAGTGGAATGCAGAGCATAGCTAGCTCATGATAACAATCTCACAAATGACACAAACAAGAGTCTTGAAATTCCTAATTAAAAATGTTTGTGACACAGTGAAAGAACACCATCCCCAATGGTGGTTTCTACATTAAAGCAACACTTGCCTTTTTGCAACAGATCCCTATGATATAACAAGCCTTATAGAGTGGCTCAGCTGCAAAGGGCTCTGTGGGCACTAGATCTTTTCACTCAGCTTAACTAGATTGCAACACACTCAAAATGTTTTCTCCTTGCTGGAAAGAGATGATTCCTTATGAAAAGGCACTCTCTTCACTACAATACAAATGCAGTGCAAAGCTAACTAGGCTGATACTTGCAGGATTGCAATCTTAAAATGATAGAAAACAAGAGGGTTTAAGCTTCCTCCTTGCAAAGTGTGTGACACACTCTGTAAGAACACCAGGCCCAAAGGTGGTTTCCACAAGAAAGCAACCCTTGCCATTTTTCCATGTTGACCTCAGGTATAACTAGGCTTAAAGAGCCATTCAGCTGTCAAAAACTCTGTGTGCAACAGGATGCTTGAATTGGGCTTAACTACTTTGCAACACACTCAGAAAATTATCTCCATATGGGAAAAAAAAGATGATTTTGTATGAAAAGTTTCTCTCTTCACTACAGTGTTAATGTAGAGCATAGATAGGTAGGCTAATACAGCAATCTTACAAATGACACAAAACAAGAGGCTTCTAACTTCTGACTTGCAAAGCATATGACATTTAGAAGGAGAACACCAGACCCAGTGGTGGTTTCCACAGGAAAACTTCCCTTGCCTTTTTTCCAACTAGACCTTCATGTATAACTAATGTTAAGTGACCAGCTCATCTTCCAAAAATTTTATGTGTCATATATTTTTGCAGACAACACAACTAGTTTGTAAGTCACTCAAAACATACTCACCATGCTGGAAGAAAAGCTGATTTGCTATGAAATGTCCCTCTCTTCACTATAATGCAAATGCAATGCATAGCTAGCTAGGCCAATTGCATGACAGCAATCTCACAAGTGGCAAAAAGTAGAGACTTCTAGCTTATTACCTGCAAAGAGTTTGCCTCTCAGTGAAAGAACATGAGCCCCAGTGGTGGTTTCCACAGAGAAAAACCCTGGCATTTTTTTCAACATAGGCCTCAGTTATAATAAGTCTTATAGAGCTTCTCAGATGTGAATTCTCTGTGTGCATTGGATGCATGCAGGGCACTTGCCTAGCTGTAACACACTCAAAAATTATTCTCCATGGTGGAAAAGGCTGATTTGCTATGAAAATTTGCTGTCTTCACTATAGTGGAAATGTAGTACATTGCTGGCTATGCTGATACCTACATGACAGCAATCTCAGAAATAACACAAAACAAGAAGACTCCAGCTCCCTACTTGCAACATGTTTGCCACTCAGTGAAAGAACAGCAGCCCCCAATTGTGATTTTCACAGGAAAGCAACCCTTGCCTTTTTCCACGTTGGCCTCAGGCATTATAAGTCTTATTGAGATGCTCTGCTCCTAAAAGCTCTCTTTGCAGCAGATGCTTGAAGTGGGCTTCACTAGGTTGGAACACACTCAAAACTTAATTTCCATGCTGGCAAAGGCTGATTCGGTATTGAAGGCACTCTCTTCACTGTAGTGGAAATGCAGTGCTTTGTTTGATAGGACAATATTTCATGATAGCAATCTCACAAATGACACAAACAAAAGGCTTCAAATTCCTACTTGCAAAATGTTTGCTACTCAGTGAAAGAACACCAGCCCCCTTGGTGGATTCCACAGGAAAGCAGCACTTGCCTTTTTTTCTACAGAGCCCTCAAAAATAATAAGCCTTATAGAGTCTCTCAGCTGCCAAGGGCTCTGTGAGCACTAGATGCTTGCAGTCAGCTTAACTAGCCTACGACACACTCAAAAATTTTCTCCATGATGGAAAAGGCTTATTTGGTATGAAAAGGCACTCTCTACAGTATAACAGGCATGTAGGCTGAAACCTACGTCACGGCAGTGTTACAAATGACAAAACACAAGCGACTTCTAGCTCCCTACTAGCAAAGTGTATGCCACTCATGGAAAGAACACCAGGACCAATGGTGTTTTCCACAAGAAAGCAACACTCGCCATTTTTCCACATAGCCCTCAGGTATAATTAGGCTTACAGAGCCACTCAGCTGCCCAAAGCTCTGTGTGCACTATGTGCTTGAAGTGGGCTTAAGTAGATTATAACACTCAAAATGTGTTCTCCATGCTGGAGAAGGAAGATTTTGTATGAAAAGTCACTTTCTTCACTATTTTGTAAAGGTAGCCCATAGCTAGAAAAGCTAAAACTTGTGTGATTGCAATCTCATGAATGACACAGAACAAAAGGCTTCAATTTCCTACTTACAAAGTGTTTAGCACTCAGTTAAAAAACACAAGCCCCAGTGGTGATTTTCACAGGACAGCAACCCTTGCCTTTTTTCCATATAGGCCTCCAGTGTAACAAATCTTATTGAGCTACTCTGCTGCCAAAAGCTTTCTGTGCACCAGATGCTTGCATTGGGCTTCGCTAGCTTGGAACACATTCAAAACATTTTTGACATGCTGGAAAAGGCTGATTTGGTATGAAAGGTGCTGTCTTCACTATAGTGGAAATGCAGTGCATAGTTAGCTAGGCCGATACCACATGATAACAATCTTAAAAATGTGAAGAAACAAGAGGCTTCTAGCTTCCTACTTGAAAAGTGTATGTCACTCAGTGAACGAACACCAGCCCCAATGGTGTTTTCCACAGTAAAGCAACACTTGACTTTTTCTTATATAGTCCCAATTAATAGAAAATTATATAGATCCACTGATCTGCCAAGAGTTCTGTGAGCACTAGATACTTGCAGTCAGCTTAACCAGTTGTAACACACTCAAAGTGTTTTCTTCATACAGGAAAATGCTGATTTGGTATGGAAAGGCACTCTTCAGTTAAGTGAATATCCAGCCCATAGCTAGGCTGATATTTGCATCATTGCAAACTTACAAATGTCAGAAAAAAAGAGGCTTCCAGATTCATACTTACAAAATGTATGCCAATCACTGAAAGAACACCAGGCCCAAGGGTGCTTTCCACAGGAAAGCAACCCTTGCCATTTTCCCATATAGTCCTAAGGAATAAATAGGTTTGAAGAGCCCCTCAGCTGCCCAAAGCTATGTGTGCCCTGGATGCTTGAAATGGGTTTAACTAGCTTGCAACACACACAAAATGTAATCTCCATGCTGGAAAAGGATGATTTTTTTTTAAAGAAAATGTGCTCTCTTCACTGCAGTAGAATGCAGTGTGCTGATACCAACAGTATAGCAATTTACAAATCAAACAAAACAAAATGCTTCTAGCTTCTGACATGCAAAACATATTTCATTTAGTGAAAGAACACCAGCCCCAATTGTGGTTTCCACAGGCAAAGCAAACTTTGCCTTTTTCCAAATAGAACTTCACTTATAACTAACTGGCTCAGATGCCAAATATTCTCTGTGTGATAGATTTTTTCAGTTGGCACAACCAACCAGCTTGCAACACAATCAAAACATGTTCACCATGCTAGAAAAGGCTGCTTTGGTATGAAAAGTCCCTCTCTTCATTATAGTGCAAATGCAGTGCATAGCCAGTAATGAGGATTCATACATAATAGCAATCTCACAACTGGCACAAAAAAGAGGCTTCAAATTCCTATTAGCAAAATATTTACCACTCAGAGAAAGAACACAGCCCAATGGTGTTTTCCACAGAAAAGCAATCTTTGCCTTTTTTCCATAGACTTCAGGTATAACTAGGCTCAAAGGGCCATTCGACTGCCAAAGGCTCTGTGTGCATGGATGTTTGAAGTGGACTTGACTAGCTTTCAATATACTCAAAACATGTTCCCCATTCTGGAAAAGGAAGATTTTGTATGAAAGGGCACCCCCTTCACTACAGTGGTAATGTAGCACATAGGTAGCTTGGCTGACAACCCACATGATAGCAGTCTTACAATTGACACAAAACAAGAGGCTTCTAGCTTCTGACTTGCAAAGTGTATGCCATTTAGTAAGAGTACACCAGCCAATGGTGGTTTTCACAGGAAAGCAACCTTTGCCTCTTTTCCAAGTAGACTTTCATGTGTAACTAGTGTAAGTGATGGGGTCAGCTTCCGAATGCTCTCTGCACGAGATTTTTGCAGGTGACATGACTAACTTCTGACACACTCAGAATATATTCACCATGCTTGAAAAAACATGATTTGTTATGAAATGGCCCTCTCATCACTATAGTGTAAAAGAGGTGCATAGCTGGCTAGCAGATATATACATAACAAGCCCCAAAATTACACAAAAATAAGAGGCTTCTAGCTTCCTACCTGCAAAGGTATAACAAGGCTAAGAGATCCATTTGTAGCCAAATGCTCTGTGAGCATTATATACTTGCTGTGGGCTTAAGTAGTTGGGACACACTCAAAAAGTATGCTCCATGCCTAAAAAAACTGATTTGGTATGAAAAGTTGCTCTCTTCCCCATAGCAGAAGTGCAGCGGAAAGCTAGCTAGGCTGATATCCACATTCCAGCAATTTCACAAATGATACAAAAGAAGCTTCATCTTCCTAATTGCAAAGAGTTTGCTACTCAGTGAAAGAACATCAGACACAATGGTAGTTTCCACAGGATAGTGACCCTTGCCTTCTTTCCACATAGGCTTCAGTTATAACAAGGCTTACAGACCTGCACAGCTGTCAAGTGATCCTTGAGCACTAGATGCTTGCAGTGGATTTAAATAGCTTGAAACATACTCAAAACATATTCTCCATGCTGGAAAATTCTGATTTGGCATGAAAAGATGCTATACTTACTATAATGGAGTTGCAGCACATAGCAGTATCAAAAATAGCACAAAACAAGAGACTTCTAGCTTCCTACATGCAAAGTGTTTACCACTCAGTCAAGGAACACCAGCCCCCAGTGGTGGTTTTCACACTTGACTTTTTTCCATGTAGACTTCTAGCATAACAAGTCTTATCAAGCAGTTCTGCTTCCGAAATCTCTGTGTGCATCAGATGACTGCAGTAGGATTCACTAATTTTTAACACACTCAAAATGTAATCTCCATGCTGGAAAAGGCTGGTTTGCTATGAAAAGGCACTCTCTAGACTATGAAAATGCAGTGCATAGATAGCTGGGCTGATACTATGTGATAGCAATCTCACAAATGACACAAAACTAGAGGCTTCATGCTTCCTTCTTACAAAGTATACTCAGTGAGAGAACACCAACCTAAAATGTGCTTTTCAGTTAATAACAACACTTGCCTTTTTACCACCTGGGCCTCTGTTAAAACTATTCCAACTGTACAACTAAGCTGTCAAATGCTCCATGGGCACTATATGTTTGCAGTGAGCTTTGGCATCTTAAAACCCATTCAGGACATGTTTTTCTTTCTGAAGAAGCATGAGTTGGGTAGGAAAAGGCATCTTTTCACATTTGGGGAAAGGCAGCACATAGCAATTCTAGGGCCATTACTGGCCAAGACCAATCACACAAATGACACAAAACAAGAGACTCAAAGCTTCCAGCTTGCAAAGTGTACTACATTCAGTGAAGGAACACCAGCCCCAATGGTGGTTTTCAATTAAAATTAACCTTTGCCTTTTTCCAAATTAGGCCGGTCTATATGTCTAGTTCAATGGAGATTCTCCCCTGCAAATGCTCTGTCGGCACCAGGTGTGTGCAGTGAGCCTCAGTAGTATGAAACCCACTAAAGACATGTTCTCCTCTCTGGATAAGCATGATGTGGTACAAAAAGGCACTCTTTCCCCCATATGGGGAAAAGCAGCACTGACTGATTCTAGGAAAATTACCACCCAATAGCAATCTCAAAATTGACAGAAAAGAAGAGGATTGAAGCTTCCTACTTGCAAAGTATACTCTACTCACTGAATGAACAACAGCCCCAATGGTGGTTTTCATTGAAAAGAAAGCATTTCCTCTTTCCCTCTAAGGCCTCTCTTATACCTAGGCCAATTCAGGCACAAATGCTGCCAAATGCTCTGTGGGCACCATGTGTTTGCAGTGGGCTTCAGTAGGTTGACAGCCACCCAAGATGCATTCTCTTTCTGGGTAAACCTGAGTTGTTAGGAAAAGGTGCTCATTTCAAAATGTGGAAAAGGAGAACATGTCTATGCTCGGGCCGTAACGGCCCATTAGCCATCTCACCAATGATAGGAAAAAAAAGTGGCTTGAACATTCCTACTTGCATAGTATACTCCATTCAGGGAAATAATACCAGCACCAATTATGGTTTGCAATTAAATCAACCTTTGGCTTTTTCCCACATAGGCCTCTGTTATAACAAGGCTGATGGAGCCATAAAATTGCAAAATCCTCTGTGGGCACTAGGTGTTTGAAGTGGGCTTCAGTAGCTTAAAACCATCTCAAGACATCTTCTCCTCTCTATATAAGCCTTATGTGGTAGGAAAAGGCACTCTTTTCATAAATCTGGAAAAGCAGCACATAGTGATTCCAGGGGCATAACCATCCAATAGCAATCTCAAAAATGATACAAAACAAGAAGCTTGAAACTTCCTACTTGCAGAGTCGGAAGGGAATGAACACCAGCCCCACTGTTGCTTTGCAATGAAAAGCAACCCTTGCCTTTTTCCCACCTAGGCCTTTGTATTAATGAGGCCGATGGAGCTGCTGCACTTCCAAAAGCTCTGTGGGCAGTAGGTGTTTGCTGTGGCCTTCAGTAGCTTGAAACCCACTCAGGACATGTTTTTCTTTCTGGAGAAACCTGAAAATGGTAAAAAAAAAAAAAAAAAAAAAAAAAAAAAAAAAAAAAAAGGTGCTGTGTTCACAAATGGGGAAAAGCAGCACATAACTATTTTAGGGCCATAACCTCATATTTCCTATCATAAATGACACAAACAAGAGGCTTGAAACTTCCTTCTTGCAAAGAATTCTCCACTCAAAGAACACCAACTCCAATGGTGGTTTGCAATGAAAATACACCCTTGTCTTTTTCCCATGTAGGCGTCTGTGTATAATTAGTCCAATGGAGCTGCTACACTGCCAAAAGCTCTGTGGGCACCAGGTGTTTGCTATGCATTCAGTATAATGAAAACCACTCAAGACCTCTTCTCCTCTCTGGATAAGCCTGATTTGGTACAAAAATGTGCTCTTCCAACAAGGGAGAAAAGCAGCACATAGTAATGATAGGGCCATAACTGCCCAATAGCAATCTCACACTTATAGCCCTAGCATTGCTAAGTGTGCTTTGCCCCATTTGGAAAAGGAACAACTTTTCCCACCAAATCAGGCTTCTCCAGAGAGGAGAAAATGTTTAGAGTGGGTTTCAAGTTACTGAGGCCCACTCTAACCACCTAGTGCCCACAGAGCATTTGGCAGGGGAGTTGTTCAACTGGCATAATTAGATGAGAGATCTAGGTGAGGAAAAAAGAAAGGGTGGCTTTTCATTGAAAACCACATTTGGGCTAAGGTTCATCCACCAAACTGAGTATACTTTGTAAGTGGTAAGCTTCAAACTTCTTGTCTTGTGACATTTTTGATATTGTTATTGGGAACTTATGGCCCTAGCATTGCCATGTGCTGCTTTTTCCACTTTTGGAAAAGAGCAACTTTCCCTACCAAATCAATATTCTCCAGAAAGGAGAACACATTTGGCATTGTTTTCTTTCTTTTTTTTTCTTTTTTTTATTCTGAAATTTTATTTTTATTTTTTACAGAATAAAATACATATATTTAAACACAATTACATTCACACAGATTATTATATCATGGATTTTAAGAAAGAGATTAAGTGACTCCCTCTGGAGAAGTGGAATGGAAAATATGCTGAGACAAATAGGAAATTTATTCTCTACTTTATCCCATTATGTATAGCTTTCATTTTTACTATTTAGTATTATCTATTACATTTCAATTTTTCTTTAAAAATTAGCATTATATTAAAATTGTTACATTATGCAACTAAACTTTATAAAGAAGAAAGCCTTATATACCATTAAATATTTTATATAGCATAATAAAAAGAATAACAACTGGTAAGAATAATGAAAGTAATACACCCTCTGAAAATAAGTAAAATATAAAGTGCATAAATTGGTTAAAAAACAGTGTAACTATATAAATATGTCCTCACAACTTGTTACATCTTATTGATTCTTCAATATAGGCATTACACCATTCTAGGTGATGTGATAAATAAGACATTATAGACCTTACATTGCACCATGGAGAGAAATGGTTATTAATAATACAATTGAAGAACTGTATTATTTAATTGTACAGTTGCATTATTTAATTATAATTATCATAAATTCTTTGATGGAGAGGAAATCAGAATCAGATATAAGAAGACTTCAGCATTCCAAGAATGATGTCAAATTGCCGGGGTCCAGCCCCAGCAGCCAGGAGACAATGAACAGGAGGAGGGGCTACAAACAGGCGTGGAAAGAATTGGAGCCAACTCCCTCAGCAAGTGCTGCAGATGACCCGTTTATTGAAAGAAGAGCATCAGCTTTTATACATTTTACTCTTATGCATGATTATACAAAAAACAATATAAGTTAATTTATTATTCCAAACTGTTCTTTTAGTTTTAGATTTTAAATAAAGATTACGTACAAACTGTACTTTTATTCTTAGAAAATAAGTAAATAACAAGCAGAATAATAGGTATCTAATTTTTACTTTAACAATGATTTGGCATAAGGTGATATTCTTGCCTAAGCTACCTATTGTGCTCCTCTGGCAGGCATGAATAGCCATTGATGGGGAGTGGGGTAATCACACATGGCTTGCATTCGAGGTCAGGCTGACCTCAGACCATTAGCAGGTTGTGTGAACATAAACTGTCTTAAATAAACCTTATCTATTATAAAAATCTTTATTAATTATAAAATCTATATATCAAAAAAATCTTGCCAATTATAATAATAATTTCCACCTGCTGGGTCCCAACAGGTAGCGTTTATTGTAGAAAAAAAATATATCTTGTCTTATCCACAATTGTTGGGCCATGGGCAACACCAAAACCACCCCCTAATCTATCTCCATGGGGACGGACCAAAGTCCAACAAAGATCTCCAGGCTTACATGGCAGTTCTGCATAATATTTACTATTACTCCTCTGAAGGGAAACTTCCCATTCTTAGGAAAGTTCTTTATGCATGGTTCAATTGTTTTCAACCTATTTAACAAGGGCTTAGGTTTATAAGTAAATAATGGCCCATACTTGGGTGGAAGCTCAAGAATTTGAGAAGGTTCCCATATTATGAGCCAAGAATGACTCACAACACACATAAGCATCAGACAGAAAAGAAGCGCAAGAATAGAAGAGGAAATCATATTTCAGAAATTTTTGCTAAACAGGATCAGCTGGGGGATTCTTCGAAACTGCTTTGCAGCTTCAGTTTCTTCAGCCTATGCTGTAGCTTTGCTTACAGTTAGGCCTCACGCAGGATTATTCTTCTTAGCCACTTTGTGGCTCCCAGCATCAAATGACCCTTTTTGTGGTGGATTATGCACTTATTTACTATGGCATATATTTCTTCTCCAGAGATTCCTTGTTTGTGTATCAATTGTAGATTTTTGGTTTGCAGTTATTCTGAAGTTTTGATATAAGAGTCTATATGTATATGAGGTTGTTTTAAGTTGTTGTTCTCTTAATTGCAAGTTCATCTCCAGTGTCCTGCATTTGTACCCACTTCCTTTCATGATTTTTGCTTTTGGTTGTATAATCGTGCATGGATGACTTTGTATCTTTATGTGTATATACCTTTACTGGTGAGCCTTGTCATTTGTGGAATTTTTGTTTCCTGTTACTGTCTTTTCTTTTCTGCCTAGAGAAGATCCTTTAGCATTTGTTGAAAGGCTGGTTATGCAAGTAGTTAGCTTTGAACTTCTTGTTTAGTGTCATTTGTACCATTGCTATGGGGCGCTTATTACCATGGCGCAATGTGCTTACCATTACCATCGCAATGTGCTTCTTTGCGCCATTTGTTTCAAGAGCACCTTTTCCTACCAAAGCAGGCTTTTCCAGAATGGAGAAAACATTTCTGGTCATTTTCAAGCAACTGAAGCCCACTGAAAACACCTAGTGCTCACAGAGGATTTGACAGCAGAGCACACCTATAGGCCTAGGTGGGAGACAGGCACAGGTTGGTTTTCCTTGCAAAGTACCATTTAGGCTGGTGTTCTTTCACTGAGTGTAGTATACCTTGCAGGTAAGAGGCTTCAAGCCTCTTGTGTTTTGTGAGATTGCTATGGGGATTTATTGCCCTGACATTGCTATTTTCTGCTTTTCTCATTTGTGAAAAGAGCACCATTTCCTACCAAATCAGGCTTCACCAGAAAGGAGAACATGTTTGGAGTGGTTTTGATAGGGATAGAGTAGACACAAGTGGTTTTAGAAATTCCAATAGGGAATCATACATAAGGAGGGAAACCTGAGGGAGGTTGGAGGAGCACTGTAAGTTCAAGAAATTCATCAGAATAAGAAAGCCTTACTTAAGTAGTGGAGGTGGGAGAATTGCCTCAGCTCATTGTTTGGGGGATGGGATGAGGCCTGCATTCAGATTCAGATCAAGGACAAAAATTTGAAGACTGCCCTTCAGCCGATTTGAATACACATCTTCCCTGATACTAAGGAGGAGCTTCTACTTCTGAAAAGGAAGAGGCATGCCTTTCCAACCCCCATGCCCTTTGGATGATAAAATTGTGTCCCACAGCATCCTCAGGCACAGCTTCCTGCCTACCTGCTTGCATCTCTTACAAGTGTCCTATCCTAATAAATCTGTTTCTTGCCTATTACTTTGTCTCTTACTAAATTCCTTCTGCAGGGAGGCATAAATAACCTAAACATTAGTGAGTCCACACACAGGGTGAGTAAATCAAATTTAAAACCATGGGTTCAAGTCCCAAACTGGGTTTTGCCTGGATTCAAGTCCAAATCTTGTTTTTGGCTGGGTTCGAGTCCCAATCTGTGTTTTGGCTAGGTTCATGCCATTAGTGCAGTCATTTTCAGTTTTTCATCTATTAAAGCCCACTGCAAACACATAGTGCTCACATAGCATTTGATAGAAGAGTACATCCTTAGCCCTAATTAGAAGAGAGGCCCAGCTGGTTAAAAAAGCCAGTGTTGCTTTTCATTGAAAATAATGATTTGGGCAGGTGTTCTTTGAGTGGAGTATACTTTGCAAGTTAGAAGTTTCAAGCCTCGTGTTTTGTGTCATTTGTGAGATAGCTATGGGGAGCTTATCAATCTAGCATTGGTATGTGCTCTTTTTCTCTCTTTGGGAAAAAGAGTGCCTTTTTCTACCAAATCAGACTTCTCTAGAAAGAACATGTTTGGAGTGGTTTTAAATCTACTGGAGTCCACTGGAAACACCTAGTGCCCATAGAGCATTGGCAAGTGAGGGCCTCCCTTAGCCTATCTGTAGGAGAGGCTTAGGTGGGAAAAAAGAAAGGGTTGCTGTTCATTGCAAAACACCATTGGATTGGCTCTTCTTTCACTGAATAATGTATACTTTGCAAGGATGAATATTCAGGCCTCCTGTTTTGTGTCAATTGTGAGATTACTAAAGGGTTTCTTATCACACTAGCATTGCTATGATTGGTTTTTCCCAACTTGGGAAAAGAGTGTTTTATGTTTGTTTGTTTATTTTTTAACCAAGTCATGCTTCCCCTGAAAGGAGAACATGTTTGGAGTCAGTTTAGAGCTACTGAAGCCCACTGAAAACAGCTAGTGCCCACAGAGCATTTGGCAGGGGAGCGGTACCATCAGCCAAGCTAGAAGAGAGGCCTATGTGGGAAAAAGGCAAAGGTTGCTTTTTTTTTTTTTTGCAAACCACCTTTGGGGCTTATGTTTTTCACTGAGTGGTGTAGCCTTTGCCAGTAAGAAACTTCAAGCCTCTTGTTTTGTGTCACCTGTGATATTGTAATTGGGCATTTATCACCCTAACAATTCTTTGTGCTACTTGCTCTGAGTGTGAAAAAAGCACCTTTTCCCACCAAAGTAGGCTTCTCCAGAAAGGAACACACATTTGGAGTAGGGTTCCAGCTGCTAGTCAATCACCTAATGCCCACAAGGCATTTGGCAGTGGTGTGGCACATATTGCCCTAGCAGCTCTCCTTGGTGCTTTGACCCATTTGGAAAATGAGCAATTTTTCCAACCAAATCACATTTCCTCAGAAATGAAAACAGGTTTGGAGTAGGATTCAAGCTACTAAAGCCCACTTTAAACACCTAGTGCCCAAAAGGCATTTGGCAGTTGTGCTGCTCCATCGGCCTAGTGTGTAGAGAGGCAGCCTAGGTGGGAAAAAGGCCAGCGTTGCTTTTCATTGAAAAAACACCATTGAGGCATGTGTTATTTCACTGAATGGAGTATGTTTTGCTAGTAGGAATCTTCAAGCCTCTTATTTTATGTTTTTTGTGAGATTCCTATTTGGTGCTTATTGCCCTAGCATAGCTATGTTCTACTTTTCCCCCTTTGTGAAAAGAGCAAATTTTCCTACCAAATCATGCTTCTACAGAACAGAGCACACATTTGAAGTAGGGTTCAAGCTGCTGAAACCCACTACAATGCCCTGGTGCCCACAAGGCACTTGGCAGTGTTGTGGCTCCATTGGCCAAGTTAGAAGAGAGGCCTAGGTAGAAAAAGGCAAGGGTTGCTTTTCATTAAAACTGCCATTGGGTATGGAGTTTTTTCTCTGATTGTAGTGTACTTGGTAAGTAGGAAGCTTCAGGCTTCTTGCTTTGTGTCTTCTGTGAGATTTTTAGGTGTTCTTATTACCCTGGCATTGGTAACTGCTGCTTTCAAACTTTTGTTTAAAGAGCATCTTTTCTTGTCAAATAAGGATTATCCACAAAGGAGAACATGTTTGTAGTGGATTTCAAGCTTTTGAAGCCCATTGAAAATACCTAGGGCCCACAGAGCTTTTGGCAGGTTTAGCTTCCCATTGGCCTAGTTAAATGAGAGGCCTAGGTTGGAAAAAGGCCAGGGTTGCTTTTCATTGCCAACCACATGACTCAGCATGTTCTTTCACTGAGTGTACTCTACTTTGTGAGTAGGAAGCTACAAGCATCTTATTTTGTGTCATTTGTGAGATTGCTATGGGGCAGTTATCATCCTAACATTGCTGTGTGTGGCTTATCACCGCTTGGGTAAATGAGCTACTTTTCTTATGAAATCATTCTTCTCCAGAAAGGAGAACATGTTTGGAGTGGGTTTCAAGAAATTGAAACTCACTGAAAATACCTAGTGCCCACAGAGCAATTGCAGGTGAACTGTTCCATAGTCCTAGCTAGAAGAGAGGCATAGGTTGGAAAAAGGCAAAGTTGCTTTTCATTGCAAACCACTATTGTAATTGGTGTTCTTTCTCTGAGTTTAGTACACTTTGCAAGTAGGAAGCTTCAGGCCTCTTATTTTGAGGCCTGTGAGATGGCTATAGGACTCAGCACCCTAGCAATACAATGTGCTGCTTTGCCCAGTTTGGGAAGAGAGTGCCTTTTCCTACCAAATCAGGCTTCTCCAGAGAGAATACTTTGGAGTGGATTTCAAGCTACTATAGGCCAATGGAAACATCTAGGGCACACAGAGCATTAGCCAGCCGAGTTAGAAGACAGGACTATTTGGGAAAAAGGCCTGGGTTGCTTTATTGCAAACCATCATTTGTGCTGGTGTCTGTTCAATGAATGGAGTAGAATTTGCAACTAGGAAAGTTTAAGCCTTTTGTTTTTTTGTCATATGTGAGATTGCTGTGGGGTACTTTTGCCCAAGCATCACTGGGTGCTGCTTTTCCCATTTGAGAAAAGAACACTTTTACCTACTAAATCAGGATACTGCAGAAAGGAGAAAAGTTTTGGATTTGGTTTCATGCTTATGAAGCCCACTTCAAACACATAGTGCCCATGGAGCAATTGGAAGGGGAGTGACTCAATAAGCCTAGGTTAAAGAGAGGCCTAGGTGGGAAAAAGGCCATGGTTGCTTTTCATTTTATTTATCTCCCCAATACATTATTTTTTTCTATTGTATAGCATGGTGACCCAGTTACACATACATGTATACAATTATTTTTTCTCACATTATCATGCTCCATCTTAAGTGACTAGACATAGTTCCCAGTGCTACACAGCAGGATCTCATTGCTAATCCATTCCAAAGGCAATAGTCTGCATCTATTTACCCCAAGTTCCCAATCCATCCCACTCCCTCACCCCACCTTTGAAACTACAAGTCTATTCTCTAAGTCCATGATTTTCTTTTCTGTGGAAAGGTTTATTTGTGCCATATATTAGATTCCAGATATAAGTGATATCATATGGTATTTGTCTTTCTGACTTACTTCAGTCAGTATGAGAGTCTCTAGTTCCAATCACATTGCTGCATTACCCATTTTATGTTCTTGCCTCCTTTGTCAAAGATTAATTGGCCATAGGCATCTGGGTTTATTTCTGGGTATAGAGGGAACAAATCTTAACATAATTAAAGCCATTTATGACAAACCCATGGCAAATATAATACTCAATGTAGAAAAGATGAAAGTCTTCCCACTAAAATCTGGAACAAGACAGGGATGCCCACTCTCACCACTGTTATTCAACATAATACTGGAAGTCCTAGCCACTGCAATCAGACAAACAATAGAAATAAAATGCATCCAAATAGGAGGAGAATAGGTAAAACTGTCACTGTATGCACATGACATGATACTATATATAGAAAACCCTAAGGACTCAACCTCAAAACTACTTGAACTGATCAACAAATTCAGCAAAGTAGCAGGATATAAAATTAACATTCAGTAATCAGTCACATTTCTGTATATTAACAATGAAATATTAGAAAAGGAATACAAAAATACAATACCTTTTAGAATTGCACCCCCATAAAATCAAATATCTGGGAATACACCTGACCAAGGAGGTAAAAAAACTGAGAACTATAAAAAGTTAATCAAGGAAATTAAAGATGATGTAAAGAAATGGAAAGATATTCCATGCTCCTGGGTTGGAAAAATTAATATTGTAAAAATGGCCATACTACCCAAAGAAATCTACAGATTCAATGCATTCCTTATCAAAATACCCATGACATTTTTCACAGAACTAGAACAAACAATCCAAAAATTTATATGGAACCACAAAAGACCCAGAATTGCCAAAGCAATCCTGAGGAACAAAAAGCAATCAGGAGGCAAAATTATCTGACCTCAGGCAATATTACAAAGCCATAGTCATCAAGATAATGTGGTACCGGTACCAAAACAGACATACAGACCAATGGAACTTAATAATAAATAAACCCAGACACCTGTAATTTGTGAGATTTCTATCAGATTCTTATGGCCCTAGCATCATTACGTGCTGATTTTCCCTATTTGGGAAAAGAGCACCTTCTCCTACCAAATCAGGCATCTCTAGAAAGGTGAACACTTCCCAACTGGGTACAAAGATATTGAATCCCACTGCATATACCTAATGTCCATGTAGCATTTGGCAGTGGAGTGGCTCCATCAGCCTAGTTAGAAAAGAGGCCTAGGTGGGGAAAAGGCCAGGACTGTTTTTCATTGCAAACCACTTTTGGTCTGGTGTTCTTTCTCTGAATGAAGTATAATTTTCAAGTAGGAATCTTCAAGCCCCTTGTTTTGGGTCATTTGTGAGATTGCTATGGAGAGTTTATCACCATAGTGTTGCTATGTGTTGCTTTTCCACATTTCAGAAAAGAGCAACATTTTCTTCAAAATCAGAGTTCTCCAGAAAGGAGAACACTTTGGGAGTGGGTTTCAATCTACTTAAGCCAACTGCAAAAATCTAGTGCCCACAGAGCATTTGGTAGTGGAACAGACCCAATGGAGTATTTATAATAGTGACCTAGGTGGAAAAACGCAAAGGTTGCTTTCATTGTATACCACCATTGGGGCTGGGGTTCTTTCACTGAGTGGAGTTTACTTTGTAAATAGGAAGCTTCAAACCTCTTGTTTTGTGTCATCTGTGAGATTGCTCTTGGGTGAATATAGCCCTAGCATCCCTATGTCCTTCTTAGCTGAATTTGGTAAAAGAGCAATTTTCCATAACAAATCAGCCTTCTCCAGAAAGGAGAGCATGTTTGGAGTGGGTTTAAAGTTTCTGAAGGGCATTGCAAACACATAGTGACCACAGACCACAGAGAACAGGCAGGGCCCTAGGTTGTGAAGGCAAGCATTGCTCTTCATTGCAGTCCACCAATGGGCCTGGTGTTTGATCACTTAGTGGAGTAGACTTTCCAAGTTGTAAGCTTCAAGCCTTTTGTTTTGTATCATTTGTGAAATTGCTATGGGGTGCTTAACACCTTAGCATCACTTTGTTTTGCTTTTCCCAATTTTGGAATAGAGCATCATTTCCTTCCAAATAAGGTTTCCCCAGGAAAGAGAGCACCATGGGAGAGGGTATGAAGCTACTAAAGCCCACTGCAAACACCTAGTGCCCACAGAGAATTTGTTATTTGAACAGCTCCATCAGCCTTTAGAAGAGAGACCTAATTGGGAAAAAGGCAACGTTTCCTTTTCCTTGCAAACCATCTTTGTGGCTGGTGTTCTTTCAATTAGTGTATTATACTTTGCCTGTTGGAAGCTTCAAGCCTCTTGTTTTGTGTCACTTGTGAGATATACATAGGGAACAGATCATCCTAGCATTACTAAATTCTGCTTTCCAGGTTTGTGAGGAGAGCACTTTTTCCTACCATATCATGCTTCTACAGAAAAGAGAAGTCTTGTGGATTGGGTTTCAATCTACAGAAGCCCAGAGCAAGCACCTAATTCCCAAAGAGCATTTCACAGAGGAGCAGCTTAATTGGCCTAGTTATAATAGAGGCCTAAGTAGGAAAAAGTCAAGGGATGCTTTTCATTCTAAACCGCCATTGGTGCTGGTGATCTTTGACTGAAAGGAGTATACTTTGAAAGTAGCAAGTTTCAAATATTTTGTTTTGTGTCATTTGTGAGATTGCTATGCTTATTGCCCAATCATTGCTATGTGCTGCTTTTCCACTTTTGTGAAATGAACACTTTTTCCTACTAAATCAGACTTCTCCAGTAAGTAGAACTCATTTGGAATAGCTTTCATGCTGCTGAAACCCACTTCAAAATGCCACAGGGCATTTGGTAGTGATGCCGCTCAATCAGTCTATTTAGAAGAGAGGCCTAGGTGGTAAAAAGGCCAGGGTTGCTTTTCATTGCAAACCACCATTGGAGCTGAGCTTCTTTCACTGAATGGAGTATGCTTTGCAAGTAGGAGACCTCAAGCCTCTTGTTGTGTCACTTGTGAGATTGCCATGGGGCACTTATCACCCTAGCATCACTTTGTGCTACTTTTTTCTGTGTGTGAAAAGAGAAAATTTTCCTATTAAGTAGGATTCTCCAGAAAAAAACATGTTTGCAGTGGTTTTCATCAACAGAATCCCACTGCAAACACCTAGGGCTTATAGAGAATTTGTCAAATGATCCTCTCCACCCACCTAGTTAAAAGAGAGATCTAGGTGGGTAAAAGGCCAGGATTGCTTTTAATTGCAAACTACTATAGAGGCTGGGCTTCTGTCACTGAAAGGAATATATACATTGCAAGTAGGAAGTTTCAAGCCTCTTGTTTTTCTGTCATTTGTGAGATTGCCATTGGGCAATTATCACCCTATCATCACTATGTTCTGCTTTGATCTGTTTGGGGAAAAAAGAGCCTTTTAATACCAAATTGGGCTTCTCCAGAAAGGAGAACACATTTGGAGTTGGTTCCATTCTAGTGAAACACACTGCAAGTACCTAGGGCCCACAGAGCATTTGACAGGGGCATGTCTCTATCTGCCTAGTTAGAAGAGAGGAATAGGTGGGAAAAAGCCAGTGTTTCTTTTCCTTACAAAGCACAATTTAGGCTGCTGTTCATTCACTGAATGTAGTATATTTTGCAAGTAGGAAGCTTCAACCCTCTTCTTTTGTGTCATTTTTGAGATTGCTAATGGGGCATATTTCGCTCTAGCATAGCTATGTACTGCTTTTCCCTGAGTGTAAAAGCAGGGCTTTTCCTACCAAAGCAGACTTTGCCTCAAAGAAAAACACTTTTGGAATGACTTTCAATCTATCAAAGCCCACTGTAAACACCTAGTTTCCTCAGAGCATTTGGGAGGTGAGCATTCCCGTCTACTTTGTTACAAGAGAGGCCAAGTTTGAAAAAAGACCAGGCTAGCTTTTCATTGCAAACCACCATTGGGGCTGGTGTTCTTTCAATGAATGGAGTATACTTAGCAAGTAGGAGGCCTCAAACCTCTTGTTTTGTGTCATTTTTGAGATTGCTATAGGGCACTTGCCACCCTAGTGTTGCCATGTGCTGCTTTTCCTTGTTTGTGAAAAGAGAAACTTTATCTACCTAAACAGTCTTCTCCAGAAAGGAGACCATGTTTGGCATGTGTTTTGAGCTACTGGAGCCAACTGAAAACACCAAGTGCAAACAGATGTTTTGGCAGGTGAGCATTTCCATTGACTTGTTAGAAGAGAGGCCTACTTGGGAAAAAGGCCAAGGTTGCTTTTCATTGCAAACCACCATTGGGGCTGGTGTTCTTTCAATTAATGGGGTATATGTTGCAATTAGGAAACTTTAATCCTCTTGTTTTGTGTAATTTGTGACTTTGCTATTGGATACTTACCACCCTAGCATTGCTATGTGCTGCTTTGACACTTTGTGAAAAGAACACCTTTCCTACCAAATAAGGCTTATCCAGAAAACAGAACACATTTAGAGTGGTTTTCAAACTACTGAATCCAACCTGGGGCCAAAGAGCTTTTGGCAGTAGAGTGTCTCTTTCTGACCAGTTATAAGAGAGGCAGAGGTGGGAAAAATGCCAGTGTTTCTTTTCATTGCAAACAACAATAGGGGCTAGTATTCGTTCACTGAGTGGAGTACATTTTGCAAGTAGGAAGCTTCAAGCCTCTTGTTTTGTTTCATTCATGAGGGTGCTATCCAGAAGTTTTGGCCATAGCACTTCTATGTGCTTCTTTCCCCCATTTTTGAAAAAAACACCTTTTTGTACCAAATCAGGTTTCTCCAAAAAATAAAATATGTCTTGAGTGGCTCTCCACCTATTGAAGCCCACTGCAAACAACTAGCACCCATAGAGCATTTGGCAGTGGAGGAGTTAAATTTGCCTAGTTACAACAGAGGCCTCAATGGGAAAAATGTGTGACCTGATTTTCATTGCAAACCATTGGGGCTGGTATTCTTTCACTGAGTGTAGTATACTTTGCAATTAGGAAGCTTTACGCCTCTAGTTTTGTGTCATTTGTGAGATTGCTATGAGGAGCTTATCTCCCTAGCATCACTATGTGCTTCTTTTTCCTGTGTGTAAAAAGAGCACCTTTTCCTGCTAAAGTAGACATTTCAAGAAAGAAAAACATGTTTGGAATGGGTTTTAAGCTATTCAAGCCTGTTGTAAAGACGTAGTGCCCACAGAGCATTTGGCACTAGAGTGGTAACTTTGGGATAGTTAAATGATAGGGCTAGTTGGGAAAAAGGCCAGCATTGTTTTCCATTGCAAACCACCATTGGGGATGGTGTTCTTTAACTGAGTGGAGTTTACTTTGCAAGTGGGAAGCTTCAAGACTCTTGTTTTGTGTCATTTGTGAGATTGATCTAGTGTGCTTATCACCATAACATCTCAATGTGCTGCTTTTATCCTATTGAGAATGGAGCAAATTTTCCTAACACATCAGGCTACTCAAGAAAGAAGAACATGTTTGGAGTGGGTTTCAAGCTGCTGTAGCCCCCTGCAAATACCTACTGCCCACAGATCATTTGGCATTGGAGAGTCACCATTGGCCTAGTTAGAAGAGAGACCTATGTGGGAAAAAGGCAAGGGTTGCTCTTTTTTGCAATATGTTTTAAAATTGCACCCCCAAAATTAGACACCTAAGAATAAACCTCACCAAGGAGGTAAAAGACTTGTATGCTGAGAATTATAAAATCTTAAGTCAAAGACATTAAGAAGGATTTAAAAAATGGAAATATATTCTATGTTCCTTGATTGGAAGAAATAATATTGTTAAAATAGCCATATTACCCAAAGCAATCTACAAATTCAATACAATCCCTCTCAAAATACCCATGAAATTTTTCACAGAACTAGAACAAACAATTCAAAAATTTATATGGAAAATGAAAGACCCATAATTGCCAAAGGAATCCTTAGGAACAAAACCAGAAGGAGGCATAACTCTCCCAGACTTCAAGCAATATTACAAAGCTGCAGTAGTCAAGACAGTGTGGTACTGGTACCCTACACAGACATACAGACTAATGGAACAGAATAGAGAACCAAGAAATAAACCCATACACCTATGGTCAATTAATCTTTGACAAAGTTTTCAAGAATATAAAATGGGAAAAAGACAGTCTTTTCAGCAAATGGTGCTGGGAAAACTGGATAGCTGCTTGTAAATCAATGAAACTGGAACACACCCTCACACCATGCCCCAAAATAAACTCAAAATGGCTTAAAGACATAAATATAAGAGAAGACACCATAAAACTCCTAGAAGAGAACATAGGCAAAACATTCTGACATCAACATTACAAAGGTTCTCTCAGGTTAGTCTCCCAAGGCAACAGAAATTAAAGCAAAAATAAACCAATGGGACCTAATCAAACTGCCAAGCTTTTCCAGAGCAATAGAAACTATATATAAAAAAAAGACAAAGTGTGGAATCGGAGAGAATTGTTTCAAATGATGCAACTGACAAGGGAATAATCTCTAAAATATAAAAACACCTTACACAACTCAACAGCAAAAGAGCCAACAACCCAATTAGAAAATGGGCTTAAGACCTGAATAGACATTTCCCCAAAGAAGATATACAGATGGCTAATAATTACATGAAAAAAATGTTCAACATCACTAATTATTAGAGAAATGCAAATCAAAACTACCAGTCAGAATGGCCATCATTAATTAGTACACAAATAAATTCTGGAGGGTGTGGGGAAAAGGGAACCCCTCCTACACTGTTGGTGGTCATGTAAATTGGTACAATCACTATGGAAAACAGTATGAAGGTACCTCAGAAAATGAAATATAGAACTACCATATTACCTAACAAACCCACTCTTGGGCATATATCTGGACAAAACTTTCCTTGAAAAAAAACACATGGACCCACATATTCATTGCAGCACTATTCACAATAGCCAAGACATGGAAAAAACTTAAATGTCCATCAGCAGATGAATGGATTAAGAATATGTGGTATATGTACATGATAGAACACTACTCAGCCATAAAAAAAGAACAAAATAATGCCATTTGCAGCAATATGGATGGAACTAGAGACTCTCATACTAATTGAAGTAAATCAGAATGAGAAAGACAAATGCCATATGATATTGCTTATATCTGGAATCTAATATATGGCACAAAAGAACCTTTCCACAGAAAAGAAAATCACGGACATGAAAAACAGACTTGTGGTTGACAATGGGGTGGAGTGGGAGTGGGATGGATTGGGACAATGGGGTTAATACATGCACAATATTGCCTTTAAAATGGATAAGCAATATGACCCTGCTGTACATCACTGGGAACAATGTCTAGTCACTTGTGATGGAGCCTGATAATGTGAGAAAAAACAATGTATACATGTATGTGTGACAGAATCACCTTGATGTGCAGTAGAAAACAGACAGAACATTGTAAACCAACTATAACAGAAAAAGAAAAAGTCATTAGAAAGAAAAGGCAAGGCAACCTTTTTCATTGCAAATAATCATTGTGATCAGTCTTCTTCCACTGAGTGGAGTTTACTTCGAAATTTGGAAGTTTCAAACTTTGTGAGTTTGCTATGGAGCATATATTGCCTTAGAATTGCTTGGTGCTGCTTTTCCCCATTTGGGAAATAGCAATATTTCCTTCCAAATCAGGGTTCTCCAGAAAGGAGAGCACATTAGGGGTGGGTTTCAAAGTTCTGAACCTCACTGCAAACAGATAGTGCCCACACAGCATTTGGCAGTGGTGTGGCTCCATCAGCCTAGTTAAAAGAGAGGCCTTGATGGTTAAAAGGCAAGGGTTGCTTTTCATTGTAAACCACCATTGGGGCTGGTGTTATTTTAGGGAGTGGGTCATACTTTGCAAGTTGGAAATTTCAAGCCTCCTGTTTTGTGTAATTTGTGAGATTGCTATGTGGTGCTTACTGCCCTAGCATCGCTATGTTCTGATTTTCACCAATGTGAATAAAGCAAAATTTCCTTCCAAATAAAGCTACTCCAGAAAGGAGAACAAGTTTGGAGTGGGTTTCAAGATTCTGAAGCCCACTGTAAACACCTAGTACCCAGAGGGTTTTGGCAGTGTGTAGCTCCTTTGGCCTATTTATAAATGGGGACAAGGTGGGAAAAAGGAAAGAGTTGCTTTTCTGTGCACACCACCAGTGGGGCTGGTGTTCTTTCAGAGAGTGGAGTATACTTTGCAGGTAGGAAGCTTCAAGCCTCTTGTTATGTGTCATTTGTGAGATTGCTACTTGGGGCTTATAGCCCTAGCTTCACCATAGGCTGCTTTGCTCCATTTGGGAAAAGAACAACTTTTCCTACCCAATCACACTACTCCAGAAAGAAGAACACTTTTGCAGTGTGTTTCAAGCTGCTAAAGCCCCCTCCAAACATTTAGTGCCCACAGAGCATTTGGCAGTTGAGCAGATCCATGGGCCTTGTTAGAAGAGAGGCATAGGTTGTAAAAAGGCAAGGTTTTTTTTCAATGAAAACCACCATTGGGACTGGTTTTCTTTCACTGAGTGGAGTTTATTTTGCAAGTAGCAAGCTTCAAAACTCTTATTTTTTGTTATTTGTGAGATAACTATGTGGTGCTGATTGCACTAGCATTGCTATGTAATGCTTTGCCCTTTTTATAAAAAGAGCAACTTTTACAAAAAAAAAATCAGCCTTCTCCATAAAGGAGAACAAGTTTTGAGTGGGTTTCAAGCTACTTAAGACCATTGCAAATGCCTAGTGCTCATAGAGCTTTGGACAAGTTTAGCTGCTCCCTCTGCCTAGTCAGAAGAAAGGCCAAGGTCAGAAAAAGGCAAGACTTACTTTTCATTGCAAACCACCAATAGGTTTGTGTTCTCTCACTGAGTGGAGTATACTTTGCAAGTTGAGAGCTTCAAGTTTCTTGTATTGTCTCATTTTTGAGATTGCTGTTGGGCTATGATGGCCTTTGGATTGCTATGTGCTGCCTTGCCATTTTGGGGAGAAGAGCAAAGTTTCATACCAAAAAAACCTTCCTCAAAAAGAAGAATGTGTTTGGGTTGGGTTTCAAGCTACTGAAGCCCACTGCAAACACCCAGTCCCCACTGAGTATTTGGCAGGGGAGCAGATCCATCAGTTGAGTTATAATTGAGGCAGATGGGAAAAAGGCAAGAGTTGATTTTCATTGCAAACTACCACTGGGGCTGGTGTGCTTTCACTGAGTAGAGTATACTTTGCATGTAGGAATCTTCAAGTCTTTTGTTTTGTCTCATGTGTGTCATTGCTATTGGTGGCTTTTCACCCTATCATGTCTACATGCTATTTGCTCAGTTTGGAAAAAAAGAAACTTTTTCTACCAAATAAAGCTTATCCAGAAAAGAGAACACTTTTTCAGTGGGAATCAGGATACAGAAGTCCACTGCAAACACCTAGCTCTCTGAGAGCATTAGGCAGTTAATAGTTCCATCAGCCTAGTTAGAAGAAAGGCCTAGTTGGGAAAATAGAAAGGCTTGCTTTTCATTGCAAACCACCATTTGTTGTGGTCCTCTTTCACTGAATGGTGTTTACTTTGCAGGTAGGAAATTTCAATAATTTTGGTTTGTGTTTTGTGAGATTGCTGTGGTGTGATTTTCACCCTAGCATTGCTCTGTGCTGCTTGGTCCCATTTGTGAAAATAGCAACATTTGCTACCAAATCAGGTTTCACCATAAAGGACAACATGTTTTTAATGGGTTCGAGCTACTCAAGTCCACCGAAAACATCTAGTCCTCAAAGAGCTTTTCACAGAAGAATGGCTCCATCGACCTAGTTAGAAGAGAGGACCAGGTCATAAAAACCAAGGCTTGTTTTCACTTCCAACCACTATTGGGTCTGGGGGAGTATACTTTGCAAATTGGAAGCACCAAGCCTCTTGTTTTGTGTCATTTATGAGATTACTATGGTGTGCTTATTGCCATAGCATTGCTCTGTGCTTCTTTTTCCCTTTTGGGAATAGAGCAAGATTTCCTTCCAAAGCAGGCTTCTCCAGAAAGGAGAACATATTTTCAGTTGGTTTCAAGCTTCTGGAGTGCACTGTAAATGAGTAGTGCCCATAGAGCATCTGAGAGTGCTGAGCTCCTTTGGCCTTGATATACATGAGGCCTAGGTAGGAAAAAGGCATAGGTTGCTTTTCACTCCAATCCACCATTGGGGGTGGTGTTCTTTCACTGAGTGGTGTGTATTTTCATGTAGGAAGCTTCAAGCCTCTTATGTTATGTGTGATATTTATGCAGGGCTTATAGCCCAAGCATAGCTAGGTGCTCTTTGCTAAATTTGGAAAGAGAAAAACTTTTAATGAATTAAGCTTCTCCAGAAAGGAGAACACTTTTGCATTGGGATTCAGGTTACTATAGCCCATTGCATTCAGCTAGTGCCCAAATAGAATTTGGCACAGAGTGGTTTCATCGCCCTCTTCAGAAAAGAGGCCTAGGTGGTAAAAAGGTAAGGGTTGCCTTTCATTGAAAACTACCACTGGGTCTGGTGTTATTTCACTGAGTGGAGTCTACTTTGGAAGTAGGAAGCTTCAAGCATCTTGTTTTGTGTCACTTGTGAGATTGCTATGGGGCATTTATCACCCTAGCATCACTATGTATTGCTATTCCCTATTAGGAAGAAGAGTACCGTTTCCTACCAAATCACAATTTTTCAGAAAGGAGAACATGTTTGGAGTGGGTTTCAAGCTATCAAAGCCAACTGAAATCTCCTAGTTGTCAGAGAGAATTTTACATCATTCAACCTAGTTAGAAGAGAGGCCTTGGAGGGAAATAAACAATGGTTGCTTTTCATTGCAAACCACCATTTGTGGTGGTCTCCTTTCACTGAATGGAGTTTACCTTGCAAGTAGTAAGCTTGAGGCATCTTGTTTTTGTCCTTTGTAAGATTGCTATGAGGCACTTTTCACCCTATCATGGCTTGTGCTGCCTTGCACCATTTGTGAAAAGAGCAACTTTTCCTACCAAAGCAGGGTTCACCAAAAATTAGAACACATTTGGATTGGGTTTCAAGCTACTGAAGCCCACTGCAAACTACTTCCTACAGAACTTTTCACAGAATGGCAACTCCATCAGCCTAGTTACAAGAGAGGCATAGGTCTTGAAATGCAATGTGATTTCATTGCAAACCACCATTGGGGCTGTTGTTCTGTCACTGAGTGGCATATATTTGCAAGCAGGAAGTTTCATGCCTCTTGTTTTGTGTCATATTTGAGATTTATGCTGGGCTTATCTCCATAGCATGTCTTTGGAATATTTGCTAAATTTGTAAAAAGAGAAACTTTTCTTACCAAATCAAGTTTCTCCAGAAAGGAGAAGACTTTTACAGTCTACTGAAACCCACTGCAAACACCAAAGGACCACAGAGCACTTGACTTGGCAGGGGAGCGGATATATAGCCCTAGTTAGAAGAATGGTCTAGGTCCTAAAAAGGAAAGGCTTGCTTTTCATTGCAAAAAAACCATTGGACATGTTTTTGTTGTTGTTGTTGTTGTTGTTGTTTGTTTGTTTGTTTTACACTGACTGGATATACTTTGTAAGTTGGAAACTGCAAGCCTGTTTTGTGTCAATTGTCAGATCATTATGTTCTGCTTTGTACTATGTGGGAAAACAGCACATTTTCCAACCAAATGAGGATTCTCCAGAACACATTTGGTGTGTGTTTAAGGCTACTGAATACCACTGTAAACACCTAGTTCCCACAGAACATTTGGCAGTTTAATGGTTCCTTCCCCATTGTTAGAAGAGAGGGCTATGTGCTATAAAGGCAAAGATTACTTTTAAATGCAAAACACCTATGGGGCTGGTTTCCTCTCACTGCATAGAGTATATTGGATGTTGAAAGCTTCAAGTCTCTCATTTTGTGTCAATTGTGAGAGAACTATTTTGCACTGATCACCCTAGCATTGCTATGATCTGCTTTGCCCCATTTGGGAAAAGAACAAATTTTCATACCAAAAAAGGATTCTCCAGAAAGGAGAAATGTTTGGAGTGTGTCTCAAGCTACTGAAGTCAATGCAAACACCTAGAGCCCACAGAGCATTTGGTAGGTGAGTGGCTCCATTGGCCTAGTTGGAATAGAGGCCTAGGTGGAAAAAATGCAAGGGTTGCTTTTCATTGCAAACCACAATTTGTGCTGGTCTTCTTTCACTGAGTGGAGTTCACTTAGCAAGTAGGAAACTTCAAGCCCCTTAATTTATGTCATTTTCTTGAATGCTATCCTGGGCTTATTGCCCTGGCATTGCTATGTGCTGCTTTGACCCATTTGTGAAAACAGCACTTTTCCTACCCATTCAGGCTTCTCCTGAAAGAAGTGTGTTTCAAACTACTGAAGCCCACTGTAAATAACTAGTTCCCTCAGAACATGTGGCAGTGTAGAAGTTCAGTCAACCTTGTTGGAAGAGAGGCCTATTTGGTATGAAGGCATGTGTTCCTTTTCATTGCAAAACATCTATGGGGCTGGTGTTTTTTCACCGAGTGGTGTATACTTTGGACTTTGGAAGCTTTAAACCCCTTGTTTTGTGCCATTTGTGAGATTGTGATGGGGGTTTATTGCCCTAGAATCCCTAAGTCCTGCTTTTCCCCTTTTGGGAAAGGGAATATTTTCTTAACAAATCAGCCTTCCCCAGAAAGGAGAGTATGTCTGGAGTGGGTTACAAGCTTCTGAAGCCTATTGCAAACAGCTAGTGCCCACACAGCATTTGGCAGTGTAGCGGTTCCATCGGCCTTGTTAGAAGAGAGGCCTAGGTGGGAAAAAGACAAGGCTTGCTTTTCACTGAAAACAACCATTGGGGCTGGTCATTTTCATTGAGTGGACTTGACTTTGCAAGTAGGAATATTCAAGCCTCTTGTTTTATTTGTGAAATTGTTATGGGGCAATTATCACCATAACATCACTATGTGTTGCTTTGCCCCATTTGGGAAAAGAGCAACTTTCCCTAGCAAATCAGGCTACTCCAGAAAGGGAAACATGTTTGGATTGGGTTTTAAGCTACTGAAGCCCACTGCAAACACCTAGTGTCCACAGAGGATTTGGCAGTGTAGCGGTTCCATCGGCCTTGTTAGAAGAGAGGCCAAGGTGGGAAAAAGGAAAGGGTTGGTTTTCATTGCAAACCACCATTGGGGCTGGTGTTATTTCACTGAGTGGATTTTACTTTGCATGTAGGAAGCATCAAGCCTCTTGTTTGTGTTATTTATGAGATATCTACCGGGTGCTGACAGCCCCAGTATCACTATATTCTGCTTTGTCCTGTTTGGTAGAAGAGAAAATTTTTATACTAAAACATACTTCTCCAGAAAGGAGAACACATTTAGATTGTCTTTATTGCTACTGATGCCACTGCAAACACTTAGTGCCCACAGAGCCTTTGGTAGGTGAGGGGGTACATTGTCATATTTTTAAGGGAGCCCTAATTTGAAAAAAGGCAAAGGTCAATTTTCATTGCAAACCATGATTGTGACTGGCAATCCTTCCCTGTGTTGTGTTTACCTTGCAGGTAGCAATCTTCAAGCCTCTTATTTTGTGTTATGTTTGATTTTGCTATGAGTGGTTTATTGCTCTAGCATCAGTATGTGCTACTTTACGCCATTTGTTAAAGTGCAAATTTTCATAATAAATCAAGCTTCTCCAGAAAGGAGACCATGTTTGGAGTGGGTTTTAAGCTTCTGAAGTCCACCAGAAATAGCTAGTGCCCTCAAAGCCTTTGGCAGGGGAGCTGCTCCATCAGCCTAGTTATAAGAGAGACTTAGGTGAGATAAAGGAAAGTGTTTCTTTTCATTGCAAACTACCATTGAGGTTGGTATTCTTTCACTGAGTGGAGTATACCTTAGAAGCAGTAAGCTTCAAGCCTCTTGGTTTGTGTCATTTTTGAGATGGTTATGGGGCCATTATCACCATAGCATCACTATGTGATGCTTTGCCTAGATTAGGAAAAGAGCACCTTTCCTTACCAAGTCAGGCTTCTCCAGAAATCAGAATATGTATGGAGTTGTTTTCAAGCTACAGAAGCCTATAAACACTTAGTACCACAGAGCATTTGGCAGGGGAGAGGATACTTTGTCCTAATTTTAAGTGAGGCCTAAGTGCAAAAACTAAATTCTGCTTTTCATTGTAAACTACCATTGGGGCTGGTGTTCCTTCACTAAGCGGTGTTTACTTTGCAAGTAGGAAACTTCAAGCATCTTGTCTTTTGTCATTTGTGGGATTGCTACATGGGGCTTATTGCCCTAGCATTTCTATGTGCTGCTGTGCCAAGTTTGTGAAAAGAGCAATTTGCCAACCAAATCAAGCTTCTCCATAAAGGAAAAGCCCTTTTACACTGCAAACACCTAGTGCCACAGAGCATTTGAGAGGTGAGTAGCTCCAGTGTCATTGATTTAAGCAAGCCCTAATTTGGAAAAAGGCAAGTGTTGCTCTTTGTTGCAAACCACAATTGTGGCTGGCATTCTTTAACTTAGTGGAGTTTACTTTGCAAGTAGGAATCTTTGAGCCTCTTGTTTTATGTCAGTTTTGAGATTGCTAGATGTGGCTTATCAACCTTGCATCGCTATGTGCTGCTTTGCACCTTTTGGAAAAAGAGCAAATTTTCATACCAAATAATGCTTCTTCAGAAAGGAGATAATGTCATGTTGTTTTTCAAGCTACCAAAGTCCACTGCAAACACCTAGCACCCACAGAACATTTGGCAGGAAGCCACTCCTTTGTCCTAGTTAGAAATGAGGCCTAGGTGGGAAAAAGGGAAAGGACGATTTTCATTTCAAACTATCATTAGTGCTGGTCTTCTGTCACTGAGTGCAATTTTCTTTGCAAGTAGGAAACTTCAAGTCTCTTAATTTGTGTCATTTTTTATTGCTATGGGGGAATCATTATCCAAGCACTGCAATGTGCTGCTTTGCCCCATTTGTGAAAATTGTACTTTTCCTATCCATTCAGCTGCCTCCAGAAGAGAGAACATGTTTGCGGTGTTTTTCAAAGTACTGGAGCCCACTGTAAACACCTAGTGGCCACAAAGCATTTTGGAATTTAGGGTCTCTATCAACCTTGTTAGAAGAGTCCTCTTTGATATAGACAAGTGTTCATTTTCATTGCAAAACACCTATGGGCCTGGTTTTCTATCACTGAGGGATATATAATTTAGACTTTGGAAGCTTCAAACCTCTTATTTGTATCATTTGCAAGACTGCTATTAGGGGTTTATCTCCCTAGCATCCTTATGTGCTGCTTTGCTCCTTTGGGAAAAGAGCACCTTTTCCTAACAAGTCCTCCTTCCCCAGGAAGGAGAGCTCACTTAGAGTAGGTTACAAGCTTCTGAAGCCCATTGCAAACAGATAGTGCCCACATAGCATTTGGCAGGGGAGCTTTTCAATTGGTCTAGTTTCAAGAGATGCCTAAGATTGGAGAAGAGACTTGTGGTTGCCTGATGGAAGGGGGAGGGAGTGGGAGGGATGAGGAGCTTGGGCTTATCAGACACAACCTAGAATAGATTTACAAGGAGATCCTGCTGAACAGCATTGAGAACTATGTCTAGATACTCATGTTGCAACAGAAGAAAGGGTGGGGAAAAAACTGTAATTGCAATGTATACATGTAAGGATAATCTGACCCCCTTGCTGTACAGTGGGAAAATAAAAAAAAAAAAGTTTTTGAAAGAAAAAAAAAAAAAGGAAAAATGCAAGGGTTTCTTTCATTGCCAACCACCATTGGGACTGGTGTTCTTTCAATGAGTGGAGTTTACTTTACAAGTAGGAAGCTTCAATCGTTTTGTTTTTTGTCATTATGTGGATTGATTTGTGGAGCTTATTGCCCTAGCATCACTGTTCTGTTTTGCCTTGTTTGGGAAAAGAGCAAATTTTCCTACCAAATCAAGCTTCTCCAGAAAGGATAACCCATTTGCAGAGGGTTTCAGGCTACTGCAGCACAGAGCATGTGGCAGGTGATCAGCTCCATTGGAGAGGCCTAGGTGTTAAAAATGCTAGGGTTGATTTCATTGCAAAACACCATAGGGCCAGCTGTTCTTTCACTAATTGGAGTATACTTTGCAAGTAGGAAGCTTCAAGCCTTTTCTTTTGTGTCATTTGTGAGATTGATATGGGGCCTTTATTGCCCTAGCATTGCTCTATCCTGTTTTTCCCCATTTGGGAACAGAACAACATTTCCTTACAAATCAGTGTTCTCCAGAATGGAGATCATTTTTGGAGTAGTTTTTAACATTCTGAAGCCCAATGGAAACAGCTAATGCTCTCACAGCATTTGAGAGTGGTGCTCCTCCTTTGGGCTAGTTAAAAGAGAATCCTAGGTGGTAAAAAGGCAAGGCTTGCTTTTCATTGCAAACCACCATTGGGGTTGGTCTTCCTTTACTGAGTGGAGTTTATTTTGCAAGTATGAAGGTTCAAAACTCTTGTTTTCTGTCATTTGTGAGATTGCTATATGGGGCTTATTGCCCTAGCAGTCACTATGTCCTGCTTTGCACCATGTGGGAAAAGAGCAACTTTTCCTACCAAATCAGTATTCTCCAGAAAGGAGAACACATTTGGAGTGGGTTTCAAGCTAAGGAAGCCCACTGCAAACAATTGGTGCTCACAGAGTATTTGGCAGTGGCAGCTCCATTGGCCTTTTTAGAAAAGAGGCCTAGGGGGTATAAAGGCAATGGTTCATTTCATTGTAAAACACCAATGTGAATTCTTTTCTTTCACTGAGTGGAGTATACCTTGGAAGTTGAAGGCTCCAAACCTCTTCTTTTTTGTCATTTGTGAGATTGATATGGGACCATTATTGCCCTAGCATCCCTATGTGCTACTTTACACTGTTTGGAAAAAGTGCAAATTTTCATACCAAATCATGATTCTCCAGAAAGGAGAGCATGTTTGGAGTGGGTTTCAAGCTACTGAATCCCACTGCAAACACTTAGTGCCAACAGAGCATTTGGCAGGTGAGGGGCTCCATTGCCTTATTTTTAAGTGAGCCCTGATTTGGAAAAAGGCAAGGGTTGCTTTTTGTTGCAAACTATCACTCATGCTCATGTTCTTTCACTGAGTTGTGTTTACTCTGGAAGCAGGGAACTTCAAGCCTCTTGTTTTGTGTCATTTTTGAGTTTGCTATGAACAGTTTGCCATAGCATCGGTATGTGCTGCTGTACACGGTTTGCTAAGAGTGCATATTTTCATACCAAGTCAGGCCTCTCCTGAAAAGAGAGGGGGTTCATTTTGAGGGGGTTCAAGCAACAGAAACCCACTGCAAACACCTATTACCCAGAGAGCATTTAGAATGTAAGCTTCTCCATCAGTCTAGTTCAAAGAAAGACCAAGGTTTGAAAAATGCAAGGGCTGCTTTTCATTGGCCCGTCTTCATTCATTGAGCAGAATTTACATTGCAAGTAGCAATCCTCAAGCCTCTTGTTTTGCATCATTTGTATGTTCTCCTTTTTGGAGAATACTGATTTGGTTGGAAAAGTTGTGCTTTTTGCAATGTGGCCAAAGCAGCACATAGTGAAGCTAGAACTATAAGCCCACCATATCAATCTCACAAAGGACTCAAAACAAGAGGCTTCAAGCCTCCTACTTCAAATTAAATTCCACTCAGTGAAGGAACACGAGCCCCAATTGTAGTTCCAATGAAAAGCAACCATTGTCTGTTTTTTTTCCCACTGTATAGCAAGGGGACAAAGTTATCTTTACATGTATACATTACAATTATATTTTTCCCCACCCTTTGTTCTGTTGCAACATGAATATCTAGACAAAGTTCTCAGTGCTACTCAGCAGGATCTCCTTGTAAATCTATTCTAAGTTGTGTCTGATAAGCCCAAGCTCCCGATCCCTCCCACTCCCTCCCTCTCCCATCAGACAGCCACAAGTCTTTTCTCCAAGTCCATGATTTTCTTTTCTGAGGAGATGTTCATTTGTGCTGGATATTAGATTCCAGTTATAAGTGATATCATATGGTATTTGTCTTTGTCTTTCTGGCTCATTTCACTCAGGATGAGTCTCTAGTTCCATCCATGTTACTGCAAATGGCATTATGTCATTCTTTTTTATGGCTGAGTAGTATTCCATTGTGTATATATACCACATCTTCCGAATCCAATCCTCCGTTGATGGACATTTGGGTTGTTCCCATGTCCTGGCTATTGTGAATAGGGCTGCAATGAACATGCGGGTGCATGTGTCTCTTTTAAGGAGAGTTTTGTCCGGATAGATGCCCAAGAGCAGGATTGCAGGGTCATATGGAAGTTCTATGTACAGATTTCTAAGGTATCTCCAAACTGTTCTCCATAATGGCTGTACCAGTTTACATTCCCACCAGTAGTCCAGGAGGGTTCCCTTTTCTCCTCAGCCCTTCCAGCACTTGTTATTTGTGGATTTATGAATGATGGCCATTCTGACTGGTGTGAGGTGGTATCTCATGGTAGTTTTGATTTGCATTTCTCTTATAATCAGCGATGTTGAGCATGTTTTCATGTGTTTGCTGGCCATCTGTATATCTTCCTTGGAGAAATGTCTATTCAGGTCTTTTGCCCATTTTTCCATTGGTTGATTGGCTTTTTGGCTGTTGGGTTGTATAAGTTGTTTATATATTCTAGAGATTAAGCCCTTGTCAGTTGCATCATTTGAAACTATTTTCTACCATTCTGTAAGTTGTCTTTTTGTTTTCTTTTGGGTTTCCTTTGCTGTGCAAAAGCTTGTCAGTTTGATGAGGTCCCACGGGTTTATTTTTGCTCTAATTTCTACTGCTTTGGGAGACTGACCTGAGAACATATTCATGATGTGGATGTCAGAGAGTGTTTTGCCTATGTTCTCTTCCAGAAGTTTGATGGTGTCCTGTCTTATATTTATCTCTTTCAGCCATTTGGAGTTTCTTTTTGTGCATGGTGTGAGGGTGTGTTCTAGTTTCATTGCTTTGCATGCAGCTGTCCAGGTTTCCCAGCAAGGCTTACTGAATAGACTGTCTTTTTCCCATTTTATGTTCTTGCCTCCCGTGTCAAAGATTAATTGACCATAGGTGTCAGGGTTTATTTCCGGATTCTCTATTCTGTTCCATTGGTCTGTCTGTCTGTTTTGGTACCAGTACCACACTGTTTTGATGACTGTGGTTTTGTACTATTGCTGGAAGTCTGGGAGAGTTATGCCTCCTGCTTGGTTTTTGTTTCTCAGGATTGCTTTGGCGATTCTGGGTCTTTTGTGGTTCCATATAAATGTTTGGATTGTTTGTTCTAGTTCTGTGAAAAATGTCATGGGTATTTTGATAGGGATTGCATTGAATCTGTAGATTGCTTTGGGTAGGATGGCCATTTTTACAATATTGATTTTTCCAATCCAGGAACATGGAATATCTTTCCATTTCTTTACATCTTCTTTAATTTCTTTGATTAAAGTTTTATAGTTCTCGGCATAGAGATCCTTTACCTCCTTGGTCAGCTGTATTCCGAGGTATTTGATTTTGTGAGGTGCAATTTTAAAAGGTATCATATTTTTGTATTCCTTTTCTAATGTTTCATTGCTGGTATACAGAAATGCAGCTGACTTCTGAATGTTAATCTTATAGCCGGCTACTTTGCTGAACTTATTAATCAGTTCAAGGAGTTTTGGGGTTGAGTCCTTAGGCTTTTCTATGTATAGTATCATGTCATCTGCAAGTGACACTTTTATCTCTTCTCTTCCTATATGGATGCCTTTTATTTCTTTTGCTTGCCTAATTGCAGTGGCTAGGACTTCCAAAACTCTGTTGAAGAGCAGTGGTGAGAGTGGGCATCCCTGTCTTGTTCCAGATTTGAGTGAGAAGGCTTTCAGTTTTTCCCAATTGAGTATTATATTTGTGGTGGGTTGGTCATAAATGGCTTTGATTATATTCAGGAATGTTCCCTGTATACCCTCTCTGGCGAGGGTCTTGATCATGAATGGATGTTGGACTTTGTCAAATGCTTTTTCTGCATCTATTGAGATGATCATATGCTTTTTGACTTTTCTTTTGTTAATGTGGTATATGGTGCTGATTGATTGGCGTATGTTGAACCATCCTTGTGAACCTGGGATGAACACTACCTGGTCATGGTGTATAATTTTTTTGATATGTTGTTGGATTCGGTTGGCTAAGATTTTGTTGAGAATTTTTGCATCTATATTCATCAATGATATTGGGTGATAGTTTTCTTTTTTGGTGGTATCTTTATCTGGTTTTAGAAATAGGGTGATGGTGGCCTCATAGAATGTCTTTGGGAGTATTCCTTCTTCTTCAACCTTTTGAAAGAGTTTAAGGAGGATGGGCACCAATTCCTCTTTATATGTTTGATAAAATTCACCTGTGAAGCCATCTGGTCCTGGACTTTTATTTGTAGGGAGTGTTTTTATGACTTCCTCAATTTCATTTCCAGTGATCGGTCTGTTCAGTTGGTCTGTTTCTACTTGATTCAGTTTTGGCAGGTTGTAAGATTCTAGGAAATTGTCCATTTCTTCCAGATTGTCAAACTTGTTGCCATACAGTTGTTCATAGTATTCTCTTATGGTTTTTTGTATTTCTGCTGTATCCGTTGTGATTTCTCCTTTTTCATTTCTAATTTTGGTTATTTGGGTTCTTTCTCTCCTCTTTTTAGTGAGTCTGGCCAGGGGGTTGTCAACTTTGTCTGCCTTTTCAAAGAACCAGCTCTTGGTTTTATTAATTTTCTCTATTGTTTTTGGAATTTCTATTTTATTGATTTCTTTTTGGTCTTTATAATTTCCTTCCTTCTGCTGACTTTAGGTCTTTTTTTGTTCTTCTTTTTCTAAAATTTCAGAATGATAGAAAATAGTTTCAAATGATGCAACTGACAAGGGCTTAATCTCTAGAATATATAAACAACTTATACAACCCAACAGCCAAAAAGCCAATCAACCAATGGAAAAATGGGCAAAAGACCTGAATAGACATTTCTCCAAAGAAGATATACAGATGGCCAGCAAACACATGAAAACATGCTCAACATCGCTGATTATAAGAGAAATGCAAATCAAAACTACCATGAGATACCACCTCACACCAGTCAGAATGGCCATCATTCATAAATCCACAAATAACAAGTGCTGGAAGGGCTGAGGAGAAAAGGGAACCCTCCTGGACTACTGGTGGGAATGTAAACTGGTACAGCCATTATGGAGAACAGTTTGGAGATACCTTAGAAATCTGTACATAGAACTTCCATATGACCCTGCAATCCTGCTCTTGGGCATCTATCCGGACAAAACTCTCCTTAAAAGAGACACATGCACCCGCATGTTCATTGCAGCCCTATTCACAATAGCCAGGACATGGGAACAACCCAAATGTCCATCAACGGAGGATTGGATTCGGAAGATGTGGTATATATACACAATGGAATACTACTCAGCCATAAAAAAGAATGACATAATGCCATTTGCAGTAACATGGATGGAACTAGAGACTCATCCTGAGTGAAATGAGCCAGAAAGACAAAGACAAATACCATATGATATCACTTATAACTGGAATCTAATATCCAGCACAAATGAACATCTCCTCAGAAAAGAAAATCATGGACTTGGAGAAAAGACTTGTGGCTGTCTGATGGGAGAGGGAGGGAGTGGGAGGGATCGGGAGCTTGGGCTTATCAGACACAACTTAGAATAGATTTACAAGGAGATCCTGCTGAGTAGCACTGAGAACTTTGTCTAGATATTCATGTTGCAACAGAACAAAGGGTGGGGAAAAATATAATTGTAATGTATACATGTAAGGATAACTTGATCCCCTTGCTGTACAGTGGGAAAATAAAAAAAAAAGAAAAAGAAAGAAAAGCAACCCTTGCCTTATTCCCACCTAGGACTCTTCTAAATAGGCCGATAGAGCTGTTCTTCTATGAAATGCTCTGTGGGAACTAGGTGTTCGCAGTGGGCTTCAGTAGCTTGAAACCCACTCTAAATATCTCCTTTCTGAATAATCATGTTATGGTAGGAAAAGTTGTACCCTCTCACAAACGGGGAAAGCACCATATAGTGATACTCAAGTGATCAGCGCACCATAGCAATCTCACAATTGACACAAAACAAGAGGCTTGAAGCTTTCAACTGGCAATGTATTCTCCACTCATTGACAGAACACCAGCCTCAATGGTGGTTTGCAATGAATATGAACACTTGATTTTTGTGAGCTAGGCCACTCTTCTATCAAGACTGATGGTACCACTCCCCTGCCAAATGCTCTGTGGGTACTAAGTGTTTGCAGTGGGTTTCACTCGCTTGATACCCAATCCAAATGTTCTCTCCTTTCTGGGGACCCCTTATTTGGAAGGAGATGTTGCTCTTTTTTCAAATGGGGAAAAGCAGCACAGAGCAATTCTAGGGGGATAAGCACCCCATTTCAAACTGGCAAATAACACAAAACATGAGGTGTGAAGTTTCCAACTTGCAAAATCTACTCAAATCTGTGAAAGAACACTATATCCAATGTTGGTTTGCAATGAAAACCAACCCTTGCCTTTTTGCCACCCAGGCCTCTCTTCTAACCAGGCTGATGGAACTGATACACTACCAAAAGCCCTGTGGCCAATATGCATTTCCAGTGGGTTTCAGTACCTTGAAAATCAATCCAAATGTGTTCTCCTTTCAGGAAAAGTATGGTGTGGTGTAATGGGGAGGGGAAGGGGCCCTCCCAGAACAAATGGAAGGCAACATGTGCCACCAGCATCTATGCACACATGTGCAGTTCTATGACAGTATAACGTAACTGGTATCTGAGTGTGCAGGCCTATCTATGTAGCACGAACTATTTACTCCTAATTTAAAGAATGTATGTTACCTTATAAGGAGGACAAAGGGACCAAGATGAAGTGGGAAACCTAATGGGGGTATATAAGGCAGTGCCCTGCTGCTTTTGGGGTTCAGCCTTTAGATACGAATCTACTGAGCCTTTGCTGGCATGAATAAACACTTTTTCCTGGCCAAAGCTCTTGGTGTCCCATCTTTCTGTATGTTAGTCCTGAAACATTTCTTGGGGGCTCATCTGTGATTCAGAGACAATGATTTCACCTCCCTTGTCACCAGGGTACAACCCCTGGGATGCTGGGAGTGGTGACCTCACCTGGAGCCAGCAGATTGATTGATCCATAGGGGACTAGCCCTCCCAGCTTGCCAGTAAACTGGTTAAGCCTAGGAACCAACCAATGGAGTGGTGTGCATCAGACTGGTAAGAACCTGGGTTCAATTTGGTAAGCCTGCCCCTAAGAGAGAGAAGGGGAGCCTGATCACCTCACAGAGTTCACAGGAGAAAAAAACCACAGCTCTAAGGTGCTGGGCAGCAGGTTGGAGATGTTGTATTAATGCAAGTGAATGAGATGGACAACAGGAGAGTTTTGACTCAACCGGATGGGCTGAAGCAAGTGTTGAGTCCCAATCTGTGTTTCCACAGTGATCCACATAACAGCATATGGTGGCTCTCTTCAGAGAGGTCCTGACATTGGGGTTTATACAGTCCCACCAATGTTAAGAGGCACCTGAAATATCTCAACTGGGAGAGCAGCTGGAGATAGACAAAGTGATTGATTACTGTTTCCCTTCCCTGCCAAGTGTGTGACTGTCATCTTTTAGGGGGAAGAAATGCGTGGCAGAAATGGAGGGACTGGGAGCTGGGCTAAACAGATGCAGAATATTGCCTTTGGGATGGATTAGCAATGAGATGCTGCTGTGTAGCACTGGGAACTCTGTCTAGTCACTTATGATAGAACATATAATGTGAGAAAAGACAATGTATACATGTTAGTATAACTGGGTCACCATGCTGTACAGTAGAAATATATATACATATATATATATATATATATATATGATAAAAAATAGAAAACCACCATTGGGGTTGGTGTTCTTTCAATGAGTGGAGTATAATTTTCAAGCAGGATGCTTCAAGCATCTTGTTATCTGTCATTGTTGAGGCTGCTATATATGGGGCTTATCATATTAGCATCTCTATATGCTGCCTTTCCCCATTTGTGAACAGAGTAACTTTTCATAACATAGGTGGCTTTTCCAGAAATGATAAGTTTTGAGCGGGTTTCAAACTACTGAAGCCCACTGGAAACACCTAGGGCCAATAGATTTTATGGAAGCTTTAGTGACTTTAGAAGCCTAGTTAGAAGATAGGCCTAAGTAGTAAAAAGACCAGGGTTGATTTTCATTATAATCCACCACTGGGGTGGGTAATCATTAATTGAGTGGAGTTTACTTTGCCAGTAGGATTCTTCAAGCCTCTTGTTATGTGTCATTTGTGAGACTTCTACGCAGGGCTTATTTCCCTAAAATCACTATGTGCTATTTTGCCCCATTTGGGAAAATAACAACTTTTCCTACCAAATCAGCCTTCTCCAGAAAGAACACATTTGGAGAGTGTTTCAAGCCACAATTTGGTCTGGTCTTCTTTCACTGAGTAGGGTATACATTGAAAGTTGGAAGTTTCAAGCCTCTTGTTTTGTGTCATTCGTGAGATTGCCATGGGCTGCTAATCACCCTAGCATCCTTATGTGCTGCTTTCCCCATTTGTGAGAAGAGTGCCTTTTCTTAAAATCATGCTTCTCCAGAAAGGAAAACCCATGGGAATAGGTTTCAAGCTACTGAAGCCCACTGCAACCACCTAGTGCCCACAGAACATTTGGTAGTGGAGTGGCTTAATTGGCCTAGTTAGATCAGAGGCCTAGGTGGTAAAAAGGCAAGGCTTGTTTTCTTTGCAGGCCACCATTAGGTCTGGTATTCTTTCACTGAGTGTAGTATACTTTGCATTTGGGAAACTTCAAGCCTCTTGTTTTGAATCACTCATGAGATTGCTGTGGGGCACTTATTGCCCTAGAATCATTCTGTGTTTTTTTTACCCCATTTGGGAAAAGAGCAACATTTCCTTCCAAATCAGGGTCTTCCAGACATAAGAGCACGTTTGGAGTGGAGTTCAATATTTTGAAGCCCACTGCAACTCCCCAGGGCCAAACAGTCTTTTAATGGACTTGGCTCCATTGGCCTAGTTAGAACAGAGGCCTAGTTTGTAAGGCAAGGGTTGATTTTCATTGCAGACCACCATTGGGCCTAGTGTTCTTTCACTCAGTGGAGTATACTTTACAAGTTGGAAGTTTCAAGCATCATTTTTTGTGTCATTTGTGAGATTGCTATGGGGTGTTTTTCTCCTACATTGCACTGTGCTTTTTCCCATTTGGAAAAAGAACATTTCCTTCCAAATCATGTTTCTCCAGGATGGAGAGCATGTTTGGAGATGATATCAAGCTATTGAAGCCTACTGCCAATACCCTCTGCCCACAGAGCAGTTAGCAGAGGAGTGGATCCATTGGCCTAGTTAGAAGAGAGGCCTAAGGGGCAAATAGACAAGGGTCCCTTTTCATTGCACACCACCAATGGGGCTGGTGTTCTTTCAATGTGTAATATACTTTGCATGTTGTACTGAAACCTACAGCAAACACCTAGTGCCCAAAGAGCTTTTGGCAGTGGAGCAGCTCCATCAGCTTAGTTGCAAGCAAGGCATAGGTTGGAAAAGGGAAGAGTTGTTTTTCATTGCAAACCACCATTGGGCCTGGCGTTCTTTCACCGAGTGGAATAGTATTTGCAAGTTGAAAGCTCAAGCCTCTTGTTTTGCATCATTTGTGAGATGGCTATGCAGAGCTTATCACCCTGGCATCACTCTGTACTGCTTTTCCCCATCTGGGAAAAGAGCAACATTTCCTTCCCTAGTGGTGTTCTCCATAAGGAAGAGCAAGTTTAGAGTGTGTTTCAAGCTTCTGAAGCCCACTGCAAACACCTAGTGCCTATAGAGCATTTGGCAGGAGAGCAGGTCCATTGGCATTGTTATAAGTGAGGCCTAGTAGAAAAAGGCAAGTGTTGCTTTTCATTGTATACCACCATTAGGGCTAGTTTCTTTGACTGAGTGGAGTATAGTTTGTAAGTAGGAATCTTCAAGCTTCTTGATTTGTGTCATTTTTGAGACTTATACTTGGGACTTATCAGCCTAGCATCCCTATGTGCCTCTTTGCCTTGTTTGTGTAAAGAGCAACATATCCTACTACATGAGATTTCTCCAGAAAGGAGAACACATTTCAAATGGGTTTTAAGCTATTGAAGCCTACTGCAAACACTTAGTGCACATAGAGGTTTTGGCAGGTTTAGCCACTCCATTGGCCTTGTTAGAAGATAGGCCAAGGGGTAAGAAGGTAAGTGTTCCTTTTCGTTGCAAATCATCATTGGGGCTGATGGTTTTTTTTTTGTTTGTTTGTCTTTTTTTTTATGGCCACACTCATGGCATATGGAGGTTCCCAGGTGAGGGGCCTAATTGGAGCTGTAGATGTTGGCATATGCCAGAGCCACAGCAATGCAGGATCTGAGCCTCATCCTCAACCTACACCATAGCTCACAGCAACGCCAGATGCTTAACCTACTGAGCAAGGCCAGGGATCAAAACGGCAACCTCATGGTTCCTAGTGGGATTTGTTAACCATTGTGCCATGATGGGAACTCCAGAGGCTGGTGTTTTTTAACTTAGTTGAGTATACTTTGCAAGTAAGAAGCTTCAAGCCTCTTGTTTTCCTGTCATTTGTGAAATTGCTATGGGACGTTATACCCCTAGTTTTGCTCTATGCAGCTTATCCCCATATGGGAAAAGAGCAACATTTCCTTACAAATGTGAGCTCTCCAAAAAGGAGAGCATGTTTGGAATGGGTTTCAGTCTACTGAAGCCCAATGCAAAAAGCTATTGCCCAAGGGTATCCTGCAGTTAAGCAACTCCCTCGGCCTTGTTGTAAGTAAGGCCTAAGCGGCAAAAAGGCAAGGGTTGTTTTTCATTGCTAACCACCATTGGGGCTGATTTTCTTCCACTGAGTGGTTTATGCTTTGCCATTTGGAAGCTTCAAGCCTTGGTTTTGTATCATTTTAAGATAGCTAGTTGATACTAATCACCCCTCGCATCACTATGTTCTGCTTTGCCCCATTTGGTAAAAAAGCAAATTTTCAGAGCAAATCAGGCTTCTCTAGAAAGGACAGCATGTATGGAATGGGTTTAAAGGTACTGTAGCCAACTGCAAAAACCTAGGCCAAGAGAGCATTTTGTAGAAGAGAAGCTCCTTTGGCCTATTTGGAAGAGAGGCCTAGGTTTGAAATAGGCAAAGGCTGCTTTTAATTGCAAACCACCATTGGGGATTGCCTTCTTTCACTGTGTGGAGTTAACTTTTCAATTACAAGCTTCAAGACTATTTTTTTGTGTCATTTCTGTGATTGCAATTGGTGCCTTATCACCCTAGCATTTCTATGTGCTGCTTTGCCTTGCGCATGAAAAGAGAAACTTTTTGTACCAAATCAGGCTTCTCCAAAAAGGAGAACACCTTTTGAGTGGGTTTTAACCTACTCGAGCCCACTGCAAAGATTTAGTACCCACAGAGCTTTTTGAAGGTGAGTGGCTCCATTGGCCTAGTTAGAAGAGAGATTTAGGCTGTAAAAATGCAAGTGTTCATTTTCATTGCAAACCACCAGTGAGGCTTGTGTTCTTTCACTGAATGGAGTATACATTACATACTGTAAGCTTCAACCTTCTTGTTTCCTGTCATTTGTGAGATTGCTATGGTTTGATGATCATCCCAGCATCACTATGTGTTGCTTTGCCTTGTTTGGGAAAAGAGAAAAGTTTTATACCAAAAAAAAGGGCTTCCCTAGGGGTTATCTGGGTGATGCAGTGGAGGAATCCCATTAGGAAGCATGAGCTTGCTGGTTCAATCCCTGGTCTTGCTCAGTGGTTTAAGGATCTAGTGACGATGTGAGCTGTGGCATATGTTGCAGACTGATTTGGATCCTGCATTGCTGTGGCTGTTGTGTACACCAGCAGATGTAGGTCTGATTTGACCCCTAGCGTAGGAAGCTCCATATACCACAGATGTGGCCAACACCCCAAAAAAGAAAACAAATTAAAAAAAGCTTCTCAAGAAAGGAGAAGACATTTGGAGTAGCTTTCAATCTACTGAAGCTCACTACAAACACTTAGTGCCCAAAGAGAACTGGCAGGTAAGCAGTAACATAGGCTTGGTAGGAAGCAAGCTATAGGTGGGAAAAAAGGCAAGGGTTGCTTTTCATTGTAAACCATCATTGGGGCTGGTGTCCTATAACTTATTGGAGTTTACTTTGCCAGTAGTAAGCTTCAAGCCTCTTCTTTTGTGTGATTTGTGAGATTGCTATTTGGGGTGATTGCGCTAGCACCACTACATGCCACTTTGCCCTTTTTGGGAAAAGAGAAACTTTTCTCACCTAATAAAACTCCTCCAGAAGGAACATGTTTGGAGTGGGTTTCAAGCTACTGAAGCCCACTGCATACACCTAGTACCCATAGAGCATTTGGCAAATAAGCAGTTCCATTAGCCAAGATAGAAGATAGGTCTAGTTGGTAAAAAGGCAAGGGTTACTTTGCATTGCAATCATAAGGGTTAGTTTTCCTTCAATGAGTGCAGTATACTTTGCATGTAGGAAGCTTGAACCCTCTTGTTTTATGTCAGTTGTGAGATTGCTATTGGGAGCTGATCACTCTAACTTCACTCTGTGCTATTTTCCTCATTTGTGAAGAGAGCAAACTTTCATGCCAAAAATGCTTCTCCACAAAGGAGAACACATTTTGACTGGGTTTCATGCTAATGAAGCCCACTGAAAACACCTAGTGATTTGGTAGGTGACAGTTCCATGGGACTTGTTATGAGAAGCCTAGGTGGGAAAAAGGCAAGGGATGATTTTCATTGCAAAAATGACTAAGGCTGTTGTTCTTTCAATGAGTGCAGTATACTTTGCCTGTAGGAAGCTTAAAGCCCGTGTTTTGTCTTTTGTGAGATTGCTATGGGGGGGTGGTAAGCATCACTATGTGCTGCTTTACAGTTTTTGAGAAGAGCACCTTTTCATATGACATCATGCTTTGCCAGAAAGGAGAAGACATTTGGAGTGTATTTCAAGGTACTAAAGCCCACTGAATACAAATAGTGCCCACAGAGCATTAGAAGAAAGGCCTAATTGGTAAAAAGGCAAGGGTTCTTTTTCATTGCAAACCCCCAGTGAGGTTTGTGTTCTTCTATTGAGTGGAGTATACTTTGCAAACAAGAAGCTTCAAGCCTCTTGTTTTGTGTCAGTTTTGAGATTGCCATACGGGGCTCACTGCCATATCATCACTCAGTGCTGCTTTGCCGTGTTTGGAAAACAGCTACTTTTCCACCCAAATCAAAGTTCTCCAGGTCAAAGAACAAATTTCCAATGGGTTTCAGGCTACTGAAACCCACAGAAAACATCTTATTGCGCACAGAGCATTTGGAAGTTTAAACATCTCAATCAGCCTAGTTAGAAGGGAGGCAAAGTGGGGAAAAGGCAAGGGTTCCTTTTCATTGCAAACCACCAATGAGGCTGGTGTTCATTCACTGAGTGGAGTATATTTTGCAATTTGGAATCTTAAATCCTCTTGTTTTGTGTCATTTGTGAGACTGCTACAGGTTTGAGGAAAGAGCACATTTTCATGCCAAAAAAGACTTCTAATTCTATGGAAAGAAGAACAGGTTTGGAGTGGGTTTCAATCTATTGAAGCCAACTACAAAAACCTAGTGCCCACAGAGTACTTGGTGGTTGAGCAGGTCCTTCAGCCTTGTTAGAAGAGAGGCCTAGGTGGGAAAAAGGTGAGGATTGTTTTCCTTGCAAACCACGATTTGGGATGCTGTTCTTTAACAGGGCAGAGCATACTTTTGCCAGTTTGAAGCTTCAAGCCTCTTGTTTTTGTTATTTGAAGATGCTATTGGGCACTGATCACCTTAGCATCACTATGTGATGCTTTGCCCTATTTAGGAAAAGAACAAAGTTTCCTATGAAAAAATGGCTTCTCCAGAAAGGGGAACCTGTTTGGAGTGGTTTTCAAGCTAATGAAGCCCACTGCAAATACTTAGTGCCCACTGAGCATATGGCAGGATACCATCTACATCAGACTAATTACAAGAGAGTCCTTGGGGGTAAAAAGGGAGGGATTCCTTTTCATTTAAAGCCATCATCCCAGTGCTTTTTCGCTTAGTGGAGTATATTTTGCCAGTTGGGAGTCAAGCCTCTTGTATTTTGTCAATTTTGAGATAGCTGTGGGACACACTTCAGTCTAGATCACTATGTGCTCTTTTCCCCCACTTGGTAAAAGAGCAAATTTTCACACTCAATCAGGCTTCTGAAGAAAGGAGAACACTTTTGGGGTGGGTTTCAATCTTCTGAAGCCAACTAAAAAAAAAGTGCTCATAGAGCATTTGGTTGTGAAGCAGCTCCATTGGCATAGTTAGAAGAGTATATTAGGTTGGAAAAAGGCAAGGGTGGCTTTTTAATGCAAACCACCATTGGGAATAGTGTTCCTTTACTGAGTTGAGTTTAATTTGCAAGTAGGATGCTTCATGCTTCTTGTTTCATGTGATTTTTGAGATTTCTATAGGGCATCAATCAATCTAGCATCATTATTTGATGTTTTCCCCATTTGTGAGAAGAGGGACATTTCATACAATATCATGTTTCTCCAAAAAGGAGAACCCATTTGCAGTGGGTTTCAAGCTACTGAAGCTCACTGCAAAAACTAGTGCCCACTGAGCATGTCACAGATGAGTAGCTCCATCAGCATAGTTAGAAGAGTGGCCTAGGTGGGAAAAAGGCAAGGATTCCATTTAATTGCAAACAACCTTTGGGGCTGGACTTCTTTCAAAGAGTGGAGTTTACTTTGCAAGTTGGGAGCTTCACACTTCTTGTTTTGTGTCATTTGTGAGACTGATATGGGGCACTGTTTGCCCTATCCTCACTATGTGCTCTTTTGCCCTGTTAGGAAGGAGATCAAAATTTCATGCCAAAAAAGGATTCTCAGAAAGGAGAATACAATGAAATGGTTTTCAGGCTACTGAGGCCCACTGCAAACACCCAGTGCCTACTGAGCATGTGACAGTGTAGCATCTCTATTGCTCTAGTTACAAGTGAGTCATGGGTATGAAAAATGCAAGGGTTGCTTTTCATAGCATACCACCACTGGGGCTTGTGTTCTTTCACTGACTGTAGTATACTTTGAAAGTAGGAAGATTCACGCCTTTTGTTTTGTTATTTGTGTGATTGCTATGGGGGCTGATTGCTCTAGCATCGTTATGTGCTGCTTTCCCCATTCATGAGAAGAGCACCTTTTCCTACCATATCATGTTTCTCCAGAAAGTAGAAGACAACTGAATGAGTTTCAAGCTATGGAAGCTCACTACAAACACATAGGGCCATAGAGCATTTCACGGGGGAGTGGCCCCATAGTCCTTAGAAGGTCTAGGTGGGAAAAAGGCAAGGGTTGCTTTTAAATGCAAAACACCATTGTGGCTAGTGCCCTTTCACTGAGTGGAGATTACTTTGCAAGTAGGAATTTCAAGTCTCTTGTTTTTTGTCATTTGTGACTGCTATGAGTTGAGTAGCTGAACTTACTAACATGGCTATGTGATGATTTCCCAATTTGTGACAAGAGCCTCTTTTCCTACCATATCATGCTTCACCTGAAAGGAGAAAACATTTGCAGTGGGTTTCAGACTACTAAGCCCAATGCAAACACCTGGCCCACAGAGTATATTGCAGAGGAGCATCTCCATTGGGCTAGTTAGAAGAGAGCCCTAGGTGGTAAAAAGGCAAGTGTTGATTTTCCTTGCAAACCACTGTCAGGGCTGGTGTTCTCTCAGAGAATGGAGTACACTTTGACATTTGGAAGCTTTAAGCCTCATTTTTTGTGTTATTTGTGAGATTGCTATGGGGTGCTGATTTCTCTAGCATCTCTATGAGCTGTTTGCTCATTTTGGTAACAGAGAAAATTTTCATAGCAAATCAGGCCTATCCAGAAAAAAAGTGAGTTTCAAGCTACTGAAGCCAACTGCAAAACCCTAGTGCACATTGAGATGCACACCTGACATAAAACAAGAGCCTTGAAGCTTCCTACTGGCAAAGTATACTCCACTCAGTGAAAGAACATGAACCCCATTGGTGGTTTGCAACAATTGCCTTTTACAAACTAGACATCTCTTCTAGCTTGGCCAAAGAGGCCACTACACTTCCAAATGCTCTGTGGCACTAGGTGTTTGCAGTGGGCTTCACTTGCTTAAAACCCACTCCAAACATGTTCTCCTTTCTGGAGAAGCCTGATTTGGTAGGAAATAGTGCTTTTTTCCCCAAACAGGACATAGCAGCACATAGAGATGCTAGGGCATGAAGCCGCTTATAGAAAACTCAAAAATGATACAAAACAAGAGGCTTGAAGATTCCTACTTGCAAAGTAAACACAACTACATGAAAGAAGACCAGCCCCAATGGTGGTTTTCAATGGAAAGCAACCCTTGCATTTTTCCAACTTAGGGCTCCCTTAAAACTAGGACAATGGAGCCCCTCAACTGCCAAAGGCAGTGGGGACTAGGTGTTTGCTTATGTAGTTGGAAACCCCTGCATATATGTTCTCCTTTAGGGAGAAGCTTGATTTGGTAGGAAAAGTTGCTCTTTTCCCAAATGGGTCAAAGCAACACATTGTGATGCTAGGGCAATAATGGCCCCATAGCAATCTCACAAATGACAAAAAAAAAAAAAAAAAAAAAAAAAAAAAAAAAACAAGCAGCTTGAAGCTTCCAACTTGCAAAGTACACTCCACTCAGTGAAAGAACACCAGCCACATTGGTGTTTTGAAATGAGAAGCCACCATTGCCTTTAAACAACATTGTCTTCTCTTCTAACTTGGCCAATGGAGAGCTATACTGCCAAAGGATCTTTGGGCACTGGGTATTTGCAGTAGGGTTCACTAGCTTGAAACCCAATCCAAACATGTTCTCCTTTATGGAGAAGCATGTTTTTGTATGACAATTCACTCTTTATCCAAAGAGGGCAAAGAAGCACATATTGATGCTGGAGCTGTCATTTCCCAGCAGATATATATTAAATAACACAAAACAAGAAACTTGGAATTTCCTACTTTCGTATTAAAGTCCACTCAGTAAAAGACCAGCCCCAAAGGTGGTTTTCAATGAAAAGCAAGCCTTGCTGTTTTACCAGCTAGGCCTCTATTCTAACTATTCCAAGGGAGACACAACCTGCCAATTGCTGTGTGGGCACTAGCTGTTTGCAGTAGGTTTAAGATGCTTGTAGCCCCCTACAAAGGTGCTCTTTTTCTAGGGAAGGCTGATTTTTTAGGAAAAGGTACTCTTTTCCAAAGTGGGGCAAAGTTGTACATTAGGATGCTAGGTCATTATGCCCCCCATTACAATCTCACAAATGACATAAAACAAGAGGTTTGATGTTTCCAACTTCCAAAGTATACTCCACACAGTGAATGCAAATCAGCCCCATAGGTGTTTTGAGATTAAAAGGAACAGTTGCCTTTATACCATCTAGGCCTCTATTCTAACAATGGGGAAGGAACTGTTACACTACCAAATCCTCTATGGCCCTGGATGTTTGCAGTGGTCTTCATTATCTTGAAACACACTGTAAAAGTCTTCTCCTTCTGGAGAAGCTTGATTTGGTAAGAAAAGTTGCTAGTGGGATCAGCACCACATAGCAATCTCACAAATGACACAAAACAAGTGGCTTGAAGATTCCTACTTGCAAAGTAAACTCCACTCAGTGAAAGAACAGTAGGCCCGATGATGCTTTTCAATGAAAAGCAACCTTCCCTTTTTCCCACCTAGGCTTCTCTTGCAACTAAGCCAATGGATCCACTCACCTGCCAAATGCTTTGTGGGCACTAAGTGTTTGCAGTGGACTTCAGCAGCTTGAAATCCAGTCCAAATGTGTTTTCTTTCTGGAGAAGCCTGATTTGGTTAGAAAGTTGCTGGGGTGATCAACGCCACATAAAAATCTCAAAAATGACAACAAAAAAGTGTCTTGAAGCTTCCTATTTGCAAAGTATACTCCACTTAGTGAAAAAAATACCATACCCTATGGTAGTTTGCACTGAAAACAACCCTTACCTTTTTCCCACATAGGCCTCTCTTCTAACTAGGCCAAAGGAGCTGCTCTCCTGTCAAATGCTTTGTGGACACTAGTAGTATGCAGTGGTCCTCAGTAGCCTGAAACCCACTCCAAATCACAAAGGGATGCTATGGCAATCAGCTCCTGGAAGCTATCTCACAAATGACACAAAACAATAGGCTTGAATCTTCGTGGTTGCATGTTAAAGTCCACTCAGTGAAAGAATACCACTCCCAATGGTGGTTTTCAATGAAAAGTGAGCTTTGCCTTTTACCAGTTAGGCCTTTATTCTAACTAGTCCATTGGAGCCACACACATGCCAAATGCTATTTGCACACTAGATATTCACAGTGGGCTTCAGAATCTTGTAGCCTACTCCAAAAGTGCTCTTCTTTCTGGAGAAGGCTGATTTGTTAGGAAAAGCTGCTCTTTTCCAAAGTGTGCAAAGCAGCACATAATTAATTAGATTTTTTAAAATTGTTATTTCCACAATACATCATTTTTTTTTACTGTGCAGCATGGTGACCCAGTTACACATATATGTATACATTCTTTTTTTCTCACACTATCGTCCTCCATCATAAGTGGCTAGACATATTTCCCAGTGCTACACAGCAGGATCTCATTGCTAATCCATTCCAAAAGCAATAGTTTGCATATATTAACTGCAGGCTCCCAATCCACCCAACTCCCTCCCCCTCCCCCTTGGCAACCACAAGTATATTCTCCAAGTCCATGATTTTCTTTTCTTTGGAAAGGTTCATTTGTGCCATATATTAGATTCCAGATATGTGATATCATATGGTATTGGATTTTGTTCACTTATGGGTGTATTCTTTTGGGTGTTGGGTGTTTTGTCATTTGTGAGACAGCAGCAAATAAGAATGTGGTAATCCCCCTGCCCAATAGCATTCTCACAAATGACACAAAACAAGATGTTTGAAGATTCTAACATCCAAAATATACACCCCTCAGTGAAAGAAAACAAGCCCCATATGTGTTTTGCAGACAAGGAAGTCTTGCCTTCATGCTAAATAGGATTCTCTTCTAATAAGGTTGATGGAGCAGCTGCACTGCCAAATTCTGTGTGCCCACTAGGTGTTTGCAAAGGGCTTCAGTGCTTTGAAACAGACTTTAAACATGTTTTCCCCTCTGGAAAAGTCTGAATGGAGAGGAAAATTACTCTTTTCACAAATGCAGTAAAGCAGCACATTGCAATGCTAGGATCATAAGCCCCACATAGCAATCTCAAAAATGACACAAAATAAGAGGCTTTAAGTTTCCTACTCCACTCAGTGAAAGAAGACCAGCAGTAATGATGGTTCACAATGAAATGCAACTCATGCCTTTTTTACCACCTAGGAACTTGTTCCAAAAAGGCCAATGGAGCTGCTCCTCTGCCAAAAGCTCTGTGGGCATTAGGTATTTGCAGTGGGCTTCTATAGCTTGAAATGTACTTCAAACGTGTTCTCCTTTCTGTGGAAGCCTGATTTGGTAGGAAAATGTGCTTTTTTCCCAAAGGGGACAAAGCAGCAGATAGCAATGCTATGGCAATAATCCACTCATAGAAAACTCACAAATGACACAAAACAAGAGGCTTAGAAGTTCCTACTTTCATGTTAAAGACAACTCAGTGAAAGAAGAACAGTCCCAATGTTGGTTTGCAGTGAAAAGCAACACTTGCCTTTTTCCCCTCCTAGGCCTCTTTTCTAACTAGTCCAATGGAGCTGCTCCCCAACAAGTGCTCTATGGATACAAGATGTTTGCAGTGGGCTTCTGTAGTTTAAAACCCAACACAACATATTCTCCATCCTGGAGAAGCATGATTTGGTATGAAAATTTGCTCTATTCCCAAACAGTGCAAAGCTGCACATAACAATGCTAGGGCGATCAGTGTCCAATTGTAATCTCACAAATGATAAACCAAGAGGCTTGAAACTTCCAACTTCAAAAGTATACACTACACAGTGAAAGAACACCAACCTCAATGGTGGTTTGCAATGAAATGCAACCCTTCCCTTTTTCCCACCTAGGCCTCTCTTATAAAGGCCAAAGAATCAGCTTCCCTGCCAAATGGTATGAAGGCACTAGCTATTTCCAGTGGGATTCAAAAGCTTGAAACCCACTCCAAACATGCTGTACATTCTGGAGAAATGTGATTTGGTATGAAAATTTGCATTTTTACCAAATGGAGTAAAGCAGGACATAGCAATGCTTGGGCAATAAGCTGCTTATAGCAAACTCAAAAATGATACAAAACAAGAGGCTTGAAAATTCCTAGTTGCAAAGTAAACACAACTCAGTGAAAGAACACCAGCCACAATGGAATCTGCAATGAAAACAACCCTTGCCTTTTTCTAAATTTGGCCTTGCTTAAAACTAGGACAATGGAGTCCCTCAATGAAAAAATTCTCTGTGGGCACTAAGTGTTTGCAGTGAGCTTCAGTAGCTTGAAACCCAATTAAAATGTGTTCTCCTTTCTGTAGAAGCATGTTTCGGTATAAAAATTTGCTCTTTTACCAAACAGGGCAAAGTAGCACATAGTGAAGCTTGGGCTAACAGCGCCCAGTAGAAATATTATATATGAACAAAACAAGAGATTTGAATTTTCCTACTTGCAAAGTAAACTCCACTCAGTGAAAAAACACCAGCTTCAATGGTGCTATATGGTTCAACACATGCAAATCAATCAATGTCATACCCAACATTAACAAAAGAAAAGTAAAAAATCACATGAACATTTCAATAGATGCAGAAAAAGCATTTGACAAAGTCCAACATCCATTCATGATAAAAACTCTAGCCAAAGTGGGTATAGAGGGAACACTCCTGAACATAATCAAAGCCATTTATGACAAACCCATGGCAAATATAATACTCAATGGAGAAAAATTGAAAGCCTTCTCACTCCAATCTGGAACAAGACAGGGATGTCCACTCTCACCACTGCTCTTCACCATAGTTTTGGAAGTCCTAACCACAGCTATTAGACAAACAAAAGAAATAAAAGGCATCCAAATAGGAAGAAAAGAGATAAAGCTGTCACTATATGCAAATGACAAGATACTATACAGAGAAAACCCTAAGGTTTCAACACAAAAACAACTTGAACTGATTAATAAATTCAGCAAAGTAGCAGGATATAAGATTAACATTCAGTAATCAGTCGCATTTCTGTATACTAACAATGAAATATTAGAAAAAGAATACAAAAATACAATACCTTTTAAAATTGCACCCCAAAAAATCAAATACCTGGGAATACACCTGACCATGGAGGTAAAGGACGTATATGCTGAGAAGTATGAAATATTAATCAAGGAAATTAAAGAAGATATTCCATGTTCATGGATTGGAAAAAATAATAATTATTATTATTTTATGAATATAAATTATTAATAATTTTTATTAATAATTATTACTAAAATGGCCATATTGCTCAAAGCAATCTACAGATTCAATGCAATCCCTATCAAATTACCCATGATATTTTTTTACAGAACTAGAACAAACAATCCAAACATTTATATGGAACCACAAAAGACCCAGAATTGCCAAAGCAATCCTAGGAAACAAAAACCAAGCAGGAGGCATCACTCTCCCAGATTTCAAGCAAAATTACAAAGCCAGTCATCAAAACAGTATGGTACTGGTATCAAAATAGACATACAGATATTGGAACAGAATAGAGAATCCAGAAATAAACCCTGACACCTATGGTCAATTAATCTTTGACAAGGGAGGCAAGAACATAAAATGGGAAAAAGAAAGTCTATTCAGCAAGCATTGCTGGGAAACCTGGACAGCTGCATGCAAATCAGTGAAACTAGAACACACCCTCACACCATGCACAAAAATAAACTCAAAATGGCTGAAAGACTTAAATATTAAGACAAGACACCATTAAACTCCTGGAAGAGAACATAGGCAAAACATTCTCTGACATCAACCTTATGAATATTTTCTCAGGTCAGTCTCCCAAGGCAACAGAAATAAGAGCAAAAATAAATCAATTGGACCTAATCAAACTGAAAAGCTTTGCACAGCAAAGGAAACCAGCAAGAAAACAAAAAGACAACTTACAGAATGGGAGAAAATAGTTTCAAACATGTAACAGACAAGGGCTTAATCTCAAGGATAAACAAGCAATTTATACAACATAACAGCAAAAGAGCCAACCATCCAATGGAAAGATGTGCAAAAGACATGAATAGACCATTCTCCAAGGATGATATATAGATGGCCAATGAGCACTTGAAACAATGCTCAACATCGCTGATTATAAGAGAAATGCAAATCAAAACTACCATGAGATACCACCTCACACCCGTAAGAATGGCCATCATTAATAAGTCCACAAATAACAAGTGCTGGAGCAGGTGTGGAGAAAAGAGAGCCCTCCTGCATTGTTGGTGGGAATGTAAGCTGGTACAACTACTACGGAGAACGGTATGGAGGTACCTTAGAAATCTATACATAGAACTACTGTATGACCCAGCAGTCCCACTCTTGGGCATATATCCAGACAAAACTCTACTTAAAAGAGACACATGCACCTGCATGTTCATTGCAGCACTATTCACAAGAGTCAAGACATGGAAACAACACAAATGTCCATTGAAAGAGGATTGGATCAGGAAGAAGTGGTATATATACACAATGGAATACTACTCAGCCATAAAAAGAATGGAATAATGCCATTTGAATCAAGATGGATGGAACTACAGACTCTCATACTAAGTGAAGTAAGTCAGAAAGAGAAAGATAAATACCATATGATATCATAACTGGAATCTAATATAAAGTGCAAATGAAAATTTCCACAGAAAAAAAAAACCATGGACTTGGAGAATAGATTTGTGCCTGCCCTGGGGGAGAGGGAGGGAGTGGGAGGGATTGGGAGCTTGGGGTTAATGGATGCAAACGATTGCTCTTGGAATGGATTTACAATAAGATCCTGCTGTGTAGCACTGAGAACCATGTCTAGATACTTATATCGCAACACAACAATGGGAGGAAAAATTATGTATACATGTATGTGTAATTTGGTCCCCATGCTGTACAGTGGCAAAAAAATAAATGAATGAATGAATGAATGAATAAATAAATAAATAAATAAAAAGAAAACAACCCTTGCCTTTTTACCACCTTAGCCTCTCTTCCAACTATGCCAAAGGACCTTATACACTGCCAAATGCTCTGTGGGCACAAGGTGTTTCCAGTGGGCTTCAGTTGCTTGAAACCCACTCAAAGTATGTTCTCATTTTGAAGAACCCTGATTTGGTAGGAAAAATTGCTCTTTTCAAAATGGGCAAAACATCATAGTAGTGATGCTATCACAAAAAGCCCCCCATAGCTATCTCAAATATGACACCAAACAAGGTGCTTGAAGTTTCCTCTTTGCAAAATAGACATTCAGTGAAAGAAGACCAGCACCAATGGTGGTTGACAATGAAAAGCAACCCTTAGCATTGTCCCACCTAGGACTCTCTTCTAACAAGGCTAATGGAGACTCCTGCCAAATGTGCTGTGAATACTAGGTATTTGCAGCAGTCCTCAGTAGCTTGAAACCCACTACAAATATATTCTTCTTTCTGGAGAAGCTGTTTTTGGTATGAAATTTTGCTCTTTTCCCAAACAGGGCAAAGTAGCACATAGTGAAGATATGTTGTTCAGTGCCAAATTCCAACAGCAAAAATGACACAAAACAAGTGTGCTTAAAGTTCCAACTTGCAAAAGTATACTCCAATCCTAGAAGAATAGCACACCCAATAGTGGTTTGCAATGAAAATCAAACTGGCATTTTTCCCACCTAGGTCTCTCTTCTAATTTGGCCAGTGCAGCCCCTTTTTTGCCAAATGTGATGTGGGCACTAGTTGTTTGCAGTGTGTTTCAGTAGCCTGAAAGCTACTCAGTCATCCTCTCCTTTCTGGAAAGCCTGATTTGGTAGGAAAAATTGTTCTTTTAGCAAACAGGGCAAAACAGTACATGGCAAAGCTAGTGTGAGAAGACCCCGCATAGTAAAAATAAATGACACAAAACAAGAGTCATGAAGCTTCCTACTTGCACAGAAAACTCCAGTCTAAGAGAAAATCCCAGCCCCAATTTGGTTTGCAATGAAAACAACCTTTGCCTCTTTCCCATTTATGCATCAATTTTAACTAGGCCAATGGAGCTGCCCCTGTGCCAAATGCTCTTTGGCATTAGGTCTTTGCAGTGGCCTTAAGTGTCTTGAAATCCACTCCAAATGTCTTCTCCTTTCTGGAGAGTCCCAATTTGGAAGGAAATGTTGCTCTTTTCCCAAAAAGGGAAAACCAGGACAGAGCAATGGTAGGGTGATCAGCACTCCACACAAATCTAACAAATGACACAAAACAAGAGGCTTGAATCTTCCTACTTGCAATGTATACTCCACTCAGTGAAAGAAGACCAGTACCAATGGTGATTTGCAATGAAAAGCAACCCTTGCCATTTTACAAATGTGGTCTCTATTCTAACTAAGCCAATGGAGCAGCAAAATTGCCAAAAGCTCTGTGAGCACTAGATATATGCAATGGACTTCAGTAGCTTGAAACCCACTCCAAACATGTTCTCCTTTCTGGAGAAGTATGAATTGGTAGGAAAATGTTCTCTTTGCCCAAACAGGTCAAAGCAGCACAGAGTGATGGGGTGATAATGGCCCCATAACAATCTCACAAATCACATGAAACTAGAGGCTTGAAACTTCCTAACTGCAAAGTAAACTCCACTCTCTGAAAGAAGACCAACCCCAGTGGTGGTTTGCAATGAACAGCAACCCTTGCCTTTTTCTCACCTAGGCCTCTCTTCTAAGTAGACTGACAGAGCCTCTCCACTGCCAAATGCTCTATGGGCACTAGCTGTTTGTGGTGGGGTTCCAAAGCTTGAAATTCAGTCCAAACCTGCTCTCCTTTCTGGAGAACCCTAGTTTGGAAGGAAATGTCATTATTTTCCCAAAGGTGGAAAAGCAGCCCAGAGGGATACAAGGGCAATGTGCGCTCCATAGCCATCACACAAATGACCCATTACAAAAGACTTAAAGCTTCCAAATCACAAAGTATACTCAGCTCAGTGAATGGGCACCAGCCACAATGATGGTTTGCAATGAAATGCATGCCTTGGCTTTTTACAACCTAGGCATCTCTTCTAAATAGTCCAATGGAACAGGTCCCCCGCCAAATGCACTGTGGGCATTTGGATATTTCAGTTGGCTTCAGTAGCTTGAAATCCACTACAAATGTGTTCTCCTTTCAGTTGAAACATGATTAGGTAGGAAAAGGCACTCTTCTCACAAATGGGATTAAGTAGCACAGAGTGATCTTAGGGTGAATATCTCCCCATAGCAATCTCAGAAACGACACAAAACAAAAGGCTTGGAGCTTACTACATGAAAAATATGCTCCACTAGCTAAAAGAACACCAACCCCAAAGGTGTTTTGCGATACAAACAACCCCTGCCTCCCCCCACCCTGTGTCATGATTGTAACTAGGTCGAAGGAGCCACTCCAGTGCCAATTGCTCTTTGGGTAATAGGTGTGTGTAGTGGGCTTCAGTAGCTTGAGACCCACTCCAAATGTGATCTCCTTTCTGGAGAAGCCTTATTTGGAAGGAAATGTTGCTCTTTTCCCAAAAGTGAAAAGCAGCACAGAGCAATGCTAGGGTGATCAGCACCCCATAGCAATGTCACAAATGACCCAAAACAAGAGGCTTGCAGCTTCCTTGCAAAGTATACTTCACTTAGTGAAAGAATAGCAGCCACAGTGGTGGTTGCAATGAAGAGGAAGCCTTGCCTTTTTCCCCATTAGGCCTCTCTTATAAGTAGGCCAAAGGAACTTCTCTATTACCAAAGGCTCTGTGAACACTAGGTTTTTGCAGTTTTTTGCAGTATCTTGAAAACCAAATCAAATCTTTCTGGTGAAGGCCGATTTGGTATGAAAATTTGTTCTTTTACCGAATGGGGCAAAGCAGGTCAGAGCAATTCTAGGGCAATCAGCATCCCCAAACTTTCTGAAAAATGACACAAAACATGAGGCTTGAAGCATCCTACTGGCAAAGTAAACTGCATTCAATGAAGGAAGACCAGTCACAATGGTGGTTTGCAATGAAAATGAACACTTGCCTTTTTATCACCTAGGCCTCTCTTCTAACTAGTCCAAAGGAGCTGCTCCCCTGCCAAATGCTCTGTGGGCACTAGCTGTTGCAGTCTGCTTCAGCAGCCTGTAACACCCTGCAAAATTGTTCTCCTTTCTGGAGAAGCTTGGTTTGGTAGGAAAAGTGGATCTTTTTCAAAATTGGGCAAATGCTAAGGCAATAAACCTGGGATAGCAATCTCACAAACGAAAAAAAACAAAAAAAACAAGATGCTTGGAGATTCCTCCTTGCAAAGTTTACACCCCTCAGTGAAAGAACACCAGCACAAATGGTGGTTTTCAATGAAAAGCAACTCTTGCCTTTTTCCCACCTAGGCTTCTCTTTTAACTAGGTCAATGGGCCACTTTTCTGTGAAATGCTCTGTGGTTACTTGGTGTTTTCAGTGGGCTCCAGCAGCTGGAAACCCACTCCAAAAGTGTTCTCCATTCTGTAGATGCCTCTTTTGGTATAAAAATTACTCTTGTTGCACACAGGGAAAGTAGCACAGAGCTATGCTAGGGAGATAAGCACCCATAGAAACCTCACAAATATCACAAAATAAGAGGCTTCCTACTTACAAAATACCATCCACTCAGGGATGGTGGTTTGCAATAAAAAGCAACCTTTGCCATTTTCTCAACTAGGCCTTGCTTAGAATTAGGCCCAAATTCTCTCTGGGCCCTAGGTGTTTACAGTGGGCTTCAGAAACATGCAATACACACCAAATGTGTTCTCTTTCTAGCAAAGCCTGATTTGGAAGGAAATGTTAGTCTTTTCCCAAATGTGCAATGACAGCACAGAGCAATGTGAATGAGATAAGAGCCCCATAGCAATCACACAAATGATACAAAACAAGAGGCTTGGAGCTGACAAATGGTGAATTATACTCCATTCAGTGACAGAACACCAGCCCCATTGGTGGTTTGTAATGAAAATGAACTCTTGCATTTTTTATGAACTAGTCCTCTCCTCTAACCATGCCCATGGAACTGCATGCTTAGCAACAGCTCTGAGGGCACTAGGTGTTTGCAGTGGGCTTTAGTAGCTTTAAACCCACACTGAACATGATCTGCTTTCTAGAGAAGTTTGATTTGGTAGGAAAATGTGCTCTTTTTGTAAACAGGGAAAAGCAGAACATAGAGATGCTGGGGCCATTATCAACCAATAGAAATCTCACAAAGACACAACACAAGAGGCTGGAAACTTTCTGCTTGCAATATTTATTCCACTCAGTGAGAGAACACCAGCCCAAATGGTGGTTTGAAATGAAAAGCAACCCTTGCTTTTTATGATCACTGCCTCTCTTCTAAAATGAGTGATGGTGCTATTCCCCTGACTAATGCTCTGTGGTACTAGGTGTTTTCAGTGGGTTTCAGTAGCATGGAACCAACTCCAAACATTTTCTCCTTTCTGGAGAATCTTTTTTTTTTTTTTTCTATGAAACCTTGTTCTTTTCCCAAATGGGACAAAACAATACATGGCAATTCTAGGGTGATAAGCACCCCATAAAAATCTCACAAATGACACCAACAAAAAGTTTGAAGCTTCCACCTTGCAAAGCATACTCCACTTAGTCAGAGAACAGTGGCCCCATTGCTATTTGAAATGAAAAGGAACCCTTCCCTTTTTACAACCTAATCATCTCTTCTAAATATCCTGATAGACTCCTCCCCTACAAAATGCTCTGTGGGCACTAGGTGTTTGCATTGGGCTTCAGTAGCTTGATACCAACTCCAAATGTAATCTCTTTCTGGAGAAACTTGATTTGGTAGGAAAAGGTGCACCTTTCAGAAATGGGGGAAGGAAACACATAGCGATGCTAGGGCCATAACCTCTCGATAGCAATCATGGATGACACAAAATAAGAGGCTTGAAGCTTCCTAATTGCAAATTATACTCCATTCAGTGAAAGAAAACCAACCCCAATGGTGGTTTGCAATGAAATGCAACTCTTGCCTTTTTCCCACCTAGGACTTTCTTCTAAATAGGCCAATGGAGCTGCTCCACTACCAAATTATCTGTGGTCACTAGTATTTTGCAGTTGGCTTCAGTAGATTGAAACCTACTGCAAAAGTATTCTCTTTTCTGGAGAAGCCTGAGTTGCTATGAATATTTTCTCTTTACCCAAATGGGGCAAAGCAGCACATAGCAATGGTAGGGTGAACAATGCCCCATAGCAATCTCACACATAACACAAAACTATAGGCTTGAAGCTTCCAATTTGCAAAGTCCAATCCACTCATTGAAAAAACATCAGCCATATTGGTGGTTTGCAATGAAACACCACCCCTGCCTTTTTCCAAACTAGAAATCTCATAACAGAGATTGAGCCACTCACCTGTCAAATGCTTTGAGTACACTAGCTGTTTCCAGAGGGCTTCAATAGACTGAAACCCACTCCAAACATTCTCTCCATTCTGAAGAACCCTGATTTGGAAGGAAATGTTGCTCTTTTCCCAAATGGGGAATATCAGTGGAGAGTGATGTTAGGACAATAAGTGCCCCATAGCTATCTCACAAATGACACAAACCAGAGTCTTGAGACTTCCTACTTGCAATGTTTACTCAATTCAGTGAGTGAACACCATCCCAAATCATTGTTTGAAATGAAAAGCAACTCTTGTATTTTTACCAACTATGCCCCTCATAACTAAGCAATGGACCTGCTCATGTGTCAAATGTTCTGTGGGCCCTAGGTGTTTGCAGTGGGCTTTAGTATCTTAAACAGCACTCCAAATGTGTTCTCTTTTGTGGAGAACCCTGATTTGTAAGGAAATGTTGATCTTTTCCCAAAAGGGGGTAAGCAGCGATTAATGATGCTTGGGCAATAAGCTCTCCATAGCAATCTCACCAATGACTCAAAACAATAGGCTTGAAGATTCTTACCTGCAAAGTACATTCCACTCAGGAAAAGTGCCAGCCCCAATTGTGGTTTTCAAAGAAAAGTAACCCTTGCCTTTTTCCCATATAGTCATTTGTTTTTAAATTTTTATTTCCCCAATACATTATTTTTTTATACTGTACAGCATGGTGACCCAGTACACACACACATATACATTCTTTTTTCTCACATTATCATGCTCCTTCATAAGTGACTAGACATAGTTCCCAGTGCTACACAGCAGGATCTCATTGCTAATTTATTCCAAAGGTGATAGTTTGCATCTATTAACCCCAAGCTCCCAATCTATTCCACTCCCTCCCCCTTCCCCTTGGCAACCACAAATCTATGATTTTCTAAAGAAAATCAGATAGGCATTTTTTTAACTAAGCTGCCAAATGGACTGAGAGTACTAGATATTTTCAGTGGGCTTCAGTATCTTTAAATCCACTTCAAACCTGTGCCTTTTTCTGGAGAAGCTGGATTTATTAGGAAAAGTTACTCTTTTAAACATAGGGAAAACATCACCTAGCAAAGCTAGGGTGATATGAGACCCAAATCAATCTCATAAGTGACACAAAACAAGAAGTTTGAAGTTTTCCTACTTGCAAAGTATGACCTTCTCAGTGAAACATCACCAGCCTCGATTGTGTTTTGCAATGAAATGCAACCCTGGAATTTTTCACACATAAGCCTCTCTTCCAAATAGTTTGATGGACACACTCCACTGTCAAATATTCTGTGGGGCCTCGGTGTTTGATTGGGCTTCAGTAGCATGAAACCCACTCCAAACTTGTTCTCCTTTCTTGAGAAGCCTGACTTGGTAGGAAAATATGCTCTTTTCACAAAGGGGACATAGCTGCACATAGCAATGCTGTGGTGATAAATGCCATGTAGGTATATAAAAATGACAGAACACAAGAGACTTGAAGCTGAATACTTGCAGTTTACTCCATTCACTGTAAGAACAGTGGGCCCAATGGTGGTTTGCAATGAAAAGCAACCATGGCCTTTTTCCAACTTAGGCCCTTCTTCTAACTAGGCTGATTGAGCCACACAACTGACAAATTCCATGTATGCAATAGGTGTTTGTAGTGGGATTCAGTAGCTTGAAACCCACTCCAAATGTGTTCTCCTTTCTGGAGAAGCATTTTTTGCTATGAAACTTTGCTCTTTTCCTGAATGGGGCAAAGCACCGCATACCAATGATAGGCGGGTGATCAGCAACCCTAATAATCTGACAAATGATGCCAACAAGAAGCTTGAAGCTTCTAATTTGCAAAGTATACCCCAATCAGTGTGATAACACTAGGCCCATTGGCAGTTTGTGATGAAAAGGAACCCTTGCTTTATACAACATAGGCCTCTCTTATAACTAGGCCAAAGGAGCCATTTCACTGCCAAATGCTCTGTGGGAACTAGGTGTTTGCAGTGGGCTCTAGTAGCTTGAACACCACTCTTAACTTGCTGTCCATTTGGAAGAAGCATAATTTGTTAGGAAAGGGAGCTCTTTTATCACATGGGAAAAGAAGATTTAGCAATGCTAGGGTGATTGGCCTCCATAGCAATCTCAAAAATGACACAAAACAAGAGCTTGAAGCTTCCTACTTGCAAAGTAAATTCCACTCAGTGAAAGAAGACAAGCACCAATGGTGGTCTGCAATGAAAAGTAACCCTTACATTTTTCCCACCTAGACCTCTCTTCTAACTAGGCCAATGGAGCCACTCCCCTGACAAATGCTCTGTGGACACTAGGTGTTTGCAGTGGATTTCCATAGCTAGAAACCCACTGCCAATGTGTTATCTTCTCTGGGGATGCCTGATTTGTAAGGAAATGTTGCTCTCTTCCCTAATGGTGAATGCAGAACAGAGAAATGCTAGGGCAATCTGTGCCTGACAGCAATCCCAAAAATGACACAACACAAGAGGCATAAAGCTTACAACTTGCAAAGTATACTACACTCAGTGAAAGAACACAAGGCACAATGGTGGTTTAAAATCAAAAGCAACCCTGGCCATTTTACCACCAATTCCTCTCTAGTAACTAGGTTGATGGAGATGTTAAACCTACCAAAATCTCTCTGGGCAGTAAGGGATTGCGGTGGGCTTCAGTAGCTTGAAACACACTCAAAATGTTTTCTCCACTTGGGAGAAGCATGGTTTGATAGGGAAAGGATCTCTTCTCCAAAATGGGGAGGAACAGCACTGAATGGTGCTAGGGAGTTAAGGGCACAATAGCAATCTCATAAATGATACAAAACAAGAGGTTTGGAGCTTCGTACTTTCAAAGTACACTCCATTCCATGAAAGAACACTAGCCCCAATGGTGGTTTGCAATGAAAAGCAACCCTTGCCTTTTTACCACCTAGGTCTCTCTTTTAACTAGGCTGATGGAGCCACTACACTGCCTAATGCTCTGAATGCACTAGGTGTTTGCAGTGCCCTTCTTTAGCTTGAAACACATTACAAACTTGTTCTTTCTGGAGAAGTCTTTTTTTCTATGAATTTTTGTTTGTTTGTTTTTCATAATGTGGCACAGCAGCATAGTGATGCTAGGGCAATCTGTGCCCTAGAGAAATCACACAGAAAGATGCACAGAAAGATGCTAGGGGGAAAAGCGCCCCATAGCAATCTCAAAAATGACATAAAAGAAGAGGATTGAAGCTTTCTACTTGAAAAGTATACTCCATTCAGTGAAAGAGGAGAAGCCCCAATGGTGGTTTGCTATGAAAATCAAACCTGGTCTTTTTACAACCTAGAACTCTTCTAAATAGGCAGATGGATTGTTTAAATTTGCCAAAACCTCTGTGGGTATTAGGTGTTTGCAGTTGGCTCAGTAGCTTGAAACCCACCCCAAAAGTGTTCTCCTTTCTAGAGAAGCCTTTTTTTTTTTTGTATGAAAATATGGTCTTCTGGAGTTCTTGTCATGGTGCAGTGGAAATAAATCTGCCTAGGAACCATGTAGTTGCAGGTTATTTCCCTGGCTTTGCTCAGTGGGTTAAGGATCTGGGATTGACAAGAGCTGTGGTGTAGGTTGTCAATGTGGCTCAGATCTGGCATTGCTATAGCTGTGGCATAGGCCGGCAGCTACAGCTCTGTTTAGACCCCTAGCCTGGGAACCTCCATATGCTGTGGGTGCAGCCTTAAGAAGACAAAAGAGAGAAAGAGAGAAAGAAAGAAAAATATGGTCTTTTCCCAAATGGGTCAAAGCAGCACATAGAGATATTAGGGCAATCAGCACCATATAGCAATCTCATAATGAAAAAATAAATAAATAAACAAGAGTCATGAAGCTTACAACTTGCAAAGTTTACTCCATTCAGTGAAGGAAAACAAGCCACATTCATAGTATGCAGCAAAAGGAAACATGGCCATTTTCCTACCTAGGCCCCTCTTCTAATTAGGCCAAAGCAGCCACTATACTCCCAGGAGCTCTGTGGGCACTAGGATTCTGGCAGTGGCTTCAGTAGGTTGAAACCCACCCCAAACACATTCTGCTTCCTGGATAAGCATGATTTGGTAGGAAAAGGTATTGTTCTCACAAACGGGCAAAGCAGCACATAACAATTCTAGGGAGTTCAGCATCCCATTGCAATCTCACAGATCACACAAGAGGTTTGAAGCTTCCAACTTGCAGAGAATACTCTACTCATTGAAACAACACCAGCCCCAATGGAGGTTTGCAAAAAGAAAAAAAAAAAAAAAAAGGAACCCATGCCTTTTTACCACATAGGCATCTGTTCTAACTACTCTGAAGGAGCCGGTCCCCTGCTGAATGTCTGGTGGGCACTAGGTGGTTGCAATGGGCTTCAGTAGTTTGAAACCAACACATGTTCTCCTTCCTAGAGATTTTGTTGGAAAAGTTGCTCTTTTAGCAAACAGGGCAAAGCAGAACAAAATGATGCTATGGTGATAACCACAGCATATCAATTCCACAAATGACACAACACAAGAGTCTTGAAGCTTCCAAGTAGCAAAGTATAATCCACTCTATGAAAGAACACCTGTCCCATTGGGGTTTCGCAATGAAAAGCAACACTTGCCTTTTTCACACCTAGACCTCTCCTCTAAGCCCATGGAGCTGATCCCTTTCCACATGCTCAGAGGGCAGTAGGTATATGAAGTGGGCTTAAGTAGCTTTAACCCACTCCAAATGTGTTCTCCTTTCTAGACAAGCCTGATTTGGTAAGAAAATTTGCTCATTTACCTGCAGTTCAAATCAGCATATAGAGATGCTAGGATGTTAGGGGCACTGTAGCTATCTCAAAAATGACACAATAAAAGAGGCTTGAAGCTTCCTACTTGCAAAGTAAACAGTACTCACTGCAAGAAGACCAGCCCAAATGGTGGTTTGCAAAGAAAAAGAACCCTTGCCTTTTTAACACCCAGGCCTCTCTTCTAACTAGGGTGATGGAACTGTTCAACTAAGAAATTCTGTTAGCACTAGGTTTTTGCAGATGGCTTCAGTGGCTTGAAACCCACTGCAAAATATTATCCTTTCTGGAGAAGCCTTCTTTTGGTATGAAAATTTGGCCTTTTCCCAAAGGGGCCAAAGCAGCACATAGGTATGGCAATCAGCACCCAATAACAAACTCAAAATGACAAAAAAACAAGAGGTTTTAAACTTCCTACTTGCAAAATAAACTCCACCTAGTAAAAGAAAACCAGCCTCAATGGTAGTTTTCAATGAAAAACAACACTCTCCTTTTTCCAACCTAGGTTTTCTTCTAACTATGCCAATGGAGCCACTCACTTGCCAAATATTGTGTGGGAACCAGCTATTTGCAGTTGGCTTCAGAAGCTTGAACCCCACTTGAAATGTACTCTCCTTTCTGGAGAAACCTGATTTGGAAGGAAATGTAGCTCTTTTCCCAAATGGGAAAATTAGCTCAGAACAGCCTGAGTGATAAGCCCCACATAACTACCTCATAAATGACACAAAACAAGAGGCTTGAAGCTTCCTATGTTCAATGTATACTCCATTCAGAGAAGGAGCACCAGCCCAAATGGTCATTGCAACCTAAAAAAATCCTTGTCTTTCTCCAACAAAGTCATCCCTTCTAACTAGGCCAAATGAGCAAATCCCAGCCAAATGCTGTGTGGGCACTAGGTGTTTGCAGTGGGCTTCAGTATCTTGAAACCCACTCCAAGGTCATCTCCTTTAGGAAAAGTTATTCTTTTCACAAAGGGGGAAAGTAGCATTTAGCAGTGCTACAGTGCTATGTGACCCATAGCAAACTCACAAATGACACACAAAAAAAGTGGCTTGAAGCTTCAAACTTGAAAAGTAGACTCCACACATTGAAAGAGCAACAGCCCCAATGGTGCTTTGCTATGAAAAAAAAACATGGCCTTTTCCACACCTAGACCTCTCTTACAACTAGGGAGTCCCTACCCTGCCAAAAGCTCTGTGGGCACTATATGTTTGCAGGGGGCATCAGCAGATTGAAAACTGAAACTGACAGCACTAACAGCCTGACCTAGCCAGAACAAAGTTTGGGACTTGAACCCATGTGCTAGGACTTAAACCCAGGCAAAATCCAGATTGAGACTTGAACAAATGTGTAGGGAATCAAACCCAATGTAAAATCAGATTGGGACTTGAACTTACAGTTTTAAATTTGAGTTCTTTACAGAAGGAATTTGGTGAGAGACAAAGTGATAGGCAAGAAATGGATTTATTGGTATAGGATGGTTCTAAGAGATACAAGTGGACAGGAAAGAAGCTCTTCCTAAGGATGTGGTGGGCCACAGTTTTATCCTCCAAGGGGTGTGGGTGTTGGAAAGGCCTGCCTCTTCCTTTCCAGGAATAGAATTTCCTCCTTAGTATCAGGTAAGATGTGTATTCAAATCAGCTGAAGGGCAACCTTCAAGTTCTTGCCTTTGGTCTGAATCCGAATGCAGGCCCCATCCCATCCCCCACCCAATGACCTGAGGTAACTCTCACACCTCCACTAGTTAAGCAACCGTGACTTATTCTGATGGCTTTCTTGAACTTACAGTATTCTCCCAACATGCCCCATGTTTCCCTCTTTATCTATGATCCCCTATTTGGAATTCTACAACCACCTATGCCTACACTATCCCTATCAAAACCACTCCAAATATGTTTTCCTTTCTGGAGAAGCCTGATTACATAGGAAAAGGTGATCTTTTCTCAAACAGAGAGAAGCAGCACATAGCAATGCTAGGGTGATAAGTGTCCCATAGCAATCTCACAAATGACAGAAAGCAAGAGGCTTGTAGCTTCCTACCTGCAAAATATACTCCACTCAGTGAAAGAACACCAGCCCCAATGGGGCTTTGCAGTGAAAAACAACACTGGCCTTTTTCCCCCTTGGGCCTCTCTTGTAGCTAGGCTGATGGAGCCATTCCCTTGCCATATACTCTGTGTATAAGGAGTTTTACTGGGCTTCAGTAGCTTGAAACCCACTACAAATATGAGCTCCTTTTTGGAGAAGCATGATTTAGAAGGCAAAGGTTTTCATTTCCCAAGCAGAGAAAGCACATAGCAATGTTTGGCCCATACTCACCCCTTAATAATCTCACAATGACACAGCTAGATGTTTGAATCTTCCTCCTTGCAGAGTAGACCAACTCAGTGAAAGAAAACCAATCCCAATGGTGGTTTGCAATGAAAAGCAACCCTTGGGGTTTTTTCCCACCTAGGCTTCTCCTATAACTAGGCAGACAGAGCTGCTCCCTGCCCCAAATCTCTGTGGGCACAAAGAATGTTTCCTGGTCTTCAGTAGCTTGACACCCACTCCAAACACATTCTTACTTCTGAAGAATCTGATGTGGTAGGAAATTTTCTCTGTCCTAAACCTGGAAGAGAAGTACATAGTGATACTAGGACAATTAGTACCCAATACCAGTCTCACAAATGACACAAAACAAGAGGATGGAAGTGTACTAATTACAAAAGGTACTCCACTCAGTGAAAGAATACCAGGCCAAATGTTGGTTTGCAAAGAATAGCAACCTTGGTATATTTCAGACCTAGGCCTCTCTTCTAACTAGGCCAATGAAATGCTCCCCTGCAAATCATATGTGAGCACTACATTTTGCAGTGGGCTCAATAGATTGAAAACTGAAACTGACAGCTCTAATGGCCTTAACCTAGTCAGACACAGTTTTGAACTTGAACCCATGTGCCAGGACTTAAACCCAGCCAAAATCCATACTGGGACTTGAACTCATGTCCCAGATTTGAACCCAGCCAAATTCCAGATTGGGACTTGTAACCACATGCCAGGACTTGAACCCAACCTAAGCCAGTTTGGGGCTTAAAACAACATATTTAAATTTGAGTTACTCACATTGTGTCTGGACTCTCTAAGATTCAGGTTCTTTATGCATCCATGCAGATGGAATTCAGTGAGAGGCAAAGTGATAGGCAAGAAACAGATTTGGGTAGGAGGCTTGTAGGACATGCAAGAAGGCAGGCAAGAAAGCTCTTCTGATGATGCTGTTAGCCACAGTTTTATCATCCAAGGAGCATGGGGATTGGAAAGGCCCAAGTCTTCCTTTCTGGGAGTAGTTGCTCCTCCTTTGTATCAGGTAAGATACTAATCAGGTAAGATTCAAATCAGCTTAAAGGATGTTTTCAAACTCTTGCCTTTGGTCTGAATCTGAATGCATGCCTCATTCCATCCCCCACCTAAATACCTGAGGCAATTCTCTTACCTCCACAAGTTAATCAAGCCTGCCTTATTCAAATAGATTTCTTGAATTTACACTGTCCTTCTAACATCCCCCATGTTTCCCTCTTTATCTATGATCCCCTATTGTGACTTGTACAACCACCTGTGTCTACTCTATCCTTATCAAAACCATCCAAAATATGTTCTCCTTTATGGAGAAGCCTGACTAGGTAGAAAAAGGCACTCTTTTCCCAAAGGAAAGAAGCAGCATGTAGTGTTACTAGGGCAATAAGCAGCCCATAAAAACCTCACAAATGACACAAAACAAGGGATTTGAAGCTTCTTACTTGCAATGTATACAACACTGAGTGAAAGAACACCAGGCCCAATAGTGGTTTGCAATAAAAAGCAACACTTTTTTTCCCACCTAGGTTTCTCTTATTACTAGACCAATGGAGCCACTCCCCTGCAAAATGCTCTTTGTGTACTAGATGTTTTAGTTTTCTTCAGGTGCTTGAAAACCGCTGGAAATGTGTTCTCCCTATTGGAGAAAACCTGTTTTGCTTGGAAAAGTTGCTCTTTATCCATCAGGGCAAAGCAGCACATAGTGATGCTATGGTGATGAGTGGCCAAATAGCAATCTCACAAATGACACAAAACAAGAGGCTTGTATCTTCCTAATTGCAATGCATACTCCACTCAGTGAAGAGCTCCACCACCAGTGTTCATTTGCATTGAAAATCAGCCCTAGCCTATTTCCAACCTAGGCCTTTTTTATAACTAGGCAGATGGAGCCACACCCCTGCCAAACACTCCATGGGCACTAGGTGTTTACAGTGGGCATCAGTATCTTGAAAACCATCCAAACTTTTTCTCCTTTCTGGAGAAGCCTAATGTGGTAGGAAAAGGCACTCTTTTCCAAAACTGTGAAAAGCAGCACTTAGTGATGCCTGGGTGATATGCTCCCCATAGCAATCTCACAAATCACATACAAAACAAAAGGCTTGAAGCTTTCCACTTGTAAATTATATGCCACTATGTGAAAGAACACCAGCCCCCATAGTTCCTTGCAATGAAAAGCAACAGTGGCCTTTTTCCCAACTAAGCCCACTTTCTAACTAGGCCAATGGAGTTGTTCCCCTGTCAAATACTCTGTGTGCACTACCTTTTTGTAGTATGATTCATTAGACTGAAAACTGAAACTGATAGCTCTAACAGCCTGAACAAAGCTAGAAAACAGATTGGGACTTTAACCAATGTGCCAGGACTCAAACCCAGCCAAAATCCAGATTGGGAATTGAACACACAGTTTTAAATTTGAATTACTCACCCTGTGTCTGGAGACACCAAGGTTCTGGTTCTTTATGCCTCCCTGAAGAAAGAATTCAGTGAGAGACAAAATGATAGGCAAGAAAGATTTATTAGGATAGAACACTCATAAGATATGAAGGTGGGCAAGCATGGAAGCTCTGGCCAAGAATGCTGGGGGCCACAGTTCTATCATCAAAGGAACATGGGTGTTGGAAAGGCCCCCCTATTCCTTTCAGGGAGTAGTAGCTCCTCCTTACTATCAGGTAAGGTGTGTTTTCAAGTAAGCTGAAGGGCAGTCTTCAAACTCTTGCCCTTGGTCTGAATCTGAATGCAGGCCTCATCCCATCTCCCACAAGTGACCTGAGGCAATTCTCACACCTCCACTAGTTAAGGAAGCCTGCCTTATTCTGAAGCCTTTTTTGAACTTACACTGTTCTCCCAACATCACCCCAGGTTTCCTTCTTTATCTATGATACCCTATTGGGACTAATACAACCAACTGTGCCTACTCTATCCATATCAAAACAACTCCAAATATGTTCTCCTTTCTGGAGAAGCCTGATTAGGTAGGAAAAGGCAATCTTTTCCCAAAGAGAAAAGTAGCATATAGCAATGGCTTGGGTGATAAGCACCCCATAGCAATCTCACAAATGACAGAAAACAAGAGGCTTGAATCTTATTACTTGCAAAATATATTCCACTCAATGAAATAACCCAGCCCCAATGGTTGTTTCTAATGAAAATCAAACTTTGCCTTTTTCCCACTTGGGCCTCTCTCATAACTAGGCCAATGGGGCCGCTCCCCTGTCAAATGCTTTATGGGTACTCAGTGTTTTAGTGGGCTTCAGGTGCTTGAAAACCATTGGAAATGTGTTTTCCATTCTGGAAAATCCTGCCTTATTTGGAAAAGTTGACTTTTCCCAAACAGGGCAAAACAGCCCACAGCAATGCTGAGCAATAAGCACCCCATAGGTTTTAGGGTTTTTAAGGTACTGAAACCCACTTCAAACACCTAGTATCCACAGAGCATTTAGAAGGAGAATGGCTCCTTTACAGTACTTAGAAGAGAGGTCTAGGTGGTAAAGAGGCCAGAGTTGCTTTTCATTGCAAATGACCATTTGGGCTGATGTTCTTTCACTGAGCATATGAGGAGTTTCAAGCTTCTTCCTTTTTGTCATTTGTGACATTGCTATGGGACCCTTATCACCCTAGCATGGCTATACACTGCTTTTTCCCATTTGAGAAAAGAGCAAATTTTCCAACCAAAGCAGGATTCTCCAGAGGGAGGACACATTTGAAGTGGGTTTCACACCACTGAAAAGCACTAAAACACCAATGCCCAGAGTTCATTTGGCAGGTGAGCAGCTCTCTTGGCCTAGTTAATAACAGAGGCCAAGGTGGGAAAAAGGCAAGTGTTTCTTTTCATTGCAAACCACCATTGGAGCTGGTGTTCTTTCACTGAATGGAGTCTACTTGCAGTTAGGAAGCTTCAAGACTCTTCTTTGTGTCATTTGTGAGTGTTCTATTGGGCCCTTATTGCCTTAACATTGCTATGCACTTCTTTTCCCTATGTGGGAAAAGAGCAACTTTTCCAACAAAATCAAGCTTCTCCAAGTAAGAGAACACTTTTGGAATGGGTTTCTATCTACTGAAACCTAGTGCCCACAAGGCATTTGGCAGTCCTGTGGTTCCTTTGGCCTAGTTAGAAGAGAGGCTTACATGGGAAAAAGGCCAGGCTTGCTTTTCATTGCAAAACACCATTGGCCTGGTGTTCTTTCATTGAGTGGAATATATTTTGCAAGTAGGAAGCTTAAAGCCTCTTGTTTTGTGTCATATTTGAGATTGCTATGGGGTGCTTCTCATCCTAAGACCACTATATGCTACTTTTCCTCTTGTGTGAAAAGAGTATCTCTATCTACCAACTCAGGGTTCTCAAGAAAGGAGAATACATTTGGAATGGATTTCAAGCTATTTAAGTCATTAAAAACACCTAGTGACTGCAGAGCTTTTGGAAGGGGAGAAGCTCCACTGGCCTTGTTAGAAGAGAGGATTCTGAGGTAAAAAGGCAAGGGTTCCTTTTCATTGCTAACCACCACTGGATCTGTTGTTCTATCAATGAGTGGAGTATACTTTGAAAATAGGAATTTTCAAGCCTCTGGTTTTCTGTCATTTGTGAGATTGATATTGGGTCCTTATCACCCTGGTATTTTTATGTTCCATGTATTTGAGTAGAGCAGCTTTTCCTATCAAACCAGGCTTCTCCAGAAAGGAAAACACATTTGTGGTGGGTTTCAAGCTACTTAAGGCCATTTAAAATACCTAGTGCCCACAGAGCATTTCCCAGGGGAGAGGATCCATCAGCCTAGTTAGAAGAGAGGCCTTGGTGGAAAAAAAGCAAAGGTTACTTTTCACTGCAAGGCACCATTGGGGCTGGTGTTCTTTCAGTGAGTTGAGTATACCTTGCAACTTTGAAGCTTCAAGCCTTTTGTTTTGTGTCATTTGTGAGATTGTTATGGGGAGTTTATCACCCTAGCATCACTTTTAGCTGCTTTCCCTGTGAGTGAAAAGAGCATCTTTTCCTACCAGATCTGGCTTTTCCAGAAATGAGAACACATTTGGAGTGTGCTCCAAGCTACTGGGACCCACAGCAAATACCTAGTGGTCACAAAGCATTTGACAGAGGAATGGCTCACTTGGCCTAGTTATCAGAGAAGCCTCCATAGGAAAAACGCAGGGATTGCTTTTCATTGCAAACTAATATTGTGGCTGGTGTTCTTTCACTGAGTGGAATATACGTTGCAAGTAAGAATCTTCAATCCTCTAGTTATGTGTCATTTGTGAGATTGCTGTGGGGCATTTATCACCCTAGCATAGCTAGATGCTGCTTTTCCCATGTGTGTAAAGAGCAACTTTTCCTACCAAAGCAGGGTTTTCCAGAAAGGAGCACATGTTTGGAGTGGGTTTCAAGCTACTGAAGCCCACTTCAAACACTTGGTGCCCACAAGGCATTTGGCAGATGTGCAGCTCCCTTGGCCTATTTAAAATAGAATCCTAATTTGGAAAAAGTCCAGGGTTGCTTTTTATTCCAGCCCAACATTAGTGCTGATCTCTTTCACTGAATGGAGTACACTTTGCAGGTAGGAAGCTTCAATCTTCTTGTGTTGTGTAATTGGTGATATTGCTATTGGATGCTTATTATCCAAGCATTGAGATGTATTGTGTTTCCCAGTTTGTTAAAACCACAAATTTTCCTACCAAATCAGGTTTTTCCAAAAGGAGCACATGTTTGCGTGGTCTTCAATCTACTGAAGCACAAATCAAACACCTAGTGTCCACAGAGCATTAGGCAGTGTGGAAAATCCATCAAGATATTTAGAAGAGAAGCCTAGGTGTCAAAAAGGCAAGGGTTACTTTTTATTGCAAACCACAGTTGGGACTTGTTTTCTACCACAGAGTTGAGTATACATTGCAAGTAAGAAATTTCAAGCCTCTTCTTTTGTGTCATATGTGAGATAGCTGAGGGGCATTTATGGCTGTAGCCTCACTATGTGATGCTTTTTCCAGTTTGTTAAAAAAGCAACATTTACTACCAAATCAGCCTTCTCCAGAAAGGAGAACACATTTGGAGTATGTTTCAAGCTACTGAGGCCCAGTGAAAACTCCTAGTGCCCGAAGAGCATTTGGCAAGGCATTAGCTCCATTGGCCTAAGTTCTAAGAGAGGCAGGTGAGAAAAAGGCAACAGTTGCTTTTCATTGCAAACCACCATTGGGGCTGGTATTCTTAGACTTAATGGATTCTACTTTGGAAGTAGTAAGATTTAAGTCTCTTGTTATGTGTTATTTGTTAAACTGCTATGGGGTGCTTATTGTCCTAAGTATCCCTATGTATTGCTTTTACAAGTTTGTGACAAGAGAAGCTTTTCCTATCAACCAGGCTTCTCCATAAAGGAGAATATGTTTGGAGTGGGTTTCAAGCTACTGAAGCCCAGTGAAAATTCCTAAGGTCCACAGAGCATTTTGCTGGGCAATAGCTCCATCAGCCTAGTTCTAAGAGGGGCAGGTGGGAAAAAGGCAAGGGTGGCTTTTCATTGCAAACCAACATTGGGACTGATTTTCTTTCACTGAGTGGAGCCTACTTTGCAAGTAGGAAGCTTCTATCCTTTTATTTTGTGTCACTGTGAGTTTGCCATGTGCCACTTATCACCCTAGTACTGCTACAACTCTTTTCCCCATTTGGGAAAAGAGCAACTCTTCCAACAAAATCAGGCTTCTCAAGTTAAGAAAACATATTTGGAATGGGTTTAGGCTATTGAAGCCCACTGCTTACACCTAGTGCCTACAAGGCTTTTGGCTGGGGAGTGATCTATCAGCCTAGTTAGAAGAGAGGACTAGGTGGTAAATAGGCAAGTTTTGCTTTTCATGTCAAACCAACATTTGGGCTTGTGTTTTTTCCTTGAGTTGAGTCTACTTTGCAATTAGGAAGTTTCAAACCTCTTGTTTTGTGTCATTTGTTAGATATAGATAGGGCGCTTATCAACCTAGTATTGCTATTTGCTGCTTATCCTGTATGTGTAAAGAGCAAATTTTCATACTAAATCATGCCTCCACAGAAATGAGCACATGTATGCAGTGGGTTTCAAGTGAATAAAGCCCACTGCAAACACCTAGTGCTCACAGATAATTAGGCAGTTGAGTGGCTCCATTGAGCTAATTAGAAGGGAGACTTCAATGGCCAAAAAGGCAAGAGTTGGAGTTCCCGTTGTGGCGCAGTGGTTAACAAATCCGACTAGGAACCATGAGGTTGTGGGTTCAGTCCCTGCCCTTGCTCAGTGGGTTAACGATCCGGCGTTGCCGTGAGCTGTGGTGTAGGTTGCAGACGTGGCTCGGATCCTGCATTGCTGTGCCTCTGGCGTAGGCCGGTGGCTACAGCTCCGATTCAACCCCTAGCCTGGGAACCTCCATATGCCACGGGAGCGGCCCAAGAAATAGCAACAACAACAACAACAACAACAAAAGACAAAAAAAAAAAAAAAAAAAAAAAAAAAAGACAAAAAGGCAAGAGTTGCTTTTTATTGCAAACCACAATTGGGGCTGGTTTTGTATCACTAAGTGGAGTAACTTTGTGAGAAGTTTTAAGCCCCTTATTTTTGTGTCATAAGTGAGATTGCTATTGAGCACTTATTGCCCTAGCATTACTTTGTTCTGCTTTTCCCTGTTTTGGGAAAAGAGCAATTTTTCCTACCAAATCAGGTTTCTCCAGAAAAGAGAACATGTTTGTAGTGGGTTTCAAGCCTCTGAAGCCCTGTGAAAACTACTAGTACCCACAGAACATTTGGCAGGGCATCTGCTCCATTGGCCTAGTTATAAGAGATGCCTAGGTTGGAAAAATGCAAGGGTTGCTTTTCATTGAAAACCTGAACTGGTACTGGTTTTCTTTCACTGAGTGGAGTCTATTGCAAGAAGGAATCTTCAAGCCTCTTGTTTTGTGCAACATGTGAGATTGCTATGGGGCGCTTATCACCCTACCACTGCTATGTTCTGCCTTTCCTGTTTGATAAAAGATCAAATTTGTGAGGAAATGAGGCTTTTCCAGTTAATATAAGACGTTTCAAATGGGTTTTAAGCTATTGAATCCCACTCCTAACACCTACTGCCCACAGTATTTGGAAGTGCAACAGTTCCATCAGGCTAGTTATAAGAGTGGCCTAGGTTTTGAAAAGGCAAGAGTTGATTCTCATTGCAAACCAACATTGGAGCTGGTGTTCTTTCACTGAGTGGAGCCTACTTCACAAGTAGGAAGCTTCAAGCCTCTTGTTCTGTGTCATCTGTGAGTTTGCTATGGTGCTATTATCACTCAAGCATTGCTATGTGCTTCATTCCATGTTTGGGAAAAGAGCAACTTTTCCAACCAAATCAAGCTTCTCCAGATAGGAAAACACTTTTAGAAAGGGTTTCAATCTACTGAAGCCCAATGCTAATACCTAGTGCCTACAAGATATTTGGCATGCCTGTGGCTCCATTGGCCTAGTTAGAAGAGAGGCCTAGGTGGGAAAAAGGCCAGGGTTGCTTTTCATTGTAAAGCACAATCAGGCTGGTGTTCTTTCACTGAACCAAGTATCCTTGCAAGTAGGAAGGCTCAACCCTCCTGTTTTGTGTCATTTGTGTGTTTGCCATGCTGTGCATATCACCATAGCATCACTATGTCCTGCTTTACCCCTTGTGTGAAAAGAGAAACTTTTCCTACCATACCAGCCTTATCCATAAAGGAAAATACATTTGGAGTGGGTTTCAAGTTACTGAAGCCAACTACAAACACCCAGTGCCCACAGAGCAATTGGTAAGTTAGTGGCTTCATTGGTCTATTTGGAAGAGAGGCCTACAAGGTAAAAAGGCAAGGGTTCCATTTCATTGCTAACCACCATTCATTCTGTTGTTCTATCCATGAGTGGAGTATACTTTCAAGTAGGAATCTCAAGCCTCTTGTTTTGTTTCATTTTTGAGATTCGTATGGGGCAGTTATCACCCTAGCATCCCTATGAGCTGCTTTATCCCATTTGGAAAAGAGCAAATTCTCCTACCAAAAAAGCCTTCTCCAGTAAGGAGAACACATTTGCAATGGGATCAAACTTCTAATGCCCACTGAAAAATCCTAGTGCCCCCTGAGCATTTGGCTGGGGAGCAGCTCCATCAACCTAGTTAGAAGAGAGCCATGGGTGGGCAAAAGGCAAGCATTGTGTCTGGTGTCCTTTTTTTCTTTTTTTAAATTTAATTTTTGTTTTTTAAATTGTAATCAAATGCTATGTCCCCAAAACATTTTTTTTCTACTGTACAGCATGGTGACCCAGTTACACATATGTGTATACATAATTTTTCTCACATTATCATGCTCCATCATAAGTTACTAGACATAGTTCCCAGTGCTACACAGCAGAATGTAATTGCAAATCCATTCCAAAGGCAATAGTCTGCATCTATTTACCCCAAGCTCCCAATCCACCCCACTTCCTCCCTCTCCCACTTGGCAACAGCAAGTCTACTCTCCAACTCCAAGACTTTCTTTTCTGTGGAAAAGTTCATTTGTGCTGTATATTAGATTCCAGATATGTGATGTCATATGGTATTTGTCTTTCTCTTTCTGACTTACTTCAGTCGGTATGAGAGTCTATAGTTCCAATCACATTGCTGCAATGGAATTACTTTATTATGGCTGAGTAGTATTCCATTGTGTTTGTATAACACATCTTCCTAATCCATGGGGCTGATGTTCTTTAACTGAATGGAATTTACTTTGCAAGTAGGGTGCCTCAAGCCTCTTGTTATGTGTCATTTTTGAGACTACTATGGTGTGCTTATTGTCCTAGTATCACTATGTACTGCTTTTTTTATGACTCAATGAATTTATTACATTTATAGTTGTACAATGATCATCACAATCAAATTTTATAGGATTTCCATCCCACATCACCAGAGCATCCCCCCATCCCCCAAACTGTCTCCTTTGGAAATCATAAGTTTTTCAAAGTCTGTGAGTCAGCATCTGTTCTGCAAAGAAGTTCATTGTGTTCTTTTTTCAGATTCCACATGTCAGTGATAGAATTTGATATTGGTGGCTCATTGTCTGACTGACTTCACTTAGCATGATAATTTCTAGGTCCATCCATGTTGCTAAAAATGCTGCTACTTTGTACCTTTTAATGGCTGAGTAATATTCCATTGTGTATATGTACCACCTCTTCTTTATCCACTCCTCTGTCAATGGACATTTAGGTTGATTCCATGTCTTGGTTATTGCAAATAGTGCTGCAATGAACATTGGAGTACATGTGTTTTTTTTGAGTCATGGTTTTCTCTGGGTAGGTGCCCAGGAGTGGGATTGCTGGATCAAATTGTAATTCTGTTTTTAATTTTCTGAGGAAGCTCCATACTGTTTTCCACAGTTGTTGCACCAATGTACAATCCCACCAACAGTGTACTAGGGTTCCTCTTTCTCCACACCCTCTCTAGCACTTATCGTTTGTAGACTTTTGGATGATGGCCATTCTGGATGGTGTAAGGTGGTTTTGGTTTGCATAACAGTTTTGATTTGCATTTCTCTAATAACGAGTGATATTGAACATCTTTTCATGTGATTTTTGGCCATCTGTATGTCTTCTTTGGAGAATTGTCTGTTTATATCTTCTGCCCATTTTTTGATGGTTTTTTTTTTTTGGTATTGAGCTACAGGAGGTGCTTATAAATTTTGGAGATGAATCCCTTGTCATTCACATCATTTGCAAAGAATTTCTCACATTCTGTGTGGTCTTTTCATTTTGTTTAGGGTATCCTTTGCTGTGCAGAAACTTTTAAGTTTAACTAGGCCCCATTTGTTTATTTTTGTTTTTATTGTCATTACTCTAAGAGGTGGATCTGAGAAGATGTTGCTGTCATTTATGTCAGAGAATGTTTGGCCTATGTTTTCCTCTAAGAGTTTTATAGTATCTGGTCTTATATCTAGGTCTTTAATCTATTTGGAGTTTATTTTTGTGTATGGTATTAGGGAGAATTCTAATTTCATTCTTTTACATGTGGCTGTCCAGTTTTCCCAGCATCACTTATTGAACAGGCTGTCTTTTCTCCACTGTATATTCTTGCCTCCTTTGTCATAGATTAGTTGGCTGTAGGTGTGTGGGTTTAATTCTGGGCTTTCTATCCTGTTCCACTGATCTATAGTCTGTCTTTGTGCCAGTACCATACAGCTTTGAGGACTGTAGCTTTGTAGTAGAGTCTGATGTCTGGGAGCCTGATTCCTCCAGCTCCATTTTTCTTTTTCAGGATGTCTTTGGCTGTTCTGCTTTTATCAGTTTGGGACAAGAGCAACATTTCTGACCAAATCAAGCTTCTCCAGTTAAGAGAACACTTTTGGAATGTGTATCAAGGGACTAAAGCCCACTGCTACTACATAATGCCCACAAGGCATTTGGCAGGAATGCAGGTCCATTAGCCTACTTAGAAGAGAGGCCTAGATGGGAAAAAAGGGTTGTTTTTCATTGTAAAACTTCATTGCCGCTGGATTCATTCACTAGTGCAGTGTACTTTGCAAATAGAAAGCTTCAAGCCTCTCATTTTCTTTCATTTCATTTTCATTGCTATGGTGTACATATTGTCCTAGTATCTCTATGTCCTGTTTTTCCCTGTGTGTGAACAGATCACATTTTGCTACCAGATTAGGCTTGTCCATAAAGGAGAACATTTTTGGAGTGGGATTCACTATCACAGGAAAGCAGCACATAGTGACATAGTGTTATCAGAGCCTGATGGCAATCTCAAAGCTCCACAAAAAAAGATGCTGCGAGCTGCCTCATTTCAAAGTACTTTCTACTTAGAAAAGGAACCCCAGCACCAATGTGCAATTTCTCAAAAAAAAAATCATTGCATTTTTTTCAACTGAGGCATCTCCTAGACAAGGGGAAAAAGAGTCAATGATTTGCACAAAGTTCACTGTGCCAGTATTGAGGGTAGGGAGTTATCCTAGCTAGCAATGCACTCACAGAATTTAATCCTTGGAAGGAAAGACTGATTTGTCCTGAAAAAGAATTCCATTCCCTATAATGGAAAAGCAGAACAGAGTGAGGTTGTGCAATCAATGCCCGACGGCAATCTAAGTCCACAAAACAAGAAGTTACAAGATTCCTACATGCAAAGAATACTCCATTCAGAGAAGGAACTCTGCCACAAAACATGATTGGCCTACAAAGCATTTCTTGGGTATTATCCACTTAGGCCTATCCTAGATGAAAAAAGGAGCTGCTGGGCAGCACAATATGCTCTCTGCAGAGGCTCCTAGTCAGTATGTCCTTATTCGGAAACCCACTCCAAAATTGGGCTGTTTGTCAAAGGGCCGGATATGGCATGAAAATGCTTTATTTTGAAATAGGTGTAAAAATATCCCAAAAAAACTACGGAAATAGGTGCCTGATGCAAACTGGCCAAATACGACAGAACAAGAGCTTGTGAGCTTCCAAACAGCAAAGTATAATTCTATTAAAAGAAGCAACACAAGGCCCAATGTACATTTACACCTAAAAGAAATTCTTGATTTTTGACACATACGCTACTCCCAGAGATCTGGGAATTAGCCCCTGGACAGCCACGAGCGCTCGGGGTCCTGGTTCCTTGCCGGGAATTTCCCAACCTGGAATCACGGACCCTAAACCTGGCCTTTAGGAGAGAAAACTGACTTGGCATGACACTGCCTTCTGCTTACCAATGGGGAAAAGCAGGACCAAGAACCACTTGGGCCATCAGTGCCTGATGGCAATCCCACAAACTTCACCCCCTCAGAACCGTGCAGCCTCCTCTCACCTGCAAATTCGCTTCTACTCAGAGAAGGAACGCCGTCTCCAAAATGCCACCGCCCGAAAAAAGGCCTGCTGGCTTGGTTTCCTGCCTGTGCTTTCCGTAGACAGACAGGCAAAGCAGCCCCTGTGCTGCCCCCGTGCCCTCTGGGCACTGGTGGGTTGCAGGGAAGGTCCCTAGTTTGTACACACTCCCCAAGGTGTTTGAGTTTGTGCAGAAGCAGGATTTAGCCGGAAGATGCCTTCTTTGTGCCGTGGTGGTATGCCAATGCAAGCGAGTGAGGGTGATCAGCCCCTGATGGCACGCTCAGAAATGCCTCAGCACCACGAGGCTGTGAGCTTTTCCCTTGCAAAGGATAGGCTACTCAGAGCAGGAACCCCAGCCCTAATGGGCAAGGGCTCCAGAAACAATCCTTGCCTCTTCCCCACGTGGGCCTCGCCTAGACCAAGGGCGATGGAAGCCCAAGCTTGGCCCAAGCATGCTGGGCACAGGCTGTTTGCAGGGCGTCTCCCTAGCTGGCAATGCACACTCAACATGTCCTCCTGTGTGGGGGAGCCTGATTTGGCATCCAAGCACACACTTTTCACCATCGAGGCAAGGAAGCCCAAACCCTGGTCGTGTCATCAGCGCAGGGGTGCCAACTCCCCAAGTCATCACAGAAGCGGCGGCGAGGTTCCTCTCTGCAGAGGACATTCTCCTCAGAGGAGGAAGATGATCCCCAAAGTTCGATTGCTCCAGGAAACCTCCTGGCCATTTTTCCCACCTAGGCCGCGGCTAGACCTGTGGCGAATGAGCCTCAAGGCTGTCCACTGCACTCTGGGCAGGAGTAGCTCGTGGGATCATTGCAGAGCTTGAAACGACCCACGTGACCCACCGTGTGCTCTCTTGTGTGGAGCAGGCTGCTTTGGCCTGACAATGCCATCTTGCCCCAAAGCCATAGAAGCAGCAACCCAGCAATCTAGGCAATCGGGGCCTAAGGGCAACCTCAGGCACTCCAAAGAAACAGAGGATGGGAGCTTCCTCCTTCCCATATGTATTGAATTCAGAGAAGGAGCAGCAGACCTGAGGCATCTGGGCTCCAACAAGCAACCCTTGCCTTTGGCCCACCTAGGCCTCACCTTGACCTAGGGCAGGTGAGGCCCTATTCTCGCCAAAGATCTCGGGGCTCTGGTGGGTGGCAGGGAACTTCCCTAGCTTGAACCGCTCTCCCAAGGTGTTCTCCCCAGGGGAGCAGCCATTTGCATGTGGCATGCAAATGGCCTCTCTTCACCAAGGCGCTAAAGCAACCCATAGAGCAATAGGGCGGGCCCTGCCTGTGGCCAATCCCAGAACATCCACCCAAAAGGACGCTGTGAGCTGCGGCCTTGCAAGGTGTATTCTGCTCAGGGAAGGGACACCAGCCCCGATGCGCAAGGGCTCCAAACGCCCTCCGTGCCCATTTCCCCCCTAGGCATGTCCTAGACCTGGGGAAAATGAGCCAAGGATTTGCCCAAAGCTCGCACTGCTGTGCTTGTGCGCAGGGAATTTCCTTTGCTGGCAATGCACTCCCAACCTTTACTCCTTGCTTGGGAAGCCTGATTTGGCATGCAAGAGGACTCTTTTCCCAATCACGGAAAAGCAGCACAGGGCGAGGTAGGGCAATCCGCGCCTGGTGCCAATCGCAGCAATGCCACGGAACAAGAGACTGCAAGCTTCCTGCAGGCAAATTACACTCTCTTCCGAGAAGGTACCCCCACCCCACCAGGGGGTTGCTCCGGAAAGCAGTCCTTGCCTTTTGCACACATGGGCCTCTCTCTCCTAGACGAAGAGCGGCTGAGGCCCTGTGCAGCTCAATGCGCTCTCTGCCGTGCTGCCTTGCAAGGGTGTCCGATCCTTGACACCCCCTCCCAACGTGGTCCCCTCTGGGGAGAAGCCTGATGCGGCACGCAGAAGCCTCCTTTTCCAACCCGTGTGGAAAACACCCAAGGCCAGCTAGGGCTATCGGCGCCTGGTGGCATCCTCCCCAGCGCCCCAGAACAAGAAGAGCCTGTGAGCTTCTGCCTCGCCAAGGGCATGCTCTTCAGAGAAGGAACTCCAGCCCTAATGCGTGTTTGCGCCTCAATCAACTCCTTGCCTTTCTCCCACCTAGGCCACTCCCAGAGCTCTGGGAATTAGCCCCTGGACTGCCCCAGGCTCTCTGGGCCCTGGTTCCTTGCCGGGAATGTCCCAACCTGGACTCACACGCCCTACGCCTTGCCCTTAGGAGAGAAAACTGACTTGGCATGACACTGCCTTCTGCTTACCAATGGGGAAAAGCAGGACCAAGAACCACTTGGGCCATCAGTGCCTGATGGCAATCCCACAAACTTCACCCCCTCAGAACCGTGCAGCCTCCTCTCACCTGCAAATTCGCTTCTACTCAGAGAAGGAACGCCGTCTCCAAAACGCCACCGCCCGAAAAAAGGCCTGCTGGCTTGGTTTCCTGCCTGTGCTTTCCGTAGACAGACAGGCAAAGCAGCCCCTGTGCTGCCCCCGTGCCCTCTGGGCACTGGTGGGTTGCAGGGAAGGTCCCTAGTTTGTACACACTCCCCAAGGTGTTTGAGTTTGTGCAGAAGCAGGATTTAGCCGGAAGATGCCTTCTTTGTGCCGTGGTGGTATGCCAATGCAAGCGAGTGAGGGTGATCAGCCCCTGATGGCACGCTCAGAAATGCCTCAGCACCACGAGGCTGTGAGCTTTTCCCTTGCAAAGGATAGGCTACTCAGAGCAGGAACCCCAGCCCTAATGGGCAAGGGCTCCAGAAACAATCCTTGCCTCTTCCCCACGTGGGCCTCGCCTAGACCAAGGGCGATGGAAGCCCAAGCTTGGCCCAAGCATGCTGGGCACAGGCTGTTTGCAGGGCGTCTCCCTAGCTGGCAATGCACACTCAACATGTCCTCCTGTGTGGGGGAGCCTGATTTGGCATCCAAGCACACACTTTTCACCATCGAGGCAAGGAAGCCCAAACCCTGGTCGTGTCATCAGCGCAGGGGTGCCAACTCCCCAAGTCATCACAGAAGCGGCGGCGAGGTTCCTCTCTGCAGAGGACATTCTCCTCAGAGGAGGAAGATGATCCCCAAAGTTCGATTGCTCCAGGAAACCTCCTGGCCATTTTTCCCACCTAGGCCGCGGCTAGACCTGTGGCGAATGAGCCTCAAGGCTGTCCACTGCACTCTGGGCAGGAGTAGCTCGTGGGATCATTGCAGAGCTTGAAACGACCCACGTGACCCACCGTGTGCTCTCTTGTGTGGAGCAGGCTGCTTTGGCCTGACAATGCCATCTTGCCCCAAAGCCATAGAAGCAGCAACCCAGCAATCTAGGCAATCGGGGCCTAAGGGCAACCTCAGGCACTCCAAAGAAACAGAGGATGGGAGCTTCCTCCTTCCCATATGTATTGAATTCAGAGAAGGAGCAGCAGACCTGAGGCATCTGGGCTCCAACAAGCAACCCTTGCCTTTGGCCCACCTAGGCCTCACCTTGACCTAGGGCAGGTGAGGCCCTATTCTCGCCAAAGATCTCGGGGCTCTGGTGGGTGGCAGGGAACTTCCCTAGCTTGAACCGCTCTCCCAAGGTGTTCTCCCCAGGGGAGCAGCCATTTGCATGTGGCATGCAAATGGCCTCTCTTCACCAAGGCGCTAAAGCAACCCATAGAGCAATAGGGCGGGCCCTGCCTGTGGCCAATCCCAGAACATCCACCCAAAAGGACGCTGTGAGCTGCGGCCTTGCAAGGTGTATTCTGCTCAGGGAAGGGACACCAGCCCCGATGCGCAAGGGCTCCAAACGCCCTCCGTGCCCATTTCCCCCCTAGGCATGTCCTAGACCTGGGGAAAATGAGCCAAGGATTTGCCCAAAGCTCGCACTGCTGTGCTTGTGCGCAGGGAATTTCCTTTGCTGGCAATGCACTCCCAACCTTTACTCCTTGCTTGGGAAGCCTGATTTGGCATGCAAGAGGACTCTTTTCCCAATCACGGAAAAGCAGCACAGGGCGAGGTAGGGCAATCCGCGCCTGGTGCCAATCGCAGCAACGCCACGGAACAAGAGACTGCAAGCTTCCTGCAGGCAAATTACACTCTCTTCCGAGAAGGTACCCCCACCCCACCAGGGGGTTGCTCCGGAAAGCAGTCCTTGCCTTTTGCACACATGGGCCTCTCTCTCCTAGACGAAGAGCGGCTGAGGCCCTGTGCAGCTCAATGCGCTCTCTGCCGTGCTGCCTTGCAAGGGTGTCCGATCCTTGACACCCCCTCCCAACGTGGTCCCCTCTGGGGAGAAGCCTGATGCGGCACGCAGAAGCCTCCTTTTCCAACCCGTGTGGAAAACACCCAAGGCCAGCTAGGGCTATCGGCGCCTGGTGGCATCCTCCCCAGCGCCCCAGAACAAGAAGAGCCTGTGAGCTTCTGCCTCGCCAAGGGCATGCTCTTCAGAGAAGGAACTCCAGCCCTAATGCGTGTTTGCGCCTCAATCAACTCCTTGCCTTTCTCCCACCTAGGCCACTCCCAGAGCTCTGGGAATTAGCCCCTGGACTGCCCCAGGCTCTCTGGGCCCTGGTTCCTTGCCGGGAATGTCCCAACCTGGACTCACACGCCCTACGCCTTGCCCTTAGGAGAGAAAACTGACTTGGCATGACACTGCCTTCTGCTTACCAATGGGGAAAAGCAGGACCAAGAACCACTTGGGCCATCAGTGCCTGATGGCAATCCCACAAACTTCACCCCCTCAGAACCGTGCAGCCTCCTCTCACCTGCAAATTCGCTTCTACTCAGAGAAGGAACGCCGTCTCCAAAACGCCACCGCCCGAAAAAAGGCCTGCTGGCTTGGTTTCCTGCCTGTGCTTTCCGTAGACAGACAGGCAAAGCAGCCCCTGTGCTGCCCCCGTGCCCTCTGGGCACTGGTGGGTTGCAGGGAAGGTCCCTAGTTTGTACACACTCCCCAAGGTGTTTGAGTTTGTGCAGAAGCAGGATTTAGCCGGAAGATGCCTTCTTTGTGCCGTGGTGGTATGCCAATGCAAGCGAGTGAGGGTGATCAGCCCCTGATGGCACGCTCAGAAATGCCTCAGCACCACGAGGCTGTGAGCTTTTCCCTTGCAAAGGATAGGCTACTCAGAGCAGGAACCCCAGCCCTAATGGGCAAGGGCTCCAGAAACAATCCTTGCCTCTTCCCCACGTGGGCCTCGCCTAGACCAAGGGCGATGGAAGCCCAAGCTTGGCCCAAGCATGCTGGGCACAGGCTGTTTGCAGGGCGTCTCCCTAGCTGGCAATGCACACTCAACATGTCCTCCTGTGTGGGGGAGCCTGATTTGGCATCCAAGCACACACTTTTCACCATCGAGGCAAGGAAGCCCAAACCCTGGTCGTGTCATCAGCGCAGGGGTGCCAACTCCCCAAGTCATCACAGAAGCGGCGGCGAGGTTCCTCTCTGCAGAGGACATTCTCCTCAGAGGAGGAAGATGATCCCCAAAGTTCGATTGCTCCAGGAAACCTCCTGGCCATTTTTCCCACCTAGGCCGCGGCTAGACCTGTGGCGAATGAGCCTCAAGGCTGTCCACTGCACTCTGGGCAGGAGTAGCTCGTGGGATCATTGCAGAGCTTGAAACGACCCACGTGACCCACCGTGTGCTCTCTTGTGTGGAGCAGGCTGCTTTGGCCTGACAATGCCATCTTGCCCCAAAGCCATAGAAGCAGCAACCCAGCAATCTAGGCAATCGGGGCCTAAGGGCAACCTCAGGCACTCCAAAGAAACAGAGGATGGGAGCTTCCTCCTTCCCATATGTATTGAATTCAGAGAAGGAGCAGCAGACCTGAGGCATCTGGGCTCCAACAAGCAACCCTTGCCTTTGGCCCACCTAGGCCTCACCTTGACCTAGGGCAGGTGAGGCCCTATTCTCGCCAAAGATCTCGGGGCTCTGGTGGGTGGCAGGGAACTTCCCTAGCTTGAACCGCTCTCCCAAGGTGTTCTCCCCAGGGGAGCAGCCATTTGCATGTGGCATGCAAATGGCCTCTCTTCACCAAGGCGCTAAAGCAACCCATAGAGCAATAGGGCGGGCCCTGCCTGTGGCCAATCCCAGAACATCCACCCAAAAGGACGCTGTGAGCTGCGGCCTTGCAAGGTGTATTCTGCTCAGGGAAGGGACACCAGCCCCGATGCGCAAGGGCTCCAAACGCCCTCCGTGCCCATTTCCCCCCTAGGCATGTCCTAGACCTGGGGAAAATGAGCCAAGGATTTGCCCAAAGCTCGCACTGCTGTGCTTGTGCGCAGGGAATTTCCTTTGCTGGCAATGCACTCCCAACCTTTACTCCTTGCTTGGGAAGCCTGATTTGGCATGCAAGAGGACTCTTTTCCCAATCACGGAAAAGCAGCACAGGGCGAGGTAGGGCAATCCGCGCCTGGTGCCAATCGCAGCAACGCCACGGAACAAGAGACTGCAAGCTTCCTGCAGGCAAATTACACTCTCTTCCGAGAAGGTACCCCCACCCCACCAGGGGGTTGCTCCGGAAAGCAGTCCTTGCCTTTTGCACACATGGGCCTCTCTCTCCTAGACGAAGAGCGGCTGAGGCCCTGTGCAGCTCAATGCGCTCTCTGCCGTGCTGCCTTGCAAGGGTGTCCGATCCTTGACACCCCCTCCCAACGTGGTCCCCTCTGGGGAGAAGCCTGATGCGGCACGCAGAAGCCTCCTTTTCCAACCCGTGTGGAAAACACCCAAGGCCAGCTAGGGCTATCGGCGCCTGGTGGCATCCTCCCCAGCGCCCCAGAACAAGAAGAGCCTGTGAGCTTCTGCCTCGCCAAGGGCATGCTCTTCAGAGAAGGAACTCCAGCCCTAATGCGTGTTTGCGCCTCAATCAACTCCTTGCCTTTCTCCCACCTAGGCCACTCCCAGAGCTCTGGGAATTAGCCCCTGGACTGCCCCAGGCTCTCTGGGCCCTGGTTCCTTGCCGGGAATGTCCCAACCTGGACTCACACGCCCTACGCCTTGCCCTTAGGAGAGAAAACTGACTTGGCATGACACTGCCTTCTGCTTACCAATGGGGAAAAGCAGGACCAAGAACCACTTGGGCCATCAGTGCCTGATGGCAATCCCACAAACTTCACCCCCTCAGAACCGTGCAGCCTCCTCTCACCTGCAAATTCGCTTCTACTCAGAGAAGGAACGCCGTCTCCAAAACGCCACCGCCCGAAAAAAGGCCTGCTGGCTTGGTTTCCTGCCTGTGCTTTCCGTAGACAGACAGGCAAAGCAGCCCCTGTGCTGCCCCCGTGCCCTCTGGGCACTGGTGGGTTGCAGGGAAGGTCCCTAGTTTGTACACACTCCCCAAGGTGTTTGAGTTTGTGCAGAAGCAGGATTTAGCCGGAAGATGCCTTCTTTGTGCCGTGGTGGTATGCCAATGCAAGCGAGTGAGGGTGATCAGCCCCTGATGGCACGCTCAGAAATGCCTCAGCACCACGAGGCTGTGAGCTTTTCCCTTGCAAAGGATAGGCTACTCAGAGCAGGAACCCCAGCCCTAATGGGCAAGGGCTCCAGAAACAATCCTTGCCTCTTCCCCACGTGGGCCTCGCCTAGACCAAGGGCGATGGAAGCCCAAGCTTGGCCCAAGCATGCTGGGCACAGGCTGTTTGCAGGGCGTCTCCCTAGCTGGCAATGCACACTCAACATGTCCTCCTGTGTGGGGGAGCCTGATTTGGCATCCAAGCACACACTTTTCACCATCGAGGCAAGGAAGCCCAAACCCTGGTCGTGTCATCAGCGCAGGGGTGCCAACTCCCCAAGTCATCACAGAAGCGGCGGCGAGGTTCCTCTCTGCAGAGGACATTCTCCTCAGAGGAGGAAGATGATCCCCAAAGTTCGATTGCTCCAGGAAACCTCCTGGCCATTTTTCCCACCTAGGCCGCGGCTAGACCTGTGGCGAATGAGCCTCAAGGCTGTCCACTGCACTCTGGGCAGGAGTAGCTCGTGGGATCATTGCAGAGCTTGAAACGACCCACGTGACCCACCGTGTGCTCTCTTGTGTGGAGCAGGCTGCTTTGGCCTGACAATGCCATCTTGCCCCAAAGCCATAGAAGCAGCAACCCAGCAATCTAGGCAATCGGGGCCTAAGGGCAACCTCAGGCACTCCAAAGAAACAGAGGATGGGAGCTTCCTCCTTCCCATATGTATTGAATTCAGAGAAGGAGCAGCAGACCTGAGGCATCTGGGCTCCAACAAGCAACCCTTGCCTTTGGCCCACCTAGGCCTCACCTTGACCTAGGGCAGGTGAGGCCCTATTCTCGCCAAAGATCTCGGGGCTCTGGTGGGTGGCAGGGAACTTCCCTAGCTTGAACCGCTCTCCCAAGGTGTTCTCCCCAGGGGAGCAGCCATTTGCATGTGGCATGCAAATGGCCTCTCTTCACCAAGGCGCTAAAGCAACCCATAGAGCAATAGGGCGGGCCCTGCCTGTGGCCAATCCCAGAACATCCACCCAAAAGGACGCTGTGAGCTGCGGCCTTGCAAGGTGTATTCTGCTCAGGGAAGGGACACCAGCCCCGATGCGCAAGGGCTCCAAACGCCCTCCGTGCCCATTTCCCCCCTAGGCATGTCCTAGACCTGGGGAAAATGAGCCAAGGATTTGCCCAAAGCTCGCACTGCTGTGCTTGTGCGCAGGGAATTTCCTTTGCTGGCAATGCACTCCCAACCTTTACTCCTTGCTTGGGAAGCCTGATTTGGCATGCAAGAGGACTCTTTTCCCAATCACGGAAAAGCAGCACAGGGCGAGGTAGGGCAATCCGCGCCTGGTGCCAATCGCAGCAACGCCACGGAACAAGAGACTGCAAGCTTCCTGCAGGCAAATTACACTCTCTTCCGAGAAGGTACCCCCACCCCACCAGGGGGTTGCTCCGGAAAGCAGTCCTTGCCTTTTGCACACATGGGCCTCTCTCTCCTAGACGAAGAGCGGCTGAGGCCCTGTGCAGCTCAATGCGCTCTCTGCCGTGCTGCCTTGCAAGGGTGTCCGATCCTTGACACCCCCTCCCAACGTGGTCCCCTCTGGGGAGAAGCCTGATGCGGCACGCAGAAGCCTCCTTTTCCAACCCGTGTGGAAAACACCCAAGGCCAGCTAGGGCTATCGGCGCCTGGTGGCATCCTCCCCAGCGCCCCAGAACAAGAAGAGCCTGTGAGCTTCTGCCTCGCCAAGGGCATGCTCTTCAGAGAAGGAACTCCAGCCCTAATGCGTGTTTGCGCCTCAATCAACTCCTTGCCTTTCTCCCACCTAGGCCACTCCCAGAGCTCTGGGAATTAGCCCCTGGACTGCCCCAGGCTCTCTGGGCCCTGGTTCCTTGCCGGGAATGTCCCAACCTGGACTCACACGCCCTACGCCTTGCCCTTAGGAGAGAAAACTGACTTGGCATGACACTGCCTTCTGCTTACCAATGGGGAAAAGCAGGACCAAGAACCACTTGGGCCATCAGTGCCTGATGGCAATCCCACAAACTTCACCCCCTCAGAACCGTGCAGCCTCCTCTCACCTGCAAATTCGCTTCTACTCAGAGAAGGAACGCCGTCTCCAAAACGCCACCGCCCGAAAAAAGGCCTGCTGGCTTGGTTTCCTGCCTGTGCTTTCCGTAGACAGACAGGCAAAGCAGCCCCTGTGCTGCCCCCGTGCCCTCTGGGCACTGGTGGGTTGCAGGGAAGGTCCCTAGTTTGTACACACTCCCCAAGGTGTTTGAGTTTGTGCAGAAGCAGGATTTAGCCGGAAGATGCCTTCTTTGTGCCGTGGTGGTATGCCAATGCAAGCGAGTGAGGGTGATCAGCCCCTGATGGCACGCTCAGAAATGCCTCAGCACCACGAGGCTGTGAGCTTTTCCCTTGCAAAGGATAGGCTACTCAGAGCAGGAACCCCAGCCCTAATGGGCAAGGGCTCCAGAAACAATCCTTGCCTCTTCCCCACGTGGGCCTCGCCTAGACCAAGGGCGATGGAAGCCCAAGCTTGGCCCAAGCATGCTGGGCACAGGCTGTTTGCAGGGCGTCTCCCTAGCTGGCAATGCACACTCAACATGTCCTCCTGTGTGGGGGAGCCTGATTTGGCATCCAAGCACACACTTTTCACCATCGAGGCAAGGAAGCCCAAACCCTGGTCGTGTCATCAGCGCAGGGGTGCCAACTCCCCAAGTCATCACAGAAGCGGCGGCGAGGTTCCTCTCTGCAGAGGACATTCTCCTCAGAGGAGGAAGATGATCCCCAAAGTTCGATTGCTCCAGGAAACCTCCTGGCCATTTTTCCCACCTAGGCCGCGGCTAGACCTGTGGCGAATGAGCCTCAAGGCTGTCCACTGCACTCTGGGCAGGAGTAGCTCGTGGGATCATTGCAGAGCTTGAAACGACCCACGTGACCCACCGTGTGCTCTCTTGTGTGGAGCAGGCTGCTTTGGCCTGACAATGCCATCTTGCCCCAAAGCCATAGAAGCAGCAACCCAGCAATCTAGGCAATCGGGGCCTAAGGGCAACCTCAGGCACTCCAAAGAAACAGAGGATGGGAGCTTCCTCCTTCCCATATGTATTGAATTCAGAGAAGGAGCAGCAGACCTGAGGCATCTGGGCTCCAACAAGCAACCCTTGCCTTTGGCCCACCTAGGCCTCACCTTGACCTAGGGCAGGTGAGGCCCTATTCTCGCCAAAGATCTCGGGGCTCTGGTGGGTGGCAGGGAACTTCCCTAGCTTGAACCGCTCTCCCAAGGTGTTCTCCCCAGGGGAGCAGCCATTTGCATGTGGCATGCAAATGGCCTCTCTTCACCAAGGCGCTAAAGCAACCCATAGAGCAATAGGGCGGGCCCTGCCTGTGGCCAATCCCAGAACATCCACCCAAAAGGACGCTGTGAGCTGCGGCCTTGCAAGGTGTATTCTGCTCAGGGAAGGGACACCAGCCCCGATGCGCAAGGGCTCCAAACGCCCTCCGTGCCCATTTCCCCCCTAGGCATGTCCTAGACCTGGGGAAAATGAGCCAAGGATTTGCCCAAAGCTCGCACTGCTGTGCTTGTGCGCAGGGAATTTCCTTTGCTGGCAATGCACTCCCAACCTTTACTCCTTGCTTGGGAAGCCTGATTTGGCATGCAAGAGGACTCTTTTCCCAATCACGGAAAAGCAGCACAGGGCGAGGTAGGGCAATCCGCGCCTGGTGCCAATCGCAGCAACGCCACGGAACAAGAGACTGCAAGCTTCCTGCAGGCAAATTACACTCTCTTCCGAGAAGGTACCCCCACCCCACCAGGGGGTTGCTCCGGAAAGCAGTCCTTGCCTTTTGCACACATGGGCCTCTCTCTCCTAGACGAAGAGCGGCTGAGGCCCTGTGCAGCTCAATGCGCTCTCTGCCGTGCTGCCTTGCAAGGGTGTCCGATCCTTGACACCCCCTCCCAACGTGGTCCCCTCTGGGGAGAAGCCTGATGCGGCACGCAGAAGCCTCCTTTTCCAACCCGTGTGGAAAACACCCAAGGCCAGCTAGGGCTATCGGCGCCTGGTGGCATCCTCCCCAGCGCCCCAGAACAAGAAGAGCCTGTGAGCTTCTGCCTCGCCAAGGGCATGCTCTTCAGAGAAGGAACTCCAGCCCTAATGCGTGTTTGCGCCTCAATCAACTCCTTGCCTTTCTCCCACCTAGGCCACTCCCAGAGCTCTGGGAATTAGCCCCTGGACTGCCCCAGGCTCTCTGGGCCCTGGTTCCTTGCCGGGAATGTCCCAACCTGGACTCACACGCCCTACGCCTTGCCCTTAGGAGAGAAAACTGACTTGGCATGACACTGCCTTCTGCTTACCAATGGGGAAAAGCAGGACCAAGAACCACTTGGGCCATCAGTGCCTGATGGCAATCCCACAAACTTCACCCCCTCAGAACCGTGCAGCCTCCTCTCACCTGCAAATTCGCTTCTACTCAGAGAAGGAACGCCGTCTCCAAAACGCCACCGCCCGAAAAAAGGCCTGCTGGCTTGGTTTCCTGCCTGTGCTTTCCGTAGACAGACAGGCAAAGCAGCCCCTGTGCTGCCCCCGTGCCCTCTGGGCACTGGTGGGTTGCAGGGAAGGTCCCTAGTTTGTACACACTCCCCAAGGTGTTTGAGTTTGTGCAGAAGCAGGATTTAGCCGGAAGATGCCTTCTTTGTGCCGTGGTGGTATGCCAATGCAAGCGAGTGAGGGTGATCAGCCCCTGATGGCACGCTCAGAAATGCCTCAGCACCACGAGGCTGTGAGCTTTTCCCTTGCAAAGGATAGGCTACTCAGAGCAGGAACCCCAGCCCTAATGGGCAAGGGCTCCAGAAACAATCCTTGCCTCTTCCCCACGTGGGCCTCGCCTAGACCAAGGGCGATGGAAGCCCAAGCTTGGCCCAAGCATGCTGGGCACAGGCTGTTTGCAGGGCGTCTCCCTAGCTGGCAATGCACACTCAACATGTCCTCCTGTGTGGGGGAGCCTGATTTGGCATCCAAGCACACACTTTTCACCATCGAGGCAAGGAAGCCCAAACCCTGGTCGTGTCATCAGCGCAGGGGTGCCAACTCCCCAAGTCATCACAGAAGCGGCGGCGAGGTTCCTCTCTGCAGAGGACATTCTCCTCAGAGGAGGAAGATGATCCCCAAAGTTCGATTGCTCCAGGAAACCTCCTGGCCATTTTTCCCACCTAGGCCGCGGCTAGACCTGTGGCGAATGAGCCTCAAGGCTGTCCACTGCACTCTGGGCAGGAGTAGCTCGTGGGATCATTGCAGAGCTTGAAACGACCCACGTGACCCACCGTGTGCTCTCTTGTGTGGAGCAGGCTGCTTTGGCCTGACAATGCCATCTTGCCCCAAAGCCATAGAAGCAGCAACCCAGCAATCTAGGCAATCGGGGCCTAAGGGCAACCTCAGGCACTCCAAAGAAACAGAGGATGGGAGCTTCCTCCTTCCCATATGTATTGAATTCAGAGAAGGAGCAGCAGACCTGAGGCATCTGGGCTCCAACAAGCAACCCTTGCCTTTGGCCCACCTAGGCCTCACCTTGACCTAGGGCAGGTGAGGCCCTATTCTCGCCAAAGATCTCGGGGCTCTGGTGGGTGGCAGGGAACTTCCCTAGCTTGAACCGCTCTCCCAAGGTGTTCTCCCCAGGGGAGCAGCCATTTGCATGTGGCATGCAAATGGCCTCTCTTCACCAAGGCGCTAAAGCAACCCATAGAGCAATAGGGCGGGCCCTGCCTGTGGCCAATCCCAGAACATCCACCCAAAAGGACGCTGTGAGCTGCGGCCTTGCAAGGTGTATTCTGCTCAGGGAAGGGACACCAGCCCCGATGCGCAAGGGCTCCAAACGCCCTCCGTGCCCATTTCCCCCCTAGGCATGTCCTAGACCTGGGGAAAATGAGCCAAGGATTTGCCCAAAGCTCGCACTGCTGTGCTTGTGCGCAGGGAATTTCCTTTGCTGGCAATGCACTCCCAACCTTTACTCCTTGCTTGGGAAGCCTGATTTGGCATGCAAGAGGACTCTTTTCCCAATCACGGAAAAGCAGCACAGGGCGAGGTAGGGCAATCCGCGCCTGGTGCCAATCGCAGCAACGCCACGGAACAAGAGACTGCAAGCTTCCTGCAGGCAAATTACACTCTCTTCCGAGAAGGTACCCCCACCCCACCAGGGGGTTGCTCCGGAAAGCAGTCCTTGCCTTTTGCACACATGGGCCTCTCTCTCCTAGACGAAGAGCGGCTGAGGCCCTGTGCAGCTCAATGCGCTCTCTGCCGTGCTGCCTTGCAAGGGTGTCCGATCCTTGACACCCCCTCCCAACGTGGTCCCCTCTGGGGAGAAGCCTGATGCGGCACGCAGAAGCCTCCTTTTCCAACCCGTGTGGAAAACACCCAAGGCCAGCTAGGGCTATCGGCGCCTGGTGGCATCCTCCCCAGCGCCCCAGAACAAGAAGAGCCTGTGAGCTTCTGCCTCGCCAAGGGCATGCTCTTCAGAGAAGGAACTCCAGCCCTAATGCGTGTTTGCGCCTCAATCAACTCCTTGCCTTTCTCCCACCTAGGCCACTCCCAGAGCTCTGGGAATTAGCCCCTGGACTGCCCCAGGCTCTCTGGGCCCTGGTTCCTTGCCGGGAATGTCCCAACCTGGACTCACACGCCCTACGCCTTGCCCTTAGGAGAGAAAACTGACTTGGCATGACACTGCCTTCTGCTTACCAATGGGGAAAAGCAGGACCAAGAACCACTTGGGCCATCAGTGCCTGATGGCAATCCCACAAACTTCACCCCCTCAGAACCGTGCAGCCTCCTCTCACCTGCAAATTCGCTTCTACTCAGAGAAGGAACGCCGTCTCCAAAACGCCACCGCCCGAAAAAAGGCCTGCTGGCTTGGTTTCCTGCCTGTGCTTTCCGTAGACAGACAGGCAAAGCAGCCCCTGTGCTGCCCCCGTGCCCTCTGGGCACTGGTGGGTTGCAGGGAAGGTCCCTAGTTTGTACACACTCCCCAAGGTGTTTGAGTTTGTGCAGAAGCAGGATTTAGCCGGAAGATGCCTTCTTTGTGCCGTGGTGGTATGCCAATGCAAGCGAGTGAGGGTGATCAGCCCCTGATGGCACGCTCAGAAATGCCTCAGCACCACGAGGCTGTGAGCTTTTCCCTTGCAAAGGATAGGCTACTCAGAGCAGGAACCCCAGCCCTAATGGGCAAGGGCTCCAGAAACAATCCTTGCCTCTTCCCCACGTGGGCCTCGCCTAGACCAAGGGCGATGGAAGCCCAAGCTTGGCCCAAGCATGCTGGGCACAGGCTGTTTGCAGGGCGTCTCCCTAGCTGGCAATGCACACTCAACATGTCCTCCTGTGTGGGGGAGCCTGATTTGGCATCCAAGCACACACTTTTCACCATCGAGGCAAGGAAGCCCAAACCCTGGTCGTGTCATCAGCGCAGGGGTGCCAACTCCCCAAGTCATCACAGAAGCGGCGGCGAGGTTCCTCTCTGCAGAGGACATTCTCCTCAGAGGAGGAAGATGATCCCCAAAGTTCGATTGCTCCAGGAAACCTCCTGGCCATTTTTCCCACCTAGGCCGCGGCTAGACCTGTGGCGAATGAGCCTCAAGGCTGTCCACTGCACTCTGGGCAGGAGTAGCTCGTGGGATCATTGCAGAGCTTGAAACGACCCACGTGACCCACCGTGTGCTCTCTTGTGTGGAGCAGGCTGCTTTGGCCTGACAATGCCATCTTGCCCCAAAGCCATAGAAGCAGCAACCCAGCAATCTAGGCAATCGGGGCCTAAGGGCAACCTCAGGCACTCCAAAGAAACAGAGGATGGGAGCTTCCTCCTTCCCATATGTATTGAATTCAGAGAAGGAGCAGCAGACCTGAGGCATCTGGGCTCCAACAAGCAACCCTTGCCTTTGGCCCACCTAGGCCTCACCTTGACCTAGGGCAGGTGAGGCCCTATTCTCGCCAAAGATCTCGGGGCTCTGGTGGGTGGCAGGGAACTTCCCTAGCTTGAACCGCTCTCCCAAGGTGTTCTCCCCAGGGGAGCAGCCATTTGCATGTGGCATGCAAATGGCCTCTCTTCACCAAGGCGCTAAAGCAACCCATAGAGCAATAGGGCGGGCCCTGCCTGTGGCCAATCCCAGAACATCCACCCAAAAGGACGCTGTGAGCTGCGGCCTTGCAAGGTGTATTCTGCTCAGGGAAGGGACACCAGCCCCGATGCGCAAGGGCTCCAAACGCCCTCCGTGCCCATTTCCCCCCTAGGCATGTCCTAGACCTGGGGAAAATGAGCCAAGGATTTGCCCAAAGCTCGCACTGCTGTGCTTGTGCGCAGGGAATTTCCTTTGCTGGCAATGCACTCCCAACCTTTACTCCTTGCTTGGGAAGCCTGATTTGGCATGCAAGAGGACTCTTTTCCCAATCACGGAAAAGCAGCACAGGGCGAGGTAGGGCAATCCGCGCCTGGTGCCAATCGCAGCAACGCCACGGAACAAGAGACTGCAAGCTTCCTGCAGGCAAATTACACTCTCTTCCGAGAAGGTACCCCCACCCCACCAGGGGGTTGCTCCGGAAAGCAGTCCTTGCCTTTTGCACACATGGGCCTCTCTCTCCTAGACGAAGAGCGGCTGAGGCCCTGTGCAGCTCAATGCGCTCTCTGCCGTGCTGCCTTGCAAGGGTGTCCGATCCTTGACACCCCCTCCCAACGTGGTCCCCTCTGGGGAGAAGCCTGATGCGGCACGCAGAAGCCTCCTTTTCCAACCCGTGTGGAAAACACCCAAGGCCAGCTAGGGCTATCGGCGCCTGGTGGCATCCTCCCCAGCGCCCCAGAACAAGAAGAGCCTGTGAGCTTCTGCCTCGCCAAGGGCATGCTCTTCAGAGAAGGAACTCCAGCCCTAATGCGTGTTTGCGCCTCAATCAACTCCTTGCCTTTCTCCCACCTAGGCCACTCCCAGAGCTCTGGGAATTAGCCCCTGGACTGCCCCAGGCTCTCTGGGCCCTGGTTCCTTGCCGGGAATGTCCCAACCTGGACTCACACGCCCTACGCCTTGCCCTTAGGAGAGAAAACTGACTTGGCATGACACTGCCTTCTGCTTACCAATGGGGAAAAGCAGGACCAAGAACCACTTGGGCCATCAGTGCCTGATGGCAATCCCACAAACTTCACCCCCTCAGAACCGTGCAGCCTCCTCTCACCTGCAAATTCGCTTCTACTCAGAGAAGGAACGCCGTCTCCAAAACGCCACCGCCCGAAAAAAGGCCTGCTGGCTTGGTTTCCTGCCTGTGCTTTCCGTAGACAGACAGGCAAAGCAGCCCCTGTGCTGCCCCCGTGCCCTCTGGGCACTGGTGGGTTGCAGGGAAGGTCCCTAGTTTGTACACACTCCCCAAGGTGTTTGAGTTTGTGCAGAAGCAGGATTTAGCCGGAAGATGCCTTCTTTGTGCCGTGGTGGTATGCCAATGCAAGCGAGTGAGGGTGATCAGCCCCTGATGGCACGCTCAGAAATGCCTCAGCACCACGAGGCTGTGAGCTTTTCCCTTGCAAAGGATAGGCTACTCAGAGCAGGAACCCCAGCCCTAATGGGCAAGGGCTCCAGAAACAATCCTTGCCTCTTCCCCACGTGGGCCTCGCCTAGACCAAGGGCGATGGAAGCCCAAGCTTGGCCCAAGCATGCTGGGCACAGGCTGTTTGCAGGGCGTCTCCCTAGCTGGCAATGCACACTCAACATGTCCTCCTGTGTGGGGGAGCCTGATTTGGCATCCAAGCACACACTTTTCACCATCGAGGCAAGGAAGCCCAAACCCTGGTCGTGTCATCAGCGCAGGGGTGCCAACTCCCCAAGTCATCACAGAAGCGGCGGCGAGGTTCCTCTCTGCAGAGGACATTCTCCTCAGAGGAGGAAGATGATCCCCAAAGTTCGATTGCTCCAGGAAACCTCCTGGCCATTTTTCCCACCTAGGCCGCGGCTAGACCTGTGGCGAATGAGCCTCAAGGCTGTCCACTGCACTCTGGGCAGGAGTAGCTCGTGGGATCATTGCAGAGCTTGAAACGACCCACGTGACCCACCGTGTGCTCTCTTGTGTGGAGCAGGCTGCTTTGGCCTGACAATGCCATCTTGCCCCAAAGCCATAGAAGCAGCAACCCAGCAATCTAGGCAATCGGGGCCTAAGGGCAACCTCAGGCACTCCAAAGAAACAGAGGATGGGAGCTTCCTCCTTCCCATATGTATTGAATTCAGAGAAGGAGCAGCAGACCTGAGGCATCTGGGCTCCAACAAGCAACCCTTGCCTTTGGCCCACCTAGGCCTCACCTTGACCTAGGGCAGGTGAGGCCCTATTCTCGCCAAAGATCTCGGGGCTCTGGTGGGTGGCAGGGAACTTCCCTAGCTTGAACCGCTCTCCCAAGGTGTTCTCCCCAGGGGAGCAGCCATTTGCATGTGGCATGCAAATGGCCTCTCTTCACCAAGGCGCTAAAGCAACCCATAGAGCAATAGGGCGGGCCCTGCCTGTGGCCAATCCCAGAACATCCACCCAAAAGGACGCTGTGAGCTGCGGCCTTGCAAGGTGTATTCTGCTCAGGGAAGGGACACCAGCCCCGATGCGCAAGGGCTCCAAACGCCCTCCGTGCCCATTTCCCCCCTAGGCATGTCCTAGACCTGGGGAAAATGAGCCAAGGATTTGCCCAAAGCTCGCACTGCTGTGCTTGTGCGCAGGGAATTTCCTTTGCTGGCAATGCACTCCCAACCTTTACTCCTTGCTTGGGAAGCCTGATTTGGCATGCAAGAGGACTCTTTTCCCAATCACGGAAAAGCAGCACAGGGCGAGGTAGGGCAATCCGCGCCTGGTGCCAATCGCAGCAACGCCACGGAACAAGAGACTGCAAGCTTCCTGCAGGCAAATTACACTCTCTTCCGAGAAGGTACCCCCACCCCACCAGGGGGTTGCTCCGGAAAGCAGTCCTTGCCTTTTGCACACATGGGCCTCTCTCTCCTAGACGAAGAGCGGCTGAGGCCCTGTGCAGCTCAATGCGCTCTCTGCCGTGCTGCCTTGCAAGGGTGTCCGATCCTTGACACCCCCTCCCAACGTGGTCCCCTCTGGGGAGAAGCCTGATGCGGCACGCAGAAGCCTCCTTTTCCAACCCGTGTGGAAAACACCCAAGGCCAGCTAGGGCTATCGGCGCCTGGTGGCATCCTCCCCAGCGCCCCAGAACAAGAAGAGCCTGTGAGCTTCTGCCTCGCCAAGGGCATGCTCTTCAGAGAAGGAACTCCAGCCCTAATGCGTGTTTGCGCCTCAATCAACTCCTTGCCTTTCTCCCACCTAGGCCACTCCCAGAGCTCTGGGAATTAGCCCCTGGACTGCCCCAGGCTCTCTGGGCCCTGGTTCCTTGCCGGGAATGTCCCAACCTGGACTCACACGCCCTACGCCTTGCCCTTAGGAGAGAAAACTGACTTGGCATGACACTGCCTTCTGCTTACCAATGGGGAAAAGCAGGACCAAGAACCACTTGGGCCATCAGTGCCTGATGGCAATCCCACAAACTTCACCCCCTCAGAACCGTGCAGCCTCCTCTCACCTGCAAATTCGCTTCTACTCAGAGAAGGAACGCCGTCTCCAAAACGCCACCGCCCGAAAAAAGGCCTGCTGGCTTGGTTTCCTGCCTGTGCTTTCCGTAGACAGACAGGCAAAGCAGCCCCTGTGCTGCCCCCGTGCCCTCTGGGCACTGGTGGGTTGCAGGGAAGGTCCCTAGTTTGTACACACTCCCCAAGGTGTTTGAGTTTGTGCAGAAGCAGGATTTAGCCGGAAGATGCCTTCTTTGTGCCGTGGTGGTATGCCAATGCAAGCGAGTGAGGGTGATCAGCCCCTGATGGCACGCTCAGAAATGCCTCAGCACCACGAGGCTGTGAGCTTTTCCCTTGCAAAGGATAGGCTACTCAGAGCAGGAACCCCAGCCCTAATGGGCAAGGGCTCCAGAAACAATCCTTGCCTCTTCCCCACGTGGGCCTCGCCTAGACCAAGGGCGATGGAAGCCCAAGCTTGGCCCAAGCATGCTGGGCACAGGCTGTTTGCAGGGCGTCTCCCTAGCTGGCAATGCACACTCAACATGTCCTCCTGTGTGGGGGAGCCTGATTTGGCATCCAAGCACACACTTTTCACCATCGAGGCAAGGAAGCCCAAACCCTGGTCGTGTCATCAGCGCAGGGGTGCCAACTCCCCAAGTCATCACAGAAGCGGCGGCGAGGTTCCTCTCTGCAGAGGACATTCTCCTCAGAGGAGGAAGATGATCCCCAAAGTTCGATTGCTCCAGGAAACCTCCTGGCCATTTTTCCCACCTAGGCCGCGGCTAGACCTGTGGCGAATGAGCCTCAAGGCTGTCCACTGCACTCTGGGCAGGAGTAGCTCGTGGGATCATTGCAGAGCTTGAAACGACCCACGTGACCCACCGTGTGCTCTCTTGTGTGGAGCAGGCTGCTTTGGCCTGACAATGCCATCTTGCCCCAAAGCCATAGAAGCAGCAACCCAGCAATCTAGGCAATCGGGGCCTAAGGGCAACCTCAGGCACTCCAAAGAAACAGAGGATGGGAGCTTCCTCCTTCCCATATGTATTGAATTCAGAGAAGGAGCAGCAGACCTGAGGCATCTGGGCTCCAACAAGCAACCCTTGCCTTTGGCCCACCTAGGCCTCACCTTGACCTAGGGCAGGTGAGGCCCTATTCTCGCCAAAGATCTCGGGGCTCTGGTGGGTGGCAGGGAACTTCCCTAGCTTGAACCGCTCTCCCAAGGTGTTCTCCCCAGGGGAGCAGCCATTTGCATGTGGCATGCAAATGGCCTCTCTTCACCAAGGCGCTAAAGCAACCCATAGAGCAATAGGGCGGGCCCTGCCTGTGGCCAATCCCAGAACATCCACCCAAAAGGACGCTGTGAGCTGCGGCCTTGCAAGGTGTATTCTGCTCAGGGAAGGGACACCAGCCCCGATGCGCAAGGGCTCCAAACGCCCTCCGTGCCCATTTCCCCCCTAGGCATGTCCTAGACCTGGGGAAAATGAGCCAAGGATTTGCCCAAAGCTCGCACTGCTGTGCTTGTGCGCAGGGAATTTCCTTTGCTGGCAATGCACTCCCAACCTTTACTCCTTGCTTGGGAAGCCTGATTTGGCATGCAAGAGGACTCTTTTCCCAATCACGGAAAAGCAGCACAGGGCGAGGTAGGGCAATCCGCGCCTGGTGCCAATCGCAGCAACGCCACGGAACAAGAGACTGCAAGCTTCCTGCAGGCAAATTACACTCTCTTCCGAGAAGGTACCCCCACCCCACCAGGGGGTTGCTCCGGAAAGCAGTCCTTGCCTTTTGCACACATGGGCCTCTCTCTCCTAGACGAAGAGCGGCTGAGGCCCTGTGCAGCTCAATGCGCTCTCTGCCGTGCTGCCTTGCAAGGGTGTCCGATCCTTGACACCCCCTCCCAACGTGGTCCCCTCTGGGGAGAAGCCTGATGCGGCACGCAGAAGCCTCCTTTTCCAACCCGTGTGGAAAACACCCAAGGCCAGCTAGGGCTATCGGCGCCTGGTGGCATCCTCCCCAGCGCCCCAGAACAAGAAGAGCCTGTGAGCTTCTGCCTCGCCAAGGGCATGCTCTTCAGAGAAGGAACTCCAGCCCTAATGCGTGTTTGCGCCTCAATCAACTCCTTGCCTTTCTCCCACCTAGGCCACTCCCAGAGCTCTGGGAATTAGCCCCTGGACTGCCCCAGGCTCTCTGGGCCCTGGTTCCTTGCCGGGAATGTCCCAACCTGGACTCACACGCCCTACGCCTTGCCCTTAGGAGAGAAAACTGACTTGGCATGACACTGCCTTCTGCTTACCAATGGGGAAAAGCAGGACCAAGAACCACTTGGGCCATCAGTGCCTGATGGCAATCCCACAAACTTCACCCCCTCAGAACCGTGCAGCCTCCTCTCACCTGCAAATTCGCTTCTACTCAGAGAAGGAACGCCGTCTCCAAAACGCCACCGCCCGAAAAAAGGCCTGCTGGCTTGGTTTCCTGCCTGTGCTTTCCGTAGACAGACAGGCAAAGCAGCCCCTGTGCTGCCCCCGTGCCCTCTGGGCACTGGTGGGTTGCAGGGAAGGTCCCTAGTTTGTACACACTCCCCAAGGTGTTTGAGTTTGTGCAGAAGCAGGATTTAGCCGGAAGATGCCTTCTTTGTGCCGTGGTGGTATGCCAATGCAAGCGAGTGAGGGTGATCAGCCCCTGATGGCACGCTCAGAAATGCCTCAGCACCACGAGGCTGTGAGCTTTTCCCTTGCAAAGGATAGGCTACTCAGAGCAGGAACCCCAGCCCTAATGGGCAAGGGCTCCAGAAACAATCCTTGCCTCTTCCCCACGTGGGCCTCGCCTAGACCAAGGGCGATGGAAGCCCAAGCTTGGCCCAAGCATGCTGGGCACAGGCTGTTTGCAGGGCGTCTCCCTAGCTGGCAATGCACACTCAACATGTCCTCCTGTGTGGGGGAGCCTGATTTGGCATCCAAGCACACACTTTTCACCATCGAGGCAAGGAAGCCCAAACCCTGGTCGTGTCATCAGCGCAGGGGTGCCAACTCCCCAAGTCATCACAGAAGCGGCGGCGAGGTTCCTCTCTGCAGAGGACATTCTCCTCAGAGGAGGAAGATGATCCCCAAAGTTCGATTGCTCCAGGAAACCTCCTGGCCATTTTTCCCACCTAGGCCGCGGCTAGACCTGTGGCGAATGAGCCTCAAGGCTGTCCACTGCACTCTGGGCAGGAGTAGCTCGTGGGATCATTGCAGAGCTTGAAACGACCCACGTGACCCACCGTGTGCTCTCTTGTGTGGAGCAGGCTGCTTTGGCCTGACAATGCCATCTTGCCCCAAAGCCATAGAAGCAGCAACCCAGCAATCTAGGCAATCGGGGCCTAAGGGCAACCTCAGGCACTCCAAAGAAACAGAGGATGGGAGCTTCCTCCTTCCCATATGTATTGAATTCAGAGAAGGAGCAGCAGACCTGAGGCATCTGGGCTCCAACAAGCAACCCTTGCCTTTGGCCCACCTAGGCCTCACCTTGACCTAGGGCAGGTGAGGCCCTATTCTCGCCAAAGATCTCGGGGCTCTGGTGGGTGGCAGGGAACTTCCCTAGCTTGAACCGCTCTCCCAAGGTGTTCTCCCCAGGGGAGCAGCCATTTGCATGTGGCATGCAAATGGCCTCTCTTCACCAAGGCGCTAAAGCAACCCATAGAGCAATAGGGCGGGCCCTGCCTGTGGCCAATCCCAGAACATCCACCCAAAAGGACGCTGTGAGCTGCGGCCTTGCAAGGTGTATTCTGCTCAGGGAAGGGACACCAGCCCCGATGCGCAAGGGCTCCAAACGCCCTCCGTGCCCATTTCCCCCCTAGGCATGTCCTAGACCTGGGGAAAATGAGCCAAGGATTTGCCCAAAGCTCGCACTGCTGTGCTTGTGCGCAGGGAATTTCCTTTGCTGGCAATGCACTCCCAACCTTTACTCCTTGCTTGGGAAGCCTGATTTGGCATGCAAGAGGACTCTTTTCCCAATCACGGAAAAGCAGCACAGGGCGAGGTAGGGCAATCCGCGCCTGGTGCCAATCGCAGCAACGCCACGGAACAAGAGACTGCAAGCTTCCTGCAGGCAAATTACACTCTCTTCCGAGAAGGTACCCCCACCCCACCAGGGGGTTGCTCCGGAAAGCAGTCCTTGCCTTTTGCACACATGGGCCTCTCTCTCCTAGACGAAGAGCGGCTGAGGCCCTGTGCAGCTCAATGCGCTCTCTGCCGTGCTGCCTTGCAAGGGTGTCCGATCCTTGACACCCCCTCCCAACGTGGTCCCCTCTGGGGAGAAGCCTGATGCGGCACGCAGAAGCCTCCTTTTCCAACCCGTGTGGAAAACACCCAAGGCCAGCTAGGGCTATCGGCGCCTGGTGGCATCCTCCCCAGCGCCCCAGAACAAGAAGAGCCTGTGAGCTTCTGCCTCGCCAAGGGCATGCTCTTCAGAGAAGGAACTCCAGCCCTAATGCGTGTTTGCGCCTCAATCAACTCCTTGCCTTTCTCCCACCTAGGCCACTCCCAGAGCTCTGGGAATTAGCCCCTGGACTGCCCCAGGCTCTCTGGGCCCTGGTTCCTTGCCGGGAATGTCCCAACCTGGACTCACACGCCCTACGCCTTGCCCTTAGGAGAGAAAACTGACTTGGCATGACACTGCCTTCTGCTTACCAATGGGGAAAAGCAGGACCAAGAACCACTTGGGCCATCAGTGCCTGATGGCAATCCCACAAACTTCACCCCCTCAGAACCGTGCAGCCTCCTCTCACCTGCAAATTCGCTTCTACTCAGAGAAGGAACGCCGTCTCCAAAACGCCACCGCCCGAAAAAAGGCCTGCTGGCTTGGTTTCCTGCCTGTGCTTTCCGTAGACAGACAGGCAAAGCAGCCCCTGTGCTGCCCCCGTGCCCTCTGGGCACTGGTGGGTTGCAGGGAAGGTCCCTAGTTTGTACACACTCCCCAAGGTGTTTGAGTTTGTGCAGAAGCAGGATTTAGCCGGAAGATGCCTTCTTTGTGCCGTGGTGGTATGCCAATGCAAGCGAGTGAGGGTGATCAGCCCCTGATGGCACGCTCAGAAATGCCTCAGCACCACGAGGCTGTGAGCTTTTCCCTTGCAAAGGATAGGCTACTCAGAGCAGGAACCCCAGCCCTAATGGGCAAGGGCTCCAGAAACAATCCTTGCCTCTTCCCCACGTGGGCCTCGCCTAGACCAAGGGCGATGGAAGCCCAAGCTTGGCCCAAGCATGCTGGGCACAGGCTGTTTGCAGGGCGTCTCCCTAGCTGGCAATGCACACTCAACATGTCCTCCTGTGTGGGGGAGCCTGATTTGGCATCCAAGCACACACTTTTCACCATCGAGGCAAGGAAGCCCAAACCCTGGTCGTGTCATCAGCGCAGGGGTGCCAACTCCCCAAGTCATCACAGAAGCGGCGGCGAGGTTCCTCTCTGCAGAGGACATTCTCCTCAGAGGAGGAAGATGATCCCCAAAGTTCGATTGCTCCAGGAAACCTCCTGGCCATTTTTCCCACCTAGGCCGCGGCTAGACCTGTGGCGAATGAGCCTCAAGGCTGTCCACTGCACTCTGGGCAGGAGTAGCTCGTGGGATCATTGCAGAGCTTGAAACGACCCACGTGACCCACCGTGTGCTCTCTTGTGTGGAGCAGGCTGCTTTGGCCTGACAATGCCATCTTGCCCCAAAGCCATAGAAGCAGCAACCCAGCAATCTAGGCAATCGGGGCCTAAGGGCAACCTCAGGCACTCCAAAGAAACAGAGGATGGGAGCTTCCTCCTTCCCATATGTATTGAATTCAGAGAAGGAGCAGCAGACCTGAGGCATCTGGGCTCCAACAAGCAACCCTTGCCTTTGGCCCACCTAGGCCTCACCTTGACCTAGGGCAGGTGAGGCCCTATTCTCGCCAAAGATCTCGGGGCTCTGGTGGGTGGCAGGGAACTTCCCTAGCTTGAACCGCTCTCCCAAGGTGTTCTCCCCAGGGGAGCAGCCATTTGCATGTGGCATGCAAATGGCCTCTCTTCACCAAGGCGCTAAAGCAACCCATAGAGCAATAGGGCGGGCCCTGCCTGTGGCCAATCCCAGAACATCCACCCAAAAGGACGCTGTGAGCTGCGGCCTTGCAAGGTGTATTCTGCTCAGGGAAGGGACACCAGCCCCGATGCGCAAGGGCTCCAAACGCCCTCCGTGCCCATTTCCCCCCTAGGCATGTCCTAGACCTGGGGAAAATGAGCCAAGGATTTGCCCAAAGCTCGCACTGCTGTGCTTGTGCGCAGGGAATTTCCTTTGCTGGCAATGCACTCCCAACCTTTACTCCTTGCTTGGGAAGCCTGATTTGGCATGCAAGAGGACTCTTTTCCCAATCACGGAAAAGCAGCACAGGGCGAGGTAGGGCAATCCGCGCCTGGTGCCAATCGCAGCAACGCCACGGAACAAGAGACTGCAAGCTTCCTGCAGGCAAATTACACTCTCTTCCGAGAAGGTACCCCCACCCCACCAGGGGGTTGCTCCGGAAAGCAGTCCTTGCCTTTTGCACACATGGGCCTCTCTCTCCTAGACGAAGAGCGGCTGAGGCCCTGTGCAGCTCAATGCGCTCTCTGCCGTGCTGCCTTGCAAGGGTGTCCGATCCTTGACACCCCCTCCCAACGTGGTCCCCTCTGGGGAGAAGCCTGATGCGGCACGCAGAAGCCTCCTTTTCCAACCCGTGTGGAAAACACCCAAGGCCAGCTAGGGCTATCGGCGCCTGGTGGCATCCTCCCCAGCGCCCCAGAACAAGAAGAGCCTGTGAGCTTCTGCCTCGCCAAGGGCATGCTCTTCAGAGAAGGAACTCCAGCCCTAATGCGTGTTTGCGCCTCAATCAACTCCTTGCCTTTCTCCCACCTAGGCCACTCCCAGAGCTCTGGGAATTAGCCCCTGGACTGCCCCAGGCTCTCTGGGCCCTGGTTCCTTGCCGGGAATGTCCCAACCTGGACTCACACGCCCTACGCCTTGCCCTTAGGAGAGAAAACTGACTTGGCATGACACTGCCTTCTGCTTACCAATGGGGAAAAGCAGGACCAAGAACCACTTGGGCCATCAGTGCCTGATGGCAATCCCACAAACTTCACCCCCTCAGAACCGTGCAGCCTCCTCTCACCTGCAAATTCGCTTCTACTCAGAGAAGGAACGCCGTCTCCAAAACGCCACCGCCCGAAAAAAGGCCTGCTGGCTTGGTTTCCTGCCTGTGCTTTCCGTAGACAGACAGGCAAAGCAGCCCCTGTGCTGCCCCCGTGCCCTCTGGGCACTGGTGGGTTGCAGGGAAGGTCCCTAGTTTGTACACACTCCCCAAGGTGTTTGAGTTTGTGCAGAAGCAGGATTTAGCCGGAAGATGCCTTCTTTGTGCCGTGGTGGTATGCCAATGCAAGCGAGTGAGGGTGATCAGCCCCTGATGGCACGCTCAGAAATGCCTCAGCACCACGAGGCTGTGAGCTTTTCCCTTGCAAAGGATAGGCTACTCAGAGCAGGAACCCCAGCCCTAATGGGCAAGGGCTCCAGAAACAATCCTTGCCTCTTCCCCACGTGGGCCTCGCCTAGACCAAGGGCGATGGAAGCCCAAGCTTGGCCCAAGCATGCTGGGCACAGGCTGTTTGCAGGGCGTCTCCCTAGCTGGCAATGCACACTCAACATGTCCTCCTGTGTGGGGGAGCCTGATTTGGCATCCAAGCACACACTTTTCACCATCGAGGCAAGGAAGCCCAAACCCTGGTCGTGTCATCAGCGCAGGGGTGCCAACTCCCCAAGTCATCACAGAAGCGGCGGCGAGGTTCCTCTCTGCAGAGGACATTCTCCTCAGAGGAGGAAGATGATCCCCAAAGTTCGATTGCTCCAGGAAACCTCCTGGCCATTTTTCCCACCTAGGCCGCGGCTAGACCTGTGGCGAATGAGCCTCAAGGCTGTCCACTGCACTCTGGGCAGGAGTAGCTCGTGGGATCATTGCAGAGCTTGAAACGACCCACGTGACCCACCGTGTGCTCTCTTGTGTGGAGCAGGCTGCTTTGGCCTGACAATGCCATCTTGCCCCAAAGCCATAGAAGCAGCAACCCAGCAATCTAGGCAATCGGGGCCTAAGGGCAACCTCAGGCACTCCAAAGAAACAGAGGATGGGAGCTTCCTCCTTCCCATATGTATTGAATTCAGAGAAGGAGCAGCAGACCTGAGGCATCTGGGCTCCAACAAGCAACCCTTGCCTTTGGCCCACCTAGGCCTCACCTTGACCTAGGGCAGGTGAGGCCCTATTCTCGCCAAAGATCTCGGGGCTCTGGTGGGTGGCAGGGAACTTCCCTAGCTTGAACCGCTCTCCCAAGGTGTTCTCCCCAGGGGAGCAGCCATTTGCATGTGGCATGCAAATGGCCTCTCTTCACCAAGGCGCTAAAGCAACCCATAGAGCAATAGGGCGGGCCCTGCCTGTGGCCAATCCCAGAACATCCACCCAAAAGGACGCTGTGAGCTGCGGCCTTGCAAGGTGTATTCTGCTCAGGGAAGGGACACCAGCCCCGATGCGCAAGGGCTCCAAACGCCCTCCGTGCCCATTTCCCCCCTAGGCATGTCCTAGACCTGGGGAAAATGAGCCAAGGATTTGCCCAAAGCTCGCACTGCTGTGCTTGTGCGCAGGGAATTTCCTTTGCTGGCAATGCACTCCCAACCTTTACTCCTTGCTTGGGAAGCCTGATTTGGCATGCAAGAGGACTCTTTTCCCAATCACGGAAAAGCAGCACAGGGCGAGGTAGGGCAATCCGCGCCTGGTGCCAATCGCAGCAACGCCACGGAACAAGAGACTGCAAGCTTCCTGCAGGCAAATTACACTCTCTTCCGAGAAGGTACCCCCACCCCACCAGGGGGTTGCTCCGGAAAGCAGTCCTTGCCTTTTGCACACATGGGCCTCTCTCTCCTAGACGAAGAGCGGCTGAGGCCCTGTGCAGCTCAATGCGCTCTCTGCCGTGCTGCCTTGCAAGGGTGTCCGATCCTTGACACCCCCTCCCAACGTGGTCCCCTCTGGGGAGAAGCCTGATGCGGCACGCAGAAGCCTCCTTTTCCAACCCGTGTGGAAAACACCCAAGGCCAGCTAGGGCTATCGGCGCCTGGTGGCATCCTCCCCAGCGCCCCAGAACAAGAAGAGCCTGTGAGCTTCTGCCTCGCCAAGGGCATGCTCTTCAGAGAAGGAACTCCAGCCCTAATGCGTGTTTGCGCCTCAATCAACTCCTTGCCTTTCTCCCACCTAGGCCACTCCCAGAGCTCTGGGAATTAGCCCCTGGACTGCCCCAGGCTCTCTGGGCCCTGGTTCCTTGCCGGGAATGTCCCAACCTGGACTCACACGCCCTACGCCTTGCCCTTAGGAGAGAAAACTGACTTGGCATGACACTGCCTTCTGCTTACCAATGGGGAAAAGCAGGACCAAGAACCACTTGGGCCATCAGTGCCTGATGGCAATCCCACAAACTTCACCCCCTCAGAACCGTGCAGCCTCCTCTCACCTGCAAATTCGCTTCTACTCAGAGAAGGAACGCCGTCTCCAAAACGCCACCGCCCGAAAAAAGGCCTGCTGGCTTGGTTTCCTGCCTGTGCTTTCCGTAGACAGACAGGCAAAGCAGCCCCTGTGCTGCCCCCGTGCCCTCTGGGCACTGGTGGGTTGCAGGGAAGGTCCCTAGTTTGTACACACTCCCCAAGGTGTTTGAGTTTGTGCAGAAGCAGGATTTAGCCGGAAGATGCCTTCTTTGTGCCGTGGTGGTATGCCAATGCAAGCGAGTGAGGGTGATCAGCCCCTGATGGCACGCTCAGAAATGCCTCAGCACCACGAGGCTGTGAGCTTTTCCCTTGCAAAGGATAGGCTACTCAGAGCAGGAACCCCAGCCCTAATGGGCAAGGGCTCCAGAAACAATCCTTGCCTCTTCCCCACGTGGGCCTCGCCTAGACCAAGGGCGATGGAAGCCCAAGCTTGGCCCAAGCATGCTGGGCACAGGCTGTTTGCAGGGCGTCTCCCTAGCTGGCAATGCACACTCAACATGTCCTCCTGTGTGGGGGAGCCTGATTTGGCATCCAAGCACACACTTTTCACCATCGAGGCAAGGAAGCCCAAACCCTGGTCGTGTCATCAGCGCAGGGGTGCCAACTCCCCAAGTCATCACAGAAGCGGCGGCGAGGTTCCTCTCTGCAGAGGACATTCTCCTCAGAGGAGGAAGATGATCCCCAAAGTTCGATTGCTCCAGGAAACCTCCTGGCCATTTTTCCCACCTAGGCCGCGGCTAGACCTGTGGCGAATGAGCCTCAAGGCTGTCCACTGCACTCTGGGCAGGAGTAGCTCGTGGGATCATTGCAGAGCTTGAAACGACCCACGTGACCCACCGTGTGCTCTCTTGTGTGGAGCAGGCTGCTTTGGCCTGACAATGCCATCTTGCCCCAAAGCCATAGAAGCAGCAACCCAGCAATCTAGGCAATCGGGGCCTAAGGGCAACCTCAGGCACTCCAAAGAAACAGAGGATGGGAGCTTCCTCCTTCCCATATGTATTGAATTCAGAGAAGGAGCAGCAGACCTGAGGCATCTGGGCTCCAACAAGCAACCCTTGCCTTTGGCCCACCTAGGCCTCACCTTGACCTAGGGCAGGTGAGGCCCTATTCTCGCCAAAGATCTCGGGGCTCTGGTGGGTGGCAGGGAACTTCCCTAGCTTGAACCGCTCTCCCAAGGTGTTCTCCCCAGGGGAGCAGCCATTTGCATGTGGCATGCAAATGGCCTCTCTTCACCAAGGCGCTAAAGCAACCCATAGAGCAATAGGGCGGGCCCTGCCTGTGGCCAATCCCAGAACATCCACCCAAAAGGACGCTGTGAGCTGCGGCCTTGCAAGGTGTATTCTGCTCAGGGAAGGGACACCAGCCCCGATGCGCAAGGGCTCCAAACGCCCTCCGTGCCCATTTCCCCCCTAGGCATGTCCTAGACCTGGGGAAAATGAGCCAAGGATTTGCCCAAAGCTCGCACTGCTGTGCTTGTGCGCAGGGAATTTCCTTTGCTGGCAATGCACTCCCAACCTTTACTCCTTGCTTGGGAAGCCTGATTTGGCATGCAAGAGGACTCTTTTCCCAATCACGGAAAAGCAGCACAGGGCGAGGTAGGGCAATCCGCGCCTGGTGCCAATCGCAGCAACGCCACGGAACAAGAGACTGCAAGCTTCCTGCAGGCAAATTACACTCTCTTCCGAGAAGGTACCCCCACCCCACCAGGGGGTTGCTCCGGAAAGCAGTCCTTGCCTTTTGCACACATGGGCCTCTCTCTCCTAGACGAAGAGCGGCTGAGGCCCTGTGCAGCTCAATGCGCTCTCTGCCGTGCTGCCTTGCAAGGGTGTCCGATCCTTGACACCCCCTCCCAACGTGGTCCCCTCTGGGGAGAAGCCTGATGCGGCACGCAGAAGCCTCCTTTTCCAACCCGTGTGGAAAACACCCAAGGCCAGCTAGGGCTATCGGCGCCTGGTGGCATCCTCCCCAGCGCCCCAGAACAAGAAGAGCCTGTGAGCTTCTGCCTCGCCAAGGGCATGCTCTTCAGAGAAGGAACTCCAGCCCTAATGCGTGTTTGCGCCTCAATCAACTCCTTGCCTTTCTCCCACCTAGGCCACTCCCAGAGCTCTGGGAATTAGCCCCTGGACTGCCCCAGGCTCTCTGGGCCCTGGTTCCTTGCCGGGAATGTCCCAACCTGGACTCACACGCCCTACGCCTTGCCCTTAGGAGAGAAAACTGACTTGGCATGACACTGCCTTCTGCTTACCAATGGGGAAAAGCAGGACCAAGAACCACTTGGGCCATCAGTGCCTGATGGCAATCCCACAAACTTCACCCCCTCAGAACCGTGCAGCCTCCTCTCACCTGCAAATTCGCTTCTACTCAGAGAAGGAACGCCGTCTCCAAAACGCCACCGCCCGAAAAAAGGCCTGCTGGCTTGGTTTCCTGCCTGTGCTTTCCGTAGACAGACAGGCAAAGCAGCCCCTGTGCTGCCCCCGTGCCCTCTGGGCACTGGTGGGTTGCAGGGAAGGTCCCTAGTTTGTACACACTCCCCAAGGTGTTTGAGTTTGTGCAGAAGCAGGATTTAGCCGGAAGATGCCTTCTTTGTGCCGTGGTGGTATGCCAATGCAAGCGAGTGAGGGTGATCAGCCCCTGATGGCACGCTCAGAAATGCCTCAGCACCACGAGGCTGTGAGCTTTTCCCTTGCAAAGGATAGGCTACTCAGAGCAGGAACCCCAGCCCTAATGGGCAAGGGCTCCAGAAACAATCCTTGCCTCTTCCCCACGTGGGCCTCGCCTAGACCAAGGGCGATGGAAGCCCAAGCTTGGCCCAAGCATGCTGGGCACAGGCTGTTTGCAGGGCGTCTCCCTAGCTGGCAATGCACACTCAACATGTCCTCCTGTGTGGGGGAGCCTGATTTGGCATCCAAGCACACACTTTTCACCATCGAGGCAAGGAAGCCCAAACCCTGGTCGTGTCATCAGCGCAGGGGTGCCAACTCCCCAAGTCATCACAGAAGCGGCGGCGAGGTTCCTCTCTGCAGAGGACATTCTCCTCAGAGGAGGAAGATGATCCCCAAAGTTCGATTGCTCCAGGAAACCTCCTGGCCATTTTTCCCACCTAGGCCGCGGCTAGACCTGTGGCGAATGAGCCTCAAGGCTGTCCACTGCACTCTGGGCAGGAGTAGCTCGTGGGATCATTGCAGAGCTTGAAACGACCCACGTGACCCACCGTGTGCTCTCTTGTGTGGAGCAGGCTGCTTTGGCCTGACAATGCCATCTTGCCCCAAAGCCATAGAAGCAGCAACCCAGCAATCTAGGCAATCGGGGCCTAAGGGCAACCTCAGGCACTCCAAAGAAACAGAGGATGGGAGCTTCCTCCTTCCCATATGTATTGAATTCAGAGAAGGAGCAGCAGACCTGAGGCATCTGGGCTCCAACAAGCAACCCTTGCCTTTGGCCCACCTAGGCCTCACCTTGACCTAGGGCAGGTGAGGCCCTATTCTCGCCAAAGATCTCGGGGCTCTGGTGGGTGGCAGGGAACTTCCCTAGCTTGAACCGCTCTCCCAAGGTGTTCTCCCCAGGGGAGCAGCCATTTGCATGTGGCATGCAAATGGCCTCTCTTCACCAAGGCGCTAAAGCAACCCATAGAGCAATAGGGCGGGCCCTGCCTGTGGCCAATCCCAGAACATCCACCCAAAAGGACGCTGTGAGCTGCGGCCTTGCAAGGTGTATTCTGCTCAGGGAAGGGACACCAGCCCCGATGCGCAAGGGCTCCAAACGCCCTCCGTGCCCATTTCCCCCCTAGGCATGTCCTAGACCTGGGGAAAATGAGCCAAGGATTTGCCCAAAGCTCGCACTGCTGTGCTTGTGCGCAGGGAATTTCCTTTGCTGGCAATGCACTCCCAACCTTTACTCCTTGCTTGGGAAGCCTGATTTGGCATGCAAGAGGACTCTTTTCCCAATCACGGAAAAGCAGCACAGGGCGAGGTAGGGCAATCCGCGCCTGGTGCCAATCGCAGCAACGCCACGGAACAAGAGACTGCAAGCTTCCTGCAGGCAAATTACACTCTCTTCCGAGAAGGTACCCCCACCCCACCAGGGGGTTGCTCCGGAAAGCAGTCCTTGCCTTTTGCACACATGGGCCTCTCTCTCCTAGACGAAGAGCGGCTGAGGCCCTGTGCAGCTCAATGCGCTCTCTGCCGTGCTGCCTTGCAAGGGTGTCCGATCCTTGACACCCCCTCCCAACGTGGTCCCCTCTGGGGAGAAGCCTGATGCGGCACGCAGAAGCCTCCTTTTCCAACCCGTGTGGAAAACACCCAAGGCCAGCTAGGGCTATCGGCGCCTGGTGGCATCCTCCCCAGCGCCCCAGAACAAGAAGAGCCTGTGAGCTTCTGCCTCGCCAAGGGCATGCTCTTCAGAGAAGGAACTCCAGCCCTAATGCGTGTTTGCGCCTCAATCAACTCCTTGCCTTTCTCCCACCTAGGCCACTCCCAGAGCTCTGGGAATTAGCCCCTGGACTGCCCCAGGCTCTCTGGGCCCTGGTTCCTTGCCGGGAATGTCCCAACCTGGACTCACACGCCCTACGCCTTGCCCTTAGGAGAGAAAACTGACTTGGCATGACACTGCCTTCTGCTTACCAATGGGGAAAAGCAGGACCAAGAACCACTTGGGCCATCAGTGCCTGATGGCAATCCCACAAACTTCACCCCCTCAGAACCGTGCAGCCTCCTCTCACCTGCAAATTCGCTTCTACTCAGAGAAGGAACGCCGTCTCCAAAACGCCACCGCCCGAAAAAAGGCCTGCTGGCTTGGTTTCCTGCCTGTGCTTTCCGTAGACAGACAGGCAAAGCAGCCCCTGTGCTGCCCCCGTGCCCTCTGGGCACTGGTGGGTTGCAGGGAAGGTCCCTAGTTTGTACACACTCCCCAAGGTGTTTGAGTTTGTGCAGAAGCAGGATTTAGCCGGAAGATGCCTTCTTTGTGCCGTGGTGGTATGCCAATGCAAGCGAGTGAGGGTGATCAGCCCCTGATGGCACGCTCAGAAATGCCTCAGCACCACGAGGCTGTGAGCTTTTCCCTTGCAAAGGATAGGCTACTCAGAGCAGGAACCCCAGCCCTAATGGGCAAGGGCTCCAGAAACAATCCTTGCCTCTTCCCCACGTGGGCCTCGCCTAGACCAAGGGCGATGGAAGCCCAAGCTTGGCCCAAGCATGCTGGGCACAGGCTGTTTGCAGGGCGTCTCCCTAGCTGGCAATGCACACTCAACATGTCCTCCTGTGTGGGGGAGCCTGATTTGGCATCCAAGCACACACTTTTCACCATCGAGGCAAGGAAGCCCAAACCCTGGTCGTGTCATCAGCGCAGGGGTGCCAACTCCCCAAGTCATCACAGAAGCGGCGGCGAGGTTCCTCTCTGCAGAGGACATTCTCCTCAGAGGAGGAAGATGATCCCCAAAGTTCGATTGCTCCAGGAAACCTCCTGGCCATTTTTCCCACCTAGGCCGCGGCTAGACCTGTGGCGAATGAGCCTCAAGGCTGTCCACTGCACTCTGGGCAGGAGTAGCTCGTGGGATCATTGCAGAGCTTGAAACGACCCACGTGACCCACCGTGTGCTCTCTTGTGTGGAGCAGGCTGCTTTGGCCTGACAATGCCATCTTGCCCCAAAGCCATAGAAGCAGCAACCCAGCAATCTAGGCAATCGGGGCCTAAGGGCAACCTCAGGCACTCCAAAGAAACAGAGGATGGGAGCTTCCTCCTTCCCATATGTATTGAATTCAGAGAAGGAGCAGCAGACCTGAGGCATCTGGGCTCCAACAAGCAACCCTTGCCTTTGGCCCACCTAGGCCTCACCTTGACCTAGGGCAGGTGAGGCCCTATTCTCGCCAAAGATCTCGGGGCTCTGGTGGGTGGCAGGGAACTTCCCTAGCTTGAACCGCTCTCCCAAGGTGTTCTCCCCAGGGGAGCAGCCATTTGCATGTGGCATGCAAATGGCCTCTCTTCACCAAGGCGCTAAAGCAACCCATAGAGCAATAGGGCGGGCCCTGCCTGTGGCCAATCCCAGAACATCCACCCAAAAGGACGCTGTGAGCTGCGGCCTTGCAAGGTGTATTCTGCTCAGGGAAGGGACACCAGCCCCGATGCGCAAGGGCTCCAAACGCCCTCCGTGCCCATTTCCCCCCTAGGCATGTCCTAGACCTGGGGAAAATGAGCCAAGGATTTGCCCAAAGCTCGCACTGCTGTGCTTGTGCGCAGGGAATTTCCTTTGCTGGCAATGCACTCCCAACCTTTACTCCTTGCTTGGGAAGCCTGATTTGGCATGCAAGAGGACTCTTTTCCCAATCACGGAAAAGCAGCACAGGGCGAGGTAGGGCAATCCGCGCCTGGTGCCAATCGCAGCAACGCCACGGAACAAGAGACTGCAAGCTTCCTGCAGGCAAATTACACTCTCTTCCGAGAAGGTACCCCCACCCCACCAGGGGGTTGCTCCGGAAAGCAGTCCTTGCCTTTTGCACACATGGGCCTCTCTCTCCTAGACGAAGAGCGGCTGAGGCCCTGTGCAGCTCAATGCGCTCTCTGCCGTGCTGCCTTGCAAGGGTGTCCGATCCTTGACACCCCCTCCCAACGTGGTCCCCTCTGGGGAGAAGCCTGATGCGGCACGCAGAAGCCTCCTTTTCCAACCCGTGTGGAAAACACCCAAGGCCAGCTAGGGCTATCGGCGCCTGGTGGCATCCTCCCCAGCGCCCCAGAACAAGAAGAGCCTGTGAGCTTCTGCCTCGCCAAGGGCATGCTCTTCAGAGAAGGAACTCCAGCCCTAATGCGTGTTTGCGCCTCAATCAACTCCTTGCCTTTCTCCCACCTAGGCCACTCCCAGAGCTCTGGGAATTAGCCCCTGGACTGCCCCAGGCTCTCTGGGCCCTGGTTCCTTGCCGGGAATGTCCCAACCTGGACTCACACGCCCTACGCCTTGCCCTTAGGAGAGAAAACTGACTTGGCATGACACTGCCTTCTGCTTACCAATGGGGAAAAGCAGGACCAAGAACCACTTGGGCCATCAGTGCCTGATGGCAATCCCACAAACTTCACCCCCTCAGAACCGTGCAGCCTCCTCTCACCTGCAAATTCGCTTCTACTCAGAGAAGGAACGCCGTCTCCAAAACGCCACCGCCCGAAAAAAGGCCTGCTGGCTTGGTTTCCTGCCTGTGCTTTCCGTAGACAGACAGGCAAAGCAGCCCCTGTGCTGCCCCCGTGCCCTCTGGGCACTGGTGGGTTGCAGGGAAGGTCCCTAGTTTGTACACACTCCCCAAGGTGTTTGAGTTTGTGCAGAAGCAGGATTTAGCCGGAAGATGCCTTCTTTGTGCCGTGGTGGTATGCCAATGCAAGCGAGTGAGGGTGATCAGCCCCTGATGGCACGCTCAGAAATGCCTCAGCACCACGAGGCTGTGAGCTTTTCCCTTGCAAAGGATAGGCTACTCAGAGCAGGAACCCCAGCCCTAATGGGCAAGGGCTCCAGAAACAATCCTTGCCTCTTCCCCACGTGGGCCTCGCCTAGACCAAGGGCGATGGAAGCCCAAGCTTGGCCCAAGCATGCTGGGCACAGGCTGTTTGCAGGGCGTCTCCCTAGCTGGCAATGCACACTCAACATGTCCTCCTGTGTGGGGGAGCCTGATTTGGCATCCAAGCACACACTTTTCACCATCGAGGCAAGGAAGCCCAAACCCTGGTCGTGTCATCAGCGCAGGGGTGCCAACTCCCCAAGTCATCACAGAAGCGGCGGCGAGGTTCCTCTCTGCAGAGGACATTCTCCTCAGAGGAGGAAGATGATCCCCAAAGTTCGATTGCTCCAGGAAACCTCCTGGCCATTTTTCCCACCTAGGCCGCGGCTAGACCTGTGGCGAATGAGCCTCAAGGCTGTCCACTGCACTCTGGGCAGGAGTAGCTCGTGGGATCATTGCAGAGCTTGAAACGACCCACGTGACCCACCGTGTGCTCTCTTGTGTGGAGCAGGCTGCTTTGGCCTGACAATGCCATCTTGCCCCAAAGCCATAGAAGCAGCAACCCAGCAATCTAGGCAATCGGGGCCTAAGGGCAACCTCAGGCACTCCAAAGAAACAGAGGATGGGAGCTTCCTCCTTCCCATATGTATTGAATTCAGAGAAGGAGCAGCAGACCTGAGGCATCTGGGCTCCAACAAGCAACCCTTGCCTTTGGCCCACCTAGGCCTCACCTTGACCTAGGGCAGGTGAGGCCCTATTCTCGCCAAAGATCTCGGGGCTCTGGTGGGTGGCAGGGAACTTCCCTAGCTTGAACCGCTCTCCCAAGGTGTTCTCCCCAGGGGAGCAGCCATTTGCATGTGGCATGCAAATGGCCTCTCTTCACCAAGGCGCTAAAGCAACCCATAGAGCAATAGGGCGGGCCCTGCCTGTGGCCAATCCCAGAACATCCACCCAAAAGGACGCTGTGAGCTGCGGCCTTGCAAGGTGTATTCTGCTCAGGGAAGGGACACCAGCCCCGATGCGCAAGGGCTCCAAACGCCCTCCGTGCCCATTTCCCCCCTAGGCATGTCCTAGACCTGGGGAAAATGAGCCAAGGATTTGCCCAAAGCTCGCACTGCTGTGCTTGTGCGCAGGGAATTTCCTTTGCTGGCAATGCACTCCCAACCTTTACTCCTTGCTTGGGAAGCCTGATTTGGCATGCAAGAGGACTCTTTTCCCAATCACGGAAAAGCAGCACAGGGCGAGGTAGGGCAATCCGCGCCTGGTGCCAATCGCAGCAACGCCACGGAACAAGAGACTGCAAGCTTCCTGCAGGCAAATTACACTCTCTTCCGAGAAGGTACCCCCACCCCACCAGGGGGTTGCTCCGGAAAGCAGTCCTTGCCTTTTGCACACATGGGCCTCTCTCTCCTAGACGAAGAGCGGCTGAGGCCCTGTGCAGCTCAATGCGCTCTCTGCCGTGCTGCCTTGCAAGGGTGTCCGATCCTTGACACCCCCTCCCAACGTGGTCCCCTCTGGGGAGAAGCCTGATGCGGCACGCAGAAGCCCCCTTTTCCAACCCGTGTGGAAAACACCCAAGGCCAGCTAGGGCTATCGGCGCCTGGTGGCATCCTCCCCAGCGCCCCAGAACAAGAAGAGCCTGTGAGCTTCTGCCTCGCCAAGGGCATGCTCTTCAGAGAAGGAACTCCAGCCCTAATGCGTGTTTGCGCCTCAATCAACTCCTTGCCTTTCTCCCACCTAGGCCACTCCCAGAGCTCTGGGAATTAGCCCCTGGACTGCCCCAGGCTCTCTGGGCCCTGGTTCCTTGCCGGGAATGTCCCAACCTGGACTCACACGCCCTACGCCTTGCCCTTAGGAGAGAAAACTGACTTGGCATGACACTGCCTTCTGCTTACCAATGGGGAAAAGCAGGACCAAGAACCACTTGGGCCATCAGTGCCTGATGGCAATCCCACAAACTTCACCCCCTCAGAACCGTGCAGCCTCCTCTCACCTGCAAATTCGCTTCTACTCAGAGAAGGAACGCCGTCTCCAAAACGCCACCGCCCGAAAAAAGGCCTGCTGGCTTGGTTTCCTGCCTGTGCTTTCCGTAGACAGACAGGCAAAGCAGCCCCTGTGCTGCCCCCGTGCCCTCTGGGCACTGGTGGGTTGCAGGGAAGGTCCCTAGTTTGTACACACTCCCCAAGGTGTTTGAGTTTGTGCAGAAGCAGGATTTAGCCGGAAGATGCCTTCTTTGTGCCGTGGTGGTATGCCAATGCAAGCGAGTGAGGGTGATCAGCCCCTGATGGCACGCTCAGAAATGCCTCAGCACCACGAGGCTGTGAGCTTTTCCCTTGCAAAGGATAGGCTACTCAGAGCAGGAACCCCAGCCCTAATGGGCAAGGGCTCCAGAAACAATCCTTGCCTCTTCCCCACGTGGGCCTCGCCTAGACCAAGGGCGATGGAAGCCCAAGCTTGGCCCAAGCATGCTGGGCACAGGCTGTTTGCAGGGCGTCTCCCTAGCTGGCAATGCACACTCAACATGTCCTCCTGTGTGGGGGAGCCTGATTTGGCATCCAAGCACACACTTTTCACCATCGAGGCAAGGAAGCCCAAACCCTGGTCGTGTCATCAGCGCAGGGGTGCCAACTCCCCAAGTCATCACAGAAGCGGCGGCGAGGTTCCTCTCTGCAGAGGACATTCTCCTCAGAGGAGGAAGATGATCCCCAAAGTTCGATTGCTCCAGGAAACCTCCTGGCCATTTTTCCCACCTAGGCCGCGGCTAGACCTGTGGCGAATGAGCCTCAAGGCTGTCCACTGCACTCTGGGCAGGAGTAGCTCGTGGGATCATTGCAGAGCTTGAAACGACCCACGTGACCCACCGTGTGCTCTCTTGTGTGGAGCAGGCTGCTTTGGCCTGACAATGCCATCTTGCCCCAAAGCCATAGAAGCAGCAACCCAGCAATCTAGGCAATCGGGGCCTAAGGGCAACCTCAGGCACTCCAAAGAAACAGAGGATGGGAGCTTCCTCCTTCCCATATGTATTGAATTCAGAGAAGGAGCAGCAGACCTGAGGCATCTGGGCTCCAACAAGCAACCCTTGCCTTTGGCCCACCTAGGCCTCACCTTGACCTAGGGCAGGTGAGGCCCTATTCTCGCCAAAGATCTCGGGGCTCTGGTGGGTGGCAGGGAACTTCCCTAGCTTGAACCGCTCTCCCAAGGTGTTCTCCCCAGGGGAGCAGCCATTTGCATGTGGCATGCAAATGGCCTCTCTTCACCAAGGCGCTAAAGCAACCCATAGAGCAATAGGGCGGGCCCTGCCTGTGGCCAATCCCAGAACATCCACCCAAAAGGACGCTGTGAGCTGCGGCCTTGCAAGGTGTATTCTGCTCAGGGAAGGGACACCAGCCCCGATGCGCAAGGGCTCCAAACGCCCTCCGTGCCCATTTCCCCCCTAGGCATGTCCTAGACCTGGGGAAAATGAGCCAAGGATTTGCCCAAAGCTCGCACTGCTGTGCTTGTGCGCAGGGAATTTCCTTTGCTGGCAATGCACTCCCAACCTTTACTCCTTGCTTGGGAAGCCTGATTTGGCATGCAAGAGGACTCTTTTCCCAATCACGGAAAAGCAGCACAGGGCGAGGTAGGGCAATCCGCGCCTGGTGCCAATCGCAGCAACGCCACGGAACAAGAGACTGCAAGCTTCCTGCAGGCAAATTACACTCTCTTCCGAGAAGGTACCCCCACCCCACCAGGGGGTTGCTCCGGAAAGCAGTCCTTGCCTTTTGCACACATGGGCCTCTCTCTCCTAGACGAAGAGCGGCTGAGGCCCTGTGCAGCTCAATGCGCTCTCTGCCGTGCTGCCTTGCAAGGGTGTCCGATCCTTGACACCCCCTCCCAACGTGGTCCCCTCTGGGGAGAAGCCTGATGCGGCACGCAGAAGCCTCCTTTTCCAACCCGTGTGGAAAACACCCAAGGCCAGCTAGGGCTATCGGCGCCTGGTGGCATCCTCCCCAGCGCCCCAGAACAAGAAGAGCCTGTGAGCTTCTGCCTCGCCAAGGGCATGCTCTTCAGAGAAGGAACTCCAGCCCTAATGCGTGTTTGCGCCTCAATCAACTCCTTGCCTTTCTCCCACCTAGGCCACTCCCAGAGCTCTGGGAATTAGCCCCTGGACTGCCCCAGGCTCTCTGGGCCCTGGTTCCTTGCCGGGAATGTCCCAACCTGGACTCACACGCCCTACGCCTTGCCCTTAGGAGAGAAAACTGACTTGGCATGACACTGCCTTCTGCTTACCAATGGGGAAAAGCAGGACCAAGAACCACTTGGGCCATCAGTGCCTGATGGCAATCCCACAAACTTCACCCCCTCAGAACCGTGCAGCCTCCTCTCACCTGCAAATTCGCTTCTACTCAGAGAAGGAACGCCGTCTCCAAAACGCCACCGCCCGAAAAAAGGCCTGCTGGCTTGGTTTCCTGCCTGTGCTTTCCGTAGACAGACAGGCAAAGCAGCCCCTGTGCTGCCCCCGTGCCCTCTGGGCACTGGTGGGTTGCAGGGAAGGTCCCTAGTTTGTACACACTCCCCAAGGTGTTTGAGTTTGTGCAGAAGCAGGATTTAGCCGGAAGATGCCTTCTTTGTGCCGTGGTGGTATGCCAATGCAAGCGAGTGAGGGTGATCAGCCCCTGATGGCACGCTCAGAAATGCCTCAGCACCACGAGGCTGTGAGCTTTTCCCTTGCAAAGGATAGGCTACTCAGAGCAGGAACCCCAGCCCTAATGGGCAAGGGCTCCAGAAACAATCCTTGCCTCTTCCCCACGTGGGCCTCGCCTAGACCAAGGGCGATGGAAGCCCAAGCTTGGCCCAAGCATGCTGGGCACAGGCTGTTTGCAGGGCGTCTCCCTAGCTGGCAATGCACACTCAACATGTCCTCCTGTGTGGGGGAGCCTGATTTGGCATCCAAGCACACACTTTTCACCATCGAGGCAAGGAAGCCCAAACCCTGGTCGTGTCATCAGCGCAGGGGTGCCAACTCCCCAAGTCATCACAGAAGCGGCGGCGAGGTTCCTCTCTGCAGAGGACATTCTCCTCAGAGGAGGAAGATGATCCCCAAAGTTCGATTGCTCCAGGAAACCTCCTGGCCATTTTTCCCACCTAGGCCGCGGCTAGACCTGTGGCGAATGAGCCTCAAGGCTGTCCACTGCACTCTGGGCAGGAGTAGCTCGTGGGATCATTGCAGAGCTTGAAACGACCCACGTGACCCACCGTGTGCTCTCTTGTGTGGAGCAGGCTGCTTTGGCCTGACAATGCCATCTTGCCCCAAAGCCATAGAAGCAGCAACCCAGCAATCTAGGCAATCGGGGCCTAAGGGCAACCTCAGGCACTCCAAAGAAACAGAGGATGGGAGCTTCCTCCTTCCCATATGTATTGAATTCAGAGAAGGAGCAGCAGACCTGAGGCATCTGGGCTCCAACAAGCAACCCTTGCCTTTGGCCCACCTAGGCCTCACCTTGACCTAGGGCAGGTGAGGCCCTATTCTCGCCAAAGATCTCGGGGCTCTGGTGGGTGGCAGGGAACTTCCCTAGCTTGAACCGCTCTCCCAAGGTGTTCTCCCCAGGGGAGCAGCCATTTGCATGTGGCATGCAAATGGCCTCTCTTCACCAAGGCGCTAAAGCAACCCATAGAGCAATAGGGCGGGCCCTGCCTGTGGCCAATCCCAGAACATCCACCCAAAAGGACGCTGTGAGCTGCGGCCTTGCAAGGTGTATTCTGCTCAGGGAAGGGACACCAGCCCCGATGCGCAAGGGCTCCAAACGCCCTCCGTGCCCATTTCCCCCCTAGGCATGTCCTAGACCTGGGGAAAATGAGCCAAGGATTTGCCCAAAGCTCGCACTGCTGTGCTTGTGCGCAGGGAATTTCCTTTGCTGGCAATGCACTCCCAACCTTTACTCCTTGCTTGGGAAGCCTGATTTGGCATGCAAGAGGACTCTTTTCCCAATCACGGAAAAGCAGCACAGGGCGAGGTAGGGCAATCCGCGCCTGGTGCCAATCGCAGCAACGCCACGGAACAAGAGACTGCAAGCTTCCTGCAGGCAAATTACACTCTCTTCCGAGAAGGTACCCCCACCCCACCAGGGGGTTGCTCCGGAAAGCAGTCCTTGCCTTTTGCACACATGGGCCTCTCTCTCCTAGACGAAGAGCGGCTGAGGCCCTGTGCAGCTCAATGCGCTCTCTGCCGTGCTGCCTTGCAAGGGTGTCCGATCCTTGACACCCCCTCCCAACGTGGTCCCCTCTGGGGAGAAGCCTGATGCGGCACGCAGAAGCCTCCTTTTCCAACCCGTGTGGAAAACACCCAAGGCCAGCTAGGGCTATCGGCGCCTGGTGGCATCCTCCCCAGCGCCCCAGAACAAGAAGAGCCTGTGAGCTTCTGCCTCGCCAAGGGCATGCTCTTCAGAGAAGGAACTCCAGCCCTAATGCGTGTTTGCGCCTCAATCAACTCCTTGCCTTTCTCCCACCTAGGCCACTCCCAGAGCTCTGGGAATTAGCCCCTGGACTGCCCCAGGCTCTCTGGGCCCTGGTTCCTTGCCGGGAATGTCCCAACCTGGACTCACACGCCCTACGCCTTGCCCTTAGGAGAGAAAACTGACTTGGCATGACACTGCCTTCTGCTTACCAATGGGGAAAAGCAGGACCAAGAACCACTTGGGCCATCAGTGCCTGATGGCAATCCCACAAACTTCACCCCCTCAGAACCGTGCAGCCTCCTCTCACCTGCAAATTCGCTTCTACTCAGAGAAGGAACGCCGTCTCCAAAACGCCACCGCCCGAAAAAAGGCCTGCTGGCTTGGTTTCCTGCCTGTGCTTTCCGTAGACAGACAGGCAAAGCAGCCCCTGTGCTGCCCCCGTGCCCTCTGGGCACTGGTGGGTTGCAGGGAAGGTCCCTAGTTTGTACACACTCCCCAAGGTGTTTGAGTTTGTGCAGAAGCAGGATTTAGCCGGAAGATGCCTTCTTTGTGCCGTGGTGGTATGCCAATGCAAGCGAGTGAGGGTGATCAGCCCCTGATGGCACGCTCAGAAATGCCTCAGCACCACGAGGCTGTGAGCTTTTCCCTTGCAAAGGATAGGCTACTCAGAGCAGGAACCCCAGCCCTAATGGGCAAGGGCTCCAGAAACAATCCTTGCCTCTTCCCCACGTGGGCCTCGCCTAGACCAAGGGCGATGGAAGCCCAAGCTTGGCCCAAGCATGCTGGGCACAGGCTGTTTGCAGGGCGTCTCCCTAGCTGGCAATGCACACTCAACATGTCCTCCTGTGTGGGGGAGCCTGATTTGGCATCCAAGCACACACTTTTCACCATCGAGGCAAGGAAGCCCAAACCCTGGTCGTGTCATCAGCGCAGGGGTGCCAACTCCCCAAGTCATCACAGAAGCGGCGGCGAGGTTCCTCTCTGCAGAGGACATTCTCCTCAGAGGAGGAAGATGATCCCCAAAGTTCGATTGCTCCAGGAAACCTCCTGGCCATTTTTCCCACCTAGGCCGCGGCTAGACCTGTGGCGAATGAGCCTCAAGGCTGTCCACTGCACTCTGGGCAGGAGTAGCTCGTGGGATCATTGCAGAGCTTGAAACGACCCACGTGACCCACCGTGTGCTCTCTTGTGTGGAGCAGGCTGCTTTGGCCTGACAATGCCATCTTGCCCCAAAGCCATAGAAGCAGCAACCCAGCAATCTAGGCAATCGGGGCCTAAGGGCAACCTCAGGCACTCCAAAGAAACAGAGGATGGGAGCTTCCTCCTTCCCATATGTATTGAATTCAGAGAAGGAGCAGCAGACCTGAGGCATCTGGGCTCCAACAAGCAACCCTTGCCTTTGGCCCACCTAGGCCTCACCTTGACCTAGGGCAGGTGAGGCCCTATTCTCGCCAAAGATCTCGGGGCTCTGGTGGGTGGCAGGGAACTTCCCTAGCTTGAACCGCTCTCCCAAGGTGTTCTCCCCAGGGGAGCAGCCATTTGCATGTGGCATGCAAATGGCCTCTCTTCACCAAGGCGCTAAAGCAACCCATAGAGCAATAGGGCGGGCCCTGCCTGTGGCCAATCCCAGAACATCCACCCAAAAGGACGCTGTGAGCTGCGGCCTTGCAAGGTGTATTCTGCTCAGGGAAGGGACACCAGCCCCGATGCGCAAGGGCTCCAAACGCCCTCCGTGCCCATTTCCCCCCTAGGCATGTCCTAGACCTGGGGAAAATGAGCCAAGGATTTGCCCAAAGCTCGCACTGCTGTGCTTGTGCGCAGGGAATTTCCTTTGCTGGCAATGCACTCCCAACCTTTACTCCTTGCTTGGGAAGCCTGATTTGGCATGCAAGAGGACTCTTTTCCCAATCACGGAAAAGCAGCACAGGGCGAGGTAGGGCAATCCGCGCCTGGTGCCAATCGCAGCAACGCCACGGAACAAGAGACTGCAAGCTTCCTGCAGGCAAATTACACTCTCTTCCGAGAAGGTACCCCCACCCCACCAGGGGGTTGCTCCGGAAAGCAGTCCTTGCCTTTTGCACACATGGGCCTCTCTCTCCTAGACGAAGAGCGGCTGAGGCCCTGTGCAGCTCAATGCGCTCTCTGCCGTGCTGCCTTGCAAGGGTGTCCGATCCTTGACACCCCCTCCCAACGTGGTCCCCTCTGGGGAGAAGCCTGATGCGGCACGCAGAAGCCTCCTTTTCCAACCCGTGTGGAAAACACCCAAGGCCAGCTAGGGCTATCGGCGCCTGGTGGCATCCTCCCCAGCGCCCCAGAACAAGAAGAGCCTGTGAGCTTCTGCCTCGCCAAGGGCATGCTCTTCAGAGAAGGAACTCCAGCCCTAATGCGTGTTTGCGCCTCAATCAACTCCTTGCCTTTCTCCCACCTAGGCCACTCCCAGAGCTCTGGGAATTAGCCCCTGGACTGCCCCAGGCTCTCTGGGCCCTGGTTCCTTGCCGGGAATGTCCCAACCTGGACTCACACGCCCTACGCCTTGCCCTTAGGAGAGAAAACTGACTTGGCATGACACTGCCTTCTGCTTACCAATGGGGAAAAGCAGGACCAAGAACCACTTGGGCCATCAGTGCCTGATGGCAATCCCACAAACTTCACCCCCTCAGAACCGTGCAGCCTCCTCTCACCTGCAAATTCGCTTCTACTCAGAGAAGGAACGCCGTCTCCAAAACGCCACCGCCCGAAAAAAGGCCTGCTGGCTTGGTTTCCTGCCTGTGCTTTCCGTAGACAGACAGGCAAAGCAGCCCCTGTGCTGCCCCCGTGCCCTCTGGGCACTGGTGGGTTGCAGGGAAGGTCCCTAGTTTGTACACACTCCCCAAGGTGTTTGAGTTTGTGCAGAAGCAGGATTTAGCCGGAAGATGCCTTCTTTGTGCCGTGGTGGTATGCCAATGCAAGCGAGTGAGGGTGATCAGCCCCTGATGGCACGCTCAGAAATGCCTCAGCACCACGAGGCTGTGAGCTTTTCCCTTGCAAAGGATAGGCTACTCAGAGCAGGAACCCCAGCCCTAATGGGCAAGGGCTCCAGAAACAATCCTTGCCTCTTCCCCACGTGGGCCTCGCCTAGACCAAGGGCGATGGAAGCCCAAGCTTGGCCCAAGCATGCTGGGCACAGGCTGTTTGCAGGGCGTCTCCCTAGCTGGCAATGCACACTCAACATGTCCTCCTGTGTGGGGGAGCCTGATTTGGCATCCAAGCACACACTTTTCACCATCGAGGCAAGGAAGCCCAAACCCTGGTCGTGTCATCAGCGCAGGGGTGCCAACTCCCCAAGTCATCACAGAAGCGGCGGCGAGGTTCCTCTCTGCAGAGGACATTCTCCTCAGAGGAGGAAGATGATCCCCAAAGTTCGATTGCTCCAGGAAACCTCCTGGCCATTTTTCCCACCTAGGCCGCGGCTAGACCTGTGGCGAATGAGCCTCAAGGCTGTCCACTGCACTCTGGGCAGGAGTAGCTCGTGGGATCATTGCAGAGCTTGAAACGACCCACGTGACCCACCGTGTGCTCTCTTGTGTGGAGCAGGCTGCTTTGGCCTGACAATGCCATCTTGCCCCAAAGCCATAGAAGCAGCAACCCAGCAATCTAGGCAATCGGGGCCTAAGGGCAACCTCAGGCACTCCAAAGAAACAGAGGATGGGAGCTTCCTCCTTCCCATATGTATTGAATTCAGAGAAGGAGCAGCAGACCTGAGGCATCTGGGCTCCAACAAGCAACCCTTGCCTTTGGCCCACCTAGGCCTCACCTTGACCTAGGGCAGGTGAGGCCCTATTCTCGCCAAAGATCTCGGGGCTCTGGTGGGTGGCAGGGAACTTCCCTAGCTTGAACCGCTCTCCCAAGGTGTTCTCCCCAGGGGAGCAGCCATTTGCATGTGGCATGCAAATGGCCTCTCTTCACCAAGGCGCTAAAGCAACCCATAGAGCAATAGGGCGGGCCCTGCCTGTGGCCAATCCCAGAACATCCACCCAAAAGGACGCTGTGAGCTGCGGCCTTGCAAGGTGTATTCTGCTCAGGGAAGGGACACCAGCCCCGATGCGCAAGGGCTCCAAACGCCCTCCGTGCCCATTTCCCCCCTAGGCATGTCCTAGACCTGGGGAAAATGAGCCAAGGATTTGCCCAAAGCTCGCACTGCTGTGCTTGTGCGCAGGGAATTTCCTTTGCTGGCAATGCACTCCCAACCTTTACTCCTTGCTTGGGAAGCCTGATTTGGCATGCAAGAGGACTCTTTTCCCAATCACGGAAAAGCAGCACAGGGCGAGGTAGGGCAATCCGCGCCTGGTGCCAATCGCAGCAACGCCACGGAACAAGAGACTGCAAGCTTCCTGCAGGCAAATTACACTCTCTTCCGAGAAGGTACCCCCACCCCACCAGGGGGTTGCTCCGGAAAGCAGTCCTTGCCTTTTGCACACATGGGCCTCTCTCTCCTAGACGAAGAGCGGCTGAGGCCCTGTGCAGCTCAATGCGCTCTCTGCCGTGCTGCCTTGCAAGGGTGTCCGATCCTTGACACCCCCTCCCAACGTGGTCCCCTCTGGGGAGAAGCCTGATGCGGCACGCAGAAGCCTCCTTTTCCAACCCGTGTGGAAAACACCCAAGGCCAGCTAGGGCTATCGGCGCCTGGTGGCATCCTCCCCAGCGCCCCAGAACAAGAAGAGCCTGTGAGCTTCTGCCTCGCCAAGGGCATGCTCTTCAGAGAAGGAACTCCAGCCCTAATGCGTGTTTGCGCCTCAATCAACTCCTTGCCTTTCTCCCACCTAGGCCACTCCCAGAGCTCTGGGAATTAGCCCCTGGACTGCCCCAGGCTCTCTGGGCCCTGGTTCCTTGCCGGGAATGTCCCAACCTGGACTCACACGCCCTACGCCTTGCCCTTAGGAGAGAAAACTGACTTGGCATGACACTGCCTTCTGCTTACCAATGGGGAAAAGCAGGACCAAGAACCACTTGGGCCATCAGTGCCTGATGGCAATCCCACAAACTTCACCCCCTCAGAACCGTGCAGCCTCCTCTCACCTGCAAATTCGCTTCTACTCAGAGAAGGAACGCCGTCTCCAAAACGCCACCGCCCGAAAAAAGGCCTGCTGGCTTGGTTTCCTGCCTGTGCTTTCCGTAGACAGACAGGCAAAGCAGCCCCTGTGCTGCCCCCGTGCCCTCTGGGCACTGGTGGGTTGCAGGGAAGGTCCCTAGTTTGTACACACTCCCCAAGGTGTTTGAGTTTGTGCAGAAGCAGGATTTAGCCGGAAGATGCCTTCTTTGTGCCGTGGTGGTATGCCAATGCAAGCGAGTGAGGGTGATCAGCCCCTGATGGCACGCTCAGAAATGCCTCAGCACCACGAGGCTGTGAGCTTTTCCCTTGCAAAGGATAGGCTACTCAGAGCAGGAACCCCAGCCCTAATGGGCAAGGGCTCCAGAAACAATCCTTGCCTCTTCCCCACGTGGGCCTCGCCTAGACCAAGGGCGATGGAAGCCCAAGCTTGGCCCAAGCATGCTGGGCACAGGCTGTTTGCAGGGCGTCTCCCTAGCTGGCAATGCACACTCAACATGTCCTCCTGTGTGGGGGAGCCTGATTTGGCATCCAAGCACACACTTTTCACCATCGAGGCAAGGAAGCCCAAACCCTGGTCGTGTCATCAGCGCAGGGGTGCCAACTCCCCAAGTCATCACAGAAGCGGCGGCGAGGTTCCTCTCTGCAGAGGACATTCTCCTCAGAGGAGGAAGATGATCCCCAAAGTTCGATTGCTCCAGGAAACCTCCTGGCCATTTTTCCCACCTAGGCCGCGGCTAGACCTGTGGCGAATGAGCCTCAAGGCTGTCCACTGCACTCTGGGCAGGAGTAGCTCGTGGGATCATTGCAGAGCTTGAAACGACCCACGTGACCCACCGTGTGCTCTCTTGTGTGGAGCAGGCTGCTTTGGCCTGACAATGCCATCTTGCCCCAAAGCCATAGAAGCAGCAACCCAGCAATCTAGGCAATCGGGGCCTAAGGGCAACCTCAGGCACTCCAAAGAAACAGAGGATGGGAGCTTCCTCCTTCCCATATGTATTGAATTCAGAGAAGGAGCAGCAGACCTGAGGCATCTGGGCTCCAACAAGCAACCCTTGCCTTTGGCCCACCTAGGCCTCACCTTGACCTAGGGCAGGTGAGGCCCTATTCTCGCCAAAGATCTCGGGGCTCTGGTGGGTGGCAGGGAACTTCCCTAGCTTGAACCGCTCTCCCAAGGTGTTCTCCCCAGGGGAGCAGCCATTTGCATGTGGCATGCAAATGGCCTCTCTTCACCAAGGCGCTAAAGCAACCCATAGAGCAATAGGGCGGGCCCTGCCTGTGGCCAATCCCAGAACATCCACCCAAAAGGACGCTGTGAGCTGCGGCCTTGCAAGGTGTATTCTGCTCAGGGAAGGGACACCAGCCCCGATGCGCAAGGGCTCCAAACGCCCTCCGTGCCCATTTCCCCCCTAGGCATGTCCTAGACCTGGGGAAAATGAGCCAAGGATTTGCCCAAAGCTCGCACTGCTGTGCTTGTGCGCAGGGAATTTCCTTTGCTGGCAATGCACTCCCAACCTTTACTCCTTGCTTGGGAAGCCTGATTTGGCATGCAAGAGGACTCTTTTCCCAATCACGGAAAAGCAGCACAGGGCGAGGTAGGGCAATCCGCGCCTGGTGCCAATCGCAGCAACGCCACGGAACAAGAGACTGCAAGCTTCCTGCAGGCAAATTACACTCTCTTCCGAGAAGGTACCCCCACCCCACCAGGGGGTTGCTCCGGAAAGCAGTCCTTGCCTTTTGCACACATGGGCCTCTCTCTCCTAGACGAAGAGCGGCTGAGGCCCTGTGCAGCTCAATGCGCTCTCTGCCGTGCTGCCTTGCAAGGGTGTCCGATCCTTGACACCCCCTCCCAACGTGGTCCCCTCTGGGGAGAAGCCTGATGCGGCACGCAGAAGCCTCCTTTTCCAACCCGTGTGGAAAACACCCAAGGCCAGCTAGGGCTATCGGCGCCTGGTGGCATCCTCCCCAGCGCCCCAGAACAAGAAGAGCCTGTGAGCTTCTGCCTCGCCAAGGGCATGCTCTTCAGAGAAGGAACTCCAGCCCTAATGCGTGTTTGCGCCTCAATCAACTCCTTGCCTTTCTCCCACCTAGGCCACTCCCAGAGCTCTGGGAATTAGCCCCTGGACTGCCCCAGGCTCTCTGGGCCCTGGTTCCTTGCCGGGAATGTCCCAACCTGGACTCACACGCCCTACGCCTTGCCCTTAGGAGAGAAAACTGACTTGGCATGACACTGCCTTCTGCTTACCAATGGGGAAAAGCAGGACCAAGAACCACTTGGGCCATCAGTGCCTGATGGCAATCCCACAAACTTCACCCCCTCAGAACCGTGCAGCCTCCTCTCACCTGCAAATTCGCTTCTACTCAGAGAAGGAACGCCGTCTCCAAAACGCCACCGCCCGAAAAAAGGCCTGCTGGCTTGGTTTCCTGCCTGTGCTTTCCGTAGACAGACAGGCAAAGCAGCCCCTGTGCTGCCCCCGTGCCCTCTGGGCACTGGTGGGTTGCAGGGAAGGTCCCTAGTTTGTACACACTCCCCAAGGTGTTTGAGTTTGTGCAGAAGCAGGATTTAGCCGGAAGATGCCTTCTTTGTGCCGTGGTGGTATGCCAATGCAAGCGAGTGAGGGTGATCAGCCCCTGATGGCACGCTCAGAAATGCCTCAGCACCACGAGGCTGTGAGCTTTTCCCTTGCAAAGGATAGGCTACTCAGAGCAGGAACCCCAGCCCTAATGGGCAAGGGCTCCAGAAACAATCCTTGCCTCTTCCCCACGTGGGCCTCGCCTAGACCAAGGGCGATGGAAGCCCAAGCTTGGCCCAAGCATGCTGGGCACAGGCTGTTTGCAGGGCGTCTCCCTAGCTGGCAATGCACACTCAACATGTCCTCCTGTGTGGGGGAGCCTGATTTGGCATCCAAGCACACACTTTTCACCATCGAGGCAAGGAAGCCCAAACCCTGGTCGTGTCATCAGCGCAGGGGTGCCAACTCCCCAAGTCATCACAGAAGCGGCGGCGAGGTTCCTCTCTGCAGAGGACATTCTCCTCAGAGGAGGAAGATGATCCCCAAAGTTCGATTGCTCCAGGAAACCTCCTGGCCATTTTTCCCACCTAGGCCGCGGCTAGACCTGTGGCGAATGAGCCTCAAGGCTGTCCACTGCACTCTGGGCAGGAGTAGCTCGTGGGATCATTGCAGAGCTTGAAACGACCCACGTGACCCACCGTGTGCTCTCTTGTGTGGAGCAGGCTGCTTTGGCCTGACAATGCCATCTTGCCCCAAAGCCATAGAAGCAGCAACCCAGCAATCTAGGCAATCGGGGCCTAAGGGCAACCTCAGGCACTCCAAAGAAACAGAGGATGGGAGCTTCCTCCTTCCCATATGTATTGAATTCAGAGAAGGAGCAGCAGACCTGAGGCATCTGGGCTCCAACAAGCAACCCTTGCCTTTGGCCCACCTAGGCCTCACCTTGACCTAGGGCAGGTGAGGCCCTATTCTCGCCAAAGATCTCGGGGCTCTGGTGGGTGGCAGGGAACTTCCCTAGCTTGAACCGCTCTCCCAAGGTGTTCTCCCCAGGGGAGCAGCCATTTGCATGTGGCATGCAAATGGCCTCTCTTCACCAAGGCGCTAAAGCAACCCATAGAGCAATAGGGCGGGCCCTGCCTGTGGCCAATCCCAGAACATCCACCCAAAAGGACGCTGTGAGCTGCGGCCTTGCAAGGTGTATTCTGCTCAGGGAAGGGACACCAGCCCCGATGCGCAAGGGCTCCAAACGCCCTCCGTGCCCATTTCCCCCCTAGGCATGTCCTAGACCTGGGGAAAATGAGCCAAGGATTTGCCCAAAGCTCGCACTGCTGTGCTTGTGCGCAGGGAATTTCCTTTGCTGGCAATGCACTCCCAACCTTTACTCCTTGCTTGGGAAGCCTGATTTGGCATGCAAGAGGACTCTTTTCCCAATCACGGAAAAGCAGCACAGGGCGAGGTAGGGCAATCCGCGCCTGGTGCCAATCGCAGCAACGCCACGGAACAAGAGACTGCAAGCTTCCTGCAGGCAAATTACACTCTCTTCCGAGAAGGTACCCCCACCCCACCAGGGGGTTGCTCCGGAAAGCAGTCCTTGCCTTTTGCACACATGGGCCTCTCTCTCCTAGACGAAGAGCGGCTGAGGCCCTGTGCAGCTCAATGCGCTCTCTGCCGTGCTGCCTTGCAAGGGTGTCCGATCCTTGACACCCCCTCCCAACGTGGTCCCCTCTGGGGAGAAGCCTGATGCGGCACGCAGAAGCCTCCTTTTCCAACCCGTGTGGAAAACACCCAAGGCCAGCTAGGGCTATCGGCGCCTGGTGGCATCCTCCCCAGCGCCCCAGAACAAGAAGAGCCTGTGAGCTTCTGCCTCGCCAAGGGCATGCTCTTCAGAGAAGGAACTCCAGCCCTAATGCGTGTTTGCGCCTCAATCAACTCCTTGCCTTTCTCCCACCTAGGCCACTCCCAGAGCTCTGGGAATTAGCCCCTGGACTGCCCCAGGCTCTCTGGGCCCTGGTTCCTTGCCGGGAATGTCCCAACCTGGACTCACACGCCCTACGCCTTGCCCTTAGGAGAGAAAACTGACTTGGCATGACACTGCCTTCTGCTTACCAATGGGGAAAAGCAGGACCAAGAACCACTTGGGCCATCAGTGCCTGATGGCAATCCCACAAACTTCACCCCCTCAGAACCGTGCAGCCTCCTCTCACCTGCAAATTCGCTTCTACTCAGAGAAGGAACGCCGTCTCCAAAACGCCACCGCCCGAAAAAAGGCCTGCTGGCTTGGTTTCCTGCCTGTGCTTTCCGTAGACAGACAGGCAAAGCAGCCCCTGTGCTGCCCCCGTGCCCTCTGGGCACTGGTGGGTTGCAGGGAAGGTCCCTAGTTTGTACACACTCCCCAAGGTGTTTGAGTTTGTGCAGAAGCAGGATTTAGCCGGAAGATGCCTTCTTTGTGCCGTGGTGGTATGCCAATGCAAGCGAGTGAGGGTGATCAGCCCCTGATGGCACGCTCAGAAATGCCTCAGCACCACGAGGCTGTGAGCTTTTCCCTTGCAAAGGATAGGCTACTCAGAGCAGGAACCCCAGCCCTAATGGGCAAGGGCTCCAGAAACAATCCTTGCCTCTTCCCCACGTGGGCCTCGCCTAGACCAAGGGCGATGGAAGCCCAAGCTTGGCCCAAGCATGCTGGGCACAGGCTGTTTGCAGGGCGTCTCCCTAGCTGGCAATGCACACTCAACATGTCCTCCTGTGTGGGGGAGCCTGATTTGGCATCCAAGCACACACTTTTCACCATCGAGGCAAGGAAGCCCAAACCCTGGTCGTGTCATCAGCGCAGGGGTGCCAACTCCCCAAGTCATCACAGAAGCGGCGGCGAGGTTCCTCTCTGCAGAGGACATTCTCCTCAGAGGAGGAAGATGATCCCCAAAGTTCGATTGCTCCAGGAAACCTCCTGGCCATTTTTCCCACCTAGGCCGCGGCTAGACCTGTGGCGAATGAGCCTCAAGGCTGTCCACTGCACTCTGGGCAGGAGTAGCTCGTGGGATCATTGCAGAGCTTGAAACGACCCACGTGACCCACCGTGTGCTCTCTTGTGTGGAGCAGGCTGCTTTGGCCTGACAATGCCATCTTGCCCCAAAGCCATAGAAGCAGCAACCCAGCAATCTAGGCAATCGGGGCCTAAGGGCAACCTCAGGCACTCCAAAGAAACAGAGGATGGGAGCTTCCTCCTTCCCATATGTATTGAATTCAGAGAAGGAGCAGCAGACCTGAGGCATCTGGGCTCCAACAAGCAACCCTTGCCTTTGGCCCACCTAGGCCTCACCTTGACCTAGGGCAGGTGAGGCCCTATTCTCGCCAAAGATCTCGGGGCTCTGGTGGGTGGCAGGGAACTTCCCTAGCTTGAACCGCTCTCCCAAGGTGTTCTCCCCAGGGGAGCAGCCATTTGCATGTGGCATGCAAATGGCCTCTCTTCACCAAGGCGCTAAAGCAACCCATAGAGCAATAGGGCGGGCCCTGCCTGTGGCCAATCCCAGAACATCCACCCAAAAGGACGCTGTGAGCTGCGGCCTTGCAAGGTGTATTCTGCTCAGGGAAGGGACACCAGCCCCGATGCGCAAGGGCTCCAAACGCCCTCCGTGCCCATTTCCCCCCTAGGCATGTCCTAGACCTGGGGAAAATGAGCCAAGGATTTGCCCAAAGCTCGCACTGCTGTGCTTGTGCGCAGGGAATTTCCTTTGCTGGCAATGCACTCCCAACCTTTACTCCTTGCTTGGGAAGCCTGATTTGGCATGCAAGAGGACTCTTTTCCCAATCACGGAAAAGCAGCACAGGGCGAGGTAGGGCAATCCGCGCCTGGTGCCAATCGCAGCAACGCCACGGAACAAGAGACTGCAAGCTTCCTGCAGGCAAATTACACTCTCTTCCGAGAAGGTACCCCCACCCCACCAGGGGGTTGCTCCGGAAAGCAGTCCTTGCCTTTTGCACACATGGGCCTCTCTCTCCTAGACGAAGAGCGGCTGAGGCCCTGTGCAGCTCAATGCGCTCTCTGCCGTGCTGCCTTGCAAGGGTGTCCGATCCTTGACACCCCCTCCCAACGTGGTCCCCTCTGGGGAGAAGCCTGATGCGGCACGCAGAAGCCTCCTTTTCCAACCCGTGTGGAAAACACCCAAGGCCAGCTAGGGCTATCGGCGCCTGGTGGCATCCTCCCCAGCGCCCCAGAACAAGAAGAGCCTGTGAGCTTCTGCCTCGCCAAGGGCATGCTCTTCAGAGAAGGAACTCCAGCCCTAATGCGTGTTTGCGCCTCAATCAACTCCTTGCCTTTCTCCCACCTAGGCCACTCCCAGAGCTCTGGGAATTAGCCCCTGGACTGCCCCAGGCTCTCTGGGCCCTGGTTCCTTGCCGGGAATGTCCCAACCTGGACTCACACGCCCTACGCCTTGCCCTTAGGAGAGAAAACTGACTTGGCATGACACTGCCTTCTGCTTACCAATGGGGAAAAGCAGGACCAAGAACCACTTGGGCCATCAGTGCCTGATGGCAATCCCACAAACTTCACCCCCTCAGAACCGTGCAGCCTCCTCTCACCTGCAAATTCGCTTCTACTCAGAGAAGGAACGCCGTCTCCAAAACGCCACCGCCCGAAAAAAGGCCTGCTGGCTTGGTTTCCTGCCTGTGCTTTCCGTAGACAGACAGGCAAAGCAGCCCCTGTGCTGCCCCCGTGCCCTCTGGGCACTGGTGGGTTGCAGGGAAGGTCCCTAGTTTGTACACACTCCCCAAGGTGTTTGAGTTTGTGCAGAAGCAGGATTTAGCCGGAAGATGCCTTCTTTGTGCCGTGGTGGTATGCCAATGCAAGCGAGTGAGGGTGATCAGCCCCTGATGGCACGCTCAGAAATGCCTCAGCACCACGAGGCTGTGAGCTTTTCCCTTGCAAAGGATAGGCTACTCAGAGCAGGAACCCCAGCCCTAATGGGCAAGGGCTCCAGAAACAATCCTTGCCTCTTCCCCACGTGGGCCTCGCCTAGACCAAGGGCGATGGAAGCCCAAGCTTGGCCCAAGCATGCTGGGCACAGGCTGTTTGCAGGGCGTCTCCCTAGCTGGCAATGCACACTCAACATGTCCTCCTGTGTGGGGGAGCCTGATTTGGCATCCAAGCACACACTTTTCACCATCGAGGCAAGGAAGCCCAAACCCTGGTCGTGTCATCAGCGCAGGGGTGCCAACTCCCCAAGTCATCACAGAAGCGGCGGCGAGGTTCCTCTCTGCAGAGGACATTCTCCTCAGAGGAGGAAGATGATCCCCAAAGTTCGATTGCTCCAGGAAACCTCCTGGCCATTTTTCCCACCTAGGCCGCGGCTAGACCTGTGGCGAATGAGCCTCAAGGCTGTCCACTGCACTCTGGGCAGGAGTAGCTCGTGGGATCATTGCAGAGCTTGAAACGACCCACGTGACCCACCGTGTGCTCTCTTGTGTGGAGCAGGCTGCTTTGGCCTGACAATGCCATCTTGCCCCAAAGCCATAGAAGCAGCAACCCAGCAATCTAGGCAATCGGGGCCTAAGGGCAACCTCAGGCACTCCAAAGAAACAGAGGATGGGAGCTTCCTCCTTCCCATATGTATTGAATTCAGAGAAGGAGCAGCAGACCTGAGGCATCTGGGCTCCAACAAGCAACCCTTGCCTTTGGCCCACCTAGGCCTCACCTTGACCTAGGGCAGGTGAGGCCCTATTCTCGCCAAAGATCTCGGGGCTCTGGTGGGTGGCAGGGAACTTCCCTAGCTTGAACCGCTCTCCCAAGGTGTTCTCCCCAGGGGAGCAGCCATTTGCATGTGGCATGCAAATGGCCTCTCTTCACCAAGGCGCTAAAGCAACCCATAGAGCAATAGGGCGGGCCCTGCCTGTGGCCAATCCCAGAACATCCACCCAAAAGGACGCTGTGAGCTGCGGCCTTGCAAGGTGTATTCTGCTCAGGGAAGGGACACCAGCCCCGATGCGCAAGGGCTCCAAACGCCCTCCGTGCCCATTTCCCCCCTAGGCATGTCCTAGACCTGGGGAAAATGAGCCAAGGATTTGCCCAAAGCTCGCACTGCTGTGCTTGTGCGCAGGGAATTTCCTTTGCTGGCAATGCACTCCCAACCTTTACTCCTTGCTTGGGAAGCCTGATTTGGCATGCAAGAGGACTCTTTTCCCAATCACGGAAAAGCAGCACAGGGCGAGGTAGGGCAATCCGCGCCTGGTGCCAATCGCAGCAACGCCACGGAACAAGAGACTGCAAGCTTCCTGCAGGCAAATTACACTCTCTTCCGAGAAGGTACCCCCACCCCACCAGGGGGTTGCTCCGGAAAGCAGTCCTTGCCTTTTGCACACATGGGCCTCTCTCTCCTAGACGAAGAGCGGCTGAGGCCCTGTGCAGCTCAATGCGCTCTCTGCCGTGCTGCCTTGCAAGGGTGTCCGATCCTTGACACCCCCTCCCAACGTGGTCCCCTCTGGGGAGAAGCCTGATGCGGCACGCAGAAGCCTCCTTTTCCAACCCGTGTGGAAAACACCCAAGGCCAGCTAGGGCTATCGGCGCCTGGTGGCATCCTCCCCAGCGCCCCAGAACAAGAAGAGCCTGTGAGCTTCTGCCTCGCCAAGGGCATGCTCTTCAGAGAAGGAACTCCAGCCCTAATGCGTGTTTGCGCCTCAATCAACTCCTTGCCTTTCTCCCACCTAGGCCACTCCCAGAGCTCTGGGAATTAGCCCCTGGACTGCCCCAGGCTCTCTGGGCCCTGGTTCCTTGCCGGGAATGTCCCAACCTGGACTCACACGCCCTACGCCTTGCCCTTAGGAGAGAAAACTGACTTGGCATGACACTGCCTTCTGCTTACCAATGGGGAAAAGCAGGACCAAGAACCACTTGGGCCATCAGTGCCTGATGGCAATCCCACAAACTTCACCCCCTCAGAACCGTGCAGCCTCCTCTCACCTGCAAATTCGCTTCTACTCAGAGAAGGAACGCCGTCTCCAAAACGCCACCGCCCGAAAAAAGGCCTGCTGGCTTGGTTTCCTGCCTGTGCTTTCCGTAGACAGACAGGCAAAGCAGCCCCTGTGCTGCCCCCGTGCCCTCTGGGCACTGGTGGGTTGCAGGGAAGGTCCCTAGTTTGTACACACTCCCCAAGGTGTTTGAGTTTGTGCAGAAGCAGGATTTAGCCGGAAGATGCCTTCTTTGTGCCGTGGTGGTATGCCAATGCAAGCGAGTGAGGGTGATCAGCCCCTGATGGCACGCTCAGAAATGCCTCAGCACCACGAGGCTGTGAGCTTTTCCCTTGCAAAGGATAGGCTACTCAGAGCAGGAACCCCAGCCCTAATGGGCAAGGGCTCCAGAAACAATCCTTGCCTCTTCCCCACGTGGGCCTCGCCTAGACCAAGGGCGATGGAAGCCCAAGCTTGGCCCAAGCATGCTGGGCACAGGCTGTTTGCAGGGCGTCTCCCTAGCTGGCAATGCACACTCAACATGTCCTCCTGTGTGGGGGAGCCTGATTTGGCATCCAAGCACACACTTTTCACCATCGAGGCAAGGAAGCCCAAACCCTGGTCGTGTCATCAGCGCAGGGGTGCCAACTCCCCAAGTCATCACAGAAGCGGCGGCGAGGTTCCTCTCTGCAGAGGACATTCTCCTCAGAGGAGGAAGATGATCCCCAAAGTTCGATTGCTCCAGGAAACCTCCTGGCCATTTTTCCCACCTAGGCCGCGGCTAGACCTGTGGCGAATGAGCCTCAAGGCTGTCCACTGCACTCTGGGCAGGAGTAGCTCGTGGGATCATTGCAGAGCTTGAAACGACCCACGTGACCCACCGTGTGCTCTCTTGTGTGGAGCAGGCTGCTTTGGCCTGACAATGCCATCTTGCCCCAAAGCCATAGAAGCAGCAACCCAGCAATCTAGGCAATCGGGGCCTAAGGGCAACCTCAGGCACTCCAAAGAAACAGAGGATGGGAGCTTCCTCCTTCCCATATGTATTGAATTCAGAGAAGGAGCAGCAGACCTGAGGCATCTGGGCTCCAACAAGCAACCCTTGCCTTTGGCCCACCTAGGCCTCACCTTGACCTAGGGCAGGTGAGGCCCTATTCTCGCCAAAGATCTCGGGGCTCTGGTGGGTGGCAGGGAACTTCCCTAGCTTGAACCGCTCTCCCAAGGTGTTCTCCCCAGGGGAGCAGCCATTTGCATGTGGCATGCAAATGGCCTCTCTTCACCAAGGCGCTAAAGCAACCCATAGAGCAATAGGGCGGGCCCTGCCTGTGGCCAATCCCAGAACATCCACCCAAAAGGACGCTGTGAGCTGCGGCCTTGCAAGGTGTATTCTGCTCAGGGAAGGGACACCAGCCCCGATGCGCAAGGGCTCCAAACGCCCTCCGTGCCCATTTCCCCCCTAGGCATGTCCTAGACCTGGGGAAAATGAGCCAAGGATTTGCCCAAAGCTCGCACTGCTGTGCTTGTGCGCAGGGAATTTCCTTTGCTGGCAATGCACTCCCAACCTTTACTCCTTGCTTGGGAAGCCTGATTTGGCATGCAAGAGGACTCTTTTCCCAATCACGGAAAAGCAGCACAGGGCGAGGTAGGGCAATCCGCGCCTGGTGCCAATCGCAGCAACGCCACGGAACAAGAGACTGCAAGCTTCCTGCAGGCAAATTACACTCTCTTCCGAGAAGGTACCCCCACCCCACCAGGGGGTTGCTCCGGAAAGCAGTCCTTGCCTTTTGCACACATGGGCCTCTCTCTCCTAGACGAAGAGCGGCTGAGGCCCTGTGCAGCTCAATGCGCTCTCTGCCGTGCTGCCTTGCAAGGGTGTCCGATCCTTGACACCCCCTCCCAACGTGGTCCCCTCTGGGGAGAAGCCTGATGCGGCACGCAGAAGCCTCCTTTTCCAACCCGTGTGGAAAACACCCAAGGCCAGCTAGGGCTATCGGCGCCTGGTGGCATCCTCCCCAGCGCCCCAGAACAAGAAGAGCCTGTGAGCTTCTGCCTCGCCAAGGGCATGCTCTTCAGAGAAGGAACTCCAGCCCTAATGCGTGTTTGCGCCTCAATCAACTCCTTGCCTTTCTCCCACCTAGGCCACTCCCAGAGCTCTGGGAATTAGCCCCTGGACTGCCCCAGGCTCTCTGGGCCCTGGTTCCTTGCCGGGAATGTCCCAACCTGGACTCACACGCCCTACGCCTTGCCCTTAGGAGAGAAAACTGACTTGGCATGACACTGCCTTCTGCTTACCAATGGGGAAAAGCAGGACCAAGAACCACTTGGGCCATCAGTGCCTGATGGCAATCCCACAAACTTCACCCCCTCAGAACCGTGCAGCCTCCTCTCACCTGCAAATTCGCTTCTACTCAGAGAAGGAACGCCGTCTCCAAAACGCCACCGCCCGAAAAAAGGCCTGCTGGCTTGGTTTCCTGCCTGTGCTTTCCGTAGACAGACAGGCAAAGCAGCCCCTGTGCTGCCCCCGTGCCCTCTGGGCACTGGTGGGTTGCAGGGAAGGTCCCTAGTTTGTACACACTCCCCAAGGTGTTTGAGTTTGTGCAGAAGCAGGATTTAGCCGGAAGATGCCTTCTTTGTGCCGTGGTGGTATGCCAATGCAAGCGAGTGAGGGTGATCAGCCCCTGATGGCACGCTCAGAAATGCCTCAGCACCACGAGGCTGTGAGCTTTTCCCTTGCAAAGGATAGGCTACTCAGAGCAGGAACCCCAGCCCTAATGGGCAAGGGCTCCAGAAACAATCCTTGCCTCTTCCCCACGTGGGCCTCGCCTAGACCAAGGGCGATGGAAGCCCAAGCTTGGCCCAAGCATGCTGGGCACAGGCTGTTTGCAGGGCGTCTCCCTAGCTGGCAATGCACACTCAACATGTCCTCCTGTGTGGGGGAGCCTGATTTGGCATCCAAGCACACACTTTTCACCATCGAGGCAAGGAAGCCCAAACCCTGGTCGTGTCATCAGCGCAGGGGTGCCAACTCCCCAAGTCATCACAGAAGCGGCGGCGAGGTTCCTCTCTGCAGAGGACATTCTCCTCAGAGGAGGAAGATGATCCCCAAAGTTCGATTGCTCCAGGAAACCTCCTGGCCATTTTTCCCACCTAGGCCGCGGCTAGACCTGTGGCGAATGAGCCTCAAGGCTGTCCACTGCACTCTGGGCAGGAGTAGCTCGTGGGATCATTGCAGAGCTTGAAACGACCCACGTGACCCACCGTGTGCTCTCTTGTGTGGAGCAGGCTGCTTTGGCCTGACAATGCCATCTTGCCCCAAAGCCATAGAAGCAGCAACCCAGCAATCTAGGCAATCGGGGCCTAAGGGCAACCTCAGGCACTCCAAAGAAACAGAGGATGGGAGCTTCCTCCTTCCCATATGTATTGAATTCAGAGAAGGAGCAGCAGACCTGAGGCATCTGGGCTCCAACAAGCAACCCTTGCCTTTGGCCCACCTAGGCCTCACCTTGACCTAGGGCAGGTGAGGCCCTATTCTCGCCAAAGATCTCGGGGCTCTGGTGGGTGGCAGGGAACTTCCCTAGCTTGAACCGCTCTCCCAAGGTGTTCTCCCCAGGGGAGCAGCCATTTGCATGTGGCATGCAAATGGCCTCTCTTCACCAAGGCGCTAAAGCAACCCATAGAGCAATAGGGCGGGCCCTGCCTGTGGCCAATCCCAGAACATCCACCCAAAAGGACGCTGTGAGCTGCGGCCTTGCAAGGTGTATTCTGCTCAGGGAAGGGACACCAGCCCCGATGCGCAAGGGCTCCAAACGCCCTCCGTGCCCATTTCCCCCCTAGGCATGTCCTAGACCTGGGGAAAATGAGCCAAGGATTTGCCCAAAGCTCGCACTGCTGTGCTTGTGCGCAGGGAATTTCCTTTGCTGGCAATGCACTCCCAACCTTTACTCCTTGCTTGGGAAGCCTGATTTGGCATGCAAGAGGACTCTTTTCCCAATCACGGAAAAGCAGCACAGGGCGAGGTAGGGCAATCCGCGCCTGGTGCCAATCGCAGCAACGCCACGGAACAAGAGACTGCAAGCTTCCTGCAGGCAAATTACACTCTCTTCCGAGAAGGTACCCCCACCCCACCAGGGGGTTGCTCCGGAAAGCAGTCCTTGCCTTTTGCACACATGGGCCTCTCTCTCCTAGACGAAGAGCGGCTGAGGCCCTGTGCAGCTCAATGCGCTCTCTGCCGTGCTGCCTTGCAAGGGTGTCCGATCCTTGACACCCCCTCCCAACGTGGTCCCCTCTGGGGAGAAGCCTGATGCGGCACGCAGAAGCCTCCTTTTCCAACCCGTGTGGAAAACACCCAAGGCCAGCTAGGGCTATCGGCGCCTGGTGGCATCCTCCCCAGCGCCCCAGAACAAGAAGAGCCTGTGAGCTTCTGCCTCGCCAAGGGCATGCTCTTCAGAGAAGGAACTCCAGCCCTAATGCGTGTTTGCGCCTCAATCAACTCCTTGCCTTTCTCCCACCTAGGCCACTCCCAGAGCTCTGGGAATTAGCCCCTGGACTGCCCCAGGCTCTCTGGGCCCTGGTTCCTTGCCGGGAATGTCCCAACCTGGACTCACACGCCCTACGCCTTGCCCTTAGGAGAGAAAACTGACTTGGCATGACACTGCCTTCTGCTTACCAATGGGGAAAAGCAGGACCAAGAACCACTTGGGCCATCAGTGCCTGATGGCAATCCCACAAACTTCACCCCCTCAGAACCGTGCAGCCTCCTCTCACCTGCAAATTCGCTTCTACTCAGAGAAGGAACGCCGTCTCCAAAACGCCACCGCCCGAAAAAAGGCCTGCTGGCTTGGTTTCCTGCCTGTGCTTTCCGTAGACAGACAGGCAAAGCAGCCCCTGTGCTGCCCCCGTGCCCTCTGGGCACTGGTGGGTTGCAGGGAAGGTCCCTAGTTTGTACACACTCCCCAAGGTGTTTGAGTTTGTGCAGAAGCAGGATTTAGCCGGAAGATGCCTTCTTTGTGCCGTGGTGGTATGCCAATGCAAGCGAGTGAGGGTGATCAGCCCCTGATGGCACGCTCAGAAATGCCTCAGCACCACGAGGCTGTGAGCTTTTCCCTTGCAAAGGATAGGCTACTCAGAGCAGGAACCCCAGCCCTAATGGGCAAGGGCTCCAGAAACAATCCTTGCCTCTTCCCCACGTGGGCCTCGCCTAGACCAAGGGCGATGGAAGCCCAAGCTTGGCCCAAGCATGCTGGGCACAGGCTGTTTGCAGGGCGTCTCCCTAGCTGGCAATGCACACTCAACATGTCCTCCTGTGTGGGGGAGCCTGATTTGGCATCCAAGCACACACTTTTCACCATCGAGGCAAGGAAGCCCAAACCCTGGTCGTGTCATCAGCGCAGGGGTGCCAACTCCCCAAGTCATCACAGAAGCGGCGGCGAGGTTCCTCTCTGCAGAGGACATTCTCCTCAGAGGAGGAAGATGATCCCCAAAGTTCGATTGCTCCAGGAAACCTCCTGGCCATTTTTCCCACCTAGGCCGCGGCTAGACCTGTGGCGAATGAGCCTCAAGGCTGTCCACTGCACTCTGGGCAGGAGTAGCTCGTGGGATCATTGCAGAGCTTGAAACGACCCACGTGACCCACCGTGTGCTCTCTTGTGTGGAGCAGGCTGCTTTGGCCTGACAATGCCATCTTGCCCCAAAGCCATAGAAGCAGCAACCCAGCAATCTAGGCAATCGGGGCCTAAGGGCAACCTCAGGCACTCCAAAGAAACAGAGGATGGGAGCTTCCTCCTTCCCATATGTATTGAATTCAGAGAAGGAGCAGCAGACCTGAGGCATCTGGGCTCCAACAAGCAACCCTTGCCTTTGGCCCACCTAGGCCTCACCTTGACCTAGGGCAGGTGAGGCCCTATTCTCGCCAAAGATCTCGGGGCTCTGGTGGGTGGCAGGGAACTTCCCTAGCTTGAACCGCTCTCCCAAGGTGTTCTCCCCAGGGGAGCAGCCATTTGCATGTGGCATGCAAATGGCCTCTCTTCACCAAGGCGCTAAAGCAACCCATAGAGCAATAGGGCGGGCCCTGCCTGTGGCCAATCCCAGAACATCCACCCAAAAGGACGCTGTGAGCTGCGGCCTTGCAAGGTGTATTCTGCTCAGGGAAGGGACACCAGCCCCGATGCGCAAGGGCTCCAAACGCCCTCCGTGCCCATTTCCCCCCTAGGCATGTCCTAGACCTGGGGAAAATGAGCCAAGGATTTGCCCAAAGCTCGCACTGCTGTGCTTGTGCGCAGGGAATTTCCTTTGCTGGCAATGCACTCCCAACCTTTACTCCTTGCTTGGGAAGCCTGATTTGGCATGCAAGAGGACTCTTTTCCCAATCACGGAAAAGCAGCACAGGGCGAGGTAGGGCAATCCGCGCCTGGTGCCAATCGCAGCAACGCCACGGAACAAGAGACTGCAAGCTTCCTGCAGGCAAATTACACTCTCTTCCGAGAAGGTACCCCCACCCCACCAGGGGGTTGCTCCGGAAAGCAGTCCTTGCCTTTTGCACACATGGGCCTCTCTCTCCTAGACGAAGAGCGGCTGAGGCCCTGTGCAGCTCAATGCGCTCTCTGCCGTGCTGCCTTGCAAGGGTGTCCGATCCTTGACACCCCCTCCCAACGTGGTCCCCTCTGGGGAGAAGCCTGATGCGGCACGCAGAAGCCTCCTTTTCCAACCCGTGTGGAAAACACCCAAGGCCAGCTAGGGCTATCGGCGCCTGGTGGCATCCTCCCCAGCGCCCCAGAACAAGAAGAGCCTGTGAGCTTCTGCCTCGCCAAGGGCATGCTCTTCAGAGAAGGAACTCCAGCCCTAATGCGTGTTTGCGCCTCAATCAACTCCTTGCCTTTCTCCCACCTAGGCCACTCCCAGAGCTCTGGGAATTAGCCCCTGGACTGCCCCAGGCTCTCTGGGCCCTGGTTCCTTGCCGGGAATGTCCCAACCTGGACTCACACGCCCTACGCCTTGCCCTTAGGAGAGAAAACTGACTTGGCATGACACTGCCTTCTGCTTACCAATGGGGAAAAGCAGGACCAAGAACCACTTGGGCCATCAGTGCCTGATGGCAATCCCACAAACTTCACCCCCTCAGAACCGTGCAGCCTCCTCTCACCTGCAAATTCGCTTCTACTCAGAGAAGGAACGCCGTCTCCAAAACGCCACCGCCCGAAAAAAGGCCTGCTGGCTTGGTTTCCTGCCTGTGCTTTCCGTAGACAGACAGGCAAAGCAGCCCCTGTGCTGCCCCCGTGCCCTCTGGGCACTGGTGGGTTGCAGGGAAGGTCCCTAGTTTGTACACACTCCCCAAGGTGTTTGAGTTTGTGCAGAAGCAGGATTTAGCCGGAAGATGCCTTCTTTGTGCCGTGGTGGTATGCCAATGCAAGCGAGTGAGGGTGATCAGCCCCTGATGGCACGCTCAGAAATGCCTCAGCACCACGAGGCTGTGAGCTTTTCCCTTGCAAAGGATAGGCTACTCAGAGCAGGAACCCCAGCCCTAATGGGCAAGGGCTCCAGAAACAATCCTTGCCTCTTCCCCACGTGGGCCTCGCCTAGACCAAGGGCGATGGAAGCCCAAGCTTGGCCCAAGCATGCTGGGCACAGGCTGTTTGCAGGGCGTCTCCCTAGCTGGCAATGCACACTCAACATGTCCTCCTGTGTGGGGGAGCCTGATTTGGCATCCAAGCACACACTTTTCACCATCGAGGCAAGGAAGCCCAAACCCTGGTCGTGTCATCAGCGCAGGGGTGCCAACTCCCCAAGTCATCACAGAAGCGGCGGCGAGGTTCCTCTCTGCAGAGGACATTCTCCTCAGAGGAGGAAGATGATCCCCAAAGTTCGATTGCTCCAGGAAACCTCCTGGCCATTTTTCCCACCTAGGCCGCGGCTAGACCTGTGGCGAATGAGCCTCAAGGCTGTCCACTGCACTCTGGGCAGGAGTAGCTCGTGGGATCATTGCAGAGCTTGAAACGACCCACGTGACCCACCGTGTGCTCTCTTGTGTGGAGCAGGCTGCTTTGGCCTGACAATGCCATCTTGCCCCAAAGCCATAGAAGCAGCAACCCAGCAATCTAGGCAATCGGGGCCTAAGGGCAACCTCAGGCACTCCAAAGAAACAGAGGATGGGAGCTTCCTCCTTCCCATATGTATTGAATTCAGAGAAGGAGCAGCAGACCTGAGGCATCTGGGCTCCAACAAGCAACCCTTGCCTTTGGCCCACCTAGGCCTCACCTTGACCTAGGGCAGGTGAGGCCCTATTCTCGCCAAAGATCTCGGGGCTCTGGTGGGTGGCAGGGAACTTCCCTAGCTTGAACCGCTCTCCCAAGGTGTTCTCCCCAGGGGAGCAGCCATTTGCATGTGGCATGCAAATGGCCTCTCTTCACCAAGGCGCTAAAGCAACCCATAGAGCAATAGGGCGGGCCCTGCCTGTGGCCAATCCCAGAACATCCACCCAAAAGGACGCTGTGAGCTGCGGCCTTGCAAGGTGTATTCTGCTCAGGGAAGGGACACCAGCCCCGATGCGCAAGGGCTCCAAACGCCCTCCGTGCCCATTTCCCCCCTAGGCATGTCCTAGACCTGGGGAAAATGAGCCAAGGATTTGCCCAAAGCTCGCACTGCTGTGCTTGTGCGCAGGGAATTTCCTTTGCTGGCAATGCACTCCCAACCTTTACTCCTTGCTTGGGAAGCCTGATTTGGCATGCAAGAGGACTCTTTTCCCAATCACGGAAAAGCAGCACAGGGCGAGGTAGGGCAATCCGCGCCTGGTGCCAATCGCAGCAACGCCACGGAACAAGAGACTGCAAGCTTCCTGCAGGCAAATTACACTCTCTTCCGAGAAGGTACCCCCACCCCACCAGGGGGTTGCTCCGGAAAGCAGTCCTTGCCTTTTGCACACATGGGCCTCTCTCTCCTAGACGAAGAGCGGCTGAGGCCCTGTGCAGCTCAATGCGCTCTCTGCCGTGCTGCCTTGCAAGGGTGTCCGATCCTTGACACCCCCTCCCAACGTGGTCCCCTCTGGGGAGAAGCCTGATGCGGCACGCAGAAGCCTCCTTTTCCAACCCGTGTGGAAAACACCCAAGGCCAGCTAGGGCTATCGGCGCCTGGTGGCATCCTCCCCAGCGCCCCAGAACAAGAAGAGCCTGTGAGCTTCTGCCTCGCCAAGGGCATGCTCTTCAGAGAAGGAACTCCAGCCCTAATGCGTGTTTGCGCCTCAATCAACTCCTTGCCTTTCTCCCACCTAGGCCACTCCCAGAGCTCTGGGAATTAGCCCCTGGACTGCCCCAGGCTCTCTGGGCCCTGGTTCCTTGCCGGGAATGTCCCAACCTGGACTCACACGCCCTACGCCTTGCCCTTAGGAGAGAAAACTGACTTGGCATGACACTGCCTTCTGCTTACCAATGGGGAAAAGCAGGACCAAGAACCACTTGGGCCATCAGTGCCTGATGGCAATCCCACAAACTTCACCCCCTCAGAACCGTGCAGCCTCCTCTCACCTGCAAATTCGCTTCTACTCAGAGAAGGAACGCCGTCTCCAAAACGCCACCGCCCGAAAAAAGGCCTGCTGGCTTGGTTTCCTGCCTGTGCTTTCCGTAGACAGACAGGCAAAGCAGCCCCTGTGCTGCCCCCGTGCCCTCTGGGCACTGGTGGGTTGCAGGGAAGGTCCCTAGTTTGTACACACTCCCCAAGGTGTTTGAGTTTGTGCAGAAGCAGGATTTAGCCGGAAGATGCCTTCTTTGTGCCGTGGTGGTATGCCAATGCAAGCGAGTGAGGGTGATCAGCCCCTGATGGCACGCTCAGAAATGCCTCAGCACCACGAGGCTGTGAGCTTTTCCCTTGCAAAGGATAGGCTACTCAGAGCAGGAACCCCAGCCCTAATGGGCAAGGGCTCCAGAAACAATCCTTGCCTCTTCCCCACGTGGGCCTCGCCTAGACCAAGGGCGATGGAAGCCCAAGCTTGGCCCAAGCATGCTGGGCACAGGCTGTTTGCAGGGCGTCTCCCTAGCTGGCAATGCACACTCAACATGTCCTCCTGTGTGGGGGAGCCTGATTTGGCATCCAAGCACACACTTTTCACCATCGAGGCAAGGAAGCCCAAACCCTGGTCGTGTCATCAGCGCAGGGGTGCCAACTCCCCAAGTCATCACAGAAGCGGCGGCGAGGTTCCTCTCTGCAGAGGACATTCTCCTCAGAGGAGGAAGATGATCCCCAAAGTTCGATTGCTCCAGGAAACCTCCTGGCCATTTTTCCCACCTAGGCCGCGGCTAGACCTGTGGCGAATGAGCCTCAAGGCTGTCCACTGCACTCTGGGCAGGAGTAGCTCGTGGGATCATTGCAGAGCTTGAAACGACCCACGTGACCCACCGTGTGCTCTCTTGTGTGGAGCAGGCTGCTTTGGCCTGACAATGCCATCTTGCCCCAAAGCCATAGAAGCAGCAACCCAGCAATCTAGGCAATCGGGGCCTAAGGGCAACCTCAGGCACTCCAAAGAAACAGAGGATGGGAGCTTCCTCCTTCCCATATGTATTGAATTCAGAGAAGGAGCAGCAGACCTGAGGCATCTGGGCTCCAACAAGCAACCCTTGCCTTTGGCCCACCTAGGCCTCACCTTGACCTAGGGCAGGTGAGGCCCTATTCTCGCCAAAGATCTCGGGGCTCTGGTGGGTGGCAGGGAACTTCCCTAGCTTGAACCGCTCTCCCAAGGTGTTCTCCCCAGGGGAGCAGCCATTTGCATGTGGCATGCAAATGGCCTCTCTTCACCAAGGCGCTAAAGCAACCCATAGAGCAATAGGGCGGGCCCTGCCTGTGGCCAATCCCAGAACATCCACCCAAAAGGACGCTGTGAGCTGCGGCCTTGCAAGGTGTATTCTGCTCAGGGAAGGGACACCAGCCCCGATGCGCAAGGGCTCCAAACGCCCTCCGTGCCCATTTCCCCCCTAGGCATGTCCTAGACCTGGGGAAAATGAGCCAAGGATTTGCCCAAAGCTCGCACTGCTGTGCTTGTGCGCAGGGAATTTCCTTTGCTGGCAATGCACTCCCAACCTTTACTCCTTGCTTGGGAAGCCTGATTTGGCATGCAAGAGGACTCTTTTCCCAATCACGGAAAAGCAGCACAGGGCGAGGTAGGGCAATCCGCGCCTGGTGCCAATCGCAGCAACGCCACGGAACAAGAGACTGCAAGCTTCCTGCAGGCAAATTACACTCTCTTCCGAGAAGGTACCCCCACCCCACCAGGGGGTTGCTCCGGAAAGCAGTCCTTGCCTTTTGCACACATGGGCCTCTCTCTCCTAGACGAAGAGCGGCTGAGGCCCTGTGCAGCTCAATGCGCTCTCTGCCGTGCTGCCTTGCAAGGGTGTCCGATCCTTGACACCCCCTCCCAACGTGGTCCCCTCTGGGGAGAAGCCTGATGCGGCACGCAGAAGCCTCCTTTTCCAACCCGTGTGGAAAACACCCAAGGCCAGCTAGGGCTATCGGCGCCTGGTGGCATCCTCCCCAGCGCCCCAGAACAAGAAGAGCCTGTGAGCTTCTGCCTCGCCAAGGGCATGCTCTTCAGAGAAGGAACTCCAGCCCTAATGCGTGTTTGCGCCTCAATCAACTCCTTGCCTTTCTCCCACCTAGGCCACTCCCAGAGCTCTGGGAATTAGCCCCTGGACTGCCCCAGGCTCTCTGGGCCCTGGTTCCTTGCCGGGAATGTCCCAACCTGGACTCACACGCCCTACGCCTTGCCCTTAGGAGAGAAAACTGACTTGGCATGACACTGCCTTCTGCTTACCAATGGGGAAAAGCAGGACCAAGAACCACTTGGGCCATCAGTGCCTGATGGCAATCCCACAAACTTCACCCCCTCAGAACCGTGCAGCCTCCTCTCACCTGCAAATTCGCTTCTACTCAGAGAAGGAACGCCGTCTCCAAAACGCCACCGCCCGAAAAAAGGCCTGCTGGCTTGGTTTCCTGCCTGTGCTTTCCGTAGACAGACAGGCAAAGCAGCCCCTGTGCTGCCCCCGTGCCCTCTGGGCACTGGTGGGTTGCAGGGAAGGTCCCTAGTTTGTACACACTCCCCAAGGTGTTTGAGTTTGTGCAGAAGCAGGATTTAGCCGGAAGATGCCTTCTTTGTGCCGTGGTGGTATGCCAATGCAAGCGAGTGAGGGTGATCAGCCCCTGATGGCACGCTCAGAAATGCCTCAGCACCACGAGGCTGTGAGCTTTTCCCTTGCAAAGGATAGGCTACTCAGAGCAGGAACCCCAGCCCTAATGGGCAAGGGCTCCAGAAACAATCCTTGCCTCTTCCCCACGTGGGCCTCGCCTAGACCAAGGGCGATGGAAGCCCAAGCTTGGCCCAAGCATGCTGGGCACAGGCTGTTTGCAGGGCGTCTCCCTAGCTGGCAATGCACACTCAACATGTCCTCCTGTGTGGGGGAGCCTGATTTGGCATCCAAGCACACACTTTTCACCATCGAGGCAAGGAAGCCCAAACCCTGGTCGTGTCATCAGCGCAGGGGTGCCAACTCCCCAAGTCATCACAGAAGCGGCGGCGAGGTTCCTCTCTGCAGAGGACATTCTCCTCAGAGGAGGAAGATGATCCCCAAAGTTCGATTGCTCCAGGAAACCTCCTGGCCATTTTTCCCACCTAGGCCGCGGCTAGACCTGTGGCGAATGAGCCTCAAGGCTGTCCACTGCACTCTGGGCAGGAGTAGCTCGTGGGATCATTGCAGAGCTTGAAACGACCCACGTGACCCACCGTGTGCTCTCTTGTGTGGAGCAGGCTGCTTTGGCCTGACAATGCCATCTTGCCCCAAAGCCATAGAAGCAGCAACCCAGCAATCTAGGCAATCGGGGCCTAAGGGCAACCTCAGGCACTCCAAAGAAACAGAGGATGGGAGCTTCCTCCTTCCCATATGTATTGAATTCAGAGAAGGAGCAGCAGACCTGAGGCATCTGGGCTCCAACAAGCAACCCTTGCCTTTGGCCCACCTAGGCCTCACCTTGACCTAGGGCAGGTGAGGCCCTATTCTCGCCAAAGATCTCGGGGCTCTGGTGGGTGGCAGGGAACTTCCCTAGCTTGAACCGCTCTCCCAAGGTGTTCTCCCCAGGGGAGCAGCCATTTGCATGTGGCATGCAAATGGCCTCTCTTCACCAAGGCGCTAAAGCAACCCATAGAGCAATAGGGCGGGCCCTGCCTGTGGCCAATCCCAGAACATCCACCCAAAAGGACGCTGTGAGCTGCGGCCTTGCAAGGTGTATTCTGCTCAGGGAAGGGACACCAGCCCCGATGCGCAAGGGCTCCAAACGCCCTCCGTGCCCATTTCCCCCCTAGGCATGTCCTAGACCTGGGGAAAATGAGCCAAGGATTTGCCCAAAGCTCGCACTGCTGTGCTTGTGCGCAGGGAATTTCCTTTGCTGGCAATGCACTCCCAACCTTTACTCCTTGCTTGGGAAGCCTGATTTGGCATGCAAGAGGACTCTTTTCCCAATCACGGAAAAGCAGCACAGGGCGAGGTAGGGCAATCCGCGCCTGGTGCCAATCGCAGCAACGCCACGGAACAAGAGACTGCAAGCTTCCTGCAGGCAAATTACACTCTCTTCCGAGAAGGTACCCCCACCCCACCAGGGGGTTGCTCCGGAAAGCAGTCCTTGCCTTTTGCACACATGGGCCTCTCTCTCCTAGACGAAGAGCGGCTGAGGCCCTGTGCAGCTCAATGCGCTCTCTGCCGTGCTGCCTTGCAAGGGTGTCCGATCCTTGACACCCCCTCCCAACGTGGTCCCCTCTGGGGAGAAGCCTGATGCGGCACGCAGAAGCCTCCTTTTCCAACCCGTGTGGAAAACACCCAAGGCCAGCTAGGGCTATCGGCGCCTGGTGGCATCCTCCCCAGCGCCCCAGAACAAGAAGAGCCTGTGAGCTTCTGCCTCGCCAAGGGCATGCTCTTCAGAGAAGGAACTCCAGCCCTAATGCGTGTTTGCGCCTCAATCAACTCCTTGCCTTTCTCCCACCTAGGCCACTCCCAGAGCTCTGGGAATTAGCCCCTGGACTGCCCCAGGCTCTCTGGGCCCTGGTTCCTTGCCGGGAATGTCCCAACCTGGACTCACACGCCCTACGCCTTGCCCTTAGGAGAGAAAACTGACTTGGCATGACACTGCCTTCTGCTTACCAATGGGGAAAAGCAGGACCAAGAACCACTTGGGCCATCAGTGCCTGATGGCAATCCCACAAACTTCACCCCCTCAGAACCGTGCAGCCTCCTCTCACCTGCAAATTCGCTTCTACTCAGAGAAGGAACGCCGTCTCCAAAACGCCACCGCCCGAAAAAAGGCCTGCTGGCTTGGTTTCCTGCCTGTGCTTTCCGTAGACAGACAGGCAAAGCAGCCCCTGTGCTGCCCCCGTGCCCTCTGGGCACTGGTGGGTTGCAGGGAAGGTCCCTAGTTTGTACACACTCCCCAAGGTGTTTGAGTTTGTGCAGAAGCAGGATTTAGCCGGAAGATGCCTTCTTTGTGCCGTGGTGGTATGCCAATGCAAGCGAGTGAGGGTGATCAGCCCCTGATGGCACGCTCAGAAATGCCTCAGCACCACGAGGCTGTGAGCTTTTCCCTTGCAAAGGATAGGCTACTCAGAGCAGGAACCCCAGCCCTAATGGGCAAGGGCTCCAGAAACAATCCTTGCCTCTTCCCCACGTGGGCCTCGCCTAGACCAAGGGCGATGGAAGCCCAAGCTTGGCCCAAGCATGCTGGGCACAGGCTGTTTGCAGGGCGTCTCCCTAGCTGGCAATGCACACTCAACATGTCCTCCTGTGTGGGGGAGCCTGATTTGGCATCCAAGCACACACTTTTCACCATCGAGGCAAGGAAGCCCAAACCCTGGTCGTGTCATCAGCGCAGGGGTGCCAACTCCCCAAGTCATCACAGAAGCGGCGGCGAGGTTCCTCTCTGCAGAGGACATTCTCCTCAGAGGAGGAAGATGATCCCCAAAGTTCGATTGCTCCAGGAAACCTCCTGGCCATTTTTCCCACCTAGGCCGCGGCTAGACCTGTGGCGAATGAGCCTCAAGGCTGTCCACTGCACTCTGGGCAGGAGTAGCTCGTGGGATCATTGCAGAGCTTGAAACGACCCACGTGACCCACCGTGTGCTCTCTTGTGTGGAGCAGGCTGCTTTGGCCTGACAATGCCATCTTGCCCCAAAGCCATAGAAGCAGCAACCCAGCAATCTAGGCAATCGGGGCCTAAGGGCAACCTCAGGCACTCCAAAGAAACAGAGGATGGGAGCTTCCTCCTTCCCATATGTATTGAATTCAGAGAAGGAGCAGCAGACCTGAGGCATCTGGGCTCCAACAAGCAACCCTTGCCTTTGGCCCACCTAGGCCTCACCTTGACCTAGGGCAGGTGAGGCCCTATTCTCGCCAAAGATCTCGGGGCTCTGGTGGGTGGCAGGGAACTTCCCTAGCTTGAACCGCTCTCCCAAGGTGTTCTCCCCAGGGGAGCAGCCATTTGCATGTGGCATGCAAATGGCCTCTCTTCACCAAGGCGCTAAAGCAACCCATAGAGCAATAGGGCGGGCCCTGCCTGTGGCCAATCCCAGAACATCCACCCAAAAGGACGCTGTGAGCTGCGGCCTTGCAAGGTGTATTCTGCTCAGGGAAGGGACACCAGCCCCGATGCGCAAGGGCTCCAAACGCCCTCCGTGCCCATTTCCCCCCTAGGCATGTCCTAGACCTGGGGAAAATGAGCCAAGGATTTGCCCAAAGCTCGCACTGCTGTGCTTGTGCGCAGGGAATTTCCTTTGCTGGCAATGCACTCCCAACCTTTACTCCTTGCTTGGGAAGCCTGATTTGGCATGCAAGAGGACTCTTTTCCCAATCACGGAAAAGCAGCACAGGGCGAGGTAGGGCAATCCGCGCCTGGTGCCAATCGCAGCAACGCCACGGAACAAGAGACTGCAAGCTTCCTGCAGGCAAATTACACTCTCTTCCGAGAAGGTACCCCCACCCCACCAGGGGGTTGCTCCGGAAAGCAGTCCTTGCCTTTTGCACACATGGGCCTCTCTCTCCTAGACGAAGAGCGGCTGAGGCCCTGTGCAGCTCAATGCGCTCTCTGCCGTGCTGCCTTGCAAGGGTGTCCGATCCTTGACACCCCCTCCCAACGTGGTCCCCTCTGGGGAGAAGCCTGATGCGGCACGCAGAAGCCTCCTTTTCCAACCCGTGTGGAAAACACCCAAGGCCAGCTAGGGCTATCGGCGCCTGGTGGCATCCTCCCCAGCGCCCCAGAACAAGAAGAGCCTGTGAGCTTCTGCCTCGCCAAGGGCATGCTCTTCAGAGAAGGAACTCCAGCCCTAATGCGTGTTTGCGCCTCAATCAACTCCTTGCCTTTCTCCCACCTAGGCCACTCCCAGAGCTCTGGGAATTAGCCCCTGGACTGCCCCAGGCTCTCTGGGCCCTGGTTCCTTGCCGGGAATGTCCCAACCTGGACTCACACGCCCTACGCCTTGCCCTTAGGAGAGAAAACTGACTTGGCATGACACTGCCTTCTGCTTACCAATGGGGAAAAGCAGGACCAAGAACCACTTGGGCCATCAGTGCCTGATGGCAATCCCACAAACTTCACCCCCTCAGAACCGTGCAGCCTCCTCTCACCTGCAAATTCGCTTCTACTCAGAGAAGGAACGCCGTCTCCAAAACGCCACCGCCCGAAAAAAGGCCTGCTGGCTTGGTTTCCTGCCTGTGCTTTCCGTAGACAGACAGGCAAAGCAGCCCCTGTGCTGCCCCCGTGCCCTCTGGGCACTGGTGGGTTGCAGGGAAGGTCCCTAGTTTGTACACACTCCCCAAGGTGTTTGAGTTTGTGCAGAAGCAGGATTTAGCCGGAAGATGCCTTCTTTGTGCCGTGGTGGTATGCCAATGCAAGCGAGTGAGGGTGATCAGCCCCTGATGGCACGCTCAGAAATGCCTCAGCACCACGAGGCTGTGAGCTTTTCCCTTGCAAAGGATAGGCTACTCAGAGCAGGAACCCCAGCCCTAATGGGCAAGGGCTCCAGAAACAATCCTTGCCTCTTCCCCACGTGGGCCTCGCCTAGACCAAGGGCGATGGAAGCCCAAGCTTGGCCCAAGCATGCTGGGCACAGGCTGTTTGCAGGGCGTCTCCCTAGCTGGCAATGCACACTCAACATGTCCTCCTGTGTGGGGGAGCCTGATTTGGCATCCAAGCACACACTTTTCACCATCGAGGCAAGGAAGCCCAAACCCTGGTCGTGTCATCAGCGCAGGGGTGCCAACTCCCCAAGTCATCACAGAAGCGGCGGCGAGGTTCCTCTCTGCAGAGGACATTCTCCTCAGAGGAGGAAGATGATCCCCAAAGTTCGATTGCTCCAGGAAACCTCCTGGCCATTTTTCCCACCTAGGCCGCGGCTAGACCTGTGGCGAATGAGCCTCAAGGCTGTCCACTGCACTCTGGGCAGGAGTAGCTCGTGGGATCATTGCAGAGCTTGAAACGACCCACGTGACCCACCGTGTGCTCTCTTGTGTGGAGCAGGCTGCTTTGGCCTGACAATGCCATCTTGCCCCAAAGCCATAGAAGCAGCAACCCAGCAATCTAGGCAATCGGGGCCTAAGGGCAACCTCAGGCACTCCAAAGAAACAGAGGATGGGAGCTTCCTCCTTCCCATATGTATTGAATTCAGAGAAGGAGCAGCAGACCTGAGGCATCTGGGCTCCAACAAGCAACCCTTGCCTTTGGCCCACCTAGGCCTCACCTTGACCTAGGGCAGGTGAGGCCCTATTCTCGCCAAAGATCTCGGGGCTCTGGTGGGTGGCAGGGAACTTCCCTAGCTTGAACCGCTCTCCCAAGGTGTTCTCCCCAGGGGAGCAGCCATTTGCATGTGGCATGCAAATGGCCTCTCTTCACCAAGGCGCTAAAGCAACCCATAGAGCAATAGGGCGGGCCCTGCCTGTGGCCAATCCCAGAACATCCACCCAAAAGGACGCTGTGAGCTGCGGCCTTGCAAGGTGTATTCTGCTCAGGGAAGGGACACCAGCCCCGATGCGCAAGGGCTCCAAACGCCCTCCGTGCCCATTTCCCCCCTAGGCATGTCCTAGACCTGGGGAAAATGAGCCAAGGATTTGCCCAAAGCTCGCACTGCTGTGCTTGTGCGCAGGGAATTTCCTTTGCTGGCAATGCACTCCCAACCTTTACTCCTTGCTTGGGAAGCCTGATTTGGCATGCAAGAGGACTCTTTTCCCAATCACGGAAAAGCAGCACAGGGCGAGGTAGGGCAATCCGCGCCTGGTGCCAATCGCAGCAACGCCACGGAACAAGAGACTGCAAGCTTCCTGCAGGCAAATTACACTCTCTTCCGAGAAGGTACCCCCACCCCACCAGGGGGTTGCTCCGGAAAGCAGTCCTTGCCTTTTGCACACATGGGCCTCTCTCTCCTAGACGAAGAGCGGCTGAGGCCCTGTGCAGCTCAATGCGCTCTCTGCCGTGCTGCCTTGCAAGGGTGTCCGATCCTTGACACCCCCTCCCAACGTGGTCCCCTCTGGGGAGAAGCCTGATGCGGCACGCAGAAGCCTCCTTTTCCAACCCGTGTGGAAAACACCCAAGGCCAGCTAGGGCTATCGGCGCCTGGTGGCATCCTCCCCAGCGCCCCAGAACAAGAAGAGCCTGTGAGCTTCTGCCTCGCCAAGGGCATGCTCTTCAGAGAAGGAACTCCAGCCCTAATGCGTGTTTGCGCCTCAATCAACTCCTTGCCTTTCTCCCACCTAGGCCACTCCCAGAGCTCTGGGAATTAGCCCCTGGACTGCCCCAGGCTCTCTGGGCCCTGGTTCCTTGCCGGGAATGTCCCAACCTGGACTCACACGCCCTACGCCTTGCCCTTAGGAGAGAAAACTGACTTGGCATGACACTGCCTTCTGCTTACCAATGGGGAAAAGCAGGACCAAGAACCACTTGGGCCATCAGTGCCTGATGGCAATCCCACAAACTTCACCCCCTCAGAACCGTGCAGCCTCCTCTCACCTGCAAATTCGCTTCTACTCAGAGAAGGAACGCCGTCTCCAAAACGCCACCGCCCGAAAAAAGGCCTGCTGGCTTGGTTTCCTGCCTGTGCTTTCCGTAGACAGACAGGCAAAGCAGCCCCTGTGCTGCCCCCGTGCCCTCTGGGCACTGGTGGGTTGCAGGGAAGGTCCCTAGTTTGTACACACTCCCCAAGGTGTTTGAGTTTGTGCAGAAGCAGGATTTAGCCGGAAGATGCCTTCTTTGTGCCGTGGTGGTATGCCAATGCAAGCGAGTGAGGGTGATCAGCCCCTGATGGCACGCTCAGAAATGCCTCAGCACCACGAGGCTGTGAGCTTTTCCCTTGCAAAGGATAGGCTACTCAGAGCAGGAACCCCAGCCCTAATGGGCAAGGGCTCCAGAAACAATCCTTGCCTCTTCCCCACGTGGGCCTCGCCTAGACCAAGGGCGATGGAAGCCCAAGCTTGGCCCAAGCATGCTGGGCACAGGCTGTTTGCAGGGCGTCTCCCTAGCTGGCAATGCACACTCAACATGTCCTCCTGTGTGGGGGAGCCTGATTTGGCATCCAAGCACACACTTTTCACCATCGAGGCAAGGAAGCCCAAACCCTGGTCGTGTCATCAGCGCAGGGGTGCCAACTCCCCAAGTCATCACAGAAGCGGCGGCGAGGTTCCTCTCTGCAGAGGACATTCTCCTCAGAGGAGGAAGATGATCCCCAAAGTTCGATTGCTCCAGGAAACCTCCTGGCCATTTTTCCCACCTAGGCCGCGGCTAGACCTGTGGCGAATGAGCCTCAAGGCTGTCCACTGCACTCTGGGCAGGAGTAGCTCGTGGGATCATTGCAGAGCTTGAAACGACCCACGTGACCCACCGTGTGCTCTCTTGTGTGGAGCAGGCTGCTTTGGCCTGACAATGCCATCTTGCCCCAAAGCCATAGAAGCAGCAACCCAGCAATCTAGGCAATCGGGGCCTAAGGGCAACCTCAGGCACTCCAAAGAAACAGAGGATGGGAGCTTCCTCCTTCCCATATGTATTGAATTCAGAGAAGGAGCAGCAGACCTGAGGCATCTGGGCTCCAACAAGCAACCCTTGCCTTTGGCCCACCTAGGCCTCACCTTGACCTAGGGCAGGTGAGGCCCTATTCTCGCCAAAGATCTCGGGGCTCTGGTGGGTGGCAGGGAACTTCCCTAGCTTGAACCGCTCTCCCAAGGTGTTCTCCCCAGGGGAGCAGCCATTTGCATGTGGCATGCAAATGGCCTCTCTTCACCAAGGCGCTAAAGCAACCCATAGAGCAATAGGGCGGGCCCTGCCTGTGGCCAATCCCAGAACATCCACCCAAAAGGACGCTGTGAGCTGCGGCCTTGCAAGGTGTATTCTGCTCAGGGAAGGGACACCAGCCCCGATGCGCAAGGGCTCCAAACGCCCTCCGTGCCCATTTCCCCCCTAGGCATGTCCTAGACCTGGGGAAAATGAGCCAAGGATTTGCCCAAAGCTCGCACTGCTGTGCTTGTGCGCAGGGAATTTCCTTTGCTGGCAATGCACTCCCAACCTTTACTCCTTGCTTGGGAAGCCTGATTTGGCATGCAAGAGGACTCTTTTCCCAATCACGGAAAAGCAGCACAGGGCGAGGTAGGGCAATCCGCGCCTGGTGCCAATCGCAGCAACGCCACGGAACAAGAGACTGCAAGCTTCCTGCAGGCAAATTACACTCTCTTCCGAGAAGGTACCCCCACCCCACCAGGGGGTTGCTCCGGAAAGCAGTCCTTGCCTTTTGCACACATGGGCCTCTCTCTCCTAGACGAAGAGCGGCTGAGGCCCTGTGCAGCTCAATGCGCTCTCTGCCGTGCTGCCTTGCAAGGGTGTCCGATCCTTGACACCCCCTCCCAACGTGGTCCCCTCTGGGGAGAAGCCTGATGCGGCACGCAGAAGCCTCCTTTTCCAACCCGTGTGGAAAACACCCAAGGCCAGCTAGGGCTATCGGCGCCTGGTGGCATCCTCCCCAGCGCCCCAGAACAAGAAGAGCCTGTGAGCTTCTGCCTCGCCAAGGGCATGCTCTTCAGAGAAGGAACTCCAGCCCTAATGCGTGTTTGCGCCTCAATCAACTCCTTGCCTTTCTCCCACCTAGGCCACTCCCAGAGCTCTGGGAATTAGCCCCTGGACTGCCCCAGGCTCTCTGGGCCCTGGTTCCTTGCCGGGAATGTCCCAACCTGGACTCACACGCCCTACGCCTTGCCCTTAGGAGAGAAAACTGACTTGGCATGACACTGCCTTCTGCTTACCAATGGGGAAAAGCAGGACCAAGAACCACTTGGGCCATCAGTGCCTGATGGCAATCCCACAAACTTCACCCCCTCAGAACCGTGCAGCCTCCTCTCACCTGCAAATTCGCTTCTACTCAGAGAAGGAACGCCGTCTCCAAAACGCCACCGCCCGAAAAAAGGCCTGCTGGCTTGGTTTCCTGCCTGTGCTTTCCGTAGACAGACAGGCAAAGCAGCCCCTGTGCTGCCCCCGTGCCCTCTGGGCACTGGTGGGTTGCAGGGAAGGTCCCTAGTTTGTACACACTCCCCAAGGTGTTTGAGTTTGTGCAGAAGCAGGATTTAGCCGGAAGATGCCTTCTTTGTGCCGTGGTGGTATGCCAATGCAAGCGAGTGAGGGTGATCAGCCCCTGATGGCACGCTCAGAAATGCCTCAGCACCACGAGGCTGTGAGCTTTTCCCTTGCAAAGGATAGGCTACTCAGAGCAGGAACCCCAGCCCTAATGGGCAAGGGCTCCAGAAACAATCCTTGCCTCTTCCCCACGTGGGCCTCGCCTAGACCAAGGGCGATGGAAGCCCAAGCTTGGCCCAAGCATGCTGGGCACAGGCTGTTTGCAGGGCGTCTCCCTAGCTGGCAATGCACACTCAACATGTCCTCCTGTGTGGGGGAGCCTGATTTGGCATCCAAGCACACACTTTTCACCATCGAGGCAAGGAAGCCCAAACCCTGGTCGTGTCATCAGCGCAGGGGTGCCAACTCCCCAAGTCATCACAGAAGCGGCGGCGAGGTTCCTCTCTGCAGAGGACATTCTCCTCAGAGGAGGAAGATGATCCCCAAAGTTCGATTGCTCCAGGAAACCTCCTGGCCATTTTTCCCACCTAGGCCGCGGCTAGACCTGTGGCGAATGAGCCTCAAGGCTGTCCACTGCACTCTGGGCAGGAGTAGCTCGTGGGATCATTGCAGAGCTTGAAACGACCCACGTGACCCACCGTGTGCTCTCTTGTGTGGAGCAGGCTGCTTTGGCCTGACAATGCCATCTTGCCCCAAAGCCATAGAAGCAGCAACCCAGCAATCTAGGCAATCGGGGCCTAAGGGCAACCTCAGGCACTCCAAAGAAACAGAGGATGGGAGCTTCCTCCTTCCCATATGTATTGAATTCAGAGAAGGAGCAGCAGACCTGAGGCATCTGGGCTCCAACAAGCAACCCTTGCCTTTGGCCCACCTAGGCCTCACCTTGACCTAGGGCAGGTGAGGCCCTATTCTCGCCAAAGATCTCGGGGCTCTGGTGGGTGGCAGGGAACTTCCCTAGCTTGAACCGCTCTCCCAAGGTGTTCTCCCCAGGGGAGCAGCCATTTGCATGTGGCATGCAAATGGCCTCTCTTCACCAAGGCGCTAAAGCAACCCATAGAGCAATAGGGCGGGCCCTGCCTGTGGCCAATCCCAGAACATCCACCCAAAAGGACGCTGTGAGCTGCGGCCTTGCAAGGTGTATTCTGCTCAGGGAAGGGACACCAGCCCCGATGCGCAAGGGCTCCAAACGCCCTCCGTGCCCATTTCCCCCCTAGGCATGTCCTAGACCTGGGGAAAATGAGCCAAGGATTTGCCCAAAGCTCGCACTGCTGTGCTTGTGCGCAGGGAATTTCCTTTGCTGGCAATGCACTCCCAACCTTTACTCCTTGCTTGGGAAGCCTGATTTGGCATGCAAGAGGACTCTTTTCCCAATCACGGAAAAGCAGCACAGGGCGAGGTAGGGCAATCCGCGCCTGGTGCCAATCGCAGCAACGCCACGGAACAAGAGACTGCAAGCTTCCTGCAGGCAAATTACACTCTCTTCCGAGAAGGTACCCCCACCCCACCAGGGGGTTGCTCCGGAAAGCAGTCCTTGCCTTTTGCACACATGGGCCTCTCTCTCCTAGACGAAGAGCGGCTGAGGCCCTGTGCAGCTCAATGCGCTCTCTGCCGTGCTGCCTTGCAAGGGTGTCCGATCCTTGACACCCCCTCCCAACGTGGTCCCCTCTGGGGAGAAGCCTGATGCGGCACGCAGAAGCCTCCTTTTCCAACCCGTGTGGAAAACACCCAAGGCCAGCTAGGGCTATCGGCGCCTGGTGGCATCCTCCCCAGCGCCCCAGAACAAGAAGAGCCTGTGAGCTTCTGCCTCGCCAAGGGCATGCTCTTCAGAGAAGGAACTCCAGCCCTAATGCGTGTTTGCGCCTCAATCAACTCCTTGCCTTTCTCCCACCTAGGCCACTCCCAGAGCTCTGGGAATTAGCCCCTGGACTGCCCCAGGCTCTCTGGGCCCTGGTTCCTTGCCGGGAATGTCCCAACCTGGACTCACACGCCCTACGCCTTGCCCTTAGGAGAGAAAACTGACTTGGCATGACACTGCCTTCTGCTTACCAATGGGGAAAAGCAGGACCAAGAACCACTTGGGCCATCAGTGCCTGATGGCAATCCCACAAACTTCACCCCCTCAGAACCGTGCAGCCTCCTCTCACCTGCAAATTCGCTTCTACTCAGAGAAGGAACGCCGTCTCCAAAACGCCACCGCCCGAAAAAAGGCCTGCTGGCTTGGTTTCCTGCCTGTGCTTTCCGTAGACAGACAGGCAAAGCAGCCCCTGTGCTGCCCCCGTGCCCTCTGGGCACTGGTGGGTTGCAGGGAAGGTCCCTAGTTTGTACACACTCCCCAAGGTGTTTGAGTTTGTGCAGAAGCAGGATTTAGCCGGAAGATGCCTTCTTTGTGCCGTGGTGGTATGCCAATGCAAGCGAGTGAGGGTGATCAGCCCCTGATGGCACGCTCAGAAATGCCTCAGCACCACGAGGCTGTGAGCTTTTCCCTTGCAAAGGATAGGCTACTCAGAGCAGGAACCCCAGCCCTAATGGGCAAGGGCTCCAGAAACAATCCTTGCCTCTTCCCCACGTGGGCCTCGCCTAGACCAAGGGCGATGGAAGCCCAAGCTTGGCCCAAGCATGCTGGGCACAGGCTGTTTGCAGGGCGTCTCCCTAGCTGGCAATGCACACTCAACATGTCCTCCTGTGTGGGGGAGCCTGATTTGGCATCCAAGCACACACTTTTCACCATCGAGGCAAGGAAGCCCAAACCCTGGTCGTGTCATCAGCGCAGGGGTGCCAACTCCCCAAGTCATCACAGAAGCGGCGGCGAGGTTCCTCTCTGCAGAGGACATTCTCCTCAGAGGAGGAAGATGATCCCCAAAGTTCGATTGCTCCAGGAAACCTCCTGGCCATTTTTCCCACCTAGGCCGCGGCTAGACCTGTGGCGAATGAGCCTCAAGGCTGTCCACTGCACTCTGGGCAGGAGTAGCTCGTGGGATCATTGCAGAGCTTGAAACGACCCACGTGACCCACCGTGTGCTCTCTTGTGTGGAGCAGGCTGCTTTGGCCTGACAATGCCATCTTGCCCCAAAGCCATAGAAGCAGCAACCCAGCAATCTAGGCAATCGGGGCCTAAGGGCAACCTCAGGCACTCCAAAGAAACAGAGGATGGGAGCTTCCTCCTTCCCATATGTATTGAATTCAGAGAAGGAGCAGCAGACCTGAGGCATCTGGGCTCCAACAAGCAACCCTTGCCTTTGGCCCACCTAGGCCTCACCTTGACCTAGGGCAGGTGAGGCCCTATTCTCGCCAAAGATCTCGGGGCTCTGGTGGGTGGCAGGGAACTTCCCTAGCTTGAACCGCTCTCCCAAGGTGTTCTCCCCAGGGGAGCAGCCATTTGCATGTGGCATGCAAATGGCCTCTCTTCACCAAGGCGCTAAAGCAACCCATAGAGCAATAGGGCGGGCCCTGCCTGTGGCCAATCCCAGAACATCCACCCAAAAGGACGCTGTGAGCTGCGGCCTTGCAAGGTGTATTCTGCTCAGGGAAGGGACACCAGCCCCGATGCGCAAGGGCTCCAAACGCCCTCCGTGCCCATTTCCCCCCTAGGCATGTCCTAGACCTGGGGAAAATGAGCCAAGGATTTGCCCAAAGCTCGCACTGCTGTGCTTGTGCGCAGGGAATTTCCTTTGCTGGCAATGCACTCCCAACCTTTACTCCTTGCTTGGGAAGCCTGATTTGGCATGCAAGAGGACTCTTTTCCCAATCACGGAAAAGCAGCACAGGGCGAGGTAGGGCAATCCGCGCCTGGTGCCAATCGCAGCAACGCCACGGAACAAGAGACTGCAAGCTTCCTGCAGGCAAATTACACTCTCTTCCGAGAAGGTACCCCCACCCCACCAGGGGGTTGCTCCGGAAAGCAGTCCTTGCCTTTTGCACACATGGGCCTCTCTCTCCTAGACGAAGAGCGGCTGAGGCCCTGTGCAGCTCAATGCGCTCTCTGCCGTGCTGCCTTGCAAGGGTGTCCGATCCTTGACACCCCCTCCCAACGTGGTCCCCTCTGGGGAGAAGCCTGATGCGGCACGCAGAAGCCTCCTTTTCCAACCCGTGTGGAAAACACCCAAGGCCAGCTAGGGCTATCGGCGCCTGGTGGCATCCTCCCCAGCGCCCCAGAACAAGAAGAGCCTGTGAGCTTCTGCCTCGCCAAGGGCATGCTCTTCAGAGAAGGAACTCCAGCCCTAATGCGTGTTTGCGCCTCAATCAACTCCTTGCCTTTCTCCCACCTAGGCCACTCCCAGAGCTCTGGGAATTAGCCCCTGGACTGCCCCAGGCTCTCTGGGCCCTGGTTCCTTGCCGGGAATGTCCCAACCTGGACTCACACGCCCTACGCCTTGCCCTTAGGAGAGAAAACTGACTTGGCATGACACTGCCTTCTGCTTACCAATGGGGAAAAGCAGGACCAAGAACCACTTGGGCCATCAGTGCCTGATGGCAATCCCACAAACTTCACCCCCTCAGAACCGTGCAGCCTCCTCTCACCTGCAAATTCGCTTCTACTCAGAGAAGGAACGCCGTCTCCAAAACGCCACCGCCCGAAAAAAGGCCTGCTGGCTTGGTTTCCTGCCTGTGCTTTCCGTAGACAGACAGGCAAAGCAGCCCCTGTGCTGCCCCCGTGCCCTCTGGGCACTGGTGGGTTGCAGGGAAGGTCCCTAGTTTGTACACACTCCCCAAGGTGTTTGAGTTTGTGCAGAAGCAGGATTTAGCCGGAAGATGCCTTCTTTGTGCCGTGGTGGTATGCCAATGCAAGCGAGTGAGGGTGATCAGCCCCTGATGGCACGCTCAGAAATGCCTCAGCACCACGAGGCTGTGAGCTTTTCCCTTGCAAAGGATAGGCTACTCAGAGCAGGAACCCCAGCCCTAATGGGCAAGGGCTCCAGAAACAATCCTTGCCTCTTCCCCACGTGGGCCTCGCCTAGACCAAGGGCGATGGAAGCCCAAGCTTGGCCCAAGCATGCTGGGCACAGGCTGTTTGCAGGGCGTCTCCCTAGCTGGCAATGCACACTCAACATGTCCTCCTGTGTGGGGGAGCCTGATTTGGCATCCAAGCACACACTTTTCACCATCGAGGCAAGGAAGCCCAAACCCTGGTCGTGTCATCAGCGCAGGGGTGCCAACTCCCCAAGTCATCACAGAAGCGGCGGCGAGGTTCCTCTCTGCAGAGGACATTCTCCTCAGAGGAGGAAGATGATCCCCAAAGTTCGATTGCTCCAGGAAACCTCCTGGCCATTTTTCCCACCTAGGCCGCGGCTAGACCTGTGGCGAATGAGCCTCAAGGCTGTCCACTGCACTCTGGGCAGGAGTAGCTCGTGGGATCATTGCAGAGCTTGAAACGACCCACGTGACCCACCGTGTGCTCTCTTGTGTGGAGCAGGCTGCTTTGGCCTGACAATGCCATCTTGCCCCAAAGCCATAGAAGCAGCAACCCAGCAATCTAGGCAATCGGGGCCTAAGGGCAACCTCAGGCACTCCAAAGAAACAGAGGATGGGAGCTTCCTCCTTCCCATATGTATTGAATTCAGAGAAGGAGCAGCAGACCTGAGGCATCTGGGCTCCAACAAGCAACCCTTGCCTTTGGCCCACCTAGGCCTCACCTTGACCTAGGGCAGGTGAGGCCCTATTCTCGCCAAAGATCTCGGGGCTCTGGTGGGTGGCAGGGAACTTCCCTAGCTTGAACCGCTCTCCCAAGGTGTTCTCCCCAGGGGAGCAGCCATTTGCATGTGGCATGCAAATGGCCTCTCTTCACCAAGGCGCTAAAGCAACCCATAGAGCAATAGGGCGGGCCCTGCCTGTGGCCAATCCCAGAACATCCACCCAAAAGGACGCTGTGAGCTGCGGCCTTGCAAGGTGTATTCTGCTCAGGGAAGGGACACCAGCCCCGATGCGCAAGGGCTCCAAACGCCCTCCGTGCCCATTTCCCCCCTAGGCATGTCCTAGACCTGGGGAAAATGAGCCAAGGATTTGCCCAAAGCTCGCACTGCTGTGCTTGTGCGCAGGGAATTTCCTTTGCTGGCAATGCACTCCCAACCTTTACTCCTTGCTTGGGAAGCCTGATTTGGCATGCAAGAGGACTCTTTTCCCAATCACGGAAAAGCAGCACAGGGCGAGGTAGGGCAATCCGCGCCTGGTGCCAATCGCAGCAACGCCACGGAACAAGAGACTGCAAGCTTCCTGCAGGCAAATTACACTCTCTTCCGAGAAGGTACCCCCACCCCACCAGGGGGTTGCTCCGGAAAGCAGTCCTTGCCTTTTGCACACATGGGCCTCTCTCTCCTAGACGAAGAGCGGCTGAGGCCCTGTGCAGCTCAATGCGCTCTCTGCCGTGCTGCCTTGCAAGGGTGTCCGATCCTTGACACCCCCTCCCAACGTGGTCCCCTCTGGGGAGAAGCCTGATGCGGCACGCAGAAGCCTCCTTTTCCAACCCGTGTGGAAAACACCCAAGGCCAGCTAGGGCTATCGGCGCCTGGTGGCATCCTCCCCAGCGCCCCAGAACAAGAAGAGCCTGTGAGCTTCTGCCTCGCCAAGGGCATGCTCTTCAGAGAAGGAACTCCAGCCCTAATGCGTGTTTGCGCCTCAATCAACTCCTTGCCTTTCTCCCACCTAGGCCACTCCCAGAGCTCTGGGAATTAGCCCCTGGACTGCCCCAGGCTCTCTGGGCCCTGGTTCCTTGCCGGGAATGTCCCAACCTGGACTCACACGCCCTACGCCTTGCCCTTAGGAGAGAAAACTGACTTGGCATGACACTGCCTTCTGCTTACCAATGGGGAAAAGCAGGACCAAGAACCACTTGGGCCATCAGTGCCTGATGGCAATCCCACAAACTTCACCCCCTCAGAACCGTGCAGCCTCCTCTCACCTGCAAATTCGCTTCTACTCAGAGAAGGAACGCCGTCTCCAAAACGCCACCGCCCGAAAAAAGGCCTGCTGGCTTGGTTTCCTGCCTGTGCTTTCCGTAGACAGACAGGCAAAGCAGCCCCTGTGCTGCCCCCGTGCCCTCTGGGCACTGGTGGGTTGCAGGGAAGGTCCCTAGTTTGTACACACTCCCCAAGGTGTTTGAGTTTGTGCAGAAGCAGGATTTAGCCGGAAGATGCCTTCTTTGTGCCGTGGTGGTATGCCAATGCAAGCGAGTGAGGGTGATCAGCCCCTGATGGCACGCTCAGAAATGCCTCAGCACCACGAGGCTGTGAGCTTTTCCCTTGCAAAGGATAGGCTACTCAGAGCAGGAACCCCAGCCCTAATGGGCAAGGGCTCCAGAAACAATCCTTGCCTCTTCCCCACGTGGGCCTCGCCTAGACCAAGGGCGATGGAAGCCCAAGCTTGGCCCAAGCATGCTGGGCACAGGCTGTTTGCAGGGCGTCTCCCTAGCTGGCAATGCACACTCAACATGTCCTCCTGTGTGGGGGAGCCTGATTTGGCATCCAAGCACACACTTTTCACCATCGAGGCAAGGAAGCCCAAACCCTGGTCGTGTCATCAGCGCAGGGGTGCCAACTCCCCAAGTCATCACAGAAGCGGCGGCGAGGTTCCTCTCTGCAGAGGACATTCTCCTCAGAGGAGGAAGATGATCCCCAAAGTTCGATTGCTCCAGGAAACCTCCTGGCCATTTTTCCCACCTAGGCCGCGGCTAGACCTGTGGCGAATGAGCCTCAAGGCTGTCCACTGCACTCTGGGCAGGAGTAGCTCGTGGGATCATTGCAGAGCTTGAAACGACCCACGTGACCCACCGTGTGCTCTCTTGTGTGGAGCAGGCTGCTTTGGCCTGACAATGCCATCTTGCCCCAAAGCCATAGAAGCAGCAACCCAGCAATCTAGGCAATCGGGGCCTAAGGGCAACCTCAGGCACTCCAAAGAAACAGAGGATGGGAGCTTCCTCCTTCCCATATGTATTGAATTCAGAGAAGGAGCAGCAGACCTGAGGCATCTGGGCTCCAACAAGCAACCCTTGCCTTTGGCCCACCTAGGCCTCACCTTGACCTAGGGCAGGTGAGGCCCTATTCTCGCCAAAGATCTCGGGGCTCTGGTGGGTGGCAGGGAACTTCCCTAGCTTGAACCGCTCTCCCAAGGTGTTCTCCCCAGGGGAGCAGCCATTTGCATGTGGCATGCAAATGGCCTCTCTTCACCAAGGCGCTAAAGCAACCCATAGAGCAATAGGGCGGGCCCTGCCTGTGGCCAATCCCAGAACATCCACCCAAAAGGACGCTGTGAGCTGCGGCCTTGCAAGGTGTATTCTGCTCAGGGAAGGGACACCAGCCCCGATGCGCAAGGGCTCCAAACGCCCTCCGTGCCCATTTCCCCCCTAGGCATGTCCTAGACCTGGGGAAAATGAGCCAAGGATTTGCCCAAAGCTCGCACTGCTGTGCTTGTGCGCAGGGAATTTCCTTTGCTGGCAATGCACTCCCAACCTTTACTCCTTGCTTGGGAAGCCTGATTTGGCATGCAAGAGGACTCTTTTCCCAATCACGGAAAAGCAGCACAGGGCGAGGTAGGGCAATCCGCGCCTGGTGCCAATCGCAGCAACGCCACGGAACAAGAGACTGCAAGCTTCCTGCAGGCAAATTACACTCTCTTCCGAGAAGGTACCCCCACCCCACCAGGGGGTTGCTCCGGAAAGCAGTCCTTGCCTTTTGCACACATGGGCCTCTCTCTCCTAGACGAAGAGCGGCTGAGGCCCTGTGCAGCTCAATGCGCTCTCTGCCGTGCTGCCTTGCAAGGGTGTCCGATCCTTGACACCCCCTCCCAACGTGGTCCCCTCTGGGGAGAAGCCTGATGCGGCACGCAGAAGCCTCCTTTTCCAACCCGTGTGGAAAACACCCAAGGCCAGCTAGGGCTATCGGCGCCTGGTGGCATCCTCCCCAGCGCCCCAGAACAAGAAGAGCCTGTGAGCTTCTGCCTCGCCAAGGGCATGCTCTTCAGAGAAGGAACTCCAGCCCTAATGCGTGTTTGCGCCTCAATCAACTCCTTGCCTTTCTCCCACCTAGGCCACTCCCAGAGCTCTGGGAATTAGCCCCTGGACTGCCCCAGGCTCTCTGGGCCCTGGTTCCTTGCCGGGAATGTCCCAACCTGGACTCACACGCCCTACGCCTTGCCCTTAGGAGAGAAAACTGACTTGGCATGACACTGCCTTCTGCTTACCAATGGGGAAAAGCAGGACCAAGAACCACTTGGGCCATCAGTGCCTGATGGCAATCCCACAAACTTCACCCCCTCAGAACCGTGCAGCCTCCTCTCACCTGCAAATTCGCTTCTACTCAGAGAAGGAACGCCGTCTCCAAAACGCCACCGCCCGAAAAAAGGCCTGCTGGCTTGGTTTCCTGCCTGTGCTTTCCGTAGACAGACAGGCAAAGCAGCCCCTGTGCTGCCCCCGTGCCCTCTGGGCACTGGTGGGTTGCAGGGAAGGTCCCTAGTTTGTACACACTCCCCAAGGTGTTTGAGTTTGTGCAGAAGCAGGATTTAGCCGGAAGATGCCTTCTTTGTGCCGTGGTGGTATGCCAATGCAAGCGAGTGAGGGTGATCAGCCCCTGATGGCACGCTCAGAAATGCCTCAGCACCACGAGGCTGTGAGCTTTTCCCTTGCAAAGGATAGGCTACTCAGAGCAGGAACCCCAGCCCTAATGGGCAAGGGCTCCAGAAACAATCCTTGCCTCTTCCCCACGTGGGCCTCGCCTAGACCAAGGGCGATGGAAGCCCAAGCTTGGCCCAAGCATGCTGGGCACAGGCTGTTTGCAGGGCGTCTCCCTAGCTGGCAATGCACACTCAACATGTCCTCCTGTGTGGGGGAGCCTGATTTGGCATCCAAGCACACACTTTTCACCATCGAGGCAAGGAAGCCCAAACCCTGGTCGTGTCATCAGCGCAGGGGTGCCAACTCCCCAAGTCATCACAGAAGCGGCGGCGAGGTTCCTCTCTGCAGAGGACATTCTCCTCAGAGGAGGAAGATGATCCCCAAAGTTCGATTGCTCCAGGAAACCTCCTGGCCATTTTTCCCACCTAGGCCGCGGCTAGACCTGTGGCGAATGAGCCTCAAGGCTGTCCACTGCACTCTGGGCAGGAGTAGCTCGTGGGATCATTGCAGAGCTTGAAACGACCCACGTGACCCACCGTGTGCTCTCTTGTGTGGAGCAGGCTGCTTTGGCCTGACAATGCCATCTTGCCCCAAAGCCATAGAAGCAGCAACCCAGCAATCTAGGCAATCGGGGCCTAAGGGCAACCTCAGGCACTCCAAAGAAACAGAGGATGGGAGCTTCCTCCTTCCCATATGTATTGAATTCAGAGAAGGAGCAGCAGACCTGAGGCATCTGGGCTCCAACAAGCAACCCTTGCCTTTGGCCCACCTAGGCCTCACCTTGACCTAGGGCAGGTGAGGCCCTATTCTCGCCAAAGATCTCGGGGCTCTGGTGGGTGGCAGGGAACTTCCCTAGCTTGAACCGCTCTCCCAAGGTGTTCTCCCCAGGGGAGCAGCCATTTGCATGTGGCATGCAAATGGCCTCTCTTCACCAAGGCGCTAAAGCAACCCATAGAGCAATAGGGCGGGCCCTGCCTGTGGCCAATCCCAGAACATCCACCCAAAAGGACGCTGTGAGCTGCGGCCTTGCAAGGTGTATTCTGCTCAGGGAAGGGACACCAGCCCCGATGCGCAAGGGCTCCAAACGCCCTCCGTGCCCATTTCCCCCCTAGGCATGTCCTAGACCTGGGGAAAATGAGCCAAGGATTTGCCCAAAGCTCGCACTGCTGTGCTTGTGCGCAGGGAATTTCCTTTGCTGGCAATGCACTCCCAACCTTTACTCCTTGCTTGGGAAGCCTGATTTGGCATGCAAGAGGACTCTTTTCCCAATCACGGAAAAGCAGCACAGGGCGAGGTAGGGCAATCCGCGCCTGGTGCCAATCGCAGCAACGCCACGGAACAAGAGACTGCAAGCTTCCTGCAGGCAAATTACACTCTCTTCCGAGAAGGTACCCCCACCCCACCAGGGGGTTGCTCCGGAAAGCAGTCCTTGCCTTTTGCACACATGGGCCTCTCTCTCCTAGACGAAGAGCGGCTGAGGCCCTGTGCAGCTCAATGCGCTCTCTGCCGTGCTGCCTTGCAAGGGTGTCCGATCCTTGACACCCCCTCCCAACGTGGTCCCCTCTGGGGAGAAGCCTGATGCGGCACGCAGAAGCCTCCTTTTCCAACCCGTGTGGAAAACACCCAAGGCCAGCTAGGGCTATCGGCGCCTGGTGGCATCCTCCCCAGCGCCCCAGAACAAGAAGAGCCTGTGAGCTTCTGCCTCGCCAAGGGCATGCTCTTCAGAGAAGGAACTCCAGCCCTAATGCGTGTTTGCGCCTCAATCAACTCCTTGCCTTTCTCCCACCTAGGCCACTCCCAGAGCTCTGGGAATTAGCCCCTGGACTGCCCCAGGCTCTCTGGGCCCTGGTTCCTTGCCGGGAATGTCCCAACCTGGACTCACACGCCCTACGCCTTGCCCTTAGGAGAGAAAACTGACTTGGCATGACACTGCCTTCTGCTTACCAATGGGGAAAAGCAGGACCAAGAACCACTTGGGCCATCAGTGCCTGATGGCAATCCCACAAACTTCACCCCCTCAGAACCGTGCAGCCTCCTCTCACCTGCAAATTCGCTTCTACTCAGAGAAGGAACGCCGTCTCCAAAACGCCACCGCCCGAAAAAAGGCCTGCTGGCTTGGTTTCCTGCCTGTGCTTTCCGTAGACAGACAGGCAAAGCAGCCCCTGTGCTGCCCCCGTGCCCTCTGGGCACTGGTGGGTTGCAGGGAAGGTCCCTAGTTTGTACACACTCCCCAAGGTGTTTGAGTTTGTGCAGAAGCAGGATTTAGCCGGAAGATGCCTTCTTTGTGCCGTGGTGGTATGCCAATGCAAGCGAGTGAGGGTGATCAGCCCCTGATGGCACGCTCAGAAATGCCTCAGCACCACGAGGCTGTGAGCTTTTCCCTTGCAAAGGATAGGCTACTCAGAGCAGGAACCCCAGCCCTAATGGGCAAGGGCTCCAGAAACAATCCTTGCCTCTTCCCCACGTGGGCCTCGCCTAGACCAAGGGCGATGGAAGCCCAAGCTTGGCCCAAGCATGCTGGGCACAGGCTGTTTGCAGGGCGTCTCCCTAGCTGGCAATGCACACTCAACATGTCCTCCTGTGTGGGGGAGCCTGATTTGGCATCCAAGCACACACTTTTCACCATCGAGGCAAGGAAGCCCAAACCCTGGTCGTGTCATCAGCGCAGGGGTGCCAACTCCCCAAGTCATCACAGAAGCGGCGGCGAGGTTCCTCTCTGCAGAGGACATTCTCCTCAGAGGAGGAAGATGATCCCCAAAGTTCGATTGCTCCAGGAAACCTCCTGGCCATTTTTCCCACCTAGGCCGCGGCTAGACCTGTGGCGAATGAGCCTCAAGGCTGTCCACTGCACTCTGGGCAGGAGTAGCTCGTGGGATCATTGCAGAGCTTGAAACGACCCACGTGACCCACCGTGTGCTCTCTTGTGTGGAGCAGGCTGCTTTGGCCTGACAATGCCATCTTGCCCCAAAGCCATAGAAGCAGCAACCCAGCAATCTAGGCAATCGGGGCCTAAGGGCAACCTCAGGCACTCCAAAGAAACAGAGGATGGGAGCTTCCTCCTTCCCATATGTATTGAATTCAGAGAAGGAGCAGCAGACCTGAGGCATCTGGGCTCCAACAAGCAACCCTTGCCTTTGGCCCACCTAGGCCTCACCTTGACCTAGGGCAGGTGAGGCCCTATTCTCGCCAAAGATCTCGGGGCTCTGGTGGGTGGCAGGGAACTTCCCTAGCTTGAACCGCTCTCCCAAGGTGTTCTCCCCAGGGGAGCAGCCATTTGCATGTGGCATGCAAATGGCCTCTCTTCACCAAGGCGCTAAAGCAACCCATAGAGCAATAGGGCGGGCCCTGCCTGTGGCCAATCCCAGAACATCCACCCAAAAGGACGCTGTGAGCTGCGGCCTTGCAAGGTGTATTCTGCTCAGGGAAGGGACACCAGCCCCGATGCGCAAGGGCTCCAAACGCCCTCCGTGCCCATTTCCCCCCTAGGCATGTCCTAGACCTGGGGAAAATGAGCCAAGGATTTGCCCAAAGCTCGCACTGCTGTGCTTGTGCGCAGGGAATTTCCTTTGCTGGCAATGCACTCCCAACCTTTACTCCTTGCTTGGGAAGCCTGATTTGGCATGCAAGAGGACTCTTTTCCCAATCACGGAAAAGCAGCACAGGGCGAGGTAGGGCAATCCGCGCCTGGTGCCAATCGCAGCAACGCCACGGAACAAGAGACTGCAAGCTTCCTGCAGGCAAATTACACTCTCTTCCGAGAAGGTACCCCCACCCCACCAGGGGGTTGCTCCGGAAAGCAGTCCTTGCCTTTTGCACACATGGGCCTCTCTCTCCTAGACGAAGAGCGGCTGAGGCCCTGTGCAGCTCAATGCGCTCTCTGCCGTGCTGCCTTGCAAGGGTGTCCGATCCTTGACACCCCCTCCCAACGTGGTCCCCTCTGGGGAGAAGCCTGATGCGGCACGCAGAAGCCTCCTTTTCCAACCCGTGTGGAAAACACCCAAGGCCAGCTAGGGCTATCGGCGCCTGGTGGCATCCTCCCCAGCGCCCCAGAACAAGAAGAGCCTGTGAGCTTCTGCCTCGCCAAGGGCATGCTCTTCAGAGAAGGAACTCCAGCCCTAATGCGTGTTTGCGCCTCAATCAACTCCTTGCCTTTCTCCCACCTAGGCCACTCCCAGAGCTCTGGGAATTAGCCCCTGGACTGCCCCAGGCTCTCTGGGCCCTGGTTCCTTGCCGGGAATGTCCCAACCTGGACTCACACGCCCTACGCCTTGCCCTTAGGAGAGAAAACTGACTTGGCATGACACTGCCTTCTGCTTACCAATGGGGAAAAGCAGGACCAAGAACCACTTGGGCCATCAGTGCCTGATGGCAATCCCACAAACTTCACCCCCTCAGAACCGTGCAGCCTCCTCTCACCTGCAAATTCGCTTCTACTCAGAGAAGGAACGCCGTCTCCAAAACGCCACCGCCCGAAAAAAGGCCTGCTGGCTTGGTTTCCTGCCTGTGCTTTCCGTAGACAGACAGGCAAAGCAGCCCCTGTGCTGCCCCCGTGCCCTCTGGGCACTGGTGGGTTGCAGGGAAGGTCCCTAGTTTGTACACACTCCCCAAGGTGTTTGAGTTTGTGCAGAAGCAGGATTTAGCCGGAAGATGCCTTCTTTGTGCCGTGGTGGTATGCCAATGCAAGCGAGTGAGGGTGATCAGCCCCTGATGGCACGCTCAGAAATGCCTCAGCACCACGAGGCTGTGAGCTTTTCCCTTGCAAAGGATAGGCTACTCAGAGCAGGAACCCCAGCCCTAATGGGCAAGGGCTCCAGAAACAATCCTTGCCTCTTCCCCACGTGGGCCTCGCCTAGACCAAGGGCGATGGAAGCCCAAGCTTGGCCCAAGCATGCTGGGCACAGGCTGTTTGCAGGGCGTCTCCCTAGCTGGCAATGCACACTCAACATGTCCTCCTGTGTGGGGGAGCCTGATTTGGCATCCAAGCACACACTTTTCACCATCGAGGCAAGGAAGCCCAAACCCTGGTCGTGTCATCAGCGCAGGGGTGCCAACTCCCCAAGTCATCACAGAAGCGGCGGCGAGGTTCCTCTCTGCAGAGGACATTCTCCTCAGAGGAGGAAGATGATCCCCAAAGTTCGATTGCTCCAGGAAACCTCCTGGCCATTTTTCCCACCTAGGCCGCGGCTAGACCTGTGGCGAATGAGCCTCAAGGCTGTCCACTGCACTCTGGGCAGGAGTAGCTCGTGGGATCATTGCAGAGCTTGAAACGACCCACGTGACCCACCGTGTGCTCTCTTGTGTGGAGCAGGCTGCTTTGGCCTGACAATGCCATCTTGCCCCAAAGCCATAGAAGCAGCAACCCAGCAATCTAGGCAATCGGGGCCTAAGGGCAACCTCAGGCACTCCAAAGAAACAGAGGATGGGAGCTTCCTCCTTCCCATATGTATTGAATTCAGAGAAGGAGCAGCAGACCTGAGGCATCTGGGCTCCAACAAGCAACCCTTGCCTTTGGCCCACCTAGGCCTCACCTTGACCTAGGGCAGGTGAGGCCCTATTCTCGCCAAAGATCTCGGGGCTCTGGTGGGTGGCAGGGAACTTCCCTAGCTTGAACCGCTCTCCCAAGGTGTTCTCCCCAGGGGAGCAGCCATTTGCATGTGGCATGCAAATGGCCTCTCTTCACCAAGGCGCTAAAGCAACCCATAGAGCAATAGGGCGGGCCCTGCCTGTGGCCAATCCCAGAACATCCACCCAAAAGGACGCTGTGAGCTGCGGCCTTGCAAGGTGTATTCTGCTCAGGGAAGGGACACCAGCCCCGATGCGCAAGGGCTCCAAACGCCCTCCGTGCCCATTTCCCCCCTAGGCATGTCCTAGACCTGGGGAAAATGAGCCAAGGATTTGCCCAAAGCTCGCACTGCTGTGCTTGTGCGCAGGGAATTTCCTTTGCTGGCAATGCACTCCCAACCTTTACTCCTTGCTTGGGAAGCCTGATTTGGCATGCAAGAGGACTCTTTTCCCAATCACGGAAAAGCAGCACAGGGCGAGGTAGGGCAATCCGCGCCTGGTGCCAATCGCAGCAACGCCACGGAACAAGAGACTGCAAGCTTCCTGCAGGCAAATTACACTCTCTTCCGAGAAGGTACCCCCACCCCACCAGGGGGTTGCTCCGGAAAGCAGTCCTTGCCTTTTGCACACATGGGCCTCTCTCTCCTAGACGAAGAGCGGCTGAGGCCCTGTGCAGCTCAATGCGCTCTCTGCCGTGCTGCCTTGCAAGGGTGTCCGATCCTTGACACCCCCTCCCAACGTGGTCCCCTCTGGGGAGAAGCCTGATGCGGCACGCAGAAGCCTCCTTTTCCAACCCGTGTGGAAAACACCCAAGGCCAGCTAGGGCTATCGGCGCCTGGTGGCATCCTCCCCAGCGCCCCAGAACAAGAAGAGCCTGTGAGCTTCTGCCTCGCCAAGGGCATGCTCTTCAGAGAAGGAACTCCAGCCCTAATGCGTGTTTGCGCCTCAATCAACTCCTTGCCTTTCTCCCACCTAGGCCACTCCCAGAGCTCTGGGAATTAGCCCCTGGACTGCCCCAGGCTCTCTGGGCCCTGGTTCCTTGCCGGGAATGTCCCAACCTGGACTCACACGCCCTACGCCTTGCCCTTAGGAGAGAAAACTGACTTGGCATGACACTGCCTTCTGCTTACCAATGGGGAAAAGCAGGACCAAGAACCACTTGGGCCATCAGTGCCTGATGGCAATCCCACAAACTTCACCCCCTCAGAACCGTGCAGCCTCCTCTCACCTGCAAATTCGCTTCTACTCAGAGAAGGAACGCCGTCTCCAAAACGCCACCGCCCGAAAAAAGGCCTGCTGGCTTGGTTTCCTGCCTGTGCTTTCCGTAGACAGACAGGCAAAGCAGCCCCTGTGCTGCCCCCGTGCCCTCTGGGCACTGGTGGGTTGCAGGGAAGGTCCCTAGTTTGTACACACTCCCCAAGGTGTTTGAGTTTGTGCAGAAGCAGGATTTAGCCGGAAGATGCCTTCTTTGTGCCGTGGTGGTATGCCAATGCAAGCGAGTGAGGGTGATCAGCCCCTGATGGCACGCTCAGAAATGCCTCAGCACCACGAGGCTGTGAGCTTTTCCCTTGCAAAGGATAGGCTACTCAGAGCAGGAACCCCAGCCCTAATGGGCAAGGGCTCCAGAAACAATCCTTGCCTCTTCCCCACGTGGGCCTCGCCTAGACCAAGGGCGATGGAAGCCCAAGCTTGGCCCAAGCATGCTGGGCACAGGCTGTTTGCAGGGCGTCTCCCTAGCTGGCAATGCACACTCAACATGTCCTCCTGTGTGGGGGAGCCTGATTTGGCATCCAAGCACACACTTTTCACCATCGAGGCAAGGAAGCCCAAACCCTGGTCGTGTCATCAGCGCAGGGGTGCCAACTCCCCAAGTCATCACAGAAGCGGCGGCGAGGTTCCTCTCTGCAGAGGACATTCTCCTCAGAGGAGGAAGATGATCCCCAAAGTTCGATTGCTCCAGGAAACCTCCTGGCCATTTTTCCCACCTAGGCCGCGGCTAGACCTGTGGCGAATGAGCCTCAAGGCTGTCCACTGCACTCTGGGCAGGAGTAGCTCGTGGGATCATTGCAGAGCTTGAAACGACCCACGTGACCCACCGTGTGCTCTCTTGTGTGGAGCAGGCTGCTTTGGCCTGACAATGCCATCTTGCCCCAAAGCCATAGAAGCAGCAACCCAGCAATCTAGGCAATCGGGGCCTAAGGGCAACCTCAGGCACTCCAAAGAAACAGAGGATGGGAGCTTCCTCCTTCCCATATGTATTGAATTCAGAGAAGGAGCAGCAGACCTGAGGCATCTGGGCTCCAACAAGCAACCCTTGCCTTTGGCCCACCTAGGCCTCACCTTGACCTAGGGCAGGTGAGGCCCTATTCTCGCCAAAGATCTCGGGGCTCTGGTGGGTGGCAGGGAACTTCCCTAGCTTGAACCGCTCTCCCAAGGTGTTCTCCCCAGGGGAGCAGCCATTTGCATGTGGCATGCAAATGGCCTCTCTTCACCAAGGCGCTAAAGCAACCCATAGAGCAATAGGGCGGGCCCTGCCTGTGGCCAATCCCAGAACATCCACCCAAAAGGACGCTGTGAGCTGCGGCCTTGCAAGGTGTATTCTGCTCAGGGAAGGGACACCAGCCCCGATGCGCAAGGGCTCCAAACGCCCTCCGTGCCCATTTCCCCCCTAGGCATGTCCTAGACCTGGGGAAAATGAGCCAAGGATTTGCCCAAAGCTCGCACTGCTGTGCTTGTGCGCAGGGAATTTCCTTTGCTGGCAATGCACTCCCAACCTTTACTCCTTGCTTGGGAAGCCTGATTTGGCATGCAAGAGGACTCTTTTCCCAATCACGGAAAAGCAGCACAGGGCGAGGTAGGGCAATCCGCGCCTGGTGCCAATCGCAGCAACGCCACGGAACAAGAGACTGCAAGCTTCCTGCAGGCAAATTACACTCTCTTCCGAGAAGGTACCCCCACCCCACCAGGGGGTTGCTCCGGAAAGCAGTCCTTGCCTTTTGCACACATGGGCCTCTCTCTCCTAGACGAAGAGCGGCTGAGGCCCTGTGCAGCTCAATGCGCTCTCTGCCGTGCTGCCTTGCAAGGGTGTCCGATCCTTGACACCCCCTCCCAACGTGGTCCCCTCTGGGGAGAAGCCTGATGCGGCACGCAGAAGCCTCCTTTTCCAACCCGTGTGGAAAACACCCAAGGCCAGCTAGGGCTATCGGCGCCTGGTGGCATCCTCCCCAGCGCCCCAGAACAAGAAGAGCCTGTGAGCTTCTGCCTCGCCAAGGGCATGCTCTTCAGAGAAGGAACTCCAGCCCTAATGCGTGTTTGCGCCTCAATCAACTCCTTGCCTTTCTCCCACCTAGGCCACTCCCAGAGCTCTGGGAATTAGCCCCTGGACTGCCCCAGGCTCTCTGGGCCCTGGTTCCTTGCCGGGAATGTCCCAACCTGGACTCACACGCCCTACGCCTTGCCCTTAGGAGAGAAAACTGACTTGGCATGACACTGCCTTCTGCTTACCAATGGGGAAAAGCAGGACCAAGAACCACTTGGGCCATCAGTGCCTGATGGCAATCCCACAAACTTCACCCCCTCAGAACCGTGCAGCCTCCTCTCACCTGCAAATTCGCTTCTACTCAGAGAAGGAACGCCGTCTCCAAAACGCCACCGCCCGAAAAAAGGCCTGCTGGCTTGGTTTCCTGCCTGTGCTTTCCGTAGACAGACAGGCAAAGCAGCCCCTGTGCTGCCCCCGTGCCCTCTGGGCACTGGTGGGTTGCAGGGAAGGTCCCTAGTTTGTACACACTCCCCAAGGTGTTTGAGTTTGTGCAGAAGCAGGATTTAGCCGGAAGATGCCTTCTTTGTGCCGTGGTGGTATGCCAATGCAAGCGAGTGAGGGTGATCAGCCCCTGATGGCACGCTCAGAAATGCCTCAGCACCACGAGGCTGTGAGCTTTTCCCTTGCAAAGGATAGGCTACTCAGAGCAGGAACCCCAGCCCTAATGGGCAAGGGCTCCAGAAACAATCCTTGCCTCTTCCCCACGTGGGCCTCGCCTAGACCAAGGGCGATGGAAGCCCAAGCTTGGCCCAAGCATGCTGGGCACAGGCTGTTTGCAGGGCGTCTCCCTAGCTGGCAATGCACACTCAACATGTCCTCCTGTGTGGGGGAGCCTGATTTGGCATCCAAGCACACACTTTTCACCATCGAGGCAAGGAAGCCCAAACCCTGGTCGTGTCATCAGCGCAGGGGTGCCAACTCCCCAAGTCATCACAGAAGCGGCGGCGAGGTTCCTCTCTGCAGAGGACATTCTCCTCAGAGGAGGAAGATGATCCCCAAAGTTCGATTGCTCCAGGAAACCTCCTGGCCATTTTTCCCACCTAGGCCGCGGCTAGACCTGTGGCGAATGAGCCTCAAGGCTGTCCACTGCACTCTGGGCAGGAGTAGCTCGTGGGATCATTGCAGAGCTTGAAACGACCCACGTGACCCACCGTGTGCTCTCTTGTGTGGAGCAGGCTGCTTTGGCCTGACAATGCCATCTTGCCCCAAAGCCATAGAAGCAGCAACCCAGCAATCTAGGCAATCGGGGCCTAAGGGCAACCTCAGGCACTCCAAAGAAACAGAGGATGGGAGCTTCCTCCTTCCCATATGTATTGAATTCAGAGAAGGAGCAGCAGACCTGAGGCATCTGGGCTCCAACAAGCAACCCTTGCCTTTGGCCCACCTAGGCCTCACCTTGACCTAGGGCAGGTGAGGCCCTATTCTCGCCAAAGATCTCGGGGCTCTGGTGGGTGGCAGGGAACTTCCCTAGCTTGAACCGCTCTCCCAAGGTGTTCTCCCCAGGGGAGCAGCCATTTGCATGTGGCATGCAAATGGCCTCTCTTCACCAAGGCGCTAAAGCAACCCATAGAGCAATAGGGCGGGCCCTGCCTGTGGCCAATCCCAGAACATCCACCCAAAAGGACGCTGTGAGCTGCGGCCTTGCAAGGTGTATTCTGCTCAGGGAAGGGACACCAGCCCCGATGCGCAAGGGCTCCAAACGCCCTCCGTGCCCATTTCCCCCCTAGGCATGTCCTAGACCTGGGGAAAATGAGCCAAGGATTTGCCCAAAGCTCGCACTGCTGTGCTTGTGCGCAGGGAATTTCCTTTGCTGGCAATGCACTCCCAACCTTTACTCCTTGCTTGGGAAGCCTGATTTGGCATGCAAGAGGACTCTTTTCCCAATCACGGAAAAGCAGCACAGGGCGAGGTAGGGCAATCCGCGCCTGGTGCCAATCGCAGCAACGCCACGGAACAAGAGACTGCAAGCTTCCTGCAGGCAAATTACACTCTCTTCCGAGAAGGTACCCCCACCCCACCAGGGGGTTGCTCCGGAAAGCAGTCCTTGCCTTTTGCACACATGGGCCTCTCTCTCCTAGACGAAGAGCGGCTGAGGCCCTGTGCAGCTCAATGCGCTCTCTGCCGTGCTGCCTTGCAAGGGTGTCCGATCCTTGACACCCCCTCCCAACGTGGTCCCCTCTGGGGAGAAGCCTGATGCGGCACGCAGAAGCCTCCTTTTCCAACCCGTGTGGAAAACACCCAAGGCCAGCTAGGGCTATCGGCGCCTGGTGGCATCCTCCCCAGCGCCCCAGAACAAGAAGAGCCTGTGAGCTTCTGCCTCGCCAAGGGCATGCTCTTCAGAGAAGGAACTCCAGCCCTAATGCGTGTTTGCGCCTCAATCAACTCCTTGCCTTTCTCCCACCTAGGCCACTCCCAGAGCTCTGGGAATTAGCCCCTGGACTGCCCCAGGCTCTCTGGGCCCTGGTTCCTTGCCGGGAATGTCCCAACCTGGACTCACACGCCCTACGCCTTGCCCTTAGGAGAGAAAACTGACTTGGCATGACACTGCCTTCTGCTTACCAATGGGGAAAAGCAGGACCAAGAACCACTTGGGCCATCAGTGCCTGATGGCAATCCCACAAACTTCACCCCCTCAGAACCGTGCAGCCTCCTCTCACCTGCAAATTCGCTTCTACTCAGAGAAGGAACGCCGTCTCCAAAACGCCACCGCCCGAAAAAAGGCCTGCTGGCTTGGTTTCCTGCCTGTGCTTTCCGTAGACAGACAGGCAAAGCAGCCCCTGTGCTGCCCCCGTGCCCTCTGGGCACTGGTGGGTTGCAGGGAAGGTCCCTAGTTTGTACACACTCCCCAAGGTGTTTGAGTTTGTGCAGAAGCAGGATTTAGCCGGAAGATGCCTTCTTTGTGCCGTGGTGGTATGCCAATGCAAGCGAGTGAGGGTGATCAGCCCCTGATGGCACGCTCAGAAATGCCTCAGCACCACGAGGCTGTGAGCTTTTCCCTTGCAAAGGATAGGCTACTCAGAGCAGGAACCCCAGCCCTAATGGGCAAGGGCTCCAGAAACAATCCTTGCCTCTTCCCCACGTGGGCCTCGCCTAGACCAAGGGCGATGGAAGCCCAAGCTTGGCCCAAGCATGCTGGGCACAGGCTGTTTGCAGGGCGTCTCCCTAGCTGGCAATGCACACTCAACATGTCCTCCTGTGTGGGGGAGCCTGATTTGGCATCCAAGCACACACTTTTCACCATCGAGGCAAGGAAGCCCAAACCCTGGTCGTGTCATCAGCGCAGGGGTGCCAACTCCCCAAGTCATCACAGAAGCGGCGGCGAGGTTCCTCTCTGCAGAGGACATTCTCCTCAGAGGAGGAAGATGATCCCCAAAGTTCGATTGCTCCAGGAAACCTCCTGGCCATTTTTCCCACCTAGGCCGCGGCTAGACCTGTGGCGAATGAGCCTCAAGGCTGTCCACTGCACTCTGGGCAGGAGTAGCTCGTGGGATCATTGCAGAGCTTGAAACGACCCACGTGACCCACCGTGTGCTCTCTTGTGTGGAGCAGGCTGCTTTGGCCTGACAATGCCATCTTGCCCCAAAGCCATAGAAGCAGCAACCCAGCAATCTAGGCAATCGGGGCCTAAGGGCAACCTCAGGCACTCCAAAGAAACAGAGGATGGGAGCTTCCTCCTTCCCATATGTATTGAATTCAGAGAAGGAGCAGCAGACCTGAGGCATCTGGGCTCCAACAAGCAACCCTTGCCTTTGGCCCACCTAGGCCTCACCTTGACCTAGGGCAGGTGAGGCCCTATTCTCGCCAAAGATCTCGGGGCTCTGGTGGGTGGCAGGGAACTTCCCTAGCTTGAACCGCTCTCCCAAGGTGTTCTCCCCAGGGGAGCAGCCATTTGCATGTGGCATGCAAATGGCCTCTCTTCACCAAGGCGCTAAAGCAACCCATAGAGCAATAGGGCGGGCCCTGCCTGTGGCCAATCCCAGAACATCCACCCAAAAGGACGCTGTGAGCTGCGGCCTTGCAAGGTGTATTCTGCTCAGGGAAGGGACACCAGCCCCGATGCGCAAGGGCTCCAAACGCCCTCCGTGCCCATTTCCCCCCTAGGCATGTCCTAGACCTGGGGAAAATGAGCCAAGGATTTGCCCAAAGCTCGCACTGCTGTGCTTGTGCGCAGGGAATTTCCTTTGCTGGCAATGCACTCCCAACCTTTACTCCTTGCTTGGGAAGCCTGATTTGGCATGCAAGAGGACTCTTTTCCCAATCACGGAAAAGCAGCACAGGGCGAGGTAGGGCAATCCGCGCCTGGTGCCAATCGCAGCAACGCCACGGAACAAGAGACTGCAAGCTTCCTGCAGGCAAATTACACTCTCTTCCGAGAAGGTACCCCCACCCCACCAGGGGGTTGCTCCGGAAAGCAGTCCTTGCCTTTTGCACACATGGGCCTCTCTCTCCTAGACGAAGAGCGGCTGAGGCCCTGTGCAGCTCAATGCGCTCTCTGCCGTGCTGCCTTGCAAGGGTGTCCGATCCTTGACACCCCCTCCCAACGTGGTCCCCTCTGGGGAGAAGCCTGATGCGGCACGCAGAAGCCTCCTTTTCCAACCCGTGTGGAAAACACCCAAGGCCAGCTAGGGCTATCGGCGCCTGGTGGCATCCTCCCCAGCGCCCCAGAACAAGAAGAGCCTGTGAGCTTCTGCCTCGCCAAGGGCATGCTCTTCAGAGAAGGAACTCCAGCCCTAATGCGTGTTTGCGCCTCAATCAACTCCTTGCCTTTCTCCCACCTAGGCCACTCCCAGAGCTCTGGGAATTAGCCCCTGGACTGCCCCAGGCTCTCTGGGCCCTGGTTCCTTGCCGGGAATGTCCCAACCTGGACTCACACGCCCTACGCCTTGCCCTTAGGAGAGAAAACTGACTTGGCATGACACTGCCTTCTGCTTACCAATGGGGAAAAGCAGGACCAAGAACCACTTGGGCCATCAGTGCCTGATGGCAATCCCACAAACTTCACCCCCTCAGAACCGTGCAGCCTCCTCTCACCTGCAAATTCGCTTCTACTCAGAGAAGGAACGCCGTCTCCAAAACGCCACCGCCCGAAAAAAGGCCTGCTGGCTTGGTTTCCTGCCTGTGCTTTCCGTAGACAGACAGGCAAAGCAGCCCCTGTGCTGCCCCCGTGCCCTCTGGGCACTGGTGGGTTGCAGGGAAGGTCCCTAGTTTGTACACACTCCCCAAGGTGTTTGAGTTTGTGCAGAAGCAGGATTTAGCCGGAAGATGCCTTCTTTGTGCCGTGGTGGTATGCCAATGCAAGCGAGTGAGGGTGATCAGCCCCTGATGGCACGCTCAGAAATGCCTCAGCACCACGAGGCTGTGAGCTTTTCCCTTGCAAAGGATAGGCTACTCAGAGCAGGAACCCCAGCCCTAATGGGCAAGGGCTCCAGAAACAATCCTTGCCTCTTCCCCACGTGGGCCTCGCCTAGACCAAGGGCGATGGAAGCCCAAGCTTGGCCCAAGCATGCTGGGCACAGGCTGTTTGCAGGGCGTCTCCCTAGCTGGCAATGCACACTCAACATGTCCTCCTGTGTGGGGGAGCCTGATTTGGCATCCAAGCACACACTTTTCACCATCGAGGCAAGGAAGCCCAAACCCTGGTCGTGTCATCAGCGCAGGGGTGCCAACTCCCCAAGTCATCACAGAAGCGGCGGCGAGGTTCCTCTCTGCAGAGGACATTCTCCTCAGAGGAGGAAGATGATCCCCAAAGTTCGATTGCTCCAGGAAACCTCCTGGCCATTTTTCCCACCTAGGCCGCGGCTAGACCTGTGGCGAATGAGCCTCAAGGCTGTCCACTGCACTCTGGGCAGGAGTAGCTCGTGGGATCATTGCAGAGCTTGAAACGACCCACGTGACCCACCGTGTGCTCTCTTGTGTGGAGCAGGCTGCTTTGGCCTGACAATGCCATCTTGCCCCAAAGCCATAGAAGCAGCAACCCAGCAATCTAGGCAATCGGGGCCTAAGGGCAACCTCAGGCACTCCAAAGAAACAGAGGATGGGAGCTTCCTCCTTCCCATATGTATTGAATTCAGAGAAGGAGCAGCAGACCTGAGGCATCTGGGCTCCAACAAGCAACCCTTGCCTTTGGCCCACCTAGGCCTCACCTTGACCTAGGGCAGGTGAGGCCCTATTCTCGCCAAAGATCTCGGGGCTCTGGTGGGTGGCAGGGAACTTCCCTAGCTTGAACCGCTCTCCCAAGGTGTTCTCCCCAGGGGAGCAGCCATTTGCATGTGGCATGCAAATGGCCTCTCTTCACCAAGGCGCTAAAGCAACCCATAGAGCAATAGGGCGGGCCCTGCCTGTGGCCAATCCCAGAACATCCACCCAAAAGGACGCTGTGAGCTGCGGCCTTGCAAGGTGTATTCTGCTCAGGGAAGGGACACCAGCCCCGATGCGCAAGGGCTCCAAACGCCCTCCGTGCCCATTTCCCCCCTAGGCATGTCCTAGACCTGGGGAAAATGAGCCAAGGATTTGCCCAAAGCTCGCACTGCTGTGCTTGTGCGCAGGGAATTTCCTTTGCTGGCAATGCACTCCCAACCTTTACTCCTTGCTTGGGAAGCCTGATTTGGCATGCAAGAGGACTCTTTTCCCAATCACGGAAAAGCAGCACAGGGCGAGGTAGGGCAATCCGCGCCTGGTGCCAATCGCAGCAACGCCACGGAACAAGAGACTGCAAGCTTCCTGCAGGCAAATTACACTCTCTTCCGAGAAGGTACCCCCACCCCACCAGGGGGTTGCTCCGGAAAGCAGTCCTTGCCTTTTGCACACATGGGCCTCTCTCTCCTAGACGAAGAGCGGCTGAGGCCCTGTGCAGCTCAATGCGCTCTCTGCCGTGCTGCCTTGCAAGGGTGTCCGATCCTTGACACCCCCTCCCAACGTGGTCCCCTCTGGGGAGAAGCCTGATGCGGCACGCAGAAGCCTCCTTTTCCAACCCGTGTGGAAAACACCCAAGGCCAGCTAGGGCTATCGGCGCCTGGTGGCATCCTCCCCAGCGCCCCAGAACAAGAAGAGCCTGTGAGCTTCTGCCTCGCCAAGGGCATGCTCTTCAGAGAAGGAACTCCAGCCCTAATGCGTGTTTGCGCCTCAATCAACTCCTTGCCTTTCTCCCACCTAGGCCACTCCCAGAGCTCTGGGAATTAGCCCCTGGACTGCCCCAGGCTCTCTGGGCCCTGGTTCCTTGCCGGGAATGTCCCAACCTGGACTCACACGCCCTACGCCTTGCCCTTAGGAGAGAAAACTGACTTGGCATGACACTGCCTTCTGCTTACCAATGGGGAAAAGCAGGACCAAGAACCACTTGGGCCATCAGTGCCTGATGGCAATCCCACAAACTTCACCCCCTCAGAACCGTGCAGCCTCCTCTCACCTGCAAATTCGCTTCTACTCAGAGAAGGAACGCCGTCTCCAAAACGCCACCGCCCGAAAAAAGGCCTGCTGGCTTGGTTTCCTGCCTGTGCTTTCCGTAGACAGACAGGCAAAGCAGCCCCTGTGCTGCCCCCGTGCCCTCTGGGCACTGGTGGGTTGCAGGGAAGGTCCCTAGTTTGTACACACTCCCCAAGGTGTTTGAGTTTGTGCAGAAGCAGGATTTAGCCGGAAGATGCCTTCTTTGTGCCGTGGTGGTATGCCAATGCAAGCGAGTGAGGGTGATCAGCCCCTGATGGCACGCTCAGAAATGCCTCAGCACCACGAGGCTGTGAGCTTTTCCCTTGCAAAGGATAGGCTACTCAGAGCAGGAACCCCAGCCCTAATGGGCAAGGGCTCCAGAAACAATCCTTGCCTCTTCCCCACGTGGGCCTCGCCTAGACCAAGGGCGATGGAAGCCCAAGCTTGGCCCAAGCATGCTGGGCACAGGCTGTTTGCAGGGCGTCTCCCTAGCTGGCAATGCACACTCAACATGTCCTCCTGTGTGGGGGAGCCTGATTTGGCATCCAAGCACACACTTTTCACCATCGAGGCAAGGAAGCCCAAACCCTGGTCGTGTCATCAGCGCAGGGGTGCCAACTCCCCAAGTCATCACAGAAGCGGCGGCGAGGTTCCTCTCTGCAGAGGACATTCTCCTCAGAGGAGGAAGATGATCCCCAAAGTTCGATTGCTCCAGGAAACCTCCTGGCCATTTTTCCCACCTAGGCCGCGGCTAGACCTGTGGCGAATGAGCCTCAAGGCTGTCCACTGCACTCTGGGCAGGAGTAGCTCGTGGGATCATTGCAGAGCTTGAAACGACCCACGTGACCCACCGTGTGCTCTCTTGTGTGGAGCAGGCTGCTTTGGCCTGACAATGCCATCTTGCCCCAAAGCCATAGAAGCAGCAACCCAGCAATCTAGGCAATCGGGGCCTAAGGGCAACCTCAGGCACTCCAAAGAAACAGAGGATGGGAGCTTCCTCCTTCCCATATGTATTGAATTCAGAGAAGGAGCAGCAGACCTGAGGCATCTGGGCTCCAACAAGCAACCCTTGCCTTTGGCCCACCTAGGCCTCACCTTGACCTAGGGCAGGTGAGGCCCTATTCTCGCCAAAGATCTCGGGGCTCTGGTGGGTGGCAGGGAACTTCCCTAGCTTGAACCGCTCTCCCAAGGTGTTCTCCCCAGGGGAGCAGCCATTTGCATGTGGCATGCAAATGGCCTCTCTTCACCAAGGCGCTAAAGCAACCCATAGAGCAATAGGGCGGGCCCTGCCTGTGGCCAATCCCAGAACATCCACCCAAAAGGACGCTGTGAGCTGCGGCCTTGCAAGGTGTATTCTGCTCAGGGAAGGGACACCAGCCCCGATGCGCAAGGGCTCCAAACGCCCTCCGTGCCCATTTCCCCCCTAGGCATGTCCTAGACCTGGGGAAAATGAGCCAAGGATTTGCCCAAAGCTCGCACTGCTGTGCTTGTGCGCAGGGAATTTCCTTTGCTGGCAATGCACTCCCAACCTTTACTCCTTGCTTGGGAAGCCTGATTTGGCATGCAAGAGGACTCTTTTCCCAATCACGGAAAAGCAGCACAGGGCGAGGTAGGGCAATCCGCGCCTGGTGCCAATCGCAGCAACGCCACGGAACAAGAGACTGCAAGCTTCCTGCAGGCAAATTACACTCTCTTCCGAGAAGGTACCCCCACCCCACCAGGGGGTTGCTCCGGAAAGCAGTCCTTGCCTTTTGCACACATGGGCCTCTCTCTCCTAGACGAAGAGCGGCTGAGGCCCTGTGCAGCTCAATGCGCTCTCTGCCGTGCTGCCTTGCAAGGGTGTCCGATCCTTGACACCCCCTCCCAACGTGGTCCCCTCTGGGGAGAAGCCTGATGCGGCACGCAGAAGCCTCCTTTTCCAACCCGTGTGGAAAACACCCAAGGCCAGCTAGGGCTATCGGCGCCTGGTGGCATCCTCCCCAGCGCCCCAGAACAAGAAGAGCCTGTGAGCTTCTGCCTCGCCAAGGGCATGCTCTTCAGAGAAGGAACTCCAGCCCTAATGCGTGTTTGCGCCTCAATCAACTCCTTGCCTTTCTCCCACCTAGGCCACTCCCAGAGCTCTGGGAATTAGCCCCTGGACTGCCCCAGGCTCTCTGGGCCCTGGTTCCTTGCCGGGAATGTCCCAACCTGGACTCACACGCCCTACGCCTTGCCCTTAGGAGAGAAAACTGACTTGGCATGACACTGCCTTCTGCTTACCAATGGGGAAAAGCAGGACCAAGAACCACTTGGGCCATCAGTGCCTGATGGCAATCCCACAAACTTCACCCCCTCAGAACCGTGCAGCCTCCTCTCACCTGCAAATTCGCTTCTACTCAGAGAAGGAACGCCGTCTCCAAAACGCCACCGCCCGAAAAAAGGCCTGCTGGCTTGGTTTCCTGCCTGTGCTTTCCGTAGACAGACAGGCAAAGCAGCCCCTGTGCTGCCCCCGTGCCCTCTGGGCACTGGTGGGTTGCAGGGAAGGTCCCTAGTTTGTACACACTCCCCAAGGTGTTTGAGTTTGTGCAGAAGCAGGATTTAGCCGGAAGATGCCTTCTTTGTGCCGTGGTGGTATGCCAATGCAAGCGAGTGAGGGTGATCAGCCCCTGATGGCACGCTCAGAAATGCCTCAGCACCACGAGGCTGTGAGCTTTTCCCTTGCAAAGGATAGGCTACTCAGAGCAGGAACCCCAGCCCTAATGGGCAAGGGCTCCAGAAACAATCCTTGCCTCTTCCCCACGTGGGCCTCGCCTAGACCAAGGGCGATGGAAGCCCAAGCTTGGCCCAAGCATGCTGGGCACAGGCTGTTTGCAGGGCGTCTCCCTAGCTGGCAATGCACACTCAACATGTCCTCCTGTGTGGGGGAGCCTGATTTGGCATCCAAGCACACACTTTTCACCATCGAGGCAAGGAAGCCCAAACCCTGGTCGTGTCATCAGCGCAGGGGTGCCAACTCCCCAAGTCATCACAGAAGCGGCGGCGAGGTTCCTCTCTGCAGAGGACATTCTCCTCAGAGGAGGAAGATGATCCCCAAAGTTCGATTGCTCCAGGAAACCTCCTGGCCATTTTTCCCACCTAGGCCGCGGCTAGACCTGTGGCGAATGAGCCTCAAGGCTGTCCACTGCACTCTGGGCAGGAGTAGCTCGTGGGATCATTGCAGAGCTTGAAACGACCCACGTGACCCACCGTGTGCTCTCTTGTGTGGAGCAGGCTGCTTTGGCCTGACAATGCCATCTTGCCCCAAAGCCATAGAAGCAGCAACCCAGCAATCTAGGCAATCGGGGCCTAAGGGCAACCTCAGGCACTCCAAAGAAACAGAGGATGGGAGCTTCCTCCTTCCCATATGTATTGAATTCAGAGAAGGAGCAGCAGACCTGAGGCATCTGGGCTCCAACAAGCAACCCTTGCCTTTGGCCCACCTAGGCCTCACCTTGACCTAGGGCAGGTGAGGCCCTATTCTCGCCAAAGATCTCGGGGCTCTGGTGGGTGGCAGGGAACTTCCCTAGCTTGAACCGCTCTCCCAAGGTGTTCTCCCCAGGGGAGCAGCCATTTGCATGTGGCATGCAAATGGCCTCTCTTCACCAAGGCGCTAAAGCAACCCATAGAGCAATAGGGCGGGCCCTGCCTGTGGCCAATCCCAGAACATCCACCCAAAAGGACGCTGTGAGCTGCGGCCTTGCAAGGTGTATTCTGCTCAGGGAAGGGACACCAGCCCCGATGCGCAAGGGCTCCAAACGCCCTCCGTGCCCATTTCCCCCCTAGGCATGTCCTAGACCTGGGGAAAATGAGCCAAGGATTTGCCCAAAGCTCGCACTGCTGTGCTTGTGCGCAGGGAATTTCCTTTGCTGGCAATGCACTCCCAACCTTTACTCCTTGCTTGGGAAGCCTGATTTGGCATGCAAGAGGACTCTTTTCCCAATCACGGAAAAGCAGCACAGGGCGAGGTAGGGCAATCCGCGCCTGGTGCCAATCGCAGCAACGCCACGGAACAAGAGACTGCAAGCTTCCTGCAGGCAAATTACACTCTCTTCCGAGAAGGTACCCCCACCCCACCAGGGGGTTGCTCCGGAAAGCAGTCCTTGCCTTTTGCACACATGGGCCTCTCTCTCCTAGACGAAGAGCGGCTGAGGCCCTGTGCAGCTCAATGCGCTCTCTGCCGTGCTGCCTTGCAAGGGTGTCCGATCCTTGACACCCCCTCCCAACGTGGTCCCCTCTGGGGAGAAGCCTGATGCGGCACGCAGAAGCCTCCTTTTCCAACCCGTGTGGAAAACACCCAAGGCCAGCTAGGGCTATCGGCGCCTGGTGGCATCCTCCCCAGCGCCCCAGAACAAGAAGAGCCTGTGAGCTTCTGCCTCGCCAAGGGCATGCTCTTCAGAGAAGGAACTCCAGCCCTAATGCGTGTTTGCGCCTCAATCAACTCCTTGCCTTTCTCCCACCTAGGCCACTCCCAGAGCTCTGGGAATTAGCCCCTGGACTGCCCCAGGCTCTCTGGGCCCTGGTTCCTTGCCGGGAATGTCCCAACCTGGACTCACACGCCCTACGCCTTGCCCTTAGGAGAGAAAACTGACTTGGCATGACACTGCCTTCTGCTTACCAATGGGGAAAAGCAGGACCAAGAACCACTTGGGCCATCAGTGCCTGATGGCAATCCCACAAACTTCACCCCCTCAGAACCGTGCAGCCTCCTCTCACCTGCAAATTCGCTTCTACTCAGAGAAGGAACGCCGTCTCCAAAACGCCACCGCCCGAAAAAAGGCCTGCTGGCTTGGTTTCCTGCCTGTGCTTTCCGTAGACAGACAGGCAAAGCAGCCCCTGTGCTGCCCCCGTGCCCTCTGGGCACTGGTGGGTTGCAGGGAAGGTCCCTAGTTTGTACACACTCCCCAAGGTGTTTGAGTTTGTGCAGAAGCAGGATTTAGCCGGAAGATGCCTTCTTTGTGCCGTGGTGGTATGCCAATGCAAGCGAGTGAGGGTGATCAGCCCCTGATGGCACGCTCAGAAATGCCTCAGCACCACGAGGCTGTGAGCTTTTCCCTTGCAAAGGATAGGCTACTCAGAGCAGGAACCCCAGCCCTAATGGGCAAGGGCTCCAGAAACAATCCTTGCCTCTTCCCCACGTGGGCCTCGCCTAGACCAAGGGCGATGGAAGCCCAAGCTTGGCCCAAGCATGCTGGGCACAGGCTGTTTGCAGGGCGTCTCCCTAGCTGGCAATGCACACTCAACATGTCCTCCTGTGTGGGGGAGCCTGATTTGGCATCCAAGCACACACTTTTCACCATCGAGGCAAGGAAGCCCAAACCCTGGTCGTGTCATCAGCGCAGGGGTGCCAACTCCCCAAGTCATCACAGAAGCGGCGGCGAGGTTCCTCTCTGCAGAGGACATTCTCCTCAGAGGAGGAAGATGATCCCCAAAGTTCGATTGCTCCAGGAAACCTCCTGGCCATTTTTCCCACCTAGGCCGCGGCTAGACCTGTGGCGAATGAGCCTCAAGGCTGTCCACTGCACTCTGGGCAGGAGTAGCTCGTGGGATCATTGCAGAGCTTGAAACGACCCACGTGACCCACCGTGTGCTCTCTTGTGTGGAGCAGGCTGCTTTGGCCTGACAATGCCATCTTGCCCCAAAGCCATAGAAGCAGCAACCCAGCAATCTAGGCAATCGGGGCCTAAGGGCAACCTCAGGCACTCCAAAGAAACAGAGGATGGGAGCTTCCTCCTTCCCATATGTATTGAATTCAGAGAAGGAGCAGCAGACCTGAGGCATCTGGGCTCCAACAAGCAACCCTTGCCTTTGGCCCACCTAGGCCTCACCTTGACCTAGGGCAGGTGAGGCCCTATTCTCGCCAAAGATCTCGGGGCTCTGGTGGGTGGCAGGGAACTTCCCTAGCTTGAACCGCTCTCCCAAGGTGTTCTCCCCAGGGGAGCAGCCATTTGCATGTGGCATGCAAATGGCCTCTCTTCACCAAGGCGCTAAAGCAACCCATAGAGCAATAGGGCGGGCCCTGCCTGTGGCCAATCCCAGAACATCCACCCAAAAGGACGCTGTGAGCTGCGGCCTTGCAAGGTGTATTCTGCTCAGGGAAGGGACACCAGCCCCGATGCGCAAGGGCTCCAAACGCCCTCCGTGCCCATTTCCCCCCTAGGCATGTCCTAGACCTGGGGAAAATGAGCCAAGGATTTGCCCAAAGCTCGCACTGCTGTGCTTGTGCGCAGGGAATTTCCTTTGCTGGCAATGCACTCCCAACCTTTACTCCTTGCTTGGGAAGCCTGATTTGGCATGCAAGAGGACTCTTTTCCCAATCACGGAAAAGCAGCACAGGGCGAGGTAGGGCAATCCGCGCCTGGTGCCAATCGCAGCAACGCCACGGAACAAGAGACTGCAAGCTTCCTGCAGGCAAATTACACTCTCTTCCGAGAAGGTACCCCCACCCCACCAGGGGGTTGCTCCGGAAAGCAGTCCTTGCCTTTTGCACACATGGGCCTCTCTCTCCTAGACGAAGAGCGGCTGAGGCCCTGTGCAGCTCAATGCGCTCTCTGCCGTGCTGCCTTGCAAGGGTGTCCGATCCTTGACACCCCCTCCCAACGTGGTCCCCTCTGGGGAGAAGCCTGATGCGGCACGCAGAAGCCTCCTTTTCCAACCCGTGTGGAAAACACCCAAGGCCAGCTAGGGCTATCGGCGCCTGGTGGCATCCTCCCCAGCGCCCCAGAACAAGAAGAGCCTGTGAGCTTCTGCCTCGCCAAGGGCATGCTCTTCAGAGAAGGAACTCCAGCCCTAATGCGTGTTTGCGCCTCAATCAACTCCTTGCCTTTCTCCCACCTAGGCCACTCCCAGAGCTCTGGGAATTAGCCCCTGGACTGCCCCAGGCTCTCTGGGCCCTGGTTCCTTGCCGGGAATGTCCCAACCTGGACTCACACGCCCTACGCCTTGCCCTTAGGAGAGAAAACTGACTTGGCATGACACTGCCTTCTGCTTACCAATGGGGAAAAGCAGGACCAAGAACCACTTGGGCCATCAGTGCCTGATGGCAATCCCACAAACTTCACCCCCTCAGAACCGTGCAGCCTCCTCTCACCTGCAAATTCGCTTCTACTCAGAGAAGGAACGCCGTCTCCAAAACGCCACCGCCCGAAAAAAGGCCTGCTGGCTTGGTTTCCTGCCTGTGCTTTCCGTAGACAGACAGGCAAAGCAGCCCCTGTGCTGCCCCCGTGCCCTCTGGGCACTGGTGGGTTGCAGGGAAGGTCCCTAGTTTGTACACACTCCCCAAGGTGTTTGAGTTTGTGCAGAAGCAGGATTTAGCCGGAAGATGCCTTCTTTGTGCCGTGGTGGTATGCCAATGCAAGCGAGTGAGGGTGATCAGCCCCTGATGGCACGCTCAGAAATGCCTCAGCACCACGAGGCTGTGAGCTTTTCCCTTGCAAAGGATAGGCTACTCAGAGCAGGAACCCCAGCCCTAATGGGCAAGGGCTCCAGAAACAATCCTTGCCTCTTCCCCACGTGGGCCTCGCCTAGACCAAGGGCGATGGAAGCCCAAGCTTGGCCCAAGCATGCTGGGCACAGGCTGTTTGCAGGGCGTCTCCCTAGCTGGCAATGCACACTCAACATGTCCTCCTGTGTGGGGGAGCCTGATTTGGCATCCAAGCACACACTTTTCACCATCGAGGCAAGGAAGCCCAAACCCTGGTCGTGTCATCAGCGCAGGGGTGCCAACTCCCCAAGTCATCACAGAAGCGGCGGCGAGGTTCCTCTCTGCAGAGGACATTCTCCTCAGAGGAGGAAGATGATCCCCAAAGTTCGATTGCTCCAGGAAACCTCCTGGCCATTTTTCCCACCTAGGCCGCGGCTAGACCTGTGGCGAATGAGCCTCAAGGCTGTCCACTGCACTCTGGGCAGGAGTAGCTCGTGGGATCATTGCAGAGCTTGAAACGACCCACGTGACCCACCGTGTGCTCTCTTGTGTGGAGCAGGCTGCTTTGGCCTGACAATGCCATCTTGCCCCAAAGCCATAGAAGCAGCAACCCAGCAATCTAGGCAATCGGGGCCTAAGGGCAACCTCAGGCACTCCAAAGAAACAGAGGATGGGAGCTTCCTCCTTCCCATATGTATTGAATTCAGAGAAGGAGCAGCAGACCTGAGGCATCTGGGCTCCAACAAGCAACCCTTGCCTTTGGCCCACCTAGGCCTCACCTTGACCTAGGGCAGGTGAGGCCCTATTCTCGCCAAAGATCTCGGGGCTCTGGTGGGTGGCAGGGAACTTCCCTAGCTTGAACCGCTCTCCCAAGGTGTTCTCCCCAGGGGAGCAGCCATTTGCATGTGGCATGCAAATGGCCTCTCTTCACCAAGGCGCTAAAGCAACCCATAGAGCAATAGGGCGGGCCCTGCCTGTGGCCAATCCCAGAACATCCACCCAAAAGGACGCTGTGAGCTGCGGCCTTGCAAGGTGTATTCTGCTCAGGGAAGGGACACCAGCCCCGATGCGCAAGGGCTCCAAACGCCCTCCGTGCCCATTTCCCCCCTAGGCATGTCCTAGACCTGGGGAAAATGAGCCAAGGATTTGCCCAAAGCTCGCACTGCTGTGCTTGTGCGCAGGGAATTTCCTTTGCTGGCAATGCACTCCCAACCTTTACTCCTTGCTTGGGAAGCCTGATTTGGCATGCAAGAGGACTCTTTTCCCAATCACGGAAAAGCAGCACAGGGCGAGGTAGGGCAATCCGCGCCTGGTGCCAATCGCAGCAACGCCACGGAACAAGAGACTGCAAGCTTCCTGCAGGCAAATTACACTCTCTTCCGAGAAGGTACCCCCACCCCACCAGGGGGTTGCTCCGGAAAGCAGTCCTTGCCTTTTGCACACATGGGCCTCTCTCTCCTAGACGAAGAGCGGCTGAGGCCCTGTGCAGCTCAATGCGCTCTCTGCCGTGCTGCCTTGCAAGGGTGTCCGATCCTTGACACCCCCTCCCAACGTGGTCCCCTCTGGGGAGAAGCCTGATGCGGCACGCAGAAGCCTCCTTTTCCAACCCGTGTGGAAAACACCCAAGGCCAGCTAGGGCTATCGGCGCCTGGTGGCATCCTCCCCAGCGCCCCAGAACAAGAAGAGCCTGTGAGCTTCTGCCTCGCCAAGGGCATGCTCTTCAGAGAAGGAACTCCAGCCCTAATGCGTGTTTGCGCCTCAATCAACTCCTTGCCTTTCTCCCACCTAGGCCACTCCCAGAGCTCTGGGAATTAGCCCCTGGACTGCCCCAGGCTCTCTGGGCCCTGGTTCCTTGCCGGGAATGTCCCAACCTGGACTCACACGCCCTACGCCTTGCCCTTAGGAGAGAAAACTGACTTGGCATGACACTGCCTTCTGCTTACCAATGGGGAAAAGCAGGACCAAGAACCACTTGGGCCATCAGTGCCTGATGGCAATCCCACAAACTTCACCCCCTCAGAACCGTGCAGCCTCCTCTCACCTGCAAATTCGCTTCTACTCAGAGAAGGAACGCCGTCTCCAAAACGCCACCGCCCGAAAAAAGGCCTGCTGGCTTGGTTTCCTGCCTGTGCTTTCCGTAGACAGACAGGCAAAGCAGCCCCTGTGCTGCCCCCGTGCCCTCTGGGCACTGGTGGGTTGCAGGGAAGGTCCCTAGTTTGTACACACTCCCCAAGGTGTTTGAGTTTGTGCAGAAGCAGGATTTAGCCGGAAGATGCCTTCTTTGTGCCGTGGTGGTATGCCAATGCAAGCGAGTGAGGGTGATCAGCCCCTGATGGCACGCTCAGAAATGCCTCAGCACCACGAGGCTGTGAGCTTTTCCCTTGCAAAGGATAGGCTACTCAGAGCAGGAACCCCAGCCCTAATGGGCAAGGGCTCCAGAAACAATCCTTGCCTCTTCCCCACGTGGGCCTCGCCTAGACCAAGGGCGATGGAAGCCCAAGCTTGGCCCAAGCATGCTGGGCACAGGCTGTTTGCAGGGCGTCTCCCTAGCTGGCAATGCACACTCAACATGTCCTCCTGTGTGGGGGAGCCTGATTTGGCATCCAAGCACACACTTTTCACCATCGAGGCAAGGAAGCCCAAACCCTGGTCGTGTCATCAGCGCAGGGGTGCCAACTCCCCAAGTCATCACAGAAGCGGCGGCGAGGTTCCTCTCTGCAGAGGACATTCTCCTCAGAGGAGGAAGATGATCCCCAAAGTTCGATTGCTCCAGGAAACCTCCTGGCCATTTTTCCCACCTAGGCCGCGGCTAGACCTGTGGCGAATGAGCCTCAAGGCTGTCCACTGCACTCTGGGCAGGAGTAGCTCGTGGGATCATTGCAGAGCTTGAAACGACCCACGTGACCCACCGTGTGCTCTCTTGTGTGGAGCAGGCTGCTTTGGCCTGACAATGCCATCTTGCCCCAAAGCCATAGAAGCAGCAACCCAGCAATCTAGGCAATCGGGGCCTAAGGGCAACCTCAGGCACTCCAAAGAAACAGAGGATGGGAGCTTCCTCCTTCCCATATGTATTGAATTCAGAGAAGGAGCAGCAGACCTGAGGCATCTGGGCTCCAACAAGCAACCCTTGCCTTTGGCCCACCTAGGCCTCACCTTGACCTAGGGCAGGTGAGGCCCTATTCTCGCCAAAGATCTCGGGGCTCTGGTGGGTGGCAGGGAACTTCCCTAGCTTGAACCGCTCTCCCAAGGTGTTCTCCCCAGGGGAGCAGCCATTTGCATGTGGCATGCAAATGGCCTCTCTTCACCAAGGCGCTAAAGCAACCCATAGAGCAATAGGGCGGGCCCTGCCTGTGGCCAATCCCAGAACATCCACCCAAAAGGACGCTGTGAGCTGCGGCCTTGCAAGGTGTATTCTGCTCAGGGAAGGGACACCAGCCCCGATGCGCAAGGGCTCCAAACGCCCTCCGTGCCCATTTCCCCCCTAGGCATGTCCTAGACCTGGGGAAAATGAGCCAAGGATTTGCCCAAAGCTCGCACTGCTGTGCTTGTGCGCAGGGAATTTCCTTTGCTGGCAATGCACTCCCAACCTTTACTCCTTGCTTGGGAAGCCTGATTTGGCATGCAAGAGGACTCTTTTCCCAATCACGGAAAAGCAGCACAGGGCGAGGTAGGGCAATCCGCGCCTGGTGCCAATCGCAGCAACGCCACGGAACAAGAGACTGCAAGCTTCCTGCAGGCAAATTACACTCTCTTCCGAGAAGGTACCCCCACCCCACCAGGGGGTTGCTCCGGAAAGCAGTCCTTGCCTTTTGCACACATGGGCCTCTCTCTCCTAGACGAAGAGCGGCTGAGGCCCTGTGCAGCTCAATGCGCTCTCTGCCGTGCTGCCTTGCAAGGGTGTCCGATCCTTGACACCCCCTCCCAACGTGGTCCCCTCTGGGGAGAAGCCTGATGCGGCACGCAGAAGCCTCCTTTTCCAACCCGTGTGGAAAACACCCAAGGCCAGCTAGGGCTATCGGCGCCTGGTGGCATCCTCCCCAGCGCCCCAGAACAAGAAGAGCCTGTGAGCTTCTGCCTCGCCAAGGGCATGCTCTTCAGAGAAGGAACTCCAGCCCTAATGCGTGTTTGCGCCTCAATCAACTCCTTGCCTTTCTCCCACCTAGGCCACTCCCAGAGCTCTGGGAATTAGCCCCTGGACTGCCCCAGGCTCTCTGGGCCCTGGTTCCTTGCCGGGAATGTCCCAACCTGGACTCACACGCCCTACGCCTTGCCCTTAGGAGAGAAAACTGACTTGGCATGACACTGCCTTCTGCTTACCAATGGGGAAAAGCAGGACCAAGAACCACTTGGGCCATCAGTGCCTGATGGCAATCCCACAAACTTCACCCCCTCAGAACCGTGCAGCCTCCTCTCACCTGCAAATTCGCTTCTACTCAGAGAAGGAACGCCGTCTCCAAAACGCCACCGCCCGAAAAAAGGCCTGCTGGCTTGGTTTCCTGCCTGTGCTTTCCGTAGACAGACAGGCAAAGCAGCCCCTGTGCTGCCCCCGTGCCCTCTGGGCACTGGTGGGTTGCAGGGAAGGTCCCTAGTTTGTACACACTCCCCAAGGTGTTTGAGTTTGTGCAGAAGCAGGATTTAGCCGGAAGATGCCTTCTTTGTGCCGTGGTGGTATGCCAATGCAAGCGAGTGAGGGTGATCAGCCCCTGATGGCACGCTCAGAAATGCCTCAGCACCACGAGGCTGTGAGCTTTTCCCTTGCAAAGGATAGGCTACTCAGAGCAGGAACCCCAGCCCTAATGGGCAAGGGCTCCAGAAACAATCCTTGCCTCTTCCCCACGTGGGCCTCGCCTAGACCAAGGGCGATGGAAGCCCAAGCTTGGCCCAAGCATGCTGGGCACAGGCTGTTTGCAGGGCGTCTCCCTAGCTGGCAATGCACACTCAACATGTCCTCCTGTGTGGGGGAGCCTGATTTGGCATCCAAGCACACACTTTTCACCATCGAGGCAAGGAAGCCCAAACCCTGGTCGTGTCATCAGCGCAGGGGTGCCAACTCCCCAAGTCATCACAGAAGCGGCGGCGAGGTTCCTCTCTGCAGAGGACATTCTCCTCAGAGGAGGAAGATGATCCCCAAAGTTCGATTGCTCCAGGAAACCTCCTGGCCATTTTTCCCACCTAGGCCGCGGCTAGACCTGTGGCGAATGAGCCTCAAGGCTGTCCACTGCACTCTGGGCAGGAGTAGCTCGTGGGATCATTGCAGAGCTTGAAACGACCCACGTGACCCACCGTGTGCTCTCTTGTGTGGAGCAGGCTGCTTTGGCCTGACAATGCCATCTTGCCCCAAAGCCATAGAAGCAGCAACCCAGCAATCTAGGCAATCGGGGCCTAAGGGCAACCTCAGGCACTCCAAAGAAACAGAGGATGGGAGCTTCCTCCTTCCCATATGTATTGAATTCAGAGAAGGAGCAGCAGACCTGAGGCATCTGGGCTCCAACAAGCAACCCTTGCCTTTGGCCCACCTAGGCCTCACCTTGACCTAGGGCAGGTGAGGCCCTATTCTCGCCAAAGATCTCGGGGCTCTGGTGGGTGGCAGGGAACTTCCCTAGCTTGAACCGCTCTCCCAAGGTGTTCTCCCCAGGGGAGCAGCCATTTGCATGTGGCATGCAAATGGCCTCTCTTCACCAAGGCGCTAAAGCAACCCATAGAGCAATAGGGCGGGCCCTGCCTGTGGCCAATCCCAGAACATCCACCCAAAAGGACGCTGTGAGCTGCGGCCTTGCAAGGTGTATTCTGCTCAGGGAAGGGACACCAGCCCCGATGCGCAAGGGCTCCAAACGCCCTCCGTGCCCATTTCCCCCCTAGGCATGTCCTAGACCTGGGGAAAATGAGCCAAGGATTTGCCCAAAGCTCGCACTGCTGTGCTTGTGCGCAGGGAATTTCCTTTGCTGGCAATGCACTCCCAACCTTTACTCCTTGCTTGGGAAGCCTGATTTGGCATGCAAGAGGACTCTTTTCCCAATCACGGAAAAGCAGCACAGGGCGAGGTAGGGCAATCCGCGCCTGGTGCCAATCGCAGCAACGCCACGGAACAAGAGACTGCAAGCTTCCTGCAGGCAAATTACACTCTCTTCCGAGAAGGTACCCCCACCCCACCAGGGGGTTGCTCCGGAAAGCAGTCCTTGCCTTTTGCACACATGGGCCTCTCTCTCCTAGACGAAGAGCGGCTGAGGCCCTGTGCAGCTCAATGCGCTCTCTGCCGTGCTGCCTTGCAAGGGTGTCCGATCCTTGACACCCCCTCCCAACGTGGTCCCCTCTGGGGAGAAGCCTGATGCGGCACGCAGAAGCCTCCTTTTCCAACCCGTGTGGAAAACACCCAAGGCCAGCTAGGGCTATCGGCGCCTGGTGGCATCCTCCCCAGCGCCCCAGAACAAGAAGAGCCTGTGAGCTTCTGCCTCGCCAAGGGCATGCTCTTCAGAGAAGGAACTCCAGCCCTAATGCGTGTTTGCGCCTCAATCAACTCCTTGCCTTTCTCCCACCTAGGCCACTCCCAGAGCTCTGGGAATTAGCCCCTGGACTGCCCCAGGCTCTCTGGGCCCTGGTTCCTTGCCGGGAATGTCCCAACCTGGACTCACACGCCCTACGCCTTGCCCTTAGGAGAGAAAACTGACTTGGCATGACACTGCCTTCTGCTTACCAATGGGGAAAAGCAGGACCAAGAACCACTTGGGCCATCAGTGCCTGATGGCAATCCCACAAACTTCACCCCCTCAGAACCGTGCAGCCTCCTCTCACCTGCAAATTCGCTTCTACTCAGAGAAGGAACGCCGTCTCCAAAACGCCACCGCCCGAAAAAAGGCCTGCTGGCTTGGTTTCCTGCCTGTGCTTTCCGTAGACAGACAGGCAAAGCAGCCCCTGTGCTGCCCCCGTGCCCTCTGGGCACTGGTGGGTTGCAGGGAAGGTCCCTAGTTTGTACACACTCCCCAAGGTGTTTGAGTTTGTGCAGAAGCAGGATTTAGCCGGAAGATGCCTTCTTTGTGCCGTGGTGGTATGCCAATGCAAGCGAGTGAGGGTGATCAGCCCCTGATGGCACGCTCAGAAATGCCTCAGCACCACGAGGCTGTGAGCTTTTCCCTTGCAAAGGATAGGCTACTCAGAGCAGGAACCCCAGCCCTAATGGGCAAGGGCTCCAGAAACAATCCTTGCCTCTTCCCCACGTGGGCCTCGCCTAGACCAAGGGCGATGGAAGCCCAAGCTTGGCCCAAGCATGCTGGGCACAGGCTGTTTGCAGGGCGTCTCCCTAGCTGGCAATGCACACTCAACATGTCCTCCTGTGTGGGGGAGCCTGATTTGGCATCCAAGCACACACTTTTCACCATCGAGGCAAGGAAGCCCAAACCCTGGTCGTGTCATCAGCGCAGGGGTGCCAACTCCCCAAGTCATCACAGAAGCGGCGGCGAGGTTCCTCTCTGCAGAGGACATTCTCCTCAGAGGAGGAAGATGATCCCCAAAGTTCGATTGCTCCAGGAAACCTCCTGGCCATTTTTCCCACCTAGGCCGCGGCTAGACCTGTGGCGAATGAGCCTCAAGGCTGTCCACTGCACTCTGGGCAGGAGTAGCTCGTGGGATCATTGCAGAGCTTGAAACGACCCACGTGACCCACCGTGTGCTCTCTTGTGTGGAGCAGGCTGCTTTGGCCTGACAATGCCATCTTGCCCCAAAGCCATAGAAGCAGCAACCCAGCAATCTAGGCAATCGGGGCCTAAGGGCAACCTCAGGCACTCCAAAGAAACAGAGGATGGGAGCTTCCTCCTTCCCATATGTATTGAATTCAGAGAAGGAGCAGCAGACCTGAGGCATCTGGGCTCCAACAAGCAACCCTTGCCTTTGGCCCACCTAGGCCTCACCTTGACCTAGGGCAGGTGAGGCCCTATTCTCGCCAAAGATCTCGGGGCTCTGGTGGGTGGCAGGGAACTTCCCTAGCTTGAACCGCTCTCCCAAGGTGTTCTCCCCAGGGGAGCAGCCATTTGCATGTGGCATGCAAATGGCCTCTCTTCACCAAGGCGCTAAAGCAACCCATAGAGCAATAGGGCGGGCCCTGCCTGTGGCCAATCCCAGAACATCCACCCAAAAGGACGCTGTGAGCTGCGGCCTTGCAAGGTGTATTCTGCTCAGGGAAGGGACACCAGCCCCGATGCGCAAGGGCTCCAAACGCCCTCCGTGCCCATTTCCCCCCTAGGCATGTCCTAGACCTGGGGAAAATGAGCCAAGGATTTGCCCAAAGCTCGCACTGCTGTGCTTGTGCGCAGGGAATTTCCTTTGCTGGCAATGCACTCCCAACCTTTACTCCTTGCTTGGGAAGCCTGATTTGGCATGCAAGAGGACTCTTTTCCCAATCACGGAAAAGCAGCACAGGGCGAGGTAGGGCAATCCGCGCCTGGTGCCAATCGCAGCAACGCCACGGAACAAGAGACTGCAAGCTTCCTGCAGGCAAATTACACTCTCTTCCGAGAAGGTACCCCCACCCCACCAGGGGGTTGCTCCGGAAAGCAGTCCTTGCCTTTTGCACACATGGGCCTCTCTCTCCTAGACGAAGAGCGGCTGAGGCCCTGTGCAGCTCAATGCGCTCTCTGCCGTGCTGCCTTGCAAGGGTGTCCGATCCTTGACACCCCCTCCCAACGTGGTCCCCTCTGGGGAGAAGCCTGATGCGGCACGCAGAAGCCTCCTTTTCCAACCCGTGTGGAAAACACCCAAGGCCAGCTAGGGCTATCGGCGCCTGGTGGCATCCTCCCCAGCGCCCCAGAACAAGAAGAGCCTGTGAGCTTCTGCCTCGCCAAGGGCATGCTCTTCAGAGAAGGAACTCCAGCCCTAATGCGTGTTTGCGCCTCAATCAACTCCTTGCCTTTCTCCCACCTAGGCCACTCCCAGAGCTCTGGGAATTAGCCCCTGGACTGCCCCAGGCTCTCTGGGCCCTGGTTCCTTGCCGGGAATGTCCCAACCTGGACTCACACGCCCTACGCCTTGCCCTTAGGAGAGAAAACTGACTTGGCATGACACTGCCTTCTGCTTACCAATGGGGAAAAGCAGGACCAAGAACCACTTGGGCCATCAGTGCCTGATGGCAATCCCACAAACTTCACCCCCTCAGAACCGTGCAGCCTCCTCTCACCTGCAAATTCGCTTCTACTCAGAGAAGGAACGCCGTCTCCAAAACGCCACCGCCCGAAAAAAGGCCTGCTGGCTTGGTTTCCTGCCTGTGCTTTCCGTAGACAGACAGGCAAAGCAGCCCCTGTGCTGCCCCCGTGCCCTCTGGGCACTGGTGGGTTGCAGGGAAGGTCCCTAGTTTGTACACACTCCCCAAGGTGTTTGAGTTTGTGCAGAAGCAGGATTTAGCCGGAAGATGCCTTCTTTGTGCCGTGGTGGTATGCCAATGCAAGCGAGTGAGGGTGATCAGCCCCTGATGGCACGCTCAGAAATGCCTCAGCACCACGAGGCTGTGAGCTTTTCCCTTGCAAAGGATAGGCTACTCAGAGCAGGAACCCCAGCCCTAATGGGCAAGGGCTCCAGAAACAATCCTTGCCTCTTCCCCACGTGGGCCTCGCCTAGACCAAGGGCGATGGAAGCCCAAGCTTGGCCCAAGCATGCTGGGCACAGGCTGTTTGCAGGGCGTCTCCCTAGCTGGCAATGCACACTCAACATGTCCTCCTGTGTGGGGGAGCCTGATTTGGCATCCAAGCACACACTTTTCACCATCGAGGCAAGGAAGCCCAAACCCTGGTCGTGTCATCAGCGCAGGGGTGCCAACTCCCCAAGTCATCACAGAAGCGGCGGCGAGGTTCCTCTCTGCAGAGGACATTCTCCTCAGAGGAGGAAGATGATCCCCAAAGTTCGATTGCTCCAGGAAACCTCCTGGCCATTTTTCCCACCTAGGCCGCGGCTAGACCTGTGGCGAATGAGCCTCAAGGCTGTCCACTGCACTCTGGGCAGGAGTAGCTCGTGGGATCATTGCAGAGCTTGAAACGACCCACGTGACCCACCGTGTGCTCTCTTGTGTGGAGCAGGCTGCTTTGGCCTGACAATGCCATCTTGCCCCAAAGCCATAGAAGCAGCAACCCAGCAATCTAGGCAATCGGGGCCTAAGGGCAACCTCAGGCACTCCAAAGAAACAGAGGATGGGAGCTTCCTCCTTCCCATATGTATTGAATTCAGAGAAGGAGCAGCAGACCTGAGGCATCTGGGCTCCAACAAGCAACCCTTGCCTTTGGCCCACCTAGGCCTCACCTTGACCTAGGGCAGGTGAGGCCCTATTCTCGCCAAAGATCTCGGGGCTCTGGTGGGTGGCAGGGAACTTCCCTAGCTTGAACCGCTCTCCCAAGGTGTTCTCCCCAGGGGAGCAGCCATTTGCATGTGGCATGCAAATGGCCTCTCTTCACCAAGGCGCTAAAGCAACCCATAGAGCAATAGGGCGGGCCCTGCCTGTGGCCAATCCCAGAACATCCACCCAAAAGGACGCTGTGAGCTGCGGCCTTGCAAGGTGTATTCTGCTCAGGGAAGGGACACCAGCCCCGATGCGCAAGGGCTCCAAACGCCCTCCGTGCCCATTTCCCCCCTAGGCATGTCCTAGACCTGGGGAAAATGAGCCAAGGATTTGCCCAAAGCTCGCACTGCTGTGCTTGTGCGCAGGGAATTTCCTTTGCTGGCAATGCACTCCCAACCTTTACTCCTTGCTTGGGAAGCCTGATTTGGCATGCAAGAGGACTCTTTTCCCAATCACGGAAAAGCAGCACAGGGCGAGGTAGGGCAATCCGCGCCTGGTGCCAATCGCAGCAACGCCACGGAACAAGAGACTGCAAGCTTCCTGCAGGCAAATTACACTCTCTTCCGAGAAGGTACCCCCACCCCACCAGGGGGTTGCTCCGGAAAGCAGTCCTTGCCTTTTGCACACATGGGCCTCTCTCTCCTAGACGAAGAGCGGCTGAGGCCCTGTGCAGCTCAATGCGCTCTCTGCCGTGCTGCCTTGCAAGGGTGTCCGATCCTTGACACCCCCTCCCAACGTGGTCCCCTCTGGGGAGAAGCCTGATGCGGCACGCAGAAGCCTCCTTTTCCAACCCGTGTGGAAAACACCCAAGGCCAGCTAGGGCTATCGGCGCCTGGTGGCATCCTCCCCAGCGCCCCAGAACAAGAAGAGCCTGTGAGCTTCTGCCTCGCCAAGGGCATGCTCTTCAGAGAAGGAACTCCAGCCCTAATGCGTGTTTGCGCCTCAATCAACTCCTTGCCTTTCTCCCACCTAGGCCACTCCCAGAGCTCTGGGAATTAGCCCCTGGACTGCCCCAGGCTCTCTGGGCCCTGGTTCCTTGCCGGGAATGTCCCAACCTGGACTCACACGCCCTACGCCTTGCCCTTAGGAGAGAAAACTGACTTGGCATGACACTGCCTTCTGCTTACCAATGGGGAAAAGCAGGACCAAGAACCACTTGGGCCATCAGTGCCTGATGGCAATCCCACAAACTTCACCCCCTCAGAACCGTGCAGCCTCCTCTCACCTGCAAATTCGCTTCTACTCAGAGAAGGAACGCCGTCTCCAAAACGCCACCGCCCGAAAAAAGGCCTGCTGGCTTGGTTTCCTGCCTGTGCTTTCCGTAGACAGACAGGCAAAGCAGCCCCTGTGCTGCCCCCGTGCCCTCTGGGCACTGGTGGGTTGCAGGGAAGGTCCCTAGTTTGTACACACTCCCCAAGGTGTTTGAGTTTGTGCAGAAGCAGGATTTAGCCGGAAGATGCCTTCTTTGTGCCGTGGTGGTATGCCAATGCAAGCGAGTGAGGGTGATCAGCCCCTGATGGCACGCTCAGAAATGCCTCAGCACCACGAGGCTGTGAGCTTTTCCCTTGCAAAGGATAGGCTACTCAGAGCAGGAACCCCAGCCCTAATGGGCAAGGGCTCCAGAAACAATCCTTGCCTCTTCCCCACGTGGGCCTCGCCTAGACCAAGGGCGATGGAAGCCCAAGCTTGGCCCAAGCATGCTGGGCACAGGCTGTTTGCAGGGCGTCTCCCTAGCTGGCAATGCACACTCAACATGTCCTCCTGTGTGGGGGAGCCTGATTTGGCATCCAAGCACACACTTTTCACCATCGAGGCAAGGAAGCCCAAACCCTGGTCGTGTCATCAGCGCAGGGGTGCCAACTCCCCAAGTCATCACAGAAGCGGCGGCGAGGTTCCTCTCTGCAGAGGACATTCTCCTCAGAGGAGGAAGATGATCCCCAAAGTTCGATTGCTCCAGGAAACCTCCTGGCCATTTTTCCCACCTAGGCCGCGGCTAGACCTGTGGCGAATGAGCCTCAAGGCTGTCCACTGCACTCTGGGCAGGAGTAGCTCGTGGGATCATTGCAGAGCTTGAAACGACCCACGTGACCCACCGTGTGCTCTCTTGTGTGGAGCAGGCTGCTTTGGCCTGACAATGCCATCTTGCCCCAAAGCCATAGAAGCAGCAACCCAGCAATCTAGGCAATCGGGGCCTAAGGGCAACCTCAGGCACTCCAAAGAAACAGAGGATGGGAGCTTCCTCCTTCCCATATGTATTGAATTCAGAGAAGGAGCAGCAGACCTGAGGCATCTGGGCTCCAACAAGCAACCCTTGCCTTTGGCCCACCTAGGCCTCACCTTGACCTAGGGCAGGTGAGGCCCTATTCTCGCCAAAGATCTCGGGGCTCTGGTGGGTGGCAGGGAACTTCCCTAGCTTGAACCGCTCTCCCAAGGTGTTCTCCCCAGGGGAGCAGCCATTTGCATGTGGCATGCAAATGGCCTCTCTTCACCAAGGCGCTAAAGCAACCCATAGAGCAATAGGGCGGGCCCTGCCTGTGGCCAATCCCAGAACATCCACCCAAAAGGACGCTGTGAGCTGCGGCCTTGCAAGGTGTATTCTGCTCAGGGAAGGGACACCAGCCCCGATGCGCAAGGGCTCCAAACGCCCTCCGTGCCCATTTCCCCCCTAGGCATGTCCTAGACCTGGGGAAAATGAGCCAAGGATTTGCCCAAAGCTCGCACTGCTGTGCTTGTGCGCAGGGAATTTCCTTTGCTGGCAATGCACTCCCAACCTTTACTCCTTGCTTGGGAAGCCTGATTTGGCATGCAAGAGGACTCTTTTCCCAATCACGGAAAAGCAGCACAGGGCGAGGTAGGGCAATCCGCGCCTGGTGCCAATCGCAGCAACGCCACGGAACAAGAGACTGCAAGCTTCCTGCAGGCAAATTACACTCTCTTCCGAGAAGGTACCCCCACCCCACCAGGGGGTTGCTCCGGAAAGCAGTCCTTGCCTTTTGCACACATGGGCCTCTCTCTCCTAGACGAAGAGCGGCTGAGGCCCTGTGCAGCTCAATGCGCTCTCTGCCGTGCTGCCTTGCAAGGGTGTCCGATCCTTGACACCCCCTCCCAACGTGGTCCCCTCTGGGGAGAAGCCTGATGCGGCACGCAGAAGCCTCCTTTTCCAACCCGTGTGGAAAACACCCAAGGCCAGCTAGGGCTATCGGCGCCTGGTGGCATCCTCCCCAGCGCCCCAGAACAAGAAGAGCCTGTGAGCTTCTGCCTCGCCAAGGGCATGCTCTTCAGAGAAGGAACTCCAGCCCTAATGCGTGTTTGCGCCTCAATCAACTCCTTGCCTTTCTCCCACCTAGGCCACTCCCAGAGCTCTGGGAATTAGCCCCTGGACTGCCCCAGGCTCTCTGGGCCCTGGTTCCTTGCCGGGAATGTCCCAACCTGGACTCACACGCCCTACGCCTTGCCCTTAGGAGAGAAAACTGACTTGGCATGACACTGCCTTCTGCTTACCAATGGGGAAAAGCAGGACCAAGAACCACTTGGGCCATCAGTGCCTGATGGCAATCCCACAAACTTCACCCCCTCAGAACCGTGCAGCCTCCTCTCACCTGCAAATTCGCTTCTACTCAGAGAAGGAACGCCGTCTCCAAAACGCCACCGCCCGAAAAAAGGCCTGCTGGCTTGGTTTCCTGCCTGTGCTTTCCGTAGACAGACAGGCAAAGCAGCCCCTGTGCTGCCCCCGTGCCCTCTGGGCACTGGTGGGTTGCAGGGAAGGTCCCTAGTTTGTACACACTCCCCAAGGTGTTTGAGTTTGTGCAGAAGCAGGATTTAGCCGGAAGATGCCTTCTTTGTGCCGTGGTGGTATGCCAATGCAAGCGAGTGAGGGTGATCAGCCCCTGATGGCACGCTCAGAAATGCCTCAGCACCACGAGGCTGTGAGCTTTTCCCTTGCAAAGGATAGGCTACTCAGAGCAGGAACCCCAGCCCTAATGGGCAAGGGCTCCAGAAACAATCCTTGCCTCTTCCCCACGTGGGCCTCGCCTAGACCAAGGGCGATGGAAGCCCAAGCTTGGCCCAAGCATGCTGGGCACAGGCTGTTTGCAGGGCGTCTCCCTAGCTGGCAATGCACACTCAACATGTCCTCCTGTGTGGGGGAGCCTGATTTGGCATCCAAGCACACACTTTTCACCATCGAGGCAAGGAAGCCCAAACCCTGGTCGTGTCATCAGCGCAGGGGTGCCAACTCCCCAAGTCATCACAGAAGCGGCGGCGAGGTTCCTCTCTGCAGAGGACATTCTCCTCAGAGGAGGAAGATGATCCCCAAAGTTCGATTGCTCCAGGAAACCTCCTGGCCATTTTTCCCACCTAGGCCGCGGCTAGACCTGTGGCGAATGAGCCTCAAGGCTGTCCACTGCACTCTGGGCAGGAGTAGCTCGTGGGATCATTGCAGAGCTTGAAACGACCCACGTGACCCACCGTGTGCTCTCTTGTGTGGAGCAGGCTGCTTTGGCCTGACAATGCCATCTTGCCCCAAAGCCATAGAAGCAGCAACCCAGCAATCTAGGCAATCGGGGCCTAAGGGCAACCTCAGGCACTCCAAAGAAACAGAGGATGGGAGCTTCCTCCTTCCCATATGTATTGAATTCAGAGAAGGAGCAGCAGACCTGAGGCATCTGGGCTCCAACAAGCAACCCTTGCCTTTGGCCCACCTAGGCCTCACCTTGACCTAGGGCAGGTGAGGCCCTATTCTCGCCAAAGATCTCGGGGCTCTGGTGGGTGGCAGGGAACTTCCCTAGCTTGAACCGCTCTCCCAAGGTGTTCTCCCCAGGGGAGCAGCCATTTGCATGTGGCATGCAAATGGCCTCTCTTCACCAAGGCGCTAAAGCAACCCATAGAGCAATAGGGCGGGCCCTGCCTGTGGCCAATCCCAGAACATCCACCCAAAAGGACGCTGTGAGCTGCGGCCTTGCAAGGTGTATTCTGCTCAGGGAAGGGACACCAGCCCCGATGCGCAAGGGCTCCAAACGCCCTCCGTGCCCATTTCCCCCCTAGGCATGTCCTAGACCTGGGGAAAATGAGCCAAGGATTTGCCCAAAGCTCGCACTGCTGTGCTTGTGCGCAGGGAATTTCCTTTGCTGGCAATGCACTCCCAACCTTTACTCCTTGCTTGGGAAGCCTGATTTGGCATGCAAGAGGACTCTTTTCCCAATCACGGAAAAGCAGCACAGGGCGAGGTAGGGCAATCCGCGCCTGGTGCCAATCGCAGCAACGCCACGGAACAAGAGACTGCAAGCTTCCTGCAGGCAAATTACACTCTCTTCCGAGAAGGTACCCCCACCCCACCAGGGGGTTGCTCCGGAAAGCAGTCCTTGCCTTTTGCACACATGGGCCTCTCTCTCCTAGACGAAGAGCGGCTGAGGCCCTGTGCAGCTCAATGCGCTCTCTGCCGTGCTGCCTTGCAAGGGTGTCCGATCCTTGACACCCCCTCCCAACGTGGTCCCCTCTGGGGAGAAGCCTGATGCGGCACGCAGAAGCCCCCTTTTCCAACCCGTGTGGAAAACACCCAAGGCCAGCTAGGGCTATCGGCGCCTGGTGGCATCCTCCCCAGCGCCCCAGAACAAGAAGAGCCTGTGAGCTTCTGCCTCGCCAAGGGCATGCTCTTCAGAGAAGGAACTCCAGCCCTAATGCGTGTTTGCGCCTCAATCAACTCCTTGCCTTTCTCCCACCTAGGCCACTCCCAGAGCTCTGGGAATTAGCCCCTGGACTGCCCCAGGCTCTCTGGGCCCTGGTTCCTTGCCGGGAATGTCCCAACCTGGACTCACACGCCCTACGCCTTGCCCTTAGGAGAGAAAACTGACTTGGCATGACACTGCCTTCTGCTTACCAATGGGGAAAAGCAGGACCAAGAACCACTTGGGCCATCAGTGCCTGATGGCAATCCCACAAACTTCACCCCCTCAGAACCGTGCAGCCTCCTCTCACCTGCAAATTCGCTTCTACTCAGAGAAGGAACGCCGTCTCCAAAACGCCACCGCCCGAAAAAAGGCCTGCTGGCTTGGTTTCCTGCCTGTGCTTTCCGTAGACAGACAGGCAAAGCAGCCCCTGTGCTGCCCCCGTGCCCTCTGGGCACTGGTGGGTTGCAGGGAAGGTCCCTAGTTTGTACACACTCCCCAAGGTGTTTGAGTTTGTGCAGAAGCAGGATTTAGCCGGAAGATGCCTTCTTTGTGCCGTGGTGGTATGCCAATGCAAGCGAGTGAGGGTGATCAGCCCCTGATGGCACGCTCAGAAATGCCTCAGCACCACGAGGCTGTGAGCTTTTCCCTTGCAAAGGATAGGCTACTCAGAGCAGGAACCCCAGCCCTAATGGGCAAGGGCTCCAGAAACAATCCTTGCCTCTTCCCCACGTGGGCCTCGCCTAGACCAAGGGCGATGGAAGCCCAAGCTTGGCCCAAGCATGCTGGGCACAGGCTGTTTGCAGGGCGTCTCCCTAGCTGGCAATGCACACTCAACATGTCCTCCTGTGTGGGGGAGCCTGATTTGGCATCCAAGCACACACTTTTCACCATCGAGGCAAGGAAGCCCAAACCCTGGTCGTGTCATCAGCGCAGGGGTGCCAACTCCCCAAGTCATCACAGAAGCGGCGGCGAGGTTCCTCTCTGCAGAGGACATTCTCCTCAGAGGAGGAAGATGATCCCCAAAGTTCGATTGCTCCAGGAAACCTCCTGGCCATTTTTCCCACCTAGGCCGCGGCTAGACCTGTGGCGAATGAGCCTCAAGGCTGTCCACTGCACTCTGGGCAGGAGTAGCTCGTGGGATCATTGCAGAGCTTGAAACGACCCACGTGACCCACCGTGTGCTCTCTTGTGTGGAGCAGGCTGCTTTGGCCTGACAATGCCATCTTGCCCCAAAGCCATAGAAGCAGCAACCCAGCAATCTAGGCAATCGGGGCCTAAGGGCAACCTCAGGCACTCCAAAGAAACAGAGGATGGGAGCTTCCTCCTTCCCATATGTATTGAATTCAGAGAAGGAGCAGCAGACCTGAGGCATCTGGGCTCCAACAAGCAACCCTTGCCTTTGGCCCACCTAGGCCTCACCTTGACCTAGGGCAGGTGAGGCCCTATTCTCGCCAAAGATCTCGGGGCTCTGGTGGGTGGCAGGGAACTTCCCTAGCTTGAACCGCTCTCCCAAGGTGTTCTCCCCAGGGGAGCAGCCATTTGCATGTGGCATGCAAATGGCCTCTCTTCACCAAGGCGCTAAAGCAACCCATAGAGCAATAGGGCGGGCCCTGCCTGTGGCCAATCCCAGAACATCCACCCAAAAGGACGCTGTGAGCTGCGGCCTTGCAAGGTGTATTCTGCTCAGGGAAGGGACACCAGCCCCGATGCGCAAGGGCTCCAAACGCCCTCCGTGCCCATTTCCCCCCTAGGCATGTCCTAGACCTGGGGAAAATGAGCCAAGGATTTGCCCAAAGCTCGCACTGCTGTGCTTGTGCGCAGGGAATTTCCTTTGCTGGCAATGCACTCCCAACCTTTACTCCTTGCTTGGGAAGCCTGATTTGGCATGCAAGAGGACTCTTTTCCCAATCACGGAAAAGCAGCACAGGGCGAGGTAGGGCAATCCGCGCCTGGTGCCAATCGCAGCAACGCCACGGAACAAGAGACTGCAAGCTTCCTGCAGGCAAATTACACTCTCTTCCGAGAAGGTACCCCCACCCCACCAGGGGGTTGCTCCGGAAAGCAGTCCTTGCCTTTTGCACACATGGGCCTCTCTCTCCTAGACGAAGAGCGGCTGAGGCCCTGTGCAGCTCAATGCGCTCTCTGCCGTGCTGCCTTGCAAGGGTGTCCGATCCTTGACACCCCCTCCCAACGTGGTCCCCTCTGGGGAGAAGCCTGATGCGGCACGCAGAAGCCCCCTTTTCCAACCCGTGTGGAAAACACCCAAGGCCAGCTAGGGCTATCGGCGCCTGGTGGCATCCTCCCCAGCGCCCCAGAACAAGAAGAGCCTGTGAGCTTCTGCCTCGCCAAGGGCATGCTCTTCAGAGAAGGAACTCCAGCCCTAATGCGTGTTTGCGCCTCAATCAACTCCTTGCCTTTCTCCCACCTAGGCCACTCCCAGAGCTCTGGGAATTAGCCCCTGGACTGCCCCAGGCTCTCTGGGCCCTGGTTCCTTGCCGGGAATGTCCCAACCTGGACTCACACGCCCTACGCCTTGCCCTTAGGAGAGAAAACTGACTTGGCATGACACTGCCTTCTGCTTACCAATGGGGAAAAGCAGGACCAAGAACCACTTGGGCCATCAGTGCCTGATGGCAATCCCACAAACTTCACCCCCTCAGAACCGTGCAGCCTCCTCTCACCTGCAAATTCGCTTCTACTCAGAGAAGGAACGCCGTCTCCAAAACGCCACCGCCCGAAAAAAGGCCTGCTGGCTTGGTTTCCTGCCTGTGCTTTCCGTAGACAGACAGGCAAAGCAGCCCCTGTGCTGCCCCCGTGCCCTCTGGGCACTGGTGGGTTGCAGGGAAGGTCCCTAGTTTGTACACACTCCCCAAGGTGTTTGAGTTTGTGCAGAAGCAGGATTTAGCCGGAAGATGCCTTCTTTGTGCCGTGGTGGTATGCCAATGCAAGCGAGTGAGGGTGATCAGCCCCTGATGGCACGCTCAGAAATGCCTCAGCACCACGAGGCTGTGAGCTTTTCCCTTGCAAAGGATAGGCTACTCAGAGCAGGAACCCCAGCCCTAATGGGCAAGGGCTCCAGAAACAATCCTTGCCTCTTCCCCACGTGGGCCTCGCCTAGACCAAGGGCGATGGAAGCCCAAGCTTGGCCCAAGCATGCTGGGCACAGGCTGTTTGCAGGGCGTCTCCCTAGCTGGCAATGCACACTCAACATGTCCTCCTGTGTGGGGGAGCCTGATTTGGCATCCAAGCACACACTTTTCACCATCGAGGCAAGGAAGCCCAAACCCTGGTCGTGTCATCAGCGCAGGGGTGCCAACTCCCCAAGTCATCACAGAAGCGGCGGCGAGGTTCCTCTCTGCAGAGGACATTCTCCTCAGAGGAGGAAGATGATCCCCAAAGTTCGATTGCTCCAGGAAACCTCCTGGCCATTTTTCCCACCTAGGCCGCGGCTAGACCTGTGGCGAATGAGCCTCAAGGCTGTCCACTGCACTCTGGGCAGGAGTAGCTCGTGGGATCATTGCAGAGCTTGAAACGACCCACGTGACCCACCGTGTGCTCTCTTGTGTGGAGCAGGCTGCTTTGGCCTGACAATGCCATCTTGCCCCAAAGCCATAGAAGCAGCAACCCAGCAATCTAGGCAATCGGGGCCTAAGGGCAACCTCAGGCACTCCAAAGAAACAGAGGATGGGAGCTTCCTCCTTCCCATATGTATTGAATTCAGAGAAGGAGCAGCAGACCTGAGGCATCTGGGCTCCAACAAGCAACCCTTGCCTTTGGCCCACCTAGGCCTCACCTTGACCTAGGGCAGGTGAGGCCCTATTCTCGCCAAAGATCTCGGGGCTCTGGTGGGTGGCAGGGAACTTCCCTAGCTTGAACCGCTCTCCCAAGGTGTTCTCCCCAGGGGAGCAGCCATTTGCATGTGGCATGCAAATGGCCTCTCTTCACCAAGGCGCTAAAGCAACCCATAGAGCAATAGGGCGGGCCCTGCCTGTGGCCAATCCCAGAACATCCACCCAAAAGGACGCTGTGAGCTGCGGCCTTGCAAGGTGTATTCTGCTCAGGGAAGGGACACCAGCCCCGATGCGCAAGGGCTCCAAACGCCCTCCGTGCCCATTTCCCCCCTAGGCATGTCCTAGACCTGGGGAAAATGAGCCAAGGATTTGCCCAAAGCTCGCACTGCTGTGCTTGTGCGCAGGGAATTTCCTTTGCTGGCAATGCACTCCCAACCTTTACTCCTTGCTTGGGAAGCCTGATTTGGCATGCAAGAGGACTCTTTTCCCAATCACGGAAAAGCAGCACAGGGCGAGGTAGGGCAATCCGCGCCTGGTGCCAATCGCAGCAACGCCACGGAACAAGAGACTGCAAGCTTCCTGCAGGCAAATTACACTCTCTTCCGAGAAGGTACCCCCACCCCACCAGGGGGTTGCTCCGGAAAGCAGTCCTTGCCTTTTGCACACATGGGCCTCTCTCTCCTAGACGAAGAGCGGCTGAGGCCCTGTGCAGCTCAATGCGCTCTCTGCCGTGCTGCCTTGCAAGGGTGTCCGATCCTTGACACCCCCTCCCAACGTGGTCCCCTCTGGGGAGAAGCCTGATGCGGCACGCAGAAGCCCCCTTTTCCAACCCGTGTGGAAAACACCCAAGGCCAGCTAGGGCTATCGGCGCCTGGTGGCATCCTCCCCAGCGCCCCAGAACAAGAAGAGCCTGTGAGCTTCTGCCTCGCCAAGGGCATGCTCTTCAGAGAAGGAACTCCAGCCCTAATGCGTGTTTGCGCCTCAATCAACTCCTTGCCTTTCTCCCACCTAGGCCACTCCCAGAGCTCTGGGAATTAGCCCCTGGACTGCCCCAGGCTCTCTGGGCCCTGGTTCCTTGCCGGGAATGTCCCAACCTGGACTCACACGCCCTACGCCTTGCCCTTAGGAGAGAAAACTGACTTGGCATGACACTGCCTTCTGCTTACCAATGGGGAAAAGCAGGACCAAGAACCACTTGGGCCATCAGTGCCTGATGGCAATCCCACAAACTTCACCCCCTCAGAACCGTGCAGCCTCCTCTCACCTGCAAATTCGCTTCTACTCAGAGAAGGAACGCCGTCTCCAAAACGCCACCGCCCGAAAAAAGGCCTGCTGGCTTGGTTTCCTGCCTGTGCTTTCCGTAGACAGACAGGCAAAGCAGCCCCTGTGCTGCCCCCGTGCCCTCTGGGCACTGGTGGGTTGCAGGGAAGGTCCCTAGTTTGTACACACTCCCCAAGGTGTTTGAGTTTGTGCAGAAGCAGGATTTAGCCGGAAGATGCCTTCTTTGTGCCGTGGTGGTATGCCAATGCAAGCGAGTGAGGGTGATCAGCCCCTGATGGCACGCTCAGAAATGCCTCAGCACCACGAGGCTGTGAGCTTTTCCCTTGCAAAGGATAGGCTACTCAGAGCAGGAACCCCAGCCCTAATGGGCAAGGGCTCCAGAAACAATCCTTGCCTCTTCCCCACGTGGGCCTCGCCTAGACCAAGGGCGATGGAAGCCCAAGCTTGGCCCAAGCATGCTGGGCACAGGCTGTTTGCAGGGCGTCTCCCTAGCTGGCAATGCACACTCAACATGTCCTCCTGTGTGGGGGAGCCTGATTTGGCATCCAAGCACACACTTTTCACCATCGAGGCAAGGAAGCCCAAACCCTGGTCGTGTCATCAGCGCAGGGGTGCCAACTCCCCAAGTCATCACAGAAGCGGCGGCGAGGTTCCTCTCTGCAGAGGACATTCTCCTCAGAGGAGGAAGATGATCCCCAAAGTTCGATTGCTCCAGGAAACCTCCTGGCCATTTTTCCCACCTAGGCCGCGGCTAGACCTGTGGCGAATGAGCCTCAAGGCTGTCCACTGCACTCTGGGCAGGAGTAGCTCGTGGGATCATTGCAGAGCTTGAAACGACCCACGTGACCCACCGTGTGCTCTCTTGTGTGGAGCAGGCTGCTTTGGCCTGACAATGCCATCTTGCCCCAAAGCCATAGAAGCAGCAACCCAGCAATCTAGGCAATCGGGGCCTAAGGGCAACCTCAGGCACTCCAAAGAAACAGAGGATGGGAGCTTCCTCCTTCCCATATGTATTGAATTCAGAGAAGGAGCAGCAGACCTGAGGCATCTGGGCTCCAACAAGCAACCCTTGCCTTTGGCCCACCTAGGCCTCACCTTGACCTAGGGCAGGTGAGGCCCTATTCTCGCCAAAGATCTCGGGGCTCTGGTGGGTGGCAGGGAACTTCCCTAGCTTGAACCGCTCTCCCAAGGTGTTCTCCCCAGGGGAGCAGCCATTTGCATGTGGCATGCAAATGGCCTCTCTTCACCAAGGCGCTAAAGCAACCCATAGAGCAATAGGGCGGGCCCTGCCTGTGGCCAATCCCAGAACATCCACCCAAAAGGACGCTGTGAGCTGCGGCCTTGCAAGGTGTATTCTGCTCAGGGAAGGGACACCAGCCCCGATGCGCAAGGGCTCCAAACGCCCTCCGTGCCCATTTCCCCCCTAGGCATGTCCTAGACCTGGGGAAAATGAGCCAAGGATTTGCCCAAAGCTCGCACTGCTGTGCTTGTGCGCAGGGAATTTCCTTTGCTGGCAATGCACTCCCAACCTTTACTCCTTGCTTGGGAAGCCTGATTTGGCATGCAAGAGGACTCTTTTCCCAATCACGGAAAAGCAGCACAGGGCGAGGTAGGGCAATCCGCGCCTGGTGCCAATCGCAGCAACGCCACGGAACAAGAGACTGCAAGCTTCCTGCAGGCAAATTACACTCTCTTCCGAGAAGGTACCCCCACCCCACCAGGGGGTTGCTCCGGAAAGCAGTCCTTGCCTTTTGCACACATGGGCCTCTCTCTCCTAGACGAAGAGCGGCTGAGGCCCTGTGCAGCTCAATGCGCTCTCTGCCGTGCTGCCTTGCAAGGGTGTCCGATCCTTGACACCCCCTCCCAACGTGGTCCCCTCTGGGGAGAAGCCTGATGCGGCACGCAGAAGCCCCCTTTTCCAACCCGTGTGGAAAACACCCAAGGCCAGCTAGGGCTATCGGCGCCTGGTGGCATCCTCCCCAGCGCCCCAGAACAAGAAGAGCCTGTGAGCTTCTGCCTCGCCAAGGGCATGCTCTTCAGAGAAGGAACTCCAGCCCTAATGCGTGTTTGCGCCTCAATCAACTCCTTGCCTTTCTCCCACCTAGGCCACTCCCAGAGCTCTGGGAATTAGCCCCTGGACTGCCCCAGGCTCTCTGGGCCCTGGTTCCTTGCCGGGAATGTCCCAACCTGGACTCACACGCCCTACGCCTTGCCCTTAGGAGAGAAAACTGACTTGGCATGACACTGCCTTCTGCTTACCAATGGGGAAAAGCAGGACCAAGAACCACTTGGGCCATCAGTGCCTGATGGCAATCCCACAAACTTCACCCCCTCAGAACCGTGCAGCCTCCTCTCACCTGCAAATTCGCTTCTACTCAGAGAAGGAACGCCGTCTCCAAAACGCCACCGCCCGAAAAAAGGCCTGCTGGCTTGGTTTCCTGCCTGTGCTTTCCGTAGACAGACAGGCAAAGCAGCCCCTGTGCTGCCCCCGTGCCCTCTGGGCACTGGTGGGTTGCAGGGAAGGTCCCTAGTTTGTACACACTCCCCAAGGTGTTTGAGTTTGTGCAGAAGCAGGATTTAGCCGGAAGATGCCTTCTTTGTGCCGTGGTGGTATGCCAATGCAAGCGAGTGAGGGTGATCAGCCCCTGATGGCACGCTCAGAAATGCCTCAGCACCACGAGGCTGTGAGCTTTTCCCTTGCAAAGGATAGGCTACTCAGAGCAGGAACCCCAGCCCTAATGGGCAAGGGCTCCAGAAACAATCCTTGCCTCTTCCCCACGTGGGCCTCGCCTAGACCAAGGGCGATGGAAGCCCAAGCTTGGCCCAAGCATGCTGGGCACAGGCTGTTTGCAGGGCGTCTCCCTAGCTGGCAATGCACACTCAACATGTCCTCCTGTGTGGGGGAGCCTGATTTGGCATCCAAGCACACACTTTTCACCATCGAGGCAAGGAAGCCCAAACCCTGGTCGTGTCATCAGCGCAGGGGTGCCAACTCCCCAAGTCATCACAGAAGCGGCGGCGAGGTTCCTCTCTGCAGAGGACATTCTCCTCAGAGGAGGAAGATGATCCCCAAAGTTCGATTGCTCCAGGAAACCTCCTGGCCATTTTTCCCACCTAGGCCGCGGCTAGACCTGTGGCGAATGAGCCTCAAGGCTGTCCACTGCACTCTGGGCAGGAGTAGCTCGTGGGATCATTGCAGAGCTTGAAACGACCCACGTGACCCACCGTGTGCTCTCTTGTGTGGAGCAGGCTGCTTTGGCCTGACAATGCCATCTTGCCCCAAAGCCATAGAAGCAGCAACCCAGCAATCTAGGCAATCGGGGCCTAAGGGCAACCTCAGGCACTCCAAAGAAACAGAGGATGGGAGCTTCCTCCTTCCCATATGTATTGAATTCAGAGAAGGAGCAGCAGACCTGAGGCATCTGGGCTCCAACAAGCAACCCTTGCCTTTGGCCCACCTAGGCCTCACCTTGACCTAGGGCAGGTGAGGCCCTATTCTCGCCAAAGATCTCGGGGCTCTGGTGGGTGGCAGGGAACTTCCCTAGCTTGAACCGCTCTCCCAAGGTGTTCTCCCCAGGGGAGCAGCCATTTGCATGTGGCATGCAAATGGCCTCTCTTCACCAAGGCGCTAAAGCAACCCATAGAGCAATAGGGCGGGCCCTGCCTGTGGCCAATCCCAGAACATCCACCCAAAAGGACGCTGTGAGCTGCGGCCTTGCAAGGTGTATTCTGCTCAGGGAAGGGACACCAGCCCCGATGCGCAAGGGCTCCAAACGCCCTCCGTGCCCATTTCCCCCCTAGGCATGTCCTAGACCTGGGGAAAATGAGCCAAGGATTTGCCCAAAGCTCGCACTGCTGTGCTTGTGCGCAGGGAATTTCCTTTGCTGGCAATGCACTCCCAACCTTTACTCCTTGCTTGGGAAGCCTGATTTGGCATGCAAGAGGACTCTTTTCCCAATCACGGAAAAGCAGCACAGGGCGAGGTAGGGCAATCCGCGCCTGGTGCCAATCGCAGCAACGCCACGGAACAAGAGACTGCAAGCTTCCTGCAGGCAAATTACACTCTCTTCCGAGAAGGTACCCCCACCCCACCAGGGGGTTGCTCCGGAAAGCAGTCCTTGCCTTTTGCACACATGGGCCTCTCTCTCCTAGACGAAGAGCGGCTGAGGCCCTGTGCAGCTCAATGCGCTCTCTGCCGTGCTGCCTTGCAAGGGTGTCCGATCCTTGACACCCCCTCCCAACGTGGTCCCCTCTGGGGAGAAGCCTGATGCGGCACGCAGAAGCCCCCTTTTCCAACCCGTGTGGAAAACACCCAAGGCCAGCTAGGGCTATCGGCGCCTGGTGGCATCCTCCCCAGCGCCCCAGAACAAGAAGAGCCTGTGAGCTTCTGCCTCGCCAAGGGCATGCTCTTCAGAGAAGGAACTCCAGCCCTAATGCGTGTTTGCGCCTCAATCAACTCCTTGCCTTTCTCCCACCTAGGCCACTCCCAGAGCTCTGGGAATTAGCCCCTGGACTGCCCCAGGCTCTCTGGGCCCTGGTTCCTTGCCGGGAATGTCCCAACCTGGACTCACACGCCCTACGCCTTGCCCTTAGGAGAGAAAACTGACTTGGCATGACACTGCCTTCTGCTTACCAATGGGGAAAAGCAGGACCAAGAACCACTTGGGCCATCAGTGCCTGATGGCAATCCCACAAACTTCACCCCCTCAGAACCGTGCAGCCTCCTCTCACCTGCAAATTCGCTTCTACTCAGAGAAGGAACGCCGTCTCCAAAACGCCACCGCCCGAAAAAAGGCCTGCTGGCTTGGTTTCCTGCCTGTGCTTTCCGTAGACAGACAGGCAAAGCAGCCCCTGTGCTGCCCCCGTGCCCTCTGGGCACTGGTGGGTTGCAGGGAAGGTCCCTAGTTTGTACACACTCCCCAAGGTGTTTGAGTTTGTGCAGAAGCAGGATTTAGCCGGAAGATGCCTTCTTTGTGCCGTGGTGGTATGCCAATGCAAGCGAGTGAGGGTGATCAGCCCCTGATGGCACGCTCAGAAATGCCTCAGCACCACGAGGCTGTGAGCTTTTCCCTTGCAAAGGATAGGCTACTCAGAGCAGGAACCCCAGCCCTAATGGGCAAGGGCTCCAGAAACAATCCTTGCCTCTTCCCCACGTGGGCCTCGCCTAGACCAAGGGCGATGGAAGCCCAAGCTTGGCCCAAGCATGCTGGGCACAGGCTGTTTGCAGGGCGTCTCCCTAGCTGGCAATGCACACTCAACATGTCCTCCTGTGTGGGGGAGCCTGATTTGGCATCCAAGCACACACTTTTCACCATCGAGGCAAGGAAGCCCAAACCCTGGTCGTGTCATCAGCGCAGGGGTGCCAACTCCCCAAGTCATCACAGAAGCGGCGGCGAGGTTCCTCTCTGCAGAGGACATTCTCCTCAGAGGAGGAAGATGATCCCCAAAGTTCGATTGCTCCAGGAAACCTCCTGGCCATTTTTCCCACCTAGGCCGCGGCTAGACCTGTGGCGAATGAGCCTCAAGGCTGTCCACTGCACTCTGGGCAGGAGTAGCTCGTGGGATCATTGCAGAGCTTGAAACGACCCACGTGACCCACCGTGTGCTCTCTTGTGTGGAGCAGGCTGCTTTGGCCTGACAATGCCATCTTGCCCCAAAGCCATAGAAGCAGCAACCCAGCAATCTAGGCAATCGGGGCCTAAGGGCAACCTCAGGCACTCCAAAGAAACAGAGGATGGGAGCTTCCTCCTTCCCATATGTATTGAATTCAGAGAAGGAGCAGCAGACCTGAGGCATCTGGGCTCCAACAAGCAACCCTTGCCTTTGGCCCACCTAGGCCTCACCTTGACCTAGGGCAGGTGAGGCCCTATTCTCGCCAAAGATCTCGGGGCTCTGGTGGGTGGCAGGGAACTTCCCTAGCTTGAACCGCTCTCCCAAGGTGTTCTCCCCAGGGGAGCAGCCATTTGCATGTGGCATGCAAATGGCCTCTCTTCACCAAGGCGCTAAAGCAACCCATAGAGCAATAGGGCGGGCCCTGCCTGTGGCCAATCCCAGAACATCCACCCAAAAGGACGCTGTGAGCTGCGGCCTTGCAAGGTGTATTCTGCTCAGGGAAGGGACACCAGCCCCGATGCGCAAGGGCTCCAAACGCCCTCCGTGCCCATTTCCCCCCTAGGCATGTCCTAGACCTGGGGAAAATGAGCCAAGGATTTGCCCAAAGCTCGCACTGCTGTGCTTGTGCGCAGGGAATTTCCTTTGCTGGCAATGCACTCCCAACCTTTACTCCTTGCTTGGGAAGCCTGATTTGGCATGCAAGAGGACTCTTTTCCCAATCACGGAAAAGCAGCACAGGGCGAGGTAGGGCAATCCGCGCCTGGTGCCAATCGCAGCAACGCCACGGAACAAGAGACTGCAAGCTTCCTGCAGGCAAATTACACTCTCTTCCGAGAAGGTACCCCCACCCCACCAGGGGGTTGCTCCGGAAAGCAGTCCTTGCCTTTTGCACACATGGGCCTCTCTCTCCTAGACGAAGAGCGGCTGAGGCCCTGTGCAGCTCAATGCGCTCTCTGCCGTGCTGCCTTGCAAGGGTGTCCGATCCTTGACACCCCCTCCCAACGTGGTCCCCTCTGGGGAGAAGCCTGATGCGGCACGCAGAAGCCCCCTTTTCCAACCCGTGTGGAAAACACCCAAGGCCAGCTAGGGCTATCGGCGCCTGGTGGCATCCTCCCCAGCGCCCCAGAACAAGAAGAGCCTGTGAGCTTCTGCCTCGCCAAGGGCATGCTCTTCAGAGAAGGAACTCCAGCCCTAATGCGTGTTTGCGCCTCAATCAACTCCTTGCCTTTCTCCCACCTAGGCCACTCCCAGAGCTCTGGGAATTAGCCCCTGGACTGCCCCAGGCTCTCTGGGCCCTGGTTCCTTGCCGGGAATGTCCCAACCTGGACTCACACGCCCTACGCCTTGCCCTTAGGAGAGAAAACTGACTTGGCATGACACTGCCTTCTGCTTACCAATGGGGAAAAGCAGGACCAAGAACCACTTGGGCCATCAGTGCCTGATGGCAATCCCACAAACTTCACCCCCTCAGAACCGTGCAGCCTCCTCTCACCTGCAAATTCGCTTCTACTCAGAGAAGGAACGCCGTCTCCAAAACGCCACCGCCCGAAAAAAGGCCTGCTGGCTTGGTTTCCTGCCTGTGCTTTCCGTAGACAGACAGGCAAAGCAGCCCCTGTGCTGCCCCCGTGCCCTCTGGGCACTGGTGGGTTGCAGGGAAGGTCCCTAGTTTGTACACACTCCCCAAGGTGTTTGAGTTTGTGCAGAAGCAGGATTTAGCCGGAAGATGCCTTCTTTGTGCCGTGGTGGTATGCCAATGCAAGCGAGTGAGGGTGATCAGCCCCTGATGGCACGCTCAGAAATGCCTCAGCACCACGAGGCTGTGAGCTTTTCCCTTGCAAAGGATAGGCTACTCAGAGCAGGAACCCCAGCCCTAATGGGCAAGGGCTCCAGAAACAATCCTTGCCTCTTCCCCACGTGGGCCTCGCCTAGACCAAGGGCGATGGAAGCCCAAGCTTGGCCCAAGCATGCTGGGCACAGGCTGTTTGCAGGGCGTCTCCCTAGCTGGCAATGCACACTCAACATGTCCTCCTGTGTGGGGGAGCCTGATTTGGCATCCAAGCACACACTTTTCACCATCGAGGCAAGGAAGCCCAAACCCTGGTCGTGTCATCAGCGCAGGGGTGCCAACTCCCCAAGTCATCACAGAAGCGGCGGCGAGGTTCCTCTCTGCAGAGGACATTCTCCTCAGAGGAGGAAGATGATCCCCAAAGTTCGATTGCTCCAGGAAACCTCCTGGCCATTTTTCCCACCTAGGCCGCGGCTAGACCTGTGGCGAATGAGCCTCAAGGCTGTCCACTGCACTCTGGGCAGGAGTAGCTCGTGGGATCATTGCAGAGCTTGAAACGACCCACGTGACCCACCGTGTGCTCTCTTGTGTGGAGCAGGCTGCTTTGGCCTGACAATGCCATCTTGCCCCAAAGCCATAGAAGCAGCAACCCAGCAATCTAGGCAATCGGGGCCTAAGGGCAACCTCAGGCACTCCAAAGAAACAGAGGATGGGAGCTTCCTCCTTCCCATATGTATTGAATTCAGAGAAGGAGCAGCAGACCTGAGGCATCTGGGCTCCAACAAGCAACCCTTGCCTTTGGCCCACCTAGGCCTCACCTTGACCTAGGGCAGGTGAGGCCCTATTCTCGCCAAAGATCTCGGGGCTCTGGTGGGTGGCAGGGAACTTCCCTAGCTTGAACCGCTCTCCCAAGGTGTTCTCCCCAGGGGAGCAGCCATTTGCATGTGGCATGCAAATGGCCTCTCTTCACCAAGGCGCTAAAGCAACCCATAGAGCAATAGGGCGGGCCCTGCCTGTGGCCAATCCCAGAACATCCACCCAAAAGGACGCTGTGAGCTGCGGCCTTGCAAGGTGTATTCTGCTCAGGGAAGGGACACCAGCCCCGATGCGCAAGGGCTCCAAACGCCCTCCGTGCCCATTTCCCCCCTAGGCATGTCCTAGACCTGGGGAAAATGAGCCAAGGATTTGCCCAAAGCTCGCACTGCTGTGCTTGTGCGCAGGGAATTTCCTTTGCTGGCAATGCACTCCCAACCTTTACTCCTTGCTTGGGAAGCCTGATTTGGCATGCAAGAGGACTCTTTTCCCAATCACGGAAAAGCAGCACAGGGCGAGGTAGGGCAATCCGCGCCTGGTGCCAATCGCAGCAACGCCACGGAACAAGAGACTGCAAGCTTCCTGCAGGCAAATTACACTCTCTTCCGAGAAGGTACCCCCACCCCACCAGGGGGTTGCTCCGGAAAGCAGTCCTTGCCTTTTGCACACATGGGCCTCTCTCTCCTAGACGAAGAGCGGCTGAGGCCCTGTGCAGCTCAATGCGCTCTCTGCCGTGCTGCCTTGCAAGGGTGTCCGATCCTTGACACCCCCTCCCAACGTGGTCCCCTCTGGGGAGAAGCCTGATGCGGCACGCAGAAGCCCCCTTTTCCAACCCGTGTGGAAAACACCCAAGGCCAGCTAGGGCTATCGGCGCCTGGTGGCATCCTCCCCAGCGCCCCAGAACAAGAAGAGCCTGTGAGCTTCTGCCTCGCCAAGGGCATGCTCTTCAGAGAAGGAACTCCAGCCCTAATGCGTGTTTGCGCCTCAATCAACTCCTTGCCTTTCTCCCACCTAGGCCACTCCCAGAGCTCTGGGAATTAGCCCCTGGACTGCCCCAGGCTCTCTGGGCCCTGGTTCCTTGCCGGGAATGTCCCAACCTGGACTCACACGCCCTACGCCTTGCCCTTAGGAGAGAAAACTGACTTGGCATGACACTGCCTTCTGCTTACCAATGGGGAAAAGCAGGACCAAGAACCACTTGGGCCATCAGTGCCTGATGGCAATCCCACAAACTTCACCCCCTCAGAACCGTGCAGCCTCCTCTCACCTGCAAATTCGCTTCTACTCAGAGAAGGAACGCCGTCTCCAAAACGCCACCGCCCGAAAAAAGGCCTGCTGGCTTGGTTTCCTGCCTGTGCTTTCCGTAGACAGACAGGCAAAGCAGCCCCTGTGCTGCCCCCGTGCCCTCTGGGCACTGGTGGGTTGCAGGGAAGGTCCCTAGTTTGTACACACTCCCCAAGGTGTTTGAGTTTGTGCAGAAGCAGGATTTAGCCGGAAGATGCCTTCTTTGTGCCGTGGTGGTATGCCAATGCAAGCGAGTGAGGGTGATCAGCCCCTGATGGCACGCTCAGAAATGCCTCAGCACCACGAGGCTGTGAGCTTTTCCCTTGCAAAGGATAGGCTACTCAGAGCAGGAACCCCAGCCCTAATGGGCAAGGGCTCCAGAAACAATCCTTGCCTCTTCCCCACGTGGGCCTCGCCTAGACCAAGGGCGATGGAAGCCCAAGCTTGGCCCAAGCATGCTGGGCACAGGCTGTTTGCAGGGCGTCTCCCTAGCTGGCAATGCACACTCAACATGTCCTCCTGTGTGGGGGAGCCTGATTTGGCATCCAAGCACACACTTTTCACCATCGAGGCAAGGAAGCCCAAACCCTGGTCGTGTCATCAGCGCAGGGGTGCCAACTCCCCAAGTCATCACAGAAGCGGCGGCGAGGTTCCTCTCTGCAGAGGACATTCTCCTCAGAGGAGGAAGATGATCCCCAAAGTTCGATTGCTCCAGGAAACCTCCTGGCCATTTTTCCCACCTAGGCCGCGGCTAGACCTGTGGCGAATGAGCCTCAAGGCTGTCCACTGCACTCTGGGCAGGAGTAGCTCGTGGGATCATTGCAGAGCTTGAAACGACCCACGTGACCCACCGTGTGCTCTCTTGTGTGGAGCAGGCTGCTTTGGCCTGACAATGCCATCTTGCCCCAAAGCCATAGAAGCAGCAACCCAGCAATCTAGGCAATCGGGGCCTAAGGGCAACCTCAGGCACTCCAAAGAAACAGAGGATGGGAGCTTCCTCCTTCCCATATGTATTGAATTCAGAGAAGGAGCAGCAGACCTGAGGCATCTGGGCTCCAACAAGCAACCCTTGCCTTTGGCCCACCTAGGCCTCACCTTGACCTAGGGCAGGTGAGGCCCTATTCTCGCCAAAGATCTCGGGGCTCTGGTGGGTGGCAGGGAACTTCCCTAGCTTGAACCGCTCTCCCAAGGTGTTCTCCCCAGGGGAGCAGCCATTTGCATGTGGCATGCAAATGGCCTCTCTTCACCAAGGCGCTAAAGCAACCCATAGAGCAATAGGGCGGGCCCTGCCTGTGGCCAATCCCAGAACATCCACCCAAAAGGACGCTGTGAGCTGCGGCCTTGCAAGGTGTATTCTGCTCAGGGAAGGGACACCAGCCCCGATGCGCAAGGGCTCCAAACGCCCTCCGTGCCCATTTCCCCCCTAGGCATGTCCTAGACCTGGGGAAAATGAGCCAAGGATTTGCCCAAAGCTCGCACTGCTGTGCTTGTGCGCAGGGAATTTCCTTTGCTGGCAATGCACTCCCAACCTTTACTCCTTGCTTGGGAAGCCTGATTTGGCATGCAAGAGGACTCTTTTCCCAATCACGGAAAAGCAGCACAGGGCGAGGTAGGGCAATCCGCGCCTGGTGCCAATCGCAGCAACGCCACGGAACAAGAGACTGCAAGCTTCCTGCAGGCAAATTACACTCTCTTCCGAGAAGGTACCCCCACCCCACCAGGGGGTTGCTCCGGAAAGCAGTCCTTGCCTTTTGCACACATGGGCCTCTCTCTCCTAGACGAAGAGCGGCTGAGGCCCTGTGCAGCTCAATGCGCTCTCTGCCGTGCTGCCTTGCAAGGGTGTCCGATCCTTGACACCCCCTCCCAACGTGGTCCCCTCTGGGGAGAAGCCTGATGCGGCACGCAGAAGCCCCCTTTTCCAACCCGTGTGGAAAACACCCAAGGCCAGCTAGGGCTATCGGCGCCTGGTGGCATCCTCCCCAGCGCCCCAGAACAAGAAGAGCCTGTGAGCTTCTGCCTCGCCAAGGGCATGCTCTTCAGAGAAGGAACTCCAGCCCTAATGCGTGTTTGCGCCTCAATCAACTCCTTGCCTTTCTCCCACCTAGGCCACTCCCAGAGCTCTGGGAATTAGCCCCTGGACTGCCCCAGGCTCTCTGGGCCCTGGTTCCTTGCCGGGAATGTCCCAACCTGGACTCACACGCCCTACGCCTTGCCCTTAGGAGAGAAAACTGACTTGGCATGACACTGCCTTCTGCTTACCAATGGGGAAAAGCAGGACCAAGAACCACTTGGGCCATCAGTGCCTGATGGCAATCCCACAAACTTCACCCCCTCAGAACCGTGCAGCCTCCTCTCACCTGCAAATTCGCTTCTACTCAGAGAAGGAACGCCGTCTCCAAAACGCCACCGCCCGAAAAAAGGCCTGCTGGCTTGGTTTCCTGCCTGTGCTTTCCGTAGACAGACAGGCAAAGCAGCCCCTGTGCTGCCCCCGTGCCCTCTGGGCACTGGTGGGTTGCAGGGAAGGTCCCTAGTTTGTACACACTCCCCAAGGTGTTTGAGTTTGTGCAGAAGCAGGATTTAGCCGGAAGATGCCTTCTTTGTGCCGTGGTGGTATGCCAATGCAAGCGAGTGAGGGTGATCAGCCCCTGATGGCACGCTCAGAAATGCCTCAGCACCACGAGGCTGTGAGCTTTTCCCTTGCAAAGGATAGGCTACTCAGAGCAGGAACCCCAGCCCTAATGGGCAAGGGCTCCAGAAACAATCCTTGCCTCTTCCCCACGTGGGCCTCGCCTAGACCAAGGGCGATGGAAGCCCAAGCTTGGCCCAAGCATGCTGGGCACAGGCTGTTTGCAGGGCGTCTCCCTAGCTGGCAATGCACACTCAACATGTCCTCCTGTGTGGGGGAGCCTGATTTGGCATCCAAGCACACACTTTTCACCATCGAGGCAAGGAAGCCCAAACCCTGGTCGTGTCATCAGCGCAGGGGTGCCAACTCCCCAAGTCATCACAGAAGCGGCGGCGAGGTTCCTCTCTGCAGAGGACATTCTCCTCAGAGGAGGAAGATGATCCCCAAAGTTCGATTGCTCCAGGAAACCTCCTGGCCATTTTTCCCACCTAGGCCGCGGCTAGACCTGTGGCGAATGAGCCTCAAGGCTGTCCACTGCACTCTGGGCAGGAGTAGCTCGTGGGATCATTGCAGAGCTTGAAACGACCCACGTGACCCACCGTGTGCTCTCTTGTGTGGAGCAGGCTGCTTTGGCCTGACAATGCCATCTTGCCCCAAAGCCATAGAAGCAGCAACCCAGCAATCTAGGCAATCGGGGCCTAAGGGCAACCTCAGGCACTCCAAAGAAACAGAGGATGGGAGCTTCCTCCTTCCCATATGTATTGAATTCAGAGAAGGAGCAGCAGACCTGAGGCATCTGGGCTCCAACAAGCAACCCTTGCCTTTGGCCCACCTAGGCCTCACCTTGACCTAGGGCAGGTGAGGCCCTATTCTCGCCAAAGATCTCGGGGCTCTGGTGGGTGGCAGGGAACTTCCCTAGCTTGAACCGCTCTCCCAAGGTGTTCTCCCCAGGGGAGCAGCCATTTGCATGTGGCATGCAAATGGCCTCTCTTCACCAAGGCGCTAAAGCAACCCATAGAGCAATAGGGCGGGCCCTGCCTGTGGCCAATCCCAGAACATCCACCCAAAAGGACGCTGTGAGCTGCGGCCTTGCAAGGTGTATTCTGCTCAGGGAAGGGACACCAGCCCCGATGCGCAAGGGCTCCAAACGCCCTCCGTGCCCATTTCCCCCCTAGGCATGTCCTAGACCTGGGGAAAATGAGCCAAGGATTTGCCCAAAGCTCGCACTGCTGTGCTTGTGCGCAGGGAATTTCCTTTGCTGGCAATGCACTCCCAACCTTTACTCCTTGCTTGGGAAGCCTGATTTGGCATGCAAGAGGACTCTTTTCCCAATCACGGAAAAGCAGCACAGGGCGAGGTAGGGCAATCCGCGCCTGGTGCCAATCGCAGCAACGCCACGGAACAAGAGACTGCAAGCTTCCTGCAGGCAAATTACACTCTCTTCCGAGAAGGTACCCCCACCCCACCAGGGGGTTGCTCCGGAAAGCAGTCCTTGCCTTTTGCACACATGGGCCTCTCTCTCCTAGACGAAGAGCGGCTGAGGCCCTGTGCAGCTCAATGCGCTCTCTGCCGTGCTGCCTTGCAAGGGTGTCCGATCCTTGACACCCCCTCCCAACGTGGTCCCCTCTGGGGAGAAGCCTGATGCGGCACGCAGAAGCCCCCTTTTCCAACCCGTGTGGAAAACACCCAAGGCCAGCTAGGGCTATCGGCGCCTGGTGGCATCCTCCCCAGCGCCCCAGAACAAGAAGAGCCTGTGAGCTTCTGCCTCGCCAAGGGCATGCTCTTCAGAGAAGGAACTCCAGCCCTAATGCGTGTTTGCGCCTCAATCAACTCCTTGCCTTTCTCCCACCTAGGCCACTCCCAGAGCTCTGGGAATTAGCCCCTGGACTGCCCCAGGCTCTCTGGGCCCTGGTTCCTTGCCGGGAATGTCCCAACCTGGACTCACACGCCCTACGCCTTGCCCTTAGGAGAGAAAACTGACTTGGCATGACACTGCCTTCTGCTTACCAATGGGGAAAAGCAGGACCAAGAACCACTTGGGCCATCAGTGCCTGATGGCAATCCCACAAACTTCACCCCCTCAGAACCGTGCAGCCTCCTCTCACCTGCAAATTCGCTTCTACTCAGAGAAGGAACGCCGTCTCCAAAACGCCACCGCCCGAAAAAAGGCCTGCTGGCTTGGTTTCCTGCCTGTGCTTTCCGTAGACAGACAGGCAAAGCAGCCCCTGTGCTGCCCCCGTGCCCTCTGGGCACTGGTGGGTTGCAGGGAAGGTCCCTAGTTTGTACACACTCCCCAAGGTGTTTGAGTTTGTGCAGAAGCAGGATTTAGCCGGAAGATGCCTTCTTTGTGCCGTGGTGGTATGCCAATGCAAGCGAGTGAGGGTGATCAGCCCCTGATGGCACGCTCAGAAATGCCTCAGCACCACGAGGCTGTGAGCTTTTCCCTTGCAAAGGATAGGCTACTCAGAGCAGGAACCCCAGCCCTAATGGGCAAGGGCTCCAGAAACAATCCTTGCCTCTTCCCCACGTGGGCCTCGCCTAGACCAAGGGCGATGGAAGCCCAAGCTTGGCCCAAGCATGCTGGGCACAGGCTGTTTGCAGGGCGTCTCCCTAGCTGGCAATGCACACTCAACATGTCCTCCTGTGTGGGGGAGCCTGATTTGGCATCCAAGCACACACTTTTCACCATCGAGGCAAGGAAGCCCAAACCCTGGTCGTGTCATCAGCGCAGGGGTGCCAACTCCCCAAGTCATCACAGAAGCGGCGGCGAGGTTCCTCTCTGCAGAGGACATTCTCCTCAGAGGAGGAAGATGATCCCCAAAGTTCGATTGCTCCAGGAAACCTCCTGGCCATTTTTCCCACCTAGGCCGCGGCTAGACCTGTGGCGAATGAGCCTCAAGGCTGTCCACTGCACTCTGGGCAGGAGTAGCTCGTGGGATCATTGCAGAGCTTGAAACGACCCACGTGACCCACCGTGTGCTCTCTTGTGTGGAGCAGGCTGCTTTGGCCTGACAATGCCATCTTGCCCCAAAGCCATAGAAGCAGCAACCCAGCAATCTAGGCAATCGGGGCCTAAGGGCAACCTCAGGCACTCCAAAGAAACAGAGGATGGGAGCTTCCTCCTTCCCATATGTATTGAATTCAGAGAAGGAGCAGCAGACCTGAGGCATCTGGGCTCCAACAAGCAACCCTTGCCTTTGGCCCACCTAGGCCTCACCTTGACCTAGGGCAGGTGAGGCCCTATTCTCGCCAAAGATCTCGGGGCTCTGGTGGGTGGCAGGGAACTTCCCTAGCTTGAACCGCTCTCCCAAGGTGTTCTCCCCAGGGGAGCAGCCATTTGCATGTGGCATGCAAATGGCCTCTCTTCACCAAGGCGCTAAAGCAACCCATAGAGCAATAGGGCGGGCCCTGCCTGTGGCCAATCCCAGAACATCCACCCAAAAGGACGCTGTGAGCTGCGGCCTTGCAAGGTGTATTCTGCTCAGGGAAGGGACACCAGCCCCGATGCGCAAGGGCTCCAAACGCCCTCCGTGCCCATTTCCCCCCTAGGCATGTCCTAGACCTGGGGAAAATGAGCCAAGGATTTGCCCAAAGCTCGCACTGCTGTGCTTGTGCGCAGGGAATTTCCTTTGCTGGCAATGCACTCCCAACCTTTACTCCTTGCTTGGGAAGCCTGATTTGGCATGCAAGAGGACTCTTTTCCCAATCACGGAAAAGCAGCACAGGGCGAGGTAGGGCAATCCGCGCCTGGTGCCAATCGCAGCAACGCCACGGAACAAGAGACTGCAAGCTTCCTGCAGGCAAATTACACTCTCTTCCGAGAAGGTACCCCCACCCCACCAGGGGGTTGCTCCGGAAAGCAGTCCTTGCCTTTTGCACACATGGGCCTCTCTCTCCTAGACGAAGAGCGGCTGAGGCCCTGTGCAGCTCAATGCGCTCTCTGCCGTGCTGCCTTGCAAGGGTGTCCGATCCTTGACACCCCCTCCCAACGTGGTCCCCTCTGGGGAGAAGCCTGATGCGGCACGCAGAAGCCCCCTTTTCCAACCCGTGTGGAAAACACCCAAGGCCAGCTAGGGCTATCGGCGCCTGGTGGCATCCTCCCCAGCGCCCCAGAACAAGAAGAGCCTGTGAGCTTCTGCCTCGCCAAGGGCATGCTCTTCAGAGAAGGAACTCCAGCCCTAATGCGTGTTTGCGCCTCAATCAACTCCTTGCCTTTCTCCCACCTAGGCCACTCCCAGAGCTCTGGGAATTAGCCCCTGGACTGCCCCAGGCTCTCTGGGCCCTGGTTCCTTGCCGGGAATGTCCCAACCTGGACTCACACGCCCTACGCCTTGCCCTTAGGAGAGAAAACTGACTTGGCATGACACTGCCTTCTGCTTACCAATGGGGAAAAGCAGGACCAAGAACCACTTGGGCCATCAGTGCCTGATGGCAATCCCACAAACTTCACCCCCTCAGAACCGTGCAGCCTCCTCTCACCTGCAAATTCGCTTCTACTCAGAGAAGGAACGCCGTCTCCAAAACGCCACCGCCCGAAAAAAGGCCTGCTGGCTTGGTTTCCTGCCTGTGCTTTCCGTAGACAGACAGGCAAAGCAGCCCCTGTGCTGCCCCCGTGCCCTCTGGGCACTGGTGGGTTGCAGGGAAGGTCCCTAGTTTGTACACACTCCCCAAGGTGTTTGAGTTTGTGCAGAAGCAGGATTTAGCCGGAAGATGCCTTCTTTGTGCCGTGGTGGTATGCCAATGCAAGCGAGTGAGGGTGATCAGCCCCTGATGGCACGCTCAGAAATGCCTCAGCACCACGAGGCTGTGAGCTTTTCCCTTGCAAAGGATAGGCTACTCAGAGCAGGAACCCCAGCCCTAATGGGCAAGGGCTCCAGAAACAATCCTTGCCTCTTCCCCACGTGGGCCTCGCCTAGACCAAGGGCGATGGAAGCCCAAGCTTGGCCCAAGCATGCTGGGCACAGGCTGTTTGCAGGGCGTCTCCCTAGCTGGCAATGCACACTCAACATGTCCTCCTGTGTGGGGGAGCCTGATTTGGCATCCAAGCACACACTTTTCACCATCGAGGCAAGGAAGCCCAAACCCTGGTCGTGTCATCAGCGCAGGGGTGCCAACTCCCCAAGTCATCACAGAAGCGGCGGCGAGGTTCCTCTCTGCAGAGGACATTCTCCTCAGAGGAGGAAGATGATCCCCAAAGTTCGATTGCTCCAGGAAACCTCCTGGCCATTTTTCCCACCTAGGCCGCGGCTAGACCTGTGGCGAATGAGCCTCAAGGCTGTCCACTGCACTCTGGGCAGGAGTAGCTCGTGGGATCATTGCAGAGCTTGAAACGACCCACGTGACCCACCGTGTGCTCTCTTGTGTGGAGCAGGCTGCTTTGGCCTGACAATGCCATCTTGCCCCAAAGCCATAGAAGCAGCAACCCAGCAATCTAGGCAATCGGGGCCTAAGGGCAACCTCAGGCACTCCAAAGAAACAGAGGATGGGAGCTTCCTCCTTCCCATATGTATTGAATTCAGAGAAGGAGCAGCAGACCTGAGGCATCTGGGCTCCAACAAGCAACCCTTGCCTTTGGCCCACCTAGGCCTCACCTTGACCTAGGGCAGGTGAGGCCCTATTCTCGCCAAAGATCTCGGGGCTCTGGTGGGTGGCAGGGAACTTCCCTAGCTTGAACCGCTCTCCCAAGGTGTTCTCCCCAGGGGAGCAGCCATTTGCATGTGGCATGCAAATGGCCTCTCTTCACCAAGGCGCTAAAGCAACCCATAGAGCAATAGGGCGGGCCCTGCCTGTGGCCAATCCCAGAACATCCACCCAAAAGGACGCTGTGAGCTGCGGCCTTGCAAGGTGTATTCTGCTCAGGGAAGGGACACCAGCCCCGATGCGCAAGGGCTCCAAACGCCCTCCGTGCCCATTTCCCCCCTAGGCATGTCCTAGACCTGGGGAAAATGAGCCAAGGATTTGCCCAAAGCTCGCACTGCTGTGCTTGTGCGCAGGGAATTTCCTTTGCTGGCAATGCACTCCCAACCTTTACTCCTTGCTTGGGAAGCCTGATTTGGCATGCAAGAGGACTCTTTTCCCAATCACGGAAAAGCAGCACAGGGCGAGGTAGGGCAATCCGCGCCTGGTGCCAATCGCAGCAACGCCACGGAACAAGAGACTGCAAGCTTCCTGCAGGCAAATTACACTCTCTTCCGAGAAGGTACCCCCACCCCACCAGGGGGTTGCTCCGGAAAGCAGTCCTTGCCTTTTGCACACATGGGCCTCTCTCTCCTAGACGAAGAGCGGCTGAGGCCCTGTGCAGCTCAATGCGCTCTCTGCCGTGCTGCCTTGCAAGGGTGTCCGATCCTTGACACCCCCTCCCAACGTGGTCCCCTCTGGGGAGAAGCCTGATGCGGCACGCAGAAGCCCCCTTTTCCAACCCGTGTGGAAAACACCCAAGGCCAGCTAGGGCTATCGGCGCCTGGTGGCATCCTCCCCAGCGCCCCAGAACAAGAAGAGCCTGTGAGCTTCTGCCTCGCCAAGGGCATGCTCTTCAGAGAAGGAACTCCAGCCCTAATGCGTGTTTGCGCCTCAATCAACTCCTTGCCTTTCTCCCACCTAGGCCACTCCCAGAGCTCTGGGAATTAGCCCCTGGACTGCCCCAGGCTCTCTGGGCCCTGGTTCCTTGCCGGGAATGTCCCAACCTGGACTCACACGCCCTACGCCTTGCCCTTAGGAGAGAAAACTGACTTGGCATGACACTGCCTTCTGCTTACCAATGGGGAAAAGCAGGACCAAGAACCACTTGGGCCATCAGTGCCTGATGGCAATCCCACAAACTTCACCCCCTCAGAACCGTGCAGCCTCCTCTCACCTGCAAATTCGCTTCTACTCAGAGAAGGAACGCCGTCTCCAAAACGCCACCGCCCGAAAAAAGGCCTGCTGGCTTGGTTTCCTGCCTGTGCTTTCCGTAGACAGACAGGCAAAGCAGCCCCTGTGCTGCCCCCGTGCCCTCTGGGCACTGGTGGGTTGCAGGGAAGGTCCCTAGTTTGTACACACTCCCCAAGGTGTTTGAGTTTGTGCAGAAGCAGGATTTAGCCGGAAGATGCCTTCTTTGTGCCGTGGTGGTATGCCAATGCAAGCGAGTGAGGGTGATCAGCCCCTGATGGCACGCTCAGAAATGCCTCAGCACCACGAGGCTGTGAGCTTTTCCCTTGCAAAGGATAGGCTACTCAGAGCAGGAACCCCAGCCCTAATGGGCAAGGGCTCCAGAAACAATCCTTGCCTCTTCCCCACGTGGGCCTCGCCTAGACCAAGGGCGATGGAAGCCCAAGCTTGGCCCAAGCATGCTGGGCACAGGCTGTTTGCAGGGCGTCTCCCTAGCTGGCAATGCACACTCAACATGTCCTCCTGTGTGGGGGAGCCTGATTTGGCATCCAAGCACACACTTTTCACCATCGAGGCAAGGAAGCCCAAACCCTGGTCGTGTCATCAGCGCAGGGGTGCCAACTCCCCAAGTCATCACAGAAGCGGCGGCGAGGTTCCTCTCTGCAGAGGACATTCTCCTCAGAGGAGGAAGATGATCCCCAAAGTTCGATTGCTCCAGGAAACCTCCTGGCCATTTTTCCCACCTAGGCCGCGGCTAGACCTGTGGCGAATGAGCCTCAAGGCTGTCCACTGCACTCTGGGCAGGAGTAGCTCGTGGGATCATTGCAGAGCTTGAAACGACCCACGTGACCCACCGTGTGCTCTCTTGTGTGGAGCAGGCTGCTTTGGCCTGACAATGCCATCTTGCCCCAAAGCCATAGAAGCAGCAACCCAGCAATCTAGGCAATCGGGGCCTAAGGGCAACCTCAGGCACTCCAAAGAAACAGAGGATGGGAGCTTCCTCCTTCCCATATGTATTGAATTCAGAGAAGGAGCAGCAGACCTGAGGCATCTGGGCTCCAACAAGCAACCCTTGCCTTTGGCCCACCTAGGCCTCACCTTGACCTAGGGCAGGTGAGGCCCTATTCTCGCCAAAGATCTCGGGGCTCTGGTGGGTGGCAGGGAACTTCCCTAGCTTGAACCGCTCTCCCAAGGTGTTCTCCCCAGGGGAGCAGCCATTTGCATGTGGCATGCAAATGGCCTCTCTTCACCAAGGCGCTAAAGCAACCCATAGAGCAATAGGGCGGGCCCTGCCTGTGGCCAATCCCAGAACATCCACCCAAAAGGACGCTGTGAGCTGCGGCCTTGCAAGGTGTATTCTGCTCAGGGAAGGGACACCAGCCCCGATGCGCAAGGGCTCCAAACGCCCTCCGTGCCCATTTCCCCCCTAGGCATGTCCTAGACCTGGGGAAAATGAGCCAAGGATTTGCCCAAAGCTCGCACTGCTGTGCTTGTGCGCAGGGAATTTCCTTTGCTGGCAATGCACTCCCAACCTTTACTCCTTGCTTGGGAAGCCTGATTTGGCATGCAAGAGGACTCTTTTCCCAATCACGGAAAAGCAGCACAGGGCGAGGTAGGGCAATCCGCGCCTGGTGCCAATCGCAGCAACGCCACGGAACAAGAGACTGCAAGCTTCCTGCAGGCAAATTACACTCTCTTCCGAGAAGGTACCCCCACCCCACCAGGGGGTTGCTCCGGAAAGCAGTCCTTGCCTTTTGCACACATGGGCCTCTCTCTCCTAGACGAAGAGCGGCTGAGGCCCTGTGCAGCTCAATGCGCTCTCTGCCGTGCTGCCTTGCAAGGGTGTCCGATCCTTGACACCCCCTCCCAACGTGGTCCCCTCTGGGGAGAAGCCTGATGCGGCACGCAGAAGCCTCCTTTTCCAACCCGTGTGGAAAACACCCAAGGCCAGCTAGGGCTATCGGCGCCTGGTGGCATCCTCCCCAGCGCCCCAGAACAAGAAGAGCCTGTGAGCTTCTGCCTCGCCAAGGGCATGCTCTTCAGAGAAGGAACTCCAGCCCTAATGCGTGTTTGCGCCTCAATCAACTCCTTGCCTTTCTCCCACCTAGGCCACTCCCAGAGCTCTGGGAATTAGCCCCTGGACTGCCCCAGGCTCTCTGGGCCCTGGTTCCTTGCCGGGAATGTCCCAACCTGGACTCACACGCCCTACGCCTTGCCCTTAGGAGAGAAAACTGACTTGGCATGACACTGCCTTCTGCTTACCAATGGGGAAAAGCAGGACCAAGAACCACTTGGGCCATCAGTGCCTGATGGCAATCCCACAAACTTCACCCCCTCAGAACCGTGCAGCCTCCTCTCACCTGCAAATTCGCTTCTACTCAGAGAAGGAACGCCGTCTCCAAAACGCCACCGCCCGAAAAAAGGCCTGCTGGCTTGGTTTCCTGCCTGTGCTTTCCGTAGACAGACAGGCAAAGCAGCCCCTGTGCTGCCCCCGTGCCCTCTGGGCACTGGTGGGTTGCAGGGAAGGTCCCTAGTTTGTACACACTCCCCAAGGTGTTTGAGTTTGTGCAGAAGCAGGATTTAGCCGGAAGATGCCTTCTTTGTGCCGTGGTGGTATGCCAATGCAAGCGAGTGAGGGTGATCAGCCCCTGATGGCACGCTCAGAAATGCCTCAGCACCACGAGGCTGTGAGCTTTTCCCTTGCAAAGGATAGGCTACTCAGAGCAGGAACCCCAGCCCTAATGGGCAAGGGCTCCAGAAACAATCCTTGCCTCTTCCCCACGTGGGCCTCGCCTAGACCAAGGGCGATGGAAGCCCAAGCTTGGCCCAAGCATGCTGGGCACAGGCTGTTTGCAGGGCGTCTCCCTAGCTGGCAATGCACACTCAACATGTCCTCCTGTGTGGGGGAGCCTGATTTGGCATCCAAGCACACACTTTTCACCATCGAGGCAAGGAAGCCCAAACCCTGGTCGTGTCATCAGCGCAGGGGTGCCAACTCCCCAAGTCATCACAGAAGCGGCGGCGAGGTTCCTCTCTGCAGAGGACATTCTCCTCAGAGGAGGAAGATGATCCCCAAAGTTCGATTGCTCCAGGAAACCTCCTGGCCATTTTTCCCACCTAGGCCGCGGCTAGACCTGTGGCGAATGAGCCTCAAGGCTGTCCACTGCACTCTGGGCAGGAGTAGCTCGTGGGATCATTGCAGAGCTTGAAACGACCCACGTGACCCACCGTGTGCTCTCTTGTGTGGAGCAGGCTGCTTTGGCCTGACAATGCCATCTTGCCCCAAAGCCATAGAAGCAGCAACCCAGCAATCTAGGCAATCGGGGCCTAAGGGCAACCTCAGGCACTCCAAAGAAACAGAGGATGGGAGCTTCCTCCTTCCCATATGTATTGAATTCAGAGAAGGAGCAGCAGACCTGAGGCATCTGGGCTCCAACAAGCAACCCTTGCCTTTGGCCCACCTAGGCCTCACCTTGACCTAGGGCAGGTGAGGCCCTATTCTCGCCAAAGATCTCGGGGCTCTGGTGGGTGGCAGGGAACTTCCCTAGCTTGAACCGCTCTCCCAAGGTGTTCTCCCCAGGGGAGCAGCCATTTGCATGTGGCATGCAAATGGCCTCTCTTCACCAAGGCGCTAAAGCAACCCATAGAGCAATAGGGCGGGCCCTGCCTGTGGCCAATCCCAGAACATCCACCCAAAAGGACGCTGTGAGCTGCGGCCTTGCAAGGTGTATTCTGCTCAGGGAAGGGACACCAGCCCCGATGCGCAAGGGCTCCAAACGCCCTCCGTGCCCATTTCCCCCCTAGGCATGTCCTAGACCTGGGGAAAATGAGCCAAGGATTTGCCCAAAGCTCGCACTGCTGTGCTTGTGCGCAGGGAATTTCCTTTGCTGGCAATGCACTCCCAACCTTTACTCCTTGCTTGGGAAGCCTGATTTGGCATGCAAGAGGACTCTTTTCCCAATCACGGAAAAGCAGCACAGGGCGAGGTAGGGCAATCCGCGCCTGGTGCCAATCGCAGCAACGCCACGGAACAAGAGACTGCAAGCTTCCTGCAGGCAAATTACACTCTCTTCCGAGAAGGTACCCCCACCCCACCAGGGGGTTGCTCCGGAAAGCAGTCCTTGCCTTTTGCACACATGGGCCTCTCTCTCCTAGACGAAGAGCGGCTGAGGCCCTGTGCAGCTCAATGCGCTCTCTGCCGTGCTGCCTTGCAAGGGTGTCCGATCCTTGACACCCCCTCCCAACGTGGTCCCCTCTGGGGAGAAGCCTGATGCGGCACGCAGAAGCCCCCTTTTCCAACCCGTGTGGAAAACACCCAAGGCCAGCTAGGGCTATCGGCGCCTGGTGGCATCCTCCCCAGCGCCCCAGAACAAGAAGAGCCTGTGAGCTTCTGCCTCGCCAAGGGCATGCTCTTCAGAGAAGGAACTCCAGCCCTAATGCGTGTTTGCGCCTCAATCAACTCCTTGCCTTTCTCCCACCTAGGCCACTCCCAGAGCTCTGGGAATTAGCCCCTGGACTGCCCCAGGCTCTCTGGGCCCTGGTTCCTTGCCGGGAATGTCCCAACCTGGACTCACACGCCCTACGCCTTGCCCTTAGGAGAGAAAACTGACTTGGCATGACACTGCCTTCTGCTTACCAATGGGGAAAAGCAGGACCAAGAACCACTTGGGCCATCAGTGCCTGATGGCAATCCCACAAACTTCACCCCCTCAGAACCGTGCAGCCTCCTCTCACCTGCAAATTCGCTTCTACTCAGAGAAGGAACGCCGTCTCCAAAACGCCACCGCCCGAAAAAAGGCCTGCTGGCTTGGTTTCCTGCCTGTGCTTTCCGTAGACAGACAGGCAAAGCAGCCCCTGTGCTGCCCCCGTGCCCTCTGGGCACTGGTGGGTTGCAGGGAAGGTCCCTAGTTTGTACACACTCCCCAAGGTGTTTGAGTTTGTGCAGAAGCAGGATTTAGCCGGAAGATGCCTTCTTTGTGCCGTGGTGGTATGCCAATGCAAGCGAGTGAGGGTGATCAGCCCCTGATGGCACGCTCAGAAATGCCTCAGCACCACGAGGCTGTGAGCTTTTCCCTTGCAAAGGATAGGCTACTCAGAGCAGGAACCCCAGCCCTAATGGGCAAGGGCTCCAGAAACAATCCTTGCCTCTTCCCCACGTGGGCCTCGCCTAGACCAAGGGCGATGGAAGCCCAAGCTTGGCCCAAGCATGCTGGGCACAGGCTGTTTGCAGGGCGTCTCCCTAGCTGGCAATGCACACTCAACATGTCCTCCTGTGTGGGGGAGCCTGATTTGGCATCCAAGCACACACTTTTCACCATCGAGGCAAGGAAGCCCAAACCCTGGTCGTGTCATCAGCGCAGGGGTGCCAACTCCCCAAGTCATCACAGAAGCGGCGGCGAGGTTCCTCTCTGCAGAGGACATTCTCCTCAGAGGAGGAAGATGATCCCCAAAGTTCGATTGCTCCAGGAAACCTCCTGGCCATTTTTCCCACCTAGGCCGCGGCTAGACCTGTGGCGAATGAGCCTCAAGGCTGTCCACTGCACTCTGGGCAGGAGTAGCTCGTGGGATCATTGCAGAGCTTGAAACGACCCACGTGACCCACCGTGTGCTCTCTTGTGTGGAGCAGGCTGCTTTGGCCTGACAATGCCATCTTGCCCCAAAGCCATAGAAGCAGCAACCCAGCAATCTAGGCAATCGGGGCCTAAGGGCAACCTCAGGCACTCCAAAGAAACAGAGGATGGGAGCTTCCTCCTTCCCATATGTATTGAATTCAGAGAAGGAGCAGCAGACCTGAGGCATCTGGGCTCCAACAAGCAACCCTTGCCTTTGGCCCACCTAGGCCTCACCTTGACCTAGGGCAGGTGAGGCCCTATTCTCGCCAAAGATCTCGGGGCTCTGGTGGGTGGCAGGGAACTTCCCTAGCTTGAACCGCTCTCCCAAGGTGTTCTCCCCAGGGGAGCAGCCATTTGCATGTGGCATGCAAATGGCCTCTCTTCACCAAGGCGCTAAAGCAACCCATAGAGCAATAGGGCGGGCCCTGCCTGTGGCCAATCCCAGAACATCCACCCAAAAGGACGCTGTGAGCTGCGGCCTTGCAAGGTGTATTCTGCTCAGGGAAGGGACACCAGCCCCGATGCGCAAGGGCTCCAAACGCCCTCCGTGCCCATTTCCCCCCTAGGCATGTCCTAGACCTGGGGAAAATGAGCCAAGGATTTGCCCAAAGCTCGCACTGCTGTGCTTGTGCGCAGGGAATTTCCTTTGCTGGCAATGCACTCCCAACCTTTACTCCTTGCTTGGGAAGCCTGATTTGGCATGCAAGAGGACTCTTTTCCCAATCACGGAAAAGCAGCACAGGGCGAGGTAGGGCAATCCGCGCCTGGTGCCAATCGCAGCAACGCCACGGAACAAGAGACTGCAAGCTTCCTGCAGGCAAATTACACTCTCTTCCGAGAAGGTACCCCCACCCCACCAGGGGGTTGCTCCGGAAAGCAGTCCTTGCCTTTTGCACACATGGGCCTCTCTCTCCTAGACGAAGAGCGGCTGAGGCCCTGTGCAGCTCAATGCGCTCTCTGCCGTGCTGCCTTGCAAGGGTGTCCGATCCTTGACACCCCCTCCCAACGTGGTCCCCTCTGGGGAGAAGCCTGATGCGGCACGCAGAAGCCCCCTTTTCCAACCCGTGTGGAAAACACCCAAGGCCAGCTAGGGCTATCGGCGCCTGGTGGCATCCTCCCCAGCGCCCCAGAACAAGAAGAGCCTGTGAGCTTCTGCCTCGCCAAGGGCATGCTCTTCAGAGAAGGAACTCCAGCCCTAATGCGTGTTTGCGCCTCAATCAACTCCTTGCCTTTCTCCCACCTAGGCCACTCCCAGAGCTCTGGGAATTAGCCCCTGGACTGCCCCAGGCTCTCTGGGCCCTGGTTCCTTGCCGGGAATGTCCCAACCTGGACTCACACGCCCTACGCCTTGCCCTTAGGAGAGAAAACTGACTTGGCATGACACTGCCTTCTGCTTACCAATGGGGAAAAGCAGGACCAAGAACCACTTGGGCCATCAGTGCCTGATGGCAATCCCACAAACTTCACCCCCTCAGAACCGTGCAGCCTCCTCTCACCTGCAAATTCGCTTCTACTCAGAGAAGGAACGCCGTCTCCAAAACGCCACCGCCCGAAAAAAGGCCTGCTGGCTTGGTTTCCTGCCTGTGCTTTCCGTAGACAGACAGGCAAAGCAGCCCCTGTGCTGCCCCCGTGCCCTCTGGGCACTGGTGGGTTGCAGGGAAGGTCCCTAGTTTGTACACACTCCCCAAGGTGTTTGAGTTTGTGCAGAAGCAGGATTTAGCCGGAAGATGCCTTCTTTGTGCCGTGGTGGTATGCCAATGCAAGCGAGTGAGGGTGATCAGCCCCTGATGGCACGCTCAGAAATGCCTCAGCACCACGAGGCTGTGAGCTTTTCCCTTGCAAAGGATAGGCTACTCAGAGCAGGAACCCCAGCCCTAATGGGCAAGGGCTCCAGAAACAATCCTTGCCTCTTCCCCACGTGGGCCTCGCCTAGACCAAGGGCGATGGAAGCCCAAGCTTGGCCCAAGCATGCTGGGCACAGGCTGTTTGCAGGGCGTCTCCCTAGCTGGCAATGCACACTCAACATGTCCTCCTGTGTGGGGGAGCCTGATTTGGCATCCAAGCACACACTTTTCACCATCGAGGCAAGGAAGCCCAAACCCTGGTCGTGTCATCAGCGCAGGGGTGCCAACTCCCCAAGTCATCACAGAAGCGGCGGCGAGGTTCCTCTCTGCAGAGGACATTCTCCTCAGAGGAGGAAGATGATCCCCAAAGTTCGATTGCTCCAGGAAACCTCCTGGCCATTTTTCCCACCTAGGCCGCGGCTAGACCTGTGGCGAATGAGCCTCAAGGCTGTCCACTGCACTCTGGGCAGGAGTAGCTCGTGGGATCATTGCAGAGCTTGAAACGACCCACGTGACCCACCGTGTGCTCTCTTGTGTGGAGCAGGCTGCTTTGGCCTGACAATGCCATCTTGCCCCAAAGCCATAGAAGCAGCAACCCAGCAATCTAGGCAATCGGGGCCTAAGGGCAACCTCAGGCACTCCAAAGAAACAGAGGATGGGAGCTTCCTCCTTCCCATATGTATTGAATTCAGAGAAGGAGCAGCAGACCTGAGGCATCTGGGCTCCAACAAGCAACCCTTGCCTTTGGCCCACCTAGGCCTCACCTTGACCTAGGGCAGGTGAGGCCCTATTCTCGCCAAAGATCTCGGGGCTCTGGTGGGTGGCAGGGAACTTCCCTAGCTTGAACCGCTCTCCCAAGGTGTTCTCCCCAGGGGAGCAGCCATTTGCATGTGGCATGCAAATGGCCTCTCTTCACCAAGGCGCTAAAGCAACCCATAGAGCAATAGGGCGGGCCCTGCCTGTGGCCAATCCCAGAACATCCACCCAAAAGGACGCTGTGAGCTGCGGCCTTGCAAGGTGTATTCTGCTCAGGGAAGGGACACCAGCCCCGATGCGCAAGGGCTCCAAACGCCCTCCGTGCCCATTTCCCCCCTAGGCATGTCCTAGACCTGGGGAAAATGAGCCAAGGATTTGCCCAAAGCTCGCACTGCTGTGCTTGTGCGCAGGGAATTTCCTTTGCTGGCAATGCACTCCCAACCTTTACTCCTTGCTTGGGAAGCCTGATTTGGCATGCAAGAGGACTCTTTTCCCAATCACGGAAAAGCAGCACAGGGCGAGGTAGGGCAATCCGCGCCTGGTGCCAATCGCAGCAACGCCACGGAACAAGAGACTGCAAGCTTCCTGCAGGCAAATTACACTCTCTTCCGAGAAGGTACCCCCACCCCACCAGGGGGTTGCTCCGGAAAGCAGTCCTTGCCTTTTGCACACATGGGCCTCTCTCTCCTAGACGAAGAGCGGCTGAGGCCCTGTGCAGCTCAATGCGCTCTCTGCCGTGCTGCCTTGCAAGGGTGTCCGATCCTTGACACCCCCTCCCAACGTGGTCCCCTCTGGGGAGAAGCCTGATGCGGCACGCAGAAGCCCCCTTTTCCAACCCGTGTGGAAAACACCCAAGGCCAGCTAGGGCTATCGGCGCCTGGTGGCATCCTCCCCAGCGCCCCAGAACAAGAAGAGCCTGTGAGCTTCTGCCTCGCCAAGGGCATGCTCTTCAGAGAAGGAACTCCAGCCCTAATGCGTGTTTGCGCCTCAATCAACTCCTTGCCTTTCTCCCACCTAGGCCACTCCCAGAGCTCTGGGAATTAGCCCCTGGACTGCCCCAGGCTCTCTGGGCCCTGGTTCCTTGCCGGGAATGTCCCAACCTGGACTCACACGCCCTACGCCTTGCCCTTAGGAGAGAAAACTGACTTGGCATGACACTGCCTTCTGCTTACCAATGGGGAAAAGCAGGACCAAGAACCACTTGGGCCATCAGTGCCTGATGGCAATCCCACAAACTTCACCCCCTCAGAACCGTGCAGCCTCCTCTCACCTGCAAATTCGCTTCTACTCAGAGAAGGAACGCCGTCTCCAAAACGCCACCGCCCGAAAAAAGGCCTGCTGGCTTGGTTTCCTGCCTGTGCTTTCCGTAGACAGACAGGCAAAGCAGCCCCTGTGCTGCCCCCGTGCCCTCTGGGCACTGGTGGGTTGCAGGGAAGGTCCCTAGTTTGTACACACTCCCCAAGGTGTTTGAGTTTGTGCAGAAGCAGGATTTAGCCGGAAGATGCCTTCTTTGTGCCGTGGTGGTATGCCAATGCAAGCGAGTGAGGGTGATCAGCCCCTGATGGCACGCTCAGAAATGCCTCAGCACCACGAGGCTGTGAGCTTTTCCCTTGCAAAGGATAGGCTACTCAGAGCAGGAACCCCAGCCCTAATGGGCAAGGGCTCCAGAAACAATCCTTGCCTCTTCCCCACGTGGGCCTCGCCTAGACCAAGGGCGATGGAAGCCCAAGCTTGGCCCAAGCATGCTGGGCACAGGCTGTTTGCAGGGCGTCTCCCTAGCTGGCAATGCACACTCAACATGTCCTCCTGTGTGGGGGAGCCTGATTTGGCATCCAAGCACACACTTTTCACCATCGAGGCAAGGAAGCCCAAACCCTGGTCGTGTCATCAGCGCAGGGGTGCCAACTCCCCAAGTCATCACAGAAGCGGCGGCGAGGTTCCTCTCTGCAGAGGACATTCTCCTCAGAGGAGGAAGATGATCCCCAAAGTTCGATTGCTCCAGGAAACCTCCTGGCCATTTTTCCCACCTAGGCCGCGGCTAGACCTGTGGCGAATGAGCCTCAAGGCTGTCCACTGCACTCTGGGCAGGAGTAGCTCGTGGGATCATTGCAGAGCTTGAAACGACCCACGTGACCCACCGTGTGCTCTCTTGTGTGGAGCAGGCTGCTTTGGCCTGACAATGCCATCTTGCCCCAAAGCCATAGAAGCAGCAACCCAGCAATCTAGGCAATCGGGGCCTAAGGGCAACCTCAGGCACTCCAAAGAAACAGAGGATGGGAGCTTCCTCCTTCCCATATGTATTGAATTCAGAGAAGGAGCAGCAGACCTGAGGCATCTGGGCTCCAACAAGCAACCCTTGCCTTTGGCCCACCTAGGCCTCACCTTGACCTAGGGCAGGTGAGGCCCTATTCTCGCCAAAGATCTCGGGGCTCTGGTGGGTGGCAGGGAACTTCCCTAGCTTGAACCGCTCTCCCAAGGTGTTCTCCCCAGGGGAGCAGCCATTTGCATGTGGCATGCAAATGGCCTCTCTTCACCAAGGCGCTAAAGCAACCCATAGAGCAATAGGGCGGGCCCTGCCTGTGGCCAATCCCAGAACATCCACCCAAAAGGACGCTGTGAGCTGCGGCCTTGCAAGGTGTATTCTGCTCAGGGAAGGGACACCAGCCCCGATGCGCAAGGGCTCCAAACGCCCTCCGTGCCCATTTCCCCCCTAGGCATGTCCTAGACCTGGGGAAAATGAGCCAAGGATTTGCCCAAAGCTCGCACTGCTGTGCTTGTGCGCAGGGAATTTCCTTTGCTGGCAATGCACTCCCAACCTTTACTCCTTGCTTGGGAAGCCTGATTTGGCATGCAAGAGGACTCTTTTCCCAATCACGGAAAAGCAGCACAGGGCGAGGTAGGGCAATCCGCGCCTGGTGCCAATCGCAGCAACGCCACGGAACAAGAGACTGCAAGCTTCCTGCAGGCAAATTACACTCTCTTCCGAGAAGGTACCCCCACCCCACCAGGGGGTTGCTCCGGAAAGCAGTCCTTGCCTTTTGCACACATGGGCCTCTCTCTCCTAGACGAAGAGCGGCTGAGGCCCTGTGCAGCTCAATGCGCTCTCTGCCGTGCTGCCTTGCAAGGGTGTCCGATCCTTGACACCCCCTCCCAACGTGGTCCCCTCTGGGGAGAAGCCTGATGCGGCACGCAGAAGCCCCCTTTTCCAACCCGTGTGGAAAACACCCAAGGCCAGCTAGGGCTATCGGCGCCTGGTGGCATCCTCCCCAGCGCCCCAGAACAAGAAGAGCCTGTGAGCTTCTGCCTCGCCAAGGGCATGCTCTTCAGAGAAGGAACTCCAGCCCTAATGCGTGTTTGCGCCTCAATCAACTCCTTGCCTTTCTCCCACCTAGGCCACTCCCAGAGCTCTGGGAATTAGCCCCTGGACTGCCCCAGGCTCTCTGGGCCCTGGTTCCTTGCCGGGAATGTCCCAACCTGGACTCACACGCCCTACGCCTTGCCCTTAGGAGAGAAAACTGACTTGGCATGACACTGCCTTCTGCTTACCAATGGGGAAAAGCAGGACCAAGAACCACTTGGGCCATCAGTGCCTGATGGCAATCCCACAAACTTCACCCCCTCAGAACCGTGCAGCCTCCTCTCACCTGCAAATTCGCTTCTACTCAGAGAAGGAACGCCGTCTCCAAAACGCCACCGCCCGAAAAAAGGCCTGCTGGCTTGGTTTCCTGCCTGTGCTTTCCGTAGACAGACAGGCAAAGCAGCCCCTGTGCTGCCCCCGTGCCCTCTGGGCACTGGTGGGTTGCAGGGAAGGTCCCTAGTTTGTACACACTCCCCAAGGTGTTTGAGTTTGTGCAGAAGCAGGATTTAGCCGGAAGATGCCTTCTTTGTGCCGTGGTGGTATGCCAATGCAAGCGAGTGAGGGTGATCAGCCCCTGATGGCACGCTCAGAAATGCCTCAGCACCACGAGGCTGTGAGCTTTTCCCTTGCAAAGGATAGGCTACTCAGAGCAGGAACCCCAGCCCTAATGGGCAAGGGCTCCAGAAACAATCCTTGCCTCTTCCCCACGTGGGCCTCGCCTAGACCAAGGGCGATGGAAGCCCAAGCTTGGCCCAAGCATGCTGGGCACAGGCTGTTTGCAGGGCGTCTCCCTAGCTGGCAATGCACACTCAACATGTCCTCCTGTGTGGGGGAGCCTGATTTGGCATCCAAGCACACACTTTTCACCATCGAGGCAAGGAAGCCCAAACCCTGGTCGTGTCATCAGCGCAGGGGTGCCAACTCCCCAAGTCATCACAGAAGCGGCGGCGAGGTTCCTCTCTGCAGAGGACATTCTCCTCAGAGGAGGAAGATGATCCCCAAAGTTCGATTGCTCCAGGAAACCTCCTGGCCATTTTTCCCACCTAGGCCGCGGCTAGACCTGTGGCGAATGAGCCTCAAGGCTGTCCACTGCACTCTGGGCAGGAGTAGCTCGTGGGATCATTGCAGAGCTTGAAACGACCCACGTGACCCACCGTGTGCTCTCTTGTGTGGAGCAGGCTGCTTTGGCCTGACAATGCCATCTTGCCCCAAAGCCATAGAAGCAGCAACCCAGCAATCTAGGCAATCGGGGCCTAAGGGCAACCTCAGGCACTCCAAAGAAACAGAGGATGGGAGCTTCCTCCTTCCCATATGTATTGAATTCAGAGAAGGAGCAGCAGACCTGAGGCATCTGGGCTCCAACAAGCAACCCTTGCCTTTGGCCCACCTAGGCCTCACCTTGACCTAGGGCAGGTGAGGCCCTATTCTCGCCAAAGATCTCGGGGCTCTGGTGGGTGGCAGGGAACTTCCCTAGCTTGAACCGCTCTCCCAAGGTGTTCTCCCCAGGGGAGCAGCCATTTGCATGTGGCATGCAAATGGCCTCTCTTCACCAAGGCGCTAAAGCAACCCATAGAGCAATAGGGCGGGCCCTGCCTGTGGCCAATCCCAGAACATCCACCCAAAAGGACGCTGTGAGCTGCGGCCTTGCAAGGTGTATTCTGCTCAGGGAAGGGACACCAGCCCCGATGCGCAAGGGCTCCAAACGCCCTCCGTGCCCATTTCCCCCCTAGGCATGTCCTAGACCTGGGGAAAATGAGCCAAGGATTTGCCCAAAGCTCGCACTGCTGTGCTTGTGCGCAGGGAATTTCCTTTGCTGGCAATGCACTCCCAACCTTTACTCCTTGCTTGGGAAGCCTGATTTGGCATGCAAGAGGACTCTTTTCCCAATCACGGAAAAGCAGCACAGGGCGAGGTAGGGCAATCCGCGCCTGGTGCCAATCGCAGCAACGCCACGGAACAAGAGACTGCAAGCTTCCTGCAGGCAAATTACACTCTCTTCCGAGAAGGTACCCCCACCCCACCAGGGGGTTGCTCCGGAAAGCAGTCCTTGCCTTTTGCACACATGGGCCTCTCTCTCCTAGACGAAGAGCGGCTGAGGCCCTGTGCAGCTCAATGCGCTCTCTGCCGTGCTGCCTTGCAAGGGTGTCCGATCCTTGACACCCCCTCCCAACGTGGTCCCCTCTGGGGAGAAGCCTGATGCGGCACGCAGAAGCCCCCTTTTCCAACCCGTGTGGAAAACACCCAAGGCCAGCTAGGGCTATCGGCGCCTGGTGGCATCCTCCCCAGCGCCCCAGAACAAGAAGAGCCTGTGAGCTTCTGCCTCGCCAAGGGCATGCTCTTCAGAGAAGGAACTCCAGCCCTAATGCGTGTTTGCGCCTCAATCAACTCCTTGCCTTTCTCCCACCTAGGCCACTCCCAGAGCTCTGGGAATTAGCCCCTGGACTGCCCCAGGCTCTCTGGGCCCTGGTTCCTTGCCGGGAATGTCCCAACCTGGACTCACACGCCCTACGCCTTGCCCTTAGGAGAGAAAACTGACTTGGCATGACACTGCCTTCTGCTTACCAATGGGGAAAAGCAGGACCAAGAACCACTTGGGCCATCAGTGCCTGATGGCAATCCCACAAACTTCACCCCCTCAGAACCGTGCAGCCTCCTCTCACCTGCAAATTCGCTTCTACTCAGAGAAGGAACGCCGTCTCCAAAACGCCACCGCCCGAAAAAAGGCCTGCTGGCTTGGTTTCCTGCCTGTGCTTTCCGTAGACAGACAGGCAAAGCAGCCCCTGTGCTGCCCCCGTGCCCTCTGGGCACTGGTGGGTTGCAGGGAAGGTCCCTAGTTTGTACACACTCCCCAAGGTGTTTGAGTTTGTGCAGAAGCAGGATTTAGCCGGAAGATGCCTTCTTTGTGCCGTGGTGGTATGCCAATGCAAGCGAGTGAGGGTGATCAGCCCCTGATGGCACGCTCAGAAATGCCTCAGCACCACGAGGCTGTGAGCTTTTCCCTTGCAAAGGATAGGCTACTCAGAGCAGGAACCCCAGCCCTAATGGGCAAGGGCTCCAGAAACAATCCTTGCCTCTTCCCCACGTGGGCCTCGCCTAGACCAAGGGCGATGGAAGCCCAAGCTTGGCCCAAGCATGCTGGGCACAGGCTGTTTGCAGGGCGTCTCCCTAGCTGGCAATGCACACTCAACATGTCCTCCTGTGTGGGGGAGCCTGATTTGGCATCCAAGCACACACTTTTCACCATCGAGGCAAGGAAGCCCAAACCCTGGTCGTGTCATCAGCGCAGGGGTGCCAACTCCCCAAGTCATCACAGAAGCGGCGGCGAGGTTCCTCTCTGCAGAGGACATTCTCCTCAGAGGAGGAAGATGATCCCCAAAGTTCGATTGCTCCAGGAAACCTCCTGGCCATTTTTCCCACCTAGGCCGCGGCTAGACCTGTGGCGAATGAGCCTCAAGGCTGTCCACTGCACTCTGGGCAGGAGTAGCTCGTGGGATCATTGCAGAGCTTGAAACGACCCACGTGACCCACCGTGTGCTCTCTTGTGTGGAGCAGGCTGCTTTGGCCTGACAATGCCATCTTGCCCCAAAGCCATAGAAGCAGCAACCCAGCAATCTAGGCAATCGGGGCCTAAGGGCAACCTCAGGCACTCCAAAGAAACAGAGGATGGGAGCTTCCTCCTTCCCATATGTATTGAATTCAGAGAAGGAGCAGCAGACCTGAGGCATCTGGGCTCCAACAAGCAACCCTTGCCTTTGGCCCACCTAGGCCTCACCTTGACCTAGGGCAGGTGAGGCCCTATTCTCGCCAAAGATCTCGGGGCTCTGGTGGGTGGCAGGGAACTTCCCTAGCTTGAACCGCTCTCCCAAGGTGTTCTCCCCAGGGGAGCAGCCATTTGCATGTGGCATGCAAATGGCCTCTCTTCACCAAGGCGCTAAAGCAACCCATAGAGCAATAGGGCGGGCCCTGCCTGTGGCCAATCCCAGAACATCCACCCAAAAGGACGCTGTGAGCTGCGGCCTTGCAAGGTGTATTCTGCTCAGGGAAGGGACACCAGCCCCGATGCGCAAGGGCTCCAAACGCCCTCCGTGCCCATTTCCCCCCTAGGCATGTCCTAGACCTGGGGAAAATGAGCCAAGGATTTGCCCAAAGCTCGCACTGCTGTGCTTGTGCGCAGGGAATTTCCTTTGCTGGCAATGCACTCCCAACCTTTACTCCTTGCTTGGGAAGCCTGATTTGGCATGCAAGAGGACTCTTTTCCCAATCACGGAAAAGCAGCACAGGGCGAGGTAGGGCAATCCGCGCCTGGTGCCAATCGCAGCAACGCCACGGAACAAGAGACTGCAAGCTTCCTGCAGGCAAATTACACTCTCTTCCGAGAAGGTACCCCCACCCCACCAGGGGGTTGCTCCGGAAAGCAGTCCTTGCCTTTTGCACACATGGGCCTCTCTCTCCTAGACGAAGAGCGGCTGAGGCCCTGTGCAGCTCAATGCGCTCTCTGCCGTGCTGCCTTGCAAGGGTGTCCGATCCTTGACACCCCCTCCCAACGTGGTCCCCTCTGGGGAGAAGCCTGATGCGGCACGCAGAAGCCCCCTTTTCCAACCCGTGTGGAAAACACCCAAGGCCAGCTAGGGCTATCGGCGCCTGGTGGCATCCTCCCCAGCGCCCCAGAACAAGAAGAGCCTGTGAGCTTCTGCCTCGCCAAGGGCATGCTCTTCAGAGAAGGAACTCCAGCCCTAATGCGTGTTTGCGCCTCAATCAACTCCTTGCCTTTCTCCCACCTAGGCCACTCCCAGAGCTCTGGGAATTAGCCCCTGGACTGCCCCAGGCTCTCTGGGCCCTGGTTCCTTGCCGGGAATGTCCCAACCTGGACTCACACGCCCTACGCCTTGCCCTTAGGAGAGAAAACTGACTTGGCATGACACTGCCTTCTGCTTACCAATGGGGAAAAGCAGGACCAAGAACCACTTGGGCCATCAGTGCCTGATGGCAATCCCACAAACTTCACCCCCTCAGAACCGTGCAGCCTCCTCTCACCTGCAAATTCGCTTCTACTCAGAGAAGGAACGCCGTCTCCAAAACGCCACCGCCCGAAAAAAGGCCTGCTGGCTTGGTTTCCTGCCTGTGCTTTCCGTAGACAGACAGGCAAAGCAGCCCCTGTGCTGCCCCCGTGCCCTCTGGGCACTGGTGGGTTGCAGGGAAGGTCCCTAGTTTGTACACACTCCCCAAGGTGTTTGAGTTTGTGCAGAAGCAGGATTTAGCCGGAAGATGCCTTCTTTGTGCCGTGGTGGTATGCCAATGCAAGCGAGTGAGGGTGATCAGCCCCTGATGGCACGCTCAGAAATGCCTCAGCACCACGAGGCTGTGAGCTTTTCCCTTGCAAAGGATAGGCTACTCAGAGCAGGAACCCCAGCCCTAATGGGCAAGGGCTCCAGAAACAATCCTTGCCTCTTCCCCACGTGGGCCTCGCCTAGACCAAGGGCGATGGAAGCCCAAGCTTGGCCCAAGCATGCTGGGCACAGGCTGTTTGCAGGGCGTCTCCCTAGCTGGCAATGCACACTCAACATGTCCTCCTGTGTGGGGGAGCCTGATTTGGCATCCAAGCACACACTTTTCACCATCGAGGCAAGGAAGCCCAAACCCTGGTCGTGTCATCAGCGCAGGGGTGCCAACTCCCCAAGTCATCACAGAAGCGGCGGCGAGGTTCCTCTCTGCAGAGGACATTCTCCTCAGAGGAGGAAGATGATCCCCAAAGTTCGATTGCTCCAGGAAACCTCCTGGCCATTTTTCCCACCTAGGCCGCGGCTAGACCTGTGGCGAATGAGCCTCAAGGCTGTCCACTGCACTCTGGGCAGGAGTAGCTCGTGGGATCATTGCAGAGCTTGAAACGACCCACGTGACCCACCGTGTGCTCTCTTGTGTGGAGCAGGCTGCTTTGGCCTGACAATGCCATCTTGCCCCAAAGCCATAGAAGCAGCAACCCAGCAATCTAGGCAATCGGGGCCTAAGGGCAACCTCAGGCACTCCAAAGAAACAGAGGATGGGAGCTTCCTCCTTCCCATATGTATTGAATTCAGAGAAGGAGCAGCAGACCTGAGGCATCTGGGCTCCAACAAGCAACCCTTGCCTTTGGCCCACCTAGGCCTCACCTTGACCTAGGGCAGGTGAGGCCCTATTCTCGCCAAAGATCTCGGGGCTCTGGTGGGTGGCAGGGAACTTCCCTAGCTTGAACCGCTCTCCCAAGGTGTTCTCCCCAGGGGAGCAGCCATTTGCATGTGGCATGCAAATGGCCTCTCTTCACCAAGGCGCTAAAGCAACCCATAGAGCAATAGGGCGGGCCCTGCCTGTGGCCAATCCCAGAACATCCACCCAAAAGGACGCTGTGAGCTGCGGCCTTGCAAGGTGTATTCTGCTCAGGGAAGGGACACCAGCCCCGATGCGCAAGGGCTCCAAACGCCCTCCGTGCCCATTTCCCCCCTAGGCATGTCCTAGACCTGGGGAAAATGAGCCAAGGATTTGCCCAAAGCTCGCACTGCTGTGCTTGTGCGCAGGGAATTTCCTTTGCTGGCAATGCACTCCCAACCTTTACTCCTTGCTTGGGAAGCCTGATTTGGCATGCAAGAGGACTCTTTTCCCAATCACGGAAAAGCAGCACAGGGCGAGGTAGGGCAATCCGCGCCTGGTGCCAATCGCAGCAACGCCACGGAACAAGAGACTGCAAGCTTCCTGCAGGCAAATTACACTCTCTTCCGAGAAGGTACCCCCACCCCACCAGGGGGTTGCTCCGGAAAGCAGTCCTTGCCTTTTGCACACATGGGCCTCTCTCTCCTAGACGAAGAGCGGCTGAGGCCCTGTGCAGCTCAATGCGCTCTCTGCCGTGCTGCCTTGCAAGGGTGTCCGATCCTTGACACCCCCTCCCAACGTGGTCCCCTCTGGGGAGAAGCCTGATGCGGCACGCAGAAGCCCCCTTTTCCAACCCGTGTGGAAAACACCCAAGGCCAGCTAGGGCTATCGGCGCCTGGTGGCATCCTCCCCAGCGCCCCAGAACAAGAAGAGCCTGTGAGCTTCTGCCTCGCCAAGGGCATGCTCTTCAGAGAAGGAACTCCAGCCCTAATGCGTGTTTGCGCCTCAATCAACTCCTTGCCTTTCTCCCACCTAGGCCACTCCCAGAGCTCTGGGAATTAGCCCCTGGACTGCCCCAGGCTCTCTGGGCCCTGGTTCCTTGCCGGGAATGTCCCAACCTGGACTCACACGCCCTACGCCTTGCCCTTAGGAGAGAAAACTGACTTGGCATGACACTGCCTTCTGCTTACCAATGGGGAAAAGCAGGACCAAGAACCACTTGGGCCATCAGTGCCTGATGGCAATCCCACAAACTTCACCCCCTCAGAACCGTGCAGCCTCCTCTCACCTGCAAATTCGCTTCTACTCAGAGAAGGAACGCCGTCTCCAAAACGCCACCGCCCGAAAAAAGGCCTGCTGGCTTGGTTTCCTGCCTGTGCTTTCCGTAGACAGACAGGCAAAGCAGCCCCTGTGCTGCCCCCGTGCCCTCTGGGCACTGGTGGGTTGCAGGGAAGGTCCCTAGTTTGTACACACTCCCCAAGGTGTTTGAGTTTGTGCAGAAGCAGGATTTAGCCGGAAGATGCCTTCTTTGTGCCGTGGTGGTATGCCAATGCAAGCGAGTGAGGGTGATCAGCCCCTGATGGCACGCTCAGAAATGCCTCAGCACCACGAGGCTGTGAGCTTTTCCCTTGCAAAGGATAGGCTACTCAGAGCAGGAACCCCAGCCCTAATGGGCAAGGGCTCCAGAAACAATCCTTGCCTCTTCCCCACGTGGGCCTCGCCTAGACCAAGGGCGATGGAAGCCCAAGCTTGGCCCAAGCATGCTGGGCACAGGCTGTTTGCAGGGCGTCTCCCTAGCTGGCAATGCACACTCAACATGTCCTCCTGTGTGGGGGAGCCTGATTTGGCATCCAAGCACACACTTTTCACCATCGAGGCAAGGAAGCCCAAACCCTGGTCGTGTCATCAGCGCAGGGGTGCCAACTCCCCAAGTCATCACAGAAGCGGCGGCGAGGTTCCTCTCTGCAGAGGACATTCTCCTCAGAGGAGGAAGATGATCCCCAAAGTTCGATTGCTCCAGGAAACCTCCTGGCCATTTTTCCCACCTAGGCCGCGGCTAGACCTGTGGCGAATGAGCCTCAAGGCTGTCCACTGCACTCTGGGCAGGAGTAGCTCGTGGGATCATTGCAGAGCTTGAAACGACCCACGTGACCCACCGTGTGCTCTCTTGTGTGGAGCAGGCTGCTTTGGCCTGACAATGCCATCTTGCCCCAAAGCCATAGAAGCAGCAACCCAGCAATCTAGGCAATCGGGGCCTAAGGGCAACCTCAGGCACTCCAAAGAAACAGAGGATGGGAGCTTCCTCCTTCCCATATGTATTGAATTCAGAGAAGGAGCAGCAGACCTGAGGCATCTGGGCTCCAACAAGCAACCCTTGCCTTTGGCCCACCTAGGCCTCACCTTGACCTAGGGCAGGTGAGGCCCTATTCTCGCCAAAGATCTCGGGGCTCTGGTGGGTGGCAGGGAACTTCCCTAGCTTGAACCGCTCTCCCAAGGTGTTCTCCCCAGGGGAGCAGCCATTTGCATGTGGCATGCAAATGGCCTCTCTTCACCAAGGCGCTAAAGCAACCCATAGAGCAATAGGGCGGGCCCTGCCTGTGGCCAATCCCAGAACATCCACCCAAAAGGACGCTGTGAGCTGCGGCCTTGCAAGGTGTATTCTGCTCAGGGAAGGGACACCAGCCCCGATGCGCAAGGGCTCCAAACGCCCTCCGTGCCCATTTCCCCCCTAGGCATGTCCTAGACCTGGGGAAAATGAGCCAAGGATTTGCCCAAAGCTCGCACTGCTGTGCTTGTGCGCAGGGAATTTCCTTTGCTGGCAATGCACTCCCAACCTTTACTCCTTGCTTGGGAAGCCTGATTTGGCATGCAAGAGGACTCTTTTCCCAATCACGGAAAAGCAGCACAGGGCGAGGTAGGGCAATCCGCGCCTGGTGCCAATCGCAGCAACGCCACGGAACAAGAGACTGCAAGCTTCCTGCAGGCAAATTACACTCTCTTCCGAGAAGGTACCCCCACCCCACCAGGGGGTTGCTCCGGAAAGCAGTCCTTGCCTTTTGCACACATGGGCCTCTCTCTCCTAGACGAAGAGCGGCTGAGGCCCTGTGCAGCTCAATGCGCTCTCTGCCGTGCTGCCTTGCAAGGGTGTCCGATCCTTGACACCCCCTCCCAACGTGGTCCCCTCTGGGGAGAAGCCTGATGCGGCACGCAGAAGCCCCCTTTTCCAACCCGTGTGGAAAACACCCAAGGCCAGCTAGGGCTATCGGCGCCTGGTGGCATCCTCCCCAGCGCCCCAGAACAAGAAGAGCCTGTGAGCTTCTGCCTCGCCAAGGGCATGCTCTTCAGAGAAGGAACTCCAGCCCTAATGCGTGTTTGCGCCTCAATCAACTCCTTGCCTTTCTCCCACCTAGGCCACTCCCAGAGCTCTGGGAATTAGCCCCTGGACTGCCCCAGGCTCTCTGGGCCCTGGTTCCTTGCCGGGAATGTCCCAACCTGGACTCACACGCCCTACGCCTTGCCCTTAGGAGAGAAAACTGACTTGGCATGACACTGCCTTCTGCTTACCAATGGGGAAAAGCAGGACCAAGAACCACTTGGGCCATCAGTGCCTGATGGCAATCCCACAAACTTCACCCCCTCAGAACCGTGCAGCCTCCTCTCACCTGCAAATTCGCTTCTACTCAGAGAAGGAACGCCGTCTCCAAAACGCCACCGCCCGAAAAAAGGCCTGCTGGCTTGGTTTCCTGCCTGTGCTTTCCGTAGACAGACAGGCAAAGCAGCCCCTGTGCTGCCCCCGTGCCCTCTGGGCACTGGTGGGTTGCAGGGAAGGTCCCTAGTTTGTACACACTCCCCAAGGTGTTTGAGTTTGTGCAGAAGCAGGATTTAGCCGGAAGATGCCTTCTTTGTGCCGTGGTGGTATGCCAATGCAAGCGAGTGAGGGTGATCAGCCCCTGATGGCACGCTCAGAAATGCCTCAGCACCACGAGGCTGTGAGCTTTTCCCTTGCAAAGGATAGGCTACTCAGAGCAGGAACCCCAGCCCTAATGGGCAAGGGCTCCAGAAACAATCCTTGCCTCTTCCCCACGTGGGCCTCGCCTAGACCAAGGGCGATGGAAGCCCAAGCTTGGCCCAAGCATGCTGGGCACAGGCTGTTTGCAGGGCGTCTCCCTAGCTGGCAATGCACACTCAACATGTCCTCCTGTGTGGGGGAGCCTGATTTGGCATCCAAGCACACACTTTTCACCATCGAGGCAAGGAAGCCCAAACCCTGGTCGTGTCATCAGCGCAGGGGTGCCAACTCCCCAAGTCATCACAGAAGCGGCGGCGAGGTTCCTCTCTGCAGAGGACATTCTCCTCAGAGGAGGAAGATGATCCCCAAAGTTCGATTGCTCCAGGAAACCTCCTGGCCATTTTTCCCACCTAGGCCGCGGCTAGACCTGTGGCGAATGAGCCTCAAGGCTGTCCACTGCACTCTGGGCAGGAGTAGCTCGTGGGATCATTGCAGAGCTTGAAACGACCCACGTGACCCACCGTGTGCTCTCTTGTGTGGAGCAGGCTGCTTTGGCCTGACAATGCCATCTTGCCCCAAAGCCATAGAAGCAGCAACCCAGCAATCTAGGCAATCGGGGCCTAAGGGCAACCTCAGGCACTCCAAAGAAACAGAGGATGGGAGCTTCCTCCTTCCCATATGTATTGAATTCAGAGAAGGAGCAGCAGACCTGAGGCATCTGGGCTCCAACAAGCAACCCTTGCCTTTGGCCCACCTAGGCCTCACCTTGACCTAGGGCAGGTGAGGCCCTATTCTCGCCAAAGATCTCGGGGCTCTGGTGGGTGGCAGGGAACTTCCCTAGCTTGAACCGCTCTCCCAAGGTGTTCTCCCCAGGGGAGCAGCCATTTGCATGTGGCATGCAAATGGCCTCTCTTCACCAAGGCGCTAAAGCAACCCATAGAGCAATAGGGCGGGCCCTGCCTGTGGCCAATCCCAGAACATCCACCCAAAAGGACGCTGTGAGCTGCGGCCTTGCAAGGTGTATTCTGCTCAGGGAAGGGACACCAGCCCCGATGCGCAAGGGCTCCAAACGCCCTCCGTGCCCATTTCCCCCCTAGGCATGTCCTAGACCTGGGGAAAATGAGCCAAGGATTTGCCCAAAGCTCGCACTGCTGTGCTTGTGCGCAGGGAATTTCCTTTGCTGGCAATGCACTCCCAACCTTTACTCCTTGCTTGGGAAGCCTGATTTGGCATGCAAGAGGACTCTTTTCCCAATCACGGAAAAGCAGCACAGGGCGAGGTAGGGCAATCCGCGCCTGGTGCCAATCGCAGCAACGCCACGGAACAAGAGACTGCAAGCTTCCTGCAGGCAAATTACACTCTCTTCCGAGAAGGTACCCCCACCCCACCAGGGGGTTGCTCCGGAAAGCAGTCCTTGCCTTTTGCACACATGGGCCTCTCTCTCCTAGACGAAGAGCGGCTGAGGCCCTGTGCAGCTCAATGCGCTCTCTGCCGTGCTGCCTTGCAAGGGTGTCCGATCCTTGACACCCCCTCCCAACGTGGTCCCCTCTGGGGAGAAGCCTGATGCGGCACGCAGAAGCCCCCTTTTCCAACCCGTGTGGAAAACACCCAAGGCCAGCTAGGGCTATCGGCGCCTGGTGGCATCCTCCCCAGCGCCCCAGAACAAGAAGAGCCTGTGAGCTTCTGCCTCGCCAAGGGCATGCTCTTCAGAGAAGGAACTCCAGCCCTAATGCGTGTTTGCGCCTCAATCAACTCCTTGCCTTTCTCCCACCTAGGCCACTCCCAGAGCTCTGGGAATTAGCCCCTGGACTGCCCCAGGCTCTCTGGGCCCTGGTTCCTTGCCGGGAATGTCCCAACCTGGACTCACACGCCCTACGCCTTGCCCTTAGGAGAGAAAACTGACTTGGCATGACACTGCCTTCTGCTTACCAATGGGGAAAAGCAGGACCAAGAACCACTTGGGCCATCAGTGCCTGATGGCAATCCCACAAACTTCACCCCCTCAGAACCGTGCAGCCTCCTCTCACCTGCAAATTCGCTTCTACTCAGAGAAGGAACGCCGTCTCCAAAACGCCACCGCCCGAAAAAAGGCCTGCTGGCTTGGTTTCCTGCCTGTGCTTTCCGTAGACAGACAGGCAAAGCAGCCCCTGTGCTGCCCCCGTGCCCTCTGGGCACTGGTGGGTTGCAGGGAAGGTCCCTAGTTTGTACACACTCCCCAAGGTGTTTGAGTTTGTGCAGAAGCAGGATTTAGCCGGAAGATGCCTTCTTTGTGCCGTGGTGGTATGCCAATGCAAGCGAGTGAGGGTGATCAGCCCCTGATGGCACGCTCAGAAATGCCTCAGCACCACGAGGCTGTGAGCTTTTCCCTTGCAAAGGATAGGCTACTCAGAGCAGGAACCCCAGCCCTAATGGGCAAGGGCTCCAGAAACAATCCTTGCCTCTTCCCCACGTGGGCCTCGCCTAGACCAAGGGCGATGGAAGCCCAAGCTTGGCCCAAGCATGCTGGGCACAGGCTGTTTGCAGGGCGTCTCCCTAGCTGGCAATGCACACTCAACATGTCCTCCTGTGTGGGGGAGCCTGATTTGGCATCCAAGCACACACTTTTCACCATCGAGGCAAGGAAGCCCAAACCCTGGTCGTGTCATCAGCGCAGGGGTGCCAACTCCCCAAGTCATCACAGAAGCGGCGGCGAGGTTCCTCTCTGCAGAGGACATTCTCCTCAGAGGAGGAAGATGATCCCCAAAGTTCGATTGCTCCAGGAAACCTCCTGGCCATTTTTCCCACCTAGGCCGCGGCTAGACCTGTGGCGAATGAGCCTCAAGGCTGTCCACTGCACTCTGGGCAGGAGTAGCTCGTGGGATCATTGCAGAGCTTGAAACGACCCACGTGACCCACCGTGTGCTCTCTTGTGTGGAGCAGGCTGCTTTGGCCTGACAATGCCATCTTGCCCCAAAGCCATAGAAGCAGCAACCCAGCAATCTAGGCAATCGGGGCCTAAGGGCAACCTCAGGCACTCCAAAGAAACAGAGGATGGGAGCTTCCTCCTTCCCATATGTATTGAATTCAGAGAAGGAGCAGCAGACCTGAGGCATCTGGGCTCCAACAAGCAACCCTTGCCTTTGGCCCACCTAGGCCTCACCTTGACCTAGGGCAGGTGAGGCCCTATTCTCGCCAAAGATCTCGGGGCTCTGGTGGGTGGCAGGGAACTTCCCTAGCTTGAACCGCTCTCCCAAGGTGTTCTCCCCAGGGGAGCAGCCATTTGCATGTGGCATGCAAATGGCCTCTCTTCACCAAGGCGCTAAAGCAACCCATAGAGCAATAGGGCGGGCCCTGCCTGTGGCCAATCCCAGAACATCCACCCAAAAGGACGCTGTGAGCTGCGGCCTTGCAAGGTGTATTCTGCTCAGGGAAGGGACACCAGCCCCGATGCGCAAGGGCTCCAAACGCCCTCCGTGCCCATTTCCCCCCTAGGCATGTCCTAGACCTGGGGAAAATGAGCCAAGGATTTGCCCAAAGCTCGCACTGCTGTGCTTGTGCGCAGGGAATTTCCTTTGCTGGCAATGCACTCCCAACCTTTACTCCTTGCTTGGGAAGCCTGATTTGGCATGCAAGAGGACTCTTTTCCCAATCACGGAAAAGCAGCACAGGGCGAGGTAGGGCAATCCGCGCCTGGTGCCAATCGCAGCAACGCCACGGAACAAGAGACTGCAAGCTTCCTGCAGGCAAATTACACTCTCTTCCGAGAAGGTACCCCCACCCCACCAGGGGGTTGCTCCGGAAAGCAGTCCTTGCCTTTTGCACACATGGGCCTCTCTCTCCTAGACGAAGAGCGGCTGAGGCCCTGTGCAGCTCAATGCGCTCTCTGCCGTGCTGCCTTGCAAGGGTGTCCGATCCTTGACACCCCCTCCCAACGTGGTCCCCTCTGGGGAGAAGCCTGATGCGGCACGCAGAAGCCCCCTTTTCCAACCCGTGTGGAAAACACCCAAGGCCAGCTAGGGCTATCGGCGCCTGGTGGCATCCTCCCCAGCGCCCCAGAACAAGAAGAGCCTGTGAGCTTCTGCCTCGCCAAGGGCATGCTCTTCAGAGAAGGAACTCCAGCCCTAATGCGTGTTTGCGCCTCAATCAACTCCTTGCCTTTCTCCCACCTAGGCCACTCCCAGAGCTCTGGGAATTAGCCCCTGGACTGCCCCAGGCTCTCTGGGCCCTGGTTCCTTGCCGGGAATGTCCCAACCTGGACTCACACGCCCTACGCCTTGCCCTTAGGAGAGAAAACTGACTTGGCATGACACTGCCTTCTGCTTACCAATGGGGAAAAGCAGGACCAAGAACCACTTGGGCCATCAGTGCCTGATGGCAATCCCACAAACTTCACCCCCTCAGAACCGTGCAGCCTCCTCTCACCTGCAAATTCGCTTCTACTCAGAGAAGGAACGCCGTCTCCAAAACGCCACCGCCCGAAAAAAGGCCTGCTGGCTTGGTTTCCTGCCTGTGCTTTCCGTAGACAGACAGGCAAAGCAGCCCCTGTGCTGCCCCCGTGCCCTCTGGGCACTGGTGGGTTGCAGGGAAGGTCCCTAGTTTGTACACACTCCCCAAGGTGTTTGAGTTTGTGCAGAAGCAGGATTTAGCCGGAAGATGCCTTCTTTGTGCCGTGGTGGTATGCCAATGCAAGCGAGTGAGGGTGATCAGCCCCTGATGGCACGCTCAGAAATGCCTCAGCACCACGAGGCTGTGAGCTTTTCCCTTGCAAAGGATAGGCTACTCAGAGCAGGAACCCCAGCCCTAATGGGCAAGGGCTCCAGAAACAATCCTTGCCTCTTCCCCACGTGGGCCTCGCCTAGACCAAGGGCGATGGAAGCCCAAGCTTGGCCCAAGCATGCTGGGCACAGGCTGTTTGCAGGGCGTCTCCCTAGCTGGCAATGCACACTCAACATGTCCTCCTGTGTGGGGGAGCCTGATTTGGCATCCAAGCACACACTTTTCACCATCGAGGCAAGGAAGCCCAAACCCTGGTCGTGTCATCAGCGCAGGGGTGCCAACTCCCCAAGTCATCACAGAAGCGGCGGCGAGGTTCCTCTCTGCAGAGGACATTCTCCTCAGAGGAGGAAGATGATCCCCAAAGTTCGATTGCTCCAGGAAACCTCCTGGCCATTTTTCCCACCTAGGCCGCGGCTAGACCTGTGGCGAATGAGCCTCAAGGCTGTCCACTGCACTCTGGGCAGGAGTAGCTCGTGGGATCATTGCAGAGCTTGAAACGACCCACGTGACCCACCGTGTGCTCTCTTGTGTGGAGCAGGCTGCTTTGGCCTGACAATGCCATCTTGCCCCAAAGCCATAGAAGCAGCAACCCAGCAATCTAGGCAATCGGGGCCTAAGGGCAACCTCAGGCACTCCAAAGAAACAGAGGATGGGAGCTTCCTCCTTCCCATATGTATTGAATTCAGAGAAGGAGCAGCAGACCTGAGGCATCTGGGCTCCAACAAGCAACCCTTGCCTTTGGCCCACCTAGGCCTCACCTTGACCTAGGGCAGGTGAGGCCCTATTCTCGCCAAAGATCTCGGGGCTCTGGTGGGTGGCAGGGAACTTCCCTAGCTTGAACCGCTCTCCCAAGGTGTTCTCCCCAGGGGAGCAGCCATTTGCATGTGGCATGCAAATGGCCTCTCTTCACCAAGGCGCTAAAGCAACCCATAGAGCAATAGGGCGGGCCCTGCCTGTGGCCAATCCCAGAACATCCACCCAAAAGGACGCTGTGAGCTGCGGCCTTGCAAGGTGTATTCTGCTCAGGGAAGGGACACCAGCCCCGATGCGCAAGGGCTCCAAACGCCCTCCGTGCCCATTTCCCCCCTAGGCATGTCCTAGACCTGGGGAAAATGAGCCAAGGATTTGCCCAAAGCTCGCACTGCTGTGCTTGTGCGCAGGGAATTTCCTTTGCTGGCAATGCACTCCCAACCTTTACTCCTTGCTTGGGAAGCCTGATTTGGCATGCAAGAGGACTCTTTTCCCAATCACGGAAAAGCAGCACAGGGCGAGGTAGGGCAATCCGCGCCTGGTGCCAATCGCAGCAACGCCACGGAACAAGAGACTGCAAGCTTCCTGCAGGCAAATTACACTCTCTTCCGAGAAGGTACCCCCACCCCACCAGGGGGTTGCTCCGGAAAGCAGTCCTTGCCTTTTGCACACATGGGCCTCTCTCTCCTAGACGAAGAGCGGCTGAGGCCCTGTGCAGCTCAATGCGCTCTCTGCCGTGCTGCCTTGCAAGGGTGTCCGATCCTTGACACCCCCTCCCAACGTGGTCCCCTCTGGGGAGAAGCCTGATGCGGCACGCAGAAGCCCCCTTTTCCAACCCGTGTGGAAAACACCCAAGGCCAGCTAGGGCTATCGGCGCCTGGTGGCATCCTCCCCAGCGCCCCAGAACAAGAAGAGCCTGTGAGCTTCTGCCTCGCCAAGGGCATGCTCTTCAGAGAAGGAACTCCAGCCCTAATGCGTGTTTGCGCCTCAATCAACTCCTTGCCTTTCTCCCACCTAGGCCACTCCCAGAGCTCTGGGAATTAGCCCCTGGACTGCCCCAGGCTCTCTGGGCCCTGGTTCCTTGCCGGGAATGTCCCAACCTGGACTCACACGCCCTACGCCTTGCCCTTAGGAGAGAAAACTGACTTGGCATGACACTGCCTTCTGCTTACCAATGGGGAAAAGCAGGACCAAGAACCACTTGGGCCATCAGTGCCTGATGGCAATCCCACAAACTTCACCCCCTCAGAACCGTGCAGCCTCCTCTCACCTGCAAATTCGCTTCTACTCAGAGAAGGAACGCCGTCTCCAAAACGCCACCGCCCGAAAAAAGGCCTGCTGGCTTGGTTTCCTGCCTGTGCTTTCCGTAGACAGACAGGCAAAGCAGCCCCTGTGCTGCCCCCGTGCCCTCTGGGCACTGGTGGGTTGCAGGGAAGGTCCCTAGTTTGTACACACTCCCCAAGGTGTTTGAGTTTGTGCAGAAGCAGGATTTAGCCGGAAGATGCCTTCTTTGTGCCGTGGTGGTATGCCAATGCAAGCGAGTGAGGGTGATCAGCCCCTGATGGCACGCTCAGAAATGCCTCAGCACCACGAGGCTGTGAGCTTTTCCCTTGCAAAGGATAGGCTACTCAGAGCAGGAACCCCAGCCCTAATGGGCAAGGGCTCCAGAAACAATCCTTGCCTCTTCCCCACGTGGGCCTCGCCTAGACCAAGGGCGATGGAAGCCCAAGCTTGGCCCAAGCATGCTGGGCACAGGCTGTTTGCAGGGCGTCTCCCTAGCTGGCAATGCACACTCAACATGTCCTCCTGTGTGGGGGAGCCTGATTTGGCATCCAAGCACACACTTTTCACCATCGAGGCAAGGAAGCCCAAACCCTGGTCGTGTCATCAGCGCAGGGGTGCCAACTCCCCAAGTCATCACAGAAGCGGCGGCGAGGTTCCTCTCTGCAGAGGACATTCTCCTCAGAGGAGGAAGATGATCCCCAAAGTTCGATTGCTCCAGGAAACCTCCTGGCCATTTTTCCCACCTAGGCCGCGGCTAGACCTGTGGCGAATGAGCCTCAAGGCTGTCCACTGCACTCTGGGCAGGAGTAGCTCGTGGGATCATTGCAGAGCTTGAAACGACCCACGTGACCCACCGTGTGCTCTCTTGTGTGGAGCAGGCTGCTTTGGCCTGACAATGCCATCTTGCCCCAAAGCCATAGAAGCAGCAACCCAGCAATCTAGGCAATCGGGGCCTAAGGGCAACCTCAGGCACTCCAAAGAAACAGAGGATGGGAGCTTCCTCCTTCCCATATGTATTGAATTCAGAGAAGGAGCAGCAGACCTGAGGCATCTGGGCTCCAACAAGCAACCCTTGCCTTTGGCCCACCTAGGCCTCACCTTGACCTAGGGCAGGTGAGGCCCTATTCTCGCCAAAGATCTCGGGGCTCTGGTGGGTGGCAGGGAACTTCCCTAGCTTGAACCGCTCTCCCAAGGTGTTCTCCCCAGGGGAGCAGCCATTTGCATGTGGCATGCAAATGGCCTCTCTTCACCAAGGCGCTAAAGCAACCCATAGAGCAATAGGGCGGGCCCTGCCTGTGGCCAATCCCAGAACATCCACCCAAAAGGACGCTGTGAGCTGCGGCCTTGCAAGGTGTATTCTGCTCAGGGAAGGGACACCAGCCCCGATGCGCAAGGGCTCCAAACGCCCTCCGTGCCCATTTCCCCCCTAGGCATGTCCTAGACCTGGGGAAAATGAGCCAAGGATTTGCCCAAAGCTCGCACTGCTGTGCTTGTGCGCAGGGAATTTCCTTTGCTGGCAATGCACTCCCAACCTTTACTCCTTGCTTGGGAAGCCTGATTTGGCATGCAAGAGGACTCTTTTCCCAATCACGGAAAAGCAGCACAGGGCGAGGTAGGGCAATCCGCGCCTGGTGCCAATCGCAGCAACGCCACGGAACAAGAGACTGCAAGCTTCCTGCAGGCAAATTACACTCTCTTCCGAGAAGGTACCCCCACCCCACCAGGGGGTTGCTCCGGAAAGCAGTCCTTGCCTTTTGCACACATGGGCCTCTCTCTCCTAGACGAAGAGCGGCTGAGGCCCTGTGCAGCTCAATGCGCTCTCTGCCGTGCTGCCTTGCAAGGGTGTCCGATCCTTGACACCCCCTCCCAACGTGGTCCCCTCTGGGGAGAAGCCTGATGCGGCACGCAGAAGCCTCCTTTTCCAACCCGTGTGGAAAACACCCAAGGCCAGCTAGGGCTATCGGCGCCTGGTGGCATCCTCCCCAGCGCCCCAGAACAAGAAGAGCCTGTGAGCTTCTGCCTCGCCAAGGGCATGCTCTTCAGAGAAGGAACTCCAGCCCTAATGCGTGTTTGCGCCTCAATCAACTCCTTGCCTTTCTCCCACCTAGGCCACTCCCAGAGCTCTGGGAATTAGCCCCTGGACTGCCCCAGGCTCTCTGGGCCCTGGTTCCTTGCCGGGAATGTCCCAACCTGGACTCACACGCCCTACGCCTTGCCCTTAGGAGAGAAAACTGACTTGGCATGACACTGCCTTCTGCTTACCAATGGGGAAAAGCAGGACCAAGAACCACTTGGGCCATCAGTGCCTGATGGCAATCCCACAAACTTCACCCCCTCAGAACCGTGCAGCCTCCTCTCACCTGCAAATTCGCTTCTACTCAGAGAAGGAACGCCGTCTCCAAAACGCCACCGCCCGAAAAAAGGCCTGCTGGCTTGGTTTCCTGCCTGTGCTTTCCGTAGACAGACAGGCAAAGCAGCCCCTGTGCTGCCCCCGTGCCCTCTGGGCACTGGTGGGTTGCAGGGAAGGTCCCTAGTTTGTACACACTCCCCAAGGTGTTTGAGTTTGTGCAGAAGCAGGATTTAGCCGGAAGATGCCTTCTTTGTGCCGTGGTGGTATGCCAATGCAAGCGAGTGAGGGTGATCAGCCCCTGATGGCACGCTCAGAAATGCCTCAGCACCACGAGGCTGTGAGCTTTTCCCTTGCAAAGGATAGGCTACTCAGAGCAGGAACCCCAGCCCTAATGGGCAAGGGCTCCAGAAACAATCCTTGCCTCTTCCCCACGTGGGCCTCGCCTAGACCAAGGGCGATGGAAGCCCAAGCTTGGCCCAAGCATGCTGGGCACAGGCTGTTTGCAGGGCGTCTCCCTAGCTGGCAATGCACACTCAACATGTCCTCCTGTGTGGGGGAGCCTGATTTGGCATCCAAGCACACACTTTTCACCATCGAGGCAAGGAAGCCCAAACCCTGGTCGTGTCATCAGCGCAGGGGTGCCAACTCCCCAAGTCATCACAGAAGCGGCGGCGAGGTTCCTCTCTGCAGAGGACATTCTCCTCAGAGGAGGAAGATGATCCCCAAAGTTCGATTGCTCCAGGAAACCTCCTGGCCATTTTTCCCACCTAGGCCGCGGCTAGACCTGTGGCGAATGAGCCTCAAGGCTGTCCACTGCACTCTGGGCAGGAGTAGCTCGTGGGATCATTGCAGAGCTTGAAACGACCCACGTGACCCACCGTGTGCTCTCTTGTGTGGAGCAGGCTGCTTTGGCCTGACAATGCCATCTTGCCCCAAAGCCATAGAAGCAGCAACCCAGCAATCTAGGCAATCGGGGCCTAAGGGCAACCTCAGGCACTCCAAAGAAACAGAGGATGGGAGCTTCCTCCTTCCCATATGTATTGAATTCAGAGAAGGAGCAGCAGACCTGAGGCATCTGGGCTCCAACAAGCAACCCTTGCCTTTGGCCCACCTAGGCCTCACCTTGACCTAGGGCAGGTGAGGCCCTATTCTCGCCAAAGATCTCGGGGCTCTGGTGGGTGGCAGGGAACTTCCCTAGCTTGAACCGCTCTCCCAAGGTGTTCTCCCCAGGGGAGCAGCCATTTGCATGTGGCATGCAAATGGCCTCTCTTCACCAAGGCGCTAAAGCAACCCATAGAGCAATAGGGCGGGCCCTGCCTGTGGCCAATCCCAGAACATCCACCCAAAAGGACGCTGTGAGCTGCGGCCTTGCAAGGTGTATTCTGCTCAGGGAAGGGACACCAGCCCCGATGCGCAAGGGCTCCAAACGCCCTCCGTGCCCATTTCCCCCCTAGGCATGTCCTAGACCTGGGGAAAATGAGCCAAGGATTTGCCCAAAGCTCGCACTGCTGTGCTTGTGCGCAGGGAATTTCCTTTGCTGGCAATGCACTCCCAACCTTTACTCCTTGCTTGGGAAGCCTGATTTGGCATGCAAGAGGACTCTTTTCCCAATCACGGAAAAGCAGCACAGGGCGAGGTAGGGCAATCCGCGCCTGGTGCCAATCGCAGCAACGCCACGGAACAAGAGACTGCAAGCTTCCTGCAGGCAAATTACACTCTCTTCCGAGAAGGTACCCCCACCCCACCAGGGGGTTGCTCCGGAAAGCAGTCCTTGCCTTTTGCACACATGGGCCTCTCTCTCCTAGACGAAGAGCGGCTGAGGCCCTGTGCAGCTCAATGCGCTCTCTGCCGTGCTGCCTTGCAAGGGTGTCCGATCCTTGACACCCCCTCCCAACGTGGTCCCCTCTGGGGAGAAGCCTGATGCGGCACGCAGAAGCCTCCTTTTCCAACCCGTGTGGAAAACACCCAAGGCCAGCTAGGGCTATCGGCGCCTGGTGGCATCCTCCCCAGCGCCCCAGAACAAGAAGAGCCTGTGAGCTTCTGCCTCGCCAAGGGCATGCTCTTCAGAGAAGGAACTCCAGCCCTAATGCGTGTTTGCGCCTCAATCAACTCCTTGCCTTTCTCCCACCTAGGCCACTCCCAGAGCTCTGGGAATTAGCCCCTGGACTGCCCCAGGCTCTCTGGGCCCTGGTTCCTTGCCGGGAATGTCCCAACCTGGACTCACACGCCCTACGCCTTGCCCTTAGGAGAGAAAACTGACTTGGCATGACACTGCCTTCTGCTTACCAATGGGGAAAAGCAGGACCAAGAACCACTTGGGCCATCAGTGCCTGATGGCAATCCCACAAACTTCACCCCCTCAGAACCGTGCAGCCTCCTCTCACCTGCAAATTCGCTTCTACTCAGAGAAGGAACGCCGTCTCCAAAACGCCACCGCCCGAAAAAAGGCCTGCTGGCTTGGTTTCCTGCCTGTGCTTTCCGTAGACAGACAGGCAAAGCAGCCCCTGTGCTGCCCCCGTGCCCTCTGGGCACTGGTGGGTTGCAGGGAAGGTCCCTAGTTTGTACACACTCCCCAAGGTGTTTGAGTTTGTGCAGAAGCAGGATTTAGCCGGAAGATGCCTTCTTTGTGCCGTGGTGGTATGCCAATGCAAGCGAGTGAGGGTGATCAGCCCCTGATGGCACGCTCAGAAATGCCTCAGCACCACGAGGCTGTGAGCTTTTCCCTTGCAAAGGATAGGCTACTCAGAGCAGGAACCCCAGCCCTAATGGGCAAGGGCTCCAGAAACAATCCTTGCCTCTTCCCCACGTGGGCCTCGCCTAGACCAAGGGCGATGGAAGCCCAAGCTTGGCCCAAGCATGCTGGGCACAGGCTGTTTGCAGGGCGTCTCCCTAGCTGGCAATGCACACTCAACATGTCCTCCTGTGTGGGGGAGCCTGATTTGGCATCCAAGCACACACTTTTCACCATCGAGGCAAGGAAGCCCAAACCCTGGTCGTGTCATCAGCGCAGGGGTGCCAACTCCCCAAGTCATCACAGAAGCGGCGGCGAGGTTCCTCTCTGCAGAGGACATTCTCCTCAGAGGAGGAAGATGATCCCCAAAGTTCGATTGCTCCAGGAAACCTCCTGGCCATTTTTCCCACCTAGGCCGCGGCTAGACCTGTGGCGAATGAGCCTCAAGGCTGTCCACTGCACTCTGGGCAGGAGTAGCTCGTGGGATCATTGCAGAGCTTGAAACGACCCACGTGACCCACCGTGTGCTCTCTTGTGTGGAGCAGGCTGCTTTGGCCTGACAATGCCATCTTGCCCCAAAGCCATAGAAGCAGCAACCCAGCAATCTAGGCAATCGGGGCCTAAGGGCAACCTCAGGCACTCCAAAGAAACAGAGGATGGGAGCTTCCTCCTTCCCATATGTATTGAATTCAGAGAAGGAGCAGCAGACCTGAGGCATCTGGGCTCCAACAAGCAACCCTTGCCTTTGGCCCACCTAGGCCTCACCTTGACCTAGGGCAGGTGAGGCCCTATTCTCGCCAAAGATCTCGGGGCTCTGGTGGGTGGCAGGGAACTTCCCTAGCTTGAACCGCTCTCCCAAGGTGTTCTCCCCAGGGGAGCAGCCATTTGCATGTGGCATGCAAATGGCCTCTCTTCACCAAGGCGCTAAAGCAACCCATAGAGCAATAGGGCGGGCCCTGCCTGTGGCCAATCCCAGAACATCCACCCAAAAGGACGCTGTGAGCTGCGGCCTTGCAAGGTGTATTCTGCTCAGGGAAGGGACACCAGCCCCGATGCGCAAGGGCTCCAAACGCCCTCCGTGCCCATTTCCCCCCTAGGCATGTCCTAGACCTGGGGAAAATGAGCCAAGGATTTGCCCAAAGCTCGCACTGCTGTGCTTGTGCGCAGGGAATTTCCTTTGCTGGCAATGCACTCCCAACCTTTACTCCTTGCTTGGGAAGCCTGATTTGGCATGCAAGAGGACTCTTTTCCCAATCACGGAAAAGCAGCACAGGGCGAGGTAGGGCAATCCGCGCCTGGTGCCAATCGCAGCAACGCCACGGAACAAGAGACTGCAAGCTTCCTGCAGGCAAATTACACTCTCTTCCGAGAAGGTACCCCCACCCCACCAGGGGGTTGCTCCGGAAAGCAGTCCTTGCCTTTTGCACACATGGGCCTCTCTCTCCTAGACGAAGAGCGGCTGAGGCCCTGTGCAGCTCAATGCGCTCTCTGCCGTGCTGCCTTGCAAGGGTGTCCGATCCTTGACACCCCCTCCCAACGTGGTCCCCTCTGGGGAGAAGCCTGATGCGGCACGCAGAAGCCCCCTTTTCCAACCCGTGTGGAAAACACCCAAGGCCAGCTAGGGCTATCGGCGCCTGGTGGCATCCTCCCCAGCGCCCCAGAACAAGAAGAGCCTGTGAGCTTCTGCCTCGCCAAGGGCATGCTCTTCAGAGAAGGAACTCCAGCCCTAATGCGTGTTTGCGCCTCAATCAACTCCTTGCCTTTCTCCCACCTAGGCCACTCCCAGAGCTCTGGGAATTAGCCCCTGGACTGCCCCAGGCTCTCTGGGCCCTGGTTCCTTGCCGGGAATGTCCCAACCTGGACTCACACGCCCTACGCCTTGCCCTTAGGAGAGAAAACTGACTTGGCATGACACTGCCTTCTGCTTACCAATGGGGAAAAGCAGGACCAAGAACCACTTGGGCCATCAGTGCCTGATGGCAATCCCACAAACTTCACCCCCTCAGAACCGTGCAGCCTCCTCTCACCTGCAAATTCGCTTCTACTCAGAGAAGGAACGCCGTCTCCAAAACGCCACCGCCCGAAAAAAGGCCTGCTGGCTTGGTTTCCTGCCTGTGCTTTCCGTAGACAGACAGGCAAAGCAGCCCCTGTGCTGCCCCCGTGCCCTCTGGGCACTGGTGGGTTGCAGGGAAGGTCCCTAGTTTGTACACACTCCCCAAGGTGTTTGAGTTTGTGCAGAAGCAGGATTTAGCCGGAAGATGCCTTCTTTGTGCCGTGGTGGTATGCCAATGCAAGCGAGTGAGGGTGATCAGCCCCTGATGGCACGCTCAGAAATGCCTCAGCACCACGAGGCTGTGAGCTTTTCCCTTGCAAAGGATAGGCTACTCAGAGCAGGAACCCCAGCCCTAATGGGCAAGGGCTCCAGAAACAATCCTTGCCTCTTCCCCACGTGGGCCTCGCCTAGACCAAGGGCGATGGAAGCCCAAGCTTGGCCCAAGCATGCTGGGCACAGGCTGTTTGCAGGGCGTCTCCCTAGCTGGCAATGCACACTCAACATGTCCTCCTGTGTGGGGGAGCCTGATTTGGCATCCAAGCACACACTTTTCACCATCGAGGCAAGGAAGCCCAAACCCTGGTCGTGTCATCAGCGCAGGGGTGCCAACTCCCCAAGTCATCACAGAAGCGGCGGCGAGGTTCCTCTCTGCAGAGGACATTCTCCTCAGAGGAGGAAGATGATCCCCAAAGTTCGATTGCTCCAGGAAACCTCCTGGCCATTTTTCCCACCTAGGCCGCGGCTAGACCTGTGGCGAATGAGCCTCAAGGCTGTCCACTGCACTCTGGGCAGGAGTAGCTCGTGGGATCATTGCAGAGCTTGAAACGACCCACGTGACCCACCGTGTGCTCTCTTGTGTGGAGCAGGCTGCTTTGGCCTGACAATGCCATCTTGCCCCAAAGCCATAGAAGCAGCAACCCAGCAATCTAGGCAATCGGGGCCTAAGGGCAACCTCAGGCACTCCAAAGAAACAGAGGATGGGAGCTTCCTCCTTCCCATATGTATTGAATTCAGAGAAGGAGCAGCAGACCTGAGGCATCTGGGCTCCAACAAGCAACCCTTGCCTTTGGCCCACCTAGGCCTCACCTTGACCTAGGGCAGGTGAGGCCCTATTCTCGCCAAAGATCTCGGGGCTCTGGTGGGTGGCAGGGAACTTCCCTAGCTTGAACCGCTCTCCCAAGGTGTTCTCCCCAGGGGAGCAGCCATTTGCATGTGGCATGCAAATGGCCTCTCTTCACCAAGGCGCTAAAGCAACCCATAGAGCAATAGGGCGGGCCCTGCCTGTGGCCAATCCCAGAACATCCACCCAAAAGGACGCTGTGAGCTGCGGCCTTGCAAGGTGTATTCTGCTCAGGGAAGGGACACCAGCCCCGATGCGCAAGGGCTCCAAACGCCCTCCGTGCCCATTTCCCCCCTAGGCATGTCCTAGACCTGGGGAAAATGAGCCAAGGATTTGCCCAAAGCTCGCACTGCTGTGCTTGTGCGCAGGGAATTTCCTTTGCTGGCAATGCACTCCCAACCTTTACTCCTTGCTTGGGAAGCCTGATTTGGCATGCAAGAGGACTCTTTTCCCAATCACGGAAAAGCAGCACAGGGCGAGGTAGGGCAATCCGCGCCTGGTGCCAATCGCAGCAACGCCACGGAACAAGAGACTGCAAGCTTCCTGCAGGCAAATTACACTCTCTTCCGAGAAGGTACCCCCACCCCACCAGGGGGTTGCTCCGGAAAGCAGTCCTTGCCTTTTGCACACATGGGCCTCTCTCTCCTAGACGAAGAGCGGCTGAGGCCCTGTGCAGCTCAATGCGCTCTCTGCCGTGCTGCCTTGCAAGGGTGTCCGATCCTTGACACCCCCTCCCAACGTGGTCCCCTCTGGGGAGAAGCCTGATGCGGCACGCAGAAGCCCCCTTTTCCAACCCGTGTGGAAAACACCCAAGGCCAGCTAGGGCTATCGGCGCCTGGTGGCATCCTCCCCAGCGCCCCAGAACAAGAAGAGCCTGTGAGCTTCTGCCTCGCCAAGGGCATGCTCTTCAGAGAAGGAACTCCAGCCCTAATGCGTGTTTGCGCCTCAATCAACTCCTTGCCTTTCTCCCACCTAGGCCACTCCCAGAGCTCTGGGAATTAGCCCCTGGACTGCCCCAGGCTCTCTGGGCCCTGGTTCCTTGCCGGGAATGTCCCAACCTGGACTCACACGCCCTACGCCTTGCCCTTAGGAGAGAAAACTGACTTGGCATGACACTGCCTTCTGCTTACCAATGGGGAAAAGCAGGACCAAGAACCACTTGGGCCATCAGTGCCTGATGGCAATCCCACAAACTTCACCCCCTCAGAACCGTGCAGCCTCCTCTCACCTGCAAATTCGCTTCTACTCAGAGAAGGAACGCCGTCTCCAAAACGCCACCGCCCGAAAAAAGGCCTGCTGGCTTGGTTTCCTGCCTGTGCTTTCCGTAGACAGACAGGCAAAGCAGCCCCTGTGCTGCCCCCGTGCCCTCTGGGCACTGGTGGGTTGCAGGGAAGGTCCCTAGTTTGTACACACTCCCCAAGGTGTTTGAGTTTGTGCAGAAGCAGGATTTAGCCGGAAGATGCCTTCTTTGTGCCGTGGTGGTATGCCAATGCAAGCGAGTGAGGGTGATCAGCCCCTGATGGCACGCTCAGAAATGCCTCAGCACCACGAGGCTGTGAGCTTTTCCCTTGCAAAGGATAGGCTACTCAGAGCAGGAACCCCAGCCCTAATGGGCAAGGGCTCCAGAAACAATCCTTGCCTCTTCCCCACGTGGGCCTCGCCTAGACCAAGGGCGATGGAAGCCCAAGCTTGGCCCAAGCATGCTGGGCACAGGCTGTTTGCAGGGCGTCTCCCTAGCTGGCAATGCACACTCAACATGTCCTCCTGTGTGGGGGAGCCTGATTTGGCATCCAAGCACACACTTTTCACCATCGAGGCAAGGAAGCCCAAACCCTGGTCGTGTCATCAGCGCAGGGGTGCCAACTCCCCAAGTCATCACAGAAGCGGCGGCGAGGTTCCTCTCTGCAGAGGACATTCTCCTCAGAGGAGGAAGATGATCCCCAAAGTTCGATTGCTCCAGGAAACCTCCTGGCCATTTTTCCCACCTAGGCCGCGGCTAGACCTGTGGCGAATGAGCCTCAAGGCTGTCCACTGCACTCTGGGCAGGAGTAGCTCGTGGGATCATTGCAGAGCTTGAAACGACCCACGTGACCCACCGTGTGCTCTCTTGTGTGGAGCAGGCTGCTTTGGCCTGACAATGCCATCTTGCCCCAAAGCCATAGAAGCAGCAACCCAGCAATCTAGGCAATCGGGGCCTAAGGGCAACCTCAGGCACTCCAAAGAAACAGAGGATGGGAGCTTCCTCCTTCCCATATGTATTGAATTCAGAGAAGGAGCAGCAGACCTGAGGCATCTGGGCTCCAACAAGCAACCCTTGCCTTTGGCCCACCTAGGCCTCACCTTGACCTAGGGCAGGTGAGGCCCTATTCTCGCCAAAGATCTCGGGGCTCTGGTGGGTGGCAGGGAACTTCCCTAGCTTGAACCGCTCTCCCAAGGTGTTCTCCCCAGGGGAGCAGCCATTTGCATGTGGCATGCAAATGGCCTCTCTTCACCAAGGCGCTAAAGCAACCCATAGAGCAATAGGGCGGGCCCTGCCTGTGGCCAATCCCAGAACATCCACCCAAAAGGACGCTGTGAGCTGCGGCCTTGCAAGGTGTATTCTGCTCAGGGAAGGGACACCAGCCCCGATGCGCAAGGGCTCCAAACGCCCTCCGTGCCCATTTCCCCCCTAGGCATGTCCTAGACCTGGGGAAAATGAGCCAAGGATTTGCCCAAAGCTCGCACTGCTGTGCTTGTGCGCAGGGAATTTCCTTTGCTGGCAATGCACTCCCAACCTTTACTCCTTGCTTGGGAAGCCTGATTTGGCATGCAAGAGGACTCTTTTCCCAATCACGGAAAAGCAGCACAGGGCGAGGTAGGGCAATCCGCGCCTGGTGCCAATCGCAGCAACGCCACGGAACAAGAGACTGCAAGCTTCCTGCAGGCAAATTACACTCTCTTCCGAGAAGGTACCCCCACCCCACCAGGGGGTTGCTCCGGAAAGCAGTCCTTGCCTTTTGCACACATGGGCCTCTCTCTCCTAGACGAAGAGCGGCTGAGGCCCTGTGCAGCTCAATGCGCTCTCTGCCGTGCTGCCTTGCAAGGGTGTCCGATCCTTGACACCCCCTCCCAACGTGGTCCCCTCTGGGGAGAAGCCTGATGCGGCACGCAGAAGCCCCCTTTTCCAACCCGTGTGGAAAACACCCAAGGCCAGCTAGGGCTATCGGCGCCTGGTGGCATCCTCCCCAGCGCCCCAGAACAAGAAGAGCCTGTGAGCTTCTGCCTCGCCAAGGGCATGCTCTTCAGAGAAGGAACTCCAGCCCTAATGCGTGTTTGCGCCTCAATCAACTCCTTGCCTTTCTCCCACCTAGGCCACTCCCAGAGCTCTGGGAATTAGCCCCTGGACTGCCCCAGGCTCTCTGGGCCCTGGTTCCTTGCCGGGAATGTCCCAACCTGGACTCACACGCCCTACGCCTTGCCCTTAGGAGAGAAAACTGACTTGGCATGACACTGCCTTCTGCTTACCAATGGGGAAAAGCAGGACCAAGAACCACTTGGGCCATCAGTGCCTGATGGCAATCCCACAAACTTCACCCCCTCAGAACCGTGCAGCCTCCTCTCACCTGCAAATTCGCTTCTACTCAGAGAAGGAACGCCGTCTCCAAAACGCCACCGCCCGAAAAAAGGCCTGCTGGCTTGGTTTCCTGCCTGTGCTTTCCGTAGACAGACAGGCAAAGCAGCCCCTGTGCTGCCCCCGTGCCCTCTGGGCACTGGTGGGTTGCAGGGAAGGTCCCTAGTTTGTACACACTCCCCAAGGTGTTTGAGTTTGTGCAGAAGCAGGATTTAGCCGGAAGATGCCTTCTTTGTGCCGTGGTGGTATGCCAATGCAAGCGAGTGAGGGTGATCAGCCCCTGATGGCACGCTCAGAAATGCCTCAGCACCACGAGGCTGTGAGCTTTTCCCTTGCAAAGGATAGGCTACTCAGAGCAGGAACCCCAGCCCTAATGGGCAAGGGCTCCAGAAACAATCCTTGCCTCTTCCCCACGTGGGCCTCGCCTAGACCAAGGGCGATGGAAGCCCAAGCTTGGCCCAAGCATGCTGGGCACAGGCTGTTTGCAGGGCGTCTCCCTAGCTGGCAATGCACACTCAACATGTCCTCCTGTGTGGGGGAGCCTGATTTGGCATCCAAGCACACACTTTTCACCATCGAGGCAAGGAAGCCCAAACCCTGGTCGTGTCATCAGCGCAGGGGTGCCAACTCCCCAAGTCATCACAGAAGCGGCGGCGAGGTTCCTCTCTGCAGAGGACATTCTCCTCAGAGGAGGAAGATGATCCCCAAAGTTCGATTGCTCCAGGAAACCTCCTGGCCATTTTTCCCACCTAGGCCGCGGCTAGACCTGTGGCGAATGAGCCTCAAGGCTGTCCACTGCACTCTGGGCAGGAGTAGCTCGTGGGATCATTGCAGAGCTTGAAACGACCCACGTGACCCACCGTGTGCTCTCTTGTGTGGAGCAGGCTGCTTTGGCCTGACAATGCCATCTTGCCCCAAAGCCATAGAAGCAGCAACCCAGCAATCTAGGCAATCGGGGCCTAAGGGCAACCTCAGGCACTCCAAAGAAACAGAGGATGGGAGCTTCCTCCTTCCCATATGTATTGAATTCAGAGAAGGAGCAGCAGACCTGAGGCATCTGGGCTCCAACAAGCAACCCTTGCCTTTGGCCCACCTAGGCCTCACCTTGACCTAGGGCAGGTGAGGCCCTATTCTCGCCAAAGATCTCGGGGCTCTGGTGGGTGGCAGGGAACTTCCCTAGCTTGAACCGCTCTCCCAAGGTGTTCTCCCCAGGGGAGCAGCCATTTGCATGTGGCATGCAAATGGCCTCTCTTCACCAAGGCGCTAAAGCAACCCATAGAGCAATAGGGCGGGCCCTGCCTGTGGCCAATCCCAGAACATCCACCCAAAAGGACGCTGTGAGCTGCGGCCTTGCAAGGTGTATTCTGCTCAGGGAAGGGACACCAGCCCCGATGCGCAAGGGCTCCAAACGCCCTCCGTGCCCATTTCCCCCCTAGGCATGTCCTAGACCTGGGGAAAATGAGCCAAGGATTTGCCCAAAGCTCGCACTGCTGTGCTTGTGCGCAGGGAATTTCCTTTGCTGGCAATGCACTCCCAACCTTTACTCCTTGCTTGGGAAGCCTGATTTGGCATGCAAGAGGACTCTTTTCCCAATCACGGAAAAGCAGCACAGGGCGAGGTAGGGCAATCCGCGCCTGGTGCCAATCGCAGCAACGCCACGGAACAAGAGACTGCAAGCTTCCTGCAGGCAAATTACACTCTCTTCCGAGAAGGTACCCCCACCCCACCAGGGGGTTGCTCCGGAAAGCAGTCCTTGCCTTTTGCACACATGGGCCTCTCTCTCCTAGACGAAGAGCGGCTGAGGCCCTGTGCAGCTCAATGCGCTCTCTGCCGTGCTGCCTTGCAAGGGTGTCCGATCCTTGACACCCCCTCCCAACGTGGTCCCCTCTGGGGAGAAGCCTGATGCGGCACGCAGAAGCCCCCTTTTCCAACCCGTGTGGAAAACACCCAAGGCCAGCTAGGGCTATCGGCGCCTGGTGGCATCCTCCCCAGCGCCCCAGAACAAGAAGAGCCTGTGAGCTTCTGCCTCGCCAAGGGCATGCTCTTCAGAGAAGGAACTCCAGCCCTAATGCGTGTTTGCGCCTCAATCAACTCCTTGCCTTTCTCCCACCTAGGCCACTCCCAGAGCTCTGGGAATTAGCCCCTGGACTGCCCCAGGCTCTCTGGGCCCTGGTTCCTTGCCGGGAATGTCCCAACCTGGACTCACACGCCCTACGCCTTGCCCTTAGGAGAGAAAACTGACTTGGCATGACACTGCCTTCTGCTTACCAATGGGGAAAAGCAGGACCAAGAACCACTTGGGCCATCAGTGCCTGATGGCAATCCCACAAACTTCACCCCCTCAGAACCGTGCAGCCTCCTCTCACCTGCAAATTCGCTTCTACTCAGAGAAGGAACGCCGTCTCCAAAACGCCACCGCCCGAAAAAAGGCCTGCTGGCTTGGTTTCCTGCCTGTGCTTTCCGTAGACAGACAGGCAAAGCAGCCCCTGTGCTGCCCCCGTGCCCTCTGGGCACTGGTGGGTTGCAGGGAAGGTCCCTAGTTTGTACACACTCCCCAAGGTGTTTGAGTTTGTGCAGAAGCAGGATTTAGCCGGAAGATGCCTTCTTTGTGCCGTGGTGGTATGCCAATGCAAGCGAGTGAGGGTGATCAGCCCCTGATGGCACGCTCAGAAATGCCTCAGCACCACGAGGCTGTGAGCTTTTCCCTTGCAAAGGATAGGCTACTCAGAGCAGGAACCCCAGCCCTAATGGGCAAGGGCTCCAGAAACAATCCTTGCCTCTTCCCCACGTGGGCCTCGCCTAGACCAAGGGCGATGGAAGCCCAAGCTTGGCCCAAGCATGCTGGGCACAGGCTGTTTGCAGGGCGTCTCCCTAGCTGGCAATGCACACTCAACATGTCCTCCTGTGTGGGGGAGCCTGATTTGGCATCCAAGCACACACTTTTCACCATCGAGGCAAGGAAGCCCAAACCCTGGTCGTGTCATCAGCGCAGGGGTGCCAACTCCCCAAGTCATCACAGAAGCGGCGGCGAGGTTCCTCTCTGCAGAGGACATTCTCCTCAGAGGAGGAAGATGATCCCCAAAGTTCGATTGCTCCAGGAAACCTCCTGGCCATTTTTCCCACCTAGGCCGCGGCTAGACCTGTGGCGAATGAGCCTCAAGGCTGTCCACTGCACTCTGGGCAGGAGTAGCTCGTGGGATCATTGCAGAGCTTGAAACGACCCACGTGACCCACCGTGTGCTCTCTTGTGTGGAGCAGGCTGCTTTGGCCTGACAATGCCATCTTGCCCCAAAGCCATAGAAGCAGCAACCCAGCAATCTAGGCAATCGGGGCCTAAGGGCAACCTCAGGCACTCCAAAGAAACAGAGGATGGGAGCTTCCTCCTTCCCATATGTATTGAATTCAGAGAAGGAGCAGCAGACCTGAGGCATCTGGGCTCCAACAAGCAACCCTTGCCTTTGGCCCACCTAGGCCTCACCTTGACCTAGGGCAGGTGAGGCCCTATTCTCGCCAAAGATCTCGGGGCTCTGGTGGGTGGCAGGGAACTTCCCTAGCTTGAACCGCTCTCCCAAGGTGTTCTCCCCAGGGGAGCAGCCATTTGCATGTGGCATGCAAATGGCCTCTCTTCACCAAGGCGCTAAAGCAACCCATAGAGCAATAGGGCGGGCCCTGCCTGTGGCCAATCCCAGAACATCCACCCAAAAGGACGCTGTGAGCTGCGGCCTTGCAAGGTGTATTCTGCTCAGGGAAGGGACACCAGCCCCGATGCGCAAGGGCTCCAAACGCCCTCCGTGCCCATTTCCCCCCTAGGCATGTCCTAGACCTGGGGAAAATGAGCCAAGGATTTGCCCAAAGCTCGCACTGCTGTGCTTGTGCGCAGGGAATTTCCTTTGCTGGCAATGCACTCCCAACCTTTACTCCTTGCTTGGGAAGCCTGATTTGGCATGCAAGAGGACTCTTTTCCCAATCACGGAAAAGCAGCACAGGGCGAGGTAGGGCAATCCGCGCCTGGTGCCAATCGCAGCAACGCCACGGAACAAGAGACTGCAAGCTTCCTGCAGGCAAATTACACTCTCTTCCGAGAAGGTACCCCCACCCCACCAGGGGGTTGCTCCGGAAAGCAGTCCTTGCCTTTTGCACACATGGGCCTCTCTCTCCTAGACGAAGAGCGGCTGAGGCCCTGTGCAGCTCAATGCGCTCTCTGCCGTGCTGCCTTGCAAGGGTGTCCGATCCTTGACACCCCCTCCCAACGTGGTCCCCTCTGGGGAGAAGCCTGATGCGGCACGCAGAAGCCCCCTTTTCCAACCCGTGTGGAAAACACCCAAGGCCAGCTAGGGCTATCGGCGCCTGGTGGCATCCTCCCCAGCGCCCCAGAACAAGAAGAGCCTGTGAGCTTCTGCCTCGCCAAGGGCATGCTCTTCAGAGAAGGAACTCCAGCCCTAATGCGTGTTTGCGCCTCAATCAACTCCTTGCCTTTCTCCCACCTAGGCCACTCCCAGAGCTCTGGGAATTAGCCCCTGGACTGCCCCAGGCTCTCTGGGCCCTGGTTCCTTGCCGGGAATGTCCCAACCTGGACTCACACGCCCTACGCCTTGCCCTTAGGAGAGAAAACTGACTTGGCATGACACTGCCTTCTGCTTACCAATGGGGAAAAGCAGGACCAAGAACCACTTGGGCCATCAGTGCCTGATGGCAATCCCACAAACTTCACCCCCTCAGAACCGTGCAGCCTCCTCTCACCTGCAAATTCGCTTCTACTCAGAGAAGGAACGCCGTCTCCAAAACGCCACCGCCCGAAAAAAGGCCTGCTGGCTTGGTTTCCTGCCTGTGCTTTCCGTAGACAGACAGGCAAAGCAGCCCCTGTGCTGCCCCCGTGCCCTCTGGGCACTGGTGGGTTGCAGGGAAGGTCCCTAGTTTGTACACACTCCCCAAGGTGTTTGAGTTTGTGCAGAAGCAGGATTTAGCCGGAAGATGCCTTCTTTGTGCCGTGGTGGTATGCCAATGCAAGCGAGTGAGGGTGATCAGCCCCTGATGGCACGCTCAGAAATGCCTCAGCACCACGAGGCTGTGAGCTTTTCCCTTGCAAAGGATAGGCTACTCAGAGCAGGAACCCCAGCCCTAATGGGCAAGGGCTCCAGAAACAATCCTTGCCTCTTCCCCACGTGGGCCTCGCCTAGACCAAGGGCGATGGAAGCCCAAGCTTGGCCCAAGCATGCTGGGCACAGGCTGTTTGCAGGGCGTCTCCCTAGCTGGCAATGCACACTCAACATGTCCTCCTGTGTGGGGGAGCCTGATTTGGCATCCAAGCACACACTTTTCACCATCGAGGCAAGGAAGCCCAAACCCTGGTCGTGTCATCAGCGCAGGGGTGCCAACTCCCCAAGTCATCACAGAAGCGGCGGCGAGGTTCCTCTCTGCAGAGGACATTCTCCTCAGAGGAGGAAGATGATCCCCAAAGTTCGATTGCTCCAGGAAACCTCCTGGCCATTTTTCCCACCTAGGCCGCGGCTAGACCTGTGGCGAATGAGCCTCAAGGCTGTCCACTGCACTCTGGGCAGGAGTAGCTCGTGGGATCATTGCAGAGCTTGAAACGACCCACGTGACCCACCGTGTGCTCTCTTGTGTGGAGCAGGCTGCTTTGGCCTGACAATGCCATCTTGCCCCAAAGCCATAGAAGCAGCAACCCAGCAATCTAGGCAATCGGGGCCTAAGGGCAACCTCAGGCACTCCAAAGAAACAGAGGATGGGAGCTTCCTCCTTCCCATATGTATTGAATTCAGAGAAGGAGCAGCAGACCTGAGGCATCTGGGCTCCAACAAGCAACCCTTGCCTTTGGCCCACCTAGGCCTCACCTTGACCTAGGGCAGGTGAGGCCCTATTCTCGCCAAAGATCTCGGGGCTCTGGTGGGTGGCAGGGAACTTCCCTAGCTTGAACCGCTCTCCCAAGGTGTTCTCCCCAGGGGAGCAGCCATTTGCATGTGGCATGCAAATGGCCTCTCTTCACCAAGGCGCTAAAGCAACCCATAGAGCAATAGGGCGGGCCCTGCCTGTGGCCAATCCCAGAACATCCACCCAAAAGGACGCTGTGAGCTGCGGCCTTGCAAGGTGTATTCTGCTCAGGGAAGGGACACCAGCCCCGATGCGCAAGGGCTCCAAACGCCCTCCGTGCCCATTTCCCCCCTAGGCATGTCCTAGACCTGGGGAAAATGAGCCAAGGATTTGCCCAAAGCTCGCACTGCTGTGCTTGTGCGCAGGGAATTTCCTTTGCTGGCAATGCACTCCCAACCTTTACTCCTTGCTTGGGAAGCCTGATTTGGCATGCAAGAGGACTCTTTTCCCAATCACGGAAAAGCAGCACAGGGCGAGGTAGGGCAATCCGCGCCTGGTGCCAATCGCAGCAACGCCACGGAACAAGAGACTGCAAGCTTCCTGCAGGCAAATTACACTCTCTTCCGAGAAGGTACCCCCACCCCACCAGGGGGTTGCTCCGGAAAGCAGTCCTTGCCTTTTGCACACATGGGCCTCTCTCTCCTAGACGAAGAGCGGCTGAGGCCCTGTGCAGCTCAATGCGCTCTCTGCCGTGCTGCCTTGCAAGGGTGTCCGATCCTTGACACCCCCTCCCAACGTGGTCCCCTCTGGGGAGAAGCCTGATGCGGCACGCAGAAGCCTCCTTTTCCAACCCGTGTGGAAAACACCCAAGGCCAGCTAGGGCTATCGGCGCCTGGTGGCATCCTCCCCAGCGCCCCAGAACAAGAAGAGCCTGTGAGCTTCTGCCTCGCCAAGGGCATGCTCTTCAGAGAAGGAACTCCAGCCCTAATGCGTGTTTGCGCCTCAATCAACTCCTTGCCTTTCTCCCACCTAGGCCACTCCCAGAGCTCTGGGAATTAGCCCCTGGACTGCCCCAGGCTCTCTGGGCCCTGGTTCCTTGCCGGGAATGTCCCAACCTGGACTCACACGCCCTACGCCTTGCCCTTAGGAGAGAAAACTGACTTGGCATGACACTGCCTTCTGCTTACCAATGGGGAAAAGCAGGACCAAGAACCACTTGGGCCATCAGTGCCTGATGGCAATCCCACAAACTTCACCCCCTCAGAACCGTGCAGCCTCCTCTCACCTGCAAATTCGCTTCTACTCAGAGAAGGAACGCCGTCTCCAAAACGCCACCGCCCGAAAAAAGGCCTGCTGGCTTGGTTTCCTGCCTGTGCTTTCCGTAGACAGACAGGCAAAGCAGCCCCTGTGCTGCCCCCGTGCCCTCTGGGCACTGGTGGGTTGCAGGGAAGGTCCCTAGTTTGTACACACTCCCCAAGGTGTTTGAGTTTGTGCAGAAGCAGGATTTAGCCGGAAGATGCCTTCTTTGTGCCGTGGTGGTATGCCAATGCAAGCGAGTGAGGGTGATCAGCCCCTGATGGCACGCTCAGAAATGCCTCAGCACCACGAGGCTGTGAGCTTTTCCCTTGCAAAGGATAGGCTACTCAGAGCAGGAACCCCAGCCCTAATGGGCAAGGGCTCCAGAAACAATCCTTGCCTCTTCCCCACGTGGGCCTCGCCTAGACCAAGGGCGATGGAAGCCCAAGCTTGGCCCAAGCATGCTGGGCACAGGCTGTTTGCAGGGCGTCTCCCTAGCTGGCAATGCACACTCAACATGTCCTCCTGTGTGGGGGAGCCTGATTTGGCATCCAAGCACACACTTTTCACCATCGAGGCAAGGAAGCCCAAACCCTGGTCGTGTCATCAGCGCAGGGGTGCCAACTCCCCAAGTCATCACAGAAGCGGCGGCGAGGTTCCTCTCTGCAGAGGACATTCTCCTCAGAGGAGGAAGATGATCCCCAAAGTTCGATTGCTCCAGGAAACCTCCTGGCCATTTTTCCCACCTAGGCCGCGGCTAGACCTGTGGCGAATGAGCCTCAAGGCTGTCCACTGCACTCTGGGCAGGAGTAGCTCGTGGGATCATTGCAGAGCTTGAAACGACCCACGTGACCCACCGTGTGCTCTCTTGTGTGGAGCAGGCTGCTTTGGCCTGACAATGCCATCTTGCCCCAAAGCCATAGAAGCAGCAACCCAGCAATCTAGGCAATCGGGGCCTAAGGGCAACCTCAGGCACTCCAAAGAAACAGAGGATGGGAGCTTCCTCCTTCCCATATGTATTGAATTCAGAGAAGGAGCAGCAGACCTGAGGCATCTGGGCTCCAACAAGCAACCCTTGCCTTTGGCCCACCTAGGCCTCACCTTGACCTAGGGCAGGTGAGGCCCTATTCTCGCCAAAGATCTCGGGGCTCTGGTGGGTGGCAGGGAACTTCCCTAGCTTGAACCGCTCTCCCAAGGTGTTCTCCCCAGGGGAGCAGCCATTTGCATGTGGCATGCAAATGGCCTCTCTTCACCAAGGCGCTAAAGCAACCCATAGAGCAATAGGGCGGGCCCTGCCTGTGGCCAATCCCAGAACATCCACCCAAAAGGACGCTGTGAGCTGCGGCCTTGCAAGGTGTATTCTGCTCAGGGAAGGGACACCAGCCCCGATGCGCAAGGGCTCCAAACGCCCTCCGTGCCCATTTCCCCCCTAGGCATGTCCTAGACCTGGGGAAAATGAGCCAAGGATTTGCCCAAAGCTCGCACTGCTGTGCTTGTGCGCAGGGAATTTCCTTTGCTGGCAATGCACTCCCAACCTTTACTCCTTGCTTGGGAAGCCTGATTTGGCATGCAAGAGGACTCTTTTCCCAATCACGGAAAAGCAGCACAGGGCGAGGTAGGGCAATCCGCGCCTGGTGCCAATCGCAGCAACGCCACGGAACAAGAGACTGCAAGCTTCCTGCAGGCAAATTACACTCTCTTCCGAGAAGGTACCCCCACCCCACCAGGGGGTTGCTCCGGAAAGCAGTCCTTGCCTTTTGCACACATGGGCCTCTCTCTCCTAGACGAAGAGCGGCTGAGGCCCTGTGCAGCTCAATGCGCTCTCTGCCGTGCTGCCTTGCAAGGGTGTCCGATCCTTGACACCCCCTCCCAACGTGGTCCCCTCTGGGGAGAAGCCTGATGCGGCACGCAGAAGCCTCCTTTTCCAACCCGTGTGGAAAACACCCAAGGCCAGCTAGGGCTATCGGCGCCTGGTGGCATCCTCCCCAGCGCCCCAGAACAAGAAGAGCCTGTGAGCTTCTGCCTCGCCAAGGGCATGCTCTTCAGAGAAGGAACTCCAGCCCTAATGCGTGTTTGCGCCTCAATCAACTCCTTGCCTTTCTCCCACCTAGGCCACTCCCAGAGCTCTGGGAATTAGCCCCTGGACTGCCCCAGGCTCTCTGGGCCCTGGTTCCTTGCCGGGAATGTCCCAACCTGGACTCACACGCCCTACGCCTTGCCCTTAGGAGAGAAAACTGACTTGGCATGACACTGCCTTCTGCTTACCAATGGGGAAAAGCAGGACCAAGAACCACTTGGGCCATCAGTGCCTGATGGCAATCCCACAAACTTCACCCCCTCAGAACCGTGCAGCCTCCTCTCACCTGCAAATTCGCTTCTACTCAGAGAAGGAACGCCGTCTCCAAAACGCCACCGCCCGAAAAAAGGCCTGCTGGCTTGGTTTCCTGCCTGTGCTTTCCGTAGACAGACAGGCAAAGCAGCCCCTGTGCTGCCCCCGTGCCCTCTGGGCACTGGTGGGTTGCAGGGAAGGTCCCTAGTTTGTACACACTCCCCAAGGTGTTTGAGTTTGTGCAGAAGCAGGATTTAGCCGGAAGATGCCTTCTTTGTGCCGTGGTGGTATGCCAATGCAAGCGAGTGAGGGTGATCAGCCCCTGATGGCACGCTCAGAAATGCCTCAGCACCACGAGGCTGTGAGCTTTTCCCTTGCAAAGGATAGGCTACTCAGAGCAGGAACCCCAGCCCTAATGGGCAAGGGCTCCAGAAACAATCCTTGCCTCTTCCCCACGTGGGCCTCGCCTAGACCAAGGGCGATGGAAGCCCAAGCTTGGCCCAAGCATGCTGGGCACAGGCTGTTTGCAGGGCGTCTCCCTAGCTGGCAATGCACACTCAACATGTCCTCCTGTGTGGGGGAGCCTGATTTGGCATCCAAGCACACACTTTTCACCATCGAGGCAAGGAAGCCCAAACCCTGGTCGTGTCATCAGCGCAGGGGTGCCAACTCCCCAAGTCATCACAGAAGCGGCGGCGAGGTTCCTCTCTGCAGAGGACATTCTCCTCAGAGGAGGAAGATGATCCCCAAAGTTCGATTGCTCCAGGAAACCTCCTGGCCATTTTTCCCACCTAGGCCGCGGCTAGACCTGTGGCGAATGAGCCTCAAGGCTGTCCACTGCACTCTGGGCAGGAGTAGCTCGTGGGATCATTGCAGAGCTTGAAACGACCCACGTGACCCACCGTGTGCTCTCTTGTGTGGAGCAGGCTGCTTTGGCCTGACAATGCCATCTTGCCCCAAAGCCATAGAAGCAGCAACCCAGCAATCTAGGCAATCGGGGCCTAAGGGCAACCTCAGGCACTCCAAAGAAACAGAGGATGGGAGCTTCCTCCTTCCCATATGTATTGAATTCAGAGAAGGAGCAGCAGACCTGAGGCATCTGGGCTCCAACAAGCAACCCTTGCCTTTGGCCCACCTAGGCCTCACCTTGACCTAGGGCAGGTGAGGCCCTATTCTCGCCAAAGATCTCGGGGCTCTGGTGGGTGGCAGGGAACTTCCCTAGCTTGAACCGCTCTCCCAAGGTGTTCTCCCCAGGGGAGCAGCCATTTGCATGTGGCATGCAAATGGCCTCTCTTCACCAAGGCGCTAAAGCAACCCATAGAGCAATAGGGCGGGCCCTGCCTGTGGCCAATCCCAGAACATCCACCCAAAAGGACGCTGTGAGCTGCGGCCTTGCAAGGTGTATTCTGCTCAGGGAAGGGACACCAGCCCCGATGCGCAAGGGCTCCAAACGCCCTCCGTGCCCATTTCCCCCCTAGGCATGTCCTAGACCTGGGGAAAATGAGCCAAGGATTTGCCCAAAGCTCGCACTGCTGTGCTTGTGCGCAGGGAATTTCCTTTGCTGGCAATGCACTCCCAACCTTTACTCCTTGCTTGGGAAGCCTGATTTGGCATGCAAGAGGACTCTTTTCCCAATCACGGAAAAGCAGCACAGGGCGAGGTAGGGCAATCCGCGCCTGGTGCCAATCGCAGCAACGCCACGGAACAAGAGACTGCAAGCTTCCTGCAGGCAAATTACACTCTCTTCCGAGAAGGTACCCCCACCCCACCAGGGGGTTGCTCCGGAAAGCAGTCCTTGCCTTTTGCACACATGGGCCTCTCTCTCCTAGACGAAGAGCGGCTGAGGCCCTGTGCAGCTCAATGCGCTCTCTGCCGTGCTGCCTTGCAAGGGTGTCCGATCCTTGACACCCCCTCCCAACGTGGTCCCCTCTGGGGAGAAGCCTGATGCGGCACGCAGAAGCCTCCTTTTCCAACCCGTGTGGAAAACACCCAAGGCCAGCTAGGGCTATCGGCGCCTGGTGGCATCCTCCCCAGCGCCCCAGAACAAGAAGAGCCTGTGAGCTTCTGCCTCGCCAAGGGCATGCTCTTCAGAGAAGGAACTCCAGCCCTAATGCGTGTTTGCGCCTCAATCAACTCCTTGCCTTTCTCCCACCTAGGCCACTCCCAGAGCTCTGGGAATTAGCCCCTGGACTGCCCCAGGCTCTCTGGGCCCTGGTTCCTTGCCGGGAATGTCCCAACCTGGACTCACACGCCCTACGCCTTGCCCTTAGGAGAGAAAACTGACTTGGCATGACACTGCCTTCTGCTTACCAATGGGGAAAAGCAGGACCAAGAACCACTTGGGCCATCAGTGCCTGATGGCAATCCCACAAACTTCACCCCCTCAGAACCGTGCAGCCTCCTCTCACCTGCAAATTCGCTTCTACTCAGAGAAGGAACGCCGTCTCCAAAACGCCACCGCCCGAAAAAAGGCCTGCTGGCTTGGTTTCCTGCCTGTGCTTTCCGTAGACAGACAGGCAAAGCAGCCCCTGTGCTGCCCCCGTGCCCTCTGGGCACTGGTGGGTTGCAGGGAAGGTCCCTAGTTTGTACACACTCCCCAAGGTGTTTGAGTTTGTGCAGAAGCAGGATTTAGCCGGAAGATGCCTTCTTTGTGCCGTGGTGGTATGCCAATGCAAGCGAGTGAGGGTGATCAGCCCCTGATGGCACGCTCAGAAATGCCTCAGCACCACGAGGCTGTGAGCTTTTCCCTTGCAAAGGATAGGCTACTCAGAGCAGGAACCCCAGCCCTAATGGGCAAGGGCTCCAGAAACAATCCTTGCCTCTTCCCCACGTGGGCCTCGCCTAGACCAAGGGCGATGGAAGCCCAAGCTTGGCCCAAGCATGCTGGGCACAGGCTGTTTGCAGGGCGTCTCCCTAGCTGGCAATGCACACTCAACATGTCCTCCTGTGTGGGGGAGCCTGATTTGGCATCCAAGCACACACTTTTCACCATCGAGGCAAGGAAGCCCAAACCCTGGTCGTGTCATCAGCGCAGGGGTGCCAACTCCCCAAGTCATCACAGAAGCGGCGGCGAGGTTCCTCTCTGCAGAGGACATTCTCCTCAGAGGAGGAAGATGATCCCCAAAGTTCGATTGCTCCAGGAAACCTCCTGGCCATTTTTCCCACCTAGGCCGCGGCTAGACCTGTGGCGAATGAGCCTCAAGGCTGTCCACTGCACTCTGGGCAGGAGTAGCTCGTGGGATCATTGCAGAGCTTGAAACGACCCACGTGACCCACCGTGTGCTCTCTTGTGTGGAGCAGGCTGCTTTGGCCTGACAATGCCATCTTGCCCCAAAGCCATAGAAGCAGCAACCCAGCAATCTAGGCAATCGGGGCCTAAGGGCAACCTCAGGCACTCCAAAGAAACAGAGGATGGGAGCTTCCTCCTTCCCATATGTATTGAATTCAGAGAAGGAGCAGCAGACCTGAGGCATCTGGGCTCCAACAAGCAACCCTTGCCTTTGGCCCACCTAGGCCTCACCTTGACCTAGGGCAGGTGAGGCCCTATTCTCGCCAAAGATCTCGGGGCTCTGGTGGGTGGCAGGGAACTTCCCTAGCTTGAACCGCTCTCCCAAGGTGTTCTCCCCAGGGGAGCAGCCATTTGCATGTGGCATGCAAATGGCCTCTCTTCACCAAGGCGCTAAAGCAACCCATAGAGCAATAGGGCGGGCCCTGCCTGTGGCCAATCCCAGAACATCCACCCAAAAGGACGCTGTGAGCTGCGGCCTTGCAAGGTGTATTCTGCTCAGGGAAGGGACACCAGCCCCGATGCGCAAGGGCTCCAAACGCCCTCCGTGCCCATTTCCCCCCTAGGCATGTCCTAGACCTGGGGAAAATGAGCCAAGGATTTGCCCAAAGCTCGCACTGCTGTGCTTGTGCGCAGGGAATTTCCTTTGCTGGCAATGCACTCCCAACCTTTACTCCTTGCTTGGGAAGCCTGATTTGGCATGCAAGAGGACTCTTTTCCCAATCACGGAAAAGCAGCACAGGGCGAGGTAGGGCAATCCGCGCCTGGTGCCAATCGCAGCAACGCCACGGAACAAGAGACTGCAAGCTTCCTGCAGGCAAATTACACTCTCTTCCGAGAAGGTACCCCCACCCCACCAGGGGGTTGCTCCGGAAAGCAGTCCTTGCCTTTTGCACACATGGGCCTCTCTCTCCTAGACGAAGAGCGGCTGAGGCCCTGTGCAGCTCAATGCGCTCTCTGCCGTGCTGCCTTGCAAGGGTGTCCGATCCTTGACACCCCCTCCCAACGTGGTCCCCTCTGGGGAGAAGCCTGATGCGGCACGCAGAAGCCTCCTTTTCCAACCCGTGTGGAAAACACCCAAGGCCAGCTAGGGCTATCGGCGCCTGGTGGCATCCTCCCCAGCGCCCCAGAACAAGAAGAGCCTGTGAGCTTCTGCCTCGCCAAGGGCATGCTCTTCAGAGAAGGAACTCCAGCCCTAATGCGTGTTTGCGCCTCAATCAACTCCTTGCCTTTCTCCCACCTAGGCCACTCCCAGAGCTCTGGGAATTAGCCCCTGGACTGCCCCAGGCTCTCTGGGCCCTGGTTCCTTGCCGGGAATGTCCCAACCTGGACTCACACGCCCTACGCCTTGCCCTTAGGAGAGAAAACTGACTTGGCATGACACTGCCTTCTGCTTACCAATGGGGAAAAGCAGGACCAAGAACCACTTGGGCCATCAGTGCCTGATGGCAATCCCACAAACTTCACCCCCTCAGAACCGTGCAGCCTCCTCTCACCTGCAAATTCGCTTCTACTCAGAGAAGGAACGCCGTCTCCAAAACGCCACCGCCCGAAAAAAGGCCTGCTGGCTTGGTTTCCTGCCTGTGCTTTCCGTAGACAGACAGGCAAAGCAGCCCCTGTGCTGCCCCCGTGCCCTCTGGGCACTGGTGGGTTGCAGGGAAGGTCCCTAGTTTGTACACACTCCCCAAGGTGTTTGAGTTTGTGCAGAAGCAGGATTTAGCCGGAAGATGCCTTCTTTGTGCCGTGGTGGTATGCCAATGCAAGCGAGTGAGGGTGATCAGCCCCTGATGGCACGCTCAGAAATGCCTCAGCACCACGAGGCTGTGAGCTTTTCCCTTGCAAAGGATAGGCTACTCAGAGCAGGAACCCCAGCCCTAATGGGCAAGGGCTCCAGAAACAATCCTTGCCTCTTCCCCACGTGGGCCTCGCCTAGACCAAGGGCGATGGAAGCCCAAGCTTGGCCCAAGCATGCTGGGCACAGGCTGTTTGCAGGGCGTCTCCCTAGCTGGCAATGCACACTCAACATGTCCTCCTGTGTGGGGGAGCCTGATTTGGCATCCAAGCACACACTTTTCACCATCGAGGCAAGGAAGCCCAAACCCTGGTCGTGTCATCAGCGCAGGGGTGCCAACTCCCCAAGTCATCACAGAAGCGGCGGCGAGGTTCCTCTCTGCAGAGGACATTCTCCTCAGAGGAGGAAGATGATCCCCAAAGTTCGATTGCTCCAGGAAACCTCCTGGCCATTTTTCCCACCTAGGCCGCGGCTAGACCTGTGGCGAATGAGCCTCAAGGCTGTCCACTGCACTCTGGGCAGGAGTAGCTCGTGGGATCATTGCAGAGCTTGAAACGACCCACGTGACCCACCGTGTGCTCTCTTGTGTGGAGCAGGCTGCTTTGGCCTGACAATGCCATCTTGCCCCAAAGCCATAGAAGCAGCAACCCAGCAATCTAGGCAATCGGGGCCTAAGGGCAACCTCAGGCACTCCAAAGAAACAGAGGATGGGAGCTTCCTCCTTCCCATATGTATTGAATTCAGAGAAGGAGCAGCAGACCTGAGGCATCTGGGCTCCAACAAGCAACCCTTGCCTTTGGCCCACCTAGGCCTCACCTTGACCTAGGGCAGGTGAGGCCCTATTCTCGCCAAAGATCTCGGGGCTCTGGTGGGTGGCAGGGAACTTCCCTAGCTTGAACCGCTCTCCCAAGGTGTTCTCCCCAGGGGAGCAGCCATTTGCATGTGGCATGCAAATGGCCTCTCTTCACCAAGGCGCTAAAGCAACCCATAGAGCAATAGGGCGGGCCCTGCCTGTGGCCAATCCCAGAACATCCACCCAAAAGGACGCTGTGAGCTGCGGCCTTGCAAGGTGTATTCTGCTCAGGGAAGGGACACCAGCCCCGATGCGCAAGGGCTCCAAACGCCCTCCGTGCCCATTTCCCCCCTAGGCATGTCCTAGACCTGGGGAAAATGAGCCAAGGATTTGCCCAAAGCTCGCACTGCTGTGCTTGTGCGCAGGGAATTTCCTTTGCTGGCAATGCACTCCCAACCTTTACTCCTTGCTTGGGAAGCCTGATTTGGCATGCAAGAGGACTCTTTTCCCAATCACGGAAAAGCAGCACAGGGCGAGGTAGGGCAATCCGCGCCTGGTGCCAATCGCAGCAACGCCACGGAACAAGAGACTGCAAGCTTCCTGCAGGCAAATTACACTCTCTTCCGAGAAGGTACCCCCACCCCACCAGGGGGTTGCTCCGGAAAGCAGTCCTTGCCTTTTGCACACATGGGCCTCTCTCTCCTAGACGAAGAGCGGCTGAGGCCCTGTGCAGCTCAATGCGCTCTCTGCCGTGCTGCCTTGCAAGGGTGTCCGATCCTTGACACCCCCTCCCAACGTGGTCCCCTCTGGGGAGAAGCCTGATGCGGCACGCAGAAGCCTCCTTTTCCAACCCGTGTGGAAAACACCCAAGGCCAGCTAGGGCTATCGGCGCCTGGTGGCATCCTCCCCAGCGCCCCAGAACAAGAAGAGCCTGTGAGCTTCTGCCTCGCCAAGGGCATGCTCTTCAGAGAAGGAACTCCAGCCCTAATGCGTGTTTGCGCCTCAATCAACTCCTTGCCTTTCTCCCACCTAGGCCACTCCCAGAGCTCTGGGAATTAGCCCCTGGACTGCCCCAGGCTCTCTGGGCCCTGGTTCCTTGCCGGGAATGTCCCAACCTGGACTCACACGCCCTACGCCTTGCCCTTAGGAGAGAAAACTGACTTGGCATGACACTGCCTTCTGCTTACCAATGGGGAAAAGCAGGACCAAGAACCACTTGGGCCATCAGTGCCTGATGGCAATCCCACAAACTTCACCCCCTCAGAACCGTGCAGCCTCCTCTCACCTGCAAATTCGCTTCTACTCAGAGAAGGAACGCCGTCTCCAAAACGCCACCGCCCGAAAAAAGGCCTGCTGGCTTGGTTTCCTGCCTGTGCTTTCCGTAGACAGACAGGCAAAGCAGCCCCTGTGCTGCCCCCGTGCCCTCTGGGCACTGGTGGGTTGCAGGGAAGGTCCCTAGTTTGTACACACTCCCCAAGGTGTTTGAGTTTGTGCAGAAGCAGGATTTAGCCGGAAGATGCCTTCTTTGTGCCGTGGTGGTATGCCAATGCAAGCGAGTGAGGGTGATCAGCCCCTGATGGCACGCTCAGAAATGCCTCAGCACCACGAGGCTGTGAGCTTTTCCCTTGCAAAGGATAGGCTACTCAGAGCAGGAACCCCAGCCCTAATGGGCAAGGGCTCCAGAAACAATCCTTGCCTCTTCCCCACGTGGGCCTCGCCTAGACCAAGGGCGATGGAAGCCCAAGCTTGGCCCAAGCATGCTGGGCACAGGCTGTTTGCAGGGCGTCTCCCTAGCTGGCAATGCACACTCAACATGTCCTCCTGTGTGGGGGAGCCTGATTTGGCATCCAAGCACACACTTTTCACCATCGAGGCAAGGAAGCCCAAACCCTGGTCGTGTCATCAGCGCAGGGGTGCCAACTCCCCAAGTCATCACAGAAGCGGCGGCGAGGTTCCTCTCTGCAGAGGACATTCTCCTCAGAGGAGGAAGATGATCCCCAAAGTTCGATTGCTCCAGGAAACCTCCTGGCCATTTTTCCCACCTAGGCCGCGGCTAGACCTGTGGCGAATGAGCCTCAAGGCTGTCCACTGCACTCTGGGCAGGAGTAGCTCGTGGGATCATTGCAGAGCTTGAAACGACCCACGTGACCCACCGTGTGCTCTCTTGTGTGGAGCAGGCTGCTTTGGCCTGACAATGCCATCTTGCCCCAAAGCCATAGAAGCAGCAACCCAGCAATCTAGGCAATCGGGGCCTAAGGGCAACCTCAGGCACTCCAAAGAAACAGAGGATGGGAGCTTCCTCCTTCCCATATGTATTGAATTCAGAGAAGGAGCAGCAGACCTGAGGCATCTGGGCTCCAACAAGCAACCCTTGCCTTTGGCCCACCTAGGCCTCACCTTGACCTAGGGCAGGTGAGGCCCTATTCTCGCCAAAGATCTCGGGGCTCTGGTGGGTGGCAGGGAACTTCCCTAGCTTGAACCGCTCTCCCAAGGTGTTCTCCCCAGGGGAGCAGCCATTTGCATGTGGCATGCAAATGGCCTCTCTTCACCAAGGCGCTAAAGCAACCCATAGAGCAATAGGGCGGGCCCTGCCTGTGGCCAATCCCAGAACATCCACCCAAAAGGACGCTGTGAGCTGCGGCCTTGCAAGGTGTATTCTGCTCAGGGAAGGGACACCAGCCCCGATGCGCAAGGGCTCCAAACGCCCTCCGTGCCCATTTCCCCCCTAGGCATGTCCTAGACCTGGGGAAAATGAGCCAAGGATTTGCCCAAAGCTCGCACTGCTGTGCTTGTGCGCAGGGAATTTCCTTTGCTGGCAATGCACTCCCAACCTTTACTCCTTGCTTGGGAAGCCTGATTTGGCATGCAAGAGGACTCTTTTCCCAATCACGGAAAAGCAGCACAGGGCGAGGTAGGGCAATCCGCGCCTGGTGCCAATCGCAGCAACGCCACGGAACAAGAGACTGCAAGCTTCCTGCAGGCAAATTACACTCTCTTCCGAGAAGGTACCCCCACCCCACCAGGGGGTTGCTCCGGAAAGCAGTCCTTGCCTTTTGCACACATGGGCCTCTCTCTCCTAGACGAAGAGCGGCTGAGGCCCTGTGCAGCTCAATGCGCTCTCTGCCGTGCTGCCTTGCAAGGGTGTCCGATCCTTGACACCCCCTCCCAACGTGGTCCCCTCTGGGGAGAAGCCTGATGCGGCACGCAGAAGCCTCCTTTTCCAACCCGTGTGGAAAACACCCAAGGCCAGCTAGGGCTATCGGCGCCTGGTGGCATCCTCCCCAGCGCCCCAGAACAAGAAGAGCCTGTGAGCTTCTGCCTCGCCAAGGGCATGCTCTTCAGAGAAGGAACTCCAGCCCTAATGCGTGTTTGCGCCTCAATCAACTCCTTGCCTTTCTCCCACCTAGGCCACTCCCAGAGCTCTGGGAATTAGCCCCTGGACTGCCCCAGGCTCTCTGGGCCCTGGTTCCTTGCCGGGAATGTCCCAACCTGGACTCACACGCCCTACGCCTTGCCCTTAGGAGAGAAAACTGACTTGGCATGACACTGCCTTCTGCTTACCAATGGGGAAAAGCAGGACCAAGAACCACTTGGGCCATCAGTGCCTGATGGCAATCCCACAAACTTCACCCCCTCAGAACCGTGCAGCCTCCTCTCACCTGCAAATTCGCTTCTACTCAGAGAAGGAACGCCGTCTCCAAAACGCCACCGCCCGAAAAAAGGCCTGCTGGCTTGGTTTCCTGCCTGTGCTTTCCGTAGACAGACAGGCAAAGCAGCCCCTGTGCTGCCCCCGTGCCCTCTGGGCACTGGTGGGTTGCAGGGAAGGTCCCTAGTTTGTACACACTCCCCAAGGTGTTTGAGTTTGTGCAGAAGCAGGATTTAGCCGGAAGATGCCTTCTTTGTGCCGTGGTGGTATGCCAATGCAAGCGAGTGAGGGTGATCAGCCCCTGATGGCACGCTCAGAAATGCCTCAGCACCACGAGGCTGTGAGCTTTTCCCTTGCAAAGGATAGGCTACTCAGAGCAGGAACCCCAGCCCTAATGGGCAAGGGCTCCAGAAACAATCCTTGCCTCTTCCCCACGTGGGCCTCGCCTAGACCAAGGGCGATGGAAGCCCAAGCTTGGCCCAAGCATGCTGGGCACAGGCTGTTTGCAGGGCGTCTCCCTAGCTGGCAATGCACACTCAACATGTCCTCCTGTGTGGGGGAGCCTGATTTGGCATCCAAGCACACACTTTTCACCATCGAGGCAAGGAAGCCCAAACCCTGGTCGTGTCATCAGCGCAGGGGTGCCAACTCCCCAAGTCATCACAGAAGCGGCGGCGAGGTTCCTCTCTGCAGAGGACATTCTCCTCAGAGGAGGAAGATGATCCCCAAAGTTCGATTGCTCCAGGAAACCTCCTGGCCATTTTTCCCACCTAGGCCGCGGCTAGACCTGTGGCGAATGAGCCTCAAGGCTGTCCACTGCACTCTGGGCAGGAGTAGCTCGTGGGATCATTGCAGAGCTTGAAACGACCCACGTGACCCACCGTGTGCTCTCTTGTGTGGAGCAGGCTGCTTTGGCCTGACAATGCCATCTTGCCCCAAAGCCATAGAAGCAGCAACCCAGCAATCTAGGCAATCGGGGCCTAAGGGCAACCTCAGGCACTCCAAAGAAACAGAGGATGGGAGCTTCCTCCTTCCCATATGTATTGAATTCAGAGAAGGAGCAGCAGACCTGAGGCATCTGGGCTCCAACAAGCAACCCTTGCCTTTGGCCCACCTAGGCCTCACCTTGACCTAGGGCAGGTGAGGCCCTATTCTCGCCAAAGATCTCGGGGCTCTGGTGGGTGGCAGGGAACTTCCCTAGCTTGAACCGCTCTCCCAAGGTGTTCTCCCCAGGGGAGCAGCCATTTGCATGTGGCATGCAAATGGCCTCTCTTCACCAAGGCGCTAAAGCAACCCATAGAGCAATAGGGCGGGCCCTGCCTGTGGCCAATCCCAGAACATCCACCCAAAAGGACGCTGTGAGCTGCGGCCTTGCAAGGTGTATTCTGCTCAGGGAAGGGACACCAGCCCCGATGCGCAAGGGCTCCAAACGCCCTCCGTGCCCATTTCCCCCCTAGGCATGTCCTAGACCTGGGGAAAATGAGCCAAGGATTTGCCCAAAGCTCGCACTGCTGTGCTTGTGCGCAGGGAATTTCCTTTGCTGGCAATGCACTCCCAACCTTTACTCCTTGCTTGGGAAGCCTGATTTGGCATGCAAGAGGACTCTTTTCCCAATCACGGAAAAGCAGCACAGGGCGAGGTAGGGCAATCCGCGCCTGGTGCCAATCGCAGCAACGCCACGGAACAAGAGACTGCAAGCTTCCTGCAGGCAAATTACACTCTCTTCCGAGAAGGTACCCCCACCCCACCAGGGGGTTGCTCCGGAAAGCAGTCCTTGCCTTTTGCACACATGGGCCTCTCTCTCCTAGACGAAGAGCGGCTGAGGCCCTGTGCAGCTCAATGCGCTCTCTGCCGTGCTGCCTTGCAAGGGTGTCCGATCCTTGACACCCCCTCCCAACGTGGTCCCCTCTGGGGAGAAGCCTGATGCGGCACGCAGAAGCCCCCTTTTCCAACCCGTGTGGAAAACACCCAAGGCCAGCTAGGGCTATCGGCGCCTGGTGGCATCCTCCCCAGCGCCCCAGAACAAGAAGAGCCTGTGAGCTTCTGCCTCGCCAAGGGCATGCTCTTCAGAGAAGGAACTCCAGCCCTAATGCGTGTTTGCGCCTCAATCAACTCCTTGCCTTTCTCCCACCTAGGCCACTCCCAGAGCTCTGGGAATTAGCCCCTGGACTGCCCCAGGCTCTCTGGGCCCTGGTTCCTTGCCGGGAATGTCCCAACCTGGACTCACACGCCCTACGCCTTGCCCTTAGGAGAGAAAACTGACTTGGCATGACACTGCCTTCTGCTTACCAATGGGGAAAAGCAGGACCAAGAACCACTTGGGCCATCAGTGCCTGATGGCAATCCCACAAACTTCACCCCCTCAGAACCGTGCAGCCTCCTCTCACCTGCAAATTCGCTTCTACTCAGAGAAGGAACGCCGTCTCCAAAACGCCACCGCCCGAAAAAAGGCCTGCTGGCTTGGTTTCCTGCCTGTGCTTTCCGTAGACAGACAGGCAAAGCAGCCCCTGTGCTGCCCCCGTGCCCTCTGGGCACTGGTGGGTTGCAGGGAAGGTCCCTAGTTTGTACACACTCCCCAAGGTGTTTGAGTTTGTGCAGAAGCAGGATTTAGCCGGAAGATGCCTTCTTTGTGCCGTGGTGGTATGCCAATGCAAGCGAGTGAGGGTGATCAGCCCCTGATGGCACGCTCAGAAATGCCTCAGCACCACGAGGCTGTGAGCTTTTCCCTTGCAAAGGATAGGCTACTCAGAGCAGGAACCCCAGCCCTAATGGGCAAGGGCTCCAGAAACAATCCTTGCCTCTTCCCCACGTGGGCCTCGCCTAGACCAAGGGCGATGGAAGCCCAAGCTTGGCCCAAGCATGCTGGGCACAGGCTGTTTGCAGGGCGTCTCCCTAGCTGGCAATGCACACTCAACATGTCCTCCTGTGTGGGGGAGCCTGATTTGGCATCCAAGCACACACTTTTCACCATCGAGGCAAGGAAGCCCAAACCCTGGTCGTGTCATCAGCGCAGGGGTGCCAACTCCCCAAGTCATCACAGAAGCGGCGGCGAGGTTCCTCTCTGCAGAGGACATTCTCCTCAGAGGAGGAAGATGATCCCCAAAGTTCGATTGCTCCAGGAAACCTCCTGGCCATTTTTCCCACCTAGGCCGCGGCTAGACCTGTGGCGAATGAGCCTCAAGGCTGTCCACTGCACTCTGGGCAGGAGTAGCTCGTGGGATCATTGCAGAGCTTGAAACGACCCACGTGACCCACCGTGTGCTCTCTTGTGTGGAGCAGGCTGCTTTGGCCTGACAATGCCATCTTGCCCCAAAGCCATAGAAGCAGCAACCCAGCAATCTAGGCAATCGGGGCCTAAGGGCAACCTCAGGCACTCCAAAGAAACAGAGGATGGGAGCTTCCTCCTTCCCATATGTATTGAATTCAGAGAAGGAGCAGCAGACCTGAGGCATCTGGGCTCCAACAAGCAACCCTTGCCTTTGGCCCACCTAGGCCTCACCTTGACCTAGGGCAGGTGAGGCCCTATTCTCGCCAAAGATCTCGGGGCTCTGGTGGGTGGCAGGGAACTTCCCTAGCTTGAACCGCTCTCCCAAGGTGTTCTCCCCAGGGGAGCAGCCATTTGCATGTGGCATGCAAATGGCCTCTCTTCACCAAGGCGCTAAAGCAACCCATAGAGCAATAGGGCGGGCCCTGCCTGTGGCCAATCCCAGAACATCCACCCAAAAGGACGCTGTGAGCTGCGGCCTTGCAAGGTGTATTCTGCTCAGGGAAGGGACACCAGCCCCGATGCGCAAGGGCTCCAAACGCCCTCCGTGCCCATTTCCCCCCTAGGCATGTCCTAGACCTGGGGAAAATGAGCCAAGGATTTGCCCAAAGCTCGCACTGCTGTGCTTGTGCGCAGGGAATTTCCTTTGCTGGCAATGCACTCCCAACCTTTACTCCTTGCTTGGGAAGCCTGATTTGGCATGCAAGAGGACTCTTTTCCCAATCACGGAAAAGCAGCACAGGGCGAGGTAGGGCAATCCGCGCCTGGTGCCAATCGCAGCAACGCCACGGAACAAGAGACTGCAAGCTTCCTGCAGGCAAATTACACTCTCTTCCGAGAAGGTACCCCCACCCCACCAGGGGGTTGCTCCGGAAAGCAGTCCTTGCCTTTTGCACACATGGGCCTCTCTCTCCTAGACGAAGAGCGGCTGAGGCCCTGTGCAGCTCAATGCGCTCTCTGCCGTGCTGCCTTGCAAGGGTGTCCGATCCTTGACACCCCCTCCCAACGTGGTCCCCTCTGGGGAGAAGCCTGATGCGGCACGCAGAAGCCCCCTTTTCCAACCCGTGTGGAAAACACCCAAGGCCAGCTAGGGCTATCGGCGCCTGGTGGCATCCTCCCCAGCGCCCCAGAACAAGAAGAGCCTGTGAGCTTCTGCCTCGCCAAGGGCATGCTCTTCAGAGAAGGAACTCCAGCCCTAATGCGTGTTTGCGCCTCAATCAACTCCTTGCCTTTCTCCCACCTAGGCCACTCCCAGAGCTCTGGGAATTAGCCCCTGGACTGCCCCAGGCTCTCTGGGCCCTGGTTCCTTGCCGGGAATGTCCCAACCTGGACTCACACGCCCTACGCCTTGCCCTTAGGAGAGAAAACTGACTTGGCATGACACTGCCTTCTGCTTACCAATGGGGAAAAGCAGGACCAAGAACCACTTGGGCCATCAGTGCCTGATGGCAATCCCACAAACTTCACCCCCTCAGAACCGTGCAGCCTCCTCTCACCTGCAAATTCGCTTCTACTCAGAGAAGGAACGCCGTCTCCAAAACGCCACCGCCCGAAAAAAGGCCTGCTGGCTTGGTTTCCTGCCTGTGCTTTCCGTAGACAGACAGGCAAAGCAGCCCCTGTGCTGCCCCCGTGCCCTCTGGGCACTGGTGGGTTGCAGGGAAGGTCCCTAGTTTGTACACACTCCCCAAGGTGTTTGAGTTTGTGCAGAAGCAGGATTTAGCCGGAAGATGCCTTCTTTGTGCCGTGGTGGTATGCCAATGCAAGCGAGTGAGGGTGATCAGCCCCTGATGGCACGCTCAGAAATGCCTCAGCACCACGAGGCTGTGAGCTTTTCCCTTGCAAAGGATAGGCTACTCAGAGCAGGAACCCCAGCCCTAATGGGCAAGGGCTCCAGAAACAATCCTTGCCTCTTCCCCACGTGGGCCTCGCCTAGACCAAGGGCGATGGAAGCCCAAGCTTGGCCCAAGCATGCTGGGCACAGGCTGTTTGCAGGGCGTCTCCCTAGCTGGCAATGCACACTCAACATGTCCTCCTGTGTGGGGGAGCCTGATTTGGCATCCAAGCACACACTTTTCACCATCGAGGCAAGGAAGCCCAAACCCTGGTCGTGTCATCAGCGCAGGGGTGCCAACTCCCCAAGTCATCACAGAAGCGGCGGCGAGGTTCCTCTCTGCAGAGGACATTCTCCTCAGAGGAGGAAGATGATCCCCAAAGTTCGATTGCTCCAGGAAACCTCCTGGCCATTTTTCCCACCTAGGCCGCGGCTAGACCTGTGGCGAATGAGCCTCAAGGCTGTCCACTGCACTCTGGGCAGGAGTAGCTCGTGGGATCATTGCAGAGCTTGAAACGACCCACGTGACCCACCGTGTGCTCTCTTGTGTGGAGCAGGCTGCTTTGGCCTGACAATGCCATCTTGCCCCAAAGCCATAGAAGCAGCAACCCAGCAATCTAGGCAATCGGGGCCTAAGGGCAACCTCAGGCACTCCAAAGAAACAGAGGATGGGAGCTTCCTCCTTCCCATATGTATTGAATTCAGAGAAGGAGCAGCAGACCTGAGGCATCTGGGCTCCAACAAGCAACCCTTGCCTTTGGCCCACCTAGGCCTCACCTTGACCTAGGGCAGGTGAGGCCCTATTCTCGCCAAAGATCTCGGGGCTCTGGTGGGTGGCAGGGAACTTCCCTAGCTTGAACCGCTCTCCCAAGGTGTTCTCCCCAGGGGAGCAGCCATTTGCATGTGGCATGCAAATGGCCTCTCTTCACCAAGGCGCTAAAGCAACCCATAGAGCAATAGGGCGGGCCCTGCCTGTGGCCAATCCCAGAACATCCACCCAAAAGGACGCTGTGAGCTGCGGCCTTGCAAGGTGTATTCTGCTCAGGGAAGGGACACCAGCCCCGATGCGCAAGGGCTCCAAACGCCCTCCGTGCCCATTTCCCCCCTAGGCATGTCCTAGACCTGGGGAAAATGAGCCAAGGATTTGCCCAAAGCTCGCACTGCTGTGCTTGTGCGCAGGGAATTTCCTTTGCTGGCAATGCACTCCCAACCTTTACTCCTTGCTTGGGAAGCCTGATTTGGCATGCAAGAGGACTCTTTTCCCAATCACGGAAAAGCAGCACAGGGCGAGGTAGGGCAATCCGCGCCTGGTGCCAATCGCAGCAACGCCACGGAACAAGAGACTGCAAGCTTCCTGCAGGCAAATTACACTCTCTTCCGAGAAGGTACCCCCACCCCACCAGGGGGTTGCTCCGGAAAGCAGTCCTTGCCTTTTGCACACATGGGCCTCTCTCTCCTAGACGAAGAGCGGCTGAGGCCCTGTGCAGCTCAATGCGCTCTCTGCCGTGCTGCCTTGCAAGGGTGTCCGATCCTTGACACCCCCTCCCAACGTGGTCCCCTCTGGGGAGAAGCCTGATGCGGCACGCAGAAGCCCCCTTTTCCAACCCGTGTGGAAAACACCCAAGGCCAGCTAGGGCTATCGGCGCCTGGTGGCATCCTCCCCAGCGCCCCAGAACAAGAAGAGCCTGTGAGCTTCTGCCTCGCCAAGGGCATGCTCTTCAGAGAAGGAACTCCAGCCCTAATGCGTGTTTGCGCCTCAATCAACTCCTTGCCTTTCTCCCACCTAGGCCACTCCCAGAGCTCTGGGAATTAGCCCCTGGACTGCCCCAGGCTCTCTGGGCCCTGGTTCCTTGCCGGGAATGTCCCAACCTGGACTCACACGCCCTACGCCTTGCCCTTAGGAGAGAAAACTGACTTGGCATGACACTGCCTTCTGCTTACCAATGGGGAAAAGCAGGACCAAGAACCACTTGGGCCATCAGTGCCTGATGGCAATCCCACAAACTTCACCCCCTCAGAACCGTGCAGCCTCCTCTCACCTGCAAATTCGCTTCTACTCAGAGAAGGAACGCCGTCTCCAAAACGCCACCGCCCGAAAAAAGGCCTGCTGGCTTGGTTTCCTGCCTGTGCTTTCCGTAGACAGACAGGCAAAGCAGCCCCTGTGCTGCCCCCGTGCCCTCTGGGCACTGGTGGGTTGCAGGGAAGGTCCCTAGTTTGTACACACTCCCCAAGGTGTTTGAGTTTGTGCAGAAGCAGGATTTAGCCGGAAGATGCCTTCTTTGTGCCGTGGTGGTATGCCAATGCAAGCGAGTGAGGGTGATCAGCCCCTGATGGCACGCTCAGAAATGCCTCAGCACCACGAGGCTGTGAGCTTTTCCCTTGCAAAGGATAGGCTACTCAGAGCAGGAACCCCAGCCCTAATGGGCAAGGGCTCCAGAAACAATCCTTGCCTCTTCCCCACGTGGGCCTCGCCTAGACCAAGGGCGATGGAAGCCCAAGCTTGGCCCAAGCATGCTGGGCACAGGCTGTTTGCAGGGCGTCTCCCTAGCTGGCAATGCACACTCAACATGTCCTCCTGTGTGGGGGAGCCTGATTTGGCATCCAAGCACACACTTTTCACCATCGAGGCAAGGAAGCCCAAACCCTGGTCGTGTCATCAGCGCAGGGGTGCCAACTCCCCAAGTCATCACAGAAGCGGCGGCGAGGTTCCTCTCTGCAGAGGACATTCTCCTCAGAGGAGGAAGATGATCCCCAAAGTTCGATTGCTCCAGGAAACCTCCTGGCCATTTTTCCCACCTAGGCCGCGGCTAGACCTGTGGCGAATGAGCCTCAAGGCTGTCCACTGCACTCTGGGCAGGAGTAGCTCGTGGGATCATTGCAGAGCTTGAAACGACCCACGTGACCCACCGTGTGCTCTCTTGTGTGGAGCAGGCTGCTTTGGCCTGACAATGCCATCTTGCCCCAAAGCCATAGAAGCAGCAACCCAGCAATCTAGGCAATCGGGGCCTAAGGGCAACCTCAGGCACTCCAAAGAAACAGAGGATGGGAGCTTCCTCCTTCCCATATGTATTGAATTCAGAGAAGGAGCAGCAGACCTGAGGCATCTGGGCTCCAACAAGCAACCCTTGCCTTTGGCCCACCTAGGCCTCACCTTGACCTAGGGCAGGTGAGGCCCTATTCTCGCCAAAGATCTCGGGGCTCTGGTGGGTGGCAGGGAACTTCCCTAGCTTGAACCGCTCTCCCAAGGTGTTCTCCCCAGGGGAGCAGCCATTTGCATGTGGCATGCAAATGGCCTCTCTTCACCAAGGCGCTAAAGCAACCCATAGAGCAATAGGGCGGGCCCTGCCTGTGGCCAATCCCAGAACATCCACCCAAAAGGACGCTGTGAGCTGCGGCCTTGCAAGGTGTATTCTGCTCAGGGAAGGGACACCAGCCCCGATGCGCAAGGGCTCCAAACGCCCTCCGTGCCCATTTCCCCCCTAGGCATGTCCTAGACCTGGGGAAAATGAGCCAAGGATTTGCCCAAAGCTCGCACTGCTGTGCTTGTGCGCAGGGAATTTCCTTTGCTGGCAATGCACTCCCAACCTTTACTCCTTGCTTGGGAAGCCTGATTTGGCATGCAAGAGGACTCTTTTCCCAATCACGGAAAAGCAGCACAGGGCGAGGTAGGGCAATCCGCGCCTGGTGCCAATCGCAGCAACGCCACGGAACAAGAGACTGCAAGCTTCCTGCAGGCAAATTACACTCTCTTCCGAGAAGGTACCCCCACCCCACCAGGGGGTTGCTCCGGAAAGCAGTCCTTGCCTTTTGCACACATGGGCCTCTCTCTCCTAGACGAAGAGCGGCTGAGGCCCTGTGCAGCTCAATGCGCTCTCTGCCGTGCTGCCTTGCAAGGGTGTCCGATCCTTGACACCCCCTCCCAACGTGGTCCCCTCTGGGGAGAAGCCTGATGCGGCACGCAGAAGCCCCCTTTTCCAACCCGTGTGGAAAACACCCAAGGCCAGCTAGGGCTATCGGCGCCTGGTGGCATCCTCCCCAGCGCCCCAGAACAAGAAGAGCCTGTGAGCTTCTGCCTCGCCAAGGGCATGCTCTTCAGAGAAGGAACTCCAGCCCTAATGCGTGTTTGCGCCTCAATCAACTCCTTGCCTTTCTCCCACCTAGGCCACTCCCAGAGCTCTGGGAATTAGCCCCTGGACTGCCCCAGGCTCTCTGGGCCCTGGTTCCTTGCCGGGAATGTCCCAACCTGGACTCACACGCCCTACGCCTTGCCCTTAGGAGAGAAAACTGACTTGGCATGACACTGCCTTCTGCTTACCAATGGGGAAAAGCAGGACCAAGAACCACTTGGGCCATCAGTGCCTGATGGCAATCCCACAAACTTCACCCCCTCAGAACCGTGCAGCCTCCTCTCACCTGCAAATTCGCTTCTACTCAGAGAAGGAACGCCGTCTCCAAAACGCCACCGCCCGAAAAAAGGCCTGCTGGCTTGGTTTCCTGCCTGTGCTTTCCGTAGACAGACAGGCAAAGCAGCCCCTGTGCTGCCCCCGTGCCCTCTGGGCACTGGTGGGTTGCAGGGAAGGTCCCTAGTTTGTACACACTCCCCAAGGTGTTTGAGTTTGTGCAGAAGCAGGATTTAGCCGGAAGATGCCTTCTTTGTGCCGTGGTGGTATGCCAATGCAAGCGAGTGAGGGTGATCAGCCCCTGATGGCACGCTCAGAAATGCCTCAGCACCACGAGGCTGTGAGCTTTTCCCTTGCAAAGGATAGGCTACTCAGAGCAGGAACCCCAGCCCTAATGGGCAAGGGCTCCAGAAACAATCCTTGCCTCTTCCCCACGTGGGCCTCGCCTAGACCAAGGGCGATGGAAGCCCAAGCTTGGCCCAAGCATGCTGGGCACAGGCTGTTTGCAGGGCGTCTCCCTAGCTGGCAATGCACACTCAACATGTCCTCCTGTGTGGGGGAGCCTGATTTGGCATCCAAGCACACACTTTTCACCATCGAGGCAAGGAAGCCCAAACCCTGGTCGTGTCATCAGCGCAGGGGTGCCAACTCCCCAAGTCATCACAGAAGCGGCGGCGAGGTTCCTCTCTGCAGAGGACATTCTCCTCAGAGGAGGAAGATGATCCCCAAAGTTCGATTGCTCCAGGAAACCTCCTGGCCATTTTTCCCACCTAGGCCGCGGCTAGACCTGTGGCGAATGAGCCTCAAGGCTGTCCACTGCACTCTGGGCAGGAGTAGCTCGTGGGATCATTGCAGAGCTTGAAACGACCCACGTGACCCACCGTGTGCTCTCTTGTGTGGAGCAGGCTGCTTTGGCCTGACAATGCCATCTTGCCCCAAAGCCATAGAAGCAGCAACCCAGCAATCTAGGCAATCGGGGCCTAAGGGCAACCTCAGGCACTCCAAAGAAACAGAGGATGGGAGCTTCCTCCTTCCCATATGTATTGAATTCAGAGAAGGAGCAGCAGACCTGAGGCATCTGGGCTCCAACAAGCAACCCTTGCCTTTGGCCCACCTAGGCCTCACCTTGACCTAGGGCAGGTGAGGCCCTATTCTCGCCAAAGATCTCGGGGCTCTGGTGGGTGGCAGGGAACTTCCCTAGCTTGAACCGCTCTCCCAAGGTGTTCTCCCCAGGGGAGCAGCCATTTGCATGTGGCATGCAAATGGCCTCTCTTCACCAAGGCGCTAAAGCAACCCATAGAGCAATAGGGCGGGCCCTGCCTGTGGCCAATCCCAGAACATCCACCCAAAAGGACGCTGTGAGCTGCGGCCTTGCAAGGTGTATTCTGCTCAGGGAAGGGACACCAGCCCCGATGCGCAAGGGCTCCAAACGCCCTCCGTGCCCATTTCCCCCCTAGGCATGTCCTAGACCTGGGGAAAATGAGCCAAGGATTTGCCCAAAGCTCGCACTGCTGTGCTTGTGCGCAGGGAATTTCCTTTGCTGGCAATGCACTCCCAACCTTTACTCCTTGCTTGGGAAGCCTGATTTGGCATGCAAGAGGACTCTTTTCCCAATCACGGAAAAGCAGCACAGGGCGAGGTAGGGCAATCCGCGCCTGGTGCCAATCGCAGCAACGCCACGGAACAAGAGACTGCAAGCTTCCTGCAGGCAAATTACACTCTCTTCCGAGAAGGTACCCCCACCCCACCAGGGGGTTGCTCCGGAAAGCAGTCCTTGCCTTTTGCACACATGGGCCTCTCTCTCCTAGACGAAGAGCGGCTGAGGCCCTGTGCAGCTCAATGCGCTCTCTGCCGTGCTGCCTTGCAAGGGTGTCCGATCCTTGACACCCCCTCCCAACGTGGTCCCCTCTGGGGAGAAGCCTGATGCGGCACGCAGAAGCCCCCTTTTCCAACCCGTGTGGAAAACACCCAAGGCCAGCTAGGGCTATCGGCGCCTGGTGGCATCCTCCCCAGCGCCCCAGAACAAGAAGAGCCTGTGAGCTTCTGCCTCGCCAAGGGCATGCTCTTCAGAGAAGGAACTCCAGCCCTAATGCGTGTTTGCGCCTCAATCAACTCCTTGCCTTTCTCCCACCTAGGCCACTCCCAGAGCTCTGGGAATTAGCCCCTGGACTGCCCCAGGCTCTCTGGGCCCTGGTTCCTTGCCGGGAATGTCCCAACCTGGACTCACACGCCCTACGCCTTGCCCTTAGGAGAGAAAACTGACTTGGCATGACACTGCCTTCTGCTTACCAATGGGGAAAAGCAGGACCAAGAACCACTTGGGCCATCAGTGCCTGATGGCAATCCCACAAACTTCACCCCCTCAGAACCGTGCAGCCTCCTCTCACCTGCAAATTCGCTTCTACTCAGAGAAGGAACGCCGTCTCCAAAACGCCACCGCCCGAAAAAAGGCCTGCTGGCTTGGTTTCCTGCCTGTGCTTTCCGTAGACAGACAGGCAAAGCAGCCCCTGTGCTGCCCCCGTGCCCTCTGGGCACTGGTGGGTTGCAGGGAAGGTCCCTAGTTTGTACACACTCCCCAAGGTGTTTGAGTTTGTGCAGAAGCAGGATTTAGCCGGAAGATGCCTTCTTTGTGCCGTGGTGGTATGCCAATGCAAGCGAGTGAGGGTGATCAGCCCCTGATGGCACGCTCAGAAATGCCTCAGCACCACGAGGCTGTGAGCTTTTCCCTTGCAAAGGATAGGCTACTCAGAGCAGGAACCCCAGCCCTAATGGGCAAGGGCTCCAGAAACAATCCTTGCCTCTTCCCCACGTGGGCCTCGCCTAGACCAAGGGCGATGGAAGCCCAAGCTTGGCCCAAGCATGCTGGGCACAGGCTGTTTGCAGGGCGTCTCCCTAGCTGGCAATGCACACTCAACATGTCCTCCTGTGTGGGGGAGCCTGATTTGGCATCCAAGCACACACTTTTCACCATCGAGGCAAGGAAGCCCAAACCCTGGTCGTGTCATCAGCGCAGGGGTGCCAACTCCCCAAGTCATCACAGAAGCGGCGGCGAGGTTCCTCTCTGCAGAGGACATTCTCCTCAGAGGAGGAAGATGATCCCCAAAGTTCGATTGCTCCAGGAAACCTCCTGGCCATTTTTCCCACCTAGGCCGCGGCTAGACCTGTGGCGAATGAGCCTCAAGGCTGTCCACTGCACTCTGGGCAGGAGTAGCTCGTGGGATCATTGCAGAGCTTGAAACGACCCACGTGACCCACCGTGTGCTCTCTTGTGTGGAGCAGGCTGCTTTGGCCTGACAATGCCATCTTGCCCCAAAGCCATAGAAGCAGCAACCCAGCAATCTAGGCAATCGGGGCCTAAGGGCAACCTCAGGCACTCCAAAGAAACAGAGGATGGGAGCTTCCTCCTTCCCATATGTATTGAATTCAGAGAAGGAGCAGCAGACCTGAGGCATCTGGGCTCCAACAAGCAACCCTTGCCTTTGGCCCACCTAGGCCTCACCTTGACCTAGGGCAGGTGAGGCCCTATTCTCGCCAAAGATCTCGGGGCTCTGGTGGGTGGCAGGGAACTTCCCTAGCTTGAACCGCTCTCCCAAGGTGTTCTCCCCAGGGGAGCAGCCATTTGCATGTGGCATGCAAATGGCCTCTCTTCACCAAGGCGCTAAAGCAACCCATAGAGCAATAGGGCGGGCCCTGCCTGTGGCCAATCCCAGAACATCCACCCAAAAGGACGCTGTGAGCTGCGGCCTTGCAAGGTGTATTCTGCTCAGGGAAGGGACACCAGCCCCGATGCGCAAGGGCTCCAAACGCCCTCCGTGCCCATTTCCCCCCTAGGCATGTCCTAGACCTGGGGAAAATGAGCCAAGGATTTGCCCAAAGCTCGCACTGCTGTGCTTGTGCGCAGGGAATTTCCTTTGCTGGCAATGCACTCCCAACCTTTACTCCTTGCTTGGGAAGCCTGATTTGGCATGCAAGAGGACTCTTTTCCCAATCACGGAAAAGCAGCACAGGGCGAGGTAGGGCAATCCGCGCCTGGTGCCAATCGCAGCAACGCCACGGAACAAGAGACTGCAAGCTTCCTGCAGGCAAATTACACTCTCTTCCGAGAAGGTACCCCCACCCCACCAGGGGGTTGCTCCGGAAAGCAGTCCTTGCCTTTTGCACACATGGGCCTCTCTCTCCTAGACGAAGAGCGGCTGAGGCCCTGTGCAGCTCAATGCGCTCTCTGCCGTGCTGCCTTGCAAGGGTGTCCGATCCTTGACACCCCCTCCCAACGTGGTCCCCTCTGGGGAGAAGCCTGATGCGGCACGCAGAAGCCCCCTTTTCCAACCCGTGTGGAAAACACCCAAGGCCAGCTAGGGCTATCGGCGCCTGGTGGCATCCTCCCCAGCGCCCCAGAACAAGAAGAGCCTGTGAGCTTCTGCCTCGCCAAGGGCATGCTCTTCAGAGAAGGAACTCCAGCCCTAATGCGTGTTTGCGCCTCAATCAACTCCTTGCCTTTCTCCCACCTAGGCCACTCCCAGAGCTCTGGGAATTAGCCCCTGGACTGCCCCAGGCTCTCTGGGCCCTGGTTCCTTGCCGGGAATGTCCCAACCTGGACTCACACGCCCTACGCCTTGCCCTTAGGAGAGAAAACTGACTTGGCATGACACTGCCTTCTGCTTACCAATGGGGAAAAGCAGGACCAAGAACCACTTGGGCCATCAGTGCCTGATGGCAATCCCACAAACTTCACCCCCTCAGAACCGTGCAGCCTCCTCTCACCTGCAAATTCGCTTCTACTCAGAGAAGGAACGCCGTCTCCAAAACGCCACCGCCCGAAAAAAGGCCTGCTGGCTTGGTTTCCTGCCTGTGCTTTCCGTAGACAGACAGGCAAAGCAGCCCCTGTGCTGCCCCCGTGCCCTCTGGGCACTGGTGGGTTGCAGGGAAGGTCCCTAGTTTGTACACACTCCCCAAGGTGTTTGAGTTTGTGCAGAAGCAGGATTTAGCCGGAAGATGCCTTCTTTGTGCCGTGGTGGTATGCCAATGCAAGCGAGTGAGGGTGATCAGCCCCTGATGGCACGCTCAGAAATGCCTCAGCACCACGAGGCTGTGAGCTTTTCCCTTGCAAAGGATAGGCTACTCAGAGCAGGAACCCCAGCCCTAATGGGCAAGGGCTCCAGAAACAATCCTTGCCTCTTCCCCACGTGGGCCTCGCCTAGACCAAGGGCGATGGAAGCCCAAGCTTGGCCCAAGCATGCTGGGCACAGGCTGTTTGCAGGGCGTCTCCCTAGCTGGCAATGCACACTCAACATGTCCTCCTGTGTGGGGGAGCCTGATTTGGCATCCAAGCACACACTTTTCACCATCGAGGCAAGGAAGCCCAAACCCTGGTCGTGTCATCAGCGCAGGGGTGCCAACTCCCCAAGTCATCACAGAAGCGGCGGCGAGGTTCCTCTCTGCAGAGGACATTCTCCTCAGAGGAGGAAGATGATCCCCAAAGTTCGATTGCTCCAGGAAACCTCCTGGCCATTTTTCCCACCTAGGCCGCGGCTAGACCTGTGGCGAATGAGCCTCAAGGCTGTCCACTGCACTCTGGGCAGGAGTAGCTCGTGGGATCATTGCAGAGCTTGAAACGACCCACGTGACCCACCGTGTGCTCTCTTGTGTGGAGCAGGCTGCTTTGGCCTGACAATGCCATCTTGCCCCAAAGCCATAGAAGCAGCAACCCAGCAATCTAGGCAATCGGGGCCTAAGGGCAACCTCAGGCACTCCAAAGAAACAGAGGATGGGAGCTTCCTCCTTCCCATATGTATTGAATTCAGAGAAGGAGCAGCAGACCTGAGGCATCTGGGCTCCAACAAGCAACCCTTGCCTTTGGCCCACCTAGGCCTCACCTTGACCTAGGGCAGGTGAGGCCCTATTCTCGCCAAAGATCTCGGGGCTCTGGTGGGTGGCAGGGAACTTCCCTAGCTTGAACCGCTCTCCCAAGGTGTTCTCCCCAGGGGAGCAGCCATTTGCATGTGGCATGCAAATGGCCTCTCTTCACCAAGGCGCTAAAGCAACCCATAGAGCAATAGGGCGGGCCCTGCCTGTGGCCAATCCCAGAACATCCACCCAAAAGGACGCTGTGAGCTGCGGCCTTGCAAGGTGTATTCTGCTCAGGGAAGGGACACCAGCCCCGATGCGCAAGGGCTCCAAACGCCCTCCGTGCCCATTTCCCCCCTAGGCATGTCCTAGACCTGGGGAAAATGAGCCAAGGATTTGCCCAAAGCTCGCACTGCTGTGCTTGTGCGCAGGGAATTTCCTTTGCTGGCAATGCACTCCCAACCTTTACTCCTTGCTTGGGAAGCCTGATTTGGCATGCAAGAGGACTCTTTTCCCAATCACGGAAAAGCAGCACAGGGCGAGGTAGGGCAATCCGCGCCTGGTGCCAATCGCAGCAACGCCACGGAACAAGAGACTGCAAGCTTCCTGCAGGCAAATTACACTCTCTTCCGAGAAGGTACCCCCACCCCACCAGGGGGTTGCTCCGGAAAGCAGTCCTTGCCTTTTGCACACATGGGCCTCTCTCTCCTAGACGAAGAGCGGCTGAGGCCCTGTGCAGCTCAATGCGCTCTCTGCCGTGCTGCCTTGCAAGGGTGTCCGATCCTTGACACCCCCTCCCAACGTGGTCCCCTCTGGGGAGAAGCCTGATGCGGCACGCAGAAGCCCCCTTTTCCAACCCGTGTGGAAAACACCCAAGGCCAGCTAGGGCTATCGGCGCCTGGTGGCATCCTCCCCAGCGCCCCAGAACAAGAAGAGCCTGTGAGCTTCTGCCTCGCCAAGGGCATGCTCTTCAGAGAAGGAACTCCAGCCCTAATGCGTGTTTGCGCCTCAATCAACTCCTTGCCTTTCTCCCACCTAGGCCACTCCCAGAGCTCTGGGAATTAGCCCCTGGACTGCCCCAGGCTCTCTGGGCCCTGGTTCCTTGCCGGGAATGTCCCAACCTGGACTCACACGCCCTACGCCTTGCCCTTAGGAGAGAAAACTGACTTGGCATGACACTGCCTTCTGCTTACCAATGGGGAAAAGCAGGACCAAGAACCACTTGGGCCATCAGTGCCTGATGGCAATCCCACAAACTTCACCCCCTCAGAACCGTGCAGCCTCCTCTCACCTGCAAATTCGCTTCTACTCAGAGAAGGAACGCCGTCTCCAAAACGCCACCGCCCGAAAAAAGGCCTGCTGGCTTGGTTTCCTGCCTGTGCTTTCCGTAGACAGACAGGCAAAGCAGCCCCTGTGCTGCCCCCGTGCCCTCTGGGCACTGGTGGGTTGCAGGGAAGGTCCCTAGTTTGTACACACTCCCCAAGGTGTTTGAGTTTGTGCAGAAGCAGGATTTAGCCGGAAGATGCCTTCTTTGTGCCGTGGTGGTATGCCAATGCAAGCGAGTGAGGGTGATCAGCCCCTGATGGCACGCTCAGAAATGCCTCAGCACCACGAGGCTGTGAGCTTTTCCCTTGCAAAGGATAGGCTACTCAGAGCAGGAACCCCAGCCCTAATGGGCAAGGGCTCCAGAAACAATCCTTGCCTCTTCCCCACGTGGGCCTCGCCTAGACCAAGGGCGATGGAAGCCCAAGCTTGGCCCAAGCATGCTGGGCACAGGCTGTTTGCAGGGCGTCTCCCTAGCTGGCAATGCACACTCAACATGTCCTCCTGTGTGGGGGAGCCTGATTTGGCATCCAAGCACACACTTTTCACCATCGAGGCAAGGAAGCCCAAACCCTGGTCGTGTCATCAGCGCAGGGGTGCCAACTCCCCAAGTCATCACAGAAGCGGCGGCGAGGTTCCTCTCTGCAGAGGACATTCTCCTCAGAGGAGGAAGATGATCCCCAAAGTTCGATTGCTCCAGGAAACCTCCTGGCCATTTTTCCCACCTAGGCCGCGGCTAGACCTGTGGCGAATGAGCCTCAAGGCTGTCCACTGCACTCTGGGCAGGAGTAGCTCGTGGGATCATTGCAGAGCTTGAAACGACCCACGTGACCCACCGTGTGCTCTCTTGTGTGGAGCAGGCTGCTTTGGCCTGACAATGCCATCTTGCCCCAAAGCCATAGAAGCAGCAACCCAGCAATCTAGGCAATCGGGGCCTAAGGGCAACCTCAGGCACTCCAAAGAAACAGAGGATGGGAGCTTCCTCCTTCCCATATGTATTGAATTCAGAGAAGGAGCAGCAGACCTGAGGCATCTGGGCTCCAACAAGCAACCCTTGCCTTTGGCCCACCTAGGCCTCACCTTGACCTAGGGCAGGTGAGGCCCTATTCTCGCCAAAGATCTCGGGGCTCTGGTGGGTGGCAGGGAACTTCCCTAGCTTGAACCGCTCTCCCAAGGTGTTCTCCCCAGGGGAGCAGCCATTTGCATGTGGCATGCAAATGGCCTCTCTTCACCAAGGCGCTAAAGCAACCCATAGAGCAATAGGGCGGGCCCTGCCTGTGGCCAATCCCAGAACATCCACCCAAAAGGACGCTGTGAGCTGCGGCCTTGCAAGGTGTATTCTGCTCAGGGAAGGGACACCAGCCCCGATGCGCAAGGGCTCCAAACGCCCTCCGTGCCCATTTCCCCCCTAGGCATGTCCTAGACCTGGGGAAAATGAGCCAAGGATTTGCCCAAAGCTCGCACTGCTGTGCTTGTGCGCAGGGAATTTCCTTTGCTGGCAATGCACTCCCAACCTTTACTCCTTGCTTGGGAAGCCTGATTTGGCATGCAAGAGGACTCTTTTCCCAATCACGGAAAAGCAGCACAGGGCGAGGTAGGGCAATCCGCGCCTGGTGCCAATCGCAGCAACGCCACGGAACAAGAGACTGCAAGCTTCCTGCAGGCAAATTACACTCTCTTCCGAGAAGGTACCCCCACCCCACCAGGGGGTTGCTCCGGAAAGCAGTCCTTGCCTTTTGCACACATGGGCCTCTCTCTCCTAGACGAAGAGCGGCTGAGGCCCTGTGCAGCTCAATGCGCTCTCTGCCGTGCTGCCTTGCAAGGGTGTCCGATCCTTGACACCCCCTCCCAACGTGGTCCCCTCTGGGGAGAAGCCTGATGCGGCACGCAGAAGCCTCCTTTTCCAACCCGTGTGGAAAACACCCAAGGCCAGCTAGGGCTATCGGCGCCTGGTGGCATCCTCCCCAGCGCCCCAGAACAAGAAGAGCCTGTGAGCTTCTGCCTCGCCAAGGGCATGCTCTTCAGAGAAGGAACTCCAGCCCTAATGCGTGTTTGCGCCTCAATCAACTCCTTGCCTTTCTCCCACCTAGGCCACTCCCAGAGCTCTGGGAATTAGCCCCTGGACTGCCCCAGGCTCTCTGGGCCCTGGTTCCTTGCCGGGAATGTCCCAACCTGGACTCACACGCCCTACGCCTTGCCCTTAGGAGAGAAAACTGACTTGGCATGACACTGCCTTCTGCTTACCAATGGGGAAAAGCAGGACCAAGAACCACTTGGGCCATCAGTGCCTGATGGCAATCCCACAAACTTCACCCCCTCAGAACCGTGCAGCCTCCTCTCACCTGCAAATTCGCTTCTACTCAGAGAAGGAACGCCGTCTCCAAAACGCCACCGCCCGAAAAAAGGCCTGCTGGCTTGGTTTCCTGCCTGTGCTTTCCGTAGACAGACAGGCAAAGCAGCCCCTGTGCTGCCCCCGTGCCCTCTGGGCACTGGTGGGTTGCAGGGAAGGTCCCTAGTTTGTACACACTCCCCAAGGTGTTTGAGTTTGTGCAGAAGCAGGATTTAGCCGGAAGATGCCTTCTTTGTGCCGTGGTGGTATGCCAATGCAAGCGAGTGAGGGTGATCAGCCCCTGATGGCACGCTCAGAAATGCCTCAGCACCACGAGGCTGTGAGCTTTTCCCTTGCAAAGGATAGGCTACTCAGAGCAGGAACCCCAGCCCTAATGGGCAAGGGCTCCAGAAACAATCCTTGCCTCTTCCCCACGTGGGCCTCGCCTAGACCAAGGGCGATGGAAGCCCAAGCTTGGCCCAAGCATGCTGGGCACAGGCTGTTTGCAGGGCGTCTCCCTAGCTGGCAATGCACACTCAACATGTCCTCCTGTGTGGGGGAGCCTGATTTGGCATCCAAGCACACACTTTTCACCATCGAGGCAAGGAAGCCCAAACCCTGGTCGTGTCATCAGCGCAGGGGTGCCAACTCCCCAAGTCATCACAGAAGCGGCGGCGAGGTTCCTCTCTGCAGAGGACATTCTCCTCAGAGGAGGAAGATGATCCCCAAAGTTCGATTGCTCCAGGAAACCTCCTGGCCATTTTTCCCACCTAGGCCGCGGCTAGACCTGTGGCGAATGAGCCTCAAGGCTGTCCACTGCACTCTGGGCAGGAGTAGCTCGTGGGATCATTGCAGAGCTTGAAACGACCCACGTGACCCACCGTGTGCTCTCTTGTGTGGAGCAGGCTGCTTTGGCCTGACAATGCCATCTTGCCCCAAAGCCATAGAAGCAGCAACCCAGCAATCTAGGCAATCGGGGCCTAAGGGCAACCTCAGGCACTCCAAAGAAACAGAGGATGGGAGCTTCCTCCTTCCCATATGTATTGAATTCAGAGAAGGAGCAGCAGACCTGAGGCATCTGGGCTCCAACAAGCAACCCTTGCCTTTGGCCCACCTAGGCCTCACCTTGACCTAGGGCAGGTGAGGCCCTATTCTCGCCAAAGATCTCGGGGCTCTGGTGGGTGGCAGGGAACTTCCCTAGCTTGAACCGCTCTCCCAAGGTGTTCTCCCCAGGGGAGCAGCCATTTGCATGTGGCATGCAAATGGCCTCTCTTCACCAAGGCGCTAAAGCAACCCATAGAGCAATAGGGCGGGCCCTGCCTGTGGCCAATCCCAGAACATCCACCCAAAAGGACGCTGTGAGCTGCGGCCTTGCAAGGTGTATTCTGCTCAGGGAAGGGACACCAGCCCCGATGCGCAAGGGCTCCAAACGCCCTCCGTGCCCATTTCCCCCCTAGGCATGTCCTAGACCTGGGGAAAATGAGCCAAGGATTTGCCCAAAGCTCGCACTGCTGTGCTTGTGCGCAGGGAATTTCCTTTGCTGGCAATGCACTCCCAACCTTTACTCCTTGCTTGGGAAGCCTGATTTGGCATGCAAGAGGACTCTTTTCCCAATCACGGAAAAGCAGCACAGGGCGAGGTAGGGCAATCCGCGCCTGGTGCCAATCGCAGCAACGCCACGGAACAAGAGACTGCAAGCTTCCTGCAGGCAAATTACACTCTCTTCCGAGAAGGTACCCCCACCCCACCAGGGGGTTGCTCCGGAAAGCAGTCCTTGCCTTTTGCACACATGGGCCTCTCTCTCCTAGACGAAGAGCGGCTGAGGCCCTGTGCAGCTCAATGCGCTCTCTGCCGTGCTGCCTTGCAAGGGTGTCCGATCCTTGACACCCCCTCCCAACGTGGTCCCCTCTGGGGAGAAGCCTGATGCGGCACGCAGAAGCCTCCTTTTCCAACCCGTGTGGAAAACACCCAAGGCCAGCTAGGGCTATCGGCGCCTGGTGGCATCCTCCCCAGCGCCCCAGAACAAGAAGAGCCTGTGAGCTTCTGCCTCGCCAAGGGCATGCTCTTCAGAGAAGGAACTCCAGCCCTAATGCGTGTTTGCGCCTCAATCAACTCCTTGCCTTTCTCCCACCTAGGCCACTCCCAGAGCTCTGGGAATTAGCCCCTGGACTGCCCCAGGCTCTCTGGGCCCTGGTTCCTTGCCGGGAATGTCCCAACCTGGACTCACACGCCCTACGCCTTGCCCTTAGGAGAGAAAACTGACTTGGCATGACACTGCCTTCTGCTTACCAATGGGGAAAAGCAGGACCAAGAACCACTTGGGCCATCAGTGCCTGATGGCAATCCCACAAACTTCACCCCCTCAGAACCGTGCAGCCTCCTCTCACCTGCAAATTCGCTTCTACTCAGAGAAGGAACGCCGTCTCCAAAACGCCACCGCCCGAAAAAAGGCCTGCTGGCTTGGTTTCCTGCCTGTGCTTTCCGTAGACAGACAGGCAAAGCAGCCCCTGTGCTGCCCCCGTGCCCTCTGGGCACTGGTGGGTTGCAGGGAAGGTCCCTAGTTTGTACACACTCCCCAAGGTGTTTGAGTTTGTGCAGAAGCAGGATTTAGCCGGAAGATGCCTTCTTTGTGCCGTGGTGGTATGCCAATGCAAGCGAGTGAGGGTGATCAGCCCCTGATGGCACGCTCAGAAATGCCTCAGCACCACGAGGCTGTGAGCTTTTCCCTTGCAAAGGATAGGCTACTCAGAGCAGGAACCCCAGCCCTAATGGGCAAGGGCTCCAGAAACAATCCTTGCCTCTTCCCCACGTGGGCCTCGCCTAGACCAAGGGCGATGGAAGCCCAAGCTTGGCCCAAGCATGCTGGGCACAGGCTGTTTGCAGGGCGTCTCCCTAGCTGGCAATGCACACTCAACATGTCCTCCTGTGTGGGGGAGCCTGATTTGGCATCCAAGCACACACTTTTCACCATCGAGGCAAGGAAGCCCAAACCCTGGTCGTGTCATCAGCGCAGGGGTGCCAACTCCCCAAGTCATCACAGAAGCGGCGGCGAGGTTCCTCTCTGCAGAGGACATTCTCCTCAGAGGAGGAAGATGATCCCCAAAGTTCGATTGCTCCAGGAAACCTCCTGGCCATTTTTCCCACCTAGGCCGCGGCTAGACCTGTGGCGAATGAGCCTCAAGGCTGTCCACTGCACTCTGGGCAGGAGTAGCTCGTGGGATCATTGCAGAGCTTGAAACGACCCACGTGACCCACCGTGTGCTCTCTTGTGTGGAGCAGGCTGCTTTGGCCTGACAATGCCATCTTGCCCCAAAGCCATAGAAGCAGCAACCCAGCAATCTAGGCAATCGGGGCCTAAGGGCAACCTCAGGCACTCCAAAGAAACAGAGGATGGGAGCTTCCTCCTTCCCATATGTATTGAATTCAGAGAAGGAGCAGCAGACCTGAGGCATCTGGGCTCCAACAAGCAACCCTTGCCTTTGGCCCACCTAGGCCTCACCTTGACCTAGGGCAGGTGAGGCCCTATTCTCGCCAAAGATCTCGGGGCTCTGGTGGGTGGCAGGGAACTTCCCTAGCTTGAACCGCTCTCCCAAGGTGTTCTCCCCAGGGGAGCAGCCATTTGCATGTGGCATGCAAATGGCCTCTCTTCACCAAGGCGCTAAAGCAACCCATAGAGCAATAGGGCGGGCCCTGCCTGTGGCCAATCCCAGAACATCCACCCAAAAGGACGCTGTGAGCTGCGGCCTTGCAAGGTGTATTCTGCTCAGGGAAGGGACACCAGCCCCGATGCGCAAGGGCTCCAAACGCCCTCCGTGCCCATTTCCCCCCTAGGCATGTCCTAGACCTGGGGAAAATGAGCCAAGGATTTGCCCAAAGCTCGCACTGCTGTGCTTGTGCGCAGGGAATTTCCTTTGCTGGCAATGCACTCCCAACCTTTACTCCTTGCTTGGGAAGCCTGATTTGGCATGCAAGAGGACTCTTTTCCCAATCACGGAAAAGCAGCACAGGGCGAGGTAGGGCAATCCGCGCCTGGTGCCAATCGCAGCAACGCCACGGAACAAGAGACTGCAAGCTTCCTGCAGGCAAATTACACTCTCTTCCGAGAAGGTACCCCCACCCCACCAGGGGGTTGCTCCGGAAAGCAGTCCTTGCCTTTTGCACACATGGGCCTCTCTCTCCTAGACGAAGAGCGGCTGAGGCCCTGTGCAGCTCAATGCGCTCTCTGCCGTGCTGCCTTGCAAGGGTGTCCGATCCTTGACACCCCCTCCCAACGTGGTCCCCTCTGGGGAGAAGCCTGATGCGGCACGCAGAAGCCTCCTTTTCCAACCCGTGTGGAAAACACCCAAGGCCAGCTAGGGCTATCGGCGCCTGGTGGCATCCTCCCCAGCGCCCCAGAACAAGAAGAGCCTGTGAGCTTCTGCCTCGCCAAGGGCATGCTCTTCAGAGAAGGAACTCCAGCCCTAATGCGTGTTTGCGCCTCAATCAACTCCTTGCCTTTCTCCCACCTAGGCCACTCCCAGAGCTCTGGGAATTAGCCCCTGGACTGCCCCAGGCTCTCTGGGCCCTGGTTCCTTGCCGGGAATGTCCCAACCTGGACTCACACGCCCTACGCCTTGCCCTTAGGAGAGAAAACTGACTTGGCATGACACTGCCTTCTGCTTACCAATGGGGAAAAGCAGGACCAAGAACCACTTGGGCCATCAGTGCCTGATGGCAATCCCACAAACTTCACCCCCTCAGAACCGTGCAGCCTCCTCTCACCTGCAAATTCGCTTCTACTCAGAGAAGGAACGCCGTCTCCAAAACGCCACCGCCCGAAAAAAGGCCTGCTGGCTTGGTTTCCTGCCTGTGCTTTCCGTAGACAGACAGGCAAAGCAGCCCCTGTGCTGCCCCCGTGCCCTCTGGGCACTGGTGGGTTGCAGGGAAGGTCCCTAGTTTGTACACACTCCCCAAGGTGTTTGAGTTTGTGCAGAAGCAGGATTTAGCCGGAAGATGCCTTCTTTGTGCCGTGGTGGTATGCCAATGCAAGCGAGTGAGGGTGATCAGCCCCTGATGGCACGCTCAGAAATGCCTCAGCACCACGAGGCTGTGAGCTTTTCCCTTGCAAAGGATAGGCTACTCAGAGCAGGAACCCCAGCCCTAATGGGCAAGGGCTCCAGAAACAATCCTTGCCTCTTCCCCACGTGGGCCTCGCCTAGACCAAGGGCGATGGAAGCCCAAGCTTGGCCCAAGCATGCTGGGCACAGGCTGTTTGCAGGGCGTCTCCCTAGCTGGCAATGCACACTCAACATGTCCTCCTGTGTGGGGGAGCCTGATTTGGCATCCAAGCACACACTTTTCACCATCGAGGCAAGGAAGCCCAAACCCTGGTCGTGTCATCAGCGCAGGGGTGCCAACTCCCCAAGTCATCACAGAAGCGGCGGCGAGGTTCCTCTCTGCAGAGGACATTCTCCTCAGAGGAGGAAGATGATCCCCAAAGTTCGATTGCTCCAGGAAACCTCCTGGCCATTTTTCCCACCTAGGCCGCGGCTAGACCTGTGGCGAATGAGCCTCAAGGCTGTCCACTGCACTCTGGGCAGGAGTAGCTCGTGGGATCATTGCAGAGCTTGAAACGACCCACGTGACCCACCGTGTGCTCTCTTGTGTGGAGCAGGCTGCTTTGGCCTGACAATGCCATCTTGCCCCAAAGCCATAGAAGCAGCAACCCAGCAATCTAGGCAATCGGGGCCTAAGGGCAACCTCAGGCACTCCAAAGAAACAGAGGATGGGAGCTTCCTCCTTCCCATATGTATTGAATTCAGAGAAGGAGCAGCAGACCTGAGGCATCTGGGCTCCAACAAGCAACCCTTGCCTTTGGCCCACCTAGGCCTCACCTTGACCTAGGGCAAGTGAGGCCCTTTTCTTGCCAAAGATCTCAGGGCTCTGGTGCCTGGCAGGGAATTTACCTAGCTTGAAACACACTCCAAGCTTGTTCACCCGAAAGGAGAATCCTGATTTGGCATGTGAATGCCTTATTTTCACAAATGTAATAAAACAACACATAGATAACTAGGGCTGGCAACCTCAGAACATCCACCGAAAAAGATGCTGTGAGCTGCGTCCTTGCAAGATGTATTCTGCTCAGGGAAGGAATACCAGCCCCAATGCACAGCAGCTCCGAAATTCATCCTTGCCTTTTTCCTATGTAAGCATCTTCTAGACCTGGGGAAAATGAGCCATAGTTTTGCTGAAACTTTGCTGTGCAGTGGTTGTTTGTAGGCAGTTACCCTAGCTGGCCATGCACTCACGGGCTTTACTCCTTGCTTTTGAAGTCTGATTCAGCATGAAATGTCATTTTTTTTCCTTATTTTGGAATAGCAGCACAGATCGAGTTAGGGCAATCATCACTTCATGGCAATCTAACCAACTCCACAAAACAGGAGCCCCCGTGAACATGCTTAGCTCCCAACTCCATATAACAAGAGGCTGTAGCTTCCTCCTTGCAAGGTATAGTCTATTTAGAGAAGTAACAACAGCTTCAGTGTACATTGGCTCCTAAAATAAATCCTTTCCTTTTTCCCACCTAGGCCTCCCCTAGAGCTAAGGGGATTTACCACCCCTTACCAAGCTTGGGTGACCTGCACCTGATGACAGTCTCACATATTCCACAAAACAAGAGCCTGGGTACTTCCTCTTTGAAAATGTGTTCTACCTAGTGAATGAACACTTACCCCATTGTGGGATTGCTCCAGAAAACAACCCTTACCTACTTCCCACCTATGCATTTTACACAATTAATGCAAATGATTTTCTTGTTTGCTCCAATTTCTGTGTGCCCTAGTAGTTTGCTGGTGTTTTCCCTAACTTTAAAGCCATCCCATACGTGGTCTTCTCAGTGGAGAAGTATGATTTACCATGGAAATGCATTCTTTCACAAGAGAGTAAATGCACACTTAGCAAGCTTTTGTATTAAGTGACTCAGGGCAATCTCACAAACTCCCCAAAACTAGAGACTGGGAATGTCCTCCTTGTAAAGTATATTCTACTCAGTGATTGAATTCCAGCCCCAGTGTGATTTTGTGCTGGAACAGAACCCTTACCTTTTTCCCAACTAGGCCTCTCCTATACTTAGGGCAAAAGAGTCACTGGGCTGACCCAAGCTCCGAGTGCACTGGCAGTTTGCTGGTGGTTTCCCTGGCTTGAAACCCCCTGCAGTCATATTTTCCTTAGTGTAGAAATCTGATTTGCCATGAAAATGCTTTCTTTTTTCAAGCAGGGAACAGCAGCCCTATAGCGACCTCAGGCAATCTTTACCTGGTGGCCATCTTACAAACTCCATAAAACAAGAGTCTGGGAACTTCCTCCTTGAAAATTATATTCTACTCAGTGAGTGTACACCAGGCCCAGTTGGAGTTTGCTCTGGAAAGGAACCCTAACCATTTTCCCACCGAGGCCTCTCCCACACCTAGGGTGAATCAGTTGCTTGGATGCCCCAATCTCCGTGTGCACTGGCAGTATGCTGGTGGTTTCTGTAGCTTGAAACACACTGAAATCATGTTCTCCTCAGTTGAAAAGTCTGATTTGCCATGAAATGGCTTTCTTTTCTCAATAAGGGAAATGAAGACCTTATCAAGCTAGGGTGATCAGCACCTGGTGGCCATCTTACAAACTCCATAAAACAAGAGACTCAAAACTTCCTCCTCATGAAATATATTACACATAGTGAATAAACACTAGCCCCAGTGTGTGTTTGCTCCTGAAAGAAATCCTTACCATTTTCCCAACTAGGCCTCCCCTACACCTAGGGCAGTGGTATTCCTCAGCTGAACCAAGCTCCATGTGCACTGGCAGTTTAATGGTGGTTGTCCTAGCCTAAAATCCACTGCAATCATGTTCTCCTTAGTGGAAAAGTCTAATTTTCCATGAAAAATCTATCTTCTCTCAAGCAGGGAAAAGCAACCCTTAGCAAGTTAGGGCGATCAGCATATGGTGGCCTTCACCAAAAAATCCACAAAACATGACAGTGGAACTTCCTCCTTGCAAAGTATATTCTACTCAGTGAATGAAAGCCAATCCCAGTGCTTTTGCTCTGGAAGGGAATCTTTACTTTGTTCCCACCTAGGCATCTCCTACATCTAGGGCTAAAGAGTCACTGGGCTGCACCAAGCTCTTTGTGCACTGGAAGTTTGCTGGTGGTTTCCCCAGTTTTAAAACCACTCCCAATGTGTTCTCCTTAGTGCAAGTCTGAGTTTCCATAAAAATGTGATCTATTCACATGTGGCAAAAAGCAGAACTTAGCAAGCAAGGGCCATATGAGCCTCATGACAATCTCACAAACTCCAGAAGAAACTGAACTACCTCCTTGGAAAATATATTCTACACAGTGAATGAAGGCAAGTCCCAGTGCATGTTTGCTCTGGAAAGGAAGCCTTAACTTTTAGCCACTTATGTGTCTCCTACACTGATGGCAAATGAATTGATGGGCTGCCCCAGGTTCTGTGTGCACTGGTAGTTTGCTGGAGGTTTCCCTAAATTCAAACCTACACCAAAAGTGTTCTCCTCAGTGGAGAAGTATTATTTATCATGAAAATGTGTTCTTTTCACAAGCAAGTAAAAGAAACACTTATAAAGCTAGGGAGTTCAGCCCCTCAGGGCAATCGCACGAACTCCACAAAACAAGACTAGGAAATTCCTCTTTGCAAAGTATTTTCTACTAGGTAAATGAACATCAGCAGCAGTGTACATTAGCTATGGAAAGCAACATTTACCATTTTCCCAATTAGGTCTCTCCTACACCTAGGGCAAAAGAGTCACTTGGATGCCCCAAGCTCCCTGTGCACTGGCAGTTTGCTGGTAGTTGCCCTAGCTTGAAACCCACTGAAAACATGTTCTCATTAGTGGAGAAGTTGATTTTCCATGAAAAATCTTTCTTTTCTCAAGTAGGGAAAAGCAGCCCTTAGCAAGGTTGGGTGATCAGTGCCTGGTTGCCATCTCACGAACTCCACAAAATATGAGACTGGGAAATTTCTACTTGCAAAGCATATTCTACTCAGTGAATGAACACCAGCCCCAGTGCATGTCTGCTATGGAGAGGAACCCTTACCATTTTCCCACCAAGGCCTCTCCTAAACCTTGTGCAAATGAGTCTCTGAGATGACCCAAGCTCCATGAGCAGTGGCCATTTGCTGATGGTTTCCCTAGCTTGAAACACACTCCAAACATGGTCTCCTTAGTGGACAAGTCTGATTTGCCATGAAAACGTGATCTTTTCAGAAGTGAATACAATCATCACTTAGCAAACTAGATTGCCTCAGGACAATCTCACAATCTGAACAAAACAAGAGACTTCTTCCTTACAATGTATATTCTACTCAGTGAGTGAATCCCAGGCCCAGTGCATGTTAGCTCTATAAAGGAACCTTTACCATTTTCCCAATTAGGCTTCTCCTACACCTAGGGCAAATGACACTCTGGGCTTCTCCAAGATCTGAGTGCACTGGATGTTTACTGGTGTTTGTCCTAACTTGAAACCCACTTCAATCATGTTGTCCTTAGTTGAGAAGTCTGATTTGCCATGAAAATCCTTTCTTATCTCAAGTGGGGAAAATGTATGCTAGGGCAATCAGCACCTGGTGGCCATCTCACAAACTCCACAAAACAAGAGAGTGGGAAAATCCTCCTTGCAAACTAAATTCTACTCAGTGAATGAACTCCAGCCTCAGTGTGATTTTGCTTTGGAAAGGAACCCTTACATTTTCCCAACTAGGCATCTCCTATATTTATTCTAAAGAGTTGCTGGGCTGTCCCAGGTTCTGTGTGCACTGGCAGTTTGTGGTGGTTTCCCTATATAGAAACCCACTCCAAATATGTTCTCCTTAGTGCACAAGTCTGATTTGCCATGACAATGTGTTCTGTTCACAAGTGAGTAAAAGCAACACTTAGCAAACAAGAGTCTTCAGCATCTCATGGCAATCTCACATACTCCACAAAACAAAGTGTCTGGGAACTTCTTCTATACAATGTATAGTCTACTCAGTGAATGAACACTAGCCTCAGTGCATGTTTGCAACAGAAAGGAACCTTTACTATGTTCCCAACTATGCCTCTCTATCTCCTAGTACAAATGCATCACCTGGATTCTCCAAGCTCTGTGTGCACTGGCAGTTTGCTAGTGGTTGCCCTAGCTTGAAACCCACTGGATTCATGTTCTCCTTAGTGGAGAAGTCTGCTTTGCCATGAAAATCCTTTCTAATCTCAAGTGTGGCAAAGCAGCTCTTACTAGGCTAGGGCAATCCGCACCTGGTGGCCTTCTCAACAACTCCGCAAAACAAGAGATGGGGTACTTCCTCCTGACAAAGAAAATTATGCTAAGTGAATGAACACCAGCCCCAATTCATGTTTGCTCCTGTATGGAATCCTTACCATTTTCCCACCTAGGCCTCTCCTACACCTAGGGCAAAGGATTTGCTTGGCTGTGCCAAGCTCTGTGGGCACTAGCACTTTGCTGGAGGTTGTCCTACCTTTAAACCCAATGCAATTGTGTTCTCCTTAGTGGAGATGTCTGCTTTTCCATGAAAATCCTATCTTATCTCAAGTGGGTAAAATCAGCCCTTAGTAGGCTAGGGCAATCAGCACCTGGTGGCCATCTCAGAAACTCCACAAAACAAAAGACTGGAACATATATTATGCTAAATGAATGAACACCAGCCCCAATGTGTGTTTGCTCAGGAGAGGAATCCTTACAATTTTACTATCTAGGCCTCTCCTACACCTGGTCAGATGAGTTGCTGTGCTGCGCCAAGCTACAAGTGTACTGTCACTTTACAGGTGGTTCCCCTATCTTGAAACTGCAATTGGTGTGCTGGTGGTTTCCCTAGCTTGAAACCCACTGCAATCATGTTCTCCTTACTGGAGAAGACTGCTTTGATATGAAAATTCATTCTGTTCACAAGCAGCCCTATAGCAGCCCTAGGGTGATCAGCACCTTGTGGCCATCTCACAAACTCCACAAAACAAGAGACTGGGAACATCTTCCTTGCAAAGTATATTCTACTCAGTGAATGAACTCCAGCCCCAGTGCATATTTTCTACAAGAGGAACATTTACCATTTTCCCAAATAGGCCTCTTAGACCCCTAGGGCAAAAGAGTAGCTGGATGACAAAAGCTCTGTGTGCACTGGCAGTTTACTATTGGTTGCCCTAACCTGAAACCAAATGCAATCATGTTCCCTCAGTGGAGTAATCTAAATTGCCAGAAAAAGTGTTCTATTCATGAAAGAGTAAAAGCAGCCCTTAGCAAGATGGGACAATCTGCGCCTCATGGCAATCTTACAAGCTCCACAAAATAGGCTGAGAACTTCCTCCTTGCAAAGTATATTCTACTCAGTGAATGAACACTGGCCCCAGTATGTGTTTTCTATGGAAAGGAACCCTTACCATTTTCCCAACTAGGCCTCTCCTACTCCTAGGGCAAATGAGTTTCTGGCTGCCCCTAGCTCTGTGTGCACTGGCAGTTTGCTGGTGGATGCCCTAGCTGGAATTCCATTCCAGATGTGTTCTCTTTAGTGGAGAAGACTGATTTGCCATGAAAATGATTTCAGTCCTCAAACAAGGAAAAGCAACCCTTAGCAAGTTAGGGCAATCAGCAACTGGTGGCCATAAAAGAACCTCCACAAAACAAGAGACTGGGAACATCCTCCTTTCACAGTATATACTACTCTGTGAGTGAACTCCAGACCCAGTACGATTTTGCTCCAGAAAGGAAACCTTAAGTATTTCCCAACTAGGTGTTTCATACACCTAGGCCACATGAGTGGCTTGACTGCCCTATGCTCTGTGTGCAATGGTGGTTTGTGGTGGCTTCCCTAGCTTGGAACCCACTCCAAACATGTTTTCCTTAGTGCAGAGGTCTGATTTGCCATGATTTGTTTGTAAGCAAGAAAAAGTAGCACTTAGCAAGCTAGGGCGATCTGCACCTAATGTTGATCTCACATACTCCACAAAAAAAAGAGACTGGGAACTTCCTCTTTGCAAATTATATTGAACTCAGTTAATGAACACCAGCCCCAGTGTGTGTTTGCTCCCAAATGGAACCCTTACTGTTTTTGCAATTAGGTTGCTTCTACACCTAGGGCAAATGACTTTCTGGACTGTGCCAAGCTCCAAGTACACTGGCAGTTTATCAGTTATTGCTCTAGCTTGAAACCCACTGCAACTGTGTTCTCCTTAGTATAGAAGTCTATTTTGCCATGAAAATGCATTCTCTTCACATGCAGGGAACAGCAGGCCTGTAGCAGCCTTAGGGCAATCAGCACCTGGTGGCCATCTCACAAACTCCAAAAACAAGAGAATTGGAACTTCCTCCTTTGACAGTGTATTCTACTCAGTGAATGAACACCAACCCCAGTGCATATTTGCTCCTGAATGGAACCCATACCAATTTCCCAACTAGGTATCCCCTACAACTTGCCCTAATGTGTTGCTGGGCTACCCCAGTCTCTGTGTGCATGGGTTGTTTGCTGGTGGTTCCCCTAGCTTGAAACCCACAGCAATCATGTTCTCCTTAGTGGAGAAGTCTGATTTGCCATGAATAGGCTTTCTTTTCTCAAGCAGGGTACATAGGCTTATAATAAGCTAGGGTGATCAGCCCCAGGTGGGCATCTCAAAAACTACACTACACAAGATACTGGGAACTCCCTCAATGCCAAGTATATTCTACTCAGTGAATGAACTCCAACCCCAGTGCAATTTTGCTCCTGAAAGGAACCCTCACATTTGTCCCAACTAGTCGTCTGCTACACCTAGGCCTAATGAGTGCCTGGGCTGCCCCAGTTTGTATTCTCTGGTAGATCGAGGTGGTTTCCCTAGATAGAAACCCACTCCAAATATGTTCTCCTTAGCGCACAAGTCTGATTTGGCATGAAAATGCATTCTGTTCACAAGGGAGAAATGTAGCCCTTAGTAATCTAAGGCAATCAGCACATGGTGGCAATCTCATAAACTTTACAAAACAAGAGACTGGGATTTCCTGCTTGCAATGTATATTCTACTCAGTGAATGAACACCAGACTCAGTGCATCTTTGCTACAGAGAGGAACCCTTACCATTTTCCCAACTAGGCCTCTCCTACCCCTAGGTCAAATGAGTTGATGGACTGCACCAAGCTCTGAGTACACTGGCAGTTTGCTGGTGGTTGCCCTAGCTTGAAACACACTGCAATCTTGTTCTCCTTAGTGGAGAAGTCTGCTTTGCCGTGAAAATGTGTTCTGTTCACGAGCAGGGAAGAGCAGCACTTTAGCAGCCCTAGGGTGATCAGCATGAGGTGGTCATCTCACAAACTCCAAAAACAAGAGACTGGGAACTTCCTCCTTGCAAAGTATAATCTACTCAGTGAATGAACTACAGCCCTAGTGTGTGTTTGCTCCCAAATGGAACCCTTACATTTTTCTCACCTGGGCATCTTCTACACCTAGTCCTAATGAGTGGCTGGGATTCTGCTGTTTGTTTGCACTGGTAGTTTGTGGTAATTTCCCTAACTTGAAACCCATTCAAAACATGTTCTCCTTAGTTAAGAAGTCTCATTTGCCATGAAAATTCACTCTGTTCACAAGTGAGAAAGAGCAGCCCTTAGCAATCTTAGGCAATCAGCACCTGGTGGCCATCTCACAAACTCCACAAAACAAGAGACTGGGAAATTCCTCCTTGCAAAGTATATACTACTCAGTGCATGAATACCAGCCCCATGGCATGTTTTTTGTAGAGAGGAACCCTAGCCATTTTCCAAATGAGGCCTCTCCTACTCCTAGGGCAAATGAGTTGCTGGACTGTGTCAAGCTCCAAATACACTGGCACTTTGCCGGTGGTTTCCCTAGCTTGAAACACACTGCATCATTTTCTCCTTAGTGGAGATGTCAGCTTTGCCATGAAAATGCATTCTGTACACAAGCAGGGAATATCAGCCATATAGTAGCACTAGGGCGATCAACACCAGGTAGCCATCACAAAAACACCAAAAACAAGAGACTGAGACCTTCCTCCTTGCAAAGAATATTGTACACAGTGAATGAAAACCAACCCCAGTGCATGTTTGCTCCCAGAGCCCTTACCATTTTCCCATCTAGACATCTCATACAACTTGCCATGTTGAGTCGCTGGGCTTCCCCAGTTTCTGAATGGACTTGCAGTTTATTGGTGGTTTACCTAGCTTGAAATGCATTCCAAACATGTTCTCCTTAGTGGAGAAATCTGATTTTCCATGATAATGCTTTCATTCTCAAGCAGGGAAAAGCTGCCTATAACAAGTTGGGGTGATCAGCACTATTGGGCCATCTCAAAAACTCCAATAAGCGAGAGACTAGGAACTTCCTCCTTGCAAAGTATATTACGCTAAGTAAATGAACACCAGCCCCAATGATTGTTTGCTCCAGAAATGAATCCACACCATTTTCCCATCTAGACATCTCCAACACCTAGGGCAAACAAGGTGCTGTGCTCCACCAAGCTCCATGAGCAGTGGCAGTTTGCTGGTGGTGTCCCAGCTTGAAACCCACTGCAATCAGGTTCTACTTAGTGGAGAAGTCTGATTTTCCATGAAAATGCTTTATTTTCTCTAGTGGGGAAAAGCAGCCCTACAGCAAGCTAGGACCAACAGCACCTGGTGGCCATCTCACAAACTCCACAAAAGAGGAGACTGGGAACTTCTTCCTTTGAAAGTATATTCTACTCAGTAAATGAACACCCACCCCAGTGCATGTTTGCTATGGAGAGGAGCCCTGACATTTTTCCTACTTGGCCTCTCCTACACCTAGGGCAAATGAGTTGCTGGCCTAAGCCAATATCTGAGTACACTGGCACATTGCTGGTGGTTGCTGTAGCTTGAAACACACTGCAATAATATTCTCCTTAGTGGAGAAATCCGCTTTGCCATGAAAATTCTTTCTTTTCTCAAGAGGGGAAAAGCAGCCCTATAGCATCCCTAGGGAGATGGATATCTGATACCTGATATCTGATATCTGATACCTGATGGATATCACACAAACTCCACAAAAGAAGAGACTGGGAACTTCCCCTGCAAAGTATATTCTACTCAGTGAATGAACACCAGCCCCAGGGCGTGTTTGCTATGGAGAGGAACCCTTACCATTTTCCCAACTAGGCCTCTACTCCCGTTAGGGCAAATGAATTGCTGAACTACACCAAGCTCCGAATACCGTGGCAGTTTGCTGGTGGTTGCCATAGTTGAAACCCACTGCAACAATATTCTCCTTAGTGGAAAAGTCTGATTTGCCATGAAAGTGTGATCTGTACACAAGAAGGGAACAGCAGCCCTGTAGCAGCCCTAGGGCGATCAGCCGCACCTTGCCATCACACAAAATCCAAAACCAAGAGACTGGGAAATTCCTCCTTTCAAAGTATATTCTACTCAGTGAATGAACACCAGCCTCATTGAGTGTTCACTCCTGAACAGAACCTTATCAATTTCTAAACTAGGTGTCTCCTACAACTTGCCCTAATGTGTCACTGGGCTACCTCAGTCTCTAGGAGCACTGGTAGATTATTGATGGTTTTCCTAGCTTGAAACCAACTCCAAACTTCTTCTCCTGAGTAGAGAAGTCTGATTTTCCCTGAAAATGATTTCTCTTCTCAATCAGGGAAAGGAGGCCTCTAACAAGCTATGGCAATAAGCACCATGGGTCCATCACACAATCACCACTAAACAAGAGACTTGGAACTTCCTCCTGGGAAAGTATATTACACTAAGTAATGATCACCAGTCCCAATGCTTGTTTTCTCCTGAAAGGAATCCTTACCATTTTCCCATCTAGACCTCTCCTACACCTAGTGCAAATTAGTTGCTGGGCTGTGGGAAGCTCTGTGAGCAGTGACAGTTTGCTGATAGGGCCCCAGCTTGAAACCCACTGCAATAATTTTCTCCTTAGTGCAGAAGTCTTATTTGCCTTGAAAATGATTTCTGTTCTCAAACAGGGAAAAGAGCCCCTATAACAAGTTAGGGCAATCAGCATGAGGTGGCCATTTCACACACTCCACAAAACAAGATACTGGGAACTTCCCCCTTGCAAAGTGTATTCTACTCAGTGAATGAACACCAGCCCCAGGGTGTGTTTTCTACTGAGAGGAATCCTTACCATTTTCCCAACTAGGCCTCTCCTACCAATAGGGCAAATGAGTTGCTGGACTGCACCAAGCTCCGAATACATTGTCAGATTGCTGGTGGTTGCCCCAGCATGAAGCCCACTGCAGTCATGTTTTCCTTACTGGAGGAGTCTCCTTTGCCATGAAAATGCATACTATACACAAGCAAAAAGCAGCAGCCCTATAGAAGCCCTAGGGTGATCAGCATCAGGTAGCTATCTCACAAACTCCAAAAACAAGAGAATGGGATCTTCCTTCTTGCAAAGTATATTCTACTCAGTGAATGAACACCAACCACAGTGCGTGCTTGCTCCCAAATTGAACCCTTACCAATTCCACAAGTAGGTGTCTCGTACAACCTGCCCTAATGAATCACTGGACTACCCCAGTCTCTGTGTGCACTGGAAATTTGTTGATGGTTTCCCTAGCTTGAAGCCCACACCAAACGTGTTCTCCTTGGTGCAGAAGTCTGATTTTCCATGAAAATGTTTTCATTCTCAAGCGGGGAAAAGCAGGCCTACAACAAGCTAGGGCAATCGGCACCATGGGGCCATCTCATAAACTCCACTAAACAAGAGACTGGGAACTTCCTCCTCACAAAGTATATAACACTAAGCAAATGAACACCAGCCCCAATGCGTGTTTGCTCCTGAAAGGAATCCTTACCAGTTTCCCATCTAGACCTCTCCTACACCTATGGAAAAAAAGGTGCTGTGCCCCACCAAGCTCTGTGAGTAGTGGAAGTTTGCTGGTGGTGCCCCAGCTTGAAACCCACTGCAATCAGGTTCTACTTAGTGGAGAAGTCTGTTTTGCCCTGCAAATGCTTTCTTTTTCAAGCGAGGAAGAGCATTCCTATAGCAAGCTAGGGCCATCATCACCTGGTGGCCATCTCACAAACTCCACAAAAGAGGAGACTGGGAACTTCCTCCTTGGAAAGTATATTCTACTCAGTGAATGAATACCAGGCCCAGTGCATGTTTGCTATGGAGAGGAAACTTTAAATTTTTCCCAACTAGTCCTCTTCTACACCTAGGGCAAATGAGATGCTGGACTGCCCCAAACTCTGAGTACACTGGAAGTTCTCTTGTGGTTTCCCTAACTGAAACCAATTGCAATCATGATCTCCTTAATGGAGAATTCATATTTTCCATGAAAATGTGTTCAGTTCACAAGTAAGTAAAAGCACCACTAGCAAGTAGGGTGATCTGGTCCACATTGCAATCTCAATAGTCCACAAAAGAAGAGACTGGGAACTTCCTCCTTGCAAAGTATATTCTACTCAGTGAATGGACACCAGCCTAAATGCCTATGTGATCTGGAAAGGAGCATTTACCATTTTCCCAACTAGGCCTCTCCTACGTCTAGGGCCATCATCACTTGGTGGCTATCTCACAAAAGAAACAAGAGACTGGGAACTTCCTCCTTGCAAAATATATTCCACCAAGTAAATGAACAATAGCCCCAATGCTTGTTTGCTCAGAAAAGGAATCCTTACCACTTCCCAAATAGACATCTCCAAGACCTAGGGTAAATGAGTTGCTGGACTGCCCCATGCTCTGTGTGCACTTATAGTCTGCTGGCATATTTCCCTAGCTTGAAACCCACTTCAAACATATTCTCCTTAGTGGAGAGGTCTGATCTGCCATGAAAATGTGTTCTGTTCACAAGTGAGGATAAGCAGCACTTAGCAAGCTAGGGGGATCTCCGACTCATGGCAATCTCACAAACTCCACCAAACAAGAGACTGGGAATGTCCTCCTTGCAAAATATATTCTACTCAGTGAATGAACACAAGCTGCAATGCATATTTGATCTGGAAAGGAACCCTAACCATTTTCCAAATGAGGCCTCTCCTACACCTAGGGCAAATGAGTTGCTGCTCTGCCCCTATCTCCATTTGCCCTGGCAGTGTGCTGGTGGTTGCCCTAGCTTGAAACCCACTGCAATCATGTTCTCCTTATTGGAGAAGATTGAATTGCCATGAAAATGATTTCTTTCCTCAAACAGGGAAATGCAGCTCTTAGCAAGCTTGTGCGATCAGCACCTGGTGGCCATCAAGGAAACTCCACAAAACAAGAGAATGGGAGCTTCCTCCTTTCAAAGTATATACTACTCTGTGAATGAACCCCAGACCCAGTATGATTTTGATCCAGAAAGAAACCCTTACCTATTTCCCAACTAGGTGTATTCTATACCTAAGCCAAATGAGTGGCTCAGTTGCCGCAGGCTCTGTGTGCACTGGTAGTTTGTGGTGGTTTCCCTAGCTTGAAGCCTCGTGTTCTCCTTAGTGGAGAAGGCAGATTTGCCATGAAAATGTGTTCTGGTCACAAGGGAGTAAAAGTAGCACTTAGCAAGCTAGGGTGTCTACGCCTCATGGCCATCTCACAAACTCCACAAAACAAGAGAATGGGAACTTCCTCCTTGTAAAGTATATTATACTCAGTGATAGAACATCAGCCCCTGTGCATATTTGATCTGGAAAGGAACCAGTATCATTTTCCCAACTAGGCCTCTCTTAAACATAGAGCAAATGAGTTGTTGGGCTACTCATAGCTCTGTGTGCACTGGCAGTGTGTTTGTGGTTGTCCTAGCTTGAAACCCACTGCAATCATGTTCTCCTTAGTGGAGGTGTCTGATTTGCCATGAAAATGCATTCTGTTCACAACCAGGAAATAACAGACTCTAGGGTCATCAGCATTTGGTGGCCATAAAAATGAATTAGAAAAAAAAAAAAAGAGAGAGAGAGACTGGGAACTTCCTCCTCACAAAGTATATTCTAATCAGTGAATGAACACCAGCTCCAGTGTGTGCTACCTGGGGGATGGAATCATTATGTTTTTCCCAACTAGGCATCTCTGAGACCTAGGAAAAATGTGTTCATGGACTACCCTAGGCTCTGTGTGCACTGGTAGTGTCCTGGTGGTTTTCCTAACTTGAAAAACAATTCAAACATCTTCACCTTAGTGGAGAAGTCTGATTTGCTATGAAAATGTGTTCTGTTCACAAGAGAGTAAAAGCAGCACTTGCTAAGTTAGGGTGAACTGTGCCTAATGGCCATCTCAAAACCTCACACAAAAAAAGATATTGGGAACTTACTCATTGTAAAGTATATTCTACTAACTGAAAAAAACACCAGCCCCAGTGTGTATATGATCTGGAAATGAACCCTTACCATTTTCCCAACTAGGCCTCTCTTACACCTAGGGCAAATGAGTTGCTGGGCTCCTCCTAGTTCTGTGTTCACTGGAAGGGTGCTGGAGGTTGCCCTAGGTTGAAACCCACTGCAATATTGTTGTCCTTATTGGAGAAGTTCGATTTGCCATGAAAATGCCTTCTTTTCTCAAGCAGGGAAAAACAGGCCTCTAACAAGCTAGGGTGATCCACACTATGGGGCCATCTCACAACGTCCACTAAACAAGAGACTGGGAACTTCCTCCTGGCTCAGAAAGCCCCAATTCTTGTTTGCTCCTGAAAGCAATCCTTACCATTTTCCCATATAGACCTCTGCTATACCTAGGGCAAATGAGTTTCTAGGCTGCCCCAAGCTCCCAGTGCACTGGCAGATTGCTGGAGTTGCCCTAGCTTTAAGCCCACTGCAATCATGTTCCCTTTAGTGCAAAAGTAAGATTTGCCATGAAAATGCTTTCTTTTCTCAAGCAGGGAACAGCAGCCCTCTAGCAAGCTAGGGTGATCAACACCATGGTGCCATCTCACAATATCCACTAAACAAGAGACTGGGAAATTCCTCCTCACTAAGTATATTACACTAAGTAAATGAACACCAGTCCCAATGCTTGATTGTTCCTGAAAGGAATGCTTACCATTTTCCCATCTAGAACTCTGCTACACCTAGGGCAAAAATGTTGCTGGGCTGCCACAAGATCCGGGTGCATTGGCTGTTTGCTGGTGGTGCCCCAGCTTGAAACCCACTGAAATCATGTTATCCTTACTGCAGAAGTCTGATTTGCCGTGAACATTCTTTCTTTTCTCCAGTGAGGAACAGCAGGCCTATAGCAAGCTAGGGTGATCAGAACCTGGTGGCCATCTCACAAATTCCAAAAACAAGAGACTGGGAACTTCCTCCTTGCAAAGTATATTCTACTCAGTGAATGAACACCAGCCTCAGTGTAGGTTGCTATGGAGAAGAACCCATAATATTTTTCCAACTAGACCTCTCCTACACCCAGTTCAAATGATTTCCTGGCCTGTGCCAAGCTCCAAGTGCACTGGCAGTTTTCTGGTGTTTGCTGTAGCATGAAACTCACTGAAATCATCTTCTCCTTAGTGCAGATGTTGGATATGCCATGAAAAGGCTTTCTTTTCTCAAGTGGGGAACAGCAGCCCTATAGCAAACTAGGGCAATTAGCACCTGGTGGCCATCTCACAAACTCCAAAAACAAGAGACTGGGAAGTTCCTCCTTTCAACATATCTTCTACTCAGTGAATGAACACCAGCCACAGTGCGTGTTTGCTCCAGAATGGAACACTTACTGATTTCCCAACTAGGCATCTCTTACAAATTGCCCTAAAGAGTCACTGGGCTACCCCACTCTCCGTGTGCACTGGTAGTTTGCTGGTGGATTCCCTAGCATGAAACCCACTCCAAAAGAGTTCTCCTTAGTGGGGGAGTATGATTTGCCATGAAAATGCTTTCTTTTCTCAGGTGGGGAAAACCAGGCCTATAGCAAGGTGGGATGATCATCACCATTGGACCATCTCAAAAACTCCAATAAGCAAGAGACTGGGAACTTTCTCCTGGCACAGTATATTACACTAAGTAAATGAACACCAGCCCCAATCCTCGTTTGCTCCTGAAAGGAATCCTTACCATTTCCCCATCTAGACCTCTCCTATACCTAGGGCAAATGAGTTGGTGAGCTTGACAAACCTCTGAGTGCACTGGCAGTTTGCTTGTGGTGCCCCAGGTTTAAACCCACTGCATTCATGTTCTCCTTAGTGCAGAAGTCATATTTTCCATGAAAATGCTTTCTTTTCTCAAGCAGGGAACAGGAGGCCTATATTAAGCTTGGGTGATCAGCACCTGGTGGCCATCTCACAAACTCCAAAAACTAGAGACTGGGAACTTCATCCATGCAAAGTATATTCTACTCAGTGAACAACCACCAGCCACAATGTTTGTTTGCAGTGGGGAGGAACTCTTACCAATTTCCTAACTAGGCATCTTCTACACTTGGGCAAATGATTTGTTTGACTGTGCCAAACTCTGAATATGCTGGCAGTTTGCTGATGGTTGCCATAGCTTGAAACCCACTGCTATCATCTTCTCCTTATTGAAGAAGTCAGATGTGCCATGAAAATGCTTTCTTTTCTCAGGCAGGGAAAAGCAGGCCTATAACAACCTAGGCTGATCTGCACCATGGTGCCATCCCACAAACTCCACTAAACAAGAGACTGGGAACTTCCTCCTGGCACAGTATAGTACACTAAATAAATGAACACCAGCCCCAATCCTTGTTTGTTCCTGAAAGCAATCCTTACAATTTCCACATTTAGACCTTTCCTACACCTAGGGAAAAGAGTTGCTGGGCTGCACAAACCTCCAAGTGCACTGGCAGTTTGGTTGTGGTTCCCCAGATTGAAACCAACTGCAGTCATGTTCTCCTTAGTGCAGAAGTCTGATTTGCCCTGAAAATACTCTCTTTTCTCAAGTGGGGTACAGCAGCCCTATAGGAAACTAGGGCGATAAGCACCTGGTTGGCATCTCACAATCACCAAAAAAAAAGAGCCTGGGAACATCCTCCTTGCAAAGTATATTCTACTCAGTGAAAGAACACTGGCCACAGGGCCTGTTTGATCCTGAATGGAAACCATACCAATTTCCCAACCAGACGCCTCCTACAAATTGTCCTAATGTGTCACTGGGCTACCCCAATCTCCATGTGCACTGGTAGTTTGCTGGTGGTTTCCTTAGCTTGAAACCCACTCCAAAAGTGTTCTCCTTATTGGAGAAGTCTGATTTACCATGAAAATTCTTTCTGTTATCAAGCAGGGAAATGCAGGCCTCTAACAAGCTAAGGCGATGAGCACAATGGGGCCATCAAACAAACTCCACTAATCAAGAGACTGGGAACTTCCTCCTTGAAAAGTATATAACAATAAGTAAATTAATACCAGCCCCAATGCTTTTTTGCTCCTGAAAGTAATCCTTACATTTTTCCCATCTAGACCTCTGCTACACCTAGGGCAAATGATGTGCTTGGCTACACCAAGCTCTGACTGCACTGGCAGGTTGCTGGTGGTGCCCTAGTTTGAAACACACTGCAATCATGATCAGCTTAGTGCAGAAGTCTGATATGCCATGAAAAAGCTTTCTATTCTCCAGGGGGAACACCAGCCCTATTGCAAGCTAGGGAGATCAGCACCTGGTGGCCATCACAAAAACTCCAAAAACAAGATCCTGGAAACTTCCTCCTTGCAAAATATATTCTATTCAGTGAATAAACACCAGTCCCAGTGCAATCATGGCCTGGGAAGCCACACTTGCCTTTTTACCACCTAGGATTCTCCTTGACATAGGGCGAATGAGCCAAGGGGCTGACAAATGCTCTCTGTGCACCGGTTGCATGGAGCTGGTTTCCCTAGCTTGAAATCCACTACAAATGTGTTCTCCTGAATGGAGATGTCTGATTGGCGTGAAAATTCATTCTTTTCAAGAGCTGGGCAAAACAGCACATTGAAAACTAAGGGGATCAAGTCTTGAGAAGAGTGTCACAAACTAGACAAAACAAGCACCTGGGAGCTGACTCCCAACAAAGGAATATCTACTCAGTGAATCAAGACCAGCCCCATTGTGGGGTTCATCTGGAAAGCCACCCTTTCCATTTACAAACTAGGCCTCCCCCAGACCTAAGGTGATTGAGCCAAGGGGCTGCCCAAATCTCTCTGTGCACTGGTTGTGCTCCACAGATTTCCCTAGTTTGAAACCCACACAGAAGGTGTTCTCCTGTGAGGAGATGTCTGATTTGACATGAAAATGTCTTTTTGTCAGAAGTGGGGGAAAGAAGCCCAGAGCAAACTGGGGGATCAAGGCTTGAGACCAGTGTCACAATCTGCAAAAAACAAGCATCTGTGAGCTTCCTCCATGCAAAGGAAAGTCAATTCACTGAACTAACACCACCTCAGTGCAGGTTGGCCCTGAGAAGCCACCCTTGCTTTTTTCCCACCTAGGCCTCTCCAAGAAATAGGGCCAATGAGCTGCCCAAACTCTCTGTGCAATTGTTGGCTGCAGCTGGTTTTCCTAGCTTGAAACCCACTCCAAACATGTTCTCCTGAGGGGAGATCTCTGATTTGGAATTAAAATGCCTTCCTTTCACAAGCTGGGCAAAGCAGCACAGAGCAAGCTATGGGGAACAATGCTTGAGATCAGTATAACAAACTGCATAAAATAAGCATCTGGGAGCTTCCTCCTCACAAAGGAACGTCTACACTGTTAATCAAGACCAGCCCTAATGTGAGTTTGCTCCAGGAAGGCACCCCTGCTTTTACCCACATAGGCCTCTCTCAGATTTATGGCAAATGAGCCAGGGGGCTGCCCAAAGCTCTCTGTGCACTGGTTGTGTGTCAATTATTTCCCTAGCTTGAAACACACACCAAACATATTCTCATGAGAGGAGAAGTCTGATTTGGCCTGAAAATGCCTTCTTTCACAAGCGGGGCAAAGCAGCACAGAGTGAGGTGGGGGATAAAGACTTGAAAGCAGTCTCACAAATTGCACAAACAAGCATCTGGGAGCTTCCTCCATGCAAGGAAAGTCAACTCAGTGAAAGAACACTAGCCCCAAAGCGGATTGGCTCCAGGAAGCCACCCTTGCCTTTTTCCTACCTTGGCCTCTCCCAGACCTATGCCATATGAGCCAAGGGGCTGACAAATGCTCTCTGTGCACCGGTTGTGTGCAGCTGGTTTCCCTAGCTTGAAACCCACACAAAACATTTTCCCCTGAGAGGAGAAGTCAGATTTTATGTGGAAATGCTTTCTTTCTACAGACCAGGAAAAGAGGCACAGAGCTAGCTGGGGGGATCAAAGCTTGAGAGCTCTCTTAAATACTGCAAAAAACAAGCATCTTGGAGCTTCCTTCATGCAAAGGAAAGTTGACTTAATGAACAAACACTATCTGTAGTGTGGGATTGCTCCAGGAAGCTACTCTTCCCACTTTCCCAACTAGCCCTCTCCCAGAAATATGGGGAATGATACAAGGGACTGACTAATGCTCTCTGTGCCTTGGTGGTTTGCAGTTGGTTTCCCTAGTTTGAAACTCACTCCAAACCTCTTCTCCTGATAGTAGAAGTCTTATTGGGGATGACAATGCCTTCTTTTCACAAGCTGGGCAAAGCAGCACAGAGCAAGCTCAGGAATCAAGGCTGAGAATGCTGTGTGAAACTGCACAAAACAAGAATCTGGGAGCTTCCTCCTTTGAAAGGACAGTATACTCAGTGAACCAATTCCAGACCCAATGTGGTTGTACTCTGGGAAGGCCCACCTAGGCCTAAACAAAACTAAGATGAATGAGCCAAGGGACTACCTAATGCTCTCTGTGCACTGGTTGAGTGCACCTGCTTTCCCTAGCGTGAAACCCACTCCAAATATGTTCTCCTGAGAGAAGTCTGATTGGCCTGAAAATGCCTTCTTTTCCAAAGCCATGCAAAGCAAAACAGAGCAAGGCAGGGTGATTAAGGCTTGAGAGCAGTGTCTGAAAGGACACAAAACAAGCATTGGGGAGCTTCCTACGTGCAAGGCAAAGTTGGCTCAGTGAACAAAGATGAGCACCAGTGTGGGTTGGCCCCAAGAAGCCAACCTTGCGTTTTCCCACCTAGGTCTCTCTGAGAAATATGGCAAATGAGTCAAGGGGCTGCAGAAAGCTCTCTGGGCACTGGTTGTGCGCAGCTGCTTTCCCTAGCTTGAAGCCCACTCCAAGTGTGTTGTTCTGAGAGGAGAAGTCTGATTTGCCTGAAAATGCCTTCTTTTCACAAGCCAGGCAGAGAAGCAAAGAGGGAGCCTGAGGGATCAAGGCTTGAGAGGAGTGTCACAAATTGCACAAAACAAGCATTAGGGAGATTCCTATGTGCAAGGCAAAGTCAACAAATTGAACAAAGACCAGCCCCATTGAGGGTGAGCTCTAGGAAGACACCGTTGTCTTTTTCCCAACTAGGCCTCACTCAGATCTAGGGTAAATGAGCAAAGGGGCTGCTTAATGCTCTCTGTGCACTGGTCATGTTCAGCTACTTTCCCTAGCTTGAAAACCACTTCATATGTGTTCTCCTGAGAGGAGAAGTCTGATTTCACCTGAAAATGCCTTTTTCTCCCAAGACAGGCAAAGCAGCACAGAGTGAGACATGGGATCAAGACTTGAGAAGAGTGTAACAAACTGCAAAAAACAAGAATCAGGGAGCTTCCTCCATTCAAGGCAATGTTGAATAATTAAACAAAGACCAGCCTCAGTGTGGGTGTGATCTGGAAGCCAACCTTTCATTGTTCAGACCTAGGCCACTCCCTAACATAGGGCAAATGAGCCAAGGGGCTGCACAATGTTCATTGTTCACTGGTTGGGTGCAGCTGTATGCCCTACGTTGAAAGTCACTCCAAACATATTCCTCTTAGAGGAGAAATCTGATTGGGACTGAAAATGATTTCTATTCCACAAGCCAGGCAAAGCAGCACAGATTGAGCTGGGGGATCAAGGCTTGAGAGGAGTGTCCCAAACTGCACAAAACAACCATCAGGGAGCTTCCTCTGTGCAAGGCAAAGTTGACTCAGTGAAAAAGACTAGCCCCAGAGTAGGTTTGCTACATGTTAAAATTTTCTCAACTAGGCAACTTCCAGGACAAGGGTGAATAACCCAAGGGGCTACGCAATGCTCTCTGTGCACTGGTTGTGTGAATCTGCTTGCTGTATACTGAAACCCACTCCAAAAGTGTCCTCCTGAGAGGAGAATATTAATTTGGCCTGAAAATGCACTCTTACCACAAGCTGGGCAAAGCAGTACAGAGAGAGATTGGGAGATCAAGGCTTGAGACCAGTGTCCAAAACTGCACAAAACAGGCATCAGGGAGAGTCCTCCACAAAAGCCACTGTCATATCAGTGAATGAAGACCAGCCCCAGAGCAGGTTTGCTCTGGGCAGACAACCTTGCTTTATACCACCTAGGCATCTCCAAGGCATGGGGTGAATGAGCCTACGGGCTGCACAAAGATCTCTGTGCACTGGTTGTATGCATGTGTTTGCCACATACTGAAACCCACTCCAAACATGTTCTTCTGAGAGGAGAAGTCTGATTTGGCCTGAAAAGGCCTTCTTTTCACAAGCCAGGCACAGAAGCACAGAGGAATCCAGGGGGGTCAAGGCTTGAGACCAGTGCCCAAAACAACAGAAAACAAGCATCAAGGAGCATCCTCAGGGTAAGGCATACTCAATTCAGTGAATGAAGCCCAGCCCAAGCATGGGTGTGCTGTGGGAAACCATCCTTGTGTTTTTCCCACCTAGGCCATTGCCAGAGCTAGGGAAAATGAACCAAGGGGCTGCCCAAAACTTTCTCTGCACTGATTATGTGCAGCTGCATTCCCTAGATTGAAACCCACTGCAAAAATGTTCTCCTGAGAGAAGAAATCTGATTAGGCCTGGAAATGCCTTCTTTTCATAAGCTGGGCAAAGTAGCACAGAGAGAGCCCGAGGAACAAGGCTTGAGAACAGTGTCCCAAACTGCATGAAACAAGCATTGGGGAGATCCTTCTGGGCAAGGCAAGCTTGAGTGAGTGAATGAAGGCCAGTCACATTGTGGGTTTTCTCAGTGAGTACACCCATACTCTTTTCCCACCTAGGCATCTCCAAGGCCAAGGGTGAAAGATCCAAGAGTCTGCCCTAAATTCTCTGTGCACTAGTTGAGTCCAGCTGCTTTCCCTACCTTGACACACTCTGAAAAAATGTTCTCTTGAGATGAGAGGTCTGATTTGGCCTGAAAATGCCTTCTTTTCAAAAGCTGGGCAAAGTTGCATGGAATGATCTGGGGGGATCAGCCCTTAAGAGAAATATCCCAAAACAGAGTCAGTAAATGAAGCCCAGCCAGTAAGGGTTTGCTCCAGGAGGCCACCCTTGTCTTTTGCCCTCATAGGAAACTCCAATACCTAGGGCAAATGGACCAAGGAGCTTCTCAAATCTTTCTCTGCACTGGTTGTGTGCAACTGCTTTCCCTACTTTGAAACCCATGGCAAGCATATTCTCCTGAGAGGAGAATTATGATTCAGACAGAAGGGGAAATCAGCAAAGAGTGAACAAGGGGATCACGGCTTGAGAACAGCATCACAAACTGCAAAAAACAAGCATCAGGGAACTTCCTCTGCACAAAGAAAATTCAACTCAGTGAACGAAGACCAGCCCCAGTGTGGGTATGTTCTGCGAAGAAACACTTGATATTTTCTCCCTTAGGCCACACCCAGACAGGCGGAATGGGCAAAGGGGATACACCAAACTCTGTGCACCACTCGTGTGCAGCTGCTGCCCCTACCTAGAAACCCACTCCAAACATGGTCTCCTGAGAGGATAAGTCTGATTTGGCCTGCAAACGTCTTCGTTTCCCAAGCCGGGCAAAGCAGCCCAGAGCGGGCTGGGGGATCAAGGCTTGAGAGCAGTGTCCGAAACTGCCCTAAACAAGCATCGGGGAGCTTCCTCCACGCAAGGCGTATTTGATTCAGAGAACAACGACCAGCCCCAGTGCGGGGTTGCTCCGGGAAGCCACCCTTGCCTTTGTCCCAATTAGCACCTTTCCCGGATACAGGGCGAAAGAGCCACCGCACCGCCCAATGCTCTCTGTGCCCTGTGGTGTGCAGCTCCCTTCCCTAGCTTGAAACCCACTGCAAGCATGTTGTCCTGAGAGGAGAAGTCTGATTTGGCCTGAAAAGGCCTTCTTTGCCAAGCTGGGCAATGCAGAACAGAGAGAAGCGAGGGGATCGAGGCTTGAGAAGTATTTCAAACTGCACCGAACAAGCATCAGAGAGGTTCCTCTGTGCAAGGCAATGCAGACTCAGCGAACAAAGATGAGCCCCAGTGCAGGTTAGATCCAAGAAAACACTGTTGGCCTTTTCTAAGCTATGCGTTGCACAGGACAAGGGCAATGAGCCAAGGGGATGCCCCAAACCTCTCTGTGCACTGGTTGTGTGCATCTGCTTGCAATATATTGAAACCCCCTCCAAGTGTCCTCCTGAGGGGAAAGGTTTACTTTCCCCTGAAAATGCCTTCTTTCCCCAAGCCAGGCAAAGTACCACAGAGTGAGTCAGGGGAATCAAGGCTTGAGACTGGTGTTTGAACCTACAGAAAACAGCATGAGGGAACATAATCCAGGCAAGGCATACTCAATTCAGGGAATGAAGCCCAGCTCCAGTGAGGGATTGCTCCAGCAAGCCACACTTGCCTTTTCCCCTCCTAGGCCACTCCCAGATCTAGGGCAAAAGGACCAAGGGGCTCACCAAGACTTTCTGTGCACTCGTTGTGCAGCTGCTTTCCCTACATTAAACCCACTGGAAACATGTTCTCCTGAGAGGGGAGGTCTGATTTGGCCTGAAAATGCCTTCGATTCCCAGAAGGGGAAATCAGCACAGAGTGGACCAGAGGCTGAAGGCTCGAGAGCAGCGTTTGACACTGCACAGCACAACATGGAATAGCTTCGTCTGCCCAACGCAAATATGATAGAGTGAATGGAGAACAACCCCAGTACAGTTTTGCTCTGGGAAGCCACTTAGCTTTTCTGCACCCAGGCAACTCCCAGATAGGGTGAATGGGCCAAGGGGGTACCCAAAGCTCTGGGCACTACTAGTGTGCAGCTGCTATCCCTAGCTTGAAAGCAACTCCAAACGTGGTCACCTGAATGGAGAAGTCTGACTTGGCCTGCAAACAGCTTCTTATCACAAGCTGGTAAAGGCAGGACAGAGCAAACCAGGGGATCAAGGCTTGAGACCAGGGTCCGAAACTGCATCTAGCAAATATCAGGGAGTGTGTCCACACCACACAAGATCAAATCAGTGAATGAATCGTGGCCCCGTTGTGGCGTTATTCAGAGCAGGCCCCCTTGACTTGTTCCCACGTAGGCTTTTCCAAGGCCTAGGGTGAATGAGCCAAGGCTCTGCCCAAAGCTCACTGTGCCCAGGTTGCGTACAGCTGCTTGCACTAGATTGGAACCCACTCCAAACCTACTCCCCTGAGAGGAGCAGTGTGATTTGGCCTGAAAAGGCCTTCTGGGCAAAGTAGCACAGAGCGAACTGGGGGATCAAGGCTTGAGAGCAGTGTCCCCAACTGTACCACACAGGCCTGAGGGAGATTCTTCCATGCAAGGTACCGGCGACACAGGGCAAGAAGACAAGCCCCAGTGCAGATTTTCTCTGGGAAGCCAACCTTGCCTTCTTCACACCTCGGCCTCTCTGAGGCCTAGGGTGAATGAGCCAAGTGGCTGCCCAAAGATCTCCGTGCACTGGTTGTGGGCAGCTGCTTCCCCTAGCTTGAGACCCAGTCAAAACCTGTTCTGCTGAGGGGAGAAGTCGGATTTGGCCTGATAAGTCCTTCTGTTCCCACACCAGGCACAGAGGCACCAAGTGAGCCGAGGGCATCAAGGCTTGAACCACTGTCCAAAACTGCAGAAGACAAGGCACCAGACAGCATCCTGCCGGCAAGGCACACTCAACTCAGTGAATGAAGCCAAGGCCAAGCGCGGGCTTGCTCTGGGAAGCCACGTTGCCTTGTTCCCACCCAGGCCCCTCCCAGGACCTGGGTGAATGAGCTAAGGGGCCGCCCAATGCTCTCGCTGCACTGGTTGTGTGCATCAGCTTGCCACATATGGAAACCCACTCCAAAGTTGTCCTCCTGAGAGAAGCTTTATGTGGCCAGAAGATGCCTTCTTGCCCCAAGACGGGCAAAGCAGGCGAGAGTGAGACAGGGGAATCAAGGCGTGAGACCAATGTCTGAAACTACAGAAAACAAGCATGAGGGAGCGTCCTCCAGGCAAGGCATACTCGATGCAGTGTGCAAAGCCAGCCCCAGTGCTGGGTGGCTCTGGGAAGCCACCCATGCATTTTTCCCTATTAGGCCACTCCCAAAACTAGTGTAAAAGGCCCAAGGGTCTGCCCCAATCTTTCGGTGCACTGGTTGTGTGCAGCTGCTGTCCCTAGCTTGAAACCCACTCCAAACGTGGTCTCCTGAGAGGAGAAGTCTGATTTGCCCTGAAATCATCTTTGTTTCCCATGCCGTCAAAAGCAGCACAGAGCCATCATGGGGGATCAAGGGTTGAGAGCAGCGTCCAAACCTCCAGAGAACAAGCATTGGGGAGCTTCCTCCACGCAAGGCATATTTGACTCAGAGAACAACGACTCCGGGAAGCCACCCTTGCTTTTGTCCCAATTAGCACCTTTCCCAGATATAGGGTAAAAGAGCCACCACGCGGCCCAATGCTCTCTGTGCCCCAGTGGGTGCAGCTTCTTTCCTTAGCTTGAAACCCACTGCAGGCATGTTCTCCTGAGAGGGGAAGTCTGATTTTCGTGGAAAACACCTTCGTTTCTCCAGCCAGGCCAAGCAGCAGAGAGGGAGCCGGAGGATCGATGCCGGAGGGATCTGTCCAACAGTGCACAGATCAAGCCATGGGGAGCTTCCCCATGGCTGAATGGGCATGACAATGCCTTGTTTACACAGGCCCAAACAACGCAGTCATAACCAGCTAGGGAGGGACCCACCAAGGGCCTATCTCAGCAACCGCACAAAAAACACTTCTAGGAGCTGCATTCTGCAAAGGTGAACTATGCTCGGGGCACAAACCACAGCCGCAATGCATCTTTGGTCAGGAAAGCCACGCTTGCCTAGTTGTCACCTACCCTCTGCTCCCCCTATGGCCAAGGGGCCTATGGGCTGCCTCTGGCTCCGTGGGCACCGCTGCTTGGCTGGTGGTGTCCTGAGCTTGAAACCCACTCCAAACGAGTTCTCCTATGGGGAGAAGGCTGATTTGGCATGAAAAGTCCTTGTTTGCACAGGCACAGGCAACAAATGCTTAGCCAGCAAGGGAAGGAGCCTCCGAGGGCCCATCTCAGCAATGGCACAAAACTCGCCTTAGGAGCTGCATTCTGCAAAGGTGAACTCTGCTCGGGGAACAAACCACAGCCCCAATGCATCTTTCATCAGGAAAGCCACGCTTGCCTATTTCTCCCCTCACCCTCTGCTCCCCCTAGGGCAAAGGAGGACCTGGGCTGCCTCTGGCTCCGTGGGATCTCCTGCTTGGCTGGTGGTCTCCTGAGATTGAAACCAACTCCAAACGTGCTCTCCTTTGGGGAAAAGGCTGAAAGGGATGAAAAGGTCTTGTTTGCACAGGCCCCAGAAACCCACACTTAGCCAGATAGGGAGGCAACATCCGTGGGCCTCTCTCAGCAATGGCACAAAACTCATTCTAGGGGCTGCATTCTGCAAAGGTGAACTCTGCTCGAGGAACACACCACAGCACCACTGCGACTTTGCTCAGGGAAGCAACGCTTGCCGAGTTCTCACCTGGCCCAAGGCTGCCCATAGGACCTAGGAGGGTCTGGGCTGCCTCTGGCTCCATGAGCACTGCTGCTTAGCTGGTGGTCTCCTGAGCTTGAAACCAACTCCAAAAGGCTTCTCCTTAGGGGAGAAGGCTGAAAGGCCCTGAAAAGGCCTTGTTTACACAGGCCCCAACAATCCACCCTTAGCCAGCTAGCGAGGGACACTCGCGGGCCTATCTCAGAATCGGCACAAAACTCCCTTATGGAAGCTGAATTCTGCAAAGTGAAACTGTGCTTAGGGAACAAACCTAGCCCCAATGCGTCTTTGCTCAGGAAAGCAACGACTGCACAAATCTCACCCAGCCCTGTGCTCCCCATAGGGCCAAGGAGTTTTTGGGCTGCCTCTGACTCCATGGGTACTGCTGCTTGGCTGGTGGTCTCCTGAGATTGAAACCAACTCCAAATGTGTTCTCCTTCAGGGAGAAGGCTGATTGGACAGGAAAAGGCCTTGTTTGCACAGGCCCCAACAATCCTCACTTAGCCAGATAGGGAGGGACCCTCCGAGGGCCTATCTCAGCAAAGGCACAAAACTTGCTTCTAGGAGCAGCATTCTGCAAAGGGAAACTCTGCTCAGGGAGCAAAGCACAGCCCCAATGTGTATTTGCGCACGAAGGCCATGCTTGCCTATTTCTAACCTAGCCCTGTGCTACCCCTAGGGCCAAGAAGGATCTGGGGTGCCTCTGGCTCTGTGGCCCCTGCTGTTTGGCTGGTGGTCTCCTGAGCTTGAAAACAACTTCAAACGTGTTCTCCTTTGGCGACAAGGTTGACTGGGCATGAAAATTCCTTGTTTGCACAGGTCACATCAACCCACACTTAGCAAGCTAGGGGTGGACCCTCCTAGGGCCTATCTCAGAAACGGCACAAAATTCACTTTTAGGAACTGAATTCTGCATGGGTGAACTCTGCTCGGGGAACAAACCACAGCCCCAATGTGTCTTTGCTCAGGAAAGCAACGCTTGCCTAGTTCTCACCTAGCCCTGTGCTCCCCTTATGTCCAAGAGGGCTCTGGGCTGCCTCTGGCTCCGTGGGCACTGCTGCTTGGCTGGTGGTCTCCAGTGCTTGAAACCAACTCCAAAGGCATTCTCCTTCAGGGAGAATGCTGATTTGGCATGAAAAGGCCTTGTTTACACACGCCCAATTAACCCACCCTAAGCCAGCTAGGGAGTGAACCTCCTAGGGCCAGTGTCAGCAATGGCACAAAACTCACTTCTACCAGCTGCATTCTGCAAAGGTGAACTCTGCTTGGGGAACAAACCACAGCCCCAATGCGTCTTTGCTCAGGGAAGCAACACTTGCCGAGTTCTCACCTGGCCCAGTGGTTCCCCAAGGGCCTAGGATGGTCTGTGCTGCCTCTGGCTCCATGGGCAATGCTGCTTAGGAGGTGGTCACCTGAGATTGAAACCAACTCAAAACAGCTTCTCCTTAGGGGAGAAGGCTGAATGGGAATGAAAATGCCTTGTTTGCAAAGGCCCAAACTACACACTCTAAGCCAGGTAGGGAGGGACCCACCGAGGGCCTGTCTCAGCAAGGGCACATAAGTCACTTATAGGAGCTGCATTCTACAAAGGTGCACGCTGATTGGGGAACAAACCTGAGCCACAATGCGTCTTTGCTCAGGAAAGCCAAACTTGCCTATTTCTAAATTAACCAGTGATTCCCCTAGGTCCTAGGAGTGTCTGGCTGCCTCTGGATCCGTGGGAAATGTTGCTTGGCTGGTGGTCTTCTCAGATTGAAACCAAGTCCAAAAGGGTCCTCCATTGGGGAGAAGGCTGATTGGGCATTCAAAGGCATTGTTTGCACTGGGCCCATCAACCCACCATTAGCCAGCTAGGGAGGACCCTCCGAGAGCCTCTCTCAACAACGGCACAATACTCACTCGAGGGGCTGCATTCTGTAAAGGTGAACTCTGCTCGGGGAACAAACCACAGCCCCAATGCGTCTTTGCTCAGGAAAGCAACGATTGCCTATTTCTCTCCTAGCGCTCTACCACACCAAGGGCCAAGGTGGCTCTTGGCTTCCTCTGGCTCCTTGGGAACTGCCGCATGGCTGGTGTTCTCCTGAGCTTGAAACCAACTCCAAACGTGTTCTCCTTTGGGGAGAAGGTTGATTGGGCATGAAAAGGCCTTCTTTTCAAAGGCCCTAGCAACCCAGCCTTAGCCAGGTAGGAAGGGACTCTACTAAGGCTTATCTCAGCAACGGCACGAAACGCATTCAAGGAGCTGCATTCTACAAAGGGAAACTCTGCTCAGGGAACAAACCACAGCCCCAATGCGTCTTTGCTCAGGAAAGCCAAGCTTGCCTAGTTCTCACCTAACCCTGTTGTACTCCTAGGGCCAAGGAGGCTCTGGGCTGCCTCTGGAGCCATGGGCACTGCTGCTTGGCTGGTGGTCTCCTGAGCTTGAAACCATCTCCAAACGTGTTCTCTTTGGGGAGAAGTCTGACTGTGCATGAAAATACCTTGTTTGCACAGGCCCCATCAACCCACACTTAGCCAGCCAGGGTGGGACCATCCAAGGGCCTATCTCAGCAACGGCACAAACGTCGCAGCTAGGAGCTGCATTCTGCAAAGGTGAACTCTGCTCGGGGAACAAACCACAGCCCCAATGCGTCTTTGCTCATGAATTCCAAGCTTGCCTAGTTCTCACCTGGCCCTCTGCACCCCTAGAGCAAAGAAGGCTCTGGGCTGCCTCTGCCTCCGTGGGCACTGCTGCTTGGCGGGTGATCTCCTGACCTTGAAACCAACTCCAAACGTGTTCTCCTTCAGGGAGAAGGCAGATTTGGCATGAAAAGGCCTAGTTTGCAAAGGCCCCAGCAACCTACACTTAGCCAGCCTTTGTGGCATCATCCGAGGGGCTATCTCATCACCGGCACAAAACTCTCATCTAGGAGATGCATTCTGCAAAGGGAAACTGTGCTCAGAGAACAAACCTCAGCCCCAATGTGTTTTTGCTCAGGAAAGCCAAGCTTTCCTAGTTCTCACCTAGCCCTGTGCTATCCCTGGGGCCAAGAAGGCTCTGGGCTTCCTCTGCCTCCGTGGGCAATGCTACATGGTTGGTGGTCTTATGAGATTGAAACAAAGTCCAAACGTGATCTCCTTTGGGGAGAAAGCTGATTGGGCATGCAAAGGCTTTGTTTGCACAGGCCCAATCAACCCACCCTTAGCCAGCTAGGGAGGACCCTCCGAGGGCCTCTCTCAGCAAGGGCACAAAACTTATTCTAGGGACGGCATTCTGCAAAGGTGAACTCTGCTCGGGAACACACCACAGCACCAATGCGACTTTGCTCAGGGAAGCAATGCTTGCCAAGTTCTCATCTGGCCCAGTGCTTCCCCTAGAGCCAGGGTTGATCTAGGCTGCCTCTGGCTCCGTGGGCACTGCAGCTTGGCTGGTGGTCTCCTGAGCTTGAAAGCAACTCCAAACGTCTTCCCTGGGCACTGCTGCTTGGCTGTTGGTCCCCCTAGCCTGAAACCAACTCCAAACGTGTTCTCCTTTGGGGAGAAATCTGGGCATGAAAAGGCCATTTTCACAACCCCCAGCAACCAACCCTTAGCCAGCTAAGGAGGGACTCTACAAGGGCATATCTTAGCAACGGCACAAAACTCATTCTAGGAGCTGCATTCTGCAAAGGTGAACTCTGTTCGGGGAGCACACAACAGTCCTCATTCGTCTTTTCTCAGGAAAGCAATGACTGCCTATTTCTCACCTAGCCCTGTGCTCCAACAGAGCCAAGGTGACTTTGGGCTGCCTCTGGATCCATGGGCACTGCTGCTTGGCTGGTGGTCTCCTGAACTTGAAACCAACTGCAAATGAGTTCTCCTTCAGGGAGAAGGCAGAATGGGCATGAAAATACCTTGTTTGCACAGGCTTCAGCAACCCACCCTTAGCCAGCTAGGGAGGGAACCTCCGAGGGCCTATCTCAGCAACGGCACAAAACTCAATTCTAGGAGCTGCATTCTGCACAGGCGAACTCTGCTCGGCGAACAAACCACAGCCCCAATTTGTCTTTGCTCAGGAAAGCCAAGCTTGCCTTGTTCTCACCTAGCCCTGTTGTACCACTAGGGCCAAGGAGGCTCTGGGGAGGCTCTGGGCTGCCTTTGGCTCCGTGGGCACTGCTGCTTCTCTGGTGGTCTCCTGAGCTTGAAACCAACTCCAAACGGGTTCTCCTTCAGGGAGAATTCTGACTGGGCAAGAAAAGGCCTTGTAGGCACAGTCCCCAACAATCCAAACATAGCCAGCTTGGCACAAGACTCACTTCTCGGAGATGCATTATGCACAGGTGAACTCTGCTCAGGGAACAAACCTCAGCCCCAATGCGTCTTTGCTCAGGAAAGCCAAGCTTGCCTAGTTCTCACCTAGCCTATTTCTCTCCTAGCGCTCTACCACACCAAGGGCCAAGGTGGCTCTTGGCTTCCTCTGGATCCTGTGGAACTGCCGCATGGCTGGTGTTCCCCTGAGATTGAAACCAACTCCAAATGTGTTCTCCTTTGGGGAGAAGGCTGATTTGGCATGAAAAGGCCTTCTTTTCAAAGGCCCTAGCAACCCAGCCTTAGCCAGGTAGGAAGGGACTCTACAAAGGTTTATCTCAGCAATGGCACGAAACGCATTCTAGGAGCTGCATTCTACAAAGGGAAACTCTGCTCAGGGAACAAACCACAGCCCCAATGCGTCTTTGCTCAGGAAAGCCAAGCTTGCCTAGTTCTCACCTAGCCCTATTGTATCCCAAGGGCCAAGGAGGCTCTGGGCTGCCTCTGGCTCCGCAAGCACTGCTGCTTTGTTGGTGGACTCCTGAGCTTGAAACCATCTCCAAACATGTTCTATTTGGGGAGAAGTCTGACTGTGCATAAAAAGGCTTTTTTTGCACAGGCCCCACACCCCACACTTAGCCAGCTAGGGAGGGACCCTCCGAGGGCCTATCTCAGCAACGGAACAAAACTCACTTCTAAGAGCGGCATTATGCAAGGTGAACTCTGCTCAGGGAACAAACCACAGCCCCAATGCTTCTTTGCTCAGGACAGCCAAGCTTGCCTAGTTCACACCTAGCCCTCTGTACCCCTGAGGCAAAGAATCCTCTGGGCAGCCTCCGCTTCCGTGGGCACTGCTGCTTGGATGTTGGTTACCTGAGCTTGATTCCAACTCCATTCGGGTCCTCTGTCGGGGAGAAGGCTGATTGGGTATGGAGGCCTTGTTTGCACATGCCCCATCAATTCACACTTAGCCAAGTATTCAGGGACCCCCCGATGGTCTATTTCAACAAAGGCACAAAACTCGCTTCAAGGAGCTGTATTCTGCAAAGGTGAACTCTGCTCGGGGAACAAACCACAGCCCCAATGTTTCTTTGCTCATGAATGCCAAGCTTCCCTAGTTCTCACCTAGCCTTCTGTACCCCTAGGGCAAAAAAAGCTATGGGCTGCCTCTGGCTCCGTGGGCACTGCTGCATAGCTGACGGTCTCCTTAGCTTGAAACCAACTCCAAATGTGTTCTCTTTCGGGGAGAAGGCTGATTGGGCATGAAAAGGCCTTTCTTCACAGCCCCCAGCAACCCAAATTAGCCAGCTAATGAGGGACCCTCCGAGGACCTATCTCAGCAACGGCACAAACGTCGCAGCTAGGAGCTGCATTCTGCAAAGGGAAACTCTGCTCGGGGAACAAACCACAGCCCTAATGCGACTTGTTCAGGAAAGCCAAGCTTTTCTACTTCTCACCTAGCTCTCCTTTATCCCTAGGGCCATGGAGGCTCTGGGCTGCCTCTGGCTCTGTGGGCACTGCTGCTTGGCTGGTGGTCTCCGCACCTTGAAACCAACTCCAAGCGTGTTCTCCTTTGGGGAGAAGGCTAATTGGGCATGAAAAGGCCTTTTTGGCACATGCCCCATGCACTCACCCGTAGCCAGGTATTGATGGAAAACCGAAGGTCTATCTCAGCAACGGCACAAAACTCGCTTCTAGGAGCTGCATTCTGCAGAGGTGAACTCTGCTCGGGGAACAAACCACAGCCCCAATGCGTCCTTGCTCATGAATGCCAAGCTTGCCTAGTTACTCACCTAGCCCTCTGCACACCTAGGGCAAAGAAGGCTATGGCCTGCCTCTGGCTCTGTGGGCACTGCTGCTTGTCGGGTGGTCTCCGGTGCTTGAAACCAACTCCAAACGTGTTCTCCTTCGTGGAGAAGGCTGATTGGGCATGAAAAGGCCATGTTTGCACAGGCCCATTAACGCACACTTAGCCAGCTGGGAAGGGAGCCTCGGAGGGCCTATCTCAGCAACGGCACAAAACTCGCTTCTAGGAGCTGCATTCTGCAGAGGTGAACTCTGCTCGGGGAACAAACCACAGCCCCAGTGCGTCTTTGCTCAGGAAAGCCAAGCTTGCCTAGTTCTCACCTAGCCCTGTTGTACCCCTAGGGCCAAGGAGGCTCTGGACTGCCTCTGGCTCCGTGGGCACTGCTGCTTGGCTGGTGTTCTCCGGAGGTTGAAACCAAATCCACACATGTTCTCCTTCGGGGAGAAGCCTGACTGGGCATGAAAAGGCCTTGTTTGCACAGGCCCAGCAACCCACAGGTAGCCAGCTAGGGATAGAACCTCCTTGGGCCTATCTCAGAAACGGCACAAGCCTCACTTATTTGAGCTCCGTTCTGCAAAGGTGAACACTGCTCTGAGAACAAAGGACTTCCCCGATGCGTCTTTGGTCAGGAAGGCAACGCTTGCCTATTTCTCTCCTAGCCTTCTGCTACCACTTGGGCCAAGGTGGCTCTGGGCTTCCTCTGGCTCCGTGGGCACTGCTGCTTGGGTGGTGGCCTCCTGCTCTTGAAACCAACTCCAAACGTGTTCTCCTTTGGGGAGAAGGCTGATTGGGCATGAAAAGGCCTTTCTTCACAGCCCCCAGCAACCCAAACTTAGCCAGCTAAGGAGGGACTCTACTAGGGCTAATCTCAGCAACGGCACAAAACTCGCTTCCAGGAACTGCATTCTGCAAAGGGAAACTCTGCTCGGGGAGCACACCACATTCCCAATTCGTCCTTCCTCAGGAAAGCAATGCTTGCCTATGTCTCACCTAGCCCTGTGCTATCCCTAGGGCCAAGGAGGCTCTGGGCTGCCTCTGGATCCGTGGGCACTGCTCCTTGGCTGGTGGTCTCCTGAGCTTGAAACCAACTGCAAATGAGTTCTCCTTCAGGGACAAGGCTGATTGGGCATGAAAATACCTTGTTTGCACAGGCCTCAGCAACCCACCTATAGCCAGCTAGGGAGGGACCCTCCGAGGGCCTATCTCAGCAACGGCACAAACGTCGCAGCTAGGAGCTGCATTCTGCAAAGGGAAACTCTGCTCGGGGAACAAACCACAGCCCTAATGCGACTTGTTCAGGAAAGCCAAGCTTTTCTACTTCTCACCTAGCTCTCCTTTACCCCTAGGGCCATGGAGGCTCTGGGCTGCCTCTGGCTCTGTTGGCACTGCTGCTTGGCGGGTGGTCTCCGCAGCTTGAAACCAACTCCAAGCGTGTTCTCCTTTGGGGAGAAGGCTAATTGGGCATGAAAAGGCCTTTTTGGCACATGCCCCATCCACTCACCCGTAGCCAGGTATTGATGGGAAACCGAAGGTCTATCTCAGCAACGGCACAAAACTCGCTTCTAGGAGCTGCATTCTGCAAAGGTGAACTCTGCTCGGGGAACAAACCACAGCCCCAATGCGTCCTTGCTCATGAAGGCCAAGCTTGCCTAGTTACTCACCTAGCCCTCTGCACACCTAGGGCAAAGAAGGCTATGGCCTGCCTCTGGCTCTGTGGGCACTGCTGCTTGTCGGGTGGTCTCCGGTGCTTGAAACCAACGCCAAACGTGTTCTCCATCGTGGAGAAGGCTGAATGGGCATGAAAAGGCCTTGTTTGCACAGGCCCATTAACGCACACTTAGCCAGCTGGGAAGGGAGCCTCGGAGGGCCTATCTCAGCAACGGCACAAAACTCGCTTCTAGGAGCTGCATTCTGCAGAGGTGAACTCTGCTCGGGGAACAAACCACAGCCCCAGTGCGTCTTTGCTCAGGAAAGCCAAGCTTGCCTAGTTCTCACCTAGCCCTGTTGTACCCCTAGGGCCAAGGAGGCTCTGGACTGCCTCTGGCTCCGTGGGCACTGCTGCTTGGCTGGTGTTCTCCGGAGGTTGAAACCAAATCCACACATGTTCTCCTTCGGGGAGAAGCCTGACTGGGCATGAAAAGGCCTTGTTTGCACAGGCCCAGCAACCCACAGGTAGCCAGCTAGGGATAGAACCTCCTTGGGCCTATCTCAGAAACGGCACAAGCCTCACTTATTTGAGCTCCGTTCTGCAAAGGTGAACACTGCTCTGAGAACAAAGGACTTCCCCGATGCGTCTTTGGTCAGGAAGGCAACGCTTGCCTATTTCTCTCCTAGCCTTCTGCTACCACTTGGGCCAAGGTGGCTCTGGGCTTCCTCTGGCTCCGTGGGCACTGCTGCTTGGGTGGTGGCCTCCTGCTCTTGAAACCAACTCCAAACGTGTTCTCCTTTGGGGAGAAGGCTGATTGGGCATGAAAAGGCCTTTCTTCACAGCCCCCAGCAACCCAAACTTAGCCAGCTAAGGAGGGACTCTACTAGGGCTAATCTCAGCAACGGCACAAAACTCGCTTCCAGGAGCTGCATTCTGCAAAGGGAAACTCTGCTTGGGGAGCACACCACATTCCCAATTCGTCCTTCCTCAGGAAAGCAATGCTTGCCTATGTCTCACCTAGCCCTGTGCTATCCCTAGGGCCAAGGAGGCTCTGGGCTGCCTCTGGATCCGTGGGCACTGCTCCTTGGCTGGTGGTCTCCTGAGCTTGAAACCAACTGCAAATGAGTTCTCCTTCAGGGACAAGGCTGATTGGGCATGAAAATACCTTGTTTGCACAGGCCTCAGCAACCCACCTGTAGCCAGCTAGGGAGGGACCCTCCGAGGGCCTATCTCAGCAACGGCACAAACGTCGCAGCTAGGAGCTGCATTCTGCAAAGGGAAACTCTGCTCGGGGAACAAACCACAGCCCTAATGCGACTTGTTCAGGAAAGCCAAGCTTTTCTACTTCTCACCTAGCTCTCCTTTACCCCTAGGGCCATGGAGGCTCTGGGCTGCCTCTGGCTCTGTTGGCACTGCTGCTTGGCTGGTGGTCTCCGCACCTTGAAACCAACTCCAAGCGTGTTCTCCTTTGGGGAGAAGGCTAATTGGGCATGAAAAGGCCTTTTTGGCACATGCCCCATCCACTCACCCGTAGCCAGGTATTGATGGGAAACCGAAGGTCTATCTCAGCAACGGCACAAAACTCGCTTCTAGGAGCTGCATTCTGCAAAGGTGAACTCTGCTCGGGGAACAAACCACAGCCCCAATGCGTCCTTGCTCATGAAGGCCAAGCTTGCCTAGTTACTCACCTAGCCCTCTGCACACCTAGGGCAAAGAAGGCTATGGCCTGCCTCTGGCTCTGTGGGCACTGCTGCTTGTCGGGTGGTCTCCGGTGCTTGAAACCAACGCCAAACGTGTTCTCCTTCGTGGAGAAGGCTGAATGGGCATGAAAAGGCCTTGTTTGCACAGGCCCATTAACGCACCCTTAGCCAGCTGGGAAGGGAGCCTCGGAGGGCCTATCTCAGCAACGGCACAAAACTCGCTTCTAGGAGCTGCATTCTGCAGAGGTGAACTCTGCTCGGGGAACAAACCACAGCCCCAGTGCGTCTTTGCTCAGGAAAGCCAAGCTTGCCTAGTTCTCACCTAGCCCTGTTGTACCCCTAGGGCCAAGGAGGCTCTGGACTGCCTCTGGCTCCGTGGGCACTGCTGCTTGGCTGGTGTTCTCCGGAGGTTGAAACCAAATCCACACATGTTCTCCTTCGGGGAGAAGCCTGACTGGGCATGAAAAGGCCTTGTTTGCACAGGCCCAGCAACCCACAGGTAGCCAGCTAGGGATAGAACCTCCTTGGGCCTATCTCAGAAACGGCACAAGCCTCACTTATTTGAGCTCCGTTCTGCAAAGGTGAACACTGCTCTGAGAACAAAGGACTTCCCCGATGCGTCTTTGGTCAGGAAGGCAACGCTTGCCTATTTCTCTCCTAGCCTTCTGCTACCACTTGGGCCAAGGTGGCTCTGGGCTTCCTCTGGCTCCGTGGGCACTGCTGCTTGGGTGGTGGCCTCCTGCTCTTGAAACCAACTCCAAACGTGTTCTCCTTTGGGGAGAAGGCTGATTGGGCATGAAAAGGCCTTTCTTCACAGCCCCCAGCAACCCAAACTTAGCCAGCTAAGGAGGGACTCTACTAGGGCTAATCTCAGCAACGGCACAAAACTCGCTTCCAGGAGCTGCATTCTGCAAAGGGAAACTCTGCTTGGGGAGCACACCACATTCCCAATTCGTCCTTCCTCAGGAAAGCAATGCTTGCCTATGTCTCACCTAGCCCTGTGCTATCCCTAGGGCCAAGGAGGCTCTGGGCTGCCTCTGGATCCGTGGGCACTGCTCCTTGGCTGGTGGTCTCCTGAGCTTGAAACCAACTGCAAATGAGTTCTCCTTCAGGGACAAGGCTGATTGGGCATGAAAATACCTTGTTTGCACAGGCCTCAGCAACCCACCTATAGCCAGCTAGGGAGGGACCCTCCAAGGGCCTATCTCAGCAACGGCACAAACGTCGCAGCTAGGAGCTGCATTCTGCAAAGGGAAACTCTGCTCGGGGAACAAACCACAGCCCTAATGCGACTTGTTCAGGAAAGCCAAGCTTTTCTACTTCTCACCTAGCTCTGTTTTACCCCTAGGGCCATGGAGGCTCTGGGCTGCCTCTGGCTCTGTGGGCACTGCTGCTTGGCTGGTGGTCTCCGCACCTTGAAACCAACTCCAAGCGTGTTCTCCTTTGGGGAGAAGGCTAATTGGGCATGAAAAGGCCTTTTGGGCACATGCCCCATCCACTCACCCGTAGCCAGGTATTGATGGGAAACCGAAGGTCTATCTCAGCAACGGCACAAAACTCTCTTCTAGGAGCTGCATTCTGCAGAGGTGAACTCTGCTCGGCGAACAAACCACAGCCCCAATGCGTCCTTGCTCATGAAGGCCAAGCTTGCCTAGTTACTCACCTAGCCCTCTGCACACCTAGGGCAAAGAAGGCTATGGCCTGCCTCTGGCTCTGTGGGCACTGCTGCTTGTCGGGTGGTCTCCGGTGCTTGAAACCAACTCCAAACGTGTTCTCCTTCGTGGAGAAGGCTGATTGGGCATGAAAAGGCCATGTTTGCACAGGCCCATTAACGCACACTTAGCCAGCTGGGAAGGGAGCCTCGGAGGGCCTATCTCAGCAACGGCACAAAACTCGCTTCTAGGAGCTGCATTCTGCAGAGGTGAACTCTGCTCGGGGAACAAACCACAGCCCCAATGCGTCGTTGCTCATGAAGGCCAAGCTTGCCTAGTTACTCACCTAGCCCTCTGCACACCTAGGGCAAAGAAGGCTATGGCCTGCCTCTGGCTCTGTGGGCACTGCTGCTTGTCGGGTGGTCTCCGGTGCTTGAAACCAACTCCACACGTGTTCTCCTTCGTGGAGAAGGCTGATTGGGCATGAAAAGGCCATGTTTGCACAGGCCCATTAACGCATACTTAGCCAGCTGGGAAGGGAGCCTCGGAGGGCCTATCTCAGCAAGGGCACAAAACTCGCTTCTAGGAGCTGCATTCTGCAGAGGTGAACTCTGCTCGGGGAACAAACCACAGCCCCAATGCGTCCTTGCTCAGGAAGGCCAAGCTTGCCTAGTTACTCACCTAGCCCTCTGCACACCTAGGGCAAAGAAGGCTCTGGCCTGCCTCTGGCTCTGTGGGCACTGCTGCTTGTCGGGTGGTCTCCGGTGCTTGAAACCAACTCCAAACGTGTTCTCCTTCATGGAGAAGGCTGATTGGGCATGAAAAGGCCTTGTTTGCACAGGCCCATTAACGCACACTTAGCCAGCTGGGAAGGGAGCCTCGGAGGGCCTATCTCAGCAACGGCACAAAACTCGCTTCTAGGAGCTGCATTCTGCAGAGGTGAACTCTGCTCAGGGAACAAACCACAGCCCCAGTGCGTCTTTGCTCAGGAAGGCAACGCTTGCCTAGTTCTCACCTAGCCCTGTTGTACCCCTAGGGCCAAGGAGGCTCTGGACTGCCTCTGGCTCCGTGGGCACTGCTGCTTGGCTGGTGTTCTCCGGAGGTTGAAACCAAATCCACACATGTTCTCCTTCGGGGAGAAGCCTGACTGGGCATGAAAAGGCCTTGTTTGCACAGGCCCAGCAACCCACAGGTAGCCAGCTAGGGATAGAACCTCCTTGGGCCTATCTCAGAAACGGCACAAGCCTCACTTATTTGAGCTCCGTTCTGCAAAGGTGAACACTGCTCTGAGAACAAAGGACTTCCCCGATGCGTCTTTGGTCAGGAAGGCAACGCTTGCCTATTTCTCTCCTAGCCTTCTGCTACCACTTGGGCCAAGGTGGCTCTGGGCTTCCTCTGGCTCCGTGGGCACTGCTGCTTGGGTGGTGGCCTCCTGCTCTTGAAACCAACTCCAAACGTGTTCTCCTTTGGGGAGAAGGCTGATTGGGCATGAAAAGGCCTTTCTTCACAGCCCCCAGCAACCCAAACTTAGCCAGCTAAGGAGGGACTCTACTAGGGCTAATCTCAGCAACGGCACAAAACTCGCTTCCAGGAGCTGCATTCTGCAAAGGGAAACTCTGCTCGGGGAGCACACCACATTCCCAATTCGTCCTTCCTCAGGAAAGCAATGCTTGCCTATGTCTCACCTAGCCCTGTGCTATCCCTAGGGCCAAGGAGGCTCTGGGCTGCCTCTGGATCCGTGGGCACTGCTCCTTGGCTGGTGGTCTCCTGAGCTTGAAACCAACTGCAAATGAGTTCTCCTTCAGGGACAAGGCTGATTGGGCATGAAAATACCTTGTTTGCACAGGCCTCAGCAACCCACCTATAGCCAGCTAGGGAGGGACCCTCCGAGGGCCTATCTCAGCAACGGCACAAACGTCGCAGCTAGGAGCTGCATTCTGCAAAGGGAAACTCTGCTCGGGGAACAAACCACAGCCCTAATGCGACTTGTTCAGGAAAGCCAAGCTTTTCTACTTCTCACCTAGCTCTGTTTTACCCCTAGGGCCATGGAGGCTCTGGGCTGCCTCTGGCTCTGTGGGCACTGCTGCTTGGTTGGTGGTCTCCGCACCTTGAAACCAACTCCAAGCGTGTTCTCCTTTGGGGAGAAGGCTAATTGGGCATGAAAAGGCCTTTTTGGCACATGGCCCATCCACTCACCCGTAGCCAGGTATTGATGGAAAACCGAAGGTCTATCTCAGCAACGGCACAAAACTCGCTTCTAGGAGCTGCATTCTGCAGAGGTGAACTCTGCTCGGGGAACAAACCACAGCCCCAATGCGTCCTTGCTCATGAATGCCCAGCTTGCCTAGTTACTCACCTAGCCCTCTGCACACCTAGGGCAAAGAAGGCTATGGCCTGCCTCTGGCTCTGTGGGCACTGCTGCTTGTCGGGTGGTCTCCGGTGCTTGAAACCAACTCCACACGTGTTCTCCTTCGTGGAGAAGGCTGATTGGGCATGAAAAGGCCATGTTTGCACAGGCCCATTAACGCACCCTTAGCCAGCTGGGAAGGGAGCCTCGGAGGGCCTATCTCAGCAACGGCACAAAACTCGCTTCTAGGAGCTGCATTCTGCAGAGGTGAACTCTGCTCGGGGAACAAACCACAGCCCCAATGCGTCCTTGCTCATGAATGCCAAGCTTGCCAAGTTACTCACCTAGCCCTCTGCACACCTAGGGCAAAGAAGGCTATGGCCTGCCTCTGGCTCTGTGGGCACTGCTGCTTGGCTGGTGGTCTCCGCACCTTGAAACCAACTCCAAACGTGTTCTCCTTCGTGGAGAAGGCTGATTGGGCATGAAAAGGCCATGTTTGCACAGGCCCAGTAACGTACACTTAGCCAGCTGGGAAGGGAGCCTCGGAGGGCCTATCTCAGCAACGGCACAAAACTCGCTTCTAGGTGCTGCATTCTGCAGAGGTGAACTCTGCTCGGGGAACAAACCACAGCCCCAGTGCGTCTTTGCTCAGGAAAGCCAAGCTTGCCTAGTTCTCACCTAGCCCTGTTGTACCCCTAGGGCCAAGGAGGCTCTGGACTGCCTCTGGCTCCGTGGGCACTGCTGCTTGGCTGGTGTTCTCCGGAGGTTGAAACCAAATCCACACATGTTCTCCTTCGGGGAGAAGCCTGACTGGGCATGAAAAGGCCTTGTTTGCACAGGCCCAGCAACCCACAGGTAGCCAGCTAGGGATAGAACCTCCTTGGGCCTATCTCAGAAACGGCACAAGCCTCACTTATTTGAGCTCCGTTCTGCAAAGGTGAACACTGCTCTGAGAACAAAGGACTTCCCCGATGCGTCTTTGGTCAGGAAGGCAACGCTTGCCTATTTCTCTCCTAGCCTTCTGCTACCACTTGGGCCAAGGTGGCTCTGGGCTTCCTCTGGCTCCGTGGGCACTGCTGCTTGGGTGGTGGCCTCCTGCTCTTGAAACCAACTCCAAACGTGTTCTCCTTTGGGGAGAAGGCTGATTGGGCATGAAAAGGCCTTTCTTCACAGCCCCCAGCAACCCAAACTTAGCCAGCTAAGGAGGGACTCTACTAGGGCTAATCTCAGCAACGGCACAAAACTCGCTTCCAGGAGCTGCATTCTGCAAAGGGAAACTCTGCTCGGGGAGCACACCACATTCCCAATTCGTCCTTCCTCAGGAAAGCAATGCTTGCCTATGTCTCACCTAGCCCTGTGCTATCCCTAGGGCCAAGGAGGCTCTGGGCTGCCTCTGGATCCGTGGGCACTGCTCCTTGGCTGGTGGTCTCCTGAGCTTGAAACCAACTGCAAATGAGTTCTCCTTCAGGGACAAGGCTGATTGGGCATGAAAATACCTTGTTTGCACAGGCCTCAGCAACCCACCTATAGCCAGCTAGGGAGGGACCCTCCGAGGGCCTATCTCAGCAACGGCACAAACGTCGCAGCTAGGAGCTGCATTCTGCAAAGGGAAACTCTGCTCGGGGAACAAACCACAGCCCTAATGCGACTTGTTCAGGAAAGCCAAGCTTTTCTACTTCTCACCTAGCTCTGTTTTACCCCTAGGGCCATGGAGGCTCTGGGCTGCCTCTCGCTCTGTGGGCACTGCTGCTTGGTTGGTGGTCTCCGCACCTTGAAACCAACTCCAAGCGTGTTCTCCTTTGGGGAGAAGGCTAATTGGGCATGAAAAGGCCTTTTGGCACATGGCCCATCCACTCACCCGTAGCCAGGTATTGATGGGAGACCGAAGGTCTATCTCAGCAACGGCACAAAACTCGCTTCTAGGAGCTGCATTCTGCAGAGGTGAACTCTGCTCGGGGAACAAACCACAGCCCCAATGCGTCCTTGCTCATGAATGCCCAGCTTGCCTAGTTACTCACCTAGCCCTCTGCACACCTAGGGCAAAGAAGGCTATGGCCTGCCTCTGGCTCTGTGGGCACTGCTGCTTGTCGGGTGGTCTCCGGTGCTTGAAACCAACTCCACACGTGTTCTCCTTCGTGGAGAAGGCTGATTGGGCATGAAAAGGCCATGTTTGCACAGGCCCATTAACGCACCCTTAGCCAGCTGGGAAGGGAGCCTCGGAGGGCCTACTCAGCAACGGCACAAAACTCGCTTCTAGGAGCTGCATTCTGCAGAGGTGAACTCTGCTCGGGGAACAAACCACAGCCCCAATGCGTCCTTGCTCATGAAGGCCAAGCTTGCCTAGTTACTCACCTAGCCCTCTGCACACCTAGGGCAAAGAAGGCTATGGCCTGTTGTACCCCTAGGGCCAAGGAGGCTCTGGACTGCCTCTGGCTCCGTGGGCACTGCTGCTTGGCTGGTGTTCTCCGGAGGTTGAAACCAAATCCACACATGTTCTCCTTCGGGGAGAAGCCTGACTGGGCATGAAAAGGCCTTGTTTGCACAGGCCCAGCAACCCACAGGTAGCCAGCTAGGGATAGAACCTCCTTGGGCCTATCTCAGAAACGGCACAAGCCTCACTTATTTGAGCTCCGTTCTGCAAAGGTGAACACTGCTCTGAGAACAAAGGACTTCCCCGATGCGTCTTTGGTCAGGAAGGCAACGCTTGCCTATTTCTCTCCTAGCCTTCTGCTACCACTTGGGCCAAGGTGGCTCTGGGCTTCCTCTGGCTCCGTGGGCACTGCTGCTTGGGTGGTGGCCTCCTGCTCTTGAAACCAACTCCAAACGTGTTCTCCTTTGGGGAGAAGGCTGATTGGGCATGAAAAGGCCTTTCTTCACAGCCCCCAGCAACCCAAACTTAGCCAGCTAAGGAGGTACTCTACTAGGGCTAATCTCAGCAACGGCACAAAACTCGCTTCCAGGAGCTGCATTCTGCAAAGGGAAACTCTGCTCGGGGAGCACACCACATTCCCAATTCGTCCTTCCTCAGGAAAGCAATGCTTGCCTATTTCTCACCTAGCCCTGTGCTATCCCTAGGGCCAAGGAGGCTCTGGGCTGCCTCTGGATCCGTGGGCACTGCTCCTTGGCTGGTGGTCTCCTGAGCTTGAAACCAACTGCAAATGAGTTCTCCTTCAGGGACAAGGCTGATTGGGCATGAAAATACCTTGTTTGCACAGGCCTCAGCAACCCACCTATAGCCAGCTAGGGAGGGACCCTCCGAGGGCCTATCTCAGCAACGGCACAAACGTCGCAGCTAGGAGCTGCATTCTGCAAAGGGAAACTCTGCTCGGGGAACAAACCACAGCCCTAATGCGACTTGTTCAGGAAAGCCAAGCTTTTCTACTTCTCACCTAGCTCTGTTTTACCCCTAGGGCCATGGAGGCTCTGGGCTGCCTCTGGCTCTGTGGGCACTGCTGCTTGGTTGGTGGTCTCCGCACCTTGAAACCAACTCCAAGCGTGTTCTCCTTTGGGGAGAAGGCTAATTGGGCATGAAAAGGCCTTTTTGGCACATGGCCCATCCACTCACCCGTAGCCAGGTATTGATGGAAAACCGAAGGTCTATCTCAGCAACGGCACAAAACTCGCTTCTAGGAGCTGCATTCTGCAGAGGTGAACTCTGCTCGGCGAACAAACCACAGCCCCAATGCGTCCTTGCTCATGAAGGCCAAGCTTGCCTAGTTACTCACCTAGCCCTCTGCACACATAGGGCAAAGAAGGCTATGGCCTGCCTCTGGCTCTGTGGGCACTGCTGCTTGTCGGGTGGTCTCCGGTGCTTGAAACCAACTCCACACGTGTTCTCCTTCGTGGAGAAGGCTGATTGGGCATGAAAAGGCCATGTTTGCACAGGCCCATTAACGCACCCTTAGCCAGCTGGGAAGGGAGCCTCGGAGGGCCTATCTCAGCAACGGCACAAAACTCGCTTCTAGGAGCTGCATTCTGCAGAGGTGAACTCTGCTCGGGGAACAAACCACAGCCCCAATGCGTCCTTGCTCATGAATGCCAAGCTTGCCAAGTTACTCACCTAGCCCTCTGCACACCTAGGGCAAAGAAGGCTCTGGCCTGCCTCTGGCTCTGTGGGCACCGCTGCTTGTCGGGTGGTCTCCGGTGCTTGAAACCAACTCCAAACGTGTTCTCCTTCGTGGAGAAGGCTGATTGGGCATGAAAAGGCCATGTTTGCACAGGCCCATTAACGCACCCTTAGCCAGCTGGGAAGGGAGCCTCGGAGGGCCTATCTCAGCAACGGCACAAAACTCGCTTCTAGGAGCTGCATTCTGCAGAGGTGAACTCTGCTCGGGGAACAAACCACAGCCCCAGTGCGTCTTTGCTCAGGAAAGCCAAGCTTGCCTAGTTCTCACCTAGCCCTGTTGTACCCCTAGGGCCAAGGAGGCTCTGGACTGCCTCTGGCTCCGTGGGCACTGCTGCTTGGCTGGTGTTCTCCGGAGGTTGAAACCAAATCCACACATGTTCTCCTTCGGGGAGAAGCCTGACTGGGCATGAAAAGGCCTTGTTTGCACAGGCCCAGCAACCCACAGGTAGCCAGCTAGGGATAGAACCTCCTTGGGCCTATCTCAGAAACGGCACAAGCCTCACTTATTTGAGCTCCGTTCTGCAAAGGTGAACACTGCTCTGAGAACAAAGGACTTCCCCGATGCGTCTTTGGTCAGGAAGGCAACGCTTGCCTATTTCTCTCCTAGCCTTCTGCTACCACTTGGGCCAAGGTGGCTCTGGGCTTCCTCTGGCTCCGTGGGCACTGCTGCTTGGGTGGTGGCCTCCTGCTCTTGAAACCAACTCCAAACGTGTTCTCCTTTGGGGAGAAGGCTGATTGGGCATGAAAAGGCCTTTCTTCACAGCCCCCAGCAACCCAAACTTAGCCAGCTAAGGAGGGACTCTACTAGGGCTAATCTCAGCAACGGCACAAAACTCGCTTCCAGGAGCTGCATTCTGCAAAGGGAAACTCTGCTCGGGGAGCACACCACATTCCCAATTCGTCCTTCCTCAGGAAAGCAATGCTTGCCTATTTCTCACCTAGCCCTGTGCTATCCCTAGGGCCAAGGAGGCTCTGGGCTGCCTCTGGATCCGTGGGCACTGCTCCTTGGCTGGTGGTCTCCTGAGCTTGAAACCAACTGCAAATGAGTTCTCCTTCAGGGACAAGGCTGATTGGGCATGAAAATACCTTGTTTGCACAGGCCTCAGCAACCCACCTATAGCCAGCTAGGGAGGGACCCTCCGAGGGCCTATCTCAGCAACGGCACAAACGTCGCAGCTAGGAGCTGCATTCTGCAAAGGGAAACTCTGCTCGGGGAACAAACCACAGCCCTAATGCGACTTGTTCAGGAAAGCCAAGCTTTTCTACTTCTCACCTAGCTCTGTTTTACCCCTAGGGCCATGGAGGCTCTGGGCTGCCTCTGGCTCTGTGGGCACTGCTGCTTGGCTGGTGGTCTCCGCACCTTGAAACCAACTCCAAGCGTGTTCTCCTTTGGGGAGAAGGCTAATTGGGCATGAAAAGGCCTTTTTGGCACATGCCCCATCCACTCACCCGTAGCCAGGTATTGATGGAAAACCGAAGGTCTATCTCAGCAACGGCACAAAACTCGCTTCTAGGAGCTGCATTCTGCAGAGGTGAACTCTGCTCGGCGAACAAACCACAGCCCCAATGCGTCCTTGCTCATGAAGGCCAAGCTTGCCTAGTTACTCACCTAGCCCTCTGCACACCTAGGGCAAAGAAGGCTATGGCCTGCCTCTGGCTCTGTGGGCACTGCTGCTTGTCGGGTGGTCTCCGGTGCTTGAAACCAACTCCAAACGTGTTCTCCTTCGTGGAGAAGGCTGATTGGGCATGAAAAGGCCATGTTTGCACAGGCCCATTAACGCACCCTTAGCCAGCTGGGAAGGGAGCCTCGGAGGGCGTATCTCAGCAACGGCACAAAACTCGCTTCTAGGAGCTGCATTCTGCAGAGGTGAACTCTGCTCGGGGAACAAACCACAGCCCCAATGCGTCCTTGCTCATGAAGGCCAAGCTTGCCTAGTTACTTACCTAGCCCTCTGCACACCTAGGGCAAAGAAGGCTATGGCCTGCCTCTGGCTCTGTGGGCACTGCTGCTTGTCGGGTGGTCTCCGGTGCTTGAAACCAACTCCAAACGTGTTCTCCTTCGTGGAGAAGGCTGATTGGGCATGAAAAGGCCATGTTTGCACAGGCCCATTAACGCACACTTAGCCAGCTGGGAAGGGAGCCTCGGAGGGCCTATCTCAGCAAGGGCACAAAACTCGCTTCTAGGAGCTGCATTCTGCAGAGGTGAACTCTGCTCGGGGAACAAACCACAGCCCCAATGCGTCCTTGCTCAGGAAGGCCAAGCTTGCCTAGTTACTCACCTAGCCCTCTGCACACCTAGGGCAAAGAAGGCTATGGCCTGCCTCTGTCTCTGTGGGCACTGCTGCTTGTCGGGTGGTCTCCGGTGCTTGAAACCAACTCCAAACGTGTTCTCCTTCGTGGAGAAGGCTGATTGGGCATGAAAAGGCCTTGTTTGCACAGGCCCATTAACGCACCCTTAGCCAGCTGGGAAGGGAGCCTCGGAGGGCCTATCTCAGCAACGGCACAAAACTCGCTTCTAGGAGCTGCATTCTGCAGAGGTGAACTCTGCTCGGGGAACAAACCACAGCCCCAGTGCGTCTTTGCTCAGGAAAGCCAAGCTTGCCTAGTTCTCACCTAGCCCTGTTGTACCCCTAGGGCCAAGGAGGCTCTGGACTGCCTCTGGCTCCGTGGGCACTGCTGCTTGGCTGGTGTTCTCCGGAGGTTGAAACCAAATCCACACATGTTCTCCTTCGGGGAGAAGCCTGACTGGGCATGAAAAGGCCTTGTTTTCACAGGCCCAGCAACCCACAGGTAGCCAGCTAGGGATAGAACCTCCTTGGGCCTATCTCAGAAACGGCACAAGCCTCACTTATTTGAGCTCCGTTCTGCAAAGGTGAACACTGCTCTGAGAACAAAGGACTTCCCCGATGCGTCTTTGGTCAGGAAGGCAACGCTTGCCTATTTCTCTCCTAGCCTTCTGCTACCACTTGGGCCAAGGTGGCTCTGGGCTTCCTCTGGCTCCGTGGGCACTGCTGCTTGGGTGGTGGCCTCCTGCTCTTGAAACCAACTCCAAACGTGTTCTCCTTTGGGGAGAAGGCTGATTGGGCATGAAAAGGCCTTTCTTCACAACCCCCAGCAACCCAAACTTAGCCAGCTAAGGAGGGACTCTACTAGGGCTAATCTCAGCAACGGCACAAAACTCGCTTCCAGGAGCTGCATTCTGCAAAGGGAAACTCTGCTCGGGGAGCACACCACATTCCCAATTCGTCCTTCCTCAGGAAAGCAATGCTTGCCTATTTCTCACCTAGCCCTGTGCTATCCCTAGGGCCAAGGAGGCTCTGGGCTGCCTCTGGATCCGTGGGCACTGCTCCTTGGCTGGTGGTCTCCTGAGCTTGAAACCAACTGCAAATGAGTTCTCCTTCAGGGACAAGGCTGATTGGGCATGAAAATACCTTGTTTGCACAGGCCTCAGCAACCCACCTATAGCCAGCTAGGGAGGGACCCTCCGAGGGCCTATCTCAGCAACGGCACAAACGTCGCAGCTAGGAGCTGCATTCTGCAAAGGGAAACTCTGCTCGGGGAACAAACCACAGCCCTAATGCGACTTGTTCAGGAAAGCCAAGCTTTTCTACTTCTCACCTAGCTCTGTTTTACCCCTAGGGCCATGGAGGCTCTGGGCTGCCTCTGGCTCTGTGGGCACTGCTGCTTGGCTGGTGGTCTCCGCAGCTTGAAACCAACTCCAAGCGTGTTCTCCATTGGGGAGAAGGCTAATTGGGCATGAAAAGGCCTTTTTGGCACATGGCCCATCCACTCACCCGTAGCCAGGTATTGATGGAAAACTGAAGGTCTATCTCAGCAACGGCACAAAACTCGCTTCTAGGAGCTGCATTCTGCAGAGGTGAACTCTGCTCGGCGAACAAACCACAGCCCCAATGCGTCCTTGCTCATGAAGGCCAAGCTTGCCTAGTTACTCACCTAGCCCTCTGCACACCTAGGGCAAAGAAGGCTATGGCCTGCCTCTGGCTCTGTGGGCACTGCTGCTTGTCGGGTGGTCTCCGGTGCTTGAAACCAACTCCACACGTGTTCTCCTTCGTGGAGAAGGCTGATTGGGCATGAAAAGGCCATGTTTGCACAGGCCCATTAACGCACCCTTAGCCAGCTGGGAAGGGAGCCTCGGAGGGCCTATCTCAGCAACGGCACAAAACTCGCTTCTAGGAGCTGCATTCTGCAGAGGTGAACTCTGCTCGGGGAACAAACCACAGCCCCAATGCGTCCTTGCTCATGAATGCCAAGCTTGCCAAGTTACTCACCTAGCCCTCTGCACACCTAGGGCAAAGAAGGCTATGGCCTGCCTCTGGCTCTGTGGGCACTGCTGCTTGTCGGGTGGTCTCCGGTGCTTGAAACCAACTCCAAACGTGTTCTCCTTCGTGGAGAAGGCTGATTGGGCATGAAAAGGCCATGTTTGCACAGGTCCAGTAACGCACACTTAGCCAGCTGGGAAGGAGCCTCGGAGGGCATATCTCAGCAACGGCACAAAACTCGCTTCTAGGAGCTGCATTCTGCAGAGGTGAACTCTGCTCGGGGAACAAACCACAGCCCCAATGCGTCCTTGCTCATGAAGGCCAAGCTTGCCTAGTTATTCACCTAGCCCTCTGCACACCTAGGGCAAAGAAGGCTATGGCCTGCCTCTGGCTCTGTGGGCACTGCTGCTTGGCTGGTGGTCTCCGGTGCTTGAAACCAACTCCAAACGTGTTCTCCTTCGTGGAGAAGGCTGATTGGGCATGAAAAGGCCATGTTTGCACAGGCCCATTAACGCACACTTAGCCAGCTGGGAAGGGAGCCTCGGAGGGCCTATCTCAGCAACGGCACAAAACTCGCTTCTAGGAGCTGCATTCTGCAGAGGTGAACTCTGCTCGGGGAACAAACCACAGCCCCAATGCGTCCTTGCTCATGAAGGCCAAGCTTGCCTAGTTACTCACCTAGCCCTCTGCACACCTAGGGCAAAGAAGGCTATGGCCTGCCTCTGGCTCTGTGGGCACTGCTGCTTGTCGGGTGGTCTCCGGTGCTTGAAACCAACTCCACACGTGTTCTCCTTCGTGGAGAAGGCTGATTGGGCATGAAAAGGCCATGTTTGCACAGGCCCATTAACGCACCCTTAGCCAGCTGGGAAGGGAGCCTCGGAGGGCCTATCTCAGCAACGGCACAAAACTCGCTTCTAGGAGCTGCATTCTGCAGAGGTGAACTCTGCTCGGGGAACAAACCACAGCCCCAATGCGTACTTGCTCATGAAGGCCAAGCTTGCCTAGTTACTCACCTAGCCCTTTGCACACCTAGGGCAAAGAAGGCTATGGCCTGTTGTACCCCTAGGGCCAAGGAGGCTCTGGACTGCCTCTGGCTCCGTGGGCACTGCTGCTTGGCTGGTGTTCTCCGGAGGTTGAAACCAAATCCACACATGTTCTCCTTCGGGGAGAAGCCTGACTGGGCATGAAAAGGCCTTGTTTGCACAGGCCCAGCAACCCACAGGTAGCCAGCTAGGGATAGAACCTCCTTGGGCCTATCTCAGAAACGGCACAAGCCTCACTTATTTGAGCTCCGTTCTGCAAAGGTGAACACTGCTCTGAGAACAAAGGACTTCCCCGATGCGTCTTTGGTCAGGAAGGCAACGCTTGCCTATTTCTCTCCTAGCCTTCTGCTACCACTTGGGCCAAGGTGGCTCTGGGCTTCCTCTGGCTCCGTGGGCACTGCTGCTTGGGTGGTGGCCTCCTGCTCTTGAAACCAACTCCAAACGTGTTCTCCTTTGGGGAGAAGGCTGATTGGGCATGAAAAGGCCTTTCTTCACAGCCCCCAGCAACCCAAACTTAGCCAGCTAAGGAGGGACTCTACTAGGGCTAATCTCAGCAACGGCACAAAACTCGCTTCCAGGAGCTGCATTCTGCAAAGGGAAACTCTGCTCGGGGAGCACACCACATTCCCAATTCGTCCTTCCTCAGGAAAGCAATGCTTGCCTATTTCTCACCTAGCCCTGTGCTATCCCTAGGGCCAAGGAGGCTCTGGGCTGCCTCTGGATCCGTGGGCACTGCTCCTTGGCTGGTGGTCTCCTGAGCTTGAAACCAACTGCAAATGAGTTCTCCTTCAGGGACAAGGCTGATTGGGCATGAAAATACCTTGTTTGCACAGGCCTCAGCAACCCACCTATAGCCAGCTAGGGAGGGACCCTCCGAGGGCCTATCTCAGCAACGGCACAAACGTCGCAGCTAGGAGCTGCATTCTGCAAAGGGAAACTCTGCTCGGGGAACAAACCACAGCCCTAATGCGACTTGTTCAGGAAACCCAAGCTTTTCTACTTCTCACCTAGCTCTGTTTTACCCCTAGGGCCATGGAGGCTCTGGGCTGCCTCTGGCTCTGTGGGCACTGCTGCTTGGCTGGTGGTCTCCGCACCTTGAAACCAACTCCAAGCGTGTTCTCCTTTGGGGAGAAGGCTAATTGGGCATGAAAAGGCCTTTTTGGCACATGCCCCATCCACTCACCCGTAGCCAGGTATTGATGGAAAACCGAAGGTCTATCTCAGCAACGGCACAAAACTCGCTTCTAGGAGCTGCATTCTGCAGAGGTGAACTCTGCTCGGCGAACAAACCACAGCCCCAATGCGTCCTTGCTCATGAAGGCCAAGCTTGCCTAGTTACTCACCTAGCCCTCTGCACACCTAGGGCAAAGAAGGCTATGGCCTGCCTCTGGCTCTGTGGGCACTGCTGCTTGTCGGGTGGTCTCCGGTGCTTGAAACCAACTCCAAACGTGTTCTCCTTCGTGGAGAAGGCTGATTGGGCATGAAAAGGCCATGTTTGCACAGGCCCATTAACGCACACTTAGCCAGCTGGGAAGGGAGCCTCGGAGGGCCTATCTCAGCAACGGCACAAAACTCGCTTCTAGGAGCTGCATTCTGCAGAGGTGAACTCTGCTCGGGGAACAAACCACAGCCCCAATGCGTCCTTGCTCATGAAGGCCAAGCTTGCCTAGTTACTCACCTAGCCCTCTGCACACCTAGGGCAAAGAAGGCTATGGCCTGCCTCTGGCTCTGTGGGCACTGCTGCTTGTCGGGTGGTCTCCGGTGCTTGAAACCAACTCCAAACGTGTTCTCCTTCGTGGAGAAGGCTGATTGGGCATGAAAAGGCCATGTTTGCACAGGCCCATTAACGCACACTTAGCCAGCTGGGAAGGGAGCCTCGGAGGGCCTATCTCAGCAACGGCACAAAACTCGCTTCTAGGAGCTGCATTCTGCAGAGGTGAACTCTGCTCGGGGAACAAACCACAGCCCCAATGCGTCCTTGCTCATGAAGGCCAAGCTTGCCTAGTTACTCACCTAGCCCTCTGCACACCTAGGGCAAAGAAGGCTCTGGCCTGCCTCTGGCTCTGTGGGCACTGCTGCTTGTCGGGTGGTCTCCGGTGCTTGAAACCAACTCCAAACGTGTTCTCCTTCGTGGAGAAGGCTGATTGGGCATGAAAAGGCCATGTTTGCACAGGCCCATTAACGCACACTTAGCCAGCTGGGAAGGGAACCTCGGAGGGCCTATCTCAGCAACGGCACAAAACTCGCTTCTAGGAGCTGCATTCTGCAGAGGTGAACTCTGCTCGGGGAACAAACCACAGCCCCAGTGCGTCTTTGCTCAGGAAAGCCAAGCTTGCCTAGTTCTCACCTAGCCCTGTTGTACCCCTAGGGCCAAGGAGGCTCTGGACTGCCTCTGGCTCCGTGGGCACTGCTGCTTGGCTGGTGTTCTCCGGAGGTTGAAACCAAATCCACACATGTTCTCCTTCGGGGAGAAGCCTGACTGGGCATGAAAAGGCCTTGTTTGCACAGGCCCAGCAACCCACAGGTAGCCAGCTAGGGATAGAACCTCCTTGGGCCTATCTCAGAAACGGCACAAGCCTCACTTATTTGAGCTCCGTTCTGCAAAGGTGAACACTGCTCTGAGAACAAAGGACTTCCCCGATGCGTCTTTGGTCAGGAAGGCAACGCTTGCCTATTTCTCTCCTAGCCTTCTGCTACCACTTGGGCCAAGGTGGCTCTGGGCTTCCTCTGGCTCCGTGGGCACTGCTGCTTGGGTGGTGGCCTCCTGCTCTTGAAACCAACTCCAAACGTGTTCTCCTTTGGGGAGAAGGCTGATTGGGCATGAAAAGGCCTTTCTTCACAGCCCCCAGCAACCCAAACTTAGCCAGCTAAGGAGGGACTCTACTAGGGCTAATCTCAGCAACGGCACAAAACTCGCTTCCAGGAGCTGCATTCTGCAAAGGGAAACTCTGCTCGGGGAGCACACCACATTCCCAATTCGTCCTTCCTCAGGAAAGCAATGCTTGCCTATTTCTCACCTAGCCCTGTGCTATCCCTAGGGCCAAGGAGGCTCTGGGCTGCCTCTGGATCCGTGGGCACTGCTCCTTGGCTGGTGGTCTCCTGAGCTTGAAACCAACTGCAAATGAGTTCTCCTTCAGGGACAAGGCTGATTGGGCATGAAAATACCTTGTTTGCACAGGCCTCAGCAACCCACCTATAGCCAGCTAGGGAGGGACCCTCCGAGGGCCTATCTCAGCAACGGCACAAACGTCGCAGCTAGGAGCTGCATTCTGCAAAGGGAAACTCTGCTCGGGGAACAAACCACAGCCCTAATGCGACTTGTTCAGGAAAGCCAAGCTTTTCTACTTCTCACCTAGCTCTCTTTTACCCCTAGGGCCATGGAGGCTCTGGGCTGCCTCTGGCTCTGTGGGCACTGCTGCTTGGCTGGTGGTCTCCGCACCTTGAAACCAACTCCAAGCGTGTTCTCCTTTGGGGAGAAGGCTAATTGGGCATGAAAAGGCCTTTTTGGCACATGCCCCATCCACTCACCCGTAGCCAGGTATTGATGGAAAACCGAAGGTCTATCTCAGCAACGGCACAAAACTCGCTTCTAGGAGCTGCATTCTGCAGAGGTGAACTCTGCTCGGCGAACAAACCACAGCCCCAATGCGTCCTTGCTCATGAAGGCCAAGCTTGCCTAGTTACTCACCTAGCCCTCTGCACACCTAGGGCAAAGAAGGCTATGGCCTGCCTCTGGCTCTGTGGGCACTGCTGCTTGTCGTGTGGTCTCCGGTGCTTGAAACCAACTCCACACGTGTTCTCCTTCGTGGAGAAGGCTGATTGGGCATGAAAAGGCCATGTTTGCACAGGCCCATTAACGCACACTTAGCCAGCTGGGAAGGGAGCCTCGGAGGGCCTATCTCAGCAACGGCACAAAACTCGCTTCTAGGAGCTGCATTCTGCAGAGGTGAACTCTGCTCGGGGAACAAACCACAGCCCCAGTGCGTCTTTGCTCAGGAAAGCCAAGCTTGCCTAGTTCTCACCTAGCCCTGTTGTACCCCTAGGGCCAAGGAGGCTCTGGACTGCCTCTGGCTCCGTGGGCACTGCTGCTTGGCTGGTGTTCTCCGGAGGTTGAAACCAAATCCACACATGTTCTCCTTCGGGGAGAAGCCTGACTGGGCATGAAAAGGCCTTGTTTGCACAGGCCCAGCAACCCACAGGTAGCCAGCTAGGGATAGAACCTCCTTGGGCCTATCTCAGAAACGGCACAAGCCTCACTTATTTGAGCTCCGTTCTGCAAAGGTGAACACTGCTCTGAGAACAAAGGACTTCCCCGATGCGTCTTTGGTCAGGAAGGCAACGCTTGCCTATTTCTCTCCTAGCCTTCTGCTACCACTTGGGCCAAGGTGGCTCTGGGCTTCCTCTGGCTCCGTGGGCACTGCTGCTTGGGTGGTGGCCTCCTGCTCTTGAGACCAACTCCAAACGTGTTCTCCTTTGGGGAGAAGGCTGATTGGGCATGAAAAGGCCTTTCTTCACAGCCCCCAGCAACCCAAACTTAGCCAGCTAAGGAGGGACTCTACTAGGGCTAATCTCAGCAACGGCACAAAACTCGCTTCCAGGAGCTGCATTCTGCAAAGGGAAACTCTGCTCGGGGAGCACACCACATTCCCAATTCGTCCTTCCTCAGGAAAGCAATGCTTGCCTATTTCTCACCTAGCCCTGTGCTATCCCTAGGGCCAAGGAGGCTCTGGGCTGCCTCTGGATCCGTGGGCACTGCTCCTTGGCTGGTGGTCTCCTGAGCTTGAAACCAACTGCAAATGAGTTCTCCTTCAGGGACAAGGCTGATTGGGCATGAAAATACCTTGTTTGCACAGGCCTCAGCAACCCACCTATAGCCAGCTAGGGAGGGACCCTCCGAGGGCCTATCTCAGCAACGGCACAAACGTCGCAGCTAGGAGCTGCATTCTGCAAAGGGAAACTCTGCTCGGGGAACAAACCACAGCCCTAATGCGACTTGTTCAGGAAAGCCAAGCTTTTCTACTTCTCACCTAGCTCTCTTTTACCCCTAGGGCCATGGAGGCTCTGGGCTGCCTCTGGCTCTGTGGGCACTGCTGCTTGGCTGGTGGTCTCTGCACCTTGAAACCAACTCCAAGCGTGTTCTCCTTTGGGGAGAAGGCTAATTGGGCATGAAAAGGCCTTTTTGGCACATGCCCCATCCACTCACCCGTAGCAAGGTATTGATGGAAAACCGAAGGTCTATCTCAGCAACGGCACAAAACTCGCTTCTAGGAGCTGCATTCTGCAGAGGTGAACTCTGCTCGGGGAACAAACCACAGCCCCAATGCGTCCTTGCTCATGAAGGCCAAGCTTGCCTAGTTACTCACCTAGCCCTCTGCACACCTAGGGCAAAGAAGGCTCTGGCCTGCCTCTGGCTCTGTGGGCACTGCTGCTTGTCGGGTGGTCTCCGGTGCTTGAAACCAACTCCAAACATGTTCTCCTTCGTGGAGAAGGCTGATTGGGCATGAAAAGGCCATGTTTGCACAGGCCCATTAACGCACACTTAGCCAGCTGGGAAGGGAGCCTCGGAGGGCCTATCTCAGCAACGGCACAAAACTCGCTTCTAGGAGCTGCATTCTGCAGAGGTGAACTCTGCTCGGGGAACAAACCACAGCCCCAATGCGTCCTTGCTCAGGAAGGCCAAGCTTGCCTAGTTACTCACCTAGCCCTCTGCACACCTAGGGCAAAGAAGGCTATGGCCTGCCTCTGGCTCTGTGGGCACTGCTGCTTGTCGGGTGGTCTCCGGTGCTTGAAACCAACTCCAAACGTGTTCTCCTTCGTGGAGAAGGCTGATTGGGCATGAAAAGGCCATGTTTGCACAGGCCCATTAACGCACACTTAGCCAGCTGGGAAGGGAGCCTCGGAGGGCCTATCTCAGCAACGGCACAAAACTCGCTTCTAGGAGCTGCATTCTGCAGAGGTGAACTCTGCTCGGGGAACAAACCACAGCCCCAGTGCGTCTTTGCTCTGGAAAGCCAAGCTTGCCTAGTTCTCACCTAGCCCTGTTGTACCCCTAGGGCCAAGGAGGCTCTGGACTGCCTCTGGCTCCGTGGGCACTGCTGCTTGGCTGGTGTTCTCCGGAGGTTGAAACCAAATCCACACATGTTCTCCTTCGGGGAGAAGCCTGACTGGGCATGAAAAGGCCTTGTTTGCACAGGCCCAGCAACCCACAGGTAGCCAGCTAGGGATAGAACCTCCTTGGGCCTATCTCAGAAACGGCACAAGCCTCACTTATTTGAGCTCCGTTCTGCAAAGGTGAACACTGCTCTGAGAACAAAGGACTTCCCCGATGCGTCTTTGGTCAGGAAGGCAACGCTTGCCTATTTCTCTCCTAGCCTTCTGCTACCACTTGGGCCAAGGTGGCTCTGGGCTTCCTCTGGCTCCGTGGGCACTGCTGCTTGGGTGGTGGCCTCCTGCTCTTGAAACCAACTCCAAACGTGTTCTCCTTTGGGGAGAAGGCTGATTGGGCATGAAAAGGCCTTTCTTCACAGCCCCCAGCAACCCAAACTTAGCCAGCTAAGGAGGGACTCTACTAGGGCTAATCTCAGCAACGGCACAAAACTCGCTTCCAGGAGCTGCATTCTGCAAAGGGAAACTCTGCTCGGGGAGCACACCACATTCCCAATTCGTCCTTCCTCAGGAAAGCAATGCTTGCCTATTTCTCACCTAGCCCTGTGCTATCCCTAGGGCCAAGGAGGCTCTGGGCTGCCTCTGGATCCGTGGGCACTGCTCCTTGGCTGGTGGTCTCCTGAGCTTGAAACCAACTGCAAATGAGTTCTCCTTCAGGGACAAGGCTGATTGGGCATGAAAATACCTTGTTTGCACAGGCCTCAGCAACCCACCTATAGCCAGCTAGGGAGGGACCCTCCGAGGGCCTATCTCAGCAACGGCACAAACGTCGCAGCTAGGAGCTGCATTCTGCAAAGGGAAACTCTGCTCGGGGAACAAACCACAGCCCTAATGCGACTTGTTCAGGAAACCCAAGCTTTTCTACTTCTCACCTAGCTCTCTTTTACCCCTAGGGCCATGGAGGCTCTGGGCTGCCTCTGGCTCTGTGGGCACTGCTGCTTGGCTGGTGGTCTCCACACCTTGAAACCAACTCCAAGCGTGTTCTCCTTTGGGGAGAAGGCTAATTGGGCATGAAAAGGCCTTTTTGGCACATGGCCCATCCACTCACCCGTAGCCAGGTATTGATGGAAAACCGAAGGTCTATCTCAGCAACGGCACAAAACTCGCTTCTAGGAGCTGCATTCTGCAGAGGTGAACTCTGCTCGGGGAACAAACCACAGCCCCAATGCGTCCTTGCTCATGAAGGCCAAGCTTGCCTAGTTACTCACCTAGCCCTCTGCACACCTAGGGCAAAGAAGGCTATGGCCTGCCTCTGGCTCTGTGGGCACTGCTGCTTGTCGGGTGGTCTCCGGTGCTTGAAACCAACTCCAAACGTGTTCTCCTTCGTGGAGAAGGCTGATTGGGCATGAAAAGGCCATGTTTGCACAGGCCCATTAACGCACCCTTAGCCAGCTGGGAAGGGAGCCTCGGAGGGCCTATCTCAGCAACGGCACAAAACTCGCTTCTAGGAGCTGCATTCTGCAGAGGTGAACTCTGCTCGGGGAACAAACCACAGCCCCAGTGCGTCTTTGCTCAGGAAAGCCAAGCTTGCCTAGTTCTCACCTAGCCCTGTTGTACCCCTAGGGCCAAGGAGGCTCTGGACTGCCTCTGGCTCCATGGGCACTGCTGCTTGGCTGGTGTTCTCCGGAGGTTGAAACCAAATCCACACATGTTCTCCTTCGGGGAGAAGCCTGACTGGGCATGAAAAGGCCTTGTTTGCACAGGCCCAGCAACCCACAGGTAGCCAGCTAGGGATAGAACCTCCTTGGGCCTATCTCAGAAACGGCACAAGCCTCACTTATTTGAGCTCCGTTCTGCAAAGGTGAACACTGCTCTGAGAACAAAGGACTTCCCCGATGCGTCTTTGGTCAGGAAGGCAACGCTTGCCTATTTCTCTCCTAGCCTTCTGCTACCACTTGGGCCAAGGTGGCTCTGGGCTTCCTCTGGCTCCGTGGGCACTGCTGCTTGGGTGGTGGCCTCCTGCTCTTGAAACCAACTCCAAACGTGTTCTCCTTTGGGGAGAAGGCTGATTGGGCATGAAAAGGCCTTTCTTCACAGCCCCCAGCAACCCAAACTTAGCCAGCTAAGGAGGGACTCTACTAGGGCTAATCTCAGCAACGGCACAAAACTCGCTTCCAGGAGCTGCATTCTGCAAAGGGAAACTCTGCTCGGGGAGCACACCACATTCCCAATTCGTCCTTCCTCAGGAAAGCAATGCTTGCCTATTTCTCACCTAGCCCTGTGCTATCCCTAGGGCCAAGGAGGCTCTGGGCTGCCTCTGGATCCGTGGGCACTGCTCCTTGGCTGGTGGTCTCCTGAGCTTGAAACCAACTGCAAATGAGTTCTCCTTCAGGGACAAGGCTGATTGGGCATGAAAATACCTTGTTTGCACAGGCCTCAGCAACCCACCTATAGCCAGCTAGGGAGGGACCCTCCGAGGGCCTATCTCAGCAACGGCACAAACGTCGCAGCTAGGAGCTGCATTCTGCAAAGGGAAACTCTGCTCGGGGAACAAACCACAGCCCTAATGCGACTTGTTCAGGAAAGCCAAGCTTTTCTACTTCTCACCTAGCTCTGTTTTACCCCTAGGGCCATGGAGGCTCTGGGCTGCCTCTGGCTCTGTGGGCACTGCTGCTTGGCTGGTGGTCTCCGCAGCTTGAAACCAACTCCAAGCGTGTTCTCCTTTGGGGAGAAGGCTAATTGGGCATGAAAAGGCCTTTTTGGCACATGCCGCATCCACTCACCCGTAGCCAGGTATTGATGGAAAACCGAAGGTCTATCTCAGCAACGGCACAAAACTCGCTTCTAGGAGCTGCATTCTGCAGAGGTGAACTCTGCTCGGGGAACAAAACACAGCCCCAATGCGTCCTTGCTCATGAAGGCCAAGCTTGCCTAGTTACTCACCTAGCCCTCTGCACACCTAGGGCAAAGAAGGCTATGGCCTGCCTCTGGCTCTGTGGGCACTGCTGCTTGTCGGGTGGTCTCCGGTGCTTGAAACCAACTCCAAACGTGTTCTCCTTCGTGGAGAAGGCTGATTGGGCATGAAAAGGCCATGTTTGCACAGGCCCATTAACGCACACTTAGCCAGCTGGGAAGGGAGCCTCGGAGGGCCTATCTCAGCAACGGCACAAAACTCGCTTCTAGGAGCTGCATTCTGAAGAGGTGAACTCTGCTCGGGGAACAAACCACAGCCCCAGTGCCTCTTTGCTCAGGAAAGCCAAGGTTGCCTAGTTCTCACCTAGCCCTGTTGTACCCCTAGGGCCAAGGAGGCTCTGGACTGCCTCTGGATCCGTGGGCACTGCTCCTTGGCTGGTGGTCTCCTGAGCTTGAAACCAACTGCAAATGAGTTCTCCTTCAGGGACAAGGCTGATTGGGCATGAAAATACCTTGTTTGCACAGGCCTCAGCAACCCACCTATAGCCAGCTAGGGAGGGACCCTCCGAGGGCCTATCTCAGCAACGGCACAAACGTCGCAGCTAGGAGCTGCATTCTGCAAAGGGAAACTCTGCTCGGGGAACAAACCACAGCCCTAATGCGACTTGTTCAGGAAAGCCAAGCTTTTCTACTTCTCACCTAGCTCTGTTTTACCCCTAGGGCCATGGAGGCTCTGGGCTGCCTCTGGCTCTGTGGGCACTGCTGCTTGGCTGGTGGTCTCCGCACCTTGAAACCAACTCCAAGCGTGTTCTCCTTTGGGGAGAAGGCTAATTGGGCATGAAAAGGCCTTTTGGGCACATGCCCCATCCACTCACCCGTAGCCAGGTATTGATGGGAAACCGAAGGTCTATCTCAGCAACGGCACAAAACTCGCTTCTAGGAGCTGCATTCTGCAGAGGTGAACTCTGCTCGGGGAACAAACCACAGCCCCAATGCGTCCTTGCTCATGAAGGCCAAGCTTGCCTAGTTACTCACCTAGCCCTCTGCACACCTAGGGCAAAGAAGGCTCTGGGCTGCCTCTGGATCCGTGGGCACTGCTGCTTGTCGGGTGGTCTCCGGTGCTTGAAACCAACTCCAAACGTGTTCTCCTTCGTGGAGAAGGCTGATTGGGCATGAAAAGGCCATGTTTGCACAGGCCCATTAACGCACCCTTAGCCAGCTGGGAAGGGAGCCTCGGAGGGCCTATCTCAGCAACGGCACAAAACTCGCTTCTAGGAGCTGCATTCTGCAGAGGTGAACTCTGCTCGGGGAACAAACCACAGCCCCAGTGCGTCTTTGCTCAGGAAAGCCAAGCTTGCCTAGTTCTCACCTAGCCCTGTTGTACCCCTAGGGCCAAGGAGGCTCTGGACTGCCTCTGGCTCCGTGGGCACTGCTGCTTGGCTGGTGTTCTCCGGAGGTTGAAACCAAATCCACACATGTTCTCCTTCGGGGAGAAGCCTGACTGGGCATGAAAAGGCCTTGTTTGCACAGGCCCAGCAACCCACAGGTAGCCAGCTAGGGATAGAACCTCCTTGGGCCTATCTCAGAAACGGCACAAGCCTCACTTATTTGAGCTCCGTTCTGCAAAGGTGAACACTGCTCTGAGAACAAAGGACTTCCCCGATGCGTCTTTGGTCAGGAAGGCAACGCTTGCCTATTTCTCTCCTAGCCTTCTGCTACCACTTGGGCCAAGGTGGCTCTGGGCTTCCTCTGGCTCCGTGGGCACTGCTGCTTGGGTGGTGGCCTCCTGCTCTTGAAACCAACTCCAAACGTGTTCTCCTTTGGGGAGAAGGCTGATTGGGCATGAAAAGGCCTTTCTTCACAGCCCCCAGCAACCCAAACTTAGCCAGCTAAGGAGGGACTCTACTAGGGCTAATCTCAGCAACGGCACAAAACTCGCTTCCAGGAGCTGCATTCTGCAAAGGGAAACTCTGCTCGGGGAGCACACCACATTCCCAATTCGTCCTTCCTCAGGAAAGCAATGCTTGCCTATTTCTCACCTAGCCCTGTGCTATCCCTAGGGCCAAGGAGGCTCTGGGCTGCCTCTGGATCCGTGGGCACTGCTCCTTGGCTGGTGGTCTCCTGAGCTTGAAACCAACTGCAAATGAGTTCTCCTTCAGGGACAAGGCTTATTGGGCATGAAAATACCTTGTTTGCACAGGCCTCAGCAACCCACCTATAGCCAGCTAGGGAGGGACCCTCCGAGGGCCTATCTCAGCAACGGCACAAACGTCGCAGCTAGGAGCTGCATTCTGCAAAGGGAAACTCTGCTCGGGGAACAAACCACAGCCCTAATGCGACTTGTTCAGGAAAGCCAAGCTTTTCTACTTCTCACCTAGCTCTGTTTAACCCCTAGGGCCATGGAGGCTCTGGGCTGCCTCTGGCTCTGTGGGCACTGCTGCTTGGCTGGTGGTCTCCGCACCTTGAAACCAACTCCAAGCGTGTTCTCCTTTGGGGAGAAGGCTAACTGGGCATGAAAAGGCCTTTTGGGCACATGCCCCATCCACTCACCCTTAGCCAGGTATTGATGGGAAACCGAAGGTCTATCTCAGCAACGGCACAAAACTCGCTTCTAGGAGCTGCATTCTGCAGAGGTGAACTCTGCTCGGGGAACAAACCACAGCCCCAATGCGTCCTTGCTCATGAAGGCCAAGCTTGCCTAGTTACTCACCTAGCCCTCTGCACACCTAGGGCAAAGAAGGCTATGGCCTGCCTCTGGCTCTGTGGGCACTGCTGCTTGTCGGGTGGTCTCCGGTGCTTGAAACCAACTCCAAACGTGTTCTCCTTCGTGGAGAAGGCTGATTGGGCATGAAAAGGCCATGTTTGCACAGGCCCATTAACGCACACTTAGCCAGCTGGGAAGGGAGCCTCGGAGGGCCTATCTCAGCAACGGCACAAAACTCGCTTCTAGGAGCTGCATTCTGCAGAGGTGAACTCTGCTCGGGGAACAAACCACAGCCCCAGTGCGTCTTTGCTCAGGAAAGCCAAGCTTGCCTAGTTCTCACCTAGCCCTGTTGTACCCCTAGGGCCAAGGAGGCTCTGGACTGCCTCTGGCTCCGTGGGCACTGCTGCTTGGCTGGTGTTCTCCGGAGGTTGAAACCAAATCCACACATGTTCTCCTTCGGGGAGAAGCCTGACTGGGCATGAAAAGGCCTTGTTTGCACAGGCCCAGCAACCCACAGGTAGCCAGCTAGGGATAGAACCTCCTTGGGCCTATCTCAGAAACGGCACAAGCCTCACTTATTTGAGCTCCGTTCTGCAAAGGTGAACACTGCTCTGAGAACAAAGGACTTCCCCGATGCGTCTTTGGTCAGGAAGGCAACGCTTGCCTATTTCTCTCCTAGCCTTCTGCTACCACTTGGGCCAAGGTGGCTCTGGGCTTCCTCTGGCTCCGTGGGCACTGCTGCTTGGGTGGTGGCCTCCTGCTCTGGAAACCAACTCCAAACGTGTTCTCCTTTGGGGAGAAGGCTGATTGGGCATGAAAAGGCCTTTCTTCACAGCCCCCAGCAACCCAAACTTAGCCAGCTAAGGAGGGACTCTACTAGGGCTAATCTCAGCAACGGCACAAAACTCGCTTCCAGGAGCTGCATTCTGCAAAGGGAAACTCTGCTCGGGGAGCACACCACATTCCCAATTCGTCCTTCCTCAGGAAAGCAATGCTTGCCTATTTCTCACCTAGCCCTGTGCTATCCCTAGGGCCAAGGAGGCTCTGGGCTGCCTCTGGATCCGTGGGCACTGCTCCTTGGCTGGTGGTCTCCTGAGATTGAAACCAACTGCAAATGAGTTCTTCTTCAGGGACAAGGCTGATTGGGCATGAAAATACCTTGTTTGCACAGGCCTCAGCAACCCACCTATAGCCAGCTAGGGAGGGACCCTCCGAGGGCCTATCTCAGCAACGGCACAAACGTCGCAGCTAGGAGCTGCATTCTGCAAAGGGAAACTCTGCTCGGGGAACAAACCACAGCCCTAATGCGACTTGTTCAGGAAACCCAAGCTTTTCTACTTCTCACCTAGCTCTGTTTTACCCCTAGGGCCATGGAGGCTCTGGGCTGCCTCTGGCTCTGTGGGCACTGCTGCTTGGCTGGTGGTCTCCGCAGCTTGAAACCAACTCCAAGCGTGTTCTCCTTTGGGGAGAAGGCTAATTGGGCATGAAAAGGCCTTTTTGGCACATGCCCCATCCACTCACCCGTAGCCAGGTATTGATGGAAAACCGAAGGTCTATCTCAGCAACGGCACAAAACTCGCTTCTAGGAGCTGCATTCTGCAGAGGTGAACTCTGCTCGGGGAACAAACCACAGCCCCAATGCGTCCTTGCTCATGAAGGCCAAGCTTGCCTAGTTACTCACCTAGCCCTCTGCACACCTAGGGCAAAGAAGGCTATGGCCTGCCTCTGGCTCTGTGGGCACTGCTGCTTGTCGGGTGGTCTCCGGTGCTTGAAACCAACTCCACACGTGTTCTCCTTCGTGGAGAAGGCTGATTGGGCATGAAAAGGCCATGTTTGCACAGGCCGATTAACGCACACTTAGCCAGCTGGGAAGGGAGCCTCGGAGGGCCTATCTCAGCAACGGCACAAAACTCGCTTCTAGGAGCTGCATTCTGAAGAGGTGAACTCTGCTCGGGGAACAAACCACAGCCCCAGTGCCTCTTTGCTCAGGAAAGCCAAGGTTGCCTAGTTCTCACCTAGCCCTGTTGTACCCCTAGGGCCAAGGAGGCTCTGGACTGCCTCTGGATCCGTGGGCACTGCTCCTTGGCTGGTGGTCTCCTGAGCTTGAAACCAACTGCAAATGAGTTCTCCTTCAGGGACAAGGCTGATTGGGCATGAAAATACCTTGTTTGCACAGGCCTCAGCAACCCACCTATAGCCAGCTAGGGAGGGACCCTCCGAGGGCCTATCTCAGCAACGGCACAAACGTCGCAGCTAGGAGCTGCATTCTGCAAAGGGAAACTCTGCTCGGGGAACAAACCACAGCCCTAATGCGACTTGTTCAGGAAAGCCAAGCTTTTCTACTTCTCACCTAGCTCTGTTTAACCCCTAGGGCCATGGAGGCTCTGGGCTGCCTCTGGCTCTGTGGGCACTGCTGCTTGGCTGGTGGTCTCCGCACCTTGAAACCAACTCCAAGCGTGTTCTCCTTTGGGGAGAAGGCTAACTGGGCATGAAAAGGCCTTTTGGGCACATGCCCCATCCACTCACCCGTAGCCAGGTATTGATGGGAAACCGAAGGTCTATCTCAGCAACGGCACAAAACTCGCTTCTAGGAGCTGCATTCTGCAGAGGTGAACTCTGCTCGGGGAACAAACCACAGCCCCAATGCGTCCTTGCTCAGGAAGGCCAAGCTTGCCTAGTTACTCACCTAGCCCTCTGCACACCTAGGGCAAAGAAGGCTCTGGCCTGCCTCTGGCTCTGTGGGCACTGCTGCTTGTCGGGTGGTCTCCGGTGCTTGAAACCAACTCCAAACGTGTTCTCCTTCGTGGAGAAGGCTGATTGGGCATGAAAAGGCCTTGTTTGCACAGGCCCATTAACGCACACTTAGCCAGCTGGGAAGGGAGCCTCGGAGGGCCTATCTCAGCAACGGCACAAAACTCGCTTCTAGGAGCTGCATTCTGCAGAGGTGAACTCTGCTCGGGGAACAAACCACAGCCCCAGTGCGTCTTTGCTCAGGAAAGCCAAGCTTGCCTAGTTCTCACCTAGCCCTGTTGTACCCCTAGGGCCAAGGAGGCTCTGGACTGCCTCTGGCTCCGTGGGCACTGCTGCTTGGCTGGTGTTCTCCGGAGGTTGAAACCAAATCCACACATGTTCTCCTTCGGGGAGAAGCCTGACTGGGCATGAAAAGGCCTTGTTTGCACAGGCCCAGCAACCCACAGGTAGCCAGCTAGGGATAGAACCTCCTTGGGCCTATCTCAGAAACGGCACAAGCCTCACTTATTTGAGCTCCGTTCTGCAAAGGTGAACACTGCTCTGAGAACAAAGGACTTCCCCGATGCGTCTTTGGTCAGGAAGGCAACGCTTGCCTATTTCTCTCCTAGCCTTCTGCTACCACTTGGGCCAAGGTGGCTCTGGGCTTCCTCTGGCTCCGTGGGCACTGCTGCTTGGGTGGTGGCCTCCTGCTCTGGAAACCAACTCCAAACGTGTTCTCCTTTGGGGAGAAGGCTGATTGGGCATGAAAAGGCCTTTCTTCACAGCCCCCAGCAACCCAAACTTAGCCAGCTAAGGAGGGACTCTACTAGGGCTAATCTCAGCAACGGCACAAAACTCGCTTCCAGGAGCTGCATTCTGCAAAGGGAAACTCTGCTCGGGGAGCACACCACATTCCCAATTCGTCCTTCCTCAGGAAAGCAATGCTTGCCTATTTCTCACCTAGCCCTGTGCTATCCCTAGGGCCAAGGAGGCTCTGGGCTGCCTCTGGATCCGTGGGCACTGCTCCTTGGCTGGTGGTCTCCTGAGCTTGAAACCAACTGCAAATGAGTTCTCCTTCAGGGACAAGGCTGATTGGGCATGAAAATACCTTGTTTGCACAGGCCTCAGCAACCCACCTATAGCCAGCTAGGGAGGGACCCTCCGAGGGCCTATCTCAGCAACGGCACAAACGTCGCAGCTAGGAGCTGCATTCTGCAAAGGGAAACTCTGCTCGGGGAACAAACCACAGCCCTAATGCGACTTGTTCAGGAAAGCCAAGCTTTTCTACTTCTCACCTAGCTCTGTTTTACCCCTAGGGCCATGGAGGCTCTGGGCTGCCTCTGGCTCTGTGGGCACTGCTGCTTGGCGGGTGGTCTCCGCACCTTCAAACCAACTCCAAGCGTGTTCTCCTTTGGGGAGAAGGCTAATTGGGCATGAAAAGGCCTTTTGGGCACATGCCCCATCCACTCACCCGTAGCCAGGTATTGATGGGAAACCGAAGGTCTATCTCAGCAACGGCACAAAACTCGCTTCTAGGAGCTGCATTCTGCAGAGGTGAACTCTGCTCGGGGAACAAACCACAGCCCCAATGCGTCCTTGCTCATGAAGGCCAAGCTTGCCTAGTTACTCACCTAGCCCTCTGCACACCTAGGGCAAAGAAGGCTATGGCCTGCCTCTGGCTCTGTGGGCACTGCTGCTTGTCGGGTGGTCTCCGGTGCTTGAAACCAACTCCAAACGTGTTCTCCTTCGTGGAGAAGGCTGATTGGGCATGAAAAGGCCTTGTTTGCACAGGCCCATTAACGCACACTTAGCCAGCTGGGAAGGGAGCCTCGGAGGGCCTATCTCAGCAACGGCACAAAACTCGCTTCTAGGAGCTGCATTCTGCAGAGGTGAACTCTGCTCGGGGAACAAACCACAGCCCCAGTGCGTCTTTGCTCAGGAAAGCCAAGCTTGCCTAGTTCTCACCTAGCCCTGTTGTACCCCTAGGGCCAAGGAGGCTCTGGACTGCCTCTGGCTCCGTGGGCACTGCTGCTTGGCTGGTGTTCTCCAGAGGTTGAAACCAAATCCACACATGTTCTCCTTCGGGGAGAAGCCTGACTGGGCATGAAAAGGCCTTGTTTGCACAGGCCCAGCAACCCACAGGTAGCCAGCTAGGGATAGAACCTCCTTGGGCCTATCTCAGAAACGGCACAAGCCTCACTTATTTGAGCTCCGTTCTGCAAAGGTGAACACTGCTCTGAGAACAAAGGACTTCCCCGATGCGTCTTTGGTCAGGAAGGCAACGCTTGCCTATTTCTCTCCTAGCCTTCTGCTACCACTTGGGCCAAGGTGGCTCTGGGCTTCCTCTGGCTCCGTGGGCACTGCTGCTTGGGTGGTGGCCTCCTGCTCTTGAAACCAACTCCAAACGTGTTCTCCTTTGGGGAGAAGGCTGATTGGGCATGAAAAGGCCTTTCTTCACAGCCCCCAGCAACCCAAACTTAGCCAGCTAAGGAGGGACTCTACTAGGGCTAATCTCAGCAACGGCACAAAACTCGCTTCCAGGAGCTGCATTCTGCAAAGGGAAACTCTGCTCGGGGAGCACACCACATTCCCAATTCGTCCTTCCTCAGGAAAGCAATGCTTGCCTATTTCTCACCTAGCCCTGTGCTATCCCTAGGGCCAAGGAGGCTCTGGGCTGCCTCTGGATCCGTGGGCACTGCTCCTTGGCTGGTGGTCTCCTGAGCTTGAAACCAACTGCAAATGAGTTCTCCTTCAGGGACAAGGCTGATTGGGCATGAAAATACCTTGTTTGCACAGGCCTCAGCAACCCACCTATAGCCAGCTAGGGAGGGACCCTCCGAGGGCCTATCTCAGCAACGGCACAAACGTCGCAGCTAGGAGCTGCATTCTGCAAAGGGAAACTCTGCTCGGGGAACAAACCACAGCCCTAATGCGACTTGTTCAGGAAAGCCAAGCTTTTCTACTTCTCACCTAGCTCTCTTTTACCCCTAGGGCCATGGAGGCTCTGGGCTGCCTCTGGCTCTGTGGGCACTGCTGCTTGGCTGGTGGTCTCCGCAGCTTGAAACCAACTCCAAGCGTGTTCTCCTTTGGGGAGAAGGCTAATTGGGCATGAAAAGGCCTTTTTGGCACATGCCCCATCCACTCACCCGTAGCCAGGTATTGATGGAAAACCGAAGGTCTATCTCAGCAACGGCACAAAACTCGCTTCTAGGAGCTGCATTCTGCAGAGGTGAACTCTGCTCGGGGAACAAAACACAGCCCCAATGCGTCCTTGCTCATGAAGGCCAAGCTTGCCTAGTTACTCACCTAGCCCTCTGCACACCTAGGGCAAAGAAGGCTATGGCCTGCCTCTGGCTCTGTGGGCACTGCTGCTTGTCGGGTGGTCTCCGGTGCTTGAAACCAACTCCAAACGTGTTCTCCTTCGTGGAGAAGGCTGATTGGGCATGAAAAGGCCTTGTTTGCACAGGCCCATTAACGCACACTTAGCCAGCTGGGAAGGGAGCCTCGGAGGGCCTATCTCAGCAACGGCACAAAACTCGCTTCTAGGAGCTGCATTCTGCAGAGGTGAACTCTGCTCGGGGAACAAACCACAGCCCCAGTGCGTCTTTGCTCAGGAAAGCCAAGCTTGCCTAGTTCTCACCTAGCCCTGTTGTACCCCTAGGGCCAAGGAGGCTCTGGACTGCCTCTGGATCCGTGGGCACTGCTCCTTGGCTGGTGGTCTCCTGAGCTTGAAACCAACTGCAAATGAGTTCTCCTTCAGGGACAAGGCTGATTGGGCATGAAAATACCTTGTTTGCACAGGCCTCAGCAACCCACCTATAGCCAGCTAGGGAGGGACCCTCCGAGGGCCTATCTCAGCAACGGCACAAACGTCGCAGCTAGGAGCTGCATTCTGCAAAGGGAAACTCTGCTCGGGGAACAAACCACAGCCCTAATGCGACTTGTTCAGGAAAGCCAAGCTTTTCTACTTCTCACCTAGCTCTGTTTTACCCCTAGGGCCATGGAGGCTCTGGGCTGCCTCTGGCTCTGTGGGCACTGCTGCTTGGCGGGTGGTCTCCGCACCTTCAAACCAACTCCAAGCGTGTTCTCCTTTGGGGAGAAGGCTAATTGGGCATGAAAAGGCCTTTTGGGCACATGCCCCATCCACTCACCCGTAGCCAGGTATTGATGGGAAACCGAAGGTCTATCTCAGCAACGGCACAAAACTCGCTTCTAGGAGCTGCATTCTGCAGAGGTGAACTCTGCTCGGGGAACAAACCACAGCCCCAATGCGTCCTTGCTCATGAAGGCCAAGCTTGCCTAGTTACTCACCTAGCCCTCTGCACACCTAGGGCAAAGAAGGCTATGGCCTGCCTCTGGCTCTGTGGGCACTGCTGCTTGTCGGGTGGTCTCCGGTGCTTGAAACCAACTCCAAACGTGTTCTCCTTCGTGGAGAAGGCTGATTGGGCATGAAAAGGCCTTGTTTGCACAGGCCCATTAACGCACACTTAGCCAGCTGGGAAGGGAGCCTCGGAGGGCCTATCTCAGCAACGGCACAAAACTCGCTTCTAGGAGCTGCATTCTGCAGAGGTGAACTCTGCTCGGGGAACAAACCACAGCCCCAGTGCGTCTTTGCTCAGGAAAGCCAAGCTTGCCTAGTTCTCACCTAGCCCTGTTGTACCCCTAGGGCCAAGGAGGCTCTGGACTGCCTCTGGCTCCGTGGGCACTGCTGCTTGGCTGGTGTTCTCCGGAGGTTGAAACCAAATCCACACATGTTCTCCTTCGGGGAGAAGCCTGACTGGGCATGAAAAGGCCTTGTTTGCACAGGCCCAGCAACCCACAGGTAGCCAGCTAGGGATAGAACCTCCTTGGGCCTATCTCAGAAACGGCACAAGCCTCACTTATTTGAGCTCCGTTCTGCAAAGGTGAACACTGCTCTGAGAACAAAGGACTTCCCCGATGCGTCTTTGGTCAGGAAGGCAACGCTTGCCTATTTCTCTCCTAGCCTTCTGCTACCACTTGGGCCAAGGTGGCTCTGGGCTTCCTCTGGCTCCGTGGGCACTGCTGCTTGGGTGGTGGCCTCCTGCTCTTGAAACCAACTCCAAACGTGTTCTCCTTTGGGGAGAAGGCTGATTGGGCATGAAAAGGCCTTTGTTCACAGCCCCCAGCAACCCAAACTTAGCCAGCTAAGGAGGGACTCTACTAGGGCTAATCTCAGCAACGGCACAAAACTCGCTTCCAGGAGCTGCATTCTGCAAAGGGAAACTCTGCTCGGGGAGCACACCACATTCCCAATTCGTCCTTCCTCAGGAAAGCAATGCTTGCCTATTTCTCACCTAGCCCTGTGCTATCCCTAGGGCCAAGGAGGCTCTGGGCTGCCTCTGGATCCGTGGGCACTGCTCCTTGGCTGGTGGTCTCCTGAGCTTGAAACCAACTGCAAATGAGTTCTCCTTCAGGGACAAGGCTGATTGGGCATGAAAATACCTTGTTTGCACAGGCCTCAGCAACCCACCTATAGCCAGCTAGGGAGGGACCCTCCGAGGGCCTATCTCAGCAACGGCACAAACGTCGCAGCTAGGAGCTGCATTCTGCAAAGGGAAACTCTGCTCGGGGAACAAACCACAGCCCTAATGCGACTTGTTCAGGAAACCCAAGCTTTTCTACTTCTCACCTAGCTCTCTTTTACCCCTAGGGCCATGGAGGCTCTGGGCTGCCTCTGGCTCTGTGGGCACTGCTGCTTGGCTGGTGGTCTCCGCAGCTTGAAACCAACTCCAAGCGTGTTCTCCTTTGGGGAGAAGGCTAATTGGGCATGAAAAGGCCTTTTTGGCACATGCCCCATCCACTCACCCGTAGCCAGGTATTGATGAAAAACCGAAGGTCTATCTCAGCAACGGCACAAAACTCGCTTCTAGGAGCTGCATTCTGCAGAGGTGAACTCTGCTCGGGGAACAAAACACAGCCCCAATGCGTCCTTGCTCATGAAGGCCAAGCTTGCCTAGTTACTCACCTAGCCCTCTGCACACCTAGGGCAAAGAAGGCTATGGCCTGCCTCTGGCTCTGTGGGCACTGCTGCTTGTCGGGTGGTCTCCGGTGCTTGAAACCAACTCCACACGTGTTCTCCTTCGTGGAGAAGGCTGATTGGGCATGAAAAGGCCTTGTTTGCACAGGCCCATTAACGCACACTTAGCCAGCTGGGAAGGGAGCCTCGGAGGGCCTATCTCAGCAACGGCACAAAACTCGCTTCTAGGAGCTGCATTCTGCAGAGGTGAACTCTGCTCGGGGAACAAACCACAGCCCCAGTGCGTCTTTGCTCAGGAAAGCCAAGCTTGCCTAGTTCTCACCTAGCCCTGTTGTACCCCTAGGGCCAAGGAGGCTCTGGACTGCCTCTGGCTCCGTGGGCACTGCTGCTTGGCTGGTGTTCTCCGGAGGTTGAAACCAAATCCACACATGTTCTCCTTCGGGGAGAAGCCTGACTGGGCATGAAAAGGCCTTGTTTGCACAGGCCCAGCAACCCACAGGTAGCCAGCTAGGGATAGAACCTCCTTGGGCCTATCTCAGAAACGGCACAAGCCTCACTTATTTGAGCTCCGTTCTGCAAAGGTGAACACTGCTCTGAGAACAAAGGACTTCCCCGATGCGTCTTTGGTCAGGAAGGCAACGCTTGCCTATTTCTCTCCTAGCCTTCTGCTACCACTTGGGCCAAGGTGGCTCTGGGCTTCCTCTGGCTCCGTGGGCACTGCTGCTTGGGTGGTGGCCTCCTGCTCTGGAAACCAACTCCAAACGTGTTCTCCTTTGGGGAGAAGGCTGATTGGGCATGAAAAGGCCTTTCTTCACAGCCCCCAGCAACCCAAACTTAGCCAGCTAAGGAGGGACTCTACTAGGGCTAATCTCAGCAACGGCACAAAACTCGCTTCCAGGAGCTGCATTCTGCAAAGGGAAACTCTGCTCGGGGAGCACACCACATTCCCAATTCGTCCTTCCTCAGGAAAGCAATGCTTGCCTATTTCTCACCTAGCCCTGTGCTATCCCTAGGGCCAAGGAGGCTCTGGGCTGCCTCTGGATCCGTGGGCACTGCTCCTTGGCTGGTGGTCTCCTGAGCTTGAAACCAACTGCAAATGAGTTCTCCTTCAGGGACAAGGCTGATTGGGCATGAAAATACCTTGTTTGCACAGGCCTCAGCAACCCACCTATAGCCAGCTAGGGAGGGACCCTCCGAGGGCCTATCTCAGCAACGGCACAAACGTCGCAGCTAGGAGCTGCATTCTGCAAAGGGAAACTCTGCTCGGGGAACAAACCACAGCCCTAATGCGACTTGTTCAGGAAACCCAAGCTTTTCTACTTCTCACCTAGCTCTGTTTTACCCCTAGGGCCATGGAGGCTCTGGGCTGCCTCTGGCTCTGTGGGCACTGCTGCTTGGCTGGTGGTCTCCGCAGCTTGAAACCAACTCCAAGCGTGTTCTCCTTTGGGGAGAAGGCTAATTGGGCATGAAAAGGCCTTTTTGGCACATGCCCCATCCACTCACCCGTAGCCAGGTATTGATGGAAAACCGAAGGTCTATCTCAGCAACGGCACAAAACTCGCTTCTAGGAGCTGCATTCTGCAGAGGTGAACTCTGCTCGGGGAACAAAACACAGCCCCAATGCGTCCTTGCTCATGAAGGCCAAGCTTGCCTAGTTACTCACCTAGCCCTCTGCACACCTAGGGCAAAGAAGGCTATGGCCTGCCTCTGGCTCTGTGGGCACTGCTGCTTGTCGGGTGGTCTCCGGTGCTTGAAACCAACTCCACACGTGTTCTCCTTCGTGGAGAAGGCTGATTGGGCATGAAAAGGCCATGTTTGCACAGGCCGATTAACGCACACTTAGCCAGCTGGGAAGGGAGCCTCGGAGGGCCTATCTCAGCAACGGCACAAAACTCGCTTCTAGGAGCTGCATTCTGCAGAGGTGAACTCTGCTCGGGGAACAAACCACAGCCCCAGTGCGTCTTTGCTCAGGAAAGCCAAGCTTGCCTAGTTCTCACCTAGCCCTGTTGTACCCCTAGGGCCAAGGAGGCTCTGGACTGCCTCTGGATCCGTGGGCACTGCTCCTTGGCTGGTGGTCTCCTGAGCTTGAAACCAACTGCAAATGAGTTCTCCTTCAGGGACAAGGCTGATTGGGCATGAAAATACCTTGTTTGCACAGGCCTCAGCAACCCACCTATAGCCAGCTGGGAAGGGACCCTCCGAGGGCCTATCTCAGCAACGGCACAAACGTCGCAGCTAGGAGCTGCATTCTGCAAAGGGAAACTCTGCTCGGGGAACAAACCACAGCCCTAATGCGACTTGTTCAGGAAAGCCAAGCTTTTCTACTTCTCACCTAGCTCTGTTTAACCCCTAGGGCCATGGAGGCTCTGGGCTGCCTCTGGCTCTGTGGGCACTGCTGCTTGGCTGGTGGTCTCCGCACCTTGAAACCAACTCCAAGCGTGTTCTCCTTTGGGGAGAAGGCTAACTGGGCATGAAAAGGCCTTTTGGGCACATGCCCCATCCACTCACCCGTAGCCAGGTATTGATGGGAAACCGAAGGTCTATCTCAGCAACGGCACAAAACTCGCTTCTAGGAGCTGCATTCTGCAGAGGTGAACTCTGCTCGGGGAACAAACCACAGCCCCAATGCGTCCTTGCTCATGAAGGCCAAGCTTGCCTAGTTACTCACCTAGCCCTCTGCACACCTAGGGCAAAGAAGGCTATGGCCTGCCTCTGGCTCTGTGGGCACTGCTGCTTGTCGGGTGGTCTCCGGTGCTTGAAACCAACTCCAAACGTGTTCTCCTTCGTGGAGAAGGCTGATTGGGCATGAAAAGGCCTTGTTTGCACAGGCCCATTAACGCACACTTAGCCAGCTGGGAAGGGAGCCTCGGAGGGCCTATCTCAGCAACGGCACAAAACTCGCTTCTAGGAGCTGCATTCTGCAGAGGTGAACTCTGCTCGGGGAACAAACCACAGCCCCAGTGCGTCTTTGCTCAGGAAAGCCAAGCTTGCCTAGTTCTCACCTAGCCCTGTTGTACCCCTAGGGCCAAGGAGGCTCTGGACTGCCTCTGGCTCCGTGGGCACTGCTGCTTGGCTGGTGTTCTCCGGAGGTTGAAACCAAATCCACACATGTTCTCCTTCGGGGAGAAGCCTGACTGGGCATGAAAAGGCCTTGTTTGCACAGGCCCAGCAACCCACAGGTAGCCAGCTAGGGATAGAACCTCCTTGGGCCTATCTCAGAAACGGCACAAGCCTCACTTATTTGAGCTCCGTTCTGCAAAGGTGAACACTGCTCTGAGAACAAAGGACTTCCCCGATGCGTCTTTGGTCAGGAAGGCAACGCTTGCCTATTTCTCTCCTAGCCTTCTGCTACCACTTGGGCCAAGGTGGCTCTGGGCTTCCTCTGGCTCCGTGGGCACTGCTGCTTGGGTGGTGGCCTCCTGCTCTGGAAACCAACTCCAAACGTGTTCTCCTTTGGGGAGAAGGCTGATTGGGCATGAAAAGGCCTTTCTTCACAGCCCCCAGCAACCCAAACTTAGCCAGCTAAGGAGGGACTCTACTAGGGCTAATCTCAGCAACGGCACAAAACTCGCTTCCAGGAGCTGCATTCTGCAAAGGGAAACTCTGCTCGGGGAGCACACCACATTCCCAATTCGTCCTTCCTCAGGAAAGCAATGCTTGCCTATTTCTCACCTAGCCCTGTGCTATCCCTAGGGCCAAGGAGGCTCTGGGCTGCCTCTGGATCCGTGGGCACTGCTCCTTGGCTGGTGGTCTCCTGAGCTTGAAACCAACTGCAAATGAGTTCTCCTTCAGGGACAAGGCTGATTGGGCATGAAAATACCTTGTTTGCACAGGCCTCAGCAACCCACCTATAGCCAGCTAGGGAGGGACCCTCCGAGGGCCTATCTCAGCAACGGCACAAACGTCGCAGCTAGGAGCTGCATTCTGCAAAGGGAAACTCTGCTCGGGGAACAAACCACAGCCCTAATGCGACTTGTTCAGGAAAGCCAAGCTTTTCTACTTCTCACCTAGCTCTGTTTAACCCCTAGGGCCATGGAGGCTCTGGGCTGCCTCTGGCTCTGTGGGCACTGCTGCTTGGCTGGTGGTCTCCGCAGCTTGAAACCAACTCCAAGCGTGTTCTCCTTTGGGGAGAAGGCTAACTGGGCATGAAAAGGCCTTTTGGGCACATGCCCCATCCACTCACCCGTAGCCAGGTATTGATGGGAAACCGAAGGTCTATCTCAGCAACGGCACAAAACTCGCTTCTAGGAGCTGCATTCTGCAGAGGTGAACTCTGCTCGGGGAACAAACCACAGCCCCAATGCGTCCTTGCTCATGAAGGCCAAGCTTGCCTAGTTACTCACCTAGCCCTCTGCACACCTAGGGCAAAGAAGGCTATGGCCTGCCTCTGGCTCTGTGGGCACTGCTGCTTGTCGGGTGGTCTCCGGTGCTTGAAACCAACTCCAAACGTGTTCTCCTTCGTGGAGAAGGCTGATTGGGCATGAAAAGGCCTTGTTTGCACAGGCCCATTAACGCACACTTAGCCAGCTGGGAAGGGAGCCTCGGAGGGCCTATCTCAGCAACGGCACAAAACTCGCTTCTAGGAGCTGCATTCTGCAGAGGTGAACTCTGCTCGGGGAACAAACCACAGCCCCAGTGCGTCTTTGCTCAGGAAAGCCAAGCTTGCCTAGTTCTCACCTAGCCCTGTTGTACCCCTAGGGCCAAGGAGGCTCTGGACTGCCTCTGGCTCCGTGGGCACTGCTGCTTGGCTGGTGTTCTCCGGAGGTTGAAACCAAATCCACACATGTTCTCCTTCGGGGAGAAGCCTGACTGGGCATGAAAAGGCCTTGTTTGCACAGGCCCAGCAACCCACAGGTAGCCAGCTAGGGATAGAACCTCCTTGGGCCTATCTCAGAAACGGCACAAGCCTCACTTATTTGAGCTCCGTTCTGCAAAGGTGAACACTGCTCTGAGAACAAAGGACTTCCCCGATGCGTCTTTGGTCAGGAAGGCAACGCTTGCCTATTTCTCTCCTAGCCTTCTGCTACCACTTGGGCCAAGGTGGCTCTGGGCTTCCTCTGGCTCCGTGGGCACTGCTGCTTGGGTGGTGGCCTCCTGCTCTGGAAACCAACTCCAAACGTGTTCTCCTTTGGGGAGAAGGCTGATTGGGCATGAAAAGGCCTTTCTTCACAGCCCCCAGCAACCCAAACTTAGCCAGCTAAGGAGGGACTCTACTAGGGCTAATCTCAGCAACGGCACAAAACTCGCTTCCAGGAGCTGCATTCTGCAAAGGGAAACTCTGCTCGGGGAGCACACCACATTCCCAATTCGTCCTTCCTCAGGAAAGCAATGCTTGCCTATTTCTCACCTAGCCCTGTGCTATCCCTAGGGCCAAGGAGGCTCTGGGCTGCCTCTGGATCCGTGGGCACTGCTCCTTGGCTGGTGGTCTCCTGAGCTTGAAACCAACTGCAAATGAGTTCTCCTTCAGGGACAAGGCTGATTGGGCATGAAAATACCTTGTTTGCACAGGCCTCAGCAACCCACCTATAGCCAGCTTGGGAGGGACCCTCCGAGGGCCTATCTCAGCAACGGCACAAACGTCGCAGCTAGGAGCTGCATTCTGCAAAGGGAAACTCTGCTCGGGGAACAAACCACAGCCCTAATGCGACTTGTTCAGGAAACCCAAGCTTTTCTACTTCTCACCTAGCTCTGTTTTACCCCTAGGGCCATGGAGGCTCTGGGCTGCCTCTGGCTCTGTGGGCACTGCTGCTTGGCGGGTGGTCTCCGCACCTTCAAACCAACTCCAAGCGTGTTCTCCTTTGGGGAGAAGGCTAATTGGGCATGAAAAGGCCTTTTGGGCACATGCCCCATCCACTCACCCGTAGCCAGGTATTGATGGGAAACCGAAGGTCTATCTCAGCAACGGCACAAAACTCGCTTCTAGGAGCTGCATTCTGCAGAGGTGAACTCTGCTCGGGGAACAAACCACAGCCCCAATGCGTCCTTGCTCATGAAGGCCAAGCTTGCCTAGTTACTCACCTAGCCCTCTGCACACCTAGGGCAAAGAAGGCTATGGCCTGCCTCTGGCTCTGTGGGCACTGCTGCTTGTCGGGTGGTCTCCGGTGCTTGAAACCAACTCCAAACGTGTTCTCCTTCGTGGAGAAGGCTGATTGGGCATGAAAAGGCCTTGTTTGCACAGGCCGATTAACGCACACTTAGCCAGCTGGGAAGGGAGCCTCGGAGGGCCTATCTCAGCAACGGCACAAAACTCGCTTCTAGGAGCTGCATTCTGCAGAGGTGAACTCTGCTCGGGGAACAAACCACAGCCCCAGTGCGTCTTTGCTCAGGAAAGCCAAGCTTGCCTAGTTCTCACCTAGCCCTGTTGTACCCCTAGGGCCAAGGAGGCTCTGGACTGCCTCTGGCTCCGTGGGCACTGCTGCTTGGCTGGTGTTCTCCGGAGGTTGAAACCAAATCCACACATGTTCTCCTTCGGGGAGAAGCCTGACTGGGCATGAAAAGGCCTTGTTTGCACAGGCCCAGCAACCCACAGGTAGCCAGCTAGGGATAGAACCTCCTTGGGCCTATCTCAGAAACGGCACAAGCCTCACTTATTTGAGCTCCGTTCTGCAAAGGTGAACACTGCTCTGAGAACAAAGGACTTCCCCGATGCGTCTTTGGTCAGGAAGGCAACGCTTGCCTATTTCTCTCCTAGCCTTCTGCTACCACTTGGGCCAAGGTGGCTCTGGGCTTCCTCTGGCTCCGTGGGCACTGCTGCTTGGGTGGTGGCCTCCTGCTCTGGAAACCAACTCCAAACGTGTTCTCCTTTGGGGAGAAGGCTGATTGGGCATGAAAAGGCCTTTCTTCACAGCCCCCAGCAACCCAAACTTAGCCAGCTAAGGAGGGACTCTACTAGGGCTAATCTCAGCAACGGCACAAAACTCGCTTCCAGGAGCTGCATTCTGCAAAGGGAAACTCTGCTCGGGGAGCACACCACATTCCCAATTCGTCCTTCCTCAGGAAAGCAATGCTTGCCTATTTCTCACCTAGCCCTGTGCTATCCCTAGGGCCAAGGAGGCTCTGGGCTGCCTCTGGATCCGTGGGCACTGCTCCTTGGCTGGTGGTCTCCTGAGCTTGAAACCAACTGCAAATGAGTTCTCCTTCAGGGACAAGGCTGATTGGGCATGAAAATACCTTGTTTGCACAGGCCTCAGCAACCCACCTATAGCCAGCTAGGGAGGGACCCTCCGAGGGCCTATCTCAGCAACGGCACAAACGTCGCAGCTAGGAGCTGCATTCTGCAAAGGGAAACTCTGCTCGGGGAACAAACCACAGCCCTAATGCGACTTGTTCAGGAAACCCAAGCTTTTCTACTTCTCACCTAGCTCTCTTTTACCCCTAGGGCCATGGAGGCTCTGGGCTGCCTCTGGCTCTGTGGGCACTGCTGCTTGGCTGGTGGTCTCCGCAGCTTGAAACCAACTCCAAGCGTGTTCTCCTTTGGGGAGAAGGCTAATTGGGCATGAAAAGGCCTTTTTGGCACATGCCCCATCCACTCACCCGTAGCCAGGTATTGATGGAAAACCGAAGGTCTATCTCAGCAACGGCACAAAACTCGCTTCTAGGAGCTGCATTCTGCAGAGGTGAACTCTGCTCGGGGAACAAAACACAGCCCCAATGCGTCCTTGCTCATGAAGGCCAAGCTTGCCTAGTTACTCACCTAGCCCTCTGCACACCTAGGGCAAAGAAGGCTATGGCCTGCCTCTGGCTCTGTGGGCACTGCTGCTTGTCGGGTGGTCTCCGGTGCTTGAAACCAACTCCACACGTGTTCTCCTTCGTGGAGAAGGCTGATTGGGCATGAAAAGGCCATGTTTGCACAGGCCGATTAACGCACACTTAGCCAGCTGGGAAGGGAGCCTCGGAGGGCCTATCTCAGCAACGGCACAAAACTCGCTTCTAGGAGCTGCATTCTGAAGAGGTGAACTCTGCTCGGGGAACAAACCACAGCCCCAGTGCCTCTTTGCTCAGGAAAGCCAAGGTTGCCTAGTTCTCACCTAGCCCTGTTGTACCCCTAGGGCCAAGGAGGCTCTGGACTGCCTCTGGATCCGTGGGCACTGCTCCTTGGCTGGTGGTCTCCTGAGCTTGAAACCAACTGCAAATGAGTTCTCCTTCAGGGACAAGGCTGATTGGGCATGAAAATACCTTGTTTGCACAGGCCTCAGCAACCCACCTATAGCCAGCTAGGGAGGGACCCTCCGAGGGCCTATCTCAGCAACGGCACAAACGTCGCAGCTAGGAGCTGCATTCTGCAAAGGGAAACTCTGCTCGGGGAACAAACCACAGCCCTAATGCGACTTGTTCAGGAAACCCAAGCTTTTCTACTTCTCACCTAGCTCTGTTTTACCCCTAGAGCCATGGAGGCTCTGGGCTGCCTCTGGCTCTGTGGGCACTGCTGCTTGGCTGGTGGTCTCCGCAGCTTGAAACCAACTCCAAGCGTGTTCTCCTTTGGGGAGAAGGCTAACTGGGCATGAAAAGGCCTTTTGGGCACATGCCCCATCCACTCACCCGTAGCCAGGTATTGATGGGAAACCGAAGGTCTATCTCAGCAACGGCACAAAACTCGCTTCTAGGAGCTGCATTCTGCAGAGGTGAACTCTGCTCGGGGAACAAACCACAGCCCCAATGCGTCCTTGCTCAGGAAGGCCAAGCTTGCCTAGTTACTCACCTAGCCCTCTGCACACCTAGGGCAAAGAAGGCTATGGCCTGCCTCTGGCTCTGTGGGCACTGCTGCTTGTCGGGTGGTCTCCGGTGCTTGAAACCAACTCCAAACGTGTTCTCCTTCGTGGAGAAGGCTGATTGGGCATGAAAAGGCCTTGTTTGCACAGGCCCATTAACGCACCCTTAGCCAGCTGGGAAGGGAGCCTCGGAGGGCCTATCTCAGCAACGGCACAAAACTCGCTTCTAGGAGCTGCATTCTGCAGAGGTGAACTCTGCTCGGGGAACAAACCACAGCCCCAGTGCGTCTTTGCTCAGGAAAGCCAAGCTTGCCTAGTTCTCACCTAGCCCTGTTGTACCCCTAGGGCCAAGGAGGCTCTGGACTGCCTCTGGCTCCGTGGGCACTGCTGCTTGGCTGGTGTTCTCCGGAGGTTGAAACCAAATCCACACATGTTCTCCTTCGGGGAGAAGCCTGACTGGGCATGAAAAGGCCTTGTTTGCACAGGCCCAGCAACCCACAGGTAGCCAGCTAGGGATAGAACCTCCTTGGGCCTATCTCAGAAACGGCACAAGCCTCACTTATTTGAGCTCCGTTCTGCAAAGGTGAACACTGCTCTGAGAACAAAGGACTTCCCCGATGCGTCTTTGGTCAGGAAGGCAACGCTTGCCTATTTCTCTCCTAGCCTTCTGCTACCACTTGGGCCAAGGTGGCTCTGGGCTTCCTCTGGCTCCGTGGGCACTGCTGCTTGGGTGGTGGCCTCCTGCTCTTGAAACCAACTCCAAACGTGTTCTCCTTTGGGGAGAAGGCTGATTGGGCATGAAAAGGCCTTTCTTCACAGCCCCCAGCAACCCAAACTTAGCCAGCTAAGGAGGGACTCTACTAGGGCTAATCTCAGCAACGGCACAAAACTCGCTTCCAGGAGCTGCATTCTGCAAAGGGAAACTCTGCTCGGGGAGCACACCACATTCCCAATTCGTCCTTCCTCAGGAAAGCAATGCTTGCCTATTTCTCACCTAGCCCTGTGCTATCCCTAGGGCCAAGGAGGCTCTGGGCTGCCTCTGGATCCGTGGGCACTGCTCCTTGGCTGGTGGTCTCCTGAGCTTGAAACCAACTGCAAATGAGTTCTCCTTCAGGGACAAGGCTGATTGGGCATGAAAATACCTTGTTTGCACAGGCCTCAGCAACCCACCTATAGCCAGCTTGGGAGGGACCCTCCGAGGGCCTATCTCAGCAACGGCACAAACGTCGCAGCTAGGAGCTGCATTCTGCAAAGGGAAACTCTGCTCGGGGAACAAACCACAGCCCTAATGCGACTTGTTCAGGAAACCCAAGCTTTTCTACTTCTCACCTAGCTCTGTTTTACCCCTAGGGCCATGGAGGCTCTGGGCTGCCTCTGGCTCTGTGGGCACTGCTGCTTGGCTGGTGGTCTCCGCACCTTGAAACCAACTCCAAGCGTGTTCTCCTTTGGGGAGAAGGCTAATTGGGCATGAAAAGGCCTTTTTGGCACATGCCGCCTCCACTCACCCGTAGCCAGGTATTGATGGAAAACCGAAGGTCTATCTCAGCAACGGCACAAAACTCGCTTCTAGGAGCTGCATTCTGCAGAGGTGAACTCTGCTCGGGGAACAAAACACAGCCCCAATGCGTCCTTGCTCATGAAGGCCAAGCTTGCCTAGTTACTCACCTAGCCCTCTGCACACCTAGGGCAAAGAAGGCTATGGCCTGCCTCTGGCTCTGTGGGCACTGCTGCTTGTCGGGTGGTCTCCGGTGCTTGAAACCAACTCCACACGTGTTCTCCTTCGTGGAGAAGGCTGATTGGGCATGAAAAGGCCATGTTTGCACAGGCCGATTAACGCACACTTAGCCAGCTGGGAAGGGAGCCTCGGAGGGCCTATCTCAGCAACGGCACAAAACTCGCTTCTAGGAGCTGCATTCTGAAGAGGTGAACTCTGCTCGGGGAACAAACCACAGCCCCAGTGCCTCTTTGCTCAGGAAAGCCAAGCTTGCCTAGTTCTCACCTAGCCCTGTTGTACCCCTAGGGCCAAGGAGGCTCTGGACTGCCTCTGGATCCGTGGGCACTGCTCCTTGGCTGGTGGTCTCCTGAGCTTGAAACCAACTGCAAATGAGTTCTCCTTCAGGGACAAGGCTTATTGGGCATGAAAATACCTTGTTTGCACAGGCCTCAGCAACCCTCCTATAGCCAGCTTGGGAGGGACCCTCCGAGGGCCTATCTCAGCAACGGCACAAACGTCGCAGCTAGGAGCTGCATTCTGCAAAGGGAAACTCTGCTCGGGGAACAAACCACAGCCCTAATGCGACTTGTTCAGGAAAGCCAAGCTTTTCTACTTCTCACCTAGCTCTGTTTTACCCCTAGGGCCATGGAGGCTCTGGGCTGCCTCTGGCTCTGTGGGCACTGCTGCTTGGCGGGTGGTCTCCGCACCTTCAAACCAACTCCAAGCGTGTTCTCCTTTGGGGAGAAGGCTAATTGGGCATGAAAAGGCCTTTTGGGCACATGCCCCATCCACTCACCCTTAGCCAGGTATTGATGGGAAACCGAAGGTCTATCTCAGCAACGGCACAAAACTCGCTTCTAGGAGCTGCATTCTGCAGAGGTGAACTCTGCTCGGGGAACAAACCACAGCCCCAATGCGTCCTTGCTCATGAAGGCCAAGCTTGCCTAGTTACTCACCTAGCCCTCTGCACACCTAGGGCAAAGAAGGCTATGGCCTGCCTCTGGCTCTGTGGGCACTGCTGCTTGTCGGGTGGTCTCCGGTGCTTGAAACCAACTCCAAACGTGTTCTCCTTCGTGGAGAAGGCTGATTGGGCATGAAAAGGCCTTGTTTGCACAGGCCCATTAACGCACACTTAGCCAGCTGGGAAGGGAGCCTCGGAGGGCCTATCTCAGCAACGGCACAAAACTCGCTTCTAGGAGCTGCATTCTGCAGAGGTGAACTCTGCTCGGGGAACAAACCACAGCCCCAGTGCGTCTTTGCTCAGGAAAGCCAAGCTTGCCTAGTTCTCACCTAGCCCTGTTGTACCCCTAGGGCCAAGGAGGCTCTGGACTGCCTCTGGCTCCGTGGGCACTGCTGCTTGGCTGGTGTTCTCCGGAGGTTGAAACCAAATCCACACATGTTCTCCTTCGGGGAGAAGCCTGACTGGGCATGAAAAGGCCTTGTTTGCACAGGCCCAGCAACCCACAGGTAGCCAGCTAGGGATAGAACCTCCTTGGGCCTATCTCAGAAACGGCACAAGCCTCACTTATTTGAGCTCCGTTCTGCAAAGGTGAACACTGCTCTGAGAACAAAGGACTTCCCCGATGCGTCTTTGGTCAGGAAGGCAACGCTTGCCTATTTCTCTCCTAGCCTTCTGCTACCACTTGGGCCAAGGTGGCTCTGGGCTTCCTCTGGCTCCGTGGGCACTGCTGCTTGGGTGGTGGCCTCCTGCTCTGGAAACCAACTCCAAACGTGTTCTCCTTTGGGGAGAAGGCTGATTGGGCATGAAAAGGCCTTTCTTCACAGCCCCCAGCAACCCAAACTTAGCCAGCTAAGGAGGGACTCTACTAGGGCTAATCTCAGCAACGGCACAAAACTCGCTTCCAGGAGCTGCATTCTGCAAAGGGAAACTCTGCTCGGGGAGCACACCACATTCCCAATTCGTCCTTCCTCAGGAAAGCAATGCTTGCCTATTTCTCACCTAGCCCTGTGCTATCCCTAGGGCCAAGGAGGCTCTGGGCTGCCTCTGGATCCGTGGGCACTGCTCCTTGGCTGGTGGTCTCCTGAGCTTGAAACCAACTGCAAATGAGTTCTCCTTCAGGGACAAGGCTGATTGGGCATGAAAATACCTTGTTTGCACAGGCCTCAGCAACCCACCTATAGCCAGCTAGGGAGGGACCCTCCGAGGGCCTATCTCAGCAACGGCACAAACGTCGCAGCTAGGAGCTGCATTCTGCAAAGGGAAACTCTGCTCGGGGAACAAACCACAGCCCTAATGCGACTTGTTCAGGAAAGCCAAGCTTTTCTACTTCTCACCTAGCTCTCTTTTACCCCTAGGGCCATGGAGGCTCTGGGCTGCCTCTGGCTCTGTGGGCACTGCTGCTTGGCTGGTGGTCTCCGCACCTTGAAACCAACTCCAAGCGTGTTCTCCTTTGGGGAGAAGGCTAATTGGGCATGAAAAGGCCTTTTGGGCACATGCCCCATCCACTCACCCTTAGCCAGGTATTGATGGAAAACCGAAGGTCTATCTCAGCAACGGCACAAAACTCGCTTCTAGGAGCTGCATTCTGCAGAGGTGAACTCTGCTCGGGGAACAAACCACAGCCCCAATGCGTCCTTGCTCATGAAGGCCAAGCTTGCCTAGTTACTCACCTAGCCCTCTGCACACCTAGGGCAAAGAAGGCTATGGCCTGCCTCTGGCTCTGTGGGCACTGCTGCTTGTCGGGTGGTCTCCGGTGCTTGAAACCAACTCCAAACGTGTTCTCCTTCGTGGAGAAGGCTGATTGGGCATGAAAAGGCCATGTTTGCACAGGCCCATTAACGCACACTTAGCCAGCTGGGAAGGGAGCCTCGGAGGGCCTATCTCAGCAACGGCACAAAACTCGCTTCTAGGAGCTGCATTCTGCAGAGGTGAACTCTGCTCGGGGAACAAACCACAGCCCCAGTGCGTCTTTGCTCAGGAAAGCCAAGCTTGCCTAGTTCTCACCTAGCCCTGTTGTACCCCTAGGGCCAAGGAGGCTCTGGACTGCCTCTGGCTCCGTGGGCACTGCTGCTTGGCTGGTGTTCTCCGGAGGTTGAAACCAAATCCACACATGTTCTCCTTCGGGGAGAAGCCTGACTGGGCATGAAAAGGCCTTGTTTGCACAGGCCCAGCAACCCACAGGTAGCCAGCTAGGGATAGAACCTCCTTGGGCCTATCTCAGAAACGGCACAAGCCTCACTTATTTGAGCTCCGTTCTGCAAAGGTGAACACTGCTCTGAGAACAAAGGACTTCCCCGATGCGTCTTTGGTCAGGAAGGCAACGCTTGCCTATTTCTCTCCTAGCCTTCTGCTACCACTTGGGCCAAGGTGGCTCTGGGCTTCCTCTGGCTCCGTGGGCACTGCTGCTTGGGTGGTGGCCTCCTGCTCTGGAAACCAACTCCAAACGTGTTCTCCTTTGGGGAGAAGGCTGATTGGGCATGAAAAGGCCTTTCTTCACAGCCCCCAGCAACCCAAACTTAGCCAGCTAAGGAGGGACTCTACTAGGGCTAATCTCAGCAACGGCACAAAACTCGCTTCCAGGAGCTGCATTCTGCAAAGGGAAACTCTGCTCGGGGAGCACACCACATTCCCAATTCGTCCTTCCTCAGGAAAGCAATGCTTGCCTATTTCTCACCTAGCCCTGTGCTATCCCTAGGGCCAAGGAGGCTCTGGGCTGCCTCTGGATCCGTGGGCACTGCTCCTTGGCTGGTGGTCTCCTGAGCTTGAAACCAACTGCAAATGAGTTCTCCTTCAGGGACAAGGCTGATTGGGCATGAAAATACCTTGTTTGCACAGGCCTCAGCAACCCACCTATAGCCAGCTAGGGAGGGACCCTCCGAGGGCCTATCTCAGCAACGGCACAAACGTCGCAGCTAGGAGCTGCATTCTGCAAAGGGAAACTCTGCTCGGGGAACAAACCACAGCCCTAATGCGACTTGTTCAGGAAAGCCAAGCTTTTCTACTTCTCACCTAGCTCTCTTTTACCCCTAGGGCCATGGAGGCTCTGGGCTGCCTCTGGCTCTGTGGGCACTGCTGCTTGGCGGGTGGTCTCCGCAGCTTGAAACCAACTCCAAACGTGTTCTCCTTCGTGGAGAAGGCTGATTGGGCATGAAAAGGCCATGTTTGCACAGGCCCATTAACGCACACTTAGCCAGCTGGGAAGGGAGCCTCGGAGGGCCTATCTCAGCAACGGCACAAAACTCGCTTCTAGGAGCTGCATTCTGCAGAGGTGAACTCAGCTCGGGGAACAAACCACAGCCCCAGTGCGTCTTTGCTCAGGAAAGCCAAGCTTGCCTAGTTCTCACCTAGCCCTGTTGTACCCCTAGGGCCAAGGAGGCTCTGGACTGCCTCTGGATCCGTGGGCACTGCTCCTTGGCTGGTGGTCTCCTGAGCTTGAAACCAACTGCAAATGAGTTCTCCTTCAGGGACAAGGCTGATTGGGCATGAAAATACCTTGTTTGCACAGGCCTCAGCAACCCACCTATAGCCAGCTTGGGAGGGACCCTCCGAGGGCCTATCTCAGCAACGGCACAAACGTCGCAGCTAGGAGCTGCATTCTGCAAAGGGAAACTCTGCTCGGGGAACAAACCACAGCCCTAATGCGACTTGTTCAGGAAAGCCAAGCTTTTCTACTTCTCACCTAGCTCTGTTTTACCCCTAGGGCCATGGAGGCTCTGGGCTGCCTCTGGCTCTGTGGGCACTGCTGCTTGGCTGGTGGTCTCCGCACCTTGAAACCAACTCCAAGCGTGTTCTCCTTTGGGGAGAAGGCTAATTGGGCATGAAAAGGCCTTTTTGGCACATGCCCCATCCACTCACCCTTAGCCAGGTATTGATGGAAAACCGAAGGTCTATCTCAGCAACGGCACAAAACTCGCTTCTAGGAGCTGCATTCTGCAGAGGTGAACTCTGCTCGGGGAACAAACCACAGCCCCAATGCGTCCTTGCTCATGAAGGCCAAGCTTGCCTAGTTACTCACCTAGCCCTCTGCACACCTAGGGCAAAGAAGGCTCTGGTCTGCCTCTGGCTCTGTGGGCACTGCTGCTTGTCGGGTGGTCTCCGGTGCTTGAAACCAACTCCACACGTGTTCTCCTTCGTGGAGAAGGCTGATTGGGCATGAAAAGGCCATGTTTGCACAGGCCCATTAACGCACCCTTAGCCAGCTGGGAAGGGAGCCTCGGAGGGCCTATCTCAGCAACGGCACAAAACTCGCTTCTAGGAGCTGCATTCTGCAGAGGTGAACTCTGCTCGGGGAACAAACCACAGCCCCAGTGCGTCTTTGCTCAGGAAAGCCAAGCTTGCCTAGTTCTCACCTAGCCCTGTTGTACCCCTAGGGCCAAGGAGGCTCTGGACTGCCTCTGGCTCCGTGGGCACTGCTGCTTGGCTGGTGTTCTCCGGAGGTTGAAACCAAATCCACACATGTTCTCCTTCGGGGAGAAGCCTGACTGGGCATGAAAAGGCCTTGTTTGCACAGGCCCAGCAACCCACAGGTAGCCAGCTAGGGATAGAACCTCCTTGGGCCTATCTCAGAAACGGCACAAGCCTCACTTATTTGAGCTCCGTTCTGCAAAGGTGAACACTGCTCTGAGAACAAAGGACTTCCCCAATGCGTCTTTGGTCAGGAAGGCAACGCTTGCCTATTTCTCTCCTAGCCTTCTGCTACCACTTGGGCCAAGGTGGCTCTGGGCTTCCTCTGGCTCCGTGGGCACTGCTGCTTGGGTGGTGGCCTCCTGCTCTTGAAACCAACTCCAAACGTGTTCTCCTTTGGGGAGAAGGCTGATTGGGCATGAAAAGGCCTTTCTTCACAGCCCCCAGCAACCCAAACTTAGCCAGCTAAGGAGGGACTCTACTAGGGCTAATCTCAGCAACGGCACAAAACTCGCTTCCAGGAGCTGCATTCTGCAAAGGGAAACTCTGCTCGGGGAGCACACCACATTCCCAATTCGTCCTTCCTCAGGAAAGCAATGCTTGCCTATTTCTCACCTAGCCCTGTGCTATCCCTAGGGCCAAGGAGGCTCTGGGCTGCCTCTGGATCCGTGGGCACTGCTCCTTGGCTGGTGGTCTCCTGAGCTTGAAACCAACTGCAAATGAGTTCTCCTTCAGGGACAAGGCTGATTGGGCATGAAAATACCTTGTTTGCACAGGCCTCAGCAACCCACCTATAGCCAGCTAGGGAGGGACCCTCCGAGGGCCTATCTCAGCAACGGCACAAACGTCGCAGCTAGGAGCTGCATTCTGCAAAGGGAAACTCTGCTCGGGGAACAAACCACAGCCCTAATGCGACTTGTTCAGGAAAGCCAAGCTTTTCTACTTCTCACCTAGCTCTGTTTTACCCCTAGGGCCATGGAGGCTCTGGGCTGCCTCTGGCTCTGTGGGCACTGCTGCTTGGCGGGTGGTCTCCTCAGCTTGAAACCAACTCCAAACGTGTTCTCCTTCGTGGAGAAGGCTGATTGGGCATGAAAAGGCCATGTTTGCACAGGCCCATTAACGCACACTTAGCCAGCTGGGAAGGGAGCCTCGGAGGGCCTATCTCAGCAACGGCACAAAACTCGCTTCTAGGAGCTGCATTCTGCAGAGGTGAACTCTGCTCGGGGAACAAACCACAGCCCCAGTGCGTCTTTGCTCAGGAAAGCCAAGCTTGCCTAGTTCTCACCTAGCCCTGTTGTACCCCTAGGGCCAAGGAGGCTCTGGACTGCCTCTGGCTCCGTGGGCACTGCTCCTTGGCTGGTGGTCTCCTGAGCTTGAAACCAACTGCAAATGAGTTCTCCTTCAGGGACAAGGCTGATTGGGCATGAAAATACCTTGTTTGCACAGGCCTCAGCAACCCACCTATAGCCAGCTTGGGAGGGACCCTCCGAGGGCCTATCTCAGCAACGGCACAAACGTCGCAGCTAGGAGCTGCATTCTGCAAAGGGAAACTCTGCTCGGGGAACAAACCACAGCCCTAATGCGACTTGTTCAGGAAAGCCAAGCTTTTCTACTTCTCACCTAGCTCTGTTTTACCCCTAGGGCCATGGAGGCTCTGGGCTGCCTCTGGCTCTGTGGGCACTGCTGCTTGGCTGGTGGTCTCCGCACCTTGAAACCAACTCCAAGCGTGTTCTCCTTTGGGGAGAAGGCTAATTGGGCATGAAAAGGCCTTTTGGGCACATGCCCCATCCACTCACCCTTAGCCAGGTATTGATGGGAAACCGAAGGTCTATCTCAGCAACGGCACAAAACTCGCTTCTAGGAGCTGCATTCTGCAGAGGTGAACTCTGCTCGGGGAACAAACCACAGCCCCAATGCGTCCTTGCTCATGAAGGCCAAGCTTGCCTAGTTACTCACCTAGCCCTCTGCACACCTAGGGCAAAGAAGGCTCTGGCCTGCCTCTGGCTCTGTGGGCACTGCTGCTTGTCGGGTGGTCTCCGGTGCTTGAAACCAACTCCAAACGTGTTCTCCTTCGTGGAGAAGGCTGATTGGGCATGAAAAGGCCATGTTTGCACAGGCCCATTAACGCACACTTAGCCAGCTGGGAAGGGAGCCTCGGAGGGCCTATCTCAGCAACGGCACAAAACTCGCTTCTAGGAGCTGCATTCTGCAGAGGTGAACTCTGCTCGGGGAACAAACCACAGCCCCAGTGCGTCTTTGCTCAGGAAAGCCAAGCTTGCCTAGTTCTCACCTAGCCCTGTTGTACCCCTAGGGCCAAGGAGCCTCTGGACTGCCTCTGGCTCCGTGGGTACTGCTGCTTGGCTGGTGTTCTCCGGAGGTTGAAACCAAATCCACACATGTTCTCCTTCGGGGAGAAGCCTGACTGGGCATGAAAAGGCCTTGTTTGCACAGGCCCAGCAACCCACAGGTAGCCAGCTAGGGATAGAACCTCCTTGGGCCTATCTCAGAAAAGGCACAAGCCTCACTTATTTGAGCTCCGTTCTGCAAAGGTGAACACTGCTCTGAGAACAAAGGACTTCCCCGATGCGTCTTTGGTCAGGAAGGCAACGCTTGCCTATTTCTCTCCTAGCCTTCTGCTACCACTTGGGCCAAGGTGGCTCTGGGCTTCCTCTGGCTCCGTGGGCACTGCTGCTTGGGTGGTGGCCTCCTGCTCTTGAAACCAACTCCAAACGTGTTCTCCTTTGGGGAGAAGGCTGATTGGGCATGAAAAGGCCTTTCTTCACAGCCCCCAGCAACCCAAACTTAGCCAGCTAAGGAGGGACTCTACTAGGGCTAATCTCAGCAACGGCACAAAACTCGCTTCCAGGAGCTGCATTCTGCAAAGGGAAACTCTGCTCGGGGAGCACACCACATTCCCAATTCGTCCTTCCTCAGGAAAGCAATGCTTGCCTATTTCTCACCTAGCCCTGTGCTATCCCTAGGGCCAAGGAGGCTCTGGGCTGCCTCTGGATCCGTGGGCACTGCTCCTTGGCTGGTGGTCTCCTGAGCTTGAAACCAACTGCAAATGAGTTCTCCTTCAGGGACAAGGCTGATTGGGCATGAAAATACCTTGTTTGCACAGGCCTCAGCAACCCACCTATAGCCAGCTAGGGAGGGACCCTCCGAGGGCCTATCTCAGCAACGGCACAAACGTCGCAGCTAGGAGCTGCATTCTGCAAAGGGAAACTCTGCTCGGGGAACAAACCACAGCCCTAATGCGACTTGTTCAGGAAAGCCAAGCTTTTCTACTTCTCACCTAGCTCTCTTTTACCCCTAGGGCCATGGAGGCTCTGGGCTGCCTCTGGCTCTGTGGGCACTGCTGCTTGGCGGGTGGTCTCCGCACCTTGAAACCAACTCCAAGCGTGTTCTCCTTTGGGGAGAAGGCTAATTGGGCATGAAAAGGCCTTTTGGGCACATGCCCCATCCACTCACCCTTAGCCAGGTATTGATGGGAAACCGAAGGTCTATCTCAGCAACGGCACAAAACTCGCTTCTAGGAGCTGCATTCTGCAGAGGTGAACTCTGCTCGGGGAACAAACCACAGCCCCAATGCGTCCTTGCTCATGAAGGCCAAGCTTGCCTAGTTACTCACCTAGCCCTCTGCACACCTAGGGCAAAGAAGGCTCTGGCCTGCCTCTGGCTCTGTGGGCACTGCTGCTTGTCGGGTGGTCTCCGGTGCTTGAAACCAACTCCACACGTGTTCTCCTTCGTGGAGAAGGCTGATTGGGCATGAAAAGGCCATGTTTGCACAGGCCCATTAACGCACACTTAGCCAGCTGGGAAGGGAGCCTCGGAGGGCCTATCTCAGCAACGGCACAAAACTCGCTTCTAGGAGCTGCATTCTGCAGAGGTGAACTCTGCTCGGGGAACAAACCACAGCCCCAGTGCGTCTTTGCTCAGGAAAGCCAAGCTTGCCTAGTTCTCACCTAGCCCTGTTGTACCCCTAGGGCCAAGGAGGCTCTGGACTGCCTCTGGCTCCGTGGGCACTGCTGCTTGGCTGGTGTTCTCCGGAGGTTGAAACCAAATCCACACATGTTCTCCTTCGGGGAGAAGCCTGACTGGGCATGAAAAGGCCTTGTTTGCACAGGCCCAGCAACCCACAGGTAGCCAGCTAGGGATAGAACCTCCTTGGGCCTATCTCAGAAACGGCACAAGCCTCACTTATTTGAGCTCCGTTCTGCAAAGGTGAACACTGCTCTGAGAACAAAGGACTTCCCCAATGCGTCTTTGGTCAGGAAGGCAACGCTTGCCTATTTCTCTCCTAGCCTTCTGCTACCACTTGGGCCAAGGTGGCTCTGGGCTTCCTCTGGCTCCGTGGGCACTGCTGCTTGGGTGGTGGCCTCCTGCTCTTGAAACCAACTCCAAACGTGTTCTCCTTTGGGGAGAAGGCTGATTGGGCATGAAAAGGCCTTTCTTCACAGCCCCCAGCAACCCAAACTTAGCCAGCTAAGGAGGGACTCTACTAGGGCTAATCTCAGCAACGGCACAAAACTCGCTTCCAGGAGCTGCATTCTGCAAAGGGAAACTCTGCTCGGGGAGCACACCACATTCCCAATTCGTCCTTCCTCAGGAAAGCAATGCTTGCCTATTTCTCACCTAGCCCTGTGCTATCCCTAGGGCCAAGGAGGCTCTGGGCTGCCTCTGGATCCGTGGGCACTGCTCCTTGGCTGGTGGTCTCCTGAGCTTGAAACCAACTGCAAATGAGTTCTCCTTCAGGGACAAGGCTGATTGGGCATGAAAATACCTTGTTTGCACAGGCCTCAGCAACCCACCTATAGCCAGCTAGGGAGGGACCCTCCGAGGGCCTATCTCAGCAACGGCACAAACGTCGCAGCTAGGAGCTGCATTCTGCAAAGGGAAACTCTGCTCGGGGAACAAACCACAGCCCTAATGCGACTTGTTCAGGAAAGCCAAGCTTTTCTACTTCTCACCTAGCTCTCTTTTACCCCTAGGGCCATGGAGGCTCTGGGCTGCCTCTGGCTCTGTGGGCACTGCTGCTTGGCGGGTGGTCTCCGCAGCTTGAAACCAACTCCAAACGTGTTCTCCTTCGTGGAGAAGGCTGATTGGGCATGAAAAGGCCATGTTTGCACAGGCCCATTAACGCACACTTAGCCAGCTGGGAAGGGAGCCTCGGAGGGCCTATCTCAGCAACGGCACAAAACTCGCTTCTAGGAGCTGCATTCTGCAGAGGTGAACTCTGCTCGGGGAACAAACCACAGCCCCAGTGCGTCTTTGCTCAGGAAAGCCAAGCTTGCCTAGTTCTCACCTAGCCCTGTTGTACCCCTAGGGCCAAGGAGGCTCTGGACTGCCTCTGGCTCCGTGGGCACTGCTCCTTGGCTGGTGGTCTCCTGAGCTTGAAACCAACTGCAAATGAGTTCTCCTTCAGGGACAAGGCTGATTGGGCATGAAAATACCTTGTTTGCACAGGCCTCAGCAACCCACCTATAGCCAGCTTGGGAGGGACCCTCCGAGGGCCTATCTCAGCAACGGCACAAACGTCGCAGCTAGGAGCTGCATTCTGCAAAGGGAAACTCTGCTCGGGGAACAAACCACAGCCCTAATGCGACTTGTTCAGGAAAGCCAAGCTTTTCTACTTCTCACCTAGCTCTGTTTTACCCCTAGGGCCATGGAGGCTCTGGGCTGCCTCTGGCTCTGTGGGCACTGCTGCTTGGCTGGTGGTCTCCGCACCTTGAAACCAACTCCAAGCGTGTTCTCCTTTGGGGAGAAGGCTAATTGGGCATGAAAAGGCCTTTTTGGCACATGCCCCATCCACTCACCCTTAGCCAGGTATTGATGGGAAACCGAAGGTCTATCTCAGCAACGGCACAAAACTCGCTTCTAGGAGCTGCATTCTGCAGAGGTGAACTCTGCTCGGGGAACAAACCACAGCCCCAATGCGTCCTTGCTCATGAAGGCCAAGCTTGCCTAGTTACTCACCTAGCCCTCTGCACACCTAGGGCAAAGAAGGCTCTGGCCTGCCTCTGGCTCTGTGGGCACTGCTGCTTGTCGGGTGGTCTCCGGTGCTTGAAACCAACTCCACACGTGTTCTCCTTCGTGGAGAAGGCTGATTGGGCATGAAAAGGCCATGTTTGCACAGGCCCATTAACGCACACTTAGCCAGCTGGGAAGGGAGCCTCGGAGGGCCAATCTCAGCAACGGCACAAAACTCGCTTCTAGGAGCTGCATTCTGCAGAGGTGAACTCTGCTCGGGGAACAAACCACAGCCCCAGTGCGTCTTTGCTCAGGAAAGCCAAGCTTGCCTAGTTCTCACCTAGCCCTGTTGTACCCCTAGGGCCAAGGAGCCTCTGGACTGCCTCTGGCTCCGTGGGTACTGCTGCTTGGCTGGTGTTCTCCGGAGGTTGAAACCAAATCCACACATGTTCTCCTTCGGGGAGAAGCCTGACTGGGCATGAAAAGGCCTTGTTTGCACAGGCCCAGCAACCCACAGGTAGCCAGCTAGGGATAGAACCTCCTTGGGCCTATCTCAGAAAAGGCACAAGCCTCACTTATTTGAGCTCCGTTCTGCAAAGGTGAACACTGCTCTGAGAACAAAGGACTTCCCCGATGCGTCTTTGGTCAGGAAGGCAACGCTTGCCTATTTCTCTCCTAGCCTTCTGCTACCACTTGGGCCAAGGTGGCTCTGGGCTTCCTCTGGCTCCGTGGGCACTGCTGCTTGGGTGGTGGCCTCCTGCTCTTGAAACCAACTCCAAACGTGTTCTCCTTTGGGGAGAAGGCTGATTGGGCATGAAAAGGCCTTTCTTCACAGCCCCCAGCAACCCAAACTTAGCCAGCTAAGGAGGGACTCTACTAGGGCTAATCTCAGCAACGGCACAAAACTCGCTTCCAGGAGCTGCATTCTGCAAAGGGAAACTCTGCTCGGGGAGCACACCACATTCCCAATTCGTCCTTCCTCAGGAAAGCAATGCTTGCCTATTTCTCACCTAGCCCTGTGCTATCCCTAGGGCCAAGGAGGCTCTGGGCTGCCTCTGGATCCGTGGGCACTGCTCCTTGGCTGGTGGTCTCCTGAGCTTGAAACCAACTGCAAATGAGTTCTCCTTCAGGGACAAGGCTGATTGGGCATGAAAATACCTTGTTTGCACAGGCCTCAGCAACCCACCTATAGCCAGCTAGGGAGGGACCCTCCGAGGGCCTATCTCAGCAACGGCACAAACGTCGCAGCTAGGAGCTGCATTCTGCAAAGGGAAACTCTGCTCGGGGAACAAACCACAGCCCTAATGCGACTTGTTCAGGAAAGCCAAGCTTTTCTACTTCTCACCTAGCTCTGTTTTACCCCTAGGGCCATGGAGGCTCTGGGCTGCCTCTGGCTCTGTGGGCACTGCTGCTTGGCGGGTGGTCTCCGCAGCTTGAAACCAACTCCAAGCGTGTTCTCCTTTGGGGAGAAGGCTAATTGGGCATGAAAAGGCCTTTTGGGCACATGCCCCATCCACTCACCCTTAGGCAGGTATTGATGGGAAACCGAAGGTCTATCTCAGCAACGGCACAAAACTCGCTTCTAGGAGCTGCATTCTGCAGAGGTGAACTCTGCTCGGGGAACAAACCACAGCCCCAATGCGTCCTTGCTCATGAAGGCCAAGCTTGCCTAGTTACTCACCTAGCCCTCTGCACACCTAGGGCAAAGAAGGCTCTGGCCTGCCTCTGGCTCTGTGGGCACTGCTGCTTGTCGGGTGGTCTCCGGTGCTTGAAACCAACTCCACACGTGTTCTCCTTCGTGGAGAAGGCTGATTGGGCATGAAAAGGCCATGTTTGCACAGGCCCATTAACGCACACTTAGCCAGCTGGGAAGGGAGCCTCGGAGGGCCTATCTCAGCAACGGCACAAAACTCGCTTCTAGGAGCTGCATTCTGCAGAGGTGAACTCTGCTCGGGGAACAAACCACAGCCCCAGTGCGTCTTTGCTCAGGAAAGCCAAGCTTGCCTAGTTCTCACCTAGCCCTGTTGTACCCCTAGGGCCAAGGAGGCTCTGGACTGCCTCTGGCTCCGTGGGCACTGCTGCTTGGCTGGTGTTCTCCGGAGGTTGAAACCAAATCCACACATGTTCTCCTTCGGGGAGAAGCCTGACTGGGCATGAAAAGGCCTTGTTTGCACAGGCCCAGCAACCCACAGGTAGCCAGCTAGGGATAGAACCTCCTTGGGCCTATCTCAGAAACGGCACAAGCCTCACTTATTTGAGCTCCGTTCTGCAAAGGTGAACACTGCTCTGAGAACAAAGGACTTCCCCGATGCGTCTTTGGTCAGGAAGGCAACGCTTGCCTATTTCTCTCCTAGCCTTCTGCTACCACTTGGGCCAAGGTGGCTCTGGGCTTCCTCTGGCTCCGTGGGCACTGCTGCTTGGGTGGTGGCCTCCTGCTCTTGAAACCAACTCCAAACGTGTTCTCCTTTGGGGAGAAGGCTGATTGGGCATGAAAAGGCCTTTCTTCACAGCCCCCAGCAACCCAAACTTAGCCAGCTAAGGAGGGACTCTACTAGGGCTAATCTCAGCAACGGCACAAAACTCGCTTCCAGGAGCTGCATTCTGCAAAGGGAAACTCTGCTCGGGGAGCACACCACATTCCCAATTCGTCCTTCCTCAGGAAAGCAATGCTTGCCTATTTCTCACCTAGCCCTGTGCTATCCCTAGGGCCAAGGAGGCTCTGGGCTGCCTCTGGATCCGTGGGCACTGCTCCTTGGCTGGTGGTCTCCTGAGCTTGAAACCAACTGCAAATGAGTTCTCCTTCAGGGACAAGGCTGATTGGGCATGAAAATACCTTGTTTGCACAGGCCTCAGCAACCCACCTATAGCCAGCTAGGGAGGGACCCTCCGAGGGCCTATCTCAGCAACGGCACAAACGTCGCAGCTAGGAGCTGCATTCTGCAAAGGGAAACTCTGCTCGGGGAACAAACCACAGCCCTAATGCGACTTGTTCAGGAAAGCCAAGCTTTTCTACTTCTCACCTAGCTCTGTTTTACCCCTAGGGCCATGGAGGCTCTGGGCTGCCTCTGGCTCTGTGGGCACTGCTGCTTGGCTGGTGGTCTCCGCACCTTGAAACCAACTCCAAGCGTGTTCTCCTTTGGGGAGAAGGCTAATTGGGCATGAAAAGGCCTTTTGGGCACATGCCCCATCCACTCACCCTTAGCCAGGTATTGATGGGAAACCGAAGGTCTATCTCAGCAACGGCACAAAACTCGCTTCTAGGAGCTGCATTCTGCAGAGGTGAACTCTGCTCGGGGAACAAACCACAGCCCCAATGCGTCCTTGCTCATGAAGGCCAAGCTTGCCTAGTTACTCACCTAGCCCTCTGCACACCTAGGGCAAAGAAGGCTATGGCCTGCCTCTGGCTCTGTGGGCACTGCTGCTTGTCGGGTGGTCTCCGGTGCTTGAAACCAACTCCAAACGTGTTCTCCTTCGTGGAGAAGGCTGATTGGGCATGAAAAGGCCTTGTTTGCACAGGCCCATTAACGCACACTTAGCCAGCTGGGAAGGGAGCCTCGGAGGGCCTATCTCAGCAACGGCACAAAACTCGCTTCTAGGAGCTGCATTCTGCAGAGGTGAACTCTGCTCGGGGAACAAACCACAGCCCCAGTGCGTCTTTGCTCAGGAAAGCCAAGCTTGCCTAGTTCTCACCTAGCCCTGTTGTACCCCTAGGGCCAAGGAGGCTCTGGACTGCCTCTGGCTCCGTGGGCACTGCTGCTTGGCTGGTGTTCTCCGGAGGTTGAAACCAAATCCACACATGTTCTCCTTCGGGGAGAAGCCTGACTGGGCATGAAAAGGCCTTGTTTGCACAGGCCCAGCAACCCACAGGTAGCCAGCTAGGGATAGAACCTCCTTGGGCCTATCTCAGAAACGGCACAAGCCTCACTTATTTGAGCTCCGTTCTGCAAAGGTGAACACTGCTCTGAGAACAAAGGACTTCCCCGATGCGTCTTTGGTCAGGAAGGCAACGCTTGCCTATTTCTCTCCTAGCCTTCTGCTACCACTTGGGCCAAGGTGGCTCTGGGCTTCCTCTGGCTCCGTGGGCACTGCTGCTTGGGTGGTGGCCTCCTGCTCTTGAAACCAACTCCAAACGTGTTCTCCTTTGGGGAGAAGGCTGATTGGGCATGAAAAGGCCTTTCTTCACAGCCCCCAGCAACCCAAACTTAGCCAGCTAAGGAGGGACTCTACTAGGGCTAATCTCAGCAACGGCACAAAACTCGCTTCCAGGAGCTGCATTCTGCAAAGGGAAACTCTGCTCGGGGAGCACACCACATTCCCAATTCGTCCTTCCTCAGGAAAGCAATGCTTGCCTATTTCTCACCTAGCCCTGTGCTATCCCTAGGGCCAAGGAGGCTCTGGGCTGCCTCTGGATCCGTGGGCACTGCTCCTTGGCTGGTGGTCTCCTGAGCTTGAAACCAACTGCAAATGAGTTCTCCTTCAGGGACAAGGCTGATTGGGCATGAAAATACCTTGTTTGCACAGGCCTCAGCAACCCACCTATAGCCAGCTAGGGAGGGACCCTCCGAGGGCCTATCTCAGCAACGGCACAAACGTCGCAGCTAGGAGCTGCATTCTGCAAAGGGAAACTCTGCTCGGGGAACAAACCACAGCCCTAATGCGACTTGTTCAGGAAAGCCAAGCTTTTCTACTTCTCACCTAGCTCTGTTTTACCCCTAGGGCCATGGAGGCTCTGGGCTGCCTCTGGCTCTGTGGGCACTGCTGCTTGGCGGGTGGTCTCCGCAGCTTGAAACCAACTCCAAGCGTGTTCTCCTTTGGGGAGAAGGCTAATTGGGCATGAAAAGGCCTTTTGGGCACATGCCCCATCCACTCACCCTTAGGCAGGTATTGATGGGAAACCGAAGGTCTATCTCAGCAACGGCACAAAACTCGCTTCTAGGAGCTGCATTCTGCAGAGGTGAACTCTGCTCGGGGAACAAACCACAGCCCCAATGCGTCCTTGCTCATGAAGGCCAAGCTTGCCTAGTTACTCACCTAGCCCTCTGCACACCTAGGGCAAAGAAGGCTCTGGCCTGCCTCTGGCTCTGTGGGCACTGCTGCTTGTCGGGTGGTCTCCGGTGCTTGAAACCAACTCCACACGTGTTCTCCTTCGTGGAGAAGGCTGATTGGGCATGAAAAGGCCATGTTTGCACAGGCCCATTAACGCACACTTAGCCAGCTGGGAAGGGAGCCTCGGAGGGCCTATCTCAGCAACGGCACAAAACTCGCTTCTAGGAGCTGCATTCTGCAGAGGTGAACTCTGCTCGGGGAACAAACCACAGCCCCAGTGCGTCTTTGCTCAGGAAAGCCAAGCTTGCCTAGTTCTCACCTAGCCCTGTTGTACCCCTAGGGCCAAGGAGGCTCTGGACTGCCTCTGGCTCCGTGGGCACTGCTGCTTGGCTGGTGTTCTCCGGAGGTTGAAACCAAATCCACACATGTTCTCCTTCGGGGAGAAGCCTGACTGGGCATGAAAAGGCCTTGTTTGCACAGGCCCAGCAACCCACAGGTAGCCAGCTAGGGATAGAACCTCCTTGGGCCTATCTCAGAAACGGCACAAGCCTCACTTATTTGAGCTCCGTTCTGCAAAGGTGAACACTGCTCTGAGAACAAAGGACTTCCCCGATGCGTCTTTGGTCAGGAAGGCAACGCTTGCCTATTTCTCTCCTAGCCTTCTGCTACCACTTGGGCCAAGGTGGCTCTGGGCTTCCTCTGGCTCCGTGGGCACTGCTGCTTGGGTGGTGGCCTCCTGCTCTTGAAACCAACTCCAAACGTGTTCTCCTTTGGGGAGAAGGCTGATTGGGCATGAAAAGGCCTTTCTTCACAGCCCCCAGCAACCCAAACTTAGCCAGCTAAGGAGGGACTCTACTAGGGCTAATCTCAGCAACGGCACAAAACTCGCTTCCAGGAGCTGCATTCTGCAAAGGGAAACTCTGCTCGGGGAGCACACCACATTCCCAATTCGTCCTTCCTCAGGAAAGCAATGCTTGCCTATTTCTCACCTAGCCCTGTGCTATCCCTAGGGCCAAGGAGGCTCTGGGCTGCCTCTGGATCCGTGGGCACTGCTCCTTGGCTGGTGGTCTCCTGAGCTTGAAACCAACTGCAAATGAGTTCTCCTTCAGGGACAAGGCTGATTGGGCATGAAAATACCTTGTTTGCACAGGCCTCAGCAACCCACCTATAGCCAGCTAGGGAGGGACCCTCCGAGGGCCTATCTCAGCAACGGCACAAACGTCGCAGCTAGGAGCTGCATTCTGCAAAGGGAAACTCTGCTCGGGGAACAAACCACAGCCCTAATGCGACTTGTTCAGGAAAGCCAAGCTTTTCTACTTCTCACCTAGCTCTGTTTTACCCCTAGGGCCATGGAGGCTCTGGGCTGCCTCTGGCTCTGTGGGCACTGCTGCTTGGCTGGTGGTCTCCGCACCTTGAAACCAACTCCAAGCGTGTTCTCCTTTGGGGAGAAGGCTAATTGGGCATGAAAAGGCCTTTTGGGCACATGCCCCATCCACTCACCCTTAGCCAGGTATTGATGGGAAACCGAAGGTCTATCTCAGCAACGGCACAAAACTCGCTTCTAGGAGCTGCATTCTGCAGAGGTGAACTCTGCTCGGGGAACAAACCACAGCCCCAATGCGTCCTTGCTCATGAAGGCCAAGCTTGCCTAGTTACTCACCTAGCCCTCTGCACACCTAGGGCAAAGAAGGCTATGGCCTGCCTCTGGCTCTGTGGGCACTGCTGCTTGTCGGGTGGTCTCCGGTGCTTGAAACCAACTCCAAACGTGTTCTCCTTCGTGGAGAAGGCTGATTGGGCATGAAAAGGCCTTGTTTGCACAGGCCCATTAACGCACACTTAGCCAGCTGGGAAGGGAGCCTCGGAGGGCCTATCTCAGCAACGGCACAAAACTCGCTTCTAGGAGCTGCATTCTGCAGAGGTGAACTCTGCTCGGGGAACAAACCACAGCCCCAGTGCGTCTTTGCTCAGGAAAGCCAAGCTTGCCTAGTTCTCACCTAGCCCTGTTGTACCCCTAGGGCCAAGGAGGCTCTGGACTGCCTCTGGCTCCGTGGGCACTGCTGCTTGGCTGGTGTTCTCCGGAGGTTGAAACCAAATCCACACATGTTCTCCTTCGGGGAGAAGCCTGACTGGGCATGAAAAGGCCTTGTTTGCACAGGCCCAGCAACCCACAGGTAGCCAGCTAGGGATAGAACCTCCTTGGGCCTATCTCAGAAACGGCACAAGCCTCACTTATTTGAGCTCCGTTCTGCAAAGGTGAACACTGCTCTGAGAACAAAGGACTTCCCCGATGCGTCTTTGGTCAGGAAGGCAACGCTTGCCTATTTCTCTCCTAGCCTTCTGCTACCACTTGGGCCAAGGTGGCTCTGGGCTTCCTCTGGCTCCGTGGGCACTGCTGCTTGGGTGGTGGCCTCCTGCTCTTGAAACCAACTCCAAACGTGTTCTCCTTTGGGGAGAAGGCTGATTGGGCATGAAAAGGCCTTTCTTCACAGCCCCCAGCAACCCAAACTTAGCCAGCTAAGGAGGGACTCTACTAGGGCTAATCTCAGCAACGGCACAAAACTCGCTTCCAGGAGCTGCATTCTGCAAAGGGAAACTCTGCTCGGGGAGCACACCACATTCCCAATTCGTCCTTCCTCAGGAAAGCAATGCTTGCCTATTTCTCACCTAGCCCTGTGCTATCCCTAGGGCCAAGGAGGCTCTGGGCTGCCTCTGGATCCGTGGGCACTGCTCCTTGGCTGGTGGTCTCCTGAGCTTGAAACCAACTGCAAATGAGTTCTCCTTCAGGGACAAGGCTGATTGGGCATGAAAATACCTTGTTTGCACAGGCCTCAGCAACCCACCTATAGCCAGCTAGGGAGGGACCCTCCGAGGGCCTATCTCAGCAACGGCACAAACGTCGCAGCTAGGAGCTGCATTCTGCAAAGGGAAACTCTGCTCGGGGAACAAACCACAGCCCTAATGCGACTTGTTCAGGAAAGCCAAGCTTTTCTACTTCTCACCTAGCTCTGTTTTACCCCTAGGGCCATGGAGGCTCTGGGCTGCCTCTGGCTCTGTGGGCACTGCTGCTTGGCGGGTGGTCTCCGCAGCTTGAAACCAACTCCAAGCGTGTTCTCCTTTGGGGAGAAGGCTAATTGGGCATGAAAAGGCCTTTTGGGCACATGCCCCATCCACTCACCCTTAGGCAGGTATTGATGGGAAACCGAAGGTCTATCTCAGCAACGGCACAAAACTCGCTTCTAGGAGCTGCATTCTGCAGAGGTGAACTCTGCTCGGGGAACAAACCACAGCCCCAATGCGTCCTTGCTCATGAAGGCCAAGCTTGCCTAGTTACTCACCTAGCCCTCTGCACACCTAGGGCAAAGAAGGCTCTGGCCTGCCTCTGGCTCTGTGGGCACTGCTGCTTGTCGGGTGGTCTCCGGTGCTTGAAACCAACTCCACACGTGTTCTCCTTCGTGGAGAAGGCTGATTGGGCATGAAAAGGCCATGTTTGCACAGGCCCATTAACGCACACTTAGCCAGCTGGGAAGGGAGCCTCGGAGGGCCTATCTCAGCAACGGCACAAAACTCGCTTCTAGGAGCTGCATTCTGCAGAGGTGAACTCTGCTCGGGGAACAAACCACAGCCCCAGTGCGTCTTTGCTCAGGAAAGCCAAGCTTGCCTAGTTCTCACCTAGCCCTGTTGTACCCCTAGGGCCAAGGAGGCTCTGGACTGCCTCTGGCTCCGTGGGCACTGCTGCTTGGCTGGTGTTCTCCGGAGGTTGAAACCAAATCCACACATGTTCTCCTTCGGGGAGAAGCCTGACTGGGCATGAAAAGGCCTTGTTTGCACAGGCCCAGCAACCCACAGGTAGCCAGCTAGGGATAGAACCTCCTTGGGCCTATCTCAGAAACGGCACAAGCCTCACTTATTTGAGCTCCGTTCTGCAAAGGTGAACACTGCTCTGAGAACAAAGGACTTCCCCGATGCGTCTTTGGTCAGGAAGGCAACGCTTGCCTATTTCTCTCCTAGCCTTCTGCTACCACTTGGGCCAAGGTGGCTCTGGGCTTCCTCTGGCTCCGTGGGCACTGCTGCTTGGGTGGTGGCCTCCTGCTCTGGAAACCAACTCCAAACGTGTTCTCCTTTGGGGAGAAGGCTGATTGGGCATGAAAAGGCCTTTCTTCACAGCCCCCAGCAACCCAAACTTAGCCAGCTAAGGAGGGACTCTACTAGGGCTAATCTCAGCAACGGCACAAAACTCGCTTCCAGGAGCTGCATTCTGCAAAGGGAAACTCTGCTCGGGGAGCACACCACATTCCCAATTCGTCCTTCCTCAGGAAAGCAATGCTTGCCTATTTCTCACCTAGCCCTGTGCTATCCCTAGGGCCAAGGAGGCTCTGGGCTGCCTCTGGATCCGTGGGCACTGCTCCTTGGCTGGTGGTCTCCTGAGCTTGAAACCAACTGCAAATGAGTTCTCCTTCAGGGACAAGGCTGATTGGGCATGAAAATACCTTGTTTGCACAGGCCTCAGCAACCCACCTATAGCCAGCTAGGGAGGGACCCTCCGAGGGCCTATCTCAGCAACGGCACAAACGTCGCAGCTAGGAGCTGCATTCTGCAAAGGGAAACTCTGCTCGGGGAACAAACCACAGCCCTAATGCGACTTGTTCAGGAAAGCCAAGCTTTTCTACTTCTCACCTAGCTCTGTTTTACCCCTAGGGCCATGGAGGCTCTGGGCTGCCTCTGGCTCTGTGGGCACTGCTGCTTGGCTGGTGGTCTCCGCACCTTGAAACCAACTCCAAGCGTGTTCTCCTTTGGGGAGAAGGCTAATTGGGCATGAAAAGGCCTTTTGGGCACATGCCCCATCCACTCACCCTTAGCCAGGTATTGATGGGAAACCGAAGGTCTATCTCAGCAACGGCACAAAACTCGCTTCTAGGAGCTGCATTCTGCAGAGGTGAACTCTGCTCGGGGAACAAACCACAGCCCCAATGCGTCCTTGCTCATGAAGGCCAAGCTTGCCTAGTTACTCACCTAGCCCTCTGCACACCTAGGGCAAAGAAGGCTATGGCCTGCCTCTGGCTCTGTGGGCACTGCTGCTTGTCGGGTGGTCTCCGGTGCTTGAAACCAACTCCAAACGTGTTCTCCTTCGTGGAGAAGGCTGATTGGGCATGAAAAGGCCTTGTTTGCACAGGCCCATTAACGCACACTTAGCCAGCTGGGAAGGGAGCCTCGGAGGGCCTATCTCAGCAACGGCACAAAACTCGCTTCTAGGAGCTGCATTCTGCAGAGGTGAACTCTGCTCGGGGAACAAACCACAGCCCCAGTGCGTCTTTGCTCAGGAAAGCCAAGCTTGCCTAGTTCTCACCTAGCCCTGTTGTACCCCTAGGGCCAAGGAGGCTCTGGACTGCCTCTGGCTCCGTGGGCACTGCTGCTTGGCTGGTGTTCTCCGGAGGTTGAAACCAAATCCACACATGTTCTCCTTCGGGGAGAAGCCTGACTGGGCATGAAAAGGCCTTGTTTGCACAGGCCCAGCAACCCACAGGTAGCCAGCTAGGGATAGAACCTCCTTGGGCCTATCTCAGAAACGGCACAAGCCTCACTTATTTGAGCTCCGTTCTGCAAAGGTGAACACTGCTCTGAGAACAAAGGACTTCCCCGATGCGTCTTTGGTCAGGAAGGCAACGCTTGCCTATTTCTCTCCTAGCCTTCTGCTACCACTTGGGCCAAGGTGGCTCTGGGCTTCCTCTGGCTCCGTGGGCACTGCTGCTTGGGTGGTGGCCTCCTGCTCTTGAAACCAACTCCAAACGTGTTCTCCTTTGGGGAGAAGGCTGATTGGGCATGAAAAGGCCTTTCTTCACAGCCCCCAGCAACCCAAACTTAGCCAGCTAAGGAGGGACTCTACTAGGGCTAATCTCAGCAACGGCACAAAACTCGCTTCCAGGAGCTGCATTCTGCAAAGGGAAACTCTGCTCGGGGAGCACACCACATTCCCAATTCGTCCTTCCTCAGGAAAGCAATGCTTGCCTATTTCTCACCTAGCCCTGTGCTATCCCTAGGGCCAAGGAGGCTCTGGGCTGCCTCTGGATCCGTGGGCACTGCTCCTTGGCTGGTGGTCTCCTGAGCTTGAAACCAACTGCAAATGAGTTCTCCTTCAGGGACAAGGCTGATTGGGCATGAAAATACCTTGTTTGCACAGGCCTCAGCAACCCACCTATAGCCAGCTTGGGAGGGACCCTCCGAGGGCCTATCTCAGCAACGGCACAAACGTCGCAGCTAGGAGCTGCATTCTGCAAAGGGAAACTCTGCTCGGGGAACAAACCACAGCCCTAATGCGACTTGTTCAGGAAAGCCAAGCTTTTCTACTTCTCACCTAGCTCTGTTTTACCCCTAGGGCCATGGAGGCTCTGGGCTGCCTCTGGCTCTGTGGGCACTGCTGCTTGGCTGGTGGTCTCCGCACCTTGAAACCAACTCCAAGCGTGTTCTCCTTTGGGGAGAAGGCTAATTGGGCATGAAAAGGCCTTTTGGGCACATGCCCCATCCACTCACCCTTAGCCAGGTATTGATGGGAAACCGAAGGTCTATCTCAGCAACGGCACAAAACTCGCTTCTAGGAGCTGCATTCTGCAGAGGTGAACTCTGCTCGGCGAACAAACCACAGCCCCAATGCGTCCTTGCTCATGAAGGCCAAGCTTGCCTAGTTACTCACCTAGCCCTCTGCACACCTAGGGCAAAGAAGGCTCTGGCCTGCCTCTGGCTCTGTGGGCACTGCTGCTTGTCGGGTGGTCTCCGGTGCTTGAAACCAACTCCACACGTGTTCTCCTTCGTGGAGAAGGCTGATTGGGCATGAAAAGGCCATGTTTGCACAGGCCCAGCAACCCACAGGTAGCCAGCTAGGGATAGAACCTCCTTGGGCCTATCTCAGAAACGGCACAAGCCTCACTTATTTGAGCTCCGTTCTGCAAAGGTGAACACTGCTCTGAGAACAAAGGACTTCCCCGATGCGTCTTTGGTCAGGAAGGCAACGCTTGCCTATTTCTCTCCTAGCCTTCTGCTACCACTTGGGCCAAGGTGGCTCTGGGCTTCCTCTGGCTCCGTGGGCACTGCTGCTTGGGTGGTGGCCTCCTGCTCTTGAAACCAACTCCAAACGTGTTCTCCTTTGGGGAGAAGGCTGATTGGGCATGAAAAGGCCTTTCTTCACAGCCCCCAGCAACCCAAACTTAGCCAGCTAAGGAGGGACTCTACTAGGGCTAATCTCAGCAACGGCACAAAACTCGCTTCCAGGAGCTGCATTCTGCAAAGGGAAACTCTGCTCGGGGAGCACACCACATTCCCAATTCGTCCTTCCTCAGGAAAGCAATGCTTGCCTATTTCTCACCTAGCCCTGTGCTATCCCTAGGGCCAAGGAGGCTCTGGGCTGCCTCTGGATCCGTGGGCACTGCTCCTTGGCTGGTGGTCTCCTGAGCTTGAAACCAACTGCAAATGAGTTCTCCTTCAGGGACAAGGCTGATTGGGCATGAAAATACCTTGTTTGCACAGGCCTCAGCAACCCACCTATAGCCAGCGAGGGAGGGACCCTCCGAGGGCCTATCTCAGCAACGGCACAAACGTCGCAGCTAGGAGCTGCATTCTGCAAAGGGAAACTCTGCTCGGGGAACAAACCACAGCCCTAATGCGACTTGTTCAGGAAAGCCAAGCTTTTCTACTTCTCACCTAGCTCTGTTTTACCCCTAGGGCCATGGAGGCTCTGGGCTGCCTCTGGCTCTGTGGGCACTGCTGCTTGGCGGGTGGTCTCCGCAGCTTGAAACCAACTCCAAGCGTGTTCTCCTTTGGGGAGAAGGCTAATTGGGCATGAAAAGGCCTTTTGGGCACATGCCCCATCCACTCACCCTTAGCCAGGTATTGATGGGAAACCGAAGGTCTATCTCAGCAACGGCACAAAACTCGCTTCTAGGAGCTGCATTCTGCAGAGGTGAACTCTGCTCGGGGAACAAACCACAGCCCCAATGCGTCCTTGCTCATGAAGGCCAAGCTTGCCTAGTTACTCACCTAGCCCTCTGCACACCTAGGGCAAAGAAGGCTATGGCCTGCCTCTGGCTCTGTGGGCACTGCTGCTTGTCGGGTGGTCTCCGGTGCTTGAAACCAACTCCAAACGTGTTCTCCTTCGTGGAGAAGGCTGATTGGGCATGAAAAGGCCATGTTTGCACAGGCCCATTAACGCACACTTAGCCAGCTGGGAAGGGAGCCTCGGAGGGCCTATCTCAGCAACGGCACAAAACTCGCTTCTAGGAGCTGCATTCTGCAGAGGTGAACTCTGCTCGGGGAACAAACCACAGCCCCAGTGCGTCTTGGCTCAGGAAAGCCAAGCTTGCCTAGTTCTCACCTAGCCCTGTTGTACCCCTAGGGCCAAGGAGGCTCTGGACTGCCTCTGGCTCCGTGGGCACTGCTGCTTGGCTGGTGTTCTCCGGAGGTTGAAACCAAATCCACACATGTTCTCCTTCGGGGAGAAGCCTGACTGGGCATGAAAAGGCCTTGTTTGCACAGGCCCAGCAACCCACAGGTAGCCAGCTAGGGATAGAACCTCCTTGGGCCTATCTCAGAAACGGCACAAGCCTCACTTATTTGAGCTCCGTTCTGCAAAGGTGAACACTGCTCTGAGAACAAAGGACTTCCCCGATGCGTCTTTGGTCAGGAAGGCAACGCTTGCCTATTTCTCTCCTAGCCTTCTGCTACCACTTGGGCCAAGGTGGCTCTGGGCTTCCTCTGGCTCCGTGGGCACTGCTGCTTGGGTGGTGGCCTCCTGCTCTTGAAACCAACTCCAAACGTGTTCTCCTTTGGGGAGAAGGCTGATTGGGCATGAAAAGGCCTTTCTTCACAGCCCCCAGCAACCCAAACTTAGCCAGCTAAGGAGGGACTCTACTAGGGCTAATCTCAGCAACGGCACAAAACTCGCTTCCAGGAGCTGCATTCTGCAAAGGGAAACTCTGCTCGGGGAGCACACCACATTCCCAATTCGTCCTTCCTCAGGAAAGCAATGCTTGCCTATTTCTCACCTAGCCCTGTGCTATCCCTAGGGCCAAGGAGGCTCTGGGCTGCCTCTGGATCCGTGGGCACTGCTCCTTGGCTGGTGGTCTCCTGAGCTTGAAACCAACTGCAAATGAGTTCTCCTTCAGGGACAAGGCTGATTGGGCATGAAAATACCTTGTTTGCACAGGCCTCAGCAACCCACCTATAGCCAGCTAGGGAGGGACCCTCCGAGGGCCTATCTCAGCAACGGCACAAACGTCGCAGCTAGGAGCTGCATTCTGCAAAGGGAAACTCTGCTCGGGGAACAAACCACAGCCCTAATGCGACTTGTTCAGGAAAGCCAAGCTTTTCTACTTCTCACCTAGCTCTGTTTTACCCCTAGGGCCATGGAGGCTCTGGGCTGCCTCTGGCTCTGTGGGCACTGCTGCTTGGCTGGTGGTCTCCGCACCTTGAAACCAACTCCAAGCGTGTTCTCCTTTGGGGAGAAGGCTAATTGGGCATGAAAAGGCCTTTTGGGCACATGCCCCATCCACTCACCCTTAGCCAGGTATTGATGGGAAACCGAAGGTCTATCTCAGCAACGGCACAAAACTCGCTTCTAGGAGATGCATTCTGCAGAGGTGAACTCTGCTCGGGGAACAAACCACAGCCCCAATGCGTCCTTGCTCATGACGGCCAAGCTTGCCTAGTTACTCACCTAGCCCTCTGCACACCTAGGGCAAAGAAGGCTCTGGCCTGCCTCTGGCTCTGTGGGCACTGCTGCTTGTCGGGTGGTCTCCGGTGCTTGAAACCAACTCCACACGTGTTCTCCTTCGTGGAGAAGGCTGATTGGGCATGAAAAGGCCTTGTTTGCACAGGCCCATTAACGCACACTTAGCCAGCTGGGAAGGGAGCCTCGGAGGGCCTATCTCAGCAACGGCACAAAACTCGCTTCTAGGAGCTGCATTCTGCAGAGGTGAACTCTGCTCAGGGAACAAACCACAGCCCCAGTGCGTCTTGGCTCAGGAAAGCCAAGCTTGCCTAGTTCTCACCTAGCCCTGTTGTACCCCTAGGGCCAAGGAGGCTCTGGACTGCCTCTGGCTCCGTGGGCACTGCTGCTTGGCTGGTGTTCTCCGGAGGTTGAAACCAAATCCACACATGTTCTCCTTCGGGGAGAAGCCTGACTGGGCATGAAAAGGCCTTGTTTGCACAGGCCCAGCAACCCACAGGTAGCCAGCTAGGGATAGAACCTCCTTGGGCCTATCTCAGAAACGGCACAAGCCTCACTTATTTGAGCTCCGTTCTGCAAAGGTGAACACTGCTCTGAGAACAAAGGACTTCCCCGATGCGTCTTTGGTCAGGAAGGCAACGCTTGCCTATTTCTCTCCTAGCCTTCTGCTACCACTTGGGCCAAGGTGGCTCTGGGCTTCCTCTGGCTCCGTGGGCACTGCTGCTTGGGTGGTGGCCTCCTGCTCTTGAAACCAACTCCAAACGTGTTCTCCTTTGGGGAGAAGGCTGATTGGGCATGAAAAGGCCTTTCTTCACAGCCCCCAGCAACCCAAACTTAGCCAGCTAAGGAGGGACTCTACTAGGGCTAATCTCAGCAACGGCACAAAACTCGCTTCCAGGAGCTGCATTCTGCAAAGGGAAACTCTGCTCGGGGAGCACACCACATTCCCAATTCGTCCTTCCTCAGGAAAGCAATGCTTGCCTATTTCTCACCTAGCCCTGTGCTATCCCTAGGGCCAAGGAGGCTCTGGGCTGCCTCTGGATCCGTGGGCACTGCTCCTTGGCTGGTGGTCTCCTGAGCTTGAAACCAACTGCAAATGAGTTCTCCTTCAGGGACAAGGCTGATTGGGCATGAAAATACCTTGTTTGCACAGGCCTCAGCAACCCACCTATAGCCAGCTAGGGAGGGACCCTCCGAGGGCCTATCTCAGCAACGGCACAAACGTCGCAGCTAGGAGCTGCATTCTGCAAAGGGAAACTCTGCTCGGGGAACAAACCACAGCCCTAATGCGACTTGTTCAGGAAAGCCAAGCTTTTCTACTTCTCACCTAGCTCTGTTTTACCCCTAGGGCCATGGAGGCTCTGGGCTGCCTCTGGCTCTGTGGGCACTGCTGCTTGGCTGGTGGTCTCCGCACCTTGAAACCAACTCCAAGCGTGTTCTCCTTTGGGGAGAAGGCTAATTGGGCATGAAAAGGCCTTTTGGGCACATGCCCCATCCACTCACCCTTAGCCAGGTATTGATGGAAAACTGAAGGTCTATCTCAGCAACGGCACAAAACTCGCTTCTAGGAGCTGCATTCTGCAGAGGTGAACTCTGCTCGGCGAACAAACCACAGCCCCAATGCGTCCTTGCTCATGAAGGCCAAGCTTGCCTAGTTACTCACCTAGCCCTCTGCACACCTAGGGCAAAGAAGGCTCTGGCCTGCCTCTGGCTCTGTGGGCACCGCTGCTTGTCGGGTGGTCTCCGGTGCTTGAAACCAACTCCAAACGTGTTCTCCTTCGTGGAGAAGGCTGATTGGGCATGAAAAGGCCATGTTTGCACAGGCCCATTAACGCACCCTTAGCCAGCTGGGAAGGGAGCCTCGGAGGGCCTATCTCAGCAACGGCACAAAACTCGCTTCTAGGAGCTGCATTCTGCAGAGGTGAACTCTGCTCGGGGGACAAACCACAGCCCCAGTGCGTCTTTGCTCAGGAAAGCCAAGCTTGCCTAGTTCTCACCTAGCCCTGTTGTACCCCTAGGGCCAAGGAGGCTCTGGACTGCCTCTGGCTCCGTGGGCACTGCTGCTTGGCTGGTGTTCTCCGGAGGTTGAAACCAAATCCACACATGTTCTCCCTCGGGGAGAAGCCTGACTGGGCATGAAAAGGCCTTGTTTGCACAGGCCCAGCAACCCACAGGTAGCCAGCTAGGGATAGAACCTCCTTGGGCCTATCTCAGAAACGGCACAAGCCTCACTTATTTGAGCTCCGTTCTGCAAAGGTGAACACTGCTCTGAGAACAAAGGACTTCCCCGATGCGTCTTTGGTCAGGAAGGCAACGCTTGCCTATTTCTCTCCTAGCCTTCTGCTACCACTTGGGCCAAGGTGGCTCTGGGCTTCCTCTGGCTCCGTGGGCACTGCTGCTTGGGTGGTGGCCTCCTGCTCTTGAAACCAACTCCAAACGTGTTCTCCTTTGGGGAGAAGGCTGATTGGGCATGAAAAGGCCTTTCTTCACAGCCCCCAGCAACCCAAACTTAGCCAGCTAAGGAGGGACTCTACTAGGGCTAATCTCAGCAACGGCACAAAACTCGCTTCCAGGAGCTGCATTCTGCAAAGGGAAACTCTGCTCGGGGAGCACACCACATTCCCAATTCGTCCTTCCTCAGGAAAGCAATGCTTGCCTATTTCTCACCTAGCCCTGTGCTATCCCTAGGGCCAAGGAGGCTCTGGGCTGCCTCTGGATCCGTGGGCACTGCTCCTTGGCTGGTGGTCTCCTGAGCTTGAAACCAACTGCAAATGAGTTCTCCTTCAGGGACAAGGCTGATTGGGCATGAAAATACCTTGTTTGCACAGGCCTCAGCAACCCACCTATAGCCAGCTAGGGAGGGACCCTCCGAGGGCCTATCTCAGCAACGGCACAAACGTCGCAGCTAGGAGCTGCATTCTGCAAAGGGAAACTCTGCTCGGGGAACAAACCACAGCCCTAATGCGACTTGTTCAGGAAAGCCAAGCTTTTCTACTTCTCACCTAGCTCTGTTTTACCCCTAGGGCCATGGAGGCTCTGGGCTGCCTCTGGCTCTGTGGGCACTGCTGCTTGGCTGGTGGTCTCCGCACCTTGAAACCAACTCCAAGCGTGTTCTCCTTTGGGGAGAAGGCTAATTGGGCATGAAAAGGCCTTTTGGGCACATGCCCCATCCACTCACCCTTAGCCAGGTATTGATGGAAAACCGAAGGTCTATCTCAGCAACGGCACAAAACTCGCTTCTAGGAGCTGCATTCTGCAGAGGTGAACTCTGCTCGGCGAACAAACCACAGCCCCAATGCGTCCTTGCTCATGAAGGCCAAGCTTGCCTAGTTACTCACCTAGCCCTCTGCACACCTAGGGCAAAGAAGGCTATGGCCTGCCTCTGGCTCTGTGGGCACCGCTGCTTGTCGGGTGGTCTCCGGTGCTTGAAACCAACTCCAAACGTGTTCTCCTTCGTGGAGAAGGCTGATTGGGTATGAAAAGGCCATGTTTGCACAGGCCCATTAATGCACCCTTAGCCAGCTGGGAAGGGAGCCTCGGAGGGCCTATCTCAGCAACGGCACAAAACTCGCTTCTAGGAGCTGCATTCTGCAGAGGTGAACTCTGCTCGGGGGACAAACCACAGCCCCAGTGCGTCTTTGCTCAGGAAAGCCAAGCTTGCCTAGTTCTCACCTAGCCCTGTTGTACCCCTAGGGCCAAGGAGGCTCTGGACTGCCTCTGGCTCCGTGGGCACTGCTGCTTGGCTGGTGTTCTCCGGAGGTTGAAACCAAATCCACACATGTTCTCCCTCGGGGAGAAGCCTGACTGGGCATGAAAAGGCCTTGTTTGCACAGGCCCAGCAACCCACAGGTAGCCAGCTAGGGATAGAACCTCCTTGGGCCTATCTCAGAAACGGCACAAGCCTCACTTATTTGAGCTCCGTTCTGCAAAGGTGAACACTGCTCTGAGAACAAAGGACTTCCCCGATGCGTCTTTGGTCAGGAAGGCAACGCTTGCCTATTTCTCTCCTAGCCTTCTGCTACCACTTGGGCCAAGGTGGCTCTGGGCTTCCTCTGGCTCCGTGGGCACTGCTGCTTGGGTGGTGGCCTCCTGCTCTTGAAACCAACTCCAAACGTGTTCTCCTTTGGGGAGAAGGCTGATTGGGCATGAAAAGGCCTTTCTTCACAGCCCCCAGCAACCCAAACTTAGCCAGCTAAGGAGGGACTCTACTAGGGCTAATCTCAGCAACGGCACAAAACTCGCTTCCAGGAGCTGCATTCTGCAAAGGGAAACTCTGCTCGGGGAGCACACCACATTCCCAATTCGTCCTTCCTCAGGAAAGCAATGCTTGCCTATTTCTCACCTAGCCCTGTGCTATCCCTAGGGCCAAGGAGGCTCTGGGCTGCCTCTGGATCCGTGGGCACTGCTCCTTGGCTGGTGGTCTCCTGAGCTTGAAACCAACTGCAAATGAGTTCTCCTTCAGGGACAAGGCTGATTGGGCATGAAAATACCTTGTTTGCACAGGCCTCAGCAACCCACCTATAGCCAGCGAGGGAGGGACCCTCCGAGGGCCTATCTCAGCAACGGCACAAACGTCGCAGCTAGGAGCTGCATTCTGCAAAGGGAAACTCTGCTCGGGGAACAAACCACAGCCCTAATGCGACTTGTTCAGGAAAGCCAAGCTTTTCTACTTCTCACCTAGCTCTCTTTTACCCCTAGGGCCATGGAGGCTCTGGGCTGCCTCTGGCTCTGTGGGCACTGCTGCTTGGCTGGTGGTCTCCGCACCTTGAAACCAACTCCAAGCGTGTTCTCCTTTGGGGAGAAGGCTAACTGGGCATGAAAAGGCCTTTTGGGCACATGCCCCATCCACTCACCCTTAGCCAGGTATTGATGGGAAACCGAAGGTCTATCTCAGCAACGGCACAAAACTCGCTTCTAGGAGCTGCATTCTGCAGAGGTGAACTCTGCTCGGGGAACAAACCACAGCCCCAATGCGTCCTTGCTCATGAAGGCCAAGCTTGCCTAGTTACTCACCTAGCCCTCTGCACACCTAGGGCAAAGAAGGCTATGGCCTGCCTCTGGCTCTGTGGGCACCGCTGCTTGTCGGGTGGTCTCCGGTGCTTGAAACCAACTCCAAACGTGTTCTCCTTCGTGGAGAAGGCTGATTGGGCATGGAAAGGCCATGTTTGCACAGGCCCATTAACGCACCCTTAGCCAGCTGGGAAGGGAGCCTCGGAGGGCCTATCTCAGCAACGGCACAAAACTCGCTTCTAGGAGCTGCATTCTGCAGAGGTGAACTCTGCTCGGGGGACAAACCACAGCCCCAGTGCGTCTTTGCTCAGGAAAGCCAAGCTTGCCTAGTTCTCACCTAGCCCTGTTGTACCCCTAGGGCCAAGGAGGCTCTGGACTGCCTCTGGCTCCGTGGGCACTGCTGCTTGGCTGGTGTTCTCCGGAGGTTGAAACCAAATCCACACATGTTCTCCCTCGGGGAGAAGCCTGACTGGGCATGAAAAGGCCTTGTTTGCACAGGCCCAGCAACCCACAGGTAGCCAGCTAGGGATAGAACCTCCTTGGGCCTATCTCAGAAACGGCACAAGCCTCACTTATTTGAGCTCCGTTCTGCAAAGGTGAACACTGCTCTGAGAACAAAGGACTTCCCCGATGCGTCTTTGGTCAGGAAGGCAACGCTTGCCTATTTCTCTCCTAGCCTTCTGCTACCACTTGGGCCAAGGTGGCTCTGGGCTTCCTCTGGCTCCGTGGGCACTGCTGCTTGGGTGGTGGCCTCCTGCTCTTGAAACCAACTCCAAACGTGTTCTCCTTTGGGGAGAAGGCTGATTGGGCATGAAAAGGCCTTTCTTCACAGCCCCCAGCAACCCAAACTTAGCCAGCTAAGGAGGGACTCTACTAGGGCTAATCTCAGCAACGGCACAAAACTCGCTTCCAGGAGCTGCATTCTGCAAAGGGAAACTCTGCTCGGGGAGCACACCACATTCCCAATTCGTCCTTCCTCAGGAAAGCAATGCTTGCCTATTTCTCACCTAGCCCTGTGCTATCCCTAGGGCCAAGGAGGCTCTGGGCTGCCTCTGGATCCGTGGGCACTGCTCCTTGGCTGGTGGTCTCCTGAGCTTGAAACCAACTGCAAATGAGTTCTCCTTCAGGGACAAGGCTGATTGGGCATGAAAATACCTTGTTTGCACAGGCCTCAGCAACCCACCTATAGCCAGCTAGGGAGGGACCCTCCGAGGGCCTATCTCAGCAACGGCACAAACGTCGCAGCTAGGAGCTGCATTCTGCAAAGGGAAACTCTGCTCGGGGAACAAACCACAGCCCTAATGCGACTTGTTCAGGAAAGCCAAGCTTTTCTACTTCTCACCTAGCTCTGTTTTACCCCTAGGGCCATGGAGGCTCTGGGCTGCCTCTGGCTCTGTGGGCACTGCTGCTTGGCTGGTGGTCTCCGCACCTTGAAACCAACTCCAAGCGTGTTCTCCTTTGGGGAGAAGGCTAATTGGGCATGAAAAGGCCTTTTGGGCACATGCCCCATCCACTCACCCTTAGCCAGGTATTGATGGGAAACCGAAGGTCTATCTCAGCAACGGCACAAAACTCGCTTCTAGGAGCTGCATTCTGCAGAGGTGAACTCTGCTCGGCGAACAAACCACAGCCCCAATGCGTCCTTGCTCATGAAGGCCAAGCTTGCCTAGTTACTCACCTAGCCCTCTGCACACCTAGGGCAAAGAAGGCTCTGGCCTGCCTCTGGCTCTGTGGGCACCGCTGCTTGTCGGGTGGTCTCCGGTGCTTGAAACCAACTCCAAACGTGTTCTCCTTCGTGGAGAAGGCTGATTGGGCATGAAAAGGCCATGTTTGCACAGGCCCATTAACGCACCCTTAGCCAGCTGGGAAGGGAGCCTCGGAGGGCCTATCTCAGCAACGGCACAAAACTCGCTTCTAGGAGCTGCATTCTGCAGAGGTGAACTCTGCTCGGGGAACAAACCACAGCCCCAGTGCGTCTTTGCTCAGGAAAGCCAAGCTTGCCTAGTTCTCACCTAGCCCTGTTGTACCCCTAGGGCCAAGGAGGCTCTGGACTGCCTCTGGCTCCGTGGGCACTGCTGCTTGGCTGGTGTTCTCCGGAGGTTGAAACCAAATCCACACATGTTCTCCTTCGGGGAGAAGCCTGACTGGGCATGAAAAGGCCTTGTTTGCACAGGCCCAGCAACCGTGGTAGCCAGCTAGGGATAGAACCTCCTTGGGCCTATCTCAGAAACGGCACAAGCCTCACTTATTTGAGCTCCGTTCTGCAAAGGTGAACACTGCTCTGAGAACAAAGGACTTCCCCGATGCGTCTTTGGTCAGGAAGGCAACGCTTGCCTATTTCTCTCCTAGCCTTCTGCTACCACTTGGGCCAAGGTGGCTCTGGGCTTCCTCTGGCTCCGTGGGCACTGCTGCTTGGGTGGTGGCCTCCTGCTCTTGAAACCAACTCCAAACGTGTTCTCCTTTGGGGAGAAGGCTGATTGGGCATGAAAAGGCCTTTCTTCACAGCCCCCAGCAACCCAAACTTAGCCAGCTAAGGAGGGACTCTACTAGGGCTAATCTCAGCAACGGCACAAAACTCGCTTCCAGGAGCTGCATTCTGCAAAGGGAAACTCTGCTCGGGGAGCACACCACATTCCCAATTCGTCCTTCCTCAGGAAAGCAATGCTTGCCTATTTCTCACCTAGCCCTGTGCTATCCCTAGGGCCAAGGAGGCTCTGGGCTGCCTCTGGATCCGTGGGCACTGCTCCTTGGCTGGTGGTCTCCTGAGCTTGAAACCAACTGCAAATGAGTTCTCCTTCAGGGACAAGGCTGATTGGGCATGAAAATACCTTGTTTGCACAGGCCTCAGCAACCCACCTATAGCCAGCTAGGGAGGGACCCTCCGAGGGCCTATCTCAGCAACGGCACAAACGTCGCAGCTAGGAGCTGCATTCTGCAAAGGGAAACTCTGCTCGGGGAACAAACCACAGCCCTAATGCGACTTGTTCAGGAAAGCCAAGCTTTTCTACTTCTCACCTAGCTCTGTTTTACCCCTAGGGCCATGGAGGCTCTGGGCTGCCTCTGGCTCTGTGGGCACTGCTGCTTGGCTGGTGGTCTCCGCACCTTGAAACCAACTCCAAGCGTGTTCTCCTTTGGGGAGAAGGCTAATTGGGCATGAAAAGGCCTTTTGGGCACATGCCCCATCCACTCACCCTTAGCCAGGTATTGATGGGAAACCGAAGGTCTATCTCAGCAACGGCACAAAACTCGCTTCTAGGAGCTGCATTCTGCAGAGGTGAACTCTGCTCGGCGAACAAACCACAGCCCCAATGCGTCCTTGCTCATGAAGGCCAAGCTTGCCTAGTTACTCACCTAGCCCTCTGCACACCTAGGGCAAAGAAGGCTCTGGCCTGCCTCTGGCTCTGTGGGCACCGCTGCTTGTCGGGTGGTCTCCGGTGCTTGAAACCAACTCCAAACGTGTTCTCCTTCGTGGAGAAGGCTGATTGGGCATGAAAAGGCCATGTTTGCACAGGCCCATTAACGCACCCTTAGCCAGCTGGGAAGGCAGCCTCGGAGGGCCTATCTCAGCAACGGCACAAAACTCGCTTCTAGGAGCTGCATTCTGCAGAGGTGAACTCTGCTCGGGGAACAAACCACAGCCCCAGTGCGTCTTTGCTCAGGAAAGCCAAGCTTGCCTAGTTCTCACCTAGCCCTGTTGTACCCCTAGGGCCAAGGAGGCTCTGGACTGCCTCTGGCTCCGTGGGCACTGCTGCTTGGCTGGTGTTCTCCGGAGGTTGAAACCAAATCCACACATGTTCTCCCTCGGGGAGAAGCCTGACTGGGCATGAAAAGGCCTTGTTTGCACAGGCCCAGCAACCCACAGGTAGCCAGCTAGGGATAGAACCTCCTTGGGCCTATCTCAGAAACGGCACAAGCCTCACTTATTTGAGCTCCGTTCTGCAAAGGTGAACACTGCTCTGAGAACAAAGGACTTCCCCGATGCGTCTTTGGTCAGGAAGGCAACGCTTGCCTATTTCTCTCCTAGCCTTCTGCTACCACTTGGGCCAAGGTGGCTCTGGGCTTCCTCTGGCTCCGTGGGCACTGCTGCTTGGGTGGTGGCCTCCTGCTCTGGAAACCAACTCCAAACGTGTTCTCCTTTGGGGAGAAGGCTGATTGGGCATGAAAAGGCCTTTCTTCACAGCCCCCAGCAACCCAAACTTAGCCAGCTAAGGAGGGACTCTACTAGGGCTAATCTCAGCAACGGCACAAAACTCGCTTCCAGGAGCTGCATTCTGCAAAGGGAAACTCTGCTCGGGGAGCACACCACATTCCCAATTCGTCCTTCCTCAGGAAAGCAATGCTTGCCTATTTCTCACCTAGCCCTGTGCTATCCCTAGGGCCAAGGAGGCTCTGGGCTGCCTCTGGATCCGTGGGCACTGCTCCTTGGCTGGTGGTCTCCTGAGCTTGAAACCAACTGCAAATGAGTTCTCCTTCAGGGACAAGGCTGATTGGGCATGAAAATACCTTGTTTGCACAGGCCTCAGCAACCCACCTATAGCCAGCTAGGGAGGGACCCTCCGAGGGCCTATCTCAGCAACGGCACAAACGTCGCAGCTAGGAGCTGCATTCTGCAAAGGGAAACTCTGCTCGGGGAACAAACCACAGCCCTAATGCGACTTGTTCAGGAAAGCCAAGCTTTTCTACTTCTCACCTAGCTCTGTTTTACCCCTAGGGCCATGGAGGCTCTGGGCTGCCTCTGGCTCTGTGGGCACTGCTGCTTGGCTGGTGGTCTCCGCACCTTGAAACCAACTCCAAGCGTGTTCTCCTTTGGGGAGAAGGCTAACTGGGCATGAAAAGGCCTTTTGGGCACACGCCCCATCCACTCACCCTTAGCCAGGTATTGATGGGAAACCGAAGGTCTATCTCAGCAACGGCACAAAACTCGCTTCTAGGAGCTGCATTCTGCAGAGGTGAACTCTGCTCGGCGAACAAACCACAGCCCCAATGCGTCCTTGCTCATGAAGGCCAAGCTTGCCTAGTTACTCACCTAGCCCTCTGCACACCTAGGGCAAAGAAGGCTCTGGCCTGCCTCTGGCTCTGTGGGCACCGCTGCTTGTCGGGTGGTCTCCGGTGCTTGAAACCAACTCCAAACGTGTTCTCCTTCGTGGAGAAGGCTGATTGGGCATGAAAAGGCCATGTTTGCACAGGCCCATTAACGCACCCTTAGCCAGCTGGGAAGGGAGCCTCGGAGGGCCTATCTCAGCAACGGCACAAAACTCGCTTCTAGGAGCTGCATTCTGCAGAGGTGAACTCTGCTCGGGGAACAAACCACAGCCCCAGTGCGTCTTTGCTCAGGAAAGCCAAGCTTGCCTAGTTCTCACCTAGCCCTGTTGTACCCCTAGGGCCAAGGAGGCTCTGGACTGCCTCTGGCTCCGTGGGCACTGCTGCTTGGCTGGTGTTCTCCGGAGGTTGAAACCAAATCCACACATGTTCTCCTTCGGGGAGAAGCCTGACTGGGCATGAAAAGGCCTTGTTTGCACAGGCCCAGCAACCCACAGGTAGCCAGCTAGGGATAGAACCTCCTTGGGCCTATCTCAGAAACGGCACAAGCCTCACTTATTTGAGCTCCGTTCTGCAAAGGTGAACACTGCTCTGAGAACAAAGGACTTCCCCAATGCGTCTTTGGTCAGGAAGGCAACGCTTGCCTATTTCTCTCCTAGCCTTCTGCTACCACTTGGGCCAAGGTGGCTCTGGGCTTCCTCTGGCTCCGTGGGCACTGCTGCTTGGGTGGTGGCCTCCTGCTCTTGAAACCAACTCCAAACGTGTTCTCCTTTGGGGAGAAGGCTGATTGGGCATGAAAAGGCCTTTCTTCACAGCCCCCAGCAACCCAAACTTAGCCAGCTAAGGAGGGACTCTACTAGGGCTAATCTCAGCAACGGCACAAAACTCGCTTCCAGGAGCTGCATTCTGCAAAGGGAAACTCTGCTCGGGGAGCACACCACATTCCCAATTCGTCCTTCCTCAGGAAAGCAATGCTTGCCTATTTCTCACCTAGCCCTGTGCTATCCCTAGGGCCAAGGAGGCTCTGGGCTGCCTCTGGATCCGTGGGCACTGCTCCTTGGCTGGTGGTCTCCTGAGCTTGAAACCAACTGCAAATGAGTTCTCCTTCAGGGACAAGGCTGATTGGGCATGAAAATACCTTGTTTGCACAGGCCTCAGCAACCCACCTATAGCCAGCTAGGGAGGGACCCTCCGAGGGCCTATCTCAGCAACGGCACAAACGTCGCAGCTAGGAGCTGCATTCTGCAAAGGGAAACTCTGCTCGGGGAACAAACCACAGCCCTAATGCGACTTGTTCAGGAAAGCCAAGCTTTTCTACTTCTCACCTAGCTCTGTTTTACCCCTAGGGCCATGGAGGCTCTGGGCTGCCTCTGGCTCTGTGGGCACTGCTGCTTGGCTGGTGGTCTCCGCACCTTGAAACCAACTCCAAGCGTGTTCTCCTTTGGGGAGAAGGCTAATTGGGCATGAAAAGGCCTTTTGGGCACATGCCCCATCCACTCACCCTTAGCCAGGTATTGATGGGAAACCGAAGGTCTATCTCAGCAACGGCACAAAACTCGCTTCTAGGAGCTGCATTCTGCAGAGGTGAACTCTGCTCGGCGAACAAACCACAGCCCCAATGCGTCCTTGCTCATGAAGGCCAAGCTTGCCTAGTTACTCACCTAGCCCTCTGCACACCTAGGGCAAAGAAGGCTCTGGCCTGCCTCTGGCTCTGTGGGCACCGCTGCTTGTCGGGTGGTCTCCGGTGCTTGAAACCAACTCCAAACGTGTTCTCCTTCGTGGAGAAGGCTGATTGGGCATGAAAAGGCCATGTTTGCACAGGCCCATTAACGCACCCTTAGCCAGCTGGGAAGGCAGCCTCGGAGGGCCTATCTCAGCAACGGCACAAAACTCGCTTCTAGGAGCTGCATTCTGCAGAGGTGAACTCTGCTCGGGGAACAAACCACAGCCCCAGTGCGTCTTTGCTCAGGAAAGCCAAGCTTGCCTAGTTCTCACCTAGCCCTGTTGTACCCCTAGGGCCAAGGAGGCTCTGGACTGCCTCTGGCTCCGTGGGCACTGCTGCTTGGCTGGTGTTCTCCGGAGGTTGAAACCAAATCCACACATGTTCTCCCTCGGGGAGAAGCCTGACTGGGCATGAAAAGGCCTTGTTTGCACAGGCCCAGCAACCCACAGGTAGCCAGCTAGGGATAGAACCTCCTTGGGCCTATCTCAGAAACGGCACAAGCCTCACTTATTTGAGCTCCGTTCTGCAAAGGTGAACACTGCTCTGAGAACAAAGGACTTCCCCGATGCGTCTTTGGTCAGGAAGGCAACGCTTGCCTATTTCTCTCCTAGCCTTCTGCTACCACTTGGGCCAAGGTGGCTCTGGGCTTCCTCTGGCTCCGTGGGCACTGCTGCTTGGGTGGTGGCCTCCTGCTCTGGAAACCAACTCCAAACGTGTTCTCCTTTGGGGAGAAGGCTGATTGGGCATGAAAAGGCCTTTCTTCACAGCCCCCAGCAACCCAAACTTAGCCAGCTAAGGAGGGACTCTACTAGGGCTAATCTCAGCAACGGCACAAAACTCGCTTCCAGGAGCTGCATTCTGCAAAGGGAAACTCTGCTCGGGGAGCACACCACATTCCCAATTCGTCCTTCCTCAGGAAAGCAATGCTTGCCTATTTCTCACCTAGCCCTGTGCTATCCCTAGGGCCAAGGAGGCTCTGGGCTGCCTCTGGATCCGTGGGCACTGCTCCTTGGCTGGTGGTCTCCTGAGCTTGAAACCAACTGCAAATGAGTTCTCCTTCAGGGACAAGGCTGATTGGGCATGAAAATACCTTGTTTGCACAGGCCTCAGCAACCCACCTATAGCCAGCTAGGGAGGGACCCTCCGAGGGCCTATCTCAGCAACGGCACAAACGTCGCAGCTAGGAGCTGCATTCTGCAAAGGGAAACTCTGCTCGGGGAACAAACCACAGCCCTAATGCGACTTGTTCAGGAAAGCCAAGCTTTTCTACTTCTCACCTAGCTCTGTTTTACCCCTAGGGCCATGGAGGCTCTGGGCTGCCTCTGGCTCTGTGGGCACTGCTGCTTGGCTGGTGGTCTCCGCACCTTGAAACCAACTCCAAGCGTGTTCTCCTTTGGGGAGAAGGCTAACTGGGCATGAAAAGGCCTTTTGGGCACACGCCCCATCCACTCACCCTTAGCCAGGTATTGATGGGAAACCGAAGGTCTATCTCAGCAACGGCACAAAACTCGCTTCTAGGAGCTGCATTCTGCAGAGGTGAACTCTGCTCGGCGAACAAACCACAGCCCCAATGCGTCCTTGCTCATGAAGGCCAAGCTTGCCTAGTTACTCACCTAGCCCTCTGCACACCTAGGGCAAAGAAGGCTCTGGCCTGCCTCTGGCTCTGTGGGCACCGCTGCTTGTCGGGTGGTCTCCGGTGCTTGAAACCAACTCCAAACGTGTTCTCCTTCGTGGAGAAGGCTGATTGGGCATGAAAAGGCCATGTTTGCACAGGCCCATTAACGCACCCTTAGCCAGCTGGGAAGGGAGCCTCGGAGGGCCTATCTCAGCAACGGCACAAAACTCGCTTCTAGGAGCTGCATTCTGCAGAGGTGAACTCTGCTCGGGGAACAAACCACAGCCCCAGTGCGTCTTTGCTCAGGAAAGCCAAGCTTGCCTAGTTCTCACCTAGCCCTGTTGTACCCCTAGGGCCAAGGAGGCTCTGGACTGCCTCTGGCTCCGTGGGCACTGCTGCTTGGCTGGTGTTCTCCGGAGGTTGAAACCAAATCCACACATGTTCTCCTTCGGGGAGAAGCCTGACTGGGCATGAAAAGGCCTTGTTTGCACAGGCCCAGCAACCCACAGGTAGCCAGCTAGGGATAGAACCTCCTTGGGCCTATCTCAGAAACGGCACAAGCCTCACTTATTTGAGCTCCGTTCTGCAAAGGTGAACACTGCTCTGAGAACAAAGGACTTCCCCAATGCGTCTTTGGTCAGGAAGGCAACGCTTGCCTATTTCTCTCCTAGCCTTCTGCTACCACTTGGGCCAAGGTGGCTCTGGGCTTCCTCTGGCTCCGTGGGCACTGCTGCTTGGGTGGTGGCCTCCTGCTCTTGAAACCAACTCCAAACGTGTTCTCCTTTGGGGAGAAGGCTGATTGGGCATGAAAAGGCCTTTCTTCACAGCCCCCAGCAACCCAAACTTAGCCAGCTAAGGAGGGACTCTACTAGGGCTAATCTCAGCAACGGCACAAAACTCGCTTCCAGGAGCTGCATTCTGCAAAGGGAAACTCTGCTCGGGGAGCACACCACATTCCCAATTCGTCCTTCCTCAGGAAAGCAATGCTTGCCTATTTCTCACCTAGCCCTGTGCTATCCCTAGGGCCAAGGAGGCTCTGGGCTGCCTCTGGATCCGTGGGCACTGCTCCTTGGCTGGTGGTCTCCTGAGCTTGAAACCAACTGCAAATGAGTTCTCCTTCAGGGACAAGGCTGATTGGGCATGAAAATACCTTGTTTGCACAGGCCTCAGCAACCCACCTATAGCCAGCTAGGGAGGGACCCTCCGAGGGCCTATCTCAGCAACGGCACAAACGTCGCAGCTAGGAGCTGCATTCTGCAAAGGGAAACTCTGCTCGGGGAACAAACCACAGCCCTAATGCGACTTGTTCAGGAAAGCCAAGCTTTTCTACTTCTCACCTAGCTCTGTTTTACCCCTAGGGCCATGGAGGCTCTGGGCTGCCTCTGGCTCTGTGGGCACTGCTGCTTGGCTGGTGGTCTCCGCACCTTGAAACCAACATCAAGCGTGTTCTCCTTTGGGGAGAAGGCTAATTGGGCATGAAAAGGCCTTTTGGGCACATGCCCCATCCACTCACCCTTAGCCAGGTATTGATGGGAAACCGAAGGTCTATCTCAGCAACGGCACAAAACTCGCTTCTAGGAGCTGCATTCTGCAGAGGTGAACTCTGCTCGGCGAACAAAACACAGCCCCAATGCGTCCTTGCTCATGAAGGCCAAGCTTGCCTAGTTACTCACCTAGCCCTCTGCACACCTAGGGCAAAGAAGGCTATGGCCTGCCTCTGGCTCTGTGGGCACCGCTGCTTGTCGGGTGGTCTCCGGTGCTTGAAACCAACTCCAAACGTGTTCTCCTTCGTGGAGAAGGCTGATTGGGCATGAAAAGGCCATGTTTGCACAGGCCCATTAACGCACCCTTAGCCAGCTGGGAAGGGAGCCTCGGAGGGCCTATCTCAGCAACGGCACAAAACTCGCTTCTAGGAGCTGCATTCTGCAGAGGTGAACTCTGCTCGGGGGACAAACCACAGCCCCAGTGCGTCTTTGCTCAGGAAAGCCAAGCTTGCCTAGTTCTCACCTAGCCCTGTTGTACCCCTAGGGCCAAGGAGGCTCTGGACTGCCTCTGGCTCCGTGGGCACTGCTGCTTGGCTGGTGTTCTCCGGAGGTTGAAACCAAATCCACACCTGTTCTCCCTCGGGGAGAAGCCTGACTGGGCATGAAAAGGCCTTGTTTGCACAGGCCCAGCAACCCACAGGTAGCCAGCTAGGGATAGAACCTCCTTGGGCCTATCTCAGAAGCGGCACAAGCCTCACTTATTTGAGCTCCGTTCTGCAAAGGTGAACACTGCTCTGAGAACAAAGGACTTCCCCGATGCGTCTTTGGTCAGGAAGGCAACGCTTGCCTATTTCTCTCCTAGCCTTCTGCTACCACTTGGGCCAAGGTGGCTCTGGGCTTCCTCTGGCTCCGTGGGCACTGCTGCTTGGGTGGTGGCCTCCTGCTCTTGAAACCAACTCCAAACGTGTTCTCCTTTGGGGAGAAGGCTGATTGGGCATGAAAAGGCCTTTCTTCACAGCCCCCAGCAACCCAAACTTAGCCAGCTAAGGAGGGACTCTACTAGGGCTAATCTCAGCAACGGCACAAAACTCGCTTCCAGGAGCTGCATTCTGCAAAGGGAAACTCTGCTCGGGGAGCACACCACATTCCCAATTCGTCCTTCCTCAGGAAAGCAATGCTTGCCTATTTCTCACCTAGCCCTGTGCTATCCCTAGGGCCAAGGAGGCTCTGGGCTGCCTCTGGATCCGTGGGCACTGCTCCTTGGCTGGTGGTCTCCTGAGCTTGAAACCAACTGCAAATGAGTTCTCCTTCAGGGACAAGGCTGATTGGGCATGAAAATACCTTGTTTGCACAGGCCTCAGCAACCCACCTATAGCCAGCGAGGGAGGGACCCTCCGAGGGCCTATCTCAGCAACGGCACAAACGTCGCAGCTAGGAGCTGCATTCTGCAAAGGGAAACTCTGCTCGGGGAACAAACCACAGCCCTAATGCGACTTGTTCAGGAAAGCCAAGCTTTTCTACTTCTCACCTAGCTCTGTTTTACCCCTAGGGCCATGGAGGCTCTGGGCTGCCTCTGGCTCTGTGGGCACTGCTGCTTGGCTGGTGGTCTCCGCACCTTGAAACCAACTCCAAGCGTGTTCTCCTTTGGGGAGAAGGCTAATTGGGCATGAAAAGGCCTTTTGGGCACATGCCCCATCCACTCACCCTTAGCCAGGTATTGATGGGAAACCGAAGGTCTATCTCAGCAACGGCACAAAACTCGCTTCTAGGAGCTGCATTCTGCAGAGGTGAACTCTGCTCGGCGAACAAACCACAGCCCCAATGCGTCCTTGCTCATGAAGGCCAAGCTTGCCTAGTTACTCACCTAGCCCTCTGCACACCTAGGGCAAAGAAGGCTATGGCCTGCCTCTGGCTCTGTGGGCACCGCTGCTTGTCGGGTGGTCTCCGGTGCTTGAAACCAACTCCAAACGTGTTCTCCTTCGTGGAGAAGGCTGATTGGGCATGAAAAGGCCATGTTTGCACAGGCCCATTAACGCACCCTTAGCCAGCTGGGAAGGGAGCCTCGGAGGGCCTATCTCAGCAACGGCACAAAACTCGCTTCTAGGAGCTGCATTCTGCAGAGGTGAACTCTGCTCGGGGAACAAACCACAGCCCCAGTGCGTCTTTGCTCAGGAAAGCCAAGCTTGCCTAGTTCTCACCTAGCCCTGTTGTACCCCTAGGGCCAAGGAGGCTCTGGACTGCCTCTGGCTCCGTGGGCACTGCTGCTTGGCTGGTGTTCTCCGGAGGTTGAAACCAAATCCACACATGTTCTCCTTCGGGGAGAAGCCTGACTGGGCATGAAAAGGCCTTGTTTGCACAGGCCCAGCAACCCACAGGTAGCCAGCTAGGGATAGAACCTCCTTGGGCCTATCTCAGAAACGGCACAAGCCTCACTTATTTGAGCTCCGTTCTGCAAAGGTGAACACTGCTCTGAGAACAAAGGACTTCCCCGATGCGTCTTTGGTCAGGAAGGCAACGCTTGCCTATTTCTCTCCTAGCCTTCTGCTACCACTTGGGCCAAGGTGGCTCTGGGCTTCCTCTGGCTCCGTGGGCACTGCTGCTTGGGTGGTGGCCTCCTGCTCTTGAAACCAACTCCAAACGTGTTCTCCTTTGGGGAGAAGGCTGATTGGGCATGAAAAGGCCTTTCTTCACAGCCCCCAGCAACCCAAACTTAGCCAGCTAAGGAGGGACTCTACTAGGGCTAATCTCAGCAACGGCACAAAACTCGCTTCCAGGAGCTGCATTCTGCAAAGGGAAACTCTGCTCGGGGAGCACACCACATTCCCAATTCGTCCTTCCTCAGGAAAGCAATGCTTGCCTATTTCTCACCTAGCCCTGTGCTATCCCTAGGGCCAAGGAGGCTCTGGGCTGCCTCTGGATCCGTGGGCACTGCTCCTTGGCTGGTGGTCTCCTGAGCTTGAAACCAACTGCAAATGAGTTCTCCTTCAGGGACAAGGCTGATTGGGCATGAAAATACCTTGTTTGCACAGGCCTCAGCAACCCACCTATAGCCAGCGAGGGAGGGACCCTCCGAGGGCCTATCTCAGCAACGGCACAAACGTCGCAGCTAGGAGCTGCATTCTGCAAAGGGAAACTCTGCTCGGGGAACAAACCACAGCCCTAATGCGACTTGTTCAGGAAAGCCAAGCTTTTCTACTTCTCACCTAGCTCTGTTTTACCCCTAGGGCCATGGAGGCTCTGGGCTGCCTCTGGCTCTGTGGGCACTGCTGCTTGGCTGGTGGTCTCCGCACCTTGAAACCAACTCCAAGCGTGTTCTCCTTTGGGGAGAAGGCTAACTGGGCATGAAAAGGCCTTTTGGGCACATGCCCCATCCACTCACCCTTAGCCAGGTATTGATGGGAAACCGAAGGTCTATCTCAGCAACGGCACAAAACTCGCTTCTAGGAGCTGCATTCTGCAGAGGTGAACTCTGCTCGGGGAACAAACCACAGCCCCAATGCGTCCTTGCTCATGAAGGCCAAGCTTGCCTAGTTACTCACCTAGCCCTCTGCACACCTAGGGCAAAGAAGGCTATGGCCTGCCTCTGGCTCTGTGGGCACCGCTGCTTGTCGGGTGGTCTCCGGTGCTTGAAACCAACTCCAAACGTGTTCTCCTTCGTGGAGAAGGCTGATTGGGCATGAAAAGGCCATGTTTGCACAGGCCCATTAACGCACCCTTAGCCAGCTGGGAAGGGAGCCTCGGAGGGCCTATCTCAGCAACGGCACAAAACTCGCTTCTAGGAGCTGCATTCTGCAGAGGTGAACTCTGCTCGGGGGACAAACCACAGCCCCAGTGCGTCTTTGCTCAGGAAAGCCAAGCTTGCCTAGTTCTCACCTAGCCCTGTTGTACCCCTAGGGCCAAGGAGGCTCTGGACTGCCTCTGGCTCCGTGGGCACTGCTGCTTGGCTGGTGTTCTCCGGAGGTTGAAACCAAATCCACACCTGTTCTCCCTCGGGGAGAAGCCTGACTGGGCATGAAAAGGCCTTGTTTGCACAGGCCCAGCAACCCACAGGTAGCCAGCTAGGGATAGAACCTCCTTGGGCCTATCTCAGAAGCGGCACAAGCCTCACTTATTTGAGCTCCGTTCTGCAAAGGTGAACACTGCTCTGAGAACAAAGGACTTCCCCGATGCGTCTTTGGTCAGGAAGGCAACGCTTGCCTATTTCTCTCCTAGCCTTCTGCTACCACTTGGGCCAAGGTGGCTCTGGGCTTCCTCTGGCTCCGTGGGCACTGCTGCTTGGGTGGTGGCCTCCTGCTCTGGAAACCAACTCCAAACGTGTTCTCCTTTGGGGAGAAGGCTGATTGGGCATGAAAAGGCCTTTCTTCACAGCCCCCAGCAACCCAAACTTAGCCAGCTAAGGAGGGACTCTACTAGGGCTAATCTCAGCAACGGCACAAAACTCGCTTCCAGGAGCTGCATTCTGCAAAGGGAAACTCTGCTCGGGGAGCACACCACATTCCCAATTCGTCCTTCCTCAGGAAAGCAATGCTTGCCTATTTCTCACCTAGCCCTGTGCTATCCCTAGGGCCAAGGAGGCTCTGGGCTGCCTCTGGATCCGTGGGCACTGCTCCTTGGCTGGTGGTCTCCTGAGCTTGAAACCAACTGCAAATGAGTTCTCCTTCAGGGACAAGGCTGATTGGGCATGAAAATACCTTGTTTGCACAGGCCTCAGCAACCCACCTATAGCCAGCTTGGGAGGGACCCTCCGAGGGCCTATCTCAGCAACGGCACAAACGTCGCAGCTAGGAGCTGCATTCTGCAAAGGGAAACTCTGCTCGGGGAACAAACCACAGCCCTAATGCGACTTGTTCAGGAAACCCAAGCTTTTCTACTTCTCACCTAGCTCTGTTTTACCCCTAGGGCCATGGAGGCTCTGGGCTGCCTCTGGCTCTGTGGGCACTGCTGCTTGGCTGGTGGTCTCCGCACCTTGAAACCAACTCCAAGCGTGTTCTCCTTTGGGGAGAAGGCTAATTGGGCATGAAAAGGCCTTTTGGGCACATGCCCCATCCACTCACCCTTAGCCAGGTATTGATGGGAAACCGAAGGTCTATCTCAGCAACGGCACAAAACTCGCTTCTAGGAGCTGCATTCTGCAGAGGTGAACTCTGCTCGGCAAACAAACCACAGCCCCAATGCATCCTTGCTCATGAAGGCCAAGCTTGCCTAGTTACTCACCTAGCCCTCTGCACACCTAGGGCAAAGAAGGCTATGGCCTGCCTCTGGCTCTGTGGGCACCGCTGCTTGTCGGGTGGTCTCCGGTGCTTGAAACCAACTCCAAACGTGTTCTCCTTCGTGGAGAAGGCTGATTGGGCATGAAAAGGCCATGTTTGCACAGGCCCATTAACGCACCCTTAGCCAGCTGGGAAGGGAGCCTCGGAGGGCCTATCTCAGCAACGGCACAAAACTCGCTTCTAGGAGCTGCATTCTGCAGAGGTGAACTCTGCTCGGGGAACAAACCACAGCCCCAGTGCGTCTTTGCTCAGGAAAGCCAAGCTTGCCTAGTTCTCACCTAGCCCTGTTGTACCCCTAGGGCCAAGGAGGCTCTGGACTGCCTCTGGCTCCGTGGGCACTGCTGCTTGGCTGGTGTTCTCCGGAGGTTGAAACCAAATCCACACACATGTTCTCCTTCGGGGAGAAGCCTGACTGGCCATGAAAAGGCCTTGTTTGCACAGGCCCAGCAACCCACAGGTAGCCAGCTAGGGATAGAACCTCCTTGGGCCTATCTCAGAAGCGGCACAAGCCTCACTTATTTGAGCTCCGTTCTGCAAAGGTGAACACTGCTCTGAGAACAAAGGACTTCCCCGATGCGTCTTTGGTCAGGAAGGCAACGCTTGCCTATTTCTCTCCTAGCCTTCTGCTACCACTTGGGCCAAGGTGGCTCTGGGCTTCCTCTGGCTCCGTGGGCACTGCTGCTTGGGTGGTGGCCTCCTGCTCTGGAAACCAACTCCAAACGTGTTCTCCTTTGGGGAGAAGGCTGATTGGGCATGAAAAGGCCTTTCTTCACAGCCCCCAGCAACCCAAACTTAGCCAGCTAAGGAGGGACTCTACTAGGGCTAATCTCAGCAACGGCACAAAACTCGCTTCCAGGAGCTGCATTCTGCAAAGGGAAACTCTGCTCGGGGAGCACACCACATTCCCAATTCGTCCTTCCTCAGGAAAGCAATGCTTGCCTATTTCTCACCTAGCCCTGTGCTATCCCTAGGGCCAAGGAGGCTCTGGGCTGCCTCTGGATCCGTGGGCACTGCTCCTTGGCTGGTGGTCTCCTGAGCTTGAAACCAACTGCAAATGAGTTCTCCTTCAGGGACAAGGCTGATTGGGCATGAAAATACCTTGTTTGCACAGGCCTCAGCAACCCACCTATAGCCAGCTAGGGAGGGACCCTCCGAGGGCCTATCTCAGCAACGGCACAAACGTCGCAGCTAGGAGCTGCATTCTGCAAAGGGAAACTCTGCTCGGGGAACAAACCACAGCCCTAATGCGACTTGTTCAGGAAAGCCAAGCTTTTCTACTTCTCACCTAGCTCTGTTTTACCCCTAGGGCCATGGAGGCTCTGGGCTGCCTCTGGCTCTGTGGGCACTGCTGCTTGGCTGGTGGTCTCCGCACCTTGAAACCAACTCCAAGCGTGTTCTCCTTTGGGGAGAAGGCTAATTGGGCATGAAAAGGCCTTTTGGGCACATGCCCCATCCACTCACCCTTAGCCAGGTATTGATGGGAAACCGAAGGTCTATCTCAGCAACGGCACAAAACTCGCTTCTAGGAGCTGCATTCTGCAGAGGTGAACTCTGCTCGGCAAACAAACCACAGCCCCAATGCATCCTTGCTCATGAAGGCCAAGCTTGCCTAGTTACTCACCTAGCCCTCTGCACACCTAGGGCAAAGAAGGCTATGGCCTGCCTCTGGCTCTGTGGGCACCGCTGCTTGTCGGGTGGTCTCCGGTGCTTGAAACCAACTCCAAACGTGTTCTCCTTCGTGGAGAAGGCTGATTGGGCATGAAAAGGCCATGTTTGCACAGGCCCATTAACGCACCCTTAGCCAGCTGGGAAGGGAGCCTCGGAGGGCCTATCTCAGCAACGGCACAAAACTCGCTTCTAGGAGCTGCATTCTGCAGAGGTGAACTCTGCTCGGGGAACAAACCACAGCCCCAGTGCGTCTTTGCTCAGGAAAGCCAAGCTTGCCTAGTTCTCACCTAGCCCTGTTGTACCCCTAGGGCCAAGGAGGCTCTGGACTGCCTCTGGCTCCGTGGGCACTGCTGCTTGGCTGGTGTTCTCCGGAGGTTGAAACCAAATCCACACACATGTTCTCCTTCGGGGAGAAGCCTGACTGGGCATGAAAAGGCCTTGTTTGCACAGGCCCAGCAACCCACAGGTAGCCAGCTAGGGATAGAACCTCCTTGGGCCTATCTCAGAAACGGCACAAGCCTCACTTATTTGAGCTCCGTTCTGCAAAGGTGAACACTGCTCTGAGAACAAAGGACTTCCCCGATGCGTCTTTGGTCAGGAAGGCAACGCTTGCCTATTTCTCTCCTAGCCTTCTGCTACCACTTGGGCCAAGGTGGCTCTGGGCTTCCTCTGGCTCCGTGGGCACTGCTGCTTGGGTGGTGGCCTCCTGCTCTTGAAACCAACTCCAAACGTGTTCTCCTTTGGGGAGAAGGCTGATTGGGCATGAAAAGGCCTTTCTTCACAGCCCCCAGCAACCCAAACTTAGCCAGCTAAGGAGGGACTCTACTAGGGCTAATCTCAGCAACGGCACAAAACTCGCTTCCAGGAGCTGCATTCTGCAAAGGGAAACTCTGCTCGGGGAGCACACCACATTCCCAATTCGTCCTTCCTCAGGAAAGCAATGCTTGCCTATTTCTCACCTAGCCCTGTGCTATCCCTAGGGCCAAGGAGGCTCTGGGCTGCCTCTGGATCCGTGGGCACTGCTCCTTGGCTGGTGGTCTCCTGAGCTTGAAACCAACTGCAAATGAGTTCTCCTTCAGGGACAAGGCTGATTGGGCATGAAAATACCTTGTTTGCACAGGCCTCAGCAACCCACCTATAGCCAGCTAGGGAGGGACCCTCCGAGGGCCTATCTCAGCAACGGCACAAACGTCGCAGCTAGGAGCTGCATTCTGCAAAGGGAAACTCTGCTCGGGGAACAAACCACAGCCCTAATGCGACTTGTTCAGGAAAGCCAAGCTTTTCTACTTCTCACCTAGCTCTGTTTTACCCCTAGGGCCATGGAGGCTCTGGGCTGCCTCTGGCTCTGTGGGCACTGCTGCTTGGCTGGTGGTCTCCGCACCTTGAAACCAACTCCAAGCGTGTTCTCCTTTGGGGAGAAGGCTAATTGGGCATGAAAAGGCCTTTTGGGCACATGCCCCATCCACTCACCCTTAGCCAGGTATTGATGGGAAACCGAAGGTCTATCTCAGCAACGGCACAAAACTCGCTTCTAGGAGCTGCATTCTGCAGAGGTGAACTCTGCTCGGGGAACAAACCACAGCCCCAATGCGTCCTTGCTCATGAAGGCCAAGCTTGCCTAGTTACTCACCTAGCCCTCTGCACACCTAGGGCAAAGAAGGCTATGGCCTGCCTCTGGCTCTGTGGGCACCGCTGCTTGTCGGGTGGTCTCCGGTGCTTGAAACCAACTCCAAACGTGTTCTCCTTCGTGGAGAAGGCTGATTGGGCATGAAAAGGCCATGTTTGCACAGGCCCATTAACGCACCCTTAGCCAGCTGGGAAGGGAGCCTCGGAGGGCCTATCTCAGCAACGGCACAAAACTCGCTTCTAGGAGCTGCATTCTGCAGAGGTGAACTCTGCTCGGGGGACAAACCACAGCCCCAGTGCGTCTTTGCTCAGGAAAGCCAAGCTTGCCTAGTTCTCACCTAGCCCTGTTGTACCCCTAGGGCCAAGGAGGCTCTGGACTGCCTCTGGCTCCGTGGGCACTGCTGCTTGGCTGGTGTTCTCCGGAGGTTGAAACCAAATCCACACCTGTTCTCCCTCGGGGAGAAGCCTGACTGGGCATGAAAAGGCCTTGTTTGCACAGGCCCAGCAACCCACAGGTAGCCAGCTAGGGATAGAACCTCCTTGGGCCTATCTCAGAAGCGGCACAAGCCTCACTTATTTGAGCTCCGTTCTGCAAAGGTGAACACTGCTCTGAGAACAAAGGACTTCCCCGATGCGTCTTTGGTCAGGAAGGCAACGCTTGCCTATTTCTCTCCTAGCCTTCTGCTACCACTTGGGCCAAGGTGGCTCTGGGCTTCCTCTGGCTCCGTGGGCACTGCTGCTTGGGTGGTGGCCTCCTGCTCTGGAAACCAACTCCAAACGTGTTCTCCTTTGGGGAGAAGGCTGATTGGGCATGAAAAGGCCTTTCTTCACAGCCCCCAGCAACCCAAACTTAGCCAGCTAAGGAGGGACTCTACTAGGGCTAATCTCAGCAACGGCACAAAACTCGCTTCCAGGAGCTGCATTCTGCAAAGGGAAACTCTGCTCAGGGAGCACACCACATTCCCAATTCGTCCTCCCTCAGGAAAGCAATGCTTGCCTATTTCCCACCTAGCCCTGTGCTATCCCTAGGGCCAAGGAGGCTCTGGGCTGCCTCTGGATCCGTGGGCACTGCTCCTTGGCTGGTGGTCTCCTGAGCTTGAAACCAACTGCAAATGAGTTCTCCTTCAGGGACAAGGCTGATTGGGCATGAAAATACCTTGTTTGCACAGGCCTCAGCAACCCACCTATAGCCAGCTAGGGAGGGACCCTCCGAGGGCCTATCTCAGCAACGGCACAAACGTCGCAGCTAGGAGCTGCATTCTGCAAAGGGAAACTCTGCTCGGGGAACAAACCACAGCCCTAATGCGACTTGTTCAGGAAAGCCAAGCTTTTCTACTTCTCACCTAGCTCTGTTTTACCCCTAGGGCCATGGAGGCTCTGGGCTGCCTCTGGCTCTGTGGGCACTGCTGCTTGGCTGGTGGTCTCCGCACCTTGAAACCAACTCCAAGCGTGTTCTCCTTTGGGGAGAAGGCTAATTGGGCATGAAAAGGCCTTTTGGGCACATGCCCCATCCACTCACCCTTAGCCAGGTATTGATGGGAAACCGAAGGTCTATCTCAGCAACGGCACAAAACTCGCTTCTAGGAGCTGCATTCTGCAGAGGTGAACTCTGCTCGGCGAACAAACCACAGCCCCAATGCGTCCTTGCTCATGAAGGCCAAGCTTGCCTAGTTACTCACCTAGCCCTCTGCACACCTAGGGCAAAGAAGGCTCTGGCCTGCCTCTGGCTCTGTGGGCACCGCTGCTTGTCGGGTGGTCTCCGGTGCTTGAAACCAACTCCAAACATGTTCTCCTTCGTGGAGAAGGCTGATTGGGCATGAAAAGGCCATGTTTGCACAGGCCCATTAACGCACCCTTAGCCAGCTGGGAAGGGAGCCTCGGAGGGCCTATCTCAGCAACGGCACAAAACTCGCTTCTAGGAGCTGCATTCTGCAGAGGTGAACTCTGCTCGGGGGACAAACCACAGCCCCAGTGCGTCTTTGCTCAGGAAAGCCAAGCTTGCCTAGTTCTCACCTAGCCCTGTTGTACCCCTAGGGCCAAGGAGGCTCTGGACTGCCTCTGGCTCCGTGGGCACTGCTGCTTGGCTGGTGTTCTCCGGAGGTTGAAACCAAATCCACACATGTTCTCCCTCGGGGAGAAGCCTGACTGGGCATGAAAAGGCCTTGTTTGCACAGGCCCAGCAACCCACAGGTAGCCAGCTAGGGATAGAACCTCCTTGGGCCTATCTCAGAAGCGGCACAAGCCTCACTTATTTGAGCTCCGTTCTGCAAAGGTGAACACTGCTCTGAGAACAAAGGACTTCCCCGATGCGTCTTTGGTCAGGAAGGCAACGCTTGCCTATTTCTCTCCTAGCCTTCTGCTACCACTTGGGCCAAGGTGGCTCTGGGCTTCCTCTGGCTCCGTGGGCACTGCTGCTTGGGTGGTGGCCTCCTGCTCTGGAAACCAACTCCAAACGTGTTCTCCTTTGGGGAGAAGGCTGATTGGGCATGAAAAGGCCTTTCTTCACAGCCCCCAGCAACCCAAACTTAGCCAGCTAAGGAGGGACTCTACTAGGGCTAATCTCAGCAACGGCACAAAACTCGCTTCCAGGAGCTGCATTCTGCAAAGGGAAACTCTGCTCGGGGAGCACACCACATTCCCAATTCGTCCTTCCTCAGGAAAGCAATGCTTGCCTATTTCTCACCTAGCCCTGTGCTATCCCTAGGGCCAAGGAGGCTCTGGGCTGCCTCTGGATCCGTGGGCACTGCTCCTTGGCTGGTGGTCTCCTGAGCTTGAAACCAACTGCAAATGAGTTCTCCTTCAGGGACAAGGCTGATTGGGCATGAAAATACCTTGTTTGCACAGGCCTCAGCAACCCACCTATAGCCAGCTAGGGAGGGACCCTCCGAGGGCCTATCTCAGCAACGGCACAAACGTCGCAGCTAGGAGCTGCATTCTGCAAAGGGAAACTCTGCTCGGGGAACAAACCACAGCCCTAATGCGACTTGTTCAGGAAAGCCAAGCTTTTCTACTTCTCACCTAGCTCTGTTTTACCCCTAGGGCCATGGAGGCTCTGGGCTGCCTCTGGCTCTGTGGGCACTGCTGCTTGGCTGGTGGTCTCCGCAGCTTGAAACCAACTCCAAGCGTGTTCTCCTTTGGGGAGAAGGCTAATTGGGCATGAAAAGGCCTTTTGGGCACATGCCCCATCCACTCACCCTTAGCCAGGTATTGATGGGAAACCGAAGGTCTATCTCAGCAACGGCACAAAACTCGCTTCTAGGAGCTGCATTCTGCAGAGGTGAACTCTGCTCGGCGAACAAACCACAGCCCCAATGCGTCCTTGCTCATGAAGGCCAAGCTTGCCTAGTTACTCACCTAGCCCTCTGCACACCTAGGGCAAAGAAGGCTCTGGCCTGCCTCTGGCTCTGTGGGCACCGCTGCTTGTCGGGTGGTCTCCGGTGCTTGAAACCAACTCCAAACGTGTTCTCCTTCGTGGAGAAGGCTGATTGGGCATGAAAAGGCCATGTTTGCACAGGCCCATTAACGCACCCTTAGCCAGCTGGGAAGGGAGCCTCGGAGGGCCTATCTCAGCAACGGCACAAAACTCGCTTCTAGGAGCTGCATTCTGCAGAGGTGAACTCTGCTCGGGGGACAAACCACAGCCCCAGTGCGTCTTTGCTCAGGAAAGCCAAGCTTGCCTAGTTCTCACCTAGCCCTGTTGTACCCCTAGGGCCAAGGAGGCTCTGGACTGCCTCTGGCTCCGTGGGCACTGCTGCTTGGCTGGTGTTCTCCGGAGGTTGAAACCAAATCCACACATGTTCTCCCTCGGGGAGAAGCCTGACTGGGCATGAAAAGGCCTTGTTTGCACAGGCCCAGCAACCCACAGGTAGCCAGCTAGGGATAGAACCTCCTTGGGCCTATCTCAGAAACGGCACAAGCCTCACTTATTTGAGCTCCGTTCTGCAAAGGTGAACACTGCTCTGAGAACAAAGGACTTCCCCGATGCGTCTTTGGTCAGGAAGGCAACGCTTGCCTATTTCTCTCCTAGCCTTCTGCTACCACTTGGGCCAAGGTGGCTCTGGGCTTCCTCTGGCTCCGTGGGCACTGCTGCTTGGGTGGTGGCCTCCTGCTCTTGAAACCAACTCCAAACGTGTTCTCCTTTGGGGAGAAGGCTGATTGGGCATGAAAAGGCCTTTCTTCACAGCCCCCAGCAACCCAAACTTAGCCAGCTAAGGAGGGACTCTACTAGGGCTAATCTCAGCAACGGCACAAAACTCGCTTCCAGGAGCTGCATTCTGCAAAGGGAAACTCTGCTCGGGGAGCACACCACATTCCCAATTCGTCCTTCCTCAGGAAAGCAATGCTTGCCTATTTCTCACCTAGCCCTGTGCTATCCCTAGGGCCAAGGAGGCTCTGGGCTGCCTCTGGATCCGTGGGCACTGCTCCTTGGCTGGTGGTCTCCTGAGCTTGAAACCAACTGCAAATGAGTTCTCCTTCAGGGACAAGGCTGATTGGGCATGAAAATACCTTGTTTGCACAGGCCTCAGCAACCCACCTATAGCCAGCGAGGGAGGGACCCTCCGAGGGCCTATCTCAGCAACGGCACAAACGTCGCAGCTAGGAGCTGCATTCTGCAAAGGGAAACTCTGCTCGGGGAACAAACCACAGCCCTAATGCGACTTGTTCAGGAAAGCCAAGCTTTTCTACTTCTCACCTAGCTCTGTTTTACCCCTAGGGCCATGGAGGCTCTGGGCTGCCTCTGGCTCTGTGGGCACTGCTGCTTGGCTGGTGGTCTCCGCACCTTGAAACCAACTCCAAGCGTGTTCTCCTTTGGGGAGAAGGCTAATTGGGCATGAAAAGGCCTTTTGGGCACATGCCCCATCCACTCACCCTTAGCCAGGTATTGATGGGAAACCGAAGGTCTATCTCAGCAACGGCACAAAACTCGCTTCTAGGAGCTGCATTCTGCAGAGGTGAACTCTGCTCGGGGAACAAACCACAGCCCCAATGCGTCCTTGCTCATGAGGCCAAGCTTGCCTAGTTACTCACCTAGCCCTCTGCACACCTAGGGCAAAGAAGGCTATGGCCTGCCTCTGGCTCTGTGGGCACCGCTGCTTGTCGGGTGGTCTCCGGTGCTTGAAACCAACTCCAAACGTGTTCTCCTTCGTGGAGAAGGCTGATTGGGCATGAAAAGGCCATGTTTGCACAGGCCCATTAACGCACCCTTAGCCAGCTGGGAAGGGAGCCTCGGAGGGCCTATCTCAGCAACGGCACAAAACTCGCTTCTAGGAGCTGCATTCTGCAGAGGTGAACTCTGCTCGGGGAACAAACCACAGCCCCAGTGCGTCTTGGCTCAGGAAAGCCAAGCTTGCCTAGTTCTCACCTAGCCCTGTTGTACCCCTAGGGCCAAGGAGGCTCTGGACTGCCTCTGGCTCCGTGGGCACTGCTGCTTGGCTGGTGTTCTCCGGAGGTTGAAACCAAATCCACACATGTTCTCCCTCGGGGAGAAGCCTGACTGGGCATGAAAAGGCCTTGTTTGCACAGGCCCAGCAACCCACAGGTAGCCAGCTAGGGATAGAACCTCCTTGGGCCTATCTCAGAAACGGCACAAGCCTCACTTATTTGAGCTCCGTTCTGCAAAGGTGAACACTGCTCTGAGAACAAAGGACTTCCCCGATGCGTCTTTGGTCAGGAAGGCAACGCTTGCCTATTTCTCTCCTAGCCTTCTGCTACCACTTGGGCCAAGGTGGCTCTGGGCTTCCTCTGGCTCCGTGGGCACTGCTGCTTGGGTGGTGGCCTCCTGCTCTTGAAACCAACTCCAAACGTGTTCTCCTTTGGGGAGAAGGCTGATTGGGCATGAAAAGGCCTTTCTTCACAGCCCCCAGCAACCCAAACTTAGCCAGCTAAGGAGGGACTCTACTAGGGCTAATCTCAGCAACGGCACAAAACTCGCTTCCAGGAGCTGCATTCTGCAAAGGGAAACTCTGCTCGGGGAGCACACCACATTCCCAATTCGTCCTTCCTCAGGAAAGCAATGCTTGCCTATTTCTCACCTAGCCCTGTGCTATCCCTAGGGCCAAGGAGGCTCTGGGCTGCCTCTGGATCCGTGGGCACTGCTCCTTGGCTGGTGGTCTCCTGAGCTTGAAACCAACTGCAAATGAGTTCTCCTTCAGGGACAAGGCTGATTGGGCATGAAAATACCTTGTTTGCACAGGCCTCAGCAACCCACCTATAGCCAGCTAGGGAGGGACCCTCCGAGGGCCTATCTCAGCAACGGCACAAACGTCGCAGCTAGGAGCTGCATTCTGCAAAGGGAAACTCTGCTCGGGGAACAAACCACAGCCCTAATGCGACTTGTTCAGGAAAGCCAAGCTTTTCTACTTCTCACCTAGCTCTGTTTTACCCCTAGGGCCATGGAGGCTCTGGGCTGCCTCTGGCTCTGTGGGCACTGCTGCTTGGCTGGTGGTCTCCGCACCTTGAAACCAACTCCAAGCGTGTTCTCCTTTGGGGAGAAGGCTAATTGGGCATGAAAAGGCCTTTTGGGCACATGCCCCATCCACTCACCCTTAGCCAGGTATTGATGGGAAACCGAAGGTCTATCTCAGCAACGGCACAAAACTCGCTTCTAGGAGCTGCATTCTGCAGAGGTGAACTCTGCTCGGGGAACAAACCACAGCCCCAATGCGTCCTTGCTCATGAAGGCCAAGCTTGCCTAGTTACTCACCTAGCCCTCTGCACACCTAGGGCAAAGAAGGCTATGGCCTGCCTCTGGCTCTGTGGGCACCGCTGCTTGTCGGGTGGTCTCCGGTGCTTGAAACCAACTCCAAACGTGTTCTCCTTCGTGGAGAAGGCTGATTGGGCATGAAAAGGCCATGTTTGCACAGGCCCATTAACGCACCCTTAGCCAGCTGGGAAGGGAGCCTCGGAGGGCCTATCTCAGCAACGGCACAAAACTCGCTTCTAGGAGCTGCATTCTGCAGAGGTGAACTCTGCTCGGGGAACAAACCACAGCCCCAGTGCGTCTTGGCTCAGGAAAGCCAAGCTTGCCTAGTTCTCACCTAGCCCTGTTGTACCCCTAGGGCCAAGGAGGCTCTGGACTGCCTCTGGCTCCGTGGGCACTGCTGCTTGGCTGGTGTTCTCCGGAGGTTGAAACCAAATCCACACATGTTCTCCCTCGGGGAGAAGCCTGACTGGGCATGAAAAGGCCTTGTTTGCACAGGCCCAGCAACCCACAGGTAGCCAGCTAGGGATAGAACCTCCTTGGGCCTATCTCAGAAACGGCACAAGCCTCACTTATTTGAGCTCCGTTCTGCAAAGGTGAACACTGCTCTGAGAACAAAGGACTTCCCCGATGCGTCTTTGGTCAGGAAGGCAACGCTTGCCTATTTCTCTCCTAGCCTTCTGCTACCACTTGGGCCAAGGTGGCTCTGGGCTTCCTCTGGCTCCGTGGGCACTGCTGCTTGGGTGGTGGCCTCCTGCTCTTGAAACCAACTCCAAACGTGTTCTCCTTTGGGGAGAAGGCTGATTGGGCATGAAAAGGCCTTTCTTCACAGCCCCCAGCAACCCAAACTTAGCCAGCTAAGGAGGGACTCTACTAGGGCTAATCTCAGCAACGGCACAAAACTCGCTTCCAGGAGCTGCATTCTGCAAAGGGAAACTCTGCTCGGGGAGCACACCACATTCCCAATTCGTCCTTCCTCAGGAAAGCAATGCTTGCCTATTTCTCACCTAGCCCTGTGCTATCCCTAGGGCCAAGGAGGCTCTGGGCTGCCTCTGGATCCGTGGGCACTGCTCCTTGGCTGGTGGTCTCCTGAGCTTGAAACCAACTGCAAATGAGTTCTCCTTCAGGGACAAGGCTGATTGGGCATGAAAATACCTTGTTTGCACAGGCCTCAGCAACCCACCTATAGCCAGCTAGGGAGGGACCCTCCGAGGGCCTATCTCAGCAACGGCACAAACGTCGCAGCTAGGAGCTGCATTCTGCAAAGGGAAACTCTGCTCGGGGAACAAACCACAGCCCTAAAGCGACTTGTTCAGGAAAGCCAAGCTTTTCTACTTCTCACCTAGCTCTGTTTTACCCCTAGGGCCATGGAGGCTCTGGGCTGCCTCTGGCTCTGTGGGCACTGCTGCTTGGCTGGTGGTCTCCGCAGCTTGAAACCAACTCCAAGCGTGTTCTCCTTTGGGGAGAAGGCTAATTGGGCATGAAAAGGCCTTTTGGGCACATGCCCCATCCACTCACCCTTAGCCAGGTATTGATGGGAAACCGAAGGTCTATCTCAGCAACGGCACAAAACTCGCTTCTAGGAGCTGCATTCTGCAGAGGTGAACTCTGCTCGGGGAACAAACCACAGCCCCAATGCGTCCTTGCTCATGAAGGCCAAGCTTGCCTAGTTACTCACCTAGCCCTCTGCACACCTAGGGCAAAGAAGGCTATGGCCTGCCTCTGGCTCTGTGGGCACCGCTGCTTGTCGGGTGGTCTCCGGTGCGTGAAACCAACTCCAAACGTGTTCTCCTTCGTGGAGAAGGCTGATTGGGCATGAAAAGGCCATGTTTGCACAGGCCCATTAACGCACCCTTAGCCAGCTGGGAAGGGAGCTGGCTAAGGGTGCTGAGGGCCTATCTCAGCAACGGCACAAAACTCGCTTCTAGGAGCTGCATTCTGCAGAGGTGAACTCTGCTCGGGGGACAAACCACAGCCCCAGTGCATCTTTGCTCAGGAAAGCCAAGCTTGCCTAGTTCTCACCTAGCCCTGTTGTACCCCTAGGGCCAAGGAGGCTCTGGACTGCCTCTGGCTCCGTGGGCACTGCTGCTTGGCTGGTGTTCTCCGGAGGTTGAAACCAAATCCACACATGTTCTCCCTCGGGGAGAAGCCTGACTGGGCATGAAAAGGCCTTGTTTGCACAGGCCCAGCAACCCACAGGTAGCCAGCTAGGGATAGAACCTCCTTGGGCCTATCTCAGAAACGGCACAAGCCTCACTTATTTGAGCTCCGTTCTGCAAAGGTGAACACTGCTCTGAGAACAAAGGACTTCCCCGATGCGTCTTTGGTCAGGAAGGCAACGCTTGCCTATTTCTCTCCTAGCCTTCTGCTACCACTTGGGCCAAGGTGGCTCTGGGCTTCCTCTGGCTCCGTGGGCACTGCTGCTTGGGTGGTGGCCTCCTGCTCTTGAAACCAACTCCAAACGTGTTCTCCTTTGGGGAGAAGGCTGATTGGGCATGAAAAGGCCTTTCTTCACAGCCCCCAGCAACCCAAACTTAGCCAGCTAAGGAGGGACTCTACTAGGGCTAATCTCAGCAACGGCACAAAACTCGCTTCCAGGAGCTGCATTCTGCAAAGGGAAACTCTGCTCGGGGAGCACACCACATTCCCAATTCGTCCTTCCTCAGGAAAGCAATGCTTGCCTATTTCTCACCTAGCCCTGTGCTATCCCTAGGGCCAAGGAGGCTCTGGGCTGCCTCTGGATCCGTGGGCACTGCTCCTTGGCTGGTGGTCTCCTGAGCTTGAAACCAACTGCAAATGAGTTCTCCTTCAGGGACAAGGCTGATTGGGCATGAAAATACCTTGTTTGCACAGGCCTCAGCAACCCACCTATAGCCAGCTAGGGAGGGACCCTCCGAGGGCCTATCTCAGCAACGGCACAAACGTCGCAGCTAGGAGCTGCATTCTGCAAAGGGAAACTCTGCTCGGGGAACAAACCACAGCCCTAATGCGACTTGTTCAGGAAAGCCAAGCTTTTCTACTTCTCACCTAGCTCTGTTTTACCCCTAGGGCCATGGAGGCTCTGGGCTGCCTCTGGCTCTGTGGGCACTGCTGCTTGGCTGGTGGTCTCCACACCTTGAAACCAACTCCAAGCGTGTTCTCCTTTGGGGAGAAGGCTAATTGGGCATGAAAAGGCCTTTTGGGCACATGCCCCATCCACTCACCCTTAGCCAGGTATTGATGGGAAACCGAAGGTCTATCTCAGCAACGGCACAAAACTCGCTTCTAGGAGCTGCATTCTGCAGAGGTGAACTCTGCTCGGGGAACAAACCACAGCCCCAATGCGTCCTTGCTCATGAAGGCCAAGCTTGCCTAGTTACTCACCTAGCCCTCTGCACACCTAGGGCAAAGAAGGCTATGGCCTGCCTCTGGCTCTGTGGGCACCGCTGCTTGTCGGGTGGTCTCCGGTGCTTGAAACCAACTCCAAACGTGTTCTCCTTCGTGGAGAAGGCTGATTGGGCATGAAAAGGCCATGTTTGCACAGGCCCATTAATGCACCCTTAGCCAGCTGGGAAGGGAGCCTCGGAGGGCCTATCTCAGCAACGGCACAAAACTCGCTTCTAGGAGCTGCATTCTGCAGAGGTGAACTCTGCTCGGGGGACAAACCACAGCCCCAGTGCGTCTTTGCTCAGGAAAGCCAAGCTTGCCTAGTTCTCACCTAGCCCTGTTGTACCCCTAGGGCCAAGGAGGCTCTGGACTGCCTCTGGCTCCGTGGGCACTGCTGCTTGGCTGGTGTTCTCCGGAGGTTGAAACCAAATCCACACATGTTCTCCCTCGGGGAGAAGCCTGACTGGGCATGAAAAGGCCTTGTTTGCACAGGCCCAGCAACCCACAGGTAGCCAGCTAGGGATAGAACCTCCTTGGGCCTATCTCAGAAACGGCACAAGCCTCACTTATTTGAGCTCCGTTCTGCAAAGGTGAACACTGCTCTGAGAACAAAGGACTTCCCCGATGCGTCTTTGGTCAGGAAGGCAACGCTTGCCTATTTCTCTCCTAGCCTTCTGCTACCACTTGGGCCAAGGTGGCTCTGGGCTTCCTCTGGCTCCGTGGGCACTGCTGCTTGGGTGGTGGCCTCCTGCTCTTGAGACCAACTCCAAACGTGTTCTCCTTTGGGGAGAAGGCTGATTGGGCATGAAAAGGCCTTTCTTCACAGCCCCCAGCAACCCAAACTTAGCCAGCTAAGGAGGGACTCTACTAGGGCTAATCTCAGCAACGGCACAAAACTCGCTTCCAGGAGCTGCATTCTGCAAAGGGAAACTCTGCTCGGGGAGCACACCACATTCCCAATTCGTCCTTCCTCAGGAAAGCAATGCTTGCCTATTTCTCACCTAGCCCTGTGCTATCCCTAGGGCCAAGGAGGCTCTGGGCTGCCTCTGGATCCGTGGGCACTGCTCCTTGGCTGGTGGTCTCCTGAGCTTGAAACCAACTGCAAATGAGTTCTCCTTCAGGGACAAGGCTGATTGGGCATGAAAATACCTTGTTTGCACAGGCCTCAGCAACCCACCTATAGCCAGCGAGGGAGGGACCCTCCGAGGGCCTATCTCAGCAACGGCACAAACGTCGCAGCTAGGAGCTGCATTCTGCAAAGGGAAACTCTGCTCGGGGAACAAACCACAGCCCTAATGCGACTTGTTCAGGAAAGCCAAGCTTTTCTACTCACCTAGCTCTGTTTTACCCCTAGGGCCATGGAGGCTCTGGGCTGCCTCTGGCTCTGTGGGCACTGCTGCTTGGCTGGTGGTCTCCGCACCTTGAAACCAACTCCAAGCGTGTTCTCCTTTGGGGAGAAGGCTAATTGGGCATGAAAAGGCCTTTTGGGCACATGCCCCATCCACTCACCCTTAGCCAGGTATTGATGGGAAACCGAAGGTCTATCTCAGCAACGGCACAAAACTCGCTTCTAGGAGCTGCATTCTGCAGAGGTGAACTCTGCTCGGGGAACAAACCACAGCCCCAATGCGTCCTTGCTCATGAAGGCCAAGCTTGCCTAGTTACTCACCTAGCCCTCTGCACACCTAGGGCAAAGAAGGCTATGGCCTGCCTCTGGCTCTGTGGGCACCGCTGCTTGTCGGGTGGTCTCCGGTGCTTGAAACCAACTCCAAACGTGTTCTCCTTCGTGGAGAAGGCTGATTGGGCATGAAAAGGCCATGTTTGCACAGGCCCATTAACGCACCCTTAGCCAGCTGGGAAGGGAGCCTCGGAGGGCCTATCTCAGCAACGGCATAAAACTCGCTTCTAGGAGCTGCATTCTGCAGAGGTGAACTCTGCTCGGGGGACAAACCACAGCCCCAGTGCGTCTTTGCTCAGGAAAGCCAAGCTTGCCTAGTTCTCACCTAGCCCTGTTGTACCCCTAGGGCCAAGGAGGCTCTGGACTGCCTCTGGCTCCGTGGGCACTGCTGCTTGGCTGGTGTTCTCCGGAGGTTGAAACCAAATCCACACATGTTCTCCCTCGGGGAGAAGCCTGACTGGGCATGAAAAGGCCTTGTTTGCACAGGCCCAGCAACCCACAGGTAGCCAGCTAGGGATAGAACCTCCTTGGGCCTATCTCAGAAACGGCACAAGCCTCACTTATTTGAGCTCCGTTCTGCAAAGGTGAACACTGCTCTGAGAACAAAGGACTTCCCCGATGCGTCTTTGGTCAGGAAGGCAACGCTTGCCTATTTCTCTCCTAGCCTTCTGCTACCACTTGGGCCAAGGTGGCTCTGGGCTTCCTCTGGCTCCGTGGGCACTGCTGCTTGGGTGGTGGCCTCCTGCTCTGGAAACCAACTCCAAACGTGTTCTCCTTTGGGGAGAAGGCTGATTGGGCATGAAAAGGCCTTTCTTCACAGCCCCCAGCAACCCAAACTTAGCCAGCTAAGGAGGGACTCTACTAGGGCTAATCTCAGCAACGGCACAAAACTCGCTTCCAGGAGCTGCATTCTGCAAAGGGAAACTCTGCTCGGGGAGCACACCACATTCCCAATTCGTCCTTCCTCAGGAAAGCAATGCTTGCCTATTTCTCACCTAGCCCTGTGCTATCCCTAGGGCCAAGGAGGCTCTGGGCTGCCTCTGGATCCGTGGGCACTGCTCCTTGGCTGGTGGTCTCCTGAGCTTGAAACCAACTGCAAATGAGTTCTCCTTCAGGGACAAGGCTGATTGGGCATGAAAATACCTTGTTTGCACAGGCCTCAGCAACCCACCTATAGCCAGCTAGGGAGGGACCCTCCGAGGGCCTATCTCAGCAACGGCACAAACGTCGCAGCTAGGAGCTGCATTCTGCAAAGGGAAACTCTGCTCGGGGAACAAACCACAGCCCTAATGCGACTTGTTCAGGAAAGCCAAGCTTTTCTACTTCTCACCTAGCTCTGTTTTACCCCTAGGGCCATGGAGGCTCTGGGCTGCCTCTGGCTCTGTGGGCACTGCTGCTTGGCTGGTGGTCTCCGCACCTTGAAACCAACTCCAAGCGTGTTCTCCTTTGGGGAGAAGGCTAATTGGGCATGAAAAGGCCTTTTGGGCACATGCCCCATCCACTCACCCTTAGCCAGGTATTGATGGGAAACCGAAGGTCTATCTCAGCAACGGCACAAAACTCGCTTCTAGGAGCTGCATTCTGCAGAGGTGAACTCTGCTCGGGGAACAAACCACAGCCCCAATGCGTCCTTGCTCATGAAGGCCAAGCTTGCCTAGTTACTCACCTAGCCCTCTGCACACCTAGGGCAAAGAAGGCTATGGCCTGCCTCTGGCTCTGTGGGCACCGCTGCTTGTCGGGTGGTCTCCGGTGCTTGAAACCAACTCCAAACGTGTTCTCCTTCGTGGAGAAGGCTGATTGGGCATGAAAAGGCCATGTTTGCACAGGCCCATTAACGCACCCTTAGCCAGCTGGGAAGGGAGCCTCGGAGGGCCTATCTCAGCAACGGCACAAAACTCGCTTCTAGGAGCTGCATTCTGCAGAGGTGAACTCTGCTCGGGGGACAAACCACAGCCCCAGTGCGTCTTTGCTCAGGAAAGCCAAGCTTGCCTAGTTCTCACCTAGCCCTGTTGTACCCCTAGGGCCAAGGAGGCTCTGGACTGCCTCTGGCTCCGTGGGCACTGCTGCTTGGCTGGTGTTCTCCGGAGGTTGAAACCAAATCCACACATGTTCTCCCTCGGGGAGAAGCCTGACTGGGCATGAAAAGGCCTTGTTTGCACAGGCCCAGCAACCCACAGGTAGCCAGCTAGGGATAGAACCTCCTTGGGCCTATCTCAGAAACGGCACAAGCCTCACTTATTTGAGCTCCGTTCTGCAAAGGTGAACACTGCTCTGAGAACAAAGGACTTCCCCGATGCGTCTTTGGTCAGGAAGGCAACGCTTGCCTATTTCTCTCCTAGCCTTCTGCTACCACTTGGGCCAAGGTGGCTCTGGGCTTCCTCTGGCTCCGTGGGCACTGCTGCTTGGGTGGTGGCCTCCTGCTCTTGAGACCAACTCCAAACGTGTTCTCCTTTGGGGAGAAGGCTGATTGGGCATGAAAAGGCCTTTCTTCACAGCCCCCAGCAACCCAAACTTAGCCAGCTAAGGAGGGACTCTACTAGGGCTAATCTCAGCAACGGCACAAAACTCGCTTCCAGGAGCTGCATTCTGCAAAGGGAAACTCTGCTCGGGGAGCACACCACATTCCCAATTCGTCCTTCCTCAGGAAAGCAATGCTTGCCTATTTCTCACCTAGCCCTGTGCTATCCCTAGGGCCAAGGAGGCTCTGGGCTGCCTCTGGATCCGTGGGCACTGCTCCTTGGCTGGTGGTCTCCTGAGCTTGAAACCAACTGCAAATGAGTTCTCCTTCAGGGACAAGGCTGATTGGGCATGAAAATACCTTGTTTGCACAGGCCTCAGCAACCCACCTATAGCCAGCGAGGGAGGGACCCTCCGAGGGCCTATCTCAGCAACGGCACAAACGTCGCAGCTAGGAGCTGCATTCTGCAAAGGGAAACTCTGCTCGGGGAACAAACCACAGCCCTAATGCGACTTGTTCAGGAAAGCCAAGCTTTTCTACTTCTCACCTAGCTCTGTTTTACCCCTAGGGCCATGGAGGCTCTGGGCTGCCTCTGGCTCTGTGGGCACTGCTGCTTGGCTGGTGGTCTCCGCACCTTGAAACCAACTCCAAGCGTGTTCTCCTTTGGGGAGAAGGCTAATTGGGCATGAAAAGGCCTTTTGGGCACATGCCCCATCCACTCACCCTTAGCCAGGTATTGATGGGAAACCGAAGGTCTATCTCAGCAACGGCACAAAACTCGCTTCTAGGAGCTGCATTCTGCAGAGGTGAACTCTGCTCGGGGAACAAACCACAGCCCCAATGCGTCCTTGCTCATGAAGGCCAAGCTTGCCTAGTTACTCACCTAGCCCTCTGCACACCTAGGGCAAAGAAGGCTATGGCCTGCCTCTGGCTCTGTGGGCACCGCTGCTTGTCGGGTGGTCTCCGGTGCTTGAAACCAACTCCAAACGTGTTCTCCTTCGTGGAGAAGGCTGATTGGGCATGAAAAGGCCATGTTTGCACAGGCCCATTAACGCACCCTTAGCCAGCTGGGAAGGGAGCCTCGGAGGGCCTATCTCAGCAACGGCATAAAACTCGCTTCTAGGAGCTGCATTCTGCAGAGGTGAACTCTGCTCGGGGGACAAACCACAGCCCCAGTGCGTCTTTGCTCAGGAAAGCCAAGCTTGCCTAGTTCTCACCTAGCCCTGTTGTACCCCTAGGGCCAAGGAGGCTCTGGACTGCCTCTGGCTCCGTGGGCACTGCTGCTTGGCTGGTGTTCTCCGGAGGTTGAAACCAAATCCACACATGTTCTCCCTCGGGGAGAAGCCTGACTGGGCATGAAAAGGCCTTGTTTGCACAGGCCCAGCAACCCACAGGTAGCCAGCTAGGGATAGAACCTCCTTGGGCCTATCTCAGAAACGGCACAAGCCTCACTTATTTGAGCTCCGTTCTGCAAAGGTGAACACTGCTCTGAGAACAAAGGACTTCCCCGATGCGTCTTTGGTCAGGAAGGCAACGCTTGCCTATTTCTCTCCTAGCCTTCTGCTACCACTTGGGCCAAGGTGGCTCTGGGCTTCCTCTGGCTCCGTGGGCACTGCTGCTTGGGTGGTGGCCTCCTGCTCTGGAAACCAACTCCAAACGTGTTCTCCTTTGGGGAGAAGGCTGATTGGGCATGAAAAGGCCTTTCTTCACAGCCCCCAGCAACCCAAACTTAGCCAGCTAAGGAGGGACTCTACTAGGGCTAATCTCAGCAACGGCACAAAACTCGCTTCCAGGAGCTGCATTCTGCAAAGGGAAACTCTGCTCGGGGAGCACACCACATTCCCAATTCGTCCTTCCTCAGGAAAGCAATGCTTGCCTATTTCTCACCTAGCCCTGTGCTATCCCTAGGGCCAAGGAGGCTCTGGGCTGCCTCTGGATCCGTGGGCACTGCTCCTTGGCTGGTGGTCTCCTGAGCTTGAAACCAACTGCAAATGAGTTCTCCTTCAGGGACAAGGCTGATTGGGCATGAAAATACCTTGTTTGCACAGGCCTCAGCAACCCACCTATAGCCAGCGAGGGAGGGACCCTCCGAGGGCCTATCTCAGCAACGGCACAAACGTCGCAGCTAGGAGCTGCATTCTGCAAAGGGAAACTCTGCTCGGGGAACAAACCACAGCCCTAATGCGACTTGTTCAGGAAAGCCAAGCTTTTCTACTTCTCACCTAGCTCTGTTTTACCCCTAGGGCCATGGAGGCTCTGGGCTGCCTCTGGCTCTGTGGGCACTGCTGCTTGGCTGGTGGTCTCCGCACCTTGAAACCAACTCCAAGCGTGTTCTCCTTTGGGGAGAAGGCTAATTGGGCATGAAAAGGCCTTTTGGGCACATGCCCCATCCACTCACCCTTAGCCAGGTATTGATGGGAAACCGAAGGTCTATCTCAGCAACGGCACAAAACTCGCTTCTAGGAGCTGCATTCTGCAGAGGTGAACTCTGCTCGGGGAACAAACCACAGCCCCAATGCGTCCTTGCTCATGAAGGCCAAGCTTGCCTAGTTACTCACCTAGCCCTCTGCACACCTAGGGCAAAGAAGGCTCTGGCCTGCCTCTGGCTCTGTGGGCACCGCTGCTTGTCGGGTGGTCTCCGGTGCTTGAAACCAACTCCAAACGTGTTCTCCTTCGTGGAGAAGGCTGATTGGGCATGAAAAGGCCATGTTTGCACAGGCCCATTAACGCACCCTTAGCCAGCTGGGAAGGGAGCCTCGGAGGGCCTATCTCAGCAACGGCATAAAACTCGCTTCTAGGAGCTGCATTCTGCAGAGGTGAACTCTGCTCGGGGGACAAACCACAGCCCCAGTGCGTCTTTGCTCAGGAAAGCCAAGCTTGCCTAGTTCTCACCTAGCCCTGTTGTACCCCTAGGGCCAAGGAGGCTCTGGACTGCCTCTGGCTCCGTGGGCACTGCTGCTTGGCTGGTGTTCTCCGGAGGTTGAAACCAAATCCACACATGTTCTCCCTCGGGGAGAAGCCTGACTGGGCATGAAAAGGCCTTGTTTGCACAGGCCCAGCAACCCACAGGTAGCCAGCTAGGGATAGAACCTCCTTGGGCCTATCTCAGAAACGGCACAAGCCTCACTTATTTGAGCTCCGTTCTGCAAAGGTGAACACTGCTCTGAGAACAAAGGACTTCCCCGATGCGTCTTTGGTCAGGAAGGCAACGCTTGCCTATTTCTCTCCTAGCCTTCTGCTACCACTTGGGCCAAGGTGGCTCTGGGCTTCCTCTGGCTCCGTGGGCACTGCTGCTTGGGTGGTGGCCTCCTGCTCTTGAAACCAACTCCAAACGTGTTCTCCTTTGGGGAGAAGGCTGATTGGGCATGAAAAGGCCTTTCTTCACAGCCCCCAGCAACCCAAACTTAGCCAGCTAAGGAGGGACTCTACTAGGGCTAATCTCAGCAACGGCACAAAACTCGCTTCCAGGAGCTGCATTCTGCAAAGGGAAACTCTGCTCGGGGAGCACACCACATTCCCAATTCGTCCTTCCTCAGGAAAGCAATGCTTGCCTATTTCTCACCTAGCCCTGTGCTATCCCTAGGGCCAAGGAGGCTCTGGGCTGCCTCTGGATCCGTGGGCACTGCTCCTTGGCTGGTGGTCTCCTGAGCTTGAAACCAACTGCAAATGAGTTCTCCTTCAGGGACAAGGCTGATTGGGCATGAAAATACCTTGTTTGCACAGGCCTCAGCAACCCACCTATAGCCAGCTAGGGAGGGACCCTCCGAGGGCCTATCTCAGCAACGGCACAAACGTCGCAGCTAGGAGCTGCATTCTGCAAAGGGAAACTCTGCTCGGGGAACAAACCACAGCCCTAATGCGACTTGTTCAGGAAAGCCAAGCTTTTCTACTTCTCACCTAGCTCTGTTTTACCCCTAGGGCCATGGAGGCTCTGGGCTGCCTCTGGCTCTGTGGGCACTGCTGCTTGGCTGGTGGTCTCCGCACCTTGAAACCAACTCCAAGCGTGTTCTCCTTTGGGGAGAAGGCTAATTGGGCATGAAAAGGCCTTTTGGGCACATGCCCCATCCACTCACCCTTAGCCAGGTATTGATGGGAAACCGAAGGTCTATCTCAGCAACGGCACAAAACTCGCTTCTAGGAGCTGCATTCTGCAGAGGTGAACTCTGCTCGGGGAACAAACCACAGCCCCAATGCGTCCTTGCTCATGAAGGCCAAGCTTGCCTAGTTACTCACCTAGCCCTCTGCACACCTAGGGCAAAGAAGGCTATGGCCTGCCTCTGGCTCTGTGGGCACCGCTGCTTGTCGGGTGGTCTCCGGTGCTTGAAACCAACTCCAAACGTGTTCTCCTTCGTGGAGAAGGCTGATTGGGCATGAAAAGGCCATGTTTGCACAGGCCCATTAACGCACCCTTAGCCAGCTGGGAAGGGAGCCTCGGAGGGCCTATCTCAGCAACGGCACAAAACTCGCTTCTAGGAGCTGCATTCTGCAGAGGTGAACTCTGCTCGGGGGACAAACCACAGCCCCAGTGCGTCTTTGCTCAGGAAAGCCAAGCTTGCCTAGTTCTCACCTAGCCCTGTTGTACCCCTAGGGCCAAGGAGGCTCTGGACTGCCTCTGGCTCCGTGGGCACTGCTGCTTGGCTGGTGTTCTCCGGAGGTTGAAACCAAATCCACACATGTTCTCCCTCGGGGAGAAGCCTGACTGGGCATGAAAAGGCCTTGTTTGCACAGGCCCAGCAACCCACAGGTAGCCAGCTAGGGATAGAACCTCCTTGGGCCTATCTCAGAAACGGCACAAGCCTCACTTATTTGAGCTCCGTTCTGCAAAGGTGAACACTGCTCTGAGAACAAAGGACTTCCCCGATGCGTCTTTGGTCAGGAAGGCAACGCTTGCCTATTTCTCTCCTAGCCTTCTGCTACCACTTGGGCCAAGGTGGCTCTGGGCTTCCTCTGGCTCCGTGGGCACTGCTGCTTGGGTGGTGGCCTCCTGCTCTTGAAACCAACTCCAAACGTGTTCTCCTTTGGGGAGAAGGCTGATTGGGCATGAAAAGGCCTTTCTTCACAGCCCCCAGCAACCCAAACTTAGCCAGCTAAGGAGGGACTCTACTAGGGCTAATCTCAGCAACGGCACAAAACTCGCTTCCAGGAGCTGCATTCTGCAAAGGGAAACTCTGCTCGGGGAGCACACCACATTCCCAATTCGTCCTTCCTCAGGAAAGCAATGCTTGCCTATTTCTCACCTAGCCCTGTGCTATCCCTAGGGCCAAGGAGGCTCTGGGCTGCCTCTGGATCCGTGGGCACTGCTCCTTGGCTGGTGGTCTCCTGAGCTTGAAACCAACTGCAAATGAGTTCTCCTTCAGGGACAAGGCTGATTGGGCATGAAAATACCTTGTTTGCACAGGCCTCAGCAACCCACCTATAGCCAGCTAGGGAGGGACCCTCCGAGGGCCTATCTCAGCAACGGCACAAACGTCGCAGCTAGGAGCTGCATTCTGCAAAGGGAAACTCTGCTCGGGGAACAAACCACAGCCCTAATGCGACTTGTTCAGGAAAGCCAAGCTTTTCTACTTCTCACCTAGCTCTGTTTTACCCCTAGGGCCATGGAGGCTCTGGGCTGCCTCTGGCTCTGTGGGCACTGCTGCTTGGCTGGTGGTCTCCGCACCTTGAAACCAACTCCAAGCGTGTTCTCCTTTGGGGAGAAGGCTAATTGGGCATGAAAAGGCCTTTTGGGCACATGCCCCATCCACTCACCCTTAGCCAGGTATTGATGGGAAACCGAAGGTCTATCTCAGCAACGGCACAAAACTCGCTTCTAGGAGCTGCATTCTGCAGAGGTGAACTCTGCTCGGGGAACAAACCACAGCCCCAATGCGTCCTTGCTCATGAAGGCCAAGCTTGCCTAGTTACTCACCTAGCCCTCTGCACACCTAGGGCAAAGAAGGCTCTGGCCTGCCTCTGGCTCTGTGGGCACCGCTGCTTGTCGGGTGGTCTCCGGTGCTTGAAACCAACTCCAAACGTGTTCTCCTTCGTGGAGAAGGCTGATTGGGCATGAAAAGGCCATGTTTGCACAGGCCCATTAACGCACCCTTAGCCAGCTGGGAAGGGAGCCTCGGAGGGCCTATCTCAGCAACGGCACAAAACTCGCTTCTAGGAGCTGCATTCTGCAGAGGTGAACTCTGCTCGGGGGACAAACCACAGCCCCAGTGCGTCTTTGCTCAGGAAAGCCAAGCTTGCCTAGTTCTCACCTAGCCCTGTTGTACCCCTAGGGCCAAGGAGGCTCTGGACTGCCTCTGGCTCCGTGGGCACTGCTGCTTGGCTGGTGTTCTCCGGAGGTTGAAACCAAATCCACACATGTTCTCCCTCGGGGAGAAGCCTGACTGGGCATGAAAAGGCCTTGTTTGCACAGGCCCAGCAACCCACAGGTAGCCAGCTAGGGATAGAACCTCCTTGGGCCTATCTCAGAAACGGCACAAGCCTCACTTATTTGAGCTCCGTTCTGCAAAGGTGAACACTGCTCTGAGAACAAAGGACTTCCCCGATGCGTCTTTGGTCAGGAAGGCAACGCTTGCCTATTTCTCTCCTAGCCTTCTGCTACCACTTGGGCCAAGGTGGCTCTGGGCTTCCTCTGGCTCCGTGGGCACTGCTGCTTGGGTGGTGGCCTCCTGCTCTTGAAACCAACTCCAAACGTGTTCTCCTTTGGGGAGAAGGCTGATTGGGCATGAAAAGGCCTTTCTTCACAGCCCCCAGCAACCCAAACTTAGCCAGCTAAGGAGGGACTCTACTAGGGCTAATCTCAGCAACGGCACAAAACTCGCTTCCAGGAGCTGCATTCTGCAAAGGGAAACTCTGCTCGGGGAGCACACCACATTCCCAATTCGTCCTTCCTCAGGAAAGCAATGCTTGCCTATTTCTCACCTAGCCCTGTGCTATCCCTAGGGCCAAGGAGGCTCTGGGCTGCCTCTGGATCCGTGGGCACTGCTCCTTGGCTGGTGGTCTCCTGAGCTTGAAACCAACTGCAAATGAGTTCTCCTTCAGGGACAAGGCTGATTGGGCATGAAAATACCTTGTTTGCACAGGCCTCAGCAACCCACCTATAGCCAGCTAGGGAGGGACCCTCCGAGGGCCTATCTCAGCAACGGCACAAACGTCGCAGCTAGGAGCTGCATTCTGCAAAGGGAAACTCTGCTCGGGGAACAAACCACAGCCCTAATGCGACTTGTTCAGGAAAGCCAAGCTTTTCTACTTCTCACCTAGCTCTGTTTTACCCCTAGGGCCATGGAGGCTCTGGGCTGCCTCTGGCTCTGTGGGCACTGCTGCTTGGCTGGTGGTCTCCGCACCTTGAAACCAACTCCAAGCGTGTTCTCCTTTGGGGAGAAGGCTAATTGGGCATGAAAAGGCCTTTTGGGCACATGCCCCATCCACTCACCCTTAGCCAGGTATTGATGGGAAACCGAAGGTCTATCTCAGCAACGGCACAAAACTCGCTTCTAGGAGCTGCATTCTGCAGAGGTGAACTCTGCTCGGGGAACAAACCACAGCCCCAATGCGTCCTTGCTCATGAAGGCCAAGCTTGCCTAGTTACTCACCTAGCCCTCTGCACACCTAGGGCAAAGAAGGCTATGGCCTGCCTCTGGCTCTGTGGGCACCGCTGCTTGTCGGGTGGTCTCCGGTGCTTGAAACCAACTCCAAACGTGTTCTCCTTCGTGGAGAAGGCTGATTGGGCATGAAAAGGCCATGTTTGCACAGGCCCATTAACGCACCCTTAGCCAGCTGGGAAGGGAGCCTCGGAGGGCCTATCTCAGCAACGGCACAAAACTCGCTTCTAGGAGCTGCATTCTGCAGAGGTGAACTCTGCTCGGGGGACAAACCACAGCCCCAGTGCGTCTTTGCTCAGGAAAGCCAAGCTTGCCTAGTTCTCACCTAGCCCTGTTGTACCCCTAGGGCCAAGGAGGCTCTGGACTGCCTCTGGCTCCGTGGGCACTGCTGCTTGGCTGGTGTTCTCCGGAGGTTGAAACCAAATCCACACATGTTCTCCCTCGGGGAGAAGCCTGACTGGGCATGAAAAGGCCTTGTTTGCACAGGCCCAGCAACCCACAGGTAGCCAGCTAGGGATAGAACCTCCTTGGGCCTATCTCAGAAACGGCACAAGCCTCACTTATTTGAGCTCCGTTCTGCAAAGGTGAACACTGCTCTGAGAACAAAGGACTTCCCCGATGCGTCTTTGGTCAGGAAGGCAACGCTTGCCTATTTCTCTCCTAGCCTTCTGCTACCACTTGGGCCAAGGTGGCTCTGGGCTTCCTCTGGCTCCGTGGGCACTGCTGCTTGGGTGGTGGCCTCCTGCTCTTGAGACCAACTCCAAACGTGTTCTCCTTTGGGGAGAAGGCTGATTGGGCATGAAAAGGCCTTTCTTCACAGCCCCCAGCAACCCAAACTTAGCCAGCTAAGGAGGGACTCTACTAGGGCTAATCTCAGCAACGGCACAAAACTCGCTTCCAGGAGCTGCATTCTGCAAAGGGAAACTCTGCTCGGGGAGCACACCACATTCCCAATTCGTCCTTCCTCAGGAAAGCAATGCTTGCCTATTTCTCACCTAGCCCTGTGCTATCCCTAGGGCCAAGGAGGCTCTGGGCTGCCTCTGGATCCGTGGGCACTGCTCCTTGGCTGGTGGTCTCCTGAGCTTGAAACCAACTGCAAATGAGTTCTCCTTCAGGGACAAGGCTGATTGGGCATGAAAATACCTTGTTTGCACAGGCCTCAGCAACCCACCTATAGCCAGCTAGGGAGGGACCCTCCGAGGGCCTATCTCAGCAACGGCACAAACGTCGCAGCTAGGAGCTGCATTCTGCAAAGGGAAACTCTGCTCGGGGAACAAACCACAGCCCTAATGCGACTTGTTCAGGAAAGCCAAGCTTTTCTACTTCTCACCTAGCTCTGTTTTACCCCTAGGGCCATGGAGGCTCTGGGCTGCCTCTGGCTCTGTGGGCACTGCTGCTTGGCTGGTGGTCTCCGCACCTTGAAACCAACTCCAAGCGTGTTCTCCTTTGGGGAGAAGGCTAATTGGGCATGAAAAGGCCTTTTGGGCACATGCCCCATCCACTCACCCTTAGCCAGGTATTGATGGGAAACCGAAGGTCTATCTCAGCAACGGCACAAAACTCGCTTCTAGGAGCTGCATTCTGCAGAGGTGAACTCTGCTCGGGGAACAAACCACAGCCCCAATGCGTCCTTGCTCATGAAGGCCAAGCTTGCCTAGTTACTCACCTAGCCCTCTGCACACCTAGGGCAAAGAAGGCTATGGCCTGCCTCTGGCTCTGTGGGCACCGCTGCTTGTCGGGTGGTCTCCGGTGCTTGAAACCAACTCCAAACGTGTTCTCCTTCGTGGAGAAGGCTGATTGGGCATGAAAAGGCCATGTTTGCACAGGCCCATTAACGCACCCTTAGCCAGCTGGGAAGGGAGCTGGCTAAGGGTGCTGAGGGCCAATCTCAGCAACGGCACAAAACTCGCTTCTAGGAGCTGCATTCTGCAGAGGTGAACTCTGCTCGGGGGACAAACCACAGCCCCAGTGCGTCTTTGCTCAGGAAAGCCAAGCTTGCCTAGTTCTCACCTAGCCCTGTTGTACCCCTAGGGCCAAGGAGGCTCTGGACTGCCTCTGGCTCCGTGGGCACTGCTGCTTGGCTGGTGTTCTCCGGAGGTTGAAACCAAATCCACACATGTTCTCCCTCGGGGAGAAGCCTGACTGGGCATGAAAAGGCCTTGTTTGCACAGGCCCAGCAACCCACAGGTAGCCAGCTAGGGATAGAACCTCCTTGGGCCTATCTCAGAAACGGCACAAGCCTCACTTATTTGAGCTCCGTTCTGCAAAGGTGAACACTGCTCTGAGAACAAAGGACTTCCCCGATGCGTCTTTGGTCAGGAAGGCAACGCTTGCCTATTTCTCTCCTAGCCTTCTGCTACCACTTGGGCCAAGGTGGCTCTGGGCTTCCTCTGGCTCCGTGGGCACTGCTGCTTGGGTGGTGGCCTCCTGCTCTTGAAACCAACTCCAAACGTGTTCTCCTTTGGGGAGAAGGCTGATTGGGCATGAAAAGGCCTTTCTTCACAGCCCCCAGCAACCCAAACTTAGCCAGCTAAGGAGGGACTCTACTAGGGCTAATCTCAGCAACGGCACAAAACTCGCTTCCAGGAGCTGCATTCTGCAAAGGGAAACTCTGCTCGGGGAGCACACCACATTCCCAATTCGTCCTTCCTCAGGAAAGCAATGCTTGCCTATTTCTCACCTAGCCCTGTGCTATCCCTAGGGCCAAGGAGGCTCTGGGCTGCCTCTGGATCCGTGGGCACTGCTCCTTGGCTGGTGGTCTCCTGAGCTTGAAACCAACTGCAAATGAGTTCTCCTTCAGGGACAAGGCTGATTGGGCATGAAAATACCTTGTTTGCACAGGCCTCAGCAACCCACCTATAGCCAGCGAGGGAGGGACCCTCCGAGGGCCTATCTCAGCAACGGCACAAACGTCGCAGCTAGGAGCTGCATTCTGCAAAGGGAAACTCTGCTCGGGGAACAAACCACAGCCCTAATGCGACTTGTTCAGGAAAGCCAAGCTTTTCTACTTCTCACCTAGCTCTGTTTTACCCCTAGGGCCATGGAGGCTCTGGGCTGCCTCTGGCTCTGTGGGCACTGCTGCTTGGCTGGTGGTCTCCGCACCTTGAAACCAACTCCAAGCGTGTTCTCCTTTGGGGAGAAGGCTAATTGGGCATGAAAAGGCCTTTTGGGCACATGCCCCATCCACTCACCCTTAGCCAGGTATTGATGGGAAACCGAAGGTCTATCTCAGCAACGGCACAAAACTCGCTTCTAGGAGCTGCATTCTGCAGAGGTGAACTCTGCTCGGCAAACAAACCACAGCCCCAATGCGTCCTTGCTCATGAAGGCCAAGCTTGCCTAGTTACTCACCTAGCCCTCTGCACACCTAGGGCAAAGAAGGCTATGGCCTGCCTCTGGCTCTGTGGGCACCGCTGCTTGTCGGGTGGTCTCCGGTGCTTGAAACCAACTCCAAACGTGTTCTCCTTCGTGGAGAAGGCTGATTGGGCATGAAAAGGCCATGTTTGCACAGGCCCATTAACGCACCCTTAGCCAGCTGGGAAGGGAGCCTCGGAGGGCCTATCTCAGCAACGGCACAAAACTCGCTTCTAGGAGCTGCATTCTGCAGAGGTGAACTCTGCTCGGGGGACAAACCACAGCCCCAGTGCGTCTTTGCTCAGGAAAGCCAAGCTTGCCTAGTTCTCACCTAGCCCTGTTGTACCCCTAGGGCCAAGGAGGCTCTGGACTGCCTCTGGCTCCGTGGGCACTGCTGCTTGGCTGGTGTTCTCCGGAGGTTGAAACCAAATCCACACATGTTCTCCCTCGGGGAGAAGCCTGACTGGGCATGAAAAGGCCTTGTTTGCACAGGCCCAGCAACCCACAGGTAGCCAGCTAGGGATAGAACCTCCTTGGGCCTATCTCAGAAACGGCACAAGCCTCACTTATTTGAGCTCCGTTCTGCAAAGGTGAACACTGCTCTGAGAACAAAGGACTTCCCCGATGCGTCTTTGGTCAGGAAGGCAACGCTTGCCTATTTCTCTCCTAGCCTTCTGCTACCACTTGGGCCAAGGTGGCTCTGGGCTTCCTCTGGCTCCGTGGGCACTGCTGCTTGGGTGGTGGCCTCCTGCTCTGGAAACCAACTCCAAACGTGTTCTCCTTTGGGGAGAAGGCTGATTGGGCATGAAAAGGCCTTTCTTCACAGCCCCCAGCAACCCAAACTTAGCCAGCTAAGGAGGGACTCTACTAGGGCTAATCTCAGCAACGGCACAAAACTCGCTTCCAGGAGCTGCATTCTGCAAAGGGAAACTCTGCTCGGGGAGCACACCACATTCCCAATTCGTCCTTCCTCAGGAAAGCAATGCTTGCCTATTTCTCACCTAGCCCTGTGCTATCCCTAGGGCCAAGGAGGCTCTGGGCTGCCTCTGGATCCGTGGGCACTGCTCCTTGGCTGGTGGTCTCCTGAGCTTGAAACCAACTGCAAATGAGTTCTCCTTCAGGGACAAGGCTGATTGGGCATGAAAATACCTTGTTTGCACAGGCCTCAGCAACCCACCTATAGCCAGCTAGGGAGGGACCCTCCGAGGGCCTATCTCAGCAACGGCACAAACGTCGCAGCTAGGAGCTGCATTCTGCAAAGGGAAACTCTGCTCGGGGAACAAACCACAGCCCTAATGCGACTTGTTCAGGAAAGCCAAGCTTTTCTACTTCTCACCTAGCTCTGTTTTACCCCTAGGGCCATGGAGGCTCTGGGCTGCCTCTGGCTCTGTGGGCACTGCTGCTTGGCTGGTGGTCTCCGCACCTTGAAACCAACTCCAAGCGTGTTCTCCTTTGGGGAGAAGGCTAATTGGGCATGAAAAGGCCTTTTGGGCACATGCCCCATCCACTCACCCTTAGCCAGGTATTGATGGGAAACCGAAGGTCTATCTCAGCAACGGCACAAAACTCGCTTCTAGGAGCTGCATTCTGCAGAGGTGAACTCTGCTCGGGGAACAAACCACAGCCCCAATGCGTCCTTGCTCATGAAGGCCAAGCTTGCCTAGTTACTCACCTAGCCCTCTGCACACCTAGGGCAAAGAAGGCTATGGCCTGCCTCTGGCTCTGTGGGCACCGCTGCTTGTCGGGTGGTCTCCGGTGCTTGAAACCAACTCCAAACGTGTTCTCCTTCGTGGAGAAGGCTGATTGGGCATGAAAAGGCCATGTTTGCACAGGCCCATTAACGCACCCTTAGCCAGCTGGGAAGGGAGCCTCGGAGGGCCTATCTCAGCAACGGCACAAAACTCGCTTCTAGGAGCTGCATTCTGCAGAGGTGAACTCTGCTCGGGGGACAAACCACAGCCCCAGTGCGTCTTTGCTCAGGAAAGCCAAGCTTGCCTAGTTCTCACCTAGCCCTGTTGTACCCCTAGGGCCAAGGAGGCTCTGGACTGCCTCTGGCTCCGTGGGCACTGCTGCTTGGCTGGTGTTCTCCGGAGGTTGAAACCAAATCCACACATGTTCTCCCTCGGGGAGAAGCCTGACTGGGCATGAAAAGGCCTTGTTTGCACAGGCCCAGCAACCCACAGGTAGCCAGCTAGGGATAGAACCTCCTTGGGCCTATCTCAGAAACGGCACAAGCCTCACTTATTTGAGCTCCGTTCTGCAAAGGTGAACACTGCTCTGAGAACAAAGGACTTCCCCGATGCGTCTTTGGTCAGGAAGGCAACGCTTGCCTATTTCTCTCCTAGCCTTCTGCTACCACTTGGGCCAAGGTGGCTCTGGGCTTCCTCTGGCTCCGTGGGCACTGCTGCTTGGGTGGTGGCCTCCTGCTCTGGAAACCAACTCCAAACGTGTTCTCCTTTGGGGAGAAGGCTGATTGGGCATGAAAAGGCCTTTCTTCACAGCCCCCAGCAACCCAAACTTAGCCAGCTAAGGAGGGACTCTACTAGGGCTAATCTCAGCAACGGCACAAAACTCGCTTCCAGGAGCTGCATTCTGCAAAGGGAAACTCTGCTCGGGGAGCACACCACATTCCCAATTCGTCCTTCCTCAGGAAAGCAATGCTTGCCTATTTCTCACCTAGCCCTGTGCTATCCCTAGGGCCAAGGAGGCTCTGGGCTGCCTCTGGATCCGTGGGCACTGCTCCTTGGCTGGTGGTCTCCTGAGCTTGAAACCAACTGCAAATGAGTTCTCCTTCAGGGACAAGGCTGATTGGGCATGAAAATACCTTGTTTGCACAGGCCTCAGCAACCCACCTATAGCCAGCTAGGGAGGGACCCTCCGAGGGCCTATCTCAGCAACGGCACAAACGTCGCAGCTAGGAGCTGCATTCTGCAAAGGGAAACTCTGCTCGGGGAACAAACCACAGCCCTAATGCGACTTGTTCAGGAAAGCCAAGCTTTTCTACTTCTCACCTAGCTCTGTTTTACCCCTAGGGCCATGGAGGCTCTGGGCTGCCTCTGGCTCTGTGGGCACTGCTGCTTGGCTGGTGGTCTCCGCACCTTGAAACCAACTCCAAGCGTGTTCTCCTTTGGGGAGAAGGCTAATTGGGCATGAAAAGGCCTTTTGGGCACATGCCCCATCCACTCACCCTTAGCCAGGTATTGATGGGAAACCGAAGGTCTATCTCAGCAACGGCACAAAACTCGCTTCTAGGAGCTGCATTCTGCAGAGGTGAACTCTGCTCGGGGAACAAACCACAGCCCCAATGCGTCCTTGCTCATGAAGGCCAAGCTTGCCTAGTTACTCACCTAGCCCTCTGCACACCTAGGGCAAAGAAGGCTATGGCCTGCCTCTGGCTCTGTGGGCACCGCTGCTTGTCGGGTGGTCTCCGGTGCTTGAAACCAACTCCACACGTGTTCTCCTTCGTGGAGAAGGCTGATTGGGCATGAAAAGGCCATGTTTGCACAGGCCCATTAACGCACCCTTAGCCAGCTGGGAAGGGAGCCTCGGAGGGCCTATCTCAGCAACGGCACAAAACTCGCTTCTAGGAGCTGCATTCTGCAGAGGTGAACTCTGCTCGGGGGACAAACCACAGCCCCAGTGCGTCTTGGCTCAGGAAAGCCAAGCTTGCCTAGTTCTCACCTAGCCCTGTTGTACCCCTAGGGCCAAGGAGGCTCTGGACTGCCTCTGGCTCCGTGGGCACTGCTGCTTGGCTGGTGTTCTCCGGAGGTTGAAACCAAATCCACACATGTTCTCCCTCGGGGAGAAGCCTGACTGGGCATGAAAAGGCCTTGTTTGCACAGGCCCAGCAACCCACAGGTAGCCAGCTAGGGATAGAACCTCCTTGGGCCTATCTCAGAAACGGCACAAGCCTCACTTATTTGAGCTCCGTTCTGCAAAGGTGAACACTGCTCTGAGAACAAAGGACTTCCCCGATGCGTCTTTGGTCAGGAAGGCAACGCTTGCCTATTTCTCTCCTAGCCTTCTGCTACCACTTGGGCCAAGGTGGCTCTGGGCTTCCTCTGGCTCCGTGGGCACTGCTGCTTGGGTGGTGGCCTCCTGCTCTTGAAACCAACTCCAAACGTGTTCTCCTTTGGGGAGAAGGCTGATTGGGCATGAAAAGGCCTTTCTTCACAGCCCCCAGCAACCCAAACTTAGCCAGCTAAGGAGGGACTCTACTAGGGCTAATCTCAGCAACGGCACAAAACTCGCTTCCAGGAGCTGCATTCTGCAAAGGGAAACTCTGCTCGGGGAGCACACCACATTCCCAATTCGTCCTTCCTCAGGAAAGCAATGCTTGCCTATTTCTCACCTAGCCCTGTGCTATCCCTAGGGCCAAGGAGGCTCTGGGCTGCCTCTGGATCCGTGGGCACTGCTCCTTGGCTGGTGGTCTCCTGAGCTTGAAACCAACTGCAAATGAGTTCTCCTTCAGGGACAAGGCTGATTGGGCATGAAAATACCTTGTTTGCACAGGCCTCAGCAACCCACCTATAGCCAGCTAGGGAGGGACCCTCCGAGGGCCTATCTCAGCAACGGCACAAACGTCGCAGCTAGGAGCTGCATTCTGCAAAGGGAAACTCTGCTCGGGGAACAAACCACAGCCCTAATGCGACTTGTTCAGGAAAGCCAAGCTTTTCTACTTCTCACCTAGCTCTGTTTTACCCCTAGGGCCATGGAGGCTCTGGGCTGCCTCTGGCTCTGTGGGCACTGCTGCTTGGCTGGTGGTCTCCGCACCTTGAAACCAACTCCAAGCGTGTTCTCCTTTGGGGAGAAGGCTAATTGGGCATGAAAAGGCCTTTTGGGCACATGCCCCATCCACTCACCCTTAGCCAGGTATTGATGGGAAACCGAAGGTCTATCTCAGCAACGGCACAAAACTCGCTTCTAGGAGCTGCATTCTGCAGAGGTGAACTCTGCTCGGGGAACAAACCACAGCCCCAATGCGTCCTTGCTCATGAAGGCCAAGCTTGCCTAGTTACTCACCTAGCCCTCTGCACACCTAGGGCAAAGAAGGCTATGGCCTGCCTCTGGCTCTGTGGGCACCGCTGCTTGTCGGGTGGTCTCCGGTGCTTGAAACCAACTCCAAACGTGTTCTCCTTCGTGGAGAAGGCTGATTGGGCATGAAAAGGCCATGTTTGCACAGGCCCATTAACGCACCCTTAGCCAGCTGGGAAGGGAGCCTCGGAGGGCCTATCTCAGCAACGGCACAAAACTCGCTTCTAGGAGCTGCATTCTGCAGAGGTGAACTCTGCTCGGGGGACAAACCACAGCCCCAGTGCGTCTTTGCTCAGGAAAGCCAAGCTTGCCTAGTTCTCACCTAGCCCTGTTGTACCCCTAGGGCCAAGGAGGCTCTGGACTGCCTCTGGCTCCGTGGGCACTGCTGCTTGGCTGGTGTTCTCCGGAGGTTGAAACCAAATCCACACATGTTCTCCCTCGGGGAGAAGCCTGACTGGGCATGAAAAGGCCTTGTTTGCACAGGCCCAGCAACCCACAGGTAGCCAGCTAGGGATAGAACCTCCTTGGGCCTATCTCAGAAACGGCACAAGCCTCACTTATTTGAGCTCCGTTCTGCAAAGGTGAACACTGCTCTGAGAACAAAGGACTTCCCCGATGCGTCTTTGGTCAGGAAGGCAACGCTTGCCTATTTCTCTCCTAGCCTTCTGCTACCACTTGGGCCAAGGTGGCTCTGGGCTTCCTCTGGCTCCGTGGGCACTGCTGCTTGGGTGGTGGCCTCCTGCTCTTGAAACCAACTCCAAACGTGTTCTCCTTTGGGGAGAAGGCTGATTGGGCATGAAAAGGCCTTTCTTCACAGCCCCCAGCAACCCAAACTTAGCCAGCTAAGGAGGGACTCTACTAGGGCTAATCTCAGCAACGGCACAAAACTCGCTTCCAGGAGCTGCATTCCGCAAAGGGAAACTCTGCTCGGGGAGCACACCACATTCCCAATTCGTCCTTCCTCAGGAAAGCAATGCTTGCCTATTTCTCACCTAGCCCTGTGCTATCCCTAGGGCCAAGGAGGCTCTGGGCTGCCTCTGGATCCGTGGGCACTGCTCCTTGGCTGGTGGTCTCCTGAGCTTGAAACCAACTGCAAATGAGTTCTCCTTCAGGGACAAGGCTGATTGGGCATGAAAATACCTTGTTTGCACAGGCCTCAGCAACCCACCTATAGCCAGCTAGGGAGGGACCCTCCGAGGGCCTATCTCAGCAACGGCACAAACGTCGCAGCTAGGAGCTGCATTCTGCAAAGGGAAACTCTGCTCGGGGAACAAACCACAGCCCTAATGCGACTTGTTCAGGAAAGCCAAGCTTTTCTACTTCTCACCTAGCTCTGTTTTACCCCTAGGGCCATGGAGGCTCTGGGCTGCCTCTGGCTCTGTGGGCACTGCTGCTTGGCTGGTGGTCTCCGCACCTTGAAACCAACTCCAAGCGTGTTCTCCTTTGGGGAGAAGGCTAATTGGGCATGAAAAGGCCTTTTGGGCACATGCCCCATCCACTCACCCTTAGCCAGGTATTGATGGGAAACCGAAGGTCTATCTCAGCAACGGCACAAAACTCGCTTCTAGGAGCTGCATTCTGCAGAGGTGAACTCTGCTCGGGGAACAAACCACAGCCCCAATGCGTCCTTGCTCATGAAGGCCAAGCTTGCCTAGTTACTCACCTAGCCCTCTGCACACCTAGGGCAAAGAAGGCTATGGCCTGCCTCTGGCTCTGTGGGCACCGCTGCTTGTCGGGTGGTCTCCGGTGCTTGAAACCAACTCCAAACGTGTTCTCCTTCGTGGAGAAGGCTGATTGGGCATGAAAAGGCCATGTTTGCACAGGCCCATTAACGCACCCTTAGCCAGCTGGGAAGGGAGCCTCGGAGGGCCTATCTCAGCAACGGCACAAAACTCGCTTCTAGGAGCTGCATTCTGCAGAGGTGAACTCTGCTCGGGGGACAAACCACAGCCCCAGTGCGTCTTTGCTCAGGAAAGCCAAGCTTGCCTAGTTCTCACCTAGCCCTGTTGTACCCCTAGGGCCAAGGAGGCTCTGGACTGCCTCTGGCTCCGTGGGCACTGCTGCTTGGCTGGTGTTCTCCGGAGGTTGAAACCAAATCCACACATGTTCTCCCTCGGGGAGAAGCCTGACTGGGCATGAAAAGGCCTTGTTTGCACAGGCCCAGCAACCCACAGGTAGCCAGCTAGGGATAGAACCTCCTTGGGCCTATCTCAGAAACGGCACAAGCCTCACTTATTTGAGCTCCGTTCTGCAAAGGTGAACACTGCTCTGAGAACAAAGGACTTCCCCGATGCGTCTTTGGTCAGGAAGGCAACGCTTGCCTATTTCTCTCCTAGCCTTCTGCTACCACTTGGGCCAAGGTGGCTCTGGGCTTCCTCTGGCTCCGTGGGCACTGCTGCTTGGGTGGTGGCCTCCTGCTCTTGAAACCAACTCCAAACGTGTTCTCCTTTGGGGAGAAGGCTGATTGGGCATGAAAAGGCCTTTCTTCACAGCCCCCAGCAACCCAAACTTAGCCAGCTAAGGAGGGACTCTACTAGGGCTAATCTCAGCAACGGCACAAAACTCGCTTCCAGGAGCTGCATTCTGCAAAGGGAAACTCTGCTCGGGGAGCACACCACATTCCCAATTCGTCCTTCCTCAGGAAAGCAATGCTTGCCTATTTCTCACCTAGCCCTGTGCTATCCCTAGGGCCAAGGAGGCTCTGGGCTGCCTCTGGATCCGTGGGCACTGCTCCTTGGCTGGTGGTCTCCTGAGCTTGAAACCAACTGCAAATGAGTTCTCCTTCAGGGACAAGGCTGATTGGGCATGAAAATACCTTGTTTGCACAGGCCTCAGCAACCCACCTATAGCCAGCTAGGGAGGGACCCTCCGAGGGCCTATCTCAGCAACGGCACAAACGTCGCAGCTAGGAGCTGCATTCTGCAAAGGGAAACTCTGCTCGGGGAACAAACCACAGCCCTAATGCGACTTGTTCAGGAAAGCCAAGCTTTTCTACTTCTCACCTAGCTCTGTTTTACCCCTAGGGCCATGGAGGCTCTGGGCTGCCTCTGGCTCTGTGGGCACTGCTGCTTGGCTGGTGGTCTCCGCACCTTGAAACCAACTCCAAGCGTGTTCTCCTTTGGGGAGAAGGCTAATTGGGCATGAAAAGGCCTTTTGGGCACATGCCCCATCCACTCACCCTTAGCCAGGTATTGATGGGAAACCGAAGGTCTATCTCAGCAACGGCACAAAACTCGCTTCTAGGAGCTGCATTCTGCAGAGGTGAACTCTGCTCGGGGAACAAACCACAGCCCCAATGCGTCCTTGCTCATGAAGGCCAAGCTTGCCTAGTTACTCACCTAGCCCTCTGCACACCTAGGGCAAAGAAGGCTATGGCCTGCCTCTGGCTCTGTGGGCACCGCTGCTTGTCGGGTGGTCTCCGGTGCTTGAAACCAACTCCAAACGTGTTCTCCTTCGTGGAGAAGGCTGATTGGGCATGAAAAGGCCATGTTTGCACAGGCCCATTAACGCACCCTTAGCCAGCTGGGAAGGGAGCCTCGGAGGGCCTATCTCAGCAACGGCACAAAACTCGCTTCTAGGAGCTGCATTCTGCAGAGGTGAACTCTGCTCGGGGGACAAACCACAGCCCCAGTGCGTCTTGGCTCAGGAAAGCCAAGCTTGCCTAGTTCTCACCTAGCCCTGTTGTACCCCTAGGGCCAAGGAGGCTCTGGACTGCCTCTGGCTCCGTGGGCACTGCTGCTTGGCTGGTGTTCTCCGGAGGTTGAAACCAAATCCACACATGTTCTCCCTCGGGGAGAAGCCTGACTGGGCATGAAAAGGCCTTGTTTGCACAGGCCCAGCAACCCACAGGTAGCCAGCTAGGGATAGAACCTCCTTGGGCCTATCTCAGAAACGGCACAAGCCTCACTTATTTGAGCTCCGTTCTGCAAAGGTGAACACTGCTCTGAGAACAAAGGACTTCCCCGATGCGTCTTTGGTCAGGAAGGCAACGCTTGCCTATTTCTCTCCTAGCCTTCTGCTACCACTTGGGCCAAGGTGGCTCTGGGCTTCCTCTGGCTCCGTGGGCACTGCTGCTTGGGTGGCGGCCTCCTGCTCTTGAAACCAACTCCAAACGTGTTCTCCTTTGGGGAGAAGGCTGATTGGGCATGAAAAGGCCTTTCTTCACAGCCCCCAGCAACCCAAACTTAGCCAGCTAAGGAGGGACTCTACTAGGGCCTATCTCAGCAACGGCACAAAACTCGCTTCTAGGAGCTGCATTCTGCAGAGGTGAACTCTGCTCGGGGGACAAACCACAGCCCCAGTGCGTCTTTGCTCAGGAAAGCCAAGCTTGCCTAGTTCTCACCTAGCCCTGTTGTACCCCTAGGGCCAAGGAGGCTCTGGACTGCCTCTGGCTCCGTGGGCACTGCTGCTTGGCTGGTGTTCTCCGGAGGTTGAAACCAAATCCACACATGTTCTCCCTCGGGGAGAAGCCTGACTGGGCATGAAAAGGCCTTGTTTGCACAGGCCCAGCAACCCACAGGTAGCCAGCTAGGGATAGAACCTCCTTGGGCCTATCTCAGAAACGGCACAAGCCTCACTTATTTGAGCTCCGTTCTGCAAAGGTGAACACTGCTCTGAGAACAAAGGACTTCCCCGATGCGTCTTTGGTCAGGAAGGCAACGCTTGCCTATTTCTCTCCTAGCCTTCTGCTACCACTTGGGCCAAGGTGGCTCTGGGCTTCCTCTGGCTCCGTGGGCACTGCTGCTTGGGTGGTGGCCTCCTGCTCTGGAAACCAACTCCAAACGTGTTCTCCTTTGGGGAGAAGGCTGATTGGGCATGAAAAGGCCTTTCTTCACAGCCCCCAGCAACCCAAACTTAGCCAGCTAAGGAGGGACTCTACTAGGGCTAATCTCAGCAACGGCACAAAACTCGCTTCCAGGAGCTGCATTCTGCAAAGGGAAACTCTGCTCGGGGAGCACACCACATTCCCAATTCGTCCTTCCTCAGGAAAGCAATGCTTGCCTATTTCTCACCTAGCCCTGTGCTATCCCTAGGGCCAAGGAGGCTCTGGGCTGCCTCTGGATCCGTGGGCACTGCTCCTTGGCTGGTGGTCTCCTGAGCTTGAAACCAACTGCAAATGAGTTCTCCTTCAGGGACAAGGCTGATTGGGCATGAAAATACCTTGTTTGCACAGGCTTCAGCAACCCACCTATAGCCAGCTAGGGAGGGACCCTCCGAGGGCCTATCTCAGCAACGGCACAAACGTCGCAGCTAGGAGCTGCATTCTGCAAAGGGAAACTCTGCTCGGGGAACAAACCACAGCCCTAATGCGACTTGTTCAGGAAAGCCAAGCTTTTCTACTTCTCACCTAGCTCTGTTTTACCCCTAGGGCCATGGAGGCTCTGGGCTGCCTCTGGCTCTGTGGGCACTGCTGCTTGGCTGGTGGTCTCCGCACCTTGAAACCAACTCCAAGCGTGTTCTCCTTTGGGGAGAAGGCTAATTGGGCATGAAAAGGCCTTTTGGGCACATGCCCCATCCACTCACCCTTAGCCAGGTATTGATGGGAAACCGAAGGTCTATCTCAGCAACGGCACAAAACTCGCTTCTAGGAGCTGCATTCTGCAGAGGTGAACTCTGCTCGGGGAACAAACCACAGCCCCAATGCGTCCTTGCTCATGAAGGCCAAGCTTGCCTAGTTACTCACCTAGCCCTCTGCACACCTAGGGCAAAGAAGGCTATGGCCTGCCTCTGGCTCTGTGGGCACCGCTGCTTGTCGGGTGGTCTCCGGTGCTTGAAACCAACTCCACACGTGTTCTCCTTCGTGGAGAAGGCTGATTGGGCATGAAAAGGCCATGTTTGCACAGGCCCATTAACGCACCCTTAGCCAGCTGGGAAGGGAGCCTCGGAGGGCCTATCTCAGCAACGGCACAGAACTCGCTTCTAGGAGCTGCATTCTGCAGAGGTGAACTCTGCTCGGGGGACAAACCACAGCCTCAGTGCGTCTTTGCTCAGGAAAGCCAAGCTTGCCTAGTTCTCACCTAGCCCTGTTGTACCCCTAGGGCCAAGGAGGCTCTGGACTGCCTCTGGCTCCGTGGGCACTGCTGCTTGGCTGGTGTTCTCCGGAGGTTGAAACCAAATCCACACATGTTCTCCCTCGGGGAGAAGCCTGACTGGGCATGAAAAGGCCTTGTTTGCACAGGCCCAGCAACCCACAGGTAGCCAGCTAGGGATAGAACCTCCTTGGGCCTATCTCAGAAACGGCACAAGCCTCACTTATTTGAGCTCCGTTCTGCAAAGGTGAACACTGCTCTGAGAACAAAGGACTTCCCCGATGCGTCTTTGGTCAGGAAGGCAACGCTTGCCTATTTCTCTCCTAGCCTTCTGCTACCACTTGGGCCAAGGTGGCTCTGGGCTTCCTCTGGCTCCGTGGGCACTGCTGCTTGGGTGGTGGCCTCCTGCTCTGGAAACCAACTCCAAACGTGTTCTCCTTTGGGGAGAAGGCTGATTGGGCATGAAAAGGCCTTTCTTCACAGCCCCCAGCAACCCAAACTTAGCCAGCTAAGGAGGGACTCTACTAGGGCTAATCTCAGCAACGGCACAAAACTCGCTTCCAGGAGCTGCATTCTGCAAAGGGAAACTCTGCTCGGGGAGCACACCACATTCCCAATTCGTCCTTCCTCAGGAAAGCAATGCTTGCCTATTTCTCACCTAGCCCTGTGCTATCCCTAGGGCCAAGGAGGCTCTGGGCTGCCTCTGGATCCGTGGGCACTGCTCCTTGGCTGGTGGTCTCCTGAGCTTGAAACCAACTGCAAATGAGTTCTCCTTCAGGGACAAGGCTGATTGGGCATGAAAATACCTTGTTTGCACAGGCCTCAGCAACCCACCTATAGCCAGCTAGGGAGGGACCCTCCGAGGGCCTATCTCAGCAACGGCACAAACGTCGCAGCTAGGAGCTGCATTCTGCAAAGGGAAACTCTGCTCGGGGAACAAACCACAGCCCTAATGCGACTTGTTCAGGAAAGCCAAGCTTTTCTACTTCTCACCTAGCTCTGTTTTACCCCTAGGGCCATGGAGGCTCTGGGCTGCCTCTGGCTCTGTGGGCACTGCTGCTTGGCTGGTGGTCTCCGCACCTTGAAACCAACTCCAAGCGTGTTCTCCTTTGGGGAGAAGGCTAATTGGGCATGAAAAGGCCTTTTGGGCACATGCCCCATCCACTCACCCTTAGCCAGGTATTGATGGGAAACCGAAGGTCTATCTCAGCAACGGCACAAAACTCGCTTCTAGGAGCTGCATTCTGCAGAGGTGAACTCTGCTCGGGGAACAAACCACAGCCCCAATGCGTCCTTGCTCATGAAGGCCAAGCTTGCCTAGTTACTCACCTAGCCCTCTGCACACCTAGGGCAAAGAAGGCTATGGCCTGCCTCTGGCTCTGTGGGCACCGCTGCTTGTCGGGTGGTCTCCGGTGCTTGAAACCAACTCCAAACGTGTTCTCCTTCGTGGAGAAGGCTGATTGGGCATGAAAAGGCCATGTTTGCACAGGCCCATTAACGCACCCTTAGCCAGCTGGGAAGGGAGCCTCGGAGGGCCTATCTCAGCAACGGCACAGAACTCGCTTCTAGGAGCTGCATTCTGCAGAGGTGAACTCTGCTCGGGGGACAAACCACAGCCCCAGTGCGTCTTTGCTCAGGAAAGCCAAGCTTGCCTAGTTCTCACCTAGCCCTGTTGTACCCCTAGGGCCAAGGAGGCTCTGGACTGCCTCTGGCTCCGTGGGCACTGCTGCTTGGCTGGTGTTCTCCGGAGGTTGAAACCAAATCCACACATGTTCTCCCTCGGGGAGAAGCCTGACTGGGCATGAAAAGGCCTTGTTTGCACAGGCCCAGCAACCCACAGGTAGCCAGCTAGGGATAGAACCTCCTTGGGCCTATCTCAGAAACGGCACAAGCCTCACTTATTTGAGCTCCGTTCTGCAAAGGTGAACACTGCTCTGAGAACAAAGGACTTCCCCGATGCGTCTTTGGTCAGGAAGGCAACGCTTGCCTATTTCTCTCCTAGCCTTCTGCTACCACTTGGGCCAAGGTGGCTCTGGGCTTCCTCTGGCTCCGTGGGCACTGCTGCTTGGGTGGTGGCCTCCTGCTCTTGAAACCAACTCCAAACGTGTTCTCCTTTGGGGAGAAGGCTGATTGGGCATGAAAAGGCCTTTCTTCACAGCCCCCAGCAACCCAAACTTAGCCAGCTAAGGAGGGACTCTACTAGGGCTAATCTCAGCAACGGCACAAAACTCGCTTCCAGGAGCTGCATTCTGCAAAGGGAAACTCTGCTCGGGGAGCACACCACATTCCCAATTCGTCCTTCCTCAGGAAAGCAATGCTTGCCTATTTCTCACCTAGCCCTGTGCTATCCCTAGGGCCAAGGAGGCTCTGGGCTGCCTCTGGATCCGTGGGCACTGCTCCTTGGCTGGTGGTCTCCTGAGCTTGAAACCAACTGCAAATGAGTTCTCCTTCAGGGACAAGGCTGATTGGGCATGAAAATACCTTGTTTGCACAGGCCTCAGCAACCCACCTATAGCCAGCTAGGGAGGGACCCTCCGAGGGCCTATCTCAGCAACGGCACAAACGTCGCAGCTAGGAGCTGCATTCTGCAAAGGGAAACTCTGCTCGGGGAACAAACCACAGCCCTAATGCGACTTGTTCAGGAAAGCCAAGCTTTTCTACTTCTCACCTAGCTCTGTTTTACCCCTAGGGCCATGGAGGCTCTGGGCTGCCTCTGGCTCTGTGGGCACTGCTGCTTGGCGGGTGGTCTCCGCAGCTTGAAACCAACTCCAAGCGTGTTCTCCTTTGGGGAGAAGGCTAATTGGGCATGAAAAGGCCTTTTGGGCACATGCCCCATCCACTCACCCTTAGCCAGGTATTGATGGGAAACCGAAGGTCTATCTCAGCAACGGCACAAAACTCGCTTCTAGGAGCTGCATTCTGCAGAGGTGAACTCTGCTCGGGGAACAAACCACAGCCCCAATGCGTCCTTGCTCATGAAGGCCAAGCTTGCCTAGTTACTCACCTAGCCCTCTGCACACCTAGGGCAAAGAAGGCTATGGCCTGCCTCTGGCTCTGTGGGCACCGCTGCTTGTCGGGTGGTCTCCGGTGCTTGAAACCAACTCCACACGTGTTCTCCTTCGTGGAGAAGGCTGATTGGGCATGAAAAGGCCATGTTTGCACAGGCCCATTAACGCACCCTTAGCCAGCTGGGAAGGGAGCCTCGGAGGGCCTATCTCAGCAACGGCACAAAACTCGCTTCTAGGAGCTGCATTCTGCAGAGGTGAACTCTGCTCGGGGGACAAACCACAGCCCCAGTGCATCTTTGCTCAGGAAAGCCAAGCTTGCCTAGTTTTCACCTAGCCCTGTTGTACCCCTAGGGCCAAGGAGGCTCTGGACTGCCTCTGGCTCCGTGGGCACTGCTGCTTGGCTGGTGTTCTCCGGAGGTTGAAACCAAATCCACACATGTTCTCCCTCGGGGAGAAGCCTGACTGGGCATGAAAAGGCCTTGTTTGCACAGGCCCAGCAACCCACAGGTAGCCAGCTAGGGATAGAACCTCCTTGGGCCTATCTCAGAAACGGCACAAGCCTCACTTATTTGAGCTCCGTTCTGCAAAGGTGAACACTGCTCTGAGAACAAAGGACTTCCCCGATGCGTCTTTGGTCAGGAAGGCAACGCTTGCCTATTTCTCTCCTAGCCTTCTGCTACCACTTGGGCCAAGGTGGCTCTGGGCTTCCTCTGGCTCCGTGGGCACTGCTGCTTGGGTGGTGGCCTCCTGCTCTTGAAACCAACTCCAAACGTGTTCTCCTTTGGGGAGAAGGCTGATTGGGCATGAAAAGGCCTTTCTTCACAGCCCCCAGCAACCCAAACTTAGCCAGCTAAGGAGGGACTCTACTAGGGCTAATCTCAGCAACGGCACAAAACTCGCTTCCAGGAGCTGCATTCTGCAAAGGGAAACTCTGCTCGGGGAGCACACCACATTCCCAATTCGTCCTTCCTCAGGAAAGCAATGCTTGCCTATTTCTCACCTAGCCCTGTGCTATCCCTAGGGCCAAGGAGGCTCTGGGCTGCCTCTGGATCCGTGGGCACTGCTCCTTGGCTGGTGGTCTCCTGAGCTTGAAACCAACTGCAAATGAGTTCTCCTTCAGGGACAAGGCTGATTGGGCATGAAAATACCTTGTTTGCACAGGCCTCAGCAACCCACCTATAGCCAGCTAGGGAGGGACCCTCCGAGGGCCTATCTCAGCAACGGCACAAACGTCGCAGCTAGGAGCTGCATTCTGCAAAGGGAAACTCTGCTCGGGGAACAAACCACAGCCCTAATGCGACTTGTTCAGGAAAGCCAAGCTTTTCTACTTCTCACCTAGCTCTGTTTTACCCCTAGGGCCATGGAGGCTCTGGGCTGCCTCTGGCTCTGTGGGCACTGCTGCTTGGCTGGTGGTCTCCGCACCTTGAAACCAACTCCAAGCGTGTTCTCCTTTGGGGAGAAGGCTAATTGGGCATGAAAAGGCCTTTTGGGCACATGCCCCATCCACTCACCCGTAGCCAGGTATTGATGGGAAACCGAAGGTCTATCTCAGCAACGGCACAAAACTCGCTTCTAGGAGCTGCATTCTGCAGAGGTGAACTCTGCTCGGGGAACAAACCACAGCCCCAATGCGTCCTTGCTCATGAAGGCCAAGCTTGCCTAGTTACTCACCTAGCCCTCTGCACACCTAGGGCAAAGAAGGCTATGGCCTGCCTCTGGCTCTGTGGGCACCGCTGCTTGTCGGGTGGTCTCCGGTGCTTGAAACCAACTCCAAACGTGTTCTCCTTCGTGGAGAAGGCTGATTGGGCATGAAAAGGCCATGTTTGCACAGGCCCATTAACGCACCCTTAGCCAGCTGGGAAGGGAGCCTCGGAGGGCCTATCTCAGCAACGGCACAAAACTCGCTTCTAGGAGCTGCATTCTGCAGAGGTGAACTCTGCTCGGGGGACAAACCACAGCCCCAGTGCGTCTTGGCTCAGGAAAGCCAAGCTTGCCTAGTTCTCACCTAGCCCTGTTGTACCCCTAGGGCCAAGGAGGCTCTGGACTGCCTCTGGCTCCGTGGGCACTGCTGCTTGGCTGGTGTTCTCCGGAGGTTGAAACCAAATCCACACATGTTCTCCCTCGGGGAGAAGCCTGACTGGGCATGAAAAGGCCTTGTTTGCACAGGCCCAGCAACCCACAGGTAGCCAGCTAGGGATAGAACCTCCTTGGGCCTATCTCAGAAACGGCACAAGCCTCACTTATTTGAGCTCCGTTCTGCAAAGGTGAACACTGCTCTGAGAACAAAGGACTTCCCCGATGCGTCTTTGGTCAGGAAGGCAACGCTTGCCTATTTCTCTCCTAGCCTTCTGCTACCACTTGGGCCAAGGTGGCTCTGGGCTTCCTCTGGCTCCGTGGGCACTGCTGCTTGGGTGGTGGCCTCCTGCTCTGGAAACCAACTCCAAACGTGTTCTCCTTTGGGGAGAAGGCTGATTGGGCATGAAAAGGCCTTTCTTCACAGCCCCCAGCAACCCAAACTTAGCCAGCTAAGGAGGGACTCTACTAGGGCTAATCTCAGCAACGGCACAAAACTCGCTTCCAGGAGCTGCATTCTGCAAAGGGAAACTCTGCTCGGGGAGCACACCACATTCCCAATTCGTCCTTCCTCAGGAAAGCAATGCTTGCCTATTTCTCACCTAGCCCTGTGCTATCCCTAGGGCCAAGGAGGCTCTGGGCTGCCTCTGGATCCGTGGGCACTGCTCCTTGGCTGGTGGTCTCCTGAGCTTGAAACCAACTGCAAATGAGTTCTCCTTCAGGGACAAGGCTGATTGGGCATGAAAATACCTTGTTTGCACAGGCCTCAGCAACCCACCTATAGCCAGCTAGGGAGGGACCCTCCGAGGGCCTATCTCAGCAACGGCACAAACGTCGCAGCTAGGAGCTGCATTCTGCAAAGGGAAACTCTGCTCGGGGAACAAACCACAGCCCTAATGCGACTTGTTCAGGAAAGCCAAGCTTTTCTACTTCTCACCTAGCTCTGTTTTACCCCTAGGGCCATGGAGGCTCTGGGCTGCCTCTGGCTCTGTGGGCACTGCTGCTTGGCTGGTGGTCTCCGCACCTTGAAACCAACTCCAAGCGTGTTCTCCTTTGGGGAGAAGGCTAATTGGGCATGAAAAGGCCTTTTGGGCACATGCCCCATCCACTCACCCTTAGCCAGGTATTGATGGGAAACCGAAGGTCTATCTCAGCAACGGCACAAAACTCGCTTCTAGGAGCTGCATTCTGCAGAGGTGAACTCTGCTCGGGGAACAAACCACAGCCCCAATGCGTCCTTGCTCATGAAGGCCAAGCTTGCCTAGTTACTCACCTAGCCCTCTGCACACCTAGGGCAAAGAAGGCTATGGCCTGCCTCTGGCTCTGTGGGCACCGCTGCTTGTCGGGTGGTCTCCGGTGCTTGAAACCAACTCCAAACGTGTTCTCCTTCGTGGAGAAGGCTGATTGGGCATGAAAAGGCCATGTTTGCACAGGCCCATTAACGCACCCTTAGCCAGCTGGGAAGGGAGCCTCGGAGGGCCTATCTCAGCAACGGCACAAAACTCGCTTCTAGGAGCTGCATTCTGCAGAGGTGAACTCTGCTCGGGGGACAAACCACAGCCCCAGTGCGTCTTTGCTCAGGAAAGCCAAGCTTGCCTAGTTCTCACCTAGCCCTGTTGTACCCCTAGGGCCAAGGAGGCTCTGGACTGCCTCTGGCTCCGTGGGCACTGCTGCTTGGCTGGTGTTCTCCGGAGGTTGAAACCAAATCCACACCTGTTCTCCCTCGGGGAGAAGCCTGACTGGGCATGAAAAGGCCTTGTTTGCACAGGCCCAGCAACCCACAGGTAGCCAGCTAGGGATAGAACCTCCTTGGGCCTATCTCAGAAACGGCACAAGCCTCACTTATTTGAGCTCCGTTCTGCAAAGGTGAACACTGCTCTGAGAACAAAGGACTTCCCCGATGCGTCTTTGGTCAGGAAGGCAACGCTTGCCTATTTCTCTCCTAGCCTTCTGCTACCACTTGGGCCAAGGTGGCTCTGGGCTTCCTCTGGCTCCGTGGGCACTGCTGCTTGGGTGGTGGCCTCCTGCTCTTGAAACCAACTCCAAACGTGTTCTCCTTTGGGGAGAAGGCTGATTGGGCATGAAAAGGCCTTTCTTCACAGCCCCCAGCAACCCAAACTTAGCCAGCTAAGGAGGGACTCTACTAGGGCTAATCTCAGCAACGGCACAAAACTCGCTTCCAGGAGCTGCATTCTGCAAAGGGAAACTCTGCTCGGGGAGCACACCACATTCCCAATTCGTCCTTCCTCAGGAAAGCAATGCTTGCCTATTTCTCACCTAGCCCTGTGCTATCCCTAGGGCCAAGGAGGCTCTGGGCTGCCTCTGGATCCGTGGGCACTGCTCCTTGGCTGGTGGTCTCCTGAGCTTGAAACCAACTGCAAATGAGTTCTCCTTCAGGGACAAGGCTGATTGGGCATGAAAATACCTTGTTTGCACAGGCCTCAGCAACCCACCTATAGCCAGCTAGGGAGGGACCCTCCGAGGGCCTATCTCAGCAACGGCACAAACGTCGCAGCTAGGAGCTGCATTCTGCAAAGGGAAACTCTGCTCGGGGAACAAACCACAGCCCTAATGCGACTTGTTCAGGAAAGCCAAGCTTTTCTACTTCTCACCTAGCTCTCTTTTACCCCTAGGGCCATGGAGGCTCTGGGCTGCCTCTGGCTCTGTGGGCACTGCTGCTTGGCTGGTGGTCTCCGCACCTTGAAACCAACTCCAAGCGTGTTCTCCTTTGGGGAGAAGGCTAATTGGGCATGAAAAGGCCTTTTGGGCACATGCCCCATCCACTCACCCTTAGCCAGGTATTGATGGGAAACCGAAGGTCTATCTCAGCAACGGCACAAAACTCGCTTCTAGGAGCTGCATTCCGCAGAGGTGAACTCTGCTCGGGGAACAAACCACAGCCCCAATGCGTCCTTGCTCATGAAGGCCAAGCTTGCCTAGTTACTCACCTAGCCCTCTGCACACCTAGGGCAAAGAAGGCTATGGCCTGCCTCTGGCTCTGTGGGCACCGCTGCTTGTCGGGTGGTCTCCGGTGCTTGAAACCAACTCCAAACGTGTTCTCCTTCGTGGAGAAGGCTGATTGGGCATGAAAAGGCCATGTTTGCACAGGCCCATTAACGCACCCTTAGCCAGCTGGGAAGGGAGCCTCGGAGGGCCTATCTCAGCAACGGCACAAAACTCGCTTCTAGGAGCTGCATTCTGCAGAGGTGAACTCTGCTCGGGGGACAAACCACAGCCCCAGTGCGTCTTTGCTCAGGAAAGCCAAGCTTGCCTAGTTCTCACCTAGCCCTGTTGTACCCCTAGGGCCAAGGAGGCTCTGGACTGCCTCTGGCTCCGTGGGCACTGCTGCTTGGCTGGTGTTCTCCGGAGGTTGAAACCAAATCCACACATGTTCTCCCTCGGGGAGAAGCCTGACTGGGCATGAAAAGGCCTTGTTTGCACAGGCCCAGCAACCCACAGGTAGCCAGCTAGGGATAGAACCTCCTTGGGCCTATCTCAGAAACGGCACAAGCCTCACTTATTTGAGCTCCGTTCTGCAAAGGTGAACACTGCTCTGAGAACAAAGGACTTCCCCGATGCGTCTTTGGTCAGGAAGGCAACGCTTGCCTATTTCTCTCCTAGCCTTCTGCTACCACTTGGGCCAAGGTGGCTCTGGGCTTCCTCTGGCTCCGTGGGCACTGCTGCTTGGGTGGTGGCCTCCTGCTCTGGAAACCAACTCCAAACGTGTTCTCCTTTGGGGAGAAGGCTGATTGGGCATGAAAAGGCCTTTCTTCACAGCCCCCAGCAACCCAAACTTAGCCAGCTAAGGAGGGACTCTACTAGGGCTAATCTCAGCAACGGCACAAAACTCGCTTCCAGGAGCTGCATTCTGCAAAGGGAAACTCTGCTCGGGGAGCACACCACATTCCCAATTCGTCCTTCCTCAGGAAAGCAATGCTTGCCTATTTCTCACCTAGCCCTGTGCTATCCCTAGGGCCAAGGAGGCTCTGGGCTGCCTCTGGATCCGTGGGCACTGCTCCTTGGCTGGTGGTCTCCTGAGCTTGAAACCAACTGCAAATGAGTTCTCCTTCAGGGACAAGGCTGATTGGGCATGAAAATACCTTGTTTGCACAGGCCTCAGCAACCCACCTATAGCCAGCTAGGGAGGGACCCTCCGAGGGCCTATCTCAGCAACGGCACAAACGTCGCAGCTAGGAGCTGCATTCTGCAAAGGGAAACTCTGCTCGGGGAACAAACCACAGCCCTAATGCGACTTGTTCAGGAAAGCCAAGCTTTTCTACTTCTCACCTAGCTCTGTTTTACCCCTAGGGCCATGGAGGCTCTGGGCTGCCTCTGGCTCTGTGGGCACTGCTGCTTGGCTGGTGGTCTCCGCACCTTGAAACCAACTCCAAGCGTGTTCTCCTTTGGGGAGAAGGCTAATTGGGCATGAAAAGGCCTTTTGGGCACATGCCCCATCCACTCACCCTTAGCCAGGTATTGATGGGAAACCGAAGGTCTATCTCAGCAACGGCACAAAACTCGCTTCTAGGAGCTGCATTCTGCAGAGGTGAACTCTGCTCGGGGAACAAACCACAGCCCCAATGCGTCCTTGCTCATGAAGGCCAAGCTTGCCTAGTTACTCACCTAGCCCTCTGCACACCTAGGGCAAAGAAGGCTATGGCCTGCCTCTGGCTCTGTGGGCACCGCTGCTTGTCGGGTGGTCTCCGGTGCTTGAAACCAACTCCAAACGTGTTCTCCTTCGTGGAGAAGGCTGATTGGGCATGAAAAGGCCATGTTTGCACAGGCCCATTAACGCACCCTTAGCCAGCTGGGAAGGGAGCCTCGGAGGGCCTATCTCAGCAACGGCACAAAACTCGCTTCTAGGAGCTGCATTCTGCAGAGGTGAACTCTGCTCGGGGGACAAACCACAGCCCCAGTGCGTCTTGGCTCAGGAAAGCCAAGCTTGCCTAGTTCTCACCTAGCCCTGTTGTACCCCTAGGGCCAAGGAGGCTCTGGACTGCCTCTGGCTCCGTGGGCACTGCTGCTTGGCTGGTGTTCTCCGGAGGTTGAAACCAAATCCACACATGTTCTCCCTCGGGGAGAAGCCTGACTGGGCATGAAAAGGCCTTGTTTGCACAGGCCCAGCAACCCACAGGTAGCCAGCTAGGGATAGAACCTCCTTGGGCCTATCTCAGAAACGGCACAAGCCTCACTTATTTGAGCTCCGTTCTGCAAAGGTGAACACTGCTCTGAGAACAAAGGACTTCCCCGATGCGTCTTTGGTCAGGAAGGCAACGCTTGCCTATTTCTCTCCTAGCCTTCTGCTACCACTTGGGCCAAGGTGGCTCTGGGCTTCCTCTGGCTCCGTGGGCACTGCTGCTTGGGTGGTGGCCTCCTGCTCTGGAAACCAACTCCAAACGTGTTCTCCTTTGGGGAGAAGGCTGATTGGGCATGAAAAGGCCTTTCTTCACAGCCCCCAGCAACCCAAACTTAGCCAGCTAAGGAGGGACTCTACTAGGGCTAATCTCAGCAACGGCACAAAACTCGCTTCCAGGAGCTGCATTCTGCAAAGGGAAACTCTGCTCGGGGAGCACACCACATTCCCAATTCGTCCTTCCTCAGGAAAGCAATGCTTGCCTATTTCTCACCTAGCCCTGTGCTATCCCTAGGGCCAAGGAGGCTCTGGGCTGCCTCTGGATCCGTGGGCACTGCTCCTTGGCTGGTGGTCTCCTGAGCTTGAAACCAACTGCAAATGAGTTCTCCTTCAGGGACAAGGCTGATTGGGCATGAAAATACCTTGTTTGCACAGGCCTCAGCAACCCACCTATAGCCAGCTAGGGAGGGACCCTCCGAGGGCCTATCTCAGCAACGGCACAAACGTCGCAGCTAGGAGCTGCATTCTGCAAAGGGAAACTCTGCTCGGGGAACAAACCACAGCCCTAATGCGACTTGTTCAGGAAAGCCAAGCTTTTCTACTTCTCACCTAGCTCTCTTTTACCCCTAGGGCCATGGAGGCTCTGGGCTGCCTCTGGCTCTGTGGGCACTGCTGCTTGGCTGGTGGTCTCCGCACCTTGAAACCAACTCCAAGCGTGTTCTCCTTTGGGGAGAAGGCTAATTGGGCATGAAAAGGCCTTTTGGGCACATGCCCCATCCACTCACCCTTAGCCAGGTATTGATGGGAAACCGAAGGTCTATCTCAGCAACGGCACAAAACTCGCTTCTAGGAGCTGCATTCTGCAGAGGTGAACTCTGCTCGGGGAACAAACCACAGCCCCAATGCGTCCTTGCTCATGAAGGCCAAGCTTGCCTAGTTACTCACCTAGCCCTCTGCACACCTAGGGCAAAGAAGGCTATGGCCTGCCTCTGGCTCTGTGGGCACCGCTGCTTGTCGGGTGGTCTCCGGTGCTTGAAACCAACTCCACACGTGTTCTCCTTCGTGGAGAAGGCTGATTGGGCATGAAAAGGCCATGTTTGCACAGGCCCATTAACGCACCCTTAGCCAGCTGGGAAGGGAGCCTCGGAGGGCCTATCTCAGCAACGGCACAAAACTCGCTTCTAGGAGCTGCATTCTGCAGAGGTGAACTCTGCTCGGGGGACAAACCACAGCCCCAGTGCGTCTTTGCTCAGGAAAGCCAAGCTTGCCTAGTTCTCACCTAGCCCTGTTGTACCCCTAGGGCCAAGGAGGCTCTGGACTGCCTCTGGCTCCGTGGGCACTGCTGCTTGGCTGGTGTTCTCCGGAGGTTGAAACCAAATCCACACATGTTCTCCCTCGGGGAGAAGCCTGACTGGGCATGAAAAGGCCTTGTTTGCACAGGCCCAGCAACCCACAGGTAGCCAGCTAGGGATAGAACCTCCTTGGGCCTATCTCAGAAACGGCACAAGCCTCACTTATTTGAGCTCCGTTCTGCAAAGGTGAACACTGCTCTGAGAACAAAGGACTTCCCCGATGCGTCTTTGGTCAGGAAGGCAACGCTTGCCTATTTCTCTCCTAGCCTTCTGCTACCACTTGGGCCAAGGTGGCTCTGGGCTTCCTCTGGCTCCGTGGGCACTGCTGCTTGGGTGGTGGCCTCCTGCTCTGGAAACCAACTCCAAACGTGTTCTCCTTTGGGGAGAAGGCTGATTGGGCATGAAAAGGCCTTTCTTCACAGCCCCCAGCAACCCAAACTTAGCCAGCTAAGGAGGGACTCTACTAGGGCTAATCTCAGCAACGGCACAAAACTCGCTTCCAGGAGCTGCATTCTGCAAAGGGAAACTCTGCTCGGGGAGCACACCACATTCCCAATTCGTCCTTCCTCAGGAAAGCAATGCTTGCCTATTTCTCACCTAGCCCTGTGCTATCCCTAGGGCCAAGGAGGCTCTGGGCTGCCTCTGGATCCGTGGGCACTGCTCCTTGGCTGGTGGTCTCCTGAGCTTGAAACCAACTGCAAATGAGTTCTCCTTCAGGGACAAGGCTGATTGGGCATGAAACTACCTTGTTTGCACAGGCCTCAGCAACCCACCTATAGCCAGCTAGGGAGGGACCCTCCGAGGGCCTATCTCAGCAACGGCACAAACGTCGCAGCTAGGAGCTGCATTCTGCAAAGGGAAACTCTGCTCGGGGAACAAACCACAGCCCTAATGCGACTTGTTCAGGAAAGCCAAGCTTTTCTACTTCTCACCTAGCTCTGTTTTACCCCTAGGGCCATGGAGGCTCTGGGCTGCCTCTGGCTCTGTGGGCACTGCTGCTTGGCTGGTGGTCTCCGCACCTTGAAACCAACTCCAAGCGTGTTCTCCTTTGGGGAGAAGGCTAATTGGGCATGAAAAGGCCTTTTGGGCACATGCCCCATCCACTCACCCTTTGCCAGGTATTGATGGGAAACCGAAGGTCTATCTCAGCAACGGCACAAAACTCGCTTCTAGGAGCTGCATTCTGCAGAGGTGAACTCTGCTCGGGGAACAAACCACAGCCCCAATGCGTCCTTGCTCATGAAGGCCAAGCTTGCCTAGTTACTCACCTAGCCCTCTGCACACCTAGGGCAAAGAAGGCTATGGCCTGCCTCTGGCTCTGTGGGCACCGCTGCTTGTCGGGTGGTCTCCGGTGCTTGAAACCAACTCCAAACGTGTTCTCCTTCGTGGAGAAGGCTGATTGGGCATGAAAAGGCCATGTTTGCACAGGCCCATTAACGCACCCTTAGCCAGCTGGGAAGGGAGCCTCGGAGGGCCTATCTCAGCAACGGCACAGAACTCGCTTCTAGGAGCTGCATTCTGCAGAGGTGAACTCTGCTCGGGGGACAAACCACAGCCCCAGTGCGTCTTTGCTCAGGAAAGCCAAGCTTGCCTAGTTCTCACCTAGCCCTGTTGTACCCCTAGGGCCAAGGAGGCTCTGGACTGCCTCTGGCTCCGTGGGCACTGCTGCTTGGCTGGTGTTCTCCGGAGGTTGAAACCAAATCCACACATGTTCTCCCTCGGGGAGAAGCCTGACTGGGCATGAAAAGGCCTTGTTTGCACAGGCCCAGCAACCCACAGGTAGCCAGCTAGGGATAGAACCTCCTTGGGCCTATCTCAGAAACGGCACAAGCCTCACTTATTTGAGCTCCGTTCTGCAAAGGTGAACACTGCTCTGAGAACAAAGGACTTCCCCGATGCGTCTTTGGTCAGGAAGGCAACGCTTGCCTATTTCTCTCCTAGCCTTCTGCTACCACTTGGGCCAAGGTGGCTCTGGGCTTCCTCTGGCTCCGTGGGCACTGCTGCTTGGGTGGTGGCCTCCTGCTCTGGAAACCAACTCCAAACGTGTTCTCCTTTGGGGAGAAGGCTGATTGGGCATGAAAAGGCCTTTCTTCACAGCCCCCAGCAACCCAAACTTAGCCAGCTAAGGAGGGACTCTACTAGGGCTAATCTCAGCAACGGCACAAAACTCGCTTCCAGGAGCTGCATTCTGCAAAGGGAAACTCTGCTCGGGGAGCACACCACATTCCCAATTCGTCCTTCCTCAGGAAAGCAATGCTTGCCTATATCTCACCTAGCCCTGTGCTATCCCTAGGGCCAAGGAGGCTCTGGGCTGCCTCTGGATCCGTGGGCACTGCTCCTTGGCTGGTGGTCTCCTGAGCTTGAAACCAACTGCAAATGAGTTCTCCTTCAGGGACAAGGCTGATTGGGCATGAAACTACCTTGTTTGCACAGGCCTCAGCAACCCACCTATAGCCAGCTAGGGAGGGACCCTCCGAGGGCCTATCTCAGCAACGGCACAAACGTCGCAGCTAGGAGCTGCATTCTGCAAAGGGAAACTCTGCTCGGGGAACAAACCACAGCCCTAATGCGACTTGTTCAGGAAAGCCAAGCTTTTCTACTTCTCACCTAGCTCTGTTTTACCCCTAGGGCCATGGAGGCTCTGGGCTGCCTCTGGCTCTGTGGGCACTGCTGCTTGGCTGGTGGTCTCCGCACCTTGAAACCAACTCCAAGCGTGTTCTCCTTTGGGGAGAAGGCTAATTGGGCATGAAAAGGCCTTTTGGGCACATGCCCCATCCACTCACCCTTAGCCAGGTATTGATGGGAAACCGAAGGTCTATCTCAGCAACGGCACAAAACTCGCTTCTAGGAGCTGCATTCTGCAGAGGTGAACTCTGCTCGGGGAACAAACCACAGCCCCAATGCGTCCTTGCTCATGAAGGCCAAGCTTGCCTAGTTACTCACCTAGCCCTCTGCACACCTAGGGCAAAGAAGGCTATGGCCTGCCTCTGGCTCTGTGGGCACCGCTGCTTGTCGGGTGGTCTCCGGTGCTTGAAACCAACTCCAAACGTGTTCTCCTTCGTGGAGAAGGCTGATTGGGCATGAAAAGGCCATGTTTGCACAGGCCCATTAACGCACCCTTAGCCAGCTGGGAAGGGAGCCTCGGAGGGCCTATCTCAGCAACGGCACAGAACTCGCTTCTAGGAGCTGCATTCTGCAGAGGTGAACTCTGCTCGGGGGACAAACCACAGCCCCAGTGCGTCTTTGCTCAGGAAAGCCAAGCTTGCCTAGTTCTCACCTAGCCCTGTTGTACCCCTAGGGCCAAGGAGGCTCTGGACTGCCTCTGGCTCCGTGGGCACTGCTGCTTGGCTGGTGTTCTCCGGAGGTTGAAACCAAATCCACACATGTTCTCCCTCGGGGAGAAGCCTGACTGGGCATGAAAAGGCCTTGTTTGCACAGGCCCAGCAACCCACAGGTAGCCAGCTAGGGATAGAACCTCCTTGGGCCTATCTCAGAAACGGCACAAGCCTCACTTATTTGAGCTCCGTTCTGCAAAGGTGAACACTGCTCTGAGAACAAAGGACTTCCCCGATGCGTCTTTGGTCAGGAAGGCAACGCTTGCCTATTTCTCTCCTAGCCTTCTGCTACCACTTGGGCCAAGGTGGCTCTGGGCTTCCTCTGGCTCCGTGGGCACTGCTGCTTGGGTGGTGGCCTCCTGCTCTGGAAACCAACTCCAAACGTGTTCTCCTTTGGGGAGAAGGCTGATTGGGCATGAAAAGGCCTTTCTTCACAGCCCCCAGCAACCCAAACTTAGCCAGCTAAGGAGGGACTCTACTAGGGCTAATCTCAGCAACGGCACAAAACTCGCTTCCAGGAGCTGCATTCTGCAAAGGGAAACTCTGCTCGGGGAGCACACCACATTCCCAATTCGTCCTTCCTCAGGAAAGCAATGCTTGCCTATATCTCACCTAGCCCTGTGCTATCCCTAGGGCCAAGGAGGCTCTGGGCTGCCTCTGGATCCGTGGGCACTGCTCCTTGGCTGGTGGTCTCCTGAGCTTGAAACCAACTGCAAATGAGTTCTCCTTCAGGGACAAGGCTGATTGGGCATGAAACTACCTTGTTTGCACAGGCCTCAGCAACCCACCTATAGCCAGCTAGGGAGGGACCCTCCGAGGGCCTATCTCAGCAACGGCACAAACGTCGCAGCTAGGAGCTGCATTCTGCAAAGGGAAACTCTGCTCGGGGAACAAACCACAGCCCTAATGCGACTTGTTCAGGAAAGCCAAGCTTTTCTACTTCTCACCTAGCTCTGTTTTACCCCTAGGGCCATGGAGGCTCTGGGCTGCCTCTGGCTCTGTGGGCACTGCTGCTTGGCTGGTGGTCTCCGCACCTTGAAACCAACTCCAAGCGTGTTCTCCTTTGGGGAGAAGGCTAATTGGGCATGAAAAGGCCTTTTGGGCACATGCCCCATCCACTCACCCTTAGCCAGGTATTGATGGGAAACCGAAGGTCTATCTCAGCAACGGCACAAAACTCGCTTCTAGGAGCTGCATTCTGCAGAGGTGAACTCTGCTCGGGGAACAAACCACAGCCCCAATGCGTCCTTGCTCATGAAGGCCAAGCTTGCCTAGTTACTCACCTAGCCCTCTGCACACCTAGGGCAAAGAAGGCTATGGCCTGCCTCTGGCTCTGTGGGCACCGCTGCTTGTCGGGTGGTCTCCGGTGCTTGAAACCAACTCCAAACGTGTTCTCCTTCGTGGAGAAGGCTGATTGGGCATGAAAAGGCCATGTTTGCACAGGCCCATTAACGCACCCTTAGCCAGCTGGGAAGGGAGCCTCGGAGGGCCTATCTCAGCAACGGCACAGAACTCGCTTCTAGGAGCTGCATTCTGCAGAGGTGAACTCTGCTCGGGGGACAAACCACAGCCCCAGTGCGTCTTTGCTCAGGAAAGCCAAGCTTGCCTAGTTCTCACCTAGCCCTGTTGTACCCCTAGGGCCAAGGAGGCTCTGGACTGCCTCTGGCTCCGTGGGCACTGCTGCTTGGCTGGTGTTCTCCGGAGGTTGAAACCAAATCCACACATGTTCTCCTTCGGGGAGAAGCCTGACTGGGCATGAAAAGGCCTTGTTTGCACAGGCCCAGCAACCCACAGGTAGCCAGCTAGGGATAGAACCTCCTTGGGCCTATCTCAGAAACGGCACAAGCCTCACTTATTTGAGCTCCGTTCTGCAAAGGTGAACACTGCTCTGAGAACAAAGGACTTCCCCGATGCGTCTTTGGTCAGGAAGGCAACGCTTGCCTATTTCTCTCCTAGCCTTCTGCTACCACTTGGGCCAAGGTGGCTCTGGGCTTCCTCTGGCTCCGTGGGCACTGCTGCTTGGGTGGTGGCCTCCTGCTCTGGAAACCAACTCCAAACGTGTTCTCCTTTGGGGAGAAGGCTGATTGGGCATGAAAAGGCCTTTCTTCACAGCCCCCAGCAACCCAAACTTAGCCAGCTAAGGAGGGACTCTACTAGGGCTAATCTCAGCAACGGCACAAAACTCGCTTCCAGGAGCTGCATTCTGCAAAGGGAAACTCTGCTCGGGGAGCACACCACATTCCCAATTCGTCCTTCCTCAGGAAAGCAATGCTTGCCTATTTCTCACCTAGCCCTGTGCTATCCCTAGGGCCAAGGAGGCTCTGGGCTGCCTCTGGATCCGTGGGCACTGCTCCTTGGCTGGTGGTCTCCTGAGCTTGAAACCAACTGCAAATGAGTTCTCCTTCAGGGACAAGGCTGATTGGGCATGAAAATACCTTGTTTGCACAGGCCTCAGCAACCCACCTATAGCCAGCTAGGGAGGGACCCTCCGAGGGCCTATCTCAGCAACGGCACAAACGTCGCAGCTAGGAGCTGCATTCTGCAAAGGGAAACTCTGCTCGGGGAACAAACCACAGCCCTAATGCGACTTGTTCAGGAAAGCCAAGCTTTTCTACTTCTCACCTAGCTCTCTTTTACCCCTAGGGCCATGGAGGCTCTGGGCTGCCTCTGGCTCTGTGGGCACTGCTGCTTGGCTGGTGGTCTCCGCACCTTGAAACCAACTCCAAGCGTGTTCTCCTTTGGGGAGAAGGCTAATTGGGCATGAAAAGGCCTTTTGGGCACATGCCCCATCCACTCACCCTTAGCCAGGTATTGATGGGAAACCGAAGGTCTATCTCAGCAACGGCACAAAACTCGCTTCTAGGAGCTGCATTCTGCAGAGGTGAACTCTGCTCGGGGAACAAACCACAGCCCCAATGCGTCCTTGCTCATGAAGGCCAAGCTTGCCTAGTTACTCACCTAGCCCTCTGCACACCTAGGGCAAAGAAGGCTATGGCCTGCCTCTGGCTCTGTGGGCACCGCTGCTTGTCGGGTGGTCTCCGGTGCTTGAAACCAACTCCAAACGTGTTCTCCTTCGTGGAGAAGGCTGATTGGGCATGAAAAGGCCATGTTTGCACAGGCCCATTAACGCACCCTTAGCCAGCTGGGAAGGGAGCCTCGGAGGGCCTATCTCAGCAACGGCACAAAACTCGCTTCTAGGAGCTGCATTCTGCAGAGGTGAACTCTGCTCGGGGGACAAACCACAGCCCCAGTGCGTCTTTGCTCAGGAAAGCCAAGCTTGCCTAGTTCTCACCTAGCCCTGTTGTACCCCTAGGGCCAAGGAGGCTCTGGACTGCCTCTGGCTCCGTGGGCACTGCTGCTTGGCTGGTGTTCTCCGGAGGTTGAAACCAAATCCACACATGTTCTCCCTCGGGGAGAAGCCTGACTGGGCATGAAAAGGCCTTGTTTGCACAGGCCCAGCAACCCACAGGTAGCCAGCTAGGGATAGAACCTCCTTGGGCCTATCTCAGAAATGGCACAAGCCTCACTTATTTGAGCTCCGTTCTGCAAAGGTGAACACTGCTCTGAGAACAAAGGACTTCCCCGATGCGTCTTTGGTCAGGAAGGCAACGCTTGCCTATTTCTCTCCTAGCCTTCTGCTACCACTTGGGCCAAGGTGGCTCTGGGCTTCCTCTGGCTCCGTGGGCACTGCTGCTTGGGTGGTGGCCTCCTGCTCTGGAAACCAACTCCAAACGTGTTCTCCTTTGGGGAGAAGGCTGATTGGGCATGAAAAGGCCTTTCTTCACAGCCCCCAGCAACCCAAACTTAGCCAGCTAAGGAGGGACTCTACTAGGGCTAATCTCAGCAACGGCACAAAACTCGCTTCCAGGAGCTGCATTCTGCAAAGGGAAACTCTGCTCGGGGAGCACACCACATTCCCAATTCGTCTGTTTTACCCCTAGGGCCATGGAGGCTCTGGGCTGCCTCTGGCTCTGTGGGCACTGCTGCTTGGCTGGTGGTCTCCGCACCTTGAAACCAACTCCAAGCGTGTTCTCCTTTGGGGAGAAGGCTAATTGGGCATGAAAAGGCCTTTTGGGCACATGCCCCATCCACTCACCCTTAGCCAGGTATTGATGGGAGACCGAAGGTCTATCTCAGCAATGGCACAAAACTCGCTTCTAGGAGCTGCATTCTGCAGAGGTGAACTCTGCTCGGGGAACAAACCACAGCCCCAATGCGTCCTTGCTCATGAAGGCCAAGCTTGCCTAGTTACTCACCTAGCCCTCTGCACACCTAGGGCAAAGAAGGCTATGGCCTGCCTCTGGCTCTGTGGGCACCGCTGCTTGTCGGGTGGTCTCCGGTGCTTGAAACCAACTCCAAACGTGTTCTCCTTCGTGGAGAAGGCTGATTGGGCATGAAAAGGCCATGTTTGCACAGGCCCATTAATGCACCCTTAGCCAGCTGGGAAGGGAGCCTCGGAGGGCCTATCTCAGCAACGGCACAAAACTCGCTTCTAGGAGCTGCATTCTGCAGAGGTGAACTCTGCTCGGGGGACAAACCACAGCCCCAGTGCGTCTTTGCTCAGGAAAGCCAAGCTTGCCTAGTTCTCACCTAGCCCTGTTGTACCCCTAGGGCCAAGGAGGCTCTGGACTGCCTCTGGCTCCGTGGGCACTGCTGCTTGGCTGGTGTTCTCCGGAGGTTGAAACCAAATCCACACATGTTCTCCCTCGGGGAGAAGCCTGACTGGGCATGAAAAGGCCTTGTTTGCACAGGCCCAGCAACCCACAGGTAGCCAGCTAGGGATAGAACCTCCTTGGGCCTATCTCAGAAACGGCACAAGCCTCATTTGAGCTCCGTTCTGCAAAGGTGAACACTGCTCTGAGAACAAAGGACTTCCCCGATGCGTCTTTGGTCAGGAAGGCAACGCTTGCCTATTTCTCTCCTAGCCTTCTGCTACCACTTGGGCCAAGGTGGCTCTGGGCTTCCTCTGGCTCCGTGGGCACTGCTGCTTGGGTGGTGGCCTCCTGCTCTTGAAACCAACTCCAAACGTGTTCTCCTTTGGGGAGAAGGCTGATTGGGCATGAAAAGGCCTTTCTTCACAGCCCCCAGCAACCCAAACTTAGCCAGCTAAGGAGGGACTCTACTAGGGCTAATCTCAGCAACGGCACAAAACTCGCTTCCAGGAGCTGCATTCTGCAAAGGGAAACTCTGCTCGGGGAGCACACCACATTCCCAATTCGTCTGTTTTACCCCTAGGGCCATGGAGGCTCTGGGCTGCCTCTGGCTCTGTGGGCACTGCTGCTTGGCTGGTGGTCTCCGCACCTTGAAACCAACTCCAAGCGTGTTCTCCTTTGGGGAGAAGGCTAATTGGGCATGAAAAGGCCTTTTGGGCACATGCCCCATCCACTCACCCTTAGCCAGGTATTGATGGGAGACCGAAGGTCTATCTCAGCAATGGCACAAAACTCGCTTCTAGGAGCTGCATTCTGCAGAGGTGAACTCTGCTCGGCGAACAAACCACAGCCCCAATGCGTCCTTGCTCATGAAGGCCAAGCTTGCCTAGTTACTCACCTAGCCCTCTGCACACCTAGGGCAAAGAAGGCTATGGCCTGCCTCTGGCTCTGTGGGCACCGCTGCTTGTCGGGTGGTCTCCGGTGCTTGAAACCAACTCCAAACGTGTTCTCCTTCGTGGAGAAGGCTGATTGGGCATGAAAAGGCCATGTTTGCACAGGCCCATTAATGCACCCTTAGCCAGCTGGGAAGGGAGCCTCGGAGGGCCTATCTCAGCAACGGCACAAAACTCGCTTCTAGGAGCTGCATTCTGCAGAGGTGAACTCTGCTCGGGGGACAAACCACAGCCCCAGTGCGTCTTTGCTCAGGAAAGCCAAGCTTGCCTAGTTCTCACCTAGCCCTGTTGTACCCCTAGGGCCAAGGAGGCTCTGGACTGCCTCTGGCTCCGTGGGCACTGCTGCTTGGCTGGTGTTCTCCGGAGGTTGAAACCAAATCCACACATGTTCTCCCTCGGGGAGAAGCCTGACTGGGCATGAAAAGGCCTTGTTTGCACAGGCCCAGCAACCCACAGGTAGCCAGCTAGGGATAGAACCTCCTTGGGCCTATCTCAGAAACGGCACAAGCCTCATTTGAGCTCCGTTCTGCAAAGGTGAACACTGCTCTGAGAACAAAGGACTTCCCCGATGCGTCTTTGGTCAGGAAGGCAACGCTTGCCTATTTCTCTCCTAGCCTTCTGCTACCACTTGGGCCAAGGTGGCTCTGGGCTTCCTCTGGCTCCGTGGGCACTGCTGCTTGGGTGGTGGCCTCCTGCTCTTGAAACCAACTCCAAACGTGTTCTCCTTTGGGGAGAAGGCTGATTGGGCATGAAAAGGCCTTTCTTCACAGCCCCCAGCAACCCAAACTTAGCCAGCTAAGGAGGGACTCTACTAGGGCTAATCTCAGCAACGGCACAAAACTCGCTTCCAGGAGCTGCATTCTGCAAAGGGAAACTCTGCTCGGGGAGCACACCACATTCCCAATTCGTCCTTACTCAGGAAAGCAATGCTTGCCTATTTCTCACCTAGCCCTGTGCTATCCCTAGGGCCAAGGAGGCTCTGGGCTGCCTCTGGATCCGTGGGCACTGCTCCTTGGCTGGTGGTCTCCTGAGCTTGAAACCAACTGCAAATGAGTTCTCCTTCAGGGACAAGGCTGATTGGGCATGAAAATACCTTGTTTGCACAGGCCTCAGCAACCCACCTATAGCCAGCTAGGGAGGGACCCTCCGAGGGCCTATCTCAGCAACGGCACAAACGTCGCAGCTAGGAGCTGCATTCTGCAAAGGGAAACTCTGCTCGGGGAACAAACCACAGCCCTAATGCGACTTGTTCAGGAAAGCCAAGCTTTTCTACTTCTCACCTAGCTCTGTTTTACCCCTAGGGCCATGGAGGCTCTGGGCTGCCTCTGGCTCTGTGGGCACTGCTGCTTGGCTGGTGGTCTCCGCACCTTGAAACCAACTCCAAGCGTGTTCTCCTTTGGGGAGAAGGCTAATTGGGCATGAAAAGGCCTTTTGGGCACATGCCCCATCCACTCACCCTTAGCCAGGTATTGATGGGAAACCGAAGGTCTATCTCAGCAATGGCACAAAACTCGCTTCTAGGAGCTGCATTCTGCAGAGGTGAACTCTGCTCGGGGAACAAACCACAGCCCCAATGCGTCCTTGCTCATGAAGGCCAAGCTTGCCTAGTTACTCACCTAGCCCTCTGCACACCTAGGGCAAAGAAGGCTATGGCCTGCCTCTGGCTCTGTGGGCACCGCTGCTTGTCGGGTGGTCTCCGGTGCTTGAAACCAACTCCAAACGTGTTCTCCTTCGTGGAGAAGGCTGATTGGGCATGAAAAGGCCATGTTTGCACAGGCCCATTAACGCACCCTTAGCCAGCTGGGAAGGGAGCCTCGGAGGGCCTATCTCAGCAACGGCACAGAACTCGCTTCTAGGAGCTGCATTCTGCAGAGGTGAACTCTGCTCGGGGGACAAACCACAGCCCCAGTGCGTCTTTGCTCAGGAAAGCCAAGCTTGCCTAGTTCTCACCTAGCCCTGTTGTACCCCTAGGGCCAAGGAGGCTCTGGACTGCCTCTGGCTCCGTGGGCACTGCTGCTTGGCTGGTGTTCTCCGGAGGTTGAAACCAAATCCACACATGTTCTCCCTCGGGGAGAAGCCTGACTGGGCATGAAAAGGCCTTGTTTGCACAGGCCCAGCAACCCACAGGTAGCCAGCTAGGGATAGAACCTCCTTGGGCCTATCTCAGAAACGGCACAAGCCTCACTTATTTGAGCTCCGTTCTGCAAAGGTGAACACTGCTCTGAGAACAAAGGACTTCCCCGATGCGTCTTTGGTCAGGAAGGCAACGCTTGCCTATTTCTCTCCTAGCCTTCTGCTACCACTTGGGCCAAGGTGGCTCTGGGCTTCCTCTGGCTCCGTGGGCACTGCTGCTTGGGTGGTGGCCTCCTGCTCTTGAAACCAACTCCAAACGTGTTCTCCTTTGGGGAGAAGGCTGATTGGGCATGAAAAGGCCTTTCTTCACAGCCCCCAGCAACCCAAACTTAGCCAGCTAAGGAGGGACTCTACTAGGGCTAATCTCAGCAACGGCACAAAACTCGCTTCCAGGAGCTGCATTCTGCAAAGGGAAACTCTGCTCGGGGAGCACACCACATTCCCAATTCGTCCTTCCTCAGGAAAGCAATGCTTGCCTATTTCTCACCTAGCCCTGTGCTATCCCTAGGGCCAAGGAGGCTCTGGGCTGCCTCTGGATCCGTGGGCACTGCTCCTTGGCTGGTGGTCTCCTGAGCTTGAAACCAACTGCAAATGAGTTCTCCTTCAGGGACAAGGCTGATTGGGCATGAAAATACCTTGTTTGCACAGGCCTCAGCAACCCACCTATAGCCAGCTAGGGAGGGACCCTCCGAGGGCCTATCTCAGCAACGGCACAAACGTCGCAGCTAGGAGCTGCATTCTGCAAAGGGAAACTCTGCTCGGGGAACAAACCACAGCCCTAATGCGACTTGTTCAGGAAAGCCAAGCTTTTCTACTTCTCACCTAGCTCTGTTTTACCCCTAGGGCCATGGAGGCTCTGGGCTGCCTCTGGCTCTGTGGGCACTGCTGCTTGGCTGGTGGTCTCCGCACCTTGAAACCAACTCCAAGCGTGTTCTCCTTTGGGGAGAAGGCTAATTGGGCATGAAAAGGCCTTTTGGGCACATGCCCCATCCACTCACCCTTAGCCAGGTATTGATGGAAAACCGAAGGTCTATCTCAGCAACGGCACAAAACTCGCTTCTAGGAGCTGCATTCTGCAGAGGTGAACTCTGCTCGGTGAACAAACCACAGCCCCAATGCGTCCTTGCTCATGAAGGCCAAGCTTGCCTAGTTACTCACCTAGCCCTCTGCACACCTAGGGCAAAGAAGGCTATGGCCTGCCTCTGGCTCTGTGGGCACCGCTGCTTGTCGGGTGGTCTCCGGTGCTTGAAACCAACTCCAAACGTGTTCTCCTTCGTGGAGAAGGCTGATTGGGCATGAAAAGGCCATGTTTGCACAGGCCCATTAATGCACCCTTAGCCAGCTGGGAAGGGAGCCTCGGAGGGCCTATCTCAGCAACGGCACAAAACTCGCTTCTAGGAGCTGCATTCTGCAGAGGTGAACTCTGCTCGGGGGACAAACCACAGCCCCAGTGCGTCTTTGCTCAGGAAAGCCAAGCTTGCCTAGTTCTCACCTAGCCCTGTTGTACCCCTAGGGCCAAGGAGGCTCTGGACTGCCTCTGGCTCCGTGGGCACTGCTGCTTGGCTGGTGTTCTCCGGAGGTTGAAACCAAATCCACACATGTTCTCCCTCGGGGAGAAGCCTGACTGGGCATGAAAAGGCCTTGTTTGCACAGGCCCAGCAACCCACAGGTAGCCAGCTAGGGATAGAACCTCCTTGGGCCTATCTCAGAAACGGCACAAGCCTCACTTATTTGAGCTCCGTTCTGCAAAGGTGAACACTGCTCTGAGAACAAAGGACTTCCCCGATGCGTCTTTGGTCAGGAAGGCAACGCTTGCCTATTTCTCTCCTAGCCTTCTGCTACCACTTGGGCCAAGGTGGCTCTGGGCTTCCTCTGGCTCCGTGGGCACTGCTGCTTGGGTGGTGGCCTCCTGCTCTGGAAACCAACTCCAAACGTGTTCTCCTTTGGGGAGAAGGCTGATTGGGCATGAAAAGGCCTTTCTTCACAGCCCCCAGCAACCCAAACTTAGCCAGCTAAGGAGGGACTCTACTAGGGCTAATCTCAGCAACGGCACAAAACTCGCTTCCAGGAGCTGCATTCTGCAAAGGGAAACTCTGCTCGGGGAGCACACCACATTCCCAATTCGTCTGTTTTACCCCTAGGGCCATGGAGGCTCTGGGCTGCCTCTGGCTCTGTGGGCACTGCTGCTTGGCTGGTGGTCTCCGCACCTTGAAACCAACTCCAAGCGTGTTCTCCTTTGGGGAGAAGGCTAATTGGGCATGAAAAGGCCTTTTGGGCACATGCCCCATCCACTCACCCTTAGCCAGGTATTGATGGGAGACCGAAGGTCTATCTCAGCAATGGCACAAAACTCGCTTCTAGGAGCTGCATTCTGCAGAGGTGAACTCTGCTCGGGGAACAAACCACAGCCCCAATGCGTCCTTGCTCATGAAGGCCAAGCTTGCCTAGTTACTCACCTAGCCCTCTGCACACCTAGGGCAAAGAAGGCTATGGCCTGCCTCTGGCTCTGTGGGCACCGCTGCTTGTCGGGTGGTCTCCGGTGCTTGAAACCAACTCCAAACGTGTTCTCCTTCGTGGAGAAGGCTGATTGGGCATGAAAAGGCCATGTTTGCACAGGCCCATTAATGCACCCTTAGCCAGCTGGGAAGGGAGCCTCGGAGGGCCTATCTCAGCAACGGCACAAAACTCGCTTCTAGGAGCTGCATTCTGCAGAGGTGAACTCTGCTCGGGGGACAAACCACAGCCCCAGTGCGTCTTTGCTCAGGAAAGCCAAGCTTGCCTAGTTCTCACCTAGCCCTGTTGTACCCCTAGGGCCAAGGAGGCTCTGGACTGCCTCTGGCTCCGTGGGCACTGCTGCTTGGCTGGTGTTCTCCGGAGGTTGAAACCAAATCCACACATGTTCTCCCTCGGGGAGAAGCCTGACTGGGCATGAAAAGGCCTTGTTTGCACAGGCCCAGCAACCCACAGGTAGCCAGCTAGGGATAGAACCTCCTTGGGCCTATCTCAGAAACGGCACAAGCCTCATTTGAGCTCCGTTCTGCAAAGGTGAACACTGCTCTGAGAACAAAGGACTTCCCCGATGCGTCTTTGGTCAGGAAGGCAACGCTTGCCTATTTCTCTCCTAGCCTTCTGCTACCACTTGGGCCAAGGTGGCTCTGGGCTTCCTCTGGCTCCGTGGGCACTGCTGCTTGGGTGGTGGCCTCCTGCTCTTGAAACCAACTCCAAACGTGTTCTCCTTTGGGGAGAAGGCTGATTGGGCATGAAAAGGCCTTTCTTCACAGCCCCCAGCAACCCAAACTTAGCCAGCTAAGGAGGGACTCTACTAGGGCTAATCTCAGCAACGGCACAAAACTCGCTTCCAGGAGCTGCATTCTGCAAACGGAAACTCTGCTCGGGGAGCACACCACATTCCCAATTCGTCTGTTTTACCCCTAGGGCCATGGAGGCTCTGGGCTGCCTCTGGCTCTGTGGGCACTGCTGCTTGGCTGGTGGTCTCCGCACCTTGAAACCAACTCCAAGCGTGTTCTCCTTTGGGGAGAAGGCTAATTGGGCATGAAAAGGCCTTTTGGGCACATGCCCCATCCACTCACCCTTAGCCAGGTATTGATGGGAGACCGAAGGTCTATCTCAGCAATGGCACAAAACTCGCTTCTAGGAGCTGCATTCTGCAGAGGTGAACTCTGCTCGGCGAACAAACCACAGCCCCAATGCGTCCTTGCTCATGAAGGCCAAGCTTGCCTAGTTACTCACCTAGCCCTCTGCACACCTAGGGCAAAGAAGGCTATGGCCTGCCTCTGGCTCTGTGGGCACCGCTGCTTGTCGGGTGGTCTCCGGTGCTTGAAACCAACTCCAAACGTGTTCTCCTTCGTGGAGAAGGCTGATTGGGCATGAAAAGGCCATGTTTGCACAGGCCCATTAATGCAGCCTTAGCCAGCTGGGAAGGGAGCCTCGGAGGGCCTATCTCAGCAACGGCACAAAACTCGCTTCTAGGAGCTGCATTCTGCAGAGGTGAACTCTGCTCGGGGGACAAACCACAGCCCCAGTGCGTCTTTGCTCAGGAAAGCCAAGCTTGCCTAGTTCTCACCTAGCCCTGTTGTACCCCTAGGGCCAAGGAGGCTCTGGACTGCCTCTGGCTCCGTGGGCACTGCTGCTTGGCTGGTGTTCTCCGGAGGTTGAAACCAAATCCACACATGTTCTCCCTCGGGGAGAAGCCTGACTGGGCATGAAAAGGCCTTGTTTGCACAGGCCCAGCAACCCACAGGTAGCCAGCTAGGGATAGAACCTCCTTGGGCCTATCTCAGAAACGGCACAAGCCTCACTTATTTGAGCTCCGTTCTGCAAAGGTGAACACTGCTCTGAGAACAAAGGACTTCCCCGATGCGTCTTTGGTCAGGAAGGCAACGCTTGCCTATTTCTCTCCTAGCCTTCTGCTACCACTTGGGCCAAGGTGGCTCTGGGCTTCCTCTGGCTCCGTGGGCACTGCTGCTTGGGTGGTGGCCTCCTGCTCTTGAAACCAACTCCAAACGTGTTCTCCTTTGGGGAGAAGGCTGATTGGGCATGAAAAGGCCTTTCTTCACAGCCCCCAGCAACCCAAACTTAGCCAGCTAAGGAGGGACTCTACTAGGGCTAATCTCAGCAACGGCACAAAACTCGCTTCCAGGAGCTGCATTCTGCAAACGGAAACTCTGCTCGGGGAGCACACCACATTCCCAATTCGTCTGTTTTACCCCTAGGGCCATGGAGGCTCTGGGCTGCCTCTGGCTCTGTGGGCACTGCTGCTTGGCTGGTGGTCTCCGCACCTTGAAACCAACTCCAAGCGTGTTCTCCTTTGGGGAGAAGGCTAATTGGGCATGAAAAGGCCTTTTGGGCACATGCCCCATCCACTCACCCTTAGCCAGGTATTGATGGGAGACCGAAGGTCTATCTCAGCAATGGCACAAAACTCGCTTCTAGGAGCTGCATTCTGCAGAGGTGAACTCTGCTCGGGGAACAAACCACAGCCCCAATGCGTCCTTGCTCATGAAGGCCAAGCTTGCCTAGTTACTCACCTAGCCCTCTGCACACCTAGGGCAAAGAAGGCTATGGCCTGCCTCTGGCTCTGTGGGCACCGCTGCTTGTCGGGTGGTCTCCGGTGCTTGAAACCAACTCCAAACGTGTTCTCCTTCGTGGAGAAGGCTGATTGGGCATGAAAAGGCCATGTTTGCACAGGCCCATTAACGCACCCTTAGCCAGCTGGGAAGGGAGCCTCGGAGGGCCTATCTCAGCAACGGCACAAAACTCGCTTCTAGGAGCTGCATTCTGCAGAGGTGAACTCTGCTCGGGGGACAAACCACAGCCCCAGTGCATCTTTGCTCAGGAAAGCCAAGCTTGCCTAGTTCTCACCTAGCCCTGTTGTACCCCTAGGGCCAAGGAGGCTCTGGACTGCCTCTGGCTCCGTGGGCACTGCTGCTTGGCTGGTGTTCTCCGGAGGTTGAAACCAAATCCACACATGTTCTCCCTCGGGGAGAAGCCTGACTGGGCATGAAAAGGCCTTGTTTGCACAGGCCCAGCAACCCACAGGTAGCCAGCTAGGGATAGAACCTCCTTGGGCCTATCTCAGAAACGGCACAAGCCTCACTTATTTGAGCTCCGTTCTGCAAAGGTGAACACTGCTCTGAGAACAAAGGACTTCCCCGATGCGTCTTTGGTCAGGAAGGCAACGCTTGCCTATTTCTCTCCTAGCCTTCTGCTACCACTTGGGCCAAGGTGGCTCTGGGCTTCCTCTGGCTCCGTGGGCACTGCTGCTTGGGTGGTGGCCTCCTGCTCTTGAAACCAACTCCAAACGTGTTCTCCTTTGGGGAGAAGGCTGATTGGGCATGAAAAGGCCTTTCTTCACAGCCCCCAGCAACCCAAACTTAGCCAGCTAAGGAGGGACTCTACTAGGGCTAATCTCAGCAACGGCACAAAACTCGCTTCCAGGAGCTGCATTCTGCAAACGGAAACTCTGCTCGGGGAGCACACCACATTCCCAATTCGTCTGTTTTACCCCTAGGGCCATGGAGGCTCTGGGCTGCCTCTGGCTCTGTGGGCACTGCTGCTTGGCTGGTGGTCTCCGCACCTTGAAACCAACTCCAAGCGTGTTCTCCTTTGGGGAGAAGGCTAATTGGGCATGAAAAGGCCTTTTGGGCACATGCCCCATCCACTCACCCTTAGCCAGGTATTGATGGGAGACCGAAGGTCTATCTCAGCAATGGCACAAAACTCGCTTCTAGGAGCTGCATTCTGCAGAGGTGAACTCTGCTCGGCGAACAAACCACAGCCCCAATGCGTCCTTGCTCATGAAGGCCAAGCTTGCCTAGTTACTCACCTAGCCCTCTGCACACCTAGGGCAAAGAAGGCTATGGCCTGCCTCTGGCTCTGTGGGCACCGCTGCTTGTCGGGTGGTCTCCGGTGCTTGAAACCAACTCCACACGTGTTCTCCTTCGTGGAGAAGGCTGATTGGGCATGAAAAGGCCATGTTTGCACAGGCCCATTAACGCACCCTTAGCCAGCTGGGAAGGGAGCCTCGGAGGGCCTATCTCAGCAACGGCACAAAACTCGCTTCTAGGAGCTGCATTCTGCAGAGGTGAACTCTGCTCGGGGGACAAACCACAGCCCCAGTGCGTCTTTGCTCAGGAAAGCCAAGCTTGCCTAGTTCTCACCTAGCCCTGTTGTACCCCTAGGGCCAAGGAGGCTCTGGACTGCCTCTGGCTCCGTGGGCACTGCTGCTTGGCTGGTGTTCTCCGGAGGTTGAAACCAAATCCACACATGTTCTCCCTCGGGGAGAAGCCTGACTGGGCATGAAAAGGCCTTGTTTGCACAGGCCCAGCAACCCACAGGTAGCCAGCTAGGGATAGAACCTCCTTGGGCCTATCTCAGAAACGGCACAAGCCTCACTTATTTGAGCTCCGTTCTGCAAAGGTGAACACTGCTCTGAGAACAAAGGACTTCCCCGATGCGTCTTTGGTCAGGAAGGCAACGCTTGCCTATTTCTCTCCTAGCCTTCTGCTACCACTTGGGCCAAGGTGGCTCTGGGCTTCCTCTGGCTCCGTGGGCACTGCTGCTTGGGTGGTGGCCTCCTGCTCTGGAAACCAACTCCAAACGTGTTCTCCTTTGGGGAGAAGGCTGATTGGGCATGAAAAGGCCTTTCTTCACAGCCCCCAGCAACCCAAACTTAGCCAGCTAAGGAGGGACTCTACTAGGGCTAATCTCAGCAACGGCACAAAACTCGCTTCCAGGAGCTGCATTCTGCAAAGGGAAACTCTGCTCGGGGAGCACACCACATTCCCAATTCGTCTGTTTTACCCCTAGGGCCATGGAGGCTCTGGGCTGCCTCTGGCTCTGTGGGCACTGCTGCTTGGCTGGTGGTCTCCGCACCTTGAAACCAACTCCAAGCGTGTTCTCCTTTGGGGAGAAGGCTAATTGGGCATGAAAAGGCCTTTTGGGCACATGCCCCATCCACTCACCCTTAGCCAGGTATTGATGGGAGACCGAAGGTCTATCTCAGCAATGGCACAAAACTCGCTTCTAGGAGCTGCATTCTGCAGAGGTGAACTCTGCTCGGCGAACAAACCACAGCCCCAATGCGTCCTTGCTCATGAAGGCCAAGCTTGCCTAGTTACTCACCTAGCCCTCTGCACACCTAGGGCAAAGAAGGCTATGGCCTGCCTCTGGCTCTGTGGGCACCGCTGCTTGTCGGGTGGTCTCCGGTGCTTGAAACCAACTCCAAACGTGTTCTCCTTCGTGGAGAAGGCTGATTGGGCATGAAAAGGCCATGTTTGCACAGGCCCATTAACGCACCCTTAGCCAGCTGGGAAGGGAGCCTCGGAGGGCCTATCTCAGCAACGGCACAAAACTCGCTTCTAGGAGCTGCATTCTGCAGAGGTGAACTCTGCTCGGGGGACAAACCACAGCCCCAGTGCGTCTTTGCTCAGGAAAGCCAAGCTTGCCTAGTTCTCACCTAGCCCTGTTGTACCCCTAGGGCCAAGGAGGCTCTGGACTGCCTCTGGCTCCGTGGGCACTGCTGCTTGGCTGGTGTTCTCCGGAGGTTGAAACCAAATCCACACATGTTCTCCCTCGGGGAGAAGCCTGACTGGGCATGAAAAGGCCTTGTTTGCACAGGCCCAGCAACCCACAGGTAGCCAGCTAGGGATAGAACCTCCTTGGGCCTATCTCAGAAACGGCACAAGCCTCACTTATTTGAGCTCCGTTCTGCAAAGGTGAACACTGCTCTGAGAACAAAGGACTTCCCCGATGCGTCTTTGGTCAGGAAGGCAACGCTTGCCTATTTCTCTCCTAGCCTTCTGCTACCACTTGGGCCAAGGTGGCTCTGGGCTTCCTCTGGCTCCGTGGGCACTGCTGCTTGGGTGGTGGCCTCCTGCTCTGGAAACCAACTCCAAACGTGTTCTCCTTTGGGGAGAAGGCTGATTGGGCATGAAAAGGCCTTTCTTCACAGCCCCCAGCAACCCAAACTTAGCCAGCTAAGGAGGGACTCTACTAGGGCTAATCTCAGCAACGGCACAAAACTCGCTTCCAGGAGCTGCATTCTGCAAAGGGAAACTCTGCTCGGGGAGCACACCACATTCCCAATTCGTCTGTTTTACCCCTAGGGCCATGGAGGCTCTGGGCTGCCTCTGGCTCTGTGGGCACTGCTGCTTGGCTGGTGGTCTCCGCACCTTGAAACCAACTCCAAGCGTGTTCTCCTTTGGGGAGAAGGCTAATTGGGCATGAAAAGGCCTTTTGGGCACATGCCCCATCCACTCACCCTTAGCCAGGTATTGATGGGAGACCGAAGGTCTATCTCAGCAATGGCACAAAACTCGCTTCTAGGAGCTGCATTCTGCAGAGGTGAACTCTGCTCGGGGAACAAACCACAGCCCCAATGCGTCCTTGCTCATGAAGGCCAAGCTTGCCTAGTTACTCACCTAGCCCTCTGCACACCTAGGGCAAAGAAGGCTATGGCCTGCCTCTGGCTCTGTGGGCACCGCTGCTTGTCGGGTGGTCTCCGGTGCTTGAAACCAACTCCAAACGTGTTCTCCTTCGTGGAGAAGGCTGATTGGGCATGAAAAGGCCATGTTTGCACAGGCCCATTAACGCACCCTTAGCCAGCTGGGAAGGGAGCCTCGGAGGGCCTATCTCAGCAACGGCACAAAACTCGCTTCTAGGAGCTGCATTCTGCAGAGGTGAACTCTGCTCGGGGGACAAACCACAGCCCCAGTGCATCTTTGCTCAGGAAAGCCAAGCTTGCCTAGTTCTCACCTAGCCCTGTTGTACCCCTAGGGCCAAGGAGGCTCTGGACTGCCTCTGGCTCCGTGGGCACTGCTGCTTGGCTGGTGTTCTCCGGAGGTTGAAACCAAATCCACACATGTTCTCCCTCGGGGAGAAGCCTGACTGGGCATGAAAAGGCCTTGTTTGCACAGGCCCAGCAACCCACAGGTAGCCAGCTAGGGATAGAACCTCCTTGGGCCTATCTCAGAAACGGCACAAGCCTCACTTATTTGAGCTCCGTTCTGCAAAGGTGAACACTGCTCTGAGAACAAAGGACTTCCCCGATGCGTCTTTGGTCAGGAAGGCAACGCTTGCCTATTTCTCTCCTAGCCTTCTGCTACCACTTGGGCCAAGGTGGCTCTGGGCTTCCTCTGGCTCCGTGGGCACTGCTGCTTGGGTGGTGGCCTCCTGCTCTGGAAACCAACTCCAAACGTGTTCTCCTTTGGGGAGAAGGCTGATTGGGCATGAAAAGGCCTTTCTTCACAGCCCCCAGCAACCCAAACTTAGCCAGCTAAGGAGGGACTCTACTAGGGCTAATCTCAGCAACGGCACAAAACTCGCTTCCAGGAGCTGCATTCTGCAAAGGGAAACTCTGCTCGGGGAGCACACCACATTCCCAATTCGTCTGTTTTACCCCTAGGGCCATGGAGGCTCTGGGCTGCCTCTGGCTCTGTGGGCACTGCTGCTTGGCTGGTGGTCTCCGCACCTTGAAACCAACTCCAAGCGTGTTCTCCTTTGGGGAGAAGGCTAATTGGGCATGAAAAGGCCTTTTGGGCACATGCCCCATCCACTCACCCTTAGCCAGGTATTGATGGGAGACCGAAGGTCTATCTCAGCAATGGCACAAAACTCGCTTCTAGGAGCTGCATTCTGCAGAGGTGAACTCTGCTCGGGGAACAAACCACAGCCCCAATGCGTCCTTGCTCATGAAGGCCAAGCTTGCCTAGTTACTCACCTAGCCCTCTGCACACCTAGGGCAAAGAAGGCTATGGCCTGCCTCTGGCTCTGTGGGCACCGCTGCTTGTCGGGTGGTCTCCGGTGCTTGAAACCAACTCCACACGTGTTCTCCTTCGTGGAGAAGGCTGATTGGGCATGAAAAGGCCATGTTTGCACAGGCCCATTAACGCACCCTTAGCCAGCTGGGAAGGGAGCCTCGGAGGGCCTATCTCAGCAACGGCACAAAACTCGCTTCTAGGAGCTGCATTCTGCAGAGGTGAACTCTGCTCGGGGGACAAACCACAGCCCCAGTGCGTCTTTGCTCAGGAAAGCCAAGCTTGCCTAGTTCTCACCTAGCCCTGTTGTACCCCTAGGGCCAAGGAGGCTCTGGACTGCCTCTGGCTCCGTGGGCACTGCTGCTTGGCTGGTGTTCTCCGGAGGTTGAAACCAAATCCACACATGTTCTCCCTCGGGGAGAAGCCTGACTGGGCATGAAAAGGCCTTGTTTGCACAGGCCCAGCAACCCACAGGTAGCCAGCTAGGGATAGAACCTCCTTGGGCCTATCTCAGAAACGGCACAAGCCTCACTTATTTGAGCTCCGTTCTGCAAAGGTGAACACTGCTCTGAGAACAAAGGACTTCCCCGATGCGTCTTTGGTCAGGAAGGCAACGCTTGCCTATTTCTCTCCTAGCCTTCTGCTACCACTTGGGCCAAGGTGGCTCTGGGCTTCCTCTGGCTCCGTGGGCACTGCTGCTTGGGTGGTGGCCTCCTGCTCTGGAAACCAACTCCAAACGTGTTCTCCTTTGGGGAGAAGGCTGATTGGGCATGAAAAGGCCTTTCTTCACAGCCCCCAGCAACCCAAACTTAGCCAGCTAAGGAGGGACTCTACTAGGGCTAATCTCAGCAACGGCACAAAACTCGCTTCCAGGAGCTGCATTCTGCAAAGGGAAACTCTGCTCGGGGAGCACACCACATTCCCAATTCGTCTGTTTTACCCCTAGGGCCATGGAGGCTCTGGGCTGCCTCTGGCTCTGTGGGCACTGCTGCTTGGCTGGTGGTCTCCGCACCTTGAAACCAACTCCAAGCGTGTTCTCCTTTGGGGAGAAGGCTAATTGGGCATGAAAAGGCCTTTTGGGCACATGCCCCATCCACTCACCCTTAGCCAGGTATTGATGGGAGACCGAAGGTCTATCTCAGCAATGGCACAAAACTCGCTTCTAGGAGCTGCATTCTGCAGAGGTGAACTCTGCTCGGCGAACAAACCACAGCCCCAATGCGTCCTTGCTCATGAAGGCCAAGCTTGCCTAGTTACTCACCTAGCCCTCTGCACACCTAGGGCAAAGAAGGCTATGGCCTGCCTCTGGCTCTGTGGGCACCGCTGCTTGTCGGGTGGTCTCCGGTGCTTGAAACCAACTCCAAACGTGTTCTCCTTCGTGGAGAAGGCTGATTGGGCATGAAAAGGCCATGTTTGCACAGGCCCATTAACGCACCCTTAGCCAGCTGGGAAGGGAGCCTCGGAGGGCCTATCTCAGCAACGGCACAAAACTCGCTTCTAGGAGCTGCATTCTGCAGAGGTGAACTCTGCTCGGGGGACAAACCACAGCCCCAGTGCGTCTTTGCTCAGGAAAGCCAAGCTTGCCTAGTTCTCACCTAGCCCTGTTGTACCCCTAGGGCCAAGGAGGCTCTGGACTGCCTCTGGCTCCGTGGGCACTGCTGCTTGGCTGGTGTTCTCCGGAGGTTGAAACCAAATCCACACATGTTCTCCCTCGGGGAGAAGCCTGACTGGGCATGAAAAGGCCTTGTTTGCACAGGCCCAGCAACCCACAGGTAGCCAGCTAGGGATAGAACCTCCTTGGGCCTATCTCAGAAACGGCACAAGCCTCACTTATTTGAGCTCCGTTCTGCAAAGGTGAACACTGCTCTGAGAACAAAGGACTTCCCCGATGCGTCTTTGGTCAGGAAGGCAACGCTTGCCTATTTCTCTCCTAGCCTTCTGCTACCACTTGGGCCAAGGTGGCTCTGGGCTTCCTCTGGCTCCGTGGGCACTGCTGCTTGGGTGGTGGCCTCCTGCTCTGGAAACCAACTCCAAACGTGTTCTCCTTTGGGGAGAAGGCTGATTGGGCATGAAAAGGCCTTTCTTCACAGCCCCCAGCAACCCAAACTTAGCCAGCTAAGGAGGGACTCTACTAGGGCTAATCTCAGCAACGGCACAAAACTCGCTTCCAGGAGCTGCATTCTGCAAAGGGAAACTCTGCTCGGGGAGCACACCACATTCCCAATTCGTCTGTTTTACCCCTAGGGCCATGGAGGCTCTGGGCTGCCTCTGGCTCTGTGGGCACTGCTGCTTGGCTGGTGGTCTCCGCACCTTGAAACCAACTCCAAGCGTGTTCTCCTTTGGGGAGAAGGCTAATTGGGCATGAAAAGGCCTTTTGGGCACATGCCCCATCCACTCACCCTTAGCCAGGTATTGATGGGAGACCGAAGGTCTATCTCAGCAATGGCACAAAACTCGCTTCTAGGAGCTGCATTCTGCAGAGGTGAACTCTGCTCGGCGAACAAACCACAGCCCCAATGCGTCCTTGCTCATGAAGGCCAAGCTTGCCTAGTTACTCACCTAGCCCTCTGCACACCTAGGGCAAAGAAGGCTATGGCCTGCCTCTGGCTCTGTGGGCACCGCTGCTTGTCGGGTGGTCTCCGGTGCTTGAAACCAACTCCAAACGTGTTCTCCTTCGTGGAGAAGGCTGATTGGGCATGAAAAGGCCATGTTTGCACAGGCCCATTAATGCACCCTTAGCCAGCTGGGAAGGGAGCCTCGGAGGGCCTATCTCAGCAACGGCACAAAACTCGCTTCTAGGAGCTGCATTCTGCAGAGGTGAACTCTGCTCGGGGGACAAACCACAGCCCCAGTGCGTCTTTGCTCAGGAAAGCCAAGCTTGCCTAGTTCTCACCTAGCCCTGTTGTACCCCTAGGGCCAAGGAGGCTCTGGACTGCCTCTGGCTCCGTGGGCACTGCTGCTTGGCTGGTGTTCTCCGGAGGTTGAAACCAAATCCACACATGTTCTCCCTCGGGGAGAAGCCTGACTGGGCATGAAAAGGCCTTGTTTGCACAGGCCCAGCAACCCACAGGTAGCCAGCTAGGGATAGAACCTCCTTGGGCCTATCTCAGAAACGGCACAAGCCTCACTTATTTGAGCTCCGTTCTGCAAAGGTGAACACTGCTCTGAGAACAAAGGACTTCCCCGATGCGTCTTTGGTCAGGAAGGCAACGCTTGCCTATTTCTCTCCTAGCCTTCTGCTACCACTTGGGCCAAGGTGGCTCTGGGCTTCCTCTGGCTCCGTGGGCACTGCTGCTTGGGTGGTGGCCTCCTGCTCTGGAAACCAACTCCAAACGTGTTCTCCTTTGGGGAGAAGGCTGATTGGGCATGAAAAGGCCTTTCTTCACAGCCCCCAGCAACCCAAACTTAGCCAGCTAAGGAGGGACTCTACTAGGGCTAATCTCAGCAACGGCACAAAACTCGCTTCCAGGAGCTGCATTCTGCAAAGGGAAACTCTGCTCGGGGAGCACACCACATTCCCAATTCGTCTGTTTTACCCCTAGGGCCATGGAGGCTCTGGGCTGCCTCTGGCTCTGTGGGCACTGCTGCTTGGCTGGTGGTCTCCGCACCTTGAAACCAACTCCAAGCGTGTTCTCCTTTGGGGAGAAGGCTAATTGGGCATGAAAAGGCCTTTTGGGCACATGCCCCATCCACTCACCCTTAGCCAGGTATTGATGGGAGACCGAAGGTCTATCTCAGCAATGGCACAAAACTCGCTTCTAGGAGCTGCATTCTGCAGAGGTGAACTCTGCTCGGCGAACAAACCACAGCCCCAATGCGTCCTTGCTCATGAAGGCCAAGCTTGCCTAGTTACTCACCTAGCCCTCTGCACACCTAGGGCAAAGAAGGCTATGGCCTGCCTCTGGCTCTGTGGGCACCGCTGCTTGTCGGGTGGTCTCCGGTGCTTGAAACCAACTCCAAACGTGTTCTCCTTCGTGGAGAAGGCTGATTGGGCATGAAAAGGCCATGTTTGCACAGGCCCATTAACGCACCCTTAGCCAGCTGGGAAGGGAGCCTCGGAGGGCCTATCTCAGCAACGGCACAAAACTCGCTTCTAGGAGCTGCATTCTGCAGAGGTGAACTCTGCTCGGGGGACAAACCACAGCCCCAGTGCGTCTTTGCTCAGGAAAGCCAAGCTTGCCTAGTTCTCACCTAGCCCTGTTGTACCCCTAGGGCCAAGGAGGCTCTGGACTGCCTCTGGCTCCGTGGGCACTGCTGCTTGGCTGGTGTTCTCCGGAGGTTGAAACCAAATCCACACATGTTCTCCTTCGGGGAGAAGCCTGACTGGGCATGAAAAGGCCTTGTTTGCACAGGCCCAGCAACCCACAGGTAGCCAGCTAGGGATAGAACCTCCTTGGGCCTATCTCAGAAACGGCACAAGCCTCACTTATTTGAGCTCCGTTCTGCAAAGGTGAACACTGCTCTGAGAACAAAGGACTTCCCCGATGCGTCTTTGGTCAGGAAGGCAACGCTTGCCTATTTCTCTCCTAGCCTTCTGCTACCACTTGGGCCAAGGTGGCTCTGGGCTTCCTCTGGCTCCGTGGGCACTGCTGCTTGGGTGGTGGCCTCCTGCTCTGGAAACCAACTCCAAACGTGTTCTCCTTTGGGGAGAAGGCTGATTGGGCATGAAAAGGCCTTTCTTCACAGCCCCTAGCAACCCAAACTTAGCCAGCTAAGGAGGGACTCTACTAGGGCTAATCTCAGCAACGGCACAAAACTCGCTTCCAGGAGCTGCATTCTGCAAAGGGAAACTCTGCTCGGGGAGCACACCACATTCCCAATTCGTCTGTTTTACCCCTAGGGCCATGGAGGCTCTGGGCTGCCTCTGGCTCTGTGGGCACTGCTGCTTGGCTGGTGGTCTCCGCACCTTGAAACCAACTCCAAGCGTGTTCTCCTTTGGGGAGAAGGCTAATTGGGCATGAAAAGGCCTTTTGGGCACATGCCCCATCCACTCACCCTTAGCCAGGTATTGATGGGAGACCGAAGGTCTATCTCAGCAATGGCACAAAACTCGCTTCTAGGAGCTGCATTCTGCAGAGGTGAACTCTGCTCGGGGAACAAACCACAGCCCCAATGCGTCCTTGCTCATGAAGGCCAAGCTTGCCTAGTTACTCACCTAGCCCTCTGCACACCTAGGGCAAAGAAGGCTATGGCCTGCCTCTGGCTCTGTGGGCACCGCTGCTTGTCGGGTGGTCTCCGGTGCTTGAAACCAACTCCAAACGTGTTCTCCTTCGTGGAGAAGGCTGATTGGGCATGAAAAGGCCATGTTTGCACAGGCCCATTAACGCACCCTTAGCCAGCTGGGAAGGGAGCCTCGGAGGGCCTATCTCAGCAACGGCACAAAACTCGCTTCTAGGAGCTGCATTCTGCAGAGGTGAACTCTGCTCGGGGGACAAACCACAGCCCCAGTGCGTCTTTGCTCAGGAAAGCCAAGCTTGCCTAGTTCTCACCTAGCCCTGTTGTACCCCTAGGGCCAAGGAGGCTCTGGACTGCCTCTGGCTCTGTGGGCACTGCTGCTTGGCTGGTGTTCTCCGGAGGTTGAAACCAAATCCACACATGTTCTCCCTCAGGGAGAAGCCTGACTGGGCATGAAAAGGCCTTGTTTGCACAGGCCCAGCAACCCACAGGTAGCCAGCTAGGGATAGAACCTCCTTGGGCCTATCTCAGAAACGGCACAAGCCTCACTTATTTGAGCTCCGTTCTGCAAAGGTGAACACTGCTCTGAGAACAAAGGACTTCCCCGATGCGTCTTTGGTCAGGAAGGCAACGCTTGCCTATTTCTCTCCTAGCCTTCTGCTACCACTTGGGCCAAGGTGGCTCTGGGCTTCCTCTGGCTCCGTGGGCACTGCTGCTTGGGTGGTGGCCTCCTGCTCTGGAAACCAACTCCAAACGTGTTCTCCTTTGGGGAGAAGGCTGATTGGGCATGAAAAGGCCTTTCTTCACAGCCCCCAGCAACCCAAACTTAGCCAGCTAAGGAGGGACTCTACTAGGGCTAATCTCAGCAACGGCACAAAACTCGCTTCCAGGAGCTGCATTCTGCAAAGGGAAACTCTGCTCGGGGAGCACACCACATTCCCAATTCGTCTGTTTTACCCCTAGGGCCATGGAGGCTCTGGGCTGCCTCTGGCTCTGTGGGCACTGCTGCTTGGCTGGTGGTCTCCGCACCTTGAAACCAACTCCAAGCGTGTTCTCCTTTGGGGAGAAGGCTAATTGGGCATGAAAAGGCCTTTTGGGCACATGCCCCATCCACTCACCCTTAGCCAGGTATTGATGGGAGACCGAAGGTCTATCTCAGCAATGGCACAAAACTCGCTTCTAGGAGCTGCATTCTGCAGAGGTGAACTCTGCTCGGGGAACAAACCACAGCCCCAATGCGTCCTTGCTCATGAAGGCCAAGCTTGCCTAGTTACTCACCTAGCCCTCTGCACACCTAGGGCAAAGAAGGCTATGGCCTGCCTCTGGCTCTGTGGGCACCGCTGCTTGTCGGGTGGTCTCCGGTGCTTGAAACCAACTCCAAACGTGTTCTCCTTCGTGGAGAAGGCTGATTGGGCATGAAAAGGCCATGTTTGCACAGGCCCATTAACGCACCCTTAGCCAGCTGGGAAGGGAGCCTCGGAGGGCCTATCTCAGCAACGGCACAAAACTCGCTTCTAGGAGCTGCATTCTGCAGAGGTGAACTCTGCTCGGGGGACAAACCACAGCCCCAGTGCGTCTTTGCTCAGGAAAGCCAAGCTTGCCTAGTTCTCACCTAGCCCTGTTGTACCCCTAGGGCCAAGGAGGCTCTGGACTGCCTCTGGCTCCGTGGGCACTGCTGCTTGGCTGGTGTTCTCCGGAGGTTGAAACCAAATCCACACATGTTCTCCCTCGGGGAGAAGCCTGACTGGGCATGAAAAGGCCTTGTTTGCACAGGCCCAGCAACCCACAGGTAGCCAGCTAGGGATAGAACCTCCTTGGGCCTATCTCAGAAACGGCACAAGCCTCACTTATTTGAGCTCCGTTCTGCAAAGGTGAACACTGCTCTGAGAACAAAGGACTTCCCCGATGCGTCTTTGGTCAGGAAGGCAACGCTTGCCTATTTCTCTCCTAGCCTTCTGCTACCACTTGGGCCAAGGTGGCTCTGGGCTTCCTCTGGCTCCGTGGGCACTGCTGCTTGGGTGGTGGCCTCCTGCTCTTGAAACCAACTCCAAACGTGTTCTCCTTTGGGGAGAAGGCTGATTGGGCATGAAAAGGCCTTTCTTCACAGCCCCCAGCAACCCAAACTTAGCCAGCTAAGGAGGGACTCTACTAGGGCTAATCTCAGCAACGGCACAAAACTCGCTTCCAGGAGCTGCATTCTGCAAAGGGAAACTCTGCTCGGGGAGCACACCACATTCCCAATTCGTCTGTTTTACCCCTAGGGCCATGGAGGCTCTGGGCTGCCTCTGGCTCTGTGGGCACTGCTGCTTGGCTGGTGGTCTCCGCACCTTGAAACCAACTCCAAGCGTGTTCTCCTTTGGGGAGAAGGCTAATTGGGCATGAAAAGGCCTTTTGGGCACATGCCCCATCCACTCACCCTTAGCCAGGTATTGATGGGAGACCGAAGGTCTATCTCAGCAATGGCACAAAACTCGCTTCTAGGAGCTGCATTCTGCAGAGGTGAACTCTGCTCGGGGAACAAACCACAGCCCCAATGCGTCCTTGCTCATGAAGGCCAAGCTTGCCTAGTTACTCACCTAGCCCTCTGCACACCTAGGGCAAAGAAGGCTATGGCCTGCCTCTGGCTCTGTGGGCACCGCTGCTTGTCGGGTGGTCTCCGGTGCTTGAAACCAACTCCACACGTGTTCTCCTTCGTGGAGAAGGCTGATTGGGCATGAAAAGGCCATGTTTGCACAGGCCCATTAACGCACCCTTAGCCAGCTGGGAAGGGAGCCTCGGAGGGCCTATCTCAGCAACGGCACAAAACTCGCTTCTAGGAGCTGCATTCTGCAGAGGTGAACTCTGCTCGGGGGACAAACCACAGCCCCAGTGCGTCTTTGCTCAGGAAAGCCAAGCTTGCCTAGTTCTCACCTAGCCCTGTTGTACCCCTAGGGCCAAGGAGGCTCTGGACTGCCTCTGGCTCCGTGGGCACTGCTGCTTGGCTGGTGTTCTCCGGAGGTTGAAACCAAATCCACACATGTTCTCCCTCGGGGAGAAGCCTGACTGGGCATGAAAAGGCCTTGTTTGCACAGGCCCAGCAACCCACAGGTAGCCAGCTAGGGATAGAACCTCCTTGGGCCTATCTCAGGAACGGCACAAGCCTCACTTATTTGAGCTCCGTTCTGCAAAGGTGAACACTGCTCTGAGAACAAAGGACTTCCCCGATGCGTCTTTGGTCAGGAAGGCAACGCTTGCCTATTTCTCTCCTAGCCTTCTGCTACCACTTGGGCCAAGGTGGCTCTGGGCTTCCTCTGGCTCCGTGGGCACTGCTGCTTGGGTGGTGGCCTCCTGCTCTGGAAACCAACTCCAAACGTGTTCTCCTTTGGGGAGAAGGCTGATTGGGCATGAAAAGGCCTTTCTTCACAGCCCCCAGCAACCCAAACTTAGCCAGCTAAGGAGGGACTCTACTAGGGCTAATCTCAGCAACGGCACAAAACTCGCTTCCAGGAGCTGCATTCTGCAAAGGGAAACTCTGCTCGGGGAGCACACCACATTCCCAATTCGTCTGTTTTACCCCTAGGGCCATGGAGGCTCTGGGCTGCCTCTGGCTCTGTGGGCACTGCTGCTTGGCTGGTGGTCTCCGCACCTTGAAACCAACTCCAAGCGTGTTCTCCTTTGGGGAGAAGGCTAATTGGGCATGAAAAGGCCTTTTGGGCACATGCCCCATCCACTCACCCTTAGCCAGGTATTGATGGGAGACCGAAGGTCTATCTCAGCAATGGCACAAAACTCGCTTCTAGGAGCTGCATTCTGCAGAGGTGAACTCTGCTCGGCGAACAAACCACAGCCCCAATGCGTCCTTGCTCATGAAGGCCAAGCTTGCCTAGTTACTCACCTAGCCCTCTGCACACCTAGGGCAAAGAAGGCTATGGCCTGCCTCTGGCTCTGTGGGCACCGCTGCTTGTCGGGTGGTCTCCGGTGCTTGAAACCAACTCCAAACGTGTTCTCCTTCGTGGAGAAGGCTGATTGGGCATGAAAAGGCCATGTTTGCACAGGCCCATTAATGCACCCTTAGCCAGCTGGGAAGGGAGCCTCGGAGGGCCTATCTCAGCAACGGCACAAAACTCGCTTCTAGGAGCTGCATTCTGCAGAGGTGAACTCTGCTCGGGGGACAAACCACAGCCCCAGTGCGTCTTTGCTCAGGAAAGCCAAGCTTGCCTAGTTCTCACCTAGCCCTGTTGTACCCCTAGGGCCAAGGAGGCTCTGGACTGCCTCTGGCTCCGTGGGCACTGCTGCTTGGCTGGTGTTCTCCGGAGGTTGAAACCAAATCCACACATGTTCTCCCTCGGGGAGAAGCCTGACTGGGCATGAAAAGGCCTTGTTTGCACAGGCCCAGCAACCCACAGGTAGCCAGCTAGGGATAGAACCTCCTTGGGCCTATCTCAGAAACGGCACAAGCCTCACTTATTTGAGCTCCGTTCTGCAAAGGTGAACACTGCTCTGAGAACAAAGGACTTCCCCGATGCGTCTTTGGTCAGGAAGGCAACGCTTGCCTATTTCTCTCCTAGCCTTCTGCTACCACTTGGGCCAAGGTGGCTCTGGGCTTCCTCTGGCTCCGTGGGCACTGCTGCTTGGGTGGTGGCCTCCTGCTCTGGAAACCAACTCCAAACGTGTTCTCCTTTGGGGAGAAGGCTGATTGGGCATGAAAAGGCCTTTCTTCACAGCCCCCAGCAACCCAAACTTAGCCAGCTAAGGAGGGACTCTACTAGGGCTAATCTCAGCAACGGCACAAAACTCGCTTCCAGGAGCTGCATTCTGCAAACGGAAACTCTGCTCGGGGAGCACACCACATTCCCAATTCGTCTGTTTTACCCCTAGGGCCATGGAGGCTCTGGGCTGCCTCTGGCTCTGTGGGCACTGCTGCTTGGCTGGTGGTCTCCGCACCTTGAAACCAACTCCAAGCGTGTTCTCCTTTGGGGAGAAGGCTAATTGGGCATGAAAAGGCCTTTTGGGCACATGCCCCATCCACTCACCCTTAGCCAGGTATTGATGGGAGACCGAAGGTCTATCTCAGCAATGGCACAAAACTCGCTTCTAGGAGCTGCATTCTGCAGAGGTGAACTCTGCTCGGGGAACAAACCACAGCCCCAATGCGTCCTTGCTCATGAAGGCCAAGCTTGCCTAGTTACTCACCTAGCCCTCTGCACACCTAGGGCAAAGAAGGCTCTGGCCTGCCTCTGGCTCTGTGGGCACCGCTGCTTGTCGGGTGGTCTCCGGTGCTTGAAACCAACTCCAAACGTGTTCTCCTTCGTGGAGAAGGCTGATTGGGCATGAAAAGGCCATGTTTGCACAGGCCCATTAACGCACCCTTAGCCAGCTGGGAAGGGAGCCTCGGAGGGCCTATCTCAGCAACGGCACAAAACTCGCTTCTAGGAGCTGCATTCTGCAGAGGTGAACTCTGCTCGGGGGACAAACCACAGCCCCAGTGCGTCTTTGCTCAGGAAAGCCAAGCTTGCCTAGTTCTCACCTAGCCCTGTTGTACCCCTAGGGCCAAGGAGGCTCTGGACTGCCTCTGGCTCCGTGGGCACTGCTGCTTGGCTGGTGTTCTCCGGAGGTTGAAACCAAATCCACACATGTTCTCCCTCGGGGAGAAGCCTGACTGGGCATGAAAAGGCCTTGTTTGCACAGGCCCAGCAACCCACAGGTAGCCAGCTAGGGATAGAACCTCCTTGGGCCTATCTCAGAAACGGCACAAGCCTCACTTATTTGAGCTCCGTTCTGCAAAGGTGAACACTGCTCTGAGAACAAAGGACTTCCCCGATGCGTCTTTGGTCAGGAAGGCAACGCTTGCCTATTTCTCTCCTAGCCTTCTGCTACCACTTGGGCCAAGGTGGCTCTGGGCTTCCTCTGGCTCCGTGGGCACTGCTGCTTGGGTGGTGGCCTCCTGCTCTGGAAACCAACTCCAAACGTGTTCTCCTTTGGGGAGAAGGCTGATTGGGCATGAAAAGGCCTTTCTTCACAGCCCCCAGCAACCCAAACTTAGCCAGCTAAGGAGGGACTCTACTAGGGCTAATCTCAGCAACGGCACAAAACTCGCTTCCAGGAGCTGCATTCTGCAAAGGGAAACTCTGCTCGGGGAGCACACCACATTCCCAATTCGTCTGTTTTACCCCTAGGGCCATGGAGGCTCTGGGCTGCCTCTGGCTCTGTGGGCACTGCTGCTTGGCTGGTGGTCTCCGCACCTTGAAACCAACTCCAAGCGTGTTCTCCTTTGGGGAGAAGGCTAATTGGGCATGAAAAGGCCTTTTGGGCACATGCCCCATCCACTCACCCTTAGCCAGGTATTGATGGGAGACCGAAGGTCTATCTCAGCAATGGCACAAAACTCGCTTCTAGGAGCTGCATTCTGCAGAGGTGAACTCTGCTCGGCGAACAAACCACAGCCCCAATGCGTCCTTGCTCATGAAGGCCAAGCTTGCCTAGTTACTCACCTAGCCCTCTGCACACCTAGGGCAAAGAAGGCTATGGCCTGCCTCTGGCTCTGTGGGCACCGCTGCTTGTCGGGTGGTCTCCGGTGCTTGAAACCAACTCCAAACGTGTTCTCCTTCGTGGAGAAGGCTGATTGGGCATGAAAAGGCCATGTTTGCACAGGCCCATTAATGCACCCTTAGCCAGCTGGGAAGGGAGCCTCGGAGGGCCTATCTCAGCAACGGCACAAAACTCGCTTCTAGGAGCTGCATTCTGCAGAGGTGAACTCTGCTCGGGGGACAAACCACAGCCCCAGTGCGTCTTTGCTCAGGAAAGCCAAGCTTGCCTAGTTCTCACCTAGCCCTGTTGTACCCCTAGGGCCAAGGAGGCTCTGGACTGCCTCTGGCTCCGTGGGCACTGCTGCTTGGCTGGTGTTCTCCGGAGGTTGAAACCAAATCCACACATGTTCTCCTTCGGGGAGAAGCCTGACTGGGCATGAAAAGGCCTTGTTTGCACAGGCCCAGCAACCCACAGGTAGCCAGCTAGGGATAGAACCTCCTTGGGCCTATCTCAGAAACGGCACAAGCCTCACTTATTTGAGCTCCGTTCTGCAAAGGTGAACACTGCTCTGAGAACAAAGGACTTCCCCGATGCGTCTTTGGTCAGGAAGGCAACGCTTGCCTATTTCTCTCCTAGCCTTCTGCTACCACTTGGGCCAAGGTGGCTCTGGGCTTCCTCTGGCTCCGTGGGCACTGCTGCTTGGGTGGTGGCCTCCTGCTCTTGAAACCAACTCCAAACGTGTTCTCCTTTGGGGAGAAGGCTGATTGGGCATGAAAAGGCCTTTCTTCACAGCCCCCAGCAACCCAAACTTAGCCAGCTAAGGAGGGACTCTACTAGGGCTAATCTCAGCAACGGCACAAAACTCGCTTCCAGGAGCTGCATTCTGCAAAGGGAAACTCTGCTCGGGGAGCACACCACATTCCCAATTCGTCTGTTTTACCCCTAGGGCCATGGAGGCTCTGGGCTGCCTCTGGCTCTGTGGGCACTGCTGCTTGGCTGGTGGTCTCCGCACCTTGAAACCAACTCCAAGCGTGTTCTCCTTTGGGGAGAAGGCTAATTGGGCATGAAAAGGCCTTTTGGGCACATGCCCCATCCACTCACCCTTAGCCAGGTATTGATGGGAGACCGAAGGTCTATCTCAGCAATGGCACAAAACTCGCTTCTAGGAGCTGCATTCTGCAGAGGTGAACTCTGCTCGGGGAACAAACCACAGCCCCAATGCGTCCTTGCTCATGAAGGCCAAGCTTGCCTAGTTACTCACCTAGCCCTCTGCACACCTAGGGCAAAGAAGGCTATGGCCTGCCTCTGGCTCTGTGGGCACCGCTGCTTGTCGGGTGGTCTCCGGTGCTTGAAACCAACTCCAAACGTGTTCTCCTTCGTGGAGAAGGCTGATTGGGCATGAAAAGGCCATGTTTGCACAGGCCCATTAATGCACCCTTAGCCAGCTGGGAAGGGAGCCTCGGAGGGCCTATCTCAGCAACGGCACAAAACTCGCTTCTAGGAGCTGCATTCTGCAGAGGTGAACTCTGCTCGGGGGACAAACCACAGCCCCAGTGCGTCTTTGCTCAGGAAAGCCAAGCTTGCCTAGTTCTCACCTAGCCCTGTTGTACCCCTAGGGCCAAGGAGGCTCTGGACTGCCTCTGGCTCCGTGGGCACTGCTGCTTGGCTGGTGTTCTCCGGAGGTTGAAACCAAATCCACACATGTTCTCCCTCGGGGAGAAGCCTGACTGGGCATGAAAAGGCCTTGTTTGCACAGGCCCAGCAACCCACAGGTAGCCAGCTAGGGATAGAACCTCCTTGGGCCTATCTCAGAAACGGCACAAGCCTCACTTATTTGAGCTCCGTTCTGCAAAGGTGAACACTGCTCTGAGAACAAAGGACTTCCCCGATGCGTCTTTGGTCAGGAAGGCAACGCTTGCCTATTTCTCTCCTAGCCTTCTGCTACCACTTGGGCCAAGGTGGCTCTGGGCTTCCTCTGGCTCCGTGGGCACTGCTGCTTGGGTGGTGGCCTCCTGCTCTGGAAACCAACTCCAAACGTGTTCTCCTTTGGGGAGAAGGCTGATTGGGCATGAAAAGGCCTTTCTTCACAGCCCCCAGCAACCCAAACTTAGCCAGCTAAGGAGGGACTCTACTAGGGCTAATCTCAGCAACGGCACAAAACTCGCTTCCAGGAGCTGCATTCTGCAAAGGGAAACTCTGCTCGGGGAGCACACCACATTCCCAATTCGTCTGTTTTACCCCTAGGGCCATGGAGGCTCTGGGCTGCCTCTGGCTCTGTGGGCACTGCTGCTTGGCTGGTGGTCTCCGCACCTTGAAACCAACTCCAAGCGTGTTCTCCTTTGGGGAGAAGGCTAATTGGGCATGAAAAGGCCTTTTGGGCACATGCCCCAACCACTCACCCTTAGCCAGGTATTGATGGGAGACCGAAGTTCTATCTCAGCAATGGCACAAAACTCGCTTCTAGGAGCTGCATTCTGCAGAGGTGAACTCTGCTCGGGGAACAAACCACAGCCCCAATGCGTCCTTGCTCATGAAGGCCAAGCTTGCCTAGTTACTCACCTAGCCCTCTGCACACCTAGGGCAAAGAAGGCTATGGCCTGCCTCTGGCTCTGTGGGCACCGCTGCTTGTCGGGTGGTCTCCGGTGCTTGAAACCAACTCCAAACGTGTTCTCCTTCGTGGAGAAGGCTGATTGGGCATGAAAAGGCCATGTTTGCACAGGCCCATTAACGCACCCTTAGCCAGCTGGGAAGGGAGCCTCGGAGGGCCTATCTCAGCAACGGCACAAAACTCGCTTCTAGGAGCTGCATTCTGCAGAGGTGAACTCTGCTCGGGGGACAAACCACAGCCCCAGTGCGTCTTTGCTCAGGAAAGCCAAGCTTGCCTAGTTCTCACCTAGCCCTGTTGTACCCCTAGGGCCAAGGAGGCTCTGGACTGCCTCTGGCTCCGTGGGCACTGCTGCTTGGCTGGTGTTCTCCGGAGGTTGAAACCAAATCCACACATGTTCTCCTTCGGGGAGAAGCCTGACTGGGAATGAAAAGGCCTTGTTTGCACAGGCCCAGCAACCCACAGGTAGCCAGCTAGGGATAGAACCTCCTTGGGCCTATCTCAGAAACGGCACAAGCCTCACTTATTTGAGCTCCGTTCTGCAAAGGTGAACACTGCTCTGAGAACAAAGGACTTCCCCGATGCGTCTTTGGTCAGGAAGGCAACGCTTGCCTATTTCTCTCCTAGCCTTCTGCTACCACTTGGGCCAAGGTGGCTCTGGGCTTCCTCTGGCTCCGTGGGCACTGCTGCTTGGGTGGTGGCCTCCTGCTCTGGAAACCAACTCCAAACGTGTTCTCCTTTGGGGAGAAGGCTGATTGGGCATGAAAAGGCCTTTCTTCACAGCCCCCAGCAACCCAAACTTAGCCAGCTAAGGAGGGACTCTACTAGGGCTAATCTCAGCAACGGCACAAAACTCGCTTCCAGGAGCTGCATTCTGCAAAGGGAAACTCTGCTCGGGGAGCACACCACATTCCCAATTCTTCTGTTTTACCCCTAGGGCCATGGAGGCTCTGGGCTGCCTCTGGCTCTGTGGGCACTGCTGCTTGGCTGGTGGTCTCCGCACCTTGAAACCAACTCCAAGCGTGTTCTCCTTTGGGGAGAAGGCTAATTGGGCATGAAAAGGCCTTTTGGGCACATGCCCCATCCACTCACCCTTAGCCAGGTATTGATGGGAGACCGAAGGTCTATCTCAGCAATGGCACAAAACTCGCTTCTAGGAGCTGCATTCTGCAGAGGTGAACTCTGCTCGGCGAACAAACCACAGCCCCAATGCGTCCTTGCTCATGAAGGCCAAGCTTGCCTAGTTACTCACCTAGCCCTCTGCACACCTAGGGCAAAGAAGGCTATGGCCTGCCTCTGGCTCTGTGGGCACCGCTGCTTGTCGGGTGGTCTCCGGTGCTTGAAACCAACTCCAAACGTGTTCTCCTTCGTGGAGAAGGCTGATTGGGCATGAAAAGGCCATGTTTGCACAGGCCCATTAATGCACCCTTAGCCAGCTGGGAAGGGAGCCTCGGAGGGCCTATCTCAGCAACGGCACAAAACTCGCTTCTAGGAGCTGCATTCTGCAGAGGTGAACTCTGCTCGGGGGACAAACCACAGCCCCAGTGCGTCTTTGCTCAGGAAAGCCAAGCTTGCCTAGTTCTCACCTAGCCCTGTTGTACCCCTAGGGCCAAGGAGGCTCTGGACTGCCTCTGGCTCCGTGGGCACTGCTGCTTGGCTGGTGTTCTCCGGAGGTTGAAACCAAATCCACACATGTTCTCCCTCGGGGAGAAGCCTGACTGGGCATGAAAAGGCCTTGTTTGCACAGGCCCAGCAACCCACAGGTAGCCAGCTAGGGATAGAACCTCCTTGGGCCTATCTCAGGAACGGCACAAGCCTCACTTATTTGAGCTCCGTTCTGCAAAGGTGAACACTGCTCTGAGAACAAAGGACTTCCCCGATGCGTCTTTGGTCAGGAAGGCAACGCTTGCCTATTTCTCTCCTAGCCTTCTGCTACCACTTGGGCCAAGGTGGCTCTGGGCTTCCTCTGGCTCCGTGGGCACTGCTGCTTGGGTGGTGGCCTCCTGCTCTGGAAACCAACTCCAAACGTGTTCTCCTTTGGGGAGAAGGCTGATTGGGCATGAAAAGGCCTTTCTTCACAGCCCCCAGCAACCCAAACTTAGCCAGCTAAGGAGGGACTCTACTAGGGCTAATCTCAGCAACGGCACAAAACTCGCTTCCAGGAGCTGCATTCTGCAAAGGGAAACTCTGCTCGGGGAGCACACCACATTCCCAATTCGTCTGTTTTACCCCTAGGGCCATGGAGGCTCTGGGCTGCCTCTGGCTCTGTGGGCACTGCTGCTTGGCTGGTGGTCTCCGCACCTTGAAACCAACTCCAAGCGTGTTCTCCTTTGGGGAGAAGGCTAATTGGGCATGAAAAGGCCTTTTGGGCACATGCCCCATCCACTCACCCTTAGCCAGGTATTGATGGGAGACCGAAGGTCTATCTCAGCAATGGCACAAAACTCGCTTCTAGGAGCTGCATTCTGCAGAGGTGAACTCTGCTCGGGGAACAAACCACAGCCCCAATGCGTCCTTGCTCATGAAGGCCAAGCTTGCCTAGTTACTCACCTAGCCCTCTGCACACCTAGGGCAAAGAAGGCTATGGCCTGCCTCTGGCTCTGTGGGCACCGCTGCTTGTCGGGTGGTCTCCGGTGCTTGAAACCAACTCCAAACGTGTTCTCCTTCGTGGAGAAGGCTGATTGGGCATGAAAAGGCCATGTTTGCACAGGCCCATTAACGCACCCTTAGCCAGCTGGGAAGGGAGCCTCGGAGGGCCTATCTCAGCAACGGCACAAAACTCGCTTCTAGGAGCTGCATTCTGCAGAGGTGAACTCTGCTCGGGGGACAAACCACAGCCCCAGTGCGTCTTTGCTCAGGAAAGCCAAGCTTGCCTAGTTCTCACCTAGCCCTGTTGTACCCCTAGGGCCAAGGAGGCTCTGGACTGCCTCTGGCTCTGTGGGCACTGCTGCTTGGCTGGTGTTCTCCGGAGGTTGAAACCAAATCCACACATGTTCTCCCTCAGGGAGAAGCCTGACTGGGCATGAAAAGGCCTTGTTTGCACAGGCCCAGCAACCCACAGGTAGCCAGCTAGGGATAGAACCTCCTTGGGCCTATCTCAGAAACGGCACAAGCCTCACTTATTTGAGCTCCGTTCTGCAAAGGTGAACACTGCTCTGAGAACAAAGGACTTCCCCGATGCGTCTTTGGTCAGGAAGGCAACGCTTGCCTATTTCTCTCCTAGCCTTCTGCTACCACTTGGGCCAAGGTGGCTCTGGGCTTCCTCTGGCTCCGTGGGCACTGCTGCTTGGGTGGTGGCCTCCTGCTCTTGAAACCAACTCCAAACGTGTTCTCCTTTGGGGAGAAGGCTGATTGGGCATGAAAAGGCCTTTCTTCACAGCCCCCAGCAACCCAAACTTAGCCAGCTAAGGAGGGACTCTACTAGGGCTAATCTCAGCAACGGCACAAAACTCGCTTCCAGGAGCTGCATTCTGCAAAGGGAAACTCTGCTCGGGGAGCACACCACATTCCCAATTCGTCTGTTTTACCCCTAGGGCCATGGAGGCTCTGGGCTGCCTCTGGCTCTGTGGGCACTGCTGCTTGGCTGGTGGTCTCCGCACCTTGAAACCAACTCCAAGCGTGTTCTCCTTTGGGGAGAAGGCTAATTGGGCATGAAAAGGCCTTTTGGGCACATGCCCCATCCACTCACCCTTAGCCAGGTATTGATGGGAGACCGAAGGTCTATCTCAGCAATGGCACAAAACTCGCTTCTAGGAGCTGCATTCTGCAGAGGTGAACTCTGCTCGGGGAACAAACCACAGCCCCAATGCGTCCTTGCTCATGAAGGCCAAGCTTGCCTAGTTACTCACCTAGCCCTCTGCACACCTAGGGCAAAGAAGGCTATGGCCTGCCTCTGGCTCTGTGGGCACCGCTGCTTGTCGGGTGGTCTCCGGTGCTTGAAACCAACTCCACACGTGTTCTCCTTCGTGGAGAAGGCTGATTGGGCATGAAAAGGCCATGTTTGCACAGGCCCATTAACGCACCCTTAGCCAGCTGGGAAGGGAGCCTCGGAGGGCCTATCTCAGCAACGGCACAAAACTCGCTTCTAGGAGCTGCATTCTGCAGAGGTGAACTCTGCTCGGGGGACAAACCACAGCCCCAGTGCATCTTTGCTCAGGAAAGCCAAGCTTGCCTAGTTCTCACCTAGCCCTGTTGTACCCCTAGGGCCAAGGAGGCTCTGGACTGCCTCTGGCTCCGTGGGCACTGCTGCTTGGCTGGTGTTCTCCGGAGGTTGAAACCAAATCCACACATGTTCTCCCTCGGGGAGAAGCCTGACTGGGCATGAAAAGGCCTTGTTTGCACAGGCCCAGCAACCCACAGGTAGCCAGCTAGGGATAGAACCTCCTTGGGCCTATCTCAGAAACGGCACAAGCCTCACTTATTTGAGCTCCGTTCTGCAAAGGTGAACACTGCTCTGAGAACAAAGGACTTCCCCGATGCGTCTTTGGTCAGGAAGGCAACGCTTGCCTATTTCTCTCCTAGCCTTCTGCTACCACTTGGGCCAAGGTGGCTCTGGGCTTCCTCTGGCTCCGTGGGCACTGCTGCTTGGGTGGTGGCCTCCTGCTCTTGAAACCAACTCCAAACGTGTTCTCCTTTGGGGAGAAGGCTGATTGGGCATGAAAAGGCCTTTCTTCACAGCCCCCAGCAACCCAAACTTAGCCAGCTAAGGAGGGACTCTACTAGGGCTAATCTCAGCAACGGCACAAAACTCGCTTCCAGGAGCTGCATTCTGCAAAGGGAAACTCTGCTCGGGGAGCACACCACATTCCCAATTCGTCTGTTTTACCCCTAGGGCCATGGAGGCTCTGGGCTGCCTCTGGCTCTGTGGGCACTGCTGCTTGGCTGGTGGTCTCCGCACCTTGAAACCAACTCCAAGCGTGTTCTCCTTTGGGGAGAAGGCTAATTGGGCATGAAAAGGCCTTTTGGGCACATGCCCCATCCACTCACCCTTAGCCAGGTATTGATGGGAGACCGAAGGTCTATCTCAGCAATGGCACAAAACTCGCTTCTAGGAGCTGCATTCTGCAGAGGTGAACTCTGCTCGGGGAACAAACCACAGCCCCAATGCGTCCTTGCTCATGAAGGCCAAGCTTGCCTAGTTACTCACCTAGCCCTCTGCACACCTAGGGCAAAGAAGGCTATGGCCTGCCTCTGGCTCTGTGGGCACCGCTGCTTGTCGGGTGGTCTCCGGTGCTTGAAACCAACTCCAAACGTGTTCTCCTTCGTGGAGAAGGCTGATTGGGCATGAAAAGGCCATGTTTGCACAGGCCCATTAACGCACCCTTAGCCAGCTGGGAAGGGAGCCTCGGAGGGCCTATCTCAGCAACGGCACAAAACTCGCTTCTAGGAGCTGCATTCTGCAGAGGTGAACTCTGCTCGGGGGACAAACCACAGCCCCAGTGCATCTTTGCTCAGGAAAGCCAAGCTTGCCTAGTTCTCACCTAGCCCTGTTGTACCCCTAGGGCCAAGGAGGCTCTGGACTGCCTCTGGCTCCGTGGGCACTGCTGCTTGGCTGGTGTTCTCCGGAGGTTGAAACCAAATCCACACATGTTCTCCCTCGGGGAGAAGCCTGACTGGGCATGAAAAGGCCTTGTTTGCACAGGCCCAGCAACCCACAGGTAGCCAGCTAGGGATAGAACCTCCTTGGGCCTATCTCAGAAACGGCACAAGCCTCACTTATTTGAGCTCCGTTCTGCAAAGGTGAACACTGCTCTGAGAACAAAGGACTTCCCCGATGCGTCTTTGGTCAGGAAGGCAACGCTTGCCTATTTCTCTCCTAGCCTTCTGCTACCACTTGGGCCAAGGTGGCTCTGGGCTTCCTCTGGCTCCGTGGGCACTGCTGCTTGGGTGGTGGCCTCCTGCTCTGGAAACCAACTCCAAACGTGTTCTCCTTTGGGGAGAAGGCTGATTGGGCATGAAAAGGCCTTTCTTCACAGCCCCCAGCAACCCAAACTTAGCCAGCTAAGGAGGGACTCTACTAGGGCTAATCTCAGCAACGGCACAAAACTCGCTTCCAGGAGCTGCATTCTGCAAAGGGAAACTCTGCTCGGGGAGCACACCACATTCCCAATTCGTCTGTTTTACCCCTAGGGCCATGGAGGCTCTGGGCTGCCTCTGGCTCTGTGGGCACTGCTGCTTGGCTGGTGGTCTCCGCACCTTGAAACCAACTCCAAGCGTGTTCTCCTTTGGGGAGAAGGCTAATTGGGCATGAAAAGGCCTTTTGGGCACATGCCCCATCCACTCACCCTTAGCCAGGTATTGATGGGAGACCGAAGGTCTATCTCAGCAATGGCACAAAACTCGCTTCTAGGAGCTGCATTCTGCAGAGGTGAACTCTGCTCGGGGAACAAACCACAGCCCCAATGCGTCCTTGCTCATGAAGGCCAAGCTTGCCTAGTTACTCACCTAGCCCTCTGCACACCTAGGGCAAAGAAGGCTATGGCCTGCCTCTGGCTCTGTGGGCACCGCTGCTTGTCGGGTGGTCTCCGGTGCTTGAAACCAACTCCACACGTGTTCTCCTTCGTGGAGAAGGCTGATTGGGCATGAAAAGGCCATGTTTGCACAGGCCCATTAACGCACCCTTAGCCAGCTGGGAAGGGAGCCTCGGAGGGCCTATCTCAGCAACGGCACAAAACTCGCTTCTAGGAGCTGCATTCTGCAGAGGTGAACTCTGCTCGGGGGACAAACCACAGCCCCAGTGCGTCTTTGCTCAGGAAAGCCAAGCTTGCCTAGTTCTCACCTAGCCCTGTTGTACCCCTAGGGCCAAGGAGGCTCTGGACTGCCTCTGGCTCTGTGGGCACTGCTGCTTGGCTGGTGTTCTCCGGAGGTTGAAACCAAATCCACACATGTTCTCCCTCAGGGAGAAGCCTGACTGGGCATGAAAAGGCCTTGTTTGCACAGGCCCAGCAACCCACAGGTAGCCAGCTAGGGATAGAACCTCCTTGGGCCTATCTCAGAAACGGCACAAGCCTCACTTATTTGAGCTCCGTTCTGCAAAGGTGAACACTGCTCTGAGAACAAAGGACTTCCCCGATGCGTCTTTGGTCAGGAAGGCAACGCTTGCCTATTTCTCTCCTAGCCTTCTGCTACCACTTGGGCCAAGGTGGCTCTGGGCTTCCTCTGGCTCCGTGGGCACTGCTGCTTGGGTGGTGGCCTCCTGCTCTTGAAACCAACTCCAAACGTGTTCTCCTTTGGGGAGAAGGCTGATTGGGCATGAAAAGGCCTTTCTTCACAGCCCCCAGCAACCCAAACTTAGCCAGCTAAGGAGGGACTCTACTAGGGCTAATCTCAGCAACGGCACAAAACTCGCTTCCAGGAGCTGCATTCTGCAAAGGGAAACTCTGCTCGGGGAGCACACCACATTCCCAATTCGTCTGTTTTACCCCTAGGGCCATGGAGGCTCTGGGCTGCCTCTGGCTCTGTGGGCACTGCTGCTTGGCTGGTGGTCTCCGCACCTTGAAACCAACTCCAAGCGTGTTCTCCTTTGGGGAGAAGGCTAATTGGGCATGAAAAGGCCTTTTGGGCACATGCCCCATCCACTCACCCTTAGCCAGGTATTGATGGGAGACCGAAGGTCTATCTCAGCAATGGCACAAAACTCGCTTCTAGGAGCTGCATTCTGCAGAGGTGAACTCTGCTCGGGGAACAAACCACAGCCCCAATGCGTCCTTGCTCATGAAGGCCAAGCTTGCCTAGTTACTCACCTAGCCCTCTGCACACCTAGGGCAAAGAAGGCTATGGCCTGCCTCTGGCTCTGTGGGCACCGCTGCTTGTCGGGTGGTCTCCGGTGCTTGAAACCAACTCCAAACGTGTTCTCCTTCGTGGAGAAGGCTGATTGGGCATGAAAAGGCCATGTTTGCACAGGCCCATTAACGCACCCTTAGCCAGCTGGGAAGGGAGCCTCGGAGGGCCTATCTCAGCAACGGCACAAAACTCGCTTCTAGGAGCTGCATTCTGCAGAGGTGAACTCTGCTCGGGGGACAAACCACAGCCCCAGTGCGTCTTTGCTCAGGAAAGCCAAGCTTGCCTAGTTCTCACCTAGCCCTGTTGTACCCCTAGGGCCAAGGAGGCTCTGGACTGCCTCTGGCTCCGTGGGCACTGCTGCTTGGCTGGTGTTCTCCGGAGGTTGAAACCAAATCCACACATGTTCTCCCTCGGGGAGAAGCCTGACTGGGCATGAAAAGGCCTTGTTTGCACAGGCCCAGCAACCCACAGGTAGCCAGCTAGGGATAGAACCTCCTTGGGCCTATCTCAGAAACGGCACAAGCCTCACTTATTTGAGCTCCGTTCTGCAAAGGTGAACACTGCTCTGAGAACAAAGGACTTCCCCGATGCGTCTTTGGTCAGGAAGGCAACGCTTGCCTATTTCTCTCCTAGCCTTCTGCTACCACTTGGGCCAAGGTGGCTCTGGGCTTCCTCTGGCTCCGTGGGCACTGCTGCTTGGGTGGTGGCCTCCTGCTCTTGAAACCAACTCCAAACGTGTTCTCCTTTGGGGAGAAGGCTGATTGGGCATGAAAAGGCCTTTCTTCACAGCCCCCAGCAACCCAAACTTAGCCAGCTAAGGAGGGACTCTACTAGGGCTAATCTCAGCAACGGCACAAAACTCGCTTCCAGGAGCTGCATTCTGCAAAGGGAAACTCTGCTCGGGGAGCACACCACATTCCCAATTCGTCTGTTTTACCCCTAGGGCCATGGAGGCTCTGGGCTGCCTCTGGCTCTGTGGGCACTGCTGCTTGGCTGGTGGTCTCCGCACCTTGAAACCAACTCCAAGCGTGTTCTCCTTTGGGGAGAAGGCTAATTGGGCATGAAAAGGCCTTTTGGGCACATGCCCCATCCACTCACCCTTAGCCAGGTATTGATGGGAGACCGAAGGTCTATCTCAGCAATGGCACAAAACTCGCTTCTAGGAGCTGCATTCTGCAGAGGTGAACTCTGCTCGGGGAACAAACCACAGCCCCAATGCGTCCTTGCTCATGAAGGCCAAGCTTGCCTAGTTACTCACCTAGCCCTCTGCACACCTAGGGCAAAGAAGGCTATGGCCTGCCTCTGGCTCTGTGGGCACCGCTGCTTGTCGGGTGGTCTCCGGTGCTTGAAACCAACTCCAAACGTGTTCTCCTTCGTGGAGAAGGCTGATTGGGCATGAAAAGGCCATGTTTGCACAGGCCCATTAACGCACCCTTAGCCAGCTGGGAAGGGAGCCTCGGAGGGCCTATCTCAGCAACGGCACAAAACTCGCTTCTAGGAGCTGCATTCTGCAGAGGTGAACTCTGCTCGGGGGACAAACCACAGCCCCAGTGCATCTTTGCTCAGGAAAGCCAAGCTTGCCTAGTTCTCACCTAGCCCTGTTGTACCCCTAGGGCCAAGGAGGCTCTGGACTGCCTCTGGCTCCGTGGGCACTGCTGCTTGGCTGGTGTTCTCCGGAGGTTGAAACCAAATCCACACATGTTCTCCCTCGGGGAGAAGCCTGACTGGGCATGAAAAGGCCTTGTTTGCACAGGCCCAGCAACCCACAGGTAGCCAGCTAGGGATAGAACCTCCTTGGGCCTATCTCAGAAACGGCACAAGCCTCACTTATTTGAGCTCCGTTCTGCAAAGGTGAACACTGCTCTGAGAACAAAGGACTTCCCCGATGCGTCTTTGGTCAGGAAGGCAACGCTTGCCTATTTCTCTCCTAGCCTTCTGCTACCACTTGGGCCAAGGTGGCTCTGGGCTTCCTCTGGCTCCGTGGGCACTGCTGCTTGGGTGGTGGCCTCCTGCTCTTGAAACCAACTCCAAACGTGTTCTCCTTTGGGGAGAAGGCTGATTGGGCATGAAAAGGCCTTTCTTCACAGCCCCCAGCAACCCAAACTTAGCCAGCTAAGGAGGGACTCTACTAGGGCTAATCTCAGCAACGGCACAAAACTCGCTTCCAGGAGCTGCATTCTGCAAAGGGAAACTCTGCTCGGGGAGCACACCACATTCCCAATTCGTCTGTTTTACCCCTAGGGCCATGGAGGCTCTGGGCTGCCTCTGGCTCTGTGGGCACTGCTGCTTGGCTGGTGGTCTCCGCACCTTGAAACCAACTCCAAGCGTGTTCTCCTTTGGGGAGAAGGCTAATTGGGCATGAAAAGGCCTTTTGGGCACATGCCCCATCCACACACCCTTAGCCAGGTATTGATGGGAGACCGAAGGTCTATCTCAGCAATGGCACAAAACTCGCTTCTAGGAGCTGCATTCTGCAGAGGTGAACTCTGCTCGGGGAACAAACCACAGCCCCAATGCGTCCTTGCTCATGAAGGCCAAGCTTGCCTAGTTACTCACCTAGCCCTCTGCACACCTAGGGCAAAGAAGGCTATGGCCTGCCTCTGGCTCTGTGGGCACCGCTGCTTGTCGGGTGGTCTCCGGTGCTTGAAACCAACTCCACACGTGTTCTCCTTCGTGGAGAAGGCTGATTGGGCATGAAAAGGCCATGTTTGCACAGGCCCATTAACGCACCCTTAGCCAGCTGGGAAGGGAGCCTCGGAGGGCCTATCTCAGCAACGGCACAAAACTCGCTTCTAGGAGCTGCATTCTGCAGAGGTGAACTCTGCTCGGGGGACAAACCACAGCCCCAGTGCGTCTTTGCTCAGGAAAGCCAAGCTTGCCTAGTTCTCACCTAGCCCTGTTGTACCCCTAGGGCCAAGGAGGCTCTGGACTGCCTCTGGCTCCGTGGGCACTGCTGCTTGGCTGGTGTTCTCCGGAGGTTGAAACCAAATCCACACATGTTCTCCCTCGGGGAGAAGCCTGACTGGGCATGAAAAGGCCTTGTTTGCACAGGCCCAGCAACCCACAGGTAGCCAGCTAGGGATAGAACCTCCTTGGGCCTATCTCAGGAACGGCACAAGCCTCACTTATTTGAGCTCCGTTCTGCAAAGGTGAACACTGCTCTGAGAACAAAGGACTTCCCCGATGCGTCTTTGGTCAGGAAGGCAACGCTTGCCTATTTCTCTCCTAGCCTTCTGCTACCACTTGGGCCAAGGTGGCTCTGGGCTTCCTCTGGCTCCGTGGGCACTGCTGCTTGGGTGGTGGCCTCCTGCTCTGGAAACCAACTCCAAACGTGTTCTCCTTTGGGGAGAAGGCTGATTGGGCATGAAAAGGCCTTTCTTCACAGCCCCCAGCAACCCAAACTTAGCCAGCTAAGGAGGGACTCTACTAGGGCTAATCTCAGCAACGGCACAAAACTCGCTTCCAGGAGCTGCATTCTGCAAAGGGAAACTCTGCTCGGGGAGCACACCACATTCCCAATTCGTCTGTTTTACCCCTAGGGCCATGGAGGCTCTGGGCTGCCTCTGGCTCTGTGGGCACTGCTGCTTGGCTGGTGGTCTCCGCACCTTGAAACCAACTCCAAGCGTGTTCTCCTTTGGGGAGAAGGCTAATTGGGCATGAAAAGGCCTTTTGGGCACATGCCCCATCCACTCACCCTTAGCCAGGTATTGATGGGAGACCGAAGGTCTATCTCAGCAATGGCACAAAACTCGCTTCTAGGAGCTGCATTCTGCAGAGGTGAACTCTGCTCGGGGAACAAACCACAGCCCCAATGCGTCCTTGCTCATGAAGGCCAAGCTTGCCTAGTTACTCACCTAGCCCTCTGCACACCTAGGGCAAAGAAGGCTATGGCCTGCCTCTGGCTCTGTGGGCACCGCTGCTTGTCGGGTGGTCTCCGGTGCTTGAAACCAACTCCAAACGTGTTCTCCTTCGTGGAGAAGGCTGATTGGGCATGAAAAGGCCATGTTTGCACAGGCCCATTAACGCACCCTTAGCCAGCTGGGAAGGGAGCCTCGGAGGGCCTATCTCAGCAACGGCACAAAACTCGCTTCTAGGAGCTGCATTCTGCAGAGGTGAACTCTGCTCGGGGGACAAACCACAGCCCCAGTGCATCTTTGCTCAGGAAAGCCAAGCTTGCCTAGTTCTCACCTAGCCCTGTTGTACCCCTAGGGCCAAGGAGGCTCTGGACTGCCTCTGGCTCCGTGGGCACTGCTGCTTGGCTGGTGTTCTCCGGAGGTTGAAACCAAATCCACACATGTTCTCCCTCGGGGAGAAGCCTGACTGGGCATGAAAAGGCCTTGTTTGCACAGGCCCAGCAACCCACAGGTAGCCAGCTAGGGATAGAACCTCCTTGGGCCTATCTCAGAAACGGCACAAGCCTCACTTATTTGAGCTCCGTTCTGCAAAGGTGAACACTGCTCTGAGAACAAAGGACTTCCCCGATGCGTCTTTGGTCAGGAAGGCAACGCTTGCCTATTTCTCTCCTAGCCTTCTGCTACCACTTGGGCCAAGGTGGCTCTGGGCTTCCTCTGGCTCCGTGGGCACTGCTGCTTGGGTGGTGGCCTCCTGCTCTTGAAACCAACTCCAAACGTGTTCTCCTTTGGGGAGAAGGCTGATTGGGCATGAAAAGGCCTTTCTTCACAGCCCCCAGCAACCCAAACTTAGCCAGCTAAGGAGGGACTCTACTAGGGCTAATCTCAGCAACGGCACAAAACTCGCTTCCAGGAGCTGCATTCTGCAAAGGGAAACTCTGCTCGGGGAGCACACCACATTCCCAATTCGTCTGTTTTACCCCTAGGGCCATGGAGGCTCTGGGCTGCCTCTGGCTCTGTGGGCACTGCTGCTTGGCTGGTGGTCTCCGCACCTTGAAACCAACTCCAAGCGTGTTCTCCTTTGGGGAGAAGGCTAATTGGGCATGAAAAGGCCTTTTGGGCACATGCCCCATCCACTCACCCTTAGCCAGGTATTGATGGGAGACCGAAGGTCTATCTCAGCAATGGCACAAAACTCGCTTCTAGGAGCTGCATTCTGCAGAGGTGAACTCTGCTCGGGGAACAAACCACAGCCCCAATGCGTCCTTGCTCATGAAGGCCAAGCTTGCCTAGTTACTCACCTAGCCCTCTGCACACCTAGGGCAAAGAAGGCTATGGCCTGCCTCTGGCTCTGTGGGCACCGCTGCTTGTCGGGTGGTCTCCGGTGCTTGAAACCAACTCCACACGTGTTCTCCTTCGTGGAGAAGGCTGATTGGGCATGAAAAGGCCATGTTTGCACAGGCCCATTAACGCACCCTTAGCCAGCTGGGAAGGGAGCCTCGGAGGGCCTATCTCAGCAACGGCACAAAACTCGCTTCTAGGAGCTGCATTCTGCAGAGGTGAACTCTGCTCGGGGGACAAACCACAGCCCCAGTGCGTCTTTGCTCAGGAAAGCCAAGCTTGCCTAGTTCTCACCTAGCCCTGTTGTACCCCTAGGGCCAAGGAGGCTCTGGACTGCCTCTGGCTCCGTGGGCACTGCTGCTTGGCTGGTGTTCTCCGGAGGTTGAAACCAAATCCACACATGTTCTCCCTCGGGGAGAAGCCTGACTGGGCATGAAAAGGCCTTGTTTGCACAGGCCCAGCAACCCACAGGTAGCCAGCTAGGGATAGAACCTCCTTGGGCCTATCTCAGGAACGGCACAAGCCTCACTTATTTGAGCTCCGTTCTGCAAAGGTGAACACTGCTCTGAGAACAAAGGACTTCCCCGATGCGTCTTTGGTCAGGAAGGCAACGCTTGCCTATTTCTCTCCTAGCCTTCTGCTACCACTTGGGCCAAGGTGGCTCTGGGCTTCCTCTGGCTCCGTGGGCACTGCTGCTTGGGTGGTGGCCTCCTGCTCTGGAAACCAACTCCAAACGTGTTCTCCTTTGGGGAGAAGGCTGATTGGGCATGAAAAGGCCTTTCTTCACAGCCCCCAGCAACCCAAACTTAGCCAGCTAAGGAGGGACTCTACTAGGGCTAATCTCAGCAACGGCACAAAACTCGCTTCCAGGAGCTGCATTCTGCAAAGGGAAACTCTGCTCGGGGAGCACACCACATTCCCAATTCGTCTGTTTTACCCCTAGGGCCATGGAGGCTCTGGGCTGCCTCTGGCTCTGTGGGCACTGCTGCTTGGCTGGTGGTCTCCGCACCTTGAAACCAACTCCAAGCGTGTTCTCCTTTGGGGAGAAGGCTAATTGGGCATGAAAAGGCCTTTTGGGCACATGCCCCATCCACTCACCCTTAGCCAGGTATTGATGGGAGACCGAAGGTCTATCTCAGCAATGGCACAAAACTCGCTTCTAGGAGCTGCATTCTGCAGAGGTGAACTCTGCTCGGCGAACAAACCACAGCCCCAATGCGTCCTTGCTCATGAAGGCCAAGCTTGCCTAGTTACTCACCTAGCCCTCTGCACACCTAGGGCAAAGAAGGCTATGGCCTGCCTCTGGCTCTGTGGGCACCGCTGCTTGTCGGGTGGTCTCCGGTGCTTGAAACCAACTCCACACGTGTTCTCCTTCGTGGAGAAGGCTGATTGGGCATGAAAAGGCCATGTTTGCACAGGCCCATTAACGCACCCTTAGCCAGCTGGGAAGGGAGCCTCGGAGGGCCTATCTCAGCAACGGCACAAAACTCGCTTCTAGGAGCTGCATTCTGCAGAGGTGAACTCTGCTCGGGGGACAAACCACAGCCCCAGTGCGTCTTTGCTCAGGAAAGCCAAGCTTGCCTAGTTCTCACCTAGCCCTGTTGTACCCCTAGGGCCAAGGAGGCTCTGGACTGCCTCTGGCTCCGTGGGCACTGCTGCTTGGCTGGTGTTCTCCGGAGGTTGAAACCAAATCCACACATGTTCTCCCTCGGGGAGAAGCCTGACTGGGCATGAAAAGGCCTTGTTTGCACAGGCCCAGCAACCCACAGGTAGCCAGCTAGGGATAGAACCTCCTTGGGCCTATCTCAGGAACGGCACAAGCCTCACTTATTTGAGCTCCGTTCTGCAAAGGTGAACACTGCTCTGAGAACAAAGGACTTCCCCGATGCGTCTTTGGTCAGGAAGGCAACGCTTGCCTATTTCTCTCCTAGCCTTCTGCTACCACTTGGGCCAAGGTGGCTCTGGGCTTCCTCTGGCTCCGTGGGCACTGCTGCTTGGGTGGTGGCCTCCTGCTCTGGAAACCAACTCCAAACGTGTTCTCCTTTGGGGAGAAGGCTGATTGGGCATGAAAAGGCCTTTCTTCACAGCCCCCAGCAACCCAAACTTAGCCAGCTAAGGAGGGACTCTACTAGGGCTAATCTCAGCAACGGCACAAAACTCGCTTCCAGGAGCTGCATTCTGCAAAGGGAAAGTCTGCTCGGGGAGCACACCACATTCCCAATTCGTCTGTTTTACCCCTAGGGCCATGGAGGCTCTGGGCTGCCTCTGGCTCTGTGGGCACTGCTGCTTGGCTGGTGGTCTCCGCACCTTGAAACCAACTCCAAGCGTGTTCTCCTTTGGGGAGAAGGCTAATTGGGCATGAAAAGGCCTTTTGGGCACATGCCCCATCCACTCACCCTTAGCCAGGTATTGATGGGAGACCGAAGGTCTATCTCAGCAATGGCACAAAACTCGCTTCTAGGAGCTGCATTCTGCAGAGGTGAACTCTGCTCGGCGAACAAACCACAGCCCCAATGCGTCCTTGCTCATGAAGGCCAAGCTTGCCTAGTTACTCACCTAGCCCTCTGCACACCTAGGGCAAAGAAGGCTATGGCCTGCCTCTGGCTCTGTGGGCACCGCTGCTTGTCGGGTGGTCTCCGGTGCTTGAAACCAACTCCAAACGTGTTCTCCTTCGTGGAGAAGGCTGATTGGGCATGAAAAGGCCATGTTTGCACAGGCCCATTAATGCACCCTTAGCCAGCTGGGAAGGGAGCCTCGGAGGGCCTATCTCAGCAACGGCACAAAACTCGCTTCTAGGAGCTGCATTCTGCAGAGGTGAACTCTGCTCGGGGGACAAACCACAGCCCCAGTGCGTCTTTGCTCAGGAAAGCCAAGCTTGCCTAGTTCTCACCTAGCCCTGTTGTACCCCTAGGGCCAAGGAGGCTCTGGACTGCCTCTGGCTCCGTGGGCACTGCTGCTTGGCTGGTGTTCTCCGGAGGTTGAAACCAAATCCACACATGTTCTCCCTCGGGGAGAAGCCTGACTGGGCATGAAAAGGCCTTGTTTGCACAGGCCCAGCAACCCACAGGTAGCCAGCTAGGGATAGAACCTCCTTGGGCCTATCTCAGAAACGGCACAAGCCTCACTTATTTGAGCTCCGTTCTGCAAAGGTGAACACTGCTCTGAGAACAAAGGACTTCCCCGATGCGTCTTTGGTCAGGAAGGCAACGCTTGCCTATTTCTCTCCTAGCCTTCTGCTACCACTTGGGCCAAGGTGGCTCTGGGCTTCCTCTGGCTCCGTGGGCACTGCTGCTTGGGTGGTGGCCTCCTGCTCTGGAAACCAACTCCAAACGTGTTCTCCTTTGGGGAGAAGGCTGATTGGGCATGAAAAGGCCTTTCTTCACAGCCCCCAGCAACCCAAACTTAGCCAGCTAAGGAGGGACTCTACTAGGGCTAATCTCAGCAACGGCACAAAACTCGCTTCCAGGAGCTGCATTCTGCAAACGGAAACTCTGCTCGGGGAGCACACCACATTCCCAATTCGTCTGTTTTACCCCTAGGGCCATGGAGGCTCTGGGCTGCCTCTGGCTCTGTGGGCACTGCTGCTTGGCTGGTGGTCTCCGCACCTTGAAACCAACTCCAAGCGTGTTCTCCTTTGGGGAGAAGGCTAATTGGGCATGAAAAGGCCTTTTGGGCACATGCCCCATCCACTCACCCTTAGCCAGGTATTGATGGGAGACCGAAGGTCTATCTCAGCAATGGCACAAAACTCGCTTCTAGGAGCTGCATTCTGCAGAGGTGAACTCTGCTCGGGGAACAAACCACAGCCCCAATGCGTCCTTGCTCATGAAGGCCAAGCTTGCCTAGTTACTCACCTAGCCCTCTGCACACCTAGGGCAAAGAAGGCTATGGCCTGCCTCTGGCTCTGTGGGCACCGCTGCTTGTCGGGTGGTCTCCGGTGCTTGAAACCAACTCCACACGTGTTCTCCTTCGTGGAGAAGGCTGATTGGGCATGAAAAGGCCATGTTTGCACAGGCCCATTAACGCACCCTTAGCCAGCTGGGAAGGGAGCCTCGGAGGGCCTATCTCAGCAACGGCACAAAACTCGCTTCTAGGAGCTGCATTCTGCAGAGGTGAACTCTGCTCGGGGGACAAACCACAGCCCCAGTGCGTCTTTGCTCAGGAAAGCCAAGCTTGCCTAGTTCTCACCTAGCCCTGTTGTACCCCTAGGGCCAAGGAGGCTCTGGACTGCCTCTGGCTCCGTGGGCACTGCTGCTTGGCTGGTGTTCTCCGGAGGTTGAAACCAAATCCACACATGTTCTCCCTCGGGGAGAAGCCTGACTGGGCATGAAAAGGCCTTGTTTGCACAGGCCCAGCAACCCACAGGTAGCCAGCTAGGGATAGAACCTCCTTGGGCCTATCTCAGAAACGGCACAAGCCTCACTTATTTGAGCTCCGTTCTGCAAAGGTGAACACTGCTCTGAGAACAAAGGACTTCCCCGATGCGTCTTTGGTCAGGAAGGCAACGCTTGCCTATTTCTCTCCTAGCCTTCTGCTACCACTTGGGCCAAGGTGGCTCTGGGCTTCCTCTGGCTCCGTGGGCACTGCTGCTTGGGTGGTGGCCTCCTGCTCTGGAAACCAACTCCAAACGTGTTCTCCTTTGGGGAGAAGGCTGATTGGGCATGAAAAGGCCTTTCTTCACAGCCCCCAGCAACCCAAACTTAGCCAGCTAAGGAGGGACTCTACTAGGGCTAATCTCAGCAACGGCACAAAACTCGCTTCCAGGAGCTGCATTCTGCAAAGGGAAACTCTGCTCGGGGAGCACACCACATTCCCAATTCGTCTGTTTTACCCCTAGGGCCATGGAGGCTCTGGGCTGCCTCTGGCTCTGTGGGCACTGCTGCTTGGCTGGTGGTCTCCGCACCTTGAAACCAACTCCAAGCGTGTTCTCCTTTGGGGAGAAGGCTAATTGGGCATGAAAAGGCCTTTTGGGCACATGCCCCATCCACTCACCCTTAGCCAGGTATTGATGGGAGACCGAAGGTCTATCTCAGCAATGGCACAAAACTCGCTTCTAGGAGCTGCATTCTGCAGAGGTGAACTCTGCTCGGGGAACAAACCACAGCCCCAATGCGTCCTTGCTCATGAAGGCCAAGCTTGCCTAGTTACTCACCTAGCCCTCTGCACACCTAGGGCAAAGAAGGCTATGGCCTGCCTCTGGCTCTGTGGGCACCGCTGCTTGTCGGGTGGTCTCCGGTGCTTGAAACCAACTCCACACGTGTTCTCCTTCGTGGAGAAGGCTGATTGGGCATGAAAAGGCCATGTTTGCACAGGCCCATTAACGCACCCTTAGCCAGCTGGGAAGGGAGCCTCGGAGGGCCTATCTCAGCAACGGCACAAAACTCGCTTCTAGGAGCTGCATTCTGCAGAGGTGAACTCTGCTCGGGGGACAAACCACAGCCCCAGTGCGTCTTTGCTCAGGAAAGCCAAGCTTGCCTAGTTCTCACCTAGCCCTGTTGTACCCCTAGGGCCAAGGAGGCTCTGGACTGCCTCTGGCTCCGTGGGCACTGCTGCTTGGCTGGTGTTCTCCGGAGGTTGAAACCAAATCCACACATGTTCTCCCTCGGGGAGAAGCCTGACTGGGCATGAAAAGGCCTTGTTTGCACAGGCCCAGCAACCCACAGGTAGCCAGCTAGGGATAGAACCTCCTTGGGCCTATCTCAGAAACGGCACAAGCCTCACTTATTTGAGCTCCGTTCTGCAAAGGTGAACACTGCTCTGAGAACAAAGGACTTCCCCGATGCGTCTTTGGTCAGGAAGGCAACGCTTGCCTATTTCTCTCCTAGCCTTCTGCTACCACTTGGGCCAAGGTGGCTCTGGGCTTCCTCTGGCTCCGTGGGCACTGCTGCTTGGGTGGTGGCCTCCTGCTCTGGAAACCAACTCCAAACGTGTTCTCCTTTGGGGAGAAGGCTGATTGGGCATGAAAAGGCCTTTCTTCACAGCCCCCAGCAACCCAAACTTAGCCAGCTAAGGAGGGACTCTACTAGGGCTAATCTCAGCAACGGCACAAAACTCGCTTCCAGGAGCTGCATTCTGCAAAGGGAAACTCTGCTCGGGGAGCACACCACATTCCCAATTCGTCTGTTTTACCCCTAGGGCCATGGAGGCTCTGGGCTGCCTCTGGCTCTGTGGGCACTGCTGCTTGGCTGGTGGTCTCCGCACCTTGAAACCAACTCCAAGCGTGTTCTCCTTTGGGGAGAAGGCTAATTGGGCATGAAAAGGCCTTTTGGGCACATGCCCCATCCACTCACCCTTAGCCAGGTATTGATGGGAGACCGAAGGTCTATCTCAGCAATGGCACAAAACTCGCTTCTAGGAGCTGCATTCTGCAGAGGTGAACTCTGCTCGGGGAACAAACCACAGCCCCAATGCGTCCTTGCTCATGAAGGCCAAGCTTGCCTAGTTACTCACCTAGCCCTCTGCACACCTAGGGCAAAGAAGGCTCTGGCCTGCCTCTGGCTCTGTGGGCACCGCTGCTTGTCGGGTGGTCTCCGGTGCTTGAAACCAACTCCAAACGTGTTCTCCTTCGTGGAGAAGGCTGATTGGGCATGAAAAGGCCATGTTTGCACAGGCCCATTAACGCACCCTTAGCCAGCTGGGAAGGGAGCCTCGGAGGGCCTATCTCAGCAACGGCACAAAACTCGCTTCTAGGAGCTGCATTCTGCAGAGGTGAACTCTGCTCGGGGGACAAACCACAGCCCCAGTGCGTCTTTGCTCAGGAAAGCCAAGCTTGCCTAGTTCTCACCTAGCCCTGTTGTACCCCTAGGGCCAAGGAGGCTCTGGACTGCCTCTGGCTCCGTGGGCACTGCTGCTTGGCTGGTGTTCTCCGGAGGTTGAAACCAAATCCACACATGTTCTCCCTCGGGGAGAAGCCTGACTGGGCATGAAAAGGCCTTGTTTGCACAGGCCCAGCAACCCACAGGTAGCCAGCTAGGGATAGAACCTCCTTGGGCCTATCTCAGAAACGGCACAAGCCTCACTTATTTGAGCTCCGTTCTGCAAAGGTGAACACTGCTCTGAGAACAAAGGACTTCCCCGATGCGTCTTTGGTCAGGAAGGCAACGCTTGCCTATTTCTCTCCTAGCCTTCTGCTACCACTTGGGCCAAGGTGGCTCTGGGCTTCCTCTGGCTCCGTGGGCACTGCTGCTTGGGTGGTGGCCTCCTGCTCTGGAAACCAACTCCAAACGTGTTCTCCTTTGGGGAGAAGGCTGATTGGGCATGAAAAGGCCTTTCATCACAGCCCCCAGCAACCAAAACTTAGCCAGCTAAGGAGGGACTCTACTAGGGCTAATCTCAGCAACGGCACAAAACTCGCTTCCAGGAGCTGCATTCTGCAAACGGAAACTCTGCTCGGGGAGCACACCACATTCCCAATTCGTCTGTTTTACCCCTAGGGCCATGGAGGCTCTGGGCTGCCTCTGGCTCTGTGGGCACTGCTGCTTGGCTGGTGGTCTCCGCACCTTGAAACCAACTCCAAGCGTGTTCTCCTTTGGGGAGAAGGCTAATTGGGCATGAAAAGGCCTTTTGGGCACATGCCCCATCCACTCACCCTTAGCCAGGTATTGATGGGAAACCGAAGGTCTATCTCAGCAATGGCACAAAACTCGCTTCTAGGAGCTGCATTCTGCAGAGGTGAACTCTGCTCGGGGAAGAAACCACAGCCCCAATGCGTCCTTGCTCATGAAGGCCAAGCTTGCCTAGTTACTCACCTAGCCCTCTGCACACCTAGGGCAAAGAAGGCTATGGCCTGCCTCTGGCTCTGTGGGCACCGCTGCTTGTCGGGTGGTCTCCGGTGCTTGAAACCAACTCCAAACGTGTTCTCCTTCGTGGAGAAGGCTGATTGGGCATGAAAAGGCCATGTTTGCCCAGGCCCATTAATGCACCCTTAGCCAGCTGGGAAGGGAGCCTCGGAGGGCCTATCTCAGCAACGGCACAAAACTCGCTTCTAGGAGCTGCATTCTGCAGAGGTGAACTCTGCTCGGGGGACAAACCACAGCCCCAGTGCGTCTTTGCTCAGGAAAGCCAAGCTTGCCTAGTTCTCACCTAGCCCTGTTGTACCCCTAGGGCCAAGGAGGCTCTGGACTGCCTCTGGCTCCGTGGGCACTGCTGCTTGGCTGGTGTTCTCCGGAGGTTGAAACCAAATCCACACATGTTCTCCCTCGGGGAGAAGCCTGACTGGGCATGAAAAGGCCTTGTTTGCACAGGCCCAGCAACCCACAGGTAGCCAGCTAGGGATAGAACCTCCTTGGGCCTATCTCAGAAACGGCACAAGCCTCACTTACTTGAGCTCCGTTCTGCAAAGGTGAACACTGCTCTGAGAACAAAGGACTTCCCCGATGCGTCTTTGGTCAGGAAGGCAACGCTTGCCTATTTCTCTCCTAGCCTTCTGCTACCACTTGGGCCAAGGTGGCTCTGGGCTTCCTCTGGCTCCGTGGGCACTGCTGCTTGGGTGGTGGCCTCCTGCTCTGGAAACCAACTCCAAACGTGTTCTCCTTTGGGGAGAAGGCTGATTGGGCATGAAAAGGCCTTTCTTCACAGCCCCCAGCAACCCAAACTTAGCCAGCTAAGGAGGGACTCTACTAGGGCTAATCTCAGCAACGGCACAAAACTCGCTTCCAGGAGCTGCATTCTGCAAAGGGAAACTCTGCTCGGGGAGCACACCACATTCCCAATTCGTCTGTTTTACCCCTAGGGCCATGGAGGCTCTGGGCTGCCTCTGGCTCTGTGGGCACTGCTGCTTGGCTGGTGGTCTCCGCACCTTGAAACCAACTCCAAGCGTGTTCTCCTTTGGGGAGAAGGCTAATTGGGCATGAAAAGGCCTTTTGGGCACATGCCCCATCCACTCACCCTTAGCCAGGTATTGATGGGAGACCGAAGGTCTATCTCAGCAATGGCACAAAACTCGCTTCTAGGAGCTGCATTCTGCAGAGGTGAACTCTGCTCGGGGAACAAACCACAGCCCCAATGCGTCCTTGCTCATGAAGGCCAAGCTTGCCTAGTTACTCACCTAGCCCTCTGCACACCTAGGGCAAAGAAGGCTATGGCCTGCCTCTGGCTCTGTGGGCACCGCTGCTTGTCGGGTGGTCTCCGGTGCTTGAAACCAACTCCAAACGTGTTCTCCTTCGTGGAGAAGGCTGATTGGGCATGAAAAGGCCATGTTTGCACAGGCCCATTAATGCACCCTTAGCCAGCTGGGAAGGGAGCCTCGGAGGGCCTATCTCAGCAACGGCACAAAACTCGCTTCTAAAGCTGCATTCTGCAGAGGTGAACTCTGCTCGGGGGACAAACCACAGCCCCAGTGCGTCTTTGCTCAGGAAAGCCAAGCTTGCCTAGTTCTCACCTAGCCCTGTTGTACCCCTAGGGCCAAGGAGGCTCTGGACTGCCTCTGGCTCCGTGGGCACTGCTGCTTGGCTGGTGTTCTCCGGAGGTTGAAACCAAATCCACACATGTTCTCCCTCGGGGAGAAGCCTGACTGGGCATGAAAAGGCCTTGTTTGCACAGGCCCAGCAACCCACAGGTAGCCAGCTAGGGATAGAACCTCCTTGGGCCTATCTCAGAATCGGCACAAGCCTCACTTATTTGAGCTCCGTTCTGCAAAGGTGAACACTGCTCTGAGAACAAAGGACTTCCCCGATGCGTCTTTGGTCAGGAAGGCAACGCTTGCCTATTTCTCTCCTAGCCTTCTGCTACCACTTGGGCCAAGGTGGCTCTGGGCTTCCTCTGGCTCCGTGGGCACTGCTGCTTGGGTGGTGGCCTCCTGCTCTGGAAACCAACTCCAAACGTGTTCTCCTTTGGGGAGAAGGCTGATTGGGCATGAAAAGGCCTTTCTTCACAGCCCCCAGCAACCCAAACTTAGCCAGCTAAGGAGGGACTCTACTAGGGCTAATCTCAGCAACGGCACAAAACTCGCTTCCAGGAGCTGCATTCTGCAAAGGGAAACTCTGCTCGGGGAGCACACCACATTCCCAATTCGTCTGTTTTACCCCTAGGGCCATGGAGGCTCTGGGCTGCCTCTGGCTCTGTGGGCACTGCTGCTTGGCTGGTGGTCTCCGCACCTTGAAACCAACTCCAAGCGTGTTCTCCTTTGGGGAGAAGGCTAATTGGGCATGAAAAGGCCTTTTGGGCACATGCCCCATCCACTCACCCTTAGCCAGGTATTGATGGGAGACCGAAGGTCTATCTCAGCAATGGCACAAAACTCGCTTCTAGGAGCTGCATTCTGCAGAGGTGAACTCTGCTCGGGGAACAAACCACAGCCCCAATGCGTCCTTGCTCATGAAGGCCAAGCTTGCCTAGTTACTCACCTAGCCCTCTGCACACCTAGGGCAAAGAAGGCTATGGCCTGCCTCTGGCTCTGTGGGCACCGCTGCTTGTCGGGTGGTCTCCGGTGCTTGAAACCAACTCCAAACGTGTTCTCCTTCGTGGAGAAGGCTGATTGGGCATGAAAAGGCCATGTTTGCACAGGCCCATTAATGCACCCTTAGCCAGCTGGGAAGGGAGCCTCGGAGGGCCTATCTCAGCAACGGCACAAAACTCGCTTCTAGGAGCTGCATTCTGCAGAGGTGAACTCTGCTCGGGGGACAAACCACAGCCCCAGTGCGTCTTTGCTCAGGAAAGCCAAGCTTGCCTAGTTCTCACCTAGCCCTGTTGTACCCCTAGGGCCAAGGAGGCTCTGGACTGCCTCTGGCTCCGTGGGCACTGCTGCTTGGCTGGTGTTCTCCGGAGGTTGAAACCAAATCCACACATGTTCTCCCTCGGGGAGAAGCCTGACTGGGCATGAAAAGGCCTTGTTTGCACAGGCCCAGCAACCCACAGGTAGCCAGCTAGGGATAGAACCTCCTTGGGCCTATCTCAGAAACGGCACAAGCCTCACTTATTTGAGCTCCGTTCTGCAAAGGTGAACACTGCTCTGAGAACAAAGGACTTCCCCGATGCGTCTTTGGTCAGGAAGGCAACGCTTGCCTATTTCTCTCCTAGCCTTCTGCTACCACTTGGGCCAAGGTGGCTCTGGGCTTCCTCTGGCTCCGTGGGCACTGCTGCTTGGGTGGCGGCCTCCTGCTCTTGAAACCAACTCCAAACGTGTTCTCCTTTGGGGAGAAGGCTGATTGGGCATGAAAAGGCCTTTCTTCACAGCCCCCAGCAACCCAAACTTAGCCAGCTAAGGAGGGACTCTACTAGGGCTAATCTCAGCAACGGCACAAAACTCGCTTCCAGGAGCTGCATTCTGCAAAGGGAAACTCTGCTCGGGGAGCACACCACATTCCCAATTCGTCTGTTTTACCCCTAGGGCCATGGAGGCTCTGGGCTGCCTCTGGCTCTGTGGGCACTGCTGCTTGGCTGGTGGTCTCCGCACCTTGAAACCAACTCCAAGCGTGTTCTCCTTTGGGGAGAAGGCTAATTGGGCATGAAAAGGCCTTTTGGGCACATGCCCCATCCACTCACCCGTAGCCAGGTATTGATGGGAAACCGAAGGTCTATCTCAGCAATGGCACAAAACTCGCTTCTAGGAGCTGCATTCTGCAGAGGTGAACTCTGCTCGGGGAACAAACCACAGCCCCAATGCGTCCTTGCTCATGAAGGCCAAGCTTGCCTAGTTACTCACCTAGCCCTCTGCACACCTAGGGCAAAGAAGGCTATGGCCTGCCTCTGGCTCTGTGGGCACCGCTGCTTGTCGGGTGGTCTCCGGTGCTTGAAACCAACTCCAAACGTGTTCTCCTTCGTGGAGAAGGCTGATTGGGCATGAAAAGGCCATGTTTGCACAGGCCCATTAATGCAGCCTTAGCCAGCTGGGAAGGGAGCCTCGGAGGGCCTATCTCAGCAACGGCACAAAACTCGCTTCTAGGAGCTGCATTCTGCAGAGGTGAACTCTGCTCGGGGGACAAACCACAGCCCCAGTGCGTCTTTGCTCAGGAAAGCCAAGCTTGCCTAGTTCTCACCTAGCCCTGTTGTACCCCTAGGGCCAAGGAGGCTCTGGACTGCCTCTGGCTCCTTGGGCACTGCTGCTTGGCTGGTGTTCTCCGGAGGTTGAAACCAAATCCACACATGTTCTCCCTCGGGGAGAAGCCTGACTGGGCATGAAAAGGCCTTGTTTGCACAGGCCCAGCAACCCACAGGTAGCCAGCTAGGGATAGAACCTCCTTGGGCCTATCTCAGAAACGGCACAAGCCTCACTTATTTGAGCTCCGTTCTGCAAAGGTGAACACTGCTCTGAGAACAAAGGACTTCCCCGATGCGTCTTTGGTCAGGAAGGCAACGCTTGCCTATTTCTCTCCTAGCCTTCTGCTACCACTTGGGCCAAGGTGGCTCTGGGCTTCCTCTGGCTCCGTGGGCACTGCTGCTTGGGTGGTGGCCTCCTGCTCTGGAAACCAACTCCAAACGTGTTCTCCTTTGGGGAGAAGGCTGATTGGGCATGAAAAGGCCTTTCTTCACAGCCCCCAGCAACCCAAACTTAGCCAGCTAAGGAGGGACTCTACTAGGGCTAATCTCAGCAACGGCACAAAACTCGCTTCCAGGAGCTGCATTCTGCAAAGGGAAACTCTGCTCGGGGAGCACACCACATTCCCAATTCGTCTGTTTTACCCCTAGGGCCATGGAGGCTCTGGGCTGCCTCTGGCTCTGTGGGCACTGCTGCTTGGCTGGTGGTCTCCGCACCTTGAAACCAACTCCAAGCGTGTTCTCCTTTGGGGAGAAGGCTAATTGGGCATGAAAAGGCCTTTTGGGCACATGCCCCATCCACTCACCCTTAGCCAGGTATTGATGGGAGACCGAAGGTCTATCTCAGCAATGGCACAAAACTCGCTTCTAGGAGCTGCATTCTGCAGAGGTGAACTCTGCTCGGGGAACAAACCACAGCCCCAATGCGTCCTTGCTCATGAAGGCCAAGCTTGCCTAGTTACTCACCTAGCCCTCTGCACACCTAGGGCAAAGAAGGCTATGGCCTGCCTCTGGCTCTGTGGGCACCGCTGCTTGTCGGGTGGTCTCCGGTGCTTGAAACCAACTCCAAACGTGTTCTCCTTCGTGGAGAAGGCTGATTGGGCATGAAAAGGCCATGTTTGCACAGGCCCATTAACGCACCCTTAGCCAGCTGGGAAGGGAGCCTCGGAGGGCCTATCTCAGCAACGGCACAAAACTCGCTTCTAGGAGCTGCATTCTGCAGAGGTGAACTCTGCTCGGGGGACAAACCACAGCCCCAGTGCGTCTTTGCTCAGGAAAGCCAAGCTTGCCTAGTTCTCACCTAGCCCTGTTGTACCCCTAGGGCCAAGGAGGCTCTGGACTGCCTCTGGCTCCGTGGGCACTGCTGCTTGGCTGGTGTTCTCCGGAGGTTGAAACCAAATCCACACATGTTCTCCCTCGGGGAGAAGCCTGACTGGGCATGAAAAGGCCTTGTTTGCACAGGCCCAGCAACCCTCAGGTAGCCAGCTAGGGATAGAACCTCCTTGGGCCTATCTCAGAAACGGCACAAGCCTCATTTGAGCTCCGTTCTGCAAAGGTGAACACTGCTCTGAGAACAAAGGACTTCCCCGATGCGTCTTTGGTCAGGAAGGCAACGCTTGCCTATTTCTCTCCTAGCCTTCTGCTACCACTTGGGCCAAGGTGGCTCTGGGTTTCCTCTGGCTCCGTGGGCACTGCTGCTTGGGTGGTGGCCTCCTGCTCTTGAAACCAACTCCAAACGTGTTCTCCTTTGGGGAGAAGGCTGATTGGGCATGAAAAGGCCTTTCTTCACAGCCCCCAGCAACCCAAACTTAGCCAGCTAAGGAGGGACTCTACTAGGGCTAATCTCAGCAACGGCACAAAACTCGCTTCCAGGAGCTGCATTCTGCAAAGGGAAACTCTGCTCGGGGAGCACACCACATTCCCAATTCGTCTGTTTTACCCCTAGGGCCATGGAGGCTCTGGGCTGCCTCTGGCTCTGTGGGCACTGCTGCTTGGCTGGTGGTCTCCGCACCTTGAAACCAACTCCAAGCGTGTTCTCCTTTGGGGAGAAGGCTAATTGGGCATGAAAAGGCCTTTTGGGCACATGCCCCATCCACTCACCCTTAGCCAGGTATTGATGGGAGACCGAAGGTCTATCTCAGCAACGGCACAAAACTCGCTTCTAGGAGCTGCATTCTGCAGAGGTGAACTCTGCTCGGGGAACAAACCACAGCCCCAATGCGTCCTTGCTCATGAAGGCCAAGCTTGCCTAGTTACTCACCTAGCCCTCTGCACACCTAGGGCAAAGAAGGCTATGGCCTGCCTCTGGCTCTGTGGGCACCGCTGCTTGTCGGGTGGTCTCCGGTGCTTGAAACCAACTCCAAACGTGTTCTCCTTCGTGGAGAAGGCTGATTGGGCATGAAAAGGCCATGTTTGCACAGGCCCATTAACGCACCCTTAGCCAGCTGGGAAGGGAGCCTCGGAGGGCCTATCTCAGCAACGGCACAAAACTCGCTTCTAGGAGCTGCATTCTGCAGAGGTGAACTCTGCTCGGGGAACAAACCACAGCCCCAGTGCGTCTTTGCTCAGGAAAGCCAAGCTTGCCTAGTTCTCACCTAGCCCTGTTGTACCCCTAGGGCCAAGGAGGCTCTGGACTGCCTCTGGCTCCGTGGGCACTGCTGCTTGGCTGGTGTTCTCCGGAGGTTGAAACCAAATCCACACATGTTCTCCCTCGGGGAGAAGCCTGACTGGGCATGAAAAGGCCTTGTTTGCACAGGCCCAGCAACCCACAGGTAGCCAGCTAGGGATAGAACCTCCTTGGGCCTATCTCAGAAACGGCACAAGCCTCACTTATTTGAGCTCCGTTCTGCAAAGGTGAACACTGCTCTGAGAACAAAGGACTTCCCCGATGCGTCTTTGGTCAGGAAGGCAACGCTTGCCTATTTCTCTCCTAGCCTTCTGCTACCACTTGGGCCAAGGTGGCTCTGGGCTTCCTCTGGCTCCGTGGGCACTGCTGCTTGGGTGGTGGCCTCCTGCTCTTGAAACCAACTCCAAACGTGTTCTCCTTTGGGGAGAAGGCTGATTGGGCATGAAAAGGCCTTTCTTCACAGCCCCCAGCAACCCAAACTTAGCCAGCTAAGGAGGGACTCTACTAGGGCTAATCTCAGCAACGGCACAAAACTCGCTTCCAGGAGCTGCATTCTGCAAACGGAAACTCTGCTCGGGGAGCACACCACATTCCCAATTCGTCTGTTTTACCCCTAGGGCCATGGAGGCCCTGGGCTGCCTCTGGCTCTGTGGGCACTGCTGCTTGGCTGGTGGTCTCCGCACCTTGAAACCAACTCCAAGCGTATTCTCCTTTGGGGAGAAGGCTAATTGGGCATGAAAAGGCCTTTTTGGCACATACCCCATCCACTCACCCGTAGCCAGGTATTGATGGAAAACCGAAGGTCTATCTCAGCAACGGCACAAAACTCGCTTCTAGGAGCTGCATTCTGCAGAGGTGAACTCTGCTCGGGGAACAAACCACAGCCCCAATGCGTCCTTGCTCATGAAGGCCAAGCTTGCCTAGTTACTCACCTAGCCCTCTGCACACCTAGGGCAAAGAAGGCTATGGCCTGCCTCTGGCTCTGTGGGCACCGCTGCTTGTCGGGTGGTCTCCGGTGCTTGAAACCAACTCCAAACGTGTTCTCCTTCGTGGAGAAGGCTGATTGGGCATGAAAAGGCCATGTTTGCACAGGCCCATTAACGCACCCTTAGCCAGCTGGGAAGGGAGCCTCGGAGGGCCTATCTCAGCAACGGCACAAAACTCGCTTCTAGGAGCTGCATTCTGCAGAGGTGAACTCTGCTCGGGGAACAAACCACAGCCCCAGTGCGTCTTTGCTCAGGAAAGCCAAGCTTGCCTAGTTCTCACCTAGCCCTGTTGTACCCCTAGGGCCAAGGAGGCTCTGGACTGCCTCTGGCTCCGTGGGCACTGCTGCTTGGCTGGTGTTCTCCGGAGGTTGAAACCAAATCCACACATGTTCTCCTTCGGGGAGAAGCCTGACTGGGCATAAAAAGGCCTTGTTTGCACAGGCCCAGCAACCAACAGGTGGCCAGCTAGGGATAGAACCTCCTTGGGCCTATCTCAGAAACGGCACAAGCCTCACTTATTTGAGTTCCGTTCTGCAAAGGTGAACACTGCTCTGAGAACAAAGGACTTCCCCGATGCGTCTTTGGTCAGGAAGGCAACGCTTGCCTATTTCTCTCCTAGCCTTCTGCTACCACTTGGGCCAAGGTGGCTCTGGGCTTCCTCTGGCTCCGTGGGCACTGCTGCTTGGGTGGTGGCCTCCTGCTCTTGAAACCAACTCCAAACGTGTTCTCCTTTGGGGAGAAGGCTGATTGGGCATGAAAAGGCCTTTCTTCACAGCCCCCAGCAACCCAAACTTAGCCAGCTAAGGAGGGACTCTACTAGGGCTAATCTCAGCAACGGCACAAAACTCGCTTCCAGGAGCTGCATTCTGCAAACGGAAACTCTGCTCGGGGAGCACACCACATTCCCAATTCGTCCTTCCTCAGGAAAGCAATGCTTGCCTATTTCTCACCTAGCCCTGTGCTATCCCTAGGGCCAAGGAGGCTCTGGGCTGCCTCTGGATCCGTGGGCACTGCTCCTTGGCTGGTGGTCTCCTGAGCTTGAAACCAACTGCAAATGAGTTCTCCTTCAGGGACAAGGCTGATTGGGCATGAAAATACCTTGTTTGCACAGGCCTCAGCAACCCACCTATAGCCAGCTAGGGAGGGACCCTCCGAGGGCCTATCTCAGCAACGGCACAAACGTCGCAGCTAGGAGCTGCATTCTGCAAAGGGAAACTCTGCTCGGGGAACAAACCACAGCCCTAATGCGACTTGTTCAGGAAAGCCAAGCTTTTCTACTTCTCACCTAGCTCTGTTTTACCCCTAGGGCCATGGAGGCTCTGGGCTGCCTCTGGCTCTGTGGGCACTGCTGCTTGTCGGGTGGTCTCCGGTGCTTGAAACCAACTCCAAACGTGTTCTCCTTCGTGGAGAAGGCTGATTGGGCATGAAAAGGCCATGTTTGCACAGGCCCATTAACGCACACTTAGCCAGCTGGGAAGGGAGCCTCGGAGGGCCTATCTCAGCAACGGCACAGAACTCGCTTCTAGGAGCTGCATTCTGCAGAGGTGAACTCTGCTCGGGGGACAAACCACAGCCCCAGTGCGTCTTTGCTCAGGAAAGCCAAGCTTGCCTAGTTCTCACCTAGCCCTGTTGTACCCCTAGGGCCAAGGAGGCTCTGGACTGCCTCTGGCTCCGTGGGCACTGCTGCTTGGCTGGTGTTCTCCGGAGGTTGAAACCAAATCCACACATGTTCTCCCTCGGGGAGAAGCCTGACTGGGCATGAAAAGGCCTTGTTTGCACAGGCCCAGCAACCCACAGGTAGCCAGCTAGGGATAGAACCTCCTTGGGCCTATCTCAGAAACGGCACAAGCCTCACTTATTTGAGCTCCGTTCTGCAAAGGTGAACACTGCTCTGAGAACAAAGGACTTCCCCGATGCGTCTTTGGTCAGGAAGGCAACGCTTGCCTATTTCTCTCCTAGCCTTCTGCTACCACTTGGGCCAAGGTGGCTCTGGGCTTCCTCTGGCTCCGTGGGCACTGCTGCTTGGGTGGTGGCCTCCTGCTCTTGAAACCAACTCCAAACGTGTTCTCCTTTGGGGAGAAGGCTGATTGGGCATGAAAAGGCCTTTCTTCACAGCCCCCAGCAACCCAAACTTAGCCAGCTAAGGAGGGACTCTACTAGGGCTAATCTCAGCAACGGCACAAAACTCGCTTCCAGGAGCTGCATTCTGCAAAGGGAAACTCTGCTCGGGGAGCACACCACATTCCCAATTCGTCTGTTTTACCCCTAGGGCCATGGAGGCTCTGGGCTGCCTCTGGCTCTGTGGGCACTGCTGCTTGGCTGGTGGTCTCCGCACCTTGAAACCAACTCCAAGCGTGTTCTCCTTTGGGGAGAAGGCTAATTGGGCATGAAAAGGCCTTTTGGGCACATGCCCCATCCACTCACCCGTAGCCAGGTATTGATGGGAGACCAAAGGTCTATCTCAGCAATGGCACAAAACTCGCTTCTAGGAGCTGCATTCTGCAGAGGTGAACTCTGCTCGGGGAACAAACCACAGCCCCAATGCGTCCTTGCTCATGAAGGCCAAGCTTGCCTAGTTACTCACCTAGCCCTCTGCACACCTAGGGCAAAGAAGGCTATGGCCTGCCTCTGGCTCTGTGGGCACCGCTGCTTGTCGGGTGGTCTCCGGTGCTTGAAACCAACTCCAAACGTGTTCTCCTTCGTGGAGAAGGCTGATTGGGCATGAAAAGGCCATGTTTGCACAGGCCCATTAATGCACCCTTAGCCAGCTGGGAAGGGAGCCTCGGAGGGCCTATCTCAGCAACGGCACAAAACTCGCTTCTAGGAGCTGCATTCTGCAGAGGTGAACTCTGCTCGGGGGACAAACCACAGCCCCAGTGCGTCTTTGCTCAGGAAAGCCAAGCTTGCCTAGTTCTCACCTAGCCCTGTTGTACCCCTAGGGCCAAGGAGGCTCTGGACTGCCTCTGGCTCCGTGGGCACTGCTGCTTGGCTGGTGTTCTCCGGAGGTTGAAACCAAATCCACACATGTTCTCCCTCGGGGAGAAGCCTGACTGGGCATGAAAAGGCCTTGTTTGCACAGGCCCAGCAACCCACAGGTAGCCAGCTAGGGATAGAACCTCCTTGGGCCTATCTCAGAAACGGCACAAGCCTCACTTATTTGAGCTCCGTTCTGCAAAGGTGAACACTGCTCTGAGAACAAAGGACTTCCCCGATGCGTCTTTGGTCAGGAAGGCAACGCTTGCCTATTTCTCTCCTAGCCTTCTGCTACCACTTGGGCCAAGGTGGCTCTGGGCTTCCTCTGGCTCCGTGGGCACTGCTGCTTGGGTGGCGGCCTCCTGCTCTTGAAACCAACTCCAAACGTGTTCTCCTTTGGGGAGAAGGCTGATTGGGCATGAAAAGGCCTTTCTTCACAGCCCCCAGCAACCCAAACTTAGCCAGCTAAGGAGGGACTCTACTAGGGCTAATCTCAGCAACGGCACAAAACTCGCTTCCAGGAGCTGCATTCTGCAAACGGAAACTCTGCTCGGGGAGCACACCACATTCCCAATTCGTCTGTTTTACCCCTAGGGCCATGGAGGCTCTGGGCTGCCTCTGGCTCTGTGGGCACTGCTGCTTGGCTGGTGGTCTCCGCACCTTGAAACCAACTCCAAGCGTGTTCTCCTTTGGGGAGAAGGCTAATTGGGCATGAAAAGGCCTTTTGGGCACATGCCCCATCCACTCACCCGTAGCCAGGTATTGATGGGAAACCGAAGGTCTATCTCAGCAATGGCACAAAACTCGCTTCTAGGAGCTGCATTCTGCAGAGGTGAACTCTGCTCGGGGAACAAACCACAGCCCCAATGCGTCCTTGCTCATGAAGGCCAAGCTTGCCTAGTTACTCACCTAGCCCTCTGCACACCTAGGGCAAAGAAGGCTATGGCCTGCCTCTGGCTCTGTGGGCACCGCTGCTTGTCGGGTGGTCTCCGGTGCTTGAAACCAACTCCAAACGTGTTCTCCTTCGTGGAGAAGGCTGATTGGGCATGAAAAGGCCATGTTTGCACAGGCCCATTAATGCAGCCTTAGCCAGCTGGGAAGGGAGCCTCGGAGGGCCTATCTCAGCAACGGCACAAAACTCGCTTCTAGGAGCTGCATTCTGCAGAGGTGAACTCTGCTCGGGGGACAAACCACAGCCCCAGTGCGTCTTTGCTCAGGAAAGCCAAGCTTGCCTAGTTCTCACCTAGCCCTGTTGTACCCCTAGGGCCAAGGAGGCTCTGGACTGCCTCTGGCTCCTTGGGCACTGCTGCTTGGCTGGTGTTCTCCGGAGGTTGAAACCAAATCCACACATGTTCTCCCTCGGGGAGAAGCCTGACTGGGCATGAAAAGGCCTTGTTTGCACAGGCCCAGCAACCCACAGGTAGCCAGCTAGGGATAGAACCTCCTTGGGCCTATCTCAGAAACGGCACAAGCCTCACTTATTTGAGCTCCGTTCTGCAAAGGTGAACACTGCTCTGAGAACAAAGGACTTCCCCGATGCGTCTTTGGTCAGGAAGGCAACGCTTGCCTATTTCTCTCCTAGCCTTCTGCTACCACTTGGGCCAAGGTGGCTCTGGGCTTCCTCTGGCTCCGTGGGCACTGCTGCTTGGGTGGTGGCCTCCTGCTCTTGAAACCAACTCCAAACGTGTTCTCCTTTGGGGAGAAGGCTGATTGGGCATGAAAAGGCCTTTCTTCACAGCCCCCAGCAACCCAAACTTAGCCAGCTAAGGAGGGACTCTACTAGGGCTAATCTCAGCAACGGCACAAAACTCGCTTCCAGGAGCTGCATTCTGCAAACGGAAACTCTGCTCGGGGAGCACACCACATTCCCAATTCGTCTGTTTTACCCCTAGGGCCATGGAGGCCCTGGGCTGCCTCTGGCTCTGTGGGCACTGCTGCTTGGCTGGTGGTCTCCGCACCTTGAAACCAACTCCAAGCGTATTCTCCTTTGGGGAGAAGGCTAATTGGGCATGAAAAGGCCTTTTTGGCACATACCCCATCCACTCACCCGTAGCCAGGTATTGATGGAAAACCGAAGGTCTATCTCAGCAACGGCACAAAACTCGCTTCTAGGAGCTGCATTCTGCAGAGGTGAACTCTGCTCGGCGAACAAACCACAGCCCCAATGCGTCCTTGCTCATGAAGGCCAAGCTTGCCTAGTTACTCACCTAGCCCTCTGCACACCTAGGGCAAAGAAGGCTATGGCCTGCCTCTGGCTCTGTGGGCACCGCTGCTTGTCGGGTGGTCTCCGGTGCTTGAAACCAACTCCAAACGTGTTCTCCTTCGTGGAGAAGGCTGATTGGGCATGAAAAGGCCATGTTTGCACAGGCCCATTAACGCACCCTTAGCCAGCTGGGAAGGGAGCCTCGGAGGGCCTATCTCAGCAACGGCACAAAACTCGCTTCTAGGAGCTGCATTCTGCAGAGGTGAACTCTGCTCGGGGAACAAACCACAGCCCCAGTGCGTCTTTGCTCAGGAAAGCCAAGCTTGCCTAGTTCTCACCTAGCCCTGTTGTACCCCTAGGGCCAAGGAGGCTCTGGACTGCCTCTGGCTCCGTGGGCACTGCTGCTTGGCTGGTGTTCTCCGGAGGTTGAAACCAAATCCACACATGTTCTCCTTCGGGGAGAAGCCTGACTGGGCATAAAAAGGCCTTGTTTGCACAGGCCCAGCAACCAACAGGTGGCCAGCTAGGGATAGAACCTCCTTGGGCCTATCTCAGAAACGGCACAAGCCTCACTTATTTGAGTTCCGTTCTGCAAAGGTGAACACTGCTCTGAGAACAAAGGACTTCCCCGATGCGTCTTTGGTCAGGAAGGCAACGCTTGCCTATTTCTCTCCTAGCCTTCTGCTACCACTTGGGCCAAGGTGGCTCTGGGCTTCCTCTGGCTCCGTGGGCACTGCTGCTTGGGTGGTGGCCTCCTGCTCTTGAAACCAACTCCAAACGTGTTCTCCTTTGGGGAGAAGGCTGATTGGGCATGAAAAGGCCTTTCTTCACAGCCCCCAGCAACCCAAACTTAGCCAGCTAAGGAGGGACTCTACTAGGGCTAATCTCAGCAACGGCACAAAACTCGCTTCCAGGAGCTGCATTCTGCAAACGGAAACTCTGCTCGGGGAGCACACCACATTCCCAATTCGTCCTTCCTCAGGAAAGCAATGCTTGCCTATTTCTCACCTAGCCCTGTGCTATCCCTAGGGCCAAGGAGGCTCTGGGCTGCCTCTGGATCCGTGGGCACTGCTCCTTGGCTGGTGGTCTCCTGAGCTTGAAACCAACTGCAAATGAGTTCTCCTTCAGGGACAAGGCTGATTGGGCATGAAAATACCTTGTTTGCACAGGCCTCAGCAACCCACCTATAGCCAGCTAGGGAGGGACCCTCCGAGGGCCTATCTCAGCAACGGCACAAACGTCGCAGCTAGGAGCTGCATTCTGCAAAGGGAAACTCTGCTCGGGGAACAAACCACAGCCCTAATGCGACTTGTTCAGGAAAGCCAAGCTTTTCTACTTCTCACCTAGCTCTGTTTTACCCCTAGGGCCATGGAGGCTCTGGGCTGCCTCTGGCTCTGTGGGCACTGCTGCTTGTCGGGTGGTCTCCGGTGCTTGAAACCAACTCCAAACGTGTTCTCCTTCGTGGAGAAGGCTGATTGGGCATGAAAAGGCCATGTTTGCACAGGCCCATTAACGCACACTTAGCCAGCTGGGAAGGGAGCCTCGGAGGGCCTATCTCAGCAACGGCACAGAACTCGCTTCTAGGAGCTGCATTCTGCAGAGGTGAACTCTGCTCGGGGGACAAACCACAGCCCCAGTGCGTCTTTGCTCAGGAAAGCCAAGCTTGCCTAGTTCTCACCTAGCCCTGTTGTACCCCTAGGGCCAAGGAGGCTCTGGACTGCCTCTGGCTCCGTGGGCACTGCTGCTTGGCTGGTGTTCTCCGGAGGTTGAAACCAAATCCACACATGTTCTCCCTCGGGGAGAAGCCTGACTGGGCATGAAAAGGCCTTGTTTGCACAGGCCCAGCAACCCACAGGTAGCCAGCTAGGGATAGAACCTCCTTGGGCCTATCTCAGAAACGGCACAAGCCTCACTTATTTGAGCTCCGTTCTGCAAAGGTGAACACTGCTCTGAGAACAAAGGACTTCCCCGATGCGTCTTTGGTCAGGAAGGCAACGCTTGCCTATTTCTCTCCTAGCCTTCTGCTACCACTTGGGCCAAGGTGGCTCTGGGCTTCCTCTGGCTCCGTGGGCACTGCTGCTTGGGTGGTGGCCTCCTGCTCTTGAAACCAACTCCAAACGTGTTCTCCTTTGGGGAGAAGGCTGATTGGGCATGAAAAGGCCTTTCTTCACAGCCCCCAGCAACCCAAACTTAGCCAGCTAAGGAGGGACTCTACTAGGGCTAATCTCAGCAACGGCACAAAACTCGCTTCCAGGAGCTGCATTCTGCAAAGGGAAACTCTGCTCGGGGAGCACACCACATTCCCAATTCGTCTGTTTTACCCCTAGGGCCATGGAGGCTCTGGGCTGCCTCTGGCTCTGTGGGCACTGCTGCTTGGCTGGTGGTCTCCGCACCTTGAAACCAACTCCAAGCGTGTTCTCCTTTGGGGAGAAGGCTAATTGGGCATGAAAAGGCCTTTTGGGCACATGCCCCATCCACTCACCCGTAGCCAGGTATTGATGGGAGACCAAAGGTCTATCTCAGCAATGGCACAAAACTCGCTTCTAGGAGCTGCATTCTGCAGAGGTGAACTCTGCTCGGGGAACAAACCACAGCCCCAATGCGTCCTTGCTCATGAAGGCCAAGCTTGCCTAGTTACTCACCTAGCCCTCTGCACACCTAGGGCAAAGAAGGCTATGGCCTGCCTCTGGCTCTGTGGGCACCGCTGCTTGTCGGGTGGTCTCCGGTGCTTGAAACCAACTCCAAACGTGTTCTCCTTCGTGGAGAAGGCTGATTGGGCATGAAAAGGCCATGTTTGCACAGGCCCATTAATGCACCCTTAGCCAGCTGGGAAGGGAGCCTCGGAGGGCCTATCTCAGCAACGGCACAAAACTCGCTTCTAGGAGCTGCATTCTGCAGAGGTGAACTCTGCTCGGGGGACAAACCACAGCCCCAGTGCGTCTTTGCTCAGGAAAGCCAAGCTTGCCTAGTTCTCACCTAGCCCTGTTGTACCCCTAGGGCCAAGGAGGCTCTGGACTGCCTCTGGCTCCGTGGGCACTGCTGCTTGGCTGGTGTTCTCCGGAGGTTGAAACCAAATCCACACATGTTCTCCCTCGGGGAGAAGCCTGACTGGGCATGAAAAGGCCTTGTTTGCACAGGCCCAGCAACCCACAGGTAGCCAGCTAGGGATAGAACCTCCTTGGGCCTATCTCAGAAACGGCACAAGCCTCACTTATTTGAGCTCCGTTCTGCAAAGGTGAACACTGCTCTGAGAACAAAGGACTTCCCCGATGCGTCTTTGGTCAGGAAGGCAACGCTTGCCTATTTCTCTCCTAGCCTTCTGCTACCACTTGGGCCAAGGTGGCTCTGGGCTTCCTCTGGCTCCGTGGGCACTGCTGCTTGGGTGGCGGCCTCCTGCTCTTGAAACCAACTCCAAACGTGTTCTCCTTTGGGGAGAAGGCTGATTGGGCATGAAAAGGCCTTTCTTCACAGCCCCCAGCAACCCAAACTTAGCCAGCTAAGGAGGGACTCTACTAGGGCTAATCTCAGCAACGGCACAAAACTCGCTTCCAGGAGCTGCATTCTGCAAACGGAAACTCTGCTCGGGGAGCACACCACATTCCCAATTCGTCTGTTTTACCCCTAGGGCCATGGAGGCTCTGGGCTGCCTCTGGCTCTGTGGGCACTGCTGCTTGGCTGGTGGTCTCCGCACCTTGAAACCAACTCCAAGCGTGTTCTCCTTTGGGGAGAAGGCTAATTGGGCATGAAAAGGCCTTTTGGGCACATGCCCCATCCACTCACCCGTAGCCAGGTATTGATGGGAAACCGAAGGTCTATCTCAGCAATGGCACAAAACTCGCTTCTAGGAGCTGCATTCTGCAGAGGTGAACTCTGCTCGGGGAACAAACCACAGCCCCAATGCGTCCTTGCTCATGAAGGCCAAGCTTGCCTAGTTACTCACCTAGCCCTCTGCACACCTAGGGCAAAGAAGGCTATGGCCTGCCTCTGGCTCTGTGGGCACCGCTGCTTGTCGGGTGGTCTCCGGTGCTTGAAACCAACTCCAAACGTGTTCTCCTTCGTGGAGAAGGCTGATTGGGCATGAAAAGGCCATGTTTGCACAGGCCCATTAATGCAGCCTTAGCCAGCTGGGAAGGGAGCCTCGGAGGGCCTATCTCAGCAACGGCACAAAACTCGCTTCTAGGAGCTGCATTCTGCAGAGGTGAACTCTGCTCGGGGGACAAACCACAGCCCCAGTGCGTCTTTGCTCAGGAAAGCCAAGCTTGCCTAGTTCTCACCTAGCCCTGTTGTACCCCTAGGGCCAAGGAGGCTCTGGACTGCCTCTGGCTCCTTGGGCACTGCTGCTTGGCTGGTGTTCTCCGGAGGTTGAAACCAAATCCACACATGTTCTCCCTCGGGGAGAAGCCTGACTGGGCATGAAAAGGCCTTGTTTGCACAGGCCCAGCAACCCACAGGTAGCCAGCTAGGGATAGAACCTCCTTGGGCCTATCTCAGAAACGGCACAAGCCTCACTTATTTGAGCTCCGTTCTGCAAAGGTGAACACTGCTCTGAGAACAAAGGACTTCCCCGATGCGTCTTTGGTCAGGAAGGCAACGCTTGCCTATTTCTCTCCTAGCCTTCTGCTACCACTTGGGCCAAGGTGGCTCTGGGCTTCCTCTGGCTCCGTGGGCACTGCTGCTTGGGTGGTGGCCTCCTGCTCTGGAAACCAACTCCAAACGTGTTCTCCTTTGGGGAGAAGGCTGATTGGGCATGAAAAGGCCTTTCTTCACAGCCCCCAGCAACCCAAACTTAGCCAGCTAAGGAGGGACTCTACTAGGGCTAATCTCAGCAACGGCACAAAACTCGCTTCCAGGAGCTGCATTCTGCAAAGGGAAACTCTGCTCGGGGAGCACACCACATTCCCAATTCGTCTGTTTTACCCCTAGGGCCATGGAGGCTCTGGGCTGCCTCTGGCTCTGTGGGCACTGCTGCTTGGCTGGTGGTCTCCGCACCTTGAAACCAACTCCAAGCGTGTTCTCCTTTGGGGAGAAGGCTAATTGGGCATGAAAAGGCCTTTTGGGCACATGCCCCATCCACTCACCCTTAGCCAGGTATTGATGGGAGACCGAAGGTCTATCTCAGCAACGGCACAAAACTCGCTTCTAGGAGCTGCATTCTGCAGAGGTGAACTCTGCTCGGGGAACAAACCACAGCCCCAATGCGTCCTTGCTCATGAAGGCCAAGCTTGCCTAGTTACTCACCTAGCCCTCTGCACACCTAGGGCAAAGAAGGCTATGGCCTGCCTCTGGCTCTGTGGGCACCGCTGCTTGTCGGGTGGTCTCCGGTGCTTGAAACCAACTCCAAACGTGTTCTCCTTCGTGGAGAAGGCTGATTGGGCATGAAAAGGCCATGTTTGCACAGGCCCATTAACGCACCCTTAGCCAGCTGGGAAGGGAGCCTCGGAGGGCCTATCTCAGCAACGGCACAAAACTCGCTTCTAGGAGCTGCATTCTGCAGAGGTGAACTCTGCTCGGGGAACAAACCACAGCCCCAGTGCGTCTTTGCTCAGGAAAGCCAAGCTTGCCTAGTTCTCACCTAGCCCTGTTGTACCCCTAGGGCCAAGGAGGCTCTGGACTGCCTCTGGCTCCGTGGGCACTGCTGCTTGGCTGGTGTTCTCCGGAGGTTGAAACCAAATCCACACATGTTCTCCCTCGGGGAGAAGCCTGACTGGGCATGAAAAGGCCTTGTTTGCACAGGCCCAGCAACCCACAGGTAGCCAGCTAGGGATAGAACCTCCTTGGGCCTATCTCAGAAACGGCACAAGCCTCACTTATTTGAGCTCCGTTCTGCAAAGGTGAACACTGCTCTGAGAACAAAGGACTTCCCCGATGCGTCTTTGGTCAGGAAGGCAACGCTTGCCTATTTCTCTCCTAGCCTTCTGCTACCACTTGGGCCAAGGTGGCTCTGGGCTTCCTCTGGCTCCGTGGGCACTGCTGCTTGGGTGGTGGCCTCCTGCTCTTGAAACCAACTCCAAACGTGTTCTCCTTTGGGGAGAAGGCTGATTGGGCATGAAAAGGCCTTTCTTCACAGCCCCCAGCAACCCAAACTTAGCCAGCTAAGGAGGGACTCTACTAGGGCTAATCTCAGCAACGGCACAAAACTCGCTTCCAGGAGCTGCATTCTGCAAACGGAAACTCTGCTCGGGGAGCACACCACATTCCCAATTCGTCTGTTTTACCCCTAGGGCCATGGAGGCCCTGGGCTGCCTCTGGCTCTGTGGGCACTGCTGCTTGGCTGGTGGTCTCCGCACCTTGAAACCAACTCCAAGCGTATTCTCCTTTGGGGAGAAGGCTAATTGGGCATGAAAAGGCCTTTTTGGCACATGCCCCATCCACTCACCCGTAGCCAGGTATTGATGGAAAACCGAAGGTCTATCTCAGCAACGGCACAAAACTCGCTTCTAGGAGCTGCATTCTGCAGAGGTGAACTCTGCTCGGCGAACAAACCACAGCCCCAATGCGTCCTTGCTCATGAAGGCCAAGCTTGCCTAGTTACTCACCTAGCCCTCTGCACACCTAGGGCAAAGAAGGCTATGGCCTGCCTCTGGCTCTGTGGGCACCGCTGCTTGTCGGGTGGTCTCCGGTGCTTGAAACCAACTCCAAACGTGTTCTCCTTCGTGGAGAAGGCTGATTGGGCATGAAAAGGCCATGTTTGCACAGGCCCATTAACGCACCCTTAGCCAGCTGGGAAGGGAGCCTCGGAGGGCCTATCTCAGCAACGGCACAAAACTCGCTTCTAGGAGCTGCATTCTGCAGAGGTGAACTCTGCTCGGGGAACAAACCACAGCCCCAGTGCGTCTTTGCTCAGGAAAGCCAAGCTTGCCTAGTTCTCACCTAGCCCTGTTGTACCCCTAGGGCCAAGGAGGCTCTGGACTGCTTCTGGCTCCGTGGGCACTGCTGCTTGGCTGGTGTTCTCCGGAGGTTGAAACCAAATCCACACATGTTCTCCTTCGGGGAGAAGCCTGACTGGGCATAAAAAGGCCTTGTTTGCACAGGCCCAGCAACCCACAGGTGGCCAGCTAGGGATAGAACCTCCTTGGGCCTATCTCAGAAACGGCACAAGCCTCACTTATTTGAGTTCCGTTCTGCAAAGGTGAACACTGCTCTGAGAACAAAGGACTTCCCCGATGCGTCTTTGGTCAGGAAGGCAACGCTTGCCTATTTCTCTCCTAGCCTTCTGCTACCACTTGGGCCAAGGTGGCTCTGGGCTTCCTCTGGCTCCGTGGGCACTGCTGCTTGGGTGGTGGCCTCCTGCTCTTGAAACCAACTCCAAACGTGTTCTCCTTTGGGGAGAAGGCTGATTGGGCATGAAAAGGCCTTTCTTCACAGCCCCCAGCAACCCAAACTTAGCCAGCTAAGGAGGGACTCTACTAGGGCTAATCTCAGCAACGGCACAAAACTCGCTTCCAGGAGCTGCATTCTGCAAAGGGAAACTCTGCTCGGGGAGCACACCACATTTCCAATTCGTCCTTCCTCAGGAAAGCAATGCTTGCCTATTTCTCACCTAGCCCTGTGCTATCCCTAGGGCCAAGGAGGCTCTGGGCTGCCTCTGGATCCGTGGGCACTGCTCCTTGGCTGGTGGTCTCCTGAGCTTGAAACCAACTGCAAATGAGTTCTCCTTCAGGGACAAGGCTGATTGGGCATGAAAATACCTTGTTTGCACAGGCCTCAGCAACCCACCTATAGCCAGCTAGGGAGGGACCCTCCGAGGGCCTATCTCAGCAACGGCACAAACGTCGCAGCTAGGAGCTGCATTCTGCAAAGGGAAACTCTGCTCGGGGAACAAACCACAGCCCTAATGCGACTTGTTCAGGAAACCCAAGCTTTTCTACTTCTCACCTAGCTCTGTTTTACCCCTAGGGCCATGGAGGCTCTGGGCTGCCTCTGGCTCTGTGGGCACTGCTGCTTGTCGGGTGGTCTCCGGTGCTTGAAACCAACTCCAAACGTGTTCTCCTTCGTGGAGAAGGCTGATTGGGCATGAAAAGGCCATGTTTGCACAGGCCCATTAACGCACACTTAGCCAGCTGGGAAGGGAGCCTCGGAGGGCCTATCTCAGCAACGGCACAGAACTCGCTTCTAGGAGCTGCATTCTGCAGAGGTGAACTCTGCTCGGGGGACAAACCACAGCCCCAGTGCGTCTTTGCTCAGGAAAGCCAAGCTTGCCTAGTTCTCACCTAGCCCTGTTGTACCCCTAGGGCCAAGGAGGCTCTGGACTGCCTCTGGCTCCGTGGGCACTGCTGCTTGGCTGGTGTTCTCCGGAGGTTGAAACCAAATCCACACATGTTCTCCCTCGGGGAGAAGCCTGACTGGGCATGAAAAGGCCTTGTTTGCACAGGCCCAGCAACCCACAGGTAGCCAGCTAGGGATAGAACCTCCTTGGGCCTATCTCAGAAACGGCACAAGCCTCACTTATTTGAGCTCCGTTCTGCAAAGGTGAACACTGCTCTGAGAACAAAGGACTTCCCCGATGCGTCTTTGGTCAGGAAGGCAACGCTTGCCTATTTCTCTCCTAGCCTTCTGCTACCACTTGGGCCAAGGTGGCTCTGGGCTTCCTCTGGCTCCGTGGGCACTGCTGCTTGGGTGGTGGCCTCCTGCTCTTGAAACCAACTCCAAACGTGTTCTCCTTTGGGGAGAAGGCTGATTGGGCATGAAAAGGCCTTTCTTCACAGCCCCCAGCAACCCAAACTTAGCCAGCTAAGGAGGGACTCTACTAGGGCTAATCTCAGCAACGGCACAAAACTCGCTTCCAGGAGCTGCATTCTGCAAACGGAAACTCTGCTCGGGGAGCACACCACATTCCCAATTCGTCTGTTTTACCCCTAGGGCCATGGAGGCTCTGGGCTGCCTCTGGCTCTGTGGGCACTGCTGCTTGGCTGGTGGTCTCCGCACCTTGAAACCAACTCCAAGCGTGTTCTCCTTTGGGGAGAAGGCTAATTGGGCATGAAAAGGCCTTTTGGGCACATGCCCCATCCACTCACCCTTAGCCAGGTATTGATGGGAGACCGAAGGTCTATCTCAGCAATGGCACAAAACTCGCTTCTAGGAGCTGCATTCTGCAGAGGTGAACTCTGTTCGGGGAACAAACCACAGCCCCAATGCGTCTTGCTCATGAAGGCCAAGCTTGCCTAGTTACTCACCTAGCCCTCTGCACACCTAGGGCAAAGAAGGCTATGGCCTGCCTCTGGCTCTGTGGGCACTGCTGCTTGTCGGGTGGTCTCCGGTGCTTGAAACCAACTCCAAACGTGTTCTCCTTCGTGGAGAAGGCTGATTGGGCATGAAAAGGCCATGTTTGCACAGGCCCATTAATGCACCCTTAGCCAGCTGGGAAGGGAGCCTCGGAGGGCCTATCTCAGCAACGGCACAAAACTCGCTTCTAGGAGCTGCATTCTGCAGAGGTGAACTCTGCTCGGGGGACAAACCACAGCCCCAGTGCGTCTTTGCTCAGGAAAGCCAAGCTTGCCTAGTTCTCACCTAGCCCTGTTGTACCCCTAGGGCCAAGGAGGCTCTGGACTGCCTCTGGCTCCGTGGGCACTGCTGCTTGGCTGGTGTTCTCCGGAGGTTGAAACCAAATCCACACATGTTCTCCCTCGGGGAGAAGCCTGACTGGGCATGAAAAGGCCTTGTTTGCACAGGCCCAGCAACCCACAGGTAGCCAGCTAGGGATAGAACCTCCTTGGGCCTATCTCAGAAACGGCACAAGCCTCACTTATTTGAGCTCCGTTCTGCAAAGGTGAACACTGCTCTGAGAACAAAGGACTTCCCCGATGCGTCTTTGGTCAGGAAGGCAACGCTTGCCTATTTCTCTCCTAGCCTTCTGCTACCACTTGGGCCAAGGTGGCTCTGGGCTTCCTCTGGCTCCGTGGGCACTGCTGCTTGGGTGGCGGCCTCCTGCTCTTGAAACCAACTCCAAACGTGTTCTCCTTTGGGGAGAAGGCTGATTGGGCATGAAAAGGCCTTTCTTCACAGCCCCCAGCAACCCAAACTTAGCCAGCTAAGGAGGGACTCTACTAGGGCTAATCTCAGCAACGGCACAAAACTCGCTTCCAGGAGCTGCATTCTGCAAAGGGAAACTCTGCTCGGGGAGCACACCACATTCCCAATTCGTCTGTTTTACCCCTAGGGCCATGGAGGCTCTGGGCTGCCTCTGGCTCTGTGGGCACTGCTGCTTGGCTGGTGGTCTCCGCACCTTGAAACCAACTCCAAGCGTGTTCTCCTTTGGGGAGAAGGCTAATTGGGCATGAAAAGGCCTTTTGGGCACATGCCCCATCCACTCACCCGTAGCCAGGTATTGATGGGAAACCGAAGGTCTATCTCAGCAATGGCACAAAACTCGCTTCTAGGAGCTGCATTCTGCAGAGGTGAACTCTGCTCGGGGAACAAACCACAGCCCCAATGCGTCCTTGCTCATGAAGGCCAAGCTTGCCTAGTTACTCACCTAGCCCTCTGCACACCTAGGGCAAAGAAGGCTATGGCCTGCCTCTGGCTCTGTGGGCACCGCTGCTTGTCGGGTGGTCTCCGGTGCTTGAAACCAACTCCAAACGTGTTCTCCTTCGTGGAGAAGGCTGATTGGGCATGAAAAGGCCATGTTTGCACAGGCCCATTAACGCACCCTTAGCCAGCTGGGAAGGGAGCCTCGGAGGGCCTATCTCAGCAACGGCACAAAACTCGCTTCTAGGAGCTGCATTCTGCAGAGGTGAACTCTGCTCGGGGAACAAACCACAGCCCCAGTGCGTCTTTGCTCAGGAAAGCCAAGCTTGCCTAGTTCTCACCTAGCCCTGTTGTACCCCTAGGGCCAAGGAGGCTCTGGACTGCCTCTGGCTCCGTGGGCACTGCTGCTTGGCTGGTGTTCTCCGGAGGTTGAAACCAAATCCACACATGTTCTCCCTCGGGGAGAAGCCTGACTGGGCATGAAAAGGCCTTGTTTGCACAGGCCCAGCAACCCACAGGTAGCCAGCTAGGGATAGAACCTCCTTGGGCCTATCTCAGAAACGGCACAAGCCTCACTTATTTGAGCTCCGTTCTGCAAAGGTGAACACTGCTCTGAGAACAAAGGACTTCCCCGATGCGTCTTTGGTCAGGAAGGCAACGCTTGCCTATTTCTCTCCTAGCCTTCTGCTACCACTTGGGCCAAGGTGGCTCTGGGCTTCCTCTGGCTCCGTGGGCACTGCTGCTTGGGTGGTGGCCTCCTGCTCTTGAAACCAACTCCAAACGTGTTCTCCTTTGGGGAGAAGGCTGATGGGCATGAAAAGGCCTTTCTTCACAGCCCCCAGCAACCCAAACTTAGCCAGCTAAGGAGGGACTCTACTAGGGCTAATCTCAGCAACGGCACAAAACTCGCTTCCAGGAGCTGCATTCTGCAAAGGGAAACTCTGCTCGGGGAGCACACCACATTCCCAATTCGTCTGTTTTACCCCTAGGGCCATGGAGGCTCTGGGCTGCCTCTGGCTCTGTGGGCACTGCTGCTTGGCTGGTGGTCTCCGCACCTTGAAACCAACTCCAAGCGTGTTCTCCTTTGGGGAGAAGGCTAATTGGGCATGAAAAGGCCTTTTTGGCACATGCCCCATCCACTCACCCGTAGCCAGGTATTGATGGGAAACCGAAGGTCTATCTCAGCAATGGCACAAAACTCGCTTCTAGGAGCTGCATTCTGCAGAGGTGAACTCTGCTCGGGGAACAAACCACAGCCCCAATGCGTCCTTGCTCATGAAGGCCAAGCTTGCCTAGTTACTCACCTAGCCCTCTGCACACCTAGGGCAAAGAAGGCTATGGCCTGCCTCTGGCTCTGTGGGCACCGCTGCTTGTCGGGTGGTCTCCGGTGCTTGAAACCAACTCCAAACGTGTTCTCCTTCGTGGAGAAGGCTGATTGGGCATGAAAAGGCCATGTTTGCACAGGCCCATTAACGCACCCTTAGCCAGCTGGGAAGGGAGCCTCGGAGGGCCTATCTCAGCAACGGCACAAAACTCGCTTCTAGGAGCTGCATTCTGCAGAGGTGAACTCTGCTCGGGGAACAAACCACAGCCCCAGTGCGTCTTTGCTCAGGAAAGCCAAGCTTGCCTAGTTCTCACCTAGCCCTGTTGTACCCCTAGGGCCAAGGAGGCTCTGGACTGCCTCTGGCTCCGTGGGCACTGCTGCTTGGCTGGTGTTCTCCGGAGGTTGAAACCAAATCCACACATGTTCTCCCTCGGGGAGAAGCCTGACTGGGCATGAAAAGGCCTTGTTTGCACAGGCCCAGCAACCCACAGGTAGCCAGCTAGGGATAGAACCTCCTTGGGCCTATCTCAGAAACGGCACAAGCCTCACTTATTTGAGCTCCGTTCTGCAAAGGTGAACACTGCTCTGAGAACAAAGGACTTCCCCGATGCGTCTTTGGTCAGGAAGGCAACGCTTGCCTATTTCTCTCCTAGCCTTCTGCTACCACTTGGGCCAAGGTGGCTCTGGGCTTCCTCTGGCTCCGTGGGCACTGCTGCTTGGGTGGCGGCCTCCTGCTCTTGAAACCAACTCCAAACGTGTTCTCCTTTGGGGAGAAGGCTGATTGGGCATGAAAAGGCCTTTCTTCACAGCCCCCAGCAACCCAAACTTAGCCAGCTAAGGAGGGACTCTACTAGGGCTAATCTCAGCAACGGCACAAAACTCGCTTCCAGGAGCTGCATTCTGCAAACGGAAACTCTGCTCGGGGAGCACACCACATTCCCAATTCGTCTGTTTTACCCCTAGGGCCATGGAGGCTCTGGGCTGCCTCTGGCTCTGTGGGCACTGCTGCTTGGCTGGTGGTCTCCGCACCTTGAAACCAACTCCAAGCGTGTTCTCCTTTGGGGAGAAGGCTAATTGGGCATGAAAAGGCCTTTTGGGCACATGCCCCATCCACTCACCCTTAGCCAGGTATTGATGGGAGACCGAAGATCTATCTCAGCAAAGGCACAAAACTCGCTTCTAGGAGCTGCATTCTGCAGAGGTGAACTCTGCTCGGCGAACAAACCACAGCCCCAATGCGTCCTTGCTCATGAAGGCCAAGCTTGCCTAGTTACTCACCTAGCCCTCTGCACACCTAGGGCAAAGAAGGCTATGGCCTGCCTCTGGCTCTGTGGGCACCGCTGCTTGTCGGGTGGTCTCCGGTGCTTGAAACCAACTCCAAACGTGTTCTCCTTCGTGGAGAAGGCTGATTGGGCATGAAAAGGCCATGTTTGCACAGGCCCATTAACGCACCCTTAGCCAGCTGGGAAGGGAGCCTCGGAGGGCCTATCTCAGCAACGGCACAAAACTCGCTTCTAGGAGCTGCATTCTGCAGAGGTGAACTCTGCTCGGGGAACAAACCACAGCCCCAGTGCGTCTTTGCTCAGGAAAGCCAAGCTTGCCTAGTTCTCACCTAGCCCTGTTGTACCCCTAGGGCCAAGGAGGCTCTGGACTGCCTCTGGCTCCGTGGGCACTGCTGCTTGGCTGGTGTTCTCCGGAGGTTGAAACCAAATCCACACATGTTCTCCCTCGGGGAGAAGCCTGACTGGGCATGAAAAGGCCTTGTTTGCACAGGCCCAGCAACCCACAGGTAGCCAGCTAGGGATAGAACCTCCTTGGGCCTATCTCAGAAACGGCACAAGCCTCACTTATTTGAGTTCCGTTCTGCAAAGGTGAACACTGCTCTGAGAACAAAGGACTTCCCCGATGCGTCTTTGGTCAGGAAGGCAACGCTTGCCTATTTCTCTCCTAGCCTTCTGCTACCACTTGGGCCAAGGTGGCTCTGGGCTTCCTCTGGCTCCGTGGGCACTGCTGCTTGGGTGGTGGCCTCCTGCTCTGGAAACCAACTCCAAACGTGTTCTCCTTTGGGGAGAAGGCTGATTGGGCATGAAAAGGCCTTTCTTCACAGCCCCCAGCAACCCAAACTTAGCCAGCTAAGGAGGGACTCTACTAGGGCTAATCTCAGCAACGGCACAAAACTCGCTTCCAGGAGCTGCATTCTGCAAAGGGAAACTCTGCTCGGGGAGCACACCACATTCCCAATTCGTCTGTTTTACCCCTAGGGCCATGGAGGCTCTGGGCTGCCTCTGGCTCTGTGGGCACTGCTGCTTGGCTGGTGGTCTCCGCACCTTGAAACCAACTCCAAGCGTGTTCTCCTTTGGGGAGAAGGCTAATTGGGCATGAAAAGGCCTTTTGGGCACATGCCCCATCCACTCACCCGTAGCCAGGTATTGATGGGAAACCGAAGATCTATCTCAGCAAAGGCACAAAACTCGCTTCTAGGAGCTGCATTCTGCAGAGGTGAACTCTGCTCGGGGAACAAACCACAGCCCCAATGCGTCCTTGCTCATGAAGGCCAAGCTTGCCTAGTTACTCACCTAGCCCTCTGCACACCTAGGGCAAAGAAGGCTATGGCCTGCCTCTGGCTCTGTGGGCACCGCTGCTTGTCGGGTGGTCTCCGGTGCTTGAAACCAACTCCAAACGTGTTCTCCTTCGTGGAGAAGGCTGATTGGGCATGAAAAGGCCATGTTTGCACAGGCCCATTAACGCACCCTTAGCCAGCTGGGAAGGGAGCCTCGGAGGGCCTATCTCAGCAACGGCACAAAACTCGCTTCTAGGAGCTGCATTCTGCAGAGGTGAACTCTGCTCGGGGAACAAACCACAGCCCCAGTGCGTCTTTGCTCAGGAAAGCCAAGCTTGCCTAGTTCTCACCTAGCCCTGTTGTACCCCTAGGGCCAAGGAGGCTCTGGACTGCCTCTGGCTCCGTGGGCACTGCTGCTTGGCTGGTGTTCTCCGGAGGTTGAAACCAAATCCACACATGTTCTCCCTCGGGGAGAAGCCTGACTGGGCATGAAAAGGCCTTGTTTGCACAGGCCCAGCAACCCACAGGTAGCCAGCTAGGGATAGAACCTCCTTGGGCCTATCTCAGAAACGGCACAAGCCTCACTTATTTGAGCTCCGTTCTGCAAAGGTGAACACTGCTCTGAGAACAAAGGACTTCCCCGATGCGTCTTTGGTCAGGAAGGCAACGCTTGCCTATTTCTCTCCTAGCCTTCTGCTACCACTTGGGCCAAGGTGGCTCTGGGCTTCCTCTGGCTCCGTGGGCACTGCTGCTTGGGTGGTGGCCTCCTGCTCTTGAAACCAACTCCAAACGTGTTCTCCTTTGGGGAGAAGGCTGATTGGGCATGAAAAGGCCTTTCTTCACAGCCCCCAGCAACCCAAACTTAGCCAGCTAAGGAGGGACTCTACTAGGGCTAATCTCAGCAACGGCACAAAACTCGCTTCCAGGAGCTGCATTCTGCAAAGGGAAACTCTGCTCGGGGAGCACACCACATTCCCAATTCGTCTGTTTTACCCCTAGGGCCATGGAGGCTCTGGGCTGCCTCTGGCTCTGTGGGCACTGCTGCTTGGCTGGTGGTCTCCGCACCTTGAAACCAACTCCAAGCGTGTTCTCCTTTGGGGAGAAGGCTAATTGGGCATGAAAAGGCCTTTTGGGCACATGCCCCATCCACTCACCCTTAGCCAGGTATTGATGGGAGACCGAAGGTCTATCTCAGCAATGGCACAAAACTCGCTTCTAGGAGCTGCATTCTGCAGAGGTGAACTCTGCTCGGCGAACAAACCACAGCCCCAATGCGTCCTTGCTCATGAAGGCCAAGCTTGCCTAGTTACTCACCTAGCCCTCTGCACACCTAGGGCAAAGAAGGCTATGGCCTGCCTCTGGCTCTGTGGGCACCGCTGCTTGTCGGGTGGTCTCCGGTGCTTGAAACCAACTCCAAACGTGTTCTCCTTCGTGGAGAAGGCTGATTGGGCATGAAAAGGCCATGTTTGCACAGGCCCATTAACGCACCCTTAGCCAGCTGGGAAGGGAGCCTCGGAGGGCCTATCTCAGCAACGGCACAAAACTCGCTTCTAGGAGCTGCATTCTGCAGAGGTGAACTCTGCTCGGGGAACAAACCACAGCCCCAGTGCGTCTTTGCTCAGGAAAGCCAAGCTTGCCTAGTTCTCACCTAGCCCTGTTGTACCCCTAGGGCCAAGGAGGCTCTGGACTGCCTCTGGCTCCGTGGGCACTGCTGCTTGGCTGGTGTTCTCCGGAGGTTGAAACCAAATCCACACATGTTCTCCTTCGGGGAGAAGCCTGACTGGGCATAAAAAGGCCTTGTTTGCACAGGCCCAGCAACCAACAGGTGGCCAGCTAGGGATAGAACCTCCTTGGGCCTATCTCAGAAACGGCACAAGCCTCACTTATTTGAGTTCCGTTCTGCAAAGGTGAACACTGCTCTGAGAACAAAGGACTTCCCCGATGCGTCTTTGGTCAGGAAGGCAACGCTTGCCTATTTCTCTCCTAGCCTTCTGCTACCACTTGGGCCAAGGTGGCTCTGGGCTTCCTCTGGCTCCGTGGGCACTGCTGCTTGGGTGGTGGCCTCCTGCTCTTGAAACCAACTCCAAACGTGTTCTCCTTTGGGGAGAAGGCTGATTGGGCATGAAAAGGCCTTTCTTCACAGCCCCCAGCAACCCAAACTTAGCCAGCTAAGGAGGGACTCTACTAGGGCTAATCTCAGCAACGGCACAAAACTCGCTTCCAGGAGCTGCATTCTGCAAACGGAAACTCTGCTCGGGGAGCACACCACATTCCCAATTCGTCCTTCCTCAGGAAAGCAATGCTTGCCTATTTCTCACCTAGCCCTGTGCTATCCCTAGGGCCAAGGAGGCTCTGGGCTGCCTCTGGATCCGTGGGCACTGCTCCTTGGCTGGTGGTCTCCTGAGCTTGAAACCAACTGCAAATGAGTTCTCCTTCAGGGACAAGGCTGATTGGGCATGAAAATACCTTGTTTGCACAGGCCTCAGCAACCCACCTATAGCCAGCTAGGGAGGGACCCTCCGAGGGCCTATCTCAGCAACGGCACAAACGTCGCAGCTAGGAGCTGCATTCTGCAAAGGGAAACTCTGCTCGGGGAACAAACCACAGCCCTAATGCGACTTGTTCAGGAAAGCCAAGCTTTTCTACTTCTCACCTAGCTCTGTTTTACCCCTAGGGCCATGGAGGCTCTGGGCTGCCTCTGGCTCTGTGGGCACTGCTGCTTGTCGGGTGGTCTCCGGTGCTTGAAACCAACTCCAAACGTGTTCTCCTTCGTGGAGAAGGCTGATTGGGCATGAAAAGGCCATGTTTGCACAGGCCCATTAACGCACACTTAGCCAGCTGGGAAGGGAGCCTCGGAGGGCCTATCTCAGCAACGGCACAGAACTCGCTTCTAGGAGCTGCATTCTGCAGAGGTGAACTCTGCTCGGGGGACAAACCACAGCCCCAGTGCGTCTTTGCTCAGGAAAGCCAAGCTTGCCTAGTTCTCACCTAGCCCTGTTGTACCCCTAGGGCCAAGGAGGCTCTGGACTGCCTCTGGCTCCGTGGGCACTGCTGCTTGGCTGGTGTTCTCCGGAGGTTGAAACCAAATCCACACATGTTCTCCCTCGGGGAGAAGCCTGACTGGGCATGAAAAGGCCTTGTTTGCACAGGCCCAGCAACCCACAGGTAGCCAGCTAGGGATAGAACCTCCTTGGGCCTATCTCAGAAACGGCACAAGCCTCACTTATTTGAGCTCCGTTCTGCAAAGGTGAACACTGCTCTGAGAACAAAGGACTTCCCCGATGCGTCTTTGGTCAGGAAGGCAACGCTTGCCTATTTCTCTCCTAGCCTTCTGCTACCACTTGGGCCAAGGTGGCTCTGGGCTTCCTCTGGCTCCGTGGGCACTGCTGCTTGGGTGGTGGCCTCCTGCTCTTGAAACCAACTCCAAACGTGTTCTCCTTTGGGGAGAAGGCTGATTGGGCATGAAAAGGCCTTTCTTCACAGCCCCCAGCAACCCAAACTTAGCCAGCTAAGGAGGGACTCTACTAGGGCTAATCTCAGCAACGGCACAAAACTCGCTTCCAGGAGCTGCATTCTGCAAAGGGAAACTCTGCTCGGGGAGCACACCACATTCCCAATTCGTCTGTTTTACCCCTAGGGCCATGGAGGCTCTGGGCTGCCTCTGGCTCTGTGGGCACTGCTGCTTGGCTGGTGGTCTCCGCACCTTGAAACCAACTCCAAGCGTGTTCTCCTTTGGGGAGAAGGCTAATTGGGCATGAAAAGGCCTTTTGGGCACATGCCCCATCCACTCACCCGTAGCCAGGTATTGATGGGAGACCAAAGGTCTATCTCAGCAATGGCACAAAACTCGCTTCTAGGAGCTGCATTCTGCAGAGGTGAACTCTGCTCGGGGAACAAACCACAGCCCCAATGCGTCCTTGCTCATGAAGGCCAAGCTTGCCTAGTTACTCACCTAGCCCTCTGCACACCTAGGGCAAAGAAGGCTATGGCCTGCCTCTGGCTCTGTGGGCACCGCTGCTTGTCGGGTGGTCTCCGGTGCTTGAAACCAACTCCAAACGTGTTCTCCTTCGTGGAGAAGGCTGATTGGGCATGAAAAGGCCATGTTTGCACAGGCCCATTAATGCACCCTTAGCCAGCTGGGAAGGGAGCCTCGGAGGGCCTATCTCAGCAACGGCACAAAACTCGCTTCTAGGAGCTGCATTCTGCAGAGGTGAACTCTGCTCGGGGGACAAACCACAGCCCCAGTGCGTCTTTGCTCAGGAAAGCCAAGCTTGCCTAGTTCTCACCTAGCCCTGTTGTACCCCTAGGGCCAAGGAGGCTCTGGACTGCCTCTGGCTCCGTGGGCACTGCTGCTTGGCTGGTGTTCTCCGGAGGTTGAAACCAAATCCACACATGTTCTCCCTCGGGGAGAAGCCTGACTGGGCATGAAAAGGCCTTGTTTGCACAGGCCCAGCAACCCACAGGTAGCCAGCTAGGGATAGAACCTCCTTGGGCCTATCTCAGAAACGGCACAAGCCTCACTTATTTGAGCTCCGTTCTGCAAAGGTGAACACTGCTCTGAGAACAAAGGACTTCCCCGATGCGTCTTTGGTCAGGAAGGCAACGCTTGCCTATTTCTCTCCTAGCCTTCTGCTACCACTTGGGCCAAGGTGGCTCTGGGCTTCCTCTGGCTCCGTGGGCACTGCTGCTTGGGTGGCGGCCTCCTGCTCTTGAAACCAACTCCAAACGTGTTCTCCTTTGGGGAGAAGGCTGATTGGGCATGAAAAGGCCTTTCTTCACAGCCCCCAGCAACCCAAACTTAGCCAGCTAAGGAGGGACTCTACTAGGGCTAATCTCAGCAACGGCACAAAACTCGCTTCCAGGAGCTGCATTCTGCAAACGGAAACTCTGCTCGGGGAGCACACCACATTCCCAATTCGTCTGTTTTACCCCTAGGGCCATGGAGGCTCTGGGCTGCCTCTGGCTCTGTGGGCACTGCTGCTTGGCTGGTGGTCTCCGCACCTTGAAACCAACTCCAAGCGTGTTCTCCTTTGGGGAGAAGGCTAATTGGGCATGAAAAGGCCTTTTGGGCACATGCCCCATCCACTCACCCGTAGCCAGGTATTGATGGGAAACCGAAGGTCTATCTCAGCAATGGCACAAAACTCGCTTCTAGGAGCTGCATTCTGCAGAGGTGAACTCTGCTCGGGGAACAAACCACAGCCCCAATGCGTCCTTGCTCATGAAGGCCAAGCTTGCCTAGTTACTCACCTAGCCCTCTGCACACCTAGGGCAAAGAAGGCTATGGCCTGCCTCTGGCTCTGTGGGCACCGCTGCTTGTCGGGTGGTCTCCGGTGCTTGAAACCAACTCCAAACGTGTTCTCCTTCGTGGAGAAGGCTGATTGGGCATGAAAAGGCCATGTTTGCACAGGCCCATTAATGCAGCCTTAGCCAGCTGGGAAGGGAGCCTCGGAGGGCCTATCTCAGCAACGGCACAAAACTCGCTTCTAGGAGCTGCATTCTGCAGAGGTGAACTCTGCTCGGGGGACAAACCACAGCCCCAGTGCGTCTTTGCTCAGGAAAGCCAAGCTTGCCTAGTTCTCACCTAGCCCTGTTGTACCCCTAGGGCCAAGGAGGCTCTGGACTGCCTCTGGCTCCTTGGGCACTGCTGCTTGGCTGGTGTTCTCCGGAGGTTGAAACCAAATCCACACATGTTCTCCCTCGGGGAGAAGCCTGACTGGGCATGAAAAGGCCTTGTTTGCACAGGCCCAGCAACCCACAGGTAGCCAGCTAGGGATAGAACCTCCTTGGGCCTATCTCAGAAACGGCACAAGCCTCACTTATTTGAGCTCCGTTCTGCAAAGGTGAACACTGCTCTGAGAACAAAGGACTTCCCCGATGCGTCTTTGGTCAGGAAGGCAACGCTTGCCTATTTCTCTCCTAGCCTTCTGCTACCACTTGGGCCAAGGTGGCTCTGGGCTTCCTCTGGCTCCGTGGGCACTGCTGCTTGGGTGGTGGCCTCCTGCTCTTGAAACCAACTCCAAACGTGTTCTCCTTTGGGGAGAAGGCTGATTGGGCATGAAAAGGCCTTTCTTCACAGCCCCCAGCAACCCAAACTTAGCCAGCTAAGGAGGGACTCTACTAGGGCTAATCTCAGCAACGGCACAAAACTCGCTTCCAGGAGCTGCATTCTGCAAACGGAAACTCTGCTCGGGGAGCACACCACATTCCCAATTCGTCTGTTTTACCCCTAGGGCCATGGAGGCCCTGGGCTGCCTCTGGCTCTGTGGGCACTGCTGCTTGGCTGGTGGTCTCCGCACCTTGAAACCAACTCCAAGCGTATTCTCCTTTGGGGAGAAGGCTAATTGGGCATGAAAAGGCCTTTTTGGCACATACCCCATCCACTCACCCGTAGCCAGGTATTGATGGAAAACCGAAGGTCTATCTCAGCAACGGCACAAAACTCGCTTCTAGGAGCTGCATTCTGCAGAGGTGAACTCTGCTCGGGGAACAAACCACAGCCCCAATGCGTCCTTGCTCATGAAGGCCAAGCTTGCCTAGTTACTCACCTAGCCCTCTGCACACCTAGGGCAAAGAAGGCTATGGCCTGCCTCTGGCTCTGTGGGCACCGCTGCTTGTCGGGTGGTCTCCGGTGCTTGAAACCAACTCCAAACGTGTTCTCCTTCGTGGAGAAGGCTGATTGGGCATGAAAAGGCCATGTTTGCACAGGCCCATTAACGCACCCTTAGCCAGCTGGGAAGGGAGCCTCGGAGGGCCTATCTCAGCAACGGCACAAAACTCGCTTCTAGGAGCTGCATTCTGCAGAGGTGAACTCTGCTCGGGGAACAAACCACAGCCCCAGTGCGTCTTTGCTCAGGAAAGCCAAGCTTGCCTAGTTCTCACCTAGCCCTGTTGTACCCCTAGGGCCAAGGAGGCTCTGGACTGCCTCTGGCTCCGTGGGCACTGCTGCTTGGCTGGTGTTCTCCGGAGGTTGAAACCAAATCCACACATGTTCTCCTTCGGGGAGAAGCCTGACTGGGCATAAAAAGGCCTTGTTTGCACAGGCCCAGCAACCAACAGGTGGCCAGCTAGGGATAGAACCTCCTTGGGCCTATCTCAGAAACGGCACAAGCCTCACTTATTTGAGTTCCGTTCTGCAAAGGTGAACACTGCTCTGAGAACAAAGGACTTCCCCGATGCGTCTTTGGTCAGGAAGGCAACGCTTGCCTATTTCTCTCCTAGCCTTCTGCTACCACTTGGGCCAAGGTGGCTCTGGGCTTCCTCTGGCTCCGTGGGCACTGCTGCTTGGGTGGTGGCCTCCTGCTCTTGAAACCAACTCCAAACGTGTTCTCCTTTGGGGAGAAGGCTGATTGGGCATGAAAAGGCCTTTCTTCACAGCCCCCAGCAACCCAAACTTAGCCAGCTAAGGAGGGACTCTACTAGGGCTAATCTCAGCAACGGCACAAAACTCGCTTCCAGGAGCTGCATTCTGCAAACGGAAACTCTGCTCGGGGAGCACACCACATTCCCAATTCGTCCTTCCTCAGGAAAGCAATGCTTGCCTATTTCTCACCTAGCCCTGTGCTATCCCTAGGGCCAAGGAGGCTCTGGGCTGCCTCTGGATCCGTGGGCACTGCTCCTTGGCTGGTGGTCTCCTGAGCTTGAAACCAACTGCAAATGAGTTCTCCTTCAGGGACAAGGCTGATTGGGCATGAAAATACCTTGTTTGCACAGGCCTCAGCAACCCACCTATAGCCAGCTAGGGAGGGACCCTCCGAGGGCCTATCTCAGCAACGGCACAAACGTCGCAGCTAGGAGCTGCATTCTGCAAAGGGAAACTCTGCTCGGGGAACAAACCACAGCCCTAATGCGACTTGTTCAGGAAAGCCAAGCTTTTCTACTTCTCACCTAGCTCTGTTTTACCCCTAGGGCCATGGAGGCTCTGGGCTGCCTCTGGCTCTGTGGGCACTGCTGCTTGTCGGGTGGTCTCCGGTGCTTGAAACCAACTCCAAACGTGTTCTCCTTCGTGGAGAAGGCTGATTGGGCATGAAAAGGCCATGTTTGCACAGGCCCATTAACGCACACTTAGCCAGCTGGGAAGGGAGCCTCGGAGGGCCTATCTCAGCAACGGCACAGAACTCGCTTCTAGGAGCTGCATTCTGCAGAGGTGAACTCTGCTCGGGGGACAAACCACAGCCCCAGTGCGTCTTTGCTCAGGAAAGCCAAGCTTGCCTAGTTCTCACCTAGCCCTGTTGTACCCCTAGGGCCAAGGAGGCTCTGGACTGCCTCTGGCTCCGTGGGCACTGCTGCTTGGCTGGTGTTCTCCGGAGGTTGAAACCAAATCCACACATGTTCTCCCTCGGGGAGAAGCCTGACTGGGCATGAAAAGGCCTTGTTTGCACAGGCCCAGCAACCCACAGGTAGCCAGCTAGGGATAGAACCTCCTTGGGCCTATCTCAGAAACGGCACAAGCCTCACTTATTTGAGCTCCGTTCTGCAAAGGTGAACACTGCTCTGAGAACAAAGGACTTCCCCGATGCGTCTTTGGTCAGGAAGGCAACGCTTGCCTATTTCTCTCCTAGCCTTCTGCTACCACTTGGGCCAAGGTGGCTCTGGGCTTCCTCTGGCTCCGTGGGCACTGCTGCTTGGGTGGTGGCCTCCTGCTCTTGAAACCAACTCCAAACGTGTTCTCCTTTGGGGAGAAGGCTGATTGGGCATGAAAAGGCCTTTCTTCACAGCCCCCAGCAACCCAAACTTAGCCAGCTAAGGAGGGACTCTACTAGGGCTAATCTCAGCAACGGCACAAAACTCGCTTCCAGGAGCTGCATTCTGCAAAGGGAAACTCTGCTCGGGGAGCACACCACATTCCCAATTCGTCTGTTTTACCCCTAGGGCCATGGAGGCTCTGGGCTGCCTCTGGCTCTGTGGGCACTGCTGCTTGGCTGGTGGTCTCCGCACCTTGAAACCAACTCCAAGCGTGTTCTCCTTTGGGGAGAAGGCTAATTGGGCATGAAAAGGCCTTTTGGGCACATGCCCCATCCACTCACCCGTAGCCAGGTATTGATGGGAGACCAAAGGTCTATCTCAGCAATGGCACAAAACTCGCTTCTAGGAGCTGCATTCTGCAGAGGTGAACTCTGCTCGGGGAACAAACCACAGCCCCAATGCGTCCTTGCTCATGAAGGCCAAGCTTGCCTAGTTACTCACCTAGCCCTCTGCACACCTAGGGCAAAGAAGGCTATGGCCTGCCTCTGGCTCTGTGGGCACCGCTGCTTGTCGGGTGGTCTCCGGTGCTTGAAACCAACTCCAAACGTGTTCTCCTTCGTGGAGAAGGCTGATTGGGCATGAAAAGGCCATGTTTGCACAGGCCCATTAATGCACCCTTAGCCAGCTGGGAAGGGAGCCTCGGAGGGCCTATCTCAGCAACGGCACAAAACTCGCTTCTAGGAGCTGCATTCTGCAGAGGTGAACTCTGCTCGGGGGACAAACCACAGCCCCAGTGCGTCTTTGCTCAGGAAAGCCAAGCTTGCCTAGTTCTCACCTAGCCCTGTTGTACCCCTAGGGCCAAGGAGGCTCTGGACTGCCTCTGGCTCCGTGGGCACTGCTGCTTGGCTGGTGTTCTCCGGAGGTTGAAACCAAATCCACACATGTTCTCCCTCGGGGAGAAGCCTGACTGGGCATGAAAAGGCCTTGTTTGCACAGGCCCAGCAACCCACAGGTAGCCAGCTAGGGATAGAACCTCCTTGGGCCTATCTCAGAAACGGCACAAGCCTCACTTATTTGAGCTCCGTTCTGCAAAGGTGAACACTGCTCTGAGAACAAAGGACTTCCCCGATGCGTCTTTGGTCAGGAAGGCAACGCTTGCCTATTTCTCTCCTAGCCTTCTGCTACCACTTGGGCCAAGGTGGCTCTGGGCTTCCTCTGGCTCCGTGGGCACTGCTGCTTGGGTGGCGGCCTCCTGCTCTTGAAACCAACTCCAAACGTGTTCTCCTTTGGGGAGAAGGCTGATTGGGCATGAAAAGGCCTTTCTTCACAGCCCCCAGCAACCCAAACTTAGCCAGCTAAGGAGGGACTCTACTAGGGCTAATCTCAGCAACGGCACAAAACTCGCTTCCAGGAGCTGCATTCTGCAAACGGAAACTCTGCTCGGGGAGCACACCACATTCCCAATTCGTCTGTTTTACCCCTAGGGCCATGGAGGCTCTGGGCTGCCTCTGGCTCTGTGGGCACTGCTGCTTGGCTGGTGGTCTCCGCACCTTGAAACCAACTCCAAGCGTGTTCTCCTTTGGGGAGAAGGCTAATTGGGCATGAAAAGGCCTTTTGGGCACATGCCCCATCCACTCACCCGTAGCCAGGTATTGATGGGAAACCGAAGGTCTATCTCAGCAATGGCACAAAACTCGCTTCTAGGAGCTGCATTCTGCAGAGGTGAACTCTGCTCGGGGAACAAACCACAGCCCCAATGCGTCCTTGCTCATGAAGGCCAAGCTTGCCTAGTTACTCACCTAGCCCTCTGCACACCTAGGGCAAAGAAGGCTATGGCCTGCCTCTGGCTCTGTGGGCACCGCTGCTTGTCGGGTGGTCTCCGGTGCTTGAAACCAACTCCAAACGTGTTCTCCTTCGTGGAGAAGGCTGATTGGGCATGAAAAGGCCATGTTTGCACAGGCCCATTAATGCAGCCTTAGCCAGCTGGGAAGGGAGCCTCGGAGGGCCTATCTCAGCAACGGCACAAAACTCGCTTCTAGGAGCTGCATTCTGCAGAGGTGAACTCTGCTCGGGGGACAAACCACAGCCCCAGTGCGTCTTTGCTCAGGAAAGCCAAGCTTGCCTAGTTCTCACCTAGCCCTGTTGTACCCCTAGGGCCAAGGAGGCTCTGGACTGCCTCTGGCTCCTTGGGCACTGCTGCTTGGCTGGTGTTCTCCGGAGGTTGAAACCAAATCCACACATGTTCTCCCTCGGGGAGAAGCCTGACTGGGCATGAAAAGGCCTTGTTTGCACAGGCCCAGCAACCCACAGGTAGCCAGCTAGGGATAGAACCTCCTTGGGCCTATCTCAGAAACGGCACAAGCCTCACTTATTTGAGCTCCGTTCTGCAAAGGTGAACACTGCTCTGAGAACAAAGGACTTCCCCGATGCGTCTTTGGTCAGGAAGGCAACGCTTGCCTATTTCTCTCCTAGCCTTCTGCTACCACTTGGGCCAAGGTGGCTCTGGGCTTCCTCTGGCTCCGTGGGCACTGCTGCTTGGGTGGTGGCCTCCTGCTCTGGAAACCAACTCCAAACGTGTTCTCCTTTGGGGAGAAGGCTGATTGGGCATGAAAAGGCCTTTCTTCACAGCCCCCAGCAACCCAAACTTAGCCAGCTAAGGAGGGACTCTACTAGGGCTAATCTCAGCAACGGCACAAAACTCGCTTCCAGGAGCTGCATTCTGCAAAGGGAAACTCTGCTCGGGGAGCACACCACATTCCCAATTCGTCTGTTTTACCCCTAGGGCCATGGAGGCTCTGGGCTGCCTCTGGCTCTGTGGGCACTGCTGCTTGGCTGGTGGTCTCCGCACCTTGAAACCAACTCCAAGCGTGTTCTCCTTTGGGGAGAAGGCTAATTGGGCATGAAAAGGCCTTTTGGGCACATGCCCCATCCACTCACCCTTAGCCAGGTATTGATGGGAGACCGAAGGTCTATCTCAGCAACGGCACAAAACTCGCTTCTAGGAGCTGCATTCTGCAGAGGTGAACTCTGCTCGGGGAACAAACCACAGCCCCAATGCGTCCTTGCTCATGAAGGCCAAGCTTGCCTAGTTACTCACCTAGCCCTCTGCACACCTAGGGCAAAGAAGGCTATGGCCTGCCTCTGGCTCTGTGGGCACCGCTGCTTGTCGGGTGGTCTCCGGTGCTTGAAACCAACTCCAAACGTGTTCTCCTTCGTGGAGAAGGCTGATTGGGCATGAAAAGGCCATGTTTGCACAGGCCCATTAACGCACCCTTAGCCAGCTGGGAAGGGAGCCTCGGAGGGCCTATCTCAGCAACGGCACAAAACTCGCTTCTAGGAGCTGCATTCTGCAGAGGTGAACTCTGCTCGGGGAACAAACCACAGCCCCAGTGCGTCTTTGCTCAGGAAAGCCAAGCTTGCCTAGTTCTCACCTAGCCCTGTTGTACCCCTAGGGCCAAGGAGGCTCTGGACTGCCTCTGGCTCCGTGGGCACTGCTGCTTGGCTGGTGTTCTCCGGAGGTTGAAACCAAATCCACACATGTTCTCCCTCGGGGAGAAGCCTGACTGGGCATGAAAAGGCCTTGTTTGCACAGGCCCAGCAACCCACAGGTAGCCAGCTAGGGATAGAACCTCCTTGGGCCTATCTCAGAAACGGCACAAGCCTCACTTATTTGAGCTCCGTTCTGCAAAGGTGAACACTGCTCTGAGAACAAAGGACTTCCCCGATGCGTCTTTGGTCAGGAAGGCAACGCTTGCCTATTTCTCTCCTAGCCTTCTGCTACCACTTGGGCCAAGGTGGCTCTGGGCTTCCTCTGGCTCCGTGGGCACTGCTGCTTGGGTGGTGGCCTCCTGCTCTTGAAACCAACTCCAAACGTGTTCTCCTTTGGGGAGAAGGCTGATTGGGCATGAAAAGGCCTTTCTTCACAGCCCCCAGCAACCCAAACTTAGCCAGCTAAGGAGGGACTCTACTAGGGCTAATCTCAGCAACGGCACAAAACTCGCTTCCAGGAGCTGCATTCTGCAAACGGAAACTCTGCTCGGGGAGCACACCACATTCCCAATTCGTCTGTTTTACCCCTAGGGCCATGGAGGCCCTGGGCTGCCTCTGGCTCTGTGGGCACTGCTGCTTGGCTGGTGGTCTCCGCACCTTGAAACCAACTCCAAGCGTATTCTCCTTTGGGGAGAAGGCTAATTGGGCATGAAAAGGCCTTTTTGGCACATGCCCCATCCACTCACCCGTAGCCAGGTATTGATGGAAAACCGAAGGTCTATCTCAGCAACGGCACAAAACTCGCTTCTAGGAGCTGCATTCTGCAGAGGTGAACTCTGCTCGGCGAACAAACCACAGCCCCAATGCGTCCTTGCTCATGAAGGCCAAGCTTGCCTAGTTACTCACCTAGCCCTCTGCACACCTAGGGCAAAGAAGGCTATGGCCTGCCTCTGGCTCTGTGGGCACCGCTGCTTGTCGGGTGGTCTCCGGTGCTTGAAACCAACTCCAAACGTGTTCTCCTTCGTGGAGAAGGCTGATTGGGCATGAAAAGGCCATGTTTGCACAGGCCCATTAACGCACCCTTAGCCAGCTGGGAAGGGAGCCTCGGAGGGCCTATCTCAGCAACGGCACAAAACTCGCTTCTAGGAGCTGCATTCTGCAGAGGTGAACTCTGCTCGGGGAACAAACCACAGCCCCAGTGCGTCTTTGCTCAGGAAAGCCAAGCTTGCCTAGTTCTCACCTAGCCCTGTTGTACCCCTAGGGCCAAGGAGGCTCTGGACTGCTTCTGGCTCCGTGGGCACTGCTGCTTGGCTGGTGTTCTCCGGAGGTTGAAACCAAATCCACACATGTTCTCCTTCGGGGAGAAGCCTGACTGGGCATAAAAAGGCCTTGTTTGCACAGGCCCAGCAACCCACAGGTGGCCAGCTAGGGATAGAACCTCCTTGGGCCTATCTCAGAAACGGCACAAGCCTCACTTATTTGAGTTCCGTTCTGCAAAGGTGAACACTGCTCTGAGAACAAAGGACTTCCCCGATGCGTCTTTGGTCAGGAAGGCAACGCTTGCCTATTTCTCTCCTAGCCTTCTGCTACCACTTGGGCCAAGGTGGCTCTGGGCTTCCTCTGGCTCCGTGGGCACTGCTGCTTGGGTGGTGGCCTCCTGCTCTTGAAACCAACTCCAAACGTGTTCTCCTTTGGGGAGAAGGCTGATTGGGCATGAAAAGGCCTTTCTTCACAGCCCCCAGCAACCCAAACTTAGCCAGCTAAGGAGGGACTCTACTAGGGCTAATCTCAGCAACGGCACAAAACTCGCTTCCAGGAGCTGCATTCTGCAAAGGGAAACTCTGCTCGGGGAGCACACCACATTTCCAATTCGTCCTTCCTCAGGAAAGCAATGCTTGCCTATTTCTCACCTAGCCCTGTGCTATCCCTAGGGCCAAGGAGGCTCTGGGCTGCCTCTGGATCCGTGGGCACTGCTCCTTGGCTGGTGGTCTCCTGAGCTTGAAACCAACTGCAAATGAGTTCTCCTTCAGGGACAAGGCTGATTGGGCATGAAAATACCTTGTTTGCACAGGCCTCAGCAACCCACCTATAGCCAGCTAGGGAGGGACCCTCCGAGGGCCTATCTCAGCAACGGCACAAACGTCGCAGCTAGGAGCTGCATTCTGCAAAGGGAAACTCTGCTCGGGGAACAAACCACAGCCCTAATGCGACTTGTTCAGGAAACCCAAGCTTTTCTACTTCTCACCTAGCTCTGTTTTACCCCTAGGGCCATGGAGGCTCTGGGCTGCCTCTGGCTCTGTGGGCACTGCTGCTTGTCGGGTGGTCTCCGGTGCTTGAAACCAACTCCAAACGTGTTCTCCTTCGTGGAGAAGGCTGATTGGGCATGAAAAGGCCATGTTTGCACAGGCCCATTAACGCACACTTAGCCAGCTGGGAAGGGAGCCTCGGAGGGCCTATCTCAGCAACGGCACAGAACTCGCTTCTAGGAGCTGCATTCTGCAGAGGTGAACTCTGCTCGGGGGACAAACCACAGCCCCAGTGCGTCTTTGCTCAGGAAAGCCAAGCTTGCCTAGTTCTCACCTAGCCCTGTTGTACCCCTAGGGCCAAGGAGGCTCTGGACTGCCTCTGGCTCCGTGGGCACTGCTGCTTGGCTGGTGTTCTCCGGAGGTTGAAACCAAATCCACACATGTTCTCCCTCGGGGAGAAGCCTGACTGGGCATGAAAAGGCCTTGTTTGCACAGGCCCAGCAACCCACAGGTAGCCAGCTAGGGATAGAACCTCCTTGGGCCTATCTCAGAAACGGCACAAGCCTCACTTATTTGAGCTCCGTTCTGCAAAGGTGAACACTGCTCTGAGAACAAAGGACTTCCCCGATGCGTCTTTGGTCAGGAAGGCAACGCTTGCCTATTTCTCTCCTAGCCTTCTGCTACCACTTGGGCCAAGGTGGCTCTGGGCTTCCTCTGGCTCCGTGGGCACTGCTGCTTGGGTGGTGGCCTCCTGCTCTTGAAACCAACTCCAAACGTGTTCTCCTTTGGGGAGAAGGCTGATTGGGCATGAAAAGGCCTTTCTTCACAGCCCCCAGCAACCCAAACTTAGCCAGCTAAGGAGGGACTCTACTAGGGCTAATCTCAGCAACGGCACAAAACTCGCTTCCAGGAGCTGCATTCTGCAAACGGAAACTCTGCTCGGGGAGCACACCACATTCCCAATTCGTCTGTTTTACCCCTAGGGCCATGGAGGCTCTGGGCTGCCTCTGGCTCTGTGGGCACTGCTGCTTGGCTGGTGGTCTCCGCACCTTGAAACCAACTCCAAGCGTGTTCTCCTTTGGGGAGAAGGCTAATTGGGCATGAAAAGGCCTTTTGGGCACATGCCCCATCCACTCACCCTTAGCCAGGTATTGATGGGAGACCGAAGGTCTATCTCAGCAATGGCACAAAACTCGCTTCTAGGAGCTGCATTCTGCAGAGGTGAACTCTGTTCGGGGAACAAACCACAGCCCCAATGCGTCTTGCTCATGAAGGCCAAGCTTGCCTAGTTACTCACCTAGCCCTCTGCACACCTAGGGCAAAGAAGGCTATGGCCTGCCTCTGGCTCTGTGGGCACTGCTGCTTGTCGGGTGGTCTCCGGTGCTTGAAACCAACTCCAAACGTGTTCTCCTTCGTGGAGAAGGCTGATTGGGCATGAAAAGGCCATGTTTGCACAGGCCCATTAATGCACCCTTAGCCAGCTGGGAAGGGAGCCTCGGAGGGCCTATCTCAGCAACGGCACAAAACTCGCTTCTAGGAGCTGCATTCTGCAGAGGTGAACTCTGCTCGGAGGACAAACCACAGCCCCAGTGCGTCTTTGCTCAGGAAAGCCAAGCTTGCCTAGTTCTCACCTAGCCCTGTTGTACCCCTAGGGCCAAGGAGGCTCTGGACTGCCTCTGGCTCCGTGGGCACTGCTGCTTGGCTGGTGTTCTCCGGAGGTTGAAACCAAATCCACACATGTTCTCCCTCGGGGAGAAGCCTGACTGGGCATGAAAAGGCCTTGTTTGCACAGGCCCAGCAACCCACAGGTAGCCAGCTAGGGATAGAACCTCCTTGGGCCTATCTCAGAAACGGCACAAGCCTCACTTATTTGAGCTCCGTTCTGCAAAGGTGAACACTGCTCTGAGAACAAAGGACTTCCCCGATGCGTCTTTGGTCAGGAAGGCAACGCTTGCCTATTTCTCTCCTAGCCTTCTGCTACCACTTGGGCCAAGGTGGCTCTGGGCTTCCTCTGGCTCCGTGGGCACTGCTGCTTGGGTGGCGGCCTCCTGCTCTTGAAACCAACTCCAAACGTGTTCTCCTTTGGGGAGAAGGCTGATTGGGCATGAAAAGGCCTTTCTTCACAGCCCCCAGCAACCCAAACTTAGCCAGCTAAGGAGGGACTCTACTAGGGCTAATCTCAGCAACGGCACAAAACTCGCTTCCAGGAGCTGCATTCTGCAAAGGGAAACTCTGCTCGGGGAGCACACCACATTCCCAATTCGTCTGTTTTACCCCTAGGGCCATGGAGGCTCTGGGCTGCCTCTGGCTCTGTGGGCACTGCTGCTTGGCTGGTGGTCTCCGCACCTTGAAACCAACTCCAAGCGTGTTCTCCTTTGGGGAGAAGGCTAATTGGGCATGAAAAGGCCTTTTGGGCACATGCCCCATCCACTCACCCGTAGCCAGGTATTGATGGGAAACCGAAGGTCTATCTCAGCAATGGCACAAAACTCGCTTCTAGGAGCTGCATTCTGCAGAGGTGAACTCTGCTCGGGGAACAAACCACAGCCCCAATGCGTCCTTGCTCATGAAGGCCAAGCTTGCCTAGTTACTCACCTAGCCCTCTGCACACCTAGGGCAAAGAAGGCTATGGCCTGCCTCTGGCTCTGTGGGCACCGCTGCTTGTCGGGTGGTCTCCGGTGCTTGAAACCAACTCCAAACGTGTTCTCCTTCGTGGAGAAGGCTGATTGGGCATGAAAAGGCCATGTTTGCACAGGCCCATTAACGCACCCTTAGCCAGCTGGGAAGGGAGCCTCGGAGGGCCTATCTCAGCAACGGCACAAAACTCGCTTCTAGGAGCTGCATTCTGCAGAGGTGAACTCTGCTCGGGGAACAAACCACAGCCCCAGTGCGTCTTTGCTCAGGAAAGCCAAGCTTGCCTAGTTCTCACCTAGCCCTGTTGTACCCCTAGGGCCAAGGAGGCTCTGGACTGCCTCTGGCTCCGTGGGCACTGCTGCTTGGCTGGTGTTCTCCGGAGGTTGAAACCAAATCCACACATGTTCTCCCTCGGGGAGAAGCCTGACTGGGCATGAAAAGGCCTTGTTTGCACAGGCCCAGCAACCCACAGGTAGCCAGCTAGGGATAGAACCTCCTTGGGCCTATCTCAGAAACGGCACAAGCCTCACTTATTTGAGCTCCGTTCTGCAAAGGTGAACACTGCTCTGAGAACAAAGGACTTCCCCGATGCGTCTTTGGTCAGGAAGGCAACGCTTGCCTATTTCTCTCCTAGCCTTCTGCTACCACTTGGGCCAAGGTGGCTCTGGGCTTCCTCTGGCTCCGTGGGCACTGCTGCTTGGGTGGTGGCCTCCTGCTCTTGAAACCAACTCCAAACGTGTTCTCCTTTGGGGAGAAGGCTGATGGGCATGAAAAGGCCTTTCTTCACAGCCCCCAGCAACCCAAACTTAGCCAGCTAAGGAGGGACTCTACTAGGGCTAATCTCAGCAACGGCACAAAACTCGCTTCCAGGAGCTGCATTCTGCAAAGGGAAACTCTGCTCGGGGAGCACACCACATTCCCAATTCGTCTGTTTTACCCCTAGGGCCATGGAGGCTCTGGGCTGCCTCTGGCTCTGTGGGCACTGCTGCTTGGCTGGTGGTCTCCGCACCTTGAAACCAACTCCAAGCGTGTTCTCCTTTGGGGAGAAGGCTAATTGGGCATGAAAAGGCCTTTTTGGCACATGCCCCATCCACTCACCCGTAGCCAGGTATTGATGGGAAACCGAAGGTCTATCTCAGCAACGGCACAAAACTCGCTTCTAGGAGCTGCATTCTGCAGAGGTGAACTCTGCTCGGGGAACAAACCACAGCCCCAATGCGTCCTTGCTCATGAAGGCCAAGCTTGCCTAGTTACTCACCTAGCCCTCTGCACACCTAGGGCAAAGAAGGCTATGGCCTGCCTCTGGCTCTGTGGGCACCGCTGCTTGTCGGGTGGTCTCCGGTGCTTGAAACCAACTCCAAACGTGTTCTCCTTCGTGGAGAAGGCTGATTGGGCATGAAAAGGCCATGTTTGCACAGGCCCATTAACGCACCCTTAGCCAGCTGGGAAGGGAGCCTCGGAGGGCCTATCTCAGCAACGGCACAAAACTCGCTTCTAGGAGCTGCATTCTGCAGAGGTGAACTCTGCTCGGGGAACAAACCACAGCCCCAGTGCGTCTTTGCTCAGGAAAGCCAAGCTTGCCTAGTTCTCACCTAGCCCTGTTGTACCCCTAGGGCCAAGGAGGCTCTGGACTGCCTCTGGCTCCGTGGGCACTGCTGCTTGGCTGGTGTTCTCCGGAGGTTGAAACCAAATCCACACATGTTCTCCCTCGGGGAGAAGCCTGACTGGGCATGAAAAGGCCTTGTTTGCACAGGCCCAGCAACCCACAGGTAGCCAGCTAGGGATAGAACCTCCTTGGGCCTATCTCAGAAACGGCACAAGCCTCACTTATTTGAGCTCCGTTCTGCAAAGGTGAACACTGCTCTGAGAACAAAGGACTTCCCCGATGCGTCTTTGGTCAGGAAGGCAACGCTTGCCTATTTCTCTCCTAGCCTTCTGCTACCACTTGGGCCAAGGTGGCTCTGGGCTTCCTCTGGCTCCGTGGGCACTGCTGCTTGGGTGGCGGCCTCCTGCTCTTGAAACCAACTCCAAACGTGTTCTCCTTTGGGGAGAAGGCTGATTGGGCATGAAAAGGCCTTTCTTCACAGCCCCCAGCAACCCAAACTTAGCCAGCTAAGGAGGGACTCTACTAGGGCTAATCTCAGCAACGGCACAAAACTCGCTTCCAGGAGCTGCATTCTGCAAACGGAAACTCTGCTCGGGGAGCACACCACATTCCCAATTCGTCTGTTTTACCCCTAGGGCCATGGAGGCTCTGGGCTGCCTCTGGCTCTGTGGGCACTGCTGCTTGGCTGGTGGTCTCCGCACCTTGAAACCAACTCCAAGCGTGTTCTCCTTTGGGGAGAAGGCTAATTGGGCATGAAAAGGCCTTTTGGGCACATGCCCCATCCACTCACCCTTAGCCAGGTATTGATGGGAGACCGAAGATCTATCTCAGCAAAGGCACAAAACTCGCTTCTAGGAGCTGCATTCTGCAGAGGTGAACTCTGCTCGGCGAACAAACCACAGCCCCAATGCGTCCTTGCTCATGAAGGCCAAGCTTGCCTAGTTACTCACCTAGCCCTCTGCACACCTAGGGCAAAGAAGGCTATGGCCTGCCTCTGGCTCTGTGGGCACCGCTGCTTGTCGGGTGGTCTCCGGTGCTTGAAACCAACTCCAAACGTGTTCTCCTTCGTGGAGAAGGCTGATTGGGCATGAAAAGGCCATGTTTGCACAGGCCCATTAACGCACCCTTAGCCAGCTGGGAAGGGAGCCTCGGAGGGCCTATCTCAGCAACGGCACAAAACTCGCTTCTAGGAGCTGCATTCTGCAGAGGTGAACTCTGCTCGGGGAACAAACCACAGCCCCAGTGCGTCTTTGCTCAGGAAAGCCAAGCTTGCCTAGTTCTCACCTAGCCCTGTTGTACCCCTAGGGCCAAGGAGGCTCTGGACTGCCTCTGGCTCCGTGGGCACTGCTGCTTGGCTGGTGTTCTCCGGAGGTTGAAACCAAATCCACACATGTTCTCCCTCGGGGAGAAGCCTGACTGGGCATGAAAAGGCCTTGTTTGCACAGGCCCAGCAACCCACAGGTAGCCAGCTAGGGATAGAACCTCCTTGGGCCTATCTCAGAAACGGCACAAGCCTCACTTATTTGAGTTCCGTTCTGCAAAGGTGAACACTGCTCTGAGAACAAAGGACTTCCCCGATGCGTCTTTGGTCAGGAAGGCAACGCTTGCCTATTTCTCTCCTAGCCTTCTGCTACCACTTGGGCCAAGGTGGCTCTGGGCTTCCTCTGGCTCCGTGGGCACTGCTGCTTGGGTGGTGGCCTCCTGCTCTGGAAACCAACTCCAAACGTGTTCTCCTTTGGGGAGAAGGCTGATTGGGCATGAAAAGGCCTTTCTTCACAGCCCCCAGCAACCCAAACTTAGCCAGCTAAGGAGGGACTCTACTAGGGCTAATCTCAGCAACGGCACAAAACTCGCTTCCAGGAGCTGCATTCTGCAAAGGGAAACTCTGCTCGGGGAGCACACCACATTCCCAATTCGTCTGTTTTACCCCTAGGGCCATGGAGGCTCTGGGCTGCCTCTGGCTCTGTGGGCACTGCTGCTTGGCTGGTGGTCTCCGCACCTTGAAACCAACTCCAAGCGTGTTCTCCTTTGGGGAGAAGGCTAATTGGGCATGAAAAGGCCTTTTGGGCACATGCCCCATCCACTCACCCGTAGCCAGGTATTGATGGGAAACCGAAGATCTATCTCAGCAAAGGCACAAAACTCGCTTCTAGGAGCTGCATTCTGCAGAGGTGAACTCTGCTCGGGGAACAAACCACAGCCCCAATGCGTCCTTGCTCATGAAGGCCAAGCTTGCCTAGTTACTCACCTAGCCCTCTGCACACCTAGGGCAAAGAAGGCTATGGCCTGCCTCTGGCTCTGTGGGCACCGCTGCTTGTCGGGTGGTCTCCGGTGCTTGAAACCAACTCCAAACGTGTTCTCCTTCGTGGAGAAGGCTGATTGGGCATGAAAAGGCCATGTTTGCACAGGCCCATTAACGCACCCTTAGCCAGCTGGGAAGGGAGCCTCGGAGGGCCTATCTCAGCAACGGCACAAAACTCGCTTCTAGGAGCTGCATTCTGCAGAGGTGAACTCTGCTCGGGGAACAAACCACAGCCCCAGTGCGTCTTTGCTCAGGAAAGCCAAGCTTGCCTAGTTCTCACCTAGCCCTGTTGTACCCCTAGGGCCAAGGAGGCTCTGGACTGCCTCTGGCTCCGTGGGCACTGCTGCTTGGCTGGTGTTCTCCGGAGGTTGAAACCAAATCCACACATGTTCTCCCTCGGGGAGAAGCCTGACTGGGCATGAAAAGGCCTTGTTTGCACAGGCCCAGCAACCCACAGGTAGCCAGCTAGGGATAGAACCTCCTTGGGCCTATCTCAGAAACGGCACAAGCCTCACTTATTTGAGCTCCGTTCTGCAAAGGTGAACACTGCTCTGAGAACAAAGGACTTCCCCGATGCGTCTTTGGTCAGGAAGGCAACGCTTGCCTATTTCTCTCCTAGCCTTCTGCTACCACTTGGGCCAAGGTGGCTCTGGGCTTCCTCTGGCTCCGTGGGCACTGCTGCTTGGGTGGTGGCCTCCTGCTCTTGAAACCAACTCCAAACGTGTTCTCCTTTGGGGAGAAGGCTGATTGGGCATGAAAAGGCCTTTCTTCACAGCCCCCAGCAACCCAAACTTAGCCAGCTAAGGAGGGACTCTACTAGGGCTAATCTCAGCAACGGCACAAAACTCGCTTCCAGGAGCTGCATTCTGCAAAGGGAAACTCTGCTCGGGGAGCACACCACATTCCCAATTCGTCTGTTTTACCCCTAGGGCCATGGAGGCTCTGGGCTGCCTCTGGCTCTGTGGGCACTGCTGCTTGGCTGGTGGTCTCCGCACCTTGAAACCAACTCCAAGCGTGTTCTCCTTTGGGGAGAAGGCTAATTGGGCATGAAAAGGCCTTTTGGGCACATGCCCCATCCACTCACCCTTAGCCAGGTATTGATGGGAGACCGAAGGTCTATCTCAGCAATGGCACAAAACTCGCTTCTAGGAGCTGCATTCTGCAGAGGTGAACTCTGCTCGGCGAACAAACCACAGCCCCAATGCGTCCTTGCTCATGAAGGCCAAGCTTGCCTAGTTACTCACCTAGCCCTCTGCACACCTAGGGCAAAGAAGGCTATGGCCTGCCTCTGGCTCTGTGGGCACCGCTGCTTGTCGGGTGGTCTCCGGTGCTTGAAACCAACTCCAAACGTGTTCTCCTTCGTGGAGAAGGCTGATTGGGCATGAAAAGGCCATGTTTGCACAGGCCCATTAACGCACCCTTAGCCAGCTGGGAAGGGAGCCTCGGAGGGCCTATCTCAGCAACGGCACAAAACTCGCTTCTAGGAGCTGCATTCTGCAGAGGTGAACTCTGCTCGGGGGACAAACCACAGCCCCAGTGCGTCTTTGCTCAGGAAAGCCAAGCTTGCCTAGTTCTCACCTAGCCCTGTTGTACCCCTAGGGCCAAGGAGGCTCTGGACTGCCTCTGGCTCCGTGGGCACTGCTGCTTGGCTGGTGTTCTCCGGAGGTTGAAACCAAATCCACACATGTTCTCCCTCGGGGAGAAGCCTGACTGGGCATGAAAAGGCCTTGTTTGCACAGGCCCAGCAACCCACAGGTAGCCAGCTAGGGATAGAACCTCCTTGGGCCTATCTCAGAAACGGCACAAGCCTCACTTATTTGAGCTCCGTTCTGCAAAGGTGAACACTGCTCTGAGAACAAAGGACTTCCCCGATGCGTCTTTGGTCAGGAAGGCAACGCTTGCCTATTTCTCTCCTAGCCTTCTGCTACCACTTGGGCCAAGGTGGCTCTGGGCTTCCTCTGGCTCCGTGGGCACTGCTGCTTGGGTGGTGGCCTCCTGCTCTTGAAACCAACTCCAAACGTGTTCTCCTTTGGGGAGAAGGCTGATTGGGCATGAAAAGGCCTTTCTTCACAGCCCCCAGCAACCCAAACTTAGCCAGCTAAGGAGGGACTCTACTAGGGCTAATCTCAGCAACGGCACAAAACTCGCTTCCAGGAGCTGCATTCTGCAAAGGGAAACTCTGCTCGGGGAGCACACCACATTCCCAATTCGTCTGTTTTACCCCTAGGGCCATGGAGGCTCTGGGCTGCCTCTGGCTCTGTGGGCACTGCTGCTTGGCTGGTGGTCTCCGCACCTTGAAACCAACTCCAAGCGTGTTCTCCTTTGGGGAGAAGGCTAATTGGGCATGAAAAGGCCTTTTGGGCACATGCCCCATCCACTCACCCTTAGCCAGGTATTGATGGGAGACCGAAGGTCTATCTCAGCAATGGCACAAAACTCGCTTCTAGGAGCTGCATTCTGCAGAGGTGAACTCTGCTCGGGGAACAAACCACAGCCCCAATGCGTCCTTGCTCATGAAGGCCAAGCTTGCCTAGTTACTCACCTAGCCCTCTGCACACCTAGGGCAAAGAAGGCTATGGCCTGCCTCTGGCTCTGTGGGCACCGCTGCTTGTCGGGTGGTCTCCGGTGCTTGAAACCAACTCCAAACGTGTTCTCCTTCGTGGAGAAGGCTGATTGGGCATGAAAAGGCCATGTTTGCACAGGCCCATTAACGCACCCTTAGCCAGCTGGGAAGGGAGCCTCGGAGGGCCTATCTCAGCAACGGCACAAAACTCGCTTCTAGGAGCTGCATTCTGCAGAGGTGAACTCTGCTCGGGGAACAAACCACAGCCCCAGTGCGTCTTTGCTCAGGAAAGCCAAGCTTGCCTAGTTCTCACCTAGCCCTGTTGTACCCCTAGGGCCAAGGAGGCTCTGGACTGCCTCTGGCTCCGTGGGCACTGCTGCTTGGCTGGTGTTCTCCGGAGGTTGAAACCAAATCCACACATGTTCTCCCTCGGGGAGAAGCCTGACTGGGCATGAAAAGGCCTTGTTTGCACAGGCCCAGCAACCCACAGGTAGCCAGCTAGGGATAGAACCTCCTTGGGCCTATCTCAGAAACGGCACAAGCCTCACTTATTTGAGCTCCGTTCTGCAAAGGTGAACACTGCTCTGAGAACAAAGGACTTCCCCGATGCGTCTTTGGTCAGGAAGGCAACGCTTGCCTATTTCTCTCCTAGCCTTCTGCTACCACTTGGGCCAAGGTGGCTCTGGGCTTCCTCTGGCTCCGTGGGCACTGCTGCTTGGGTGGTGGCCTCCTGCTCTGGAAACCAACTCCAAACGTGTTCTCCTTTGGGGAGAAGGCTGATTGGGCATGAAAAGGCCTTTCTTCACAGCCCCCAGCAACCCAAACTTAGCCAGCTAAGGAGGGACTCTACTAGGGCTAATCTCAGCAACGGCACAAAACTCGCTTCCAGGAGCTGCATTCTGCAAAGGGAAACTCTGCTCGGGGAGCACACCACATTCCCAATTCGTCTGTTTTACCCCTAGGGCCATGGAGGCTCTGGGCTGCCTCTGGCTCTGTGGGCACTGCTGCTTGGCTGGTGGTCTCCGCACCTTGAAACCAACTCCAAGCGTGTTCTCCTTTGGGGAGAAGGCTAATTGGGCATGAAAAGGCCTTTTGGGCACATGCCCCATCCACTCACCCTTAGCCAGGTATTGATGGGAGACCGAAGATCTATCTCAGCAAAGGCACAAAACTCGCTTCTAGGAGCTGCATTCTGCAGAGGTGAACTCTGCTCGGGGAACAAACCACAGCCCCAATGCGTCCTTGCTCATGAAGGCCAAGCTTGCCTAGTTACTCACCTAGCCCTCTGCACACCTAGGGCAAAGAAGGCTATGGCCTGCCTCTGGCTCTGTGGGCACCGCTGCTTGTCGGGTGGTCTCCGGTGCTTGAAACCAACTCCAAACGTGTTCTCCTTCGTGGAGAAGGCTGATTGGGCATGAAAAGGCCATGTTTGCACAGGCCCATTAACGCACCCTTAGCCAGCTGGGAAGGGAGCCTCGGAGGGCCTATCTCAGCAACGGCACAAAACTCGCTTCTAGGAGCTGCATTCTGCAGAGGTGAACTCTGCTCGGGGAACAAACCACAGCCCCAGTGCGTCTTTGCTCAGGAAAGCCAAGCTTGCCTAGTTCTCACCTAGCCCTGTTGTACCCCTAGGGCCAAGGAGGCTCTGGACTGCCTCTGGCTCCGTGGGCACTGCTGCTTGGCTGGTGTTCTCCGGAGGTTGAAACCAAATCCACACATGTTCTCCCTCGGGGAGAAGCCTGACTGGGCATGAAAAGGCCTTGTTTGCACAGGCCCAGCAACCCACAGGTAGCCAGCTAGGGATAGAACCTCCTTGGGCCTATCTCAGAAACGGCACAAGCCTCACTTATTTGAGCTCCGTTCTGCAAAGGTGAACACTGCTCTGAGAACAAAGGACTTCCCCGATGCGTCTTTGGTCAGGAAGGCAACGCTTGCCTATTTCTCTCCTAGCCTTCTGCTACCACTTGGGCCAAGGTGGCTCTGGGCTTCCTCTGGCTCCGTGGGCACTGCTGCTTGGGTGGTGGCCTCCTGCTCTTGAAACCAACTCCAAACGTGTTCTCCTTTGGGGAGAAGGCTGATTGGGCATGAAAAGGCCTTTCTTCACAGCCCCCAGCAACCCAAACTTAGCCAGCTAAGGAGGGACTCTACTAGGGCTAATCTCAGCAACGGCACAAAACTCGCTTCCAGGAGCTGCATTCTGCAAAGGGAAACTCTGCTCGGGGAGCACACCACATTCCCAATTCGTCTGTTTTACCCCTAGGGCCATGGAGGCTCTGGGCTGCCTCTGGCTCTGTGGGCACTGCTGCTTGGCTGGTGGTCTCCGCACCTTGAAACCAACTCCAAGCGTGTTCTCCTTTGGGGAGAAGGCTAATTGGGCATGAAAAGGCCTTTTGGGCACATGCCCCATCCACTCACCCTTAGCCAGGTATTGATGGGAGACCGAAGGTCTATCTCAGCAATGGCACAAAACTCGCTTCTAGGAGCTGCATTCTGCAGAGGTGAACTCTGCTCGGGGAACAAACCACAGCCCCAATGCGTCCTTGCTCATGAAGGCCAAGCTTGCCTAGTTACTCACCTAGCCCTCTGCACACCTAGGGCAAAGAAGGCTATGGCCTGCCTCTGGCTCTGTGGGCACCGCTGCTTGTCGGGTGGTCTCCGGTGCTTGAAACCAACTCCAAACGTGTTCTCCTTCGTGGAGAAGGCTGATTGGGCATGAAAAGGCCATGTTTGCACAGGCCCATTAATGCACCCTTAGCCAGCTGGGAAGGGAGCCTCGGAGGGCCTATCTCAGCAACGGCACAAAACTCGCTTCTAGGAGCTGCATTCTGCAGAGGTGAACTCTGCTCGGGGGACAAACCAAAGCCCCAGTGCGTCTTTGCTCAGGAAAGCCAAGCTTGCCTAGTTCTCACCTAGCCCTGTTGTACCCCTAGGGCCAAGGAGGCTCTGGACTGCCTCTGGCTCCGTGGGCACTGCTGCTTGGCTGGTGTTCTCCGGAGGTTGAAACCAAATCCACACATGTTCTCCCTCGGGGAGAAGCCTGACTGGGCATGAAAAGGCCTTGTTTGCACAGGCCCAGCAACCCACAGGTAGCCAGCTAGGGATAGAACCTCCTTGGGCCTATCTCAGAAACGGCACAAGCCTCACTTATTTGAGCTCCGTTCTGCAAAGGTGAACACTGCTCTGAGAACAAAGGACTTCCCCGATGCGTCTTTGGTCAGGAAGGCAACGCTTGCCTATTTCTCTCCTAGCCTTCTGCTACCACTTGGGCCAAGGTGGCTCTGGGCTTCCTCTGGCTCCGTGGGCACTGCTGCTTGGGTGGCGGCCTCCTGCTCTTGAAACCAACTCCAAACGTGTTCTCCTTTGGGGAGAAGGCTGATTGGGCATGAAAAGGCCTTTCTTCACAGCCCCGAGCAACCCAAACTTAGCCAGCTAAGGAGGGACTCTACTAGGGCTAATCTCAGCAACGGCACAAAACTCGCTTCCAGGAGCTGCATTCTGCAAAGGGAAACTCTGCTCGGGGAGCACACCACATTCCCAATTCGTCTGTTTTACCCCTAGGGCCATGGAGGCTCTGGGCTGCCTCTGGCTCTGTGGGCACTGCTGCTTGGCTGGTGGTCTCCGCACCTTGAAACCAACTCCAAGCGTGTTCCCCTTTGGGGAGAAGGCTAATTGGGCATGAAAAGGCCTTTTGGGCACATGCCCCATCCACTCACCCGTAGCCAGGTATTGATGGGAAACCGAAGGTCTATCTCAGCAATGGCACAAAACTCGCTTCTAGGAGCTGCATTCTGCAGAGGTGAACTCTGCTCGGGGAACAAACCACAGCCCCAATGCGTCCTTGCTCATGAAGGCCAAGCTTGCCTAGTTACTCACCTAGCCCTCTGCACACCTAGGGCAAAGAAGGCTATGGCCTGCCTCTGGCTCTGTGGGCACCGCTGCTTGTCGGGTGGTCTCCGGTGCTTGAAACCAACTCCAAACGTGTTCTCCTTCGTGGAGAAGGCTGATTGGGCATGAAAAGGCCATGTTTGCACAGGCCCATTAACGCACCCTTAGCCAGCTGGGAAGGGAGCCTCGGAGGGCCTATCTCAGCAACGGCACAAAACTCGCTTCTAGGAGCTGCATTCTGCAGAGGTGAACTCTGCTCGGGGATCAAACCACAGCCCCAGTGCGTCTTTGCTCAGGAAAGCCAAGCTTGCCTAGTTCTCACCTAGCCCTGTTGTACCCCTAGGGCCAAGGAGGCTCTGGACTGCCTCTGGCTCCGTGGGCACTGCTGCTTGGCTGGTGTTCTCCGGAGGTTGAAACCAAATCCACACATGTTCTCCCTCGGGGAGAAGCCTGACTGGGCATGAAAAGGCCTTGTTTGCACAGGCCCAGCAACCCACAGGTAGCCAGCTAGGGATAGAACCTCCTTGGGCCTATCTCAGAAACGGCACAAGCCTCACTTATTTGAGCTCCGTTCTGCAAAGGTGAACACTGCTCTGAGAACAAAGGACTTCCCCGATGCGTCTTTGGTCAGGAAGGCAACGCTTGCCTATTTCTCTCCTAGCCTTCTGCTACCACTTGGGCCAAGGTGGCTCTGGGCTTCCTCTGGCTCCGTGGGCACTGCTGCTTGGGTGGTGGCCTCCTGCTCTTGAAACCAACTCCAAACGTGTTCTCCTTTGGGGAGAAGGCTGATTGGGCATGAAAAGGCCTTTCTTCACAGCCCCCAGCAACCCAAACTTAGCCAGCTAAGGAGGGACTCTACTAGGGCTAATCTCAGCAACGGCACAAAACTCGCTTCCAGGAGCTGCATTCTGCAAAGGGAAACTCTGCTCGGGGAGCACACCACATTCCCAATTCGTCTGTTTTACCCCTAGGGCCATGGAGGCTCTGGGCTGCCTCTGGCTCTGTGGGCACTGCTGCTTGGCTGGTGGTCTCCGCACCTTGAAACCAACTCCAAGCGTGTTCTCCTTTGGGGAGAAGGCTAATTGGGCATGAAAAGGCCTTTTGGGCACATGCCCCATCCACTCACCCTTAGCCAGGTATTGATGGGAGACCGAAGGTCTATCTCAGCAATGGCACAAAACTCGCTTCTAGGAGCTGCATTCTGCAGAGGTGAACTCTGCTCGGGGAACAAACCACAGCCCCAATGCGTCCTTGCTCATGAAGGCCAAGCTTGCCTAGTTACTCACCTAGCCCTCTGCACACCTAGGGCAAAGAAGGCTATGGCCTGCCTCTGGCTCTGTGGGCACCGCTGCTTGTCGGGTGGTCTCCGGTGCTTGAAACCAACTCCAAACGTGTTCTCCTTCGTGGAGAAGGCTGATTGGGCATGAAAAGGCCATGTTTGCACAGGCCCATTAATGCACCCTTAGCCAGCTGGGAAGGGAGCCTCGGAGGGCCTATCTCAGCAACGGCACAAAACTCGCTTCTAGGAGCTGCATTCTGCAGAGGTGAACTCTGCTCGGGGGACAAACCAAAGCCCCAGTGCGTCTTTGCTCAGGAAAGCCAAGCTTGCCTAGTTCTCACCTAGCCCTGTTGTACCCCTAGGGCCAAGGAGGCTCTGGACTGCCTCTGGCTCCGTGGGCACTGCTGCTTGGCTGGTGTTCTCCGGAGGTTGAAACCAAATCCACACATGTTCTCCCTCGGGGAGAAGCCTGACTGGGCATGAAAAGGCCTTGTTTGCACAGGCCCAGCAACCCACAGGTAGCCAGCTAGGGATAGAACCTCCTTGGGCCTATCTCAGAAACGGCACAAGCCTCACTTATTTGAGCTCCGTTCTGCAAAGGTGAACACTGCTCTGAGAACAAAGGACTTCCCCGATGCGTCTTTGGTCAGGAAGGCAACGCTTGCCTATTTCTCTCCTAGCCTTCTGCTACCACTTGGGCCAAGGTGGCTCTGGGCTTCCTCTGGCTCCGTGGGCACTGCTGCTTGGGTGGCGGCCTCCTGCTCTTGAAACCAACTCCAAACGTGTTCTCCTTTGGGGAGAAGGCTGATTGGGCATGAAAAGGCCTTTCTTCACAGCCCCCAGCAACCCAAACTTAGCCAGCTAAGGAGGGACTCTACTAGGGCTAATCTCAGCAACGGCACAAAACTCGCTTCCAGGAGCTGCATTCTGCAAAGGGAAACTCTGCTCGGGGAGCACACCACATTCCCAATTCGTCTGTTTTACCCCTAGGGCCATGGAGGCTCTGGGCTGCCTCTGGCTCTGTGGGCACTGCTGCTTGGCTGGTGGTCTCCGCACCTTGAAACCAACTCCAAGCGTGTTCCCCTTTGGGGAGAAGGCTAATTGGGCATGAAAAGGCCTTTTGGGCACATGCCCCATCCACTCACCCGTAGCCAGGTATTGATGGGAAACCGAAGGTCTATCTCAGCAATGGCACAAAACTCGCTTCTAGGAGCTGCATTCTGCAGAGGTGAACTCTGCTCGGGGAACAAACCACAGCCCCAATGCGTCCTTGCTCATGAAGGCCAAGCTTGCCTAGTTACTCACCTAGCCCTCTGCACACCTAGGGCAAAGAAGGCTATGGCCTGCCTCTGGCTCTGTGGGCACCGCTGCTTGTCGGGTGGTCTCCGGTGCTTGAAACCAACTCCAAACGTGTTCTCCTTCGTGGAGAAGGCTGATTGGGCATGAAAAGGCCATGTTTGCACAGGCCCATTAACGCACCCTTAGCCAGCTGGGAAGGGAGCCTCGGAGGGCCTATCTCAGCAATGGCACAAAACTCGCTTCTAGGAGCTGCATTCTGCAGAGGTGAACTCTGCTCGGGGAACAAACCACAGCCCCAGTGCGTCTTTGCTCAGGAAAGCCAAGCTTGCCTAGTTCTCACCTAGCCCTGTTGTACCCCTAGGGCCAAGGAGGCTCTGGACTGCCTCTGGCTCCGTGGGCACTGCTGCTTGGCTGGTGTTCTCCGGAGGTTGAAACCAAATCCACACATGTTCTCCCTCGGGGAGAAGCCTGACTGGGCATGAAAAGGCCTTGTTTGCACAGGCCCAGCAACCCACAGGTAGCCAGCTAGGGATAGAACCTCCTTGGGCCTATCTCAGAAACGGCACAAGCCTCACTTATTTGAGCTCCGTTCTGCAAAGGTGAACACTGCTCTGAGAACAAAGGACTTCCCCGATGCGTCTTTGGTCAGGAAGGCAACGCTTGCCTATTTCTCTCCTAGCCTTCTGCTACCACTTGGGCCAAGGTGGCTCTGGGCTTCCTCTGGCTCCGTGGGCACTGCTGCTTGGGTGGCGGCCTCCTGCTCTGGAAACCAACTCCAAACGTGTTCTCCTTTGGGGAGAAGGCTGATTGGGCATGAAAAGGCCTTTCTTCACAGCCCCCAGCAACCCAAACTTAGCCAGCTAAGGAGGGACTCTACTAGGGCTAATCTCAGCAACGGCACAAAACTCGCTTCCAGGAGCTGCATTCTGCAAAGGGAAACTCTGCTCGGGGAGCACACCACATTCCCAATTCGTCTGTTTTACCCCTAGGGCCATGGAGGCTCTGGGCTGCCTCTGGCTCTGTGGGCACTGCTGCTTGGCTGGTGGTCTCCGCACCTTGAAACCAACTCCAAGCGTGTTCTCCTTTGGGGAGAAGGCTAATTGGGCATGAAAAGGCCTTTTGGGCACATGCCCCATCCACTCACCCGTAGCCAGGTATTGATGGGAAACCGAAGGTCTATCTCAGCAACGGCACAAAACTCGCTTCTAGGAGCTGCATTCTGCAGAGGTGAACTCTGCTCGGGGAACAAACCACAGCCCCAATGCGTCCTTGCTCATGAAGGCCAAGCTTGCCTAGTTACTCACCTAGCCCTCTGCACACCTAGGGCAAAGAAGGCTATGGCCTGCCTCTGGCTCTGTGGGCACCGCTGCTTGTCGGGTGGTCTCCGGTGCTTGAAACCAACTCCAAACGTGTTCTCCTTCGTGGAGAAGGCTGATTGGGCATGAAAAGGCCATGTTTGCACAGGCCCATTAACGCACCCTTAGCCAGCTGGGAAGGGAGCCTCGGAGGGCCTATCTCAGCAACGGCACAAAACTCGCTTCTAGGAGCTGCATTCTGCAGAGGTGAACTCTGCTCGGGGAACAAACCACAGCCCCAGTGCGTCTTTGCTCAGGAAAGCCAAGCTTGCCTAGTTCTCACCTAGCCCTGTTGTACCCCTAGGGCCAAGGAGGCTCTGGACTGCCTCTGGCTCCGTGGGCACTGCTGCTTGGCTGGTGTTCTCCGGAGGTTGAAACCAAATCCACACATGTTCTCCCTCGGGGAGAAGCCTGACTGGGCATGAAAAGGCCTTGTTTGCACAGGCCCAGCAACCCACAGGTAGCCAGCTAGGGATAGAACCTCCTTGGGCCTATCTCAGAAACGGCACAAGCCTCACTTATTTGAGCTCCGTTCTGCAAAGGTGAACACTGCTCTGAGAACAAAGGACTTCCCCGATGCGTCTTTGGTCAGGAAGGCAACGCTTGCCTATTTCTCTCCTAGCCTTCTGCTACCACTTGGGCCAAGGTGGCTCTGGGCTTCCTCTGGCTCCGTGGGCACTGCTGCTTGGGTGGCGGCCTCCTGCTCTTGAAACCAACTCCAAACGTGTTCTCCTTTGGGGAGAAGGCTGATTGGGCATGAAAAGGCCTTTCTTCACAGCCCCCAGCAACCCAAACTTAGCCAGCTAAGGAGGGACTCTACTAGGGCTAATCTCAGCAACGGCACAAAACTCGCTTCCAGGAGCTGCATTCTGCAAAGGGAAACTCTGCTCGGGGAGCACACCACATTCCCAATTCGTCTGTTTTACCCCTAGGGCCATGGAGGCTCTGGGCTGCCTCTGGCTCTGTGGGCACTGCTGCTTGGCTGGTGGTCTCCGCACCTTGAAACCAACTCCAAGCGTGTTCTCCTTTGGGGAGAAGGCTAATTGGGCATGAAAAGGCCTTTTGGGCACATGCCCCATCCACTCACCCGTAGCCAGGTATTGATGGGAAACCGAAGGTCTATCTCAGCAACGGCACAAAACTCGCTTCTAGGAGCTGCATTCTGCAGAGGTGAACTCTGCTCGGGGAACAAACCACAGCCCCAATGCGTCCTTGCTCATGAAGGCCAAGCTTGCCTAGTTACTCACCTAGCCCTCTGCACACCTAGGGCAAAGAAGGCTATGGCCTGCCTCTGGCTCTGTGGGCACCGCTGCTTGTCGGGTGGTCTCCGGTGCTTGAAACCAACTCCAAACGTGTTCTCCTTCGTGGAGAAGGCTGATTGGGCATGAAAAGGCCATGTTTGCACAGGCCCATTAACGCACCCTTAGCCAGCTGGGAAGGGAGCCTCGGAGGGCCTATCTCAGCAACGGCACAAAACTCGCTTCTAGGAGCTGCATTCTGCAGAGGTGAACTCTGCTCGGGGAACAAACCACAGCCCCAGTGCGTCTTTGCTCAGGAAAGCCAAGCTTGCCTAGTTCTCACCTAGCCCTGTTGTACCCCTAGGGCCAAGGAGGCTCTGGACTGCCTCTGGCTCCGTGGGCACTGCTGCTTGGCTGGTGTTCTCCGGAGGTTGAAACCAAATCCACACATGTTCTCCCTCGGGGAGAAGCCTGACTGGGCATGAAAAGGCCTTGTTTGCACAGGCCCAGCAACCCACAGGTAGCCAGCTAGGGATAGAACCTCCTTGGGCCTATCTCAGAAACGGCACAAGCCTCACTTATTTGAGCTCCGTTCTGCAAAGGTGAACACTGCTCTGAGAACAAAGGACTTCCCCGATGCGTCTTTGGTCAGGAAGGCAACGCTTGCCTATTTCTCTCCTAGCCTTCTGCTACCACTTGGGCCAAGGTGGCTCTGGGCTTCCTCTGGCTCCGTGGGCACTGCTGCTTGGGTGGCGGCCTCCTGCTCTGGAAACCAACTCCAAACGTGTTCTCCTTTGGGGAGAAGGCTGATTGGGCATGAAAAGGCCTTTCTTCACAGCCCCCAGCAACCCAAACTTAGCCAGCTAAGGAGGGACTCTACTAGGGCTAATCTCAGCAACGGCACAAAACTCGCTTCCAGGAGCTGCATTCTGCAAAGGGAAACTCTGCTCGGGGAGCACACCACATTCCCAATTCGTCTGTTTTACCCCTAGGGCCATGGAGGCTCTGGGCTGCCTCTGGCTCTGTGGGCACTGCTGCTTGGCTGGTGGTCTCCGCACCTTGAAACCAACTCCAAGCGTGTTCTCCTTTGGGGAGAAGGCTAATTGGGCATGAAAAGGCCTTTTGGGCACATGCCCCATCCACTCACCCGTAGCCAGGTATTGATGGGAAACCGAAGGTCTATCTCAGCAACGGCACAAAACTCGCTTCTAGGAGCTGCATTCTGCAGAGGTGAACTCTGCTCGGGGAACAAACCACAGCCCCAATGCGTCCTTGCTCATGAAGGCCAAGCTTGCCTAGTTACTCACCTAGCCCTCTGCACACCTAGGGCAAAGAAGGCTATGGCCTGCCTCTGGCTCTGTGGGCACCGCTGCTTGTCGGGTGGTCTCCGGTGCTTGAAACCAACTCCAAACGTGTTCTCCTTCGTGGAGAAGGCTGATTGGGCATGAAAAGGCCATGTTTGCACAGGCCCATTAACGCACCCTTAGCCAGCTGGGAAGGGAGCCTCGGAGGGCCTATCTCAGCAACGGCACAAAACTCGCTTCTAGGAGCTGCATTCTGCAGAGGTGAACTCTGCTCGGGGAACAAACCACAGCCCCAGTGCGTCTTTGCTCAGGAAAGCCAAGCTTGCCTAGTTCTCACCTAGCCCTGTTGTACCCCTAGGGCCAAGGAGGCTCTGGACTGCCTCTGGCTCCGTGGGCACTGCTGCTTGGCTGGTGTTCTCCGGAGGTTGAAACCAAATCCACACATGTTCTCCCTCGGGGAGAAGCCTGACTGGGCATGAAAAGGCCTTGTTTGCACAGGCCCAGCAACCCACAGGTAGCCAGCTAGGGATAGAACCTCCTTGGGCCTATCTCAGAAACGGCACAAGCCTCACTTATTTGAGCTCCGTTCTGCAAAGGTGAACACTGCTCTGAGAACAAAGGACTTCCCCGATGCGTCTTTGGTCAGGAAGGCAACGCTTGCCTATTTCTCTCCTAGCCTTCTGCTACCACTTGGGCCAAGGTGGCTCTGGGCTTCCTCTGGCTCCGTGGGCACTGCTGCTTGGGTGGCGGCCTCCTGCTCTTGAAACCAACTCCAAACGTGTTCTCCTTTGGGGAGAAGGCTGATTGGGCATGAAAAGGCCTTTCTTCACAGCCCCCAGCAACCCAAACTTAGCCAGCTAAGGAGGGACTCTACTAGGGCTAATCTCAGCAACGGCACAAAACTCGCTTCCAGGAGCTGCATTCTGCAAAGGGAAACTCTGCTCGGGGAGCACACCACATTCCCAATTCGTCTGTTTTACCCCTAGGGCCATGGAGGCTCTGGGCTGCCTCTGGCTCTGTGGGCACTGCTGCTTGGCTGGTGGTCTCCGCACCTTGAAACCAACTCCAAGCGTGTTCTCCTTTGGGGAGAAGGCTAATTGGGCATGAAAAGGCCTTTTGGGCACATGCCCCATCCACTCACCCGTAGCCAGGTATTGATGGGAAACCGAAGGTCTATCTCAGCAACGGCACAAAACTCGCTTCTAGGAGCTGCATTCTGCAGAGGTGAACTCTGCTCGGGGAACAAACCACAGCCCCAATGCGTCCTTGCTCATGAAGGCCAAGCTTGCCTAGTTACTCACCTAGCCCTCTGCACACCTAGGGCAAAGAAGGCTATGGCCTGCCTCTGGCTCTGTGGGCACCGCTGCTTGTCGGGTGGTCTCCGGTGCTTGAAACCAACTCCAAACGTGTTCTCCTTCGTGGAGAAGGCTGATTGGGCATGAAAAGGCCATGTTTGCACAGGCCCATTAACGCACCCTTAGCCAGCTGGGAAGGGAGCCTCGGAGGGCCTATCTCAGCAACGGCACAAAACTCGCTTCTAGGAGCTGCATTCTGCAGAGGTGAACTCTGCTCGGGGAACAAACCACAGCCCCAGTGCGTCTTTGCTCAGGAAAGCCAAGCTTGCCTAGTTCTCACCTAGCCCTGTTGTACCCCTAGGGCCAAGGAGGCTCTGGACTGCCTCTGGCTCCGTGGGCACTGCTGCTTGGCTGGTGTTCTCCGGAGGTTGAAACCAAATCCACACATGTTCTCCCTCGGGGAGAAGCCTGACTGGGCATGAAAAGGCCTTGTTTGCACAGGCCCAGCAACCCACAGGTAGCCAGCTAGGGATAGAACCTCCTTGGGCCTATCTCAGAAACGGCACAAGCCTCACTTATTTGAGCTCCGTTCTGCAAAGGTGAACACTGCTCTGAGAACAAAGGACTTCCCCGATGCGTCTTTGGTCAGGAAGGCAACGCTTGCCTATTTCTCTCCTAGCCTTCTGCTACCACTTGGGCCAAGGTGGCTCTGGGCTTCCTCTGGCTCCGTGGGCACTGCTGCTTGGGTGGTGGCCTCCTGCTCTTGAAACCAACTCCAAACGTGTTCTCCTTTGGGGAGAAGGCTGATTGGGCATGAAAAGGCCTTTCTTCACAGCCCCCAGCAACCCAAACTTAGCCAGCTAAGGAGGGACTCTACTAGGGCTAATCTCAGCAACGGCACAAAACTCGCTTCCAGGAGCTGCATTCTGCAAACGGAAACTCTGCTCGGGGAGCACACCACATTCCCAATTCGTCTGTTTTACCCCTAGGGCCATGGAGGCTCTGGGCTGCCTCTGGCTCTGTGGGCACTGCTGCTTGGCTGGTGGTCTCCGCACCTTGAAACCAACTCCAAGCGTGTTCTCCTTTGGGGAGAAGGCTAATTGGGCATGAAAAGGCCTTTTTGGCACATGCCCCATCCACTCACCCGTAGCCAGGTATTGATGGGAAACCGAAGGTCTATCTCAGCAACGGCACAAAACTCGCTTCTAGGAGCTGCATTCTGCAGAGGTGAACTCTGCTCGGGGAACAAACCACAGCCCCAATGCGTCCTTGCTCATGAAGGCCAAGCTTGCCTAGTTACTCACCTAGCCCTCTGCACACCTAGGGCAAAGAAGGCTATGGCCTGCCTCTGGCTCTGTGGGCACCGCTGCTTGTCGGGTGGTCTCCGGTGCTTGAAACCAACTCCAAACGTGTTCTCCTTCGTGGAGAAGGCTGATTGGGCATGAAAAGGCCATGTTTGCACAGGCCCATTAACGCACCCTTAGCCAGCTGGGAAGGGAGCCTCGGAGGGCCTATCTCAGCAACGGCACAAAACTCGCTTCTAGGAGCTGCATTCTGCAGAGGTGAACTCTGCTCGGGGAACAAACCACAGCCCCAGTGCGTCTTTGCTCAGGAAAGCCAAGCTTGCCTAGTTCTCACCTAGCCCTGTTGTACCCCTAGGGCCAAGGAGGCTCTGGACTGCCTCTGGCTCCGTGGGCACTGCTGCTTGGCTGGTGTTCTCCGGAGGTTGAAACCAAATCCACACATGTTCTCCCTCGGGGAGAAGCCTGACTGGGCATGAAAAGGCCTTGTTTGCACAGGCCCAGCAACCCACAGGTAGCCAGCTAGGGATAGAACCTCCTTGGGCCTATCTCAGAAACGGCACAAGCCTCACTTATTTGAGCTCCGTTCTGCAAAGGTGAACACTGCTCTGAGAACAAAGGACTTCCCCGATGCGTCTTTGGTCAGGAAGGCAACGCTTGCCTATTTCTCTCCTAGCCTTCTGCTACCACTTGGGCCAAGGTGGCTCTGGGCTTCCTCTGGCTCCGTGGGCACTGCTGCTTGGGTGGTGGCCTCCTGCTCTTGAAACCAACTCCAAACGTGTTCTCCTTTGGGGAGAAGGCTGATTGGGCATGAAAAGGCCTTTCTTCACAGCCCCCAGCAACCCAAACTTAGCCAGCTAAGGAGGGACTCTACTAGGGCTAATCTCAGCAACGGCACAAAACTCGCTTCCAGGAGCTGCATTCTGCAAACGGAAACTCTGCTCGGGGAGCACACCACATTCCCAATTCGTCTGTTTTACCCCTAGGGCCATGGAGGCTCTGGGCTGCCTCTGGCTCTGTGGGCACTGCTGCTTGGCTGGTGGTCTCCGCACCTTGAAACCAACTCCAAGCGTATTCTCCTTTGGGGAGAAGGCTAATTGGGCATGAAAAGGCCTTTTTGGCACATGCCCCATCCACTCACCCGTAGCCAGGTATTGATGGGAAACCGAAGGTCTATCTCAGCAACGGCACAAAACTCGCTTCTAGGAGCTGCATTCTGCAGAGGTGAACTCTGCTCGGGGAACAAACCACAGCCCCAATGCGTCCTTGCTCATGAAGGCCAAGCTTGCCTAGTTACTCACCTAGCCCTCTGCACACCTAGGGCAAAGAAGGCTATGGCCTGCCTCTGGCTCTGTGGGCACCGCTGCTTGTCGGGTGGTCTCCGGTGCTTGAAACCAACTCCAAACGTGTTCTCCTTCGTGGAGAAGGCTGATTGGGCATGAAAAGGCCATGTTTGCACAGGCCCATTAACGCACCCTTAGCCAGCTGGGAAGGGAGCCTCGGAGGGCCTATCTCAGCAACGGCACAAAACTCGCTTCTAGGAGCTGCATTCTGCAGAGGTGAACTCTGCTCGGGGAACAAACCACAGCCCCAGTGCGTCTTTGCTCAGGAAAGCCAAGCTTGCCTAGTTCTCACCTAGCCCTGTTGTACCCCTAGGGCCAAGGAGGCTCTGGACTGCCTCTGGCTCCGTGGGCACTGCTGCTTGGCTGGTGTTCTCCGGAGGTTGAAACCAAATCCACACATGTTCTCCCTCGGGGAGAAGCCTGACTGGGCATGAAAAGGCCTTGTTTGCACAGGCCCAGCAACCCACAGGTAGCCAGCTAGGGATAGAACCTCCTTGGGCCTATCTCAGAAACGGCACAAGCCTCACTTATTTGAGCTCCGTTCTGCAAAGGTGAACACTGCTCTGAGAACAAAGGACTTCCCCGATGCGTCTTTGGTCAGGAAGGCAACGCTTGCCTATTTCTCTCCTAGCCTTCTGCTACCACTTGGGCCAAGGTGGCTCTGGGCTTCCTCTGGCTCCGTGGGCACTGCTGCTTGGGTGGTGGCCTCCTGCTCTTGAAACCAACTCCAAACGTGTTCTCCTTTGGGGAGAAGGCTGATTGGGCATGAAAAGGCCTTTCTTCACAGCCCCCAGCAACCCAAACTTAGCCAGCTAAGGAGGGACTCTACTAGGGCTAATCTCAGCAACGGCACAAAACTCGCTTCCAGGAGCTGCATTCTGCAAAGGGAAACTCTGCTCGGGGAGCACACCACATTCCCAATTCGTCTGTTTTACCCCTAGGGCCATGGAGGCTCTGGGCTGCCTCTGGCTCTGTGGGCACTGCTGCTTGGCTGGTGGTCTCCGCACCTTGAAACCAACTCCAAGCGTGTTCTCCTTTGGGGAGAAGGCTAATTGGGCATGAAAAGGCCTTTTGGGCACATGCCCCATCCACTCACCCGTAGCCAGGTATTGATGGAAAACCGAAGGTCTATCTCAGCAACGGCACAAAACTCGCTTCTAGGAGCTGCATTCTGCAGAGGTGAACTCTGCTGGGCGAACAAACCACAGCCCCAATGCGTCCTTGCTCATGAAGGCCAAGCTTGCCTAGTTACTCACCTAGCCCTCTGCACACCTAGGGCAAAGAAGGCTATGGCCTGCCTCTGGCTCTGTGGGCACCGCTGCTTGTCGGGTGGTCTCCGGTGCTTGAAACCAACTCCAAACGTGTTCTCCTTCGTGGAGAAGGCTGATTGGGCATGAAAAGGCCATGTTTGCACAGGCCCATTAATGCACCCTTAGCCAGCTGGGAAGGGAGCCTCGGAGGGCCTATCTCAGCAACGGCACAAAACCCGCTTCTAGGAGCTGCATTCTGCAGAGGTGAACTCTGCTCGGGGAACAAACCACAGCCCCAGTGCGTCTTGGCTCAGGAAAGCCAAGCTTGCCTAGTTCTCACCTAGCCCTGTTGTACCCCTAGGGCCAAGGAGGCTCTGGACTGCCTCTGGCTCCGTGGGCACTGCTGCTTGGCTGGTGTTCTCCGGAGGTTGAAACCAAATCCACACATGTTCTCCTTCGGGGAGAAGCCTGACTGGGCATAAAAAGGCCTTGTTTGCACAGGCCCAGCAACCCACAGTTAGCCAGCTAGGGATAGAACCTCCTTGGGCCTATCTCAGAAACGGCACAAGCCTCACTTATTTGAGCTCCGTTCTGCAAAGGTGAACACTGCTCTGAGAACAAAGGACTTCCCCGATGCGTCTTTGGTCAGGAAGGCAACGCTTGCCTATTTCTCTCCTAGCCTTCTGCTACCACTTGGGCCAAGGTGGCTCTGGGCTTCCTCTGGCTCCGTGGGCACTGCTGCTTGGGTGGTGGCCTCCTGCTCTTGAAACCAACTCCAAACGTGTTCTCCTTTGGGGAGAAGGCTGATTGGGCATGAAAAGGCCTTTCTTCACAGCCCCCAGCAACCCAAACTTAGCCAGCTAAGGAGGGACTCTACTAGGGCTAATCTCAGCAACGGCACAAAACTCGCTTCCAGGAGCTGCATTCTGCAAACGGAAACTCTGCTCGGGGAGCACACCACATTCCCAATTCGTCTGTTTTACCCCTAGGGCCATGGAGGCTCTGGGCTGCCTCTGGCTCTGTGGGCACTGCTGCTTGGCTGGTGGTCTCCGCACCTTGAAACCAACTCCAAGCGTGTTCTCCTTTGGGGAGAAGGCTAATTGGGCATGAAAAGGCCTTTTTGGCACATGCCCCATCCACTCACCCGTAGCCAGGTATTGATGGGAAACCGAAGGTCTATCTCAGCAATGGCACAAAACTCGCTTCTAGGAGCTGCATTCTGCAGAGGTGAACTCTGCTCGGGGAACAAACCACAGCCCCAATGCGTCCTTGCTCATGAAGGCCAAGCTTGCCTAGTTACTCACCTAGCCCTCTGCACACCTAGGGCAAAGAAGGCTATGGCCTGCCTCTGGCTCTGTGGGCACTGCTGCTTGTCGGGTGGTCTCCGGTGCTTGAAACCAACTCCAAACGTGTTCTCCTTCGTGGAGAAGGCTGATTGGGCATGAAAAGGCCATGTTTGCACAGGCCCATTAACGCACCCTTAGCCAGCTGGGAAGGGAGCCTCGGAGGGCCTATCTCAGCAACGGCACAAAACTCGCTTCTAGGAGCTGCATTCTGCAGAGGTGAACTCTGCTCGGGGAACAAACCACAGCCCCAGTGCGTCTTTGCTCAGGAAAGCCAAGCTTGCCTAGTTCTCACCTAGCCCTGTTGTACCCCTAGGGCCAAGGAGGCTCTGGACTGCCTCTGGCTCCGTGGGCACTGCTGCTTGGCTGGTGTTCTCCGGAGGTTGAAACCAAATCCACACATGTTCTCCCTCGGGGAGAAGCCTGACTGGGCATGAAAAGGCCTTGTTTGCACAGGCCCAGCAACCCACAGGTAGCCAGCTAGGGATAGAACCTCCTTGGGCCTATCTCAGAAACGGCACAAGCCTCACTTATTTGAGCTCCGTTCTGCAAAGGTGAACACTGCTCTGAGAACAAAGGACTTCCCCGATGCGTCTTTGGTCAGGAAGGCAACGCTTGCCTATTTCTCTCCTAGCCTTCTGCTACCACTTGGGCCAAGGTGGCTCTGGGCTTCCTCTGGCTCCGTGGGCACTGCTGCTTGGGTGGTGGCCTCCTGCTCTTGAAACCAACTCCAAACGTGTTCTCCTTTGGGGAGAAGGCTGATTGGGCATGAAAAGGCCTTTCTTCACAGCCCCCAGCAACCCAAACTTAGCCAGCTAAGGAGGGACTCTACTAGGGCTAATCTCAGCAACGGCACAAAACTCACTTCCAGGAGCTGCATTCTGCAAACGGAAACTCTGCTCGGGGAGCACACCACATTCCCAATTCGTCTGTTTTACCCCTAGGGCCATGGAGGCTCTGGGCTGCCTCTGGCTCTGTGGGCACTGCTGCTTGGCTGGTGGTCTCCGCACCTTGAAACCAACTCCAAGCGTATTCTCCTTTGGGGAGAAGGCTAATTGGGCATGAAAAGGCCTTTTTGGCACATGCCCCATCCACTCACCCGTAGCCAGGTATTGATGGAAAACCGAAGGTCTATCTCAGCAACGGCACAAAACTCGCTTCTAGGAGCTGCATTCTGCAGAGGTGAACTCTGCTGGGCGAACAAACCACAGCCCCAATGCGTCCTTGCTCATGAAGGCCAAGCTTGCCTAGTTACTCACCTAGCCCTCTGCACACCTAGGGCAAAGAAGGCTATGGCCTGCCTCTGGCTCTGTGGGCACCGCTGCTTGTCGGGTGGTCTCCGGTGCTTGAAACCAACTCCAAACGTGTTCTCCTTCGTGGAGAAGGCTGATTGGGCATGAAAAGGCCATGTTTGCACAGGCCCATTAACGCACCCTTAGCCAGCTGGGAAGGGAGCCTCGGAGGGCCTATCTCAGCAACGGCACAAAACTCGCTTCTAGGAGCTGCATTCTGCAGAGGTGAACTCTGCTCGGGGAACAAACCACAGCCCCAGTGCGTCTTTGCTCAGGAAAGCCAAGCTTGCCTAGTTCTCACCTAGCCCTGTTGTACCCCTAGGGCCAAGGAGGCTCTGGACTGCCTCTGGCTCCGTGGGCACTGCTGCTTGGCTGGTGTTCTCCGGAGGTTGAAACCAAATCCACACATGTTCTCCCTCGGGGAGAAGCCTGACTGGGCATGAAAAGGCCTTGTTTGCACAGGCCCAGCAACCCACAGGTAGCCAGCTAGGGATAGAACCTCCTTGGGCCTATCTCAGAAACGGCACAAGCCTCACTTATTTGAGCTCCGTTCTGCAAAGGTGAACACTGCTCTGAGAACAAAGGACTTCCCCGATGCGTCTTTGGTCAGGAAGGCAACGCTTGCCTATTTCTCTCCTAGCCTTCTGCTACCACTTGGGCCAAGGTGGCTCTGGGCTTCCTCTGGCTCCGTGGGCACTGCTGCTTGGGTGGTGGCCTCCTGCTCTTGAAACCAACTCCAAACGTGTTCTCCTTTGGGGAGAAGGCTGATTGGGCATGAAAAGGCCTTTCTTCACAGCCCCCAGCAACCCAAACTTAGCCAGCTAAGGAGGGACTCTACTAGGGCTAATCTCAGCAACGGCACAAAACTCGCTTCCAGGAGCTGCATTCTGCAAACGGAAACTCTGCTCGGGGAGCACACCACATTCCCAATTCGTCTGTTTTACCCCTAGGGCCATGGAGGCTCTGGGCTGCCTCTGGCTCTGTGGGCACTGCTGCTTGGCTGGTGGTCTCCGCACCTTGAAACCAACTCCAAGCGTATTCTCCTTTGGGGAGAAGGCTAATTGGGCATGAAAAGGCCTTTTGGGCACATGCCCCATCCACTCACCCGTAGCCAGGTATTGATGGGAAACCGAAGGTCTATCTCAGCAACGGCACAAAACTCGCTTCTAGGAGCTGCATTCTGCAGAGGTGAACTCTGCTCGGGGAACAAACCACAGCCCCAATGCGTCCTTGCTCATGAAGGCCAAGCTTGCCTAGTTACTCACCTAGCCCTCTGCACACCTAGGGCAAAGAAGGCTATGGCCTGCCTCTGGCTCTGTGGGCACCGCTGCTTGTCGGGTGGTCTCCGGTGCTTGAAACCAACTCCAAACGTGTTCTCCTTCGTGGAGAAGGCTGATTGGGCATGAAAAGGCCATGTTTGCACAGGCCCATTAACGCACCCTTAGCCAGCTGGGAAGGGAGCCTCGGAGGGCCTATCTCAGCAACGGCACAAAACTCGCTTCTAGGAGCTGCATTCTGCAGAGGTGAACTCTGCTCGGGGAACAAACCACAGCCCCAGTGCGTCTTTGCTCAGGAAAGCCAAGCTTGCCTAGTTCTCACCTAGCCCTGTTGTACCCCTAGGGCCAAGGAGGCTCTGGACTGCCTCTGGCTCCGTGGGCACTGCTGCTTGGCTGGTGTTCTCCGGAGGTTGAAACCAAATCCACACATGTTCTCCCTCGGGGAGAAGCCTGACTGGGCATGAAAAGGCCTTGTTTGCACAGGCCCAGCAACCCACAGGTAGCCAGCTAGGGATAGAACCTCCTTGGGCCTATCTCAGAAACGGCACAAGCCTCACTTATTTGAGCTCCGTTCTGCAAAGGTGAACACTGCTCTGAGAACAAAGGACTTCCCCGATGCGTCTTTGGTCAGGAAGGCAACGCTTGCCTATTTCTCTCCTAGCCTTCTGCTACCACTTGGGCCAAGGTGGCTCTGGGCTTCCTCTGGCTCCGTGGGCACTGCTGCTTGGGTGGTGGCCTCCTGCTCTTGAAACCAACTCCAAACGTGTTCTCCTTTGGGGAGAAGGCTGATTGGGCATGAAAAGGCCTTTCTTCACAGCCCCCAGCAACCCAAACTTAGCCAGCTAAGGAGGGACTCTACTAGGGCTAATCTCAGCAACGGCACAAAACTCGCTTCCAGGAGCTGCATTCTGCAAAGGGAAACTCTGCTCGGGGAGCACACCACATTCCCAATTCGTCTGTTTTACCCCTAGGGCCATGGAGGCTCTGGGCTGCCTCTGGCTCTGTGGGCACTGCTGCTTGGCTGGTGGTCTCCGCACCTTGAAACCAACTCCAAGCGTGTTCTCCTTTGGGGAGAAGGCTAATTGGGCATGAAAAGGCCTTTTGGGCACATGCCCCATCCACTCACCCGTAGCCAGGTATTGATGGAAAACCGAAGGTCTATCTCAGCAACGGCACAAAACTCGCTTCTAGGAGCTGCATTCTGCAGAGGTGAACTCTGCTGGGCGAACAAACCACAGCCCCAATGCGTCCTTGCTCATGAAGGCCAAGCTTGCCTAGTTACTCACCTAGCCCTCTGCACACCTAGGGCAAAGAAGGCTATGGCCTGCCTCTGGCTCTGTGGGCACCGCTGCTTGTCGGGTGGTCTCCGGTGCTTGAAACCAACTCCAAACGTGTTCTCCTTCGTGGAGAAGGCTGATTGGGCATGAAAAGGCCATGTTTGCACAGGCCCATTAATGCACCCTTAGCCAGCTGGGAAGGGAGCCTCGGAGGGCCTATCTCAGCAACGGCACAAAACCCGCTTCTAGGAGCTGCATTCTGCAGAGGTGAACTCTGCTCGGGGAACAAACCACAGCCCCAGTGCGTCTTGGCTCAGGAAAGCCAAGCTTGCCTAGTTCTCACCTAGCCCTGTTGTACCCCTAGGGCCAAGGAGGCTCTGGACTGCCTCTGGCTCCGTGGGCACTGCTGCTTGGCTGGTGTTCTCCGGAGGTTGAAACCAAATCCACACATGTTCTCCTTCGGGGAGAAGCCTGACTGGGCATAAAAAGGCCTTGTTTGCACAGGCCCAGCAACCCACAGTTAGCCAGCTAGGGATAGAACCTCCTTGGGCCTATCTCAGAAACGGCACAAGCCTCACTTATTTGAGCTCCGTTCTGCAAAGGTGAACACTGCTCTGAGAACAAAGGACTTCCCCGATGCGTCTTTGGTCAGGAAGGCAACGCTTGCCTATTTCTCTCCTAGCCTTCTGCTACCACTTGGGCCAAGGTGGCTCTGGGCTTCCTCTGGCTCCGTGGGCACTGCTGCTTGGGTGGTGGCCTCCTGCTCTTGAAACCAACTCCAAACGTGTTCTCCTTTGGGGAGAAGGCTGATTGGGCATGAAAAGGCCTTTCTTCACAGCCCCCAGCAACCCAAACTTAGCCAGCTAAGGAGGGACTCTACTAGGGCTAATCTCAGCAACGGCACAAAACTCGCTTCCAGGAGCTGCATTCTGCAAACGGAAACTCTGCTCGGGGAGCACACCACATTCCCAATTCGTCTGTTTTACCCCTAGGGCCATGGAGGCTCTGGGCTGCCTCTGGCTCTGTGGGCACTGCTGCTTGGCTGGTGGTCTCCGCACCTTGAAACCAACTCCAAGCGTGTTCTCCTTTGGGGAGAAGGCTAATTGGGCATGAAAAGGCCTTTTTGGCACATGCCCCATCCACTCACCCGTAGCCAGGTATTGATGGGAAACCGAAGGTCTATCTCAGCAATGGCACAAAACTCGCTTCTAGGAGCTGCATTCTGCAGAGGTGAACTCTGCTCGGGGAACAAACCACAGCCCCAATGCGTCCTTGCTCATGAAGGCCAAGCTTGCCTAGTTACTCACCTAGCCCTCTGCACACCTAGGGCAAAGAAGGCTATGGCCTGCCTCTGGCTCTGTGGGCACTGCTGCTTGTCGGGTGGTCTCCGGTGCTTGAAACCAACTCCAAACGTGTTCTCCTTCGTGGAGAAGGCTGATTGGGCATGAAAAGGCCATGTTTGCACAGGCCCATTAACGCACCCTTAGCCAGCTGGGAAGGGAGCCTCGGAGGGCCTATCTCAGCAACGGCACAAAACTCGCTTCTAGGAGCTGCATTCTGCAGAGGTGAACTCTGCTCGGGGAACAAACCACAGCCCCAGTGCGTCTTTGCTCAGGAAAGCCAAGCTTGCCTAGTTCTCACCTAGCCCTGTTGTACCCCTAGGGCCAAGGAGGCTCTGGACTGCCTCTGGCTCCGTGGGCACTGCTGCTTGGCTGGTGTTCTCCGGAGGTTGAAACCAAATCCACACATGTTCTCCCTCGGGGAGAAGCCTGACTGGGCATGAAAAGGCCTTGTTTGCACAGGCCCAGCAACCCACAGGTAGCCAGCTAGGGATAGAACCTCCTTGGGCCTATCTCAGAAACGGCACAAGCCTCACTTATTTGAGCTCCGTTCTGCAAAGGTGAACACTGCTCTGAGAACAAAGGACTTCCCCGATGCGTCTTTGGTCAGGAAGGCAACGCTTGCCTATTTCTCTCCTAGCCTTCTGCTACCACTTGGGCCAAGGTGGCTCTGGGCTTCCTCTGGCTCCGTGGGCACTGCTGCTTGGGTGGTGGCCTCCTGCTCTTGAAACCAACTCCAAACGTGTTCTCCTTTGGGGAGAAGGCTGATTGGGCATGAAAAGGCCTTTCTTCACAGCCCCCAGCAACCCAAACTTAGCCAGCTAAGGAGGGACTCTACTAGGGCTAATCTCAGCAACGGCACAAAACTCACTTCCAGGAGCTGCATTCTGCAAACGGAAACTCTGCTCGGGGAGCACACCACATTCCCAATTCGTCTGTTTTACCCCTAGGGCCATGGAGGCTCTGGGCTGCCTCTGGCTCTGTGGGCACTGCTGCTTGGCTGGTGGTCTCCGCACCTTGAAACCAACTCCAAGCGTAATCTCCTTTGGGGAGAAGGCTAATTGGGCATGAAAAGGCCTTTTTGGCACATGCCCCATCCACTCACCCGTAGCCAGGTATTGATGGAAAACCGAAGGTCTATCTCAGCAACGGCACAAAACTCGCTTCTAGGAGCTGCATTCTGCAGAGGTGAACTCTGCTGGGCGAACAAACCACAGCCCCAATGCGTCCTTGCTCATGAAGGCCAAGCTTGCCTAGTTACTCACCTAGCCCTCTGCACACCTAGGGCAAAGAAGGCTATGGCCTGCCTCTGGCTCTGTGGGCACCGCTGCTTGTCGGGTGGTCTCCGGTGCTTGAAACCAACTCCAAACGTGTTCTCCTTCGTGGAGAAGGCTGATTGGGCATGAAAAGGCCATGTTTGCACAGGCCCATTAACGCACACTTAGCCAGCTGGGAAGGGAGCCTCGGAGGGCCTATCTCAGCAACGGCACAAAACTCGCTTCTAGGAGCTGCATTCTGCAGAGGTGAACTCTGCTCGGGGAACAAACCACAGCCCCAGTGCGTCTTTGCTCAGGAAAGCCAAGCTTGCCTAGTTCTCACCTAGCCCTGTTGTACCCCTAGGGCCAAGGAGGCTCTGGACTGCCTCTGGCTCCGTGGGCACTGCTGCTTGGCTGGTGTTCTCCGGAGGTTGAAACCAAATCCACACATGTTCTCCTTCGGGGAGAAGCCTGACTGGGCATAAAAAGGCCTTGTTTGCACAGGCCCAGCAACCCACAGGTAGCCAGCTAGGGATAGAACCTCCTTGGGCCTATCTCAGAAACGGCACAAGCCTCACTTATTTGAGCTCCGTTCTGCAAAGGTGAACACTGCTCTGAGAACAAAGGACTTCCCCGATGCGTCTTTGGTCAGGAAGGCAACGCTTGCCTATTTCTCTCCTAGCCTTCTGCTACCACTTGGGCCAAGGTGGCTCTGGGCTTCCTCTGGCTCCGTGGGCACTGCTGCTTGGGTGGTGGCCTCCTGCTCTTGAAACCAACTCCAAACGTGTTCTCCTTTGGGGAGAAGGCTGATTGGGCATGAAAAGGCCTTTCTTCACAGCCCCCAGCAACCCAAACTTAGCCAGCTAAGGAGGGACTCTACTAGGGCTAATCTCAGCAACGGCACAAAACTCGCTTCCAGGAGCTGCATTCTGCAAAGGGAAACTCTGCTCGGGGAGCACACCACATTCCCAATTCGTCCTTCCTCAGGAAAGCAATGCTTGCCTATTTCTCACCTAGCCCTGTGCTATCCCTAGGGCCAAGGAGGCTCTGGGCTGCCTCTGGATCCGTGGGCACTGCTCCTTGGCTGGTGGTCTCCTGAGCTTGAAACCAACTGCAAATGAGTTCTCCTTCAGGGACAAGGCTGATTGGGCATGAAAATACCTTGTTTGCACAGGCTTCAGCAACCCACCTATAGCCAGCTAGGGAGGGACCCTCTGAGGGCCTATCTCAGCAACGGCACAAACGTCGCAGCTAGGAGCTGCATTCTGCAAAGGGAAACTCTGCTCGGGGAACAAACCACAGCCCTAATGCGACTTGTTCAGGAAAGCCAAGCTTTTCTACTTCTCACCTAGCTCTGTTTTACCCCTAGGGCCATGGAGGCTCTGGGCTGCCTCTGGCTCTGTGGGCACTGCTGCTTGGCTGGTGGTCTCCGCACCTTGAAACCAACTCCAAGCGTGTTCTCCTTTGGGGAGAAGGCTGATTGGGCATGAAAAGGCCATGTTTGCACAGGCCCATTAACGCACACTTAGCCAGCTGGGAAGGGAGCCTCGGAGGGCCTATCTCAGCAACGGCACAGAACTCGCTTCTAGGAGCTGCATTCTGCAGAGGTGAACTCTGCTCGGGGGACAAACCACAGCCCCAGTGCGTCTTTGCTCAGGAAAGCCAAGCTTGCCTAGTTCTCACCTAGCCCTGTTGTACCCCTAGGGCCAAGGAGGCTCTGGACTGCCTCTGGCTCCGTGGGCACTGCTGCTTGGCTGGTGTTCTCCGGAGGTTGAAACCAAATCCACACATGTTCTCCCTCGGGGAGAAGCCTGACTGGGCATGAAAAGGCCTTGTTTGCACAGGCCCAGCAACCCACAGGTAGCCAGCTAGGGATAGAACCTCCTTGGGCCTATCTCAGAAACGGCACAAGCCTCACTTATTTGAGCTCCGTTCTGCAAAGGTGAACACTGCTCTGAGAACAAAGGACTTCCCCGATGCGTCTTTGGTCAGGAAGGCAACGCTTGCCTATTTCTCTCCTAGCCTTCTGCTACCACTTGGGCCAAGGTGGCTCTGGGCTTCCTCTGGCTCCGTGGGCACTGCTGCTTGGGTGGTGGCCTCCTGCTCTTGAAACCAACTCCAAACGTGTTCTCCTTTGGGGAGAAGGCTGATTGGGCATGAAAAGGCCTTTCTTCACAGCCCCCAGCAACCCAAACTTAGCCAGCTAAGGAGGGACTCTACTAGGGCTAATCTCAGCAACGGCACAAAACTCGCTTCCAGGAGCTGCATTCTGCAATGGGAAACTCTGCTTGGGGAGGACACCACATTCCCAATTCGTCTGTTTTACCCCTAGGGCCATGGAGGCTCTGGGCTGCCTCTGGCTCTGTGGGCACTGCTGCTTGGCTGGTGGTCTCCGCACCTTGAAACCAACTCCAAGCGTAATCTCCTTTGGGGAGAAGGCTAATTGGGCATGAAAAGGCCTTTTTGGCACATGCCCCATCCACTCACCCGTAGCCAGGTATTGATGGAAAGCCGAAGGTCTATCTCAGCAATGGCACAAAACTCGCTTCTAGGAGCTGCATTCTGCAGAGGTGAACTCTGCTCGGGGAACAAACCACAGCCCCAATGCGTCCTTGCTCATGAAGGCCAAGCTTGCCTAGTTACTCACCTAGCCCTCTGCACACCTAGGGCAAAGAAGGCTATGGCCTGCCTCTGGCTCTGTGGGCACCGCTGCTTGTCGGGTGGTCTCCGGTGCTTGAAACCAACTCCAAACGTGTTCTCCTTCGTGGAGAAGGCTGATTGGGCATGAAAAGGCCATGTTTGCACAGGCCCATTAACGCACACTTAGCCAGCTGGGAAGGGAGCCTCGGAGGGCCTATCTCAGCAACGGCACAAAACTCGCTTCTAGGAGCTGCATTCTGCAGAGGTGAACTCTGCTCGGGGAACAAACCACAGCCCCAGTGCGTCTTGGCTCAGGAAAGCCAAGCTTGCCTAGTTCTCACCTAGCCCTGTTGTACCCCTAGGGCCAAGGAGGCTCTGGACTGCCTCTGGCTCCGTGGGCACTGCTGCTTGGCTGGTGTTCTCCGGAGGTTGACACCAAATCCACACATGTTCTCCTTCGGGGAGAAGCCTGACTGGGCATGAAAAGGCCTTGTTTGCACAGGCCCAGCAACCCACAGGTAGCCAGCTAGGGATAGAACCTCCTTGGGCCTATCTCAGAAACGGCACAAGCCTCACTTATTTGAGCTCCGTTCTGCAAAGGTGAACACTGCTCTGAGAACAAAGGACTTCCCCGATGCGTCTTTGGTCAGGAAGGCAACGCTTGCCTATTTCTCTCCTAGCCTTCTGCTACCACTTGGGCCAAGGTGGCTCTGGGCTTCCTCTGGCTCCGTGGGCACTGCTGCTTGGGTGGTGGCCTCCTGCTCTGGAAACCAACTCCAAACGTGTTCTCCTTTGGGGAGAAGGCTGATTGGGCATGAAAAGGCCTTTCTTCACAGCCCCCAGCAACCCAAACTTAGCCAGCTAAGGAGGGACTCTACTAGGGCTAATCTCAGCAACGGCACAAAACTCGCTTCCAGGAGCTGCATTCTGCAAAGGGAAACTCTGCTCGGGGAGCACACCACATTCCCAATTCGTCCTTCCTCAGGAAAGCAATGCTTGCCTATTTCTCACCTAGCCCTGTGCTATCCCTAGGGCCAAGGAGGCTCTGGGCTGCCTCTGGATCCGTGGGCACTGCTCCTTGGCTGGTGGTCTCCTGAGCTTGAAACCAACTGCAAATGAGTTCTCCTTCAGGGACAAGGCTGATTGGGCATGAAAATACCTTGTTTGCACAGGCCTCAGCAACCCACCTATAGCCAGCTAGGGAGGGACCCTCCGAGGGCCTATCTCAGCAACGGCACAAACGTCGCAGCTAGGAGCTGCATTCTGCAAAGGGAAACTCTGCTCGGGGAACAAACCACAGCCCTAATGCGACTTGTTCAGGAAAGCCAAGCTTTTCTACTTCTCACCTAGCTCTGTTTTACCCCTAGGGCCATGGAGGCTCTGGGCTGCCTCTGGCTCTGTGGGCACTGCTGCTTGTCGGGTGGTCTCCGGTGCTTGAAACCAACTCCACACGTGTTCTCCTTCGTGGAGAAGGCTGATTGGGCATGAAAAGGCCATGTTTGCACAGGCCCATTAACGCACCCTTAGCCAGCTGGGAAGGGAGCCTCGGAGGGCCTATCTCAGCAACGGCACAGAACTCGCTTCTAGGAGCTGCATTCTGCAGAGTTGAACTCTGCTCGGGGAACAAACCACAGCCCCAGTGCGTCTTTGCTCAGGAAAGCCAAGCTTGCCTAGTTCTCACCTAGCCCTGTTGTACCCCTAGGGCCAAGGAGGCTCTGGACTGCCTCTGGCTCGGTGGGCACTGCTGCTTGGCTGGTGTTCTCCGGAGGTTGAAACCAAATCCACACATGTTCTCCCTCGGGGAGAAGCCTGACTGGGCATGAAAAGGCCTTGTTTGCACAGGCCCAGCAACCCACAGGTAGCCAGCTAGGGATAGAACCTCCTTGGGCCTATCTCAGAAACGGCACAAGCCTCACTTATTTGAGCTCCGTTCTGCAAAGGTGAACACTGCTCTGAGAACAAAGGACTTCCCCGATGCGTCTTTGGTCAGGAAGGCAACGCTTGCCTATTTCTCTCCTAGCCTTCTGCTACCACTTGGGCCAAGGTGGCTCTGGGCTTCCTCTGGCTCCGTGGGCACTGCTGCTTGGGTGGTGGCCTCCTGCTCTTGAGACCAACTCCAAACGTGTTCTCCTTTGGGGAGAAGGCTGATTGGGCATGAAAAGGCCTTTCTTCACAGCCCCCAGCAACCCAAACTTAGCCAGCTAAGGAGGGACTCTACTAGGGCTAATCTCAGCAACGGCACAAAACTCGCTTCCAGGAGCTGCATTCTGCAAAGGGAAACTCTGCTCGGGGAGCACACCACATTCCCAATTCGTCCTTCCTCAGGAAAGCAATGCTTGCCTATTTCTCACCTAGCCCTGTGCTATCCCTAGGGCCAAGGAGGCTCTGGGCTGCCTCTGGATCCTTGGGCACTGCTCCTTGGCTGGTGGTCTCCTGAGCTTGAAACCAACTGCAAATGAGTTCTCCTTCAGGGACAAGGCTGATTGGGCATGAAAATACCTTGTTTGCACAGGCCTCAGCAACCCACCTATAGCCAGCTAGGGAGGGACCCTCCGAGGGCCTATCTCAGCAACGGCACAAACGTCGCAGCTAGGAGCTGCATTCTGCAAAGGGAAACTCTGCTCGGGGAACAAACCACAGCCCTAATGCGACTTGTTCAGGAAAGCCAAGCTTTTCTACTTCTCACCTAGCTCTGTTTTACCCCTAGGGCCATGGAGGCTCTGGGCTGCCTCTGGCTCTGTGGGCACTGCTGCTTGTCGGGTGGTCTCCGGTGCTTGAAACCAACTCCTAACGTGTTCTCCTTCGTGGAGAAGGCTGATTTGGCATGAAAAGGCCATGTTTGCACAGGCCCATTAACGCACACTTAGCCAGCTGGGAAGGGAGCCTCGGAGGGCCTATCTCAGCAACGGCACAGAACTCGCTTCTAGGAGCTGCATTCTGCAGAGGTGAACTCTGCTCGGGGTACAAACCACAGCCCCAGTGCGTCTTTGCTCAGGAAAGCCAAGCTTGCCTAGTTCTCACCTAGCCCTGTTGTACCCCTAGGGCCAAGGAGGCTCTGGACTGCCTCTGGCTCCGTGGGCACTGCTGCTTGGCTGGTGTTCTCGGAGGTTGAAACCAAATCCACACATGTTCTCCCTCGGCGAGAAGCCTGACTGGGCATGAAAAGGCCTTGTTTGCACAGGCCCAGCAACCCACAGGTAGCCAGCTAGGGATAGAACCTCCTTGGGCCTATCTCAGAAACGGCACAAGCCTCATTTGAGCTCCGTTCTGCAAAGGTGAACACTGCTCTGAGAACAAAGGACTTCCCCGATGCGTCTTTGGTCAGGAAGGCAACGCTTGCCTATTTCTCTCCTAGCCTTCTGCTACCACTTGGGCCAAGGTGGCTCTGGGCTTCCTCTGGCTCCGTGGGCACTGCTGCTTGGGTGGTGGCCTCCTGCTCTTGAAACCAACTCCAAACGTGTTCTCCTTTGGGGAGAAGGCTGATTGGGCATGAAAAGGCCTTTCTTCACAGCCCCCAGCAACCCAAACTTAGCCAGCTAAGGAGGGACTCTACTAGGGCTAATCTCAGCAACGGCACAAAACTCGCTTCCAGGAGCTGCATTCTGCAAACGGAAACTCTGCTCGGGGAGCACACCACATTCCCAATTCGTCTGTTTTACCCCTAGGGCCATGGAGGCTCTGGGCTGCCTCTGGCTCTGTGGGCACTGCTGCTTGGCTGGTGGTCTCCGCACCTTGAAACCAACTCCAAGCGTGTTCTCCTTTGGGGAGAAGGCTAATTGGGCATGAAAAGGCCTTTTGGGCACATGCCCCATCCACTCACCCTTAGCCAGGTATTGATGGGAAACCGAAGGTCTATCTCAGCAACGGCACAAAACTCGCTTCTAGGAGCTGCATTCTGCAGAGGTGAACTCTGCTCGGGGAACAAACCACAGCCCCAATGCGTCCTTGCTCATGAAGGCCAAGCTTGCCTAGTTACTCACCTAGCCCTCTGCACACCTAGGGCAAAGAAGGCTATGGCCTGCCTCTGGCTCTGTGGGCACCGCTGCATGTCGGGTGGTCTCCGGTGCTTGAAACCAACTCCAAACGTGTTCTCCTTCGTGGAGACGGCTGATTGGGCATGAAAAGGCCATGTTTGCACAGGCCCATTAACGCACACTTAGCCAGCTGGGAAGGGAGCCTCGGAGGGCCTATCTCAGCAACGGCACAAAACTCGCTTCTAGGAGCTGCATTCTGCAGAGGTGAACTCTGCTCGGGGAACAAACCACAGCCCCAGTGCGTCTTTGCTCAGGAAAGCCAAGCTTGCCTAGTTCTCACCTAGCCCTGTTGTACCCCTAGGGCCAAGGAGGCTCTGGACTGCCTCTGGCTCCGTGGGCACTGCTGCTTGGCTGGTGTTCTCCGGAGGTTGAAACCAAATCCACACATGTTCTCCTTCGGGGAGAAGCCTGACTGGGCATGAAAAGGCCTTGTTTGCACAGGCCCAGCAACCCACAGGTAGCCAGCTAGGGATAGAACCTCCTTGGGCCTATCTCAGAAACGGCACAAGCCTCACTTATTTGAGCTCCGTTCTGCAAAGGTGAACACTGCTCTGAGAACAAAGGACTTCCCCGATGCGTCTTTGGTCAGGAAGGCAACGCTTGCCTATTTCTCTCCTAGCCTTCTGCTACCACTTGGGCCAAGGTGGCTCTGGGCTTCCTCTGGCTCCGTGGGCACTGCTGCTTGGGTGGTGGCCTCCTGCTCTGGAAACCAACTCCAAACGTGTTCTCCTTTGGGGAGAAGGCTGATTGGGCATGAAAAGGCCTTTCTTCACAGCCCCCAGCAACCCAAACTTAGCCAGCTAAGGAGGGACTCTACTAGGGCTAATCTCAGCAACGGCACAAAACTCGCTTCCAGGAGCTGCATTCTGCAAAGGGAAACTCTGCTCGGGGAGCACACCACATTCCCAATTCGTCCTTCCTCAGGAAAGCAATGCTTGCCTATTTCTCACCTAGCCCTGTGCTATCCCTAGGGCCAAGGAGGCTCTGGGCTGCCTCTGGATCCGTGGGCACTGCTCCTTGGCTGGTGGTCTCCTGAGCTTGAAACCAACTGCAAATGAGTTCTCCTTCAGGGACAAGGCTGATTGGGCATGAAAATACCTTGTTTGCACAGGCCTCAGCAACCCACCTATAGCCAGCTAGGGAGGGACCCTCCGAGGGCCTATCTCAGCAACGGCACAAACGTCGCAGCTAGGAGCTGCATTCTGCAAAGGGAAACTCTGCTCGGGGAACAAACCACAGCCCTAATGCGACTTGTTCAGGAAAGCCAAGCTTTTCTACTTCTCACCTAGCTCTGTTTTACCCCTAGGGCCATGGAGGCTCTGGGCTGCCTCTGGCTCTGTGGGCACTGCTGCTTGTCGGGTGGTCTCCGGTGCTTGAAACCAACTCCACACGTGTTCTCCTTCGTGGAGAAGGCTGATTGGGCATGAAAAGGCCATGTTTGCACAGGCCCATTAACGCACACTTAGCCAGCTGGGAAGGGAGCCTCGGAGGGCCTATCTCAGCAACGGCACAGAACTCGCTTCTAGGAGCTGCATTCTGCAGAGTTGAACTCTGCTCGGGGAACAAACCACAGCCCCAGTGCGTCTTTGCTCAGGAAAGCCAAGCTTGCCTAGTTCTCACCTAGCCCTGTTGTACCCCTAGGGCCAAGGAGGCTCTGGACTGCCTCTGGCTCCGTGGGCACTGCTGCTTGGCTGGTGTTCTCCGGAGGTTGAAACCAAATCCACACATGTTCTCCCTCGGGGAGAAGCCTGACTGGGCATGAAAAGGCCTTGTTTGCACAGGCCCAGCAACCCACAGGTAGCCAGCTAGGGATAGAACCTCCTTGGGCCTATCTCAGAAACGGCACAAGCCTCACTTATTTGAGCTCCGTTCTGCAAAGGTGAACACTGCTCTGAGAACAAAGGACTTCCCCGATGCGTCTTTGGTCAGGAAGGCAACGCTTGCCTATTTCTCTCCTAGCCTTCTGCTACCACTTGGGCCAAGGTGGCTCTGGGCTTCCTCTGGCTCCGTGGGCACTGCTGCTTGGGTGGTGGCCTCCTGCTCTTGAAACCAACTCCAAACGTGTTCTCCTTTGGGGAGAAGGCTGATTGGGCATGAAAAGGCCTTTCTTCACAGCCCCCAGCAACCCAAACTTAGCCAGCTAAGGAGGGACTCTACTAGGGCTAATCTCAGCAACGGCACAAAACTCGCTTCCAGGAGCTGCATTCTGCAAACGGAAACTCTGCTCGGGGAGCACACCACATTCCCAATTCGTCTGTTTTACCCCTAGGGCCATGGAGGCTCTGGGCTGCCTCTGGCTCTGTGGGCACTGCTGCTTGGCTGGTGGTCTCCGCACCTTGAAACCAACTCCAAGCGTGTTCTCCTTTGGGGAGAAGGCTAATTGGGCATGAAAAGGCCTTTTGGGCACATGCCCCATCCACTCACCCTTAGCCAGGTATTGATGGGAAACCGAAGGTCTATCTCAGCAACGGCACAAAACTCGCTTCTAGGAGCTGCATTCTGCAGAGGTGAACTCTGCTCGGGGAACAAACCACAGCCCCAATGCGTCCTTGCTCATGAAGGCCAAGCTTGCCTAGTTACTGACCTAGCCCTCTGCACACCTAGGGCAAAGAAGGCTATGGCCTGCCTCTGGCTCTGTGGGCACCGCTGCATGTCGGGTGGTCTCCGGTGCTTGAAACCAACTCCAAACGTGTTCTCCTTCGTGGAGAAGGCTGATTGGGCATGAAAAGGCCATGTTTGCACAGGCCCATTAACGCACACTTAGCCAGCTGGGAAGGGAGCCTCGGAGGGCCTATCTCAGCAATGGCACAAAACTCGCTTCTAGGAGCTGCATTCTGCAGAGGTGAACTCTGCTCGGGGAACAAACCACAGCCCCAGTGCGTCTTTGCTCAGGAAAGCCAAGCTTGCCTAGTTCTCACCTAGCCCTGTTGTACCCCTAGGGCCAAGGAGGCTCTGGACTGCCTCTGGCTCCGTGGGCACTGCTGCTTGGCTGGTGTTCTCCGGAGGTTGAAACCAAATCCACACATGTTCTCCTTCGGGGAGAAGCCTGACTGGGCATGAAAAGGCCTTGTTTGCACAGGCCCAGCAACCCACAGGTAGCCAGCTAGGGATAGAACCTCCTTGGGCCTATCTCAGAAACGGCACAAGCCTCACTTATTTGAGTTCCGTTCTGCAAAGGTGAACACTGCTCTGAGAACAAAGGACTTCCCCGATGCGTCTTTGGTCAGGAAGGCAACGCTTGCCTATTTCTCTCCTAGCCTTCTGCTACCACTTGGGCCAAGGTGGCTCTGGGCTTCCTCTGGCTCCGTGGGCACTGCTGCTTGGGTGGTGGCCTCCTGCTCTGGAAACCAACTCCAAACGTGTTCTCCTTTGGGGAGAAGGCTGATTGGGCATGAAAAGGCCTTTCTTCACAGCCCCCAGCAACCCAAACTTAGCCAGCTAAGGAGGGACTCTACTAGGGCTAATCTCAGCAACGGCACAAAACTCGCTTCCAGGAGCTGCATTCTGCAAAGGGAAACTCTGCTCGGGGAGCACACCACATTCCCAATTCGTCCTTCCTCAGGAAAGCAATGCTTGCCTATTTCTCACCTAGCCCTGTGCTATCCCTAGGGCCAAGGAGGCTCTGGGCTGCCTCTGGATCCGTGGGCACTGCTCCTTGGCTGGTGGTCTCCTGAGCTTGAAACCAACTGCAAATGAGTTCTCCTTCAGGGACAAGGCTGATTGGGCATGAAAATACCTTGTTTGCACAGGCCTCAGCAACCCACCTATAGCCAGCTAGGGAGGGACCCTCCGAGGGCCTATCTCAGCAACGGCACAAACGTCGCAGCTAGGAGCTGCATTCTGCAAAGGGAAACTCTGCTCGGGGAACAAACCACAGCCCTAATGCGACTTGTTCAGGAAAGCCAAGCTTTTCTACTTCTCACCTAGCTCTGTTTTACCCCTAGGGCCATGGAGGCTCTGGGCTGCCTCTGGCTCTGTGGGCACTGCTGCTTGTCGGGTGGTCTCCGGTGCTTGAAACCAACTCCAAACGTGTTCTCCTTCGTGGAGAAGGCTGATTGGGCATGAAAAGGCCATGTTTGCACAGGCCCATTAACGCACACTTAGCCAGCTGGGAAGGGAGCCTCGGAGGGCCTATCTCAGCAACGGCACAGAACTCGCTTCTAGGAGCTGCATTCTGCAGAGTTGAACTCTGCTCGGGGAACAAACCACAGCCCCAGTGCGTCTTTGCTCAGGAAAGCCAAGCTTGCCTAGTTCTCACCTAGCCCTGTTGTAACCCTAGGGCCAAGGAGGCTCTGGACTGCCTCTGGCTCCGTGGGCACTGCTGCTTGGCTGGTGTTCTCCGGAGGTTGAAACCAAATCCACACATGTTCTCCTTCGGGGAGAAGCCTGACTGGGCATGAAAAGGCCTTGTTTGCACAGGCCCAGCAACCCACAGGTAGCCAGCTAGGGATAGAACCTCCTTGGGCCTATCTCAGAAACGGCACAAGCCTCACTTATTTGAGCTCCGTTCTGCAAAGGTGAACACTGCTCTGAGAACAAAGGACTTCCCCGATGCGTCTTTGGTCAGGAAGGCAACGCTTGCCTATTTCTCTCCTAGCCTTCTGCTACCACTTGGGCCAAGGTGGCTCTGGGCTTCCTCTGGCTCCGTGGGCACTGCTGCTTGGGTGGTGGCCTCCTGCTCTGGAAACCAACTCCAAACGTGTTCTCCTTTGGGGAGAAGGCTGATTGGGCATGAAAAGGCCTTTCTTCACAGCCCCCAGCAACCCAAACTTAGCCAGCTAAGGAGGGACTCTACTAGGGCTAATCTCAGCAACGGCACAAAACTCGCTTCCAGGAGCTGCATTCTGCAAAGGGAAACTCTGCTCAGGGAGCACACCACATTCCCAATTCGTCCTTCCTCAGGAAAGCAATGCTTGCCTATTTCTCACCTAGCCCTGTGCTATCCCTAGGGCCAAGGAGGCTCTGGGCTGCCTCTGGATCCTTGGGCACTGCTCCTTGGCTGGTGGTCTCCTGAGCTTGAAACCAACTGCAAATGAGTTCTCCTTCAGGGACAAGGCTGATTGGGCATGAAAATACCTTGTTTGCACAGGCCTCAGCAACCCACCTATAGCCAGCTAGGGAGGGACCCTCCGAGGGCCTATCTCAGCAACGGCACAAACGTCGCAGCTAGGAGCTGCATTCTGCAAAGGGAAACTCTGCTCGGGGAACAAACCACAGCCCTAATGCGACTTGTTCAGGAAAGCCAAGCTTTTCTACTTCTCACCTAGCTCTGTTTTACCCCTAGGGCCATGGAGGCTCTGGGCTGCCTCTGGCTCTGTGGGCACTGCTGCTTGTCGGGTGGTCTCCGGTGCTTGAAACCAACTCCACACGTGTTCTCCTTCGTGGAGAAGGCTGATTGGGCATGAAAAGGCCATGTTTGCACAGGCCCATTAACGCACACTTAGCCAGCTGGGAAGGGAGCCTCGGAGGGCCTATCTCAGCAACGGCACAGAACTCGCTTCTAGGAGCTGCATTCTGCAGAGGTGAACTCTGCTCGGGGAACAAACCACAGCCCCAGTGCGTCTTTGCTCAGGAAAGCCAAGCTTGCCTAGTTCTCACCTAGCCCTGTTGTACCCCTAGGGCCAAGGAGGCTCTGGACTGCCTCTGGCTCCGTGGGCACTGCTGCTTGGCTGGTGTTCTCCGGAGGTTGAAACCAAATCCACACATGTTCTCCCTCGGCGAGAAGCCTGACTGGGCATGAAAAGGCCTTGTTTGCACAGGCCCAGCAACCCACAGGTAGCCAGCTAGGGATAGAACCTCCTTGGGCCTATCTCAGAAACGGCACAAGCCTCATTTGAGCTCCGTTCTGCAAAGGTGAACACTGCTCTGAGAACAAAGGACTTCCCCGATGCGTCTTTGGTCAGGAAGGCAACGCTTGCCTATTTCTCTCCTAGCCTTCTGCTACCACTTGGGCCAAGGTGGCTCTGGGCTTCCTCTGGCTCCGTGGGCACTGCTGCTTGGGTGGTGGCCTCCTGCTCTTGAGACCAACTCCAAACGTGTTCTCCTTTGGGGAGAAGGCTGATTGGGCATGAAAAGGCCTTTCTTCACAGCCCCCAGCAACCCAAACTTAGCCAGCTAAGGAGGGACTCTACTAGGGCTAATCTCAGCAACGGCACAAAACTCGCTTCCAGGAGCTGCATTCTCCAAACGGAAACTCTGCTCGGGGAGCACACCACATTCCCAATTCGTCTGTTTTACCCCTAGGGCCATGGAGGCTCTGGGCTGCCTCTGGCTCTGTGGGCACTGCTGCTTGGCTGGTGGTCTCCGCACCTTGAAACCAACTCCAAGCGTGTTCTCCTTTGGGGAGAAGGCTAATTGGGCATGAAAAGGCCTTTTGGGCACATGCCCCATCCACTCACCCTTAGCCAGGTATTGATGGGAAACCGAAGGTCTATCTCAGCAACGGCACAAAACTCGCTTCTAGGAGCTGCATTCTGCAGAGGTGAACTCTGCTCGGGGAACAAACCACAGCCCCAATGCGTCCTTGCTCATGAAGGCCAAGCTTGCCTAGTTACTCACCTAGCCCTCTGCACACCTAGGGCAAAGAAGGCTATGGCCTGCCTCTGGCTCTGTGGGCACCGCTGCTTGTCGGGTGGTCTCCGGTGCTTGAAACCAACTCCAAACGTGTTCTCCTTCGTGGAGAAGGCTGATTGGGCATGAAAAGGCCATGTTTGCACAGGCCCATTAACGCACACTTAGCCAGCTGGGAAGGGAGCCTCGGAGGGCCTATCTCAGCAACGGCACAAAACTCGCTTCTAGGAGCTGCATTCTGCAGAGGTGAACTCTGCTCGGGGAACAAACCACAGCCCCAGTGCGTCTTTGCTCAGGAAAGCCAAGCTTGCCTAGTTCTCACCTAGCCCTGTTGTACCCCTAGGGCCAAGGAGGCTCTGGACTGCCTCTGGCTCCGTGGGCACTGCTGCTTGGCTGGTGTTCTCCGGAGGTTGAAACCAAATCCAAACATGTTCTCCTTCGGGGAGAAGCCTGACTGGGCATGAAAAGGCCTTGTTTGCACAGGCCCAGCAACCCACAGGTAGCCAGCTAGGGATAGAACCTCCTTGGGCCTATCTCAGAAACGGCACAAGCCTCACTTATTTGAGCTCCGTTCTGCAAAGGTGAACACTGCTCTGAGAACAAAGGACTTCCCCGATGCGTCTTTGGTCAGGAAGGCAACGCTTGCCTATTTCTCTCCTAGCCTTCTGCTACCACTTGGGCCAAGGTGGCTCTGGGCTTCCTCTGGCTCCGTGGGCACTGCTGCTTGGGTGGTGGCCTCCTGCTCTGGAAACCAACTCCAAACGTGTTCTCCTTTGGGGAGAAGGCTGATTGGGCATGAAAAGGCCTTTCTTCACAGCCCCCAGCAACCCAAACTTAGCCAGCTAAGGAGGGACTCTACTAGGGCTAATCTCAGCAACGGCACAAAACTCGCTTCCAGGAGCTGCATTCTGCAAACGGAAACTCTGCTCGGGGAGCACACCACATTCCCAATTCGTCCTTCCTCAGGAAAGCAATGCTTGCCTATTTCTCACCTAGCCCTGTGCTATCCCTAGGGCCAAGGAGGCTCTGGGCTGCCTCTGGATCCGTGGGCACTGCTCCTTGGCTGGTGGTCTCCTGAGCTTGAAACCAACTGCAAATGAGTTCTCCTTCAGGGACAAGGCTGATTGGGCATGAAAATACCTTGTTTGCACAGGCCTCAGCAACCCACCTATAGCCAGCTAGGGAGGGACCCTCCGAGGGCCTATCTCAGCAACGGCACAAACGTCGCAGCTAGGAGCTGCATTCTGCAAAGGGAAACTCTGCTCGGGGAACAAACCACAGCCCTAATGCGACTTGTTCAGGAAAGCCAAGCTTTTCTACTTCTCACCTAGCTCTGTTTTACCCCTAGGGCCATGGAGGCTCTGGGCTGCCTCTGGCTCTGTGGGCACTGCTGCTTGTCGGGTGGTCTCCGGTGCTTGAAACCAACTCCAAACGTGTTCTCCTTCGTGGAGAAGGCTGATTGGGCATGAAAAGGCCATGTTTGCACAGGCCCATTAACGCACACTTAGCCAGCTGGGAAGGGAGCCTCGGAGGGCCTATCTCAGCAACGGCACAGAACTCGCTTCTAGGAGCTGCATTCTGCAGAGGTGAACTCTGCTCGGGGAACAAACCACAGCCCCAGTGCGTCTTTGCTCAGGAAAGCCAAGCTTGCCTAGTTCTCACCTAGCCCGGTTGTAACCCTAGGGCCAAGGAGGCTCTGGACTGCCTCTGGCTCCGTGGGCACTGCTGCTTGGCTGGTGTTCTCCGGAGGTTGAAACCAAATCCACACATGTTCTCCTTCGGGGAGAAGCCTGACTGGGCATGAAAAGGCCTTGTTTGCACAGGCCCAGCAACCCACAGGTAGCCAGCTAGGGATAGAACCTCCTTGGGCCTATCTCAGAAACGGCACAAGCCTCATTTGAGCTCCGTTCTGCAAAGGTGAACACTGCTCTGAGAACAAAGGACTTCCCCGATGCGTCTTTGGTCAGGAAGGCAACGCTTGCCTATTTCTCTCCTAGCCTTCTGCTACCACTTGGGCCAAGGTGGCTCTGGGCTTCCTCTGGCTCCGTGGGCACTGCTGCTTGGGTGGTGGCCTCCTGCTCTTGAAACCAACTCCAAACGTGTTCTCCTTTGGGGAGAAGGCTGATTGGGCATGAAAAGGCCTTTCTTCACAGCCCCCAGCAACCCAAACTTAGCCAGCTAAGGAGGGACTCTACTAGGGCTAATCTCAGCAACGGCACAAAACTCGCTTCCAGGAGCTGCATTCTGCAAAGGGAAACTCTGCTCGGGGAGCACACCACATTCCCAATTCGTCCTTCCTCAGGAAAGCAATGCTTGCCTATTTCTCACCTAGCCCTGTGCTATCCCTAGGGCCAAGGAGGCTCTGGGCTGCCTCTGGATCCGTGGGCACTGCTCCTTGGCTGGTGGTCTCCTGAGCTTGAAACCAACTGCTAATGAGTTCTCCTTCAGGGACAAGGCTGATTGGGCATGAAAATACCTTGTTTGCACAGGCCTCAGCAACCCACCTATAGCCAGCTAGGGAGGGACCCTCCGAGGGCCTATCTCAGCAACGGCACAAACGTCGCAGCTAGGAGCTGCATTCTGCAAAGGGAAACTCTGCTCGGGGAACAAACCACAGCCCTAATGCGACTTGCTCAGGAAAGCCAAGCTTTTCTACTTCTCACCTAGCTCTGTTTTACCCCTAGGGCCATGGAGGCTCTGGGCTGCCTCTGGCTCTGTGGGCACTGCTGCTTGTCGGGTGGTCTCCGGTGCTTGAAACCAACTCCAAACGTGTTCTCCTTCGTGGAGAAGGCTGATTGGGCATGAAAAGGCCATGTTTGCACAGGCCCATTAACGCACCCTTAGCCAGCTGGGAAGGGAGCCTCGGAGGGCCTATCTCAGCAACGGCACAGAACTCGCTTCTAGGAGCTGCATTCTGCAGAGGTGAACTCTGCTCGGGGAACAAACCACAGCCCCAGTGCGTCTTTGCTCAGGAAAGCCAAGCTTGCCTAGTTCTCACCTAGCCCTGTTGTACCCCTAGGGCCAAGGAGGCTCTGGACTGCCTCTGGCTCCGTGGGCACTGCTGCTTGGCTGGTGTTCTCCGGAGGTTGAAACCAAATCCACACATGTTCTCCCTCGGGGAGAAGCCTGACTGGGCATGAAAAGGCCTTGTTTGCACAGGCCCAGCAACCCACAGGTAGCCAGCTAGGGATAGAACCTCCTTGGGCCTATCTCAGAAACGGCACAAGCCTCACTTATTTGAGCTCCGTTCTGCAAAGGTGAACACTGCTCTGAGAACAAAGGACTTCCCCGATGCGTCTTTGGTCAGGAAGGCAACGCTTGCCTATTTCTCTCCTAGCCTTCTGCTACCACTTGGGCCAAGGTGGCTCTGGGCTTCCTCTGGCTCCGTGGGCACTGCTGCTTGGGTGGTGGCCTCCTGCTCTGGAAACCAACTCCAAACGTGTTCTCCTTTGGGGAGAAGGCTGATTGGGCATGAAAAGGCCTTTCTTCACAGCCCCCAGCAACCCAAACTTAGCCAGCTAAGGAGGGACTCTACTAGGGCTAATCTCAGCAACGGCACAAAACTCGCTTCCAGGAGCTGCATTCTGCAAAGGGAAACTCTGCTCGGGGAGCACACCACATTCCCTATTCGTCTGTTTTACCCCTAGGGCCATGGAGGCTCTGGGCTGCCTCTGGCTCTGTGGGCACTGCTGCTTGGCTGGTGGTCTCCGCACCTTGAAACCAACTCCAAGCGTGTTCTCCTTTGGGGAGAAGGCTAATTGGGCATGAAAAGGCCTTTTGGGCACATGCCCCATCCACTCACCCTTAGCCAGGTATTGATGGGAAACCGAAGGTCTATCTCAGCAACGGCACAAAACTCGCTTCTAGGAGCTGCATTCTGCAGAGGTGAACTCTGCTCGGGGAACAAACCACAGCCCCAATGCGTCCTTGCTCATGAAGGCCAAGCTTGCCTAGTTACTCACCTAGCCCTCTGCACACCTAGGGCAAAGAAGGCTATGGCCTGCCTCTGGCTCTGTGGGCACCGCTGCTTGTCGGGTGGTCTCCGGTGCTTGAAACCAACTCCAAACGTGTTCTCCTTCGTGGAGAAGGCTGATTGGGCATGAAAAGGCCATGTTTGCACAGGCCCATTAACGCACCCTTAGCCAGCTGGGAAGGGAGCCTCGGAGGGCCTATCTCAGCAACGGCACAAAACTCGCTTCTAGGAGCTGCATTCTGCAGAGGTGAACTCTGCTCGGGGAACAAACCACAGCCCCAGTGCGTCTTTGCTCAGGAAAGCCAAGCTTGCCTAGTTCTCACCTAGCCCTGTTGTACCCCTAGGGCCAAGGAGGCTCTGGACTGCCTCTGGCTCCGTGGGCACTGCTGCTTGGCTGGTGTTCTCAGAGGTTGAAACCAAATCCACACATGTTCTCCCTCGTCGAGAAGCCTGACTGGGCATGAAAAGGCCTTGTTTGCACAGGCCCAGCAACCCACAGGTAGCCAGCTAGGGATAGAACCTCCTTGGGCCTATCTCAGAAACGGCACAAGCCTCATTTGAGCTCCGTTCTGCAAAGGTGAACACTGCTCTGAGAACAAAGGACTTCCCCGATGCGTCTTTGGTCAGGAAGGCAACGCTTGCCTATTTCTCTCCTAGCCTTCTGCTACCACTTGGGCCAAGGTGGCTCTGGGCTTCCTCTGGCTCCGTGGGCACTGCTGCTTGGGTGGTGGCCTCCTGCTCTTGAAACCAACTCCAAACGTGTTCTCCTTTGGGGAGAAGGCTGATTGGGCATGAAAAGGCCTTTCTTCACAGCCCCCAGCAACCCAAACTTAGCCAGCTAAGGAGGGACTCTACTAGGGCTAATCTCAGCAACGGCACAAAACTCGCTTCCAGGAGCTGCATTCTGCAAAGGGAAACTCTGCTCGGGGAGCACACCACATTCCCAATTCGTCCTTCCTCAGGAAAGCAATGCTTGCCTATTTCTCACCTAGCCCTGTGCTATCCCTAGGGCCAAGGAGGCTCTGGGCTGCCTCTGGATCCGTGGGCACTGCTCCTTGGCTGGTGGTCTCCTGAGCTTGAAACCAACTGCTAATGAGTTCTCCTTCAGGGACAAGGCTGATTGGGCATGAAAATACCTTGTTTGCACAGGCCTCAGCAACCCACCTATAGCCAGCTAGGGAGGGACCCTCCGAGGGCCTATCTCAGCAACGGCACAAACGTCGCAGCTAGGAGCTGCATTCTGCAAAGGGAAACTCTGCTCGGGGAACAAACCACAGCCCTAATGCGACTTGTTCAGGAAAGCCAAGCTTTTCTACTTCTCACCTAGCTCTGTTTTACCCCTAGGGCCATGGAGGCTCTGGGCTGCCTCTGGCTCTGTGGGCACTGCTGCTTGTCGGGTGGTCTCCGGTGCTTGAAACCAACTCCAAACGTGTTCTCCTTCGTGGAGAAGGCTGATTGGGCATGAAAAGGCCATGTTTGCACAGGCCCTTTAACGCACACTTAGCCAGCTGGGAAGGGAGCCTCGGAGGGCCTATCTCAGCAACGGCACAAAACTCGCTTCTAGGAGCTGCATTCTGCAGAGGTGAACTCTGCTCGGGGGACAAACCACAGCCCCAGTGCGTCTTTGCTCAGGAAAGCCAAGCTTGCCTAGTTCTCACCTAGCCCTGTTGTACCCCTAGGGCCAAGGAGGCTCTGGACTGCCTCTGGCTCCGTGGGCACTGCTGCTTGGCTGGTGTTCTCGGAGGTTGAAACCAAATCCACACATGTTCTCCCTCGGGGAGAAGCCTGACTGGGCATGAAAAGGCCTTGTTTGCACAGGCCCAGCAACCCACAGGTAGCCAGCTAGGGATAGAACCTCCTTGGGCCTATCTCAGAAACGGCACAAGCCTCACTTATTTGAGCTCCGTTCTGCAAAGGTGAACACTGCTCTGAGAACAAAGGACTTCCCCAATGCGTCTTTGGTCAGGAAGGCAACGCTTGCCTATTTCTCTCCTAGCCTTCTGCTACCACTTGGGCCAAGGTGGCTCTGGGCTTCCTCTGGCTCCGTGGGCACTGCTGCTTGGGTGGTGGCCTCCTGCTCTGGAAACCAACTCCAAACGTGTTCTCCTTTGGGGAGAAGGCTGATTGGGCATGAAAAGGCCTTTCTTCACAGCCCCCAGCAACCCAAACTTAGCCAGCTAAGGAGGGACTCTACTAGGGCTAATCTCAGCAACGGCACAAAACTCGCTTCCAGGAGCTGCATTCTGCAAACGGAAACTCTGCTCGGGGAGCACACCACATTCCCAATTCGTCTGTTTTACCCCTAGGGCCATGGAGGCTCTGGGCTGCCTCTGGCTCTGTGGGCACTGCTGCTTGGCTGGTGGTCTCCGCACCTTGAAACCAACTCCAAGCGTGTTCTCCTTTGGGGAGAAGGCTAATTGGGCATGAAAAGGCCTTTTGGGCACATGCCCCATCCACTCACCCTTAGCCAGGTATTGATGGGAAACCGAAGGTCTATCTCAGCAACGGCACAAAACTCGCTTCTAGGAGCTGCATTCTGCAGAGGTGAACTCTGCTCGGGGAACAAACCACAGCCCCAATGCGTCCTTGCTCATGAAGGCCAAGCTTGCCTAGTTACTCACCTAGCCCTCTGCACACCTAGGGCAAAGAAGGCTATGGCCTGCCTCTGGCTCTGTGGGCACCGCTGCTTGTCGGGTGGTCTCCGGTGCTTGAAACCAACTCCAAACGTGTTCTCCTTCGTGGAGAAGGCTGATTGGGCATGAAAAGGCCATGTTTGCACAGGCCCATTAACGCACCCTTAGCCAGCTGGGAAGGGAGCCTCGGAGGGCCTATCTCAGCAACGGCACAAAACTCGCTTCTAGGAGCTGCATTCTGCAGAGGTGAACTCTGCTCGGGGAACAAACCACAGCCCCAGTGCGTCTTTGCTCAGGAAAGCCAAGCTTGCCTAGTTCTCACCTAGCCCTGTTGTACCCCTAGGGCCAAGGAGGCTCTGGACTGCCTCTGGCTCCGTGGGCACTGCTGCTTGGCTGGTGTTCTCAGAGGTTGAAACCAAATCCACACATGTTCTCCCTCGTCGAGAAGCCTGACTGGGCATGAAAAGGCCTTGTTTGCACAGGCCCAGCAACCCACAGGTAGCCAGCTAGGGATAGAACCTCCTTGGGCCTATCTCAGAAACGGCACAAGCCTCATTTGAGCTCCGTTCTGCAAAGGTGAACACTGCTCTGAGAACAAAGGACTTCCCCGATGCGTCTTTGGTCAGGAAGGCAACGCTTGCCTATTTCTCTCCTAGCCTTCTGCTACCACTTGGGCCAAGGTGGCTCTGGGCTTCCTCTGGCTCCGTGGGCACTGCTGCTTGGGTGGTGGCCTCCTGCTCTTGAAACCAACTCCAAACGTGTTCTCCTTTGGGGAGAAGGCTGATTGGGCATGAAAAGGCCTTTCTTCACAGCCCCCAGCAACCCAAACTTAGCCAGCTAAGGAGGGACTCTACTAGGGCTAATCTCAGCAACGGCACAAAACTCGCTTCCAGGAGCTGCATTCTGCAAAGGGAAACTCTGCTCGGGGAGCACACCACATTCCCAATTCGTCCTTCCTCAGGAAAGCAATGCTTGCCTATTTCTCACCTAGCCCTGTGCTATCCCTAGGGCCAAGGAGGCTCTGGGCTGCCTCTGGATCCGTGGGCACTGCTCCTTGGCTGGTGGTCTCCTGAGCTTGAAACCAACTGCTAATGAGTTCTCCTTCAGGGACAAGGCTGATTGGGCATGAAAATACCTTGTTTGCACAGGCCTCAGCAACCCACCTATAGCCAGCTAGGGAGGGACCCTCCGAGGGCCTATCTCAGCAACGGCACAAACGTCGCAGCTAGGAGCTGCATTCTGCAGAGGTGAACACTGCTCGGGGAACAAACCACAGCCCTAATGCGACTTGTTCAGGAAAGCCAAGCTTTTCTACTTCTCACCTAGCTCTGTTTTACCCCTAGGGCCATGGAGGCTCTGGGCTGCCTCTGGCTCTGTGGGCACTGCTGCTTGTCGGGTGGTCTCCGGTGCTTGAAACCAACTCCAAACGTGTTCTCCTTCGTGGAGAAGGCTGATTGGGCATGAAAAGGCCATGTTTGCACAGGCCCTTTAACGCACACTTAGCCAGCTGGGAAGGGAGCCTCGGAGGGCCTATCTCAGCAACGGCACAAAACTCGCTTCTAGGAGCTGCATTCTGCAGAGGTGAACTCTGCTCAGGGGACAAACCACAGCCCCAGTGCGTCTTTGCTCAGGAAAGCCAAGCTTGCCTAGTTCTCACCTAGCCCTGTTGTACCCCTAGGGCCAAGGAGGCTCTGGACTGCCTCTGGCTCCGTGGGCACTGCTGCTTGGCTGGTGTTCTCGGAGGTTGAAACCAAATCCACACATGTTCTCCCTCGGGGAGAAGCCTGACTGGGCATGAAAAGGCCTTGTTTGCACAGGCCCAGCAACCCACAGGTAGCCAGCTAGGGATAGAACCTCCTTGGGCCTATCTCAGAAACGGCACAAGCCTCACTTATTTGAGCTCCGTTCTGCAAAGGTGAACACTGCTCTGAGAACAAAGGACTTCCCCAATGCGTCTTTGGTCAGGAAGGCAACGCTTGCCTATTTCTCTCCTAGCCTTCTGCTACCACTTGGGCCAAGGTGGCTCTGGGCTTCCTCTGGCTCCGTGGGCACTGCTGCTTGGGTGGTGGCCTCCTGCTCTGGAAACCAACTCCAAACGTGTTCTCCTTTGGGGAGAAGGCTGATTGGGCATGAAAAGGCCTTTCTTCACAGCCCCCAGCAACCCAAACTTAGCCAGCTAAGGAGGGACTCTACTAGGGCTAATCTCAGCAACGGCACAAAACTCGCTTCCAGGAGCTGCATTCTGCAAAGGGAAACTCTGCTCGGGTAGCACACCACATTCCCAATTCGTCTGTTTTACCCCTAGGGCCATGGAGGCTCTGGGCTGCCTCTGGCTCTGTGGGCACTGCTGCTTGGCTGGTGGTCTCCGCACCTTGAAACCAACTCCAAGCGTGTTCTCCTTTGGGGAGAAGGCTAATTGGGCATGAAAAGGCCTTTTGGGCACATGCCCCATCCACTCACCCTTAGCCAGGTATTGATGGGAAATCGAAGGTCTATCTCAGCAACGGCACAAAACTCGCTTCTAGGAGCTGCATTCTGCAGAGGTGAACTCTGCTCGGGGAACAAACCACAGCCCCAATGCGTCCTTGCTCATGAAGGCCAAGCTTGCCTAGTTACTCACCTAGCCCTCTGCACACCTAGGGCAAAGAAGGCTATGGCCTGCCTCTGGCTCTGTGGGCACCGCTGCTTGTCGGGTGGTCTCCGGTGCTTGAAACCAACTCCAAACGTGTTCTCCTTCGTGGAGAAGGCTGATTGGGCATGAAAAGGCCATGTTTGCACAGGCCCATTAACGCACCCTTAGCCAGCTGGGAAGGGAGCCTCGGAGGGCCTATCTCAGCAACGGCACAAAACTCGCTTCTAGGAGCTGCATTCTGCAGAGGTGAACTCTGCTCGGGGAACAAACCACAGCCCCAGTGCGTCTTTGCTCAGGAAAGCCAAGCTTGCCTAGTTCTCACCTAGCCCTGTTGTACCCCTAGGGCCAAGGAGGCTCTGGACTGCCTCTGGCTCCGTGGGCACTGCTGCTTGGCTGGTGTTCTCAGAGGTTGAAACCAAATCCACACATGTTCTCCCTCGTCGAGAAGCCTGACTGGGCATGAAAAGGCCTTGTTTGCACAGGCCCAGCAACCCACAGGTAGCCAGCTAGGGATAGAACCTCCTTGGGCCTATCTCAGAAACGGCACAAGCCTCATTTGAGCTCCGTTCTGCAAAGGTGAACACTGCTCTGAGAACAAAGGACTTCCCCGATGCGTCTTTGGTCAGGAAGGCAACGCTTGCCTATTTCTCTCCTAGCCTTCTGCTACCACTTGGGCCAAGGTGGCTCTGGGCTTCCTCTGGCTCCGTGGGCACTGCTGCTTGGGTGGTGGCCTCCTGCTCTTGAAACCAACTCCAAACGTGTTCTCCTTTGGGGAGAAGGCTGATTGGGCATGAAAAGGCCTTTCTTCACAGCCCCCAGCAACCCAAACTTAGCCAGCTAAGGAGGGACTCTACTAGGGCTAATCTCAGCAACGGCACAAAACTCGCTTCCAGGAGCTGCATTCTGCAAAGGGAAACTCTGCTCGGGGAGCACACCACATTCCCAATTCGTCCTTCCTCAGGAAAGCAATGCTTGCCTATTTCTCACCTAGCCCTGTGCTATCCCTAGGGCCAAGGAGGCTCTGGGCTGCCTCTGGATCCGTGGGCACTGCTCCTTGGCTGGTGGTCTCCTGAGCTTGAAACCAACTGCTAATGAGTTCTCCTTCAGGGACAAGGCTGATTGGGCATGAAAATACCTTGTTTGCACAGGCCTCAGCAACCCACCTATAGCCAGCTAGGGAGGGACCCTCCGAGGGCCTATCTCAGCAACGGCACAAACGTCGCAGCTAGGAGCTGCATTCTGCAGAGGTGAACACTGCTCGGGGAACAAACCACAGCCCTAATGCGACTTGTTCAGGAAAGCCAAGCTTTTCTACTTCTCACCTAGCTCTGTTTTACCCCTAGGGCCATGGAGGCTCTGGGCTGCCTCTGGCTCTGTGGGCACTGCTGCTTGTCGGGTGGTCTCCGGTGCTTGAAACCAACTCCAAACGTGTTCTCCTTCGTGGAGAAGGCTGATTGGGCATGAAAAGGCCATGTTTGCACAGGCCCTTTAACGCACACTTAGCCAGCTGGGAAGGGAGCCTCGGAGGGCCTATCTCAGCAACGGCACAAAACTCGCTTCTAGGAGCTGCATTCTGCAGAGGTGAACTCTGCTCAGGGGACAAACCACAGCCCCAGTGCGTCTTTGCTCAGGAAAGCCAAGCTTGCCTAGTTCTCACCTAGCCCTGTTGTACCCCTAGGGCCAAGGAGGCTCTGGACTGCCTCTGGCTCCGTGGGCACTGCTGCTTGGCTGGTGTTCTCGGAGGTTGAAACCAAATCCACACATGTTCTCCCTCGGGGAGAAGCCTGACTGGGCATGAAAAGGCCTTGTTTGCACAGGCCCAGCAACCCACAGGTAGCCAGCTAGGGATAGAACCTCCTTGGGCCTATCTCAGAAACGGCACAAGCCTCACTTATTTGAGCTCCGTTCTGCAAAGGTGAACACTGCTCTGAGAACAAAGGACTTCCCCAATGCGTCTTTGGTCAGGAAGGCAACGCTTGCCTATTTCTCTCCTAGCCTTCTGCTACCACTTGGGCCAAGGTGGCTCTGGGCTTCCTCTGGCTCCGTGGGCACTGCTGCTTGGGTGGTGGCCTCCTGCTCTGGAAACCAACTCCAAACGTGTTCTCCTTTGGGGAGAAGGCTGATTGGGCATGAAAAGGCCTTTCTTCACAGCCCCCAGCAACCCAAACTTAGCCAGCTAAGGAGGGACTCTACTAGGGCTAATCTCAGCAACGGCACAAAACTCGCTTCCAGGAGCTGCATTCTGCAAAGGGAAACTCTGCTCGGGTAGCACACCACATTCCCAATTCGTCTGTTTTACCCCTAGGGCCATGGAGGCTCTGGGCTGCCTCTGGCTCTGTGGGCACTGCTGCTTGGCTGGTGGTCTCCGCACCTTGAAACCAACTCCAAGCGTGTTCTCCTTTGGGGAGAAGGCTAATTGGGCATGAAAAGGCCTTTTGGGCACATGCCCCATCCACTCACCCTTAGCCAGGTATTGATGGGAAATCGAAGGTCTATCTCAGCAACGGCACAAAACTCGCTTCTAGGAGCTGCATTCTGCAGAGGTGAACTCTGCTCGGGGAACAAACCACAGCCCCAATGCGTCCTTGCTCATGAAGGCCAAGCTTGCCTAGTTACTCACCTAGCCCTCTGCACACCTAGGGCAAAGAAGGCTATGGCCTGCCTCTGGCTCTGTGGGCACCGCTGCTTGTCGGGTGGTCTCCGGTGCTTGAAACCAACTCCAAACGTGTTCTCCTTCGTGGAGAAGGCTGATTGGGCATGAAAAGGCCATGTTTGCACAGGCCCATTAACGCACACTTAGCCAGCTGGGAAGGGAGCCTCGGAGGGCCTATCTCAGCAACGGCACAAAACTCGCTTCTAGGAGCTGCATTCTGCAGAGGTGAACTCTGCTCGGGGAACAAACCACAGCCCCAGTGCGTCTTTGCTCAGGAAAGCCAAGCTTGCCTAGTTCTCACCTAGCCCTGTTGTACCCCTAGGGCCAAGGAGGCTCTGGACTGCCTCTGGCTCCGTGGGCACTGCTGCTTGGCTGGTGTTCTCCGGAGGTTGAAACCAAATCCACACATGTTCTCCTTCGGGGAGAAGCCTGACTGGGCATGAAAAGGCCTTGTTTGCACAGGCCCAGCAACCCACAGGTAGCCAGCTAGGTATAGAACCTCCTTGGGCCTATCTCAGAAACGGCACAAGCCTCACTTATTTGAGTTCCGTTCTGCAAAGGTGAACACTGCTCTGAGAACAAAGGACTTCCCCGATGCGTCTTTGGTCAGGAAGGCAACGCTTGCCTATTTCTCTCCTAGCCTTCTGCTACCACTTGGGCCAAGGTGGCTCTGGGCTTCCTCTGGCTCCGTGGGCACTGCTGCTTGGGTGGTGGCCTCCTGCTCTTGAAACCAACTCCAAACGTGTTCTCCTTTGGGGAGAAGGCTGATTGGGCATGAAAAGGCCTTTCTTCACAGCCCCCAGCAACCCAAACTTAGCCAGCTAAGGAGGGACTCTACTAGGGCTAATCTCAGCAACGGCACAAAACTCGCTTCCAGGAGCTGCATTCTGCAAAGGGAAACTCTGCTCGGGGAGCACACCACATTCCCAATTCGTCCTTCCTCAGGAAAGCAATGCTTGCCTATTTCTCACCTAGCCCTGTGCTATCCCTAGGGCCAAGGAGGCTCTGGGCTGCCTCTGGATCCGTGGGCACTGCTCCTTGGCTGGTGGTCTCCTGAGCTTGAAACCAACTGCAAATGAGTTCTCCTTCAGGGACAAGGCTGATTGGGCATGAAAATACCTTGTTTGCACAGGCCTCAGCAACCCACCTATAGCCAGCTAGGGAGGGACCCTCCGAGGGCCTATCTCAGCAACGGCACAAACGTCGCAGCTAGGAGCTGCATTCTGCAAAGGGAAACTCTGCTCGGGGAACAAACCACAGCCCTAATGCGACTTGTTCAGGAAAGCCAAGCTTTTCTACTTCTCACCTAGCTCTGTTTTACCCCTAGGGCCATGGAGGCTCTGGGCTGCCTCTGGCTCTGTGGGCACTGCTGCTTGTCGGGTGGTCTCCGGTGCTTGAAACCAACTCCAAACGTGTTCTCCTTCGTGGAGAAGGCTGATTGGGCATGAAAAGGCCATGTTTGCACAGGCCCTTTAACGCACACTTAGCCAGCTGGGAAGGGAGCCTCGGAGGGCCTATCTCAGCAACGGCACAAAACTCGCTTCTAGGAGCTGCATTCTGCAGAGGTGAACTCTGCTCGGGGGACAAACCACAGCCCCAGTGCGTCTTTGCTCAGGAAAGCCAAGCTTGCCTAGTTCTCACCTAGCCCTGTTGTACCCCTAGGGCCAAGGAGGCTCTGGACTGCCTCTGGCTCCGTGGGCACTGCTGCTTGGCTGGTGTTCTCGGAGGTTGAAACCAAATCCACACATGTTCTCCCTCGGGGAGAAGCCTGACTGGGCATGAAAAGGCCTTGTTTGCACAGGCCCAGCAACCCACAGGTAGCCAGCTAGGGATAGAACCTCCTTGGGCCTATCTCAGAAACGGCACAAGCCTCACTTATTTGAGCTCCGTTCTGCAAAGGTGAACACTGCTCTGAGAACAAAGGACTTCCCCGATGCGTCTTTGGTCAGGAAGGCAACGCTTGCCTATTTCTCTCCTAGCCTTCTGCTACCACTTGGGCCAAGGTGGCTCTGGGCTTCCTCTGGCTCCGTGGGCACTGCTGCTTGGGTGGTGGCCTCCTGCTCTGGAAACCAACTCCAAACGTGTTCTCCTTTGGGGAGAAGGCTGATTGGGCATGAAAAGGCCTTTCTTCACAGCCCCCAGCAACCCAAACTTAGCCAGCTAAGGAGGGACTCTACTAGGGCTAATCTCAGCAACGGCACAAAACTCGCTTCCAGGAGCTGCATTCTGCAAACGGAAACTCTGCTCGGGGAGCACACCACATTCCCAATTCGTCTGTTTTACCCCTAGGGCCATGGAGGCTCTGGGCTGCCTCTGGCTCTGTGGGCACTGCTGCTTGGCTGGTGGTCTCCGCACCTTGAAACCAACTCCAAGCGTGTTCTCCTTTGGGGAGAAGGCTAATTGGGCATGAAAAGGCCTTTTGGGCACATGCCCCATCCACTCACCCTTAGCCAGGTATTGATGGGAAACCGAAGGTCTATCTCAGCAACGGCACAAAACTCGCTTCTAGGAGCTGCATTCTGCAGAGGTGAACTCTGCTCGGGGAACAAACCACAGCCCCAATGCGTCCTTGCTCATGAAGGCCAAGCTTGCCTAGTTACTCACCTAGCCCTCTGCACACCTAGGGCAAAGAAGGCTATGGCCTGCCTCTGGCTCTGTGGGCACCGCTGCTTGTCGGGTGGTCTCCGGTGCTTGAAACCAACTCCAAACGTGTTCTCCTTCGTGGAGAAGGCTGATTGGGCATGAAAAGGCCATGTTTGCACAGGCCCATTAACGCACCCTTAGCCAGCTGGGAAGGGAGCCTCGGAGGGCCTATCTCAGCAACGGCACAAAACTCGCTTCTAGGAGCTGCATTCTGCAGAGGTGAACTCTGCTCGGGGAACAAACCACAGCCCCAGTGCGTCTTTGCTCAGGAAAGCCAAGCTTGCCTAGTTCTCACCTAGCCCTGTTGTACCCCTAGGGCCAAGGAGGCTCTGGACTGCCTCTGGCTCCGTGGGCACTGCTGCTTGGCTGGTGTTCTCAGAGGTTGAAACCAAATCCACACATGTTCTCCCTCGTCGAGAAGCCTGACTGGGCATGAAAAGGCCTTGTTTGCACAGGCCCAGCAACCCACAGGTAGCCAGCTAGGGATAGAACCTCCTTGGGCCTATCTCAGAAACGGCACAAGCCTCATTTGAGCTCCGTTCTGCAAAGGTGAACACTGCTCTGAGAACAAAGGACTTCCCCGATGCGTCTTTGGTCAGGAAGGCAACGCTTGCCTATTTCTCTCCTAGCCTTCTGCTACCACTTGGGCCAAGGTGGCTCTGGGCTTCCTCTGGCTCCGTGGGCACTGCTGCTTGGGTGGTGGCCTCCTGCTCTTGAAACCAACTCCAAACGTGTTCTCCTTTGGGGAGAAGGCTGATTGGGCATGAAAAGGCCTTTCTTCACAGCCCCCAGCAACCCAAACTTAGCCAGCTAAGGAGGGACTCTACTAGGGCTAATCTCAGCAACGGCACAAAACTCGCTTCCAGGAGCTGCATTCTGCAAAGGGAAACTCTGCTCGGGGAGCACACCACATTCCCAATTCGTCCTTCCTCAGGAAAGCAATGCTTGCCTATTTCTCACCTAGCCCTGTGCTATCCCTAGGGCCAAGGAGGCTCTGGGCTGCCTCTGGATCCGTGGGCACTGCTCCTTGGCTGGTGGTCTCCTGAGCTTGAAACCAACTGCTAATGAGTTCTCCTTCAGGGACAAGGCTGATTGGGCATGAAAATACCTTGTTTGCACAGGCCTCAGCAACCCACCTATAGCCAGCTAGGGAGGGACCCTCCGAGGGCCTATCTCAGCAACGGCACAAACGTCGCAGCTAGGAGCTGCATTCTGCAAAGGGAAACTCTGCTCGGGGAACAAACCACAGCCCTAATGCGACTTGTTCAGGAAAGCCAAGCTTTTCTACTTCTCACCTAGCTCTGTTTTACCCCTAGGGCCATGGAGGCTCTGGGCTGCCTCTGGCTCTGTGGGCACTGCTGCTTGTCGGGTGGTCTCCGGTGCTTGAAACCAACTCCAAACGTGTTCTCCTTCGTGGAGAAGGCTGATTGGGCATGAAAAGGCCATGTTTGCACAGGCCCTTTAACGCACACTTAGCCAGCTGGGAAGGGAGCCTCGGAGGGCCTATCTCAGCAACGGCACAAAACTCGCTTCTAGGAGCTGCATTCTGCAGAGGTGAACTCTGCTCAGGGGACAAACCACAGCCCCAGTGCGTCTTTGCTCAGGAAAGCCAAGCTTGCCTAGTTCTCACCTAGCCCTGTTGTACCCCTAGGGCCAAGGAGGCTCTGGACTGCCTCTGGCTCCGTGGGCACTGCTGCTTGGCTGGTGTTCTCGGAGGTTGAAACCAAATCCACACATGTTCTCCCTCGGGGAGAAGCCTGACTGGGCATGAAAAGGCCTTGTTTGCACAGGCCCAGCAACCCACAGGTAGCCAGCTAGGGATAGAACCTCCTTGGGCCTATCTCAGAAACGGCACAAGCCTCACTTATTTGAGCTCCGTTCTGCAAAGGTGAACACTGCTCTGAGAACAAAGGACTTCCCCAATGCGTCTTTGGTCAGGAAGGCAACGCTTGCCTATTTCTCTCCTAGCCTTCTGCTACCACTTGGGCCAAGGTGGCTCTGGGCTTCCTCTGGCTCCGTGGGCACTGCTGCTTGGGTGGTGGCCTCCTGCTCTGGAAACCAACTCCAAACGTGTTCTCCTTTGGGGAGAAGGCTGATTGGGCATGAAAAGGCCTTTCTTCACAGCCCCCAGCAACCCAAACTTAGCCAGCTAAGGAGGGACTCTACTAGGGCTAATCTCAGCAACGGCACAAAACTCGCTTCCAGGAGCTGCATTCTGCAAACGGAAACTCTGCTCGGGTAGCACACCACATTCCCAATTCGTCTGTTTTACCCCTAGGGCCATGGAGGCTCTGGGCTGCCTCTGGCTCTGTGGGCACTGCTGCTTGGCTGGTGGTCTCCGCACCTTGAAACCAACTCCAAGCGTGTTCTCCTTTGGGGAGAAGGCTAATTGGGCATGAAAAGGCCTTTTGGGCACATGCCCCATCCACTCACCCTTAGCCAGGTATTGATGGGAAATCGAAGGTCTATCTCAGCAACGGCACAAAACTCGCTTCTAGGAGCTGCATTCTGCAGAGGTGAACTCTGCTCGGGGAACAAACCACAGCCCCAATGCGTCCTTGCTCATGAAGGCCAAGCTTGCCTAGTTACTCACCTAGCCCTCTGCACACCTAGGGCAAAGAAGGCTATGGCCTGCCTCTGGCTCTGTGGGCACCGCTGCTTGTCGGGTGGTCTCCGGTGCTTGAAACCAACTCCAAACGTGTTCTCCTTCGTGGAGAAGGCTGATTGGGCATGAAAAGGCCATGTTTGCACAGGCCCATTAACGCACACTTAGCCAGCTGGGAAGGGAGCCTCGGAGGGCCTATCTCAGCAACGGCACAAAACTCGCTTCTAGGAGCTGCATTCTGCAGAGGTGAACTCTGCTCGGGGAACAAACCACAGCCCCAGTGCGTCTTTGCTCAGGAAAGCCAAGCTTGCCTAGTTCTCACCTAGCCCTGTTGTACCCCTAGGGCCAAGGAGGCTCTGGACTGCCTCTGGCTCCGTGGGCACTGCTGCTTGGCTGGTGTTCTCCGGAGGTTGAAACCAAATCCACACATGTTCTCCTTCGGGGAGAAGCCTGACTGGGCATGAAAAGGCCTTGTTTGCACAGGCCCAGCAACCCACAGGTAGCCAGCTAGGGATAGAACCTCCTTGGGCCTATCTCAGAAACGGCACAAGCCTCACTTATTTGAGCTCCGTTCTGCAAAGGTGAACACTGCTCTGAGAACAAAGGACTTCCCCAATGCGTCTTTGGTCAGGAAGGCAACGCTTGCCTATTTCTCTCCTAGCCTTCTGCTACCACTTGGGCCAAGGTGGCTCTGGGCTTCCTCTGGCTCCGTGGGCACTGCTGCTTGGGTGGTGGCCTCCTGCTCTGGAAACCAACTCCAAACGTGTTCTCCTTTGGGGAGAAGGCTGATTGGGCATGAAAAGGCCTTTCTTCACAGCCCCCAGCAACCCAAACTTAGCCAGCTAAGGAGGGACTCTACTAGGGCTAATCTCAGCAACGGCACAAAACTCGCTTCCAGGAGCTGCATTCTGCAAACGGAAACTCTGCTCGGGTAGCACACCACATTCCCAATTCGTCTGTTTTACCCCTAGGGCCATGGAGGCTCTGGGCTGCCTCTGGCTCTGTGGGCACTGCTGCTTGGCTGGTGGTCTCCGCACCTTGAAACCAACTCCAAGCGTGTTCTCCTTTGGGGAGAAGGCTAATTGGGCATGAAAAGGCCTTTTGGGCACATGCCCCATCCACTCACCCTTAGCCAGGTATTGATGGGAAATCGAAGGTCTATCTCAGCAACGGCACAAAACTCGCTTCTAGGAGCTGCATTCTGCAGAGGTGAACTCTGCTCGGGGAACAAACCACAGCCCCAATGCGTCCTTGCTCATGAAGGCCAAGCTTGCCTAGTTACTCACCTAGCCCTCTGCACACCTAGGGCAAAGAAGGCTATGGCCTGCCTCTGGCTCTGTGGGCACCGCTGCTTGTCGGGTGGTCTCCGGTGCTTGAAACCAACTCCAAACGTGTTCTCCTTCGTGGAGAAGGCTGATTGGGCATGAAAAGGCCATGTTTGCACAGGCCCATTAACGCACACTTAGCCAGCTGGGAAGGGAGCCTCGGAGGGCCTATCTCAGCAACGGCACAAAACTCGCTTCTAGGAGCTGCATTCTGCAGAGGTGAACTCTGCTCGGGGAACAAACCACAGCCCCAGTGCGTCTTTGCTCAGGAAAGCCAAGCTTGCCTAGTTCTCACCTAGCCCTGTTGTACCCCTAGGGCCAAGGAGGCTCTGGACTGCCTCTGGCTCCGTGGGCACTGCTGCTTGGCTGGTGTTCTCCGGAGGTTGAAACCAAATCCACACATGTTCTCCTTCGGGGAGAAGCCTGACTGGGCATGAAAAGGCCTTGTTTGCACAGGCCCAGCAACCCACAGTTAGCCAGCTAGGTATAGAACCTCCTTGGGCCTATCTCAGAAACGGCACAAGCCTCACTTATTTGAGTTCCGTTCTGCAAAGGTGAACACTGCTCTGAGAACAAAGGACTTCCCCGATGCGTCTTTGGTCAGGAAGGCAACGCTTGCCTATTTCTCTCCTAGCCTTCTGCTACCACTTGGGCCAAGGTGGCTCTGGGCTTCCTCTGGCTCCGTGGGCACTGCTGCTTGGGTGGTGGCCTCCTGCTCTTGAAACCAACTCCAAACGTGTTCTCCTTTGGGGAGAAGGCTGATTGGGCATGAAAAGGCCTTTCTTCACAGCCCCCAGCAACCCAAACTTAGCCAGCTAAGGAGGGACTCTACTAGGGCTAATCTCAGCAACGGCACAAAACTCGCTTCCAGGAGCTGCATTCTGCAAAGGGAAACTCTGCTCGGGGAGCACACCACATTCCCAATTCGTCCTTCCTCAGGAAAGCAATGCTTGCCTATTTCTCACCTAGCCCTGTGCTATCCCTAGGGCCAAGGAGGCTCTGGGCTGCCTCTGGATCCGTGGGCACTGCTCCTTGGCTGGTGGTCTCCTGAGCTTGAAACCAACTGCAAATGAGTTCTCCTTCAGGGACAAGGCTGATTGGGCATGAAAATACCTTGTTTGCACAGGCCTCAGCAACCCACCTATAGCCAGCTAGGGAGGGACCCTCCGAGGGCCTATCTCAGCAACGGCACAAACGTCGCAGCTAGGAGCTGCATTCTGCAAAGGGAAACTCTGCTCGGGGAACAAACCACAGCCCTAATGCGACTTGTTCAGGAAAGCCAAGCTTTTCTACTTCTCACCTAGCTCTGTTTTACCCCTAGGGCCATGGAGGCTCTGGGCTGCCTCTGGCTCTGTCGGCACAGCTGCTTGTCGGGTGGTCTCCGGTGCTTGAAACCAACTCCAAACGTGTTCTCCTTCGTGGAGAAGGCTGATTGGGCATGAAAAGGCCATGTTTGCACAGGCCCATTAACGCACACTTAGCCAGCTGGGAAGGGAGCCTCGGAGGGCCTATCTCAGCAATGGCACAAAACTCGCTTCTAGGAGCTGCATTCTGCAGAGGTGAACTCTGCTCGGGGAACAAACCACAGCCCCAGTGCGTCTTTGCTCAGGAAAGCCAAGCTTGCCTAGTTCTCACCTAGCCCTGTTGTACCCCTAGGGCCAAGGAGGCTCTGGACTGCCTCTGGCTCCGTGGGTACTGCTGCTTGGCTGGTGTTCTCCGGAGGTTGAAACCAAATCCACACATGTTCTCCTTCGGGGAGAAGCCTGACTGGGCATGAAAAGGCCTTGTTTGCACAGGCCCAGCAACCCACAGGTAGCCAGCTAGGGATAGAACCTCCTTGGGCCTATCTCAGAAACGGCACAAGCCTCACTTATTTGAGCTCCGTTCTGCAAAGGTGAACACTGCTCTGAGAACAAAGGACTTCCCCGATGCGTCTTTGGTCAGGAAGGCAACGCTTGCCTATTTCTCTCCTAGCCTTCTGCTACCACTTGGGCCAAGGTGGCTCTGGGCTTCCTCTGGCTCCGTGGGCACTGCTGCTTGGGTGGTGGCCTCCTGCTCTTGAAACCAACTCCAAACGTGTTCTCCTTTGGGGAGAAGGCTGATTGGGCATGAAAAGGCCTTTCTTCACAGCCCCCAGCAACCCAAACTTAGCCAGCTAAGGAGGGACTCTACTAGGGCTAATCTCAGCAACGGCACAAAACTCGCTTCCAGGAGCTGCATTCTGCAAAGGGAAACTCTGCTCGGGGAGCACACCACATTCCCAATTCGTCCTTCCTCAGGAAAGCAATGCTTGCCTATTTCTCACCTAGCCCTGTGCTATCCCTAGGGCCAAGGAGGCTCTGGGCTGCCTCTGGATCCGTGGGCACTGCTCCTTGGCTGGTGGTCTCCTGAGCTTGAAACCAACTGCAAATGAGTTCTCCTTCAGGGACAAGGCTGATTGGGCATGAAAATACCTTGTTTGCACAGGCCTCAGCAACCCACCTATAGCCAGCTAGGGAGGGACCCTCCGAGGGCCTATCTCAGCAACGGCACAAACGTCGCAGCTAGGAGCTGCATTCTGCAAAGGGAAACTCTGCTCGGGGAACAAACCACAGCCCTAATGCGACTTGTTCAGGAAAGCCAAGCTTTTCTACTTCTCACCTAGCTCTGTTTTACCCCTAGGGCCATGGAGGCTCTGGGCTGCCTCTGGCTCTGTGGGCACTGCTGCTTGTCGGGTGGTCTCCGGTGCTTGAAACCAACTCCAAACGTGTTCTCCTTCGTGGAGAAGGCTGATTGGGCATGAAAAGGCCATGTTTGCACAGGCCCATTAACGCACACTTAGCCAGCTGGGAAGGGAGCCTCGGAGGGCCTATCTCAGCAATGGCACAAAACTCGCTTCTAGGAGCTGCATTCTGCAGAGGTGAACTCTGCTCGGGGAACAAACCACAGCCCCAGTGCGTCTTGGCTCAGGAAAGCCAAGCTTGCCTAGTTCTCACCTAGCCCTGTTGTACCCCTAGGGCCAAGGAGGCTCTGGACTGCCTCTGGCTCCGTGGGTACTGCTGCTTGGCTAGTGTTCTCCGGAGGTTGAAACCAAATCCACACATGTTCTCCTTCGGGGAGAAGCCTGACTGGGCATGAAAAGGCCTTGTTTGCACAGGCCCAGCAACCCACAGGTAGCCAGCTAGGGATAGAACCTCCTTGGGCCTATCTCAGAAACGGCACAAGCCTCACTTATTTGAGCTCCGTTCTGCAAAGGTGAACACTGCTCTGAGAACAAAGGACTTCCCCGATGCGTCTTTGGTCAGGAAGGCAACGCTTGCCTATTTCTCTCCTAGCCTTCTGCTACCACTTGGGCCAAGGTGGCTCTGGGCTTCCTCTGGCTCCGTGGGCACTGCTGCTTGGGTGGTGGCCTCCTGCTCTTGAAACCAACTCCAAACGTGTTCTCCTTTGGGGAGAAGGCTGATTGGGCATGAAAAGGCCTTTCTTCACAGCCTCCAGCAACCCAAACTTAGCCAGCTAAGGAGGGACTCTACTAGGGCTAATCTCAGCAACGGCACAAAACTCGCTTCCAGGAGCTGCATTCTGCAAAGGGAAACTCTGCTCGGGGAGCACACCACATTCCCAATTCGTCCTTCCTCAGGAAAGCAATGCTTGCCTATTTCTCACCTAGCCCTGTGCTATCCCTAGGGCCAAGGAGGCTCTGGGCTGCCTCTGGATCCGTGGGCACTGCTCCTTGGCTGGTGGTCTCCTGAGCTTGAAACCAACTGCTAATGAGTTCTCCTTCAGGGACAAGGCTGATTGGGCATGAAAATACCTTGTTTGCACATGCCTCAGCAACCCACCTATAGCCAGCTAGGGAGGGACCCTCCGAGGGCCTATCTCAGCAACGGCACAAACGTCGCAGCTAGGAGCTGCATTCTGCAAAGGGAAACTCTGCTCGGGGAACAAACCACAGCCCTAATGCGACTTGTTCAGGAAAGCCAAGCTTTTCTACTTCTCACCTAGCTCTGTTTTACCCCTAGGGCCATGGAGGCTCTGGGCTGCCTCTGGCTCTGTGGGCACTGCTGCTTGTCGGGTGGTCTCCGGTGCTTGAAACCAACTCCAAACGTGTTCTCCTTCGTGGAGAAGGCTGATTGGGCATGAAAAGGCCATGTTTGCACAGGCCCTTTAACGCACACTTAGCCAGCTGGGAAGGGAGCCTCGGAGGGCCTATCTCAGCAACGGCACAAAACTCGCTTCTAGGAGCTGCATTCTGCAGAGGTGAACTCTGCTCGGGGGACAAACCACAGCCCCAGTGCGTCTTGGCTCAGGAAAGCCAAGCTTGCCTAGTTCTCACCTAGCCCTGTTGTACCCCTAGGGCCAAGGAGGCTCTGGACTGCCTCTGGCTCCGTGGGCACTGCTGCTTGGCTGGTGTTCTCGGAGGTTGAAACCAAATCCACACATGTTCTCCCTCGGGGAGAAGCCTGACTGGGCATGAAAAGGCCTTGTTTGCACAGGCCCAGCAACCCACAGGTAGCCAGCTAGGGATAGAACCTCCTTGGGCCTATCTCAGAAACGGCACAAGCCTCACTTATTTGAGCTCCGTTCTGCAAAGGTGAACACTGCTCTGAGAACAAAGGACTTCCCCAATGCGTCTTTGGTCAGGAAGGCAACGCTTGCCTATTTCTCTCCTAGCCTTCTGCTACCACTTGGGCCAAGGTGGCTCTGGGCTTCCTCTGGCTCCGTGGGCACTGCTGCTTGGGTGGTGGCCTCCTGCTCTTGAAACCAACTCCAAACGTGTTCTCCTTTGGGGAGAAGGCTGATTGGGCATGAAAAGGCCTTTCTTCACAGCCCCCAGCAACCCAAACTTAGCCAGCTAAGGAGGGACTCTACTAGGGCTAATCTCAGCAACGGCACAAAACTCGCTTCCAGGAGCTGCATTCTGCAAAGGGAAACTCTGCTCGGGGAGCACACCACATTCCCAATTCGTCCTTCCTCAGGAAAGCAATGCTTGCCTATTTCTCACCTAGCCCTGTGCTATCCCTAGGGCCAAGGAGGCTCTGGGCTGCCTCTGGATCCGTGGGCACTGCTCCTTGGCTGGTGGTCTCCTGAGCTTGAAACCAACTGCAAATGAGTTCTCCTTCAGGGACAAGGCTGATTGGGCATGAAAATACCTTGTTTGCACAGGCCTCAGCAACCCACCTATAGCCAGCTAGGGAGGGACCCTCCGAGGGCCTATCTCAGCAACGGCACAAACGTCGCAGCTAGGAGCTGCATTCTGCAAAGGGAAACTCTGCTCGGGGAACAAACCACAGCCCTAATGCGACTTGTTCAGGAAAGCCAAGCTTTTCTACTTCTCACCTAGCTCTGTTTTACCCCTAGGGCCATGGAGGCTCTGGGCTGCCTCTGGCTCTGTCGGCACTGCTGCTTGTCGGGTGGTCTCCGGTGCTTGAAACCAACTCCAAACGTGTTCTCCTTCGTGGAGAAGGCTGATTGGGCATGAAAAGGCCATGTTTGCACAGGCCCTTTAACGCACACTTAGCCAGCTGGGAAGGGAGCCTCGGAGGGCCTATCTCAGCAACGGCACAAAACTCGCTTCTAGGAGCTGCATTCTGCAGAGGTGAACTCTGCTCGGGGGACAAACCACAGCCCCAGTGCGTCTTTGCTCAGGAAAGCCAAGCTTGCCTAGTTCTCACCTAGCCCTGTTGTACCCCTAGGGCCAAGGAGGCTCTGGACTGCCTCTGGCTCCGTGGGCACTGCTGCTTGGCTGGTGTTCTCGGAGGTTGAAACCAAATCCACACATGTTCTCCCTCGGGGAGAAGCCTGACTGGGCATGAAAAGGCCTTGTTTGCACAGGCCCAGCAACCCACAGGTAGCCAGCTAGGGATAGAACCTCCTTGGGCCTATCTCAGAAACGGCACAAGCCTCACTTATTTGAGCTCCGTTCTGCAAAGGTGAACACTGCTCTGAGAACAAAGGACTTCCCCGATGCGTCTTTGGTCAGGAAGGCAACGCTTGCCTATTTCTCTCCTAGCCTTCTGCTACCACTTGGGCCAAGGTGGCTCTGGGCTTCCTCTGGCTCCGTGGGCACTGCTGCTTGGGTGGTGGCCTCCTGCTCTGGAAACCAACTCCAAACGTGTTCTCCTTTGGGGAGAAGGCTGATTGGGCATGAAAAGGCCTTTCTTCACAGCCCCCAGCAACCCAAACTTAGCCAGCTAAGGAGGGACTCTACTAGGGCTAATCTCAGCAACGGCACAAAACTCGCTTCCAGGAGCTGCATTCTGCAAACGGAAACTCTGCTCGGGGAGCACACCACATTCCCAATTCGTCTGTTTTACCCCTAGGGCCATGGAGGCTCTGGGCTGCCTCTGGCTCTGTGGGCACTGCTGCTTGGCTGGTGGTCTCCGCACCTTGAAACCAACTCCAAGCGTGTTCTCCTTTGGGGAGAAGGCTAATTGGGCATGAAAAGGCCTTTTGGGCACATGCCCCATCCACTCACCCTTAGCCAGGTATTGATGGGAAACCGAAGGTCTATCTCAGCAACGGCACAAAACTCGCTTCTAGGAGCTGCATTCTGCAGAGGTGAACTCTGCTCGGGGAACAAACCACAGCCCCAATGCGTCCTTGCTCATGAAGGCCAAGCATGCCTAGTTACTCACCTAGCCCTCTGCACACCTAGGGCAAAGAAGGCTATGGCCTGCCTCTGGCTCTGTGGGCACCGCTGCTTGTCGGGTGGTCTCCGGTGCTTGAAACCAACTCCAAACGTGTTCTCCTTCGTGGAGAAGGCTGATTGGGCATGAAAAGGCCATGTTTGCACAGGCCCATTAACGCACCCTTAGCCAGCTGGGAAGGGAGCCTCGGAGGGCCTATCTCAGCAACGGCACAAAACTCGCTTCTAGGAGCTGCATTCTGCAGAGGTGAACTCTGCTCGGGGAACAAACCACAGCCCCAGTGCGTCTTTGCTCAGGAAAGCCAAGCTTGCCTAGTTCTCACCTAGCCCTGTTGTACCCCTAGGGCCAAGGAGGCTCTGGACTGCCTCTGGCTCCGTGGGCACTGCTGCTTGGCTGGTGTTCTCAGAGGTTGAAACCAAATCCACACATGTTCTCCCTCGTCGAGAAGCCTGACTGGGCATGAAAAGGCCTTGTTTGCACAGGCCCAGCAACCCACAGGTAGCCAGCTAGGGATAGAACCTCCTTGGGCCTATCTCAGAAACGGCACAAGCCTCATTTGAGCTCCGTTCTGCAAAGGTGAACACTGCTCTGAGAACAAAGGACTTCCCCGATGCGTCTTTGGTCAGGAAGGCAACGCTTGCCTATTTCTCTCCTAGCCTTCTGCTACCACTTGGGCCAAGGTGGCTCTGGGCTTCCTCTGGCTCCGTGGGCACTGCTGCTTGGGTGGTGGCCTCCTGCTCTGGAAACCAACTCCAAACGTGTTCTCCTTTGGGGAGAAGGCTGATTGGGCATGAAAAGGCCTTTCTTCACAGCCCCCAGCAACCCAAACTTAGCCAGCTAAGGAGGGACTCTACTAGGGCTAATCTCAGCAACGGCACAAAACTCGCTTCCAGGAGCTGCATTCTGCAAAGGGAAACTCTGCTCGGGGAGCACACCACATTCCCAATTCGTCCTTCCTCAGGAAAGCAATGCTTGCCTATTTCTCACCTAGCCCTGTGCTATCCCTAGGGCCAAGGAGGCTCTGGGCTGCCTCTGGATCCGTGGGCACTGCTCCTTGGCTGGTGGTCTCCTGAGCTTGAAACCAACTGCTAATGAGTTCTCCTTCAGGGACAAGGCTGATTGGGCATGAAAATACCTTGTTTGCACAGGCCTCAGCAACCCACCTATAGCCAGCTAGGGAGGGACCCTCCGAGGGCCTATCTCAGCAACGGCACAAACGTCGCAGCTAGGAGCTGCATTCTGCAAAGGGAAACTCTGCTCGGGGAACAAACCACAGCCCTAATGCGACTTGTTCAGGAAAGCCAAGCTTTTCTACTTCTCACCTAGCTCTGTTTTACCCCTAGGGCCATGGAGGCTCTGGGCTGCCTCTGGCTCTGTGGGCACTGCTGCTTGTCGGGTGGTCTCCGGTGCTTGAAACCAACTCCAAACGTGTTCTCCTTCGTGGAGAAGGCTGATTGGGCATGAAAAGGCCATGTTTGCACAGGCCCTTTAACGCACACTTAGCCAGCTGGGAAGGGAGCCTCGGAGGGCCTATCTCAGCAACGGCACAAAACTCGCTTCTAGGAGCTGCATTCTGCAGAGGTGAACTCTGCTCAGGGGACAAACCACAGCCCCAGTGCGTCTTTGCTCAGGAAAGCCAAGCTTGCCTAGTTCTCACCTAGCCCTGTTGTACCCCTAGGGCCAAGGAGGCTCTGGACTGCCTCTGGCTCCGTGGGCACTGCTGCTTGGCTGGTGTTCTCGGAGGTTGAAACCAAATCCACACATGTTCTCCCTCGGGGAGAAGCCTGACTGGGCATGAAAAGGCCTTGTTTGCACAGGCCCAGCAACCCACAGGTAGCCAGCTAGGGATAGAACCTCCTTGGGCCTATCTCAGAAACGGCACAAGCCTCACTTATTTGAGCTCCGTTCTGCAAAGGTGAACACTGCTCTGAGAACAAAGGACTTCCCCAATGCGTCTTTGGTCAGGAAGGCAACGCTTGCCTATTTCTCTCCTAGCCTTCTGCTACCACTTGGGCCAAGGTGGCTCTGGGCTTCCTCTGGCTCCGTGGGCACTGCTGCTTGGGTGGTGGCCTCCTGCTCTGGAAACCAACTCCAAACGTGTTCTCCTTTGGGGAGAAGGCTGATTGGGCATGAAAAGGCCTTTCTTCACAGCCCCCAGCAACCCAAACTTAGCCAGCTAAGGAGGGACTCTACTAGGGCTAATCTCAGCAACGGCACAAAACTCGCTTCCAGGAGCTGCATTCTGCAAACGGAAACTCTGCTCGGGTAGCACACCACATTCCCAATTCGTCTGTTTTACCCCTAGGGCCATGGAGGCTCTGGGCTGCCTCTGGCTCTGTGGGCACTGCTGCTTGGCTGGTGGTCTCCGCACCTTGAAACCAACTCCAAGCGTGTTCTCCTTTGGGGAGAAGGCTAATTGGGCATGAAAAGGCCTTTTGGGCACATGCCCCATCCACTCACCCTTAGCCAGGTATTGATGGGAAATCGAAGGTCTATCTCAGCAACGGCACAAAACTCGCTTCTAGGAGCTGCATTCTGCAGAGGTGAACTCTGCTCGGGGAACAAACCACAGCCCCAATGCGTCCTTGCTCATGAAGGCCAAGCTTGCCTAGTTACTCACCTAGCCCTCTGCACACCTAGGGCAAAGAAGGCTATGGCCTGCCTCTGGCTCTGTGGGCACCGCTGCTTGTCGGGTGGTCTCCGGTGCTTGAAACCAACTCCAAACGTGTTCTCCTTCGTGGAGAAGGCTGATTGGGCATGAAAAGGCCATGTTTGCACAGGCCCATTAACGCACACTTAGCCAGCTGGGAAGGGAGCCTCGGAGGGCCTATCTCAGCAACGGCACAAAACTCGCTTCTAGGAGCTGCATTCTGCAGAGGTGAACTCTGCTCGGGGAACAAACCACAGCCCCAGTGCGTCTTTGCTCAGGAAAGCCAAGCTTGCCTAGTTCTCACCTAGCCCTGTTGTACCCCTAGGGCCAAGGAGGCTCTGGACTGCCTCTGGCTCCGTGGGCACTGCTGCTTGGCTGGTGTTCTCCGGAGGTTGAAACCAAATCCACACATGTTCTCCTTCGGGGAGAAGCCTGACTGGGCATGAAAAGGCCTTGTTTGCACAGGCCCAGCAACCCACAGGTAGCCAGCTAGGGATAGAACCTCCTTGGGCCTATCTCAGAAACGGCACAAGCCTCACTTATTTGAGCTCCGTTCTGCAAAGGTGAACACTGCTCTGAGAACAAAGGACTTCCCCAATGCGTCTTTGGTCAGGAAGGCAACGCTTGCCTATTTCTCTCCTAGCCTTCTGCTACCACTTGGGCCAAGGTGGCTCTGGGCTTCCTCTGGCTCCGTGGGCACTGCTGCTTGGGTGGTGGCCTCCTGCTCTGGAAACCAACTCCAAACGTGTTCTCCTTTGGGGAGAAGGCTGATTGGGCATGAAAAGGCCTTTCTTCACAGCCCCCAGCAACCCAAACTTAGCCAGCTAAGGAGGGACTCTACTAGGGCTAATCTCAGCAACGGCACAAAACTCGCTTCCAGGAGCTGCATTCTGCAAACGGAAACTCTGCTCGGGTAGCACACCACATTCCCAATTCGTCTGTTTTACCCCTAGGGCCATGGAGGCTCTGGGCTGCCTCTGGCTCTGTGGGCACTGCTGCTTGGCTGGTGGTCTCCGCACCTTGAAACCAACTCCAAGCGTGTTCTCCTTTGGGGAGAAGGCTAATTGGGCATGAAAAGGCCTTTTGGGCACATGCCCCATCCACTCACCCTTAGCCAGGTATTGATGGGAAACCGAAGGTCTATCTCAGCAACGGCACAAAACTCGCTTCTAGGAGCTGCATTCTGCAGAGGTGAACTCTGCTCGGGGAACAAACCACAGCCCCAATGCGTCCTTGCTCATGAAGGCCAAGCTTGCCTAGTTACTCACCTAGCCCTCTGCACACCTAGGGCAAAGAAGGCTATGGCCTGCCTCTGGCTCTGTGGGCACCGCTGCTTGTCGGGTGGTCTCCGGTGCTTGAAACCAACTCCAAACGTGTTCTCCTTCGTGGAGAAGGCTGATTGGGCATGAAAAGGCCATGTTTGCACAGGCCCATTAACGCACACTTAGCCAGCTGGGAAGGGAGCCTCGGAGGGCCTATCTCAGCAACGGCACAAAACTCGCTTCTAGGAGCTGCATTCTGCAGAGGTGAACTCTGCTCGGGGAACAAACCACAGCCCCAGTGCGTCTTTGCTCAGGAAAGCCAAGCTTGCCTAGTTCTCACCTAGCCCTGTTGTACCCCTAGGGCCAAGGAGGCTCTGGACTGCCTCTGGCTCCGTGGGCACTGCTGCTTGGCTGGTGTTCTCCGGAGGTTGAAACCAAATCCACACATGTTCTCCTTCGGGGAGAAGCCTGACTGGGCATGAAAAGGCCTTGTTTGCACAGGCCCAGCAACCCACAGGTAGCCAGCTAGGTATAGAACCTCCTTGGGCCTATCTCAGAAACGGCACAAGCCTCACTTATTTGAGTTCCGTTCTGCAAAGGTGAACACTGCTCTGAGAACAAAGGACTTCCCCGATGCGTCTTTGGTCAGGAAGGCAACGCTTGCCTATTTCTCTCCTAGCCTTCTGCTACCACTTGGGCCAAGGTGGCTCTGGGCTTCCTCTGGCTCCGTGGGCACTGCTGCTTGGGTGGTGGCCTCCTGCTCTTGAAACCAACTCCAAACGTGTTCTCCTTTGGGGAGAAGGCTGATTGGGCATGAAAAGGCCTTTCTTCACAGCCCCCAGCAACCCAAACTTAGCCAGCTAAGGAGGGACTCTACTAGGGCTAATCTCAGCAACGGCACAAAACTCGCTTCCAGGAGCTGCATTCTGCAAAGGGAAACTCTGCTCGGGGAGCACACCACATTCCCAATTCGTCCTTCCTCAGGAAAGCAATGCTTGCCTATTTCTCACCTAGCCCTGTGCTATCCCTAGGGCCAAGGAGGCTCTGGGCTGCCTCTGGATCCGTGGGCACTGCTCCTTGGCTGGTGGTCTCCTGAGCTTGAAACCAACTGCAAATGAGTTCTCCTTCAGGGACAAGGCTGATTGGGCATGAAAATACCTTGTTTGCACAGGCCTCAGCAACCCACCTATAGCCAGCTAGGGAGGGACCCTCCGAGGGCCTATCTCAGCAACGGCACAAACGTCGCAGCTAGGAGCTGCATTCTGCAAAGGGAAACTCTGCTCGGGGAACAAACCACAGCCCTAATGCGACTTGTTCAGGAAAGCCAAGCTTTTCTACTTCTCACCTAGCTCTGTTTTACCCCTAGGGCCATGGAGGCTCTGGGCTGCCTCTGGCTCTGTCGGCACTGCTGCTTGTCGGGTGGTCTCCGGTGCTTGAAACCAACTCCAAACGTGTTCTCCTTCGTGGAGAAGGCTGATTGGGCATGAAAAGGCCATGTTTGCACAGGCCCATTAACGCACACTTAGCCAGCTGGGAAGGGAGCCTCGGAGGGCCTATCTCAGCAACGGCACAAAACTCGCTTCTAGGAGCTGCATTCTGCAGAGGTGAACTCTGCTCGGGGAACAAACCACAGCCCCAGTGCGTCTTTGCTCAGGAAAGCCAAGCTTGCCTAGTTCTCACCTAGCCCTGTTGTACCCCTAGGGCCAAGGAGGCTCTGGACTGCCTCTGGCTCCGTGGGTACTGCTGCTTGGCTGGTGTTCTCCGGAGGTTGAAACCAAATCCACACATGTTCTCCTTCGGGGAGAAGCCTGACTGGGCATGAAAAGGCCTTGTTTGCACAGGCCCAGCAACCCACAGGTAGCCAGCTAGGGATAGAACCTCCTTGGGCCTATCTCAGAAACGGCACAAGCCTCACTTATTTGAGCTCCGTTCTGCAAAGGTGAACACTGCTCTGAGAACAAAGGACTTCCCCGATGCGTCTTTGGTCAGGAAGGCAACGCTTGCCTATTTCTCTCCTGGCCTTCTGCTACCACTTGGGCCAAGGTGGCTCTGGGCTTCCTCTGGCTCCGTGGGCACTGCTGCTTGGGTGGTGGCCTCCTGCTCTTGAAACCAACTCCAAACGTGTTCTCCTTTGGGGAGAAGGCTGATTGGGCATGAAAAGGCCTTTCTTCACAGCCCCCAGCAACCCAAACTTAGCCAGCTAAGGAGGGACTCTACTAGGGCTAATCTCAGCAACGGCACAAAACTCGCTTCCAGGAGCTGCATTCTGCAAAGGGAAACTCTGCTCGGGGAGCACACCACATTCCCAATTCGTCCTTCCTCAGGAAAGCAATGCTTGCCTATTTCTCACCTAGCCCTGTGCTATCCCTAGGGCCAAGGAGGCTCTGGGCTGCCTCTGGATCCGTGGGCACTGCTCCTTGGCTGGTGGTCTCCTGAGCTTGAAACCAACTGCAAATGAGTTCTCCTTCAGGGACAAGGCTGATTGGGCATGAAAATACCTTGTTTGCACAGGCCTCAGCAACCCACCTATAGCCAGCTAGGGAGGGACCCTCCGAGGGCCTATCTCAGCAACGGCACAAACGTCGCAGCTAGGAGCTGCATTCTGCAAAGGGAAACTCTGCTCGGGGAACAAACCACAGCCCTAATGCGACTTGTTCAGGAAAGCCAAGCTTTTCTACTTCTCACCTAGCTCTGTTTTACCCCTAGGGCCATGGAGGCTCTGGGCTGCCTCTGGCTCTGTGGGCACTGCTGCTTGTCGGGTGGTCTCCGGTGCTTGAAACCAACTCCAAACGTGTTCTCCTTCGTGGAGAAGGCTGATTGGGCATGAAAAGGCCATGTTTGCACAGGCCCATTAACGCACACTTAGCCAGCTGGGAAGGGAGCCTCGGAGGGCCTATCTCAGCAATGGCACAAAACTCGCTTCTAGGAGCTGCATTCTGCAGAGGTGAACTCTGCTCGGGGAACAAACCACAGCCCCAGTGCGTCTTGGCTCAGGAAAGCCAAGCTTGCCTAGTTCTCACCTAGCCCTGTTGTACCCCTAGGGCCAAGGAGGCTCTGGACTGCCTCTGGCTCCGTGGGTACTGCTGCTTGGCTAGTGTTCTCCGGAGGTTGAAACCAAATCCACACATGTTCTCCTTCGGGGAGAAGCCTGACTGGGCATGAAAAGGCCTTGTTTGCACAGGCCCAGCAACCCACAGGTAGCCAGCTAGGGATAGAACCTCCTTGGGCCTATCTCAGAAACGGCACAAGCCTCACTTATTTGAGCTCCGTTCTGCAAAGGTGAACACTGCTCTGAGAACAAAGGACTTCCCCGATGCGTCTTTGGTCAGGAAGGCAACGCTTGCCTATTTCTCTCCTAGCCTTCTGCTACCACTTGGGCCAAGGTGGCTCTGGGCTTCCTCTGGCTCCGTGGGCACTGCTGCTTGGGTGGTGGCCTCCTGCTCTTGAAACCAACTCCAAACGTGTTCTCCTTTGGGGAGAAGGCTGATTGGGCATGAAAAGGCCTTTCTTCACAGCCCCCAGCAACCCAAACTTAGCCAGCTAAGGAGGGACTCTACTAGGGCTAATCTCAGCAACGGCACAAAACTCGCTTCCAGGAGCTGCATTCTGCAAAGGGAAACTCTGCTCGGGGAGCACACCACATTCCCAATTCGTCCTTCCTCAGGAAAGCAATGCTTGCCTATTTCTCACCTAGCCCTGTGCTATCCCTAGGGCCAAGGAGGCTCTGGGCTGCCTCTGGATCCGTGGGCACTGCTCCTTGGCTGGTGGTCTCCTGAGCTTGAAACCAACTGCTAATGAGTTCTCCTTCAGGGACAAGGCTGATTGGGCATGAAAATACCTTGTTTGCACATGCCTCAGCAACCCACCTATAGCCAGCTAGGGAGGGACCCTCCGAGGGCCTATCTCAGCAACGGCACAAACGTCGCAGCTAGGAGCTGCATTCTGCAAAGGGAAACTCTGCTCGGGGAACAAACCACAGCCCTAATGCGACTTGTTCAGGAAAGCCAAGCTTTTCTACTTCTCACCTAGCTCTGTTTTACCCCTAGGGCCATGGAGGCTCTGGGCTGCCTCTGGCTCTGTGGGCACTGCTGCTTGTCGGGTGGTCTCCGGTGCTTGAAACCAACTCCAAACGTGTTCTCCTTCGTGGAGAAGGCTGATTGGGCATGAAAAGGCCATGTTTGCACAGGCCCTTTAACGCACACTTAGCCAGCTGGGAAGGGAGCCTCAGAGGGCCTATCTCAGCAACGGCACAAAACTCGCTTCTAGGAGCTGCATTCTGCAGAGGTGAACTCTGCTCGGGGGACAAACCACAGCCCCAGTGCGTCTTGGCTCAGGAAAGCCAAGCTTGCCTAGTTCTCACCTAGCCCTGTTGTACCCCTAGGGCCAAGGAGGCTCTGGACTGCCTCTGGCTCCGTGGGCACTGCTGCTTGGCTGGTGTTCTCGGAGGTTGAAACCAAATCCACACATGTTCTCCCTCGGGGAGAAGCCTGACTGGGCATGAAAAGGCCTTGTTTGCACAGGCCCAGCAACCCACAGGTAGCCAGCTAGGGATAGAACCTCCTTGGGCCTATCTCAGAAACGGCACAAGCCTCACTTATTTGAGCTCCGTTCTGCAAAGGTGAACACTGCTCTGAGAACAAAGGACTTCCCCAATGCGTCTTTGGTCAGGAAGGCAACGCTTGCCTATTTCTCTCCTAGCCTTCTGCTACCACTTGGGCCAAGGTGGCTCTGGGCTTCCTCTGGCTCCGTGGGCACTGCTGCTTGGGTGGTGGCCTCCTGCTCTTGAAACCAACTCCAAACGTGTTCTCCTTTGGGGAGAAGGCTGATTGGGCATGAAAAGGCCTTTCTTCACAGCCCCCAGCAACCCAAACTTAGCCAGCTAAGGAGGGACTCTACTAGGGCTAATCTCAGCAACGGCACAAAACTCGCTTCCAGGAGCTGCATTCTGCAAACGGAAACTCTGCTCGGGGAGCACACCACATTCCCAATTCGTCTGTTTTACCCCTAGGGCCATGGAGGCTCTGGGCTGCCTCTGGCTCTGTGGGCACTGCTGCTTGGCTGGTGGTCTCCGCACCTTGAAACCAACTCCAAGCGTGTTCTCCTTTGGGGAGAAGGCTAATTGGGCATGAAAAGGCCTTTTGGGCACATGCCCCATCCACTCACCCTTAGCCAGGTATTGATGGGAAACCGAAGGTCTATCTCAGCAACGGCACAAAACTCGCTTCTAGGAGCTGCATTCTGCAGAGGTGAACTCTGCTCGGGGAACAAACCACAGCCCCAATGCGTCCTTGCTCATGAAGGCCAAGCTTGCCTAGTTACTCACCTAGCCCTCTGCACACCTAGGGCAAAGAAGGCTATGGCCTGCCTCTGGCTCTGTGGGCACCGCTGCTTGTCGGGTGGTCTCCGGTGCTTGAAACCAACTCCAAACGTGTTCTCCTTCGTGGAGAAGGCTGATTGGGCATGAAAAGGCCATGTTTGCACAGGCCCATTAACGCACCCTTAGCCAGCTGGGAAGGGAGCCTCGGAGGGCCTATCTCAGCAACGGCACAAAACTCGCTTCTAGGAGCTGCATTCTGCAGAGGTGAACTCTGCTCGGGGAACAAACCACAGCCCCAGTGCGTCTTTGCTCAGGAAAGCCAAGCTTGCCTAGTTCTCACCTAGCCCTGTTGTACCCCTAGGGCCAAGGAGACTCTGGACTGCCTCTGGCTCCGTGGTTACTGCTGCTTGGCTGGTGTTCTCAGAGGTTGAAACCAAATCCACACATGTTCTCCCTCGTCGAGAAGCCTGACTGGGCATGAAAAGGCCTTGTTTGCACAGGCCCAGCAACCCACAGGTAGCCAGCTAGGGATAGAACCTCCTTGGGCCTATCTCAGAAACGGCACAAGCCTCACTTATTTGAGCTCCGTTCTGCAAAGGTGAACACTGCTCTGAGAACAAAGGACTTCCCCAATGCGTCTTTGGTCAGGAAGGCAACGCTTGCCTATTTCTCTCCTAGCCTTCTGCTACCACTTGGGCCAAGGTGGCTCTGGGCTTCCTCTGGCTCCGTGGGCACTGCTGCTTGGGTGGTGGCCTCCTGCTCTTGAAACCAACTCCAAACGTGTTCTCCTTTGGGGAGAAGGCTGATTGGGCATGAAAAGGCCTTTCTTCACAGCCCCCAGCAACCCAAACTTAGCCAGCTAAGGAGGGACTCTACTAGGGCTAATCTCAGCAACGGCACAAAACTCGCTTCCAGGAGCTGCATTCTGCAAAGGGAAACTCTGCTCGGGGAGCACACCACATTCCCAATTCGTCCTTCCTCAGGAAAGCAATGCTTGCCTATTTCTCACCTAGCCCTGTGCTATCCCTAGGGCCAAGGAGGCTCTGGGCTGCCTCTGGATCCGTGGGCACTGCTCCTTGGCTGGTGGTCTCCTGAGCTTGAAACCAACTGCTAATGAGTTCTCCTTCAGGGACAAGGCTGATTGGGCATGAAAATACCTTGTTTGCACAGGCCTCAGCAACCCACCTATAGCCAGCTAGGGAGGGACCCTCCGAGGGCCTATCTCAGCAACGGCACAAACGTCGCAGCTAGGAGCTGCATTCTGCAAAGGGAAACTCTGCTCGGGGAACAAACCACAGCCCTAATGCGACTTGTTCAGGAAAGCCAAGCTTTTCTACTTCTCACCTAGCTCTGTTTTACCCCTAGGGCCATGGAGGCTCTGGGCTGCCTCTGGCTCTGTGGGCACTGCTGCTTGTCGGGTGGTCTCCGGTGCTTGAAACCAACTCCAAACGTGTTCTCCTTCGTGGAGAAGGCTGATTGGGCATGAAAAGGCCATGTTTGCACAGGCCCTTTAACGCACACTTAGCCAGCTGGGAAGGGAGCCTCGGAGGGCCTATCTCAGCAACGGCACAAAACTCGCTTCTAGGAGCTGCATTCTGCAGAGGTGAACTCTGCTCAGGGGACAAACCACAGCCCCAGTGCGTCTTTGCTCAGGAAAGCCAAGCTTGCCTAGTTCTCACCTAGCCCTGTTGTACCCCTAGGGCCAAGGAGGCTCTGGACTGCCTCTGGCTCCGTGGGCACTGCTGCTTGGCTGGTGTTCTCGGAGGTTGAAACCAAATCCACACATGTTCTCCCTCGGGGAGAAGCCTGACTGGGCATGAAAAGGCCTTGTTTGCACAGGCCCAGCAACCCACAGGTAGCCAGCTAGGGATAGAACCTCCTTGGGCCTATCTCAGAAACGGCACAAGCCTCACTTATTTGAGCTCCGTTCTGCAAAGGTGAACACTGCTCTGAGAACAAAGGACTTCCCCCATGCGTCTTTGGTCAGGAAGGCAACGCTTGCCTATTTCTCTCCTAGCCTTCTGCTACCACTTGGGCCAAGGTGGCTCTGGGCTTCCTCTGGCTCCGTGGGCACTGCTGCTTGGGTGGTGGCCTCCTGCTCTGGAAACCAACTCCAAACGTGTTCTCCTTTGGGGAGAAGGCTGATTGGGCATGAAAAGGCCTTTCTTCACAGCCCCCAGCAACCCAAACTTAGCCAGCTAAGGAGGGACTCTACTAGGGCTAATCTCAGCAACGGCACAAAACTCGCTTCCAGGAGCTGCATTCTGCAAACGGAAACTCTGCTCGGGGAGCACACCACATTCCCAATTCGTCTGTTTTACCCCTAGGGCCATGGAGGCTCTGGGCTGCCTCTGGCTCTGTGGGCACTGCTGCTTGGCTGGTGGTCTCCGCACCTTGAAACCAACTCCAAGCGTGTTCTCCTTTGGGGAGAAGGCTAATTGGGCATGAAAAGGCCTTTTGGGCACATGCCCCATCCACTCACCCTTAGCCAGGTATTGATGGGAAACCGAAGGTCTATCTCAGCAACGGCACAAAACTCGCTTCTAGGAGCTGCATTCTGCAGAGGTGAACTCTGCTCGGGGAACAAACCACAGCCCCAATGCGTCCTTGCTCATGAAGGCCAAGCTTGCCTAGTTACTCACCTAGCCCTCTGCACACCTAGGGCAAAGAAGGCTATGGCCTGCCTCTGGCTCTGTGGGCACCGCTGCTTGTCGGGTGGTCTCCGGTGCTTGAAACCAACTCCAAACGTGTTCTCCTTCGTGGAGAAGGCTGATTGGGCATGAAAAGGCCATGTTTGCACAGGCCCATTAACGCACCCTTAGCCAGCTGGGAAGGGAGCCTCGGAGGGCCTATCTCAGCAACGGCACAAAACTCGCTTCTAGGAGCTGCATTCTGCAGAGGTGAACTCTGCTCGGGGAACAAACCACAGCCCCAGTGCGTCTTTGCTCAGGAAAGCCAAGCTTGCCTAGTTCTCACCTAGCCCTGTTGTACCCCTAGGGCCAAGGAGGCTCTGGACTGCCTCTGGCTCCGTGGGCACTGCTGCTTGGCTGGTGTTCTCCGGAGGTTGAAACCAAATCCACACATGTTCTCCTTCGGGGAGAAGCCTGACTGGGCATAAAAAGGCCTTGTTTGCACAGGCCCAGCAACCCACAGGTAGCCAGCTAGGTATAGAACCTCCTTGGGCCTATCTCAGAAACGGCACAAGCCTCACTTATTTGAGTTCCGTTCTGCAAAGGTGAACACTGCTCTGAGAACAAAGGACTTCCCCGATGCGTCTTTGGTCAGGAAGGCAACGCTTGCCTATTTCTCTCCTAGCCTTCTGCTACCACTTGGGCCAAGGTGGCTCTGGGCTTCCTCTGGCTCCGTGGGCACTGCTGCTTGGGTGGTGGCCTCCTGCTCTTGAAACCAACTCCAAACGTGTTCTCCTTTGGGGAGAAGGCTGATTGGGCATGAAAAGGCCTTTCTTCACAGCCCCCAGCAACCCAAACTTAGCCAGCTAAGGAGGGACTCTACTAGGGCTAATCTCAGCAACGGCACAAAACTCGCTTCCAGGAGCTGCATTCTGCAAAGGGAAACTCTGCTCGGGGAGCACACCACATTCCCAATTCGTCCTTCCTCAGGAAAGCAATGCTTGCCTATTTCTCACCTAGCCCTGTGCTATCCCTAGGGCCAAGGAGGCTCTGGGCTGCCTCTGGATCCGTGGGCACTGCTCCTTGGCTGGTGGTCTCCTGAGCTTGAAACCAACTGCAAATGAGTTCTCCTTCAGGGACAAGGCTGATTGGGCATGAAAATACCTTGTTTGCACAGGCCTCAGCAACCCACCTATAGCCAGCTAGGGAGGGACCCTCCGAGGGCCTATCTCAGCAACGGCACAAACGTCGCAGCTAGGAGCTGCATTCTGCAAAGGGAAACTCTGCTCGGGGAACAAACCACAGCCCTAATGCGACTTGTTCAGGAAAGCCAAGCTTTTCTACTTCTCACCTAGCTCTGTTTTACCCCTAGGGCCATGGAGGCTCTGGGCTGCCTCTGGCTCTGTGGGCACTGCTGCTTGTCGGGTGGTCTCCGGTGCTTGAAACCAACTCCACACGTGTTCTCCTTCGTGGAGAAGGCTGATTGGGCATGAAAAGGCCATGTTTGCACAGGCCCATTAACGCACACTTAGCCAGCTGGGAAGGGAGCCTCGGAGGGCCTATCTCAGCAATGGCACAAAACTCGCTTCTAGGAGCTGCATTCTGCAGAGGTGAACTCTGCTCGGGGAACAAACCACAGCCCCAGTGCGTCTTGGCTCAGGAAAGCCAAGCTTGCCTAGTTCTCACCTAGCCCTGTTGTACCCCTAGGGCCAAGGAGGCTCTGGACTGCCTCTGGCTCCGTGGGCACTGCTGCTTGGCTAGTGTTCTCCGGAGGTTGAAACCAAATCCACACATGTTCTCCTTCGGGGAGAAGCCTGACTGGGCATGAAAAGGCCTTGTTTGCACAGGCCCAGCAACCCACAGGTAGCCAGCTAGGGATAGAACCTCCTTGGGCCTATCTCAGAAACGGCACAAGCCTCACTTATTTGAGTTCCGTTCTGCAAAGGTGAACACTGCTCTGAGAACAAAGGACTTCCCCGATGCGTCTTTGGTCAGGAAGGCAACGCTTGCCTATTTCTCTCCTAGCCTTCTGCTACCACTTGGGCCAAGGTGGCTCTGGGCTTCCTCTGGCTCCGTGGGCACTGCTGCTTGGGTGGTGGCCTCCTGCTCTTGAAACCAACTCCAAACGTGTTCTCCTTTGGGGAGAAGGCTGATTGGGCATGAAAAGGCCTTTCTTCACAGCCCCCAGCAACCCAAACTTAGCCAGCTAAGGAGGGACTCTACTAGGGCTAATCTCAGCAACGGCACAAAACTCGCTTCCAGGAGCTGCATTCTGCAAAGGGAAACTCTGCTCGGGGAGCACACCACATTCCCAATTCGTCCTTCCTCAGGAAAGCAATGCTTGCCTATTTCTCACCTAGCCCTGTGCTATCCCTAGGGCCAAGGAGGCTCTGGGCTGCCTCTGGATCCGTGGGCACTGCTCCTTGGCTGGTGGTCTCCTGAGCTTGAAACCAACTGCAAATGAGTTCTCCTTCAGGGACAAGGCTGATTGGGCATGAAAATACCTTGTTTGCACAGGCCTCAGCAACCCACCTATAGCCAGCTAGGGAGGGACCCTCCGAGCGCCTATCTCAGCAACGGCACAAACGTCGCAGCTAGGAGCTGCATTCTGCAAAGGGAAACTCTGCTCGGGGAACAAACCACAGCCCTAATGCGACTTGTTCAGGAAAGCCAAGCTTTTCTACTTCTCACCTAGCTCTGTTTTACCCCTAGGGCCATGGAGGCTCTGGGCTGCCTCTGGCTCTGTGGGCACTGCTGCTTGTCGGGTGGTCTCCGGTGCTTGAAACCAACTCCAAACGTGTTCTCCTTCGTGGAGAAGGCTGATTGGGCATGAAAAGGCCATGTTTGCACAGGCCCATTAACGCACACTTAGCCAGCTGGGAAGGGAGCCTCGGAGGGCCTATCTCAGCAACGGCACAGAACTCGCTTCTAGGAGCTGCATTCTGCAGAGGTGAACTCTGCTCGGGGAACAAACCACAGCCCCAGTGCGTCTTTGCTCAGGAAAGCCAAGCTTGCCTAGTTCTCACCTAGCCCTGTTGTACCCCTAGGGCCAAGGAGGCTCTGGACTGCCTCTGGCTCCGTGGGCACTGCTGCTTGGCCTGTGTTCTCCGGAGGTTGAAACCAAATCCACACATGTTCTCCTTCGGGGAGAAGCCTGACTGGGCATGAAAAGGCCTTGTTTGCACAGGCCCAGCAACCCACAGGTAGCCAGCTAGGGATAGAACCTCCTTGGGCCTATCTCAGAAACGGCACAAGCCTCACTTATTTGAGCTCCGTTCTGCAAAGGTGAACACTGCTCTGAGAACAAAGGACTTCCCCGATGCGTCTTTGGTCAGGAAGGCAACGCTTGCCTATTTCTCTCCTAGCCTTCTGCTACCACTTGGGCCAAGGTGGCTCTGGGCTTCCTCTGGCTCCGTGGGCACTGCTGCTTGGGTGGTGGCCTCCTGCTCTTGAAACCAACTCCAAACGTGTTCTCCTTTGGGGAGAAGGCTGATTGGGCATGAAAAGGCCTTTCTTCACAGCCCCCAGCAACCCAAACTTAGCCAGCTAAGGAGGGACTCTACTAGGGCTAATCTCAGCAACGGCACAAAACTCGCTTCCAGGAGCTGCATTCTGCAAAGGGAAACTCTGCTCGGGGAGCACACCACATTCCCAATTCGTCCTTCCTCAGGAAAGCAATGCTTGCCTATTTCTCACCTAGCCCTGTGCTATCCCTAGGGCCAAGGAGGCTCTGGGCTGCCTCTGGATCCGTGGGCACTGCTCCTTGGCTGGTGGTCTCCTGAGCTTGAAACCAACTGCAAATGAGTTCTCCTTCAGGGACAAGGCTGATTGGGCATGAAAATACCTTGTTTGCACAGGCCTCAGCAACCCACCTATAGCCAGCTAGGGAGGGACCCTCCGAGGGCCTATCTCAGCAACGGCACAAACGTCGCAGCTAGGAGCTGCATTCTGCAAAGGGAAACTCTGCTCGGGGAACAAACCACAGCCCTAATGCGACTTGTTCAGGAAAGCCAAGCTTTTCTACTTCTCACCTAGCTCTGTTTTACCCCTAGGGCCATGGAGGCTCTGGGCTGCCTCTGGCTCTGTGGGCACTGCTGCTTGTCGGGTGGTCTCCGGTGCTTGAAACCAACTCCAAACGTGTTCTCCTTCGTGGAGAAGGCTGATTGGGCATGAAAAGGCCATGTTTGCACAGGCCCATTAACGCACACTTAGCCAGCTGGGAAGGGAGCCTCGGAGGGCCTATCTCAGCAATGGCACAAAACTCGCTTCTAGGAGCTGCATTCTGCAGAGGTGAACTCTGCTCGGGGAACAAACCACAGCCCCAGTGCGTCTTGGCTCAGGAAAGCCAAGCTTGCCTAGTTCTCACCTAGCCCTGTTGTACCCCTAGGGCCAAGGAGGCTCTGGACTGCCTCTGGCTCCGTGGGCACTGCTGCTTGGCTAGTGTTCTCCGGAGGTTGAAACCAAATCCACACATGTTCTCCTTCGGGGAGAAGCCTGACTGGGCATGAAAAGGCCTTGTTTGCACAGGCCCAGCAACCCACAGGTAGCCAGCTAGGGATAGAACCTCCTTGGGCCTATCTCAGAAACGGCACAAGCCTCACTTATTTGAGCTCCGTTCTGCAAAGGTGAACACTGCTCTGAGAACAAAGGACTTCCCCGATGCGTCTTTGGTCAGGAAGGCAATGCTTGCCTATTTCTCTCCTAGCCTTCTGCTACCACTTGGGCCAAGGTGGCTCTGGGCTTCCTCTGGCTCCGTGGGCACTGCTGCTTGGGTGGTGGCCTCCTGCTCTTGAAACCAACTCCAAACGTGTTCTCCTTTGGGGAGAAGGCTGATTGGGCATGAAAAGGCCTTTCTTCACAGCCCCCAGCAACCCAAACTTAGCCAGCTAAGGAGGGACTCTACTAGGGCTAATCTCAGCAACGGCACAAAACTCGCTTCCAGGAGCTGCATTCTGCAAAGGGAAACTCTGCTCGGGGAGCACACCACATTCCCAATTCGTCCTTCCTCAGGAAAGCAATGCTTGCCTATTTCTCACCTAGCCCTGTGCTATCCCTAGGGCCAAGGAGGCTCTGGGCTGCCTCTGGATCCGTGGGCACTGCTCCTTGGCTGGTGGTCTCCTGAGCTTGAAACCAACTGCAAATGAGTTCTCCTTCAGGGACAAGGCTGATTGGGCATGAAAACACCTTGTTTGCACAGGCCTCAGCAACCCACCTATAGCCAGCTAGGGAGGGACCCTCCGAGCGCCTATCTCAGCAACGGCACAAACGTCGCAGCTAGGAGCTGCATTCTGCAAAGGGAAACTCTGCTCGGGGAACAAACCACAGCCCTAATGCGACTTGTTCAGGAAAGCCAAGCTTTTCTACTTCTCACCTAGCTCTGTTTTACCCCTAGGGCCATGGAGGCTCTGGGCTGCCTCTGGCTCTGTGGGCACTGCTGCTTGTCGGGTGGTCTCCGGTGCTTGAAACCAACTCCAAACGTGTTCTCCTTCGTGGAGAAGGCTGATTGGGCATGAAAAGGCCATGTTTGCACAGGCCCATTAACGCACACTTAGCCAGCTGGGAAGGGAGCCTCGGAGGGCCTATCTCAGCAACGGCACAGAACTCGCTTCTAGGAGCTGCATTCTGCAGAGGTGAACTCTGCTCGGGGAACAAACCACAGCCCCAGTGCGTCTTTGCTCAGGAAAGCCAAGCTTGCCTAGTTCTCACCTAGCCCTGTTGTACCCCTAGGGCCAAGGAGGCTCTGGACTGCCTCTGGCTCCGTGGGCACTGCTGCTTGGCCTGTGTTCTCCGGAGGTTGAAACCAAATCCACACATGTTCTCCTTCGGGGAGAAGCCTGACTGGGCATGAAAAGGCCTTGTTTGCACAGGCCCAGCAACCCACAGGTAGCCAGCTAGGGATAGAACCTCCTTGGGCCTATCTCAGAAACGGCACAAGCCTCACTTATTTGAGCTCCGTTCTGCAAAGGTGAACACTGCTCTGAGAACAAAGGACTTCCCCGATGCGTCTTTGGTCAGGAAGGCAACGCTTGCCTATTTCTCTCCTAGCCTTCTGCTACCACTTGGGCCAAGGTGGCTCTGGGCTTCCTCTGGCTCCGTGGGCACTGCTGCTTGGGTGGTGGCCTCCTGCTCTTGAAACCAACTCCAAACGTGTTCTCCTTTGGGGAGAAGGCTGATTGGGCATGAAAAGGCCTTTCTTCACAGCCCCCAGCAACCCAAACTTAGCCAGCTAAGGAGGGACTCTACTAGGGCTAATCTCAGCAACGGCACAAAACTCGCTTCCAGGAGCTGCATTCTGCAAAGGGAAACTCTGCTCGGGGAGCACACCACATTCCCAATTCGTCCTTCCTCAGGAAAGCAATGCTTGCCTATTTCTCACCTAGCCCTGTGCTATCCCTAGGGCCAAGGAGGCTCTGGGCTGCCTCTGGATCCGTGGGCACTGCTCCTTGGCTGGTGGTCTCCTGAGCTTGAAACCAACTGCAAATGAGTTCTCCTTCAGGGACAAGGCTGATTGGGCATGAAAATACCTTGTTTGCACAGGCCTCAGCAACCCACCTATAGCCAGCTAGGGAGGGACCCTCCGAGGGCCTATCTCAGCAACGGCACAAACGTCGCAGCTAGGAGCTGCATTCTGCAAAGGGAAACTCTGCTCGGGGAACAAACCACAGCCCTAATGCGACTTGTTCAGGAAAGCCAAGCTTTTCTACTTCTCACCTAGCTCTGTTTTACCCCTAGGGCCATGGAGGCTCTGGGCTGCCTCTGGCTCTGTGGGCACTGCTGCTTGTCGGGTGGTCTCCGGTGCTTGAAACCAACTCCACACGTGTTCTCCTTCGTGGAGAAGGCTGATTGGGCATGAAAAGGCCATGTTTGCACAGGCCCATTAACGCACATTTAGCCACCTGGGAAGGGAGCCTCGGAGGGCCTATCTCAGCAACGGCACAGAACTCGCTTCTAGGAGCTGCATTCTGCAGAGGTGAACTCTGCTCGGGGAACAAACCACAGCCCCAGTGCGTCTTTGCTCAGGAAAGCCAAGCTTGCCTAGTTCTCACCTAGCCCTGTTGTACCCCTAGGGCCAAGGAGGCTCTGGACTGCCTCTGGCTCCGTGGGCACTGCTGCTTGGCTGGTGTTCTCCGGAGGTTGAAACCAAATCCACACATGTTCTCCTTCGGGGAGAAGCCTGACTGGGCATGAAAAGGCCTTGTTTGCACAGGCCCAGCAACCCACAGGTAGCCAGCTAGGGATAGAACCTCCTTGGGCCTATCTCAGAAACGGCACAAGCCTCACTTATTTGAGCTCCGTTCTGCAAAGGTGAACACTGCTCTGAGAACAAAGGACTTCCCCAATGCGTCTTTGGTCAGGAAGGCAACGCTTGCCTATTTCTCTCCTAGCCTTCTGCTACCACTTGGGCCAAGGTGGCTCTGGGCTTCCTCTGGCTCCGTGGGCACTGCTGCTTGGGTGGTGGCCTCCTGCTCTTGAAACCAACTCCAAACGTGTTCTCCTTTGGGGAGAAGGCTGATTGGGCATGAAAAGGCCTTTCTTCACAGCCCCCAGCAACCCAAACTTAGCCAGCTAAGGAGGGACTCTACTAGGGCTAATCTCAGCAACGGCACAAAACTCGCTTCCAGGAGCTGCATTCTGCAAACGGAAACTCTGCTCGGGGAGCACACCACATTCCCAATTCGTCTGTTTTACCCCTAGGGCCATGGAGGCTCTGGGCTGCCTCTGGCTCTGTGGGCACTGCTGCTTGGCTGGTGGTCTCCGCACCTTGAAACCAACTCCAAGCGTGTTCTCCTTTGGGGAGAAGGCTAATTGGGCATGAAAAGGCCTTTTGGGCACATGCCCCATCCACTCACCCTTAGCCAGGTATTGATGGGAAACCGAAGGTCTATCTCAGCAACGGCACAAAACTCGCTTCTAGGAGCTGCATTCTGCAGAGGTGAACTCTGCTCGGGGAACAAACCACAGCCCCAATGCGTCCTTGCTCATGAAGGCCAAGCTTGCCTAGTTACTCACCTAGCCCTCTGCACACCTAGGGCAAAGAAGGCTATGGCCTGCCTCTGGCTCTGTGGGCACCGCTGCTTGTCGGGTGGTCTCCGGTGCTTGAAACCAACTCCAAACGTGTTCTCCTTCGTGGAGAAGGCTGATTGGGCATGAAAAGGCCATGTTTGCACAGGCCCATTAACGCACCCTTAGCCAGCTGGGAAGGGAGCCTCGGAGGGCCTATCTCAGCAACGGCACAAAACTCGCTTCTAGGAGCTGCATTCTGCAGAGGTGAACTCTGCTCGGGGAACAAACCACAGCCCCAGTGCGTCTTTGCTCAGGAAAGCCAAGCTTGCCTAGTTCTCACCTAGCCCTGTTGTACCCCTAGGGCCAAGGAGACTCTGGACTGCCTCTGGCTCCGTGGTTACTGCTGCTTGGCTGGTGTTCTCAGAGGTTGAAACCAAATCCACACATGTTCTCCCTCGTCGAGAAGCCTGACTGGGCATGAAAAGGCCTTGTTTGCACAGGCCCAGCAACCCACAGGTAGCCAGCTAGGGATAGAACCTCCTTGGGCCTATCTCAGAAACGGCACAAGCCTCACTTATTTGAGCTCCGTTCTGCAAAGGTGAACACTGCTCTGAGAACAAAGGACTTCCCCAATGCGTCTTTGGTCAGGAAGGCAACGCTTGCCTATTTCTCTCCTAGCCTTCTGCTACCACTTGGGCCAAGGTGGCTCTGGGCTTCCTCTGGCTCCGTGGGCACTGCTGCTTGGGTGGTGGCCTCCTGCTCTTGAAACCAACTCCAAACGTGTTCTCCTTTGGGGAGAAGGCTGATTGGGCATGAAAAGGCCTTTCTTCACAGCCCCCAGCAACCCAAACTTAGCCAGCTAAGGAGGGACTCTACTAGGGCTAATCTCAGCAACGGCACAAAACTCGCTTCCAGGAGCTGCATTCTGCAAAGGGAAACTCTGCTCGGGGAGCACACCACATTCCCAATTCGTCCTTCCTCAGGAAAGCAATGCTTGCCTATTTCTCACCTAGCCCTGTGCTATCCCTAGGGCCAAGGAGGCTCTGGGCTGCCTCTGGATCCGTGGGCACTGCTCCTTGGCTGGTGGTCTCCTGAGCTTGAAACCAACTGCTAATGAGTTCTCCTTCAGGGACAAGGCTGATTGGGCATGAAAATACCTTGTTTGCACAGGCCTCAGCAACCCACCTATAGCCAGCTAGGGAGGGACCCTCCGAGGGCCTATCTCAGCAACGGCACAAACGTCGCAGCTAGGAGCTGCATTCTGCAAAGGGAAACTCTGCTCGGGGAACAAACCACAGCCCTAATGCGACTTGTTCAGGAAAGCCAAGCTTTTCTACTTCTCACCTAGCTCTGTTTTACCCCTAGGGCCATGGAGGCTCTGGGCTGCCTCTGGCTCTGTGGGCACTGCTGCTTGTCGGGTGGTCTCCGGTGCTTGAAACCAACTCCAAACGTGTTCTCCTTCGTGGAGAAGGCTGATTGGGCATGAAAAGGCCATGTTTGCACAGGCCCTTTAACGCACACTTAGCCAGCTGGGAAGGGAGCCTCGGAGGGCCTATCTCAGCAACGGCACAAAACTCGCTTCTAGGAGCTGCATTCTGCAGAGGTGAACTCTGCTCAGGGGACAAACCACAGCCCCAGTGCGTCTTTGCTCAGGAAAGCCAAGCTTGCCTAGTTCTCACCTAGCCCTGTTGTACCCCTAGGGCCAAGGAGGCTCTGGACTGCCTCTGGCTCCGTGGGCACTGCTGCTTGGCTGGTGTTCTCGGAGGTTGAAACCAAATCCACACATGTTCTCCCTCGGGGAGAAGCCTGACTGGGCATGAAAAGGCCTTGTTTGCACAGGCCCAGCAACCCACAGGTAGCCAGCTAGGGATAGAACCTCCTTGGGCCTATCTCAGAAACGGCACAAGCCTCACTTATTTGAGCTCCGTTCTGCAAAGGTGAACACTGCTCTGAGAACAAAGGACTTCCCCCATGCGTCTTTGGTCAGGAAGGCAACGCTTGCCTATTTCTCTCCTAGCCTTCTGCTACCACTTGGGCCAAGGTGGCTCTGGGCTTCCTCTGGCTCCGTGGGCACTGCTGCTTGGGTGGTGGCCTCCTGCTCTGGAAACCAACTCCAAACGTGTTCTCCTTTGGGGAGAAGGCTGATTGGGCATGAAAAGGCCTTTCTTCACAGCCCCCAGCAACCCAAACTTAGCCAGCTAAGGAGGGACTCTACTAGGGCTAATCTCAGCAACGGCACAAAACTCGCTTCCAGGAGCTGCATTCTGCAAACGGAAACTCTGCTCGGGGAGCACACCACATTCCCAATTCGTCTGTTTTACCCCTAGGGCCATGGAGGCTCTGGGCTGCCTCTGGCTCTGTGGGCACTGCTGCTTGGCTGGTGGTCTCCGCACCTTGAAACCAACTCCAAGCGTGTTCTCCTTTGGGGAGAAGGCTAATTGGGCATGAAAAGGCCTTTTGGGCACATGCCCCATCCACTCACCCTTAGCCAGGTATTGATGGGAAACCGAAGGTCTATCTCAGCAACGGCACAAAACTCGCTTCTAGGAGCTGCATTCTGCAGAGGTGAACTCTGCTCGGGGAACAAACCACAGCCCCAATGCGTCCTTGCTCATGAAGGCCAAGCTTGCCTAGTTACTCACCTAGCCCTCTGCACACCTAGGGCAAAGAAGGCTATGGCCTGCCTCTGGCTCTGTGGGCACCGCTGCTTGTCGGGTGGTCTCCGGTGCTTGAAACCAACTCCAAACGTGTTCTCCTTCGTGGAGAAGGCTGATTGGGCATGAAAAGGCCATGTTTGCACAGGCCCATTAACGCACCCTTAGCCAGCTGGGAAGGGAGCCTCGGAGGGCCTATCTCAGCAACGGCACAAAACTCGCTTCTAGGAGCTGCATTCTGCAGAGGTGAACTCTGCTCGGGGAACAAACCACAGCCCCAGTGCGTCTTTGCTCAGGAAAGCCAAGCTTGCCTAGTTCTCACCTAGCCCTGTTGTACCCCTAGGGCCAAGGAGGCTCTGGACTGCCTCTGGCTCCGTGGGCACTGCTGCTTGGCTGGTGTTCTCCGGAGGTTGAAACCAAATCCACACATGTTCTCCTTCGGGGAGAAGCCTGACTGGGCATAAAAAGGCCTTGTTTGCACAGGCCCAGCAACCCACAGGTAGCCAGCTAGGTATAGAACCTCCTTGGGCCTATCTCAGAAACGGCACAAGCCTCACTTATTTGAGTTCCGTTCTGCAAAGGTGAACACTGCTCTGAGAACAAAGGACTTCCCCGATGCGTCTTTGGTCAGGAAGGCAACGCTTGCCTATTTCTCTCCTAGCCTTCTGCTACCACTTGGGCCAAGGTGGCTCTGGGCTTCCTCTGGCTCCGTGGGCACTGCTGCTTGGGTGGTGGCCTCCTGCTCTTGAAACCAACTCCAAACGTGTTCTCCTTTGGGGAGAAGGCTGATTGGGCATGAAAAGGCCTTTCTTCACAGCCCCCAGCAACCCAAACTTAGCCAGCTAAGGAGGGACTCTACTAGGGCTAATCTCAGCAACGGCACAAAACTCGCTTCCAGGAGCTGCATTCTGCAAAGGGAAACTCTGCTCGGGGAGCACACCACATTCCCAATTCGTCCTTCCTCAGGAAAGCAATGCTTGCCTATTTCTCACCTAGCCCTGTGCTATCCCTAGGGCCAAGGAGGCTCTGGGCTGCCTCTGGATCCGTGGGCACTGCTCCTTGGCTGGTGGTCTCCTGAGCTTGAAACCAACTGCAAATGAGTTCTCCTTCAGGGACAAGGCTGATTGGGCATGAAAATACCTTGTTTGCACAGGCCTCAGCAACCCACCTATAGCCAGCTAGGGAGGGACCCTCCGAGGGCCTATCTCAGCAACGGCACAAACGTCGCAGCTAGGAGCTGCATTCTGCAAAGGGAAACTCTGCTCGGGGAACAAACCACAGCCCTAATGCGACTTGTTCAGGAAAGCCAAGCTTTTCTACTTCTCACCTAGCTCTGTTTTACCCCTAGGGCCATGGAGGCTCTGGGCTGCCTCTGGCTCTGTGGGCACTGCTGCTTGTCGGGTGGTCTCCGGTGCTTGAAACCAACTCCACACGTGTTCTCCTTCGTGGAGAAGGCTGATTGGGCATGAAAAGGCCATGTTTGCACAGGCCCATTAACGCACACTTAGCCAGCTGGGAAGGGAGCCTCGGAGGGCCTATCTCAGCAATGGCACAAAACTCGCTTCTAGGAGCTGCATTCTGCAGAGGTGAACTCTGCTCGGGGAACAAACCACAGCCCCAGTGCGTCTTGGCTCAGGAAAGCCAAGCTTGCCTAGTTCTCACCTAGCCCTGTTGTACCCCTAGGGCCAAGGAGGCTCTGGACTGCCTCTGGCTCCGTGGGCACTGCTGCTTGGCTAGTGTTCTCCGGAGGTTGAAACCAAATCCACACATGTTCTCCTTCGGGGAGAAGCCTGACTGGGCATGAAAAGGCCTTGTTTGCACAGGCCCAGCAACCCACAGGTAGCCAGCTAGGGATAGAACCTCCTTGGGCCTATCTCAGAAACGGCACAAGCCTCACTTATTTGAGTTCCGTTCTGCAAAGGTGAACACTGCTCTGAGAACAAAGGACTTCCCCGATGCGTCTTTGGTCAGGAAGGCAACGCTTGCCTATTTCTCTCCTAGCCTTCTGCTACCACTTGGGCCAAGGTGGCTCTGGGCTTCCTCTGGCTCCGTGGGCACTGCTGCTTGGGTGGTGGCCTCCTGCTCTTGAAACCAACTCCAAACGTGTTCTCCTTTGGGGAGAAGGCTGATTGGGCATGAAAAGGCCTTTCTTCACAGCCCCCAGCAACCCAAACTTAGCCAGCTAAGGAGGGACTCTACTAGGGCTAATCTCAGCAACGGCACAAAACTCGCTTCCAGGAGCTGCATTCTGCAAAGGGAAACTCTGCTCGGGGAGCACACCACATTCCCAATTCGTCCTTCCTCAGGAAAGCAATGCTTGCCTATTTCTCACCTAGCCCTGTGCTATCCCTAGGGCCAAGGAGGCTCTGGGCTGCCTCTGGATCCGTGGGCACTGCTCCTTGGCTGGTGGTCTCCTGAGCTTGAAACCAACTGCAAATGAGTTCTCCTTCAGGGACAAGGCTGATTGGGCATGAAAATACCTTGTTTGCACAGGCCTCAGCAACCCACCTATAGCCAGCTAGGGAGGGACCCTCCGAGCGCCTATCTCAGCAACGGCACAAACGTCGCAGCTAGGAGCTGCATTCTGCAAAGGGAAACTCTGCTCGGGGAACAAACCACAGCCCTAATGCGACTTGTTCAGGAAAGCCAAGCTTTTCTACTTCTCACCTAGCTCTGTTTTACCCCTAGGGCCATGGAGGCTCTGGGCTGCCTCTGGCTCTGTGGGCACTGCTGCTTGTCGGGTGGTCTCCGGTGCTTGAAACCAACTCCAAACGTGTTCTCCTTCGTGGAGAAGGCTGATTGGGCATGAAAAGGCCATGTTTGCACAGGCCCATTAACGCACACTTAGCCAGCTGGGAAGGGAGCCTCGGAGGGCCTATCTCAGCAACGGCACAGAACTCGCTTCTAGGAGCTGCATTCTGCAGAGGTGAACTCTGCTCGGGGAACAAACCACAGCCCCAGTGCGTCTTTGCTCAGGAAAGCCAAGCTTGCCTAGTTCTCACCTAGCCCTGTTGTACCCCTAGGGCCAAGGAGGCTCTGGACTGCCTCTGGCTCCGTGGGCACTGCTGCTTGGCCTGTGTTCTCCGGAGGTTGAAACCAAATCCACACATGTTCTCCTTCGGGGAGAAGCCTGACTGGGCATGAAAAGGCCTTGTTTGCACAGGCCCAGCAACCCACAGGTAGCCAGCTAGGGATAGAACCTCCTTGGGCCTATCTCAGAAACGGCACAAGCCTCACTTATTTGAGCTCCGTTCTGCAAAGGTGAACACTGCTCTGAGAACAAAGGACTTCCCCGATGCGTCTTTGGTCAGGAAGGCAACGCTTGCCTATTTCTCTCCTAGCCTTCTGCTACCACTTGGGCCAAGGTGGCTCTGGGCTTCCTCTGGCTCCGTGGGCACTGCTGCTTGGGTGGTGGCCTCCTGCTCTTGAAACCAACTCCAAACGTGTTCTCCTTTGGGGAGAAGGCTGATTGGGCATGAAAAGGCCTTTCTTCACAGCCCCCAGCAACCCAAACTTAGCCAGCTAAGGAGGGACTCTACTAGGGCTAATCTCAGCAACGGCACAAAACTCGCTTCCAGGAGCTGCATTCTGCAAAGGGAAACTCTGCTCGGGGAGCACACCACATTCCCAATTCGTCCTTCCTCAGGAAAGCAATGCTTGCCTATTTCTCACCTAGCCCTGTGCTATCCCTAGGGCCAAGGAGGCTCTGGGCTGCCTCTGGATCCGTGGGCACTGCTCCTTGGCTGGTGGTCTCCTGAGCTTGAAACCAACTGCAAATGAGTTCTCCTTCAGGGACAAGGCTGATTGGGCATGAAAATACCTTGTTTGCACAGGCCTCAGCAACCCACCTATAGCCAGCTAGGGAGGGACCCTCCGAGGGCCTATCTCAGCAACGGCACAAACGTCGCAGCTAGGAGCTGCATTCTGCAAAGGGAAACTCTGCTCGGGGAACAAACCACAGCCCTAATGCGACTTGTTCAGGAAAGCCAAGCTTTTCTACTTCTCACCTAGCTCTGTTTTACCCCTAGGGCCATGGAGGCTCTGGGCTGCCTCTGGCTCTGTGGGCACTGCTGCTTGTCGGGTGGTCTCCGGTGCTTGAAACCAACTCCAAACGTGTTCTCCTTCGTGGAGAAGGCTGATTGGGCATGAAAAGGCCATGTTTGCACAGGCCCATTAACGCACACTTAGCCAGCTGGGAAGGGAGCCTCGGAGGGCCTATCTCAGCAATGGCACAAAACTCGCTTCTAGGAGCTGCATTCTGCAGAGGTGAACTCTGCTCGGGGAACAAACCACAGCCCCAGTGCGTCTTGGCTCAGGAAAGCCAAGCTTGCCTAGTTCTCACCTAGCCCTGTTGTACCCCTAGGGCCAAGGAGGCTCTGGACTGCCTCTGGCTCCGTGGGCACTGCTGCTTGGCTAGTGTTCTCCGGAGGTTGAAACCAAATCCACACATGTTCTCCTTCGGGGAGAAGCCTGACTGGGCATGAAAAGGCCTTGTTTGCACAGGCCCAGCAACCCACAGGTAGCCAGCTAGGGATAGAACCTCCTTGGGCCTATCTCAGAAACGGCACAAGCCTCACTTATTTGAGCTCCGTTCTGCAAAGGTGAACACTGCTCTGAGAACAAAGGACTTCCCCGATGCGTCTTTGGTCAGGAAGGCAATGCTTGCCTATTTCTCTCCTAGCCTTCTGCTACCACTTGGGCCAAGGTGGCTCTGGGCTTCCTCTGGCTCCGTGGGCACTGCTGCTTGGGTGGTGGCCTCCTGCTCTTGAAACCAACTCCAAACGTGTTCTCCTTTGGGGAGAAGGCTGATTGGGCATGAAAAGGCCTTTCTTCACAGCCCCCAGCAACCCAAACTTAGCCAGCTAAGGAGGGACTCTACTAGGGCTAATCTCAGCAACGGCACAAAACTCGCTTCCAGGAGCTGCATTCTGCAAAGGGAAACTCTGCTCGGGGAGCACACCACATTCCCAATTCGTCCTTCCTCAGGAAAGCAATGCTTGCCTATTTCTCACCTAGCCCTGTGCTATCCCTAGGGCCAAGGAGGCTCTGGGCTGCCTCTGGATCCGTGGGCACTGCTCCTTGGCTGGTGGTCTCCTGAGCTTGAAACCAACTGCAAATGAGTTCTCCTTCAGGGACAAGGCTGATTGGGCATGAAAACACCTTGTTTGCACAGGCCTCAGCAACCCACCTATAGCCAGCTAGGGAGGGACCCTCCGAGCGCCTATCTCAGCAACGGCACAAACGTCGCAGCTAGGAGCTGCATTCTGCAAAGGGAAACTCTGCTCGGGGAACAAACCACAGCCCTAATGCGACTTGTTCAGGAAAGCCAAGCTTTTCTACTTCTCACCTAGCTCTGTTTTACCCCTAGGGCCATGGAGGCTCTGGGCTGCCTCTGGCTCTGTGGGCACTGCTGCTTGTCGGGTGGTCTCCGGTGCTTGAAACCAACTCCAAACGTGTTCTCCTTCGTGGAGAAGGCTGATTGGGCATGAAAAGGCCATGTTTGCACAGGCCCATTAACGCACACTTAGCCAGCTGGGAAGGGAGCCTCGGAGGGCCTATCTCAGCAACGGCACAGAACTCGCTTCTAGGAGCTGCATTCTGCAGAGGTGAACTCTGCTCGGGGAACAAACCACAGCCCCAGTGCGTCTTTGCTCAGGAAAGCCAAGCTTGCCTAGTTCTCACCTAGCCCTGTTGTACCCCTAGGGCCAAGGAGGCTCTGGACTGCCTCTGGCTCCGTGGGCACTGCTGCTTGGCCTGTGTTCTCCGGAGGTTGAAACCAAATCCACACATGTTCTCCTTCGGGGAGAAGCCTGACTGGGCATGAAAAGGCCTTGTTTGCACAGGCCCAGCAACCCACAGGTAGCCAGCTAGGGATAGAACCTCCTTGGGCCTATCTCAGAAACGGCACAAGCCTCACTTATTTGAGCTCCGTTCTGCAAAGGTGAACACTGCTCTGAGAACAAAGGACTTCCCCGATGCGTCTTTGGTCAGGAAGGCAACGCTTGCCTATTTCTCTCCTAGCCTTCTGCTACCACTTGGGCCAAGGTGGCTCTGGGCTTCCTCTGGCTCCGTGGGCACTGCTGCTTGGGTGGTGGCCTCCTGCTCTTGAAACCAACTCCAAACGTGTTCTCCTTTGGGGAGAAGGCTGATTGGGCATGAAAAGGCCTTTCTTCACAGCCCCCAGCAACCCAAACTTAGCCAGCTAAGGAGGGACTCTACTAGGGCTAATCTCAGCAACGGCACAAAACTCGCTTCCAGGAGCTGCATTCTGCAAAGGGAAACTCTGCTCGGGGAGCACACCACATTCCCAATTCGTCCTTCCTCAGGAAAGCAATGCTTGCCTATTTCTCACCTAGCCCTGTGCTATCCCTAGGGCCAAGGAGGCTCTGGGCTGCCTCTGGATCCGTGGGCACTGCTCCTTGGCTGGTGGTCTCCTGAGCTTGAAACCAACTGCAAATGAGTTCTCCTTCAGGGACAAGGCTGATTGGGCATGAAAATACCTTGTTTGCACAGGCCTCAGCAACCCACCTATAGCCAGCTAGGGAGGGACCCTCCGAGGGCCTATCTCAGCAACGGCACAAACGTCGCAGCTAGGAGCTGCATTCTGCAAAGGGAAACTCTGCTCGGGGAACAAACCACAGCCCTAATGCGACTTGTTCAGGAAAGCCAAGCTTTTCTACTTCTCACCTAGCTCTGTTTTACCCCTAGGGCCATGGAGGCTCTGGGCTGCCTCTGGCTCTGTGGGCACTGCTGCTTGTCGGGTGGTCTCCGGTGCTTGAAACCAACTCCACACGTGTTCTCCTTCGTGGAGAAGGCTGATTGGGCATGAAAAGGCCATGTTTGCACAGGCCCATTAACGCACATTTAGCCACCTGGGAAGGGAGCCTCGGAGGGCCTATCTCAGCAACGGCACAGAACTCGCTTCTAGGAGCTGCATTCTGCAGAGGTGAACTCTGCTCGGGGAACAAACCACAGCCCCAGTGCGTCTTTGCTCAGGAAAGCCAAGCTTGCCTAGTTCTCACCTAGCCCTGTTGTACCCCTAGGGCCAAGGAGGCTCTGGACTGCCTCTGGCTCCGTGGGCACTGCTGCTTGGCTGGTGTTCTCCGGAGGTTGAAACCAAATCCACACATGTTCTCCTTCGGGGAGAAGCCTGACTGGGCATGAAAAGGCCTTGTTTGCACAGGCCCAGCAACCCACATATAGCCAGCTAGGGATAGAACCTCCTTGGGCCTATCTCAGAAACGGCACAAGCCTCACTTTTTGAGCTCCGTTCTGCAAAGGTGAACACTGCTCTGAGAACAAAGGACTTCCCCAATGCGTCTTTGGTCAGGAAGGCAACGCTTGCCTATTTCTCTCCTAGCCTTCTGCTACCACTTGGGCCAAGGTGGCTCTGGGCTTCCACTGGCTCCGTGGGCACTGCTGCTTGGGTGGTGGCCTCCTGCTCTGGAAACCAACTCCAAACGTGTTCTCCTTTGGGGAGAAGGCTGATTGGGCATGAAAAGGCCTTTCTTCACAGCCCCCAGCAACCCAAACTTAGCCAGCTAAGGAGGGACTCTACAAGGGCTAATCTCAGCAACGGCACAAAACTCGCTTCCAGGAGCTGCATTCTGCAAAGGGAAACTCTGCTCGGGGAACAAACCACAGCCCCAATGCGACTTGTTCAGGAAAGCCAAGCTTTTCTACTTCTCACCTAGCTCTGTTTTACCCCTAGGGCCATGGAGGCTCTGGGCTGCCTCTGGCTCTGTGGGCACTGCTGCTTGTCGGGTGGTCTCAGGTGCTTGAAACCAACTCCAAACGTGTTCTCCTTCGTGGAGAAGGCTGATTGGGCATGAAAAGGCCATGTTTGCACAGGCCCATTAACGCACACTTAGCCAGCTGGGAAGGGAGCCTCGGAGGGCCTATCTCAGCAATGGCACAAAACTCGCTTCTAGGAGCTGCATTCTGCAGAGGTGAACTCTGCTCGGGGAACAAACCACAGCCCCAGTGCGTCTTGGCTCAGGAAAGCCAAGCTTGCCTAATTCTCACCTAGCCCTGTTGTACCCCTAGGGCCAAGGAGGCTCTGGACTGCCTCTGGCTCCGTGGGTACTGCTGCTTGGCTGGTGTTCTCCGGAGGTTGAAACCAAATCCACACATGTTCTCCTTCGGGGAGAAGCCTGACTGGGCATGAAAAGGCCTTGTTTGCACAGGCCCAGCAACCCACAGGTAGCCAGCTAGGGATAGAACCTCCTTGGGCCTATCTCAGAAACGGCACAAGCCTCACTTATTTGAGCTCCGTTCTGCAAAGGTGAACACTGCTCTGAGAACAAAGGACTTCCCCGATGCGTCTTTGGTCAGGAAGGCAACGCTTGCCTATTTCTCTCCTAGCCTTCTGCTACCACTTGGGCCAAGGTGGCTCTGGGCTTCCTCTGGCTCCGTGGGCACTGCTGCTTGGGTGGTGGCCTCCTGCTCTTGAAACCAACTCCAAACGTGTTCTCCTTTGGGGAGAAGGCTGATTGGGCATGAAAAGGCCTTTCTTCACAGCCCCCAGCAACCCAAACTTAGCCAGCTAAGGAGGGACTCTACTAGGGCTAATCTCAGCAACGGCACAAAACTCGCTTCCAGGAGCTGCATTCTGCAAAGGGAAACTCTGCTCGGGGAGCACACCACATTCCCAATTCGTCCTTCCTCAGGAAAGCAATGCTTGCCTATTTCTCACCTAGCCCTGTGCTATCCCTAGGGCCAAGGAGGCTCTGGGCTGCCTCTGGATCCGTGGGCACTGCTCCTTGGCTGGTGGTCTCCTGAGCTTGAAACCAACTGCAAATGAGTTCTCCTTCAGGGACAAGGCTGATTGGGCATGAAAATACCTTGTTTGCACAGGCCTCAGCAACCCACCTATAGCCAGCTAGGGAGGGACCCTCCGAGGGCCTATCTCAGCAACGGCACAAACGTCGCAGCTAGGAGCTGCATTCTGCAAAGGGAAACTCTGCTCGGGGAACAAACCACAGCCCTAATGCGACTTGTTCAGGAAAGCCAAGCTTTTCTACTTCTCACCTAGCTCTGTTTTACCCCTAGGGCCATGGAGGCTCTGGGCTGCCTCTGGCTCTGTGGGCACTGCTGCTTGTCGGGTGGTCTCCGGTGCTTGAAACCAACTCCAAACGTGTTCTCCTTCGTGGAGAAGGCTGATTGGGCATGAAAAGGCCATGTTTGCACAGGCCCATTAACGCACACTTAGCCAGCTGGGAAGGGAGCCTCGGAGGGCCTATCTCAGCAACGGCACAGAACTCGCTTCTAGGAGCTGCATTCTGCAGAGGTGAACTCTGCTCGGGGAACAAACCACAGCCCCAGTGCGTCTTGGCTCAGGAAAGCCAAGCTTGCCTAGTTCTCACCTAGCCCTGTTGTAACCCTAGGGCCAAGGAGGCTCTGGACTGCCTCTGGCTCCGTGGGCACTGCTGCTTGGCCTGTGTTCTCCGGAGGTTGAAACCAAATCCACACATGTTCTCCTTCGGGGAGAAGCCTGACTGGGCATGAAAAGGCCTTGTTTGCACAGGCCCAGCAACCCACAGGTAGCCAGCTAGGGATAGAACCTCCTTGGGCCTATCTCAGAAACGGCACAAGCCTCACTTATTTGAGCTCCGTTCTGCAAAGGTGAACACTGCTCTGAGAACAAAGGACTTCCCCGATGCGTCTTTGGTCAGGAAGGCAACGCTTGCCTATTTCTCTCCTAGCCTTCTGCTACCACTTGGGCCAAGGTGGCTCTGGGCTTCCTCTGGCTCCGTGGGCACTGCTGCTTGGGTGGTGGCCTCCTGCTCTTGAAACCAACTCCAAACGTGTTCTCCTTTGGGGAGAAGGCTGATTGGGCATGAAAAGGCCTTTCTTCACAGCCCCCAGCAACCCAAACTTAGCCAGCTAAGGAGGGACTCTACTAGGGCTAATCTCAGCAACGGCACAAAACTCGCTTCCAGGAGCTGCATTCTGCAAAGGGAAACTCTGCTCGGGGAGCACACCACATTCCCAATTCGTCCTTCCTCAGGAAAGCAATGCTTGCCTATTTCTCACCTAGCCCTGTGCTATCCCTAGGGCCAAGGAGGCTCTGGGCTGCCTCTGGATCCGTGGGCACTGCTCCTTGGCTGGTGGTCTCCTGAGCTTGAAACCAACTGCAAATGAGTTCTCCTTCAGGGACAAGGCTGATTGGGCATGAAAATACCTTGTTTGCACAGGCCTCAGCAACCCACCTATAGCCAGCTAGGGAGGGACCCTCCGAGGGCCTATCTCAGCAACGGCACAAACGTCGCAGCTAGGAGCTGCATTCTGCAAAGGGAAACTCTGCTCGGGGAACAAACCACAGCCCTAATGCGACTTGTTCAGGAAAGCCAAGCTTTTCTACTTCTCACCTAGCTCTGTTTTACCCCTAGGGCCATGGAGGCTCTGGGCTGCCTCTGGCTCTGTGGGCACTGCTGCTTGTCGGGTGGTCTCCGGTGCTTGAAACCAACTCCACACGTGTTCTCCTTCGTGGAGAAGGCTGATTGGGCATGAAAAGGCCATGTTTGCACAGGCCCATTAACGCACATTTAGCCACCTGGGAAGGGAGCCTCGGAGGGCCTATCTCAGCAACGGCACAGAACTCGCTTCTAGGAGCTGCATTCTGCAGAGGTGAACTCTGCTCGGGGAACAAACCACAGCCCCAGTGCGTCTTTGCTCAGGAAAGCCAAGCTTGCCTAGTTCTCACCTAGCCCTGTTGTACCCCTAGGGCCAAGGAGGCTCTGGACTGCCTCTGGCTCCGTGGGCACTGCTGCTTGGCTGGTGTTCTCCGGAGGTTGAAACCAAATCCACACATGTTCTCCTTCGGGGAGAAGCCTGACTGGGCATGAAAAGGCCTTGTTTGCACAGGTCCAGCAACCCACATATAGCCAGCTAGGGATAGAACCTCCTTGGGCCTATCTCAGAAACGGCACAAGCCTCACTTTTTGAGCTCCGTTCTGCAAAGGTGAACACTGCTCTGAGAACAAAGGACTTCCCCAATGCGTCTTTGGTCAGGAAGGCAACGCTTGCCTATTTCTCTCCTAGCCTTCTGCTACCACTTGGGCCAAGGTGGCTCTGGGCTTCCTCTGGCTCCGTGGGCACTGCTGCTTGGGTGGTGGCCTCCTGCTCTGGAAACCAACTCCAAACGTGTTCTCCTTTGGGGAGAAGGCTGATTGGGCATGAAAAGGCCTTTCTTCACAGCCCCCAGCAACCCAAACTTAGCCAGCTAAGGAGGGACTCTACAAGGGCTAATCTCAGCAACGGCACAAAACTCGCTTCCAGGAGCTGCATTCTGCAAAGGGAAACTCTGCTCGGGGAACAAACCACAGCCCCAATGCGACTTGTTCAGGAAAGCCAAGCTTTTCTACTTCTCACCTAGCTCTGTTTTACCCCTAGGGCCATGGAGGCTCTGGGCTGCCTCTGGCTCTGTGGGCACTGCTGCTTGTCGGGTGGTCTCCGGTGCTTGAAACCAACTCCAAACGTGTTCTCCTTCGTGGAGAAGGCTGATTGGGCATGAAAAGGCCATGTTTGCACAGGCCCATTAACGCACATTTAGCCAGCTGGGAAGGGAGCCTCGGAGGGCCTATCTCAGCAACGGCACAGAACTCGCTTCTAGGAGCTGCATTCTGCAGAGGTGAACTCTGCTCGGGGAACAAACCACAGCCCCAGTGCGTCTTTGCTCAGGAAAGCCAAGCTTGCCTAGTTCTCACCTAGCCCTGTTGTACCCCTAGGGCCAAGGAGGCTCTGGACTGCCTCTGGCTCCGTGGGCACTGCTGCTTGGCTGGTGTTCTCCGGAGGTTGAAACCAAATCCACACATGTTCTCCTTCGGGGAGAAGCCTGACTGGGCATGAAAAGGCCTTGTTTGCACAGGCCCAGCAACCCACAGGTAGCCAGCTAGGGATAGAACCTCCTTGGGCCTATCTCAGAAACGGCTCAAGCCTCACTTATTTGAGCTCCGTTCTGCAAAGGTGAACACTGCTCTGAGAACAAAGGACTTCCCCGATGCGTCTTTGGTCAGGAAGGCAACGCTTGCCTATTTCTCTCCTAGCCTTCTGCTACCACTTGGGCCAAGGTGGCTCTGGGCTTCCTCTGGCTCCGTGGGCACTGCTGCTTGGGTGGTGGCCTCCTGCTCTGGAAACCAACTCCAAACGTGTTCTCCTTTGGGGAGAAGGCTGATTGGGCATGAAAAGGCCTTTCTTCACAGCCCCCAGCAACCCAAACTTAGCCAGCTAAGGAGGGACTCTACTAGGGCTAATCTCAGCAACGGCACAAAACTCGCTTCCAGGAGCTGCATTCTGCAAAGGGAAACTCTGCTCGGGGAGCACACCACATTCCCAATTCGTCCTTCCTCAGGAAAGCAATGCTTGCCTATTTCTCACCTAGCCCTGTGCTATCCCTAGGGCCAAGGAGGCTCTGGGCTGCCTCTGGATCCGTGGGCACTGCTCCTTGGCTGGTGGTCTCCTGAGCTTGAAACCAACTGCAAATGAGTTCTCCTTCAGGGACAAGGCTGATTGGGCATGAAAATACCTTGTTTGCACAGGCCTCAGCAACCCACCTATAGCCAGCTAGGGAGGGACCCTCCGAGGGCCTATCTCAGCAACGGCACAAACGTCGCAGCTAGGAGCTGCATTCTGCAAAGGGAAACTCTGCTCGGGGAACAAACCACAGCCCTAATGCGACTTGTTCAGGAAAGCCAAGCTTTTCTACTTCTCACCTAGCTCTGTTTTACCCCTAGGGCCATGGAGGCTCTGGGCTGCCTCTGGCTCTGTGGGCACTGCTGCTTGTCGGGTGGTCTCCGGTGCTTGAAACCAACTCCAAACATGTTCTCCTTCGTGGAGAAGGCTGATTGGGCATGAAAAGGCCATGTTTGCACAGGCCCATTAACGCACACTTAGCCAGCTGGGAAGGGAGCCTCGGAGGGCCTATCTCAGCCACGGCACAAAACTCACTTCTAGGAGCTGCATTCTGCAGAGGTGAACTCTGCTCGGGGAACAAACCACAGCCCCAGTGCGTCTTTGCTCATGAAGGCCAAGCTTGCCTAGTTCTCACCTAGCCCTGTTGTACCCCTAGGGCCAAGGAGGCTCTGGACTGCCTCTGGCTCCGTGGGCACTGCTGCTTGGCTGGTGTTCTCCGGAGGTTGAAACCAAATCCACACATGTTCTCCTTCGGGGAGAAGCCTGACTGGGCATGAAAAGGCCTTGTTTGCACAGGCCCAGCAACCCACAGGTAGCCAGCTAGGGATAGAACCTCCTTGGGCCTATCTCAGAAACGGCACAAGCCTCACTTTTTGAGCTCCGTTCTGCAAAGGTGAACACTGCTCTGAGAACAAAGGACTTCCCCAAAGCGTCTTTGGTCAGGAAGGCAACGCTTGCCTATTTCTCTCCTAGCCTTCTGCTACCACTTGGGCCAAGGTGGCTCTGGGCTTCCTCTGGCTCCGTGGGCACTGCTGCTTGGGTGGTGGCCTCCTGCTCTGGAAACCAACTCCAAACGTGTTCTCCTTTGGGGAGAAGGCTGATTGGGCATGAAAAGGCCTTTCTTCACAGCCCCCAGCAACCCAAACTTAGCCAGCTAAGGAGGGACTCTACAAGGGCTAATCTCAGCAACGGCACAAAACTCGCTTCCAGGAGCTGCATTCTGCAAAGGGAAACTCTGCTCGGGGAACAAACCACAGCCCCAATGCGACTTGTTCAGGAAAGCCAAGCTTTTCTACTTCTCACCTAGCTCTGTTTTACCCCTAGGGCCATGGAGGCTCTGGGCTGCCTCTGGCTCTGTGGGCACTGCTGCTTGTCGGGTGGTCTCCGGTGCTTGAAACCAACTCCAAACGTGTTCTCCTTCGTGGAGAAGGCTGATTGGGCATGAAAAGGCCATGTTTGCACAGGCCCATTAACGCACACTTAGCCAGCTGGGAAGGGAGCCTCGGAGGGCCTATCTCAGCAATGGCACAAAACTCGCTTCTAGGAGCTGCATTCTGCAGAGGTGAACTCTGCTCGGGGAACAAACCACAGCCCCAGTGCGTCTTGGCTCAGGAAAGCCAAGCTTGCCTAATTCTCACCTAGCCCTGTTGTACCCCTAGGGCCAAGGAGGCTCTGGACTGCCTCTGGCTCCGTGGGTTCTGCTGCTTGGCTGGTGTTCTCCGGAGGTTGAAACCAAATCCACACATGTTCTCCTTCGGGGAGAAGCCTGACTGGGCATGAAAAGGCCTTGTTTGCACAGGCCCAGCAACCCACAGGTAGCCAGCTAGGGATAGAACCTCCTTGGGCCTATCTCAGAAACGGCACAAGCCTCACTTATTTGAGCTCCGTTCTGCAAAGGTGAACACTGCTCTGAGAACAAAGGACTTCCCCGATGCGTCTTTGGTCAGGAAGGCAACGCTTGCCTATTTCTCTCCTAGCCTTCTGCTACCACTTGGGCCAAGGTGGCTCTGGGCTTCCTCTGGCTCCGTGGGCACTGCTGCTTGGGTGGTGGCCTCCTGCTCTGGAAACCAACTCCAAACGTGTTCTCCTTTGGGGAGAAGGCTGATTGGGCATGAAAAGGCCTTTCTTCACAGCCCCCAGCAACCCAAACTTAGCCAGCTAAGGAGGGACTCTACTAGGGCTAATCTCAGCAACGGCACAAAACTCGCTTCCAGGAGCTGCATTCTGCAAAGGGAAACTCTGCTCGGGGAGCACACCACATTCCCAATTCGTCCTTCCTCAGGAAAGCAATGCTTGCCTATTTCTCACCTAGCCCTGTGCTATCCCTAGGGCCAAGGAGGCTCTGGGCTGCCTCTGGATCCGTGGGCACTGCTCCTTGGCTGGTGGTCTCCTGAGCTTGAAACCAACTGCAAATGAGTTCTCCTTCAGGGACAAGGCTGATTGGGCATGAAAATACCTTGTTTGCACAGGCCTCAGCAACCCACCTATAGCCAGCTAGGGAGGGACCCTCCGAGGGCCTATCTCAGCAACGGCACAAACGTCGCAGCTAGGAGCTGCATTCTGCAAAGGGAAACTCTGCTCGGGGAACAAACCACAGCCCTAATGCGACTTGTTCAGGAAAGCCAAGCTTTTCTACTTCTCACCTAGCTCTGTTTTACCCCTAGGGCCATGGAGGCTCTGGGCTGCCTCTGGCTCTGTGGGCACTGCTGCTTGTCGGGTGGTCTCCGGTGCTTGAAACCAACTCCAAACGTGTTCTCCTTCGTGGAGAAGGCTGATTGGGCATGAAAAGGCCATGTTTGCACAGGCCCATTAACGCACACTTAGCCAGCTGGGAAGGGAGCCTCGGAGGGCCTATCTCAGCAACGGCACAGAACTCGCTTCTAGGAGCTGCATTCTGCAGAGGTGAACTCTGCTCGGGGAACAAACCACAGCCCCAGTGCGTCTTTGCTCAGGAAAGCCAAGCTTGCCTAGTTCTCACCTAGCCCTGTTGTACCCCTAGGGCCAAGGAGGCTCTGGACTGCCTCTGGCTCCGTGGGCACTGCTGCTTGGCCTGTGTTCTCCGGAGGTTGAAACCAAATCCACACATGTTCTCCTTCGGGGAGAAGCCTGACTGGGCATGAAAAGGCCTTGTTTGCACAGGCCCAGCAACCCACAGGTAGCCAGCTAGGGATAGAACCTCCTTGGGCCTATCTCAGAAACGGCACAAGCCTCACTTATTTGAGCTCCGTTCTGCAAAGGTGAACACTGCTCTGAGAACAAAGGACTTCCCCGATGCGTCTTTGGTCAGGAAGGCAACGCTTGCCTATTTCTCTCCTAGCCTTCTGCTACCACTTGGGCCAAGGTGGCTCTGGGCTTCCTCTGGCTCCGTGGGCACTGCTGCTTGGGTGGTGGCCTCCTGCTCTGGAAACCAACTCCAAACGTGTTCTCCTTTGGGGAGAAGGCTGATTGGGCATGAAAAGGCCTTTCTTCACAGCCCCCAGCAACCCAAACTTAGCCAGCTAAGGAGGGACTCTACTAGGGCTAATCTCAGCAACGGCACAAAACTCGCTTCCAGGAGCTGCATTCTGCAAAGGGAAACTCTGCTCGGGGAGCACACCACATTCCCAATTCGTCCTTCCTCAGGAAAGCAATGCTTGCCTATTTCTCACCTAGCCCTGTGCTATCCCTAGGGCCAAGGAGGCTCTGGGCTGCCTCTGGATCCGTGGGCACTGCTCCTTGGCTGGTGGTCTCCTGAGCTTGAAACCAACTGCAAATGAGTTCTCCTTCAGGGACAAGGCTGATTGGGCATGAAAATACCTTGTTTGCACAGGCCTCAGCAACCCACCTATAGCCGGCTAGGGAGGGACCCTCCGAGGGCCTATCTCAGCAACGGCACAAACGTCGCAGCTAGGAGCTGCATTCTGCAAAGGGAAACTCTGCTCGGGGAACAAACCACAGCCCTAATGCGACTTGTTCAGGAAAGCCAAGCTTTTCTACTTCTCACCTAGCTCTGTTTTACCCCTAGGGCCATGGAGGCTCTGGGCTGCCTCTGGCTCTGTGGGCACTGCTGCTTGTCGGGTGGTCTCCGGTGCTTGAAACCAACTCCAAACATGTTCTCCTTCGTGGAGAAGGCTGATTGGGCATGAAAAGGCCATGTTTGCACAGGCCCATTAACGCACACTTAGCCAGCTGGGAAGGGAGCCTCGGAGGGCCTATCTCAGCCACGGCACAAAACTCACTTCTAGGAGCTGCATTCTGCAGAGGTGAACTCTGCTCGGGGAACAAACCACAGCCCCAGTGCGTCTTTGCTCATGAAGGCCAAGCTTGCCTAGTTCTCACCTAGCCCTGTTGTACCCCTAGGGCCAAGGAGGCTCTGGACTGCCTCTGGCTCCGTGGGCACTGCTGCTTGGCTGGTGTTCTCCGGAGGTTGAAACCAAATCCACACATGTTCTCCTTCGGGGAGAAGCCTGACTGGGCATGAAAAGGCCTTGTTTGCACAGGCCCAGCAACCCACATATAGCCAGCTAGGGATAGAACCTCCTTGGGCCTATCTCAGAAACGGCACAAGCCTCACTTTTTGAGCTCCGTTCTGCAAAGGTGAACACTGCTCTGAGAACAAAGGACTTCCCCAAAGCGTCTTTGGTCAGGAAGGCAACGCTTGCCTATTTCTCTCCTAGCCTTCTGCTACCACTTGGGCCAAGGTGGCTCTGGGCTTCCTCTGGCTCCGTGGGCACTGCTGCTTGGGTGGTGGCCTCCTGCTCTGGAAACCAACTCCAAACGTGTTCTCCTTTGGGGAGAAGGCTGATTGGGCATGAAAAGGCCTTTCTTCACAGCCCCCAGCAACCCAAACTTAGCCAGCTAAGGAGGGACTCTACAAGGGCTAATCTCAGCAACGGCACAAAACTCGCTTCCAGGAGCTGCATTCTGCAAAGGGAAACTCTGCTCGGGGAACAAACCACAGCCCCATTGCGACTTGTTCAGGAAAGCCAAGCTTTTCTACTTCTCACCTAGCTCTGTTTTACCCCTAGGGCCATGGAGGCTCTGGGCTGCCTCTGGCTCTGTGGGCACTGCTGCTTGTCGGGTGGTCTCCGGTGCTTGAAACCAACTCCAAACGTGTTCTCCTTCGTGGAGAAGGCTGATTGGGCATGAAAAGGCCATGTTTGCACAGGCCCATTAACGCACACTTAGCCAGCTGGGAAGGGAGCCTCGGAGGGCCTATCTCAGCAATGGCACAAAACTCGCTTCTAGGAGCTGCATTCTGCAGAGGTGAACTCTGCTCGGGGAACAAACCACAGCCCCAGTGCGTCTTGGCTCAGGAAAGCCAAGCTTGCCTAATTCTCACCTAGCCCTGTTGTACCCCTAGGGCCAAGGAGGCTCTGGACTGCCTCTGGCTCCGTGGGTACTGCTGCTTGGCTGGTGTTCTCCGGAGGTTGAAACCATATCCACACATGTTCTCCTTCGGGGAGAAGCCTGACTGGGCATGAAAAGGCCTTGTTTGCACAGGCCCAGCAACCCACAGGTAGCCAGCTAGGGATAGAACCTCCTTGGGCCTATCTCAGAAACGGCACAAGCCTCACTTATTTGAGCTCCGTTCTGCAAAGGTGAACACTGCTCTGAGAACAAAGGACTTCCCCGATGCGTCTTTGGTCAGGAAGGCAACGCTTGCCTATTTCTCTCCTAGCCTTCTGCTACCACTTGGGCCAAGGTGGCTCTGGGCTTCCTCTGGCTCCGTGGGCACTGCTGCTTGGGTGGTGGCCTCCTGCTCTGGAAACCAACTCCAAACGTGTTCTCCTTTGGGGAGAAGGCTGATTGGGCATGAAAAGGCCTTTCTTCACAGCCCCCAGCAACCCAAACTTAGCCAGCTAAGGAGGGACTCTACTAGGGCTAATCTCAGCAACGGCACAAAACTCGCTTCCAGGAGCTGCATTCTGCAAAGGGAAACTCTGCTCGGGGAGCACACCACATTCCCAATTCGTCCTTCCTCAGGAAAGCAATGCTTGCCTATTTCTCACCTAGCCCTGTGCTATCCCTAGGGCCAAGGAGGCTCTGGGCTGCCTCTGGATCCGTGGGCACTGCTCCTTGGCTGGTGGTCTCCTGAGCTTGAAACCAACTGCAAATGAGTTCTCCTTCAGGGACAAGGCTGATTGGGCATGAAAATACCTTGTTTGCACAGGCCTCAGCAACCCACCTATAGCCAGCTAGGGAGGGACCCTCCGAGGGCCTATCTCAGCAACGGCACAAACGTCGCAGCTAGGAGCTGCATTCTGCAAAGGGAAACTCTGCTCGGGGAACAAACCACAGCCCTAATGCGACTTGTTCAGGAAAGCCAAGCTTTTCTACTTCTCACCTAGCTCTGTTTTACCCCTAGGGCCATGGAGGCTCTGGGCTGCCTCTGGCTCTGTGGGCACTGCTGCTTGTCGGGTGGTCTCCGGTGCTTGAAACCAACTCCAAACGTGTTCTCCTTCGTGGAGAAGGCTGATTGGGCATGAAAAGGCCATGTTTGCACAGGCCCATTAACGCACACTTAGCCAGCTGGGAAGGGAGCCTCGGAGGGCCTATCTCAGCAACGGCACAGAACTCGCTTCTAGGAGCTGCATTCTGCAGAGGTGAACTCTGCTCGGGGAACAAACCACAGCCCCAGTGCGTCTTTGCTCAGGAAAGCCAAGCTTGCCTAGTTCTCACCTAGCCCTGTTGTAACCCTAGGGCCAAGGAGGCTCTGGACTGCCTCTGGCTCCGTGGGCACTGCTGCTTGGCCTGTGTTCTCCGGAGGTTGAAACCAAATCCACACATGTTCTCCTTCGGGGAGAAGCCTGACTGGGCATGAAAAGGCCTTGTTTGCACAGGCCCAGCAACCCACAGGTAGCCAGCTAGGGATAGAACCTCCTTGGGCCTATCTCAGAAACGGCACAAGCCTCACTTATTTGAGCTCCGTTCTGCAAAGGTGAACACTGCTCTGAGAACAAAGGACTTCCCCGATGCGTCTTTGGTCAGGAAGGCAACGCTTGCCTATTTCTCTCCTAGCCTTCTGCTACCACTTGGGCCAAGGTGGCTCTGGGCTTCCTCTGGCTCCGTGGGCACTGCTGCTTGGGTGGTGGCCTCCTGCTCTGGAAACCAACTCCAAACGTGTTCTCCTTTGGGGAGAAGGCTGATTGGGCATGAAAAGGCCTTTCTTCACAGCCCCCAGCAACCCAAACTTAGCCAGCTAAGGAGGGACTCTACTAGGGCTAATCTCAGCAACGGCACAAAACTCGCTTCCAGGAGCTGCATTCTGCAAAGGGAAACTCTGCTCGGGGAGCACACCACATTCCCAATTCGTCCTTCCTCAGGAAAGCAATGCTTGCCTATTTCTCACCTAGCCCTGTGCTATCCCTAGGGCCAAGGAGGCTCTGGGCTGCCTCTGGATCCGTGGGCACTGCTCCTTGGCTGGTGGTCTCCTGAGCTTGAAACCAACTGCAAATGAGTTCTCCTTCAGGGACAAGGCTGATTGGGCATGAAAATACCTTGTTTGCACAGGCCTCAGCAACCCACCTATAGCCAGCTAGGGAGGGACCCTCCGAGGGCCTATCTCAGCAACGGCACAAACGTCGCAGCTAGGAGCTGCATTCTGCAAAGGGAAACTCTGCTCGGGGAACAAACCACAGCCCTAATGCGACTTGTTCAGGAAAGCCAAGCTTTTCTACTTCTCACCTAGCTCTGTTTTACCCCTAGGGCCATGGAGGCTCTGGGCTGCCTCTGGCTCTGTGGGCACTGCTGCTTGTCGGGTGGTCTCCGGTGCTTGAAACCAACTCCACACGTGTTCTCCTTCGTGGAGAAGGCTGATTGGGCATGAAAAGGCCATGTTTGCACAGGCCCATTAACGCACATTTAGCCACCTGGGAAGGGAGCCTCGGAGGGCCTATCTCAGCAACGGCACAGAACTCGCTTCTAGGAGCTGCATTCTGCAGAGGTGAACTCTGCTCGGGGAACAAACCACAGCCCCAGTGCGTCTTTGCTCAGGAAAGCCAAGCTTGCCTAGTTCTCACCTAGCCCTGTTGTACCCCTAGGGCCAAGGAGGCTCTGGACTGCCTCTGGCTCCGTGGGCACTGCTGCTTGGCCTGTGTTCTCCGGAGGTTGAAACCAAATCCACACATGTTCTCCTTCGGGGAGAAGCCTGACTGGGCATGAAAAGGCCTTGTTTGCACAGGCCCAGCAACCCACAGGTAGCCAGCTAGGGATAGAACCTCCTTGGGCCTATCTCAGAAACGGCACAAGCCTCACTTTTTGAGCTCCGTTCTGCAAAGGTGAACACTGCTCTGAGAACAAAGGACTTCCCCAATGTGTCTTTGGTCAGGAAGGCAACGCTTGCCTATTTCTCTCCTAGCCTTCTGCTACCACTTGGGCCAAGGTGGCTCTGGGCTTCCTCTGGCTCCGTGGGCACTGCTGCTTGGGTGGTGGCCTCCTGCTCTGGAAACCAACTCCAAACGTGTTCTCCTTTGGGGAGAAGGCTGATTGGGCATGAAAAGGCCTTTCTTCACAGCCCCCAGCAACCCAAACTTAGCCAGCTAAGGAGGGACTCTACTAGGGCTAATCTCAGCAACGGCACAAAACTCGCTTCCAGGAGCTGCATTCTGCAAAGGGAAACTCTGCTCGGGGAGCACACCACATTCCCAATTCGTCCTTCCTCAGGAAAGCAATGCTTGCCTATTTCTCACCTAGCCCTGTGCTATCCCTAGGGCCAAGGAGGCTCTGGGCTGCCTCTGGATCCGTGGGCACTGCTCCTTGGCTGGTGGTCTCCTGAGCTTGAAACCAACTGCAAATGAGTTCTCCTTCAGGGACAAGGCTGATTGGGCATGAAAATACCTTGTTTGCACAGGCCTCAGCAACCCACCTATAGCCAGCTAGGGAGGGACCCTCCGAGGGCCTATCTCAGCAACGGCACAAACGTCGCAGCTAGGAGCTGCATTCTGCAAAGGGAAACTCTGCTCGGGGAACAAACCACAGCCCTAATGCGACTTGTTCAGGAAAGCCAAGCTTTTCTACTTCTCACCTAGCTCTGTTTTACCCCTAGGGCCATGGAGGCTCTGGGCTGCCTCTGGCTCTGTGGGCACTGCTGCTTGTCGGGTGGTCTCCGGTGCTTGAAACCAACTCCAAACGTGTTCTCCTTCGTGGAGAAGGCTGATTGGGCATGAAAAGGCCATGTTTGCACAGGCCCATTAACGCACACTTAGCCAGCTGGGAAGGGAGCCTCGGAGGGCCTATCTCAGCAACGGCACAGAACTCGCTTCTAGGAGCTGCATTCTGCAGAGGTGAACTCTGCTCGGGGAACAAACCACAGCCCCAGTGCGTCTTTGCTCAGGAAAGCCAAGCTTGCCTAGTTCTCACCTAGCCCTGTTGTAACCCTAGGGCCAAGGAGGCTCTGGACTGCCTCTGGCTCCGTGGGCACTGCTGCATGGCCTGTGTTCTCCGGAGGTTGAAACCAAATCCACACATGTTCTCCTTCGGGGAGAAGCCTGACTGGGCATGAAAAGGCCTTGTTTGCACAGGCCCAGCAACCCACAGGTAGCCAGCTAGGGATAGAACCTCCTTGGGCCTATCTCAGAAACGGCACAAGCCTCACTTATTTGAGCTCCGTTCTGCAAAGGTGAACACTGCTCTGAGAACAAAGGACTTCCCCGATGCGTCTTTGGTCTGGAAGGCAACGCTTGCCTATTTCTCTCCTAGCCTTCTGCTACCACTTGGGCCAAGGTGGCTCTGGGCTTCCTCTGGCTCCGTGGGCACTGCTGCTTGGGTGGTGGCCTCCTGCTCTGGAAACCAACTCCAAACGTGTTCTCCTTTGGGGAGAAGGCTGATTGGGCATGAAAAGGCCTTTCTTCACAGCCCCCAGCAACCCAAACTTAGCCAGCTAAGGAGGGACTCTACTAGGGCTAATCTCAGCAACGGCACAAAACTCGCTTCCAGGAGCTGCATTCTGCAAAGGGAAACTCTGCTCGGGGAGCACACCACATTCCCAATTCGTCCTTCCTCAGGAAAGCAATGCTTGCCTATTTCTCACCTAGCCCTGTGCTATCCCTAGGGCCAAGGAGGCTCTGGGCTGCCTCTGGATCCGTGGGCACTGCTCCTTGGCTGGTGGTCTCCTGAGCTTGAAACCAACTGCAAATGAGTTCTCCTTCAGGGACAAGGCTGATTGGGCATGAAAATACCTTGTTTGCACAGGCCTCAGCAACCCACCTATAGCCAGCTAGGGAGGGACCCTCCGAGGGCCTATCTCAGCAACGGCACAAACGTCGCAGCTAGGAGCTGCATTCTGCAAAGGGAAACTCTGCTCGGGGAACAAACCACAGCCCTAATGCGACTTGTTCAGGAAAGCCAAGCTTTTCTACTTCTCACCTAGCTCTGTTTTACCCCTAGGGCCATGGAGGCTCTGGGCTGCCTCTGGCTCTGTGGGCACTGCTGCTTGTCGGGTGGTCTCCGGTGCTTGAAACCAACTCCACACGTGTTCTCCTTCGTGGAGAAGGCTGATTGGGCATGAAAAGGCCATGTTTGCACAGGCCCATTAACGCACATTTAGCCACCTGGGAAGGGAGCCTCGGAGGGCCTATCTCAGCAACGGCACAGAACTCGCTTCTAGGAGCTGCATTCTGCAGAGGTGAACTCTGCTCGGGGAACAAACCACAGCCCCAGTGCGTCTTTGCTCAGGAAAGCCAAGCTTGCCTAGTTCTCACCTAGCCCTGTTGTACCCCTAGGGCCAAGGAGGCTCTGGACTGCCTCTGGCTCCGTGGGCACTGCTGCTTGGCTGGTGTTCTCCGGAGGTTGAAACCAAATCCACACATGTTCTCCTTCGGGGAGAAGCCTGACTGGGCATGAAAAGGCCTTGTTTGCACAGGCCCAGCAACCCACATATAGCCAGCTAGGGATAGAACCTCCTTGGGCCTATCTCAGAAACGGCACAAGCCTCACTTTTTGAGCTCCGTTCTGCAAAGGTGAACACTGCTCTGAGAACAAAGGACTTCCCCAATGCGTCTTTGGTCAGGAAGGCAACGCTTGCCTATTTCTCTCCTAGCCTTCTGCTACCACTTGGGCCAAGGTGGCTCTGGGCTTCCTCTGGCTCCGTGGGCACTGCTGCTTGGGTGGTGGCCTCCTGCTCTGGAAACCAACTCCAAACGTGTTCTCCTTTGGGGAGAAGGCTGATTGGGCATGAAAAGGCCTTTCTTCACAGCCCCCAGCAACCCAAACTTAGCCAGCTAAGGAGGGACTCTACAAGGGCTAATCTCAGCAACGGCACAAAACTCGCTTCCAGGAGCTGCATTCTGCAAAGGGAAACTCTGCTCGGGGAACAAACCACAGCCCCAATGCGACTTGTTCAGGAAAGCCAAGCTTTTCTACTTCTCACCTAGCTCTGTTTTACCCCTAGGGCCATGGAGGCTCTGGGCTGCCTCTGGCTCTGTGGGCACTGCTGCTTGTCGGGTGGTCTCCGGTGCTTGAAACCAACTCCAAACATGTTCTCCTTCGTGGAGAAGGCTGATTGGGCATGAAAAGGCCATGTTTGCACAGGCCCATTAACGCACATTTAGCCAGCTGGGAAGGGAGCCTCGGAGGGCCTATCTCAGCAACGGCACAGAACTCGCTTCTAGGAGCTGCATTCTGCAGAGGTGAACTCTGCTCGGGGAACAAACCACAGCCCCAGTGCGTCTTTGCTCAGGAAAGCCAAGCTTGCCTAGTTCTCACCTAGCCCTTTTGTACCCCTAGGGCCAAGGAGGCACTGGACTGCCTCTGGCTCCGTGGGCACTGCTGCTTGGCTGGTGTTCTCCGGAGGTTGAAACCAAATCCACACATGTTCTCCTTCGGGGAGAAGCCTGACTGGGCATGAAAAGGCCTTGTTTGCACAGGCCCAGCAACCCACATATAGCCAGCTAGGGATAGAACCTCCTTGGGCCTATCTCAGAAACGGCACAAGCCTCACTTTTTGAGCTCCGTTCTGCAAAGGTGAACACTGCTCTGAGAACAAAGGACTTCCCCAATGCGTCTTTGGTCAGGAAGGCAACGCTTGCCTATTTCTCTCCTAGCCTTCTGCTACCACTTGGGCCAAGGTGGCTCTGGGCTTCCTCTGGCTCCGTGGGCACTGCTGCTTGGGTGGTGGCCTCCTGCTCTGGAAACCAACTCCAAACGTGTTCTCCTTTGGGGAGAAGGCTGATTGGGCATGAAAAGGCCTTTCTTCACAGCCCCCAGCAACCCAAACTTAGCCAGCTAAGGAGGGACTCTACAAGGGCTAATCTCAGCAACGGCACAAAACTCGCTTCCAGGAGCTGCATTCTGCAAAGGGAAACTCTGCTCGGGGAACAAACCACAGCCCCAATGCGACTTGTTCAGGAAAGCCAAGCTTTTCTACTTCTCACCTAGCTCTGTTTTACCCCTAGGGCCATGGAGGCTCTGGGCTGCCTCTGGCTCTGTGGGCACTGCTGCTTGTCCGGTGGTCTCCGGTGCTTGAAACCAACTCCAAACGTGTTCTCCTTCGTGGAGAAGGCTGATTGGGCATGAAAAGGCCATGTTTGCACAGGCCCATTAACGCACATTTAGCCAGCTGGGAAGGGAGCCTCGGAGGGCCTATCTCAGCAACGGCACAGAACTCGCTTCTAGGAGCTGCATTCTGCAGAGTTGAACTCTGCTCGGGGAACAAACCACAGCCCCAGTGCGTCTTTGCTCAGGAAAGCCAAGCTTGCCTAGTTCTCACCTAGCCCTGTTGTACCCCTAGGGCCAAGGAGGCTCTGGACTGCCTCTGGCTCCGTGGGCACTGCTGCTTGGCTGGTGTTCTCCGGAGGTTGAAACCAAATCCACACATGTTCTCCCTCGGGGAGAAGCCTGACTGGGCATGAAAAGGCCTTGTTTGCACAGGCCCAGCAACCCACAGGTAGCCAGCTAGGGATAGAACCTCCTTGGGCCTATCTCAGAAACGGCACAAGCCTCACTTATTTGAGCTCCGTTCTGCAAAGGTGAACACTGCTCTGAGAACAAAGGACTTCCCCGATGCGTCTTTGGTCAGGAAGGCAACGCTTGCCTATTTCTCTCCTAGCCTTCTGCTACCACTTGGGCCAAGGTGGCTCTGGGCTTCCTCTGGCTCCGTGGGCACTGCTGCTTGGGTGGTGGCCTCCTGCTCTGGAAACCAACTCCAAACGTGTTCTCCTTTGGGGAGAAGGCTGATTGGGCATGAAAAGGCCTTTCTTCACAGCCCCCAGCAACCCAAACTTAGCCAGCTAAGGAGGGACTCTACAAGGGCTAATCTCAGCAACGGCACAAAACTCGCTTCCAGGAGCTGCATTCTGCAAAGGGAAACTCTGCTCGGGGAACAAACCACAGCCCCAATGCGACTTGTTCAGGAAAGCCAAGCTTTTCTACTTCTCACCTAGTTCTGTTTTACCCCTAGGGCCATGGAGGCTCTGGGCTGCCTCTGGCTCTGTGGGCACTGCTGCTTGTCGGGTGGGCTCCGGTGCTTGAAACCAACTCCAAACGTGTTCTCCTTCGTGGAGAAGGCTGATTGGGCATGAAAAGGCCATGTTTGCACAGGCCCATTAACGCACATTTAGCCAGCTGGGAAGGGAGCCTCGGAGGGCCTATCTCAGCAACGGCACAGAACTCGCTTCTAGGAGCTGCATTCTGCAGAGTTGAACTCTGCTCGGGGAACAAACCACAGCCCCAGTGCGTCTTTGCTCAGGAAAGCCAAGCTTGCCTAGTTCTCACCTAGCCCTGTTGTACCCCTAGGGCCAAGGAGGCTCTGGACTGCCTCTGGCTCCGTGGGCACTGCTGCTTGGCTGGTGTTCTCCGGAGGTTGAAACCAAATCCACACATGTTCTCCCTCGGGGAGAAGCCTGACTGGGCATGAAAAGGCCTTGTTTGCACAGGCCCAGCAACCCACAGGTAGCCAGCTAGGGATAGAACCTCCTTGGGCCTATCTCAGAAACGGCACAAGCCTCACTTATTTGAGCTCCGTTCTGCAAAGGTGAACACTGCTCTGAGAACAAAGGACTTCCCCGATGCGTCTTTGGTCAGGAAGGCAACGCTTGCCTATTTCTCTCCTAGCCTTCTGCTACCACTTGGGCCAAGGTGGCTCTGGGCTTCCTCTGGCTCCGTGGGCACTGCTGCTTGGGTGGTGGCCTCCTGCTCTGGAAACCAACTCCAAACGTGTTCTCCTTTGGGGAGAAGGCTGATTGGGCATGAAAAGGCCTTTCTTCACAGCCCCCAGCAACCCAAACTTAGCCAGCTAAGGAGGGACTCTACTAGGGCTAATCTCAGCAACGGCACAAAACTCGCTTCCAGGAGCTGCATTCTGCAAAGGGAAACTCTGCTCGGGGAGCACACCACATTCCCAATTCGTCCTTCCTCAGGAAAGCAATGCTTGCCTATTTCTCACCTAGCCCTGTGCTATCCCTAGGGCCAAGGAGGCTCTGGGCTGCCTCTGGATCCGTGGGCACTGCTCCTTGGCTGGTGGTCTCCTGAGCTTGAAACCAACTGCAAATGAGTTCTCCTTCAGGGACAAGGCTGATTGGGCATGAAAATACCTTGTTTGCACAGGCCTCAGCAACCCACCTATAGCCAGCTAGGGAGGGACCCTCCGAGGGCCTATCTCAGCAACGGCACAAACGTCGCAGCTAGGAGCTGCATTCTGCAAAGGGAAACTCTGCTCGGGGAACAAACCACAGCCCTAATGCGACTTGTTCAGGAAAGCCAAGCTTTTCTACTTCTCACCTAGCTCTGTTTTACCCCTAGGGCCATGGAGGCTCTGGGCTGCCTCTGGCTCTGTGGGCACTGCTGCTTGTCGGGTGGTCTCCGGTGCTTGAAACCAACTCCAAACGTGTTCTCCTTCGTGGAGAAGGCTGATTGGGCATGAAAAGGCCATGTTTGCACAGGCCCATTAACGCACACTTAGCCAGCTGGGAAGGGAGCCTCGGAGGGCCTATCTCAGCCACGGCACAAAACTCACTTCTAGGAGCTGCATTCTGCAGAGGTGAACTCTGCTCGGGGAACAAACCACAGCCCCAGTGCGTCTTTGCTCATGAAGGCCAAGCTTGCCTAGTTCTCACCTAGCCCTGTTGTACCCCTAGGGCCAAGGAGGCTCTGGACTGCCTCTGGCTCCGTGGGCACTGCTGCTTGGCTGGTGTTCTCCGGAGGTTGAAACCAAATCCACACATGTTCTCCCTCGGGGAGAAGCCTGACTGGGCATGAAAAGGCCTTGTTTGCACAGGCCCAGCAACCCACAGGTAGCCAGCTAGGGATAGAACCTCCTTGGGCCTATCTCAGAAACGGCACAAGCCTCACTTATTTGAGCTCCGTTCTGCAAAGGTGAACACTGCTCTGAGAACAAAGGACTTCCCCGATGCGTCTTTGGTCAGGAAGGCAACGCTTGCCTATTTCTCTCCTAGCCTTCTGCTACCACTTGGGCCAAGGTGGCTCTGGGCTTCCTCTGGCTCCGTGGGCACTGCTGCTTGGGTGGTGGCCTCCTGCTCTGGAAACCAACTCCAAACGTGTTCTCCTTTGGGGAGAAGGCTGATTGGGCATGAAAAGGCCTTTCTTCACAGCCCCCAGCAACCCAAACTTAGCCAGCTAAGGAGGGACTCTACTAGGGCTAATCTCAGCAACGGCACAAAACTCGCTTCCAGGAGCTGCATTCTGCAAAGGGAAACTCTGCTCGGGGAGCACACCACATTCCCAATTCGTCCTTCCTCAGGAAAGCAATGCTTGCCTATTTCTCACCTAGCCCTGTGCTATCCCTAGGGCCAAGGAGGCTCTGGGCTGCCTCTGGATCCGTGGGCACTGCTCCTTGGCTGGTGGTCTCCTGAGCTTGAAACCAACTGCAAATGAGTTCTCCTTCAGGGACAAGGCTGATTGGGCATGAAAATACCTTGTTTGCACAGGCCTCAGCAACCCACCTATAGCCAGCTAGGGAGGGACCCTCCGAGGGCCTATCTCAGCAACGGCACAAACGTCGCAGCTAGGAGCTGCATTCTGCAAAGGGAAACTCTGCTCGGGGAACAAACCACAGCCCTAATGCGACTTGTTCAGGAAAGCCAAGCTTTTCTACTTCTCACCTAGCTCTGTTTTACCCCTAGGGCCATGGAGGCTCTGGGCTGCCTCTGGCTCTGTGGGCACTGCTGCTTGTCGGGTGGTCTCCGGTGCTTGAAACCAACTCCAAACGTGTTCTCCTTCGTGGAGAAGGCTGATTGGGCATGAAAAGGCCATGTTTGCACAGGCCCATTAACGCACACTTAGCCAGCTGGGAAGGGAGCCTCGGAGGGCCTATCTCAGCCACGGCACAAAACTCACTTCTAGGAGCTGCATTCTGCAGAGGTGAACTCTGCTCGGGGAACAAACCACAGCCCCAGTGCGTCTTTGCTCATGAAGGCCAAGCTTGCCTAGTTCTCACCTAGCCCTGTTGTACCCCTAGGGCCAAGGAGGCTCTGGACTGCCTCTGGCTCCGTGGGCACTGCTGCTTGGCTGGTGTTCTCCGGAGGTTGAAACCAAATCCACACATGTTCTCCCTCGGGGAGAAGCCTGACTGGGCATGAAAAGGCCTTGTTTGCACAGGCCCAGCAACCCACAGGTAGCCAGCTAGGGATAGAACCTCCTTGGGCCTATCTCAGAAACGGCACAAGCCTCACTTATTTGAGCTCCGTTCTGCAAAGGTGAACACTGCTCTGAGAACAAAGGACTTCCCCGATGCGTCTTTGGTCAGGAAGGCAACGCTTGCCTATTTCTCTCCTAGCCTTCTGCTACCACTTGGGCCAAGGTGGCTCTGGGCTTCCTATGGCTCCGTGGGCACTGCTGCTTGGGTGGTGGCCTCCTGCTCTGGAAACCAACTCCAAACGTGTTCTCCTTTGGGGAGAAGGCTGATTGGGCATGAAAAGGCCTTTCTTCACAGCCCCCAGCAACCCAAACTTAGCCAGCTAAGGAGGGACTCTACTAGGGCTAATCTCAGCAACGGCACAAAACTCGCTTCCAGGAGCTGCATTCTGCAAAGGGAAACTCTGCTCGGGGAGCACACCACATTCCCAATTCGTCCTTCCTCAGGAAAGCAATGCTTGCCTATTTCTCACCTAGCCCTGTGCTATCCCTAGGGCCAAGGAGGCTCTGGGCTGCCTCTGGATCCGTGGGCACTGCTCCTTGGCTGGTGGTCTCCTGAGCTTGAAACCAACTGCAAATGAGTTCTCCTTCAGGGACAAGGCTGATTGGGCATGAAAATACCTTGTTTGCACAGGCCTCAGCAACCCACCTATAGCCAGCTAGGGAGGGACCCTCCGAGGGCCTATCTCAGCAACGGCACAAACGTCGCAGCTAGGAGCTGCATTCTGCAAAGGGAAACTCTGCTCGGGGAACAAACCACAGCCCTAATGCGACTTGTTCAGGAAAGCCAAGCTTTTCTACTTCTCACCTAGCTCTGTTTTACCCCTAGGGCCATGGAGGCTCTGGGCTGCCTCTGGCTCTGTGGGCACTGCTGCTTGTCGGGTGGTCTCCGGTGCTTGAAACCAACTCCAAACGTGTTCTCCTTCGTGGAGAAGGCTGATTGGGCATGAAAAGGCCATGTTTGCACAGGCCCATTAACGCACCCTTAGCCAGCTGGGAAGGGAGCCTCGGAGGGCCTATCTCAGCAACGGCACAAAACTCGCTTCTAGGAGCTGCATTCTGCAGAGGTGAACTCTGCTCGGGGAACAAACCACAGCCCCAGTGCGTCTTGGCTCAGGAAAGCCAAGCTTGCCTAGTTCTCACCTAGCCCTGTTGTACCCCTAGGGCCAAGGAGGCTCTGGACTGCCTCTGGCTCCGTGGGCACTGCTGCTTGGCTGGTGTTCTCCGGAGGTTGAAACCAAATCCACACATGTTCTCCTTCGGGGAGAAGCCTGACTGGGCATGAAAAGGCCTTGTTTGCACAGGCCCAGCAACCCACAGGTAGCCAGCTAGGGATAGAACCTCCTTGGGCCTATCTCAGAAACGGCACAAGCCTCACTTATTTGAGCTCCGTTCTGCAAAGGTGAACACTGCTCTGAGAACAAAGGACTTCCCCGATGCGTCTTTGGTCAGGAAGGCAACGCTTGCCTATTTCTCTCCTAGCCTTCTGCTACCACTTGGGCCAAGGTGGCTCTGGGCTTCCTCTGGCTCCGTGGGCACTGCTGCTTGGGTGGTGGCCTCCTGCTCTTGAAACCAACTCCAAACGTGTTCTCCTTTGGGGAGAAGGCTGATTGGGCATGAAAAGGCCTTTCTTCACAGCCCCCAGCAACCCAAACTTAGCCAGCTAAGGAGGGACTCTACTAGGGCTAATCTCAGCAACGGCACAAAACTCGCTTCCAGGAGCTGCATTCTGCAAAGGGAAACTCTGCTCGGGGAGCACACCACATTCCCAATTCGTCCTTCCTCAGGAAAGCAATGCTTGCCTATTTCTCACCTAGCCCTGTGCTATCCCTAGGGCCAAGGAGGCTCTGGGCTGCCTCTGGATCCGTGGGCACTGCTCCTTGGCTGGTGGTCTCCTGAGCTTGAAACCAACTGCAAATGAGTTCTCCTTCAGGGACAAGGCTGATTGGGCATGAAAATACCTTGTTTGCACAGGCCTCAGCAACCCACCTATAGCCAGCTAGGGAGGGACCCTCCGAGGGCCTATCTCAGCAACGGCACAAACGTCGCAGCTAGGAGCTGCATTCTGCAAAGGGAAACTCTGCTCGGGGAACAAACCACAGCCCTAATGCGACTTGTTCAGGAAAGCCAAGCTTTTCTACTTCTCACCTAGCTCTGTTTTACCCCTAGGGCCATGGAGGCTCTGGGCTGCCTCTGGCTCTGTGGGCACTGCTGCTTGTCGGGTGGTCTCCGGTGCTTGAAACCAACTCCAAACGTGTTCTCCTTCGTGGAGAAGGCTGATTGGGCATGAAAAGGCCATGTTTGCACAGGCCCATTAACGCACACTTAGCCAGCTGGGAAGGGAGCCTCGGAGGGCCTATCTCAGCAACGGCACAAAACTCGCTTCTAGGAGCTGCATTCTGCAGAGGTGAACTCTGCTCGGGGAACAAACCACAGCCCCAGTGCGTCTTTGCTCAGGAAAGCCAAGCTTGCCTAGTTCTCACCTAGCCCTGTTGTACCCCTAGGGCCAAGGAGGCTCTGGACTGCCTCTGGCTCCGTGGGCACTGCTGCTTGGCTGGTGTTCTCCGGAGGTTGAAACCAAATCCACACATGTTCTCCTTCGGGGAGAAGCCTGACTGGGCATGAAAAGGCCTTGTTTGCACAGGCCCAGCAACCCACAGGTAACCAGCTAGGGATAGAACCTCCTTGGGCCTATCTCAGAAACGGCACAAGCCTCACTTATTTGAGCTCCGTTCTGCAAAGGTGAACACTGCTCTGAGAACAAAGGACTTCCCCGATGCGTCTTTGGTCAGGAAGGCAACGCTTGTCTATTTCTCTCCTAGCCTTCTGCTACCACTTGGGCCAAGGTGGCTCTGGGCTTCCTCTGGCTCCGTGGGCACTGCTGCTTGGGTGGTGGCCTCCTGCTCTGGAAACCAACTCCAAACGTGTTCTCCTTTGGGGAGAAGGCTGATTGGGCATGAAAAGGCCTTTCTTCACAGCCCCCAGCAACCCAAACTTAGCCAGCTAAGGAGGGACTCTACTAGGGCTAACCTCAGCAACGGCACAAAACTCGCTTCCAGGAGCTGCATTCTGCAAAGGGAAACTCTGCTCGGGGAGCACACCACATTCCCAATTCGTCCTTCCTCAGGAAAGCAATGCTTGCCTATTTCTCACCTAGCCCTGTGCTATCCCTAGGGCCAAGGAGGCTCTGGGCTGCCTCTGGATCCGTGGGCACTGCTCCTTGGCTGGTGGTCTCCTGAGCTTGAAACCAACTGCAAATGAGTTCTCCTTCAGGGACAAGGCTGATTGGGCATGAAAATACCTTGTTTGCACAGGCCTCAGCAACCCACCTATAGCCAGCTAGGGAGGGACCCTCCGAGGGCCTATCTCAGCAACGGCACAAACGTCGCAGCTAGGAGCTGCATTCTGCAAAGGGAAACTCTGCTCGGGGAACAAACCACAGCCCTAATGCGACTTGTTCAGGAAAGCCAAGCTTTTCTACTTCTCACCTAGCTCTGTTTTACCCCTAGGGCCATGGAGGCTCTGGGCTGCCTCTGGCTCTGTGGGCACTGCTGCTTGGCTGGTGGTCTCTGCACCTTGAAACCAACTCCAAGCGTGTTCTCCTTTGGGGAGAAGGCTAATTGGGCATGAAAAGGCCTTTTGGGCACATGCCCCATCCACTCACCCTTAGCCAGGTATTGATGGGAAACCGAAGGTCTATCTCAGCAACGGCACAAAACTCGCTTCTAGGAGCTGCATTCTGCAGAGGTGAACTCTGCTCGGGGAACAAACCAGAGCCCCAATGCGTCCTTGCTCATGAAGGCCAAGCTTGCCTAGTTACTCACCTAGCCCTCTGCACACCTAGGGCAAAGAAGGCTATGGCCTGCCTCTGGCTCTGTGGGCACCGCTGCTTGTTGGGTGCTCTCCGGTGCTTGAAACCAACTCCAAACGTGTTCTCCTTCGTGGAGAAGGCTGATTGGGCATGAAAAGGCCATGTTTGCACAGCCCATTAACGCACACTTAGCCAGATGGGAAGGGAGCCTCGGAGGGCCTATCTCAGCAACGGCACAAAACTCGCTTCTAGGAGCTGCATTCTGCAGAGGTGAACTCTGCTCGGGGAACAAACCACAGCCCCAGTGCGTCTTGGCTCAGGAAAGCCAAGCTTGCCTAGTTCTCACCTAGCCCTGTTGTACCCCTAGGGCCAAGGAGGCTCTGCACTGCCTCTGGCTCCGTGGGCACTGCTGCTTGGCTGGTGTTCTCCGGAGGTTGAAACCAAATCCACACATGTTCTCCTTCGGGGAGAAGCCTGACTGGGCATAAAAAGGCCTTGTTTGCACAGGCCCAGCAACCCACAGGTAGCCAGCTAGGGATAGAACCTCCTTGGGCCTATCTCAGAAACGGCACAAGCCTCACTTATTTGAGCTCCGTTATGCAAAGGTGAACACTGCTCTGAGAACAAAGGACTTCCCCGATGCGTCTTTGGTTAGGAAGGCAACGCTTGCCTATTTCTCTCCTAGCCTTCTGCTACCACTTGGGCCAAGGTGGCTCTGGGCTTCCTCTGGCTCCGTGGGCACTGCTGCTTGGGTGGTGGCCTCCTGCTCTGGAAACCAACTCCAAACGTGTCCTCCTTTGGGGAGAAGGCTGATTGGGCATGAAAAGGCCTTTCTTCACAGCCCCCAGCAACCCAAACTTAGCCAGCTAAGGAGGGACTCTACTAGGGCTAATCTCAGCAACGGCACAAAACTCGCTTCCAGGAGCTGCATTCTGCAAAGGGAAACTCTGCTCGGGGAGCACACCACATTCCCAATTCGTCCTTCCTCAGGAAAGCAATGCTTGCCTATTTCTCACCTAGCCCTGTGCTATCCCTAGGGCCAAGGAGGCTCTGGGCTGCCTCTGGATCCGTGGGCACTGCTCCTTGGCTGGTGGTCTCCTGAGCTTGAAACCAACTGCAAATGAGTTCTCCTTCAGGGACAAGGCTGATTGGGCATGAAAATACCTTGTTTGCACAGGCCTCAGCAACCCACCTATAGCCAGCTAGGGAGGGACCCTCCGAGGGCCTATCTCAGCAACGGCACAAACGTCGCAGCTAGGAGCTGCATTCTGCAAAGGGAAACTCTGCTCGGGGAACAAACCACAGCCCTAATGCGACTTGTTCAGGAAAGCCAAGCTTTTCTACTTCTCACCTAGCTCTGTTTTACCCCTAGGGCCATGGAGGCTCTGGGCTGCCTCTGGCTCTGTGGGCACTGCTGCTTGGCTGGTGGTCTCCGCACCTTGAAACCAACTCCAAGCGTGTTCTCCTTTGGGGAGAAGGCTAATTGGGCATGAAAAGGCCTTTTGGGCACATGCCCCATCCACTCACCCTTAGCCAGGTATTGATGGGAAACCGAAGGTCTATCTCAGCAACGGCACAAAACTCGCTTCTAGGAGCTGCATTCTGCAGAGGTGAACTCTGCTCGGGGAACAAACCACAGCCCCAATGCGTCCTTGCTCATGAAGGCCAAGCTTGCCTAGTTACTCACCTAGCCCTCTGCACACCTAGGGCAAAGAAGGCTATGGCCTGCCTCTGGCTCTGTGGGCACCGCTGCTTGTCGGGTGGTCTCCGGTGCTTGAAACCAACTCCACACGTGTTCTCCTTCGTGGAGAAGGCTGATTGGGCATGAAAAGGCCATGTTTGCACAGCCCATTAATGCACACTTAGCCAGCTGGGAAGGGAGCCTCGGAGGGCCTATCTCAGCAACGGCACAAAACTCGCTTCTAGGAGCTGCATTCTGCAGAGGTGAACTCTGCTCGGGGAACAAACCACAGCCCCAGTGCGTCTTGGCTCAGGAAAGCCAAGCTTGCCTAGTTCTCACCTAGCCCTGTTGTACCCCTAGGGCCAAGGAGGCTCTGGACTGCCTCTGGCTCCGTGGGCACTGCTGCTTGGCTGGTGTTCTCCGGAGGTTGAAACCAAATCCACACATGTTCTCCTTCGGGGAGAAGCCTGACTGGGCATGAAAAGGCCTTGTTTGCACAGGCCCAGCAACCCACAGGTAGCCAGCTAGGGATAGAACCTCCTTGGGCCTATCTCAGAAACGGCACAAGCCTCACTTATTTGAGCTCCGTTCTGCAAAGGTGAACACTGCTCTGAGAACAAAGGACTTCCCCGATGCGTCTTTGGTCAGGAAGGCAACGCTTGCCTATTTCTCTCCTAGCCTTCTGCTACCACTTGGGCCAAGGTGGCTCTGGGCTTCCTCTGGCTCCGTGGGCACTGCTGCTTGGGTGGTGGCCTCCTGCTCTGGAAACCAACTCCAAACGTGTCCTCCTTTGGGGAGAAGGCTGATTGGGCATGAAAAGGCCTTTCTTCACAGCCCCCAGCAACCCAAACTTAGCCAGCTAAGGAGGGACTCTACTAGGGCTAATCTCAGCAACGGCACAAAACTCGCTTCCAGGAGCTGCATTCTGCAAAGGGAAACTCTGCTCGGGGAGCACACCACATTCCCAATTCGTCCTTCCTCAGGAAAGCAATGCTTGCCTATTTCTCACCTAGCCCTGTGCTATCCCTAGGGCCAAGGAGGCTCTGGGCTGCCTCTGGATCCGTGGGCACTGCTCCTTGGCTGGTGGTCTCCTGAGCTTGAAACCAACTGCAAATGAGTTCTCCTTCAGGGACAAGGCTGATTGGGCATGAAAATACCTTGTTTGCACAGGCCTCAGCAACCCACCTATAGCCAGCTAGGGAGGGACCCTCCGAGGGCCTATCTCAGCAACGGCACAAACGTCGCAGCTAGGAGCTGCATTCTGCAAAGGGAAACTCTGCTCGGGGAACAAACCACAGCCCTAATGCGACTTGTTCAGGAAAGCCAAGCTTTTCTACTTCTCACCTAGCTCTGTTTTACCCCTAGGGCCATGGAGGCTCTGGGCTGCCTCTGGCTCTGTGGGCACTGCTGCTTGGCTGGTGGTCTCCGCACCTTGAAACCAACTCCAAGCGTGTTCTCCTTTGGGGAGAAGGCTAATTGGGCATGAAAAGGCCTTTTGGGCACATGCCCCATCCACTCACCCTTAGCCAGGTATTGATGGGAAACCGAAGGTCTATCTCAGCAACGGCACAAAACTCGCTTCTAGGAGCTGCATTCTGCAGAGGTGAACTCTGCTCGGGGAACAAACCACAGCCCCAATGCGTCCTTGCTCATGAAGGCCAAGCTTGCCTAGTTACTCACCTAGCCCTCTGCACACCTAGGGCAAAGAAGGCTATGGCCTGCCTCTGGCTCTGTGGGCACCGCTGCTTGTCGGGTGGTCTCCGGTGCTTGAAACCAACTCCACACGTGTTCTCCTTCGTGGAGAAGGCTGATTGGGCATGAAAAGGCCATGTTTGCACAGGCCCATTAACGCACACTTAGCCAGCTGGGAAGGGAGCCTCGGAGGGCCTATCTCAGCAACGGCACAAAACTCGCTTCTAGGAGCTGCATTCTGCAGAGGTGAACTCTGCTCGGGGAACAAACCACAGCCCCAGTGCGTCTTGGCTCAGGAAAGCCAAGCTTGCCTAGTTCTCACCTAGCCCTGTTGTACCCCTAGGGCCAAGGAGGCTCTGGACTGCCTCTGGCTCCGTGGGCACTGCTGCTTGGCTGGTGTTCTCCGGAGGTTGAAACCAAATCCACACATGTTCTCCTTCGGGGAGAAGCCTGACTGGGCATGAAAAGGCCTTGTTTGCACAGGCCCAGCAACCCACAGGTAGCCAGCTAGGGATAGAACCTCCTTGGGCCTATCTCAGAAACGGCACAAGCCTCACTTATTTGAGCTCCGTTCTGCAAAGGTGAACACTGCTCTGAGAACAAAGGACTTCCCCGATGCGTCTTTGGTCAGGAAGGCAACGCTTGCCTATTTCTCTCCTAGCCTTCTGCTACCACTTGGGCCAAGGTGGCTCTGGGCTTCCTCTGGCTCCGTGGGCACTGCTGCTTGGGTGGTGGCCTCCTGCTCTGGAAACCAACTCCAAACGTGTTCTCCTTTGGGGAGAAGGCTGATTGGGCATGAAAAGGCCTTTCTTCACAGCCCCCAGCAACCCAAACTTAGCCAGCTAAGGAGGGACTCTACTAGGGCTAATCTCAGCAACGGCACAAAACTCGCTTCCAGGAGCTGCATTCTGCAAAGGGAAACTCTGCTCGGGGAGCACACCACATTCCCAATTCGTCCTTCCTCAGGAAAGCAATGCTTGCCTATTTCTCACCTAGCCCTGTGCTATCCCTAGGGCCAAGGAGGCTCTGGGCTGCCTCTGGATCCGTGGGCACTGCTCCTTGGCTGGTGGTCTCCTGAGCTTGAAACCAACTGCAAATGAGTTCTCCTTCAGGGACAAGGCTGATTGGGCATGAAAATACCTTGTTTGCACAGGCCTCAGCAACCCACCTATAGCCAGCTAGGGAGGGACCCTCCGAGGGCCTATCTCAGCAACGGCACAAACGTCGCAGCTAGGAGCTGCATTCTGCAAAGGGAAACTCTGCTCGGGGAACAAACCACAGCCCTAATGCGACTTGTTCAGGAAAGCCAAGCTTTTCTACTTCTCACCTAGCTCTGTTTTACCCCTAGGGCCATGGAGGCTCTGGGCTGCCTCTGGCTCTGTGGGCACTGCTGCTTGGCTGGTGGTCTCCGCACCTTGAAACCAACTCCAAGCGTGTTCTCCTTTGGGGAGAAGGCTAATTGGGCATGAAAAGGCCTTTTGGGCACATGCCCCATCCACTCACCCTTTGCAAGGTATTGATGGGAAACCGAAGGTCTATCTCAGCAACGGCACAAAACTCGCTTCTAGGAGCTGCATTCTGCAGAGGTGAACTCTGCTCGGGGAACAAACCACAGCCCCAATGCGTCCTTGCTCATGAAGGCCAAGCTTGCCTAGTTACTCACCTAGCCCTCTGCACACCTAGGGCAAAGAAGGCTATGGCCTGCCTCTGGCTCTGTGGGCACCGCTGCTTGTCGGGTGGTCTCCGGTGCTTGAAACCAACTCCACACGTGTTCTCCTTCGTGGAGAAGGCTGATTGGGCATGAAAAGGCCATGTTTGCACAGCCCATTAATGCACACTTAGCCAGCTGGGAAGGGAGCCTCGGAGGGCCTATCTCAGCAACGGCACAAAACTCGCTTCTAGGAGCTGCATTCTGCAGAGGTGAACTCTGCTCGGGGAACAAACCACAGCCCCAGTGCGTCTTGGCTCAGGAAAGCCAAGCTTGCCTAGTTCTCACCTAGCCCTGTTGTACCCCTAGGGCCAAGGAGGCTCTGGACTGCCTCTGGCTCCGTGGGCACTGCTGCTTGGCTGGTGTTCTCCGGAGGTTGAAACCAAATCCACACATGTTCTCCTTCGGGGAGAAGCCTGACTGGGCATGAAAAGGCCTTGTTTGCACAGGCCCAGCAACCCACAGGTAGCCAGCTAGGGATAGAACCTCCTTGGGCCTATCTCAGAAACGGCACAAGCCTCACTTATTTGAGCTCCGTTCTGCAAAGGTGAACACTGCTCTGAGAACAAAGGACTTCCCCGATGCGTCTTTGGTCAGGAAGGCAACGCTTGCCTATTTCTCTCCTAGCCTTCTGCTACCACTTGGGCCAAGGTGGCTCTGGGCTTCCTCTGGCTCCGTGGGCACTGCTGCTTGGGTGGTGGCCTCCTGCTCTGGAAACCAACTCCAAACGTGTCCTCCTTTGGGGAGAAGGCTGATTGGGCATGAAAAGGCCTTTCTTCACAGCCCCCAGCAACCCAAACTTAGCCAGCTAAGGAGGGACTCTACTAGGGCTAATCTCAGCAACGGCACAAAACTCGCTTCCAGGAGCTGCATTCTGCAAAGGGAAACTCTGCTCGGGGAGCACACCACATTCCCAATTCGTCCTTCCTCAGGAAAGCAATGCTTGCCTATTTCTCACCTAGCCCTGTGCTATCCCTAGGGCCAAGGAGGCTCTGGGCTGCCTCTGGATCCGTGGGCACTGCTCCTTGGCTGGTGGTCTCCTGAGCTTGAAACCAACTGCAAATGAGTTCTCCTTCAGGGACAAGGCTGATTGGGCATGAAAATACCTTGTTTGCACAGGCCTCAGCAACCCACCTATAGCCAGCTAGGGAGGGACCCTCCGAGGGCCTATCTCAGCAACGGCACAAACGTCGCAGCTAGGAGCTGCATTCTGCAAAGGGAAACTCTGCTCGGGGAACAAACCACAGCCCTAATGCGACTTGTTCAGGAAAGCCAAGCTTTTCTACTTCTCACCTAGCTCTGTTTTACCCCTAGGGCCATGGAGGCTCTGGGCTGCCTCTGGCTCTGTGGGCACTGCTGCTTGGCTGGTGGTCTCCGCACCTTGAAACCAACTCCAAGCGTGTTCTCCTTTGGGGAGAAGGCTAATTGGGCATGAAAAGGCCTTTTGGGCACATGCCCCATCCACTCACCCTTAGCCAGGTATTGATGGGAAACCGAAGGTCTATCTCAGCAACGGCACAAAACTCGCTTCTAGGAGCTGCATTCTGCAGAGGTGAACTCTGCTCGGGGAACAAACCACAGCCCCAATGCGTCCTTGCTCATGAAGGCCAAGCTTGCCTAGTTACTCACCTAGCCCTCTGCACACCTAGGGCAAAGAAGGCTATGGCCTGCCTCTGGCTCTGTGGGCACCGCTGCTTGTCGGGTGGTCTCCGGTGCTTGAAACCAACTCCACACGTGTTCTCCTTCGTGGAGAAGGCTGATTGGGCATGAAAAGGCCATGTTTGCACAGCCCATTAATGCACACTTAGCCAGCTGGGAAGGGAGCCTCGGAGGGCCTATCTCAGCAACGGCACAAAACTCGCTTCTAGGAGCTGCATTCTGCAGAGGTGAACTCTGCTCGGGGAACAAACCACAGCCCCAGTGCGTCTTGGCTCAGGAAAGCCAAGCTTGCCTAGTTCTCACCTAGCCCTGTTGTACCCCTAGGGCCAAGGAGGCTCTGGACTGCCTCTGGCTCCGTGGGCACTGCTGCTTGGCTGGTGTTCTCCGGAGGTTGAAACCAAATCCACACATGTTCTCCTTCGGGGAGAAGCCTGACTGGGCATGAAAAGGCCTTGTTTGCACAGGCCCAGCAACCCACAGGTAGCCAGCTAGGGATAGAACCTCCTTGGGCCTATCTCAGAAACGGCACAAGCCTCACTTATTTGAGCTCCGTTCTGCAAAGGTGAACACTGCTCTGAGAACAAAGGACTTCCCCGATGCGTCTTTGGTCAGGAAGGCAACGCTTGCCTATTTCTCTCCTAGCCTTCTGCTACCACTTGGGCCAAGGTGGCTCTGGGCTTCCTCTGGCTCCGTGGGCACTGCTGCTTGGGTGGTGGCCTCCTGCTCTGGAAACCAACTCCAAACGTGTCCTCCTTTGGGGAGAAGGCTGATTGGGCATGAAAAGGCCTTTCTTCACAGCCCCCAGCAACCCAAACTTAGCCAGCTAAGGAGGGACTCTACTAGGGCTAATCTCAGCAACGGCACAAAACTCGCTTCCAGGAGCTGCATTCTGCAAAGGGAAACTCTGCTCGGGGAGCACACCACATTCCCAATTCGTCCTTCCTCAGGAAAGCAATGCTTGCCTATTTCTCACCTAGCCCTGTGCTATCCCTAGGGCCAAGGAGGCTCTGGGCTGCCTCTGGATCCGTGGGCACTGCTCCTTGGCTGGTGGTCTCCTGAGCTTGAAACCAACTGCAAATGAGTTCTCCTTCAGGGACAAGGCTGATTGGGCATGAAAATACCTTGTTTGCACAGGCCTCAGCAACCCACCTATAGCCAGCTAGGGAGGGACCCTCCGAGGGCCTATCTCAGCAACGGCACAAACGTCGCAGCTAGGAGCTGCATTCTGCAAAGGGAAACTCTGCTCGGGGAACAAACCACAGCCCTAATGCGACTTGTTCAGGAAAGCCAAGCTTTTCTACTTCTCACCTAGCTCTGTTTTACCCCTAGGGCCATGGAGGCTCTGGGCTGCCTCTGGCTCTGTGGGCACTGCTGCTTGGCTGGTGGTCTCCGCACCTTGAAACCAACTCCAAGCGTGTTCTCCTTTGGGGAGAAGGCTAATTGGGCATGAAAAGGCCTTTTGGGCACATGCCCCATCCACTCACCCTTAGCCAGGTATTGATGGGAAACCGAAGGTCTATCTCAGCAACGGCACAAAACTCGCTTCTAGGAGCTGCATTCTGCAGAGGTGAACTCTGCTCGGGGAACAAACCACAGCCCCAATGCGTCCTTGCTCATGAAGGCCAAGCTTGCCTAGTTACTCACCTAGCCCTCTGCACACCTAGGGCAAAGAAGGCTATGGCCTGCCTCTGGCTCTGTGGGCACCGCTGCTTGTCGGGTGGTCTCCGGTGCTTGAAACCAACTCCACACGTGTTCTCCTTCGTGGAGAAGGCTGATTGGGCATGAAAAGGCCATGTTTGCACAGCCCATTAATGCACACTTAGCCAGCTGGGAAGGGAGCCTCGGAGGGCCTATCTCAGCAACGGCACAAAACTCGCTTCTAGGAGCTGCATTCTGCAGAGGTGAACTCTGCTCGGGGAACAAACCACAGCCCCAGTGCGTCTTGGCTCAGGAAAGCCAAGCTTGCCTAGTTCTCACCTAGCCCTGTTGTACCCCTAGGGCCAAGGAGGCTCTGGACTGCCTCTGGCTCCGTGGGCACTGCTGCTTGGCTGGTGTTCTCCGGAGGTTGAAACCAAATCCACACATGTTCTCCTTCGGGGAGAAGCCTGACTGGGCATGAAAAGGCCTTGTTTGCACAGGCCCAGCAACCCACAGGTAGCCAGCTAGGGATAGAACCTCCTTGGGCCTATCTCAGAAACGGCACAAGCCTCACTTATTTGAGCTCCGTTCTGCAAAGGTGAACACTGCTCTGAGAACAAAGGACTTCCCCGATGCGTCTTTGGTCAGGAAGGCAACGCTTGCCTATTTCTCTCCTAGCCTTCTGCTACCACTTGGGCCAAGGTGGCTCTGGGCTTCCTCTGGCTCCGTGGGCACTGCTGCTTGGGTGGTGGCCTCCTGCTCTGGAAACCAACTCCAAACGTGTCCTCCTTTGGGGAGAAGGCTGATTGGGCATGAAAAGGCCTTTCTTCACAGCCCCCAGCAACCCAAACTTAGCCAGCTAAGGAGGGACTCTACTAGGGCTAATCTCAGCAACGGCACAAAACTCGCTTCCAGGAGCTGCATTCTGCAAAGGGAAACTCTGCTCGGGGAGCACACCACATTCCCAATTCGTCCTTCCTCAGGAAAGCAATGCTTGCCTATTTCTCACCTAGCCCTGTGCTATCCCTAGGGCCAAGGAGGCTCTGGGCTGCCTCTGGATCCGTGGGCACTGCTCCTTGGCTGGTGGTCTCCTGAGCTTGAAACCAACTGCAAATGAGTTCTCCTTCAGGGACAAGGCTGATTGGGCATGAAAATACCTTGTTTGCACAGGCCTCAGCAACCCACCTATAGCCAGCTAGGGAGGGACCCTCCGAGGGCCTATCTCAGCAACGGCACAAACGTCGCAGCTAGGAGCTGCATTCTGCAAAGGGAAACTCTGCTCGGGGAACAAACCACAGCCCTAATGCGACTTGTTCAGGAAAGCCAAGCTTTTCTACTTCTCACCTAGCTCTGTTTTACCCCTAGGGCCATGGAGGCTCTGGGCTGCCTCTGGCTCTGTGGGCACTGCTGCTTGGCTGGTGGTCTCCGCACCTTGAAACCAACTCCAAGCGTGTTCTCCTTTGGGGAGAAGGCTAATTGGGCATGAAAAGGCCTTTTGGGCACATGCCCCATCCACTCACCCTTAGCCAGGTATTGATGGGAAACCGAAGGTCTATCTCAGCAACGGCACAAAACTCGCTTCTAGGAGCTGCATTCTGCAGAGGTGAACTCTGCTCGGGGAACAAACCACAGCCCCAATGCGTCCTTGCTCATGAAGGCCAAGCTTGCCTAGTTACTCACCTAGCCCTCTGCACACCTAGGGCAAAGAAGGCTATGGCCTGCCTCTGGCTCTGTGGGCACCGCTGCTTGTCGGGTGGTCTCCGGTGCTTGAAACCAACTCCACACGTGTTCTCCTTCGTGGAGAAGGCTGATTGGGCATGAAAAGGCCATGTTTGCACAGGCCCATTAACGCACACTTAGCCAGCTGGGAAGGGAGCCTCGGAGGGCCTATCTCAGCAACGGCACAAAACTCGCTTCTAGGAGCTGCATTCTGCAGAGGTGAACTCTGCTCGGGGAACAAACCACAGCCCCAGTGGGTCTTGGCTCAGGAAAGCCAAGCTTGCCTAGTTCTCACCTAGCCCTGTTGTACCCCTAGGGCCAAGGAGGCTCTGGACTGCCTCTGGCTCCGTGGGCACTGCTGCTTGGCTGGTGTTCTCCGGAGGTTGAAACCAAATCCACACATGTTCTCCCTCGGGGAGAAGCCTGACTGGGCATGAAAAGGCCTTGTTTGCACAGGCCCAGCAACCCACAGGTAGCCAGCTAGGGATAGAACCTCCTTGGGCCTATCTCAGAAACGGCACAAGCCTCACTTATTTGAGCTCCGTTCTGCAAAGGTGAACACTGCTCTGAGAACAAAGGACTTCCCCGATGCGTCTTTGGTCAGGAAGGCAACGCTTGCCTATTTCTCTCCTAGCCTTCTGCTACCACTTGGGCCAAGGTGGCTCTGGGCTTCCTCTGGCTCCGTGGGCACTGCTGCTTGGGTGGTGGCCTCCTGCTCTGGAAACCAACTCCAAACGTGTTCTCCTTTGGGGAGAAGGCTGATTGGGCATGAAAAGGCCTTTCTTCACAGCCCCCAGCAACCCAAACTTAGCCAGCTAAGGAGGGACTCTACTAGGGCTAATCTCAGCAACGGCACAAAACTCGCTTCCAGGAGCTGCATTCTGCAAAGGGAAACTCTGCTCGGGGAGCACACCACATTCCCAATTCGTCCTTCCTCAGGAAAGCAATGCTTGCCTATTTCTCACCTAGCCCTGTGCTATCCCTAGGGCCAAGGAGGCTCTGGGCTGCCTCTGGATCCGTGGGCACTGCTCCTTGGCTGGTGGTCTCCTGAGCTTGAAACCAACTGCAAATGAGTTCTCCTTCAGGGACAAGGCTGATTGGGCATGAAAATACCTTGTTTGCACAGGCCTCAGCAACCCACCTATAGCCAGCTAGGGAGGGACCCTCCGAGGGCCTATCTCAGCAACGGCACAAACGTCGCAGCTAGGAGCTGCATTCTGCAAAGGGAAACTCTGCTCGGGGAACAAACCACAGCCCCAATGCGTCCTTGCTCATGAAGGCCAAGCTTGCCCTCTTACTCACCTATCCCTCTGCACACCTAGGGCAAAGAAGGCTATGGCCTGCCTCTGGCTCTGTGGGCACTGCTGCTTGGCTGGTGGTCTCCGCACCTTGAAACCAACTCCAAGCGTGTTCTCCTTTGGGGAGAAGGCTAATTGGGCATGAAAAGGCCTTTTGGGCACATGCCCCATCCACTCACCCTTAGCCAGGTATTGATGGGAAACCGAAGGTCTATCTCAGCAACGGCACAAAACTCGCTTCTAGGAGCTGCATTCTGCAGAGGTGAACTCTGCTCGGGGAACAAACCACAGCCCCAATGCGTCCTTGCTCATGAAGGCCAAGCTTGCCTAGTTACTCACCTAGCCCTCTGCACACCTAGGGCAAAGAAGGCTATGGCCTGCCTCTGGCTCTGTGGGCACCGCTGCTTGTCGGGTGGTCTCCGGTGCTTGAAACCAACTCCACACGTGTTCTCCTTCGTGGAGAAGGCTGATTGGGCATGAAAAGGCCATGTTTGCACAGGCCCATTAACGCACACTTAGCCAGCTGGGAAGGGAGCCTCGGAGGGCCTATCTCAGCAACGGCACAAAACTCGCTTCTAGGAGCTGCATTCTGCAGAGGTGAACTCTGCTCGGGGAACAAACCACAGCCCCAGTGGGTCTTGGCTCAGGAAAGCCAAGCTTGCCTAGTTCTCACCTAGCCCTGTTGTACCCCTAGGGCCAAGGAGGCTCTGGACTGCCTCTGGCTCCGTGGGCACTGCTGCTTGGCTGGTGTTCTCCGGAGGTTGAAACCAAATCCACACATGTTCTCCCTCGGGGAGAAGCCTGACTGGGCATGAAAAGGCCTTGTTTGCACAGGCCCAGCAACCCACAGGTAGCCAGCTAGGGATAGAACCTCCTTGGGCCTATCTCAGAAACGGCACAAGCCTCACTTATTTGAGCTCCGTTCTGCAAAGGTGAACACTGCTCTGAGAACAAAGGACTTCCCCGATGCGTCTTTGGTCAGGAAGGCAACGCTTGCCTATTTCTCTCCTAGCCTTCTGCTACCACTTGGGCCAAGGTGGCTCTGGGCTTCCTCTGGCTCCGTGGGCACTGCTGCTTGGGTGGTGGCCTCCTGCTCTGGAAACCAACTCCAAACGTGTTCTCCTTTGGGGAGAAGGCTGATTGGGCATGAAAAGGCCTTTCTTCACAGCCCCCAGCAACCCAAACTTAGCCAGCTAAGGAGGGACTCTACTAGGGCTAATCTCAGCAACGGCACAAAACTCGCTTCCAGGAGCTGCATTCTGCAAAGGGAAACTCTGCTCGGGGAGCACACCACATTCCCAATTCGTCCTTCCTCAGGAAAGCAATGCTTGCCTATTTCTCACCTAGCCCTGTGCTATCCCTAGGGCCAAGGAGGCTCTGGGCTGCCTCTGGATCCGTGGGCACTGCTCCTTGGCTGGTGGTCTCCTGAGCTTGAAACCAACTGCAAATGAGTTCTCCTTCAGGGACAAGGCTGATTGGGCATGAAAATACCTTGTTTGCACAGGCCTCAGCAACCCACCTATAGCCAGCTAGGGAGGGACCCTCCGAGGGCCTATCTCAGCAACGGCACAAACGTCGCAGCTAGGAGCTGCATTCTGCAAAGGGAAACTCTGCTCGGGGAACAAACCACAGCCCTAATGCGACTTGTTCAGGAAAGCCAAGCTTTTCTACTTCTCACCTAGCTCTGTTTTACCCCTAGGGCCATGGAGGCTCTGGGCTGCCTCTGGCTCTGTGGGCACTGCTGCTTGGCTGGTGGTCTCCGCACCTTGAAACCAACTCCAAGCGTGTTCTCCTTTGGGGAGAAGGCTAATTGGGCATGAAAAGGCCTTTTGGGCACATGCCCCATCCACTCACCCTTAGCCAGGTATTGATGGGAAACCGAAGGTCTATCTCAGCAACGGCACAAAACTCGCTTCTAGGAGCTGCATTCTGCAGAGGTGAACTCTGCTCGGGGAACAAACCACAGCCCCAATGCGTCCTTGCTCATGAAGGCCAAGCTTGCCTAGTTACTCACCTAGCCCTCTGCACACCTAGGGCAAAGAAGGCTATGGCCTGCCTCTGGCTCTGTGGGCACCGCTGCTTGTCGGGTGGTCTCCGGTGCTTGAAACCAACTCCACACGTGTTCTCCTTCGTGGAGAAGGCTGATTGGGCATGAAAAGGCCATGTTTGCACAGGCCCATTAACGCACACTTAGCCAGCTGGGAAGGGAGCCTCGGAGGGCCTATCTCAGCAACGGCACAAAACTCGCTTCTAGGAGCTGCATTCTGCAGAGGTGAACTCTGCTCGGGGAACAAACCACAGCCCCAGTGGGTCTTGGCTCAGGAAAGCCAAGCTTGCCTAGTTCTCACCTAGCCCTGTTGTACCCCTAGGGCCAAGGAGGCTCTGGACTGCCTCTGGCTCCGTGGGCACTGCTGCTTGGCTGGTGTTCTCCGGAGGTTGAAACCAAATCCACACATGTTCTCCCTCGGGGAGAAGCCTGACTGGGCATGAAAAGGCCTTGTTTGCACAGGCCCAGCAACCCACAGGTAGCCAGCTAGGGATAGAACCTCCTTGGGCCTATCTCAGAAACGGCACAAGCCTCACTTATTTGAGCTCCGTTCTGCAAAGGTGAACACTGCTCTGAGAACAAAGGACTTCCCCGATGCGTCTTTGGTCAGGAAGGCAACGCTTGCCTATTTCTCTCCTAGCCTTCTGCTACCACTTGGGCCAAGGTGGCTCTGGGCTTCCTCTGGCTCCGTGGGCACTGCTGCTTGGGTGGTGGCCTCCTGCTCTTGAAACCAACTCCAAACGTGTCCTCCTTTGGGGAGAAGGCTGATTGGGCATGAAAAGGCCTTTCTTCACAGCCCCCAGCAACCCAAACTTAGCCAGCTAAGGAGGGACTCTACTAGGGCTAATCTCAGCAACGGCACAAAACTCGCTTCCAGGAGCTGCATTCTGCAAAGGGAAACTCTGCTCGGGGAGCACACCACATTCCCAATTCGTCCTTCCTCAGGAAAGCAATGCTTGCCTATTTCTCACCTAGCCCTGTGCTATCCCTAGGGCCAAGGAGGCTCTGGGCTGCCTCTGGATCCGTGGGCACTGCTCCTTGGCTGGTGGTCTCCTGAGCTTGAAACCAACTGCAAATGAGTTCTCCTTCAGGGACAAGGCTGATTGGGCATGAAAATACCTTGTTTGCACAGGCCTCAGCAACCCACCTATAGCCAGCTAGGGAGGGACCCTCCGAGGGCCTATCTCAGCAACGGCACAAACGTCGCAGCTAGGAGCTGCATTCTGCAAAGGGAAACTCTGCTCGGGGAACAAACCACAGCCCTAATGCGACTTGTTCAGGAAAGCCAAGCTTTTCTACTTCTCACCTAGCTCTGTTTTACCCCTAGGGCCATGGAGGCTCTGGGCTGCCTCTGGCTCTGTGGGCACTGCTGCTTGGCTGGTGGTCTCCGCACCTTGAAACCAACTCCAAGCGTGTTCTCCTTTGGGGAGAAGGCTAATTGGGCATGAAAAGGCCTTTTGGGCACATGCCCCATCCACTCACCCTTAGCCAGGTATTGATGGGAAACCGAAGGTCTATCTCAGCAACGGCACAAAACTCGCTTCTAGGAGCTGCATTCTGCAGAGGTGAACTCTGCTCGGGGAACAAACCACAGCCCCAATGCGTCCTTGCTCATGAAGGCCAAGCTTGCCTAGTTACTCACCTAGCCCTCTGCACACCTAGGGCAAAGAAGGCTATGGCCTGCCTCTGGCTCTGTGGGCACCGCTGCTTGTCGGGTGGTCTCCGGTGCTTGAAACCAACTCCACACGTGTTCTCCTTCGTGGAGAAGGCTGATTGGGCATGAAAAGGCCATGTTTGCACAGGCCCATTAACGCACACTTAGCCAGCTGGGAAGGGAGCCTCGGAGGGCCTATCTCAGCAACGGCACAAAACTCGCTTCTAGGAGCTGCATTCTGCAGAGGTGAACTCTGCTCGGGGAACAAACCACAGCCCCAGTGGGTCTTGGCTCAGGAAAGCCAAGCTTGCCTAGTTCTCACCTAGCCCTGTTGTACCCCTAGGGCCAAGGAGGCTCTGGACTGCCTCTGGCTCCGTGGGCACTGCTGCTTGGCTGGTGTTCTCCGGAGGTTGAAACCAAATCCACACATGTTCTCCTTCGGGGAGAAGCCTGACTGGGCATGAAAAGGCCTTGTTTGCACAGGCCCAGCAACCCACAGGTAGCCAGCTAGGGATAGAACCTCCTTGGGCCTATCTCAGAAACGGCACAAGCCTCACTTATTTGAGCTCCGTTCTGCAAAGGTGAACACTGCTCTGAGAACAAAGGACTTCCCCGATGCGTCTTTGGTCAGGAAGGCAACGCTTGCCTATTTCTCTCCTAGCCTTCTGCTACCACTTGGGCCAAGGTGGCTCTGGGCTTCCTCTGGCTCCGTGGGCACTGCTGCTTGGGTGGTGGCCTCCTGCTCTGGAAACCAACTCCAAACGTGTTCTCCTTTGGGGAGAAGGCTGATTGGGCATGAAAAGGCCTTTCTTCACAGCCCCCAGCAACCCAAACTTAGCCAGCTAAGGAGGGACTCTACTAGGGCTAATCTCAGCAACGGCACAAAACTCGCTTCCAGGAGCTGCATTCTGCAAAGGGAAACTCTGCTCGGGGAGCACACCACATTCCCAATTCGTCCTTCCTCAGGAAAGCAATGCTTGCCTATTTCTCACCTAGCCCTGTGCTATCCCTAGGGCCAAGGAGGCTCTGGGCTGCCTCTGGATCCGTGGGCACTGCTCCTTGGCTGGTGGTCTCCTGAGCTTGAAACCAACTGCAAATGAGTTCTCCTTCAGGGACAAGGCTGATTGGGCATGAAAATACCTTGTTTGCACAGGCCTCAGCAACCCACCTATAGCCAGCTAGGGAGGGACCCTCCGAGGGCCTATCTCAGCAACGGCACAAACGTCGCAGCTAGGAGCTGCATTCTGCAAAGGGAAACTCTGCTCGGGGAACAAACCACAGCCCTAATGCGACTTGTTCAGGAAAGCCAAGCTTTTCTACTTCTCACCTAGCTCTGTTTTACCCCTAGGGCCATGGAGGCTCTGGGCTGCCTCTGGCTCTGTGGGCACTGCTGCTTGGCTGGTGGTCTCCGCACCTTGAAACCAACTCCAAGCGTGTTCTCCTTTGGGGAGAAGGCTAATTGGGCATGAAAAGGCCTTTTGGGCACATGCCCCATCCACTCACCCTTAGCCAGGTATTGATGGGAAACCGAAGGTCTATCTCAGCAACGGCACAAAACTCGCTTCTAGGAGCTGCATTCTGCAGAGGTGAACTCTGCTCGGGGAACAAACCACAGCCCCAATGCGTCCTTGCTCATGAAGGCCAAGCTTGCCTAGTTACTCACCTAGCCCTCTGCACACCTAGGGCAAAGAAGGCTATGGCCTGCCTCTGGCTCTGTGGGCACTGCTGCTTGTCGGGTGGTCTCCGGTGCTTGAAACCAACTCCACACGTGTTCTCCTTCGTGGAGAAGGCTGATTGGGCATGAAAAGGCCATGTTTGCACAGGCCCATTAACGCACACTTAGCCAGTAAGAAGGGAGCCTCGGAGGGCCTATCTCAGCAATGGCACAAAACTCGCTTCTAGGAGCTGCATTCTGCAGAGGTGAACTCTGCTCGGGGAACAAACCACAGCCCCAGTGCGTCTTGGCTCAGGAAAGCCAAGCTTGCCTAGTTCTCACCTAGCCCTGTTGTACCCCTAGGGCCAAGGAGGCTCTGGACTGCCTCTGGCTCCGTGGGCACTGCTGCTTGGCTGGTGTTCTCCGGAGGTTGAAACCAAATCCACACATGTTCTCCTTCGGGGAGAAGCCTGACTGGGCATGAAAAGGCCTTGTTTGCACAGGCCCAGCAACCCACAGGTAGCCAGCTAGGGATAGAACCTCCTTGGGCCTATCTCAGAAACGGCACAAGCCTCACTTATTTGAGCTCCGTTCTGCAAAGGTGAACACTGCTCTGAGAACAAAGGACTTCCCCGATGCGTCTTTGGTCAGGAAGGCAACGCTTGCCTATTTCTCTCCTAGCCTTCTGCTACCACTTGGGCCAAGGTGGCTCTGGGCTTCCTCTGGCTCCGTGGGCACTGCTGCTTGGGTGGTGGCCTCCTGCTCTGGAAACCAACTCCAAACGTGTTCTCCTTTGGGGAGAAGGCTGATTGGGCATGAAAAGGCCTTTCTTCACAGCCCCCAGCAACCCAAACTTAGCCAGCTAAGGAGGGACTCTACTAGGGCTAATCTCAGCAACGGCACAAAACTCGCTTCCAGGAGCTGCATTCTGCAAAGGGAAACTCTGCTCGGGGAGCACACCACATTCCCAATTCGTCCTTCCTCAGGAAAGCAATGCTTGCCTATTTCTCACCTAGCCCTGTGCTATCCCTAGGGCCAAGGAGGCTCTGGGCTGCCTCTGGATCCGTGGGCACTGCTCCTTGGCTGGTGGTCTCCTGAGCTTGAAACCAACTGCAAATGAGTTCTCCTTCAGGGACAAGGCTGATTGGGCATGAAAATACCTTGTTTGCACAGGCCTCAGCAACCCACCTATAGCCAGCTAGGGAGGGACCCTCCGAGGGCCTATCTCAGCAACGGCACAAACGTCGCAGCTAGGAGCTGCATTCTGCAAAGGGAAACTCTGCTCGGGGAACAAACCACAGCCCTAATGCGACTTGTTCAGGAAAGCCAAGCTTTTCTACTTCTCACCTAGCTCTGTTTTACCCCTAGGGCCATGGAGGCTCTGGGCTGCCTCTGGCTCTGTGGGCACTGCTGCTTGGCTGGTGGTCTCCGCACCTTGAAACCAACTCCAAGCGTGTTCTCCTTTGGGGAGAAGGCTAATTGGGCATGAAAAGGCCTTTTGGGCACATGCCCCATCCACTCACCCTTAGCCAGGTATTGATGGGAAACCGAAGGTCTATCTCAGCAACGGCACAAAACTCGCTTCTAGGAGCTGCATTCTGCAGAGGTGAACTCTGCTCGGGGAACAAACCACAGCCCCAATGCGTCCTTGCTCATGAAGGCCAAGCTTGCCTAGTTACTCACCTAGCCCTCTGCACACCTAGGGCAAAGAAGGCTATGGCCTGCCTCTGGCTCTGTGGGCACTGCTGCTTGTCGGGTGGTCTCCGGTGCTTGAAACCAACTCCACACGTGTTCTCCTTTGTGGAGAAGGCTGATTGGGCATGAAAAGGCCATGTTTGCACAGGCCCATTAACGCACACTTAGCCAGCTGGGAAGGGAGCCTCGGAGGGCCTATCTCAGCAACGGCACAAAACTCGCTTCTAGGAGCTGCATTCTGCAGAGGTGAACTCTGCTCGGGGAACAAACCACAGCCCCAGTGGGTCTTGGCTCAGGAAAGCCAAGCTTGCCTAGTTCTCACCTAGCCCTGTTGTACCCCTAGGGCCAAGGAGGCTCTGGACTGCCTCTGGCTCCGTGGGCACTGCTGCTTGGCTGGTGTTCTCCGGAGGTTGAAACCAAATCCACACATGTTCTCCCTCGGGGAGAAGCCTGACTGGGCATGAAAAGGCCTTGTTTGCACAGGCCCAGCAACCCACAGGTAGCCAGCTAGGGATAGAACCTCCTTGGGCCTATCTCAGAAACGGCACAAGCCTCACTTATTTGAGCTCCGTTCTGCAAAGGTGAACACTGCTCTGAGAACAAAGGACTTCCCCGATGCGTCTTTGGTCAGGAAGGCAACGCTTGCCTATTTCTCTCCTAGCCTTCTGCTACCACTTGGGCCAAGGTGGCTCTGGGCTTCCTCTGGCTCCGTGGGCACTGCTGCTTGGGTGGTGGCCTCCTGCTCTGGAAACCAACTCCAAACGTGTTCTCCTTTGGGGAGAAGGCTGATTGGGCATGAAAAGGCCTTTCTTCACAGCCCCCAGCAACCCAAACTTAGCCAGCTAAGGAGGGACTCTACTAGGGCTAATCTCAGCAACGGCACAAAACTCGCTTCCAGGAGCTGCATTCTGCAAAGGGAAACTCTGCTCGGGGAGCACACCACATTCCCAATTCGTCCTTCCTCAGGAAAGCAATGCTTGCCTATTTCTCACCTAGCCCTGTGCTATCCCTAGGGCCAAGGAGGCTCTGGGCTGCCTCTGGATCCGTGGGCACTGCTCCTTGGCTGGTGGTCTCCTGAGCTTGAAACCAACTGCAAATGAGTTCTCCTTCAGGGACAAGGCTGATTGGGCATGAAAATACCTTGTTTGCACAGGCCTCAGCAACCCACCTATAGCCAGCTAGGGAGGGACCCTCCGAGGGCCTATCTCAGCAACGGCACAAACGTCGCAGCTAGGAGCTGCATTCTGCAAAGGGAAACTCTGCTCGGGGAACAAACCACAGCCCTAATGCGACTTGTTCAGGAAAGCCAAGCTTTTCTACTTCTCACCTAGCTCTGTTTTACCCCTAGGGCCATGGAGGCTCTGGGCTGCCTCTGGCTCTGTGGGCACTGCTGCTTGGCTGGTGGTCTCCGCACCTTGAAACCAACTCCAAGCGTGTTCTCCTTTGGGGAGAAGGCTAATTGGGCATGAAAAGGCCTTTTGGGCACATGCCCCATCCACTCACCCTTAGCCAGGTATTGATGGGAAACCGAAGGTCTATCTCAGCAACGGCACAAAACTCGCTTCTAGGAGCTGCATTCTGCAGAGGTGAACTCTGCTCGGCAAACAAACCACAGCCCCAATGCGTCCTTGCTCATGAAGGCCAAGCTTGCCTAGTTACTCACCTAGCCCTCTGCACACCTAGGGCAAAGAAGGCTATGGCCTGCCTCTGGCTCTGTGGGCACTGCTGCTTGTCGGGTGGTCTCCGGTGCTTGAAACCAACTCCACACGTGTTCTCCTTCGTGGAGAAGGCTGATTGGGCATGAAAAGGCCATGTTTGCACAGGCCCATTAACGCACACTTAGCCAGCTGGGAAGGGAGCCTCGGAGGGCCTATCTCAGCAACGGCACAAAACTCGCTTCTAGGAGCTGCATTCTGCAGAGGTGACCTCTGCTCGGGGAACAAACCACAGCCCCAGTGGGTCTTGGCTCAGGAAAGCCAAGCTTGCCTAGTTCTCACCTAGCCCTGTTGTACCCCTAGGGCCAAGGAGGCTCTGGACTGCCTCTGGCTCCGTGGGCACTGCTGCTTGGCTGGTGTTCTCCGGAGGTTGAAACCAAATCCACACATGTTCTCCTTCGGGGAGAAGCCTGACTGGGCATGAAAAGGCCTTGTTTGCACAGGCCCAGCAACCCACAGGTAGCCAGCTAGGGATAGAACCTCCTTGGGCCTATCTCAGAAACGGCACAAGCCTCACTTATTTGAGCTCCGTTCTGCAAAGGTGAACACTGCTCTGAGAACAAAGGACTTCCCCGATGCGTCTTTGGTCAGGAAGGCAACGCTTGCCTATTTCTCTCCTAGCCTTCTGCTACCACTTGGGCCAAGGTGGCTCTGGGCTTCCTCTGGCTCCGTGGGCACTGCTGCTTGGGTGGTGGCCTCCTGCTCTGGAAACCAACTCCAAACGTGTTCTCCTTTGGGGAGAAGGCTGATTGGGCATGAAAAGGCCTTTCTTCACAGCCCCCAGCAACCCAAACTTAGCCAGCTAAGGAGGGACTCTACTAGGGCTAATCTCAGCAACGGCACAAAACTCGCTTCCAGGAGCTGCATTCTGCAAAGGGAAACTCTGCTCGGGGAGCACACCACATTCCCAATTCGTCCTTCCTCAGGAAAGCAATGCTTGCCTATTTCTCACCTAGCCCTGTGCTATCCCTAGGGCCAAGGAGGCTCTGGGCTGCCTCTGGATCCGTGGGCACTGCTCCTTGGCTGGTGGTCTCCTGAGCTTGAAACCAACTGCAAATGAGTTCTCCTTCAGGGACAAGGCTGATTGGGCATGAAAATACCTTGTTTGCACAGGCCTCAGCAACCCACCTATAGCCAGCTAGGGAGGGACCCTCCGAGGGCCTATCTCAGCAACGGCACAAACGTCGCAGCTAGGAGCTGCATTCTGCAAAGGGAAACTCTGCTCGGGGAACAAACCACAGCCCTAATGCGACTTGTTCAGGAAAGCCAAGCTTTTCTACTTCTCACCTAGCTCTGTTTTACCCCTAGGGCCATGGAGGCTCTGGGCTGCCTCTGGCTCTGTGGGCACTGCTGCTTGGCTGGTGGTCTCCGCACCTTGAAACCAACTCCAAGCGTGTTCTCCTTTGGGGAGAAGGCTAATTGGGCATGAAAAGGCCTTTTGGGCACATGCCCCATCCACTCACCCTTAGCCAGGTATTGATGGGAAACCGAAGGTCTATCTCAGCAACGGCACAAAACTCGCTTCTAGGAGCTGCATTCTGCAGAGGTGAACTCTGCTCGGGGAACAAACCACAGCCCCAATGCGTCCTTGCTCATGAAGGCCAAGCTTGCCTAGTTACTCACCTAGCCCTCTGCACACCTAGGGCAAAGAAGGCTATGGCCTGCCTCTGGCTCTGTGGGCACCGCTGCTTGTCGGGTGGTCTCCGGTGCTTGAAACCAACTCCACACGTGTTCTCCTTCGTGGAGAAGGCTGATTGGGCATGAAAAGGCCATGTTTGCACAGGCCCATTAACGCACACTTAGCCAGCTGGGAAGGGAGCCTCGGAGGGCCTATCTCAGCAACGGCACAAAACTCGCTTCTAGGAGCTGCATTCTGCAGAGGTGAACTCTGCTCGGGGAACAAACCACAGCCCCAGTGGGTCTTGGCTCAGGAAAGCCAAGCTTGCCTAGTTCTCACCTAGCCCTGTTGTACCCCTAGGGCCAAGGAGGCTCTGGACTGCCTCTGGCTCCGTGGGCACTGCTGCTTGGCTGGTGTTCTCCGGAGGTTGAAACCAAATCCACACATGTTCTCCTTCGGGGAGAAGCCTGACTGGGCATGAAAAGGCCTTGTTTGCACAGGCCCAGCAACCCACAGGTAGCCAGCTAGGGATAGAACCTCCTTGGGCCTATCTCAGAAACGGCACAAGCCTCACTTATTTGAGCTCCGTTCTGCAAAGGTGAACACTGCTCTGAGAACAAAGGACTTCCCCGATGCGTCTTTGGTCAGGAAGGCAACGCTTGCCTATTTCTCTCCTAGCCTTCTGCTACCACTTGGGCCAAGGTGGCTCTGGGCTTCCTCTGGCTCCGTGGGCACTGCTGCTTGGGTGGTGGCCTCCTGCTCTGGAAACCAACTCCAAACGTGTTCTCCTTTGGGGAGAAGGCTGATTGGGCATGAAAAGGCCTTTCTTCACAGCCCCCAGCAACCCAAACTTAGCCAGCTAAGGAGGGACTCTACTAGGGCTAATCTCAGCAACGGCACAAAACTCGCTTCCAGGAGCTGCATTCTGCAAAGGGAAACTCTGCTCGGGGAGCACACCACATTCCCAATTCGTCCTTCCTCAGGAAAGCAATGCTTGCCTATTTCTCACCTAGCCCTGTGCTATCCCTAGGGCCAAGGAGGCTCTGGGCTGCCTCTGGATCCGTGGGCACTGCTCCTTGGCTGGTGGTCTCCTGAGCTTGAAACCAACTGCAAATGAGTTCTCCTTCAGGGACAAGGCTGATTGGGCATGAAAATACCTTGTTTGCACAGGCCTCAGCAACCCACCTATAGCCAGCTAGGGAGGGACCCTCCGAGGGCCTATCTCAGCAACGGCACAAACGTCGCAGCTAGGAGCTGCATTCTGCAAAGGGAAACTCTGCTCGGGGAACAAACCACAGCCCTAATGCGACTTGTTCAGGAAAGCCAAGCTTTTCTACTTCTCACCTAGCTCTGTTTTACCCCTAGGGCCATGGAGGCTCTGGGCTGCCTCTGGCTCTGTGGGCACTGCTGCTTGGCTGGTGGTCTCCGCACCTTGAAACCAACTCCAAGCGTGTTCTCCTTTGGGGAGAAGGCTAATTGGGCATGAAAAGGCCTTTTGGGCACATGCCCCATCCACTCACCCTTAGCCAGGTATTGATGGGAAACCGAAGGTCTATCTCAGCAACGGCACAAAACTCGCTTCTAGGAGCTGCATTCTGCAGAGGTGAACTCTGCTCGGGGAACAAACCACAGCCCCAATGCGTCCTTGCTCATGAAGGCCAAGCTTGCCTAGTTACTCACCTAGCCCTCTGCACACCTAGGGCAAAGAAGGCTATGGCCTGCCTCTGGCTCTGTGGGCACTGCTGCTTGTCGGGTGGTCTCCGGTGCTTGAAACCAACTCCACACGTGTTCTCCTTCGTGGAGAAGGCTGATTGGGCATGAAAAGGCCATGTTTGCACAGGCCCATTAACGCACACTTAGCCAGTAAGAAGGGAGCCTCGGAGGGCCTATCTCAGCAATGGCACAAAACTCGCTTCTAGGAGCTGCATTCTGCAGAGGTGAACTCTGCTCGGGGAACAAACCACAGCCCCAGTGCGTCTTGGCTCAGGAAAGCCAAGCTTGCCTAGTTCTCACCTAGCCCTGTTGTACCCCTAGGGCCAAGGAGGCTCTGGACTGCCTCTGGCTCCGTGGGCACTGCTGCTTGGCTGGTGTTCTCCGGAGGTTGAAACCAAATCCACACATGTTCTCCTTCGGGGAGAAGCCTGACTGGGCATGAAAAGGCCTTGTTTGCACAGGCCCAGCAACCCACAGGTAGCCAGCTAGGGATAGAACCTCCTTGGGCCTATCTCAGAAACGGCACAAGCCTCACTTATTTGAGCTCCGTTCTGCAAAGGTGAACACTGCTCTGAGAACAAAGGACTTCCCCGATGCGTCTTTGGTCAGGAAGGCAACGCTTGCCTATTTCTCTCCTAGCCTTCTGCTACCACTTGGGCCAAGGTGGCTCTGGGCTTCCTCTGGCTCCGTGGGCACTGCTGCTTGGGTGGTGGCCTCCTGCTCTGGAAACCAACTCCAAACGTGTTCTCCTTTGGGGAGAAGGCTGATTGGGCATGAAAAGGCCTTTCTTCACAGCCCCCAGCAACCCAAACTTAGCCAGCTAAGGAGGGACTCTACTAGGGCTAATCTCAGCAACGGCACAAAACTCGCTTCCAGGAGCTGCATTCTGCAAAGGGAAACTCTGCTCGGGGAGCACACCACATTCCCAATTCGTCCTTCCTCAGGAAAGCAATGCTTGCCTATTTCTCACCTAGCCCTGTGCTATCCCTAGGGCCAAGGAGGCTCTGGGCTGCCTCTGGATCCGTGGGCACTGCTCCTTGGCTGGTGGTCTCCTGAGCTTGAAACCAACTGCAAATGAGTTCTCCTTCAGGGACAAGGCTGATTGGGCATGAAAATACCTTGTTTGCACAGGCCTCAGCAACCCACCTATAGCCAGCTAGGGAGGGACCCTCCGAGGGCCTATCTCAGCAACGGCACAAACGTCGCAGCTAGGAGCTGCATTCTGCAAAGGGAAACTCTGCTCGGGGAACAAACCACAGCCCTAATGCGACTTGTTCAGGAAAGCCAAGCTTTTCTACTTCTCACCTAGCTCTGTTTTACCCCTAGGGCCATGGAGGCTCTGGGCTGCCTCTGGCTCTGTGGGCACTGCTGCTTGGCTGGTGGTCTCCGCACCTTGAAACCAACTCCAAGCGTGTTCTCCTTTGGGGAGAAGGCTAATTGGGCATGAAAAGGCCTTTTGGGCACATGCCCCATCCACTCACCCTTAGCCAGGTATTGATGGGAAACCGAAGGTCTATCTCAGCAACGGCACAAAACTCGCTTCTAGGAGCTGCATTCTGCAGAGGTGAACTCTGCTCGGGGAACAAACCACAGCCCCAATGCGTCCTTGCTCATGAAGGCCAAGCTTGCCTAGTTACTCACCTAGCCCTCTGCACACCTAGGGCAAAGAAGGCTATGGCCTGCCTCTGGCTCTGTGGGCACTGCTGCTTGTCGGGTGGTCTCCGGTGCTTGAAACCAACTCCACACGTGTTCTCCTTTGTGGAGAAGGCTGATTGGGCATGAAAAGGCCATGTTTGCACAGGCCCATTAACGCACACTTAGCCAGCTGGGAAGGGAGCCTCGGAGGGCCTATCTCAGCAACGGCACAAAACTCGCTTCTAGGAGCTGCATTCTGCAGAGGTGAACTCTGCTCGGGGAACAAACCACAGCCCCAGTGGGTCTTGGCTCAGGAAAGCCAAGCTTGCCTAGTTCTCACCTAGCCCTGTTGTACCCCTAGGGCCAAGGAGGCTCTGGACTGCCTCTGGCTCCGTGGGCACTGCTGCTTGGCTGGTGTTCTCCGGAGGTTGAAACCAAATCCACACATGTTCTCCCTCGGGGAGAAGCCTGACTGGGCATGAAAAGGCCTTGTTTGCACAGGCCCAGCAACCCACAGGTAGCCAGCTAGGGATAGAACCTCCTTGGGCCTATCTCAGAAACGGCACAAGCCTCACTTATTTGAGCTCCGTTCTGCAAAGGTGAACACTGCTCTGAGAACAAAGGACTTCCCCGATGCGTCTTTGGTCAGGAAGGCAACGCTTGCCTATTTCTCTCCTAGCCTTCTGCTACCACTTGGGCCAAGGTGGCTCTGGGCTTCCTCTGGCTCCGTGGGCACTGCTGCTTGGGTGGTGGCCTCCTGCTCTGGAAACCAACTCCAAACGTGTTCTCCTTTGGGGAGAAGGCTGATTGGGCATGAAAAGGCCTTTCTTCACAGCCCCCAGCAACCCAAACTTAGCCAGCTAAGGAGGGACTCTACTAGGGCTAATCTCAGCAACGGCACAAAACTCGCTTCCAGGAGCTGCATTCTGCAAAGGGAAACTCTGCTCGGGGAGCACACCACATTCCCAATTCGTCCTTCCTCAGGAAAGCAATGCTTGCCTATTTCTCACCTAGCCCTGTGCTATCCCTAGGGCCAAGGAGGCTCTGGGCTGCCTCTGGATCCGTGGGCACTGCTCCTTGGCTGGTGGTCTCCTGAGCTTGAAACCAACTGCAAATGAGTTCTCCTTCAGGGACAAGGCTGATTGGGCATGAAAATACCTTGTTTGCACAGGCCTCAGCAACCCACCTATAGCCAGCTAGGGAGGGACCCTCCGAGGGCCTATCTCAGCAACGGCACAAACGTCGCAGCTAGGAGCTGCATTCTGCAAAGGGAAACTCTGCTCGGGGAACAAACCACAGCCCTAATGCGACTTGTTCAGGAAAGCCAAGCTTTTCTACTTCTCACCTAGCTCTGTTTTACCCCTAGGGCCATGGAGGCTCTGGGCTGCCTCTGGCTCTGTGGGCACTGCTGCTTGGCTGGTGGTCTCCGCACCTTGAAACCAACTCCAAGCGTGTTCTCCTTTGGGGAGAAGGCTAATTGGGCATGAAAAGGCCTTTTGGGCACATGCCCCATCCACTCACCCTTAGCCAGGTATTGATGGGAAACCGAAGGTCTATCTCAGCAACGGCACAAAACTCGCTTCTAGGAGCTGCATTCTGCAGAGGTGAACTCTGCTCGGCAAACAAACCACAGCCCCAATGCGTCCTTGCTCATGAAGGCCAAGCTTGCCTAGTTACTCACCTAGCCCTCTGCACACCTAGGGCAAAGAAGGCTATGGCCTGCCTCTGGCTCTGTGGGCACTGCTGCTTGTCGGGTGGTCTCCGGTGCTTGAAACCAACTCCACACGTGTTCTCCTTCGTGGAGAAGGCTGATTGGGCATGAAAAGGCCATGTTTGCACAGGCCCATTAACGCACACTTAGCCAGCTGGGAAGGGAGCCTCGGAGGGCCTATCTCAGCAACGGCACAAAACTCGCTTCTAGGAGCTGCATTCTGCAGAGGTGACCTCTGCTCGGGGAACAAACCACAGCCCCAGTGGGTCTTGGCTCAGGAAAGCCAAGCTTGCCTAGTTCTCACCTAGCCCTGTTGTACCCCTAGGGCCAAGGAGGCTCTGGACTGCCTCTGGCTCCGTGGGCACTGCTGCTTGGCTGGTGTTCTCCGGAGGTTGAAACCAAATCCACACATGTTCTCCTTCGGGGAGAAGCCTGACTGGGCATGAAAAGGCCTTGTTTGCACAGGCCCAGCAACCCACAGGTAGCCAGCTAGGGATAGAACCTCCTTGGGCCTATCTCAGAAACGGCACAAGCCTCACTTATTTGAGCTCCGTTCTGCAAAGGTGAACACTGCTCTGAGAACAAAGGACTTCCCCGATGCGTCTTTGGTCAGGAAGGCAACGCTTGCCTATTTCTCTCCTAGCCTTCTGCTACCACTTGGGCCAAGGTGGCTCTGGGCTTCCTCTGGCTCCGTGGGCACTGCTGCTTGGGTGGTGGCCTCCTGCTCTGGAAACCAACTCCAAACGTGTTCTCCTTTGGGGAGAAGGCTGATTGGGCATGAAAAGGCCTTTCTTCACAGCCCCCAGCAACCCAAACTTAGCCAGCTAAGGAGGGACTCTACTAGGGCTAATCTCAGCAACGGCACAAAACTCGCTTCCAGGAGCTGCATTCTGCAAAGGGAAACTCTGCTCGGGGAGCACACCACATTCCCAATTCGTCCTTCCTCAGGAAAGCAATGCTTGCCTATTTCTCACCTAGCCCTGTGCTATCCCTAGGGCCAAGGAGGCTCTGGGCTGCCTCTGGATCCGTGGGCACTGCTCCTTGGCTGGTGGTCTCCTGAGCTTGAAACCAACTGCAAATGAGTTCTCCTTCAGGGACAAGGCTGATTGGGCATGAAAATACCTTGTTTGCACAGGCCTCAGCAACCCACCTATAGCCAGCTAGGGAGGGACCCTCCGAGGGCCTATCTCAGCAACGGCACAAACGTCGCAGCTAGGAGCTGCATTCTGCAAAGGGAAACTCTGCTCGGGGAACAAACCACAGCCCTAATGCGACTTGTTCAGGAAAGCCAAGCTTTTCTACTTCTCACCTAGCTCTGTTTTACCCCTAGGGCCATGGAGGCTCTGGGCTGCCTCTGGCTCTGTGGGCACTGCTGCTTGGCTGGTGGTCTCCGCACCTTGAAACCAACTCCAAGCGTGTTCTCCTTTGGGGAGAAGGCTAATTGGGCATGAAAAGGCCTTTTGGGCACATGCCCCATCCACTCACCCTTAGCCAGGTATTGATGGGAAACCGAAGGTCTATCTCAGCAACGGCACAAAACTCGCTTCTAGGAGCTGCATTCTGCAGAGGTGAACTCTGCTCGGGGAACAAACCACAGCCCCAATGCGTCCTTGCTCATGAAGGCCAAGCTTGCCTAGTTACTCACCTAGCCCTCTGCACACCTAGGGCAAAGAAGGCTATGGCCTGCCTCTGGCTCTGTGGGCACTGCTGCTTGTCGGGTGGTCTCCGGTGCTTGAAACCAACTCCACACGTGTTCTCCTTCGTGGAGAAGGCTGATTGGGCATGAAAAGGCCATGTTTGCACAGGCCCATTAACGCACACTTAGCCAGCTGGGAAGGGAGCCTCGGAGGGCCTATCTCAGCAACGGCACAAAACTCGCTTCTAGGAGCTGCATTCTGCAGAGGTGAACTCTGCTCGGGGAACAAACCACAGCCCCAGTGGGTCTTGGCTCAGGAAAGCCAAGCTTGCCTAGTTCTCACCTAGCCCTGTTGTACCCCTAGGGCCAAGGAGGCTCTGGACTGCCTCTGGCTCCGTGGGCACTGCTGCTTGGCTGGTGTTCTCCGGAGGTTGAAACCAAATCCACACATGTTCTCCTTCGGGGAGAAGCCTGACTGGGCATGAAAAGGCCTTGTTTGCACAGGCCCAGCAACCCACAGGTAGCCAGCTAGGGATAGAACCTCCTTGGGCCTATCTCAGAAACGGCACAAGCCTCACTTATTTGAGCTCCGTTCTGCAAAGGTGAACACTGCTCTGAGAACAAAGGACTTCCCCGATGCGTCTTTGGTCAGGAAGGCAACGCTTGCCTATTTCTCTCCTAGCCTTCTGCTACCACTTGGGCCAAGGTGGCTCTGGGCTTCCTCTGGCTCCGTGGGCACTGCTGCTTGGGTGGTGGCCTCCTGCTCTGGAAACCAACTCCAAACGTGTTCTCCTTTGGGGAGAAGGCTGATTGGGCATGAAAAGGCCTTTCTTCACAGCCCCCAGCAACCCAAACTTAGCCAGCTAAGGAGGGACTCTACTAGGGCTAATCTCAGCAACGGCACAAAACTCGCTTCCAGGAGCTGCATTCTGCAAAGGGAAACTCTGCTCGGGGAGCACACCACATTCCCAATTCGTCCTTCCTCAGGAAAGCAATGCTTGCCTATTTCTCACCTAGCCCTGTGCTATCCCTAGGGCCAAGGAGGCTCTGGGCTGCCTCTGGATCCGTGGGCACTGCTCCTTGGCTGGTGGTCTCCTGAGCTTGAAACCAACTGCAAATGAGTTCTCCTTCAGGGACAAGGCTGATTGGGCATGAAAATACCTTGTTTGCACAGGCCTCAGCAACCCACCTATAGCCAGCTAGGGAGGGACCCTCCAAGGGCCTATCTCAGCAACGGCACAAAGGTCGCAGCTAGGAGCTGCATTCTGCAAAGGGAAACTCTGCTCGGGGATCAAACCACAGCCCCAATGCGTCCTTGCTCAGGAAGGCCAAGCTTGCCCTGTTACTCACCTAGCCCTCTGCACACCTAGGGCGAAGAAGGCTATGGCCTGCCTCTGGCTCTGTGGGCACTGCTGCTTGTCAGGTGGTCTCCGGTGCTTGAAACCAACTCCACACGTGTTCTCCTTCGTGGAGAAGGCTGATTGGGCATGAAAAGGCCATGTTTGCACAGGCCCATTAACGCACACTTAGCCAGCTGGGAAGGGAGCCTCGGAGGGCCTATCTCAGCAATGGCACAAAACTCGCTTCTAGGAGCTGCATTCTGCAGAGGTGAACTCTGCTCGGGGAACAAACCACAGCCCCAGTGCGTCTTGGCTCAGGAAAGCCAAGCTTGCCTAGTTCTCACCTAGCCCTGTTGTACCCCTAGGGCCAAGGAGGCTCTGGACTGCCTCTGGCTCCGTGGGCACTGCTGCTTGGCTGGTGTTCTCCGGAGGTTGAAACCAAATCCACACATGTTCTCCTTCGGGGAGAAGCCTGACTGGGCATGAAAAGGCCTTGTTTGCACAGGCCCAGCAACCCACAGGTAGCCAGCTAGGGATAGAACCTCCTTGGGCCTATCTCAGAAACGGCACAAGCCTCACTTATTTGAGCTCCGTTCTGCAAAGGTGAACACTGCTCTGAGAACAAAGGACTTCCCCGATGCGTCTTTGGTCAGGAAGGCAATGCTTGCCTATTTCTCTCCTAGACTTCTGCTACCACTTGGGCCAAGGTGGCTCTGGGCTTCCTCTGGCTCCGTGGGCACTGCTGCTTGGGTGGTGGCCTCCTGCTCTTGAAACCAACTCCAAACGTGTCCTCCTTTGGGGAGAAGGCTGATTGGGCATGAAAAGGCCTTTCTTCACAGCCCCCAGCAACCCAAACTTAGCCAGCTAAGGAGGGACTCTACTAGGGCTAATCTCAGCAACGGCACAAAACTCGCTTCCAGGAGCTGCATTCTGCAAAGGGAAACTCTGCTCGGGGAGCACACCACATTCCCAATTCGTCCTTCCTCAGGAAAGCAATGCTTGCCTATTTCTCACCTAGCCCTGTGCTATCCCTAGGGCCAAGGAGGCTCTGGGCTGCCTCTGGATCCGTGGGCACTGCTCCTTGGCTGGTGGTCTCCTGAGCTTGAAACCAACTGCAAATGAGTTCTCCTTCAGGGACAAGGCTGATTGGGCATGAAAATACCTTGTTTGCACAGGCCTCAGCAACCCACCTATAGCCAGCTAGGGAGGGACCCTCCGAGGGCCTATCTCAGCAACGGCACAAACGTCGCAGCTAGGAGCTGCATTCTGCAAAGGGAAACTCTGCTCGGGGAACAAACCACAGCCCCAATGCATCCTTGCTCATGAAGGCCAAGCTTGCCTTGTTACGCACCTAGCCCTCTGCACACCTAGGGCAAAGAAGGCTCTGGGCTGCCTCTGGCTCTGTGGGCACTGCTGCTTGTCGGGTGGTCTCCGGTGCTTGAAACCAACTCCACACGTGTTCTCCTTCGTGGAGAAGGCTGATTGGGCATGAAAAGGCCATGTTTGCACAGGCCCATTAACGCACACTTAGCCAGCTGGGAAGGGAGCCTCGGAGGGCCTATCTCAGCAACGGCACAAAACTCGCTTCTAGGAGCTGCATTCTGCAGAGGTGAACTCTGCTCGGGGAACAAACCACAGCCCCAGTGCGTCTTGGCTCAGGAAAGCCAAGCTTGCCTAGTTCTCACCTAGCCCTGTTGTACCCCTAGGGCCAAGGAGGCTCTGGACTGCCTCTGGCTCCGTGGGCACTGCTGCTTGGCTGGTGTTCTCCGGGGGTTGAAACCAAATCCACACATGTTCTCCTTCGGGGAGAAGCCTGACTGGGCATGAAAAGGCCTTGTTTGCACAGGCCCAGCAACCCACAGGTAGCCAGCTAGGGATAGAACCTCCTTGGGCCTATCTCAGAAACGGCACAAGCCTCACTTATTTGAGCTCCGTTCTGCAAAGGTGAACACTGCTCTGAGAACAAAGGACTTCCCCGATGCGTCTTTGGTCAGGAAGGCAACGCTTGCCTATTTCTCTCCTAGCCTTCTGCTACCACTTGGGCCAAGGTGGCTCTGGGCTTCCTCTGGCTCCGTGGGCACTGCTGCTTGGGTGGTGGCCTCCTGCTCTTGAGACCAACTCCAAACGTGTTCTCCTTTCGGGAGAAGGCTGATTGGGCATGAAAAGGCCTTTCTTCACAGCCCCCAGCAACCCAAACTTAGCCAGCTAAGGAGGGACTCTACTAGGGCTAATCTCAGCAACGGCACAAAACTCGCTTCCAGGAGCTGCATTCTGCAAAGGGAAACTCTGCTCGGGGAGCACACCACATTCCCAATTCGTCCTTCCTCAGGAAAGCAATGCTTGCCTATTTCTCACCTAGCCCTGTGCTATCCCTAGGGCCAAGGAGGCTCTGGGCTGCCTCTGGATCCGTGGGCACTGCTCCTTGGCTGGTGGTCTCCTGAGCTTGAAACCAACTGCAAATGAGTTCTCCTTCAGGGACAAGGCTGATTGGGCATGAAAATACCTTGTTTGCACAGGCCTCAGCAACCCACCTATAGCCAGCTAGGGAGGGACCCTCCGAGGGCCTATCTCAGCAACGGCACAAACGTCGCATCTAGGAGCTGCATTCTGCAAAGGGAAACTCTGCTCGGGGAACAAACCACAGCCCCAATGCGTCCTTGCTCATGAAGGCCAAGCTTGCCCTCTTACTCACCTAGCCCTCTGCACACCTAGGGCAAAGAAGGCTATGGCCTGCCTCTGGCTCTGTGGGCACTGCTGCTTGGCTGGTGGTCTCCGCACCTTGAAACCAACTCCAAGCGTGTTCTCCTTTGGGGAGAAGGCTAATTGGGCATGAAAAGGCCTTTTGGGCACATGCCCCATCCACTCACCCTTAGCCAGGTATTGATGGGAAACCGAAGGTCTATCTCAGCAACGGCACAAAACTCGCTTCTAGGAGCTGCATTCTGCAGAGGTGAACTCTGCTCGGGGAACAAACCACAGCCCCAATGCGTCCTTGCTCATGAAGGCCAAGCTTGCCTAGTTACTCACCTAGCCCTCTGCACACCTAGGGCAAAGAAGGCTCTGGCCTGCCTCTGGCTCTGTGGGCACCGCTGCTTGTCGGGTGGTCTCCGGTGCTTGAAACCAACTCCAAACGTGTTCTCCTTCGTGGAGAAGGCTGATTGGGCATGAAAAGGCCATGTTTGCACAGGCCCATTAACGCACCCTTAGCCAGCTGGGAAGGGAGCCTCGGAGGGCCTATCTCAGCAACGGCACAAAACTCGCTTCTAGGAGCTGCATTCTGCAGAGGTGAACTCTGCTCGGGGAACAAACCACAGCCCCAGTGCGTCTTGGCTCAGGAAAGCCAAGCTTGCCTAGTTCTCACCTAGCCCTGTTGTACCCCTAGGGCCAAGGAGGCTCTGGACTGCCTCTGGCTCCGTGGGCACTGCTGCTTGGCTGGTGTTCTCCGGAGGTTGAAACCAAATCCACACATGTTCTCCCTCGGGGAGAAGCCTGACTGGGCATGAAAAGGCCTTGTTTGCACAGGCCCAGCAACCCACAGGTAGCCAGCTAGGGATAGAACCTCCTTGGGCCTATCTCAGAAACGGCACAAGCCTCACTTATTTGAGCTCCGTTCTGCAAAGGTGAACACTGCTCTGAGAACAAAGGACTTCCCCGATGCGTCTTTGGTCAGGAAGGCAACGCTTGCCTATTTCTCTCCTAGCCTTCTGCTACCACTTGGGCCAAGGTGGCTCTGGGCTTCCTCTGGCTCCGTGGGCACTGCTGCTTGGGTGGTGGCCTCCTGCTCTGGAAACCAACTCCAAACGTGTTCTCCTTTGGGGAGAAGGCTGATTGGGCATGAAAAGGCCTTTCTTCACAGCCCCCAGCAACCCAAACTTAGCCAGCTAAGGAGGGACTCTACTAGGGCTAATCTCAGCAACGGCACAAAACTCGCTTCCAGGAGCTGCATTCTGCAAAGGGAAACTCTGCTCGGGGAGCACACCACATTCCCAATTCGTCCTTCCTCAGGAAAGCAATGCTTGCCTATTTCTCACCTAGCCCTGTGCTATCCCTAGGGCCAAGGAGGCTCTGGGCTGCCTCTGGATCCGTGGGCACTGCTCCTTGGCTGGTGGTCTCCTGAGCTTGAAACCAACTGCAAATGAGTTCTCCTTCAGGGACAAGGCTGATTGGGCATGAAAATACCTTGTTTGCACAGGCCTCAGCAACCCACCTATAGCCAGCTAGGGAGGGACCCTCCGAGGGCCTATCTCAGCAACGGCACAAACGTCGCAGCTAGGAGCTGCATTCTGCAAAGGGAAACTCTGCTCGGGGAACAAACCACAGCCCTAATGCGACTTGTTCAGGAAAGCCAAGCTTTTCTACTTCTCACCTAGCTCTGTTTTACCCCTAGGGCCATGGAGGCTCTGGGCTGCCTCTGGCTCTGTGGGCACTGCTGCTTGGCTGGTGGTCTCCGCACCTTGAAACCAACTCCAAGCGTGTTCTCCTTTGGGGAGAAGGCTAATTGGGCATGAAAAGGCCTTTTGGGCACATGCCCCATCCACTCACCCTTAGCCAGGTATTGATGGGAAACCGAAGGTCTATCTCAGCAACGGCACAAAACTCGCTTCTAGGAGCTGCATTCTGCAGAGGTGAACTCTGCTCGGGGAACAAACCACAGCCCCAGTGCGTCTTGGCTCAGGAAAGCCAAGCTTGCCTAGTTCTCACCTAGCCCTGTTGTACCCCTAGGGCCAAGGAGGCTCTGGACTGCCTCTGGCTCCGTGGGCACTGCTGCTTGGCTGGTGTTCTCCGGAGGTTGAAACCAAATCCACACATGTTCTCCCTCGGGGAGAAGCCTGACTGGGCATGAAAAGGCCTTGTTTGCACAGGCCCAGCAACCCACAGGTAGCCAGCTAGGGATAGAACCTCCTTGGGCCTATCTCAGAAACGGCACAAGCCTCACTTATTTGAGCTCCGTTCTGCAAAGGTGAACACTGCTCTGAGAACAAAGGACTTCCCTGATGCGTCTTTGGTCAGGAAGGCAACGCTTGCCTATTTCTCTCCTAGCCTTCTGCTACCACTTGGGCCAAGGTGGCTCTGGGCTTCCTCTGGCTCCGTGGGCACTGCTGCTTGGGTGGTGGCCTCCTGCTCTGGAAACCAACTCCAAACGTGTTCTCCTTTGGGGAGAAGGCTGATTGGGCATGAAAAGGCCTTTCTTCACAGCCCCCAGCAACCCAAACTTAGCCAGCTAAGGAGGGACTCTACTAGGGCTAATCTCAGCAACGGCACAAAACTCGCTTCCAGGAGCTGCATTCTGCAAAGGGAAACTCTGCTCGGGGAGCACACCACATTCCCAATTCGTCCTTCCTCAGGAAAGCAATGCTTGCCTATTTCTCACCTAGCCCTGTGCTATCCCTAGGGCCAAGGAGGCTCTGGGCTGCCTCTGGATCCGTGGGCACTGCTCCTTGGCTGGTGGTCTCCTGAGCTTGAAACCAACTGCAAATGAGTTCTCCTTCAGGGACAAGGCTGATTGGGCATGAAAATACCTTGTTTGCACAGGCCTCAGCAACCCACCTATAGCCAGCGAGGGAGGGACCCTCCGAGGGCCTATCTCAGCAACGGCACAAACGTCGCAGCTAGGAGCTGCATTCTGCAAAGGGAAACTCTGCTCGGGGAACAAACCACAGCCCCAATGCGTCCTTGCTCATGAAGGCCAAGCTTGCCTTGTTACCCACCTAGCACTCTGCACACCTAGGGCAAAGAAGGCTATGGCCTGCCTCTGGCTCTGTGGGCACTGCTGCTTGTCGGGTCGTCTCCGGTGCTTGAAACCAACTCCAAACGTGTTCTCCTTCGTGGAGAAGGCTGATTGGGCATGAAAAGGCCATGTTTGCACAGGCCCATTAACGCACACTTAGCCAGCTGGGAAGGGAGCCTCGGAGGGCCTATCTCAGCCACGGCACAAAACTCACTTCTAGGAGTTGCATTCTGCAGAGGTGAACTCTGCTCGGGGAACAAACCACAGCCCCAGTGCGTCTTTGCTCATGAAGGCCAAGCTTGCCTAGTTCTCACCTAGCCCTGTTGTACCCCTAGGGCCAAGGAGGCTCTGGACTGCCTCTGGCTCCGTGGGCACTGCTGCTTGGCTGGTGTTCTCCGGAGGTTGAAACCAAATCCACACATGTTCTCCCTCGGGGAGAAGCCTGACTGGGCATGAAAAGGCCTTGTTTGCACAGGCCCAGCAACCCACAGGTAGCCAGCTAGGGATAGAACCTCCTTGGGCCTATCTCAGAAACGGCACAAGCCTCACTTATTTGAGCTCCGTTCTGCAAAGGTGAACACTGCTCTGAGAACAAAGGACTTCCCCGATGCGTCTTTGGTCAGGAAGGCAACGCTTGCCTATTTCTCTCCTAGCCTTCTGCTACCACTTGGGCCAAGGTGGCTCTGGGCTTCCTCTGGCTCCGTGGGCACTGCTGCTTGGGTGGTGGCCTCCTGCTCTGGAAACCAACTCCAAACGTGTTCTCCTTTGGGGAGAAGGCTGATTGGGCATGAAAAGGCCTTTCTTCACAGCCCCCAGCAACCCAAACTTAGCCAGCTAAGGAGGGACTCTACTAGGGCTAATCTCAGCAACGGCACAAAACTCGCTTCCAGGAGCTGCATTCTGCAAAGGGAAACTCTGCTCGGGGAGCACACCACATTCCCAATTCGTCCTTCCTCAGGAAAGCAATGCTTGCCTATTTCTCACCTAGCCCTGTGCTATCCCTAGGGCCAAGGAGGCTCTGGGCTGCCTCTGGATCCGTGGGCACTGCTCCTTGGCTGGTGGTCTCCTGAGCTTGAAACCAACTGCAAATGAGTTCTCCTTCAGGGACAAGGCTGATTGGGCATGAAAATACCTTGTTTGCACAGGCCTCAGCAACCCACCTATAGCCAGCTAGGGAGGGACCCTCCGAGGGCCTATCTCAGCAACGGCACAAACGTCGCAGCTAGGAGCTGCATTCTGCAAAGGGAAACTCTGCTCGGGGAACAAACCACAGCCCTAATGCGACTTGTTCAGGAAAGCCAAGCTTTTCTACTTCTCACCTAGCTCTGTTTTACCCCTAGGGCCATGGAGGCTCTGGGCTGCCTCTGGCTCTGTGGGCACTGCTGCTTGGCTGGTGGTCTCCGCACCTTGAAACCAACTCCAAGCGTGTTCTCCTTTGGGGAGAAGGCTAATTGGGCATGAAAAGGCCTTTTGGGCACATGCCCCATCCACTCACCCTTAGCCAGGTATTGATGGGAAACCGAAGGTCTATCTCAGCAACGGCACAAAACTCGCTTCTAGGAGCTGCATTCTGCAGAGGTGAACTCTGCTCGGGGAACAAACCACAGCCCCAGTGCGTCTTTGCTCATGAAGGCCAAGCTTGCCTAGTTCTCACCTAGCCCTGTTGTACCCCTAGGGCCAAGGAGGCTCTGGACTGCCTCTGGCTCCGTGGGCACTGCTGCTTGGCTGGTGTTCTCCGGAGGTTGAAACCAAATCCACACATGTTCTCCCTCGGGGAGAAGCCTGACTGGGCATGAAAAGGCCTTGTTTGCACAGGCCCAGCAACCCACAGGTAGCCAGCTAGGGATAGAACCTCCTTGGGCCTATCTCAGAAACGGCACAAGCCTCACTTATTTGAGCTCCGTTCTGCAAAGGTGAACACTGCTCTGAGAACAAAGGACTTCCCCGATGCGTCTTTGGTCAGGAAGGCAACGCTTGCCTATTTCTCTCCTAGCCTTCTGCTACCACTTGGGCCAAGGTGGCTCTGGGCTTCCTCTGGCTCCGTGGGCACTGCTGCTTGGGTGGTGGCCTCCTGCTCTGGAAACCAACTCCAAACGTGTTCTCCTTTGGGGAGAAGGCTGATTGGGCATGAAAAGGCCTTTCTTCACAGCCCCCAGCAACCCAAACTTAGCCAGCTAAGGAGGGACTCTACTAGGGCTAATCTCAGCAACGGCACAAAACTCGCTTCCAGGAGCTGCATTCTGCAAAGGGAAACTCTGCTCGGGGAGCACACCACATTCCCAATTCGTCCTTCCTCAGGAAAGCAATGCTTGCCTATTTCTCACCTAGCCCTGTGCTATCCCTAGGGCCAAGGAGGCTCTGGGCTGCCTCTGGATCCGTGGGCACTGCTCCTTGGCTGGTGGTCTCCTGAGCTTGAAACCAACTGCAAATGAGTTCTCCTTCAGGGACAAGGCTGATTGGGCATGAAAATACCTTGTTTGCACAGGCCTCAGCAACCCACCTATAGCCAGCTAGGGAGGGACCCTCCGAGGGCCTATCTCAGCAACGGCACAAACGTCGCAGCTAGGAGCTGCATTCTGCAAAGGGAAACTCTGCTCGGGGAACAAACCACAGCCCCAATGCGTCCTTGCTCATGAAGGCCAAGCTTGCCTTGTTACCCACCTAGCACTCTGCACACCTAGGGCAAAGAAGGCTATGGCCTGCCTCTGGCTCTGTGGGCACTGCTGCTTGTCGGGTCGTCTCCGGTGCTTGAAACCAACTCCAAACGTGTTCTCCTTCGTGGAGAAGGCTGATTGGGCATGAAAAGGCCATGTTTGCACAGGCCCATTAACGCACACTTAGCCAGCTGGGAAGGGAGCCTCGGAGGGCCTATCTCAGCCACGGCAAAAAACTCATTTCTAGGAGCTGCATTCTGCAGAGGTGAACTCTGCTCGGGGAACAAACCACAGCCCCAGTGCGTCTTTGCTCATGAAGGCCAAGCTTGCCTAGTTCTCACCTAGCCCTGTTGTACCCCTAGGGCCAAGGAGGCTCTGGACTGCCTCTGGCTCCGTGGGCACTGCTGCTTGGCTGGTGTTCTCCGGAGGTTGAAACCAAATCCACACATGTTCTCCCTCGGGGAGAAGCCTGACTGGGCATGAAAAGGCCTTGTTTGCACAGGCCCAGCAACCCACAGGTAGCCAGCTAGGGATAGAACCTCCTTGGGCCTATCTCAGAAACGGCACAAGCCTCACTTATTTGAGCTCCGTTCTGCAAAGGTGAACACTGCTCTGAGAACAAAGGACTTCCCCGATGCGTCTTTGGTCAGGAAGGCAACGCTTGCCTATTTCTCTCCTAGCCTTCTGCTACCACTTGGGCCAAGGTGGCTCTGGGCTTCCTCTGGCTCCGTGGGCACTGCTGCTTGGGTGGTGGCCTCCTGCTCTGGAAACCAACTCCAAACGTGTTCTCCTTTGGGGAGAAGGCTGATTGGGCATGAAAAGGCCTTTCTTCACAGCCCCCAGCAACCCAAACTTAGCCAGCTAAGGAGGGACTCTACTAGGGCTAATCTCAGCAACGGCACAAAACTCGCTTCCAGGAGCTGCATTCTGCAAAGGGAAACTCTGCTCGGGGAGCACACCACATTCCCAATTCGTCCTTCCTCAGGAAAGCAATGCTTGCCTATTTCTCACCTAGCCCTGTGCTATCCCTAGGGCCAAGGAGGCTCTGGGCTGCCTCTGGATCCGTGGGCACTGCTCCTTGGCTGGTGGTCTCCTGAGCTTGAAACCAACTGCAAATGAGTTCTCCTTCAGGGACAAGGCTGATTGGGCATGAAAATACCTTGTTTGCACAGGCCTCAGCAACCCACCTATAGCCAGCTAGGGAGGGACCCTCCGAGGGCCTATCTCAGCAACGGCACAAACGTCGCAGCTAGGAGCTGCATTCTGCAAAGGGAAACTCTGCTCGGGGAACAAACCACAGCCCTAATGCGACTTGTTCAGGAAAGCCAAGCTTTTCTACTTCTCACCTAGCTCTGTTTTACCCCTAGGGCCATGGAGGCTCTGGGCTGCCTCTGGCTCTGTGGGCACTGCTGCTTGGCTGGTGGTCTCCGCACCTTGAAACCAACTCCAAGCGTGTTCTCCTTTGGGGAGAAGGCTAATTGGGCATGAAAAGGCCTTTTGGGCACATGCCCCATCCACTCACCCTTAGCCAGGTATTGATGGGAAACCGAAGGTCTATCTCAGCAACGGCACAAAACTCGCTTCTAGGAGCTGCATTCTGCAGAGGTGAACTCTGCTCGGCAAACAAACCACAGCCCCAATGCGTCCTTGCTCATGAAGGCCAAGCTTGCCTAGTTACTCACCTAGCCCTCTGCACACCTAGGGCAAAGAAGGCTATGGCCTGCCTCTGGCTCTGTGGGCACCGCTGCTTGTCGGGTGGTCTCCGGTGCTTGAAACCAACTCCAAACGTGTTCTCCTTCGTGGAGAAGGCTGATTGGGCATGAAAAGGCCATGTTTGCACAGGCCCATTAACGCACCCTTAGCCAGCTGGGAAGGGAGCCTCGGAGGGCCTATCTCAGCAACGGCACAAAACTCGCTTCTAGGAGCTGCATTCTGCAGAGGTGAACTCTGCTCGGGGAACAAACCACAGCCCCAGTGCGTCTTGGCTCAGGAAAGCCAAGCTTGCCTAGTTCTCACCTAGCCCTGTTGTACCCCTAGGGCCAAGGAGGCTCTGGACTGCCTCTGGCTCCGTGGGCACTGCTGCTTGGCTGGTGTTCTCCGGAGGTTGAAACCAAATCCACACATGTTCTCCCTCGGGGAGAAGCCTGACTGGGCATGAAAAGGCCTTGTTTGCACAGGCCCAGCAACCCACAGGTAGCCAGCTAGGGATAGAACCTCCTTGGGCCTATCTCAGAAACGGCACAAGCCTCACTTATTTGAGCTCCGTTCTGCAAAGGTGAACACTGCTCTGAGAACAAAGGACTTCCCCGATGCGTCTTTGGTCAGGAAGGCAACGCTTGCCTATTTCTCTCCTAGCCTTCTGCTACCACTTGGGCCAAGGTGGCTCTGGGCTTCCTCTGGCTCCGTGGGCACTGCTGCTTGGGTGGTGGCCTCCTGCTCTGGAAACCAACTCCAAACGTGTTCTCCTTTGGGGAGAAGGCTGATTGGGCATGAAAAGGCCTTTCTTCACAGCCCCCAGCAACCCAAACTTAGCCAGCTAAGGAGGGACTCTACTAGGGCTAATCTCAGCAACGGCACAAAACTCGCTTCCAGGAGCTGCATTCTGCAAAGGGAAACTCTGCTCGGGGAGCACACCACATTCCCAATTCGTCCTTCCTCAGGAAAGCAATGCTTGCCTATTTCTCACCTAGCCCTGTGCTATCCCTAGGGCCAAGGAGGCTCTGGGCTGCCTCTGGATCCGTGGGCACTGCTCCTTGGCTGGTGGTCTCCTGAGCTTGAAACCAACTGCAAATGAGTTCTCCTTCAGGGACAAGGCTGATTGGGCATGAAAATACCTTGTTTGCACAGGCCTCAGCAACCCACCTATAGCCAGCTAGGGAGGGACCCTCCGAGGGCCTATCTCAGCAACGGCACAAACGTCGCAGCTAGGAGCTGCATTCTGCAAAGGGAAACTCTGCTCGGGGAACAAACCACAGCCCTAATGCGACTTGTTCAGGAAAGCCAAGCTTTTCTACTTCTCACCTAGCTCTGTTTTACCCCTAGGGCCATGGAGGCTCTGGGCTGCCTCTGGCTCTGTGGGCACTGCTGCTTGGCTGGTGGTCTCCGCACCTTGAAACCAACTCCAAGCGTGTTCTCCTTTGGGGAGAAGGCTAATTGGGCATGAAAAGGCCTTTTTGGCACATGCCCAATCCACTCACCCTTAGCCAGGTATTGATGGGAAACCGAAGGTCTATCTCAGCAACGGCACAAAACTCGCTTCTAGGAGCTGCATTCTGCAGAGGTGAACTCTGCTCGGGGAACAAACCACAGCCCCAATGCGTCCTTGCTCATGAAGGCCAAGCTTGCCTAGTTACTCACCTAGCCCTCTGCACACCTAGGGCAAAGAAGGCTATGGCCTGCCTCTGGCTCTGTGGGCACCGCTGCTTGTCGGGTGGTCTCCGGTGCTTGAAACCAACTCCACACGTGTTCTCCTTCGTGGAGAAGGCTGATTGGGCATGAAAAGGCCATGTTTGCACAGGCCCATTAACGAACCCTTAGCCAGTAAGAAGGGAGCCTCGGAGGGCCTATCTCAGCAACGGCACAAAACTCGCTTCTAGGAGCTGCATTCTGCAGAGGTGAACTCTGCTCGGGGAACAAACCACAGCCCCAGTGCGTCTTTGCTCAGGAAAGCCAAGCTTGCCTAGTTCTCACCTAGCCCTGTTGTACCCCTAGGGCCAAGGAGGCTCTGGACTGCCTCTGGCTCCGTGGGCACTGCTGCTTGGCTGGTGTTCTCCGGAGGTTGAAACCAAATCCACACATGTTCTCCTTAGGGGAGAAGCCTGACTGGGCATGAAAAGGCCTTGTTTGCACAGGCCCAGCAACCCACAGGTAGCCAGCTAGGGATAGAACCTCCTTGGGCCTATCTCAGAAACGGCACAAGCCTCACTTATTTGAGCTCCGTTCTGCAAAGGTGAACACTGCTCTGAGAACAAAGGACTTCCCCGATGCGTCTTTGGTCAGGAAGGCAACGCTTGCCTATTTCTCTCCTAGCCTTCTGCTACCACTTGGGCCAAGGTGGCTCTGGGCTTCCTCTGGCTCCGTGGGCACTGCTGCTTGGGTGGTGGCCTCCTGCTCTTGAAACCAACTCCAAACGTGTTCTCCTTTGGGGAGAAGGCTGATTGGGCATGAAAAGGCCTTTCTTCACAGCCCCCAGCAACCCAAACTTAGCCAGCTAAGGAGGGACTCTACTAGGGCTAATCTCAGCAACGGCACAAAACTCGCTTCCAGGAGCTACATTCTGCAAAGGGAAACTCTGCTCGGGGAGCACACCACATTCCCAATTCGTCCTTCCTCAGGAAAGCAATGCTTGCCTATTTCTCACCTAGCCATGTGCTATCCCTAGGGCAAAGAAGGCTCTGGGCTGCCTCTGGCTCTGTGGGCACTGCTGCTTAGCTGGTAGTCTCCTGATCTTGAAACCAACTCAAAGCGTGTTCCCCTTTGGGGAGAAGGCTAATTGGGCATGAAAAGGCCTTTTTGGCACATGCCCCATCCACTCACCGTTAGCCAGGTATTGATGGGAAACCGAAGGTCTATCTCAGCAACGGCACAAAACTCGCTTCTAGGAGCTGCATTCTGCAGAGGTGAACTCTGCTCGGCAAACAAACCACAGCCCCAATGCGTCCTTGCTCATGAAGGCCAAGCTTGCCTAGTTACTCACCTAGCCCTCTGCACACCTAGGGCAAAGAAGGCTATGGCCTGCCTCTGGCAATGTGGGCACCGCTGCTTGTCGGGTGGTCTCCGGTGCTTGAAACCAACTCCACACGTGTTCTCCTTCGTGGAGAAGGCTGATTGGGCATGAAAAGGCCATGTTTGCACAGGCCCATTAACGCACACTTAGCAGGCTGGGAAGGGAGCCTCGGAGGGCCTATCTCAGCAACGGCACAAAACTCGCTTCTAGGAGCTGCATTCTGCAGAGGTGAACTCTGCTCGGGGAACAAACCGCAGCCCCAGTGCGTCTTGGCTCAGGAAAGCCAAGCTTGCCTAGTTCTCACCTAGCCCTGTTGTACCCCTAGGGCCAAGGAGGCTCTGGACTGCCTCTGGCTCCGTGGGCACTGCTGCTTGGCTGGTGTTCTCCGGAGGTTGAAACCAAATCCACACATGTTCTCCCTCGGGGAGAAGCCTGACTGGGCATGAAAAGGCCTTGTTTGCACAGGCCCAGCAACCCACAGGTAGCCAGCTAGGGATAGAACCTCCTTGGGCCTATCTCAGAAACGACACAAGCCTCATTTTTTTGAGCTCCGTTCTGCAAAGGTGAACACTGCTCTGAGAACAAAGGACTTCCCCAATGCGTCTTTGGTCAGGAAGGCAACGCTTGCCTATTTCTCTCCTAGCCTTCTGCTACCACTTGGGCCAAGGTGGCTCTGGGCTTCCTCTGGCTCCGTGGGCACTGCTGCTTGGGTGGCGGCCTCCTGCTCTTGAAACCAACTCCAAACGTGTTCTCCTTTGGGGAGAAGGCTGATTGGGCATGAAAAGGCCTTTCTTCACAGCCCCCAGCAACCCAAACTTAGCCAGCTAAGGAGGGACTCTACTAGGGCTAATCTCAGCAACGGCACAAAACTCGCTTCCAGGAGCTGCATTCTGCAAAGGGAAACTCTGCTCGGGGAGCACACCACATTCCCAATTCGTCCTTCCTCAGGAAAGCAATGCTTGCCTATTTCTCACCTAGCCCTGTGCTATCCCTAGGGCCAAGGAGGCTCTGGGCTGCCTCTGGATCCGTGGGCACTGCTCCTTGGCTGGTGGTCTCCTGAGCTTGAAACCAACTGCAAATGAGTTCTCCTTCAGGGACAAGGCTGATTGGGCATGAAAATACCTTGTTTGCACAGGCCTCAGCAACCCACCTATAGCCAGCTAGGGAGGGACCCTCCGAGGGCCTATCTCAGCAACGGCACAAACGTCGCAGCTAGGAGCTGCATTCTGCAAAGGGAAACTCTGCTCGGGGAACAAACCACAGCCCTAATGCGACTTGTTCAGGAAAGCCAAGCTTTTCTACTTCTCACCTAGCTCTGTTTTACCCCTAGGGCCATGGAGGCTCTGGGCTGCCTCTGGCTCTGTGGGCACTGCTGCTTGGCTGGTGGTCTCCGCACCTTGAAACCAACTCCAAGCGTGTTCTCCTTTGGGGAGAAGGCTGATTGGGCATGAAAAGGCCTTTTGGGCACATGCCCCATCCACTCACCCTTTGCCAGGTATTGATGGGAAACCGAAGGTCTATCTCAGCAACGGCACAAAACTCGCTTCTAGGAGCTGCATTCTGCAGAGGTGAACTCTGCTCGGGGAACAAACCACAGCCCCAATGCGTCCTTGCTCATGAAGGCCAAGCTTGCCTAGTTACTCACCTAGCCCTCTGCACACCTAGGGCAAAGAAGGCTATGGCCTGCCTCTGGCTCTGTGGGCACCGCTGCTTGTCGGGTGGTCTCCGGTGCTTGAAACCAACTCCAAACGTGTTCTCCTTCGTGGAGAAGGCTGATTGGGCATGAAAAGGCCATGTTTGCACAGGCCCATTAACGCACACTTAGCCAGCTGGGAAGGGAGCCTCGGAGGGCCTATCTCAGCAACGGCACAAAACTCGCTTCTAGGAGCTGCATTCTGCAGAGGTGAACTCTGCTCGGGGAACAAACCACAGCCCCAGTGCGTCTTGGCTCAGGAAAGCCAAGCTTGCCTAGTTCTCACCTAGCCCTGTTGTACCCCTAGGGCCAAGGAGGCTCTGGACTGCCTCTGGCTCCGTGGGCACTGCTGCTTGGCTGGTGTTCTCCGGAGGTTGAAACCAAATCCACACATGTTCTCCTTCGGGGAGAAGCCTGACTGGGCATGAAAAGGCCTTGTTTGCACAGGCCCAGCAACCCACAGGTGGCCAGCTAGGGATAGAACCTCCTTGGGCCTATCTCAGAAACGGCACAAGCCTCACTTATTTGAGCTCCGTTCTGCAAAGGTGAACACTGCTCTGAGAACAAAGGACTTCCCCGATGCGTCTTTGGTCAGGAAGGCAACGCTTGCCTATTTCTCTCCTAGCCTTCTGCTACCACTTGGGCCAAGGTGGCTCTGGGCTTCCTCTGGCTCCGTGGGCACTGCTGCTTGGGTGGTGGCCTCCTGCTCTTGAGACCAACTCCAAACGTGTTCTCCTTTCGGGAGAAGGCTGATTGGGCATGAAAAGGCCTTTCTTCACAGCCCCCAGCAACCCAAACTTAGCCAGCTAAGGAGGGACTCTACTAGGGCTAATCTCAGCAACGGCACAAAACTCGCTTCCAGGAGCTGCATTCTGCAAAGGGAAACTCTGCTCGGGGAGCACACCACATTCCCAATTCGTCCTTCCTCAGGAAAGCAATGCTTGCCTATTTCTCACCTAGCCCTGTGCTATCCCTAGGGCCAAGGAGGCTCTGGGCTGCCTCTGGATCCGTGGGCTCTGCTCCTTGGCTGGTGGTCTCCTGAGCTTGAAACCAACTGCAAATGAGTTCTCCTTCAGGGACAAGGCTGATTGGGCATGAAAATACCTTGTTTGCACAGGCCTCAGCAACCCACCTATAGCCAGCTAGGGAGGGACCCTCCGAGGGCCTATCTCAGCAACGGCACAAACGTCGCAGCTAGGAGCTGCATTCTGCAAAGGGAAACTCTGCTCGGGGAACAAACCACAGCCCTAATGCGACTTGTTCAGGAAAGCCAAGCTTTTCTACTTCTCACCTAGCTCTGTTTTACCCCTAGGGCCATGGAGGCTCTGGGCTGCCTCTGGCTCTGTGGGCACTGCTGCTTGGCTGGTGGTCTCCGCACCTTGAAACCAACTCCAAGCGTGTTCTCCTTTGGGGAGAAGGCTAATTGGGCATGAAAAGGCCTTTTGGGCACATGCCCCATCCACTCACCCTTTGCCAGGTATTGATGGGAAACCGAAGGTCTATCTCAGCAACGGCACAAAACTCGCTTCTAGGAGCTGCATTCTGCAGAGGTGAACTCTGCTCGGGGAACAAACCACAGCCCCAATGCGTCCTTGCTCATGAAGGCCAAGCTTGCCTAGTTACTCACCTAGCCCTCTGCACACCTAGGGCAAAGAAGGCTATGGCCTGCCTCTGGCTCTGTGGGCACCGCTGCTTGTCGGGTGGTCTCCGGTGCTTGAAACCAACTCCAAACGTGTTCTCCTTCGTGGAGAAGGCTGATTGGGCATGAAAAGGCCATGTTTGCACAGGCCCATTAACGCACACTTAGCCAGCTGGGAAGGGAGCCTCGGAGGGCCTATCTCAGCAACGGCACAAAACTCGCTTCTAGGAGCTGCATTCTGCAGAGGTGAACTCTGCTCGGGGAACAAACCACAGCCCCAGTGCGTCTTGGCTCAGGAAAGCCAAGCTTGCCTAGTTCTCACCTAGCCCTGTTGTACCCCTAGGGCCAAGGAGGCTCTGGACTGCCTCTGGCTCCGTGGGCACTGCTGCTTGGCTGGTGTTCTCCGGAGGTTGAAACCAAATCCACACATGTTCTCCTTCGGGGAGAAGCCTGACTGGGCATGAAAAGGCCTTGTTTGCACAGGCCCAGCAACCCACAGGTGGCCAGCTAGGGATAGAACCTCCTTGGGCCTATCTCAGAAACGGCACAAGCCTCACTTATTTGAGCTCCGTTCTGCAAAGGTGAACACTGCTCTGAGAACAAAGGACTTCCCCGATGCGTCTTTGGTCAGGAAGGCAACGCTTGCCTATTTCTCTCCTAGCCTTCTGCTACCACTTGGGCCAAGGTGGCTCTGGGCTTCCTCTGGCTCCGTGGGCACTGCTGCTTGGGTGGTGGCCTCCTGCTCTTGAGACCAACTCCAAACGTGTTCTCCTTTGGGGAGAAGGCTGATTGGGCATGAAAAGGCCTTTCTTCACAGCCCCCAGCAACCCAAACTTAGCCAGCTAAGGAGGGACTCTACTAGGGCTAATCTCAGCAACGGCACAAAACTCGCTTCCAGGAGCTGCATTCTGCAAAGGGAAACTCTGCTCGGGGAGCACACCACATTCCCAATTCGTCCTTCCTCAGGAAAGCAATGCTTGCCTATTTCTCACCTAGCCCTGTGCTATCCCTAGGGCCAAGGAGGCTCTGGGCTGCCTCTGGATCCGTGGGCACTGCTCCTTGGCTGGTGGTCTCCTGAGCTTGAAACCAACTGCAAATGAGTTCTCCTTCAGGGACAAGGCTGATTGGGCATGAAAATACCTTGTTTGCACAGGCCTCAGCAACCCACCTATAGCCAGCTAGGGAGGGACCCTCCGAGGGCCTATCTCAGCAACGGCACAAACGTCGCAGCTAGGAGCTGCATTCTGCAAAGGGAAACTCTGCTCGGGGAACAAACCACAGCCCTAATGCGACTTGTTCAGGAAAGCCAAGCTTTTCTACTTCTCACCTAGCTCTGTTTTACCCCTAGGGCCATGGAGGCTCTGGGCTGCCTCTGGCTCTGTGGGCACTGCTGCTTGGCTGGTGGTCTCCGCACCTTGAAACCAACTCCAAGCGTGTTCTCCTTTGGGGAGAAGGCTAATTGGGCATGAAAAGGCCTTTTGGGCACATGCCCCATCCACTCACCCTTTGCCAGGTATTGATGGGAAACCGAAGGTCTATCTCAGCAACGGCACAAAACTCGCTTCTAGGAGCTGCATTCTGCAGAGGTGAACTCTGCTCGGGGAACAAACCACAGCCCCAATGCGTCCTTGCTCATGAAGGCCAAGCTTGCCTAGTTACTCACCTAGCCCTCTGCACACCTAGGGCAAAGAAGGCTATGGCCTGCCTCTGGCTCTGTGGGCACCGCTGCTTGTCGGGTGGTCTCCGGTGCTTGAAACCAACTCCAAACGTGTTCTCCTTCGTGGAGAAGGCTGATTGGGCATGAAAAGGCCATGTTTGCACAGGCCCATTAACGCACACTTAGCCAGCTGGGAAGGGAGCCTCGGAGGGCCTATCTCAGCAACGGCACAAAACTCGCTTCTAGGAGCTGCATTCTGCAGAGGTGAACTCTGCTCGGGGAACAAACCACAGCCCCAGTGCGTCTTGGCTCAGGAAAGCCAAGCTTGCCTAGTTCTCACCTAGCCCTGTTGTACCCCTAGGGCCAAGGAGGCTCTGGACTGCCTCTGGCTCCGTGGGCACTGCTGCTTGGCTGGTGTTCTCCGGAGGTTGAAACCAAATCCACACATGTTCTCCTTCGGGGAGAAGCCTGACTGGGCATGAAAAGGCCTTGTTTGCACAGGCCCAGCAACCCACAGGTGGCCAGCTAGGGATAGAACCTCCTTGGGCCTATCTCAGAAACGGCACAAGCCTCACTTATTTGAGCTCCGTTCTGCAAAGGTGAACACTGCTCTGAGAACAAAGGACTTCCCCGATGCGTCTTTGGTCAGGAAGGCAACGCTTGCCTATTTCTCTCCTAGCCTTCTGCTACCACTTGGGCCAAGGTGGCTCTGGGCTTCCTCTGGCTCCGTGGGCACTGCTGCTTGGGTGGTGGCCTCCTGCTCTGGAAACCAACTCCAAACGTGTTCTCCTTTGGGGAGAAGGCTGATTGGGCATGAAAAGGCCTTTCTTCACAGCCCCCAGCAACCCAAACTTAGCCAGCTAAGGAGGGACTCTACTAGGGCTAATCTCAGCAACGGCACAAAACTCGCTTCCAGGAGCTGCATTCTGCAAAGGGAAACTCTGCTCGGGGAGCACACCACATTCCCAATTCGTCCTTCCTCAGGAAAGCAATGCTTGCCTATTTCTCACCTAGCCCTGTGCTATCCCTAGGGCCAAGGAGGCTCTGGGCTGCCTCTGGATCCGTGGGCTCTGCTCCTTGGCTGGTGGTCTCCTGAGCTTGAAACCAACTGCAAATGAGTTCTCCTTCAGGGACAAGGCTGATTGGGCATGAAAATACCTTGTTTGCACAGGCCTCAGCAACCCACCTATAGCCAGCTAGGGAGGGACCCTCCGAGGGCCTATCTCAGCAACGGCACAAACGTCGCAGCTAGGAGCTGCATTCTGCAAAGGGAAACTCTGCTCGGGGAACAAACCACAGCCCTAATGCGACTTGTTCAGGAAAGCCAAGCTTTTCTACTTCTCACCTAGCTCTGTTTTACCCCTAGGGCCATGGAGGCTCTGGGCTGCCTCTGGCTCTGTGGGCACTGCTGCTTGGCTGGTGGTCTCCGCACCTTGAAACCAACTCCAAGCGTGTTCTCCTTTGGGGAGAAGGCTAATTGGGCATGAAAAGGCCTTTTGGGCACATGCCCCATCCACTCACCCTTAGCCAGGTATTGATGGGAAACCGAAGGTCTATCTCAGCAACGGCACAAAACTCGCTTCTAGGAGCTGCATTCTGCAGAGGCGAACTCTGCTCGGGGAACAAACCACAGCCCCAATGCGTCCTTGCTCATGAAGGCCAAGCTTGCCTAGTTACTCACCTAGCCCTCTGCACACCTAGGGCAAAGAAGGCTATGGCCTGCCTCTGGCTCTGTGGGCACCGCTGCTTGTCGGGTGGTCTCCGGTGCTTGAAACCAACTCCACACGTGTTCTCCTTCGTGGAGAAGGCTGATTGGGCATGAAAAGGCCATGTTTGCACAGGCCCATTAACGCACACTTAGCCAGCTGGGAAGGGAGCCTCGGAGGGCCTATCTCAGCAACGGCACAAAACTCGCTTCTAGGAGCTGCATTCTGCAGAGGTGAACTCTGCTCGGGGAACAAACCACAGCCCCAGTGCGTCTTGGCTCAGGAAAGCCAAGCTTGCCTAGTTCTCACCTAGCCCTGTTGTACCCCTAGGGCCAAGGAGGCTCTGGACTGCCTCTGGCTCCGTGGGCACTGCTGCTTGGCTGGTGTTCTCCGGAGGTTGAAACCAAATCCACACATGTTCTCCTTCGGGGAGAAGCCTGACTGGGCATGAAAAGGCCTTGTTTGCACAGGCCCAGCAACCCACAGGTGGCCAGCTAGGGATAGAACCTCCTTGGGCCTATCTCAGAAACGGCACAAGCCTCACTTATTTGAGCTCCGTTCTGCAAAGGTGAACACTGCTCTGAGAACAAAGGACTTCCCCGATGCGTCTTTGGTCAGGAAGGCAACGCTTGCCTATTTCTCTCCTAGCCTTCTGCTACCACTTGGGCCAAGGTGGCTCTGGGCTTCCTCTGGCTCCGTGGGCACTGCTGCTTGGGTGGTGGCCTCCTGCTCTTGAGACCAACTCCAAACGTGTTCTCCTTTCGGGAGAAGGCTGATTGGGCATGAAAAGGCCTTTCTTCACAGCCCCCAGCAACCCAAACTTAGCCAGCTAAGGAGGGACTCTACTAGGGCTAATCTCAGCAACGGCACAAAACTCGCTTCCAGGAGCTGCATTCTGCAAAGGGAAACTCTGCTCGGGGAGCACACCACATTCCCAATTCGTCCTTCCTCAGGAAAGCAATGCTTGCCTATTTCTCACCTAGCCCTGTGCTATCCCTAGGGCCAAGGAGGCTCTGGGCTGCCTCTGGATCCGTGGGCACTGCTCCTTGGCTGGTGGTCTCCTGAGCTTGAAACCAACTGCAAATGAGTTCTCCTTCAGGGACAAGGCTGATTGGGCATGAAAATACCTTGTTTGCACAGGCCTCAGCAACCCACCTATAGCCAGCTAGGGAGGGACCCTCCGAGGGCCTATCTCAGCAACGGCACAAACGTCGCAGCTAGGAGCTGCATTCTGCAAAGGGAAACTCTGCTCGGGGAACAAACCACAGCCCTAATGCGACTTGTTCAGGAAAGCCAAGCTTTTCTACTTCTCACCTAGCTCTGTTTTACCCCTAGGGCCATGGAGGCTCTGGGCTGCCTCTGGCTCTGTGGGCACTGCTGCTTGGCTGGTGGTCTCCGCACCTTGAAACCAACTCCAAGCGTGTTCTCCTTTGGGGAGAAGGCTAATTGGGCATGAAAAGGCCTTTTGGGCACATGCCCCATCCACTCACCCTTAGCCAGGTATTGATGGGAAACCGAAGGTCTATCTCAGCAACGGCACAAAACTCGCTTCTAGGAGCTGCATTCTGCAGAGGTGAACTCTGCTCGGCAAACAAACCACAGCCCCAATGCGTCCTTGCTCATGAAGGCCAAGCTTGCCTAGTTACTCACCTAGCCCTCTGCACACCTAGGGCAAAGAAGGCTATGGCCTGCCTCTGGCTCTGTGGGCACCGCTGCTTGTCGGGTGGTCTCCGGTGCTTGAAACCAACTCCACACGTGTTCTCCTTCGTGGAGAAGGCTGATTGGGCATGAAAAGGCCATGTTTGCACAGGCCCATTAACGCACACTTAGCCAGCTGGGAAGGGAGCCTCGGAGGGCCTATCTCAGCAACGGCACAAAACTCGCTTCTAGGAGCTGCATTCTGCAGAGGTGAACTCTGCTCGGGGAACAAACCACAGCCCCAGTGCGTCTTGGCTCAGGAAAGCCAAGCTTGCCTAGTTCTCACCTAGCCCTGTTGTACCCCTAGGGCCAAGGAGGCTCTGGACTGCCTCTGGCTCCGTGGGCACTGCTGCTTGGCTGGTGTTCTCCGGAGGTTGAAACCAAATCCACACATGTTCTCCTTCGGGGAGAAGCCTGACTGGGCATGAAAAGGCCTTGTTTGCACAGGCCCAGCAACCCACAGGTGGCCAGCTAGGGATAGAACCTCCTTGGGCCTATCTCAGAAACGGCACAAGCCTCACTTATTTGAGCTCCGTTCTGCAAAGGTGAACACTGCTCTGAGAACAAAGGACTTCCCCGATGCGTCTTTGGTCAGGAAGGCAACGCTTGCCTATTTCTCTCCTAGCCTTCTGCTACCACTTGGGCCAAGGTGGCTCTGGGCTTCCTCTGGCTCCGTGGGCACTGCTGCTTGGGTGGTGGCCTCCTGCTCTGGAAACCAACTCCAAACGTGTTCTCCTTTGGGGAGAAGGCTGATTGGGCATGAAAAGGCCTTTCTTCACAGCCCCCAGCAACCCAAACTTAGCCAGCTAAGGAGGGACTCTACTAGGGCTAATCTCAGCAACGGCACAAAACTCGCTTCCAGGAGCTGCATTCTGCAAAGGGAAACTCTGCTCGGGGAGCACACCACATTCCCAATTCGTCCTTCCTCAGGAAAGCAATGCTTGCCTATTTCTCACCTAGCCCTGTGCTATCCCTAGGGCCAAGGAGGCTCTGGGCTGCCTCTGGATCCGTGGGCACTGCTCCTTGGCTGGTGGTCTCCTGAGCTTGAAACCAACTGCAAATGAGTTCTCCTTCAGGGACAAGGCTGATTGGGCATGAAAATACCTTGTTTGCACAGGCCTCAGCAACCCACCTATAGCCAGCTAGGGAGGGAACCTCCGAGGGCCTATCTCAGCAACGGCACAAACGTCGCAGCTAGGAGCTGCATTCTGCAAAGGGAAACTCTGCTCGGGGAACAAACCACAGCCCTAATGCGACTTGTTCAGGAAAGCCAAGCTTTTCTACTTCTCACCTAGCTCTGTTTTACCCCTAGGGCCATGGAGGCTCTGGGCTGCCTCTGGCTCTGTGGGCACTGCTGCTTGTCGGGTGGTCTCCGGTGCTTGAAACCAACTCCAAACGTGTTCTCCTTCGTGGAGAAGGCTGATTGGGCATGAAAAGGCCATGTTTGCACAGGCCCATTAACGCACACTTAGCCAGCTTGGAAGGGAGCCTCGGAGGGCCTATCTCAGCAACGGCACAAAACTCGCTTCTAGGAGCTGCATTCTGCAGAGGTGAACTCTGCTCGGGGAACAAACCACAGCCCCAGTGCGTCTTGGCTCAGGAAAGCCAAGCTTGCCTAGTTCTCACCTAGCCCTGTTGTACCCCTAGGGCCAAGGAGGCTCTGGACTGCCTCTGGCTCCGTGGGCACTGCTGCTTGGCTGGTGTTCTCCGGAGGTTGAAACCAAATCCACACATGTTCTCCTTCGGGGAGAAGCCTGACTGGGCATGAAAAGGCCTTGTTTGCACAGGCCCAGCAACCCACAGGTGGCCAGCTAGGGATAGAACCTCCTTGGGCCTATCTCAGAAACGGCACAAGCCTCACTTATTTGAGCTCCGTTCTGCAAAGGTGAACACTGCTCTGAGAACAAAGGACTTCCCCGATGCGTCTTTGGTCAGGAAGGCAACGCTTGCCTATTTCTCTCCTAGCCTTCTGCTACCACTTGGGCCAAGGTGGCTCTGGGCTTCCTCTGGCTCCGTGGGCACTGCTGCTTGGGTGGTGGCCTCCTGCTCTGGAAACCAACTCCAAACGTGTTCTCCTTTGGGGAGAAGGCTGATTGGGCATGAAAAGGCCTTTCTTCACAGCCCCCAGCAACCCAAACTTAGCCAGCTAAGGAGGGACTCTACTAGGGCTAATCTCAGCAACGGCACAAAACTCGCTTCCAGGAGCTGCATTCTGCAAAGGGAAACTCTGCTCGGGGAGCACACCACATTCCCAATTCGTCCTTCCTCAGGAAAGCAATGCTTGCCTATTTCTCACCTAGCCCTGTGCTATCCCTAGGGCCAAGGAGGCTCTGGGCTGCCTCTGGATCCGTGGGCTCTGCTCCTTGGCTGGTGGTCTCCTGAGCTTGAAACCAACTGCAAATGAGTTCTCCTTCAGGGACAAGGCTGATTGGGCATGAAAATACCTTGTTTGCACAGGCCTCAGCAACCCACCTATAGCCAGCTAGGGAGGGACCCTCCGAGGGCCTATCTCAGCAACGGCACAAACGTCGCAGCTAGGAGCTGCATTCTGCAAAGGGAAACTCTGCTCGGGGAACAAACCACAGCCCTAATGCGACTTGTTCAGGAAAGCCAAGCTTTTCTACTTCTCACCTAGCTCTGTTTTACCCCTAGGGCCATGGAGGCTCTGGGCTGCCTCTGGCTCTGTGGGCACTGCTGCTTGGCTGGTGGTCTCCGCACCTTGAAACCAACTCCAAGCGTGTTCTCCTTTGGGGAGAAGGCTAATTGGGCATGAAAAGGCCTTTTGGGCACATGCCCCATCCACTCACCCTTAGCCAGGTATTGATGGGAAACCGAAGGTCTATCTCAGCAACGGCACAAAACTCGCTTCTAGGAGCTGCATTCTGCAGAGGCGAACTCTGCTCGGGGAACAAACCACAGCCCCAATGCGTCCTTGCTCATGAAGGCCAAGCTTGCCTAGTTACTCACCTAGCCCTCTGCACACCTAGGGCAAAGAAGGCTATGGCCTGCCTCTGGCTCTGTGGGCACCGCTGCTTGTCGGGTGGTCTCCGGTGCTTGAAACCAACTCCACACGTGTTCTCCTTCGTGGAGAAGGCTGATTGGGCATGAAAAGGCCATGTTTGCACAGGCCCATTAACGCACACTTAGCCAGCTGGGAAGGGAGCCTCGGAGGGCCTATCTCAGCAACGGCACAAAACTCGCTTCTAGGAGCTGCATTCTGCAGAGGTGAACTCTGCTCGGGGAACAAACCACAGCCCCAGTGCGTCTTGGCTCAGGAAAGCCAAGCTTGCCTAGTTCTCACCTAGCCCTGTTGTACCCCTAGGGCCAAGGAGGCTCTGGACTGCCTCTGGCTCCGTGGGCACTGCTGCTTGGCTGGTGTTCTCCGGAGGTTGAAACCAAATCCACACATGTTCTCCTTTGGGGAGAAGCCTGACTGGGCATGAAAAGGCCTTGTTTGCACAGGCCCAGCAACCCACAGGTGGCCAGCTAGGGATAGAACCTCCTTGGGCCTATCTCAGAAACGGCACAAGCCTCACTTATTTGAGCTCCGTTCTGCAAAGGTGAACACTGCTCTGAGAACAAAGGACTTCCCCGATGCGTCTTTGGTCAGGAAGGCAACGCTTGCCTATTTCTCTCCTAGCCTTCTGCTACCACTTGGGCCAAGGTGGCTCTGGGCTTCCTCTGGCTCCGTGGGCACTGCTGCTTGGGTGGTGGCCTCCTGCTCTTGAGACCAACTCCAAACGTGTTCTCCTTTGGGGAGAAGGCTGATTGGGCATGAAAAGGCCTTTCTTCACAGCCCCCAGCAACCCAAACTTAGCCAGCTAAGGAGGGACTCTACTAGGGCTAATCTCAGCAACGGCACAAAACTCGCTTCCAGGAGCTGCATTCTGCAAAGGGAAACTCTGCTCGGGGAGCACACCACATTCCCAATTCGTCCTTCCTCAGGAAAGCAATGCTTGCCTATTTCTCACCTAGCCCTGTGCTATCCCTAGGGCCAAGGAGGCTCTGGGCTGCCTCTGGATCCGTGGGCACTGCTCCTTGGCTGGTGGTCTCCTGAGCTTGAAACCAACTGCAAATGAGTTCTCCTTCAGGGACAAGGCTGATTGGGCATGAAAATACCTTGTTTGCACAGGCCTCAGCAACCCACCTATAGCCAGCTAGGGAGGGACCCTCCGAGGGCCTATCTCAGCAACGGCACAAACGTCGCAGCTAGGAGCTGCATTCTGCAAAGGGAAACTCTGCTCGGGGAACAAACCACAGCCCTAATGCGACTTGTTCAGGAAAGCCAAGCTTTTCTACTTCTCACCTAGCTCTGTTTTACCCCTAGGGCCATGGAGGCTCTGGGCTGCCTCTGGCTCTGTGGGCACTGCTGCTTGGCTGGTGGTCTCCGCACCTTGAAACCAACTCCAAGCGTGTTCTCCTTTGGGGAGAAGGCTAATTGGGCATGAAAAGGCCTTTTGGGCACATGCCCCATCCACTCACCCTTAGCCAGGTATTGATGGGAAACCGAAGGTCTATCTCAGCAACGGCACAAAACTCGCTTCTAGGAGCTGCATTCTGCAGAGGTGAACTCTGCTCGGCAAACAAACCACAGCCCCAATGCGTCCTTGCTCATGAAGGCCAAGCTTGCCTAGTTACTCACCTAGCCCTCTGCACACCTAGGGCAAAGAAGGCTATGGCCTGCCTCTGGCTCTGTGGGCACCGCTGCTTGTCGGGTGGTCTCCGGTGCTTGAAACCAACTCCACACGTGTTCTCCTTCGTGGAGAAGGCTGATTGGGCATGAAAAGGCCATGTTTGCACAGGCCCATTAACGCACACTTAGCCAGCTGGGAAGGGAGCCTCGGAGGGCCTATCTCAGCAACGGCACAAAACTCGCTTCTAGGAGCTGCATTCTGCAGAGGTGAACTCTGCTCGGGGAACAAACCACAGCCCCAGTGCGTCTTGGCTCAGGAAAGCCAAGCTTGCCTAGTTCTCACCTAGCCCTGTTGTACCCCTAGGGCCAAGGAGGCTCTGGACTGCCTCTGGCTCCGTGGGCACTGCTGCTTGGCTGGTGTTCTCCGGAGGTTGAAACCAAATCCACACATGTTCTCCTTCGGGGAGAAGCCTGACTGGGCATGAAAAGGCCTTGTTTGCACAGGCCCAGCAACCCACAGGTGGCCAGCTAGGGATAGAACCTCCTTGGGCCTATCTCAGAAACGGCACAAGCCTCACTTATTTGAGCTCCGTTCTGCAAAGGTGAACACTGCTCTGAGAACAAAGGACTTCCCCGATGCGTCTTTGGTCAGGAAGGCAACGCTTGCCTATTTCTCTCCTAGCCTTCTGCTACCACTTGGGCCAAGGTGGCTCTGGGCTTCCTCTGGCTCCGTGGGCACTGCTGCTTGGGTGGTGGCCTCCTGCTCTGGAAACCAACTCCAAACGTGTTCTCCTTTGGGGAGAAGGCTGATTGGGCATGAAAAGGCCTTTCTTCACAGCCCCCAGCAACCCAAACTTAGCCAGCTAAGGAGGGACTCTACTAGGGCTAATCTCAGCAACGGCACAAAACTCGCTTCCAGGAGCTGCATTCTGCAAAGGGAAACTCTGCTCGGGGAGCACACCACATTCCCAATTCGTCCTTCCTCAGGAAAGCAATGCTTGCCTATTTCTCACCTAGCCCTGTGCTATCCCTAGGGCCAAGGAGGCTCTGGGCTGCCTCTGGATCCGTGGGCACTGCTCCTTGGCTGGTGGTCTCCTGAGCTTGAAACCAACTGCAAATGAGTTCTCCTTCAGGGACAAGGCTGATTGGGCATGAAAATACCTTGTTTGCACAGGCCTCAGCAACCCACCTATAGCCAGCTAGGGAGGGAACCTCCGAGGGCCTATCTCAGCAACGGCACAAACGTCGCAGCTAGGAGCTGCATTCTGCAAAGGGAAACTCTGCTCGGGGAACAAACCACAGCCCTAATGCGACTTGTTCAGGAAAGCCAAGCTTTTCTACTTCTCACCTAGCTCTGTTTTACCCCTAGGGCCATGGAGGCTCTGGGCTGCCTCTGGCTCTGTGGGCACTGCTGCTTGTCGGGTGGTCTCCGGTGCTTGAAACCAACTCCAAACGTGTTCTCCTTCGTGGAGAAGGCTGATTGGGCATGAAAAGGCCATGTTTGCACAGGCCCATTAACGCACACTTAGCCAGCTTGGAAGGGAGCCTCGGAGGGCCTATCTCAGCAACGGCACAAAACTCGCTTCTAGGAGCTGCATTCTGCAGAGGTGAACTCTGCTCGGGGAACAAACCACAGCCCCAGTGCGTCTTGGCTCAGGAAAGCCAAGCTTGCCTAGTTCTCACCTAGCCCTGTTGTACCCCTAGGGCCAAGGAGGCTCTGGACTGCTTCTGGCTCCGTGGGCACTGCTGCTTGGCTGGTGTTCTCCGGAGGTTGAAACCAAATCCACACATGTTCTCCTTCGGGGAGAAGCCTGACTGGGCATGAAAAGGCCTTGTTTGCACAGGCCCAGCAACCCACAGGTAGCCAGCTAGGGATAGAACCTCCTTGGGCCTATCTCAGAAACGGCACAAGCCTCACTTATTTGAGCTCCGTTCTGCAAAGGTGAACACTGCTCTGAGAACAAAGGACTTCCCCGATGCGTCTTTGGTCAGGAAGGCAACGCTTGCCTATTTCTCTCCTAGCCTTCTGCTACCACTTGGGCCAAGGTGGCTCTGGGCTTCCTCTGGCTCCGTGGGCACTGCTGCTTGGGTGGTGGCCTCCTGCTCTGGAAACCAACTCCAAACGTGTTCTCCTTTGGGGAGAAGGCTGATTGGGCATGAAAAGGCCTTTCTTCACAGCCCCCAGCAACCCAAACTTAGCCAGCTAAGGAGGGACTCTACTAGGGCTAATCTCAGCAACGGCACAAAACTCGCTTCCAGGAGCTGCATTCTGCAAAGGGAAACTCTGCTCGGGGAGCACACCACATTCCCAATTCGTCCTTCCTCAGGAAAGCAATGCTTGCCTATTTCTCACCTAGCCCTGTGCTATCCCTAGGGCCAAGGAGGCTCTGGGCTGCCTCTGGATCCGTGGGCACTGCTCCTTGGCTGGTGGTCTCCTGAGCTTGAAACCAACTGCAAATGAGTTCTCCTTCAGGGACAAGGCTGATTGGGCATGAAAATACCTTGTTTGCACAGGCCTCAGCAACCCACCTATAGCCAGCTAGGGAGGGACCCTCCGAGGGCCTATCTCAGCAACGGCACAAACGTCGCAGCTAGGAGCTGCATTCTGCAAAGGGAAACTCTGCTCGGGGAACAAACCACAGCCCTAATGCGACTTGTTCAGGAAAGCCAAGCTTTTCTACTTCTCACCTAGCTCTGTTTTACCCCTAGGGCAAAGAAGGCTATGGCCTGCCTCTGGCTCTGTGGGCACTGCTGCTTGTCGGGTGGTCTCCGGTGCTTGAAACCAACTCCAAGCGTGTTCTCCTTTGGGGAGAAGGCTAATTGGGCATGAAAAGGCCTTTTGGGCACATGCCCCATCCACTCACCCTTAGCCAGGTATTGATGGGAAACCGAAGGTCTATCTCAGCAACGGCACAAAACTCGCTTCTAGGAGCTGCATTCTGCAGAGGTGAACTCTGCTCGGCAAACAAACCACAGCCCCAATGCGTCCTTGCTCATGAAGGCCAAGCTTGCCTAGTTACTGACCTAGCCCTCTGCACACCTAGGGCAAAGAAGGCTATGGCCTGCCTCTGGCTCTGTGGGCACCGCTGCTTGTCGGGTGGTCTCCGGTGCTTGAAACCAACTCCAAACGTGTTCTCCTTCGTGGAGAAGGCTGATTGGGCATGAAAAGGCCATGTTTGCACAGGCCCATTAACGCACCCTTAGCCAGCTGGGAAGGGAGCCTCGGAGGGCCTATCTCAGCAACGGCACAAAACTCGCTTCTAGGAGCTGCATTCTGCAGAGGTGAACTCTGCTCGGGGAACAAACCACAGCCCCAGTGCGTCTTGGCTCAGGAAAGCCAAGCTTGCCTAGTTCTCACCTAGCCCTGTTGTACCCCTAGGGCCAAGGAGGCTCTGGACTGCCTCTGGCTCCGTGGGCACTGCTGCTTGGCTGGTGTTCTCCGGAGGTTGAAACCAAATCCACACATGTTCTCCTTCGGGGAGAAGCCTGACTGGGCATGAAAAGGCCTTGTTTGCACAGGCCCAGCAACCCACAGGTGGCCAGCTAGGGATAGAACCTCCTTGGGCCTATCTCAGAAACGGCACAAGCCTCACTTATTTGAGCTCCGTTCTGCAAAGGTGAACACTGCTCTGAGAACAAAGGACTTCCCCGATGCGTCTTTGGTCAGGAAGGCAACGCTTGCCTATTTCTCTCCTAGCCTTCTGCTACCACTTGGGCCAAGGTGGCTCTGGGCTTCCTCTGGCTCCGTGGGCACTGCTGCTTGGGTGGTGGCCTCCTGCTCTTGAGACCAACTCCAAACGTGTTCTCCTTTGGGGAGAAGGCTGATTGGGCATGAAAAGGCCTTTCTTCACAGCCCCCAGCAACCCAAACTTAGCCAGCTAAGGAGGGACTCTACTAGGGCTAATCTCAGCAACGGCACAAAACTCGCTTCCAGGAGCTACATTCTGCAAAGGGAAACTCTGCTCGGGGAGCACACCACATTCCCAATTCGTCCTTCCTCAGGAAAGCAATGCTTGCCTATTTCTCACCTAGCCCTGTGCTATCCCTAGGGCCAAGGAGGCTCTGGGCTGCCTCTGGATCCGTGGGCACTGCTCCTTGGCTGGTGGTCTCCTGAGCTTGAAACCAACTGCAAATGAGTTCTCCTTCAGGGACAAGGCTGATTGGGCATGAAAATACCTTGTTTGCACAGGCCTCAGCAACCCACCTATAGCCAGCTAGGGAGGGACCCTCCGAGGGCCTATCTCAGCAACGGCACAAACGTCGCAGCTAGGAGCTGCATTCTGCAAAGGGAAACTCTGCTCGGGGAACAAACCACAGCCCTAATGCGACTTGTTCAGGAAAGCCAAGCTTTTCTACTTCTCACCTAGCTCTGTTTTACCCCTAGGGCCATGGAGGCTCTGGGCTGCCTCTGGCTCTGTGGGCACTGCTGCTTGGCTGGTGGTCTCCGCACCTTGAAACCAACTCCAAGCGTGTTCTCCTTTGGGGAGAAGGCTAATTGGGCATGAAAAGGCCTTTTTGGCACATGCCCCATCCACTCACCCTTAGCCAGGTATTGATGGGAAACCGAAGGTCTATCTCAGCAACGGCACAAAACTCGCTTCTAGGAGCTGCATTCTGCAGAGGTGAACTCTGCTCGGCGAACAAACCACAGCCCCAATGCGTCCTTGCTCATGAAGGCCAAGCTTGCCTAGTTACTCACCTAGCCCTCTGCACACCTAGGGCAAAGAAGGCTATGGCCTGCCTCTGGCTCTGTGGGCACCGCTGCTTGTCGGGTGGTCTCCGGTGCTTGAAACCAACTCCAAACGTGTTCTCCTTCGTGGAGAAGGCTGATTGGGCATGAAAAGGCCATGTTTGCACAGGCCGATTAACGCACACTTAGCCAGCTGGGAAGGGAGCCTCGGAGAGCCTATCTCAGCAACGGCACAAAACTCGCTTCTAGGAGCTGCATTCTGCAGAGGTGAACTCTGCTCGGGGGACAAACCACAGCCCCAGTGCGTCTTTGCTCAGGAAAGCCAAGCTTGCCTAGTTCTCACCTAGCCCTGTTGTACCCCTAGGGCCAAGGAGGCTCTGGACTGCCTCTGGCTCCGTGGGCACTGCTGCTTGGCTGGTGTTCTCCGGAGGTTGAAACCAAATCCACACATGTTCTCCCTCGGGGAGAAGCCTGACTGGGCATGAAAAGGCCTTGTTTGCACAGGCCCAGCAACCCACAGGTAGCCAGCTAGGGATAGAACCTCCTTGGGCCTATCTCAGAAACGGCACAAGCCTCACTTATTTGAGCTCCGTTCTGCAAAGGTGAACACTGCTCTGAGAACAAAGGACTTCCCCGATGCGTCTTTGGTCAGGAAGGCAACGCTTGCCTATTTCTCTCCTAGCCTTCTGCTACCACTTGGGCCAAGGTGGCTCTGGGCTTCCTCTGGCTCCGTGGGCACTGCTGCTTGGGTGGTGGCCTCCTGCTCTTGAGACCAACTCCAAACGTGTTCTCCTTTGGGGAGAAGGCTGATTGGGCATGAAAAGGCCTTTCTTCACAGCCCCCAGCAACCCAAACTTAGCCAGCTAAGGAGGGACTCTACTAGGGCTAATCTCAGCAACGGCACAAAACTCGCTTCCAGGAGCTGCATTCTGCAAAGGGAAACTCTGCTCGGGGAGCACACCACATTCCCAATTCGTCCTTCCTCAGGAAAGCAATGCTTGCCTATTTCTCACCTAGCCCTGTGCTATCCCTAGGGCCAAGGAGGCTCTGGGCTGCCTCTGGATCCGTGGGCACTGCTCCTTGGCTGGTGGTCTCCTGAGCTTGAAACCAACTGCAAATGAGTTCTCCTTCAGGGACAAGGCTGATTGGGCATGAAAATACCTTGTTTGCACAGGCCTCAGCAACCCACCTATAGCCAGCTAGGGAGGGACCCTCCGAGGGCCTATCTCAGCAACGGCACAAACGTCGCAGCTAGGAGCTGCATTCTGCAAAGGGAAACTCTGCTCGGGGAACAAACCACAGCCCTAATGCGACTTGTTCAGGAAAGCCAAGCTTTTCTACTTCTCACCTAGCTCTGTTTTACCCCTAGGGCCATGGAGGCTCTGGGCTGCCTCTGGCTCTGTGGGCACTGCTGCTTGTCCGGTGGTCTCCGGTGCTTGAAACCAACTCCAAACGTGTTCTCCTTCGTGGAGAAGGCTGATTGGGCATGAAAAGGCCATGTTTGCACAGGCCCATTAACGCACACTTAGCCAGCTGGGAAGGGAGCCTCGGAGGGCCTATCTCAGCAACGGCACAAAACTCGCTTCTAGGAGCTGCATTCTGCAGAGGTGAACTCTGCTCGGGGAACAAACCACAGCCCCAGTGCGTCTTGGCTCAGGAAAGCCAAGCTTGCCTAGTTCTCACCTAGCCCTGTTGTACCCCTAGGGCCAAGGAGGCTCTGGACTGCCTCTGGCTCCGTGGGCACTGCTGCTTGGCTGGTGTTCTCCGGAGGTTGAAACCAAATCCACACATGTTCTCCCTCGGGGAGAAGCCTGACTGGGCATGAAAAGGCCTTGTTTGCACAGGCCCAGCAACCCACAGGTAGCCAGCTAGGGATAGAACCTCCTTGGGCCTATCTCAGAAACGGCACAAGCCTCACTTATTTGAGCTCCGTTCTGCAAAGGTGAACACTGCTCTGAGAACAAAGGACTTCCCCGATGCGTCTTTGGTCAGGAAGGCAACGCTTGCCTATTTCTCTCCTAGCCTTCTGCTACCACTTGGGCCAAGGTGGCTCTGGGCTTCCTCTGGCTCCGTGGGCACTGCTGCTTGGGTGGTGGCCTCCTGCTCTGGAAACCAACTCCAAACGTGTTCTCCTTTGGGGAGAAGGCTGATTGGGCATGAAAAGGCCTTTCTTCACAGCCCCCAGCAACCCAAACTTAGCCAGCTAAGGAGGGACTCTACTAGGGCTAATCTCAGCAACAGCACAAAACTCGCTTCCAGGAGCTGCATTCTGCAAAGGGAAACTCTGCTCGGGGAGCACACCACATTCCCAATTCGTCCTTCCTCAGGAAAGCAATGCTTGCCTATTTCTCACCTAGCCCTGTGCTATCCCTAGGGCCAAGGAGGCTCTGGGCTGCCTCTGGATCCGTGGGCACTGCTCCTTGGCTGGTGGTCTCCTGAGCTTGAAACCAACTGCAAATGAGATCTCCTTCAGGGACAAGGCTGATTGGGCATGAAAATACCTTGTTTGCACAGGCCTCAGCAACCCACCTATAGCCAGCTAGGGAGGGACCCTCCGAGGGCCTATCTCAGCAACGGCACAAACGTCGCAGCTAGGAGCTGCATTCTGCAGAGGTGAACTCTGCTCGGGGAACAAACCACAGCCCCAGTGCGTCTTGGCTCAGGAAAGCCAAGCTTGCCTAGTTCTCACCTAGCCCTGTTGTACCCCTAGGGCCAAGGAGGCTCTGGACTGCCTCTGGCTCCGTGGGCACTGCTGCTTGGCTGGTGTTCTCCGGAGGTTGAAACCAAATCCACACATGTTCTCCCTCGGGGAGAAGCCTGACTGGGCATGAAAAGGCCTTGTTTGCACAGGCCCAGCAACCCACAGGTAGCCAGCTAGGGATAGAACCTCCTTGGGCCTATCTCAGAAACGGCACAAGCCTCACTTATTTGAGCTCCGTTCTGCAAAGGTGAACACTGCTCTGAGAACAAAGGACTTCCCCGATGCGTCTTTGGTCAGGAAGGCAACGCTTGCCTATTTCTCTCCTAGCCTTCTGCTACCACTTGGGCCAAGGTGGCTCTGGGCTTCCTCTGGCTCCGTGGGCACTGCTGCTTGGGTGGTGGCCTCCTGCTCTTGAGACCAACTCCAAACGTGTTCTCCTTTGGGGAGAAGGCTGATTGGGCATGAAAAGGCCTTTCTTCACAGCCCCCAGCAACCCAAACTTAGCCAGCTAAGGATGGACTCTACTAGGGCTAATCTCAGCAACGGCACAAAACTCGCTTCCAGGAGCTGCATTCTGCAAAGGGAAACTCTGCTCGGGGAGCACACCACATTCCCAATTCGTCCTTCCTCAGGAAAGCAATGCTTGCCTATTTCTCACCTAGCCCTGTGCTATCCCTAGGGCCAAGGAGGCTCTGGGCTGCCTCTGGATCCGTGGGCACTGCTCCTTGGCTGGTGGTCTCCTGAGCTTGAAACCAACTGCAAATGAGTTCTCCTTCAGGGACAAGGCTGATTGGGCATGAAAATACCTTGTTTGCACAGGCCTCAGCAACCCACCTATAGCCAGCTAGGGAGGGACCCTCCGAGGGCCTATCTCAGCAACGGCACAAACGTCGCAGCTAGGAGCTGCATTCTGCAAAGGGAAACTCTGCTCGGGGAACAAACCACAGCCCTAATGCGACTTGTTCAGGAAAGCCAAGCTTTTCTACTTCTCACCTAGCTCTGTTTTACCCCTAGGGCCATGGAGGCTCTGGGCTGCCTCTGGCTCTGTGGGCACTGCTGCTTGGCTGGTGGTCTCCGCACCTTGAAACCAACTCCAAGCGTGTTCTCCTTTGGGGAGAAGGCTAATTGGGCATGAAAAGGCCTTTTTGGCACATGCCCCATCCACTCACCCTTAGCCAGGTATTGATGGGAAACCGAAGGTCTATCTCAGCAACGGCACAAAACTCGCTTCTAGGAGCTGCATTCTGCAGAGGTGAACTCTGCTCGGCAAACAAACCACAGCCCCAATGCGTCCTTGCTCATGAAGGCCAAGCTTGCCTAGTTACTCACCTAGCCCTCTGCACACCTAGGGCAAAGAAGGCTATGGCCTGCCTCTGGCTCTGTGGGCACTGCTGCTTGTCGGGTGGTCTCCGGTGCTTGAAACCAACTCCAAACGTGTTCTCCTTCGTGGAGAAGGCTGATTGGGCATGAAAAGGCCATGTTTGCACAGGCCCATTAACGCACCCTTAGCCAGCTGGGAAGGGAGCCTCGGAGGGCCTATCTCAGCAACGGCACAAAACTCGCTTCTAGGAGCTGCATTCTGCAGAGGTGAACTCTGCTCGGGGAACAAACCACAGCCCCAGTGCGTCTTGGCTCAGGAAAGCCAAGCTTGCCTAGTTCTCACCTAGCCCTGTTGTACCCCTAGGGCCAAGGAGGCTCTGGACTGCCTCTGGCTCCGTGGGCACTGCTGCTTGGCTGGTGTTCTCCGGAGGTTGAAACCAAATCCACACATGTTCTCCTTCGGGGAGAAGCCTGACTGGGCATGAAAAGGCCTTGTTTGCACAGGCCCAGCAACCCACAGGTGGCCAGCTAGGGATAGAACCTCCTTGGGCCTATCTCAGAAACGGCACAAGCCTCACTTATTTGAGCTCCGTTCTGCAAAGGTGAACACTGCTCTGAGAACAAAGGACTTCCCCGATGCGTCTTTGGTCAGGAAGGCAACGCTTGCCTATTTCTCTCCTAGCCTTCTGCTACCACTTGGGCCAAGGTGGCTCTGGGCTTCCTCTGGCTCCGTGGGCACTGCTGCTTGGGTGGTGGCCTCCTGCTCTTGAGACCAACTCCAAACGTGTTCTCCTTTGGGGAGAAGGCTGATTGGGCATGAAAAGGCCTTTCTTCACAGCCCCCAGCAACCCAAACTTAGCCAGCTAAGGAGGGACTCTACTAGGGCTAATCTCAGCAACGGCACAAAACTCGCTTCCAGGAGCTGCATTCTGCAAAGGGAAACTCTGCTCGGGGAGCACACCACATTCCCAATTCGTCCTTCCTCAGGAAAGCAATGCTTGCCTATTTCTCACCTAGCCCTGTGCTATCCCTAGGGCCAAGGAGGCTCTGGGCTGCCTCTGGATCCGTGGGCACTGCTCCTTGGCTGGTGGTCTCCTGAGCTTGAAACCAACTGCAAATGAGTTCTCCTTCAGGGACAAGGCTGATTGGGCATGAAAATACCTTGTTTGCACAGGCCTCAGCAACCCACCTATAGCCAGCTAGGGAGGGACCCTCCGAGGGCCTATCTCAGCAACGGCACAAACGTCGCAGCTAGGAGCTGCATTCTGCAAAGGGAAACTCTGCTCGGGGAACAAACCACAGCCCTAATGCGACTTGTTCAGGAAAGCCAAGCTTTTCTACTTCTCACCTAGCTCTGTTTTACCCCTAGGGCCATGGAGGCTCTGGGCTGCCTCTGGCTCTGTGGGCACTGCTGCTTGGCTGGTGGTCTCCGCACCTTGAAACCAACTCCAAGCGTGTTCTCCTTTGGGGAGAAGGCTAATTGGGCATGAAAAGGCCTTTTTGGCACATGCCCCATCCACTCACCCTTAGCCAGGTATTGATGGGAAACCGAAGGTCTATCTCAGCAACGGCACAAAACTCGCTTCTAGGAGCTGCATTCTGCAGAGGTGAACTCTGCTCGGCGAACAAACCACAGCCCCAATGCGTCCTTGCTCATGAAGGCCAAGCTTGCCTAGTTACTCACCTAGCCCTCTGCACACCTAGGGCAAAGAAGGCTATGGCCTGCCTCTGGCTCTGTGGGCACCGCTGCTTGTCGGGTGGTCTCCGGTGCTTGAAACCAACTCCAAACGTGTTCTCCTTCGTGGAGAAGGCTGATTGGGCATGAAAAGGCCATGTTTGCACAGGCCCATTAACGCACACTTAGCCAGCTGGGAAGGGAGCCTCGGAGAGCCTATCTCAGCAACGGCACAAAACTCGCTTCTAGGAGCTGCATTCTGCAGAGGTGAACTCTGCTCGGGGGACAAACCACAGCCCCAGTGCGTCTTTGCTCAGGAAAGCCAAGCTTGCCTAGTTCTCACCTAGCCCTGTTGTACCCCTAGGGCCAAGGAGGCTCTGGACTGCCTCTGGCTCCGTGGGCACTGCTGCTTGGCTGGTGTTCTCCGGAGGTTGAAACCAAATCCACACATGTTCTCCCTCGGGGAGAAGCCTGACTGGGCATGAAAAGGCCTTGTTTGCACAGGCCCAGCAACCCACAGGTAGCCAGCTAGGGATAGAACCTCCTTGGGCCTATCTCAGAAACGGCACAAGCCTCACTTATTTGAGCTCCGTTCTGCAAAGGTGAAAACTGCTCTGAGAACAAAGGACTTCCCCGATGCGTCTTTGGTCAGGAAGGCAACGCTTGCCTATTTCTCTCCTAGCCTTCTGCTACCACTTGGGCCAAGGTGGCTCTGGGCTTCCTCTGGCTCCGTGGGCACTGCTGCTTGGGTGGTGGCCTCCTGCTCTTGAGACCAACTCCAAACGTGTTCTCCTTTGGGGAGAAGGCTGATTGGGCATGAAAAGGCCTTTCTTCACAGCCCCCAGCAACCCAAACTTAGCCAGCTAAGGAGGGACTCTACTAGGGCTAATCTCAGCAACGGCACAAAACTCGCTTCCAGGAGCTGCATTCTGCAAAGGGAAACTCTGCTCGGGGAGCACACCACATTCCCAATTCGTCCTTCCTCAGGAAAGCAATGCTTGCCTATTTCTCACCTAGCCCTGTGCTATCCCTAGGGCCAAGGAGGCTCTGGGCTGCCTCTGGATCCGTGGGCACTGCTCCTTGGCTGGTGGTCTCCTGAGCTTGAAACCAACTGCAAATGAGTTCTCCTTCAGGGACAAGGCTGATTGGGCATGAAAATACCTTGTTTGCACAGGCCTCAGCAACCCACCTATACCCAGCTAGGGAGGGACCCTCCGAGGGCCTATCTCAGCAACGGCACAAACGTCGCAGCTAGGAGCTGCATTCTGCAAAGGGAAACTCTGCTCGGGGAACAAACCACAGCCCCAATGCGTCCTTGCTCATGAAGGCCAAGCTTGCCCTCTTACTCACCTAGCCCTCTGCACACCTAGGGCAAAGAAGGCTATGGCCTGCCTCTGGCTCTGTGGGCACCGCTGCTTGTCGGGTGGTCTCCGGTGCTTGAAACCAACTCCAAACGTGTTCTCCTTCGTGGAGAAGGTTGATTGGGCATGAAAAGGCCATGTTTGCACAGGCCCATTAACGCACCCTTAGCCAGCTGGGAAGGGAGCCTCGGAGGGCCTATCTCAGCAACGGCACAAAACTCGCTTCTAGGAGCTGCATTCTGCAGAGGTGAACTCTGCTCGGGGGACAAACCACAGCCCCAGTGCGTCTTGGCTCAGGAAAGCCAAGCTTGCCTAGTTCTCACCTAGCCCTGTTGTACCCCTAGGGCCAAGGAGGCTCTGGACTGCCTCTGGCTCCGTGGGCACTGCTGCTTGGCTGGTGTTCTCCGGAGGTTGAAACCAAATCCACACATGTTCTCCCTCGGGGAGAAGCCTGACTGGGCATGAAAAGGCCTTGTTTGCACAGGCCCAGCAACCCACAGGTAGCCAGCTAGGGATAGAACCTCCTTGGGCCTATCTCAGAAACGGCACAAGCCTCACTTATTTGAGCTCCGTTCTGCAAAGGTGAACACTGCTCTGAGAACAAAGGACTTCCCCGATGCGTCTTTGGTCAGGAAGGCAACGCTTGCCTATTTCTCTCCTAGCCTTCTGCTACCACTTGGGCCAAGGTGGCTCTGGGCTTCCTCTGGCTCCGTGGGCACTGCTGCTTGGGTGGTGGCCTCCTGCTCTTGAGACCAACTCCAAACGTGTTCTCCTTTGGGGAGAAGGCTGATTGGGCATGAAAAGGCCTTTCTTCACAGCCCCCAGCAACCCAAACTTAGCCAGCTAAGGAGGGACTCTACTAGGGCTAATCTCAGCAACGGCACAAAACTCGCTTCCAGGAGCTGCATTCTGCAAAGGGAAACTCTGCTCGGGGAGCACACCACATTCCCAATTCGTCCTTCCTCAGGAAAGCAATGCTTGCCTATTTCTCACCTAGCCCTGTGCTATCCCTAGGGCCAAGGAGGCTCTGGGCTGCCTCTGGATCCGTGGGCACTGCTCCTTGGCTGGTGGTCTCCTGAGCTTGAAACCAACTGCAAATGAGTTCTCCTTCAGGGACAAGGCTGATTGGGCATGAAAATACCTTGTTTGCACAGGCCTCAGCAACCCACCTATAGCCAGCTAGGGAGGGACCCTCCGAGGGCCTATCTCAGCAACGGCACAAACGTCGCAGCTAGGAGCTGCATTCTGCAAAGGGAAACTCTGCTCGGGGAACAAACCACAGCCCTAATGCGACTTGTTCAGGAAAGCCAAGCTTTTCTACTTCTCACCTAGCTCTGTTTTACCCCTAGGGCCATGGAGGCTCTGGGCTGCCTCTGGCTCTGTGGGCACTGCTGCTTGTCCGGTGGTCTCCTGAGCTTGAAACCAACTCCAAACGTGTTCTCCTTCGTGGAGAAGGCTGATTGGGCATGAAAAGGCCATGTTTGCACAGGCCCATTAACGCACACTTAGCCAGCTGGGAAGGGAGCCTCGGAGGGCCTATCTCAGCAACGGCACAAAACTCGTTTCTAGGAGCTGCATTCTGCAGAGGTGAACTCTGCTCGGGGAACAAACCACAGCCCCAGTGCGTCTTGGCTCAGGAAAGCCAAGCTTGCCTAGTTCTCACCTAGCCCTGTTGTACCCCTAGGGCCAAGGAGGCTCTGGACTGCCTCTGGCTCCGTGGGCACTGCTGCTTGGCTGGTGTTCTCCGGAGGTTGAAACCAAATCCACACATGTTCTCCCTCGGGGAGAAGCCTGACTGGGCATGAAAAGGCCTTGTTTGCACAGGCCCAGCAACCCACAGGTAGCCAGCTAGGGATAGAACCTCCTTGGGCCTATCTCAGAAACGGCACAAGCCTCACTTATTTGAGCTCCGTTCTGCAAAGGTGAACACTGCTCTGAGAACAAAGGACTTCCCCGATGCGTCTTTGGTCAGGAAGGCAACGCTTGCCTATTTCTCTCCTAGCCTTCTGCTACCACTTGGGCCAAGGTGGCTCTGGGCTTCCTCTGGCTCCGTGGGCACTGCTGCTTGGGTGGTGGCCTCCTGCTCTTGAAACCAACTCCAAACGTGTTCTCCTTTGGGGAGAAGGCTGATTGGGCATGAAAAGGCCTTTCTTCACAGCCCCCAGCAACCCAAACTTAGCCAGCTAAGGAGGGACTCTACTAGGGCTAATCTCAGCAACAGCACAAAACTCGCTTCCAGGAGCTGCATTCTGCAAAGGGAAACTCTGCTCGGGGAGCACACCACATTCCCAATTCGTCCTTCCTCAGGAAAGCAATGCTTGCCTATTTCTCACCTAGCCCTGTGCTATCCCTAGGGCCAAGGAGGCTCTGGGCTGCCTCTGGATCCGTGGGCACTGCTCCTTGGCTGGTGGTCTCCTGAGCTTGAAACCAACTGCAAATGAGTTCTCCTTCAGGGACAAGGCTGATTGGGCATGAAAATACCTTGTTTGCACAGGCCTCAGCAACCCACCTATAGCCAGCTAGGGAGGGACCCTCCGAGGGCCTATCTCAGCAACGGCACAAACGTCGCAGCTAGGAGCTGCATTCTGCAAAGGGAAACTCTGCTCGGGGAACAAACCACAGCCCTAATGCGACTTGTTCAGGAACGCCAAGCTTTTCTACTTCTCACCTAGCTCTGTTTTACCCCTAGGGCCATGGAGGCTCTGGGCTGCCTCTGGCTCTGTGGGCACTGCTGCTTGTCGGGTGGTCTCCGGTGCTTGAAACCAACTCCAAACGTGTTCTCCTTCGTGGAGAAGGCTGATTGGGCATGAAAAGGCCTTTTTGGCACATGCCCCATCCACTCACCCTTAGCCAGGTATTGATGGGAAACCGAAGGTCTATCTCAGCAACGGCACAAAACTCGCTTCTAGGAGCTGCATTCTGCAGAGGTGAACTCTGCTCGGCAAACAAACCACAGCCCCAATGCGTCCTTGCTCATGAAGGCCAAGCTTGCCTAGTTACTCACCTAGCCCTCTGCACACCTAGGGCAAAGAAGGCTATGGCCTGCCTCTGGCTCTGTGGGCACTGCTGCTTGTCGGGTGGTCTCCGGTGCTTGAAACCAACTCCACACGTGTTCTCCTTCGTGGAGAAGGCTGATTGGGCATGAAAAGGCCATGTTTGCACAGCCCATTAACGCACACTTAGCCAGATGGGAAGGGAGCCTCGGAGGGCCTATCTCAGCAACGGCACAAAACTCGCTTCTAGGAGCTGCATTCTGCAGAGGTGAACTCTGCTCGGGGAACAAACCACAGCCCCAGTGCGTCTTGGCTCAGGAAAGCCAAGCTTGCCTAGTTCTCACCTAGCCCTGTTGTACCCCTAGGGCCAAGGAGGCTCTGGACTGCCTCTGGCTCCGTGGGCACTGCTGCTTGGCTGGTGTTCTCCGGAGGTTGAAACCAAATCCACACATGTTCTCCTTCGGGGAGAAGCCTGACTGGGCATGAAAAGGCCTTGTTTGCACAGGCCCAGCAACCCACAGGTGGCCAGCTAGTGATAGAACCTCCTTGGGCCTATCTCAGAAACGGCACAAGCCTCACTTATTTGAGCTCCGTTCTGCAAAGGTGAACACTGCTCTGAGAACAAAGGACTTCCCCGATGCGTCTTTGGTCAGGAAGGCAACGCTTGCCTATTTCTCTCCTAGCCTTCTGCTACCACTTGGGCCAAGGTGGCTCTGGGCTTCCTCTGGCTCCGTGGGCACTGCTGCTTGGGTGGTGGCCTCCTGCTCTTGAAACCAACTCCAAACGTGTTCTCCTTTGGGGAGAAGGCTGATTGGGCATGAAAAGGCCTTTCTTCACAGCCCCCAGCAACCCAAACTTAGCCAGCTAAGGAGGGACTCTACTAGGGCTAATCTCAGCAACGGCACAAAACTCGCTTCCAGGAGCTGCATTCTGCAAAGGGAAACTCTGCTCGGGGAGCACACCACATTCCCAATTCGTCCTTCCTCAGGAAAGCAATGCTTGCCTATTTCTCACCTAGCCCTGTGCTATCCCTAGGGCCAAGGAGGCTCTGGGCTGCCTCTGGATCCGTGGGCACTGCTCCTTGGCTGGTGGTCTCCTGAGCTTGAAACCAACTGCAAATGAGTTCTCCTTCAGGGACAAGTCTGATTGGGCATGGAAATACCTTGTTTGCACAGGCCTCAGCAACCCACCTATAGCCAGCTAGGGAGGGACCCTCCGAGGGCCTATCTCAGCAACGGCACAAACGTCGCAGCTAGGAGCTGCATTCTGCAGAGGTGAACTCTGCTCGGGGAACAAACCACAGCCCCAGTGCGTCTTGGCTCAGGAAAGCCAAGCTTGCCTAGTTCTCACCTAGCCCTGTTGTACCCCTAGGGCCAAGGTGGCTCTGGACTGCCTCTGGCTCCGTGGGCACTGCTGCTTGGCTGGTGTTCTCCGGAGGTTGAAACCAAATCCACACATGTTCTCCCTCGGGGAGAAGCCTGACTGGGCATGAAAAGGCCTTGTTTGCACAGGCCCAGCAACCCACAGGTAGCCAGCTAGGGATAGAACCTCCTTGGGCCTATCTCAGAAACGGCACAAGCCTCACTTATTTGAGCTCCGTTCTGCAAAGGTGAACACTGCTCTGAGAACAAAGGACTTCCCCGATGCGTCTTTGGTCAGGAAGGCAACGCTTGCCTATTTCTCTCCTAGCCTTCTGCTACCACTTGGGCCAAGGTGGCTCTGGGCTTCCTCTGGCTCCGTGGGCACTGCTGCTTGGGTGGTGGCCTCCTGCTCTTGAGACCAACTCCAAACGTGTTCTCCTTTGGGGAGAAGGCTGATTGGGCATGAAAAGGCCTTTCTTCACAGCCCCCAGCAACCCAAACTTAGCCAGCTAAGGAGGGACTCTACTAGGGCTAATCTCAGCAACGGCACAAAACTCGCTTCCAGGAGCTGCATTCTGCAAAGGGAAACTCTGCTCGGGGAGCACACCACATTCCCAATTCGTCCTTCCTCAGGAAAGCAATGCTTGCCTATTTCTCACCTAGCCCTGTGCTATCCCTAGGGCCAAGGAGGCTCTGGGCTGCCTCTGGATCCGTGGGCACTGCTCCTTGGCTGGTGGTCTCCTGAGCTTGAAACCAACTGCAAATGAGTTCTCCTTCAGGGACAAGGCTGATTGGGCATGAAAATACCTTGTTTGCACAGGCCTCAGCAACCCACCTATAGCCAGCTAGGGAGGGACCCTCCGAGGGCCTATCTCAGCAACGGCACAAACGTCGCAGCTAGGAGCTGCATTCTGCAAAGGGAAACTCTGCTCGGGGAACAAACCACAGCCCTAATGCGACTTGTTCAGGAAAGCCAAGCTTTTCTACTTCTCACCTAGCTCTGTTTTACCCCTAGGGCCATGGAGGCTCTGGGCTGCCTCTGGCTCTGTGGGCACTGCTGCTTGTCGGGTGGTCTCCGGTGCTTGAAACCAACTCCAAACGTGTTCTCCTTCGTTGAGAAGGCTGATTGGGCATGAAAAGGCCATGTTTGCACAGGCCCTTTAACGCACACTTAGCCAGCTGGGAAGGGAGCCTCGGAGGGCCTATCTCAGCAACGGCACAAAACTCGCTTCTAGGAGCTGCATTCTGCAGAGGTGAACTCTGCTCGGGGAACAAACCACAGCCCCAGTGCGTCTTGGCTCAGGAAAGCCAAGCTTGCCTAGTTCTCACCTAGCCCTGTTGTACCCCTAGGGCCAAGGAGGCTCTGGACTGCCTCTGGCTCCGTGGGCACTGCTGCTTGGCTGGTGTTCTCCGGAGGTTGAAACCAAATCCACACATGTTCTCCCTCGGGGAGAAGCCTGACTGGGCATGAAAAGGCCTTGTTTGCACAGGCCCAGCAACCCACAGGTAGCCAGCTAGGGATAGAACCTCCTTGGGCCTATCTCAGAAACGGCACAAGCCTCACTTATTTGAGCTCCGTTCTGCAAAGGTGAACACTGCTCTGAGAACAAAGGACTTCCCCGATGCGTCTTTGGTCAGGAAGGCAACGCTTGCCTATTTCTCTCCTAGCCTTCTGCTACCACTTGGGCCAAGGTGGCTCTGGGCTTCCTCTGGCTCCGTGGGCACTGCTGCTTGGGTGGTGGCCTCCTGCTCTTGAAACCAACTCCAAACGTGTTCTCCTTTGGGGAGAAGGCTGATTGGGCATGAAAAGGCCTTTCTTCACAGCCCCCAGCAACCCAAACTTAGCCAGCTAAGGAGGGACTCTACTAGGGCTAATCTCAGCAACGGCACAAAACTCGCTTCCAGGAGCTGCATTCTGCAAAGGGAAACTCTGCTCGGGGAGCACACCACATTCCCAATTCGTCCTTCCTCAGGAAAGCAATGCTTGCCTATTTCTCACCTAGCCCTGTGCTATCCCTAGGGCCAAGGAGGCTCTGGGCTGCCTCTGGATCCGTGGGCACTGCTCCTTGGCTGGTGGTCTCCTGAGCTTGAAACCAACTGCAAATGAGTTCTCCTTCAGGGACAAGGCTGATTGGGCATGAAAATACCTTGTTTGCACAGGCCTCAGCAACCCACCTATAGCCAGCTAGGGAGGGACCCTCCGAGGGCCTATCTCAGCAACGGCACAAACGTCGCAGCTAGGAGCTGCATTCTGCAAAGGGAAACTCTGCTCGGGGAACAAACCACAGCCCTAATGCGACTTGTTCAGGAAAGCCAAGCTTTTCTACTTCTCACCTAGCTCTGTTTTACCCCTAGGGCCATGGAGGCTCTGGGCTGCCTCTGGCTCTGTGGGCACTGCTGCTTGTCGGGTGGTCTCCGGTGCTTGAAACCAACTCCAAACGTGTTCTCCTTCGTGGAGAAGGCTGATTGGGCATGAAAAGGCCTTTTTGGCACATGCCCCATCCACTCACCCTTAGCCAGGTATTGATGGGAAACCGAAGGTCTATCTCAGCAACGGCACAAAACTCGCTTCTAGGAGCTGCATTCTGCAGAGGTGAACTCTGCTCGGCAAACAAACCACAGCCCCAATGCGTCCTTGCTCATGAAGGCCAAGCTTGCCTAGTTACTCACCTAGCCCTCTGCACACCTAGGGCAAAGAAGGCTATGGCCTGCCTCTGGCTCTGTGGGCACTGCTGCTTGTCGGGTGGTCTCCGGTGCTTGAAACCAACTCCACACGTGTTCTCCTTCGTGGAGAAGGCTGATTGGGCATGAAAAGGCCATGTTTGCACAGCCCATTAACGCACACTTAGCCAGATGGGAAGGGAGCCTCGGAGGGCCTATCTCAGCAACGGCACAAAACTCGCTTCTAGGAGCTGCATTCTGCAGAGGTGAACTCTGCTCGGGGAACAAACCACAGCCCCAGTGCGTCTTGGCTCAGGAAAGCCAAGCTTGCCTAGTTCTCACCTAGCCCTGTTGTACCCCTAGGGCCAAGGAGGCTCTGGACTGCCTCTGGCTCCGTGGGCACTGCTGCTTGGCTGGTGTTCTCCGGAGGTTGAAACCAAATCCACACATGTTCTCCTTCGGGGAGAAGCCTGACTGGGCATGAAAAGGCCTTGTTTGCACAGGCCCAGCAACCCACAGGTGGCCAGCTAGTGATAGAACCTCCTTGGGCCTATCTCAGAAACGGCACAAGCCTCACTTATTTGAGCTCCGTTCTGCAAAGGTGAACACTGCTCTGAGAACAAAGGACTTCCCCGATGCGTCTTTGGTCAGGAAGGCAACGCTTGCCTATTTCTCTCCTAGCCTTCTGCTACCACTTGGGCCAAGGTGGCTCTGGGCTTCCTCTGGCTCCGTGGGCACTGCTGCTTGGGTGGTGGCCTCCTGCTCTTGAAACCAACTCCAAACGTGTTCTCCTTTGGGGAGAAGGCTGATTGGGCATGAAAAGGCCTTTCTTCACAGCCCCCAGCAACCCAAACTTAGCCAGCTAAGGAGGGACTCTACTAGGGCTAATCTCAGCAACGGCACAAAACTCGCTTCCAGGAGCTGCATTCTGCAAAGGGAAACTCTGCTCGGGGAGCACACCACATTCCCAATTCGTCCTTCCTCAGGAAAGCAATGCTTGCCTATTTCTCACCTAGCCCTGTGCTATCCCTAGGGCCAAGGAGGCTCTGGGCTGCCTCTGGATCCGTGGGCACTGCTCCTTGGCTGGTGGTCTCCTGAGCTTGAAACCAACTGCAAATGAGTTCTCCTTCAGGGACAAGTCTGATTGGGCATGGAAATACCTTGTTTGCACAGGCCTCAGCAACCCACCTATAGCCAGCTAGGGAGGGACCCTCCGAGGGCCTATCTCAGCAACGGCACAAACGTCGCAGCTAGGAGCTGCATTCTGCAGAGGTGAACTCTGCTCGGGGAACAAACCACAGCCCCAGTGCGTCTTGGCTCAGGAAAGCCAAGCTTGCCTAGTTCTCACCTAGCCCTGTTGTACCCCTAGGGCCAAGGTGGCTCTGGACTGCCTCTGGCTCCGTGGGCACTGCTGCTTGGCTGGTGTTCTCCGGAGGTTGAAACCAAATCCACACATGTTCTCCCTCGGGGAGAAGCCTGACTGGGCATGAAAAGGCCTTGTTTGCACAGGCCCAGCAACCCACAGGTAGCCAGCTAGGGATAGAACCTCCTTGGGCCTATCTCAGAAACGGCACAAGCCTCACTTATTTGAGCTCCGTTCTGCAAAGGTGAACACTGCTCTGAGAACAAAGGACTTCCCCGATGCGTCTTTGGTCAGGAAGGCAACGCTTGCCTATTTCTCTCCTAGCCTTCTGCTACCACTTGGGCCAAGGTGGCTCTGGGCTTCCTCTGGCTCCGTGGGCACTGCTGCTTGGGTGGTGGCCTCCTGCTCTTGAGACCAACTCCAAACGTGTTCTCCTTTGGGGAGAAGGCTGATTGGGCATGAAAAGGCCTTTCTTCACAGCCCCCAGCAACCCAAACTTAGCCAGCTAAGGAGGGACTCTACTAGGGCTAATCTCAGCAACGGCACAAAACTCGCTTCCAGGAGCTGCATTCTGCAAAGGGAAACTCTGCTCGGGGAGCACACCACATTCCCAATTCGTCCTTCCTCAGGAAAGCAATGCTTGCCTATTTCTCACCTAGCCCTGTGCTATCCCTAGGGCCAAGGAGGCTCTGGGCTGCCTCTGGATCCGTGGGCACTGCTCCTTGGCTGGTGGTCTCCTGAGCTTGAAACCAACTGCAAATGAGTTCTCCTTCAGGGACAAGGCTGATTGGGCATGAAAATACCTTGTTTGCACAGGCCTCAGCAACCCACCTATAGCCAGCTAGGGAGGGACCCTCCGAGGGCCTATCTCAGCAACGGCACAAACGTCGCAGCTAGGAGCTGCATTCTGCAAAGGGAAACTCTGCTCGGGGAACAAACCACAGCCCTAATGCGACTTGTTCAGGAAAGCCAAGCTTTTCTACTTCTCACCTAGCTCTGTTTTACCCCTAGGGCCATGGAGGCTCTGGGCTGCCTCTGGCTCTGTGGGCACTGCTGCTTGTCGGGTGGTCTCCGGTGCTTGAAACCAACTCCAAACGTGTTCTCCTTCGTTGAGAAGGCTGATTGGGCATGAAAAGGCCATGTTTGCACAGGCCCTTTAACGCACACTTAGCCAGCTGGGAAGGGAGCCTCGGAGGGCCTATCTCAGCAACGGCACAAAACTCGCTTCTAGGAGCTGCATTCTGCAGAGGTGAACTCTGCTCGGGGAACAAACCACAGCCCCAGTGCGTCTTGGCTCAGGAAAGCCAAGCTTGCCTAGTTCTCACCTAGCCCTGTTGTACCCCTAGGGCCAAGGAGGCTCTGGACTGCCTCTGGCTCCGTGGGCACTGCTGCTTGGCTGGTGTTCTCCGGAGGTTGAAACCAAATCCACACATGTTCTCCCTCGGGGAGAAGCCTGACTGGGCATGAAAAGGCCTTGTTTGCACAGGCCCAGCAACCCACAGGTAGCCAGCTAGGGATAGAACCTCCTTGGGCCTATCTCAGAAACGGCACAAGCCTCACTTATTTGAGCTCCGTTCTGCAAAGGTGAACACTGCTCTGAGAACAAAGGACTTCCCCGATGCGTCTTTGGTCAGGAAGGCAACGCTTGCCTATTTCTCTCCTAGCCTTCTGCTACCACTTGGGCCAAGGTGGCTCTGGGCTTCCTCTGGCTCCGTGGGCACTGCTGCTTGGGTGGTGGCCTCCTGCTCTTGAAACCAACTCCAAACGTGTTCTCCTTTGGGGAGAAGGCTGATTGGGCATGAAAAGGCCTTTCTTCACAGCCCCCAGCAACCCAAACTTAGCCAGCTAAGGAGGGACTCTACTAGGGCTAATCTCAGCAACGGCACAAAACTCGCTTCCAGGAGCTGCATTCTGCAAAGGGAAACTCTGCTCGGGGAGCACACCACATTCCCAATTCGTCCTTCCTCAGGAAAGCAATGCTTGCCTATTTCTCACCTAGCCCTGTGCTATCCCTAGGGCCAAGGAGGCTCTGGGCTGCCTCTGGATCCGTGGGCACTGCTCCTTGGCTGGTGGTCTCCTGAGCTTGAAACCAACTGCAAATGAGTTCTCCTTCAGGGACAAGGCTGATTGGGCATGAAAATACCTTGTTTGCACAGGCCTCAGCAACCCACCTATAGCCAGCTAGGGAGGGACCCTCCGAGGGCCTATCTCAGCAACGGCACAAACGTCGCAGCTAGGAGCTGCATTCTGCAAAGGGAAACTCTGCTCGGGGAACAAACCACAGCCCTAATGCGACTTGTTCAGGAAAGCCAAGCTTTTCTACTTCTCACCTAGCTCTGTTTTACCCCTAGGGCCATGGAGGCTCTGGGCTGCCTCTGGCTCTGTGGGCACTGCTGCTTGTCGGGTGGTCTCCGGTGCTTGAAACCAACTCCAAACGTGTTCTCCTTCGTGGAGAAGGCTGATTGGGCATGAAAAGGCCTTTTTGGCACATGCCCCATCCACTCACCCTTAGCCAGGTATTGATGGGAAACCGAAGGTCTATCTCAGCAACGGCACAAAACTCGCTTCTAGGAGCTGCATTCTGCAGAGGTGAACTCTGCTCGGCAAACAAACCACAGCCCCAATGCGTCCTTGCTCATGAAGGCCAAGCTTGCCTAGTTACTGACCTAGCCCTCTGCACACCTAGGGCAAAGAAGGCTATGGCCTGCCTCTGGCTCTGTGGGCACCGCTGCTTGTCGGGTGGTCTCCGGTGCTTGAAACCAACTCCAAACGTGTTCTCCTTCGTGGAGAAGGCTGATTGGGCATGAAAAGGCCATGTTTGCACAGGCCCATTAACGCACACTTAGCCAGCTGGGAAGGGAGCCTCGGAGGGCCTATCTCAGCAACGGCACAAAACTCGCTTCTAGGAGCTGCATTCTGCAGAGGTGAACTCTGCTCGGGGAACAAACCACAGCCCCAGTGCGTCTTGGCTCAGGAAAGCCAAGCTTGCCTAGTTCTCACCTAGCCCTGTTGTACCCCTAGGGCCAAGGAGGCTCTGGACTGCCTCTGGCTCCGTGGGCACTGCTGCTTGGCTGGTGTTCTCCGGAGGTTGAAACCAAATCCACACATGTTCTCCTTCGGGGAGAAGCCTGACTGGGCATGAAAAGGCCTTGTTTGCACAGGCCCAGCAACCCACAGGTGGCCAGCTAGGGATAGAACCTCCTTGGGCCTATCTCAGAAACGGCACAAGCCTCACTTATTTGAGCTCCGTTCTGCAAAGGTGAACACTGCTCTGAGAACAAAGGACTTCCCCGATGCGTCTTTGGTCAGGAAGGCAACGCTTGCCTATTTCTCTCCTAGCCTTCTGCTACCACTTGGGCCAAGGTGGCTCTGGGCTTCCTCTGGCTCCGTGGGCACTGCTGCTTGGGTGGTGGCCTCCTGCTCTTGAAACCAACTCCAAACGTGTTCTCCTTTGGGGAGAAGGCTGATTGGGCATGAAAAGGCCTTTCTTCACAGCCCCCAGCAACCCAAACTTAGCCAGCTAAGGAGGGACTCTACTAGGGCTAATCTCAGCAACGGCACAAAACTCGATTCCAGGAGCTGCATTCTGCAAAGGGAAACTCTGCTCGGGGAGCACACCACATTCCCAATTCGTCCTTCCTCAGGAAAGCAATGCTTGCCTATTTCTCACCTAGCCCTGTGCTATCCCTAGGGCCAAGGAGGCTCTGGGCTGCCTCTGGATCCGTGGGCACTGCTCCTTGGCTGGTGGTCTCCTGAGCTTGAAACCAACTGCAAATGAGTTCTCCTTCAGGGACAAGGCTGATTGGGCATGGAAATACCTTGTTTGCACAGGCCTCAGCAACCCACCTATAGCCAGCTAGGGAGGGACCCTCCGAGGGCCTATCTCAGCAACGGCACAAACGTCGCAGCTAGGAGCTGCATTCTGCAGAGGTGAACTCTGCTCGGGGGACAAACCACAGCCCCAGTGCGTCTTGGCTCAGGAAAGCCAAGCTTGCCTAGTTCTCACCTAGCCCTGTTGTACCCCTAGGGCCAAGGAGGCTCTGGACTGCCTCTGGCTCCGTGGGCACTGCTGCTTGGCTGGTGTTCTCCGGAGGTTGAAACCAAATCCACACATGTTCTCCCTCGGGGAGAAGCCTGACTGGGCATGAAAAGGCCTTGTTTGCACAGGCCCAGCAACCCACAGGTAGCCAGCTAGGGATAGAACCTCCTTGGGCCTATCTCAGAAACGGCACAAGCCTCACTTATTTGAGCTCCGTTCTGCAAAGGTGAACACTGCTCTGAGAACAAAGGACTTCCCCGATGCGTCTTTGGTCAGGAAGGCAACGCTTGCCTATTTCTCTCCTAGCCTTCTGCTACCACTTGGGCCAAGGTGGCTCTGGGCTTCCTCTGGCTCCGTGGGCACTGCTGCTTGGGTGGTGGCCTCCTGCTCTTGAAACCAACTCCAAACGTGTTCTCCTTTGGGGAGAAGGCTGATTGGGCATGAAAAGGCCTTTCTTCACAGCCCCCAGCAACCCAAACTTAGCCAGCTAAGGAGGGACTCTACTAGGGCTAATCTCAGCAACGGCACAAAACTCGCTTCCAGGAGCTGCATTCTGCAAAGGGAAACTCTGCTCGGGGAGCACACCACATTCCCAATTCGTCCTTCCTCAGGAAAGCAATGCTTGCCTATTTCTCACCTAGCCCTGTGCTATCCCTAGGGCCAAGGAGGCTCTGGGCTGCCTCTGGATCCGTGGGCACTGCTCCTTGGCTGGTGGTCTCCTGAGCTTGAAACCAACTGCAAATGAGTTCTCCTTCAGGGACAAGGCTGATTGGGCATGAAAATACCTTGTTTGCACAGGCCTCAGCAACCCACCTATAGCCAGCTAGGGAGGGACCCTCCGAGGGCCTATCTCAGCAACGGCACAAACGTCGCAGCTAGGAGCTGCATTCTGCAAAGGGAAACTCTGCTCGGGGAACAAACCACAGCCCTAATGCGACTTGTTCAGGAAAGCCAAGCTTTTCTACTTCTCACCTAGCTCTGTTTTACCCCTAGGGCCATGGAGGCTCTGGGCTGCCTCTGGCTCTGTGGGCACTGCTGCTTGTCGGGTGGTCTCCGGTGCTTGAAACCAACTCCAAACGTGTTCTCCTTCGTGGAGAAGGCTGATTGGGCATGAAAAGGCCTTTTTGGCACATGCCCCATCCACTCACCCTTAGCCAGGTATTGATGGGAAACCGAAGGTCTATCTCAGCAACGGCACAAAACTCGCTTCTAGGAGCTGCATTCTGCAGAGGTGAACTCTGCTCGGCAAACAAACCACAGCCCCAATGCGTCCTTGCTCATGAAGGCCAAGCTTGCCTAGTTACTGACCTAGCCCTCTGCACACCTAGGGCAAAGAAGGCTATGGCCTGCCTCTGGCTCTGTGGGCACCGCTGCTTGTCGGGTGGTCTCCGGTGCTTGAAACCAACTCCAAACGTGTTCTCCTTCGTGGAGAAGGCTGATTGGGCATGAAAAGGCCATGTTTGCACAGGCCCATTAACGCACACTTAGCCAGCTGGGAAGGGAGCCTCGGAGGGCCTATCTCAGCAACGGCACAAAACTCGCTTCTAGGAGCTGCATTCTGCAGAGGTGAACTCTGCTCGGGGAACAAACCACAGCCCCAGTGCGTCTTGGCTCAGGAAAGCCAAGCTTGCCTAGTTCTCACCTAGCCCTGTTGTACCCCTAGGGCCAAGGAGGCTCTGGACTGCCTCTGGCTCCGTGGGCACTGCTGCTTGGCTGGTGTTCTCCGGAGGTTGAAACCAAATCCACACATGTTCTCCTTCGGGGAGAAGCCTGACTGGGCATGAAAAGGCCTTGTTTGCACAGGCCCAGCAACCCACAGGTGGCCAGCTAGGGATAGAACCTCCTTGGGCCTATCTCAGAAACGGCACAAGCCTCACTTATTTGAGCTCCGTTCTGCAAAGGTGAACACTGCTCTGAGAACAAAGGACTTCCCCGATGCGTCTTTGGTCAGGAAGGCAACGCTTGCCTATTTCTCTCCTAGCCTTCTGCTACCACTTGGGCCAAGGTGGCTCTGGGCTTCCTCTGGCTCCGTGGGCACTGCTGCTTGGGTGGTGGCCTCCTGCTCTTGAAACCAACTCCAAACGTGTTCTCCTTTGGGGAGAAGGCTGATTGGGCATGAAAAGGCCTTTCTTCACAGCCCCCAGCAACCCAAACTTAGCCAGCTAAGGAGGGACTCTACTAGGGCTAATCTCAGCAACGGCACAAAACTCGATTCCAGGAGCTGCATTCTGCAAAGGGAAACTCTGCTCGGGGAGCACACCACATTCCCAATTCGTCCTTCCTCAGGAAAGCAATGCTTGCCTATTTCTCACCTAGCCCTGTGCTATCCCTAGGGCCAAGGAGGCTCTGGGCTGCCTCTGGATCCGTGGGCACTGCTCCTTGGCTGGTGGTCTCCTGAGCTTGAAACCAACTGCAAATGAGTTCTCCTTCAGGGACAAGGCTGATTGGGCATGGAAATACCTTGTTTGCACAGGCCTCAGCAACCCACCTATAGCCAGCTAGGGAGGGACCCTCCGAGGGCCTATCTCAGCAACGGCACAAACGTCGCAGCTAGGAGCTGCATTCTGCAGAGGTGAACTCTGCTCGGGGGACAAACCACAGCCCCAGTGCGTCTTGGCTCAGGAAAGCCAAGCTTGCCTAGTTCTCACCTAGCCCTGTTGTACCCCTAGGGCCAAGGAGGCTCTGGACTGCCTCTGGCTCCGTGGGCACTGCTGCTTGGCTGGTGTTCTCCGGAGGTTGAAACCAAATCCACACATGTTCTCCCTCGGGGAGAAGCCTGACTGGGCATGAAAAGGCCTTGTTTGCACAGGCCCAGCAACCCACAGGTAGCCAGCTAGGGATAGAACCTCCTTGGGCCTATCTCAGAAACGGCACAAGCCTCACTTATTTGAGCTCCGTTCTGCAAAGGTGAACACTGCTCTGAGAACAAAGGACTTCCCCGATGCGTCTTTGGTCAGGAAGGCAACGCTTGCCTATTTCTCTCCTAGCCTTCTGCTACCACTTGGGCCAAGGTGGCTCTGGGCTTCCTCTGGCTCCGTGGGCACTGCTGCTTGGGTGGTGGCCTCCTGCTCTTGAAACCAACTCCAAACGTGTTCTCCTTTGGGGAGAAGGCTGATTGGGCATGAAAAGGCCTTTCTTCACAGCCCCCAGCAACCCAAACTTAGCCAGCTAAGGAGGGACTCTACTAGGGCTAATCTCAGCAACGGCACAAAACTCGCTTCCAGGAGCTGCATTCTGCAAAGGGAAACTCTGCTCGGGGAGCACACCACATTCCCAATTCGTCCTTCCTCAGGAAAGCAATGCTTGCCTATTTCTCACCTAGCCCTGTGCTATCCCTAGGGCCAAGGAGGCTCTGGGCTGCCTCTGGATCCGTGGGCACTGCTCCTTGGCTGGTGGTCTCCTGAGCTTGAAACCAACTGCAAATGAGTTCTCCTTCAGGGACAAGGCTGATTGGGCATGAAAATACCTTGTTTGCACAGGCCTCAGCAACCCACCTATAGCCAGCTAGGGAGGGACCCTCCGAGGGCCTATCTCAGCAACGGCACAAACGTCGCAGCTAGGAGCTGCATTCTGCAAAGGGAAACTCTGCTCGGGGAACAAACCACAGCCCTAATGCGACTTGTTCAGGAAAGCCAAGCTTTTCTACTTCTCACCTAGCTCTGTTTTACCCCTAGGGCCATGGAGGCTCTGGGCTGCCTCTGGCTCTGTGGGCACTGCTGCTTGTCGGGTGGTCTCCGGTGCTTGAAACCAACTCCAAACGTGTTCTCCTTCGTGGAGAAGGCTGATTGGGCATGAAAAGGCCTTTTTGGCACATGCCCCATCCACTCACCCTTAGCCAGGTATTGATGGGAAACCGAAGGTCTATCTCAGCAACGGCACAAAACTCGCTTCTAGGAGCTGCATTCTGCAGAGGTGAACTCTGCTCGGCAAACAAACCACAGCCCCAATGCGTCCTTGCTCATGAAGGCCAAGCTTGCCTAGTTACTGACCTAGCCCTCTGCACACCTAGGGCAAAGAAGGCTATGGCCTGCCTCTGGCTCTGTGGGCACCGCTGCTTGTCGGGTGGTCTCCGGTGCTTGAAACCAACTCCAAACGTGTTCTCCTTCGTGGAGAAGGCTGATTGGGCATGAAAAGGCCATGTTTGCACAGGCCCATTAACGCACACTTAGCCAGCTGGGAAGGGAGCCTCGGAGGGCCTATCTCAGCAACGGCACAAAACTCGCTTCTAGGAGCTGCATTCTGCAGAGGTGAACTCTGCTCGGGGAACAAACCACAGCCCCAGTGCGTCTTGGCTCAGGAAAGCCAAGCTTGCCTAGTTCTCACCTAGCCCTGTTGTACCCCTAGGGCCAAGGAGGCTCTGGACTGCCTCTGGCTCCGTGGGCACTGCTGCTTGGCTGGTGTTCTCCGGAGGTTGAAACCAAATCCACACATGTTCTCCTTCGGGGAGAAGCCTGACTGGGCATGAAAAGGCCTTGTTTGCACAGGCCCAGCAACCCACAGGTGGCCAGCTAGGGATAGAACCTCCTTGGGCCTATCTCAGAAACGGCACAAGCCTCACTTATTTGAGCTCCGTTCTGCAAAGGTGAACACTGCTCTGAGAACAAAGGACTTCCCCGATGCGTCTTTGGTCAGGAAGGCAACGCTTGCCTATTTCTCTCCTAGCCTTCTGCTACCACTTGGGCCAAGGTGGCTCTGGGCTTCCTCTGGCTCCGTGGGCACTGCTGCTTGGGTGGTGGCCTCCTGCTCTTGAAACCAACTCCAAACGTGTTCTCCTTTGGGGAGAAGGCTGATTGGGCATGAAAAGGCCTTTCTTCACAGCCCCCAGCAACCCAAACTTAGCCAGCTAAGGAGGGACTCTACTAGGGCTAATCTCAGCAACGGCACAAAACTCGATTCCAGGAGCTGCATTCTGCAAAGGGAAACTCTGCTCGGGGAGCACACCACATTCCCAATTCGTCCTTCCTCAGGAAAGCAATGCTTGCCTATTTCTCACCTAGCCCTGTGCTATCCCTAGGGCCAAGGAGGCTCTGGGCTGCCTCTGGATCCGTGGGCACTGCTCCTTGGCTGGTGGTCTCCTGAGCTTGAAACCAACTGCAAATGAGTTCTCCTTCAGGGACAAGGCTGATTGGGCATGGAAATACCTTGTTTGCACAGGCCTCAGCAACCCACCTATAGCCAGCTAGGGAGGGACCCTCCGAGGGCCTATCTCAGCAACGGCACAAACGTCGCAGCTAGGAGCTGCATTCTGCAGAGGTGAACTCTGCTCGGGGGACAAACCACAGCCCCAGTGCGTCTTGGCTCAGGAAAGCCAAGCTTGCCTAGTTCTCACCTAGCCCTGTTGTACCCCTAGGGCCAAGGAGGCTCTGGACTGCCTCTGGCTCCGTGGGCACTGCTGCTTGGCTGGTGTTCTCCGGAGGTTGAAACCAAATCCACACATGTTCTCCCTCGGGGAGAAGCCTGACTGGGCATGAAAAGGCCTTGTTTGCACAGGCCCAGCAACCCACAGGTAGCCAGCTAGGGATAGAACCTCCTTGGGCCTATCTCAGAAACGGCACAAGCCTCACTTATTTGAGCTCCGTTCTGCAAAGGTGAACACTGCTCTGAGAACAAAGGACTTCCCCGATGCGTCTTTGGTCAGGAAGGCAACGCTTGCCTATTTCTCTCCTAGCCTTCTGCTACCACTTGGGCCAAGGTGGCTCTGGGCTTCCTCTGGCTCCGTGGGCACTGCTGCTTGGGTGGTGGCCTCCTGCTCTTGAAACCAACTCCAAACGTGTTCTCCTTTGGGGAGAAGGCTGATTGGGCATGAAAAGGCCTTTCTTCACAGCCCCCAGCAACCCAAACTTAGCCAGCTAAGGAGGGACTCTACTAGGGCTAATCTCAGCAACGGCACAAAACTCGCTTCCAGGAGCTGCATTCTGCAAAGGGAAACTCTGCTCGGGGAGCACACCACATTCCCAATTCGTCCTTCCTCAGGAAAGCAATGCTTGCCTATTTCTCACCTAGCCCTGTGCTATCCCTAGGGCCAAGGAGGCTCTGGGCTGCCTCTGGATCCGTGGGCACTGCTCCTTGGCTGGTGGTCTCCTGAGCTTGAAACCAACTGCAAATGAGTTCTCCTTCAGGGACAAGGCTGATTGGGCATGAAAATACCTTGTTTGCACAGGCCTCAGCAACCCACCTATAGCCAGCTAGGGAGGGACCCTCCGAGGGCCTATCTCAGCAACGGCACAAACGTCGCAGCTAGGAGCTGCATTCTGCAAAGGGAAACTCTGCTCGGGGAACAAACCACAGCCCTAATGCGACTTGTTCAGGAAAGCCAAGCTTTTCTACTTCTCACCTAGCTCTGTTTTACCCCTAGGGCCATGGAGGCTCTGGGCTGCCTCTGGCTCTGTGGGCACTGCTGCTTGTCGGGTGGTCTCCGGTGCTTGAAACCAACTCCAAACGTGTTCTCCTTCGTGGAGAAGGCTGATTGGGCATGAAAAGGCCTTTTTGGCACATGCCCCATCCACTCACCCTTAGCCAGGTATTGATGGGAAACCGAAGGTCTATCTCAGCAACGGCACAAAACTCGCTTCTAGGAGCTGCATTCTGCAGAGGTGAACTCTGCTCGGCAAACAAACCACAGCCCCAATGCGTCCTTGCTCATGAAGGCCAAGCTTGCCTAGTTACTGACCTAGCCCTCTGCACACCTAGGGCAAAGAAGGCTATGGCCTGCCTCTGGCTCTGTGGGCACCGCTGCTTGTCGGGTGGTCTCCGGTGCTTGAAACCAACTCCAAACGTGTTCTCCTTCGTGGAGAAGGCTGATTGGGCATGAAAAGGCCATGTTTGCACAGGCCCATTAACGCACACTTAGCCAGCTGGGAAGGGAGCCTCGGAGGGCCTATCTCAGCAACGGCACAAAACTCGCTTCTAGGAGCTGCATTCTGCAGAGGTGAACTCTGCTCGGGGAACAAACCACAGCCCCAGTGCGTCTTGGCTCAGGAAAGCCAAGCTTGCCTAGTTCTCACCTAGCCCTGTTGTACCCCTAGGGCCAAGGAGGCTCTGGACTGCCTCTGGCTCCGTGGGTACTGCTGCTTGGCTGGTGTTCTCCGGAGGTTGAAACCAAATCCACACATGTTCTCCCTTGGGGAGAAGCCTGACTGGGCATGAAAAGGCCTTGTTTGCACAGGCCCAGCAACCCACAGGTAGCCAGCTAGGGATAGAACCTCCATGGGCCTATCTCAGAAACGGCACAAGCCTCACTTATTTGAGCTCCGTTCTGCAAAGGTGAACACTGCTCTGAGAACAAAGGACTTCCCCGATGCGTCTTTGGTCAGGAAGGCAACGCTTGCCTATTTCTCTCCTAGCCTTCTGCTACCACTTGGGCCAAGGTGGCTCTGGGCTTCCTCTGGCTCCGTGGGCACTGCTGCTTGGGTGGTGGCCTCCTGCTCTTGAGACCAACTCCAAACGTGTTCTCCTTTGGGGAGAAGGCTGATTGGGCATGAAAAGGCCTTTCTTCACAGCCCCCAGCAACCCAAACTTAGCCAGCTAAGGAGGGACTCTACTAGGGCTAATCTCAGCAACGGCACAAAACTCGCTTCCAGGAGCTGCATTCTGCAAAGGGAAACTCTGCTCGGGGAGCACACCACATTCCCAATTCGTCCTTCCTCAGGAAAGCAATGCTTGCCTATTTCTCACCTAGCCCTGTGCTATCCCTAGGGCCAAGGAGGCTCTGGGCTGCCTCTGGATCCGTGGGCACTGCTCCTTGGCTGGTGGTCTCCTGAGCTTGAAACCAACTGCAAATGAGTTCTCCTTCAGGGACAAGGCTGATTGGGCATGAAAATACCTTGTTTGCACAGGCCTCAGCAACCCACCTATAGCCAGCTAGGGAGGGACCCTCCGAGGGCCTATCTCAGCAACGGCACAAACGTCGCAGCTAGGAGCTGCATTCTGCAAAGGGAAACTCTGCTCGGGGAACAAACCACAGCCCTAATGCGACTTGTTCAGGAAAGCCAAGCTTTTCTACTTCTCACCTAGCTCTGTTTTACCCCTAGGGCCATGGAGGCTCTGGGCTGCCTCTGGCTCTGTGGGCACTGCTGCTTGTCGGGTGGTCTCCGCACCTTGAAACCAACTCCAAACGTGTTCTCCTTCGTGGAGAAGGCTGATTGGGCATGAAAAGGCCATGTTTGCACAGGCCCATTAACGCACACTTAGCCAGCTGGGAAGGGAGCCTCGGAGGGCCTATCTCAGCAACGGCACAAAACTCGCTTCTAGGAGCTGCATTCTGCAGAGGTGAACTCTGCTCGGGGAACAAACCACAGCCCCAGTGCGTCTTGGCTCAGGAAAGCCAAGCTTGCCTAGTTCTCACCTAGCCCTGTTGTACCCCTAGGGCCAAGGAGGCTCTGGACTGCCTCTGGCTCCGTGGGCACTGCTGCTTGGCTGGTGTTCTCCGGAGGTTGAAACCAAATCCACACATGTTCTCCCTCGGGGAGAAGCCTGACTGGGCATGAAAAGGCCTTGTTTGCACAGGCCCAGCAACCCACAGGTAGCCAGCTAGGGATAGAACCTCCTTGGGCCTATCTCAGAAACGGCACAAGCCTCACTTATTTGAGCTCCGTTCTGCAAAGGTGAACACTGCTCTGAGAACAAAGGACTTCCCCGATGCGTCTTTGGTCAGGAAGGCAACGCTTGCCTATTTCTCTCCTAGCCTTCTGCTACCACTTGGGCCAAGGTGGCTCTGGGCTTCCTCTGGCTCCGTGGGCACTGCTGCTTGGGTGGTGGCCTCCTGCTCTTGAAACCAACTCCAAACGTGTTCTCCTTTGGGGAGAAGGCTGATTGGGCATGAAAAGGCCTTTCTTCACAGCCCCCAGCAACCCAAACTTAGCCAGCTAAGGAGGGACTCTACTAGGGCTAATCTCAGCAACGGCACAAAACTCGCTTCCAGGAGCTGCATTCTGCAAAGGGAAACTCTGCTCGGGGAGCACACCACATTCCCAATTCGTCCTTCCTCAGGAAAGCAATGCTTGCCTATTTCTCACCTAGCCCTGTGCTATCCCTAGGGCCAAGGAGGCTCTGGGCTGCCTCTGGATCCGTGGGCACTGCTCCTTGGCTGGTGGTCTCCTGAGCTTGAAACCAACTGCAAATGAGTTCTCCTTCAGGGACAAGGCTGATTGGGCATGAAAATACCTTGTTTGCACAGGCCTCAGCAACCCACCTATAGCCAGCTAGGGAGGGACCCTCCGAGGGCCTATCTCAGCAACGGCACAAACGTCGCAGCTAGGAGCTGCATTCTGCAAAGGGAAACTCTGCTCGGGGAACAAACCACAGCCCTAATGCGACTTGTTCAGGAAAGCCAAGCTTTTCTACTTCTCACCTAGCTCTGTTTTACCCCTAGGGCCATGGAGGCTCTGGGCTGCCTCTGGCTCTGTGGGCACTGCTGCTTGTCGGGTGGTCTCCGGTGCTTGAAACCAACTCCAAACGTGTTCTCCTTCGTGGAGAAGGCTGATTGGGCATGAAAAGGCCTTTTGGGCACATGCCCCATCCACTCACCCTTAGCCAGGTATTGATGGGAAACCGAAGGTCTATCTCAGCAACGGCACAAAACTCGCTTCTAGGAGCTGCATTCTGCAGAGGTGAACTCTGCTCGGCAAACAAACCACAGCCCCAATGCGTCCTTGCTCATGAAGGCCAAGCTTGCCTAGTTACTCACCTAGCCCTCTGCACACCTAGGGCAAAGAAGGCTATGGCCTGCCTCTGGCTCTGTGGGCACTGCTGCTTGTCGGGTGGTCTCCGGTGCTTGAAACCAACTCCAAACGTGTTCTCCTTCGTGGAGAAGGCTGATTGGGCATGAAAAGGCCATGTTTGCACAGGCCCATTAACGCACACTTAGCCAGCTGGGAAGGGAGCCTCGGAGGGCCTATCTCAGCAACGGCACAAAACTCGCTTCTAGGAGCTGCATTCTGCAGAGGTGAACTCTGCTCGGGGAACAAACCACAGCCCCAGTGCGTCTTGGCTCAGGAAAGCCAAGCTTGCCTAGTTCTCACCTAGCCCTGTTGTACCCCTAGGGCCAAGGAGGCTCTGGACTGCCTCTGGCTCCGTGGGCACTGCTGCTTGGCTGGTGTTCTCCGGAGGTTGAAACCAAATCCACACATGTTCTCCTTCGGGGAGAAGCCTGACTGGGCATGAAAAGGCCTTGTTTGCACAGGCCCAGCAACCCACAGGTGGCCAGCTAGGGATAGAACCTCCTTGGGCCTATCTCAGAAACGGCACAAGCCTCACTTATTTGAGCTCCGTTCTGCAAAGGTGAACACTGCTCTGAGAACAAAGGACTTCCCCGATGCGTCTTTGGTCAGGAAGGCAACGCTTGCCTATTTCTCTCCTAGCCTTCTGCTACCACTTGGGCCAAGGTGGCTCTGGGCTTCCTCTGGCTCCGTGGGCACTGCTGCTTGGGTGGTGGCCTCCTGCTCTTGAAACCAACTCCAAACGTGTTCTCCTTTGGGGAGAAGGCTGATTGGGCATGAAAAGGCCTTTCTTCACAGCCCCCAGCAACCCAAACTTAGCCAGCTAAGGAGGGACTCTACTAGGGCTAATCTCAGCAACGGCACAAAACTCGCTTCCAGGAGCTGCATTCTGCAAAGGGAAACTCTGCTCGGGGAGCACACCACATTCCCAATTCGTCCTTCCTCAGGAAAGCAATGCTTGCCTATTTCTCACCTAGCCCTGTGCTATCCCTAGGGCCAAGGAGGCTCTGGGCTGCCTCTGGATCCGTGGGCACTGCTCCTTGGCTGGTGGTCTCCTGAGCTTGAAACCAACTGCAAATGAGTTCTCCTTCAGGGACAAGGCTGATTGGGCATGAAAATACCTTGTTTGCACAGGCCTCAGCAACCCACCTATAGCCAGCTAGGGAGGGACCCTCCGAGGGCCTATCTCAGCAACGGCACAAACGTCGCAGCTAGGAGCTGCATTCTGCAAAGGGAAACTCTGCTCGGGGAACAAACCACAGCCCTAATGCGACTTGTTCAGGAAAGCCAAGCTTTTCTACTTCTCACCTAGCTCTGTTTTACCCCTAGGGCCATGGAGGCTCTGGGCTGCCTCTGGCTCTGTGGGCACTGCTGCTTGTCGGGTGGTCTCCGCACCTTGAAACCAACTCCAAACGTGTTCTCCTTCGTGGAGAAGGCTGATTGGGCATGAAAAGGCCATGTTTGCACAGGCCCATTAACGCACACTTAGCCGGCTGGGAAGGGCGCCACGGAGGGCCTATCTCAGCAACGGCACAAAACTCGCTTCTAGGAGCTGCATTCTGCAGAGGTGAACTCTGCTCGGGGAACAAACCACAGCCCCAGTGCGTCTTGGCTCAGGAAAGCCAAGCTTGCCTAGTTCTCACCTAGCCCTGTTGTACCCCTAGGGCCAAGGAGGCTCTGGACTGCCTCTGGCTCCGTGGGCACTGCTGCTTGGCTGGTGTTCTCCGGAGGTTGAAACCAAATCCACACATGTTCTCCCTCGGGGAGAAGCCTGACTGGGCATGAAAAGGCCTTGTTTGCACAGGCCCAGCAACCCACAGGTAGCCAGCTAGGGATAGAACCTCCTTGGGCCTATCTCAGAAACGGCACAAGCCTCACTTATTTGAGCTCCGTTCTGCAAAGGTGAACACTGCTCTGAGAACAAAGGACTTCCCCGATGCGTCTTTGGTCAGGAAGGCAACGCTTGCCTATTTCTCTCCTAGCCTTCTGCTACCACTTGGGCCAAGGTGGCTCTGGGCTTCCTCTGGCTCCGTGGGCACTGCTGCTTGGGTGGTGGCCTCCTGCTCTTGAGACCAACTCCAAACGTGTTCTCCTTTGGGGAGAAGGCTGATTGGGCATGAAAAGGCCTTTCTTCACAGCCCCCAGCAACCCAAACTTAGCCAGCTAAGGAGGGACTCTACTAGGGCTAATCTCAGCAACGGCACAAAACTCGCTTCCAGGAGCTGCATTCTGCAAAGGGAAACTCTGCTCGGGGAGCACACCACATTCCCAATTCGTCCTTCCTCAGGAAAGCAATGCTTGCCTATTTCTCACCTAGCCCTGTGCTATCCCTAGGGCCAAGGAGGCTCTGGGCTGCCTCTGGATCCGTGGGCACTGCTCCTTGGCTGGTGGTCTCCTGAGCTTGAAACCAACTGCAAATGAGTTCTCCTTCAGGGACAAGGCTGATTGGGCATGAAAATACCTTGTTTGCACAGGCCTCAGCAACCCACCTATAGCCAGCTAGGGAGGGACCCTCCGAGGGCCTATCTCAGCAACGGCACAAACGTCGCAGCTAGGAGCTGCATTCTGCAAAGGGAAACTCTGCTCGGGGAACAAACCACAGCCCTAATGCGACTTGTTCAGGAAAGCCAAGCTTTTCTACTTCTCACCTAGCTCTGTTTTACCCCTAGGGCCATGGAGGCTCTGGGCTGCCTCTGGCTCTGTGGGCACTGCTGCTTGTCGGGTGGTCTCCGCACCTTGAAACCAACTCCAAACGTGTTCTCCTTCGTGGAGAAGGCTGATTGGGCATGAAAAGGCCATGTTTGCACAGGCCCATTAACGCACACTTAGCCGGCTGGGAAGGGCGCCACGGAGGGCCTATCTCAGCAACGGCACAAAACTCGCTTCTAGGAGCTGCATTCTGCAGAGGTGAACTCTGCTCGGGGAACAAACCACAGCCCCAGTGCGTCTTGGCTCAGGAAAGCCAAGCTTGCCTAGTTCTCACCTAGCCCTGTTGTACCCCTAGGGCCAAGGAGGCTCTGGACTGCCTCTGGCTCCGTGGGCACTGCTGCTTGGCTGGTGTTCTCCGGAGGTTGAAACCAAATCCACACATGTTCTCCCTCGGGGAGAAGCCTGACTGGGCATGAAAAGGCCTTGTTTGCACAGGCCCAGCAACCCACAGGTAGCCAGCTAGGGATAGAACCTCCTTGGGCCTATCTCAGAAACGGCACAAGCCTCACTTATTTGAGCTCCGTTCTGCAAAGGTGAACACTGCTCTGAGAACAAAGGACTTCCCCGATGCGTCTTTGGTCAGGAAGGCAACGCTTGCCTATTTCTCTCCTAGCCTTCTGCTACCACTTGGGCCAAGGTGGCTCTGGGCTTCCTCTGGCTCCGTGGGCACTGCTGCTTGGGTGGTGGCCTCCTGCTCTTGAGACCAACTCCAAACGTGTTCTCCTTTGGGGAGAAGGCTGATTGGGCATGAAAAGGCCTTTCTTCACAGCCCCCAGCAACCCAAACTTAGCCAGCTAAGGAGGGACTCTACTAGGGCTAATCTCAGCAACGGCACAAAACTCGCTTCCAGGAGCTGCATTCTGCAAAGGGAAACTCTGCTCGGGGAGCACACCACATTCCCAATTCGTCCTTCCTCAGGAAAGCAATGCTTGCCTATTTCTCACCTAGCCCTGTGCTATCCCTAGGGCCAAGGAGGCTCTGGGCTGCCTCTGGATCCGTGGGCACTGCTCCTTGGCTGGTGGTCTCCTGAGCTTGAAACCAACTGCAAATGAGTTCTCCTTCAGGGACAAGGCTGATTGGGCATGAAAATACCTTGTTTGCACAGGCCTCAGCAACCCACCTATAGCCAGCTAGGGAGGGACCCTCCGAGGGCCTATCTCAGCAACGGCACAAACGTCGCAGCTAGGAGCTGCATTCTGCAAAGGGAAACTCTGCTCGGGGAACAAACCACAGCCCTAATGCGACTTGTTCAGGAAAGCCAAGCTTTTCTACTTCTCACCTAGCTCTGTTTTACCCCTAGGGCCATGGAGGCTCTGGGCTGCCTCTGGCTCTGTGGGCACTGCTGCTTGGCTGGTGGTCTCCGCACCTTGAAACCAACTCCAAGCGTGTTCTCCTTTGGGGAGAAGGCTAATTGGGCATGAAAAGGCCTTTTTGGCACATGCCCCATCCACTCACCCTTAGCCAGGTATTGATGGGAAACCGAAGGTCTATCTCAGCAACGGCACAAAACTCGCTTCTAGGAGCTGCATTCTGCAGAGGTGAACTCTGCTCGGCAAACAAACCACAGCCCCAATGCGTCCTTGCTCATGAAGGCCAAGCTTGCCTAGTTACTCACCTAGCCCTCTGCACACCTAGGGCAAAGAAGGCTATGGCCTGCCTCTGGCTCTGTGGGCACCGCTGCTTGTCGGGTGGTCTCCGGTGCTTGAAACCAACTCCAAACGTGTTCTCCTTCGTGGAGAAGGCTGATTGGGCATGAAAAGGCCTTGTTTGCACAGGCCCATTAACGCACACTTTGCCAGCTGGGAAGGGAGCCTCGGAGGGCCTATCTCAGCAACGGCACAAAATTCGCTTCTAGGAGCTGCATTCTGCAGAGGTGAACTCTGCTCGGGGAACAAACCACAGCCCCAGTGCGTCTTTGCTCAGGAAAGCCAAGCTTGCCTATTTCTCTCCTAGCCTTCTGCTACCACTTGGGCCAAGGTGGCTCTGGGCTTCCTCTGGCTCCGTGGGCACTGCTGCTTGGGTGGTGGCCTCCTGCTCTTGAAACCAACTCCAAACGTGTTCTCCTTTGGGGAGAAGGCTGATTGGGCATGAAAAGGCCTTTCTTCACAGCCCCCAGCAACCCAAACTTAGCCAGCTAAGGAGGGACTCTACTAGGGCTAATCTCAGCAACGGCACAAAACTCGCTTCCAGGAGCTGCATTCTGCAAAGGGAAACTCTGCTCGGGGAGCACACCACATTCCCAATTCGTCCTTCCTCAGGAAAGCAATGCTTGCCTATTTCTCACCTAGCCCTGTGCTATCCCTAGGGCCAAGGAGGCTCTGGGCTGCCTCTGGATCCGTGGGCACTGCTCCTTGGCTGGTGGTCTCCTGAGCTTGAAACCAACTGCAAATGAGTTCTCCTTCAGGGACAAGGCTGATTGGGCATGAAAATACCTTGTTTGCACAGGCCTCAGCAACCCACCTATAGCCAGCTAGGGAGGGACCCTCCGAGGGCCTATCTCAGCAACGGCACAAACGTCGCAGCTAGGAGCTGCATTCTGCAAAGGGAAACTCTGCTCGGGGAACAAACCACAGCCCTAATGCGACTTGTTCAGGAAAGCCAAGCTTTTCTACTTCTCACCTAGCTCTGTTTTACCCCTAGGGCCATGGAGGCTCTGGGCTGCCTCTGGCTCTGTGGGCACTGCTGCTTGGCTGGTGGTCTCCGCACCTTGAAACCAACTCCAAGCGTGTTCTCCTTTGGGGAGAAGGCTAATTGGGCATGAAAAGGCCTTTTTGGCACATGCCCCATCCACTCACCCTTAGCCAGGTATTGATGGGAAACCGAAGGTCTATCTCAGCAACGGCACAAAACTCGCTTCTAGGAGCTGCATTCTGCAGAGGTGAACTCTGCTCGGCAAACAAACCACAGCCCCAATGCGTCCTTGCTCATGAAGGCCAAGCTTGCCTAGTTACTCACCTAGCCCTCTGCACACCTAGGGCAAAGAAGGCTATGGCCTGCCTCTGGCTCTGTGGGCACTGCTGCTTGTCGGGTGGTCTCCGGTGCTTGAAACCAACTCCAAACGTGTTCTCCTTCGTGGAGAAGGCTGATTGGGCATGAAAAGGCCATGTTTGCACAGGCCCATTAACGCACCCTTAGCCAGCTGGGAAGGGAGCCTCGGAGGGCCTATCTCAGCAACGGCACAAAACTCGCTTCTAGGAGCTGCATTCTGCAGAGGTGAACTCTGCTCGGGGAACAAACCACAGCCCCAGTGCGTCTTTGCTCAGGAAAGCCAAGCTTGCCTAGTTCTCACCTAGCCCTGTTGTACCCCTAGGGCCAAGGAGGCTCTGGACTGCTTCTGGCTCCGTGGGCACTGCTGCTTGGCTGGTGTTCTCCGGAGGTTGAAACCAAATCCACACATGTTCTCCTTCGGGGAGAAGCCTGACTGGGCATGAAAAGGCCTTGTTTGCACAGGCCCAGCAACCCACAGTTGGCCAGCTAGGGATAGAACCTCCTTGGGCCTATCTCAGAAACGGCACAAGCCTCACTTATTTGAGCTCCGTTCTGCAAAGGTGAACACTGCTCTGAGAACAAAGGACTTCCCCGATGCGTCTTTGGTCAGGAAGGCAACGCTTGCCTATTTCTCTCCTAGCCTTCTGCTACCACTTGGGCCAAGGTGGCTCTGGGCTTCCTCTGGCTCCGTGGGCACTGCTGCTTGGGTGGTGGCCTCCTGCTCTTGAGACCAACTCCAAACGTGTTCTCCTTTGGGGAGAAGGCTGATTGGGCATGAAAAGGCCTTTCTTCACAGCCCCCAGCAACCCAAACTTAGCCAGCTAAGGAGGGACTCTACTAGGGCTAATCTCAGCAACGGCACAAAACTCGCTTCCAGGAGCTGCATTCTGCAAAGGGAAACTCTGCTCGGGGAGCACACCACATTCCCAATTCGTCCTTCCTCAGGAAAGCAATGCTTGCCTATTTCTCACCTAGCCCTGTGCTATCCCTAGGGCCAAGGAGGCTCTGGGCTGCCTCTGGATCCGTGGGCACTGCTCCTTGGCTGGTGGTCTCCTGAGCTTGAAACCAACTGCAAATGAGTTCTCCTTCAGGGACAAGGCTGATTGGGCATGAAAATACCTTGTTTGCACAGGCCTCAGCAACCCACCTATAGCCAGCTAGGGAGGGACCCTCCGAGGGCCTATCTCAGCAACGGCACAAACGTCGCAGCTAGGAGCTGCATTCTGCAAAGGGAAACTCTGCTCGGGGAACAAACCACAGCCCTAATGCGACTTGTTCAGGAAAGCCAAGCTTTTCTACTTCTCACCTAGCTCTGTTTTACCCCTAGGGCCATGGAGGCTCTGGGCTGCCTCTGGCTCTGTGGGCACTGCTGCTTGTCGGGTGGTCTCCGGTGCTTGAAACCAACTCCAAGCGTGTTCTCCTTCGTGGAGAAGGCTGATTGGGCATGAAAAGGCCATGTTTGCACAGGCCCATTAACGCACACTTAGCCAGCTGGGAAGGGAGCCTCGGAGGGCCTATTTCAGCAACGGCAAAAAACTCGCTTCTAGGAGCTGCATTCTGCAGAGGTGAACTCTGCTCGGGGAACAAACCACAGCCCCAGTGCGTCTTGGCTCAGGAAAGCCAAGCTTGCCTAGTTCTCTCCTAGCCCTGTTGTACCCCTAGGGCCAAGGAGGCTCTGGACTGCTTCTGGCTCCGTGGGCACTGCTGCTTGGCTGGTGTTCTCCGGAGGTTGAAACCAAATCCACACATGTTCTCCCTCGGGGAGAAGCCTGACTGGGCATGAAAAGGCCTTGTTTGCACAGGCCCAGCAACCCACAGGTAGCCAGCTAGGGATAGAACCTCCTTGGGCCTATCTCAGAAACGGCACAAGCCTCACTTATTTGAGCTCCGTTCTGCAAAGGTGAACACTGCTCTGAGAACAAAGGACTTCCCCGATGCGTCTTTGGTCAGGAAGGCAACGCTTGCCTATTTCTCTCCTAGCCTTCTGCTACCACTTGGGCCAAGGTGGCTCTGGGCTTCCTCTGGCTCCGTGGGCACTGCTGCTTGGGTGGTGGCCTCCTGCTCTTGAAACCAACTCCAAACGTGTTCTCCTTTGGGGAGAAGGCTGATTGGGCATGAAAAGGCCTTTCTTCACAGCCCCCAGCAACCCAAACTTAGCCAGCTAAGGAGGGACTCTACTAGGGCTAATCTCAGCAACGGCACAAAACTCGCTTCCAGGAGCTGCATTCTGCAAAGGGAAACTCTGCTCGGGGAGCACACCACATTCCCAATTCGTCCTTCCTCAGGAAAGCAATGCTTGCCTATTTCTCACCTAGCCCTGTGCTATCCCTAGGGCCAAGGAGGCTCTGGGCTGCCTCTGGATCCGTGGGCACTGCTCCTTGGCTGGTGGTCTCCTGAGCTTGAAACCAACTGCAAATGAGTTCTCCTTCAGGGACAAGGCTGATTGGGCATGAAAATACCTTGTTTGCACAGGCCTCAGCAACCCACCTATAGCCAGCTAGGGAGGGACCCTCCGAGGGCCTATCTCAGCAACGGCACAAACGTCGCAGCTAGGAGCTGCATTCTGCAAAGGGAAACTCTGCTCGGGGAACAAACCACAGCCCTAATGCGACTTGTTCAGGAAAGCCAAGCTTTTCTACTTCTCACCTAGCTCTGTTTTACCCCTAGGGCCATGGAGGCTCTGGGCTGCCTCTGGCTCTGTGGGCACTGCTGCTTGGCTGGTGGTCTCCGCACCTTGAAACCAACTCCAAGCGTGTTCTCCTTTGGGGAGAAGGCTAATTGGGCATGAAAAGGCCTTTTTGGCACATGCCCCATCCACTCACCCTTAGCCAGGTATTGATGGGAAACCGAAGGTCTATCTCAGCAACGGCACAAAACTCGCTTCTAGGAGCTGCATTCTGCAGAAGTGAACTCTGCTCGGCAAACAAACCACAGCCCCAATGCGTCCTTGCTCATGAAGGCCAAGCTTGCCTAGTTACTCACCTAGCCCTCTGCACACCTAGGGCAAAGAAGGCTATGGCCTGCCTCTGGCTCTGTGGGCACCGCTGCTTGTCGGGTGGTCTCCGGTGCTTGAAACCAACTCCACACGTGTTCTCCTTCGTGGAGAAGGCTGATTGGGCATGAAAAGGCCATGTTTGCACAGGCCCATTAACGCACCCTTAGCCAGCTGGGAAGGGAGCCTCGGAGGGCCTATCTCAGCAACGGCACAAAACTCGCTTCTAGGAGCTGCATTCTGCAGAGGTGAACTCTGCTCGGGGAACAAACCACAGCCCCAGTGCGTCTTGGCTCAGGAAAGCCAAGCTTGCCTAGTTCTCACCTAGCCCTGTTGTACCCCTAGGGCCAAGGAGGCTCTGGACTGCCTCTGGCTCCGTGGGCACTGCTGCTTGGCTGGTGTTCTCCGGAGGTTGAAACCAAATCCACACATGTTCTCCCTCGGGGAGAAGCCTGACTGGGCATGAAAAGGCCTTGTTTGCACAGGCCCAGCAACCCACAGGTAGCCAGCTAGGGATAGAACCTCCTTGGGCCTATCTCAGAAACGGCACAAGCCTCACTTATTTGAGCTCCGTTCTGCAAAGGTGAACACTGCTCTGAGAACAAAGGACTTCCCCGATGCGTCTTTGGTCAGGAAGGCAACGCTTGCCTATTTCTCTCCTAGCCTTCTGCTACCACTTGGGCCAAGGTGGCTCTGGGCTTCCTCTGGCTCCGTGGGCACTGCTGCTTGGGTGGTAGCCTCCTGCTCTTGAGACCAACTCCAAACGTGTTCTCCTTTGGGGAGAAGGCTGATTGGGCATGAAAAGGCCTTTCTTCACAGCCCCCAGCAACCCAAACTTAGCCAGCTAAGGAGGGACTCTACTAGGGCTAATCTCAGCAACGGCACAAAACTCGCTTCCAGGAGCTGCATTCTGCAAAGGGAAACTCTGCTCGGGGAGCACACCACATTCCCAATTCGTCCTTCCTCAGGAAAGCAATGCTTGCCTATTTCTCACCTAGCCCTGTGCTATCCCTAGGGCCAAGGAGGCTCTGGGCTGCCTCTGGATCCGTGGGCACTGCTCCTTGGCTGGTGGTCTCCTGAGCTTGAAACCAACTGCAAATGAGTTCTCCTTCAGGGACAAGGCTGATTGGGCATGAAAATACCTTGTTTGCACAGGCCTCAGCAACCCACCTATAGCCAGCTAGGGAGGGACCCTCCGAGGGCCTATCTCAGCAACGGCACAAACGTCGCAGCTAGGAGCTGCATTCTGCAAAGGGAAACTCTGCTCGGGGAACAAACCACAGCCCTAATGCGACTTGTTCAGGAAAGCCAAGCTTTTCTACTTCTCACCTAGCTCTGTTTTACCCCTAGGGCCATGGAGGCTCTGGGCTGCCTCTGGCTCTGTGGGCACTGCTGCTTGTCGGGTGGTCTCCGGTGCTTGAAACCAACTCCAAGCGTGTTCTCCTTCGTGGAGAAGGCTGATTGGGCATGAAAAGGCCATGTTTGCACAGGCCCATTAACGCACACTTAGCCAGCTGGGAAGGGAGCCTCGGAGGGCCTATTTCAGCAACGGCAAAAAACTCGCTTCTAGGAGCTGCATTCTGCAGAGGTGAACTCTGCTCGGGGAACAAACCACAGCCCCAGTGCGTCTTGGCTCAGGAAAGCCAAGCTTGCCTAGTTCTCTCCTAGCCCTGTTGTACCCCTAGGGCCAAGGAGGCTCTGGACTGCTTCTGGCTCCGTGGGCACTGCTGCTTGGCTGGTGTTCTCCGGAGGTTGAAACCAAATCCACACATGTTCTCCCTCGGGGAGAAGCCTGACTGGGCATGAAAAGGCCTTGTTTGCACAGGCCCAGCAACCCACAGGTAGCCAGCTAGGGATAGAACCTCCTTGGGCCTATCTCAGAAACGGCACAAGCCTCACTTATTTGAGCTCCGTTCTGCAAAGGTGAACACTGCTCTGAGAACAAAGGACTTCCCCGATGCGTCTTTGGTCAGGAAGGCAACGCTTGCCTATTTCTCTCCTAGCCTTCTGCTACCACTTGGGCCAAGGTGGCTCTGGGCTTCCTCTGGCTCCGTGGGCACTGCTGCTTGGGTGGTGGCCTCCTGCTCTTGAAACCAACTCCAAACGTGTTCTCCTTTGGGGAGAAGGCTGATTGGGCATGAAAAGGCCTTTCTTCACAGCCCCCAGCAACCCAAACTTAGCCAGCTAAGGAGGGACTCTACTAGGGCTAATCTCAGCAACGGCACAAAACTCGCTTCCAGGAGCTGCATTCTGCAAAGGGAAACTCTGCTCGGGGAGCACACCACATTCCCAATTCGTCCTTCCTCAGGAAAGCAATGCTTGCCTATTTCTCACCTAGCCCTGTGCTATCCCTAGGGCCAAGGAGGCTCTGGGCTGCCTCTGGATCCGTGGGCACTGCTCCTTGGCTGGTGGTCTCCTGAGCTTGAAACCAACTGCAAATGAGTTCTCCTTCAGGGACAAGGCTGATTGGGCATGAAAATACCTTGTTTGCACAGGCCTCAGCAACCCACCTATAGCCAGCTAGGGAGGGACCCTCCGAGGGCCTATCTCAGCAACGGCACAAACGTCGCAGCTAGGAGCTGCATTCTGCAAAGGGAAACTCTGCTCGGGGAACAAACCACAGCCCTAATGCGACTTGTTCAGGAAAGCCAAGCTTTTCTACTTCTCACCTAGCTCTGTTTTACCCCTAGGGCCATGGAGGCTCTGGGCTGCCTCTGGCTCTGTGGGCACTGCTGCTTGGCTGGTGGTCTCCGCACCTTGAAACCAACTCCAAGCGTGTTCTCCTTTGGGGAGAAGGCTAATTGGGCATGAAAAGGCCTTTTTGGCACATGCCCCATCCACTCACCCTTAGCCAGGTATTGATGGGAAACCGAAGGTCTATCTCAGCAACGGCACAAAACTCGCTTCTAGGAGCTGCATTCTGCAGAAGTGAACTCTGCTCGGCAAACAAACCACAGCCCCAATGCGTCCTTGCTCATGAAGGCCAAGCTTGCCTAGTTACTCACCTAGCCCTCTGCACACCTAGGGCAAAGAAGGCTATGGCCTGCCTCTGGCTCTGTGGGCACCGCTGCTTGTCGGGTGGTCTCCGGTGCTTGAAACCAACTCCACACGTGTTCTCCTTCGTGGAGAAGGCTGATTGGGCATGAAAAGGCCATGTTTGTACAGGCCCATTAACGCACACTTAGCCAGCTGGGAAGGGAGCCTCGGAGGGCCTATCTCAGCAACGGCACAAAACTCGCTTCTAGGAGCTGCATTCTGCAGAGGTGAACTCTGCTCGGGGAACAAACCACAGCCCCAGTGCGTCTTGGCTCAGGAAAGCCAAGCTTGCCTAGTTCTCACCTAGCCCTGTTGTACCCCTAGGGCCAAGGAGGCTCTGGACTGCCTCTGGCTCCGTGGGCACTGCTGCTTGGCTGGTGTTCTCCGGAGGTTGAAACCAAATCCACACATGTTCTCCCTCGGGGAGAAGCCTGACTGGGCATGAAAAGGCCTTGTTTGCACAGGCCCAGCAACCCACAGGTAGCCAGCTAGGGATAGAACCTCCTTGGGCCTATCTCAGAAACGGCACAAGCCTCACTTATTTGAGCTCCGTTCTGCAAAGGTGAACACTGCTCTGAGAACAAAGGACTTCCCCGATGCGTCTTTGGTCAGGAAGGCAACGCTTGCCTATTTCTCTCCTAGCCTTCTGCTACCACTTGGGCCAAGGTGGCTCTGGGCTTCCTCTGGCTCCGTGGGCACTGCTGCTTGGGTGGTGGCCTCCTGCTCTTGAAACCAACTCCAAACGTGTTCTCCTTTGGGGAGAAGGCTGATTGGGCATGAAAAGGCCTTTCTTCACAGCCCCCAGCAACCCAAACTTAGCCAGCTAAGGAGGGACTCTACTAGGGCTAATCTCAGCAACGGCACAAAACTCGCTTCCAGGAGCTGCATTCTGCAAAGGGAAACTCTGCTCGGGGAGCACACCACATTCCCAATTCGTCCTTCCTCAGGAAAGCAATGCTTGCCTATTTCTCACCTAGCCCTGTGCTATCCCTAGGGCCAAGGAGGCTCTGGGCTGCCTCTGGATCCGTGGGCACTGCTCCTTGGCTGGTGGTCTCCTGAGCTTGAAACCAACTGCAAATGAGTTCTCCTTCAGGGACAAGGCTGATTGGGCATGAAAATACCTTGTTTGCACAGGCCTCAGCAACCCACCTATAGCCAGCTAGGGAGGGACCCTCCGAGGGCCTATCTCAGCAACGGCACAAACGTCGCAGCTAGGAGCTGCATTCTGCAAAGGGAAACTCTGCTCGGGGAACAAACCACAGCCCTAATGCGACTTGTTCAGGAAAGCCAAGCTTTTCTACTTCTCACCTAGCTCTGTTTTACCCCTAGGGCAAAGAAGGCTATGGCCTGCCTCTGGCTCTGTGGGCACTGCTGCTTGTCGGGTGGTCTCCGGTGCTTGAAACCAACTCCAAACGTGTTCTCCTTCGTGGAGAAGGCTGATTGGGCATGAAAAGGCCATGTTTGCACAGGCCCATTAACGCAAACTTAGCCAGCTGTGAAGGGAGCCTCGGAGGGCCTATCTCAGCAACGGCACAAAACTCGCTTCTAGGAGCTGCATTCTGCAGAGGTGAACTCTGCTCGGGGAACAAACCACAGCCCCAGTGCGTCTTGGCTCAGGAAAGCCAAGCTTGCCTAGTTCTCACCTAGCCCTGTTGTACCCCTAGGGCCAAGGAGGCTCTGGACTGCCTCTGGCTCCGTGGGCACTGCTGCTTGGCTGGTGTTCTCCGGAGGTTGAAACCAAATCCACACATGTTCTCCTTCGGGGAGAAGCCTGACTGGGCATGAAAAGGCCTTGTTTGCACAGGCCCAGCAACCCACAGGTAGCCAGCTAGGGATAGAACCTCCTTGGGCCTATCTCAGAAACGGCACAAGCCTCACTTATTTGAGCTCCGTTCTGCAAAGGTGAACACTGCTCTGAGAACAAAGGACTTCCCCGATGCGTCTTTGGTCAGGAAGGCAACGCTTGCCTATTTCTCTCCTAGCCTTCTGCTACCACTTGGGCCAAGGTGGCTCTGGGCTTCCTCTGGCTCCGTGGGCACTGCTGCTTGGGTGGTGGCCTCCTGCTCTTGAGACCAACTCCAAACGTGTTCTCCTTTGGGGAGAAGGCTGATTGGGCATGAAAAGGCCTTTCTTCACAGCCCCCAGCAACCCAAACTTAGCCAGCTAAGGAGGGACTCTACTAGGGCTAATCTCAGCAACGGCACAAAACTCGCTTCCAGGAGCTGCATTCTGCAAAGGGAAACTCTGCTCGGGGAGCACACCACATTCCCAATTCGTCCTTCCTCAGGAAAGCAATGCTTGCCTATTTCTCACCTAGCCCTGTGCTATCCCTAGGGCCAAGGAGGCTCTGGGCTGCCTCTGGATCCGTGGGCACTGCTCCTTGGCTGGTGGTCTCCTGAGCTTGAAACCAACTGCAAATGAGTTCTCCTTCAGGGACAAGGCTGATTGGGCATGAAAATACCTTGTTTGCACAGGCCTCAGCAACCCACCTATAGCCAGCTAGGGAGGGACCCTCCGAGGGCCTATCTCAGCAACGGCACAAACGTCGCAGCTAGGAGCTGCATTCTGCAAAGGGAAACTCTGCTCGGGGAACAAACCACAGCCCTAATGCGACTTGTTCAGGAAAGCCAAGCTTTTCTACTTCTCACCTAGCTCTGTTTTACCCCTAGGGCCATGGAGGCTCTGGGCTGCCTCTGGCTCTGTGGGCACTGCTGCTTGGCTGGTGGTCTCCGCAACTTGAAACCAACTCCAAGCGTGTTCTCCTTTGGGGAGAAGGCTAATTGGGCATGAAAAGGCCTTTTGGGCACATGCCCCATCCACTCACCCTTAGCCAGGTATTGATGGAAAACCGAAGGTCTATCTCAGCAACGGCACAAAACTCGCTTCTAGGAGCTGCATTCTGCAGAGGTGAACTCTGCTCGGCAAACAAACCACAGCCCCAATGCGTCCTTGCTCATGAAGGCCAAGCTTGCCTAGTTACTCACCTAGCCCTCTGCACACCTAGGGCAAAGAAGGCTATGGCCTGCCTCTGGCTCTGTGGGCACTGCTGCTTGTCGGGTGGTCTCCGGTGCTTGAAACCAACTCCAAACGTGTTCTCCTTCGTGGAGAAGGCTGATTGGGCATGAAAAGGCCATGTTTGCACAGGCCCATTAACGCACACTTAGCCAGCTGGGAAGGGAGCCTTGGAGGGCCTATCTCAGCAATGGCACAAAACTCGCTTCTAGGAGCTGCATTCTGCAGAGGTGAACTCTGCTCGGGGAACAAACCACAGCCCCAGTGCGTCTTGGCTCAGGAAAGCCAAGCTTGCCTAGTTCTCACCTAGCCCTGTTGTACCCCTAGGGCCAAGGAGGCTCTGGACTGCCTCTGGCTCCGTGGGCACTGCTGCTTGGCTGGTGTTCTCCGGAGGTTGAAACCAAATCCACACATGTTCTCCCTCGGGGAGAAGCCTGACTGGGCATGAAAAGGCCTTGTTTGCACAGGCCCAGCAACCCACAGGTAGCCAGCTAGGGATAGAACCTCCTTGGGCCTATCTCAGAAACGGCACAAGCCTCACTTATTTGAGCTCCGTTCTGCAAAGGTGAACACTGCTCTGAGAACAAAGGACTTCCCCGATGCGTCTTTGGTCAGGAAGGCAACGCTTGCCTATTTCTCTCCTAGCCTTCTGCTACCACTTGGGCCAAGGTGGCTCTGGGCTTCCTCTGGCTCCGTGGGCACTGCTGCTTGGGTGGTGGCCTCCTGCTCTTGAAACCAACTCCAAACGTGTTCTCCTTTGGGGAGAAGGCTGATTGGGCATGAAAAGGCCTTTCTTCACAGCCCCCAGCAACCCAAACTTAGCCAGCTAAGGAGGGACTCTACTAGGGCTAATCTCAGCAACGGCACAAAACTCGCTTCCAGGAGCTGCATTCTGCAAAGGGAAACTCTGCTCGGGGAGCACACCACATTCCCAATTCGTCCTTCCTCAGGAAAGCAATGCTTGCCTATTTCTCACCTAGCCCTGTGCTATCCCTAGGGCCAAGGAGGCTCTGGGCTGCCTCTGGATCCGTGGGCACTGCTCCTTGGCTGGTGGTCTCCTGAGCTTGAAACCAACTGCAAATGAGTTCTCCTTCAGGGACAAGGCTGATTGGGCATGAAAATACCTTGTTTGCACAGGCCTCAGCAACCCACCTATAGCCAGCTAGGGAGGGACCCTCCGAGGGCCTATCTCAGCAACGGCACAAACGTCGCAGCTAGGAGCTGCATTCTGCAAAGGGAAACTCTGCTCGGGGGACAAACCACAGCCCTAATGCGACTTGTTCAGGAAAGCCAAGCTTTTCTACATCTCACCTAGCTCTGTTTTACCCCTAGGGCCATGGAGGCTCTGGGCTGCCTCTGGCTCTGTGGGCACTGCTGCTTGTCGGGTGGTCTCCGCACCTTGAAACCAACTCCAAACGTGTTCTCCTTCGTGGAGAAGGCTGATTGGGCATGAAAAGGCCATGTTTGCACAGGCCCATTAACGCACACTTAGCCAGCTGGGAAGGGAGCCTCGGAGGGCCTATCTCAGCAACGGCACAAAACTCGCTTCTAGGAGCTGCATTCTGCAGAGGTGAACTCTGCTCGGGGAACAAACCACAGCCCCAGTGCGTCTTGGCTCAGGAAAGCCAAGCTTGCCTAGTTCTCACCTAGCCCTGTTGTACCCCTAGGGCCAAGGAGGCTCTGGACTGCCTCTGGCTCCGTGGGCACTGCTGCTTGGCTGGTGTTCTCCGGAGGTTGAAACCAAATCCACACATGTTCTCCCTCGGGGAGAAGCCTGACTGGGCATGAAAAGGCCTTGTTTGCACAGGCCCAGCAACCCACAGGTAGCCAGCTAGGGATAGAACCTCCTTGGGCCTATCTCAGAAACGGCACAAGCCTCACTTATTTGAGCTCCGTTCTGCAAAGGTGAACACTGCTCTGAGAACAAAGGACTTCCCCGATGCGTCTTTGGTCAGGAAGGCAACGCTTGCCTATTTCTCTCCTAGCCTTCTGCTACCACTTGGGCCAAGGTGGCTCTGGGCTTCCTCTGGCTCCGTGGGCACTGCTGCTTGGGTGGTGGCCTCCTGCTCTTGAAACCAACTCCAAACGTGTTCTCCTTTGGGGAGAAGGCTGATTGGGCATGAAAAGGCCTTTCTTCACAGCCCCCAGCAACCCAAACTTAGCCAGCTAAGGAGGGACTCTACTAGGGCTAATCTCAGCAACGGCACAAAACTCGCTTCCAGGAGCTGCATTCTGCAAAGGGAAACTCTGCTCGGGGAGCACACCACATTCCCAATTCGTCCTTCCTCAGGAAAGCAATGCTTGCCTATTTCTCACCTAGCCCTGTGCTATCCCTAGGGCCAAGGAGGCTCTGGGCTGCCTCTGGATCCGTGGGCACTGCTCCTTGGCTGGTGGTCTCCTGAGCTTGAAACCAACTGCAAATGAGTTCTCCTTCAGGGACAAGGCTGATTGGGCATGAAAATACCTTGTTTGCACAGGCCTCAGCAACCCACCTATAGCCAGCTAGGGAGGGACCCTCCGAGGGCCTATCTCAGCAACGGCACAAACGTCGCAGCTAGGAGCTGCATTCTGCAAAGGGAAACTGCTCGGGGAACAAACCACAGCCCTAATGCGACTTGTTCAGGAAAGCCAAGCTTTTCTACTTCTCACCTAGCTCTGTTTTACCCCTAGGGCAAAGAAGGCTATGGCCTGCCTCTGGCTCTGTGGGCACTGCTGCTTGTCGGGTGGTCTCCGGTGCTTGAAACCAACTCCAAACGTGTTCTCCTTCGTGGAGAAGGCTGATTGGGCATGAAAAGGCCATGTTTGCACAGGCCCATTAACGCAAACTTAGCCAGCTGTGAAGGGAGCCTCGGAGGGCCTATCTCAGCAACGGCACAAAACTCGCTTCTAGGAGCTGCATTCTGCAGAGGTGAACTCTGCTCGGGGAACAAACCACAGCCCCAGTGCGTCTTGGCTCAGGAAAGCCAAGCTTGCCTAGTTCTCACCTAGCCCTGTTGTACCCCTAGGGCCAAGGAGGCTCTGGACTGCCTCTGGCTCCGTGGGCACTGCTGCTTGGCTGGTGTTCTCCGGAGGTTGAAACCAAATCCACACATGTTCTCCTTCGGGGAGAAGCCTGACTGGGCATGAAAAGGCCTTGTTTGCACAGGCCCAGCAACCCACAGGTAGCCAGCTAGGGATAGAACCTCCTTGGGCCTATCTCAGAAACGGCACAAGCCTCACTTATTTGAGCTCCGTTCTGCAAAGGTGAACACTGCTCTGAGAACAAAGGACTTCCCCGATGCGTCTTTGGTCAGGAAGGCAACGCTTGCCTATTTCTCTCCTAGCCTTCTGCTACCACTTGGGCCAAGGTGGCTCTGGGCTTCCTCTGGCTCCGTGGGCACTGCTGCTTGGGTGGTGGCCTCCTGCTCTTGAGACCAACTCCAAACGTGTTCTCCTTTGGGGAGAAGGCTGATTGGGCATGAAAAGGCCTTTCTTCACAGCCCCCAGCAACCCAAACTTAGCCAGCTAAGGAGGGACTCTACTAGGGCTAATCTCAGCAACGGCACAAAACTCGCTTCCAGGAGCTGCATTCTGCAAAGGGAAACTCTGCTCGGGGAGCACACCACATTCCCAATTCGTCCTTCCTCAGGAAAGCAATGCTTGCCTATTTCTCACCTAGCCCTGTGCTATCCCTAGGGCCAAGGAGGCTCTGGGCTGCCTCTGGATCCGTGGGCACTGCTCCTTGGCTGGTGGTCTCCTGAGCTTGAAACCAACTGCAAATGAGTTCTCCTTCAGGGACAAGGCTGATTGGGCATGAAAATACCTTGTTTGCACAGGCCTCAGCAACCCACCTATAGCCAGCTAGGGAGGGACCCTCCGAGGGCCTATCTCAGCAACGGCACAAACGTCGCAGCTAGGAGCTGCATTCTGCAAAGGGAAACTCTGCTCGGGGAACAAACCACAGCCCTAATGCGACTTGTTCAGGAAAGCCAAGCTTTTCTACTTCTCACCTAGCTCTGTTTTACCCCTAGGGCCATGGAGGCCCTGGGCTGCCTCTGGCTCTGTGGGCACTGCTGCTTGGCTGGTGGTCTCCGCACCTTGAAACCAACTCCAAGCGTGTTCTCCTTTGGGGAGAAGGCTAATTGGGCATGAAAAGGCCTTTTGGGCACATGCCCCATCCACTCACCCTTAGCCAGGTATTGATGGGAAACCGAAGGTCTATCTCAGCAACGGCACAAAACTCGCTTCTAGGAGCTGCATTCTGCAGAGGTGAACTCTGCTCGGGGAACAAACCACAGCCCCAATGCGTCCTTGCTCATGAAGGCCAAGCTTGCCTAGTTACTCACCTAGCCCTCTGCACACCTAGGGCAAAGAAGGCTATGGCCTGCCTCTGGCTCTGTGGGCACTGCTGCTTGTCGGGTGGTCTCCGGTGCTTGAAACCAACTCCAAACGTGTTCTCCTTCGTGGAGAAGGCTGATTGGGCATGAAAAGGCCATGTTTGCACAGGCCCATTAACGCACACTTAGCCAGCTGGGAAGGGAGCCTTGGAGGGCCTATCTCAGCAATGGCACAAAACTCGCTTCTAGGAGCTGCATTCTGCAGAGGTGAACTCTGCTCGGGGAACAAACCACAGCCCCAGTGCGTCTTGGCTCAGGAAAGCCAAGCTTGCCTAGTTCTCACCTAGCCCTGTTGTACCCCTAGGGCCAAGGAGGCTCTGGACTGCCTCTGGCTCCGTGGGCACTGCTGCTTGGCTGGTGTTCTCCGGAGGTTGAAACCAAATCCACACATGTTCTCCCTCGGGGAGAAGCCTGACTGGGCATGAAAAGGCCTTGTTTGCACAGGCCCAGCAACCCACAGGTAGCCAGCTAGGGATAGAACCTCCTTGGGCCTATCTCAGAAACGGCACAAGCCTCACTTATTTGAGCTCCGTTCTGCAAAGGTGAACACTGCTCTGAGAACAAAGGACTTCCCCGATGCGTCTTTGGTCAGGAAGGCAACGCTTGCCTATTTCTCTCCTAGCCTTCTGCTACCACTTGGGCCAAGGTGGCTCTGGGCTTCCTCTGGCTCCGTGGGCACTGCTGCTTGGGTGGTGGCCTCCTGCTCTTGAGACCAACTCCAAACGTGTTCTCCTTTGGGGAGAAGGCTGATTGGGCATGAAAAGGCCTTTCTTCACAGCCCCCAGCAACCCAAACTTAGCCAGCTAAGGAGGGACTCTACTAGGGCTAATCTCAGCAACGGCACAAAACTCGCTTCCAGGAGCTGCATTCTGCAAAGGGAAACTCTGCTCGGGGAGCACACCACATTCCCAATTCGTCCTTCCTCAGGAAAGCAATGCTTGCCTATTTCTCACCTAGCCCTGTGCTATCCCTAGGGCCAAGGAGGCTCTGGGCTGCCTCTGGATCCGTGGGCACTGCTCCTTGGCTGGTGGTCTCCTGAGCTTGAAACCAACTGCAAATGAGTTCTCCTTCAGGGACAAGGCTGATTGGGCATGAAAATACCTTGTTTGCACAGGCCTCAGCAACCCACCTATAGCCAGCTAGGGAGGGACCCTCCGAGGGCCTATCTCAGCAACGGCACAAACGTCGCAGCTAGGAGCTGCATTCTGCAAAGGGAAACTCTGCTCGGGGAACAAACCACAGCCCTAATGCGACTTGTTCAGGAAAGCCAAGCTTTTCTACTTCTCACCTAGCTCTGTTTTACCCCTAGGGCCATGGAGGCCCTGGGCTGCCTCTGGCTCTGTGGGCACTGCTGCTTGGCTGGTGGTCTCCGCACCTTGAAACCAACTCCAAGCGTGTTCTCCTTTGGGGAGAAGGCTAATTGGGCATGAAAAGGCCTTTTGGGCACATGCCCCATCCACTCACCCTTAGCCAGGTATTGATGGGAAACCGAAGGTCTATCTCAGCAACGGCACAAAACTCGCTTCTAGGAGCTGCATTCTGCAGAGGTGAACTCTGCTCGGGGAACAAACCACAGCCCCAATGCGTCCTTGCTCATGAAGGCCAAGCTTGCCTAGTTACTCACCTAGCCCTCTGCACACCTAGGGCAAAGAAGGCTATGGCCTGCCTCTGGCTCTGTGGGCACCGCTGCTTGTCGGGTGGTCTCCGGTGCTTGAAACCAACTCCACACGTGTTCTCCTTCGTGGAGAAGGCTGATTGGGCATGAAAAGGCCATGTTTGCACAGGCCCATTAACGCACCCTTAGCCAGCTGGGAAGGGAGCCTCGGAGGGCCTATCTCAGCAACGGCACAAAACTCGCTTCTAGGAGCTGCATTCTGCAGAGGTGAACTCTGCTCGGGGAACAAACCACAGCCCCAGTGCGTCTTGGCTCAGGAAAGCCAAGCTTGCCTAGTTCTCACCTAGCCCTGTTGTACCCCTAGGGCCAAGGAGGCTCTGGACTGCCTCTGGCTCCGTGGGCACTGCTGCTTGGCTGGTGTTCTCCGGAGGTTGAAACCAAATCCACACATGTTCTCCTTCGGGGAGAAGCCTGACTGGGCATGAAAAGGCCTTGTTTGCACAGGCCCAGCAACCCACAGGTAGCCAGCTAGGGATAGAACCTCCTTGGGCCTATCTCAGAAACGGCACAAGCCTCACTTATTTGAGCTCCGTTCTGCAAAGGTGAACACTGCTCTGAGAACAAAGGACTTCCCCGATGCGTCTTTGGTCAGGAAGGCAACGCTTGCCTATTTCTCTCCTAGCCTTCTGCTACCACTTGGGCCAAGGTGGCTCTGGGCTTCCTCTGGCTCCGTGGGCACTGCTGCTTGGGTGGTGGCCTCCTGCTCTTGAAACCAACTCCAAACGTGTTCTCCTTTGGGGAGAAGGCTGATTGGGCATGAAAAGGCCTTTCTTCACAGCCCCCAGCAACCCAAACTTAGCCAGCTAAGGAGGGACTCTACTAGGGCTAATCTCAGCAACGGCACAAAACTCGCTTCCAGGAGCTGCATTCTGCAAAGGGAAACTCTGCTCGGGGAGCACACCACATTCCCAATTCGTCCTTCCTCAGGAAAGCAATGCTTGCCTATTTCTCACCTAGCCCTGTGCTATCCCTAGGGCCAAGGAGGCTCTGGGCTGCCTCTGGATCCGTGGGCACTGCTCCTTGGCTGGTGGTCTCCTGAGCTTGAAACCAACTGCAAATGAGTTCTCCTTCAGGGACAAGGCTGATTGGGCATGAAAATACCTTGTTTGCACAGGCCTCAGCAACCCACCTATAGCCAGCTAGGGAGGGACCCTCCGAGGGCCTATCTCAGCAACGGCACAAACGTCGCAGCTAGGAGCTGCATTCTGCAAAGGGAAACTCTGCTCGGGGAACAAACCACAGCCCTAATGCGACTTGTTCAGGAAAGCCAAGCTTTTCTACTTCTCACCTAGCTCTGTTTTACCCCTAGGGCCATGGAGGCCCTGGGCTGCCTCTGGCTCTGTGGGCACTGCTGCTTGGCTGGTGGTCTCCGCACCTTGAAACCAACTCCAAGCGTGTTCTCCTTTGGGGAGAAGGCTAATTGGGCATGAAAAGGCCTTTTTGGCACATGCCCCATCCACTCACCCTTAGCCAGGTATTGATGGGAAACCGAAGGTCTATCTCAGCAACGGCACAAAACTCGCTTCTAGGAGCTGCATTCTGCAGAGGTGAACTCTGCTCGGGGAACAAACCACAGCCCCAATGCGTCCTTGCTCATGAAGGCCAAGCTTGCCTAGTTACTCACCTAGCCCTCTGCACACCTAGGGCAAAGAAGGCTATGGCCTGCCTCTGGCTCTGTGGGCACTGCTGCTTGTCGGGTGGTCTCCGGTGCTTGAAACCAACTCCACACGTGTTCTCCTTCGTGGAGAAGGCTGATTGGGCATGAAAAGGCCATGTTTGCACAGGCCCATTAACGCACCCTTAGCCAGCTGGGAAGGGAGCCTCGGAGGGCCTATCTCAGCAACGGCACAAAACTCGCTTCTAGGAGCTGCATTCTGCAGAGGTGAACTCTGCTCGGGGAACAAACCACAGCCCCAGTGCGTCTTGGCTCAGGAAAGCCAAGCTTGCCTAGTTCTCACCTAGCCCTGTTGTACCCCTAGGGCCAAGGAGGCTCTGGACTGCCTCTGGCTCCGTGGGCACTGCTGCTTGGCTGGTGTTCTCCGGAGGTTGAAACCAAATCCACACATGTTCTCCCTCGGGGAGAAGCCTGACTGGGCATGAAAAGGCCTTGTTTGCACAGGCCCAGCAACCCACAGGTAGCCAGCTAGGGATAGAACCTCCTTGGGCCTATCTCAGAAACGGCACAAGCCTCACTTATTTGAGCTCCGTTCTGCAAAGGTGAACACTGCTCTGAGAACAAAGGACTTCCCCGATGCGTCTTTGGTCAGGAAGGCAACGCTTGCCTATTTCTCTCCTAGCCTTCTGCTACCACTTGGGCCAAGGTGGCTCTGGGCTTCCTCTGGCTCCGTGGGCACTGCTGCTTGGGTGGTGGCCTCCTGCTCTGGAAACCAACTCCAAACGTGTTCTCCTTTGGGGAGAAGGCTGATTGGGCATGAAAAGGCCTTTCTTCACAGCCCCCAGCAACCCAAACTTAGCCAGCTAAGGAGGGACTCTACTAGGGCTAATCTCAGCAACGGCACAAAACTCGCTTCCAGGAGCTGCATTCTGCAAAGGGAAACTCTGCTCGGGGAGCACACCACATTCCCAATTCGTCCTTCCTCAGGAAAGCAATGCTTGCCTATTTCTCACCTAGCCCTGTGCTATCCCTAGGGCCAAGGAGGCTCTGGGCTGCCTCTGGATCCGTGGGCACTGCTCCTTGGCTGGTGGTCTCCTGAGCTTGAAACCAACTGCAAATGAGTTCTCCTTCAGGGACAAGGCTGATTGGGCATGAAAATACCTTGTTTGCACAGGCCTCAGCAACCCACCTATAGCCAGCTAGGGAGGGACCCTCCGAGGGCCTATCTCAGCAACGGCACAAACGTCGCAGCTAGGAGCTGCATTCTGCAAAGGGAAACTCTGCTCGGGGAACAAACCACAGCCCTAATGCGACTTGTTCAGGAAAGCCAAGCTTTTCTACTTCTCACCTAGCTCTGTTTTACCCCTAGGGCCATGGAGGCTCTGGGCTGCCTCTGGCTCTGTGGGCACTGCTGCTTGGCTGGTGGTCTCCGCACCTTGAAACCAACTCCAAGCGTGTTCTCCTTTGGGGAGAAGGCTAATTGGGCATGAAAAGGCCTTTTGGGCACATGCCCCATCCACTCACCCTTAGCCAGGTATTGATGGGAAACCGAAGGTCTATCTCAGCAACGGCACAAAACTCGCTTCTAGGAGCTGCATTCTGCAGAGGTGAACTCTGCTCGGCGAACAAACCACAGCCCCAATGCGTCCTTGCTCATGAAGGCCAAGCTTGCCTAGTTACTCACCTAGCCCTCTGCACACCTAGGGCAAAGAAGGCTATGGCCTGCCTCTGGCTCTGTGGGCACTGCTGCTTGTCGGGTGGTCTCCGGTGCTTGAAACCAACTCCACACGTGTTCTCCTTCGTGGAGAAGGCTGATTGGGCATGAAAAGGCCATGTTTGCACAGGCCCATTAACGCACCCTTAGCCAGCTGGGAAGGGAGCCTCGGAGGGCCTATCTCAGCAACGGCACAAAACTCGCTTCTAGGAGCTGCATTCTGCAGAGGTGACCTCTGCTCGGGGAACAAACCACAGCCCCAGTGGGTCTTGGCTCAGGAAAGCCAAGCTTGCCTAGTTCTCACCTAGCCCTGTTGTACCCCTAGGGCCAAGGAGGCTCTGGACTGCCTCTGGCTCCGTGGGCACTGCTGCTTGGCTGGTGTTCTCCGGAGGTTGAAACCAAATCCACACATGTTCTCCCTCGGGGAGAAGCCTGACTGGGCATGAAAAGGCCTTGTTTGCACAGGCCCAGCAACCCACAGGTAGCCAGCTAGGGATAGAACCTCCTTGGGCCTATCTCAGAAACGGCACAAGCCTCACTTATTTGAGCTCCGTTCTGCAAAGGTGAACACTGCTCTGAGAACAAAGGACTTCCCCGATGCGTCTTTGGTCAGGAAGGCAACGCTTGCCTATTTCTCTCCTAGCCTTCTGCTACCACTTGGGCCAAGGTGGCTCTGGGCTTCCTCTGGCTCCGTGGGCACTGCTGCTTGGGTGGTGGCCTCCTGCTCTTGAGACCAACTCCAAACGTGTTCTCCTTTGGGGAGAAGGCTGATTGGGCATGAAAAGGCCTTTCTTCACAGCCCCCAGCAACCCAAACTTAGCCAGCTAAGGAGGGACTCTACTAGGGCTAATCTCAGCAACGGCACAAAACTCGCTTCCAGGAGCTGCATTCTGCAAAGGGAAACTCTGCTCGGGGAGCACACCACATTCCCAATTCGTCCTTCCTCAGGAAAGCAATGCTTGCCTATTTCTCACCTAGCCCTGTGCTATCCCTAGGGCCAAGGAGGCTCTGGGCTGCCTCTGGATCCGTGGGCACTGCTCCTTGGCTGGTGGTCTCCTGAGCTTGAAACCAACTGCAAATGAGTTCTCCTTCAGGGACAAGGCTGATTGGGCATGAAAATACCTTGTTTGCACAGGCCTCAGCAACCCACCTATAGCCAGCTAGGGAGGGACCCTCCGAGGGCCTATCTCAGCAACGGCACAAACGTCGCAGCTAGGAGCTGCATTCTGCAAAGGGAAACTCTGCTCGGGGAACAAACCACAGCCCTAATGCGACTTGTTCAGGAAAGCCAAGCTTTTCTACTTCTCACCTAGCTCTGTTTTACCCCTAGGGCCATGGAGGCCCTGGGCTGCCTCTGGCTCTGTGGGCACTGCTGCTTGGCTGGTGGTCTCCGCACCTTGAAACCAACTCCAAGCGTGTTCTCCTTTGGGGAGAAGGCTAATTGGGCATGAAAAGGCCTTTTGGGCACATGCCCCATCCACTCACCCTTAGCCAGGTATTGATGGGAAACCGAAGGTCTATCTCAGCAACGGCACAAAACTCGCTTCTAGGAGCTGCATTCTGCAGAGGTGAACTCTGCTCGGGGAACAAACCACAGCCCCAATGCGTCCTTGCTCATGAAGGCCAAGCTTGCCTAGTTACTCACCTAGCCCTCTGCACACCTAGGGCAAAGAAGGCTATGGCCTGCCTCTGGCTCTGTGGGCACTGCTGCTTGTCGGGTGGTCTCCGGTGCTTGAAACCAACTCCACACGTGTTCTCCTTCGTGGAGAAGGCTGATTGGGCATGAAAAGGCCATGTTTGCACAGGCCCATTAACGCACCCTTAGCCAGCTGGGAAGGGAGCCTCGGAGGGCCTATCTCAGCAACGGCACAAAACTCGCTTCTAGGAGATGCATTCTGCAGAGGTGAACTCTGCTCGGGGAACAAACCACAGCCCCAGTGCGTCTTGGCTCAGGAAAGCCAAGCTTGCCTAGTTCTCACCTAGCCCTGTTGTACCCCTAGGGCCAAGGAGGCTCTGGACTGCCTCTGGCTCCGTGGGCACTGCTGCTTGGCTGGTGTTCTCCGGAGGTTGAAACCAAATCCACACATGTTCTCCCTCGGGGAGAAGCCTGACTGGGCATGAAAAGGCCTTGTTTGCACAGGCCCAGCAACCCACAGGTAGCCAGCTAGGGATAGAACCTCCTTGGGCCTATCTCAGAAACGGCACAAGCCTCACTTATTTGAGCTCCGTTCTGCAAAGGTGAACACTGCTCTGAGAACAAAGGACTTCCCCGATGCGTCTTTGGTCAGGAAGGCAACGCTTGCCTATTTCTCTCCTAGCCTTCTGCTACCACTTGGGCCAAGGTGGCTCTGGGCTTCCTCTGGCTCCGTGGGCACTGCTGCTTGGGTGGTGGCCTCCTGCTCTTGAAACCAACTCCAAACGTGTTCTCCTTTGGGGAGAAGGCTGATTGGGCATGAAAAGGCCTTTCTTCACAGCCCCCAGCAACCCAAACTTAGCCAGCTAAGGAGGGACTCTACTAGGGCTAATCTCAGCAACGGCACAAAACTCGCTTCCAGGAGCTGCATTCTGCAAAGGGAAACTCTGCTCGGGGAGCACACCACATTCCCAATTCGTCCTTCCTCAGGAAAGCAATGCTTGCCTATTTCTCACCTAGCCCTGTGCTATCCCTAGGGCCAAGGAGGCTCTGGGCTGCCTCTGGATCCGTGGGCACTGCTCCTTGGCTGGTGGTCTCCTGAGCTTGAAACCAACTGCAAATGAGTTCTCCTTCAGGGACAAGGCTGATTGGGCATGAAAATACCTTGTTTGCACAGGCCTCAGCAACCCACCTATAGCCAGCTAGGGAGGGACCCTCCGAGGGCCTATCTCAGCAACGGCACAAACGTCGCAGCTAGGAGCTGCATTCTGCAAAGGGAAACTCTGCTCGGGGAACAAACCACAGCCCTAATGCGACTTGTTCAGGAAAGCCAAGCTTTTCTACTTCTCACCTAGCTCTGTTTTACCCCTAGGGCCATGGAGGCCCTGGGCTGCCTCTGGCTCTGTGGGCACTGCTGCTTGGCTGGTGGTCTCCGCACCTTGAAACCAACTCCAAGCGTGTTCTCCTTTGGGGAGAAGGCTAATTGGGCATGAAAAGGCCTTTTGGGCACATGCCCCATCCACTCACCCTTAGCCAGGTATTGATGGGAAACCGAAGGTCTATCTCAGCAACGGCACAAAACTCGCTTCTAGGAGCTGCATTCTGCAGAGGTGAACTCTGCTCGGCGAACAAACCACAGCCCCAATGCGTCCTTGCTCATGAAGGCCAAGCTTGCCTAGTTACTCACCTAGCCCTCTGCACACCTAGGGCAAAGAAGGCTATGGCCTGCCTCTGGCTCTGTGGGCACTGCTGCTTGTCGGGTGGTCTCCGGTGCTTGAAACCAACTCCACACGTGTTCTCCTTCGTGGAGAAGGCTGATTGGGCATGAAAAGGCCTTGTTTGCACAGGCCTATTAACGCACACTTAGCCTGCTGGGAAGGGAGCCTCGGAGGGCCTATCTCAGCAACGGCACAAAACTCGCTTCTAGGAGCTGCATTCTGCAGAGGTGAACTCTGCTCGGGGAACAAACCACAGCCCCAGTGCGTCTTGGCTCAGGAAAGCCAAGCTTGCCTAGTTCTCACCTAGCACTGTTGTACCCCTAGGGCCAAGGAGGCTCTGGACTGCCTCTGGCTCCGTGGGCACTGCTGCTTGGCTGGTGTTCTCCGGAGGTTGAAACCAAATCCACACATGTTCTCCTTCGGGGAGAAGCCTGACTGGGCATGAAAAGGCCTTGTTTGCACAGGCCCAGCAACCCACAGGTAACCAGCTAGGGATAGAACCTCCTTGGGCCTATCTCAGAAACGGCACAAGCCTCACTTATTTGAGCTCCGTTCTGCAAAGGTGAACACTGCTCTGAGAACAAAGGACTTCCCCGATGCGTCTTTGGTCAGGAAGGCAACGCTTGCCTATTTCTCTCCTAGCCTTCTGCTACCACTTGGGCCAAGGTGGCTCTGGGCTTCCTCTGGCTCCGTGGGCACTGCTGCTTGGGTGGTGGCCTCCTGCTCTTGAGACCAACTCCAAACGTGTTCTCCTTTGGGGAGAAGGCTGATTGGGCATGAAAAGGCCTTTCTTCACAGCCCCCAGCAACCCAAACTTAGCCAGCTAAGGAGGGACTCTACTAGGGCTAATCTCAGCAACGGCACAAAACTCGCTTCCAGGAGCTGCATTCTGCAAAGGGAAACTCTGCTCGGGGAGCACACCACATTCCCAATTCGTCCTTCCTCAGGAAAGCAATGCTTGCCTATTTCTCACCTAGCCCTGTGCTATCCCTAGGGCCAAGGAGGCTCTGGGCTGCCTCTGGATCCGTGGGCACTGCTCCTTGGCTGGTGGTCTCCTGAGCTTGAAACCAACTGCAAATGAGTTCTCCTTCAGGGACAAGGCTGATTGGGCATGAAAATACCTTGTTTGCACAGGCCTCAGCAACCCACCTATAGCCAGCTAGGGAGGGACCCTCCGAGGGCCTATCTCAGCAACGGCACAAACGTCGCAGCTAGGAGCTGCATTCTGCAAAGGGAAACTCTGCTCGGGGAACAAACCACAGCCCTAATGCGACTTGTTCAGGAAAGCCAAGCTTTTCTACTTCTCACCTAGCTCTGTTTTACCCCTAGGGCCATGGAGGCCCTGGGCTGCCTCTGGCTCTGTGGGCACTGCTGCTTGGCTGGTGGTCTCTGCACCTTGAAACCAACTCCAAGCGTGTTCTCCTTTGGGGAGAAGGCTAATTGGGCATGAAAAGGCCTTTTGGGCACATGCCCCATCCACTCACCCTTAGCCAGGTATTGATGGGAAACCGAAGGTCTATCTCAGCAACGGCACAAAACTCGCTTCTAGGAGCTGCATTCTGCAGAGGTGAACTCTGCTCGGGGAACAAACCACAGCCCCAATGCGTCCTTGCTCATGAAGGCCAAGCTTGCCTAGTTACTCACCTAGCCCTCTGCACACCTAGGGCAAAGAAGGCTATGGCCTGCCTCTGGCTCTGTGGGCACTGCTGCTTGTCGGGTGGTCTCCGGTGCTTGAAACCAACTCCACACGTGTTCTCCTTCGTGGAGAAGGCTGATTGGGCATGAAAAGGCCATGTTTGCACAGGCCCATTAACGCACCCTTAGCCAGCTGGGAAGGGAGCCTCGGAGGGCCTATCTCAGCAACGGCACAAAACTCGCTTCTAGGAGCTGCATTCTGCAGAGGTGAACTCTGCTCGGGGAACAAACCACAGCCCCAGTGCGTCTTGGCTCAGGAAAGCCAAGCTTGCCTAGTTCTCACCTAGCCCTGTTGTACCCCTAGGGCCAAGGAGGCTCTGGACTGCCTCTGGCTCCGTGGGCACTGCTGCTTGGCTGGTGTTCTCCGGAGGTTGAAACCAAATCCACACATGTTCTCCCTCGGGGAGAAGCCTGACTGGGCATGAAAAGGCCTTGTTTTCACAGGCCCAGCAACCCACAGGTAGCCAGCTAGGGATAGAACCTCCTTGGGCCTATCTCAGAAACGGCACAAGCCTCACTTATTTGAGCTCCGTTCTGCAAAGGTGAACACTGCTCTGAGAACAAAGGACTTCCCCGATGCGTCTTTGGTCAGGAAGGCAACGCTTGCCTATTTCTCTCCTAGCCTTCTGCTACCACTTGGGCCAAGGTGGCTCTGGGCTTCCTCTGGCTCCGTGGGCACTGCTGCTTGGGTGGTGGCCTCCTGCTCTGGAAACCAACTCCAAACGTGTTCTCCTTTGGGGAGAAGGCTGATTGGGCATGAAAAGGCCTTTCTTCACAGCCCCCAGCAACCCAAACTTAGCCAGCTAAGGAGGGACTCTACTAGGGCTAATCTCAGCAACGGCACAAAACTCGCTTCCAGGAGCTGCATTCTGCAAAGGGAAACTCTGCTCGGGGAGCACACCACATTCCCAATTCGTCCTTCCTCAGGAAAGCAATGCTTGCCTATTTCTCACCTAGCCCTGTGCTATCCCTAGGGCCAAGGAGGCTCTGGGCTGCCTCTGGATCCGTGGGCACTGCTCCTTGGCTGGTGGTCTCCTGAGCTTGAAACCAACTGCAAATGAGTTCTCCTTCAGGGACAAGGCTGATTGGGCATGAAAATACCTTGTTTGCACAGGCCTCAGCAACCCACCTATAGCCAGCTAGGGAGGGACCCTCCGAGGGCCTATCTCAGCAACGGCACAAACGTCGCAGCTAGGAGCTGCATTCTGCAAAGGGAAACTCTGCTCGGGGAACAAACCACAGCCCTAATGCGACTTGTTCAGGAAAGCCAAGCTTTTCTACTTCTCACCTAGCTCTGTTTTACCCCTAGGGCCATGGAGGCCCTGGGCTGCCTCTGGCTCTGTGGGCACTGCTGCTTGGCTGGTGGTCTCCGCACCTTGAAACCAACTCCAAGCGTGTTCTCCTTTGGGGAGAAGGCTAATTGGGCATGAAAAGGCCTTTTGGGCACATGCCCCATCCACTCACCCTTAGCCAGGTATTGATGGGAAACCGAAGGTCTATCTCAGCAACGGCACAAAACTCGCTTCTAGGAGCTGCATTCTGCAGAGGTGAACTCTGCTCGGCGAACAAACCACAGCCCCAATGCGTCCTTGCTCATGCATGCCAAGCTTGCCTAGTTACTCACCTAGCCCTCTGCACACCTAGGGCAAAGAAGGCTATGGCCTGCCTCTGGCTCTGTGGGCACTGCTGCTTGTCGGGTGGTCTCCGGTGCTTGAAACCAACTCCACACGTGTTCTCCTTCGTGGAGAAGGCTGATTGGGCATGAAAAGGCCTTGTTTGCACAGGCCTATTAACGCACACTTAGCCTGCTGGGAAGGGAGCCTTGGAGGGCCTATCTCAGCAACGGCACAAAACTCGCTTCTAGGAGCTGCATTCTGCAGAGGTGAACTCTGCTCGGGGAACAAACCACAGCCCCAGTGCGTCTTGGCTCAGGAAAGCCAAGCTTGCCTAGTTCTCACCTAGCCCTGTTGTACCCCTAGGGCCAAGGAGGCTCTGGACTGCCTCTGGCTCCGTGGGCACTGCTGCTTGGCTGGTGTTCTCCGGAGGTTGAAACCAAATCCACACATGTTCTCCTTCGGGGAGAAGCCTGACTGGGCATGAAAAGGCCTTGTTTGCACAGGCCCAGCAACCCACAGGTAGCCAGCTAGGGATAGAACCTCCTTGGGCCTATCTCAGAAACGGCACAAGCCTCACTTATTTGAGCTCCGTTCTGCAAAGGTGAACACTGCTCTGAGAACAAAGGACTTCCCCGATGCGTCTTTGGTCAGGAAGGCAACGCTTGCCTATTTCTCTCCTAGCCTTCTGCTACCACTTGGGCCAAGGTGGCTCTGGGCTTCCTCTGGCTCCGTGGGCACTGCTGCTTGGGTGGTGGCCTCCTGCTCTTGAGACCAACTCCAAACGTGTTCTCCTTTGGGGAGAAGGCTGATTGGGCATGAAAAGGCCTTTCTTCACAGCCCCCAGCAACCCAAACTTAGCCAGCTAAGGAGGGACTCTACTAGGGCTAATCTCAGCAACGGCACAAAACTCGCTTCCAGGAGCTGCATTCTGCAAAGGGAAACTCTGCTCGGGGAGCACACCACATTCCCAATTCGTCCTTCCTCAGGAAAGCAATGCTTGCCTATTTCTCACCTAGCCCTGTGCTATCCCTAGGGCCAAGGAGGCTCTGGGCTGCCTCTGGATCCGTGGGCACTGCTCCTTGGCTGGTGGTCTCCTGAGCTTGAAACCAACTGCAAATGAGTTCTCCTTCAGGGACAAGGCTGATTGGGCATGAAAATACCTTGTTTGCACAGGCCTCAGCAACCCACCTATAGCCAGCTAGGGAGGGACCCTCCGAGGGCCTATCTCAGCAACGGCACAAACGTCGCAGCTAGGAGCTGCATTCTGCAAAGGGAAACTCTGCTCGGGGAACAAACCACAGCCCTAATGCGACTTGTTCAGGAAAGCCAAGCTTTTCTACTTCTCACCTAGCTCTGTTTTACCCCTAGGGCCATGGAGGCCCTGGGCTGCCTCTGGCTCTGTGGGCACTGCTGCTTGGCTGGTGGTCTCTGCACCTTGAAACCAACTCCAAGCGTGTTCTCCTTTGGGGAGAAGGCTAATTGGGCATGAAAAGGCCTTTTGGGCACATGCCCCATCCACTCACCCTTAGCCAGGTATTGATGGGAAACCGAAGGTCTATCTCAGCAACGGCACAAAACTCGCTTCTAGGAGCTGCATTCTGCAGAGGTGAACTCTGCTCGGGGAACAAACCACAGCCCCAATGCGTCCTTGCTCATGAAGGCCAAGCTTGCCTAGTTACTCACCTAGCCCTCTGCACACCTAGGGCAAAGAAGGCTATGGCCTGCCTCTGGCTCTGTGGGCACTGCTGCTTGTCGGGTGGTCTCCGGTGCTTGAAACCAACTCCACACGTGTTCTCCTTCGTGGAGAAGGCTGATTGGGCATGAAAAGGCCATGTTTGCACAGGCCCATTAACGCACCCTTAGCCAGCTGGGAAGGGAGCCTCGGAGGGCCTATCTCAGCAACGGCACAAAACTCGCTTCTAGGAGCTGCATTCTGCAGAGGTGAACTCTGCTCGGGGAACAAACCACAGCCCCAGTGCGTCTTGGCTCAGGAAAGCCAAGCTTGCCTAGTTCTCACCTAGCCCTGTTGTACCCCTAGGGCCAAGGAGGCTCTGGACTGCCTCTGGCTCCGTGGGCACTGCTGCTTGGCTGGTGTTCTCCGGAGGTTGAAACCAAATCCACACATGTTCTCCCTCGGGGAGAAGCCTGACTGGGCATGAAAAGGCCTTGTTTTCACAGGCCCAGCAACCCACAGGTAGCCAGCTAGGGATAGAACCTCCTTGGGCCTATCTCAGAAACGGCACAAGCCTCACTTATTTGAGCTCCGTTCTGCAAAGGTGAACACTGCTCTGAGAACAAAGGACTTCCCCGATGCGTCTTTGGTCAGGAAGGCAACGCTTGCCTATTTCTCTCCTAGCCTTCTGCTACCACTTGGGCCAAGGTGGCTCTGGGCTTCCTCTGGCTCCGTGGGCACTGCTGCTTGGGTGGTGGCCTCCTGCTCTTGAAACCAACTCCAAACGTGTTCTCCTTTGGGGAGAAGGCTGATTGGGCATGAAAAGGCCTTTCTTCACAGCCCCCAGCAACCCAAACTTAGCCAGCTAAGGAGGGACTCTACTAGGGCTAATCTCAGCAACGGCACAAAACTCGCTTCCAGGAGCTGCATTCTGCAAAGGGAAACTCTGCTCGGGGAGCACACCACATTCCCAATTCGTCCTTCCTCAGGAAAGCAATGCTTGCCTATTTCTCACCTAGCCCTGTGCTATCCCTAGGGCCAAGGAGGCTCTGGGCTGCCTCTGGATCCGTGGGCACTGCTCCTTGGCTGGTGGTCTCCTGAGCTTGAAACCAACTGCAAATGAGTTCTCCTTCAGGGACAAGGCTGATTGGGCATGAAAATACCTTGTTTGCACAGGCCTCAGCAACCCACCTATAGCCAGCTAGGGAGGGACCCTCCGAGGGCCTATCTCAGCAACGGCACAAACGTCGCAGCTAGGAGCTGCATTCTGCAAAGGGAAACTCTGCTCGGGGAACAAACCACAGCCCTAATGCGACTTGTTCAGGAAAGCCAAGCTTTTCTACTTCTCACCTAGCTCTGTTTTACCCCTAGGGCCATGGAGGCCCTGGGCTGCCTCTGGCTCTGTGGGCACTGCTGCTTGGCTGGTGGTCTCCGCACCTTGAAACCAACTCCAAGCGTGTTCTCCTTTGGGGAGAAGGCTAATTGGGCATGAAAAGGCCTTTTTGGCACATGCCCCATCCACTCACCCTTAGCCAGGTATTGATGGGAGACCGAAGGTCTATCTCAGCAACGGCACAAAACTCGCTTCTAGGAGCTGCATTCTGCAGAGGTGAACTCTACTCGGGGAACAAACCACAGCCCCAATGCGTCCTTGCTCATGAATGCCAAGCTTGCCTAGTTACTCACCTAGCCCTCTGCACACCTAGGGCAAAGAAGGCTATGGCCTGCCTCTGGCTCTGTGGGCACTGCTGCTTGTCGGGTGGTCTCCGGTGCTTGAAACCAACTCCACACGTGTTCTCCTTCGTGGAGAAGGCTGATTGGGCATGAAAAGGCCATGTTTGCACAGGCCCATTAACGCACCCTTAGCCAGCTGGGAAGGGAGCCTCGGAGGGCCTATCTCAGCAACGGCACAAAACTCGCTTCTAGGAGCTGCATTCTGCAGAGGTGAACTCTGCTCGGGGAACAAACCACAGCCCCAGTGCGTCTTGGCTCAGGAAAGCCAAGCTTGCCTAGTTCTCACCTAGCCCTGTTGTACCCCTAGGGCCAAGGAGGCTCTGGACTGCCTCTGGCTCCGTGGGCACTGCTGCTTGGCTGGTGTTCTCCGGAGGTTGAAACCAAATCCACACATGTTCTCCTTCAGGGAGAAGCCTGACTGGGCATGAAAAGGCCTTGTTTGCACAGGCCCAGCAACCCACAGGTAGCCAGCTAGGGATAGAACCTCCTTGGGCCTATCTCAGAAACGGCACAAGCCTCACTTATTTGAGCTCCGTTCTGCAAAGGTGAACACTGCTCTGAGAACAAAGGACTTCCCCGATGCGTCTTTGGTCAGGAAGGCAACGCTTGTCTATTTCTCTCCTAGCCTTCTGCTACCACTTGGGCCAAGGTGGCTCTGGGCTTCCTCTGGCTCCGTGGGCACTGCTGCTTGGGTGGTGGCCTCCTGCTCTTGAAACCAACTCCAAACGTGTTCTCCTTTGGGGAGAAGGCTGATTGGGCATGAAAAGGCCTTTCTTCACAGCCCCCAGCAACCCAAACTTAGCCAGCTAAGGAGGGACTCTACTAGGGCTAATCTCAGCAACGGCACAAAACTCGCTTCCAGGAGCTGCATTCTGCAAAGGGAAACTCTGCTCGGGGAGCACACCACATTCCCAATTCGTCCTTCCTCAGGAAAGCAATGCTTGCCTATTTCTCACCTAGCCCTGTGCTATCCCTAGGGCCAAGGAGGCTCTGGGCTGCCTCTGGATCCGTGGGCACTGCTCCTTGGCTGGTGGTCTCCTGAGCTTGAAACCAACTGCAAATGAGTTCTCCTTCAGGGACAAGGCTGATTGGGCATGAAAATACCTTGTTTGCACAGGCCTCAGCAACCCACCTATAGCCAGCTAGGGAGGGACCCTCCGAGGGCCTATCTCAGCAACGGCACAAACGTCGCAGCTAGGAGCTGCATTCTGCAAAGGGAAACTCTGCTCGGGGAACAAACCACAGCCCTAATGCGACTTGTTCAGGAAAGCCAAGCTTTTCTACTTCTCACCTAGCTCTGTTTTACCCCTAGGGCCATGGAGGCCCTGGGCTGCCTCTGGCTCTGTGGGCACTGCTGCTTGGCTGGTGGTCTCCGCACCTTGAAACCAACTCCAAGCGTGTTCTCCTTTGGGGAGAAGGCTAATTGGGCATGAAAAGGCCTTTTGGGCACATGCCCCATCCACTCACCCTTAGCCAGGTATTGATGGGAGACCGAAGGTCTATCTCAGCAACGGCACAAAACTCGCTTCTAGGAGCTGCATTCTGCAGAGGTGAACTCTGCTCGGGGAACAAACCACAGCCCCAATGCGTCCTTGCTCATGAAGGCCAAGCTTGCCTAGTTACTCACCTAGCCCTCTGCACACCTAGGGCAAAGAAGGCTATGGCCTGCCTCTGGCTCTGTGGGCACTGCTGCTTGTCGGGTGGTCTCCGGTGCTTGAAACCAACTCCACACGTGTTCTCCTTCGTGGAGAAGGCTGATTGGGCATGAAAAGGCCTTGTTTGCACAGGCCTATTAACGCACACTTAGCCTGCTGGGAAGGGAGCCTCGGAGGGCCTATCTCAGCAACGGCACAAAACTCGCTTCTAGGAGCTGCATTCTGCAGAGGTGAACTCTGCTCGGGGAACAAACCACAGCCCCAGTGCGTCTTGGCTCAGGAAAGCCAAGCTTGCCTAGTTCTCACCTAGCCCTGTTGTACCCCTAGGGCCAAGGAGGCTCTGGACTGCCTCTGGCTCCGTGGGCACTGCTGCTTGGCTGGTGTTCTCCGGAGGTTGAAACCAAATCCACACATGTTCTCCCTCGGGGAGAAGCCTGACTGGGCATGAAAAGGCCTTGTTTGCACAGGCCCAGCAACCCACAGGTAGCCAGCTAGGGATAGAACCTCCTTGGGCCTATCTCAGAAACGGCACAAGCCTCACTTATTTGAGCTCCGTTCTGCAAAGGTGAACACTGCTCTGAGAACAAAGGACTTCCCCGATGCGTCTTTGGTCAGGAAGGCAACGCTTGCCTATTTCTCTCCTAGCCTTCTGCTACCACTTGGGCCAAGGTGGCTCTGGGCTTCCTCTGGCTCCGTGGGCACTGCTGCTTGGGTGGTGGCCTCCTGCTCTTGAGACCAACTCCAAACGTGTTCTCCTTTGGGGAGAAGGCTGATTGGGCATGAAAAGGCCTTTCTTCACAGCCCCCAGCAACCCAAACTTAGCCAGCTAAGGAGGGACTCTACTAGGGCTAATCTCAGCAACGGCACAAAACTCGCTTCCAGGAGCTGCATTCTGCAAAGGGAAACTCTGCTCGGGGAGCACACCACATTCCCAATTCGTCCTTCCTCAGGAAAGCAATGCTTGCCTATTTCTCACCTAGCCCTGTGCTATCCCTAGGGCCAAGGAGGCTCTGGGCTGCCTCTGGATCCGTGGGCACTGCTCCTTGGCTGGTGGTCTCCTGAGCTTGAAACCAACTGCAAATGAGTTCTCCTTCAGGGACAAGGCTGATTGGGCATGAAAATACCTTGTTTGCACAGGCCTCAGCAACCCACCTATAGCCAGCTAGGGAGGGACCCTCCGAGGGCCTATCTCAGCAACGGCACAAACGTCGCAGCTAGGAGCTGCATTCTGCAAAGGGAAACTCTGCTCGGGGAACAAACCACAGCCCTAATGCGACTTGTTCAGGAAAGCCAAGCTTTTCTACTTCTCACCTAGCTCTGTTTTACCCCTAGGGCCATGGAGGCTCTGGGCTGCCTCTGGCTCTGTGGGCACTGCTGCTTGGCTGGTGGTCTCCGCACCTTGAAACCAACTCCAAGCGTGTTCTCCTTTGGGGAGAAGGCTAATTGGGCATGAAAAGGCCTTTTGGGCACATGCCCCATCCACTCACCCTTAGCCAGGTATTGATGGGAAACCGAAGGTCTATCTCAGCAACGGCACAAAACTCGCTTCTAGGAGCTGCATTCTGCAGAGGTGAACTCTGCTCGGGGAACAAACCACAGCCCCAATGCGTCCTTGCTCATGAAGGCCAAGCTTGCCTGGTTACTCACCTAGCCCTCTGCACACCTAGGGCAAAGAAGGCTATGGCCTGCCTCTGGCTCTGTGGGCACTGCTGCTTGTCAGGTGGTCTCCGGTGCTTGAAACCAACTCCACACGTGTTCTCCTTCGTGGAGAAGGCTGATTGGGCATGAAAAGGCCATGTTTGCACAGGCCCATTAACGCACCCTTAGCCAGCTGGGAAGGGAGCCTCGGAGGGCCTATCTCAGCAACGGCACAAAACTCGCTTCTAGGAGCTGCATTCTGCAGAGGTGAACTCTGCTCGGGGAACAAACCACAGCCCCAGTGCGTCTTGGCTCAGGAAAGCCAAGCTTGCCTAGTTCTCACCTAGCCCTGTTGTACCCCTAGGGCCAAGGAGGCTCTGGACTGCCTCTGGCTCCGTGGGCACTGCTGCTTGGCTGGTGTTCTCCGGAGGTTGAAACCAAATCCACACATGTTCTCCTTCGGGGAGAAGCCTGACTGGGCATGAAAAGGCCTTGTTTGCACAGGCCCAGCAACCCACAGGTAGCCAGCTAGGGATAGAACCTCCTTGGGCCTATCTCAGAAACGGCACAAGCCTCACTTATTTGAGCTCCGTTCTGCAAAGGTGAACACTGCTCTGAGAACAAAGGACTTCCCCGATGCGTCTTTGGTCAGGAAGGCAACGCTTGCCTATTTCTCTCCTAGCCTTCTGCTACCACTTGGGCCAAGGTGGCTCTGGGCTTCCTCTGGCTCCGTGGGCACTGCTGCTTGGGTGGTGGCCTCCTGCTCTTGAAACCAACTCCAAACGTGTTCTCCTTTGGGGAGAAGGCTGATTGGGCATGAAAAGGCCTTTCTTCACAGCCCCCAGCAACCCAAACTTAGCCAGCTAAGGAGGGACTCTACTAGGGCTAATCTCAGCAACGGCACAAAACTCGCTTCCAGGAGCTGCATTCTGCAAAGGGAAACTCTGCTCGGGGAGCACACCACATTCCCAATTCGTCCTTCCTCAGGAAAGCAATGCTTGCCTATTTCTCACCTAGCCCTGTGCTATCCCTAGGGCCAAGGAGGCTCTGGGCTGCCTCTGGATCCGTGGGCACTGCTCCTTGGCTGGTGGTCTCCTGAGCTTGAAACCAACTGCAAATGAGTTCTCCTTCAGGGACAAGGCTGATTGGGCATGAAAATACCTTGTTTGCACAGGCCTCAGCAACCCACCTATAGCCAGCTAGGGAGGGACCCTCCGAGGGCCTATCTCAGCAACAGCACAAACGTCGCAGCTAGGAGCTGCATTCTGCAAAGGGAAACTCTGCTCGGGGAACAAACCACAGCCCTAATGCGACTTGTTCAGGAAAGCCAAGCTTTTCTACTTCTCACCTAGCTCTGTTTTACCCCTAGGGCCATGGAGGCCCTGGGCTGCCTCTGGCTCTGTGGGCACTGCTGCTTGGCTGGTGGTCTCCGCACCTTGAAACCAACTCCAAGCGTGTTCTCCTTTGGGGAGAAGGCTAATTGGGCATGAAAAGGCCTTTTGGGCACATGCCCCATCCACTCACCCTTAGCCAGGTATTGATGGGAGACCGAAGGTCTATCTCAGCAACGGCACAAAACTCGCTTCTAGGAGCTGCATTCTGCAGAGGTGAACTCTGCTCGGGGAACAAACCACAGCCCCAATGCGTCCTTGCTCATGCATGCCAAGCTTGCCTAGTTACTCACCTAGCCCTCTGCACACCTAGGGCAAAGAAGGCTATGGCCTGCCTCTGGCTCTGTGGGCACTGCTGCTTGTCGGGTGGTCTCCGGTGCTTGAAACCAACTCCACACGTGTTCTCCTTCGTGGAGAAGGCTGATTGGGCATGAAAAGGCCTTGTTTGCACAGGCCTATTAACGCACACTTATCCTGCTGGGAAGGGAGCCTCGGAGGGCCTATCTCAGCAACGGCACAAAACTCGCTTCTAGGAGCTGCATTCTGCAGAGGTGAACTCTGCTCGGGGAACAAACCACAGCCCCAGTGCGTCTTTGCTCAGGAAAGCCAAGCTTGCCTAGTTCTCACCTAGCCCTGTTGTACCCCTAGGGCCAAGGAGGCTCTGGACTGCCTCTGGCTCCGTGGGCACTGCTGCTTGGCTGGTGTTCTCCGGAGGTTGAAACCAAATCCACACATGTTCTCCCTCGGGGAGAAGCCTGACTGGGCATGAAAAGGCCTTGTTTGCACAGGCCCAGCAACCCACAGGTAGCCAGCTAGGGATAGAACCTCCTTGGGCCTATCTCAGAAACGGCACAAGCCTCACTTATTTGAGCTCCGTTCTGCAAAGGTGAACACTGCTCTGAGAACAAAGGACTTCCCCGATGCGTCTTTGGTCAGGAAGGCAACGCTTGCCTATTTCTCTCCTAGCCTTCTGCTACCACTTGGGCCAAGGTGGCTCTGGGCTTCCTCTGGCTCCGTGGGCACTGCTGCTTGGGTGGTGGCCTCCTGCTCTTGAAACCAACTCCAAACGTGTTCTCCTTTGGGGAGAAGGCTGATTGGGCATGAAAAGGCCTTTCTTCACAGCCCCCAGCAACCCAAACTTAGCCAGCTAAGGAGGGACTCTACTAGGGCTAATCTCAGCAACGGCACAAAACTCGCTTCCAGGAGCTGCATTCTGCAAAGGGAAACTCTGCTCGGGGAGCACACCACATTCCCAATTCGTCCTTCCTCAGGAAAGCAATGCTTGCCTATTTCTCACCTAGCCCTGTGCTATCCCTAGGGCCAAGGAGGCTCTGGGCTGCCTCTGGATCCGTGGGCACTGCTCCTTGGCTGGTGGTCTCCTGAGCTTGAAACCAACTGCAAATGAGTTCTCCTTCAGGGACAAGGCTGATTGGGCATGAAAATACCTTGTTTGCACAGGCCTCAGCAACCCACCTATAGCCAGCTAGGGAGGGACCCTCCGAGGGCCTATCTCAGCAACGGCACAAACGTCGCAGCTAGGAGCTGCATTCTGCAAAGGGAAACTCTGCTCGGGGAACAAACCACAGCCCTAATGCGACTTGTTCAGGAAAGCCAAGCTTTTCTACTTCTCACCTAGCTCTGTTTTACCCCTAGGGCCATGGAGGCTCTGGGCTGCCTCTGGCTCTGTGGGCACTGCTGCTTGGCTGGTGGTCTCCGCACCTTGAAACCAACTCCAAGCGTGTTCTCCTTTGGGGAGAAGGCTAATTGGGCATGAAAAGGCCTTTTGGGCACATGCCCCATCCACTCACCCTTAGCCAGGTATTGATGGGAAACCAAAGGTCTATCTCAGCAATGGCACAAAACTCGCTTCTAGGAGCTGCATTCTGCAGAGGTGAACTCTGCTCGGGGAACAAACCACAGCCCCAATGCGTCCTTGCTCATGAAGGCCAAGCTTGCCTGGTTACTCACCTAGCCCTCTGCACACCTAGGGCAAAGAAGGCTATGGCCTGCCTCTGGCTCTGTGGGCACTGCTGCTTGTCAGGTGGTCTCCGGTGCTTGAAACCAACTCCACACGTGTTCTCCTTCGTGGAGAAGGCTGATTGGGCATGAAAAGGCCATGTTTGCACAGGCCCATTAACGCACCCTTAGCCAGCTGGGAAGGGAATCTCGGAGGGCCTATCTCAGCAACGGCACAAAACTCGCTTCTAGGAGCTGCATTCTGCAGAGGTGAACTCTGCTCGGGGAACAAACCACAGCCCCAGTGCGTCTTTGCTCAGGAAAGCCAAGCTTGCCTAGTTCTCACCTAGCCCTGTTGTACCCCTAGGGCCAAGGAGGCTCTGGACTGCCTCTGGCTCCGTGGGCACTGCTGCTTGGCTGGTGTTCTCCGGAGGTTGAAACCAAATCCACACATGTTCTCCCTCGGGGAGAAGCCTGACTGGGCATGAAAAGGCCTTGTTTGCACAGGCCCAGCAACCCACAGGTAGCCAGCTAGGGATAGAACCTCCTTGGGCCTATCTCAGAAACGGCACAAGCCTCACTTATTTGAGCTCCGTTCTGCAAAGGTGAACACTGCTCTGAGAACAAAGGACTTCCCCGATGCGTCTTTGGTCAGGAAGGCAACGCTTGCCTATTTCTCTCCTAGCCTTCTGCTACCACTTGGGCCAAGGTGGCTCTGGGCTTCCTCTGGCTCCGTGGGCACTGCTGCTTGGGTGGTGGCCTCCTGCTCTTGAAACCAACTCCAAACGTGTTCTCCTTTGGGGAGAAGGCTGATTGGGCATGAAAAGGCCTTTCTTCACAGCCCCCAGCAACCCAAACTTAGCCAGCTAAGGAGGGACTCTACTAGGGCTAATCTCAGCAACGGCACAAAACTCGCTTCCAGGAGCTGCATTCTGCAAAGGGAAACTCTGCTCGGGGAGCACACCACATTCCCAATTCGTCCTTCCTCAGGAAAGCAATGCTTGCCTATTTCTCACCTAGCCCTGTGCTATCCCTAGGGCCAAGGAGGCTCTGGGCTGCCTCTGGATCCGTGGGCACTGCTCCTTGGCTGGTGGTCTCCTGAGCTTGAAACCAACTGCAAATGAGTTCTCCTTCAGGGACAAGGCTGATTGGGCATGAAAATACCTTGTTTGCACAGGCCTCAGCAACCCACCTATAGCCAGCTAGGGAGGGACCCTCCGAGGGCCTATCTCAGCAACGGCACAAACGTCGCAGCTAGGAGCTGCATTCTGCAAAGGGAAACTCTGCTCGGGGAACAAACCACAGCCCTAATGCGACTTGTTCAGGAAAGCCAAGCTTTTCTACTTCTCACCTAGCTCTGTTTTACCCCTAGGGCCATGGAGGCCCTGGGCTGCCTCTGGCTCTGTGGGCACTGCTGCTTGGCTGGTGGTCTCTGCACCTTGAAACCAACTCCAAGCGTGTTCTCCTTTGGGGAGAAGGCTAATTGGGCATGAAAAGGCCTTTTGGGCACATGCCCCATCCACTCACCCTTAGCCAGGTATTGATGGGAAACCGAAGGTCTATCTCAGCAACGGCACAAAACTCGCTTCTAGGAGCTGCATTCTGCAGAGGTGAACTCTGCTCGGGGAACAAACCACAGCCCCAATGCGTCCTTGCTCATGCATGCCAAGCTTGCCTAGTTACTCACCTAGCCCTCTGCACACCTAGGGCAAAGAAGGCTCTGGCCTGCCTCTGGCTCTGTGGGCACTGCTGCTTGTCGGGTGGTCTCCGGTGCTTGAAACCAACTCCACACGTGTTCTCCTTCGTGGAGAAGGCTGATTGGGCATGAAAAGGCCTTGTTTGCACAGGCCTATTAACGCACACTTAGCCTGCTGGGAAGGGAGCCTCGGAGGGCCTATCTCAGCAACGGCACAAAACTCGCTTCTAGGAGCTGCATTCTGCAGAGGTGAACTCTGCTCGGGGAACAAACCACAGCCCCAGTGCGTCTTGGCTCAGGAAAGCCAAGCTTGCCTAGTTCTCACCTAGCCCTGTTGTACCCCTAGGGCCAAGGAGGCTCTGGACTGCCTCTGGCTCCGTGGGCACTGCTGCTTGGCTGGTGTTCTCCGGAGGTTGAAACCAAATCCACACATGTTCTCCCTCGGGGAGAAGCCTGACTGGGCATGAAAAGGCCTTGTTTGCACAGGCCCAGCAACCCACAGATAGCCAGCTAGGGATAGAACCTCCTTGGGCCTATCTCAGAAACGGCACAAGCCTCACTTATTTGAGCTCCGTTCTGCAAAGGTGAACACTGCTCTGAGAACAAAGGACTTCCCCGATGCGTCTTTGGTCAGGAAGGCAACGCTTGCCTATTTCTCTCCTAGCCTTCTGCTACCACTTGGGCCAAGGTGGCTCTGGGCTTCCTCTGGCTCCGTGGGCACTGCTGCTTGGGTGGTGGCCTCCTGCTCTTGAAACCAACTCCAAACGTGTTCTCCTTTGGGGAGAAGGCTGATTGGGCATGAAAAGGCCTTTCTTCACAGCCCCCAGCAACCCAAACTTAGCCAGCTAAGGAGGGACTCTACTAGGGCTAATCTCAGCAACGGCACAAAACTCGCTTCCAGGAGCTGCATTCTGCAAAGGGAAACTCTGCTCGGGGAGCACACCACATTCCCAATTCGTCCTTCCTCAGGAAAGCAATGCTTGCCTATTTCTCACCTAGCCCTGTGCTATCCCTAGGGCCAAGGAGGCTCTGGGCTGCCTCTGGATCCGTGGGCACTGCTCCTTGGCTGGTGGTCTCCTGAGCTTGAAACCAACTGCAAATGAGTTCTCCTTCAGGGACAAGGCTGATTGGGCATGAAAATACCTTGTTTGCACAGGCCTCAGCAACCCACCTATAGCCAGCTAGGGAGGGACCCTCCGAGGGCCTATCTCAGCAACGGCACAAACGTCGCAGCTAGGAGCTGCATTCTGCAAAGGGAAACTCTGCTCGGGGAACAAACCACAGCCCTAATGCGACTTGTTCAGGAAAGCCAAGCTTTTCTACTTCTCACCTAGCTCTGTTTTACCCCTAGGGCCATGGAGGCTCTGGGCTGCCTCTGGCTCTGTGGGCACTGCTGCTTGGCTGGTGGTCTCCGCACCTTGAAACCAACTCCAAGCGTGTTCTCCTTTGGGGAGAAGGCTAATTGGGCATGAAAAGGCCTTTTGGGCACATGCCCCATCCACTCACCCTTAGCCAGGTATTGATGGGAAACCGAAGGTCTATCTCAGCAACGGCACAAAACTCGCTTCTAGGAGCTGCATTCTGCAGAGGTGAACTCTGCTCGGGGAACAAACCACAGCCCCAATGCGTCCTTGCTCATGAAGGCCAAGCTTGCCTAGTTACTCACCTAGCCCTCTGCACACCAAGGGCAAAGAAGGCTATGGCCTGCCTCTGGCTCTGTGGGCACTGCTGCTTGTCGGGTGGTCTCCGGTGCTTGAAACCAACTCCACACGTGTTCTCCTTCGTGGAGAAGGCTGATTGGGCATGAAAAGGCCATGTTTGCACAGGCCCATTAACGCACCCTTAGCCAGCTGGGAAGGGAATCTCGGAGGGCCTATCTCAGCAACGGCACAAAACTCGCTTCTAGGAGCTGCATTCTGCAGAGGTGAACTCTGCTCGGGGAACAAACCACAGCCCCAGTGCGTCTTTGCTCAGGAAAGCCAAGCTTGCCTAGTTCTCACCTAGCCCTGTTGTACCCCTAGGGCCAAGGAGGCTCTGGACTGCCTCTGGCTCCGTGGGCACTGCTGCTTGGCTGGTGTTCTCCGGAGGTTGAAACCAAATCCACACATGTTCTCCCTCGGGGAGAAGCCTGACTGGGCATGAAAAGGCCTTGTTTGCACAGGCCCAGCAACCCACAGGTAGCCAGCTAGGGATAGAACCTCCTTGGGCCTATCTCAGAAACGGCACAAGCCTCACTTATTTGAGCTCCGTTCTGCAAAGGTGAACACTGCTCTGAGAACAAAGGACTTCCCCGATGCGTCTTTGGTCAGGAAGGCAACGCTTGCCTATTTCTCTCCTAGCCTTCTGCTACCACTTGGGCCAAGGTGGCTCTGGGCTTCCTCTGGCTCCGTGGGCACTGCTGCTTGGGTGGTGGCCTCCTGCTCTTGAAACCAACTCCAAACGTGTTCTCCTTTGGGGAGAAGGCTGATTGGGCATGAAAAGGCCTTTCTTCACAGCCCCCAGCAACCCAAACTTAGCCAGCTAAGGAGGGACTCTACTAGGGCTAATCTCAGCAACGGCACAAAACTCGCTTCCAGGAGCTGCATTCTGCAAAGGGAAACTCTGCTCGGGGAGCACACCACATTCCCAATTCGTCCTTCCTCAGGAAAGCAATGCTTGCCTATTTCTCACCTAGCCCTGTGCTATCCCTAGGGCCAAGGAGGCTCTGGGCTGCCTCTGGATCCGTGGGCACTGCTCCTTGGCTGGTGGTCTCCTGAGCTTGAAACCAACTGCAAATGAGTTCTCCTTCAGGGACAAGGCTGATTGGGCATGAAAATACCTTGTTTGCACAGGCCTCAGCAACCCACCTATAGCCAGCTAGGGAGGGACCCTCCGAGGGCCTATCTCAGCAACGGCACAAACGTCGCAGCTAGGAGCTGCATTCTGCAAAGGGAAACTCTGCTCGGGGAACAAACCACAGCCCTAATGCGACTTGTTCAGGAAAGCCAAGCTTTTCTACTTCTCACCTAGCTCTGTTTTACCCCTAGGGCCATGGAGGCTCTGGGCTGCCTCTGGCTCTGTGGGCACTGCTGCTTGGCTGGTGGTCTCCGCACCTTGAAACCAACTCCAAGCGTGTTCTCCTTTGGGGAGAAGGCTAATTGGGCATGAAAAGGCCTTTTGGGCACATGCCCCATCCACTCACCCTTAGCCAGGTATTGATGGGAAACCGAAGGTCTATCTCAGCAACGGCACAAAACTCGCTTCTAGGAGCTGCATTCTGCAGAGGTGAACTCTGCTCGGGGAACAAACCACAGCCCCAATGCGTCCTTGCTCATGAAGGCCAAGCTTGCCTAGTTACTCACCTAGCCCTCTGCACACCAAGGGCAAAGAAGGCTATGGCCTGCCTCTGGCTCTGTGGGCACTGCTGCTTGTCGGGTGGTCTCCGGTGCTTGAAACCAACTCCACACGTGTTCTCCTTCGTGGAGAAGGCTGATTGGGCATGAAAAGGCCATGTTTGCACAGGCCCATTAACGCACCCTTAGCCAGCTGGGAAGGGAATCTCGGAGGGCCTATCTCAGCAACGGCACAAAACTCGCTTCTAGGAGCTGCATTCTGCAGAGGTGAACTCTGCTCGGGGAACAAACCACAGCCCCAGTGCGTCTTTGCTCAGGAAAGCCAAGCTTGCCTAGTTCTCACCTAGCCCTGTTGTACCCCTAGGGCCAAGGAGGCTCTGGACTGCCTCTGGCTCCGTGGGCACTGCTGCTTGGCTGGTGTTCTCCGGAGGTTGAAACCAAATCCACACATGTTCTCCCTCGGGGAGAAGCCTGACTGGGCATGAAAAGGCCTTGTTTGCACAGGCCCAGCAACCCACAGGTAGCCAGCTAGGGATAGAACCTCCTTGGGCCTATCTCAGAAACGGCACAAGCCTCACTTATTTGAGCTCCGTTCTGCAAAGGTGAACACTGCTCTGAGAACAAAGGACTTCCCCGATGCGTCTTTGGTCAGGAAGGCAACGCTTGCCTATTTCTCTCCTAGCCTTCTGCTACCACTTGGGCCAAGGTGGCTCTGGGCTTCCTCTGGCTCCGTGGGCACTGCTGCTTGGGTGGTGGCCTCCTGCTCTTGAAACCAACTCCAAACGTGTTCTCCTTTGGGGAGAAGGCTGATTGGGCATGAAAAGGCCTTTCTTCACAGCCCCCAGCAACCCAAACTTAGCCAGCTAAGGAGGGACTCTACTAGGGCTAATCTCAGCAACGGCACAAAACTCGCTTCCAGGAGCTGCATTCTGCAAAGGGAAACTCTGCTCGGGGAGCACACCACATTCCCAATTCGTCCTTCCTCAGGAAAGCAATGCTTGCCTATTTCTCACCTAGCCCTGTGCTATCCCTAGGGCCAAGGAGGCTCTGGGCTGCCTCTGGATCCGTGGGCACTGCTCCTTGGCTGGTGGTCTCCTGAGCTTGAAACCAACTGCAAATGAGTTCTCCTTCAGGGACAAGGCTGATTGGGCATGAAAATACCTTGTTTGCACAGGCCTCAGCAACCCACCTATAGCCAGCTAGGGAGGGACCCTCCGAGGGCCTATCTCAGCAACGGCACAAACGTCGCAGCTAGGAGCTGCATTCTGCAAAGGGAAACTCTGCTCGGGGAACAAACCACAGCCCTAATGCGACTTGTTCAGGAAAGCCAAGCTTTTCTACTTCTCACCTAGCTCTGTTTTACCCCTAGGGCCATGGAGGCTCTGGGCTGCCTCTGGCTCTGTGGGCACTGCTGCTTGGCTGGTGGTCTCCGCACCTTGAAACCAACTCCAAGCGTGTTCTCCTTTGGGGAGAAGGCTAATTGGGCATGAAAAGGCCTTTTGGGCACATGCCCCATCCACTCACCCTTAGCCAGGTATTGATGGGAAACCGAAGGTCTATCTCAGCAACGGCACAAAACTCGCTTCTAGGAGCTGCATTCTGCAGAGGTGAACTCTGCTCGGCGAACAAACCACAGCCCCAATGCGTCCTTGCTCATGAAGGCCAAGCTTGCCTAGTTACTCACCTAGCCCTCTGCACACCAAGGGCAAAGAAGGCTATGGCCTGCCTCTGGCTCTGTGGGCACTGCTGCTTGTCGGGTGGTCTCCGGTGCTTGAAACCAACTCCACACGTGTTCTCCTTCGTGGAGAAGGCTGATTGGGCATGAAAAGGCCATGTTTGCACAGGCCCATTAACGCACCCTTAGCCAGCTGGGAAGGGAATCTCGGAGGGCCTATCTCAGCAACGGCACAAAACTCGCTTCTAGGAGCTGCATTCTGCAGAGGTGAACTCTGCTCGGGGAACAAACCACAGCCCCAGTGCGTCTTTGCTCAGGAAAGCCAAGCTTGCCTAGTTCTCACCTAGCCCTGTTGTACCCCTAGGGCCAAGGAGGCTCTGGACTGCCTCTGGCTCCGTGGGCACTGCTGCTTGGCTGGTGTTCTCCGGAGGTTGAAACCAAATCCACACATGTTCTCCCTCGGGGAGAAGCCTGACTGGGCATGAAAAGGCCTTGTTTGCACAGGCCCAGCAACCCACAGGTAGCCAGCTAGGGATAGAACCTCCTTGGGCCTATCTCAGAAACGGCACAAGCCTCACTTATTTGAGCTCCGTTCTGCAAAGGTGAACACTGCTCTGAGAACAAAGGACTTCCCCGATGCGTCTTTGGTCAGGAAGGCAACGCTTGCCTATTTCTCTCCTAGCCTTCTGCTACCACTTGGGCCAAGGTGGCTCTGGGCTTCCTCTGGCTCCGTGGGCACTGCTGCTTGGGTGGTGGCCTCCTGCTCTTGAAACCAACTCCAAACGTGTTCTCCTTTGGGGAGAAGGCTGATTGGGCATGAAAAGGCCTTTCTTCACAGCCCCCAGCAACCCAAACTTAGCCAGCTAAGGAGGGACTCTACTAGGGCTAATCTCAGCAACGGCACAAAACTCGCTTCCAGGAGCTGCATTCTGCAAAGGGAAACTCTGCTCGGGGAGCACACCACATTCCCAATTCGTCCTTCCTCAGGAAAGCAATGCTTGCCTATTTCTCACCTAGCCCTGTGCTATCCCTAGGGCCAAGGAGGCTCTGGGCTGCCTCTGGATCCGTGGGCACTGCTCCTTGGCTGGTGGTCTCCTGAGCTTGAAACCAACTGCAAATGAGTTCTCCTTCAGGGACAAGGCTGATTGGGCATGAAAATACCTTGTTTGCACAGGCCTCAGCAACCCACCTATAGCCAGCTAGGGAGGGACCCTCCGAGGGCCTATCTCAGCAACGGCACAAACGTCGCAGCTAGGAGCTGCATTCTGCAAAGGGAAACTCTGCTCGGGGAACAAACCACAGCCCTAATGCGACTTGTTCAGGAAAGCCAAGCTTTTCTACTTCTCACCTAGCTCTGTTTTACCCCTAGGGCCATGGAGGCTCTGGGCTGCCTCTGGCTCTGTGGGCACTGCTGCTTGGATGGTGGTCTCCGCACCTTGAAACCAACTCCAAGCGTGTTCTCCTTTGGGGAGAAGGCTAATTGGGCATGAAAAGGCCTTTTGGGCACATGCCCCATCCACTCACCCTTAGCCAGGTATTGATGGGAAACCGAAGGTCTATCTCAGCAACGGCACAAAACTCGCTTCTAGGAGCTGCATTCTGCAGAGGTGAACTCTGCTCGGCGAACAAACCACAGCCCCAATGCGTCCTTGCTCATGAAGGCCAAGCTTGCCTAGTTACTCACCTAGCCCTCTGCACACCTAGGGCAAAGAAGGCTATGGCCTGCCTCTGGCTCTGTGGGCACTGCTGCTTGTCGGGTGGTCTCCGGTGCTTGAAACCAACTCCACACGTGTTCTCCTTCGTGGAGAAGGCTGATTGGGCATGAAAAGGCTTTGTTTGCACAGGCCTATTAACGCACACTTAGCCTGCTGGGAAGGGAGCCTCGGAGGGCCTATCTCAGCAACGGCACAAAACTCGCTTCTAGGAGCTGCATTCTGCAGAGGTGAACTCTGCTCGGGGAACAAACCACAGCCCCAGTGCGTCTTGGCTCAGGAAAGCCAAGCTTGCCTAGTTCTCACCTAGCCCTGTTGTACCCCTAGGGCCAAGGAGGCTCTGGACTGCCTCTGGCTCCGTGGGCACTGCTGCTTGGCTGGTGTTCTCCGGAGGTTGAAACCAAATCCACACATGTTCTCCTTCGGGGAGAAGCCTGACTGGGCATGAAAAGGCCTTGTTTGCACAGGCCCAGCAACCCACAGATAGCCAGCTAGGGATAGAACCTCCTTGGGCCTATCTCAGAAACGGCACAAGCCTCACTTATTTGAGCTCCGTTCTGCAAAGGTGAACACTGCTCTGAGAACAAAGGACTTCCCCGATGCGTCTTTGGTCAGGAAGGCAACGCTTGCCTATTTCTCTCCTAGCCTTCTGCTACCACTTGGGCCAAGGTGGCTCTGGGCTTCCTCTGGCTCCGTGGGCACTGCTGCTTGGGTGGTGGCCTCCTGCTCTTGAAACCAACTCCAAACGTGTTCTCCTTTGGGGAGAAGGCTGATTGGGCATGAAAAGGCCTTTCTTCACAGCCCCCAGCAACCCAAACTTAGCCAGCTAAGGAGGGACTCTACTAGGGCTAATCTCAGCAACGGCACAAAACTCGCTTCCAGGAGCTGCATTCTGCAAAGGGAAACTCTGCTCGGGGAGCACACCACATTCCCAATTCGTCCTTCCTCAGGAAAGCAATGCTTGCCTATTTCTCACCTAGCCCTGTGCTATCCCTAGGGCCAAGGAGGCTCTGGGCTGCCTCTGGATCCGTGGGCACTGCTCCTTGGCTGGTGGTCTCCTGAGCTTGAAACCAACTGCAAATGAGTTCTCCTTCAGGGACAAGGCTGATTGGGCATGAAAATACCTTGTTTGCACAGGCCTCAGCAACCCACCTATAGCCAGCTAGGGAGGGACCCTCCGAGGGCCTATCTCAGCAACGGCACAAACGTCGCAGCTAGGAGCTGCATTCTGCAAAGGGAAACTCTGCTCGGGGAACAAACCACAGCCCTAATGCGACTTGTTCAGGAAAGCCAAGCTTTTCTACTTCTCACCTAGCTCTGTTTTACCCCTAGGGCCATGGAGGCCCTGGGCTGCCTCTGGCTCTGTGGGCACTGCTGCTTGGCTGGTGGTCTCCGCACCTTGAAACCAACTCCAAGCGTGTTCTCCTTTGGGGAGAAGGCTAATTGGGCATGAAAAGGCCTTTTTGGCACATGCCCCATCCACTCACCCTTAGCCAGGTATTGATGGGAAACCGAAGGTCTATCTCAGCAACGGCACAAAACTCGCTTCTAGGAGCTGCATTCTGCAGAGGTGAACTCTGCTCGGGGAACAAACCACAGCCCCAATGCGTCCTTGCTCATGAAGGCCAAGCTTGCCTAGTTACTCACCTAGCCCTCTGCACACCTAGGGCAAAGAAGGCTATGGCCTGCCTCTGGCTCTGTGGGCACTGCTGCTTGTCGGGTGGTCTCCGGTGCTTGAAACCAACTCCACACGTGTTCTCCTTCGTGGAGAAGGCTGATTGGGCATGAAAAGGCCATGTTTGCACAGGCCCATTAACGCACCCTTAGCCAGCTGGGAAGGGAATCTCGGAGGGCCTATCTCAGCAACGGCACAAAACTCGCTTCTAGGAGCTGCATTCTGCAGAGGTGAACTCTGCTCGGGGAACAAACCACAGCCCCAGTGCGTCTTTGCTCAGGAAAGCCAAGCTTGCCTAGTTCTCACCTAGCCCTGTTGTACCCCTAGGGCCAAGGAGGCTCTGGACTGCCTCTGGCTCCGTGGGCACTGCTGCTTGGCTGGTGTTCTCCGGAGGTTGAAACCAAATCCACACATGTTCTCCCTCGGGGAGAAGCCTGACTGGGCATGAAAAGGCCTTGTTTGCACAGGCCCAGCAACCCACAGGTAGCCAGCTAGGGATAGAACCTCCTTGGGCCTATCTCAGAAACGGCACAAGCCTCACTTATTTGAGCTCCGTTCTGCAAAGGTGAACACTGCTCTGAGAACAAAGGACTTCCCCGATGCGTCTTTGGTCAGGAAGGCAACGCTTGCCTATTTCTCTCCTAGCCTTCTGCTACCACTTGGGCCAAGGTGGCTCTGGGCTTCCTCTGGCTCCGTGGGCACTGCTGCTTGGGTGGTGGCCTCCTGCTCTTGAAACCAACTCCAAACGTGTTCTCCTTTGGGGAGAAGGCTGATTGGGCATGAAAAGGCCTTTCTTCACAGCCCCCAGCAACCCAAACTTAGCCAGCTAAGGAGGGACTCTACTAGGGCTAATCTCAGCAACGGCACAAAACTCGCTTCCAGGAGCTGCATTCTGCAAAGGGAAACTCTGCTCGGGGAGCACACCACATTCCCAATTCGTCCTTCCTCAGGAAAGCAATGCTTGCCTATTTCTCACCTAGCCCTGTGCTATCCCTAGGGCCAAGGAGGCTCTGGGCTGCCTCTGGATCCGTGGGCACTGCTCCTTGGCTGGTGGTCTCCTGAGCTTGAAACCAACTGCAAATGAGTTCTCCTTCAGGGACAAGGCTGATTGGGCATGAAAATACCTTGTTTGCACAGGCCTCAGCAACCCACCTATAGCCAGCTAGGGAGGGACCCTCCGAGGGCCTATCTCAGCAACGGCACAAACGTCGCAGCTAGGAGCTGCATTCTGCAAAGGGAAACTCTGCTCGGGGAACAAACCACAGCCCTAATGCGACTTGTTCAGGAAAGCCAAGCTTTTCTACTTCTCACCTAGCTCTGTTTTACCCCTAGGGCCATGGAGGCCCTGGGCTGCCTCTGGCTCTGTGGGCACTGCTGCTTGGCTGGTGGTCTCCGCACCTTGAAACCAACTCCAAGCGTGTTCTCCTTTGGGGAGAAGGCTAATTGGGCATGAAAAGGCCTTTTGGGCACATGCCCCATCCACTCACCCTTAGCCAGGTATTGATGGGAGACCGAAGGTCTATCTCAGCAACGGCACAAAACTCGCTTCTAGGAGCTGCATTCTGCAGAGGTGAACTCTGCTCGGGGAACAAACCACAGCCCCAATGCGTCCTTGCTCATGCATGCCAAGCTTGCCTAGTTACTCACCTAGCCCTCTGCACACCTAGGGCAAAGAAGGCTATGGCCTGCCTCTGGCTCTGTGGGCACTGCTGCTTGTCGGGTGGTCTCCGGTGCTTGAAACCAACTCCACACGTGTTCTCCTTCGTGGAGAAGGCTGATTGGGCATGAAAAGGCCTTGTTTGCACAGGCCTATTAACGCACACTTATCCTGCTGGGAAGGGAGCCTCGGAGGGCCTATCTCAGCAACGGCACAAAACTCGCTTCTAGGAGCTGCATTCTGCAGAGGTGAACTCTGCTCGGGGAACAAACCACAGCCCCAGTGCGTCTTGGCTCAGGAAAGCCAAGCTTGCCTAGTTCTCACCTAGCCCTGTTGTACCCCTAGGGCCAAGGAGGCTCTGGACTGCCTCTGGCTCCGTGGGCACTGCTGCTTGGCTGGTGTTCTCCGGAGGTTGAAACCAAATCCACACATGTTCTCCCTCGGGGAGAAGCCTGACTGGGCATGAAAAGGCCTTGTTTGCACAGGCCCAGCAACCCACAGGTAGCCAGCTAGGGATAGAACCTCCTTGGGCCTATCTCAGAAACGGCACAAGCCTCACTTATTTGAGCTCCGTTCTGCAAAGGTGAACACTGCTCTGAGAACAAAGGACTTCCCCGATGCGTCTTTGGTCAGGAAGGCAACGCTTGCCTATTTCTCTCCTAGCCTTCTGCTACCACTTGGGCCAAGGTGGCTCTGGGCTTCCTCTGGCTCCGTGGGCACTGCTGCTTGGGTGGTGGCCTCCTGCTCTTGAAACCAACTCCAAACGTGTTCTCCTTTGGGGAGAAGGCTGATTGGGCATGAAAAGGCCTTTCTTCACAGCCCCCAGCAACCCAAACTTAGCCAGCTAAGGAGGGACTCTACTAGGGCTAATCTCAGCAACGGCACAAAACTCGCTTCCAGGAGCTGCATTCTGCAAAGGGAAACTCTGCTCGGGGAGCACACCACATTCCCAATTCGTCCTTCCTCAGGAAAGCAATGCTTGCCTATTTCTCACCTAGCCCTGTGCTATCCCTAGGGCCAAGGAGGCTCTGGGCTGCCTCTGGATCCGTGGGCACTGCTCCTTGGCTGGTGGTCTCCTGAGCTTGAAACCAACTGCAAATGAGTTCTCCTTCAGGGACAAGGCTGATTGGGCATGAAAATACCTTGTTTGCACAGGCCTCAGCAACCCACCTATAGCCAGCTAGGGAGGGACCCTCCGAGGGCCTATCTCAGCAACGGCACAAACGTCGCAGCTAGGAGCTGCATTCTGCAAAGGGAAACTCTGCTCGGGGAACAAACCACAGCCCTAATGCGACTTGTTCAGGAAAGCCAAGCTTTTCTACTTCTCACCTAGCTCTGTTTTACCCCTAGGGCCATGGAGGCTCTGGGCTGCCTCTGGCTCTGTGGGCACTGCTGCTTGGCTGGTGGTCTCCGCACCTTGAAACCAACTCCAAGCGTGTTCTCCTTTGGGGAGAAGGCTAATTGGGCATGAAAAGGCCTTTTGGGCACATGCCCCATCCACTCACCCTTAGCCAGGTATTGATGGGAAACCGAAGGTCTATCTCAGCAACGGCACAAAACTCGCTTCTAGGAGCTGCATTCTGCAGAGGTGAACTCTGCTCGGGGAACAAACCACAGCCCCAATGCGTCCTTGCTCATGAAGGCCAAGCTTGCCTGGTTACTCACCTAGCCCTCTGCACACCTAGGGCAAAGAAGGCTATGGCCTGCCTCTGGCTCTGTGGGCACTGCTGCTTGTCAGGTGGTCTCCGGTGCTTGAAACCAACTCCACACGTGTTCTCCTTCGTGGAGAAGGCTGATTGGGCATGAAAAGGCCATGTTTGCACAGGCCCATTAACGCACCCTTAGCCAGCTGGGAAGGGAATCTCGGAGGGCCTATCTCAGCAACGGCACAAAACTCGCTTCTAGGAGCTGCATTCTGCAGAGGTGAACTCTGCTCGGGGAACAAACCACAGCCCCAGTGCGTCTTTGCTCAGGAAAGCCAAGCTTGCCTAGTTCTCACCTAGCCCTGTTGTACCCCTAGGGCCAAGGAGGCTCTGGACTGCCTCTGGCTCCGTGGGCACTGCTGCTTGGCTGGTGTTCTCCGGAGGTTGAAACCAAATCCACACATGTTCTCCCTCGGGGAGAAGTCTGACTGGGCATGAAAAGGCCTTCTTTGCACAGGCCCAGCAACCCACAGGTAGCCAGCTAGGGATAGAACCTCCTTGGGCCTATCTCAGAAACGGCACAAGCCTCACTTATTTGAGCTCCGTTCTGCAAAGGTGAACACTGCTCTGAGAACAAAGGACTTCCCCGATGCGTCTTTGGTCAGGAAGGCAACGCTTGCCTATTTCTCTCCTAGCCTTCTGCTACCACTTGGGCCAAGGTGGCTCTGGGCTTCCTCTGGCTCCGTGGGCACTGCTGCTTGGGTGGTGGCCTCCTGCTCTTGAAACCAACTCCAAACGTGTTCTCCTTTGGGGAGAAGGCTGATTGGGCATGAAAAGGCCTTTCTTCACAGCCCCCAGCAACCCAAACTTAGCCAGCTAAGGAGGGACTCTACTAGGGCTAATCTCAGCAACGGCACAAAACTCGCTTCCAGGAGCTGCATTCTGCAAAGGGAAACTCTGCTCGGGGAGCACACCACATTCCCAATTCGTCCTTCCTCAGGAAAGCAATGCTTGCCTATTTCTCACCTAGCCCTGTGCTATCCCTAGGGCCAAGGAGGCTCTGGGCTGCCTCTGGATCCGTGGGCACTGCTCCTTGGCTGGTGGTCTCCTGAGCTTGAAACCAACTGCAAATGAGTTCTCCTTCAGGGACAAGGCTGATTGGGCATGAAAATACCTTGTTTGCACAGGCCTCAGCAACCCACCTATAGCCAGCTAGGGAGGGACCCTCCGAGGGCCTATCTCAGCAACGGCACAAACGTCGCAGCTAGGAGCTGCATTCTGCAAAGGGAAACTCTGCTCGGGGAACAAACCACAGCCCTAATGCGACTTGTTCAGGAAAGCCAAGCTTTTCTACTTCTCACCTAGCTCTGTTTTACCCCTAGGGCCATGGAGGCCCTGGGCTGCCTCTGGCTCTGTGGGCACTGCTGCTTGGCTGGTGGTCTCTGCACCTTGAAACCAACTCCAAGCGTGTTCTCCTTTGGGGAGAAGGCTAATTGGGCATGAAAAGGCCTTTTGGGCACATGCCCCATCCACTCACCCTTAGCCAGGTATTGATGGGAAACCGAAGGTCTATCTCAGCAACGGCACAAAACTCGCTTCTAGGAGCTGCATTCTGCAGAGGTGAACTCTGCTCGGGGAACAAACCACAGCCCCAATGCGTCCTTGCTCATGAAGGCCAAGCTTGCCTAGTTACTCACCTAGCCCTCTGCACACCTAGGGCAAAGAAGGCTATGGCCTGCCTCTGGCTCTGTGGGCACTGCTGCTTGTCGGGTGGTCTCCGGTGCTTGAAACCAACTCCACACGTGTTCTCCTTCGTGGAGAAGGCTGATTGGGCATGAAAAGGCCATGTTTGCACAGGCCCATTAATGCACCCTTAGCCAGCTGGGAAGGGAATCTCGGAGGGCCTATCTCAGCAACGGCACAAAACTCGCTTCTAGGAGCTGCATTCTGCAGAGGTGAACTCTGCTCGGGGAACAAACCACAGCCCCAGTGCGTCTTTGCTCAGGAAAGCCAAGCTTGCCTAGTTCTCACCTAGCCCTGTTGTACCCCTAGGGCCAAGGAGGCTCTGGACTGCCTCTGGCTCCGTGGGCACTGCTGCTTGGCTGGTGTTCTCCGGAGGTTGAAACCAAATCCACACATGTTCTCCCTCGGGGAGAAGCCTGACTGGGCATGAAAAGGCCTTGTTTGCACAGGCCCAGCAACCCACAGGTAGCCAGCTAGGGATAGAACCTCCTTGGGCCTATCTCAGAAACGGCACAAGCCTCACTTATTTGAGCTCCGTTCTGCAAAGGTGAACACTGCTCTGAGAACAAAGGACTTCCCCGATGCGTCTTTGGTCAGGAAGGCAACGCTTGCCTATTTCTCTCCTAGCCTTCTGCTACCACTTGGGCCAAGGTGGCTCTGGGCTTCCTCTGGCTCCGTGGGCACTGCTGCTTGGGTGGTGGCCTCCTGCTCTGGAAACCAACTCCAAACGTGTTCTCCTTTGGGGAGAAGGCTGATTGGGCATGAAAAGGCCTTTCTTCACAGCCCCCAGCAACCCAAACTTAGCCAGCTAAGGAGGGACTCTACTAGGGCTAATCTCAGCAACGGCACAAAACTCGCTTCCAGGAGCTGCATTCTGCAAAGGGAAACTCTGCTCGGGGAGCACACCACATTCCCAATTCGTCCTTCCTCAGGAAAGCAATGCTTGCCTATTTCTCACCTAGCCCTGTGCTATCCCTAGGGCCAAGGAGGCTCTGGGCTGCCTCTGGATCCGTGGGCACTGCTCCTTGGCTGGTGGTCTCCTGAGCTTGAAACCAACTGCAAATGAGTTCTCCTTCAGGGACAAGGCTGATTGGGCATGAAAATACCTTGTTTGCACAGGCCTCAGCAACCCACCTATAGCCAGCTAGGGAGGGACCCTCCGAGGGCCTATCTCAGCAACGGCACAAACGTCGCAGCTAGGAGCTGCATTCTGCAAAGGGAAACTCTGCTCGGGGAACAAACCACAGCCCTAATGCGACTTGTTCAGGAAAGCCAAGCTTTTCTACTTCTCACCTAGCTCTGTTTTACCCCTAGGGCCATGGAGGCTCTGGGCTGCCTCTGGCTCTGTGGGCACTGCTGCTTGGCTGGTGGTCTCCGCACCTTGAAACCAACTCCAAGCGTGTTCTCCTTTGGGGAGAAGGCTAATTGGGCATGAAAAGGCCTTTTGGGCACATGCCCCATCCACTCACCCTTAGCCAGGTATTGATGGGAAACCGAAGGTCTATCTCAGCAACGGCACAAAACTCGCTTCTAGGAGCTGCATTCTGCAGAGGTGAACTCTGCTCGGGGAACAAACCACAGCCCCAATGCGTCCTTGCTCATGCATGCCAAGCTTGCCTAGTTACTCACCTAGCCCTCTGCACACCTAGGGCAAAGAAGGCTATGGCCTGCCTCTGGCTCTGTGGGCACTGCTGCTTGTCGGGTGGTCTCCGGTGCTTGAAACCAACTCCACACGTGTTCTCCTTCGTGGAGAAGGCTGATTGGGCATGAAAAGGCCTTGTTTGCACAGGCCTATTAACGCACACTTAGCCTGCTGGGAAGGGAGCCTCGGAGGGCCTATCTCAGCAACGGCACAAAACTCGCTTCTAGGAGCTGCATTCTGCAGAGGTGAACTCTGCTCGGGGAACAAACCACAGCCCCAGTGCGTCTTGGCTCAGGAAAGCCAAGCTTGCCTAGTTCTCACCTAGCCCTGTTGTACCCCTAGGGCCAAGGAGGCTCTGGACTGCCTCTGGCTCCGTGGGCACTGCTGCTTGGCTGGTGTTCTCCGGAGGTTGAAACCAAATCCACACATGTTCTCCCTCGGGGAGAAGCCTGACTGGGCATGAAAAGGCCTTGTTTGCACAGGCCCAGCAACCCACAGGTAGCCAGCTAGGGATAGAACCTCCTTGGGCCTATCTCAGAAACGGCACAAGCCTCACTTATTTGAGCTCCGTTCTGCAAAGGTGAACACTGCTCTGAGAACAAAGGACTTCCCCGATGCGTCTTTGGTCAGGAAGGCAACGCTTGCCTATTTCTCTCCTAGCCTTCTGCTACCACTTGGGCCAAGGTGGCTCTGGGCTTCCTCTGGCTCCGTGGGCACTGCTGCTTGGGTGGTGGCCTCCTGCTCTTGAAACCAACTCCAAACGTGTTCTCCTTTGGGGAGAAGGCTGATTGGGCATGAAAAGGCCTTTCTTCACAGCCCCCAGCAACCCAAACTTAGCCAGCTAAGGAGGGACTCTACTAGGGCTAATCTCAGCAACGGCACAAAACTCGCTTCCAGGAGCTGCATTCTGCAAAGGGAAACTCTGCTCGGGGAGCACACCACATTCCCAATTCGTCCTTCCTCAGGAAAGCAATGCTTGCCTATTTCTCACCTAGCCCTGTGCTATCCCTAGGGCCAAGGAGGCTCTGGGCTGCCTCTGGATCCGTGGGCACTGCTCCTTGGCTGGTGGTCTCCTGAGCTTGAAACCAACTGCAAATGAGTTCTCCTTCAGGGACAAGGCTGATTGGGCATGAAAATACCTTGTTTGCACAGGCCTCAGCAACCCACCTATAGCCAGCTAGGGAGGGACCCTCCGAGGGCCTATCTCAGCAACGGCACAAACGTCGCAGCTAGGAGCTGCATTCTGCAAAGGGAAACTCTGCTCGGGGAACAAACCACAGCCCTAATGCGACTTGTTCAGGAAAGCCAAGCTTTTCTACTTCTCACCTAGCTCTGTTTTACCCCTAGGGCCATGGAGGCTCTGGGCTGCCTCTGGCTCTGTGGGCACTGCTGCTTGGCTGGTGGTCTCCGCACCTTGAAACCAACTCCAAGCGTGTTCTCCTTTGGGGAGAAGGCTAATTGGGCATGAAAAGGCCTTTTGGGCACATGCCCCATCCACTCACCCTTAGCCAGGTATTGATGGGAAACCGAAGGTCTATCTCAGCAACGGCACAAAACTCGCTTCTAGGAGCTGCATTCTGCAGAGGTGAACTCTGCTCGGGGAACAAACCACAGCCCCAATGCGTCCTTGCTCATGAAGGCCAAGCTTGCCTAGTTACTCACCTAGCCCTCTGCACACCTAGGGCAAAGAAGGCTATGGCCTGCCTCTGGCTCTGTGGGCACTGCTGCTTGTCGGGTGGTCTCCGGTGCTTGAAACCAACTCCACACGTGTTCTCCTTCGTGGAGAAGGCTGATTGGGCATGAAAAGGCCATGTTTGCACAGGCCCATTAACGCACACTTAGCCAGCTGGGAAGGGAGCCTCGGAGGGCCTATCTCAGCAACGGCACAAAACTCGCTTCTAGGAGCTGCATTCTGCAGAGGTGAACTCTGCTCGGGGAACAAACCACAGCCCCAGTGCGTCTTGGCTCAGGAAAGCCAAGCTTGCCTAGTTCTCACCTAGCCCTGTTGTACCCCTAGGGCCAAGGAGGCTCTGGACTGCCTCTGGCTCCGTGGGCACTGCTGCTTGGCTGGTGTTCTCCGGAGGTTGAAACCAAATCCACACATGTTCTCCTTCGGGGAGAAGCCTGACTGGGCATGAAAAGGCCTTGTTTGCACAGGCCCAGCAACCCACAGGTAGCCAGCTAGGGATAGAACCTCCTTGGGCCTATCTCAGAAACGGCACAAGCCTCACTTATTTGAGCTCCGTTCTGCAAAGGTGAACACTGCTCTGAGAACAAAGGACTTCCCCGATGCGTCTTTGGTCAGGAAGGCAACGCTTGCCTATTTCTCTCCTAGCCTTCTGCTACCACTTGGGCCAAGGTGGCTCTGGGCTTCCTCTGGCTCCGTGGGCACTGCTGCTTGGGTGGTGGCCTCCTGCTCTTGAAACCAACTCCAAACGTGTTCTCCTTTGGGGAGAAGGCTGATTGGGCATGAAAAGGCCTTTCTTCACAGCCCCCAGCAACCCAAACTTAGCCAGCTAAGGAGGGACTCTACTAGGGCTAATCTCAGCAACGGCACAAAACTCGCTTCCAGGAGCTGCATTCTGCAAAGGGAAACTCTGCTCGGGGAGCACACCACATTCCCAATTCGTCCTTCCTCAGGAAAGCAATGCTTGCCTATTTCTCACCTAGCCCTGTGCTATCCCTAGGGCCAAGGAGGCTCTGGGCTGCCTCTGGATCCGTGGGCACTGCTCCTTGGCTGGTGGTCTCCTGAGCTTGAAACCAACTGCAAATGAGTTCTCCTTCAGGGACAAGGCTGATTGGGCATGAAAATACCTTGTTTGCACAGGCCTCAGCAACCCACCTATAGCCAGCTAGGGAGGGACCCTCCGAGGGCCTATCTCAGCAACGGCACAAACGTCGCAGCTAGGAGCTGCATTCTGCAAAGGGAAACTCTGCTCGGGGAACAAACCACAGCCCTAATGCGACTTGTTCAGGAAAGCCAAGCTTTTCTACTTCTCACCTAGCTCTGTTTTACCCCTAGGGCCATGGAAGCTCTGGGCTGCCTCTGGCTCTGTGGGCACTGCTGCTTGGCTGGTGGTCTCCGCACCTTGAAACCAACTCCAAGCGTGTTCTCCTTTGGGGAGAAGGCTAATTGGGCATGAAAAGGCCTTTTGGGCACATGCCCCATCCACTCACCCTTAGCCAGGTATTGATGGGAAACCGAAGGTCTATCTCAGCAACGGCACAAAACTCGCTTCTAGGAGCTGCATTCTGCAGAGGTGAACTCTGCTCGGCGAACAAACCACAGCCCCAATGCGTCCTTGCTCATGCATGCCAAGCTTGCCTAGTTACTCACCTAGCCCTCTGCACACCTAGGGCAAAGAAGGCTATGGCCTGCCTCTGGCTCTGTGGGCACTGCTGCTTGTCGGGTGGTCTCCGGTGCTTGAAACCAACTCCACACGTGTTCTCCTTCGTGGAGAAGGCTGATTGGGCATGAAAAGGCCTTGTTTGCACAGGCCCATTAACGCACACTTAGCCTGCTGGGAAGGGAGCCTCGGAGGGCCTATCTCAGCAACGGCACAAAACTCGCTTCTAGGAGCTGCATTCTGCAGAGGTGAACTCTGCTCGGGGAACAAACCACAGCCCCAGTGCGTCTTGGCTCAGGAAAGCCAAGCTTGCCTAGTTCTCACCTAGCCCTGTTGTACCCCTAGGGCCAAGGAGGCTCTGGACTGCCTCTGGCTCCGTGGGCACTGCTGCTTGGCTGGTGTTCTCCGGAGGTTGAAACCAAATCCACACATGTTCTCCTTCGGGGAGAAGCCTGACTGGGCATGAAAAGGCCTTGTTTGCACAGGCCCAGCAACCCACAGGTAGCCAGCTAGGGATAGAACCTCCTTGGGCCTATCTCAGAAACGGCACAAGCCTCACTTATTTGAGCTCCGTTCTGCAAAGGTGAACACTGCTCTGAGAACAAAGGACTTCCCCGATGCGTCTTTGGTCAGGAAGGCAACGCTTGCCTATTTCTCTCCTAGCCTTCTGCTACCACTTGGGCCAAGGTGGCTCTGGGCTTCCTCTGGCTCCGTGGGCACTGCTGCTTGGGTGGTGGCCTCCTGCTCTTGAAACCAACTCCAAACGTGTTCTCCTTTGGGGAGAAGGCTGATTGGGCATGAAAAGGCCTTTCTTCACAGCCCCCAGCAACCCAAACTTAGCCAGCTAAGGAGGGACTCTACTAGGGCTAATCTCAGCAACGGCACAAAACTCGCTTCCAGGAGCTGCATTCTGCAAAGGGAAACTCTGCTCGGGGAGCACACCACATTCCCAATTCGTCCTTCCTCAGGAAAGCAATGCTTGCCTATTTCTCACCTAGCCCTGTGCTATCCCTAGGGCCAAGGAGGCTCTGGGCTGCCTCTGGATCCGTGGGCACTGCTCCTTGGCTGGTGGTCTCCTGAGCTTGAAACCAACTGCAAATGAGTTCTCCTTCAGGGACAAGGCTGATTGGGCATGAAAATACCTTGTTTGCACAGGCCTCAGCAACCCACCTATAGCCAGCTAGGGAGGGACCCTCCGAGGGCCTATCTCAGCAACGGCACAAACGTCGCAGCTAGGAGCTGCATTCTGCAAAGGGAAACTCTGCTCGGGGAACAAACCACAGCCCTAATGCGACTTGTTCAGGAAAGCCAAGCTTTTCTACTTCTCACCTAGCTCTGTTTTACCCCTAGGGCCATGGAAGCTCTGGGCTGCCTCTGGCTCTGTGGGCACTGCTGCTTGGCTGGTGGTCTCCGCACCTTGAAACCAACTCCAAGCGTGTTCTCCTTTGGGGAGAAGGCTAATTGGGCATGAAAAGGCCTTTTGGGCACATGCCCCATCCACTCACCCTTAGCCAGGTATTGATGGGAAACCGAAGGTCTATCTCAGCAACGGCACAAAACTCGCTTCTAGGAGCTGCATTCTGCAGAGGTGAACTCTGCTCGGCGAACAAACCACAGCCCCAATGCGTCCTTGCTCATGCATGCCAAGCTTGCCTAGTTACTCACCTAGCCCTCTGCACACCTAGGGCAAAGAAGGCTATGGCCTGCCTCTGGCTCTGTGGGCACTGCTGCTTGTCGGGTGGTCTCCGGTGCTTGAAACCAACTCCACACGTGTTCTCCTTCGTGGAGAAGGCTGATTGGGCATGAAAAGGCCTTGTTTGCACAGGCCCATTAACGCACACTTAGCCTGCTGGGAAGGGAGCCTCGGAGGGCCTATCTCAGCAACGGCACAAAACTCGCTTCTAGGAGCTGCATTCTGCAGAGGTGAACTCTGCTCGGGGAACAAACCACAGCCCCAGTGCGTCTTGGCTCAGGAAAGCCAAGCTTGCCTAGTTCTCACCTAGCCCTGTTGTACCCCTAGGGCCAAGGAGGCTCTGGACTGCCTCTGGTTCCGTGGGCACTGCTGCTTGGCTGGTGTTCTCCGGAGGTTGAAACCAAATCCACACATGTTCTCCTTCGGGGAGAAGCCTGACTGGGCATGAAAAGGCCTTGTTTGCACAGGCCCAGCAACCCACAGGTAGCCAGCTAGGGATAGAACCTCCTTGGGCCTATCTCAGAAACGGCACAAGCCTCACTTATTTGAGCTCCGTTCTGCAAAGGTGAACACTGCTCTGAGAACAAAGGACTTCCCCGATGCGTCTTTGGTCAGGAAGGCAACGCTTGCCTATTTCTCTCCTAGCCTTCTGCTACCACTTGGGCCAAGGTGGCTCTGGGCTTCCTCTGGCTCCGTGGGCACTGCTGCTTGGGTGGTGGCCTCCTGCTCTGGAAACCAACTCCAAACGTGTTCTCCTTTGGGGAGAAGGCTGATTGGGCATGAAAAGGCCTTTCTTCACAGCCCCCAGCAACCCAAACTTAGCCAGCTAAGGAGGGACTCTACTAGGGCTAATCTCAGCAACGGCACAAAACTCGCTTCCAGGAGCTGCATTCTGCAAAGGGAAACTCTGCTCGGGGAGCACACCACATTCCCAATTCGTCCTTCCTCAGGAAAGCAATGCTTGCCTATTTCTCACCTAGCCCTGTGCTATCCCTAGGGCCAAGGAGGCTCTGGGCTGCCTCTGGATCCGTGGGCACTGCTCCTTGGCTGGTGGTCTCCTGAGCTTGAAACCAACTGCAAATGAGTTCTCCTTCAGGGACAAGGCTGATTGGGCATGAAAATACCTTGTTTGCACAGGCCTCAGCAACCCACCTATAGCCAGCTAGGGAGGGACCCTCCGAGGGCCTATCTCAGCAACGGCACAAACGTCGCAGCTAGGAGCTGCATTCTGCAAAGGGAAACTCTGCTCGGGGAACAAACCACAGCCCTAATGCGACTTGTTCAGGAAAGCCAAGCTTTTCTACTTCTCACCTAGCTCTGTTTTACCCCTAGGGCCATGGAGGCCCTGGGCTGCCTCTGGCTCTGTGGGCACTGCTGCTTGGCTGGTGGTCTCCGCACCTTGAAACCAACTCCAAGCGTGTTCTCCTTTGGGGAGAAGGCTAATTGGGCATGAAAAGGCCTTTTGGGCACATGCCCCATCCACTCACCCTTAGCCAGGTATTGATGGGAAACCGAAGGTCTATCTCAGCAACGGCACAAAACTCGCTTCTAGGAGCTGCATTCTGCAGAGGTGAACTCTGCTCGGCGAACAAACCACAGCCCCAATGCGTCCTTGCTCATGCATGCCAAGCTTGCCTAGTTACTCACCTAGCCCTCTGCACACCTAGGGCAAAGAAGGCTATGGCCTGCCTCTGGCTCTGTGGGCACTGCTGCTTGTCGGGTGGTCTCCGGTGCTTGAAACCAACTCCACACGTGTTCTCCTTCGTGGAGAAGGCTGATTGGGCATGAAAAGGCCTTGTTTGCACAGGCCTATTAACGCACACTTAGCCTGCTGGGAAGGGAGCCTCGGAGGGCCTATCTCAGCAACGGCACAAAACTCGCTTCTAGGAGCTGCATTCTGCAGAGGTGAACTCTGCTCGGGGAACAAACCACAGCCCCAGTGCGTCTTGGCTCAGGAAAGCCAAGCTTGCCTAGTTCTCACCTAGCCCTGTTGTACCCCTAGGGCCAAGGAGGCTCTGGACTGCCTCTGGCTCCGTGGGCACTGCTGCTTGGCTGGTGTTCTCCGGAGGTTGAAACCAAATCCACACATGTTCTCCTTCGGGGAGAAGCCTGACTGGGCATGAAAAGGCCTTGTTTGCACAGGCCCAGCAACCCACAGGTAGCCAGCTAGGGATAGAACCTCCTTGGGCCTATCTCAGAAACGGCACAAGCCTCACTTATTTGAGCTCCGTTCTGCAAAGGTGAACACTGCTCTGAGAACAAAGGACTTCCCCGATGCGTCTTTGGTCAGGAAGGCAACGCTTGCCTATTTCTCTCCTAGCCTTCTGCTACCACTTGGGCCAAGGTGGCTCTGGGCTTCCTCTGGCTCCGTGGGCACTGCTGCTTGGGTGGTGGCCTCCTGCTCTTGAAACCAACTCCAAACGTGTTCTCCTTTGGGGAGAAGGCTGATTGGGCATGAAAAGGCCTTTCTTCACAGCCCCCAGCAACCCAAACTTAGCCAGCTAAGGAGGGACTCTACTAGGGCTAATCTCAGCAACGGCACAAAACTCGCTTCCAGGAGCTGCATTCTGCAAAGGGAAACTCTGCTCGGGGAGCACACCACATTCCCAATTCGTCCTTCCTCAGGAAAGCAATGCTTGCCTATTTCTCACCTAGCCCTGTGCTATCCCTAGGGCCAAGGAGGCTCTGGGCTGCCTCTGGATCCGTGGGCACTGCTCCTTGGCTGGTGGTCTCCTGAGCTTGAAACCAACTGCAAATGAGTTCTCCTTCAGGGACAAGGCTGATTGGGCATGAAAATACCTTGTTTGCACAGGCCTCAGCAACCCACCTATAGCCAGCTAGGGAGGGACCCTCCGAGGGCCTATCTCAGCAACGGCACAAACGTCGCAGCTAGGAGCTGCATTCTGCAAAGGGAAACTCTGCTCGGGGAACAAACCACAGCCCTAATGCGACTTGTTCAGGAAAGCCAAGCTTTTCTACTTCTCACCTAGCTCTGTTTTACCCCTAGGGCCATGGAGGCTCTGGGCTGCCTCTGGCTCTGTGGGCACTGCTGCTTGGCTGGTGGTCTCCGCACCTTGAAACCAACTCCAAGCGTGTTCTCCTTTGGGGAGAAGGCTAATTGGGCATGAAAAGGCCTTTTGGGCACATGCCCCATCCACTCACCCTTAGCCAGGTATTGATGGGAAACCGAAGGTCTATCTCAGCAACGGCACAAAACTCGCTTCTAGGAGCTGCATTCTGCAGAGGTGAACTCTGCTCGGTGAACAAACCACAGCCCCAATGCGTCCTTGCTCATGCATGCCAAGCTTGCCTAGTTACTCACCTAGCCCTCTGCACACCTAGGGCAAAGAAGGCTATGGCCTGCCTCTGGCTCTGTGGGCACTGCTGCTTGTCGGGTGGTCTCCGGTGCTTGAAACCAACTCCACACGTGTTCTCCTTCGTGGAGAAGGCTGATTGGGCATGAAAAGGCCTTGTTTGCACAGGCCTATTAACGCACACTTAGCCTGCTGGGAAGGGAGCCTCGGAGGGCCTATCTCAGCAACGGCACAAAACTCGCTTCTAGGAGCTGCATTCTGCAGAGGTGAACTCTGCTCGGGGAACAAACCACAGCCCCAGTGCGTCTTGGCTCAGGAAAGCCAAGCTTGCCTAGTTCTCACCTAGCCCTGTTGTACCCCTAGGGCCAAGGAGGCTCTGGACTGCCTCTGGCTCCGTGGGCACTGCTGCTTGGCTGGTGTTCTCCGGAGGTTGAAACCAAATCCACACATGTTCTCCTTCGGGGAGAAGCCTGACTGGGCATGAAAAGGCCTTGTTTGCACAGGCCCAGCAACCCACAGGTAGCCAGCTAGGGATAGAACCTCCTTGGGCCTATCTCAGAAACGGCACAAGCCTCACTTATTTGAGCTCCGTTCTGCAAAGGTGAACACTGCTCTGAGAACAAAGGACTTCCCCGATGCGTCTTTGGTCAGGAAGGCAACGCTTGCCTATTTCTCTCCTAGCCTTCTGCTACCACTTGGGCCAAGGTGGCTCTGGGCTTCCTCTGGCTCCGTGGGCACTGCTGCTTGGGTGGTGGCCTCCTGCTCTTGAAACCAACTCCAAACGTGTTCTCCTTTGGGGAGAAGGCTGATTGGGCATGAAAAGGCCTTTCTTCACAGCCCCCAGCAACCCAAACTTAGCCAGCTAAGGAGGGACTCTACTAGGGCTAATCTCAGCAACGGCACAAAACTCGCTTCCAGGAGCTGCATTCTGCAAAGGGAAACTCTGCTCGGGGAGCACACCACATTCCCAATTCGTCCTTCCTCAGGAAAGCAATGCTTGCCTATTTCTCACCTAGCCCTGTGCTATCCCTAGGGCCAAGGAGGCTCTGGGCTGCCTCTGGATCCGTGGGCACTGCTCCTTGGCTGGTGGTCTCCTGAGCTTGAAACCAACTGCAAATGAGTTCTCCTTCAGGGACAAGGCTGATTGGGCATGAAAATACCTTGTTTGCACAGGCCTCAGCAACCCACCTATAGCCAGCTAGGGAGGGACCCTCCGAGGGCCTATCTCAGCAACGGCACAAACGTCGCAGCTAGGAGCTGCATTCTGCAAAGGGAAACTCTGCTCGGGGAACAAACCACAGCCCTAATGCGACTTGTTCAGGAAAGCCAAGCTTTTCTACTTCTCACCTAGCTCTGTTTTACCCCTAGGGCCATGGAGGCTCTGGGCTGCCTCTGGCTCTGTGGGCACTGCTGCTTGGCTGGTGGTCTCCGCACCTTGAAACCAACTCCAAGCGTGTTCTCCTTTGGGGAGAAGGCTAATTGGGCATGAAAAGGCCTTTTGGGCACATGCCCCATCCACTCACCCTTAGCCAGGTATTGATGGGAAACCGAAGGTCTATCTCAGCAACGGCACAAAACTCGCTTCTAGGAGCTGCATTCTGCAGAGGTGAACTCTGCTCGGCGAACAAACCACAGCCCCAGTGCGTCCTTGCTCATGCATGCCAAGCTTGCCTAGTTACTCACCTAGCCCTCTGCACACCTAGGGCAAAGAAGGCTATGGCCTGCCTCTGGCTCTGTGGGCACTGCTGCTTGTCGGGTGGTCTCCGGTGCTTGAAACCAACTCCACACGTGTTCTCCTTCGTGGAGAAGGCTGATTGGGCATGAAAAGGCCTTGTTTGCACAGGCCTATTAACGCACACTTAGCCTGCTGGGAAGGGAGCCTCGGAGGGCCTATCTCAGCAACGGCACAAAACTCGCTTCTAGGAGCTGCATTCTGCAGAGGTGAACTCTGCTCGGGGAACAAACCACAGCCCCAGTGCGTCTTGGCTCAGGAAAGCCAAGCTTGCCTAGTTCTCACCTAGCCCTGTTGTACCCCTAGGGCCAAGGAGGCTCTGGACTGCCTCTGGCTCCGTGGGCACTGCTGCTTGGCTGGTGTTCTCCGGAGGTTGAAACCAAATCCACACATGTTCTCCTTCGGGGAGAAGCCTGACTGGGCATGAAAAGGCCTTGTTTGCACAGGCCCAGCAACCCACAGGTAGCCAGCTAGGGATAGAACCTCCTTGGGCCTATCTCAGAAACGGCACAAGCCTCACTTATTTGAGCTCCGTTCTGCAAAGGTGAACACTGCTCTGAGAACAAAGGACTTCCCCGATGCGTCTTTGGTCAGGAAGGCAACGCTTGCCTATTTCTCTCCTAGCCTTCTGCTACCACTTGGGCCAAGGTGGCTCTGGGCTTCCTCTGGCTCCGTGGGCACTGCTGCTTGGGTGGTGGCCTCCTGCTCTTGAAACCAACTCCAAACGTGTTCTCCTTTGGGGAGAAGGCTGATTGGGCATGAAAAGGCCTTTCTTCACAGCCCCCAGCAACCCAAACTTAGCCAGCTAAGGAGGGACTCTACTAGGGCTAATCTCAGCAACGGCACAAAACTCGCTTCCAGGAGCTGCATTCTGCAAAGGGAAACTCTGCTCGGGGAGCACACCACATTCCCAATTCGTCCTTCCTCAGGAAAGCAATGCTTGCCTATTTCTCACCTAGCCCTGTGCTATCCCTAGGGCCAAGGAGGCTCTGGGCTGCCTCTGGATCCGTGGGCACTGCTCCTTGGCTGGTGGTCTCCTGAGCTTGAAACCAACTGCAAATGAGTTCTCCTTCAGGGACAAGGCTGATTGGGCATGAAAATACCTTGTTTGCACAGGCCTCAGCAACCCACCTATAGCCAGCTAGGGAGGGACCCTCCGAGGGCCTATCTCAGCAACGGCACAAACGTCGCAGCTAGGAGCTGCATTCTGCAAAGGGAAACTCTGCTCGGGGAACAAACCACAGCCCTAATGCGACTTGTTCAGGAAAGCCAAGCTTTTCTACTTCTCACCTAGCTCTGTTTTACCCCTAGGGCCATGGAGGCTCTGGGCTGCCTCTGGCTCTGTGGGCACTGCTGCTTGGCTGGTGGTCTCCGCACCTTGAAACCAACTCCAAGCGTGTTCTCCTTTGGGGAGAAGGCTAATTGGGCATGAAAAGGCCTTTTGGGCACATGCCCCATCCACTCACCCTTAGCCAGGTATTGATGGGAAACCGAAGGTCTATCTCAGCAACGGCACAAAACTCGCTTCTAGGAGCTGCATTCTGCAGAGGTGAACTCTGCTCGGGGAACAAACCACAGCCCCAATGCGTCCTTGCTCATGAAGGCCAAGCTTGCCTAGTTACTCACCTAGCCCTCTGCACACCTAGGGCAAAGAAGGCTATGGCCTGCCTCTGGCTCTGTGGGCACTGCTGCTTGTCGGGTGGTCTCCGGTGCTTGAAACCAACTCCACACGTGTTCTCCTTCGTGGAGAAGGCTGATTGGGCATGAAAAGGCCATGTTTGCACAGGCCCATTAACGCACCCTTAGCCAGCTGGGAAGGGAATCTCGGAGGGCCTATCTCAGCAACGGCACAAAACTCGCTTCTAGGAGCTGCATTCTGCAGAGGTGAACTCTGCTCGGGGAACAAACCACAGCCCCAGTGCGTCTTGGCTCAGGAAAGCCAAGCTTGCCTAGTTCTCACCTAGCCCTGTTGTACCCCTAGGGCCAAGGAGGCTCTGGACTGCCTCTGGCTCCGTGGGCACTGCTGCTTGGCTGGTGTTCTCCGGAGGTTGAAACCAAATCCACACATGTTCTCCTTCGGGGAGAAGCCTGACTGGGCATGAAAAGGCCTTGTTTGCACAGGCCCAGCAACCCACAGATAGCCAGCTAGGGATAGAACCTCCTTGGGCCTATCTCAGAAACGGCACAAGCCTCACTTATTTGAGCTCCGTTCTGCAAAGGTGAACACTGCTCTGAGAACAAAGGACTTCCCCGATGCGTCTTTGGTCAGGAAGGCAACGCTTGCCTATTTCTCTCCTAGCCTTCTGCTACCACTTGGGCCAAGGTGGCTCTGGGCTTCCTCTGGCTCCGTGGGCACTGCTGCTTGGGTGGTGGCCTCCTGCTCTTGAAACCAACTCCAAACGTGTTCTCCTTTGGGGAGAAGGCTGATTGGGCATGAAAAGGCCTTTCTTCACAGCCCCCAGCAACCCAAACTTAGCCAGCTAAGGAGGGACTCTACTAGGGCTAATCTCAGCAACGGCACAAAACTCGCTTCCAGGAGCTGCATTCTGCAAAGGGAAACTCTGCTCGGGGAGCACACCACATTCCCAATTCGTCCTTCCTCAGGAAAGCAATGCTTGCCTATTTCTCACCTAGCCCTGTGCTATCCCTAGGGCCAAGGAGGCTCTGGGCTGCCTCTGGATCCGTGGGCACTGCTCCTTGGCTGGTGGTCTCCTGAGCTTGAAACCAACTGCAAATGAGTTCTCCTTCAGGGACAAGGCTGATTGGGCATGAAAATACCTTGTTTGCACAGGCCTCAGCAACCCACCTATAGCCAGCTAGGGAGGGACCCTCCGAGGGCCTATCTCAGCAACGGCACAAACGTCGCAGCTAGGAGCTGCATTCTGCAAAGGGAAACTCTGCTCGGGGAACAAACCACAGCCCTAATGCGACTTGTTCAGGAAAGCCAAGCTTTTCTACTTCTCACCTAGCTCTGTTTTACCCCTAGGGCCATGGAGGCCCTGGGCTGCCTCTGGCTCTGTGGGCACTGCTGCTTGGCTGGTGGTCTCTGCACCTTGAAACCAACTCCAAGCGTGTTCTCCTTTGGGGAGAAGGCTAATTGGGCATGAAAAGGCCTTTTTGGCACATGCCCCATCCACTCACCCTTAGCCAGGTATTGATGGGAAACCGAAGGTCTATCTCAGCAACGGCACAAAACTCGCTTCTAGGAGCTGCATTCTGCAGAGGTGAACTCTGCTCGGGGAACAAACCACAGCCCCAATGCGTCCTTGCTCATGAAGGCCAAGCTTGCCTGGTTACTCACCTAGCCCTCTGCACACCTAGGGCAAAGAAGGCTATGGCCTGCCTCTGGCTCTGTGGGCACTGCTGCTTGTCGGGTGGTCTCCGGTGCTTGAAACCAACTCCACACGTGTTCTCCTTCGTGGAGAAGGCTGATTGGGCATGAAAAGGCCTTGTTTGCACAGGCCTATTAACGCACACTTAGCCTGCTGGGAAGGGAGCCTCGGAGGGCCTATCTCAGCAACGGCACAAAACTCGCTTCTAGGAGCTGCATTCTGCAGAGGTGAACTCTGCTCGGGGAACAAACCACAGCCCCAGTGCGTCTTGGCTCAGGAAAGCCAAGCTTGCCTAGTTCTCACCTAGCCCTGTTGTACCCCTAGGGCCAAGGAGGCTCTGGACTGCCTCTGGCTCCGTGGGCACTGCTGCTTGGCTGGTGTTCTCCGGAGGTTGAAACCAAATCCACACATGTTCTCCTTCGGGGAGAAGCCTGACTGGGCATGAAAAGGCCTTGTTTGCACAGGCCCAGCAACCCACAGGTAGCCAGCTAGGGATAGAACCTCCTTGGGCCTATCTCAGAAACGGCACAAGCCTCACTTATTTGAGCTCCGTTCTGCAAAGGTGAACACTGCTCTGAGAACAAAGGACTTCCCCGATGCGTCTTTGGTCAGGAAGGCAACGCTTGCCTATTTCTCTCCTAGCCTTCTGCTACCACTTGGGCCAAGGTGGCTCTGGGCTTCCTCTGGCTCCGTGGGCACTGCTGCTTGGGTGGTGGCCTCCTGCTCTTGAAACCAACTCCAAACGTGTTCTCCTTTGGGGAGAAGGCTGATTGGGCATGAAAAGGCCTTTCTTCACAGCCCCCAGCAACCCAAACTTAGCCAGCTAAGGAGGGACTCTACTAGGGCTAATCTCAGCAACGGCACAAAACTCGCTTCCAGGAGCTGCATTCTGCAAAGGGAAACTCTGCTCGGGGAGCACACCACATTCCCAATTCGTCCTTCCTCAGGAAAGCAATGCTTGCCTATTTCTCACCTAGCCCTGTGCTATCCCTAGGGCCAAGGAGGCTCTGGGCTGCCTCTGGATCCGTGGGCACTGCTCCTTGGCTGGTGGTCTCCTGAGCTTGAAACCAACTGCAAATGAGTTCTCCTTCAGGGACAAGGCTGATTGGGCATGAAAATACCTTGTTTGCACAGGCCTCAGCAACCCACCTATAGCCAGCTAGGGAGGGACCCTCCGAGGGCCTATCTCAGCAACGGCACAAACGTCGCAGCTAGGAGCTGCATTCTGCAAAGGGAAACTCTGCTCGGGGAACAAACCACAGCCCTAATGCGACTTGTTCAGGAAAGCCAAGCTTTTCTACTTCTCACCTAGCTCTGTTTTACCCCTAGGGCCATGGAGGCCCTGGGCTGCCTCTGGCTCTGTGGGCACTGCTGCTTGGCTGGTGGTCTCTGCACCTTGAAACCAACTCCAAGCGTGTTCTCCTTTGGGGAGAAGGCTAATTGGGCATGAAAAGGCCTTTTTGGCACATGCCCCATCCACTCACCCTTAGCCAGGTATTGATGGGAAACCGAAGGTCTATCTCAGCAACGGCACAAAACTCGCTTCTAGGAGCTGCATTCTGCAGAGGTGAACTCTGCTCGGGGAACAAACCACAGCCCCAATGCGTCCTTGCTCATGAAGGCCAAGCTTGCCTAGTTACTCACCTAGCCCTCTGCACACCTAGGGCAAAGAAGGCTATGGCCTGCCTCTGGCTCTGTGGGCACTGCTGCTTGTCGGGTGGTCTCCGGTGCTTGAAACCAACTCCACACGTGTTCTCCTTCGTGGAGAAGGCTGATTGGGCATGAAAAGGCCATGTTTGCACAGGCCCATTAACGCACCCTTAGCCAGCTGGGAAGGGAATCTCGGAGGGCCTATCTCAGCAACGGCACAAAACTCGCTTCTAGGAGCTGCATTCTGCAGAGGTGAACTCTGCTCGGGGAACAAACCACAGCCCCAGTGCGTCTTTGCTCAGGAAAGCCAAGCTTGCCTAGTTCTCACCTAGCCCTGTTGTACCCCTAGGGCCAAGGAGGCTCTGGACTGCCTCTGGCTCCGTGGGCACTGCTGCTTGGCTGGTGTTCTCCGGAGGTTGAAACCAAATCCACACATGTTCTCCTTCGGGGAGAAGCCTGACTGGGCATGAAAAGGCCTTGTTTGCACAGGCCCAGCAACCCACAGGTAGCCAGCTAGGGATAGAACCTCCTTGGGCCTATCTCAGAAACGGCACAAGCCTCACTTATTTGAGCTCCGTTCTGCAAAGGTGAACACTGCTCTGAGAACAAAGGACTTCCCCGATGCGTCTTTGGTCAGGAAGGCAACGCTTGCCTATTTCTCTCCTAGCCTTCTGCTACCACTTGGGCCAAGGTGGCTCTGGGCTTCCTCTGGCTCCGTGGGCACTGCTGCTTGGGTGGTGGCCTCCTGCTCTTGAGACCAACTCCAAACGTGTTCTCCTTTGGGGAGAAGGCTGATTGGGCATGAAAAGGCCTTTCTTCACAGCCCCCAGCAACCCAAACTTAGCCAGCTAAGGAGGGACTCTACTAGGGCTAATCTCAGCAACGGCACAAAACTCGCTTCCAGGAGCTGCATTCTGCAAAGGGAAACTCTGCTCGGGGAGCACACCACATTCCCAATTCGTCCTTCCTCAGGAAAGCAATGCTTGCCTATTTCTCACCTAGCCCTGTGCTATCCCTAGGGCCAAGGAGGCTCTGGGCTGCCTCTGGATCCGTGGGCACTGCTCCTTGGCTGGTGGTCTCCTGAGCTTGAAACCAACTGCAAATGAGTTCTCCTTCAGGGACAAGGCTGATTGGGCATGAAAATACCTTGTTTGCACAGGCCTCAGCAACCCACCTATAGCCAGCTAGGGAGGGACCCTCCGAGGGCCTATCTCAGCAACGGCACAAACGTCGCAGCTAGGAGCTGCATTCTGCAAAGGGAAACTCTGCTCGGGGAACAAACCACAGCCCTAATGCGACTTGTTCAGGAAAGCCAAGCTTTTCTACTTCTCACCTAGCTCTGTTTTACCCCTAGGGCCATGGAGGCCCTGGGCTGCCTCTGGCTCTGTGGGCACTGCTGCTTGGCTGGTGGTCTCCGCACCTTGAAACCAACTCCAAGCGTGTTCTCCTTTGGGGAGAAGGCTAATTGGGCATGAAAAGGCCTTTTGGGCACATGCCCCATCCACTCACCCTTAGCCAGGTATTGATGGGAAACCGAAGGTCTATCTCAGCAACGGCACAAAACTCGCTTCTAGGAGCTGCATTCTGCAGAGGTGAACTCTGCTCGGCGAACAAACCACAGCCCCAATGCGTCCTTGCTCATGAAGGCCAAGCTTGCCTAGTTACTCACCTAGCCCTCTGCACACCTAGGGCAAAGAAGGCTATGGCCTGCCTCTGGCTCTGTGGGCACTGCTGCTTGTCGGGTGGTCTCCGGTGCTTGAAACCAACTCCACACGTGTTCTCCTTCGTGGAGAAGGCTGATTGGGCATGAAAAGGCCATGTTTGCACAGGCCCATTAACGCACCCTTAGCCAGCTGGGAAGGGAATCTCGGAGGGCCTATCTCAGCAACGGCACAAAACTCGCTTCTAGGAGCTGCATTCTGCAGAGGTGAACTCTGCTCGGGGAACAAACCACAGCCCCAGTGCGTCTTGGCTCAGGAAAGCCAAGCTTGCCTAGTTCTCACCTAGCCCTGTTGTACCCCTAGGGCCAAGGAGGCTCTGGACTGCCTCTGGCTCCGTGGGCACTGCTGCTTGGCTGGTGTTCTCCGGAGGTTGAAACCAAATCCACACATGTTCTCCCTCGGGGAGAAGCCTGACTGGGCATGAAAAGGCCTTGTTTGCACAGGCCCAGCAACCCACAGGTAGCCAGCTAGGGATAGAACCTCCTTGGGCCTATCTCAGAAACGGCACAAGCCTCACTTATTTGAGCTCCGTTCTGCAAAGGTGAACACTGCTCTGAGAACAAAGGACTTCCCCGATGCGTCTTTGGTCAGGAAGGCAACGCTTGCCTATTTCTCTCCTAGCCTTCTGCTACCACTTGGGCCAAGGTGGCTCTGGGCTTCCTCTGGCTCCGTGGGCACTGCTGCTTGGGTGGTGGCCTCCTGCTCTTGAAACCAACTCCAAACGTGTTCTCCTTTGGGGAGAAGGCTGATTGGGCATGAAAAGGCCTTTCTTCACAGCCCCCAGCAACCCAAACTTAGCCAGCTAAGGAGGGACTCTACTAGGGCTAATCTCAGCAACGGCACAAAACTCGCTTCCAGGAGCTGCATTCTGCAAAGGGAAACTCTGCTCGGGGAGCACACCACATTCCCAATTCGTCCTTCCTCAGGAAAGCAATGCTTGCCTATTTCTCACCTAGCCCTGTGCTATCCCTAGGGCCAAGGAGGCTCTGGGCTGCCTCTGGATCCGTGGGCACTGCTCCTTGGCTGGTGGTCTCCTGAGCTTGAAACCAACTGCAAATGAGTTCTCCTTCAGGGACAAGGCTGATTGGGCATGAAAATACCTTGTTTGCACAGGCCTCAGCAACCCACCTATAGCCAGCTAGGGAGGGACCCTCCGAGGGCCTATCTCAGCAACGGCACAAACGTCGCAGCTAGGAGCTGCATTCTGCAAAGGGAAACTCTGCTCGGGGAACAAACCACAGCCCTAATGCGACTTGTTCAGGAAAGCCAAGCTTTTCTACTTCTCACCTAGCTCTGTTTTACCCCTAGGGCCATGGAGGCCCTGGGCTGCCTCTGGCTCTGTGGGCACTGCTGCTTGGCTGGTGGTCTCTGCACCTTGAAACCAACTCCAAGCGTGTTCTCCTTTGGGGAGAAGGCTAATTGGGCATGAAAAGGCCTTTTGGGCACATGCCCCATCCACTCACCCTTAGCCAGGTATTGATGGGAAACCGAAGGTCTATCTCAGCAACGGCACAAAACTCGCTTCTAGGAGCTGCATTCTGCAGAGGTGAACTCTGCTCGGGGAACAAACCACAGCCCCAATGCGTCCTTGCTCATGAAGGCCAAGCTTGCCTAGTTACTCACCTAGCCCTCTGCACACCTAGGGCAAAGAAGGCTATGGCCTGCCTCTGGCTCTGTGGGCACTGCTGCTTGTCGGGTGGTCTCCGGTGCTTGAAACCAACTCCACACGTGTTCTCCTTCGTGGAGAAGGCTGATTGGGCATGAAAAGGCCATGTTTGCACAGGCCCATTAACGCACCCTTAGCCAGCTGGGAAGGGAATCTCGGAGGGCCTATCTCAGCAACGGCACAAAACTCGCTTCTAGGAGCTGCATTCTGCAGAGGTGAACTCTGCTCGGGGAACAAACCACAGCCCCAGTGCGTCTTTGCTCAGGAAAGCCAAGCTTGCCTAGTTCTCACCTAGCCCTGTTGTACCCCTAGGGCCAAGGAGGCTCTGGACTGCCTCTGGCTCCGTGGGCACTGCTGCTTGGCTGGTGTTCTCCGGAGGTTGAAACCAAATCCACACATGTTCTCCCTCGGGGAGAAGCCTGACTGGGCATGAAAAGGCCTTGTTTGCACAGGCCCAGCAACCCACAGGTAGCCAGCTAGGGATAGAACCTCCTTGGGCCTATCTCAGAAACGGCACAAGCCTCACTTATTTGAGCTCCGTTCTGCAAAGGTGAACACTGCTCTGAGAACAAAGGACTTCCCCGATGCGTCTTTGGTCAGGAAGGCAACGCTTGCCTATTTCTCTCCTAGCCTTCTGCTACCACTTGGGCCAAGGTGGCTCTGGGCTTCCTCTGGCTCCGTGGGCACTGCTGCTTGGGTGGTGGCCTCCTGCTCTTGAAACCAACTCCAAACGTGTTCTCCTTTGGGGAGAAGGCTGATTGGGCATGAAAAGGCCTTTCTTCACAGCCCCCAGCAACCCAAACTTAGCCAGCTAAGGAGGGACTCTACTAGGGCTAATCTCAGCAACGGCACAAAACTCGCTTCCAGGAGCTGCATTCTGCAAAGGGAAACTCTGCTCGGGGAGCACACCACATTCCCAATTCGTCCTTCCTCAGGAAAGCAATGCTTGCCTATTTCTCACCTAGCCCTGTGCTATCCCTAGGGCCAAGGAGGCTCTGGGCTGCCTCTGGATCCGTGGGCACTGCTCCTTGGCTGGTGGTCTCCTGAGCTTGAAACCAACTGCAAATGAGTTCTCCTTCAGGGACAAGGCTGATTGGGCATGAAAATACCTTGTTTGCACAGGCCTCAGCAACCCACCTATAGCCAGCTAGGGAGGGACCCTCCGAGGGCCTATCTCAGCAACGGCACAAACGTCGCAGCTAGGAGCTGCATTCTGCAAAGGGAAACTCTGCTCGGGGAACAAACCACAGCCCTAATGCGACTTGTTCAGGAAAGCCAAGCTTTTCTACTTCTCACCTAGCTCTGTTTTACCCCTAGGGCCATGGAGGCCCTGGGCTGCCTCTGGCTCTGTGGGCACTGCTGCTTGGCTGGTGGTCTCCGCACCTTGAAACCAACTCCAAGCGTGTTCTCCTTTGGGGAGAAGGCTAATTGGGCATGAAAAGGCCTTTTGGGCACATGCCCCATCCACTCACCCTTAGCCAGGTATTGATGGGAAACCGAAGGTCTATCTCAGCAACGGCACAAAACTCGCTTCTAGGAGCTGCATTCTGCAGAGGTGAACTCTGCTCGGCGAACAAACCACAGCCCCAATGCGTCCTTGCTCATGCATGCCAAGCTTGCCTAGTTACTCACCTAGCCCTCTGCACACCTAGGGCAAAGAAGGCTATGGCCTGCCTCTGGCTCTGTGGGCACTGCTGCTTGTCGGGTGGTCTCCGGTGCTTGAAACCAACTCCACACGTGTTCTCCTTCGTGGAGAAGGCTGATTGGGCATGAAAAGGCCTTGTTTGCACAGGCCTATTAACGCACACTTAGCCTGCTGGGAAGGGAGCCTCGGAGGGCCTATCTCAGCAACGGCACAAAACTCGCTTCTAGGAGCTGCATTCTGCAGAGGTGAACTCTGCTCGGGGAACAAACCACAGCCCCAGTGCGTCTTGGCTCAGGAAAGCCAAGCTTGCCTAGTTCTCACCTAGCCCTGTTGTACCCCTAGGGCCAAGGAGGCTCTGGACTGCCTCTGGCTCCGTGGGCACTGCTGCTTGGCTGGTGTTCTCCGGAGGTTGAAACCAAATCCACACATGTTCTCCCTCGGGGAGAAGCCTGACTGGGCATGAAAAGGCCTTGTTTGCACAGGCCCAGCAACCCACAGGTAGCCAGCTAGGGATAGAACCTCCTTGGGCCTATCTCAGAAACGGCACAAGCCTCACTTATTTGAGCTCCGTTCTGCAAAGGTGAACACTGCTCTGAGAACAAAGGACTTCCCCGATGCGTCTTTGGTCAGGAAGGCAACGCTTGCCTATTTCTCTCCTAGCCTTCTGCTACCACTTGGGCCAAGGTGGCTCTGGGCTTCCTCTGGCTCCGTGGGCACTGCTGCTTGGGTGGTGGCCTCCTGCTCTTGAAACCAACTCCAAACGTGTTCTCCTTTGGGGAGAAGGCTGATTGGGCATGAAAAGGCCTTTCTTCACAGCCCCCAGCAACCCAAACTTAGCCAGCTAAGGAGGGACTCTACTAGGGCTAATCTCAGCAACGGCACAAAACTCGCTTCCAGGAGCTGCATTCTGCAAAGGGAAACTCTGCTCGGGGAGCACACCACATTCCCAATTCGTCCTTCCTCAGGAAAGCAATGCTTGCCTATTTCTCACCTAGCCCTGTGCTATCCCTAGGGCCAAGGAGGCTCTGGGCTGCCTCTGGATCCGTGGGCACTGCTCCTTGGCTGGTGGTCTCCTGAGCTTGAAACCAACTGCAAATGAGTTCTCCTTCAGGGACAAGGCTGATTGGGCATGAAAATACCTTGTTTGCACAGGCCTCAGCAACCCACCTATAGCCAGCTAGGGAGGGACCCTCCGAGGGCCTATCTCAGCAACGGCACAAACGTCGCAGCTAGGAGCTGCATTCTGCAAAGGGAAACTCTGCTCGGGGAACAAACCACAGCCCTAATGCGACTTGTTCAGGAAAGCCAAGCTTTTCTACTTCTCACCTAGCTCTGTTTTACCCCTAGGGCCATGGAGGCCCTGGGCTGCCTCTGGCTCTGTGGGCACTGCTGCTTGGCTGGTGGTCTCTGCACCTTGAAACCAACTCCAAGCGTGTTCTCCTTTGGGGAGAAGGCTAATTGGGCATGAAAAGGCCTTTTGGGCACATGCCCCATCCACTCACCCTTAGCCAGGTATTGATGGGAAACCGAAGGTCTATCTCAGCAACGGCACAAAACTCGCTTCTAGGAGCTGCATTCTGCAGAGGTGAACTCTGCTCGGCGAACAAACCACAGCCCCAATGCATCCTTGCTCATGCAGGCCAAGCTTGCCTAGTTACTCACCTAGCCCTCTGCACACCTAGGGCAAAGAAGGCTATGGCCTGCCTCTGGCTCTGTGGGCACTGCTGCTTGTCGGGTGGTCTCCGGTGCTTGAAACCAACTCCACACGTGTTCTCCTTCGTGGAGAAGGCTGATTGGGCATGAAAAGGCCTTGTTTGCACAGGCCTATTAACGCACACTTAGCCTGCTGGGAAGGGAGCCTCGGAGGGCCTATCTCAGCAACGGCACAAAACTCGCTTCTAGGAGCTGCATTCTGCAGAGGTGAACTCTGCTCGGGGAACAAACCACAGCCCCAGTGCGTCTTGGCTCAGGAAAGCCAAGCTTGCCTAGTTCTCACCTAGCCCTGTTGTACCCCTAGGGCCAAGGAGGCTCTGGACTGCCTCTGGCTCCGTGGGCACTGCTGCTTGGCTGGTGTTCTCCGGAGGTTGAAACCAAATCCACACATGTTCTCCCTCGGGGAGAAGCCTGACTGGGCATGAAAAGGCCTTGTTTGCACAGGCCCAGCAACCCACAGGTAGCCAGCTAGGGATAGAACCTCCTTGGGCCTATCTCAGAAACGGCACAAGCCTCACTTATTTGAGCTCCGTTCTGCAAAGGTGAACACTGCTCTGAGAACAAAGGACTTCCCCGATGCGTCTTTGGTCAGGAAGGCAACGCTTGCCTATTTCTCTCCTAGCCTTCTGCTACCACTTGGGCCAAGGTGGCTCTGGGCTTCCTCTGGCTCCGTGGGCACTGCTGCTTGGGTGGTGGCCTCCTGCTCTTGAAACCAACTCCAAACGTGTTCTCCTTTGGGGAGAAGGCTGATTGGGCATGAAAAGGCCTTTCTTCACAGCCCCCAGCAACCCAAACTTAGCCAGCTAAGGAGGGACTCTACTAGGGCTAATCTCAGCAACGGCACAAAACTCGCTTCCAGGAGCTGCATTCTGCAAAGGGAAACTCTGCTCGGGGAGCACACCACATTCCCAATTCGTCCTTCCTCAGGAAAGCAATGCTTGCCTATTTCTCACCTAGCCCTGTGCTATCCCTAGGGCCAAGGAGGCTCTGGGCTGCCTCTGGATCCGTGGGCACTGCTCCTTGGCTGGTGGTCTCCTGAGCTTGAAACCAACTGCAAATGAGTTCTCCTTCAGGGACAAGGCTGATTGGGCATGAAAATACCTTGTTTGCACAGGCCTCAGCAACCCACCTATAGCCAGCTAGGGAGGGACCCTCCGAGGGCCTATCTCAGCAACGGCACAAACGTCGCAGCTAGGAGCTGCATTCTGCAAAGGGAAACTCTGCTCGGGGAACAAACCACAGCCCTAATGCGACTTGTTCAGGAAAGCCAAGCTTTTCTACTTCTCACCTAGCTCTGTTTTACCCCTAGGGCCATGGAGGCCCTGGGCTGCCTCTGGCTCTGTGGGCACTGCTGCTTTGCTGGTGGTCTCTGCACCTTGAAACCAACTCCAAGCGTGTTCTCCTTTGGGGAGAAGGCTAATTGGGCATGAAAAGGCCTTTTGGGCACATGCCCCATCCACTCACCCTTAGCCAGGTATTGATGGGAAACCGAAGGTCTATCTCAGCAACGGCACAAAACTCGCTTCTAGGAGCTGCATTCTGCAGAGGTGAACTCTGCTCGGCGAACAAACCACAGCCCCAATGCGTCCTTGCTCATGCAGGCCAAGCTTGCCTAGTTACTCACCTAGCCCTCTGCACACCTAGGGCAAAGAAGGCTATGGCCTGCCTCTGGCTCTGTGGGCACTGCTGCTTGTCGGGTGGTCTCCGGTGCTTGAAACCAACTCCACACGTGTTCTCCTTCGTGGAGAAGGCTGATTGGGCATGAAAAGGCCTTGTTTGCACAGGCCTATTAACGCACACTTAGCCTGCTGGGAAGGGAGCCTCGGAGGGCCTATCTCAGCAACGGCACAAAACTCGCTTCTAGGAGCTGCATTCTGCAGAGGTGAACTCTGCTCGGGGAACAAACCACAGCCCCAGTGTGTCTTTGCTCAGGAAAGCCAAGCTTGCCTAGTTCTCAACTAGCCCTGTTGTACCCCTAGGGCCAAGGAGGCTCTGGACTGCCTCTGGCTCCGTGGGCACTGCTGCTTGGCTGGTGTTCTCCGGAGGTTGAAACCAAATCCACACATGTTCTCCTTCGGGGAGAAGCCTGACTGGGCATGAAAAGGCCTTGTTTGCACAGGCCCAGCAACCCACAGGTAGCCAGCTAGGGATAGAACCTCCTTGGGCCTATCTCAGAAACGGCACAAGCCTCACTTATTTGAGCTCCGTTCTGCAAAGGTGAACACTGCTCTGAGAACAAAGGACTTCCCCGATGCGTCTTTGGTCAGGAAGGCAACGCTTGCCTATTTCTCTCCTAGCCTTCTGCTACCACTTGGGCCAAGGTGGCTCTGGGCTTCCTCTGGCTCCGTGGGCACTGCTGCTTGGGTGGTGGCCTCCTGCTCTTGAAACCAACTCCAAACGTGTTCTCCTTTGGGGAGAAGGCTGATTGGGCATGAAAAGGCCTTTCTTCACAGCCCCCAGCAACCCAAACTTAGCCAGCTAAGGAGGGACTCTACTAGGGCTAATCTCAGCAACGGCACAAAACTCGCTTCCAGGAGCTGCATTCTGCAAAGGGAAACTCTGCTCGGGGAGCACACCACATTCCCAATTCGTCCTTCCTCAGGAAAGCAATGCTTGCCTATTTCTCACCTAGCCCTGTGCTATCCCTAGGGCCAAGGAGGCTCTGGGCTGCCTCTGGATCCGTGGGCACTGCTCCTTGGCTGGTGGTCTCCTGAGCTTGAAACCAACTGCAAATGAGTTCTCCTTCAGGGACAAGGCTGATTGGGCATGAAAATACCTTGTTTGCACAGGCCTCAGCAACCCACCTATAGCCAGCTAGGGAGGGACCCTCCGAGGGCCTATCTCAGCAACGGCACAAACGTCGCAGCTAGGAGCTGCATTCTGCAAAGGGAAACTCTGCTCGGGGAACAAACCACAGCCCTAATGCGACTTGTTCAGGAAAGCCAAGCTTTTCTACTTCTCACCTAGCTCTGTTTTACCCCTAGGGCCATGGAGGCCCTGGGCTGCCTCTGGCTCTGTGGGCACTGCTGCTTGGCTGGTGGTCTCCGCACCTTGAAACCAACTCCAAGCGTGTTCTCCTTTGGGGAGAAGGCTAATTGGGCATGAAAAGGCCTTTTGGGCACATGCCCCATCCACTCACCCTTAGCCAGGTATTGATGGGAGACCGAAGGTCTATCTCAGCAACGGCACAAAACTCGCTTCTAGGAGCTGCATTCTGCAGAGGTGAACTCTGCTCGGGGAACAAACCACAGCCCCAATGCGTCCTTGCTCATGAATGCCAAGCTTGCCTAGTTACTCACCTAGCCCTCTGCACACCTAGGCCAAAGAAGGCTATGGCCTGCCTCTGGCTCTGTGGGCACTGCTGCTTGTCGGGTGGTCTCCGGTGCTTGAAACCAACTCCACACGTGTTCTCCTTCGTGGAGAAGGCTGATTGGGCATGAAAAGGCCATGTTTGCACAGGCCCATTAACGCACCCTTAGCCAGCTGGGAAGGGAGCCTCGGAGGGCCTATCTCAGCAACGGCACAAAACTCGCTTCTAGGAGCTGCATTCTGCAGAGGTGAACTCTGCTCGGGGAACAAACCACAGCCCCAGTGCGTCTTGGCTCAAAAAGCCAAGCTTGCCTAGTTCTCACCTAGCCCTGTTGTACCCCTAGGGCCAAGGAGGCTCTGGACTGCCTCTGGCTCCGTGGGCACTGCTGCTTGGCTGGTGTTCTCCGGAGGTTGAAACCAAATCCACACATGTTCTCCCCCGGGGAGAAGCCTGACTGGGCATGAAAAGGCCTTGTTTGCACAGGCCCAGCAACCCACAGGTAGCCAGCTAGGGATAGAACCTCCTTGGGCCTATCTCAGAAACGGCACAAGCCTCACTTATTTGAGCTCCGTTCTGCAAAGGTGAACACTGCTCTGAGAACAAAGGACTTCCCCGATGCGTCTTTGGTCAGGAAGGCAACGCTTGCCTATTTCTCTCCTAGCCTTCTGCTACCACTTGGGCCAAGGTGGCTCTGGGCTTCCTCTGGCTCCGTGGGCACTGCTGCTTGGGTGGTGGCCTCCTGCTCTTGAAACCAACTCCAAACGTGTTCTCCTTTGGGGAGAAGGCTGATTGGGCATGAAAAGGCCTTTCTTCACAGCCCCCAGCAACCCAAACTTAGCCAGCTAAGGAGGGACTCTACTAGGGCTAATCTCAGCAACGGCACAAAACTCGCTTCCAGGAGCTGCATTCTGCAAAGGGAAACTCTGCTCGGGGAGCACACCACATTCCCAATTCGTCCTTCCTCAGGAAAGCAATGCTTGCCTATTTCTCACCTAGCCCTGTGCTATCCCTAGGGCCAAGGAGGCTCTGGGCTGCCTCTGGATCCGTGGGCACTGCTCCTTGGCTGGTGGTCTCCTGAGCTTGAAACCAACTGCAAATGAGTTCTCCTTCAGGGACAAGGCTGATTGGGCATGAAAATACCTTGTTTGCACAGGCCTCAGCAACCCACCTATAGCCAGCTAGGGAGGGACCCTCCGAGGGCCTATCTCAGCAACGGCACAAACGTCGCAGCTAGGAGCTGCATTCTGCAAAGGGAAACTCTGCTCGGGGAACAAACCACAGCCCTAATGCGACTTGTTCAGGAAAGCCAAGCTTTTCTACTTCTCACCTAGCTCTGTTTTACCCCTAGGGCCATGGAGGCTCTGGGCTGCCTCTGGCTCTGTGGGCACTGCTGCTTGGCTGGTGGTCTCCGCACCTTGAAACCAACTCCAAGCGTGTTCTCCTTTGGGGAGAAGGCTAATTGGGCATGAAAAGGCCTTTTTGGCACATGCCCCATCCACTCACCCTTAGCCAGGTATTGATGGGAAACCGAAGGTCTATCTCAGCAACGGCACAAAACTCGCTTCTAGGAGCTGCATTCTGCAGAGGTGAACTCTGCTCGGGGAACAAACCACAGCCCCAATGCGTCCTTGCTCATGAATGCCAAGCTTGCCTAGTTACTCACCTAGCCCTCTGCACACCTAGGGCAAAGAAGGCTATGGCCTGCCTCTGGCTCTGTGGGCACCGCTGCTTGTCGGGTGGTCTCCGGTGCTTGAAACCAACTCCACACGTGTTCTCCTTCGTGGAGAAGGCTGATTGGGCATGAAAAGGCCATGTTTGCACAGGCCCATTAACGCACCCTTAGCCAGCTGGGAAGGGAGCCTCGGAGGGCCTATCTCAGCAACGGCACAAAACTCGCTTCTAGGAGCTGTATTCTGCAGAGGTGAACTCTGCTCGGGGAACAAACCACAGCCCCAGTGCGTCTTGGCTCAGGAAAGCCAAGCTTGCCTAGTTCTCACCTAGCCCTGTTGTACCCCTAGGGCCAAGGAGGCTCTGGACTGCCTCTGGCTCCGTGGGCACTGCTGCTTGGCTGGTGTTCTCCGGAGGTTGAAACCAAATCCACACATGTTCTCCCTCGGGGAGAAGCCTGACTGGGCATGAAAAGGCCTTGTTTGCACAGGCCCAGCAACCCACAGGTAGCCAGCTAGGGATAGAACCTCCTTGGGCCTATCTCAGAAACGGCACAAGCCTCACTTATTTGAGCTCCGTTCTGCAAAGGTGAACACTGCTCTGAGAACAAAGGACTTCCCCGATGCGTCTTTGGTCAGGAAGGCAACGCTTGCCTATTTCTCTCCTAGCCTTCTGCTACCACTTGGGCCAAGGTGGCTCTGGGCTTCCTCTGGCTCCGTGGGCACTGCTGCTTGGGTGGTGGCCTCCTGCTCTTGAAACCAACTCCAAACGTGTTCTCCTTTGGGGAGAAGGCTGATTGGGCATGAAAAGGCCTTTCTTCACAGCCCCCAGCAACCCAAACTTAGCCAGCTAAGGAGGGACTCTACTAGGGCTAATCTCAGCAACGGCACAAAACTCGCTTCCAGGAGCTGCATTCTGCAAAGGGAAACTCTGCTCGGGGAGCACACCACATTCCCAATTCGTCCTTCCTCAGGAAAGCAATGCTTGCCTATTTCTCACCTAGCCCTGTGCTATCCCTAGGGCCAAGGAGGCTCTGGGCTGCCTCTGGATCCGTGGGCACTGCTCCTTGGCTGGTGGTCTCCTGAGCTTGAAACCAACTGCAAATGAGTTCTCCTTCAGGGACAAGGCTGATTGGGCATGAAAATACCTTGTTTGCACAGGCCTCAGCAACCCACCTATAGCCAGCTAGGGAGGGACCCTCCGAGGGCCTATCTCAGCAACGGCACAAACGTCGCAGCTAGGAGCTGCATTCTGCAGAGGTGAACTCTGCTCGGGGAACAAACCACAGCCCTAATGCGACTTGTTCAGGAAAGCCAAGCTTTTCTACTTCTCACCTAGCTCTGTTTTACCCCTAGGGCCATGGAGGCCCTGGGCTGCCTCTGGCTCTGTGGGCACTGCTGCTTGGCTGGTGGTCTCCGCACCTTGAAACCAACTCCAAGCGTGTTCTCCTTTGGGGAGAAGGCTAATTGGGCATGAAAAGGCCTTTTTGGCACATGCCCCATCCACTCACCCTTAGCCAGGTATTGATGGGAGACCGAAGGTCTATCTCAGCAACGGCACAAAACTCGCTTCTAGGAGCTGCATTCTGCAGAGGTGAACTCTGCTCGGGGAACAAACCACAGCCCCAATGCGTCCTTGCTCATGAATGCCAAGCTTGCCTAGTTACTCACCTAGCCCTCTGCACACCTAGGGCAAAGAAGGCTATGGCCTGCCTCTGGCTCTGTGGGCACTGCTGCTTGTCGGGTGGTCTCCGGTGCTTGAAACCAACTCCACACGTGTTCTCCTTCGTGGAGAAGGCTGATTGGGCATGAAAAGGCCATGTTTGCACAGGCCCATTAACGCACCCTTAGCCAGCTGGGAAGGGAACCTCGGAGGGCCTATCTCAGCAACGGCACAAAACTCGCTTCTAGGAGCTGCATTCTGCAGAGGTGAACTCTGCTCGGGGAACAAACCACAGCCCCAGTGCGTCTTTGCTCAGGAAAGCCAAGCTTGCCTAGTTCTCACCTAGCCCTGTTGTACCCCTAGGGCCAAGGAGGCTCTGGACTGCCTCTGGCTCCGTGGGCACTGCTGCTTGGCTGGTGTTCTCCGGAGGTTGAAACCAAATCCACACATGTTCTCCCTCGGGGAGAAGCCTGACTGGGCATGAAAAGGCCTTGTTTGCACAGGCCCAGCAACCCACAGGTAGCCAGCTAGGGATAGAACCTCCTTGGGCCTATCTCAGAAACGGCACAAGCCTCACTTATTTGAGCTCCGTTCTGCAAAGGTGAACACTGCTCTGAGAACAAAGGACTTCCCCGATGCGTCTTTGGTCAGGAAGGCAACGCTTGCCTATTTCTCTCCTAGCCTTCTGCTACCACTTGGGCCAAGGTGGCTCTGGGCTTCCTCTGGCTCCGTGGGCACTGCTGCTTGGGTGGTGGCCTCCTGCTCTTGAAACCAACTCCAAACGTGTTCTCCTTTGGGGAGAAGGCTGATTGGGCATGAAAAGGCCTTTCTTCACAGCCCCCAGCAACCCAAACTTAGCCAGCTAAGGAGGGACTCTACTAGGGCTAATCTCAGCAACGGCACAAAACTCGCTTCCAGGAGCTGCATTCTGCAAAGGGAAACTCTGCTCGGGGAGCACACCACATTCCCAATTCGTCCTTCCTCAGGAAAGCAATGCTTGCCTATTTCTCACCTAGCCCTGTGCTATCCCTAGGGCCAAGGAGGCTCTGGGCTGCCTCTGGATCCGTGGGCACTGCTCCTTGGCTGGTGGTCTCCTGAGCTTGAAACCAACTGCAAATGAGTTCTCCTTCAGGGACAAGGCTGATTGGGCATGAAAATACCTTGTTTGCACAGGCCTCAGCAACCCACCTATAGCCAGCTAGGGAGGGACCCTCCGAGGGCCTATCTCAGCAACGGCACAAACGTCGCAGCTAGGAGCTGCATTCTGCAAAGGGAAACTCTGCTCGGGGAACAAACCACAGCCCTAATGCGACTTGTTCAGGAAAGCCAAGCTTTTCTACTTCTCACCTAGCTCTGTTTTACCCCTAGGGCCATGGAGGCCCTGGGCTGCCTCTGGCTCTGTGGGCACTGCTGCTTGGCTGGTGGTCTCCGCACCTTGAAACCAACTCCAAGCGTGTTCTCCTTTGGGGAGAAGGCTAATTGGGCATGAAAAGGCCTTTTTGGCACATGCCCCATCCACTCACCCTTAGCCAGGTATTGATGGGAAACCGAAGGTCTATCTCAGCAACGGCACAAAACTCGCTTCTAGGAGCTGCATTCTGCAGAGGTGAACTCTGCTCGGGGAACAAACCACAGCCCCAATGCGTCCTTGCTCATGCATGCCAAGCTTGCCTAGTTACTCACCTAGCCCTCTGCACACCTAGGGCAAAGAAGGCTATGGCCTGCCTCTGGCTCTGTGGGCACTGCTGCTTGTCGGGTGGTCTCCGGTGCTTGAAACCAACTCCACACGTGTTCTCCTTCGTGGAGAAGGCTGATTGGGCATGAAAAGGCCTTGTTTGCACAGGCCTATTAACGCACACTTAGCCTGCTGGGAAGGGAGCCTCGGAGGGCCTATCTCAGCAACGGCACAAAACTCGCTTCTAGGAGCTGCATTCTGCAGAGGTGAACTCTGCTCGGGGAACAAACCACAGCCCCAGTGCGTCTTGGCTCAGGAAAGCCAAGCTTGCCTAGTTCTCACCTAGCCCTGTTGTACCCCTAGGGCCAAGGAGGCTCTGGACTGCCTCTGGCTCCGTGGGCACTGCTGCTTGGCTGGTGTTCTCCGGAGGTTGAAACCAAATCCACACATGTTCTCCCTCGGGGAGAAGCCTGACTGGGCATGAAAAGGCCTTGTTTGCACAGGCCCAGCAACCCACAGGTAGCCAGCTAGGGATAGAACCTCCTTGGGCCTATCTCAGAAACGGCACAAGCCTCACTTATTTGAGCTCCGTTCTGCAAAGGTGAACACTGCTCTGAGAACAAAGGACTTCCCCGATGCGTCTTTGGTCAGGAAGGCAACGCTTGCCTATTTCTCTCCTAGCCTTCTGCTACCACTTGGGCCAAGGTGGCTCTGGGCTTCCTCTGGCTCCGTGGGCACTGCTGCTTGGGTGGTGGCCTCCTGCTCTTGAGACCAACTCCAAACGTGTTCTCCTTTGGGGAGAAGGCTGATTGGGCATGAAAAGGCCTTTCTTCACAGCCCCCAGCAACCCAAACTTAGCCAGCTAAGGAGGGACTCTACTAGGGCTAATCTCAGCAACGGCACAAAACTCGCTTCCAGGAGCTGCATTCTGCAAAGGGAAACTCTGCTCGGGGAGCACACCACATTCCCAATTCGTCCTTCCTCAGGAAAGCAATGCTTGCCTATTTCTCACCTAGCCCTGTGCTATCCCTAGGGCCAAGGAGGCTCTGGGCTGCCTCTGGATCCGTGGGCACTGCTCCTTGGCTGGTGGTCTCCTGAGCTTGAAACCAACTGCAAATGAGTTCTCCTTCAGGGACAAGGCTGATTGGGCATGAAAATACCTTGTTTGCACAGGCCTCAGCAACCCACCTATAGCCAGCTAGGGAGGGACCCTCCGAGGGCCTATCTCAGCAACGGCACAAACGTCGCAGCTAGGAGCTGCATTCTGCAAAGGGAAACTCTGCTCGGGGAACAAACCACAGCCCTAATGCGACTTGTTCAGGAAAGCCAAGCTTTTCTACTTCTCACCTAGCTCTCTTTTACCCCTAGGGCCATGGAGGCTCTGGGCTGCCTCTGGCTCTGTGGGCACTGCTGCTTGGCTGGTGGTCTCCGCACCTTGAAACCAACTCCAAGCGTGTTCTCCTTTGGGGAGAAGGCTAATTGGGCATGAAAAGGCCTTTTGGGCACATGCCCCATCCACTCACCCTTAGCCAGGTATTGATGGGAAACCGAAGGTCTATCTCAGCAACGGCACAAAACTCGCTTCTAGGAGCTGCATTCTGCAGAGGTGAACTCTGCTCGGGGAACAAACCACAGCCCCAATGCGTCCTTGCTCATGAAGGCCAAGCTTGCCTAGTTACTCACCTAGCCCTCTGCACACCTAGGGCAAAGAAGGCTATGGCCTGCCTCTGGCTCTGTGGGCACCGCTGCTTGTCGGGTGGTCTCCGGTGCTTGAAACCAACTCCACACGTGTTCTCCTTCGTGGAGAAGGCTGATTGGGCATGAAAAGGCCATGTTTGCACAGGCCCATTAACGCACCCTTAGCCAGCTGGGAAGGGAGCCTCGGAGGGCCTATCTCAGCAACGGCACAAAACTCGCTTCTAGGAGCTGCATTCTGCAGAGGTGAACTCTGCTCGGGGAACAAACCACAGCCCCAGTGCGTCTTGGCTCAGGAAAGCCAAGCTTGCCTAGTTCTCACCTAGCCCTGTTGTACCCCTAGGGCCAAGGAGGCTCTGGACTGCCTCTGGCTCCATGGGCACTGCTGCTTGGCTGGTGTTCTCCGGAGGTTGAAACCAAATCCACACATGTTCTCCCTCGGGGAGAAGCCTGACTGGGCATGAAAAGGCCTTGTTTGCACAGGCCCAGCAACCCACAGGTAGCCAGCTAGGGATAGAACCTCCTTGGGCCTATCTCAGAAACGGCACAAGCCTCACTTATTTGAGCTCCGTTCTGCAAAGGTGAACACTGCTCTGAGAACAAAGGACTTCCCCGATGCGTCTTTGGTCAGGAAGGCAACGCTTGCCTATTTCTCTCCTAGCCTTCTGCTACCACTTGGGCCAAGGTGGCTCTGGGCTTCCTCTGGCTCCGTGGGCACTGCTGCTTGGGTGGTGGCCTCCTGCTCTTGAAACCAACTCCAAACGTGTTCTCCTTTGGGGAGAAGGCTGATTGGGCATGAAAAGGCCTTTCTTCACAGCCCCCAGCAACCCAAACTTAGCCAGCTAAGGAGGGACTCTACTAGGGCTAATCTCAGCAACGGCACAAAACTCGCTTCCAGGAGCTGCATTCTGCAAAGGGAAACTCTGCTCGGGGAGCACACCACATTCCCGATTCGTCCTTCCTCAGGAAAGCAATGCTTGCCTATTTCTCACCTAGCCCTGTGCTATCCCTAGGGCCAAGGAGGCTCTGGGCTGCCTCTGGATCCGTGGGCACTGCTCCTTGGCTGGTGGTCTCCTGAGCTTGAAACCAACTGCAAATGAGTTCTCCTTCAGGGACAAGGCTGATTGGGCATGAAAATACCTTGTTTGCACAGGCCTCAGCAACCCACCTATAGCCAGCTAGGGAGGGACCCTCCGAGGGCCTATCTCAGCAACGGCACAAACGTCGCAGCTAGGAGCTGCATTCTGCAAAGGGAAACTCTGCTCGGGGAACAAACCACAGCCCTAATGCGACTTGTTCAGGAAAGCCAAGCTTTTCTACTTCTCACCTAGCTCTGTTTTACCCCTAGGGCCATGGAGGCTCTGGGCTGCCTCTGGCTCTGTGGGCACTGCTGCTTGGCTGGTGGTCTCCGCACCTTGAAACCAACTCCAAGCGTGTTCTCCTTTGGGGAGAAGGCTAATTGGGCATGAAAAGGCCTTTTGGGCACATGCCCCATCCACTCACCCTTAGCCAGGTATTGATGGGAAACCGAAGGTCTATCTCAGCAACGGCACAAAACTCGCTTCTAGGAGCTGCATTCTGCAGAGGTGAACTCTGCTCGGGGAACAAACCACAGCCCCAATGCGTCCTTGCTCATGAAGGCCAAGCTTGCCTAGTTACTCACCTAGCCCTCTGCACACCTAGGGCAAAGAAGGCTATGGCCTGCCTCTGGCTCTGTGGGCACCGCTGCTTGTCGGGTGGTCTCCGGGGCTTGAAACCAACTCCACACGTGTTCTCCTTCGTGGAGAAGGCTGATTGGGCATGAAAAGGCCATGTTTGCACAGGCCCATTAACGCACCCTTAGCCAGCTGGGAAGGGAGCCTCGGAGGGCCTATCTCAGCAACGGCACAAAACTCGCTTCTAGGAGCTGCATTCTGCAGAGGTGAACTCTGCTCGGGGAACAAACCACAGCCCCAGTGCGTCTTGGCTCAGGAAAGCCAAGCTTGCCTAGTTCTCACCTAGCCCTGTTGTACCCCTAGGGCCAAGGAGGCTCTGGACTGCCTCTGGCTCCGTGGGCACTGCTGCTTGGCTGGTGTTCTCCGGAGGTTGAAACCAAATCCACACATGTTCTCCCTCGGGGAGAAGCCTGACTGGGCATGAAAAGGCCTTGTTTGCACAGGCCCAGCAACCCACAGGTAGCCAGCTAGGGATAGAACCTCCTTGGGCCTATCTCAGAAACGGCACAAGCCTCACTTATTTGAGCTCCGTTCTGCAAAGGTGAACACTGCTCTGAGAACAAAGGACTTCCCCGATGCGTCTTTGGTCAGGAAGGCAACGCTTGCCTATTTCTCTCCTAGCCTTCTGCTACCACTTGGGCCAAGGTGGCTCTGGGCTTCCTCTGGCTCCGTGGGCACTGCTGCTTGGGTGGTGGCCTCCTGCTCTTGAGACCAACTCCAAACGTGTTCTCCTTTGGGGAGAAGGCTGATTGGGCATGAAAAGGCCTTTCTTCACAGCCCCCAGCAACCCAAACTTAGCCAGCTAAGGAGGGACTCTACTAGGGCTAATCTCAGCAACGGCACAAAACTCGCTTCCAGGAGCTGCATTCTGCAAAGGGAAACTCTGCTCGGGGAGCACACCACATTCCCAATTCGTCCTTCCTCAGGAAAGCAATGCTTGCCTATTTCTCACCTAGCCCTGTGCTATCCCTAGGGCCAAGGAGGCTCTGGGCTGCCTCTGGATCCGTGGGCACTGCTCCTTGGCTGGTGGTCTCCTGAGCTTGAAACCAACTGCAAATGAGTTCTCCTTCAGGGACAAGGCTGATTGGGCATGAAAATACCTTGTTTGCACAGGCCTCAGCAACCCACCTATAGCCAGCTAGGGAGGGACCCTCCGAGGGCCTATCTCAGCAACGGCACAAACGTCGCAGCTAGGAGCTGCATTCTGCAAAGGGAAACTCTGCTCGGGGAACAAACCACAGCCCTAATGCGACTTGTTCAGGAAAGCCAAGCTTTTCTACTTCTCACCTAGCTCTGTTTTACCCCTAGGGCCATGGAGGCCCTGGGCTGCCTCTGGCTCTGTGGGCACTGCTGCTTGGCTGGTGGTCTCCGCACCTTGAAACCAACTCCAAGCGTGTTCTCCTTTGGGGAGAAGGCTAATTGGGCATGAAAAGGCCTTTTGGGCACATGCCCCATCCACTCACCCTTAGCCAGGTATTGATGGGAGACCGAAGGTCTATCTCAGCAACGGCACAAAACTCGCTTCTAGGAGCTGCATTCTGCAGAGGTGAACTCTGCTCGGGGAACAAACCACAGCCCCAATGCGTCCTTGCTCATGAATGCCAAGCTTGCCTAGTTACTCACCTAGCCCTCTGCACACCTAGGGCAAAGAAGGCTATGGCCTGCCTCTGGCTCTGTGGGCACCGCTGCTTGTCGGGTGGTCTCCGGTGCTTGAAACCAACTCCACACGTGTTCTCCTTCGTGGAGAAGGCTGATTGGGCATGAAAAGGCCATGTTTGCACAGGCCCATTAACGCACCCTTAGCCAGCTGGGAAGGGAGCCTCGGAGGGCCTATCTCAGCAACGGCACAAAACTCGCTTCTAGGAGCTGCATTCTGCAGAGGTGAACTCTGCTCGGGGAACAAACCACAGCCCCAGTGCGTCTTGGCTCAGGAAAGCCAAGCTTGCCTAGTTCTCACCTAGCCCTGTTGTACCCCTAGGGCCAAGGAGGCTCTGGACTGCCTCTGGCTCCGTGGGCACTGCTGCTTGGCTGGTGTTCTCCGGAGGTTCAAACCAAATCCACACATGTTCTCCTTCGGGGAGAAGCCTGACTGGGCATGAAAAGGCCTTGTTTGCACAGGCCCAGCAACCCACAGGTAGCCAGCTAGGGATAGAACCTCCTTGGGCCTATCTCAGAAACGGCACAAGCCTCACTTATTTGAGCTCCGTTCTGCAAAGGTGAACACTGCTCTGAGAACAAAGGACTTCCCCGATGCGTCTTTGGTCAGGAAGGCAACGCTTGCCTATTTCTCTCCTAGCCTTCTGCTACCACTTGGGCCAAGGTGGCTCTGGGCTTCCTCTGGCTCCGTGGGCACTGCTGCTTGGGTGGTGGCCTCCTGCTCTTGAGACCAACTCCAAACGTGTTCTCCTTTGGGGAGAAGGCTGATTGGGCATGAAAAGGCCTTTCTTCACAGCCCCCAGCAACCCAAACTTAGCCAGCTAAGGAGGGACTCTACTAGGGCTAATCTCAGCAACGGCACAAAACTCGCTTCCAGGAGCTGCATTCTGCAAAGGGAAACTCTGCTCGGGGAGCACACCACATTCCCAATTCGTCCTTCCTCAGGAAAGCAATGCTTGCCTATTTCTCACCTAGCCCTGTGCTATCCCTAGGGCCAAGGAGGCTCTGGGCTGCCTCTGGATCCGTGGGCACTGCTCCTTGGCTGGTGGTCTCCTGAGCTTGAAACCAACTGCAAATGAGTTCTCCTTCAGGGACAAGGCTGATTGGGCATGAAAATACCTTGTTTGCACAGGCCTCAGCAACCCACCTATAGCCAGCTAGGGAGGGACCCTCCGAGGGCCTATCTCAGCAACGGCACAAACGTCGCAGCTAGGAGCTGCATTCTGCAAAGGGAAACTCTGCTCGGGGAACAAACCACAGCCCTAATGCGACTTGTTCAGGAAAGCCAAGCTTTTCTACTTCTCACCTAGCTCTGTTTTACCCCTAGGGCCATGGAGGCTCTGGGCTGCCTCTGGCTCTGTGGGCACTGCTGCTTGGCTGGTGGTCTCCGCACCTTGAAACCAACTCCAAGCGTGTTCTCCTTTGGGGAGAAGGCTAATTGGGCATGAAAAGGCCTTTTGGGCACATGCCCCATCCACTCACCCTTAGCCAGGTATTGATGGGAAACCGAAGGTCTATCTCAGCAACGGCACAAAACTCGCTTCTAGGAGCTGCATTCTGCAGAGGTGAACTCTGCTCGGGGAACAAACCACAGCCCCAATGCGTCCTTGCTCATGAAGGCCAAGCTTGCCTGGTTGCTCACCTAGCCCTCTGCACACCTAGGGCAAAGAAGGCTATGGCCTGCCTCTGGCTCTGTGGGCACCGCTGCTTGTCGGGTGGTCTCCGGGGCTTGAAACCAACTCCACACGTGTTCTCCTTCGTGGAGAAGGCTGATTGGGCATGAAAAGGCCATGTTTGCACAGGCCCATTAACGCACCCTTAGCCAGCTGGGAAGGGAGCCTCGGAGGGCCTATCTCAGCAACGGCACAAAACTCGCTTCTAGGAGCTGCATTCTGCAGAGGTGAACTCTGCTCGGGGAACAAACCACAGCCCCAGTGCGTCTTGGCTCAGGAAAGCCAAGCTTGCCTAGTTCTCACCTAGCCCTGTTGTACCCCTAGGGCCAAGGAGGCTCTGGACTGCCTCTGGCTCCGTGGGCACTGCTGCTTGGCTGGTGTTCTCCGGAGGTTGAAACCAAATCCACACATGTTCTCCCTCGGGGAGAAGCCTGACTGGGCATGAAAAGGCCTTGTTTGCACAGGCCCAGCAACCCACAGGTAGCCAGCTAGGGATAGAACCTCCTTGGGCCTATCTCAGAAACGGCACAAGCCTCACTTATTTGAGCTCCGTTCTGCAAAGGTGAACACTGCTCTGAGAACAAAGGACTTCCCCGATGCGTCTTTGGTCAGGAAGGCAACGCTTGCCTATTTCTCTCCTAGCCTTCTGCTACCGCTTGGGCCAAGGTGGCTCTGGGCTTCCTCTGGCTCCGTGGGCACTGCTGCTTGGGTGGTGGCCTCCTGCTCTTGAGACCAACTCCAAACGTGTTCTCCTTTGGGGAGAAGGCTGATTGGGCATGAAAAGGCCTTTCTTCACAGCCCCCAGCAACCCAAACTTAGCCAGCTAAGGAGGGACTCTACTAGGGCTAATCTCAGCAACGGCACAAAACTCGCTTCCAGGAGCTGCATTCTGCAAAGGGAAACTCTGCTCGGGGAGCACACCACATTCCCAATTCGTCCTTCCTCAGGAAAGCAATGCTTGCCTATTTCTCACCTAGCCCTGTGCTATCCCTAGGGCCAAGGAGGCTCTGGGCTGCCTCTGGATCCGTGGGCACTGCTCCTTGGCTGGTGGTCTCCTGAGCTTGAAACCAACTGCAAATGAGTTCTCCTTCAGGGACAAGGCTGATTGGGCATGAAAATACCTTGTTTGCACAGGCCTCAGCAACCCACCTATAGCCAGCTAGGGAGGGACCCTCCGAGGGCCTATCTCAGCAACGGCACAAACGTCGCAGCTAGGAGCTGCATTCTGCAAAGGGAAACTCTGCTCGGGGAACAAACCACAGCCCTAATGCGACTTGTTCAGGAAAGCCAAGCTTTTCTACTTCTCACCTAGCTCTGTTTTACCCCTAGGGCCATGGAGGCTCTGGGCTGCCTCTGGCTCTGTGGGCACTGCTGCTTGGCTGGTGGTCTCCGCACCTTGAAACCAACTCCAAGCGTGTTCTCCTTTGGGGAGAAGGCTAATTGGGCATGAAAAGGCCTTTTGGGCACATGCCCCATCCACTCACCCTTAGCCAGGTATTGATGGGAAACCGAAGGTCTATCTCAGCAACGGCACAAAACTCGCTTCTAGGAGGTGCATTCTGCAGAGGTGAACTCTGCTCGGGGAACAAACCACAGCCCCAATGCGTCCTTGCTCATGAAGGCCAAGCTTGCCTGGTTACTCACCTAGCCCTCTGCACACCTAGGGCAAAGAAGGCTGTGGCCTGCCTCTGGCTCTGTGGGCACCGCTGCTTGTCGGGTGGTCTCCGGTGCTTGAAACCAACTCCACACGTGTTCTCCTTCGTGGAGAAGGCTGATTGGGCATGAAAAGGCCATGTTTGCACAGGCCCATTAACGCACCCTTAGCCAGCTGGGAAGGGAGCCTCGGAGGGCCTATCTCAGCAATGGCACAAAACTCGCTTCTAGGAGCTGCATTCTGCAGAGGTGAACTCTGCTCGGGGAACAAACCACAGCCCCAGTGCGTCTTTGCTCAGGAAAGCCAAGCTTGCCTAGTTCTCACCTAGCCCTGTTGTACCCCTAGGGCCAAGGAGGCTCTGGACTGCCTCTGGCTCCGTGGCCACTGCTGCTTGGCTGGTGTTCTCCGGAGGTTGAAACCAAATCCACACATGTTCTCCCTCGGGGAGAAGCCTGACTGGGCATGAAAAGTCCTTGTTTGCACAGGCCCAGCAACCCACAGGTAGCCAGCTAGGGATAGAACCTCCTTGGGCCTATCTCAGAAACGGCACAAGCCTCACTTATTTGAGCTCCGTTCTGCAAAGGTGAACACTGCTCTGAGAACAAAGGACTTCCCCGATGCGTCTTTGGTCAGGAAGGCAACGCTTGCCTATTTCTCTCCTAGCCTTCTGCTACCACTTGGGCCAAGGTGGCTCTGGGCTTCCTCTGGCTCCGTGGGCACTGCTGCTTGGGTGGTGGCCTCCTGCTCTTGAGACCAACTCCAAACGTGTTCTCCTTTGGGGAGAAGGCTGATTGGGCATGAAAAGGCCTTTCTTCACAGCCCCCAGCAACCCAAACTTAGCCAGCTAAGGAGGGACTCTACTAGGGCTAATCTCAGCAACGGCACAAAACTCGCTTCCAGGAGCTGCATTCTGCAAAGGGAAACTCTGCTCGGGGAGCACACCACATTCCCAATTCGTCCTTCCTCAGGAAAGCAATGCTTGCCTATTTCTCACCTAGCCCTGTGCTATCCCTAGGGCCAAGGAGGCTCTGGGCTGCCTCTGGATCCGTGGGCACTGCTCCTTGGCTGGTGGTCTCCTGAGCTTGAAACCAACTGCAAATGAGTTCTCCTTCAGGGACAAGGCTGATTGGGCATGAAAATACCTTGTTTGCACAGGCCTCAGCAACCCACCTATAGCCAGCTAGGGAGGGACCCTCCGAGGGCCTATCTCAGCAACGGCACAAACGTCGCAGCTAGGAGCTGCATTCTGCAAAGGGAAACTCTGCTCGGGGAACAAACCACAGGACTTGTTCAGGAAAGCCAAGCTTTTCTACTTCTCACCTAGCTCTGTTTTACCCCTAGGGCCATGGAGGCTCTGGGCTGCCTCTGGCTCTGTGGGCACTGCTGCTTGGCTGGTGGTCTCCGCACCTTGAAACCAACTCCAAGCGTGTTCTCCTTTGGGGAGAAGGCTAATTGGGCATGAAAAGGCCTTTTGGGCACATGCCCCATCCACTCACCCTTAGCCAGGTATTGATGGGAAACCGAAGGTCTATCTCAGCAACGGCACAAAACTCGCTTCTAGGAGCTGCATTCTGCAGAGGTGAACTCTGCTCGGGGAACAAACCACAGCCCCAATGCGTCCTTGCTCATGAAGGCCAAGCTTGCCTAGTTACTCACCTAGCCCTCTGCACACCTAGGCCAAAGAAGGCTGTGGCCTGCCTCTGGCTCTGTGGGCACCGCTGCTTGTCGGGTGGTCTCCGGTGCTTGAAACCAACTCCACACGTGTTCTCCTTCGTGGAGAAGGCTGATTGGGCATGAAAAGGCCATGTTTGCACAGGCCCATTAACGCACCCTTAGCCAGCTGGGAAGGGAGCCTCGGAGGGCCTATCTCAGCAACGGCACAAAACTCGCTTCTAGGAGCTGCATTCTGCAGAGGTGAACTCTGCTCGGGGAACAAACCACAGCCCCAGTGCGTCTTGGCTCAGGAAAGCCAAGCTTGCCTAGTTCTCACCTAGCCCTGTTGTACCCCTAGGGCCAAGGAGGCTCTGGACTGCCTCTGGCTCCGTGGGCACTGCTGCTTGGCTGGTGTTCTCCGGAGGTTGAAACCAAATCCACACATGTTCTCCTTCGGGGAGAAGCCTGACTGGGCATGAAAAGGCCTTGTTTGCACAGGCCCAGCAACCCACAGGTAGCCAGCTAGGGATAGAACCTCCTTGGGCCTATCTCAGAAACGGCACAAGCCTCACTTATTTGAGCTCCGTTCTGCAAAGGTGAACACTGCTCTGAGAAAAAAGGACTTCCCCGATGCGTCTTTGGTCAGGAAGGCAACGCTTGCCTATTTCTCTCCTAGCCTTCTGCTACCACTTGGGCCAAGGTGGCTCTGGGCTTCCTCTGGCTCCGTGGGCACTGCTGCTTGGGTGGTGGCCTCCTGCTCTTGAGACCAACTCCAAACGTGTTCTCCTTTGGGGAGAAGGCTGATTGGGCATGAAAAGGCCTTTCTTCACAGCCCCCAGCAACCCAAACTTAGCCAGCTAAGGAGGGACTCTACTAGGGCTAATCTCAGCAACGGCACAAAACTCGCTTCCAGGAGCTGCATTCTGCAAAGGGAAACTCTGCTCGGGGAGCACACCACATTCCCAATTCGTCCTTCCTCAGGAAAGCAATGCTTGCCTATTTCTCACCTAGCCCTGTGCTATCCCTAGGGCCAAGGAGGCTCTGGGCTGCCTCTGGATCCGTGGGCACTGCTCCTTGGCTGGTGGTCTCCTGAGCTTGAAACCAACTGCAAATGAGTTCTCCTTCAGGGACAAGGCTGATTGGGCATGAAAATACCTTGTTTGCACAGGCCTCAGCAACCCACCTATAGCCAGCTAGGGAGGGACCCTCCGAGGGCCTATCTCAGCAACGGCACAAACGTCGCAGCTAGGAGCTGCATTCTGCAAAGGGAAACTCTGCTCGGGGAACAAACCACAGCCCTAATGCGACTTGTTCAGGAAAGCCAAGCTTTTCTACTTCTCACCTAGCTCTGTTTTACCCCTAGGGCCATGGAGGCTCTGGGCTGCCTCTGGCTCTGTGGGCACTGCTGCTTGGCTGGTGGTCTCCGCACCTTGAAACCAACTCCAAGCGTGTTCTCCTTTGGGGAGAAGGCTAATTGGGCATGAAAAGGCCTTTTGGGCACATGCCCCATCCACTCACCCTTAGCCAGGTATTGATGGGAAACCGAAGGTCTATCTCAGCAACGGCACAAAACTCGCTTCTAGGAGCTGCATTCTGCAGAGGTGAACTCTGCTCGGGGAACAAACCACAGCCCCAATGCGTCCTTGCTCATGAAGGCCAAGCTTGCCTAGTTACTCACCTAGCCCTCTGCACACCTAGGGCAAAGAAGGCTATGGCCTGCCTCTGGCTCTGTGGGCACTGCTGCTTGTCGGGTGGTCTCCGGTGCTTGAAACCAACTCCACACGTGTTCTCCTTCGTGGAGAAGGCTGATTGGGCATGAAAAGGCCATGTTTGCACAGGCCCATTAACGCACCCTTAGCCAGCTGGGAAGGGAGCCTCGGAGGGCCTATCTCAGCAACGGCACAAAACTCGCTTCTAGGAGCTGCATTCTGCAGAGGTGAACTCTGCTCGGGGAACAAACCACAGCCCCAGTGCGTCTTTGCTCAGGAAAGCCAAGCTTGCCTAGTTCTCACCTAGCCCTGTTGTACCCCTAGGGCCAAGGAGGCTCTGGACTGCCTCTGGCTCCGTGGGCACTGCTGCTTGGCTGGTGTTCTCCGGAGGTTGAAACCAAATCCACACATGTTCTCCCTCGGGGAGAAGCCTGACTGGGCATGAAAAGGCCTTGTTTGCACAGGCCCAGCAACCCACAGGTAGCCAGCTAGGGATAGAACCTCCTTGGGCCTATCTCAGAAACGGCACAAGCCTCACTTATTTGAGCTCCGTTCTGCAAAGGTGAACACTGCTCTGAGAACAAAGGACTTCCCCGATGCGTCTTTGGTCAGGAAGGCAACGCTTGCCTATTTCTCTCCTAGCCTTCTGCTACCACTTGGGCCAAGGTGGCTCTGGGCTTCCTCTGGCTCCGTGGGCACTGCTGCTTGGGTGGTGGCCTCCTGCTCTTGAAACCAACTCCAAACGTGTTCTCCTTTGGGGAGAAGGCTGATTGGGCATGAAAAGGCCTTTCTTCACAGCCCCCAGCAACCCAAACTTAGCCAGCTAAGGAGGGACTCTACTAGGGCTAATCTCAGCAACGGCACAAAACTCGCTTCCAGGAGCTGCATTCTGCAAAGGGAAACTCTGCTCGGGGAGCACACCACATTCCCAATTCGTCCTTCCTCAGGAAAGCAATGCTTGCCTATTTCTCACCTAGCCCTGTGCTATCCCTAGGGCCAAGGAGGCTCTGGGCTGCCTCTGGATCCGTGGGCACTGCTCCTTGGCTGGTGGTCTCCTGAGCTTGAAACCAACTGCAAATGAGTTCTCCTTCAGGGACAAGGCTGATTGGGCATGAAAATACCTTGTTTGCACAGGCCTCAGCAACCCACCTATAGCCAGCTAGGGAGGGACCCTCCGAGGGCCTATCTCAGCAACGGCACAAACGTCGCAGCTAGGAGCTGCATTCTGCAAAGGGAAACTCTGCTCGGGGAACAAACCACAGCCCTAATGCGACTTGTTCAGGAAAGCCAAGCTTTTCTACTTCTCACCTAGCTCTGTTTTACCCCTAGGGCCATGGAGGCTCTGGGCTGCCTCTGGCTCTGTGGGCACTGCTGCTTGGCTGGTGGTCTCCGCACCTTGAAACCAACTCCAAGCGTGTTCTCCTTTGGGGAGAAGGCTAATTGGGCATGAAAAGGCCTTTTGGGCACATGCCCCATCCACTCACCCTTAGCCAGGTATTGATGGGAAACCGAAGGTCTATCTCAGCAACGGCACAAAACTCGCTTCTAGGAGCTGCATTCTGCAGAGGTGAACTCTGCTCGGCGAACAAACCACAGCCCCAATGCGTCCTTGCTCATGCAGGCCAAGCTTGCCTAGTTACTCACCTAGCCCTCTGCACACCTAGGGCAAAGAAGGCTATGGCCTGCCTCTGGCTCTGTGGGCACTGCTGCTTGTCGGGTGGTCTCCGGTGCTTGAAACCAACTCCACACGTGTTCTCCTTCGTGGAGAAGGCTGATTGGGCATGAAAAGGCCTTGTTTGCACAGGCCCATTAACGCACACTTAGCCTGCTGGGAAGGGAGCCTCGGAGGGCCTATCTCAGCAACGGCACAAAACTCGCTTCTAGGAGCTGCATTCTGCAGAGGTGAACTCTGCTCGGGGAACAAACCACAGCCCCAGTGCGTCTTGGCTCAGGAAAGCCAAGCTTGCCTAGTTCTCACCTAGCCCTGTTGTACCCCTAGGGCCAAGGAGGCTCTGGACTGCCTCTGGCTCCGTGGGCACTGCTGCTTGGCTGGTGTTCTCCGGAGGTTGAAACCAAATCCACACATGTTCTCCTTCGGGGAGAAGCCTGACTGGGCATGAAAAGGCCTTGTTTGCACAGGCCCAGCAACCCACAGATAGCCAGCTAGGGATAGAACCTCCTTGGGCCTATCTCAGAAACGGCACAAGCCTCACTTATTTGAGCTCCGTTCTGCAAAGGTGAACACTGCTCTGAGAACAAAGGACTTCCCCGATGCGTCTTTGGTCAGGAAGGCAACGCTTGCCTATTTCTCTCCTAGCCTTCTGCTACCACTTGGGCCAAGGTGGCTCTGGGCTTCCTCTGGCTCCGTGGGCACTGCTGCTTGGGTGGTGGCCTCCTGCTCTTGAAACCAACTCCAAACGTGTTCTCCTTTGGGGAGAAGGCTGATTGGGCATGAAAAGGCCTTTCTTCACAGCCCCCAGCAACCCAAACTTAGCCAGCTAAGGAGGGACTCTACTAGGGCTAATCTCAGCAACGGCACAAAACTCGCTTCCAGGAGCTGCATTCTGCAAAGGGAAACTCTGCTCGGGGAGCACACCACATTCCCAATTCGTCCTTCCTCAGGAAAGCAATGCTTGCCTATTTCTCACCTAGCCCTGTGCTATCCCTAGGGCCAAGGAGGCTCTGGGCTGCCTCTGGATCCGTGGGCACTGCTCCTTGGCTGGTGGTCTCCTGAGCTTGAAACCAACTGCAAATGAGTTCTCCTTCAGGGACAAGGCTGATTGGGCATGAAAATACCTTGTTTGCACAGGCCTCAGCAACCCACCTATAGCCAGCTAGGGAGGGACCCTCCGAGGGCCTATCTCAGCAACGGCACAAACGTCGCAGCTAGGAGCTGCATTCTGCAAAGGGAAACTCTGCTCGGGGAACAAACCACAGCCCTAATGCGACTTGTTCAGGAAAGCCAAGCTTTTCTACTTCTCACCTAGCTCTGTTTTACCCCTAGGGCCATGGAGGCCCTGGGCTGCCTCTGGCTCTGTGGGCACTGCTGCTTGGCTGGTGGTCTCTGCACCTTGAAACCAACTCCAAGCGTGTTCTCCTTTGGGGAGAAGGCTAATTGGGCATGAAAAGGCCTTTTGGGCACATGCCCCATCCACTCACCCTTAGCCAGGTATTGATGGGAAACCGAAGGTCTATCTCAGCAACGGCACAAAACTCGCTTCTAGGAGCTGCATTCTGCAGAGGTGAACTCTGCTCGGGGAACAAACCACAGCCCCAATGCGTCCTTGCTCATGAAGGCCAAGCTTGCCTAGTTACTCACCTAGCCCTCTGCACACCTAGGGCAAAGAAGGCTATGGCCTGCCTCTGGCTCTGTGGGCACTGCTGCTTGTCGGGTGGTCTCCGGTGCTTGAAACCAACTCCACACGTGTTCTCCTTCGTGGAGAAGGCTGATTGGGCATGAAAAGGCCATGTTTGCACAGGCCCATTAACGCACCCTTAGCCAGCTGGGAAGGGAATCTCGGAGGGCCTATCTCAGCAACGGCACAAAACTCGCTTCTAGGAGCTGCATTCTGCAGAGGTGAACTCTGCTCGGGGAACAAACCACAGCCCCAGTGCGTCTTGGCTCAGGAAAGCCAAGCTTGCCTAGTTCTCACCTAGCCCTGTTGTACCCCTAGGGCCAAGGAGGCTCTGGACTGCCTCTGGCTCCGTGGGCACTGCTGCTTGGCTGGTGTTCTCCGGAGGTTGAAACCAAATCCACACATGTTCTCCTTCGGGGAGAAGCCTGACTGGGCATGAAAAGGCCTTGTTTGCACAGGCCCAGCAACCCACAGATAGCCAGCTAGGGATAGAACCTCCTTGGGCCTATCTCAGAAACGGCACAAGCCTCACTTATTTGAGCTCCGTTCTGCAAAGGTGAACACTGCTCTGAGAACAAAGGACTTCCCCGATGCGTCTTTGGTCAGGAAGGCAACGCTTGCCTATTTCTCTCCTAGCCTTCTGCTACCACTTGGGCCAAGGTGGCTCTGGGCTTCCTCTGGCTCCGTGGGCACTGCTGCTTGGGTGGTGGCCTCCTGCTCTTGAGACCAACTCCAAACGTGTTCTCCTTTGGGGAGAAGGCTGATTGGGCATGAAAAGGCCTTTCTTCACAGCCCCCAGCAACCCAAACTTAGCCAGCTAAGGAGGGACTCTACTAGGGCTAATCTCAGCAACGGCACAAAACTCGCTTCCAGGAGCTGCATTCTGCAAAGGGAAACTCTGCTCGGGGAGCACACCACATTCCCAATTCGTCCTTCCTCAGGAAAGCAATGCTTGCCTATTTCTCACCTAGCCCTGTGCTATCCCTAGGGCCAAGGAGGCTCTGGGCTGCCTCTGGATCCGTGGGCACTGCTCCTTGGCTGGTGGTCTCCTGAGCTTGAAACCAACTGCAAATGAGTTCTCCTTCAGGGACAAGGCTGATTGGGCATGAAAATACCTTGTTTGCACAGGCCTCAGCAACCCACCTATAGCCAGCTAGGGAGGGACCCTCCGAGGGCCTATCTCAGCAACGGCACAAACGTCGCAGCTAGGAGCTGCATTCTGCAAAGGGAAACTCTGCTCGGGGAACAAACCACAGCCCTAATGCGACTTGTTCAGGAAAGCCAAGCTTTTCTACTTCTCACCTAGCTCTGTTTTACCCCTAGGGCCATGGAGGCCCTGGGCTGCCTCTGGCTCTGTGGGCACTGCTGCTTGGCTGGTGGTCTCTGCACCTTGAAACCAACTCCAAGCGTGTTCTCCTTTGGGGAGAAGGCTAATTGGGCATGAAAAGGCCTTTTGGGCACATGCCCCATCCACTCACCCTTAGCCAGGTATTGATGGGAAACCGAAGGTCTATCTCAGCAACGGCACAAAACTCGCTTCTAGGAGCTGCATTCTGCAGAGGTGAACTCTGCTCGGGGAACAAACCACAGCCCCAATGCGTCCTTGCTCATGAAGGCCAAGCTTGCCTAGTTACTCACCTAGCCCTCTGCACACCTAGGGCAAAGAAGGCTATGGCCTGCCTCTGGCTCTGTGGGCACTGCTGCTTGTCGGGTGGTCTCCGGTGCTTGAAACCAACTCCACACGTGTTCTCCTTCGTGGAGAAGGCTGATTGGGCATGAAAAGGCCATGTTTGCACAGGCCCATTAACGCACCCTTAGCCAGCTGGGAAGGGAATCTCGGAGGGCCTATCTCAGCAAAGGCACAAAACTCGCTTCTAGGAGCTGCATTCTGCAGAGGTGAACTCTGCTCGGGGAACAAACCACAGCCCCAGTGCGTCTTTGCTCAGGAAAGCCAAGCTTGCCTAGTTCTCACCTAGCCCTGTTGTACCCCTAGGGCCAAGGAGGCTCTGGACTGCCTCTGGCTCCGTGGGCACTGCTGCTTGGCTGGTGTTCTCCGGAGGTTGAAACCAAATCCACACATGTTCTCCCTCGGGGAGAAGCCTGACTGGGCATGAAAAGGCCTTGTTTGCACAGGCCCAGCAACCCACAGGTAGCCAGCTAGGGATAGAACCTCCTTGGGCCTATCTCAGAAACGGCACAAGCCTCACTTATTTGAGCTCCGTTCTGCAAAGGTGAACACTGCTCTGAGAACAAAGGACTTCCCCGATGCGTCTTTGGTCAGGAAGGCAACGCTTGCCTATTTCTCTCCTAGCCTTCTGCTACCACTTGGGCCAAGGTGGCTCTGGGCTTCCTCTGGCTCCGTGGGCACTGCTGCTTGGGTGGTGGCCTCCTGCTCTTGAAACCAACTCCAAACGTGTTCTCCTTTGGGGAGAAGGCTGATTGGGCATGAAAAGGCCTTTCTTCACAGCCCCCAGCAACCCAAACTTAGCCAGCTAAGGAGGGACTCTACTAGGGCTAATCTCAGCAACGGCACAAAACTCGCTTCCAGGAGCTGCATTCTGCAAAGGGAAACTCTGCTCGGGGAGCACACCACATTCCCAATTCGTCCTTCCTCAGGAAAGCAATGCTTGCCTATTTCTCACCTAGCCCTGTGCTATCCCTAGGGCCAAGGAGGCTCTGGGCTGCCTCTGGATCCGTGGGCACTGCTCCTTGGCTGGTGGTCTCCTGAGCTTGAAACCAACTGCAAATGAGTTCTCCTTCAGGGACAAGGCTGATTGGGCATGAAAATACCTTGTTTGCACAGGCCTCAGCAACCCACCTATAGCCAGCTAGGGAGGGACCCTCCGAGGGCCTATCTCAGCAACGGCACAAACGTCGCAGCTAGGAGCTGCATTCTGCAAAGGGAAACTCTGCTCGGGGAACAAACCACAGCCCTAATGCGACTTGTTCAGGAAAGCCAAGCTTTTCTACTTCTCACCTAGCTCTGTTTTACCCCTAGGGCCATGGAGGCTCTGGGCTGCCTCTGGCTCTGTGGGCACTGCTGCTTGGCTGGTGGTCTCCGCACCTTGAAACCAACTCCAAGCGTGTTCTCCTTTGGGGAGAAGGCTAATTGGGCATGAAAAGGCCTTTTGGGCACATGCCCCATCCACTCACCCTTAGCCAGGTATTGATGGGAAACCGAAGGTCTATCTCAGCAACGGCACAAAACTCGCTTCTAGGAGCTGCATTCTGCAGAGGTGAACTCTGCTCGGCGAACAAACCACAGCCCCAATGCGTCCTTGCTCATGCATGCCAAGCTTGCCTAGTTACTCACCTAGCCCTCTGCACACCTAGGGCAAAGAAGGCTATGGCCTGCCTCTGGCTCTGTGGGCACTGCTGCTTGTCGGGTGGTCTCCGGTGCTTGAAACCAACTCCACACGTGTTCTCCTTCGTGGAGAAGGCTGATTGGGCATGAAAAGGCCTTGTTTGCACAGGCCTATTAACGCACACTTAGCCTGCTGGGAAGGGAGCCTCGGAGGGCCTATCTCAGCAACGGCACAAAACTCGCTTCTAGGAGCTGCATTCTGCAGAGGTGAACTCTGCTCGGGGAACAAACCACAGCCCCAGTGCGTCTTGGCTCAGGAAAGCCAAGCTTGCCTAGTTCTCACCTAGCCCTGTTGTACCCCTAGGGCCAAGGAGGCTCTGGACTGCCTCTGGCTCCGTGGGCACTGCTGCTTGGCTGGTGTTCTCCGGAGGTTGAAACCAAATCCACACATGTTCTCCTTCGGGGAGAAGCCTGACTGGGCATGAAAAGGCCTTGTTTGCACAGGCCCAGCAACCCACAGGTAGCCAGCTAGGGATAGAACCTCCTTGGGCCTATCTCAGAAACGGCACAAGCCTCACTTATTTGAGCTCCGTTCTGCAAAGGTGAACACTGCTCTGAGAACAAAGGACTTCCCCGATGCGTCTTTGGTCAGGAAGGCAACGCTTGCCTATTTCTCTCCTAGCCTTCTGCTACCACTTGGGCCAAGGTGGCTCTGGGCTTCCTCTGGCTCCGTGGGCACTGCTGCTTGGGTGGTGGCCTCCTGCTCTTGAGACCAACTCCAAACGTGTTCTCCTTTGGGGAGAAGGCTGATTGGGCATGAAAAGGCCTTTCTTCACAGCCCCCAGCAACCCAAACTTAGCCAGCTAAGGAGGGACTCTACTAGGGCTAATCTCAGCAACGGCACAAAACTCGCTTCCAGGAGCTGCATTCTGCAAAGGGAAACTCTGCTCGGGGAGCACACCACATTCCCAATTCGTCCTTCCTCAGGAAAGCAATGCTTGCCTATTTCTCACCTAGCCCTGTGCTATCCCTAGGGCCAAGGAGGCTCTGGGCTGCCTCTGGATCCGTGGGCACTGCTCCTTGGCTGGTGGTCTCCTGAGCTTGAAACCAACTGCAAATGAGTTCTCCTTCAGGGACAAGGCTGATTGGGCATGAAAATACCTTGTTTGCACAGGCCTCAGCAACCCACCTATAGCCAGCTAGGGAGGGACCCTCCGAGGGCCTATCTCAGCAACGGCACAAACGTCGCAGCTAGGAGCTGCATTCTGCAAAGGGAAACTCTGCTCGGGGAACAAACCACAGCCCTAATGCGACTTGTTCAGGAAAGCCAAGCTTTTCTACTTCTCACCTAGCTCTGTTTTACCCCTAGGGCCATGGAGGCCCTGGGCTGCCTCTGGCTCTGTGGGCACTGCTGCTTGGCTGGTGGTCTCTGCACCTTGAAACCAACTCCAAGCGTGTTCTCCTTTGGGGAGAAGGCTAATTGGGCATGAAAAGGCCTTTTGGGCACATGCCCCATCCACTCACCCTTAGCCAGGTATTGATGGGAAACCGAAGGTCTATCTCAGCAACGGCACAAAACTCGCTTCTAGGAGCTGCATTCTGCAGAGGTGAACTCTGCTCGGGGAACAAACCACAGCCCCAATGCGTCCTTGCTCATGAAGGCCAAGCTTGCCTAGTTACTCACCTAGCCCTCTGCACACCTAGGGCAAAGAAGGCTATGGCCTGCCTCTGGCTCTGTGGGCACTGCTGCTTGTCGGGTGGTCTCCGGTGCTTGAAACCAACTCCACACGTGTTCTCCTTCGTGGAGAAGGCTGATTGGGCATGAAAAGGCCATGTTTGCACAGGCCCATTAACGCACCCTTAGCCAGCTGGGAAGGGAATCTCGGAGGGCCTATCTCAGCAACGGCACAAAACTCGCTTCTAGGAGCTGCATTCTGCAGAGGTGAACTCTGCTCGGGGAACAAACCACAGCCCCAGTGCGTCTTTGCTCAGGAAAGCCAAGCTTGCCTAGTTCTCACCTAGCCCTGTTGTACCCCTAGGGCCAAGGAGGCTCTGGACTGCCTCTGGCTCCGTGGGCACTGCTGCTTGGCTGGTGTTCTCCGGAGGTTGAAACCAAATCCACACATGTTCTCCCTCGGGGAGAAGCCTGACTGGGCATGAAAAGGCCTTGTTTGCACAGGCCCAGCAACCCACAGGTAGCCAGCTAGGGATAGAACCTCCTTGGGCCTATCTCAGAAACGGCACAAGCCTCACTTATTTGAGCTCCGTTCTGCAAAGGTGAACACTGCTCTGAGAACAAAGGACTTCCCCGATGCGTCTTTGGTCAGGAAGGCAACGCTTGCCTATTTCTCTCCTAGCCTTCTGCTACCACTTGGGCCAAGGTGGCTCTGGGCTTCCTCTGGCTCCGTGGGCACTGCTGCTTGGGTGGTGGCCTCCTGCTCTGGAAACCAACTCCAAACGTGTTCTCCTTTGGGGAGAAGGCTGATTGGGCATGAAAAGGCCTTTCTTCACAGCCCCCAGCAACCCAAACTTAGCCAGCTAAGGAGGGACTCTACTAGGGCTAATCTCAGCAACGGCACAAAACTCGCTTCCAGGAGCTGCATTCTGCAAAGGGAAACTCTGCTCGGGGAGCACACCACATTCCCAATTCGTCCTTCCTCAGGAAAGCAATGCTTGCCTATTTCTCACCTAGCCCTGTGCTATCCCTAGGGCCAAGGAGGCTCTGGGCTGCCTCTGGATCCGTGGGCACTGCTCCTTGGCTGGTGGTCTCCTGAGCTTGAAACCAACTGCAAATGAGTTCTCCTTCAGGGACAAGGCTGATTGGGCATGAAAATACCTTGTTTGCACAGGCCTCAGCAACCCACCTATAGCCAGCTAGGGAGGGACCCTCCGAGGGCCTATCTCAGCAACGGCACAAACGTCGCAGCTAGGAGCTGCATTCTGCAAAGGGAAACTCTGCTCGGGGAACAAACCACAGCCCTAATGCGACTTGTTCAGGAAAGCCAAGCTTTTCTACTTCTCACCTAGCTCTGTTTTACCCCTAGGGCCATGGAGGCCCTGGGCTGCCTCTGGCTCTGTGGGCACTGCTGCTTGGCTGGTGGTCTCCGCACCTTGAAACCAACTCCAAGCGTGTTCTCCTTTGGGGAGAAGGCTAATTGGGCATGAAAAGGCCTTTTGGGCACATGCCCCATCCACTCACCCTTAGCCAGGTATTGATGGGAAACCGAAGGTCTATCTCAGCAACGGCACAAAACTCGCTTCTAGGAGCTGCATTCTGCAGAGGTGAACTCTGCTCGGCGAACAAACCACAGCCCCAATGCGTCCTTGCTCATGCAGGCCAAGCTTGCCTAGTTACTCACCTAGCCCTCTGCACACCTAGGGCAAAGAAGGCTATGGCCTGCCTCTGGCTCTGTGGGCACTGCTGCTTGTCGGGTGGTCTCCGGTGCTTGAAACCAACTCCACACGTGTTCTCCTTCGTGGAGAAGGCTGATTGGGCATGAAAAGGCCTTGTTTGCACAGGCCCATTAACGCACCCTTAGCCAGCTGGGAAGGGAGCCTCGGAGGGCCTATCTCAGCAACGGCACAAAACTCGCTTCTAGGAGCTGCATTCTGCAGAGGTGAACTCTGCTCGGGGAACAAACCACAGCCCCAGTGCGTCTTTGCTCAGGAAAGCCAAGCTTGCCTAGTTCTCACCTAGCCCTGTTGTACCCCTAGGGCCAAGGAGGCTCTGGACTGCCTCTGGCTCCGTGGGCACTGCTGCTTGGCTGGTGTTCTCCGGAGGTTGAAACCAAATCCACACATGTTCTCCCTCGGGGAGAAGCCTGACTGGGCATGAAAAGGCCTTGTTTGCACAGGCCCAGCAACCCACAGGTAGCCAGCTAGGGATAGAACCTCCTTGGGCCTATCTCAGAAACGGCACAAGCCTCACTTATTTGAGCTCCGTTCTGCAAAGGTGAACACTGCTCTGAGAACAAAGGACTTCCCCGATGCGTCTTTGGTCAGGAAGGCAACGCTTGCCTATTTCTCTCCTAGCCTTCTGCTACCACTTGGGCCAAGGTGGCTCTGGGCTTCCTCTGGCTCCGTGGGCACTGCTGCTTGGGTGGTGGCCTCCTGCTCTTGAAACCAACTCCAAACGTGTTCTCCTTTGGGGAGAAGGCTGATTGGGCATGAAAAGGCCTTTCTTCACAGCCCCCAGCAACCCAAACTTAGCCAGCTAAGGAGGGACTCTACTAGGGCTAATCTCAGCAACGGCACAAAACTCGCTTCCAGGAGCTGCATTCTGCAAAGGGAAACTCTGCTCGGGGAGCACACCACATTCCCAATTCGTCCTTCCTCAGGAAAGCAATGCTTGCCTATTTCTCACCTAGCCCTGTGCTATCCCTAGGGCCAAGGAGGCTCTGGGCTGCCTCTGGATCCGTGGGCACTGCTCCTTGGCTGGTGGTCTCCTGAGCTTGAAACCAACTGCAAATGAGTTCTCCTTCAGGGACAAGGCTGATTGGGCATGAAAATACCTTGTTTGCACAGGCCTCAGCAACCCACCTATAGCCAGCTAGGGAGGGACCCTCCGAGGGCCTATCTCAGCAACGGCACAAACGTCGCAGCTAGGAGCTGCATTCTGCAAAGGGAAACTCTGCTCGGGGAACAAACCACAGCCCTAATGCGACTTGTTCAGGAAAGCCAAGCTTTTCTACTTCTCACCTAGCTCTGTTTTACCCCTAGGGCCATGGAGGCTCTGGGCTGCCTCTGGCTCTGTGGGCACTGCTGCTTGGCTGGTGGTCTCCGCACCTTGAAACCAACTCCAAGCGTGTTCTCCTTTGGGGAGAAGGCTAATTGGGCATGAAAAGGCCTTTTGGGCACATGCCCCATCCACTCACCCTTAGCCAGGTATTGATGGGAAACCGAAGGTCTATCTCAGCAACGGCACAAAACTCGCTTCTAGGAGCTGCATTCTGCAGAGGTGAACTCTGCTCGGCGAACAAACCACAGCCCCAATGCGTCCTTGCTCATGCATGCCAAGCTTGCCTAGTTACTCACCTAGCCCTCTGCACACCTAGGGCAAAGAAGGCTATGGCCTGCCTCTGGCTCTGTGGGCACTGCTGCTTGTCGGGTGGTCTCCGGTGCTTGAAACCAACTCCACACGTGTTCTCCTTCGTGGAGAAGGCTGATTGGGCATGAAAAGGCCTTGTTTGCACAGGCCTATTAACGCACACTTAGCCTGCTGGGAAGGGAGCCTCGGAGGGCCTATCTCAGCAACGGCACAAAACTCGCTTCTAGGAGCTGCATTCTGCAGAGGTGAACTCTGCTCGGGGAACAAACCACAGCCCCAGTGCGTCTTGGCTCAGGAAAGCCAAGCTTGCCTAGTTCTCACCTAGCCCTGTTGTACCCCTAGGGCCAAGGAGGCTCTGGACTGCCTCTGGCTCCGTGGGCACTGCTGCTTGGCTGGTGTTCTCCGGAGGTTGAAACCAAATCCACACATGTTCTCCTTCGGGGAGAAGCCTGACTGGGCATGAAAAGGCCTTGTTTGCACAGGCCCAGCAACCCACAGGTAGCCAGCTAGGGATAGAACCTCCTTGGGCCTATCTCAGAAACGGCACAAGCCTCACTTATTTGAGCTCCGTTCTGCAAAGGTGAACACTGCTCTGAGAACAAAGGACTTCCCCGATGCGTCTTTGGTCAGGAAGGCAACGCTTGCCTATTTCTCTCCTAGCCTTCTGCTACCACTTGGGCCAAGGTGGCTCTGGGCTTCCTCTGGCTCCGTGGGCACTGCTGCTTGGGTGGTGGCCTCCTGCTCTGGAAACCAACTCCAAACGTGTTCTCCTTTGGGGAGAAGGCTGATTGGGCATGAAAAGGCCTTTCTTCACAGCCCCCAGCAACCCAAACTTAGCCAGCTAAGGAGGGACTCTACTAGGGCTAATCTCAGCAACGGCACAAAACTCGCTTCCAGGAGCTGCATTCTGCAAAGGGAAACTCTGCTCGGGGAGCACACCACATTCCCAATTCGTCCTTCCTCAGGAAAGCAATGCTTGCCTATTTCTCACCTAGCCCTGTGCTATCCCTAGGGCCAAGGAGGCTCTGGGCTGCCTCTGGATCCGTGGGCACTGCTCCTTGGCTGGTGGTCTCCTGAGCTTGAAACCAACTGCAAATGAGTTCTCCTTCAGGGACAAGGCTGATTGGGCATGAAAATACCTTGTTTGCACAGGCCTCAGCAACCCACCTATAGCCAGCTAGGGAGGGACCCTCCGAGGGCCTATCTCAGCAACGGCACAAACGTCGCAGCTAGGAGCTGCATTCTGCAAAGGGAAACTCTGCTCGGGGAACAAACCACAGCCCTAATGCGACTTGTTCAGGAAAGCCAAGCTTTTCTACTTCTCACCTAGCTCTGTTTTACCCCTAGGGCCATGGAGGCCCTGGGCTGCCTCTGGCTCTGTGGGCACTGCTGCTTGGCTGGTGGTCTCCGCACCTTGAAACCAACTCCAAGCGTGTTCTCCTTTGGGGAGAAGGCTAATTGGGCATGAAAAGGCCTTTTGGGCACATGCCCCATCCACTCACCCTTAGCCAGGTATTGATGGGAAACCGAAGGTCTATCTCAGCAACGGCACAAAACTCGCTTCTAGGAGCTGCATTCTGCAGAGGTGAACTCTGCTCGGCGAACAAACCACAGCCCCAATGCGTCCTTGCTCATGCAGGCCAAGCTTGCCTAGTTACTCACCTAGCCCTCTGCACACCTAGGGCAAAGAAGGCTATGGCCTGCCTCTGGCTCTGTGGGCACTGCTGCTTGTCGGGTGGTCTCCGGTGCTTGAAACCAACTCCACACGTGTTCTCCTTCGTGGAGAAGGCTGATTGGGCATGAAAAGGCCTTGTTTGCACAGGCCCATTAACGCACCCTTAGCCAGCTGGGAAGGGAGCCTCGGAGGGCCTATCTCAGCAACGGCACAAAACTCGCTTCTAGGAGCTGCATTCTGCAGAGGTGAACTCTGCTCGGGGAACAAACCACAGCCCCAGTGCGTCTTGGCTCAGGAAAGCCAAGCTTGCCTAGTTCTCACCTAGCCCTGTTGTACCCCTAGGGCCAAGGAGGCTCTGGACTGCCTCTGGCTCCGTGGGCACTGCTGCTTGGCTGGTGTTCTCCGGAGGTTGAAACCAAATCCACACATGTTCTCCCTCGGGGAGAAGCCTGACTGGGCATGAAAAGGCCTTGTTTGCACAGGCCCAGCAACCCACAGGTAGCCAGCTAGGGATAGAACCTCCTTGGGCCTATCTCAGAAACGGCACAAGCCTCACTTATTTGAGCTCCGTTCTGCAAAGGTGAACACTGCTCTGAGAACAAAGGACTTCCCCGATGCGTCTTTGGTCAGGAAGGCAACGCTTGCCTATTTCTCTCCTAGCCTTCTGCTACCACTTGGGCCAAGGTGGCTCTGGGCTTCCTCTGGCTCCGTGGGCACTGCTGCTTGGGTGGTGGCCTCCTGCTCTTGAAACCAACTCCAAACGTGTTCTCCTTTGGGGAGAAGGCTGATTGGGCATGAAAAGGCCTTTCTTCACAGCCCCCAGCAACCCAAACTTAGCCAGCTAAGGAGGGACTCTACTAGGGCTAATCTCAGCAACGGCACAAAACTCGCTTCCAGGAGCTGCATTCTGCAAAGGGAAACTCTGCTCGGGGAGCACACCACATTCCCAATTCGTCCTTCCTCAGGAAAGCAATGCTTGCCTATTTCTCACCTAGCCCTGTGCTATCCCTAGGGCCAAGGAGGCTCTGGGCTGCCTCTGGATCCGTGGGCACTGCTCCTTGGCTGGTGGTCTCCTGAGCTTGAAACCAACTGCAAATGAGTTCTCCTTCAGGGACAAGGCTGATTGGGCATGAAAATACCTTGTTTGCACAGGCCTCAGCAACCCACCTATAGCCAGCTAGGGAGGGACCCTCCGAGGGCCTATCTCAGCAACGGCACAAACGTCGCAGCTAGGAGCTGCATTCTGCAAAGGGAAACTCTGCTCGGGGAACAAACCACAGCCCTAATGCGACTTGTTCAGGAAAGCCAAGCTTTTCTACTTCTCACCTAGCTCTGTTTTACCCCTAGGGCCATGGAGGCTCTGGGCTGCCTCTGGCTCTGTGGGCACTGCTGCTTGGCTGGTGGTCTCCGCACCTTGAAACCAACTCCAAGCGTGTTCTCCTTTGGGGAGAAGGCTAATTGGGCATGAAAAGGCCTTTTGGGCACATGCCCCATCCACTCACCCTTAGCCAGGTATTGATGGGAAACCGAAGGTCTATCTCAGCAACGGCACAAAACTCGCTTCTAGGAGCTGCATTCTGCAGAGGTGAACTCTGCTCGGCGAACAAACCACAGCCCCAATGCGTCCTTGCTCATGCATGCCAAGCTTGCCTAGTTACTCACCTAGCCCTCTGCACACCTAGGGCAAAGAAGGCTATGGCCTGCCTCTGGCTCTGTGGGCACTGCTGCTTGTCGGGTGGTCTCCGGTGCTTGAAACCAACTCCACACGTGTTCTCCTTCGTGGAGAAGGCTGATTGGGCATGAAAAGGCCTTGTTTGCACAGGCCTATTAACGCACACTTAGCCTGCTGGGAAGGGAGCCTCGGAGGGCCTATCTCAGCAACGGCACAAAACTCGCTTCTAGGAGCTGCATTCTGCAGAGGTGAACTCTGCTCGGGGAACAAACCACAGCCCCAGTGCGTCTTGGCTCAGGAAAGCCAAGCTTGCCTAGTTCTCACCTAGCCCTGTTGTACCCCTAGGGCCAAGGAGGCTCTGGACTGCCTCTGGCTCCGTGGGCACTGCTGCTTGGCTGGTGTTCTCCGGAGGTTGAAACCAAATCCACACATGTTCTCCTTCGGGGAGAAGCCTGACTGGGCATGAAAAGGCCTTGTTTGCACAGGCCCAGCAACCCACAGGTAGCCAGCTAGGGATAGAACCTCCTTGGGCCTATCTCAGAAACGGCACAAGCCTCACTTATTTGAGCTCCGTTCTGCAAAGGTGAACACTGCTCTGAGAACAAAGGACTTCCCCGATGCGTCTTTGGTCAGGAAGGCAACGCTTGCCTATTTCTCTCCTAGCCTTCTGCTACCACTTGGGCCAAGGTGGCTCTGGGCTTCCTCTGGCTCCGTGGGCACTGCTGCTTGGGTGGTGGCCTCCTGCTCTGGAAACCAACTCCAAACGTGTTCTCCTTTGGGGAGAAGGCTGATTGGGCATGAAAAGGCCTTTCTTCACAGCCCCCAGCAACCCAAACTTAGCCAGCTAAGGAGGGACTCTACTAGGGCTAATCTCAGCAACGGCACAAAACTCGCTTCCAGGAGCTGCATTCTGCAAAGGGAAACTCTGCTCGGGGAGCACACCACATTCCCAATTCGTCCTTCCTCAGGAAAGCAATGCTTGCCTATTTCTCACCTAGCCCTGTGCTATCCCTAGGGCCAAGGAGGCTCTGGGCTGCCTCTGGATCCGTGGGCACTGCTCCTTGGCTGGTGGTCTCCTGAGCTTGAAACCAACTGCAAATGAGTTCTCCTTCAGGGACAAGGCTGATTGGGCATGAAAATACCTTGTTTGCACAGGCCTCAGCAACCCACCTATAGCCAGCTAGGGAGGGACCCTCCGAGGGCCTATCTCAGCAACGGCACAAACGTCGCAGCTAGGAGCTGCATTCTGCAAAGGGAAACTCTGCTCGGGGAACAAACCACAGCCCTAATGCGACTTGTTCAGGAAAGCCAAGCTTTTCTACTTCTCACCTAGCTCTGTTTTACCCCTAGGGCCATGGAGGCCCTGGGCTGCCTCTGGCTCTGTGGGCACTGCTGCTTGGCTGGTGGTCTCCGCACCTTGAAACCAACTCCAAGCGTGTTCTCCTTTGGGGAGAAGGCTAATTGGGCATGAAAAGGCCTTTTGGGCACATGCCCCATCCACTCACCCTTAGCCAGGTATTGATGGGAAACCGAAGGTCTATCTCAGCAACGGCACAAAACTCGCTTCTAGGAGCTGCATTCTGCAGAGGTGAACTCTGCTCGGGGAACAAACCACAGCCCCAATGCGTCCTTGCTAATGAAGGCCAAGCTTGCCTAGTTACTCACCTAGCCCTCTGCACACCTAGGGCAAAGAAGGCTATGGCCTGCCTCTGGCTCTGTGGGCACTGCTGCTTGTCGGGTGGTCTCCGGTGCTTGAAACCAACTCCACACGTGTTCTCCTTCGTGGAGAAGGCTGATTGGGCATGAAAAGGCCTTGTTTGCACAGGCCCATTAACGCACCCTTAGCCAGCTGGGAAGGGAGCCTCGGAGGGCCTATCTCAGCAACGGCACAAAACTCGCTTCTAGGAGCTGCATTCTGCAGAGGTGAACTCTGCTCGGGGAACAAACCACAGCCCCAGTGCGTCTTGGCTCAGGAAAGCCAAGCTTGCCTAGTTCTCACCTAGCCCTGTTGTACCCCTAGGGCCAAGGAGGCTCTGGACTGCCTCTGGCTCCGTGGGCACTGCTGCTTGGCTGGTGTTCTCCGGAGGTTGAAACCAAATCCACACATGTTCTCCCTCGGGGAGAAGCCTGACTGGGCATGAAAAGGCCTTGTTTGCACAGGCCCAGCAACCCACAGGTAGCCAGCTAGGGATAGAACCTCCTTGGGCCTATCTCAGAAACGGCACAAGCCTCACTTATTTGAGCTCCGTTCTGCAAAGGTGAACACTGCTCTGAGAACAAAGGACTTCCCCGATGCGTCTTTGGTCAGGAAGGCAACGCTTGCCTATTTCTCTCCTAGCCTTCTGCTACCACTTGGGCCAAGGTGGCTCTGGGCTTCCTCTGGCTCCGTGGGCACTGCTGCTTGGGTGGTGGCCTCCTGCTCTTGAAACCAACTCCAAACGTGTTCTCCTTTGGGGAGAAGGCTGATTGGGCATGAAAAGGCCTTTCTTCACAGCCCCCAGCAACCCAAACTTAGCCAGCTAAGGAGGGACTCTACTAGGGCTAATCTCAGCAACGGCACAAAACTCGCTTCCAGGAGCTGCATTCTGCAAAGGGAAACTCTGCTCGGGGAGCACACCACATTCCCAATTCGTCCTTCCTCAGGAAAGCAATGCTTGCCTATTTCTCACCTAGCCCTGTGCTATCCCTAGGGCCAAGGAGGCTCTGGGCTGCCTCTGGATCCGTGGGCACTGCTCCTTGGCTGGTGGTCTCCTGAGCTTGAAACCAACTGCAAATGAGTTCTCCTTCAGGGACAAGGCTGATTGGGCATGAAAATACCTTGTTTGCACAGGCCTCAGCAACCCACCTATAGCCAGCTAGGGAGGGACCCTCCGAGGGCCTATCTCAGCAACGGCACAAACGTCGCAGCTAGGAGCTGCATTCTGCAAAGGGAAACTCTGCTCGGGGAACAAACCACAGCCCTAATGCGACTTGTTCAGGAAAGCCAAGCTTTTCTACTTCTCACCTAGCTCTGTTTTACCCCTAGGGCCATGGAGGCTCTGGGCTGCCTCTGGCTCTGTGGGCACTGCTGCTTGGCTGGTGGTCTCCGCACCTTGAAACCAACTCCAAGCGTGTTCTCCTTTGGGGAGAAGGCTAATTGGGCATGAAAAGGCCTTTTGGGCACATGCCCCATCCACTCACCCTTAGCCAGGTATTGATGGGAAACCGAAGGTCTATCTCAGCAACGGCACAAAACTCGCTTCTAGGAGCTGCATTCTGCAGAGGTGAACTCTGCTCGGCGAACAAACCACAGCCCCAATGCGTCCTTGCTCATGCATGCCAAGCTTGCCTAGTTACTCACCTAGCCCTCTGCACACCTAGGGCAAAGAAGGCTATGGCCTGCCTCTGGCTCTGTGGGCACTGCTGCTTGTCGGGTGGTCTCCGGTGCTTGAAACCAACTCCACACGTGTTCTCCTTCGTGGAGAAGGCTGATTGGGCATGAAAAGGCCTTGTTTGCACAGGCCTATTAACGCACACTTAGCCTGCTGGGAAGGGAGCCTCGGAGGGCCTATCTCAGCAACGGCACAAAACTCGCTTCTAGGAGCTGCATTCTGCAGAGGTGAACTCTGCTCGGGGAACAAACCACAGCCCCAGTGCGTCTTGGCTCAGGAAAGCCAAGCTTGCCTAGTTCTCACCTAGCCCTGTTGTACCCCTAGGGCCAAGGAGGCTCTGGACTGCCTCTGGCTCCGTGGGCACTGCTGCTTGGCTGGTGTTCTCCGGAGGTTGAAACCAAATCCACACATGTTCTCCTTCGGGGAGAAGCCTGACTGGGCATGAAAAGGCCTTGTTTGCACAGGCCCAGCAACCCACAGGTAGCCAGCTAGGGATAGAACCTCCTTGGGCCTATCTCAGAAACGGCACAAGCCTCACTTATTTGAGCTCCGTTCTGCAAAGGTGAACACTGCTCTGAGAACAAAGGACTTCCCCGATGCGTCTTTGGTCAGGAAGGCAACGCTTGCCTATTTCTCTCCTAGCCTTCTGCTACCACTTGGGCCAAGGTGGCTCTGGGCTTCCTCTGGCTCCGTGGGCACTGCTGCTTGGGTGGTGGCCTCCTGCTCTTGAAACCAACTCCAAACGTGTTCTCCTTTGGGGAGAAGGCTGATTGGGCATGAAAAGGCCTTTCTTCACAGCCCCCAGCAACCCAAACTTAGCCAGCTAAGGAGGGACTCTACTAGGGCTAATCTCAGCAACGGCACAAAACTCGCTTCCAGGAGCTGCATTCTGCAAAGGGAAACTCTGCTCGGGGAGCACACCACATTCCCAATTCGTCCTTCCTCAGGAAAGCAATGCTTGCCTATTTCTCACCTAGCCCTGTGCTATCCCTAGGGCCAAGGAGGCTCTGGGCTGCCTCTGGATCCGTGGGCACTGCTCCTTGGCTGGTGGTCTCCTGAGCTTGAAACCAACTGCAAATGAGTTCTCCTTCAGGGACAAGGCTGATTGGGCATGAAAATACCTTGTTTGCACAGGCCTCAGCAACCCACCTATAGCCAGCTAGGGAGGGACCCTCCGAGGGCCTATCTCAGCAACGGCACAAACGTCGCAGCTAGGAGCTGCATTCTGCAAAGGGAAACTCTGCTCGGGGAACAAACCACAGCCCTAATGCGACTTGTTCAGGAAAGCCAAGCTTTTCTACAGCTCACCTAGCTCTGTTTTACCCCTAGGGCCATGGAGGCCCTGGGCTGCCTCTGGCTCTGTGGGCACTGCTGCTTTGCTGGTGGTCTCTGCACCTTGAAACCAACTCCAAGCGTGTTCTCCTTTGGGGAGAAGGCTAATTGGGCATGAAAAGGCCTTTTGGGCACATGCCCCATCCACTCACCCTTAGCCAGGTATTGATGGGAAACCGAAGGTCTATCTCAGCAACGGCACAAAACTCGCTTCTAGGAGCTGCATTCTGCAGAGGTGAACTCTGCTCGGGGAACAAACCACAGCCCCAATGCGTCCTTGCTCATGAAGGCCAAGCTTGCCTAGTTACTCACCTAGCCCTCTGCACACCTAGGGCAAAGAAGGCTATGGCCTGCCTCTGGCTCTGTGGGCACCGCTGCTTGTCGGGTGGTCTCCGGTGCTTGAAACCAACTCCACACGTGTTCTCCTTCGTGGAGAAGGCTGATTGGGCATGAAAAGGCCATGTTTGCACAGGCCCATTAACGCACCCTTAGCCAGCTGGGAAGGGAGCCTCGGAGGGCCTATCTCAGCAACGGCACAAAACTCGCTTCTAGGAGCTGCATTCTGCAGAGGTGAACTCTGCTCGGGGAACAAACCACAGCCCCAGTGCGTCTTGGCTCAGGAAAGCCAAGCTTGCCTAGTTCTCACCTAGCCCTGTTGTACCCCTAGGGCCAAGGAGGCTCTGGACTGCCTCTGGCTCCGTGGGCACTGCTGCTTGGCTGGTGTTCTCCGGAGGTTGAAACCAAATCCACACATGTTCTCCCTCGGGGAGAAGCCTGACTGGGCATGAAAAGGCCTTGTTTGCACAGGCCCAGCAACCCACAGGTAGCCAGCTAGGGATAGAACCTCCTTGGGCCTATCTCAGAAACGGCACAAGCCTCACTTATTTGAGCTCCGTTCTGCAAAGGTGAACACTGCTCTGAGAACAAAGGACTTCCCCGATGCGTCTTTGGTCAGGAAGGCAACGCTTGCCTATTTCTCTCCTAGCCTTCTGCTACCACTTGGGCCAAGGTGGCTCTGGGCTTCCTCTGGCTCCGTGGGCACTGCTGCTTGGGTGGTGGCCTCCTGCTCTTGAAACCAACTCCAAACGTGTTCTCCTTTGGGGAGAAGGCTGATTGGGCATGAAAAGGCCTTTCTTCACAGCCCCCAGCAACCCAAACTTAGCCAGCTAAGGAGGGACTCTACTAGGGCTAATCTCAGCAACGGCACAAAACTCGCTTCCAGGAGCTGCATTCTGCAAAGGGAAACTCTGCTCGGGGAGCACACCACATTCCCAATTCGTCCTTCCTCAGGAAAGCAATGCTTGCCTATTTCTCACCTAGCCCTGTGCTATCCCTAGGGCCAAGGAGGCTCTGGGCTGCCTCTGGATCCGTGGGCACTGCTCCTTGGCTGGTGGTCTCCTGAGCTTGAAACCAACTGCTAATGAGTTCTCCTTCAGGGACAAGGCTGATTGGGCATGAAAATACCTTGTTTGCACAGGCCTCAGCAACCCACCTATAGCCAGCTAGGGAGGGACCCTCCGAGGGCCTATCTCAGCAATGGCACAAACGTCCCAGCTAGGAGCTGCATTCTGCAGAGGTGAACTCTGCTCGGGGAACAAACCACAGCCCTAATGCGACTTGTTCAGGAAAGCCAAGCTTTTCTACTTCTCACCTAGCTCTGTTTTACCCCTAGGGCCATGGAGGCCCTGGGCTGCCTCTGGCTCTGTGGGCACTGCTGCTTGGCTGGTGGTCTCCGCACCTTGAAACCAACTCCAAGCGTGTTCTCCTTTGGGGAGAAGGCTAATTGGGCATGAAAAGGCCTTTTGGGCACATGCCCCATCCACTCACCTTTAGCCAGGTATTGATGGGAGACCGAAGGTCTATCTCAGCAACGGCACAAAACTCGCTTCTAGGAGCTGCATTCTGCAGAGGTGAACTCTGCTCGGGGAACAAACCACAGCCCCAATGCGTCCTTGCTCATGCATGCCAAGCTTGCCTAGTTACTCACCTAGCCCTCTGCACACCTAGGGCAAAGAAGGCTATGGCCTGCCTCTGGCTCTGTGGGCACTGCTGCTTGTCGGGTGGTCTCCGGTGCTTGAAACCAACTCCACACGTGTTCTCCTTCGTGGAGAAGGCTGATTGGGCATGAAAAGGCCATGTTTGCACAGGCCCATTAACGCACCCTTAGCCAGCTGGGAAGGGAACCTCGGAGGGCCTATCTCAGCAACGGCACAAAACTCGCTTCTAGGAGCTGCATTCTGCAGAGGTGAACTCTGCTCGGGGAACAAACCACAGCCCCAGTGCGTCTTTGCTCAGGAAAGCCAAGCTTGCCTAGTTCTCACCTAGCCCTGTTGTACCCCTAGGGCCAAGGAGGCTCTGGACTGCCTCTGGCTCCGTGGGCACTGCTGCTTGGCTGGTGTTCTCCGGAGGTTGAAACCAAATCCACACATGTTCTCCCTCGGGGAGAAGCCTGACTGGGCATGAAAAGGCCTTGTTTGCACAGGCCCAGCAACCCACAGGTAGCCAGCTAGGGATAGAACCTCCTTGGGCCTATCTCAGAAACGGCACAAGCCTCACTTATTTGAGCTCCGTTCTGCAAAGGTGAACACTGCTCTGAGAACAAAGGACTTCCCCGATGCGTCTTTGGTCAGGAAGGCAACGCTTGCCTATTTCTCTCCTAGCCTTCTGCTACCACTTGGGCCAAGGTGGCTCTGGGCTTCCTCTGGCTCCGTGGGCACTGCTGCTTGGGTGGTGGCCTCCTGCTCTTGAGACCAACTCCAAACGTGTTCTCCTTTGGGGAGAAGGCTGATTGGGCATGAAAAGGCCTTTCTTCACAGCCCCCAGCAACCCAAACTTAGCCAGCTAAGGAGGGACTCTACTAGGGCTAATCTCAGCAACGGCACAAAACTCGCTTCCAGGAGCTGCATTCTGCAAAGGGAAACTCTGCTCGGGGAGCACACCACATTCCCAATTCGTCCTTCCTCAGGAAAGCAATGCTTGCCTATTTCTCACCTAGCCCTGTGCTATCCCTAGGGCCAAGGAGGCTCTGGGCTGCCTCTGGATCCGTGGGCACTGCTCCTTGGCTGGTGGTCTCCTGAGCTTGAAACCAACTGCAAATGAGTTCTCCTTCAGGGACAAGGCTGATTGGGCATGAAAATACCTTGTTTGCACAGGCCTCAGCAACCCACCTATAGCCAGCTAGGGAGGGACCCTCCGAGGGCCTATCTCAGCAACGGCACAAACGTCGCAGCTAGGAGCTGCATTCTGCAAAGGGAAACTCTGCTCGGGGAACAAACCACAGCCCTAATGCGACTTGTTCAGGAAAGCCAAGCTTTTCTACTTCTCACCTAGCTCTGTTTTACCCCTAGGGCCATGGAGGCTCTGGGCTGCCTCTGGCTCTGTGGGCACTGCTGCTTTGCTGGTGGTCTCCGCACCTTGAAACCAACTCCAAGCGTGTTCTCCTTTGGGGAGAAGGCTAATTGGGCATGAAAAGGCCTTTTGGGCACATGCCCCATCCACTCACCCTTAGCCAGGTATTGATGGGAAACCGAAGGTCTATCTCAGCAACGGCACAAAACTCGCTTCTAGGAGCTGCATTCTGCAGAGGTGAACTCTGCTCGGGGAACAAACCACAGCCCCAATGCGTCCTTGCTCATGAAGGCCAAGCTTGCCTAGTTACTCACCTAGCCCTCTGCACACCTAGGGCAAAGAAGGCTATGGCCTGCCTCTGGCTCTGTGGGCACCGCTGCTTGTCGGGTGGTCTCCGGTGCTTGAAACCAACTCCACACGTGTTCTCCTTCGTGGAGAAGGCTGATTGGGCATGAAAAGGCCATGTTTGCACAGGCCCATTAACGCACCCTTAGCCAGCTGGGAAGGGAGCCTCGGAGGGCCTATCTCAGCAACGGCACAAAACTCGCTTCTAGGAGCTGCATTCTGCAGAGGTGAACTCTGCTCGGGGAACAAACCACAGCCCCAGTGCGTCTTGGCTCAGGAAAGCCAAGCTTGCCTAGTTCTCACCTAGCCCTGTTGTACCCCTAGGGCCAAGGAGGCTCTGGACTGCCTCTGGCTCCGTGGGCACTGCTGCTTGGCTGGTGTTCTCCGGAGGTTGAAACCAAATCCACACATGTTCTCCCTCGGGGAGAAGCCTGACTGGGCATGAAAAGGCCTTGTTTGCACAGGCCCAGCAACCCACAGGTAGCCAGCTAGGGATAGAACCTCCTTGGGCCTATCTCAGAAACGGCACAAGCCTCACTTATTTGAGCTCCGTTCTGCAAAGGTGAACACTGCTCTGAGAACAAAGGACTTCCCCGATGCGTCTTTGGTCAGGAAGGCAACGCTTGCCTATTTCTCTCCTAGCCTTCTGCTACCACTTGGGCCAAGGTGGCTCTGGGCTTCCTCTGGCTCCGTGGGCACTGCTGCTTGGGTGGTGGCCTCCTGCTCTTGAAACCAACTCCAAACGTGTTCTCCTTTGGGGAGAAGGCTGATTGGGCATGAAAAGGCCTTTCTTCACAGCCCCCAGCAACCCAAACTTAGCCAGCTAAGGAGGGACTCTACTAGGGCTAATCTCAGCAACGGCACAAAACTCGCTTCCAGGAGCTGCATTCTGCAAAGGGAAACTCTGCTCGGGGAGCACACCACATTCCCAATTCGTCCTTCCTCAGGAAAGCAATGCTTGCCTATTTCTCACCTAGCCCTGTGCTATCCCTAGGGCCAAGGAGGCTCTGGGCTGCCTCTGGATCCGTGGGCACTGCTCCTTGGCTGGTGGTCTCCTGAGCTTGAAACCAACTGCAAATGAGTTCTCCTTCAGGGACAAGGCTGATTGGGCATGAAAATACCTTGTTTGCACAGGCCTCAGCAACCCACCTATAGCCAGCTAGGGAGGGACCCTCCGAGGGCCTATCTCAGCAACGGCACAAACGTCGCAGCTAGGAGCTGCATTCTGCAAAGGGAAACTCTGCTCGGGGAACAAACCACAGCCCTAATGCGACTTGTTCAGGAAAGCCAAGCTTTTCTACTTCTCACCTAGCTCTGTTTTACCCCTAGGGCCATGGAGGCTCTGGGCTGCCTCTGGCTCTGTGGGCACTGCTGCTTGGCTGGTGGTCTCCGCACCTTGAAACCAACTCCAAGCGTGTTCTCCTTTGGGGAGAAGGCTAATTGGGCATGAAAAGGCCTTTTGGGCACATGCCCCATCCACTCACCCTTAGCCAGGTATTGATGGGAAACCGAAGGTCTATCTCAGCAACGGCACAAAACTCGCTTCTAGGAGCTGCATTCTGCAGAGGTGAACTCTGCTCGGGGAACAAACCACAGCCCCAATGCGTCCTTGCTCATGCATGCCAAGCTTGCCTAGTTACTCACCTAGCCCTCTGCACACCTAGGGCAAAGAAGGCTATGGCCTGCCTCTGGCTCTGTGGGCACCGCTGCTTGTCGGGTGGTCTCCGGGGCTTGAAACCAACTCCACACGTGTTCTCCTTCGTGGAGAAGGCTGATTGGGCATGAAAAGGCCATGTTTGCACAGGCCCATTAACGCACCCTTAGCCAGCTGGGAAGGGAGCCTCGGAGGGCCTATCTCAGCAATGGCACAAAACTCGCTTCTAGGAGCTGCATTCTGCAGAGGTGAACTCTGCTCGGGGAACAAACCACAGCCCCAGTGCGTCTTGGCTCAGGAAAGCCAAGCTTGCCTAGTTCTCACCTAGCCCTGTTGTACCCCTAGGGCCAAGGAGGCTCTGGACTGCCTCTGGCTCCGTGGGCACTGCTGCTTGGCTGGTGTTCTCCGGAGGTTGAAACCAAATCCACACATGTTCTCCCTCGGGGAGAAGCCTGACTGGGCATGAAAAGGCCTTGTTTGCACAGGCCCAGCAACCCACAGGTAGCCAGCTAGGGATAGAACCTCCTTGGGCCTATCTCAGAAACGGCACAAGCCTCACTTATTTGAGCTCCGTTCTGCAAAGGTGAACACTGCTCTGAGAACAAAGGACTTCCCCGATGCGTCTTTGGTCAGGAAGGCAACGCTTGCCTATTTCTCTCCTAGCCTTCTGCTACCACTTGGGCCAAGGTGGCTCTGGGCTTCCTCTGGCTCCGTGGGCACTGCTGCTTGGGTGGTGGCCTCCTGCTCTTGAGACCAACTCCAAACGTGTTCTCCTTTGGGGAGAAGGCTGATTGGGCATGAAAAGGCCTTTCTTCACAGCCCCCAGCAACCCAAACTTAGCCAGCTAAGGAGGGACTCTACTAGGGCTAATCTCAGCAACGGCACAAAACTCGCTTCCAGGAGCTGCATTCTGCAAAGGGAAACTCTGCTCGGGGAGCACACCACATTCCCAATTCGTCCTTCCTCAGGAAAGCAATGCTTGCCTATTTCTCACCTAGCCCTGTGCTATCCCTAGGGCCAAGGAGGCTCTGGGCTGCCTCTGGATCCGTGGGCACTGCTCCTTGGCTGGTGGTCTCCTGAGCTTGAAACCAACTGCAAATGAGTTCTCCTTCAGGGACAAGGCTGATTGGGCATGAAAATACCTTGTTTGCACAGGCCTCAGCAACCCACCTATAGCCAGCTAGGGAGGGACCCTCCGAGGGCCTATCTCAGCAACGGCACAAACGTCGCAGCTAGGAGCTGCATTCTGCAAAGGGAAACTCTGCTCGGGGAACAAACCACAGCCCTAATGCGACTTGTTCAGGAAAGCCAAGCTTTTCTACTTCTCACCTAGCTCTGTTTTACCCCTAGGGCCATGGAGGCTCTGGGCTGCCTCTGGCTCTGTGGGCACTGCTGCTTGGCTGGTGGTCTCCGCACCTTGAAACCAACTCCAAGCGTGTTCTCCTTTGGGGAGAAGGCTAATTGGGCATGAAAAGGCCTTTTGGGCACATGCCCCATCCACTCACCCTTAGCCAGGTATTGATGGGAAACCGAAGGTCTATCTCAGCAACGGCACAAAACTCGCTTCTAGGAGCTGCATTCTGCAGAGGTGAACTCTGCTCGGGGAACAAACCACAGCCCCAATGCGTCCTTGCTCATGCATGCCAAGCTTGCCTAGTTACTCACCTAGCCCTCTGCACACCTAGGGCAAAGAAGGCTATGGCCTGCCTCTGGCTCTGTGGGCACCGCTGCTTGTCGGGTGGTCTCCGGTGCTTGAAACCAACTCCACACGTGTTCTCCTTCGTGGAGAAGGCTGATTGGGCATGAAAAGGCCATGTTTGCACAGGCCCATTAACGCACCCTTAGCCAGCTGGGAAGGGAGCCTCGGAGGGCCTATCTCAGCAACGGCACAAAACTCGCTTCTAGGAGCTGCATTCTGCAGAGGTGAACTCTGCTCGGGGAACAAACCACAGCCCCAGTGCGTCTTGGCTCAGGAAAGCCAAGCTTGCCTAGTTCTCACCTAGCCCTGTTGTACCCCTAGGGCCAAGGAGGCTCTGGACTGCCTCTGGCTCCGTGGGCACTGCTGCTTGGCTGGTGTTCTCCGGAGGTTGAAACCAAATCCACACATGTTCTCCCTCGGGGAGAAGCCTGACTGGGCATGAAAAGGCCTTGTTTGCACAGGCCCAGCAACCCACAGGTAGCCAGCTAGGGATAGAACCTCCTTGGGCCTATCTCAGAAACGGCACAAGCCTCACTTATTTGAGCTCCGTTCTGCAAAGGTGAACACTGCTCTGAGAACAAAGGACTTCCCCGATGCGTCTTTGGTCAGGAAGGCAACGCTTGCCTATTTCTCTCCTAGCCTTCTGCTACCACTTGGGCCAAGGTGGCTCTGGGCTTCCTCTGGCTCCGTGGGCACTGCTGCTTGGGTGGTGGCCTCCTGCTCTTGAAACCAACTCCAAACGTGTTCTCCTTTGGGGAGAAGGCTGATTGGGCATGAAAAGGCCTTTCTTCACAGCCCCCAGCAACCCAAACTTAGCCAGCTAAGGAGGGACTCTACTAGGGCTAATCTCAGCAACGGCACAAAACTCGCTTCCAGGAGCTGCATTCTGCAAAGGGAAACTCTGCTCGGGGAGCACACCACATTCCCAATTCGTCCTTCCTCAGGAAAGCAATGCTTGCCTATTTCTCACCTAGCCCTGTGCTATCCCTAGGGCCAAGGAGGCTCTGGGCTGCCTCTGGATCCGTGGGCACTGCTCCTTGGCTGGTGGTCTCCTGAGCTTGAAACCAACTGCAAATGAGTTCTCCTTCAGGGACAAGGCTGATTGGGCATGAAAATACCTTGTTTGCACAGGCCTCAGCAACCCACCTATAGCCAGCTAGGGAGGGACCCTCCGAGGGCCTATCTCAGCAACGGCACAAACGTCGCAGCTAGGAGCTGCATTCTGCAAAGGGAAACTCTGCTCGGGGAACAAACCACAGCCCTAATGCGACTTGTTCAGGAAAGCCAAGCTTTTCTACTTCTCACCTAGCTCTGTTTTACCCCTAGGGCCATGGAGGCTCTGGGCTGCCTCTGGCTCTGTGGGCACTGCTGCTTGGCTGGTGGTCTCCGCACCTTGAAACCAACTCCAAGCGTGTTCTCCTTTGGGGAGAAGGCTAATTGGGCATGAAAAGGCCTTTTGGGCACATGCCCCATCCACTCACCCTTAGCCAGGTATTGATGGGAAACCGAAGGTCTATCTCAGCAACGGCACAAAACTCGCTTCTAGGAGCTGCATTCTGCAGAGGTGAACTCTGCTCGGGGAACAAACCACAGCCCCAATGCGTCCTTGCTCATGCATGCCAAGCTTGCCTAGTTACTCACCTAGCCCTCTGCACACCTAGGGCAAAGAAGGCTATGGCCTGCCTCTGGCTCTGTGGGCACCGCTGCTTGTCGGGTGGTCTCCGGTGCTTGAAACCAACTCCACACGTGTTCTCCTTCGTGGAGAAGGCTGATTGGGCATGAAAAGGCCATGTTTGCACAGGCCCATTAACGCACCCTTAGCCAGCTGGGAAGGGAGCCTCGGAGGGCCTATCTCAGCAACGGCACAAAACTCGCTTCTAGGAGCTGCATTCTGCAGAGGTGAACTCTGCTCGGGGAACAAACCACAGCCCCAGTGCGTCTTGGCTCAGGAAAGCCAAGCTTGCCTAGTTCTCACCTAGCCCTGTTGTACCCCTAGGGCCAAGGAGGCTCTGGACTGCCTCTGGCTCCGTGGGCACTGCTGCTTGGCTGGTGTTCTCCGGAGGTTGAAACCAAATCCACACATGTTCTCCCTCGGGGAGAAGCCTGACTGGGCATGAAAAGGCCTTGTTTGCACAGGCCCAGCAACCCACAGGTAGCCAGCTAGGGATAGAACCTCCTTGGGCCTATCTCAGAAACGGCACAAGCCTCACTTATTTGAGCTCCGTTCTGCAAAGGTGAACACTGCTCTGAGAACAAAGGACTTCCCCGATGCGTCTTTGGTCAGGAAGGCAACGCTTGCCTATTTCTCTCCTAGCCTTCTGCTACCACTTGGGCCAAGGTGGCTCTGGGCTTCCTCTGGCTCCGTGGGCACTGCTGCTTGGGTGGTGGCCTCCTGCTCTTGAAACCAACTCCAAACGTGTTCTCCTTTGGGGAGAAGGCTGATTGGGCATGAAAAGGCCTTTCTTCACAGCCCCCAGCAACCCAAACTTAGCCAGCTAAGGAGGGACTCTACTAGGGCTAATCTCAGCAACGGCACAAAACTCGCTTCCAGGAGCTGCATTCTGCAAAGGGAAACTCTGCTCGGGGAGCACACCACATTCCCAATTCGTCCTTCCTCAGGAAAGCAATGCTTGCCTATTTCTCACCTAGCCCTGTGCTATCCCTAGGGCCAAGGAGGCTCTGGGCTGCCTCTGGATCCGTGGGCACTGCTCCTTGGCTGGTGGTCTCCTGAGCTTGAAACCAACTGCAAATGAGTTCTCCTTCAGGGACAAGGCTGATTGGGCATGAAAATACCTTGTTTGCACAGGCCTCAGCAACCCACCTATAGCCAGCTAGGGAGGGACCCTCCGAGGGCCTATCTCAGCAACGGCACAAACGTCGCAGCTAGGAGCTGCATTCTGCAAAGGGAAACTCTGCTCGGGGAACAAACCACAGCCCTAATGCGACTTGTTCAGGAAAGCCAAGCTTTTCTACTTCTCACCTAGCTCTGTTTTACCCCTAGGGCCATGGAGGCTCTGGGCTGCCTCTGGCTCTGTGGGCACTGCTGCTTGGCTGGTGGTCTCCGCACCTTGAAACCAACTCCAAGCGTGTTCTCCTTTGGGGAGAAGGCTAATTGGGCATGAAAAGGCCTTTTGGGCACATGCCCCATCCACTCACCCTTAGCCAGGTATTGATGGGAAACCGAAGGTCTATCTCAGCAACGGCACAAAACTCGCTTCTAGGAGCTGCATTCTGCAGAGGTGAACTCTGCTCGGGGAACAAACCACAGCCCCAATGCGTCCTTGCTCATGCATGCCAAGCTTGCCTAGTTACTCACCTAGCCCTCTGCACACCTAGGGCAAAGAAGGCTATGGCCTGCCTCTGGCTCTGTGGGCACCGCTGCTTGTCGGGTGGTCTCCGGGGCTTGAAACCAACTCCACACGTGTTCTCCTTCGTGGAGAAGGCTGATTGGGCATGAAAAGGCCATGTTTGCACAGGCCCATTAACGCACCCTTAGCCAGCTGGGAAGGGAGCCTCGGAGGGCCTATCTCAGCAACGGCACAAAACTCGCTTCTAGGAGCTGCATTCTGCAGAGGTGAACTCTGCTCGGGGAACAAACCACAGCCCCAGTGCGTCTTGGCTCAGGAAAGCCAAGCTTGCCTAGTTCTCACCTAGCCCTGTTGTACCCCTAGGGCCAAGGAGGCTCTGGACTGCCTCTGGCTCCGTGGGCACTGCTGCTTGGCTGGTGTTCTCCGGAGGTTGAAACCAAATTCACACATGTTCTCCCTCGGGGAGAAGCCTGACTGGGCATGAAAAGGCCTTGTTTGCACAGGCCCAGCAACCCACAGGTAGCCAGCTAGGGATAGAACCTCCTTGGGCCTATCTCAGAAACGGCACAAGCCTCACTTATTTGAGCTCCGTTCTGCAAAGGTGAACACTGCTCTGAGAACAAAGGACTTCCCCGATGCGTCTTTGGTCAGGAAGGCAACGCTTGCCTATTTCTCTCCTAGCCTTCTGCTACCACTTGGGCCAAGGTGGCTCTGGGCTTCCTCTGGCTCCGTGGGCACTGCTGCTTGGGTGGTGGCCTCCTGCTCTTGAAACCAACTCCAAACGTGTTCTCCTTTGGGGAGAAGGCTGATTGGGCATGAAAAGGCCTTTCTTCACAGCCCCCAGCAACCCAAACTTAGCCAGCTAAGGAGGGACTCTACTAGGGCTAATCTCAGCAACGGCACAAAACTCGCTTCCAGGAGCTGCATTCTGCAAAGGGAAACTCTGCTCGGGGAGCACACCACATTCCCAATTCGTCCTTCCTCAGGAAAGCAATGCTTGCCTATTTCTCACCTAGCCCTGTGCTATCCCTAGGGCCAAGGAGGCTCTGGGCTGCCTCTGGATCCGTGGGCACTGCTCCTTGGCTGGTGGTCTCCTGAGCTTGAAACCAACTGCAAATGAGTTCTCCTTCAGGGACAAGGCTGATTGGGCATGAAAATACCTTGTTTGCACAGGCCTCAGCAACCCACCTATAGCCAGCTAGGGAGGGACCCTCCGAGGGCCTATCTCAGCAACGGCACAAACGTCGCAGCTAGGAGCTGCATTCTGCAAAGGGAAACTCTGCTCGGGGAACAAACCACAGCCCTAATGCGACTTGTTCAGGAAAGCCAAGCTTTTCTACTTCTCACCTAGCTCTGTTTTACCCCTAGGGCCATGGAGGCTCTGGGCTGCCTCTGGCTCTGTGGGCACTGCTGCTTGGCTGGTGGTCTCCGCACCTTGAAACCAACTCCAAGCGTGTTCTCCTTTGGGGAGAAGGCTAATTGGGCATGAAAAGGCCTTTTGGGCACATGCCCCATCCACTCACCCTTAGCCAGGTATTGATGGGAAACCGAAGGTCTATCTCAGCAACGGCACAAAACTCGCTTCTAGGAGCTGCATTCTGCAGAGGTGAACTCTGCTCGGGGAACAAACCACAGCCCCAATGCGTCCTTGCTCATGAAGGCCAAGCTTGCCTGGTTACTCACCTAGCCCTCTGCACACCTAGGGCAAAGAAGGCTATGGCCTGCCTCTGGCTCTGTGGGCACCGCTGCTTGTCGGGTGGTCTCCGGGGCTTGAAACCAACTCCACACGTGTTCTCCTTCGTGGAGAAGGCTGATTGGGCATGAAAAGGCCATGTTTGCACAGGCCCATTAACGCACCCTTAGCCAGCTGGGAAGGGAGCCTCGGAGGGCCTATCTCAGCAACGGCACAAAACTCGCTTCTAGGAGCTGCATTCTGCAGAGGTGAACTCTGCTCGGGGAACAAACCACAGCCCCAGTGCGTCTTTGCTCAGGAAAGCCAAGCTTGCCTAGTTCTCACCTAGCCCTGTTGTACCCCTAGGGCCAAGGAGGCTCTGGACTGCCTCTGGCTCCGTGGGCACTGCTGCTTGGCTGGTGTTCTCCGGAGGTTGAAACCAAATCCACACATGTTCTCCTTCGGGGAGAAGCCTGACTGGGCATGAAAAGGCCTTGTTTGCACAGGCCCAGCAACCCACAGGTAGCCAGCTAGGGATAGAACCTCCTTGGGCCTATCTCAGAAACGGCACAAGCCTCACTTATTTGAGCTCCGTTCTGCAAAGGTGAACACTGCTCTGAGAACAAAGGACTTCCCCGATGCGTCTTTGGTCAGGAAGGCAACGCTTGCCTATTTCTCTCCTAGCCTTCTGCTACCACTTGGGCCAAGGTGGCTCTGGGCTTCCTCTGGCTCCGTGGGCACTGCTGCTTGGGTGGTGGCCTCCTGCTCTTGAGACCAACTCCAAACGTGTTCTCCTTTGGGGAGAAGGCTGATTGGGCATGAAAAGGCCTTTCTTCACAGCCCCCAGCAACCCAAACTTAGCCAGCTAAGGAGGGACTCTACTAGGGCTAATCTCAGCAACGGCACAAAACTCGCTTCCAGGAGCTGCATTCTGCAAAGGGAAACTCTGCTCGGGGAGCACACCACATTCCCAATTCGTCCTTCCTCAGGAAAGCAATGCTTGCCTATTTCTCACCTAGCCCTGTGCTATCCCTAGGGCCAAGGAGGCTCTGGGCTGCCTCTGGATCCGTGGGCACTGCTCCTTGGCTGGTGGTCTCCTGAGCTTGAAACCAACTGCAAATGAGTTCTCCTTCAGGGACAAGGCTGATTGGGCATGAAAATACCTTGTTTGCACAGGCCTCAGCAACCCACCTATAGCCAGCTAGGGAGGGACCCTCCGAGGGCCTATCTCAGCAACGGCACAAACGTCGCAGCTAGGAGCTGCATTCTGCAAAGGGAAACTCTGCTCGGGGAACAAACCACAGCCCTAATGCGACTTGTTCAGGAAAGCCAAGCTTTTCTACTTCTCACCTAGCTCTGTTTTACCCCTAGGGCCATGGAGGCTCTGGGCTGCCTCTGGCTCTGTGGGCACTGCTGCTTGGCTGGTGGTCTCCGCACCTTGAAACCAACTCCAAGCGTGTTCTCCTTTGGGGAGAAGGCTAATTGGGCATGAAAAGGCCTTTTGGGCACATGCCCCATCCACTCACCCTTAGCCAGGTATTGATGGGAAACCGAAGGTCTATCTCAGCAACGGCACAAAACTCGCTTCTAGGAGCTGCATTCTGCAGAGGTGAACTCTGCTCGGGGAACAAACCACAGCCCCAATGCGTCCTTGCTCATGAAGGCCAAGCTTGCCTAGTTACTCACCTAGCCCTCTGCACACCTAGGGCAAAGAAGGCTATGGCCTGCCTCTGGCTCTGTGGGCACCGCTGCTTGTCGGGTGGTCTCCGGTGCTTGAAACCAACTCCACACGTGTTCTCCTTCGTGGAGAAGGCTGATTGGGCATGAAAAGGCCATGTTTGCACAGGCCCATTAACGCACCCTTAGCCAGCTGGGAAGGGAGCCTCGGAGGGCCTATCTCAGCAACGGCACAAAACTCGCTTCTAGGAGCTGCATTCTGCAGAGGTGAACTCTGCTCGGGGAACAAACCACAGCCCCAGTGCGTCTTGGCTCAGGAAAGCCAAGCTTGCCTAGTTCTCACCTAGCCCTGTTGTACCCCTAGGGCCAAGGAGGCTCTGGACTGCCTCTGGCTCCGTGGGCACTGCTGCTTGGCTGGTGTTCTCCGGAGGTTGAAACCAAATCCACACATGTTCTCCCTCGGGGAGAAGCCTGACTGGGCATGAAAAGGCCTTGTTTGCACAGGCCCAGCAACCCACAGGTAGCCAGCTAGGGATAGAACCTCCTTGGGCCTATCTCAGAAACGGCACAAGCCTCACTTATTTGAGCTCCGTTCTGCAAAGGTGAACACTGCTCTGAGAACAAAGGACTTCCCCGATGCGTCTTTGGTCAGGAAGGCAACGCTTGCCTATTTCTCTCCTAGCCTTCTGCTACCACTTGGGCCAAGGTGGCTCTGGGCTTCCTCTGGCTCCGTGGGCACTGCTGCTTGGGTGGTGGCCTCCTGCTCTTGAGACCAACTCCAAACGTGTTCTCCTTTGGGGAGAAGGCTGATTGGGCATGAAAAGGCCTTTCTTCACAGCCCCCAGCAACCCAAACTTAGCCAGCTAAGGAGGGACTCTACTAGGGCTAATCTCAGCAACGGCACAAAACTCGCTTCCAGGAGCTGCATTCTGCAAAGGGAAACTCTGCTCGGGGAGCACACCACATTCCCAATTCGTCCTTCCTCAGGAAAGCAATGCTTGCCTATTTCTCACCTAGCCCTGTGCTATCCCTAGGGCCAAGGAGGCTCTGGGCTGCCTCTGGATCCGTGGGCACTGCTCCTTGGCTGGTGGTCTCCTGAGCTTGAAACCAACTGCAAATGAGTTCTCCTTCAGGGACAAGGCTGATTGGGCATGAAAATACCTTGTTTGCACAGGCCTCAGCAACCCACCTATAGCCAGCTAGGGAGGGACCCTCCGAGGGCCTATCTCAGCAACGGCACAAACGTCGCAGCTAGGAGCTGCATTCTGCAAAGGGAAACTCTGCTCGGGGAACAAACCACAGCCCTAATGCGACTTGTTCAGGAAAGCCAAGCTTTTCTACTTCTCACCTAGCTCTGTTTTACCCCTAGGGCCATGGAGGCTCTGGGCTGCCTCTGGCTCTGTGGGCACTGCTGCTTGGCTGGTGGTCTCCGCACCTTGAAACCAACTCCAAGCGTGTTCTCCTTTGGGGAGAAGGCTAATTGGGCATGAAAAGGCCTTTTGGGCACATGCCCCATCCACTCACCCTTAGCCAGGTATTGATGGGAAACCGAAGGTCTATCTCAGCAACGGCACAAAACTCGCTTCTAGGAGCTGCATTCTGCAGAGGTGAACTCTGCTCGGGGAACAAACCACAGCCCCAATGCGTCCTTGCTCATGCAGGCCAAGCTTGCCTAGTTACTCACCTAGCCCTCTGCACACCTAGGGCAAAGAAGGCTATGGCCTGCCTCTGGCTCTGTGGGCACCGCTGCTTGTCGGGTGGTCTCCGGGGCTTGAAACCAACTCCACACGTGTTCTCCTTCGTGGAGAAGGCTGATTGGGCATGAAAAGGCCATGTTTGCACAGGCCCATTAACGCACCCTTAGCCAGCTGGGAAGGGAGCCTCGGAGGGCCTATCTCAGCAACGGCACAAAACTCGCTTCTAGGAGCTGCATTCTGCAGAGGTGAACTCTGCTCGGGGAACAAACCACAGCCCCAGTGCGTCTTGGCTCAGGAAAGCCAAGCTTGCCTAGTTCTCACCTAGCCCTGTTGTACCCCTAGGGCCAAGGAGGCTCTGGACTGCCTCTGGCTCCGTGGGCACTGCTGCTTGGCTGGTGTTCTCCGGAGGTTGAAACCAAATTCACACATGTTCTCCCTCGGGGAGAAGCCTGACTGGGCATGAAAAGGCCTTGTTTGCACAGGCCCAGCAACCCACAGGTAGCCAGCTAGGGATAGAACCTCCTTGGGCCTATCTCAGAAACGGCACAAGCCTCACTTATTTGAGCTCCGTTCTGCAAAGGTGAACACTGCTCTGAGAACAAAGGACTTCCCCGATGCGTCTTTGGTCAGGAAGGCAACGCTTGCCTATTTCTCTCCTAGCCTTCTGCTACCACTTGGGCCAAGGTGGCTCTGGGCTTCCTCTGGCTCCGTGGGCACTGCTGCTTGGGTGGTGGCCTCCTGCTCTTGAAACCAACTCCAAACGTGTTCTCCTTTGGGGAGAAGGCTGATTGGGCATGAAAAGGCCTTTCTTCACAGCCCCCAGCAACCCAAACTTAGCCAGCTAAGGAGGGACTCTACTAGGGCTAATCTCAGCAACGGCACAAAACTCGCTTCCAGGAGCTGCATTCTGCAAAGGGAAACTCTGCTCGGGGAGCACACCACATTCCCAATTCGTCCTTCCTCAGGAAAGCAATGCTTGCCTATTTCTCACCTAGCCCTGTGCTATCCCTAGGGCCAAGGAGGCTCTGGGCTGCCTCTGGATCCGTGGGCACTGCTCCTTGGCTGGTGGTCTCCTGAGCTTGAAACCAACTGCAAATGAGTTCTCCTTCAGGGACAAGGCTGATTGGGCATGAAAATACCTTGTTTGCACAGGCCTCAGCAACCCACCTATAGCCAGCTAGGGAGGGACCCTCCGAGGGCCTATCTCAGCAACGGCACAAACGTCGCAGCTAGGAGCTGCATTCTGCAAAGGGAAACTCTGCTCGGGGAACAAACCACAGCCCTAATGCGACTTGTTCAGGAAAGCCAAGCTTTTCTACTTCTCACCTAGCTCTGTTTTACCCCTAGGGCCATGGAGGCTCTGGGCTGCCTCTGGCTCTGTGGGCACTGCTGCTTGGCTGGTGGTCTCCGCACCTTGAAACCAACTCCAAGCGTGTTCTCCTTTGGGGAGAAGGCTAATTGGGCATGAAAAGGCCTTTTGGGCACATGCCCCATCCACTCACCCTTAGCCAGGTATTGATGGGAAACCGAAGGTCTATCTCAGCAACGGCACAAAACTCGCTTCTAGGAGCTGCATTCTGCAGAGGTGAACTCTGCTCGGGGAACAAACCACAGCCCCAATGCGTCCTTGCTCATGAAGGCCAAGCTTGCCTGGTTACTCACCTAGCCCTCTGCACACCTAGGGCAAAGAAGGCTATGGCCTGCCTCTGGCTCTGTGGGCACCGCTGCTTGTCGGGTGGTCTCCGGGGCTTGAAACCAACTCCACACGTGTTCTCCTTCGTGGAGAAGGCTGATTGGGCATGAAAAGGCCATGTTTGCACAGGCCCATTAACGCACCCTTAGCCAGCTGGGAAGGGAGCCTCGGAGGGCCTATCTCAGCAACGGCACAAAACTCGCTTCTAGGAGCTGCATTCTGCAGAGGTGAACTCTGCTCGGGGAACAAACCACAGCCCCAGTGCGTCTTTGCTCAGGAAAGCCAAGCTTGCCTAGTTCTCACCTAGCCCTGTTGTACCCCTAGGGCCAAGGAGGCTCTGGACTGCCTCTGGCTCCGTGGGCACTGCTGCTTGGCTGGTGTTCTCCGGAGGTTGAAACCAAATCCACACATGTTCTCCTTCGGGGAGAAGCCTGACTGGGCATGAAAAGGCCTTGTTTGCACAGGCCCAGCAACCCACAGGTAGCCAGCTAGGGATAGAACCTCCTTGGGCCTATCTCAGAAACGGCACAAGCCTCACTTATTTGAGCTCCGTTCTGCAAAGGTGAACACTGCTCTGAGAACAAAGGACTTCCCCGATGCGTCTTTGGTCAGGAAGGCAACGCTTGCCTATTTCTCTCCTAGCCTTCTGCTACCACTTGGGCCAAGGTGGCTCTGGGCTTCCTCTGGCTCCGTGGGCACTGCTGCTTGGGTGGTGGCCTCCTGCTCTTGAGACCAACTCCAAACGTGTTCTCCTTTGGGGAGAAGGCTGATTGGGCATGAAAAGGCCTTTCTTCACAGCCCCCAGCAACCCAAACTTAGCCAGCTAAGGAGGGACTCTACTAGGGCTAATCTCAGCAACGGCACAAAACTCGCTTCCAGGAGCTGCATTCTGCAAAGGGAAACTCTGCTCGGGGAGCACACCACATTCCCAATTCGTCCTTCCTCAGGAAAGCAATGCTTGCCTATTTCTCACCTAGCCCTGTGCTATCCCTAGGGCCAAGGAGGCTCTGGGCTGCCTCTGGATCCGTGGGCACTGCTCCTTGGCTGGTGGTCTCCTGAGCTTGAAACCAACTGCAAATGAGTTCTCCTTCAGGGACAAGGCTGATTGGGCATGAAAATACCTTGTTTGCACAGGCCTCAGCAACCCACCTATAGCCAGCTAGGGAGGGACCCTCCGAGGGCCTATCTCAGCAACGGCACAAACGTCGCAGCTAGGAGCTGCATTCTGCAAAGGGAAACTCTGCTCGGGGAACAAACCACAGCCCTAATGCGACTTGTTCAGGAAAGCCAAGCTTTTCTACTTCTCACCTAGCTCTGTTTTACCCCTAGGGCCATGGAGGCTCTGGGCTGCCTCTGGCTCTGTGGGCACTGCTGCTTGGCTGGTGGTCTCCGCACCTTGAAACCAACTCCAAGCGTGTTCTCCTTTGGGGAGAAGGCTAATTGGGCATGAAAAGGCCTTTTGGGCACATGCCCCATCCACTCACCCTTAGCCAGGTATTGATGGGAAACCGAAGGTCTATCTCAGCAACGGCACAAAACTCGCTTCTAGGAGCTGCATTCTGCAGAGGTGAACTCTGCTCGGGGAACAAACCACAGCCCCAATGCGTCCTTGCTCATGAAGGCCAAGCTTGCCTAGTTACTCACCTAGCCCTCTGCACACCTAGGGCAAAGAAGGCTATGGCCTGCCTCTGGCTCTGTGGGCACCGCTGCTTGTCGGGTGGTCTCCGGTGCTTGAAACCAACTCCACACGTGTTCTCCTTCGTGGAGAAGGCTGATTGGGCATGAAAAGGCCATGTTTGCACAGGCCCATTAACGCACCCTTAGCCAGCTGGGAAGGGAGCCTCGGAGGGCCTATCTCAGCAACGGCACAAAACTCGCTTCTAGGAGCTGCATTCTGCAGAGGTGAACTCTGCTCGGGGAACAAACCACAGCCCCAGTGCGTCTTGGCTCAGGAAAGCCAAGCTTGCCTAGTTCTCACCTAGCCCTGTTGTACCCCTAGGGCCAAGGAGGCTCTGGACTGCCTCTGGCTCCGTGGGCACTGCTGCTTGGCTGGTGTTCTCCGGAGGTTGAAACCAAATCCACACATGTTCTCCCTCGGGGAGAAGCCTGACTGGGCATGAAAAGGCCTTGTTTGCACAGGCCCAGCAACCCACAGGTAGCCAGCTAGGGATAGAACCTCCTTGGGCCTATCTCAGAAACGGCACAAGCCTCACTTATTTGAGCTCCGTTCTGCAAAGGTGAACACTGCTCTGAGAACAAAGGACTTCCCCGATGCGTCTTTGGTCAGGAAGGCAACGCTTGCCTATTTCTCTCCTAGCCTTCTGCTACCACTTGGGCCAAGGTGGCTCTGGGCTTCCTCTGGCTCCGTGGGCACTGCTGCTTGGGTGGTGGCCTCCTGCTCTTGAGACCAACTCCAAACGTGTTCTCCTTTGGGGAGAAGGCTGATTGGGCATGAAAAGGCCTTTCTTCACAGCCCCCAGCAACCCAAACTTAGCCAGCTAAGGAGGGACTCTACTAGGGCTAATCTCAGCAACGGCACAAAACTCGCTTCCAGGAGCTGCATTCTGCAAAGGGAAACTCTGCTCGGGGAGCACACCACATTCCCAATTCGTCCTTCCTCAGGAAAGCAATGCTTGCCTATTTCTCACCTAGCCCTGTGCTATCCCTAGGGCCAAGGAGGCTCTGGGCTGCCTCTGGATCCGTGGGCACTGCTCCTTGGCTGGTGGTCTCCTGAGCTTGAAACCAACTGCAAATGAGTTCTCCTTCAGGGACAAGGCTGATTGGGCATGAAAATACCTTGTTTGCACAGGCCTCAGCAACCCACCTATAGCCAGCTAGGGAGGGACCCTCCGAGGGCCTATCTCAGCAACGGCACAAACGTCGCAGCTAGGAGCTGCATTCTGCAAAGGGAAACTCTGCTCGGGGAACAAACCACAGCCCTAATGCGACTTGTTCAGGAAAGCCAAGCTTTTCTACTTCTCACCTAGCTCTGTTTTACCCCTAGGGCCATGGAGGCTCTGGGCTGCCTCTGGCTCTGTGGGCACTGCTGCTTGGCTGGTGGTCTCCGCACCTTGAAACCAACTCCAAGCGTGTTCTCCTTTGGGGAGAAGGCTAATTGGGCATGAAAAGGCCTTTTGGGCACATGCCCCATCCACTCACCCTTAGCCAGGTATTGATGGGAAACCGAAGGTCTATCTCAGCAACGGCACAAAACTCGCTTCTAGGAGCTGCATTCTGCAGAGGTGAACTCTGCTCGGGGAACAAACCAAAGCCCCAATGCGTCCTTGCTCATGAAGGCCAAGCTTGCCTGGTTGCTCACCTAGCCCTCTGCACACCTAGGGCAAAGAAGGCTATGGCCTGCCTCTGGCTCTGTGGGCACCGCTGCTTGTCGGGTGGTCTCCGGGGCTTGAAACCAACTCCACACGTGTTCTCCTTCGTGGAGAAGGCTGATTGGGCATGAAAAGGCCATGTTTGCACAGGCCCATTAACGCACCCTTAGCCAGCTGGGAAGGGAGCCTCGGAGGGCCTATCTCAGCAACGGCACAAAACTCGCTTCTAGGAGCTGCATTCTGCAGAGGTGAACTCTGCTCGGGGAACAAACCACAGCCCCAGTGCGTCTTGGCTCAGGAAAGCCAAGCTTGCCTAGTTCTCACCTAGCCCTGTTGTACCCCTAGGGCCAAGGAGGCTCTGGACTGCCTCTGGCTCCGTGGGCACTGCTGCTTGGCTGGTGTTCTCCGGAGGTTGAAACCAAATCCACACATGTTCTCCCTCGGGGAGAAGCCTGACTGGGCATGAAAAGGCCTTGTTTGCACAGGCCCAGCAACCCACAGGTAGCCAGCTAGGGATAGAACCTCCTTGGGCCTATCTCAGAAACGGCACAAGCCTCACTTATTTGAGCTCCGTTCTGCAAAGGTGAACACTGCTCTGAGAACAAAGGACTTCCCCGATGCGTCTTTGGTCAGGAAGGCAACGCTTGCCTATTTCTCTCTTAGCCTTCTGCTACCGCTTGGGCCAAGGTGGCTCTGGGCTTCCTCTGGCTCCGTGGGCACTGCTGCTTGGGTGGTGGCCTCCTGCTCTTGAGACCAACTCCAAACGTGTTCTCCTTTGGGGAGAAGGCTGATTGGGCATGAAAAGGCCTTTCTTCACAGCCCCCAGCAACCCAAACTTAGCCAGCTAAGGAGGGACTCTACTAGGGCTAATCTCAGCAACGGCACAAAACTCGCTTCCAGGAGCTGCATTCTGCAAAGGGAAACTCTGCTCGGGGAGCACACCACATTCCCAATTCGTCCTTCCTCAGGAAAGCAATGCTTGCCTATTTCTCACCTAGCCCTGTGCTATCCCTAGGGCCAAGGAGGCTCTGGGCTGCCTCTGGATCCGTGGGCACTGCTCCTTGGCTGGTGGTCTCCTGAGCTTGAAACCAACTGCAAATGAGTTCTCCTTCAGGGACAAGGCTGATTGGGCATGAAAATACCTTGTTTGCACAGGCCTCAGCAACCCACCTATAGCCAGCTAGGGAGGGACCCTCCGAGGGCCTATCTCAGCAACGGCACAAACGTCGCAGCTAGGAGCTGCATTCTGCAAAGGGAAACTCTGCTCGGGGAACAAACCACAGCCCTAATGCGACTTGTTCAGGAAAGCCAAGCTTTTCTACTTCTCACCTAGCTCTCTTTTACCCCTAGGGCCATGGAGGCTCTGGGCTGCCTCTGGCTCTGTGGGCACTGCTGCTTGGCTGGTGGTCTCCGCACCTTGAAACCAACTCCAAGCGTGTTCTCCTTTGGGGAGAAGGCTAATTGGGCATGAAAAGGCCTTTTGGGCACATGCCCCATCCACTCACCCTTAGCCAGGTATTGATGGGAAACCGAAGGTCTATCTCAGCAACGGCACAAAACTCGCTTCTAGGAGCTGCATTCTGCAGAGGTGAACTCTGCTCGGGGAACAAACCACAGCCCCAATGCGTCCTTGCTCATGAAGGCCAAGCTTGCCTGGTTACTCACCTAGCCCTCTGCACACCTAGGGCAAAGAAGGCTGTGGCCTGCCTCTGGCTCTGTGGGCACCGCTGCTTGTCGGGTGGTCTCCGGTGCTTGAAACCAACTCCACACGTGTTCTCCTTCGTGGAGAAGGCTGATTGGGCATGAAAAGGCCATGTTTGCACAGGCCCATTAACGCACCCTTAGCCAGCTGGGAAGGGAGCCTCGGAGGGCCTATCTCAGCAACGGCACAAAACTCGCTTCTAGGAGCTGCATTCTGCAGAGGTGAACTCTGCTCGGGGAACAAACCACAGCCCCAGTGCGTCTTGGCTCAGGAAAGCCAAGCTTGCCTAGTTCTCACCTAGCCCTGTTGTACCCCTAGGGCCAAGGAGGCTCTGGACTGCCTCTGGCTCCGTGGGCACTGCTGCTTGGCTGGTGTTCTCCGGAGGTTGAAACCAAATCCACACATGTTCTCCCTCGGGGAGAAGCCTGACTGGGCATGAAAAGGCCTTGTTTGCACAGGCCCAGCAACCCACAGGTAGCCAGCTAGGGATAGAACCTCCTTGGGCCTATCTCAGAAACGGCACAAGCCTCACTTATTTGAGCTCCGTTCTGCAAAGGTGAACACTGCTCTGAGAACAAAGGACTTCCCCGATGCGTCTTTGGTCAGGAAGGCAACGCTTGCCTATTTCTCTCCTAGCCTTCTGCTACCACTTGGGCCAAGGTGGCTCTGGGCTTCCTCTGGCTCCGTGGGCACTGCTGCTTGGGTGGTGGCCTCCTGCTCTTGAGACCAACTCCAAACGTGTTCTCCTTTGGGGAGAAGGCTGATTGGGCATGAAAAGGCCTTTCTTCACAGCCCCCAGCAACCCAAACTTAGCCAGCTAAGGAGGGACTCTACTAGGGCTAATCTCAGCAATGGCACAAAACTCGCTTCCAGGAGCTGCATTCTGCAAAGGGAAACTCTGCTCGGGGAGCACACCACATTCCCAATTCGTCCTTCCTCAGGAAAGCAATGCTTGCCTATTTCTCACCTAGCCCTGTGCTATCCCTAGGGCCAAGGAGGCTCTGGGCTGCCTCTGGATCCGTGGGCACTGCTCCTTGGCTGGTGGTCTCCTGAGCTTGAAACCAACTGCAAATGAGTTCTCCTTCAGGGACAAGGCTGATTGGGCATGAAAATACCTTGTTTGCACAGGCCTCAGCAACCCACCTATAGCCAGCTAGGGAGGGACCCTCCGAGGGCCTATCTCAGCAACGGCACAAACGTCGCAGCTAGGAGCTGCATTCTGCAAAGGGAAACTCTGCTCGGGGAACAAACCACAGGACTTGTTCAGGAAAGCCAAGCTTTTCTACTTCTCACCTAGCTCTGTTTTACCCCTAGGGCCATGGAGGCTCTGGGCTGCCTCTGGCTCTGTGGGCACTGCTGCTTGGCTGGTGGTCTCCGCACCTTGAAACCAACTCCAAGCGTGTTCTCCTTTGGGGAGAAGGCTAATTGGGCATGAAAAGGCCTTTTGGGCACATGCCCCATCCACTCACCCTTAGCCAGGTATTGATGGGAAACCGAAGGTCTATCTCAGCAACGGCACAAAACTCGCTTCTAGGAGCTGCATTCTGCAGAGGTGAACTCTGCTCGGGGAACAAACCACAGCCCCAATGCGTCCTTGCTCATGAAGGCCAAGCTTGCCTAGTTACTCACCTAGCCCTCTGCACACCTAGGCCAAAGAAGGCTGTGGCCTGCCTCTGGCTCTGTGGGCACCGCTGCTTGTCGGGTGGTCTCCGGTGCTTGAAACCAACTCCACACGTGTTCTCCTTCGTGGAGAAGGCTGATTGGGCATGAAAAGGCCATGTTTGCACAGGCCCATTAACGCACCCTTAGCCAGCTGGGAAGGGAGCCTCGGAGGGCCTATCTCAGCAACGGCACAAAACTCGCTTCTAGGAGCTGCATTCTGCAGAGGTGAACTCTGCTCGGGGAACAAACCACAGCCCCAGTGCGTCTTGGCTCAGGAAAGCCAAGCTTGCCTAGTTCTCACCTAGCCCTGTTGTACCCCTAGGGCCAAGGAGGCTCTGGACTGCCTCTGGCTCCGTGGGCACTGCTGCTTGGCTGGTGTTCTCCGGAGGTTGAAACCAAATCCACACATGTTCTCCTTCGGGGAGAAGCCTGACTGGGCATGAAAAGGCCTTGTTTGCACAGGCCCAGCAACCCACAGGTAGCCAGCTAGGGATAGAACCTCCTTGGGCCTATCTCAGAAACGGCACAAGCCTCACTTATTTGAGCTCCGTTCTGCAAAGGTGAACACTGCTCTGAGAACAAAGGACTTCCCCGATGCGTCTTTGGTCAGGAAGGCAACGCTTGCCTATTTCTCTCCTAGCCTTCTGCTACCACTTGGGCCAAGGTGGCTCTGGGCTTCCTCTGGCTCCGTGGGCACTGCTGCTTGGGTGGTGGCCTCCTGCTCTTGAGACCAACTCCAAACGTGTTCTCCTTTGGGGAGAAGGCTGATTGGGCATGAAAAGGCCTTTCTTCACAGCCCCCAGCAACCCAAACTTAGCCAGCTAAGGAGGGACTCTACTAGGGCTAATCTCAGCAACGGCACAAAACTCGCTTCCAGGAGCTGCATTCTGCAAAGGGAAACTCTGCTCGGGGAGCACACCACATTCCCAATTCGTCCTTCCTCAGGAAAGCAATGCTTGCCTATTTCTCACCTAGCCCTGTGCTATCCCTAGGGCCAAGGAGGCTCTGGGCTGCCTCTGGATCCGTGGGCACTGCTCCTTGGCTGGTGGTCTCCTGAGCTTGAAACCAACTGCAAATGAGTTCTCCTTCAGGGACAAGGCTGATTGGGCATGAAAATACCTTGTTTGCACAGGCCTCAGCAACCCACCTATAGCCAGCTAGGGAGGGACCCTCCGAGGGCCTATCTCAGCAACGGCACAAACGTCGCAGCTAGGAGCTGCATTCTGCAAAGGGAAACTCTGCTCGGGGAACAAACCACAGCCCTAATGCGACTTGTTCAGGAAAGCCAAGCTTTTCTACTTCTCACCTAGCTCTGTTTTACCCCTAGGGCCATGGAGGCTCTGGGCTGCCTCTGGCTCTGTGGGCACTGCTGCTTGGCTGGTGGTCTCCGCACCTTGAAACCAACTCCAAGCGTGTTCTCCTTTGGGGAGAAGGCTAATTGGGCATGAAAAGGCCTTTTGGGCACATGCCCCATCCACTCACCCTTAGCCAGGTATTGATGGGAAACCGAAGGTCTATCTCAGCAACGGCACAAAACTCGCTTCTAGGAGCTGCATTCTGCAGAGGTGAACTCTGCTCGGGGAACAAACCACAGCCCCAATGCGTCCTTGCTCATGCATGCCAAGCTTGCCTAGTTACTCACCTAGCCCTCTGCACACCTAGGGCAAAGAAGGCTATGGCCTGCCTCTGGCTCTGTGGGCACTGCTGCTTGTCGGGTGGTCTCCGGTGCTTGAAACCAACTCCACACGTGTTCTCCTTCGTGGAGAAGGCTGATTGGGCATGAAAAGGCCATGTTTGCACAGGCCCATTAACGCACCCTTAGCCAGCTGGGAAGGGAGCCTCAGAGGGCCTATCTCAGCAACGGCACAAAACTCGCTTCTAGGAGCTGCATTCTGCAGAGGTGAACTCTGCTCGGGGAACAAACCACAGCCCCAGTGCGTCTTTGCTCAGGAAAGCCAAGCTTGCCTAGTTCTCACCTAGCCCTGTTGTACCCCTAGGGCCAAGGAGGCTCTGGACTGCCTCTGGCTCCGTGGGCACTGCTGCTTGGCTGGTGTTCTCCGGAGGTTGAAACCAAATCCACACATGTTCTCCCTCGGGGAGAAGCCTGACTGGGCATGAAAAGGCCTTGTTTGCACAGGCCCAGCAACCCACAGGTAGCCAGCTAGGGATAGAACCTCCTTGGGCCTATCTCAGAAACGGCACAAGCCTCACTTATTTGAGCTCCGTTCTGCAAAGGTGAACACTGCTCTGAGAACAAAGGACTTCCCCGATGCGTCTTTGGTCAGGAAGGCAACGCTTGCCTATTTCTCTCCTAGCCTTCTGCTACCACTTGGGCCAAGGTGGCTCTGGGCTTCCTCTGGCTCCGTGGGCACTGCTGCTTGGGTGGTGGCCTCCTGCTCTTGAAACCAACTCCAAACGTGTTCTCCTTTGGGGAGAAGGCTGATTGGGCATGAAAAGGCCTTTCTTCACAGCCCCCAGCAACCCAAACTTAGCCAGCTAAGGAGGGACTCTACTAGGGCTAATCTCAGCAACGGCACAAAACTCGCTTCCAGGAGCTGCATTCTGCAAAGGGAAACTCTGCTCGGGGAGCACACCACATTCCCAATTCGTCCTTCCTCAGGAAAGCAATGCTTGCCTATTTCTCACCTAGCCCTGTGCTATCCCTAGGGCCAAGGAGGCTCTGGGCTGCCTCTGGATCCGTGGGCACTGCTCCTTGGCTGGTGGTCTCCTGAGCTTGAAACCAACTGCAAATGAGTTCTCCTTCAGGGACAAGGCTGATTGGGCATGAAAATACCTTGTTTGCACAGGCCTCAGCAACCCACCTATAGCCAGCTAGGGAGGGACCCTCCGAGGGCCTATCTCAGCAACGGCACAAACGTCGCAGCTAGGAGCTGCATTCTGCAAAGGGAAACTCTGCTCGGGGAACAAACCACAGCCCTAATGCGACTTGTTCAGGAAAGCCAAGCTTTTCTACTTCTCACCTAGCTCTGTTTTACCCCTAGGGCCATGGAGGCTCTGGGCTGCCTCTGGCTCTGTGGGCACTGCTGCTTGGCTGGTGGTCTCCGCACCTTGAAACCAACTCCAAGCGTGTTCTCCTTTGGGGAGAAGGCTAATTGGGCATGAAAAGGCCTTTTGGGCACATGCCCCATCCACTCACCCTTAGCCAGGTATTGATGGGAAACCGAAGGTCTATCTCAGCAACGGCACAAAACTCGCTTCTAGGAGCTGCATTCTGCAGAGGTGAACTCTGCTCGGGGAACAAACCACAGCCCCAATGCGTCCTTGCTCATGAAGGCCAAGCTTGCCTAGTTACTCACCTAGCCCTCTGCACACCTAGGGCAAAGAAGGCTATGGCCTGCCTCTGGCTCTGTGGGCACCGCTGCTTGTCGGGTGGTCTCCGGTGCTTGAAACCAACTCCACACGTGTTCTCCTTCGTGGAGAAGGCTGATTGGGCATGAAAAGGCCATGTTTGCACAGGCCCATTAACGCACCCTTAGCCAGCTGGGAAGGGAGCCTCGGAGGGCCTATCTCAGCAACGGCACAAAACTCGCTTCTAGGAGCTGCATTCTGCAGAGGTGAACTCTGCTCGGGGAACAAACCACAGCCCCAGTGCGTCTTGGCTCAGGAAAGCCAAGCTTGCCTAGTTCTCACCTAGCCCTGTTGTACCCCTAGGGCCAAGGAGGCTCTGGACTGCCTCTGGCTCCGTGGGCACTGCTGCTTGGCTGGTGTTCTCCGGAGGTTGAAACCAAATCCACACATGTTCTCCCTCGGGGAGAAGCCTGACTGGGCATGAAAAGGCCTTGTTTGCACAGGCCCAGCAACCCACAGGTAGCCAGCTAGGGATAGAACCTCCTTGGGCCTATCTCAGAAACGGCACAAGCCTCACTTATTTGAGCTCCGTTCTGCAAAGGTGAACACTGCTCTGAGAACAAAGGACTTCCCCGATGCGTCTTTGGTCAGGAAGGCAACGCTTGCCTATTTCTCTCCTAGCCTTCTGCTACCACTTGGGCCAAGGTGGCTCTGGGCCTCCTCTGGCTCCGTGGGCACTGCTGCTTGGGTGGTGGCCTCCTGCTCTTGAAACCAACTCCAAACGTGTTCTCCTTTGGGGAGAAGGCTGATTGGGCATGAAAAGGCCTTTCTTCACAGCCCCCAGCAACCCAAACTTAGCCAGCTAAGGAGGGACTCTACTAGGGCTAATCTCAGCAACGGCAGAAACCTCGCTTCCAGGAGCTGCATTCTGCAAAGGGAAACTCTGCTCGGGGAGCACACCACATTCCCAATTCGTCCTTCCTCAGGAAAGCAATGCTTGCCTATTTCTCACCTAGCCCTGTGCTATCCCTAGGGCCAAGGAGGCTCTGGGCTGCCTCTGGATCCGTGGGCACTGCTCCTTGGCTGGTGGTCTCCTGAGCTTGAAACCAACTGCAAATGAGTTCTCCTTCAGGGACAAGGCTGATTGGGCATGAAAATACCTTGTTTGCACAGGCCTCAGCAACCCACCTATAGCCAGCTAGGGAGGGACCCTCCGAGGGCCTATCTCAGCAACGGCACAAACGTCGCAGCTAGGAGCTGCATTCTGCAAAGGGAAACTCTGCTCGGGGAACAAACCACAGCCCTAATGCGACTTGTTCAGGAAAGCCAAGCTTTTCTACTTCTCACCTAGCTCTGTTTTACCCCTAGGGCCATGGAGGCTCTGGGCTGCCTCTGGCTCTGTGGGCACTGCTGCTTGGCTGGTGGTCTCCGCACCTTGAAACCAACTCCAAGCGTGTTCTCCTTTGGGGAGAAGGCTAATTGGGCATGAAAAGGCCTTTTGGGCACATGCCCCATCCACTCACCCTTAGCCAGGTATTGATGGGAAACCGAAGGTCTATCTCAGCAACGGCACAAAACTCGCTTCTAGGAGCTGCATTCTGCAGAGGTGAACTCTGCTCGGCAAACAAACCACAGCCCCAATGCGTCCTTGCTCATGAAGGCCAAGCTTGCCTAGTTACTCACCTAGCCCTCTGCACACCTAGGGCAAAGAAGGCTATGGCCTGCCTCTGGCTCTGTGGGCACCGCTGCTTGTCGGGTGGTCTCCGGTGCTTGAAACCAACTCCACACGTGTTCTCCTTCGTGGAGAAGGCTGATTGGGCATGAAAAGGCCATGTTTGCACAGGCCCATTAACGCACCCTTAGCCAGCTGGGAAGGGAGCCTCGGAGGGCCTATCTCAGCAACGGCACAAAACTCGCTTCTAGGAGCTGCATTCTGCAGAGGTGAACTCTGCTCGGGGAACAAACCACAGCCCCAGTGCGTCTTGGCTCAGGAAAGCCAAGCTTGCCTAGTTCTCACCTAGCCCTGTTGTACCCCTAGGGCCAAGGAGGCTCTGGACTGCCTCTGGCTCCGTGGGCACTGCTGCTTGGCTGGTGTTCTCCGGAGGTTGAAACCAAATCCACACATGTTCTCCCTCGGGGAGAAGCCTGACTGGGCATGAAAAGGCCTTGTTTGCACAGGCCCAGCAACCCACAGGTAGCCAGCTAGGGATAGAACCTCCTTGGGCCTATCTCAGAAACGGCACAAGCCTCACTTATTTGAGCTCCGTTCTGCAAAGGTGAACACTGCTCTGAGAACAAAGGACTTCCCCGATGCGTCTTTGGTCAGGAAGGCAACGCTTGCCTATTTCTCTCCTAGCCTTCTGCTACCACTTGGGCCAAGGTGGCTCTGGGCTTCCTCTGGCTCCGTGGGCACTGCTGCTTGGGTGGTGGCCTCCTGCTCTTGAAACCAACTCCAAACGTGTTCTCCTTTGGGGAGAAGGCTGATTGGGCATGAAAAGGCCTTTCTTCACAGCCCCCAGCAACCCAAACTTAGCCAGCTAAGGAGGGACTCTACTAGGGCTAATCTCAGCAACGGCAGAAACCTCGCTTCCAGGAGCTGCATTCTGCAAAGGGAAACTCTGCTCGGGGAGCACACCACATTCCCAATTCGTCCTTCCTCAGGAAAGCAATGCTTGCCTATTTCTCACCTAGCCCTGTGCCATCCCTAGGGCCAAGGAGGCTCTGGGCTGCCTCTGGATCCGTGGGCACTGCTCCTTGGCTGGTGGTCTCCTGAGCTTGAAACCAACTGCAAATGAGTTCTCCTTCAGGGACAAGGCTGATTGGGCATGAAAATACCTTGTTTGCACAGGCCTCAGCAACCCACCTATAGCCAGCTAGGGAGGGACCCTCCGAGGGCCTATCTCAGCAACGGCACAAACGTCGCAGCTAGGAGCTGCATTCTGCAAAGGGAAACTCTGCTCGGGGAACAAACCACAGCCCTAATGCGACTTGTTCAGGAAAGCCAAGCTTTTCTACTTCTCACCTAGCTCTGTTTTACCCCTAGGGCCATGGAGGCTCTGGGCTGCCTCTGGCTCTGTGGGCACTGCTGCTTGGCTGGTGGTCTCCGCACCTTGAAACCAACTCCAAGCGTGTTCTCCTTTGGGGAGAAGGCTAATTGGGCATGAAAAGGCCTTTTGGGCACATGCCCCATCCACTCACCCTTAGCCAGGTATTGATGGGAAACCGAAGGTCTATCTCAGCAACGGCACAAAACTCGCTTCTAGGAGCTGCATTCTGCAGAGGTGAACTCTGCTCGGGGAACAAACCACAGCCCCAATGCGTCCTTGCTCATGAAGGCCAAGCTTGCCTGGTTACTCACCTAGCCCTCTGCACACCTAGGGCAAAGAAGGCTATGGCCTGCCTCTGGCTCTGTGGGCACCGCTGCTTGTCGGGTGGTCTCCGGGGCTTGAAACCAACTCCACACGTGTTCTCCTTCGTGGAGAAGGCTGATTGGGCATGAAAAGGCCATGTTTGCACAGGCCCATTAACGCACCCTTAGCCAGCTGGGAAGGGAGCCTCGGAGGGCCTATCTCAGCAACGGCACAAAACTCGCTTCTAGGAGCTGCATTCTGCAGAGGTGAACTCTGCTCGGGGAACAAACCACAGCCCCAGTGCGTCTTGGCTCAGGAAAGCCAAGCTTGCCTAGTTCTCACCTAGCCCTGTTGTACCCCTAGGGCCAAGGAGGCTCTGGACTGCCTCTGGCTCCGTGGGCACTGCTGCTTGGCTGGTGTTCTCCGGAGGTTGAAACCAAATCCACACATGTTCTCCCTCGGGGAGAAGCCTGACTGGGCATGAAAAGGCCTTGTTTGCACAGGCCCAGCAACCCACAGGTAGCCAGCTAGGGATAGAACCTCCTTGGGCCTATCTCAGAAACGGCACAAGCCTCACTTATTTGAGCTCCGTTCTGCAAAGGTGAACACTGCTCTGAGAACAAAGGACTTCCCCGATGCGTCTTTGGTCAGGAAGGCAACGCTTGCCTATTTCTCTCCTAGCCTTCTGCTACCACTTGGGCCAAGGTGGCTCTGGGCCTCCTCTGGCTCCGTGGGCACTGCTGCTTGGGTGGTGGCCTCCTGCTCTTGAAACCAACTCCAAACGTGTTCTCCTTTGGGGAGAAGGCTGATTGGGCATGAAAAGGCCTTTCTTCACAGCCCCCAGCAACCCAAACTTAGCCAGCTAAGGAGGGACTCTACTAGGGCTAATCTCAGCAACGGCACAAAACTCGCTTCCAGGAGCTGCATTCTGCAAAGGGAAACTCTGCTCGGGGAGCACACCACATTCCCAATTCGTCCTTCCTCAGGAAAGCAATGCTTGCCTATTTCTCACCTAGCCCTGTGCTATCCCTAGGGCCAAGGAGGCTCTGGGCTGCCTCTGGATCCGTGGGCACTGCTCCTTGGCTGGTGGTCTCCTGAGCTTGAAACCAACTGCAAATGAGTTCTCCTTCAGGGACAAGGCTGATTGGGCATGAAAATACCTTGTTTGCACAGGCCTCAGCAACCCACCTATAGCCAGCTAGGGAGGGACCCTCCGAGGGCCTATCTCAGCAACGGCACAAACGTCGCAGCTAGGAGCTGCATTCTGCAAAGGGAAACTCTGCTCGGGGAACAAACCACAGCCCTAATGCGACTTGTTCAGGAAAGCCAAGCTTTTCTACTTCTCACCTAGCTCTCTTTTACCCCTAGGGCCATGGAGGCTCTGGGCTGCCTCTGGCTCTGTGGGCACTGCTGCTTGGCTGGTGGTCTCCGCACCTTGAAACCAACTCCAAGCGTGTTCTCCTTTGGGGAGAAGGCTAATTGGGCATGAAAAGGCCTTTTGGGCACATGCCCCATCCACTCACCCTTAGCCAGGTATTGATGGGAAACCGAAGGTCTATCTCAGCAACGGCACAAAACTCGCTTCTAGGAGCTGCATTCTGCAGAGGTGAACTCTGCTCGGGGAACAAACCACAGCCCCAATGCGTCCTTGCTCATGAAGGCCAAGCTTGCCTAGTTACTCACCTAGCCCTCTGCACACCTTGGGCAAAGAAGGCTATGGCCTGCCTCTGGCTCTGTGGGCACCGCTGCTTGTCGGGTGGTCTCCGGTGCTTGAAACCAGCTCCACCCGTGTTCTCCTTCGTGGAGAAGGCTGATTGGGCATGAAAAGGCCATGTTTGCACAGGCCCATTAACGCACCCTTAGCCAGCTGGGAAGGGAGCCTCGGAGGGCCTATCTCAGCAACGGCACAAAACTCGCTTCTAGGAGCTGCATTCTGCAGAGGTGAACTCTGCTCGGGGAACAAACCACAGCCCCAGTGCGTCTTGGCTCAGGAAAGCCAAGCTTGCCTAGTTCTCACCTAGCCCTGTTGTACCCCTAGGGCCAAGGAGGCTCTGGACTGCCTCTGGCTCCGTGGGCACTGCTGCTTGGCTGGTGTTCTCCGGAGGTTGAAACCAAATCCACACATGTTCTCCCTCGGGGAGAAGCCTGACTGGGCATGAAAAGGCCTTGTTTGCACAGGCCCAGCAACCCACAGGTAGCCAGCTAGGGATAGAACCTCCTTGGGCCTATCTCAGAAACGGCACAAGCCTCACTTATTTGAGCTCCGTTCTGCAAAGGTGAACACTGCTCTGAGAACAAAGGACTTCCCCGATGCGTCTTTGGTCAGGAAGGCAACGCTTGCCTATTTCTCTCCTAGCCTTCTGCTACCACTTGGGCCAAGGTGGCTCTGGGCCTCCTCTGGCTCCGTGGGCACTGCTGCTTGGGTGGTGGCCTCCTGCTCTGGAAACCAACTCCAAACGTGTTCTCCTTTGGGCAGAAGGCTGATTGGGCATGAAAAGGCCTTTCTTCACAGCCCCCAGCAACCCAAACTTAGCCAGCTAAGGAGGGACTCTACTAGGGCTAATCTCAGCAACGGCACAAAACTCGCTTCCAGGAGCTGCATTCTGCAAAGGGAAACTCTGCTCGGGGAGCACACCACATTCCCAATTCGTCCTTCCTCAGGAAAGCAATGCTTGCCTATTTCTCACCTAGCCCTGTGCTATCCCTAGGGCCAAGGAGGCTCTGGGCTGCCTCTGGATCCGTGGGCACTGCTCCTTGGCTGGTGGTCTCCTGAGCTTGAAACCAACTGCAAATGAGTTCTCCTTCAGGGACAAGGCTGATTGGGCATGAAAATACCTTGTTTGCACAGGCCTCAGCAACCCACCTATAGCCAGCTAGGGAGGGACCCTCCGAGGGCCTATCTCAGCAACGGCACAAACGTCGCAGCTAGGAGCTGCATTCTGCAAAGGGAAACTCTGCTCGGGGAACAAACCACAGCCCTAATGCGACTTGTTCAGGAAAGCCAAGCTTTTCTACTTCTCACCTAGCTCTGTTTTACCCCTAGGGCCATGGAGGCTCTGGGCTGCCTCTGGCTCTGTGGGCACTGCTGCTTGGCTGGTGGTCTCCGCACCTTGAAACCAACTCCAAGCGTGTTCTCCTTTGGGGAGAAGGCTAATTGGGCATGAAAAGGCCTTTTGGGCACATGCCCCATCCACTCACCCTTAGCCAGGTATTGATGGGAAACCGAAGGTCTATCTCAGCAACGGCACAAAACTCGCTTCTAGGAGCTGCATTCTGCAGAGGTGAACTCTGCTCGGCAAACAAACCACAGCCCCAATGCGTCCTTGCTCATGAAGGCCAAGCTTGCCTAGTTACTCACCTAGCCCTCTGCACACCTAGGGCAAAGAAGGCTATGGCCTGCCTCTGGCTCTGTGGGCACCGCTGCTTGTCGGGTGGTCTCCGGTGCTTGAAACCAACTCCACACGTGTTCTCCTTCGTGGAGAAGGCTGATTGGGCATGAAAAGGCCATGTTTGCACAGGCCCATTAACGCACCCTTAGCCAGCTGGGAAGGGAGCCTCGGAGGGCCTATCTCAGCAACGGCACAAAACTCGCTTCTAGGAGCTGCATTCTGCAGAGGTGAACTCTGCTCGGGGAACAAACCACAGCCCCAGTGCGTCTTGGCTCAGGAAAGCCAAGCTTGCCTAGTTCTCACCTAGCCCTGTTGTACCCCTAGGGCCAAGGAGGCTCTGGACTGCCTCTGGCTCCGTGGGCACTGCTGCTTGGCTGGTGTTCTCCGGAGGTTGAAACCAAATCCACACATGTTCTCCCTCGGGGAGAAGCCTGACTGGGCATGAAAAGGCCTTGTTTGCACAGGCCCAGCAACCCACAGGTAGCCAGCTAGGGATAGAACCTCCTTGGGCCTATCTCAGAAACGGCACAAGCCTCACTTATTTGAGCTCCGTTCTGCAAAGGTGAACACTGCTCTGAGAACAAAGGACTTCCCCGATGCGTCTTTGGTCAGGAAGGCAACGCTTGCCTATTTCTCTCCTAGCCTTCTGCTACCACTTGGGCCAAGGTGGCTCTGGGCTTCCTCTGGCTCCGTGGGCACTGCTGCTTGGGTGGTGGCCTCCTGCTCTTGAAACCAACTCCAAACGTGTTCTCCTTTGGGGAGAAGGCTGATTGGGCATGAAAAGGCCTTTCTTCACAGCCCCCAGCAACCCAAACTTAGCCAGCTAAGGAGGGACTCTACTAGGGCTAATCTCAGCAACGGCACAAAACTCGCTTCCAGGAGCTGCATTCTGCAAAGGGAAACTCTGCTCGGGGAGCACACCACATTCCCAATTCGTCCTTCCTCAGGAAAGCAATGCTTGCCTATTTCTCACCTAGCCCTGTGCTATCCCTAGGGCCAAGGAGGCTCTGGGCTGCCTCTGGATCCGTGGGCACTGCTCCTTGGCTGGTGGTCTCCTGAGCTTGAAACCAACTGCAAATGAGTTCTCCTTCAGGGACAAGGCTGATTGGGCATGAAAATACCTTGTTTGCACAGGCCTCAGCAACCCACCTATAGCCAGCTAGGGAGGGACCCTCCGAGGGCCTATCTCAGCAACGGCACAAACGTCGCAGCTAGGAGCTGCATTCTGCAAAGGGAAACTCTGCTCGGGGAACAAACCACAGCCCTAATGCGACTTGTTCAGGAAAGCCAAGCTTTTCTACTTCTCACCTAGCTCTGTTTTACCCCTAGGGCCATGGAGGCTCTGGGCTGCCTCTGGCTCTGTGGGCACTGCTGCTTGGCTGGTGGTCTCCGCACCTTGAAACCAACTCCAAGCGTGTTCTCCTTTGGGGAGAAGGCTAATTGGGCATGAAAAGGCCTTTTGGGCACATGCCCCATCCACTCACCCTTAGCCAGGTATTGATGGGAAACCGAAGGTCTATCTCAGCAACGGCACAAAACTCGCTTCTAGGAGCTGCATTCTGCAGAGGTGAACTCTGCTCGGGGAACAAACCACAGCCCCAATGCGTCCTTGCTCATGAAGGCCAAGCTTGCCTAGTTACTCACCTAGCCCTCTGCACACCTAGGGCAAAGAAGGCTATGGCCTGCCTCTGGCTCTGTGGGCACCGCTGCTTGTCGGGTGGTCTCCGGGGCTTGAAACCAACTCCACACGTGTTCTCCTTCGTGGAGAAGGCTGATTGGGCATGAAAAGGCCATGTTTGCACAGGCCCATTAACGCACCCTTAGCCAGCTGGGAAGGGAGCCTCGGAGGGCCTATCTCAGCAACGGCACAAAACTCGCTTCTAGGAGCTGCATTCTGCAGAGGTGAACTCTGCTCGGGGAACAAACCACAGCCCCAGTGCGTCTTGGCTCAGGAAAGCCAAGCTTGCCTAGTTCTCACCTAGCCCTGTTGTACCCCTAGGGCCAAGGAGGCTCTGGACTGCCTCTGGCTCCGTGGGCACTGCTGCTTGGCTGGTGTTCTCCGGAGGTTGAAACCAAATCCACACATGTTCTCCCTCGGGGAGAAGCCTGACTGGGCATGAAAAGGCCTTGTTTGCACAGGCCCAGCAACCCACAGGTAGCCAGCTAGGGATAGAACCTCCTTGGGCCTATCTCAGAAACGGCACAAGCCTCACTTATTTGAGCTCCGTTCTGCAAAGGTGAACACTGCTCTGAGAACAAAGGACTTCCCCGATGCGTCTTTGGTCAGGAAGGCAACGCTTGCCTATTTCTCTCCTAGCCTTCTGCTACCACTTGGGCCAAGGTGGCTCTGGGCTTCCTCTGGCTCCGTGGGCACTGCTGCTTGGGTGGTGGCCTCCTGCTCTTGAAACCAACTCCAAACGTGTTCTCCTTTGGGGAGAAGGCTGATTGGGCATGAAAAGGCCTTTCTTCACAGCCCCCAGCAACCCAAACTTAGCCAGCTAAGGAGGGACTCTACTAGGGCTAATCTCAGCAACGGCACAAAACTCGCTTCCAGGAGCTGCATTCTGCAAAGGGAAACTCTGCTCGGGGAGCACACCACATTCCCAATTCGTCCTTCCTCAGGAAAGCAATGCTTGCCTATTTCTCACCTAGCCCTGTGCTATCCCTAGGGCCAAGGAGGCTCTGGGCTGCCTCTGGATCCGTGGGCACTGCTCCTTGGCTGGTGGTCTCCTGAGCTTGAAACCAACTGCAAATGAGTTCTCCTTCAGGGACAAGGCTGATTGGGCATGAAAATACCTTGTTTGCACAGGCCTCAGCAACCCACCTATAGCCAGCTAGGGAGGGACCCTCCGAGGGCCTATCTCAGCAACGGCACAAACGTCGCAGCTAGGAGCTGCATTCTGCAAAGGGAAACTCTGCTCGGGGAACAAACCACAGCCCTAATGCGACTTGTTCAGGAAAGCCAAGCTTTTCTACTTCTCACCTAGCTCTGTTTTACCCCTAGGGCCATGGAGGCTCTGGGCTGCCTCTGGCTCTGTGGGCACTGCTGCTTGGCTGGTGGTCTCCGCACCTTGAAACCAACTCCAAGCGTGTTCTCCTTTGGGGAGAAGGCTAATTGGGCATGAAAAGGCCTTTTGGGCACATGCCCCATCCACTCACCCTTAGCCAGGTATTGATGGGAAACCGAAGGTCTATCTCAGCAACGGCACAAAACTCGCTTCTAGGAGCTGCATTCTGCAGAGGTGAACTCTGCTCGGGGAACAAACCACAGCCCCAATGCGTCCTTGCTCATGAAGGCCAAGCTTGCCTAGTTACTCACCTAGCCCTCTGCACACCTAGGGCAAAGAAGGCTATGGCCTGCCTCTGGCTCTGTGGGCACCGCTGCTTGTCGGGTGGTCTCCGGGGCTTGAAACCAACTCCACACGTGTTCTCCTTCGTGGAGAAGGCTGATTGGGCATGAAAAGGCCATGTTTGCACAGGCCCATTAACGCACCCTTAGCCAGCTGGGAAGGGAGCCTCGGAGGGCCTATCTCAGCAACGGCACAAAACTCGCTTCTAGGAGCTGCATTCTGCAGAGGTGAACTCTGCTCGGGGAACAAACCACAGCCCCAGTGCGTCTTGGCTCAGGAAAGCCAAGCTTGCCTAGTTCTCACCTAGCCCTGTTGTACCCCTAGGGCCAAGGAGGCTCTGGACTGCCTCTGGCTCCGTGGGCACTGCTGCTTGGCTGGTGTTCTCCGGAGGTTGAAACCAAATCCACACATGTTCTCCCTCGGGGAGAAGCCTGACTGGGCATGAAAAGGCCTTGTTTGCACAGGCCCAGCAACCCACAGGTAGCCAGCTAGGGATAGAACCTCCTTGGGCCTATCTCAGAAACGGCACAAGCCTCACTTATTTGAGCTCCGTTCTGCAAAGGTGAACACTGCTCTGAGAACAAAGGACTTCCCCGATGCGTCTTTGGTCAGGAAGGCAACGCTTGCCTATTTCTCTCCTAGCCTTCTGCTACCACTTGGGCCAAGGTGGCTCTGGGCTTCCTCTGGCTCCGTGGGCACTGCTGCTTGGGTGGTGGCCTCCTGCTCTTGAAACCAACTCCAAACGTGTTCTCCTTTGGGGAGAAGGCTGATTGGGCATGAAAAGGCCTTTCTTCACAGCCCCCAGCAACCCAAACTTAGCCAGCTAAGGAGGGACTCTACTAGGGCTAATCTCAGCAACGGCACAAAACTCGCTTCCAGGAGCTGCATTCTGCAAAGGGAAACTCTGCTCGGGGAGCACACCACATTCCCAATTCGTCCTTCCTCAGGAAAGCAATGCTTGCCTATTTCTCACCTAGCCCTGTGCTATCCCTAGGGCCAAGGAGGCTCTGGGCTGCCTCTGGATCCGTGGGCACTGCTCCTTGGCTGGTGGTCTCCTGAGCTTGAAACCAACTGCAAATGAGTTCTCCTTCAGGGACAAGGCTGATTGGGCATGAAAATACCTTGTTTGCACAGGCCTCAGCAACCCACCTATAGCCAGCTAGGGAGGGACCCTCCGAGGGCCTATCTCAGCAACGGCACAAACGTCGCAGCTAGGAGCTGCATTCTGCAAAGGGAAACTCTGCTCGGGGAACAAACCACAGCCCTAATGCGACTTGTTCAGGAAAGCCAAGCTTTTCTACTTCTCACCTAGCTCTGTTTTACCCCTAGGGCCATGGAGGCTCTGGGCTGCCTCTGGCTCTGTGGGCACTGCTGCTTGGCTGGTGGTCTCCGCACCTTGAAACCAACTCCAAGCGTGTTCTCCTTTGGGGAGAAGGCTAATTGGGCATGAAAAGGCCTTTTGGGCACATGCCCCATCCACTCACCCTTAGCCAGGTATTGATGGGAAACCGAAGGTCTATCTCAGCAACGGCACAAAACTCGCTTCTAGGAGCTGCATTCTGCAGAGGTGAACTCTGCTCGGGGAACAAACCACAGCCCCAATGCGTCCTTGCTCATGAAGGCCAAGCTTGCCTAGTTACTCACCTAGCCCTCTGCACACCTAGGGCAAAGAAGGCTATGGCCTGCCTCTGGCTCTGTGGGCACCGCTGCTTGTCGGGTGGTCTCCGGGGCTTGAAACCAACTCCACACGTGTTCTCCTTCGTGGAGAAGGCTGATTGGGCATGAAAAGGCCATGTTTGCACAGGCCCATTAACGCACCCTTAGCCAGCTGGGAAGGGAGCCTCGGAGGGCCTATCTCAGCAACGGCACAAAACTCGCTTCTAGGAGCTGCATTCTGCAGAGGTGAACTCTGCTCGGGGAACAAACCACAGCCCCAGTGCGTCTTGGCTCAGGAAAGCCAAGCTTGCCTAGTTCTCACCTAGCCCTGTTGTACCCCTAGGGCCAAGGAGGCTCTGGACTGCCTCTGGCTCCGTGGGCACTGCTGCTTGGCTGGTGTTCTCCGGAGGTTGAAACCAAATCCACACATGTTCTCCCTCGGGGAGAAGCCTGACTGGGCATGAAAAGGCCTTGTTTGCACAGGCCCAGCAACCCACAGGTAGCCAGCTAGGGATAGAACCTCCTTGGGCCTATCTCAGAAACGGCACAAGCCTCACTTATTTGAGCTCCGTTCTGCAAAGGTGAACACTGCTCTGAGAACAAAGGACTTCCCCGATGCGTCTTTGGTCAGGAAGGCAACGCTTGCCTATTTCTCTCCTAGCCTTCTGCTACCACTTGGGCCAAGGTGGCTCTGGGCTTCCTCTGGCTCCGTGGGCACTGCTGCTTGGGTGGTGGCCTCCTGCTCTTGAAACCAACTCCAAACGTGTTCTCCTTTGGGGAGAAGGCTGATTGGGCATGAAAAGGCCTTTCTTCACAGCCCCCAGCAACCCAAACTTAGCCAGCTAAGGAGGGACTCTACTAGGGCTAATCTCAGCAACGGCACAAAACTCGCTTCCAGGAGCTGCATTCTGCAAAGGGAAACTCTGCTCGGGGAGCACACCACATTCCCAATTCGTCCTTCCTCAGGAAAGCAATGCTTGCCTATTTCTCACCTAGCCCTGTGCTATCCCTAGGGCCAAGGAGGCTCTGGGCTGCCTCTGGATCCGTGGGCACTGCTCCTTGGCTGGTGGTCTCCTGAGCTTGAAACCAACTGCAAATGAGTTCTCCTTCAGGGACAAGGCTGATTGGGCATGAAAATACCTTGTTTGCACAGGCCTCAGCAACCCACCTATAGCCAGCTAGGGAGGGACCCTCCGAGGGCCTATCTCAGCAACGGCACAAACGTCGCAGCTAGGAGCTGCATTCTGCAAAGGGAAACTCTGCTCGGGGAACAAACCACAGCCCTAATGCGACTTGTTCAGGAAAGCCAAGCTTTTCTACTTCTCACCTAGCTCTGTTTTACCCCTAGGGCCATGGAGGCTCTGGGCTGCCTCTGGCTCTGTGGGCACTGCTGCTTGGCTGGTGGTCTCCGCACCTTGAAACCAACTCCAAGCGTGTTCTCCTTTGGGGAGAAGGCTAATTGGGCATGAAAAGGCCTTTTGGGCACATGCCCCATCCACTCACCCTTAGCCAGGTATTGATGGGAAACCGAAGGTCTATCTCAGCAACGGCACAAAACTCGCTTCTAGGAGCTGCATTCTGCAGAGGTGAACTCTGCTCGGGGAACAAACCACAGCCCCAATGCGTCCTTGCTCATGAAGGCCAAGCTTGCCTAGTTACTCACCTAGCCCTCTGCACACCTAGGGCAAAGAAGGCTATGGCCTGCCTCTGGCTCTGTGGGCACCGCTGCTTGTCGGGTGGTCTCCGGGGCTTGAAACCAACTCCACACGTGTTCTCCTTCGTGGAGAAGGCTGATTGGGCATGAAAAGGCCATGTTTGCACAGGCCCATTAACGCACCCTTAGCCAGCTGGGAAGGGAGCCTCGGAGGGCCTATCTCAGCAACGGCACAAAACTCGCTTCTAGGAGCTGCATTCTGCAGAGGTGAACTCTGCTCGGGGAACAAACCACAGCCCCAGTGCGTCTTGGCTCAGGAAAGCCAAGCTTGCCTAGTTCTCACCTAGCCCTGTTGTACCCCTAGGGCCAAGGAGGCTCTGGACTGCCTCTGGCTCCGTGGGCACTGCTGCTTGGCTGGTGTTCTCCGGAGGTTGAAACCAAATCCACACATGTTCTCCCTCGGGGAGAAGCCTGACTGGGCATGAAAAGGCCTTGTTTGCACAGGCCCAGCAACCCACAGGTAGCCAGCTAGGGATAGAACCTCCTTGGGCCTATCTCAGAAACGGCACAAGCCTCACTTATTTGAGCTCCGTTCTGCAAAGGTGAACACTGCTCTGAGAACAAAGGACTTCCCCGATGCGTCTTTGGTCAGGAAGGCAACGCTTGCCTATTTCTCTCCTAGCCTTCTGCTACCACTTGGGCCAAGGTGGCTCTGGGCTTCCTCTGGCTCCGTGGGCACTGCTGCTTGGGTGGTGGCCTCCTGCTCTTGAAACCAACTCCAAACGTGTTCTCCTTTGGGGAGAAGGCTGATTGGGCATGAAAAGGCCTTTCTTCACAGCCCCCAGCAACCCAAACTTAGCCAGCTAAGGAGGGACTCTACTAGGGCTAATCTCAGCAACGGCACAAAACTCGCTTCCAGGAGCTGCATTCTGCAAAGGGAAACTCTGCTCGGGGAGCACACCACATTCCCAATTCGTCCTTCCTCAGGAAAGCAATGCTTGCCTATTTCTCACCTAGCCCTGTGCTATCCCTAGGGCCAAGGAGGCTCTGGGCTGCCTCTGGATCCGTGGGCACTGCTCCTTGGCTGGTGGTCTCCTGAGCTTGAAACCAACTGCAAATGAGTTCTCCTTCAGGGACAAGGCTGATTGGGCATGAAAATACCTTGTTTGCACAGGCCTCAGCAACCCACCTATAGCCAGCTAGGGAGGGACCCTCCGAGGGCCTATCTCAGCAACGGCACAAACGTCGCAGCTAGGAGCTGCATTCTGCAAAGGGAAACTCTGCTCGGGGAACAAACCACAGCCCTAATGCGACTTGTTCAGGAAAGCCAAGCTTTTCTACTTCTCACCTAGCTCTGTTTTACCCCTAGGGCCATGGAGGCTCTGGGCTGCCTCTGGCTCTGTGGGCACTGCTGCTTGGCTGGTGGTCTCCGCACCTTGAAACCAACTCCAAGCGTGTTCTCCTTTGGGGAGAAGGCTAATTGGGCATGAAAAGGCCTTTTGGGCACATGCCCCATCCACTCACCCTTAGCCAGGTATTGATGGGAAACCGAAGGTCTATCTCAGCAACGGCACAAAACTCGCTTCTAGGAGCTGCATTCTGCAGAGGTGAACTCTGCTCGGGGAACAAACCACAGCCCCAATGCGTCCTTGCTCATGAAGGCCAAGCTTGCCTAGTTACTCACCTAGCCCTCTGCACACCTAGGGCAAAGAAGGCTATGGCCTGCCTCTGGCTCTGTGGGCACCGCTGCTTGTCGGGTGGTCTCCGGTGCTTGAAACCAACTCCACACGTGTTCTCCTTCGTGGAGAAGGCTGATTGGGCATGAAAAGGCCATGTTTGCACAGGCCCATTAACGCACCCTTAGCCAGCTGGGAAGGGAGCCTCGGAGGGCCTATCTCAGCAACGGCACAAAACTCGCTTCTAGGAGCTGCATTCTGCAGAGGTGAACTCTGCTCGGGGAACAAACCACAGCCCCAGTGCGTCTTGGCTCAGGAAAGCCAAGCTTGCCTAGTTCTCACCTAGCCCTGTTGTACCCCTAGGGCCAAGGAGGCTCTGGACTGCCTCTGGCTCCGTGGGCACTGCTGCTTGGCTGGTGTTCTCCGGAGGTTGAAACCAAATCCACACATGTTCTCCTTCGGGGAGAAGCCTGACTGGGCATGAAAAGGCCTTGTTTGCACAGGCCCAGCAACCCACAGGTAGCCAGCTAGGGATAGAACCTCCTTGGGCCTATCTCAGAAACGGCACAAGCCTCACTTATTTGAGCTCCGTTCTGCAAAGGTGAACACTGCTCTGAGAACAAAGGACTTCCCCGATGCGTCTTTGGTCAGGAAGGCAACGCTTGCCTATTTCTCTCCTAGCCTTCTGCTACCACTTGGGCCAAGGTGGCTCTGGGCTTCCTCTGGCTCCGTGGGCACTGCTGCTTGGGTGGTGGCCTCCTGCTCTTGAAACCAACTCCAAACGTGTTCTCCTTTGGGGAGAAGGCTGATTGGGCATGAAAAGGCCTTTCTTCACAGCCCCCAGCAACCCAAACTTAGCCAGCTAAGGAGGGACTCTACTAGGGCTAATCTCAGCAACGGCACAAAACTCGCTTCCAGGAGCTGCATTCTGCAAAGGGAAACTCTGCTCGGGGAGCACACCACATTCCCAATTCGTCCTTCCTCAGGAAAGCAATGCTTGCCTATTTCTCACCTAGCCCTGTGCTATCCCTAGGGCCAAGGAGGCTCTGGGCTGCCTCTGGATCCGTGGGCACTGCTCCTTGGCTGGTGGTCTCCTGAGCTTGAAACCAACTGCAAATGAGTTCTCCTTCAGGGACAAGGCTGATTGGGCATGAAAATACCTTGTTTGCACAGGCCTCAGCAACCCACCTATAGCCAGCTAGGGAGGGACCCTCCGAGGGCCTATCTCAGCAACGGCACAAACGTCGCAGCTAGGAGCTGCATTCTGCAAAGGGAAACTCTGCTCGGGGAACAAACCACAGCCCTAATGCGACTTGTTCAGGAAAGCCAAGCTTTTCTACTTCTCACCTAGCTCTGTTTTACCCCTAGGGCCATGGAGGCTCTGGGCTGCCTCTGGCTCTGTGGGCACTGCTGCTTGGCTGGTGGTCTCCGCACCTTGAAACCAACTCCAAGCGTGTTCTCCTTTGGGGAGAAGGCTAATTGGGCATGAAAAGGCCTTTTGGGCACATGCCCCATCCACTCACCCTTAGCCAGGTATTGATGGGAAACCGAAGGTCTATCTCAGCAACGGCACAAAACTCGCTTCTAGGAGCTGCATTCTGCAGAGGTGAACTCTGCTCGGGGAACAAACCACAGCCCCAATGCGTCCTTGCTCATGAAGGCCAAGCTTGCCTAGTTACTCACCTAGCCCTCTGCACACCTAGGGCAAAGAAGGCTATGGCCTGCCTCTGGCTCTGTGGGCACCGCTGCTTGTCGGGTGGTCTCCGGGGCTTGAAACCAACTCCACACGTGTTCTCCTTCGTGGAGAAGGCTGATTGGGCATGAAAAGGCCATGTTTGCACAGGCCCATTAACGCACCCTTAGCCAGCTGGGAAGGGAGCCTCGGAGGGCCTATCTCAGCAACGGCACAAAACTCGCTTCTAGGAGCTGCATTCTGCAGAGGTGAACTCTGCTCGGGGAACAAACCACAGCCCCAGTGCGTCTTGGCTCAGGAAAGCCAAGCTTGCCTAGTTCTCACCTAGCCCTGTTGTACCCCTAGGGCCAAGGAGGCTCTGGACTGCCTCTGGCTCCGTGGGCACTGCTGCTTGGCTGGTGTTCTCCGGAGGTTGAAACCAAATCCACACATGTTCTCCCTCGGGGAGAAGCCTGACTGGGCATGAAAAGGCCTTGTTTGCACAGGCCCAGCAACCCACAGGTAGCCAGCTAGGGATAGAACCTCCTTGGGCCTATCTCAGAAACGGCACAAGCCTCACTTATTTGAGCTCCGTTCTGCAAAGGTGAACACTGCTCTGAGAACAAAGGACTTCCCCGATGCGTCTTTGGTCAGGAAGGCAACGCTTGCCTATTTCTCTCCTAGCCTTCTGCTACCACTTGGGCCAAGGTGGCTCTGGGCTTCCTCTGGCTCCGTGGGCACTGCTGCTTGGGTGGTGGCCTCCTGCTCTTGAGACCAACTCCAAACGTGTTCTCCTTTGGGGAGAAGGCTGATTGGGCATGAAAAGGCCTTTCTTCACAGCCCCCAGCAACCCAAACTTAGCCAGCTAAGGAGGGACTCTACTAGGGCTAATCTCAGCAACGGCACAAAACTCGCTTCCAGGAGCTGCATTCTGCAAAGGGAAACTCTGCTCGGGGAGCACACCACATTCCCAATTCGTCCTTCCTCAGGAAAGCAATGCTTGCCTATTTCTCACCTAGCCCTGTGCTATCCCTAGGGCCAAGGAGGCTCTGGGCTGCCTCTGGATCCGTGGGCACTGCTCCTTGGCTGGTGGTCTCCTGAGCTTGAAACCAACTGCAAATGAGTTCTCCTTCAGGGACAAGGCTGATTGGGCATGAAAATACCTTGTTTGCACAGGCCTCAGCAACCCACCTATAGCCAGCTAGGGAGGGACCCTCCGAGGGCCTATCTCAGCAACGGCACAAACGTCGCAGCTAGGAGCTGCATTCTGCAAAGGGAAACTCTGCTCGGGGAACAAACCACAGCCCTAATGCGACTTGTTCAGGAAAGCCAAGCTTTTCTACTTCTCACCTAGCTCTGTTTTACCCCTAGGGCCATGGAGGCTCTGGGCTGCCTCTGGCTCTGTGGGCACTGCTGCTTGGCTGGTGGTCTCCGCACCTTGAAACCAACTCCAAGCGTGTTCTCCTTTGGGGAGAAGGCTAATTGGGCATGAAAAGGCCTTTTGGGCACATGCCCCATCCACTCACCCTTAGCCAGGTATTGATGGGAAACCGAAGGTCTATCTCAGCAACGGCACAAAACTCGCTTCTAGGAGCTGCATTCTGCAGAGGTGAACTCTGCTCGGGGAACAAACCACAGCCCCAATGCGTCCTTGCTCATGAAGGCCAAGCTTGCCTAGTTACTCACCTAGCCCTCTGCACACCTAGGGCAAAGAAGGCTATGGCCTGCCTCTGGCTCTGTGGGCACCGCTGCTTGTCGGGTGGTCTCCGGTGCTTGAAACCAACTCCACACGTGTTCTCCTTCGTGGAGAAGGCTGATTGGGCATGAAAAGGCCATGTTTGCACAGGCCCATTAACGCACCCTTAGCCAGCTGGGAAGGGAGCCTCGGAGGGCCTATCTCAGCAACGGCACAAAACTCGCTTCTAGGAGCTGCATTCTGCAGAGGTGAACTCTGCTCGGGGAACAAACCACAGCCCCAATGCGTCCTTGCTCATGAAGGCCAAGCTTGCCTAGTTACTCACCTAGCCCTCTGCACACCTTGGGCAAAGAAGGCTATGGCCTGCCTCTGGCTCTGTGGGCACCGCTGCTTGTCGGGTGGTCTCCGGTGCTTGAAACCAACTCCACACGTGTTCTCCTTCGTGGAGAAGGCTGATTGGGCATGAAAAGGCCATGTTTGCACAGGCCCATTAACGCACCCTTAGCCAGCTGGGAAGGGAGCCTCGGAAGGCCTATCTCAGCAACGGCACAAAACTCGCTTCTAGGAGCTGCATTCTGCAGAGGTGAACTCTGCTCGGGGAACAAACCACAGCCCCAGTGCGTCTTGGCTCAGGAAAGCCAAGCTTGCCTAGTTCTCACCTAGCCCTGTTGTACCCCTAGGGCCAAGGAGGCTCTGGACTGCCTCTGGCTCCGTGGGCACTGCTGCTTGGCTGGTGTTCTCCGGAGGTTGAAACCAAATCCACACATGTTCTCCCTCGGGGAGAAGCCTGACTGGGCATGAAAAGGCCTTGTTTGCACAGGCCCAGCAACCCACAGGTAGCCAGCTAGGGATAGAACCTCCTTGGGCCTATCTCAGAAACGGCACAAGCCTCACTTATTTGAGCTCCGTTCTGCAAAGGTGAACACTGCTCTGAGAACAAAGGACTTCCCCGATGCGTCTTTGGTCAGGAAGGCAACGCTTGCCTATTTCTCTCCTAGCCTTCTGCTACCACTTGGGCCAAGGTGGCTCTGGGCTTCCTCTGGCTCCGTGGGCACTGCTGCTTGGGTGGTGGCCTCCTGCTCTTGAAACCAACTCCAAACGTGTTCTCCTTTGGGGAGAAGGCTGATTGGGCATGAAAAGGCCTTTCTTCACAGCCCCCAGCAACCCAAACTTAGCCAGCTAAGGAGGGACTCTACTAGGGCTAATCTCAGCAACGGCACAAAACTCGCTTCCAGGAGCTGCATTCTGCAAAGGGAAACTCTGCTCGGGGAGCACACCACATTCCCAATTCGTCCTTCCTCAGGAAAGCAATGCTTGCCTATTTCTCACCTAGCCCTGTGCTATCCCTAGGGCCAAGGAGGCTCTGGGCTGCCTCTGGATCCGTGGGCACTGCTCCTTGGCTGGTGGTCTCCTGAGCTTGAAACCAACTGCAAATGAGTTCTCCTTCAGGGACAAGGCTGATTGGGCATGAAAATACCTTGTTTGCACAGGCCTCAGCAACCCACCTATAGCCAGCTAGGGAGGGACCCTCCGAGGGCCTATCTCAGCAACGGCACAAACGTCGCAGCTAGGAGCTGCATTCTGCAAAGGGAAACTCTGCTCGGGGAACAAACCACAGCCCTAATGCGACTTGTTCAGGAAAGCCAAGCTTTTCTACTTCTCACCTAGCTCTGTTTTACCCCTAGGGCCATGGAGGCTCTGGGCTGCCTCTGGCTCTGTGGGCACTGCTGCTTGGCTGGTGGTCTCCGCACCTTGAAACCAACTCCAAGCGTGTTCTCCTTTGGGGAGAAGGCTAATTGGGCATGAAAAGGCCTTTTGGGCACATGCCCCATCCACTCACCCTTAGCCAGGTATTGATGGGAAACCGAAGGTCTATCTCAGCAACGGCACAAAACTCGCTTCTAGGAGCTGCATTCTGCAGAGGTGAACTCTGCTCGGGGAACAAACCACAGCCCCAATGCGTCCTTGCTCATGAAGGCCAAGCTTGCCTAGTTACTCACCTAGCCCTCTGCACACCTAGGGCAAAGAAGGCTATGGCCTGCCTCTGGCTCTGTGGGCACCGCTGCTTGTCGGGTGGTCTCCGGGGCTTGAAACCAACTCCACACGTGTTCTCCTTCGTGGAGAAGGCTGATTGGGCATGAAAAGGCCATGTTTGCACAGGCCCATTAACGCACCCTTAGCCAGCTGGGAAGGGAGCCTCGGAGGGCCTATCTCAGCAACGGCACAAAACTCGCTTCTAGGAGCTGCATTCTGCAGAGGTGAACTCTGCTCGGGGAACAAACCACAGCCCCAGTGCGTCTTGGCTCAGGAAAGCCAAGCTTGCCTAGTTCTCACCTAGCCCTGTTGTACCCCTAGGGCCAAGGAGGCTCTGGACTGCCTCTGGCTCCGTGGGCACTGCTGCTTGGCTGGTGTTCTCCGGAGGTTGAAACCAAATCCACACATGTTCTCCCTCGGGGAGAAGCCTGACTGGGCATGAAAAGGCCTTGTTTGCACAGGCCCAGCAACCCACAGGTAGCCAGCTAGGGATAGAACCTCCTTGGGCCTATCTCAGAAACGGCACAAGCCTCACTTATTTGAGCTCCGTTCTGCAAAGGTGAACACTGCTCTGAGAACAAAGGACTTCCCCGATGCGTCTTTGGTCAGGAAGGCAACGCTTGCCTATTTCTCTCCTAGCCTTCTGCTACCACTTGGGCCAAGGTGGCTCTGGGCTTCCTCTGGCTCCGTGGGCACTGCTGCTTGGGTGGTGGCCTCCTGCTCTTGAAACCAACTCCAAACGTGTTCTCCTTTGGGGAGAAGGCTGATTGGGCATGAAAAGGCCTTTCTTCACAGCCCCCAGCAACCCAAACTTAGCCAGCTAAGGAGGGACTCTACTAGGGCTAATCTCAGCAACGGCACAAAACTCGCTTCCAGGAGCTGCATTCTGCAAAGGGAAACTCTGCTCGGGGAGCACACCACATTCCCAATTCGTCCTTCCTCAGGAAAGCAATGCTTGCCTATTTCTCACCTAGCCCTGTGCTATCCCTAGGGCCAAGGAGGCTCTGGGCTGCCTCTGGATCCGTGGGCACTGCTCCTTGGCTGGTGGTCTCCTGAGCTTGAAACCAACTGCAAATGAGTTCTCCTTCAGGGACAAGGCTGATTGGGCATGAAAATACCTTGTTTGCACAGGCCTCAGCAACCCACCTATAGCCAGCTAGGGAGGGACCCTCCGAGGGCCTATCTCAGCAACGGCACAAACGTCGCAGCTAGGAGCTGCATTCTGCAAAGGGAAACTCTGCTCGGGGAACAAACCACAGCCCTAATGCGACTTGTTCAGGAAAGCCAAGCTTTTCTACTTCTCACCTAGCTCTGTTTTACCCCTAGGGCCATGGAGGCTCTGGGCTGCCTCTGGCTCTGTGGGCACTGCTGCTTGGCTGGTGGTCTCCGCACCTTGAAACCAACTCCAAGCGTGTTCTCCTTTGGGGAGAAGGCTAATTGGGCATGAAAAGGCCTTTTGGGCACATGCCCCATCCACTCACCCTTAGCCAGGTATTGATGGGAAACCGAAGGTCTATCTCAGCAACGGCACAAAACTCGCTTCTAGGAGCTGCATTCTGCAGAGGTGAACTCTGCTCGGGGAACAAACCACAGCCCCAATGCGTCCTTGCTCATGAAGGCCAAGCTTGCCTAGTTACTCACCTAGCCCTCTGCACACCTAGGGCAAAGAAGGCTATGGCCTGCCTCTGGCTCTGTGGGCACCGCTGCTTGTCGGGTGGTCTCCGGGGCTTGAAACCAACTCCACACGTGTTCTCCTTCGTGGAGAAGGCTGATTGGGCATGAAAAGGCCATGTTTGCACAGGCCCATTAACGCACCCTTAGCCAGCTGGGAAGGGAGCCTCGGAGGGCCTATCTCAGCAACGGCACAAAACTCGCTTCTAGGAGCTGCATTCTGCAGAGGTGAACTCTGCTCGGGGAACAAACCACAGCCCCAGTGCGTCTTGGCTCAGGAAAGCCAAGCTTGCCTAGTTCTCACCTAGCCCTGTTGTACCCCTAGGGCCAAGGAGGCTCTGGACTGCCTCTGGCTCCGTGGGCACTGCTGCTTGGCTGGTGTTCTCCGGAGGTTGAAACCAAATCCACACATGTTCTCCCTCGGGGAGAAGCCTGACTGGGCATGAAAAGGCCTTGTTTGCACAGGCCCAGCAACCCACAGGTAGCCAGCTAGGGATAGAACCTCCTTGGGCCTATCTCAGAAACGGCACAAGCCTCACTTATTTGAGCTCCGTTCTGCAAAGGTGAACACTGCTCTGAGAACAAAGGACTTCCCCGATGCGTCTTTGGTCAGGAAGGCAACGCTTGCCTATTTCTCTCCTAGCCTTCTGCTACCACTTGGGCCAAGGTGGCTCTGGGCTTCCTCTGGCTCCGTGGGCACTGCTGCTTGGGTGGCGGCCTCCTGCTCTTGAAACCAAATCCAAACGTGTTCTCCTTTGGGGAGAAGGCTGATTGGGCATGAAAAGGCCTTTCTTCACAGCCCCCAGCAACCCAAACTTAGCCAGCTAAGGAGGGACTCTACTAGGGCTAATCTCAGCAACGGCACAAAACTCGCTTCCAGGAGCTGCATTCTGCAAAGGGAAACTCTGCTCGGGGAGCACACCACATTCCCAATTCGTCCTTCCTCAGGAAAGCAATGCTTGCCTATTTCTCACCTAGCCCTGTGCTATCCCTAGGGCCAAGGAGGCTCTGGGCTGCCTCTGGATCCGTGGGCACTGCTCCTTGGCTGGTGGTCTCCTGAGCTTGAAACCAACTGCAAATGAGTTCTCCTTCAGGGACAAGGCTGATTGGGCATGAAAATACCTTGTTTGCACAGGCCTCAGCAACCCACCTATAGCCAGCTAGGGAGGGACCCTCCGAGGGCCTATCTCAGCAACGGCACAAACGTCGCAGCTAGGAGCTGCATTCTGCAAAGGGAAACTCTGCTCGGGGAACAAACCACAGCCCTAATGCGACTTGTTCAGGAAAGCCAAGCTTTTCTACTTCTCACCTAGCTCTGTTTTACCCCTAGGGCCATGGAGGCTCTGGGCTGCCTCTGGCTCTGTGGGCACTGCTGCTTGGCTGGTGGTCTCCGCACCTTGAAACCAACTCCAAGCGTGTTCTCCTTTGGGGAGAAGGCTAATTGGGCATGAAAAGGCCTTTTGGGCACATGCCCCATCCACTCACCCTTAGCCAGGTATTGATGGGAAACCGAAGGTCTATCTCAGCAACGGCACAAAACTCGCTTCTAGGAGCTGCATTCTGCAGAGGTGAACTCTGCTCGGGGAACAAACCACAGCCCCAATGCGTCCTTGCTCATGAAGGCCAAGCTTGCCTAGTTACTCACCTAGCCCTCTGCACACCTAGGGCAAAGAAGGCTATGGCCTGCCTCTGGCTCTGTGGGCACCGCTGCTTGTCGGGTGGTCTCCGGGGCTTGAAACCAACTCCACACGTGTTCTCCTTCGTGGAGAAGGCTGATTGGGCATGAAAAGGCCATGTTTGCACAGGCCCATTAACGCACCCTTAGCCAGCTGGGAAGGGAGCCTCGGAGGGCCTATCTCAGCAACGGCACAAAACTCGCTTCTAGGAGCTGCATTCTGCAGAGGTGAACTCTGCTCGGGGAACAAACCACAGCCCCAGTGCGTCTTGGCTCAGGAAAGCCAAGCTTGCCTAGTTCTCACCTAGCCCTGTTGTACCCCTAGGGCCAAGGAGGCTCTGGACTGCCTCTGGCTCCGTGGGCACTGCTGCTTGGCTGGTGTTCTCCGGAGGTTGAAACCAAATCCACACATGTTCTCCCTCGGGGAGAAGCCTGACTGGGCATGAAAAGGCCTTGTTTGCACAGGCCCAGCAACCCACAGGTAGCCAGCTAGGGATAGAACCTCCTTGGGCCTATCTCAGAAACGGCACAAGCCTCACTTATTTGAGCTCCGTTCTGCAAAGGTGAACACTGCTCTGAGAACAAAGGACTTCCCCGATGCGTCTTTGGTCAGGAAGGCAACGCTTGCCTATTTCTCTCCTAGCCTTCTGCTACCACTTGGGCCAAGGTGGCTCTGGGCTTCCTCTGGCTCCGTGGGCACTGCTGCTTGGGTGGTGGCCTCCTGCTCTTGAAACCAACTCCAAACGTGTTCTCCTTTGGGGAGAAGGCTGATTGGGCATGAAAAGGCCTTTCTTCACAGCCCCCAGCAACCCAAACTTAGCCAGCTAAGGAGGGACTCTACTAGGGCTAATCTCAGCAACGGCACAAAACTCGCTTCCAGGAGCTGCATTCTGCAAAGGGAAACTCTGCTCGGGGAGCACACCACATTCCCAATTCGTCCTTCCTCAGGAAAGCAATGCTTGCCTATTTCTCACCTAGCCCTGTGCTATCCCTAGGGCCAAGGAGGCTCTGGGCTGCCTCTGGATCCGTGGGCACTGCTCCTTGGCTGGTGGTCTCCTGAGCTTGAAACCAACTGCAAATGAGTTCTCCTTCAGGGACAAGGCTGATTGGGCATGAAAATACCTTGTTTGCACAGGCCTCAGCAACCCACCTATAGCCAGCTAGGGAGGGACCCTCCGAGGGCCTATCTCAGCAACGGCACAAACGTCGCAGCTAGGAGCTGCATTCTGCAAAGGGAAACTCTGCTCGGGGAACAAACCACAGCCCTAATGCGACTTGTTCAGGAAAGCCAAGCTTTTCTACTTCTCACCTAGCTCTGTTTTACCCCTAGGGCCATGGAGGCTCTGGGCTGCCTCTGGCTCTGTGGGCACTGCTGCTTGGCTGGTGGTCTCCGCACCTTGAAACCAACTCCAAGCGTGTTCTCCTTTGGGGAGAAGGCTAATTGGGCATGAAAAGGCCTTTTGGGCACATGCCCCATCCACTCACCCTTAGCCAGGTATTGATGGGAAACCGAAGGTCTATCTCAGCAACGGCACAAAACTCGCTTCTAGGAGCTGCATTCTGCAGAGGTGAACTCTGCTCGGGGAACAAACCACAGCCCCAATGCGTCCTTGCTCATGAAGGCCAAGCTTGCCTAGTTACTCACCTAGCCCTCTGCACACCTAGGGCAAAGAAGGCTATGGCCTGCCTCTGGCTCTGTGGGCACCGCTGCTTGTCGGGTGGTCTCCGGGGCTTGAAACCAACTCCACACGTGTTCTCCTTCGTGGAGAAGGCTGATTGGGCATGAAAAGGCCATGTTTGCACAGGCCCATTAACGCACCCTTAGCCAGCTGGGAAGGGAGCCTCGGAGGGCCTATCTCAGCAACGGCACAAAACTCGCTTCTAGGAGCTGCATTCTGCAGAGGTGAACTCTGCTCGGGGAACAAACCACAGCCCCAGTGCGTCTTGGCTCAGGAAAGCCAAGCTTGCCTAGTTCTCACCTAGCCCTGTTGTACCCCTAGGGCCAAGGAGGCTCTGGACTGCCTCTGGCTCCGTGGGCACTGCTGCTTGGCTGGTGTTCTCCGGAGGTTGAAACCAAATCCACACATGTTCTCCTTCGGGGAGAAGCCTGACTGGGCATGAAAAGGCCTTGTTTGCACAGGCCCAGCAACCCACAGGTAGCCAGCTAGGGATAGAACCTCCTTGGGCCTATCTCAGAAACGGCACAAGCCTCACTTATTTGAGCTCCGTTCTGCAAAGGTGAACACTGCTCTGAGAACAAAGGACTTCCCCGATGCGTCATTGGTCAGGAAGGCAACGCTTGCCTATTTCTCTCCTAGCCTTCTGCTACCACTTGGGCCAAGGTGGCTCTGGGCTTCCTCTGGCTCCGTGGGCACTGCTGCTTGGGTGGTGGCCTCCTGCTCTTGAAACCAACTCCAAACGTGTTCTCCTTTGGGGAGAAGGCTGATTGGGCATGAAAAGGCCTTTCTTCACAGCCCCCAGCAACCCAAACTTAGCCAGCTAAGGAGGGACTCTACTAGGGCTAATCTCAGCAACGGCACAAAACTCGCTTCCAGGAGCTGCATTCTGCAAAGGGAAACTCTGCTCGGGGAGCACACCACATTCCCAATTCGTCCTTCCTCAGGAAAGCAATGCTTGCCTATTTCTCACCTAGCCCTGTGCTATCCCTAGGGCCAAGGAGGCTCTGGGCTGCCTCTGGATCCGTGGGCACTGCTCCTTGGCTGGTGGTCTCCTGAGCTTGAAACCAACTGCAAATGAGTTCTCCTTCAGGGACAAGGCTGATTGGGCATGAAAATACCTTGTTTGCACAGGCCTCAGCAACCCACCTATAGCCAGCTAGGGAGGGACCCTCCGAGGGCCTATCTCAGCAACGGCACAAACGTCGCAGCTAGGAGCTGCATTCTGCAAAGGGAAACTCTGCTCGGGGAACAAACCACAGCCCTAATGCGACTTGTTCAGGAAAGCCAAGCTTTTCTACTTCTCACCTAGCTCTGTTTTACCCCTAGGGCCATGGAGGCTCTGGGCTGCCTCTGGCTCTGTGGGCACTGCTGCTTGGCTGGTGGTCTCCGCACCTTGAAACCAACTCCAAGCGTGTTCTCCTTTGGGGAGAAGGCTAATTGGGCATGAAAAGGCCTTTTGGGCACATGCCCCATCCACTCACCCTTAGCCAGGTATTGATGGGAAACCGAAGGTCTATCTCAGCAACGGCACAAAACTCGCTTCTAGGAGCTGCATTCTGCAGAGGTGAACTCTGCTCGGGGAACAAACCACAGCCCCAATGCGTCCTTGCTCATGAAGGCCAAGCTTGCCTAGTTACTCACCTAGCCCTCTGCACACCTAGGGCAAAGAAGGCTATGGCCTGCCTCTGGCTCTGTGGGCACCGCTGCTTGTCGGGTGGTCTCCGGTGCTTGAAACCAACTCCACACGTGTTCTCCTTCGTGGAGAAGGCTGATTGGGCATGAAAAGGCCATGTTTGCACAGGCCCATTAACGCACCCTTAGCCAGCTGGGAAGGGAGCCTCGGAGGGCCTATCTCAGCAACGGCACAAAACTCGCTTCTAGGAGCTGCATTCTGCAGAGGTGAACTCTGCTCGGGGAACAAACCACAGCCCCAGTGCGTCTTTGCTCAGGAAAGCCAAGCTTGCCTAGTTCTCACCTAGCCCTGTTGTACCCCTAGGGCCAAGGAGGCTCTGGACTGCCTCTGGCTCCGTGGGCACTGCTGCTTGGCTGGTGTTCTCCGGAGGTTGAAACCAAATCCACACATGTTCTCCCTCGGGGAGAAGCCTGACTGGGCATGAAAAGGCCTTGTTTGCACAGGCCCAGCAACCCACAGGTAGCCAGCTAGGGATAGAACCTCCTTGGGCCTATCTCAGAAACGGCACAAGCCTCACTTATTTGAGCTCCGTTCTGCAAAGGTGAACACTGCTCTGAGAACAAAGGACTTCCCCGATGCGTCTTTGGTCAGGAAGGCAACGCTTGCCTATTTCTCTCCTAGCCTTCTGCTACCACTTGGGCCAAGGTGGCTCTGGGCTTCCTCTGGCTCCGTGGGCACTGCTGCTTGGGTGGTGGCCTCCTGCTCTTGAGACCAACTCCAAACGTGTTCTCCTTTGGGGAGAAGGCTGATTGGGCATGAAAAGGCCTTTCTTCACAGCCCCCAGCAACCCAAACTTAGCCAGCTAAGGAGGGACTCTACTAGGGCTAATCTCAGCAACGGCACAAAACTCGCTTCCAGGAGCTGCATTCTGCAAAGGGAAACTCTGCTCGGGGAGCACACCACATTCCCAATTCGTCCTTCCTCAGGAAAGCAATGCTTGCCTATTTCTCACCTAGCCCTGTGCTATCCCTAGGGCCAAGGAGGCTCTGGGCTGCCTCTGGATCCGTGGGCACTGCTCCTTGGCTGGTGGTCTCCTGAGCTTGAAACCAACTGCAAATGAGTTCTCCTTCAGGGACAAGGCTGATTGGGCATGAAAATACCTTGTTTGCACAGGCCTCAGCAACCCACCTATAGCCAGCTAGGGAGGGACCCTCCGAGGGCCTATCTCAGCAACGGCACAAACGTCGCAGCTAGGAGCTGCATTCTGCAAAGGGAAACTCTGCTCGGGGAACAAACCACAGCCCTAATGCGACTTGTTCAGGAAAGCCAAGCTTTTCTACTTCTCACCTAGCTCTGTTTTACCCCTAGGGCCATGGAGGCTCTGGGCTGCCTCTGGCTCTGTGGGCACTGCTGCTTGGCTGGTGGTCTCCGCACCTTGAAACCAACTCCAAGCGTGTTCTCCTTTGGGGAGAAGGCTAATTGGGCATGAAAAGGCCTTTTGGGCACATGCCCCATCCACTCACCCTTAGCCAGGTATTGATGGGAAACCGAAGGTCTATCTCAGCAACGGCACAAAACTCGCTTCTAGGAGCTGCATTCTGCAGAGGTGAACTCTGCTCGGGGAACAAACCACAGCCCCAATGCGTCCTTGCTCATGAAGGCCAAGCTTGCCTAGTTACTCACCTAGCCCTCTGCACACCTAGGGCAAAGAAGGCTATGGCCTGCCTCTGGCTCTGTGGGCACCGCTGCTTGTCGGGTGGTCTCCGGTGCTTGAAACCAACTCCACACGTGTTCTCCTTCGTGGAGAAGGCTGATTGGGCATGAAAAGGCCATGTTTGCACAGGCCCATTAACGCACCCTTAGCCAGCTGGGAAGGGAGCCTCGGAGGGCCTATCTCAGCAACGGCACAAAACTCGCTTCTAGGAGCTGCATTCTGCAGAGGTGAACTCTGCTCGGGGAACAAACCACAGCCCCAGTGCGTCTTGGCTCAGGAAAGCCAAGCTTGCCTAGTTCTCACCTAGCCCTGTTGTACCCCTAGGGCCAAGGAGGCTCTGGACTGCCTCTGGCTCCGTGGGCACTGCTGCTTGGCTGGTGTTCTCCGGAGGTTGAAACCAAATCCACACATGTTCTCCCTCGGGGAGAAGCCTGACTGGGCATGAAAAGGCCTTGTTTGCACAGGCCCAGCAACCCACAGGTAGCCAGCTAGGGATAGAACCTCCTTGGGCCTATCTCAGAAACGGCACAAGCCTCACTTATTTGAGCTCCGTTCTGCAAAGGTGAACACTGCTCTGAGAACAAAGGACTTCCCCGATGCGTCTTTGGTCAGGAAGGCAACGCTTGCCTATTTCTCTCCTAGCCTTCTGCTACCACTTGGGCCAAGGTGGCTCTGGGCTTCCTCTGGCTCCGTGGGCACTGCTGCTTGGGTGGTGGCCTCCTGCTCTTGAGACCAACTCCAAACGTGTTCTCCTTTGGGGAGAAGGCTGATTGGGCATGAAAAGGCCTTTCTTCACAGCCCCCAGCAACCCAAACTTAGCCAGCTAAGGAGGGACTCTACTAGGGCTAATCTCAGCAACGGCACAAAACTCGCTTCCAGGAGCTGCATTCTGCAAAGGGAAACTCTGCTCGGGGAGCACACCACATTCCCAATTCGTCCTTCCTCAGGAAAGCAATGCTTGCCTATTTCTCACCTAGCCCTGTGCTATCCCTAGGGCCAAGGAGGCTCTGGGCTGCCTCTGGATCCGTGGGCACTGCTCCTTGGCTGGTGGTCTCCTGAGCTTGAAACCAACTGCAAATGAGTTCTCCTTCAGGGACAAGGCTGATTGGGCATGAAAATACCTTGTTTGCACAGGCCTCAGCAACCCACCTATAGCCAGCTAGGGAGGGACCCTCCGAGGGCCTATCTCAGCAATGGCACAAACGTCGCAGCTAGGAGCTGCATTCTGCAAAGGGAAACTCTGCTCGGGGAACAAACCACAGCCCTAATGCGACTTGTTCAGGAAAGCCAAGCTTTTCTACTTCTCACCTAGCTCTGTTTTACCCCTAGGGCCATGGAGGCTCTGGGCTGCCTCTGGCTCTGTGGGCACTGCTGCTTGGCTGGTGGTCTCCGCACCTTGAAACCAACTCCAAGCGTGTTCTCCTTTGGGGAGAAGGCTAATTGGGCATGAAAAGGCCTTTTGGGCACATGCCCCATCCACTCACCCTTAGCCAGGTATTGATGGGAAACCGAAGGTCTATCTCAGCAACGGCACAAAACTCGCTTCTAGGAGCTGCATTCTGCAGAGGTGAACTCTGCTCGGGGAACAAACCACAGCCCCAATGCGTCCTTGCTCATGAAGGCCAAGCTTGCCTAGTTACTCACCTAGCCCTCTGCACACCTAGGGCAAAGAAGGCTATGGCCTGCCTCTGGCTCTGTGGGCACCGCTGCTTGTCGGGTGGTCTCCGGGGCTTGAAACCAACTCCACACGTGTTCTCCTTCGTGGAGAAGGCTGATTGGGCATGAAAAGGCCATGTTTGCACAGGCCCATTAACGCACCCTTAGCCAGCTGGGAAGGGAGCCTCGGAGGGCCTATCTCAGCAACGGCACAAAACTCGCTTCTAGGAGCTGCATTCTGCAGAGGTGAACTCTGCTCGGGGAACAAACCACAGCCCCAGTGCGTCTTGGCTCAGGAAAGCCAAGCTTGCCTAGTTCTCACCTAGCCCTGTTGTACCCCTAGGGCCAAGGAGGCTCTGGACTGCCTCTGGCTCCGTGGGCACTGCTGCTTGGCTGGTGTTCTCCGGAGGTTGAAACCAAATCCACACATGTTCTCCCTCGGGGAGAAGCCTGACTGGGCATGAAAAGGCCTTGTTTGCACAGGCCCAGCAACCCACAGGTAGCCAGCTAGGGATAGAACCTCCTTGGGCCTATCTCAGAAACGGCACAAGCCTCACTTATTTGAGCTCCGTTCTGCAAAGGTGAACACTGCTCTGAGAACAAAGGACTTCCCCGATGCGTCTTTGGTCAGGAAGGCAACGCTTGCCTATTTCTCTCCTAGCCTTCTGCTACCACTTGGGCCAAGGTGGCTCTGGGCTTCCTCTGGCTCCGTGGGCACTGCTGCTTGGGTGGTGGCCTCCTGCTCTTGAAACCAACTCCAAACGTGTTCTCCTTTGGGGAGAAGGCTGATTGGGCATGAAAAGGCCTTTCTTCACAGCCCCCAGCAACCCAAACTTAGCCAGCTAAGGAGGGACTCTACTAGGGCTAATCTCAGCAACGGCACAAAACTCGCTTCCAGGAGCTGCATTCTGCAAAGGGAAACTCTGCTCGGGGAGCACACCACATTCCCAATTCGTCCTTCCTCAGGAAAGCAATGCTTGCCTATTTCTCACCTAGCCCTGTGCTATCCCTAGGGCCAAGGAGGCTCTGGGCTGCCTCTGGATCCGTGGGCACTGCTCCTTGGCTGGTGGTCTCCTGAGCTTGAAACCAACTGCAAATGAGTTCTCCTTCAGGGACAAGGCTGATTGGGCATGAAAATACCTTGTTTGCACAGGCCTCAGCAACCCACCTATAGCCAGCTAGGGAGGGACCCTCCGAGGGCCTATCTCAGCAACGGCACAAACGTCGCAGCTAGGAGCTGCATTCTGCAAAGGGAAACTCTGCTCGGGGAACAAACCACAGCCCTAATGCGACTTGTTCAGGAAAGCCAAGCTTTTCTACTTCTCACCTAGCTCTGTTTTACCCCTAGGGCCATGGAGGCTCTGGGCTGCCTCTGGCTCTGTGGGCACTGCTGCTTGGCTGGTGGTCTCCGCACCTTGAAACCAACTCCAAGCGTGTTCTCCTTTGGGGAGAAGGCTAATTGGGCATGAAAAGGCCTTTTGGGCACATGCCCCATCCACTCACCCTTAGCCAGGTATTGATGGGAAACCGAAGGTCTATCTCAGCAACGGCACAAAACTCGCTTCTAGGAGCTGCATTCTGCAGAGGTGAACTCTGCTCGGGGAACAAACCACAGCCCCAATGCGTCCTTGCTCATGAAGGCCAAGCTTGCCTAGTTACTCACCTAGCCCTCTGCACACCTAGGGCAAAGAAGGCTATGGCCTGCCTCTGGCTCTGTGGGCACCGCTGCTTGTCGGGTGGTCTCCGGTGCTTGAAACCAACTCCACACGTGTTCTCCTTCGTGGAGAAGGCTGATTGGGCATGAAAAGGCCATGTTTGCACAGGCCCATTAACGCACCCTTAGCCAGCTGGGAAGGGAGCCTCGGAGGGCCTATCTCAGCAACGGCACAAAACTCGCTTCTAGGAGCTGCATTCTGCAGAGGTGAACTCTGCTCGGGGAACAAACCACAGCCCCAGTGCGTCTTGGCTCAGGAAAGCCAAGCTTGCCTAGTTCTCACCTAGCCCTGTTGTACCCCTAGGGCCAAGGAGGCTCTGGACTGCCTCTGGCTCCGTGGGCACTGCTGCTTGGCTGGTGTTCTCCGGAGGTTGAAACCAAATCCACACATGTTCTCCCTCGGGGAGAAGCCTGACTGGGCATGAAAAGGCCTTGTTTGCACAGGCCCAGCAACCCACAGGTAGCCAGCTAGGGATAGAACCTCCTTGGGCCTATCTCAGAAACGGCACAAGCCTCACTTATTTGAGCTCCGTTCTGCAAAGGTGAACACTGCTCTGAGAACAAAGGACTTCCCCGATGCGTCTTTGGTCAGGAAGGCAACGCTTGCCTATTTCTCTCCTAGCCTTCTGCTACCACTTGGGCCAAGGTGGCTCTGGGCTTCCTCTGGCTCCGTGGGCACTGCTGCTTGGGTGGTGGCCTCCTGCTCTTGAGACCAACTCCAAACGTGTTCTCCTTTGGGGAGAAGGCTGATTGGGCATGAAAAGGCCTTTCTTCACAGCCCCCAGCAACCCAAACTTAGCCAGCTAAGGAGGGACTCTACTAGGGCTAATCTCAGCAACGGCACAAAACTCGCTTCCAGGAGCTGCATTCTGCAAAGGGAAACTCTGCTCGGGGAGCACACCACATTCCCAATTCGTCCTTCCTCAGGAAAGCAATGCTTGCCTATTTCTCACCTAGCCCTGTGCTATCCCTAGGGCCAAGGAGGCTCTGGGCTGCCTCTGGATCCGTGGGCACTGCTCCTTGGCTGGTGGTCTCCTGAGCTTGAAACCAACTGCAAATGAGTTCTCCTTCAGGGACAAGGCTGATTGGGCATGAAAATACCTTGTTTGCACAGGCCTCAGCAACCCACCTATAGCCAGCTAGGGAGGGACCCTCCGAGGGCCTATCTCAGCAACGGCACAAACGTCGCAGCTAGGAGCTGCATTCTGCAAAGGGAAACTCTGCTCGGGGAACAAACCACAGCCCTAATGCGACTTGTTCAGGAAAGCCAAGCTTTTCTACTTCTCACCTAGCTCTGTTTTACCCCTAGGGCCATGGAGGCTCTGGGCTGCCTCTGGCTCTGTGGGCACTGCTGCTTGGCTGGTGGTCTCCGCACCTTGAAACCAACTCCAAGCGTGTTCTCCTTTGGGGAGAAGGCTAATTGGGCATGAAAAGGCCTTTTGGGCACATGCCCCATCCACTCACCCTTAGCCAGGTATTGATGGGAAACCGAAGGTCTATCTCAGCAACGGCACAAAACTCGCTTCTAGGAGCTGCATTCTGCAGAGGTGAACTCTGCTCGGGGAACAAACCACAGCCCCAATGCGTCCTTGCTCATGAAGGCCAAGCTTGCCTAGTTACTCACCTAGCCCTCTGCACACCTAGGGCAAAGAAGGCTATGGCCTGCCTCTGGCTCTGTGGGCACCGCTGCTTGTCGGGTGGTCTCCGGGGCTTGAAACCAACTCCACACGTGTTCTCCTTCGTGGAGAAGGCTGATTGGGCATGAAAAGGCCATGTTTGCACAGGCCCATTAACGCACCCTTAGCCAGCTGGGAAGGGAGCCTCGGAGGGCCTATCTCAGCAACGGCACAAAACTCGCTTCTAGGAGCTGCATTCTGCAGAGGTGAACTCTGCTCGGGGAACAAACCACAGCCCCAGTGCGTCTTGGCTCAGGAAAGCCAAGCTTGCCTAGTTCTCACCTAGCCCTGTTGTACCCCTAGGGCCAAGGAGGCTCTGGACTGCCTCTGGCTCCGTGGGCACTGCTGCTTGGCTGGTGTTCTCCGGAGGTTGAAACCAAATCCACACATGTTCTCCCTCGGGGAGAAGCCTGACTGGGCATGAAAAGGCCTTGTTTGCACAGGCCCAGCAACCCACAGGTAGCCAGCTAGGGATAGAACCTCCTTGGGCCTATCTCAGAAACGGCACAAGCCTCACTTATTTGAGCTCCGTTCTGCAAAGGTGAACACTGCTCTGAGAACAAAGGACTTCCCCGATGCGTCTTTGGTCAGGAAGGCAACGCTTGCCTATTTCTCTCCTAGCCTTCTGCTACCACTTGGGCCAAGGTGGCTCTGGGCTTCCTCTGGCTCCGTGGGCACTGCTGCTTGGGTGGTGGCCTCCTGCTCTTGAGACCAACTCCAAACGTGTTCTCCTTTGGGGAGAAGGCTGATTGGGCATGAAAAGGCCTTTCTTCACAGCCCCCAGCAACCCAAACTTAGCCAGCTAAGGAGGGACTCTACTAGGGCTAATCTCAGCAATGGCACAAAACTCGCTTCCAGGAGCTGCATTCTGCAAAGGGAAACTCTGCTCGGGGAGCACACCACATTCCCAATTCGTCCTTCCTCAGGAAAGCAATGCTTGCCTATTTCTCACCTAGCCCTGTGCTATCCCTAGGGCCAAGGAGGCTCTGGGCTGCCTCTGGATCCGTGGCCACTGCTCCTTGGCTGGTGGTCTCCTGAGCTTGAAACCAACTGCAAATGAGTTCTCCTTCAGGGACAAGGCTGATTGGGCATGAAAATACCTTGTTTGCACAGGCCTCAGCAACCCACCTATAGCCAGCTAGGGAGGGACCCTCCGAGGGCCTATCTCAGCAACGGCACAAACGTCGCAGCTAGGAGCTGCATTCTGCAAAGGGAAACTCTGCTCGGGGAACAAACCACAGCCCTAATGCGACTTGTTCAGGAAAGCCAAGCTTTTCTACTTCTCACCTAGCTCTGTTTTACCCCTAGGGCCATGGAGGCTCTGGGCTGCCTCTGGCTCTGTGGGCACTGCTGCTTGGCTGGTGGTCTCCGCACCTTGAAACCAACTCCAAGCGTGTTCTCCTTTGGGGAGAAGGCTAATTGGGCATGAAAAGGCCTTTTGGGCACATGCCCCATCCACTCACCCTTAGCCAGGTATTGATGGGAAACCGAAGGTCTATCTCAGCAACGGCACAAAACTCGCTTCTAGGAGCTGCATTCTGCAGAGGTGAACTCTGCTCGGGGAACAAACCACAGCCCCAATGCGTCCTTGCTCATGAAGGCCAAGCTTGCCTAGTTACTCACCTAGCCCTCTGCACACCTAGGGCAAAGAAGGCTATGGCCTGCCTCTGGCTCTGTGGGCACCGCTGCTTGTCGGGTGGTCTCCGGTGCTTGAAACCAACTCCACACGTGTTCTCCTTCGTGGAGAAGGCTGATTGGGCATGAAAAGGCCATGTTTGCACAGGCCCATTAACGCACCCTTAGCCAGCTGGGAAGGGAGCCTCGGAGGGCCTATCTCAGCAACGGCACAAAACTCGCTTCTAGGAGCTGCATTCTGCAGAGGTGAACTCTGCTCGGGGAACAAACCACAGCCCCAGTGCGTCTTGGCTCAGGAAAGCCAAGCTTGCCTAGTTCTCACCTAGCCCTGTTGTACCCCTAGGGCCAAGGAGGCTCTGGACTGCCTCTGGCTCCGTGGGCACTGCTGCTTGGCTGGTGTTCTCCGGAGGTTGAAACCAAATCCACACATGTTCTCCCTCGGGGAGAAGCCTGACTGGGCATGAAAAGGCCTTGTTTGCACAGGCCCAGCAACCCACAGGTAGCCAGCTAGGGATAGAACCTCCTTGGGCCTATCTCAGAAACGGCACAAGCCTCACTTATTTGAGCTCCGTTCTGCAAAGGTGAACACTGCTCTGAGAACAAAGGACTTCCCCGATGCGTCTTTGGTCAGGAAGGCAACGCTTGCCTATTTCTCTCCTAGCCTTCTGCTACCACTTGGGCCAAGGTGGCTCTGGGCTTCCTCTGGCTCCGTGGGCACTGCTGCTTGGGTGGCGGCCTCCTGCTCTTGAAACCAACTCCAAACGTGTTCTCCTTTGGGGAGAAGGCTGATTGGGCATTAAAAGGCCTTTCTTCACAGCCCCCAGCAACCCAAACTTAGCCAGCTAAGGAGGGACTCTACTAGGGCTAATCTCAGCAACGGCACAAAACTCGCTTCCAGGAGCTGCATTCTGCAAAGGGAAACTCTGCTCGGGGAGCACACCACATTCCCAATTCGTCCTTCCTCAGGAAAGCAATGCTTGCCTATTTCTCACCTAGCCCTGTGCTATCCCTAGGGCCAAGGAGGCTCTGGGCTGCCTCTGGATCCGTGGGCACTGCTCCTTGGCTGGTGGTCTCCTGAGCTTGAAACCAACTGCAAATGAGTTCTCCTTCAGGGACAAGGCTGATTGGGCATGAAAATACCTTGTTTGCACAGGCCTCAGCAACCCACCTATAGCCAGCTAGGGAGGGACCCTCCGAGGGCCTATCTCAGCAACGGCACAAACGTCGCAGCTAGGAGCTGCATTCTGCAAAGGGAAACTCTGCTCGGGGAACAAACCACAGCCCTAATGCGACTTGTTCAGGAAAGCCAAGCTTTTCTACTTCTCACCTAGCTCTGTTTTACCCCTAGGGCCATGGAGGCTCTGGGCTGCCTCTGGCTCTGTGGGCACTGCTGCTTGGCTGGTGGTCTCCGCACCTTGAAACCAACTCCAAGCGTGTTCTCCTTTGGGGAGAAGGCTAATTGGGCATGAAAAGGCCTTTTGGGCACATGCCCCATCCACTCACCCTTAGCCAGGTATTGATGGGAAACCGAAGGTCTATCTCAGCAACGGCACAAAACTCGCTTCTAGGAGCTGCATTCTGCAGAGGTGAACTCTGCTCGGGGAACAAACCACAGCCCCAATGCGTCCTTGCTCATGAAGGCCAAGCTTGCCTAGTTACTCACCTAGCCCTCTGCACACCTAGGGCAAAGAAGGCTATGGCCTGCCTCTGGCTCTGTGGGCACCGCTGCTTGTCGGGTGGTCTCCGGGGCTTGAAACCAACTCCACACGTGTTCTCCTTCGTGGAGAAGGCTGATTGGGCATGAAAAGGCCATGTTTGCACAGGCCCATTAACGCACCCTTAGCCAGCTGGGAAGGGAGCCTCGGAGGGCCTATCTCAGCAACGGCACAAAACTCGCTTCTAGGAGCTGCATTCTGCAGAGGTGAACTCTGCTCGGGGAACAAACCACAGCCCCAGTGCGTCTTGGCTCAGGAAAGCCAAGCTTGCCTAGTTCTCACCTAGCCCTGTTGTACCCCTAGGGCCAAGGAGGCTCTGGACTGCCTCTGGCTCCGTGGGCACTGCTGCTTGGCTGGTGTTCTCCGGAGGTTGAAACCAAATCCACACATGTTCTCCTTCGGGGAGAAGCCTGACTGGGCATGAAAAGGCCTTGTTTGCACAGGCCCAGCAACCCACAGGTAGCCAGCTAGGGATAGAACCTCCTTGGGCCTATCTCAGAAACGGCACAAGCCTCACTTATTTGAGCTCCGTTCTGCAAAGGTGAACACTGCTCTGAGAACAAAGGACTTCCCCGATGCGTCTTTGGTCAGGAAGGCAACGCTTGCCTATTTCTCTCCTAGCCTTCTGCTACCACTTGGGCCAAGGTGGCTCTGGGCTTCCTCTGGCTCCGTGGGCACTGCTGCTTGGGTGGTGGCCTCCTGCTCTTGAAACCAACTCCAAACGTGTTCTCCTTTGGGGAGAAGGCTGATTGGGCATGAAAAGGCCTTTCTTCACAGCCCCCAGCAACCCAAACTTAGCCAGCTAAGGAGGGACTCTACTAGGGCTAATCTCAGCAACGGCACAAAACTCGCTTCCAGGAGCTGCATTCTGCAAAGGGAAACTCTGCTCGGGGAGCACACCACATTCCCAATTCGTCCTTCCTCAGGAAAGCAATGCTTGCCTATTTCTCACCTAGCCCTGTGCTATCCCTAGGGCCAAGGAGGCTCTGGGCTGCCTCTGGATCCGTGGGCACTGCTCCTTGGCTGGTGGTCTCCTGAGCTTGAAACCAACTGCAAATGAGTTCTCCTTCAGGGACAAGGCTGATTGGGCATGAAAATACCTTGTTTGCACAGGCCTCAGCAACCCACCTATAGCCAGCTAGGGAGGGACCCTCCGAGGGCCTATCTCAGCAACGGCACAAACGTCGCAGCTAGGAGCTGCATTCTGCAAAGGGAAACTCTGCTCGGGGAACAAACCACAGCCCTAATGCGACTTGTTCAGGAAAGCCAAGCTTTTCTACTTCTCACCTAGCTCTGTTTTACCCCTAGGGCCATGGAGGCTCTGGGCTGCCTCTGGCTCTGTGGGCACTGCTGCTTGGCTGGTGGTCTCCGCACCTTGAAACCAACTCCAAGCGTGTTCTCCTTTGGGGAGAAGGCTAATTGGGCATGAAAAGGCCTTTTGGGCACATGCCCCATCCACTCACCCTTAGCCAGGTATTGATGGGAAACCGAAGGTCTATCTCAGCAACGGCACAAAACTCGCTTCTAGGAGCTGCATTCTGCAGAGGTGAACTCTGCTCGGGGAACAAACCACAGCCCCAATGCGTCCTTGCTCATGAAGGCCAAGCTTGCCTAGTTACTCACCTAGCCCTCTGCACACCTAGGGCAAAGAAGGCTATGGCCTGCCTCTGGCTCTGTGGGCACCGCTGCTTGTCGGGTGGTCTCCGGTGCTTGAAACCAACTCCACACGTGTTCTCCTTCGTGGAGAAGGCTGATTGGGCATGAAAAGGCCATGTTTGCACAGGCCCATTAACGCACCCTTAGCCAGCTGGGAAGGAAGCCTCGGAGGGCCTATCTCAGCAACGGCACAAAACTCGCTTCTAGGAGCTGCATTCTGCAGAGGTGAACTCTGCTCGGGGAACAAACCACAGCCCCAGTGCGTCTTGGCTCAGGAAAGCCAAGCTTGCCTAGTTCTCACCTAGCCCTGTTGTACCCCTAGGGCCAAGGAGGCTCTGGACTGCCTCTGGCTCCGTGGGCACTGCTGCTTGGCTGGTGTTCTCCGGAGGTTGAAACCAAATCCACACATGTTCTCCCTCGGGGAGAAGCCTGACTGGGCATGAAAAGGCCTTGTTTGCACAGGCCCAGCAACCCACAGGTAGCCAGCTAGGGATAGAACCTCCTTGGGCCTATCTCAGAAACGGCACAAGCCTCACTTATTTGAGCTCCGTTCTGCAAAGGTGAACACTGCTCTGAGAACAAAGGACTTCCCCGATGCGTCTTTGGTCAGGAAGGCAACGCTTGCCTATTTCTCTCCTAGCCTTCTGCTACCACTTGGGCCAAGGTGGCTCTGGGCTTCCTCTGGCTCCGTGGGCACTGCTGCTTGGGTGGTGGCCTCCTGCTCTTGAGACCAACTCCAAACGTGTTCTCCTTTGGGGAGAAGGCTGATTGGGCATGAAAAGGCCTTTCTTCACAGCCCCCAGCAACCCAAACTTAGCCAGCTAAGGAGGGACTCTACTAGGGCTAATCTCAGCAACGGCACAAAACTCGCTTCCAGGAGCTGCATTCTGCAAAGGGAAACTCTGCTCGGGGAGCACACCACATTCCCAATTCGTCCTTCCTCAGGAAAGCAATGCTTGCCTATTTCTCACCTAGCCCTGTGCTATCCCTAGGGCCAAGGAGGCTCTGGGCTGCCTCTGGATCCGTGGGCACTGCTCCTTGGCTGGTGGTCTCCTGAGCTTGAAACCAACTGCAAATGAGTTCTCCTTCAGGGACAAGGCTGATTGGGCATGAAAATACCTTGTTTGCACAGGCCTCAGCAACCCACCTATAGCCAGCTAGGGAGGGACCCTCCGAGGGCCTATCTCAGCAACGGCACAAACGTCGCAGCTAGGAGCTGCATTCTGCAAAGGGAAACTCTGCTCGGGGAACAAACCACAGCCCTAATGCGACTTGTTCAGGAAAGCCAAGCTTTTCTACTTCTCACCTAGCTCTGTTTTACCCCTAGGGCCATGGAGGCTCTGGGCTGCCTCTGGCTCTGTGGGCACTGCTGCTTGGCTGGTGGTCTCCGCACCTTGAAACCAACTCCAAGCGTGTTCTCCTTTGGGGAGAAGGCTAATTGGGCATGAAAAGGCCTTTTGGGCACATGCCCCATCCACTCACCCTTAGCCAGGTATTGATGGGAAACCGAAGGTCTATCTCAGCAACGGCACAAAACTCGCTTCTAGGAGCTGCATTCTGCAGAGGTGAACTCTGCTCGGGGAACAAACCACAGCCCCAATGCGTCCTTGCTCATGAAGGCCAAGCTTGCCTAGTTACTCACCTAGCCCTCTGCACACCTAGGGCAAAGAAGGCTATGGCCTGCCTCTGGCTCTGTGGGCACCGCTGCTTGTCGGGTGGTCTCCGGTGCTTGAAACCAACTCCACACGTGTTCTCCTTCGTGGAGAAGGCTGATTGGGCATGAAAAGGCCATGTTTGCACAGGCCCATTAACGCACCCTTAGCCAGCTGGGAAGGGAGCCTCGGAGGGCCTATCTCAGCAACGGCACAAAACTCGCTTCTAGGAGCTGCATTCTGCAGAGGTGAACTCTGCTCGGGGAACAAACCACAGCCCCAGTGCGTCTTGGCTCAGGAAAGCCAAGCTTGCCTAGTTCTCACCTAGCCCTGTTGTACCCCTAGGGCCAAGGAGGCTCTGGACTGCCTCTGGCTCCGTGGGCACTGCTGCTTGGCTGGTGTTCTCCGGAGGTTGAAACCAAATCCACACATGTTCTCCCTCGGGGAGAAGCCTGACTGGGCATGAAAAGGCCTTGTTTGCACAGGCCCAGCAACCCACAGGTAGCCAGCTAGGGATAGAACCTCCTTGGGCCTATCTCAGAAACGGCACAAGCCTCACTTATTTGAGCTCCGTTCTGCAAAGGTGAACACTGCTCTGAGAACAAAGGACTTCCCCGATGCGTCTTTGGTCAGGAAGGCAACGCTTGCCTATTTCTCTCCTAGCCTTCTGCTACCACTTGGGCCAAGGTGGCTCTGGGCTTCCTCTGGCTCCGTGGGCACTGCTGCTTGGGTGGTGGCCTCCTGCTCTGGAAACCAACTCCAAACGTGTTCTCCTTTGGGGAGAAGGCTGATTGGGCATGAAAAGGCCTTTCTTCACAGCCCCCAGCAACCCAAACTTAGCCAGCTAAGGAGGGACTCTACTAGGGCTAATCTCAGCAACGGCACAAAACTCGCTTCCAGGAGCTGCATTCTGCAAAGGGAAACTCTGCTCGGGGAGCACACCACATTCCCAATTCGTCCTTCCTCAGGAAAGCAATGCTTGCCTATTTCTCACCTAGCCCTGTGCTATCCCTAGGGCCAAGGAGGCTCTGGGCTGCCTCTGGATCCGTGGGCACTGCTCCTTGGCTGGTGGTCTCCTGAGCTTGAAACCAACTGCAAATGAGTTCTCCTTCAGGGACAAGGCTGATTGGGCATGAAAATACCTTGTTTGCACAGGCCTCAGCAACCCACCTATAGCCAGCTAGGGAGGGACCCTCCGAGGGCCTATCTCAGCAACGGCACAAACGTCGCAGCTAGGAGCTGCATTCTGCAAAGGGAAACTCTGCTCGGGGAACAAACCACAGCCCTAATGCGACTTGTTCAGGAAAGCCAAGCTTTTCTACTTCTCACCTAGCTCTGTTTTACCCCTAGGGCCATGGAGGCTCTGGGCTGCCTCTGGCTCTGTGGGCACTGCTGCTTGGCTGGTGGTCTCCGCACCTTGAAACCAACTCCAAGCGTGTTCTCCTTTGGGGAGAAGGCTAATTGGGCATGAAAAGGCCTTTTGGGCACATGCCCCATCCACTCACCCTTAGCCAGGTATTGATGGGAAACCGAAGGTCTATCTCAGCAACGGCACAAAACTCGCTTCTAGGAGCTGCATTCTGCAGAGGTGAACTCTGCTCGGGGAACAAACCACAGCCCCAATGCGTCCTTGCTCATGAAGGCCAAGCTTGCCTAGTTACTCACCTAGCCCTCTGCACACCTAGGGCAAAGAAGGCTATGGCCTGCCTCTGGCTCTGTGGGCACCGCTGCTTGTCGGGTGGTCTCCGGTGCTTGAAACCAACTCCACACGTGTTCTCCTTCGTGGAGAAGGCTGATTGGGCATGAAAAGGCCATGTTTGCACAGGCCCATTAACGCACCCTTAGCCAGCTGGGAAGGGAGCCTCGGAGGGCCTATCTCAGCAACGGCACAAAACTCGCTTCTAGGAGCTGCATTCTGCAGAGGTGAACTCTGCTCGGGGAACAAACCACAGCCCCAGTGCGTCTTGGCTCAGGAAAGCCAAGCTTGCCTAGTTCTCACCTAGCCCTGTTGTACCCCTAGGGCCAAGGAGGCTCTGGACTGCCTCTGGCTCCGTGGGCACTGCTGCTTGGCTGGTGTTCTCCGGAGGTTGAAACCAAATCCACACATGTTCTCCCTCGGGGAGAAGCCTGACTGGGCATGAAAAGGCCTTGTTTGCACAGGCCCAGCAACCCACAGGTAGCCAGCTAGGGATAGAACCTCCTTGGGCCTATCTCAGAAACGGCACAAGCCTCACTTATTTGAGCTCCGTTCTGCAAAGGTGAACACTGCTCTGAGAACAAAGGACTTCCCCGATGCGTCTTTGGTCAGGAAGGCAACGCTTGCCTATTTCTCTCCTAGCCTTCTGCTACCACTTGGGCCAAGGTGGCTCTGGGCTTCCTCTGGCTCCGTGGGCACTGCTGCTTGGGTGGTGGCCTCCTGCTCTTGAGACCAACTCCAAACGTGTTCTCCTTTGGGGAGAAGGCTGATTGGGCATGAAAAGGCCTTTCTTCACAGCCCCCAGCAACCCAAACTTAGCCAGCTAAGGAGGGACTCTACTAGGGCTAATCTCAGCAACGGCACAAAACTCGCTTCCAGGAGCTGCATTCTGCAAAGGGAAACTCTGCTCGGGGAGCACACCACATTCCCAATTCGTCCTTCCTCAGGAAAGCAATGCTTGCCTATTTCTCACCTAGCCCTGTGCTATCCCTAGGGCCAAGGAGGCTCTGGGCTGCCTCTGGATCCGTGGGCACTGCTCCTTGGCTGGTGGTCTCCTGAGCTTGAAACCAACTGCAAATGAGTTCTCCTTCAGGGACAAGGCTGATTGGGCATGAAAATACCTTGTTTGCACAGGCCTCAGCAACCCACCTATAGCCAGCTAGGGAGGGACCCTCCGAGGGCCTATCTCAGCAACGGCACAAACGTCGCAGCTAGGAGCTGCATTCTGCAAAGGGAAACTCTGCTCGGGGAACAAACCACAGCCCTAATGCGACTTGTTCAGGAAAGCCAAGCTTTTCTACTTCTCACCTAGCTCTGTTTTACCCCTAGGGCCATGGAGGCTCTGGGCTGCCTCTGGCTCTGTGGGCACTGCTGCTTGGCTGGTGGTCTCCGCACCTTGAAACCAACTCCAAGCGTGTTCTCCTTTGGGGAGAAGGCTAATTGGGCATGAAAAGGCCTTTTGGGCACATGCCCCATCCACTCACCCTTAGCCAGGTATTGATGGGAAACCGAAGGTCTATCTCAGCAACGGCACAAAACTCGCTTCTAGGAGCTGCATTCTGCAGAGGTGAACTCTGCTCGGGGAACAAACCACAGCCCCAATGCGTCCTTGCTCATGAAGGCCAAGCTTGCCTAGTTACTCACCTAGCCCTCTGCACACCTAGGGCAAAGAAGGCTATGGCCTGCCTCTGGCTCTGTGGGCACCGCTGCTTGTCGGGTGGTCTCCGGTGCTTGAAACCAACTCCACACGTGTTCTCCTTCGTGGAGAAGGCTGATTGGGCATGAAAAGGCCATGTTTGCACAGGCCCATTAACGCACCCTTAGCCAGCTGGGAAGGGAGCCTCGGAGGGCCTATCTCAGCAACGGCACAAAACTCGCTTCTAGGAGCTGCATTCTGCAGAGGTGAACTCTGCTCGGGGAACAAACCACAGCCCCAGTGCGTCTTGGCTCAGGAAAGCCAAGCTTGCCTAGTTCTCACCTAGCCCTGTTGTACCCCTAGGGCCAAGGAGGCTCTGGACTGCCTCTGGCTCCGTGGGCACTGCTGCTTGGCTGGTGTTCTCCGGAGGTTGAAACCAAATCCACACATGTTCTCCCTCGGGGAGAAGCCTGACTGGGCATGAAAAGGCCTTGTTTGCACAGGCCCAGCAACCCACAGGTAGCCAGCTAGGGATAGAACCTCCTTGGGCCTATCTCAGAAACGGCACAAGCCTCACTTATTTGAGCTCCGTTCTGCAAAGGTGAACACTGCTCTGAGAACAAAGGACTTCCCCGATGCGTCTTTGGTCAGGAAGGCAACGCTTGCCTATTTCTCTCCTAGCCTTCTGCTACCACTTGGGCCAAGGTGGCTCTGGGCTTCCTCTGGCTCCGTGGGCACTGCTGCTTGGGTGGCGGCCTCCTGCTCTTGAAACCAACTCCAAACGTGTTCTCCTTTGGGGAGAAGGCTGATTGGGCATGAAAAGGCCTTTCTTCACAGCCCCCAGCAACCCAAACTTAGCCAGCTAAGGAGGGACTCTACTAGGGCTAATCTCAGCAACGGCACAAAACTCGCTTCCAGGAGCTGCATTCTGCAAAGGGAAACTCTGCTCGGGGAGCACACCACATTCCCAATTCGTCCTTCCTCAGGAAAGCAATGCTTGCCTATTTCTCACCTAGCCCTGTGCTATCCCTAGGGCCAAGGAGGCTCTGGGCTGCCTCTGGATCCGTGGGCACTGCTCCTTGGCTGGTGGTCTCCTGAGCTTGAAACCAACTGCAAATGAGTTCTCCTTCAGGGACAAGGCTGATTGGGCATGAAAATACCTTGTTTGCACAGGCCTCAGCAACCCACCTATAGCCAGCTAGGGAGGGACCCTCCGAGGGCCTATCTCAGCAACGGCACAAACGTCGCAGCTAGGAGCTGCATTCTGCAAAGGGAAACTCTGCTCGGGGAACAAACCACAGCCCTAATGCGACTTGTTCAGGAAAGCCAAGCTTTTCTACTTCTCACCTAGCTCTGTTTTACCCCTAGGGCCATGGAGGCTCTGGGCTGCCTCTGGCTCTGTGGGCACTGCTGCTTGGCTGGTGGTCTCCGCACCTTGAAACCAACTCCAAGCGTGTTCTCCTTTGGGGAGAAGGCTAATTGGGCATGAAAAGGCCTTTTGGGCACATGCCCCATCCACTCACCCTTAGCCAGGTATTGATGGGAAACCGAAGGTCTATCTCAGCAACGGCACAAAACTCGCTTCTAGGAGCTGCATTCTGCAGAGGTGAACTCTGCTCGGGGAACAAACCACAGCCCCAATGCGTCCTTGCTCATGAAGGCCAAGCTTGCCTAGTTACTCACCTAGCCCTCTGCACACCTAGGGCAAAGAAGGCTATGGCCTGCCTCTGGCTCTGTGGGCACCGCTGCTTGTCGGGTGGTCTCCGGTGCTTGAAACCAACTCCACACGTGTTCTCCTTCGTGGAGAAGGCTGATTGGGCATGAAAAGGCCATGTTTGCACAGGCCCATTAACGCACCCTTAGCCAGCTGGGAAGGGAGCCTCGGAGGGCCTATCTCAGCAACGGCACAAAACTCGCTTCTAGGAGCTGCATTCTGCAGAGGTGAACTCTGCTCGGGGAACAAACCACAGCCCCAGTGCGTCTTTGCTCAGGAAAGCCAAGCTTGCCTAGTTCTCACCTAGCCTCTGCACTCCTAGGGCAAAGAAGGCTATGGCCTGCCTCTGGCTCTGTGGGCACTGCTGCTTGTCGGGTGGTCTCCGGTGCTTGAAACCAACTCCACACGTGTTCTCCTTCGTGGAGAAGGCTGATTGGGCATGAAAAGGCCATGTTTGCACAGGCCCATTAACGCACCCTTAGCCAGCTGGGAAGGGAGCCTCGGAGGGCCTATCTCAGCAACGGCACAAAACTCGCTTCTAGGAGCTGCATTCTGCAGAGGTGAACTCTGCTCGGGGAACAAACCACAGCCCCAGTGCGTCTTGGCTCAGGAAAGCCAAGCTTGCCTAGTTCTCACCTAGCCCTGTTGTACCCCTAGGGCCAAGGAGGCTCTGGACTGCCTCTGGCTCCGTGGGCACTGCTGCCTGGCTGGTGTTCTCCGGAGGTTGAAACCAAATCCACACATGTTCTCCTTCGGGGAGAAGCCTGACTGGGCATGAAAAGGCCTTGTTTGCACAGGCCCAGCAACCCACAGGTAGCCAGCTAGGGATAGAACCTCCTTGGGCCTATCTCAGAAACGGCACAAGCCTCACTTATTTGAGCTCCGTTCTGCAAAGGTGAACACTGCTCTGAGAACAAAGGACTTCCCCGATGCGTCTTTGGTCAGGAAGGCAACGCTTGCCTATTTCTCTCCTAGCCTTCTGCTACCACTTGGGCCAAGGTGGCTCTGGGCTTCCTCTGGCTCCGTGGGCACTGCTGCTTGGGTGGTGGCCTCCTGCTCTTGAAACCAACTCCAAACGTGTTCTCCTTTGGGGAGAAGGCTGATTGGGCATGAAAAGGCCTTTCTTCACAGCCCCCAGCAACCCAAACTTAGCCAGCTAAGGAGGGACTCTACTAGGGCTAATCTCAGCAACGGCACAAAACTCGCTTCCAGGAGCTGCATTCTGCAAAGGGAAACTCTGCTCGGGGAGCACACCACATTCCCAATTCGTCCTTCCTCAGGAAAGCAATGCTTGCCTATTTCTCACCTAGCCCTGTGCTATCCCTAGGGCCAAGGAGGCTCTGGGCTGCCTCTGGATCCGTGGGCACTGCTCCTTGGCTGGTGGTCTCCTGAGCTTGAAACCAACTGCAAATGAGTTCTCCTTCAGGGACAAGGCTGATTGGGCATGAAAATACCTTGTTTGCACAGGCCTCAGCAACCCACCTATAGCCAGCTAGGGAGGGACCCTCCGAGGGCCTATCTCAGCAACGGCACAAACGTCGCAGCTAGGAGCTGCATTCTGCAAAGGGAAACTCTGCTCGGGGAACAAACCACAGCCCTAATGCGACTTGTTCAGGAAAGCCAAGCTTTTCTACTTCTCACCTAGCTCTGTTTTACCCCTAGGGCCATGGAGGCTCTGGGCTGCCTCTGGCTCTGTGGGCACTGCTGCTTGGCTGGTGGTCTCCGCACCTTGAAACCAACTCCAAGCGTGTTCTCCTTTGGGGAGAAGGCTAATTGGGCATGAAAAGGCCTTTTGGGCACATGCCCCATCCACTCACCCTTAGCCAGGTATTGATGGGAAACCGAAGGGCTATCTCAGCAACGGCACAAAACTCGCTTCTAGGAGCTGCATTCTGCAGAGGTGAACTCTGCTCGGCGAACAAACCACAGCCCCAATGCGTCCTTGCTCATGAAGGCCAAGCTTGCCTAGTTACTCACCTAGCCCTCTGCACACCTAGGGCAAAGAAGGCTATGGCCTGCCTCTGGCTCTGTGGGCACTGCTGCTTGTCGGGTGGTCTCCGGTGCTTGAAACCAACTCCACACGTGTTCTCCTTCGTGGAGAAGGCTGATTGGGCATGAAAAGGCCATGTTTGCACAGGCCCATTAACGCACCCTTAGCCAGCTGGGAAGGGAGCCTCGGAGGGCCTATCTCAGCAACGGCACAAAACTCGCTTCTAGGAGCTGCATTCTGCAGAGGTGAACTCTGCTCGGGGAACAAACCACAGCCCCAGTGCGTCTTGGCTCAGGAAAGCCAAGCTTGCCTAGTTCTCACCTAGCCCTGTTGTACCCCTAGGGCCAAGGAGGCTCTGGACTGCCTCTGGCTCCGTGGGCACTGCTGCCTGGCTGGTGTTCTCCGGAGGTTGAAACCAAATCCACACATGTTCTCCTTCGGGGAGAAGCCTGACTGGGCATGAAAAGGCCTTGTTTGCACAGGCCCAGCAACCCACAGGTAGCCAGCTAGGGATAGAACCTCCTTGGGCCTATCTCAGAAACGGCACAAGCCTCACTTATTTGAGCTCCGTTCTGCAAAGGTGAACACTGCTCTGAGAACAAAGGACTTCCCCGATGCGTCTTTGGTCAGGAAGGCAACGCTTGCCTATTTCTCTCCTAGCCTTCTGCTACCACTTGGGCCAAGGTGGCTCTGGGCTTCCTCTGGCTCCGTGGGCACTGCTGCTTGGGTGGTGGCCTCCTGCTCTTGAAACCAACTCCAAACGTGTTCTCCTTTGGGGAGAAGGCTGATTGGGCATGAAAAGGCCTTTCTTCACAGCCCCCAGCAACCCAAACTTAGCCAGCTAAGGAGGGACTCTACTAGGGCTAATCTCAGCAACGGCACAAAACTCGCTTCCAGGAGCTGCATTCTGCAAAGGGAAACTCTGCTCGGGGAGCACACCACATTCCCAATTCGTCCTTCCTCAGGAAAGCAATGCTTGCCTATTTCTCACCTAGCCCTGTGCTATCCCTAGGGCCAAGGAGGCTCTGGGCTGCCTCTGGATCCGTGGGCACTGCTCCTTGGCTGGTGGTCTCCTGAGCTTGAAACCAACTGCAAATGAGTTCTCCTTCAGGGACAAGGCTGATTGGGCATGAAAATACCTTGTTTGCACAGGCCTCAGCAACCCACCTATAGCCAGCTAGGGAGGGACCCTCCGAGGGCCTATCTCAGCAACGGCACAAACGTCGCAGCTAGGAGCTGCATTCTGCAAAGGGAAACTCTGCTCGGGGAACAAACCACAGCCCTAATGCGACTTGTTCAGGAAAGCCAAGCTTTTCTACTTCTCACCTAGCTCTGTTTTACCCCTAGGGCCATGGAGGCTCTGGGCTGCCTCTGGCTCTGTGGGCACTGCTGCTTGGCTGGTGGTCTCCGCACCTTGAAACCAACTCCAAGCGTGTTCTCCTTTGGGGAGAAGGCTAATTGGGCATGAAAAGGCCTTTTGGGCACATGCCCCATCCACTCACCCTTAGCCAGGTATTGATGGGAAACCGAAGGTCTATCTCAGCAACGGCACAAAACTCGCTTCTAGGAGCTGCATTCTGCAGAGGTGAACTCTGCTCGGGGAACAAACCACAGCCCCAATGCGTCCTTGCTCATGAAGGCCAAGCTTGCCTAGTTACTCACCTAGCCCTCTGCACACCTAGGGCAAAGAAGGCTATGGCCTGCCTCTGGCTCTGTGGGCACTGCTGCTTGTCGGGTGGTCTCCGGTGCTTGAAACCAACTCCACACGTGTTCTCCTTCGTGGAGAAGGCTGATTGGGCATGAAAAGGCCATGTTTGCACAGGCCCATTAACGCACCCTTAGCCAGCTGGGAAGGGAGCCTCGGAGGGCCTATCTCAGCAACGGCACAAAACTCGCTTCTAGGAGCTGCATTCTGCAGAGGTGAACTCTGCTCGGGGAACAAACCACAGCCCCAGTGCGTCTTGGCTCAGGAAAGCCAAGCTTGCCTAGTTCTCACCTAGCCCTGTTGTACCCCTAGGGCCAAGGAGGCTCTGGACTGCCTCTGGCTCCGTGGGCACTGCTGCCTGGCTGGTGTTCTCCGGAGGTTGAAACCAAATCCACACATGTTCTCCTTCGGGGAGAAGCCTGACTGGGCATGAAAAGGCCTTGTTTGCACAGGCCCAGCAACCCACAGGTAGCCAGCTAGGGATAGAACCTCCTTGGGCCTATCTCAGAAACGGCACAAGCCTCACTTATTTGAGCTCCGTTCTGCAAAGGTGAACACTGCTCTGAGAACAAAGGACTTCCCCGATGCGTCTTTGGTCAGGAAGGCAACGCTTGCCTATTTCTCTCCTAGCCTTCTGCTACCACTTGGGCCAAGGTGGCTCTGGGCTTCCTCTGGCTCCGTGGGCACTGCTGCTTGGGTGGTGGCCTCCTGCTCTTGAGACCAACTCCAAACGTGTTCTCCTTTGGGGAGAAGGCTGATTGGGCATGAAAAGGCCTTTCTTCACAGCCCCCAGCAACCCAAACTTAGCCAGCTAAGGAGGGACTCTACTAGGGCTAATCTCAGCAACGGCACAAAACTCGCTTCCAGGAGCTGCATTCTGCAAAGGGAAACTCTGCTCGGGGAGCACACCACATTCCCAATTCGTCCTTCCTCAGGAAAGCAATGCTTGCCTATTTCTCACCTAGCCCTGTGCTATCCCTAGGGCCAAGGAGGCTCTGGGCTGCCTCTGGATCCGTGGGCACTGCTCCTTGGCTGGTGGTCTCCTGAGCTTGAAACCAACTGCAAATGAGTTCTCCTTCAGGGACAAGGCTGATTGGGCATGAAAATACCTTGTTTGCACAGGCCTCAGCAACCCACCTATAGCCAGCTAGGGAGGGACCCTCCGAGGGCCTATCTCAGCAACGGCACAAACGTCGCAGCTAGGAGCTGCATTCTGCAAAGGGAAACTCTGCTCGGGGAACAAACCACAGCCCTAATGCGACTTGTTCAGGAAAGCCAAGCTTTTCTACTTCTCACCTAGCTCTGTTTTACCCCTAGGGCCATGGAGGCTCTGGGCTGCCTCTGGCTCTGTGGGCACTGCTGCTTGGCTGGTGGTCTCCGCACCTTGAAACCAACTCCAAGCGTGTTCTCCTTTGGGGAGAAGGCTAATTGGGCATGAAAAGGCCTTTTGGGCACATGCCCCATCCACTCACCCTTAGCCAGGTATTGATGGGAAACCGAAGGTCTATCTCAGCAACGGCACAAAACTCGCTTCTAGGAGCTGCATTCTGCAGAGGTGAACTCTGCTCGGGGAACAAACCACAGCCCCAATGCGTCCTTGCTCATGAAGGCCAAGCTTGCCTAGTTACTCACCTAGCCCTCTGCACACCTAGGGCAAAGAAGGCTATGGCCTGCCTCTGGCTCTGTGGGCACTGCTGCTTGTCGGGTGGTCTCCGGTGCTTGAAACCAACTCCACACGTGTTCTCCTTCGTGGAGAAGGCTGATTGGGCATGAAAAGGCCATGTTTGCACAGGCCCATTAACGCACCCTTAGCCAGCTGGGAAGGGAGCCTCGGAGGGCCTATCTCAGCAACGGCACAAAACTCGCTTCTAGGAGCTGCATTCTGCAGAGGTGAACTCTGCTCGGGGAACAAACCACAGCCCCAGTGCGTCTTGGCTCAGGAAAGCCAAGCTTGCCTAGTTCTCACCTAGCCCTGTTGTACCCCTAGGGCCAAGGAGGCTCTGGACTGCCTCTGGCTCCGTGGGCACTGCTGCCTGGCTGGTGTTCTCCGGAGGTTGAAACCAAATCCACACATGTTCTCCTTCGGGGAGAAGCCTGACTGGGCATGAAAAGGCCTTGTTTGCACAGGCCCAGCAACCCACAGGTAGCCAGCTAGGGATAGAACCTCCTTGGGCCTATCTCAGAAACGGCACAAGCCTCACTTATTTGAGCTCCGTTCTGCAAAGGTGAACACTGCTCTGAGAACAAAGGACTTCCCCGATGCGTCTTTGGTCAGGAAGGCAACGCTTGCCTATTTCTCTCCTAGCCTTCTGCTACCACTTGGGCCAAGGTGGCTCTGGGCTTCCTCTGGCTCCGTGGGCACTGCTGCTTGGGTGGCGGCCTCCTGCTCTTGAAACCAACTCCAAACGTGTTCTCCTTTGGGGAGAAGGCTGATTGGGCATGAAAAGGCCTTTCTTCACAGCCCCCAGCAACCCAAACTTAGCCAGCTAAGGAGGGACTCTACTAGGGCTAATCTCAGCAACGGCACAAAACTCGCTTCCAGGAGCTGCATTCTGCAAAGGGAAACTCTGCTCGGGGAGCACACCACATTCCCAATTCGTCCTTCCTCAGGAAAGCAATGCTTGCCTATTTCTCACCTAGCCCTGTGCTATCCCTAGGGCCAAGGAGGCTCTGGGCTGCCTCTGGATCCGTGGGCACTGCTCCTTGGCTGGTGGTCTCCTGAGCTTGAAACCAACTGCAAATGAGTTCTCCTTCAGGGACAAGGCTGATTGGGCATGAAAATACCTTGTTTGCACAGGCCTCAGCAACCCACCTATAGCCAGCTAGGGAGGGACCCTCCGAGGGCCTATCTCAGCAACGGCACAAACGTCGCAGCTAGGAGCTGCATTCTGCAAAGGGAAACTCTGCTCGGGGAACAAACCACAGCCCTAATGCGACTTGTTCAGGAAAGCCAAGCTTTTCTACTTCTCACCTAGCTCTGTTTTACCCCTAGGGCCATGGAGGCTCTGGGCTGCCTCTGGCTCTGTGGGCACTGCTGCTTGGCTGGTGGTCTCCGCACCTTGAAACCAACTCCAAGCGTGTTCTCCTTTGGGGAGAAGGCTAATTGGGCATGAAAAGGCCTTTTGGGCACATGCCCCATCCACTCACCCTTAGCCAGGTATTGATGGGAAACCGAAGGTCTATCTCAGCAACGGCACAAAACTCGCTTCTAGGAGCTGCATTCTGCAGAGGTGAACTCTGCTCGGGGAACAAACCACAGCCCCAATGCGTCCTTGCTCATGAAGGCCAAGCTTGCCTAGTTACTCACCTAGCCCTCTGCACACCTAGGGCAAAGAAGGCTATGGCCTGCCTCTGGCTCTGTGGGCACTGCTGCTTGTCGGGTGGTCTCCGGTGCTTGAAACCAACTCCACACGTGTTCTCCTTCGTGGAGAAGGCTGATTGGGCATGAAAAGGCCATGTTTGCACAGGCCCATTAACGCACCCTTAGCCAGCTGGGAAGGGAGCCTCGGAGGGCCTATCTCAGCAACGGCACAAAACTCGCTTCTAGGAGCTGCATTCTGCAGAGGTGAACTCTGCTCGGGGAACAAACCACAGCCCCAGTGCGTCTTGGCTCAGGAAAGCCAAGCTTGCCTAGTTCTCACCTAGCCCTGTTGTACCCCTAGGGCCAAGGAGGCTCTGGACTGCCTCTGGCTCCGTGGGCACTGCTGCCTGGCTGGTGTTCTCCGGAGGTTGAAACCAAATCCACACATGTTCTCCTTCGGGGAGAAGCCTGACTGGGCATGAAAAGGCCTTGTTTGCACAGGCCCAGCAACCCACAGGTAGCCAGCTAGGGATAGAACCTCCTTGGGCCTATCTCAGAAACGGCACAAGCCTCACTTATTTGAGCTCCGTTCTGCAAAGGTGAACACTGCTCTGAGAACAAAGGACTTCCCCGATGCGTCTTTGGTCAGGAAGGCAACGCTTGCCTATTTCTCTCCTAGCCTTCTGCTACCACTTGGGCCAAGGTGGCTCTGGGCTTCCTCTGGCTCCGTGGGCACTGCTGCTTGGGTGGTGGCCTCCTGCTCTTGAAACCAACTCCAAACGTGTTCTCCTTTGGGGAGAAGGCTGATTGGGCATGAAAAGGCCTTTCTTCACAGCCCCCAGCAACCCAAACTTAGCCAGCTAAGGAGGGACTCTACTAGGGCTAATCTCAGCAACGGCACAAAACTCGCTTCCAGGAGCTGCATTCTGCAAAGGGAAACTCTGCTCGGGGAGCACACCACATTCCCAATTCGTCCTTCCTCAGGAAAGCAATGCTTGCCTATTTCTCACCTAGCCCTGTGCTATCCCTAGGGCCAAGGAGGCTCTGGGCTGCCTCTGGATCCGTGGGCACTGCTCCTTGGCTGGTGGTCTCCTGAGCTTGAAACCAACTGCAAATGAGTTCTCCTTCAGGGACAAGGCTGATTGGGCATGAAAATACCTTGTTTGCACAGGCCTCAGCAACCCACCTATAGCCAGCTAGGGAGGGACCCTCCGAGGGCCTATCTCAGCAACGGCACAAACGTCGCAGCTAGGAGCTGCATTCTGCAAAGGGAAACTCTGCTCGGGGAACAAACCACAGCCCTAATGCGACTTGTTCAGGAAAGCCAAGCTTTTCTACTTCTCACCTAGCTCTGTTTTACCCCTAGGGCCATGGAGGCTCTGGGCTGCCTCTGGCTCTGTGGGCACTGCTGCTTGGCTGGTGGTCTCCGCACCTTGAAACCAACTCCAAGCGTGTTCTCCTTTGGGGAGAAGGCTAATTGGGCATGAAAAGGCCTTTTGGGCACATGCCCCATCCACTCACCCTTAGCCAGGTATTGATGGGAAACCGAAGGTCTATCTCAGCAACGGCACAAAACTCGCTTCTAGGAGCTGCATTCTGCAGAGGTGAACTCTGCTCGGGGAACAAACCACAGCCCCAATGCGTCCTTGCTCATGAAGGCCAAGCTTGCCTAGTTACTCACCTAGCCCTCTGCACACCTAGGGCAAAGAAGGCTATGGCCTGCCTCTGGCTCTGTGGGCACTGCTGCTTGTCGGGTGGTCTCCGGTGCTTGAAACCAACTCCACACGTGTTCTCCTTCGTGGAGAAGGCTGATTGGGCATGAAAAGGCCATGTTTGCACAGGCCCATTAACGCACCCTTAGCCAGCTGGGAAGGGAGCCTCGGAGGGCCTATCTCAGCAACGGCACAAAACTCGCTTCTAGGAGCTGCATTCTGCAGAGGTGAACTCTGCTCGGGGAACAAACCACAGCCCCAGTGCGTCTTGGCTCAGGAAAGCCAAGCTTGCCTAGTTCTCACCTAGCCCTGTTGTACCCCTAGGGCCAAGGAGGCTCTGGACTGCCTCTGGCTCCGTGGGCACTGCTGCCTGGCTGGTGTTCTCCGGAGGTTGAAACCAAATCCACACATGTTCTCCTTCGGGGAGAAGCCTGACTGGGCATGAAAAGGCCTTGTTTGCACAGGCCCAGCAACCCACAGGTAGCCAGCTAGGGATAGAACCTCCTTGGGCCTATCTCAGAAACGGCACAAGCCTCACTTATTTGAGCTCCGTTCTGCAAAGGTGAACACTGCTCTGAGAACAAAGGACTTCCCCGATGCGTCTTTGGTCAGGAAGGCAACGCTTGCCTATTTCTCTCCTAGCCTTCTGCTACCACTTGGGCCAAGGTGGCTCTGGGCTTCCTCTGGCTCCGTGGGCACTGCTGCTTGGGTGGCGGCCTCCTGCTCTTGAAACCAACTCCAAACGTGTTCTCCTTTGGGGAGAAGGCTGATTGGGCATGAAAAGGCCTTTCTTCACAGCCCCCAGCAACCCAAACTTAGCCAGCTAAGGAGGGACTCTACTAGGGCTAATCTCAGCAACGGCACAAAACTCGCTTCCAGGAGCTGCATTCTGCAAAGGGAAACTCTGCTCGGGGAGCACACCACATTCCCAATTCGTCCTTCCTCAGGAAAGCAATGCTTGCCTATTTCTCACCTAGCCCTGTGCTATCCCTAGGGCCAAGGAGGCTCTGGGCTGCCTCTGGATCCGTGGGCACTGCTCCTTGGCTGGTGGTCTCCTGAGCTTGAAACCAACTGCAAATGAGTTCTCCTTCAGGGACAAGGCTGATTGGGCATGAAAATACCTTGTTTGCACAGGCCTCAGCAACCCACCTATAGCCAGCTAGGGAGGGACCCTCCGAGGGCCTATCTCAGCAACGGCACAAACGTCGCAGCTAGGAGCTGCATTCTGCAAAGGGAAACTCTGCTCGGGGAACAAACCACAGCCCTAATGCGACTTGTTCAGGAAAGCCAAGCTTTTCTACTTCTCACCTAGCTCTGTTTTACCCCTAGGGCCATGGAGGCTCTGGGCTGCCTCTGGCTCTGTGGGCACTGCTGCTTGGCTGGTGGTCTCCGCACCTTGAAACCAACTCCAAGCGTGTTCTCCTTTGGGGAGAAGGCTAATTGGGCATGAAAAGGCCTTTTGGGCACATGCCCCATCCACTCACCCTTAGCCAGGTATTGATGGGAAACCGAAGGTCTATCTCAGCAACGGCACAAAACTCGCTTCTAGGAGCTGCATTCTGCAGAGGTGAACTCTGCTCGGGGAACAAACCACAGCCCCAATGCGTCCTTGCTCATGAAGGCCAAGCTTGCCTAGTTACTCACCTAGCCCTCTGCACACCTAGGGCAAAGAAGGCTATGGCCTGCCTCTGGCTCTGTGGGCACTGCTGCTTGTCGGGTGGTCTCCGGTGCTTGAAACCAACTCCACACGTGTTCTCCTTCGTGGAGAAGGCTGATTGGGCATGAAAAGGCCATGTTTGCACAGGCCCATTAACGCACCCTTAGCCAGCTGGGAAGGGAGCCTCGGAGGGCCTATCTCAGCAACGGCACAAAACTCGCTTCTAGGAGCTGCATTCTGCAGAGGTGAACTCTGCTCGGGGAACAAACCACAGCCCCAGTGCGTCTTGGCTCAGGAAAGCCAAGCTTGCCTAGTTCTCACCTAGCCCTGTTGTACCCCTAGGGCCAAGGAGGCTCTGGACTGCCTCTGGCTCCGTGGGCACTGCTGCCTGGCTGGTGTTCTCCGGAGGTTGAAACCAAATCCACACATGTTCTCCTTCGGGGAGAAGCCTGACTGGGCATGAAAAGGCCTTGTTTGCACAGGCCCAGCAACCCACAGGTAGCCAGCTAGGGATAGAACCTCCTTGGGCCTATCTCAGAAACGGCACAAGCCTCACTTATTTGAGCTCCGTTCTGCAAAGGTGAACACTGCTCTGAGAACAAAGGACTTCCCCGATGCGTCTTTGGTCAGGAAGGCAACGCTTGCCTATTTCTCTCCTAGCCTTCTGCTACCACTTGGGCCAAGGTGGCTCTGGGCTTCCTCTGGCTCCGTGGGCACTGCTGCTTGGGTGGCGGCCTCCTGCTCTTGAAACCAACTCCAAACGTGTTCTCCTTTGGGGAGAAGGCTGATTGGGCATGAAAAGGCCTTTCTTCACAGCCCCCAGCAACCCAAACTTAGCCAGCTAAGGAGGGACTCTACTAGGGCTAATCTCAGCAACGGCACAAAACTCGCTTCCAGGAGCTGCATTCTGCAAAGGGAAACTCTGCTCGGGGAGCACACCACATTCCCAATTCGTCCTTCCTCAGGAAAGCAATGCTTGCCTATTTCTCACCTAGCCCTGTGCTATCCCTAGGGCCAAGGAGGCTCTGGGCTGCCTCTGGATCCGTGGGCACTGCTCCTTGGCTGGTGGTCTCCTGAGCTTGAAACCAACTGCAAATGAGTTCTCCTTCAGGGACAAGGCTGATTGGGCATGAAAATACCTTGTTTGCACAGGCCTCAGCAACCCACCTATAGCCAGCTAGGGAGGGACCCTCCGAGGGCCTATCTCAGCAACGGCACAAACGTCGCAGCTAGGAGCTGCATTCTGCAAAGGGAAACTCTGCTCGGGGAACAAACCACAGCCCTAATGCGACTTGTTCAGGAAAGCCAAGCTTTTCTACTTCTCACCTAGCTCTGTTTTACCCCTAGGGCCATGGAGGCTCTGGGCTGCCTCTGGCTCTGTGGGCACTGCTGCTTGGCTGGTGGTCTCCGCACCTTGAAACCAACTCCAAGCGTGTTCTCCTTTGGGGAGAAGGCTAATTGGGCATGAAAAGGCCTTTTGGGCACATGCCCCATCCACTCACCCTTAGCCAGGTATTGATGGGAAACCGAAGGTCTATCTCAGCAACGGCACAAAACTCGCTTCTAGGAGCTGCATTCTGCAGAGGTGAACTCTGCTCGGGGAACAAACCACAGCCCCAATGCGTCCTTGCTCATGAAGGCCAAGCTTGCCTAGTTACTCACCTAGCCCTCTGCACACCTAGGGCAAAGAAGGCTATGGCCTGCCTCTGGCTCTGTGGGCACTGCTGCTTGTCTGGTGGTCTCCGGTGCTTGAAACCAACTCCACACGTGTTCTCCTTCGTGGAGAAGGCTGATTGGGCATGAAAAGGCCATGTTTGCACAGGCCCATTAACGCACCCTTAGCCAGCTGGGAAGGGAGCCTCGGAGGGCCTATCTCAGCAACGGCACAAAACTCGCTTCTAGGAGCTGCATTCTGCAGAGGTGAACTCTGCTCGGGGAACAAACCACAGCCCCAGTGCGTCTTGGCTCAGGAAAGCCAAGCTTGCCTAGTTCTCACCTAGCCCTGTTGTACCCCTAGGGCCAAGGAGGCTCTGGACTGCCTCTGGCTCCGTGGGCACTGCTGCCTGGCTGGTGTTCTCCGGAGGTTGAAACCAAATCCACACATGTTCTCCTTCGGGGAGAAGCCTGACTGGGCATGAAAAGGCCTTGTTTGCACAGGCCCAGCAACCCACAGGTAGCCAGCTAGGGATAGAACCTCCTTGGGCCTATCTCAGAAACGGCACAAGCCTCACTTATTTGAGCTCCGTTCTGCAAAGGTGAACACTGCTCTGAGAACAAAGGACTTCCCCGATGCGTCTTTGGTCAGGAAGGCAACGCTTGCCTATTTCTCTCCTAGCCTTCTGCTACCACTTGGGCCAAGGTGGCTCTGGGCTTCCTCTGGCTCCGTGGGCACTGCTGCTTGGGTGGTGGCCTCCTGCTCTTGAAACCAACTCCAAACGTGTTCTCCTTTGGGGAGAAGGCTGATTGGGCATGAAAAGGCCTTTCTTCACAGCCCCCAGCAACCCAAACTTAGCCAGCTAAGGAGGGACTCTACTAGGGCTAATCTCAGCAACGGCACAAAACTCGCTTCCAGGAGCTGCATTCTGCAAAGGGAAACTCTGCTCGGGGAGCACACCACATTCCCAATTCGTCCTTCCTCAGGAAAGCAATGCTTGCCTATTTCTCACCTAGCCCTGTGCTATCCCTAGGGCCAAGGAGGCTCTGGGCTGCCTCTGGATCCGTGGGCACTGCTCCTTGGCTGGTGGTCTCCTGAGCTTGAAACCAACTGCAAATGAGTTCTCCTTCAGGGACAAGGCTGATTGGGCATGAAAATACCTTGTTTGCACAGGCCTCAGCAACCCACCTATAGCCAGCTAGGGAGGGACCCTCCGAGGGCCTATCTCAGCAACGGCACAAACGTCGCAGCTAGGAGCTGCATTCTGCAAAGGGAAACTCTGCTCGGGGAACAAACCACAGCCCTAATGCGACTTGTTCAGGAAAGCCAAGCTTTTCTACTTCTCACCTAGCTCTGTTTTACCCCTAGGGCCATGGAGGCTCTGGGCTGCCTCTGGCTCTGTGGGCACTGCTGCTTGGCTGGTGGTCTCCGCACCTTGAAACCAACTCCAAGCGTGTTCTCCTTTGGGGAGAAGGCTAATTGGGCATGAAAAGGCCTTTTGGGCACATGCCCCATCCACTCACCCTTAGCCAGGCATTGATGGGAAACCGAAGGTCTATCTCAGCAACGGCACAAAACTCGCTTCTAGGAGCTGCATTCTGCAGAGGTGAACTCTGCTCGGGGAACAAACCACAGCCCCAATGCGTCCTTGCTCATGAAGGCCAAGCTTGCCTAGTTACTCACCTAGCCCTCTGCACACCTAGGGCAAAGAAGGCTATGGCCTGCCTCTGGCTCTGTGGGCACCGCTGCTTGTCGGGTGGTCTCCGGGGCTTGAAACCAACTCCACACGTGTTCTCCTTCGTGGAGAAGGCTGATTGGGCATGAAAAGGCCATGTTTGCACAGGCCCATTAACGCACCCTTAGCCAGCTGGGAAGGGAGCCTCGGAGGGCCTATCTCAGCAACGGCACAAAACTCGCTTCTAGGAGCTGCATTCTGCAGAGGTGAACTCTGCTCGGGGAACAAACCACAGCCCCAGTGCGTCTTGGCTCAGGAAAGCCAAGCTTGCCTAGTTCTCACCTAGCCCTGTTGTACCCCTAGGGCCAAGGAGGCTCTGGACTGCCTCTGGCTCCGTGGGCACTGCTGCTTGGCTGGTGTTCTCCGGAGGTTGAAACCAAATCCACACATGTTCTCCCTCGGGGAGAAGCCTGACTGGGCATGAAAAGGCCTTGTTTGCACAGGCCCAGCAACCCACAGGTAGCCAGCTAGGGATAGAACCTCCTTGGGCCTATCTCAGAAACGGCACAAGCCTCACTTATTTGAGCTCCGTTCTGCAAAGGTGAACACTGCTCTGAGAACAAAGGACTTCCCCGATGCGTCTTTGGTCAGGAAGGCAACGCTTGCCTATTTCTCTCCTAGCCTTCTGCTACCACTTGGGCCAAGGTGGCTCTGGGCTTCCTCTGGCTCCGTGGGCACTGCTGCTTGGGTGGCGGCCTCCTGCTCTTGAAACCAACTCCAAACGTGTTCTCCTTTGGGGAGAAGGCTGATTGGGCATGAAAAGGCCTTTCTTCACAGCCCCCAGCAACCCAAACTTAGCCAGCTAAGGAGGGACTCTACTAGGGCTAATCTCAGCAACGGCACAAAACTCGCTTCCAGGAGCTGCATTCTGCAAAGGGAAACTCTGCTCGGGGAGCACACCACATTCCCAATTCGTCCTTCCTCAGGAAAGCAATGCTTGCCTATTTCTCACCTAGCCCTGTGCTATCCCTAGGGCCAAGGAGGCTCTGGGCTGCCTCTGGATCCGTGGGCACTGCTCCTTGGCTGGTGGTCTCCTGAGCTTGAAACCAACTGCAAATGAGTTCTCCTTCAGGGACAAGGCTGATTGGGCATGAAAATACCTTGTTTGCACAGGCCTCAGCAACCCACCTATAGCCAGCTAGGGAGGGACCCTCCGAGGGCCTATCTCAGCAACGGCACAAACGTCGCAGCTAGGAGCTGCATTCTGCAAAGGGAAACTCTGCTCGGGGAACAAACCACAGCCCTAATGCGACTTGTTCAGGAAAGCCAAGCTTTTCTACTTCTCACCTAGCTCTGTTTTACCCCTAGGGCCATGGAGGCTCTGGGCTGCCTCTGGCTCTGTGGGCACTGCTGCTTGGCTGGTGGTCTCCGCACCTTGAAACCAACTCCAAGCGTGTTCTCCTTTGGGGAGAAGGCTAATTGGGCATGAAAAGGCCTTTTGGGCACATGCCCCATCCACTCACCCTTAGCCAGGTATTGATGGGAAACCGAAGGTCTATCTCAGCAACGGCACAAAACTCGCTTCTAGGAGCTGCATTCTGCAGAGGTGAACTCTGCTCGGGGAACAAACCACAGCCCCAATGCGTCCTTGCTCATGAAGGCCAAGCTTGCCTAGTTACTCACCTAGCCCTCTGCACACCTAGGGCAAAGAAGGCTATGGCCTGCCTCTGGCTCTGTGGGCACCGCTGCTTGTCGGGTGGTCTCCGGGGCTTGAAACCAACTCCACACGTGTTCTCCTTCGTGGAGAAGGCTGATTGGGCATGAAAAGGCCATGTTTGCACAGGCCCATTAACGCACCCTTAGCCAGCTGGGAAGGGAGCCTCGGAGGGCCTATCTCAGCAACGGCACAAAACTCGCTTCTAGGAGCTGCATTCTGCAGAGGTGAACTCTGCTCGGGGAACAAACCACAGCCCCAGTGCGTCTTGGCTCAGGAAAGCCAAGCTTGCCTAGTTCTCACCTAGCCCTGTTGTACCCCTAGGGCCAAGGAGGCTCTGGACTGCCTCTGGCTCCGTGGGCACTGCTGCTTGGCTGGTGTTCTCCGGAGGTTGAAACCAAATCCACACATGTTCTCCTTCGGGGAGAAGCCTGACTGGGCATGAAAAGGCCTTGTTTGCACAGGCCCAGCAACCCACAGGTAGCCAGCTAGGGATAGAACCTCCTTGGGCCTATCTCAGAAACGGCACAAGCCTCACTTATTTGAGCTCCGTTCTGCAAAGGTGAACACTGCTCTGAGAACAAAGGACTTCCCCGATGCGTCTTTGGTCAGGAAGGCAACGCTTGCCTATTTCTCTCCTAGCCTTCTGCTACCACTTGGGCCAAGGTGGCTCTGGGCTTCCTCTGGCTCCGTGGGCACTGCTGCTTGGGTGGTGGCCTCCTGCTCTTGAAACCAACTCCAAACGTGTTCTCCTTTGGGGAGAAGGCTGATTGGGCATGAAAAGGCCTTTCTTCACAGCCCCCAGCAACCCAAACTTAGCCAGCTAAGGAGGGACTCTACTAGGGCTAATCTCAGCAACGGCACAAAACTCGCTTCCAGGAGCTGCATTCTGCAAAGGGAAACTCTGCTCGGGGAGCACACCACATTCCCAATTCGTCCTTCCTCAGGAAAGCAATGCTTGCCTATTTCTCACCTAGCCCTGTGCTATCCCTAGGGCCAAGGAGGCTCTGGGCTGCCTCTGGATCCGTGGGCACTGCTCCTTGGCTGGTGGTCTCCTGAGCTTGAAACCAACTGCAAATGAGTTCTCCTTCAGGGACAAGGCTGATTGGGCATGAAAATACCTTGTTTGCACAGGCCTCAGCAACCCACCTATAGCCAGCTAGGGAGGGACCCTCCGAGGGCCTATCTCAGCAACGGCACAAACGTCGCAGCTAGGAGCTGCATTCTGCAAAGGGAAACTCTGCTCGGGGAACAAACCACAGCCCTAATGCGACTTGTTCAGGAAAGCCAAGCTTTTCTACTTCTCACCTAGCTCTGTTTTACCCCTAGGGCCATGGAGGCTCTGGGCTGCCTCTGGCTCTGTGGGCACTGCTGCTTGGCTGGTGGTCTCCGCACCTTGAAACCAACTCCAAGCGTGTTCTCCTTTGGGGAGAAGGCTAATTGGGCATGAAAAGGCCTTTTGGGCACATGCCCCATCCACTCACCCTTAGCCAGGTATTGATGGGAAACCGAAGGTCTATCTCAGCAACGGCACAAAACTCGCTTCTAGGAGCTGCATTCTGCAGAGGTGAACTCTGCTCGGGGAACAAACCACAGCCCCAATGCGTCCTTGCTCATGAAGGCCAAGCTTGCCTAGTTACTCACCTAGCCCTCTGCACACCTAGGGCAAAGAAGGCTATGGCCTGCCTCTGGCTCTGTGGGCACCGCTGCTTGTCGGGTGGTCTCCGGTGCTTGAAACCAACTCCACACGTGTTCTCCTTCGTGGAGAAGGCTGATTGGGCATGAAAAGGCCATGTTTGCACAGGCCCATTAACGCACCCTTAGCCAGCTGGGAAGGGAGCCTCGGAGGGCCTATCTCAGCAACGGCACAAAACTCGCTTCTAGGAGCTGCATTCTGCAGAGGTGAACTCTGCTCGGGGAACAAACCACAGCCCCAGTGCGTCTTGGCTCAGGAAAGCCAAGCTTGCCTAGTTCTCACCTAGCCCTGTTGTACCCCTAGGGCCAAGGAGGCTCTGGACTGCCTCTGGCTCCGTGGGCACTGCTGCTTGGCTGGTGTTCTCCGGAGGTTGAAACCAAATCCACACATGTTCTCCCTCGGGGAGAAGCCTGACTGGGCATGAAAAGGCCTTGTTTGCACAGGCCCAGCAACCCACAGGTAGCCAGCTAGGGATAGAACCTCCTTGGGCCTATCTCAGAAACGGCACAAGCCTCACTTATTTGAGCTCCGTTCTGCAAAGGTGAACACTGCTCTGAGAACAAAGGACTTCCCCGATGCGTCTTTGGTCAGGAAGGCAACGCTTGCCTATTTCTCTCCTAGCCTTCTGCTACCACTTGGGCCAAGGTGGCTCTGGGCTTCCTCTGGCTCCGTGGGCACTGCTGCTTGGGTGGTGGCCTCCTGCTCTTGAGACCAACTCCAAACGTGTTCTCCTTTGGGGAGAAGGCTGATTGGGCATGAAAAGGCCTTTCTTCACAGCCCCCAGCAACCCAAACTTAGCCAGCTAAGGAGGGACTCTACTAGGGCTAATCTCAGCAACGGCACAAAACTCGCTTCCAGGAGCTGCATTCTGCAAAGGGAAACTCTGCTCGGGGAGCACACCACATTCCCAATTCGTCCTTCCTCAGGAAAGCAATGCTTGCCTATTTCTCACCTAGCCCTGTGCTATCCCTAGGGCCAAGGAGGCTCTGGGCTGCCTCTGGATCCGTGGGCACTGCTCCTTGGCTGGTGGTCTCCTGAGCTTGAAACCAACTGCAAATGAGTTCTCCTTCAGGGACAAGGCTGATTGGGCATGAAAATACCTTGTTTGCACAGGCCTCAGCAACCCACCTATAGCCAGCTAGGGAGGGACCCTCCGAGGGCCTATCTCAGCAACGGCACAAACGTCGCAGCTAGGAGCTGCATTCTGCAAAGGGAAACTCTGCTCGGGGAACAAACCACAGCCCTAATGCGACTTGTTCAGGAAAGCCAAGCTTTTCTACTTCTCACCTAGCTCTGTTTTACCCCTAGGGCCATGGAGGCTCTGGGCTGCCTCTGGCTCTGTGGGCACTGCTGCTTGGCTGGTGGTCTCCGCACCTTGAAACCAACTCCAAGCGTGTTCTCCTTTGGGGAGAAGGCTAATTGGGCATGAAAAGGCCTTTTGGGCACATGCCCCATCCACTCACCCTTAGCCAGGTATTGATGGGAAACCGAAGGTCTATCTCAGCAACGGCACAAAACTCGCTTCTAGGAGCTGCATTCTGCAGAGGTGAACTCTGCTCGGGGAACAAACCACAGCCCCAATGCGTCCTTGCTCATGAAGGCCAAGCTTGCCTAGTTACTCACCTAGCCCTCTGCACACCTAGGGCAAAGAAGGCTATGGCCTGCCTCTGGCTCTGTGGGCACCGCTGCTTGTCGGGTGGTCTCCGGTGCTTGAAACCAACTCCACACGTGTTCTCCTTCGTGGAGAAGGCTGATTGGGCATGAAAAGGCCATGTTTGCACAGGCCCATTAACGCACCCTTAGCCAGCTGGGAAGGGAGCCTCGGAGGGCCTATCTCAGCAACGGCACAAAACTCGCTTCTAGGAGCTGCATTCTGCAGAGGTGAACTCTGCTCGGGGAACAAACCACAGCCCCAGTGCGTCTTGGCTCAGGAAAGCCAAGCTTGCCTAGTTCTCACCTAGCCCTGTTGTACCCCTAGGGCCAAGGAGGCTCTGGACTGCCTCTGGCTCCGTGGGCACTGCTGCTTGGCTGGTGTTCTCCGGAGGTTGAAACCAAATCCACACATGTTCTCCCTCGGGGAGAAGCCTGACTGGGCATGAAAAGGCCTTGTTTGCACAGGCCCAGCAACCCACAGGTAGCCAGCTAGGGATAGAACCTCCTTGGGCCTATCTCAGAAACGGCACAAGCCTCACTTATTTGAGCTCCGTTCTGCAAAGGTGAACACTGCTCTGAGAACAAAGGACTTCCCCGATGCGTCTTTGGTCAGGAAGGCAACGCTTGCCTATTTCTCTCCTAGCCTTCTGCTACCACTTGGGCCAAGGTGGCTCTGGGCTTCCTCTGGCTCCGTGGGCACTGCTGCTTGGGTGGTGGCCTCCTGCTCTTGAGACCAACTCCAAACGTGTTCTCCTTTGGGGAGAAGGCTGATTGGGCATGAAAAGGCCTTTCTTCACAGCCCCCAGCAACCCAAACTTAGCCAGCTAAGGAGGGACTCTACTAGGGCTAATCTCAGCAACGGCACAAAACTCGCTTCCAGGAGCTGCATTCTGCAAAGGGAAACTCTGCTCGGGGAGCACACCACATTCCCAATTCGTCCTTCCTCAGGAAAGCAATGCTTGCCTATTTCTCACCTAGCCCTGTGCTATCCCTAGGGCCAAGGAGGCTCTGGGCTGCCTCTGGATCCGTGGGCACTGCTCCTTGGCTGGTGGTCTCCTGAGCTTGAAACCAACTGCAAATGAGTTCTCCTTCAGGGACAAGGCTGATTGGGCATGAAAATACCTTGTTTGCACAGGCCTCAGCAACCCACCTATAGCCAGCTAGGGAGGGACCCTCCGAGGGCCTATCTCAGCAACGGCACAAACGTCGCAGCTAGGAGCTGCATTCTGCAAAGGGAAACTCTGCTCGGGGAACAAACCACAGCCCTAATGCGACTTGTTCAGGAAAGCCAAGCTTTTCTACTTCTCACCTAGCTCTGTTTTACCCCTAGGGCCATGGAGGCTCTGGGCTGCCTCTGGCTCTGTGGGCACTGCTGCTTGGCTGGTGGTCTCCGCACCTTGAAACCAACTCCAAGCGTGTTCTCCTTTGGGGAGAAGGCTAATTGGGCATGAAAAGGCCTTTTGGGCACATGCCCCATCCACTCACCCTTAGCCAGGTATTGATGGGAAACCGAAGGTCTATCTCAGCAACGGCACAAAACTCGCTTCTAGGAGCTGCATTCTGCAGAGGTGAACTCTGCTCGGGGAACAAACCACAGCCCCAATGCGTCCTTGCTCATGAAGGCCAAGCTTGCCTAGTTACTCACCTAGCCCTCTGCACACCTAGGGCAAAGAAGGCTATGGCCTGCCTCTGGCTCTGTGGGCACCGCTGCTTGTCGGGTGGTCTCCGGGGCTTGAAACCAACTCCACACGTGTTCTCCTTCGTGGAGAAGGCTGATTGGGCATGAAAAGGCCATGTTTGCACAGGCCCATTAACGCACCCTTAGCCAGCTGGGAAGGGAGCCTCGGAGGGCCTATCTCAGCAACGGCACAAAACTCGCTTCTAGGAGCTGCATTCTGCAGAGGTGAACTCTGCTCGGGGAACAAACCACAGCCCCAGTGCGTCTTGGCTCAGGAAAGCCAAGCTTGCCTAGTTCTCACCTAGCCCTGTTGTACCCCTAGGGCCAAGGAGGCTCTGGACTGCCTCTGGCTCCGTGGGCACTGCTGCTTGGCTGGTGTTCTCCGGAGGTTGAAACCAAATCCACACATGTTCTCCTTCGGGGAGAAGCCTGACTGGGCATGAAAAGGCCTTGTTTGCACAGGCCCAGCAACCCACAGGTAGCCAGCTAGGGATAGAACCTCCTTGGGCCTATCTCAGAGACGGCACAAGCCTCACTTATTTGAGCTCCGTTCTGCAAAGGTGAACACTGCTCTGAGAACAAAGGACTTCCCCGATGCGTCTTTGGTCAGGAAGGCAACGCTTGCCTATTTCTCTCCTAGCCTTCTGCTACCACTTGGGCCAAGGTGGCTCTGGGCTTCCTCTGGCTCCGTGGGCACTGCTGCTTGGGTGGTGGCCTCCTGCTCTTGAAACCAACTCCAAACGTGTTCTCCTTTGGGGAGAAGGCTGATTGGGCATGAAAAGGCCTTTCTTCACAGCCCCCAGCAACCCAAACTTAGCCAGCTAAGGAGGGACTCTACTAGGGCTAATCTCAGCAACGGCACAAAACTCGCTTCCAGGAGCTGCATTCTGCAAAGGGAAACTCTGCTCGGGGAGCACACCACATTCCCAATTCGTCCTTCCTCAGGAAAGCAATGCTTGCCTATTTCTCACCTAGCCCTGTGCTATCCCTAGGGCCAAGGAGGCTCTGGGCTGCCTCTGGATCCGTGGGCACTGCTCCTTGGCTGGTGGTCTCCTGAGCTTGAAACCAACTGCAAATGAGTTCTCCTTCAGGGACAAGGCTGATTGGGCATGAAAATACCTTGTTTGCACAGGCCTCAGCAACCCACCTATAGCCAGCTAGGGAGGGACCCTCCGAGGGCCTATCTCAGCAACGGCACAAACGTCGCAGCTAGGAGCTGCATTCTGCAAAGGGAAACTCTGCTCGGGGAACAAACCACAGCCCTAATGCGACTTGTTCAGGAAAGCCAAGCTTTTCTACTTCTCACCTAGCTCTGTTTTACCCCTAGGGCCATGGAGGCTCTGGGCTGCCTCTGGCTCTGTGGGCACTGCTGCTTGGCTGGTGGTCTCCGCACCTTGAAACCAACTCCAAGCGTGTTCTCCTTTGGGGAGAAGGCTAATTGGGCATGAAAAGGCCTTTTGGGCACATGCCCCATCCACTCACCCTTAGCCAGGTATTGATGGGAAACCGAAGGTCTATCTCAGCAACGGCACAAAACTCGCTTCTAGGAGCTGCATTCTGCAGAGGTGAACTCTGCTCGGGGAACAAACCACAGCCCCAATGCGTCCTTGCTCATGAAGGCCAAGCTTGCCTAGTTACTCACCTAGCCCTCTGCACACCTAGGGCAAAGAAGGCTATGGCCTGCCTCTGGCTCTGTGGGCACCGCTGCTTGTCGGGTGGTCTCCGGGGCTTGAAACCAACTCCACACGTGTTCTCCTTCGTGGAGAAGGCTGATTGGGCATGAAAAGGCCATGTTTGCACAGGCCCATTAACGCACCCTTAGCCAGCTGGGAAGGGAGCCTCGGAGGGCCTATCTCAGCAACGGCACAAAACTCGCTTCTAGGAGCTGCATTCTGCAGAGGTGAACTCTGCTCGGGGAACAAACCACAGCCCCAGTGCGTCTTGGCTCAGGAAAGCCAAGCTTGCCTAGTTCTCACCTAGCCCTGTTGTACCCCTAGGGCCAAGGAGGCTCTGGACTGCCTCTGGCTCCGTGGGCACTGCTGCTTGGCTGGTGTTCTCCGGAGGTTGAAACCAAATCCACACATGTTCTCCTTCGGGGAGAAGCCTGACTGGGCATGAAAAGGCCTTGTTTGCACAGGCCCAGCAACCCACAGGTAGCCAGCTAGGGATAGAACCTCCTTGGGCCTATCTCAGAGACGGCACAAGCCTCACTTATTTGAGCTCCGTTCTGCAAAGGTGAACACTGCTCTGAGAACAAAGGACTTCCCCGATGCGTCTTTGGTCAGGAAGGCAACGCTTGCCTATTTCTCTCCTAGCCTTCTGCTACCACTTGGGCCAAGGTGGCTCTGGGCTTCCTCTGGCTCCGTGGGCACTGCTGCTTGGGTGGTGGCCTCCTGCTCTTGAAACCAACTCCAAACGTGTTCTCCTTTGGGGAGAAGGCTGATTGGGCATGAAAAGGCCTTTCTTCACAGCCCCCAGCAACCCAAACTTAGCCAGCTAAGGAGGGACTCTACTAGGGCTAATCTCAGCAACGGCACAAAACTCGCTTCCAGGAGCTGCATTCTGCAAAGGGAAACTCTGCTCGGGGAGCACACCACATTCCCAATTCGTCCTTCCTCAGGAAAGCAATGCTTGCCTATTTCTCACCTAGCCCTGTGCTATCCCTAGGGCCAAGGAGGCTCTGGGCTGCCTCTGGATCCGTGGGCACTGCTCCTTGGCTGGTGGTCTCCTGAGCTTGAAACCAACTGCAAATGAGTTCTCCTTCAGGGACAAGGCTGATTGGGCATGAAAATACCTTGTTTGCACAGGCCTCAGCAACCCACCTATAGCCAGCTAGGGAGGGACCCTCCGAGGGCCTATCTCAGCAACGGCACAAACGTCGCAGCTAGGAGCTGCATTCTGCAAAGGGAAACTCTGCTCGGGGAACAAACCACAGCCCTAATGCGACTTGTTCAGGAAAGCCAAGCTTTTCTACTTCTCACCTAGCTCTGTTTTACCCCTAGGGCCATGGAGGCTCTGGGCTGCCTCTGGCTCTGTGGGCACTGCTGCTTGGCTGGTGGTCTCCGCACCTTGAAACCAACTCCAAGCGTGTTCTCCTTTGGGGAGAAGGCTAATTGGGCATGAAAAGGCCTTTTGGGCACATGCCCCATCCACTCACCCTTAGCCAGGTATTGATGGGAAACCGAAGGTCTATCTCAGCAACGGCACAAAACTCGCTTCTAGGAGCTGCATTCTGCAGAGGTGAACTCTGCTCGGGGAACAAACCACAGCCCCAATGCGTCCTTGCTCATGAAGGCCAAGCTTGCCTAGTTACTCACCTAGCCCTCTGCACACCTAGGGCAAAGAAGGCTATGGCCTGCCTCTGGCTCTGTGGGCACCGCTGCTTGTCGGGTGGTCTCCGGGGCTTGAAACCAACTCCACACGTGTTCTCCTTCGTGGAGAAGGCTGATTGGGCATGAAAAGGCCATGTTTGCACAGGCCCATTAACGCACCCTTAGCCAGCTGGGAAGGGAGCCTCGGAGGGCCTATCTCAGCAACGGCACAAAACTCGCTTCTAGGAGCTGCATTCTGCAGAGGTGAACTCTGCTCGGGGAACAAACCACAGCCCCAGTGCGTCTTGGCTCAGGAAAGCCAAGCTTGCCTAGTTCTCACCTAGCCCTGTTGTACCCCTAGGGCCAAGGAGGCTCTGGACTGCCTCTGGCTCCGTGGGCACTGCTGCTTGGCTGGTGTTCTCCGGAGGTTGAAACCAAATCCACACATGTTCTCCTTCGGGGAGAAGCCTGACTGGGCATGAAAAGGCCTTGTTTGCACAGGCCCAGCAACCCACAGGTAGCCAGCTAGGGATAGAACCTCCTTGGGCCTATCTCAGAGACGGCACAAGCCTCACTTATTTGAGCTCCGTTCTGCAAAGGTGAACACTGCTCTGAGAACAAAGGACTTCCCCGATGCGTCTTTGGTCAGGAAGGCAACGCTTGCCTATTTCTCTCCTAGCCTTCTGCTACCACTTGGGCCAAGGTGGCTCTGGGCTTCCTCTGGCTCCGTGGGCACTGCTGCTTGGGTGGTGGCCTCCTGCTCTTGAAACCAACTCCAAACGTGTTCTCCTTTGGGGAGAAGGCTGATTGGGCATGAAAAGGCCTTTCTTCACAGCCCCCAGCAACCCAAACTTAGCCAGCTAAGGAGGGACTCTACTAGGGCTAATCTCAGCAACGGCACAAAACTCGCTTCCAGGAGCTGCATTCTGCAAAGGGAAACTCTGCTCGGGGAGCACACCACATTCCCAATTCGTCCTTCCTCAGGAAAGCAATGCTTGCCTATTTCTCACCTAGCCCTGTGCTATCCCTAGGGCCAAGGAGGCTCTGGGCTGCCTCTGGATCCGTGGGCACTGCTCCTTGGCTGGTGGTCTCCTGAGCTTGAAACCAACTGCAAATGAGTTCTCCTTCAGGGACAAGGCTGATTGGGCATGAAAATACCTTGTTTGCACAGGCCTCAGCAACCCACCTATAGCCAGCTAGGGAGGGACCCTCCGAGGGCCTATCTCAGCAACGGCACAAACGTCGCAGCTAGGAGCTGCATTCTGCAAAGGGAAACTCTGCTCGGGGAACAAACCACAGCCCTAATGCGACTTGTTCAGGAAAGCCAAGCTTTTCTACTTCTCACCTAGCTCTGTTTTACCCCTAGGGCCATGGAGGCTCTGGGCTGCCTCTGGCTCTGTGGGCACTGCTGCTTGGCTGGTGGTCTCCGCACCTTGAAACCAACTCCAAGCGTGTTCTCCTTTGGGGAGAAGGCTAATTGGGCATGAAAAGGCCTTTTGGGCACATGCCCCATCCACTCACCCTTAGCCAGGTATTGATGGGAAACCGAAGGTCTATCTCAGCAACGGCACAAAACTCGCTTCTAGGAGCTGCATTCTGCAGAGGTGAACTCTGCTCGGGGAACAAACCACAGCCCCAATGCGTCCTTGCTCATGAAGGCCAAGCTTGCCTAGTTACTCACCTAGCCCTCTGCACACCTAGGGCAAAGAAGGCTATGGCCTGCCTCTGGCTCTGTGGGCACCGCTGCTTGTCGGGTGGTCTCCGGGGCTTGAAACCAACTCCACACGTGTTCTCCTTCGTGGAGAAGGCTGATTGGGCATGAAAAGGCCATGTTTGCACAGGCCCATTAACGCACCCTTAGCCAGCTGGGAAGGGAGCCTCGGAGGGCCTATCTCAGCAACGGCACAAAACTCGCTTCTAGGAGCTGCATTCTGCAGAGGTGAACTCTGCTCGGGGAACAAACCACAGCCCCAGTGCATCTTGGCTCAGGAAAGCCAAGCTTGCCTAGTTCTCACCTAGCCCTGTTGTACCCCTAGGGCCAAGGAGGCTCTGGACTGCCTCTGGCTCCGTGGGCACTGCTGCTTGGCTGGTGTTCTCCGGAGGTTGAAACCAAATCCACACATGTTCTCCTTCGGGGAGAAGCCTGACTGGGCATGAAAAGGCCTTGTTTGCACAGGCCCAGCAACCCACAGGTAGCCAGCTAGGGATAGAACCTCCTTGGGCCTATCTCAGAGACGGCACAAGCCTCACTTATTTGAGCTCCGTTCTGCAAAGGTGAACACTGCTCTGAGAACAAAGGACTTCCCCGATGCGTCTTTGGTCAGGAAGGCAACGCTTGCCTATTTCTCTCCTAGCCTTCTGCTACCACTTGGGCCAAGGTGGCTCTGGGCTTCCTCTGGCTCCGTGGGCACTGCTGCTTGGGTGGTGGCCTCCTGCTCTTGAAACCAACTCCAAACGTGTTCTCCTTTGGGGAGAAGGCTGATTGGGCATGAAAAGGCCTTTCTTCACAGCCCCCAGCAACCCAAACTTAGCCAGCTAAGGAGGGACTCTACTAGGGCTAATCTCAGCAACGGCACAAAACTCGCTTCCAGGAGCTGCATTCTGCAAAGGGAAACTCTGCTCGGGGAGCACACCACATTCCCAATTCGTCCTTCCTCAGGAAAGCAATGCTTGCCTATTTCTCACCTAGCCCTGTGCTATCCCTAGGGCCAAGGAGGCTCTGGGCTGCCTCTGGATCCGTGGGCACTGCTCCTTGGCTGGTGGTCTCCTGAGCTTGAAACCAACTGCAAATGAGTTCTCCTTCAGGGACAAGGCTGATTGGGCATGAAAATACCTTGTTTGCACAGGCCTCAGCAACCCACCTATAGCCAGCTAGGGAGGGACCCTCCGAGGGCCTATCTCAGCAACGGCACAAACGTCGCAGCTAGGAGCTGCATTCTGCAAAGGGAAACTCTGCTCGGGGAACAAACCACAGCCCTAATGCGACTTGTTCAGGAAAGCCAAGCTTTTCTACTTCTCACCTAGCTCTGTTTTACCCCTAGGGCCATGGAGGCTCTGGGCTGCCTCTGGCTCTGTGGGCACTGCTGCTTGGCTGGTGGTCTCTGCACCTTGAAACCAACTCCAAGCGTGTTCTCCTTTGGGGAGAAGGCTAATTGGGCATGAAAAGGCCTTTTGGGCACATGCCCCATCCACTCACCCTTAGCCAGGTATTGATGGGAAACCGAAGGTCTATCTCAGCAACGGCACAAAACTCGCTTCTAGGAGCTGCATTCTGCAGAGGTGAACTCTGCTCGGGGAACAAACCACAGCCCCAGTGCATCTTGGCTCAGGAAAGCCAAGCTTGCCTAGTTCTCACCTAGCCCTGTTGTACCCCTAGGGCCAAGGAGGCTCTGGACTGCCTCTGGCTCCGTGGGCACTGCTGCTTGGCTGGTGTTCTCCGGAGGTTGAAACCAAATCCACACATGTTCTCCTTCGGGGAGAAGCCTGACTGGGCATGAAAAGGCCTTGTTTGCACAGGCCCAGCAACCCACAGGTAGCCAGCTAGGGATAGAACCTCCTTGGGCCTATCTCAGAGACGGCACAAGCCTCACTTATTTGAGCTCCGTTCTGCAAAGGTGAACACTGCTCTGAGAACAAAGGACTTCCCCGATGCGTCTTTGGTCAGGAAGGCAACGCTTGCCTATTTCTCTCCTAGCCTTCTGCTACCACTTGGGCCAAGGTGGCTCTGGGCTTCCTCTGGCTCCGTGGGCACTGCTGCTTGGGTGGTGGCCTCCTGCTCTTGAAACCAACTCCAAACGTGTTCTCCTTTGGGGAGAAGGCTGATTGGGCATGAAAAGGCCTTTCTTCACAGCCCCCAGCAACCCAAACTTAGCCAGCTAAGGAGGGACTCTACTAGGGCTAATCTCAGCAACGGCACAAAACTCGCTTCCAGGAGCTGCATTCTGCAAAGGGAAACTCTGCTCGGGGAGCACACCACATTCCCAATTCGTCCTTCCTCAGGAAAGCAATGCTTGCCTATTTCTCACCTAGCCCTGTGCTATCCCTAGGGCCAAGGAGGCTCTGGGCTGCCTCTGGATCCGTGGGCACTGCTCCTTGGCTGGTGGTCTCCTGAGCTTGAAACCAACTGCAAATGAGTTCTCCTTCAGGGACAAGGCTGATTGGGCATGAAAATACCTTGTTTGCACAGGCCTCAGCAACCCACCTATAGCCAGCTAGGGAGGGACCCTCCGAGGGCCTATCTCAGCAACGGCACAAACGTCGCAGCTAGGAGCTGCATTCTGCAAAGGGAAACTCTGCTCGGGGAACAAACCACAGCCCTAATGCGACTTGTTCAGGAAAGCCAAGCTTTTCTACTTCTCACCTAGCTCTGTTTTACCCCTAGGGCCATGGAGGCTCTGGGCTGCCTCTGGCTCTGTGGGCACTGCTGCTTGGCTGGTGGTCTCTGCACCTTGAAACCAACTCCAAGCGTGTTCTCCTTTGGGGAGAAGGCTAATTGGGCATGAAAAGGCCTTTTGGGCACATGCCCCATCCACTCACCCTTAGCCAGGTATTGATGGGAAACCGAAGGTCTATCTCAGCAACGGCACAAAACTCGCTTCTAGGAGCTGCATTCTGCAGAGGTGAACTCTGCTCGGGGAACAAACCACAGCCCCAATGCGTCCTTGCTCATGAAGGCCAAGCTTGCCTAGTTACTCACCTAGCCCTCTGCACACCTAGGGCAAAGAAGGCTATGGCCTGCCTCTGGCTCTGTGGGCACCGCTGCTTGTCGGGTGGTCTCCGGGGCTTGAAACCAACTCCACACGTGTTCTCCTTCGTGGAGAAGGCTGATTGGGCATGAAAAGGCCATGTTTGCACAGGCCCATTAACGCACCCTTAGCCAGCTGGGAAGGGAGCCTCGGAGGGCCTATCTCAGCAACGGCACAAAACTCGCTTCTAGGAGCTGCATTCTGCAGAGGTGAACTCTGCTCGGGGAACAAACCACAGCCCCAGTGCGTCTTGGCTCAGGAAAGCCAAGCTTGCCTAGTTCTCACCTAGCCCTGTTGTACCCCTAGGGCCAAGGAGGCTCTGGACTGCCTCTGGCTCCGTGGGCACTGCTGCTTGGCTGGTGTTCTCCGGAGGTTGAAACCAAATCCACACATGTTCTCCTTCGGGGAGAAGCCTGACTGGGCATGAAAAGGCCTTGTTTGCACAGGCCCAGCAACCCACAGGTAGCCAGCTAGGGATAGAACCTCCTTGGGCCTATCTCAGAGACGGCACAACCCTCACTTATTTGAGCTCCGTTCTGCAAAGGTGAACACTGCTCTGAGAACAAAGGACTTCCCCGATGCGTCTTTGGTCAGGAAGGCAACGCTTGCCTATTTCTCTCCTAGCCTTCTGCTACCACTTGGGCCAAGGTGGCTCTGGGCTTCCTCTGGCTCCGTGGGCACTGCTGCTTGGGTGGTGGCCTCCTGCTCTTGAAACCAACTCCAAACGTGTTCTCCTTTGGGGAGAAGGCTGATTGGGCATGAAAAGGCCTTTCTTCACAGCCCCCAGCAACCCAAACTTAGCCAGCTAAGGAGGGACTCTACTAGGGCTAATCTCAGCAACGGCACAAAACTCGCTTCCAGGAGCTGCATTCTGCAAAGGGAAACTCTGCTCGGGGAGCACACCACATTCCCAATTCGTCCTTCCTCAGGAAAGCAATGCTTGCCTATTTCTCACCTAGCCCTGTGCTATCCCTAGGGCCAAGGAGGCTCTGGGCTGCCTCTGGATCCGTGGGCACTGCTCCTTGGCTGGTGGTCTCCTGAGCTTGAAACCAACTGCAAATGAGTTCTCCTTCAGGGACAAGGCTGATTGGGCATGAAAATACCTTGTTTGCACAGGCCTCAGCAACCCACCTATAGCCAGCTAGGGAGGGACCCTCCGAGGGCCTATCTCAGCAACGGCACAAACGTCGCAGCTAGGAGCTGCATTCTGCAAAGGGAAACTCTGCTCGGGGAACAAACCACAGCCCTAATGCGACTTGTTCAGGAAAGCCAAGCTTTTCTACTTCTCACCTAGCTCTGTTTTACCCCTAGGGCCATGGAGGCTCTGGGCTGCCTCTGGCTCTGTGGGCACTGCTGCTTGGCTGGTGGTCTCCGCACCTTGAAACCAACTCCAAGCGTGTTCTCCTTTGGGGAGAAGGCTAATTGGGCATGAAAAGGCCTTTTGGGCACATGCCCCATCCACTCACCCTTAGCCAGGTATTGATGGGAAACCGAAGGTCTATCTCAGCAACGGCACAAAACTCGCTTCTAGGAGCTGCATTCTGCAGAGGTGAACTCTGCTCGGGGAACAAACCACAGCCCCAATGCGTCCTTGCTCATGAAGGCCAAGCTTGCCTAGTTACTCACCTAGCCCTCTGCACACCTAGGGCAAAGAAGGCTATGGCCTGCCTCTGGCTCTGTGGGCACCGCTGCTTGTCGGGTGGTCTCCGGGGCTTGAAACCAACTCCACACGTGTTCTCCTTCGTGGAGAAGGCTGATTGGGCATGAAAAGGCCATGTTTGCACAGGCCCATTAACGCACCCTTAGCCAGCTGGGAAGGGAGCCTCGGAGGGCCTATCTCAGCAACGGCACAAAACTCGCTTCTAGGAGCTGCATTCTGCAGAGGTGAACTCTGCTCGGGGAACAAACCACAGCCCCAGTGCGTCTTGGCTCAGGAAAGCCAAGCTTGCCTAGTTCTCACCTAGCCCTGTTGTACCCCTAGGGCCAAGGAGGCTCTGGACTGCCTCTGGCTCCGTGGGCACTGCTGCTTGGCTGGTGTTCTCCGGAGGTTGAAACCAAATCCACACATGTTCTCCTTCGGGGAGAAGCCTGACTGGGCATGAAAAGGCCTTGTTTGCACAGGCCCAGCAACCCACAGGTAGCCAGCTAGGGATAGAACCTCCTTGGGCCTATCTCAGAGACGGCACAAGCCTCACTTATTTGAGCTCCGTTCTGCAAAGGTGAACACTGCTCTGAGAACAAAGGACTTCCCCGATGCGTCTTTGGTCAGGAAGGCAACGCTTGCCTATTTCTCTCCTAGCCTTCTGCTACCACTTGGGCCAAGGTGGCTCTGGGCTTCCTCTGGCTCCGTGGGCACTGCTGCTTGGGTGGTGGCCTCCTGCTCTTGAAACCAACTCCAAACGTGTTCTCCTTTGGGGAGAAGGCTGATTGGGCATGAAAAGGCCTTTCTTCACAGCCCCCAGCAACCCAAACTTAGCCAGCTAAGGAGGGACTCTACTAGGGCTAATCTCAGCAACGGCACAAAACTCGCTTCCAGGAGCTGCATTCTGCAAAGGGAAACTCTGCTCGGGGAGCACACCACATTCCCAATTCGTCCTTCCTCAGGAAAGCAATGCTTGCCTATTTCTCACCTAGCCCTGTGCTATCCCTAGGGCCAAGGAGGCTCTGGGCTGCCTCTGGATCCGTGGGCACTGCTCCTTGGCTGGTGGTCTCCTGAGCTTGAAACCAACTGCAAATGAGTTCTCCTTCAGGGACAAGGCTGATTGGGCATGAAAATACCTTGTTTGCACAGGCCTCAGCAACCCACCTATAGCCAGCTAGGGAGGGACCCTCCGAGGGCCTATCTCAGCAACGGCACAAACGTCGCAGCTAGGAGCTGCATTCTGCAAAGGGAAACTCTGCTCGGGGAACAAACCACAGCCCTAATGCGACTTGTTCAGGAAAGCCAAGCTTTTCTACTTCTCACCTAGCTCTGTTTTACCCCTAGGGCCATGGAGGCTCTGGGCTGCCTCTGGCTCTGTGGGCACTGCTGCTTGGCTGGTGGTCTCCGCACCTTGAAACCAACTCCAAGCGTGTTCTCCTTTGGGGAGAAGGCTAATTGGGCATGAAAAGGCCTTTTGGGCACATGCCCCATCCACTCACCCTTAGCCAGGTATTGATGGGAAACCGAAGGTCTATCTCAGCAACGGCACAAAACTCGCTTCTAGGAGCTGCATTCTGCAGAGGTGAACTCTGCTCGGGGAACAAACCACAGCCCCAGTGCGTCCTTGCTCATGAAGGCCAAGCTTGCCTAGTTACTCACCTAGCCCTCTGCACACCTAGGGCAAAGAAGGCTATGGCCTGCCTCTGGCTCTGTGGGCACCGCTGCTTGTCGGGTGGTCTCCGGGGCTTGAAACCAACTCCACACGTGTTCTCCTTCGTGGAGAAGGCTGATTGGGCATGAAAAGGCCATGTTTGCACAGGCCCATTAACGCACCCTTAGCCAGCTGGGAAGGGAGCCTCGGAGGGCCTATCTCAGCAACGGCACAAAACTCGCTTCTAGGAGCTGCATTCTGCAGAGGTGAACTCTGCTCGGGGAACAAACCACAGCCCCAGTGCGTCTTGGCTCAGGAAAGCCAAGCTTGCCTAGTTCTCACCTAGCCCTGTTGTACCCCTAGGGCCAAGGAGGCTCTGGACTGCCTCTGGCTCCGTGGGCACTGCTGCTTGGCTGGTGTTCTCCGGAGGTTGAAACCAAATCCACACATGTTCTCCTTCGGGGAGAAGCCTGACTGGGCATGAAAAGGCCTTGTTTGCACAGGCCCAGCAACCCACAGGTAGCCAGCTAGGGATAGAACCTCCTTGGGCCTATCTCAGAGACGGCACAAGCCTCACTTATTTGAGCTCCGTTCTGCAAAGGTGAACACTGCTCTGAGAACAAAGGACTTCCCCGATGCGTCTTTGGTCAGGAAGGCAACGCTTGCCTATTTCTCTCCTAGCCTTCTGCTACCACTTGGGCCAAGGTGGCTCTGGGCTTCCTCTGGCTCCGTGGGCACTGCTGCTTGGGTGGTGGCCTCCTGCTCTTGAAACCAACTCCAAACGTGTTCTCCTTTGGGGAGAAGGCTGATTGGGCATGAAAAGGCCTTTCTTCACAGCCCCCAGCAACCCAAACTTAGCCAGCTAAGGAGGGACTCTACTAGGGCTAATCTCAGCAACGGCACAAAACTCGCTTCCAGGAGCTGCATTCTGCAAAGGGAAACTCTGCTCGGGGAGCACACCACATTCCCAATTCGTCCTTCCTCAGGAAAGCAATGCTTGCCTATTTCTCACCTAGCCCTGTGCTATCCCTAGGGCCAAGGAGGCTCTGGGCTGCCTCTGGATCCGTGGGCACTGCTCCTTGGCTGGTGGTCTCCTGAGCTTGAAACCAACTGCAAATGAGTTCTCCTTCAGGGACAAGGCTGATTGGGCATGAAAATACCTTGTTTGCACAGGCCTCAGCAACCCACCTATAGCCAGCTAGGGAGGGACCCTCCGAGGGCCTATCTCAGCAACGGCACAAACGTCGCAGCTAGGAGCTGCATTCTGCAAAGGGAAACTCTGCTCGGGGAACAAACCACAGCCCTAATGCGACTTGTTCAGGAAAGCCAAGCTTTTCTACTTCTCACCTAGCTCTGTTTTACCCCTAGGGCCATGGAGGCTCTGGGCTGCCTCTGGCTCTGTGGGCACTGCTGCTTGGCTGGTGGTCTCCGCACCTTGAAACCAACTCCAAGCGTGTTCTCCTTTGGGGAGAAGGCTAATTGGGCATGAAAAGGCCTTTTGGGCACATGCCCCATCCACTCACCCTTAGCCAGGTATTGATGGGAAACCGAAGGTCTATCTCAGCAACGGCACAAAACTCGCTTCTAGGAGCTGCATTCTGCAGAGGTGAACTCTGCTCGGGGAACAAACCACAGCCCCAATGCGTCCTTGCTCATGAAGGCCAAGCTTGCCTAGTTACTCACCTAGCCCTCTGCACACCTAGGGCAAAGAAGGCTATGGCCTGCCTCTGGCTCTGTGGGCACCGCTGCTTGTCGGGTGGTCTCCGGGGCTTGAAACCAACTCCACACGTGTTCTCCTTCGTGGAGAAGGCTGATTGGGCATGAAAAGGCCATGTTTGCACAGGCCCATTAACGCACCCTTAGCCAGCTGGGAAGGGAGCCTCGGAGGGCCTATCTCAGCAACGGCACAAAACTCGCTTCTAGGAGCTGCATTCTGCAGAGGTGAACTCTGCTCGGGGAACAAACCACAGCCCCAGTGCGTCTTGGCTCAGGAAAGCCAAGCTTGCCTAGTTCTCACCTAGCCCTGTTGTACCCCTAGGGCCAAGGAGGCTCTGGACTGCCTCTGGCTCCGTGGGCACTGCTGCTTGGCTGGTGTTCTCCGGAGGTTGAAACCAAATCCACACATGTTCTCCTTCGGGGAGAAGCCTGACTGGGCATGAAAAGGCCTTGTTTGCACAGGCCCAGCAACCCACAGGTAGCCAGCTAGGGATAGAACCTCCTTGGGCCTATCTCAGAGACGGCACAAGCCTCACTTATTTGAGCTCCGTTCTGCAAAGGTGAACACTGCTCTGAGAACAAAGGACTTCCCCGATGCGTCTTTGGTCAGGAAGGCAACGCTTGCCTATTTCTCTCCTAGCCTTCTGCTACCACTTGGGCCAAGGTGGCTCTGGGCTTCCTCTGGCTCCGTGGGCACTGCTGCTTGGGTGGTGGCCTCCTGCTCTTGAAACCAACTCCAAACGTGTTCTCCTTTGGGGAGAAGGCTGATTGGGCATGAAAAGGCCTTTCTTCACAGCCCCCAGCAACCCAAACTTAGCCAGCTAAGGAGGGACTCTACTAGGGCTAATCTCAGCAACGGCACAAAACTCGCTTCCAGGAGCTGCATTCTGCAAAGGGAAACTCTGCTCGGGGAGCACACCACATTCCCAATTCGTCCTTCCTCAGGAAAGCAATGCTTGCCTATTTCTCACCTAGCCCTGTGCTATCCCTAGGGCCAAGGAGGCTCTGGGCTGCCTCTGGATCCGTGGGCACTGCTCCTTGGCTGGTGGTCTCCTGAGCTTGAAACCAACTGCAAATGAGTTCTCCTTCAGGGACAAGGCTGATTGGGCATGAAAATACCTTGTTTGCACAGGCCTCAGCAACCCACCTATAGCCAGCTAGGGAGGGACCCTCCGAGGGCCTATCTCAGCAACGGCACAAACGTCGCAGCTAGGAGCTGCATTCTGCAAAGGGAAACTCTGCTCGGGGAACAAACCACAGCCCTAATGCGACTTGTTCAGGAAAGCCAAGCTTTTCTACTTCTCACCTAGCTCTGTTTTACCCCTAGGGCCATGGAGGCTCTGGGCTGCCTCTGGCTCTGTGGGCACTGCTGCTTGGCTGGTGGTCTCCGCACCTTGAAACCAACTCCAAGCGTGTTCTCCTTTGGGGAGAAGGCTAATTGGGCATGAAAAGGCCTTTTGGGCACATGCCCCATCCACTCACCCTTAGCCAGGTATTGATGGGAAACCGAAGGTCTATCTCAGCAACGGCACAAAACTCGCTTCTAGGAGCTGCATTCTGCAGAGGTGAACTCTGCTCGGGGAACAAACCACAGCCCCAATGCGTCCTTGCTCATGAAGGCCAAGCTTGCCTAGTTACTCACCTAGCCCTCTGCACACCTAGGGCAAAGAAGGCTATGGCCTGCCTCTGGCTCTGTGGGCACCGCTGCTTGTCGGGTGGTCTCCGGGGCTTGAAACCAACTCCACACGTGTTCTCCTTCGTGGAGAAGGCTGATTGGGCATGAAAAGGCCATGTTTGCACAGGCCCATTAACGCACCCTTAGCCAGCTGGGAAGGGAGCCTCGGAGGGCCTATCTCAGCAACGGCACAAAACTCGCTTCTAGGAGCTGCATTCTGCAGAGGTGAACTCTGCTCGGGGAACAAACCACAGCCCCAGTGCGTCTTGGCTCAGGAAAGCCAAGCTTGCCTAGTTCTCACCTAGCCCTGTTGTACCCCTAGGGCCAAGGAGGCTCTGGACTGCCTCTGGCTCCGTGGGCACTGCTGCTTGGCTGGTGTTCTCCGGAGGTTGAAACCAAATCCACACATGTTCTCCTTCGGGGAGAAGCCTGACTGGGCATGAAAAGGCCTTGTTTGCACAGGCCCAGCAACCCACAGGTAGCCAGCTAGGGATAGAACCTCCTTGGGCCTATCTCAGAGACGGCACAACCCTCACTTATTTGAGCTCCGTTCTGCAAAGGTGAACACTGCTCTGAGAACAAAGGACTTCCCCGATGCGTCTTTGGTCAGGAAGGCAACGCTTGCCTATTTCTCTCCTAGCCTTCTGCTACCACTTGGGCCAAGGTGGCTCTGGGCTTCCTCTGGCTCCGTGGGCACTGCTGCTTGGGTGGTGGCCTCCTGCTCTTGAAACCAACTCCAAACGTGTTCTCCTTTGGGGAGAAGGCTGATTGGGCATGAAAAGGCCTTTCTTCACAGCCCCCAGCAACCCAAACTTAGCCAGCTAAGGAGGGACTCTACTAGGGCTAATCTCAGCAACGGCACAAAACTCGCTTCCAGGAGCTGCATTCTGCAAAGGGAAACTCTGCTCGGGGAGCACACCACATTCCCAATTCGTCCTTCCTCAGGAAAGCAATGCTTGCCTATTTCTCACCTAGCCCTGTGCTATCCCTAGGGCCAAGGAGGCTCTGGGCTGCCTCTGGATCCGTGGGCACTGCTCCTTGGCTGGTGGTCTCCTGAGCTTGAAACCAACTGCAAATGAGTTCTCCTTCAGGGACAAGGCTGATTGGGCATGAAAATACCTTGTTTGCACAGGCCTCAGCAACCCACCTATAGCCAGCTAGGGAGGGACCCTCCGAGGGCCTATCTCAGCAACGGCACAAACGTCGCAGCTAGGAGCTGCATTCTGCAAAGGGAAACTCTGCTCGGGGAACAAACCACAGCCCTAATGCGACTTGTTCAGGAAAGCCAAGCTTTTCTACTTCTCACCTAGCTCTGTTTTACCCCTAGGGCCATGGAGGCTCTGGGCTGCCTCTGGCTCTGTGGGCACTGCTGCTTGGCTGGTGGTCTCCGCACCTTGAAACCAACTCCAAGCGTGTTCTCCTTTGGGGAGAAGGCTAATTGGGCATGAAAAGGCCTTTTTGGCACATGCCCCATCCACTCACCCTTAGCCAGGTATTGATGGGAAACCGAAGGTCTATCTCAGCAACGGCACAAAACTCGCTTCTAGGAGCTGCATTCTGCAGAGGTGAACTCTGCTCGGGGAACAAACCACAGCCCCAGTGCGTCCTTGCTCATGAATGCCAAGCTTGCCTAGTTACGCACCTAGCCCTCTGCACACCTAGGGCAAAGAAGGCTATGGCCTGCCTCTGGCTCTGTGGGCACTGCTGCTTGTCGGGTGGTCTCCGGTGCTTGAAACCAACTCCACACGTGTTCTCCTTCGTGGAGAAGGCTGATTGGGCATGAAAAGGCCATGTTTGCACAGGCCCATTAACGCACCCTTAGCCAGCTGGGAAGGGAGCCTCGGAGGGCCTATCTCAGAAACGGCACAAAACTCGCTTCTAGGAGCTGCATTCTGCAGAGGTGAACTCTGCTCGGGGAACAAACCACAGCCCCAGTGCGTCTTGGCTCAGGAAAGCCAAGCTTGCCTAGTTCTCACCTAGCCCTGTTGTACCCCTAGGGCCAAGGAGGCTCTGGACTGCCTCTGGCTCCGTGGGCACTGCTGCTTGGCTGGTGTTCTCCGGAGGTTGAAACCAAATCCACACATGTTCTCCTTCGGGGAGAAGCCTGACTGGGCATGAAAAGGCCTTGTTTGCACAGGCCCAGCAACCCACAGGTAGCCAGCTAGGGATAGAACCTCCTTGGGCCTATCTCAGAAACGGCACAAGCCTCACTTATTTGAGCTCCGTTCTGCAAAGGTGAACACTGCTCTGAGAACAAAGGACTTCCCCGATGCGTCTTTGGTCAGGAAGGCAACGCTTGCCTATTTCTCTCCTAGCCTTCTGCTACCACTTGGGCCAAGGTGGCTCTGGGCTTCCTCTGGCTCCGTGGGCACTGCTGCTTGGGTGGCGGCCTCCTGCTCTTGAAACCAACTCCAAACGTGTTCTCCTTTGGGGAGAAGGCTGATTGGGCATGAAAAGGCCTTTCTTCACAGCCCCCAGCAACCCAAACTTAGCCAGCTAAGGAGGGACTCTACTAGGGCTAATCTCAGCAACGGCACAAAACTCGCTTCCAGGAGCTGCATTCTGCAAAGGGAAACTCTGCTCGGGGAGCACACCACATTCCCAATTCGTCCTTCCTCAGGAAAGCAATGCTTGCCTATTTCTCACCTAGCCCTGTGCTATCCCTAGGGCCAAGGAGGCTCTGGGCTGCCTCTGGATCCGTGGGCACTGCTCCTTGGCTGGTGGTCTCCTGAGCTTGAAACCAACTGCAAATGAGTTCTCCTTCAGGGACAAGGCTGATTGGGCATGAAAATACCTTGTTTGCACAGGCCTCAGCAACCCACCTATAGCCAGCTAGGGAGGGACCCTCCGAGGGCCTATCTCAGCAACGGCACAAACGTCGCAGCTAGGAGCTGCATTCTGCAAAGGGAAACTCTGCTCGGGGAACAAACCACAGCCCTAATGCGACTTGTTCAGGAAAGCCAAGCTTTTCTACTTCTCACCTAGCTCTGTTTTACCCCTAGGGCCATGGAGGCTCTGGGCTGCCTCTGGCTCTGTGGGCACTGCTGCTTGGCTGGTGGTCTCCGCACCTTGAAACCAACTCCAAGCGTGTTCTCCTTTGGGGAGAAGGCTAATTGGGCATGAAAAGGCCTTTTGGGCACATGCCCCATCCACTCACCCTTAGCCAGGTATTGATGGGAAACCGAAGGTCTATCTCAGCAACGGCACAAAACTCGCTTCTAGGAGCTGCATTCTGCAGAGGTGAACTCTGCTCGGGGAACAAACCACAGCCCCAGTGCGTCTTGGCTCAGGAAAGCCAAGCTTGCCTAGTTCTCACCTAGCCCTGTTGTACCCCTAGGGCCAAGGAGGCTCTGGACTGCCTCTGGCTCCGTGGGCACTGCTGCTTGGCTGGTGTTCTCCGGAGGTTGAAACCAAATCCACACATGTTCTCCTTCGGGGAGAAGCCTGACTGGGCATGAAAAGGCCTTGTTTGCACAGGCCCAGCAACCCACAGGTAGCCAGCTAGGGATAGAACCTCCTTGGGCCTATCTCAGAAACGGCACAAGCCTCACTTATTTGAGCTCCGTTCTGCAAAGGTGAACACTGCTCTGAGAACAAAGGACTTCCCCGATGCGTCTTTGGTCAGGAAGGCAACGCTTGCCTATTTCTCTCCTAGCCTTCTGCTACCACTTGGGCCAAGGTGGCTCTGGGCTTCCTCTGGCTCCGTGGGCACTGCTGCTTGGGTGGTGGCCTCCTGCTCTTGAGACCAACTCCAAACGTGTTCTCCTTTGGGGAGAAGGCTGATTGGGCATGAAAAGGCCTTTCTTCACAGCCCCCAGCAACCCAAACTTAGCCAGCTAAGGAGGGACTCTACTAGGGCTAATCTCAGCAACGGCACAAAACTCGCTTCCAGGAGCTGCATTCTGCAAAGGGAAACTCTGCTCGGGGAGCACACCACATTCCCAATTCGTCCTTCCTCAGGAAAGCAATGCTTGCCTATTTCTCACCTAGCCCTGTGCTATCCCTAGGGCCAAGGAGGCTCTGGGCTGCCTCTGGATCCGTGGGCACTGCTCCTTGGCTGGTGGTCTCCTGAGCTTGAAACCAACTGCAAATGAGTTCTCCTTCAGGGACAAGGCTGATTGGGCATGAAAATACCTTGTTTGCACAGGCCTCAGCAACCCACCTATAGCCAGCTAGGGAGGGACCCTCCGAGGGCCTATCTCAGCAACGGCACAAACGTCGCAGCTAGGAGCTGCATTCTGCAAAGGGAAACTCTGCTCGGGGAACAAACCACAGCCCTAATGCGACTTGTTCAGGAAAGCCAAGCTTTTCTACTTCTCACCTAGCTCTGTTTTACCCCTAGGGCAAAGAAGGCTATGGCCTGCCTCTGGCTCTGTGGGCACTGCTGCTTGTCGGGTGGTCTCCGGTGCTTGAAACCAACTCCACACGTGTTCTCCTTCGTGGAGAAGGCTGATTGGGCATGAAAAGGCCATGTTTGCACAGGCCCATTAACGCACCCTTAGCCAGCTGGGAAGGGAGCCTCGGAGGGCCTATCTCAGCAACGGCACAAAACTCGCTTCTAGGAGCTGCATTCTGCAGAGGTGAACTCTGCTCGGGGAACAAACCACAGCCCCAGTGCGTCTTGGCTCAGGAAAGCCAAGCTTGCCTAGTTCTCACCTAGCCCTGTTGTACCCCTAGGGCCAAGGAGGCTCTGGACTGCCTCTGGCTCCGTGGGCACTGCTGCTTGGCTGGTGTTCTCCGGAGGTTGAAACCAAATCCACACATGTTCTCCTTCGGAGAGAAGCCTGACTGGGCATGAAAAGGCCTTGTTTGCACAGGCCCAGCAACCCACAGGTAGCCAGCTAGGGATAGAACCTCCTTGGGCCTATCTCAGAAACGGCACAAGCCTCACTTATTTGAGCTCCGTTCTGCAAAGGTGAACACTGCTCTGAGAACAAAGGACTTCCCCGATGCGTCTTTGGTCAGGAAGGCAACGCTTGCCTATTTCTCTCCTAGCCTTCTGCTACCACTTGGGCCAAGGTGGCTCTGGGCTTCCTCTGGCTCCGTGGGCACTGCTGCTTGGGTGGTGGCCTCCTGCTCTTGAAACCAACTCCAAACGTGTTCTCCTTTGGGGAGAAGGCTGATTGGGCATGAAAAGGCCTTTCTTCACAGCCCCCAGCAACCCAAACTTAGCCAGCTAAGGAGGGACTCTACTAGGGCTAATCTCAGCAACGGCACAAAACTCGCTTCCAGGAGCTGCATTCTGCAAAGGGAAACTCTGCTCGGGGAGCACACCACATTCCCAATTCGTCCTTCCTCAGGAAAGCAATGCTTGCCTATTTCTCACCTAGCCCTGTGCTATCCCTAGGGCCAAGGAGGCTCTGGGCTGCCTCTGGATCCGTGGGCACTGCTCCTTGGCTGGTGGTCTCCTGAGCTTGAAACCAACTGCAAATGAGTTCTCCTTCAGGGACAAGGCTGATTGGGCATGAAAATACCTTGTTTGCACAGGCCTCAGCAACCCACCTATAGCCAGCTAGGGAGGGACCCTCCGAGGGCCTATCTCAGCAACGGCACAAACGTCGCAGCTAGGAGCTGCATTCTGCAAAGGGAAACTCTGCTCGGGGAACAAACCACAGCCCTAATGCGACTTGTTCAGGAAAGCCAAGCTTTTCTACTTCTCACCTAGCTCTGTTTTACCCCTAGGGCCATGGAGGCTCTGGGCTGCCTCTGGCTCTGTGGGCACTGCTGCTTGGCTGGTGGTCTCCGCACCTTGAAACCAACTCCAAGCGTGTTCTCCTTTGGGGAGAAGGCTAATTGGGCATGAAAAGGCCTTTTGGGCACATGCCCCATCCACTCACCCTTAGCCAGGTATTGATGGGAAACCGAAGGTCTATCTCAGCAACGGCACAAAACTCGCTTCTAGGAGCTGCATTCTGCAGAGGTGAACTCTGCTCGGGGAACAAACCACAGCCCCAGTGCGTCTTTGCTCAGGAAAGCCAAGCTTGCCTAGTTCTCACCTAGCCCTCTGCACACCTAGGGCAAAGAAGGCTATGGCCTGCCTCTGGCTCTGTGGGCACTGCTGCTTGTCGGGTGGTCTCCGGTGCTTGAAACCAACTCCACACGTGTTCTCCTTCGTGGAGAAGGCTGATTGGGCATGAAAAGGCCATGTTTGCACAGGCCCATTAACGCACCCTTAGCCAGCTGGGAAGGGAGCCTCGGAGGGCCTATCTCAGCAACGGCACAAAACTCGCTTCTAGGAGCTGCATTCTGCAGAGGTGAACTCTGCTCGGGGAACAAACCACAGCCCCAGTGCGTCTTGGCTCAGGAAAGCCAAGCTTGCCTAGTTCTCACCTAGCCCTGTTGTACCCCTAGGGCCAAGGAGGCTCTGGACTGCCTCTGGCTCCGTGGGCACTGCTGCTTGGCTGGTGTTCTCCGGAGGTTGAAACCAAATCCACACATGTTCTCCTTCGGGGAGAAGCCTGACTGGGCATGAAAAGGCCTTGTTTGCACAGGCCCAGCAACCCACAGGTAGCCAGCTAGGGATAGAACCTCCTTGGGCCTATCTCAGAAACGGCACAAGCCTCACTTATTTGAGCTCCGTTCTGCAAAGGTGAACACTGCTCTGAGAACAAAGGACTTCCCCGATGCGTCTTTGGTCAGGAAGGCAACGCTTGCCTATTTCTCTCCTAGGCTTCTGCTACCACTTGGGCCAAGGTGGCTCTGGGCTTCCTCTGGCTCCGTGGGCACTGCTGCTTGGGTGGCGGCCTCCTGCTCTTGAAACCAACTCCAAACGTGTTCTCCTTTGGGGAGAAGGCTGATTGGGCATGAAAAGGCCTTTCTTCACAGCCCCCAGCAACCCAAACTTAGCCAGCTAAGGAGGGACTCTACTAGGGCTAATCTCAGCAACGGCACAAAACTCGCTTCCAGGAGCTGCATTCTGCAAAGGGAAACTCTGCTCGGGGAGCACACCACATTCCCAATTCGTCCTTCCTCAGGAAAGCAATGCTTGCCTATTTCTCACCTAGCCCTGTGCTATCCCTAGGGCCAAGGAGGCTCTGGGCTGCCTCTGGATCCGTGGGCACTGCTCCTTGGCTGGTGGTCTCCTGAGCTTGAAACCAACTGCAAATGAGTTCTCCTTCAGGGACAAGGCTGATTGGGCATGAAAATACCTTGTTTGCACAGGCCTCAGCAACCCACCTATAGCCAGCTAGGGAGGGACCCTCCGAGGGCCTATCTCAGCAACGGCACAAACGTCGCAGCTAGGAGCTGCATTCTGCAAAGGGAAACTCTGCTCGGGGAACAAACCACAGCCCTAATGCGACTTGTTCAGGAAAGCCAAGCTTTTCTACTTCTCACCTAGCTCTGTTTTACCCCTAGGGCCATGGAGGCTCTGGGCTGCCTCTGGCTCTGTGGGCACTGCTGCTTGGCTGGTGGCCTCCGCACCTTGAAACCAACTCCAAGCGTGTTCTCCTTTGGGGAGAAGGCTAATTGGGCATGAAAAGGCCTTTTTGGCACATGCCCCATCCACTCACCCTTAGCCAGGTATTGATGGGAAACCGATGGTCTATCTCAGCAACGGCACAAAACTCGCTTCTAGGAGCTGCATTCTGCAGAGGTGAACTCTGCTCGGGGAACAAACCACAGCCCCAGTGCGTCTTTGCTCAGGAAAGCCAAGCTTGCCTAGTTCTCACCTAGCCCTCTGCACACCTAGGGCAAAGAAGGCTATGGCCTGCCTCTGGCTCTGTGGGCACTGCTGCTTGTCGGGTGGTCTCCGGTGCTTGAAACCAACTCCACACGTGTTCTCCTTCGTGGAGAAGGCTGATTGTGCATGAAAAGGCCATGTTTGCACAGGCCCATTAACGCACCCTTAGCCAGCTGGGAAGGGAGCCTCGGAGGGCCTTTCTCAGCAACGGCACAAAACTCGCTTCTAGGAGCTGCATTCTGCAGAGGTGAACTCTGCTCGGGGAACAAACCACAGCCCCAGTGCGTCTTGGCTCAGGAAAGCCAAGCTTGCCTAGTTCTCACCTAGCCCTGTTGTACCCCTAGGGCCAAGGAGGCTCTGGACTGCCTCTGGCTCCGTGGGCACTGCTGCTTGGCTGGTGTTCTCCGGAGGTTGAAACCAAATCCACACATGTTCTCCTTCGGGGAGAAGCCTGACTGGGCATGAAAAGGCCTTGTTTGCACAGGCCCAGCAACCCACAGGTAGCCAGCTAGGGATAGAACCTCCTTGGGCCTATCTCAGAAACGGCACAAGCCTCACTTATTTGAGCTCCGTTCTGCAAAGGTGAACACTGCTCTGAGAACAAAGGACTTCCCCGATGCGTCTTTGGTCAGGAAGGCAACGCTTGCCTATTTCTCTCCTAGCCTTCTGCTACCACTTGGGCCAAGGTGGCTCTGGGCTTCCTCTGGCTCCGTGGGCACTGCTGCTTGGGTGGTGGCCTCCTGCTCTTGAAACCAACTCCAAACGTGTTCTCCTTTGGGGAGAAGGCTGATTGGGTATGAAAAGGCCTTTCTTCACAGCCCCCAGCAACCCAAACTTAGCCAGCTAAGGAGGGACTCTACTAGGGCTAATCTCAGCAACGGCACAAAACTCGCTTCCAGGAGCTGCATTCTGCAAAGGGAAACTCTGCTCGGGGAGCACACCACATTCCCAATTCGTCCTTCCTCAGGAAAGCAATGCTTGCCTATTTCTCACCTAGCCCTGTGCTATCCCTAGGGCCAAGGAGGCTCTGGGCTGCCTCTGGATCCGTGGGCACTGCTCCTTGGCTGGTGGTCTCCTGAGCTTGAAACCAACTGCAAATGAGTTCTCCTTCAGGGACAAGGCTGATTGGGCATGAAAATACCTTGTTTGCACAGGCCTCAGCAACCCACCTATAGCCAGCTAGGGAGGGACCCTCCGAGGGCCTATCTCAGCAACGGCACAAACGTCGCAGCTAGGAGCTGCATTCTGCAAAGGGAAACTCTGCTCGGGGAACAAACCACAGCCCTAATGCGACTTGTTCAGGAAAGCCAAGCTTTTCTACTTCTCACCTAGCTCTGTTTTACCCCTAGGGCCATGGAGGCTCTGGGCTGCCTCTGGCTCTGTGGGCACTGCTGCTTGGCTGGTGGTCTCCGCACCTTGAAACCAACTCCAAGCGTGTTCTCCTTTGGGGAGAAGGCTAATTGGGCATGAAAAGGCCTTTTGGGCACATGCCCCATCCACTCACCCTTAGCCAGGTATTGATGGGAAACCGAAGGTCTATCTCAGCAACGGCACAAAACTCGCTTCTAGGAGCTGTATTCTGCAGAGGTGAACTCTGCTCGGGGAACAAACCACAGCCCCAGTGCGTCCTTGCTCATGAATGCCAAGCTTGCCTAGTTACTCACCTAGCCCTCTGCACACCTAGGGCAAAGAAGGCTATGGCCTGCCTCTGGCTCTGTGGGCACTGCTGCTTGTCGGGTGGTCTCCGGTGCTTGAAACCAACTCCACACGTGTTCTCCTTCGTGGAGAAGGCTGATTGGGCATGAAAAGGCCATGTTTGCACAGGCCCATTAACGCACCCTTAGCCAGCTGGGAAGGGAGCCTCGGAGGGCCTATCTCAGCAACGGCACAAAACTCGCTTCTAGGAGCTGCATTCTGCAGAGGTGAACTCTGCTCGGGGAACAAACCACAGCCCCAGTGCGTCTTGGCTCAGGAAAGCCAAGCTTGCCTAGTTCTCACCTAGCCCTGTTGTACCCCTAGGGCCAAGGAGGCTCTGGACTGCCTCTGGCTCCGTGGGCACTGCTGCTTGGCTGGTGTTCTCCGGAGGTTGAAACCAAATCCACACATGTTCTCCTTCGGGGAGAAGCCTGACTGGGCATGAAAAGGCCTTGTTTGCACAGGCCCAGCAACCCACAGGTAGCCAGCTAGGGATAGAACCTCCTTGGGCCTATCTCAGAAACGGCACAAGCCTCACTTATTTGAGCTCCGTTCTGCAAAGGTGAACACTGCTCTGAGAACAAAGGACTTCCCCGATGCGTCTTTGGTCAGGAAGGCAACGCTTGCCTATTTCTCTCCTAGCCTTCTGCTACCACTTGGGCCAAGGTGGCTCTGGGCTTCCTCTGGCTCCGTGGGCACTGCTGCTTGGGTGGCGGCCTCCTGCTCTTGAAACCAACTCCAAACGTGTTCTCCTTTGGGGAGAAGGCTGATTGGGCATGAAAAGGCCTTTCTTCACAGCCCCCAGCAACCCAAACTTAGCCAGCTAAGGAGGGACTCTACTAGGGCTAATCTCAGCAACGGCACAAAACTCGCTTCCAGGAGCTGCATTCTGCAAAGGGAAACTCTGCTCGGGGAGCACACCACATTCCCAATTCGTCCTTCCTCAGGAAAGCAATGCTTGCCTATTTCTCACCTAGCCCTGTGCTATCCCTAGGGCCAAGGAGGCTCTGGGCTGCCTCTGGATCCGTGGGCACTGCTCCTTGGCTGGTGGTCTCCTGAGCTTGAAACCAACTGCAAATGAGTTCTCCTTCAGGGACAAGGCTGATTGGGCATGAAAATACCTTGTTTGCACAGGCCTCAGCAACCCACCTATAGCCAGCTAGGGAGGGACCCTCCGAGGGCCTATCTCAGCAACGGCACAAACGTCGCAGCTAGGAGCTGCATTCTGCAAAGGGAAACTCTGCTCGGGGAACAAACCACAGCCCTAATGCGACTTGTTCAGGAAAGCCAAGCTTTTCTACTTCTCACCTAGCTCTGTTTTACCCCTAGGGCCATGGAGGCTCTGGGCTGCCTCTGGCTCTGTGGGCACTGCTGCTTGGCTGGTGGTCTCCGCACCTTGAAACCAACTCCAAGCGTGTTCTCCTTTGGGGAGAAGGCTAATTGGGCATGAAAAGGCCTTTTGGGCACATGCCCCATCCACTCACCCTTAGCCAGGTATTGATGGGAAACCGAAGGTCTATCTCAGCAACGGCACAAAACTCACTTCTAGGAGCTGCATTCTGCAGAGGTGAACTCTGCTCGGGGAACAAACCACAGCCCCAATGCGTCCTTGCTCATGAAGGCCAAGCTTGCCTAGTTACTCACCTAGCCCTCTGCACACCTAGGGCAAAGAAGGCTATGGCCTGCCTCTGGCTCTGTGGGCACTGCTGCTTGTCGGGTGGTCTCCGGTGCTTGAAACCAACTCCACACGTGTTCTCCTTCGTGGAGAAGGCTGATTGGGCATGAAAAGGCCATGTTTGCACAGGCCCATTAACGCACCCTTAGCCAGCTGGGAAGGGAGCCTCGGAGGGCCTATCTCAGCAACGGCACAAAACTCGCTTCTAGGAGCTGCATTCTGCAGAGGTGAACTCTGCTCGGGGAACAAACCACAGCCCCAGTGCGTCTTGGCTCAGGAAAGCCAAGCTTGCCTAGTTCTCACCTAGCCCTGTTGTACCCCTAGGGCCAAGGAGGCTCTGGACTGCCTCTGGCTCCGTGGGCACTGCTGCTTGGCTGGTGTTCTCCGGAGGTTGAAACCAAATCCACACATGTTCTCCTTCGGGGAGAAGCCTGACTGGGCATGAAAAGGCCTTGTTTGCACAGGCCCAGCAACCCACAGGTAGCCAGCTAGGGATAGAACCTCCTTGGGCCTATCTCAGAAACGGCACAAGCCTCACTTATTTGAGCTCCGTTCTGCAAAGGTGAACACTGCTCTGAGAACAAAGGACTTCCCCGATGCGTCTTTGGTCAGGAAGGCAACGCTTGCCTATTTCTCTCCTAGCCTTCTGCTACCACTTGGGCCAAGGTGGCTCTGGGCTTCCTCTGGCTCCGTGGGCACTGCTGCTTGGGTGGCGGCCTCCTGCTCTTGAAACCAACTCCAAACGTGTTCTCCTTTGGGGAGAAGGCTGATTGGGCATGAAAAGGCCTTTCTTCACAGCCCCCAGCAACCCAAACTTAGCCAGCTAAGGAGGGACTCTACTAGGGCTAATCTCAGCAACGGCACAAAACTCGCTTCCAGGAGCTGCATTCTGCAAAGGGAAACTCTGCTCGGGGAGCACACCACATTCCCAATTCGTCCTTCCTCAGGAAAGCAATGCTTGCCTATTTCTCACCTAGCCCTGTGCTATCCCTAGGGCCAAGGAGGCTCTGGGCTGCCTCTGGATCCGTGGGCACTGCTCCTTGGCTGGTGGTCTCCTGAGCTTGAAACCAACTGCAAATGAGTTCTCCTTCAGGGACAAGGCTGATTGGGCATGAAAATACCTTGTTTGCACAGGCCTCAGCAACCCACCTATAGCCAGCGAGGGAGGGACCCTCCGAGGGCCTATCTCAGCAACGGCACAAACGTCGCAGCTAGGAGCTGCATTCTGCAAAGGGAAACTCTGCTCGGGGAACAAACCACAGCCCTAATGCGACTTGTTCAGGAAAGCCAAGCTTTTCTACTTCTCACCTAGCTCTGTTTTACCCCTAGGGCCATGGAGGCTCTGGGCTGCCTCTGGCTCTGTGGGCACTGCTGCTTGGCTGGTGGTCTCCGCACCTTGAAACCAACTCCAAGCGTGTTCTCCTTTGGGGAGAAGGCTAATTGGGCATGAAAAGGCCTTTTGGGCACATGCCCCATCCACTCACCCTTAGCCAGGTATTGATGGGAAACCGAAGGTCTATCTCAGCAACGGCACAAAACTCGCTTCTAGGAGCTGTATTCTGCAGAGGTGAACTCTGCTCGGGGAACAAACCACAGCCCCAGTGCGTCTTTGCTCAGGAAAGCCAAGCTTGCCTAGTTCTCACCTAGCCTCTGCACACCTAGGGCAAAGAAGGCTATGGCCTGCCTCTGGCTCTGTGGGCACTGCTGCTTGTCGGGTGGTCTCCGGTGCTTGAAACCAACTCCACACGTGTTCTCCTTCGTGGAGAAGGCTGATTGGGCATGAAAAGGCCATGTTTGCACAGGCCCATTAACGCACCCTTAGCCAGCTGGGAAGGGAGCCTCGGAGGGCCTATCTCAGCAACGGCACAAAACTCGCTTCTAGGAGCTGCATTCTGCAGAGGTGAACTCTGCTCGGGGAACAAACCACAGCCCCAGTGCGTCTTGGCTCAGGAAAGCCAAGCTTGCCTAGTTCTCACCTAGCCCTGTTGTACCCCTAGGGCCAAGGAGGCTCTGGACTGCCTCTGGCTCCGTGGGCACTGCTGCTTGGCTGGTGTTCTCCGGAGGTTGAAACCAAATCCACACATGTTCTCCTTCGGGGAGAAGCCTGACTGGGCATGAAAAGGCCTTGTTTGCACAGGCCCAGCAACCCACAGGTAGCCAGCTAGGGATAGAACCTCCTTGGGCCTATCTCAGAAACGGCACAAGCCTCACTTATTTGAGCTCCGTTCTGCAAAGGTGAACACTGCTCTGAGAACAAAGGACTTCCCCGATGCGTCTTTGGTCAGGAAGGCAACGCTTGCCTATTTCTCTCCTAGCCTTCTGCTACCACTTGGGCCAAGGTGGCTCTGGGCTTCCTCTGGCTCCGTGGGCACTGCTGCTTGGGTGGCGGCCTCCTGCTCTTGAAACCAACTCCAAACGTGTTCTCCTTTGGGGAGAAGGCTGATTGGGCATGAAAAGGCCTTTCTTCACAGCCCCCAGCAACCCAAACTTAGCCAGCTAAGGAGGGACTCTACTAGGGCTAATCTCAGCAACGGCACAAAACTCGCTTCCAGGAGCTGCATTCTGCAAAGGGAAACTCTGCTCGGGGAGCACACCACATTCCCAATTCGTCCTTCCTCAGGAAAGCAATGCTTGCCTATTTCTCACCTAGCCCTGTGCTATCCCTAGGGCCAAGGAGGCTCTGGGCTGCCTCTGGATCCGTGGGCACTGCTCCTTGGCTGGTGGTCTCCTGAGCTTGAAACCAACTGCAAATGAGTTCTCCTTCAGGGACAAGGCTGATTGGGCATGAAAATACCTTGTTTGCACAGGCCTCAGCAACCCACCTATAGCCAGCTAGGGAGGGACCCTCCGAGGGCCTATCTCAGCAACGGCACAAACGTCGCAGCTAGGAGCTGCATTCTGCAAAGGGAAACTCTGCTCGGGGAACAAACCACAGCCCTAATGCGACTTGTTCAGGAAAGCCAAGCTTTTCTACTTCTCACCTAGCTCTGTTTTACCCCTAGGGCCATGGAGGCTCTGGGCTGCCTCTGGCTCTGTGGGCACTGCTGCTTGGCTGGTGGTCTCCGCACCTTGAAACCAACTCCAAGCGTGTTCTCCTTTGGGGAGAAGGCTAATTGGGCATGAAAAGGCCTTTTGGGCACATGCCCCATCCACTCACCCTTAGCCAGGTATTGATGGGAAACCGAAGGTCTATCTCAGCAACGGCACAAAACTCGCTTCTAGGAGCTGTATTCTGCAGAGGTGAACTCTGCTCGGGGAACAAACCACAGCCCCAGTGCGTCCTTGCTCATGAATGCCAAGCTTGCCTAGTTACTCACCTAGCCCTCTGCACACCTAGGGCAAAGAAGGCTATGGCCTGCCTCTGGCTCTGTGGGCACTGCTGCTTGTCGGGTGGTCTCCGGTGCTTGAAACCAACTCCACACGTGTTCTCCTTCGTGGAGAAGGCTGATTGGGCATGAAAAGGCCATGTTTGCACAGGCCCATTAACGCACCCTTAGCCAGCTGGGAAGGGAGCCTCGGAGGGCCTATCTCAGCAACGGCACAAAACTCGCTTCTAGGAGCTGCATTCTGCAGAGGTGAACTCTGCTCGGGGAACAAACCACAGCCCCAGTGCGTCTTGGCTCAGGAAAGCCAAGCTTGCCTAGTTCTCACCTAGCCCTGTTGTACCCCTAGGGCCAAGGAGGCTCTGGACTGCCTCTGGCTCCGTGGGCACTGCTGCTTGGCTGGTGTTCTCCGGAGGTTGAAACCAAATCCACACATGTTCTCCTTCGGGGAGAAGCCTGACTGGGCATGAAAAGGCCTTGTTTGCACAGGCCCAGCAACCCACAGGTAGCCAGCTAGGGATAGAACCTCCTTGGGCCTATCTCAGAAACGGCACAAGCCTCACTTATTTGAGCTCCGTTCTGCAAAGGTGAACACTGCTCTGAGAACAAAGGACTTCCCCGATGCGTCTTTGGTCAGGAAGGCAACGCTTGCCTATTTCTCTCCTAGCCTTCTGCTACCACTTGGGCCAAGGTGGCTCTGGGCTTCCTCTGGCTCCGTGGGCACTGCTGCTTGGGTGGCGGCCTCCTGCTCTTGAGACCAACTCCAAACGTGTTCTCCTTTGGGGAGAAGGCTGATTGGGCATGAAAAGGCCTTTCTTCACAGCCCCCAGCAACCCAAACTTAGCCAGCTAAGGAGGGACTCTACTAGGGCTAATCTCAGCAACGGCACAAAACTCGCTTCCAGGAGCTGCATTCTGCAAAGGGAAACTCTGCTCGGGGAGCACACCACATTCCCAATTCGTCCTTCCTCAGGAAAGCAATGCTTGCCTATTTCTCAACTAGCCCTGTGCTATCCCTAGGGCCAAGGAGGCTCTGGGCTGCCTCTGGATCCGTGGGCACTGCTCCTTGGCTGGTGGTCTCCTGAGCTTGAAACCAACTGCAAATGAGTTCTCCTTCAGGGACAAGGCTGATTGGGCATGAAAATACCTTGTTTGCACAGGCCTCAGCAACCCACCTATAGCCAGCTAGGGAGGGACCCTCCGAGGGCCTATCTCAGCAACGGCACAAACGTCGCAGCTAGGAGCTGCATTCTGCAAAGGGAAACTCTGCTCGGGGAACAAACCACAGCCCTAATGCGACTTGTTCAGGAAAGCCAAGCTTTTCTACTTCTCACCTAGCTATGTTTTACCCCTAGGGCCATGGAGGCTCTGGGCTGCCTCTGGCTCTGTGGGCACTGCTGCTTGGCTGGTGGTCTCCGCACCTTGAAACCAACTCCAAGCGTGTTCTCCTTTGGGGAGAAGGCTAATTGGGCATGAAAAGGCCTTTTGGGCACATGCCCCATCCACTCACCCTTAGCCAGGTATTGATGGGAAACCGAAGGTCTATCTCAGCAACGGCACAAAACTCGCTTCTAGGAGCTGCATTCTGCAGAGGTGAACTCTGCTCGGGGAACAAACCACAGCCCCAGTGCGTCTTTGCTCAGGAAAGCCAAGCTTGCCTAGTTCTCACCTAGCCTCTGCACACCTAGGGCAAAGAAGGCTATGGCCTGCCTCTGGCTCTGTGGGCACTGCTGCTTGTCGGGTGGTCTCCGGTGCTTGAAACCAACTCCACACGTGTTCTCCTTCGTGGAGAAGGCTGATTGGGCATGAAAAGGCCATGTTTGCACAGGCCCATTAACGCACCCTTAGCCAGCTGGGAAGGGAGCCTCGGAGGGCCTATCTCAGCAACGGCACAAAACTCGCTTCTAGGAGCTGCATTCTGCAGAGGTGAACTCTGCTCGGGGAACAAACCACAGCCCCAGTGCGTCTTGGCTCAGGAAAGCCAAGCTTGCCTAGTTCTCACCTAGCCCTGTTGTACCCCTAGGGCCAAGGAGGCTCTGGACTGCCTCTGGCTCCGTGGGCACTGCTGCTTGGCTGGTGTTCTCCGGAGGTTGAAACCAAATCCACACATGTTCTCCTTCGGGGAGAAGCCTGACTGGGCATGAAAAGGCCTTGTTTGCACAGGCCCAGCAACCCACAGGTAGCCAGCTAGGGATAGAACCTCCTTGGGCCTATCTCAGAAACGGCACAAGCCTCACTTATTTGAGCTCCGTTCTGCAAAGGTGAACACTGCTCTGAGAACAAAGGACTTCCCCGATGCGTCTTTGGTCAGGAAGGCAACGCTTGCCTATTTCTCTCCTAGCCTTCTGCTACCACTTGGGCCAAGGTGGCTCTGGGCTTCCTCTGGCTCCGTGGGCACTGCTGCTTGGGTGGTGGCCTCCTGCTCTTGAGACCAACTCCAAACGTGTTCTCCTTTGGGGAGAAGGCTGATTGGGCATGAAAAGGCCTTTCTTCACAGCCCCCAGCAACCCAAACTTAGCCAGCTAAGGAGGGACTCTACTAGGGCTAATCTCAGCAACGGCACAAAACTCGCTTCCAGGAGCTGCATTCTGCAAAGGGAAACTCTGCTCGGGGAGCACACCACATTCCCAATTCGTCCTTCCTCAGGAAAGCAATGCTTGCCTATTTCTCACCTAGCCCTGTGCTATCCCTAGGGCCAAGGAGGCTCTGGGCTGCCTCTGGATCCGTGGGCACTGCTCCTTGGCTGGTGGTCTCCTGAGCTTGAAACCAACTGCAAATGAGTTCTCCTTCAGGGACAAGGCTGATTGGGCATGAAAATACCTTGTTTGCACAGGCCTCAGCAACCCACCTATAGCCAGCTAGGGAGGGACCCTCCGAGGGCCTATCTCAGCAACGGCACAAACGTCGCAGCTAGGAGCTGCATTCTGCAAAGGGAAACTCTGCTCGGGGAACAAACCACAGCCCTAATGCGACTTGTTCAGGAAAGCCAAGCTTTTCTACTTCTCGCCTAGCTCTGTTTTACCCCTAGGGCCATGGAGGCTCTGGGCTGCCTCTGGCTCTGTGGGCACTGCTGCTTGGCTGGTGGTCTCCGCACCTTGAAACCAACTCCAAGCGTGTTCTCCTTTGGGGAGAAGGCTAATTGGGCATGAAAAGGCCTTTTGGGCACATGCCCCATCCACTCACCCTTAGCCAGGTATTGATGGGAAACCGAAGGTCTATCTCAGCAACGGCACAAAACTCGCTTCTAGGAGCTGCATTCTGCAGAGGTGAACTCTGCTCGGGGAACAAACCACAGCCCCAGTGCGTCTTTGCTCAGGAAAGCCAAGCTTGCCTAGTTCTCACCTAGCCTCTGCACACCTAGGGCAAAGAAGGCTATGGCCTGCCTCTGGCTCTGTGGGCACTGCTGCTTGTCGGGTGGTCTCCGGTGCTTGAAACCAACTCCACACGTGTTCTCCTTCGTGGAGAAGGCTGATTGGGCATGAAAAGGCCATGTTTGCACAGGCCCATTAACGCACCCTTAGCCAGCTGGGAAGGGAGCCTCGGAGGGCCTATCTCAGCAACGGCACAAAACTCGCTTCTAGGAGCTGCATTCTGCAGAGGTGAACTCTGCTCGGGGAACAAACCACAGCCCCAGTGCGTCTTGGCTCAGGAAAGCCAAGCTTGCCTAGTTCTCACCTAGCCCTGTTGTACCCCTAGGGCCAAGGAGGCTCTGGACTGCCTCTGGCTCCGTGGGCACTGCTGCTTGGCTGGTGTTCTCCGGAGGTTGAAACCAAATCCACACATGTTCTCCTTCGGGGAGAAGCCTGACTGGGCATGAAAAGGCCTTGTTTGCACAGGCCCAGCAACCCACAGGTAGCCAGCTAGGGATAGAACCTCCTTGGGCCTATCTCAGAAACGGCACAAGCCTCACTTATTTGAGCTCCGTTCTGCAAAGGTGAACACTGCTCTGAGAACAAAGGACTTCCCCGATGCGTCTTTGGTCAGGAAGGCAACGCTTGCCTATTTCTCTCCTAGCCTTCTGCTACCACTTGGGCCAAGGTGGCTCTGGGCTTCCTCTGGCTCCGTGGGCACTGCTGCTTGGGTGGTGGCCTCCTGCTCTTGAGACCAACTCCAAACGTGTTCTCCTTTGGGGAGAAGGCTGATTGGGCATGAAAAGGCCTTTCTTCACAGCCCCCAGCAACCCAAACTTAGCCAGCTAAGGAGGGACTCTACTAGGGCTAATCTCAGCAACGGCACAAAACTCGCTTCCAGGAGCTGCATTCTGCAAAGGGAAACTCTGCTCGGGGAGCACACCACATTCCCAATTCGTCCTTCCTCAGGAAAGCAATGCTTGCCTATTTCTCACCTAGCCCTGTGCTATCCCTAGGGCCAAGGAGGCTCTGGGCTGCCTCTGGATCCGTGGGCACTGCTCCTTGGCTGGTGGTCTCCTGAGCTTGAAACCAACTGCAAATGAGTTCTCCTTCAGGGACAAGGCTGATTGGGCATGAAAATACCTTGTTTGCACAGGCCTCAGCAACCCACCTATAGCCAGCTAGGGAGGGACCCTCCGAGGGCCTATCTCAGCAACGGCACAAACGTCGCAGCTAGGAGCTGCATTCTGCAAAGGGAAACTCTGCTCGGGGAACAAACCACAGCCCTAATGCGACTTGTTCAGGAAAGCCAAGCTTTTCTACTTCTCACCTAGCTCTCTTTTACCCCTAGGGCCATGGAGGCTCTGGGCTGCCTCTGGCTCTGTGGGCACTGCTGCTTGGCTGGTGGTCTCCGCACCTTGAAACCAACTCCAAGCGTGTTCTCCTTTGGGGAGAAGGCTAATTGGGCATGAAAAGGCCTTTTGGGCACATGCCCCATCCACTCACCCTTAGCCAGGTATTGATGGGAAACCGAAGGTCTATCTCAGCAACGGCACAAAACTCGCTTCTAGGAGCTGCATTCTGCAGAGGTGAACTCTGCTCGGGGAACAAACCACAGCCCCAGTGCGTCTTTGCTCAGGAAAGCCAAGCTTGCCTAGTTCTCACCTAGCCCTCTGCACACCTAGGGCAAAGAAGGCTATGGCCTGCCTCTGGCTCTGTGGGCACTGCTGCTTGTCGGGTGGTCTCCGGTGCTTGAAACCAACTCCACACGTGTTCTCCTTCGTGGAGAAGGCTGATTGGGCATGAAAAGGCCATGTTTGCACAGGCCCATTAACGCACCCTTAGCCAGCTGGGAAGGGAGCCTCGGAGGGCCTATCTCAGCAACGGCACAAAACTCGCTTCTAGGAGCTGCATTCTGCAGAGGTGAACTCTGCTCGGGGAACAAACCACAGCCCCAGTGCGTCTTGGCTCAGGAAAGCCAAGCTTGCCTAGTTCTCACCTAGCCCTGTTGTACCCCTAGGGCCAAGGAGGCTCTGGACTGCCTCTGGCTCCGTGGGCACTGCTGCTTGGCTGGTGTTCTCCGGAGGTTGAAACCAAATCCACACATGTTCTCCTTCGGGGAGAAGCCTGACTGGGCATGAAAAGGCCTTGTTTGCACAGGCCCAGCAACCCACAGGTAGCCAGCTAGGGATAGAACCTCCTTGGGCCTATCTCAGAAACGGCACAAGCCTCACTTATTTGAGCTCCGTTCTGCAAAGGTGAACACTGCTCTGAGAACAAAGGACTTCCCCGATGCGTCTTTGGTCAGGAAGGCAACGCTTGCCTATTTCTCTCCTAGCCTTCTGCTACCACTTGGGCCAAGGTGGCTCTGGGCTTCCTCTGGCTCCGTGGGCACTGCTGCTTGGGTGGTGGCCTCCTGCTCTTGAGACCAACTCCAAACGTGTTCTCCTTTGGGGAGAAGGCTGATTGGGCATGAAAAGGCCTTTCTTCACAGCCCCCAGCAACCCAAACTTAGCCAGCTAAGGAGGGACTCTACTAGGGCTAATCTCAGCAACGGCACAAAACTCGCTTCCAGGAGCTGCATTCTGCAAAGGGAAACTCTGCTCGGGGAGCACACCACATTCCCAATTCGTCCTTCCTCAGGAAAGCAATGCTTGCCTATTTCTCACCTAGCCCTGTGCTATCCCTAGGGCCAAGGAGGCTCTGGGCTGCCTCTGGATCCGTGGGCACTGCTCCTTGGCTGGTGGTCTCCTGAGCTTGAAACCAACTGCAAATGAGTTCTCCTTCAGGGACAAGGCTGATTGGGCATGAAAATACCTTGTTTGCACAGGCCTCAGCAACCCACCTATAGCCAGCTAGGGAGGGACCCTCCGAGGGCCTATCTCAGCAACGGCACAAACGTCGCAGCTAGGAGCTGCATTCTGCAAAGGGAAACTCTGCTCGGGGAACAAACCACAGCCCTAATGCGACTTGTTCAGGAAAGCCAAGCTTTTCTACTTCTCACCTAGCTCTGTTTTACCCCTAGGGCCATGGAGGCTCTGGGCTGCCTCTGGCTCTGTGGGCACTGCTGCTTGGCTGGTGGTCTCCGCACCTTGAAACCAACTCCAAGCGTGTTCTCCTTTGGGGAGAAGGCTAATTGGGCATGAAAAGGCCTTTTGGGCACATGCCCCATCCACTCACCCTTAGCCAGGTATTGATGGGAAACCGAAGGTCAATCTCAGCAACGGCACAAAACTCGCTTCTAGGAGCTGCATTCTGCAGAGGTGAACTCTGCTCGGGGAACAAACCACAGCCCCAGTGCGTCTTGGCTCAGGAAAGCCAAGCTTGCCTAGTTCTCACCTAGCCCTGTTGTACCCCTAGGGCCAAGGAGGCTCTGGACTGCCTCTGGCTCCGTGGGCACTGCTGCTTGGCTGGTGTTCTCCGGAGGTTGAAACCAAATCCACACATGTTCTCCTTCGGGGAGAAGCCTGACTGGGCATGAAAAGGCCTTGTTTGCACAGGCCCAGCAACCCACAGGTAGCCAGCTAGGGATAGAACCTCCTTGGGCCTATCTCAGAAACGGCACAAGCCTCACTTATTTGAGCTCCGTTCTGCAAAGGTGAACACTGCTCTGAGAACAAAGGACTTCCCCGATGCGTCTTTGGTCAGGAAGGCAACGCTTGCCTATTTCTCTCCTAGCCTTCTGCTACCACTTGGGCCAAGGTGGCTCTGGGCTTCCTCTGGCTCCGTGGGCACTGCTGCTTGGGTGGTGGCCTCCTGCTCTTGAGACCAACTCCAAACGTGTTCTCCTTTGGGGAGAAGGCTGATTGGGCATGAAAAGGCCTTTCTTCACAGCCCCCAGCAACCCAAACTTAGCCAGCTAAGGAGGGACTCTACTAGGGCTAATCTCAGCAACGGCACAAAACTCGCTTCCAGGAGCTGCATTCTGCAAAGGGAAACTCTGCTCGGGGAGCACACCACATTCCCAATTCGTCCTTCCTCAGGAAAGCAATGCTTGCCTATTTCTCACCTAGCCCTGTGCTATCCCTAGGGCCAAGGAGGCTCTGGGCTGCCTCTGGATCCGTGGGCACTGCTCCTTGGCTGGTGGTCTCCTGAGCTTGAAACCAACTGCAAATGAGTTCTCCTTCAGGGACAAGGCTGATTGGGCATGAAAATACCTTGTTTGCACAGGCCTCAGCAACCCACCTATAGCCAGCTAGGGAGGGACCCTCCGAGGGCCTATCTCAGCAACGGCACAAACGTCGCAGCTAGGAGCTGCATTCTGCAAAGGGAAACTCTGCTCGGGGAACAAACCACAGCCCTAATGCGACTTGTTCAGGAAAGCCAAGCTTTTCTACTTCTCACCTAGCTCTGTTTTACCCCTAGGGCCATGGAGGCTCTGGGCTGCCTCTGGCTCTGTGGGCACTGCTGCTTGGCTGGTGGTCTCCGCACCTTGAAACCAACTCCAAGCGTGTTCTCCTTTGGGGAGAAGGCTAATTGGGCATGAAAAGGCCTTTTGGGCACATGCCCCATCCACTCACCCTTAGCCAGGTATTGATGGGAAACCGAAGGTCTATCTCAGCAACGGCACAAAACTCGCTTCTAGGAGCTGCATTCTGCAGAGGTGAACTCTGCTCGGGGAACAAACCACAGCCCCAGTGCGTCCTTGCTCATGAATGCCAAGCTTGCCTAGTTACTCACCTAGCCCTCTGCACACCTAGGGCAAAGAAGGCTATGGCCTGCCTCTGGCTCTGTGGGCACTGCTGCTTGTCGGGTGGTCTCCGGTGCTTGAAACCAACTCCACACGTGTTCTCCTTCGTGGAGAAGGCTGATTGGGCATGAAAAGGCCATGTTTGCACAGGCCCATTAACGCACCCTTAGCCAGCTGGGAAGGGAGCCTCGGAGGGCCTATCTCAGCAACGGCACAAAACTCGCTTCTAGGAGCTGCATTCTGCAGAGGTGAACTCTGCTCGGGGAACAAACCACAGCCCCAGTGCGTCTTGGCTCAGGAAAGCCAAGCTTGCCTAGTTCTCACCTAGCCCTGTTGTACCCCTAGGGCCAAGGAGGCTCTGGACTGCCTCTGGCTCCGTGGGCACTGCTGCTTGGCTGGTGTTCTCCGGAGGTTGAAACCAAATCCACACATGTTCTCCTTCGGGGAGAAGCCTGACTGGGCACGAAAAGGCCTTGTTTCCACAGGCCCAGCAACCCACAGGTAGCCAGCTAGGGATAGAACCTCCTTGGGCCTATCTCAGAAACGGCACAAGCCTCACTTATTTGAGCTCCGTTCTGCAAAGGTGAACACTGCTCTGAGAACAAAGGACTTCCCCGATGCGTCTTTGGTCAGGAAGGCAACGCTTGCCTATTTCTCTCCTAGCCTTCTGCTACCACTTGGGCCAAGGTGGCTCTGGGCTTCCTCTGGCTCCGTGGGCACTGCTGCTTGGGTGGTGGCCTCCTGCTCTTGAGACCAACTCCAAACGTGTTCTCCTTTGGGGAGAAGGCTGATTGGGCATGAAAAGGCCTTTCTTCACAGCCCCCAGCAACCCAAACTTAGCCAGCTAAGGAGGGACTCTACTAGGGCTAATCTCAGCAACGGCACAAAACTCGCTTCCAGGAGCTGCATTCTGCAAAGGGAAACTCTGCTCGGGGAACAAACCACAGCCCTAATGCGACTTGTTCAGGAAAGCCAAGCTTTTCTACTTCTCGCCTAGCTCTGTTTTACCCCTAGGGCCATGGAGGCTCTGGGCTGCCTCTGGCTCTGTGGGCACTGCTGCTTGGCTGGTGGTCTCCGCACCTTGAAACCAACTCCAAGCGTGTTCTCCTTTGGGGAGAAGGCTAATTGGGCATGAAAAGGCCTTTTGGGCACATGCCCCATCCACTCACCCTTAGCCAGGTATTGATGGGAAACCGAAGGTCTATCTCAGCAACGGCACAAAACTCGCTTCTAGGAGCTGCATTCTGCAGAGGTGAACTCTGCTCGGGGAACAAACCACAGCCCCAGTGCGTCTTTGCTCAGGAAAGCCAAGCTTGCCTAGTTCTCACCTAGCCTCTGCACACCTAGGGCAAAGAAGGCTATGGCCTGCCTCTGGCTCTGTGGGCACTGCTGCTTGTCGGGTGGTCTCCGGTGCTTGAAACCAACTCCACACGTGTTCTCCTTCGTGGAGAAGGCTGATTGGGCATGAAAAGGCCATGTTTGCACAGGCCCATTAACGCACCCTTAGCCAGCTGGGAAGGGAGCCTCGGAGGGCCTATCTCAGCAACGGCACAAAACTCGCTTCTAGGAGCTGCATTCTGCAGAGGTGAACTCTGCTCGGGGAACAAACCACAGCCCCAGTGCGTCTTGGCTCAGGAAAGCCAAGCTTGCCTAGTTCTCACCTAGCCCTGTTGTACCCCTAGGGCCAAGGAGGCTCTGGACTGCCTCTGGCTCCGTGGGCACTGCTGCTTGGCTGGTGTTCTCCGGAGGTTGAAACCAAATCCACACATGTTCTCCTTCGGGGAGAAGCCTGACTGGGCATGAAAAGGCCTTGTTTGCACAGGCCCAGCAACCCACAGGTAGCCAGCTAGGGATAGAACCTCCTTGGGCCTATCTCAGAAACGGCACAAGCCTCACTTATTTGAGCTCCGTTCTGCAAAGGTGAACACTGCTCTGAGAACAAAGGACTTCCCCGATGCGTCTTTGGTCAGGAAGGCAATGCTTGCCTATTTCTCTCCTAGCCTTCTGCTACCACTTGGGCCAAGGTGGCTCTGGGCTTCCTCTGGCTCCGTGGGCACTGCTGCTTGGGTGGTGGCCTCCTGCTCTTGAGACCAACTCCAAACGTGTTCTCCTTTGGGGAGAAGGCTGATTGGGCATGAAAAGGCCTTTCTTCACAGCCCCCAGCAACCCAAACTTAGCCAGCTAAGGAGGGACTCTACTAGGGCTAATCTCAGCAACGGCACAAAACTCGCTTCCAGGAGCTGCATTCTGCAAAGGGAAACTCTGCTCGGGGAGCACACCACATTCCCAATTCGTCCTTCCTCAGGAAAGCAATGCTTGCCTATTTCTCACCTAGCCCTGTGCTATCCCTAGGGCCAAGGAGGCTCTGGGCTGCCTCTGGATCCGTGGGCACTGCTCCTTGGCTGGTGGTCTCCTGAGCTTGAAACCAACTGCAAATGAGTTCTCCTTCAGGGACAAGGCTGATTGGGCATGAAAATACCTTGTTTGCACAGGCCTCAGCAACCCACCTATAGCCAGCTAGGGAGGGACCCTCCGAGGGCCTATCTCAGCAACGGCACAAACGTCGCAGCTAGGAGCTGCATTCTGCAAAGGGAAACTCTGCTCGGGGAACAAACCACAGCCCTAATGCGACTTGTTCAGGAAAGCCAAGCTTTTCTACTTCTCACCTAGCTCTGTTTTACCCCTAGGGCCATGGAGGCTCTGGGCTGCCTCTGGCTCTGTGGGCACTGCTGCTTGGCTGGTGGTCTCCGCACCTTGAAACCAACTCCAAGCGTGTTCTCCTTTGGGGAGAAGGCTAATTGGGCATGAAAAGGCCTTTTGGGCACATGCCCCATCCACTCACCCTTAGCCAGGTATTGATGGGAAACCGAAGGTCAATCTCAGCAACGGCACAAAACTCGCTTCTAGGAGCTGCATTCTGCAGAGGTGAACTCTGCTCGGGGAACAAACCACAGCCCCAGTGCGTCTTGGCTCAGGAAAGCCAAGCTTGCCTAGTTCTCACCTAGCCCTGTTGTACCCCTAGGGCCAAGGAGGCTCTGGACTGCCTCTGGCTCCATGGGCACTGCTGCTTGGCTGGTGTTCTCCGGAGGTTGAAACCAAATCCACACATGTTCTCCTTCGGGGAGAAGCCTGACTGGGCATGAAAAGGCCTTGTTTGCACAGGCCCAGCAACCCACAGGTAGCCAGCTAGGGATAGAACCTCCTTGGGCCTATCTCAGAAACGGCACAAGCCTCACTTATTTGAGCTCCGTTCTGCAAAGGTGAACACTGCTCTGAGAACAAAGGACTTCCCCGATGCGTCTTTGGTCAGGAAGGCAACGCTTGCCTATTTCTCTCCTAGCCTTCTGCTACCACTTGGGCCAAGGTGGCTCTGGGCTTCCTCTGGCTCCGTGGGCACTGCTGCTTGGGTGGTGGCCTCCTGCTCTTGAGACCAACTCCAAACGTGTTCTCCTTTGGGGAGAAGGCTGATTGGGCATGAAAAGGCCTTTCTTCACAGCCCCCAGCAACCCAAACTTAGCCAGCTAAGGAGGGACTCTACTAGGGCTAATCTCAGCAACGGCACAAAACTCGCTTCCAGGAGCTGCATTCTGCAAAGGGAAACTCTGCTCGGGGAGCACACCACATTCCCAATTCGTCCTTCCTCAGGAAAGCAATGCTTGCCTATTTCTCACCTAGCCCTGTGCTATCCCTAGGGCCAAGGAGGCTCTGGGCTGCCTCTGGATCCGTGGGCACTGCTCCTTGGCTGGTGGTCTCCTGAGCTTGAAACCAACTGCAAATGAGTTCTCCTTCAGGGACAAGGCTGATTGGGCATGAAAATACCTTGTTTGCACAGGCCTCAGCAACCCACCTATAGCCAGCTAGGGAGGGACCCTCCGAGGGCCTATCTCAGCAACGGCACAAACGTCGCAGCTAGGAGCTGCATTCTGCAAAGGGAAACTCTGCTCGGGGAACAAACCACAGCCCTAATGCGACTTGTTCAGGAAAGCCAAGCTTTTCTACTTCTCACCTAGCTCTCTTTTACCCCTAGGGCCATGGAGGCTCTGGGCTGCCTCTGGCTCTGTGGGCACTGCTGCTTGGCTGGTGGTCTCCGCACCTTGAAACCAACTCCAAGCGTGTTCTCCTTTGGGGAGAAGGCTAATTGGGCATGAAAAGGCCTTTTGGGCACATGCCCCATCCACTCACCCTTAGCCAGGTATTGATGGGAAACCGAAGGTCTATCTCAGCAACGGCACAAAACTCGCTTCTAGGAGCTGCATTCTGCAGAGGTGAACTCTGCTCGGGGAACAAACCACAGCCCCAGTGCGTCCTTGCTCATGAATGCCAAGCTTGCCTAGTTACTCACCTAGCCCTCTGCACACCTAGGGCAAAGAAGGCTATGGCCTGCCTCTGGCTCTGTGGGCACTGCTGCTTGTCGGGTGGTCTCCGGGGCTTGAAACCAACTCCACACGTGTTCTCCTTCGTGGAGAAGGCTGATTGGGCATGAAAAGGCCATGTTTGCACAGGCCCATTAACGCACCCTTAGCCAGCTGGGAAGGGAGCCTCGGAGGGCCTATCTCAGCAACGGCACAAAACTCGCTTCTAGGAGCTGCATTCTGCAGAGGTGAACTCTGCTCGGGGAACAAACCACAGCCCCAGTGCGTCTTGGCTCAGGAAAGCCAAGCTTGCCTAGTTCTCACCTAGCCCTGTTGTACCCCTAGGGCCAAGGAGGCTCTGGACTGCCTCTGGCTCCGTGGGCACTGCTGCTTGGCTGGTGTTCTCCGGAGGTTGAAACCAAATCCACACATGTTCTCCTTCGGGGAGAAGCCTGACTGGGCATGAAAAGGCCTTGTTTCCACAGGCCCAGCAACCCACAGGTAGCCAGCTAGGGATAGAACCTCCTTGGGCCTATCTCAGAGACGGCACAAGCCTCACTTATTTGAGCTCCGTTCTGCAAAGGTGAACACTGCTCTGAGAACAAAGGACTTCCCCGATGCGTCTTTGGTCAGGAAGGCAACGCTTGCCTATTTCTCTCCTAGCCTTCTGCTACCACTTGGGCCAAGGTGGCTCTGGGCTTCCTCTGGCTCCGTGGGCACTGCTGCTTGGGTGGTGGCCTCCTGCTCTTGAGACCAACTCCAAACGTGTTCTCCTTTGGGGAGAAGGCTGATTGGGCATGAAAAGGCCTTTCTTCACAGCCCCCAGCAACCCAAACTTAGCCAGCTAAGGAGGGACTCTACTAGGGCTAATCTCAGCAACGGCACAAAACTCGCTTCCAGGAGCTGCATTCTGCAAAGGGAAACTCTGCTCGGGGAGCACACCACATTCCCAATTCGTCCTTCCTCAGGAAAGCAATGCTTGCCTATTTCTCACCTAGCCCTGTGCTATCCCTAGGGCCAAGGAGGCTCTGGGCTGCCTCTGGATCCGTGGGCACTGCTCCTTGGCTGGTGGTCTCCTGAGCTTGAAACCAACTGCAAATGAGTTCTCCTTCAGGGACAAGGCTGATTGGGCATGAAAATACCTTGTTTGCACAGGCCTCAGCAACCCACCTATAGCCAGCTAGGGAGGGACCCTCCGAGGGCCTATCTCAGCAACGGCACAAACGTCGCAGCTAGGAGCTGCATTCTGCAAAGGGAAACTCTGCTCGGGGAACAAACCACAGCCCTAATGCGACTTGTTCAGGAAAGCCAAGCTTTTCTACTTCTCACCTAGCTCTGTTTTACCCCTAGGGCCATGGAGGCTCTGGGCTGCCTCTGGCTCTGTGGGCACTGCTGCTTGGCTGGTGGTCTCCGCACCTTGAAACCAACTCCAAGCGTGTTCTCCTTTGGGGAGAAGGCTAATTGGGCATGAAAAGGCCTTTTGGGCACATGCCCCATCCACTCACCCTTAGCCAGGTATTGATGGGAAACCGAAGGTCAATCTCAGCAACGGCACAAAACTCGCTTCTAGGAGCTGCATTCTGCAGAGGTGAACTCTGCTCGGGGAACAAACCACAGCCCCAGTGCGTCTTGGCTCAGGAAAGCCAAGCTTGCCTAGTTCTCACCTAGCCCTGTTGTACCCCTAGGGCCAAGGAGGCTCTGGACTGCCTCTGGCTCCATGGGCACTGCTGCTTGGCTGGTGTTCTCCGGAGGTTGAAACCAAATCCACACATGTTCTCCTTTGGGGAGAAGCCTGACTGGGCATGAAAAGGCCTTGTTTGCACAGGCCCAGCAACCCACAGGTAGCCAGCTAGGGATAGAACCTCCTTGGGCCTATCTCAGAAACGGCACAAGCCTCACTTATTTGAGCTCCGTTCTGCAAAGGTGAACACTGCTCTGAGAACAAAGGACTTCCCCGATGCGTCTTTGGTCAGGAAGGCAACGCTTGCCTATTTCTCTCCTAGCCTTCTGCTACCACTTGGGCCAAGGTGGCTCTGGGCTTCCTCTGGCTCCGTGGGCACTGCTGCTTGGGTGGTGGCCTCCTGCTCTTGAGACCAACTCCAAACGTGTTCTCCTTTGGGGAGAAGGCTGATTGGGCATGAAAAGGCCTTTCTTCACAGCCCCCAGCAACCCAAACTTAGCCAGCTAAGGAGGGACTCTACTAGGGCTAATCTCAGCAACGGCACAAAACTCGCTTCCAGGAGCTGCATTCTGCAAAGGGAAACTCTGCTCGGGGAGCACACCACATTCCCAATTCGTCCTTCCTCAGGAAAGCAATGCTTGCCTATTTCTCACCTAGCCCTGTGCTATCCCTAGGGCCAAGGAGGCTCTGGGCTGCCTCTGGATCCGTGGGCACTGCTCCTTGGCTGGTGGTCTCCTGAGCTTGAAACCAACTGCAAATGAGTTCTCCTTCAGGGACAAGGCTGATTGGGCATGAAAATACCTTGTTTGCACAGGCCTCAGCAACCCACCTATAGCCAGCTAGGGAGGGACCCTCCGAGGGCCTATCTCAGCAACGGCACAAACGTCGCAGCTAGGAGCTGCATTCTGCAAAGGGAAACTCTGCTCGGGGAACAAACCACAGCCCTAATGCGACTTGTTCAGGAAAGCCAAGCTTTTCTACTTCTCACCTAGCTCTCTTTTACCCCTAGGGCCATGGAGGCTCTGGGCTGCCTCTGGCTCTGTGGGCACTGCTGCTTGGCTGGTGGTCTCCGCACCTTGAAACCAACTCCAAGCGTGTTCTCCTTTGGGGAGAAGGCTAATTGGGCATGAAAAGGCCTTTTGGGCACATGCCCCATCCACTCACCCTTAGCCAGGTATTGATGGGAAACCGAAGGTCTATCTCAGCAACGGCACAAAACTCGCTTCTAGGAGCTGCATTCTGCAGAGGTGAACTCTGCTCGGGGAACAAACCACAGCCCCAGTGCGTCCTTGCTCATGAAGGCCAAGCTTGCCTAGTTACTCACCTAGCCCTCTGCACACCTAGGGCAAAGAAGGCTATGGCCTGCCTCTGGCTCTGTGGGCACTGCTGCTTGTCGGGTGGTCTCCGGTGCTTGAAACCAACTCCACACGTGTTCTCCTTCGTGGAGAAGGCTGATTGGGCATGAAAAGGCCATGTTTGCACAGGCCCATTAACGCACCCTTAGCCAGCTGGGAAGGGAGCCTCGGAGGGCCTATCTCAGCAACGGCACAAAACTCGCTTCTAGGAGCTGCATTCTGCAGAGGTGAACTCTGCTCGGGGAACAAACCACAGCCCCAGTGCGTCTTGGCTCAGGAAAGCCAAGCTTGCCTAGTTCTCACCTAGCCCTGTTGTACCCCTAGGGCCAAGGAGGCTCTGGACTGCCTCTGGCTCCGTGGGCACTGCTGCTTGGCTGGTGTTCTCCGGAGGTTGAAACCAAATCCACACATGTTCTCCTTCGGGGAGAAGCCTGACTGGGCACGAAAAGGCCTTGTTTCCACAGGCCCAGCAACCCACAGGTAGCCAGCTAGGGATAGAACCTCCTTGGGCCTATCTCAGAAACGGCACAAGCCTCACTTATTTGAGCTCCGTTCTGCAAAGGTGAACACTGCTCTGAGAACAAAGGACTTCCCCGATGCGTCTTTGGTCAGGAAGGCAACGCTTGCCTATTTCTCTCCTAGCCTTCTGCTACCACTTGGGCCAAGGTGGCTCTGGGCTTCCTCTGGCTCCGTGGGCACTGCTGCTTGGGTGGTGGCCTCCTGCTCTTGAAACCAACTCCAAACGTGTTCTCCTTTGGGGAGAAGGCTGATTGGGCATGAAAAGGCCTTTCTTCACAGCCCCCAGCAACCCAAACTTAGCCAGCTAAGGAGGGACTCTACTAGGGCTAATCTCAGCAACGGCACAAAACTCGCTTCCAGGAGCTGCATTCTGCAAAGGGAAACTCTGCTCGGGGAGCACACCACATTCCCAATTCGTCCTTCCTCAGGAAAGCAATGCTTGCCTATTTCTCACCTAGCCCTGTGCTATCCCTAGGGCCAAGGAGGCTCTGGGCTGCCTCTGGATCCGTGGGCACTGCTCCTTGGCTGGTGGTCTCCTGAGCTTGAAACCAACTGCAAATGAGTTCTCCTTCAGGGACAAGGCTGATTGGGCATGAAAATACCTTGTTTGCACAGGCCTCAGCAACCCACCTATAGCCAGCTAGGGAGGGACCCTCCGAGGGCCTATCTCAGCAACGGCACAAACGTCGCAGCTAGGAGCTGCATTCTGCAAAGGGAAACTCTGCTCGGGGAACAAACCACAGCCCTAATGCGACTTGTTCAGGAAAGCCAAGCTTTTCTACTTCTCACCTAGCTCTGTTTTACCCCTAGGGCCATGGAGGCTCTGGGCTGCCTCTGGCTCTGTGGGCACTGCTGCTTGGCTGGTGGTCTCCGCACCTTGAAACCAACTCCAAGCGTGTTCTCCTTTGGGGAGAAGGCTAATTGGGCATGAAAAGGCCTTTTGGGCACATGCCCCATCCACTCACCCTTAGCCAGGTATTGATGGGAAACCGAAGGTCTATCTCAGCAACGGCACAAAACTCGCTTCTAGGAGCTGCATTCTGCAGAGGTGAACTCTGCTCGGGGAACAAACCACAGCCCCAGTGCGTCTTTGCTCAGGAAAGCCAAGCTTGCCTAGTTCTCACCTAGCCCTCTGCACACCTAGGGCAAAGAAGGCTATGGCCTGCCTCTGGCTCTGTGGGCACTGCTGCTTGTCGGGTGGTCTCCGGTGCTTGAAACCAACTCCACACGTGTTCTCCTTCGTGGAGAAGGCTGATTGGGCATGAAAAGGCCATGTTTGCACAGGCCCATTAACGCACCCTTAGCCAGCTGGGAAGGGAGCCTCGGAGGGCCTATCTCAGCAACGGCACAAAACTCGCTTCTAGGAGCTGCATTCTGCAGAGGTGAACTCTGCTCGGGGAACAAACCACAGCCCCAGTGCGTCTTGGCTCAGGAAAGCCAAGCTTGCCTAGTTCTCACCTAGCCCTGTTGTACCCCTAGGGCCAAGGAGGCTCTGGACTGCCTCTGGCTCCGTGGGCACTGCTGCTTGGCTGGTGTTCTCCGGAGGTTGAAACCAAATCCACACATGTTCTCCTTCGGGGAGAAGCCTGACTGGGCACGAAAAGGCCTTGTTTCCACAGGCCCAGCAACCCACAGGTAGCCAGCTAGGGATAGAACCTCCTTGGGCCTATCTCAGAAACGGCACAAGCCTCACTTATTTGAGCTCCGTTCTGCAAAGGTGAACACTGCTCTGAGAACAAAGGACTTCCCCGATGCGTCTTTGGTCAGGAAGGCAACGCTTGCCTATTTCTCTCCTAGCCTTCTGCTACCACTTGGGCCAAGGTGGCTCTGGGCTTCCTCTGGCTCCGTGGGCACTGCTGCTTGGGTGGTGGCCTCCTGCTCTTGAAACCAACTCCAAACGTGTTCTCCTTTGGGGAGAAGGCTGATTGGGCATGAAAAGGCCTTTCTTCACAGCCCCCAGCAACCCAAACTTAGCCAGCTAAGGAGGGACTCTACTAGGGCTAATCTCAGCAACGGCACAAAACTCGCTTCCAGGAGCTGCATTCTGCAAAGGGAAACTCTGCTCGGGGAGCACACCACATTCCCAATTCGTCCTTCCTCAGGAAAGCAATGCTTGCCTATTTCTCACCTAGCCCTGTGCTATCCCTAGGGCCAAGGAGGCTCTGGGCTGCCTCTGGATCCGTGGGCACTGCTCCTTGGCTGGTGGTCTCCTGAGCTTGAAACCAACTGCAAATGAGTTCTCCTTCAGGGACAAGGCTGATTGGGCATGAAAATACCTTGTTTGCACAGGCCTCAGCAACCCACCTATAGCCAGCTAGGGAGGGACCCTCCGAGGGCCTATCTCAGCAACGGCACAAACGTCGCAGCTAGGAGCTGCATTCTGCAAAGGGAAACTCTGCTCGGGGAACAAACCACAGCCCTAATGCGACTTGTTCAGGAAAGCCAAGCTTTTCTACTTCTCACCTAGCTCTGTTTTACCCCTAGGGCCATGGAGGCTCTGGGCTGCCTCTGGCTCTGTGGGCACTGCTGCTTGGCTGGTGGTCTCCGCACCTTGAAACCAACTCCAAGCGTGTTCTCCTTTGGGGAGAAGGCTAATTGGGCATGAAAAGGCCTTTTGGGCACATGCCCCATCCACTCACCCTTAGCCAGGTATTGATGGGAAACCGAAGGTCTATCTCAGCAACGGCACAAAACTCGCTTCTAGGAGCTGCATTCTGCAGAGGTGAACTCTGCTCGGGGAACAAACCACAGCCCCAGTGCGTCTTTGCTCAGGAAAGCCAAGCTTGCCTAGTTCTCACCTAGCCCTCTGCACACCTAGGGCAAAGAAGGCTATGGCCTGCCTCTGGCTCTGTGGGCACTGCTGCTTGTCGGGTGGTCTCCGGTGCTTGAAACCAACTCCACACGTGTTCTCCTTCGTGGAGAAGGCTGATTGGGCATGAAAAGGCCATGTTTGCACAGGCCCATTAACGCACCCTTAGCCAGCTGGGAAGGGAGCCTCGGAGGGCCTATCTCAGCAACGGCACAAAACTCGCTTCTAGGAGCTGCATTCTGCAGAGGTGAACTCTGCTCGGGGAACAAACCACAGCCCCAGTGCGTCTTGGCTCAGGAAAGCCAAGCTTGCCTAGTTCTCACCTAGCCCTGTTGTACCCCTAGGGCCAAGGAGGCTCTGGACTGCCTCTGGCTCCGTGGGCACTGCTGCTTGGCTGGTGTTCTCCGGAGGTTGAAACCAAATCCACACATGTTCTCCTTCGGGGAGAAGCCTGACTGGGCATGAAAAGGCCTTGTTTGCACAGGCCCAGCAACCCACAGGTAGCCAGCTAGGGATAGAACCTCCTTGGGCCTATCTCAGAAACGGCACAAGCCTCACTTATTTGAGCTCCGTTCTGCAAAGGTGAACACTGCTCTGAGAACAAAGGACTTCCCCGATGCGTCTTTGGTCAGGAAGGCAACGCTTGCCTATTTCTCTCCTAGCCTTCTGCTACCACTTGGGCCAAGGTGGCTCTGGGCTTCCTCTGGCTCCGTGGGCACTGCTGCTTGGGTGGTGGCCTCCTGCTCTTGAAACCAACTCCAAACGTGTTCTCCTTTGGGGAGAAGGCTGATTGGGCATGAAAAGGCCTTTCTTCACAGCCCCCAGCAACCCAAACTTAGCCAGCTAAGGAGGGACTCTACTAGGGCTAATCTCAGCAACGGCACAAAACTCGCTTCCAGGAGCTGCATTCTGCAAAGGGAAACTCTGCTCGGGGAGCACACCACATTCCCAATTCGTCCTTCCTCAGGAAAGCAATGCTTGCCTATTTCTCACCTAGCCCTGTGCTATCCCTAGGGCCAAGGAGGCTCTGGGCTGCCTCTGGATCCGTGGGCACTGCTCCTTGGCTGGTGGTCTCCTGAGCTTGAAACCAACTGCAAATGAGTTCTCCTTCAGGGACAAGGCTGATTGGGCATGAAAATACCTTGTTTGCACAGGCCTCAGCAACCCACCTATAGCCAGCTAGGGAGGGACCCTCCGAGGGCCTATCTCAGCAACGGCACAAACGTCGCAGCTAGGAGCTGCATTCTGCAAAGGGAAACTCTTCTCGGGGAACAAACCACAGCCCTAATGCGACTTGTTCAGGAAAGCCAAGCTTTTCTACTTCTCACCTAGCTCTGTTTTACCCCTAGGGCCATGGAGGCTCTGGGCTGCCTCTGGCTCTGTGGGCACTGCTGCTTGGCTGGTGGTCTCCGCACCTTGAAACCAACTCCAAGCGTGTTCTCCTTTGGGGAGAAGGCTAATTGGGCATGAAAAGGCCTTTTGGGCACATGCCCCATCCACTCACCCTTAGCCAGGTATTGATGGGAAACCGAAGGTCTATCTCAGCAACGGCACAAAACTCGCTTCTAGGAGCTGCATTCTGCAGAGGTGAACTCTGCTCGGGGAACAAACCACAGCCCCAGTGCGTCTTTGCTCAGGAAAGCCAAGCTTGCCTAGTTCTCACCTAGCCCTCTGCACACCTAGGGCAAAGAAGGCTATGGCCTGCCTCTGGCTCTGTGGGCACCGCTGCTTGTCGGGTGGTCTCCGGTGCTTGAAACCAACTCCACACGTGTTCTCCTTCGTGGAGAAGGCTGATTGGGCATGAAAAGGCCATGTTTGCACAGGCCCATTAACGCACCCTTAGCCAGCTGGGAAGGGAGCCTCGGAGGGCCTATCTCAGCAACGGCACAAAACTCGCTTCTAGGAGCTGCATTCTGCAGAGGTGAACTCTGCTCGGGGAACAAACCACAGCCCCAGTGCGTCTTGGCTCAGGAAAGCCAAGCTTGCCTAGTTCTCACCTAGCCCTGTTGTACCCCTAGGGCCAAGGAGGCTCTGGACTGCCTCTGGCTCCGTGGGCACTGCTGCTTGGCTGGTGTTCTCCGGAGGTTGAAACCAAATCCACACATGTTCTCCTTCGGGGAGAAGCCTGACTGGGCATGAAAAGGCCTTGTTTGCACAGGCCCAGCAACCCACAGGTAGCCAGCTAGGGATAGAACCTCCTTGGGCCTATCTCAGAAACGGCACAAGCCTCACTTATTTGAGCTCCGTTCTGCAAAGGTGAACACTGCTCTGAGAACAAAGGACTTCCCCGATGCGTCTTTGGTCAGGAAGGCAACGCTTGCCTATTTCTCTCCTAGCCTTCTGCTACCACTTGGGCCAAGGTGGCTCTGGGCTTCCTCTGGCTCCGTGGGCACTGCTGCTTGGGTGGTGGCCTCCTGCTCTTGAGACCAACTCCAAACGTGTTCTCCTTTGGGGAGAAGGCTGATTGGGCATGAAAAGGCCTTTCTTCACAGCCCCCAGCAACCCAAACTTAGCCAGCTAAGGAGGGACTCTACTAGGGCTAATCTCAGCAACGGCACAAAACTCGCTTCCAGGAGCTGCATTCTGCAAAGGGAAACTCTGCTCGGGGAGCACACCACATTCCCAATTCGTCCTTCCTCAGGAAAGCAATGCTTGCCTATTTCTCACCTAGCCCTGTGCTATCCCTAGGGCCAAGGAGGCTCTGGGCTGCCTCTGGATCCGTGGGCACTGCTCCTTGGCTGGTGGTCTCCTGAGCTTGAAACCAACTGCAAATGAGTTCTCCTTCAGGGACAAGGCTGATTGGGCATGAAAATACCTTGTTTGCACAGGCCTCAGCAACCCACCTATAGCCAGCTAGGGAGGGACCCTCCGAGGGCCTATCTCAGCAACGGCACAAACGTCGCAGCTAGGAGCTGCATTCTGCAAAGGGAAACTCTGCTCGGGGAACAAACCACAGCCCTAATGCGACTTGTTCAGGAAAGCCAAGCTTTTCTACTTCTCACCTAGCTCTGTTTTACCCCTAGGGCCATGGAGGCTCTGGGCTGCCTCTGGCTCTGTGGGCACTGCTGCTTGGCTGGTGGTCTCCGCACCTTGAAACCAACTCCAAGCGTGTTCTCCTTTGGGGAGAAGGCTAATTGGGCATGAAAAGGCCTTTTGGGCACATGCCCCATCCACTCACCCTTAGCCAGGTATTGATGGGAAACCGAAGGTCTATCTCAGCAACGGCACAAAACTCGCTTCTAGGAGCTGCATTCTGCAGAGGTGAACTCTGCTCGGGGAACAAACCACAGCCCCAGTGCGTCTTTGCTCAGGAAAGCCAAGCTTGCCTAGTTCTCACCTAGCCCTCTGCACACCTAGGGCAAAGAAGGCTATGGCCTGCCTCTGGCTCTGTGGGCACTGCTGCTTGTCGGGTGGTCTCCGGTGCTTGAAACCAACTCCACACGTGTTCTCCTTCGTGGAGAAGGCTGATTGGGCATGAAAAGGCCATGTTTGCACAGGCCCATTAACGCACCCTTAGCCAGCTGGGAAGGGAGCCTCGGAGGGCCTATCTCAGCAACGGCACAAAACTCGCTTCTAGGAGCTGCATTCTGCAGAGGTGAACTCTGCTCGGGGAACAAACCACATCCCCAGTGCGTCTTGGCTCAGGAAAGCCAAGCTTGCCTAGTTCTCACCTAGCCCTGTTGTACCCCTAGGGCCAAGGAGGCTCTGGACTGCCTCTGGCTCCGTGGGCACTGCTGCTTGGCTGGTGTTCTCCGGAGGTTGAAACCAAATCCACACATGTTCTCCTTCGGGGAGAAGCCTGACTGGGCATGAAAAGGCCTTGTTTGCACAGGCCCAGCAACCCACAGGTAGCCAGCTAGGGATAGAACCTCCTTGGGCCTATCTCAGAAACGGCACAAGCCTCACTTATTTGAGCTCCGTTCTGCAAAGGTGAACACTGCTCTGAGAACAAAGGACTTCCCCGATGCGTCTTTGGTCAGGAAGGCAACGCTTGCCTATTTCTCTCCTAGCCTTCTGCTACCACTTGGGCCAAGGTGGCTCTGGGCTTCCTCTGGCTCCGTGGGCACTGCTGCTTGGGTGGTGGCCTCCTGCTCTTGAAACCAACTCCAAACGTGTTCTCCTTTGGGGAGAAGGCTGATTGGGCATGAAAAGGCCTTTCTTCACAGCCCCCAGCAACCCAAACTTAGCCAGCTAAGGAGGGACTCTACTAGGGCTAATCTCAGCAACGGCACAAAACTCGCTTCCAGGAGCTGCATTCTGCAAAGGGAAACTCTGCTCGGGGAGCACACCACATTCCCAATTCGTCCTTCCTCAGGAAAGCAATGCTTGCCTATTTCTCACCTAGCCCTGTGCTATCCCTAGGGCCAAGGAGGCTCTGGGCTGCCTCTGGATCCGTGGGCACTGCTCCTTGGCTGGTGGTCTCCTGAGCTTGAAACCAACTGCAAATGAGTTCTCCTTCAGGGACAAGGCTGATTGGGCATGAAAATACCTTGTTTGCACAGGCCTCAGCAACCCACCTATAGCCAGCTAGGGAGGGACCCTCCGAGGGCCTATCTCAGCAACGGCACAAACGTCGCAGCTAGGAGCTGCATTCTGCAAAGGGAAACTCTGCTCGGGGAACAAACCACAGCCCTAATGCGACTTGTTCAGGAAAGCCAAGCTTTTCTACTTCTCACCTAGCTCTGTTTTACCCCTAGGGCCATGGAGGCTCTGGGCTGCCTCTGGCTCTGTGGGCACTGCTGCTTGGCTGGTGGTCTCCGCACCTTGAAACCAACTCCAAGCATGTTCTCCTTTGGGGAGAAGGCTAATTGGGCATGAAAAGGCCTTTTTGGCACATGCCCCATCCACTCACCCTTAGCCAGGTATTGATGGGAAACCGAAGGTCTATCTCAGCAACGGCACAAAACTCGCTTCTAGGAGCTGCATTCTGCAGAGGTGAACTCTGCTCGGGGAACAAACCACAGCCCCAGTGCGTCTTTGCTCAGGAAAGCCAAGCTTGCCTAGTTCTCACCTAGCCCTCTGCACACCTAGGGCAAAGAAGGCTATGGCCTGCCTCTGGCTCTGTGGGCACTGCTGCTTGTCGGGTGGTCTCCGGTGCTTGAAACCAACTCCACACGTGTTCTCCTTCGTGGAGAAGGCTGATTGGGCATGAAAAGGCCATGTTTGCACAGGCCCATTAACGCACCCTTAGCCAGCTGGGAAGGGAGCCTCGGAGGGCCTATCTCAGCAACGGCACAAAACTCGCTTCTAGGAGCTGCATTCTGCAGAGGTGAACTCTGCTCGGGGAACAAACCACAGCCCCAGTGCGTCTTGGCTCAGGAAAGCCAAGCTTGCCTAGTTCTCACCTAGCCCTGTTGTACCCCTAGGGCCAAGGAGGCTCTGGACTGCCTCTGGCTCCGTGGGCACTGCTGCTTGGCTGGTGTTCTCCGGAGGTTGAAACCAAATCCACACATGTTCTCCTTCGGGGAGAAGCCTGACTGGGCATGAAAAGGCCTTGTTTGCACAGGCCCAGCAACCCACAGGTAGCCAGCTAGGGATAGAACCTCCTTGGGCCTATCTCAGAAACGGCACAAGCCTCACTTATTTGAGCTCCGTTCTGCAAAGGTGAACACTGCTCTGAGAACAAAGGACTTCCCCGATGCGTCTTTGGTCAGGAAGGCAACGCTTGCCTATTTCTCTCCTAGCCTTCTGCTACCACTTGGGCCAAGGTGGCTCTGGGCTTCCTCTGGCTCCGTGGGCACTGCTGCTTGGGTGGCGGCCTCCTGCTCTTGAAACCAACTCCAAACGTGTTCTCCTTTGGGGAGAAGGCTGATTGGGCATGAAAAGGCCTTTCTTCACAGCCCCCAGCAACCCAAACTTAGCCAGCTAAGGAGGGACTCTACTAGGGCTAATCTCAGCAACGGCACAAAACTCGCTTCCAGGAGCTGCATTCTGCAAAGGGAAACTCTGCTCGGGGAGCACACCACATTCCCAATTCGTCCTTCCTCAGGAAAGCAATGCTTGCCTATTTCTCACCTAGCCCTGTGCTATCCCTAGGGCCAAGGAGGCTCTGGGCTGCCTCTGGATCCGTGGGCACTGCTCCTTGGCTGGTGGTCTCCTGAGCTTGAAACCAACTGCAAATGAGTTCTCCTTCAGGGACAAGGCTGATTGGGCATGAAAATACCTTGTTTGCACAGGCCTCAGCAACCCACCTATAGCCAGCTAGGGAGGGACCCTCCGAGGGCCTATCTCAGCAACGGCACAAACGTCGCAGCTAGGAGCTGCATTCTGCAAAGGGAAACTCTGCTCGGGGAACAAACCACAGCCCTAATGCGACTTGTTCAGGAAAGCCAAGCTTTTCTACTTCTCACCTAGCTCTGTTTTACCCCTAGGGCCATGGAGGCTCTGGGCTGCCTCTGGCTCTGTGGGCACTGCTGCTTGGCTGGTGGTCTCCGCACCTTGAAACCAACTCCAAGCGTGTTCTCCTTTGGGGAGAAGGCTAATTGGGCATGAAAAGGCCTTTTGGGCACATGCCCCATCCACTCACCCTTAGCCAGGTATTGATGGGAAACCGAAGGTCTATCTCAGCAACGGCACAAAACTCGCTTCTAGGAGCTGTATTCTGCAGAGGTGAACTCTGCTCGGGGAACAAACCACAGCCCCAGTGCGTCCTTGCTCAGGAAAGCCAAGCTTGCCTAGTTCTCACCTAGCCCTCTGCACACCTAGGGCAAAGAAGGCTATGGCCTGCCTCTGGCTCTGTGGGCACTGCTGCTTGTCGGGTGGTCTCCGGTGCTTGAAACCAACTCCACAGGTGTTCTCCTTCGTGGAGAAGGCTGATTGGGCATGAAAAGGCCATGTTTGCACAGGCCCATTAACGCACCCTTAGCCAGCTGGGAAGGGAGCCTCGGAGGGCCTATCTCAGCAACGGCACAAAACTCGCTTCTAGGAGCTGCATTCTGCAGAGGTGAACTCTGCTCGGGGAACAAACCACAGCCCCAGTGCGTCTTGGCTCAGGAAAGCCAAGCTTGCCTAGTTCTCACCTAGCCCTGTTGTACCCCTAGGGCCAAGGAGGCTCTGGACTGCCTCTGGCTCCGTGGGCACTGCTGCTTGGCTGGTGTTCTCCGGAGGTTGAAACCAAATCCACACATGTTCTCCTTCGGGGAGAAGCCTGACTGGGCATGAAAAGGCCTTGTTTGCACAGGCCCAGCAACCCACAGGTAGCCAGCTAGGGATAGAACCTCCTTGGGCCTATCTCAGAAACGGCACAAGCCTCACTTATTTGAGCTCCGTTCTGCAAAGGTGAACACTGCTCTGAGAACAAAGGACTTCCCCGATGCGTCTTTGGTCAGGAAGGCAACGCTTGCCTATTTCTCTCCTAGCCTTCTGCTACCACTTGGGCCAAGGTGGCTCTGGGCTTCCTCTGGCTCCGTGGGCACTGCTGCTTGGGTGGTGGCCTCCTGCTCTTGAAACCAACTCCAAACGTGTTCTCCTTTGGGGAGAAGGCTGATTGGGCATGAAAAGGCCTTTCTTCACAGCCCCCAGCAACCCAAACTTAGCCAGCTAAGGAGGGACTCTACTAGGGCTAATCTCAGCAACGGCACAAAACTCGCTTCCAGGAGCTGCATTCTGCAAAGGGAAACTCTGCTCGGGGAGCACACCACATTCCCAATTCGTCCTTCCTCAGGAAAGCAATGCTTGCCTATTTCTCACCTAGCCCTGTGCTATCCCTAGGGCCAAGGAGGCTCTGGGCTGCCTCTGGATCCGTGGGCACTGCTCCTTGGCTGGTGGTCTCCTGAGCTTGAAACCAACTGCAAATGAGTTCTCCTTCAGGGACAAGGCTGATTGGGCATGAAAATACCTTGTTTGCACAGGCCTCAGCAACCCACCTATAGCCAGCTAGGGAGGGACCCTCCGAGAGCCTATCTCAGCAACGGCACAAACGTCGCAGCTAGGAGCTGCATTCTGCAAAGGGAAACTCTGCTCGGGGAACAAACCACAGCCCTAATGCGACTTGTTCAGGAAAGCCAAGCTTTTCTACTTCTCACCTAGCTCTGTTTTACCCCTAGGGCCATGGAGGCTCTGGGCTGCCTCTGGCTCTGTGGGCACTGCTGCTTGGCTGGTGGTCTCCGCACCTTGAAACCAACTCCAAGCGTGTTCTCCTTTGGGGAGAAGGCTAATTGGGCATGAAAAGGCCTTTTGGGCACATGCCCCATCCACTCACCCTTAGCCAGGTATTGATGGGAAACCGAAGGTCTATCTCAGCAACGGCACAAAACTCGCTTCTAGGAGCTGCATTCTGCAGAGGTGAACTCTGCTCGGGGAACAAACCACAGCCCCAGTGCGTCTTTGCTCAGGAAAGCCAAGCTTGCCTAGTTCTCACCTAGCCCTCTGCACACCTAGGGCAAAGAAGGCTATGGCCTGCCTCTGGCTCTGTGGGCACTGCTGCTTGTCGGGTGGTCTCCGGTGCTTGAAACCAACTCCACACGTGTTCTCCTTCGTGGAGAAGGCTGATTGGGCATGAAAAGGCCATGTTTGCACAGGCCCATTAACGCACCCTTAGCCAGCTGGGAAGGGAGCCTCGGAGGGCCTATCTCAGCAACGGCACAAAACTCGCTTCTAGGAGCTGCATTCTGCAGAGGTGAACTCTGCTCGGGGAACAAACCACAGCCCCAGTGCGTCTTGGCTCAGGAAAGCCAAGCTTGCCTAGTTCTCACCTAGCCCTGTTGTACCCCTAGGGCCAAGGAGGCTCTGGACTGCCTCTGGCTCCGTGGGCACTGCTGCTTGGCTGGTGTTCTCCGGAGGTTGAAACCAAATCCACACATGTTCTCCTTCGGGGAGAAGCCTGACTGGGCATGAAAAGGCCTTGTTTGCACAGGCCCAGCAACCCACAGGTAGCCAGCTAGGGATAGAACCTCCTTGGGCCTATCTCAGAAACGGCACAAGCCTCACTTATTTGAGCTCCGTTCTGCAAAGGTGAACACTGCTCTGAGAACAAAGGACTTCCCCGATGCGTCTTTGGTCAGGAAGGCAACGCTTGCCTATTTCTCTCCTAGCCTTCTGCTACCACTTGGGCCAAGGTGGCTCTGGGCTTCCTCTGGCTCCGTGGGCACTGCTGCTTGGGTGGTGGCCTCCTGCTCTTGAAACCAACTCCAAACGTGTTCTCCTTTGGGGAGAAGGCTGATTGGGCATGAAAAGGCCTTTCTTCACAGCTCCCAGCAACCCAAACCTAGCCAGCTAAGGAGGGACTCTACTAGGGCTAATCTCAGCAACGGCACAAAACTCGCTTCCAGGAGCTGCATTCTGCAAAGGGAAACTCTGCTCGGGGAGCACACCACATTCCCAATTCGTCCTTCCTCAGGAAAGCAATGCTTGCCTATTTCTCACCTAGCCCTGTGCTATCCCTAGGGCCAAGGAGGCTCTGGGCTGCCTCTGGATCCGTGGGCACTGCTCCTTGGCTGGTGGTCTCCTGAGCTTGAAACCAACTGCAAATGAGTTCTCCTTCAGGGACAAGGCTGATTGGGCATGAAAATACCTTGTTTGCACAGGCCTCAGCAACCCACCTATAGCCAGCTAGGGAGGGACCCTCCGAGGGCCTATCTCAGCAACGGCACAAACGTCGCAGCTAGGAGCTGCATTCTGCAAAGGGAAACTCTGCTCGGGGAACAAACCACAGCCCTAATGCGACTTGTTCAGGAAAGCCAAGCTTTTCTACTTCTCACCTAGCTCTGTTTTACCCCTAGGGCCATGGAGGCTCTGGGCTGCCTCTGGCTCTGTGGGCACTGCTGCTTGGCTGGTGGTCTCCGCACCTTGAAACCAACTCCAAGCGTGTTCTCCTTTGGGGAGAAGGCTAGTTGGGCATGAAAAGGCCTTTTGGGCACATGCCCCATCCACTCACCCTTAGCCAGGTATTGATGGGAAACCGAAGGTCTATCTCAGCAACGGCACAAAACTCGCTTCTAGGAGCTGCATTCTGCAGAGGTGAACTCTGCTCGGCAAACAAACCACAGCCCCAATGCGTCCTTGCTCATGAATGCCAAGCTTGCCTAGTTACTCACCTAGCCCTCTGCACACCTAGGGCAAAGAAGGCTATGGCCTGCCTCTGGCTCTGTGGGCACTGCTGCTTGTCGGGTGGTCTCCGGTGCTTGAAACCAACTCCACACGTGTTCTCCTTCGTGGAGAAGGCTGATTGGGCATGAAAAGGCCATGTTTGCACAGGCCCATTAACGCACCCTTAGCCAGCTGGGAAGGGAGCCTCGGAGGGCCTATCTCAGCAACGGCACAAAACTCGCTTCTAGGAGCTGCATTCTGCAGAGGTGAACTCTGCTCGGGGAACAAACCACAGCCCCAGTGCGTCTTGGCTCAGGAAAGCCAAGCTTGCCTAGTTCTCACCTAGCCCTGTTGTACCCCTAGGGCCAAGGAGGCTCTGGACTGCCTCTGGCTCCGTGGGCACTGCTGCTTGGCTGGTGTTCTCCGGAGGTTGAAACCAAATCCACACATGTTCTCCTTCGGGGAGAAGCCTGACTGGGCATGAAAAGGCCTTGTTTGCACAGGCCCAGCAACCCACAGGTAGCCAGCTAGGGATAGAACCTCCTTGGGCCTATCTCAGAAACGGCACAAGCCTCACTTATTTGAGCTCCGTTCTGCAAAGGTGAACACTGCTCTGAGAACAAAGGACTTCCCCGATGCGTCTTTGGTCAGGAAGGCAACGCTTGCCTATTTCTCTCCTAGCCTTCTGCTACCACTTGGGCCAAGGTGGCTCTGGGCTTCCTCTGGCTCCGTGGGCACTGCTGCTTGGGTGGTGGCCTCCTGCTCTTGAAACCAACTCCAAACGTGTTCTCCTTTGGGGAGAAGGCTGATTGGGCATGAAAAGGCCTTTCTTCACAGCCCCCAGCAACCCAAACTTAGCCAGCTAAGGAGGGACTCTACTAGGGCTAATCTCAGCAACGGCACAAAACTCGCTTCCAGGAGCTGCATTCTGCAAAGGGAAACTCTGCTCGGGGAGCACACCACATTCCCAATTCGTCCTTCCTCAGGAAAGCAATGCTTGCCTATTTCTCACCTAGCCCTGTGCTATCCCTAGGGCCAAGGAGGCTCTGGGCTGCCTCTGGATCCGTGGGCACTGCTCCTTGGCTGGTGGTCTCCTGAGCTTGAAACCAACTGCAAATGAGTTCTCCTTCAGGGACAAGGCTGATTGGGCATGAAAATACCTTGTTTGCACAGGCCTCAGCAACCCACCTATAGCCAGCTAGGGAGGGACCCTCCGAGGGCCTATCTCAGCAACGGCACAAACGTCGCAGCTAGGAGCTGCATTCTGCAAAGGGAAACTCTGCTCGGGGAACAAACCACAGCCCTAATGTGACTTGTTCAGGAAAGCCAAGCTTTTCTACTTCTCACCTAGCTCTGTTTTACCCCTAGGGCCATGGAGGCTCTGGGCTGCCTCTGGCTCTGTGGGCACTGCTGCTTGGCTGGTGGTCTCCGCACCTTGAAACCAACTCCAAGCGTGTTCTCCTTTGGGGAGAAGGCTAATTGGGCATGAAAAGGCCTTTTGGGCACATGCCCCATCCACTCACCCTTAGCCAGGTATTGATGGGAAACCGAAGGTCTATCTCAGCAACGGCACAAAACTCGCTTCTAGGAGCTGCATTCTGCAGAGGTGAACTCTGCTCGGGGAACAAACCACAGCCCCAATGCGTCCTTGCTCATGAAGGCCAAGCTTGCCTAGTTCTCACCTAGCCCTCTGCACACCTAGGGCAAAGAAGGCTATGGCCTGCCTCTGGCTCTGTGGGCACTGCTGCTTGTCGGGTGGTCTCCGGGGCTTGAAACCAACTCCACACGTGTTCTCCTTCGTGGAGAAGGCTGATTGGGCATGAAAAGGCCATGTTTGCACAGGCCCATTAACGCACCCTTAGCCAGCTGGGAAGGGAGCCTCGGAGGGCCTATCTCAGCAACGGCACAAAACTCGCTTCTAGGAGCTGCATTCTGCAGAGGTGAACTCTGCTCGGGGAACAAACCACAGCCCCAGTGCGTCTTGGCTCAGGAAAGCCAAGCTTGCCTAGTTCTCACCTAGCCCTGTTGTACCCCTAGGGCCAAGGAGGCTCTGGACTGCCTCTGGCTCCGTGGGCACTGCTGCTTGGCTGGTGTTCTCCGGAGGTTGAAACCAAATCCACACATGTTCTCCTTCGGGGAGAAGCCTGACTGGGCATGAAAAGGCCTTGTTTGCACAGGCCCAGCAACCCACAGGTAGCCAGCTAGGGATAGAACCTCCTTGGGCCTATCTCAGAAACGGCACAAGCCTCACTTATTTGAGCTCCGTTCTGCAAAGGTGAACACTGCTCTGAGAACAAAGGACTTCCCCGATGCGTCTTTGGTCAGGAAGGCAACGCTTGCCTATTTCTCTCCTAGCCTTCTGCTACCACTTGGGCCAAGGTGGCTCTGGGCTTCCTCTGGCTCCGTGGGCACTGCTGCTTGGGTGGTGGCCTCCTGCTCTTGAAACCAACTCCAAACGTGTTCTCCTTTGGGGAGAAGGCTGATTGGGCATGAAAAGGCCTTTCTTCACAGCCCCCAGCAACCCAAACTTAGCCAGCTAAGGAGGGACTCTACTAGGGCTAATCTCAGCAACGGCACAAAACTCGCTTCCAGGAGCTGCATTCTGCAAAGGGAAACTCTGCTCGGGGAGCACACCACATTCCCAATTCGTCCTTCCTCAGGAAAGCAATGCTTGCCTATTTCTCACCTAGCCCTGTGCTATCCCTAGGGCCAAGGAGGCTCTGGGCTGCCTCTGGATCCGTGGGCACTGCTCCTTGGCTGGTGGTCTCCTGAGCTTGAAACCAACTGCAAATGAGTTCTCCTTCAGGGACAAGGCTGATTGGGCATGAAAATACCTTGTTTGCACAGGCCTCAGCAACCCACCTATAGCCAGCTAGGGAGGGACCCTCCGAGGGCCTATCTCAGCAACGGCACAAACGTCGCAGCTAGGAGCTGCATTCTGCAAAGGGAAACTCTGCTCGGGGAACAAACCACAGCCCTAATGTGACTTGTTCAGGAAAGCCAAGCTTTTCTACTTCTCACCTAGCTCTGTTTTACCCCTAGGGCCATGGAGGCTCTGGGCTGCCTCTGGCTCTGTGGGCACTGCTGCTTGGCTGGTGGTCTCCGCACCTTGAAACCAACTCCAAGCGTGTTCTCCTTTGGGGAGAAGGCTAATTGGGCATGAAAAGGCCTTTTGGGCACATGCCCCATCCACTCACCCTTAGCCAGGTATTGATGGGAAACCGAAGGTCTATCTCAGCAACGGCACAAAACTCGCTTCTAGGAGCTGCATTCTGCAGAGGTGAACTCTGCTCGGGGAACAAACCACAGCCCCAATGCGTCCTTGCTCATGAAGGCCAAGCTTGCCTAGTTCTCACCTAGCCCTCTGCACACCTAGGGCAAAGAAGGCTATGGCCTGCCTCTGGCTCTGTGGGCACTGCTGCTTGTCGGGTGGTCTCCGGGGCTTGAAACCAACTCCACACGTGTTCTCCTTCGTGGAGAAGGCTGATTGGGCATGAAAAGGCCATGTTTGCACAGGCCCATTAACGCACCCTTAGCCAGCTGGGAAGGGAGCCTCGGAGGGCCTATCTCAGCAACGGCACAAAACTCGCTTCTAGGAGCTGCATTCTGCAGAGGTGAACTCTGCTCGGGGAACAAACCACAGCCCCAGTGCGTCTTGGCTCAGGAAAGCCAAGCTTGCCTAGTTCTCACCTAGCCCTGTTGTACCCCTAGGGCCAAGGAGGCTCTGGACTGCCTCTGGCTCCGTGGGCACTGCTGCTTGGCTGGTGTTCTCCGGAGGTTGAAACCAAATCCACACATGTTCTCCTTCGGGGAGAAGCCTGACTGGGCATGAAAAGGCCTTGTTTGCACAGGCCCAGCAACCCACAGGTAGCCAGCTAGGGATAGAACCTCCTTGGGCCTATCTCAGAAACGGCACAAGCCTCACTTATTTGAGCTCCGTTCTGCAAAGGTGAACACTGCTCTGAGAACAAAGGACTTCCCCGATGCGTCTTTGGTCAGGAAGGCAACGCTTGCCTATTTCTCTCCTAGCCTTCTGCTACCACTTGGGCCAAGGTGGCTCTGGGCTTCCTCTGGCTCCGTGGGCACTGCTGCTTGGGTGGTGGCCTCCTGCTCTTGAGACCAACTCCAAACGTGTTCTCCTTTGGGGAGAAGGCTGATTGGGCATGAAAAGGCCTTTCTTCACAGCCCCCAGCAACCCAAACTTAGCCAGCTAAGGAGGGACTCTACTAGGGCTAATCTCAGCAACGGCACAAAACTCGCTTCCAGGAGCTGCATTCTGCAAAGGGAAACTCTGCTCGGGGAGCACACCACATTCCCAATTCGTCCTTCCTCAGGAAAGCAATGCTTGCCTATTTCTCACCTAGCCCTGTGCTATCCCTAGGGCCAAGGAGGCTCTGGGCTGCCTCTGGATCCGTGGGCACTGCTCCTTGGCTGGTGGTCTCCTGAGCTTGAAACCAACTGCAAATGAGTTCTCCTTCAGGGACAAGGCTGATTGGGCATGAAAATACCTTGTTTGCACAGGCCTCAGCAACCCACCTATAGCCAGCTAGGGAGGGACCCTCCGAGAGCCTATCTCAGCAACGGCACAAACGTCGCAGCTAGGAGCTGCATTCTGCAAAGGGAAACTCTGCTCGGGGAACAAACCACAGCCCTAATGCGACTTGTTCAGGAAAGCCAAGCTTTTCTACTTCTCACCTAGCTCTGTTTTACCCCTAGGGCCATGGAGGCTCTGGGCTGCCTCTGGCTCTGTGGGCACTGCTGCTTGGCTGGTGGTCTCCGCACCTTGAAACCAACTCCAAGCGTGTTCTCCTTTGGGGAGAAGGCTAGTTGGGCATGAAAAGGCCTTTTGGGCACATGCCCCATCCACTCACCCTTAGCCAGGTATTGATGGGAAACCGAAGGTCTATCTCAGCAACGGCACAAAACTCGCTTCTAGGAGCTGCATTCTGCAGAGGTGAACTCTGCTCGGCGAACAAACCACAGCCCCAATGCGTCCTTGCTCATGAAGGCCAAGCTTGCCTAGTTCTCACCTAGCCCTCTGCACACCTAGGGCAAAGAAGGCTATGGCCTGCCTCTGGCTCTGTGGGCACTGCTGCTTGTCGGGTGGTCTCCGGTGCTTGAAACCAACTCCACACGTGTTCTCCTTCGTGGAGAAGGCTGATTGGGCATGAAAAGGCCATGTTTGCACAGGCCCATTAACGCACCCTTAGCCAGCTGGGAAGGGAGCCTCAGAGGGCCTATCTCAGCAACGGCACAAAACTCGCTTCTAGGAGCTGCATTCTGCAGAGGTGAACTCTGCTCGGGGAACAAACCACAGCCCCAGTGCGTCTTGGCTCAGGAAAGCCAAGCTTGCCTAGTTCTCACCTAGCCCTGTTGTACCCCTAGGGCCAAGGAGGCTCTGGACTGCCTCTGGCTCCGTGGGCACTGCTGCTTGGCTGGTGTTCTCCGGAGGTTGAAGCCAAATCCACACATGTTCTCCTTCGGGGAGAAGCCTGACTGGGCATGAAAAGGCCTTGTTTGCACAGGCCCAGCAACCCACAGGTAGCCAGCTAGGGATAGAACCTCCTTGGGCCTATCTCAGAAACGGCACAAGCCTCACTTATTTGAGCTCCGTTCTGCAAAGGTGAACACTGCTCTGAGAACAAAGGACTTCCCCGATGCGTCTTTGGTCAGGAAGGCAACGCTTGCCTATTTCTCTCCTAGCCTTCTGCTACCACTTGGGCCAAGGTGGCTCTGGGCTTCCTCTGGCTCCGTGGGCACTGCTGCTTGGGTGGCGGCCTCGTGCTCTTGAAACCAACTCCAAACGTGTTCTCCTTTGGGGAGAAGGCTGATTGGGCATGAAAAGGCCTTTCTTCACAGCCCCCAGCAACCCAAACTTAGCCAGCTAAGGAGGGACTCTACTAGGGCTAATCTCAGCAACGGCACAAAACTCGCTTCCAGGAGCTGCATTCTGCAAAGGGAAACTCTGCTCGGGGAGCACACCACATTCCCAATTCGTCCTTCCTCAGGAAAGCAATGCTTGCCTATTTCTCACCTAGCCCTGTGCTATCCCTAGGGCCAAGGAGGCTCTGGGCTGCCTCTGGATCCGTGGGCACTGCTCCTTGGCTGGTGGTCTCCTGAGCTTGAAACCAACTGCAAATGAGTTCTCCTTCAGGGACAAGGCTGATTGGGCATGAAAATACCTTGTTTGCACAGGCCTCAGCAACCCACCTATAGCCAGCTAGGGAGGGACCCTCCGAGGGCCTATCTCAGCAACGGCACAAACGTCGCAGCTAGGAGCTGCATTCTGCAAAGGGAAACTCTGCTCGGGGAACAAACCACAGCCCTAATGCGACTTGTTCAGGAAAGCCAAGCTTTTCTACTTCTCACCTAGCTCTCTTTTACCCCTAGGGCCATGGAGGCTCTGGGCTGCCTCTGGCTCTGTGGGCACTGCTGCTTGGCTGGTGGTCTCCGCACCTTGAAACCAACTCCAAGCATGTTCTCCTTTGGGGAGAAGGCTAATTGGGCATGAAAAGGCCTTTTGGGCACATGCCCCATCCACTCACCCTTAGCCAGGTATTGATGGGAAACCGAAGGTCTATCTCAGCAACGGCACAAAACTCGCTTCTAGGAGCTGCATTCTGCAGAGGTGAACTCTGCTCGGGGAACAAACCACAGCCCCAGTGCGTCTTTGCTCAGGAAAGCCAAGCTTGCCTAGTTCTCACCTAGCCCTCTGCACACCTAGGGCAAAGAAGGCTATGGCCTGCCTCTGGCTCTGTGGGCACTGCTGCTTGTCGGGTGGTCTCCGGTGCTTGAAACCAACTCCACACGTGTTCTCCTTCGTGGAGAAGGCTGATTGGGCATGAAAAGGCCATGTTTGCACAGGCCCATTAACGCACCCTTAGCCAGCTGGGAAGGGAGCCTCGGAGGGCCTATCTCAGCAACGGCACAAAACTCGCTTCTAGGAGCTGCATTCTGCAGAGGTGAACTCTGCTCGGGGAACAAACCACAGCCCCAGTGCGTCTTGGCTCAGGAAAGCCAAGCTTGCCTAGTTCTCACCTAGCCCTGTTGTACCCCTAGGGCCAAGGAGGCTCTGGACTGCCTCTGGCTCCGTGGGCACTGCTGCTTGGCTGGTGTTCTCCGGAGGTTGAAACCAAATCCACACATGTTCTCCTTCGGGGAGAAGCCTGACTGGGCATGAAAAGGCCTTGTTTGCACAGGCCCAGCAACCCACAGGTAGCCAGCTAGGGATAGAACCTCCTTGGGCCTATCTCAGAAACGGCACAAGCCTCACTTATTTGAGCTCCGTTCTGCAAAGGTGAACACTGCTCTGAGAACAAAGGACTTCCCCGATGCGTCTTTGGTCAGGAAGGCAACGCTTGCCTATTTCTCTCCTAGCCTTCTGCTACCACTTGGGCCAAGGTGGCTCTGGGCTTCCTCTGGCTCCGTGGGCACTGCTGCTTGGGTGGTGGCCTCCTGCTCTTGAAACCAACTCCAAACGTGTTCTCCTTTGGGGAGAAGGCTGATTGGGCATGAAAAGGCCTTTCTTCACAGCCCCCAGCAACCCAAACTTAGCCAGCTAAGGAGGGACTCTACTAGGGCTAATCTCAGCAACGGCACAAAACTCGCTTCCAGGAGCTGCATTCTGCAAAGGGAAACTCTGCTCGGGGAGCACACCACATTCCCAATTCGTCCTTCCTCAGGAAAGCAATGCTTGCCTATTTCTCACCTAGCCCTGTGCTATCCCTAGGGCCAAGGAGGCTCTGGGCTGCCTCTGGATCCGTGGGCACTGCTCCTTGGCTGGTGGTCTCCTGAGCTTGAAACCAACTGCAAATGAGTTCTCCTTCAGGGACAAGGCTGATTGGGCATGAAAATACCTTGTTTGCACAGGCCTCAGCAACCCACCTATAGCCAGCTAGGGAGGGACCCTCCGAGGGCCTATCTCAGCAACGGCACAAACGTCGCAGCTAGGAGCTGCATTCTGCAAAGGGAAACTCTGCTCGGGGAACAAACCACAGCCCTAATGCGACTTGTTCAGGAAAGCCAAGCTTTTCTACTTCTCACCTAGCTCTGTTTTACCCCTAGGGCCATGGAGGCTCTGGGCTGCCTCTGGCTCTGTGGGCACTGCTGCTTGGCTGGTGGTCTCCGCACCTTGAAACCAACTCCAAGCGTGTTCTCCTTTGGGGAGAAGGCTAGTTGGGCATGAAAAGTCCTTTTGGGCACATGCCCCATCCACTCACCCTTAGCCAGGTATTGATGGGAAACCGAAGGTCTATCTCAGCAACGGCACAAAACTCGCTTCTAGGAGCTGCATTCTGCAGAGGTGAACTCTGCTCAGCAAACAAACCACAGCCCCAATGCGTCCTTGCTCATGAAGGCCAAGCTTGCCTAGTTACTCACCTAGCCCTCTGCACACCTAGGGCAAAGAAGGCTATGGCCTGCCTCTGGCTCTGTGGGCACTGCTGCTTGTCGGGTGGTCTCCGGGGCTTGAAACCAACTCCACACGTGTTCTCCTTCGTGGAGAAGGCTGATTGGGCATGAAAAGGCCATGTTTGCACAGGCCCATTAACGCACCCTTAGCCAGCTGGGAAGGGAGCCTCGGAGGGCCTATCTCAGCAACGGCACAAAACTCGCTTCTAGGAGCTGCATTCTGCAGAGGTGAACTCTGCTCGGGGAACAAACCACAGCCCCAGTGCGTCTTGGCTCAGGAAAGCCAAGCTTGCCTAGTTCTCACCTAGCCCTGTTGTACCCCTAGGGCCAAGGAGGCTCTGGACTGCCTCTGGCTCCGTGGGCACTGCTGCTTGGCTGGTGTTCTCCGGAGGTTGAAACCAAATCCACACATGTTCTCCTTCGGGGAGAAGCCTGACTGGGCATGAAAAGGCCTTGTTTGCACAGGCCCAGCAACCCACAGGTAGCCAGCTAGGGATAGAACCTCCTTGGGCCTATCTCAGAAACGGCACAAGCCTCACTTATTTGAGCTCCGTTCTGCAAAGGTGAACACTGCTCTGAGAACAAAGGACATCCCCGATGCGTCTTTGGTCAGGAAGGCAACGCTTGCCTATTTCTCTCCTAGCCTTCTGCTACCACTTGGGCCAAGGTGGCTCTGGGCTTCCTCTGGCTCCGTGGGCACTGCTGCTTGGGTGGCGGCCTCGTGCTCTTGAAACCAACTCCAAACGTGTTCTCCTTTGGGGAGAAGGCTGATTGGGCATGAAAAGGCCTTTCTTCACAGCCCCCAGCAACCCAAACTTAGCCAGCTAAGGAGGGACTCTACTAGGGCTAATCTCAGCAACGGCACAAAACTCGCTTCCAGGAGCTGCATTCTGCAAAGGGAAACTCTGCTCGGGGAGCACACCACATTCCCAATTCGTCCTTCCTCAGGAAAGCAATGCTTGCCTATTTCTCACCTAGCCCTGTGCTATCCCTAGGGCCAAGGAGGCTCTGGGCTGCCTCTGGATCCGTGGGCACTGCTCCTTGGCTGGTGGTCTCCTGAGCTTGAAACCAACTGCAAATGAGTTCTCCTTCAGGGACAAGGCTGATTGGGCATGAAAATACCTTGTTTGCACAGGCCTCAGCAACCCACCTATAGCCAGCTAGGGAGGGACCCTCCGAGGGCCTATCTCAGCAACGGCACAAACGTCGCAGCTAGGAGCTGCATTCTGCAAAGGGAAACTCTGCTCGGGGAACAAACCACAGCCCTAATGCGACTTGTTCAGGAAAGCCAAGCTTTTCTACTTCTCACCTAGCTCTCTTTTACCCCTAGGGCCATGGAGGCTCTGGGCTGCCTCTGGCTCTGTGGGCACTGCTGCTTGGCTGGTGGTCTCCGCACCTTGAAACCAACTCCAAGCATGTTCTCCTTTGGGGAGAAGGCTAATTGGGCATGAAAAGGCCTTTTGGGCACATGCCCCATCCACTCACCCTTAGCCAGGTATTGATGGGAAACCGAAGGTCTATCTCAGCAACGGCACAAAACTCGCTTCTAGGAGCTGCATTCTGCAGAGGTGAACTCTGCTCGGGGAACAAACCACAGCCCCAGTGCGTCTTTGCTCAGGAAAGCCAAGCTTGCCTAGTTCTCACCTAGCCCTCTGCACACCTAGGGCAAAGAAGGCTATGGCCTGCCTCTGGCTCTGTGGGCACTGCTGCTTGTCGGGTGGTCTCCGGTGCTTGAAACCAACTCCACACGTGTTCTCCTTCGTGGAGAAGGCTGATTGGGCATGAAAAGGCCATGTTTGCACAGGCCCATTAACGCACCCTTAGCCAGCTGGGAAGGGAGCCTCGGAGGGCCTATCTCAGCAACGGCACAAAACTCGCTTCTAGGAGCTGCATTCTGCAGAGGTGAACTCTGCTCGGGGAACAAACCACAGCCCCAGTGCGTCTTGGCTCAGGAAAGCCAAGCTTGCCTAGTTCTCACCTAGCCCTGTTGTACCCCTAGGGCCAAGGAGGCTCTGGACTGCCTCTGGCTCCGTGGGCACTGCTGCTTGGCTGGTGTTCTCCGGAGGTTGAAACCAAATCCACACATGTTCTCCTTCGGGGAGAAGCCTGACTGGGCATGAAAAGGCCTTGTTTGCACAGGCCCAGCAACCCACAGGTAGCCAGCTAGGGATAGAACCTCCTTGGGCCTATCTCAGAAACGGCACAAGCCTCACTTATTTGAGCTCCGTTCTGCAAAGGTGAACACTGCTCTGAGAACAAAGGACTTCCCCGATGCGTCTTTGGTCAGGAAGGCAACGCTTGCCTATTTCTCTCCTAGCCTTCTGCTACCACTTGGGCCAAGGTGGCTCTGGGCTTCCTCTGGCTCCGTGGGCACTGCTGCTTGGGTGGTGGCCTCGTGCTCTTGAAACCAACTCCAAACGTGTTCTCCTTTGGGGAGAAGGCTGATTGGGCATGAAAAGGCCTTTCTTCACAGCCCCCAGCAACCCAAACTTAGCCAGCTAAGGAGGGACTCTACTAGGGCTAATCTCAGCAACGGCACAAAACTCGCTTCCAGGAGCTGCATTCTGCAAAGGGAAACTCTGCTCGGGGAGCACACCACATTCCCAATTCGTCCTTCCTCAGGAAAGCAATGCTTGCCTATTTCTCACCTAGCCCTGTGCTATCCCTAGGGCCAAGGAGGCTCTGGGCTGCCTCTGGATCCGTGGGCACTGCTCCTTGGCTGGTGGTCTCCTGAGCTTGAAACCAACTGCAAATGAGTTCTCCTTCAGGGACAAGGCTGATTGGGCATGAAAATACCTTGTTTGCACAGGCCTCAGCAACCCACCTATAGCCAGCTAGGGAGGGACCCTCCGAGGGCCTATCTCAGCAACGGCACAAACGTCGCAGCTAGGAGCTGCATTCTGCAAAGGGAAACTCTGCTCGGGGAACAAACCACAGCCCTAATGCGACTTGTTCAGGAAAGCCAAGCTTTTCTACTTCTCACCTAGCTCTGTTTTACCCCTAGGGCCATGGAGGCTCTGGGCTGCCTCTGGCTCTGTGGGCACTGCTGCTTGGCTGGTGGTCTCCGCACCTTGAAACCAACTCCAAGCGTGTTCTCCTTTGGGGAGAAGGCTAGTTGGGCATGAAAAGTCCTTTTGGGCACATGCCCCATCCACTCACCCTTAGCCAGGTATTGATGGGAAACCGAAGGTCTATCTCAGCAACGGCACAAAACTCGCTTCTAGGAGCTGCATTCTGCAGAGGTGAACTCTGCTCAGCAAACAAACCACAGCCCCAATGCGTCCTTGCTCATGAAGGCCAAGCTTGCCTAGTTACTCACCTAGCCCTCTGCACACCTAGGGCAAAGAAGGCTATGGCCTGCCTCTGGCTCTGTGGGCACTGCTGCTTGTCGGGTGGTCTCCGGGGCTTGAAACCAACTCCACACGTGTTCTCCTTCGTGGAGAAGGCTGATTGGGCATGAAAAGGCCATGTTTGCACAGGCCCATTAACGCACCCTTAGCCAGCTGGGAAGGGAGCCTCGGAGGGCCTATCTCAGCAACGGCACAAAACTCGCTTCTAGGAGCTGCATTCTGCAGAGGTGAACTCTGCTCGGGGAACAAACCACAGCCCCAGTGCGTCTTGGCTCAGGAAAGCCAAGCTTGCCTAGTTCTCACCTAGCCCTGTTGTACCCCTAGGGCCAAGGAGGCTCTGGACTGCCTCTGGCTCCGTGGGCACTGCTGCTTGGCTGGTGTTCTCCGGAGGTTGAAACCAAATCCACACATGTTCTCCTTCGGGGAGAAGCCTGACTGGGCATGAAAAGGCCTTGTTTGCACAGGCCCAGCAACCCACAGGTAGCCAGCTAGGGATAGAACCTCCTTGGGCCTATCTCAGAAACGGCACAAGCCTCACTTATTTGAGCTCCGTTCTGCAAAGGTGAACACTGCTCTGAGAACAAAGGACTTCCCCGATGCGTCTTTGGTCAGGAAAGCAACGCTTGCCTATTTCTCTCCTAGCCTTCTGCTACCACTTGGGCCAAGGTGGCTCTGGGCTTCCTCTGGCTCCGTGGGCACTGCTGCTTGGGTGGTGGCCTCCTGCTCTTGAAACCAACTCCAAACGTGTTCTCCTTTGGGGAGAAGGCTGATTGGGCATGAAAAGGCCTTTCTTCACAGCCCCCAGCAACCCAAACTTAGCCAGCTAAGGAGGGACTCTACTAGGGCTAATCTCAGCAACGGCACAAAACTCGCTTCCAGGAGCTGCATTCTGCAAAGGGAAACTCTGCTCGGGGAGCACACCACATTCCCAATTCGTCCTTCCTCAGGAAAGCAATGCTTGCCTATTTCTCACCTAGCCCTGTGCTATCCCTAGGGCCAAGGAGGCTCTGGGCTGCCTCTGGATCCGTGGGCACTGCTCCTTGGCTGGTGGTCTCCTGAGCTTGAAACCAACTGCAAATGAGTTCTCCTTCAGGGACAAGGCTGATTGGGCATGAAAATACCTTGTTTGCACAGGCCTCAGCAACCCACCTATAGCTAGCTAGGGAGGGACCCTCCGAGGGCCTATCTCAGCAACGGCACAAACGTCGCAGCTAGGAGCTGCATTCTGCAAAGGGAAACTCTGCTCGGGGAACAAACCACAGCCCTAATGTGACTTGTTCAGGAAAGCCAAGCTTTTCTACTTCTCACCTAGCTCTGTTTTACCCCTAGGGCCATGGAGGCTCTGGGCTGCCTCTGGCTCTGTGGGCACTGCTGCTTGGCTGGTGGTCTCCGCACCTTGAAACCAACTCCAAGCGTGTTCTCCTTTGGGGAGAAGGCTAATTGGGCATGAAAAGGCCTTTTGGGCACATGCCCCATCCACTCACCCTTAGCCAGGTATTGATGGGAAACCGAAGGTCTATCTCAGCAACGGCACAAAACTCGCTTCTAGGAGCTGCATTCTGCAGAGGTGAACTCTGCTCGGCAAACAAACCACAGCCCCAATGCGTCCTTGCTCATGAAGGCCAAGCTTGTCTAGTTACTCACCTAGCCCTCTGCACACCTAGGGCAAAGAAGGCTATGGCCTGCCTCTGGCTCTGTGGGCACTGCTGCTTGTCGGGTGGTCTCCGGTGCTTGAAACCAACTCCACACGTGTTCTCCTTCGTGGAGAAGGCTGATTGGGCATGAAAAGGCCATGTTTGCACAGGCCCATTAACGCACCCTTAGCCAGCTGGGAAGGGAGCCTCGGAGGGCCTATCTCAGCAACGGCACAAAACTCGCTTCTAGGAGCTGCATTCTGCAGAGGTGAACTCTGCTCGGGGAACAAACCACAGCCCCAGTGCGTCTTGGCTCAGGAAAGCCAAGCTTGCCTAGTTCTCACCTAGCCCTGTTGTACCCCTAGGGCCAAGGAGGCTCTGGACTGCCTCTGGCTCCGTGGGCACTGCTGCTTGGCTGGTGTTCTCCGGAGGTTGAAACCAAATCCACACATGTTCTCCTTCGGGGAGAAGCCTGACTGGGCATGAAAAGGCCTTGTTTGCACAGGCCCAGCAACCCACAGGTAGCCAGCTAGGGATAGAACCTCCTTGGGCCTATCTCAGAAACGGCACAAGCCTCACTTATTTGAGCTCCGTTCTGCAAAGGTGAACACTGCTCTGAGAACAAAGGACTTCCCCGATGCGTCTTTGGTCAGGAAAGCAACGCTTGCCTATTTCTCTCCTAGCCTTCTGCTACCACTTGGGCCAAGGTGGCTCTGGGCTTCCTCTGGCTCCGTGGGCACTGCTGCTTGGGTGGTGGCCTCCTGCTCTTGAAACCAACTCCAAACGTGTTCTCCTTTGGGGAGAAGGCTGATTGGGCATGAAAAGGCCTTTCTTCACAGCCCCCAGCAACCCAAACTTAGCCAGCTAAGGAGGGACTCTACTAGGGCTAATCTCAGCAACGGCACAAAACTCGCTTCCAGGAGCTGCATTCTGCAAAGGGAAACTCTGCTCGGGGAGCACACCACATTCCCAATTCGTCCTTCCTCAGGAAAGCAATGCTTGCCTATTTCTCACCTAGCCCTGTGCTATCCCTAGGGCCAAGGAGGCTCTGGGCTGCCTCTGGATCCGTGGGCACTGCTCCTTGGCTGGTGGTCTCCTGAGCTTGAAACCAACTGCAAATGAGTTCTCCTTCAGGGACAAGGCTGATTGGGCATGAAAATACCTTGTTTGCACAGGCCTCAGCAACCCACCTATAGCTAGCTAGGGAGGGACCCTCCGAGGGCCTATCTCAGCAACGGCACAAACGTCGCAGCTAGGAGCTGCATTCTGCAAAGGGAAACTCTGCTCGGGGAACAAACCACAGCCCTAATGTGACTTGTTCAGGAAAGCCAAGCTTTTCTACTTCTCACCTAGCTCTGTTTTACCCCTAGGGCCATGGAGGCTCTGGGCTGCCTCTGGCTCTGTGGGCACTGCTGCTTGGCTGGTGGTCTCCGCACCTTGAAACCAACTCCAAGCGTGTTCTCCTTTGGGGAGAAGGCTAATTGGGCATGAAAAGGCCTTTTGGGCACATGCCCCATCCACTCACCCTTAGCCAGGTATTGATGGGAAACCGAAGGTCTATCTCAGCAACGGCACAAAACTCGCTTCTAGGAGCTGCATTCTGCAGAGGTGAACTCTGCTCGGCAAACAAACCACAGCCCCAATGCGTCCTTGCTCATGAAGGCCAAGCTTGTCTAGTTACTCACCTAGCCCTCTGCACACCTAGGGCAAAGAAGGCTATGGCCTGCCTCTGGCTCTGTGGGCACTGCTGCTTGTCGGGTGGTCTCCGGTGCTTGAAACCAACTCCACACGTGTTCTCCTTCGTGGAGAAGGCTGATTGGGCATGAAAAGGCCATGTTTGCACAGGCCCATTAACGCACCCTTAGCCAGCTGGGAAGGGAGCCTCGGAGGGCCTATCTCAGCAACGGCACAAAACTCGCTTCTAGGAGCTGCATTCTGCAGAGGTGAACTCTGCTCGGGGAACAAACCACAGCCCCAGTGCGTCTTGGCTCAGGAAAGCCAAGCTTGCCTAGTTCTCACCTAGCCCTGTTGTACCCCTAGGGCCAAGGAGGCTCTGGACTGCCTCTGGCTCCGTGGGCACTGCTGCTTGGCTGGTGTTCTCCGGAGGTTGAAACCAAATCCACACATGTTCTCCTTCGGGGAGAAGCCTGACTGGGCATGAAAAGGCCTTGTTTGCACAGGCCCAGCAACCCACAGGTAGCCAGCTAGGGATAGAACCTCCTTGGGCCTATCTCAGAAACGGCACAAGCCTCACTTATTTGAGCTCCGTTCTGCAAAGGTGAACACTGCTCTGAGAACAAAGGACTTCCCCGATGCGTCTTTGGTCAGGAAGGCAACGCTTGCCTATTTCTCTCCTAGCCTTCTGCTACCACTTGGGCCAAGGTGGCTCTGGGCTTCCTCTGGCTCCGTGGGCACTGCTGCTTGGGTGGTGGCCTCCTGCTCTTGAAACCAACTCCAAACGTGTTCTCCTTTGGGGAGAAGGCTGATTGGGCATGAAAAGGCCTTTCTTCACAGCCCCCAGCAACCCAAACTTAGCCAGCTAAGGAGGGACTCTACTAGGGCTAATCTCAGCAACGGCACAAAACTCGCTTCCAGGAGCTGCATTCTGCAAAGGGAAACTCTGCTCGGGGAGCACACCACATTCCCAATTCGTCCTTCCTCAGGAAAGCAATGCTTGCCTATTTCTCACCTAGCCCTGTGCTATCCCTAGGGCCAAGGAGGCTCTGGGCTGCCTCTGGATCCGTGGGCACTGCTCCTTGGCTGGTGGTCTCCTGAGCTTGAAACCAACTGCAAATGAGTTCTCCTTCAGGGACAAGGCTGATTGGGCATGAAAATACCTTGTTTGCACAGGCCTCAGCAACCCACCTATAGCCAGCTAGGGAGGGACCCTCCGAGGGCCTATCTCAGCAACGGCACAAACGTCGCAGCTAGGAGCTGCATTCTGCAAAGGGAAACTCTGCTCGGGGAACAAACCACAGCCCTAATGTGACTTGTTCAGGAAAGCCAAGCTTTTCTACTTCTCACCTAGCTCTCTTTTACCCCTAGGGCCATGGAGGCTCTGGGCTGCCTCTGGCTCTGTGGGCACTGCTGCTTGGCTGGTGGTCTCCGCACCTTGAAACCAACTCCAAGCGTGTTCTCCTTTGGGGAGAAGGCTAATTGGGCATGAAAAGGCCTTTTTGGCACATGCCCCATCCACTCACCCTTAGCCAGGTATTGATGGGAAACCGAAGGTCTATCTCAGCAACGGCACAAAACTCGCTTCTAGGAGCTGCATTCTGCAGAGGTGAACTCTGCTCGGGGAACAAACCACAGCCCCAGTGCGTCTTTGCTCAGGAAAGCCAAGCTTGCCTAGTTCTCACCTAGCCCTCTGCACACCTAAGGCAAAGAAGGCTATGGCCTGCCTCTGGCTCTGTGGGCACTGCTGCTTGTCGGGTGGTCTCCGGTGCTTGAAACCAACTCCACACGTGTTCTCCTTCGTGGAGAAGGCTGATTGGGCATGAAAAGGCCATGTTTGCACAGGCCCATTAACGCACCCTTAGCCAGCTGGGAAGGGAGCCTCGGAGGGCCTATCTCAGCAACGGCACAAAACTCGCTTCTAGGAGCTGCATTCTGCAGAGGTGAACTCTGCTCGGGGAACAAACCACAGCCCCAGTGCGTCTTGGCTCAGGAAAGCCAAGCTTGCCTAGTTCTCACCTAGCCCTGTTGTACCCCTAGGGCCAAGGAGGCTCTGGACTGCCTCTGGCTCCGTGGGCACTGCTGCTTGGCTGGTGTTCTCCGGAGGTTGAAACCAAATCCACACATGTTCTCCTTCGGGGAGAAGCCTGACTGGGCATGAAAAGGCCTTGTTTGCACAGGCCCAGCAACCCACAGGTAGCCAGCTAGGGATAGAACCTCCTTGGGCCTATCTCAGAAACGGCACAAGCCTCACTTATTTGAGCTCCGTTCTGCAAAGGTGAACACTGCTCTGAGAACAAAGGACTTCCCCGATGCGTCTTTGGTCAGGAAGGCAACGCTTGCCTATTTCTCTCCTAGCCTTCTGCTACCACTTGGGCCAAGGTGGCTCTGGGCTTCCTCTGGCTCCGTGGGCACTGCTGCTTGGGTGGTGGCCTCCTGCTCTTGAGACCAACTCCAAACGTGTTCTCCTTTGGGGAGAAGGCTGATTGGGCATGAAAAGGCCTTTCTTCACAGCCCCCAGCAACCCAAACTTAGCCAGCTAAGGAGGGACTCTACTAGGGCTAATCTCAGCAACGGCACAAAACTCGCTTCCAGGAGCTGCATTCTGCAAAGGGAAACTCTGCTCGGGGAGCACACCACATTCCCAATTCGTCCTTCCTCAGGAAAGCAATGCTTGCCTATTTCTCACCTAGCCCTGTGCTATCCCTAGGGCCAAGGAGGCTCTGGGCTGCCTCTGGATCCGTGGGCACTGCTCCTTGGCTGGTGGTCTCCTGAGCTTGAAACCAACTGCAAATGAGTTCTCCTTCAGGGACAAGGCTGATTGGGCATGAAAATACCTTGTTTGCACAGGCCTCAGCAACCCACCTATAGCCAGCTAGGGAGGGACCCTCCGAGGGCCTATCTCAGCAACGGCACAAACGTCGCAGCTAGGAGCTGCATTCTGCAAAGGGAAACTCTGCTCGGGGAACAAACCACAGCCCTAATGTGACTTGTTCAGGAAAGCCAAGCTTTTCTACTTCTCACCTAGCTCTCTTTTACCCCTAGGGCCATGGAGGCTCTGGGCTGCCTCTGGCTCTGTGGGCACTGCTGCTTGGCTGGTGGTCTCCGCACCTTGAAACCAACTCCAAGCGTGTTCTCCTTTGGGGAGAAGGCTAATTGGGCATGAAAAGGCCTTTTGGGCACATGCCCCATCCACTCACCCTTAGCCAGGTATTGATGGGAAACCGAAGGTCTATCTCAGCAACGGCACAAAACTCGCTTCTAGGAGCTGCATTCTGCAGAGGTGAACTCTGCTCGGCAAACAAACCACAGCCCCAATGCGTCCTTGCTCATGAAGGCCAAGCTTGCCTAGTTACTCACCTAGCCCTCTGCACACCTAGGGCAAAGAAGGCTATGGCCTGCCTCTGGCTCTGTGGGCACTGCTGCTTGTCGGGTGGTCTCCGGGGCTTGAAACCAACTCCACACGTGTTCTCCTTCGTGGAGAAGGCTGATTGGGCATGAAAAGGCCATGTTTGCACAGGCCCATTAACGCACCCTTAGCCAGCTGGGAAGGGAGCCTCGGAGGGCCTATCTCAGCAACGGCACAAAACTCGCTTCTAGGAGCTGCATTCTGCAGAGGTGAACTCTGCTCGGGGAACAAACCACAGCCCCAGTGCGTCTTGGCTCAGGAAAGCCAAGCTTGCCTAGTTCTCACCTAGCCCTGTTGTACCCCTAGGGCCAAGGAGGCTCTGGACTGCCTCTGGCTCCGTGGGCACTGCTGCTTGGCTGGTGTTCTCCGGAGGTTGAAACCAAATCCACACATGTTCTCCTTCGGGGAGAAGCCTGACTGGGCATGAAAAGGCCTTGTTTGCACAGGCCCAGCAACCCACAGGTAGCCAGCTAGGGATAGAACCTCCTTGGGCCTATCTCAGAAACGGCACAAGCCTCACTTATTTGAGCTCCGTTCTGCAAAGGTGAACACTGCTCTGAGAACAAAGGACTTCCCCGATGCGTCTTTGGTCAGGAAGGCAACGCTTGCCTATTTCTCTCCTAGCCTTCTGCTACCACTTGGGCCAAGGTGGCTCTGGGCTTCCTCTGGCTCCGTGGGCACTGCTGCTTGGGTGGTGGCCTCCTGCTCTTGAAACCAACTCCAAACGTGTTCTCCTTTGGGGAGAAGGCTGATTGGGCATGAAAAGGCCTTTCTTCACAGCCCCCAGCAACCCAAACTTAGCCAGCTAAGGAGGGACTCTACTAGGGCTAATCTCAGCAACGGCACAAAACTCGCTTCCAGGAGCTGCATTCTGCAAAGGGAAACTCTGCTCGGGGAGCACACCACATTCCCAATTCGTCCTTCCTCAGGAAAGCAATGCTTGCCTATTTCTCACCTAGCCCTGTGCTATCCCTAGGGCCAAGGAGGCTCTGGGCTGCCTCTGGATCCGTGGGCACTGCTCCTTGGCTGGTGGTCTCCTGAGCTTGAAACCAACTGCAAATGAGTTCTCCTTCAGGGACAAGGCTGATTGGGCATGAAAATACCTTGTTTGCACAGGCCTCAGCAACCCACCTATAGCCAGCTAGGGAGGGACCCTCCGAGGGCCTATCTCAGCAACGGCACAAACGTCGCAGCTAGGAGCTGCATTCTGCAAAGGGAAACTCTGCTCGGGGAACAAACCACAGCCCTAATGTGACTTGTTCAGGAAAGCCAAGCTTTTCTACTTCTCACCTAGCTCTCTTTTACCCCTAGGGCCATGGAGGCTCTGGGCTGCCTCTGGCTCTGTGGGCACTGCTGCTTGGCTGGTGGTCTCCGCACCTTGAAACCAACTCCAAGCGTGTTCTCCTTTGGGGAGAAGGCTAATTGGGCATGAAAAGGCCTTTTGGGCACATGCCCCATCCACTCACCCTTAGCCAGGTATTGATGGGAAAACGAAGGTCTATATCAGCAACGGCACAAAACTCGCTTCTAGGAGCTGCATTCTGCAGAGGTGAACTCTGCTCGGGGAACAAACCACAGCCCCAGTGCGTCTTTGCTCAGGAAAGCCAAGCTTGCCTAGTTCTCACCTAGCCCTCTGCACACCTAAGGCAAAGAAGGCTATGGCCTGCCTCTGGCTCTGTGGGCACTGCTGCTTGTCGGGTGGTCTCCGGTGCTTGAAACCAACTCCACACGTGTTCTCCTTCGTGGAGAAGGCTGATTGGGCATGAAAAGGCCATGTTTGCACAGGCCCATTAACGCACCCTTAGCCAGCTGGGAAGGGAGCCTCGGAGGGCCTATCTCAGCAACGGCACAAAACTCGCTTCTAGGAGCTGCATTCTGCAGAGGTGAACTCTGCTCGGGGAACAAACCACAGCCCCAGTGCGTCTTGGCTCAGGAAAGCCAAGCTTGCCTAGTTCTCACCTAGCCCTGTTGTACCCCTAGGGCCAAGGAGGCTCTGGACTGCCTCTGGCTCCGTGGGCACTGCTGCTTGGCTGGTGTTCTCCGGAGGTTGAAACCAAATCCACACATGTTCTCCTTCGGGGAGAAGCCTGACTGGGCATGAAAAGGCCTTGTTTGCACAGGCCCAGCAACCCACAGGTAGCCAGCTAGGGATAGAACCTCCTTGGGCCTATCTCAGAAACGGCACAAGCCTCACTTATTTGAGCTCCGTTCTGCAAAGGTGAACACTGCTCTGAGAACAAAGGACTTCCCCGATGCGTCTTTGGTCAGGAAGGCAACGCTTGCCTATTTCTCTCCTAGCCTTCTGCTACCACTTGGGCCAAGGTGGCTCTGGGCTTCCTCTGGCTCCGTGGGCACTGCTGCTTGGGTGGTGGCCTCCTGCTCTTGAAACCAACTCCAAACGTGTTCTCCTTTGGGGAGAAGGCTGATTGGGCATGAAAAGGCCTTTCTTCACAGCCCCCAGCAACCCAAACTTAGCCAGCTAAGGAGGGACTCTACTAGGGCTAATCTCAGCAACGGCACAAAACTCGCTTCCAGGAGCTGCATTCTGCAAAGGGAAACTCTGCTCGGGGAGCACACCACATTCCCAATTCGTCCTTCCTCAGGAAAGCAATGCTTGCCTATTTCTCACCTAGCCCTGTGCTATCCCTAGGGCCAAGGAGGCTCTGGGCTGCCTCTGGATCCGTGGGCACTGCTCCTTGGCTGGTGGTCTCCTGAGCTTGAAACCAACTGCAAATGAGTTCTCCTTCAGGGACAAGGCTGATTGGGCATGAAAATACCTTGTTTGCACAGGCCTCAGCAACCCACCTATAGCCAGCTAGGGAGGGACCCTCCGAGGGCCTATCTCAGCAACGGCACAAACGTCGCAGCTAGGAGCTGCATTCTGCAAAGGGAAACTCTGCTCGGGGAACAAACCACAGCCCTAATGCGACTTGTTCAGGAAAGCCAAGCTTTTCTACTTCTCACCTAGCTCTCTTTTACCCCTAGGGCCATGGAGGCCCTGGGCTGCCTCTGGCTCTGTGGGCACTGCTGCTTGGCTGGTGGTCTCCGCACCTTGAAACCAACTCCAAGCGTGTTCTCCTTTGGGGAGAAGGCTAATTGGGCATGAAAAGGCCTTTTGGGCACATGCCCCATCCACTCACCCTTAGCCAGGTATTGATGGGAAACCGAAGGTCTATCTCAGCAACGGCACAAAACTCGCTTCTAGGAGCTGCATTCTGCAGAGGTGAACTCTGCTCGGGGAACAAACCACAGCCCCAATGCGTCCTTGCTCATGAAGGCCAAGCTTGCCTAGTTACTCACCTAGCCCTCTGCACACCTAGGGCAAAGAAGGCTATGGCCTGCCTCTGGCTCTGTGGGCACTGCTGCTTGTCGGGTGGTCTCCGGTGCTTGAAACCAACTCCACACGTGTTCTCCTTCGTGGAGAAGGCTGATTGGGCATGAAAAGGCCATGTTTGCACAGGCCCATTAACGCACCCTTAGCCAGCTGGGAAGGGAGCCTCGGAGGGCCTATCTCAGCAACGGCACAAAACTCGCTTCTAGGAGCTGCATTCTGCAGAGGTGAACTCTGCTCGGGGAACAAACCACAGCCCCAGTGCGTCTTGGCTCAGGAAAGCCAAGCTTGCCTAGTTCTCACCTAGCCCTGTTGTACCCCTAGGGCCAAGGAGGCTCTGGACTGCCTCTGGCTCCGTGGGCACTGCTGCTTGGCTGGTGTTCTCCGGAGGTTGAAACCAAATCCACACATGTTCTCCTTCGGGGAGAAGCCTGACTGGGCATGAAAAGGCCTTGTTTGCACAGGCCCAGCAACCCACAGGTAGCCAGCTAGGGATAGAACCTCCTTGGGCCTATCTCAGAAACGGCACAAGCCTCACTTATTTGAGCTCCGTTCTGCAAAGGTGAACACTGCTCTGAGAACAAAGGACTTCCCCGATGCGTCTTTGGTCAGGAAGGCAACGCTTGCCTATTTCTCTCCTAGCCTTCTGCTACCACTTGGGCCAAGGTGGCTCTGGGCTTCCTCTGGCTCCGTGGGCACTGCTGCTTGTGTGGTGGCCTCCTGCTCTTGAAACCAACTCCAAACGTGTTCTCCTTTGGGGAGAAGGCTGATTGGGCATGAAAAGGCCTTTCTTCACAGCCCCCAGCAACCCAAACTTAGCCAGCTAAGGAGGGACTCTACTAGGGCTAATCTCAGCAACGGCACAAAACTCGCTTCCAGGAGCTGCATTCTGCAAAGGGAAACTCTGCTCGGGGAGCACACCACATTCCCAATTCGTCCTTCCTCAGGAAAGCAATGCTTGCCTATTTCTCACCTAGCCCTGTGCTATCCCTAGGGCCAAGGAGGCTCTGGGCTGCCTCTGGATCCGTGGGCACTGCTCCTTGGCTGGTGGTCTCCTGAGCTTGAAACCAACTGCAAATGAGTTCTCCTTCAGGGACAAGGCTGATTGGGCATGAAAATACCTTGTTTGCACAGGCCTCAGCAACCCACCTATAGCCAGCTAGGGAGGGACCCTCCGAGGGCCTATCTCAGCAACGGCACAAACGTCGCAGCTAGGAGCTGCATTCTGCAAAGGGAAACTCTGCTCGGGGAACAAACCACAGCCCTAATGCGACTTGTTCAGGAAAGCCAAGCTTTTCTACTTCTCACCTAGCTCTCTTTTACCCCTAGGGCCATGGAGGCCCTGGGCTGCCTCTGGCTCTGTGGGCACTGCTGCTTGGCTGGTGGTCTCCGCACCTTGAAACCAACTCCAAGCGTGTTCTCCTTTGGGGAGAAGGCTAATTGGGCATGAAAAGGCCTTTTGGGCACATGCCCCATCCACTCACCCTTAGCCAGGTATTGATGGGAAACCGAAGGTCTATCTCAGCAACGGCACAAAACTCGCTTCTAGGAGCTGCATTCTGCAGAGGTGAACTCTGCTCGGGGAACAAACCACAGCCCCAATGCGTCCTTGCTCATGAAGGCCAAGCTTGCCTAGTTACTCACCTAGCCCTCTGCACACCTAGGGCAAAGAAGGCTATGGCCTGCCTCTGGCTCTGTGGGCACTGCTGCTTGTCGGGTGGTCTCCGGTGCTTGAAACCAACTCCACACGTGTTCTCCTTCGTGGAGAAGGCTGATTGGGCATGAAAAGGCCATGTTTGCACAGGCCCATTAACGCACCCTTAGCCAGCTGGGAAGGGAGCCTCGGAGGGCCTATCTCAGCAACGGCACAAAACTCGCTTCTAGGAGCTGCATTCTGCAGAGGTGAACTCTGCTCGGGGAACAAACCACAGCCCCAGTGCGTCTTGGCTCAGGAAAGCCAAGCTTGCCTAGTTCTCACCTAGCCCTGTTGTACCCCTAGGGCCAAGGAGGCTCTGGACTGCCTCTGGCTCCGTGGGCACTGCTGCTTGGCTGGTGTTCTCCGGAGGTTGAAACCAAATCCACACATGTTCTCCTTCGGGGAGAAGCCTGACTGGGCATGAAAAGGCCTTGTTTGCACAGGCCCAGCAACCCACAGGTAGCCAGCTAGGGATAGAACCTCCTTGGGCCTATCTCAGAAACGGCACAAGCCTCACTTATTTGAGCTCCGTTCTGCAAAGGTGAACACTGCTCTGAGAACAAAGGACTTCCCCGATGCGTCTTTGGTCAGGAAGGCAACGCTTGCCTATTTCTCTCCTAGCCTTCTGCTACCACTTGGGCCAAGGTGGCTCTGGGCTTCCTCTGGCTCCGTGGGCACTGCTGCTTGGGTGGCGGCCTCCTGCTCTTGAAACCAACTCCAAACGTGTTCTCCTTTGGGGAGAAGGTGATTGGGCATGAAAAGGCCTTTCTTCACAGCCCCCAGCAACCCAAACTTAGCCAGCTAAGGAGGGACTCTACTAGGGCTAATCTCAGCAACGGCACAAAACTCGCTTCCAGGAGCTGCATTCTGCAAAGGGAAACTCTGCTCGGGGAGCACACCACATTCCCAATTCGTCCTTCCTCAGGAAAGCAATGCTTGCCTATTTCTCACCTAGCCCTGTGCTATCCCTAGGGCCAAGGAGGCTCTGGGCTGCCTCTGGATCCGTGGGCACTGCTCCTTGGCTGGTGGTCTCCTGAGCTTGAAACCAACTGCAAATGAGTTCTCCTTCAGGGACAAGGCTGATTGGGCATGAAAATACCTTGTTTGCACAGGCCTCAGCAACCCACCTATAGCCAGCTAGGGAGGGACCCTCCGAGGGCCTATCTCAGCAACGGCACAAACGTCGCAGCTAGGAGCTGCATTCTGCAAAGGGAAACTCTGCTCGGGGAACAAACCACAGCCCTAATGCGACTTGTTCAGGAAAGCCAAGCTTTTCTACTTCTCACCTAGCTCTCTTTTACCCCTAGGGCCATGGAGGCCCTGGGCTGCCTCTGGCTCTGTGGGCACTGCTGCTTGGCTGGTGGTCTCCGCACCTTGAAACCAACTCCAAGCGTGTTCTCCTTTGGGGAGAAGGCTAATTGGGCATGAAAAGGCCTTTTGGGCACATGCCCCATCCACTCACCCTTAGCCAGGTATTGATGGGAAACCGAAGGTCTATCTCAGCAACGGCACAAAACTCGCTTCTAGGAGCTGCATTCTGCAGAGGTGAACTCTGCTCGGGGAACAAACCACAGCCCCAATGCGTCCTTGCTCATGAAGGCCAAGCTTGCCTAGTTACTCACCTAGCCCTCTGCACACCTAGGGCAAAGAAGGCTATGGCCTGCCTCTGGCTCTGTGGGCACTGCTGCTTGTCGGGTGGTCTCCGGTGCTTGAAACCAACTCCACACGTGTTCTCCTTCGTGGAGAAGGCTGATTGGGCATGAAAAGGCCATGTTTGCACAGGCCCATTAACGCACCCTTAGCCAGCTGGGAAGGGAGCCTCGGAGGGCCTATCTCAGCAACGGCACAAAACTCGCTTCTAGGAGCTGCATTCTGCAGAGGTGAACTCTGCTCGGGGAACAAACCACAGCCCCAGTGCGTCTTGGCTCAGGAAAGCCAAGCTTGCCTAGTTCTCACCTAGCCCTGTTGTACCCCTAGGGCCAAGGAGGCTCTGGACTGCCTCTGGCTCCGTGGGCACTGCTGCTTGGCTGGTGTTCTCCGGAGGTTGAAACCAAATCCACACATGTTCTCCTTCGGGGAGAAGCCTGACTGGGCATGAAAAGGCCTTGTTTGCACAGGCCCAGCAACCCACAGGTAGCCAGCTAGGGATAGAACCTCCTTGGGCCTATCTCAGAAACGGCACAAGCCTCACTTATTTGAGCTCCGTTCTGCAAAGGTGAACACTGCTCTGAGAACAAAGGACTTCCCCGATGCGTCTTTGGTCAGGAAGGCAACGCTTGCCTATTTCTCTCCTAGCCTTCTGCTACCACTTGGGCCAAGGTGGCTCTGGGCTTCCTCTGGCTCCGTGGGCACTGCTGCTTGGGTGGCGGCCTCCTGCTCTTGAAACCAACTCCAAATGTGTTCTCCTTTGGGGAGAAGGTGATTGGGCATGAAAAGGCCTTTCTTCACAGCCCCCAGCAACCCAAACTTAGCCAGCTAAGGAGGGACTCTACTAGGGCTAATCTCAGCAACGGCACAAAACTCGCTTCCAGGAGCTGCATTCTGCAAAGGGAAACTCTGCTCGGGGAGCACACCACATTCCCAATTCGTCCTTCCTCAGGAAAGCAATGCTTGCCTATTTCTCACCTAGCCCTGTGCTATCCCTAGGGCCAAGGAGGCTCTGGGCTGCCTCTGGATCCGTGGGCACTGCTCCTTGGCTGGTGGTCTCCTGAGCTTGAAACCAACTGCAAATGAGTTCTCCTTCAGGGACAAGGCTGATTGGGCATGAAAATACCTTGTTTGCACAGGCCTCAGCAACCCACCTATAGCCAGCTAGGGAGGGACCCTCCGAGGGCCTATCTCAGCAACGGCACAAACGTCGCAGCTAGGAGCTGCATTCTGCAAAGGGAAACTCTGCTCGGGGAACAAACCACAGCCCTAATGCGACTTGTTCAGGAAAGCCAAGCTTTTCTACTTCTCACCTAGCTCTGTTTTACCCCTAGGGCCATGGAGGCTCTGGGCTGCCTCTGGCTCTGTGGGCACTGCTGCTTGGCTGGTGGTCTCCGCACCTTGAAACCAACTCCAAGCGTGTTCTCCTTTGGGGAGAAGGCTAATTGGGCATGAAAAGGCCTTTTGGGCACATGCCCCATCCACTCACCCTTAGCCAGGTATTGATGGGAAACCGAAGGTCTATCTCAGCAACGGCACAAAACTCGCTTCTAGGAGCTGCATTCTGCAGAGGTGAACTCTGCTCAGGGAACAAACCACAGCCCCAATGCGTCCTTGCTCATGAAGGCCAAGCTTGCCTAGTTACTCACCTAGCCCTCTGCACACCTAGGGCAAAGAAGGCTATGGCCTGCCTCTGGCTCTGTGGGCACTGCTGCTTGTCGGGTGGTCTCCGGTGCTTGAAACCAACTCCACACGTGTTCTCCTTCGTGGAGAAGGCTGATTGGGCATGAAAAGGCCATGTTTGCACAGGCCCATTAACGCACCCTTAGCCAGCTGGGAAGGGAGCCTCGGAGGGCCTATCTCAGCAACGGCACAAAACTCGCTTCTAGGAGCTGCATTCTGCAGAGGTGAACTCTGCTCGGGGAACAAACCACAGCCCCAGTGCGTCTTGGCTCAGGAAAGCCAAGCTTGCCTAGTTCTCACCTAGCCCTGTTGTACCCCTAGGGCCAAGGAGGCTCTGGACTGCCTCTGGCTCCGTGGGCACTGCTGCCTGGCTGGTGTTCTCCGGAGGTTGAAACCAAATCCACACATGTTCTCCTTCGGGGAGAAGCCTGACTGGGCATGAAAAGGCCTTGTTTGCACAGGCCCAGCAACCCACAGGTAGCCAGCTAGGGATAGAACCTCCTTGGGCCTATCTCAGAAACGGCACAAGCCTCACTTATTTGAGCTCCGTTCTGCAAAGGTGAACACTGCTCTGAGAACAAAGGACTTCCCCGATGCGTCTTTGGTCAGGAAGGCAACGCTTGCCTATTTCTCTCCTAGCCTTCTGCTACCACTTGGGCCAAGGTGGCTCTGGGCTTCCTCTGGCTCCGTGGGCACTGCTGCTTGGGTGGCGGCCTCCTGCTCTTGAAACCAACTCCAAACGTGTTCTCCTTTGGGGAGAAGGCTGATTGGGCATGAAAAGGCCTTTCTTCACAGCCCCCAGCAACCCAAACTTAGCCAGCTAAGGAGGGACTCTACTAGGGCTAATCTCAGCAACGGCACAAAACTCGCTTCCAGGAGCTGCATTCTGCAAAGGGAAACTCTGCTCGGGGAGCACACCACATTCCCAATTCGTCCTTCCTCAGGAAAGCAATGCTTGCCTATTTCTCACCTAGCCCTGTGCTATCCCTAGGGCCAAGGAGGCTCTGGGCTGCCTCTGGATCCGTGGGCACTGCTCCTTGGCTGGTGGTCTCCTGAGCTTGAAACCAACTGCAAATGAGTTCTCCTTCAGGGACAAGGCTGATTGGGCATGAAAATACCTTGTTTGCACAGGCCTCAGCAACCCACCTATAGCCAGCTAGGGAGGGACCCTCCGAGGGCCTATCTCAGCAACGGCACAAACGTCGCAGCTAGGAGCTGTATTCTGCAAAGGGAAACTCTGCTCGGGGAACAAACCACAGCCCTAATGCGACTTGTTCAGGAAAGCCAAGCTTTTCTACTTCTCACCTAGCTCTGTTTTACCCCTAGGGCCATGGAGGCCCTGGGCTGCCTCTGGCTCTGTGGGCACTGCTGCTTGGCTGGTGGTCTCCGCACCTTGAAACCAACTCCAAGCGTGTTCTCCTTCGTGGAGAAGGCTGATTGGGCATGAAAAGGCCATGTTTGCACAGGCCCATTAACGCACCCTTAGCCAGCTGGGAAGGGAGCCTCGGAGGGCCTATCTCAGCAACGGCACAAAACTCGCTTCTAGGAGCTGCATTCTGCAGAGGTGAACTCTGCTCGGGGAACAAACCACAGCCCCAGTGCGTCTTGGCTCAGGAAAGCCAAGCTTGCCTAGTTCTCACCTAGCCCTGTTGTACCCCTAGGGCCAAGGAGGCTCTGGACTGCCTCTGGCTCCGTGGGCACTGCTGCCTGGCTGGTGTTCTCCGGAGGTTGAAACCAAATCCACACATGTTCTCCTTCGGGGAGAAGCCTGACTGGGCATGAAAAGGCCTTGTTTGCACAGGCCCAGCAACCCACAGGTAGCCAGCTAGGGATAGAACCTCCTTGGGCCTATCTCAGAAACGGCACAAGCCTCACTTATTTGAGCTCCGTTCTGCAAAGGTGAACACTGCTCTGAGAACAAAGGACTTCCCCGATGCGTCTTTGGTCAGGAAGGCAACGCTTGCCTATTTCTCTCCTAGCCTTCTGCTACCACTTGGGCCAAGGTGGCTCTGGGCTTCCTCTGGCTCCGTGGGCACTGCTGCTTGGGTGGCGGCCTCCTGCTCTTGAGACCAACTCCAAACGTATTCTCCTTTGGGGAGAAGGCTGATTGGGCATGAAAAGGCCTTTCTTCACAGCCCCCAGCAACCCAAACTTAGCCAGCTAAGGAGGGACTCTACTAGGGCTAATCTCAGCAACGGCACAAAACTCGCTTCCAGGAGCTGCATTCTGCAAAGGGAAACTCTGCTCGGGGAGCACACCACATTCCCAATTCGTCCTTCCTCAGGAAAGCAATGCTTGCCTATTTCTCACCTAGCCCTGTGCTATCCCTAGGGCCAAGGAGGCTCTGGGCTGCCTCTGGATCCGTGGGCACTGCTCCTTGGCTGGTGGTCTCCTGAGCTTGAAACCAACTGCAAATGAGTTCTCCTTCAGGGACAAGGCTGATTGGGCATGAAAATACCTTGTTTGCACAGGCCTCAGCAACCCACCTATAGCCAGCTAGGGAGGGACCCTCCGAGGGCCTATCTCAGCAACGGCACAAACGTCGCAGCTAGGAGCTGCATTCTGCAAAGGGAAACTCTGCTCGGGGAACAAACCACAGCCCTAATGCGACTTGTTCAGGAAAGCCAAGCTTTTCTACTTCTCACCTAGCTCTCTTTTACCCCTAGGGCCATGGAGGCCCTGGGCTGCCTCTGGCTCTGTGGGCACTGCTGCTTGGCTGGTGGTCTCCGCACCTTGAAACCAACTCCAAGCGTGTTCTCCTTTGGGGAGAAGGCTAATTGGGCATGAAAAGGCCTTTTGGGCACATGCCCCATCCACTCACCCTTAGCCAGGTATTGATGGGAAACCGAAGGTCTATCTCAGCAACGGCACAAAACTCGCTTCTAGGAGCTGCATTCTGCAGAGGTGAACTCTGCTCGGGGAACAAACCACAGCCCCAATGCGTCCTTGCTCATGAAGGCCAAGCTTGCCTAGTTACTCACCTAGCCCTCTGCACACCTAGGGCAAAGAAGGCTATGGCCTGCCTCTGGCTCTGTGGGCACTGCTGCTTGTCGGGTGGTCTCCGGTGCTTGAAACCAACTCCACACGTGTTCTCCTTCGTGGAGAAGGCTGATTGGGCATGAAAAGGCCATGTTTGCACAGGCCCATTAACGCACCCTTAGCCAGCTGGGAAGGGAGCCTCGGAGGGCCTATCTCAGCAACGGCACAAAACTCGCTTCTAGGAGCTGCATTCTGCAGAGGTGAACTCTGCTCGGGGAACAAACCACAGCCCCAGTGCGTCTTGGCTCAGGAAAGCCAAGCTTGCCTAGTTCTCACCTAGCCCTGTTGTACCCCTAGGGCCAAGGAGGCTCTGGACTGCCTCTGGCTCCGTGGGCACTGCTGCTTGGCTGGTGTTCTCCGGAGGTTGAAACCAAATCCACACATGTTCTCCTTCGGGGAGAAGCCTGACTGGGCATGAAAAGGCCTTGTTTGCACAGGCCCAGCAACCCACAGGTAGCCAGCTAGGGATAGAACCTCCTTGGGCCTATCTCAGAAACGGCACAAGCCTCACTTATTTGAGCTCCGTTCTGCAAAGGTGAACACTGCTCTGAGAACAAAGGACTTCCCCGATGCGTCTTTGGTCAGGAAGGCAACGCTTGCCTATTTCTCTCCTAGCCTTCTGCTACCACTTGGGCCAAGGTGGCTCTGGGCTTCCTCTGGCTCCGTGGGCACTGCTGCTTGGGTGGTGGCCTCCTGCTCTTGAGACCAACTCCAAACGTGTTCTCCTTTGGGGAGAAGGCTGATTGGGCATGAAAAGGCCTTTCTTCACAGCCCCCAGCAACCCAAACTTAGCCAGCTAAGGAGGGACTCTACTAGGGCTAATCTCAGCAACGGCACAAAACTCGCTTCCAGGAGCTGCATTCTGCAAAGGGAAACTCTGCTCGGGGAGCACACCACATTCCCAATTCGTCCTTCCTCAGGAAAGCAATGCTTGCCTATTTCTCACCTAGCCCTGTGCTATCCCTAGGGCCAAGGAGGCTCTGGGCTGCCTCTGGATCCGTGGGCACTGCTCCTTGGCTGGTGGTCTCCTGAGCTTGAAACCAACTGCAAATGAGTTCTCCTTCAGGGACAAGGCTGATTGGGCATGAAAATACCTTGTTTGCACAGGCCTCAGCAACCCACCTATAGCCAGCTAGGGAGGGACCCTCCGAGGGCCTATCTCAGCAACGGCACAAACGTCGCAGCTAGGAGCTGCATTCTGCAAAGGGAAACTCTGCTCGGGGAACAAACCACAGCCCTAATGCGACTTGTTCAGGAAAGCCAAGCTTTTCTACTTCTCACCTAGCTCTCTTTTACCCCTAGGGCCATGGAGGCCCTGGGCTGCCTCTGGCTCTGTGGGCACTGCTGCTTGGCTGGTGGTCTCCGCACCTTGAAACCAACTCCAAGCGTGTTCTCCTTTGGGGAGAAGGCTAATTGGGCATGAAAAGGCCTTTTGGGCACATGCCCCATCCACTCACCCTTAGCCAGGTATTGATGGGAAACCGAAGGTCTATCTCAGCAACGGCACAAAACTCGCTTCTAGGAGCTGCATTCTGCAGAGGTGAACTCTGCTCGGGGAACAAACCACAGCCCCAATGCGTCCTTGCTCATGAAGGCCAAGCTTGCCTAGTTACTCACCTAGCCCTCTGCACACCTAGGGCAAAGAAGGCTATGGCCTGCCTCTGGCTCTGTGGGCACTGCTGCTTGTCGGGTGGTCTCCGGTGCTTGAAACCAACTCCACACGTGTTCTCCTTCGTGGAGAAGGCTGATTGGGCATGAAAAGGCCATGTTTGCACAGGCCCATTAACGCACCCTTAGCCAGCTGGGAAGGGAGCCTCGGAGGGCCTATCTCAGCAACGGCACAAAACTCGCTTCTAGGAGCTGCATTCTGCAGAGGTGAACTCTGCTCGGGGAACAAACCACAGCCCCAGTGCGTCTTGGCTCAGGAAAGCCAAGCTTGCCTAGTTCTCACCTAGCCCTGTTGTACCCCTAGGGCCAAGGAGGCTCTGGACTGCCTCTGGCTCCGTGGGCACTGCTGCTTGGCTGGTGTTCTCCGGAGGTTGAAACCAAATCCACACATGTTCTCCTTCGGGGAGAAGCCTGACTGGGCATGAAAAGGCCTTGTTTGCACAGGCCCAGCAACCCACAGGTAGCCAGCTAGGGATAGAACCTCCTTGGGCCTATCTCAGAAACGGCACAAGCCTCACTTATTTGAGCTCCGTTCTGCAAAGGTGAACACTGCTCTGAGAACAAAGGACTTCCCCGATGCGTCTTTGGTCAGGAAGGCAACGCTTGCCTATTTCTCTCCTAGCCTTCTGCTACCACTTGGGCCAAGGTGGCTCTGGGCTTCCTCTGGCTCCGTGGGCACTGCTGCTTGGGTGGTGGCCTCCTGCTCTTGAAACCAACTCCAAACGTGTTCTCCTTTGGGGAGAAGGCTGATTGGGCATGAAAAGGCCTTTCTTCACAGCCCCCAGCAACCCAAACTTAGCCAGCTAAGGAGGGACTCTACTAGGGCTAATCTCAGCAACGGCACAAAACTCGCTTCCAGGAGCTGCATTCTGCAAAGGGAAACTCTGCTCGGGGAGCACACCACATTCCCAATTCGTCCTTCCTCAGGAAAGCAATGCTTGCCTATTTCTCACCTAGCCCTGTGCTATCCCTAGGGCCAAGGAGGCTCTGGGCTGCCTCTGGATCCGTGGGCACTGCTCCTTGGCTGGTGGTCTCCTGAGCTTGAAACCAACTGCAAATGAGTTCTCCTTCAGGGACAAGGCTGATTGGGCATGAAAATACCTTGTTTGCACAGGCCTCAGCAACCCACCTATAGCCAGCTAGGGAGGGACCCTCCGAGGGCCTATCTCAGCAACGGCACAAACGTCGCAGCTAGGAGCTGCATTCTGCAAAGGGAAACTCTGCTCGGGGAACAAACCACAGCCCTAATGCGACTTGTTCAGGAAAGCCAAGCTTTTCTACTTCTCACCTAGCTCTCTTTTACCCCTAGGGCCATGGAGGCTCTGGGCTGCCTCTGGCTCTGTGGGCACTGCTGCTTGGCTGGTGGTCTCCGCACCTTGAAACCAACTCCAAGCGTGTTCTCCTTTGGGGAGAAGGCTAATTGGGCATGAAAAGGCCTTTTGGGCACATGCCCCATCCACTCACCCTTAGCCAGGTATTGATGGGAAACCGAAGGTCTATCTCAGCAATGGCACAAAACTCACTTCTAGGAGCTGCATTCTGCAGAGGTGAACTCTGCTCGGGGAACAAACCACAGCCCCAATGCGTCCTTGCTCATGAAGGCCAAGCTTGCCTAGTTACTCACCTAGCCCTCTGCACACCTAGGGCAAAGAAGGCTATGGCCTGCCTCTGGCTCTGTGGGCACTGCTGCTTGTCGGGTGGTCTCCGGGGCTTGAAACCAACTCCACACGTGTTCTCCTTCGTGGAGAAGGCTGATTGGGCATGAAAAGGCCATGTTTGCACAGGCCCATTAACGCACCCTTAGCCAGCTGGGAAGGGAGCCTCGGAGGGCCTATCTCAGCAACGGCACAAAACTCGCTTCTAGGAGCTGCATTCTGCAGAGGTGAACTCTGCTCAGGGAACAAACCACAGCCCCAATGCGTCCTTGCTCATGAATGCCAAGCTTGCCTAGTTACTCACCTAGCCCTCTGCACACCTAGGGCAAAGAACACTATGGCCTGCCTCTGGCTCTGTGGGCACTGCTGCTTGTCGGGTGGTCTCCGGTGCTTGAAACCAACTCCACACGTGTTCTCCTTCGTGGAAAAGGCTGATTGGGCATGAAAAGGCCATGTTTGCACAGGCCCATTAACGCACCCTTAGCCAGCTGGGAAGGGAGCCTCGGAGGGCCTATCTCAGCAACGGCACAAAACTCACTTCTAGGAGCTGCATTCTGCAGAGGTGAACTCTGCTCGGGGAACAAACCACAGCCCCAGTGCGTCTTGGCTCAGGAAAGCCAAGCTTGCCTAGTTCTCACCTAGCCCTGTTGTACCCCTAGGGCCAAGGAGGCTCTGGACTGCCTCTGGCTCCGTGGGCACTGCTGCCTGGCTGGTGTTCTCCGGAGGTTGAAACCAAATCCACACATGTTCTCCTTCGGGGAGAAGCCTGACTGGGCATGAAAAGGCCTTGTTTGCACAGGCCCAGCAACCCACAGGTAGCCAGCTAGGGATAGAACCTCCTTGGGCCTATCTCAGAAACGGCACAAGCCTCACTTATTTGAGCTCCGTTCTGCAAAGGTGAACACTGCTCTGAGAACAAAGGACTTCCCCGATGCGTCTTTGGTCAGGAAGGCAACGCTTGCCTATTTCTCTCCTAGCCTTCTGCTACCACTTGGGCCAAGGTGGCTCTGGGCTTCCTCTGGCTCCGTGAGCACTGCTGCTTGGGTGGCGGCCTCCTGCTCTTGAGACCAACTCCAAACGTGTTCTCCTTTGGGGAGAAGGCTGATTGGGCATGAAAAGGCCTTTCTTCACAGCCCCCAGCAACCCAAACTTAGCCAGCTAAGGAGGGACTCTACTAGGGCTAATCTCAGCAACGGCACAAAACTCGCTTCCAGGAGCTGCATTCTGCAAAGGGAAACTCTGCTCGGGGAGCACACCACATTCCCAATTCGTCCTTCCTCAGGAAAGCAATGCTTGCCTATTTCTCACCTAGCCCTGTGCTATCCCTAGGGCCAAGGAGGCTCTGGGCTGCCTCTGGATCCGTGGGCACTGCTCCTTGGCTGGTGGTCTCCTGAGCTTGAAACCAACTGCAAATGAGTTCTCCTTCAGGGACAAGGCTGATTGGGCATGAAAATACCATGTTTGCACAGGCCTCAGCAACCCACCTATAGCCAGCTAGGGAGGGACCCTCCGAGGGCCTATCTCAGCAACGGCACAAACGTCGCAGCTAGGAGCTGTATTCTGCAAAGGGAAACTCTGCTCGGGGAACAAACCACAGCCCTAATGCGACTTGTTCAGGAAAGCCAAGCTTTTCTACTTCTCACCTAGCTCTGTTTTACCCCTAGGGCCATGGAGGCCCTGGGCTGCCTCTGGCTCTGTGGGCACTGCTGCTTGGCTGGTGGTCTCCGCACCTTGAAACCAACTCCAAGCGTGTTCTCCTTCGTGGAGAAGGCTGATTGGGCATGAAAAGGCCATGTTTGCACAGTCCCATTAACGCACCCTTAGCCAGCTGGGAAGGGAGCCTCGGAGGGCCTATCTCAGCAACGGCACAAAACTCGCTTCTAGGAGCTGCATTCTGCAGAGGTGAACTCTGCTCGGGGAACAAACCACAGCCCCAGTGCGTCTTGGCTCAGGAAAGCCAAGCTTGCCTAGTTCTCACCTAGCCCTGTTGTACCCCTAGGGCCAAGGAGGCTCTGGACTGCCTCTGGCTCCGTGGGCACTGCTGCCTGGCTGGTGTTCTCCGGAGGTTGAAACCAAATCCACACATGTTCTCCTTCGGGGAGAAGCCTGACTGGGCATGAAAAGGCCTTGTTTGCACAGGCCCAGCAACCCACAGGTAGCCAGCTAGGGATAGAACCTCCTTGGGCCTATCTCAGAAACGGCACAAGCCTCACTTATTTGAGCTCCGTTCTGCAAAGGTGAACACTGCTCTGAGAACAAAGGACTTCCCCGATGCGTCTTTGGTCAGGAAGGCAACGCTTGCCTATTTCTCTCCTAGCCTTCTGCTACCACTTGGGCCAAGGTGGCTCTGGGCTTCCTCTGGCTCCGTGGGCACTGCTGCTTGGGTGGCGGCCTCCTGCTCTTGAGACCAACTCCAAACGTATTCTCCTTTGGGGAGAAGGCTGATTGGGCATGAAAAGGCCTTTCTTCACAGCCCCCAGCAACCCAAACTTAGCCAGCTAAGGAGGGACTCTACTAGGGCTAATCTCAGCAACGGCACAAAACTCGCTTCCAGGAGCTGCATTCTGCAAAGGGAAACTCTGCTCGGGGAGCACACCACATTCCCAATTCGTCCTTCCTCAGGAAAGCAATGCTTGCCTATTTCTCACCTAGCCCTGTGCTATCCCTAGGGCCAAGGAGGCTCTGGGCTGCCTCTGGATCCGTGGGCACTGCTCCTTGGCTGGTGGTCTCCTGAGCTTGAAACCAACTGCAAATGAGTTCTCCTTCAGGGACAAGGCTGATTGGGCATGAAAATACCTTGTTTGCACAGGCCTCAGCAACCCACCTATAGCCAGCTAGGGAGGGACCCTCCGAGGGCCTATCTCAGCAACGGCACAAACGTCGCAGCTAGGAGCTGCATTCTGCAAAGGGAAACTCTGCTCGGGGAACAAACCACAGCCCTAATGCGACTTGTTCAGGAAAGCCAAGCTTTTCTACTTCTCACCTAGCTCTCTTTTACCCCTAGGGCCATGGAGGCCCTGGGCTGCCTCTGGCTCTGTGGGCACTGCTGCTTGGCTGGTGGTCTCCGCACCTTGAAACCAACTCCAAGCGTGTTCTCCTTTGGGGAGAAGGCTAATTGGGCATGAAAAGGCCTTTTGGGCACATGCCCCATCCACTCACCCTTAGCCAGGTATTGATGGGAAACCGAAGGTCTATCTCAGCAACGGCACAAAACTCGCTTCTAGGAGCTGCATTCTGCAGAGGTGAACTCTGCTCGGGGAACAAACCACAGCCCCAATGCGTCCTTGCTCATGAAGGCCAAGCTTGCCTAGTTACTCACCTAGCCCTCTGCACACCTAGGGCAAAGAAGGCTATGGCCTGCCTCTGGCTCTGTGGGCACTGCTGCTTGTCGGGTGGTCTCCGGTGCTTGAAACCAACTCCACACGTGTTCTCCTTCGTGGAGAAGGCTGATTGGGCATGAAAAGGCCATGTTTGCACAGGCCCATTAACGCACCCTTAGCCAGCTGGGAAGGGAGCCTCGGAGGGCCTATCTCAGCAACGGCACAAAACTCGCTTCTAGGAGCTGCATTCTGCAGAGGTGAACTCTGCTCGGGGAACAAACCACAGCCCCAGTGCGTCTTGGCTCAGGAAAGCCAAGCTTGCCTAGTTCTCACCTAGCCCTGTTGTACCCCTAGGGCCAAGGAGGCTCTGGACTGCCTCTGGCTCCGTGGGCACTGCTGCTTGGCTGGTGTTCTCCGGAGGTTGAAACCAAATCCACACATGTTCTCCTTCGGGGAGAAGCCTGACTGGGCATGAAAAGGCCTTGTTTGCACAGGCCCAGCAACCCACAGGTAGCCAGCTAGGGATAGAACCTCCTTGGGCCTATCTCAGAAACGGCACAAGCCTCACTTATTTGAGCTCCGTTCTGCAAAGGTGAACACTGCTCTGAGAACAAAGGACTTCCCCGATGCGTCTTTGGTCAGGAAGGCAACGCTTGCCTATTTCTCTCCTAGCCTTCTGCTACCACTTGGGCCAAGGTGGCTCTGGGCTTCCTCTGGCTCCGTGGGCACTGCTGCTTGGGTGGTGGCCTCCTGCTCTTGAGACCAACTCCAAACGTGTTCTCCTTTGGGGAGAAGGCTGATTGGGCATGAAAAGGCCTTTCTTCACAGCCCCCAGCAACCCAAACTTAGCCAGCTAAGGAGGGACTCTACTAGGGCTAATCTCAGCAACGGCACAAAACTCGCTTCCAGGAGCTGCATTCTGCAAAGGGAAACTCTGCTCGGGGAGCACACCACATTCCCAATTCGTCCTTCCTCAGGAAAGCAATGCTTGCCTATTTCTCACCTAGCCCTGTGCTATCCCTAGGGCCAAGGAGGCTCTGGGCTGCCTCTGGATCCGTGGGCACTGCTCCTTGGCTGGTGGTCTCCTGAGCTTGAAACCAACTGCAAATGAGTTCTCCTTCAGGGACAAGGCTGATTGGGCATGAAAATACCTTGTTTGCACAGGCCTCAGCAACCCACCTATAGCCAGCTAGGGAGGGACCCTCCGAGGGCCTATCTCAGCAACGGCACAAACGTCGCAGCTAGGAGCTGCATTCTGCAAAGGGAAACTCTGCTCGGGGAACAAACCACAGCCCTAATGCGACTTGTTCAGGAAAGCCAAGCTTTTCTACTTCTCACCTAGCTCTCTTTTACCCCTAGGGCCATGGAGGCCCTGGGCTGCCTCTGGCTCTGTGGGCACTGCTGCTTGGCTGGTGGTCTCCGCACCTTGAAACCAACTCCAAGCGTGTTCTCCTTTGGGGAGAAGGCTAATTGGGCATGAAAAGGCCTTTTGGGCACATGCCCCATCCACTCACCCTTAGCCAGGTATTGATGGGAAACCGAAGGTCTATCTCAGCAACGGCACAAAACTCGCTTCTAGGAGCTGCATTCTGCAGAGGTGAACTCTGCTCGGCAAACAAACCACAGCCCCAATGCGTCCTTGCTCATGAAGGCCAAGCTTGCCTAGTTACTCACCTAGCCCTCTGCACACCTAGGGCAAAGAAGGCTATGGCCTGCCTCTGGCTCTGTGGGCACTGCTGCTTGTCGGGTGGTCTCCGGTGCTTGAAACCAACTCCACACGTGTTCTCCTTCGTGGAGAAGGCTGATTGGGCATGAAAAGGCCATGTTTGCACAGGCCCATTAACGCACCCTTAGCCAGCTGGGAAGGGAGCCTCGGAGGGCCTATCTCAGCAACGGCACAAAACTCGCTTCTAGGAGCTGCATTCTGCAGAGGTGAACTCTGCTCGGGGAACAAACCACAGCCCCAGTGCGTCTTGGCTCAGGAAAGCCAAGCTTGCCTAGTTCTCACCTAGCCCTGTTGTACCCCTAGGGCCAAGGAGGCTCTGGACTGCCTCTGGCTCCGTGGGCACTGCTGCTTGGCTGGTGTTCTCCGGAGGTTGAAACCAAATCCACACATGTTCTCCTTCGGGGAGAAGCCTGACTGGGCATGAAAAGGCCTTGTTTGCACAGGCCCAGCAACCCACAGGTAGCCAGCTAGGGATAGAACCTCCTTGGGCCTATCTCAGAAACGGCACAAGCCTCACTTATTTGAGCTCCGTTCTGCAAAGGTGAACACTGCTCTGAGAACAAAGGACTTCCCCGATGCGTCTTTGGTCAGGAAGACAACGCTTGCCTATTTCTCTCCTAGCCTTCTGCTACCACTTGGGCCAAGGTGGCTCTGGGCTTCCTCTGGCTCCGTGGGCACTGCTGCTTGGGTGGTGGCCTCCTGCTCTTGAAACCAACTCCAAACGTGTTCTCCTTTGGGGAGAAGGCTGATTGGGCATGAAAAGGCCTTTCTTCACAGCCCCCAGCAACCCAAACTTAGCCAGCTAAGGAGGGACTCTACTAGGGCTAATCTCAGCAACGGCACAAAACTCGCTTCCAGGAGCTGCATTCTGCAAAGGGAAACTCTGCTCGGGGAGCACACCACATTCCCAATTCGTCCTTCCTCAGGAAAGCAATGCTTGCCTATTTCTCACCTAGCCCTGTGCTATCCCTAGGGCCAAGGAGGCTCTGGGCTGCCTCTGGATCCGTGGGCACTGCTCCTTGGCTGGTGGTCTCCTGAGCTTGAAACCAACTGCAAATGAGTTCTCCTTCAGGGACAAGGCTGATTGGGCATGAAAATACCTTGTTTGCACAGGCCTCAGCAACCCACCTATAGCCAGCTAGGGAGGGACCCTCCGAGGGCCTATCTCAGCAACGGCACAAACGTCGCAGCTAGGAGCTGCATTCTGCAAAGGGAAACTCTGCTCGGGGAACAAACCACAGCCCTAATGCGACTTGTTCAGGAAAGCCAAGCTTTTCTACTTCTCACCTAGCTCTCTTTTACCCCTAGGGCCATGGAGGCTCTGGGCTGCCTCTGGCTCTGTGGGCACTGCTGCTTGGCTGGTGGTCTCCGCACCTTGAAACCAACTCCAAGCGTGTTCTCCTTTGGGGAGAAGGCTAATTGGGCATGAAAAGGCCTTTTGGGCACATGCCCCATCCACTCACCCTTAGCCAGGTATTGATGGGAAACCGAAGGTCTATCTCAGCAATGGCACAAAACTCACTTCTAGGAGCTGCATTCTGCAGAGGTGAACTCTGCTCGGGGAACAAACCACAGCCCCAATGCGTCCTTGCTCATGAAGGCCAAGCTTGCCTAGTTACTCACCTAGCCCTCTGCACACCTAGGGCAAAGAAGGCTATGGCCTGCCTCTGGCTCTGTGGGCACTGCTGCTTGTCGGGTGGTCTCCGGGGCTTGAAACCAACTCCACACGTGTTCTCCTTCGTGGAGAAGGCTGATTGGGCATGAAAAGGCCATGTTTGCACAGGCCCATTAACGCACCCTTAGCCAGCTGGGAAGGGAGCCTCGGAGGGCCTATCTCAGCAACGGCACAAAACTCGCTTCTAGGAGCTGCATTCTGCAGAGGTGAACTCTGCTCAGGGAACAAACCACAGCCCCAATGCGTCCTTGCTCATGAATGCCAAGCTTGCCTAGTTACTCACCTAGCCCTCTGCACACCTAGGGCAAAGAACACTATGGCCTGCCTCTGGCTCTGTGGGCACTGCTGCTTGTCGGGTGGTCTCCGGTGCTTGAAACCAACTCCACACGTGTTCTCCTTCGTGGAAAAGGCTGATTGGGCATGAAAAGGCCATGTTTGCACAGGCCCATTAACGCACCCTTAGCCAGCTGGGAAGGGAGCCTCGGAGGGCCTATCTCAGCAACGGCACAAAACTCACTTCTAGGAGCTGCATTCTGCAGAGGTGAACTCTGCTCGGGGAACAAACCACAGCCCCAGTGCGTCTTGGCTCAGGAAAGCCAAGCTTGCCTAGTTCTCACCTAGCCCTGTTGTACCCCTAGGGCCAAGGAGGCTCTGGACTGCCTCTGGCTCCGTGGGCACTGCTGCCTGGCTGGTGTTCTCCGGAGGTTGAAACCAAATCCACACATGTTCTCCTTCGGGGAGAAGCCTGACTGGGCATGAAAAGGCCTTGTTTGCACAGGCCCAGCAACCCACAGGTAGCCAGCTAGGGATAGAACCTCCTTGGGCCTATCTCAGAAACGGCACAAGCCTCACTTATTTGAGCTCCGTTCTGCAAAGGTGAACACTGCTCTGAGAACAAAGGACTTCCCCGATGCGTCTTTGGTCAGGAAGGCAACGCTTGCCTATTTCTCTCCTAGCCTTCTGCTACCACTTGGGCCAAGGTGGCTCTGGGCTTCCTCTGGCTCCGTGAGCACTGCTGCTTGGGTGGCGGCCTCCTGCTCTTGAGACCAACTCCAAACGTGTTCTCCTTTGGGGAGAAGGCTGATTGGGCATGAAAAGGCCTTTCTTCACAGCCCCCAGCAACCCAAACTTAGCCAGCTAAGGAGGGACTCTACTAGGGCTAATCTCAGCAACGGCACAAAACTCGCTTCCAGGAGCTGCATTCTGCAAAGGGAAACTCTGCTCGGGGAGCACACCACATTCCCAATTCGTCCTTCCTCAGGAAAGCAATGCTTGCCTATTTCTCACCTAGCCCTGTGCTATCCCTAGGGCCAAGGAGGCTCTGGGCTGCCTCTGGATCCGTGGGCACTGCTCCTTGGCTGGTGGTCTCCTGAGCTTGAAACCAACTGCAAATGAGTTCTCCTTCAGGGACAAGGCTGATTGGGCATGAAAATACCTTGTTTGCACAGGCCTCAGCAACCCACCTATAGCCAGCTAGGGAGGGACCCTCCGAGGGCCTATCTCAGCAACGGCACAAACGTCGCAGCTAGGAGCTGCATTCTGCAAAGGGAAACTCTGCTCGGGGAACAAACCACAGCCCTAATGCGACTTGTTCAGGAAAGCCAAGCTTTTCTACTTCTCACCTAGCTCTGTTTTACCCCTAGGGCCATGGAGGCTCTGGGCTGCCTCTGGCTCTGTGGGCACTGCTGCTTGGCTGGTGGTCTCCGCACCTTGAAACCAACTCCAAGCGTGTTCTCCTTTGGGGAGAAGGCTAATTGGGCATGAAAAGGCCTTTTTGGCACATGCCCCATCCACTCACCCTTAGCCAGGTATTGATGGGAAACCGAAGGTCTATCTCAGCAACGGCACAAAACTCACTTCTAGGAGCTGCATTCTGCAGAGGTGAACTCTGCTCGGGGAACAAACCACAGCCCCAATGCGTCCTTGCTCATGAAGGCCAAGCTTGCCTAGTTACTCACCTAGCCCTCTGCACACCTAGGGCAAAGAAGGCTATGGCCTGCCTCTGGCTCTGTGGGCACTGCTGCTTGTCGGGTGGTCTCCGGTGCTTGAAACCAACTCCAAACGTGTTCTCCTTCGTGGAGAAGGCTGATTGGGCATGAAAAGGCCTTGTTTGCACAGGCCCATTAACGCACCCTTAGCCAGCTGGGAAGGGAGCCTCGGAGGGCCTATCTCAGCAACGGCACAAAACTCGCTTCTAGGAGCTGCATTCTGCAGAGGTGAACTCTGCTCGGGGAACAAACCACAGCCCCAGTGCGTCTTGGCTCAGGAAAGCCAAGCTTGCCTAGTTCTCACCTAGCCCTGTTGTACCCCTAGGGCCAAGGAGGCTCTGGACTGCCTCTGGCTCCGTGGGCACTGCTGCTTGGCTGGTGTTCTCCGGAGGTTGAAACCAAATCCACACATGTTCTCCTTCGGGGAGAAGCCTGACTGGGCATGAAAAGGCCTTGTTTGCACAGGCCCAGCAACCCACAGGTAGCCAGCTAGGGATAGAACCTCCTTGGGCCTATCTCAGAAACGGCACAAGCCTCACTTATTTGAGCTCCGTTCTGCAAAGGTGAACACTGCTCTGAGAACAAAGGACTTCCCCGATGCGTCTTTGGTCAGGAAGGCAACGCTTGCCTATTTCTCTCCTAGCCTTCTGCTACCACTTGGGCCAAGGTGGCTCTGGGCTTCCTCTGGCTCCGTGGGCACTGCTGCTTGGGTGGTGGCCTCCTGCTCTTGAAACCAACTCCAAACGTGTTCTCCTTTGGGGAGAAGGCTGATTGGGCATGAAAAGGCCTTTCTTCACAGCCCCCAGCAACCCAAACTTAGCCAGCTAAGGAGGGACTCTACTAGGGCTAATCTCAGCAACGGCACAAAACTCGCTTCCAGGAGCTGCATTCTGCAAAGGGAAACTCTGCTCGGGGAGCACACCACATTCCCAATTCGTCCTTCCTCAGGAAAGCAATGCTTGCCTATTTCTCACCTAGCCCTGTGCTATCCCTAGGGCCAAGGAGGCTCTGGGCTGCCTCTGGATCCGTGGGCACTGCTCCTTGGCTGGTGGTCTCCTGAGCTTGAAACCAACTGCAAATGAGTTCTCCTTCAGGGACAAGGCTGATTGGGCATGAAAATACCTTGTTTGCACAGGCCTCAGCAACCCACCTATAGCCAGCTAGGGAGGGACCCTCCGAGGGCCTATCTCAGCAACGGCACAAACGTCGCAGCTAGGAGCTGCATTCTGCAAAGGGAAACTCTGCTCGGGGAGCACACCACATTCCCAATTCGTCCTTCCTCAGGAAAGCAATGCTTGCCTATTTCTCACCTAGCCCTGTGCTATCCCTAGGGCCAAGGAGGCTCTGGGCTGCCTCTGGCTCTGTGGGCACTGCTCCTTGGCTGGTGGTCTCCTGAGCTTGAAACCAACTGCAAATGAGTTCTCCTTCAGGGACAAGGCTGATTGGGCATGAAAATACCTTGTTTGCACAGGCCTCAGCAACCCACCTATAGCCAGCTAGGGAGGGACCCTCCGAGGGCCTATCTCAGCAACGGCACAAACGTCGCAGCTAGGAGCTGCATTCTGCAAAGGGAAACTCTGCTCGGGGAACAAACCACAGCCCTAATGCGACTTGTTCAGGAAAGCCAAGCTTTTCTACTTCTCACCTAGCTCTGTTTTACCCCTAGGGCCATGGAGGCTCTGGGCTGCCTCTGGCTCTGTGGGCACTGCTGCTTGGCTGGTGGTCTCCGCACCTTGAAACCAACTCCAAGCGTGTTCTCCTTTGGGGAGAAGGCTAATTGGGCATGAAAAGGCCTTTTGGGCACATGCCCCATCCACTCACCCTTAGCCAGGTATTGATGGGAAACCGAAGGTCTATCTCAGCAACGGCACAAAACTCGCTTCTAGGAGCTGCATTCTGCAGAGGTGAACTCTGCTCGGGGAACAAACCACAGCCCCAATGCGTCCTTGCTCATGAATGCCAAGCTTGCCTAGTTACTCACCTAGCCCTCTGCACACCTAGGGCAAAGAACACTATGGCCTGCCTCTGGCTCTGTGGGCACTGCTGCTTGTCGGGTGGTCTCCGGTGCTTGAAACCAACTCCAAACGTGTTCTCCTTCGTGGAGAAGGCTGATTGGGCATGAAAAGGCCATGTTTGCACAGGCCCATTAACGCACCCTTAGCCAGCTGGGAAGGGAGCCTCGGAGGGCCTATCTCAGCAACGGCACAAAACTCGCTTCTAGGAGCTGCATTCTGCAGAGGTGAACTCTGCTCGGGGAACAAACCACAGCCCCAGTGCGTCTTGGCTCAGGAAAGCCAAGCTTGCCTAGTTCTCACCTAGCCCTGTTGTACCCCTAGGGCCAAGGAGGCTCTGGACTGCCTCTGGCTCCGTGGGCACTGCTGCTTGGCTGGTGTTCTCCGGAGGTTGAAACCAAATCCACACATGTTCTCCTTCGGGGAGAAGCCTGACTGGGCATGAAAAGGCCTTGTTTGCACAGGCCCAGCAACCCACAGGTAGCCAGCTAGGGATAGAACCTCCTTGGGCCTATCTCAGAAACGGCACAAGCCTCACTTATTTGAGCTCCGTTCTGCAAAGGTGAACACTGCTCTGAGAACAAAGGACTTCCCCGATGCGTCTTTGGTCAGGAAGGCAACGCTTGCCTATTTCTCTCCTAGCCTTCTGCTACCACTTGGGCCAAGGTGGCTCTGGGCTTCCTCTGGCTCCGTGGGCACTGCTGCTTGGGTGGCGGCCTCCTGCTCTTGAAACCAACTCCAAACGTGTTCTCCTTTGGGGAGAAGGCTGATTGGGCATGAAAAGGCCATTCTTCACAGCTCCCAGCAACCCAAACTTAGCCAGCTAAGGAGGGACTCTACTAGGGCTAATCTCAGCAACGGCACAAAACTCGCTTCCAGGAGCTGCATTGTGCAAAGGGAAACTCTGCTCGGGGAGCACACCACATTCCCAATTCGTCCTTCCTCAGGAAAGCAATGCTTGCCTATTTCTCACCTAGCCCTGTGCTATCCCTAGGGCCAAGGAGGCTCTGGGCTGCCTCTGGATCCGTGGGCACTGCTCCTTGGCTGGTGGTCTCCTGAGCTTGAAACCAACTGCAAATGAGTTCTCCTTCAGGGACAAGGCTGATTGGGCATGAAAATACCTTGTTTGCACAGGCCTCAGCAACCCACCTATAGCCAGCTAGGGAGGGACCCTCCGAGGGCCTATCTCAGCAACGGCACAAACGTCGCAGCTAGGAGCTGCATTCTGCAAAGGGAAACTCTGCTCGGGGAACAAACCACAGCCCTAATGCGACTTGTTCAGGAAAGCCAAGCTTTTCTACTTCTCACCTAGCTCTGTTTTACCCCTAGGGCCATGGAGGCTCTGGGCTGCCTCTGGCTCTGTGGGCACTGCTGCTTGGCTGGTGGTCTCCGCACCTTGAAACCAACTCCAAGCGTGTTCTCCTTTGGGGAGAAGGCTAATTGGGCATGAAAAGGCCTTTTGGGCACATGCCCCATCCACTCACCCTTAGCCAGGTATTGATGGGAAACCGAAGGTCTATCTCAGCAACGGCACAAAACTCGCTTCTAGGAGCTGCATTCTGCAGAGGTGAACTCTGCTCGGGGAACAAACCACAGCCCCAATGCGTCCTTGCTCATGAAGGCCAAGCTTGCCTAGTTACTCACCTAGCCCTCTGCACACCTAGGGCAAAGAAGGCTATGGCCTGCCTCTGGCTCTGTGGGCACTGCTGCTTGTCGGGTGGTCTCCGGGGCTTGAAACCAACTCCACACGTGTTCTCCTTCGTGGAGAAGGCTGATTGGGCATGAAAAGGCCATGTTTGCACAGGCCCATTAACGCACCCTTAGCCAGCTGGGAAGGGAGCCTCGGAGGGCCTATCTCAGCAACGGCACAAAACTCGCTTCTAGGAGCTGCATTCTGCAGAGGTGAACTCTGCTCGGGGAACAAACCACAGCCCCAGTGCGTCTTGGCTCAGGAAAGCCAAGCTTGCCTAGTTCTCACCTAGCCCTGTTGTACCCCTAGGGCCAAGGAGGCTCTGGACTGCCTCTGGCTCCGTGGGCACTGCTGCCTGGCTGGTGTTCTCCGGAGGTTGAAACCAAATCCACACATGTTCTCCTTCGGGGAGAAGCCTGACTGGGCATGAAAAGGCCTTGTTTGCACAGGCCCAGCAACCCACAGGTAGCCAGCTAGGGATAGAACCTCCTTGGGCCTATCTCAGAAACGGCACAAGCCTCACTTATTTGAGCTCCGTTCTGCAAAGGTGAACCCTGCTCTCAGGACAAAGGACTTCCCCAATGCGTCTTTGGTCAGGAAGGCAACGCTTGCCTATTTCTCTCCTAGCCTTCTGCTACCACTTGGGCCAAGGTGGCTCTGGGCTTCCTCTGGCTCCGTGGGCACTGCTGCTTGGGTGGCGGCCTCCTGCTCTTGAAACCAACTCCAAACGTGTTCTCCTTTGGGGAGAAGGCTGATTGGGCATGAAAAGGCCTTTCTTCACAGCCCCCAGCAACCCAAACTTAGCCAGCTAAGGAGGGACTCTACTAGGGCTAATCTCAGCAACGGCACAAAACTCGCTTCCAGGAGCTGCATTCTGCAAAGGGAAACTCTGCTCGGGGAGCACACCACATTCCCAATTCGTCCTTCCTCAGGAAAGCAATGCTTGCCTATTTCTCACCTAGCCCTGTGCTATCCCTAGGGCCAAGGAGGCTCTGGGCTGCCTCTGGATCCGTGGGCACTGCTCCTTGGCTGGTGGTCTCCTGAGCTTGAAACCAACTGCAAATGAGTTCTCCTTCAGGGACAAGGCTGATTGGGCATGAAAATACCTTGTTTGCACAGGCCTCAGCAACCCACCTATAGCCAGCTAGGGAGGGACCCTCCGAGGGCCTATCTCAGCAACGGCACAAACGTCGCAGCTAGGAGCTGCATTCTGCAAAGGGAAACTCTGCTCGGGGAACAAACCACAGCCCTAATGCGACTTGTTCAGGAAAGCCAAGCTTTTCTACTTCTCACCTAGCTCTGTTTTACCCCTAGGGCCATGGAGGCTCTGGGCTGCCTCTGGCTCTGTGGGCACTGCTGCTTGGCTGGTGGTCTCCGCACCTTGAAACCAACTCCAAGCGTGTTCTCCTTTGGGGAGAAGGCTAATTGGGCATGAAAAGGCCTTTTGGGCACATGCCCCATCCACTCACCCTTAGCCAGGTATTGATGGGAAACCGAAGGTCTATCTCAGCAACGGCACAAAACTCGCTTCTAGGAGCTGCATTCTGCAGAGGTGAACTCTGCTCGGGGAACAAACCACAGCCCCAGTGCGTCCTTGCTCATGAATGCCAAGCTTGCCTAGTTACTCACCTAGCCCTCTGCACACCTAGGGCAAAGAAGGCTATGGCCTGCCTCTGGCTCTGTGGGCACTGCTGCTTGTCGGGTGGTCTCCGGGGCTTGAAACCAACTCCACACGTGTTCTCCTTCGTGGAGAAGGCTGATTGGGCATGAAAAGGCCATGTTTGCACAGGCCCATTAACGCACCCTTAGCCAGCTGGGAAGGGAGCCTCGGAGGGCCTATCTCAGCAACGGCACAAAACTCGCTTCTAGGAGCTGCATTCTGCAGAGGTGAACTCTGCTCGGGGAACAAACCACATCCCCAGTGCGTCTTGGCTCAGGAAAGCCAAGCTTGCCTAGTTCTCACCTAGCCCTGTTGTACCCCTAGGGCCAAGGAGGCTCTGGACTGCCTCTGGCTCCGTGGGCACTGCTGCCTGGCTGGTGTTCTCCGGAGGTTGAAACCAAATCCACACATGTTCTCCTTCGGGGAGAAGCCTGACTGGGCATGAAAAGGCCTTGTTTGCACAGGCCCAGCAACCCACAGGTAGCCAGCTAGGGATAGAACCTCCTTGGGCCTATCTCAGAAACGGCACAAGCCTCACTTATTTGAGCTCCGTTCTGCAAAGGTGAACCCTGCTCTCAGGACAAAGGACTTCCCCAATGCGTCTTTGGTCAGGAAGGCAACGCTTGCCTATTTCTCTCCTAGCCTTCTGCTACCACTTGGGCCAAGGTGGCTCTGGGCTTCCTCTGGCTCCGTGGGCACTGCTGCTTGGGTGGCGGCCTCCTGCTCTTGAAACCAACTCCAAACGTGTTCTCCTTTGGGGAGAAGGCTGATTGGGCATGAAAAGGCCTTTCTTCACAGCCCCCAGCAACCCAAACTTAGCCAGCTAAGGAGGGACTCTACTAGGGCTAATCTCAGCAACGGCACAAAACTCGCTTCCAGGAGCTGCATTCTGCAAAGGGAAACTCTGCTCGGGGAGCACACCACATTCCCAATTCGTCCTTCCTCAGGAAAGCAATGCTTGCCTATTTCTCACCTAGCCCTGTGCTATCCCTAGGGCCAAGGAGGCTCTGGGCTGCCTCTGGATCCGTGGGCACTGCTCCTTGGCTGGTGGTCTCCTGAGCTTGAAACCAACTGCAAATGAGTTCTCCTTCAGGGACAAGGCTGATTGGGCATGAAAATACCTTGTTTGCACAGGCCTCAGCAACCCACCTATAGCCAGCTAGGGAGGGACCCTCCGAGGGCCTATCTCAGCAACGGCACAAACGTCGCAGCTAGGAGCTGCATTCTGCAAAGGGAAACTCTGCTCGGGGAACAAACCACAGCCCTAATGCGACTTGTTCAGGAAAGCCAAGCTTTTCTACTTCTCACCTAGCTCTGTTTTACCCCTAGGGCCATGGAGGCTCTGGGCTGCCTCTGGCTCTGTGGGCACTGCTGCTTGGCTGGTGGTCTCCGCACCTTGAAACCAACTCCAAGCGTGTTCTCCTTTGGGGAGAAGGCTAATTGGGCATGAAAAGGCCTTTTTGGCACATGCCCCATCCACTCACCCTTAGCCAGGTATTGATGGGAAACCGAAGGTCTATCTCAGCAACGGCACAAAACTCGCTTCTAGGAGCTGCATTCTGCAGAGGTGAACTCTGCTCGGGGAACAAACCACAGCCCCAATGCGTCCTTGCTCATGAAGGCCAAGCTTGCCTAGTTACTCACCTAGCCCTCTGCACACCTAGGGCAAAGAAGGCTATGGCCTGCCTCTGGCTCTGTGGGCACTGCTGCTTGTCGGGTGGTCTCCGGGGCTTGAAACCAACTCCACACGTGTTCTCCTTCGTGGAGAAGGCTGATTGGGCATGAAAAGGCCATGTTTGCACAGGCCCATTAACGCACCCTTAGCCAGCTGGGAAGGGAGCCTCGGAGGGCCTATCTCAGCAACGGCACAAAACTCGCTTCTAGGAGCTGCATTCTGCAGAGGTGAACTCTGCTCGGGGAACAAACCACAGCCCCAGTGCGTCTTGGCTCAGGAAAGCCAAGCTTGCCTAGTTCTCACCTAGCCCTGTTGTACCCCTAGGGCCAAGGAGGCTCTGGACTGCCTCTGGCTCCGTGGGCACTGCTGCCTGGCTGGTGTTCTCCGGAGGTTGAAACCAAATCCACACATGTTCTCCTTCGGGGAGAAGCCTGACTGGGCATGAAAAGGCCTTGTTTGCACAGGCCCAGCAACCCACAGGTAGCCAGCTAGGGATAGAACCTCCTTGGGCCTATCTCAGAAACGGCACAAGCCTCACTTATTTGAGCTCCGTTCTGCAAAGGTGAACCCTGCTCTCAGGACAAAGGACTTCCCCAATGCGTCTTTGGTCAGGAAGGCAACGCTTGCCTATTTCTCTCCTAGCCTTCTGCTACCACTTGGGCCAAGGTGGCTCTGGGCTTCCTCTGGCTCCGTGGGCACTGCTGCTTGGGTGGCGGCCTCCTGCTCTTGAAACCAACTCCAAACGTGTTCTCCTTTGGGGAGAAGGCTAATTGGGCATGAAAAGGCCTTTCTTCACAGCCCCCAGCAACCCAAACTTAGCCAGCTAAGGAGGGACTCTACTAGGGCTAATCTCAGCAACGGCACAAAACTCGCTTCCAGGAGCTGCATTCTGCAAAGGGAAACTCTGCTCGGGGAGCACACCACATTCCCAATTCGTCCTTCCTCAGGAAAGCAATGCTTGCCTATTTCTCACCTAGCCCTGTGCTATCCCTAGGGCCAAGGAGGCTCTGGGCTGCCTCTGGATCCGTGGGCACTGCTCCTTGGCTGGTGGTCTCCTGAGCTTGAAACCAACTGCAAATGAGTTCTCCTTCAGGGACAAGGCTGATTGGGCATGAAAATACCTTGTTTGCACAGGCCTCAGCAACCCACCTATAGCCAGCTAGGGAGGGACCCTCCGAGGGCCTATCTCAGCAACGGCACAAACGTCGCAGCTAGGAGCTGCATTCTGCAAAGGGAAACTCTGCTCGGGGAACAAACCACAGCCCTAATGCGACTTGTTCAGGAAAGCCAAGCTTTTCTACTTCTCACCTAGCTCTGTTTTACCCCTAGGGCCATGGAGGCTCTGGGCTGCCTCTGGCTCTGTGGGCACTGCTGCTTGGCTGGTGGTCTCCGCACCTTGAAACCAACTCCAAGCGTGTTCTCCTTTGGGGAGAAGGCTAATTGGGCATGAAAAGGCCTTTTGGGCACATGCCCCATCCACTCACCCTTAGCCAGGTATTGATGGGAAACCGAAGGTCTATCTCAGCAACGGCACAAAACTCGCTTCTAGGAGCTGCATTCTGCAGAGGTGAACTCTGCTCGGGGAACAAACCACAGCCCCAATGCGTCCTTGCTCATGAAGGCCAAGCTTGCCTAGTTACTCACCTAGCCCTCTGCACACCTAGGGCAAAGAAGGCTATGGCCTGCCTCTGGCTCTGTGGGCACTGCTGCTTGTCGGGTGGTCTCCGGGGCTTGAAACCAACTCCACACGTGTTCTCCTTCGTGGAGAAGGCTGATTGGGCATGAAAAGGCCATGTTTGCACAGGCCCATTAACGCACCCTTAGCCAGCTGGGAAGGGAGCCTCGGAGGGCCTATCTCAGCAACGGCACAAAACTCGCTTCTAGGAGCTGCATTCTGCAGAGGTGAACTCTGCTCGGGGAACAAACCACAGCCCCAGTGCGTCTTGGCTCAGGAAAGCCAAGCTTGCCTAGTTCTCACCTAGCCCTGTTGTACCCCTAGGGCCAAGGAGGCTCTGGACTGCCTCTGGCTCCGTGGGCACTGCTGCCTGGCTGGTGTTCTCCGGAGGTTGAAACCAAATCCACACATGTTCTCCTTCGGGGAGAAGCCTGACTGGGCATGAAAAGGCCTTGTTTGCACAGGCCCAGCAACCCACAGGTAGCCAGCTAGGGATAGAACCTCCTTGGGCCTATCTCAGAAACGGCACAAGCCTCACTTATTTGAGCTCCGTTCTGCAAAGGTGAACCCTGCTCTCAGGACAAAGGACTTCCCCAATGCGTCTTTGGTCAGGAAGGCAACGCTTGCCTATTTCTCTCCTAGCCTTCTGCTACCACTTGGGCCAAGGTGGCTCTGGGCTTCCTCTGGCTCCGTGGGCACTGCTGCTTGGGTGGTGGCCTCCTGCTCTTGAAACCAACTCCAAACGTGTTCTCCTTTGGGGAGAAGGCTGATTGGGCATGAAAAGGCCTTTCTTCACAGCCCCCAGCAACCCAAACTTAGCCAGCTAAGGAGGGACTCTACTAGGGCTAATCTCAGCAACGGCACAAAACTCGCTTCCAGGAGCTGCATTCTGCAAAGGGAAACTCTGCTCGGGGAGCACACCACATTCCCAATTCGTCCTTCCTCAGGAAAGCAATGCTTGCCTATTTCTCACCTAGCCCTGTGCTATCCCTAGGGCCAAGGAGGCTCTGGGCTGCCTCTGGATCCGTGGGCACTGCTCCTTGGCTGGTGGTCTCCTGAGCTTGAAACCAACTGCAAATGAGTTCTCCTTCAGGGACAAGGCTGATTGGGCATGAAAATACCTTGTTTGCACAGGCCTCAGCAACCCACCTATAGCCAGCTAGGGAGGGACCCTCCGAGGGCCTATCTCAGCAACGGCACAAACGTCGCAGCTAGGAGCTGCATTCTGCAAAGGGAAACTCTGCTCGGGGAACAAACCACAGCCCTAATGCGACTTGTTCAGGAAAGCCAAGCTTTTCTACTTCTCACCTAGCTCTGTTTTACCCCTAGGGCCATGGAGGCTCTGGGCTGCCTCTGGCTCTGTGGGCACTGCTGCTTGGCTGGTGGTCTCCGCACCTTGAAACCAACTCCAAGCGTGTTCTCCTTTGGGGAGAAGGCTAATTGGGCATGAAAAGGCCTTTTGGGCACATGCCCCATCCACTCACCCTTAGCCAGGTATTGATGGGAAACCGAAGGTCTATCTCAGCAACGGCACAAAACTCGCTTCTAGGAGCTGCATTCTGCAGAGGTGAACTCTGCTCGGTGAACAAACCACAGCCCCAATGCGTCCTTGCTCATGAAGGCCAAGCTTGCCTAGTTACTCACCTAGCCCTCTGCACACCTAGGGCAAAGAAGGCTATGGCCTGCCTCTGGCTCTGTGGGCACTGCTGCTTGTCGGGTGGTCTCCGGGGCTTGAAACCAACTCCACACGTGTTCTCCTTCGTGGAGAAGGCTGATTGGGCATGAAAAGGCCATGTTTGCACAGGCCCATTAACGCACCCTTAGCCAGCTGGGAAGGGAGCCTCGGAGGGCCTATCTCAGCAACGGCACAAAACTCGCTTCTAGGAGCTGCATTCTGCAGAGGTGAACTCTGCTCGGGGAACAAACCACAGCCCCAGTGCGTCTTGGCTCAGGAAAGCCAAGCTTGCCTAGTTCTCACCTAGCCCTGTTGTACCCCTAGGGCCAAGGAGGCTCTGGACTGCCTCTGGCTCCGTGGGCACTGCTGCCTGGCTGGTGTTCTCCGGAGGTTGAAACCAAATCCACACATGTTCTCCTTCGGGGAGAAGCCTGACTGGGCATGAAAAGGCCTTGTTTGCACAGGCCCAGCAACCCACAGGTAGCCAGCTAGGGATAGAACCTCCTTGGGCCTATCTCAGAAACGGCACAAGCCTCACTTATTTGAGCTCCGTTCTGCAAAGGTGAACCCTGCTCTCAGGACAAAGGACTTCCCCAATGCGTCTTTGGTCAGGAAGGCAACGCTTGCCTATTTCTCTCCTAGCCTTCTGCTACCACTTGGGCCAAGGTGGCTCTGGGCTTCCTCTGGCTCCGTGGGCACTGCTGCTTGGGTGGCGGCCTCCTGCTCTTGAAACCAACTCCAAACGTGTTCTCCTTTGGGGAGAAGGCTGATTGGGCATGAAAAGGCCTTTCTTCACAGCCCCCAGCAACCCAAACTTAGCCAGCTAAGGAGGGACTCTACTAGGGCTAATCTCAGCAACGGCACAAAACTCGCTTCCAGGAGCTGCATTCTGCAAAGGGAAACTCTGCTCGGGGAGCACACCACATTCCCAATTCGTCCTTCCTCAGGAAAGCAATGCTTGCCTATTTCTCACCTAGCCCTGTGCTATCCCTAGGGCCAAGGAGGCTCTGGGCTGCCTCTGGATCCGTGGGCACTGCTCCTTGGCTGGTGGTCTCCTGAGCTTGAAACCAACTGCAAATGAGTTCTCCTTCAGGGACAAGGCTGATTGGGCATGAAAATACCTTGTTTGCACAGGCCTCAGCAACCCACCTATAGCCAGCTAGGGAGGGACCCTCCGAGGGCCTATCTCAGCAACGGCACAAACGTCGCAGCTAGGAGCTGCATTCTGCAAAGGGAAACTCTGCTCGGGGAACAAACCACAGCCCTAATGCGACTTGTTCAGGAAAGCCAAGCTTTTCTACTTCTCACCTAGCTCTGTTTTACCCCTAGGGCCATGGAGGCTCTGGGCTGCCTCTGGCTCTGTGGGCACTGCTGCTTGGCTGGTGGTCTCCGCACCTTGAAACCAACTCCAAGCGTGTTCTCCTTTGGGGAGAAGGCTAATTGGGCATGAAAAGGCCTTTTGGGCACATGCCCCATCCACTCACCCTTAGCCAGGTATTGATGGGAAACCGAAGGTCTATCTCAGCAACGGCACAAAACTCGCTTCTAGGAGCTGCATTCTGCAGAGGTGAACTCTGCTCAGGGAACAAACCACAGCCCCAATGCGTCCTTGCTCATGAAGGCCAAGCTTGCCTAGTTACTCACCTAGCCCTCTGCACACCTAGGGCAAAGAAGGCTATGGCCTGCCTCTGGCTCTGTGGGCACTGCTGCTTGTCGGGTGGTCTCCGGGGCTTGAAACCAACTCCAAACGTGTTCTCCTTCGTGGAGAAGGCTGATTGGGCATGAAAAGGCCATGTTTGCACAGGCCCATTAACGCACCCTTAGCCAGCTGGGAAGGGAGCCTCGGAGGGCCTATCTCAGCAACGGCACAAAACTCGCTTCTAGGAGCTGCATTCTGCAGAGGTGAACTCTGCTCGGGGAACAAACCACAGCCCCAGTGCGTCTTGGCTCAGGAAAGCCAAGCTTGCCTAGTTCTCACCTAGCCCTGTTGTACCCCTAGGGCCAAGGAGGCTCTGGACTGCCTCTGGCTCCGTGGGCACTGCTGCTTGGCTGGTGTTCTCCGGAGGTTGAAACCAAATCCACACATGTTCTCCTGTGGGAGAAGCCTGATTGGGCACGAAAAGGCCTTGTTTGCACAGGCCCAGCAACCCACAGGTAGCCAGCTAGGGATAGAACCTCCTTGGGCCTATCTCAGAAACGGCACAAGCCTCACTTATTTGAGCTCCGTTCTGCAAAGGTGAACACTGCTCTGAGAACAAAGGACTTCCCCGATGCGTCTTTGGTCAGGAAGGCAACGCTTGCCTATTTCTCTCCTAGCCTTCTGCTACCACTTGGGCCAAGGTGGCTCTGGGCTTCCTCTGGCTCCGTGGGCACTGCTGCTTGGGTGGTGGCCTCCTGCTCTTGAAACCAACTCCAAACGTGTTCTCCTTTGGGGAGAAGGCTGATTGGGCATGAAAAGGCCTTTCTTCACAGCCCCCAGCAACCCAAACTTAGCCAGCTAAGGAGGGACTCTACTAGGGCTAATCTCAGCAACGGCACAAAACTCGCTTCCAGGAGCTGCATTCTGCAAAGGGAAACTCTGCTCGGGGAGCACACCACATTCCCAATTCGTCCTTCCTCAGGAAAGCAATGCTTGCCTATTTCTCACCTAGCCCTGTGCTATCCCTAGGGCCAAGGAGGCTCTGGGCTGCCTCTGGATCCGTGGGCACTGCTCCTTGGCTGGTGGTCTCCTGAGCTTGAAACCAACTGCAAATGAGTTCTCCTTCAGGGACAAGGCTGATTGGGCATGAAAATACCTTGTTTGCACAGGCCTCAGCAACCCACCTATAGCCAGCTAGGGAGGGACCCTCCGAGGGCCTATCTCAGCAACGGCACAAACGTCGCAGCTAGGAGCTGCATTCTGCAAAGGGAAACTCTGCTCGGGGAACAAACCACAGCCCTAATGCGACTTGTTCAGGAAAGCCAAGCTTTTCTACTTCTCACCTAGCTCTGTTTTACCCCTAGGGCCATGGAGGCTCTGGGCTGCCTCTGGCTCTGTGGGCACTGCTGCTTGGCTGGTGGTCTCCGCACCTTGAAACCAACTCCAAGCGTGTTCTCCTTTGGGGAGAAGGCTAATTGGGCATGAAAAGGCCTTTTGGGCACATGCCCCATCCACTCACCCTTAGCCAGGTATTGATGGGAAACCGAAGGTCTATCTCAGCAACGGCACAAAACTCGCTTCTAGGAGCTGCATTCTGCAGAGGTGAACTCTGCTCGGGGAACAAACCACAGCCCCAATGCGTCCTTGCTCATGAAGGCCAAGCTTGCCTAGTTACTCACCTAGCCCTCTGCACACCTAGGGCAAAGAAGGCTATGGCCTGCCTCTGGCTCTGTGGGCACTGCTGCTTGTCGGGTGGTCTCCGGGGCTTGAAACCAACTCCACACGTGTTCTCCTTCGTGGAGAAGGCTGATTGGGCATGAAAAGGCCATGTTTGCACAGGCCCATTAACGCACCCTTAGCCAGCTGGGAAGGGAGCCTCGGAGGGCCTATCTCAGCAACGGCACAAAACTCGCTTCTAGGAGCTGCATTCTGCAGAGGTGAACTCTGCTCGGGGAACAAACCACAGCCCCAGTGCGTCTTGGCTCAGGAAAGCCAAGCTTGCCTAGTTCTCACCTAGCCCTGTTGTACCCCTAGGGCCAAGGAGGCTCTGGACTGCCTCTGGCTCCGTGGGCACTGCTGCCTGGCTGGTGTTCTCCGGAGGTTGAAACCAAATCCACACATGTTCTCCTTCGGGGAGAAGCCTGACTGGGCATGAAAAGGCCTTGTTTGCACAGGCCCAGCAACCCACAGGTAGCCAGCTAGGGATAGAACCTCCTTGGGCCTATCTCAGAAACGGCACAAGCCTCACTTATTTGAGCTCCGTTCTGCAAAGGTGAACCCTGCTCTCAGGACAAAGGACTTCCCCAATGCGTCTTTGGTCAGGAAGGCAACGCTTGCCTATTTCTCTCCTAGCCTTCTGCTACCACTTGGGCCAAGGTGGCTCTGGGCTTCCTCTGGCTCCGTGGGCACTGCTGCTTGGGTGGTGGCCTCCTGCTCTTGAAACCAACTCCAAACGTGTTCTCCTTTGGGGAGAAGGCTGATTGGGCATGAAAAGGCCTTTCTTCACAGCCCCCAGCAACCCAAACTTAGCCAGCTAAGGAGGGACTCTACTAGGGCTAATCTCAGCAACGGCACAAAACTCGCTTCCAGGAGCTGCATTCTGCAAAGGGAAACTCTGCTCGGGGAGCACACCACATTCCCAATTCGTCCTTCCTCAGGAAAGCAATGCTTGCCTATTTCTCACCTAGCCCTGTGCTATCCCTAGGGCCAAGGAGGCTCTGGGCTGCCTCTGGATCCGTGGGCACTGCTCCTTGGCTGGTGGTCTCCTGAGCTTGAAACCAACTGCAAATGAGTTCTCCTTCAGGGACAAGGCTGATTGGGCATGAAAATACCTTGTTTGCACAGGCCTCAGCAACCCACCTATAGCCAGCTAGGGAGGGACCCTCCGAGGGCCTATCTCAGCAACGGCACAAACGTCGCAGCTAGGAGCTGCATTCTGCAAAGGGAAACTCTGCTCGGGGAACAAACCACAGCCCTAATGCGACTTGTTCAGGAAAGCCAAGCTTTTCTACTTCTCACCTAGCTCTGTTTTACCCCTAGGGCCATGGAGGCTCTGGGCTGCCTCTGGCTCTGTGGGCACTGCTGCTTGGCTGGTGGTCTCCGCACCTTGAAACCAACTCCAAGCGTGTTCTCCTTTGGGGAGAAGGCTAATTGGGCATGAAAAGGCCTTTTGGGCACATGCCCCATCCACTCACCCTTAGCCAGGTATTGATGGGAAACCGAAGGTCTATCTCAGCAACGGCACAAAACTCGCTTCTAGGAGCTGCATTCTGCAGAGGTGAACTCTGCTCGGGGAACAAACCACAGCCCCAATGCGTCCTTGCTCATGAAGGCCAAGCTTGCCTAGTTACTCACCTAGCCCTCTGCACACCTAGGGCAAAGAACACTATGGCCTGCCTCTGGCTCTGTGGGCACTGCTGCTTGTCGGGTGGTCTCCGGGGCTTGAAACCAACTCCAAACGTGTTCTCCTTCGTGGAGAAGGCTGATTGGGCATGAAAAGGCCATGTTTGCACAGGCCCATTAACGCACCCTTAGCCAGCTGGGAAGGGAGCCTCGGAGGGCCTATCTCAGCAACGGCACAAAACTCGCTTCTAGGAGCTGCATTCTGCAGAGGTGAACTCTGCTCGGGGAACAAACCACAGCCCCAGTGCGTCTTGGCTCAGGAAAGCCAAGCTTGCCTAGTTCTCACCTAGCCCTGTTGTACCCCTAGGGCCAAGGAGGCTCTGGACTGCCTCTGGCTCCGTGGGCACTGCTGCCTGGCTGGTGTTCTCCGGAGGTTGAAACCAAATCCACACATGTTCTCCCTCGGGGAGAAGCCTGACTGGGCATGAAAAGGCCTTGTTTGCACAGGCCCAGCAACCCACAGGTAGCCAGCTAGGGATAGAACCTCCTTGGGCCTATCTCAGAAACGGCACAAGCCTCACTTATTTGAGCTCCGTTCTGCAAAGGTGAACACTGCTCTGAGAACAAAGGACTTCCCCGATGCGTCTTTGGTCAGGAAGGCAACGCTTGCCTATTTCTCTCCTAGCCTTCTGCTACCACTTGGGCCAAGGTGGCTCTGGGCTTCCTCTGGCTCCGTGGGCACTGCTGCTTGGGTGGTGGCCTCCTGCTCTTGAAACCAACTCCAAACGTGTTCTCCTTTGGGGAGAAGGCTGATTGGGCATGAAAAGGCCTTTCTTCACAGCCCCCAGCAACCCAAACTTAGCCAGCTAAGGAGGGACTCTACTAGGGCTAATCTCAGCAACGGCACAAAACTCGCTTCCAGGAGCTGCATTGTGCAAAGGGAAACTCTGCTCGGGGAGCACACCACATTCCCAATTCGTCCTTCCTCAGGAAAGCAATGCTTGCCTATTTCTCACCTAGCCCTGTGCTATCCCTAGGGCCAAGGAGGCTCTGGGCTGCCTCTGGATCCGTGGGCACTGCTCCTTGGCTGGTGGTCTCCTGAGCTTGAAACCAACTGCAAATGAGTTCTCCTTCAGGGACAAGGCTGATTGGGCATGAAAATACCTTGTTTGCACAGGCCTCAGCAACCCACCTATAGCCAGCTAGGGAGGGACCCTCCGAGGGCCTATCTCAGCAACGGCACAAACGTCGCAGCTAGGAGCTGCATTCTGCAAAGGGAAACTCTGCTCGGGGAACAAACCACAGCCCTAATGCGACTTGTTCAGGAAAGCCAAGCTTTTCTACTTCTCACCTAGCTCTGTTTTACCCCTAGGGCCATGGAGGCTCTGGGCTGCCTCTGGCTCTGTGGGCACTGCTGCTTGGCTGGTGGTCTCCGCACCTTGAAACCAACTCCAAGCGTGTTCTCCTTTGGGGAGAAGGCTAATTGGGCATGAAAAGGCCTTTTGGGCACATGCCCCATCCACTCACCCTTAGCCAGGTATTGATGGGAAACCGAAGGTCTATCTCAGCAACGGCACAAAACTCGCTTCTAGGAGCTGCATTCTGCAGAGGTGAACTCTGCTCGGGGAACAAACCACAGCCCCAATGCGTCCTTGCTCATGAAGGCCAAGCTTGCCTAGTTACTCACCTAGCCCTCTGCACACCTAGGGCAAAGAAGGCTATGGCCTGCCTCTGGCTCTGTGGGCACTGCTGCTTGTCGGGTGGTCTCCGGGGCTTGAAACCAACTCCACACGTGTTCTCCTTCGTGGAGAAGGCTGATTGGGCATGAAAAGGCCATGTTTGCACAGGCCCATTAACGCACCCTTAGCCAGCTGGGAAGGGAGCCTCGGAGGGCCTATCTCAGCAACGGCACAAAACTCGCTTCTAGGAGCTGCATTCTGCAGAGGTGAACTCTGCTCGGGGAACAAACCACAGCCCCAGTGCGTCTTGGCTCAGGAAAGCCAAGCTTGCCTAGTTCTCACCTAGCCCTGTTGTACCCCTAGGGCCAAGGAGGCTCTGGACTGCCTCTGGCTCCGTGGGCACTGCTGCTTGGCTGGTGTTCTCCGGAGGTTGAAACCAAATCCACACATGTTCTCCTGTGGGAGAAGCCTGATTGGGCACGAAAAGGCCTTGTTTGCACAGGCCCAGCAACCCACAGGTAGCCAGCTAGGGATAGAACCTCCTTGGGCCTATCTCAGAAACGGCACAAGCCTCACTTATTTGAGCTCCGTTCTGCAAAGGTGAACACTGCTCTGAGAACAAAGGACTTCCCCGATGCGTCTTTGGTCAGGAAGGCAACGCTTGCCTATTTCTCTCCTAGCCTTCTGCTACCACTTGGGCCAAGGTGGCTCTGGGCTTCCTCTGGCTCCGTGGGCACTGCTGCTTGGGTGGTGGCCTCCTGCTCTTGAAACCAACTCCAAACGTGTTCTCCTTTGGGGAGAAGGCTGATTGGGCATGAAAAGGCCTTTCTTCACAGCCCCCAGCAACCCAAACTTAGCCAGCTAAGGAGGGACTCTACTAGGGCTAATCTCAGCAACGGCACAAAACTCGCTTCCAGGAGCTGCATTGTGCAAAGGGAAACTCTGCTCGGGGAGCACACCACATTCCCAATTCGTCCTTCCTCAGGAAAGCAATGCTTGCCTATTTCTCACCTAGCCCTGTGCTATCCCTAGGGCCAAGGAGGCTCTGGGCTGCCTCTGGATCCGTGGGCACTGCTCCTTGGCTGGTGGTCTCCTGAGCTTGAAACCAACTGCAAATGAGTTCTCCTTCAGGGACAAGGCTGATTGGGCATGAAAATACCTTGTTTGCACAGGCCTCAGCAACCCACCTATAGCCAGCTAGGGAGGGACCCTCCGAGGGCCTATCTCAGCAACGGCACAAACGTCGCAGCTAGGAGCTGCATTCTGCAAAGGGAAACTCTGCTCGGGGAACAAACCACAGCCCTAATGCGACTTGTTCAGGAAAGCCAAGCTTTTCTACTTCTCACCTAGCTCTGTTTTACCCCTAGGGCCATGGAGGCTCTGGGCTGCCTCTGGCTCTGTGGGCACTGCTGCTTGGCTGGTGGTCTCCGCACCTTGAAACCAACTCCAAGCGTGTTCTCCTTTGGGGAGAAGGCTAATTGGGCATGAAAAGGCCTTTTGGGCACATGCCCCATCCACTCACCCTTAGCCAGGTATTGATGGGAAACCGAAGGTCTATCTCAGCAACGGCACAAAACTCGCTTCTAGGAGCTGCATTCTGCAGAGGTGAACTCTGCTCGGGGAACAAACCACAGCCCCAATGCGTCCTTGCTCATGAAGGCCAAGCTTGCCTAGTTACTCACCTAGCCCTCTGCACACCTAGGGCAAAGAAGGCTATGGCCTGCCTCTGGCTCTGTGGGCACTGCTGCTTGTCGGGTGGTCTCCGGGGCTTGAAACCAACTCCACACGTGTTCTCCTTCGTGGAGAAGGCTGATTGGGCATGAAAAGGCCATGTTTGCACAGGCCCATTAACGCACCCTTAGCCAGCTGGGAAGGGAGCCTCGGAGGGCCTATCTCAGCAACGGCACAAAACTCGCTTCTAGGAGCTGCATTCTGCAGAGGTGAACTCTGCTCGGGGAACAAACCACAGCCCCAGTGCGTCTTGGCTCAGGAAAGCCAAGCTTGCCTAGTTCTCACCTAGCCCTGTTGTACCCCTAGGGCCAAGGAGGCTCTGGACTGCCTCTGGCTCCGTGGGCACTGCTGCCTGGCTGGTGTTCTCCGGAGGTTGAAACCAAATCCACACATGTTCTCCTTCGGGGAGAAGCCTGACTGGGCATGAAAAGGCCTTGTTTGCACAGGCCCAGCAACCCACAGGTAGCCAGCTAGGGATAGAACCTCCTTGGGCCTATCTCAGAAACGGCACAAGCCTCACTTATTTGAGCTCCGTTCTGCAAAGGTGAACCCTGCTCTCAGGACAAAGGACTTCCCCAATGCGTCTTTGGTCAGGAAGGCAACGCTTGCCTATTTCTCTCCTAGCCTTCTGCTACCACTTGGGCCAAGGTGGCTCTGGGCTTCCTCTGGCTCCGTGGGCACTGCTGCTTGGGTGGCGGCCTCCTGCTCTTGAAACCAACTCCAAACGTGTTCTCCTTTGGGGAGAAGGCTGATTGGGCATGAAAAGGCCTTTCTTCACAGCCCCCAGCAACCCAAACTTAGCCAGCTAAGGAGGGACTCTACTAGGGCTAATCTCAGCAACGGCACAAAACTCGCTTCCAGGAGCTGCATTGTGCAAAGGGAAACTCTGCTCGGGGAGCACACCACATTCCCAATTCGTCCTTCCTCAGGAAAGCAATGCTTGCCTATTTCTCACCTAGCCCTGTGCTATCCCTAGGGCCAAGGAGGCTCTGGGCTGCCTCTGGATCCGTGGGCACTGCTCCTTGGCTGGTGGTCTCCTGAGCTTGAAACCAACTGCAAATGAGTTCTCCTTCAGGGACAAGGCTGATTGGGCATGAAAATACCTTGTTTGCACAGGCCTCAGCAACCCACCTATAGCCAGCTAGGGAGGGACTCTCCGAGGGCCTATCTCAGCAACGGCACAAACGTCGCAGCTAGGAGCTGCATTCTGCAAAGGGAAACTCTGCTCGGGGAACAAACCACAGCCCTAATGCGACTTGTTCAGGAAAGCCAAGCTTTTCTACTTCTCACCTAGCTCTCTTTTACCCCTAGGGCCATGGAGGCTCTGGGCTGCCTCTGGCTCTGTGGGCACTGCTGCTTGGCTGGTGGTCTCCGCACCTTGAAACCAACTCCAAGCGTGTTCTCCTTTGGGGAGAAGGCTAATTGGGCATGAAAAGGCCTTTTGGGCACATGCCCCATCCACTCACCCTTAGCCAGGTATTGATGGGAAACCGAAGGTCTATCTCAGCAACGGCACAAAACTCGCTTCTAGGAGCTGCATTCTGCAGAGGTGAACTCTGCTCGGGGAACAAACCACAGCCCCAATGCGTCCTTGCTCATGAAGGCCAAGCTTGCCTAGTTACTCACCTAGCCCTCTGCACACCTAGGGCAAAGAAGGCTATGGCCTGCCTCTGGCTCTGTGGGCACTGCTGCTTGTCGGGTGGTCTCCGGGGCTTGAAACCAACTCCACACGTGTTCTCCTTCGTGGAGAAGGCTGATTGGGCATGAAAAGGCCATGTTTGCACAGGCCCATTAACGCACCCTTAGCCAGCTGGGAAGGGAGCCTCGGAGGGCCTATCTCAGCAACGGCACAAAACTCGCTTCTAGGAGCTGCATTCTGCAGAGGTGAACTCTGCTCGGGGAACAAACCACAGCCCCAGTGCGTCTTGGCTCAGGAAAGCCAAGCTTGCCTAGTTCTCACCTAGCCCTGTTGTACCCCTAGGGCCAAGGAGGCTCTGGACTGCCTCTGGCTCCGTGGGCACTGCTGCTTGGCTGGTGTTCTCCGGAGGTTGAAACCAAATCCACACATGTTCTCCCTCGGGGAGAAGCCTGACTGGGCATGAAAAGGCCTTGTTTGCACAGGCCCAGCAACCCACAGGTAGCCAGCTAGGGATAGAACCTCCTTGGGCCTATCTCAGAAACGGCACAAGCCTCACTTATTTGAGCTCCGTTCTGCAAAGGTGAACACTGCTCTGAGAACAAAGGACTTCCCCGATGCGTCTTTGGTCAGGAAGGCAACGCTTGCCTATTTCTCTCCTAGCCTTCTGCTACCACTTGGGCCAAGGTGGCTCTGGGCTTCCTCTGGCTCCGTGGGCACTGCTGCTTGGGTGGTGGCCTCCTGCTCTTGAAACCAACTCCAAACGTGTTCTCCTTTGGGGAGAAGGCTGATTGGGCATGAAAAGGCCTTTCTTCACAGCCCCCAGCAACCCAAACTTAGCCAGCTAAGGAGGGACTCTACTAGGGCTAATCTCAGCAACGGCACAAAACTCGCTTCCAGGAGCTGCATTCTGCAAAGGGAAACTCTGCTCGGGGAGCACACCACATTCCCAATTCGTCCTTCCTCAGGAAAGCAATGCTTGCCTATTTCTCACCTAGCCCTGTGCTATCCCTAGGGCCAAGGAGGCTCTGGGCTGCCTCTGGATCCGTGGGCACTGCTCCTTGGCTGGTGGTCTCCTGAGCTTGAAACCAACTGCAAATGAGTTCTCCTTCAGGGACAAGGCTGATTGGGCATGAAAATACCTTGTTTGCACAGGCCTCAGCAACCCACCTATAGCCAGCTAGGGAGGGACCCTCCGAGGGCCTATCTCAGCAACGGCACAAACGTCGCAGCTAGGAGCTGCATTCTGCAAAGGGAAACTCTGCTCGGGGAACAAACCACAGCCCTAATGCGACTTGTTCAGGAAAGCCAAGCTTTTCTACTTCTCACCTAGCTCTGTTTTACCCCTAGGGCCATGGAGGCTCTGGGCTGCCTCTGGCTCTGTGGGCACTGCTGCTTGGCTGGTGGTCTCCGCACCTTGAAACCAACTCCAAGCGTGTTCTCCTTTGGGGAGAAGGCTAATTGGGCATGAAAAGGCCTTTTGGGCACATGCCCCATCCACTCACCCTTAGCCAGGTATTGATGGGAAACCGAAGGTCTATCTCAGCAACGGCACAAAACTCGCTTCTAGGAGCTGCATTCTGCAGAGGTGAACTCTGCTCGGGGAACAAACCACAGCCCCAATGCGTCCTTGCTCATGAAGGCCAAGCTTGCCTAGTTACTCACCTAGCCCTCTGCACACCTAGGGCAAAGAAGGCTATGGCCTGCCTCTGGCTCTGTGGGCACTGCTGCTTGTCGGGTGGTCTCCGGGGCTTGAAACCAACTCCACACGTGTTCTCCTTCGTGGAGAAGGCTGATTGGGCATGAAAAGGCCATGTTTGCACAGGCCCATTAACGCACCCTTAGCCAGCTGGGAAGGGAGCCTCGGAGGGCCTATCTCAGCAACGGCACAAAACTCGCTTCTAGGAGCTGCATTCTGCAGAGGTGAACTCTGCTCGGGGAACAAACCACAGCCCCAGTGCGTCTTGGCTCAGGAAAGCCAAGCTTGCCTAGTTCTCACCTAGCCCTGTTGTACCCCTAGGGCCAAGGAGGCTCTGGACTGCCTCTGGCTCCGTGGGCACTGCTGCTTGGCTGGTGTTCTCCGGAGGTTGAAACCAAATCCACACATGTTCTCCTGCGGGAGAAGCCTGATTGGGCACGAAAAGGCCTTGTTTCCACAGGCCCAGCAACCCACAGGTAGCCAGCTAGGGATAGAACCTCCTTGGGCCTATCTCAGAAACGGCACAAGCCTCACTTATTTGAGCTCCGTTCTGCAAAGGTGAACACTGCTCTGAGAACAAAGGACTTCCCCGATGCGTCTTTGGTCAGGAAGGCAACGCTTGCCTATTTCTCTCCTAGCCTTCTGCTACCACTTGGGCCAAGGTGGCTCTGGGCTTCCTCTGGCTCCGTGGGCACTGCTGCTTGGGTGGTGGCCTCCTGCTCTTGAAACCAACTCCAAACGTGTTCTCCTTTGGGGAGAAGGCTGATTGGGCATGAAAAGGCCTTTCTTCACAGCCCCCAGCAACCCAAACTTAGCCAGCTAAGGAGGGACTCTACTAGGGCTAATCTCAGCAACGGCACAAAACTCGCTTCCAGGAGCTGCATTCTGCAAAGGGAAACTCTGCTCGGGGAGCACACCACATTCCCAATTCGTCCTTCCTCAGGAAAGCAATGCTTGCCTATTTCTCACCTAGCCCTGTGCTATCCCTAGGGCCAAGGAGGCTCTGGGCTGCCTCTGGATCCGTGGGCACTGCTCCTTGGCTGGTGGTCTCCTGAGCTTGAAACCAACTGCAAATGAGTTCTCCTTCAGGGACAAGGCTGATTGGGCATGAAAATACCTTGTTTGCACAGGCCTCAGCAACCCACCTATAGCCAGCTAGGGAGGGACCCTCCGAGGGCCTATCTCAGCAACGGCACAAACGTCGCAGCTAGGAGCTGCATTCTGCAAAGGGAAACTCTGCTCGGGGAACAAACCACAGCCCTAATGCGACTTGTTCAGGAAAGCCAAGCTTTTCTACTTCTCACCTAGCTCTGTTTTACCCCTAGGGCCATGGAGGCTCTGGGCTGCCTCTGGCTCTGTGGGCACTGCTGCTTGGCTGGTGGTCTCCGCACCTTGAAACCAACTCCAAGCGTGTTCTCCTTTGGGGAGAAGGCTAATTGGGCATGAAAAGGCCTTTTGGGCACATGCCCCATCCACTCACCCTTAGCCAGGTATTGATGGGAAACCGAAGGTCTATCTCAGCAACGGCACAAAACTCGCTTCTAGGAGCTGCATTCTGCAGAGGTGAACTCTGCTCGGGGAACAAACCACAGCCCCAATGCGTCCTTGCTCATGAAGGCCAAGCTTGCCTAGTTACTCACCTAGCCCTCTGCACACCTAGGGCAAAGAAGGCTATGGCCTGCCTCTGGCTCTGTGGGCACTGCTGCTTGTCGGGTGGTCTCCGGGGCTTGAAACCAACTCCACACGTGTTCTCCTTCGTGGAGAAGGCTGATTGGGCATGAAAAGGCCATGTTTGCACAGGCCCATTAACGCACCCTTAGCCAGCTGGGAAGGGAGCCTCGGAGGGCCTATCTCAGCAACGGCACAAAACTCGCTTCTAGGAGCTGCATTCTGCAGAGGTGAACTCTGCTCGGGGAACAAACCACAGCCCCAGTGCGTCTTGGCTCAGGAAAGCCAAGCTTGCCTAGTTCTCACCTAGCCCTGTTGTACCCCTAGGGCCAAGGAGGCTCTGGACTGCCTCTGGCTCCGTGGGCACTGCTGCCTGGCTGGTGTTCTCCGGAGGTTGAAACCAAATCCACACATGTTCTCCTTCGGGGAGAAGCCTGACTGGGCATGAAAAGGCCTTGTTTGCACAGGCCCAGCAACCCACAGGTAGCCAGCTAGGGATAGAACCTCCTTGGGCCTATCTCAGAAACGGCACAAGCCTCACTTATTTGAGCTCCGTTCTGCAAAGGTGAACCCTGCTCTCAGGACAAAGGACTTCCCCAATGCGTCTTTGGTCAGGAAGGCAACGCTTGCCTATTTCTCTCCTAGCCTTCTGCTACCACTTGGGCCAAGGTGGCTCTGGGCTTCCTCTGGCTCCGTGGGCACTGCTGCTTGGGTGGCGGCCTCCTGCTCTTGAAACCAACTCCAAACGTGTTCTCCTTTGGGGAGAAGGCTGATTGGGCATGAAAAGGCCTTTCTTCACAGCCCCCAGCAACCCAAACTTAGCCAGCTAAGGAGGGACTCTACTAGGGCTAATCTCAGCAACGGCACAAAACTCGCTTCCAGGAGCTGCATTCTGCAAAGGGAAACTCTGCTCGGGGAGCACACCACATTCCCAATTCGTCCTTCCTCAGGAAAGCAATGCTTGCCTATTTCTCACCTAGCCCTGTGCTATCCCTAGGGCCAAGGAGGCTCTGGGCTGCCTCTGGATCCGTGGGCACTGCTCCTTGGCTGGTGGTCTCCTGAGCTTGAAACCAACTGCAAATGAGTTCTCCTTCAGGGACAAGGCTGATTGGGCATGAAAATACCTTGTTTGCACAGGCCTCAGCAACCCACCTATAGCCAGCTAGGGAGGGACCCTCCGAGGGCCTATCTCAGCAACGGCACAAACGTCGCAGCTAGGAGCTGCATTCTGCAAAGGGAAACTCTGCTCGGGGAACAAACCACAGCCCTAATGCGACTTGTTCAGGAAAGCCAAGCTTTTCTACTTCTCACCTAGCTCTGTTTTACCCCTAGGGCCATGGAGGCTCTGGGCTGCCTCTGGCTCTGTGGGCACTGCTGCTTGGCTGGTGGTCTCCGCACCTTGAAACCAACTCCAAGCGTGTTCTCCTTTGGGGAGAAGGCTAATTGGGCATGAAAAGGCCTTTTGGGCACATGCCCCATCCACTCACCCTTAGCCAGGTATTGATGGGAAACCGAAGGTCTATCTCAGCAACGGCACAAAACTCGCTTCTAGGAGCTGCATTCTGCAGAGGTGAACTCTGCTCGGGGAACAAACCACAGCCCCAATGCGTCCTTGCTCATGAAGGCCAAGCTTGCCTAGTTACTCACCTAGCCCTCTGCACACCTAGGGCAAAGAAGGCTATGGCCTGCCTCTGGCTCTGTGGGCACTGCTGCTTGTCGGGTGGTCTCCGGGGCTTGAAACCAACTCCACACGTGTTCTCCTTCGTGGAGAAGGCTGATTGGGCATGAAAAGGCCATGTTTGCACAGGCCCATTAACGCACCCTTAGCCAGCTGGGAAGGGAGCCTCGGAGGGCCTATCTCAGCAACGGCACAAAACTCGCTTCTAGGAGCTGCATTCTGCAGAGGTGAACTCTGCTCGGGGAACAAACCACAGCCCCAGTGCGTCTTGGCTCAGGAAAGCCAAGCTTGCCTAGTTCTCACCTAGCCCTGTTGTACCCCTAGGGCCAAGGAGGCTCTGGACTGCCTCTGGCTCCGTGGGCACTGCTGCTTGGCTGGTGTTCTCCGGAGGTTGAAACCAAATCCACACATGTTCTCCTGCGGGAGAAGCCTGATTGGGCACGAAAAGGCCTTGTTTGCACAGGCCCAGCAACCCACAGGTAGCCAGCTAGGGATAGAACCTCCTTGGGCCTATCTCAGAAACGGCACAAGCCTCACTTATTTGAGCTCCGTTCTGCAAAGGTGAACACTGCTCTGAGAACAAAGGACTTCCCCGATGCGTCTTTGGTCAGGAAGGCAACGCTTGCCTATTTCTCTCCTAGCCTTCTGCTACCACTTGGGCCAAGGTGGCTCTGGGCTTCCTCTGGCTCCGTGGGCACTGCTGCTTGGGTGGTGGCCTCCTGCTCTTGAAACCAACTCCAAACGTGTTCTCCTTTGGGGAGAAGGCTGATTGGGCATGAAAAGGCCTTTCTTCACAGCCCCCAGCAACCCAAACTTAGCCAGCTAAGGAGGGACTCTACTAGGGCTAATCTCAGCAACGGCACAAAACTCGCTTCCAGGAGCTGCATTCTGCAAAGGGAAACTCTGCTCGGGGAGCACACCACATTCCCAATTCGTCCTTCCTCAGGAAAGCAATGCTTGCCTATTTCTCACCTAGCCCTGTGCTATCCCTAGGGCCAAGGAGGCTCTGGGCTGCCTCTGGATCCGTGGGCACTGCTCCTTGGCTGGTGGTCTCCTGAGCTTGAAACCAACTGCAAATGAGTTCTCCTTCAGGGACAAGGCTGATTGGGCATGAAAATACCTTGTTTGCACAGGCCTCAGCAACCCACCTATAGCCAGCTAGGGAGGGACCCTCCGAGGGCCTATCTCAGCAACGGCACAAACGTCGCAGCTAGGAGCTGCATTCTGCAAAGGGAAACTCTGCTCGGGGAACAAACCACAGCCCTAATGCGACTTGTTCAGGAAAGCCAAGCTTTTCTACTTCTCACCTAGCTCTGTTTTACCCCTAGGGCCATGGAGGCTCTGGGCTGCCTCTGGCTCTGTGGGCACTGCTGCTTGGCTGGTGGTCTCCGCACCTTGAAACCAACTCCAAGCGTGTTCTCCTTTGGGGAGAAGGCTAATTGGGCATGAAAAGGCCTTTTGGGCACATGCCCCATCCACTCACCCTTAGCCAGGTATTGATGGGAAACCGAAGGTCTATCTCAGCAACGGCACAAAACTCGCTTCTAGGAGCTGCATTCTGCAGAGGTGAACTCTGCTCGGGGAACAAACCACAGCCCCAATGCGTCCTTGCTCATGAAGGCCAAGCTTGCCTAGTTACTCACCTAGCCCTCTGCACACCTAGGGCAAAGAAGGCTATGGCCTGCCTCTGGCTCTGTGGGCACTGCTGCTTGTCGGGTGGTCTCCGGGGCTTGAAACCAACTCCACACGTGTTCTCCTTCGTGGAGAAGGCTGATTGGGCATGAAAAGGCCATGTTTGCACAGGCCCATTAACGCACCCTTAGCCAGCTGGGAAGGGAGCCTCGGAGGGCCTATCTCAGCAACGGCACAAAACTCGCTTCTAGGAGCTGCATTCTGCAGAGGTGAACTCTGCTCGGGGAACAAACCACAGCCCCAGTGCGTCTTGGCTCAGGAAAGCCAAGCTTGCCTAGTTCTCACCTAGCCCTGTTGTACCCCTAGGGCCAAGGAGGCTCTGGACTGCCTCTGGCTCCGTGGGCACTGCTGCCTGGCTGGTGTTCTCCGGAGGTTGAAACCAAATCCACACATGTTCTCCTTCGGGGAGAAGCCTGACTGGGCATGAAAAGGCCTTGTTTGCACAGGCCCAGCAACCCACAGGTAGCCAGCTAGGGATAGAACCTCCTTGGGCCTATCTCAGAAACGGCACAAGCCTCACTTATTTGAGCTCCGTTCTGCAAAGGTGAACCCTGCTCTCAGGACAAAGGACTTCCCCAATGCGTCTTTGGTCAGGAAGGCAACGCTTGCCTATTTCTCTCCTAGCCTTCTGCTACCACTTGGGCCAAGGTGGCTCTGGGCTTCCTCTGGCTCCGTGGGCACTGCTGCTTGGGTGGCGGCCTCCTGCTCTTGAAACCAACTCCAAACGTGTTCTCCTTTGGGGAGAAGGCTGATTGGGCATGAAAAGGCCTTTCTTCACAGCCCCCAGCAACCCAAACTTAGCCAGCTAAGGAGGGACTCTACTAGGGCTAATCTCAGCAACGGCACAAAACTCGCTTCCAGGAGCTGCATTCTGCAAAGGGAAACTCTGCTCGGGGAGCACACCACATTCCCAATTCGTCCTTCCTCAGGAAAGCAATGCTTGCCTATTTCTCACCTAGCCCTGTGCTATCCCTAGGGCCAAGGAGGCTCTGGGCTGCCTCTGGATCCGTGGGCACTGCTCCTTGGCTGGTGGTCTCCTGAGCTTGAAACCAACTGCAAATGAGTTCTCCTTCAGGGACAAGGCTGATTGGGCATGAAAATACCTTGTTTGCACAGGCCTCAGCAACCCACCTATAGCCAGCTAGGGAGGGACCCTCCGAGGGCCTATCTCAGCAACGGCACAAACGTCGCAGCTAGGAGCTGCATTCTGCAAAGGGAAACTCTGCTCGGGGAACAAACCACAGCCCTAATGCGACTTGTTCAGGAAAGCCAAGCTTTTCTACTTCTCACCTAGCTCTGTTTTACCCCTAGGGCCATGGAGGCTCTGGGCTGCCTCTGGCTCTGTGGGCACTGCTGCTTGGCTGGTGGTCTCCGCACCTTGAAACCAACTCCAAGCGTGTTCTCCTTTGGGGAGAAGGCTAATTGGGCATGAAAAGGCCTTTTGGGCACATGCCCCATCCACTCACCCTTAGCCAGGTATTGATGGGAAACCGAAGGTCTATCTCAGCAACGGCACAAAACTCGCTTCTAGGAGCTGCATTCTGCAGAGGTGAACTCTGCTCGGGGAACAAACCACAGCCCCAATGCGTCCTTGCTCATGAAGGCCAAGCTTGCCTAGTTACTCACCTAGCCCTCTGCACACCTAGGGCAAAGAACACTATGGCCTGCCTCTGGCTCTGTGGGCACTGCTGCTTGTCGGGTGGTCTCCGGGGCTTGAAACCAACTCCACACGTGTTCTCCTTCGTGGAGAAGGCTGATTGGGCATGAAAAGGCCATGTTTGCACAGGCCCATTAACGCACCCTTAGCCAGCTGGGAAGGGAGCCTCGGAGGGCCTATCTCAGCAACGGCACAAAACTCGCTTCTAGGAGCTGCATTCTGCAGAGGTGAACTCTGCTCGGGGAACAAACCACAGCCCCAGTGCGTCTTGGCTCAGGAAAGCCAAGCTTGCCTAGTTCTCACCTAGCCCTGTTGTACCCCTAGGGCCAAGGAGGCTCTGGACTGCCTCTGGCTCCGTGGGCACTGCTGCCTGGCTGGTGTTCTCCGGAGGTTGAAACCAAATCCACACATGTTCTCCTTCGGGGAGAAGCCTGACTGGGCATGAAAAGGCCTTGTTTGCACAGGCCCAGCAACCCACAGGTAGCCAGCTAGGGATAGAACCTCCTTGGGCCTATCTCAGAAACGGCACAAGCCTCACTTATTTGAGCTCCGTTCTGCAAAGGTGAACCCTGCTCTCAGGACAAAGGACTTCCCCAATGAGTCTTTGCTCAGGAAGGCAACGCTTGCCTATTTCTCTCCTAGCCTTCTGCTACCACTTGGGCCAAGGTGGCTCTGGGCTTCCTCTGGCTCCGTGGGCACTGCTGCTTGGGTGGTGGCCTCCTGCTCTTGAAACCAACTCCAAACGTGTTCTCCTTTGGGGAGAAGGCTGATTGGGCATGAAAAGGCCTTTCTTCACAGCCCCCAGCAACCCAAACTTAGCCAGCTAAGGAGGGACTCTACTAGGGCTAATCTCAGCAACGGCACAAAACTCGCTTCCAGGAGCTGCATTCTGCAAAGGGAAACTCTGCTCGGGGAGCACACCACATTCCCAATTCGTCCTTCCTCAGGAAAGCAATGCTTGCCTATTTCTCACCTAGCCCTGTGCTATCCCTAGGGCCAAGGAGGCTCTGGGCTGCCTCTGGATCCGTGGGCACTGCTCCTTGGCTGGTGGTCTCCTGAGCTTGAAACCAACTGCAAATGAGTTCTCCTTCAGGGACAAGGCTGATTGGGCATGAAAATACCTTGTTTGCACAGGCCTCAGCAACCCACCTATAGCCAGCTAGGGAGGGACCCTCCGAGGGCCTATCTCAGCAACGGCACAAACGTCGCAGCTAGGAGCTGCATTCTGCAAAGGGAAACTCTGCTCGGGGAACAAACCACAGCCCTAATGCGACTTGTTCAGGAAAGCCAAGCTTTTCTACTTCTCACCTAGCTCTGTTTTACCCCTAGGGCCATGGAGGCTCTGGGCTGCCTCTGGCTCTGTGGGCACTGCTGCTTGGCTGGTGGTCTCCGCACCTTGAAACCAACTCCAAGCGTGTTCTCCTTTGGGGAGAAGGCTAATTGGGCATGAAAAGGCCTTTTGGGCACATGCCCCATCCACTCACCCTTAGCCAGGTATTGATGGGAAACCGAAGGTCTATCTCAGCAACGGCACAAAACTCGCTTCTAGGAGCTGCATTCTGCAGAGGTGAACTCTGCTCGGGGAACAAACCACAGCCCCAATGCGTCCTTGCTCATGAAGGCCAAGCTTGCCTAGTTACTCACCTAGCCCTCTGCACACCTAGGGCAAAGAACACTATGGCCTGCCTCTGGCTCTGTGGGCACTGCTGCTTGTCGGGTGGTCTCCGGGGCTTGAAACCAACTCCACACGTGTTCTCCTTCGTGGAGAAGGCTGATTGGGCATGAAAAGGCCATGTTTGCACAGGCCCATTAACGCACCCTTAGCCAGCTGGGAAGGGAGCCTCGGAGGGCCTATCTCAGCAACGGCACAAAACTCGCTTCTAGGAGCTGCATTCTGCAGAGGTGAACTCTGCTCGGGGAACAAACCACAGCCCCAGTGCGTCTTGGCTCAGGAAAGCCAAGCTTGCCTAGTTCTCACCTAGCCCTGTTGTACCCCTAGGGCCAAGGAGGCTCTGGACTGCCTCTGGCTCCGTGGGCACTGCTGCTTGGCTGGTGTTCTCCGGAGGTTGAAACCAAATCCACACATGTTCTCCCTCGGGGAGAAGCCTGACTGGGCATGAAAAGGCCTTGTTTGCACAGGCCCAGCAACCCACAGGTAGCCAGCTAGGGATAGAACCTCCTTGGGCCTATCTCAGAAACGGCACAAGCCTCACTTATTTGAGCTCCGTTCTGCAAAGGTGAACACTGCTCTGAGAACAAAGGACTTCCCCGATGCGTCTTTGGTCAGGAAGGCAACGCTTGCCTATTTCTCTCCTAGCCTTCTGCTACCACTTGGGCCAAGGTGGCTCTGGGCTTCCTCTGGCTCCGTGGGCACTGCTGCTTGGGTGGTGGCCTCCTGCTCTTGAAACCAACTCCAAACGTGTTCTCCTTTGGGGAGAAGGCTGATTGGGCATGAAAAGGCCTTTCTTCACAGCCCCCAGCAACCCAAACTTAGCCAGCTAAGGAGGGACTCTACTAGGGCTAATCTCAGCAACGGCACAAAACTCGCTTCCAGGAGCTGCATTCTGCAAAGGGAAACTCTGCTCGGGGAGCACACCACATTCCCAATTCGTCCTTCCTCAGGAAAGCAATGCTTGCCTATTTCTCACCTAGCCCTGTGCTATCCCTAGGGCCAAGGAGGCTCTGGGCTGCCTCTGGATCCGTGGGCACTGCTCCTTGGCTGGTGGTCTCCTGAGCTTGAAACCAACTGCAAATGAGTTCTCCTTCAGGGACAAGGCTGATTGGGCATGAAAATACCTTGTTTGCACAGGCCTCAGCAACCCACCTATAGCCAGCTAGGGAGGGACCCTCCGAGGGCCTATCTCAGCAACGGCACAAACGTCGCAGCTAGGAGCTGCATTCTGCAAAGGGAAACTCTGCTCGGGGAACAAACCACAGCCCTAATGCGACTTGTTCAGGAAAGCCAAGCTTTTCTACTTCTCACCTAGCTCTGTTTTACCCCTAGGGCCATGGAGGCTCTGGGCTGCCTCTGGCTCTGTGGGCACTGCTGCTTGGCTGGTGGTCTCCGCACCTTGAAACCAACTCCAAGCGTGTTCTCCTTTGGGGAGAAGGCTAATTGGGCATGAAAAGGCCTTTTGGGCACATGCCCCATCCACTCACCCTTAGCCAGGTATTGATGGGAAACCGAAGGTCTATCTCAGCAACGGCACAAAACTCGCTTCTAGGAGCTGCATTCTGCAGAGGTGAACTCTGCTCGGGGAACAAACCACAGCCCCAATGCGTCCTTGCTCATGAAGGCCAAGCTTGCCTAGTTACTCACCTAGCCCTCTGCACACCTAGGGCAAAGAAGGCTATGGCCTGCCTCTGGCTCTGTGGGCACTGCTGCTTGTCGGGTGGTCTCCGGGGCTTGAAACCAACTCCACACGTGTTCTCCTTCGTGGAGAAGGCTGATTGGGCATGAAAAGGCCATGTTTGCACAGGCCCATTAACGCACCCTTAGCCAGCTGGGAAGGGAGCCTCGGAGGGCCTATCTCAGCAACGGCACAAAACTCGCTTCTAGGAGCTGCATTCTGCAGAGGTGAACTCTGCTCGGGGAACAAACCACAGCCCCAGTGCGTCTTGGCTCAGGAAAGCCAAGCTTGCCTAGTTCTCACCTAGCCCTGTTGTACCCCTAGGGCCAAGGAGGCTCTGGACTGCCTCTGGCTCCGTGGGCACTGCTGCTTGGCTGGTGTTCTCCGGAGGTTGAAACCAAATCCACACATGTTCTCCTGCGGGGAGAAGCCTGACTGGGCATGAAAAGGCCTTGTTTGCACAGGCCCAGCAACCCACAGGTAGCCAGCTAGGGATAGAACCTCCTTGGGCCTATCTCAGAAACGGCACAAGCCTCACTTATTTGAGCTCCGTTCTGCAAAGGTGAACACTGCTCTGAGAACAAAGGACTTCCCCGATGCGTCTTTGGTCAGGAAGGCAACGCTTGCCTATTTCTCTCCTAGCCTTCTGCTACCACTTGGGCCAAGGTGGCTCTGGGCTTCCTCTGGCTCCGTGGGCACTGCTGCTTGGGTGGCGGCCTCCTGCTCTTGAAACCAACTCCAAACGTGTTCTCCTTTGGGGAGAAGGCTGATTGGGCATGAAAAGGCCTTTCTTCACAGCCCCCAGCAACCCAAACTTAGCCAGCTAAGGAGGGACTCTACTAGGGCTAATCTCAGCAACGGCACAAAACTCGCTTCCAGGAGCTGCATTCTGCAAAGGGAAACTCTGCTCGGGGAGCACACCACATTCCCAATTCGTCCTTCCTCAGGAAAGCAATGCTTGCCTATTTCTCACCTAGCCCTGTGCTATCCCTAGGGCCAAGGAGGCTCTGGGCTGCCTCTGGATCCGTGGGCACTGCTCCTTGGCTGGTGGTCTCCTGAGCTTGAAACCAACTGCAAATGAGTTCTCCTTCAGGGACAAGGCTGATTGGGCATGAAAATACCTTGTTTGCACAGGCCTCAGCAACCCACCTATAGCCAGCTAGGGAGGGACCCTCCGAGGGCCTATCTCAGCAACGGCACAAACGTCGCAGCTAGGAGCTGCATTCTGCAAAGGGAAACTCTGCTCGGGGAACAAACCACAGCCCTAATGCGACTTGTTCAGGAAAGCCAAGCTTTTCTACTTCTCACCTAGCTCTGTTTTACCCCTAGGGCCATGGAGGCTCTGGGCTGCCTCTGGCTCTGTGGGCACTGCTGCTTGGCTGGTGGTCTCCGCACCTTGAAACCAACTCCAAGCGTGTTCTCCTTTGGGGAGAAGGCTAATTGGGCATGAAAAGGCCTTTTGGGCACATGCCCCATCCACTCACCCTTAGCCAGGTATTGATGGGAAACCGAAGGTCTATCTCAGCAACGGCACAAAACTCGCTTCTAGGAGCTGCATTCTGCAGAGGTGAACTCTGCTCGGGGAACAAACCACAGCCCCAATGCGTCCTTGCTCATGAAGGCCAAGCTTGCCTAGTTACTCACCTAGCCCTCTGCACACCTAGGGCAAAGAAGGCTATGGCCTGCCTCTGGCTCTGTGGGCACTGCTGCTTGTCGGGTGGTCTCCGGGGCTTGAAACCAACTCCACACGTGTTCTCCTTCGTGGAGAAGGCTGATTGGGCATGAAAAGGCCATGTTTGCACAGGCCCATTAACGCACCCTTAGCCAGCTGGGAAGGGAGCCTCGGAGGGCCTATCTCAGCAACGGCACAAAACTCGCTTCTAGGAGCTGCATTCTGCAGAGGTGAACTCTGCTCGGGGAACAAACCACAGCCCCAGTGCGTCTTGGCTCAGGAAAGCCAAGCTTGCCTAGTTCTCACCTAGCCCTGTTGTACCCCTAGGGCCAAGGAGGCTCTGGACTGCCTCTGGCTCCGTGGGCACTGCTGCTTGGCTGGTGTTCTCCGGAGGTTGAAACCAAATCCACACATGTTCTCCTGCGGGAGAAGCCTGATTGGGCACGAAAAGGCCTTGTTTGCACAGGCCCAGCAACCCACAGGTAGCCAGCTAGGGATAGAACCTCCTTGGGCCTATCTCAGAAACGGCACAAGCCTCACTTATTTGAGCTCCGTTCTGCAAAGGTGAACACTGCTCTGAGAACAAAGGACTTCCCCGATGCGTCTTTGGTCAGGAAGGCAACGCTTGCCTATTTCTCTCCTAGCCTTCTGCTACCACTTGGGCCAAGGTGGCTCTGGGCTTCCTCTGGCTCCGTGGGCACTGCTGCTTGGGTGGTGGCCTCCTGCTCTTGAAACCAACTCCAAACGTGTTCTCCTTTGGGGAGAAGGCTGATTGGGCATGAAAAGGCCTTTCTTCACAGCCCCCAGCAACCCAAACTTAGCCAGCTAAGGAGGGACTCTACTAGGGCTAATCTCAGCAACGGCACAAAACTCGCTTCCAGGAGCTGCATTCTGCAAAGGGAAACTCTGCTCGGGGAGCACACCACATTCCCAATTCGTCCTTCCTCAGGAAAGCAATGCTTGCCTATTTCTCACCTAGCCCTGTGCTATCCCTAGGGCCAAGGAGGCTCTGGGCTGCCTCTGGATCCGTGGGCACTGCTCCTTGGCTGGTGGTCTCCTGAGCTTGAAACCAACTGCAAATGAGTTCTCCTTCAGGGACAAGGCTGATTGGGCATGAAAATACCTTGTTTGCACAGGCCTCAGCAACCCACCTATAGCCAGCTAGGGAGGGACCCTCCGAGGGCCTATCTCAGCAACGGCACAAACGTCGCAGCTAGGAGCTGCATTCTGCAAAGGGAAACTCTGCTCGGGGAACAAACCACAGCCCTAATGCGACTTGTTCAGGAAAGCCAAGCTTTTCTACTTCTCACCTAGCTCTGTTTTACCCCTAGGGCCATGGAGGCTCTGGGCTGCCTCTGGCTCTGTGGGCACTGCTGCTTGGCTGGTGGTCTCCGCACCTTGAAACCAACTCCAAGCGTGTTCTCCTTTGGGGAGAAGGCTAATTGGGCATGAAAAGGCCTTTTGGGCACATGCCCCATCCACTCACCCTTAGCCAGGTATTGATGGGAAACCGAAGGTCTATCTCAGCAACGGCACAAAACTCGCTTCTAGGAGCTGCATTCTGCAGAGGTGAACTCTGCTCGGGGAACAAACCACAGCCCCAATGCGTCCTTGCTCATGAAGGCCAAGCTTGCCTAGTTACTCACCTAGCCCTCTGCACACCTAGGGCAAAGAACACTATGGCCTGCCTCTGGCTCTGTGGGCACTGCTGCTTGTCGGGTGGTCTCCGGTGCTTGAAACCAACTCCACACGTGTTCTCCTTCGTGGAGAAGGCTGATTGGGCATGAAAAGGCCTTGTTTGCACAGGCCCATTAACGCACCCTTAGCCAGCTGGGAAGGGAGCCTCGGAGGGCCTATCTCAGCAACGGCACAAAACTCGCTTCTAGGAGCTGCATTCTGCAGAGGTGAACTCTGCTCGGGGAACAAACCACAGCCCCAGTGCGTCTTGGCTCAGGAAAGCCAAGCTTGCCTAGTTCTCACCTAGCCCTGTTGTACCCCTAGGGCCAAGGAGGCTCTGGACTGCCTCTGGCTCCGTGGGCACTGCTGCTTGGCTGGTGTTCTCCGGAGGTTGAAACCAAATCCACACATGTTCTCCTGCGGGAGAAGCCTGATTGGGCACGAAAAGGCCTTGTTTGCACAGGCCCAGCAACCCACAGGTAGCCAGCTAGGGATAGAACCTCCTTGGGCCTATCTCAGAAACGGCACAAGCCTCACTTATTTGAGCTCCGTTCTGCAAAGGTGAACACTGCTCTGAGAACAAAGGACTTCCCCGATGCGTCTTTGGTCAGGAAGGCAACGCTTGCCTATTTCTCTCCTAGCCTTCTGCTACCACTTGGGCCAAGGTGGCTCTGGGCTTCCTCTGGCTCCGTGGGCACTGCTGCTTGGGTGGCGGCCTCCTGCTCTTGAAACCAACTCCAAACGTGTTCTCCTTTGGGGAGAAGGCTGATTGGGCATGAAAAGGCCTTTCTTCACAGCCCCCAGCAACCCAAACTTAGCCAGCTAAGGAGGGACTCTACTAGGGCTAATCTCAGCAACGGCACAAAACTCGCTTCCAGGAGCTGCATTCTGCAAAGGGAAACTCTGCTCGGGGAGCACACCACATTCCCAATTCGTCCTTCCTCAGGAAAGCAATGCTTGCCTATTTCTCACCTAGCCCTGTGCTATCCCTAGGGCCAAGGAGGCTCTGGGCTGCCTCTGGATCCGTGGGCACTGCTCCTTGGCTGGTGGTCTCCTGAGCTTGAAACCAACTGCAAATGAGTTCTCCTTCAGGGACAAGGCTGATTGGGCATGAAAATACCTTGTTTGCACAGGCCTCAGCAACCCACCTATAGCCAGCTAGGGAGGGACCCTCCGAGGGCCTATCTCAGCAACGGCACAAACGTCGCAGCTAGGAGCTGCATTCTGCAAAGGGAAACTCTGCTCGGGGAACAAACCACAGCCCTAATGCGACTTGTTCAGGAAAGCCAAGCTTTTCTACTTCTCACCTAGCTCTGTTTTACCCCTAGGGCCATGGAGGCTCTGGGCTGCCTCTGGCTCTGTGGGCACTGCTGCTTGGCTGGTGGTCTCCGCACCTTGAAACCAACTCCAAGCGTGTTCTCCTTTGGGGAGAAGGCTAATTGGGCATGAAAAGGCCTTTTGGGCACATGCCCCATCCACTCACCCTTAGCCAGGTATTGATGGGAAACCGAAGGTCTATCTCAGCAACGGCACAAAACTCGCTTCTAGGAGCTGCATTCTGCAGAGGTGAACTCTGCTCGGGGAACAAACCACAGCCCCAATGCGTCCTTGCTCATGAAGGCCAAGCTTGCCTAGTTACTCACCTAGCCCTCTGCACACCTAGGGCAAAGAAGGCTATGGCCTGCCTCTGGCTCTGTGGGCACTGCTGCTTGTCGGGTGGTCTCCGGGGCTTGAAACCAACTCCACACGTGTTCTCCTTCGTGGAGAAGGCTGATTGGGCATGAAAAGGCCATGTTTGCACAGGCCCATTAACGCACCCTTAGCCAGCTGGGAAGGGAGCCTCGGAGGGCCTATCTCAGCAACGGCACAAAACTCGCTTCTAGGAGCTGCATTCTGCAGAGGTGAACTCTGCTCGGGGAACAAACCACAGCCCCAGTGCGTCTTGGCTCAGGAAAGCCAAGCTTGCCTAGTTCTCACCTAGCCCTGTTGTACCCCTAGGGCCAAGGAGGCTCTGGACTGCCTCTGGCTCCGTGGGCACTGCTGCTTGGCTGGTGTTCTCCGGAGGTTGAAACCAAATCCACACATGTTCTCCTGCGGGAGAAGCCTGATTGGGCACGAAAAGGCCTTGTTTGCACAGGCCCAGCAACCCACAGGTAGCCAGCTAGGGATAGAACCTCCTTGGGCCTATCTCAGAAACGGCACAAGCCTCACTTATTTGAGCTCCGTTCTGCAAAGGTGAACACTGCTCTGAGAACAAAGGACTTCCCCGATGCGTCTTTGGTCAGGAAGGCAACGCTTGCCTATTTCTCTCCTAGCCTTCTGCTACCACTTGGGCCAAGGTGGCTCTGGGCTTCCTCTGGCTCCGTGGGCACTGCTGCTTGGGTGGCGGCCTCCTGCTCTTGAAACCAACTCCAAACGTGTTCTCCTTTGGGGAGAAGGCTGATTGGGCATGAAAAGGCCTTTCTTCACAGCCCCCAGCAACCCAAACTTAGCCAGCTAAGGAGGGACTCTACTAGGGCTAATCTCAGCAACGGCACAAAACTCGCTTCCAGGAGCTGCATTCTGCAAAGGGAAACTCTGCTCGGGGAGCACACCACATTCCCAATTCGTCCTTCCTCAGGAAAGCAATGCTTGCCTATTTCTCACCTAGCCCTGTGCTATCCCTAGGGCCAAGGAGGCTCTGGGCTGCCTCTGGATCCGTGGGCACTGCTCCTTGGCTGGTGGTCTCCTGAGCTTGAAACCAACTGCAAATGAGTTCTCCTTCAGGGACAAGGCTGATTGGGCATGAAAATACCTTGTTTGCACAGGCCTCAGCAACCCACCTATAGCCAGCTAGGGAGGGACCCTCCGAGGGCCTATCTCAGCAACGGCACAAACGTCGCAGCTAGGAGCTGCATTCTGCAAAGGGAAACTCTGCTCGGGGAACAAACCACAGCCCTAATGCGACTTGTTCAGGAAAGCCAAGCTTTTCTACTTCTCACCTAGCTCTGTTTTACCCCTAGGGCCATGGAGGCTCTGGGCTGCCTCTGGCTCTGTGGGCACTGCTGCTTGGCTGGTGGTCTCCGCACCTTGAAACCAACTCCAAGCGTGTTCTCCTTTGGGGAGAAGGCTAATTGGGCATGAAAAGGCCTTTTGGGCACATGCCCCATCCACTCACCCTTAGCCAGGTATTGATGGGAAACCGAAGGTCTATCTCAGCAACGGCACAAAACTCGCTTCTAGGAGCTGCATTCTGCAGAGGTGAACTCTGCTCGGGGAACAAACCACAGCCCCAATGCGTCCTTGCTCATGAAGGCCAAGCTTGCCTAGTTACTCACCTAGCCCTCTGCACACCTAGGGCAAAGAAGGCTATGGCCTGCCTCTGGCTCTGTGGGCACTGCTGCTTGTCGGGTGGTCTCCGGGGCTTGAAACCAACTCCACACGTGTTCTCCTTCGTGGAGAAGGCTGATTGGGCATGAAAAGGCCATGTTTGCACAGGCCCATTAACGCACCCTTAGCCAGCTGGGAAGGGAGCCTCGGAGGGCCTATCTCAGCAACGGCACAAAACTCGCTTCTAGGAGCTGCATTCTGCAGAGGTGAACTCTGCTCGGGGAACAAACCACAGCCCCAGTGCGTCTTGGCTCAGGAAAGCCAAGCTTGCCTAGTTCTCACCTAGCCCTGTTGTACCCCTAGGGCCAAGGAGGCTCTGGACTGCCTCTGGCTCCGTGGGCACTGCTGCTTGGCTGGTGTTCTCCGGAGGTTGAAACCAAATCCACACATGTTCTCCTGCGGGAGAAGCCTGATTGGGCACGAAAAGGCCTTGTTTCCACAGGCCCAGCAACCCACAGGTAGCCAGCTAGGGATAGAACCTCCTTGGGCCTATCTCAGAAACGGCACAAGCCTCACTTATTTGAGCTCCGTTCTGCAAAGGTGAACACTGCTCTGAGAACAAAGGACTTCCCCGATGCGTCTTTGGTCAGGAAGGCAACGCTTGCCTATTTCTCTCCTAGCCTTCTGCTACCACTTGGGCCAAGGTGGCTCTGGGCTTCCTCTGGCTCCGTGGGCACTGCTGCTTGGGTGGCGGCCTCCTGCTCTTGAAACCAACTCCAAACGTGTTCTCCTTTGGGGAGAAGGCTGATTGGGCATGAAAAGGCCTTTCTTCACAGCCCCCAGCAACCCAAACTTAGCCAGCTAAGGAGGGACTCTACTAGGGCTAATCTCAGCAACGGCACAAAACTCGCTTCCAGGAGCTGCATTCTGCAAAGGGAAACTCTGCTCGGGGAGCACACCACATTCCCAATTCGTCCTTCCTCAGGAAAGCAATGCTTGCCTATTTCTCACCTAGCCCTGTGCTATCCCTAGGGCCAAGGAGGCTCTGGGCTGCCTCTGGATCCGTGGGCACTGCTCCTTGGCTGGTGGTCTCCTGAGCTTGAAACCAACTGCAAATGAGTTCTCCTTCAGGGACAAGGCTGATTGGGCATGAAAATACCTTGTTTGCACAGGCCTCAGCAACCCACCTATAGCCAGCTAGGGAGGGACCCTCCGAGGGCCTATCTCAGCAACGGCACAAACGTCGCAGCTAGGAGCTGCATTCTGCAAAGGGAAACTCTGCTCGGGGAACAAACCACAGCCCTAATGCGACTTGTTCAGGAAAGCCAAGCTTTTCTACTTCTCACCTAGCTCTGTTTTACCCCTAGGGCCATGGAGGCTCTGGGCTGCCTCTGGCTCTGTGGGCACTGCTGCTTGGCTGGTGGTCTCCGCACCTTGAAACCAACTCCAAGCGTGTTCTCCTTTGGGGAGAAGGCTAATTGGGCATGAAAAGGCCTTTTGGGCACATGCCCCATCCACTCACCCTTAGCCAGGTATTGATGGGAAACCGAAGGTCTATCTCAGCAACGGCACAAAACTCGCTTCTAGGAGCTGCATTCTGCAGAGGTGAACTCTGCTCGGGGAACAAACCACAGCCCCAATGCGTCCTTGCTCATGAAGGCCAAGCTTGCCTAGTTACTCACCTAGCCCTCTGCACACCTAGGGCAAAGAAGGCTATGGCCTGCCTCTGGCTCTGTGGGCACTGCTGCTTGTCGGGTGGTCTCCGGGGCTTGAAACCAACTCCACACGTGTTCTCCTTCGTGGAGAAGGCTGATTGGGCATGAAAAGGCCATGTTTGCACAGGCCCATTAACGCACCCTTAGCCAGCTGGGAAGGGAGCCTCGGAGGGCCTATCTCAGCAACGGCACAAAACTCGCTTCTAGGAGCTGCATTCTGCAGAGGTGAACTCTGCTCGGGGAACAAACCACAGCCCCAGTGCGTCTTGGCTCAGGAAAGCCAAGCTTGCCTAGTTCTCACCTAGCCCTGTTGTACCCCTAGGGCCAAGGAGGCTCTGGACTGCCTCTGGCTCCGTGGGCACTGCTGCTTGGCTGGTGTTCTCCGGAGGTTGAAACCAAATCCACACATGTTCTCCTGCGGGAGAAGCCTGATTGGGCACGAAAAGGCCTTGTTTCCACAGGCCCAGCAACCCACAGGTAGCCAGCTAGGGATAGAACCTCCTTGGGCCTATCTCAGAAACGGCACAAGCCTCACTTATTTGAGCTCCGTTCTGCAAAGGTGAACACTGCTCTGAGAACAAAGGACTTCCCCGATGCGTCTTTGGTCAGGAAGGCAACGCTTGCCTATTTCTCTCCTAGCCTTCTGCTACCACTTGGGCCAAGGTGGCTCTGGGCTTCCTCTGGCTCCGTGGGCACTGCTGCTTGGGTGGCGGCCTCCTGCTCTTGAAACCAACTCCAAACGTGTTCTCCTTTGGGGAGAAGGCTGATTGGGCATGAAAAGGCCTTTCTTCACAGCCCCCAGCAACCCAAACTTAGCCAGCTAAGGAGGGACTCTACTAGGGCTAATCTCAGCAACGGCACAAAACTCGCTTCCAGGAGCTGCATTCTGCAAAGGGAAACTCTGCTCGGGGAGCACACCACATTCCCAATTCGTCCTTCCTCAGGAAAGCAATGCTTGCCTATTTCTCACCTAGCCCTGTGCTATCCCTAGGGCCAAGGAGGCTCTGGGCTGCCTCTGGATCCGTGGGCACTGCTCCTTGGCTGGTGGTCTCCTGAGCTTGAAACCAACTGCAAATGAGTTCTCCTTCAGGGACAAGGCTGATTGGGCATGAAAATACCTTGTTTGCACAGGCCTCAGCAACCCACCTATAGCCAGCTAGGGAGGGACCCTCCGAGGGCCTATCTCAGCAACGGCACAAACGTCGCAGCTAGGAGCTGCATTCTGCAAAGGGAAACTCTGCTCGGGGAACAAACCACAGCCCTAATGCGACTTGTTCAGGAAAGCCAAGCTTTTCTACTTCTCACCTAGCTCTGTTTTACCCCTAGGGCCATGGAGGCTCTGGGCTGCCTCTGGCTCTGTGGGCACTGCTGCTTGGCTGGTGGTCTCCGCACCTTGAAACCAACTCCAAGCGTGTTCTCCTTTGGGGAGAAGGCTAATTGGGCATGAAAAGGCCTTTTGGGCACATGCCCCATCCACTCACCCTTAGCCAGGTATTGATGGGAAACCGAAGGTCTATCTCAGCAACGGCACAAAACTCGCTTCTAGGAGCTGCATTCTGCAGAGGTGAACTCTGCTCGGGGAACAAACCACAGCCCCAATGCGTCCTTGCTCATGAAGGCCAAGCTTGCCTAGTTACTCACCTAGCCCTCTGCACACCTAGGGCAAAGAAGGCTATGGCCTGCCTCTGGCTCTGTGGGCACTGCTGCTTGTCGGGTGGTCTCCGGGGCTTGAAACCAACTCCACACGTGTTCTCCTTCGTGGAGAAGGCTGATTGGGCATGAAAAGGCCATGTTTGCACAGGCCCATTAACGCACCCTTAGCCAGCTGGGAAGGGAGCCTCGGAGGGCCTATCTCAGCAACGGCACAAAACTCGCTTCTAGGAGCTGCATTCTGCAGAGGTGAACTCTGCTCGGGGAACAAACCACAGCCCCAGTGCGTCTTGGCTCAGGAAAGCCAAGCTTGCCTAGTTCTCACCTAGCCCTGTTGTACCCCTAGGGCCAAGGAGGCTCTGGACTGCCTCTGGCTCCGTGGGCACTGCTGCTTGGCTGGTGTTCTCCGGAGGTTGAAACCAAATCCACACATGTTCTCCTGCGGGAGAAGCCTGATTGGGCACGAAAAGGCCTTGTTTCCACAGGCCCAGCAACCCACAGGTAGCCAGCTAGGGATAGAACCTCCTTGGGCCTATCTCAGAAACGGCACAAGCCTCACTTATTTGAGCTCCGTTCTGCAAAGGTGAACACTGCTCTGAGAACAAAGGACTTCCCCGATGCGTCTTTGGTCAGGAAGGCAACGCTTGCCTATTTCTCTCCTAGCCTTCTGCTACCACTTGGGCCAAGGTGGCTCTGGGCTTCCTCTGGCTCCGTGGGCACTGCTGCTTGGGTGGTGGCCTCCTGCTCTTGAAACCAACTCCAAACGTGTTCTCCTTTGGGGAGAAGGCTGATTGGGCATGAAAAGGCCTTTCTTCACAGCCCCCAGCAACCCAAACTTAGCCAGCTAAGGAGGGACTCTACTAGGGCTAATCTCAGCAACGGCACAAAACTCGCTTCCAGGAGCTGCATTCTGCAAAGGGAAACTCTGCTCGGGGAGCACACCACATTCCCAATTCGTCCTTCCTCAGGAAAGCAATGCTTGCCTATTTCTCACCTAGCCCTGTGCTATCCCTAGGGCCAAGGAGGCTCTGGGCTGCCTCTGGATCCGTGGGCACTGCTCCTTGGCTGGTGGTCTCCTGAGCTTGAAACCAACTGCAAATGAGTTCTCCTTCAGGGACAAGGCTGATTGGGCATGAAAATACCTTGTTTGCACAGGCCTCAGCAACCCACCTATAGCCAGCTAGGGAGGGACCCTCCGAGGGCCTATCTCAGCAACGGCACAAACGTCGCAGCTAGGAGCTGCATTCTGCAAAGGGAAACTCTGCTCGGGGAACAAACCACAGCCCTAATGCGACTTGTTCAGGAAAGCCAAGCTTTTCTACTTCTCACCTAGCTCTGTTTTACCCCTAGGGCCATGGAGGCTCTGGGCTGCCTCTGGCTCTGTGGGCACTGCTGCTTGGCTGGTGGTCTCCGCACCTTGAAACCAACTCCAAGCGTGTTCTCCTTTGGGGAGAAGGCTAATTGGGCATGAAAAGGCCTTTTGGGCACATGCCCCATCCACTCACCCTTAGCCAGGTATTGATGGGAAACCGAAGGTCTATCTCAGCAACGGCACAAAACTCGCTTCTAGGAGCTGCATTCTGCAGAGGTGAACTCTGCTCGGGGAACAAACCACAGCCCCAATGCGTCCTTGCTCATGAAGGCCAAGCTTGCCTAGTTACTCACCTAGCCCTCTGCACACCTAGGGCAAAGAAGGCTATGGCCTGCCTCTGGCTCTGTGGGCACTGCTGCTTGTCGGGTGGTCTCCGGGGCTTGAAACCAACTCCACACGTGTTCTCCTTCGTGGAGAAGGCTGATTGGGCATGAAAAGGCCATGTTTGCACAGGCCCATTAACGCACCCTTAGCCAGCTGGGAAGGGAGCCTCGGAGGGCCTATCTCAGCAACGGCACAAAACTCGCTTCTAGGAGCTGCATTCTGCAGAGGTGAACTCTGCTCGGGGAACAAACCACAGCCCCAGTGCGTCTTGGCTCAGGAAAGCCAAGCTTGCCTAGTTCTCACCTAGCCCTGTTGTACCCCTAGGGCCAAGGAGGCTCTGGACTGCCTCTGGCTCCGTGGGCACTGCTGCTTGGCTGGTGTTCTCCGGAGGTTGAAACCAAATCCACACATGTTCTCCTGCGGGAGAAGCCTGATTGGGCACGAAAAGGCCTTGTTTGCACAGGCCCAGCAACCCACAGGTAGCCAGCTAGGGATAGAACCTCCTTGGGCCTATCTCAGAAACGGCACAAGCCTCACTTATTTGAGCTCCGTTCTGCAAAGGTGAACACTGCTCTGAGAACAAAGGACTTCCCCGATGCGTCTTTGGTCAGGAAGGCAACGCTTGCCTATTTCTCTCCTAGCCTTCTGCTACCACTTGGGCCAAGGTGGCTCTGGGCTTCCTCTGGCTCCGTGGGCACTGCTGCTTGGGTGGCGGCCTCCTGCTCTTGAAACCAACTCCAAACGTGTTCTCCTTTGGGGAGAAGGCTGATTGGGCATGAAAAGGCCTTTCTTCACAGCCCCCAGCAACCCAAACTTAGCCAGCTAAGGAGGGACTCTACTAGGGCTAATCTCAGCAACGGCACAAAACTCGCTTCCAGGAGCTGCATTCTGCAAAGGGAAACTCTGCTCGGGGAGCACACCACATTCCCAATTCGTCCTTCCTCAGGAAAGCAATGCTTGCCTATTTCTCACCTAGCCCTGTGCTATCCCTAGGGCCAAGGAGGCTCTGGGCTGCCTCTGGATCCGTGGGCACTGCTCCTTGGCTGGTGGTCTCCTGAGCTTGAAACCAACTGCAAATGAGTTCTCCTTCAGGGACAAGGCTGATTGGGCATGAAAATACCTTGTTTGCACAGGCCTCAGCAACCCACCTATAGCCAGCTAGGGAGGGACCCTCCGAGGGCCTATCTCAGCAACGGCACAAACGTCGCAGCTAGGAGCTGCATTCTGCAAAGGGAAACTCTGCTCGGGGAACAAACCACAGCCCTAATGCGACTTGTTCAGGAAAGCCAAGCTTTTCTACTTCTCACCTAGCTCTGTTTTACCCCTAGGGCCATGGAGGCTCTGGGCTGCCTCTGGCTCTGTGGGCACTGCTGCTTGGCTGGTGGTCTCCGCACCTTGAAACCAACTCCAAGCGTGTTCTCCTTTGGGGAGAAGGCTAATTGGGCATGAAAAGGCCTTTTGGGCACATGCCCCATCCACTCACCCTTAGCCAGGTATTGATGGGAAACCGAAGGTCTATCTCAGCAACGGCACAAAACTCGCTTCTAGGAGCTGCATTCTGCAGAGGTGAACTCTGCTCGGGGAACAAACCACAGCCCCAATGCGTCCTTGCTCATGAAGGCCAAGCTTGCCTAGTTACTCACCTAGCCCTCTGCACACCTAGGGCAAAGAAGGCTATGGCCTGCCTCTGGCTCTGTGGGCACTGCTGCTTGTCGGGTGGTCTCCGGGGCTTGAAACCAACTCCACACGTGTTCTCCTTCGTGGAGAAGGCTGATTGGGCATGAAAAGGCCATGTTTGCACAGGCCCATTAACGCACCCTTAGCCAGCTGGGAAGGGAGCCTCGGAGGGCCTATCTCAGCAACGGCACAAAACTCGCTTCTAGGAGCTGCATTCTGCAGAGGTGAACTCTGCTCGGGGAACAAACCACAGCCCCAGTGCGTCTTGGCTCAGGAAAGCCAAGCTTGCCTAGTTCTCACCTAGCCCTGTTGTACCCCTAGGGCCAAGGAGGCTCTGGACTGCCTCTGGCTCCGTGGGCACTGCTGCTTGGCTGGTGTTCTCCGGAGGTTGAAACCAAATCCACACATGTTCTCCTGCGGGAGAAGCCTGATTGGGCACGAAAAGGCCTTGTTTCCACAGGCCCAGCAACCCACAGGTAGCCAGCTAGGGATAGAACCTCCTTGGGCCTATCTCAGAAACGGCACAAGCCTCACTTATTTGAGCTCCGTTCTGCAAAGGTGAACACTGCTCTGAGAACAAAGGACTTCCCCGATGCGTCTTTGGTCAGGAAGGCAACGCTTGCCTATTTCTCTCCTAGCCTTCTGCTACCACTTGGGCCAAGGTGGCTCTGGGCTTCCTCTGGCTCCGTGGGCACTGCTGCTTGGGTGGCGGCCTCCTGCTCTTGAAACCAACTCCAAACGTGTTCTCCTTTGGGGAGAAGGCTGATTGGGCATGAAAAGGCCTTTCTTCACAGCCCCCAGCAACCCAAACTTAGCCAGCTAAGGAGGGACTCTACTAGGGCTAATCTCAGCAACGGCACAAAACTCGCTTCCAGGAGCTGCATTCTGCAAAGGGAAACTCTGCTCGGGGAGCACACCACATTCCCAATTCGTCCTTCCTCAGGAAAGCAATGCTTGCCTATTTCTCACCTAGCCCTGTGCTATCCCTAGGGCCAAGGAGGCTCTGGGCTGCCTCTGGATCCGTGGGCACTGCTCCTTGGCTGGTGGTCTCCTGAGCTTGAAACCAACTGCAAATGAGTTCTCCTTCAGGGACAAGGCTGATTGGGCATGAAAATACCTTGTTTGCACAGGCCTCAGCAACCCACCTATAGCCAGCTAGGGAGGGACCCTCCGAGGGCCTATCTCAGCAACGGCACAAACGTCGCAGCTAGGAGCTGCATTCTGCAAAGGGAAACTCTGCTCGGGGAACAAACCACAGCCCTAATGCGACTTGTTCAGGAAAGCCAAGCTTTTCTACTTCTCACCTAGCTCTGTTTTACCCCTAGGGCCATGGAGGCTCTGGGCTGCCTCTGGCTCTGTGGGCACTGCTGCTTGGCTGGTGGTCTCCGCACCTTGAAACCAACTCCAAGCGTGTTCTCCTTTGGGGAGAAGGCTAATTGGGCATGAAAAGGCCTTTTTGGCACATGCCCCATCCACTCACCCTTAGCCAGGTATTGATGGGAAACCGAAGGTCTATCTCAGCAACGGCACAAAACTCGCTTCTAGGAGCTGCATTCTGCAGAGGTGAACTCTGCTCGGGGAACAAACCACAGCCCCAATGCGTCCTTGCTCATGCATGCCAAGCTTGCCTAGTTACTCACCTAGCCCTCTGCACACCTAGGGCAAAGAACACTATGGCCTGCCTCTGGCTCTGTGGGCACTGCTGCTTGTCGGGTGGTCTCCGGTGCTTGAAACCAACTCCACACGTGTTCTCCTTCGTGGAGAAGGCTGATTGGGCATGAAAAGGCCTTGTTTGCACAGGCCCATTAACGCACCCTTAGCCAGCTGGGAAGGGAGCCTCGGAGGGCCTATCTCAGCAACGGCACAAAACTCGCTTCTAGGAGCTGCATTCTGCAGAGGTGAACTCTGCTCGGGGAACAAACCACAGCCCCAGTGCGTCTTGGCTCAGGAAAGCCAAGCTTGCCTAGTTCTCACCTAGCCCTGTTGTACCCCTAGGGCCAAGGAGGCTCTGGACTGCCTCTGGCTCCGTGGGCACTGCTGCTTGGCTGGTGTTCTCCGGAGGTTGAAACCAAATCCACACATGTTCTCCTGCGGGAGAAGCCTGATTGGGCACGAAAAGGCCTTGTTTGCACAGGCCCAGCAACCCACAGGTAGCCAGCTAGGGATAGAACCTCCTTGGGCCTATCTCAGAAACGGCACAAGCCTCACTTATTTGAGCTCCGTTCTGCAAAGGTGAACACTGCTCTGAGAACAAAGGACTTCCCCGATGCGTCTTTGGTCAGGAAGGCAACGCTTGCCTATTTCTCTCCTAGCCTTCTGCTACCACTTGGGCCAAGGTGGCTCTGGGCTTCCTCTGGCTCCGTGGGCACTGCTGCTTGGGTGGCGGCCTCCTGCTCTTGAAACCAACTCCAAACGTGTTCTCCTTTGGGGAGAAGGCTGATTGGGCATGAAAAGGCCTTTCTTCACAGCCCCCAGCAACCCAAACTTAGCCAGCTAAGGAGGGACTCTACTAGGGCTAATCTCAGCAACGGCACAAAACTCGCTTCCAGGAGCTGCATTCTGCAAAGGGAAACTCTGCTCGGGGAGCACACCACATTCCCAATTCGTCCTTCCTCAGGAAAGCAATGCTTGCCTATTTCTCACCTAGCCCTGTGCTATCCCTAGGGCCAAGGAGGCTCTGGGCTGCCTCTGGATCCGTGGGCACTGCTCCTTGGCTGGTGGTCTCCTGAGCTTGAAACCAACTGCAAATGAGTTCTCCTTCAGGGACAAGGCTGATTGGGCATGAAAATACCTTGTTTGCACAGGCCTCAGCAACCCACCTATAGCCAGCTAGGGAGGGACCCTCCGAGGGCCTATCTCAGCAACGGCACAAACGTCGCAGCTAGGAGCTGCATTCTGCAAAGGGAAACTCTGCTCGGGGAGCACACCACATTCCCAATTCGTCCTTCCTCAGGAAAGCAATGCTTGCCTATTTCTCACCTAGCCCTGTGCTATCCCTAGGGCCAAGGAGGCTCTGGGCTGCCTCTGGATCCGTGGGCACTGCTCCTTGGCTGGTGGTCTCCTGAGCTTGAAACCAACTGCAAATGAGTTCTCCTTCAGGGACAAGGCTGATTGGGCATGAAAATACCTTGTTTGCACAGGCCTCAGCAACCCACCTATAGCCAGCTAGGGAGGGACCCTCCGAGGGCCTATCTCAGCAACGGCACAAACGTCGCAGCTAGGAGCTGCATTCTGCAAAGGGAAACTCTGCTCGGGGAACAAACCACAGCCCTAATGCGACTTGTTCAGGAAAGCCAAGCTTTTCTACTTCTCACCTAGCTCTGTTTTACCCCTAGGGCCATGGAGGCTCTGGGCTGCCTCTGGCTCTGTGGGCACTGCTGCTTGGCTGGTGGTCTCCGCACCTTGAAACCAACTCCAAGCGTGTTCTCCTTTGGGGAGAAGGCTAATTGGGCATGAAAAGGCCTTTTGGGCACATGCCCCATCCACTCACCCTTAGCCAGGTATTGATGGGAAACCGAAGGTCTATCTCAGCAACGGCACAAAACTCGCTTCTAGGAGCTGCATTCTGCAGAGGTGAACTCTGCTCGGGGAACAAACCACAGCCCCAATGCGTCCTTGCTCATGAAGGCCAAGCTTGCCTAGTTACTCACCTAGCCCTCTGCACACCTAGGGCAAAGAAGGCTATGGCCTGCCTCTGGCTCTGTGGGCACTGCTGCTTGTCGGGTGGTCTCCGGGGCTTGAAACCAACTCCACACGTGTTCTCCTTCGTGGAGAAGGCTGATTGGGCATGAAAAGGCCATGTTTGCACAGGCCCATTAACGCACCCTTAGCCAGCTGGGAAGGGAGCCTCGGAGGGCCTATCTCAGCAACGGCACAAAACTCGCTTCTAGGAGCTGCATTCTGCAGAGGTGAACTCTGCTCGGGGAACAAACCACAGCCCCAGTGCGTCTTTGCTCAGGAAAGCCAAGCTTGCCTAGTTCTCACCTAGCCCTGTTGTACCCCTAGGGCCAAGGAGGCTCTGGACTGCCTCTGGCTCCGTGGGCACTGCTGCCTGGCTGGTGTTCTCCGGAGGTTGAAACCAAATCCACACATGTTCTCCTTCGGGGAGAAGCCTGACTGGGCATGAAAAGGCCTTGTTTGCACAGGCCCAGCAACCCACAGGTAGCCAGCTAGGGATAGAACCTCCTTGGGCCTATCTCAGAAACGGCACAAGCCTCACTTATTTGAGCTCCGTTCTGCAAAGGTGAACACTGCTCTGAGAACAAAGGACTTCCCCGATGCGTCTTTGGTCAGGAAGGCAACGCTTGCCTATTTCTCTCCTAGCCTTCTGCTACCACTTGGGCCAAGGTGGCTCTGGGCTTCCTCTGGCTCCGTGGGCACTGCTGCTTGGGTGGCGGCCTCCTGCTCTTGAAACCAACTCCAAACGTGTTCTCCTTTGGGGAGAAGGCTGATTGGGCATGAAAAGGCCTTTCTTCACAGCCCCCAGCAACCCAAACTTAGCCAGCTAAGGAGGGACTCTACTAGGGCTAATCTCAGCAACGGCACAAAACTCGCTTCCAGGAGCTGCATTCTGCAAAGGGAAACTCTGCTCGGGGAGCACACCACATTCCCAATTCGTCCTTCCTCAGGAAAGCAATGCTTGCCTATTTCTCACCTAGCCCTGTGCTATCCCTAGGGCCAAGGAGGCTCTGGGCTGCCTCTGGATCCGTGGGCACTGCTCCTTGGCTGGTGGTCTCCTGAGCTTGAAACCAACTGCAAATGAGTTCTCCTTCAGGGACAAGGCTGATTGGGCATGAAAATACCTTGTTTGCACAGGCCTCAGCAACCCACCTATAGCCAGCTAGGGAGGGACCCTCCGAGGGCCTATCTCAGCAACGGCACAAACGTCGCAGCTAGGAGCTGCATTCTGCAAAGGGAAACTCTGCTCGGGGAACAAACCACAGCCCTAATGCGACTTGTTCAGGAAAGCCAAGCTTTTCTACTTCTCACCTAGCTCTGTTTTACCCCTAGGGCCATGGAGGCTCTGGGCTGCCTCTGGCTCTGTGGGCACTGCTGCTTGGCTGGTGGTCTCCGCACCTTGAAACCAACTCCAAGCGTGTTCTCCTTTGGGGAGAAGGCTAATTGGGCATGAAAAGGCCTTTTGGGCACATGCCCCATCCACTCACCCTTAGCCAGGTATTGATGGGAAACCGAAGGTCTATCTCAGCAACGGCACAAAACTCGCTTCTAGGAGCTGCATTCTGCAGAGGTGAACTCTGCTCGGGGAACAAACCACAGCCCCAATGCGTCCTTGCTCATGAAGGCCAAGCTTGCCTAGTTACTCACCTAGCCCTCTGCACACCTAGGGCAAAGAAGGCTATGGCCTGCCTCTGGCTCTGTGGGCACTGCTGCTTGTCGGGTGGTCTCCGGGGCTTGAAACCAACTCCACACGTGTTCTCCTTCGTGGAGAAGGCTGATTGGGCATGAAAAGGCCATGTTTGCACAGGCCCATTAACGCACCCTTAGCCAGCTGGGAAGGGAGCCTCGGAGGGCCTATCTCAGCAACGGCACAAAACTCGCTTCTAGGAGCTGCATTCTGCAGAGGTGAACTCTGCTCGGGGAACAAACCACATCCCCAGTGCGTCTTGGCTCAGGAAAGCCAAGCTTGCCTAGTTCTCACCTAGCCCTGTTGTACCCCTAGGGCCAAGGAGGCTCTGGACTGCCTCTGGCTCCGTGGGCACTGCTGCCTGGCTGGTGTTCTCCGGAGGTTGAAACCAAATCCACACATGTTCTCCTTCGGGGAGAAGCCTGACTGGGCATGAAAAGGCCTTGTTTGCACAGGCCCAGCAACCCACAGGTAGCCAGCTAGGGATAGAACCTCCTTGGGCCTATCTCAGAAACGGCACAAGCCTCACTTATTTGAGCTCCGTTCTGCAAAGGTGAACCCTGCTCTCAGGACAAAGGACTTCCCCAATGCGTCTTTGGTCAGGAAGGCAACGCTTGCCTATTTCTCTCCTAGCCTTCTGCTACCACTTGGGCCAAGGTGGCTCTGGGCTTCCTCTGGCTCCGTGGGCACTGCTGCTTGGGTGGCGGCCTCCTGCTCTTGAAACCAACTCCAAACGTGTTCTCCTTTGGGGAGAAGGCTGATTGGGCATGAAAAGGCCTTTCTTCACAGCCCCCAGCAACCCAAACTTAGCCAGCTAAGGAGGGACTCTACTAGGGCTAATCTCAGCAACGGCACAAAACTCGCTTCCAGGAGCTGCATTCTGCAAAGGGAAACTCTGCTCGGGGAGCACACCACATTCCCAATTCGTCCTTCCTCAGGAAAGCAATGCTTGCCTATTTCTCACCTAGCCCTGTGCTATCCCTAGGGCCAAGGAGGCTCTGGGCTGCCTCTGGATCCGTGGGCACTGCTCCTTGGCTGGTGGTCTCCTGAGCTTGAAACCAACTGCAAATGAGTTCTCCTTCAGGGACAAGGCTGATTGGGCATGAAAATACCTTGTTTGCACAGGCCTCAGCAACCCACCTATAGCCAGCTAGGGAGGGACCCTCCGAGGGCCTATCTCAGCAACGGCACAAACGTCGCAGCTAGGAGCTGCATTCTGCAAAGGGAAACTCTGCTCGGGGAACAAACCACAGCCCTAATGCGACTTGTTCAGGAAAGCCAAGCTTTTCTACTTCTCACCTAGCTCTGTTTTACCCCTAGGGCCATGGAGGCTCTGGGCTGCCTCTGGCTCTGTGGGCACTGCTGCTTGGCTGGTGGTCTCCGCACCTTGAAACCAACTCCAAGCGTGTTCTCCTTTGGGGAGAAGGCTAATTGGGCATGAAAAGGCCTTTTGGGCACATGCCCCATCCACTCACCCTTAGCCAGGTATTGATGGGAAACCGAAGGTCTATCTCAGCAACGGCACAAAACTCGCTTCTAGGAGCTGCATTCTGCAGAGGTGAACTCTGCTCGGGGAACAAACCACAGCCCCAATGCGTCCTTGCTCATGAAGGCCAAGCTTGCCTAGTTACTCACCTAGCCCTCTGCACACCTAGGGCAAAGAAGGCTATGGCCTGCCTCTGGCTCTGTGGGCACTGCTGCTTGTCGGGTGGTCTCCGGGGCTTGAAACCAACTCCACACGTGTTCTCCTTCGTGGAGAAGGCTGATTGGGCATGAAAAGGCCATGTTTGCACAGGCCCATTAACGCACCCTTAGCCAGCTGGGAAGGGAGCCTCGGAGGGCCTATCTCAGCAACGGCACAAAACTCGCTTCTAGGAGCTGCATTCTGCAGAGGTGAACTCTGCTCGGGGAACAAACCACAGCCCCAGTGCGTCTTGGCTCAGGAAAGCCAAGCTTGCCTAGTTCTCACCTAGCCCTGTTGTACCCCTAGGGCCAAGGAGGCTCTGGACTGCCTCTGGCTCCGTGGGCACTGCTGCCTGGCTGGTGTTCTCCGGAGGTTGAAACCAAATCCACACATGTTCTCCTTCGGGGAGAAGCCTGACTGGGCATGAAAAGGCCTTGTTTGCACAGGCCCAGCAACCCACAGGTAGCCAGCTAGGGATAGAACCTCCTTGGGCCTATCTCAGAAACGGCACAAGCCTCACTTATTTGAGCTCCGTTCTGCAAAGGTGAACACTGCTCTGAGAACAAAGGACTTCCCCGATGCGTCTTTGGTCAGGAAGGCAACGCTTGCCTATTTCTCTCCTAGCCTTCTGCTACCACTTGGGCCAAGGTGGCTCTGGGCTTCCTCTGGCTCCGTGGGCACTGCTGCTTGGGTGGTGGCCTCCTGCTCTTGAAACCAACTCCAAACGTGTTCTCCTTTGGGGAGAAGGCTGATTGGGCATGAAAAGGCCTTTCTTCACAGCCCCCAGCAACCCAAACTTAGCCAGCTAAGGAGGGACTCTACTAGGGCTAATCTCAGCAACGGCACAAAACTCGCTTCCAGGAGCTGCATTCTGCAAAGGGAAACTCTGCTCGGGGAGCACACCACATTCCCAATTCGTCCTTCCTCAGGAAAGCAATGCTTGCCTATTTCTCACCTAGCCCTGTGCTATCCCTAGGGCCAAGGAGGCTCTGGGCTGCCTCTGGATCCGTGGGCACTGCTCCTTGGCTGGTGGTCTCCTGAGCTTGAAACCAACTGCAAATGAGTTCTCCTTCAGGGACAAGGCTGATTGGGCATGAAAATACCTTGTTTGCACAGGCCTCAGCAACCCACCTATAGCCAGCTAGGGAGGGACCCTCCGAGGGCCTATCTCAGCAACGGCACAAACGTCGCAGCTAGGAGCTGCATTCTGCAAAGGGAAACTCTGCTCGGGGAACAAACCACAGCCCTAATGCGACTTGTTCAGGAAAGCCAAGCTTTTCTACTTCTCACCTAGCTCTGTTTTACCCCTAGGGCCATGGAGGCCCTGGGCTGCCTCTGGCTCTGTGGGCACTGCTGCTTGGCTGGTGGTCTCCGCACCTTGAAACCAACTCCAAGCGTGTTCTCCTTTGGGGAGAAGGCTAATTGGGCATGAAAAGGCCTTTTGGGCACATGCCCCATCCACTCACCCTTAGCCAGGTATTGATGGGAAACCGAAGGTCTATCTCAGCAACGGCACAAAACTCGCTTCTAGGAGCTGCATTCTGCAGAGGTGAACTCTGCTCGGGGAACAAACCACAGCCCCAATGCGTCCTTGCTCATGAAGGCCAAGCTTGCCTAGTTACTCACCTAGCCCTCTGCACACCTAGGGCAAAGAAGGCTATGGCCTGCCTCTGGCTCTGTGGGCACCGCTGCTTGTCGGGTGGTCTCCGGTGCTTGAAACCAACTCCACACGTGTTCTCCTTCGTGGAGAAGGCTGATTGGGCATGAAAAGGCCATGTTTGCACAGGCCCATTAACGCACATTTAGCCAGCTGGGAAGGGAGCCTCGGAGGGCCTATCTCAGCAACGGCACAAAACTCGCTTCTAGGAGCTGCATTCTGCAGAGGTGAACTCTGCTCGGGGAACAAACCACAGCCCCAGTGCGTCTTTGCTCAGGAAAGCCAAGCTTGCCTAGTTCTCACCTAGCCCTGTGGTACCCCTAGGGCCAAGGAGGCTCTGGACTGCCTCTGGCTCCGTGGGCACTGCTGCTTGGCTGGTGTTCTCCGGAGGTTGAAACCAAATCCACACATGTTCTCCTTCGGGGAGAAGCCTGACTGGGCATGAAAAGGCCTTGTTTGCACAGGCCCAGCAACCCACAGGTAGCCAGCTAGGGATAGAACCTCCTTGGGCCTATCTCAGAAACGGCACAAGCCTCACTTATTTGAGCTCCGTTCTGCAAAGGTGAACACTGCTCTGAGAACAAAGGACTTCCCCGATGCGTCTTTGGTCAGGAAGGCAACGCTTGCCTATTTCTCTCCTAGCCTTCTGCTACCACTTGGGCCAAGGTGGCTCTGGGCTTCCTCTGGCTCCGTGGGCACTGCTGCTTGGGTGGCGGCCTCGTGCTCTTGAAACCAACTCCAAACGTGTTCTCCTTTGGGGAGAAGGCTGATTGGGCATGAAAAGGCCTTTCTTCACAGCCCCCAGCAACCCAAACTTAGCCAGCTAAGGAGGGACTCTACTAGGGCTAATCTCAGCAACGGCACAAAACTCGCTTCCAGGAGCTGCATTCTGCAAAGGGAAACTCTGCTCGGGGAGCACACCACATTCCCAATTCGTCCTTCCTCAGGAAAGCAATGCTTGCCTATTTCTCACCTAGCCCTGTGCTATCCCTAGGGCCAAGGAGGCTCTGGGCTGCCTCTGGATCCGTGGGCACTGCTCCTTGGCTGGTGGTCTCCTGAGCTTGAAACCAACTGCAAATGAGTTCTCCTTCAGGGACAAGGCTGATTGGGCATGAAAATACCTTGTTTGCACAGGCCTCAGCAACCCACCTATAGCCAGCTAGGGAGGGACCCTCCGAGGGCCTATCTCAGCAACGGCACAAACGTCGCAGCTAGGAGCTGCATTCTGCAAAGGGAAACTCTGCTCGGGGAACAAACCACAGCCCTAATGCGACTTGTTCAGGAAAGCCAAGCTTTTCTACTTCTCACCTAGCTCTGTTTTACCCCTAGGGCCATGGAGGCCCTGGGCTGCCTCTGGCTCTGTGGGCACTGCTGCTTGGCTGGTGGTCTCCGCACCTTGAAACCAACTCCAAGTGTGTTCTCCTTTGGGGAGAAGGCTAATTGGGCATGAAAAGGCCTTTTGGGCACATGCCCCATCCACTCACCCTTAGCCAGGTATTGATGGGAAACCGAAGGTCTATCTCAGCAACGGCACAAAACTCGCTTCTAGGAGCTGCATTCTGCAGAGGTGAACTCTGCTCGGGGAACAAACCACAGCCCCAATGCGTCCTTGCTCATGAAGGCCAAGCTTGCCTAGTTACTCACCTAGCCCTCTGCACACCTAGGGCAAAGAAGGCTATGGCCTGCCTCTGGCTCTGTGGGCACTGCTGCTTGTCGGGTGGTCTCCGGTGCTTGAAACCAACTCCACAGGTGTTCTCCTTCGTGGAGAAGGCTGATTGGGCATGAAAAGGCCATGTTTGCACAGGCCCATTAACGCACCCTTAGCCAGCTGGGAAGGGAGCCTCGGAGGGCCTATCTCAGCAACGGCACAAAACTCGCTTCTAGGAGCTGCATTCTGCAGAGGTGAACTCTGCTCGGGGAACAAACCACAGCCCCAGTGCGTCTTTGCTCAGGAAAGCCAAGCTTGCCTAGTTCTCACCTAGCCCTGTTGTACCCCTAGGGCCAAGGAGGCTCTGGACTGCCTCTGGCTCCGTGGGCACTGCTGCTTGGCTGGTGTTCTCCGGAGGTTGAAACCAAATCCACACATGTTCTCCTTCGGGGAGAAGCCTGACTGGGCATGAAAAGGCCTTGTTTGCACAGGCCCAGCAACCCACAGGTAGCCAGCTAGGGATAGAACCTCCTTGGGCCTATCTCAGAAACGGCACAAGCCTCACTTATTTGAGCTCCGTTCTGCAAAGGTGAACACTGCTCTGAGAACAAAGGACTTCCCCGATGCGTCTTTGGTCAGGAAGGCAACGCTTGCCTATTTCTCTCCTAGCCTTCTGCTACCACTTGGGCCAAGGTGGCTCTGGGCTTCCTCTGGCTCCGTGGGCACTGCTGCTTGGGTGGCGGCCTCCTGCTCTTGAAACCAACTCCAAACGTGTTCTCCTTTGGGGAGAAGGTGATTGGGCATGAAAAGGCCTTTCTTCACAGCCCCCAGCAACCCAAACTTAGCCAGCTAAGGAGGGACTCTGCTAGGGCTAATCTCAGCAACGGCACAAAACTCGCTTCCAGGAGCTGCATTCTGCAAAGGGAAACTCTGCTCGGGGAGCACACCACATTCCCAATTCGTCCTTCCTCAGGAAAGCAATGCTTGCCTATTTCTCACCTAGCCCTGTGCTATCCCTAGGGCCAAGGAGGCTCTGGGCTGCCTCTGGATCCGTGGGCACTGCTCCTTGGCTGGTGGTCTCCTGAGCTTGAAACCAACTGCAAATGAGTTCTCCTTCAGGGACAAGGCTGATTGGGCATGAAAATACCTTGTTTGCACAGGCCTCAGCAACCCACCTATAGCCAGCTAGGGAGGGACCCTCCGAGGGCCTATCTCAGCAACGGCACAAACGTCGCAGCTAGGAGCTGCATTCTGCAAAGGGAAACTCTGCTCGGGGAACAAACCACAGCCCTAATGCGACTTGTTCAGGAAAGCCAAGCTTTTCTACTTCTCACCTAGCTCTGTTTTACCCCTAGGGCCATGGAGGCCCTGGGCTGCCTCTGGCTCTGTGGGCACTGCTGCTTGGCTGGTGGTCTCCGCACCTTGAAACCAACTCCAAGCGTGTTCTCCTTTGGGGAGAAGGCTAATTGGGCATGAAAAGGCCTTTTGGGCACATGCCCCATCCACTCACCCTTAGCCAGGTATTGATGGGAAACCGAAGGTCTATCTCAGCAACGGCACAAAACTCGCTTCTAGGAGCTGCATTCTGCAGAGGTGAACTCTGCTCGGGGAACAAACCACAGCCCCAATGCGTCCTTGCTCATGAAGGCCAAGCTTGCCTAGTTACTCACCTAGCCCTCTGCACACCTAGGGCAAAGAAGGCTATGGCCTGCCTCTGGCTCTGTGGGCACTGCTGCTTGTCGGGTGGTCTCCGGTGCTTGAAACCAACTCCACAGGTGTTCTCCTTCGTGGAGAAGGCTGATTGGGCATGAAAAGGCCATGTTTGCACAGGCCCATTAACGCACCCTTAGCCAGCTGGGAAGGGAGCCTCGGAGGGCCTATCTCAGCAACGGCACAAAACTCGCTTCTAGGAGCTGCATTCTGCAGAGGTGAACTCTGCTCGGGGAACAAACCACAGCCCCAGTGCGTCTTGGCTCAGGAAAGCCAAGCTTGCCTAGTTCTCACCTAGCCCTGTTGTACCCCTAGGGCCAAGGAGGCTCTGGACTGCCTCTGGCTCCGTGGGCACTGCTGCTTGGCTGGTGTTCTCCGGAGGTTGAAACCAAATCCACACATGTTCTCCTTCGGGGAGAAGCCTGACTGGGCATGAAAAGGCCTTGTTTGCACAGGCCCAGCAACCCACAGGTAGCCAGCTAGGGATAGAACCTCCTTGGGCCTATCTCAGAAACAGCACAAGCCTCACTTATTTGAGCTCCGTTCTGCAAAGGTGAACACTGCTCTGAGAACAAAGGACTTCCCCGATGCGTCTTTGGTCAGGAAGGCAACGCTTGCCTATTTCTCTCCTAGCCTTCTGCTACCACTTGGGCCAAGGTGGCTCTGGGCTTCCTCTGGCTCCGTGGGCACTGCTGCTTGGGTGGCGGCCTCGTGCTCTTGAAACCAACTCCAAACGTGTTCTCCTTTGGGGAGAAGGCTGATTGGGCATGAAAAGGCCTTTCTTCACAGCCCCCAGCAACCCAAACTTAGCCAGCTAAGGAGGGACTCTACTAGGGCTAATCTCAGCAACGGCACAAAACTCGCTTCCAGGAGCTGCATTCTGCAAAGGGAAACTCTGCTCGGGGAGCACACCACATTCCCAATTCGTCCTTCCTCAGGAAAGCAATGCTTGCCTATTTCTCACCTAGCCCTGTGCTATCCCTAGGGCCAAGGAGGCTCTGGGCTGCCTCTGGATCCGTGGGCACTGCTCCTTGGCTGGTGGTCTCCTGAGCTTGAAACCAACTGCAAATGAGTTCTCCTTCAGGGACAAGGCTGATTGGGCATGAAAATACCTTGTTTGCACAGGCCTCAGCAACCCACCTATAGCCAGCTAGGGAGGGACCCTCCGAGGGCCTATCTCAGCAACGGCACAAACGTCGCAGCTAGGAGCTGCATTCTGCAAAGGGAAACTCTGCTCGGGGAACAAACCACAGCCCTAATGCGACTTGTTCAGGAAAGCCAAGCTTTTCTACTTCTCACCTAGCTCTGTTTTACCCCTAGGGCCATGGAGGCCCTGGGCTGCCTCTGGCTCTGTGGGCACTGCTGCTTGGCTGGTGGTCTCCGCACCTTGAAACCAACTCCAAGTGTGTTCTCCTTTGGGGAGAAGGCTAATTGGGCATGAAAAGGCCTTTTGGGCACATGCCCCATCCACTCACCCTTAGCCAGGTATTGATGGGAAACCGAAGGTCTATCTCAGCAACGGCACAAAACTCGCTTCTAGGAGCTGCATTCTGCAGAGGTGAACTCTGCTCGGGGAACAAACCACAGCCCCAATGCGTCCTTGCTCATGAAGGCCAAGCTTGCCTAGTTACTCACCTAGCCCTCTGCACACCTAGGGCAAAGAAGGCTATGGCCTGCCTCTGGCTCTGTGGGCACTGCTGCTTGTCGGGTGGTCTCCGGTGCTTGAAACCAACTCCACAGGTGTTCTCCTTCGTGGAGAAGGCTGATTGGGCATGAAAAGGCCATGTTTGCACAGGCCCATTAACGCACCCTTAGCCAGCTGGGAAGGGAGCCTCGGAGGGCCTATCTCAGCAACGGCACAAAACTCGCTTCTAGGAGCTGCATTCTGCAGAGGTGAACTCTGCTCGGGGAACAAACCACAGCCCCAGTGCGTCTTGGCTCAGGAAAGCCAAGCTTGCCTAGTTCTCACTAGCCCTGTTGTACCCCTAGGGCCAAGGAGGCTCTGGACTGCCTCTGGCTCCGTGGGCACTGCTGCTTGGCTGGTGTTCTCCGGAGGTTGAAACCAAATCCACACATGTTCTCCTTCGGGGAGAAGCCTGACTGGGCATGAAAAGGCCTTGTTTGCACAGGCCCAGCAACCCACAGGTAGCCAGCTAGGGATAGAACCTCCTTGGGCCTATCTCAGAAACGGCACAAGCCTCACTTATTTGAGCTCCGTTCTGCAAAGGTGAACACTGCTCTGAGAACAAAGGACTTCCCCGATGCGTCTTTGGTCAGGAAGGCAACGCTTGCCTATTTCTCTCCTAGCCTTCTGCTACCACTTGGGCCAAGGTGGCTCTGGGCTTCCTCTGGCTCCGTGGGCACTGCTGCTTGGGTGGCGGCCTCCTGCTCTTGAAACCAACTCCAAACGTGTTCTCCTTTGGGGAGAAGGTGATTGGGCATGAAAAGGCCTTTCTTCACAGCCCCCAGCAACCCAAACTTAGCCAGCTAAGGAGGGACTCTACTAGGGCTAATCTCAGCAACGGCACAAAACTCGCTTCCAGGAGCTGCATTCTGCAAAGGGAAACTCTGCTCGGGGAGCACACCACATTCCCAATTCGTCCTTCCTCAGGAAAGCAATGCTTGCCTATTTCTCACCTAGCCCTGTGCTATCCCTAGGGCCAAGGAGGCTCTGGGCTGCCTCTGGATCCGTGGGCACTGCTCCTTGGCTGGTGGTCTCCTGAGCTTGAAACCAACTGCAAATGAGTTCTCCTTCAGGGACAAGGCTGATTGGGCATGAAAATACCTTGTTTGCACAGGCCTCAGCAACCCACCTATAGCCAGCTAGGGAGGGACCCTCCGAGGGCCTATCTCAGCAACGGCACAAACGTCGCAGCTAGGAGCTGCATTCTGCAAAGGGAAACTCTGCTCGGGGAACAAACCACAGCCCTAATGCGACTTGTTCAGGAAAGCCAAGCTTTTCTACTTCTCACCTAGCTCTGTTTTACCCCTAGGGCCATGGAGGCCCTGGGCTGCCTCTGGCTCTGTGGGCACTGCTGCTTGGCTGGTGGTCTCCGCACCTTGAAACCAACTCCAAGTGTGTTCTCCTTTGGGGAGAAGGCTAATTGGGCATGAAAAGGCCTTTTGGGCACATGCCCCATCCACTCACCCTTAGCCAGGTATTGATGGGAAACCGAAGGTCTATCTCAGCAACGGCACAAAACTCGCTTCTAGGAGCTGCATTCTGCAGAGGTGAACTCTGCTCGGGGAACAAACCACAGCCCCAATGCGTCCTTGCTCATGAAGGCCAAGCTTGCCTAGTTACTCACCTAGCCCTCTGCACACCTAGGGCAAAGAAGGCTATGGCCTGCCTCTGGCTCTGTGGGCACTGCTGCTTGTCGGGTGGTCTCCGGTGCTTGAAACCAACTCCACAGGTGTTCTCCTTCGTGGAGAAGGCTGATTGGGCATGAAAAGGCCATGTTTGCACAGGCCCATTAACGCACCCTTAGCCAGCTGGGAAGGGAGCCTCGGAGGGCCTATCTCAGCAACGGCACAAAACTCGCTTCTAGGAGCTGCATTCTGCAGAGGTGAACTCTGCTCGGGGAACAAACCACAGCCCCAGTGCGTCTTGGCTCAGGAAAGCCAAGCTTGCCTAGTTCTCACCTAGCCCTGTTGTACCCCTAGGGCCAAGGAGGCTCTGGACTGCCTCTGGCTCCGTGGGCACTGCTGCCTGGCTGGTGTTCTCCGGAGGTTGAAACCAAATCCACACATGTTCTCCTTCGGGGAGAAGCCTGACTGGGCATGAAAAGGCCTTGTTTGCACAGGCCCAGCAACCCACAGGTAGCCAGCTAGGGATAGAACCTCCTTGGGCCTATCTCAGAAACGGCACAAGCCTCACTTATTTGAGCTCCGTTCTGCAAAGGTGAACACTGCTCTGAGAACAAAGGACTTCCCCGATGCGTCTTTGGTCAGGAAGGCAACGCTTGCCTATTTCTCTCCTAGCCTTCTGCTACCACTTGGGCCAAGGTGGCTCTGGGCTTCCTCTGGCTCCGTGGGCACTGCTGCTTGGGTGGCGGCCTCCTGCTCTTGAAACCAACTCCAAACGTGTTCTCCTTTGGGGAGAAGGCTGATTGGGCATGAAAAGGCCTTTCTTCACAGCCCCCAGCAACCCAAACTTAGCCAGCTAAGGAGGGACTCTACTAGGGCTAATCTCAGCAACGGCACAAAACTCGCTTCCAGGAGCTGCATTCTGCAAAGGGAAACTCTGCTCGGGGAGCACACCACATTCCCAATTCGTCCTTCCTCAGGAAAGCAATGCTTGCCTATTTCTCACCTAGCCCTGTGCTATCCCTAGGGCCAAGGAGGCTCTGGGCTGCCTCTGGATCCGTGGGCACTGCTCCTTGGCTGGTGGTCTCCTGAGCTTGAAACCAACTGCAAATGAGTTCTCCTTCAGGGACAAGGCTGATTGGGCATGAAAATACCTTGTTTGCACAGGCCTCAGCAACCCACCTATAGCCAGCTAGGGAGGGACCCTCCGAGGGCCTATCTCAGCAACGGCACAAACGTCGCAGCTAGGAGCTGCATTCTGCAAAGGGAAACTCTGCTCGGGGAACAAACCACAGCCCTAATGCGACTTGTTCAGGAAAGCCAAGCTTTTCTACTTCTCACCTAGCTCTGTTTTACCCCTAGGGCCATGGAGGCCCTGGGCTGCCTCTGGCTCTGTGGGCACTGCTGCTTGGCTGGTGGTCTCCGCACCTTGAAACCAACTCCAAGCGTGTTCTCCTTTGGGGAGAAGGCTAATTGGGCATGAAAAGGCCTTTTGGGCACATGCCCCATCCACTCACCCTTAGCCAGGTATTGATGGGAAACCGAAGGTCTATCTCAGCAACGGCACAAAACTCGCTTCTAGGAGCTGCATTCTGCAGAGGTGAACTCTGCTCGGGGAACAAACCACAGCCCCAATGCGTCCTTGCTCATGAAGGCCAAGCTTGCCTAGTTACTCACCTAGCCCTCTGCACACCTAGGGCAAAGAAGGCTATGGCCTGCCTCTGGCTCTGTGGGCACTGCTGCTTGTCGGGTGGTCTCCGGTGCTTGAAACCAACTCCACACGTGTTCTCCTTCGTGGAGAAGGCTGATTGGGCATGAAAAGGCCATGTTTGCACAGGCCCATTAACGCACCCTTAGCCAGCTGGGAAGGGAGCCTCGGAGGGCCTATCTCAGCAACGGCACAAAACTCGCTTCTAGGAGCTGCATTCTGCAGAGGTGAACTCTGCTCGGGGAACAAACCACAGCCCCAGTGCGTCTTGGCTCAGGAAAGCCAAGCTTGCCTAGTTCTCACCTAGCCCTGTTGTACCCCTAGGGCCAAGGAGGCTCTGGACTGCCTCTGGCTCCGTGGGCACTGCTGCTTGGCTGGTGTTCTCCGGAGGTTGAAACCAAATCCACACATGTTCTCCTTCGGGGAGAAGCCTGACTGGGCATGAAAAGGCCTTGTTTGCACAGGCCCAGCAACCCACAGGTAGCCAGCTAGGGATAGAACCTCCTTGGGCCTATCTCAGAAACGGCACAAGCCTCACTTATTTGAGCTCCGTTCTGCAAAGGTGAACACTGCTCTGAGAACAAAGGACTTCCCCGATGCGTCTTTGGTCAGGAAGGCAACGCTTGCCTATTTCTCTCCTAGCCTTCTGCTACCACTTGGGCCAAGGTGGCTCTGGGCTTCCTCTGGCTCCGTGGGCACTGCTGCTTGGGTGGCGGCCTCGTGCTCTTGAAACCAACTCCAAACGTGTTCTCCTTTGGGGAGAAGGCTGATTGGGCATGAAAAGGCCTTTCTTCACAGCCCCCAGCAACCCAAACTTAGCCAGCTAAGGAGGGACTCTACTAGGGCTAATCTCAGCAACGGCACAAAACTCGCTTCCAGGAGCTGCATTCTGCAAAGGGAAACTCTGCTCGGGGAGCACACCACATTCCCAATTCGTCCTTCCTCAGGAAAGCAATGCTTGCCTATTTCTCACCTAGCCCTGTGCTATCCCTAGGGCCAAGGAGGCTCTGGGCTGCCTCTGGATCCGTGGGCACTGCTCCTTGGCTGGTGGTCTCCTGAGCTTGAAACCAACTGCAAATGAGTTCTCCTTCAGGGACAAGGCTGATTGGGCATGAAAATACCTTGTTTGCACAGGCCTCAGCAACCCACCTATAGCCAGCTAGGGAGGGACCCTCCGAGGGCCTATCTCAGCAACGGCACAAACGTCGCAGCTAGGAGCTGCATTCTGCAAAGGGAAACTCTGCTCGGGGAACAAACCACAGCCCTAATGCGACTTGTTCAGGAAAGCCAAGCTTTTCTACTTCTCACCTAGCTCTGTTTTACCCCTAGGGCCATGGAGGCCCTGGGCTGCCTCTGGCTCTGTGGGCACTGCTGCTTGGCTGGTGGTCTCCGCACCTTGAAACCAACTCCAAGCGTGTTCTCCTTTGGGGAGAAGGCTAATTGGGCATGAAAAGGCCTTTTGGGCACATGCCCCATCCACTCACCCTTAGCCAGGTATTGATGGGAAACCGAAGGTCTATCTCAGCAACGGCACAAAACTCGCTTCTAGGAGCTGCATTCTGCAGAGGTGAACTCTGCTCGGGGAACAAACCACAGCCCCAATGCGTCCTTGCTCATGAAGGCCAAGCTTGCCTAGTTACTCACCTAGCCCTCTGCACACCTAGGGCAAAGAAGGCTATGGCCTGCCTCTGGCTCTGTGGGCACTGCTGCTTGTCGGGTGGTCTCCGGTGCTTGAAACCAACTCCACACGTGTTCTCCTTCGTGGAGAAGGCTGATTGGGCATGAAAAGGCCATGTTTGCACAGGCCCATTAACGCACCCTTAGCCAGCTGGGAAGGGAGCCTCGGAGGGCCTATCTCAGCAACGGCACAAAACTCGCTTCTAGGAGCTGCATTCTGCAGAGGTGAACTCTGCTCGGGGAACAAACCACAGCCCCAGTGCGTCTTTGCTCAGGAAAGCCAAGCTTGCCTAGTTCTCACTAGCCCTGTTGTACCCCTAGGGCCAAGGAGGCTCTGGACTGCCTCTGGCTCCGTGGGCACTGCTGCTTGGCTGGTGTTCTCCGGAGGTTGAAACCAAATCCACACATGTTCTCCTTCGGGGAGAAGCCTGACTGGGCATGAAAAGGCCTTGTTTGCACAGGCCCAGCAACCCACAGGTAGCCAGCTAGGGATAGAACCTCCTTGGGCCTATCTCAGAAACGGCACAAGCCTCACTTATTTGAGCTCCGTTCTGCAAAGGTGAACACTGCTCTGAGAACAAAGGACTTCCCCGATGCGTCTTTGGTCAGGAAGGCAACGCTTGCCTATTTCTCTCCTAGCCTTCTGCTACCACTTGGGCCAAGGTGGCTCTGGGCTTCCTCTGGCTCCGTGGGCACTGCTGCTTGGGTGGCGGCCTCCTGCTCTTGAAACCAACTCCAAACGTGTTCTCCTTTGGGGAGAAGGTGATTGGGCATGAAAAGGCCTTTCTTCACAGCCCCCAGCAACCCAAACTTAGCCAGCTAAGGAGGGACTCTGCTAGGGCTAATCTCAGCAACGGCACAAAACTCGCTTCCAGGAGCTGCATTCTGCAAAGGGAAACTCTGCTCGGGGAGCACACCACATTCCCAATTCGTCCTTCCTCAGGAAAGCAATGCTTGCCTATTTCTCACCTAGCCCTGTGCTATCCCTAGGGCCAAGGAGGCTCTGGGCTGCCTCTGGATCCGTGGGCACTGCTCCTTGGCTGGTGGTCTCCTGAGCTTGAAACCAACTGCAAATGAGTTCTCCTTCAGGGACAAGGCTGATTGGGCATGAAAATACCTTGTTTGCACAGGCCTCAGCAACCCACCTATAGCCAGCTAGGGAGGGACCCTCCGAGGGCCTATCTCAGCAACGGCACAAACGTCGCAGCTAGGAGCTGCATTCTGCAAAGGGAAACTCTGCTCGGGGAACAAACCACAGCCCTAATGCGACTTGTTCAGGAAAGCCAAGCTTTTCTACTTCTCACCTAGCTCTGTTTTACCCCTAGGGCCATGGAGGCCCTGGGCTGCCTCTGGCTCTGTGGGCACTGCTGCTTGGCTGGTGGTCTCCGCACCTTGAAACCAACTCCAAGCGTGTTCTCCTTTGGGGAGAAGGCTAATTGGGCATGAAAAGGCCTTTTTGGCACATGCCCCATCCACTCACCCTTAGCCAGGTATTGATGGGAAACCGAAGGTCTATCTCAGCAACGGCACAAAACTCGCTTCTAGGAGCTGCATTCTGCAGAGGTGAACTCTGCTCGGCAAACAAACCACAGCCCCAATGCGTCCTTGCTCATGAAGGCCAAGCTTGCCTAGTTACTCACCTAGCCCTCTGCACACCTAGGGCAAAGAAGGCTATGGCCTGCCTCTGGCTCTGTGGGCACTGCTGCTTGTCGGGTGGTCTCCGGTGCTTGAAACCAACTCCACAGGTGTTCTCCTTCGTGGAGAAGGCTGATTGGGCATGAAAAGGCCATGTTTGCACAGGCCCATTAACGCACCCTTAGCCAGCTGGGAAGGGAGCCTCGGAGGGCCTATCTCAGCAACGGCACAAAACTCGCTTCTAGGAGCTGCATTCTGCAGAGGTGAACTCTGCTCGGGGAACAAACCACAGCCCCAGTGCGTCTTGGCTCAGGAAAGCCAAGCTTGCCTAGTTCTCACCTAGCCCTGTTGTACCCCTAGGGCCAAGGAGGCTCTGGACTGCCTCTGGCTCCGTGGGCACTGCTGCTTGGCTGGTGTTCTCCGGAGGTTGAAACCAAATCCACACATGTTCTCCTTCGGGGAGAAGCCTGACTGGGCATGAAAAGGCCTTGTTTGCACAGGCCCAGCAACCCACAGGTAGCCAGCTAGGGATAGAACCTCCTTGGGCCTATCTCAGAAACGGCACAAGCCTCACTTATTTGAGCTCCGTTCTGCAAAGGTGAACACTGCTCTGAGAACAAAGGACTTCCCCGATGCGTCTTTGGTCAGGAAGGCAACGCTTGCCTATTTCTCTCCTAGCCTTCTGCTACCACTTGGGCCAAGGTGGCTCTGGGCTTCCTCTGGCTCCGTGGGCACTGCTGCTTGGGTGGCGGCCTCGTGCTCTTGAAACCAACTCCAAACGTGTTCTCCTTTGGGGAGAAGGCTGATTGGGCATGAAAAGGCCTTTCTTCACAGCCCCCAGCAACCCAAACTTAGCCAGCTAAGGAGGGACTCTACTAGGGCTAATCTCAGCAACGGCACAAAACTCGCTTCCAGGAGCTGCATTCTGCAAAGGGAAACTCTGCTCGGGGAGCACACCACATTCCCAATTCGTCCTTCCTCAGGAAAGCAATGCTTGCCTATTTCTCACCTAGCCCTGTGCTATCCCTAGGGCCAAGGAGGCTCTGGGCTGCCTCTGGATCCGTGGGCACTGCTCCTTGGCTGGTGGTCTCCTGAGCTTGAAACCAACTGCAAATGAGTTCTCCTTCAGGGACAAGGCTGATTGGGCATGAAAATACCTTGTTTGCACAGGCCTCAGCAACCCACCTATAGCCAGCTAGGGAGGGACCCTCCGAGGGCCTATCTCAGCAACGGCACAAACGTCGCAGCTAGGAGCTGCATTCTGCAAAGGGAAACTCTGCTCGGGGAACAAACCACAGCCCTAATGCGACTTGTTCAGGAAAGCCAAGCTTTTCTACTTCTCACCTAGCTCTGTTTTACCCCTAGGGCCATGGAGGCTCTGGGCTGCCTCTGGCTCTGTGGGCACTGCTGCTTGGCTGGTGGTCTCCGCACCTTGAAACCAACTCCAAGCGTGTTCTCCTTTGGGGAGAAGGCTAATTGGGCATGAAAAGGCCTTTTGGGCACATGCCCCATCCACTCACCCTTAGCCAGGTATTGATGGGAAACCGAAGGTCTATCTCAGCAACGGCACAAAACTCGCTTCTAGGAGCTGCATTCTGCAGAGGTGAACTCTGCTCGGGGAACAAACCACAGCCCCAATGCGTCCTTGCTCATGAAGGCCAAGCTTGCCTAGTTACTCACCTAGCCCTCTGCACACCTAGGGCAAAGAAGGCTATGGCCTGCCTCCGGCTCTGTGGGCACCGCTGCTTGTCGGGTGGTCTCCGGTGCTTGAAACCAACTCCACACGTGTTCTCCTTCGTGGAGAAGGCTGATTGGGCATGAAAAGGCCATGTTTGCACAGGCCCATTAACGCACCCTTAGCCAGCTGGGAAGGGAGCCTCGGAGGGCCTATCTCAGCAACGGCACAAAACTCGCTTCTAGGAGCTGCATTCTACAGAGGTGAACTCTGCTCGGGGAACAAACCACAGCCCCAGTGCGTCTTGGCTCAGGAAAGCCAAGCTTGCCTAGTTCTCACCTAGCCCTGTTGTACCCCTAGGGCCAAGGAGGCTCTGGACTGCCTCTGGCTCCGTGGGCACTGCTGCCTGGCTGGTGTTCTCCGGAGGTTGAAACCAAATCCACACATGTTCTCCTTCGGGGAGAAGCCTGACTGGGCATGAAAAGGCCTTGTTTGCACAGGCCCAGCAACCCACAGGTAGCCAGCTAGGGATAGAACCTCCTTGGGCCTATCTCAGAAACGGCACAAGCCTCACTTATTTGAGCTCCGTTCTGCAAAGGTGAACCCTGCTCTCAGGACAAAGGACTTCCCCAATGCGTCTTTGCTCAGGAAGGCAACGCTTGCCTATTTCTCTCCTAGCCTTCTGCTACCACTTGGGCCAAGGTGGCTCTGGGCTTCCTCTGGCTCCGTGGGCACTGCTGCTTGGGTGGTGGCCTCCTGCTCTTGAAACCAACTCCAAACGTGTTCTCCTTTGGGGAGAAGGCTGATTGGGCATGAAAAGGCCTTTCTTCACAGCCCCCAGCAACCCAAACTTAGCCAGCTAAGGAGGGACTCTACTAGGGCTAATCTCAGCAACGGCACAAAACTCGCTTCCAGGAGCTGCATTCTGCAAAGGGAAACTCTGCTCGGGGAACAAACCACAGCCCTAATGCGACTTGTTCAGGAAAGCCAAGCTTTTCTACTTCTCACCTAGCTCTGTTTTACCCCTAGGGCCATGGAGGCTCTGGGCTGCCTCTGGCTCTGTGGGCACTGCTGCTTGGCTGGTGGTCTCCGCACCTTGAAACCAACTCCAAGCGTGTTCTCCTTTGGGGAGAAGGCTAATTGGGCATGAAAAGGCCTTTTGGGCACATGCCCCATCCACTCACCCTTAGCCAGGTATTGATGGGAAACCGAAGGTCTATCTCAGCAACGGCACAAAACTCGCTTCTAGGAGCTGCATTCTGCAGAGGTGAACTCTGCTCGGGGAACAAACCACAGCCCCAATGCGTCCTTGCTCATGAAGGCCAAGCTTGCCTAGTTACTCACCTAGCCCTCTGCACACCTAGGGCAAAGAAGGCTATGGCCTGCCTCTGGCTCTGTGGGCACCGCTGCTTGTCGGGTGGTCTCCAGTGCTTGAAACCAACTCCACAGGTGTTCTCCTTCGTGGAGAAGGCTGATTGGGCATGAAAAGGCCATGTTTGCACAGGCCCATTAACGCACCCTTAGCCAGCTGGGAAGGGAGCCTCGGAGGGCCTATCTCAGCAACGGCACAAAACTCGCTTCTAGGAGCTGCATTCTGCAGAGGTGAACTCTGCTCGGGGAACAAACCACAGCCCCAGTGCGTCTTGGCTCAGGAAAGCCAAGCTTGCCTAGTTCTCACCTAGCCCTGTTGTACCCCTAGGGCCAAGGAGGCTCTGGACTGCCTCTGGCTCCGTGGGCACTGCTGCTTGGCTGGTGTTCTCCGGAGGTTGAAACCAAATCCACACATGTTCTCCTTCGGGGAGAAGCCTGACTGGGCATGAAAAGGCCTTGTTTGCACAGGCCCAGCAACCCACAGGTAGCCAGCTAGGGATAGAACCTCCTTGGGCCTATCTCAGAAACGGCACAAGCCTCACTTATTTGAGCTCCGTTCTGCAAAGGTGAACACTGCTCTGAGAACAAAGGACTTCCCCGATGCGTCTTTGGTCAGGAAGGCAACGCTTGCCTATTTCTCTCCTAGCCTTCTGCTACCACTTGGGCCAAGGTGGCTCTGGGCTTCCTCTGGCTCCGTGGGCACTGCTGCTTGGGTGGTGGCCTCCTGCTCTTGAAACCAACTCCAAACGTGTTCTCCTTTGGGGAGAAGGCTGATTGGGCATGAAAAGGCCTTTCTTCACAGCCCCCAGCAACCCAAACTTAGCCAGCTAAGGAGGGACTCTACTAGGGCTAATCTCAGCAACGGCACAAAACTCGCTTCCAGGAGCTGCATTCTGCAAAGGGAAACTCTGCTCGGGGAGCACACCACATTCCCAATTCGTCCTTCCTCAGGAAAGCAATGCTTGCCTATTTCTCACCTAGCCCTGTGCTATCCCTAGGGCCAAGGAGGCTCTGGGCTGCCTCTGGATCCGTGGGCACTGCTCCTTGGCTGGTGGTCTCCTGAGCTTGAAACCAACTGCAAATGAGTTCTCCTTCAGGGACAAGGCTGATTGGGCATGAAAATACCTTGTTTGCACAGGCCTCAGCAACCCACCTATAGCCAGCTAGGGAGGGACCCTCCGAGGGCCTATCTCAGCAACGGCACAAACGTCGCAGCTAGGAGCTGCATTCTGCAAAGGGAAACTCTGCTCGGGGAACAAACCACAGCCCTAATGCGACTTGTTCAGGAAAGCCAAGCTTTTCTACTTCTCACCTAGCTCTGTTTTACCCCTAGGGCCATGGAGGCCCTGGGCTGCCTCTGGCTCTGTGGGCACTGCTGCTTGGCTGGTGGTCTCCGCACCTTGAAACCAACTCCAAGCGTGTTCTCCTTTGGGGAGAAGGCTAATTGGGCATGAAAAGGCCTTTTGGGCACATGCCCCATCCACTCACCCTTAGCCAGGTATTGATGGGAAACCGAAGGTCTATCTCAGCAACGGCACAAAACTCGCTTCTAGGAGCTGCATTCTGCAGAGGTGAACTCTGCTCGGGGAACAAACCACAGCCCCAATGCGTCCTTGCTCATGAAGGCCAAGCTTGCCTAGTTACTCACCTAGCCCTCTGCACACCTAGGGCAAAGAAGGCTATGGCCTGCCTCTGGCTCTGTGGGCACTGCTGCTTGTCGGGTGGTCTCCGGTGCTTGAAACCAACTCCACAGGTGTTCTCCTTCGTGGAGAAGGCTGATTGGGCATGAAAAGGCCATGTTTGCACAGGCCCATTAACGCACCCTTAGCCAGCTGGGAAGGGAGCCTCGGAGGGCCTATCTCAGCAACGGCACAAAACTCGCTTCTAGGAGCTGCATTCTGCAGAGGTGAACTCTGCTCGGGGAACAAACCACAGCCCCAGTGCGTCTTGGCTCAGGAAAGCCAAGCTTGCCTAGTTCTCACCTAGCCCTGTTGTACCCCTAGGGCCAAGGAGGCTCTGGACTGCCTCTGGCTCCGTGGGCACTGCTGCTTGGCTGGTGTTCTCCGGAGGTTGAAACCAAATCCACACATGTTCTCCTTCGGGGAGAAGCCTGACTGGGCATGAAAAGGCCTTGTTTGCACAGGCCCAGCAACCCACAGGTAGCCAGCTAGGGATAGAACCTCCTTGGGCCTATCTCAGAAACGGCACAAGCCTCACTTATTTGAGCTCCGTTCTGCAAAGGTGAACCCTGCTCTCAGGACAAAGGACTTCCCCAATGCGTCTTTGCTCAGGAAGGCAACGCTTGCCTATTTCTCTCCTAGCCTTCTGCTACCACTTGGGCCAAGGTGGCTCTGGGCTTCCTCTGGCTCCGTGGGCACTGCTGCTTGGGTGGTGGCCTCCTGCTCTTGAAACCAACTCCAAACGTGTTCTCCTTTGGGGAGAAGGCTGATTGGGCAAGAAAAGGCCTTTCTACACAGCCCCCAGCAACCCAAACTTAGCCAGCTAAGGAGGGACTCTACTAGGGCTAATCTCAGCAACGGCACAAAACTCGCTTCCAGGAGCTGCATTCTGCAAAGGGAAACTCTGCTCGGGGAACAAACCACAGCCCTAATGCGACTTGTTCAGGAAAGCCAAGCTTTTCTACTTCTCACCTAGCTCTGTTTTACCCCTAGGGCCATGGAGGCTCTGGGCTGCCTCTGGCTCTGTGGGCACTGCTGCTTGGCTGGTGGTCTCCGCACCTTGAAACCAACTCCAAGCGTGTTCTCCTTTGGGGAGAAGGCTAATTGGGCATGAAAAGGCCTTTTGGGCACATGCCCCATCCACTCACCCTTAGCCAGGTATTGATGGGAAACCGAAGGTCTATCTCAGCAACGGCACAAAACTCGCTTCTAGGAGCTGCATTCTGCAGAGGTGAACTCTGCTCGGGGAACAAACCACAGCCCCAATGCGTCCTTGCTCATGAAGGCCAAGCTTGCCTAGTTACTCACCTAGCCCTCTGCACACCTAGGGCAAAGAAGGCTATGGCCTGCCTCTGGCTCTGTGGGCACCGCTGCTTGTCGGGTGGTCTCCAGTGCTTGAAACCAACTCCATACGTGTTCTCCTTCGTGGAGAAGGCTGATTGGGCATGAAAAGGCCATGTTTGCACAGGCCCATTAACGCACATTTAGCCAGCTGGGAAGGGAGCCTCGGAGGGCCTATCTCAGCAACGGCACAAAACTCGCTTCTAGGAGCTGCATTCTGCAGAGGTGAACTCTGCTCGGGGAACAAACCACAGCCCCAGTGCGTCTTGGCTCAGGAAAGCCAAGCTTGCCTAGTTCTCACCTAGCCCTGTTGTACCCCTAGGGCCAAGGAGGCTCTGGACTGCCTCTGGCTCCGTGGGCACTGCTGCTTGGCTGGTGTTCTCCGGAGGTTGAAACCAAATCCACACATGTTCTCCTTCGGGGAGAAGCCTGACTGGGCATGAAAAGGCCTTGTTTGCACAGGCCCAGCAACCCACAGGTAGCCAGCTAGGGATAGAACCTCCTTGGGCCTATCTCAGAAACGGCACAAGCCTCACTTATTTGAGCTCCGTTCTGCAAAGGTGAACACTGCTCTGAGAACAAAGGACTTCCCCGATGCGTCTTTGGTCAGGAAGGCAACGCTTGCCTATTTCTCTCCTAGCCTTCTGCTACCACTTGGGCCAAGGTGGCTCTGGGCTTCCTCTGGCTCCGTGGGCACTGCTGCTTGGGTGGTGGCCTCCTGCTCTTGAAACCAACTCCAAACGTGTTCTCCTTTGGGGAGAAGGCTGATTGGGCATGAAAAGGCCTTTCTTCACAGCCCCCAGCAACCCAAACTTAGCCAGCTAAGGAGGGACTCTACTAGGGCTAATCTCAGCAACGGCACAAAACTCGCTTCCAGGAGCTGCATTCTGCAAAGGGAAACTCTGCTCGGGGAGCACACCACATTCCCAATTCGTCCTTCCTCAGGAAAGCAATGCTTGCCTATTTCTCACCTAGCCCTGTGCTATCCCTAGGGCCAAGGAGGCTCTGGGCTGCCTCTGGATCCGTGGGCACTGCTCCTTGGCTGGTGGTCTCCTGAGCTTGAAACCAACTGCAAATGAGTTCTCCTTCAGGGACAAGGCTGATTGGGCATGAAAATACCTTGTTTGCACAGGCCTCAGCAACCCACCTATAGCCAGCTAGGGAGGGACCCTCCGAGGGCCTATCTCAGCAACGGCACAAACGTCGCAGCTAGGAGCTGCATTCTGCAAAGGGAAACTCTGCTCGGGGAACAAACCACAGCCCTAATGCGACTTGTTCAGGAAAGCCAAGCTTTTCTACTTCTCACCTAGCTCTGTTTTACCCCTAGGGCCATGGAGGCCCTGGGCTGCCTCTGGCTCTGTGGGCACTGCTGCTTGGCTGGTGGTCTCCGCACCTTGAAACCAACTCCAAGCGTGTTCTCCTTTGGGGAGAAGGCTAATTGGGCATGAAAAGGCCTTTTGGGCACATGCCCCATCCACTCACCCTTAGCCAGGTATTGATGGGAAACCGAAGGTCTATCTCAGCAACGGCACAAAACTCGCTTCTAGGAGCTGCATTCTGCAGAGGTGAACTCTGCTCGGCAAACAAACCACAGCCCCAATGCGTCCTTGCTCATGAAGGCCAAGCTTGCCTAGTTACTCACCTAGCCCTCTGCACACCTAGGGCAAAGAAGGCTATGGCCTGCCTCTGGCTCTGTGGGCACTGCTGCTTGTCGGGTGGTCTCCGGTGCTTGAAACCAACTCCACAGGTGTTCTCCTTCGTGGAGAAGGCTGATTGGGCATGAAAAGGCCATGTTTGCACAGGCCCATTAACGCACATTTAGCCAGCTGGGAAGGGAGCCTCGGAGGGCCTATCTCAGCAACGGCACAAAACTCGCTTCTAGGAGCTGCATTCTGCAGAGGTGAACTCTGCTCGGGGAACAAACCACAGCCCCAGTGCGTCTTGGCTCAGGAAAGCCAAGCTTGCCTAGTTCTCACCTAGCCCTGTTGTACCCCTAGGGCCAAGGAGGCTCTGGACTGCCTCTGGCTCCGTGGGCACTGCTGCTTGGCTGGTGTTCTCCGGAGGTTGAAACCAAATCCACACATGTTCTCCTTCGGGGAGAAGCCTGACTGGGCATGAAAAGGCCTTGTTTGCACAGGCCCAGCAACCCACAGGTAGCCAGCTAGGGATAGAACCTCCTTGGGCCTATCTCAGAAACGGCACAAGCCTCACTTATTTGAGCTCCGTTCTGCAAAGGTGAACACTGCTCTGAGAACAAAGGACTTCCCCGATGCGTCTTTGGTCAGGAAGGCAACGCTTGCCTATTTCTCTCCTAGCCTTCTGCTACCACTTGGGCCAAGGTGGCTCTGGGCTTCCTCTGGCTCCGTGGGCACTGCTGCTTGGGTGGTGGCCTCCTGCTCTTGAAACCAACTCCAAACGTGTTCTCCTTTGGGGAGAAGGCTGATTGGGCATGAAAAGGCCTTTCTTCACAGCCCCCAGCAACCCAAACTTAGCCAGCTAAGGAGGGACTCTACTAGGGCTAATCTCAGCAACGGCACAAAACTCGCTTCCAGGAGCTGCATTCTGCAAAGGGAAACTCTGCTCGGGGAACAAACCACAGCCCTAATGCGACTTGTTCAGGAAAGCCAAGCTTTTCTACTTCTCACCTAGCTCTGTTTTACCCCTAGGGCCATGGAGGCTCTGGGCTGCCTCTGGCTCTGTGGGCACTGCTGCTTGGCTGGTGGTCTCCGCACCTTGAAACCAACTCCAAGCGTGTTCTCCTTTGGGGAGAAGGCTAATTGGGCATGAAAAGGCCTTTTGGGCACATGCCCCATCCACTCACCCTTAGCCAGGTATTGATGGGAAACCGAAGGTCTATCTCAGCAACGGCACAAAACTCGCTTCTAGGAGCTGCATTCTGCAGAGGTGAACTCTGCTCGGGGAACAAACCACAGCCCCAATGCGTCCTTGCTCATGAAGGCCAAGCTTGCCTAGTTACTCACCTAGCCCTCTGCACACCTAGGGCAAAGAAGGCTATGGCCTGCCTCTGGCTCTGTGGGCACCGCTGCTTGTCGGGTGGTCTCCAGTGCTTGAAACCAACTCCATACGTGTTCTCCTTCGTGGAGAAGGCTGATTGGGCATGAAAAGGCCATGTTTGCACAGGCCCATTAACGCACATTTAGCCAGCTGGGAAGGGAGCCTCGGAGGGCCTATCTCAGCAACGGCACAAAACTCGCTTCTAGGAGCTGCATTCTGCAGAGGTGAACTCTGCTCGGGGAACAAACCACAGCCCCAGTGCGTCTTGGCTCAGGAAAGCCAAGCTTGCCTAGTTCTCACCTAGCCCTGTTGTACCCCTAGGGCCAAGGAGGCTCTGGACTGCCTCTGGCTCCGTGGGCACTGCTGCTTGGCTGGTGTTCTCCGGAGGTTGAAACCAAATCCACACATGTTCTCCTTCGGGGAGAAGCCTGACTGGGCATGAAAAGGCCTGGTTTGCACAGGCCCAGCAACCCACAGGTAGCCAGCTAGGGATAGAACCTCCTTGGGCCTATCTCAGAAATGGCACAAGCCTCACTTATTTGAGCTCCGTTCTGCAAAGGTGAACACTGCTCTGAGAACAAAGGACTTCCCCGATGCGTCTTTGGTCAGGAAGGCAACGCTTGCCTATTTCTCTCCTAGCCTTCTGCTACCACTTGGGCCAAGGTGGCTCTGGGCTTCCTCTGGCTCCGTGGGCACTGCTGCTTGGGTGGTGGCCTCCTGCTCTTGAAACCAACTCCAAACGTGTTCTCCTTTGGGGAGAAGGCTGATTGGGCATGAAAAGGCCTTTCTTCACAGCCCCCAGCAACCCAAACTTAGCCAGCTAAGGAGGGACTCTACTAGGGCTAATCTCAGCAACGGCACAAAACTCGCTTCCAGGAGCTGCATTCTGCAAAGGGAAACTCTGCTCGGGGAGCACACCACATTCCCAATTCGTCCTTCCTCAGGAAAGCAATGCTTGCCTATTTCTCACCTAGCCCTGTGCTATCCCTAGGGCCAAGGAGGCTCTGGGCTGCCTCTGGATCCGTGGGCACTGCTCCTTGGCTGGTGGTCTCCTGAGCTTGAAACCAACTGCAAATGAGTTCTCCTTCAGGGACAAGGCTGATTGGGCATGAAAATACCTTGTTTGCACAGGCCTCAGCAACCCACCTATAGCCAGCTAGGGAGGGACCCTCCGAGGGCCTATCTCAGCAACGGCACAAACGTCGCAGCTAGGAGCTGCATTCTGCAAAGGGAAACTCTGCTCGGGGAACAAACCACAGCCCTAATGCGACTTGTTCAGGAAAGCCAAGCTTTTCTACTTCTCACCTAGCTCTGTTTTACCCCTAGGGCCATGGAGGCCCTGGGCTGCCTCTGGCTCTGTGGGCACTGCTGCTTGGCTGGTGGTCTCCGCACCTTGAAACCAACTCCAAGCGTGTTCTCCTTTGGGGAGAAGGCTAATTGGGCATGAAAAGGCCTTTTTGGCACATGCCCCATCCACTCACCCTTAGCCAGGTATTGATGGGAAACCGAAGGTCTATCTCAGCAACGGCACAAAACTCGCTTCTAGGAGCTGCATTCTGCAGAGGTGAACTCTGCTCGGCAAACAAACCACAGCCCCAATGCGTCCTTGCTCATGAAGGCCAAGCTTGCCTAGTTACTCACCTAGCCCTCTGCACACCTAGGGCAAAGAAGGCTATGGCCTGCCTCTGGCTCTGTGGGCACTGCTGCTTGTCGGGTGGTCTCCGGTGCTTGAAACCAACTCCACAGGTGTTCTCCTTCGTGGAGAAGGCTGATTGGGCATGAAAAGGCCATGTTTGCACAGGCCCATTAACGCACCCTTAGCCAGCTGGGAAGGGAGCCTCGGAGGGCCTATCTCAGCAACGGCACAAAACTCGCTTCTAGGAGCTGCATTCTGCAGAGGTGAACTCTGCTCGGGGAACAAACCACAGCCCCAGTGCGTCTTGGCTCAGGAAAGCCAAGCTTGCCTAGTTCTCACCTAGCCCTGTTGTACCCCTAGGGCCAAGGAGGCTCTGGACTGCCTCTGGCTCCGTGGGCACTGCTGCTTGGCTGGTGTTCTCCGGAGGTTGAAACCAAATCCACACATGTTCTCCTTCGGGGAGAAGCCTGACTGGGCATGAAAAGGCCTTGTTTGCACAGGCCCAGCAACCCACAGGTAGCCAGCTAGGGATAGAACCTCCTTGGGCCTATCTCAGAAACGGCACAAGCCTCACTTATTTGAGCTCCGTTCTGCAAAGGTGAACACTGCTCTGAGAACAAAGGACTTCCCCGATGCGTCTTTGGTCAGGAAGGCAACGCTTGCCTATTTCTCTCCTAGCCTTCTGCTACCACTTGGGCCAAGGTGGCTCTGGGCTTCCTCTGGCTCCGTGGGCACTGCTGCTTGGGTGGCGGCCTCGTGCTCTTGAAACCAACTCCAAACGTGTTCTCCTTTGGGGAGAAGGCTGATTGGGCATGAAAAGGCCTTTCTTCACAGCCCCCAGCAACCCAAACTTAGCCAGCTAAGGAGGGACTCTACTAGGGCTAATCTCAGCAACGGCACAAAACTCGCTTCCAGGAGCTGCATTCTGCAAAGGGAAACTCTGCTCGGGGAGCACACCACATTCCCAATTCGTCCTTCCTCAGGAAAGCAATGCTTGCCTATTTCTCACCTAGCCCTGTGCTATCCCTAGGGCCAAGGAGGCTCTGGGCTGCCTCTGGATCCGTGGGCACTGCTCCTTGGCTGGTGGTCTCCTGAGCTTGAAACCAACTGCAAATGAGTTCTCCTTCAGGGACAAGGCTGATTGGGCATGAAAATACCTTGTTTGCACAGGCCTCAGCAACCCACCTATAGCCAGCTAGGGAGGGACCCTCCGAGGGCCTATCTCAGCAACGGCACAAACGTCGCAGCTAGGAGCTGCATTCTGCAAAGGGAAACTCTGCTCGGGGAACAAACCACAGCCCTAATGCGACTTGTTCAGGAAAGCCAAGCTTTTCTACTTCTCACCTAGCTCTGTTTTACCCCTAGGGCCATGGAGGCCCTGGGCTGCCTCTGGCTCTGTGGGCACTGCTGCTTGGCTGGTGGTCTCCGCACCTTGAAACCAACTCCAAGCGTGTTCTCCTTTGGGGAGAAGGCTAATTGGGCATGAAAAGGCCTTTTTGGCACATGCCCCATCCACTCACCCTTAGCCAGGTATTGATGGGAAACCGAAGGTCTATCTCAGCAACGGCACAAAACTCGCTTCTAGGAGCTGCATTCTGCAGAGGTGAACTCTGCTCGGCAAACAAACCACAGCCCCAATGCGTCCTTGCTCATGAATGCCAAGCTTGCCTAGTTACTCACCTAGCCCTCTGCACACCTAGGGCAAAGAAGGCTATGGCCTGCCTCTGGCTCTGTGGGCACTGCTGCTTGTCGGGTGGTCTCCGGTGCTTGAAACCAACTCCACACGTGTTCTCCTTCGTGGAGAAGGCTGATTGGGCATGAAAAGGCCATGTTTGCACAGGCCCATTAACGCACCCTTAGCCAGCTGGGAAGGGAGCCTCGGAGGGCCTATCTCAGCAACGGCACAAAACTCGCTTCTAGGAGCTGCATTCTGCAGAGGTGAACTCTGCTCGGGGAACAAACCACAGCCCCAGTGCGTCTTGGCTCAGGAAAGCCAAGCTTGCCTAGTTCTCACCTAGCCCTGTTGTACCCCTAGGGCCAAGGAGGCTCTGGACTGCCTCTGGCTCCGTGGGCACTGCTGCCTGGCTGGTGTTCTCCGGAGGTTGAAACCAAATCCACACATGTTCTCCTTCGGGGAGAAGCCTGACTGGGCATGAAAAGGCCTTGTTTGCACAGGCCCAGCAACCCACAGGTAGCCAGCTAGGGATAGAACCTCCTTGGGCCTATCTCAGAAACGGCACAAGCCTCACTTATTTGAGCTCCGTTCTGCAAAGGTGAACACTGCTCTGAGAACAAAGGACTTCCCCGATGCGTCTTTGGTCAGGAAGGCAACGCTTGCCTATTTCTCTCCTAGCCTTCTGCTACCACTTGGGCCAAGGTGGCTCTGGGCTTCCTCTGGCTCCGTGGGCACTGCTGCTTGGGTGGTGGCCTCGTGCTCTTGAAACCAACTCCAAACGTGTTCTCCTTTGGGGAGAAGGCTGATTGGGCATGAAAAGGCCTTTCTTCACAGCCCCCAGCAACCCAAACTTAGCCAGCTAAGGAGGGACTCTACTAGGGCTAATCTCAGCAACGGCACAAAACTCGCTTCCAGGAGCTGCATTCTGCAAAGGGAAACTCTGCTCGGGGAGCACACCACATTCCCAATTCGTCCTTCCTCAGGAAAGCAATGCTTGCCTATTTCTCACCTAGCCCTGTGCTATCCCTAGGGCCAAGGAGGCTCTGGGCTGCCTCTGGATCCGTGGGCACTGCTCCTTGGCTGGTGGTCTCCTGAGCTTGAAACCAACTGCAAATGAGTTCTCCTTCAGGGACAAGGCTGATTGGGCATGAAAATACCTTGTTTGCACAGGCCTCAGCAACCCACCTATAGCCAGCTAGGGAGGGACCCTCCGAGGGCCTATCTCAGCAACGGCACAAACGTCGCAGCTAGGAGCTGCATTCTGCAAAGGGAAACTCTGCTCGGGGAACAAACCACAGCCCTAATGCGACTTGTTCAGGAAAGCCAAGCTTTTCTACTTCTCACCTAGCTCTGTTTTACCCCTAGGGCCATGGAGGCCCTGGGCTGCCTCTGGCTCTGTGGGCACTGCTGCTTGGCTGGTGGTCTCCGCACCTTGAAACCAACTCCAAGCGTGTTCTCCTTTGGGGAGAAGGCTAATTGGGCATGAAAAGGCCTTTTGGGCACATGCCCCATCCACTCACCCTTAGCCAGGTATTGATGGGAAACCGAAGGTCTATCTCAGCAACGGCACAAAACTCGCTTCTAGGAGCTGCATTCTGCAGAGGTGAACTCTGCTCGGGGAACAAACCACAGCCCCAATGCGTCCTTGCTCATGAAGGCCAAGCTTGCCTAGTTACTCACCTAGCCCTCTGCACACCTAGGGCAAAGAAGGCTATGGCCTGCCTCTGGCTCTGTGGGCACTGCTGCTTGTCGGGTGGTCTCCGGTGCTTGAAACCAACTCCACACGTGTTCTCCTTCGTGGAGAAGGCTGATTGGGCATGAAAAGGCCATGTTTGCACAGGCCCATTAACGCACCCTTAGCCAGCTGGGAAGGGAGCCTCGGAGGGCCTATCTCAGCAACGGCACAAAACTCGCTTCTAGGAGCTGCATTCTGCAGAGGTGAACTCTGCTCGGGGAACAAACCACAGCCCCAGTGCGTCTTTGCTCAGGAAAGCCAAGCTTGCCTAGTTCTCACTAGCCCTGTTGTACCCCTAGGGCCAAGGAGGCTCTGGACTGCCTCTGGCTCCGTGGGCACTGCTGCCTGGCTGGTGTTCTCCGGAGGTTGAAACCAAATCCACACATGTTCTCCTTTGGGGAGAAGCCTGACTGGGCATGAAAAGGCCTTGTTTGCACAGGCCCAGCAACCCACAGGTAGCCAGCTAGGGATAGAACCTCCTTGGGCCTATCTCAGAAACGGCACAAGCCTCACTTATTTGAGCTCCGTTCTGCAAAGGTGAACACTGCTCTGAGAACAAAGGACTTCCCCGATGCGTCTTTGGTCAGGAAGGCAACGCTTGCCTATTTCTCTCCTAGCCTTCTGCTACCACTTGGGCCAAGGTGGCTCTGGGCTTCCTCTGGCTCCGTGGGCACTGCTGCTTGGGTGGCGGCCTCCTGCTCTTGAAACCAACTCCAAACGTGTTCTCCTTTGGGGAGAAGGTGATTGGGCATGAAAAGGCCTTTCTTCACAGCCCCCAGCAACCCAAACTTAGCCAGCTAAGGAGGGACTCTACTAGGGCTAATCTCAGCAACGGCACAAAACTCGCTTCCAGGAGCTGCATTCTGCAAAGGGAAACTCTGCTCGGGGAGCACACCACATTCCCAATTCGTCCTTCCTCAGGAAAGCAATGCTTGCCTATTTCTCACCTAGCCCTGTGCTATCCCTAGGGCCAAGGAGGCTCTGGGCTGCCTCTGGATCCGTGGGCACTGCTCCTTGGCTGGTGGTCTCCTGAGCTTGAAACCAACTGCAAATGAGTTCTCCTTCAGGGACAAGGCTGATTGGGCATGAAAATACCTTGTTTGCACAGGCCTCAGCAACCCACCTATAGCCAGCTAGGGAGGGACCCTCCGAGGGCCTATCTCAGCAACGGCACAAACGTCGCAGCTAGGAGCTGCATTCTGCAAAGGGAAACTCTGCTCGGGGAACAAACCACAGCCCTAATGCGACTTGTTCAGGAAAGCCAAGCTTTTCTACTTCTCACCTAGCTCTGTTTTACCCCTAGGGCCATGGAGGCCCTGGGCTGCCTCTGGCTCTGTGGGCACTGCTGCTTGGCTGGTGGTCTCCGCACCTTGAAACCAACTCCAAGCGTGTTCTCCTTTGGGGAGAAGGCTAATTGGGCATGAAAAGGCCTTTTGGGCACATGCCCCATCCACTCACCCTTAGCCAGGTATTGATGGGAAACCGAAGGTCTATCTCAGCAACGGCACAAAACTCGCTTCTAGGAGCTGCATTCTGCAGAGGTGAACTCTGCTCGGGGAACAAACCACAGCCCCAATGCGTCCTTGCTCATGAAGGCCAAGCTTGCCTAGTTACTCACCTAGCCCTCTGCACACCTAGGGCAAAGAAGGCTATGGCCTGCCTCTGGCTCTGTGGGCACTGCTGCTTGTCGGGTGGTCTCCGGTGCTTGAAACCAACTCCACAGGTGTTCTCCTTCGTGGAGAAGGCTGATTGGGCATGAAAAGGCCATGTTTGCACAGGCCCATTAACGCACCCTTAGCCAGCTGGGAAGGGAGCCTCGGAGGGCCTATCTCAGCAACGGCACAAAACTCGCTTCTAGGAGCTGCATTCTGCAGAGGTGAACTCTGCTCGGGGAACAAACCACAGCCCCAGTGCGTCTTTGCTCAGGAAAGCCAAGCTTGCCTAGTTCTCACCTAGCCCTGTTGTACCCCTAGGGCCAAGGAGGCTCTGGACTGCCTCTGGCTCCGTGGGCACTGCTGCCTGGCTGGTGTTCTCCGGAGGTTGAAACCAAATCCACACATGTTCTCCTTCGGGGAGAAGCCTGACTGGGCATGAAAAGGCCTTGTTTGCACAGGCCCAGCAACCCACAGGTAGCCAGCTAGGGATAGAACCTCCTTGGGCCTATCTCAGAAACGGCACAAGCCTCACTTATTTGAGCTCCGTTCTGCAAAGGTGAACACTGCTCTGAGAACAAAGGACTTCCCCGATGCGTCTTTGGTCAGGAAGGCAACGCTTGCCTATTTCTCTCCTAGCCTTCTGCTACCACTTGGGCCAAGGTGGCTCTGGGCTTCCTCTGGCTCCGTGGGCACTGCTGCTTGGGTGGCGGCCTCCTGCTCTTGAAACCAACTCCAAACGTGTTCTCCTTTGGGGAGAAGGTGATTGGGCATGAAAAGGCCTTTCTTCACAGCCCCCAGCAACCCAAACTTAGCCAGCTAAGGAGGGACTCTACTAGGGCTAATCTCAGCAACGGCACAAAACTCGCTTCCAGGAGCTGCATTCTGCAAAGGGAAACTCTGCTCGGGGAGCACACCACATTCCCAATTCGTCCTTCCTCAGGAAAGCAATGCTTGCCTATTTCTCACCTAGCCCTGTGCTATCCCTAGGGCCAAGGAGGCTCTGGGCTGCCTCTGGATCCGTGGGCACTGCTCCTTGGCTGGTGGTCTCCTGAGCTTGAAACCAACTGCAAATGAGTTCTCCTTCAGGGACAAGGCTGATTGGGCATGAAAATACCTTGTTTGCACAGGCCTCAGCAACCCACCTATAGCCAGCTAGGGAGGGACCCTCCGAGGGCCTATCTCAGCAACGGCACAAACGTCGCAGCTAGGAGCTGCATTCTGCAAAGGGAAACTCTGCTCGGGGAACAAACCACAGCCCTAATGCGACTTGTTCAGGAAAGCCAAGCTTTTCTACTTCTCACCTAGCTCTGTTTTACCCCTAGGGCCATGGAGGCCCTGGGCTGCCTCTGGCTCTGTGGGCACTGCTGCTTGGCTGGTGGTCTCCGCACCTTGAAACCAACTCCAAGCGTGTTCTCCTTTGGGGAGAAGGCTAATTGGGCATGAAAAGGCCTTTTGGGCACATGCCCCATCCACTCACCCTTAGCCAGGTATTGATGGGAAACCGAAGGTCTATCTCAGCAACGGCACAAAACTCGCTTCTAGGAGCTGCATTCTGCAGAGGTGAACTCTGCTCGGCAAACAAACCACAGCCCCAATGCGTCCTTGCTCATGAAGGCCAAGCTTGCCTAGTTACTCACCTAGCCCTCTGCACACCTAGGGCAAAGAAGGCTATGGCCTGCCTCTGGCTCTGTGGGCACCGCTGCTTGTCGGGTGGTCTCCGGTGCTTGAAACCAACTCCACAGGTGTTCTCCTTCGTGGAGAAGGCTGATTGGGCATGAAAAGGCCATGTTTGCACAGGCCCATTAACGCACCCTTAGCCAGCTGGGAAGGGAGCCTCGGAGGGCCTATCTCAGCAACGGCACAAAACTCGCTTCTAGGAGCTGCATTCTGCAGAGGTGAACTCTGCTCGGGGAACAAACCACAGCCCCAGTGCGTCTTGGCTCAGGAAAGCCAAGCTTGCCTAGTTCTCACCTAGCCCTGTTGTACCCCTAGGGCCAAGGAGGCTCTGGACTGCCTCTGGCTCCGTGGGCACTGCTGCCTGGCTGGTGTTCTCCGGAGGTTGAAACCAAATCCACACATGTTCTCCTTCGGGGAGAAGCCTGACTGGGCATGAAAAGGCCTTGTTTGCACAGGCCCAGCAACCCACAGGTAGCCAGCTAGGGATAGAACCTCCTTGGGCCTATCTCAGAAACGGCACAAGCCTCACTTATTTGAGCTCCGTTCTGCAAAGGTGAACACTGCTCTGAGAACAAAGGACTTCCCCGATGCGTCTTTGGTCAGGAAGGCAACGCTTGCCTATTTCTCTCCTAGCCTTCTGCTACCACTTGGGCCAAGGTGGCTCTGGGCTTCCTCTGGCTCCGTGGGCACTGCTGCTTGGGTGGCGGCCTCCTGCTCTTGAAACCAACTCCAAACGTGTTCTCCTTTGGGGAGAAGGTGATTGGGCATGAAAAGGCCTTTCTTCACAGCCCCCAGCAACCCAAACTTAGCCAGCTAAGGAGGGACTCTACTAGGGCTAATCTCAGCAACGGCACAAAACTCGCTTCCAGGAGCTGCATTCTGCAAAGGGAAACTCTGCTCGGGGAGCACACCACATTCCCAATTCGTCCTTCCTCAGGAAAGCAATGCTTGCCTATTTCTCACCTAGCCCTGTGCTATCCCTAGGGCCAAGGAGGCTCTGGGCTGCCTCTGGATCCGTGGGCACTGCTCCTTGGCTGGTGGTCTCCTGAGCTTGAAACCAACTGCAAATGAGTTCTCCTTCAGGGACAAGGCTGATTGGGCATGAAAATACCTTGTTTGCACAGGCCTCAGCAACCCACCTATAGCCAGCTAGGGAGGGACCCTCCGAGGGCCTATCTCAGCAACGGCACAAACGTCGCAGCTAGGAGCTGCATTCTGCAAAGGGAAACTCTGCTCGGGGAACAAACCACAGCCCTAATGCGACTTGTTCAGGAAAGCCAAGCTTTTCTACTTCTCACCTAGCTCTGTTTTACCCCTAGGGCCATGGAGGCCCTGGGCTGCCTCTGGCTCTGTGGGCACTGCTGCTTGGCTGGTGGTCTCCGCACCTTGAAACCAACTCCAAGCGTGTTCTCCTTTGGGGAGAAGGCTAATTGGGCATGAAAAGGCCTTTTGGGCACATGCCCCATCCACTCACCCTTAGCCAGGTATTGATGGGAAACCGAAGGTCTATCTCAGCAACGGCACAAAACTCGCTTCTAGGAGCTGCATTCTGCAGAGGTGAACTCTGCTCGGCAAACAAACCACAGCCCCAATGCGTCCTTGCTCATGAAGGCCAAGCTTGCCTAGTTACTCACCTAGCCCTCTGCACACCTAGGGCAAAGAAGGCTATGGCCTGCCTCTGGCTCTGTGGGCACCGCTGCTTGTCGGGTGGTCTCCGGTGCTTGAAACCAACTCCACAGGTGTTCTCCTTCGTGGAGAAGGCTGATTGGGCATGAAAAGGCCATGTTTGCACAGGCCCATTAACGCACCCTTAGCCAGCTGGGAAGGGAGCCTCGGAGGGCCTATCTCAGCAACGGCACAAAACTCGCTTCTAGGAGCTGCATTCTGCAGAGGTGAACTCTGCTCGGGGAACAAACCACAGCCCCAGTGCGTCTTGGCTCAGGAAAGCCAAGCTTGCCTAGTTCTCACCTAGCCCTGTTGTACCCCTAGGGCCAAGGAGGCTCTGGACTGCCTCTGGCTCCGTGGGCACTGCTGCCTGGCTGGTGTTCTCCGGAGGTTGAAACCAAATCCACACATGTTCTCCTTCGGGGAGAAGCCTGACTGGGCATGAAAAGGCCTTGTTTGCACAGGCCCAGCAACCCACAGGTAGCCAGCTAGGGATAGAACCTCCTTGGGCCTATCTCAGAAACGGCACAAGCCTCACTTATTTGAGCTCCGTTCTGCAAAGGTGAACACTGCTCTGAGAACAAAGGACTTCCCCGATGCGTCTTTGGTCAGGAAGGCAACGCTTGCCTATTTCTCTCCTAGCCTTCTGCTACCACTTGGGCCAAGGTGGCTCTGGGCTTCCTCTGGCTCCGTGGGCACTGCTGCTTGGGTGGCGGCCTCCTGCTCTTGAAACCAACTCCAAACGTGTTCTCCTTTGGGGAGAAGGTGATTGGGCATGAAAAGGCCTTTCTTCACAGCCCCCAGCAACCCAAACTTAGCCAGCTAAGGAGGGACTCTACTAGGGCTAATCTCAGCAACGGCACAAAACTCGCTTCCAGGAGCTGCATTCTGCAAAGGGAAACTCTGCTCGGGGAGCACACCACATTCCCAATTCGTCCTTCCTCAGGAAAGCAATGCTTGCCTATTTCTCACCTAGCCCTGTGCTATCCCTAGGGCCAAGGAGGCTCTGGGCTGCCTCTGGATCCGTGGGCACTGCTCCTTGGCTGGTGGTCTCCTGAGCTTGAAACCAACTGCAAATGAGTTCTCCTTCAGGGACAAGGCTGATTGGGCATGAAAATACCTTGTTTGCACAGGCCTCAGCAACCCACCTATAGCCAGCTAGGGAGGGACCCTCCGAGGGCCTATCTCAGCAACGGCACAAACGTCGCAGCTAGGAGCTGCATTCTGCAAAGGGAAACTCTGCTCGGGGAACAAACCACAGCCCTAATGCGACTTGTTCAGGAAAGCCAAGCTTTTCTACTTCTCACCTAGCTCTGTTTTACCCCTAGGGCCATGGAGGCCCTGGGCTGCCTCTGGCTCTGTGGGCACTGCTGCTTGGCTGGTGGTCTCCGCACCTTGAAACCAACTCCAAGCGTGTTCTCCTTTGGGGAGAAGGCTAATTGGGCATGAAAAGGCCTTTTGGGCACATGCCCCATCCACTCACCCTTAGCCAGGTATTGATGGGAAACCGAAGGTCTATCTCAGCAACGGCACAAAACTCGCTTCTAGGAGCTGCATTCTGCAGAGGTGAACTCTGCTCGGGGAACAAACCACAGCCCCAATGCGTCCTTGCTCATGAAGGCCAAGCTTGCCTAGTTACTCACCTAGCCCTCTGCACACCTAGGGCAAAGAAGGCTATGGCCTGCCTCTGGCTCTGTGGGCACTGCTGCTTGTCGGGTGGTCTCCGGTGCTTGAAACCAACTCCACACGTGTTCTCCTTCGTGGAGAAGGCTGATTGGGCATGAAAAGGCCATGTTTGCACAGGCCCATTAACGCACCCTTAGCCAGCTGGGAAGGGAGCCTCGGAGGGCCTATCTCAGCAACGGCACAAAACTCGCTTCTAGGAGCTGCATTCTGCAGAGGTGAACTCTGCTCGGGGAACAAACCACAGCCCCAGTGCGTCTTGGCTCAGGAAAGCCAAGCTTGCCTAGTTCTCACCTAGCCCTGTTGTACCCCTAGGGCCAAGGAGGCTCTGGACTGCCTCTGGCTCCGTGGGCACTGCTGCCTGGCTGGTGTTCTCCGGAGGTTGAAACCAAATCCACACATGTTCTCCTTCGGGGAGAAGCCTGACTGGGCATGAAAAGGCCTTGTTTGCACAGGCCCAGCAACCCACAGGTAGCCAGCTAGGGATAGAACCTCCTTGGGCCTATCTCAGAAACGGCACAAGCCTCACTTATTTGAGCTCCGTTCTGCAAAGGTGAACCCTGCTCTCAGGACAAAGGACTTCCCCAATGCGTCTTTGGTCAGGAAGGCAACGCTTGCCTATTTCTCTCCTAGCCTTCTGCTACCACTTGGGCCAAGGTGGCTCTGGGCTTCCTCTGGCTCCGTGGGCACTGCTGCTTGGGTGGCGGCCTCCTGCTCTTGAAACCAACTCCAAACGTGTTCTCCTTTGGGGAGAAGGCTGATTGGGCATGAAAAGGCCTTTCTTCACAGCCCCCAGCAACCCAAACTTAGCCAGCTAAGGAGGGACTCTACTAGGGCTAATCTCAGCAACGGCACAAAACTCGCTTCCAGGAGCTGCATTCTGCAAAGGGAAACTCTGCTCGGGGAGCACACCACATTCCCAATTCGTCCTTCCTCAGGAAAGCAATGCTTGCCTATTTCTCACCTAGCCCTGTGCTATCCCTAGGGCCAAGGAGGCTCTGGGCTGCCTCTGGATCCGTGGGCACTGCTCCTTGGCTGGTGGTCTCCTGAGCTTGAAACCAACTGCAAATGAGTTCTCCTTCAGGGACAAGGCTGATTGGGCATGAAAATACCTTGTTTGCACAGGCCTCAGCAACCCACCTATAGCCAGCTAGGGAGGGACCCTCCGAGGGCCTATCTCAGCAACGGCACAAACGTCGCAGCTAGGAGCTGCATTCTGCAAAGGGAAACTCTGCTCGGGGAACAAACCACAGCCCTAATGCGACTTGTTCAGGAAAGCCAAGCTTTTCTACTTCTCACCTAGCTCTGTTTTACCCCTAGGGCCATGGAGGCCCTGGGCTGCCTCTGGCTCTGTGGGCACTGCTGCTTGGCTGGTGGTCTCCGCACCTTGAAACCAACTCCAAGCGTGTTCTCCTTTGGGGAGAAGGCTAATTGGGCATGAAAAGGCCTTTTGGGCACATGCCCCATCCACTCACCCTTAGCCAGGTATTGATGGGAAACCGAAGGTCTATCTCAGCAACGGCACAAAACTCGCTTCTAGGAGCTGCATTCTGCAGAGGTGAACTCTGCTCGGCAAACAAACCACAGCCCCAATGCGTCCTTGCTCATGAAGGCCAAGCTTGCCTAGTTACTCACCTAGCCCTCTGCACACCTAGGGCAAAGAAGGCTATGGCCTGCCTCTGGCTCTGTGGGCACTGCTGCTTGTCGGGTGGTCTCCGGTGCTTGAAACCAACTCCACACGTGTTCTCCTTCGTGGAGAAGGCTGATTGGGCATGAAAAGGCCATGTTTGCACAGGCCCATTAACGCACCCTTAGCCAGCTGGGAAGGGAGCCTCGGAGGGCCTATCTCAGCAACGGCACAAAACTCGCTTCTAGGAGCTGCATTCTGCAGAGGTGAACTCTGCTCGGGGAACAAACCACAGCCCCAGTGCGTCTTGGCTCAGGAAAGCCAAGCTTGCCTAGTTCTCACCTAGCCCTGTTGTACCCCTAGGGCCAAGGAGGCTCTGGACTGCCTCTGGCTCCGTGGGCACTGCTGCTTGGCTGGTGTTCTCCGGAGGTTGAAACCAAATCCACACATGTTCTCCTTCGGGGAGAAGCCTGACTGGGCATGAAAAGGCCTTGTTTGCACAGGCCCAGCAACCCACAGGTAGCCAGCTAGGGATAGAACCTCCTTGGGCCTATCTCAGAAACGGCACAAGCCTCACTTATTTGAGCTCCGTTCTGCAAAGGTGAACCCTGCTCTCAGAACAAAGGACTTCCCCGATGCGTCTTTGGTCAGGAAGGCAACGCTTGCCTATTTCTCTCCTAGCCTTCTGCTACCACTTGGGCCAAGGTGGCTCTGGGCTTCCTCTGGCTCCGTGGGCACTGCTGCTTGGGTGGTGGCCTCCTGCTCTTGAAACCAACTCCAAACGTGTTCTCCTTTGGGGAGAAGGCTGATTGGGCATGAAAAGGCCTTTCTTCACAGCCCCCAGCAACCCAAACTTAGCCAGCTAAGGAGGGACTCTACTAGGGCTAATCTCAGCAACGGCACAAAACTCGCTTCCAGGAGCTGCATTCTGCAAAGGGAAACTCTGCTCGGGGAGCACACCACATTCCCAATTCGTCCTTCCTCAGGAAAGCAATGCTTGCCTATTTCTCACCTAGCCCTGTGCTATCCCTAGGGCCAAGGAGGCTCTGGGCTGCCTCTGGATCCGTGGGCACTGCTCCTTGGCTGGTGGTCTCCTGAGCTTGAAACCAACTGCAAATGAGTTCTCCTTCAGGGACAAGGCTGATTGGGCATGAAAATACCTTGTTTGCACAGGCCTCAGCAACCCACCTATAGCCAGCGAGGGAGGGACCCTCCGAGGGCCTATCTCAGCAACGGCACAAACGTCGCAGCTAGGAGCTGCATTCTGCAAAGGGAAACTCTGCTCGGGGAACAAACCACAGCCCTAATGCGACTTGTTCAGGAAAGCCAAGCTTTTCTACTTCTCACCTAGCTCTGTTTTACCCCTAGGGCCATGGAGGCCCTGGGCTGCCTCTGGCTCTGTGGGCACTGCTGCTTGGCTGGTGGTCTCCGCACCTTGAAACCAACTCCAAGCGTGTTCTCCTTTGGGGAGAAGGCTAATTGGGCATGAAAAGGCCTTTTGGGCACATGCCCCATCCACTCACCCTTAGCCAGGTATTGATGGGAAACCGAAGGTCTATCTCAGCAACGGCACAAAACTCGCTTCTAGGAGCTGCATTCTGCAGAGGTGAACTCTGCTCGGGGAACAAACCACAGCCCCAATGCGTCCTTGCTCATGAAGGCCAAGCTTGCCTAGTTACTCACCTAGCCCTCTGCACACCTAGGGCAAAGAAGGCTATGGCCTGCCTCTGGCTCTGTGGGCACTGCTGCTTGTCGGGTGGTCTCCGGTGCTTGAAACCAACTCCACACGTGTTCTCCTTCGTGGAGAAGGCTGATTGGGCATGAAAAGGCCATGTTTGCACAGGCCCATTAACGCACCCTTAGCCAGCTGGGAAGGGAGCCTCGGAGGGCCTATCTCAGCAACGGCACAAAACTCGCTTCTAGGAGCTGCATTCTGCAGAGGTGAACTCTGCTCGGGGAACAAACCACAGCCCCAGTGCGTCTTGGCTCAGGAAAGCCAAGCTTGCCTAGTTCTCACCTAGCCCTGTTGTACCCCTAGGGCCAAGGAGGCTCTGGACTGCCTCTGGCTCCGTGGGCACTGCTGCCTGGCTGGTGTTCTCCGGAGGTTGAAACCAAATCCACACATGTTCTCCTTCGGGGAGAAGCCTGACTGGGCATGAAAAGGCCTTGTTTGCACAGGCCCAGCAACCCACAGGTAGCCAGCTAGGGATAGAACCTCCTTGGGCCTATCTCAGAAACGGCACAAGCCTCACTTATTTGAGCTCCGTTCTGCAAAGGTGAACACTGCTCTGAGAACAAAGGACTTCCCCGATGCGTCTTTGGTCAGGAAGGCAACGCTTGCCTATTTCTCTCCTAGCCTTCTGCTACCACTTGGGCCAAGGTGGCTCTGGGCTTCCTCTGGCTCCGTGGGCACTGCTGCTTGGGTGGCGGCCTCCTGCTCTTGAAACCAACTCCAAACGTGTTCTCCTTTGGGGAGAAGGCTGATTGGGCATGAAAAGGCCTTTCTTCACAGCCCCCAGCAACCCAAACTTAGCCAGCTAAGGAGGGACTCTACTAGGGCTAATCTCAGCAACGGCACAAAACTCGCTTCCAGGAGCTGCATTCTGCAAAGGGAAACTCTGCTCGGGGAGCACACCACATTCCCAATTCGTCCTTCCTCAGGAAAGCAATGCTTGCCTATTTCTCACCTAGCCCTGTGCTATCCCTAGGGCCAAGGAGGCTCTGGGCTGCCTCTGGATCCGTGGGCACTGCTCCTTGGCTGGTGGTCTCCTGAGCTTGAAACCAACTGCAAATGAGTTCTCCTTCAGGGACAAGGCTGATTGGGCATGAAAATACCTTGTTTGCACAGGCCTCAGCAACCCACCTATAGCCAGCTAGGGAGGGACCCTCCGAGGGCCTATCTCAGCAACGGCACAAACGTCGCAGCTAGGAGCTGCATTCTGCAAAGGGAAACTCTGCTCGGGGAACAAACCACAGCCCTAATGCGACTTGTTCAGGAAAGCCAAGCTTTTCTACTTCTCACCTAGCTCTGTTTTACCCCTAGGGCCATGGAGGCTCTGGGCTGCCTCTGGCTCTGTGGGCACTGCTGCTTGGCTGGTGGTCTCCGCACCTTGAAACCAACTCCAAGCGTGTTCTCCTTTGGGGAGAAGGCTAATTGGGCATGAAAAGGCCTTTTTGGCACATGCCCCATCCACTCACCCTTAGCCAGGTATTGATGGGAAACCGAAGGTCTATCTCAGCAACGGCACAAAACTCGCTTCTAGGAGCTGCATTCTGCAGAGGTGAACTCTGCTCGGGGAACAAACCACAGCCCCAGTGCGTCTTTGCTCAGGAAAGCCAAGCTTGCCTAGTTCTCACCTAGCCCTGTTGTACCCCTAGGGCCAAGGAGGCTCTGGACTGCCTCTGGCTCCGTGGGCACTGCTGCCTGGCTGGTGTTCTCCGGAGGTTGAAACCAAATCCACACATGTTCTCCTGCGGGAGAAGCCTGATTGGGCACGAAAAGGCCTTGTTTGCACAGGCCCAGCAACCCACAGGTAGCCAGCTAGGGATAGAACCTCCTTGGGCCTATCTCAGAAACGGCACAAGCCTCACTTATTTGAGCTCCGTTCTGCAAAGGTGAACACTGCTCTGAGAACAAAGGACTTCCCCGATGCGTCTTTGGTCAGGAAGGCAACGCTTGCCTATTTCTCTTCTAGCCTTCTGCTACCACTTGAGCCGAGGTGGCTCTGGGCTTCCTCTGGCTCCGTGGGCACTGCTGCTTGGGTGGTGGCCTCCTGCTCTTGAAACCAACTCCAAACGTGTTCTCCTTTGGGGAGAAGGCTGATTGGGCATGAAAAGGCCTTTCTTCACAGCCCCCAGCAACCCAAACTTAGCCAGCTAAGGAGGGACTCTACTAGGGCTAATCTCAGCAACGGCACAAAACTCGCTTCCAGGAGCTGCATTGTGCAAAGGGAAACTCTGCTCGGGGAGCACACCACATTCCCAATTCGTCCTTCCTCAGGAAAGCAATGCTTGCCTATTTCTCACCTAGCCCTGTGCTATCCCTAGGGCCAAGGAGGCTCTGGGCTGCCTCTGGATCCGTGGGCACTGCTCCTTGGCTGGTGGTCTCCTGAGCTTGAAACCAACTGCAAATGAGTTCTCCTTCAGGGACAAGGCTGATTGGGCATGAAAATACCTTGTTTGCACAGGCCTCAGCAACCCACCTATAGCCAGCTAGGGAGGGACCCTCCGAGGGCCTATCTCAGCAACGGCACAAACGTCGCAGCTAGGAGCTGCATTCTGCAAAGGGAAACTCTGCTCGGGGAACAAACCACAGCCCTAATGCGACTTGTTCAGGAAAGCCAAGCTTTTCTACTTCTCACCTAGCTCTGTTTTACCCCTAGGGCCATGGAGGCTCTGGGCTGCCTCTGGCTCTGTGGGCACTGCTGCTTGGCTGGTGGTCTCCGCACCTTGAAACCAACTCCAAGCGTGTTCTCCTTTGGGGAGAAGGCTAATTGGGCATGAAAAGGCCTTTTGGGCACATGCCCCATCCACTCACCCTTAGCCAGGTATTGATGGGAAACCGAAGGTCTATCTCAGCAACGGCACAAAACTCGCTTCTAGGAGCTGCATTCTGCAGAGGTGAACTCTGCTCGGCAAACAAACCACAGCCCCAATGCGTCCTTGCTCATGAAGGCCAAGCTTGCCTAGTTACTCACCTAGCCCTCTGCACACCTAGGGCAAAGAAGGCTATGGCCTGCCTCTGGCTCTGTGGGCACTGCTGCTTGTCGGGTGGTCTCCGGTGCTTGAAACCAACTCCACACATGTTCTCCTTCGTGGAGAAGGCTGATTGGGCATGAAAAGGCCATGTTTGCACAGGCCCATTAACGCACCCTTAGCCAGCTGGGAAGGGAGCCTCGGAGGGCCTATCTCAGCAACGGCACAAAACTCGCTTCTAGGAGCTGCATTCTGCAGAGGTGAACTCTGCTCGGGGAACAAACCACAGCCCCAGTGCGTCTTTGCTCAGGAAAGCCAAGCTTGCCTAGTTCTCACCTAGCCCTGTTGTACCCCTAGGGCCAAGGAGGCTCTGGACTGCCTCTGGCTCCGTGGGCACTGCTGCCTGGCTGGTGTTCTCCGGAGGTTGAAACCAAATCCACACATGTTCTCCTTCGGGGAGAAGCCTGACTGGGCATGAAAAGGCCTTGTTTGCACAGGCCCAGCAACCCACAGGTAGCCAGCTAGGGATAGAACCTCCTTGGGCCTATCTCAGAAACGGCACAAGCCTCACTTATTTGAGCTCCGTTCTGCAAAGGTGAACCCTGCTCTCAGAACAAAGGACTTCCCCGATGCGTCTTTGGTCAGGAAGGCAACGCTTGCCTATTTCTCTCCTAGCCTTCTGCTACCACTTGGGCCAAGGTGGCTCTGGGCTTCCTCTGGCTCCGTGGGCACTGCTGCTTGGGTGGTGGCCTCCTGCTCTTGAAACCAACTCCAAACGTGTTCTCCTTTGGGGAGAAGGCTGATTGGGCATGAAAAGGCCTTTCTTCACAGCCCCCAGCAACCCAAACTTAGCCAGCTAAGGAGGGACTCTACTAGGGCTAATCTCAGCAACGGCACAAAACTCGCTTCCAGGAGCTGCATTCTGCAAAGGGAAACTCTGCTCGGGGAGCACACCACATTCCCAATTCGTCCTTCCTCAGGAAAGCAATGCTTGCCTATTTCTCACCTAGCCCTGTGCTATCCCTAGGGCCAAGGAGGCTCTGGGCTGCCTCTGGATCCGTGGGCACTGCTCCTTGGCTGGTGGTCTCCTGAGCTTGAAACCAACTGCAAATGAGTTCTCCTTCAGGGACAAGGCTGATTGGGCATGAAAATACCTTGTTTGCACAGGCCTCAGCAACCCACCTATAGCCAGCTAGGGAGGGACCCTCCGAGGGCCTATCTCAGCAACGGCACAAACGTCGCAGCTAGGAGCTGCATTCTGCAAAGGGAAACTCTGCTCGGGGAACAAACCACAGCCCTAATGTGACTTGTTCAGGAAAGCCAAGCTTTTCTACTTCTCACCTAGCTCTGTTTTACCCCTAGGGCCATGGAGGCTCTGGGCTGCCTCTGGCTCTGTGGGCACTGCTGCTTGGCTGGTGGTCTCCGCACCTTGAAACCAACTCCAAGCGTGTTCTCCTTTGGGGAGAAGGCTAATTGGGCATGAAAAGGCCTTTTTGGCACATGGCCATCCACTCACCCTTAGCCAGGTATTGATGGGAAACCGAAGGTCTATCTCAGCAACGGCACAAAACTCGCTTCTAGGAGCTGCATTCTGCAGAGGTGAACTCTGCTCGGGGAACAAACCACAGCCCCAATGCGTCCTTGCTCATGAAGGCCAAGCTTGCCTAGTTACTCACCTAGCCCTCTGCACACCTAGGGCAAAGAAGGCTATGGCCTGCCTCTGGCTCTGTGGGCACTGCTGCTTGTCGGGTGGTCTCCGGTGCTTGAAACCAACTCCACACGTGTTCTCCTTCGTGGAGAAGGCTGATTGGGCATGAAAAGGCCATGTTTGCACAGGCCCATTAAGGCACCCTTAGCCAGCTGGGAAGGGAGCCTCGGAGGGCCTATCTCAGCAACGGCACAAAACTCGCTTCTAGGAGCTGCATTCTGCAGAGGTGAACTCTGCTCGGGGAACAAACCACAGCCCCAGTGCGTCTTGGCTCAGTAAAGCCAAGCTTGCCTAGTTCTCACCTAGCCCTGTTGTACCCCTAGGGCCAAGGAGGCTCTGGACTGCCTCTGGCTCCGTGGGCACTGCTGCTTGGCTGGTGTTCTCCGGAGGTTGAAACCAAATCCACACATGTTCTCCTGCGGGAGAAGCCTGACTGGGCACGAAAAGGCCTTGTTTGCACAGGCCCAGCAACCCACAGGTAGCCAGCTAGGGATAGAACCTCCTTGGGCCTATCTCAGAAACGGCACAAGCCTCACTTATTTGAGCTCCGTTCTGCAAAGGTGAACACTGCTCTGAGAACAAAGGACTTCCCCAATGCGTCTTTGGTCAGGAAGGCAACGCTTGCCTATTTCTCTTCTAGCCTTCTGCTACCACTTGAGCCGAGGTGGCTCTGGGCTTCCTCTGGCTCCGTGGGCACTGCTGCTTGGGTGGCGGCCTCCTGCTCTTGAAACCAACTCCAAACGTGTTCTCCTTTGGGGAGAAGGCTGATTGGGCATGAAAAGGCCTTTCTTCACAGCCCCCAGCAACCCAAACTTAGCCAGCTAAGGAGGGACTCTACTAGGGCTAATCTCAGCAACGGCACAAAACTCGCTTCCAGGAGCTGCATTCTGCAAAGGGAAACTCTGCTCGGGGAGCACACCACATTCCCAATTCGTCCTTCCTCAGGAAAGCAATGCTTGCCTATTTCTCACCTAGCCCTGTGCTATCCCTAGGGCCAAGGAGGCTCTGGGCTGCCTCTGGATCCGTGGGCACTGCTCCTTGGCTGGTGGTCTCCTGAGCTTGAAACCAACTGCAAATGAGTTCTCCTTCAGGGACAAGGCTGATTGGGCATGAAAATACCTTGTTTGCACAGGCCTCAGCAACCCACCTATAGCCAGCGAGGGAGGGACCCTCCGAGGGCCTATCTCAGCAACGGCACAAACGTCGCAGCTAGGAGCTGCATTCTGCAAAGGGAAACTCTGCTCGGGGAACAAACCACAGCCCTAATGCGACTTGTTCAGGAAAGCCAAGCTTTTCTACTTCTCACCTAGCTCTGTTTTACCCCTAGGGCCATGGAGGCTCTGGGCTGCCTCTGGCTCTGTGGGCACTGCTGCTTGGCTGGTGGTCTCCGCACCTTGAAACCAACTCCAAGCGTGTTCTCCTTTGGGGAGAAGGCTAATTGGGCATGAAAAGGCCTTTTGGGCACATGCCCCATCCACTCACCCTTAGCCAGGTATTGATGGGAAACCGAAGGTCTATCTCAGCAACGGCACAAAACTCGCTTCTAGGAGCTGCATTCTGCAGAGGTGAACTCTGCTCGGCAAACAAACCACAGCCCCAATGCGTCCTTGCTCATGAAGGCCAAGCTTGCCTAGTTACTCACCTAGCCCTCTGCACACCTAGGGCAAAGAAGGCTATGGCCTGCCTCTGGCTCTGTGGGCACTGCTGCTTGTCGGGTGGTCTGCGGTGCTTGAAACCAACTCCACACGTGTTCTCCTTCGTGGAGAAGGCTGATTGGGCATGAAAAGGCCATGTTTGCACAGGCCCATTAACGCACCCTTAGCCAGCTGGGAAGGGAGCCTCGGAGGGCCTATCTCAGCAACGGCACAAAACTCGCTTCTAGGAGCTGCATTCTGCAGAGGTGAACTCTGCTCGGGGAACAAACCACAGCCCCAGTGCGTCTTGGCTCAGGAAAGCCAAGCTTGCCTAGTTCTCACCTAGCCCTGTTGTACCCCTAGGGCCAAGGAGGCTCTGGACTGCCTCTGGCTCCGTGGGCACTGCTGCCTGGCTGGTGTTCTCCGGAGGTTGAAACCAAATCCACACATGTTCTCCTTCGGGGAGAAGCCTGACTGGGCATGAAAAGGCCTTGTTTGCACAGGCCCAGCAACCCACAGGTAGCCAGCTAGGGATAGAACCTCCTTGGGCCTATCTCAGAAACGGCACAAGCCTCACTTATTTGAGCTCCGTTCTGCAAAGGTGAACCCTGCTCTCAGAACAAAGGACTTCCCCAATGCGTCTTTGGTCAGGAAGGCAACGCTTGCCTATTTCTCTCCTAGCCTTCTGCTACCACTTGGGCCAAGGTGGCTCTGGGCTTCCTCTGGCTCCGTGGGCACTGCTGCTTGGGTGGCGGCCTCCTGCTCTTGAAACCAACTCCAAACGTGTTCTCCTTTGGGGAGAAGGCTGATTGGGCATGAAAAGGCCTTTCTTCACAGCCCCCAGCAACCCAAACTTAGCCAGCTAAGGAGGGACTCTACTAGGGCTAATCTCAGCAACGGCACAAAACTCGCTTCCAGGAGCTGCATTCTGCAAAGGGAAACTCTGCTCGGGGAGCACACCACATTCCCAATTCGTCCTTCCTCAGGAAAGCAATGCTTGCCTATTTCTCACCTAGCCCTGTGCTATCCCTAGGGCCAAGGAGGCTCTGGGCTGCCTCTGGATCCGTGGGCACTGCTCCTTGGCTGGTGGTCTCCTGAGCTTGAAACCAACTGCAAATGAGTTCTCCTTCAGGGACAAGGCTGATTGGGCATGAAAATACCTTGTTTGCACAGGCCTCAGCAACCCACCTATAGCCAGCTAGGGAGGGACCCTCCGAGGGCCTATCTCAGCAACGGCACAAACGTCGCAGCTAGGAGCTGCATTCTGCAAAGGGAAACTCTGCTCGGGGAACAAACCACAGCCCTAATGCGACTTGTTCAGGAAAGCCAAGCTTTTCTACTTCTCACCTAGCTCTGTTTTACCCCTAGGGCCATGGAGGCTCTGGGCTGCCTCTGGCTCTGTGGGCACTGCTGCTTGGCTGGTGGTCTCCGCACCTTGAAACCAACTCCAAGCGTGTTCTCCTTTGGGGAGAAGGCTAATTGGGCATGAAAAGGCCTTTTTGGCACATGCCCCATCCACTCACCCTTAGCCAGGTATTGATGGGAAACCGAAGGTCTATCTCAGCAACGGCACAAAACTCGCTTCTAGGAGCTGCATTCTGCAGAGGTGAACTCTGCTCGGGGAACAAACCACAGCCCCAATGCGTCCTTGCTCATGAAGGCCAAGCTTGCCTAGTTACTCACCTAGCCCTCTGCACACCTAGGGCAAAGAACGCTATGGCCTGCCTCTGGCTCTGTGGGCACCGCTGCTTGTCGGGTGGTCTCCGGTGCTTGAAACCAACTCCACACGTGTTCTCCTTCGTGGAGAAGGCTGATTGGGCATGAAAAGGCCATGTTTGCACAGGCCCATTAACGCACCCTTAGCCAGCTGGGAAGGGAGCCTCGGAGGGCCTATCTCAGCAACGGCACAAAACTCGCTTCTAGGAGCTGCATTCTGCAGAGGTGAACTCTGCTCGGGGAACAAACCACAGCCCCAGTGCGTCTTGGCTCAGGAAAGCCAAGCTTGCCTAGTTCTCACCTAGCCCTGTTGTACCCCTAGGGCCAAGGAGGCTCTGGACTGCCTCTGGCTCCGTGGGCACTGCTGCTTGGCTGGTGTTCTCCGGAGGTTGAAACCAAATCCACACATGTTCTCCCTCGGGGAGAAGCCTGACTGGGCATGAAAAGGCCTTGTTTGCACAGGCCCAGCAACCCACAGGTAGCCAGCTAGGGATAGAACCTCCTTGGGCCTATCTCAGAAACGGCACAAGCCTCACTTATTTGAGCTCCGTTCTGCAAAGGTGAACACTGCTCTGAGAACAAAGGACTTCCCCGATGCGTCTTTGGTCAGGAAGGCAACGCTTGCCTATTTCTCTCCTAGCCTTCTGCTACCACTTGGGCCAAGGTGGCTCTGGGCTTCCTCTGGCTCCGTGGGCACTGCTGCTTGGGTGGCGGCCTCGTGCTCTTGAAACCAACTCCAAACGTGTTCTCCTTTGGGGAGAAGGCTGATTGGGCATGAAAAGGCCTTTCTTCACAGCCCCCAGCAACCCAAACTTAGCCAGCTAAGGAGGGACTCTACTAGGGCTAATCTCAGCAACGGCACAAACGTCGCAGCTAGGAGCTGCATTCTGCAAAGGGAAACTCTGCTCGGGGAGCACACCACATTCCCAATTCGTCCTTCCTCAGGAAAGCAATGCTTGCCTATTTCTCACCTAGCCCTGTGCTATCCCTAGGGCCAAGGAGGCTCTGGGCTGCCTCTGGATCCGTGGGCACTGCTCCTTGGCTGGTGGTCTCCTGAGCTTGAAACCAACTGCAAATGAGTTCTCCTTCAGGGACAAGGCTGATTGGGCATGAAAATACCTTGTTTGCACAGGCCTCAGCAACCCACCTATAGCCAGCGAGGGAGGGACCCTCCGAGGGCCTATCTCAGCAACGGCACAAACGTCGCAGCTAGGAGCTGCATTCTGCAAAGGGAAACTCTGCTCGGGGAACAAACCACAGCCCTAATGCGACTTGTTCAGGAAAGCCAAGCTTTTCTACTTCTCACCTAGCTCTGTTTTACCCCTAGGGCCATGGAGGCTCTGGGCTGCCTCTGGCTCTGTGGGCACTGCTGCTTGGCTGGTGGTCTCCGCACCTTGAAACCAACTCCAAGCGTGTTCTCCTTTGGGGAGAAGGCTAATTGGGCATGAAAAGGCCTTTTTGGCACATGCCCCATCCACTCACCCTTAGCCAGGTATTGATGGGAAACCGAAGGTCTATCTCAGCAACGGCACAAAACTCGCTTCTAGGAGCTGCATTCTGCAGAGGTGAACTCTGCTCGGGGAACAAACCACAGCCCCAATGCGTCCTTGCTCATGAAGGCCAAGCTTGCCTAGTTACTCACCTAGCCCTCTGCACACCTAGGGCAAAGAACGCTATGGCCTGCCTCTGGCTCTGTGGGCACCGCTGCTTGTCGGGTGGTCTCCGGTGCTTGAAACCAACTCCACAGGTGTTCTCCTTCGTGGAGAAGGCTGATTGGGCATGAAAAGGCCATGTTTGCACAGGCCCATTAACGCACCCTTAGCCAGCTGGGAAGGGAGCCTCGGAGGGCCTATCTCAGCAACGGCACAAAACTCGCTTCTAGGAGCTGCATTCTGCAGAGGTGAACTCTGCTCGGGGAACAAACCACAGCCCCAGTGCGTCTTGGCTCAGGAAAGCCAAGCTTGCCTAGTTCTCACCTAGCCCTGTTGTACCCCTAGGGCCAAGGAGGCTCTGGACTGCCTCTGGCTCCGTGGGCACTGCTGCTTGGCTGGTGTTCTCCGGAGGTTGAAACCAAATCCACACATGTTCTCCTTCGGGGAGAAGCCTGACTGGGCATGAAAAGGCCTTGTTTGCACAGGCCCAGCAACCCACAGGTAGCCAGCTAGGGATAGAACCTCCTTGGGCCTATCTCAGAAACGGCACAAGCCTCACTTATTTGAGCTCCGTTCTGCAAAGGTGAACCCTGCTCTCAGAACAAAGGACTTCCCCAATGCGTCTTTGGTCAGGAAGGCAACGCTTGCCTATTTCTCTCCTAGCCTTCTGCTACCACTTGGGCCAAGGTGGCTCTGGGCTTCCTCTGGCTCCGTGGGCACTGCTGCTTGGGTGGCGGCCTCCTGCTCTTGAAACCAACTCCAAACGTGTTCTCCTTTGGGGAGAAGGTGATTGGGCATGAAAAGGCCTTTCTTCACAGCCCCCAGCAACCCAAACTTAGCCAGCTAAGGAGGGACTCTACTAGGGCTAATCTCAGCAACGGCACAAACGTCGCAGCTAGGAGCTGCATTCTGCAAAGGGAAACTCTGCTCGGGGAGCACACCACATTCCCAATTCGTCCTTCCTCAGGAAAGCAATGCTTGCCTATTTCTCACCTAGCCCTGTGCTATCCCTAGGGCCAAGGAGGCTCTGGGCTGCCTCTGGATCCGTGGGCACTGCTCCTTGGCTGGTGGTCTCCTGAGCTTGAAACCAACTGCAAATGAGTTCTCCTTCAGGGACAAGGCTGATTGGGCATGAAAATACCTTGTTTGCACAGGCCTCAGCAACCCACCTATAGCCAGCTAGGGAGGGACCCTCCGAGGGCCTATCTCAGCAACGGCACAAACGTCGCAGCTAGGAGCTGCATTCTGCAAAGGGAAACTCTGCTCGGGGAACAAACCACAGCCCTAATGCGACTTGTTCAGGAAAGCCAAGCTTTTCTACTTCTCACCTAGCTCTGTTTTACCCCTAGGGCCATGGAGGCTCTGGGCTGCCTCTGGCTCTGTGGGCACTGCTGCTTGGCTGGTGGTCTCCGCACCTTGAAACCAACTCCAAGCGTGTTCTCCTTTGGGGAGAAGGCTAATTGGGCATGAAAAGGCCTTTTTGGCACATGCCCCATCCACTCACCCTTAGCCAGGTATTGATGGGAAACCGAAGGTCTATCTCAGCAACGGCACAAAACTCGCTTCTAGGAGCTGCATTCTGCAGAGGTGAACTCTGCTCGGGGAACAAACCACAGCCCCAATGCGTCCTTGCTCATGAAGGCCAAGCTTGCCTAGTTACTCACCTAGCCCTCTGCACACCTAGGGCAAAGAACGCTATGGCCTGCCTCTGGCTCTGTGGGCACCGCTGCTTGTCGGGTGGTCTCCGGTGCTTGAAACCAACTCCACACGTGTTCTCCTTCGTGGAGAAGGCTGATTGGGCATGAAAAGGCCATGTTTGCACAGGCCCATTAACGCACCCTTAGCCAGCTGGGAAGGGAGCCTCGGAGGGCCTATCTCAGCAACGGCACAAAACTCGCTTCTAGGAGCTGCATTCTGCAGAGGTGAACTCTGCTCGGGGAACAAACCACAGCCCCAGTGCGTCTTGGCTCAGGAAAGCCAAGCTTGCCTAGTTCTCACCTAGCCCTGTTGTACCCCTAGGGCCAAGGAGGCTCTGGACTGCCTCTGGCTCCGTGGGCACTGCTGCTTGGCTGGTGTTCTCCGGAGGTTGAAACCAAATCCACACATGTTCTCCTTCGGGGAGAAGCCTGACTGGGCATGAAAAGGCCTTGTTTGCACAGGCCCAGCAACCCACAGGTAGCCAGCTAGGGATAGAACCTCCTTGGGCCTATCTCAGAAACGGCACAAGCCTCACTTATTTGAGCTCCGTTCTGCAAAGGTGAACCCTGCTCTCAGAACAAAGGACTTCCCCAATGCGTCTTTGGTCAGGAAGGCAACGCTTGCCTATTTCTCTCCTAGCCTTCTGCTACCACTTGGGCCAAGGTGGCTCTGGGCTTCCTCTGGCTCCGTGGGCACTGCTGCTTGGGTGGCGGCCTCCTGCTCTTGAAACCAACTCCAAACGTGTTCTCCTTTGGGGAGAAGGCTGATTGGGCATGAAAAGGCCTTTCTTCACAGCCCCCAGCAACCCAAACTTAGCCAGCTAAGGAGGGACTCTACTAGGGCTAATCTCAGCAACGGCACAAAACTCGCTTCCAGGAGCTGCATTCTGCAAAGGGAAACTCTGCTCGGGGAGCACACCACATTCCCAATTCGTCCTTCCTCAGGAAAGCAATGCTTGCCTATTTCTCACCTAGCCCTGTGCTATCCCTAGGGCCAAGGAGGCTCTGGGCTGCCTCTGGATCCGTGGGCACTGCTCCTTGGCTGGTGGTCTCCTGAGCTTGAAACCAACTGCAAATGAGTTCTCCTTCAGGGACAAGGCTGATTGGGCATGAAAATACCTTGTTTGCACAGGCCTCAGCAACCCACCTATAGCCAGCGAGGGAGGGACCCTCCGAGGGCCTATCTCAGCAACGGCACAAACGTCGCAGCTAGGAGCTGCATTCTGCAAAGGGAAACTCTGCTCGGGGAACAAACCACAGCCCTAATGCGACTTGTTCAGGAAAGCCAAGCTTTTCTACTTCTCACCTAGCTCTGTTTTACCCCTAGGGCCATGGAGGCTCTGGGCTGCCTCTGGCTCTGTGGGCACTGCTGCTTGGCTGGTGGTCTCCGCACCTTGAAACCAACTCCAAGCGTGTTCTCCTTTGGGGAGAAGGCTAATTGGGCATGAAAAGGCCTTTTGGGCACATGCCCCATCCACTCACCCTTAGCCAGGTATTGATGGGAAACCGAAGGTCTATCTCAGCAACGGCACAAAACTCGCTTCTAGGAGCTGCATTCTGCAGAGGTGAACTCTGCTCGGGGAACAAACCACAGCCCCAATGCGTCCTTGCTCATGAAGGCCAAGCTTGCCTAGTTACTCACCTAGCCCTCTGCACACCTAGGGCAAAGAACGCTATGGCCTGCCTCTGGCTCTGTGGGCACCGCTGCTTGTCGGGTGGTCTCCGGTGCTTGAAACCAACTCCACAGGTGTTCTCCTTCGTGGAGAAGGCTGATTGGGCATGAAAAGGCCATGTTTGCACAGGCCCATTAACGCACCCTTAGCCAGCTGGGAAGGGAGCCTCGGAGGGCCTATCTCAGCAACGGCACAAAACTCGCTTCTAGGAGCTGCATTCTGCAGAGGTGAACTCTGCTCGGGGAACAAACCACAGCCCCAGTGCGTCTTGGCTCAGGAAAGCCAAGCTTGCCTAGTTCTCACCTAGCCCTGTTGTACCCCTAGGGCCAAGGAGGCTCTGGACTGCCTCTGGCTCCGTGGGCACTGCTGCTTGGCTGGTGTTCTCCGGAGGTTGAAACCAAATCCACACATGTTCTCCCTCGGGGAGAAGCCTGACTGGGCATGAAAAGGCCTTGTTTGCACAGGCCCAGCAACCCACAGGTAGCCAGCTAGGGATAGAACCTCCTTGGGCCTATCTCAGAAACGGCACAAGCCTCACTTATTTGAGCTCCGTTCTGCAAAGGTGAACACTGCTCTGAGAACAAAGGACTTCCCCGATGCGTCTTTGGTCAGGAAGGCAACGCTTGCCTATTTCTCTCCTAGCCTTCTGCTACCACTTGGGCCAAGGTGGCTCTGGGCTTCCTCTGGCTCCGTGGGCACTGCTGCTTGGGTGGTGGCCTCCTGCTCTTGAAACCAACTCCAAACGTGTTCTCCTTTGGGGAGAAGGCTGATTGGGCATGAAAAGGCCTTTCTTCACAGCCCCCAGCAACCCAAACTTAGCCAGCTAAGGAGGGACTCTACTAGGGCTAATCTCAGCAACGGCACAAAACTCGCTTCCAGGAGCTGCATTCTGCAAAGGGAAACTCTGCTCGGGGAGCACACCACATTCCCAATTCGTCCTTCCTCAGGAAAGCAATGCTTGCCTATTTCTCACCTAGCCCTGTGCTATCCCTAGGGCCAAGGAGGCTCTGGGCTGCCTCTGGATCCGTGGGCACTGCTCCTTGGCTGGTGGTCTCCTGAGCTTGAAACCAACTGCAAATGAGTTCTCCTTCAGGGACAAGGCTGATTGGGCATGAAAATACCTTGTTTGCACAGGCCTCAGCAACCCACCTATAGCCAGCGAGGGAGGGACCCTCCGAGGGCCTATCTCAGCAACGGCACAAACGTCGCAGCTAGGAGCTGCATTCTGCAAAGGGAAACTCTGCTCGGGGAACAAACCACAGCCCTAATGCGACTTGTTCAGGAAAGCCAAGCTTTTCTACTTCTCACCTAGCTCTGTTTTACCCCTAGGGCCATGGAGGCTCTGGGCTGCCTCTGGCTCTGTGGGCACTGCTGCTTGGCTGGTGGTCTCCGCACCTTGAAACCAACTCCAAGCGTGTTCTCCTTTGGGGAGAAGGCTAATTGGGCATGAAAAGGCCTTTTGGGCACATGCCCCATCCACTCACCCTTAGCCAGGTATTGATGGGAAACCGAAGGTCTATCTCAGCAACGGCACAAAACTCGCTTCTAGGAGCTGCATTCTGCAGAGGTGAACTCTGCTCGGGGAACAAACCACAGCCCCAATGCGTCCTTGCTCATGAAGGCCAAGCTTGCCTAGTTACTCACCTAGCCCTCTGCACACCTAGGGCAAAGAACGCTATGGCCTGCCTCTGGCTCTGTGGGCACTGCTGCTTGTCGGGTGGTCTCCGGTGCTTGAAACCAACTCCACAGGTGTTCTCCTTCGTGGAGAAGGCCGATTGGGCATGAAAAGGCCATGTTTGCACAGGCCCATTAACGCACCCTTAGCCAGCTGGGAAGGGAGCCTCGGAGGGCCTATCTCAGCAACGGCACAAAACTCGCTTCTAGGAGCTGCATTCTGCAGAGGTGAACTCTGCTCGGGGAACAAACCACAGCCCCAGTGCGTCTTTGCTCAGGAAAGCCAAGCTTGCCTAGTTCTCACCTAGCCCTGTTGTACCCCTAGGGCCAAGGAGGCTCTGGACTGCCTCTGGCTCCGTGGGCACTGCTGCTTGGCTGGTGTTCTCCGGAGGTTGAAACCAAATCCACACATGTTCTCCTGCGGGAGAAGCCTGACTGGGCATGAAAAGGCCTTGTTTGCACAGGCCCAGCAACCCACAGGTAGCCAGCTAGGGATAGAACCTCCTTGGGCCTATCTCAGAAACGGCACAAGCCTCACTTATTTGAGCTCCGTTCTGCAAAGGTGAACACTGCTCTGAGAACAAAGGACTTCCCCGATGCGTCTTTGGTCAGGAAGGCAACGCTTGCCTATTTCTCTCCTAGCCTTCTGCTACCACTTGGGCCAAGGTGGCTCTGGGCTTCCTCTGGCTCCGTGGGCACTGCTGCTTGGGTGGTGGCCTCCTGCTCTTGAAACCAACTCCAAACGTGTTCTCCTTTGGGGAGAAGGCTGATTGGGCATGAAAAGGCCTTTCTTCACAGCCCCCAGCAACCCAAACTTAGCCAGCTAAGGAGGGACTCTACTAGGGCTAATCTCAGCAACGGCACAAAACTCGCTTCCAGGAGCTGCATTCTGCAAAGGGAAACTCTGCTCGGGGAGCACACCACATTCCCAATTCGTCCTTCCTCAGGAAAGCAATGCTTGCCTATTTCTCACCTAGCCCTGTGCTATCCCTAGGGCCAAGGAGGCTCTGGGCTGCCTCTGGATCCGTGGGCACTGCTCCTTGGCTGGTGGTCTCCTGAGCTTGAAACCAACTGCAAATGAGTTCTCCTTCAGGGACAAGGCTGATTGGGCATGAAAATACCTTGTTTGCACAGGCCTCAGCAACCCACCTATAGCCAGCGAGGGAGGGACCCTCCGAGGGCCTATCTCAGCAACGGCACAAACGTCGCAGCTAGGAGCTGCATTCTGCAAAGGGAAACTCTGCTCGGGGAACAAACCACAGCCCTAATGCGACTTGTTCAGGAAAGCCAAGCTTTTCTACTTCTCACCTAGCTCTGTTTTACCCCTAGGGCCATGGAGGCTCTGGGCTGCCTCTGGCTCTGTGGGCACTGCTGCTTGGCTGGTGGTCTCCGCACCTTGAAACCAACTCCAAGCGTGTTCTCCTTTGGGGAGAAGGCTAATTGGGCATGAAAAGGCCTTTTTGGCACATGCCCCATCCACTCACCCTTAGCCAGGTATTGATGGGAAACCGAAGGTCTATCTCAGCAACGGCACAAAACTCGCTTCTAGGAGCTGCATTCTGCAGAGGTGAACTCTGCTCGGGGAACAAACCACAGCCCCAATGCGTCCTTGCTCATGAAGGCCAAGCTTGCCTAGTTACTCACCTAGCCCTCTGCACACCTAGGGCAAAGAACGCTATGGCCTGCCTCTGGCTCTGTGGGCACCGCTGCTTGTCGGGTGGTCTCCGGTGCTTGAAACCAACTCCACAGGTGTTCTCCTTCGTGGAGAAGGCTGATTGGGCATGAAAAGGCCATGTTTGCACAGGCCCATTAACGCACCCTTAGCCAGCTGGGAAGGGAGCCTCGGAGGGCCTATCTCAGCAACGGCACAAAACTCGCTTCTAGGAGCTGCATTCTGCAGAGGTGAACTCTGCTCGGGGAACAAACCACAGCCCCAGTGCGTCTTGGCTCAGGAAAGCCAAGCTTGCCTAGTTCTCACCTAGCCCTGTTGTACCCCTAGGGCCAAGGAGGCTCTGGACTGCCTCTGGCTCCGTGGGCACTGCTGCTTGGCTGGTGTTCTCCGGAGGTTGAAACCAAATCCACACATGTTCTCCTTCGGGGAGAAGCCTGACTGGGCATGAAAAGGCCTTGTTTGCACAGGCCCAGCAACCCACAGGTAGCCAGCTAGGGATAGAACCTCCTTGGGCCTATCTCAGAAACGGCACAAGCCTCACTTATTTGAGCTCCGTTCTGCAAAGGTGAACACTGCTCTGAGAACAAAGGACTTCCCCGATGCGTCTTTGGTCAGGAAGGCAACGCTTGCCTATTTCTCTCCTAGCCTTCTGCTACCACTTGGGCCAAGGTGGCTCTGGGCTTCCTCTGGCTCCGTGGGCACTGCTGCTTGGGTGGTGGCCTCCTGCTCTTGAAACCAACTCCAAACGTGTTCTCCTTTGGGGAGAAGGCTGATTGGGCATGAAAAGGCCTTTCTTCACAGCCCCCAGCAACCCAAACTTAGCCAGCTAAGGAGGGACTCTACTAGGGCTAATCTCAGCAACGGCACAAAACTCGCTTCCAGGAGCTGCATTCTGCAAAGGGAAACTCTGCTCGGGGAGCACACCACATTCCCAATTCGTCCTTCCTCAGGAAAGCAATGCTTGCCTATTTCTCACCTAGCCCTGTGCTATCCCTAGGGCCAAGGAGGCTCTGGGCTGCCTCTGGATCCGTGGGCACTGCTCCTTGGCTGGTGGTCTCCTGAGCTTGAAACCAACTGCAAATGAGTTCTCCTTCAGGGACAAGGCTGATTGGGCATGAAAATACCTTGTTTGCACAGGCCTCAGCAACCCACCTATAGCCAGCTAGGGAGGGACCCTCCGAGGCCCTATCTCAGCAACGGCACAAACGTCGCAGCTAGGAGCTGCATTCTGCAAAGGGAAACTCTGCTCGGGGAACAAACCACAGCCCTAATGCGACTTGTTCAGGAAAGCCAAGCTTTTCTACTTCTCACCTAGCTCTGTTTTACCCCTAGGGCCATGGAGGCTCTGGGCTGCCTCTGGCTCTGTGGGCACTGCTGCTTGGCTGGTGGTCTCCGCACCTTGAAACCAACTCCAAGCGTGTTCTCCTTTGGGGAGAAGGCTAATTGGGCATGAAAAGGCCTTTTGGGCACATGCCCCATCCACTCACCCTTAGCCAGGTATTGATGGGAAACCGAAGGTCTATCTCAGCAACGGCACAAAACTCGCTTCTAGGAGCTGCATTCTGCAGAGGTGAACTCTGCTCGGGGAACAAACCACAGCCCCAATGCGTCCTTGCTCATGAAGGCCAAGCTTGCCTAGTTACTCACCTAGCCCTCTGCACACCTAGGGCAAAGAACGCTATGGCCTGCCTCTGGCTCTGTGGGCACCGCTGCTTGTCGGGTGGTCTCCGGTGCTTGAAACCAACTCCACAGGTGTTCTCCTTCGTGGAGAAGGCTGATTGGGCATGAAAAGGCCATGTTTGCACAGGCCCATTAACGCACCCTTAGCCAGCTGGGAAGGGAGCCTCGGAGGGCCTATCTCAGCAACGGCACAAAACTCGCTTCTAGGAGCTGCATTCTGCAGAGGTGAACTCTGCTCGGGGAACAAACCACAGCCCCAGTGCGTCTTGGCTCAGGAAAGCCAAGCTTGCCTAGTTCTCACCTAGCCCTGTTGTACCCCTAGGGCCAAGGAGGCTCTGGACTGCCTCTGGCTCCGTGGGCACTGCTGCTTGGCTGGTGTTCTCCGGAGGTTGAAACCAAATCCACACATGTTCTCCTTCGGGGAGAAGCCTGACTGGGCATGAAAAGGCCTTGTTTGCACAGGCCCAGCAACCCACAGGTAGCCAGCTAGGGATAGAACCTCCTTGGGCCTATCTCAGAAACGGCACAAGCCTCACTTATTTGAGCTCCGTTCTGCAAAGGTGAACACTGCTCTGAGAACAAAGGACTTCCCCGATGCGTCTTTGGTCAGGAAGGCAACGCTTGCCTATTTCTCTCCTAGCCTTCTGCTACCACTTGGGCCAAGGTGGCTCTGGGCTTCCTCTGGCTCCGTGGGCACTGCTGCTTGGGTGGTAGCCTCCTGCTCTTGAAACCAACTCCAAACGTGTTCTCCTTTGGGGAGAAGGCTGATTGGGCATGAAAAGGCCTTTCTTCACAGCCCCCAGCAACCCAAACTTAGCCAGCTAAGGAGGGACTCTACTAGGGCTAATCTCAGCAACGGCACAAAACTCGCTTCCAGGAGCTGCATTCTGCAAAGGGAAACTCTGCTCGGGGAGCACACCACATTCCCAATTCGTCCTTCCTCAGGAAAGCAATGCTTGCCTATTTCTCACCTAGCCCTGTGCTATCCCTAGGGCCAAGGAGGCTCTGGGCTGCCTCTGGATCCGTGGGCACTGCTCCTTGGCTGGTGGTCTCCTGAGCTTGAAACCAACTGCAAATGAGTTCTCCTTCAGGGACAAGGCTGATTGGGCATGAAAATACCTTGTTTGCACAGGCCTCAGCAACCCACCTATAGCCAGCGAGGGAGGGACCCTCCGAGGGCCTATCTCAGCAACGGCACAAACGTCGCAGCTAGGAGCTGCATTCTGCAAAGGGAAACTCTGCTCGGGGAACAAACCACAGCCCTAATGCGACTTGTTCAGGAAAGCCAAGCTTTTCTACTTCTCACCTAGCTCTGTTTTACCCCTAGGGCCATGGAGGCTCTGGGCTGCCTCTGGCTCTGTGGGCACTGCTGCTTGGCTGGTGGTCTCCGCACCTTGAAACCAACTCCAAGCGTGTTCTCCTTTGGGGAGAAGGCTAATTGGGCATGAAAAGGCCTTTTGGGCACATGCCCCATCCACTCACCCTTAGCCAGGTATTGATGGGAAACCGAAGGTCTATCTCAGCAACGGCACAAAACTCGCTTCTAGGAGCTGCATTCTGCAGAGGTGAACTCTGCTCGGGGAACAAACCACAGCCCCAGTGCGTCTTGGCTCAGGAAAGCCAAGCTTGCCTAGTTCTCACCTAGCCCTGTTGTACCCCTAGGGCCAAGGAGGCTCTGGACTGCCTCTGGCTCCGTGGGCACTGCTGCTTGGCTGGTGTTCTCCGGAGGTTGAAACCAAATCCACACATGTTCTCCTTCGGGGAGAAGCCTGACTGGGCATGAAAAGGCCTTGTTTGCACAGGCCCAGCAACCCACAGGTAGCCAGCTAGGGATAGAACCTCCTTGGGCCTATCTCAGAAACGGCACAAGCCTCACTTATTTGAGCTCCGTTCTGCAAAGGTGAACCCTGCTCTCAGAACAAAGGACTTCCCCAATGCGTCTTTGGTCAGGAAGGCAACGCTTGCCTATTTCTCTCCTAGCCTTCTGCTACCACTTGGGCCAAGGTGGCTCTCGGCTTCCTCTGGCTCCGTGGGCACTGCTGCTTGGGTGGCGGCCTCCTGCTCTTGAAACCAACTCCAAACGTGTTCTCCTTTGGGGAGAAGGCTGATTGGGCATGAAAAGGCCTTTCTTCACAGCCCCCAGCAACCCAAACTTAGCCAGCTAAGGAGGGACTCTACTAGGGCTAATCTCAGCAACGGCACAAAACTCGCTTCCAGGAGCTGCATTCTGCAAAGGGAAACTCTGCTCGGGGAGCACACCACATTCCCAATTCGTCCTTCCTCAGGAAAGCAATGCTTGCCTATTTCTCACCTAGCCCTGTGCTATCCCTAGGGCCAAGGAGGCTCTGGGCTGCCTCTGGATCCGTGGGCACTGCTCCTTGGCTGGTGGTCTCCTGAGCTTGAAACCAACTGCAAATGAGTTCTCCTTCAGGGACAAGGCTGATTGGGCATGAAAATACCTTGTTTGCACAGGCCTCAGCAACCCACCTATAGCCAGCGAGGGAGGGACCCTCCGAGGGCCTATCTCAGCAACGGCACAAACGTCGCAGCTAGGAGCTGCATTCTGCAAAGGGAAACTCTGCTCGGGGAACAAACCACAGCCCTAATGCGACTTGTTCAGGAAAGCCAAGCTTTTCTACTTCTCACCTAGCTCTGTTTTACCCCTAGGGCCATGGAGGCTCTGGGCTGCCTCTGGCTCTGTGGGCACTGCTGCTTGGCTGGTGGTCTCCGCACCTTGAAACCAACTCCAAGCGTGTTCTCCTTTGGGGAGAAGGCTAATTGGGCATGAAAAGGCCTTTTGGGCACATGCCCCATCCACTCACCCTTAGCCAGGTATTGATGGGAAACCGAAGGTCTATCTCAGCAACGGCACAAAACTCGCTTCTAGGAGCTGCATTCTGCAGAGGTGAACTCTGCTCGGGGAACAAACCACAGCCCCAATGCGTCCTTGCTCATGAAGGCCAAGCTTGCCTAGTTACTCACCTAGCCCTCTGCACACCTAGGGCAAAGAACGCTATGGCCTGCCTCTGGCTCTGTGGGCACCGCTGCTTGTCGGGTGGTCTCCGGTGCTTGAAACCAACTCCACAGGTGTTCTCCTTCGTGGAGAAGGCTGATTGGGCATGAAAAGGCCATGTTTGCACAGGCCCATTAACGCACCCTTAGCCAGCTGGGAAGGGAGCCTCGGAGGGCCTATCTCAGCAACGGCACAAAACTCGCTTCTAGGAGCTGCATTCTGCAGAGGTGAACTCTGCTCGGGGAACAAACCACAGCCCCAGTGCGTCTTGGCTCAGGAAAGCCAAGCTTGCCTAGTTCTCACCTAGCCCTGTTGTACCCCTAGGGCCAAGGAGGCTCTGGACTGCCTCTGGCTCCGTGGGCACTGCTGCCTGGCTGGTGTTCTCCGGAGGTTGAAACCAAATCCACACATGTTCTCCTTCGGGGAGAAGCCTGACTGGGCATGAAAAGGCCTTGTTTGCACAGGCCCAGCAACCCACAGGTAGCCAGCTAGGGATAGAACCTCCTTGGGCCTATCTCAGAAACGGCACAAGCCTCACTTATTTGAGCTCCGTTCTGCAAAGGTGAACACTGCTCTGAGAACAAAGGACTTCCCCGATGCGTCTTTGGTCAGGAAGGCAACGCTTGCCTATTTCTCTCCTAGCCTTCTGCTACCACTTGGGCCAAGGTGGCTCTGGGCTTCCTCTGGCTCCGTGGGCACTGCTGCTTGGGTGGTAGCCTCCTGCTCTTGAAACCAACTCCAAACGTGTTCTCCTTTGGGGAGAAGGCTGATTGGGCATGAAAAGGCCTTTCTTCACAGCCCCCAGCAACCCAAACTTAGCCAGCTAAGGAGGGACTCTACTAGGGCTAATCTCAGCAACGGCACAAAACTCGCTTCCAGGAGCTGCATTCTGCAAAGGGAAACTCTGCTCGGGGAGCACACCACATTCCCAATTCGTCCTTCCTCAGGAAAGCAATGCTTGCCTATTTCTCACCTAGCCCTGTGCTATCCCTAGGGCCAAGGAGGCTCTGGGCTGCCTCTGGATCCGTGGGCACTGCTCCTTGGCTGGTGGTCTCCTGAGCTTGAAACCAACTGCAAATGAGTTCTCCTTCAGGGACAAGGCTGATTGGGCATGAAAATACCTTGTTTGCACAGGCCTCAGCAACCCACCTATAGCCAGCGAGGGAGGGACCCTCCGAGGGCCTATCTCAGCAACGGCACAAACGTCGCAGCTAGGAGCTGCATTCTGCAAAGGGAAACTCTGCTCGGGGAACAAACCACAGCCCTAATGCGACTTGTTCAGGAAAGCCAAGCTTTTCTACTTCTCACCTAGCTCTGTTTTACCCCTAGGGCCATGGAGGCTCTGGGCTGCCTCTGGCTCTGTGGGCACTGCTGCTTGGCTGGTGGTCTCCGCACCTTGAAACCAACTCCAAGCGTGTTCTCCTTTGGGGAGAAGGCTAATTGGGCATGAAAAGGCCTTTTGGGCACATGCCCCATCCACTCACCCTTAGCCAGGTATTGATGGGAAACCGAAGGTCTATCTCAGCAACGGCACAAAACTCGCTTCTAGGAGCTGCATTCTGCAGAGGTGAACTCTGCTCGGGGAACAAACCACAGCCCCAATGCGTCCTTGCTCATGAAGGCCAAGCTTGCCTAGTTACTCACCTAGCCCTCTGCACACCTAGGGCAAAGAACGCTATGGCCTGCCTCTGGCTCTGTGGGCACCGCTGCTTGTCGGGTGGTCTCCGGTGCTTGAAACCAACTCCACAGGTGTTCTCCTTCGTGGAGAAGGCTGATTGGGCATGAAAAGGCCATGTTTGCACAGGCCCATTAACGCACCCTTAGCCAGCTGGGAAGGGAGCCTCGGAGGGCCTATCTCAGCAACGGCACAAAACTCGCTTCTAGGAGCTGCATTCTGCAGAGGTGAACTCTGCTCGGGGAACAAACCACAGCCCCAGTGCGTCTTGGCTCAGGAAAGCCAAGCTTGCCTAGTTCTCACCTAGCCCTGTTGTACCCCTAGGGCCAAGGAGGCTCTGGACTGCCTCTGGCTCCGTGGGCACTGCTGCTTGGCTGGTGTTCTCCGGAGGTTGAAACCAAATCCACACATGTTCTCCTTCGGGGAGAAGCCTGACTGGGCATGAAAAGGCCTTGTTTGCACAGGCCCAGCAACCCACAGGTAGCCAGCTAGGGATAGAACCTCCTTGGGCCTATCTCAGAAACGGCACAAGCCTCACTTATTTGAGCTCCGTTCTGCAAAGGTGAACACTGCTCTGAGAACAAAGGACTTCCCCGATGCGTCTTTGGTCAGGAAGGCAACGCTTGCCTATTTCTCTCCTAGCCTTCTGCTACCACTTGGGCCAAGGTGGCTCTGGGCTTCCTCTGGCTCCGTGGGCACTGCTGCTTGGGTGGTAGCCTCCTGCTCTTGAAACCAACTCCAAACGTGTTCTCCTTTGGGGAGAAGGCTGATTGGGCATGAAAAGGCCTTTCTTCACAGCCCCCAGCAACCCAAACTTAGCCAGCTAAGGAGGGACTCTACTAGGGCTAATCTCAGCAACGGCACAAAACTCGCTTCCAGGAGCTGCATTCTGCAAAGGGAAACTCTGCTCGGGGAGCACACCACATTCCCAATTCGTCCTTCCTCAGGAAAGCAATGCTTGCCTATTTCTCACCTAGCCCTGTGCTATCCCTAGGGCCAAGGAGGCTCTGGGCTGCCTCTGGATCCGTGGGCACTGCTCCTTGGCTGGTGGTCTCCTGAGCTTGAAACCAACTGCAAATGAGTTCTCCTTCAGGGACAAGGCTGATTGGGCATGAAAATACCTTGTTTGCACAGGCCTCAGCAACCCACCTATAGCCAGCGAGGGAGGGACCCTCCGAGGGCCTATCTCAGCAACGGCACAAACGTCGCAGCTAGGAGCTGCATTCTGCAAAGGGAAACTCTGCTCGGGGAACAAACCACAGCCCTAATGCGACTTGTTCAGGAAAGCCAAGCTTTTCTACTTCTCACCTAGCTCTGTTTTACCCCTAGGGCCATGGAGGCTCTGGGCTGCCTCTGGCTCTGTGGGCACTGCTGCTTGGCTGGTGGTCTCCGCACCTTGAAACCAACTCCAAGCGTGTTCTCCTTTGGGGAGAAGGCTAATTGGGCATGAAAAGGCCTTTTTGGCACATGCCCCATCCACTCACCCTTAGCCAGGTATTGATGGGAAACCGAAGGTCTATCTCAGCAACGGCACAAAACTCGCTTCTAGGAGCTGCATTCTGCAGAGGTGAACTCTGCTCGGGGAACAAACCACAGCCCCAATGCGTCCTTGCTCATGAAGGCCAAGCTTGCCTAGTTACACACCTAGCCCTCTGCACACCTAGGGCAAAGAACGCTATGGCCTGCCTCTGGCTCTGTGGACACCGCTGCTTGTCGGGTGGTCTCCGGTGCTTGAAACCAACTCCACAGGTGTTCTCCTTCGTGGAGAAGGCTGATTGGGCATGAAAAGGCCATGTTTGCACAGGCCCATTAACGCACCCTTAGCCAGCTGGGAAGGGAGCCTCGGAGGGCCTATCTCAGCAACGGCACAAAACTCGCTTCTAGGAGCTGCATTCTGCAGAGGTGAACTCTGCTCGGGGAACAAACCACAGCCCCAGTGCGTCTTGGCTCAGGAAAGCCAAGCTTGCCTAGTTCTCACCTAGCCCTGTTGTACCCCTAGGGCCAAGGAGGCTCTGGACTGCCTCTGGCTCCGTGGGCACTGCTGCTTGGCTGGTGTTCTCCGGAGGTTGAAACCAAATCCACACATGTTCTCCCTCGGGGAGAAGCCTGACTGGGCATGAAAAGGCCTTGTTTGCACAGGCCCAGCAACCCACAGGTAGCCAGCTAGGGATAGAACCTCCTTGGGCCTATCTCAGAAACGGCACAAGCCTCACTTATTTGAGCTCCGTTCTGCAAAGGTGAACACTGCTCTGAGAACAAAGGACTTCCCCGATGCGTCTTTGGTCAGGAAGGCAACGCTTGCCTATTTCTCTCCTAGCCTTCTGCTACCACTTGGGCCAAGGTGGCTCTGGGCTTCCTCTGGCTCCGTGGGCACTGCTGCTTGGGTGGTGGCCTCCTGCTCTTGAAACCAACTCCAAACGTGTTCTCCTTTGGGGAGAAGGCTGATTGGGCATGAAAAGGCCTTTCTTCACAGCCCCCAGCAACCCAAACTTAGCCAGCTAAGGAGGGACTCTACTAGGGCTAATCTCAGCAACGGCACAAAACTCGCTTCCAGGAGCTGCATTCTGCAAAGGGAAACTCTGCTCGGGGAGCACACCACATTCCCAATTCGTCCTTCCTCAGGAAAGCAATGCTTGCCTATTTCTCACCTAGCCCTGTGCTATCCCTAGGGCCAAGGAGGCTCTGGGCTGCCTCTGGATCCGTGGGCACTGCTCCTTGGCTGGTGGTCTCCTGAGCTTGAAACCAACTGCAAATGAGTTCTCCTTCAGGGACAAGGCTGATTGGGCATGAAAATACCTTGTTTGCACAGGCCTCAGCAACCCACCTATAGCCAGCGAGGGAGGGACCCTCCGAGGGCCTATCTCAGCAACGGCACAAACGTCGCAGCTAGGAGCTGCATTCTGCAAAGGGAAACTCTGCTCGGGGAACAAACCACAGCCCTAATGCGACTTGTTCAGGAAAGCCAAGCTTTTCTACTTCTCACCTAGCTCTGTTTTACCCCTAGGGCCATGGAGGCTCTGGGCTGCCTCTGGCTCTGTGGGCACTGCTGCTTGGCTGGTGGTCTCCGCACCTTGAAACCAACTCCAAGCGTGTTCTCCTTTGGGGAGAAGGCTAATTGGGCATGAAAAGGCCTTTTGGGCACATGCCCCATCCACTCACCCTTAGCCAGGTATTGATGGGAAACCGAAGGTCTATCTCAGCAACGGCACAAAACTCGCTTCTAGGAGCTGCATTCTGCAGAGGTGAACTCTGCTCGGGGAACAAACCACAGCCCCAATGCGTCCTTGCTCATGAAGGCCAAGCTTGCCTAGTTACTCACCTAGCCCTCTGCACACCTAGGGCAAAGAACGCTATGGCCTGCCTCTGGCTCTGTGGGCACCGCTGCTTGTCGGGTGGTCTCCGGTGCTTGAAACCAACTCCACAGGTGTTCTCCTTCGTGGAGAAGGCTGATTGGGCATGAAAAGGCCATGTTTGCACAGGCCCATTAACGCACCCTTAGCCAGCTGGGAAGGGAGCCTCGGAGGGCCTATCTCAGCAACGGCACAAAACTCGCTTCTAGGAGCTGCATTCTGCAGAGGTGAACTCTGCTCGGGGAACAAACCACAGCCCCAGTGCGTCTTTGCTCAGGAAAGCCAAGCTTGCCTAGTTCTCACCTAGCCCTGTTGTACCCCTAGGGCCAAGGAGGCTCTGGACTGCCTCTGGCTCCGTGGGCACTGCTGCTTGGCTGGTGTTCTCCGGAGGTTGAAACCAAATCCACACATGTTCTCCTGCGGGAGAAGCCTGACTGGGCATGAAAAGGCCTTGTTTGCACAGGCCCAGCAACCCACAGGTAGCCAGCTAGGGATAGAACCTCCTTGGGCCTATCTCAGAAACGGCACAAGCCTCACTTATTTGAGCTCCGTTCTGCAAAGGTGAACACTGCTCTGAGAACAAAGGACTTCCCCGATGCGTCTTTGGTCAGGAAGGCAACGCTTGCCTATTTCTCTCCTAGCCTTCTGCTACCACTTGGGCCAAGGTGGCTCTGGGCTTCCTCTGGCTCCGTGGGCACTGCTGCTTGGGTGGTGGCCTCCTGCTCTTGAAACCAACTCCAAACGTGTTCTCCTTTGGGGAGAAGGCTGATTGGGCATGAAAAGGCCTTTCTTCACAGCCCCCAGCAACCCAAACTTAGCCAGCTAAGGAGGGACTCTACTAGGGCTAATCTCAGCAACGGCACAAAACTCGCTTCCAGGAGCTGCATTCTGCAAAGGGAAACTCTGCTCGGGGAGAACACCACATTCCCAATTCGTCCTTCCTCAGGAAAGCAATGCTTGCCTATTTCTCACCTAGCCCTGTGCTATCCCTAGGGCCAAGGAGGCTCTGGGCTGCCTCTGGATCCGTGGGCACTGCTCCTTGGCTGGTGGTCTCCTGAGCTTGAAACCAACTGCAAATGAGTTCTCCTTCAGGGACAAGGCTGATTGGGCATGAAAATACCTTGTTTGCACAGGCCTCAGCAACCCACCTATAGCCAGCTAGGGAGGGACCCTCCGAGGGCCTATCTCAGCAACGGCACAAACGTCGCAGCTAGGAGCTGCATTCTGCAAAGGGAAACTCTGCTCGGGGAACAAACCACAGCCCTAATGCGACTTGTTCAGGAAAGCCAAGCTTTTCTACTTCTCACCTAGCTCTGTTTTACCCCTAGGGCCATGGAGGCTCTGGGCTGCCTCTGGCTCTGTGGGCACTGCTGCTTGGCTGGTGGTCTCCGCACCTTGAAACCAACTCCAAGCATGTTCTCCTTTGGGGAGAAGGCTAATTGGGCATGAAAAGGCCTTTTGGGCACATGCCCCATCCACTCACCCTTAGCCAGGTATTGATGGGAAACCGAAGGTCTATCTCAGCAACGGCACAAAACTCGCTTCTAGGAGCTGCATTCTGCAGAGGTGAACTCTGCTCGGGGAACAATCCACAGCCCCAATGCGTCTTTGCTCATGAATGCCAAGCTTGCCTAGTTACTCACCTAGCCCTCTGCACACCTAGGGCAAAGAAGGCTATGGCCTGCCTCTGGCTCTGTGGGCACTGCTGCTTGGCTGGTGGTCTCCGGTGCTTGAAACCAACTCCACAGGTGTTCTCCTTCGTGGAGAAGGCTGATTGGGCATGAAAAGGCCTTGTTTGCACAGGCCTATTAACGCACACTTAGCCTGCTGGGAAGGGAGCCTCCGAGGGCCTATCTCAGCAACGGCACAAAACTCGCTTCTAGGAGCTGCATTCTGCAAAAGTGAACTCTGCTCGGGGAACAAACCACAGCTCCAATGCGTCTATGCTCAGGGAAGCCACGCTTGCCTATTTCTCAATTAGAAGAATGCTTCCCATATGGCCAAGGAGGCTCTGGGCTGCCTCTGGCTCCGTGGGCACCGCTGATTGTCTGGTGGTCTCCTGAGCTTGAAAGCAACTCCAAACCTGTTCTCCTACGTGGAGAAGGCTGAATGGGCATTAAAATGCCTTGTTTCCACAGACCCAGGCAACCCACACTTAGCCAGCTAGGGAGTGACCCTCCTAGGTCCTATCTCAGCAACGGCAAAAAACTCGCTTATAGGAGCTGCATTTTTCAAAGGGAAACTTGCTCGGGGAACCAACCACAGCCCCAGTGCGTCTTTGCTCAGGAAAGCAACGCTTGCCTAGTTCTCAACAAGCCGTGTGCTATACCTTGGGCCAGGAAGGATCCTGGCTTCTTCTTGCTCCGAGGGCACGGCTGCTTGGCTGGTGGTCTCCTGAAGTTAAAAGTAACTCCAAACGGGTTCTCTTTCGGGGAGGATGCTGATTGGGCATGAAAAGGCCTTCATTCAACAGGCCCCATCAACCCACCCTTAGCCAGATATGGAGAGAGCCTCCTAGGGCCTATCTAAGAAATGGCACAAAACTCATTCCAGGAGCTGCATTCTGCAAAGGTGGACACTGCTTGGGGAACAAACCACAGCCCCAATGTGTCTGCTCAGGAAAGCCTCGCTTGCCTTTTTTCTCCTAGCCCTCTGCTACCCCAAGGGCCATGGAAGCTCTGGGCTGCCTCTGGCTCTGTGGGCACTGCTGATGTTCTGGTTGTCTCCTGAGCTTGAAACCAACTCCAAACGGGTTCTCCTTCGGGGAGAAGGTGGATTTGCATGGAAAGGCCTTGTTTGCACAGGCCCCAGCCACCCACCCTTAGCCAGCTAGGGATAGACCGTCCTGGGGCCTATCTCAGCAACGGCACAAGACTCACTTCTCGGAGCTGCATTCTGCAAAGGGAAACTCTGCTCGGGGAGCACAGCACAGTCCCAATTCGTCTTTGCTCAGGAAAGCAATGCTTGCCTATTTCTCACCTCGCCCTGTGCTAACCCTAGGGCCAAGGAAGCTCTGGGCTGCCTCTGGCTCCGTGGGCACTGCTGCTTTGCTGGTGGTCTCGTGAGCTTGAAACCAACTCCAAACGAGTTCTCCTTCTGGGAGAAGGCTGATTGGGCATGAAAAGGCCTTGTTTGCACAGGCCTCAGCAACCCACCCTTAGCCAGCTAGGGAGGGACCCTCCGAGGGCTGATCTCAGCAAGGGCACAAGACTCACTTCTAGGAGTTGTATTCTGCAAAGGTGAACTCTGCTCGGGGAACAATCCACAGCCCCAATGCGTCTTTGCTCAGGAAAGCATCGCTTGCCTATTTCTCACATAGCCCTCTGCACCACTAGGGCCAAGAACTTTCTGGGCTGCCTCTGGCTCCGTGGGCACTGCTGCTTGGCTGGTGTTCTCCTGAGCTTGAAACCAACTCCAAACGGGTTCTCCTTCGGGGAGAAGGCTGATTGGGCATGAAAATGCCTTGTTTGCATAGGCCCCCGCAACCCACACTTAGCCAGCTAGGGAGGGATCCTCCGAGGTCCTAACTGGGAAACGGCACAAAACTCAGTTCTGGGAGCTGCATTCTGCAAAGGTGAGCTCTGCTCGGGGAACCAACAACAGCCGCAATGCGTCTTTGCTCAGGAAAGCCACGATTGCCTAGTTCTCACCTAGCCCTCTGCTACCCCTATGGCCAAGGGGGATCTTGGCTGCCTCTTTCTCCGTGGGCACTGTTGCTTGCCTGGTGGTCTGCTGAGCTTGAAACCAACTCCAAACGTTTTCTCCTTTGGGGAGAAGGTGGATTTGGCATGAAAAGGCCTTGTATGCACAGGCCCCATCAACCCATCCTTAGCCAGCTAGGGAGGGACGCTCTGAGGGCCTATGTCAGCAACAGCACTAAACTCACTTCTACGAGCTGCATTCTGTAAAGGGAATCTCAGCTCAGGGAACAAAGCACAGCCCCAATGTGTCTCTTGCTCAGGAAGGCCAACCGGCCTAGTTCTCACCTAGCCCTGGTCTACTCCTAGGGCAAAGGAGGCTCTGGGCTGCCTCTGGCTCCGTGGGCACTGCTGCTTGAACTGGTGGTCTCCTGAGCTTGAAACCAACTCCAAACGGGTTCTCCTTCGGGGAGAAGGCTGATTGGGCATGAAAAGGCCTTGTTTGCACAGGCCCAAGTAACCTACCCTTAGGAGCTATGGAGGAACCCTCCGAGGGCCTATCTCAGAACCTGCACAAAACTCTCACTTCTAGGAGCTGCATTCTGCAAAGGGGAACACTGCCGGGGAAGAAACCACAGCCCCAAAGCGTGTTTGCTCAGGAAAGCAATGCTTGCCTATTTCTCACCTAGCCCTCTGCCACCAATTAGGCCAAAGATTGTCTGTGCTGCATCTGGCTCCGTGGGCACTGCAGCTTGGCTGGTGGTCTCCTGAGCTTGTAACCAACTCCAAACGTGTTCTCCTTTGGGGAGAAGGCTGATTGGGCATGAAAAGGCCTTATTTGCACAGGCCCAAACAATCCACCATTAGCCAGCTAGGGAGGGACCCTCAGAGGGCCTATCTCAGAACCTGCACAAAACTCTCACTTCGAGGAGCTGCATTCTGCAAAGGTGAACTCTGCTCGGGGAACAAACCACAGCCCCAATGTGTCTTTGCTCAGGGAAGCAACGCTTGCCTAGTTCTCAATTAGCCCAGTGCTTACCCAAGGGCCAAGGAGGCTCTGGGCTGCCTCTGCCCCCGTGGGCATTGCTGCTTGGCTGGTGGACTCCCGAGCTTGAAACCAACTCCAAACGGGTCCTCCTTCGGGGAGAATGCTGATTGGGCATGAAAAGGCCTTGTTTCCACAGACCCAGGCAACCCACACTTTGCCAGCTAGGGAGGGAACATCCAAGGCCCTATCTCAGCAAGGGCACAAGACTCACTTCTAGGAGTGGTATTCTGCAAAGGTGAACTCTGCTCGGGGAACAATCCACAGCCCCAATGCGTCTTTGCTCAGGAAAGCAACGCGTGCCTAGTTCTCACCTGGCCCTCTGTACCCCTAGGGCAAAGAAGGCTCTGGGCTGCCTCTGGCTCCGTGGGCACTGCTGCTTGGCTGGTGGACTCCTGAGCTTGAAACCAACTCCAAACGTGTTCTCCTTCGGGGAGAAGGCTGATTGGGCATGAAAAGGCCTTGTTTGCACAGGGCCCATCAACTCACCGTTAGCCACCTTGGGAGGGACCCTCGGAGGGCCTATCTCAGCAACGGTACACAACTCGCTTCTAGGAGCTGCATTCTGCAAAAGTGAACTCTGCTCGGGGAACAAACCACAGCTCCAATGCGTCTATGCTCAGGGAAGCCACGCTTGCCTACTTCTCAATTAGAAGAATGCTTCCCATAGGGCCAAGGAGGCTCTGGGCTGCCTCTGGCTCCGTGGGCACCGCTGATTGTCTGGTGGTCTCCTGAGCTTGAAAGCAACTCCAAACCTGTTCTCCTACGTGGAGAAGGCTGAATGGGCATTAAAATGCCTTGTTTCCACAGACCCAGGCAACCCACACTTAGCCAGCTAGGGAGTGACCCTCCTAGGTCCTATCTCAGCAACGGCAAAAAACTCGCTTATAGGAGCTGCATTTTTCAAAGGGAAACTTGCTCGGGGAACCAACCACAGCCCCAGTGCGTCTTTGCTCAGGAAAGCAACGCTTGCCTAGTTCTCAACAAGCCGTGTGCTATACCTTGGGCCAGGAAGGATCCTGGCTTCTTCTTGCTCCGAGGGCACGGCTGCTTGGCTGGTGGTCTCCTGAAGTTAAAAGTAACTCCAAACGGGTTCTCTTTCGGGGAGGATGCTGATTGGGCATGAAAAGGCCTTCATTCAACAGGCCCCATCAACCCACCCTTAGCCAGATACGGAGAGAGCCTCCTAGGGCCTATCTAAGAAATGGCACAAAACTCATTCCAGGAGCTGCATTCTGCAAAGGTGGACACTGCTTGGGGAACAAACCACAGCCCCAATGTGTCTGCTCAGGAAAGCCTCGCTTGCCTTTTTTCTCCTAGCCCTCTGCTACCCCAAGGGCCATGGAAGCTCTGGGCTGCCTCTGGCTCTGTGGGCACTGCTGATGTTCTGGTTGTCTCCTGAGCTTGAAACCAACTCCAAACGGGTTCTCCTTCGGGGAGAAGGTGGATTTGCATGGAAAGGCCTTGTTTGCACAGGCCCCAGCCACCCACCCTTAGCCAGCTAGGGATAGACCGTCCTGGGGCCTATCTCAGCAACGGCACAAGACTCACTTCTCGGAGCTGCATTCTGCAAAGGGAAACTCTGCTCGGGGAGCACAGCACAGTCCCAATTCGTCTTTGCTCAGGAAAGCAATGCTTGCCTATTTCTCACCTCGCCCTGTGCTAACCCTAGGGCCAAGGAAGCTCTGGGCTGCCTCTGGCTCCGTGGGCACTGCTGCTTTGCTGGTGGTCTCGTGAGCTTGAAACCAACTCCAAACGAGTTCTCCTTCTGGGAGAAGGCTGATTGGGCATGAAAAGGCCTTGTTTGCACAGGCCTCAGCAACCCACCCTTAGCCAGCTAGGGAGGGACCCTCCGAGGGCTGATCTCAGCAAGGGCACAAGACTCACTTCTAGGAGTTGTATTCTGCAAAGGTGAACTCTGCTCGGGGAACAATCCACAGCCCCAATGCGTCTTTGCTCAGGAAAGCATCGCTTGCCTATTTCTCACATAGCCCTCTGCACCACTAGGGCCAAGAACTTTCTGGGCTGCCTCTGGCTCCGTGGGCACTGCTGCTTGGCTGGTGTTCTCCTGAGCTTGAAACCAACTCCAAACGGGTTCTCCTTCGGGGAGAAGGCTGATTGGGCATGAAAATGCCTTGTTTGCATAGGCCCCCGCAACCCACACTTAGCCAGCTAGGGAGGGATCCTCCGAGGTCCTAACTGGGAAACGGCACAAAACTCAGTTCTGGGAGCTGCATTCTGCAAAGGTGAGCTCTGCTCGGGGAACCAACAACAGCCGCAATGCGTCTTTGCTCAGGAAAGCCACGATTGCCTAGTTCTCACCTAGCCCTCTGCTACCCCTATGGCCAAGGGGGATCTTGGCTGCCTCTTTCTCCGTGGGCACTGTTGCTTGCCTGGTGGTCTGCTGAGCTTGAAACCAACTCCAAACGTGTTCTCCTTTGGGGAGAAGGTGGATTTGGCATGAAAAGGCCTTGTATGCACAGGCCCCATCAACCCATCCTTAGCCAGCTAGGGAGGGACGCTCTGAGGGCCTATGTCAGCAACAGCACTAAACTCACTTCTACGAGCTGCATTCTGTAAAGGGAATCTCAGCTCAGGGAACAAAGCACAGCCCCAATGTGTCTCTTGCTCAGGAAGGCCAACCGGCCTAGTTCTCACCTAGCCCTGGTCTACTCCTAGGGCAAAGGAGGCTCTGGGCTGCCTCTGGCTCCGTGGGCACTGCTGCTTGAACTGGTGGTCTCCTGAGCTTGAAACCAACTCCAAACGGGTTCTCCTTCGGGGAGAAGGCTGATTGGGCATGAAAAGGCCTTGTTTGCACAGGCCCAAGTAACCTACCCTTAGGAGCTATGGAGGAACCCTCCGAGGGCCTATCTCAGAACCTGCACAAAACTCTCACTTCTAGGAGCTGCATTCTGCAAAGGGGAACACTGCCGGGGAAGAAACCACAGCCCCAAAGCGTGTTTGCTCAGGAAAGCAATGCTTGCCTATTTCTCACCTAGCCCTCTGCCACCAATTAGGCCAAAGATTGTCTGTGCTGCCTCTGGCTCCGTGGGCACTGCAGCTTGGCTGGTGGTCTCCTGAGCTTGTAACCAACTCCAAACGTGTTCTCCTTTGGGGAGAAGGCTGATTGGGCATGAAAAGGCCTTATTTGCACAGGCCCAAACAATCCACCATTAGCCAGCTAGGGAGGGACCCTCAGAGGGCCTATCTCAGAACCTGCACAAAACTCTCACTTCGAGGAGCTGCATTCTGCAAAGGTGAACTCTGCTCGGGGAACAAACCACAGCCCCAATGTGTCTTTGCTCAGGGAAGCAACGCTTGCCTAGTTCTCAATTAGCCCAGTGCTTACCCAAGGGCCAAGGAGGCTCTGGGCTGCCTCTGCCCCCGTGGGCATTGCTGCTTGTCTGGTGGTCTCCCGAGCTTGAAACCAACTCCAAACGGGTCCTCCTTCGGGGAGAATGCTGATTGGGCATGAAAAGGCCTTGTTTCCACAGACCCAGGCAACCCACACTTTGCCAGCTAGGGAGGGAACATCCAAGGCCCTATCTCAGCAAGGGCACAAGACTCACTTCTAGGAGTTGTATTCTGCAAAGGTGAACTCTGCTCGGGGAACAATCCACAGCCCCAATGCGTCTTTGCTCAGGAAAGCAACGCGTGCCTAGTTCTCACCTGGCCCTCTGTACCCCTAGGGCAAAGAAGGCTCTGGGCTGCCTCTGGCTCCGTGGGCACTGCTGCTTGGCTGGTGGACTCCTGAGCTTGAAACCAACTCCAAACGTGTTCTCCTTCGGGGAGAAGGCTGATTGGGCATGAAAAGGCCTTGTTTGCACAGGGCCCATCAACTCACCGTTAGCCACCTTGGGAGGGACCCTCGGAGGGCCTATCTCAGCAACGGTACACAACTCGCTTCTAGGAGCTGCATTCTGCAAAAGTGAACTCTGCTCGGGGAACAAACCACAGCTCCAATGCGTCTATGCTCAGGGAAGCCACGCTTGCCTACTTCTCAATTAGAAGAATGCTTCCCATAGGGCCAAGGAGGCTCTGGGCTGCCTCTGGCTCCGTGGGCACCGCTGATTGTCTGGTGGTCTCCTGAGCTTGAAAGCAACTCCAAACCTGTTCTCCTACGTGGAGAAGGCTGAATGGGCATTAAAATGCCTTGTTTCCACAGACCCAGGCAACCCACACTTAGCCAGCTAGGGAGTGACCCTCCTAGGTCCTATCTCAGCAACGGCAAAAAACTCGCTTATAGGAGCTGCATTTTTCAAAGGGAAACTTGCTCGGGGAACCAACCACAGCCCCAGTGCGTCTTTGCTCAGGAAAGCAACGCTTGCCTAGTTCTCAACAAGCCGTGTGCTATACCTTGGGCCAGGAAGGATCCTGGCTTCTTCTTGCTCCGAGGGCACGGCTGCTTGGCTGGTGGTCTCCTGAAGTTAAAAGTAACTCCAAACGGGTTCTCTTTCGGGGAGGATGCTGATTGGGCATGAAAAGGCCTTCATTCAACAGGCCCCATCAACCCACCCTTAGCCAGATACGGAGAGAGCCTCCTAGGGCCTATCTAAGAAATGGCACAAAACTCATTCCAGGAGCTGCATTCTGCAAAGGTGGACACTGCTTGGGGAACAAACCACAGCCCCAATGTGTCTGCTCAGGAAAGCCTCGCTTGCCTTTTTTCTCCTAGCCCTCTGCTACCCCAAGGGCCATGGAAGCTCTGGGCTGCCTCTGGCTCTGTGGGCACTGCTGATGTTCTGGTTGTCTCCTGAGCTTGAAACCAACTCCAAACGGGTTCTCCTTCGGGGAGAAGGTGGATTTGCATGGAAAGGCCTTGTTTGCACAGGCCCCAGCCACCCACCCTTAGCCAGCTAGGGATAGACCGTCCTGGGGCCTATCTCAGCAACGGCACAAGACTCACTTCTCGGAGCTGCATTCTGCAAAGGGAAACTCTGCTCGGGGAGCACAGCACAGTCCCAATTCGTCTTTGCTCAGGAAAGCAATGCTTGCCTATTTCTCACCTCGCCCTGTGCTAACCCTAGGGCCAAGGAAGCTCTGGGCTGCCTCTGGCTCCGTGGGCACTGCTGCTTTGCTGGTGGTCTCGTGAGCTTGAAACCAACTCCAAACGAGTTCTCCTTCTGGGAGAAGGCTGATTGGGCATGAAAAGGCCTTGTTTGCACAGGCCTCAGCAACCCACCCTTAGCCAGCTAGGGAGGGACCCTCCGAGGGCTGATCTCAGCAAGGGCACAAGACTCACTTCTAGGAGTTGTATTCTGCAAAGGTGAACTCTGCTCGGGGAACAATCCACAGCCCCAATGCGTCTTTGCTCAGGAAAGCATCGCTTGCCTATTTCTCACATAGCCCTCTGCACCACTAGGGCCAAGAACTTTCTGGGCTGCCTCTGGCTCCGTGGGCACTGCTGCTTGGCTGGTGTTCTCCTGAGCTTGAAACCAACTCCAAACGGGTTCTCCTTCGGGGAGAAGGCTGATTGGGCATGAAAATGCCTTGTTTGCATAGGCCCCCGCAACCCACACTTAGCCAGCTAGGGAGGGATCCTCCGAGGTCCTAACTGGGAAACGGCACAAAACTCAGTTCTGGGAGCTGCATTCTGCAAAGGTGAGCTCTGCTCGGGGAACCAACAACAGCCGCAATGCGTCTTTGCTCAGGAAAGCCACGATTGCCTAGTTCTCACCTAGCCCTCTGCTACCCCTATGGCCAAGGGGGATCTTGGCTGCCTCTTTCTCCGTGGGCACTGTTGCTTGCCTGGTGGTCTGCTGAGCTTGAAACCAACTCCAAACGTGTTCTCCTTTGGGGAGAAGGTGGATTTGGCATGAAAAGGCCTTGTATGCACAGGCCCCATCAACCCATCCTTAGCCAGCTAGGGAGGGACGCTCTGAGGGCCTATGTCAGCAACAGCACTAAACTCACTTCTACGAGCTGCATTCTGTAAAGGGAATCTCAGCTCAGGGAACAAAGCACAGCCCCAATGTGTCTCTTGCTCAGGAAGGCCAACCGGCCTAGTTCTCACCTAGCCCTGGTCTACTCCTAGGGCAAAGGAGGCTCTGGGCTGCCTCTGGCTCCGTGGGCACTGCTGCTTGAACTGGTGGTCTCCTGAACTTGAAACCAACTCCAAACGGGTTCTCCTTCGGGGAGAAGGCTGATTGGGCATGAAAAGGCCTTGTTTGCACAGGCCCAAGTAACCTACCCTTAGGAGCTATGGAGGAACCCTCCGAGGGCCTATCTCAGAACCTGCACAAAACTCTCACTTCTAGGAGCTGCATTCTGCAAAGGGGAACACTGCCGGGGAAGAAACCACAGCCCCAAAGCGTGTTTGCTCAGGAAAGCAATGCTTGCCTATTTCTCACCTAGCCCTCTGCCACCAATTAGGCCAAAGATTGTCTGTGCTGCCTCTGGCTCCGTGGGCACTGCAGCTTGGCTGGTGGTCTCCTGAGCTTGTAACCAACTCCAAACGTGTTCTCCTTTGGGGAGAAGGCTGATTGGGCATGAAAAGGCCTTATTTGCACAGGCCCAAACAATCCACCATTAGCCAGCTAGGGAGGGACCCTCAGAGGGCCTATCTCAGAACCTGCACAAAACTCTCACTTCGAGGAGCTGCATTCTGCAAAGGTGAACTCTGCTCGGGGAACAAACCACAGCCCCAATGTGTCTTTGCTCAGGGAAGCAACGCTTGCCTAGTTCTCAATTAGCCCAGTGCTTACCCAAGGGCCAAGGAGGCTCTGGGCTGCCTCTGCCCCCGTGGGCATTGCTGCTTGGCTGGTGGACTCCCGAGCTTGAAACCAACTCCAAACGGGTCCTCCTTCGGGGAGAATGCTGATTGGGCATGAAAAGGCCTTGTTTCCACAGACCCAGGCAACCCACACTTTGCCAGCTAGGGAGGGAACATCCAAGGCCCTATCTCAGCAAGGGCACAAGACTCACTTCTAGGAGTGGTATTCTGCAAAGGTGAACTCTGCTCGGGGAACAATCCACAGCCCCAATGCGTCTTTGCTCAGGAAAGCAACGCGTGCCTAGTTCTCACCTGGCCCTCTGTACCCCTAGGGCAAAGAAGGCTCTGGGCTGCCTCTGGCTCCGTGGGCACTGCTGCTTGGCTGGTGTTCTCCTGAGCTTGAAACCAACTCCAAACGTGTTCTCCTTTGGGGAGAAGGCTGATTGGGCATGAAAAGGCCTTGTTTGCACAGGGCCCATCAACTCACCGTTCGCCACCTTGGGAGGGACCCTCGGAGGGCCTATCTCAGCAACGGTACACAACTCGCTTCTAGGAGCTGCATTCTGCAAAAGTGAACTCTGCTCGGGGAACAAACCACAGCTCCAATGCGTCTATGCTCAGGGAAGCCACGCTTGCCTACTTCTCAATTAGAAGAATGCTTCCCATAGGGCCAAGGAGGCTCTGGGCTGCCTCTGGCTCCGTGGGCACCGCTGATTGTCTGGTGGTCTCCTGAGCTTGAAAGCAACTCCAAACCTGTTCTCCTACGTGGAGAAGGCTGAATGGGCATTAAAATGCCTTGTTTCCACAGACCCAGGCAACCCACACTTAGCCAGCTAGGGAGTGACCCTCCTAGGTCCTATCTCAGCAACGGCAAAAAACTCGCTTATAGGAGCTGCATTTTTCAAAGGGAAACTTGCTCGGGGAACCAACCACAGCCCCAGTGCGTCTTTGCTCAGGAAAGCAACGCTTGCCTAGTTCTCAACAAGCCGTGTGCTATACCTTGGGCCAGGAAGGATCCTGGCTTCTTCTTGCTCCGAGGGCACGGCTGCTTGGCTGGTGGTCTCCTGAAGTTAAAAGTAACTCCAAACGGGTTCTCTTTCGGGGAGGATGCTGATTGGGCATGAAAAGGCCTTCATTCAACAGGCCCCATCATCCCACCCTTAGCCAGATACGGAGAGAGCCTCCTAGGGCCTATCTAAGAAATGGCACAAAACTCATTCCAGGAGCTGCATTCTGCAAAGGTGGACACTGCTTGGGGAACAAACCACAGCCCCAATGTGTCTGCTCAGGAAAGCCTCGCTTGCCTTTTTTCTCCTAGCCCTCTGCTACCCCAAGGGCCATGGAAGCTCTGGGCTGCCTCTGGCTCTGTGGGCACTGCTGATGTTCTGGTTGTCTCCTGAGCTTGAAACCAACTCCAAACGGGTTCTCCTTCGGGGAGAAGGTGGATTTGCATGGAAAGGCCTTGTTTGCACAGGCCCCAGCCACCCACCCTTAGCCAGCTAGGGATAGACCGTCCTGGGGCCTATCTCAGCAACGGCACAAGACTCACTTCTCGGAGCTGCATTCTGCAAAGGGAAACTCTGCTCGGGGAGCACAGCACAGTCCCAATTCGTCTTTGCTCAGGAAAGCAATGCTTGCCTATTTCTCACCTCGCCCTGTGCTAACCCTAGGGCCAAGGAAGCTCTGGGCTGCCTCTGGCTCCGTGGGCACTGCTGCTTTGCTGGTGGTCTCGTGAGCTTGAAACCAACTCCAAACGAGTTCTCCTTCTGGGAGAAGGCTGATTGGGCATGAAAAGGCCTTGTTTGCACAGGCCTCAGCAACCCACCCTTAGCCAGCTAGGGAGGGACCCTCCGAGGGCTGATCTCAGCAAGGGCACAAGACTCACTTCTAGGAGTTGTATTCTGCAAAGGTGAACTCTGCTCGGGGAACAATCCACAGCCCCAATGCGTCTTTGCTCAGGAAAGCATCGCTTGCCTATTTCTCACATAGCCCTCTGCACCACTAGGGCCAAGAACTTTCTGGGCTGCCTCTGGCTCCGTGGGCACTGCTGCTTGGCTGGTGTTCTCCTGAGCTTGAAACCAACTCCAAACGGGTTCTCCTTCGGGGAGAAGGCTGATTGGGCATGAAAATGCCTTGTTTGCATAGGCCCCCGCAACCCACACTTAGCCAGCTAGGGAGGGATCCTCCGAGGTCCTAACTGGGAAACGGCACAAAACTCAGTTCTGGGAGCTGCATTCTGCAAAGGTGAGCTCTGCTCGGGGAACCAACAACAGCCGCAATGCGTCTTTGCTCAGGAAAGCCACGATTGCCTAGTTCTCACCTAGCCCTCTGCTACCCCTATGGCCAAGGGGGATCTTGGCTGCCTCTTTCTCCGTGGGCACTGTTGCTTGCCTGGTGGTCTGCTGAGCTTGAAACCAACTCCAAACGTGTTCTCCTTTGGGGAGAAGGTGGATTTGGCATGAAAAGGCCTTGTATGCACAGGCCCCATCAACCCATCCTTAGCCAGCTAGGGAGGGACGCTCTGAGGGCCTATGTCAGCAACAGCACTAAACTCACTTCTACGAGCTGCATTCTGTAAAGGGAATCTCAGCTCAGGGAACAAAGCACAGCCCCAATGTGTCTCTTGCTCAGGAAGGCCAACCGGCCTAGTTCTCACCTAGCCCTGGTCTACTCCTAGGGCAAAGGAGGCTCTGGGCTGCCTCTGGCTCCGTGGGCACTGCTGCTTGAACTGGTGGTCTCCTGAACTTGAAACCAACTCCAAACGGGTTCTCCTTCGGGGAGAAGGCTGATTGGGCATGAAAAGGCCTTGTTTGCACAGGCCCAAGTAACCTACCCTTAGGAGCTATGGAGGAACCCTCCGAGGGCCTATCTCAGAACCTGCACAAAACTCTCACTTCTAGGAGCTGCATTCTGCAAAGGGGAACACTGCCGGGGAAGAAACCACAGCCCCAAAGCGTGTTTGCTCAGGAAAGCAATGCTTGCCTATTTCTCACCTAGCCCTCTGCCACCAATTAGGCCAAAGATTGTCTGTGCTGCCTCTGGCTCCGTGGGCACTGCAGCTTGGCTGGTGGTCTCCTGAGCTTGTAACCAACTCCAAACGTGTTCTCCTTTGGGGAGAAGGCTGATTGGGCATGAAAAGGCCTTATTTGCACAGGCCCAAACAATCCACCATTAGCCAGCTAGGGAGGGACCCTCAGAGGGCCTATCTCAGAACCTGCACAAAACTCTCACTTCGAGGAGCTGCATTCTGCAAAGGTGAACTCTGCTCGGGGAACAAACCACAGCCCCAATGTGTCTTTGCTCAGGGAAGCAACGCTTGCCTAGTTCTCAATTAGCCCAGTGCTTACCCAAGGGCCAAGGAGGCTCTGGGCTGCCTCTGCCCCCGTGGGCATTGCTGCTTGGCTGGTGGACTCCCGAGCTTGAAACCAACTCCAAACGGGTCCTCCTTCGGGGAGAATGCTGATTGGGCATGAAAAGGCCTTGTTTCCACAGACCCAGGCAACCCACACTTTGCCAGCTAGGGAGGGAACATCCAAGGCCCTATCTCAGCAAGGGCACAAGACTCACTTCTAGGAGTGGTATTCTGCAAAGGTGAACTCTGCTCGGGGAACAATCCACAGCCCCAATGCGTCTTTGCTCAGGAAAGCAACGCGTGCCTAGTTCTCACCTGGCCCTCTGTACCCCTAGGGCAAAGAAGGCTCTGGGCTGCCTCTGGCTCCGTGGGCACTGCTGCTTGGCTGGTGTTCTCCTGAGCTTGAAACCAACTCCAAACGTGTTCTCCTTTGGGGAGAAGGCTGATTGGGCATGAAAAGGCCTTGTTTGCACAGGGCCCATCAACTCACCGTTCGCCACCTTGGGAGGGACCCTCGGAGGGCCTATCTCAGCAACGGTACACAACTCGCTTCTAGGAGCTGCATTCTGCAAAAGTGAACTCTGCTCGGGGAACAAACCACAGCTCCAATGCGTCTATGCTCAGGGAAGCCACGCTTGCCTACTTCTCAATTAGAAGAATGCTTCCCATAGGGCCAAGGAGGCTCTGGGCTGCCTCTGGCTCCGTGGGCACCGCTGATTGTCTGGTGGTCTCCTGAGCTTGAAAGCAACTCCAAACCTGTTCTCCTACGTGGAGAAGGCTGAATGGGCATTAAAATGCCTTGTTTCCACAGACCCAGGCAACCCACACTTAGCCAGCTAGGGAGTGACCCTCCTAGGTCCTATCTCAGCAACGGCAAAAAACTCGCTTATAGGAGCTGCATTTTTCAAAGGGAAACTTGCTCGGGGAACCAACCACAGCCCCAGTGCGTCTTTGCTCAGGAAAGCAACGCTTGCCTAGTTCTCAACAAGCCGTGTGCTATACCTTGGGCCAGGAAGGATCCTGGCTTCTTCTTGCTCCGAGGGCACGGCTGCTTGGCTGGTGGTCTCCTGAAGTTAAAAGTAACTCCAAACGGGTTCTCTTTCGGGGAGGATGCTGATTGGGCATGAAAAGGCCTTCATTCAACAGGCCCCATCAACCCACCCTTAGCCAGATACGGAGAGAGCCTCCTAGGGCCTATCTAAGAAATGGCACAAAACTCATTCCAGGAGCTGCATTCTGCAAAGGTGGACACTGCTTGGGGAACAAACCACAGCCCCAATGTGTCTGCTCAGGAAAGCCTCGCTTGCCTTTTTTCTCCTAGCCCTCTGCTACCCCAAGGGCCATGGAAGCTCTGGGCTGCCTCTGGCTCTGTGGGCACTGCTGATGTTCTGGTTGTCTCCTGAGCTTGAAACCAACTCCAAACGGGTTCTCCTTCGGGGAGAAGGTGGATTTGCATGGAAAGGCCTTGTTTGCACAGGCCCCAGCCACCCACCCTTAGCCAGCTAGGGATAGACCGTCCTTGGGCCTATCTCAGCAACGGCACAAGACTCACTTCTCGGAGCTGCATTCTGCAAAGGGAAACTCTGCTCGGGGAGCACAGCACAGTCCCAATTCGTCTTTGCTCAGGAAAGCAATGCTTGCCTATTTCTCACCTCGCCCTGTGCTAACCCTAGGGCCAAGGAAGCTCTGGGCTGCCTCTGGCTCCGTGGGCACTGCTGCTTTGCTGGTGGTCTCGTGAGCTTGAAACCAACTCCAAACGAGTTCTCCTTCTGGGAGAAGGCTGATTGGGTATGAAAAGGCCTTGTTTGCACAGGCCTCAGCAACCCACCCTTAGCCAGCTAGGGAGGGACCCTCCGAGGGCTGATCTCAGCAAGGGCACAAGACTCACTTCTAGGAGTTGTATTCTGCAAAGGTGAACTCTGCTCGGGGAACAATCCACAGCCCCAATGCGTCTTTGCTCAGGAAAGCATCGCTTGCCTATTTCTCACATAGCCCTCTGCACCACTAGGGCCAAGAACTTTCTGGGCTGCCTCTGGCTCCGTGGGCACTGCTGCTTGGCTGGTGTTCTCCTGAGCTTGAAACCAACTCCAAACGGGTTCTCCTTCGGGGAGAAGGCTGATTGGGCATGAAAATGCCTTGTTTGCATAGGCCCCCGCAACCCACACTTAGCCAGCTAGGGAGGGATCCTCCGAGGTCCTAACTGGGAAACGGCACAAAACTCAGTTCTGGGAGCTGCATTCTGCAAAGGTGAGCTCTGCTCGGGGAACCAACAACAGCCGCAATGCGTCTTTGCTCAGGAAAGCCACGATTGCCTAGTTCTCACCTAGCCCTCTGCTACCCCTATGGCCAAGGGGGATCTTGGCTGCCTCTTTCTCCGTGGGCACTGTTGCTTGCCTGGTGGTCTGCTGAGCTTGAAACCAACTCCAAACGTGTTCTCCTTTGGGGAGAAGGTGGATTTGGCATGAAAAGGCCTTGTATGCACAGGCCCCATCAACCCATCCTTAGCCAGCTAGGGAGGGACGCTCTGAGGGCCTATGTCAGCAACAGCACTAAACTCACTTCTACGAGCTGCATTCTGTAAAGGGAATCTCAGCTCAGGGAACAAAGCACAGCCCCAATGTGTCTCTTGCTCAGGAAGGCCAACCGGCCTAGTTCTCACCTAGCCCTGGTCTACTCCTAGGGCAAAGGAGGCTCTGGGCTGCCTCTGGCTCCGTGGGCACTGCTGCTTGAACTGGTGGTCTCCTGAGCTTGAAACCAACTCCAAACGGGTTCTCCTTCGGGGAGAAGGCTGATTGGGCATGAAAAGGCCTTGTTTGCACAGGCCCAAGTAACCTACCCTTAGGAGCTATGGAGGAACCCTCCGAGGGCCTATCTCAGAACCTGCACAAAACTCTCACTTCTAGGAGCTGCATTCTGCAAAGGGGAACACTGCCGGGGAAGAAACCACAGCCCCAAAGCGTGTTTGCTCAGGAAAGCAATGCTTGCCTATTTCTCACCTAGCCCTCTGCCACCAATTAGGCCAAAGATTGTCTGTGCTGCCTCTGGCTCCGTGGGCACTGCAGCTTGGCTGGTGGTCTCCTGAGCTTGTAACCAACTCCAAACTTGTTCTCCTTTGGGGAGAAGGCTGATTGGGCATGAAAAGGCCTTATTTGCACAGGCCCAAACAATCCACCATTAGCCAGCTAGGGAGGGACCCTCAGAGGGCCTATCTCAGAACATGCACAAAACTCTCACTTCGAGGAGCTGCATTCTGCAAAGGTGAACTCTGCTCGGGGAACAAACCACAGCCCCAATGTGTCTTTGCTCAGGGAAGCAACGCTTGCCTAGTTCTCAATTAGCCCAGTGCTTACCCAAGGGCCAAGGAGGCTCTGGGCTGCCTCTGCCCCCGTGGGCATTGCTGCTTGTCTGGTGGTCTCCCGAGCTTGAAACCAACTCCAAACGGGTCCTCCTTCGGGGAGAATGCTGATTGGGCATGAAAAGGCCTTGTTTCCACAGACCCAGGCAACCCACACTTTGCCAGCTAGGGAGGGAACATCCAAGGCCCTATCTCAGCAAGGGCACAAGACTCACTTCTAGGAGTGGTATTCTGCAAAGGTGAACTCTGCTCGGGGAACAATCCACAGCCCCAATGCGTCTTTGCTCAGGAAAGCAACGCGTGCCTAGTTCTCACCTGGCCCTCTGTACCCCTAGGGCAAAGAAGGCTCTGGGCTGCCTCTGGCTCCGTGGGCACTGCTGCTTGGCTGGTGTTCTCCTGAGCTTGAAACCAACTCCAAACGTGTTCTCCTTCGGGGAGAAGGCTGATTGGGCATGAAAAGGCCTTGTTTGCACAGGGCCCATCAACTCACCGTTAGCCACCTTGGGAGGGACCCTCGGAGGGCCTATCTCAGCAACGGTACACAACTCGCTTCTAGGAGCTGCATTCTGCAAAAGTGAACTCTGCTCGGGGAACAAACCACAGCTCCAATGCGTCTATGCTCAGGGAAGCCACGCTTGCCTACTTCTCAATTAGAAGAATGCTTCCCATAGGGCCAAGGAGGCTCTGGGCTGCCTCTGGCTCCGTGGGCACCGCTGATTGTCTGGTGGTCTCCTGAGCTTGAAAGCAACTCCAAACCTGTTCTCCTACGTGGAGAAGGCTGAATGGGCATTAAAATGCCTTGTTTCCACAGACCCAGGCAACCCACACTTAGCCAGCTAGGGAGTGACCCTCCTAGGTCCTATCTCAGCAACGGCAAAAAACTCGCTTATAGGAGCTGCATTTTTCAAAGGGAAACTTGCTCGGGGAACCAACCACAGCCCCAGTGCGTCTTTGCTCAGGAAAGCAACGCTTGCCTAGTTCTCAACAAGCCGTGTGCTATACCTTGGGCCAGGAAGGATCCTGGCTTCTTCTTGCTCCGAGGGCACGGCTGCTTGGCTGGTGGTCTCCTGAAGTTAAAAGTAACTCCAAACGGGTTCTCTTTCGGGGAGGATGCTGATTGGGCATGAAAAGGCCTTCATTCAACAGGCCCCATCAACCCACCCTTAGCCAGATATGGAGAGAGCCTCCTAGGGCCTATCTAAGAAATGGCACAAAACTCATTCCAGGAGCTGCATTCTGCAAAGGTGGACACTGCTTGGGGAACAAACCACAGCCCCAATGTGTCTGCTCAGGAAAGCCTCGCTTGCCTTTTTTCTCCTAGCCCTCTGCTACCCCAAGGGCCATGGAAGCTCTGGGCTGCCTCTGGCTCTGTGGGCACTGCTGATGTTCTGGTTGTCTCCTGAGCTTGAAACCAACTCCAAACGGGTTCTCCTTCGGGGAGAAGGTGGATTTGCATGGAAAGGCCTTGTTTGCACAGGCCCCAGCCACCCACCCTTAGCCAGCTAGGGATAGACCATCCTGGGGCCTATCTCAGCAACGGCACAAGACTCACTTCTCGGAGCTGCATTCTGCAAAGGGAAACTCTGCTTGGGGAGCACAGCACAGTCCCAATTCGTCTTTGCTCAGGAAAGCAATGCTTGCCTATTTCTCACCTCGCCCTGTGCTAACCCTAGGGCCAAGGAAGCTCTGGGCTGCCTCTGGCTCCGTGGGCACTGCTGCTTTGCTGGTGGTCTCGTGAGCTTGAAACCAACTCCAAACGAGTTCTCCTTCTGGGAGAAGGCTGATTGGGCATGAAAATACCTTGTTTGCACAGGCCTCAGCAACCCACCCTTAGCCAGCTAGGGAGGGACCCTCCGAGGGCTGATCTCAGCAAGGGCACAAGACTCACTTCTAGGAGTTGTATTCTGCAAAGGTGAACTCTGCTCGGGGAACAATCCACAGCCCCAATGCGTCTTTGCTCAGGAAAGCATCGCTTGCCTATTTCTCACATAGCCCTCTGCACCACTAGGGCCAAGAACTTTCTGGGCTGCCTCTGGCTCCGTGGGCACTGCTGCTTGGCTGGTGTTCTCCTGAGCTTGAAACCAACTCCAAACGGGTTCTCCTTCGGGGAGAAGGCTGATTGGGCATGAAAATGCCTTGTTTGCATAGGCCCCCGCAACCCACACTTAGCCAGCTAGGGAGGGATCCTCCGAGGTCCTAACTGGGAAACGGCACAAAACTCAGTTCTGGGAGCTGCATTCTGCAAAGGTGAGCTCTGCTCGGGGAACCAACAACAGCCGCAATGCGTCTTTGCTCAGGAAAGCCACGATTGCCTAGTTCTCACCTAGCCCTCTGCTACCCCTATGGCCAAGGGGGATCTTGGCTGCCTCTTTCTCCGTGGGCACTGTTGCTTGCCTGGTGGTCTGCTGAGCTTGAAACCAACTCCAAACGTGTTCTCCTTTGGGGAGAAGGTGGATTTGGCATGAAAAGGCCTTGTATGCACAGGCCCCATCAACCCATCCTTAGCCAGCTAGGGAGGGACGCTCTGAGGGCCTATGTCAGCAACAGCACTAAACTCACTTCTACGAGCTGCATTCTGTAAAGGGAATCTCAGCTCAGGGAACAAAGCACAGCCCCAATGTGTCTCTTGCTCAGGAAGGCCAACCGGCCTAGTTCTCACCTAGCCCTGGTCTACTCCTAGGGCAAAGGAGGCTCTGGGCTGCCTCTGGCTCCGTGGGCACTGCTGCTTGAACTGGTGGTCTCCTGAGCTTGAAACCAACTCCAAACGGGTTCTCCTTCGGGGAGAAGGCTGATTGGGCATGAAAAGGCCTTGTTTGCACAGGCCCAAGTAACCTACCCTTAGGAGCTATGGAGGAACCCTCCGAGGGCCTATCTCAGAACCTGCACAAAACTCTCACTTCTAGGAGCTGCATTCTGCAAAGGGGAACACTGCCGGGGAAGAAACCACAGCCCCAAAGCGTGTTTGCTCAGGAAAGCAATGCTTGCCTATTTCTCACCTAGCCCTCTGCCACCAATTAGGCCAAAGATTGTCTGTGCTGCCTCTGGCTCCGTGGGCACTGCAGCTTGGCTGGTGGTCTCCTGAGCTTGTAACCAACTCCAAACGTGTTCTCCTTTGGGGAGAAGGCTGATTGGGCATGAAAAGGCCTTATTTGCACAGGCCCAAACAATCCACCATTAGCCAGCTAGGGAGGGACCCTCAGAGGGCCTATCTCAGAACCTGCACAAAACTCTCACTTCGAGGAGCTGCATTCTGCAAAGGTGAACTCTGCTCGGGGAACAAACCACAGCCCCAATGTGTCTTTGCTCAGGGAAGCAACGCTTGCCTAGTTCTCAATTAGCCCAGTGCTTACCCAAGGGCCAAGGAGGCTCTGGGCTGCCTCTGCCCCCGTGGGCATTGCTGCTTGGCTGGTGGACTCCCGAGCTTGAAACCAACTCCAAACGGGTCCTCCTTCGGGGAGAATGCTGATTGGGCATGAAAAGGCCTTGTTTCCACAGACCCAGGCAACCCACACTTTGCCAGCTAGGGAGGGAACATCCAAGGCCCTATCTCAGCAAGGGCACAAGACTCACTTCTAGGAGTGGTATTCTGCAAAGGTGAACTCTGCTCGGGGAACAATCCACAGCCCCAATGCGTCTTTGCTCAGGAAAGCAACGCGTGCCTAGTTCTCACCTGGCCCTCTGTACCCCTAGGGCAAAGAAGGCTCTGGGCTGCCTCTGGCTCCGTGGGCACTGCTGCTTGGCTGGTGTTCTCCTGAGCTTGAAACCAACTCCAAACGTGTTCTCCTTCGGGGAGAAGGCTGATTGGGCATGAAAAGGCCTTGTTTGCACAGGGCCCATCAACTCACCGTTCGCCACCTTGGGAGGGACCCTCGGAGGGCCTATCTCAGCAACGGTACACAACTCGCTTCTAGGAGCTGCATTCTGCAAAAGTGAACTCTGCTCGGGGAACAAACCACAGCTCCAATGCGTCTATGCTCAGGGAAGCCACGCTTGCCTACTTCTCAATTAGAAGAATGCTTCCCATAGGGCCAAGGAGGCTCTGGGCTGCCTCTGGCTCCGTGGGCACCGCTGATTGTCTGGTGGTCTCCTGAGCTTGAAAGCAACTCCAAACCTGTTCTCCTACGTGGAGAAGGCTGAATGGGCATTAAAATGCCTTGTTTCCACAGACCCAGGCAACCCACACTTAGCCAGCTAGGGAGTGACCCTCCTAGGTCCTATCTCAGCAACGGCAAAAAACTCGCTTATAGGAGCTGCATTTTTCAAAGGGAAACTTGCTCGGGGAACCAACCACAGCCCCAGTGCGTCTTTGCTCAGGAAAGCAACGCTTGCCTAGTTCTCAACAAGCCGTGTGCTATACCTTGGGCCAGGAAGGATCCTGGCTTCTTCTTGCTCCGAGGGCACGGCTGCTTGGCTGGTGGTCTCCTGAAGTTAAAAGTAACTCCAAACGGGTTCTCTTTCGGGGAGGATGCTGATTGGGCATGAAAAGGCCTTCATTCAACAGGCCCCATCAACCCACCCTTAGCCAGATACGGAGAGAGCCTCCTAGGGCCTATCTAAGAAATGGCACAAAACTCATTCCAGGAGCTGCATTCTGCAAAGGTGGACACTGCTTGGGGAACAAACCACAGCCCCAATGTGTCTGCTCAGGAAAGCCTCGCTTGCCTTTTTTCTCCTAGCCCTCTGCTACCCCAAGGGCCATGGAAGCTCTGGGCTGCCTCTGGCTCTGTGGGCACTGCTGATGTTCTGGTTGTCTCCTGAGCTTGAAACCAACTCCAAACGGGTTCTCCTTCGGGGAGAAGGTGGATTTGCATGGAAAGGCCTTGTTTGCACAGGCCCCAGCCACCCACCCTTAGCCAGCTAGGGATAGACCGTCCTGGGGCCTATCTCAGCAACGGCACAAGACTCACTTCTCGGAGCTGCATTCTGCAAAGGGAAACTCTGCTCGGGGAGCACAGCACAGTCCCAATTCGTCTTTGCTCAGGAAAGCAATGCTTGCCTATTTCTCACCTCGCCCTGTGCTAACCCTAGGGCCAAGGAAGCTCTGGGCTGCCTCTGGCTCCGTGGGCACTGCTGCTTTGCTGGTGGTCTCGTGAGCTTGAAACCAACTCCAAACGAGTTCTCCTTCTGGGAGAAGGCTGATTGGGCATGAAAAGGCCTTGTTTGCACAGGCCTCAGCAACCCACCCTTAGCCAGCTAGGGAGGGACCCTCCGAGGGCTGATCTCAGCAAGGGCACAAGACTCACTTCTAGGAGTTGTATTCTGCAAAGGTGAACTCTGCTCGGGGAACAATCCACAGCCCCAATGCGTCTTTGCTCAGGAAAGCATCGCTTGCCTATTTCTCACATAGCCCTCTGCACCACTAGGGCCAAGAACTTTCTGGGCTGCCTCTGGCTCCGTGGGCACTGCTGCTTGGCTGGTGTTCTCCTGAGCTTGAAACCAACTCCAAACGGGTTCTCCTTCGGGGAGAAGGCTGATTGGGCATGAAAATGCCTTGTTTGCATAGGCCCCCGCAACCCACACTTAGCCAGCTAGGGAGGGATCCTCCGAGGTCCTAACTGGGAAACGGCACAAAACTCAGTTCTGGGAGCTGCATTCTGCAAAGGTGAGCTCTGCTCGGGGAACCAACAACAGCCGCAATGCGTCTTTGCTCAGGAAAGCCACGATTGCCTAGTTCTCACCTAGCCCTCTGCTACCCCTATGGCCAAGGGGGATCTTGGCTGCCTCTTTCTCCGTGGGCACTGTTGCTTGCCTGGTGGTCTGCTGAGCTTGAAACCAACTCCAAACGTGTTCTCCTTTGGGGAGAAGGTGGATTTGGCATGAAAAGGCCTTGTATGCACAGGCCCCATCAACCCATCCTTAGCCAGCTAGGGAGGGACGCTCTGAGGGCCTATGTCAGCAACAGCACTAAACTCACTTCTACGAGCTGCATTCTGTAAAGGGAATCTCAGCTCAGGGAACAAAGCACAGCCCCAATGTGTCTCTTGCTCAGGAAGGCCAACCGGCCTAGTTCTCACCTAGCCCTGGTCTACTCCTAGGGCAAAGGAGGCTCTGGGCTGCCTCTGGCTCCGTGGGCACTGCTGCTTGAACTGGTGGTCTCCTGAGCTTGAAACCAACTCCAAACGGGTTCTCCTTCGGGGAGAAGGCTGATTGGGCATGAAAAGGCCTTGTTTGCACAGGCCCAAGTAACCTACCCTTAGGAGCTATGGAGGAACCCTCCGAGGGCCTATCTCAGAACCTGCACAAAACTCTCACTTCTAGGAGCTGCATTCTGCAAAGGGGAACACTGCCGGGGAAGAAACCACAGCCCCAAAGCGTGTTTGCTCAGGAAAGCAATGCTTGCCTATTTCTCACCTAGCCCTCTGCCACCAATTAGGCCAAAGATTGTCTGTGCTGCCTCTGGCTCCGTGGGCACTGCAGCTTGGCTGGTGGTCTCCTGAGCTTGTAACCAACTCCAAACGTGTTCTCCTTTGGGGAGAAGGCTGATTGGGCATGAAAAGGCCTTATTTGCACAGGCCCAAACAATCCACCATTAGCCAGCTAGGGAGGGACCCTCAGAGGGCCTATCTCAGAACCTGCACAAAACTCTCACTTCGAGGAGCTGCATTCTGCAAAGGTGAACTCTGCTCGGGGAACAAACCACAGCCCCAATGTGTCTTTGCTCAGGGAAGCAACGCTTGCCTAGTTCTCAATTAGCCCAGTGCTTACCCAAGGGCCAAGGAGGCTCTGGGCTGCCTCTGCCCCCGTGGGCATTGCTGCTTGTCTGGTGGTCTCCCGAGCTTGAAACCAACTCCAAACGGGTCCTCCTTCGGGGAGAATGCTGATTGGGCATGAAAAGGCCTTGTTTCCACAGACCCAGGCAACCCACACTTTGCCAGCTAGGGAGGGAACATCCAAGGCCCTATCTCAGCAAGGGCACAAGACTCACTTCTAGGAGTTGTATTCTGCAAAGGTGAACTCTGCTCGGGGAACAATCCACAGCCCCAATGCGTCTTTGCTCAGGAAAGCAACGCGTGCCTAGTTCTCACCTGGCCCTCTGTACCCCTAGGGCAAAGAAGGCTCTGGGCTGCCTCTGGCTCCGTGGGCACTGCTGCTTGGCTGGTGTTCTCCTGAGCTTGAAACCAACTCCAAACGTGTTCTCCTTCGGGGAGAAGGCTGATTGGGCATGAAAAGGCCTTGTTTGCACAGGGCCCATCAACTCACCGTTAGCCACCTTGGGAGGGACCCTCGGAGGGCCTATCTCAGCAACGGTACACAACTCGCTTCTAGGAGCTGCATTCTGCAAAAGTGAACTCTGCTCGGGGAACAAACCACAGCTCCAATGCGTCTATGCTCAGGGAAGCCACGCTTGCCTACTTCTCAATTAGAAGAATGCTTCCCATAGGGCCAAGGAGGCTCTGGGCTGCCTCTGGCTCCGTGGGCACCGCTGATTGTCTGGTGGTCTCCTGAGCTTGAAAGCAACTCCAAACCTGTTCTCCTACGTGGAGAAGGCTGAATGGGCATTAAAATGCCTTGTTTCCACAGACCCAGGCAACCCACACTTAGCCAGCTAGGGAGTGACCCTCCTAGGTCCTATCTCAGCAACGGCAAAAAACTCGCTTATAGGAGCTGCATTTTTCAAAGGGAAACTTGCTCGGGGAACCAACCACAGCCCCAGTGCGTCTTTGCTCAGGAAAGCAACGCTTGCCTAGTTCTCAACAAGCCGTGTGCTATACCTTGGGCCAGGAAGGATCCTGGCTTCTTCTTGCTCCGAGGGCACGGCTGCTTGGCTGGTGGTCTCCTGAAGTTAAAAGTAACTCCAAACGGGTTCTCTTTCGGGGAGGATGCTGATTGGGCATGAAAAGGCCTTCATTCAACAGGCCCCATCAACCCACCCTTAGCCAGATACGGAGAGAGCCTCCTAGGGCCTATCTAAGAAATGGCACAAAACTCATTCCAGGAGCTGCATTCTGCAAAGGTGGACACTGCTTGGGGAACAAACCACAGCCCCAATGTGTCTGCTCAGGAAAGCCTCGCTTGCCTTTTTTCTCCTAGCCCTCTGCTACCCCAAGGGCCATGGAAGCTCTGGGCTGCCTCTGGCTCTGTGGGCACTGCTGATGTTCTGGTTGTCTCCTGAGCTTGAAACCAACTCCAAACGGGTTCTCCTTCGGGGAGAAGGTGGATTTGCATGGAAAGGCCTTGTTTGCACAGGCCCCAGCCACCCACCCTTAGCCAGCTAGGGATAGACCGTCCTGGGGCCTATCTCAGCAACGGCACAAGACTCACTTCTCGGAGCTGCATTCTGCAAAGGGAAACTCTGCTCGGGGAGCACAGCACAGTCCCAATTCGTCTTTGCTCAGGAAAGCAATGCTTGCCTATTTCTCACCTCGCCCTGTGCTAACCCTAGGGCCAAGGAAGCTCTGGGCTGCCTCTGGCTCCGTGGGCACTGCTGCTTTGCTGGTGGTCTCGTGAGCTTGAAACCAACTCCAAACGAGTTCTCCTTCTGGGAGAAGGCTGATTGGGCATGAAAAGGCCTTGTTTGCACAGGCCTCAGCAACCCACCCTTAGCCAGCTAGGGAGGGACCCTCCGAGGGCTGATCTCAGCAAGGGCACAAGACTCACTTCTAGGAGTTGTATTCTGCAAAGGTGAACTCTGCTCGGGGAACAATCCACAGCCCCAATGCGTCTTTGCTCAGGAAAGCATCGCTTGCCTATTTCTCACATAGCCCTCTGCACCACTAGGGCCAAGAACTTTCTGGGCTGCCTCTGGCTCCGTGGGCACTGCTGCTTGGCTGGTGTTCTCCTGAGCTTGAAACCAACTCCAAACGGGTTCTCCTTCGGGGAGAAGGCTGATTGGGCATGAAAATGCCTTGTTTGCATAGGCCCCCGCAACCCACACTTAGCCAGCTAGGGAGGGATCCTCCGAGGTCCTAACTGGGAAACGGCACAAAACTCAGTTCTGGGAGCTGCATTCTGCAAAGGTGAGCTCTGCTCGGGGAACCAACAACAGCCGCAATGCGTCTTTGCTCAGGAAAGCCACGATTGCCTAGTTCTCACCTAGCCCTCTGCTACCCCTATGGCCAAGGGGGATCTTGGCTGCCTCTTTCTCCGTGGGCACTGTTGCTTGCCTGGTGGTCTGCTGAGCTTGAAACCAACTCCAAACGTGTTCTCCTTTGGGGAGAAGGTGGATTTGGCATGAAAAGGCCTTGTATGCACAGGCCCCATCAACCCATCCTTAGCCAGCTAGGGAGGGACGCTCTGAGGGCCTATGTCAGCAACAGCACTAAACTCACTTCTACGAGCTGCATTCTGTAAAGGGAATCTCAGCTCAGGGAACAAAGCACAGCCCCAATGTGTCTCTTGCTCAGGAAGGCCAACCGGCCTAGTTCTCACCTAGCCCTGGTCTACTCCTAGGGCAAAGGAGGCTCTGGGCTGCCTCTGGCTCCGTGGGCACTGCTGCTTGAACTGGTGGTCTCCTGAGCTTGAAACCAACTCCAAACGGGTTCTCCTTCGGGGAGAAGGCTGATTGGGCATGAAAAGGCCTTGTTTGCACAGGCCCAAGTAACCTACCCTTAGGAGCTATGGAGGAACCCTCCGAGGGCCTATCTCAGAACCTGCACAAAACTCTCACTTCTAGGAGCTGCATTCTGCAAAGGGGAACACTGCCGGGGAAGAAACCACAGCCCCAAAGCGTGTTTGCTCAGGAAAGCAATGCTTGCCTATTTCTCACCTAGCCCTCTGCCACCAATTAGGCCAAAGATTGTCTGTGCTGCCTCTGGCTCCGTGGGCACTGCAGCTTGGCTGGTGGTCTCCTGAGCTTGTAACCAACTCCAAACGTGTTCTCCTTTGGGGAGAAGGCTGATTGGGCATGAAAAGGCCTTATTTGCACAGGCCCAAACAATCCACCATTAGCCAGCTAGGGAGGGACCCTCAGAGGGCCTATCTCAGAACCTGCACAAAACTCTCACTTCGAGGAGCTGCATTCTGCAAAGGTGAACTCTGCTCGGGGAACAAACCACAGCCCCAATGTGTCTTTGCTCAGGGAAGCAACGCTTGCCTAGTTCTCAATTAGCCCAGTGCTTACCCAAGGGCCAAGGAGGCTCTGGGCTGCCTCTGCCCCCGTGGGCATTGCTGCTTGGCTGGTGGACTCCCGAGCTTGAAACCAACTCCAAACGGGTCCTCCTTCGGGGAGAATGCTGATTGGGCATGAAAAGGCCTTGTTTCCACAGACCCAGGCAACCCACACTTTGCCAGCTAGGGAGGGAACATCCAAGGCCCTATCTCAGCAAGGGCACAAGACTCACTTCTAGGAGTGGTATTCTGCAAAGGTGAACTCTGCTCGGGGAACAATCCACAGCCCCAATGCGTCTTTGCTCAGGAAAGCAACGCGTGCCTAGTTCTCACCTGGCCCTCTGTACCCCTAGGGCAAAGAAGGCTCTGGGCTGCCTCTGGCTCCGTGGGCACTGCTGCTTGGCTGGTGTTCTCCTGAGCTTGAAACCAACTCCAAACGTGTTCTCCTTCGGGGAGAAGGCTGATTGGGCATGAAAAGGCCTTGTTTGCACAGGGCCCATCAACTCACCGTTCGCCACCTTGGGAGGGACCCTCGGAGGGCCTATCTCAGCAACGGTACACAACTCGCTTCTAGGAGCTGCATTCTGCAAAAGTGAACTCTGCTCGGGGAACAAACCACAGCTCCAATGCGTCTATGCTCAGGGAAGCCACGCTTGCCTACTTCTCAATTAGAAGAATGCTTCCCATAGGGCCAAGGAGGCTCTGGGCTGCCTCTGGCTCCGTGGGCACCGCTGATTGTCTGGTGGTCTCCTGAGCTTGAAAGCAACTCCAAACCTGTTCTCCTACGTGGAGAAGGCTGAATGGGCATTAAAATGCCTTGTTTCCACAGACCCAGGCAACCCACACTTAGCCAGCTAGGGAGTGACCCTCCTAGGTCCTATCTCAGCAACGGCAAAAAACTCGCTTATAGGAGCTGCATTTTTCAAAGGGAAACTTGCTCGGGGAACCAACCACAGCCCCAGTGCGTCTTTGCTCAGGAAAGCAACGCTTGCCTAGTTCTCAACAAGCCGTGTGCTATACCTTGGGCCAGGAAGGATCCTGGCTTCTTCTTGCTCCGAGGGCACGGCTGCTTGGCTGGTGGTCTCCTGAAGTTAAAAGTAACTCCAAACGGGTTCTCTTTCGGGGAGGATGCTGATTGGGCATGAAAAGGCCTTCATTCAACAGGCCCCATCAACCCACCCTTAGCCAGATACGGAGAGAGCCTCCTAGGGCCTATCTAAGAAATGGCACAAAACTCATTCCAGGAGCTGCATTCTGCAAAGGTGGACACTGCTTGGGGAACAAACCACAGCCCCAATGTGTCTGCTCAGGAAAGCCTCGCTTGCCTTTTTTCTCCTAGCCCTCTGCTACCCCAAGGGCCATGGAAGCTCTGGGCTGCCTCTGGCTCTGTGGGCACTGCTGATGTTCTGGTTGTCTCCTGAGCTTGAAACCAACTCCAAACGGGTTCTCCTTCGGGGAGAAGGTGGATTTGCATGGAAAGGCCTTGTTTGCACAGGCCCCAGCCACCCACCCTTAGCCAGCTAGGGATAGACCGTCCTGGGGCCTATCTCAGCAACGGCACAAGACTCACTTCTCGGAGCTGCATTCTGCAAAGGGAAACTCTGCTCGGGGAGCACAGCACAGTCCCAATTCGTCTTTGCTCAGGAAAGCAATGCTTGCCTATTTCTCACCTCGCCCTGTGCTAACCCTAGGGCCAAGGAAGCTCTGGGCTGCCTCTGGCTCCGTGGGCACTGCTGCTTTGCTGGTGGTCTCGTGAGCTTGAAACCAACTCCAAACGAGTTCTCCTTCTGGGAGAAGGCTGATTGGGCATGAAAAGGCCTTGTTTGCACAGGCCTCAGCAACCCACCCTTAGCCAGCTAGGGAGGGACCCTCCGAGGGCTGATCTCAGCAAGGGCACAAGACTCACTTCTAGGAGTTGTATTCTGCAAAGGTGAACTCTGCTCGGGGAACAATCCACAGCCCCAATGCGTCTTTGCTCAGGAAAGCATCGCTTGCCTATTTCTCACATAGCCCTCTGCACCACTAGGGCCAAGAACTTTCTGGGCTGCCTCTGGCTCCGTGGGCACTGCTGCTTGGCTGGTGTTCTCCTGAGCTTGAAACCAACTCCAAACGGGTTCTCCTTCGGGGAGAAGGCTGATTGGGCATGAAAATGCCTTGTTTGCATAGGCCCCCGCAACCCACACTTAGCCAGCTAGGGAGGGATCCTCCGAGGTCCTAACTGGGAAACGGCACAAAACTCAGTTCTGGGAGCTGCATTCTGCAAAGGTGAGCTCTGCTCGGGGAACCAACAACAGCCGCAATGCGTCTTTGCTCAGGAAAGCCACGATTGCCTAGTTCTCACCTAGCCCTCTGCTACCCCTATGGCCAAGGGGGATCTTGGCTGCCTCTTTCTCCGTGGGCACTGTTGCTTGCCTGGTGGTCTGCTGAGCTTGAAACCAACTCCAAACGTGTTCTCCTTTGGGGAGAAGGTGGATTTGGCATGAAAAGGCCTTGTATGCACAGGCCCCATCAACCCATCCTTAGCCAGCTAGGGAGGGACGCTCTGAGGGCCTATGTCAGCAACAGCACTAAACTCACTTCTACGAGCTGCATTCTGTAAAGGGAATCTCAGCTCAGGGAACAAAGCACAGCCCCAATGTGTCTCTTGCTCAGGAAGGCCAACCGGCCTAGTTCTCACCTAGCCCTGGTCTACTCCTAGGGCAAAGGAGGCTCTGGGCTGCCTCTGGCTCCGTGGGCACTGCTGCTTGAACTGGTGGTCTCCTGAGCTTGAAACCAACTCCAAACGGGTTCTCCTTCGGGGAGAAGGCTGATTGGGCATGAAAAGGCCTTGTTTGCACAGGCCCAAGTAACCTACCCTTAGGAGCTATGGAGGAACCCTCCGAGGGCCTATCTCAGAACCTGCACAAAACTCTCACTTCTAGGAGCTGCATTCTGCAAAGGGGAACACTGCCGGGGAAGAAACCACAGCCCCAAAGCGTGTTTGCTCAGGAAAGCAATGCTTGCCTATTTCTCACCTAGCCCTCTGCCACCAATTAGGCCAAAGATTGTCTGTGCTGCCTCTGGCTCCGTGGGCACTGCAGCTTGGCTGGTGGTCTCCTGAGCTTGTAACCAACTCCAAACGTGTTCTCCTTTGGGGAGAAGGCTGATTGGGCATGAAAAGGCCTTATTTGCACAGGCCCAAACAATCCACCATTAGCCAGCTAGGGAGGGACCCTCAGAGGGCCTATCTCAGAACCTGCACAAAACTCTCACTTCGAGGAGCTGCATTCTGCAAAGGTGAACTCTGCTCGGGGAACAAACCACAGCCCCAATGTGTCTTTGCTCAGGGAAGCAACGCTTGCCTAGTTCTCAATTAGCCCAGTGCTTACCCAAGGGCCAAGGAGGCTCTGGGCTGCCTCTGCCCCCGTGGGCATTGCTGCTTGGCTGGTGGACTCCCGAGCTTGAAACCAACTCCAAACGGGTCCTCCTTTGGGGAGAATGCTGATTGGGCATGAAAAGGCCTTGTTTCCACAGACCCAGGCAACCCACACTTTGCCAGCTAGGGAGGGAACATCCAAGGCCCTATCTCAGCAAGGGCACAAGACTCACTTCTAGGAGTGGTATTCTGCAAAGGTGAACTCTGCTCGGGGAACAATCCACAGCCCCAATGCGTCTTTGCTCAGGAAAGCAACGCGTGCCTAGTTCTCACCTGGCCCTCTGTACCCCTAGGGCAAAGAAGGCTCTGGGCTGCCTCTGGCTCCGTGGGCACTGCTGCTTGGCTGGTGTTCTCCTGAGCTTGAAACCAACTCCAAACGTGTTCTCCTTCGGGGAGAAGGCTGATTGGGCATGAAAAGGCCTTGTTTGCACAGGGCCCATCAACTCACCGTTCGCCACCTTGGGAGGGACCCTCGGAGGGCCTATCTCAGCAACGGTACACAACTCGCTTCTAGGAGCTGCATTCTGCAAAAGTGAACTCTGCTCGGGGAACAAACCACAGCTCCAATGCGTCTATGCTCAGGGAAGCCACGCTTGCCTACTTCTCAATTAGAAGAATGCTTCCCATAGGGCCAAGGAGGCTCTGGGCTGCCTCTGGCTCCGTGGGCACCGCTGATTGTCTGGTGGTCTCCTGAGCTTGAAAGCAACTCCAAACCTGTTCTCCTACGTGGAGAAGGCTGAATGGGCATTAAAATGCCTTGTTTCCACAGACCCAGGCAACCCACACTTAGCCAGCTAGGGAGTGACCCTCCTAGGTCCTATCTCAGCAACGGCAAAAAACTCGCTTATAGGAGCTGCATTTTTCAAAGGGAAACTTGCTCGGGGAACCAACCACAGCCCCAGTGCGTCTTTGCTCAGGAAAGCAACGCTTGCCTAGTTCTCAACAAGCCGTGTGCTATACCTTGGGCCAGGAAGGATCCTGGCTTCTTCTTGCTCCGAGGGCACGGCTGCTTGGCTGGTGGTCTCCTGAAGTTAAAAGTAACTCCAAACGGGTTCTCTTTCGGGGAGGATGCTGATTGGGCATGAAAAGGCCTTCATTCAACAGGCCCCATCAACCCACCCTTAGCCAGATACGGAGAGAGCCTCCTAGGGCCTATCTAAGAAATGGCACAAAACTCATTCCAGGAGCTGCATTCTGCAAAGGTGGACACTGCTTGGGGAACAAACCACAGCCCCAATGTGTCTGCTCAGGAAAGCCTCGCTTGCCTTTTTTCTCCTAGCCCTCTGCTACCCCAAGGGCCATGGAAGCTCTGGGCTGCCTCTGGCTCTGTGGGCACTGCTGATGTTCTGGTTGTCTCCTGAGCTTGAAACCAACTCCAAACGGGTTCTCCTTCGGGGAGAAGGTGGATTTGCATGGAAAGGCCTTGTTTGCACAGGCCCCAGCCACCCACCCTTAGCCAGCTAGGGATAGACCGTCCTGGGGCCTATCTCAGCAACGGCACAAGACTCACTTCTCGGAGCTGCATTCTGCAAAGGGAAACTCTGCTCGGGGAGCACAGCACAGTCCCAATTCGTCTTTGCTCAGGAAAGCAATGCTTGCCTATTTCTCACCTCGCCCTGTGCTAACCCTAGGGCCAAGGAAGCTCTGGGCTGCCTCTGGCTCCGTGGGCACTGCTGCTTTGCTGGTGGTCTCGTGAGCTTGAAACCAACTCCAAACGAGTTCTCCTTCTGGGAGAAGGCTGATTGGGCATGAAAAGGCCTTGTTTGCACAGGCCTCAGCAACCCACCCTTAGCCAGCTAGGGAGGGACCCTCCGAGGGCTGATCTCAGCAAGGGCACAAGACTCACTTCTAGGAGTTGTATTCTGCAAAGGGGAACTCTGCTCGGGGAACAATCCACAGCCCCAATGCGTCTTTGCTCAGGAAAGCATCGCTTGCCTATTTCTCACATAGCCCTCTGCACCACTAGGGCCAAGAACTTTCTGGGCTGCCTCTGGCTCCGTGGGCACTGCTGCTTGGCTGGTGTTCTCCTGAGCTTGAAACCAACTCCAAACGGGTTCTCCTTCGGGGAGAAGGCTGATTGGGCATGAAAATGCCTTGTTTGCATAGGCCCCCGCAACCCACACTTAGCCAGCTAGGGAGGGATCCTCCGAGGTCCTAACTGGGAAACGGCACAAAACTCAGTTCTGGGAGCTGCATTCTGCAAAGGTGAGCTCTGCTCGGGGAACCAACAACAGCCGCAATGCGTCTTTGCTCAGGAAAGCCACGATTGCCTAGTTCTCACCTAGCCCTCTGCTACCCCTATGGCCAAGGGGGATCTTGGCTGCCTCTTTCTCCGTGGGCACTGTTGCTTGCCTGGTGGTCTGCTGAGCTTGAAACCAACTCCAAACGTGTTCTCCTTTGGGGAGAAGGTGGATTTGGCATGAAAAGGCCTTGTATGCACAGGCCCCATCAACCCATCCTTAGCCAGCTAGGGAGGGACGCTCTGAGGGCCTATGTCAGCAACAGCACTAAACTCACTTCTACGAGCTGCATTCTGTAAAGGGAATCTCAGCTCAGGGAACAAAGCACAGCCCCAATGTGTCTCTTGCTCAGGAAGGCCAACCGGCCTAGTTCTCACCTAGCCCTGGTCTACTCCTAGGGCAAAGGAGGCTCTGGGCTGCCTCTGGCTCCGTGGGCACTGCTGCTTGAACTGGTGGTCTCCTGAGCTTGAAACCAACTCCAAACGGGTTCTCCTTCGGGGAGAAGGCTGATTGGGCATGAAAAGGCCTTGTTTGCACAGGCCCAAGTAACCTACCCTTAGGAGCTATGGAGGAACCCTCCGAGGGCCTATCTCAGAACCTGCACAAAACTCTCACTTCTAGGAGCTGCATTCTGCAAAGGGGAACACTGCCGGGGAAGAAACCACAGCCCCAAAGCGTGTTTGCTCAGGAAAGCAATGCTTGCCTATTTCTCACCTAGCCCTCTGCCACCAATTAGGCCAAAGATTGTCTGTGCTGCCTCTGGCTCCGTGGGCACTGCAGCTTGGCTGGTGGTCTCCTGAGCTTGTAACCAACTCCAAACGTGTTCTCCTTTGGGGAGAAGGCTGATTGGGCATGAAAAGGCCTTATTTGCACAGGCCCAAACAATCCACCATTAGCCAGCTAGGGAGGGACCCTCAGAGGGCCTATCTCAGAACCTGCACAAAACTCTCACTTCGAGGAGCTGCATTCTGCAAAGGTGAACTCTGCTCGGGGAACAAACCACAGCCCCAATGTGTCTTTGCTCAGGGAAGCAACGCTTGCCTAGTTCTCAATTAGCCCAGTGCTTACCCAAGGGCCAAGGAGGCTCTGGGCTGCCTCTGCCCCCGTGGGCATTGCTGCTTGGCTGGTGGACTCCCGAGCTTGAAACCAACTCCAAACGGGTCCTCCTTCGGGGAGAATGCTGATTGGGCATGAAAAGGCCTTGTTTCCACAGACCCAGGCAACCCACACTTTGCCAGCTAGGGAGGGAACATCCAAGGCCCTATCTCAGCAAGGGCACAAGACTCACTTCTAGGAGTGGTATTCTGCAAAGGTGAACTCTGCTCGGGGAACAATCCACAGCCCCAATGCGTCTTTGCTCAGGAAAGCAACGCGTGCCTAGTTCTCACCTGGCCCTCTGTACCCCTAGGGCAAAGAAGGCTCTGGGCTGCCTCTGGCTCCGTGGGCACTGCTGCTTGGCTGGTGTTCTCCTGAGCTTGAAACCAACTCCAAACGTGTTCTCCTTTGGGGAGAAGGCTGATTGGGCATGAAAAGGCCTTGTTTGCACAGGGCCCATCAACTCACCGTTCGCCACCTTGGGAGGGACCCTCGGAGGGCCTATCTCAGCAACGGTACACAACTCGCTTCTAGGAGCTGCATTCTGCAAAAGTGAACTCTGCTCGGGGAACAAACCACAGCTCCAATGCGTCTATGCTCAGGGAAGCCACGCTTGCCTACTTCTCAATTAGAAGAATGCTTCCCATAGGGCCAAGGAGGCTCTGGGCTGCCTCTGGCTCCGTGGGCACCGCTGATTGTCTGGTGGTCTCCTGAGCTTGAAAGCAACTCCAAACCTGTTCTCCTACGTGGAGAAGGCTGAATGGGCATTAAAATGCCTTGTTTCCACAGACCCAGGCAACCCACACTTAGCCAGCTAGGGAGTGACCCTCCTAGGTCCTATCTCAGCAACGGCAAAAAACTCGCTTATAGGAGCTGCATTTTTCAAAGGGAAACTTGCTCGGGGAACCAACCACAGCCCCAGTGCGTCTTTGCTCAGGAAAGCAATGCTTGCCTAGTTCTCAACAAGCCGTGTGCTATACCTTGGGCCAGGAAGGATCCTGGCTTCTTCTTGCTCCGAGGGCACGGCTGCTTGGCTGGTGGTCTCCTGAAGTTAAAAGTAACTCCAAACGGGTTCTCTTTCGGGGAGGATGCTGATTGGGCATGAAAAGGCCTTCATTCAACAGGCCCCATCAACCCACCCTTAGCCAGATACGGAGAGAGCCTCCTAGGGCCTATCTAAGAAATGGCACAAAACTCATTCCAGGAGCTGCATTCTGCAAAGGTGGACACTGCTTGGGGAACAAACCACAGCCCCAATGTGTCTGCTCAGGAAAGCCTCGCTTGCCTTTTTTCTCCTAGCCCTCTGCTACCCCAAGGGCCATGGAAGCTCTGGGCTGCCTCTGGCTCTGTGGGCACTGCTGATGTTCTGGTTGTCTCCTGAGCTTGAAACCAACTCCAAACGGGTTCTCCTTCGGGGAGAAGGTGGATTTGCATGGAAAGGCCTTGTTTGCACAGGCCCCAGCCACCCACCCTTAGCCAGCTAGGGATAGACCATCCTGGGGCCTATCTCAGCAACGGCACAAGACTCACTTCTCGGAGCTGCATTCTGCAAAGGGAAACTCTGCTCGGGGAGCACAGCACAGTCCCAATTCGTCTTTGCTCAGGAAAGCAATGCTTGCCTATTTCTCACCTCGCCCTGTGCTAACCCTAGGGCCAAGGAAGCTCTGGGCTGCCTCTGGCTCCGTGGGCACTGCTGCTTTGCTGGTGGTCTCGTGAGCTTGAAACCAACTCCAAACGAGTTCTCCTTCTGGGAGAAGGCTGATTGGGCATGAAAAGGCCTTGTTTGCACAGGCCTCAGCAACCCACCCTTAGCCAGCTAGGGAGGGACCCTCCGAGGGCTGATCTCAGCAAGGGCACAAGACTCACTTCTAGGAGTTGTATTCTGCAAAGGTGAACTCTGCTCGGGGAACAATCCACAGCCCCAATGCGTCTTTGCTCAGGAAAGCATCGCTTGCCTATTTCTCACATAGCCCTCTGCACCACTAGGGCCAAGAACTTTCTGGGCTGCCTCTGGCTCCGTGGGCACTGCTGCTTGGCTGGTGTTCTCCTGAGCTTGAAACCAACTCCAAACGGGTTCTCCTTCGGGGAGAAGGCTGATTGGGCATGAAAATGCCTTGTTTGCATAGGCCCCCGCAACCCACACTTAGCCAGCTAGGGAGGGATCCTCCGAGGTCCTAACTGGGAAACGGCACAAAACTCAGTTCTGGGAGCTGCATTCTGCAAAGGTGAGCTCTGCTCGGGGAACCAACAACAGCCGCAATGCGTCTTTGCTCAGGAAAGCCACGATTGCCTAGTTCTCACCTAGCCCTCTGCTACCCCTATGGCCAAGGGGGATCTTGGCTGCCTCTTTCTCCGTGGGCACTGTTGCTTGCCTGGTGGTCTGCTGAGCTTGAAACCAACTCCAAACGTGTTCTCCTTTGGGGAGAAGGTGGATTTGGCATGAAAAGGCCTTGTATGCACAGGCCCCATCAACCCATCCTTAGCCAGCTAGGGAGGGACGCTCTGAGGGCCTATGTCAGCAACAGCACTAAACTCACTTCTACGAGCTGCATTCTGTAAAGGGAATCTCAGCTCAGGGAACAAAGCACAGCCCCAATGTGTCTCTTGCTCAGGAAGGCCAACCGGCCTAGTTCTCACCTAGCCCTGGTCTACTCCTAGGGCAAAGGAGGCTCTGGGCTGCCTCTGGCTCCGTGGGCACTGCTGCTTGAACTGGTGGTCTCCTGAGCTTGAAACCAACTCCAAACGGGTTCTCCTTCGGGGAGAAGGCTGATTGGGCATGAAAAGGCCTTGTTTGCACAGGCCCAAGTAACCTACCCTTAGGAGCTATGGAGGAACCCTCCGAGGGCCTATCTCAGAACCTGCACAAAACTCTCACTTCTAGGAGCTGCATTCTGCAAAGGGGAACACTGCCGGGGAAGAAACCACAGCCCCAAAGCGTGTTTGCTCAGGAAAGCAATGCTTGCCTATTTCTCACCTAGCCCTCTGCCACCAATTAGGCCAAAGATTGTCTGTGCTGCCTCTGGCTCCGTGGGCACTGCAGCTTGGCTGGTGGTCTCCTGAGCTTGTAACCAACTCCAAACGTGTTCTCCTTTGGGGAGAAGGCTGATTGGGCATGAAAAGGCCTTATTTGCACAGGCCCAAACAATCCACCATTAGCCAGCTAGGGAGGGACCCTCAGAGGGCCTATCTCAGAACCTGCACAAAACTCTCACTTCGAGGAGCTGCATTCTGCAAAGGTGAACTCTGCTCGGGGAACAAACCACAGCCCCAATGTGTCTTTGCTCAGGGAAGCAACGCTTGCCTAGTTCTCAATTAGCCCAGTGCTTACCCTAGGGCCAAGGAGGCTCTGGGCTGCCTCTGCCCCCGTGGGCATTGCTGCTTGGCTGGTGGACTCCCGAGCTTGAAACCAACTCCAAACGGGTCCTCCTTCGGGGAGAATGCTGATTGGGCATGAAAAGGCCTTGTTTCCACAGACCCAGGCAACCCACACTTTGCCAGCTAGGGAGGGAACATCCAAGGCCCTATCTCAGCAAGGGCACAAGACTCACTTCTAGGAGTTGTATTCTGCAAAGGTGAACTCTGCTCGGGGAACAATCCACAGCCCCAATGCGTCTTTGCTCAGGAAAGCAACGCGTGCCTAGTTCTCACCTGGCCCTCTGTACCCCTAGGGCAAAGAAGGCTCTGGGCTGCCTCTGGCTCCGTGGGCACTGCTGCTTGGCTGGTGTTCTCCTGAGCTTGAAACCAACTCCAAACGTGTTCTCCTTCGGGGAGAAGGCTGATTGGGCATGAAAAGGCCTTGTTTGCACAGGGCCCATCAACTCACCGTTCGCCACCTTGGGAGGGACCCTCGGAGGGCCTATCTCAGCAACGGTACACAACTCGCTTCTAGGAGCTGCATTCTGCAAAAGTGAACTCTGCTCGGGGAACAAACCACAGCTCCAATGCGTCTATGCTCAGGGAAGCCACGCTTGCCTACTTCTCAATTAGAAGAATGCTTCCCATAGGGCCAAGGAGGCTCTGGGCTGCCTCTGGCTCCGTGGGCACCGCTGATTGTCTGGTGGTCTCCTGAGCTTGAAAGCAACTCCAAACCTGTTCTCCTACGTGGAGAAGGCTGAATGGGCATTAAAATGCCTTGTTTCCACAGACCCAGGCAACCCACACTTAGCCAGCTAGGGAGTGACCCTCCTAGGTCCTATCTCAGCAACAGCAAAAAACTCGCTTATAGGAGCTGCATTTTTCAAAGGGAAACTTGCTCGGGGAACCAACCACAGCCCCAGTGCGTCTTTGCTCAGGAAAGCAACGCTTGCCTAGTTCTCAACAAGCCGTGTGCTATACCTTGGGCCAGGAAGGATCCTGGCTTCTTCTTGCTCCGAGGGCACGGCTGCTTGGCTGGTGGTCTCCTGAAGTTAAAAGTAACTCCAAACGGGTTCTCTTTCGGGGAGGATGCTGATTGGGCATGAAAAGGCCTTCATTCAACAGGCCCCATCAACCCACCCTTAGCCAGATACGGAGAGAGCCTCCTAGGGCCTATCTAAGAAATGGCACAAAACTCATTCCAGGAGCTGCATTCTGCAAAGGTGGACACTGCTTGGGGAACAAACCACAGCCCCAATGTGTCTGCTCAGGAAAGCCTCGCTTGCCTTTTTTCTCCTAGCCCTCTGCTACCCCAAGGGCCATGGAAGCTCTGGGCTGCCTCTGGCTCTGTGGGCACTGCTGATGTTCTGGTTGTCTCCTGAGCTTGAAACCAACTCCAAACGGGTTCTCCTTCGGGGAGAAGGTGGATTTGCATGGAAAGGCCTTGTTTGCACAGGCCCCAGCCACCCACCCTTAGCCAGCTAGGGATAGACCGTCCTTGGGCCTATCTCAGCAACGGCACAAGACTCACTTCTCGGAGCTGCATTCTGCAAAGGGAAACTCTGCTCGGGGAGCACAGCACAGTCCCAATTCGTCTTTGCTCAGGAAAGCAATGCTTGCCTATTTCTCACCTCGCCCTGTGCTAACCCTAGGGCCAAGGAAGCTCTGGGCTGCCTCTGGCTCCGTGGGCACTGCTGCTTTGCTGGTGGTCTCGTGAGCTTGAAACCAACTCCAAACGAGTTCTCCTTCTGGGAGAAGGCTGATTGGGCATGAAAAGGCCTTGTTTGCACAGGCCTCAGCAACCCACCCTTAGCCAGCTAGGGAGGGACCCTCCGAGGGCTGATCTCAGCAAGGGCACAAGACTCACTTCTAGGAGTTGTATTCTGCAAAGGTGAACTCTGCTCGGGGAACAATCCACAGCCCCAATGCGTCTTTGCTCAGGAAAGCATCGCTTGCCTATTTCTCACATAGCCCTCTGCACCACTAGGGCCAAGAACTTTCTGGGCTGCCTCTGGCTCCGTGGGCACTGCTGCTTGGCTGGTGTTCTCCTGAGCTTGAAACCAACTCCAAACGGGTTCTCCTTCGGGGAGAAGGCTGATTGGGCATGAAAATGCCTTGTTTGCATAGGCCCCCGCAACCCACACTTAGCCAGCTAGGGAGGGATCCTCCGAGGTCCTAACTGGGAAACGGCACAAAACTCAGTTCTGGGAGCTGCATTCTGCAAAGGTGAGCTCTGCTCGGGGAACCAACAACAGCCGCAATGCGTCTTTGCTCAGGAAAGCCACGATTGCCTAGTTCTCACCTAGCCCTCTGCTACCCCTATGGCCAAGGGGGATCTTGGCTGCCTCTTTCTCCGTGGGCACTGTTGCTTGCCTGGTGGTCTGCTGAGCTTGAAACCAACTCCAAACGTGTTCTCCTTTGGGGAGAAGGTGGATTTGGCATGAAAAGGCCTTGTATGCACAGGCCCCATCAACCCATCCTTAGCCAGCTAGGGAGGGACGCTCTGAGGGCCTATGTCAGCAACAGCACTAAACTCACTTCTACGAGCTGCATTCTGTAAAGGGAATCTCAGCTCAGGGAACAAAGCACAGCCCCAATGTGTCTCTTGCTCAGGAAGGCCAACCGGCCTAGTTCTCACCTAGCCCTGGTCTACTCCTAGGGCAAAGGAGGCTCTGGGCTGCCTCTGGCTCCGTGGGCACTGCTGCTTGAACTGGTGGTCTCCTGAGCTTGAAACCAACTCCAAACGGGTTCTCCTTCGGGGAGAAGGCTGATTGGGCATGAAAAGGCCTTGTTTGCACAGGCCCAAGTAACCTACCCTTAGGAGCTATGGAGGAACCCTCCGAGGGCCTATCTCAGAACCTGCACAAAACTCTCACTTCTAGGAGCTGCATTCTGCAAAGGGGAACACTGCCGGGGAAGAAACCACAGCCCCAAAGCGTGTTTGCTCAGGAAAGCAATGCTTGCCTATTTCTCACCTAGCCCTCTGCCACCAATTAGGCCAAAGATTGTCTGTGCTGCCTCTGGCTCCGTGGGCACTGCAGCTTGGCTGGTGGTCTCCTGAGCTTGTAACCAACTCCAAACGTGTTCTCCTTTGGGGAGAAGGCTGATTGGGCATGAAAAGGCCTTATTTGCACAGGCCCAAACAATCCACCATTAGCCAGCTAGGGAGGGACCCTCAGAGGGCCTATCTCAGAACCTGCACAAAACTCTCACTTCGAGGAGCTGCATTCTGCAAAGGTGAACTCTGCTCGGGGAACAAACCACAGCCCCAATGTGTCTTTGCTCAGGGAAGCAACGCTTGCCTAGTTCTCAATTAGCCCAGTGCTTACCCTAGGGCCAAGGAGGCTCTGGGCTGCCTCTGCCCCCGTGGGCATTGCTGCTTGGCTGGTGGACTCCCGAGCTTGAAACCAACTCCAAACGGGTCCTCCTTCGGGGAGAATGCTGATTGGGCATGAAAAGGCCTTGTTTCCACAGACCCAGGCAACCCACACTTTGCCAGCTAGGGAGGGAACATCCAAGGCCCTATCTCAGCAAGGGCACAAGACTCACTTCTAGGAGTTGTATTCTGCAAAGGTGAACTCTGCTCGGGGAACAATCCACAGCCCCAATGCGTCTTTGCTCAGGAAAGCAACGCGTGCCTAGTTCTCACCTGGCCCTCTGTACCCCTAGGGCAAAGAAGGCTCTGGGCTGCCTCTGGCTCCGTGGGCACTGCTGCTTGGCTGGTGTTCTCCTGAGCTTGAAACCAACTCCAAACGTGTTCTCCTTCGGGGAGAAGGCTGATTGGGCATGAAAAGGCCTTGTTTGCACAGGGCCCATCAACTCACCGTTCGCCACCTTGGGAGGGACCCTCGGAGGGCCTATCTCAGCAACGGTACACAACTCGCTTCTAGGAGCTGCATTCTGCAAAAGTGAACTCTGCTCGGGGAACAAACCACAGCTCCAATGCGTCTATGCTCAGGGAAGCCACGCTTGCCTACTTCTCAATTAGAAGAATGCTTCCCATAGGGCCAAGGAGGCTCTGGGCTGCCTCTGGCTCCGTGGGCACCGCTGATTGTCTGGTGGTCTCCTGAGCTTGAAAGCAACTCCAAACCTGTTCTCCTACGTGGAGAAGGCTGAATGGGCATTAAAATGCCTTGTTTCCACAGACCCAGGCAACCCACACTTAGCCAGCTAGGGAGTGACCCTCCTAGGTCCTATCTCAGCAACGGCAAAAAACTCGCTTATAGGAGCTGCATTTTTCAAAGGGAAACTTGCTCGGGGAACCAACCACAGCCCCAGTGCGTCTTTGCTCAGGAAAGCAACGCTTGCCTAGTTCTCAACAAGCCGTGTGCTATACCTTGGGCCAGGAAGGATCCTGGCTTCTTCTTGCTCCGAGGGCACGGCTGCTTGGCTGGTGGTCTCCTGAAGTTAAAAGTAACTCCAAACGGGTTCTCTTTCGGGGAGGATGCTGATTGGGCATGAAAAGGCCTTCATTCAACAGGCCCCATCAACCCACCCTTAGCCAGATATGGAGAGAGCCTCCTAGGGCCTATCTAAGAAATGGCACAAAACTCATTCCAGGAGCTGCATTCTGCAAAGGTGGACACTGCTTGGGGAACAAACCACAGCCCCAATGTGTCTGCTCAGGAAAGCCTCGCTTGCCTTTTTTCTCCTAGCCCTCTGCTACCCCAAGGGCCATGGAAGCTCTGGGCTGCCTCTGGCTCTGTGGGCACTGCTGATGTTCTGGTTGTCTCCTGAGCTTGAAACCAACTCCAAACGGGTTCTCCTTCGGGGAGAAGGTGGATTTGCATGGAAAGGCCTTGTTTGCACAGGCCCCAGCCACCCACCCTTAGCCAGCTAGGGATAGACCGTCCTTGGGCCTATCTCAGCAACGGCACAAGACTCACTTCTCGGAGCTGCATTCTGCAAAGGGAAACTCTGCTCGGGGAGCACAGCACAGTCCCAATTCGTCTTTGCTCAGGAAAGCAATGCTTGCCTATTTCTCACCTCGCCCTGTGCTAACCCTAGGGCCAAGGAAGCTCTGGGCTGCCTCTGGCTCCGTGGGCACTGCTGCTTTGCTGGTGGTCTCGTGAGCTTGAAACCAACTCCAAACGAGTTCTCCTTCTGGGAGAAGGCTGATTGGGCATGAAAAGGCCTTGTTTGCACAGGCCTCAGCAACCCACCCTTAGCCAGCTAGGGAGGGACCCTCCGAGGGCTGATCTCAGCAAGGGCACAAGACTCACTTCTAGGAGTTGTATTCTGCAAAGGGGAACTCTGCTCGGGGAACAATCCACAGCCCCAATGCGTCTTTGCTCAGGAAAGCATCGCTTGCCTATTTCTCACATAGCCCTCTGCACCACTAGGGCCAAGAACTTTCTGGGCTGCCTCTGGCTCCGTGGGCACTGCTGCTTGGCTGGTGTTCTCCTGAGCTTGAAACCAACTCCAAACGGGTTCTCCTTCGGGGAGAAGGCTGATTGGGCATGAAAATGCCTTGTTTGCATAGGCCCCCGCAACCCACACTTAGCCAGCTAGGGAGGGATCCTCCGAGGTCCTAACTGGGAAACGGCACAAAACTCAGTTCTGGGAGCTGCATTCTGCAAAGGTGAGCTCTGCTCGGGGAACCAACAACAGCCGCAATGCGTCTTTGCTCAGGAAAGCCACGATTGCCTAGTTCTCACCTAGCCCTCTGCTACCCCTATGGCCAAGGGGGATCTTGGCTGCCTCTTTCTCCGTGGGCACTGTTGCTTGCCTGGTGGTCTGCTGAGCTTGAAACCAACTCCAAACGTGTTCTCCTTTGGGGAGAAGGTGGATTTGGCATGAAAAGGCCTTGTATGCACAGGCCCCATCAACCCATCCTTAGCCAGCTAGGGAGGGACGCTCTGAGGGCCTATGTCAGCAACAGCACTAAACTCACTTCTACGAGCTGCATTCTGTAAAGGGAATCTCAGCTCAGGGAACAAAGCACAGCCCCAATGTGTCTCTTGCTCAGGAAGGCCAACCGGCCTAGTTCTCACCTAGCCCTGGTCTACTCCTAGGGCAAAGGAGGCTCTGGGCTGCCTCTGGCTCCGTGGGCACTGCTGCTTGAACTGGTGGTCTCCTGAGCTTGAAACCAACTCCAAACGGGTTCTCCTTCGGGGAGAAGGCTGATTGGGCATGAAAAGGCCTTGTTTGCACAGGCCCAAGTAACCTACCCTTAGGAGCTATGGAGGAACCCTCCGAGGGCCTATCTCAGAACCTGCACAAAACTCTCACTTCTAGGAGCTGCATTCTGCAAAGGGGAACACTGCCGGGGAAGAAACCACAGCCCCAAAGCGTGTTTGCTCAGGAAAGCAATGCTTGCCTATTTCTCACCTAGCCCTCTGCCACCAATTAGGCCAAAGATTGTCTGTGCTGCCTCTGGCTCCGTGGGCACTGCAGCTTGGCTGGTGGTCTCCTGAGCTTGTAACCAACTCCAAACGTGTTCTCCTTTGGGGAGAAGGCTGATTGGGCATGAAAAGGCCTTATTTGCACAGGCCCAAACAATCCACCATTAGCCAGCTAGGGAGGGACCCTCAGAGGGCCTATCTCAGAACCTGCACAAAACTCTCACTTCGAGGAGCTGCATTCTGCAAAGGTGAACTCTGCTCGGGGAACAAACCACAGCCCCAATGTGTCTTTGCTCAGGGAAGCAACGCTTGCCTAGTTCTCAATTAGCCCAGTGCTTACCCAAGGGCCAAGGAGGCTCTGGGCTGCCTCTGCCCCCGTGGGCATTGCTGCTTGGCTGGTGGACTCCCGAGCTTGAAACCAACTCCAAACGGGTCCTCCTTCGGGGAGAATGCTGATTGGGCATGAAAAGGCCTTGTTTCCACAGACCCAGGCAACCCACACTTTGCCAGCTAGGGAGGGAACATCCAAGGCCCTATCTCAGCAAGGGCACAAGACTCACTTCTAGGAGTTGTATTCTGCAAAGGTGAACTCTGCTCGGGGAACAATCCACAGCCCCAATGCGTCTTTGCTCAGGAAAGCAACGCGTGCCTAGTTCTCACCTGGCCCTCTGTACCCCTAGGGCAAAGAAGGCTCTGGGCTGCCTCTGGCTCCGTGGGCACTGCTGCTTGGCTGGTGTTCTCCTGAGCTTGAAACCAACTCCAAACGGGTTCTCCTTCGGGGAGAAGGCTGATTGGGCATGAAAAGGCCTTGTTTGCACAGGGCCCATCAACTCACCGTTCGCCACCTTGGGAGGGACCCTCGGAGGGCCTATCTCAGCAACGGTACACAACTCGCTTCTAGGAGCTGCATTCTGCAAAAGTGAACTCTGCTCGGGGAACAAACCACAGCTCCAATGCGTCTATGCTCAGGGAAGCCACGCTTGCCTACTTCTCAATTAGAAGAATGCTTCCCATAGGGCCAAGGAGGCTCTGGGCTGCCTCTGGCTCCGTGGGCACCGCTGATTGTCTGGTGGTCTCCTGAGCTTGAAAGCAACTCCAAACCTGTTCTCCTACGTGGAGAAGGCTGAATGGGCATTAAAATGCCTTGTTTCCACAGACCCAGGCAACCCACACTTAGCCAGCTAGGGAGTGACCCTCCTAGGTCCTATCTCAGCAACGGCAAAAAACTCGCTTATAGGAGCTGCATTTTTCAAAGGGAAACTTGCTCGGGGAACCAACCACAGCCCCAGTGCGTCTTTGCTCAGGAAAGCAACGCTTGCCTAGTTCTCAACAAGCCGTGTGCTATACCTTGGGCCAGGAAGGATCCTGGCTTCTTCTTGCTCCGAGGGCACGGCTGCTTGGCTGGTGGTCTCCTGAAGTTAAAAGTAACTCCAAACGGGTTCTCTTTCGGGGAGGATGCTGATTGGGCATGAAAAGGCCTTCATTCAACAGGCCCCATCAACCCACCCTTAGCCAGATATGGAGAGAGCCTCCTAGGGCCTATCTAAGAAATGGCACAAAACTCATTCCAGGAGCTGCATTCTGCAAAGGTGGACACTGCTTGGGGAACAAACCACAGCCCCAATGTGTCTGCTCAGGAAAGCCTCGCTTGCCTTTTTTCTCCTAGCCCTCTGCTACCCCAAGGGCCATGGAAGCTCTGGGCTGCCTCTGGCTCTGTGGGCACTGCTGATGTTCTGGTTGTCTCCTGAGCTTGAAACCAACTCCAAACGGGTTCTCCTTCGGGGAGAAGGTGGATTTGCATGGAAAGGCCTTGTTTGCACAGGCCCCAGCCACCCACCCTTAGCCAGCTAGGGATAGACCGTCCTGGGGCCTATCTCAGCAACGGCACAAGACTCACTTCTCGGAGCTGCATTCTGCAAAGGGAAACTCTGCTCGGGGAGCACAGCACAGTCCCAATTCGTCTTTGCTCAGGAAAGCAATGCTTGCCTATTTCTCACCTCGCCCTGTGCTAACCCTAGGGCCAAGGAAGCTCTGGGCTGCCTCTGGCTCCGTGGGCACTGCTGCTTTGCTGGTGGTCTCGTGAGCTTGAAACCAACTCCAAACGAGTTCTCCTTCTGGGAGAAGGCTGATTGGGCATGAAAAGGCCTTGTTTGCACAGGCCTCAGCAACCCACCCTTAGCCAGCTAGGGAGGGACCCTCCGAGGGCTGATCTCAGCAAGGGCACAAGACTCACTTCTAGGAGTTGTATTCTGCAAAGGGGAACTCTGCTCGGGGAACAATCCACAGCCCCAATGCGTCTTTGCTCAGGAAAGCATCGCTTGCCTATTTCTCACATAGCCCTCTGCACCACTAGGGCCAAGAACTTTCTGGGCTGCCTCTGGCTCCGTGGGCACTGCTGCTTGGCTGGTGTTCTCCTGAGCTTGAAACCAACTCCAAACGGGTTCTCCTTCGGGGAGAAGGCTGATTGGGCATGAAAATGCCTTGTTTGCATAGGCCCCCGCAACCCACACTTAGCCAGCTAGGGAGGGATCCTCCGAGGTCCTAACTGGGAAACGGCACAAAACTCAGTTCTGGGAGCTGCATTCTGCAAAGGTGAGCTCTGCTCGGGGAACCAACAACAGCCGCAATGCGTCTTTGCTCAGGAAAGCCACGATTGCCTAGTTCTCACCTAGCCCTCTGCTACCCCTATGGCCAAGGGGGATCTTGGCTGCCTCTTTCTCCGTGGGCACTGTTGCTTGCCTGGTGGTCTGCTGAGCTTGAAACCAACTCCAAACGTGTTCTCCTTTGGGGAGAAGGTGGATTTGGCATGAAAAGGCCTTGTATGCACAGGCCCCATCAACCCATCCTTAGCCAGCTAGGGAGGGACGCTCTGAGGGCCTATGTCAGCAACAGCACTAAACTCACTTCTACGAGCTGCATTCTGTAAAGGGAATCTCAGCTCAGGGAACAAAGCACAGCCCCAATGTGTCTCTTGCTCAGGAAGGCCAACCGGCCTAGTTCTCACCTAGCCCTGGTCTACTCCTAGGGCAAAGGAGGCTCTGGGCTGCCTCTGGCTCCGTGGGCACTGCTGCTTGAACTGGTGGTCTCCTGAGCTTGAAACCAACTCCAAACGGGTTCTCCTTCGGGGAGAAGGCTGATTGGGCATGAAAAGGCCTTGTTTGCACAGGCCCAAGTAACCTACCCTTAGGAGCTATGGAGGAACCCTCCGAGGGCCTATCTCAGAACCTGCACAAAACTCTCACTTCTAGGAGCTGCATTCTGCAAAGGGGAACACTGCCGGGGAAGAAACCACAGCCCCAAAGCGTGTTTGCTCAGGAAAGCAATGCTTGCCTATTTCTCACCTAGCCCTCTGCCACCAATTAGGCCAAAGATTGTCTGTGCTGCCTCTGGCTCCGTGGGCACTGCAGCTTGGCTGGTGGTCTCCTGAGCTTGTAACCAACTCCAAACGTGTTCTCCTTTGGGGAGAAGGCTGATTGGGCATGAAAAGGCCTTATTTGCACAGGCCCAAACAATCCACCATTAGCCAGCTAGGGAGGGACCCTCAGAGGGCCTATCTCAGAACCTGCACAAAACTCTCACTTCGAGGAGCTGCATTCTGCAAAGGTGAACTCTGCTCGGGGAACAAACCACAGCCCCAATGTGTCTTTGCTCAGGGAAGCAACGCTTGCCTAGTTCTCAATTAGCCCAGTGCTTACCCAAGGGCCAAGGAGGCTCTGGGCTGCCTCTGCCCCCGTGGGCATTGCTGCTTGGCTGGTGGACTCCCGAGCTTGAAACCAACTCCAAACGGGTCCTCCTTCGGGGAGAATGCTGATTGGGCATGAAAAGGCCTTGTTTCCACAGACCCAGGCAACCCACACTTTGCCAGCTAGGGAGGGAACATCCAAGGCCCTATCTCAGCAAGGGCACAAGACTCACTTCTAGGAGTTGTATTCTGCAAAGGTGAACTCTGCTCGGGGAACAATCCACAGCCCCAATGCGTCTTTGCTCAGGAAAGCAACGCGTGCCTAGTTCTCACCTGGCCCTCTGTACCCCTAGGGCAAAGAAGGCTCTGGGCTGCCTCTGGCTCCGTGGGCACTGCTGCTTGGCTGGTGTTCTCCTGAGCTTGAAACCAACTCCAAACGTGTTCTCCTTCGGGGAGAAGGCTGATTGGGCATGAAAAGGCCTTGTTTGCACAGGGCCCATCAACTCACCGTTAGCCACCTTGGGAGGGACCCTCGGAGGGCCTATCTCAGCAACGGTACACAACTCGCTTCTAGGAGCTGCATTCTGCAAAAGTGAACTCTGCTCGGGGAACAAACCACAGCTCCAATGCGTCTATGCTCAGGGAAGCCACGCTTGCCTACTTCTCAATTAGAAGAATGCTTCCCATAGGGCCAAGGAGGCTCTGGGCTGCCTCTGGCTCCGTGGGCACCGCTGATTGTCTGGTGGTCTCCTGAGCTTGAAAGCAACTCCAAACCTGTTCTCCTACGTGGAGAAGGCTGAATGGGCATTAAAATGCCTTGTTTCCACAGACCCAGGCAACCCACACTTAGCCAGCTAGGGAGTGACCCTCCTAGGTCCTATCTCAGCAACGGCAAAAAACTCGCTTATAGGAGCTGCATTTTTCAAAGGGAAACTTGCTCGGGGAACCAACCACAGCCCCAGTGCGTCTTTGCTCAGGAAAGCAACGCTTGCCTAGTTCTCAACAAGCCGTGTGCTATACCTTGGGCCAGGAAGGATCCTGGCTTCTTCTTGCTCCGAGGGCACGGCTGCTTGGCTGGTGGTCTCCTGAAGTTAAAAGTAACTCCAAACGGGTTCTCTTTCGGGGAGGATGCTGATTGGGCATGAAAAGGCCTTCATTCAACAGGCCCCATCAACCCACCCTTAGCCAGATACGGAGAGAGCCTCCTAGGGCCTATCTAAGAAATGGCACAAAACTCATTCCAGGAGCTGCATTCTGCAAAGGTGGACACTGCTTGGGGAACAAACCACAGCCCCAATGTGTCTGCTCAGGAAAGCCTCGCTTGCCTTTTTTCTCCTAGCCCTCTGCTACCCCAAGGGCCATGGAAGCTCTGGGCTGCCTCTGGCTCTGTGGGCACTGCTGATGTTCTGGTTGTCTCCTGAGCTTGAAACCAACTCCAAACGGGTTCTCCTTCGGGGAGAAGGTGGATTTGCATGGAAAGGCCTTGTTTGCACAGGCCCCAGCCACCCACCCTTAGCCAGCTAGGGATAGACCGTCCTGGGGCCTATCTCAGCAACGGCACAAGACTCACTTCTCGGAGCTGCATTCTGCAAAGGGAAACTCTGCTCGGGGAGCACAGCACAGTCCCAATTCGTCTTTGCTCAGGAAAGCAATGCTTGCCTATTTCTCACCTCGCCCTGTGCTAACCCTAGGGCCAAGGAAGCTCTGGGCTGCCTCTGGCTCCGTGGGCACTGCTGCTTTGCTGGTGGTCTCGTGAGCTTGAAACCAACTCCAAACGAGTTCTCCTTCTGGGAGAAGGCTGATTGGGCATGAAAAGGCCTTGTTTGCACAGGCCTCAGCAACCCACCCTTAGCCAGCTAGGGAGGGACCCTCCGAGGGCTGATCTCAGCAAGGGCACAAGACTCACTTCTAGGAGTTGTATTCTGCAAAGGGGAACTCTGCTCGGGGAACAATCCACAGCCCCAATGCGTCTTTGCTCAGGAAAGCATCGCTTGCCTATTTCTCACATAGCCCTCTGCACCACTAGGGCCAAGAACTTTCTGGGCTGCCTCTGGCTCCGTGGGCACTGCTGCTTGGCTGGTGTTCTCCTGAGCTTGAAACCAACTCCAAACGGGTTCTCCTTCGGGGAGAAGGCTGATTGGGCATGAAAATGCCTTGTTTGCATAGGCCCCCGCAACCCACACTTAGCCAGCTAGGGAGGGATCCTCCGAGGTCCTAACTGGGAAACGGCACAAAACTCAGTTCTGGGAGCTGCATTCTGCAAAGGTGAGCTCTGCTCGGGGAACCAACAACAGCCGCAATGCGTCTTTGCTCAGGAAAGCCACGATTGCCTAGTTCTCACCTAGCCCTCTGCTACCCCTATGGCCAAGGGGGATCTTGGCTGCCTCTTTCTCCGTGGGCACTGTTGCTTGCCTGGTGGTCTGCTGAGCTTGAAACCAACTCCAAACGTGTTCTCCTTTGGGGAGAAGGTGGATTTGGCATGAAAAGGCCTTGTATGCACAGGCCCCATCAACCCATCCTTAGCCAGCTAGGGAGGGACGCTCTGAGGGCCTATGTCAGCAACAGCACTAAACTCACTTCTACGAGCTGCATTCTGTAAAGGGAATCTCAGCTCAGGGAACAAAGCACAGCCCCAATGTGTCTCTTGCTCAGGAAGGCCAACCGGCCTAGTTCTCACCTAGCCCTGGTCTACTCCTAGGGCAAAGGAGGCTCTGGGCTGCCTCTGGCTCCGTGGGCACTGCTGCTTGAACTGGTGGTCTCCTGAGCTTGAAACCAACTCCAAACGGGTTCTCCTTCGGGGAGAAGGCTGATTGGGCATGAAAAGGCCTTGTTTGCACAGGCCCAAGTAACCTACCCTTAGGAGCTATGGAGGAACCCTCCGAGGGCCTATCTCAGAACCTGCACAAAACTCTCACTTCTAGGAGCTGCATTCTGCAAAGGGGAACACTGCCGGGGAAGAAACCACAGCCCCAAAGCGTGTTTGCTCAGGAAAGCAATGCTTGCCTATTTCTCACCTAGCCCTCTGCCACCAATTAGGCCAAAGATTGTCTGTGCTGCCTCTGGCTCCGTGGGCACTGCAGCTTGGCTGGTGGTCTCCTGAGCTTGTAACCAACTCCAAACGTGTTCTCCTTTGGGGAGAAGGCTGATTGGGCATGAAAAGGCCTTATTTGCACAGGCCCAAACAATCCACCATTAGCCAGCTAGGGAGGGACCCTCAGAGGGCCTATCTCAGAACCTGCACAAAACTCTCACTTCGAGGAGCTGCATTCTGCAAAGGTGAACTCTGCTCGGGGAACAAACCACAGCCCCAATGTGTCTTTGCTCAGGGAAGCAACGCTTGCCTAGTTCTCAATTAGCCCAGTGCTTACCCAAGGGCCAAGGAGGCTCTGGGCTGCCTCTGCCCCCGTGGGCATTGCTGCTTGGCTGGTGGACTCCCGAGCTTGAAACCAACTCCAAACGGGTCCTCCTTCGGGGAGAATGCTGATTGGGCATGAAAAGGCCTTGTTTCCACAGACCCAGGCAACCCACACTTTGCCAGCTAGGGAGGGAACATCCAAGGCCCTATCTCAGCAAGGGCACAAGACTCACTTCTAGGAGTTGTATTCTGCAAAGGTGAACTCTGCTCGGGGAACAATCCACAGCCCCAATGCGTCTTTGCTCAGGAAAGCAACGCGTGCCTAGTTCTCACCTGGCCCTCTGTACCCCTAGGGCAAAGAAGGCTCTGGGCTGCCTCTGGCTCCGTGGGCACTGCTGCTTGGCTGGTGTTCTCCTGAGCTTGAAACCAACTCCAAACGTGTTCTCCTTCGGGGAGAAGGCTGATTGGGCATGAAAAGGCCTTGTTTGCACAGGGCCCATCAACTCACCGTTAGCCACCTTGGGAGGGACCCTCGGAGGGCCTATCTCAGCAACGGTACACAACTCGCTTCTAGGAGCTGCATTCTGCAAAAGTGAACTCTGCTCGGGGAACAAACCACAGCTCCAATGCGTCTATGCTCAGGGAAGCCACGCTTGCCTACTTCTCAATTAGAAGAATGCTTCCCATAGGGCCAAGGAGGCTCTGGGCTGCCTCTGGCTCCATGGGCACCGCTGATTGTCTGGTGGTCTCCTGAGCTTGAAAGCAACTCCAAACCTGTTCTCCTACGTGGAGAAGGCTGAATGGGCATTAAAATGCCTTGTTTCCACAGACCCAGGCAACCCACACTTAGCCAGCTAGGGAGTGACCCTCCTAGGTCCTATCTCAGCAACGGCAAAAAACTCGCTTATAGGAGCTGCATTTTTCAAAGGGAAACTTGCTCGGGGAACCAACCACAGCCCCAGTGCGTCTTTGCTCAGGAAAGCAACGCTTGCCTAGTTCTCAACAAGCCGTGTGCTATACCTTGGGCCAGGAAGGATCCTGGCTTCTTCTTGCTCCGAGGGCACGGCTGCTTGGCTGGTGGTCTCCTGAAGTTAAAAGTAACTCCAAACGGGTTCTCTTTCGGGGAGGATGCTGATTGGGCATGAAAAGGCCTTCATTCAACAGGCCCCATCAACCCACCCTTAGCCAGATATGGAGAGAGCCTCCTAGGGCCTATCTAAGAAATGGCACAAAACTCATTCCAGGAGCTGCATTCTGCAAAGGTGGACACTGCTTGGGGAACAAACCACAGCCCCAATGTGTCTGCTCAGGAAAGCCTCGCTTGCCTTTTTTCTCCTAGCCCTCTGCTACCCCAAGGGCCATGGAAGCTCTGGGCTGCCTCTGGCTCTGTGGGCACTGCTGATGTTCTGGTTGTCTCCTGAGCTTGAAACCAACTCCAAACGGGTTCTCCTTCGGGGAGAAGGTGGATTTGCATGGAAAGGCCTTGTTTGCACAGGCCCCAGCCACCCACCCTTAGCCAGCTAGGGATAGACCGTCCTGGGGCCTATCTCAGCAACGGCACAAGACTCACTTCTCGGAGCTGCATTCTGCAAAGGGAAACTCTGCTCGGGGAGCACAGCACAGTCCCAATTCGTCTTTGCTCAGGAAAGCAATGCTTGCCTATTTCTCACCTCGCCCTGTGCTAACCCTAGGGCCAAGGAAGCTCTGGGCTGCCTCTGGCTCCGTGGGCACTGCTGCTTTGCTGGTGGTCTCGTGAGCTTGAAACCAACTCCAAACGAGTTCTCCTTCTGGGAGAAGGCTGATTGGGCATGAAAAGGCCTTGTTTGCACAGGCCTCAGCAACCCACCCTTAGCCAGCTAGGGAGGGACCCTCCGAGGGCTGATCTCAGCAAGGGCACAAGACTCACTTCTAGGAGTTGTATTCTGCAAAGGTGAACTCTGCTCGGGGAACAATCCACAGCCCCAATGCGTCTTTGCTCAGGAAAGCATCGCTTGCCTATTTCTCACATAGCCCTCTGCACCACTAGGGCCAAGAACTTTCTGGGCTGCCTCTGGCTCCGTGGGCACTGCTGCTTGGCTGGTGTTCTCCTGAGCTTGAAACCAACTCCAAACGGGTTCTCCTTCGGGGAGAAGGCTGATTGGGCATGAAAATGCCTTGTTTGCATAGGCCCCCGCAACCCACACTTAGCCAGCTAGGGAGGGATCCTCCGAGGTCCTAACTGGGAAACGGCACAAAACTCAGTTCTGGGAGCTGCATTCTGCAAAGGTGAACTCTGCTCGGGGAACCAACAACAGCCGCAATGCGTCTTTGCTCAGGAAAGCCACGATTGCCTAGTTCTCACCTAGCCCTCTGCTACCCCTATGGCCAAGGGGGATCTTGGCTGCCTCTTTCTCCGTGGGCACTGTTGCTTGCCTGGTGGTCTGCTGAGCTTGAAACCAACTCCAAACGTGTTCTCCTTTGGGGAGAAGGTGGATTTGGCATGAAAAGGCCTTGTATGCACAGGCCCCATCAACCCATCCTTAGCCAGCTAGGGAGGGACGCTCTGAGGGCCTATGTCAGCAACAGCACTAAACTCACTTCTACGAGCTGCATTCTGTAAAGGGAATCTCAGCTCAGGGAACAAAGCACAGCCCCAATGTGTCTCTTGCTCAGGAAGGCCAACCGGCCTAGTTCTCACCTAGCCCTGGTCTACTCCTAGGGCAAAGGAGGCTCTGGGCTGCCTCTGGCTCCGTGGGCACTGCTGCTTGAACTGGTGGTCTCCTGAGCTTGAAACCAACTCCAAACGGGTTCTCCTTCGGGGAGAAGGCTGATTGGGCATGAAAAGGCCTTGTTTGCACAGGCCCAAGTAACCTACCCTTAGGAGCTATGGAGGAACCCTCCGAGGGCCTATCTCAGAACCTGCACAAAACTCTCACTTCTAGGAGCTGCATTCTGCAAAGGGGAACACTGCCGGGGAAGAAACCACAGCCCCAAAGCGTGTTTGCTCAGGAAAGCAATGCTTGCCTATTTCTCACCTAGCCCTCTGCCACCAATTAGGCCAAAGATTGTCTGTGCTGCCTCTGGCTCCGTGGGCACTGCAGCTTGGCTGGTGGTCTCCTGAGCTTGTAACCAACTCCAAACGTGTTCTCCTTTGGGGAGAAGGCTGATTGGGCATGAAAAGGCCTTATTTGCACAGGCCCAAACAATCCACCATTAGCCAGCTAGGGAGGGACCCTCAGAGGGCCTATCTCAGAACCTGCACAAAACTCTCACTTCGAGGAGCTGCATTCTGCAAAGGTGAACTCTGCTCGGGGAACAAACCACAGCCCCAATGTGTCTTTGCTCAGGGAAGCAACGCTTGCCTAGTTCTCAATTAGCCCAGTGCTTACCCAAGGGCCAAGGAGGCTCTGGGCTGCCTCTGCCCCCGTGGGCATTGCTGCTTGGCTGGTGGACTCCCGAGCTTGAAACCAACTCCAAACGGGTCCTCCTTCGGGGAGAATGCTGATTGGGCATGAAAAGGCCTTGTTTCCACAGACCCAGGCAACCCACACTTTGCCAGCTAGGGAGGGAACATCCAAGGCCCTATCTCAGCAAGGGCACAAGACTCACTTCTAGGAGTTGTATTCTGCAAAGGTGAACTCTGCTCGGGGAACAATCCACAGCCCCAATGCGTCTTTGCTCAGGAAAGCAACGCGTGCCTAGTTCTCACCTGGCCCTCTGTACCCCTAGGGCAAAGAAGGCTCTGGGCTGCCTCTGGCTCCGTGGGCACTGCTGCTTGGCTGGTGTTCTCCTGAGCTTGAAACCAACTCCAAACGGGTTCTCCTTCGGGGAGAAGGCTGATTGGGCATGAAAAGGCCTTGTTTGCACAGGGCCCATCAACTCACCGTTCGCCACCTTGGGAGGGACCCTCGGAGGGCCTATCTCAGCAACGGTACACAACTCGCTTCTAGGAGCTGCATTCTGCAAAAGTGAACTCTGCTCGGGGAACAAACCACAGCTCCAATGCGTCTATGCTCAGGGAAGCCACGCTTGCCTACTTCTCAATTAGAAGAATGCTTCCCATAGGGCCAAGGAGGCTCTGGGCTGCCTCTGGCTCCGTGGGCACCGCTGATTGTCTGGTGGTCTCCTGAGCTTGAAAGCAACTCCAAACCTGTTCTCCTACGTGGAGAAGGCTGAATGGGCATTAAAATGCCTTGTTTCCACAGACCCAGGCAACCCACACTTAGCCAGCTAGGGAGTGACCCTCCTAGGTCCTATCTCAGCAACGGCAAAAAACTCGCTTATAGGAGCTGCATTTTTCAAAGGGAAACTTGCTCGGGGAACCAACCACAGCCCCAGTGCGTCTTTGCTCAGGAAAGCAACGCTTGCCTAGTTCTCAACAAGCCGTGTGCTATACCTTGGGCCAGGAAGGATCCTGGCTTCTTCTTGCTCCGAGGGCACGGCTGCTTGGCTGGTGGTCTCCTGAAGTTAAAAGTAACTCCAAACGGGTTCTCTTTCGGGGAGGATGCTGATTGGGCATGAAAAGGCCTTCATTCAACAGGCCCCATCAACCCACCCTTAGCCAGATACGGAGAGAGCCTCCTAGGGCCTATCTAAGAAATGGCACAAAACTCATTCCAGGAGCTGCATTCTGCAAAGGTGGACACTGCTTGGGGAACAAACCACAGCCCCAATGTGTCTGCTCAGGAAAGCCTCGCTTGCCTTTTTTCTCCTAGCCCTCTGCTACCCCAAGGGCCATGGAAGCTCTGGGCTGCCTCTGGCTCTGTGGGCACTGCTGATGTTCTGGTTGTCTCCTGAGCTTGAAACCAACTCCAAACGGGTTCTCCTTCGGGGAGAAGGTGGATTTGCATGGAAAGGCCTTGTTTGCACAGGGCCCAGCCACCCACCCTTAGCCAGCTAGGGATAGACCGTCCTGGGGCCTATCTCAGCAACGGCACAAGACTCACTTCTCGGAGCTGCATTCTGCAAAGGGAAACTCTGCTCGGGGAGCACAGCACAGTCCCAATTCGTCTTTGCTCAGGAAAGCAATGCTTGCCTATTTCTCACCTCGCCCTGTGCTAACCCTAGGGCCAAGGAAGCTCTGGGCTGCCTCTGGCTCCGTGGGCACTGCTGCTTTGCTGGTGGTCTCGTGAGCTTGAAACCAACTCCAAACGAGTTCTCCTTCTGGGAGAAGGCTGATTGGGCATGAAAATACCTTGTTTGCACAGGCCTCAGCAACCCACCCTTAGCCAGCTAGGGAGGGACCCTCCGAGGGCTGATCTCAGCAAGGGCACAAGACTCACTTCTAGGAGTTGTATTCTGCAAAGGGGAACTCTGCTCGGGGAACAATCCACAGCCCCAATGCGTCTTTGCTCAGGAAAGCATCGCTTGCCTATTTCTCACATAGCCCTCTGCACCACTAGGGCCAAGAACTTTCTGGGCTGCCTCTGGCTCCGTGGGCACTGCTGCTTGGCTGGTGTTCTCCTGAGCTTGAAACCAACTCCAAACGGGTTCTCCTTCGGGGAGAAGGCTGATTGGGCATGAAAATGCCTTGTTTGCATAGGCCCCCGCAACCCACACTTAGCCAGCTAGGGAGGGATCCTCCGAGGTCCTAACTGGGAAACGGCACAAAACTCAGTTCTGGGAGCTGCATTCTGCAAAGGTGAGCTCTGCTCGGGGAACCAACAACAGCCGCAATGCGTCTTTGCTCAGGAAAGCCACGATTGCCTAGTTCTCACCTAGCCCTCTGCTACCCCTATGGCCAAGGGGGATCTTGGCTGCCTCTTTCTCCGTGGGCACTGTTGCTTGCCTGGTGGTCTGCTGAGCTTGAAACCAACTCCAAACGTGTTCTCCTTTGGGGAGAAGGTGGATTTGGCATGAAAAGGCCTTGTATGCACAGGCCCCATCAACCCATCCTTAGCCAGCTAGGGAGGGACGCTCTGAGGGCCTATGTCAGCAACAGCACTAAACTCACTTCTACGAGCTGCATTCTGTAAAGGGAATCTCAGCTCAGGGAACAAAGCACAGCCCCAATGTGTCTCTTGCTCAGGAAGGCCAACCGGCCTAGTTCTCACCTAGCCCTGGTCTACTCCTAGGGCAAAGGAGGCTCTGGGCTGCCTCTGGCTCCGTGGGCACTGCTGCTTGAACTGGTGGTCTCCTGAGCTTGAAACCAACTCCAAACGGGTTCTCCTTCGGGGAGAAGGCTAATTGGGCATGAAAAGGCCTTGTTTGCACAGGCCCAAGTAACCTACCCTTAGGAGCTATGGAGGAACCCTCCGAGGGCCTATCTCAGAACCTGCACAAAACTCTCACTTCTAGGAGCTGCATTCTGCAAAGGGGAACACTGCCGGGGAAGAAACCACAGCCCCAAAGCGTGTTTGCTCAGGAAAGCAATGCTTGCCTATTTCTCACCTAGCCCTCTGCCACCAATTAGGCCAAAGATTGTCTGTGCTGCCTCTGGCTCCGTGGGCACTGCAGCTTGGCTGGTGGTCTCCTGAGCTTGTAACCAACTCCAAACGTGTTCTCCTTTGGGGAGAAGGCTGATTGGGCATGAAAAGGCCTTATTTGCACAGGCCCAAACAATCCACCATTAGCCAGCTAGGGAGGGACCCTCAGAGGGCCTATCTCAGAACCTGCACAAAACTCTCACTTCGAGGAGCTGCATTCTGCAAAGGTGAACTCTGCTCGGGGAACAAACCACAGCCCCAATGTGTCTTTGCTCAGGGAAGCAACGCTTGCCTAGTTCTCAATTAGCCCAGTGCTTACCCAAGGGCCAAGGAGGCTCTGGGCTGCCTCTGCCCCCGTGGGCATTGCTGCTTGGCTGGTGGACTCCCGAGCTTGAAACCAACTCCAAACGGGTCCTCCTTCGGGGAGAATGCTGATTGGGCATGAAAAGGCCTTGTTTCCACAGACCCAGGCAACCCACACTTTGCCAGCTAGGGAGGGAACATCCAAGGCCCTATCTCAGCAAGGGCACAAGACTCACTTCTAGGAGTTGTATTCTGCAAAGGTGAACTCTGCTCGGGGAACAATCCACAGCCCCAATGCGTCTTTGCTCAGGAAAGCAACGCGTGCCTAGTTCTCACCTGGCCCTCTGTACCCCTAGGGCAAAGAAGGCTCTGGGCTGCCTCTGGCTCCGTGGGCACTGCTGCTTGGCTGGTGTTCTCCTGAGCTTGAAACCAACTCCAAACGTGTTCTCCTTCGGGGAGAAGGCTGATTGGGCATGAAAAGGCCTTGTTTGCACAGGGCCCATCAACTCACCGTTCGCCACCTTGGGAGGGACCCTCGGAGGGCCTATCTCAGCAACGGTACACAACTCGCTTCTAGGAGCTGCATTCTGCAAAAGTGAACTCTGCTCGGGGAACAAACCACAGCTCCAATGCGTCTATGCTCAGGGAAGCCACGCTTGCCTACTTCTCAATTAGAAGAATGCTTCCCATAGGGCCAAGGAGGCTCTGGGCTGCCTCTGGCTCCGTGGGCACCGCTGATTGTCTGGTGGTCTCCTGAGCTTGAAAGCAACTCCAAACCTGTTCTCCTACGTGGAGAAGGCTGAATGGGCATTAAAATGCCTTGTTTCCACAGACCCAGGCAACCCACACTTAGCCAGCTAGGGAGTGACCCTCCTAGGTCCTATCTCAGCAACGGCAAAAAACTCGCTTATAGGAGCTGCATTTTTCAAAGGGAAACTTGCTCGGGGAACCAACCACAGCCCCAGTGCGTCTTTGCTCAGGAAAGCAACGCTTGCCTAGTTCTCAACAAGCCGTGTGCTATACCTTGGGCCAGGAAGGATCCTGGCTTCTTCTTGCTCCGAGGGCACGGCTGCTTGGCTGGTGGTCTCCTGAAGTTAAAAGTAACTCCAAACGGGTTCTCTTTCGGGGAGGATGCTGATTGGGCATGAAAAGGCCTTCATTCAACAGGCCCCATCAACCCACCCTTAGCCAGATACGGAGAGAGCCTCCTAGGGCCTATCTAAGAAATGGCACAAAACTCATTCCAGGAGCTGCATTCTGCAAAGGTGGACACTGCTTGGGGAACAAACCACAGCCCCAATGTGTCTGCTCAGGAAAGCCTCGCTTGCCTTTTTTCTCCTAGCCCTCTGCTACCCCAAGGGCCATGGAAGCTCTGGGCTGCCTCTGGCTCTGTGGGCACTGCTGATGTTCTGGTTGTCTCCTGAGCTTGAAACCAACTCCAAACGGGTTCTCCTTCGGGGAGAAGGTGGATTTGCATGGAAAGGCCTTGTTTGCACAGGCCCCAGCCACCCACCCTTAGCCAGCTAGGGATAGACCGTCCTTGGGCCTATCTCAGCAACGGCACAAGACTCACTTCTCGGAGCTGCATTCTGCAAAGGGAAACTCTGCTCGGGGAGCACAGCACAGTCCCAATTCGTCTTTGCTCAGGAAAGCAATGCTTGCCTATTTCTCACCTCGCCCTGTGCTAACCCTAGGGCCAAGGAAGCTCTGGGCTGCCTCTGGCTCCGTGGGCACTGCTGCTTTGCTGGTGGTCTCGTGAGCTTGAAACCAACTCCAAACGAGTTCTCCTTCTGGGAGAAGGCTGATTGGGCATGAAAAGGCCTTGTTTGCACAGGCCTCAGCAACCCACCCTTAGCCAGCTAGGGAGGGACCCTCCGAGGGCTGATCTCAGCAAGGGCACAAGACTCACTTCTAGGAGTTGTATTCTGCAAAGGGGAACTCTGCTCGGGGAACAATCCACAGCCCCAATGCGTCTTTGCTCAGGAAAGCATCGCTTGCCTATTTCTCACATAGCCCTCTGCACCACTAGGGCCAAGAACTTTCTGGGCTGCCTCTGGCTCCGTGGGCACTGCTGCTTGGCTGGTGTTCTCCTGAGCTTGAAACCAACTCCAAACGGGTTCTCCTTCGGGGAGAAGGCTGATTGGGCATGAAAATGCCTTGTTTGCATAGGCCCCCGCAACCCACACTTAGCCAGCTAGGGAGGGATCCTCCGAGGTCCTAACTGGGAAACGGCACAAAACTCAGTTCTGGGAGCTGCATTCTGCAAAGGTGAGCTCTGCTCGGGGAACCAACAACAGCCGCAATGCGTCTTTGCTCAGGAAAGCCACGATTGCCTAGTTCTCACCTAGCCCTCTGCTACCCCTATGGCCAAGGGGGATCTTGGCTGCCTCTTTCTCCGTGGGCACTGTTGCTTGCCTGGTGGTCTGCTGAGCTTGAAACCAACTCCAAACGTGTTCTCCTTTGGGGAGAAGGTGGATTTGGCATGAAAAGGCCTTGTATGCACAGGCCCCATCAACCCATCCTTAGCCAGCTAGGGAGGGACGCTCTGAGGGCCTATGTCAGCAACAGCACTAAACTCACTTCTACGAGCTGCATTCTGTAAAGGGAATCTCAGCTCAGGGAACAAAGCACAGCCCCAATGTGTCTCTTGCTCAGGAAGGCCAACCGGCCTAGTTCTCACCTAGCCCTGGTCTACTCCTAGGGCAAAGGAGGCTCTGGGCTGCCTCTGGCTCCGTGGGCACTGCTGCTTGAACTGGTGGTCTCCTGAGCTTGAAACCAACTCCAAACGGGTTCTCCTTCGGGGAGAAGGCTAATTGGGCATGAAAAGGCCTTGTTTGCACAGGCCCAAGTAACCTACCCTTAGGAGCTATGGAGGAACCCTCCGAGGGCCTATCTCAGAACCTGCACAAAACTCTCACTTCTAGGAGCTGCATTCTGCAAAGGGGAACACTGCCGGGGAAGAAACCACAGCCCCAAAGCGTGTTTGCTCAGGAAAGCAATGCTTGCCTATTTCTCACCTAGCCCTCTGCCACCAATTAGGCCAAAGATTGTCTGTGCTGCCTCTGGCTCCGTGGGCACTGCAGCTTGGCTGGTGGTCTCCTGAGCTTGTAACCAACTCCAAACGTGTTCTCCTTTGGGGAGAAGGCTGATTGGGCATGAAAAGGCCTTATTTGCACAGGCCCAAACAATCCACCATTAGCCAGCTAGGGAGGGACCCTCAGAGGGCCTATCTCAGAACCTGCACAAAACTCTCACTTCGAGGAGCTGCATTCTGCAAAGGTGAACTCTGCTCGGGGAACAAACCACAGCCCCAATGTGTCTTTGCTCAGGGAAGCAACGCTTGCCTAGTTCTCAATTAGCCCAGTGCTTACCCAAGGGCCAAGGAGGCTCTGGGCTGCCTCTGCCCCCGTGGGCATTGCTGCTTGGCTGGTGGACTCCCGAGCTTGAAACCAACTCCAAACGGGTCCTCCTTCGGGGAGAATGCTGATTGGGCATGAAAAGGCCTTGTTTCCACAGACCCAGGCAACCCACACTTTGCCAGCTAGGGAGGGAACATCCAAGGCCCTATCTCAGCAAGGGCACAAGACTCACTTCTAGGAGTTGTATTCTGCAAAGGTGAACTCTGCTCGGGGAACAATCCACAGCCCCAATGCGTCTTTGCTCAGGAAAGCAACGCGTGCCTAGTTCTCACCTGGCCCTCTGTACCCCTAGGGCAAAGAAGGCTCTGGGCTGCCTCTGGCTCCGTGGGCACTGCTGCTTGGCTGGTGTTCTCCTGAGCTTGAAACCAACTCCAAACGTGTTCTCCTTCGGGGAGAAGGCTGATTGGGCATGAAAAGGCCTTGTTTGCACAGGGCCCATCAACTCACCGTTCGCCACCTTGGGAGGGACCCTCGGAGGGCCTATCTCAGCAACGGTACACAACTCGCTTCTAGGAGCTGCATTCTGCAAAAGTGAACTCTGCTCGGGGAACAAACCACAGCTCCAATGCGTCTATGCTCAGGGAAGCCACGCTTGCCTACTTCTCAATTAGAAGAATGCTTCCCATAGGGCCAAGGAGGCTCTGGGCTGCCTCTGGCTCCGTGGGCACCGCTGATTGTCTGGTGGTCTCCTGAGCTTGAAAGCAACTCCAAACCTGTTCTCCTACGTGGAGAAGGCTGAATGGGCATTAAAATGCCTTGTTTCCACAGACCCAGGCAACCCACACTTAGCCAGCTAGGGAGTGACCCTCCTAGGTCCTATCTCAGCAACGGCAAAAAACTCGCTTATAGGAGCTGCATTTTTCAAAGGGAAACTTGCTCGGGGAACCAACCACAGCCCCAGTGCGTCTTTGCTCAGGAAAGCAACGCTTGCCTAGTTCTCAACAAGCCGTGTGCTATACCTTGGGCCAGGAAGGATCCTGGCTTCTTCTTGCTCCGAGGGCACGGCTGCTTGGCTGGTGGTCTCCTGAAGTTAAAAGTAACTCCAAACGGGTTCTCTTTCGGGGAGGATGCTGATTGGGCATGAAAAGGCCTTCATTCAACAGGCCCCATCAACCCACCCTTAGCCAGATATGGAGAGAGCCTCCTAGGGCCTATCTAAGAAATGGCACAAAACTCATTCCAGGAGCTGCATTCTGCAAAGGTGGACACTGCTTGGGGAACAAACCACAGCCCCAATGTGTCTGCTCAGGAAAGCCTCGCTTGCCTTTTTTCTCCTAGCCCTCTGCTACCCCAAGGGCCATGGAAGCTCTGGGCTGCCTCTGGCTCTGTGGGCACTGCTGATGTTCTGGTTGTCTCCTGAGCTTGAAACCAACTCCAAACGGGTTCTCCTTCGGGGAGAAGGTGGATTTGCATGGAAAGGCCTTGTTTGCACAGGCCCCAGCCACCCACCCTTAGCCAGCTAGGGATAGACCGTCCTGGGGCCTATCTCAGCAACGGCACAAGACTCACTTCTCGGAGCTGCATTCTGCAAAGGGAAACTCTGCTCGGGGAGCACAGCACAGTCCCAATTCGTCTTTGCTCAGGAAAGCAATGCTTGCCTATTTCTCACCTCGCCCTGTGCTAACCCTAGGGCCAAGGAAGCTCTGGGCTGCCTCTGGCTCCGTGGGCACTGCTGCTTTGCTGGTGGTCTCGTGAGCTTGAAACCAACTCCAAACGAGTTCTCCTTCTGGGAGAAGGCTGATTGGGCATGAAAAGGCCTTGTTTGCACAGGCCTCAGCAACCCACCCTTAGCCAGCTAGGGAGGGACCCTCCGAGGGCTGATCTCAGCAAGGGCACAAGACTCACTTCTAGGAGTTGTATTCTGCAAAGGGGAACTCTGCTCGGGGAACAATCCACAGCCCCAATGCGTCTTTGCTCAGGAAAGCATCGCTTGCCTATTTCTCACATAGCCCTCTGCACCACTAGGGCCAAGAACTTTCTGGGCTGCCTCTGGCTCCGTGGGCACTGCTGCTTGGCTGGTGTTCTCCTGAGCTTGAAACCAACTCCAAACGGGTTCTCCTTCGGGGAGAAGGCTGATTGGGCATGAAAATGCCTTGTTTGCATAGGCCCCCGCAACCCACACTTAGCCAGCTAGGGAGGGATCCTCCGAGGTCCTAACTGGGAAACGGCACAAAACTCAGTTCTGGGAGCTGCATTCTGCAAAGGTGAGCTCTGCTCGGGGAACCAACAACAGCCGCAATGCGTCTTTGCTCAGGAAAGCCACGATTGCCTAGTTCTCACCTAGCCCTCTGCTACCCCTATGGCCAAGGGGGATCTTGGCTGCCTCTTTCTCCGTGGGCACTGTTGCTTGCCTGGTGGTCTGCTGAGCTTGAAACCAACTCCAAACGTGTTCTCCTTTGGGGAGAAGGTGGATTTGGCATGAAAAGGCCTTGTATGCACAGGCCCCATCAACCCATCCTTAGCCAGCTAGGGAGGGACGCTCTGAGGGCCTATGTCAGCAACAGCACTAAACTCACTTCTACGAGCTGCATTCTGTAAAGGGAATCTCAGCTCAGGGAACAAAGCACAGCCCCAATGTGTCTCTTGCTCAGGAAGGCCAACCGGCCTAGTTCTCACCTAGCCCTGGTCTACTCCTAGGGCAAAGGAGGCTCTGGGCTGCCTCTGGCTCCGTGGGCACTGCTGCTTGAACTGGTGGTCTCCTGAGCTTGAAACCAACTCCAAACGGGTTCTCCTTCGGGGAGAAGGCTGATTGGGCATGAAAAGGCCTTGTTTGCACAGGCCCAAGTAACCTACCCTTAGGAGCTATGGAGGAACCCTCCGAGGGCCTATCTCAGAACCTGCACAAAACTCTCACTTCTAGGAGCTGCATTCTGCAAAGGGGAACACTGCCGGGGAAGAAACCACAGCCCCAAAGCGTGTTTGCTCAGGAAAGCAATGCTTGCCTATTTCTCACCTAGCCCTCTGCCACCAATTAGGCCAAAGATTGTCTGTGCTGCCTCTGGCTCCGTGGGCACTGCAGCTTGGCTGGTGGTCTCCTGAGCTTGTAACCAACTCCAAACGTGTTCTCCTTTGGGGAGAAGGCTGATTGGGCATGAAAAGGCCTTATTTGCACAGGCCCAAACAATCCACCATTAGCCAGCTAGGGAGGGACCCTCAGAGGGCCTATCTCAGAACCTGCACAAAACTCTCACTTCGAGGAGCTGCATTCTGCAAAGGTGAACTCTGCTCGGGGAACAAACCACAACCCCAATGTGTCTTTGCTCAGGGAAGCAACGCTTGCCTAGTTCTCAATTAGCCCAGTGCTTACCCAAGGGCCAAGGAGGCTCTGGGCTGCCTCTGCCCCCGTGGGCATTGCTGCTTGGCTGGTGGACTCCCGAGCTTGAAACCAACTCCAAACGGGTCCTCCTTCGGGGAGAATGCTGATTGGGCATGAAAAGGCCTTGTTTCCACAGACCCAGGCAACCCACACTTTGCCAGCTAGGGAGGGAACATCCAAGGCCCTATCTCAGCAAGGGCACAAGACTCACTTCTAGGAGTTGTATTCTGCAAAGGTGAACTCTGCTCGGGGAACAATCCACAGCCCCAATGCGTCTTTGCTCAGGAAAGCAACGCGTGCCTAGTTCTCACCTGGCCCTCTGTACCCCTAGGGCAAAGAAGGCTCTGGGCTGCCTCTGGCTCCGTGGGCACTGCTGCTTGGCTGGTGTTCTCCTGAGCTTGAAACCAACTCCAAACGTGTTCTCCTTCGGGGAGAAGGCTGATTGGGCATGAAAAGGCCTTGTTTGCACAGGGCCCATCAACTCACCGTTCGCCACCTTGGGAGGGACCCTCGGAGGGCCTATCTCAGCAACGGTACACAACTCGCTTCTAGGAGCTGCATTCTGCAAAAGTGAACTCTGCTCGGGGAACAAACCACAGCTCCAATGCGTCTATGCTCAGGGAAGCCACGCTTGCCTACTTCTCAATTAGAAGAATGCTTCCCATAGGGCCAAGGAGGCTCTGGGCTGCCTCTGGCTCCGTGGGCACCGCTGATTGTCTGGTGGTCTCCTGAGCTTGAAAGCAACTCCAAACCTGTTCTCCTACGTGGAGAAGGCTGAATGGGCATTAAAATGCCTTGTTTCCACAGACCCAGGCAACCCACACTTAGCCAGCTAGGGAGTGACCCTCCTAGGTCCTATCTCAGCAACGGCAAAAAACTCGCTTATAGGAGCTGCATTTTTCAAAGGGAAACTTGCTCGGGGAACCAACCACAGCCCCAGTGCGTCTTTGCTCAGGAAAGCAACGCTTGCCTAGTTCTCAACAAGCCGTGTGCTATACCTTGGGCCAGGAAGGATCCTGGCTTCTTCTTGCTCCGAGGGCACGGCTGCTTGGCTGGTGGTCTCCTGAAGTTAAAAGTAACTCCAAACGGGTTCTCTTTCGGGGAGGATGCTGATTGGGCATGAAAAGGCCTTCATTCAATAGGCCCCATCAACCCACCCTTAGCCAGATACGGAGAGAGCCTCCTAGGGCCTATCTAAGAAATGGCACAAAACTCATTCCAGGAGCTGCATTCTGCAAAGGTGGACACTGCTTGGGGAACAAACCACAGCCCCAATGTGTCTGCTCAGGAAAGCCTCGCTTGCCTTTTTTCTCCTAGCCCTCTGCTACCCCAAGGGCCATGGAAGCTCTGGGCTGCCTCTGGCTCTGTGGGCACTGCTGATGTTCTGGTTGTCTCCTGAGCTTGAAACCAACTCCAAACGGGTTCTCCTTCGGGGAGAAGGTGGATTTGCATGGAAAGGCCTTGTTTGCACAGGCCCCAGCCACCCACCCTTAGCCAGCTAGGGATAGACCATCCTGGGGCCTATCTCAGCAACGGCACAAGACTCACTTCTCGGAGCTGCATTCTGCAAAGGGAAACTCTGCTCGGGGAGCACAGCACAGTCCCAATTCGTCTTTGCTCAGGAAAGCAATGCTTGCCTATTTCTCACCTCGCCCTGTGCTAACCCTAGGGCCAAGGAAGCTCTGGGCTGCCTCTGGCTCCGTGGGCACTGCTGCTTTGCTGGTGGTCTCGTGAGCTTGAAACCAACTCCAAACGAGTTCTCCTTCTGGGAGAAGGCTGATTGGGCATGAAAAGGCCTTGTTTGCACAGGCCTCAGCAACCCACCCTTAGCCAGCTAGGGAGGGACCCTCCGAGGGCTGATCTCAGCAAGGGCACAAGACTCACTTCTAGGAGTTGTATTCTGCAAAGGGGAACTCTGCTCGGGGAACAATCCACAGCCCCAATGCGTCTTTGCTCAGGAAAGCATCGCTTGCCTATTTCTCACATAGCCCTCTGCACCACTAGGGCCAAGAACTTTCTGGGCTGCCTCTGGCTCCGTGGGCACTGCTGCTTGGCTGGTGTTCTCCTGAGCTTGAAACCAACTCCAAACGGGTTCTCCTTCGGGGAGAAGGCTGATTGGGCATGAAAATGCCTTGTTTGCATAGGCCCCCGCAACCCACACTTAGCCAGCTAGGGAGGGATCCTCCGAGGTCCTAACTGGGAAACGGCACAAAACTCAGTTCTGGGAGCTGCATTCTGCAAAGGTGAGCTCTGCTCGGGGAACCAACAACAGCCGCAATGCGTCTTTGCTCAGGAAAGCCACGATTGCCTAGTTCTCACCTAGCCCTCTGCTACCCCTATGGCCAAGGGGGATCTTGGCTGCCTCTTTCTCCGTGGGCACTGTTGCTTGCCTGGTGGTCTGCTGAGCTTGAAACCAACTCCAAACGTGTTCTCCTTTGGGGAGAAGGTGGATTTGGCATGAAAAGGCCTTGTATGCACAGGCCCCATCAACCCATCCTTAGCCAGCTAGGGAGGGACGCTCTGAGGGCCTATGTCAGCAACAGCACTAAACTCACTTCTACGAGCTGCATTCTGTAAAGGGAATCTCAGCTCAGGGAACAAAGCACAGCCCCAATGTGTCTCTTGCTCAGGAAGGCCAACCGGCCTAGTTCTCACCTAGCCCTGGTCTACTCCTAGGGCAAAGGAGGCTCTGGGCTGCCTCTGGCTCCGTGGGCACTGCTGCTTGAACTGGTGGTCTCCTGAGCTTGAAACCAACTCCAAACGGGTTCTCCTTCGGGGAGAAGGCTGATTGGGCATGAAAAGGCCTTGTTTGCACAGGCCCAAGTAACCTACCCTTAGGAGCTATGGAGGAACCCTCCGAGGGCCTATCTCAGAACCTGCACAAAACTCTCACTTCTAGGAGCTGCATTCTGCAAAGGGGAACACTGCCGGGGAAGAAACCACAGCCCCAAAGCGTGTTTGCTCAGGAAAGCAATGCTTGCCTATTTCTCACCTAGCCCTCTGCCACCAATTAGGCCAAAGATTGTCTGTGCTGCCTCTGGCTCCGTGGGCACTGCAGCTTGGCTGGTGGTCTCCTGAGCTTGTAACCAACTCCAAACGTGTTCTCCTTTGGGGAGAAGGCTGATTGGGCATGAAAAGGCCTTATTTGCACAGGCCCAAACAATCCACCATTAGCCAGCTAGGGAGGGACCCTCAGAGGGCCTATCTCAGAACCTGCACAAAACTCTCACTTCGAGGAGCTGCATTCTGCAAAGGTGAACTCTGCTCGGGGAACAAACCACAGCCCCAATGTGTCTTTGCTCAGGGAAGCAACGCTTGCCTAGTTCTCAATTAGCCCAGTGCTTACCCAAGGGCCAAGGAGGCTCTGGGCTGCCTCTGCCCCCGTGGGCATTGCTGCTTGGCTGGTGGACTCCCGAGCTTGAAACCAACTCCAAACGGGTCCTCCTTCGGGGAGAATGCTGATTGGGCATGAAAAGGCCTTGTTTCCACAGACCCAGGCAACCCACACTTTGCCAGCTAGGGAGGGAACATCCAAGGCCCTATCTCAGCAAGGGCACAAGACTCACTTCTAGGAGTTGTATTCTGCAAAGGTGAACTCTGCTCGGGGAACAATCCACAGCCCCAATGCGTCTTTGCTCAGGAAAGCAACGCGTGCCTAGTTCTCACCTGGCCCTCTGTACCCCTAGGGCAAAGAAGGCTCTGGGCTGCCTCTGGCTCCGTGGGCACTGCTGCTTGGCTGGTGTTCTCCTGAGCTTGAAACCAACTCCAAACGTGTTCTCCTTCGGGGAGAAGGCTGATTGGGCATGAAAAGGCCTTGTTTGCACAGGGCCCATCAACTCACCGTTAGCCACCTTGGGAGGGACCCTTGGAGGGCCTATCTCAGCAACGGTACACAACTCGCTTCTAGGAGCTGCATTCTGCAAAAGTGAACTCTGCTCGGGGAACAAACCACAGCTCCAATGCGTCTATGCTCAGGGAAGCCACGCTTGCCTACTTCTCAATTAGAAGAATGCTTCCCATAGGGCCAAGGAGGCTCTGGGCTGCCTCTGGCTCCGTGGGCACCGCTGATTGTCTGGTGGTCTCCTGAGCTTGAAAGCAACTCCAAACCTGTTCTCCTACGTGGAGAAGGCTGAATGGGCATTAAAATGCCTTGTTTCCACAGACCCAGGCAACCCACACTTAGCCAGCTAGGGAGTGACCCTCCTAGGTCCTATCTCAGCAACGGCAAAAAACTCGCTTATAGGAGCTGCATTTTTCAAAGGGAAACTTGCTCGGGGAACCAACCACAGCCCCAGTGCGTCTTTGCTCAGGAAAGCAACGCTTGCCTAGTTCTCAACAAGCCGTGTGCTATACCTTGGGCCAGGAAGGATCCTGGCTTCTTCTTGCTCCGAGGGCACGGCTGCTTGGCTGGTGGTCTCCTGAAGTTAAAAGTAACTCCAAACGGGTTCTCTTTCGGGGAGGATGCTGATTGGGCATGAAAAGGCCTTCATTCAACAGGCCCCATCAACCCACCCTTAGCCAGATACGGAGAGAGCCTCCTAGGGCCTATCTAAGAAATGGCACAAAACTCATTCCAGGAGCTGCATTCTGCAAAGGTGGACACTGCTTGGGGAACAAACCACAGCCCCAATGTGTCTGCTCAGGAAAGCCTCGCTTGCCTTTTTTCTCCTAGCCCTCTGCTACCCCAAGGGCCATGGAAGCTCTGGGCTGCCTCTGGCTCTGTGGGCACTGCTGATGTTCTGGTTGTCTCCTGAGCTTGAAACCAACTCCAAACGGGTTCTCCTTCGGGGAGAAGGTGGATTTGCATGGAAAGGCCTTGTTTGCACAGGCCCCAGCCACCCACCCTTAGCCAGCTAGGGATAGACCGTCCTTGGGCCTATCTCAGCAACGGCACAAGACTCACTTCTCAGAGCTGCATTCTGCAAAGGGAAACTCTGATCGGGAAGCACAGCACAGTCCCAATTCGTCTTTGCTCAGGAAAGCAATGCTTGCCTATTTCTCACCTCGCCCTGTGCTAACCCTAGGGCCAAGGAAGCTCTGGGCTGCCTCTGGCTCCGTGGGCACTGCTGCTTTGCTGGTGGTCTCGTGAGCTTGAAACCAACTCCAAACGAGTTCTCCTTCTGGGAGAAGGCTGATTGGGCATGAAAAGGCCTTGTTTGCACAGGCCTCAGCAACCCACCCTTAGCCAGCTAGGGAGGGACCCTCCGAGGGCTGATCTCAGCAAGGGCACAAGACTCACTTCTAGGAGTTGTATTCTGCAAAGGGGAACTCTGCTCGGGGAACAATCCACAGCCCCAATGCGTCTTTGCTCAGGAAAGCATCGCTTGCCTATTTCTCACATAGCCCTCTGCACCACTAGGGCCAAGAACTTTCTGGGCTGCCTCTGGCTCCGTGGGCACTGCTGCTTGGCTGGTGTTCTCCTGAGCTTGAAACCAACTCCAAACGGGTTCTCCTTCGGGGAGAAGGCTGATTGGGCATGAAAATGCCTTGTTTGCATAGGCCCCCGCAACCCACACTTAGCCAGCTAGGGAGGGATCCTCCGAGGTCCTAACTGGGAAACGGCACAAAACTCAGTTCTGGGAGCTGCATTCTGCAAAGGTGAGCTCTGCTCGGGGAACCAACAACAGCCGCAATGCGTCTTTGCTCAGGAAAGCCACGATTGCCTAGTTCTCACCTAGCCCTCTGCTACCCCTATGGCCAAGGGGGATCTTGGCTGCCTCTTTCTCCGTGGGCACTGTTGCTTGCCTGGTGGTCTGCTGAGCTTGAAACCAACTCCAAACGTGTTCTCCTTTGGGGAGAAGGTGGATTTGGCATGAAAAGGCCTTGTATGCACAGGCCCCATCAACCCATCCTTAGCCAGCTAGGGAGGGACGCTCTGAGGGCCTATGTCAGCAACAGCACTAAACTCACTTCTACGAGCTGCATTCTGTAAAGGGAATCTCAGCTCAGGGAACAAAGCACAGCCCCAATGTGTCTCTTGCTCAGGAAGGCCAACCGGCCTAGTTCTCACCTAGCCCTGGTCTACTCCTAGGGCAAAGGAGGCTCTGGGCTGCCTCTGGCTCCGTGGGCACTGCTGCTTGAACTGGTGGTCTCCTGAGCTTGAAACCAACTCCAAACGGGTTCTCCTTCGGGGAGAAGGCTGATTGGGCATGAAAAGGCCTTGTTTGCACAGGCCCAAGTAACCTACCCTTAGGAGCTATGGAGGAACCCTCCGAGGGCCTATCTCAGAACCTGCACAAAACTCTCACTTCTAGGAGCTGCATTCTGCAAAGGGGAACACTGCCGGGGAAGAAACCACAGCCCCAAAGCGTGTTTGCTCAGGAAAGCAATGCTTGCCTATTTCTCACCTAGCCCTCTGCCACCAATTAGGCCAAAGATTGTCTGTGCTGCCTCTGGCTCCGTGGGCACTGCAGCTTGGCTGGTGGTCTCCTGAGCTTGTAACCAACTCCAAACGTGTTCTCCTTTGGGGAGAAGGCTGATTGGGCATGAAAAGGCCTTATTTGCACAGGCCCAAACAATCCACCATTAGCCAGCTAGGGAGGGACCCTCAGAGGGCCTATCTCAGAACCTGCACAAAACTCTCACTTCGAGGAGCTGCATTCTGCAAAGGTGAACTCTGCTCGGGGAACAAACCACAGCCCCAATGTGTCTTTGCTCAGGGAAGCAACGCTTGCCTAGTTCTCAATTAGCCCAGTGCTTACCCAAGGGCCAAGGAGGCTCTGGGCTGCCTCTGCCCCCGTGGGCATTGCTGCTTGGCTGGTGGACTCCCGAGCTTGAAACCAACTCCAAACGGGTCCTCCTTCGGGGAGAATGCTGATTGGGCATGAAAAGGCCTTGTTTCCACAGACCCAGGCAACCCACACTTTGCCAGCTAGGGAGGGAACATCCAAGGCCCTATCTCAGCAAGGGCACAAGACTCACTTCTAGGAGTTGTATTCTGCAAAGGTGAACTCTGCTCGGGGAACAATCCACAGCCCCAATGCGTCTTTGCTCAGGAAAGCAACGCGTGCCTAGTTCTCACCTGGCCCTCTGTACCCCTAGGGCAAAGAAGGCTCTGGGCTGCCTCTGGCTCCGTGGGCACTGCTGCTTGGCTGGTGTTCTCCTGAGCTTGAAACCAACTCCAAACGTGTTCTCCTTCGGGGAGAAGGCTGATTGGGCATGAAAAGGCCTTGTTTGCACAGGGCCCATCAACTCACCGTTCGCCACCTTGGGAGGGACCCTCGGAGGGCCTATCTCAGCAACGGTACACAACTCGCTTCTAGGAGCTGCATTCTGCAAAAGTGAACTCTGCTCGGGGAACAAACCACAGCTCCAATGCGTCTATGCTCAGGGAAGCCACGCTTGCCTACTTCTCAATTAGAAGAATGCTTCCCATAGGGCCAAGGAGGCTCTGGGCTGCCTCTGGCTCCGTGGGCACCGCTGATTGTCTGGTGGTCTCCTGAGCTTGAAAGCAACTCCAAACCTGTTCTCCTACGTGGAGAAGGCTGAATGGGCATTAAAATGCCTTGTTTCCACAGACCCAGGCAACCCACACTTAGCCAGCTAGGGAGTGACCCTCCTAGGTCCTATCTCAGCAACGGCAAAAAACTCGCTTATAGGAGCTGCATTTTTCAAAGGGAAACTTGCTCGGGGAACCAACCACAGCCCCAGTGCGTCTTTGCTCAGGAAAGCAACGCTTGCCTAGTTCTCAACAAGCCGTGTGCTATACCTTGGGCCAGGAAGGATCCTGGCTTCTTCTTGCTCCGAGGGCACGGCTGCTTGGCTGGTGGTCTCCTGAAGTTAAAAGTAACTCCAAACGGGTTCTCTTTCGGGGAGGATGCTGATTGGGCATGAAAAGGCCTTCATTCAACAGGCCCCATCAACCCACCCTTAGCCAGATACGGAGAGAGCCTCCTAGGGCCTATCTAAGAAATGGCACAAAACTCATTCCAGGAGCTGCATTCTGCAAAGGTGGACACTGCTTGGGGAACAAACCACAGCCCCAATGTGTCTGCTCAGGAAAGCCTCGCTTGCCTTTTTTCTCCTAGCCCTCTGCTACCCCAAGGGCCATGGAAGCTCTGGGCTGCCTCTGGCTCTGTGGGCACTGCTGATGTTCTGGTTGTCTCCTGAGCTTGAAACCAACTCCAAACGGGTTCTCCTTCGGGGAGAAGGTGGATTTGCATGGAAAGGCCTTGTTTGCACAGGCCCCAGCCACCCACCCTTAGCCAGCTAGGGATAGACCGTCCTGGGGCCTATCTCAGCAACGGCACAAGACTCACTTCTCGGAGCTGCATTCTGCAAAGGGAAACTCTGCTCGGGGAGCACAGCACAGTCCCAATTCGTCTTTGCTCAGGAAAGCAATGCTTGCCTATTTCTCACCTCGCCCTGTGCTAACCCTAGGGCCAAGGAAGCTCTGGGCTGCCTCTGGCTCCGTGGGCACTGCTGCTTTGCTGGTGGTCTCGTGAGCTTGAAACCAACTCCAAACGAGTTCTCCTTCTGGGAGAAGGCTGATTGGGCATGAAAAGGCCTTGTTTGCACAGGCCTCAGCAACCCACCCTTAGCCAGCTAGGGAGGGACCCTCCGAGGGCTGATCTCAGCAAGGGCACAAGACTCACTTCTAGGAGTTGTATTCTGCAAAGGGGAACTCTGCTCGGGGAACAATCCACAGCCCCAATGCGTCTTTGCTCAGGAAAGCATCGCTTGCCTATTTCTCACATAGCCCTCTGCACCACTAGGGCCAAGAACTTTCTGGGCTGCCTCTGGCTCCGTGGGCACTGCTGCTTGGCTGGTGTTCTCCTGAGCTTGAAACCAACTCCAAACGGGTTCTCCTTCGGGGAGAAGGCTGATTGGGCATGAAAATGCCTTGTTTGCATAGGCCCCCGCAACCCACACTTAGCCAGCTAGGGAGGGATCCTCCGAGGTCCTAACTGGGAAACGGCACAAAACTCAGTTCTGGGAGCTGCATTCTGCAAAGGTGAGCTCTGCTCGGGGAACCAACAACAGCCGCAATGCGTCTTTGCTCAGGAAAGCCACGATTGCCTAGTTCTCACCTAGCCCTCTGCTACCCCTATGGCCAAGGGGGATCTTGGCTGCCTCTTTCTCCGTGGGCACTGTTGCTTGCCTGGTGGTCTGCTGAGCTTGAAACCAACTCCAAACGTGTTCTCCTTTGGGGAGAAGGTGGATTTGGCATGAAAAGGCCTTGTATGCACAGGCCCCATCAACCCATCCTTAGCCAGCTAGGGAGGGACGCTCTGAGGGCCTATGTCAGCAACAGCACTAAACTCACTTCTACGAGCTGCATTCTGTAAAGGGAATCTCAGCTCAGGGAACAAAGCACAGCCCCAATGTGTCTCTTGCTCAGGAAGGCCAACCGGCCTAGTTCTCACCTAGCCCTGGTCTACTCCTAGGGCAAAGGAGGCTCTGGGCTGCCTCTGGCTCCGTGGGCACTGCTGCTTGAACTGGTGGTCTCCTGAGCTTGAAACCAACTCCAAACGGGTTCTCCTTCGGGGAGAAGGCTGATTGGGCATGAAAAGGCCTTGTTTGCACAGGCCCAAGTAACCTACCCTTAGGAGCTATGGAGGAACCCTCCGAGGGCCTATCTCAGAACCTGCACAAAACTCTCACTTCTAGGAGCTGCATTCTGCAAAGGGGAACACTGCCGGGGAAGAAACCACAGCCCCAAAGCGTGTTTGCTCAGGAAAGCAATGCTTGCCTATTTCTCACCTAGCCCTCTGCCACCAATTAGGCCAAAGATTGTCTGTGCTGCCTCTGGCTCCGTGGGCACTGCAGCTTGGCTGGTGGTCTCCTGAGCTTGTAACCAACTCCAAACGTGTTCTCCTTTGGGGAGAAGGCTGATTGGGCATGAAAAGGCCTTATTTGCACAGGCCCAAACAATCCACCATTAGCCAGCTAGGGAGGGACCCTCAGAGGGCCTATCTCAGAACCTGCACAAAACTCTCACTTCGAGGAGCTGCATTCTGCAAAGGTGAACTCTGCTCGGGGAACAAACCACAGCCCCAATGTGTCTTTGCTCAGGGAAGCAACGCTTGCCTAGTTCTCAATTAGCCCAGTGCTTACCCAAGGGCCAAGGAGGCTCTGGGCTGCCTCTGCCCCCGTGGGCATTGCTGCTTGGCTGGTGGACTCCCGAGCTTGAAACCAACTCCAAACGGGTCCTCCTTCGGGGAGAATGCTGATTGGGCATGAAAAGGCCTTGTTTCCACAGACCCAGGCAACCCACACTTTGCCAGCTAGGGAGGGAACATCCAAGGCCCTATCTCAGCAAGGGCACAAGACTCACTTCTAGGAGTTGTATTCTGCAAAGGTGAACTCTGCTCGGGGAACAATCCACAGCCCCAATGCGTCTTTGCTCAGGAAAGCAACGCGTGCCTAGTTCTCACCTGGCCCTCTGTACCCCTAGGGCAAAGAAGGCTCTGGGCTGCCTCTGGCTCCGTGGGCACTGCTGCTTGGCTGGTGTTCTCCTGAGCTTGAAACCAACTCCAAACGTGTTCTCCTTCGGGGAGAAGGCTGATTGGGCATGAAAAGGCCTTGTTTGCACAGGGCCCATCAACTCACCGTTCGCCACCTTGGGAGGGACCCTCGGAGGGCCTATCTCAGCAACGGTACACAACTCGCTTCTAGGAGCTGCATTCTGCAAAAGTGAACTCTGCTCGGGGAACAAACCACAGCTCCAATGCGTCTATGCTCAGGGAAGCCACGCTTGCCTACTTCTCAATTAGAAGAATGCTTCCCATAGGGCCAAGGAGGCTCTGGGCTGCCTCTGGCTCCGTGGGCACCGCTGATTGTCTGGTGGTCTCCTGAGCTTGAAAGCAACTCCAAACCTGTTCTCCTACGTGGAGAAGGCTGAATGGGCATTAAAATGCCTTGTTTCCACAGACCCAGGCAACCCACACTTAGCCAGCTAGGGAGTGACCCTCCTAGGTCCTATCTCAGCAACGGCAAAAAACTCGCTTATAGGAGCTGCATTTTTCAAAGGGAAACTTGCTCGGGGAACCAACCACAGCCCCAGTGCGTCTTTGCTCAGGAAAGCAACGCTTGCCTAGTTCTCAACAAGCCGTGTGCTATACCTTGGGCCAGGAAGGATCCTGGCTTCTTCTTGCTCCGAGGGCACGGCTGCTTGGCTGGTGGTCTCCTGAAGTTAAAAGTAACTCCAAACGGGTTCTCTTTCGGGGAGGATGCTGATTGGGCATGAAAAGGCCTTCATTCAACAGGCCCCATCAACCCACCCTTAGCCAGATACGGAGAGAGCCTCCTAGGGCCTATCTAAGAAATGGCACAAAACTCATTCCAGGAGCTGCATTCTGCAAAGGTGGACACTGCTTGGGGAACAAACCACAGCCCCAATGTGTCTGCTCAGGAAAGCCTCGCTTGCCTTTTTTCTCCTAGCCCTCTGCTACCCCAAGGGCCATGGAAGCTCTGGGCTGCCTCTGGCTCTGTGGGCACTGCTGATGTTCTGGTTGTCTCCTGAGCTTGAAACCAACTCCAAACGGGTTCTCCTTCGGGGAGAAGGTGGATTTGCATGGAAAGGCCTTGTTTGCACAGGCCCCAGCCACCCACCCTTAGCCAGCTAGGGATAGACCGTCCTGGGGCCTATCTCAGCAACGGCACAAGACTCACTTCTCGGAGCTGCATTCTGCAAAGGGAAACTCTGCTCGGGGAGCACAGCACAGTCCCAATTCGTCTTTGCTCAGGAAAGCAATGCTTGCCTATTTCTCACCTCGCCCTGTGCTAACCCTAGGGCCAAGGAAGCTCTGGGCTGCCTCTGGCTCCGTGGGCACTGCTGCTTTGCTGGTGGTCTCGTGAGCTTGAAACCAACTCCAAACGAGTTCTCCTTCTGGGAGAAGGCTGATTGGGCATGAAAAGGCCTTGTTTGCACAGGCCTCAGCAACCCACCCTTAGCCAGCTAGGGAGGGACCCTCCGAGGGCTGATCTCAGCAAGGGCACAAGACTCACTTCTAGGAGTTGTATTCTGCAAAGGGGAACTCTGCTCGGGGAACAATCCACAGCCCCAATGCGTCTTTGCTCAGGAAAGCATCGCTTGCCTATTTCTCACATAGCCCTCTGCACCACTAGGGCCAAGAACTTTCTGGGCTGCCTCTGGCTCCGTGGGCACTGCTGCTTGGCTGGTGTTCTCCTGAGCTTGAAACCAACTCCAAACGGGTTCTCCTTCGGGGAGAAGGCTGATTGGGCATGAAAATGCCTTGTTTGCATAGGCCCCCGCAACCCACACTTAGCCAGCTAGGGAGGGATCCTCCGAGGTCCTAACTGGGAAACGGCACAAAACTCAGTTCTGGGAGCTGCATTCTGCAAAGGTGAGCTCTGCTCGGGGAACCAACAACAGCCGCAATGCGTCTTTGCTCAGGAAAGCCACGATTGCCTAGTTCTCACCTAGCCCTCTGCTACCCCTATGGCCAAGGGGGATCTTGGCTGCCTCTTTCTCCGTGGGCACTGTTGCTTGCCTGGTGGTCTGCTGAGCTTGAAACCAACTCCAAACGTGTTCTCCTTTGGGGAGAAGGTGGATTTGGCATGAAAAGGCCTTGTATGCACAGGCCCCATCAACCCATCCTTAGCCAGCTAGGGAGGGACGCTCTGAGGGCCTATGTCAGCAACAGCACTAAACTCACTTCTACGAGCTGCATTCTGTAAAGGGAATCTCAGCTCAGGGAACAAAGCACAGCCCCAATGTGTCTCTTGCTCAGGAAGGCCAACCGGCCTAGTTCTCACCTAGCCCTGGTCTACTCCTAGGGCAAAGGAGGCTCTGGGCTGCCTCTGGCTCCGTGGGCACTGCTGCTTGAACTGGTGGTCTCCTGAGCTTGAAACCAACTCCAAACGGGTTCTCCTTCGGGGAGAAGGCTGATTGGGCATGAAAAGGCCTTGTTTGCACAGGCCCAAGTAACCTACCCTTAGGAGCTATGGAGGAACCCTCCGAGGGCCTATCTCAGAACCTGCACAAAACTCTCACTTCTAGGAGCTGCATTCTGCAAAGGGGAACACTGCCGGGGAAGAAACCACAGCCCCAAAGCGTGTTTGCTCAGGAAAGCAATGCTTGCCTATTTCTCACCTAGCCCTCTGCCACCAATTAGGCCAAAGATTGTCTGTGCTGCCTCTGGCTCCGTGGGCACTGCAGCTTGGCTGGTGGTCTCCTGAGCTTGTAACCAACTCCAAACGTGTTCTCCTTTGGGGAGAAGGCTGATTGGGCATGAAAAGGCCTTATTTGCACAGGCCCAAACAATCCACCATTAGCCAGCTAGGGAGGGACCCTCAGAGGGCCTATCTCAGAACCTGCACAAAACTCTCACTTCGAGGAGCTGCATTCTGCAAAGGTGAACTCTGCTCGGGGAACAAACCACAGCCCCAATGTGTCTTTGCTCAGGGAAGCAACGCTTGCCTAGTTCTCAATTAGCCCAGTGCTTACCCAAGGGCCAAGGAGGCTCTGGGCTGCCTCTGCCCCCGTGGGCATTGCTGCTTGGCTGGTGGACTCCCGAGCTTGAAACCAACTCCAAACGGGTCCTCCTTCGGGGAGAATGCTGATTGGGCATGAAAAGGCCTTGTTTCCACAGACCCAGGCAACCCACACTTTGCCAGCTAGGGAGGGAACATCCAAGGCCCTATCTCAGCAAGGGCACAAGACTCACTTCTAGGAGTTGTATTCTGCAAAGGTGAACTCTGCTCGGGGAACAATCCACAGCCCCAATGCGTCTTTGCTCAGGAAAGCAACGCGTGCCTAGTTCTCACCTGGCCCTCTGTACCCCTAGGGCAAAGAAGGCTCTGGGCTGCCTCTGGCTCCGTGGGCACTGCTGCTTGGCTGGTGTTCTCCTGAGCTTGAAACCAACTCCAAACGTGTTCTCCTTCGGGGAGAAGGCTGATTGGGCATGAAAAGGCCTTGTTTGCACAGGGCCCATCAACTCACCGTTAGCCACCTTGGGAGGGACCCTCGGAGGGCCTATCTCAGCAACGGTACACAACTCGCTTCTAGGAGCTGCATTCTGCAAAAGTGAACTCTGCTCGGGGAACAAACCACAGCTCCAATGCGTCTATGCTCAGGGAAGCCACGCTTGCCTACTTCTCAATTAGAAGAATGCTTCCCATAGGGCCAAGGAGGCTCTGGGCTGCCTCTGGCTCCGTGGGCACCGCTGATTGTCTGGTGGTCTCCTGAGCTTGAAAGCAACTCCAAACCTGTTCTCCTACGTGGAGAAGGCTGAATGGGCATTAAAATGCCTTGTTTCCACAGACCCAGGCAACCCACACTTAGCCAGCTAGGGAGTGACCCTCCTAGGTCCTATCTCAGCAACGGCAAAAAACTCGCTTATAGGAGCTGCATTTTTCAAAGGGAAACTTGCTCGGGGAACCAACCACAGCCCCAGTGCGTCTTTGCTCAGGAAAGCAACGCTTGCCTAGTTCTCAACAAGCCGTGTGCTATACCTTGGGCCAGGAAGGATCCTGGCTTCTTCTTGCTCCGAGGGCACGGCTGCTTGGCTGGTGGTCTCCTGAAGTTAAAAGTAACTCCAAACGGGTTCTCTTTCGGGGAGGATGCTGATTGGGCATGAAAAGGCCTTCATTCAACAGGCCCCATCAACCCACCCTTAGCCAGATACGGAGAGAGCCTCCTAGGGCCTATCTAAGAAATGGCACAAAACTCATTCCAGGAGCTGCATTCTGCAAAGGTGGACACTGCTTGGGGAACAAACCACAGCCCCAATGTGTCTGCTCAGGAAAGCCTCGCTTGCCTTTTTTCTCCTAGCCCTCTGCTACCCCAAGGGCCATGGAAGCTCTGGGCTGCCTCTGGCTCTGTGGGCACTGCTGATGTTCTGGTTGTCTCCTGAGCTTGAAACCAACTCCAAACGGGTTCTCCTTCGGGGAGAAGGTGGATTTGCATGGAAAGGCCTTGTTTGCACAGGCCCCAGCCACCCACCCTTAGCCAGCTAGGGATAGACCGTCCTGGGGCCTATCTCAGCAACGGCACAAGACTCACTTCTCGGAGCTGCATTCTGCAAAGGGAAACTCTGCTCGGGGAGCACACCACAGTCCCAATTCGTCTTTGCTCAGGAAAGCAATGCTTGCCTATTTCTCACCTCGCCCTGTGCTAACCCTAGGGCCAAGGAAGCTCTGGGCTGCCTCTGGCTCCGTGGGCACTGCTGCTTTGCTGGTGGTCTCGTGAGCTTGAAACCAACTCCAAACGAGTTCTCCTTCTGGGAGAAGGCTGATTGGGCATGAAAAGGCCTTGTTTGCACAGGCCTCAGCAACCCACCCTTAGCCAGCTAGGGAGGGACCCTCCGAGGGCTGATCTCAGCAAGGGCACAAGACTCACTTCTAGGAGTTGTATTCTGCAAAGGGGAACTCTGCTCGGGGAACAATCCACAGCCCCAATGCGTCTTTGCTCAGGAAAGCATCGCTTGCCTATTTCTCACATAGCCCTCTGCACCACTAGGGCCAAGAACTTTCTGGGCTGCCTCTGGCTCCGTGGGCACTGCTGCTTGGCTGGTGTTCTCCTGAGCTTGAAACCAACTCCAAACGGGTTCTCCTTCGGGGAGAAGGCTGATTGGGCATGAAAATGCCTTGTTTGCATAGGCCCCCGCAACCCACACTTAGCCAGCTAGGGAGGGATCCTCCGAGGTCCTAACTGGGAAACGGCACAAAACTCAGTTCTGGGAGCTGCATTCTGCAAAGGTGAGCTCTGCTCGGGGAACCAACAACAGCCGCAATGCGTCTTTGCTCAGGAAAGCCACGATTGCCTAGTTCTCACCTAGCCCTCTGCTACCCCTATGGCCAAGGGGGATCTTGGCTGCCTCTTTCTCCGTGGGCACTGTTGCTTGCCTGGTGGTCTGCTGAGCTTGAAACCAACTCCAAACGTGTTCTCCTTTGGGGAGAAGGTGGATTTGGCATGAAAAGGCCTTGTATGCACAGGCCCCATCAACCCATCCTTAGCCAGCTAGGGAGGGACGCTCTGAGGGCCTATGTCAGCAACAGCACTAAACTCACTTCTACGAGCTGCATTCTGTAAAGGGAATCTCAGCTCAGGGAACAAAGCACAGCCCCAATGTGTCTCTTGCTCAGGAAGGCCAACCGGCCTAGTTCTCACCTAGCCCTGGTCTACTCCTAGGGCAAAGGAGGCTCTGGGCTGCCTCTGGCTCCGTGGGCACTGCTGCTTGAACTGGTGGTCTCCTGAGCTTGAAACCAACTCCAAACGGGTTCTCCTTCGGGGAGAAGGCTGATTGGGCATGAAAAGGCCTTGTTTGCACAGGCCCAAGTAACCTACCCTTAGGAGCTATGGAGGAACCCTCCGAGGGCCTATCTCAGAACCTGCACAAAACTCTCACTTCTAGGAGCTGCATTCTGCAAAGGGGAACACTGCCGGGGAAGAAACCACAGCCCCAAAGCGTGTTTGCTCAGGAAAGCAATGCTTGCCTATTTCTCACCTAGCCCTCTGCCACCAATTAGGCCAAAGATTGTCTGTGCTGCCTCTGGCTCCGTGGGCACTGCAGCTTGGCTGGTGGTCTCCTGAGCTTGTAACCAACTCCAAACGTGTTCTCCTTTGGGGAGAAGGCTGATTGGGCATGAAAAGGCCTTATTTGCACAGGCCCAAACAATCCACCATTAGCCAGCTAGGGAGGGACCCTCAGAGGGCCTATCTCAGAACCTGCACAAAACTCTCACTTCGAGGAGCTGCATTCTGCAAAGGTGAACTCTGCTCGGGGAACAAACCACAGCCCCAATGTGTCTTTGCTCAGGGAAGCAACGCTTGCCTAGTTCTCAATTAGCCCAGTGCTTACCCAAGGGCCAAGGAGGCTCTGGGCTGCCTCTGCCCCCGTGGGCATTGCTGCTTGGCTGGTGGACTCCCGAGCTTGAAACCAACTCCAAACGGGTCCTCCTTCGGGGAGAATGCTGATTGGGCATGAAAAGGCCTTGTTTCCACAGACCCAGGCAACCCACACTTTGCCAGCTAGGGAGGGAACATCCAAGGCCCTATCTCAGCAAGGGCACAAGACTCACTTCTAGGAGTTGTATTCTGCAAAGGTGAACTCTGCTCGGGGAACAATCCACAGCCCCAATGCGTCTTTGCTCAGGAAAGCAACGCGTGCCTAGTTCTCACCTGGCCCTCTGTACCCCTAGGGCAAAGAAGGCTCTGGGCTGCCTCTGGCTCCGTGGGCACTGCTGCTTGGCTGGTGTTCTCCTGAGCTTGAAACCAACTCCAAACGTGTTCTCCTTCGGGGAGAAGGCTGATTGGGCATGAAAAGGCCTTGTTTGCACAGGGCCCATCAACTCACCGTTAGCCACCTTGGGAGGGACCCTCGGAGGGCCTATCTCAGCAACGGTACACAACTCGCTTCTAGGAGCTGCATTCTGCAAAAGTGAACTCTGCTCGGGGAACAAACCACAGCTCCAATGCGTCTATGCTCAGGGAAGCCACGCTTGCCTACTTCTCAATTAGAAGAATGCTTCCCATAGGGCCAAGGAGGCTCTGGGCTGCCTCTGGCTCCGTGGGCACCGCTGATTGTCTGGTGGTCTCCTGAGCTTGAAAGCAACTCCAAACCTGTTCTCCTACGTGGAGAAGGCTGAATGGGCATTAAAATGCCTTGTTTCCACAGACCCAGGCAACCCACACTTAGCCAGCTAGGGAGTGACCCTCCTAGGTCCTATCTCAGCAACGGCAAAAAACTCGCTTATAGGAGCTGCATTTTTCAAAGGGAAACTTGCTCGGGGAACCAACCACAGCCCCAGTGCGTCTTTGCTCAGGAAAGCAACGCTTGCCTAGTTCTCAACAAGCCGTGTGCTATACCTTGGGCCAGGAAGGATCCTGGCTTCTTCTTGCTCCGAGGGCACGGCTGCTTGGCTGGTGGTCTCCTGAAGTTAAAAGTAACTCCAAACGGGTTCTCTTTCGGGGAGGATGCTGATTGGGCATGAAAAGGCCTTCATTCAACAGGCCCCATCAACCCACCCTTAGCCAGATACGGAGAGAGCCTCCTAGGGCCTATCTAAGAAATGGCACAAAACTCATTCCAGGAGCTGCATTCTGCAAAGGTGGACACTGCTTGGGGAACAAACCACAGCCCCAATGTGTCTGCTCAGGAAAGCCTCGCTTGCCTTTTTTCTCCTAGCCCTCTGCTACCCCAAGGGCCATGGAAGCTCTGGGCTGCCTCTGGCTCTGTGGGCACTGCTGATGTTCTGGTTGTCTCCTGAGCTTGAAACCAACTCCAAACGGGTTCTCCTTCGGGGAGAAGGTGGATTTGCATGGAAAGGCCTTGTTTGCACAGGCCCCAGCCACCCACCCTTAGCCAGCTAGGGATAGACCGTCCTGGGGCCTATCTCAGCAACGGCACAAGACTCACTTCTCGGAGCTGCATTCTGCAAAGGGAAACTCTGCTCGGGGAGCACAGCACAGTCCCAATTCGTCTTTGCTCAGGAAAGCAATGCTTGCCTATTTCTCACCTCGCCCTGTGCTAACCCTAGGGCCAAGGAAGCTCTGGGCTGCCTCTGGCTCCGTGGGCACTGCTGCTTTGCTGGTGGTCTCGTGAGCTTGAAACCAACTCCAAACGAGTTCTCCTTCTGGGAGAAGGCTGATTGGGCATGAAAAGGCCTTGTTTGCACAGGCCTCAGCAACCCACCCTTAGCCAGCTAGGGAGGGACCCTCCGAGGGCTGATCTCAGCAAGGGCACAAGACTCACTTCTAGGAGTTGTATTCTGCAAAGGGGAACTCTGCTCGGGGAACAATCCACAGCCCCAATGCGTCTTTGCTCAGGAAAGCATCGCTTGCCTATTTCTCACATAGCCCTCTGCACCACTAGGGCCAAGAACTTTCTGGGCTGCCTCTGGCTCCGTGGGCACTGCTGCTTGGCTGGTGTTCTCCTGAGCTTGAAACCAACTCCAAACGGGTTCTCCTTCGGGGAGAAGGCTGATTGGGCATGAAAATGCCTTGTTTGCATAGGCCCCCGCAACCCACACTTAGCCAGCTAGGGAGGGATCCTCCGAGGTCCTAACTGGGAAACGGCACAAAACTCAGTTCTGGGAGCTGCATTCTGCAAAGGTGAGCTCTGCTCGGGGAACCAACAACAGCCGCAATGCGTCTTTGCTCAGGAAAGCCACGATTGCCTAGTTCTCACCTAGCCCTCTGCTACCCCTATGGCCAAGGGGGATCTTGGCTGCCTCTTTCTCCGTGGGCACTGTTGCTTGCCTGGTGGTCTGCTGAGCTTGAAACCAACTCCAAACGTGTTCTCCTTTGGGGAGAAGGTGGATTTGGCATGAAAAGGCCTTGTATGCACAGGCCCCATCAACCCATCCTTAGCCAGCTAGGGAGGGACGCTCTGAGGGCCTATGTCAGCAACAGCACTAAACTCACTTCTACGAGCTGCATTCTGTAAAGGGAATCTCAGCTCAGGGAACAAAGCACAGCCCCAATGTGTCTCTTGCTCAGGAAGGCCAACCGGCCTAGTTCTCACCTAGCCCTGGTCTACTCCTAGGGCAAAGGAGGCTCTGGGCTGCCTCTGGCTCCGTGGGCACTGCTGCTTGAACTGGTGGTCTCCTGAGCTTGAAACCAACTCCAAACGGGTTCTCCTTCGGGGAGAAGGCTGATTGGGCATGAAAAGGCCTTGTTTGCACAGGCCCAAGTAACCTACCCTTAGGAGCTATGGAGGAACCCTCCGAGGGCCTATCTCAGAACCTGCACAAAACTCTCACTTCTAGGAGCTGCATTCTGCAAAGGGGAACACTGCCGGGGAAGAAACCACAGCCCCAAAGCGTGTTTGCTCAGGAAAGCAATGCTTGCCTATTTCTCACCTAGCCCTCTGCCACCAATTAGGCCAAAGATTGTCTGTGCTGCCTCTGGCTCCGTGGGCACTGCAGCTTGGCTGGTGGTCTCCTGAGCTTGTAACCAACTCCAAACGTGTTCTCCTTTGGGGAGAAGGCTGATTGGGCATGAAAAGGCCTTATTTGCACAGGCCCAAACAATCCACCATTAGCCAGCTAGGGAGGGACCCTCAGAGGGCCTATCTCAGAACCTGCACAAAACTCTCACTTCGAGGAGCTGCATTCTGCAAAGGTGAACTCTGCTCGGGGAACAAACCACAGCCCCAATGTGTCTTTGCTCAGGGAAGCAACGCTTGCCTAGTTCTCAATTAGCCCAGTGCTTACCCAAGGGCCAAGGAGGCTCTGGGCTGCCTCTGCCCCCGTGGGCATTGCTGCTTGGCTGGTGGACTCCCGAGCTTGAAACCAACTCCAAACGGGTCCTCCTTCGGGGAGAATGCTGATTGGGCATGAAAAGGCCTTGTTTCCACAGACCCAGGCAACCCACACTTTGCCAGCTAGGGAGGGAACATCCAAGGCCCTATCTCAGCAAGGGCACAAGACTCACTTCTAGGAGTTGTATTCTGCAAAGGTGAACTCTGCTCGGGGAACAATCCACAGCCCCAATGCGTCTTTGCTCAGGAAAGCAACGCGTGCCTAGTTCTCACCTGGCCCTCTGTACCCCTAGGGCAAAGAAGGCTCTGGGCTGCCTCTGGCTCCGTGGGCACTGCTGCTTGGCTGGTGGACTCCTGAGCTTGAAACCAACTCCAAACGTGTTCTCCTTCGGGGAGAAGGCTGATTGGGCATGAAAAGGCCTTGTTTGCACAGGGCCCATCAACTCACCGTTCGCCACCTTGGGAGGGACCCTCGGAGGGCCTATCTCAGCAACGGTACACAACTCGCTTCTAGGAGCTGCATTCTGCAAAAGTGAACTCTGCTCGGGGAACAAACCACAGCTCCAATGCGTCTATGCTCAGGGAAGCCACGCTTGCCTACTTCTCAATTAGAAGAATGCTTCCCATAGGGCCAAGGAGGCTCTGGGCTGCCTCTGGCTCCGTGGGCACCGCTGATTGTCTGGTGGTCTCCTGAGCTTGAAAGCAACTCCAAACCTGTTCTCCTACGTGGAGAAGGCTGAATGGGCATTAAAATGCCTTGTTTCCACAGACCCAGGCAACCCACACTTAGCCAGCTAGGGAGTGACCCTCCTAGGTCCTATCTCAGCAACGGCAAAAAACTCGCTTATAGGAGCTGCATTTTTCAAAGGGAAACTTGCTCGGGGAACCAACCACAGCCCCAGTGCGTCTTTGCTCAGGAAAGCAACGCTTGCCTAGTTCTCAACAAGCCGTGTGCTATACCTTGGGCCAGGAAGGATCCTGGCTTCTTCTTGCTCCGAGGGCACGGCTGCTTGGCTGGTGGTCTCCTGAAGTTAAAAGTAACTCCAAACGGGTTCTCTTTCGGGGAGGATGCTGATTGGGCATGAAAAGGCCTTCATTCAACAGGCCCCATCAACCCACCCTTAGCCAGATACGGAGAGAGCCTCCTAGGGCCTATCTAAGAAATGGCACAAAACTCATTCCAGGAGCTGCATTCTGCAAAGGTGGACACTGCTTGGGGAACAAACCACAGCCCCAATGTGTCTGCTCAGGAAAGCCTCGCTTGCCTTTTTTCTCCTAGCCCTCTGCTACCCCAAGGGCCATGGAAGCTCTGGGCTGCCTCTGGCTCTGTGGGCACTGCTGATGTTCTGGTTGTCTCCTGAGCTTGAAACCAACTCCAAACGGGTTCTCCTTCGGGGAGAAGGTGGATTTGCATGGAAAGGCCTTGTTTGCACAGGCCCCAGCCACCCACCCTTAGCCAGCTAGGGATAGACCATCCTGGGGCCTATCTCAGCAACGGCACAAGACTCACTTCTCGGAGCTGCATTCTGCAAAGGGAAACTCTGCTCGGGGAGCACAGCACAGTCCCAATTCGTCTTTGCTCAGGAAAGCAATGCTTGCCTATTTCTCACCTCGCCCTGTGCTAACCCTAGGGCCAAGGAAGCTCTGGGCTGCCTCTGGCTCCGTGGGCACTGCTGCTTTGCTGGTGGTCTCGTGAGCTTGAAACCAACTCCAAACGAGTTCTCCTTCTGGGAGAAGGCTGATTGGGCATGAAAAGGCCTTGTTTGCACAGGCCTCAGCAACCCACCCTTAGCCAGCTAGGGAGGGACCCTCCGAGGGCTGATCTCAGCAAGGGCACAAGACTCACTTCTAGGAGTTGTATTCTGCAAAGGGGAACTCTGCTCGGGGAACAATCCACAGCCCCAATGCGTCTTTGCTCAGGAAAGCATCGCTTGCCTATTTCTCACATAGCCCTCTGCACCACTAGGGCCAAGAACTTTCTGGGCTGCCTCTGGCTCCGTGGGCACTGCTGCTTGGCTGGTGTTCTCCTGAGCTTGAAACCAACTCCAAACGGGTTCTCCTTCGGGGAGAAGGCTGATTGGGCATGAAAATGCCTTGTTTGCATAGGCCCCCGCAACCCACACTTAGCCAGCTAGGGAGGGATCCTCCGAGGTCCTAACTGGGAAACGGCACAAAACTCAGTTCTGGGAGCTGCATTCTGCAAAGGTGAGCTCTGCTCGGGGAACCAACAACAGCCGCAATGCGTCTTTGCTCAGGAAAGCCACGATTGCCTAGTTCTCACCTAGCCCTCTGCTACCCCTATGGCCAAGGGGGATCTTGGCTGCCTCTTTCTCCGTGGGCACTGTTGCTTGCCTGGTGGTCTGCTGAGCTTGAAACCAACTCCAAACGTGTTCTCCTTTGGGGAGAAGGTGGATTTGGCATGAAAAGGCCTTGTATGCACAGGCCCCATCAACCCATCCTTAGCCAGCTAGGGAGGGACGCTCTGAGGGCCTATGTCAGCAACAGCACTAAACTCACTTCTACGAGCTGCATTCTGTAAAGGGAATCTCAGCTCAGGGAACAAAGCACAGCCCCAATGTGTCTCTTGCTCAGGAAGGCCAACCGGCCTAGTTCTCACCTAGCCCTGGTCTACTCCTAGGGCAAAGGAGGCTCTGGGCTGCCTCTGGCTCCGTGGGCACTGCTGCTTGAACTGGTGGTCTCCTGAGCTTGAAACCAACTCCAAACGGGTTCTCCTTCGGGGAGAAGGCTGATTGGGCATGAAAAGGCCTTGTTTGCACAGGCCCAAGTAACCTACCCTTAGGAGCTATGGAGGAACCCTCCGAGGGCCTATCTCAGAACCTGCACAAAACTCTCACTTCTAGGAGCTGCATTCTGCAAAGGGGAACACTGCCGGGGAAGAAACCACAGCCCCAAAGCGTGTTTGCTCAGGAAAGCAATGCTTGCCTATTTCTCACCTAGCCCTCTGCCACCAATTAGGCCAAAGATTGTCTGTGCTGCCTCTGGCTCCGTGGGCACTGCAGCTTGGCTGGTGGTCTCCTGAGCTTGTAACCAACTCCAAACGTGTTCTCCTTTGGGGAGAAGGCTGATTGGGCATGAAAAGGCCTTATTTGCACAGGCCCAAACAATCCACCATTAGCCAGCTAGGGAGGGACCCTCAGAGGGCCTATCTCAGAACCTGCACAAAACTCTCACTTCGAGGAGCTGCATTCTGCAAAGGTGAACTCTGCTCGGGGAACAAACCACAGCCCCAATGTGTCTTTGCTCAGGGAAGCAACGCTTGCCTAGTTCTCAATTAGCCCAGTGCTTACCCAAGGGCCAAGGAGGCTCTGGGCTGCCTCTGCCCCCGTGGGCATTGCTGCTTGGCTGGTGGACTCCCGAGCTTGAAACCAACTCCAAACGGGTCCTCCTTCGGGGAGAATGCTGATTGGGCATGAAAAGGCCTTGTTTCCACAGACCCAGGCAACCCACACTTTGCCAGCTAGGGAGGGAACATCCAAGGCCCTATCTCAGCAAGGGCACAAGACTCACTTCTAGGAGTTGTATTCTGCAAAGGTGAACTCTGCTCGGGGAACAATCCACAGCCCCAATGCGTCTTTGCTCAGGAAAGCAACGCGTGCCTAGTTCTCACCTGGCCCTCTGTACCCCTAGGGCAAAGAAGGCTCTGGGCTGCCTCTGGCTCCGTGGGCACTGCTGCTTGGCTGGTGGACTCCTGAGCTTGAAACCAACTCCAAACGTGTTCTCCTTCGGGGAGAAGGCTGATTGGGCATGAAAAGGCCTTGTTTGCACAGGGCCCATCAACTCACCGTTAGCCACCTTGGGAGGGACCCTCGGAGGGCCTATCTCAGCAACGGTACACAACTCGCTTCTAGGAGCTGCATTCTGCAAAAGTGAACTCTGCTCGGGGAACAAACCACAGCTCCAATGCGTCTATGCTCAGGGAAGCCACGCTTGCCTACTTCTCAATTAGAAGAATGCTTCCCATAGGGCCAAGGAGGCTCTGGGCTGCCTCTGGCTCCGTGGGCACCGCTGATTGTCTGGTGGTCTCCTGAGCTTGAAAGCAACTCCAAACCTGTTCTCCTACGTGGAGAAGGCTGAATGGGCATTAAAATGCCTTGTTTCCACAGACCCAGGCAACCCACACTTAGCCAGCTAGGGAGTGACCCTCCTAGGTCCTATCTCAGCAACGGCAAAAAACTCGCTTATAGGAGCTGCATTTTTCAAAGGGAAACTTGCTCGGGGAACCAACCACAGCCCCAGTGCGTCTTTGCTCAGGAAAGCAACGCTTGCCTAGTTCTCAACAAGCCGTGTGCTATACCTTGGGCCAGGAAGGATCCTGGCTTCTTCTTGCTCCGAGGGCACGGCTGCTTGGCTGGTGGTCTCCTGAAGTTAAAAGTAACTCCAAACGGGTTCTCTTTCGGGGAGGATGCTGATTGGGCATGAAAAGGCCTTCATTCAACAGGCCCCATCAACCCACCCTTAGCCAGATACGGAGAGAGCCTCCTAGGGCCTATCTAAGAAATGGCACAAAACTCATTCCAGGAGCTGCATTCTGCAAAGGTGGACACTGCTTGGGGAACAAACCACAGCCCCAATGTGTCTGCTCAGGAAAGCCTCGCTTGCCTTTTTTCTCCTAGCCCTCTGCTACCCCAAGGGCCATGGAAGCTCTGGGCTGCCTCTGGCTCTGTGGGCACTGCTGATGTTCTGGTTGTCTCCTGAGCTTGAAACCAACTCCAAACGGGTTCTCCTTCGGGGAGAAGGTGGATTTGCATGGAAAGGCCTTGTTTGCACAGGCCCCAGCCACCCACCCTTAGCCAGCTAGGGATAGACCGTCCTTGGGCCTATCTCAGCAACGGCACAAGACTCACTTCTCAGAGCTGCATTCTGCAAAGGGAAACTCTGCTCGGGGAGCACAGCACAGTCCCAATTCGTCTTTGCTCAGGAAAGCAATGCTTGCCTATTTCTCACCTCGCCCTGTGCTAACCCTAGGGCCAAGGAAGCTCTGGGCTGCCTCTGGCTCCGTGGGCACTGCTGCTTTGCTGGTGGTCTCGTGAGCTTGAAACCAACTCCAAACGAGTTCTCCTTCTGGGAGAAGGCTGATTGGGCATGAAAAGGCCTTGTTTGCACAGGCCTCAGCAACCCACCCTTAGCCAGCTAGGGAGGGACCCTCCGAGGGCTGATCTCAGCAAGGGCACAAGACTCACTTCTAGGAGTTGTATTCTGCAAAGGGGAACTCTGCTCGGGGAACAATCCACAGCCCCAATGCGTCTTTGCTCAGGAAAGCATCGCTTGCCTATTTCTCACATAGCCCTCTGCACCACTAGGGCCAAGAACTTTCTGGGCTGCCTCTGGCTCCGTGGGCACTGCTGCTTGGCTGGTGTTCTCCTGAGCTTGAAACCAACTCCAAACGGGTTCTCCTTCGGGGAGAAGGCTGATTGGGCATGAAAATGCCTTGTTTGCATAGGCCCCCGCAACCCACACTTAGCCAGCTAGGGAGGGATCCTCCGAGGTCCTAACTGGGAAACGGCACAAAACTCAGTTCTGGGAGCTGCATTCTGCAAAGGTGAGCTCTGCTCGGGGAACCAACAACAGCCGCAATGCGTCTTTGCTCAGGAAAGCCACGATTGCCTAGTTCTCACCTAGCCCTCTGCTACCCCTATGGCCAAGGGGGATCTTGGCTGCCTCTTTCTCCGTGGGCACTGTTGCTTGCCTGGTGGTCTGCTGAGCTTGAAACCAACTCCAAACGTGTTCTCCTTTGGGGAGAAGGTGGATTTGGCATGAAAAGGCCTTGTATGCACAGGCCCCATCAACCCATCCTTAGCCAGCTAGGGAGGGACGCTCTGAGGGCCTATGTCAGCAACAGCACTAAACTCACTTCTACGAGCTGCATTCTGTAAAGGGAATCTCAGCTCAGGGAACAAAGCACAGCCCCAATGTGTCTCTTGCTCAGGAAGGCCAACCGGCCTAGTTCTCACCTAGCCCTGGTCTACTCCTAGGGCAAAGGAGGCTCTGGGCTGCCTCTGGCTCCGTGGGCACTGCTGCTTGAACTGGTGGTCTCCTGAGCTTGAAACCAACTCCAAACGGGTTCTCCTTCGGGGAGAAGGCTGATTGGGCATGAAAAGGCCTTGTTTGCACAGGCCCAAGTAACCTACCCTTAGGAGCTATGGAGGAACCCTCCGAGGGCCTATCTCAGAACCTGCACAAAACTCTCACTTCTAGGAGCTGCATTCTGCAAAGGGGAACACTGCCGGGGAAGAAACCACAGCCCCAAAGCGTGTTTGCTCAGGAAAGCAATGCTTGCCTATTTCTCACCTAGCCCTCTGCCACCAATTAGGCCAAAGATTGTCTGTGCTGCCTCTGGCTCCGTGGGCACTGCAGCTTGGCTGGTGGTCTCCTGAGCTTGTAACCAACTCCAAACGTGTTCTCCTTTGGGGAGAAGGCTGATTGGGCATGAAAAGGCCTTATTTGCACAGGCCCAAACAATCCACCATTAGCCAGCTAGGGAGGGACCCTCAGAGGGCCTATCTCAGAACCTGCACAAAACTCTCACTTCGAGGAGCTGCATTCTGCAAAGGTGAACTCTGCTCGGGGAACAAACCACAGCCCCAATGTGTCTTTGCTCAGGGAAGCAACGCTTGCCTAGTTCTCAATTAGCCCAGTGCTTACCCAAGGGCCAAGGAGGCTCTGGGCTGCCTCTGCCCCCGTGGGCATTGCTGCTTGGCTGGTGGACTCCCGAGCTTGAAACCAACTCCAAACGGGTCCTCCTTCGGGGAGAATGCTGATTGGGCATGAAAAGGCCTTGTTTCCACAGACCCAGGCAACCCACACTTTGCCAGCTAGGGAGGGAACATCCAAGGCCCTATCTCAGCAAGGGCACAAGACTCACTTCTAGGAGTTGTATTCTGCAAAGGTGAACTCTGCTCGGGGAACAATCCACAGCCCCAACGCGTCTTTGCTCAGGAAAGCAACGCGTGCCTAGTTCTCACCTGGCCCTCTGTACCCCTAGGGCAAAGAAGGCTCTGGGCTGCCTCTGGCTCCGTGGGCACTGCTGCTTGGCTGGTGTTCTCCTGAGCTTGAAACCAACTCCAAACGTGTTCTCCTTCGGGGAGAAGGCTGATTGGGCATGAAAAGGCCTTGTTTGCACAGGGCCCATCAACTCACCGTTAGCCACCTTGGGAGGGACCCTCGGAGGGCCTATCTCAGCAACGGTACACAACTCGCTTCTAGGAGCTGCATTCTGCAAAAGTGAACTCTGCTCGGGGAACAAACCACAGCTCCAATGCGTCTATGCTCAGGGAAGCCACGCTTGCCTACTTCTCAATTAGAAGAATGCTTCCCATAGGGCCAAGGAGGCTCTGGGCTGCCTCTGGCTCCGTGGGCACCGCTGATTGTCTGGTGGTCTCCTGAGCTTGAAAGCAACTCCAAACCTGTTCTCCTACGTGGAGAAGGCTGAATGGGCATTAAAATGCCTTGTTTCCACAGACCCAGGCAACCCACACTTAGCCAGCTAGGGAGTGACCCTCCTAGGTCCTATCTCAGCAACGGCAAAAAACTCGCTTATAGGAGCTGCATTTTTCAAAGGGAAACTTGCTCGGGGAACCAACCACAGCCCCAGTGCGTCTTTGCTCAGGAAAGCAACGCTTGCCTAGTTCTCAACAAGCCGTGTGCTATACCTTGGGCCAGGAAGGATCCTGGCTTCTTCTTGCTCCGAGGGCACGGCTGCTTGGCTGGTGGTCTCCTGAAGTTAAAAGTAACTCCAAACGGGTTCTCTTTCGGGGAGGATGCTGATTGGGCATGAAAAGGCCTTCATTCAACAGGCCCCATCAACCCACCCTTAGCCAGATACGGAGAGAGCCTCCTAGGGCCTATCTAAGAAATGGCACAAAACTCATTCCAGGAGCTGCATTCTGCAAAGGTGGACACTGCTTGGGGAACAAACCACAGCCCCAATGTGTCTGCTCAGGAAAGCCTCGCTTGCCTTTTTTCTCCTAGCCCTCTGCTACCCCAAGGGCCATGGAAGCTCTGGGCTGCCTCTGGCTCTGTGGGCACTGCTGATGTTCTGGTTGTCTCCTGAGCTTGAAACCAACTCCAAACGGGTTCTCCTTCGGGGAGAAGGTGGATTTGCATGGAAAGGCCTTGTTTGCACAGGCCCCAGCCACCCACCCTTAGCCAGCTAGGGATAGACCGTCCTTGGGCCTATCTCAGCAACGGCACAAGACTCACTTCTCAGAGCTGCATTCTGCAAAGGGAAACTCTGCTCGGGGAGCACAGCACAGTCCCAATTCGTCTTTGCTCAGGAAAGCAATGCTTGCCTATTTCTCACCTCGCCCTGTGCTAACCCTAGGGCCAAGGAAGCTCTGGGCTGCCTCTGGCTCCGTGGGCACTGCTGCTTTGCTGGTGGTCTCGTGAGCTTGAAACCAACTCCAAACGAGTTCTCCTTCTGGGAGAAGGCTGATTGGGCATGAAAAGGCCTTGTTTGCACAGGCCTCAGCAACCCACCCTTAGCCAGCTAGGGAGGGACCCTCCGAGGGCTGATCTCAGCAAGGGCACAAGACTCACTTCTAGGAGTTGTATTCTGCAAAGGGGAACTCTGCTCGGGGAACAATCCACAGCCCCAATGCGTCTTTGCTCAGGAAAGCATCGCTTGCCTATTTCTCACATAGCCCTCTGCACCACTAGGGCCAAGAACTTTCTGGGCTGCCTCTGGCTCCGTGGGCACTGCTGCTTGGCTGGTGTTCTCCTGAGCTTGAAACCAACTCCAAACGGGTTCTCCTTCGGGGAGAAGGCTGATTGGGCATGAAAATGCCTTGTTTGCATAGGCCCCCGCAACCCACACTTAGCCAGCTAGGGAGGGATCCTCCGAGGTCCTAACTGGGAAACGGCACAAAACTCAGTTCTGGGAGCTGCATTCTGCAAAGGTGAGCTCTGCTCGGGGAACCAACAACAGCCGCAATGCGTCTTTGCTCAGGAAAGCCACGATTGCCTAGTTCTCACCTAGCCCTCTGCTACCCCTATGGCCAAGGGGGATCTTGGCTGCCTCTTTCTCCGTGGGCACTGTTGCTTGCCTGGTGGTCTGCTGAGCTTGAAACCAACTCCAAACGTGTTCTCCTTTGGGGAGAAGGTGGATTTGGCATGAAAAGGCCTTGTATGCACAGGCCCCATCAACCCATCCTTAGCCAGCTAGGGAGGGACGCTCTGAGGGCCTATGTCAGCAACAGCACTAAACTCACTTCTACGAGCTGCATTCTGTAAAGGGAATCTCAGCTCAGGGAACAAAGCACAGCCCCAATGTGTCTCTTGCTCAGGAAGGCCAACCGGCCTAGTTCTCACCTAGCCCTGGTCTACTCCTAGGGCAAAGGAGGCTCTGGGCTGCCTCTGGCTCCGTGGGCACTGCTGCTTGAACTGGTGGTCTCCTGAGCTTGAAACCAACTCCAAACGGGTTCTCCTTCGGGGAGAAGGCTGATTGGGCATGAAAAGGCCTTGTTTGCACAGGCCCAAGTAACCTACCCTTAGGAGCTATGGAGGAACCCTCCGAGGGCCTATCTCAGAACCTGCACAAAACTCTCACTTCTAGGAGCTGCATTCTGCAAAGGGGAACACTGCCGGGGAAGAAACCACAGCCCCAAAGCGTGTTTGCTCAGGAAAGCAATGCTTGCCTATTTCTCACCTAGCCCTCTGCCACCAATTAGGCCAAAGATTGTCTGTGCTGCCTCTGGCTCCGTGGGCACTGCAGCTTGGCTGGTGGTCTCCTGAGCTTGTAACCAACTCCAAACGTGTTCTCCTTTGGGGAGAAGGCTGATTGGGCATGAAAAGGCCTTATTTGCACAGGCCCAAACAATCCACCATTAGCCAGCTAGGGAGGGACCCTCAGAGGGCCTATCTCAGAACATGCACAAAACTCTCACTTCGAGGAGCTGCATTCTGCAAAGGTGAACTCTGCTCGGGGAACAAACCACAGCCCCAATGTGTCTTTGCTCAGGGAAGCAACGCTTGCCTAGTTCTCAATTAGCCCAGTGCTTACCCAAGGGCCAAGGAGGCTCTGGGCTGCCTCTGCCCCCGTGGGCATTGCTGCTTGGCTGGTGGACTCCCGAGCTTGAAACCAACTCCAAACGGGTCCTCCTTCGGGGAGAATGCTGATTGGGCATGAAAAGGCCTTGTTTCCACAGACCCAGGCAACCCACACTTTGCCAGCTAGGGAGGGAACATCCAAGGCCCTATCTCAGCAAGGGCACAAGACTCACTTCTAGGAGTTGTATTCTGCAAAGGTGAACTCTGCTCGGGGAACAATCCACAGCCCCAATGCGTCTTTGCTCAGGAAAGCAACACGTGCCTAGTTCTCACCTGGCCCTCTGTACCCCTAGGGCAAAGAAGGCTCTGGGCTGCCTCTGGCTCCGTGGGCACTGCTGCTTGGCTGGTGTTCTCCTGAGCTTGAAACCAACTCCAAACGTGTTCTCCTTCGGGGAGAAGGCTGATTGGGCATGAAAAGGCCTTGTTTGCACAGGGCCCATCAACTCACCGTTAGCCACCTTGGGAGGGACCCTCGGAGGGCCTATCTCAGCAACGGTACACAACTCGCTTCTAGGAGCTGCATTCTGCAAAAGTGAACTCTGCTCGGGGAACAAACCACAGCTCCAATGCGTCTATGCTCAGGGAAGCCACGCTTGCCTACTTCTCAATTAGAAGAATGCTTCCCATAGGGCCAAGGAGGCTCTGGGCTGCCTCTGGCTCCGTGGGCACCGCTGATTGTCTGGTGGTCTCCTGAGCTTGAAAGCAACTCCAAACCTGTTCTCCTACGTGGAGAAGGCTGAATGGGCATTAAAATGCCTTGTTTCCACAGACCCAGGCAACCCACACTTAGCCAGCTAGGGAGTGACCCTCCTAGGTCCTATCTCAGCAACGGCAAAAAACTCGCTTATAGGAGCTGCATTTTTCAAAGGGAAACTTGCTCGGGGAACCAACCACAGCCCCAGTGCGTCTTTGCTCAGGAAAGCAACGCTTGCCTAGTTCTCAACAAGCCGTGTGCTATACCTTGGGCCAGGAAGGATCCTGGCTTCTTCTTGCTCCGAGGGCACGGCTGCTTGGCTGGTGGTCTCCTGAAGTTAAAAGTAACTCCAAACGGGTTCTCTTTCGGGGAGGATGCTGATTGGGCATGAAAAGGCCTTCATTCAACAGGCCCCATCAACCCACCCTTAGCCAGATACGGAGAGAGCCTCCTAGGGCCTATCTAAGAAATGGCACAAAACTCATTCCAGGAGCTGCATTCTGCAAAGGTGGACACTGCTTGGGGAACAAACCACAGCCCCAATGTGTCTGCTCAGGAAAGCCTCGCTTGCCTTTTTTCTCCTAGCCCTCTGCTACCCCAAGGGCCATGGAAGCTCTGGGCTGCCTCTGGCTCTGTGGGCACTGCTGATGTTCTGGTTGTCTCCTGAGCTTGAAACCAACTCCAAACGGGTTCTCCTTCGGGGAGAAGGTGGATTTGCATGGAAAGGCCTTGTTTGCACAGGCCCCAGCCACCCACCCTTAGCCAGCTAGGGATAGACCGTCCTGGGGCCTATCTCAGCAACGGCACAAGACTCACTTCTCGGAGCTGCATTCTGCAAAGGGAAACTCTGCTCGGGGAGCACACCACAGTCCCAATTCGTCTTTGCTCAGGAAAGCAATGCTTGCCTATTTCTCACCTCGCCCTGTGCTAACCCTAGGGCCAAGGAAGCTCTGGGCTGCCTCTGGCTCCGTGGGCACTGCTGCTTTGCTGGTGGTCTCGTGAGCTTGAAACCAACTCCAAACGAGTTCTCCTTCTGGGAGAAGGCTGATTGGGCATGAAAAGGCCTTGTTTGCCCAGGCCTCAGCAACCCACCCTTAGCCAGCTAGGGAGGGACCCTCCGAGGGCTGATCTCAGCAAGGGCACAAGACTCACTTCTAGGAGTTGTATTCTGCAAAGGGGAACTCTGCTCGGGGAACAATCCACAGCCCCAATGCGTCTTTGCTCAGGAAAGCATCGCTTGCCTATTTCTCACATAGCCCTCTGCACCACTAGGGCCAAGAACTTTCTGGGCTGCCTCTGGCTCCGTGGGCACTGCTGCTTGGCTGGTGTTCTCCTGAGCTTGAAACCAACTCCAAACGGGTTCTCCTTCGGGGAGAAGGCTGATTGGGCATGAAAATGCCTTGTTTGCATAGGCCCCCGCAACCCACACTTAGCCAGCTAGGGAGGGATCCTCCGAGGTCCTAACTGGGAAACGGCACAAAACTCAGTTCTGGGAGCTGCATTCTGCAAAGGTGAGCTCTGCTCGGGGAACCAACAACAGCCGCAATGCGTCTTTGCTCAGGAAAGCCACGATTGCCTAGTTCTCACCTAGCCCTCTGCTACCCCTATGGCCAAGGGGGATCTTGGCTGCCTCTTTCTCCGTGGGCACTGTTGCTTGCCTGGTGGTCTGCTGAGCTTGAAACCAACTCCAAACGTGTTCTCCTTTGGGGAGAAGGTGGATTTGGCATGAAAAGGCCTTGTATGCACAGGCCCCATCAACCCATCCTTAGCCAGCTAGGGAGGGACGCTCTGAGGGCCTATGTCAGCAACAGCACTAAACTCACTTCTACGAGCTGCATTCTGTAAAGGGAATCTCAGCTCAGGGAACAAAGCACAGCCCCAATGTGTCTCTTGCTCAGGAAGGCCAACCGGCCTAGTTCTCACCTAGCCCTGGTCTACTCCTAGGGCAAAGGAGGCTCTGGGCTGCCTCTGGCTCCGTGGGCACTGCTGCTTGAACTGGTGGTCTCCTGAGCTTGAAACCAACTCCAAACGGGTTCTCCTTCGGGGAGAAGGCTGATTGGGCATGAAAAGGCCTTGTTTGCACAGGCCCAAGTAACCTACCCTTAGGAGCTATGGAGGAACCCTCCGAGGGCCTATCTCAGAACCTGCACAAAACTCTCACTTCTAGGAGCTGCATTCTGCAAAGGGGAACACTGCCGGGGAAGAAACCACAGCCCCAAAGCGTGTTTGCTCAGGAAAGCAATGCTTGCCTATTTCTCACCTAGCCCTCTGCCACCAATTAGGCCAAAGATTGTCTGTGCTGCCTCTGGCTCCGTGGGCACTGCAGCTTGGCTGGTGGTCTCCTGAGCTTGTAACCAACTCCAAACGTGTTCTCCTTTGGGGAGAAGGCTGATTGGGCATGAAAAGGCCTTATTTGCACAGGCCCAAACAATCCACCATTAGCCAGCTAGGGAGGGACCCTCAGAGGGCCTATCTCAGAACCTGCACAAAACTCTCACTTCGAGGAGCTGCATTCTGCAAAGGTGAACTCTGCTCGGGGAACAAACCACAGCCCCAATGTGTCTTTGCTCAGGGAAGCAACGCTTGCCTAGTTCTCAATTAGCCCAGTGCTTACCCAAGGGCCAAGGAGGCTCTGGGCTGCCTCTGCCCCCGTGGGCATTGCTGCTTGGCTGGTGGACTCCCGAGCTTGAAACCAACTCCAAACGGGTCCTCCTTCGGGGAGAATGCTGATTGGGCATGAAAAGGCCTTGTTTCCACAGACCCAGGCAACCCACACTTTGCCAGCTAGGGAGGGAACATCCAAGGCCCTATCTCAGCAAGGGCACAAGACTCACTTCTAGGAGTTGTATTCTGCAAAGGTGAACTCTGCTCGGGGAACAATCCACAGCCCCAATGCGTCTTTGCTCAGGAAAGCAACGCGTGCCTAGTTCTCACCTGGCCCTCTGTACCCCTAGGGCAAAGAAGGCTCTGGGCTGCCTCTGGCTCCGTGGGCACTGCTGCTTGGCTGGTGTTCTCCTGAGCTTGAAACCAACTCCAAACGTGTTCTCCTTCGGGGAGAAGGCTGATTGGGCATGAAAAGGCCTTGTTTGCACAGGGCCCATCAACTCACCGTTAGCCACCTTGGGAGGGACCCTCGGAGGGCCTATCTCAGCAACGGTACACAACTCGCTTCTAGGAGCTGCATTCTGCAAAAGTGAACTCTGCTCGGGGAACAAACCACAGCTCCAATGCGTCTATGCTCAGGGAAGCCACGCTTGCCTACTTCTCAATTAGAAGAATGCTTCCCATAGGGCCAAGGAGGCTCTGGGCTGCCTCTGGCTCCGTGGGCACCGCTGATTGTCTGGTGGTCTCCTGAGCTTGAAAGCAACTCCAAACCTGTTCTCCTACGTGGAGAAGGCTGAATGGGCATTAAAATGCCTTGTTTCCACAGACCCAGGCAACCCACACTTAGCCAGCTAGGGAGTGACCCTCCTAGGTCCTATCTCAGCAACGGCAAAAAACTCGCTTATAGGAGCTGCATTTTTCAAAGGGAAACTTGCTCGGGGAACCAACCACAGCCCCAGTGCGTCTTTGCTCAGGAAAGCAACGCTTGCCTAGTTCTCAACAAGCCGTGTGCTATACCTTGGGCCAGGAAGGATCCTGGCTTCTTCTTGCTCCGAGGGCACGGCTGCTTGGCTGGTGGTCTCCTGAAGTTAAAAGTAACTCCAAACGGGTTCTCTTTCGGGGAGGATGCTGATTGGGCATGAAAAGGCCTTCATTCAACAGGCCCCATCAACCCACCCTTAGCCAGATACGGAGAGAGCCTCCTAGGGCCTATCTAAGAAATGGCACAAAACTCATTCCAGGAGCTGCATTCTGCAAAGGTGGACACTGCTTGGGGAACAAACCACAGCCCCAATGTGTCTGCTCAGGAAAGCCTCGCTTGCCTTTTTTCTCCTAGCCCTCTGCTACCCCAAGGGCCATGGAAGCTCTGGGCTGCCTCTGGCTCTGTGGGCACTGCTGATGTTCTGGTTGTCTCCTGAGCTTGAAACCAACTCCAAACGGGTTCTCCTTCGGGGAGAAGGTGGATTTGCATGGAAAGGCCTTGTTTGCACAGGCCCCAGCCACCCACCCTTAGCCAGCTAGGGATAGACCGTCCTGGGGCCTATCTCAGCAACGGCACAAGACTCACTTCTCGGAGCTGCATTCTGCAAAGGGAAACTCTGCTCGGGGAGCACACCACAGTCCCAATTCGTCTTTGCTCAGGAAAGCAATGCTTGCCTATTTCTCACCTCGCCCTGTGCTAACCCTAGGGCCAAGGAAGCTCTGGGCTGCCTCTGGCTCCGTGGGCACTGCTGCTTTGCTGGTGGTCTCGTGAGCTTGAAACCAACTCCAAACGAGTTCTCCTTCTGGGAGAAGGCTGATTGGGCATGAAAAGGCCTTGTTTGCCCAGGCCTCAGCAACCCACCCTTAGCCAGCTAGGGAGGGACCCTCCGAGGGCTGATCTCAGCAAGGGCACAAGACTCACTTCTAGGAGTTGTATTCTGCAAAGGTGAACTCTGCTCGGGGAACAATCCACAGCCCCAATGCGTCTTAGCTCAGGAAAGCATCGCTTGCCTATTTCTCACATAGCCCTCTGCACCACTAGGGCCAAGAACTTTCTGGGCTGCCTCTGGCTCCGTGGGCACTGCTGCTTGGCTGGTGTTCTCCTGAGCTTGAAACCAACTCCAAACGGGTTCTCCTTCGGGGAGAAGGCTGATTGGGCATGAAAATGCCTTGTTTGCATAGGCCCCCGCAACCCACACTTAGCCAGCTAGGGAGGGATCCTCCGAGGTCCTAACTGGGAAACGGCACAAAACTCAGTTCTGGGAGCTGCATTCTGCAAAGGTGAGCTCTGCTCGGGGAACCAACAACAGCCGCAATGCGTCTTTGCTCAGGAAAGCCACGATTGCCTAGTTCTCACCTAGCCCTCTGCTACCCCTATGGCCAAGGGGGATCTTGGCTGCCTCTTTCTCCGTGGGCACTGTTGCTTGCCTGGTGGTCTGCTGAGCTTGAAACCAACTCCAAACGTGTTCTCCTTTGGGGAGAAGGTGGATTTGGCATGAAAAGGCCTTGTATGCACAGGCCCCATCAACCCATCCTTAGCCAGCTAGGGAGGGACGCTCTGAGGGCCTATGTCAGCAACAGCACTAAACTCACTTCTACGAGCTGCATTCTGTAAAGGGAATCTCAGCTCAGGGAACAAAGCACAGCCCCAATGTGTCTCTTGCTCAGGAAGGCCAACCGGCCTAGTTCTCACCTAGCCCTGGTCTACTCCTAGGGCAAAGGAGGCTCTGGGCTGCCTCTGGCTCCGTGGGCACTGCTGCTTGAACTGGTGGTCTCCTGAGCTTGAAACCAACTCCAAACGGGTTCTCCTTCGGGGAGAAGGCTGATTGGGCATGAAAAGGCCTTGTTTGCACAGGCCCAAGTAACCTACCCTTAGGAGCTATGGAGGAACCCTCCGAGGGCCTATCTCAGAACCTGCACAAAACTCTCACTTCTAGGAGCTGCATTCTGCAAAGGGGAACACTGCCGGGGAAGAAACCACAGCCCCAAAGCGTGTTTGCTCAGGAAAGCAATGCTTGCCTATTTCTCACCTAGCCCTCTGCCACCAATTAGGCCAAAGATTGTCTGTGCTGCCTCTGGCTCCGTGGGCACTGCAGCTTGGCTGGTGGTCTCCTGAGCTTGTAACCAACTCCAAACGTGTTCTCCTTTGGGGAGAAGGCTGATTGGGCATGAAAAGGCCTTATTTGCACAGGCCCAAACAATCCACCATTAGCCAGCTAGGGAGGGACCCTCAGAGGGCCTATCTCAGAACCTGCACAAAACTCTCACTTCGAGGAGCTGCATTCTGCAAAGGTGAACTCTGCTCGGGGAACAAACCACAGCCCCAATGTGTCTTTGCTCAGGGAAGCAACGCTTGCCTAGTTCTCAATTAGCCCAGTGCTTACCCAAGGGCCAAGGAGGCTCTGGGCTGCCTCTGCCCCCGTGGGCATTGCTGCTTGGCTGGTGGACTCCCGAGCTTGAAACCAACTCCAAACGGGTCCTCCTTCGGGGAGAATGCTGATTGGGCATGAAAAGGCCTTGTTTCCACAGACCCAGGCAACCCACACTTTGCCAGCTAGGGAGGGAACATCCAAGGCCCTATCTCAGCAAGGGCACAAGACTCACTTCTAGGAGTTGTATTCTGCAAAGGTGAACTCTGCTCGGGGAACAATCCACAGCCCCAATGCGTCTTTGCTCAGGAAAGCAACGCGTGCCTAGTTCTCACCTGGCCCTCTGTACCCCTAGGGCAAAGAAGGCTCTGGGCTGCCTCTGGCTCCGTGGGCACTGCTGCTTGGCTGGTGTTCTCCTGAGCTTGAAACCAACTCCAAACGTGTTCTCCTTCGGGGAGAAGGCTGATTGGGCATGAAAAGGCCTTGTTTGCACAGGGCCCATCAACTCACCGTTCGCCACCTTGGGAGGGACCCTCGGAGGGCCTATCTCAGCAACGGTACACAACTCGCTTCTAGGAGCTGCATTCTGCAAAAGTGAACTCTGCTCGGGGAACAAACCACAGCTCCAATGCGTCTATGCTCAGGGAAGCCACGCTTGCCTACTTCTCAATTAGAAGAATGCTTCCCATAGGGCCAAGGAGGCTCTGGGCTGCCTCTGGCTCCGTGGGCACCGCTGATTGTCTGGTGGTCTCCTGAGCTTGAAAGCAACTCCAAACCTGTTCTCCTACGTGGAGAAGGCTGAATGGGCATTAAAATGCCTTGTTTCCACAGACCCAGGCAACCCACACTTAGCCAGCTAGGGAGTGACCCTCCTAGGTCCTATCTCAGCAACGGCAAAAAACTCGCTTATAGGAGCTGCATTTTTCAAAGGGAAACTTGCTCGGGGAACCAACCACAGCCCCAGTGCGTCTTTGCTCAGGAAAGCAACGCTTGCCTAGTTCTCAACAAGCCGTGTGCTATACCTTGGGCCAGGAAGGATCCTGGCTTCTTCTTGCTCCGAGGGCACGGCTGCTTGGCTGGTGGTCTCCTGAAGTTAAAAGTAACTCCAAACGGGTTCTCTTTCGGGGAGGATGCTGATTGGGCATGAAAAGGCCTTCATTCAACAGGCCCCATCAACCCACCCTTAGCCAGATACGGAGAGAGCCTCCTAGGGCCTATCTAAGAAATGGCACAAAACTCATTCCAGGAGCTGCATTCTGCAAAGGTGGACACTGCTTGGGGAACAAACCACAGCCCCAATGTGTCTGCTCAGGAAAGCCTCGCTTGCCTTTTTTCTCCTAGCCCTCTGCTACCCCAAGGGCCATGGAAGCTCTGGGCTGCCTCTGGCTCTGTGGGCACTGCTGATGTTCTGGTTGTCTCCTGAGCTTGAAACCAACTCCAAACGGGTTCTCCTTCGGGGAGAAGGTGGATTTGCATGGAAAGGCCTTGTTTGCACAGGCCCCAGCCACCCACCCTTAGCCAGCTAGGGATAGACCGTCCTGGGGCCTATCTCAGCAACGGCACAAGACTCACTTCTCGGAGCTGCATTCTGCAAAGGGAAACTCTGATCGGGGAGCACACCACAGTCCCAATTCGTCTTTGCTCAGGAAAGCAATGCTTGCCTATTTCTCACCTCGCCCTGTGCTAACCCTAGGGCCAAGGAAGCTCTGGGCTGCCTCAGGCTCCGTGGGCACTGCTGCTTGGCTGGTGGTCTCGTGAGCTTGAAACCAACTCCAAACGAGTTCTCCTTCTGGGAGAAGGCTGATTGGGCATGAAAAGGCCTTGTTTGCACAGGCCTCAGCAACCCACCCTTAGCCAGCTAGGGAGGGACCCTCCGAGGGCTGATCTCAGCAAGGGCACAAGACTCACTTCTAGGAGTTGTATTCTGCAAAGGGGAACTCTGCTCGGGGAACAATCCACAGCCCCAATGCGTCTTTGCTCAGGAAAGCATCGCTTGCCTATTTCTCACATAGCCCTCTGCACCACTAGGGCCAAGAACTTTCTGGGCTGCCTCTGGCTCCGTGGGCACTGCTGCTTGGCTGGTGTTCTCCTGAGCTTGAAACCAACTCCAAACGGGTTCTCCTTCGGGGAGAAGGCTGATTGGGCATGAAAATGCCTTGTTTGCATAGGCCCCCGCAACCCACACTTAGCCAGCTAGGGAGGGATCCTCCGAGGTCCTATCTGGGAAACGGCACAAAACTCAGTTCTGGGAGCTGCATTCTGCAAAGGTGAGCTCTGCTCGGGGAACCAACAACAGCCGCAATGCGTCTTTGCTCAGGAAAGCCACGATTGCCTAGTTCTCACCTAGCCCTCTGCTACCCCTATGGCCAAGGGGGATCTTGGCTGCCTCTTTCTCCGTGGGCACTGTTGCTTGCCTGGTGGTCTGCTGAGCTTGAAACCAACTCCAAACGTGTTCTCCTTTGGGGAGAAGGTGGATTTGGCATGAAAAGGCCTTGTATGCACAGGCCCCATCAACCCATCCTTAGCCAGCTAGGGAGGGACGCTCTGAGGGCCTATGTCAGCAACAGCACTAAACTCACTTCTACGAGCTGCATTCTGTAAAGGGAATCTCAGCTCAGGGAACAAAGCACAGCCCCAATGTGTCTCTTGCTCAGGAAGGCCAACCGGCCTAGTTCTCACCTAGCCCTGGTCTACTCCTAGGGCAAAGGAGGCTCTGGGCTGCCTCTGGCTCCGTGGGCACTGCTGCTTGAACTGGTGGTCTCCTGAGCTTGAAACCAACTCCAAACGGGTTCTCCTTCGGGGAGAAGGCTGATTGGGCATGAAAAGGCCTTGTTTGCACAGGCCCAAGTAACCTACCCTTAGGAGCTATGGAGGAACCCTCCGAGGGCCTATCTCAGAACCTGCACAAAACTCTCACTTCTAGGAGCTGCATTCTGCAAAGGGGAACACTGCCGGGGAAGAAACCACAGCCCCAAAGCGTGTTTGCTCAGGAAAGCAATGCTTGCCTATTTCTCACCTAGCCCTCTGCCACCAATTAGGCCAAAGATTGTCTGTGCTGCCTCTGGCTCCGTGGGCACTGCAGCTTGGCTGGTGGTCTCCTGAGCTTGTAACCAACTCCAAACGTGTTCTCCTTTGGGGAGAAGGCTGATTGGGCATGAAAAGGCCTTATTTGCACAGGCCCAAACAATCCACCATTAGCCAGCTAGGGAGGGACCCTCAGAGGGCCTATCTCAGAACATGCACAAAACTCTCACTTCGAGGAGCTGCATTCTGCAAAGGTGAACTCTGCTCGGGGAACAAACCACAGCCCCAATGTGTCTTTGCTCAGGGAAGCAACGCTTGCCTAGTTCTCAATTAGCCCAGTGCTTACCCAAGGGCCAAGGAGGCTCTGGGCTGCCTCTGCCCCCGTGGGCATTGCTGCTTGGCTGGTGGACTCCCGAGCTTGAAACCAACTCCAAACGGGTCCTCCTTCGGGGAGAATGCTGATTGGGCATGAAAAGGCCTTGTTTCCACAGACCCAGGCAACCCACACTTTGCCAGCTAGGGAGGGAACATCCAAGGCCCTATCTCAGCAAGGGCACAAGACTCACTTCTAGGAGTTGTATTCTGCAAAGGTGAACTCTGCTCGGGGAACAATCCACAGCCCCAATGCGTCTTTGCTCAGGAAAGCAACGCGTGCCTAGTTCTCACCTGGCCCTCTGTACCCCTAGGGCAAAGAAGGCTCTGGGCTGCCTCTGGCTCCGTGGGCACTGCTGCTTGGCTGGTGGACTCCTGAGCTTGAAACCAACTCCAAACGTGTTCTCCTTCGGGGAGAAGGCTGATTGGGCATGAAAAGGCCTTGTTTGCACAGGGCCCATCAACTCACCGTTAGCCACCTTGGGAGGGACCCTCGGAGGGCCTATCTCAGCAACGGTACACAACTCGCTTCTAGGAGCTGCATTCTGCAAAAGTGAACTCTGCTCGGGGAACAAACCACAGCTCCAATGCGTCTATGCTCAGGGAAGCCACGCTTGCCTACTTCTCAATTAGAAGAATGCTTCCCATAGGGCCAAGGAGGCTCTGGGCTGCCTCTGGCTCCGTGGGCACCGCTGATTGTCTGGTGGTCTCCTGAGCTTGAAAGCAACTCCAAACCTGTTCTCCTACGTGGAGAAGGCTGAATGGGCATTAAAATGCCTTGTTTCCACAGACCCAGGCAACCCACACTTAGCCAGCTAGGGAGTGACCCTCCTAGGTCCTATCTCAGCAACGGCAAAAAACTCGCTTATAGGAGCTGCATTTTTCAAAGGGAAACTTGCTCGGGGAACCAACCACAGCCCCAGTGCGTCTTTGCTCAGGAAAGCAACGCTTGCCTAGTTCTCAACAAGCCGTGTGCTATACCTTGGGCCAGGAAGGATCCTGGCTTCTTCTTGCTCCGAGGGCACGGCTGCTTGGCTGGTGGTCTCCTGAAGTTAAAAGTAACTCCAAACGGGTTCTCTTTCGGGGAGGATGCTGATTGGGCATGAAAAGGCCTTCATTCAACAGGCCCCATCAACCCACCCTTAGCCAGATACGGAGAGAGCCTCCTAGGGCCTATCTAAGAAATGGCACAAAACTCATTCCAGGAGCTGCATTCTGCAAAGGTGGACACTGCTTGGGGAACAAACCACAGCCCCAATGTGTCTGCTCAGGAAAGCCTCGCTTGCCTTTTTTCTCCTAGCCCTCTGCTACCCCAAGGGCCATGGAAGCTCTGGGCTGCCTCTGGCTCTGTGGGCACTGCTGATGTTCTGGTTGTCTCCTGAGCTTGAAACCAACTCCAAACGGGTTCTCCTTCGGGGAGAAGGTGGATTTGCATGGAAAGGCCTTGTTTGCACAGGCCCCAGCCACCCACCCTTAGCCAGCTAGGGATAGACCGTCCTGGGCCCTATCTCAGCAACGGCACAAGACTCACTTCTCGGAGCTGCATTCTGCAAAGGGAAACTCTGATCGGGGAGCACACCACAGTCCCAATTCGTCTTTGCTCAGGAAAGCAATGCTTGCCTATTTCTCACCTCGCCCTGTGCTAACCCTAGGGCCAAGGAAGCTCTGGGCTGCCTCTGGCTCCGTGGGCACTGCTGCTTTGCTGGTGGTCTCGTGAGTTTGAAACCAACTCCAAACGAGTTCTCCTTCTGGGAGAAGGCTGATTGGGCATGAAAAGGCCTTGTTTGCACAGGCCTCAGCAACCCACCCTTAGCCAGCTAGGGAGGGACCCTCCGAGGGCTGATCTCAGCAAGGGCACAAGACTCACTTCTAGGAGTTGTATTCTGCAAAGGGGAACTCTGCTCGGGGAACAATCCACAGCCCCAATGCGTCTTTGCTCAGGAAAGCATCGCTTGCCTATTTCTCACATAGCCCTCTGCACCACTAGGGCCAAGAACTTTCTGGGCTGCCTCTGGCTCCGTGGGCACTGCTGCTTGGCTGGTGTTCTCCTGAGCTTGAAACCAACTCCACACGGGTTCTCCTTCGGGGAGAAGGCTGATTGGGCATGAAAATGCCTTGTTTGCATAGGCCCCCGCAACCCACACTTAGCCAGCTAGGGAGGGATCCTCCGAGGTCCTAACTGGGAAACGGCACAAAACTCAGTTCTGGGAGCTGCATTCTGCAAAGGTGAGCTCTGCTCGGGGAACCAACAACAGCCGCAATGCGTCTTTGCTCAGGAAAGCCACGATTGCCTAGTTCTCACCTAGCCCTCTGCTACCCCTATGGCCAAGGGGGATCTTGGCTGCCTCTTTCTCCGTGGGCACTGTTGCTTGCCTGGTGGTCTGCTGAGCTTGAAACCAACTCCAAACGTGTTCTCCTTTGGGGAGAAGGTGGATTTGGCATGAAAAGGCCTTGTATGCACAGGCCCCATCAACCCATCCTTAGCCAGCTAGGGAGGGACGCTCTGAGGGCCTATGTCAGCAACAGCACTAAACTCACTTCTACGAGCTGCATTCTGTAAAGGGAATCTCAGCTCAGGGAACAAAGCACAGCCCCAATGTGTCTCTTGCTCAGGAAGGCCAACCGGCCTAGTTCTCACCTAGCCCTGGTCTACTCCTAGGGCAAAGGAGGCTCTGGGCTGCCTCTGGCTCCGTGGGCACTGCTGCTTGAACTGGTGGTCTCCTGAGCTTGAAACCAACTCCAAACGGGTTCTCCTTCGGGGAGAAGGCTGATTGGGCATGAAAAGGCCTTGTTTGCACAGGCCCAAGTAACCTACCCTTAGGAGCTATGGAGGAACCCTCCGAGGGCCTATCTCAGAACCTGCACAAAACTCTCACTTCTAGGAGCTGCATTCTGCAAAGGGGAACACTGCCGGGGAAGAAACCACAGCCCCAAAGCGTGTTTGCTCAGGAAAGCAATGCTTGCCTATTTCTCACCTAGCCCTCTGCCACCAATTAGGCCAAAGATTGTCTGTGCTGCCTCTGGCTCCGTGGGCACTGCAGCTTGGCTGGTGGTCTCCTGAGCTTGTAACCAACTCCAAACGTGTTCTCCTTTGGGGAGAAGGCTGATTGGGCATGAAAAGGCCTTATTTGCACAGGCCCAAACAATCCACCATTAGCCAGCTAGGGAGGGACCCTCAGAGGGCCTATCTCAGAACCTGCACAAAACTCTCACTTCGAGGAGCTGCATTCTGCAAAGGTGAACTCTGCTCGGGGAACAAACCACAGCCCCAATGTGTCTTTGCTCAGGGAAGCAACGCTTGCCTAGTTCTCAATTAGCCCAGTGCTTACCCAAGGGCCAAGGAGGCTCTGGGCTGCCTCTGCCCCCGTGGGCATTGCTGCTTGGCTGGTGGACTCCCGAGCTTGAAACCAACTCCAAACGGGTCCTCCTTCGGGGAGAATGCTGATTGGGCATGAAAAGGCCTTGTTTCCACAGACCCAGGCAACCCACACTTTGCCAGCTAGGGAGGGAACATCCAAGGCCCTATCTCAGCAAGGGCACAAGACTCACTTCTAGGAGTTGTATTCTGCAAAGGTGAACTCTGCTCGGGGAACAATCCACAGCCCCAATGCGTCTTTGCTCAGGAAAGCAACGCGTGCCTAGTTCTCACCTGGCCCTCTGTACCCCTAGGGCAAAGAAGGCTCTGGGCTGCCTCTGGCTCCGTGGGCACTGCTGCTTGGCTGGTGGACTCCTGAGCTTGAAACCAACTCCAAACGTGTTCTCCTTCGGGGAGAAGGCTGATTGGGCATGAAAAGGCCTTGTTTGCACAGGGCCCATCAACTCACCGTTAGCCACCTTGGGAGGGACCCTCGGAGGGCCTATCTCAGCAACGGTACACAACTCGCTTCTAGGAGCTGCATTCTGCAAAAGTGAACTCTGCTCGGGGAACAAACCACAGCTCCAATGCGTCTATGCTCAGGGAAGCCACGCTTGCCTACTTCTCAATTAGAAGAATGCTTCCCATAGGGCCAAGGAGGCTCTGGGCTGCCTCTGGCTCCGTGGGCACCGCTGATTGTCTGGTGGTCTCCTGAGCTTGAAAGCAACTCCAAACCTGTTCTCCTACGTGGAGAAGGCTGAATGGGCATTAAAATGCCTTGTTTCCACAGACCCAGGCAACCCACACTTAGCCAGCTAGGGAGTGACCCTCCTAGGTCCTATCTCAGCAACGGCAAAAAACTCGCTTATAGGAGCTGCATTTTTCAAAGGGAAACTTGCTCGGGGAACCAACCACAGCCCCAGTGCGTCTTTGCTCAGGAAAGCAACGCTTGCCTAGTTCTCAACAAGCCGTGTGCTATACCTTGGGCCAGGAAGGATCCTGGCTTCTTCTTGCTCCGAGGGCACGGCTGCTTGGCTGGTGGTCTCCTGAAGTTAAAAGTAACTCCAAACGGGTTCTCTTTCGGGGAGGATGCTGATTGGGCATGAAAAGGCCTTCATTCAACAGGCCCCATCAACCCACCCTTAGCCAGATACGGAGAGAGCCTCCTAGGGCCTATCTAAGAAATGGCACAAAACTCATTCCAGGAGCTGCATTCTGCAAAGGTGGACACTGCTTGGGGAACAAACCACAGCCCCAATGTGTCTGCTCAGGAAAGCCTCGCTTGCCTTTTTTCTCCTAGCCCTCTGCTACCCCAAGGGCCATGGAAGCTCTGGGCTGCCTCTGGCTCTGTGGGCACTGCTGATGTTCTGGTTGTCTCCTGAGCTTGAAACCAACTCCAAACGGGTTCTCCTTCGGGGAGAAGGTGGATTTGCATGGAAAGGCCTTGTTTGCACAGGCCCCAGCCACCCACCCTTAGCCAGCTAGGGATAGACCGTCCTGGGGCCTATCTCAGCAACGGCACAAGACTCACTTCTCAGAGCTGCATTCTGCAAAGGGAAACTCTGCTCGGGGAGCACAGCACAGTCCCAATTCGTCTTTGCTCAGGAAAGCAATGCTTGCCTATTTCTCACCTCGCCCTGTGCTAACCCTAGGGCCAAGGAAGCTCTGGGCTGCCTCTGGCTCCGTGGGCACTGCTGCTTGGCTGGTGGTCTCGTGAGCTTGAAACCAACTCCAAACGAGTTCTCCTTCTGGGAGAAGGCTGATTGGGCATGAAAAGGCCTTGTTTGCCCAGGCCTCAGCAACCCACCCTTAGCCAGCTAGGGAGGGACCCTCCGAGGGCTGATCTCAGCAAGGGCACAAGACTCACTTCTAGGAGTTGTATTCTGCAAAGGGGAACTCTGCTCGGGGAACAATCCACAGCCCCAATGCGTCTTTGCTCAGGAAAGCATCGCTTGCCTATTTCTCACATAGCCCTCTGCACCACTAGGGCCAAGAACTTTCTGGGCTGCCTCTGGCTCCGTGGGCACTGCTGCTTGGCTGGTGTTCTCCTGAGCTTGAAACCAACTCCAAACGGGTTCTCCTTCGGGGAGAAGGCTGATTGGGCATGAAAATGCCTTGTTTGCATAGGCCCCCGCAACCCACACTTAGCCAGCTAGGGAGGGATCCTCCGAGGTCCTAACTGGGAAACGGCACAAAACTCAGTTCTGGGAGCTGCATTCTGCAAAGGTGAGCTCTGCTCGGGGAACCAACAACAGCCGCAATGCGTCTTTGCTCAGGAAAGCCACGATTGCCTAGTTCTCACCTAGCCCTCTGCTACCCCTATGGCCAAGGGGGATCTTGGCTGCCTCTTTCTCCGTGGGCACTGTTGCTTGCCTGGTGGTCTGCTGAGCTTGAAACCAACTCCAAACGTGTTCTCCTTTGGGGAGAAGGTGGATTTGGCATGAAAAGGCCTTGTATGCACAGGCCCCATCAACCCATCCTTAGCCAGCTAGGGAGGGACGCTCTGAGGGCCTATGTCAGCAACAGCACTAAACTCACTTCTACGAGCTGCATTCTGTAAAGGGAATCTCAGCTCAGGGAACAAAGCACAGCCCCAATGTGTCTCTTGCTCAGGAAGGCCAACCGGCCTAGTTCTCACCTAGCCCTGGTCTACTCCTAGGGCAAAGGAGGCTCTGGGCTGCCTCTGGCTCCGTGGGCACTGCTGCTTGAACTGGTGGTCTCCTGAGCTTGAAACCAACTCCAAACGGGTTCTCCTTCGGGGAGAAGGCTGATTGGGCATGAAAAGGCCTTGTTTGCACAGGCCCAAGTAACCTACCCTTAGGAGCTATGGAGGAACCCTCCGAGGGCCTATCTCAGAACCTGCACAAAACTCTCACTTCTAGGAGCTGCATTCTGCAAAGGGGAACACTGCCGGGGAAGAAACCACAGCCCCAAAGCGTGTTTGCTCAGGAAAGCAATGCTTGCCTATTTCTCACCTAGCCCTCTGCCACCAATTAGGCCAAAGATTGTCTGTGCTGCCTCTGGCTCCGTGGGCACTGCAGCTTGGCTGGTGGTCTCCTGAGCTTGTAACCAACTCCAAACGTGTTCTCCTTTGGGGAGAAGGCTGATTGGGCATGAAAAGGCCTTATTTGCACAGGCCCAAACAATCCACCATTAGCCAGCTAGGGAGGGACCCTCAGAGGGCCTATCTCAGAACCTGCACAAAACTCTCACTTCGAGGAGCTGCATTCTGCAAAGGTGAACTCTGCTCGGGGAACAAACCACAGCCCCAATGTGTCTTTGCTCAGGGAAGCAACGCTTGCCTAGTTCTCAATTAGCCCAGTGCTTACCCAAGGGCCAAGGAGGCTCTGGGCTGCCTCTGCCCCCGTGGGCATTGCTGCTTGGCTGGTGGACTCCCGAGCTTGAAACCAACTCCAAACGGGTCCTCCTTCGGGGAGAATGCTGATTGGGCATGAAAAGGCCTTGTTTCCACAGACCCAGGCAACCCACACTTTGCCAGCTAGGGAGGGAACATCCAAGGCCCTATCTCAGCAAGGGCACAAGACTCACTTCTAGGAGTTGTATTCTGCAAAGGTGAACTCTGCTCGGGGAACAATCCACAGCCCCAATGCGTCTTTGCTCAGGAAAGCAACGCGTGCCTAGTTCTCACCTGGCCCTCTGTACCCCTAGGGCAAAGAAGGCTCTGGGCTGCCTCTGGCTCCGTGGGCACTGCTGCTTGGCTGGTGTTCTCCTGAGCTTGAAACCAACTCCAAACGTGTTCTCCTTCGGGGAGAAGGCTGATTGGGCATGAAAAGGCCTTGTTTGCACAGGGCCCATCAACTCACCGTTAGCCACCTTGGGAGGGACCCTCGGAGGGCCTATCTCAGCAACGGTACACAACTCGCTTCTAGGAGCTGCATTCTGCAAAAGTGAACTCTGCTCGGGGAACAAACCACAGCTCCAATGCGTCTATGCTCAGGGAAGCCACGCTTGCCTACTTCTCAATTAGAAGAATGCTTCCCATAGGGCCAAGGAGGCTCTGGGCTGCCTCTGGCTCCGTGGGCACCGCTGATTGTCTGGTGGTCTCCTGAGCTTGAAAGCAACTCCAAACCTGTTCTCCTACGTGGAGAAGGCTGAATGGGCATTAAAATGCCTTGTTTCCACAGACCCAGGCAACCCACACTTAGCCAGCTAGGGAGTGACCCTCCTAGGTCCTATCTCAGCAACGGCAAAAAACTCGCTTATAGGAGCTGCATTTTTCAAAGGGAAACTTGCTCGGGGAACCAACCACAGCCCCAGTGCGTCTTTGCTCAGGAAAGCAACGCTTGCCTAGTTCTCAACAAGCCGTGTGCTATACCTTGGGCCAGGAAGGATCCTGGCTTCTTCTTGCTCCGAGGGCACGGCTGCTTGGCTGGTGGTCTCCTGAAGTTAAAAGTAACTCCAAACGGGTTCTCTTTCGGGGAGGATGCTGATTGGGCATGAAAAGGCCTTCATTCAACAGGCCCCATCAACCCACCCTTAGCCAGATACGGAGAGAGCCTCCTAGGGCCTATCTAAGAAATGGCACAAAACTCATTCCAGGAGCTGCATTCTGCAAAGGTGGACACTGCTTGGGGAACAAACCACAGCCCCAATGTGTCTGCTCAGGAAAGCCTCGCTTGCCTTTTTTCTCCTAGCCCTCTGCTACCCCAAGGGCCATGGAAGCTCTGGGCTGCCTCTGGCTCTGTGGGCACTGCTGATGTTCTGGTTGTCTCCTGAGCTTGAAACCAACTCCAAACGGGTTCTCCTTCGGGGAGAAGGTGGATTTGCATGGAAAGGCCTTGTTTGCACAGGCCCCAGCCACCCACCCTTAGCCAGCTAGGGATAGACCGTCCTTGGGCCTATCTCAGCAACGGCACAAGACTCACTTCTCAGAGCTGCATTCTGCAAAGGGAAACTCTGCTCGGGGAGCACAGCACAGTCCCAATTCGTCTTTGCTCAGGAAAGCAATGCTTGCCTATTTCTCACCTCGCCCTGTGCTAACCCTAGGGCCAAGGAAGCTCTGGGCTGCCTCTGGCTCCGTGGGCACTGCTGCTTTGCTGGTGGTCTCGTGAGCTTGAAACCAACTCCAAACGAGTTCTCCTTCTGGGAGAAGGCTGATTGGGCATGAAAAGGCCTTGTTTGCCCAGGCCTCAGCAACCCACCCTTAGCCAGCTAGGGAGGGACCCTCCGAGGGCTGATCTCAGCAAGGGCACAAGACTCACTTCTAGGAGTTGTATTCTGCAAAGGGGAACTCTGCTCGGGGAACAATCCACAGCCCCAATGCGTCTTTGCTCAGGAAAGCATCGCTTGCCTATTTCTCACATAGCCCTCTGCACCACTAGGGCCAAGAACTTTCTGGGCTGCCTCTGGCTCCGTGGGCACTGCTGCTTGGCTGGTGTTCTCCTGAGCTTGAAACCAACTCCAAACGGGTTCTCCTTCGGGGAGAAGGCTGATTGGGCATGAAAATGCCTTGTTTGCATAGGCCCCCGCAACCCACACTTAGCCAGCTAGGGAGGGATCCTCCGAGGTCCTAACTGGGAAACGGCACAAAACTCAGTTCTGGGAGCTGCATTCTGCAAAGGTGAGCTCTGCTCGGGGAACCAACAACAGCCGCAATGCGTCTTTGCTCAGGAAAGCCACGATTGCCTAGTTCTCACCTAGCCCTCTGCTACCCCTATGGCCAAGGGGGATCTTGGCTGCCTCTTTCTCCGTGGGCACTGTTGCTTGCCTGGTGGTCTGCTGAGCTTGAAACCAACTCCAAACGTGTTCTCCTTTGGGGAGAAGGTGGATTTGGCATGAAAAGGCCTTGTATGCACAGGCCCCATCAACCCATCCTTAGCCAGCTAGGGAGGGACGCTCTGAGGGCCTATGTCAGCAACAGCACTAAACTCACTTCTACGAGCTGCATTCTGTAAAGGGAATCTCAGCTCAGGGAACAAAGCACAGCCCCAATGTGTCTCTTGCTCAGGAAGGCCAACCGGCCTAGTTCTCACCTAGCCCTGGTCTACTCCTAGGGCAAAGGAGGCTCTGGGCTGCCTCTGGCTCCGTGGGCACTGCTGCTTGAACTGGTGGTCTCCTGAGCTTGAAACCAACTCCAAACGGGTTCTCCTTCGGGGAGAAGGCTGATTGGGCATGAAAAGGCCTTGTTTGCACAGGCCCAAGTAACCTACCCTTAGGAGCTATGGAGGAACCCTCCGAGGGCCTATCTCAGAACCTGCACAAAACTCTCACTTCTAGGAGCTGCATTCTGCAAAGGGGAACACTGCCGGGGAAGAAACCACAGCCCCAAAGCGTGTTTGCTCAGGAAAGCAATGCTTGCCTATTTCTCACCTAGCCCTCTGCCACCAATTAGGCCAAAGATTGTCTGTGCTGCCTCTGGCTCCGTGGGCACTGCAGCTTGGCTGGTGGTCTCCTGAGCTTGTAACCAACTCCAAACGTGTTCTCCTTTGGGGAGAAGGCTGATTGGGCATGAAAAGGCCTTATTTGCACAGGCCCAAACAATCCACCATTAGCCAGCTAGGGAGGGACCCTCAGAGGGCCTATCTCAGAACATGCACAAAACTCTCACTTCGAGGAGCTGCATTCTGCAAAGGTGAACTCTGCTCGGGGAACAAACCACAGCCCCAATGTGTCTTTGCTCAGGGAAGGAACGCTTGCCTAGTTCTCAATTAGCCCAGTGCTTACCCAAGGGCCAAGGAGGCTCTGGGCTGCCTCTGCCCCCGTGGGCATTGCTGCTTGGCTGGTGGACTCCCGAGCTTGAAACCAACTCCAAACGGGTCCTCCTTCGGGGAGAATGCTGATTGGGCATGAAAAGGCCTTGTTTCCACAGACCCAGGCAACCCACACTTTGCCAGCTAGGGAGGGAACATCCAAGGCCCTATCTCAGCAAGGGCACAAGACTCACTTCTAGGAGTTGTATTCTGCAAAGGTGAACTCTGCTCGGGGAACAATCCACAGCCCCAATGCGTCTTTGCTCAGGAAAGCAACACGTGCCTAGTTCTCACCTGGCCCTCTGTACCCCTAGGGCAAAGAAGGCTCTGGGCTGCCTCTGGCTCCGTGGGCACTGCTGCTTGGCTGGTGTTCTCCTGAGCTTGAAACCAACTCCAAACGTGTTCTCCTTCGGGGAGAAGGCTGATTGGGCATGAAAAGGCCTTGTTTGCACAGGGCCCATCAACTCACCGTTAGCCACCTTGGGAGGGACCCTCGGAGGGCCTATCTCAGCAACGGTACACAACTCGCTTCTAGGAGCTGCATTCTGCAAAAGTGAACTCTGCTCGGGGAACAAACCACAGCTCCAATGCGTCTATGCTCAGGGAAGCCACGCTTGCCTACTTCTCAATTAGAAGAATGCTTCCCATAGGGCCAAGGAGGCTCTGGGCTGCCTCTGGCTCCGTGGGCACCGCTGATTGTCTGGTGGTCTCCTGAGCTTGAAAGCAACTCCAAACCTGTTCTCCTACGTGGAGAAGGCTGAATGGGCATTAAAATGCCTTGTTTCCACAGACCCAGGCAACCCACACTTAGCCAGCTAGGGAGTGACCCTCCTAGGTCCTATCTCAGCAACGGCAAAAAACTCGCTTATAGGAGCTGCATTTTTCAAAGGGAAACTTGCTCGGGGAACCAACCACAGCCCCAGTGCGTCTTTGCTCAGGAAAGCAACGCTTGCCTAGTTCTCAACAAGCCGTGTGCTATACCTTGGGCCAGGAAGGATCCTGGCTTCTTCTTGCTCCGAGGGCACGGCTGCTTGGCTGGTGGTCTCCTGAAGTTAAAAGTAACTCCAAACGGGTTCTCTTTCGGGGAGGATGCTGATTGGGCATGAAAAGGCCTTCATTCAACAGGCCCCATCAACCCACCCTTAGCCAGATACGGAGAGAGCCTCCTAGGGCCTATCTAAGAAATGGCACAAAACTCATTCCAGGAGCTGCATTCTGCAAAGGTGGACACTGCTTGGGGAACAAACCACAGCCCCAATGTGTCTGCTCAGGAAAGCCTCGCTTGCCTTTTTTCTCCTAGCCCTCTGCTACCCCAAGGGCCATGGAAGCTCTGGGCTGCCTCTGGCTCTGTGGGCACTGCTGATGTTCTGGTTGTCTCCTGAGCTTGAAACCAACTCCAAACGGGTTCTCCTTCGGGGAGAAGGTGGATTTGCATGGAAAGGCCTTGTTTGCACAGGCCCCAGCCACCCACCCTTAGCCAGCTAGGGATAGACCGTCCTGGGGCCTATCTCAGCAACGGCACAAGACTCACTTCTCGGAGCTGCATTCTGCAAAGGGAAACTCTGCTCGGGGAGCACAGCACAGTCCCAATTCGTCTTTGCTCAGGAAAGCAATGCTTGCCTATTTCTCACCTCGCCCTGTGCTAACCCTAGGGCCAAGGAAGCTCTGGGCTGCCTCTGGCTCCGTGGGCACTGCTGCTTGGCTGGTGGTCTCGTGAGCTTGAAACCAACTCCAAACGAGTTCTCCTTCTGGGAGAAGGCTGATTGGGCATGAAAAGGCCTTGTTTGCACAGGCCTCAGCAACCCACCCTTAGCCAGCTAGGGAGGGACCCTCCGAGGGCTGATCTCAGCAAGGGCACAAGACTCACTTCTAGGAGTTGTATTCTGCAAAGGTGAACTCTGCTCGGGGAACAATCCACAGCCCCAATGCGTCTTTGCTCAGGAAAGCATCGCTTGCCTATTTCTCACATAGCCCTCTGCACCACTAGGGCCAAGAACTTTCTGGGCTGCCTCTGGCTCCGTGGGCACTGCTGCTTGGCTGGTGTTCTCCTGAGCTTGAAACCAACTCCAAACGGGTTCTCCTTCGGGGAGAAGGCTGATTGGGCATGAAAATGCCTTGTTTGCATAGGCCCCCGCAACCCACACTTAGCCAGCTAGGGAGGGATCCTCCGAGGTCCTAACTGGGAAACGGCACAAAACTCAGTTCTGGGAGCTGCATTCTGCAAAGGTGAGCTCTGCTCGGGGAACCAACAACAGCCGCAATGCGTCTTTGCTCAGGAAAGCCACGATTGCCTAGTTCTCACCTAGCCCTCTGCTACCCCTATGGCCAAGGGGGATCTTGGCTGCCTCTTTCTCCGTGGGCACTGTTGCTTGCCTGGTGGTCTGCTGAGCTTGAAACCAACTCCAAACGTGTTCTCCTTTGGGGAGAAGGTGGATTTGGCATGAAAAGGCCTTGTATGCACAGGCCCCATCAACCCATCCTTAGCCAGCTAGGGAGGGACGCTCTGAGGGCCTATGTCAGCAACAGCACTAAACTCACTTCTACGAGCTGCATTCTGTAAAGGGAATCTCAGCTCAGGGAACAAAGCACAGCCCCAATGTGTCTCTTGCTCAGGAAGGCCAACCGGCCTAGTTCTCACCTAGCCCTGGTCTACTCCTAGGGCAAAGGAGGCTCTGGGCTGCCTCTGGCTCCGTGGGCACTGCTGCTTGAACTGGTGGTCTCCTGAGCTTGAAACCAACTCCAAACGGGTTCTCCTTCGGGGAGAAGGCTGATTGGGCATGAAAAGGCCTTGTTTGCACAGGCCCAAGTAACCTACCCTTAGGAGCTATGGAGGAACCCTCCGAGGGCCTATCTCAGAACCTGCACAAAACTCTCACTTCTAGGAGCTGCATTCTGCAAAGGGGAACACTGCCGGGGAAGAAACCACAGCCCCAAAGCGTGTTTGCTCAGGAAAGCAATGCTTGCCTATTTCTCACCTAGCCCTCTGCCACCAATTAGGCCAAAGATTGTCTGTGCTGCCTCTGGCTCCGTGGGCACTGCAGCTTGGCTGGTGGTCTCCTGAGCTTGTAACCAACTCCAAACGTGTTCTCCTTTGGGGAGAAGGCTGATTGGGCATGAAAAGGCCTTATTTGCACAGGCCCAAACAATCCACCATTAGCCAGCTAGGGAGGGACCCTCAGAGGGCCTATCTCAGAACCTGCACAAAACTCTCACTTCGAGGAGCTGCATTCTGCAAAGGTGAACTCTGCTCGGGGAACAAACCACAGCCCCAATGTGTCTTTGCTCAGGGAAGCAACGCTTGCCTAGTTCTCAATTAGCCCAGTGCTTACCCAAGGGCCAAGGAGGCTCTGGGCTGCCTCTGCCCCCGTGGGCATTGCTGCTTGGCTGGTGGACTCCCGAGCTTGAAACCAACTCCAAACGGGTCCTCCTTCGGGGAGAATGCTGATTGGGCATGAAAAGGCCTTGTTTCCACAGACCCAGGCAACCCACACTTTGCCAGCTAGGGAGGGAACATCCAAGGCCCTATCTCAGCAAGGGCACAAGACTCACTTCTAGGAGTTGTATTCTGCAAAGGTGAACTCTGCTCGGGGAACAATCCACAGCCCCAATGCGTCTTTGCTCAGGAAAGCAACGCGTGCCTAGTTCTCACCTGGCCCTCTGTACCCCTAGGGCAAAGAAGGCTCTGGGCTGCCTCTGGCTCCGTGGGCACTGCTGCTTGGCTGGTGTTCTCCTGAGCTTGAAACCAACTCCAAACGTGTTCTCCTTCGGGGAGAAGGCTGATTGGGCATGAAAAGGCCTTGTTTGCACAGGGCCCATCAACTCACCGTTCGCCACCTTGGGAGGGACCCTCGGAGGGCCTATCTCAGCAACGGTACACAACTCGCTTCTAGGAGCTGCATTCTGCAAAAGTGAACTCTGCTCGGGGAACAAACCACAGCTCCAATGCGTCTATGCTCAGGGAAGCCACGCTTGCCTACTTCTCAATTAGAAGAATGCTTCCCATAGGGCCAAGGAGGCTCTGGGCTGCCTCTGGCTCCGTGGGCACCGCTGATTGTCTGGTGGTCTCCTGAGCTTGAAAGCAACTCCAAACCTGTTCTCCTACGTGGAGAAGGCTGAATGGGCATTAAAATGCCTTGTTTCCACAGACCCAGGCAACCCACACTTAGCCAGCTAGGGAGTGACCCTCCTAGGTCCTATCTCAGCAACGGCAAAAAACTCGCTTATAGGAGCTGCATTTTTCAAAGGGAAACTTGCTCGGGGAACCAACCACAGCCCCAGTGCGTCTTTGCTCAGGAAAGCAACGCTTGCCTAGTTCTCAACAAGCCGTGTGCTATACCTTGGGCCAGGAAGGATCCTGGCTTCTTCTTGCTCCGAGGGCACGGCTGCTTGGCTGGTGGTCTCCTGAAGTTAAAAGTAACTCCAAACGGGTTCTCTTTCGGGGAGGATGCTGATTGGGCATGAAAAGGCCTTCATTCAACAGGCCCCATCAACCCACCCTTAGCCAGATACGGAGAGAGCCTCCTAGGGCCTATCTAAGAAATGGCACAAAACTCATTCCAGGAGCTGCATTCTGCAAAGGTGGACACTGCTTGGGGAACAAACCACAGCCCCAATGTGTCTGCTCAGGAAAGCCTCGCTTGCCTTTTTTCTCCTAGCCCTCTGCTACCCCAAGGGCCATGGAAGCTCTGGGCTGCCTCTGGCTCTGTGGGCACTGCTGATGTTCTGGTTGTCTCCTGAGCTTGAAACCAACTCCAAACGGGTTCTCCTTCGGGGAGAAGGTGGATTTGCATGGAAAGGCCTTGTTTGCACAGGCCCCAGCCACCCACCCTTAGCCAGCTAGGGATAGACCGTCCTGGGGCCTATCTCAGCAACGGCACAAGACTCACTTCTCGGAGCTGCATTCTGCAAAGGGAAACTCTGATCGGGGAGCACACCACAGTCCCAATTCGTCTTTGCTCAGGAAAGCAATGCTTGCCTATTTCTCACCTCGCCCTGTGCTAACCCTAGGGCCAAGGAAGCTCTGGGCTGCCTCTGGCTCCGTGGGCACTGCTGCTTGGCTGGTGGTCTCGTGAGCTTGAAACCAACTCCAAACGAGTTCTCCTTCTGGGAGAAGGCTGATTGGGCATGAAAAGGCCTTGTTTGCACAGGCCTCAGCAACCCACCCTTAGCCAGCTAGGGAGGGACCCTCCGAGGGCTGATCTCAGCAAGGGCACAAGACTCACTTCTAGGAGTTGTATTCTGCAAAGGGGAACTCTGCTCGGGGAACAATCCACAGCCCCAATGCGTCTTTGCTCAGGAAAGCATCGCTTGCCTATTTCTCACATAGCCCTCTGCACCACTAGGGCCAAGAACTTTCTGGGCTGCCTCTGGCTCCGTGGGCACTGCTGCTTGGCTGGTGTTCTCCTGAGCTTGAAACCAACTCCAAACGGGTTCTCCTTCGGGGAGAAGGCTGATTGGGCATGAAAATGCCTTGTTTGCATAGGCCCCCGCAACCCACACTTAGCCAGCTAGGGAGGGATCCTCCGAGGTCCTAACTGGGAAACGGCACAAAACTCAGTTCTGGGAGCTGCATTCTGCAAAGGTGAGCTCTGCTCGGGGAACCAACAACAGCCGCAATGCGTCTTTGCTCAGGAAAGCCACGATTGCCTAGTTCTCACCTAGCCCTCTGCTACCCCTATGGCCAAGGGGGATCTTGGCTGCCTCTTTCTCCGTGGGCACTGTTGCTTGCCTGGTGGTCTGCTGAGCTTGAAACCAACTCCAAACGTGTTCTCCTTTGGGGAGAAGGTGGATTTGGCATGAAAAGGCCTTGTATGCACAGGCCCCATCAACCCATCCTTAGCCAGCTAGGGAGGGACGCTCTGAGGGCCTATGTCAGCAACAGCACTAAACTCACTTCTACGAGCTGCATTCTGTAAAGGGAATCTCAGCTCAGGGAACAAAGCACAGCCCCAATGTGTCTCTTGCTCAGGAAGGCCAACCGGCCTAGTTCTCACCTAGCCCTGGTCTACTCCTAGGGCAAAGGAGGCTCTGGGCTGCCTCTGGCTCCGTGGGCACTGCTGCTTGAACTGGTGGTCTCCTGAGCTTGAAACCAACTCCAAACGGGTTCTCCTTCGGGGAGAAGGCTGATTGGGCATGAAAAGGCCTTGTTTGCACAGGCCCAAGTAACCTACCCTTAGGAGCTATGGAGGAACCCTCCGAGGGCCTATCTCAGAACCTGCACAAAACTCTCACTTCTAGGAGCTGCATTCTGCAAAGGGGAACACTGCCGGGGAAGAAACCACAGCCCCAAAGCGTGTTTGCTCAGGAAAGCAATGCTTGCCTATTTCTCACCTAGCCCTCTGCCACCAATTAGGCCAAAGATTGTCTGTGCTGCCTCTGGCTCCGTGGGCACTGCAGCTTGGCTGGTGGTCTCCTGAGCTTGTAACCAACTCCAAACGTGTTCTCCTTTGGGGAGAAGGCTGATTGGGCATGAAAAGGCCTTATTTGCACAGGCCCAAACAATCCACCATTAGCCAGCTAGGGAGGGACCCTCAGAGGGCCTATCTCAGAACCTGCACAAAACTCTCACTTCGAGGAGCTGCATTCTGCAAAGGTGAACTCTGCTCGGGGAACAAACCACAGCCCCAATGTGTCTTTGCTCAGGGAAGCAACGCTTGCCTAGTTCTCAATTAGCCCAGTGCTTACCCAAGGGCCAAGGAGGCTCTGGGCTGCCTCTGCCCCCGTGGGCATTGCTGCTTGGCTGGTGGACTCCCGAGCTTGAAACCAACTCCAAACGGGTCCTCCTTCGGGGAGAATGCTGATTGGGCATGAAAAGGCCTTGTTTCCACAGACCCAGGCAACCCACACTTTGCCAGCTAGGGAGGGAACATCCAAGGCCCTATCTCAGCAAGGGCACAAGACTCACTTCTAGGAGTTGTATTCTGCAAAGGTGAACTCTGCTCGGGGAACAATCCACAGCCCCAATGCGTCTTTGCTCAGGAAAGCAACGCGTGCCTAGTTCTCACCTGGCCCTCTGTACCCCTAGGGCAAAGAAGGCTCTGGGCTGCCTCTGGCTCCGTGGGCACTGCTGCTTGGCTGGTGTTCTCCTGAGCTTGAAACCAACTCCAAACGTGTTCTCCTTCGGGGAGAAGGCTGATTGGGCATGAAAAGGCCTTGTTTGCACAGGGCCCATCAACTCACCGTTCGCCACCTTGGGAGGGACCCTCGGAGGGCCTATCTCAGCAACGGTACACAACTCGCTTCTAGGAGCTGCATTCTGCAAAAGTGAACTCTGCTCGGGGAACAAACCACAGCTCCAATGCGTCTATGCTCAGGGAAGCCACGCTTGCCTACTTCTCAATTAGAAGAATGCTTCCCATAGGGCCAAGGAGGCTCTGGGCTGCCTCTGGCTCCGTGGGCACCGCTGATTGTCTGGTGGTCTCCTGAGCTTGAAAGCAACTCCAAACCTGTTCTCCTACGTGGAGAAGGCTGAATGGGCATTAAAATGCCTTGTTTCCACAGACCCAGGCAACCCACACTTAGCCAGCTAGGGAGTGACCCTCCTAGGTCCTATCTCAGCAACGGCAAAAAACTCGCTTATAGGAGCTGCATTTTTCAAAGGGAAACTTGCTCGGGGAACCAACCACAGCCCCAGTGCGTCTTTGCTCAGGAAAGCAACGCTTGCCTAGTTCTCAACAAGCCGTGTGCTATACCTTGGGCCAGGAAGGATCCTGGCTTCTTCTTGCTCCGAGGGCACGGCTGCTTGGCTGGTGGTCTCCTGAAGTTAAAAGTAACTCCAAACGGGTTCTCTTTCGGGGAGGATGCTGATTGGGCATGAAAAGGCCTTCATTCAACAGGCCCCATCAACCCACCCTTAGCCAGATACGGAGAGAGCCTCCTAGGGCCTATCTAAGAAATGGCACAAAACTCATTCCAGGAGCTGCATTCTGCAAAGGTGGACACTGCTTGGGGAACAAACCACAGCCCCAATGTGTCTGCTCAGGAAAGCCTCGCTTGCCTTTTTTCTCCTAGCCCTCTGCTACCCCAAGGGCCATGGAAGCTCTGGGCTGCCTCTGGCTCTGTGGGCACTGCTGATGTTCTGGTTGTCTCCTGAGCTTGAAACCAACTCCAAACGGGTTCTCCTTCGGGGAGAAGGTGGATTTGCATGGAAAGGCCTTGTTTGCACAGGCCCCAGCCACCCACCCTTAGCCAGCTAGGGATAGACCGTCCTGGGGCCTATCTCAGCAACGGCACAAGACTCACTTCTCGGAGCTGCATTCTGCAAAGGGAAACTCTGATCGGGGAGCACACCACAGTCCCAATTCGTCTTTGCTCAGGAAAGCAATGCTTGCCTATTTCTCACCTCGCCCTGTGCTAACCCTAGGGCCAAGGAAGCTCTGGGCTGCCTCTGGCTCCGTGGGCACTGCTGCTTTGCTGGTGGTCTCGTGAGCTTGAAACCAACTCCAAACGAGTTCTCCTTCTGGGAGAAGGCTGATTGGGCATGAAAAGGCCTTGTTTGCACAGGCCTCAGCAACCCACCCTTAGCCAGCTAGGGAGGGACCCTCCGAGGGCTGATCTCAGCAAGGGCACAAGACTCACTTCTAGGAGTTGTATTCTGCAAAGGTGAACTCTGCTCGGGGAACAATCCACAGCCCCAATGCGTCTTTGCTCAGGAAAGCATCGCTTGCCTATTTCTCACATAGCCCTCTGCACCACTAGGGCCAAGAACTTTCTGGGCTGCCTCTGGCTCCGTGGGCACTGCTGCTTGGCTGGTGTTCTCCTGAGCTTGAAACCAACTCCAAACGGGTTCTCCTTCGGGGAGAAGGCTGATTGGGCATGGAAATGCCTTGTTTGCATAGGCCCCCGCAACCCACACTTAGCCAGCTAGGGAGGGATCCTCCGAGGTCCTAACTGGGAAACGGCACAAAACTCAGTTCTGGGAGCTGCATTCTGCAAAGGTGAGCTCTGCTCGGGGAACCAACAACAGCCGCAATGCGTCTTTGCTCAGGAAAGCCACGATTGCCTAGTTCTCACCTAGCCCTCTGCTACCCCTATGGCCAAGGGGGATCTTGGCTGCCTCTTTCTCCGTGGGCACTGTTGCTTGCCTGGTGGTCTGCTGAGCTTGAAACCAACTCCAAACGTGTTCTCCTTTGGGGAGAAGGTGGATTTGGCATGAAAAGGCCTTGTATGCACAGGCCCCATCAACCCATCCTTAGCCAGCTAGGGAGGGACGCTCTGAGGGCCTATGTCAGCAACAGCACTAAACTCACTTCTACGAGCTGCATTCTGTAAAGGGAATCTCAGCTCAGGGAACAAAGCACAGCCCCAATGTGTCTCTTGCTCAGGAAGGCCAACCGGCCTAGTTCTCACCTAGCCCTGGTCTACTCCTAGGGCAAAGGAGGCTCTGGGCTGCCTCTGGCTCCGTGGGCACTGCTGCTTGAACTGGTGGTCTCCTGAGCTTGAAACCAACTCCAAACGGGTTCTCCTTCGGGGAGAAGGCTGATTGGGCATGAAAAGGCCTTGTTTGCACAGGCCCAAGTAACCTACCCTTAGGAGCTATGGAGGAACCCTCCGAGGGCCTATCTCAGAACCTGCACAAAACTCTCACTTCTAGGAGCTGCATTCTGCAAAGGGGAACACTGCCGGGGAAGAAACCACAGCCCCAAAGCGTGTTTGCTCAGGAAAGCAATGCTTGCCTATTTCTCACCTAGCCCTCTGCCACCAATTAGGCCAAAGATTGTCTGTGCTGCCTCTGGCTCCGTGGGCACTGCAGCTTGGCTGGTGGTCTCCTGAGCTTGTAACCAACTCCAAACGTGTTCTCCTTTGGGGAGAAGGCTGATTGGGCATGAAAAGGCCTTATTTGCACAGGCCCAAACAATCCACCATTAGCCAGCTAGGGAGGGACCCTCAGAGGGCCTATCTCAGAACCTGCACAAAACTCTCACTTCGAGGAGCTGCATTCTGCAAAGGTGAACTCTGCTCGGGGAACAAACCACAGCCCCAATGTGTCTTTGCTCAGGGAAGCAACGCTTGCCTAGTTCTCAATTAGCCCAGTGCTTACCCAAGGGCCAAGGAGGCTCTGGGCTGCCTCTGCCCCCGTGGGCATTGCTGCTTGGCTGGTGGACTCCCGAGCTTGAAACCAACTCCAAACGGGTCCTCCTTCGGGGAGAATGCTGATTGGGCATGAAAAGGCCTTGTTTCCACAGACCCAGGCAACCCACACTTTGCCAGCTAGGGAGGGAACATCCAAGGCCCTATCTCAGCAAGGGCACAAGACTCACTTCTAGGAGTTGTATTCTGCAAAGGTGAACTCTGCTCGGGGAACAATCCACAGCCCCAATGCGTCTTTGCTCAGGAAAGCAACGCGTGCCTAGTTCTCACCTGGCCCTCTGTACCCCTAGGGCAAAGAAGGCTCTGGGCTGCCTCTGGCTCCGTGGGCACTGCTGCTTGGCTGGTGTTCTCCTGAGCTTGAAACCAACTCCAAACGTGTTCTCCTTCGGGGAGAAGGCTGATTGGGCATGAAAAGGCCTTGTTTGCACAGGGCCCATCAACTCACCGTTAGCCACCTTGGGAGGGACCCTCGGAGGGCCTATCTCAGCAACGGTACACAACTCGCTTCTAGGAGCTGCATTCTGCAAAAGTGAACTCTGCTCGGGGAACAAACCACAGCTCCAATGCGTCTATGCTCAGGGAAGCCACGCTTGCCTACTTCTCAATTAGAAGAATGCTTCCCATAGGGCCAAGGAGGCTCTGGGCTGCCTCTGGCTCCGTGGGCACCGCTGATTGTCTGGTGGTCTCCTGAGCTTGAAAGCAACTCCAAACCTGTTCTCCTACGTGGAGAAGGCTGAATGGGCATTAAAATGCCTTGTTTCCACAGACCCAGGCAACCCACACTTAGCCAGCTAGGGAGTGACCCTCCTAGGTCCTATCTCAGCAACGGCAAAAAACTCGCTTATAGGAGCTGCATTTTTCAAAGGGAAACTTGCTCGGGGAACCAACCACAGCCCCAGTGCGTCTTTGCTCAGGAAAGCAACGCTTGCCTAGTTCTCAACAAGCCGTGTGCTATACCTTGGGCCAGGAAGGATCCTGGCTTCTTCTTGCTCCGAGGGCACGGCTGCTTGGCTGGTGGTCTCCTGAAGTTAAAAGTAACTCCAAACGGGTTCTCTTTCGGGGAGGATGCTGATTGGGCATGAAAAGGCCTTCATTCAACAGGCCCCATCAACCCACCCTTAGCCAGATACGGAGAGAGCCTCCTAGGGCCTATCTAAGAAATGGCACAAAACTCATTCCAGGAGCTGCATTCTGCAAAAGTGGACACTGCTTGGGGAACAAACCACAGCCCCAATGTGTCTGCTCAGGAAAGCCTCGCTTGCCTTTTTTCTCCTAGCCCTCTGCTACCCCAAGGGCCATGGAAGCTCTGGGCTGCCTCTGGCTCTGTGGGCACTGCTGATGTTCTGGTTGTCTCCTGAGCTTGAAACCAACTCCAAACGGGTTCTCCTTCGGGGAGAAGGTGGATTTGCATGGAAAGGCCTTGTTTGCACAGGCCCCAGCCACCCACCCTTAGCCAGCTAGGGATAGACCGTCCTGGGGCCTATCTCAGCAACGGCACAAGACTCACTTCTCGGAGCTGCATTCTGCAAAGGGAAACTCTGATCGGGGAGCACACCACAGTCCCAATTCGTCTTTGCTCAGGAAAGCAATGCTTGCCTATTTCTCACCTCGCCCTGTGCTAACCCTAGGGCCAAGGAAGCTCTGGGCTGCCTCTGGCTCCGTGGGCACTGCTGCTTGGCTGGTGTTCTCCTGAGCTTGAAACCAACTCCAAACGAGTTCTCCTTCTGGGAGAAGGCTGATTGGGCATGAAAAGGCCTTGTTTGCACAGGCCTCAGCAACCCACCCTTAGCCAGCTAGGGAGGGACCCTCCGAGGGCTGATCTCAGCAAGGGCACAAGACTCACTTCTAGGAGTTGTATTCTGCAAAGGTGAACTCTGCTCGGGGAACAATCCACAGCCCCAATGCGTCTTTGCTCAGGAAAGCATCGCTTGCCTATTTCTCACATAGCCCTCTGCACCACTAGGGCCAAGAACTTTCTGGGCTGCCTCTGGCTCCGTGGGCACTGCTGCTTGGCTGGTGTTCTCCTGAGCTTGAAACCAACTCCAAACGGGTTCTCCTTCGGGGAGAAGGCTGATTGGGCATGAAAATGCCTTGTTTGCATAGGCCCCCGCAACCCACACTTAGCCAGCTAGGGAGGGATCCTCCGAGGTCCTAACTGGGAAACGGCACAAAACTCAGTTCTGGGAGCTGCATTCTGCAAAGGTGAGCTCTGCTCGGGGAACCAACAACAGCCGCAATGCGTCTTTGCTCAGGAAAGCCACGATTGCCTAGTTCTCACCTAGCCCTCTGCTACCCCTATGGCCAAGGGGGATCTTGGCTGCCTCTTTCTCCGTGGGCACTGTTGCTTGCCTGGTGGTCTGCTGAGCTTGAAACCAACTCCAAACGTGTTCTCCTTTGGGGAGAAGGTGGATTTGGCATGAAAAGGCCTTGTATGCACAGGCCCCATCAACCCATCCTTAGCCAGCTAGGGAGGGACGCTCTGAGGGCCTATGTCAGCAACAGCACTAAACTCACTTCTACGAGCTGCATTCTGTAAAGGGAATCTCAGCTCAGGGAACAAAGCACAGCCCCAATGTGTCTCTTGCTCAGGAAGGCCAACCGGCCTAGTTCTCACCTAGCCCTGGTCTACTCCTAGGGCAAAGGAGGCTCTGGGCTGCCTCTGGCTCCGTGGGCACTGCTGCTTGAACTGGTGGTCTCCTGAGCTTGAAACCAACTCCAAACGGGTTCTCCTTCGGGGAGAAGGCTGATTGGGCATGAAAAGGCCTTGTTTGCACAGGCCCAAGTAACCTACCCTTAGGAGCTATGGAGGAACCCTCCGAGGGCCTATCTCAGAACCTGCACAAAACTCTCACTTCTAGAAGCTGCATTCTGCAAAGGGGAACACTGCCGGGGAAGAAACCACAGCCCCAAAGCGTGTTTGCTCAGGAAAGCAATGCTTGCCTATTTCTCACCTAGCCCTCTGCCACCAATTAGGCCAAAGATTGTCTGTGCTGCCTCTGGCTCCGTGGGCACTGCAGCTTGGCTGGTGGTCTCCTGAGCTTGTAACCAACTCCAAACGTGTTCTCCTTTGGGGAGAAGGCTGATTGGGCATGAAAAGGCCTTATTTGCACAGGCCCAAACAATCCACCATTAGCCAGCTAGGGAGGGACCCTCAGAGGGCCTATCTCAGAACCTGCACAAAACTCTCACTTCGAGGAGCTGCATTCTGCAAAGGTGAACTCTGCTCGGGGAACAAACCACAGCCCCAATGTGTCTTTGCTCAGGGAAGCAACGCTTGCCTAGTTCTCAATTAGCCCAGTGCTTACCCAAGGGCCAAGGAGGCTCTGGGCTGCCTCTGCCCCCGTGGGCATTGCTGCTTGGCTGGTGGACTCCCGAGCTTGAAACCAACTCCAAACGGGTCCTCCTTCGGGGAGAATGCTGATTGGGCATGAAAAGGCCTTGTTTCCACAGACCCAGGCAACCCACACTTTGCCAGCTAGGGAGGGAACATCCAAGGCCCTATCTCAGCAAGGGCACAAGACTCACTTCTAGGAGTTGTATTCTGCAAAGGTGAACTCTGCTCGGGGAACAATCCACAGCCCCAATGCGTCTTTGCTCAGGAAAGCAACGCGTGCCTAGTTCTCACCTGGCCCTCTGTACCCCTAGGGCAAAGAAGGCTCTGGGCTGCCTCTGGCTCCGTGGGCACTGCTGCTTGGCTGGTGTTCTCCTGAGCTTGAAACCAACTCCAAACGTGTTCTCCTTCGGGGAGAAGGCTGATTGGGCATGAAAAGGCCTTGTTTGCACAGGGCCCATCAACTCACCGTTAGCCACCTTGGGAGGGACCCTCGGAGGGCCTATCTCAGCAACGGTACACAACTCGCTTCTAGGAGCTGCATTCTGCAAAAGTGAACTCTGCTCGGGGAACAAACCACAGCTCCAATGCGTCTATGCTCAGGGAAGCCACGCTTGCCTACTTCTCAATTAGAAGAATGCTTCCCATAGGGCCAAGGAGGCTCTGGGCTGCCTCTGGCTCCGTGGGCACCGCTGATTGTCTGGTGGTCTCCTGAGCTTGAAAGCAACTCCAAACCTGTTCTCCTACGTGGAGAAGGCTGAATGGGCATTAAAATGCCTTGTTTCCACAGACCCAGGCAACCCACACTTAGCCAGCTAGGGAGTGACCCTCCTAGGTCCTATCTCAGCAACGGCAAAAAACTCGCTTATAGGAGCTGCATTTTTCAAAGGGAAACTTGCTCGGGGAACCAACCACAGCCCCAGTGCGTCTTTGCTCAGGAAAGCAACGCTTGCCTAGTTCTCAACAAGCCGTGTGCTATACCTTGGGCCAGGAAGGATCCTGGCTTCTTCTTGCTCCGAGGGCACGGCTGCTTGGCTGGTGGTCTCCTGAAGTTAAAAGTAACTCCAAACGGGTTCTCTTTCGGGGAGGATGCTGATTGGGCATGAAAAGGCCTTCATTCAACAGGCCCCATCAACCCACCCTTAGCCAGATACGGAGAGAGCCTCCTAGGGCCTATCTAAGAAATGGCACAAAACTCATTCCAGGAGCTGCATTCTGCAAAAGTGGACACTGCTTGGGGAACAAACCACAGCCCCAATGTGTCTGCTCAGGAAAGCCTCGCTTGCCTTTTTTCTCCTAGCCCTCTGCTACCCCAAGGGCCATGGAAGCTCTGGGCTGCCTCTGGCTCTGTGGGCACTGCTGATGTTCTGGTTGTCTCCTGAGCTTGAAACCAACTCCAAACGGGTTCTCCTTCGGGGAGAAGGTGGATTTGCATGGAAAGGCCTTGTTTGCACAGGCCCCAGCCACCCACCCTTAGCCAGCTAGGGATAGACCGTCCTGGGGCCTATCTCAGCAACGGCACAAGACTCACTTCTCGGAGCTGCATTCTGCAAAGGGAAACTCTGATCGGGGAGCACACCACAGTCCCAATTCGTCTTTGCTCAGGAAAGCAATGCTTGCCTATTTCTCACCTCGCCCTGTGCTAACCCTAGGGCCAAGGAAGCTCTGGGCTGCCTCTGGCTCCGTGGGCACTGCTGCTTGGCTGGTGTTCTCCTGAGCTTGAAACCAACTCCAAACGAGTTCTCCTTCTGGGAGAAGGCTGATTGGGCATGAAAAGGCCTTGTTTGCACAGGCCTCAGCAACCCACCCTTAGCCAGCTAGGGAGGGACCCTCCGAGGGCTGATCTCAGCAAGGGCACAAGACTCACTTCTAGGAGTTGTATTCTGCAAAGGTGAACTCTGCTCGGGGAACAATCCACAGCCCCAATGCGTCTTTGCTCAGGAAAGCATCGCTTGCCTATTTCTCACATAGCCCTCTGCACCACTAGGGCCAAGAACTTTCTGGGCTGCCTCTGGCTCCGTGGGCACTGCTGCTTGGCTGGTGTTCTCCTGAGCTTGAAACCAACTCCAAACGGGTTCTCCTTCGGGGAGAAGGCTGATTGGGCATGAAAATGCCTTGTTTGCATAGGCCCCCGCAACCCACACTTAGCCAGCTAGGGAGGGATCCTCCGAGGTCCTAACTGGGAAACGGCACAAAACTCAGTTCTGGGAGCTGCATTCTGCAAAGGTGAGCTCTGCTCGGGGAACCAACAACAGCCGCAATGCGTCTTTGCTCAGGAAAGCCACGATTGCCTAGTTCTCACCTAGCCCTCTGCTACCCCTATGGCCAAGGGGGATCTTGGCTGCCTCTTTCTCCGTGGGCACTGTTGCTTGCCTGGTGGTCTGCTGAGCTTGAAACCAACTCCAAACGTGTTCTCCTTTGGGGAGAAGGTGGATTTGGCATGAAAAGGCCTTGTATGCACAGGCCCCATCAACCCATCCTTAGCCAGCTAGGGAGGGACGCTCTGAGGGCCTATGTCAGCAACAGCACTAAACTCACTTCTACGAGCTGCATTCTGTAAAGGGAATCTCAGCTCAGGGAACAAAGCACAGCCCCAATGTGTCTCTTGCTCAGGAAGGCCAACCGGCCTAGTTCTCACCTAGCCCTGGTCTACTCCTAGGGCAAAGGAGGCTCTGGGCTGCCTCTGGCTCCGTGGGCACTGCTGCTTGAACTGGTGGTCTCCTGAGCTTGAAACCAACTCCAAACGGGTTCTCCTTCGGGGAGAAGGCTGATTGGGCATGAAAAGGCCTTGTTTGCACAGGCCCAAGTAACCTACCCTTAGGAGCTATGGAGGAACCCTCCGAGGGCCTATCTCAGAACCTGCACAAAACTCTCACTTCTAGGAGCTGCATTCTGCAAAGGGGAACACTGCCGGGGAAGAAACCACAGCCCCAAAGCGTGTTTGCTCAGGAAAGCAATGCTTGCCTATTTCTCACCTAGCCCTCTGCCACCAATTAGGCCAAAGATTGTCTGTGCTGCCTCTGGCTCCGTGGGCACTGCAGCTTGGCTGGTGGTCTCCTGAGCTTGTAACCAACTCCAAACGTGTTCTCCTTTGGGGAGAAGGCTGATTGGGCATGAAAAGGCCTTATTTGCACAGGCCCAAACAATCCACCATTAGCCAGCTAGGGAGGGACCCTCAGAGGGCCTATCTCAGAACCTGCACAAAACTCTCACTTCGAGGAGCTGCATTCTGCAAAGGTGAACTCTGCTCGGGGAACAAACCACAGCCCCAATGTGTCTTTGCTCAGGGAAGCAACGCTTGCCTAGTTCTCAATTAGCCCAGTGCTTACCCAAGGGCCAAGGAGGCTCTGGGCTGCCTCTGCCCCCGTGGGCATTGCTGCTTGGCTGGTGGACTCCCGAGCTTGAAACCAACTCCAAACGGGTCCTCCTTCGGGGAGAATGCTGATTGGGCATGAAAAGGCCTTGTTTCCACAGACCCAGGCAACCCACACTTTGCCAGCTAGGGAGGGAACATCCAAGGCCCTATCTCAGCAAGGGCACAAGACTCACTTCTAGGAGTTGTATTCTGCAAAGGTGAACTCTGCTCGGGGAACAATCCACAGCCCCAATGCGTCTTTGCTCAGGAAAGCAACGCGTGCCTAGTTCTCACCTGGCCCTCTGTACCCCTAGGGCAAAGAAGGCTCTGGGCTGCCTCTGGCTCCGTGGGCACTGCTGCTTGGCTGGTGTTCTCCTGAGCTTGAAACCAACTCCAAACGTGTTCTCCTTCGGGGAGAAGGCTGATTGGGCATGAAAAGGCCTTGTTTGCACAGGGCCCATCAACTCACCGTTAGCCACCTTGGGAGGGACCCTCGGAGGGCCTATCTCAGCAACGGTACACAACTCGCTTCTAGGAGCTGCATTCTGCAAAAGTGAACTCTGCTCGGGGAACAAACCACAGCTCCAATGCGTCTATGCTCAGGGAAGCCACGCTTGCCTACTTCTCAATTAGAAGAATGCTTCCCATAGGGCCAAGGAGGCTCTGGGCTGCCTCTGGCTCCGTGGGCACCGCTGATTGTCTGGTGGTCTCCTGAGCTTGAAAGCAACTCCAAACCTGTTCTCCTACGTGGAGAAGGCTGAATGGGCATTAAAATGCCTTGTTTCCACAGACCCAGGCAACCCACACTTAGCCAGCTAGGGAGTGACCCTCCTAGGTCCTATCTCAGCAACGGCAAAAAACTCGCTTATAGGAGCTGCATTTTTCAAAGGGAAACTTGCTCGGGGAACCAACCACAGCCCCAGTGCGTCTTTGCTCAGGAAAGCAACGCTTGCCTAGTTCTCAACAAGCCGTGTGCTATACCTTGGGCCAGGAAGGATCCTGGCTTCTTCTTGCTCCGAGGGCACGGCTGCTTGGCTGGTGGTCTCCTGAAGTTAAAAGTAACTCCAAACGGGTTCTCTTTCGGGGAGGATGCTGATTGGGCATGAAAAGGCCTTCATTCAACAGGCCCCATCAACCCACCCTTAGCCAGATACGGAGAGAGCCTCCTAGGGCCTATCTAAGAAATGGCACAAAACTCATTCCAGGAGCTGCATTCTGCAAAAGTGGACACTGCTTGGGGAACAAACCACAGCCCCAATGTGTCTGCTCAGGAAAGCCTCGCTTGCCTTTTTTCTCCTAGCCCTCTGCTACCCCAAGGGCCATGGAAGCTCTGGGCTGCCTCTGGCTCTGTGGGCACTGCTGATGTTCTGGTTGTCTCCTGAGCTTGAAACCAACTCCAAACGGGTTCTCCTTCGGGGAGAAGGTGGATTTGCATGGAAAGGCCTTGTTTGCACAGGCCCCAGCCACCCACCCTTAGCCAGCTAGGGATAGACCGTCCTGGGGCCTATCTCAGCAACGGCACAAGACTCACTTCTCGGAGCTGCATTCTGCAAAGGGAAACTCTGATCGGGGAGCACACCACAGTCCCAATTCGTCTTTGCTCAGGAAAGCAATGCTTGCCTATTTCTCACCTCGCCCTGTGCTAACCCTAGGGCCAAGGAAGCTCTGGGCTGCCTCTGGCTCCGTGGGCACTGCTGCTTGGCTGGTGTTCTCCTGAGCTTGAAACCAACTCCAAACGAGTTCTCCTTCTGGGAGAAGGCTGATTGGGCATGAAAAGGCCTTGTTTGCACAGGCCTCAGCAACCCACCCTTAGCCAGCTAGGGAGGGACCCTCCGAGGGCTGATCTCAGCAAGGGCACAAGACTCACTTCTAGGAGTTGTGTTCTGCAAAGGTGAACTCTGCTCGGGGAACAATCCACAGCCCCAATGCGTCTTTGCTCAGGAAAGCATCGCTTGCCTATTTCTCACATAGCCCTCTGCACCACTAGGGCCAAGAACTTTCTGGGCTGCCTCTGGCTCCGTGGGCACTGCTGCTTGGCTGGTGTTCTCCTGAGCTTGAAACCAACTCCAAACGGGTTCTCCTTCGGGGAGAAGGCTGATTGGGCATGAAAATGCCTTGTTTGCATAGGCCCCCGCAACCCACACTTAGCCAGCTAGGGAGGGATCCTCCGAGGTCCTAACTGGGAAACGGCACAAAACTCAGTTCTGGGAGCTGCATTCTGCAAAGGTGAGCTCTGCTCGGGGAACCAACAACAGCCGCAATGCGTCTTTGCTCAGGAAAGCCACGATTGCCTAGTTCTCACCTAGCCCTCTGCTACCCCTATGGCCAAGGGGGATCTTGGCTGCCTCTTTCTCCGTGGGCACTGTTGCTTGCCTGGTGGTCTGCTGAGCTTGAAACCAACTCCAAACGTGTTCTCCTTTGGGGAGAAGGTGGATTTGGCATGAAAAGGCCTTGTATGCACAGGCCCCATCAACCCATCCTTAGCCAGCTAGGGAGGGACGCTCTGAGGGCCTATGTCAGCAACAGCACTAAACTCACTTCTACGAGCTGCATTCTGTAAAGGGAATCTCAGCTCAGGGAACAAAGCACAGCCCCAATGTGTCTCTTGCTCAGGAAGGCCAACCGGCCTAGTTCTCACCTAGCCCTGGTCTACTCCTAGGGCAAAGGAGGCTCTGGGCTGCCTCTGGCTCCGTGGGCACTGCTGCTTGAACTGGTGGTCTCCTGAGCTTGAAACCAACTCCAAACGGGTTCTCCTTCGGGGAGAAGGCTGATTGGGCATGAAAAGGCCTTGTTTGCACAGGCCCAAGTAACCTACCCTTAGGAGCTATGGAGGAACCCTCCGAGGGCCTATCTCAGAACCTGCACAAAACTCTCACTTCTAGGAGCTGCATTCTGCAAAGGGGAACACTGCTGGGGAAGAAACCACAGCCCCAAAGCGTGTTTGCTCAGGAAAGCAATGCTTGCCTATTTCTCACCTAGCCCTCTGCCACCAATTAGGCCAAAGATTGTCTGTGCTGCCTCTGGCTCCGTGGGCACTGCAGCTTGGCTGGTGGTCTCCTGAGCTTGTAACCAACTCCAAACGTGTTCTCCTTTGGGGAGAAGGCTGATTGGGCATGAAAAGGCCTTATTTGCACAGGCCCAAACAATCCACCATTAGCCAGCTAGGGAGGGACCCTCAGAGGGCCTATCTCAGAACCTGCACAAAACTCTCACTTCGAGGAGCTGCATTCTGCAAAGGTGAACTCTGCTCGGGGAACAAACCACAGCCCCAATGTGTCTTTGCTCAGGGAAGCAACGCTTGCCTAGTTCTCAATTAGCCCAGTGCTTACCCAAGGGCCAAGGAGGCTCTGGGCTGCCTCTGCCCCCGTGGGCATTGCTGCTTGGCTGGTGGACTCCCGAGCTTGAAACCAACTCCAAACGGGTCCTCCTTCGGGGAGAATGCTGATTGGGCATGAAAAGGCCTTGTTTCCACAGACCCAGGCAACCCACACTTTGCCAGCTAGGGAGGGAACATCCAAGGCCCTATCTCAGCAAGGGCACAAGACTCACTTCTAGGAGTTGTATTCTGCAAAGGTGAACTCTGCTCGGGGAACAATCCACAGCCCCAATGCGTCTTTGCTCAGGAAAGCAACGCGTGCCTAGTTCTCACCTGGCCCTCTGTACCCCTAGGGCAAAGAAGGCTCTGGGCTGCCTCTGGCTCCGTGGGCACTGCTGCTTGGCTGGTGTTCTCCTGAGCTTGAAACCAACTCCAAACGTGTTCTCCTTCGGGGAGAAGGCTGATTGGGCATGAAAAGGCCTTGTTTGCACAGGGCCCATCAACTCACCGTTAGCCACCTTGGGAGGGACCCTCGGAGGGCCTATCTCAGCAACGGTACACAACTCGCTTCTAGGAGCTGCATTCTGCAAAAGTGAACTCTGCTCGGGGAACAAACCACAGCTCCAATGCGTCTATGCTCAGGGAAGCCACGCTTGCCTACTTCTCAATTAGAAGAATGCTTCCCATAGGGCCAAGGAGGCTCTGGGCTGCCTCTGGCTCCGTGGGCACCGCTGATTGTCTGGTGGTCTCCTGAGCTTGAAAGCAACTCCAAACCTGTTCTCCTACGTGGAGAAGGCTGAATGGGCATTAAAATGCCTTGTTTCCACAGACCCAGGCAACCCACACTTAGCTAGCTAGGGAGTGACCCTCCTAGGTCCTATCTCAGCAACGGCAAAAAACTCGCTTATAGGAGCTGCATTTTTCAAAGGGAAACTTGCTCGGGGAACCAACCACAGCCCCAGTGCGTCTTTGCTCAGGAAAGCAACGCTTGCCTAGTTCTCAACAAGCCGTGTGCTATACCTTGGGCCAGGAAGGATCCTGGCTTCTTCTTGCTCCGAGGGCACGGCTGCTTGGCTGGTGGTCTCCTGAAGTTAAAAGTAACTCCAAACGGGTTCTCTTTCGGGGAGGATGCTGATTGGGCATGAAAAGGCCTTCATTCAACAGGCCCCATCAACCCACCCTTAGCCAGATACGGAGAGAGCCTCCTAGGGCCTATCTAAGAAATGGCACAAAACTCATTCCAGGAGCTGCATTCTGCAAAGGTGGACACTGCTTGGGGAACAAACCACAGCCCCAATGTGTCTGCTCAGGAAAGCCTCGCTTGCCTTTTTTCTCCTAGCCCTCTGCTACCCCAAGGGCCATGGAAGCTCTGGGCTGCCTCTGGCTCTGTGGGCACTGCTGATGTTCTGGTTGTCTCCTGAGCTTGAAACCAACTCCAAACGGGTTCTCCTTCGGGGAGAAGGTGGATTTGCATGGAAAGGCCTTGTTTGCACAGGCCCCAGCCACCCACCCTTAGCCAGCTAGGGATAGACCGTCCTTGGGCCTATCTCAGCAACGGCACAAGACTCACTTCTCGGAGCTGCATTCTGCAAAGGGAAACTCTGCTCGGGGAGCACACCACAGTCCCAATTTGTCTTTGCTCAGGAAAGCAATGCTTGCCTATTTCTCACCTCGCCCTGTGCTAACCCTAGGGCCAAGGAAGCTCTGGGCTGCCTCTGGCTCCGTGGGCACTGCTGCTTGGCTGGTGGACTCCTGAGCTTGAAACCAACTCCAAACGAGTTCTCCTTCTGGGAGAAGGCTGATTGGGCATGAAAAGGCCTTGTTTGCACAGGCCTCAGCAACCCACCCTTAGCCAGCTAGGGAGGGACCCTCCGAGGGCTGATCTCAGCAAGGGCACAAGACTCACTTCTAGGAGTTGTATTCTGCAAAGGTGAACTCTGCTCGGGGAACAATCCACAGCCCCAATGCATCTTTGCTCAGGAAAGCATCGCTTGCCTATTTCTCACATAGCCCTCTGCACCACTAGGGCCAAGAACTTTCTGGGCTGCCTCTGGCTCCGTGGGCACTGCTGCTTGGCTGGTGTTCTCCTGAGCTTGAAACCAACTCCAAACGGGTTCTCCTTCGGGGAGAAGGCTGATTGGGCATGAAAATGCCTTGTTTGCATAGGCCCCCGCAACCCACACTTAGCCAGCTAGGGAGGGATCCTCCGAGGTCCTAACTGGGAAACGGCACAAAACTCAGTTCTGGGAGCTGCATTCTGCAAAGGTGAGCTCTGCTCGGGGAACCAACAACAGCCGCAATGCGTCTTTGCTCAGGAAAGCCACGATTGCCTAGTTCTCACCTAGCCCTCTGCTACCCCTATGGCCAAGGGGGATCTTGGCTGCCTCTTTCTCCGTGGGCACTGTTGCTTGCCTGGTGGTCTGCTGAGCTTGAAACCAACTCCAAACGTGTTCTCCTTTGGGGAGAAGGTGGATTTGGCATGAAAAGGCCTTGTATGCACAGGCCCCATCAACCCATCCTTAGCCAGCTAGGGAGGGACGCTCTGAGGGCCTATGTCAGCAACAGCACTAAACTCACTTCTACGAGCTGCATTCTGTAAAGGGAATCTCAGCTCAGGGAACAAAGCACAGCCCCAATGTGTCTCTTGCTCAGGAAGGCCAACCGGCCTAGTTCTCACCTAGCCCTGGTCTACTCCTAGGGCAAAGGAGGCTCTGGGCTGCCTCTGGCTCCGTGGGCACTGCTGCTTGAACTGGTGGTCTCCTGAGCTTGAAACCAACTCCAAACGGGTTCTCCTTCGGGGAGAAGGCTGATTGGGCATGAAAAGGCCTTGTTTGCACAGGCCCAAGTAACCTACCCTTAGGAGCTATGGAGGAACCCTCCGAGGGCCTATCTCAGAACCTGCACAAAACTCTCACTTCTAGGAGCTGCATTCTGCAAAGGGGAACACTGCCGGGGAAAAAACCACAGCCCCAAAGCGTGTTTGCTCAGGAAAGCAATGCTTGCCTATTTCTCACCTAGCCCTCTGCCACCAATTAAGCCAAAGATTGTCTGTGCTGCCTCTGGCTCCGTGGGCACTGCAGCTTGGCTGGTGGTCTCCTGAGCTTGTAACCAACTCCAAACGTGTTCTCCTTTGGGGAGAAGGCTGATTGGGCATGAAAAGGCCTTATTTGCACAGGCCCAAACAATCCACCATTAGCCAGCTAGGGAGGGACCCTCAGAGGGCCTATCTCAGAACCTGCACAAAACTCTCACTTCGAGGAGCTGCATTCTGCAAAGGTGAACTCTGCTCGGGGAACAAACCACAGCCCCAATGTGTCTTTGCTCAGGGAAGGAACGCTTGCCTAGTTCTCAATTAGCCCAGTGCTTACCCAAGGGCCAAGGAGGCTCTGGGCTGCCTCTGCCCCCGTGGGCATTGCTGCTTGGCTGGTGGACTCCCGAGCTTGAAACCAACTCCAAACGGGTCCTCCTTCGGGGAGAATGCTGATTGGGCATGAAAAGGCCTTGTTTCCACAGACCCAGGCAACCCACACTTTGCCAGCTAGGGAGGGAACATCCAAGGCCCTATCTCAGCAAGGGCACAAGACTCACTTCTAGGAGTTGTATTCTGCAAAGGTGAACTCTGCTCGGGGAACAATCCACAGCCCCAATGCGTCTTTGCTCAGGAAAGCAACGCGTGCCTAGTTCTCACCTGGCCCTCTGTACCCCTAGGGCAAAGAAGGCTCTGGGCTGCCTCTGGCTCCGTGGGCACTGCTGCTTGGCTGGTGTTCTCCTGAGCTTGAAACCAACTCCAAACGTGTTCTCCTTCGGGGAGAAGGCTGATTGGGCATGAAAAGGCCTTGTTTGCACAGGGCCCATCAACTCACCGTTAGCCACCTTGGGAGGGACCCTCGGAGGGCCTATCTCAGCAACGGTACACAACTCGCTTCTAGGAGCTGCATTCTGCAAAAGTGAACTCTGCTCGGGGAACAAACCACAGCTCCAATGCGTCTATGCTCAGGGAAGCCACGCTTGCCTACTTCTCAATTAGAAGAATGCTTCCCATAGGGCCAAGGAGGCTCTGGGCTGCCTCTGGCTCCGTGGGCACCGCTGATTGTCTGGTGGTCTCCTGAGCTTGAAAGCAACTCCAAACCTGTTCTCCTACGTGGAGAAGGCTGAATGGGCATTAAAATGCCTTGTTTCCACAGACCCAGGCAACCCACACTTAGCCAGCTAGGGAGTGACCCTCCTAGGTCCTATCTCAGCAACGGCAAAAAACTCGCTTATAGGAGCTGCATTTTTCAAAGGGAAACTTGCTCGGGGAACCAACCACAGCCCCAGTGCGTCTTTGCTCAGGAAAGCAACGCTTGCCTAGTTCTCAACAAGCCGTGTGCTATACCTTGGGCCAGGAAGGATCCTGGCTTCTTCTTGCTCCGAGGGCACGGCTGCTTGGCTGGTGGTCTCCTGAAGTTAAAAGTAACTCCAAACGGGTTCTCTTTCGGGGAGGATGCTGATTGGGCATGAAAAGGCCTTCATTCAACAGGCCCCATCAACCCACCCTTAGCCAGATACGGAGAGAGCCTCCTAGGGCCTATCTAAGAAATGGCACAAAACTCATTCCAGGAGCTGCATTCTGCAAAGGTGGACACTGCTTGGGGAACAAACCACAGCCCCAATGTGTCTGCTCAGGAAAGCCTCGCTTGCCTTTTTTCTCCTAGCCCTCTGCTACCCCAAGGGCCATGGAAGCTCTGGGCTGCCTCTGGCTCTGTGGGCACTGCTGATGTTCTGGTTGTCTCCTGAGCTTGAAACCAACTCCAAACGGGTTCTCCTTCGGGGAGAAGGTGGATTTGCATGGGAAGGCCTTGTTTGCACAGGCCCCAGCCACCCACCCTTAGCCAGCTAGGGATAGACCGTCCTTGGGCCTATCTCAGCAACGGCACAAGACTCACTTCTCGGAGTTGCATTCTGCAAAGGGAAACTCTGCTCGGGGAGCACAGCACAGTCCCAATTTGTCTTTGCTCAGGAAAGCAATGCTTGCCTATTTCTCACCTCGCCCTGTGCTAACCCTAGGGCCAAGGAAGCTCTGGGCTGCCTCTGGCTCCGTGGGCACTGCTGCTTGGCTGGTGGACTCCTGAGCTTGAAACCAACTCCAAACGAGTTCTCCTTCTGGGAGAAGGCTGATTGGGCATGAAAAGGCCTTGTTTGCACAGGCCTCAGCAACCCACCCTTAGCCAGCTAGGGAGGGACCCTCCGAGGGCTGATCTCAGCAAGGGCACAAGACTCACTTCTAGGAGTTGTATTCTGCAAAGGGGAACTCTGCTCGGGGAACAATCCACAGCCCCAATGCGTCTTTGCTCAGGAAAGCATCGCTTGCCTATTTCTCACATAGCCCTCTGCACCACTAGGGCCAAGGACTTTCTGGGCTGCCTCTGGCTCCGTGGGCACTGCTGCTTGGCTGGTGTTCTCCTGAGCTTGAAACCAACTCCAAACGGGTTCTCCTTCGGGGAGAAGGCTGATTGGGCATGAAAATGCCTTGTTTGCATAGGCCCCCGCAACCCACACTTAGCCAGCTAGGGAGGGATCCTCCGAGGTCCTAACTGGGAAACGGCACAAAACTCAGTTCTGGGAGCTGCATTCTGCAAAGGTGAGCTCTGCTCGGGGAACCAACAACAGCCGCAATGCGTCTTTGCTCAGGAAAGCCACGATTGCCTAGTTCTCACCTAGCCCTCTGCTACCCCTATGGCCAAGGGGGATCTTGGCTGCCTCTTTCTCCGTGGGCACTGTTGCTTGCCTGGTGGTCTGCTGAGCTTGAAACCAACTCCAAACGTGTTCTCCTTTGGGGAGAAGGTGGATTTGGCATGAAAAGGCCTTGTATGCACAGGCCCCATCAACCCATCCTTAGCCAGCTAGGGAGGGACGCTCTGAGGGCCTATGTCAGCAACAGCACTAAACTCACTTCTACGAGCTGCATTCTGTAAAGGGAATCTCAGCTCAGGGAACAAAGCACAGCCCCAATGTGTCTCTTGCTCAGGAAGGCCAACCGGCCTAGTTCTCACCTAGCCCTGGTCTACTCCTAGGGCAAAGGAGGCTCTGGGCTGCCTCTGGCTCCGTGGGCACTGCTGCTTGAACTGGTGGTCTCCTGAGCTTGAAACCAACTCCAAACGGGTTCTCCTTCGGGGAGAAGGCTGATTGGGCATGAAAAGGCCTTGTTTGCACAGGCCCAAGTAACCTACCCTTAGGAGCTATGGAGGAACCCTCCGAGGGCCTATCTCAGAACCTGCACAAAACTCTCACTTCTAGGAGCTGCATTCTGCAAAGGGGAACACTGCCGGGGAAGAAACCACAGCCCCAAAGCGTGTTTGCTCAGGAAAGCAATGCTTGCCTATTTCTCACCTAGCCCTCTGCCACCAATTAGGCCAAAGATTGTCTGTGCTGCCTCTGGCTCCGTGGGCACTGCAGCTTGGCTGGTGGTCTCCTGAGCTTGTAACCAACTCCAAACGTGTTCTCCTTTGGGGAGAAGGCTGATTGGGCATGAAAAGGCCTTATTTGCACAGGCCCAAACAATCCACCATTAGCCAGCTAGGGAGGGACCCTCAGAGGGCCTATCTCAGAACCTGCACAAAACTCTCACTTCGAGGAGCTGCATTCTGCAAAGGTGAACTCTGCTCGGGGAACAAACCACAGCCCCAATGTGTCTTTGCTCAGGGAAGCAACGCTTGCCTAGTTCTCAATTAGCCCAGTGCTTACCCAAGGGCCAAGGAGGCTCTGGGCTGCCTCTGCCCCCGTGGGCATTGCTGCTTGGCTGGTGGACTCCCGAGCTTGAAACCAACTCCAAACGGGTCCTCCTTCGGGGAGAATGCTGATTGGGCATGAAAAGGCCTTGTTTCCACAGACCCAGGCAACCCACACTTTGCCAGCTAGGGAGGGAACATCCAAGGCCCTATCTCAGCAAGGGCACAAGACTCACTTCTAGGAGTTGTATTCTGCAAAGGTGAACTCTGCTCGGGGAACAATCCACAGCCCCAATGCGTCTTTGCTCAGGAAAGCAACGCGTGCCTAGTTCTCACCTGGCCCTCTGTACCCCTAGGGCAAAGAAGGCTCTGGGCTGCCTCTGGCTCCGTGGGCACTGCTGCTTGGCTGGTGTTCTCCTGAGCTTGAAACCAACTCCAAACGTGTTCTCCTTCGGGGAGAAGGCTGATTGGGCATGAAAAGGCCTTGTTTGCACAGGGCCCATCAACTCACCGTTCGCCACCTTGGGAGGGACCCTCGGAGGGCCTATCTCAGCAACGGTACACAACTCGCTTCTAGGAGCTGCATTCTGCAAAAGTGAACTCTGCTCGGGGAACAAACCACAGCTCCAATGCGTCTATGCTCAGGGAAGCCACGCTTGCCTACTTCTCAATTAGAAGAATGCTTCCCATAGGGCCAAGGAGGCTCTGGGCTGCCTCTGGCTCCGTGGGCACCGCTGATTGTCTGGTGGTCTCCTGAGCTTGAAAGCAACTCCAAACCTGTTCTCCTACGTGGAGAAGGCTGAATGGGCATTAAAATGCCTTGTTTCCACAGACCCAGGCAACCCACACTTAGCCAGCTAGGGAGTGACCCTCCTAGGTCCTATCTCAGCAACGGCAAAAAACTCGCTTATAGGAGCTGCATTTTTCAAAGGGAAACTTGCTCGGGGAACCAACCACAGCCCCAGTGCGTCTTTGCTCAGGAAAGCAACGCTTGCCTAGTTCTCAACAAGCCGTGTGCTATACCTTGGGCCAGGAAGGATCCTGGCTTCTTCTTGCTCCGAGGGCACGGCTGCTTGGCTGGTGGTCTCCTGAAGTTAAAAGTAACTCCAAACGGGTTCTCTTTCGGGGAGGATGCTGATTGGGCATGAAAAGGCCTTCATTCAACAGGCCCCATCAACCCACCCTTAGCCAGATACGGAGAGAGCCTCCTAGGGCCTATCTAAGAAATGGCACAAAACTCATTCCAGGAGCTGCATTCTGCAAAGGTGGACACTGCTTGGGGAACAAACCACAGCCCCAATGTGTCTGCTCAGGAAAGCCTCGCTTGCCTTTTTTCTCCTAGCCCTCTGCTACCCCAAGGGCCATGGAAGCTCTGGGCTGCCTCTGGCTCTGTGGGCACTGCTGATGTTCTGGTTGTCTCCTGAGCTTGAAACCAACTCCAAACGGGTTCTCCTTCGGGGAGAAGGTGGATTTGCATGGGAAGGCCTTGTTTGCACAGGCCCCAGCCACCCACCCTTAGCCAGCTAGGGATAGACCGTCCTTGGGCCTATCTCAGCAACGGCACAAGACTCACTTCTCGGAGTTGCATTCTGCAAAGGGAAACTCTGCTCGGGGAGCACAGCACAGTCCCAATTTGTCTTTGCTCAGGAAAGCAATGCTTGCCTATTTCTCACCTCGCCCTGTGCTAACCCTAGGGCCAAGGAAGCTCTGGGCTGCCTCTGGCTCCGTGGGCACTGCTGCTTGGCTGGTGGACTCCTGAGCTTGAAACCAACTCCAAACGAGTTCTCCTTCTGGGAGAAGGCTGATTGGGCATGAAAAGGCCTTGTTTGCACAGGCCTCAGCAACCCACCCTTAGCCAGCTAGGGAGGGACCCTCCGAGGGCTGATCTCAGCAAGGGCACAAGACTCACTTCTAGGAGTTGTATTCTGCAAAGGTGAACTCTGCTCGGGGAACAATCCACAGCCCCAATGCGTCTTTGCTCAGGAAAGCATCGCTTGCCTATTTCTCACATAGCCCTCTGCACCACTAGGGCCAAGAACTTTCTGGGCTGCCTCTGGCTCCGTGGGCACTGCTGCTTGGCTGGTGTTCTCCTGAGCTTGAAACCAACTCCAAACGGGTTCTCCTTCGGGGAGAAGGCTGATTGGGCATGAAAATGCCTTGTTTGCATAGGCCCCCGCAACCCACACTTAGCCAGCTAGGGAGGGATCCTCCGAGGTCCTAACTGGGAAACGGCACAAAACTCAGTTCTGGGAGCTGCATTCTGCAAAGGTGAGCTCTGCTCGGGGAACCAACAACAGCCGCAATGCGTCTTTGCTCAGGAAAGCCACGATTGCCTAGTTCTCACCTAGCCCTCTGCTACCCCTATGGCCAAGGGGGATCTTGGCTGCCTCTTTCTCCGTGGGCACTGTTGCTTGCCTGGTGGTCTGCTGAGCTTGAAACCAACTCCAAACGTGTTCTCCTTTGGGGAGAAGGTGGATTTGGCATGAAAAGGCCTTGTATGCACAGGCCCCATCAACCCATCCTTAGCCAGCTAGGGAGGGACGCTCTGAGGGCCTATGTCAGCAACAGCACTAAACTCACTTCTACGAGCTGCATTCTGTAAAGGGAATCTCAGCTCAGGGAACAAAGCACAGCCCCAATGTGTCTCTTGCTCAGGAAGGCCAACCGGCCTAGTTCTCACCTAGCCCTGGTCTACTCCTAGGGCAAAGGAGGCTCTGGGCTGCCTCTGGCTCCGTGGGCACTGCTGCTTGAACTGGTGGTCTCCTGAGCTTGAAACCAACTCCAAACGGGTTCTCCTTCGGGGAGAAGGCTGATTGGGCATGAAAAGGCCTTGTTTGCACAGGCCCAAGTAACCTACCCTTAGGAGCTATGGAGGAACCCTCCGAGGGCCTATCTCAGAACCTGCACAAAACTCTCACTTCTAGGAGCTGCATTCTGCAAAGGGGAACACTGCCGGGGAAGAAACCACAGCCCCAAAGCGTGTTTGCTCAGGAAAGCAATGCTTGCCTATTTCTCACCTAGCCCTCTGCCACCAATTAGGCCAAAGATTGTCTGTGCTGCCTCTGGCTCCGTGGGCACTGCAGCTTGGCTGGTGGTCTCCTGAGCTTGTAACCAACTCCAAACGTGTTCTCCTTTGGGGAGAAGGCTGATTGGGCATGAAAAGGCCTTATTTGCACAGGCCCAAACAATCCACCATTAGCCAGCTAGGGAGGGACCCTCAGAGGGCCTATCTCAGAACCTGCACAAAACTCTCACTTCGAGGAGCTGCATTCTGCAAAGGTGAACTCTGCTCGGGGAACAAACCACAGCCCCAATGTGTCTTTGCTCAGGGAAGCAACGCTTGCCTAGTTCTCAATTAGCCCAGTGCTTACCCAAGGGCCAAGGAGGCTCTGGGCTGCCTCTGCCCCCGTGGGCATTGCTGCTTGGCTGGTGGACTCCCGAGCTTGAAACCAACTCCAAACGGGTCCTCCTTCGGGGAGAATGCTGATTGGGCATGAAAAGGCCTTGTTTCCACAGACCCAGGCAACCCACACTTTGCCAGCTAGGGAGGGAACATCCAAGGCCCTATCTCAGCAAGGGCACAAGACTCACTTCTAGGAGTTGTATTCTGCAAAGGTGAACTCTGCTCGGGGAACAATCCACAGCCCCAATGCGTCTTTGCTCAGGAAAGCAACGCGTGCCTAGTTCTCACCTGGCCCTCTGTACCCCTAGGGCAAAGAAGGCTCTGGGCTGCCTCTGGCTCCGTGGGCACTGCTGCTTGGCTGGTGGACTCCTGAGCTTGAAACCAACTCCAAACGTGTTCTCCTTCGGGGAGAAGGCTGATTGGGCATGAAAAGGCCTTGTTTGCACAGGGCCCATCAACTCACCGTTAGCCACCTTGGGAGGGACCCTCGGAGGGCCTATCTCAGCAACGGTACACAACTCGCTTCTAGGAGCTGCATTCTGCAAAAGTGAACTCTGCTCGGGGAACAAACCACAGCTCCAATGCGTCTATGCTCAGGGAAGCCACGCTTGCCTACTTCTCAATTAGAAGAATGCTTCCCATAGGGCCAAGGAGGCTCTGGGCTGCCTCTGGCTCCGTGGGCACCGCTGATTGTCTGGTGGTCTCCTGAGCTTGAAAGCAACTCCAAACCTGTTCTCCTACGTGGAGAAGGCTGAATGGGCATTAAAATGCCTTGTTTCCACAGACCCAGGCAACCCACACTTAGCCAGCTAGGGAGTGACCCTCCTAGGTCCTATCTCAGCAACGGCAAAAAACTCGCTTATAGGAGCTGCATTTTTCAAAGGGAAACTTGCTCGGGGAACCAACCACAGCCCCAGTGCGTCTTTGCTCAGGAAAGCAACGCTTGCCTAGTTCTCAACAAGCCGTGTGCTATACCTTGGGCCAGGAAGGATCCTGGCTTCTTCTTGCTCCGAGGGCACGGCTGCTTGGCTGGTGGTCTCCTGAAGTTAAAAGTAACTCCAAACGGGTTCTCTTTCGGGGAGGATGCTGATTGGGCATGAAAAGGCCTTCATTCAACAGGCCCCATCAACCCACCCTTAGCCAGATACGGAGAGAGCCTCCTAGGGCCTATCTAAGAAATGGCACAAAACTCATTCCAGGAGCTGCATTCTGCAAAGGTGGACACTGCTTGGGGAACAAACCACAGCCCCAATGTGTCTGCTCAGGAAAGCCTCGCTTGCCTTTTTTCTCCTAGCCCTCTGCTACCCCAAGGGCCATGGAAGCTCTGGGCTGCCTCTGGCTCTGTGGGCACTGCTGATGTTCTGGTTGTCTCCTGAGCTTGAAACCAACTCCAAACGGGTTCTCCTTCGGGGAGAAGGTGGATTTGCATGGAAAGGCCTTGTTTGCACAGGCCCCAGCCACCCACCCTTAGCCAGCTAGGGATAGACCGTCCTTGGGCCTATCTCAGCAACGGCACAAGACTCACTTCTCGGAGCTGCATTCTGCAAAGGGAAACTCTGCTCGGGGAGCACAGCACAGTCCCAATTTGTCTTTGCTCAGGAAAGCAATGCTTGCCTATTTCTCACCTCGCCCTGTGCTAACCCTAGGGCCAAGGAAGCTCTGGGCTGCCTCTGGCTCCGTGGGCACTGCTGCTTTGCTGGTGGTCTCGTGAGCTTGAAACCAACTCCAAACGAGTTCTCCTTCTGGGAGAAGACTGATTGGGCATGAAAAGGCCTTGTTTGCACAGGCCTCAGCAACCCACCCTTAGCCAGCTAGGGAGGGACCCTCCGAGGGCTGATCTCAGCAAGGGCACAAGACTCACTTCTAGGAGTTGTATTCTGCAAAGGGGAACTCTGCTCGGGGAACAATCCACAGCCCCAATGCGTCTTTGCTCAGGAAAGCATCGCTTGCCTATTTCTCACATAGCCCTCTGCACCACTAGGGCCAAGAACTTTCTGGGCTGCCTCTGGCTCCGTGGGCACTGCTGCTTGGCTGGTGTTCTCCTGAGCTTGAAACCAACTCCAAACGGGTTCTCCTTCGGGGAGAAGGCTGATTGGGCATGAAAATGCCTTGTTTGCACAGGCCCAAACAATCCACCATTAGCCAGCTAGGGAGGGACCCTCAGAGGGCCTATCTCAGAACCTGCACAAAACTCTCACTTCGAGGAGCTGCATTCTGCAAAGGTGAACTCTGCTCGGGGAACAAACCACAGCCCCAATGTGTCTTTGCTCAGGGAAGCAACGCTTGCCTAGTTCTCAATTAGCCCAGTGCTTACCCAAGGGCCAAGGAGGCTCTGGGCTGCCTCTGCCCCCGTGGGCATTGCTGCTTGGCTGGTGGACTCCCGAGCTTGAAACCAACTCCAAACGGGTCCTCCTTCGGGGAGAATGCTGATTGGGCATGAAAAGGCCTTGTTTCCACAGACCCAGGCAACCCACACTTTGCCAGCTAGGGAGGGAACATCCAAGGCCCTATCTCAGCAAGGGCACAAGACTCACTTCTAGGAGTGGTATTCTGCAAAGGTGAACTCTGCTCGGGGAACAATCCACAGCCCCAATGCGTCTTTGCTCAGGAAAGCAACGCGTGCCTAGTTCTCACCTGGCCCTCTGTACCCCTAGGGCAAAGAAGGCTCTGGGCTGCCTCTGGCTCCGTGGGCACTGCTGCTTGGCTGGTGTTCTCCTGAGCTTGAAACCAACTCCAAACGTGTTCTCCTTCGGGGAGAAGGCTGATTGGGCATGAAAAGGCCTTGTTTGCACAGGGCCCATCAACTCACCGTTAGCCACCTTGGGAGGGACCCTCGGAGGGCCTATCTCAGCAACGGTACACAACTCGCTTCTAGGAGCTGCATTCTGCAAAAGTGAACTCTGCTCGGGGAACAAACCACAGCTCCAATGCGTCTATGCTCAGGGAAGCCACGCTTGCCTACTTCTCAATTAGAAGAATGCTTCCCATAGGGCCAAGGAGGCTCTGGGCTGCCTCTGGCTCCGTGGGCACCGCTGATTGTCTGGTGGTCTCCTGAGCTTGAAAGCAACTCCAAACCTGTTCTCCTACGTGGAGAAGGCTGAATGGGCATTAAAATGCCTTGTTTCCACAGACCCAGGCAACCCACACTTAGCCAGCTAGGGAGTGACCCTCCTAGGTCCTATCTCAGCAACGGCAAAAAACTCGCTTATAGGAGCTGCATTTTTCAAAGGGAAACTTGCTCGGGGAACCAACCACAGCCCCAGTGCGTCTTTGCTCAGGAAAGCAACGCTTGCCTAGTTCTCAACAAGCCGTGTGCTATACCTTGGGCCAGGAAGGATCCTGGCTTCTTCTTGCTCCGAGGGCACGGCTGCTTGGCTGGTGGTCTCCTGAAGTTAAAAGTAACTCCAAACGGGTTCTCTTTCGGGGAGGATGCTGATTGGGCATGAAAAGGCCTTCATTCAACAGGCCCCATCAACCCACCCTTAGCCAGATACGGAGAGAGCCTCCTAGGGCCTATCTAAGAAATGGCACAAAACTCATTCCAGGAGCTGCATTCTGCAAAGGTGGACACTGCTTGGGGAACAAACCACAGCCCCAATGTGTCTGCTCAGGAAAGCCTCGCTTGCCTTTTTTCTCCTAGCCCTCTGCTACCCCAAGGGCCATGGAAGCTCTGGGCTGCCTCTGGCTCTGTGGGCACTGCTGATGTTCTGGTTGTCTCCTGAGCTTGAAACCAACTCCAAACGGGTTCTCCTTCGGGGAGAAGGTGGATTTGCATGGAAAGGCCTTGTTTGCACAGGCCCCAGCCACCCACCCTTAGCCAGCTAGGGATAGACCGTCCTTGGGCCTATCTCAGCAAAGGCACAAGACTCACTTCTCGGAGCTGCATTCTGCAAAGGGAAACTCTGCTCGGGGAGCACAGCACAGTCCCAATTTGTCTTTGCTCAGGAAAGCAATGCTTGCCTATTTCTCACCTCGCCCTGTGCTAACCCTAGGGCCAAGGAAGCTCTGGGCTGCCTCTGGCTCCGTGGGCACTGCTGCTTGGCTGGTGGTCTCGTGAGCTTGAAACCAACTCCAAACGAGTTCTCCTTCTGGGAGAAGGCTGATTGGGCATGAAAAGGCCTTGTTTGCCCAGGCCTCAGCAACCCACCCTTAGCCAGCTAGGGAGGGACCCTCCGAGGGCTGATCTCAGCAAGGGCACAAGACTCACTTCTAGGAGTTGTATTCTGCAAAGGGGAACTCTGCTCGGGGAACAATCCACAGCCCCAATGCGTCTTTGCTCAGGAAAGCATCGCTTGCCTATTTCTCACATAGCCCTCTGCACCACTAGGGCCAAGAACTTTCTGGGCTGCCTCTGGCTCCGTGGGCACTGCTGCTTGGCTGGTGTTCTCCTGAGCTTGAAACCAACTCCAAACGGGTTCTCCTTCGGGGAGAAGGCTGATTGGGCATGAAAATGCCTTGTTTGCATAGGCCCCCGCAACCCACACTTAGCCAGCTAGGGAGGGATCCTCCGAGGTCCTAACTGGGAAACGGCACAAAACTCAGTTCTGGGAGCTGCATTCTGCAAAGGTGAGCTCTGCTCGGGGAACCAACAACAGCCGCAATGCGTCTTTGCTCAGGAAAGCCACGATTGCCTAGTTCTCACCTAGCCCTCTGCTACCCCTATGGCCAAGGGGGATCTTGGCTGCCTCTTTCTCCGTGGGCACTGTTGCTTGCCTGGTGGTCTGCTGAGCTTGAAACCAACTCCAAACGTGTTCTCCTTTGGGGAGAAGGTGGATTTGGCATGAAAAGGCCTTGTATGCACAGGCCCCATCAACCCATCCTTAGCCAGCTAGGGAGGGACGCTCTGAGGGCCTATGTCAGCAACAGCACTAAACTCACTTCTACGAGCTGCATTCTGTAAAGGGAATCTCAGCTCAGGGAACAAAGCACAGCCCCAATGTGTCTCTTGCTCAGGAAGGCCAACCGGCCTAGTTCTCACCTAGCCCTGGTCTACTCCTAGGGCAAAGGAGGCTCTGGGCTGCCTCTGGCTCCGTGGGCACTGCTGCTTGAACTGGTGGTCTCCTGAGCTTGAAACCAACTCCAAACGGGTTCTCCTTCGGGGAGAAGGCTGATTGGGCATGAAAAGGCCTTGTTTGCACAGGCCCAAGTAACCTACCCTTAGGAGCTATGGAGGAACCCTCCGAGGGCCTATCTCAGAACCTGCACAAAACTCTCACTTCTAGGAGCTGCATTCTGCAAAGGGGAACACTGCCGGGGAAGAAACCACAGCCCCAAAGCGTGTTTGCTCAGGAAAGCAATGCTTGCCTATTTCTCACCTAGCCCTCTGCCACCAATTAGGCCAAAGATTGTCTGTGCTGCCTCTGGCTCCGTGGGCACTGCAGCTTGGCTGGTGGTCTCCTGAGCTTGTAACCAACTCCAAACGTGTTCTCCTTTGGGGAGAAGGCTGATTGGGCATGAAAAGGCCTTATTTGCACAGGCCCAAACAATCCACCATTAGCCAGCTAGGGAGGGACCCTCAGAGGGCCTATCTCAGAACCTGCACAAAACTCTCACTTCGAGGAGCTGCATTCTGCAAAGGTGAACTCTGCTCGGGGAACAAACCACAGCCCCAATGTGTCTTTGCTCAGGGAAGCAACGCTTGCCTAGTTCTCAATTAGCCCAGTGCTTACCCAAGGGCCAAGGAGGCTCTGGGCTGCCTCTGCCCCCGTGGGCATTGCTGCTTGGCTGGTGGACTCCCGAGCTTGAAACCAACTCCAAACGGGTCCTCCTTCGGGGAGAATGCTGATTGGGCATGAAAAGGCCTTGTTTCCACAGACCCAGGCAACCCACACTTTGCCAGCTAGGGAGGGAACATCCAAGGCCCTATCTCAGCAAGGGCACAAGACTCACTTCTAGGAGTTGTATTCTGCAAAGGTGAACTCTGCTCGGGGAACAATCCACAGCCCCAATGCGTCTTTGCTCAGGAAAGCAACGCGTGCCTAGTTCTCACCTGGCCCTCTGTACCCCTAGGGCAAAGAAGGCTCTGGGCTGCCTCTGGCTCCGTGGGCACTGCTGCTTGGCTGGTGGACTCCTGAGCTTGAAACCAACTCCAAACGTGTTCTCCTTCGGGGAGAAGGCTGATTGGGCATGAAAAGGCCTTGTTTGCACAGGGCCCATCAACTCACCGTTAGCCACCTTGGGAGGGACCCTCGGAGGGCCTATCTCAGCAACGGTACACAACTCGCTTCTAGGAGCTGCATTCTGCAAAAGTGAACTCTGCTCGGGGAACAAACCACAGCTCCAATGCGTCTATGCTCAGGGAAGCCACGCTTGCCTACTTCTCAATTAGAAGAATGCTTCCCATAGGGCCAAGGAGGCTCTGGGCTGCCTCTGGCTCCGTGGGCACCGCTGATTGTCTGGTGGTCTCCTGAGCTTGAAAGCAACTCCAAACCTGTTCTCCTACGTGGAGAAGGCTGAATGGGCATTAAAATGCCTTGTTTCCACAGACCCAGGCAACCCACACTTAGCCAGCTAGGGAGTGACCCTCCTAGGTCCTATCTCAGCAACGGCAAAAAACTCGCTTATAGGAGCTGCATTTTTCAAAGGGAAACTTGCTCGGGGAACCAACCACAGCCCCAGTGCGTCTTTGCTCAGGAAAGCAACGCTTGCCTAGTTCTCAACAAGCCGTGTGCTATACCTTGGGCCAGGAAGGATCCTGGCTTCTTCTTGCTCCGAGGGCACGGCTGCTTGGCTGGTGGTCTCCTGAAGTTAAAAGTAACTCCAAACGGGTTCTCTTTCGGGGAGGATGCTGATTGGGCATGAAAAGGCCTTCATTCAACAGGCCCCATCAACCCACCCTTAGCCAGATACGGAGAGAGCCTCCTAGGGCCTATCTAAGAAATGGCACAAAACTCATTCCAGGAGCTGCATTCTGCAAAGGTGGACACTGCTTGGGGAACAAACCACAGCCCCAATGTGTCTGCTCAGGAAAGCCTCGCTTGCCTTTTTTCTCCTAGCCCTCTGCTACCCCAAGGGCCATGGAAGCTCTGGGCTGCCTCTGGCTCTGTGGGCACTGCTGATGTTCTGGTTGTCTCCTGAGCTTGAAACCAACTCCAAACGGGTTCTCCTTCGGGGAGAAGGTGGATTTGCATGGAAAGGCCTTGTTTGCACAGGCCCCAGCCACCCACCCTTAGCCAGCTAGGGATAGACCGTCCTTGGGCCTATCTCAGCAACGGCACAAGACTCACTTCTCGGAGCTGCATTCTGCAAAGGGAAACTCTGCTCGGGGAGCACAGCACAGTCCCAATTTGTCTTTGCTCAGGAAAGCAATGCTTGCCTATTTCTCACCTCGCCCTGTGCTAACCCTAGGGCCAAGGAAGCTCTGGGCTGCCTCTGGCTCCGTGGGCACTGCTGCTTTGCTGGTGGTCTCGTGAGCTTGAAACCAACTCCAAACGAGTTCTCCTTCTGGGAGAAGGCTGATTGGGCATGAAAAGGCCTTGTTTGCACAGGCCTCAGCAACCCACCCTTAGCCAGCTAGGGAGGGACCCTCCGAGGGCTGATCTCAGCAAGGGCACAAGACTCACTTCTAGGAGTTGTATTCTGCAAAGGGGAACTCTGCTCGGGGAACAATCCACAGCCCCAATGCGTCTTTGCTCAGGAAAGCATCGCTTGCCTATTTCTCACATAGCCCTCTGCACCACTAGGGCCAAGAACTTTCTGGGCTGCCTCTGGCTCCGTGGGCACTGCTGCTTGGCTGGTGTTCTCCTGAGCTTGAAACCAACTCCAAACGGGTTCTCCTTCGGGGAGAAGGCTGATTGGGCATGAAAAGGCCTTATTTGCACAGGCCCAAACAATCCACCATTAGCCAGCTAGGGAGGGACCCTCAGAGGGCCTATCTCAGAACCTGCACAAAACTCTCACTTCGAGGAGCTGCATTCTGCAAAGGTGAACTCTGCTCGGGGAACAAACCACAGCCCCAATGTGTCTTTGCTCAGGGAAGCAACGCTTGCCTAGTTCTCAATTAGCCCAGTGCTTACCCAAGGGCCAAGGAGGCTCTGGGCTGCCTCTGCCCCCGTGGGCATTGCTGCTTGGCTGGTGGACTCCCGAGCTTGAAACCAACTCCAAACGGGTCCTCCTTCGGGGAGAATGCTGATTGGGCATGAAAAGGCCTTGTTTCCACAGACCCAGGCAACCCACACTTTGCCAGCTAGGGAGGGAACATCCAAGGCCCTATCTCAGCAAGGGCACAAGACTCACTTCTAGGAGTTGTATTCTGCAAAGGTGAACTCTGCTCGGGGAACAATCCACAGCCCCAATGCGTCTTTGCTCAGGAAAGCAACGCGTGCCTAGTTCTCACCTGGCCCTCTGTACCCCTAGGGCAAAGAAGGCTCTGGGCTGCCTCTGGCTCCGTGGGCACTGCTGCTTGGCTGGTGTTCTCCTGAGCTTGAAACCAACTCCAAACGTGTTCTCCTTCGGGGAGAAGGCTGATTGGGCATGAAAAGGCCTTGTTTGCACAGGGCCCATCAACTCACCGTTAGCCACCTTGGGAGGGACCCTCGGAGGGCCTATCTCAGCAACGGTACACAACTCGCTTCTAGGAGCTGCATTCTGCAAAAGTGAACTCTGCTCGGGGAACAAACCACAGCTCCAATGCGTCTATGCTCAGGGAAGCCACGCTTGCCTACTTCTCAATTAGAAGAATGCTTCCCATAGGGCCAAGGAGGCTCTGGGCTGCCTCTGGCTCCGTGGGCACCGCTGATTGTCTGGTGGTCTCCTGAGCTTGAAAGCAACTCCAAACCTGTTCTCCTACGTGGAGAAGGCTGAATGGGCATTAAAATGCCTTGTTTCCACAGACCCAGGCAACCCACACTTAGCCAGCTAGGGAGTGACCCTCCTAGGTCCTATCTCAGCAACGGCAAAAAACTCGCTTATAGGAGCTGCATTTTTCAAAGGGAAACTTGCTCGGGGAACCAACCACAGCCCCAGTGCGTCTTTGCTCAGGAAAGCAACGCTTGCCTAGTTCTCAACAAGCCGTGTGCTATACCTTGGGCCAGGAAGGATCCTGGCTTCTTCTTGCTCCGAGGGCACGGCTGCTTGGCTGGTGGTCTCCTGAAGTTAAAAGTAACTCCAAACGGGTTCTCTTTCGGGGAGGATGCTGATTGGGCATGAAAAGGCCTTCATTCAACAGGCCCCATCAACCCACCCTTAGCCAGATACGGAGAGAGCCTCCTAGGGCCTATCTAAGAAATGGCACAAAACTCATTCCAGGAGCTGCATTCTGCAAAGGTGGACACTGCTTGGGGAACAAACCACAGCCCCAATGTGTCTGCTCAGGAAAGCCTCGCTTGCCTTTTTTCTCCTAGCCCTCTGCTACCCCAAGGGCCATGGAAGCTCTGGGCTGCCTCTGGCTCTGTGGGCACTGCTGATGTTCTGGTTGTCTCCTGAGCTTGAAACCAACTCCAAACGGGTTCTCCATCGGGGAGAAGGTGGATTTGCATGGAAAGGCCTTGTTTGCACAGGCCCCAGCCACCCACCCTTAGCCAGCTAGGGATAGACCGTCCTTGGGCCTATCTCAGCAACGGCACAAGACTCACTTCTCGGAGCTGCATTCTGCAAAGGGAAACTCTGCTCGGGGAGCACACCACAGTCCCAATTTGTCTTTGCTCAGGAAAGCAATGCTTGCCTATTTCTCACCTCGCCCTGTGCTAACCCTAGGGCCAAGGAAGCTCTGGGCTGCCTCTGGCTCCGTGGGCACTGCTGCTTGGCTGGTGGTCTCGTGAGCTTGAAACCAACTCCAAACGAGTTCTCCTTCTGGGAGAAGGCTGATTGGGCATGAAAAGGCCTTGTTTGCCCAGGCCTCAGCAACCCACCCTTAGCCAGCTAGGGAGGGACCCTCCGAGGGCTGATCTCAGCAAGGGCACAAGACTCACTTCTAGGAGTTGTATTCTGCAAAGGGGAACTCTGCTCGGGGAACAATCCACAGCCCCAATGCGTCTTTGCTCAGGAAAGCATCGCTTGCCTATTTCTCACATAGCCCTCTGCACCACTAGGGCCAAGAACTTTCTGGGCTGCCTCTGGCTCCGTGGGCACTGTTGCTTGGCTGGTGTTCTCCTGAGCTTGAAACCAACTCCAAACGGGTTCTCCTTCGGGGAGAAGGCTGATTGGGCATGAAAATGCCTTGTTTGCATAGGCCCCCGCAACCCACACTTAGCCAGCTAGGGAGGGATCCTCCGAGGTCCTAACTGGGAAACGGCACAAAACTCAGTTCTGGGAGCTGCATTCTGCAAAGGTGAGCTCTGCTCGGGGAACCAACAACAGCCGCAATGCGTCTTTGCTCAGGAAAGCCACGATTGCCTAGTTCTCACCTAGCCCTCTGCTACCCCTATGGCCAAGGGGGATCTTGGCTGCCTCTTTCTCCGTGGGCACTGTTGCTTGCCTGGTGGTCTGCTGAGCTTGAAACCAACTCCAAACGTGTTCTCCTTTGGGGAGAAGGTGGATTTGGCATGAAAAGGCCTTGTATGCACAGGCCCCATCAACCCATCCTTAGCCAGCTAGGGAGGGACGCTCTGAGGGCCTATGTCAGCAACAGCACTAAACTCACTTCTACGAGCTGCATTCTGTAAAGGGAATCTCAGCTCAGGGAACAAAGCACAGCCCCAATGTGTCTCTTGCTCAGGAAGGCCAACCGGCCTAGTTCTCACCTAGCCCTGGTCTACTCCTAGGGCAAAGGAGGCTCTGGGCTGCCTCTGGCTCCGTGGGCACTGCTGCTTGAACTGGTGGTCTCCTGAGCTTGAAACCAACTCCAAACGGGTTCTCCTTCGGGGAGAAGGCTGATTGGGCATGAAAAGGCCTTGTTTGCACAGGCCCAAGTAACCTACCCTTAGGAGCTATGGAGGAACCCTCCGAGGGCCTATCTCAGAACCTGCACAAAACTCTCACTTCTAGGAGCTGCATTCTGCAAAGGGGAACACTGCCGGGGAAGAAACCACAGCCCCAAAGCGTGTTTGCTCAGGAAAGCAATGCTTGCCTATTTCTCACCTAGCCCTCTGCCACCAATTAGGCCAAAGATTGTCTGTGCTGCCTCTGGCTCCGTGGGCACTGCAGCTTGGCTGGTGGTCTCCTGAGCTTGTAACCAACTCCAAACGTGTTCTCCTTTGGGGAGAAGGCTGATTGGGCATGAAAAGGCCTTATTTGCACAGGCCCAAACAATCCACCATTAGCCAGCTAGGGAGGGACCCTCAGAGGGCCTATCTCAGAACCTGCACAAAACTCTCACTTCGAGGAGCTGCATTCTGCAAAGGTGAACTCTGCTCGGGGAACAAACCACAGCCCCAATGTGTCTTTGCTCAGGGAAGCAACGCTTGCCTAGTTCTCAATTAGCCCAGTGCTTACCCAAGGGCCAAGGAGGCTCTGGGCTGCCTCTGCCCCCGTGGGCATTGCTGCTTGGCTGGTGGACTCCCGAGCTTGAAACCAACTCCAAACGGGTCCTCCTTCGGGGAGAATGCTGATTGGGCATGAAAAGGCCTTGTTTCCACAGACCCAGGCAACCCACACTTTGCCAGCTAGGGAGGGAACATCCAAGGCCCTATCTCAGCAAGGGCACAAGACTCACTTCTAGGAGTTGTATTCTGCAAAGGTGAACTCTGCTCGGGGAACAATCCACAGCCCCAATGCGTCTTTGCTCAGGAAAGCAACGCGTGCCTAGTTCTCACCTGGCCCTCTGTACCCCTAGGGCAAAGAAGGCTCTGGGCTGCCTCTGGCTCCGTGGGCACTGCTGCTTGGCTGGTGGTCTCCTGAGCTTGAAAGCAACTCCAAACGTGTTCTCCTTCGGGGAGAAGGCTGATTGGGCATGAAAAGGCCTTGTTTGCACAGGGCCCATCAACTCACCGTTAGCCACCTTGGGAGGGACCCTCGGAGGGCCTATCTCAGCAACGGTACACAACTCGCTTCTAGGAGCTGCATTCTGCAAAAGTGAACTCTGCTCGGGGAACAAACCACAGCTCCAATGCGTCTATGCTCAGGGAAGCCACGCTTGCCTACTTCTCAATTAGAAGAATGCTTCCCATAGGGCCAAGGAGGCTCTGGGCTGCCTCTGGCTCCGTGGGCACCGCTGATTGTCTGGTGGTCTCCTGAGCTTGAAACCAACTCCAAACGTGTTCTCCTTTGGGGAGAAGGTGGATTTGGCATGAAAAGGCCTTGTATGCACAGGCCCCATCAACCCATCCTTAGCCAGCTAGGGAGGGACGCTCTGAGGGCCTATGTCAGCAACAGCACTAAACTCACTTCTACGAGCTGCATTCTGTAAAGGGAATCTCAGCTCAGGGAACAAAGCACAGCCCCAATGTGTCTCTTGCTCAGGAAGGCCAACCGGCCTAGTTCTCACCTAGCCCTGGTCTACTCCTAGGGCAAAGGAGGCTCTGGGCTGCCTCTGGCTCCGTGGGCACTGCTGCTTGAACTGGTGGTCTCCTGAGCTTGAAACCAACTCCAAACGGGTTCTCCTTCGGGGAGAAGGCTGATTGGGCATGAAAAGGCCTTGTTTGCACAGGCCCAAGTAACCTACCCTTAGGAGCTATGGAGGAACCCTCCGAGGGCCTATCTCAGAACCTGCACAAAACTCTCACTTCTAGAAGCTGCATTCTGCAAAGGGGAACACTGCCGGGGAAGAAACCACAGCCCCAAAGCGTGTTTGCTCAGGAAAGCAATGCTTGCCTATTTCTCACCTAGCCCTCTGCCACCAATTAGGCCAAAGATTGTCTGTGCTGCCTCTGGCTCCGTGGGCACTGCAGCTTGGCTGGTGGTCTCCTGAGCTTGTAACCAACTCCAAACGTGTTCTCCTTTGGGGAGAAGGCTGATTGGGCATGAAAAGGCCTTATTTGCACAGGCCCAAACAATCCACCATTAGCCAGCTAGGGAGGGACCCTCAGAGGGCCTATCTCAGAACCTGCACAAAACTCTCACTTCGAGGAGCTGCATTCTGCAAAGGTGAACTCTGCTCGGGGAACAAACCACAGCCCCAATGTGTCTTTGCTCAGGGAAGCAACGCTTGCCTAGTTCTCAATTAGCCCAGTGCTTACCCAAGGGCCAAGGAGGCTCTGGGCTGCCTCTGCCCCCGTGGGCATTGCTGCTTGGCTGGTGGACTCCCGAGCTTGAAACCAACTCCAAACGGGTCCTCCTTCGGGGAGAATGCTGATTGGGCATGAAAAGGCCTTGTTTCCACAGACCCAGGCAACCCACACTTTGCCAGCTAGGGAGGGAACATCCAAGGCCCTATCTCAGCAAGGGCACAAGACTCACTTCTAGGAGTTGTATTCTGCAAAGGTGAACTCTGCTCGGGGAACAATCCACAGCCCCAATGCGTCTTTGCTCAGGAAAGCAACGCGTGCCTAGTTCTCACCTGGCCCTCTGTACCCCTAGGGCAAAGAAGGCTCTGGGCTGCCTCTGGCTCCGTGGGCACTGCTGCTTGGCTGGTGTTCTCCTGAGCTTGAAACCAACTCCAAACGTGTTCTCCTTCGGGGAGAAGGCTGATTGGGCATGAAAAGGCCTTGTTTGCACAGGGCCCATCAACTCACCGTTAGCCACCTTGGGAGGGACCCTCGGAGGGCCTATCTCAGCAACGGTACACAACTCGCTTCTAGGAGCTGCATTCTGCAAAAGTGAACTCTGCTCGGGGAACAAACCACAGCTCCAATGCGTCTATGCTCAGGGAAGCCACGCTTGCCTACTTCTCAATTAGAAGAATGCTTCCCATAGGGCCAAGGAGGCTCTGGGCTGCCTCTGGCTCCGTGGGCACCGCTGATTGTCTGGTGGTCTCCTGAGCTTGAAAGCAACTCCAAACCTGTTCTCCTACGTGGAGAAGGCTGAATGGGCATTAAAATGCCTTGTTTCCACAGACCCAGGCAACCCACACTTAGCCAGCTAGGGAGTGACCCTCCTAGGTCCTATCTCAGCAACGGCAAAAAACTCGCTTATAGGAGCTGCATTTTTCAAAGGGAAACTTGCTCGGGGAACCAACCACAGCCCCAGTGCGTCTTTGCTCAGGAAAGCAACGCTTGCCTAGTTCTCAACAAGCCGTGTGCTATACCTTGGGCCAGGAAGGATCCTGGCTTCTTCTTGCTCCGAGGGCACGGCTGCTTGGCTGGTGGTCTCCTGAAGTTAAAAGTAACTCCAAACGGGTTCTCTTTCGGGGAGGATGCTGATTGGGCATGAAAAGGCCTTCATTCAACAGGCCCCATCAACCCACCCTTAGCCAGATACGGAGAGAGCCTCCTAGGGCCTATCTAAGAAATGGCACAAAACTCATTCCAGGAGCTGCATTCTGCAAAGGTGGACACTGCTTGGGGAACAAACCACAGCCCCAATGTGTCTGCTCAGGAAAGCCTCGCTTGCCTTTTTTCTCCTAGCCCTCTGCTACCCCAAGGGCCATGGAAGCTCTGGGCTGCCTCTGGCTCTGTGGGCACTGCTGATGTTCTGGTTGTCTCCTGAGCTTGAAACCAACTCCAAACGGGTTCTCCTTCGGGGAGAAGGTGGATTTGCATGGAAAGGCCTTGTTTGCACAGGCCCCAGCCACCCACCCTTAGCCAGCTAGGGATAGACCGTCCTTGGGCCTATCTCAGCAAAGGCACAAGACTCACTTCTCGGAGCTGCATTCTGCAAAGGGAAACTCTGCTCGGGGAGCACAGCACAGTCCCAATTTGTCTTTGCTCAGGAAAGCAATGCTTGCCTATTTCTCACCTCGCCCTGTGCTAACCCTAGGGCCAAGGAAGCTCTGGGCTGCCTCTGGCTCCGTGGGCACTGCTGCTTTGCTGGTGGTCTCGTGAGCTTGAAACCAACTCCAAACGAGTTCTCCTTCTGGGAGAAGGCTGATTGGGCATGAAAAGGCCTTGTTTGCCCAGGCCTCAGCAACCCACCCTTAGCCAGCTAGGGAGGGACCCTCCGAGGGCTGATCTCAGCAAGGGCACAAGACTCACTTCTAGGAGTTGTATTCTGCAAAGGGGAACTCTGCTCGGGGAACAATCCACAGCCCCAATGCGTCTTTGCTCAGGAAAGCAACGCGTGCCTAGTTCTCACCTGGCCCTCTGTACCCCTAGGGCAAAGAAGGCTCTGGGCTGCCTCTGGCTCCGTGGGCACTGCTGCTTGGCTGGTGTTCTCCTGAGCTTGAAACCAACTCCAAACGTGTTCTCCTTCGGGGAGAAGGCTGATTGGGCATGAAAAGGCCTTGTTTGCACAGGGCCCATCAACTCACCGTTAGCCACCTTGGGAGGGACCCTCGGAGGGCCTATCTCAGCAACGGTACACAACTCGCTTCTAGGAGCTGCATTCTGCAAAAGTGAACTCTGCTCGGGGAACAAACCACAGCTCCAATGCGTCTATGCTCAGGGAAGCCACGCTTGCCTACTTCTCAATTAGAAGAATGCTTCCCATAGGGCCAAGGAGGCTCTGGGCTGCCTCTGGCTCCGTGGGCACCGCTGATTGTCTGGTGGTCTCCTGAGCTTGAAACCAACTCCAAACGTGTTCTCCTTTGGGGAGAAGGTGGATTTGGCATGAAAAGGCCTTGTATGCACAGGCCCCATCAACCCATCCTTAGCCAGCTAGGGAGGGACGCTCTGAGGGCCTATGTCAGCAACAGCACTAAACTCACTTCTACGAGCTGCATTCTGTAAAGGGAATCTCAGCTCAGGGAACAAAGCACAGCCCCAATGTGTCTCTTGCTCAGGAAGGCCAACCGGCCTAGTTCTCACCTAGCCCTGGTCTACTCCTAGGGCAAAGGAGGCTCTGGGCTGCCTCTGGCTCCGTGGGCACTGCTGCTTGAACTGGTGGTCTCCTGAGCTTGAAACCAACTCCAAACGGGTTCTCCTTCGGGGAGAAGGCTGATTGGGCATGAAAAGGCCTTGTTTGCACAGGCCCAAGTAACCTACCCTTAGGAGCTATGGAGGAACCCTCCGAGGGCCTATCTCAGAACCTGCACAAAACTCTCACTTCTAGGAGCTGCATTCTGCAAAGGGGAACACTGCCGGGGAAGAAACCACAGCCCCAAAGCGTGTTTGCTCAGGAAAGCAATGCTTGCCTGTTTCTCACCTAGCCCTCTGCCACCAATTAGGCCAAAGATTGTCTGTGCTGCCTCTGGCTCCGTGGGCACTGCAGCTTGGCTGGTGGTCTCCTGAGCTTGTAACCAACTCCAAACGTGTTCTCCTTTGGGGAGAAGGCTGATTGGGCATGAAAAGGCCTTATTTGCACAGGCCCAAACAATCCACCATTAGCCAGCTAGGGAGGGACCCTCAGAGGGCCTATCTCAGAACCTGCACAAAACTCTCACTTCGAGGAGCTGCATTCTGCAAAGGTGAACTCTGCTCGGGGAACAAACCACAGCCCCAATGTGTCTTTGCTCAGGGAAGCAACGCTTGCCTAGTTCTCAATTAGCCCAGTGCTTACCCAAGGGCCAAGGAGGCTCTGGGCTGCCTCTGCCCCCGTGGGCATTGCTGCTTGGCTGGTGGACTCCCGAGCTTGAAACCAACTCCAAACGGGTCCTCCTTCGGGGAGAATGCTGATTGGGCATGAAAAGGCCTTGTTTCCACAGACCCAGGCAACCCACACTTTGCCAGCTAGGGAGGGAACATCCAAGGCCCTATCTCAGCAAGGGCACAAGACTCACTTCTAGGAGTGGTATTCTGCAAAGGTGAACTCTGCTCGGGGAACAATCCACAGCCCCAATGCGTCTTTGCTCAGGAAAGCAACGCGTGCCTAGTTCTCACCTGGCCCTCTGTACCCCTAGGGCAAAGAAGGCTCTGGGCTGCCTCTGGCTCCGTGGGCACTGCTGCTTGGCTGGTGGACTCCTGAGCTTGAAACCAACTCCAAACGTGTTCTCCTTCGGGGAGAAGGCTGATTGGGCATGAAAAGGCCTTGTTTGCACAGGGCCCATCAACTCACCGTTAGCCACCTTGGGAGGGACCCTCGGAGGGCCTATCTCAGCAACGGTACACAACTCGCTTCTAGGAGCTGCATTCTGCAAAAGTGAACTCTGCTCGGGGAACAAACCACAGCTCCAATGCGTCTATGCTCAGGGAAGCCACGCTTGCCTACTTCTCAATTAGAAGAATGCTTCCCATAGGGCCAAGGAGGCTCTGGGCTGCCTCTGGCTCCGTGGGCACCGCTGATTGTCTGGTGGTCTCCTGAGCTTGAAAGCAACTCCAAACCTGTTCTCCTACGTGGAGAAGGCTGAATGGGCATTAAAATGCCTTGTTTCCACAGACCCAGGCAACCCACACTTAGCCAGCTAGGGAGTGACCCTCCTAGGTCCTATCTCAGCAACGGCAAAAAACTCGCTTATAGGAGCTGCATTTTTCAAAGGGAAACTTGCTCGGGGAACCAACCACAGCCCCAGTGCGTCTTTGCTCAGGAAAGCAACGCTTGCCTAGTTCTCAACAAGCCGTGTGCTATACCTTGGGCCAGGAAGGATCCTGGCTTCTTCTTGCTCCGAGGGCACGGCTGCTTGGCTGGTGGTCTCCTGAAGTTAAAAGTAACTCCAAACGGGTTCTCTTTCGGGGAGGATGCTGATTGGGCATGAAAAGGCCTTCATTCAACAGGCCCCATCAACCCACCCTTAGCCAGATACGGAGAGAGCCTCCTAGGGCCTATCTAAGAAATGGCACAAAACTCATTCCAGGAGCTGCATTCTGCAAAGGTGGACACTGCTTGGGGAACAAACCACAGCCCCAATGTGTCTGCTCAGGAAAGCCTCGCTTGCCTTTTTTCTCCTAGCCCTCTGCTACCCCAAGGGCCATGGAAGCTCTGGGCTGCCTCTGGCTCTGTGGGCACTGCTGATGTTCTGGTTGTCTCCTGAGCTTGAAACCAACTCCAAACGGGTTCTCCTTCGGGGAGAAGGTGGATTTGCATGGAAAGGCCTTGTTTGCACAGGCCCCAGCCACCCACCCTTAGCCAGCTAGGGATAGACCGTCCTGGGGCCTATCTCAGCAAAGGCACAAGACTCACTTCTCGGAGCTGCATTCTGCAAAGGGAAACTCTGCTCGGGGAGCACACCACAGTCCCAATTTGTCTTTGCTCAGGAAAGCAATGCTTGCCTATTTCTCACCTCGCCCTGTGCTAACCCTAGGGCCAAGGAAGCTCTGGGCTGCCTCTGGCTCCGTGGGCACTGCTGCTTTGCTGGTGGTCTCGTGAGCTTGAAACCAACTCCAAACGAGTTCTCCTTCTGGGAGAAGGCTGATTGGGCATGAAAAGGCCTTGTTTGCCCAGGCCTCAGCAACCCACCCTTAGCCAGCTAGGGAGGGACCCTCCGAGGGCTGATCTCAGCAAGGGCACAAGACTCACTTCTAGGAGTTGTATTCTGCAAAGGGGAACTCTGCTCGGGGAACAATCCACAGCCCCAATGCGTCTTTGCTCAGGAAAGCATCGCTTGCCTATTTCTCACATAGCCCTCTGCACCACTAGGGCCAAGAACTTTCTGGGCTGCCTCTGGCTCCGTGGGCACTGCTGCTTGGCTGGTGTTCTCCTGAGCTTGAAACCAACTCCAAACGGGTTCTCCTTCGGGGAGAAGGCTGATTGGGCATGAAAATGCCTTGTTTGCATAGGCCCCCGCAACCCACACTTAGCCAGCTAGGGAGGGATCCTCCGAGGTCCTAACTGGGAAACGGCACAAAACTCAGTTCTGGGAGCTGCATTCTGCAAAGGTGAACTCTGCTCGGGGAACCAACAACAGCCGCAATGCGTCTTTGCTCAGGAAAGCCACGATTGCCTAGTTCTCACCTAGCCCTCTGCTACCCCTATGGCCAAGGGGGATCTTGGCTGCCTCTTTCTCCGTGGGCACTGTTGCTTGCCTGGTGGTCTGCTGAGCTTGAAACCAACTCCAAACGTGTTCTCCTTTGGGGAGAAGGTGGATTTGGCATGAAAAGGCCTTGTATGCACAGGCCCCATCAACCCATCCTTAGCCAGCTAGGGAGGGACGCTCTGAGGGCCTATGTCAGCAACAGCACTAAACTCACTTCTACGAGCTGCATTCTGTAAAGGGAATCTCAGCTCAGGGAACAAAGCACAGCCCCAATGTGTCTCTTGCTCAGGAAGGCCAACCGGCCTAGTTCTCACCTAGCCCTGGTCTACTCCTAGGGCAAAGGAGGCTCTGGGCTGCCTCTGGCTCCGTGGGCACTGCTGCTTGAACTGGTGGTCTCCTGAGCTTGAAACCAACTCCAAACGGGTTCTCCTTCGGGGAGAAGGCTGATTGGGCATGAAAAGGCCTTGTTTGCACAGGCCCAAGTAACCTACCCTTAGGAGCTATGGAGGAACCCTCCGAGGGCCTATCTCAGAACCTGCACAAAACTCTCACTTCTAGGAGCTGCATTCTGCAAAGGGGAACACTGCCGGGGAAGAAACCACAGCCCCAAAGCGTGTTTGCTCAGGAAAGCAATGCTTGCCTATTTCTCACCTAGCCCTCTGCCACCAATTAGGCCAAAGATTGTCTGTGCTGCCTCTGGCTCCGTGGGCACTGCAGCTTGGCTGGTGGTCTCCTGAGCTTGTAACCAACTCCAAACGTGTTCTCCTTTGGGGAGAAGGCTGATTGGGCATGAAAAGGCCTTATTTGCACAGGCCCAAACAATCCACCATTAGCCAGCTAGGGAGGGACCCTCAGAGGGCCTATCTCAGAACCTGCACAAAACTCTCACTTCGAGGAGCTGCATTCTGCAAAGGTGAACTCTGCTCGGGGAACAAACCACAGCCCCAATGTGTCTTTGCTCAGGGAAGCAACGCTTGCCTAGTTCTCAATTAGCCCAGTGCTTACCCAAGGGCCAAGGAGGCTCTGGGCTGCCTCTGCCCCCGTGGGCATTGCTGCTTGGCTGGTGGACTCCCGAGCTTGAAACCAACTCCAAACGGGTCCTCCTTCGGGGAGAATGCTGATTGGGCATGAAAAGGCCTTGTTTCCACAGACCCAGGCAACCCACACTTTGCCAGCTAGGGAGGGAACATCCAAGGCCCTATCTCAGCAAGGGCACAAGACTCACTTCTAGGAGTGGTATTCTGCAAAGGTGAACTCTGCTCGGGGAACAATCCACAGCCCCAATGCGTCTTTGCTCAGGAAAGCAACGCGTGCCTAGTTCTCACCTGGCCCTCTGTACCCCTAGGGCAAAGAAGGCTCTGGGCTGCCTCTGGCTCCGTGGGCACTGCTGCTTGGCTGGTGTTCTCCTGAGCTTGAAACCAACTCCAAACGTGTTCTCCTTCGGGGAGAAGGCTGATTGGGCATGAAAAGGCCTTGTTTGCACAGGGCCCATCAACTCACCGTTAGCCACCTTGGGAGGGACCCTCGGAGGGCCTATCTCAGCAACGGTACACAACTCGCTTCTAGGAGCTGCATTCTGCAAAAGTGAACTCTGCTCGGGGAACAAACCACAGCTCCAATGCGTCTATGCTCAGGGAAGCCACGCTTGCCTACTTCTCAATTAGAAGAATGCTTCCCATAGGGCCAAGGAGGCTCTGGGCTGCCTCTGGCTCCGTGGGCACCGCTGATTGTCTGGTGGTCTCCTGAGCTTGAAAGCAACTCCAAACCTGTTCTCCTACGTGGAGAAGGCTGAATGGGCATTAAAATGCCTTGTTTCCACAGACCCAGGCAACCCACACTTAGCCAGCTAGGGAGTGACCCTCCTAGGTCCTATCTCAGCAACGGCAAAAAACTCGCTTATAGGAGCTGCATTTTTCAAAGGGAAACTTGCTCGGGGAACCAACCACAGCCCCAGTGCGTCTTTGCTCAGGAAAGCAACGCTTGCCTAGTTCTCAACAAGCCGTGTGCTATACCTTGGGCCAGGAAGGATCCTGGCTTCTTCTTGCTCCGAGGGCACGGCTGCTTGGCTGGTGGTCTCCTGAAGTTAAAAGTAACTCCAAACGGGTTCTCTTTCGGGGAGGATGCTGATTGGGCATGAAAAGGCCTTCATTCAACAGGCCCCATCAACCCACCCTTAGCCAGATACGGAGAGAGCCTCCTAGGGCCTATCTAAGAAATGGCACAAAACTCATTCCAGGAGCTGCATTCTGCAAAGGTGGACACTGCTTGGGGAACAAACCACAGCCCCAATGTGTCTGCTCAGGAAAGCCTCGCTTGCCTTTTTTCTCCTAGCCCTCTGCTACCCCAAGGGCCATGGAAGCTCTGGGCTGCCTCTGGCTCTGTGGGCACTGCTGATGTTCTGGTTGTCTCCTGAGCTTGAAACCAACTCCAAACGGGTTCTCCTTCGGGGAGAAGGTGGATTTGCATGGAAAGGCCTTGTTTGCACAGGCCCCAGCCACCCACCCTTAGCCAGCTAGGGATAGACCGTCCTTGGGCCTATCTCAGCAACGGCACAAGACTCACTTCTCGGAGCTGCATTCTGCAAAGGGAAACTCTGCTCGGGGAGCACAGCACAGTCCCAATTTGTCTTTGCTCAGGAAAGCAATGCTTGCCTATTTCTCACCTCGCCCTGTGCTAACCCTAGGGCCAAGGAAGCTCTGGGCTGCCTCTGGCTCCGTGGGCACTGCTGCTTTGCTGGTGGTCTCGTGAGCTTGAAACCAACTCCAAACGAGTTCTCCTTCTGGGAGAAGACTGATTGGGCATGAAAAGGCCTTGTTTGCACAGGCCTCAGCAACCCACCCTTAGCCAGCTAGGGAGGGACCCTCCGAGGGCTGATCTCAGCAAGGGCACAAGACTCACTTCTAGGAGTTGTATTCTGCAAAGGGGAACTCTGCTCGGGGAACAATCCACAGCCCCAATGCGTCTTTGCTCAGGAAAGCATCGCTTGCCTATTTCTCACATAGCCCTCTGCACCACTAGGGCCAAGAACTTTCTGGGCTGCCTCTGGCTCCGTGGGCACTGCTGCTTGGCTGGTGTTCTCCTGAGCTTGAAACCAACTCCAAACGGGTTCTCCTTCGGGGAGAAGGCTGATTGGGCATGAAAAGGCCTTATTTGCACAGGCCCAAACAATCCACCATTAGCCAGCTAGGGAGGGACCCTCAGAGGGCCTATCTCAGAACCTGCACAAAACTCTCACTTCGAGGAGCTGCATTCTGCAAAGGTGAACTCTGCTCGGGGAACAAACCACAGCCCCAATGTGTCTTTGCTCAGGGAAGCAACGCTTGCCTAGTTCTCAATTAGCCCAGTGCTTACCCAAGGGCCAAGGAGGCTCTGGGCTGCCTCTGCCCCCGTGGGCATTGCTGCTTGGCTGGTGGACTCCCGAGCTTGAAACCAACTCCAAACGGGTCCTCCTTCGGGGAGAATGCTGATTGGGCATGAAAAGGCCTTGTTTCCACAGACCCAGGCAACCCACACTTTGCCAGCTAGGGAGGGAACATCCAAGGCCCTATCTCAGCAAGGGCACAAGACTCACTTCTAGGAGTTGTATTCTGCAAAGGTGAACTCTGCTCGGGGAACAATCCACAGCCCCAATGCGTCTTTGCTCAGGAAAGCAACGCGTGCCTAGTTCTCACCTGGCCCTCTGTACCCCTAGGGCAAAGAAGGCTCTGGGCTGCCTCTGGCTCCGTGGGCACTGCTGCTTGGCTGGTGTTCTCCTGAGCTTGAAACCAACTCCAAACGTGTTCTCCTTCGGGGAGAAGGCTGATTGGGCATGAAAAGGCCTTGTTTGCACAGGGCCCATCAACTCACCGTTAGCCACCTTGGGAGGGACCCTCGGAGGGCCTATCTCAGCAACGGTACACAACTCGCTTCTAGGAGCTGCATTCTGCAAAAGTGAACTCTGCTCGGGGAACAAACCACAGCTCCAATGCGTCTATGCTCAGGGAAGCCACGCTTGCCTACTTCTCAATTAGAAGAATGCTTCCCATAGGGCCAAGGAGGCTCTGGGCTGCCTCTGGCTCCGTGGGCACCGCTGATTGTCTGGTGGTCTCCTGAGCTTGAAAGCAACTCCAAACCTGTTCTCCTACGTGGAGAAGGCTGAATGGGCATTAAAATGCCTTGTTTCCACAGACCCAGGCAACCCACACTTAGCCAGCTAGGGAGTGACCCTCCTAGGTCCTATCTCAGCAACGGCAAAAAACTCGCTTATAGGAGCTGCATTTTTCAAAGGGAAACTTGCTCGGGGAACCAACCACAGCCCCAGTGCGTCTTTGCTCAGGAAAGCAACGCTTGCCTAGTTCTCAACAAGCCGTGTGCTATACCTTGGGCCAGGAAGGATCCTGGCTTCTTCTTGCTCCGAGGGCACGGCTGCTTGGCTGGTGGTCTCCTGAAGTTAAAAGTAACTCCAAACGGGTTCTCTTTCGGGGAGGATGCTGATTGGGCATGAAAAGGCCTTCATTCAACAGGCCCCATCAACCCACCCTTAGCCAGATACGGAGAGAGCCTCCTAGGGCCTATCTAAGAAATGGCACAAAACTCATTCCAGGAGCTGCATTCTGCAAAGGTGGACACTGCTTGGGGAACAAACCACAGCCCCAATGTGTCTGCTCAGGAAAGCCTCGCTTGCCTTTTTTCTCCTAGCCCTCTGCTACCCCAAGGGCCATGGAAGCTCTGGGCTGCCTCTGGCTCTGTGGGCACTGCTGATGTTCTGGTTGTCTCCTGAGCTTGAAACCAACTCCAAACGGGTTCTCCTTCGGGGAGAAGGTGGATTTGCATGGAAAGGCCTTGTTTGCACAGGCCCCAGCCACCCACCCTTAGCCAGCTAGGGATAGACCGTCCTTGGGCCTATCTCAGCAAAGGCACAAGACTCACTTCTCGGAGCTGCATTCTGCAAAGGGAAACTCTGCTCGGGGAGCACAGCACAGTCCCAATTTGTCTTTGCTCAGGAAAGCAATGCTTGCCTATTTCTCACCTCGCCCTGTGCTAACCCTAGGGCCAAGGAAGCTCTGGGCTGCCTCTGGCTCCGTGGGCACTGCTGCTTGGCTGGTGGTCTCGTGAGCTTGAAACCAACTCCAAACGAGTTCTCCTTCTGGGAGAAGGCTGATTGGGCATGAAAAGGCCTTGTTTGCCCAGGCCTCAGCAACCCACCCTTAGCCAGCTAGGGAGGGACCCTCCGAGGGCTGATCTCAGCAAGGGCACAAGACTCACTTCTAGGAGTTGTATTCTGCAAAGGGGAACTCTGCTCGGGGAACAATCCACAGCCCCAATGCGTCTTTGCTCAGGAAAGCATCGCTTGCCTATTTCTCACATAGCCCTCTGCACCACTAGGGCCAAGAACTTTCTGGGCTGCCTCTGGCTCCGTGGGCACTGCTGCTTGGCTGGTGTTCTCCTGAGCTTGAAACCAACTCCAAACGGGTTCTCCTTCGGGGAGAAGGCTGATTGGGCATGAAAATGCCTTGTTTGCATAGGCCCCCGCAACCCACACTTAGCCAGCTAGGGAGGGATCCTCCGAGGTCCTAACTGGGAAACGGCACAAAACTCAGTTCTGGGAGCTGCATTCTGCAAAGGTGAGCTCTGCTCGGGGAACCAACAACAGCCGCAATGCGTCTTTGCTCAGGAAAGCCACGATTGCCTAGTTCTCACCTAGCCCTCTGCTACCCCTATGGCCAAGGGGGATCTTGGCTGCCTCTTTCTCCGTGGGCACTGTTGCTTGCCTGGTGGTCTGCTGAGCTTGAAACCAACTCCAAACGTGTTCTCCTTTGGGGAGAAGGTGGATTTGGCATGAAAAGGCCTTGTATGCACAGGCCCCATCAACCCATCCTTAGCCAGCTAGGGAGGGACGCTCTGAGGGCCTATGTCAGCAACAGCACTAAACTCACTTCTACGAGCTGCATTCTGTAAAGGGAATCTCAGCTCAGGGAACAAAGCACAGCCCCAATGTGTCTCTTGCTCAGGAAGGCCAACCGGCCTAGTTCTCACCTAGCCCTGGTCTACTCCTAGGGCAAAGGAGGCTCTGGGCTGCCTCTGGCTCCGTGGGCACTGCTGCTTGAACTGGTGGTCTCCTGAGCTTGAAACCAACTCCAAACGGGTTCTCCTTCGGGGAGAAGGCTGATTGGGCATGAAAAGGCCTTGTTTGCACAGGCCCAAGTAACCTACCCTTAGGAGCTATGGAGGAACCCTCCGAGGGCCTATCTCAGAACCTGCACAAAACTCTCACTTCTAGGAGCTGCATTCTGCAAAGGGGAACACTGCCGGGGAAGAAACCACAGCCCCAAAGCGTGTTTGCTCAGGAAAGCAATGCTTGCCTATTTCTCACCTAGCCCTCTGCCACCAATTAGGCCAAAGATTGTCTGTGCTGCCTCTGGCTCCGTGGGCACTGCAGCTTGGCTGGTGGTCTCCTGAGCTTGTAACCAACTCCAAACGTGTTCTCCTTTGGGGAGAAGGCTGATTGGGCATGAAAAGGCCTTATTTGCACAGGCCCAAACAATCCACCATTAGCCAGCTAGGGAGGGACCCTCAGAGGGCCTATCTCAGAACCTGCACAAAACTCTCACTTCGAGGAGCTGCATTCTGCAAAGGTGAACTCTGCTCGGGGAACAAACCACAGCCCCAATGTGTCTTTGCTCAGGGAAGCAACGCTTGCCTAGTTCTCAATTAGCCCAGTGCTTACCCAAGGGCCAAGGAGGCTCTGGGCTGCCTCTGCCCCCGTGGGCATTGCTGCTTGGCTGGTGGACTCCCGAGCTTGAAACCAACTCCAAACGGGTCCTCCTTCGGGGAGAATGCTGATTGGGCATGAAAAGGCCTTGTTTCCACAGACCCAGGCAACCCACACTTTGCCAGCTAGGGAGGGAACATCCAAGGCCCTATCTCAGCAAGGGCACAAGACTCACTTCTAGGAGTTGTATTCTGCAAAGGTGAACTCTGCTCGGGGAACAATCCACAGCCCCAATGCGTCTTTGCTCAGGAAAGCAACGCGTGCCTAGTTCTCACCTGGCCCTCTGTACCCCTAGGGCAAAGAAGGCTCTGGGCTGCCTCTGGCTCCGTGGGCACTGCTGCTTGGCTGGTGTTCTCCTGAGCTTGAAACCAACTCCAAACGTGTTCTCCTTCGGGGAGAAGGCTGATTGGGCATGAAAAGGCCTTGTTTGCACAGGGCCCATCAACTCACCGTTAGCCACCTTGGGAGGGACCCTCGGAGGGCCTATCTCAGCAACGGTACACAACTCGCTTCTAGGAGCTGCATTCTGCAAAAGTGAACTCTGCTCGGGGAACAAACCACAGCTCCAATGCGTCTATGCTCAGGGAAGCCACGCTTGCCTACTTCTCAATTAGAAGAATGCTTCCCATAGGGCCAAGGAGGCTCTGGGCTGCCTCTGGCTCCGTGGGCACCGCTGATTGTCTGGTGGTCTCCTGAGCTTGAAAGCAACTCCAAACCTGTTCTCCTACGTGGAGAAGGCTGAATGGGCATTAAAATGCCTTGTTTCCACAGACCCAGGCAACCCACACTTAGCCAGCTAGGGAGTGACCCTCCTAGGTCCTATCTCAGCAACGGCAAAAAACTCGCTTATAGGAGCTGCATTTTTCAAAGGGAAACTTGCTCGGGGAACCAACCACAGCCCCAGTGCGTCTTTGCTCAGGAAAGCAACGCTTGCCTAGTTCTCAACAAGCCGTGTGCTATACCTTGGGCCAGGAAGGATCCTGGCTTCTTCTTGCTCCGAGGGCACGGCTGCTTGGCTGGTGGTCTCCTGAAGTTAAAAGTAACTCCAAACGGGTTCTCTTTCGGGGAGGATGCTGATTGGGCATGAAAAGGCCTTCATTCAACAGGCCCCATCAACCCACCCTTAGCCAGATACGGAGAGAGCCTCCTAGGGCCTATCTAAGAAATGGCACAAAACTCATTCCAGGAGCTGCATTCTGCAAAGGTGGACACTGCTTGGGGAACAAACCACAGCCCCAATGTGTCTGCTCAGGAAAGCCTCGCTTGCCTTTTTTCTCCTAGCCCTCTGCTACCCCAAGGGCCATGGAAGCTCTGGGCTGCCTCTGGCTCTGTGGGCACTGCTGATGTTCTGGTTGTCTCCTGAGCTTGAAACCAACTCCAAACGGGTTCTCCTTCGGGGAGAAGGTGGATTTGCATGGAAAGGCCTTGTTTGCACAGGCCCCAGCCACCCACCCTTAGCCAGCTAGGGATAGACCGTCCTTGGGCCTATCTCAGCAAAGGCACAAGACTCACGTCTCGGAGCTGCATTCTGCAAAGGGAAACTCTGCTCGGGGAGCACAGCACAGTCCCAATTTGTCTTTGCTCAGGAAAGCAATGCTTGCCTATTTCTCACCTCGCCCTGTGCTAACCCTAGGGCCAAGGAAGCTCTGGGCTGCCTCTGGCTCCGTGGGCACTGCTGCTTTGCTGGTGGTCTCGTGAGCTTGAAACCAACTCCAAACGAGTTCTCCTTCTGGGAGAAGGCTGATTGGGCATGAAAAGGCCTTGTTTGCCCAGGCCTCAGCAACCCACCCTTAGCCAGCTAGGGAGGGACCCTCCGAGGGCTGATCTCAGCAAGGGCACAAGACTCACTTCTAGGAGTTGTATTCTGCAAAGGGGAACTCTGCTCGGGGAACAATCCACAGCCCCAATGCGTCTTTGCTCAGGAAAGCAACGCGTGCCTAGTTCTCACCTGGCCCTCTGTACCCCTAGGGCAAAGAAGGCTCTGGGCTGCCTCTGGCTCCGTGGGCACTGCTGCTTGGCTGGTGTTCTCCTGAGCTTGAAACCAACTCCAAACGTGTTCTCCTTCGGGGAGAAGGCTGATTGGGCATGAAAAGGCCTTGTTTGCACAGGGCCCATCAACTCACCGTTAGCCACCTTGGGAGGGACCCTCGGAGGGCCTATCTCAGCAACGGTACACAACTCGCTTCTAGGAGCTGCATTCTGCAAAAGTGAACTCTGCTCGGGGAACAAACCACAGCTCCAATGCGTCTATGCTCAGGGAAGCCACGCTTGCCTACTTCTCAATTAGAAGAATGCTTCCCATAGGGCCAAGGAGGCTCTGGGCTGCCTCTGGCTCCGTGGGCACCGCTGATTGTCTGGTGGTCTCCTGAGCTTGAAACCAACTCCAAACGTGTTCTCCTTTGGGGAGAAGGTGGATTTGGCATGAAAAGGCCTTGTATGCACAGGCCCCATCAACCCATCCTTAGCCAGCTAGGGAGGGACGCTCTGAGGGCCTATGTCAGCAACAGCACTAAACTCACTTCTACGAGCTGCATTCTGTAAAGGGAATCTCAGCTCAGGGAACAAAGCACAGCCCCAATGTGTCTCTTGCTCAGGAAGGCCAACCGGCCTAGTTCTCACCTAGCCCTGGTCTACTCCTAGGGCAAAGGAGGCTCTGGGCTGCCTCTGGCTCCGTGGGCACTGCTGCTTGAACTGGTGGTCTCCTGAGCTTGAAACCAACTCCAAACGGGTTCTCCTTCGGGGAGAAGGCTGATTGGGCATGAAAAGGCCTTGTTTGCACAGGCCCAAGTAACCTACCCTTAGGAGCTATGGAGGAACCCTCCGAGGGCCTATCTCAGAACCTGCACAAAACTCTCACTTCTAGGAGCTGCATTCTGCAAAGGGGAACACTGCCGGGGAAGAAACCACAGCCCCAAAGCGTGTTTGCTCAGGAAAGCAATGCTTGCCTATTTCTCACCTAGCCCTCTGCCACCAATTAGGCCAAAGATTGTCTGTGCTGCCTCTGGCTCCGTGGGCACTGCAGCTTGGCTGGTGGTCTCCTGAGCTTGTAACCAACTCCAAACGTGTTCTCCTTTGGGGAGAAGGCTGATTGGGCATGAAAAGGCCTTATTTGCACAGGCCCAAACAATCCACCATTAGCCAGCTAGGGAGGGACCCTCAGAGGGCCTATCTCAGAACCTGCACAAAACTCTCACTTCGAGGAGCTGCATTCTGCAAAGGTGAACTCTGCTCGGGGAACAAACCACAGCCCCAATGTGTCTTTGCTCAGGGAAGCAACGCTTGCCTAGTTCTCAATTAGCCCAGTGCTTACCCAAGGGCCAAGGAGGCTCTGGGCTGCCTCTGCCCCCGTGGGCATTGCTGCTTGGCTGGTGGACTCCCGAGCTTGAAACCAACTCCAAACGGGTCCTCCTTCGGGGAGAATGCTGATTGGGCATGAAAAGGCCTTGTTTCCACAGACCCAGGCAACCCACACTTTGCCAGCTAGGGAGGGAACATCCAAGGCCCTATCTCAGCAAGGGCACAAGACTCACTTCTAGGAGTGGTATTCTGCAAAGGTGAACTCTGCTCGGGGAACAATCCACAGCCCCAATGCGTCTTTGCTCAGGAAAGCAACGCGTGCCTAGTTCTCACCTGGCCCTCTGTACCCCTAGGGCAAAGAAGGCTCTGGGCTGCCTCTGGCTCCGTGGGCACTGCTGCTTGGCTGGTGGACTCCTGAGCTTGAAACCAACTCCAAACGTGTTCTCCTTCGGGGAGAAGGCTGATTGGGCATGAAAAGGCCTTGTTTGCACAGGGCCCATCAACTCACCGTTAGCCACCTTGGGAGGGACCCTCGGAGGGCCTATCTCAGCAACGGTACACAACTCGCTTCTAGGAGCTGCATTCTGCAAAAGTGAACTCTGCTCGGGGAACAAACCACAGCTCCAATGCGTCTATGCTCAGGGAAGCCACACTTGCCTACTTCTCAATTAGAAGAATGCTTCCCATAGGGCCAAGGAGGCTCTGGGCTGCCTCTGGCTCCGTGGGCACCGCTGATTGTCTGGTGGTCTCCTGAGCTTGAAAGCAACTCCAAACCTGTTCTCCTACGTGGAGAAGGCTGAATGGGCATTAAAATGCCTTGTTTCCACAGACCCAGGCAACCCACACTTAGCCAGCTAGGGAGTGACCCTCCTAGGTCCTATCTCAGCAACGGCAAAAAACTCGCTTATAGGAGCTGCATTTTTCAAAGGGAAACTTGCTCGGGGAACCAACCACAGCCCCAGTGCGTCTTTGCTCAGGAAAGCAACGCTTGCCTAGTTCTCAACAAGCCGTGTGCTATACCTTGGGCCAGGAAGGATCCTGGCTTCTTCTTGCTCCGAGGGCACGGCTGCTTGGCTGGTGGTCTCCTGAAGTTAAAAGTAACTCCAAACGGGTTCTCTTTCGGGGAGGATGCTGATTGGGCATGAAAAGGCCTTCATTCAACAGGCCCCATCAACCCACCCTTAGCCAGATACGGAGAGAGCCTCCTAGGGCCTATCTAAGAAATGGCACAAAACTCATTCCAGGAGCTGCATTCTGCAAAGGTGGACACTGCTTGGGGAACAAACCACAGCCCCAATGTGTCTGCTCAGGAAAGCCTCGCTTGCCTTTTTTCTCCTAGCCCTCTGCTACCCCAAGGGCCATGGAAGCTCTGGGCTGCCTCTGGCTCTGTGGGCACTGCTGATGTTCTGGTTGTCTCCTGAGCTTGAAACCAACTCCAAACGGGTTCTCCTTCGGGGAGAAGGTGGATTTGCATGGAAAGGCCTTGTTTGCACAGGCCCCAGCCACCCACCCTTAGCCAGCTAGGGATAGACCGTCCTTGGGCCTATCTCAGCAAAGGCACAAGACTCACTTCTCGGAGCTGCATTCTGCAAAGGGAAACTCTGCTCGGGGAGCACACCACAGTCCCAATTTGTCTTTGCTCAGGAAAGCAATGCTTGCCTATTTCTCACCTCGCCCTGTGCTAACCCTAGGGCCAAGGAAGCTCTGGGCTGCCTCTGGCTCCGTGGGCACTGCTGCTTTGCTGGTGGTCTCGTGAGCTTGAAACCAACTCCAAACGAGTTCTCCTTCTGGGAGAAGGCTGATTGGGCATGAAAAGGCCTTGTTTGCCCAGGCCTCAGCAACCCACCCTTAGCCAGCTAGGGAGGGACCCTCCGAGGGCTGATCTCAGCAAGGGCACAAGACTCACTTCTAGGAGTTGTATTCTGCAAAGGGGAACTCTGCTCGGGGAACAATCCACAGCCCCAATGCGTCTTTGCTCAGGAAAGCAACGCGTGCCTAGTTCTCACCTGGCCCTCTGTACCCCTAGGGCAAAGAAGGCTCTGGGCTGCCTCTGGCTCCGTGGGCACTGCTGCTTGGCTGGTGTTCTCCTGAGCTTGAAACCAACTCCAAACGTGTTCTCCTTCGGGGAGAAGGCTGATTGGGCATGAAAAGGCCTTGTTTGCACAGGGCCCATCAACTCACCGTTAGCCACCTTGGGAGGGACCCTCGGAGGGCCTATCTCAGCAACGGTACACAACTCGCTTCTAGGAGCTGCATTCTGCAAAAGTGAACTCTGCTCGGGGAACAAACCACAGCTCCAATGCGTCTATGCTCAGGGAAGCCACGCTTGCCTACTTCTCAATTAGAAGAATGCTTCCCATAGGGCCAAGGAGGCTCTGGGCTGCCTCTGGCTCCGTGGGCACCGCTGATTGTCTGGTGGTCTCCTGAGCTTGAAACCAACTCCAAACGTGTTCTCCTTTGGGGAGAAGGTGGATTTGGCATGAAAAGGCCTTGTATGCACAGGCCCCATCAACCCATCCTTAGCCAGCTAGGGAGGGACGCTCTGAGGGCCTATGTCAGCAACAGCACTAAACTCACTTCTACGAGCTGCATTCTGTAAAGGGAATCTCAGCTCAGGGAACAAAGCACAGCCCCAATGTGTCTCTTGCTCAGGAAGGCCAACCGGCCTAGTTCTCACCTAGCCCTGGTCTACTCCTAGGGCAAAGGAGGCTCTGGGCTGCCTCTGGCTCCGTGGGCACTGCTGCTTGAACTGGTGGTCTCCTGAGCTTGAAACCAACTCCAAACGGGTTCTCCTTCGGGGAGAAGGCTGATTGGGCATGAAAAGGCCTTGTTTGCACAGGCCCAAGTAACCTACCCTTAGGAGCTATGGAGGAACCCTCCGAGGGCCTATCTCAGAACCTGCACAAAACTCTCACTTCTAGGAGCTGCATTCTGCAAAGGGGAACACTGCCGGGGAAGAAACCACAGCCCCAAAGCGTGTTTGCTCAGGAAAGCAATGCTTGCCTATTTCTCACCTAGCCCTCTGCCACCAATTAGGCCAAAGATTGTCTGTGCTGCCTCTGGCTCCGTGGGCACTGCAGCTTGGCTGGTGGTCTCCTGAGCTTGTAACCAACTCCAAACGTGTTCTCCTTTGGGGAGAAGGCTGATTGGGCATGAAAAGGCCTTATTTGCACAGGCCCAAACAATCCACCATTAGCCAGCTAGGGAGGGACCCTCAGAGGGCCTATCTCAGAACCTGCACAAAACTCTCACTTCGAGGAGCTGCATTCTGCAAAGGTGAACTCTGCTCGGGGAACAAACCACAGCCCCAATGTGTCTTTGCTCAGGGAAGCAACGCTTGCCTAGTTCTCAATTAGCCCAGTGCTTACCCAAGGGCCAAGGAGGCTCTGGGCTGCCTCTGCCCCCGTGGGCATTGCTGCTTGGCTGGTGGACTCCCGAGCTTGAAACCAACTCCAAACGGGTCCTCCTTCGGGGAGAATGCTGATTGGGCATGAAAAGGCCTTGTTTCCACAGACCCAGGCAACCCACACTTTGCCAGCTAGGGAGGGAACATCCAAGGCCCTATCTCAGCAAGGGCACAAGACTCACTTCTAGGAGTGGTATTCTGCAAAGGTGAACTCTGCTCGGGGAACAATCCACAGCCCCAATGCGTCTTTGCTCAGGAAAGCAACGCGTGCCTAGTTCTCACCTGGCCCTCTGTACCCCTAGGGCAAAGAAGGCTCTGGGCTGCCTCTGGCTCCGTGGGCACTGCTGCTTGGCTGGTGGACTCCTGAGCTTGAAACCAACTCCAAACGTGTTCTCCTTCGGGGAGAAGGCTGATTGGGCATGAAAAGGCCTTGTTTGCACAGGGCCCATCAACTCACCGTTAGCCACCTTGGGAGGGACCCTCGGAGGGCCTATCTCAGCAACGGTACACAACTCGCTTCTAGGAGCTGCATTCTGCAAAAGTGAACTCTGCTCGGGGAACAAACCACAGCTCCAATGCGTCTATGCTCAGGGAAGCCACGCTTGCCTACTTCTCAATTAGAAGAATGCTTCCCATAGGGCCAAGGAGGCTCTGGGCTGCCTCTGGCTCCGTGGGCACCGCTGATTGTCTGGTGGTCTCCTGAGCTTGAAAGCAACTCCAAACCTGTTCTCCTACGTGGAGAAGGCTGAATGGGCATTAAAATGCCTTGTTTCCACAGACCCAGGCAACCCACACTTAGCCAGCTAGGGAGTGACCCTCCTAGGTCCTATCTCAGCAACGGCAAAAAACTCGCTTATAGGAGCTGCATTTTTCAAAGGGAAACTTGCTCGGGGAACCAACCACAGCCCCAGTGCGTCTTTGCTCAGGAAAGCAACGCTTGCCTAGTTCTCAACAAGCCGTGTGCTATACCTTGGGCCAGGAAGGATCCTGGCTTCTTCTTGCTCCGAGGGCACGGCTGCTTGGCTGGTGGTCTCCTGAAGTTAAAAGTAACTCCAAACGGGTTCTCTTTCGGGGAGGATGCTGATTGGGCATGAAAAGGCCTTCATTCAACAGGCCCCATCAACCCACCCTTAGCCAGATACGGAGAGAGCCTCCTAGGGCCTATCTAAGAAATGGCACAAAACTCATTCCAGGAGCTGCATTCTGCAAAGGTGGACACTGCTTGGGGAACAAACCACAGCCCCAATGTGTCTGCTCAGGAAAGCCTCGCTTGCCTTTTTTCTCCTAGCCCTCTGCTACCCCAAGGGCCATGGAAGCTCTGGGCTGCCTCTGGCTCTGTGGGCACTGCTGATGTTCTGGTTGTCTCCTGAGCTTGAAACCAACTCCAAACGGGTTCTCCTTCGGGGAGAAGGTGGATTTGCATGGAAAGGCCTTGTTTGCACAGGCCCCAGCCACCCACCCTTAGCCAGCTAGGGATAGACCGTCCTTGGGCCTATCTCAGCAAAGGCACAAGACTCACTTCTCGGAGCTGCATTCTGCAAAGGGAAACTCTGCTCGGGGAGCACACCACAGTCCCAATTTGTCTTTGCTCAGGAAAGCAATGCTTGCCTATTTCTCACCTCGCCCTGTGCTAACCCTAGGGCCAAGGAAGCTCTGGGCTGCCTCTGGCTCCGTGGGCACTGCTGCTTTGCTGGTGGTCTCGTGAGCTTGAAACCAACTCCAAACGAGTTCTCCTTCTGGGAGAAGGCTGATTGGGCATGAAAAGGCCTTGTTTGCCCAGGCCTCAGCAACCCACCCTTAGCCAGCTAGGGAGGGACCCTCCGAGGGCTGATCTCAGCAAGGGCACAAGACTCACTTCTAGGAGTTGTATTCTGCAAAGGGGAACTCTGCTCGGGGAACAATCCACAGCCCCAATGCGTCTTTGCTCAGGAAAGCATCGCTTGCCTATTTCTCACATAGCCCTCTGCACCACTAGGGCCAAGAACTTTCTGGGCTGCCTCTGGCTCCGTGGGCACTGCTGCTTGGCTGGTGTTCTCCTGAGCTTGAAACCAACTCCAAACGGGTTCTCCTTCGGGGAGAAGGCTGATTGGGCATGAAAATGCCTTGTTTGCATAGGCCCCCGCAACCCACACTTAGCCAGCTAGGGAGGGATCCTCCGAGGTCCTAACTGGGAAACGGCACAAAACTCAGTTCTGGGAGCTGCATTCTGCAAAGGTGAACTCTGCTCGGGGAACCAACAACAGCCGCAATGCGTCTTTGCTCAGGAAAGCCACGATTGCCTAGTTCTCACCTAGCCCTCTGCTACCCCTATGGCCAAGGGGGATCTTGGCTGCCTCTTTCTCCGTGGGCACTGTTGCTTGCCTGGTGGTCTGCTGAGCTTGAAACCAACTCCAAACGTGTTCTCCTTTGGGGAGAAGGTGGATTTGGCATGAAAAGGCCTTGTATGCACAGGCCCCATCAACCCATCCTTAGCCAGCTAGGGAGGGACGCTCTGAGGGCCTATGTCAGCAACAGCACTAAACTCACTTCTACGAGCTGCATTCTGTAAAGGGAATCTCAGCTCAGGGAACAAAGCACAGCCCCAATGTGTCTCTTGCTCAGGAAGGCCAACCGGCCTAGTTCTCACCTAGCCCTGGTCTACTCCTAGGGCAAAGGAGGCTCTGGGCTGCCTCTGGCTCCGTGGGCACTGCTGCTTGAACTGGTGGTCTCCTGAGCTTGAAACCAACTCCAAACGGGTTCTCCTTCGGGGAGAAGGCTGATTGGGCATGAAAAGGCCTTGTTTGCACAGGCCCAAGTAACCTACCCTTAGGAGCTATGGAGGAACCCTCCGAGGGCCTATCTCAGAACCTGCACAAAACTCTCACTTCTAGGAGCTGCATTCTGCAAAGGGGAACACTGCCGGGGAAGAAACCACAGCCCCAAAGCGTGTTTGCTCAGGAAAGCAATGCTTGCCTATTTCTCACCTAGCCCTCTGCCACCAATTAGGCCAAAGATTGTCTGTGCTGCCTCTGGCTCCGTGGGCACTGCAGCTTGGCTGGTGGTCTCCTGAGCTTGTAACCAACTCCAAACGTGTTCTCCTTTGGGGAGAAGGCTGATTGGGCATGAAAAGGCCTTATTTGCACAGGCCCAAACAATCCACCATTAGCCAGCTAGGGAGGGACCCTCAGAGGGCCTATCTCAGAACCTGCACAAAACTCTCACTTCGAGGAGCTGCATTCTGCAAAGGTGAACTCTGCTCGGGGAACAAACCACAGCCCCAATGTGTCTTTGCTCAGGGAAGCAACGCTTGCCTAGTTCTCAATTAGCCCAGTGCTTACCCAAGGGCCAAGGAGGCTCTGGGCTGCCTCTGCCCCCGTGGGCATTGCTGCTTGGCTGGTGGACTCCCGAGCTTGAAACCAACTCCAAACGGGTCCTCCTTCGGGGAGAATGCTGATTGGGCATGAAAAGGCCTTGTTTCCACAGACCCAGGCAACCCACACTTTGCCAGCTAGGGAGGGAACATCCAAGGCCCTATCTCAGCAAGGGCACAAGACTCACTTCTAGGAGTTGTATTCTGCAAAGGTGAACTCTGCTCGGGGAACAATCCACAGCCCCAATGCGTCTTTGCTCAGGAAAGCAACGCGTGCCTAGTTCTCACCTGGCCCTCTGTACCCCTAGGGCAAAGAAGGCTCTGGGCTGCCTCTGGCTCCGTGGGCACTGCTGCTTGGCTGGTGTTCTCCTGAGCTTGAAACCAACTCCAAACGTGTTCTCCTTCGGGGAGAAGGCTGATTGGGCATGAAAAGGCCTTGTTTGCACAGGGCCCATCAACTCACCGTTAGCCACCTTGGGAGGGACCCTCGGAGGGCCTATCTCAGCAACGGTACACAACTCGCTTCTAGGAGCTGCATTCTGCAAAAGTGAACTCTGCTCGGGGAACAAACCACAGCTCCAATGCGTCTATGCTCAGGGAAGCCACGCTTGCCTACTTCTCAATTAGAAGAATGCTTCCCATAGGGCCAAGGAGGCTCTGGGCTGCCTCTGGCTCCGTGGGCACCGCTGATTGTCTGGTGGTCTCCTGAGCTTGAAAGCAACTCCAAACCTGTTCTCCTACGTGGAGAAGGCTGAATGGGCATTAAAATGCCTTGTTTCCACAGACCCAGGCAACCCACACTTAGCCAGCTAGGGAGTGACCCTCCTAGGTCCTATCTCAGCAACGGCAAAAAACTCGCTTATAGGAGCTGCATTTTTCAAAGGGAAACTTGCTCGGGGAACCAACCACAGCCCCAGTGCGTCTTTGCTCAGGAAAGCAACGCTTGCCTAGTTCTCAACAAGCCGTGTGCTATACCTTGGGCCAGGAAGGATCCTGGCTTCTTCTTGCTCCGAGGGCACGGCTGCTTGGCTGGTGGTCTCCTGAAGTTAAAAGTAACTCCAAACGGGTTCTCTTTCGGGGAGGATGCTGATTGGGCATGAAAAGGCCTTCATTCAACAGGCCCCATCAACCCACCCTTAGCCAGATACGGAGAGAGCCTCCTAGGGCCTATCTAAGAAATGGCACAAAACTCATTCCAGGAGCTGCATTCTGCAAAGGTGGACACTGCTTGGGGAACAAACCACAGCCCCAATGTGTCTGCTCAGGAAAGCCTCGCTTGCCTTTTTTCTCCTAGCCCTCTGCTACCCCAAGGGCCATGGAAGCTCTGGGCTGCCTCTGGCTCTGTGGGCACTGCTGATGTTCTGGTTGTCTCCTGAGCTTGAAACCAACTCCAAACGGGTTCTCCTTCGGGGAGAAGGTGGATTTGCATGGAAAGGCCTTGTTTGCACAGGCCCCAGCCACCCACCCTTAGCCAGCTAGGGATAGACCGTCCTTGGGCCTATCTCAGCAACGGCACAAGACTCACTTCTCGGAGCTGCATTCTGCAAAGGGAAACTCTGCTCGGGGAGCACACCACAGTCCCAATTTGTCTTTGCTCAGGAAAGCAATGCTTGCCTATTTCTCACCTCGCCCTGTGCTAACCCTAGGGCCAAGGAAGCTCTGGGCTGCCTCTGGCTCCGTGGGCACTGCTGCTTGGCTGGTGGTCTCGTGAGCTTGAAACCAACTCCAAACGAGTTCTCCTTCTGGGAGAAGGCTGATTGGGCATGAAAAGGCCTTGTTTGCCCAGGCCTCAGCAACCCACCCTTAGCCAGCTAGGGAGGGACCCTCCGAGGGCTGATCTCAGCAAGGGCACAAGACTCACTTCTAGGAGTTGTATTCTGCAAAGGGGAACTCTGCTCGGGGAACAATCCACAGCCCCAATGCGTCTTTGCTCAGGAAAGCATCGCTTGCCTATTTCTCACATAGCCCTCTGCACCACTAGGGCCAAGAACTTTCTGGGCTGCCTCTGGCTCCGTGGGCACTGCTGCTTGGCTGGTGTTCTCCTGAGCTTGAAACCAACTCCAAACGGGTTCTCCTTCGGGGAGAAGGCTGATTGGGCATGAAAATGCCTTGTTTGCATAGGCCCCCGCAACCCACACTTAGCCAGCTAGGGAGGGATCCTCCGAGGTCCTAACTGGGAAACGGCACAAAACTCAGTTCTGGGAGCTGCATTCTGCAAAGGTGAGCTCTGCTCGGGGAACCAACAACAGCCGCAATGCGTCTTTGCTCAGGAAAGCCACGATTGCCTAGTTCTCACCTAGCCCTCTGCTACCCCTATGGCCAAGGGGGATCTTGGCTGCCTCTTTCTCCGTGGGCACTGTTGCTTGCCTGGTGGTCTGCTGAGCTTGAAACCAACTCCAAACGTGTTCTCCTTTGGGGAGAAGGTGGATTTGGCATGAAAAGGCCTTGTATGCACAGGCCCCATCAACCCATCCTTAGCCAGCTAGGGAGGGACGCTCTGAGGGCCTATGTCAGCAACAGCACTAAACTCACTTCTACGAGCTGCATTCTGTAAAGGGAATCTCAGCTCAGGGAACAAAGCACAGCCCCAATGTGTCTCTTGCTCAGGAAGGCCAACCGGCCTAGTTCTCACCTAGCCCTGGTCTACTCCTAGGGCAAAGGAGGCTCTGGGCTGCCTCTGGCTCCGTGGGCACTGCTGCTTGAACTGGTGGTCTCCTGAGCTTGAAACCAACTCCAAACGGGTTCTCCTTCGGGGAGAAGGCTGATTGGGCATGAAAAGGCCTTGTTTGCACAGGCCCAAGTAACCTACCCTTAGGAGCTATGGAGGAACCCTCCGAGGGCCTATCTCAGAACCTGCACAAAACTCTCACTTCTAGGAGCTGCATTCTGCAAAGGGGAACACTGCCGGGGAAGAAACCACAGCCCCAAAGCGTGTTTGCTCAGGAAAGCAATGCTTGCCTATTTCTCACCTAGCCCTCTGCCACCAATTAGGCCAAAGATTGTCTGTGCTGCCTCTGGCTCCGTGGGCACTGCAGCTTGGCTGGTGGTCTCCTGAGCTTGTAACCAACTCCAAACGTGTTCTCCTTTGGGGAGAAGGCTGATTGGGCATGAAAAGGCCTTATTTGCACAGGCCCAAACAATCCACCATTAGCCAGCTAGGGAGGGACCCTCAGAGGGCCTATCTCAGAACCTGCACAAAACTCTCACTTCGAGGAGCTGCATTCTGCAAAGGTGAACTCTGCTCGGGGAACAAACCACAGCCCCAATGTGTCTTTGCTCAGGGAAGCAACGCTTGCCTAGTTCTCAATTAGCCCAGTGCTTACCCAAGGGCCAAGGAGGCTCTGGGCTGCCTCTGCCCCCGTGGGCATTGCTGCTTGGCTGGTGGACTCCCGAGCTTGAAACCAACTCCAAACGGGTCCTCCTTCGGGGAGAATGCTGATTGGGCATGAAAAGGCCTTGTTTCCACAGACCCAGGCAACCCACACTTTGCCAGCTAGGGAGGGAACATCCAAGGCCCTATCTCAGCAAGGGCACAAGACTCACTTCTAGGAGTGGTATTCTGCAAAGGTGAACTCTGCTCGGGGAACAATCCACAGCCCCAATGCGTCTTTGCTCAGGAAAGCAACGCGTGCCTAGTTCTCACCTGGCCCTCTGTACCCCTAGGGCAAAGAAGGCTCTGGGCTGCCTCTGGCTCCGTGGGCACTGCTGCTTGGCTGGTGGACTCCTGAGCTTGAAACCAACTCCAAACGTGTTCTCCTTCGGGGAGAAGGCTGATTGGGCATGAAAAGGCCTTGTTTGCACAGGGCCCATCAACTCACCGTTAGCCACCTTGGGAGGGACCCTCGGAGGGCCTATCTCAGCAACGGTACACAACTCGCTTCTAGGAGCTGCATTCTGCAAAAGTGAACTCTGCTCGGGGAACAAACCACAGCTCCAATGCGTCTATGCTCAGGGAAGCCACGCTTGCCTACTTCTCAATTAGAAGAATGCTTCCCATAGGGCCAAGGAGGCTCTGGGCTGCCTCTGGCTCCGTGGGCACCGCTGATTGTCTGGTGGTCTCCTGAGCTTGAAAGCAACTCCAAACCTGTTCTCCTACGTGGAGAAGGCTGAATGGGCATTAAAATGCCTTGTTTCCACAGACCCAGGCAACCCACACTTAGCCAGCTAGGGAGTGACCCTCCTAGGTCCTATCTCAGCAACGGCAAAAAACTCGCTTATAGGAGCTGCATTTTTCAAAGGGAAACTTGCTCGGGGAACCAACCACAGCCCCAGTGCGTCTTTGCTCAGGAAAGCAACGCTTGCCTAGTTCTCAACAAGCCGTGTGCTATACCTTGGGCCAGGAAGGATCCTGGCTTCTTCTTGCTCCGAGGGCACGGCTGCTTGGCTGGTGGTCTCCTGAAGTTAAAAGTAACTCCAAACGGGTTCTCTTTCGGGGAGGATGCTGATTGGGCATGAAAAGGCCTTCATTCAACAGGCCCCATCAACCCACCCTTAGCCAGATACGGAGAGAGCCTCCTAGGGCCTATCTAAGAAATGGCACAAAACTCATTCCAGGAGCTGCATTCTGCAAAGGTGGACACTGCTTGGGGAACAAACCACAGCCCCAATGTGTCTGCTCAGGAAAGCCTCGCTTGCCTTTTTTCTCCTAGCCCTCTGCTACCCCAAGGGCCATGGAAGCTCTGGGCTGCCTCTGGCTCTGTGGGCACTGCTGATGTTCTGGTTGTCTCCTGAGCTTGAAACCAACTCCAAACGGGTTCTCCTTCGGGGAGAAGGTGGATTTGCATGGAAAGGCCTTGTTTGCACAGGCCCCAGCCACCCACCCTTAGCCAGCTAGGGATAGACCGTCCTTGGGCCTATCTCAGCAAAGGCACAAGACTCACTTCTCGGAGCTGCATTCTGCAAAGGGAAACTCTGCTCGGGGAGCACACCACAGTCCCAATTTGTCTTTGCTCAGGAAAGCAATGCTTGCCTATTTCTCACCTCGCCCTGTGCTAACCCTAGGGCCAAGGAAGCTCTGGGCTGCCTCTGGCTCCGTGGGCACTGCTGCTTGGCTGGTGGTCTCGTGAGCTTGAAACCAACTCCAAACGAGTTCTCCTTCTGGGAGAAGGCTGATTGGGCATGAAAAGGCCTTGTTTGCCCAGGCCTCAGCAACCCACCCTTAGCCAGCTAGGGAGGGACCCTCCGAGGGCTGATCTCAGCAAGGGCACAAGACTCACTTCTAGGAGTTGTATTCTGCAAAGGGGAACTCTGCTCGGGGAACAATCCACAGCCCCAATGCGTCTTTGCTCAGGAAAGCATCGCTTGCCTATTTCTCACATAGCCCTCTGCACCACTAGGGCCAAGAACTTTCTGGGCTGCCTCTGGCTCCGTGGGCACTGCTGCTTGGCTGGTGTTCTCCTGAGCTTGAAACCAACTCCAAACGGGTTCTCCTTCGGGGAGAAGGCTGATTGGGCATGAAAATGCCTTGTTTGCATAGGCCCCCGCAACCCACACTTAGCCAGCTAGGGAGGGATCCTCCGAGGTCCTAACTGGGAAACGGCACAAAACTCAGTTCTGGGAGCTGCATTCTGCAAAGGTGAACTCTGCTCGGGGAACCAACAACAGCCGCAATGCGTCTTTGCTCAGGAAAGCCACGATTGCCTAGTTCTCACCTAGCCCTCTGCTACCCCTATGGCCAAGGGGGATCTTGGCTGCCTCTTTCTCCGTGGGCACTGTTGCTTGCCTGGTGGTCTGCTGAGCTTGAAACCAACTCCAAACGTGTTCTCCTTTGGGGAGAAGGTGGATTTGGCATGAAAAGGCCTTGTATGCACAGGCCCCATCAACCCATCCTTAGCCAGCTAGGGAGGGACGCTCTGAGGGCCTATGTCAGCAACAGCACTAAACTCACTTCTACGAGCTGCATTCTGTAAAGGGAATCTCAGCTCAGGGAACAAAGCACAGCCCCAATGTGTCTCTTGCTCAGGAAGGCCAACCGGCCTAGTTCTCACCTAGCCCTGGTCTACTCCTAGGGCAAAGGAGGCTCTGGGCTGCCTCTGGCTCCGTGGGCACTGCTGCTTGAACTGGTGGTCTCCTGAGCTTGAAACCAACTCCAAACGGGTTCTCCTTCGGGGAGAAGGCTGATTGGGCATGAAAAGGCCTTGTTTGCACAGGCCCAAGTAACCTACCCTTAGGAGCTATGGAGGAACCCTCCGAGGGCCTATCTCAGAACCTGCACAAAACTCTCACTTCTAGGAGCTGCATTCTGCAAAGGGGAACACTGCCGGGGAAGAAACCACAGCCCCAAAGCGTGTTTGCTCAGGAAAGCAATGCTTGCCTATTTCTCACCTAGCCCTCTGCCACCAATTAGGCCAAAGATTGTCTGTGCTGCCTCTGGCTCCGTGGGCACTGCAGCTTGGCTGGTGGTCTCCTGAGCTTGTAACCAACTCCAAACGTGTTCTCCTTTGGGGAGAAGGCTGATTGGGCATGAAAAGGCCTTATTTGCACAGGCCCAAACAATCCACCATTAGCCAGCTAGGGAGGGACCCTCAGAGGGCCTATCTCAGAACCTGCACAAAACTCTCACTTCGAGGAGCTGCATTCTGCAAAGGTGAACTCTGCTCGGGGAACAAACCACAGCCCCAATGTGTCTTTGCTCAGGGAAGCAACGCTTGCCTAGTTCTCAATTAGCCCAGTGCTTACCCAAGGGCCAAGGAGGCTCTGGGCTGCCTCTGCCCCCGTGGGCATTGCTGCTTGGCTGGTGGACTCCCGAGCTTGAAACCAACTCCAAACGGGTCCTCCTTCGGGGAGAATGCTGATTGGGCATGAAAAGGCCTTGTTTCCACAGACCCAGGCAACCCACACTTTGCCAGCTAGGGAGGGAACATCCAAGGCCCTATCTCAGCAAGGGCACAAGACTCACTTCTAGGAGTTGTATTCTGCAAAGGTGAACTCTGCTCGGGGAACAATCCACAGCCCCAATGCGTCTTTGCTCAGGAAAGCAACGCGTGCCTAGTTCTCACCTGGCCCTCTGTACCCCTAGGGCAAAGAAGGCTCTGGGCTGCCTCTGGCTCCGTGGGCACTGCTGCTTGGCTGGTGTTCTCCTGAGCTTGAAACCAACTCCAAACGTGTTCTCCTTCGGGGAGAAGGCTGATTGGGCATGAAAAGGCCTTGTTTGCACAGGGCCCATCAACTCACCGTTCGCCACCTTGGGAGGGACCCTCGGAGGGCCTATCTCAGCAACGGTACACAACTCGCTTCTAGGAGCTGCATTCTGCAAAAGTGAACTCTGCTCGGGGAACAAACCACAGCTCCAATGCGTCTATGCTCAGGGAAGCCACGCTTGCCTACTTCTCAATTAGAAGAATGCTTCCCATAGGGCCAAGGAGGCTCTGGGCTGCCTCTGGCTCCGTGGGCACCGCTGATTGTCTGGTGGTCTCCTGAGCTTGAAAGCAACTCCAAACCTGTTCTCCTACGTGGAGAAGGCTGAATGGGCATTAAAATGCCTTGTTTCCACAGACCCAGGCAACCCACACTTAGCCAGCTAGGGAGTGACCCTCCTAGGTCCTATCTCAGCAACGGCAAAAAACTCGCTTATAGGAGCTGCATTTTTCAAAGGGAAACTTGCTCGGGGAACCAACCACAGCCCCAGTGCGTCTTTGCTCAGGAAAGCAACGCTTGCCTAGTTCTCAACAAGCCGTGTGCTATACCTTGGGCCAGGAAGGATCCTGGCTTCTTCTTGCTCCGAGGGCACGGCTGCTTGGCTGGTGGTCTCCTGAAGTTAAAAGTAACTCCAAACGGGTTCTCTTTCGGGGAGGATGCTGATTGGGCATGAAAAGGCCTTCATTCAACAGGCCCCATCAACCCACCCTTAGCCAGATACGGAGAGAGCCTCCTAGGGCCTATCTAAGAAATGGCACAAAACTCATTCCAGGAGCTGCATTCTGCAAAGGTGGACACTGCTTGGGGAACAAACCACAGCCCCAATGTGTCTGCTCAGGAAAGCCTCGCTTGCCTTTTTTCTCCTAGCCCTCTGCTACCCCAAGGGCCATGGAAGCTCTGGGCTGCCTCTGGCTCTGTGGGCACTGCTGATGTTCTGGTTGTCTCCTGAGCTTGAAACCAACTCCAAACGGGTTCTCCTTCGGGGAGAAGGTGGATTTGCATGGAAAGGCCTTGTTTGCACAGGCCCCAGCCACCCACCCTTAGCCAGCTAGGGATAGACCGTCCTTGGGCCTATCTCAGCAACGGCACAAGACTCACTTCTCGGAGCTGCATTCTGCAAAGGGAAACTCTGCTCGGGGAGCACACCACAGTCCCAATTTGTCTTTGCTCAGGAAAGCAATGCTTGCCTATTTCTCACCTCGCCCTGTGCTAACCCTAGGGCCAAGGAAGCTCTGGGCTGCCTCTGGCTCCGTGGGCACTGCTGCTTGGCTGGTGGTCTCGTGAGCTTGAAACCAACTCCAAACGAGTTCTCCTTCTGGGAGAAGGCTGATTGGGCATGAAAAGGCCTTGTTTGCCCAGGCCTCAGCAACCCACCCTTAGCCAGCTAGGGAGGGACCCTCCGAGGGCTGATCTCAGCAAGGGCACAAGACTCACTTCTAGGAGTTGTATTCTGCAAAGGGGAACTCTGCTCGGGGAACAATCCACAGCCCCAATGCGTCTTTGCTCAGGAAAGCATCGCTTGCCTATTTCTCACATAGCCCTCTGCACCACTAGGGCCAAGAACTTTCTGGGCTGCCTCTGGCTCCGTGGGCACTGCTGCTTGGCTGGTGTTCTCCTGAGCTTGAAACCAACTCCAAACGGGTTCTCCTTCGGGGAGAAGGCTGATTGGGCATGAAAATGCCTTGTTTGCATAGGCCCCCGCAACCCACACTTAGCCAGCTAGGGAGGGATCCTCCGAGGTCCTAACTGGGAAACGGCACAAAACTCAGTTCTGGGAGCTGCATTCTGCAAAGGTGAGCTCTGCTCGGGGAACCAACAACAGCCGCAATGCGTCTTTGCTCAGGAAAGCCACGATTGCCTAGTTCTCACCTAGCCCTCTGCTACCCCTATGGCCAAGGGGGATCTTGGCTGCCTCTTTCTCCGTGGGCACTGTTGCTTGCCTGGTGGTCTGCTGAGCTTGAAACCAACTCCAAACGTGTTCTCCTTTGGGGAGAAGGTGGATTTGGCATGAAAAGGCCTTGTATGCACAGGCCCCATCAACCCATCCTTAGCCAGCTAGGGAGGGACGCTCTGAGGGCCTATGTCAGCAACAGCACTAAACTCACTTCTACGAGCTGCATTCTGTAAAGGGAATCTCAGCTCAGGGAACAAAGCACAGCCCCAATGTGTCTCTTGCTCAGGAAGGCCAACCGGCCTAGTTCTCACCTAGCCCTGGTCTACTCCTAGGGCAAAGGAGGCTCTGGGCTGCCTCTGGCTCCGTGGGCACTGCTGCTTGAACTGGTGGTCTCCTGAGCTTGAAACCAACTCCAAACGGGTTCTCCTTCGGGGAGAAGGCTGATTGGGCATGAAAAGTAACCTACCCTTAGGAGCTATGGAGGAACCCTCCGAGGGCCTATCTCAGAACCTGCACAAAACTCTCACTTCTAGGAGCTGCATTCTGCAAAGGGGAACACTGCCGGGGAAGAAACCACAGCCCCAAAGCGTGTTTGCTCAGGAAAGCAATGCTTGCCTATTTCTCACCTAGCCCTCTGCCACCAATTAGGCCAAAGATTGTCTGTGCTGCCTCTGGCTCCGTGGGCACTGCAGCTTGGCTGGTGGTCTCCTGAGCTTGTAACCAACTCCAAACGTGTTCTCCTTTGGGGAGAAGGCTGATTGGGCATGAAAAGGCCTTATTTGCACAGGCCCAAACAATCCACCATTAGCCAGCTAGGGAGGGACCCTCAGAGGGCCTATCTCAGAACCTGCACAAAACTCTCACTTCGAGGAGCTGCATTCTGCAAAGGTGAACTCTGCTCGGGGAACAAACCACAGCCCCAATGTGTCTTTGCTCAGGGAAGCAACGCTTGCCTAGTTCTCAATTAGCCCAGTGCTTACCCAAGGGCCAAGGAGGCTCTGGGCTGCCTCTGCCCCCGTGGGCATTGCTGCTTGGCTGGTGGACTCCCGAGCTTGAAACCAACTCCAAACGGGTCCTCCTTCGGGGAGAATGCTGATTGGGCATGAAAAGGCCTTGTTTCCACAGACCCAGGCAACCCACACTTTGCCAGCTAGGGAGGGAACATCCAAGGCCCTATCTCAGCAAGGGCACAAGACTCACTTCTAGGAGTTGTATTCTGCAAAGGTGAACTCTGCTCGGGGAACAATCCACAGCCCCAATGCGTCTTTGCTCAGGAAAGCAACGCGTGCCTAGTTCTCACCTGGCCCTCTGTACCCCTAGGGCAAAGAAGGCTCTGGGCTGCCTCTGGCTCCGTGGGCACTGCTGCTTGGCTGGTGGACTCCTGAGCTTGAAACCAACTCCAAACGTGTTCTCCTTCGGGGAGAAGGCTGATTGGGCATGAAAAGGCCTTGTTTGCACAGGGCCCATCAACTCACCGTTAGCCACCTTGGGAGGGACCCTCGGAGGGCCTATCTCAGCAACGGTACACAACTCGCTTCTAGGAGCTGCATTCTGCAAAAGTGAACTCTGCTCGGGGAACAAACCACAGCTCCAATGCGTCTATGCTCAGGGAAGCCACGCTTGCCTACTTCTCAATTAGAAGAATGCTTCCCATAGGGCCAAGGAGGCTCTGGGCTGCCTCTGGCTCCGTGGGCACCGCTGATTGTCTGGTGGTCTCCTGAGCTTGAAAGCAACTCCAAACCTGTTCTCCTACGTGGAGAAGGCTGAATGGGCATTAAAATGCCTTGTTTCCACAGACCCAGGCAACCCACACTTAGCCAGCTAGGGAGTGACCCTCCTAGGTCCTATCTCAGCAACGGCAAAAAACTCGCTTATAGGAGCTGCATTTTTCAAAGGGAAACTTGCTCGGGGAACCAACCACAGCCCCAGTGCGTCTTTGCTCAGGAAAGCAACGCTTGCCTAGTTCTCAACAAGCCGTGTGCTATACCTTGGGCCAGGAAGGATCCTGGCTTCTTCTTGCTCCGAGGGCACGGCTGCTTGGCTGGTGGTCTCCTGAAGTTAAAAGTAACTCCAAACGGGTTCTCTTTCGGGGAGGATGCTGATTGGGCATGAAAAGGCCTTCATTCAACAGGCCCCATCAACCCACCCTTAGCCAGATACGGAGAGAGCCTCCTAGGGCCTATCTAAGAAATGGCACAAAACTCATTCCAGGAGCTGCATTCTGCAAAGGTGGACACTGCTTGGGGAACAAACCACAGCCCCAATGTGTCTGCTCAGGAAAGCCTCGCTTGCCTTTTTTCTCCTAGCCCTCTGCTACCCCAAGGGCCATGGAAGCTCTGGGCTGCCTCTGGCTCTGTGGGCACTGCTGATGTTCTGGTTGTCTCCTGAGCTTGAAACCAACTCCAAACGGGTTCTCCTTCGGGGAGAAGGTGGATTTGCATGGAAAGGCCTTGTTTGCACAGGCCCCAGCCACCCACCCTTAGCCAGCTAGGGATAGACCGTCCTTGGGCCTATCTCAGCAACGGCACAAGACTCACTTCTCGGAGCTGCATTCTGCAAAGGGAAACTCTGCTCGGGGAGCACAGCACAGTCCCAATTTGTCTTTTCTCAGGAAAGCAATGCTTGCCTATTTCTCACCTCGCCCTGTGCTAACCCTAGGGCCAAGGAAGCTCTGGGCTGCCTCTGGCTCCGTGGGCACTGCTGCTTGGCTGGTGGACTCCTGAGCTTGAAACCAACTCCAAACGAGTTCTCCTTCTGGGAGAAGGCTGATTGGGCATGAAAAGGCCTTGTTTGCACAGGCCTCAGCAACCCACCCTTAGCCAGCTAGGGAGGGACCCTCCGAGGGCTGATCTCAGCAAGGGCACAAGACTCACTTCTAGGAGTTGTATTCTGCAAAGGGGAACTCTGCTCGGGGAACAATCCACAGCCCCAATGCGTCTTTGCTCAGGAAAGCATCGCTTGCCTATTTCTCACATAGCCCTCTGCACCACTAGGGCCAAGAACTTTCTGGGCTGCCTCTGGCTCCGTGGGCACTGCTGCTTGGCTGGTGTTCTCCTGAGCTTGAAACCAACTCCAAACGGGTTCTCCTTCGGGGAGAAGGCTGATTGGGCATGAAAATGCCTTGTTTGCATAGGCCCCCGCAACCCACACTTAGCCAGCTAGGGAGGGATCCTCCGAGGTCCTAACTGGGAAACGGCACAAAACTCAGTTCTGGGAGCTGCATTCTGCAAAGGTGAACTCTGCTCGGGGAACCAACAACAGCCGCAATGCGTCTTTGCTCAGGAAAGCCACGATTGCCTAGTTCTCACCTAGCCCTCTGCTACCCCTATGGCCAAGGGGGATCTTGGCTGCCTCTTTCTCCGTGGGCACTGTTGCTTGCCTGGTGGTCTGCTGAGCTTGAAACCAACTCCAAACGTGTTCTCCTTTGGGGAGAAGGTGGATTTGGCATGAAAAGGCCTTGTATGCACAGGCCCCATCAACCCATCCTTAGCCAGCTAGGGAGGGACGCTCTGAGGGCCTATGTCAGCAACAGCACTAAACTCACTTCTACGAGCTGCATTCTGTAAAGGGAATCTCAGCTCAGGGAACAAAGCACAGCCCCAATGTGTCTCTTGCTCAGGAAGGCCAACCGGCCTAGTTCTCACCTAGCCCTGGTCTACTCCTAGGGCAAAGGAGGCTCTGGGCTGCCTCTGGCTCCGTGGGCACTGCTGCTTGAACTGGTGGTCTCCTGAGCTTGAAACCAACTCCAAACGGGTTCTCCTTCGGGGAGAAGGCTGATTGGGCATGAAAAGGCCTTGTTTGCACAGGCCCAAGTAACCTACCCTTAGGAGCTATGGAGGAACCCTCCGAGGGCCTATCTCAGAACCTGCACAAAACTCTCACTTCTAGGAGCTGCATTCTGCAAAGGGGAACACTGCCGGGGAAGAAACCACAGCCCCAAAGCGTGTTTGCTCAGGAAAGCAATGCTTGCCTATTTCTCACCTAGCCCTCTGCCACCAATTAGGCCAAAGATTGTCTGTGCTGCCTCTGGCTCCGTGGGCACTGCAGCTTGGCTGGTGGTCTCCTGAGCTTGTAACCAACTCCAAACGTGTTCTCCTTTGGGGAGAAGGCTGATTGGGCATGAAAAGGCCTTATTTGCACAGGCCCAAACAATCCACCATTAGCCAGCTAGGGAGGGACCCTCAGAGGGCCTATCTCAGAACCTGCACAAAACTCTCACTTCGAGGAGCTGCATTCTGCAAAGGTGAACTCTGCTCGGGGAACAAACCACAGCCCCAATGTGTCTTTGCTCAGGGAAGCAACGCTTGCCTAGTTCTCAATTAGCCCAGTGCTTACCCAAGGGCCAAGGAGGCTCTGGGCTGCCTCTGCCCCCGTGGGCATTGCTGCTTGGCTGGTGGACTCCCGAGCTTGAAACCAACTCCAAACGGGTCCTCCTTCGGGGAGAATGCTGATTGGGCATGAAAAGGCCTTGTTTCCACAGACCCAGGCAACCCACACTTTGCCAGCTAGGGAGGGAACATCCAAGGCCCTATCTCAGCAAGGGCACAAGACTCACTTCTAGGAGTTGTATTCTGCAAAGGTGAACTCTGCTCGGGGAACAATCCACAGCCCCAATGCGTCTTTGCTCAGGAAAGCAACGCGTGCCTAGTTCTCACCTGGCCCTCTGTACCCCTAGGGCAAAGAAGGCTCTGGGCTGCCTCTGGCTCCGTGGGCACTGCTGCTTGGCTGGTGTTCTCCTGAGCTTGAAACCAACTCCAAACGTGTTCTCCTTCGGGGAGAAGGCTGATTGGGCATGAAAAGGCCTTGTTTGCACAGGGCCCATCAACTCACCGTTCGCCACCTTGGGAGGGACCCTCGGAGGGCCTATCTCAGCAACGGTACACAACTCGCTTCTAGGAGCTGCATTCTGCAAAAGTGAACTCTGCTCGGGGAACAAACCACAGCTCCAATGCGTCTATGCTCAGGGAAGCCACGCTTGCCTACTTCTCAATTAGAAGAATGCTTCCCATAGGGCCAAGGAGGCTCTGGGCTGCCTCTGGCTCCGTGGGCACCGCTGATTGTCTGGTGGTCTCCTGAGCTTGAAAGCAACTCCAAACCTGTTCTCCTACGTGGAGAAGGCTGAATGGGCATTAAAATGCCTTGTTTCCACAGACCCAGGCAACCCACACTTAGCCAGCTAGGGAGTGACCCTCCTAGGTCCTATCTCAGCAACGGCAAAAAACTCGCTTATAGGAGCTGCATTTTTCAAAGGGAAACTTGCTCGGGGAACCAACCACAGCCCCAGTGCGTCTTTGCTCAGGAAAGCAACGCTTGCCTAGTTCTCAACAAGCCGTGTGCTATACCTTGGGCCAGGAAGGATCCTGGCTTCTTCTTGCTCCGAGGGCACGGCTGCTTGGCTGGTGGTCTCCTGAAGTTAAAAGTAACTCCAAACGGGTTCTCTTTCGGGGAGGATGCTGATTGGGCATGAAAAGGCCTTCATTCAACAGGCCCCATCAACCCACCCTTAGCCAGATACGGAGAGAGCCTCCTAGGGCCTATCTAAGAAATGGCACAAAACTCATTCCAGGAGCTGCATTCTGCAAAGGTGGACACTGCTTGGGGAACAAACCACAGCCCCAATGTGTCTGCTCAGGAAAGCCTCGCTTGCCTTTTTTCTCCTAGCCCTCTGCTACCCCAAGGGCCATGGAAGCTCTGGGCTGCCTCTGGCTCTGTGGGCACTGCTGATGTTCTGGTTGTCTCCTGAGCTTGAAACCAACTCCAAACGGGTTCTCCTTCGGGGAGAAGGTGGATTTGCATGGAAAGGCCTTGTTTGCACAGGCCCCAGCCACCCACCCTTAGCCAGCTAGGGATAGACCGTCCTTGGGCCTATCTCAGCAACGGCACAAGACTCACTTCTCGGAGCTGCATTCTGCAAAGGGAAACTCTGCTCGGGGAGCACACCACAGTCCCAATTTGTCTTTGCTCAGGAAAGCAATGCTTGCCTATTTCTCACCTCGCCCTGTGCTAACCCTAGGGCCAAGGAAGCTCTGGGCTGCCTCTGGCTCCGTGGGCACTGCTGCTTTGCTGGTGGTCTCGTGAGCTTGAAACCAACTCCAAACGAGTTCTCCTTCTGGGAGAAGGCTGATTGGGCATGAAAAGGCCTTGTTTGCCCAGGCCTCAGCAACCCACCCTTAGCCAGCTAGGGAGGGACCCTCCGAGGGCTGATCTCAGCAAGGGCACAAGACTCACTTCTAGGAGTTGTATTCTGCAAAGGGGAACTCTGCTCGGGGAACAATCCACAGCCCCAATGCGTCTTTGCTCAGGAAAGCATCGCTTGCCTATTTCTCACATAGCACTCTGCACCACCAGGGCCAAGAACTTTCTGGGCTGCCTCTGGCTCCGTGGGCACTGCTGCTTGGCTGGTGTTCTCCTGAGCTTGAAACCAACTCCAAACGGGTTCTCCTTCGGGGAGAAGGCTGATTGGGCATGAAAATGCCTTGTTTGCATAGGCCCCCGCAACCCACACTTAGCCAGCTAGGGAGGGATCCTCCGAGGTCCTAACTGGGAAACGGCACAAAACTCAGTTCTGGGAGCTGCATTCTGCAAAGGTGAACTCTGCTCGGGGAACCAACAACAGCCGCAATGCGTCTTTGCTCAGGAAAGCCACGATTGCCTAGTTCTCACCTAGCCCTCTGCTACCCCTATGGCCAAGGGGGATCTTGGCTGCCTCTTTCTCCGTGGGCACTGTTGCTTGCCTGGTGGTCTGCTGAGCTTGAAACCAACTCCAAACGTGTTCTCCTTTGGGGAGAAGGTGGATTTGGCATGAAAAGGCCTTGTATGCACAGGCCCCATCAACCCATCCTTAGCCAGCTAGGGAGGGACGCTCTGAGGGCCTATGTCAGCAACAGCACTAAACTCACTTCTACGAGCTGCATTCTGTAAAGGGAATCTCAGCTCAGGGAACAAAGCACAGCCCCAATGTGTCTCTTGCTCAGGAAGGCCAACCGGCCTAGTTCTCACCTAGCCCTGGTCTACTCCTAGGGCAAAGGAGGCTCTGGGCTGCCTCTGGCTCCGTGGGCACTGCTGCTTGAACTGGTGGTCTCCTGAGCTTGAAACCAACTCCAAACGGGTTCTCCTTCGGGGAGAAGGCTGATTGGGCATGAAAAGGCCTTGTTTGCACAGGCCCAAGTAACCTACCCTTAGGAGCTATGGAGGAACCCTCCGAGGGCCTATCTCAGAACCTGCACAAAACTCTCACTTCTAGGAGCTGCATTCTGCAAAGGGGAACACTGCCGGGGAAGAAACCACAGCCCCAAAGCGTGTTTGCTCAGGAAAGCAATGCTTGCCTATTTCTCACCTAGCCCTCTGCCACCAATTAGGCCAAAGATTGTCTGTGCTGCCTCTGGCTCCGTGGGCACTGCAGCTTGGCTGGTGGTCTCCTGAGCTTGTAACCAACTCCAAACGTGTTCTCCTTTGGGGAGAAGGCTGATTGGGCATGAAAAGGCCTTATTTGCACAGGCCCAAACAATCCACCATTAGCCAGCTAGGGAGGGACCCTCAGAGGGCCTATCTCAGAACCTGCACAAAACTCTCACTTCGAGGAGCTGCATTCTGCAAAGGTGAACTCTGCTCGGGGAACAAACCACAGCCCCAATGTGTCTTTGCTCAGGGAAGCAACGCTTGCCTAGTTCTCAATTAGCCCAGTGCTTACCCAAGGGCCAAGGAGGCTCTGGGCTGCCTCTGCCCCCGTGGGCATTGCTGCTTGGCTGGTGGACTCCCGAGCTTGAAACCAACTCCAAACGGGTCCTCCTTCGGGGAGAATGCTGATTGGGCATGAAAAGGCCTTGTTTCCACAGACCCAGGCAACCCACACTTTGCCAGCTAGGGAGGGAACATCCAAGGCCCTATCTCAGCAAGGGCACAAGACTCACTTCTAGGAGTTGTATTCTGCAAAGGTGAACTCTGCTCGGGGAACAATCCACAGCCCCAATGCGTCTTTGCTCAGGAAAGCAACGCGTGCCTAGTTCTCACCTGGCCCTCTGTACCCCTAGGGCAAAGAAGGCTCTGGGCTGCCTCTGGCTCCGTGGGCACTGCTGCTTGGCTGGTGGACTCCTGAGCTTGAAACCAACTCCAAACGTGTTCTCCTTCGGGGAGAAGGCTGATTGGGCATGAAAAGGCCTTGTTTGCACAGGGCCCATCAACTCACCGTTAGCCACCTTGGGAGGGACCCTCGGAGGGCCTATCTCAGCAACGGTACACAACTCGCTTCTAGGAGCTGCATTCTGCAAAAGTGAACTCTGCTCGGGGAACAAACCACAGCTCCAATGCGTCTATGCTCAGGGAAGCCACGCTTGCCTACTTCTCAATTAGAAGAATGCTTCCCATAGGGCCAAGGAGGCTCTGGGCTGCCTCTGGCTCCGTGGGCACCGCTGATTGTCTGGTGGTCTCCTGAGCTTGAAAGCAACTCCAAACCTGTTCTCCTACGTGGAGAAGGCTGAATGGGCATTAAAATGCCTTGTTTCCACAGACCCAGGCAACCCACACTTAGCCAGCTAGGGAGTGACCCTCCTAGGTCCTATCTCAGCAACGGCAAAAAACTCGCTTATAGGAGCTGCATTTTTCAAAGGGAAACTTGCTCGGGGAACCAACCACAGCCCCAGTGCGTCTTTGCTCAGGAAAGCAACGCTTGCCTAGTTCTCAACAAGCCGTGTGCTATACCTTGGGCCAGGAAGGATCCTGGCTTCTTCTTGCTCCGAGGGCACGGCTGCTTGGCTGGTGGTCTCCTGAAGTTAAAAGTAACTCCAAACGGGTTCTCTTTCGGGGAGGATGCTGATTGGGCATGAAAAGGCCTTCATTCAACAGGCCCCATCAACCCACCCTTAGCCAGATACGGAGAGAGCCTCCTAGGGCCTATCTAAGAAATGGCACAAAACTCATTCCAGGAGCTGCATTCTGCAAAGGTGGACACTGCTTGGGGAACAAACCACAGCCCCAATGTGTCTGCTCAGGAAAGCCTCGCTTGCCTTTTTTCTCCTAGCCCTCTGCTACCCCAAGGGCCATGGAAGCTCTGGGCTGCCTCTGGCTCTGTGGGCACTGCTGATGTTCTGGTTGTCTCCTGAGCTTGAAACCAACTCCAAACGGGTTCTCCTTCGGGGAGAAGGTGGATTTGCATGGAAAGGCCTTGTTTGCACAGGCCCCAGCCACCCACCCTTAGCCAGCTAGGGATAGACCGTCCTTGGGCCTATCTCAGCAACGGCACAAGACTCACTTCTCGGAGCTGCATTCTGCAAAGGGAAACTCTGCTCGGGGAGCACACCACAGTCCCAATTTGTCTTTGCTCAGGAAAGCAATGCTTGCCTATTTCTCACCTCGCCCTGTGCTAACCCTAGGGCCAAGGAAGCTCTGGGCTGCCTCTGGCTCCGTGGGCACTGCTGCTTTGCTGGTGGTCTCGTGAGCTTGAAACCAACTCCAAACGAGTTCTCCTTCTGGGAGAAGGCTGATTGGGCATGAAAAGGCCTTGTTTGCCCAGGCCTCAGCAACCCACCCTTAGCCAGCTAGGGAGGGACCCTCCGAGGGCTGATCTCAGCAAGGGCACAAGACTCACTTCTAGGAGTTGTATTCTGCAAAGGGGAACTCTGCTCGGGGAACAATCCACAGCCCCAATGCGTCTTTGCTCAGGAAAGCATCGCTTGCCTATTTCTCACATAGCCCTCTGCACCACTAGGGCCAAGAACTTTCTGGGCTGCCTCTGGCTCCGTGGGCACTGCTGCTTGGCTGGTGTTCTCCTGAGCTTGAAACCAACTCCAAACGGGTTCTCCTTCGGGGAGAAGGCTGATTGGGCATGAAAATGCCTTGTTTGCATAGGCCCCCGCAACCCACACTTAGCCAGCTAGGGAGGGATCCTCCGAGGTCCTAACTGGGAAACGGCACAAAACTCAGTTCTGGGAGCTGCATTCTGCAAAGGTGAACTCTGCTCGGGGAACCAACAACAGCCGCAATGCGTCTTTGCTCAGGAAAGCCACGATTGCCTAGTTCTCACCTAGCCCTCTGCTACCCCTATGGCCAAGGGGGATCTTGGCTGCCTCTTTCTCCGTGGGCACTGTTGCTTGCCTGGTGGTCTGCTGAGCTTGAAACCAACTCCAAACGTGTTCTCCTTTGGGGAGAAGGTGGATTTGGCATGAAAAGGCCTTGTATGCACAGGCCCCATCAACCCATCCTTAGCCAGCTAGGGAGGGACGCTCTGAGGGCCTATGTCAGCAACAGCACTAAACTCACTTCTACGAGCTGCATTCTGTAAAGGGAATCTCAGCTCAGGGAACAAAGCACAGCCCCAATGTGTCTCTTGCTCAGGAAGGCCAACCGGCCTAGTTCTCACCTAGCCCTGGTCTACTCCTAGGGCAAAGGAGGCTCTGGGCTGCCTCTGGCTCCGTGGGCACTGCTGCTTGAACTGGTGGTCTCCTGAGCTTGAAACCAACTCCAAACGGGTTCTCCTTCGGGGAGAAGGCTGATTGGGCATGAAAAGGCCTTGTTTGCACAGGCCCAAGTAACCTACCCTTAGGAGCTATGGAGGAACCCTCCGAGGGCCTATCTCAGAACCTGCACAAAACTCTCACTTCTAGGAGCTGCATTCTGCAAAGGGGAACACTGCCGGGGAAGAAACCACAGCCCCAAAGCGTGTTTGCTCAGGAAAGCAATGCTTGCCTATTTCTCACCTAGCCCTCTGCCACCAATTAGGCCAAAGATTGTCTGTGCTGCCTCTGGCTCCGTGGGCACTGCAGCTTGGCTGGTGGTCTCCTGAGCTTGTAACCAACTCCAAACGTGTTCTCCTTTGGGGAGAAGGCTGATTGGGCATGAAAAGGCCTTATTTGCACAGGCCCAAACAATCCACCATTAGCCAGCTAGGGAGGGACCCTCAGAGGGCCTATCTCAGAACCTGCACAAAACTCTCACTTCTAGGAGCTGCATTCTGCAAAGGGGAACACTGCCGGGGAAGAAACCACAGCCCCAAAGCGTGTTTGCTCAGGAAAGCAATGCTTGCCTATTTCTCACCTAGCCCTCTGCCACCAATTAGGCCAAAGATTGTCTGTGCTGCCTCTGGCTCCGTGGGCACTGCAGCTTGGCTGGTGGTCTCCTGAGCTTGTAACCAACTCCAAACGTGTTCTCCTTTGGGGAGAAGGCTGATTGGGCATGAAAAGGCCTTATTTGCACAGGCCCAAACAATCCACCATTAGCCAGCTAGGGAGGGACCCTCAGAGGGCCTATCTCAGAACCTGCACAAAACTCTCACTTCGAGGAGCTGCATTCTGCAAAGGTGAACTCTGCTCGGGGAACAAACCACAGCCCCAATGTGTCTTTGCTCAGGGAAGCAACGCTTGCCTAGTTCTCAATTAGCCCAGTGCTTACCCAAGGGCCAAGGAGGCTCTGGGCTGCCTCTGCCCCCGTGGGCATTGCTGCTTGGCTGGTGGACTCCCGAGCTTGAAACCAACTCCAAACGGGTCCTCCTTCGGGGAGAATGCTGATTGGGCATGAAAAGGCCTTGTTTCCACAGACCCAGGCAACCCACACTTTGCCAGCTAGGGAGGGAACATCCAAGGCCCTATCTCAGCAAGGGCACAAGACTCACTTCTAGGAGTTGTATTCTGCAAAGGTGAACTCTGCTCGGGGAACAATCCACAGCCCCAATGCGTCTTTGCTCAGGAAAGCAACGCGTGCCTAGTTCTCACCTGGCCCTCTGTACCCCTAGGGCAAAGAAGGCTCTGGGCTGCCTCTGGCTCCGTGGGCACTGCTGCTTGGCTGGTGGACTCCTGAGCTTGAAACCAACTCCAAACGTGTTCTCCTTCGGGGAGAAGGCTGATTGGGCATGAAAAGGCCTTGTTTGCACAGGGCCCATCAACTCACCGTTAGCCACCTTGGGAGGGACCCTCGGAGGGCCTATCTCAGCAACGGTACACAACTCGCTTCTAGGAGCTGCATTCTGCAAAAGTGAACTCTGCTCGGGGAACAAACCACAGCTCCAATGCGTCTATGCTCAGGGAAGCCACGCTTGCCTACTTCTCAATTAGAAGAATGCTTCCCATAGGGCCAAGGAGGCTCTGGGCTGCCTCTGGCTCCGTGGGCACCGCTGATTGTCTGGTGGTCTCCTGAGCTTGAAAGCAACTCCAAACCTGTTCTCCTACGTGGAGAAGGCTGAATGGGCATTAAAATGCCTTGTTTCCACAGACCCAGGCAACCCACACTTAGCCAGCTAGGGAGTGACCCTCCTAGGTCCTATCTCAGCAACGGCAAAAAACTCGCTTATAGGAGCTGCATTTTTCAAAGGGAAACTTGCTCGGGGAACCAACCACAGCCCCAGTGCGTCTTTGCTCAGGAAAGCAACGCTTGCCTAGTTCTCAACAAGCCGTGTGCTATACCTTGGGCCAGGAAGGATCCTGGCTTCTTCTTGCTCCGAGGGCACGGCTGCTTGGCTGGTGGTCTCCTGAAGTTAAAAGTAACTCCAAACGGGTTCTCTTTCGGGGAGGATGCTGATTGGGCATGAAAAGGCCTTCATTCAACAGGCCCCATCAACCCACCCTTAGCCAGATACGGAGAGAGCCTCCTAGGGCCTATCTAAGAAATGGCACAAAACTCATTCCAGGAGCTGCATTCTGCAAAGGTGGACACTGCTTGGGGAACAAACCACAGCCCCAATGTGTCTGCTCAGGAAAGCCTCGCTTGCCTTTTTTCTCCTAGCCCTCTGCTACCCCAAGGGCCATGGAAGCTCTGGGCTGCCTCTGGCTCTGTGGGCACTGCTGATGTTCTGGTTGTCTCCTGAGCTTGAAACCAACTCCAAACGGGTTCTCCTTCGGGGAGAAGGTGGATTTGCATGGAAAGGCCTTGTTTGCACAGGCCCCAGCCACCCACCCTTAGCCAGCTAGGGATAGACCGTCCTTGGGCCTATCTCAGCAAAGGCACAAGACTCACTTCTCGGAGCTGCATTCTGCAAAGGGAAACTCTGCTCGGGGAGCACACCACAGTCCCAATTTGTCTTTGCTCAGGAAAGCAATGCTTGCCTATTTCTCACCTCGCCCTGTGCTAACCCTAGGGCCAAGGAAGCTCTGGGCTGCCTCTGGCTCCGTGGGCACTGCTGCTTTGCTGGTGGTCTCGTGAGCTTGAAACCAACTCCAAACGAGTTCTCCTTCTGGGAGAAGGCTGATTGGGCATGAAAAGGCCTTGTTTGCCCAGGCCTCAGCAACCCACCCTTAGCCAGCTAGGGAGGGACCCTCCGAGGGCTGATCTCAGCAAGGGCACAAGACTCACTTCTAGGAGTTGTATTCTGCAAAGGGGAACTCTGCTCGGGGAACAATCCACAGCCCCAATGCGTCTTTGCTCAGGAAAGCATCGCTTGCCTATTTCTCACATAGCCCTCTGCACCACTAGGGCCAAGAACTTTCTGGGCTGCCTCTGGCTCCGTGGGCACTGCTGCTTGGCTGGTGTTCTCCTGAGCTTGAAACCAACTCCAAACGGGTTCTCCTTCGGGGAGAAGGCTGATTGGGCATGAAAATGCCTTGTTTGCATAGGCCCCCGCAACCCACACTTAGCCAGCTAGGGAGGGATCCTCCGAGGTCCTAACTGGGAAACGGCACAAAACTCAGTTCTGGGAGCTGCATTCTGCAAAGGTGAACTCTGCTCGGGGAACCAACAACAGCCGCAATGCGTCTTTGCTCAGGAAAGCCACGATTGCCTAGTTCTCACCTAGCCCTCTGCTACCCCTATGGCCAAGGGGGATCTTGGCTGCCTCTTTCTCCGTGGGCACTGTTGCTTGCCTGGTGGTCTGCTGAGCTTGAAACCAACTCCAAACGTGTTCTCCTTTGGGGAGAAGGTGGATTTGGCATGAAAAGGCCTTGTATGCACAGGCCCCATCAACCCATCCTTAGCCAGCTAGGGAGGGACGCTCTGAGGGCCTATGTCAGCAACAGCACTAAACTCACTTCTACGAGCTGCATTCTGTAAAGGGAATCTCAGCTCAGGGAACAAAGCACAGCCCCAATGTGTCTCTTGCTCAGGAAGGCCAACCGGCCTAGTTCTCACCTAGCCCTGGTCTACTCCTAGGGCAAAGGAGGCTCTGGGCTGCCTCTGGCTCCGTGGGCACTGCTGCTTGAACTGGTGGTCTCCTGAGCTTGAAACCAACTCCAAACGGGTTCTCCTTCGGGGAGAAGGCTGATTGGGCATGAAAAGGCCTTGTTTGCACAGGCCCAAGTAACCTACCCTTAGGAGCTATGGAGGAACCCTCCGAGGGCCTATCTCAGAACCTGCACAAAACTCTCACTTCTAGGAGCTGCATTCTGCAAAGGGGAACACTGCCGGGGAAGAAACCACAGCCCCAAAGCGTGTTTGCTCAGGAAAGCAATGCTTGCCTATTTCTCACCTAGCCCTCTGCCACCAATTAGGCCAAAGATTGTCTGTGCTGCCTCTGGCTCCGTGGGCACTGCAGCTTGGCTGGTGGTCTCCTGAGCTTGTAACCAACTCCAAACGTGTTCTCCTTTGGGGAGAAGGCTGATTGGGCATGAAAAGGCCTTATTTGCACAGGCCCAAACAATCCACCATTAGCCAGCTAGGGAGGGACCCTCAGAGGGCCTATCTCAGAACCTGCACAAAACTCTCACTTCGAGGAGCTGCATTCTGCAAAGGTGAACTCTGCTCGGGGAACAAACCACAGCCCCAATGTGTCTTTGCTCAGGGAAGCAACGCTTGCCTAGTTCTCAATTAGCCCAGTGCTTACCCTAGGGCCAAGGAGGCTCTGGGCTGCCTCTGCCCCCGTGGGCATTGCTGCTTGGCTGGTGGACTCCCGAGCTTGAAACCAACTCCAAACGGGTCCTCCTTCGGGGAGAATGCTGATTGGGCATGAAAAGGCCTTGTTTCCACAGACCCAGGCAACCCACACTTTGCCAGCTAGGGAGGGAACATCCAAGGCCCTATCTCAGCAAGGGCACAAGACTCACTTCTAGGAGTTGTATTCTGCAAAGGTGAACTCTGCTCGGGGAACAATCCACAGCCCCAATGCGTCTTTGCTCAGGAAAGCAACGCGTGCCTAGTTCTCACCTGGCCCTCTGTACCCCTAGGGCAAAGAAGGCTCTGGGCTGCCTCTGGCTCCGTGGGCACTGCTGCTTGGCTGGTGTTCTCCTGAGCTTGAAACCAACTCCAAACGTGTTCTCCTTCGGGGAGAAGGCTGATTCGGCATGAAAAGGCCTTGTTTGCACAGGGCCCATCAACTCACCGTTAGCCACCTTGGGAGGGACCCTCGGAGGGCCTATCTCAGCAACGGTACACAACTCGCTTCTAGGAGCTGCATTCTGCAAAAGTGAACTCTGCTCGGGGAACAAACCACAGCTCCAATGCGTCTATGCTCAGGGAAGCCACGCTTGCCTACTTCTCAATTAGAAGAATGCTTCCCATAGGGCCAAGGAGGCTCTGGGCTGCCTCTGGCTCCGTGGGCACCGCTGATTGTCTGGTGGTCTCCTGAGCTTGAAAGCAACTCCAAACCTGTTCTCCTACGTGGAGAAGGCTGAATGGGCATTAAAATGCCTTGTTTCCACAGACCCAGGCAACCCACACTTAGCCAGCTAGGGAGTGACCCTCCTAGGTCCTATCTCAGCAACGGCAAAAAACTCGCTTATAGGAGCTGCATTTTTCAAAGGGAAACTTGCTCGGGGAACCAACCACAGCCCCAGTGCGTCTTTGCTCAGGAAAGCAACGCTTGCCTAGTTCTCAACAAGCCGTGTGCTATACCTTGGGCCAGGAAGGATCCTGGCTTCTTCTTGCTCCGAGGGCACGGCTGCTTGGCTGGTGGTCTCCTGAAGTTAAAAGTAACTCCAAACGGGTTCTCTTTCGGGGAGGATGCTGATTGGGCATGAAAAGGCCTTCATTCAACAGGCCCCATCAACCCACCCTTAGCCAGATACGGAGAGAGCCTCCTAGGGCCTATCTAAGAAATGGCACAAAACTCATTCCAGGAGCTGCATTCTGCAAAGGTGGACACTGCTTGGGGAACAAACCACAGCCCCAATGTGTCTGCTCAGGAAAGCCTCGCTTGCCTTTTTTCTCCTAGCCCTCTGCTACCCCAAGGGCCATGGAAGCTCTGGGCTGCCTCTGGCTCTGTGGGCACTGCTGATGTTCTGGTTGTCTCCTGAGCTTGAAACCAACTCCAAACGGGTTCTCCTTCGGGGAGAAGGTGGATTTGCATGGAAAGGCCTTGTTTGCACAGGCCCCAGCCACCCACCCTTAGCCAGCTAGGGATAGACCGTCCTTGGGCCTATCTCAGCAACGGCACAAGACTCACTTCTCGGAGCTGCATTCTGCAAAGGGAAACTCTGCTCGGGGAGCACACCACAGTCCCAATTTGTCTTTGCTCAGGAAAGCAATGCTTGCCTATTTCTCACCTCGCCCTGTGCTAACCCTAGGGCCAAGGAAGCTCTGGGCTGCCTCTGGCTCCGTGGGCACTGCTGCTTTGCTGGTGGTCTCGTGAGCTTGAAACCAACTCCAAACGAGTTCTCCTTCTGGGAGAAGGCTGATTGGGCATGAAAAGGCCTTGTTTGCCCAGGCCTCAGCAACCCACCCTTAGCCAGCTAGGGAGGGACCCTCCGAGGGCTGATCTCAGCAAGGGCACAAGACTCACTTCTAGGAGTTGTATTCTGCAAAGGGGAACTCTGCTCGGGGAACAATCCACAGCCCCAATGCGTCTTTGCTCAGGAAAGCATCGCTTGCCTATTTCTCACATAGCCCTCTGCACCACTAGGGCCAAGAACTTTCTGGGCTGCCTCTGGCTCCGTGGGCACTGCTGCTTGGCTGGTGTTCTCCTGAGCTTGAAACCAACTCCAAACGGGTTCTCCTTCGGGGAGAAGGCTGATTGGGCATGAAAATGCCTTGTTTGCATAGGCCCCCGCAACCCACACTTAGCCAGCTAGGGAGGGATCCTCCGAGGTCCTAACTGGGAAACGGCACAAAACTCAGTTCTGGGAGCTGCATTCTGCAAAGGTGAACTCTGCTCGGGGAACCAACAACAGCCGCAATGCGTCTTTGCTCAGGAAAGCCACGATTGCCTAGTTCTCACCTAGCCCTCTGCTACCCCTATGGCCAAGGGGGATCTTGGCTGCCTCTTTCTCCGTGGGCACTGTTGCTTGCCTGGTGGTCTGCTGAGCTTGAAACCAACTCCAAACGTGTTCTCCTTTGGGGAGAAGGTGGATTTGGCATGAAAAGGCCTTGTATGCACAGGCCCCATCAACCCATCCTTAGCCAGCTAGGGAGGGACGCTCTGAGGGCCTATGTCAGCAACAGCACTAAACTCACTTCTACGAGCTGCATTCTGTAAAGGGAATCTCAGCTCAGGGAACAAAGCACAGCCCCAATGTGTCTCTTGCTCAGGAAGGCCAACCGGCCTAGTTCTCACCTAGCCCTGGTCTACTCCTAGGGCAAAGGAGGCTCTGGGCTGCCTCTGGCTCCGTGGGCACTGCTGCTTGAACTGGTGGTCTCCTGAGCTTGAAACCAACTCCAAACGGGTTCTCCTTCGGGGAGAAGGCTGATTGGGCATGAAAAGGCCTTGTTTGCACAGGCCCAAGTAACCTACCCTTAGGAGCTATGGAGGAACCCTCCGAGGGCCTATCTCAGAACCTGCACAAAACTCTCACTTCTAGGAGCTGCATTCTGCAAAGGGGAACACTGCCGGGGAAGAAACCACAGCCCCAAAGCGTGTTTGCTCAGGAAAGCAATGCTTGCCTATTTCTCACCTAGCCCTCTGCCACCAATTAGGCCAAAGATTGTCTGTGCTGCCTCTGGCTCCGTGGGCACTGCAGCTTGGCTGGTGGTCTCCTGAGCTTGTAACCAACTCCAAACGTGTTCTCCTTTGGGGAGAAGGCTGATTGGGCATGAAAAGGCCTTATTTGCACAGGCCCAAACAATCCACCATTAGCCAGCTAGGGAGGGACCCTCAGAGGGCCTATCTCAGAACCTGCACAAAACTCTCACTTCGAGGAGCTGCATTCTGCAAAGGTGAACTCTGCTCGGGGAACAAACCACAGCCCCAATGTGTCTTTGCTCAGGGAAGCAACGCTTGCCTAGTTCTCAATTAGCCCAGTGCTTACCCAAGGGCCAAGGAGGCTCTGGGCTGCCTCTGCCCCCGTGGGCATTGCTGCTTGGCTGGTGGACTCCCGAGCTTGAAACCAACTCCAAACGGGTCCTCCTTCGGGGAGAATGCTGATTGGGCATGAAAAGGCCTTGTTTCCACAGACCCAGGCAACCCACACTTTGCCAGCTAGGGAGGGAACATCCAAGGCCCTATCTCAGCAAGGGCACAAGACTCACTTCTAGGAGTTGTATTCTGCAAAGGTGAACTCTGCTCGGGGAACAATCCACAGCCCCAATGCGTCTTTGCTCAGGAAAGCAACGCGTGCCTAGTTCTCACCTGGCCCTCTGTACCCCTAGGGCAAAGAAGGCTCTGGGCTGCCTCTGGCTCCGTGGGCACTGCTGCTTGGCTGGTGTTCTCCTGAGCTTGAAACCAACTCCAAACGTGTTCTCCTTCGGGGAGAAGGCTGATTGGGCATGAAAAGGCCTTGTTTGCACAGGGCCCATCAACTCACCGTTAGCCACCTTGGGAGGGACCCTCGGAGGGCCTATCTCAGCAACGGTACACAACTCGCTTCTAGGAGCTGCATTCTGCAAAAGTGAACTCTGCTCGGGGAACAAACCACAGCTCCAATGCGTCTATGCTCAGGGAAGCCACGCTTGCCTACTTCTCAATTAGAAGAATGCTTCCCATAGGGCCAAGGAGGCTCTGGGCTGCCTCTGGCTCCGTGGGCACCGCTGATTGTCTGGTGGTCTCCTGAGCTTGAAAGCAACTCCAAACCTGTTCTCCTACGTGGAGAAGGCTGAATGGGCATTAAAATGCCTTGTTTCCACAGACCCAGGCAACCCACACTTAGCCAGCTAGGGAGTGACCCTCCTAGGTCCTATCTCAGCAACGGCAAAAAACTCGCTTATAGGAGCTGCATTTTTCAAAGGGAAACTTGCTCGGGGAACCAACCACAGCCCCAGTGCGTCTTTGCTCAGGAAAGCAACGCTTGCCTAGTTCTCAACAAGCCGTGTGCTATACCTTGGGCCAGGAAGGATCCTGGCTTCTTCTTGCTCCGAGGGCACGGCTGCTTGGCTGGTGGTCTCCTGAAGTTAAAAGTAACTCCAAACGGGTTCTCTTTCGGGGAGGATGCTGATTGGGCATGAAAAGGCCTTCATTCAACAGGCCCCATCAACCCACCCTTAGCCAGATACGGAGAGAGCCTCCTAGGGCCTATCTAAGAAATGGCACAAAACTCATTCCAGGAGCTGCATTCTGCAAAGGTGGACACTGCTTGGGGAACAAACCACAGCCCCAATGTGTCTGCTCAGGAAAGCCTCGCTTGCCTTTTTTCTCCTAGCCCTCTGCTACCCCAAGGGCCATGGAAGCTCTGGGCTGCCTCTGGCTCTGTGGGCACTGCTGATGTTCTGGTTGTCTCCTGAGCTTGAAACCAACTCCAAACGGGTTCTCCTTCGGGGAGAAGGTGGATTTGCATGGAAAGGCCTTGTTTGCACAGGCCCCAGCCACCCACCCTTAGCCAGCTAGGGATAGACCGTCCTTGGGCCTATCTCAGCAAAGGCACAAGACTCACTTCTCGGAGCTGCATTCTGCAAAGGGAAACTCTGCTCGGGGAGCACACCACAGTCCCAATTTGTCTTTGCTCAGGAAAGCAATGCTTGCCTATTTCTCACCTCGCCCTGTGCTAACCCTAGGGCCAAGGAAGCTCTGGGCTGCCTCTGGCTCCGTGGGCACTGCTGCTTTGCTGGTGGTCTCGTGAGCTTGAAACCAACTCCAAACGAGTTCTCCTTCTGGGAGAAGGCTGATTGGGCATGAAAAGGCCTTGTTTGCCCAGGCCTCAGCAACCCACCCTTAGCCAGCTAGGGAGGGACCCTCCGAGGGCTGATCTCAGCAAGGGCACAAGACTCACTTCTAGGAGTTGTATTCTGCAAAGGGGAACTCTGCTCGGGGAACAATCCACAGCCCCAATGCGTCTTTGCTCAGGAAAGCATCGCTTGCCTATTTCTCACATAGCCCTCTGCACCACTAGGGCCAAGAACTTTCTGGGCTGCCTCTGGCTCCGTGGGCACTGCTGCTTGGCTGGTGTTCTCCTGAGCTTGAAACCAACTCCAAACGGGTTCTCCTTCGGGGAGAAGGCTGATTGGGCATGAAAATGCCTTGTTTGCATAGGCCCCCGCAACCCACACTTAGCCAGCTAGGGAGGGATCCTCCGAGGTCCTAACTGGGAAACGGCACAAAACTCAGTTCTGGGAGCTGCATTCTGCAAAGGTGAACTCTGCTCGGGGAACCAACAACAGCCGCAATGCGTCTTTGCTCAGGAAAGCCACGATTGCCTAGTTCTCACCTAGCCCTCTGCTACCCCTATGGCCAAGGGGGATCTTGGCTGCCTCTTTCTCCGTGGGCACTGTTGCTTGCCTGGTGGTCTGCTGAGCTTGAAACCAACTCCAAACGTGTTCTCCTTTGGGGAGAAGGTGGATTTGGCATGAAAAGGCCTTGTATGCACAGGCCCCATCAACCCATCCTTAGCCAGCTAGGGAGGGACGCTCTGAGGGCCTATGTCAGCAACAGCACTAAACTCACTTCTACGAGCTGCATTCTGTAAAGGGAATCTCAGCTCAGGGAACAAAGCACAGCCCCAATGTGTCTCTTGCTCAGGAAGGCCAACCGGCCTAGTTCTCACCTAGCCCTGGTCTACTCCTAGGGCAAAGGAGGCTCTGGGCTGCCTCTGGCTCCGTGGGCACTGCTGCTTGAACTGGTGGTCTCCTGAGCTTGAAACCAACTCCAAACGGGTTCTCCTTCGGGGAGAAGGCTGATTGGGCATGAAAAGGCCTTGTTTGCACAGGCCCAAGTAACCTACCCTTAGGAGCTATGGAGGAACCCTCCGAGGGCCTATCTCAGAACCTGCACAAAACTCTCACTTCTAGGAGCTGCATTCTGCAAAGGGGAACACTGCCAGGGAAGAAACCACAGCCCCAAAGCGTGTTTGCTCAGGAAAGCAATGCTTGCCTATTTCTCACCTAGCCCTCTGCCACCAATTAGGCCAAAGATTGTCTGTGCTGCCTCTGGCTCCGTGGGCACTGCAGCTTGGCTGGTGGTCTCCTGAGCTTGTAACCAACTCCAAACGTGTTCTCCTTTGGGGAGAAGGCTGATTGGGCATGAAAAGGCCTTATTTGCACAGGCCCAAACAATCCACCATTAGCCAGCTAGGGAGGGACCCTCAGAGGGCCTATCTCAGAACCTGCACAAAACTCTCACTTCGAGGAGCTGCATTCTGCAAAGGTGAACTCTGCTCGGGGAACAAACCACAGCCCCAATGTGTCTTTGCTCAGGGAAGCAACGCTTGCCTAGTTCTCAATTAGCCCAGTGCTTACCCAAGGGCCAAGGAGGCTCTGGGCTGCCTCTGCCCCCGTGGGCATTGCTGCTTGGCTGGTGGACTCCCGAGCTTGAAACCAACTCCAAACGGGTCCTCCTTCGGGGAGAATGCTGATTGGGCATGAAAAGGCCTTGTTTCCACAGACCCAGGCAACCCACACTTTGCCAGCTAGGGAGGGAACATCCAAGGCCCTATCTCAGCAAGGGCACAAGACTCACTTCTAGGAGTTGTATTCTGCAAAGGTGAACTCTGCTCGGGGAACAATCCACAGCCCCAATGCGTCTTTGCTCAGGAAAGCAACGCGTGCCTAGTTCTCACCTGGCCCTCTGTACCCCTAGGGCAAAGAAGGCTCTGGGCTGCCTCTGGCTCCGTGGGCACTGCTGCTTGGCTGGTGGACTCCTGAGCTTGAAACCAACTCCAAACGTGTTCTCCTTCGGGGAGAAGGCTGATTGGGCATGAAAAGGCCTTGTTTGCACAGGGCCCATCAACTCACCGTTAGCCACCTTGGGAGGGACCCTCGGAGGGCCTATCTCAGCAACGGTACACAACTCGCTTCTAGGAGCTGCATTCTGCAAAAGTGAACTCTGCTCGGGGAACAAACCACAGCTCCAATGCGTCTATGCTCAGGGAAGCCACGCTTGCCTACTTCTCAATTAGAAGAATGCTTCCCATAGGGCCAAGGAGGCTCTGGGCTGCCTCTGGCTCCGTGGGCACCGCTGATTGTCTGGTGGTCTCCTGAGCTTGAAAGCAACTCCAAACCTGTTCTCCTACGTGGAGAAGGCTGAATGGGCATTAAAATGCCTTGTTTCCACAGACCCAGGCAACCCACACTTAGCCAGCTAGGGAGTGACCCTCCTAGGTCCTATCTCAGCAACGGCAAAAAACTCGCTTATAGGAGCTGCATTTTTCAAAGGGAAACTTGCTCGGGGAACCAACCACAGCCCCAGTGCGTCTTTGCTCAGGAAAGCAACGCTTGCCTAGTTCTCAACAAGCCGTGTGCTATACCTTGGGCCAGGAAGGATCCTGGCTTCTTCTTGCTCCGAGGGCACGGCTGCTTGGCTGGTGGTCTCCTGAAGTTAAAAGTAACTCCAAACGGGTTCTCTTTCGGGGAGGATGCTGATTGGGCATGAAAAGGCCTTCATTCAACAGGCCCCATCAACCCACCCTTAGCCAGATACGGAGAGAGCCTCCTAGGGCCTATCTAAGAAATGGCACAAAACTCATTCCAGGAGCTGCATTCTGCAAAGGTGGACACTGCTTGGGGAACAAACCACAGCCCCAATGTGTCTGCTCAGGAAAGCCTCGCTTGCCTTTTTTCTCCTAGCCCTCTGCTACCCCAAGGGCCATGGAAGCTCTGGGCTGCCTCTGGCTCTGTGGGCACTGCTGATGTTCTGGTTGTCTCCTGAGCTTGAAACCAACTCCAAACGGGTTCTCCTTCGGGGAGAAGGTGGATTTGCATGGAAAGGCCTTGTTTGCACAGGCCCCAGCCACCCACCCTTAGCCAGCTAGGGATAGACCGTCCTTGGGCCTATCTCAGCAAAGGCACAAGACTCACTTCTCGGAGCTGCATTCTGCAAAGGGAAACTCTGCTCGGGGAGCACACCACAGTCCCAATTTGTCTTTGCTCAGGAAAGCAATGCTTGCCTATTTCTCACCTCGCCCTGTGCTAACCCTAGGGCCAAGGAAGCTCTGGGCTGCCTCTGGCTCCGTGGGCACTGCTGCTTTGCTGGTGGTCTCGTGAGCTTGAAACCAACTCCAAACGAGTTCTCCTTCTGGGAGAAGGCTGATTGGGCATGAAAAGGCCTTGTTTGCACAGGCCTCAGCAACCCACCCTTAGCCAGCTAGGGAGGGACCCTCCGAGGGCTGATCTCAGCAAGGGCACAAGACTCACTTCTAGGAGTTGTATTCTGCAAAGGGGAACTCTGCTCGGGGAACAATCCACAGCCCCAATGCGTCTTTGCTCAGGAAAGCATCGCTTGCCTATTTCTCACATAGCCCTCTGCACCACTAGGGCCAAGAACTTTCTGGGCTGCCTCTGGCTCCGTGGGCACTGCTGCTTGGCTGGTGTTCTCCTGAGCTTGAAACCAACTCCAAACGGGTTCTCCTTCGGGGAGAAGGCTGATTGGGCATGAAAATGCCTTGTTTGCATAGGCCCCCGCAACCCACACTTAGCCAGCTAGGGAGGGATCCTCCGAGGTCCTAACTGGGAAACGGCACAAAACTCAGTTCTGGGAGCTGCATTCTGCAAAGGTGAACTCTGCTCGGGGAACCAACAACAGCCGCAATGCGTCTTTGCTCAGGAAAGCCACGATTGCCTAGTTCTCACCTAGCCCTCTGCTACCCCTATGGCCAAGGGGGATCTTGGCTGCCTCTTTCTCCGTGGGCACTGTTGCTTGCCTGGTGGTCTGCTGAGCTTGAAACCAACTCCAAACGTGTTCTCCTTTGGGGAGAAGGTGGATTTGGCATGAAAAGGCCTTGTATGCACAGGCCCCATCAACCCATCCTTAGCCAGCTAGGGAGGGACGCTCTGAGGGCCTATGTCAGCAACAGCACTAAACTCACTTCTACGAGCTGCATTCTGTAAAGGGAATCTCAGCTCAGGGAACAAAGCACAGCCCCAATGTGTCTCTTGCTCAGGAAGGCCAACCGGCCTAGTTCTCACCTAGCCCTGGTCTACTCCTAGGGCAAAGGAGGCTCTGGGCTGCCTCTGGCTCCGTGGGCACTGCTGCTTGAACTGGTGGTCTCCTGAGCTTGAAACCAACTCCAAACGGGTTCTCCTTCGGGGAGAAGGCTGATTGGGCATGAAAAGGCCTTGTTTGCACAGGCCCAAGTAACCTACCCTTAGGAGCTATGGAGGAACCCTCCGAGGGCCTATCTCAGAACCTGCACAAAACTCTCACTTCTAGGAGCTGCATTCTGCAAAGGGGAACACTGCCGGGGAAGAAACCACAGCCCCAAAGCGTGTTTGCTCAGGAAAGCAATGCTTGCCTATTTCTCACCTAGCCCTCTGCCACCAATTAGGCCAAAGATTGTCTGTGCTGCCTCTGGCTCCGTGGGCACTGCAGCTTGGCTGGTGGTCTCCTGAGCTTGTAACCAACTCCAAACGTGTTCTCCTTTGGGGAGAAGGCTGATTGGGCATGAAAAGGCCTTATTTGCACAGGCCCAAACAATCCACCATTAGCCAGCTAGGGAGGGACCCTCAGAGGGCCTATCTCAGAACCTGCACAAAACTCTCACTTCGAGGAGCTGCATTCTGCAAAGGTGAACTCTGCTCGGGGAACAAACCACAGCCCCAATGTGTCTTTGCTCAGGGAAGCAACGCTTGCCTAGTTCTCAATTAGCCCAGTGCTTACCCAAGGGCCAAGGAGGCTCTGGGCTGCCTCTGCCCCCGTGGGCATTGCTGCTTGGCTGGTGGACTCCCGAGCTTGAAACCAACTCCAAACGGGTCCTCCTTCGGGGAGAATGCTGATTGGGCATGAAAAGGCCTTGTTTCCACAGACCCAGGCAACCCACACTTTGCCAGCTAGGGAGGGAACATCCAAGGCCCTATCTCAGCAAGGGCACAAGACTCACTTCTAGGAGTTGTATTCTGCAAAGGTGAACTCTGCTCGGGGAACAATCCACAGCCCCAATGCGTCTTTGCTCAGGAAAGCAACGCGTGCCTAGTTCTCACCTGGCCCTCTGTACCCCTAGGGCAAAGAAGGCTCTGGGCTGCCTCTGGCTCCGTGGGCACTGCTGCTTGGCTGGTGGACTCCTGAGCTTGAAACCAACTCCAAACGTGTTCTCCTTCGGGGAGAAGGCTGATTGGGCATGAAAAGGCCTTGTTTGCACAGGGCCCATCAACTCACCGTTAGCCACCTTGGGAGGGACCCTCGGAGGGCCTATCTCAGCAACGGTACACAACTCGCTTCTAGGAGCTGCATTCTGCAAAAGTGAACTCTGCTCGGGGAACAAACCACAGCTCCAATGCGTCTATGCTCAGGGAAGCCACGCTTGCCTACTTCTCAATTAGAAGAATGCTTCCCATAGGGCCAAGGAGGCTCTGGGCTGCCTCTGGCTCCGTGGGCACCGCTGATTGTCTGGTGGTCTCCTGAGCTTGAAAGCAACTCCAAACCTGTTCTCCTACGTGGAGAAGGCTGAATGGGCATTAAAATGCCTTGTTTCCACAGACCCAGGCAACCCACACTTAGCCAGCTAGGGAGTGACCCTCCTAGGTCCTATCTCAGCAACGGCAAAAAACTCGCTTATAGGAGCTGCATTTTTCAAAGGGAAACTTGCTCGGGGAACCAACCACAGCCCCAGTGCGTCTTTGCTCAGGAAAGCAACGCTTGCCTAGTTCTCAACAAGCCGTGTGCTATACCTTGGGCCAGGAAGGATCCTGGCTTCTTCTTGCTCCGAGGGCACGGCTGCTTGGCTGGTGGTCTCCTGAAGTTAAAAGTAACTCCAAACGGGTTCTCTTTCGGGGAGGATGCTGATTGGGCATGAAAAGGCCTTCATTCAACAGGCCCCATCAACCCACCCTTAGCCAGATACGGAGAGAGCCTCCTAGGGCCTATCTAAGAAATGGCACAAAACTCATTCCAGGAGCTGCATTCTGCAAAGGTGGACACTGCTTGGGGAACAAACCACAGCCCCAATGTGTCTGCTCAGGAAAGCCTCGCTTGCCTTTTTTCTCCTAGCCCTCTGCTACCCCAAGGGCCATGGAAGCTCTGGGCTGCCTCTGGCTCTGTGGGCACTGCTGATGTTCTGGTTGTCTCCTGAGCTTGAAACCAACTCCAAACGGGTTCTCCTTCGGGGAGAAGGTGGATTTGCATGGAAAGGCCTTGTTTGCACAGGCCCCAGCCACCCACCCTTAGCCAGCTAGGGATAGACCGTCCTTGGGCCTATCTCAGCAAAGGCACAAGACTCACTTCTCGGAGCTGCATTCTGCAAAGGGAAACTCTGCTCGGGGAGCACACCACAGTCCCAATTTGTCTTTGCTCAGGAAAGCAATGCTTGCCTATTTCTCACCTCGCCCTGTGCTAACCCTAGGGCCAAGGAAGCTCTGGGCTGCCTCTGGCTCCGTGGGCACTGCTGCTTTGCTGGTGGTCTTGTGAGCTTGAAACCAACTCCAAACGAGTTCTCCTTCTGGGAGAAGGCTGATTGGGCATGAAAAGGCCTTGTTTGCACAGGCCTCAGCAACCCACCCTTAGCCAGCTAGGGAGGGACCCTCCGAGGGCTGATCTCAGCAAGGGCACAAGACTCACTTCTAGGAGTTGTATTCTGCAAAGGGGAACTCTGCTCGGGGAACAATCCACAGCCCCAATGCGTCTTTGCTCAGGAAAGCATCGCTTGCCTATTTCTCACATAGCCCTCTGCACCACTAGGGCCAAGAACTTTCTGGGCTGCCTCTGGCTCCGTGGGCACTGCTGCTTGGCTGGTGTTCTCCTGAGCTTGAAACCAACTCCAAACGGGTTCTCCTTCGGGGAGAAGGCTGATTGGGCATGAAAATGCCTTGTTTGCATAGGCCCCCGCAACCCACACTTAGCCAGCTAGGGAGGGATCCTCCGAGGTCCTAACTGGGAAACGGCACAAAACTCAGTTCTGGGAGCTGCATTCTGCAAAGGTGAACTCTGCTCGGGGAACCAACAACAGCCGCAATGCGTCTTTGCTCAGGAAAGCCACGATTGCCTAGTTCTCACCTAGCCCTCTGCTACCCCTATGGCCAAGGGGGATCTTGGCTGCCTCTTTCTCCGTGGGCACTGTTGCTTGCCTGGTGGTCTGCTGAGCTTGAAACCAACTCCAAACGTGTTCTCCTTTGGGGAGAAGGTGGATTTGGCATGAAAAGGCCTTGTATGCACAGGCCCCATCAACCCATCCTTAGCCAGCTAGGGAGGGACGCTCTGAGGGCCTATGTCAGCAACAGCACTAAACTCACTTCTACGAGCTGCATTCTGTAAAGGGAATCTCAGCTCAGGGAACAAAGCACAGCCCCAATGTGTCTCTTGCTCAGGAAGGCCAACCGGCCTAGTTCTCACCTAGCCCTGGTCTACTCCTAGGGCAAAGGAGGCTCTGGGCTGCCTCTGGCTCCGTGGGCACTGCTGCTTGAACTGGTGGTCTCCTGAGCTTGAAACCAACTCCAAACGGGTTCTCCTTCGGGGAGAAGGCTGATTGGGCATGAAAAGGCCTTGTTTGCACAGGCCCAAGTAACCTACCCTTAGGAGCTATGGAGGAACCCTCCGAGGGCCTATCTCAGAACCTGCACAAAACTCTCACTTCTAGGAGCTGCATTCTGCAAAGGGGAACACTGCCGGGGAAGAAACCACAGCCCCAAAGCGTGTTTGCTCAGGAAAGCAATGCTTGCCTATTTCTCACCTAGCCCTCTGCCACCAATTAGGCCAAAGATTGTCTGTGCTGCCTCTGGCTCCGTGGGCACTGCAGCTTGGCTGGTGGTCTCCTGAGCTTGTAACCAACTCCAAACGTGTTCTCCTTTGGGGAGAAGGCTGATTGGGCATGAAAAGGCCTTATTTGCACAGGCCCAAACAATCCACCATTAGCCAGCTAGGGAGGGACCCTCAGAGGGCCTATCTCAGAACCTGCACAAAACTCTCACTTCGAGGAGCTGCATTCTGCAAAGGTGAACTCTGCTCGGGGAACAAACCACAGCCCCAATGTGTCTTTGCTCAGGGAAGCAACGCTTGCCTAGTTCTCAATTAGCCCAGTGCTTACCCAAGGGCCAAGGAGGCTCTGGGCTGCCTCTGCCCCCGTGGGCATTGCTGCTTGGCTGGTGGACTCCCGAGCTTGAAACCAACTCCAAACGGGTCCTCCTTCGGGGAGAATGCTGATTGGGCATGAAAAGGCCTTGTTTCCACAGACCCAGGCAACCCACACTTTGCCAGCTAGGGAGGGAACATCCAAGGCCCTATCTCAGCAAGGGCACAAGACTCACTTCTAGGAGTTGTATTCTGCAAAGGTGAACTCTGCTCGGGGAACAATCCACAGCCCCAATGCGTCTTTGCTCAGGAAAGCAACGCGTGCCTAGTTCTCACCTGGCCCTCTGTACCCCTAGGGCAAAGAAGGCTCTGGGCTGCCTCTGGCTCCGTGGGCACTGCTGCTTGGCTGGTGGACTCCTGAGCTTGAAACCAACTCCAAACGTGTTCTCCTTCGGGGAGAAGGCTGATTGGGCATGAAAAGGCCTTGTTTGCACAGGGCCCATCAACTCACCGTTAGCCACCTTGGGAGGGACCCTCGGAGGGCCTATCTCAGCAACGGTACACAACTCGCTTCTAGGAGCTGCATTCTGCAAAAGTGAACTCTGCTCGGGGAACAAACCACAGCTCCAATGCGTCTATGCTCAGGGAAGCCACGCTTGCCTACTTCTCAATTAGAAGAATGCTTCCCATAGGGCCAAGGAGGCTCTGGGCTGCCTCTGGCTCCGTGGGCACCGCTGATTGTCTGGTGGTCTCCTGAGCTTGAAAGCAACTCCAAACCTGTTCTCCTACGTGGAGAAGGCTGAATGGGCATTAAAATGCCTTGTTTCCACAGACCCAGGCAACCCACACTTAGCCAGCTAGGGAGTGACCCTCCTAGGTCCTATCTCAGCAACGGCAAAAAACTCGCTTATAGGAGCTGCATTTTTCAAAGGGAAACTTGCTCGGGGAACCAACCACAGCCCCAGTGCGTCTTTGCTCAGGAAAGCAACGCTTGCCTAGTTCTCAACAAGCCGTGTGCTATACCTTGGGCCAGGAAGGATCCTGGCTTCTTCTTGCTCCGAGGGCACGGCTGCTTGGCTGGTGGTCTCCTGAAGTTAAAAGTAACTCCAAACGGGTTCTCTTTCGGGGAGGATGCTGATTGGGCATGAAAAGGCCTTCATTCAACAGGCCCCATCAACCCACCCTTAGCCAGATACGGAGAGAGCCTCCTAGGGCCTATCTAAGAAATGGCACAAAACTCATTCCAGGAGCTGCATTCTGCAAAGGTGGACACTGCTTGGGGAACAAACCACAGCCTCAATGTGTCTGCTCAGGAAAGCCTCGCTTGCCTTTTTTCTCCTAGCCCTCTGCTACCCCAAGGGCCATGGAAGCTCTGGGCTGCCTCTGGCTCTGTGGGCACTGCTGATGTTCTGGTTGTCTCCTGAGCTTGAAACCAACTCCAAACGGGTTCTCCTTCGGGGAGAAGGTGGATTTGCATGGAAAGGCCTTGTTTGCACAGGCCCCAGCCACCCACCCTTAGCCTGCTAGGGATAGACCGTCCTTGGGCCTATCTCAGCAAAGGCACAAGACTCACTTCTCGGAGCTGCATTCTGCAAAGGGAAACTCTGCTCGGGGAGCACACCACAGTCCCAATTTGTCTTTGCTCAGGAAAGCAATGCTTGCCTATTTCTCACCTCGCCCTGTGCTAACCCTAGGGCCAAGGAAGCTCTGGGCTGCCTCTGGCTCCGTGGGCACTGCTGCTTTGCTGGTGGTCTCGTGAGCTTGAAACCAACTCCAAACGAGTTCTCCTTCTGGGAGAAGGCTGATTGGGCATGAAAAGGCCTTGTTTGCCCAGGCCTCAGCAACCCACCCTTAGCCAGCTAGGGAGGGACCCTCCGAGGGCTGATCTCAGCAAGGGCACAAGACTCACTTCTAGGAGTTGTATTCTGCAAAGGGGAACTCTGCTCGGGGAACAATCCACAGCCCCAATGCGTCTTTGCTCAGGAAAGCATCGCTTGCCTATTTCTCACATAGCCCTCTGCACCACTAGGGCCAAGAACTTTCTGGGCTGCCTCTGGCTCCGTGGGCACTGCTGCTTGGCTGGTGTTCTCCTGAGCTTGAAACCAACTCCAAACGGGTTCTCCTTCGGGGAGAAGGCTGATTGGGCATGAAAATGCCTTGTTTGCATAGGCCCCCGCAACCCACACTTAGCCAGCTAGGGAGGGATCCTCCGAGGTCCTAACTGGGAAACGGCACAAAACTCAGTTCTGGGAGCTGCATTCTGCAAAGGTGAACTCTGCTTGGGGAACCAACAACAGCCGCAATGCATCTTTGCTCAGGAAAGCCACGATTGCCTAGTTCTCACCTAGCCCTCTGCTACCCCTATGGCCAAGGGGGATCTTGGCTGCCTCTTTCTCCGTGGGCACTGTTGCTTGCCTGGTGGTCTGCTGAGCTTGAAACCAACTCCAAACGTGTTCTCCTTTGGGGAGAAGGTGGATTTGGCATGAAAAGGCCTTGTATGCACAGGCCCCATCAACCCATCCTTAGCCAGCTAGGGAGGGACGCTCTGAGGGCCTATGTCAGCAACAGCACTAAACTCACTTCTACGAGCTGCATTCTGTAAAGGGAATCTCAGCTCAGGGAACAAAGCACAGCCCCAATGTGTCTCTTGCTCAGGAAGGCCAACCGGCCTAGTTCTCACCTAGCCCTGGTCTACTCCTAGGGCAAAGGAGGCTCTGGGCTGCCTCTGGCTCCGTGGGCACTGCTGCTTGAACTGGTGGTCTCCTGAGCTTGAAACCAACTCCAAACGGGTTCTCCTTCGGGGAGAAGGCTGATTGGGCATGAAAAGGCCTTGTTTGCACAGGCCCAAGTAACCTACCCTTAGGAGCTATGGAGGAACCCTCCGAGGGCCTATCTCAGAACCTGCACAAAACTCTCACTTCTAGGAGCTGCATTCTGCAAAGGGGAACACTGCCGGGGAAGAAACCACAGCCCCAAAGCATGTTTGCTCAGGAAAGCAATGCTTGCCTATTTCTCACCTAGCCCTCTGCCACCAATTAGGCCAAAGATTGTCTGTGCTGCCTCTGGCTCCGTGGGCACTGCAGCTTGGCTGGTGGTCTCCTGAGCTTGTAACCAACTCCAAACGTGTTCTCCTTTGGGGAGAAGGCTGATTGGGCATGAAAAGGCCTTATTTGCACAGGCCCAAACAATCCACCATTAGCCAGCTAGGGAGGGACCCTCAGAGGGCCTATCTCAGAACCTGCACAAAACTCTCACTTCGAGGAGCTGCATTCTGCAAAGGTGAACTCTGCTCGGGGAACAAACCACAGCCCCAATGTGTCTTTGCTCAGGGAAGCAACGCTTGCCTAGTTCTCAATTAGCCCAGTGCTTACCCAAGGGCCAAGGAGGCTCTGGGCTGCCTCTGCCCCCGTGGGCATTGCTGCTTGGCTGGTGGACTCCCGAGCTTGAAACCAACTCCAAACGGGTCCTCCTTCGGGGAGAATGCTGATTGGGCATGAAAAGGCCTTGTTTCCACAGACCCAGGCAACCCACACTTTGCCAGCTAGGGAGGGAACATCCAAGGCCCTATCTCAGCAAGGGCACAAGACTCACTTCTAGGAGTTGTATTCTGCAAAGGTGAACTCTGCTCGGGGAACAATCCACAGCCCCAATGCGTCTTTGCTCAGGAAAGCAACGCGTGCCTAGTTCTCACCTGGCCCTCTGTACCCCTAGGGCAAAGAAGGCTCTGGGCTGCCTCTGGCTCCGTGGGCACTGCTGCTTGGCTGGTGGACTCCTGAGCTTGAAACCAACTCCAAACGTGTTCTCCTTCGGGGAGAAGGCTGATTGGGCATGAAAAGGCCTTGTTTGCACAGGGCCCATCAACTCACCGTTAGCCACCTTGGGAGGGACCCTCGGAGGGCCTATCTCAGCAACGGTACACAACTCGCTTCTAGGAGCTGCATTCTGCAAAAGTGAACTCTGCTCGGGGAACAAACCACAGCTCCAATGCGTCTATGCTCAGGGAAGCCACGCTTGCCTACTTCTCAATTAGAAGAATGCTTCCCATAGGGCCAAGGAGGCTCTGGGCTGCCTCTGGCTCCGTGGGCACCGCTGATTGTCTGGTGGTCTCCTGAGCTTGAAAGCAACTCCAAACCTGTTCTCCTACGTGGAGAAGGCTGAATGGGCATTAAAATGCCTTGTTTCCACAGACCCAGGCAACCCACACTTAGCCAGCTAGGGAGTGACCCTCCTAGGTCCTATCTCAGCAACGGCAAAAAACTCGCTTATAGGAGCTGCATTTTTCAAAGGGAAACTTGCTCGGGGAACCAACCACAGCCCCAGTGCGTCTTTGCTCAGGAAAGCAACGCTTGCCTAGTTCTCAACAAGCCGTGTGCTATACCTTGGGCCAGGAAGGATCCTGGCTTCTTCTTGCTCCGAGGGCACGGCTGCTTGGCTGGTGGTCTCCTGAAGTTAAAAGTAACTCCAAACGGGTTCTCTTTCGGGGAGGATGCTGATTGGGCATGAAAAGGCCTTCATTCAACAGGCCCCATCAACCCACCCTTAGCCAGATACGGAGAGAGCCTCCTAGGGCCTATCTAAGAAATGGCACAAAACTCATTCCAGGAGCTGCATTCTGCAAAGGTGGACACTGCTTGGGGAACAAACCACAGCCCCAATGTGTCTGCTCAGGAAAGCCTCGCTTGCCTTTTTTCTCCTAGCCCTCTGCTACCCCAAGGGCCATGGAAGCTCTGGGCTGCCTCTGGCTCTGTGGGCACTGCTGATGTTCTGGTTGTCTCCTGAGCTTGAAACCAACTCCAAATGGGTTCTCCTTCGGGGAGAAGGTGGATTTGCATGGAAAGGCCTTGTTTGCACAGGCCCCAGCCACCCACCCTTAGCCAGCTAGGGATAGACCGTCCTTGGGCCTATCTCAGCAAAGGCACAAGACTCACTTCTCGGAGCTGCATTCTGCAAAGGGAAACTCTGCTCGGGGAGCACAGCACAGTCCCAATTTGTCTTTGCTCAGGAAAGCAATGCTTGCCTATTTCTCACCTCGCCCTGTGCTAACCCTAGGGCCAAGGAAGCTCTGGGCTGCCTCTGGCTCCGTGGGCACTGCTGCTTTGCTGGTGGTCTCGTGAGCTTGAAACCAACTCCAAACGAGTTCTCCTTCTGGGAGAAGGCTGATTGGGCATGAAAAGGCCTTGTTTGCACAGGCCTCAGCAACCCACCCTTAGCCAGCTAGGGAGGGACCCTCCGAGGGCTGATCTCAGCAAGGGCACAAGACTCACTTCTAGGAGTTGTATTCTGCAAAGGGGAACTCTGCTCGGGGAACAATCCACAGCCCCAATGCGTCTTTGCTCAGGAAAGCATCGCTTGCCTATTTCTCACATAGCCCTCTGCACCACTAGGGCCAAGAACTTTCTGGGCTGCCTCTGGCTCCGTGGGCACTGCTGCTTGGCTGGTGTTCTCCTGAGCTTGAAACCAACTCCAAACGGGTTCTCCTTCGGGGAGAAGGCTGATTGGGCATGAAAATGCCTTGTTTGCATAGGCCCCCGCAACCCACACTTAGCCAGCTAGGGAGGGATCCTCCGAGGTCCTAACTGGGAAACGGCACAAAACTCAGTTCTGGGAGCTGCATTCTGCAAAGGTGAACTCTGCTCGGGGAACCAACAACAGCCGCAATGCGTCTTTGCTCAGGAAAGCCACGATTGCCTAGTTCTCACCTAGCCCTCTGCTACCCCTATGGCCAAGGGGGATCTTGGCTGCCTCTTTCTCCGTGGGCACTGTTGCTTGCCTGGTGGTCTGCTGAGCTTGAAACCAACTCCAAACGTGTTCTCCTTTGGGGAGAAGGTGGATTTGGCATGAAAAGGCCTTGTATGCACAGGCCCCATCAACCCATCCTTAGCCAGCTAGGGAGGGACGCTCTGAGGGCCTATGTCAGCAACAGCACTAAACTCACTTCTACGAGCTGCATTCTGTAAAGGGAATCTCAGCTCAGGGAACAAAGCACAGCCCCAATGTGTCTCTTGCTCAGGAAGGCCAACCGGCCTAGTTCTCACCTAGCCCTGGTCTACTCCTAGGGCAAAGGAGGCTCTGGGCTGCCTCTGGCTCCGTGGGCACTGCTGCTTGAACTGGTGGTCTCCTGAGCTTGAAACCAACTCCAAACGGGTTCTCCTTCGGGGAGAAGGCTGATTGGGCATGAAAAGGCCTTGTTTGCACAGGCCCAAGTAACCTACCCTTAGGAGCTATGGAGGAACCCTCCGAGGGCCTATCTCAGAACCTGCACAAAACTCTCACTTCTAGGAGCTGCATTCTGCAAAGGGGAACACTGCCGGGGAAGAAACCACAGCCCCAAAGCGTGTTTGCTCAGGAAAGCAATGCTTGCCTATTTCTCACCTAGCCCTCTGCCACCAATTAGGCCAAAGATTGTCTGTGCTGCCTCTGGCTCCGTGGGCACTGCAGCTTGGCTGGTGGTCTCCTGAGCTTGTAACCAACTCCAAACGTGTTCTCCTTTGGGGAGAAGGCTGATTGGGCATGAAAAGGCCTTATTTGCACAGGCCCAAACAATCCACCATTAGCCAGCTAGGGAGGGACCCTCAGAGGGCCTATCTCAGAACCTGCACAAAACTCTCACTTCGAGGAGCTGCATTCTGCAAAGGTGAACTCTGCTCGGGGAACAAACCACAGCCCCAATGTGTCTTTGCTCAGGGAAGCAACGCTTGCCTAGTTCTCAATTAGCCCAGTGCTTACCCAAGGGCCAAGGAGGCTCTGGGCTGCCTCTGCCCCCGTGGGCATTGCTGCTTGGCTGGTGGACTCCCGAGCTTGAAACCAACTCCAAACGGGTCCTCCTTCGGGGAGAATGCTGATTGGGCATGAAAAGGCCTTGTTTCCACAGACCCAGGCAACCCACACTTTGCCAGCTAGGGAGGGAACATCCAAGGCCCTATCTCAGCAAGGGCACAAGACTCACTTCTAGGAGTTGTATTCTGCAAAGGTGAACTCTGCTCGGGGAACAATCCACAGCCCCAATGCGTCTTTGCTCAGGAAAGCAACGCGTGCCTAGTTCTCACCTGGCCCTCTGTACCCCTAGGGCAAAGAAGGCTCTGGGCTGCCTCTGGCTCCGTGGGCACTGCTGCTTGGCTGGTGTTCTCCTGAGCTTGAAACCAACTCCAAACGTGTTCTCCTTCGGGGAGAAGGCTGATTGGGCATGAAAAGGCCTTGTTTGCACAGGGCCCATCAACTCACCGTTAGCCACCTTGGGAGGGACCCTCGGAGGGCCTATCTCAGCAACGGTACACAACTCGCTTCTAGGAGCTGCATTCTGCAAAAGTGAACTCTGCTCGGGGAACAAACCACAGCTCCAATGCGTCTATGCTCAGGGAAGCCACGCTTGCCTACTTCTCAATTAGAAGAATGCTTCCCATAGGGCCAAGGAGGCTCTGGGCTGCCTCTGGCTCCGTGGGCACCGCTGATTGTCTGGTGGTCTCCTGAGCTTGAAAGCAACTCCAAACCTGTTCTCCTACGTGGAGAAGGCTGAATGGGCATTAAAATGCCTTGTTTCCACAGACCCAGGCAACCCACACTTAGCCAGCTAGGGAGTGACCCTCCTAGGTCCTATCTCAGCAACGGCAAAAAACTCGCTTATAGGAGCTGCATTTTTCAAAGGGAAACTTGCTCGGGGAACCAACCACAGCCCCAGTGCGTCTTTGCTCAGGAAAGCAACGCTTGCCTAGTTCTCAACAAGCCGTGTGCTATACCTTGGGCCAGGAAGGATCCTGGCTTCTTCTTGCTCCGAGGGCACGGCTGCTTGGCTGGTGGTCTCCTGAAGTTAAAAGTAACTCCAAACGGGTTCTCTTTCGGGGAGGATGCTGATTGGGCATGAAAAGGCCTTCATTCAACAGGCCCCATCAACCCACCCTTAGCCAGATACGGAGAGAGCCTCCTAGGGCCTATCTAAGAAATGGCACAAAACTCATTCCAGGAGCTGCATTCTGCAAAGGTGGACACTGCTTGGGGAACAAACCACAGCCCCAATGTGTCTGCTCAGGAAAGCCTCGCTTGCCTTTTTTCTCCTAGCCCTCTGCTACCCCAAGGGCCATGGAAGCTCTGGGCTGCCTCTGGCTCTGTGGGCACTGCTGATGTTCTGGTTGTCTCCTGAGCTTGAAACCAACTCCAAATGGGTTCTCCTTCGGGGAGAAGGTGGATTTGCATGGAAAGGCCTTGTTTGCACAGGCCCCAGCCACCCACCCTTAGCCAGCTAGGGATAGACCGTCCTTGGGCCTATCTCAGCAAAGGCACAAGACTCACTTCTCGGAGCTGCATTCTGCAAAGGGAAACTCTGCTCGGGGAGCACAGCACAGTCCCAATTTGTCTTTGCTCAGGAAAGCAATGCTTGCCTATTTCTCACCTCGCCCTGTGCTAACCCTAGGGCCAAGGAAGCTCTGGGCTGCCTCTGGCTCCGTGGGCACTGCTGCTTTGCTGGTGGTCTCGTGAGCTTGAAACCAACTCCAAACGAGTTCTCCTTCTGGGAGAAGGCTGATTGGGCATGAAAAGGCCTTGTTTGCACAGGCCTCAGCAACCCACCCTTAGCCAGCTAGGGAGGGACCCTCCGAGGGCTGATCTCAGCAAGGGCACAAGACTCACTTCTAGGAGTTGTATTCTGCAAAGGGGAACTCTGCTCGGGGAACAATCCACAGCCCCAATGCGTCTTTGCTCAGGAAAGCATCGCTTGCCTATTTCTCACATAGCCCTCTGCACCACTAGGGCCAAGAACTTTCTGGGCTGCCTCTGGCTCCGTGGGCACTGCTGCTTGGCTGGTGTTCTCCTGAGCTTGAAACCAACTCCAAACGGGTTCTCCTTCGGGGAGAAGGCTGATTGGGCATGAAAATGCCTTGTTTGCATAGGCCCCCGCAACCCACACTTAGCCAGCTAGGGAGGGATCCTCCGAGGTCCTAACTGGGAAACGGCACAAAACTCAGTTCTGGGAGCTGCATTCTGCAAAGGTGAACTCTGCTCGGGGAACCAACAACAGCCGCAATGCGTCTTTGCTCAGGAAAGCCACGATTGCCTAGTTCTCACCTAGCCCTCTGCTACCCCTATGGCCAAGGGGGATCTTGGCTGCCTCTTTCTCCGTGGGCACTGTTGCTTGCCTGGTGGTCTGCTGAGCTTGAAACCAACTCCAAACGTGTTCTCCTTTGGGGAGAAGGTGGATTTGGCATGAAAAGGCCTTGTATGCACAGGCCCCATCAACCCATCCTTAGCCAGCTAGGGAGGGACGCTCTGAGGGCCTATGTCAGCAACAGCACTAAACTCACTTCTACGAGCTGCATTCTGTAAAGGGAATCTCAGCTCAGGGAACAAAGCACAGCCCCAATGTGTCTCTTGCTCAGGAAGGCCAACCGGCCTAGTTCTCACCTAGCCCTGGTCTACTCCTAGGGCAAAGGAGGCTCTGGGCTGCCTCTGGCTCCGTGGGCACTGCTGCTTGAACTGGTGGTCTCCTGAGCTTGAAACCAACTCCAAACGGGTTCTCCTTCGGGGAGAAGGCTGATTGGGCATGAAAAGGCCTTGTTTGCACAGGCCCAAGTAACCTACCCTTAGGAGCTATGGAGGAACCCTCCGAGGGCCTATCTCAGAACCTGCACAAAACTCTCACTTCTAGGAGCTGCATTCTGCAAAGGGGAACACTGCCGGGGAAGAAACCACAGCCCCAAAGCGTGTTTGCTCAGGAAAGCAATGCTTGCCTATTTCTCACCTAGCCCTCTGCCACCAATTAGGCCAAAGATTGTCTGTGCTGCCTCTGGCTCCGTGGGCACTGCAGCTTGGCTGGTGGTCTCCTGAGCTTGTAACCAACTCCAAACGTGTTCTCCTTTGGGGAGAAGGCTGATTGGGCATGAAAAGGCCTTATTTGCACAGGCCCAAACAATCCACCATTAGCCAGCTAGGGAGGGACCCTCAGAGGGCCTATCTCAGAACCTGCACAAAACTCTCACTTCGAGGAGCTGCATTCTGCAAAGGTGAACTCTGCTCGGGGAACAAACCACAGCCCCAATGTGTCTTTGCTCAGGGAAGCAACGCTTGCCTAGTTCTCAATTAGCCCAGTGCTTACCCTAGGGCCAAGGAGGCTCTGGGCTGCCTCTGCCCCCGTGGGCATTGCTGCTTGGCTGGTGGACTCCCGAGCTTGAAACCAACTCCAAACGGGTCCTCCTTCGGGGAGAATGCTGATTGGGCATGAAAAGGCCTTGTTTCCACAGACCCAGGCAACCCACACTTTGCCAGCTAGGGAGGGAACATCCAAGGCCCTATCTCAGCAAGGGCACAAGACTCACTTCTAGGAGTTGTATTCTGCAAAGGTGAACTCTGCTCGGGGAACAATCCACAGCCCCAATGCGTCTTTGCTCAGGAAAGCAACGCGTGCCTAGTTCTCACCTGGCCCTCTGTACCCCTAGGGCAAAGAAGGCTCTGGGCTGCCTCTGGCTCCGTGGGCACTGCTGCTTGGCTGGTGTTCTCCTGAGCTTGAAACCAACTCCAAACGTGTTCTCCTTCGGGGAGAAGGCTGATTGGGCATGAAAAGGCCTTGTTTGCACAGGGCCCATCAACTCACCGTTAGCCACCTTGGGAGGGACCCTCGGAGGGCCTATCTCAGCAACGGTACACAACTCGCTTCTAGGAGCTGCATTCTGCAAAAGTGAACTCTGCTCGGGGAACAAACCACAGCTCCAATGCGTCTATGCTCAGGGAAGCCACGCTTGCCTACTTCTCAATTAGAAGAATGCTTCCCATAGGGCCAAGGAGGCTCTGGGCTGCCTCTGGCTCCGTGGGCACCGCTGATTGTCTGGTGGTCTCCTGAGCTTGAAAGCAACTCCAAACCTGTTCTCCTACGTGGAGAAGGCTGAATGGGCATTAAAATGCCTTGTTTCCACAGACCCAGGCAACCCACACTTAGCCAGCTAGGGAGTGACCCTCCTAGGTCCTATCTCAGCAACGGCAAAAAACTCGCTTATAGGAGCTGCATTTTTCAAAGGGAAACTTGCTCGGGGAACCAACCACAGCCCCAGTGCGTCTTTGCTCAGGAAAGCAACGCTTGCCTAGTTCTCAACAAGCCGTGTGCTATACCTTGGGCCAGGAAGGATCCTGGCTTCTTCTTGCTCCGAGGGCACGGCTGCTTGGCTGGTGGTCTCCTGAAGTTAAAAGTAACTCCAAACGGGTTCTCTTTCGGGGAGGATGCTGATTGGGCATGAAAAGGCCTTCATTCAACAGGCCCCATCAACCCACCCTTAGCCAGATACGGAGAGAGCCTCCTAGGGCCTATCTAAGAAATGGCACAAAACTCATTCCAGGAGCTGCATTCTGCAAAGGTGGACACTGCTTGGGGAACAAACCACAGCCCCAATGTGTCTGCTCAGGAAAGCCTCGCTTGCCTTTTTTCTCCTAGCCCTCTGCTACCCCAAGGGCCATGGAAGCTCTGGGCTGCCTCTGGCTCTGTGGGCACTGCTGATGTTCTGGTTGTCTCCTGAGCTTGAAACCAACTCCAAACGGGTTCTCCTTCGGGGAGAAGGTGGATTTGCATGGAAAGGCCTTGTTTGCACAGGCCCCAGCCACCCACCCTTAGCCAGCTAGGGATAGACCGTCCTTGGGCCTATCTCAGCAACGGCACAAGACTCACTTCTCGGAGCTGCATTCTGCAAAGGGAAACTCTGCTCGGGGAGCACACCACAGTCCCAATTTGTCTTTGCTCAGGAAAGCAATGCTTGCCTATTTCTCACCTCGCCCTGTGCTAACCCTAGGGCCAAGGAAGCTCTGGGCTGCCTCTGGCTCCGTGGGCACTGCTGCTTTGCTGGTGGTCTCGTGAGCTTGAAACCAACTCCAAACGAGTTCTCCTTCTGGGAGAAGGCTGATTGGGCATGAAAAGGCCTTGTTTGCCCAGGCCTCAGCAACCCACCCTTAGCCAGCTAGGGAGGGACCCTCCGAGGGCTGATCTCAGCAAGGGCACAAGACTCACTTCTAGGAGTTGTATTCTGCAAAGGGGAACTCTGCTCGGGGAACAATCCACAGCCCCAATGCGTCTTTGCTCAGGAAAGCATCGCTTGCCTATTTCTCACATAGCCCTCTGCACCACTAGGGCCAAGAACTTTCTGGGCTGCCTCTGGCTCCGTGGGCACTGCTGCTTGGCTGGTGTTCTCCTGAGCTTGAAACCAACTCCAAACGGGTTCTCCTTCGGGGAGAAGGCTGATTGGGCATGAAAATGCCTTGTTTGCATAGGCCCCCGCAACCCACACTTAGCCAGCTAGGGAGGGATCCTCCGAGGTCCTAACTGGGAAACGGCACAAAACTCAGTTCTGGGAGCTGCATTCTGCAAAGGTGAACTCTGCTCGGGGAACCAACAACAGCCGCAATGCGTCTTTGCTCAGGAAAGCCACGATTGCCTAGTTCTCACCTAGCCCTCTGCTACCCCTATGGCCAAGGGGGATCTTGGCTGCCTCTTTCTCCGTGGGCACTGTTGCTTGCCTGGTGGTCTGCTGAGCTTGAAACCAACTCCAAACGTGTTCTCCTTTGGGGAGAAGGTGGATTTGGCATGAAAAGGCCTTGTATGCACAGGCCCCATCAACCCATCCTTAGCCAGCTAGGGAGGGACGCTCTGAGGGCCTATGTCAGCAACAGCACTAAACTCACTTCTACGAGCTGCATTCTGTAAAGGGAATCTCAGCTCAGGGAACAAAGCACAGCCCCAATGTGTCTCTTGCTCAGGAAGGCCAACCGGCCTAGTTCTCACCTAGCCCTGGTCTACTCCTAGGGCAAAGGAGGCTCTGGGCTGCCTCTGGCTCCGTGGGCACTGCTGCTTGAACTGGTGGTCTCCTGAGCTTGAAACCAACTCCAAACGGGTTCTCCTTCGGGGAGAAGGCTGATTGGGCATGAAAAGGCCTTGTTTGCACAGGCCCAAGTAACCTACCCTTAGGAGCTATGGAGGAACCCTCCGAGGGCCTATCTCAGAACCTGCACAAAACTCTCACTTCTAGGAGCTGCATTCTGCAAAGGGGAACACTGCCGGGGAAGAAACCACAGCCCCAAAGCGTGTTTGCTCAGGAAAGCAATGCTTGCCTATTTCTCACCTAGCCCTCTGCCACCAATTAGGCCAAAGATTGTCTGTGCTGCCTCTGGCTCCGTGGGCACTGCAGCTTGGCTGGTGGTCTCCTGAGCTTGTAACCAACTCCAAACGTGTTCTCCTTTGGGGAGAAGGCTGATTGGGCATGAAAAGGCCTTATTTGCACAGGCCCAAACAATCCACCATTAGCCAGCTAGGGAGGGACCCTCAGAGGGCCTATCTCAGAACCTGCACAAAACTCTCACTTCGAGGAGCTGCATTCTGCAAAGGTGAACTCTGCTCGGGGAACAAACCACAGCCCCAATGTGTCTTTGCTCAGGGAAGCAACGCTTGCCTAGTTCTCAATTAGCCCAGTGCTTACCCAAGGGCCAAGGAGGCTCTGGGCTGCCTCTGCCCCCGTGGGCATTGCTGCTTGGCTGGTGGACTCCCGAGCTTGAAACCAACTCCAAACGGGTCCTCCTTCGGGGAGAATGCTGATTGGGCATGAAAAGGCCTTGTTTCCACAGACCCAGGCAACCCACACTTTGCCAGCTAGGGAGGGAACATCCAAGGCCCTATCTCAGCAAGGGCACAAGACTCACTTCTAGGAGTTGTATTCTGCAAAGGTGAACTCTGCTCGGGGAACAATCCACAGCCCCAATGCGTCTTTGCTCAGGAAAGCAACGCGTGCCTAGTTCTCACCTGGCCCTCTGTACCCCTAGGGCAAAGAAGGCTCTGGGCTGCCTCTGGCTCCGTGGGCACTGCTGCTTGGCTGGTGGACTCCTGAGCTTGAAACCAACTCCAAACGTGTTCTCCTTCGGGGAGAAGGCTGATTGGGCATGAAAAGGCCTTGTTTGCACAGGGCCCATCAACTCACCGTTAGCCACCTTGGGAGGGACCCTCGGAGGGCCTATCTCAGCAACGGTACACAACTCGCTTCTAGGAGCTGCATTCTGCAAAAGTGAACTCTGCTCGGGGAACAAACCACAGCTCCAATGCGTCTATGCTCAGGGAAGCCACGCTTGCCTACTTCTCAATTAGAAGAATGCTTCCCATAGGGCCAAGGAGGCTCTGGGCTGCCTCTGGCTCCGTGGGCACCGCTGATTGTCTGGTGGTCTCCTGAGCTTGAAAGCAACTCCAAACCTGTTCTCCTACGTGGAGAAGGCTGAATGGGCATTAAAATGCCTTGTTTCCACAGACCCAGGCAACCCACACTTAGCCAGCTAGGGAGTGACCCTCCTAGGTCCTATCTCAGCAACGGCAAAAAACTCGCTTATAGGAGCTGCATTTTTCAAAGGGAAACTTGCTCGGGGAACCAACCACAGCCCCAGTGCGTCTTTGCTCAGGAAAGCAACGCTTGCCTAGTTCTCAACAAGCCGTGTGCTATACCTTGGGCCAGGAAGGATCCTGGCTTCTTCTTGCTCCGAGGGCACGGCTGCTTGGCTGGTGGTCTCCTGAAGTTAAAAGTAACTCCAAACGGGTTCTCTTTCGGGGAGGATGCTGATTGGGCATGAAAAGGCCTTCATTCAACAGGCCCCATCAACCCACCCTTAGCCAGATACGGAGAGAGCCTCCTAGGGCCTATCTAAGAAATGGCACAAAACTCATTCCAGGAGCTGCATTCTGCAAAGGTGGACACTGCTTGGGGAACAAACCACAGCCCCAATGTGTCTGCTCAGGAAAGCCTCGCTTGCCTTTTTTCTCCTAGCCCTCTGCTACCCCAAGGGCCATGGAAGCTCTGGGCTGCCTCTGGCTCTGTGGGCACTGCTGATGTTCTGGTTGTCTCCTGAGCTTGAAACCAACTCCATATGGGTTCTCCTTCGGGGAGAAGGTGGATTTGCATGGAAAGGCCTTGTTTGCACAGGCCCCAGCCACCCACCCTTAGCCAGCTAGGGATAGACCGTCCTTGGGCCTATCTCAGCAAAGGCACAAGACTCACTTCTCGGAGCTGCATTCTGCAAAGGGAAACTCTGCTCGGGGAGCACAGCACAGTCCCAATTTGTCTTTGCTCAGGAAAGCAATGCTTGCCTATTTCTCACCTCGCCCTGTGCTAACCCTAGGGCCAAGGAAGCTCTGGGCTGCCTCTGGCTCCGTGGGCACTGCTGCTTTGCTGGTGGTCTCGTGAGCTTGAAACCAACTCCAAACGAGTTCTCCTTCTGGGAGAAGGCTGATTGGGCATGAAAAGGCCTTGTTTGCCCAGGCCTCAGCAACCCACCCTTAGCCAGCTAGGGAGGGACCCTCCGAGGGCTGATCTCAGCAAGGGCACAAGACTCACTTCTAGGAGTTGTATTCTGCAAAGGGGAACTCTGCTCGGGGAACAATCCACAGCCCCAATGCGTCTTTGCTCAGGAAAGCATCGCTTGCCTATTTCTCACATAGCCCTCTGCACCACTAGGGCCAAGAACTTTCTGGGCTGCCTCTGGCTCCGTGGGCACTGCTGCTTGGCTGGTGTTCTCCTGAGCTTGAAACCAACTCCAAACGGGTTCTCCTTCGGGGAGAAGGCTGATTGGGCATGAAAATGCCTTGTTTGCATAGGCCCCCGCAACCCACACTTAGCCAGCTAGGGAGGGATCCTCCGAGGTCCTAACTGGGAAACGGCACAAAACTCAGTTCTGGGAGCTGCATTCTGCAAAGGTGAACTCTGCTCGGGGAACCAACAACAGCCGCAATGCGTCTTTGCTCAGGAAAGCCACGATTGCCTAGTTCTCACCTAGCCCTCTGCTACCCCTATGGCCAAGGGGGATCTTGGCTGCCTCTTTCTCCGTGGGCACTGTTGCTTGCCTGGTGGTCTGCTGAGCTTGAAACCAACTCCAAACGTGTTCTCCTTTGGGGAGAAGGTGGATTTGGCATGAAAAGGCCTTGTATGCACAGGCCCCATCAACCCATCCTTAGCCAGCTAGGGAGGGACGCTCTGAGGGCCTATGTCAGCAACAGCACTAAACTCACTTCTACGAGCTGCATTCTGTAAAGGGAATCTCAGCTCAGGGAACAAAGCACAGCCCCAATGTGTCTCTTGCTGAGGAAGGTCAACCGGCCTAGTTCTCACCTAGCCCTGGTCTACTCCTAGGGCAAAGGAGGCTCTGGGCTGCCTCTGGCTCCGTGGGCACTGCTGCTTGAACTGGTGGTCTCCTGAGCTTGAAACCAACTCCAAACGGGTTCTCCTTCGGGGAGAAGGCTGATTGGGCATGAAAAGGCCTTGTTTGCACAGGCCCAAGTAACCTACCCTTAGGAGCTATGGAGGAACCCTCCGAGGGCCTATCTCAGAACCTGCACAAAACTCTCACTTCTAGGAGCTGCATTCTGCAAAGGGGAACACTGCCGGGGAAGAAACCACAGCCCCAAAGCGTGTTTGCTCAGGAAAGCAATGCTTGCCTATTTCTCACCTAGCCCTCTGCCACCAATTAGGCCAAAGATTGTCTGTGCTGCCTCTGGCTCCGTGGGCACTGCAGCTTGGCTGGTGGTCTCCTGAGCTTGTAACCAACTCCAAACGTGTTCTCCTTTGGGGAGAAGGCTGATTGGGCATGAAAAGGCCTTATTTGCACAGGCCCAAACAATCCACCATTAGCCAGCTAGGGAGGGACCCTCAGAGGGCCTATCTCAGAACCTGCACAAAACTCTCACTTCGAGGAGCTGCATTCTGCAAAGGTGAACTCTGCTCGGGGAACAAACCACAGCCCCAATGTGTCTTTGCTCAGGGAAGCAACGCTTGCCTAGTTCTCAATTAGCCCAGTGCTTACCCAAGGGCCAAGGAGGCTCTGGGCTGCCTCTGCCCCCGTGGGCATTGCTGCTTGGCTGGTGGACTCCCGAGCTTGAAACCAACTCCAAACGGGTCCTCCTTCGGGGAGAATGCTGATTGGGCATGAAAAGGCCTTGTTTCCACAGACCCAGGCAACCCACACTTTGCCAGCTAGGGAGGGAACATCCAAGGCCCTATCTCAGCAAGGGCACAAGACTCACTTCTAGGAGTTGTATTCTGCAAAGGTGAACTCTGCTCGGGGAACAATCCACAGCCCCAATGCGTCTTTGCTCAGGAAAGCAACGCGTGCCTAGTTCTCACCTGGCCCTCTGTACCCCTAGGGCAAAGAAGGCTCTGGGCTGCCTCTGGCTCCGTGGGCACTGCTGCTTGGCTGGTGTTCTCCTGAGCTTGAAACCAACTCCAAACGTGTTCTCCTTCGGGGAGAAGGCTGATTGGGCATGAAAAGGCCTTGTTTGCACAGGGCCCATCAACTCACCGTTAGCCACCTTGGGAGGGACCCTCGGAGGGCCTATCTCAGCAACGGTACACAACTCGCTTCTAGGAGCTGCATTCTGCAAAAGTGAACTCTGCTCGGGGAACAAACCACAGCTCCAATGCGTCTATGCTCAGGGAAGCCACGCTTGCCTACTTCTCAATTAGAAGAATGCTTCCCATAGGGCCAAGGAGGCTCTGGGCTGCCTCTGGCTCCGTGGGCACCGCTGATTGTCTGGTGGTCTCCTGAGCTTGAAAGCAACTCCAAACCTGTTCTCCTACGTGGAGAAGGCTGAATGGGCATTAAAATGCCTTGTTTCCACAGACCCAGGCAACCCACACTTAGCCAGCTAGGGAGTGACCCTCCTAGGTCCTATCTCAGCAACGGCAAAAAACTCGCTTATAGGAGCTGCATTTTTCAAAGGGAAACTTGCTCGGGGAACCAACCACAGCCCCAGTGCGTCTTTGCTCAGGAAAGCAACGCTTGCCTAGTTCTCAACAAGCCGTGTGCTATACCTTGGGCCAGGAAGGATCCTGGCTTCTTCTTGCTCCGAGGGCACGGCTGCTTGGCTGGTGGTCTCCTGAAGTTAAAAGTAACTCCAAACGGGTTCTCTTTCGGGGAGGATGCTGATTGGGCATGAAAAGGCCTTCATTCAACAGGCCCCATCAACCCACCCTTAGCCAGATACGGAGAGAGCCTCCTAGGGCCTATCTAAGAAATGGCACAAAACTCATTCCAGGAGCTGCATTCTGCAAAGGTGGACACTGCTTGGGGAACAAACCACAGCCCCAATGTGTCTGCTCAGGAAAGCCTCGCTTGCCTTTTTTCTCCTAGCCCTCTGCTACCCCAAGGGCCATGGAAGCTCTGGGCTGCCTCTGGCTCTGTGGGCACTGCTGATGTTCTGGTTGTCTCCTGAGCTTGAAACCAACTCCAAACGGGTTCTCCTTCGGGGAGAAGGTGGATTTGCATGGAAAGGCCTTGTTTGCACAGGCCCCAGCCACCCACCCTTAGCCAGCTAGGGATAGACCGTCCTTGGGCCTATCTCAGCAACGGCACAAGACTCACTTCTAGGAGCTGCATTCTGCAAAGGGAAACTCTGCTCGGGGAGCACACCACAGTCCCAATTTGTCTTTGCTCAGGAAAGCAATGCTTGCCTATTTCTCACCTCGCCCTGTGCTAACCCTAGGGCCAAGGAAGCTCTGGGCTGCCTCTGGCTCCGTGGGCACTGCTGCTTTGCTGGTGGTCTCGTGAGCTTGAAACCAACTCCAAACGAGTTCTCCTTCTGGGAGAAGGCTGATTGGGCATGAAAAGGCCTTGTTTGCACAGGCCTCAGCAACCCACCCTTAGCCAGCTAGGGAGGGACCCTCCGAGGGCTGATCTCAGCAAGGGCACAAGACTCACTTCTAGGAGTTGTATTCTGCAAAGGGGAACTCTGCTCGGGGAACAATCCACAGCCCCAATGCGTCTTTGCTCAGGAAAGCATCGCTTGCCTATTTCTCACATAGCCCTCTGCACCACTAGGGCCAAGAACTTTCTGGGCTGCCTCTGGCTCCGTGGGCACTGCTGCTTGGCTGGTGTTCTCCTGAGCTTGAAACCAACTCCAAACGGGTTCTCCTTCGGGGAGAAGGCTGATTGGGCATGAAAATGCCTTGTTTGCATAGGCCCCCGCAACCCACACTTAGCCAGCTAGGGAGGGATCCTCCGAGGTCCTAACTGGGAAACGGCACAAAACTCAGTTCTGGGAGCTGCATTCTGCAAAGGTGAACTCTGCTCGGGGAACCAACAACAGCCGCAATGCGTCTTTGCTCAGGAAAGCCACGATTGCCTAGTTCTCACCTAGCCCTCTGCTACCCCTATGGCCAAGGGGGATCTTGGCTGCCTCTTTCTCCGTGGGCACTGTTGCTTGCCTGGTGGTCTGCTGAGCTTGAAACCAACTCCAAACGTGTTCTCCTTTGGGGAGAAGGTGGATTTGGCATGAAAAGGCCTTGTATGCACAGGCCCCATCAACCCATCCTTAGCCAGCTAGGGAGGGACGCTCTGAGGGCCTATGTCAGCAACAGCACTAAACTCACTTATACGAGCTGCATTCTGTAAAGGGAATCTCAGCTCAGGGAACAAAGCACAGCCCCAATGTGTCTCTTGCTCAGGAAGGCCAACCGGCCTAGTTCTCACCTAGCCCTGGTCTACTCCTAGGGCAAAGGAGGCTCTGGGCTGCCTCTGGCTCCGTGGGCACTGCTGCTTGAACTGGTGGTCTCCTGAGCTTGAAACCAACTCCAAACGGGTTCTCCTTCGGGGAGAAGGCTGATTGGGCATGAAAAGGCCTTGTTTGCACAGGCCCAAGTAACCTACCCTTAGGAGCTATGGAGGAACCCTCCGAGGGCCTATCTCAGAACCTGCACAAAACTCTCACTTCTAGGAGCTGCATTCTGCAAAGGGGAACACTGCCGGGGAAGAAACCACAGCCCCAAAGCGTGTTTGCTCAGGAAAGCAATGCTTGCCTATTTCTCACCTAGCCCTCTGCCACCAATTAGGCCAAAGATTGTCTGTGCTGCCTCTGGCTCCGTGGGCACTGCAGCTTGGCTGGTGGTCTCCTGAGCTTGTAACCAACTCCAAACGTGTTCTCCTTTGGGGAGAAGGCTGATTGGGCATGAAAAGGCCTTATTTGCACAGGCCCAAACAATCCACCATTAGCCAGCTAGGGAGGGACCCTCAGAGGGCCTATCTCAGAACCTGCACAAAACTCTCACTTCGAGGAGCTGCATTCTGCAAAGGTGAACTCTGCTCGGGGAACAAACCACAGCCCCAATGTGTCTTTGCTCAGGGAAGCAACGCTTGCCTAGTTCTCAATTAGCCCAGTGCTTACCCAAGGGCCAAGGAGGCTCTGGGCTGCCTCTGCCCCCGTGGGCATTGCTGCTTGGCTGGTGGACTCCCGAGCTTGAAACCAACTCCAAACGGGTCCTCCTTCGGGGAGAATGCTGATTGGGCATGAAAAGGCCTTGTTTCCACAGACCCAGGCAACCCACACTTTGCCAGCTAGGGAGGGAACATCCAAGGCCCTATCTCAGCAAGGGCACAAGACTCACTTCTAGGAGTTGTATTCTGCAAAGGTGAACTCTGCTCGGGGAACAATCCACAGCCCCAATGCGTCTTTGCTCAGGAAAGCAACGCGTGCCTAGTTCTCACCTGGCCCTCTGTACCCCTAGGGCAAAGAAGGCTCTGGGCTGCCTCTGGCTCCGTGGGCACTGCTGCTTGGCTGGTGTTCTCCTGAGCTTGAAACCAACTCCAAACGTGTTCTCCTTCGGGGAGAAGGCTGATTGGGCATGAAAAGGCCTTGTTTGCACAGGGCCCATCAACTCACCGTTAGCCACCTTGGGAGGGACCCTCGGAGGGCCTATCTCAGCAACGGTACACAACTCGCTTCTAGGAGCTGCATTCTGCAAAAGTGAACTCTGCTCGGGGAACAAACCACAGCTCCAATGCGTCTATGCTCAGGGAAGCCACGCTTGCCTACTTCTCAATTAGAAGAATGCTTCCCATAGGGCCAAGGAGGCTCTGGGCTGCCTCTGGCTCCGTGGGCACCGCTGATTGTCTGGTGGTCTCCTGAGCTTGAAAGCAACTCCAAACCTGTTCTCCTACGTGGAGAAGGCTGAATGGGCATTAAAATGCCTTGTTTCCACAGACCCAGGCAACCCACACTTAGCCAGCTAGGGAGTGACCCTCCTAGGTCCTATCTCAGCAACGGCAAAAAACTCGCTTATAGGAGCTGCATTTTTCAAAGGGAAACTTGCTCGGGGAACCAACCACAGCCCCAGTGCGTCTTTGCTCAGGAAAGCAACGCTTGCCTAGTTCTCAACAAGCCGTGTGCTATACCTTGGGCCAGGAAGGATCCTGGCTTCTTCTTGCTCCGAGGGCACGGCTGCTTGGCTGGTGGTCTCCTGAAGTTAAAAGTAACTCCAAACGGGTTCTCTTTCGGGGAGGATGCTGATTGGGCATGAAAAGGCCTTCATTCAACAGGCCCCATCAACCCACCCTTAGCCAGATACGGAGAGAGCCTCCTAGGGCCTATCTAAGAAATGGCACAAAACTCATTCCAGGAGCTGCATTCTGCAAAGGTGGACACTGCTTGGGGAACAAACCACAGCCCCAATGTGTCTGCTCAGGAAAGCCTCGCTTGCCTTTTTTCTCCTAGCCCTCTGCTACCCCAAGGGCCATGGAAGCTCTGGGCTGCCTCTGGCTCTGTGGGCACTGCTGATGTTCTGGTTGTCTCCTGAGCTTGAAACCAACTCCAAACGGGTTCTCCTTCGGGGAGAAGGTGGATTTGCATGGAAAGGCCTTGTTTGCACAGGCCCCAGCCACCCACCCTTAGCCAGCTAGGGATAGACCGTCCTTGGGCCTATCTCAGCAAAGGCACAAGACTCACTTCTCGGAGCTGCATTCTGCAAAGGGAAACTCTGCTCGGGGAGCACACCACAGTCCCAATTTGTCTTTGCTCAGGAAAGCAATGCTTGCCTATTTCTCACCTCGCCCTGTGCTAACCCTAGGGCCAAGGAAGCTCTGGGCTGCCTCTGGCTCCGTGGGCACTGCTGCTTTGCTGGTGGTCTTGTGAGCTTGAAACCAACTCCAAACGAGTTCTCCTTCTGGGAGAAGGCTGATTGGGCATGAAAAGGCCTTGTTTGCACAGGCCTCAGCAACCCACCCTTAGCCAGCTAGGGAGGGACCCTCCGAGGGCTGATCTCAGCAAGGGCACAAGACTCACTTCTAGGAGTTGTATTCTGCAAAGGGGAACTCTGCTCGGGGAACAATCCACAGCCCCAATGCGTCTTTGCTCAGGAAAGCATCGCTTGCCTATTTCTCACATAGCCCTCTGCACCACTAGGGCCAAGAACTTTCTGGGCTGCCTCTGGCTCCGTGGGCACTGCTGCTTGGCTGGTGTTCTCCTGAGCTTGAAACCAACTCCAAACGGGTTCTCCTTCGGGGAGAAGGCTGATTGGGCATGAAAATGCCTTGTTTGCATAGGCCCCCGCAACCCACACTTAGCCAGCTAGGGAGGGATCCTCCGAGGTCCTAACTGGGAAACGGCACAAAACTCAGTTCTGGGAGCTGCATTCTGCAAAGGTGAACTCTGCTCGGGGAACCAACAACAGCCGCAATGCGTCTTTGCTCAGGAAAGCCACGATTGCCTAGTTCTCACCTAGCCCTCTGCTACCCCTATGGCCAAGGGGGATCTTGGCTGCCTCTTTCTCCGTGGGCACTGTTGCTTGCCTGGTGGTCTGCTGAGCTTGAAACCAACTCCAAACGTGTTCTCCTTTGGGGAGAAGGTGGATTTGGCATGAAAAGGCCTTGTATGCACAGGCCCCATCAACCCATCCTTAGCCAGCTAGGGAGGGACGCTCTGAGGGCCTATGTCAGCAACAGCACTAAACTCACTTCTACGAGCTGCATTCTGTAAAGGGAATCTCAGCTCAGGGAACAAAGCACAGCCCCAATGTGTCTCTTGCTCAGGAAGGCCAACCGGCCTAGTTCTCACCTAGCCCTGGTCTACTCCTAGGGCAAAGGAGGCTCTGGGCTGCCTCTGGCTCCGTGGGCACTGCTGCTTGAACTGGTGGTCTCCTGAGCTTGAAACCAACTCCAAACGGGTTCTCCTTCGGGGAGAAGGCTGATTGGGCATGAAAAGGCCTTGTTTGCACAGGCCCAAGTAACCTACCCTTAGGAGCTATGGAGGAACCCTCCGAGGGCCTATCTCAGAACCTGCACAAAACTCTCACTTCTAGGAGCTGCATTCTGCAAAGGGGAACACTGCCGGGGAAGAAACCACAGCCCCAAAGCGTGTTTGCTCAGGAAAGCAATGCTTGCCTATTTCTCACCTAGCCCTCTGCCACCAATTAGGCCAAAGATTGTCTGTGCTGCCTCTGGCTCCGTGGGCACTGCAGCTTGGCTGGTGGTCTCCTGAGCTTGTAACCAACTCCAAACGTGTTCTCCTTTGGGGAGAAGGCTGATTGGGCATGAAAAGGCCTTATTTGCACAGGCCCAAACAATCCACCATTAGCCAGCTAGGGAGGGACCCTCAGAGGGCCTATCTCAGAACCTGCACAAAACTCTCACTTCGAGGAGCTGCATTCTGCAAAGGTGAACTCTGCTCGGGGAACAAACCACAGCCCCAATGTGTCTTTGCTCAGGGAAGCAACGCTTGCCTAGTTCTCAATTAGCCCAGTGCTTACCCAAGGGCCAAGGAGGCTCTGGGCTGCCTCTGCCCCCGTGGGCATTGCTGCTTGGCTGGTGGACTCCCGAGCTTGAAACCAACTCCAAACGGGTCCTCCTTCGGGGAGAATGCTGATTGGGCATGAAAAGGCCTTGTTTCCACAGACCCAGGCAACCCACACTTTGCCAGCTAGGGAGGGAACATCCAAGGCCCTATCTCAGCAAGGGCACAAGACTCACTTCTAGGAGTTGTATTCTGCAAAGGTGAACTCTGCTCGGGGAACAATCCACAGCCCCAATGCGTCTTTGCTCAGGAAAGCAACGCGTGCCTAGTTCTCACCTGGCCCTCTGTACCCCTAGGGCAAAGAAGGCTCTGGGCTGCCTCTGGCTCCGTGGGCACTGCTGCTTGGCTGGTGTTCTCCTGAGCTTGAAACCAACTCCAAACGTGTTCTCCTTCGGGGAGAAGGCTGATTGGGCATGAAAAGGCCTTGTTTGCACAGGGCCCATCAACTCACCGTTAGCCACCTTGGGAGGGACCCTCGGAGGGCCTATCTCAGCAACGGTACACAACTCGCTTCTAGGAGCTGCATTCTGCAAAAGTGAACTCTGCTCGGGGAACAAACCACAGCTCCAATGCGTCTATGCTCAGGGAAGCCACGCTTGCCTACTTCTCAATTAGAAGAATGCTTCCCATAGGGCCAAGGAGGCTCTGGGCTGCCTCTGGCTCCGTGGGCACCGCTGATTGTCTGGTGGTCTCCTGAGCTTGAAAGCAACTCCAAACCTGTTCTCCTACGTGGAGAAGGCTGAATGGGCATTAAAATGCCTTGTTTCCACAGACCCAGGCAACCCACACTTAGCCAGCTAGGGAGTGACCCTCCTAGGTCCTATCTCAGCAACGGCAAAAAACTCGCTTATAGGAGCTGCATTTTTCAAAGGGAAACTTGCTCGGGGAACCAACCACAGCCCCAGTGCGTCTTTGCTCAGGAAAGCAACGCTTGCCTAGTTCTCAACAAGCCGTGTGCTATACCTTGGGCCAGGAAGGATCCTGGCTTCTTCTTGCTCCGAGGGCACGGCTGCTTGGCTGGTGGTCTCCTGAAGTTAAAAGTAACTCCAAACGGGTTCTCTTTCGGGGAGGATGCTGATTGGGCATGAAAAGGCCTTCATTCAACAGGCCCCATCAACCCACCCTTAGCCAGATACGGAGAGAGCCTCCTAGGGCCTATCTAAGAAATGGCACAAAACTCATTCCAGGAGCTGCATTCTGCAAAGGTGGACACTGCTTGGGGAACAAACCACAGCCCCAATGTGTCTGCTCAGGAAAGCCTCGCTTGCCTTTTTTCTCCTAGCCCTCTGCTACCCCAAGGGCCATGGAAGCTCTGGGCTGCCTCTGGCTCTGTGGGCACTGCTGATGTTCTGGTTGTCTCCTGAGCTTGAAACCAACTCCAAACGGGTTCTCCTTCGGGGAGAAGGTGGATTTGCATGGAAAGGCCTTGTTTGCACAGGCCCCAGCCACCCACCCTTAGCCAGCTAGGGATAGACCGTCCTGGGGCCTATCTCAGCAACGGCACAAGACTCACTTCTCGGAGCTGCATTCTGCAAAGGGAAACTCTGCTCGGGGAGCACACCACAGTCCCAATTCGCTTTGCTCAGGAAAGCAATGCTTGCCTATTTCTCACCTCGCCCTGTGCTAACCCTAGGGCCAAGGAAGCTCTGGGCTGCCTCTGGCTCCGTGGGCACTGCTGCTTTGCTGGTGGTCTCGTGAGCTTGAAACCAACTCCAAACGAGTTCTCCTTCTGGGAGAAGGCTGATTGGGCATGAAAAGGCCTTGTTTGCACAGGCCTCAGCAACCCACCCTTAGCCAGCTAGGGAGGGACCCTCCGAGGGCTGATCTCAGCAAGGGCACAAGACTCACTTCTAGGAGTTGTATTCTGCAAAGGGGAACTCTGCTCGGGGAACAATCCACAGCCCCAATGCGTCTTTGCTCAGGAAAGCATCGCTTGCCTATTTCTCACATAGCCCTCTGCACCACTAGGGCCAAGAACTTTCTGGGCTGCCTCTGGCTCCGTGGGCACTGCTGCTTGGCTGGTGTTCTCCTGAGCTTGAAACCAACTCCAAACGGGTTCTCCTTCGGGGAGAAGGCTGATTGGGCATGAAAATGCCTTGTTTGCATAGGCCCCCGCAACCCACACTTAGCCAGCTAGGGAGTGACCCTCCTAGGTCCTATCTCAGCAACGGCAAAAAACTCGCTTATAGGAGCTGCATTTTTCAAAGGGAAACTTGCTCGGGGAACCAACCACAGCCCCAGTGCGTCTTTGCTCAGGAAAGCAACGCTTGCCTAGTTCTCAACAAGCCGTGTGCTATACCTTGGGCCAGGAAGGATCCTGGCTTCTTCTTGCTCCGAGGGCACGGCTGCTTGGCTGGTGGTCTCCTGAAGTTAAAAATAACTCCAAACGGGTTCTCTTTCGGGGAGGATGCTGATTGGGCATGAAAAGGCCTTCATTCAACAGGCCCCATCAACCCACCCTTAGCCAGATACGGAGAGAGCCTCCTAGGGCCTATCTAAGAAATGGCACAAAATTCATTCCAGGAGCTGCATTCTGCAAAGGTGGACACTGCTTGGGGAACAAACCACAGCCCCAATGTGTCTGCTCAGGAAAGCCTCGCTTGCCTTTTTTCTCCTAGCCCTCTGCTACCCCAAGGGCCATGGAAGCTCTGGGCTGCCTCTGGCTCTGTGGGCACTGCTGATGTTCTGGTTGTCTCCTGAGCTTGAAACCAACTCCAAACGGGTTCTCCTTCGGGGAGAAGGTGGATTTGCATGGAAAGGCCTTGTTTGCACAGGCCCCAGCCACCCACCCTTAGCCAGCTAGGGATAGACCGTCCTTGGGCCTATCTCAGCAACGGCACAAGACTCACTTCTAGGAGCTGCATTCGGCAAAGGGAAACTCTGCTCGGGGAGCACACCACAGTCCCAATTTGTCTTTGCTCAGGAAAGCAATGCTTGCCTATTTCTCACCTCGCCCTGTGCTAACCCTAGGGCCAAGGAAGCTCTGGGCTGCCTCTGGCTCCGTGGGCACTGCTGCTTTGCTGGTGGTCTCGTGAGCTTGAAACCAACTCCAAACGAGTTCTCCTTCTGGGAGAAGGCTGATTGGGCATGAAAAGGCCTTGTTTGCACAGGCCTCAGCAACCCACCCTTAGCCAGCTAGGGAGGGACCCTCCGAGGGCTGATCTCAGCAAGGGCACAAGACTCACTTCTAGGAGTTGTATTCTGCAAAGGTGAACTCTGCTCGGGGAACAATCCACAGCCCCAATGCGTCTTTGCTCAGGAAAGCATCGCTTGCCTATTTCTCACATAGCCCTCTGCACCACTAGGGCCAAGAACTTTCTGGGCTGCCTCTGGCTCCGTGGGCACTGCTGCTTGGCTGGTGTTCTCCTGAGCTTGAAACCAACTCCAAACGGGTTCTCCTTCGGGGAGAAGGCTGATTGGGCATGAAAATGCCTTGTTTGCATAGGCCCCCGCAACCCACACTTAGCCAGCTAGGGAGGGATCCTCCGAGGTCCTAACTGGGAAACGGCACAAAACTCAGTTCTGGGAGCTGCATTCTGCAAAGGTGAACTCTGCTCGGGGAACCAACAACAGCCGCAATGCGTCTTTGCTCAGGAAAGCCACGATTGCCTAGTTCTCACCTAGCCCTCTGCTACCCCTATGGCCAAGGGGGATCTTGGCTGCCTCTTTCTCCGTGGGCACTGTTGCTTGCCTGGTGGTCTGCTGAGCTTGAAACCAACTCCAAACGTGTTCTCCTTCGGGGAGAAGGCTGATTGGGCATGAAAAGGCCTTGTTTGCACAGGCCTCAGCAACCCACCCTTAGCCAGCTAGGGAGGGACCCTCCGAGGGCTGATCTCAGCAAGGGCACAAGACTCACTTCTAGGAGTTGTATTCTGCAAAGGGGAACTCTGCTCGGGGAACAATCCACAGCCCCAATGCGTCTTTGCTCAGGAAAGCATCGCTTGCCTATTTCTCACATAGCCCTCTGCACCACTAGGGCCAAGAACTTTCTGGGCTGCCTCTGGCTCCGTGGGCACTGCTGCTTGGCTGGTGTTCTCCTGAGCTTGAAACCAACTCCAAACGGGTTCTCCTTCGGGGAGAAGGCTGATTGGGCATGAAAATGCCTTGTTTGCATAGGCCCCCGCAACCCACACTTAGCCAGCTAGGGAGGGATCCTCCGAGGTCCTAACTGGGAAACGGCACAAAACTCAGTTCTGGGAGCTGCATTCTGCAAAGGTGAACTCTGCTCGGGGAACCAACAACAGCCGCAATGCGTCTTTGCTCAGGAAAGCCACGATTGCCTAGTTCTCACCTAGCCCTCTGCTACCCCTATGGCCAAGGGGGATCTTGGCTGCCTCTTTCTCCGTGGGCACTGTTGCTTGCCTGGTGGTCTGCTGAGCTTGAAACCAACTCCAAACGTGTTCTCCTTTGGGGAGAAGGTGGATTTGGCATGAAAAGGCCTTGTATGCACAGGCCCCATCAACCCATCCTTAGCCAGCTAGGGAGGGACGCTCTGAGGGCCTATGTCAGCAACAGCACTAAACTCACTTCTACGAGCTGCATTCTGTAAAGGGAATCTCAGCTCAGGGAACAAAGCACAGCCCCAATGTGTCTCTTGCTCAGGAAGGCCAACCGGCCTAGTTCTCACCTAGCCCTGGTCTACTCCTAGGGCAAAGGAGGCTCTGGGCTGCCTCTGGCTCCGTGGGCACTGCTGCTTGAACTGGTGGTCTCCTGAGCTTGAAACCAACTCCAAACGGGTTCTCCTTCGGGGAGAAGGCTGATTGGGCATGAAAAGGCCTTGTTTGCACAGGCCCAAGTAACCTACCCTTAGGAGCTATGGAGGAACCCTCCGAGGGCCTATCTCAGAACCTGCACAAAACTCTCACTTCTAGGAGCTGCATTCTGCAAAGGGGAACACTGCCGGGGAAGAAACCACAGCCCCAAAGCGTGTTTGCTCAGGAAAGCAATGCTTGCCTATTTCTCACCTAGCCCTCTGCCACCAATTAGGCCAAAGATTGTCTGTGCTGCCTCTGGCTCCGTGGGCACTGCAGCTTGGCTGGTGGTCTCCTGAGCTTGTAACCAACTCCAAACGTGTTCTCCTTTGGGGAGAAGGCTGATTGGGCATGAAAAGGCCTTATTTGCACAGGCCCAAACAATCCACCATTAGCCAGCTAGGGAGGGACCCTCAGAGGGCCTATCTCAGAACCTGCACAAAACTCTCACTTCGAGGAGCTGCATTCTGCAAAGGTGAACTCTGCTCGGGGAACAAACCACAGCCCCAATGTGTCTTTGCTCAGGGAAGCAACGCTTGCCTAGTTCTCAATTAGCCCAGTGCTTACCCAAGGGCCAAGGAGGCTCTGGGCTGCCTCTGCCCCCGTGGGCATTGCTGCTTGGCTGGTGGACTCACGAGCTTGAAACCAACTCCAAACGGGTCCTCCTTCGGGGAGAATGCTGATTGGGCATGAAAAGGCCTTGTTTCCACAGACCCAGGCAACCCACACTTTGCCAGCTAGGGAGGGAACATCCAAGGCCCTATCTCAGCAAGGGCACAAGACTCACTTCTAGGAGTTGTATTCTGCAAAGGTGAACTCTGCTCGGGGAACAATCCACAGCCCCAATGCGTCTTTGCTCAGGAAAGCAACGCGTGCCTAGTTCTCACCTGGCCCTCTGTACCCCTAGGGCAAAGAAGGCTCTGGGCTGCCTCTGGCTCCGTGGGCACTGCTGCTTGGCTGGTGTTCTCCTGAGCTTGAAACCAACTCCAAACGTGTTCTCCTTCGGGGAGAAGGCTGATTGGGCATGAAAAGGCCTTGTTTGCACAGGGACCATCAACTCACCGTTAGCCACCTTGGGAGGGACCCTCGGAGGGCCTATCTCAGCAACGGTACACAACTCGCTTCTAGGAGCTGCATTCTGCAAAAGTGAACTCTGCTCGGGGAACAAACCACAGCTCCAATGCGTCTATGCTCTGGGAAGCCACGCTTGCCTACTTCTCAATTAGAAGAATGCTTCCCATAGGGCCAAGGAGGCTCTGGGCTGCCTCTGGCTCCGTGGGCACCGCTGATTGTCTGGTGGTCTCCTGAGCTTGAAAGCAACTCCAAACCTGTTCTCCTACGTGGAGAAGGCTGAATGGGCATTAAAATGCCTTGTTTCCACAGACCCAGGCAACCCACACTTAGCCAGCTAGGGAGTGACCCTCCTAGGTCCTATCTCAGCAACGGCAAAAAACTCGCTTATAGGAGCTGCATTTTTCAAAGGGAAACTTGCTCGGGGAACCAACCACAGCCCCAGTGCGTCTTTGCTCAGGAAAGCAACGCTTGCCTAGTTCTCAACAAGCCGTGTGCTATACCTTGGGCCAGGAAGGATCCTGGCTTCTTCTTGCTCCGAGGGCACGGCTGCTTGGCTGGTGGTCTCCTGAAGTTAAAAGTAACTCCAAACGGGTTCTCTTTCGGGGAGGATGCTGATTGGGCATGAAAAGGCCTTCATTCAACAGGCCCCATCAACCCACCCTTAGCCAGATACGGAGAGAGCCTCCTAGGGCCTATCTAAGAAATGGCACAAAACTCATTCCAGGAGCTGCATTCTGCAAAGGTGGACACTGCTTGGGGAACAAACCACAGCCCCAATGTGTCTGCTCAGGAAAGCCTCGCTTGCCTTTTTTCTCCTAGCCCTCTGCTACCCCAAGGGCCATGGAAGCTCTGGGCTGCCTCTGGCTCTGTGGGCACTGCTGATGTTCTGGTTGTCTCCTGAGCTTGAAACCAACTCCAAACGGGTTCTCCTTCGGGGAGAAGGTGGATTTGCATGGAAAGGCCTTGTTTGCACAGGCCCCAGCCACCCACCCTTAGCCAGCTAGGGATAGACCGTCCTTGGGCCTATCTCAGCAACGGCACAAGACTCACTTCTAGGAGCTGCATTCTGCAAAGGGAAACTCTGCTCGGGGAGCACACCACAGTCCCAATTTGTCTTTGCTCAGGAAAGCAATGCTTGCCTATTTCTCACCTCGCCCTGTGCTAACCCTAGGGCCAAGGAAGCTCTGGGCTGCCTCTGGCTCCGTGGGCACTGCTGCTTTGCTGGTGGTCTCGTGAGCTTGAAACCAACTCCAAACGAGTTCTCCTTCTGGGAGAAGGCTGATTGGGCATGAAAAGGCCTTGTTTGCATAGGCCCCCGCAACCCACACTTAGCCAGCTAGGGAGGGATCCTCCGAGGTCCTATCTGGCAAACGGCACAAAACTCAGTTCTGGGAGCTGCATTCTGCAAAGGTGAACTCTGCTCGGGGAACCAACAACAGCCGCAATGCGTCTTTGCTCAGGAAAGCCACGATTGCCTAGTTCTCACCTAGCCCTCTGCTACCCCTATGGCCAAGGGGGATCTTGGCTGCCTCTTTCTCCGTGGGCACTGTTGCTTGCCTGGTGGTCTGCTGAGCTTGAAACCAACTCCAAACGTGTTCTCCCTCGGGGAGAAGGCTGATTGGGCATGAAAAGGCCTTGTTTGCACAGGCCTCAGCAACCCACCCTTAGCCAGCTAGGGAGGGACCCTCCGAGGGCTGATCTCAGCAAGGGCACAAGACTCACTTCTAGGAGTTGTATTCTGCAAAGGGGAACTCTGCTCGGGGAACAATCCACAGCCCCAATGCGTCTTTGCTCAGGAAAGCATCGCTTGCCTATTTCTCACATAGCCCTCTGCACCACTAGGGCCAAGAACTTTCTGGGCTGCCTCTGGCTCCGTGGGCACTGCTGCTTGGCTGGTGTTCTCCTGAGCTTGAAACCAACTCCAAACGGGTTCTCCTTCGGGGAGAAGGCTGATTGGGCATGAAAATGCCTTGTTTGCATAGGCCCCCGCAACCCACACTTAGCCAGCTAGGGAGGGATCCTCCGAGGTCCTAACTGGGAAACGGCACAAAACTCAGTTCTGGGAGCTGCATTCTGCAAAGGTGAACTCTGCTCGGGGAACCAACAACAGCCGCAATGCGTCTTTGCTCAGGAAAGCCACGATTGCCTAGTTCTCACCTAGCCCTCTGCTACCCCTATGGCCAAGGGGGATCTTGGCTGCCTCTTTCTCCGTGGGCACTGTTGCTTGCCTGGTGGTCTGCTGAGCTTGAAACCAACTCCAAACGTGTTCTCCTTTGGGGAGAAGGTGGATTTGGCATGAAAAGGCCTTGTATGCACAGGCCCCATCAACCCATCCTTAGCCAGCTAGGGAGGGACGCTCTGAGGGCCTATGTCAGCAACAGCACTAAACTCACTTATACGAGCTGCATTCTGTAAAGGGAATCTCAGCTCAGGGAACAAAGCACAGCCCCAATGTGTCTCTTGCTCAGGAAGGCCAACCGGCCTAGTTCTCACCTAGCCCTGGTCTACTCCTAGGGCAAAGGAGGCTCTGGGCTGCCTCTGGCTCCGTGGGCACTGCTGCTTGAACTGGTGGTCTCCTGAGCTTGAAACCAACTCCAAACGGGTTCTCCTTCGGGGAGAAGGCTGATTGGGCATGAAAAGGCCTTGTTTGCACAGGCCCAAGTAACCTACCCTTAGGAGCTATGGAGGAACCCTCCGAGGGCCTATCTCAGAACCTGCACAAAACTCTCACTTCTAGGAGCTGCATTCTGCAAAGGGGAACACTGCCGGGGAAGAAACCACAGCCCCAAAGCGTGTTTGCTCAGGAAAGCAATGCTTGCCTATTTCTCACCTAGCCCTCTGCCACCAATTAGGCCAAAGATTGTCTGTGCTGCCTCTGGCTCCGTGGGCACTGCAGCTTGGCTGGTGGTCTCCTGAGCTTGTAACCAACTCCAAACGTGTTCTCCTTTGGGGAGAAGGCTGATTGGGCATGAAAAGGCCTTATTTGCACAGGCCCAAACAATCCACCATTAGCCAGCTAGGGAGGGACCCTCAGAGGGCCTATCTCAGAACCTGCACAAAACTCTCACTTCGAGGAGCTGCATTCTGCAAAGGTGAACTCTGCTCGGGGAACAAACCACAGCCCCAATGTGTCTTTGCTCAGGGAAGCAACGCTTGCCTAGTTCTCAATTAGCCCAGTGCTTACCCAAGGGCCAAGGAGGCTCTGGGCTGCCTCTGCCCCCGTGGGCATTGCTGCTTGGCTGGTGGACTCCCGAGCTTGAAACCAACTCCAAACGGGTCCTCCTTCGGGGAGAATGCTGATTGGGCATGAAAAGGCCTTGTTTCCACAGACCCAGGCAACCCACACTTTGCCAGCTAGGGAGGGAACATCCAAGGCCCTATCTCAGCAAGGGCACAAGACTCACTTCTAGGAGTTGTATTCTGCAAAGGTGAACTCTGCTCGGGGAACAATCCACAGCCCCAATGCGTCTTTGCTCAGGAAAGCAACGCGTGCCTAGTTCTCACCTGGCCCTCTGTACCCCTAGGGCAAAGAAGGCTCTGGGCTGCCTCTGGCTCCGTGGGCACTGCTGCTTGGCTGGTGTTCTCCTGAGCTTGAAACCAACTCCAAACGTGTTCTCCTTCGGGGAGAAGGCTGATTGGGCATGAAAAGGCCTTGTTTGCACAGGGCCCATCAACTCACCGTTAGCCACCTTGGGAGGGACCCTCGGAGGGCCTATCTCAGCAACGGTACACAACTCGCTTCTAGGAGCTGCATTCTGCAAAAGTGAACTCTGCTCGGGGAACAAACCACAGCTCCAATGCGTCTATGCTCAGGGAAGCCACGCTTGCCTACTTCTCAATTAGAAGAATGCTTCCCATAGGGCCAAGGAGGCTCTGGGCTGCCTCTGGCTCCGTGGGCACCGCTGATTGTCTGGTGGTCTCCTGAGCTTGAAAGCAACTCCAAACCTGTTCTCCTACGTGGAGAAGGCTGAATGGGCATTAAAATGCCTTGTTTCCACAGACCCAGGCAACCCACACTTAGCCAGCTAGGGAGTGACCCTCCTAGGTCCTATCTCAGCAACGGCAAAAAACTCGCTTATAGGAGCTGCATTTTTCAAAGGGAAACTTGCTCGGGGAACCAACCACAGCCCCAGTGCGTCTTTGCTCAGGAAAGCAACGCTTGCCTAGTTCTCAACAAGCCGTGTGCTATACCTTGGGCCAGGAAGGATCCTGGCTTCTTCTTGCTCCGAGGGCACGGCTGCTTGGCTGGTGGTCTCCTGAAGTTAAAAGTAACTCCAAACGGGTTCTCTTTCGGGGAGGATGCTGATTGGGCATGAAAAGGCCTTCATTCAACAGGCCCCATCAACCCACCCTTAGCCAGATACGGAGAGAGCCTCCTAGGGCCTATCTAAGAAATGGCACAAAACTCATTCCAGGAGCTGCATTCTGCAAAGGTGGACACTGCTTGGGGAACAAACCACAGCCCCAATGTGTCTGCTCAGGAAAGCCTCGCTTGCCTTTTTTCTCCTAGCCCTCTGCTACCCCAAGGGCCATGGAAGCTCTGGGCTGCCTCTGGCTCTGTGGGCACTGCTGATGTTCTGGTTGTCTCCTGAGCTTGAAACCAACTCCAAACGGGTTCTCCTTCGGGGAGAAGGTGGATTTGCATGGAAAGGCCTTGTTTGCACAGGCCCCAGCCACCCACCCTTAGCCAGCTAGGGATAGACCGTCCTTGGGCCTATCTCAGCAACGGCACAAGACTCACTTCTAGGAGCTGCATTCTGCAAAGGGAAACTCTGCTCGGGGAGCACACCACAGTCCCAATTTGTCTTTGCTCAGGAAAGCAATGCTTGCCTATTTCTCACCTCGCCCTGTGCTAACCCTAGGGCCAAGGAAGCTCTGGGCTGCCTCTGGCTCCGTGGGCACTGCTGCTTTGCTGGTGGTCTCGTGAGCTTGAAACCAACTCCAAACGAGTTCTCCTTCTGGGAGAAGGCTGATTGGGCATGAAAAGGCCTTGTTTGCACAGGCCTCAGCAACCCACCCTTAGCCAGCTAGGGAGGGACCCTCCGAGGGCTGATCTCAGCAAGGGCACAAGACTCACTTCTAGGAGTTGTATTCTGCAAAGGTGAACTCTGCTCGGGGAACAATCCAAAGCCCCAATGCGTCTTTGCTCAGGAAAGCATCGCTTGCCTATTTCTCACATAGCCCTCTGCACCACTAGGGCCAAGAACTTTCTGGGCTGCCTCTGGCTCCGTGGGCACTGCTGCTTGGCTGGTGTTCTCCTGAGCTTGAAACCAACTCCAAACGGGTTCTCCTTCGGGGAGAAGGCTGATTGGGCATGAAAATGCCTTGTTTGCATAGGCCCCCGCAACCCACACTTAGCCAGCTAGGGAGGGATCCTCCGAGGTCCTAACTGGGAAACGGCACAAAACTCAGTTCTGGGAGCTGCATTCTGCAAAGGTGAACTCTGCTCGGGGAACCAACAACAGCCGCAATGCGTCTTTGCTCAGGAAAGCCACGATTGCCTAGTTCTCACCTAGCCCTCTGCTACCCCTATGGCCAAGGGGGATCTTGGCTGCCTCTTTCTCCGTGGGCACTGTTGCTTGCCTGGTGGTCTGCTGAGCTTGAAACCAACTCCAAACGTGTTCTCCTTTGGGGAGAAGGTGGATTTGGCATGAAAAGGCCTTGTATGCACAGGCCCCATCAACCCATCCTTAGCCAGCTAGGGAGGGACGCTCTGAGGGCCTATGTCAGCAACAGCACTAAACTCACTTCTACGAGCTGCATTCTGTAAAGGGAATCTCAGCTCAGGGAACAAAGCACAGCCCCAATGTGTCTCTTGCTCAGGAAGGCCAACCGGCCTAGTTCTCACCTAGCCCTGGTCTACTCCTAGGGCAAAGGAGGCTCTGGGCTGCCTCTGGCTCCGTGGGCACTGCTGCTTGAACTGGTGGTCTCCTGAGCTTGAAACCAACTCCAAACGGGTTCTCCTTCGGGGAGAAGGCTGATTGGGCATGAAAAGGCCTTGTTTGCACAGGCCCAAGTAACCTACCCTTAGGAGCTATGGAGGAACCCTCCGAGGGCCTATCTCAGAACCTGCACAAAACTCTCACTTCTAGGAGCTGCATTCTGCAAAGGGGAACACTGCCGGGGAAGAAACCACAGCCCCAAAGCGTGTTTGCTCAGGAAAGCAATGCTTGCCTATTTCTCACCTAGCCCTCTGCCACCAATTAGGCCAAAGATTGTCTGTGCTGCCTCTGGCTCCGTGGGCACTGCAGCTTGGCTGGTGGTCTCCTGAGCTTGTAACCAACTCCAAACATGTTCTCCTTTGGGGAGAAGGCTGATTGGGCATGAAAAGGCCTTATTTGCACAGGCCCAAACAATCCACCATTAGCCAGCTAGGGAGGGACCCTCAGAGGGCCTATCTCAGAACCTGCACAAAACTCTCACTTCGAGGAGCTGCATTCTGCAAAGGTGAACTCTGCTCGGGGAACAAACCACAGCCCCAATGTGTCTTTGCTCAGGGAAGCAACGCTTGCCTAGTTCTCAATTAGCCCAGTGCTTACCCAAGGGCCAAGGAGGCTCTGGGCTGCCTCTGCCCCCGTGGGCATTGCTGCTTGGCTGGTGGACTCCCGAGCTTGAAACCAACTCCAAACGGGTCCTCCTTCGGGGAGAATGCTGATTGGGCATGAAAAGGCCTTGTTTCCACAGACCCAGGCAACCCACACTTTGCCAGCTAGGGAGGGAACATCCAAGGCCCTATCTCAGCAAGGGCACAAGACTCACTTCTACGAGTTGTATTCTGCAAAGGTGAACTCTGCTCGGGGAACAATCCACAGCCCCAATGCGTCTTTGCTCAGGAAAGCAACGCGTGCCTAGTTCTCACCTGGCCCTCTGTACCCCTAGGGCAAAGAAGGCTCTGGGCTGCCTCTGGCTCCGTGGGCACTGCTGCTTGGCTGGTGTTCTCCTGAGCTTGAAACCAACTCCAAACGTGTTCTCCTTCGGGGAGAAGGCTGATTGGGCATGAAAAGGCCTTGTTTGCACAGGGCCCATCAACTCACCGTTAGCCACCTTGGGAGGGACCCTCGGAGGGCCTATCTCAGCAACGGTACACAACTCGCTTCTAGGAGCTGCATTCTGCAAAAGTGAACTCTGCTCGGGGAACAAACCACAGCTCCAATGCGTCTATGCTCAGGGAAGCCACGCTTGCCTACTTCTCAATTAGAAGAATGCTTCCCATAGGGCCAAGGAGGCTCTGGGCTGCCTCTGGCTCCGTGGGCACCGCTGATTGTCTGGTGGTCTCCTGAGCTTGAAAGCAACTCCAAACCTGTTCTCCTACGTGGAGAAGGCTGAATGGGCATTAAAATGCCTTGTTTCCACAGACCCAGGCAACCCACACTTAGCCAGCTAGGGAGTGACCCTCCTAGGTCCTATCTCAGCAACGGCAAAAAACTCGCTTATAGGAGCTGCATTTTTCAAAGGGAAACTTGCTCGGGGAACCAACCACAGCCCCAGTGCGTCTTTGCTCAGGAAAGCAACGCTTGCCTAGTTCTCAACAAGCCGTGTGCTATACCTTGGGCCAGGAAGGATCCTGGCTTCTTCTTGCTCCGAGGGCACGGCTGCTTGGCTGGTGGTCTCCTGAAGTTAAAAGTAACTCCAAACGGGTTCTCTTTCGGGGAGGATGCTGATTGGGCATGAAAAGGCCTTCATTCAACAGGCCCCATCAACCCACCCTTAGCCAGATACGGAGAGAGCCTCCTAGGGCCTATCTAAGAAATGGCACAAAACTCATTCCAGGAGCTGCATTCTGCAAAGGTGGACACTGCTTGGGGAACAAACCACAGCCCCAATGTGTCTGCTCAGGAAAGCCTCGCTTGCCTTTTTTCTCCTAGCCCTCTGCTACCCCAAGGGCCATGGAAGCTCTGGGCTGCCTCTGGCTCTGTGGGCACTGCTGATGTTCTGGTTGTCTCCTGAGCTTGAAACCAACTCCAAACGGGTTCTCCTTCGGGGAGAAGGTGGATTTGCATGGAAAGGCCTTGTTTGCACAGGCCCCAGCCACCCACCCTTAGCCAGCTAGGGATAGACCGTCCTTGGGCCTATCTCAGCAAAGGCACAAGACTCACTTCTCGGAGCTGCATTCTGCAAAGGGAAACTCTGCTCGGGGAGCACACCACAGTCCCAATTTGTCTTTGCTCAGGAAAGCAATGCTTGCCTATTTCTCACCTCGCCCTGTGCTAACCCTAGGGCCAAGGAAGCTCTGGGCTGCCTCTGGCTCCGTGGGCACTGCTGCTTTGCTGGTGGTCTCGTGAGCTTGAAACCAACTCCAAACGAGTTCTCCTTCTGGGAGAAGGCTGATTGGGCATGAAAAGGCCTTGTTTGCACAGGCCTCAGCAACCCACCCTTAGCCAGCTAGGGAGGGACCCTCCGAGGGCTGATCTCAGCAAGGGCACAAGACTCACTTCTAGGAGTTGTATTCTGCAAAGGTGAACTCTGCTCGGGGAACAATCCAAAGCCCCAATGCGTCTTTGCTCAGGAAAGCATCGCTTGCCTATTTCTCACATAGCCCTCTGCACCACTAGGGCCAAGAACTTTCTGGGCTGCCTCTGGCTCCGTGGGCACTGCTGCTTGGCTGGTGTTCTCCTGAGCTTGAAACCAACTCCAAACGGGTTCTCCTTCGGGGAGAAGGCTGATTGGGCATGAAAATGCCTTGTTTGCATAGGCCCCCGCAACCCACACTTAGCCAGCTAGGGAGGGATCCTCCGAGGTCCTAACTGGGAAACGGCACAAAACTCAGTTCTGGGAGCTGCATTCTGCAAAGGTGAACTCTGCTCGGGGAACCAACAACAGCCGCAATGCGTCTTTGCTCAGGAAAGCCACGATTGCCTAGTTCTCACCTAGCCCTCTGCTACCCCTATGGCCAAGGGGGATCTTGGCTGCCTCTTTCTCCGTGGGCACTGTTGCTTGCCTGGTGGTCTCCTGAGCTTGAAACCAACTCCAAACGGGTTCTCCTTCGGGGAGAAGGCTGATTGGGCATGAAAAGGCCTTGTTTGCACAGGCCCAAGTAACCTACCCTTAGGAGCTATGGAGGAACCCTCCGAGGGCCTATCTCAGAACCTGCACAAAACTCTCACTTCTAGGAGCTGCATTCTGCAAAGGGGAACACTGCCGGGGAAGAAACCACAGCCCCAAAGCGTGTTTGCTCAGGAAAGCAATGCTTGCCTATTTCTCACCTAGCCCTCTGCCACCAATTAGGCCAAAGATTGTCTGTGCTGCCTCTGGCTCCGTGGGCACTGCAGCTTGGCTGGTGGTCTCCTGAGCTTGTAACCAACTCCAAACGTGTTCTCCTTTGGGGAGAAGGCTGATTGGGCATGAAAAGGCCTTATTTGCACAGGCCCAAACAATCCACCATTAGCCAGCTAGGGAGGGACCCTCAGAGGGCCTATCTCAGAACCTGCACAAAACTCTCACTTCGAGGAGCTGCATTCTGCAAAGGTGAACTCTGCTCGGGGAACAAACCACAGCCCCAATGTGTCTTTGCTCAGGGAAGCAACGCTTGCCTAGTTCTCAATTAGCCCAGTGCTTACCCAAGGGCCAAGGAGGCTCTGGGCTGCCTCTGCCCCCGTGGGCATTGCTGCTTGGCTGGTGGACTCCCGAGCTTGAAACCAACTCCAAACGGGTCCTCCTTCGGGGAGAATGCTGATTGGGCATGAAAAGGCCTTGTTTCCACAGACCCAGGCAACCCACACTTTGCCAGCTAGGGAGGGAACATCCAAGGCCCTATCTCAGCAAGGGCACAAGACTCACTTCTAGGAGTTGTATTCTGCAAAGGTGAACTCTGCTCGGGGAACAATCCACAGCCCCAATGCGTCTTTGCTCAGGAAAGCAACGCGTGCCTAGTTCTCACCTGGCCCTCTGTACCCCTAGGGCAAAGAAGGCTCTGGGCTGCCTCTGGCTCCGTGGGCACTGCTGCTTGGCTGGTGGACTCCTGAGCTTGAAACCAACTCCAAACGTGTTCTCCTTCGGGGAGAAGGCTGATTGGGCATGAAAAGGCCTTGTTTGCACAGGGCCCATCAACTCACCGTTAGCCACCTTGGGAGGGACCCTCGGAGGGCCTATCTCAGCAACGGTACACAACTCGCTTCTAGGAGCTGCATTCTGCAAAAGTGAACTCTGCTCGGGGAACAAACCACAGCTCCAATGCGTCTATGCTCAGGGAAGCCACGCTTGCCTACTTCTCAATTAGAAGAATGCTTCCCATAGGGCCAAGGAGGCTCTGGGCTGCCTCTGGCTCCGTGGGCACCGCTGATTGTCTGGTGGTCTCCTGAGCTTGAAAGCAACTCCAAACCTGTTCTCCTACGTGGAGAAGGCTGAATGGGCATTAAAATGCCTTGTTTCCACAGACCCAGGCAACCCACACTTAGCCAGCTAGGGAGTGACCCTCCTAGGTCCTATCTCAGCAACGGCAAAAAACTCGCTTATAGGAGCTGCATTTTTCAAAGGGAAACTTGCTCGGGGAACCAACCACAGCCCCAGTGCGTCTTTGCTCAGGAAAGCAACGCTTGCCTAGTTCTCAACAAGCCGTGTGCTATACCTTGGGCCAGGAAGGATCCTGGCTTCTTCTTGCTCCGAGGGCACGGCTGCTTGGCTGGTGGTCTCCTGAAGTTAAAAGTAACTCCAAACGGGTTCTCTTTCGGGGAGGATGCTGATTGGGCATGAAAAGGCCTTCATTCAACAGGCCCCATCAACCCACCCTTAGCCAGATACGGAGAGAGCCTCCTAGGGCCTATCTAAGAAATGGCACAAAACTCATTCCAGGAGCTGCATTCTGCAAAGGTGGACACTGCTTGGGGAACAAACCACAGCCCCAATGTGTCTGCTCAGGAAAGCCTCGCTTGCCTTTTTTCTCCTAGCCCTCTGCTACCCCAAGGGCCATGGAAGCTCTGGGCTGCCTCTGGCTCTGTGGGCACTGCTGATGTTCTGGTTGTCTCCTGAGCTTGAAACCAACTCCAAACGGGTTCTCCTTCGGGGAGAAGGTGGATTTGCATGGAAAGGCCTTGTTTGCACAGGCCCCAGCCACCCACCCTTAGCCAGCTAGGGATAGACCGTCCTTGGGCCTATCTCAGCAACGGCACAAGACTCACTTCTCGGAGCTGCATTCTGCAAAGGGAAACTCTGCTCGGGGAGCACACCACAGTCCCAATTTGTCTTTGCTCAGGAAAGCAATGCTTGCCTATTTCTCACCTCGCCCTGTGCTAACCCTAGGGCCAAGGAAGCTCTGGGCTGCCTCTGGCTCCGTGGGCACTGCTGCTTTGCTGGTGGTCTCGTGAGCTTGAAACCAACTCCAAACGAGTTCTCCTTCTGGGAGAAGGCTGATTGGGCATGAAAAGGCCTTGTTTGCACAGGCCTCAGCAACCCACCCTTAGCCAGCTAGGGAGGGACCCTCCGAGGGCTGATCTCAGCAAGGGCACAAGACTCACTTCTAGGAGTTGTATTCTGCAAAGGTGAACTCTGCTCGGGGAACAATCCACAGCCCCAATGCGTCTTAGCTCAGGAAAGCATCGCTTGCCTATTTCTCACATAGCCCTCTGCACCACTAGGGCCAAGAACTTTCTGGGCTGCCTCTGGCTCCGTGGGCACTGCTGCTTGGCTGGTGTTCTCCTGAGCTTGAAACCAACTCCAAACGGGTTCTCCTTCGGGGAGAAGGCTGATTGGGCATGAAAATGCCTTGTTTGCATAGGCCCCCGCAACCCACACTTAGCCAGCTAGGGAGGGATCCTCCGAGGTCCTAACTGGGAAACGGCACAAAACTCAGTTCTGGGAGCTGCATTCTGCAAAGGTGAACTCTGCTCGGGGAACCAACAACAGCCGCAATGCGTCTTTGCTCAGGAAAGCCACGATTGCCTAGTTCTCACCTAGCCCTCTGCTACCCCTATGGCCAAGGGGGATCTTGGCTGCCTCTTTCTCCGTGGGCACTGTTGCTTGCCTGGTGGTCTGCTGAGCTTGAAACCAACTCCAAACGTGTTCTCCTTTGGGGAGAAGGTGGATTTGGCATGAAAAGGCCTTGTATGCACAGGCCCCATCAACCCATCCTTAGCCAGCTAGGGAGGGACGCTCTGAGGGCCTATGTCAGCAACAGCACTAAACTCACTTCTACGAGCTGCATTCTGTAAAGGGAATCTCAGCTCAGGGAACAAAGCACAGCCCCAATGTGTCTCTTGCTCAGGAAGGCCAACCGGCCTAGTTCTCACCTAGCCCTGGTCTACTCCTAGGGCAAAGGAGGCTCTGGGCTGCCTCTGGCTCCGTGGGCACTGCTGCTTGAACTGGTGGTCTCCTGAGCTTGAAACCAACTCCAAACGGGTTCTCCTTCGGGGAGAAGGCTGATTGGGCATGAAAAGGCCTTGTTTGCACAGGCCCAAGTAACCTACCCTTAGGAGCTATGGAGGAACCCTCCGAGGGCCTATCTCAGAACCTGCACAAAACTCTCACTTCTAGGAGCTGCATTCTGCAAAGGGGAACACTGCCGGGGAAGAAACCACAGCCCCAAAGCGTGTTTGCTCAGGAAAGCAATGCTTGCCTATTTCTCACCTAGCCCTCTGCCACCAATTAGGCCAAAGATTGTCTGTGCTGCCTCTGGCTCCGTGGGCACTGCAGCTTGGCTGGTGGTCTCCTGAGCTTGTAACCAACTCCAAACGTGTTCTCCTTTGGGGAGAAGGCTGATTGGGCATGAAAAGGCCTTATTTGCACAGGCCCAAACAATCCACCATTAGCCAGCTAGGGAGGGACCCTCAGAGGGCCTATCTCAGAACCTGCACAAAACTCTCACTTCGAGGAGCTGCATTCTGCAAAGGTGAACTCTGCTCGGGGAACAAACCACAGCCCCAATGTGTCTTTGCTCAGGGAAGCAACGCTTGCCTAGTTCTCAATTAGCCCAGTGCTTACCCTAGGGCCAAGGAGGCTCTGGGCTGCCTCTGCCCCCGTGGGCATTGCTGCTTGGCTGGTGGACTCCCGAGCTTGAAACCAACTCCAAACGGGTCCTCCTTCGGGGAGAATGCTGATTGGGCATGAAAAGGCCTTGTTTCCACAGACCCAGGCAACCCACACTTTGCCAGCTAGGGAGGGAACATCCAAGGCCCTATCTCAGCAAGGGCACAAGACTCACTTCTAGGAGTTGTATTCTGCAAAGGTGAACTCTGCTCGGGGAACAATCCACAGCCCCAATGCGTCTTTGCTCAGGAAAGCAACGCGTGCCTAGTTCTCACCTGGCCCTCTGTACCCCTAGGGCAAAGAAGGCTCTGGGCTGCCTCTGGCTCCGTGGGCACTGCTGCTTGGCTGGTGGACTCCTGAGCTTGAAACCAACTCCAAACGTGTTCTCCTTCGGGGAGAAGGCTGATTGGGCATGAAAAGGCCTTGTTTGCACAGGGCCCATCAACTCATCGTTAGCCACCTTGGGAGGGACCCTCGGAGGGCCTATCTCAGCAACGGTACACAACTCGCTTCTAGGAGCTGCATTCTGCAAAAGTGAACTCTGCTCGGGGAACAAACCACAGCTCCAATGCGTCTATGCTCAGGGAAGCCACGCTTGCCTACTTCTCAATTAGAAGAATGCTTCCCATAGGGCCAAGGAGGCTCTGGGCTGCCTCTGGCTCCGTGGGCACCGCTGATTGTCTGGTGGTCTCCTGAGCTTGAAAGCAACTCCAAACCTGTTCTCCTACGTGGAGAAGGCTGAATGGGCATTAAAATGCCTTGTTTCCACAGACCCAGGCAACCCACACTTAGCCAGCTAGGGAGTGACCCTCCTAGGTCCTATCTCAGCAACGGCAAAAAACTCGCTTATAGGAGCTGCATTTTTCAAAGGGAAACTTGCTCGGGGAACCAACCACAGCCCCAGTGCGTCTTTGCTCAGGAAAGCAACGCTTGCCTAGTTCTCAACAAGCCGTGTGCTATACCTTGGGCCAGGAAGGATCCTGGCTTCTTCTTGCTCCGAGGGCACGGCTGCTTGGCTGGTGGTCTCCTGAAGTTAAAAGTAACTCCAAACGGGTTCTCTTTCGGGGAGGATGCTGATTGGGCATGAAAAGGCCTTCATTCAACAGGCCCCATCAACCCACCCTTAGCCAGATACGGAGAGAGCCTCCTAGGGCCTATCTAAGAAATGGCACAAAACTCATTCCAGGAGCTGCATTCTGCAAAGGTGGACACTGCTTGGGGAACAAACCACAGCCCCAATGTGTCTGCTCAGGAAAGCCTCGCTTGCCTTTTTTCTCCTAGCCCTCTGCTACCCCAAGGGCCATGGAAGCTCTGGGCTGCCTCTGGCTCTGTGGGCACTGCTGATGTTCTGGTTGTCTCCTGAGCTTGAAACCAACTCCAAACGGGTTCTCCTTCGGGGAGAAGGTGGATTTGCATGGAAAGGCCTTGTTTGCACAGGCCCCAGCCACCCACCCTTAGCCAGCTAGGGATAGACCGTCCTGGGGCCTATCTCAGCAACGGCACAAGACTCACTTCTCGGAGCTGCATTCTGCAAAGGGAAACTCTGCTCGGGGAGCACACCACAGTCCCAATTCGTCTTTGCTCAGGAAAGCAATGCTTGCCTATTTCTCACCTCGCCCTGTGCTAACCCTAGGGCCAAGGAAGCTCTGGGCTGCCTCTGGCTCCGTGGGCACTGCTGCTTTGCTGGTGGTCTCGTGAGCTTGAAACCAACTCCAAACGAGTTCTCCTTCTGGGAGAAGGCTGATTGGGCATGAAAAGGCCTTGTTTGCCCAGGCCTCAGCAACCCACCCTTAGCCAGCTAGGGAGGGACCCTCCGAGGGCTGATCTCAGCAAGGGCACAAGACTCACTTCTAGGAGTTGTATTCTGCAAAGGTGAACTCTGCTCGGGGAACAATCCACAGCCCCAATGCGTCTTTGCTCAGGAAAGCATCGCTTGCCTATTTCTCACATAGCCCTCTGCACCACTAGGGCCAAGAACTTTCTGGGCTGCCTCTGGCTCCGTGGGCACTGCTGCTTGGCTGGTGTTCTCCTGAGCTTGAAACCAACTCCAAACGGGTTCTCCTTCGGGGAGAAGGCTGATTGGGCATGAAAATGCCTTGTTTGCATAGGCCCCCGCAACCCACACTTAGCCAGCTAGGGAGGGATCCTCCGAGGTCCTAACTGGGAAACGGCACAAAACTCAGTTCTGGGAGCTGCATTCTGCAAAGGTGAACTCTGCTCGGGGAACCAACAACAGCCGCAATGCGTCTTTGCTCAGGAAAGCCACGATTGCCTAGTTCTCACCTAGCCCTCTGCTACCCCTATGGCCAAGGGGGATCTTGGCTGCCTCTTTCTCCGTGGGCACTGTTGCTTGCCTGGTGGTCTGCTGAGCTTGAAACCAACTCCAAACGTGTTCTCCTTCGGGGAGAAGGCTGATTGGGCATGAAAAGGCCTTGTTTGCACAGGCCCAAGTAACCTACCCTTAGGAGCTATGGAGGAACCCTCCGAGGGCCTATCTCAGAACCTGCACAAAACTCTCACTTCTAGGAGCTGCATTCTGCAAAGGGGAACACTGCCGGGGAAGAAACCACAGCCCCAAAGCGTGTTTGCTCAGGAAAGCAATGCTTGCCTATTTCTCACCTAGCCCTCTGCCACCAATTAGGCCAAAGATTGTCTGTGCTGCCTCTGGCTCCGTGGGCACTGCAGCTTGGCTGGTGGTCTCCTGAGCTTGTAACCAACTCCAAACGTGTTCTCCTTTGGGGAGAAGGCTGATTGGGCATGAAAAGGCCTTATTTGCACAGGCCCAAACAATCCACCATTAGCCAGCTAGGGAGGGACCCTCAGAGGGCCTATCTCAGAACCTGCACAAAACTCTCACTTCGAGGAGCTGCATTCTGCAAAGGTGAACTCTGCTCGGGGAACAAACCACAGCCCCAATGTGTCTTTGCTCAGGGAAGCAACGCTTGCCTAGTTCTCAATTAGCCCAGTGCTTACCCTAGGGCCAAGGAGGCTCTGGGCTGCCTCTGCCCCCGTGGGCATTGCTGCTTGGCTGGTGGACTCCCGAGCTTGAAACCAACTCCAAACGGGTCCTCCTTCGGGGAGAATGCTGATTGGGCATGAAAAGGCCTTGTTTCCACAGACCCAGGCAACCCACACTTTGCCAGCTAGGGAGGGAACATCCAAGGCCCTATCTCAGCAAGGGCACAAGACTCACTTCTAGGAGTGGTATTCTGCAAAGGTGAACTCTGCTCGGGGAACAATCCACAGCCCCAATGCGTCTTTGCTCAGGAAAGCAACGCGTGCCTAGTTCTCACCTGGCCCTCTGTACCCCTAGGGCAAAGAAGGCTCTGGGCTGCCTCTGGCTCCGTGGGCACTGCTGCTTGGCTGGTGTTCTCCTGAGCTTGAAACCAACTCCAAACGTGTTCTCCTTCGGGGAGAAGGCTGATTGGGCATGAAAAGGCCTTGTTTGCACAGGGCCCATCAACTCACCGTTCGCCACCTTGGGAGGGACCCTCGGAGGGCCTATCTCAGCAACGGTACACAACTCGCTTCTAGGAGCTGCATTCTGCAAAAGTGAACTCTGCTCGGGGAACAAACCACAGCTCCAATGCGTCTATGCTCAGGGAAGCCACGCTTGCCTACTTCTCAATTAGAAGAATGCTTCCCATAGGGCCAAGGAGGCTCTGGGCTGCCTCTGGCTCCGTGGGCACCGCTGATTGTCTGGTGGTCTCCTGAGCTTGAAAGCAACTCCAAACCTGTTCTCCTACGTGGAGAAGGCTGAATGGGCATTAAAATGCCTTGTTTCCACAGACCCAGGCAACCCACACTTAGCCAGCTAGGGAGTGACCCTCCTAGGTCCTATCTCAGCAACGGCAAAAAACTCGCTTATAGGAGCTGCATTTTTCAAAGGGAAACTTGCTCGGGGAACCAACCACAGCCCCAGTGCGTCTTTGCTCAGGAAAGCAACGCTTGCCTAGTTCTCAACAAGCCGTGTGCTATACCTTGGGCCAGGAAGGATCCTGGCTTCTTCTTGCTCCGAGGGCACGGCTGCTTGGCTGGTGGTCTCCTGAAGTTAAAAGTAACTCCAAACGGGTTCTCTTTCGGGGAGGATGCTGATTGGGCATGAAAAGGCCTTCATTCAACAGGCCCCATCAACCCACCCTTAGCCAGATACGGAGAGAGCCTCCTAGGGCCTATCTAAGAAATGGCACAAAACTCATTCCAGGAGCTGCATTCTGCAAAGGTGGACACTGCTTGGGGAACAAACCACAGCCCCAATGTGTCTGCTCAGGAAAGCCTCGCTTGCCTTTTTTCTCCTAGCCCTCTGCTACCCCAAGGGCCATGGAAGCTCTGGGCTGCCTCTGGCTCTGTGGGCACTGCTGATGTTCTGGTTGTCTCCTGAGCTTGAAACCAACTCCAAACGGGTTCTCCTTCGGGGAGAAGGTGGATTTGCATGGAAAGGCCTTGTTTGCACAGGCCCCAGCCACCCACCCTTAGCCAGCTAGGGATACACCGTCCTGGGGCCTATCTCAGCAACGGCACAAGACTCACTTCTCGGAGCTGCATTCTGCAAAGGGAAACTCTGCTCGGGGAGCACACCACAGTCCCAATTCGTCTTTGCTCAGGAAAGCAATGCTTGCCTATTTCTCACCTCGCCCTGTGCTAACCCTAGGGCCAAGGAAGCTCTGGGCTGCCTCTGGCTCCGTGGGCACTGCTGCTTTGCTGGTGGTCTCGTGAGCTTGAAACCAACTCCAAACGAGTTCTCCTTCTGGGAGAAGGCTGATTGGGCATGAAAAGGCCTTGTTTGCACAGGCCTCAGCAACCCACCCTTAGCCAGCTAGGGAGGGACCCTCCGAGGGCTGATCTCAGCAAGGGCACAAGACTCACTTCTAGGAGTTGTATTCTGCAAAGGTGAACTCTGCTCGGGGAACAATCCACAGCCCCAATGCGTCTTAGCTCAGGAAAGCATCGCTTGCCTATTTCTCACATAGCCCTCTGCACCACTAGGGCCAAGAACTTTCTGGGCTGCCTCTGGCTCCGTGGGCACTGCTGCTTGGCTGGTGTTCTCCTGAGCTTGAAACCAACTCCAAACGGGTTCTCCTTCGGGGAGAAGGCTGATTGGGCATGAAAATGCCTTGTTTGCATAGGCCCCCGCAACCCACACTTAGCCAGCTAGGGAGGGATCCTCCGAGGTCCTAACTGGGAAACGGCACAAAACTCAGTTCTGGGAGCTGCATTCTGCAAAGGTGAGCTCTGCTCGGGGAACCAACAACAGCCGCAATGCGTCTTTGCTCAGGAAAGCCACGATTGCCTAGTTCTCACCTAGCCCTCTGCTACCCCTATGGCCAAGGGGGATCTTGGCTGCCTCTTTCTCCGTGGGCACTGTTGCTTGCCTGGTGGTCTGCTGAGCTTGAAACCAACTCCAAACGTGTTCTCCTTTGGGGAGAAGGTGGATTTGGCATGAAAAGGCCTTGTATGCACAGGCCCCATCAACCCATCCTTAGCCAGCTAGGGAGGGACGCTCTGAGGGCCTATGTCAGCAACAGCACTAAACTCACTTCTACGAGCTGCATTCTGTAAAGGGAATCTCAGCTCAGGGAACAAAGCACAGCCCCAATGTGTCTCTTGCTCAGGAAGGCCAACCGGCCTAGTTCTCACCTAGCCCTGGTCTACTCCTAGGGCAAAGGAGGCTCTGGGCTGCCTCTGGCTCCGTGGGCACTGCTGCTTGAACTGGTGGTCTCCTGAGCTTGAAACCAACTCCAAACGGGTTCTCCTTCGGGGAGAAGGCTGATTGGGCATGAAAAGGCCTTGTTTGCACAGGCCCAAGTAACCTACCCTTAGGAGCTATGGAGGAACCCTCCGAGGGCCTATCTCAGAACCTGCACAAAACTCTCACTTCTAGGAGCTGCATTCTGCAAAGGGGAACACTGCCGGGGAAGAAACCACAGCCCCAAAGCGTGTTTGCTCAGGAAAGCAATGCTTGCCTATTTCTCACCTAGCCCTCTGCCACCAATTAGGCCAAAGATTGTCTGTGCTGCCTCTGGCTCCGTGGGCACTGCAGCTTGGCTGGTGGTCTCCTGAGCTTGTAACCAACTCCAAACGTGTTCTCCTTTGGGGAGAAGGCTGATTGGGCATGAAAAGGCCTTATTTGCACAGGCCCAAACAATCCACCATTAGCCAGCTAGGGAGGGACCCTCAGAGGGCCTATCTCAGAACCTGCACAAAACTCTCACTTCGAGGAGCTGCATTCTGCAAAGGTGAACTCTGCTCGGGGAACAAACCACAGCCCCAATGTGTCTTTGCTCAGGGAAGCAACGCTTGCCTAGTTCTCAATTAGCCCAGTGCTTACCCAAGGGCCAAGGAGGCTCTGGGCTGCCTCTGCCCCCGTGGGCATTGCTGCTTGGCTGGTGGACTCCCGAGCTTGAAACCAACTCCAAACGGGTCCTCCTTCGGGGAGAATGCTGATTGGGCATGAAAAGGCCTTGTTTCCACAGACCCAGGCAACCCACACTTTGCCAGCTAGGGAGGGAACATCCAAGGCCCTATCTCAGCAAGGGCACAAGACTCACTTCTAGGAGTTGTATTCTGCAAAGGTGAACTCTGCTCGGGGAACAATCCACAGCCCCAATGCGTCTTTGCTCAGGAAAGCAACGCGTGCCTAGTTCTCACCTGGCCCTCTGTACCCCTAGGGCAAAGAAGGCTCTGGGCTGCCTCTGGCTCCGTGGGCACTGCTGCTTGGCTGGTGGACTCCTGAGCTTGAAACCAACTCCAAACGTGTTCTCCTTCGGGGAGAAGGCTGATTGGGCATGAAAAGGCCTTGTTTGCACAGGGCCCATCAACTCACCGTTAGCCACCTTGGGAGGGACCCTCGGAGGGCCTATCTCAGCAACGGTACACAACTCGCTTCTAGGAGCTGCATTCTGCAAAAGTGAACTCTGCTCGGGGAACAAACCACAGCTCCAATGCGTCTATGCTCAGGGAAGCCACGCTTGCCTACTTCTCAATTAGAAGAATGCTTCCCATAGGGCCAAGGAGGCTCTGGGCTGCCTCTGGCTCCGTGGGCACCGCTGATTGTCTGGTGGTCTCCTGAGCTTGAAAGCAACTCCAAACCTGTTCTCCTACGTGGAGAAGGCTGAATGGGCATTAAAATGCCTTGTTTCCACAGACCCAGGCAACCCACACTTAGCCAGCTAGGGAGTGACCCTCCTAGGTCCTATCTCAGCAACGGCAAAAAACTCGCTTATAGGAGCTGCATTTTTCAAAGGGAAACTTGCTCGGGGAACCAACCACAGCCCCAGTGCGTCTTTGCTCAGGAAAGCAACGCTTGCCTAGTTCTCAACAAGCCGTGTGCTATACCTTGGGCCAGGAAGGATCCTGGCTTCTTCTTGCTCCGAGGGCACGGCTGCTTGGCTGGTGGTCTCCTGAAGTTAAAAGTAACTCCAAACGGGTTCTCTTTCGGGGAGGATGCTGATTGGGCATGAAAAGGCCTTCATTCAACAGGCCCCATCAACCCACCCTTAGCCAGATACGGAGAGAGCCTCCTAGGGCCTATCTAAGAAATGGCACAAAACTCATTCCAGGAGCTGCATTCTGCAAAGGTGGACACTGCTTGGGGAACAAACCACAGCCCCAATGTGTCTGCTCAGGAAAGCCTCGCTTGCCTTTTTTCTCCTAGCCCTCTGCTACCCCAAGGGCCATGGAAGCTCTGGGCTGCCTCTGGCTCTGTGGGCACTGCTGATGTTCTGGTTGTCTCCTGAGCTTGAAACCAACTCCAAACGGGTTCTCCTTCGGGGAGAAGGTGGATTTGCATGGAAAGGCCTTGTTTGCACAGGCCCCAGCCACCCACCCTTAGCCAGCTAGGGATAGACCGTCCTGGGGCCTATCTCAGCAACGGCACAAGACTCACTTCTCGGAGCTGCATTCTGCAAAGGGAAACTCTGCTCGGGGAGCACACCACAGTCCCAATTTGTCTTTGCTCAGGAAAGCAATGCTTGCCTATTTCTCACCTCGCCCTGTGCTAACCCTAGGGCCAAGGAAGCTCTGGGCTGCCTCTGGCTCCGTGGGCACTGCTGCTTTGCTGGTGGTCTCGTGAGCTTGAAACCAACTCCAAACGAGTTCTCCTTCTGGGAGAAGGCTGATTGGGCATGAAAATACCTTGTTTGCACAGGCCTCAGCAACCCACCCTTAGCCAGCTAGGGAGGGACCCTCCGAGGGCTGATCTCAGCAAGGGCACAAGACTCACTTCTAGGAGTTGTATTCTGCATAGGTGAACTCTGCTCGGGGAACAATCCACAGCCCCAATGCGTCTTTGCTCAGGAAAGCATCGCTTGCCTATTTCTCACATAGCCCTCTGCACCACTAGGGCCAAGAACTTTCTGGGCTGCCTCTGGCTCCGTGGGCACTGCTGCTTGGCTGGTGTTCTCCTGAGCTTGAAACCAACTCCAAACGGGTTCTCCTTCGGGGAGAAGGCTGATTGGGCATGAAAATGCCTTGTTTGCATAGGCCCCCGCAACCCACACTTAGCCAGCTAGGGAGGGATCCTCCGAGGTCCTAACTGGGAAACGGCACAAAACTCAGTTCTGGGAGCTGCATTCTGCAAAGGTGAACTCTGCTCGGGGAACCAACAACAGCCGCAATGCGTCTTTGCTCAGGAAAGCCACGATTGCCTAGTTCTCACCTAGCCCTCTGCTACCCCTATGGCCAAGGGGGATCTTGGCTGCCTCTTTCTCCGTGGGCACTGTTGCTTGCCTGGTGGTCTGCTGAGCTTGAAACCAACTCCAAACGTGTTCTCCTTTGGGGAGAAGGTGGATTTGGCATGAAAAGGCCTTGTATGCACAGGCCCCATCAACCCATCCTTAGCCAGCTAGGGAGGGACGCTCTGAGGGCCTATGTCAGCAACAGCACTAAACTCACTTCTACGAGCTGCATTCTGTAAAGGGAATCTCAGCTCAGGGAACAAAGCACAGCCCCAATGTGTCTCTTGCTCAGGAAGGCCAACCGGCCTAGTTCTCACCTAGCCCTGGTCTACTCCTAGGGCAAAGGAGGCTCTGGGCTGCCTCTGGCTCCGTGGGCACTGCTGCTTGAACTGGTGGTCTCCTGAGCTTGAAACCAACTCCAAACGGGTTCTCCTTCGGGGAGAAGGCTGATTGGGCATGAAAAGGCCTTGTTTGCACAGGCCCAAGTAACCTACCCTTAGGAGCTATGGAGGAACCCTCCGAGGGCCTATCTCAGAACCTGCACAAAACTCTCACTTCTAGGAGCTGCATTCTGCAAAGGGGAACACTGCCGGGGAAGAAACCACAGCCCCAAAGCGTGTTTGCTCAGGAAAGCAATGCTTGCCTATTTCTCACCTAGCCCTCTGCCACCAATTAGGCCAAAGATTGTCTGTGCTGCCTCTGGCTCCGTGGGCACTGCAGCTTGGCTGGTGGTCTCCTGAGCTTGTAACCAACTCCAAACGTGTTCTCCTTTGGGGAGAAGGCTGATTGGGCATGAAAAGGCCTTATTTGCACAGGCCCAAACAATCCACCATTAGCCAGCTAGGGAGGGACCCTCAGAGGGCCTATCTCAGAACCTGCACAAAACTCTCACTTCGAGGAGCTGCATTCTGCAAAGGTGAACTCTGCTCGGGGAACAAACCACAGCCCCAATGTGTCTTTGCTCAGGGAAGCAACGCTTGCCTAGTTCTCAATTAGCCCAGTGCTTACCCTAGGGCCAAGGAGGCTCTGGGCTGCCTCTGCCCCCGTGGGCATTGCTGCTTGGCTGGTGGACTCCCGAGCTTGAAACCAACTCCAAACGGGTCCTCCTTCGGGGAGAATGCTGATTGGGCATGAAAAGGCCTTGTTTCCACAGACCCAGGCAACCCACACTTTGCCAGCTAGGGAGGGAACATCCAAGGCCCTATCTCAGCAAGGGCACAAGACTCACTTCTAGGAGTTGTATTCTGCAAAGGTGAACTCTGCTCGGGGAACAATCCACAGCCCCAATGCGTCTTTGCTCAGGAAAGCAACGCGTGCCTAGTTCTCACCTGGCCCTCTGTACCCCTAGGGCAAAGAAGGCTCTGGGCTGCCTCTGGCTCCGTGGGCACTGCTGCTTGGCTGGTGGACTCCTGAGCTTGAAACCAACTCCAAACGTGTTCTCCTTCGGGGAGAAGGCTGATTGGGCATGAAAAGGCCTTGTTTGCACAGGGCCCATCAACTCACCGTTAGCCACCTTGGGAGGGACCCTCGGAGGGCCTATCTCAGCAACGGTACACAACTCGCTTCTAGGAGCTGCATTCTGCAAAAGTGAACTCTGCTCGGGGAACAAACCACAGCTCCAATGCGTCTATGCTCAGGGAAGCCACGCTTGCCTACTTCTCAATTAGAAGAATGCTTCCCATAGGGCCAAGGAGGCTCTGGGCTGCCTCTGGCTCCGTGGGCACCGCTGATTGTCTGGTGGTCTCCTGAGCTTGAAAGCAACTCCAAACCTGTTCTCCTACGTGGAGAAGGCTGAATGGGCATTAAAATGCCTTGTTTCCACAGACCCAGGCAACCCACACTTAGCCAGCTAGGGAGTGACCCTCCTAGGTCCTATCTCAGCAACGGCAAAAAACTCGCTTATAGGAGCTGCATTTTTCAAAGGGAAACTTGCTCGGGGAACCAACCACAGCCCCAGTGCGTCTTTGCTCAGGAAAGCAACGCTTGCCTAGTTCTCAACAAGCCGTGTGCTATACCTTGGGCCAGGAAGGATCCTGGCTTCTTCTTGCTCCGAGGGCACGGCTGCTTGGCTGGTGGTCTCCTGAAGTTAAAAGTAACTCCAAACGGGTTCTCTTTCGGGGAGGATGCTGATTGGGCATGAAAAGGCCTTCATTCAACAGGCCCCATCAACCCACCCTTAGCCAGATACGGAGAGAGCCTCCTAGGGCCTATCTAAGAAATGGCACAAAACTCATTCCAGGAGCTGCATTCTGCAAAGGTGGACACTGCTTGGGGAACAAACCACAGCCCCAATGTGTCTGCTCAGGAAAGCCTCGCTTGCCTTTTTTCTCCTAGCCCTCTGCTACCCCAAGGGCCATGGAAGCTCTGGGCTGCCTCTGGCTCTGTGGGCACTGCTGATGTTCTGGTTGTCTCCTGAGCTTGAAACCAACTCCAAACGGGTTCTCCTTCGGGGAGAAGGTGGATTTGCATGGAAAGGCCTTGTTTGCACAGGCCCCAGCCACCCACCCTTAGCCAGCTAGGGATAGACCGTCCTGGGGCCTATCTCAGCAACGGCACAAGACTCACTTCTCGGAGCTGCATTCTGCAAAGGGAAACTCTGCTCGGGGAGCACAGCACAGTCCCAATTCGTCTTTGCTCAGGAAAGCAATGCTTGCCTATTTCTCACCTCGCCCTGTGCTAACCCTAGGGCCAAGGAAGCTCTGGGCTGCCTCTGGCTCCGTGGGCACTGCTGCTTGGCTGGTGTTCTCCTGAGCTTGAAACCAACTCCAAACGGGTTCTCCTTCGGGGAGAAGGCTGATTGGGCATGAAAATGCCTTGTTTGCATAGGCCCCCGCAACCCACACTTAGCCAGCTAGGGAGGGATCCTCCGAGGTCCTAACTGGGAAACGGCACAAAACTCAGTTCTGGGAGCTGCATTCTGCAAAGGTGAACTCTGCTCAGGGAACCAACAACAGCCGCAATGCGTCTTTGCTCAGGAAAGCCACGATTGCCTAGTTCTCACCTAGCCCTCTGCTACCCCTATGGCCAAGGGGGATCTTGGCTGCCTCTTTCTCCGTGGGCACTGTTGCTTGCCTGGTGGTCTGCTGAGCTTGAAACCAACTCCAAACGTGTTCTCCTTTGGGGAGAAGGTGGATTTGGCATGAAAAGGCCTTGTATGCACAGGCCCCATCAACCCATCCTTAGCCAGCTAGGGAGGGACGCTCTGAGGGCCTATGTCAGCAACAGCACTAAACTCACTTCTACGAGCTGCATTCTGTAAAGGGAATCTCAGCTCAGGGAACAAAGCACAGCCCCAATGTGTCTCTTGCTCAGGAAGGCCAACCGGCCTAGTTCTCACCTAGCCCTGGTCTACTCCTAGGGCAAAGGAGGCTCTGGGCTGCCTCTGGCTCCGTGGGCACTGCTGCTTGAACTGGTGGTCTCCTGAGCTTGAAACCAACTCCAAACGGGTTCTCCTTCGGGGAGAAGGCTGATTGGGCATGAAAAGGCCTTGTTTGCACAGGCCCAAGTAACCTACCCTTAGGAGCTATGGAGGAACCCTCCGAGGGCCTATCTCAGAACCTGCACAAAACTCTCACTTCTAGGAGCTGCATTCTGCAAAGGGGAACACTGCCGGGGAAGAAACCACAGCCCCAAAGCGTGTTTGCTCAGGAAAGCAATGCTTGCCTATTTCTCACCTAGCCCTCTGCCACCAATTAGGCCAAAGATTGTCTGTGCTGCCTCTGGCTCCGTGGGCACTGCAGCTTGGCTGGTGGTCTCCTGAGCTTGTAACCAACTCCAAACGTGTTCTCCTTTGGGGAGAAGGCTGATTGGGCATGAAAAGGCCTTATTTGCACAGGCCCAAACAATCCACCATTAGCCAGCTAGGGAGGGACCCTCAGAGGGCCTATCTCAGAACCTGCACAAAACTCTCACTTCGAGGAGCTGCATTCTGCAAAGGTGAACTCTGCTCGGGGAACAAACCACAGCCCCAATGTGTCTTTGCTCAGGGAAGCAACGCTTGCCTAGTTCTCAATTAGCCCAGTGCTTACCCTAGGGCCAAGGAGGCTCTGGGCTGCCTCTGCCCCCGTGGGCATTGCTGCTTGGCTGGTGGACTCCCGAGCTTGAAACCAACTCCAAACGGGTCCTCCTTCGGGGAGAATGCTGATTGGGCATGAAAAGGCCTTGTTTCCACAGACCCAGGCAACCCACACTTTGCCAGCTAGGGAGGGAACATCCAAGGCCCTATCTCAGCAAGGGCACAAGACTCACTTCTAGGAGTTGTATTCTGCAAAGGTGAACTCTGCTCGGGGAACAATCCACAGCCCCAATGCGTCTTTGCTCAGGAAAGCATCGCTTGCCTATTTCTCACATAGCCCTCTGCACCACTAGGGCCAAGAACTTTCTGGGCTGCCTCTGGCTCCGTGGGCACTGCTGCTTGGCTGGTGTTCTCCTGAGCTTGAAACCAACTCCAAACGGGTTCTCCTTCGGGGAGAAGGCTGATTGGGCATGAAAATGCCTTGTTTGCATAGGCCCCCGCAACCCACACTTAGCCAGCTAGGGAGGGATCCTCCGAGGTCCTAACTGGGAAACGGCACAAAATTCAGTTCTGGGAGCTGCATTCTGCAAAGGTGAACTCTGCTCGGGGAACCAACAACAGCCGCAATGCGTCTTTGCTCAGGAAAGCCACGATTGCCTAGTTCTCACCTAGCCCTCTGCTACCCCTATGGCCAAGGGGGATCTTGGCTGCCTCTTTCTCCGTGGGCACTGTTGCTTGCCTGGTGGTCTGCTGAGCTTGAAACCAACTCCAAACGTGTTCTCCTTTGGGGAGAAGGTGGATTTGGCATGAAAAGGCCTTGTATGCACAGGCCCCATCAACCCATCCTTAGCCAGCTAGGGAGGGACGCTCTGAGGGCCTATGTCAGCAACAGCACTAAACTCACTTCTACGAGCTGCATTCTGTAAAGGGAATCTCAGCTCAGGGAACAAAGCACAGCCCCAATGTGTCTCTTGCTCAGGAAGGCCAACCGGCCTAGTTCTCACCTAGCCCTGGTCTACTCCTAGGGCAAAGGAGGCTCTGGGCTGCCTCTGGCTCCGTGGGCACTGCTGCTTGAACTGGTGGTCTCCTGAGCTTGAAACCAACTCCAAACGGGTTCTCCTTCGGGGAGAAGGCTGATTGGGCATGAAAAGGCCTTGTTTGCACAGGCCCAAGTAACCTACCCTTAGGAGCTATGGAGGAACCCTCCGAGGGCCTATCTCAGAACCTGCACAAAACTCTCACTTCTAGGAGCTGCATTCTGCAAAGGGGAACACTGCCGGGGAAGAAACCACAGCCCCAAAGCGTGTTTGCTCAGGAAAGCAATGCTTGCCTATTTCTCACCTAGCCCTCTGCCACCAATTAGGCCAAAGATTGTCTGTGCTGCCTCTGGCTCCGTGGGCACTGCAGCTTGGCTGGTGGTCTCCTGAGCTTGTAACCAACTCCAAACGTGTTCTCCTTTGGGGAGAAGGCTGATTGGGCATGAAAAGGCCTTATTTGCACAGGCCCAAACAATCCACCATTAGCCAGCTAGGGAGGGACCCTCAGAGGGCCTATCGCAGAACCTGCACAAAACTCTCACTTCGAGGAGCTGCATTCTGCAAACGTGAACTCTGCTCGGGGAACAAACCACAGCCCCAATGTGTCTTTGCTCAGGGAAGCAACGCTTGCCTAGTTCTCAATTAGCCCAGTGCTTACCCTAGGGCCAAGGAGGCTCTGGGCTGCCTCTGCCCCCGTGGGCATTGCTGCTTGGCTGGTGGACTCCCGAGCTTGAAACCAACTCCAAACGGGTCCTCCTTCGGGGAGAATGCTGATTGGGCATGAAAAGGCCTTGTTTGCACAGACCCAGGCAACCCACACTTTGCCAGCTAGGGAGGGAACATCCAAGGCCCTATCTCAGCAAGGGCACAAGACTCACTTCTAGGAGTTGTATTCTGCAAAGGTGAACTCTGCTCGGGGAACAATCCACAGCCCCAATGCGTCTTTGCTCAGGAAAGCAACGCGTGCCTAGTTCTCACCTGGCCCTCTGTACCCCTAGGGCAAAGAAGGCTCTGGGCTGCCTCTGGCTCCGTGGGCACTGCTGCTTGGCTGGTGTTCTCCTGAGCTTGAAACCAACTCCAAACGTGTTCTCCTTTGGGGAGAAGGCTGATTGGGCATGAAAAGGCCATTCTTCACAGCTCCCAGCAACCCAAACTTAGCCAGCTAATGAGGGACTCTGCTAGGGCTAATCTCAGCAACGGCACAAAACTCGCTTCCAGGAGCTGCATTCTGCAAAGGGAAACTCTGCTCGGGGAGCACACCACATTCCCAATTCGTCCTTCCTCAGGAAAGCAATGCTTGCCTATTTCTCACCTAGCCCTGTGCTATCCCTAGGGCCAAGGAGGCTCTGGGCTGCCTCTGGATCCGTGGGCACTGCTCCTTGGCTGGTGGTCTCCTGAGCTTGAAACCAACTGCAAATGAGTTCTCCTTCAGGGACAAGGCTGATTGGGCATGAAAATACCTTGTTTGCACAGGCCTCAGCAACCCACCTATAGCCAGCTAGGGAGGGACCCTCCGAGGGCCTATCTCAGCAACGGCACAAACGTCGCAGCTAGGAGCTGCATTCTGCAAAGGGAAACTCTGCTCGGGGAACAAACCACAGCCCTAATGCGACTTGTTCAGGAAAGCCAAGCTTTTCTACTTCTCACCTAGCTCTGTTTTACCCCTAGGGCCATGGAGGCTCTGGGCTGCCTCTGGCTCTGTGGGCACTGCTGCTTGGCTGGTGGTCTCCGCACCTTGAAACCAACTCCAAGCGTGTTCTCCTTTGGGGAGAAGGCTAATTGGGCATGAAAAGGCCTTTTGGGCACATGCCCCATCCACTCACCCTTAGCCAGGTATTGATGGGAAACCGAAGGTCTATCTCAGCAACGGCACAAAACTCGCTTCTAGGAGCTGCATTCTGCAGAGGTGAACTCTGCTCGGGGAACAAACCACAGCCCCAATGCGTCCTTGCTCAGGAAGGCCAAGCTTGCCTAGTTACTCACCTAGCCCTCTGCACACCTAGGGCAAAGAAGGCTATGGCCTGCCTCTGGCTCTGTGGGCACTGCTGCTTGTCGGGTGGTCTCCGGGGCTTGAAACCAACTCCAAACGTGTTCTCCTTCGTGGAGAAGGCTGATTGGGCATGAAAAGGCCATGTTTGCACAGGCCCATTAACGCACCCTTAGCCAGCTGGGAAGGGAGCCTCGGAGGGCCTATCTCAGCAACGGCACAAAACTCGCTTCTAGGAGCTGCATTCTGCAGAGGTGAACTCTGCTCGGGGAACAAACCACAGCCCCAGTGCGTCTTGGCTCAGGAAAGCCAAGCTTGCCTAGTTCTCACCTAGCCCTGTTGTACCCCTAGGGCCAAGGAGGCTCTGGACTGCCTCTGGCTCCGTGGGCACTGCTGCTTGGCTGGTGTTCTCCGGAGGTTGAAACCAAATCCACACATGTTCTCCCTCGGGGAGAAGCCTGACTGGGCATGAAAAGGCCTTGTTTGCACAGGCCCAGCAACCCACAGGTAGCCAGCTAGGGATAGAACCTCCTTGGGCCTATCTCAGAAACGGCACAAGCCTCACTTATTTGAGCTCCGTTCTGCAAAGGTGAACACTGCTCTGAGAACAAAGGACTTCCCCGATGCGTCTTTGGTCAGGAAGGCAACGCTTGCCTATTTCTCTCCTAGCCTTCTGCTACCACTTGGGCCAAGGTGGCTCTGGGCTTCCTCTGGCTCCGTGGGCACTGCTGCTTGGGTGGCGGCCTCCTGCTCTTGAAACCAACTCCAAACGTGTTCTCCTTTGGGGAGAAGGCTGATTGGGCATGAAAAGGCCTTTCTTCACAGCCCCCAGCAACCCAAACTTAGCCAGCTAAGGAGGGACTCTACTAGGGCTAATCTCAGCAACGGCACAAAACTCGCTTCCAGGAGCTGCATTCTGCAAAGGGAAACTCTGCTCGGGGAGCACACCACATTCCCAATTCGTCCTTCCTCAGGAAAGCAATGCTTGCCTATTTCTCACCTAGCCCTGTGCTATCCCTAGGGCCAAGGAGGCTCTGGGCTGCCTCTGGATCCGTGGGCACTGCTCCTTGGCTGGTGGTCTCCTGAGCTTGAAACCAACTGCAAATGAGTTCTCCTTCAGGGACAAGGCTGATTGGGCATGAAAATACCTTGTTTGCACAGGCCTCAGCAACCCACCTATAGCCAGCTAGGGAGGGACCCTCCGAGGGCCTATCTCAGCAACGGCACAAACGTCGCAGCTAGGAGCTGCATTCTGCAAAGGGAAACTCTGCTCGGGGAACAAACCACAGCCCTAATGCGACTTGTTCAGGAAAGCCAAGCTTTTCTACTTCTCACCTAGCTCTGTTTTACCCCTAGGGCCATGGAGGCTCTGGGCTGCCTCTGGCTCTGTGGGCACTGCTGCTTGGCTGGTGGTCTCCGCACCTTGAAACCAACTCCAAGCGTGTTCTCCTTTGGGGAGAAGGCTAATTGGGCATGAAAAGGCCTTTTGGGCACATGCCCCATCCACTCACCCTTAGCCAGGTATTGATGGGAAACCGAAGGTCTATCTCAGCAACGGCACAAAACTCGCTTCTAGGAGCTGCATTCTGCAGAGGTGAACTCTGCTCGGGGAACAAACCACAGCCCCAATGCGTCCTTGCTCATGAATGCCAAGCTTGCCTAGTTACTCACCTAGCCCTCTGCACACCTAGGGCAAAGAAGGCTATGGCCTGCCTCTGGCTCTGTGGGCACTGCTGCTTGTCGGGTGGTCTCCGGGGCTTGAAACCAACTCCTAACGTGTTCTCCTTCGTGGAGAAGGCTGATTGGGCATGAAAAGGCCATGTTTGCACAGGCCCATTAACGCACCCTTAGCCAGCTGGGAAGGGAGCCTCGGAGGGCCTATCTCAGCAACGGCACAAAACTCGCTTCTAGGAGCTGCATTCTGCAGAGGTGAACTCTGCTCGGGGAACAAACCACAGCCCCAGTGCGTCTTGGCTCAGGAAAGCCAAGCTTGCCTAGTTCTCACCTAGCCCTGTTGTACCCCTAGGGCCAAGGAGGCTCTGGACTGCCTCTGGCTCCGTGGGCACTGCTGCTTGGCTGGTGTTCTCCGGAGGTTGAAACCAAATCCACACATGTTCTCCTGCGGGAGAAGCCTGATTGGGCACGAAAAGGCCTTGTTTGCACAGGCCCAGCAACCCACAGGTAGCCAGCTAGGGATAGAACCTCCTTGGGCCTATCTCAGAAACGGCACAAGCCTCACTTATTTGAGCTCCGTTCTGCAAAGGTGAACACTGCTCTGAGAACAAAGGACTTCCCCGATGCGTCTTTGGTCAGGAAGGCAACGCTTGCCTATTTCTCTCCTAGCCTTCTGCTACCACTTGGGCCAAGGTGGCTCTGGGCTTCCTCTGGCTCCGTGGGCACTGCTGCTTGGGTGGTGGCCTCCTGCTCTTGAAACCAACTCCAAACGTGTTCTCCTTTGGGGAGAAGGCTGATTGGGCATGAAAAGGCCTTTCTTCACAGCCCCCAGCAACCCAAACTTAGCCAGCTAAGGAGGGACTCTACTAGGGCTAATCTCAGCAACGGCACAAAACTCGCTTCCAGGAGCTGCATTCTGCAAAGGGAAACTCTGCTCGGGGAGCACACCACATTCCCAATTCGTCCTTCCTCAGGAAAGCAATGCTTGCCTATTTCTCACCTAGCCCTGTGCTATCCCTAGGGCCAAGGAGGCTCTGGGCTGCCTCTGGATCCGTGGGCACTGCTCCTTGGCTGGTGGTCTCCTGAGCTTGAAACCAACTGCAAATGAGTTCTCCTTCAGGGACAAGGCTGATTGGGCATGAAAATACCTTGTTTGCACAGGCCTCAGCAACCCACCTATAGCCAGCTAGGGAGGGACCCTCCGAGGGCCTATCTCAGCAACGGCACAAACGTCGCAGCTAGGAGCTGCATTCTGCAAAGGGAAACTCTGCTCGGGGAACAAACCACAGCCCTAATGCGACTTGTTCAGGAAAGCCAAGCTTTTTTACTTCTCACCTAGCTCTGTTTTACCCCTAGGGCCATGGAGGCTCTGGGCTGCCTCTGGCTCTGTGGGCACTGCTGCTTGGCTGGTGGTCTCCGCACCTTGAAACCAACTCCAAGCGTGTTCTCCTTTGGGGAGAAGGCTAATTGGGCATGAAAAGGCCTTTTGGGCACATGCCCCATCCACTCACCCTTAGCCAGGTATTGATGGGAAACCGAAGGTCTATCTCAGCAACGGCACAAAACTCGCTTCTAGGAGCTGCATTCTGCAGAGGTGAACTCTGCTCGGGGAACAAACCACAGCCCCAATGCGTCCTTGCTCATGAAGGTCAAGCTTGCCTAGTTACTCACCTAGCCATCTGCACACCTAGGGCAAAGAACACTATGGCCTGCCTCTGGCTCTGTGGGCACTGCTGCTTGTCGGGTGGTCTCCGGTGCTTGAAACCAACTCCACACGTGTTCTCCTTCGTGGAGAAGGCTGATTGGGCATGAAAAGGCCATGTTTGCACAGGCCCATTAACGCACCCTTAGCCAGCTGGGAAGGGAGCCTCGGAGGGCCTATCTCAGCAACGGCACAGAACTCGCTTCTAGGAGCTGCATTCTGCAGAGGTGAACTCTGCTCGGGGAACAAACCACAGCCCCAGTGCGTCTTGGCTCAGGAAAGCCAAGCTTGCCTAGTTCTCACCTAGCCCTGTTGTACCCCTAGGGCCAAGGAGGCTCTGGACTGCCTCTGGCTCCGTGGGCACTGCTGCTTGGCTGGTGTTCTCCGGAGGTTGAAACCAAATCCACACATGTTCTCCTTCGGGGAGAAGCCTGACTGGGCATGAAAAGGCCTTGTTTGCACAGGCCCAGCAACCCACAGGTAGCCAGCTAGGGATAGAACCTCCTTGGGCCTATCTCAGAAACGGCACAAGCCTCACTTATTTGAGCTCCGTTCTGCAAAGGTGAACACTGCTCTGAGAACAAAGGACTTCCCCGATGCGTCTTTGGTCAGGAAGGCAACGCTTGCCTATTTCTCTCCTAGCCTTCTGCTACCACTTGGGCCAAGGTGGCTCTGGGCTTCCTCTGGCTCCGTGGGCACTGCTGCTTGGGTGGCGGCCTCCTGCTCTTGAAACCAACTCCAAACGTGTTCTCCTTTGGGGAGAAGGCTGATTGGGCATGAAAAGGCCATTCTTCACAGCTCCCAGCAACCCAAACTTAGCCAGCTAAGGAGGGACTCTACTAGGGCTAATCTCAGCAACGGCACAAAACTCGCTTCCAGGAGCTGCATTCTGCAAAGGGAAACTCTGCTCGGGGAGCACACCACATTCCCAATTCGTCCTTCCTCAGGAAAGCAATGCTTGCCTATTTCTCACCTAGCCCTGTGCTATCCCTAGGGCCAAGGAGGCTCTGGGCTGCCTCTGGATCCGTGGGCACTGCTCCTTGGCTGGTGGTCTCCTGAGCTTGAAACCAACTGCAAATGAGTTCTCCTTCAGGGACAAGGCTGATTGGGCATGAAAATACCTTGTTTGCACAGGCCTCAGCAACCCACCTATAGCCAGCTAGGGAGGGACCCTCCGAGGGCCTATCTCAGCAACGGCACAAACGTCGCAGCTAGGAGCTGCATTCTGCAAAGGGAAACTCTGCTCGGGGAACAAACCACAGCCCTAATGCGACTTGTTCAGGAAAGCCAAGCTTTTCTACTTCTCACCTAGCTCTGTTTTACCCCTAGGGCCATGGAGGCTCTGGGCTGCCTCTGGCTCTGTGGGCACTGCTGCTTGGCTGGTGGTCTCCGCACCTTGAAACCAACTCCAAGCGTGTTCTCCTTTGGGGAGAAGGCTAATTGGGCATGAAAAGGCCTTTTGGGCACATGCCCCATCCACTCACCCTTAGCCAGGTATTGATGGGAAACCGAAGGTCTATCTCAGCAACGGCACAAAACTCGCTTCTAGGAGCTGCATTCTGCAGAGGTGAACTCTGCTCGGGGAACAAACCACAGCCCCAATGCGTCCTTGCTCATGAATGCCAAGCTTGCCTAGTTACTCACCTAGCCCTCTGCACACCTAGGGCAAAGAAGGCTATGGCCTGCCTCTGGCTCTGTGGGCACTGCTGCTTGTCGGGTGGTCTCCGGGGCTTGAAACCAACTCCTAACGTGTTCTCCTTCGTGGAGAAGGCTGATTGGGCATGAAAAGGCCATGTTTGCACAGGCCCATTAACGCACCCTTAGCCAGCTGGGAAGGGAGCCTCGGAGGGCCTATCTCAGCAACGGCACAAAACTCGCTTCTAGGAGCTGCATTCTGCAGAGGTGAACTCTGCTCGGGGAACAAACCACAGCCCCAGTGCGTCTTGGCTCAGGAAAGCCAAGCTTGCCTAGTTCTCACCTAGCCCTGTTGTACCCCTAGGGCCAAGGAGGCTCTGGACTGCCTCTGGCTCCGTGGGCACTGCTGCTTGGCTGGTGTTCTCCGGAGGTTGAAACCAAATCCACACATGTTCTCCTTCGGGGAGAAGCCTGACTGGGCATGAAAAGGCCTTGTTTGCACAGGCCCAGCAACCCACAGGTAGCCAGCTAGGGATAGAACCTCCTTGGGCCTATCTCAGAAACGGCACAAGCCTCACTTATTTGAGCTCCGTTCTGCAAAGGTGAACACTGCTCTGAGAACAAAGGACTTCCCCGATGCGTCTTTGGTCAGGAAGGCAACGCTTGCCTATTTCTCTCCTAGCCTTCTGCTACCACTTGGGCCAAGGTGGCTCTGGGCTTCCTCTGGCTCCGTGGGCACTGCTGCTTGGGTGGTGGCCTCCTGCTCTTGAAACCAACTCCAAACGTGTTCTCCTTTGGGGAGAAGGCTGATTGGGCATGAAAAGGCCTTTCTTCACAGCCCCCAGCAACCCAAACTTAGCCAGCTAAGGAGGGACTCTACTAGGGCTAATCTCAGCAACGGCACAAAACTCGCTTCCAGGAGCTGCATTCTGCAAAGGGAAACTCTGCTCGGGGAGCACACCACATTCCCAATTCGTCCTTCCTCAGGAAAGCAATGCTTGCCTATTTCTCACCTAGCCCTGTGCTATCCCTAGGGCCAAGGAGGCTCTGGGCTGCCTCTGGATCCGTGGGCACTGCTCCTTGGCTGGTGGTCTCCTGAGCTTGAAACCAACTGCAAATGAGTTCTCCTTCAGGGACAAGGCTGATTGGGCATGAAAATACCTTGTTTGCACAGGCCTCAGCAACCCACCTATAGCCAGCTAGGGAGGGACCCTCCGAGGGCCTATCTCAGCAACGGCACAAACGTCGCAGCTAGGAGCTGCATTCTGCAAAGGGAAACTCTGCTCGGGGAACAAACCACAGCCCTAATGCGACTTGTTCAGGAAAGCCAAGCTTTTCTACTTCTCACCTAGCTCTGTTTTACCCCTAGGGCCATGGAGGCTCTGGGCTGCCTCTGGCTCTGTGGGCACTGCTGCTTGGCTGGTGGTCTCCGCACCTTGAAACCAACTCCAAGCGTGTTCTCCTTTGGGGAGAAGGCTAATTGGGCATGAAAAGGCCTTTTGGGCACATGCCCCATCCACTCACCCTTAGCCAGGTATTGATGGGAAACCGAAGGTCTATCTCAGCAACGGCACAAAACTCGCTTCTAGGAGCTGCATTCTGCAGAGGTGAACTCTGCTCGGGGAACAAACCACAGCCCCAATGCGTCCTTGCTCATGAATGCCAAGCTTGCCTAGTTACTCACCTAGCCCTCTGCACACCTAGGGCAAAGAAGGCTATGGCCTGCCTCTGGCTCTGTGGGCACTGCTGCTTGTCGGGTGGTCTCCGGGGCTTGAAACCAACTCCTAACGTGTTCTCCTTCGTGGAGAAGGCTGATTGGGCATGAAAAGGCCATGTTTGCACAGGCCCATTAACGCACCCTTAGCCAGCTGGGAAGGGAGCCTCGGAGGGCCTATCTCAGCAACGGCACAAAACTCGCTTCTAGGAGCTGCATTCTGCAGAGGTGAACTCTGCTCGGGGAACAAACCACAGCCCCAGTGCGTCTTGGCTCAGGAAAGCCAAGCTTGCCTAGTTCTCACCTAGCCCTGTTGTACCCCTAGGGCCAAGGAGGCTCTGGACTGCCTCTGGCTCCGTGGGCACTGCTGCTTGGCTGGTGTTCTCCGGAGGTTGAAACCAAATCCACACATGTTCTCCTGCGGGAGAAGCCTGATTGGGCACGAAAAGGCCTTGTTTGCACAGGCCCAGCAACCCACAGGTAGCCAGCTAGGGATAGAACCTCCTTGGGCCTATCTCAGAAACGGCACAAGCCTCACTTATTTGAGCTCCGTTCTGCAAAGGTGAACACTGCTCTGAGAACAAAGGACTTCCCCGATGCGTCTTTGGTCAGGAAGGCAACGCTTGCCTATTTCTCTCCTAGCCTTCTGCTACCACTTGGGCCAAGGTGGCTCTGGGCTTCCTCTGGCTCCGTGGGCACTGCTGCTTGGGTGGTGGCCTCCTGCTCTTGAAACCAACTCCAAACGTGTTCTCCTTTGGGGAGAAGGCTGATTGGGCATGAAAAGGCCTTTCTTCACAGCCCCCAGCAACCCAAACTTAGCCAGCTAAGGAGGGACTCTACTAGGGCTAATCTCAGCAACGGCACAAAACTCGCTTCCAGGAGCTGCATTCTGCAAAGGGAAACTCTGCTCGGGGAGCACACCACATTCCCAATTCGTCCTTCCTCAGGAAAGCAATGCTTGCCTATTTCTCACCTAGCCCTGTGCTATCCCTAGGGCCAAGGAGGCTCTGGGCTGCCTCTGGATCCGTGGGCACTGCTCCTTGGCTGGTGGTCTCCTGAGCTTGAAACCAACTGCAAATGAGTTCTCCTTCAGGGACAAGGCTGATTGGGCATGAAAATACCTTGTTTGCACAGGCCTCAGCAACCCACCTATAGCCAGCTAGGGAGGGACCCTCCGAGGGCCTATCTCAGCAACGGCACAAACGTCGCAGCTAGGAGCTGCATTCTGCAAAGGGAAACTCTGCTCGGGGAACAAACCACAGCCCTAATGCGACTTGTTCAGGAAAGCCAAGCTTTTCTACTTCTCACCTAGCTCTGTTTTACCCCTAGGGCCATGGAGGCTCTGGGCTGCCTCTGGCTCTGTGGGCACTGCTGCTTGGCTGGTGGTCTCCGCACCTTGAAACCAACTCCAAGCGTGTTCTCCTTTGGGGAGAAGGCTAATTGGGCATGAAAAGGCCTTTTGGGCACATGCCCCATCCACTCACCCTTAGCCAGGTATTGATGGGAAACCGAAGGTCTATCTCAGCAACGGCACAAAACTCGCTTCTAGGAGCTGCATTCTGCAGAGGTGAACTCTGCTCGGGGAACAAACCACAGCCCCAATGCGTCCTTGCTCATGAAGGTCAAGCTTGCCTAGTTACTCACCTAGCCATCTGCACACCTAGGGCAAAGAACACTATGGCCTGCCTCTGGCTCTGTGGGCACTGCTGCTTGTCGGGTGGTCTCCGGTGCTTGAAACCAACTCCACACGTGTTCTCCTTCGTGGAGAAGGCTGATTGGGCATGAAAAGGCCATGTTTGCACAGGCCCATTAACGCACCCTTAGCCAGCTGGGAAGGGAGCCTCGGAGGGCCTATCTCAGCAACGGCACAGAACTCGCTTCTAGGAGCTGCATTCTGCAGAGGTGAACTCTGCTCGGGGAACAAACCACAGCCCCAGTGCGTCTTGGCTCAGGAAAGCCAAGCTTGCCTAGTTCTCACCTAGCCCTGTTGTACCCCTAGGGCCAAGGAGGCTCTGGACTGCCTCTGGCTCCGTGGGCACTGCTGCTTGGCTGGTGTTCTCCGGAGGTTGAAACCAAATCCACACATGTTCTCCTTCGGGGAGAAGCCTGACTGGGCATGAAAAGGCCTTGTTTGCACAGGCCCAGCAACCCACAGGTAGCCAGCTAGGGATAGAACCTCCTTGGGCCTATCTCAGAAACGGCACAAGCCTCACTTATTTGAGCTCCGTTCTGCAAAGGTGAACACTGCTCTGAGAACAAAGGACTTCCCCGATGCGTCTTTGGTCAGGAAGGCAACGCTTGCCTATTTCTCTCCTAGCCTTCTGCTACCACTTGGGCCAAGGTGGCTCTGGGCTTCCTCTGGCTCCGTGGGCACTGCTGCTTGGGTGGCGGCCTCCTGCTCTTGAAACCAACTCCAAACGTGTTCTCCTTTGGGGAGAAGGCTGATTGGGCATGAAAAGGCCATTCTTCACAGCTCCCAGCAACCCAAACTTAGCCAGCTAATGAGGGACTCTGCTAGGGCTAATCTCAGCAACGGCACAAAACTCGCTTCCAGGAGCTGCATTCTGCAAAGGGAAACTCTGCTCGGGGAGCACACCACATTCCCAATTCGTCCTTCCTCAGGAAAGCAATGCTTGCCTATTTCTCACCTAGCCCTGTGCTATCCCTAGGGCCAAGGAGGCTCTGGGCTGCCTCTGGATCCGTGGGCACTGCTCCTTGGCTGGTGGTCTCCTGAGCTTGAAACCAACTGCAAATGAGTTCTCCTTCAGGGACAAGGCTGATTGGGCATGAAAATACCTTGTTTGCACAGGCCTCAGCAACCCACCTATAGCCAGCTAGGGAGGGACCCTCCGAGGGCCTATCTCAGCAACGGCACAAACGTCGCAGCTAGGAGCTGCATTCTGCAAAGGGAAACTCTGCTCGGGGAACAAACCACAGCCCTAATGCGACTTGTTCAGGAAAGCCAAGCTTTTCTACTTCTCACCTAGCTCTGTTTTACCCCTAGGGCCATGGAGGCTCTGGGCTGCCTCTGGCTCTGTGGGCACTGCTGCTTGGCTGGTGGTCTCCGCACCTTGAAACCAACTCCAAGCGTGTTCTCCTTTGGGGAGAAGGCTAATTGGGCATGAAAAGGCCTTTTGGGCACATGCCCCATCCACTCACCCTTAGCCAGGTATTGATGGGAAACCGAAGGTCTATCTCAGCAACGGCACAAAACTCGCTTCTAGGAGCTGCATTCTGCAGAGGTGAACTCTGCTCGGGGAACAAACCACAGCCCCAATGCGTCCTTGCTCATGAATGCCAAGCTTGCCTAGTTACTCACCTAGCCCTCTGCACACCTAGGGCAAAGAAGGCTATGGCCTGCCTCTGGCTCTGTGGGCACTGCTGCTTGTCGGGTGGTCTCCGGGGCTTGAAACCAACTCCTAACGTGTTCTCCTTCGTGGAGAAGGCTGATTGGGCATGAAAAGGCCATGTTTGCACAGGCCCATTAACGCACCCTTAGCCAGCTGGGAAGGGAGCCTCGGAGGGCCTATCTCAGCAACGGCACAAAACTCGCTTCTAGGAGCTGCATTCTGCAGAGGTGAACTCTGCTCGGGGAACAAACCACAGCCCCAGTGCGTCTTGGCTCAGGAAAGCCAAGCTTGCCTAGTTCTCACCTAGCCCTGTTGTACCCCTAGGGCCAAGGAGGCTCTGGACTGCCTCTGGCTCCGTGGGCACTGCTGCTTGGCTGGTGTTCTCCGGAGGTTGAAACCAAATCCACACATGTTCTCCTGCGGGAGAAGCCTGATTGGGCACGAAAAGGCCTTGTTTGCACAGGCCCAGCAACCCACAGGTAGCCAGCTAGGGATAGAACCTCCTTGGGCCTATCTCAGAAACGGCACAAGCCTCACTTATTTGAGCTCCGTTCTGCAAAGGTGAACACTGCTCTGAGAACAAAGGACTTCCCCGATGCGTCTTTGGTCAGGAAGGCAACGCTTGCCTATTTCTCTCCTAGCCTTCTGCTACCACTTGGGCCAAGGTGGCTCTGGGCTTCCTCTGGCTCCGTGGGCACTGCTGCTTGGGTGGTGGCCTCCTGCTCTTGAAACCAACTCCAAACGTGTTCTCCTTTGGGGAGAAGGCTGATTGGGCATGAAAAGGCCTTTCTTCACAGCCCCCAGCAACCCAAACTTAGCCAGCTAAGGAGGGACTCTACTAGGGCTAATCTCAGCAACGGCACAAAACTCGCTTCCAGGAGCTGCATTCTGCAAAGGGAAACTCTGCTCGGGGAGCACACCACATTCCCAATTCGTCCTTCCTCAGGAAAGCAATGCTTGCCTATTTCTCACCTAGCCCTGTGCTATCCCTAGGGCCAAGGAGGCTCTGGGCTGCCTCTGGATCCGTGGGCACTGCTCCTTGGCTGGTGGTCTCCTGAGCTTGAAACCAACTGCAAATGAGTTCTCCTTCAGGGACAAGGCTGATTGGGCATGAAAATACCTTGTTTGCACAGGCCTCAGCAACCCACCTATAGCCAGCTAGGGAGGGACCCTCCGAGGGCCTATCTCAGCAACGGCACAAACGTCGCAGCTAGGAGCTGCATTCTGCAAAGGGAAACTCTGCTCGGGGAACAAACCACAGCCCTAATGCGACTTGTTCAGGAAAGCCAAGCTTTTCTACTTCTCACCTAGCTCTGTTTTACCCCTAGGGCCATGGAGGCTCTGGGCTGCCTCTGGCTCTGTGGGCACTGCTGCTTGGCTGGTGGTCTCCGCACCTTGAAACCAACTCCAAGCGTGTTCTCCTTTGGGGAGAAGGCTAATTGGGCATGAAAAGGCCTTTTGGGCACATGCCCCATCCACTCACCCTTAGCCAGGTATTGATGGGAAACCGAAGGTCTATCTCAGCAACGGCACAAAACTCGCTTCTAGGAGCTGCATTCTGCAGAGGTGAACTCTGCTCGGGGAACAAACCACAGCCCCAATGCGTCCTTGCTCATGAAGGCCAAGCTTGCCTAGTTACTCACCTAGCCCTCTGCACACCTAGGGCAAAGAAGGCTATGGCCTGCCTCTGGCTCTGTGGGCACTGCTGCTTGTCGGGTGGTCTCCGGTGCTTGAAACCAACTCCACACGTGTTCTCCTTCGTGGAGAAGGCTGATTGGGCATGAAAAGGCCATGTTTGCACAGGCCCATTAACGCACCCTTAGCCAGCTGGGAAGGGAGCCTCGGAGGGCCTATCTCAGCAACGGCACAAAACTCGCTTCTAGGAGCTGCATTCTGCAGAGGTGAACTCTGCTCGGGGAACAAACCACAGCCCCAGTGCGTCTTGGCTCAGGAAAGCCAAGCTTGCCTAGTTCTCACCTAGCCCTGTTGTACCCCTAGGGCCAAGGAGGCTCTGGACTGCCTCTGGCTCCGTGGGCACTGCTGCTTGGCTGGTGTTCTCCGGAGGTTGAAACCAAATCCACACATGTTCTCCTGCGGGAGAAGCCTGATTGGGCACGAAAAGGCCTTGTTTGCACAGGCCCAGCAACCCACAGGTAGCCAGCTAGGGATAGAACCTCCTTGGGCCTATCTCAGAAACGGCACAAGCCTCACTTATTTGAGCTCCGTTCTGCAAAGGTGAACACTGCTCTGAGAACAAAGGACTTCCCCGATGCGTCTTTGGTCAGGAAGGCAACGCTTGCCTATTTCTCTCCTAGCCTTCTGCTACCACTTGGGCCAAGGTGGCTCTGGGCTTCCTCTGGCTCCGTGGGCACTGCTGCTTGGGTGGTGGCCTCCTGCTCTTGAAACCAACTCCAAACGTGTTCTCCTTTGGGGAGAAGGCTGATTGGGCATGAAAAGGCCTTTCTTCACAGCCCCCAGCAACCCAAACTTAGCCAGCTAAGGAGGGACTCTACTAGGGCTAATCTCAGCAACGGCACAAAACTCGCTTCCAGGAGCTGCATTCTGCAAAGGGAAACTCTGCTCGGGGAGCACACCACATTCCCAATTCGTCCTTCCTCAGGAAAGCAATGCTTGCCTATTTCTCACCTAGCCCTGTGCTATCCCTAGGGCCAAGGAGGCTCTGGGCTGCCTCTGGATCCGTGGGCACTGCTCCTTGGCTGGTGGTCTCCTGAGCTTGAAACCAACTGCAAATGAGTTCTCCTTCAGGGACAAGGCTGATTGGGCATGAAAATACCTTGTTTGCACAGGCCTCAGCAACCCACCTATAGCCAGCTAGGGAGGGACCCTCCGAGGGCCTATCTCAGCAACGGCACAAACGTCGCAGCTAGGAGCTGCATTCTGCAAAGGGAAACTCTGCTCGGGGAACAAACCACAGCCCTAATGCGACTTGTTCAGGAAAGCCAAGCTTTTCTACTTCTCACCTAGCTCTGTTTTACCCCTAGGGCCATGGAGGCTCTGGGCTGCCTCTGGCTCTGTGGGCACTGCTGCTTGGCTGGTGGTCTCCGCACCTTGAAACCAACTCCAAGCGTGTTCTCCTTTGGGGAGAAGGCTAATTGGGCATGAAAAGGCCTTTTTGGCACATGCCCCATCCACTCACCCTTAGCCAGGTATTGATGGGAAACCGAAGGTCTATCTCAGCAACGGCACAAAACTCGCTTCTAGGAGCTGCATTCTGCAGAGGTGAACTCTGCTCGGGGAACAAACCACAGCCCCAATGCGTCCTTGCTCATGAATGCCAAGCTTGCCTAGTTACTCACCTAGCCCTCTGCACACCTAGGGCAAAGAAGGCTATGGCCTGCCTCTGGCTCTGTGGGCACTGCTGCTTGTCGGGTGGTCTCCGGGGCTTGAAACCAACTCCTAACGTGTTCTCCTTCGTGGAGAAGGCTGATTGGGCATGAAAAGGCCATGTTTGCACAGGCCCATTAACGCACCCTTAGCCAGCTGGGAAGGGAGCCTCGGAGGGCCTATCTCAGCAACGGCACAAAACTCGCTTCTAGGAGCTGCATTCTGCAGAGGTGAACTCTGCTCGGGGAACAAACCACAGCCCCAGTGCGTCTTGGCTCAGGAAAGCCAAGCTTGCCTAGTTCTCACCTAGCCCTGTTGTACCCCTAGGGCCAAGGAGGCTCTGGACTGCCTCTGGCTCCGTGGGCACTGCTGCTTGGCTGGTGTTCTCCGGAGGTTGAAACCAAATCCACACATGTTCTCCTGCGGGAGAAGCCTGATTGGGCACGAAAAGGCCTTGTTTGCACAGGCCCAGCAACCCACAGGTAGCCAGCTAGGGATAGAACCTCCTTGGGCCTATCTCAGAAACGGCACAAGCCTCACTTATTTGAGCTCCGTTCTGCAAAGGTGAACACTGCTCTGAGAACAAAGGACTTCCCCGATGCGTCTTTGGTCAGGAAGGCAACGCTTGCCTATTTCTCTCCTAGCCTTCTGCTACCACTTGGGCCAAGGTGGCTCTGGGCTTCCTCTGGCTCCGTGGGCACTGCTGCTTGGGTGGTGGCCTCCTGCTCTTGAAACCAACTCCAAACGTGTTCTCCTTTGGGGAGAAGGCTGATTGGGCATGAAAAGGCCTTTCTTCACAGCCCCCAGCAACCCAAACTTAGCCAGCTAAGGAGGGACTCTACTAGGGCTAATCTCAGCAACGGCACAAAACTCGCTTCCAGGAGCTGCATTCTGCAAAGGGAAACTCTGCTCGGGGAGCACACCACATTCCCAATTCGTCCTTCCTCAGGAAAGCAATGCTTGCCTATTTCTCACCTAGCCCTGTGCTATCCCTAGGGCCAAGGAGGCTCTGGGCTGCCTCTGGATCCGTGGGCACTGCTCCTTGGCTGGTGGTCTCCTGAGCTTGAAACCAACTGCAAATGAGTTCTCCTTCAGGGACAAGGCTGATTGGGCATGAAAATACCTTGTTTGCACAGGCCTCAGCAACCCACCTATAGCCAGCTAGGGAGGGACCCTCCGAGGGCCTATCTCAGCAACGGCACAAACGTCGCAGCTAGGAGCTGCATTCTGCAAAGGGAAACTCTGCTCGGGGAACAAACCACAGCCCTAATGCGACTTGTTCAGGAAAGCCAAGCTTTTCTACTTCTCACCTAGCTCTGTTTTACCCCTAGGGCCATGGAGGCTCTGGGCTGCCTCTGGCTCTGTGGGCACTGCTGCTTGGCTGGTGGTCTCCACACCTTGAAACCAACTCCAAGCGTGTTCTCCTTTGGGGAGAAGGCTAATTGGGCATGAAAAGGCCTTTTGGGCACATGCCCCATCCACTCACCCTTAGCCAGGTATTGATGGGAAACCGAAGGTCTATCTCAGCAACGGCACAAAACTCGCTTCTAGGAGCTGCATTCTGCAGAGGTGAACTCTGCTCGGGGAACAAACCACAGCCCCAATGCGTCCTTGCTCATGAAGGCCAAGCTTGCCTAGTTACTCACCTAGCCCTCTGCACACCTAGGGCAAAGAAGGCTATGGCCTGCCTCTGGCTCTGTGGGCACTGCTGCTTGTCGGGTGGTCTCCGGGGCTTGAAACCAACTCCACACGTGTTCTCCTTCGTGGAGAAGGCTGATTGGGCATGAAAAGGCCATGTTTGCACAGGCCCATTAACGCACCCTTAGCCAGCTGGGAAGGGAGCCTCGGAGGGCCTATCTCAGCAACGGCACAAAACTCGCTTCTAGGAGCTGCATTCTGCAGAGGTGAACTCTGCTCGGGGAACAAACCACAGCCCCAGTGCGTCTTGGCTCAGGAAAGCCAAGCTTGCCTAGTTCTCACCTAGCCCTGTTGTACCCCTAGGGCCAAGGAGGCTCTGGACTGCCTCTGGCTCCGTGGGCACTGCTGCCTGGCTGGTGTTCTCCGGAGGTTGAAACCAAATCCACACATGTTCTCCTGCGGGAGAAGCCTGATTGGGCACGAAAAGGCCTTGTTTGCACAGGCCCAGCAACCCACAGGTAGCCAGCTAGGGATAGAACCTCCTTGGGCCTATCTCAGAAACGGCACAAGCCTCACTTATTTGAGCTCCGTTCTGCAAAGGTGAACACTGCTCTGAGAACAAAGGACTTCCCCGATGCGTCTTTGGTCAGGAAGGCAACGCTTGCCTATTTCTCTCCTAGCCTTCTGCTACCACTTGGGCCAAGGTGGCTCTGGGCTTCCTCTGGCTCCGTGGGCACTGCTGCTTGGGTGGTGGCCTCCTGCTCTTGAAACCAACTCCAAACGTGTTCTCCTTTGGGGAGAAGGCTGATTGGGCATGAAAAGGCCTTTCTTCACAGCCCCCAGCAACCCAAACTTAGCCAGCTAAGGAGGGACTCTACTAGGGCTAATCTCAGCAACGGCACAAAACTCGCTTCCAGGAGCTGCATTCTGCAAAGGGAAACTCTGCTCGGGGAGCACACCACATTCCCAATTCGTCCTTCCTCAGGAAAGCAATGCTTGCCTATTTCTCACCTAGCCCTGTGCTATCCCTAGGGCCAAGGAGGCTCTGGGCTGCCTCTGGATCCGTGGGCACTGCTCCTTGGCTGGTGGTCTCCTGAGCTTGAAACCAACTGCAAATGAGTTCTCCTTCAGGGACAAGGCTGATTGGGCATGAAAATACCTTGTTTGCACAGGCCTCAGCAACCCACCTATAGCCAGCTAGGGAGGGACCCTCCGAGGGCCTATCTCAGCAACGGCACAAAACTCGCTTCTAGGAGCTGCATTCTGCAGAGGTGAACTCTGCTCGGGGAACAAACCACAGCCCCAATGCGTCCTTGCTCATGAAGGCCAAGCTTGCCTAGTTACTCACCTAGCCCTCTGCACACCTAGGGCAAAGAAGGCTATGGCCTGCCTCTGGCTCTGTGGGCACTGCTGCTTGTCGGGTGGTCTCCGGGGCTTGAAACCAACTCCACACGTGTTCTCCTTCGTGGAGAAGGCTGATTGGGCATGAAAAGGCCATGTTTGCACAGGCCCATTAACGCACCCTTAGCCAGCTGGGAAGGGAGCCTCGGAGGGCCTATCTCAGCAACGGCACAAAACTCGCTTCTAGGAGCTGCATTCTGCAGAGGTGAACTCTGCTCGGGGAACAAACCACAGCCCCAGTGCGTCTTGGCTCAGGAAAGCCAAGCTTGCCTAGTTCTCACCTAGCCCTGTTGTACCCCTAGGGCCAAGGAGGCTCTGGACTGCCTCTGGCTCCGTGGGCACTGCTGCCTGGCTGGTGTTCTCCGGAGGTTGAAACCAAATCCACACATGTTCTCCTTCGGGGAGAAGCCTGACTGGGCATGAAAAGGCCTTGTTTGCACAGGCCCAGCAACCCACAGGTAGCCAGCTAGGGATAGAACCTCCTTGGGCCTATCTCAGAAACGGCACAAGCCTCACTTATTTGAGCTCCGTTCTGCAAAGGTGAACCCTGCTCTCAGGACAAAGGACTTCCCCAATGCGTCTTTGGTCAGGAAGGCAACGCTTGCCTATTTCTCTCCTAGCCTTCTGCTACCACTTGGGCCAAGGTGGCTCTGGGCTTCCTCTGGCTCCGTGGGCACTGCTGCTTGGGTGGCGGCCTCCTGCTCTTGAAACCAACTCCAAACGTGTTCTCCTTTGGGGAGAAGGCTGATTGGGCATGAAAAGGCCTTTCTTCACAGCCCCCAGCAACCCAAACTTAGCCAGCTAAGGAGGGACTCTACTAGGGCTAATCTCAGCAACGGCACAAAACTCGCTTCCAGGAGCTGCATTCTGCAAAGGGAAACTCTGCTCGGGGAGCACACCACATTCCCAATTCGTCCTTCCTCAGGAAAGCAATGCTTGCCTATTTCTCACCTAGCCCTGTGCTATCCCTAGGGCCAAGGAGGCTCTGGGCTGCCTCTGGATCCGTGGGCACTGCTCCTTGGCTGGTGGTCTCCTGAGCTTGAAACCAACTGCAAATGAGTTCTCCTTCAGGGACAAGGCTGATTGGGCATGAAAATACCTTGTTTGCACAGGCCTCAGCAACCCACCTATAGCCAGCTAGGGAGGGACCCTCCGAGGGCCTATCTCAGCAACGGCACAAACGTCGCAGCTAGGAGCTGCATTCTGCAAAGGGAAACTCTGCTCGGGGAACAAACCACAGCCCTAATGCGACTTGTTCAGGAAAGCCAAGCTTTTCTACTTCTCACCTAGCTCTGTTTTACCCCTAGGGCCATGGAGGCCCTGGGCTGCCTCTGGCTCTGTGGGCACTGCTGCTTGGCTGGTGGTCTCCGCACCTTGAAACCAACTCCAAGCGTGTTCTCCTTTGGGGAGAAGGCTAATTGGGCATGAAAAGGCCTTTTGGGCACATGCCCCATCCACTCACCCTTAGCCAGGTATTGATGGGAAACCGAAGGTCTATCTCAGCAACGGCACAAAACTCGCTTCTAGGAGCTGCATTCTGCAGAGGTGAACTCTGCTCGGGGAACAAACCACAGCCCCAATGCGTCCTTGCTCATGAAGGCCAAGCTTGCCTAGTTACTCACCTAGCCCTCTGCACACCTAGGGCAAAGAAGGCTATGGCCTGCCTCTGGCTCTGTGGGCACTGCTGCTTGTCGGGTGGTCTCCGGTGCTTGAAACCAACTCCACACGTGTTCTCCTTCGTGGAGAAGGCTGATTGGGCATGAAAAGGCCATGTTTGCACAGGCCCATTAACGCACCCTTAGCCAGCTGGGAAGGGAGCCTCGGAGGGCCTATCTCAGCAACGGCACAAAACTCGCTTCTAGGAGCTGCATTCTGCAGAGGTGAACTCTGCTCGGGGAACAAACCACAGCCCCAGTGCGTCTTGGCTCAGGAAAGCCAAGCTTGCCTAGTTCTCACCTAGCCCTGTTGTACCCCTAGGGCCAAGGAGGCTCTGGACTGCCTCTGGCTCCGTGGGCACTGCTGCTTGGCTGGTGTTCTCCGGAGGTTGAAACCAAATCCACACATGTTCTCCTGCGGGAGAAGCCTGATTGGGCACGAAAAGGCCTTGTTTGCACAGGCCCAGCAACCCACAGGTAGCCAGCTAGGGATAGAACCTCCTTGGGCCTATCTCAGAAACGGCACAAGCCTCACTTATTTGAGCTCCGTTCTGCAAAGGTGAACACTGCTCTGAGAACAAAGGACTTCCCCGATGCGTCTTTGGTCAGGAAGGCAACGCTTGCCTATTTCTCTCCTAGCCTTCTGCTACCACTTGGGCCAAGGTGGCTCTGGGCTTCCTCTGGCTCCGTGGGCACTGCTGCTTGGGTGGTGGCCTCCTGCTCTTGAAACCAACTCCAAACGTGTTCTCCTTTGGGGAGAAGGCTGATTGGGCATGAAAAGGCCTTTCTTCACAGCCCCCAGCAACCCAAACTTAGCCAGCTAAGGAGGGACTCTACTAGGGCTAATCTCAGCAACGGCACAAAACTCGCTTCCAGGAGCTGCATTCTGCAAAGGGAAACTCTGCTCGGGGAGCACACCACATTCCCAATTCGTCCTTCCTCAGGAAAGCAATGCTTGCCTATTTCTCACCTAGCCCTGTGCTATCCCTAGGGCCAAGGAGGCTCTGGGCTGCCTCTGGATCCGTGGGCACTGCTCCTTGGCTGGTGGTCTCCTGAGCTTGAAACCAACTGCAAATGAGTTCTCCTTCAGGGACAAGGCTGATTGGGCATGAAAATACCTTGTTTGCACAGGCCTCAGCAACCCACCTATAGCCAGCTAGGGAGGGACCCTCCGAGGGCCTATCTCAGCAACGGCACAAACGTCGCAGCTAGGAGCTGCATTCTGCAAAGGGAAACTCTGCTCGGGGAACAAACCACAGCCCTAATGCGACTTGTTCAGGAAAGCCAAGCTTTTCTACTTCTCACCTAGCTCTGTTTTACCCCTAGGGCCATGGAGGCTCTGGGCTGCCTCTGGCTCTGTGGGCACTGCTGCTTGGCTGGTGGTCTCCGCACCTTGAAACCAACTCCAAGCGTGTTCTCCTTTGGGGAGAAGGCTAATTGGGCATGAAAAGGCCTTTTGGGCACATGCCCCATCCACTCACCCTTAGCCAGGTATTGATGGGAAACCGAAGGTCTATCTCAGCAACGGCACAAAACTCGCTTCTAGGAGCTGCATTCTGCAGAGGTGAACTCTGCTCGGGGAACAAACCACAGCCCCAATGCGTCCTTGCTCATGAAGGCCAAGCTTGCCTAGTTACTCACCTAGCCCTCTGCACACCTAGGGCAAAGAAGGCTATGGCCTGCCTCTGGCTCTGTGGGCACTGCTGCTTGTCGGGTGGTCTCCGGGGCTTGAAACCAACTCCACACGTGTTCTCCTTCGTGGAGAAGGCTGATTGGGCATGAAAAGGCCATGTTTGCACAGGCCCATTAACGCACCCTTAGCCAGCTGGGAAGGGAGCCTCGGAGGGCCTATCTCAGCAACGGCACAAAACTCGCTTCTAGGAGCTGCATTCTGCAGAGGTGAACTCTGCTCGGGGAACAAACCACATCCCCAGTGCGTCTTGGCTCAGGAAAGCCAAGCTTGCCTAGTTCTCACCTAGCCCTGTTGTACCCCTAGGGCCAAGGAGGCTCTGGACTGCCTCTGGCTCCGTGGGCACTGCTGCCTGGCTGGTGTTCTCCGGAGGTTGAAACCAAATCCACACATGTTCTCCTTCGGGGAGAAGCCTGACTGGGCATGAAAAGGCCTTGTTTGCACAGGCCCAGCAACCCACAGGTAGCCAGCTAGGGATAGAACCTCCTTGGGCCTATCTCAGAAACGGCACAAGCCTCACTTATTTGAGCTCCGTTCTGCAAAGGTGAACCCTGCTCTCAGGACAAAGGACTTCCCCAATGCGTCTTTGGTCAGGAAGGCAACGCTTGCCTATTTCTCTCCTAGCCTTCTGCTACCACTTGGGCCAAGGTGGCTCTGGGCTTCCTCTGGCTCCGTGGGCACTGCTGCTTGGGTGGCGGCCTCCTGCTCTTGAAACCAACTCCAAACGTGTTCTCCTTTGGGGAGAAGGCTGATTGGGCATGAAAAGGCCTTTCTTCACAGCCCCCAGCAACCCAAACTTAGCCAGCTAAGGAGGGACTCTACTAGGGCTAATCTCAGCAACGGCACAAAACTCGCTTCCAGGAGCTGCATTCTGCAAAGGGAAACTCTGCTCGGGGAGCACACCACATTCCCAATTCGTCCTTCCTCAGGAAAGCAATGCTTGCCTATTTCTCACCTAGCCCTGTGCTATCCCTAGGGCCAAGGAGGCTCTGGGCTGCCTCTGGATCCGTGGGCACTGCTCCTTGGCTGGTGGTCTCCTGAGCTTGAAACCAACTGCAAATGAGTTCTCCTTCAGGGACAAGGCTGATTGGGCATGAAAATACCTTGTTTGCACAGGCCTCAGCAACCCACCTATAGCCAGCTAGGGAGGGACCCTCCGAGGGCCTATCTCAGCAACGGCACAAACGTCGCAGCTAGGAGCTGCATTCTGCAAAGGGAAACTCTGCTCGGGGAACAAACCACAGCCCTAATGCGACTTGTTCAGGAAAGCCAAGCTTTTCTACTTCTCACCTAGCTCTGTTTTACCCCTAGGGCCATGGAGGCTCTGGGCTGCCTCTGGCTCTGTGGGCACTGCTGCTTGGCTGGTGGTCTCCGCACCTTGAAACCAACTCCAAGCGTGTTCTCCTTTGGGGAGAAGGCTAATTGGGCATGAAAAGGCCTTTTGGGCACATGCCCCATCCACTCACCCTTAGCCAGGTATTGATGGGAAACCGAAGGTCTATCTCAGCAACGGCACAAAACTCGCTTCTAGGAGCTGCATTCTGCAGAGGTGAACTCTGCTCGGGGAACAAACCACAGCCCCAATGCGTCCTTGCTCATGAAGGCCAAGCTTGCCTAGTTACTCACCTAGCCCTCTGCACACCTAGGGCAAAGAACACTATGGCCTGCCTCTGGCTCTGTGGGCACTGCTGCTTGTCGGGTGGTCTCCGGGGCTTGAAACCAACTCCAAACGTGTTCTCCTTCGTGGAGAAGGCTGATTGGGCATGAAAAGGCCATGTTTGCACAGGCCCATTAACGCACCCTTAGCCAGCTGGGAAGGGAGCCTCGGAGGGCCTATCTCAGCAACGGCACAAAACTCGCTTCTAGGAGCTGCATTCTGCAGAGGTGAACTCTGCTCGGGGAACAAACCACAGCCCCAGTGCGTCTTGGCTCAGGAAAGCCAAGCTTGCCTAGTTCTCACCTAGCCCTGTTGTACCCCTAGGGCCAAGGAGGCTCTGGACTGCCTCTGGCTCCGTGGGCACTGCTGCTTGGCTGGTGTTCTCCGGAGGTTGAAACCAAATCCACACATGTTCTCCCTCGGGGAGAAGCCTGACTGGGCATGAAAAGGCCTTGTTTGCACAGGCCCAGCAACCCACAGGTAGCCAGCTAGGGATAGAACCTCCTTGGGCCTATCTCAGAAACGGCACAAGCCTCACTTATTTGAGCTCCGTTCTGCAAAGGTGAACACTGCTCTGAGAACAAAGGACTTCCCCGATGCGTCTTTGGTCAGGAAGGCAACGCTTGCCTATTTCTCTCCTAGCCTTCTGCTACCACTTGGGCCAAGGTGGCTCTGGGCTTCCTCTGGCTCCGTGGGCACTGCTGCTTGGGTGGCGGCCTCCTGCTCTTGAAACCAACTCCAAACGTGTTCTCCTTTGGGGAGAAGGCTGATTGGGCATGAAAAGGCCTTTCTTCACAGCCCCCAGCAACCCAAACTTAGCCAGCTAAGGAGGGACTCTACTAGGGCTAATCTCAGCAACGGCACAAAACTCGCTTCCAGGAGCTGCATTCTGCAAAGGGAAACTCTGCTCGGGGAGCACACCACATTCCCAATTCGTCCTTCCTCAGGAAAGCAATGCTTGCCTATTTCTCACCTAGCCCTGTGCTATCCCTAGGGCCAAGGAGGCTCTGGGCTGCCTCTGGATCCGTGGGCACTGCTCCTTGGCTGGTGGTCTCCTGAGCTTGAAACCAACTGCAAATGAGTTCTCCTTCAGGGACAAGGCTGATTGGGCATGAAAATACCTTGTTTGCACAGGCCTCAGCAACCCACCTATAGCCAGCTAGGGAGGGACCCTCCGAGGGCCTATCTCAGCAACGGCACAAACGTCGCAGCTAGGAGCTGCATTCTGCAAAGGGAAACTCTGCTCGGGGAACAAACCACAGCCCTAATGCGACTTGTTCAGGAAAGCCAAGCTTTTCTACTTCTCACCTAGCTCTGTTTTACCCCTAGGGCCATGGAGGCTCTGGGCTGCCTCTGGCTCTGTGGGCACTGCTGCTTGGCTGGTGGTCTCCGCACCTTGAAACCAACTCCAAGCGTGTTCTCCTTTGGGGAGAAGGCTAATTGGGCATGAAAAGGCCTTTTGGGCACATGCCCCATCCACTCACCCTTAGCCAGGTATTGATGGGAAACCGAAGGTCTATCTCAGCAACGGCACAAAACTCGCTTCTAGGAGCTGCATTCTGCAGAGGTGAACTCTGCTCGGGGAACAAACCACAGCCCCAATGCGTCCTTGCTCATGAAGGCCAAGCTTGCCTAGTTACTCACCTAGCCCTCTGCACACCTAGGGCAAAGAAGGCTATGGCCTGCCTCTGGCTCTGTGGGCACTGCTGCTTGTCGGGTGGTCTCCGGGGCTTGAAACCAACTCCACACGTGTTCTCCTTCGTGGAGAAGGCTGATTGGGCATGAAAAGGCCATGTTTGCACAGGCCCATTAACGCACCCTTAGCCAGCTGGGAAGGGAGCCTCGGAGGGCCTATCTCAGCAACGGCACAAAACTCGCTTCTAGGAGCTGCATTCTGCAGAGGTGAACTCTGCTCGGGGAACAAACCACAGCCCCAGTGCGTCTTGGCTCAGGAAAGCCAAGCTTGCCTAGTTCTCACCTAGCCCTGTTGTACCCCTAGGGCCAAGGAGGCTCTGGACTGCCTCTGGCTCCGTGGGCACTGCTGCCTGGCTGGTGTTCTCCGGAGGTTGAAACCAAATCCACACATGTTCTCCTTCGGGGAGAAGCCTGACTGGGCATGAAAAGGCCTTGTTTGCACAGGCCCAGCAACCCACAGGTAGCCAGCTAGGGATAGAACCTCCTTGGGCCTATCTCAGAAACGGCACAAGCCTCACTTATTTGAGCTCCGTTCTGCAAAGGTGAACACTGCTCTGAGAACAAAGGACTTCCCCGATGCGTCTTTGGTCAGGAAGGCAACGCTTGCCTATTTCTCTCCTAGCCTTCTGCTACCACTTGGGCCAAGGTGGCTCTGGGCTTCCTCTGGCTCCGTGGGCACTGCTGCTTGGGTGGCGGCCTCCTGCTCTTGAAACCAACTCCAAACGTGTTCTCCTTTGGGGAGAAGGCTGATTGGGCATGAAAAGGCCTTTCTTCACAGCCCCCAGCAACCCAAACTTAGCCAGCTAAGGAGGGACTCTACTAGGGCTAATCTCAGCAACGGCACAAAACTCGCTTCCAGGAGCTGCATTCTGCAAAGGGAAACTCTGCTCGGGGAGCACACCACATTCCCAATTCGTCCTTCCTCAAGAAAGCAATGCTTGCCTATTTCTCACCTAGCCCTGTGCTATCCCTAGGGCCAAGGAGGCTCTGGGCTGCCTCTGGATCCGTGGGCACTGCTCCTTGGCTGGTGGTCTCCTGAGCTTGAAACCAACTGCAAATGAGTTCTCCTTCAGGGACAAGGCTGATTGGGCATGAAAATACCTTGTTTGCACAGGCCTCAGCAACCCACCTATAGCCAGCTAGGGAGGGACCCTCCGAGGGCCTATCTCAGCAACGGCACAAACGTCGCAGCTAGGAGCTGCATTCTGCAAAGGGAAACTCTGCTCGGGGAACAAACCACAGCCCTAATGCGACTTGTTCAGGAAAGCCAAGCTTTTCTACTTCTCACCTAGCTCTGTTTTACCCCTAGGGCCATGGAGGCTCTGGGCTGCCTCTGGCTCTGTGGGCACTGCTGCTTGGCTGGTGGTCTCCGCACCTTGAAACCAACTCCAAGCGTGTTCTCCTTTGGGGAGAAGGCTAATTGGGCATGAAAAGGCCTTTTGGGCACATGCCCCATCCACTCACCCTTAGCCAGGTATTGATGGGAAACCGAAGGTCTATCTCAGCAACGGCACAAAACTCGCTTCTAGGAGCTGCATTCTGCAGAGGTGAACTCTGCTCGGGGAACAAACCACAGCCCCAATGCGTCCTTGCTCATGAAGGCCAAGCTTGCCTAGTTACTCACCTAGCCCTCTGCACACCTAGGGCAAAGAAGGCTATGGCCTGCCTCTGGCTCTGTGGGCACTGCTGCTTGTCGGGTGGTCTCCGGGGCTTGAAACCAACTCCACACGTGTTCTCCTTCGTGGAGAAGGCTGATTGGGCATGAAAAGGCCATGTTTGCACAGGCCCATTAACACACCCTTAGCCAGCTGGGAAGGGAGCCTCGGAGGGCCTATCTCAGCAACGGCACAAAACTCGCTTCTAGGAGCTGCATTCTGCAGAGGTGAACTCTGCTCGGGGAACAAACCACAGCCCCAGTGCGTCTTGGCTCAGGAAAGCCAAGCTTGCCTAGTTCTCACCTAGCCCTGTTGTACCCCTAGGGCCAAGGAGGCTCTGGACTGCCTCTGGCTCCGTGGGCACTGCTGCCTGGCTGGTGTTCTCCGGAGGTTGAAACCAAATCCACACATGTTCTCCCTCGGGGAGAAGCCTGACTGGGCATGAAAAGGCCTTGTTTGCACAGGCCCAGCAACCCACAGGTAGCCAGCTAGGGATAGAACCTCCTTGGGCCTATCTCAGAAACGGCACAAGCCTCACTTATTTGAGCTCCGTTCTGCAAAGGTGAACACTGCTCTGAGAACAAAGGACTTCCCCGATGCGTCTTTGGTCAGGAAGGCAACGCTTGCCTATTTCTCTCCTAGCCTTCTGCTACCACTTGGGCCAAGGTGGCTCTGGGCTTCCTCTGGCTCCGTGGGCACTGCTGCTTGGGTGGCGGCCTCCTGCTCTTGAAACCAACTCCAAACGTGTTCTCCTTTGGGGAGAAGGCTGATTGGGCATGAAAAGGCCTTTCTTCACAGCCCCCAGCAACCCAAACTTAGCCAGCTAAGGAGGGACTCTACTAGGGCTAATCTCAGCAACGGCACAAAACTCGCTTCCAGGAGCTGCATTCTGCAAAGGGAAACTCTGCTCGGGGAGCACACCACATTCCCAATTCGTCCTTCCTCAGGAAAGCAATGCTTGCCTATTTCTCACCTAGCCCTGTGCTATCCCTAGGGCCAAGGAGGCTCTGGGCTGCCTCTGGATCCGTGGGCACTGCTCCTTGGCTGGTGGTCTCCTGAGCTTGAAACCAACTGCAAATGAGTTCTCCTTCAGGGACAAGGCTGATTGGGCATGAAAATACCTTGTTTGCACAGGCCTCAGCAACCCACCTATAGCCAGCTAGGGAGGGACCCTCCGAGGGCCTATCTCAGCAACGGCACAAACGTCGCAGCTAGGAGCTGCATTCTGCAAAGGGAAACTCTGCTCGGGGAACAAACCACAGCCCTAATGCGACTTGTTCAGGAAAGCCAAGCTTTTCTACTTCTCACCTAGCTCTGTTTTACCCCTAGGGCCATGGAGGCTCTGGGCTGCCTCTGGCTCTGTGGGCACTGCTGCTTGGCTGGTGGTCTCCGCACCTTGAAACCAACTCCAAGCGTGTTCTCCTTTGGGGAGAAGGCTAATTGGGCATGAAAAGGCCTTTTGGGCACATGCCCCATCCACTCACCCTTAGCCAGGTATTGATGGGAAACCAAAGGTCTATCTCAGCAACGGCACAAAACTCGCTTCTAGGAGCTGCATTCTGCAGAGGTGAACTCTGCTCGGGGAACAAACCACAGCCCCAATGCGTCCTTGCTCATGAATGCCAAGCTTGCCTAGTTACTCACCTAGCCCTCTGCACACCTAGGGCAAAGAAGGCTATGGCCTGCCTCTGGCTCTGTGGGCACTGCTGCTTGTCGGGTGGTCTCCGGGGCTTGAAACCAACTCCTAACGTGTTCTCCTTCGTGGAGAAGGCTGATTGGGCATGAAAAGGCCATGTTTGCACAGGCCCATTAACGCACCCTTAGCCAGCTGGGAAGGGAGCCTCGGAGGGCCTATCTCAGCAACGGCACAAAACTCGCTTCTAGGAGCTGCATTCTGCAGAGGTGAACTCTGCTCGGGGAACAAACCACAGCCCCAGTGCGTCTTGGCTCAGGAAAGCCAAGCTTGCCTAGTTCTCACCTAGCCCTGTTGTACCCCTAGGGCCAAGGAGGCTCTGGACTGCCTCTGGCTCCGTGGGCACTGCTGCCTGGCTGGTGTTCTCCGGAGGTTGAAACCAAATCCACACATGTTCTCCTTCGGGGAGAAGCCTGACTGGGCATGAAAAGGCCTTGTTTGCACAGGCCCAGCAACCCACAGGTAGCCAGCTAGGGATAGAACCTCCTTGGGCCTATCTCAGAAACGGCACAAGCCTCACTTATTTGAGCTCCGTTCTGCAAAGGTGAACCCTGCTCTCAGGACAAAGGACTTCCCCAATGCGTCTTTGGTCAGGAAGGCAACGCTTGCCTATTTCTCTCCTAGCCTTCTGCTACCACTTGGGCCAAGGTGGCTCTGGGCTTCCTCTGGCTCCGTGGGCACTGCTGCTTGGGTGGCGGCCTCCTGCTCTTGAAACCAACTCCAAACGTGTTCTCCTTTGGGGAGAAGGCTGATTGGGCATGAAAAGGCCTTTCTTCACAGCCCCCAGCAACCCAAACTTAGCCAGCTAAGGAGGGACTCTACTAGGGCTAATCTCAGCAACGGCACAAAACTCGCTTCCAGGAGCTGCATTCTGCAAAGGGAAACTCTGCTCGGGGAGCACACCACATTCCCAATTCGTCCTTCCTCAGGAAAGCAATGCTTGCCTATTTCTCACCTAGCCCTGTGCTATCCCTAGGGCCAAGGAGGCTCTGGGCTGCCTCTGGATCCGTGGGCACTGCTCCTTGGCTGGTGGTCTCCTGAGCTTGAAACCAACTGCAAATGAGTTCTCCTTCAGGGACAAGGCTGATTGGGCATGAAAATACCTTGTTTGCACAGGCCTCAGCAACCCACCTATAGCCAGCTAGGGAGGGACCCTCCGAGGGCCTATCTCAGCAACGGCACAAACGTCGCAGCTAGGAGCTGCATTCTGCAAAGGGAAACTCTGCTCGGGGAACAAACCACAGCCCTAATGCGACTTGTTCAGGAAAGCCAAGCTTTTCTACTTCTCACCTAGCTCTGTTTTACCCCTAGGGCCATGGAGGCTCTGGGCTGCCTCTGGCTCTGTGGGCACTGCTGCTTGGCTGGTGGTCTCCGCACCTTGAAACCAACTCCAAGCGTGTTCTCCTTTGGGGAGAAGGCTAATTGGGCATGAAAAGGCCTTTTGGGCACATGCCCCATCCACTCACCCTTAGCCAGGTATTGATGGGAAACCGAAGGTCTATCTCAGCAACGGCACAAAACTCGCTTCTAGGAGCTGCATTCTGCAGAGGTGAACTCTGCTCGGGGAACAAACCACAGCCCCAATGCGTCCTTGCTCATGAAGGCCAAGCTTGCCTAGTTACTCACCTAGCCCTCTGCACACCTAGGGCAAAGAAGGCTATGGCCTGCCTCTGGCTCTGTGGGCACTGCTGCTTGTCGGGTGGTCTCCGGGGCTTGAAACCAACTCCACACGTGTTCTCCTTCGTGGAGAAGGCTGATTGGGCATGAAAAGGCCATGTTTGCACAGGCCCATTAACGCACCCTTAGCCAGCTGGGAAGGGAGCCTCGGAGGGCCTATCTCAGCAACGGCACAAAACTCGCTTCTAGGAGCTGCATTCTGCAGAGGTGAACTCTGCTCGGGGAACAAACCACAGCCCCAGTGCGTCTTGGCTCAGGAAAGCCAAGCTTGCCTAGTTCTCACCTAGCCCTGTTGTACCCCTAGGGCCAAGGAGGCTCTGGACTGCCTCTGGCTCCGTGGGCACTGCTGCCTGGCTGGTGTTCTCCGGAGGTTGAAACCAAATCCACACATGTTCTCCTTCGGGGAGAAGCCTGACTGGGCATGAAAAGGCCTTGTTTGCACAGGCCCAGCAACCCACAGGTAGCCAGCTAGGGATAGAACCTCCTTGGGCCTATCTCAGAAACGGCACAAGCCTCACTTATTTGAGCTCCGTTCTGCAAAGGTGAACCCTGCTCTCAGGACAAAGGACTTCCCCAATGCGTCTTTGGTCAGGAAGGCAACGCTTGCCTATTTCTCTCCTAGCCTTCTGCTACCACTTGGGCCAAGGTGGCTCTGGGCTTCCTCTGGCTCCGTGGGCACTGCTGCTTGGGTGGCGGCCTCCTGCTCTTGAAACCAACTCCAAACGTGTTCTCCTTTGGGGAGAAGGCTGATTGGGCATGAAAAGGCCTTTCTTCACAGCCCCCAGCAACCCAAACTTAGCCAGCTAAGGAGGGACTCTACTAGGGCTAATCTCAGCAACGGCACAAAACTCGCTTCCAGGAGCTGCATTCTGCAAAGGGAAACTCTGCTCGGGGAGCACACCACATTCCCAATTCGTCCTTCCTCAGGAAAGCAATGCTTGCCTATTTCTCACCTAGCCCTGTGCTATCCCTAGGGCCAAGGAGGCTCTGGGCTGCCTCTGGATCCGTGGGCACTGCTCCTTGGCTGGTGGTCTCCTGAGCTTGAAACCAACTGCAAATGAGTTCTCCTTCAGGGACAAGGCTGATTGGGCATGAAAATACCTTGTTTGCACAGGCCTCAGCAACCCACCTATAGCCAGCTAGGGAGGGACCCTCCGAGGGCCTATCTCAGCAACGGCACAAACGTCGCAGCTAGGAGCTGCATTCTGCAAAGGGAAACTCTGCTCGGGGAACAAACCACAGCCCTAATGCGACTTGTTCAGGAAAGCCAAGCTTTTCTACTTCTCACCTAGCTCTGTTTTACCCCTAGGGCCATGGAGGCTCTGGGCTGCCTCTGGCTCTGTGGGCACTGCTGCTTGGCTGGTGGTCTCCGCACCTTGAAACCAACTCCAAGCGTGTTCTCCTTTGGGGAGAAGGCTAATTGGGCATGAAAAGGCCTTTTGGGCACATGCCCCATCCACTCACCCTTAGCCAGGTATTGATGGGAAACCGAAGGTCTATCTCAGCAACGGCACAAAACTCGCTTCTAGGAGCTGCATTCTGCAGAGGTGAACTCTGCTCGGGGAACAAACCACAGCCCCAATGCGTCCTTGCTCATGAAGGCCAAGCTTGCCTAGTTACTCACCTAGCCCTCTGCACACCTAGGGCAAAGAACACTATGGCCTGCCTCTGGCTCTGTGGGCACTGCTGCTTGTCGGGTGGTCTCCGGGGCTTGAAACCAACTCCAAACGTGTTCTCCTTCGTGGAGAAGGCTGATTGGGCATGAAAAGGCCATGTTTGCACAGGCCCATTAACGCACCCTTAGCCAGCTGGGAAGGGAGCCTCGGAGGGCCTATCTCAGCAACGGCACAAAACTCGCTTCTAGGAGCTGCATTCTGCAGAGGTGAACTCTGCTCGGGGAACAAACCACAGCCCCAGTGCATCTTGGCTCAGGAAAGCCAAGCTTGCCTAGTTCTCACCTAGCCCTGTTGTACCCCTAGGGCCAAGGAGGCTCTGGACTGCCTCTGGCTCCGTGGGCACTGCTGCTTGGCTGGTGTTCTCCGGAGGTTGAAACCAAATCCACACATGTTCTCCTGCGGGAGAAGCCTGATTGGGCACGAAAAGGCCTTGTTTGCACAGGCCCAGCAACCCACAGGTAGCCAGCTAGGGATAGAACCTCCTTGGGCCTATCTCAGAAACGGCACAAGCCTCACTTATTTGAGCTCCGTTCTGCAAAGGTGAACACTGCTCTGAGAACAAAGGACTTCCCCGATGCGTCTTTGGTCAGGAAGGCAACGCTTGCCTATTTCTCTCCTAGCCTTCTGCTACCACTTGGGCCAAGGTGGCTCTGGGCTTCCTCTGGCTCCGTGGGCACTGCTGCTTGGGTGGTGGCCTCCTGCTCTTGAAACCAACTCCAAACGTGTTCTCCTTTGGGGAGAAGGCTGATTGGGCATGAAAAGGCCTTTCTTCACAGCCCCCAGCAACCCAAACTTAGCCAGCTAAGGAGGGACTCTACTAGGGCTAATCTCAGCAACGGCACAAAACTCGCTTCCAGGAGCTGCATTCTGCAAAGGGAAACTCTGCTCGGGGAGCACACCACATTCCCAATTCGTCCTTCCTCAGGAAAGCAATGCTTGCCTATTTCTCACCTAGCCCTGTGCTATCCCTAGGGCCAAGGAGGCTCTGGGCTGCCTCTGGATCCGTGGGCACTGCTCCTTGGCTGGTGGTCTCCTGAGCTTGAAACCAACTGCAAATGAGTTCTCCTTCAGGGACAAGGCTGATTGGGCATGAAAATACCTTGTTTGCACAGGCCTCAGCAACCCACCTATAGCCAGCTAGGGAGGGACCCTCCGAGGGCCTATCTCAGCAACGGCACAAACGTCGCAGCTAGGAGCTGCATTCTGCAAAGGGAAACTCTGCTCGGGGAACAAACCACAGCCCTAATGCGACTTGTTCAGGAAAGCCAAGCTTTTCTACTTCTCACCTAGCTCTGTTTTACCCCTAGGGCCATGGAGGCTCTGGGCTGCCTCTGGCTCTGTGGGCACTGCTGCTTGGCTGGTGGTCTCCGCACCTTGAAACCAACTCCAAGCGTGTTCTCCTTTGGGGAGAAGGCTAATTGGGCATGAAAAGGCCTTTTGGGCACATGCCCCATCCACTCACCCTTAGCCAGGTATTGATGGGAAACCGAAGGTCTATCTCAGCAACGGCACAAAACTCGCTTCTAGGAGCTGCATTCTGCAGAGGTGAACTCTGCTCGGGGAACAAACCACAGCCCCAATGCGTCCTTGCTCATGAAGGCCAAGCTTGCCTAGTTACTCACCTAGCCCTCTGCACACCTAGGGCAAAGAAGGCTATGGCCTGCCTCTGGCTCTGTGGGCACTGCTGCTTGTCGGGTGGTCTCCGGGGCTTGAAACCAACTCCACACGTGTTCTCCTTCGTGGAGAAGGCTGATTGGGCATGAAAAGGCCATGTTTGCACAGGCCCATTAACGCACCCTTAGCCAGCTGGGAAGGGAGCCTCGGAGGGCCTATCTCAGCAACGGCACAAAACTCGCTTCTAGGAGCTGCATTCTGCAGAGGTGAACTCTGCTCGGGGAACAAACCACATCCCCAGTGCGTCTTGGCTCAGGAAAGCCAAGCTTGCCTAGTTCTCACCTAGCCCTGTTGTACCCCTAGGGCCAAGGAGGCTCTGGACTGCCTCTGGCTCCGTGGGCACTGCTGCCTGGCTGGTGTTCTCCGGAGGTTGAAACCAAATCCACACATGTTCTCCTTCGGGGAGAAGCCTGACTGGGCATGAAAAGGCCTTGTTTGCACAGGCCCAGCAACCCACAGGTAGCCAGCTAGGGATAGAACCTCCTTGGGCCTATCTCAGAAACGGCACAAGCCTCACTTATTTGAGCTCCGTTCTGCAAAGGTGAACCCTGCTCTCAGGACAAAGGACTTCCCCAATGCGTCTTTGGTCAGGAAGGCAACGCTTGCCTATTTCTCTCCTAGCCTTCTGCTACCACTTGGGCCAAGGTGGCTCTGGGCTTCCTCTGGCTCCGTGGGCACTGCTGCTTGGGTGGCGGCCTCCTGCTCTTGAAACCAACTCCAAACGTGTTCTCCTTTGGGGAGAAGGCTGATTGGGCATGAAAAGGCCTTTCTTCACAGCCCCCAGCAACCCAAACTTAGCCAGCTAAGGAGGGACTCTACTAGGGCTAATCTCAGCAACGGCACAAAACTCGCTTCCAGGAGCTGCATTCTGCAAAGGGAAACTCTGCTCGGGGAGCACACCACATTCCCAATTCGTCCTTCCTCAGGAAAGCAATGCTTGCCTATTTCTCACCTAGCCCTGTGCTATCCCTAGGGCCAAGGAGGCTCTGGGCTGCCTCTGGATCCGTGGGCACTGCTCCTTGGCTGGTGGTCTCCTGAGCTTGAAACCAACTGCAAATGAGTTCTCCTTCAGGGACAAGGCTGATTGGGCATGAAAATACCTTGTTTGCACAGGCCTCAGCAACCCACCTATAGCCAGCTAGGGAGGGACCCTCCGAGGGCCTATCTCAGCAACGGCACAAACGTCGCAGCTAGGAGCTGCATTCTGCAAAGGGAAACTCTGCTCGGGGAACAAACCACAGCCCTAATGCGACTTGTTCAGGAAAGCCAAGCTTTTCTACTTCTCACCTAGCTCTGTTTTACCCCTAGGGCCATGGAGGCTCTGGGCTGCCTCTGGCTCTGTGGGCACTGCTGCTTGGCTGGTGGTCTCCGCACCTTGAAACCAACTCCAAGCGTGTTCTCCTTTGGGGAGAAGGCTAATTGGGCATGAAAAGGCCTTTTGGGCACATGCCCCATCCACTCACCCTTAGCCAGGTATTGATGGGAAACCGAAGGTCTATCTCAGCAACGGCACAAAACTCGCTTCTAGGAGCTGCATTCTGCAGAGGTGAACTCTGCTCGGGGAACAAACCACCGCCCCAATGCGTCCTTGCTCATGAAGGCCAAGCTTGCCTAGTTACTCACCTAGCCCTCTGCACACCTAGGGCAAAGAACACTATGGCCTGCCTCTGGCTCTGTGGGCACTGCTGCTTGTCGGGTGGTCTCCGGGGCTTGAAACCAACTCCAAACGTGTTCTCCTTCGTGGAGAAGGCTGATTGGGCATGAAAAGGCCATGTTTGCACAGGCCCATTAACGCACCCTTAGCCAGCTGGGAAGGGAGCCTCGGAGGGCCTATCTCAGCAACGGCACAAAACTCGCTTCTAGGAGCTGCATTCTGCAGAGGTGAACTCTGCTCGGGGAACAAACCACAGCCCCAGTGCGTCTTGGCTCAGGAAAGCCAAGCTTGCCTAGTTCTCACCTAGCCCTGTTGTACCCCTAGGGCCAAGGAGGCTCTGGACTGCCTCTGGCTCCGTGGGCACTGCTGCTTGGCTGGTGTTCTCCGGAGGTTGAAACCAAATCCACACATGTTCTCCCTCGGGGAGAAGCCTGACTGGGCATGAAAAGGCCTTGTTTGCACAGGCCCAGCAACCCACAGGTAGCCAGCTAGGGATAGAACCTCCTTGGGCCTATCTCAGAAACGGCACAAGCCTCACTTATTTGAGCTCCGTTCTGCAAAGGTGAACACTGCTCTGAGAACAAAGGACTTCCCCGATGCGTCTTTGGTCAGGAAGGCAACGCTTGCCTATTTCTCTCCTAGCCTTCTGCTACCACTTGGGCCAAGGTGGCTCTGGGCTTCCTCTGGCTCCGTGGGCACTGCTGCTTGGGTGGCGGCCTCCTGCTCTTGAAACCAACTCCAAACGTGTTCTCCTTTGGGGAGAAGGCTGATTGGGCATGAAAAGGCCTTTCTTCACAGCCCCCAGCAACCCAAACTTAGCCAGCTAAGGAGGGACTCTACTAGGGCTAATCTCAGCAACGGCACAAAACTCGCTTCCAGGAGCTGCATTCTGCAAAGGGAAACTCTGCTCGGGGAGCACACCACATTCCCAATTCGTCCTTCCTCAGGAAAGCAATGCTTGCCTATTTCTCACCTAGCCCTGTGCTATCCCTAGGGCCAAGGAGGCTCTGGGCTGCCTCTGGATCCGTGGGCACTGCTCCTTGGCTGGTGGTCTCCTGAGCTTGAAACCAACTGCAAATGAGTTCTCCTTCAGGGACAAGGCTGATTGGGCATGAAAATACCTTGTTTGCACAGGCCTCAGCAACCCACCTATAGCCAGCTAGGGAGGGACCCTCCGAGGGCCTATCTCAGCAACGGCACAAACGTCGCAGCTAGGAGCTGCATTCTGCAAAGGGAAACTCTGCTCGGGGAACAAACCACAGCCCTAATGCGACTTGTTCAGGAAAGCCAAGCTTTTCTACTTCTCACCTAGCTCTGTTTTACCCCTAGGGCCATGGAGGCTCTGGGCTGCCTCTGGCTCTGTGGGCACTGCTGCTTGGCTGGTGGTCTCCGCACCTTGAAACCAACTCCAAGCGTGTTCTCCTTTGGGGAGAAGGCTAATTGGGCATGAAAAGGCCTTTTGGGCACATGCCCCATCCACTCACCCTTAGCCAGGTATTGATGGGAAACCGAAGGTCTATCTCAGCAACGGCACAAAACTCGCTTCTAGGAGCTGCATTCTGCAGAGGTGAACTCTGCTCGGGGAACAAACCACAGCCCCAATGCGTCCTTGCTCATGAAGGCCAAGCTTGCCTAGTTACTCACCTAGCCCTCTGCACACCTAGGGCAAAGAAGGCTATGGCCTGCCTCTGGCTCTGTGGGCACTGCTGCTTGTCGGGTGGTCTCCGGGGCTTGAAACCAACTCCACACGTGTTCTCCTTCGTGGAGAAGGCTGATTGGGCATGAAAAGGCCATGTTTGCACAGGCCCATTAACGCACCCTTAGCCAGCTGGGAAGGGAGCCTCGGAGGGCCTATCTCAGCAACGGCACAAAACTCGCTTCTAGGAGCTGCATTCTGCAGAGGTGAACTCTGCTCGGGGAACAAACCACAGCCCCAGTGCGTCTTGGCTCAGGAAAGCCAAGCTTGCCTAGTTCTCACCTAGCCCTGTTGTACCCCTAGGGCCAAGGAGGCTCTGGACTGCCTCTGGCTCCGTGGGCACTGCTGCTTGGCTGGTGTTCTCCGGAGGTTGAAACCAAATCCACACATGTTCTCCTTCGGGGAGAAGCCTGACTGGGCATGAAAAGGCCTTGTTTGCACAGGCCCAGCAACCCACAGGTAGCCAGCTAGGGATAGAACCTCCTTGGGCCTATCTCAGAAACGGCACAAGCCTCACTTATTTGAGCTCCGTTCTGCAAAGGTGAACACTGCTCTGAGAACAAAGGACTTCCCCGATGCGTCTTTGGTCAGGAAGGCAACGCTTGCCTATTTCTCTCCTAGCCTTCTGCTACCACTTGGGCCAAGGTGGCTCTGGGCTTCCTCTGGCTCCGTGGGCACTGCTGCTTGGGTGGCGGCCTCGTGCTCTTGAAACCAACTCCAAACGTGTTCTCCTTTGGGGAGAAGGCTGATTGGGCATGAAAAGGCCTTTCTTCACAGCCCCCAGCAACCCAAACTTAGCCAGCTAAGGAGGGACTCTACTAGGGCTAATCTCAGCAACGGCACAAAACTCGCTTCCAGGAGCTGCATTCTGCAAAGGGAAACTCTGCTCGGGGAGCACACCACATTCCCAATTCGTCCTTCCTCAGGAAAGCAATGCTTGCCTATTTCTCACCTAGCCCTGTGCTATCCCTAGGGCCAAGGAGGCTCTGGGCTGCCTCTGGATCCGTGGGCACTGCTCCTTGGCTGGTGGTCTCCTGAGCTTGAAACCAACTGCAAATGAGTTCTCCTTCAGGGACAAGGCTGATTGGGCATGAAAATACCTTGTTTGCACAGGCCTCAGCAACCCACCTATAGCCAGCTAGGGAGGGACCCTCCGAGGGCCTATCTCAGCAACGGCACAAACGTCGCAGCTAGGAGCTGCATTCTGCAAAGGGAAACTCTGCTCGGGGAACAAACCACAGCCCTAATGCGACTTGTTCAGGAAAGCCAAGCTTTTCTACTTCTCACCTAGCTCTGTTTTACCCCTAGGGCCATGGAGGCTCTGGGCTGCCTCTGGCTCTGTGGGCACTGCTGCTTGGCTGGTGGTCTCCGCACCTTGAAACCAACTCCAAGCGTGTTCTCCTTTGGGGAGAAGGCTAATTGGGCATGAAAAGGCCTTTTGGGCACATGCCCCATCCACTCACCCTTAGCCAGGTATTGATGGGAAACCGAAGGTCTATCTCAGCAACGGCACAAAACTCGCTTCTAGGAGCTGCATTCTGCAGAGGTGAACTCTGCTCGGGGAACAAACCACCGCCCCAATGCGTCCTTGCTCATGAAGGCCAAGCTTGCCTAGTTACTCACCTAGCCCTCTGCACACCTAGGGCAAAGAAGGCTATGGCCTGCCTCTGGCTCTGTGGGCACTGCTGCTTGTCGGGTGGTCTCCGGGGCTTGAAACCAACTCCACACGTGTTCTCCTTCGTGGAGAAGGCTGATTGGGCATGAAAAGGCCATGTTTGCACAGGCCCATTAACGCACCCTTAGCCAGCTGGGAAGGGAGCCTCGGAGGGCCTATCTCAGCAACGGCACAAAACTCGCTTCTAGGAGCTGCATTCTGCAGAGGTGAACTCTGCTCGGGGAACAAACCACAGCCCCAGTGCGTCTTGGCTCAGGAAAGCCAAGCTTGCCTAGTTCTCACCTAGCCCTGTTGTACCCCTAGGGCCAAGGAGGCTCTGGACTGCCTCTGGCTCCGTGGGCACTGCTGCCTGGCTGGTGTTCTCCGGAGGTTGAAACCAAATCCACACATGTTCTCCTGCGGGAGAAGCCTGATTGGGCACGAAAAGGCCTTGTTTGCACAGGCCCAGCAACCCACAGGTAGCCAGCTAGGGATAGAACCTCCTTGGGCCTATCTCAGAAACGGCACAAGCCTCACTTATTTGAGCTCCGTTCTGCAAAGGTGAACACTGCTCTGAGAACAAAGGACTTCCCCGATGCGTCTTTGGTCAGGAAGGCAACGCTTGCCTATTTCTCTCCTAGCCTTCTGCTACCACTTGGGCCAAGGTGGCTCTGGGCTTCCTCTGGCTCCGTGGGCACTGCTGCTTGGGTGGCGGCCTCGTGCTCTTGAAACCAACTCCAAACGTGTTCTCCTTTGGGGAGAAGGCTGATTGGGCATGAAAAGGCCTTTCTTCACAGCCCCCAGCAACCCAAACTTAGCCAGCTAAGGAGGGACTCTACTAGGGCTAATCTCAGCAACGGCACAAAACTCGCTTCCAGGAGCTGCATTCTGCAAAGGGAAACTCTGCTCGGGGAGCACACCACATTCCCAATTCGTCCTTCCTCAGGAAAGCAATGCTTGCCTATTTCTCACCTAGCCCTGTGCTATCCCTAGGGCCAAGGAGGCTCTGGGCTGCCTCTGGATCCGTGGGCACTGCTCCTTGGCTGGTGGTCTCCTGAGCTTGAAACCAACTGCAAATGAGTTCTCCTTCAGGGACAAGGCTGATTGGGCATGAAAATACCTTGTTTGCACAGGCCTCAGCAACCCACCTATAGCCAGCTAGGGAGGGACCCTCCGAGGGCCTATCTCAGCAACGGCACAAACGTCGCAGCTAGGAGCTGCATTCTGCAAAGGGAAACTCTGCTCGGGGAACAAACCACAGCCCTAATGCGACTTGTTCAGGAAAGCCAAGCTTTTCTACTTCTCACCTAGCTCTGTTTTACCCCTAGGGCCATGGAGGCTCTGGGCTGCCTCTGGCTCTGTGGGCACTGCTGCTTGGCTGGTGGTCTCCGCACCTTGAAACCAACTCCAAGCGTGTTCTCCTTTGGGGAGAAGGCTAATTGGGCATGAAAAGGCCTTTTGGGCACATGCCCCATCCACTCACCCTTAGCCAGGTATTGATGGGAAACCGAAGGTCTATCTCAGCAACGGCACAAAACTCGCTTCTAGGAGCTGCATTCTGCAGAGGTGAACTCTGCTCGGGGAACAAACCACAGCCCCAATGCGTCCTTGCTCATGAAGGCCAAGCTTGCCTAGTTACTCACCTAGCCCTCTGCACACCTAGGGCAAAGAAGGCTATGGCCTGCCTCTGGCTCTGTGGGCACTGCTGCTTGTCGGGTGGTCTCCGGGGCTTGAAACCAACTCCACACGTGTTCTCCTTCGTGGAGAAGGCTGATTGGGCATGAAAAGGCCATGTTTGCACAGGCCCATTAACGCACCCTTAGCCAGCTGGGAAGGGAGCCTCGGAGGGCCTATCTCAGCAACGGCACAAAACTCGCTTCTAGGAGCTGCATTCTGCAGAGGTGAACTCTGCTCGGGGAACAAACCACAGCCCCAGTGCGTCTTGGCTCAGGAAAGCCAAGCTTGCCTAGTTCTCACCTAGCCCTGTTGTACCCCTAGGGCCAAGGAGGCTCTGGACTGCCTCTGGCTCCGTGGGCACTGCTGCCTGGCTGGTGTTCTCCGGAGGTTGAAACCAAATCCACACATGTTCTCCTTCGGGGAGAAGCCTGACTGGGCATGAAAAGGCCTTGTTTGCACAGGCCCAGCAACCCACAGGTAGCCAGCTAGGGATAGAACCTCCTTGGGCCTATCTCAGAAACGGCACAAGCCTCACTTATTTGAGCTCCGTTCTGCAAAGGTGAACCCTGCTCTCAGGACAAAGGACTTCCCCAATGCGTCTTTGGTCAGGAAGGCAACGCTTGCCTATTTCTCTCCTAGCCTTCTGCTACCACTTGGGCCAAGGTGGCTCTGGGCTTCCTCTGGCTCCGTGGGCACTGCTGCTTGGGTGGCGGCCTCGTGCTCTTGAAACCAACTCCAAACGTGTTCTCCTTTGGGGAGAAGGCTGATTGGGCATGAAAAGGCCTTTCTTCACAGCCCCCAGCAACCCAAACTTAGCCAGCTAAGGAGGGACTCTACTAGGGCTAATCTCAGCAACGGCACAAAACTCGCTTCCAGGAGCTGCATTCTGCAAAGGGAAACTCTGCTCGGGGAGCACACCACATTCCCAATTCGTCCTTCCTCAGGAAAGCAATGCTTGCCTATTTCTCACCTAGCCCTGTGCTATCCCTAGGGCCAAGGAGGCTCTGGGCTGCCTCTGGATCCGTGGGCACTGCTCCTTGGCTGGTGGTCTCCTGAGCTTGAAACCAACTGCAAATGAGTTCTCCTTCAGGGACAAGGCTGATTGGGCATGAAAATACCTTGTTTGCACAGGCCTCAGCAACCCACCTATAGCCAGCTAGGGAGGGACCCTCCGAGGGCCTATCTCAGCAACGGCACAAACGTCGCAGCTAGGAGCTGCATTCTGCAAAGGGAAACTCTGCTCGGGGAACAAACCACAGCCCTAATGCGACTTGTTCAGGAAAGCCAAGCTTTTCTACTTCTCACCTAGCTCTGTTTTACCCCTAGGGCCATGGAGGCTCTGGGCTGCCTCTGGCTCTGTGGGCACTGCTGCTTGGCTGGTGGTCTCCGCACCTTGAAACCAACTCCAAGCGTGTTCTCCTTTGGGGAGAAGGCTAATTGGGCATGAAAAGGCCTTTTGGGCACATGCCCCATCCACTCACCCTTAGCCAGGTATTGATGGGAAACCGAAGGTCTATCTCAGCAACGGCACAAAACTCGCTTCTAGGAGCTGCATTCTGCAGAGGTGAACTCTGCTCGGGGAACAAACCACAGCCCCAATGCGTCCTTGCTCATGAAGGCCAAGCTTGCCTAGTTACTCACCTAGCCCTCTGCACACCTAGGGCAAAGAACACTATGGCCTGCCTCTGGCTCTGTGGGCACTGCTGCTTGTCGGGTGGTCTCCGGGGCTTGAAACCAACTCCACACGTGTTCTCCTTCGTGGAGAAGGCTGATTGGGCATGAAAAGGCCATGTTTGCACAGGCCCATTAACGCACCCTTAGCCAGCTGGGAAGGGAGCCTCGGAGGGCCTATCTCAGCAACGGCACAAAACTCGCTTCTAGGAGCTGCATTCTGCAGAGGTGAACTCTGCTCGGGGAACAAACCACAGCCCCAGTGCGTCTTGGCTCAGGAAAGCCAAGCTTGCCTAGTTCTCACCTAGCCCTGTTGTACCCCTAGGGCCAAGGAGGCTCTGGACTGCCTCTGGCTCCGTGGGCACTGCTGCCTGGCTGGTGTTCTCCGGAGGTTGAAACCAAATCCACACATGTTCTCCTTCGGGGAGAAGCCTGACTGGGCATGAAAAGGCCTTGTTTGCACAGGCCCAGCAACCCACAGGTAGCCAGCTAGGGATAGAACCTCCTTGGGCCTATCTCAGAAACGGCACAAGCCTCACTTATTTGAGCTCCGTTCTGCAAAGGTGAACCCTGCTCTCAGGACAAAGGACTTCCCCAATGCGTCTTTGCTCAGGAAGGCAACGCTTGCCTATTTCTCTCCTAGCCTTCTGCTACCACTTGGGCCAAGGTGGCTCTGGGCTTCCTCTGGCTCCGTGGGCACTGCTGCTTGGGTGGTGGCCTCCTGCTCTTGAAACCAACTCCAAACGTGTTCTCCTTTGGGGAGAAGGCTGATTGGGCATGAAAAGGCCTTTCTTCACAGCCCCCAGCAACCCAAACTTAGCCAGCTAAGGAGGGACTCTACTAGGGCTAATCTCAGCAACGGCACAAAACTCGCTTCCAGGAGCTGCATTCTGCAAAGGGAAACTCTGCTCGGGGAACAAACCACAGCCCTAATGCGACTTGTTCAGGAAAGCCAAGCTTTTCTACTTCTCACCTAGCTCTGTTTTACCCCTAGGGCCATGGAGGCTCTGGGCTGCCTCTGGCTCTGTGGGCACTGCTGCTTGGCTGGTGGTCTCCGCACCTTGAAACCAACTCCAAGCGTGTTCTCCTTTGGGGAGAAGGCTAATTGGGCATGAAAAGGCCTTTTGGGCACATGCCCCATCCACTCACCCTTAGCCAGGTATTGATGGGAAACCGAAGGTCTATCTCAGCAACGGCACAAAACTCGCTTCTAGGAGCTGCATTCTGCAGAGGTGAACTCTGCTCGGGGAACAAACCACAGCCCCAATGCGTCCTTGCTCATGAAGGCCAAGCTTGCCTAGTTACTCACCTAGCCCTCTGCACACCTAGGGCAAAGAAGGCTATGGCCTGCCTCTGGCTCTGTGGGCACTGCTGCTTGTCGGGTGGTCTCCGGGGCTTGAAACCAACTCCACACGTGTTCTCCTTCGTGGAGAAGGCTGATTGGGCATGAAAAGGCCATGTTTGCACAGGCCCATTAACGCACCCTTAGCCAGCTGGGAAGGGAGCCTCGGAGGGCCTATCTCAGCAACGGCACAAAACTCGCTTCTAGGAGCTGCATTCTGCAGAGGTGAACTCTGCTCGGGGAACAAACCACAGCCCCAGTGCGTCTTGGCTCAGGAAAGCCAAGCTTGCCTAGTTCTCACCTAGCCCTGTTGTACCCCTAGGGCCAAGGAGGCTCTGGACTGCCTCTGGCTCCGTGGGCACTGCTGCTTGGCTGGTGTTCTCCGGAGGTTGAAACCAAATCCACACATGTTCTCCTGCGGGAGAAGCCTGATTGGGCACGAAAAGGCCTTGTTTGCACAGGCCCAGCAACCCACAGGTAGCCAGCTAGGGATAGAACCTCCTTGGGCCTATCTCAGAAACGGCACAAGCCTCACTTATTTGAGCTCCGTTCTGCAAAGGTGAACACTGCTCTGAGAACAAAGGACTTCCCCGATGCGTCTTTGGTCAGGAAGGCAACGCTTGCCTATTTCTCTCCTAGCCTTCTGCTACCACTTGGGCCAAGGTGGCTCTGGGCTTCCTCTGGCTCCGTGGGCACTGCTGCTTGGGTGGCGGCCTCGTGCTCTTGAAACCAACTCCAAACGTGTTCTCCTTTGGGGAGAAGGCTGATTGGGCATGAAAAGGCCTTTCTTCACAGCCCCCAGCAACCCAAACTTAGCCAGCTAAGGAGGGACTCTACTAGGGCTAATCTCAGCAACGGCACAAAACTCGCTTCCAGGAGCTGCATTCTGCAAAGGGAAACTCTGCTCGGGGAGCACACCACATTCCCAATTCGTCCTTCCTCAGGAAAGCAATGCTTGCCTATTTCTCACCTAGCCCTGTGCTATCCCTAGGGCCAAGGAGGCTCTGGGCTGCCTCTGGATCCGTGGGCACTGCTCCTTGGCTGGTGGTCTCCTGAGCTTGAAACCAACTGCAAATGAGTTCTCCTTCAGGGACAAGGCTGATTGGGCATGAAAATACCTTGTTTGCATAGGCCTCAGCAACCCACCTATAGCCAGCTAGGGAGGGACCCTCCGAGGGCCTATCTCAGCAACGGCACAAACGTCGCAGCTAGGAGCTGCATTCTGCAAAGGGAAACTCTGCTCGGGGAACAAACCACAGCCCTAATGCGACTTGTTCAGGAAAGCCAAGCTTTTCTACTTCTCACCTAGCTCTGTTTTACCCCTAGGGCCATGGAGGCTCTGGGCTGCCTCTGGCTCTGTGGGCACTGCTGCTTGGCTGGTGGTCTCCGCACCTTGAAACCAACTCCAAGCGTGTTCTCCTTTGGGGAGAAGGCTAATTGGGCATGAAAAGGCCTTTTGGGCACATGCCCCATCCACTCACCCTTAGCCAGGTATTGATGGGAAACCGAAGGTCTATCTCAGCAACGGCACAAAACTCGCTTCTAGGAGCTGCATTCTGCAGAGGTGAACTCTGCTCGGGGAACAAACCACAGCCCCAATGCGTCCTTGCTCATGAAGGCCAAGCTTGCCTAGTTACTCACCTAGCCCTCTGCACACCTAGGGCAAAGAAGGCTATGGCCTGCCTCTGGCTCTGTGGGCACTGCTGCTTGTCGGGTGGTCTCCGGGGCTTGAAACCAACTCCACACGTGTTCTCCTTCGTGGAGAAGGCTGATTGGGCATGAAAAGGCCATGTTTGCACAGGCCCATTAACGCACCCTTAGCCAGCTGGGAAGGGAGCCTCGGAGGGCCTATCTCAGCAACGGCACAAAACTCGCTTCTAGGAGCTGCATTCTGCAGAGGTGAACTCTGCTCGGGGAACAAACCACAGCCCCAGTGCGTCTTGGCTCAGGAAAGCCAAGCTTGCCTAGTTCTCACCTAGCCCTGTTGTACCCCTAGGGCCAAGGAGGCTCTGGACTGCCTCTGGCTCCGTGGGCACTGCTGCCTGGCTGGTGTTCTCCGGAGGTTGAAACCAAATCCACACATGTTCTCCTTCGGGGAGAAGCCTGACTGGGCATGAAAAGGCCTTGTTTGCACAGGCCCAGCAACCCACAGGTAGCCAGCTAGGGATAGAACCTCCTTGGGCCTATCTCAGAAACGGCACAAGCCTCACTTATTTGAGCTCCGTTCTGCAAAGGTGAACCCTGCTCTCAGGACAAAGGACTTCCCCGATGCGTCTTTGGTCAGGAAGGCAACGCTTGCCTATTTCTCTCCTAGCCTTCTGCTACCACTTGGGCCAAGGTGGCTCTGGGCTTCCTCTGGCTCCGTGGGCACTGCTGCTTGGGTGGCGGCCTCGTGCTCTTGAAACCAACTCCAAACGTGTTCTCCTTTGGGGAGAAGGCTGATTGGGCATGAAAAGGCCTTTCTTCACAGCCCCCAGCAACCCAAACTTAGCCAGCTAAGGAGGGACTCTACTAGGGCTAATCTCAGCAACGGCACAAAACTCGCTTCCAGGAGCTGCATTCTGCAAAGGGAAACTCTGCTCGGGGAGCACACCACATTCCCAATTCGTCCTTCCTCAGGAAAGCAATGCTTGCCTATTTCTCACCTAGCCCTGTGCTATCCCTAGGGCCAAGGAGGCTCTGGGCTGCCTCTGGATCCGTGGGCACTGCTCCTTGGCTGGTGGTCTCCTGAGCTTGAAACCAACTGCAAATGAGTTCTCCTTCAGGGACAAGGCTGATTGGGCATGAAAATACCTTGTTTGCACAGGCCTCAGCAACCCACCTATAGCCAGCTAGGGAGGGACCCTCCGAGGGCCTATCTCAGCAACGGCACAAACGTCGCAGCTAGGAGCTGCATTCTGCAAAGGGAAACTCTGCTCGGGGAACAAACCACAGCCCTAATGCGACTTGTTCAGGAAAGCCAAGCTTTTCTACTTCTCACCTAGCTCTGTTTTACCCCTAGGGCCATGGAGGCTCTGGGCTGCCTCTGGCTCTGTGGGCACTGCTGCTTGGCTGGTGGTCTCCGCACCTTGAAACCAACTCCAAGCGTGTTCTCCTTTGGGGAGAAGGCTAATTGGGCATGAAAAGGCCTTTTGGGCACATGCCCCATCCACTCACCCTTAGCCAGGTATTGATGGGAAACCGAAGGTCTATCTCAGCAACGGCACAAAACTCGCTTCTAGGAGCTGCATTCTGCAGAGGTGAACTCTGCTCGGGGAACAAACCACAGCCCCAATGCGTCCTTGCTCATGAAGGCCAAGCTTGCCTAGTTACTCACCTAGCCCTCTGCACACCTAGGGCAAAGAAGGCTATGGCCTGCCTCTGGCTCTGTGGGCACTGCTGCTTGTCGGGTGGTCTCCGGGGCTTGAAACCAACTCCACACGTGTTCTCCTTCGTGGAGAAGGCTGATTGGGCATGAAAAGGCCATGTTTGCACAGGCCCATTAACGCACCCTTAGCCAGCTGGGAAGGGAGCCTCGGAGGGCCTATCTCAGCAACGGCACAAAACTCGCTTCTAGGAGCTGCATTCTGCAGAGGTGAACTCTGCTCGGGGAACAAACCACAGCCCCAGTGCGTCTTGGCTCAGGAAAGCCAAGCTTGCCTAGTTCTCACCTAGCCCTGTTGTACCCCTAGGGCCAAGGAGGCTCTGGACTGCCTCTGGCTCCGTGGGCACTGCTGCCTGGCTGGTGTTCTCCGGAGGTTGAAACCAAATCCACACATGTTCTCCTTCGGGGAGAAGCCTGACTGGGCATGAAAAGGCCTTGTTTGCACAGGCCCAGCAACCCACAGGTAGCCAGCTAGGGATAGAACCTCCTTGGGCCTATCTCAGAAACGGCACAAGCCTCACTTATTTGAGCTCCGTTCTGCAAAGGTGAACCCTGCTCTCAGGACAAAGGACTTCCCCAATGCGTCTTTGCTCAGGAAGGCAACGCTTGCCTATTTCTCTCCTAGCCTTCTGCTACCACTTGGGCCAAGGTGGCTCTGGGCTTCCTCTGGCTCCGTGGGCACTGCTGCTTGGGTGGCGGCCTCCTGCTCTTGAAACCAACTCCAAACGTGTTCTCCTTTGGGGAGAAGGCTGATTGGGCATGAAAAGGCCTTTCTTCACAGCCCCCAGCAACCCAAACTTAGCCAGCTAAGGAGGGACTCTACTAGGGCTAATCTCAGCAACGGCACAAAACTCGCTTCCAGGAGCTGCATTCTGCAAAGGGAAACTCTGCTCGGGGAACAAACCACAGCCCTAATGCGACTTGTTCAGGAAAGCCAAGCTTTTCTACTTCTCACCTAGCTCTGTTTTACCCCTAGGGCCATGGAGGCTCTGGGCTGCCTCTGGCTCTGTGGGCACTGCTGCTTGGCTGGTGGTCTCCGCACCTTGAAACCAACTCCAAGCGTGTTCTCCTTTGGGGAGAAGGCTAATTGGGCATGAAAAGGCCTTTTGGGCACATGCCCCATCCACTCACCCTTAGCCAGGTATTGATGGGAAACCGAAGGTCTATCTCAGCAACGGCACAAAACTCGCTTCTAGGAGCTGCATTCTGCAGAGGTGAACTCTGCTCGGGGAACAAACCACAGCCCCAATGCGTCCTTGCTCATGAAGGCCAAGCTTGCCTAGTTACTCACCTAGCCCTCTGCACACCTAGGGCAAAGAAGGCTATGGCCTGCCTCTGGCTCTGTGGGCACCGCTGCTTGTCGGGTGGTCTCCGGTGCTTGAAACCAACTCCACACGTGTTCTCCTTCGTGGAGAAGGCTGATTGGGCATGAAAAGGCCATGTTTGCACAGGCCCATTAACGCACCCTTAGCCAGCTGGGAAGGGAGCCTCGGAGGGCCTATCTCAGCAACGGCACAAAACTCGCTTCTAGGAGCTGCATTCTGCAGAGGTGAACTCTGCTCGGGGAACAAACCACAGCCCCAGTGCGTCTTGGCTCAGGAAAGCCAAGCTTGCCTAGTTCTCACCTAGCCCTGTTGTACCCCTAGGGCCAAGGAGGCTCTGGACTGCCTCTGGCTCCGTGGGCACTGCTGCTTGGCTGGTGTTCTCCGGAGGTTGAAACCAAATCCACACATGTTCTCCTTCGGGGAGAAGCCTGACTGGGCATGAAAAGGCCTTGTTTGCACAGGCCCAGCAACCCACAGGTAGCCAGCTAGGGATAGAACCTCCTTGGGCCTATCTCAGAAACGGCACAAGCCTCACTTATTTGAGCTCCGTTCTGCAAAGGTGAACACTGCTCTGAAAACAAAGGACTTCCCCGATGCGTCTTTGGTCAGGAAGGCAACGCTTGCCTATTTCTCTCCTAGCCTTCTGCTACCACTTGGGCCAAGGTGGCTCTGGGCTTCCTCTGGCTCCGTGGGCACTGCTGCTTGGGTGGTGGCCTCCTGCTCTGGAAACCAACTCCAAACGTGTTCTCCTTTGGGGAGAAGGCTGATTGGGCATGAAAAGGCCTTTCTTCACAGCCCCCAGCAACCCAAACTTAGCCAGCTAAGGAGGGACTCTACTAGGGCTAATCTCAGCAACGGCACAAAACTCGCTTCCAGGAGCTGCATTCTGCAAAGGGAAACTCTGCTCGGGGAGCACACCACATTCCCAATTCGTCCTTCCTCAGGAAAGCAATGCTTGCCTATTTCTCACCTAGCCCTGTGCTATCCCTAGGGCCAAGGAGGCTCTGGGCTGCCTCTGGATCCGTGGGCACTGCTCCTTGGCTGGTGGTCTCCTGAGCTTGAAACCAACTGCAAATGAGTTCTCCTTCAGGGACAAGGCTGATTGGGCATGAAAATACCTTGTTTGCACAGGCCTCAGCAACCCACCTATAGCCAGCTAGGGAGGGACCCTCCGAGGGCCTATCTCAGCAACGGCACAAACGTCGCAGCTAGGAGCTGCATTCTGCAAAGGGAAACTCTGCTCGGGGAACAAACCACAGCCCTAATGCGACTTGTTCAGGAAAGCCAAGCTTTTCTACTTCTCACCTAGCTCTGTTTTACCCCTAGGGCCATGGAGGCCCTGGGCTGCCTCTGGCTCTGTGGGCACTGCTGCTTGGCTGGTGGTCTCCGCACCTTGAAACCAACTCCAAGCGTGTTCTCCTTTGGGGAGAAGGCTAATTGGGCATGAAAAGGCCTTTTGGGCACATGCCCCATCCACTCACCCTTAGCCAGGTATTGATGGGAAACCGAAGGTCTATCTCAGCAACGGCACAAAACTCGCTTCTAGGAGCTGCATTCTGCAGAGGTGAACTCTGCTCGGCAAACAAACCACAGCCCCAATGCGTCCTTGCTCATGAAGGCCAAGCTTGCCTAGTTACTCACCTAGCCCTCTGCACACCTAGGGCAAAGAAGGCTATGGCCTGCCTCTGGCTCTGTGGGCACTGCTGCTTGTCGGGTGGTCTCCGGTGCTTGAAACCAACTCCACACGTGTTCTCCATCGTGGAGAAGGCTGATTGGGCATGAAAAGGCCATGTTTGCACAGGCCCATTAACGCACCCTTAGCCAGCTGGGAAGGGAGCCTCGGAGGGCCTATCTCAGCAACGGCACAAAACTCGCTTCTAGGAGCTGCATTCTGCAGAGGTGAACTCTGCTCGGGGAACAAACCACAGCCCCAGTGCGTCTTGGCTCAGGAAAGCCAAGCTTGCCTAGTTCTCACCTAGCCCTGTTGTACCCCTAGGGCCAAGGAGGCTCTGGACTGCCTCTGGCTCCGTGGGCACTGCTGCTTGGCTGGTGTTCTCCGGAGGTTGAAACCAAATCCACACATGTTCTCCTTCGGGGAGAAGCCTGACTGGGCATGAAAAGGCCTTGTTTGCACAGGCCCAGCAACCCACAGGTAGCCAGCTAGGGATAGAACCTCCTTGGGCCTATCTCAGAAACGGCACAAGCCTCACTTATTTGAGCTCCGTTCTGCAAAGGTGAACACTGCTCTGAGAACAAAGGACTTCCCCGATGCGTCTTTGGTCAGGAAGGCAACGCTTGCCTATTTCTCTCCTAGCCTTCTGCTACCACTTGGGCCAAGGTGGCTCTGGGCTTCCTCTGGCTCCGTGGGCACTGCTGCTTGGGTGGCGGCCTCGTGCTCTTGAAACCAACTCCAAACGTGTTCTCCTTTGGGGAGAAGGCTGATTGGGCATGAAAAGGCCTTTCTTCACAGCCCCCAGCAACCCAAACTTAGCCAGCTAAGGAGGGACTCTACTAGGGCTAATCTCAGCAACGGCACAAAACTCGCTTCCAGGAGCTGCATTCTGCAAAGGGAAACTCTGCTCGGGGAGCACACCACATTCCCAATTCGTCCTTCCTCAGGAAAGCAATGCTTGCCTATTTCTCACCTAGCCCTGTGCTATCCCTAGGGCCAAGGAGGCTCTGGGCTGCCTCTGGATCCGTGGGCACTGCTCCTTGGCTGGTGGTCTCCTGAGCTTGAAACCAACTGCAAATGAGTTCTCCTTCAGGGACAAGGCTGATTGGGCATGAAAATACCTTGTTTGCACAGGCCTCAGCAACCCACCTATAGCCAGCTAGGGAGGGACCCTCCGAGGGCCTATCTCAGCAACGGCACAAACGTCGCAGCTAGGAGCTGCATTCTGCAAAGGGAAACTCTGCTCGGGAAACAAACCACAGCCCTAATGCGACTTGTTCAGGAAAGCCAAGCTTTTCTACTTCTCACCTAGCTCTGTTTTACCCCTAGGGCCATGGAGGCTCTGGGCTGCCTCTGGCTCTGTGGGCACTGCTGCTTGGCTGGTGGTCTCCGCACCTTGAAACCAACTCCAAGCGTGTTCTCCTTTGGGGAGAAGGCTAATTGGGCATGAAAAGGCCTTTTGGGCACATGCCCCATCCACTCACCCTTAGCCAGGTATTGATGGGAAACCGAAGGTCTATCTCAGCAACGGCACAAAACTCGCTTCTAGGAGCTGCATTCTGCAGAGGTGAACTCTGCTCGGGGAACAAACCACAGCCCCAATGCGTCCTTGCTCATGAAGGCCAAGCTTGCCTAGTTACTCACCTAGCCCTCTGCACACCTAGGGCAAAGAAGGCTATGGCCTGCCTCTGGCTCTGTGGGCACCGCTGCTTGTCGGGTGGTCTCCGGGGCTTGAAACCAACTCCACACGTGTTCTCCTTCGTGGAGAAGGCTGATTGGGCATGAAAAGGCCATGTTTGCACAGGCCCATTAACGCACCCTTAGCCAGCTGGGAAGGGAGCCTCGGAGGGCCTATCTCAGCAACGGCACAAAACTCGCTTCTAGGAGCTGCATTCTGCAGAGGTGAACTCTGCTCGGGGAACAAACCACAGCCCCAGTGCGTCTTGGCTCAGGAAAGCCAAGCTTGCCTAGTTCTCACCTAGCCCTGTTGTACCCCTAGGGCCAAGGAGGCTCTGGACTGCCTCTGGCTCCGTGGGCACTGCTGCCTGGCTGGTGTTCTCCGGAGGTTGAAACCAAATCCACACATGTTCTCCTTCGGGGAGAAGCCTGACTGGGCATGAAAAGGCCTTGTTTGCACAGGCCCAGCAACCCACAGGTAGCCAGCTAGGGATAGAACCTCCTTGGGCCTATCTCAGAAACGGCACAAGCCTCACTTATTTGAGCTCCGTTCTGCAAAGGTGAACACTGCTCTGAGAACAAAGGACTTCCCCGATGCGTCTTTGGTCAGGAAGGCAACGCTTGCCTATTTCTCTCCTAGCCTTCTGCTACCACTTGGGCCAAGGTGGCTCTGGGCTTCCTCTGGCTCCGTGGGCACTGCTGCTTGGGTGGCGGCCTCGTGCTCTTGAAACCAACTCCAAACGTGTTCTCCTTTGGGGAGAAGGCTGATTGGGCATGAAAAGGCCTTTCTTCACAGCCCCCAGCAACCCAAACTTAGCCAGCTAAGGAGGGACTCTACTAGGGCTAATCTCAGCAACGGCACAAAACTCGCTTCCAGGAGCTGCATTCTGCAAAGGGAAACTCTGCTCGGGGAGCACACCACATTCCCAATTCGTCCTTCCTCAGGAAAGCAATGCTTGCCTATTTCTCACCTAGCCCTGTGCTATCCCTAGGGCCAAGGAGGCTCTGGGCTGCCTCTGGATCCGTGGGCACTGCTCCTTGGCTGGTGGTCTCCTGAGCTTGAAACCAACTGCAAATGAGTTCTCCTTCAGGGACAAGGCTGATTGGGCATGAAAATACCTTGTTTGCACAGGCCTCAGCAACCCACCTATAGCCAGCTAGGGAGGGACCCTCCGAGGGCCTATCTCAGCAACGGCACAAACGTCGCAGCTAGGAGCTGCATTCTGCAAAGGGAAACTCTGCTCGGGGAACAAACCACAGCCCTAATGCGACTTGTTCAGGAAAGCCAAGCTTTTCTACTTCTCACCTAGCTCTGTTTTACCCCTAGGGCCATGGAGGCTCTGGGCTGCCTCTGGCTCTGTGGGCACTGCTGCTTGGCTGGTGGTCTCCGCACCTTGAAACCAACTCCAAGCGTGTTCTCCTTTGGGGAGAAGGCTAATTGGGCATGAAAAGGCCTTTTGGGCACATGCCCCATCCACTCACCCTTAGCCAGGTATTGATGGGAAACCGAAGGTCTATCTCAGCAACGGCACAAAACTCGCTTCTAGGAGCTGCATTCTGCAGAGGTGAACTCTGCTCGGGGAACAAACCACAGCCCCAATGCGTCCTTGCTCATGAAGGCCAAGCTTGCCTAGTTACTCACCTAGCCCTCTGCACACCTAGGGCAAAGAAGGCTATGGCCTGCCTCTGGCTCTGTGGGCACCGCTGCTTGTCGGGTGGTCTCCGGGGCTTGAAACCAACTCCACACGTGTTCTCCTTCGTGGAGAAGGCTGATTGGGCATGAAAAGGCCATGTTTGCACAGGCCCATTAACGCACCCTTAGCCAGCTGGGAAGGGAGCCTCGGAGGGCCTATCTCAGCAACGGCACAAAACTCGCTTCTAGGAGCTGCATTCTGCAGAGGTGAACTCTGCTCGGGGAACAAACCACAGCCCCAGTGCGTCTTGGCTCAGGAAAGCCAAGCTTGCCTAGTTCTCACCTAGCCCTGTTGTACCCCTAGGGCCAAGGAGGCTCTGGACTGCCTCTGGCTCCGTGGGCACTGCTGCCTGGCTGGTGTTCTCCGGAGGTTGAAACCAAATCCACACATGTTCTCCTTCGGGGAGAAGCCTGACTGGGCATGAAAAGGCCTTGTTTGCACAGGCCCAGCAACCCACAGGTAGCCAGCTAGGGATAGAACCTCCTTGGGCCTATCTCAGAAACGGCACAAGCCTCACTTATTTGAGCTCCGTTCTGCAAAGGTGAACCCTGCTCTCAGGACAAAGGACTTCCCCAATGCGTCTTTGCTCAGGAAGGCAACGCTTGCCTATTTCTCTCCTAGCCTTCTGCTACCACTTGGGCCAAGGTGGCTCTGGGCTTCCTCTGGCTCCGTGGGCACTGCTGCTTGGGTGGCGGCCTCGTGCTCTTGAAACCAACTCCAAACGTGTTCTCCTTTGGGGAGAAGGCTGATTGGGCATGAAAAGGCCTTTCTTCACAGCCCCCAGCAACCCAAACTTAGCCAGCTAAGGAGGGACTCTACTAGGGCTAATCTCAGCAACGGCACAAAACTCGCTTCCAGGAGCTGCATTCTGCAAAGGGAAACTCTGCTCGGGGAGCACACCACATTCCCAATTCGTCCTTCCTCAGGAAAGCAATGCTTGCCTATTTCTCACCTAGCCCTGTGCTATCCCTAGGGCCAAGGAGGCTCTGGGCTGCCTCTGGATCCGTGGGCACTGCTCCTTGGCTGGTGGTCTCCTGAGCTTGAAACCAACTGCAAATGAGTTCTCCTTCAGGGACAAGGCTGATTGGGCATGAAAATACCTTGTTTGCACAGGCCTCAGCAACCCACCTATAGCCAGCTAGGGAGGGACCCTCCGAGGGCCTATCTCAGCAACGGCACAAACGTCGCAGCTAGGAGCTGCATTCTGCAAAGGGAAACTCTGCTCGGGGAACAAACCACAGCCCTAATGCGACTTGTTCAGGAAAGCCAAGCTTTTCTACTTCTCACCTAGCTCTGTTTTACCCCTAGGGCCATGGAGGCCCTGGGCTGCCTCTGGCTCTGTGGGCACTGCTGCTTGGCTGGTGGTCTCCGCACCTTGAAACCAACTCCAAGTGTGTTCTCCTTTGGGGAGAAGGCTAATTGGGCATGAAAAGGCCTTTTGGGCACATGCCCCATCCACTCACCCTTAGCCAGGTATTGATGGGAAACCGAAGGTCTATCTCAGCAACGGCACAAAACTCGCTTCTAGGAGCTGCATTCTGCAGAGGTGAACTCTGCTCGGGGAACAAACCACAGCCCCAATGCGTCCTTGCTCATGAAGGCCAAGCTTGCCTAGTTACTCACCTAGCCCTCTGCACACCTAGGGCAAAGAAGGCTATGGCCTGCCTCTGGCTCTGTGGGCACCGCTGCTTGTCGGGTGGTCTCCAGTGCTTGAAACCAACTCCACACGTGTTCTCCTTCGTGGAGAAGGCTGATTGGGCATGAAAAGGCCATGTTTGCACAGGCCCATTAACGCACCCTTAGCCAGCTGGGAAGGGAGCCTCGGAGGGCCTATCTCAGCAACGGCACAAAACTCGCTTCTAGGAGCTGCATTCTGCAGAGGTGAACTCTGCTCGGGGAACAAACCACAGCCCCAGTGCGTCTTGGCTCAGGAAAGCCAAGCTTGCCTAGTTCTCACCTAGCCCTGTTGTACCCCTAGGGCCAAGGAGGCTCTGGACTGCCTCTGGCTCCGTGGGCACTGCTGCTTGGCTGGTGTTCTCCGGAGGTTGAAACCAAATCCACACATGTTCTCCTTCGGGGAGAAGCCTGACTGGGCATGAAAAGGCCTTGTTTGCACAGGCCCAGCAACCCACAGGTAGCCAGCTAGGGATAGAACCTCCTTGGGCCTATCTCAGAAACGGCACAAGCCTCACTTATTTGAGCTCCGTTCTGCAAAGGTGAACACTGCTCTGAGAACAAAGGACTTCCCCGATGCGTCTTTGGTCAGGAAGGCAACGCTTGCCTATTTCTCTCCTAGCCTTCTGCTACCACTTGGGCCAAGGTGGCTCTGGGCTTCCTCTGGCTCCGTGGGCACTGCTGCTTGGGTGGCGGCCTCCTGCTCTTGAAACCAACTCCAAACGTGTTCTCCTTTGGGGAGAAGGCTGATTGGGCATGAAAAGGCCTTTCTTCACAGCCCCCAGCAACCCAAACTTAGCCAGCTAAGGAGGGACTCTACTAGGGCTAATCTCAGCAACGGCACAAAACTCGCTTCCAGGAGCTGCATTCTGCAAAGGGAAACTCTGCTCGGGGAGCACACCACATTCCCAATTCGTCCTTCCTCAGGAAAGCAATGCTTGCCTATTTCTCACCTAGCCCTGTGCTATCCCTAGGGCCAAGGAGGCTCTGGGCTGCCTCTGGATCCGTGGGCACTGCTCCTTGGCTGGTGGTCTCCTGAGCTTGAAACCAACTGCAAATGAGTTCTCCTTCAGGGACAAGGCTGATTGGGCATGAAAATACCTTGTTTGCACAGGCCTCAGCAACCCACCTATAGCCAGCTAGGGAGGGACCCTCCGAGGGCCTATCTCAGCAACGGCACAAACGTCGCAGCTAGGAGCTGCATTCTGCAAAGGGAAACTCTGCTCGGGGAACAAACCACAGCCCTAATGCGACTTGTTCAGGAAAGCCAAGCTTTTCTACTTCTCACCTAGCTCTGTTTTACCCCTAGGGCCATGGAGGCTCTGGGCTGCCTCTGGCTCTGTGGGCACTGCTGCTTGGCTGGTGGTCTCCGCACCTTGAAACCAACTCCAAGCGTGTTCTCCTTTGGGGAGAAGGCTAATTGGGCATGAAAAGGCCTTTTGGGCACATGCCCCATCCACTCACCCTTAGCCAGGTATTGATGGGAAACCGAAGGTCTATCTCAGCAACGGCACAAAACTCGCTTCTAGGAGCTGCATTCTGCAGAGGTGAACTCTGCTCGGGGAACAAACCACAGCCCCAATGCGTCCTTGCTCATGAAGGCCAAGCTTGCCTAGTTACTCACCTAGCCCTCTGCACACCTAGGGCAAAGAAGGCTATGGCCTGCCTCTGGCTCTGTGGGCACCGCTGCTTGTCGGGTGGTCTCCGGGGCTTGAAACCAACTCCACACGTGTTCTCCTTCGTGGAGAAGGCTGATTGGGCATGAAAAGGCCATGTTTGCACAGGCCCATTAACGCACCCTTAGCCAGCTGGGAAGGGAGCCTCGGAGGGCCTATCTCAGCAACGGCACAAAACTCGCTTCTAGGAGCTGCATTCTGCAGAGGTGAACTCTGCTCGGGGAACAAACCACAGCCCCAGTGCGTCTTGGCTCAGGAAAGCCAAGCTTGCCTAGTTCTCACCTAGCCCTGTTGTACCCCTAGGGCCAAGGAGGCTCTGGACTGCCTCTGGCTCCGTGGGCACTGCTGCTTGGCTGGTGTTCTCCGGAGGTTGAAACCAAATCCACACATGTTCTCCTTCGGGGAGAAGCCTGACTGGGCATGAAAAGGCCTTGTTTGCACAGGCCCAGCAACCCACAGGTAGCCAGCTAGGGATAGAACCTCCTTGGGCCTATCTCAGAAACGGCACAAGCCTCACCTATTTGAGCTCCGTTCTGCAAAGGTGAACACTGCTCTGAGAACAAAGGACTTCCCCGATGCGTCTTTGGTCAGGAAGGCAACGCTTGCCTATTTCTCTCCTAGCCTTCTGCTACCACTTGGGCCAAGGTGGCTCTGGGCTTCCTCTGGCTCCGTGGGCACTGCTGCTTGGGTGGCGGCCTCCTGCTCTTGAAACCAACTCCAAACGTGTTCTCCTTTGGGGAGAAGGCTGATTGGGCATGAAAAGGCCTTTCTTCACAGCCCCCAGCAACCCAAACTTAGCCAGCTAAGGAGGGACTCTACTAGGGCTAATCTCAGCAACGGCACAAAACTCGCTTCCAGGAGCTGCATTCTGCAAAGGGAAACTCTGCTCGGGGAGCACACCACATTCCCAATTCGTCCTTCCTCAGGAAAGCAATGCTTGCCTATTTCTCACCTAGCCCTGTGCTATCCCTAGGGCCAAGGAGGCTCTGGGCTGCCTCTGGATCCGTGGGCACTGCTCCTTGGCTGGTGGTCTCCTGAGCTTGAAACCAACTGCAAATGAGTTCTCCTTCAGGGACAAGGCTGATTGGGCATGAAAATACCTTGTTTGCACAGGCCTCAGCAACCCACCTATAGCCAGCTAGGGAGGGACCCTCCGAGGGCCTATCTCAGCAACGGCACAAACGTCGCAGCTAGGAGCTGCATTCTGCAAAGGGAAACTCTGCTCGGGGAACAAACCACAGCCCTAATGCGACTTGTTCAGGAAAGCCAAGCTTTTCTACTTCTCACCTAGCTCTGTTTTACCCCTAGGGCCATGGAGGCTCTGGGCTGCCTCTGGCTCTGTGGGCACTGCTGCTTGGCTGGTGGTCTCCGCACCTTGAAACCAACTCCAAGCGTGTTCTCCTTTGGGGAGAAGGCTAATTGGGCATGAAAAGGCCTTTTGGGCACATGCCCCATCCACTCACCCTTAGCCAGGTATTGATGGGAAACCGAAGGTCTATCTCAGCAACGGCACAAAACTCGCTTCTAGGAGCTGCATTCTGCAGAGGTGAACTCTGCTCGGGGAACAAACCACAGCCCCAATGCGTCCTTGCTCATGAAGGCCAAGCTTGCCTAGTTACTCACCTAGCCCTCTGCACACCTAGGGCAAAGAAGGCTATGGCCTGCCTCTGGCTCTGTGGGCACCGCTGCTTGTCGGGTGGTCTCCGGGGCTTGAAACCAACTCCACACGTGTTCTCCTTCGTGGAGAAGGCTGATTGGGCATGAAAAGGCCATGTTTGCACAGGCCCATTAACGCACCCTTAGCCAGCTGGGAAGGGAGCCTCGGAGGGCCTATCTCAGCAACGGCACAAAACTCGCTTCTAGGAGCTGCATTCTGCAGAGGTGAACTCTGCTCGGGGAACAAACCACAGCCCCAGTGCGTCTTGGCTCAGGAAAGCCAAGCTTGCCTAGTTCTCACCTAGCCCTGTTGTACCCCTAGGGCCAAGGAGGCTCTGGACTGCCTCTGGCTCCGTGGGCACTGCTGCCTGGCTGGTGTTCTCCGGAGGTTGAAACCAAATCCACACATGTTCTCCTTCGGGGAGAAGCCTGACTGGGCATGAAAAGGCCTTGTTTGCACAGGCCCAGCAACCCACAGGTAGCCAGCTAGGGATAGAACCTCCTTGGGCCTATCTCAGAAACGGCACAAGCCTCACCTATTTGAGCTCCGTTCTGCAAAGGTGAACACTGCTCTGAGAACAAAGGACTTCCCCGATGCGTCTTTGGTCAGGAAGGCAACGCTTGCCTATTTCTCTCCTAGCCTTCTGCTACCACTTGGGCCAAGGTGGCTCTGGGCTTCCTCTGGCTCCGTGGGCACTGCTGCTTGGGTGGCGGCCTCGTGCTCTTGAAACCAACTCCAAACGTGTTCTCCTTTGGGGAGAAGGCTGATTGGGCATGAAAAGGCCTTTCTTCACAGCCCCCAGCAACCCAAACTTAGCCAGCTAAGGAGGGACTCTACTAGGGCTAATCTCAGCAACGGCACAAAACTCGCTTCCAGGAGCTGCATTCTGCAAAGGGAAACTCTGCTCGGGGAGCACACCACATTCCCAATTCGTCCTTCCTCAGGAAAGCAATGCTTGCCTATTTCTCACCTAGCCCTGTGCTATCCCTAGGGCCAAGGAGGCTCTGGGCTGCCTCTGGATCCGTGGGCACTGCTCCTTGGCTGGTGGTCTCCTGAGCTTGAAACCAACTGCAAATGAGTTCTCCTTCAGGGACAAGGCTGATTGGGCATGAAAATACCTTGTTTGCACAGGCCTCAGCAACCCACCTATAGCCAGCTAGGGAGGGACCCTCCGAGGGCCTATCTCAGCAACGGCACAAACGTCGCAGCTAGGAGCTGCATTCTGCAAAGGGAAACTCTGCTCGGGGAACAAACCACAGCCCTAATGCGACTTGTTCAGGAAAGCCAAGCTTTTCTACTTCTCACCTAGCTCTGTTTTACCCCTAGGGCCATGGAGGCTCTGGGCTGCCTCTGGCTCTGTGGGCACTGCTGCTTGGCTGGTGGTCTCCGCACCTTGAAACCAACTCCAAGCGTGTTCTCCTTTGGGGAGAAGGCTAATTGGGCATGAAAAGGCCTTTTGGGCACATGCCCCATCCACTCACCCTTAGCCAGGTATTGATGGGAAACCGAAGGTCTATCTCAGCAACGGCACAAAACTCGCTTCTAGGAGCTGCATTCTGCAGAGGTGAACTCTGCTCGGGGAACAAACCACAGCCCCAATGCGTCCTTGCTCATGAAGGCCAAGCTTGCCTAGTTACTCACCTAGCCCTCTGCACACCTAGGGCAAAGAAGGCTATGGCCTGCCTCTGGCTCTGTGGGCACTGCTGCTTGTCGGGTGGTCTCCGGGGCTTGAAACCAACTCCACACGTGTTCTCCTTCGTGGAGAAGGCTGATTGGGCATGAAAAGGCCATGTTTGCACAGGCCCATTAACGCACCCTTAGCCAGCTGGGAAGGGAGCCTCGGAGGGCCTATCTCAGCAACGGCACAAAACTCGCTTCTAGGAGCTGCATTCTGCAGAGGTGAACTCTGCTCGGGGAACAAACCACAGCCCCAGTGCGTCTTGGCTCAGGAAAGCCAAGCTTGCCTAGTTCTCACCTAGCCCTGTTGTACCCCTAGGGCCAAGGAGGCTCTGGACTGCCTCTGGCTCCGTGGGCACTGCTGCCTGGCTGGTGTTCTCCGGAGGTTGAAACCAAATCCACACATGTTCTCCTTCGGGGAGAAGCCTGACTGGGCATGAAAAGGCCTTGTTTGCACAGGCCCAGCAACCCACAGGTAGCCAGCTAGGGATAGAACCTCCTTGGGCCTATCTCAGAAACGGCACAAGCCTCACTTATTTGAGCTCCGTTCTGCAAAGGTGAACCCTGCTCTCAGGACAAAGGACTTCCCCAATGCGTCTTTGCTCAGGAAGGCAACGCTTGCCTATTTCTCTCCTAGCCTTCTGCTACCACTTGGGCCAAGGTGGCTCTGGGCTTCCTCTGGCTCCGTGGGCACTGCTGCTTGGGTGGCGGCCTCGTGCTCTTGAAACCAACTCCAAACGTGTTCTCCTTTGGGGAGAAGGCTGATTGGGCATGAAAAGGCCTTTCTTCACAGCCCCCAGCAACCCAAACTTAGCCAGCTAAGGAGGGACTCTACTAGGGCTAATCTCAGCAACGGCACAAAACTCGCTTCCAGGAGCTGCATTCTGCAAAGGGAAACTCTGCTCGGGGAGCACACCACATTCCCAATTCGTCCTTCCTCAGGAAAGCAATGCTTGCCTATTTCTCACCTAGCCCTGTGCTATCCCTAGGGCCAAGGAGGCTCTGGGCTGCCTCTGGATCCGTGGGCACTGCTCCTTGGCTGGTGGTCTCCTGAGCTTGAAACCAACTGCAAATGAGTTCTCCTTCAGGGACAAGGCTGATTGGGCATGAAAATACCTTGTTTGCACAGGCCTCAGCAACCCACCTATAGCCAGCTAGGGAGGGACCCTCCGAGGGCCTATCTCAGCAACGGCACAAACGTCGCAGCTAGGAGCTGCATTCTGCAAAGGGAAACTCTGCTCGGGGAACAAACCACAGCCCTAATGCGACTTGTTCAGGAAAGCCAAGCTTTTCTACTTCTCACCTAGCTCTGTTTTACCCCTAGGGCCATGGAGGCCCTGGGCTGCCTCTGGCTCTGTGGGCACTGCTGCTTGGCTGGTGGTCTCCGCACCTTGAAACCAACTCCAAGTGTGTTCTCCTTTGGGGAGAAGGCTAATTGGGCATGAAAAGGCCTTTTGGGCACATGCCCCATCCACTCACCCTTAGCCAGGTATTGATGGGAAACCGAAGGTCTATCTCAGCAACGGCACAAAACTCGCTTCTAGGAGCTGCATTCTGCAGAGGTGAACTCTGCTCGCGGAACAAACCACAGCCCCAATGCGTCCTTGCTCATGAAGGCCAAGCTTGCCTAGTTACTCACCTAGCCCTCTGCACACCTAGGGCAAAGAAGGCTATGGCCTGCCTCTGGCTCTGTGGGCACCGCTGCTTGTCGGGTGGTCTCCAGTGCTTGAAACCAACTCCACACGTGTTCTCCTTCGTGGAGAAGGCTGATTGGGCATGAAAAGGCCATGTTTGCACAGGCCCATTAACGCACCCTTAGCCAGCTGGGAAGGGAGCCTCGGAGGGCCTATCTCAGCAACGGCACAAAACTCGCTTCTAGGAGCTGCATTCTGCAGAGGTGAACTCTGCTCGGGGAACAAACCACAGCCCCAGTGCGTCTTGGCTCAGGAAAGCCAAGCTTGCCTAGTTCTCACCTAGCCCTGTTGTACCCCTAGGGCCAAGGAGGCTCTGGACTGCCTCTGGCTCCGTGGGCACTGCTGCTTGGCTGGTGTTCTCCGGAGGTTGAAACCAAATCCACACATGTTCTCCTTCGGGGAGAAGCCTGACTGGGCATGAAAAGGCCTTGTTTGCACAGGCCCAGCAACCCACAGGTAGCCAGCTAGGGATAGAACCTCCTTGGGCCTATCTCAGAAACGGCACAAGCCTCACTTATTTGAGCTCCGTTCTGCAAAGGTGAACACTGCTCTGAGAACAAAGGACTTCCCCGATGCGTCTTTGGTCAGGAAGGCAACGCTTGCCTATTTCTCTCCTAGCCTTCTGCTACCACTTGGGCCAAGGTGGCTCTGGGCTTCCTCTGGCTCCGTGGGCACTGCTGCTTGGGTGGCGGCCTCCTGCTCTTGAAACCAACTCCAAACGTGTTCTCCTTTGGGGAGAAGGCTGATTGGGCATGAAAAGGCCTTTCTTCACAGCCCCCAGCAACCCAAACTTAGCCAGCTAAGGAGGGACTCTACTAGGGCTAATCTCAGCAACGGCACAAAACTCGCTTCCAGGAGCTGCATTCTGCAAAGGGAAACTCTGCTCGGGGAGCACACCACATTCCCAATTCGTCCTTCCTCAGGAAAGCAATGCTTGCCTATTTCTCACCTAGCCCTGTGCTATCCCTAGGGCCAAGGAGGCTCTGGGCTGCCTCTGGATCCGTGGGCACTGCTCCTTGGCTGGTGGTCTCCTGAGCTTGAAACCAACTGCAAATGAGTTCTCCTTCAGGGACAAGGCTGATTGGGCATGAAAATACCTTGTTTGCACAGGCCTCAGCAACCCACCTATAGCCAGCTAGGGAGGGACCCTCCGAGGGCCTATCTCAGCAACGGCACAAACGTCGCAGCTAGGAGCTGCATTCTGCAAAGGGAAACTCTGCTCGGGGAACAAACCACAGCCCTAATGCGACTTGTTCAGGAAAGCCAAGCTTTTCTACTTCTCACCTAGCTCTGTTTTACCCCTAGGGCCATGGAGGCTCTGGGCTGCCTCTGGCTCTGTGGGCACTGCTGCTTGGCTGGTGGTCTCCGCACCTTGAAACCAACTCCAAGCGTGTTCTCCTTTGGGGAGAAGGCTAATTGGGCATGAAAAGGCCTTTTGGGCACATGCCCCATCCACTCACCCTTAGCCAGGTATTGATGGGAAACCGAAGGTCTATCTCAGCAACGGCACAAAACTCGCTTCTAGGAGCTGCATTCTGCAGAGGTGAACTCTGCTCGGGGAACAAACCACAGCCCCAATGCGTCCTTGCTCATGAAGGCCAAGCTTGCCTAGTTACTCACCTAGCCCTCTGCACACCTAGGGCAAAGAAGGCTATGGCCTGCCTCTGGCTCTGTGGGCACCGCTGCTTGTCGGGTGGTCTCCGGGGCTTGAAACCAACTCCACACGTGTTCTCCTTCGTGGAGAAGGCTGATTGGGCATGAAAAGGCCATGTTTGCACAGGCCCATTAACGCACCCTTAGCCAGCTGGGAAGGGAGCCTCGGAGGGCCTATCTCAGCAACGGCACAAAACTCGCTTCTAGGAGCTGCATTCTGCAGAGGTGAACTCTGCTCGGGGAACAAACCACAGCCCCAGTGCGTCTTGGCTCAGGAAAGCCAAGCTTGCCTAGTTCTCACCTAGCCCTGTTGTACCCCTAGGGCCAAGGAGGCTCTGGACTGCCTCTGGCTCCGTGGGCACTGCTGCCTGGCTGGTGTTCTCCGGAGGTTGAAACCAAATCCACACATGTTCTCCTTTGGGGAGAAGCCTGACTGGGCATGAAAAGGCCTTGTTTGCACAGGCCCAGCAACCCACAGGTAGCCAGCTAGGGATAGAACCTCCTTGGGCCTATCTCAGAAACGGCACAAGCCTCACTTATTTGAGCTCCGTTCTGCAAAGGTGAACACTGCTCTGAGAACAAAGGACTTCCCCGATGCGTCTTTGGTCAGGAAGGCAACGCTTGCCTATTTCTCTCCTAGCCTTCTGCTACCACTTGGGCCAAGGTGGCTCTGGGCTTCCTCTGGCTCCGTGGGCACTGCTGCTTGGGTGGCGGCCTCCTGCTCTTGAAACCAACTCCAAACGTGTTCTCCTTTGGGGAGAAGGCTGATTGGGCATGAAAAGGCCTTTCTTCACAGCCCCCAGCAACCCAAACTTAGCCAGCTAAGGAGGGACTCTACTAGGGCTAATCTCAGCAACGGCACAAAACTCGCTTCCAGGAGCTGCATTCTGCAAAGGGAAACTCTGCTCGGGGAGCACACCACATTCCCAATTCGTCCTTCCTCAGGAAAGCAATGCTTGCCTATTTCTCACCTAGCCCTGTGCTATCCCTAGGGCCAAGGAGGCTCTGGGCTGCCTCTGGATCCGTGGGCACTGCTCCTTGGCTGGTGGTCTCCTGAGCTTGAAACCAACTGCAAATGAGTTCTCCTTCAGGGACAAGGCTGATTGGGCATGAAAATACCTTGTTTGCACAGGCCTCAGCAACCCACCTATAGCCAGCTAGGGAGGGACCCTCCGAGGGCCTATCTCAGCAACGGCACAAACGTCGCAGCTAGGAGCTGCATTCTGCAAAGGGAAACTCTGCTCGGGGAACAAACCACAGCCCTAATGCGACTTGTTCAGGAAAGCCAAGCTTTTCTACTTCTCACCTAGCTCTGTTTTACCCCTAGGGCCATGGAGGCTCTGGGCTGCCTCTGGCTCTGTGGGCACTGCTGCTTGGCTGGTGGTCTCCGCACCTTGAAACCAACTTCAAGCGTGTTCTCCTTTGGGGAGAAGGCTAATTGGGCATGAAAAGGCCTTTTGGGCACATGCCCCATCCACTCACCCTTAGCCAGGTATTGATGGGAAACCGAAGGTCTATCTCAGCAACGGCACAAAACTCGCTTCTAGGAGCTGCATTCTGCAGAGGTGAACTCTGCTCGGGGAACAAACCACAGCCCCAATGCGTCCTTGCTCATGAAGGCCAAGCTTGCCTAGTTACTCACCTAGCCCTCTGCACACCTAGGGCAAAGAAGGCTATGGCCTGCCTCTGGCTCTGTGGGCACTGCTGCTTGTCGGGTGGTCTCCGGGGCTTGAAACCAACTCCACACGTGTTCTCCTTCGTGGAGAAGGCTGATTGGGCATGAAAAGGCCATGTTTGCACAGGCCCATTAACGCACCCTTAGCCAGCTGGGAAGGGAGCCTCGGAGGGCCTATCTCAGCAACGGCACAAAACTCGCTTCTAGGAGCTGCATTCTGCAGAGGTGAACTCTGCTCGGGGAACAAACCACAGCCCCAGTGCGTCTTGGCTCAGGAAAGCCAAGCTTGCCTAGTTCTCACCTAGCCCTGTTGTACCCCTAGGGCCAAGGAGGCTCTGGACTGCCTCTGGCTCCGTGGGCACTGCTGCCTGGCTGGTGTTCTCCGGAGGTTGAAACCAAATCCACACATGTTCTCCTTCGGGGAGAAGCCTGACTGGGCATGAAAAGGCCTTGTTTGCACAGGCCCAGCAACCCACAGGTAGCCAGCTAGGGATAGAACCTCCTTGGGCCTATCTCAGAAACGGCACAAGCCTCACTTATTTGAGCTCCGTTCTGCAAAGGTGAACCCTGCTCTCAGGACAAAGGACTTCCCCAATGCGTCTTTGCTCAGGAAGGCAACGCTTGCCTATTTCTCTCCTAGCCTTCTGCTACCACTTGGGCCAAGGTGGCTCTGGGCTTCCTCTGGCTCCGTGGGCACTGCTGCTTGGGTGGCGGCCTCGTGCTCTTGAAACCAACTCCAAACGTGTTCTCCTTTGGGGAGAAGGCTGATTGGGCATGAAAAGGCCTTTCTTCACAGCCCCCAGCAACCCAAACTTAGCCAGCTAAGGAGGGACTCTACTAGGGCTAATCTCAGCAACGGCACAAAACTCGCTTCCAGGAGCTGCATTCTGCAAAGGGAAACTCTGCTCGGGGAGCACACCACATTCCCAATTCGTCCTTCCTCAGGAAAGCAATGCTTGCCTATTTCTCACCTAGCCCTGTGCTATCCCTAGGGCCAAGGAGGCTCTGGGCTGCCTCTGGATCCGTGGGCACTGCTCCTTGGCTGGTGGTCTCCTGAGCTTGAAACCAACTGCAAATGAGTTCTCCTTCAGGGACAAGGCTGATTGGGCATGAAAATACCTTGTTTGCACAGGCCTCAGCAACCCACCTATAGCCAGCTAGGGAGGGACCCTCCGAGGGCCTATCTCAGCAACGGCACAAACGTCGCAGCTAGGAGCTGCATTCTGCAAAGGGAAACTCTGCTCGGGGAACAAACCACAGCCCTAATGCGACTTGTTCAGGAAAGCCAAGCTTTTCTACTTCTCACCTAGCTCTGTTTTACCCCTAGGGCCATGGAGGCCCTGGGCTGCCTCTGGCTCTGTGGGCACTGCTGCTTGGCTGGTGGTCTCCGCACCTTGAAACCAACTCCAAGTGTGTTCTCCTTTGGGGAGAAGGCTAATTGGGCATGAAAAGGCCTTTTGGGCACATGCCCCATCCACTCACCCTTAGCCAGGTATTGATGGGAAACCGAAGGTCTATCTCAGCAACGGCACAAAACTCGCTTCTAGGAGCTGCATTCTGCAGAGGTGAACTCTGCTCGGGGAACAAACCACAGCCCCAATGCGTCCTTGCTCATGAAGGCCAAGCTTGCCTAGTTACTCACCTAGCCCTCTGCACACCTAGGGCAAAGAAGGCTATGGCCTGCCTCTGGCTCTGTGGGCACTGCTGCTTGTCGGGTGGTCTCCGGTGCTTGAAACCAACTCCACAGGTGTTCTCCTTCGTGGAGAAGGCTGATTGGGCATGAAAAGGCCATGTTTGCACAGGCCCATTAACGCACCCTTAGCCAGCTGGGAAGGGAGCCTCGGAGGGCCTATCTCAGCAACGGCACAAAACTCGCTTCTAGGAGCTGCATTCTGCAGAGGTGAACTCTGCTCGGGGAACAAACCACAGCCCCAGTGCGTCTTTGCTCAGGAAAGCCAAGCTTGCCTAGTTCTCACTAGCCCTGTTGTACCCCTAGGGCCAAGGAGGCTCTGGACTGCCTCTGGCTCCGTGGGCACTGCTGCTTGGCTGGTGTTCTCCGGAGGTTGAAACCAAATCCACACATGTTCTCCTTCGGGGAGAAGCCTGACTGGGCATGAAAAGGCCTTGTTTGCACAGGCCCAGCAACCCACAGGTAGCCAGCTAGGGATAGAACCTCCTTGGGCCTATCTCAGAAACGGCACAAGCCTCACTTATTTGAGCTCCGTTCTGCAAAGGTGAACACTGCTCTGAGAACAAAGGACTTCCCCGATGCGTCTTTGGTCAGGAAGGCAACGCTTGCCTATTTCTCTCCTAGCCTTCTGCTACCACTTGGGCCAAGGTGGCTCTGGGCTTCCTCTGGCTCCGTGGGCACTGCTGCTTGGGTGGCGGCCTCCTGCTCTTGAAACCAACTCCAAACGTGTTCTCCTTTGGGGAGAAGGTGATTGGGCATGAAAAGGCCTTTCTTCACAGCCCCCAGCAACCCAAACTTAGCCAGCTAAGGAGGGACTCCGCTAGGGCTAATCTCAGCAACGGCACAAAACTCGCTTCCAGGAGCTGCATTCTGCAAAGGGAAACTCTGCTCGGGGAGCACACCACATTCCCAATTCGTCCTTCCTCAGGAAAGCAATGCTTGCCTATTTCTCACCTAGCCCTGTGCTATCCCTAGGGCCAAGGAGGCTCTGGGCTGCCTCTGGATCCGTGGGCACTGCTCCTTGGCTGGTGGTCTCCTGAGCTTGAAACCAACTGCAAATGAGTTCTCCTTCAGGGACAAGGCTGATTGGGCATGAAAATACCTTGTTTGCACAGGCCTCAGCAACCCACCTATAGCCAGCTAGGGAGGGACCCTCCGAGGGCCTATCTCAGCAACGGCACAAACGTCGCAGCTAGGAGCTGCATTCTGCAAAGGGAAACTCTGCTCGGGGAACAAACCACAGCCCTAATGCGACTTGTTCAGGAAAGCCAAGCTTTTCTACTTCTCACCTAGCTCTGTTTTACCCCTAGGGCCATGGAGGCCCTGGGCTGCCTCTGGCTCTGTGGGCACTGCTGCTTGGCTGGTGGTCTCCGCACCTTGAAACAAACTCCAAGTGTGTTCTCCTTTGGGGAGAAGGCTAATTGGGCATGAAAAGGCCTTTTGGGCACATGCCCCATCCACTCACCCTTAGCCAGGTATTGATGGGAAACCGAAGGTCTATCTCAGCAACGGCACAAAACTCGCTTCTAGGAGCTGCATTCTGCAGAGGTGAACTCTGCTCGCGGAACAAACCACAGCCCCAATGCGTCCTTGCTCATGAAGGCCAAGCTTGCCTAGTTACTCACCTAGCCCTCTGCACACCTAGGGCAAAGAAGGCTATGGCCTGCCTCTGGCTCTGTGGGCACTGCTGCTTGTCGGGTGGTCTCCGGTGCTTGAAACCAACTCCACAGTGTTCTCCTTCGTGGAGAAGGCTGATTGGGCATGAAAAGGCCATGTTTGCACAGGCCCATTAACGCACCCTTAGCCAGCTGGGAAGGGAGCCTCGGAGGGCCTATCTCAGCAACGGCACAAAACTCGCTTCTAGGAGCTGCATTCTGCAGAGGTGAACTCTGCTCGGGGAACAAACCACAGCCCCAGTGCGTCTTTGCTCAGGAAAGCCAAGCTTGCCTAGTTCTCACTAGCCCTGTTGTACCCCTAGGGCCAAGGAGGCTCTGGACTGCCTCTGGCTCCGTGGGCACTGCTGCTTGGCTGGTGTTCTCCGGAGGTTGAAACCAAATCCACACATGTTCTCCTTCGGGGAGAAGCCTGACTGGGCATGAAAAGGCCTTGTTTGCACAGGCCCAGCAACCCACAGGTAGCCAGCTAGGGATAGAACCTCCTTGGGCCTATCTCAGAAACGGCACAAGCCTCACTTATTTGAGCTCCGTTCTGCAAAGGTGAACACTGCTCTGAGAACAAAGGACTTCCCCGATGCGTCTTTGGTCAGGAAGGCAACGCTTGCCTATTTCTCTCCTAGCCTTCTGCTACCACTTGGGCCAAGGTGGCTCTGGGCTTCCTCTGGCTCCGTGGGCACTGCTGCTTGGGTGGCGGCCTCCTGCTCTTGAAACCAACTCCAAACGTGTTCTCCTTTGGGGAGAAGGTGATTGGGCATGAAAAGGCCTTTCTTCACAGCCCCCAGCAACCCAAACTTAGCCAGCTAAGGAGGGACTCTGCTAGGGCTAATCTCAGCAACGGCACAAAACTCGCTTCCAGGAGCTGCATTCTGCAAAGGGAAACTCTGCTCGGGGAGCACACCACATTCCCAATTCGTCCTTCCTCAGGAAAGCAATGCTTGCCTATTTCTCACCTAGCCCTGTGCTATCCCTAGGGCCAAGGAGGCTCTGGGCTGCCTCTGGATCCGTGGGCACTGCTCCTTGGCTGGTGGTCTCCTGAGCTTGAAACCAACTGCAAATGAGTTCTCCTTCAGGGACAAGGCTGATTGGGCATGAAAATACCTTGTTTGCACAGGCCTCAGCAACCCACCTATAGCCAGCTAGGGAGGGACCCTCCGAGGGCCTATCTCAGCAACGGCACAAACGTCGCAGCTAGGAGCTGCATTCTGCAAAGGGAAACTCTGCTCGGGGAACAAACCACAGCCCTAATGCGACTTGTTCAGGAAAGCCAAGCTTTTCTACTTCTCACCTAGCTCTGTTTTACCCCTAGGGCCATGGAGGCCCTGGGCTGCCTCTGGCTCTGTGGGCACTGCTGCTTGGCTGGTGGTCTCCGCACCTTGAAACCAACTCCAAGCGTGTTCTCCTTTGGGGAGAAGGCTAATTGGGCATGAAAAGGCCTTTTGGGCACATGCCCCATCCACTCACCCTTAGCCAGGTATTGATGGGAAACCGAAGGTCTATCTCAGCAACGGCACAAAACTCGCTTCTAGGAGCTGCATTCTGCAGAGGTGAACTCTGCTCGGGGAACAAACCACAGCCCCAATGCGTCCTTGCTCATGAAGGCCAAGCTTGCCTAGTTACTCACCTAGCCCTCTGCACACCTAGGGCAAAGAAGGCTATGGCCTGCCTCTGGCTCTGTGGGCACTGCTGCTTGTCGGGTGGTCTCCGGTGCTTGAAACCAACTCCAAACGTGTTCTCCTTCGTGGAGAAGGCTGATTGGGCATGAAAAGGCCATGTTTGCACAGGCCCATTAACGCACCCTTAGCCAGCTGGGAAGGGAGCCTCGGAGGGCCTATCTCAGCAACGGCACAAAACTCGCTTCTAGGAGCTGCATTCTGCAGAGGTGAACTCTGCTCGGGGAACAAACCACAGCCCCAGTGCGTCTTGGCTCAGGAAAGCCAAGCTTGCCTAGTTCTCACCTAGCCCTGTTGTACCCCTAGGGCCAAGGAGGCTCTGGACTGCCTCTGGCTCCGTGGGCACTGCTGCCTGGCTGGTGTTCTCCGGAGGTTGAAACCAAATCCACACATGTTCTCCTTCGGGGAGAAGCCTGACTGGGCATGAAAAGGCCTTGTTTGCACAGGCCCAGCAACCCACAGGTAGCCAGCTAGGGATAGAACCTCCTTGGGCCTATCTCAGAAACGGCACAAGCCTCACTTATTTGAGCTCCGTTCTGCAAAGGTGAACACTGCTCTGAGAACAAAGGACTTCCCCGATGCGTCTTTGGTCAGGAAGGCAACGCTTGCCTATTTCTCTCCTAGCCTTCTGCTACCACTTGGGCCAAGGTGGCTCTGGGCTTCCTCTGGCTCCGTGGGCACTGCTGCTTGGGTGGCGGCCTCCTGCTCTTGAAACCAACTCCAAACGTGTTCTCCTTTGGGGAGAAGGCTGATTGGGCATGAAAAGGCCTTTCTTCACAGCCCCCAGCAACCCAAACTTAGCCAGCTAAGGAGGGACTCTACTAGGGCTAATCTCAGCAACGGCACAAAACTCGCTTCCAGGAGCTGCATTCTGCAAAGGGAAACTCTGCTCGGGGAGCACACCACATTCCCAATTCGTCCTTCCTCAGGAAAGCAATGCTTGCCTATTTCTCACCTAGCCCTGTGCTATCCCTAGGGCCAAGGAGGCTCTGGGCTGCCTCTGGATCCGTGGGCACTGCTCCTTGGCTGGTGGTCTCCTGAGCTTGAAACCAACTGCAAATGAGTTCTCCTTCAGGGACAAGGCTGATTGGGCATGAAAATACCTTGTTTGCACAGGCCTCAGCAACCCACCTATAGCCAGCTAGGGAGGGACCCTCCGAGGGCCTATCTCAGCAACGGCACAAACGTCGCAGCTAGGAGCTGCATTCTGCAAAGGGAAACTCTGCTCGGGGAACAAACCACAGCCCTAATGCGACTTGTTCAGGAAAGCCAAGCTTTTCTACTTCTCACCTAGCTCTGTTTTACCCCTAGGGCCATGGAGGCCCTGGGCTGCCTCTGGCTCTGTGGGCACTGCTGCTTGGCTGGTGGTCTCCGCACCTTGAAACCAACTCCAAGCGTGTTCTCCTTTGGGGAGAAGGCTAATTGGGCATGAAAAGGCCTTTTGGGCACATGCCCCATCCACTCACCCTTAGCCAGGTATTGATGGGAAACCGAAGGTCTATCTCAGCAACGGCACAAAACTCGCTTCTAGGAGCTGCATTCTGCAGAGGTGAACTCTGCTCGGGGAACAAACCACAGCCCCAATGCGTCCTTGCTCATGAAGGCCAAGCTTGCCTAGTTACTCACCTAGCCCTCTGCACACCTAGGGCAAAGAAGGCTATGGCCTGCCTCTGGCTCTGTGGGCACTGCTGCTTGTCGGGTGGTCTCCGGTGCTTGAAACCAACTCCAAACGTGTTCTCCTTCGTGGAGAAGGCTGATTGGGCATGAAAAGGCCATGTTTGCACAGGCCCATTAACGCACCCTTAGCCAGCTGGGAAGGGAGCCTCGGAGGGCCTATCTCAGCAACGGCACAAAACTCGCTTCTAGGAGCTGCATTCTGCAGAGGTGAACTCTGCTCGGGGAACAAACCACAGCCCCAGTGCGTCTTTGCTCAGGAAAGCCAAGCTTGCCTAGTTCTCACCTAGCCCTGTTGTACCCCTAGGGCCAAGGAGGCTCTGGACTGCCTCTGGCTCCGTGGGCACTGCTGCCTGGCTGGTGTTCTCCGGAGGTTGAAACCAAATCCACACATGTTCTCCTTCGGGGAGAAGCCTGACTGGGCATGAAAAGGCCTTGTTTGCACAGGCCCAGCAACCCACAGGTAGCCAGCTAGGGATAGAACCTCCTTGGGCCTATCTCAGAAACGGCACAAGCCTCACTTATTTGAGCTCCGTTCTGCAAAGGTGAACACTGCTCTGAGAACAAAGGACTTCCCCGATGCGTCTTTGGTCAGGAAGGCAACGCTTGCCTATTTCTCTCCTAGCCTTCTGCTACCACTTGGGCCAAGGTGGCTCTGGGCTTCCTCTGGCTCCGTGGGCACTGCTGCTTGATTGGCGGCCTCCTGCTCTTGAAACCAACTCCAAACGTGTTCTCCTTTGGGGAGAAGGCTGATTGGGCATGAAAAGGCCTTTCTTCACAGCCCCCAGCAACCCAAACTTAGCCAGCTAAGGAGGGACTCTACTAGGGCTAATCTCAGCAACGGCACAAAACTCGCTTCCAGGAGCTGCATTCTGCAAAGGGAAACTCTGCTCGGGGAGCACACCACATTCCCAATTCGTCCTTCCTCAGGAAAGCAATGCTTGCCTATTTCTCACCTAGCCCTGTGCTATCCCTAGGGCCAAGGAGGCTCTGGGCTGCCTCTGGATCCGTGGGCACTGCTCCTTGGCTGGTGGTCTCCTGAGCTTGAAACCAACTGCAAATGAGTTCTCCTTCAGGGACAAGGCTGATTGGGCATGAAAATACCTTGTTTGCACAGGCCTCAGCAACCCACCTATAGCCAGCTAGGGAGGGACCCTCCGAGGGCCTATCTCAGCAACGGCACAAACGTCGCAGCTAGGAGCTGCATTCTGCAAAGGGAAACTCTGCTCGGGGAACAAACCACAGCCCTAATGCGACTTGTTCAGGAAAGCCAAGCTTTTCTACTTCTCACCTAGCTCTGTTTTACCCCTAGGGCCATGGAGGCCCTGGGCTGCCTCTGGCTCTGTGGGCACTGCTGCTTGGCTGGTGGTCTCCGCACCTTGAAACCAACTCCAAGCGTGTTCTCCTTTGGGGAGAAGGCTAATTGGGCATGAAAAGGCCTTTTGGGCACATGCCCCATCCACTCACCCTTAGCCAGGTATTGATGGGAAACCGAAGGTCTATCTCAGCAACGGCACAAAACTCGCTTCTAGGAGCTGCATTCTGCAGAGGTGAACTCTGCTCGGGGAACAAACCACAGCCCCAATGCGTCCTTGCTCATGAAGGCCAAGCTTGCCTAGTTACTCACCTAGCCCTCTGCACACCTAGGGCAAAGAAGGCTATGGCCTGCCTCTGGCTCTGTGGGCACCGCTGCTTGTCGGGTGGTCTCCAGTGCTTGAAACCAACTCCACACGTGTTCTCCTTCGTGGAGAAGGCTGATTGGGCATGAAAAGGCCATGTTTGCACAGGCCCATTAACGCACCCTTAGCCAGCTGGGAAGGGAGCCTCGGAGGGCCTATCTCAGCAACGGCACAAAACTCGCTTCTAGGAGCTGCATTCTGCAGAGGTGAACTCTGCTCGGGGAACAAACCACAGCCCCAGTGCGTCTTGGCTCAGGAAAGCCAAGCTTGCCTAGTTCTCACCTAGCCCTGTTGTACCCCTAGGGCCAAGGAGGCTCTGGACTGCCTCTGGCTCCGTGGGCACTGCTGCCTGGCTGGTGTTCTCCGGAGGTTGAAACCAAATCCACACATGTTCTCCTTCGGGGAGAAGCCTGACTGGGCATGAAAAGGCCTTGTTTGCACAGGCCCAGCAACCCACAGGTAGCCAGCTAGGGATAGAACCTCCTTGGGCCTATCTCAGAAACGGCACAAGCCTCACTTATTTGAGCTCCGTTCTGCAAAGGTGAACCCTGCTCTCAGGACAAAGGACTTCCCCAATGCGTCTTTGGTCAGGAAGGCAACGCTTGCCTATTTCTCTCCTAGCCTTCTGCTACCACTTGGGCCAAGGTGGCTCTGGGCTTCCTCTGGCTCCGTGGGCACTGCTGCTTGGGTGGTGGCCTCCTGCTCTTGAAACCAACTCCAAACGTGTTCTCCTTTGGGGAGAAGGCTGATTGGGCATGAAAAGGCCTTTCTTCACAGCCCCCAGCAACCCAAACTTAGCCAGCTAAGGAGGGACTCTACTAGGGCTAATCTCAGCAACGGCACAAAACTCGCTTCCAGGAGCTGCATTCTGCAAAGGGAAACTCTGCTCGGGGAGCACACCACATTCCCAATTCGTCCTTCCTCAGGAAAGCAATGCTTGCCTATTTCTCACCTAGCCCTGTGCTATCCCTAGGGCCAAGGAGGCTCTGGGCTGCCTCTGGATCCGTGGGCACTGCTCCTTGGCTGGTGGTCTCCTGAGCTTGAAACCAACTGCAAATGAGTTCTCCTTCAGGGACAAGGCTGATTGGGCATGAAAATACCTTGTTTGCACAGGCCTCAGCAACCCACCTATAGCCAGCTAGGGAGGGACCCTCCGAGGGCCTATCTCAGCAACGGCACAAACGTCGCAGCTAGGAGCTGCATTCTGCAAAGGGAAACTCTGCTCGGGGAACAAACCACAGCCCTAATGCGACTTGTTCAGGAAAGCCAAGCTTTTCTACTTCTCACCTAGCTCTGTTTTACCCCTAGGGCCATGGAGGCCCTGGGCTGCCTCTGGCTCTGTGGGCACTGCTGCTTGGCTGGTGGTCTCCGCACCTTGAAACCAACTCCAAGCGTGTTCTCCTTTGGGGAGAAGGCTAATTGGGCATGAAAAGGCCTTTTGGGCACATGCCCCATCCACTCACCCTTAGCCAGGTATTGATGGGAAACCGAAGGTCTATCTCAGCAACGGCACAAAACTCGCTTCTAGGAGCTGCATTCTGCAGAGGTGAACTCTGCTCGGGGAACAAACCACAGCCCCAATGCGTCCTTGCTCATGAAGGCCAAGCTTGCCTAGTTACTCACCTAGCCCTCTGCACACCTAGGGCAAAGAAGGCTATGGCCTGCCTCTGGCTCTGTGGGCACTGCTGCTTGTCGGGTGGTCTCCGGTGCTTGAAACCAACTCCAAACGTGTTCTCCTTCGTGGAGAAGGCTGATTGGGCATGAAAAGGCCATGTTTGCACAGGCCCATTAACGCACCCTTAGCCAGCTGGGAAGGGAGCCTCGGAGGGCCTATCTCAGCAACGGCACAAAACTCGCTTCTAGGAGCTGCATTCTGCAGAGGTGAACTCTGCTCGGGGAACAAACCACAGCCCCAGTGCGTCTTGGCTCAGGAAAGCCAAGCTTGCCTAGTTCTCACCTAGCCCTGTTGTACCCCTAGGGCCAAGGAGGCTCTGGACTGCCTCTGGCTCCGTGGGCACTGCTGCCTGGCTGGTGTTCTCCGGAGGTTGAAACCAAATCCACACATGTTCTCCTTCGGGGAGAAGCCTGACTGGGCATGAAAAGGCCTTGTTTGCACAGGCCCAGCAACCCACAGGTAGCCAGCTAGGGATAGAACCTCCTTGGGCCTATCTCAGAAACGGCACAAGCCTCACTTATTTGAGCTCCGTTCTGCAAAGGTGAACACTGCTCTGAGAACAAAGGACTTCCCCGATGCGTCTTTGGTCAGGAAGGCAACGCTTGCCTATTTCTCTCCTAGCCTTCTGCTACCACTTGGGCCAAGGTGGCTCTGGGCTTCCTCTGGCTCCGTGGGCACTGCTGCTTGATTGGCGGCCTCCTGCTCTTGAAACCAACTCCAAACGTGTTCTCCTTTGGGGAGAAGGCTGATTGGGCATGAAAAGGCCTTTCTTCACAGCCCCCAGCAACCCAAACTTAGCCAGCTAAGGAGGGACTCTACTAGGGCTAATCTCAGCAACGGCACAAAACTCGCTTCCAGGAGCTGCATTCTGCAAAGGGAAACTCTGCTCGGGGAGCACACCACATTCCCAATTCGTCCTTCCTCAGGAAAGCAATGCTTGCCTATTTCTCACCTAGCCCTGTGCTATCCCTAGGGCCAAGGAGGCTCTGGGCTGCCTCTGGATCCGTGGGCACTGCTCCTTGGCTGGTGGTCTCCTGAGCTTGAAACCAACTGCAAATGAGTTCTCCTTCAGGGACAAGGCTGATTGGGCATGAAAATACCTTGTTTGCACAGGCCTCAGCAACCCACCTATAGCCAGCTAGGGAGGGACCCTCCGAGGGCCTATCTCAGCAACGGCACAAACGTCGCAGCTAGGAGCTGCATTCTGCAAAGGGAAACTCTGCTCGGGGAACAAACCACAGCCCTAATGCGACTTGTTCAGGAAAGCCAAGCTTTTCTACTTCTCACCTAGCTCTGTTTTACCCCTAGGGCCATGGAGGCCCTGGGCTGCCTCTGGCTCTGTGGGCACTGCTGCTTGGCTGGTGGTCTCCGCACCTTGAAACCAACTCCAAGCGTGTTCTCCTTTGGGGAGAAGGCTAATTGGGCATGAAAAGGCCTTTTGGGCACATGCCCCATCCACTCACCCTTAGCCAGGTATTGATGGGAAACCGAAGGTCTATCTCAGCAACGGCACAAAACTCGCTTCTAGGAGCTGCATTCTGCAGAGGTGAACTCTGCTCGGGGAACAAACCACAGCCCCAATGCGTCCTTGCTCATGAAGGCCAAGCTTGCCTAGTTACTCACCTAGCCCTCTGCACACCTAGGGCAAAGAAGGCTATGGCCTGCCTCTGGCTCTGTGGGCACCGCTGCTTGTCGGGTGGTCTCCAGTGCTTGAAACCAACTCCACACGTGTTCTCCTTCGTGGAGAAGGCTGATTGGGCATGAAAAGGCCATGTTTGCACAGGCCCATTAACGCACCCTTAGCCAGCTGGGAAGGGAGCCTCGGAGGGCCTATCTCAGCAACGGCACAAAACTCGCTTCTAGGAGCTGCATTCTGCAGAGGTGAACTCTGCTCGGGGAACAAACCACAGCCCCAGTGCGTCTTGGCTCAGGAAAGCCAAGCTTGCCTAGTTCTCACCTAGCCCTGTTGTACCCCTAGGGCCAAGGAGGCTCTGGACTGCCTCTGGCTCCGTGGGCACTGCTGCCTGGCTGGTGTTCTCCGGAGGTTGAAACCAAATCCACACATGTTCTCCTTCGGGGAGAAGCCTGACTGGGCATGAAAAGGCCTTGTTTGCACAGGCCCAGCAACCCACAGGTAGCCAGCTAGGGATAGAACCTCCTTGGGCCTATCTCAGAAACGGCACAAGCCTCACTTATTTGAGCTCCGTTCTGCAAAGGTGAACCCTGCTCTCAGGACAAAGGACTTCCCCAATGCGTCTTTGGTCAGGAAGGCAACGCTTGCCTATTTCTCTCCTAGCCTTCTGCTACCACTTGGGCCAAGGTGGCTCTGGGCTTCCTCTGGCTCCGTGGGCACTGCTGCTTGGGTGGTGGCCTCCTGCTCTTGAAACCAACTCCAAACGTGTTCTCCTTTGGGGAGAAGGCTGATTGGGCATGAAAAGGCCTTTCTTCACAGCCCCCAGCAACCCAAACTTAGCCAGCTAAGGAGGGACTCTACTAGGGCTAATCTCAGCAACGGCACAAAACTCGCTTCCAGGAGCTGCATTCTGCAAAGGGAAACTCTGCTCGGGGAGCACACCACATTCCCAATTCGTCCTTCCTCAGGAAAGCAATGCTTGCCTATTTCTCACCTAGCCCTGTGCTATCCCTAGGGCCAAGGAGGCTCTGGGCTGCCTCTGGATCCGTGGGCACTGCTCCTTGGCTGGTGGTCTCCTGAGCTTGAAACCAACTGCAAATGAGTTCTCCTTCAGGGACAAGGCTGATTGGGCATGAAAATACCTTGTTTGCACAGGCCTCAGCAACCCACCTATAGCCAGCTAGGGAGGGACCCTCCGAGGGCCTATCTCAGCAACGGCACAAACGTCGCAGCTAGGAGCTGCATTCTGCAAAGGGAAACTCTGCTCGGGGAACAAACCACAGCCCTAATGCGACTTGTTCAGGAAAGCCAAGCTTTTCTACTTCTCACCTAGCTCTGTTTTACCCCTAGGGCCATGGAGGCCCTGGGCTGCCTCTGGCTCTGTGGGCACTGCTGCTTGGCTGGTGGTCTCCGCACCTTGAAACCAACTCCAAGCGTGTTCTCCTTTGGGGAGAAGGCTAATTGGGCATGAAAAGGCCTTTTGGGCACATGCCCCATCCACTCACCCTTAGCCAGGTATTGATGGGAAACCGAAGGTCTATCTCAGCAACGGCACAAAACTCGCTTCTAGGAGCTGCATTCTGCAGAGGTGAACTCTGCTCGGGGAACAAACCACAGCCCCAATGCGTCCTTGCTCATGAAGGCCAAGCTTGCCTAGTTACTCACCTAGCCCTCTGCACACCTAGGGCAAAGAAGGCTATGGCCTGCCTCTGGCTCTGTGGGCACTGCTGCTTGTCGGGTGGTCTCCGGTGCTTGAAACCAACTCCAAACGTGTTCTCCTTCGTGGAGAAGGCTGATTGGGCATGAAAAGGCCATGTTTGCACAGGCCCATTAACGCACCCTTAGCCAGCTGGGAAGGGAGCCTCGGAGGGCCTATCTCAGCAACGGCACAAAACTCGCTTCTAGGAGCTGCATTCTGCAGAGGTGAACTCTGCTCGGGGAACAAACCACAGCCCCAGTGCGTCTTGGCTCAGGAAAGCCAAGCTTGCCTAGTTCTCACCTAGCCCTGTTGTACCCCTAGGGCCAAGGAGGCTCTGGACTGCCTCTGGCTCCGTGGGCACTGCTGCCTGGCTGGTGTTCTCCGGAGGTTGAAACCAAATCCACACATGTTCTCCTTCGGGGAGAAGCCTGACTGGGCATGAAAAGGCCTTGTTTGCACAGGCCCAGCAACCCACAGGTAGCCAGCTAGGGATAGAACCTCCTTGGGCCTATCTCAGAAACGGCACAAGCCTCACTTATTTGAGCTCCGTTCTGCAAAGGTGAACACTGCTCTGAGAACAAAGGACTTCCCCGATGCGTCTTTGGTCAGGAAGGCAACGCTTGCCTATTTCTCTCCTAGCCTTCTGCTACCACTTGGGCCAAGGTGGCTCTGGGCTTCCTCTGGCTCCGTGGGCACTGCTGCTTGGGTGGCGGCCTCGTGCTCTTGAAACCAACTCCAAATGTGTTCTCCTTTGGGGAGAAGGCTGATTGGGCATGAAAAGGCCTTTCTTCACAGCCCCCAGCAACCCAAACTTAGCCAGCTAAGGAGGGACTCTACTAGGGCTAATCTCAGCATCGGCACAAAACTCGCTTCCAGGAGCTGCATTCTGCAAAGGGAAACTCTGCTCGGGGAGCACACCACATTCCCAATTCGTCCTTCCTCAGGAAAGCAATGCTTGCCTATTTCTCACCTAGCCCTGTGCTATCCCTAGGGCCAAGGAGGCTCTGGGCTGCCTCTGGATCCGTGGGCACTGCTCCTTGGCTGGTGGTCTCCTGAGCTTGAAACCAACTGCAAATGAGTTCTCCTTCAGGGACAAGGCTGATTGGGCATGAAAATACCTTGTTTGCACAGGCCTCAGCAACCCACCTATAGCCAGCTAGGGAGGGACCCTCCGAGGGCCTATCTCAGCAACGGCACAAACGTCGCAGCTAGGAGCTGCATTCTGCAAAGGGAAACTCTGCTCGGGGAACAAACCACAGCCCTAATGCGACTTGTTCAGGAAAGCCAAGCTTTTCTACTTCTCACCTAGCTCTGTTTTACCCCTAGGGCCATGGAGGCCCTGGGCTGCCTCTGGCTCTGTGGGCACTGCTGCTTGGCTGGTGGTCTCCGCACCTTGAAACCAACTCCAAGCGTGTTCTCCTTTGGGGAGAAGGCTAATTGGGCATGAAAAGGCCTTTTGGGCACATGCCCCATCCACTCACCCTTAGCCAGGTATTGATGGGAAACCGAAGGTCTATCTCAGCAACGGCACAAAACTCGCTTCTAGGAGCTGCATTCTGCAGAGGTGAACTCTGCTCGGGGAACAAACCACAGCCCCAATGCGTCCTTGCTCATGAAGGCCAAGCTTGCCTAGTTACTCACCTAGCCCTCTGCACACCTAGGGCAAAGAAGGCTATGGCCTGCCTCTGGCTCTGTGGGCACTGCTGCTTGTCGGGTGGTCTCCGGTGCTTGAAACCAACTCCAAACGTGTTCTCCTTCGTGGAGAAGGCTGATTGGGCATGAAAAGGCCATGTTTGCACAGGCCCATTAACGCACCCTTAGCCAGCTGGGAAGGGAGCCTCGGAGGGCCTATCTCAGCAACGGCACAAAACTCGCTTCTAGGAGCTGCATTCTGCAGAGGTGAACTCTGCTCGGGGAACAAACCACAGCCCCAGTGCGTCTTTGCTCAGGAAAGCCAAGCTTGCCTAGTTCTCACCTAGCCCTGTTGTACCCCTAGGGCCAAGGAGGCTCTGGACTGCCTCTGGCTCCGTGGGCACTGCTGCCTGGCTGGTGTTCTCCGGAGGTTGAAACCAAATCCACACATGTTCTCCTTCGGGGAGAAGCCTGACTGGGCATGAAAAGGCCTTGTTTGCACAGGCCCAGCAACCCACAGGTAGCCAGCTAGGGATAGAACCTCCTTGGGCCTATCTCAGAAACGGCACAAGCCTCACTTATTTGAGCTCCGTTCTGCAAAGGTGAACACTGCTCTGAGAACAAAGGACTTCCCCGATGCGTCTTTGGTCAGGAAGGCAACGCTTGCCTATTTCTCTCCTAGCCTTCTGCTACCACTTGGGCCAAGGTGGCTCTGGGCTTCCTCTGGCTCCGTGGGCACTGCTGCTTGGGTGGCGGCCTCGTGCTCTTGAAACCAACTCCAAACGTGTTCTCCTTTGGGGAGAAGGCTGATTGGGCATGAAAAGGCCTTTCTTCACAGCCCCCAGCAACCCAAACTTAGCCAGCTAAGGAGGGACTCTACTAGGGCTAATCTCAGCAACGGCACAAAACTCGCTTCCAGGAGCTGCATTCTGCAAAGGGAAACTCTGCTCGGGGAGCACACCACATTCCCAATTCGTCCTTCCTCAGGAAAGCAATGCTTGCCTATTTCTCACCTAGCCCTGTGCTATCCCTAGGGCCAAGGAGGCTCTGGGCTGCCTCTGGATCCGTGGGCACTGCTCCTTGGCTGGTGGTCTCCTGAGCTTGAAACCAACTGCAAATGAGTTCTCCTTCAGGGACAAGGCTGATTGGGCATGAAAATACCTTGTTTGCACAGGCCTCAGCAACCCACCTATAGCCAGCTAGGGAGGGACCCTCCGAGGGCCTATCTCAGCAACGGCACAAACGTCGCAGCTAGGAGCTGCATTCTGCAAAGGGAAACTCTGCTCGGGGAACAAACCACAGCCCTAATGCGACTTGTTCAGGAAAGCCAAGCTTTTCTACTTCTCACCTAGCTCTGTTTTACCCCTAGGGCCATGGAGGCCCTGGGCTGCCTCTGGCTCTGTGGGCACTGCTGCTTGGCTGGTGGTCTCCGCACCTTGAAACCAACTCCAAGCGTGTTCTCCTTTGGGGAGAAGGCTAATTGGGCATGAAAAGGCCTTTTGGGCACATGCCCCATCCACTCACCCTTAGCCAGGTATTGATGGGAAACCGAAGGTCTATCTCAGCAACGGCACAAAACTCGCTTCTAGGAGCTGCATTCTGCAGAGGTGAACTCTGCTCGGGGAACAAACCACAGCCCCAATGCGTCCTTGCTCATGAAGGCCAAGCTTGCCTAGTTACTCACCTAGCCCTCTGCACACCTAGGGCAAAGAAGGCTATGGCCTGCCTCTGGCTCTGTGGGCACCGCTGCTTGTCGGGTGGTCTCCGGGGCTTGAAACCAACTCCACACGTGTTCTCCTTCGTGGAGAAGGCTGATTGGGCATGAAAAGGCCATGTTTGCACAGGCCCATTAACGCACCCTTAGCCAGCTGGGAAGGGAGCCTCGGAGGGCCTATCTCAGCAACGGCACAAAACTCGCTTCTAGGAGCTGCATTCTGCAGAGGTGAACTCTGCTCGGGGAACAAACCACAGCCCCAGTGCGTCTTGGCTCAGGAAAGCCAAGCTTGCCTAGTTCTCACCTAGCCCTGTTGTACCCCTAGGGCCAAGGAGGCTCTGGACTGCCTCTGGCTCCGTGGGCACTGCTGCCTGGCTGGTGTTCTCCGGAGGTTGAAACCAAATCCACACATGTTCTCCTTCGGGGAGAAGCCTGACTGGGCATGAAAAGGCCTTGTTTGCACAGGCCCAGCAACCCACAGGTAGCCAGCTAGGGATAGAACCTCCTTGGGCCTATCTCAGAAACGGCACAAGCCTCACTTATTTGAGCTCCGTTCTGCAAAGGTGAACCCTGCTCTCAGGACAAAGGACTTCCCCAATGCGTCTTTGGTCAGGAAGGCAACGCTTGCCTATTTCTCTCCTAGCCTTCTGCTACCACTTGGGCCAAGGTGGCTCTGGGCTTCCTCTGGCTCCGTGGGCACTGCTGCTTGGGTGGTGGCCTCCTGCTCTTGAAACCAACTCCAAACGTGTTCTCCTTTGGGGAGAAGGCTGATTGGGCATGAAAAGGCCTTTCTTCACAGCCCCCAGCAACCCAAACTTAGCCAGCTAAGGAGGGACTCTACTAGGGCTAATCTCAGCAACGGCAAAAAACTCGCTTCCAGGAGCTGCATTCTGCAAAGGGAAACTCTGCTTGGGGAACAAACCACAGCCCTAATGCGACTTGTTCAGGAAAGCCAAGCTTTTCTACTTCTCACCTAGCTCTGTTTTACCCCTAGGGCCATGGAGGCTCTGGGCTGCCTCTGGCTCTGTGGGCACTGCTGCTTGGCTGGTGGTCTCCGCACCTTGAAACCAACTCCAAGCGTGTTCTCCTTTGGGGAGAAGGCTAATTGGGCATGAAAAGGCCTTTTGGGCACATGCCCCATCCACTCACCCTTAGCCAGGTATTGATGGGAAACCGAAGGTCTATCTCAGCAACGGCACAAAACTCGCTTCTAGGAGCTGCATTCTGCAGAGGTGAACTCTGCTCGGGGAACAAACCACAGCCCCAATGCGTCCTTGCTCATGAAGGCCAAGCTTGCCTAGTTACTCACCTAGCCCTCTGCACACCTAGGGCAAAGAAGGCTATGGCCTGCCTCCGGCTCTGTGGGCACCGCTGCTTGTCGGGTGGTCTCCGGTGCTTGAAACCAACTCCACACGTGTTCTCCTTCGTGGAGAAGGCTGATTGGGCATGAAAAGGCCATGTTTGCACAGGCCCATTAACGCACCCTTAGCCAGCTGGGAAGGGAGCCTCGGAGGGCCTATCTCAGCAACGGCACAAAACTCGCTTCTAGGAGCTGCATTCTGCAGAGGTGAACTCTGCTCGGGGAACAAACCACAGCCCCAGTGCGTCTTGGCTCAGGAAAGCCAAGCTTGCCTAGTTCTCACCTAGCCCTGTTGTACCCCTAGGGCCAAGGAGGCTCTGGACTGCCTCTGGCTCCGTGGGCACTGCTGCCTGGCTGGTGTTCTCCGGAGGTTGAAACCAAATCCACACATGTTCTCCTTTGGGGAGAAGCCTGACTGGGCATGAAAAGGCCTTGTTTGCACAGGCCCAGCAACCCACAGGTAGCCAGCTAGGGATAGAACCTCCTTGGGCCTATCTCAGAAACGGCACAAGCCTCACTTATTTGAGCTCCGTTCTGCAAAGGTGAACCCTGCTCTCAGGACAAAGGACTTCCCCGATGCGTCTTTGGTCAGGAAGGCAACGCTTGCCTATTTCTCTCCTAGCCTTCTGCTACCACTTGGGCCAAGGTGGCTCTGGGCTTCCTCTGGCTCCGTGGGCACTGCTGCTTGGGTGGTGGCCTCCTGCTCTTGAAACCAACTCCAAACGTGTTCTCCTTTGGGGAGAAGGCTGATTGGGCATGAAAAGGCCTTTCTTCACAGCCCCCAGCAACCCAAACTTAGCCAGCTAAGGAGGGACTCTACTAGGGCTAATCTCAGCAACGGCACAAAACTCGCTTCCAGGAGCTGCATTCTGCAAAGGGAAACTCTGCTCGGGGAACAAACCACAGCCGTAATGCGACTTGTTCAGGAAAGCCAAGCTTTTCTACTTCTCACCTAGCTCTGTTTTACCCCTAGGGCCATGGAGGCTCTGGGCTGCCTCTGGCTCTGTGGGCACTGCTGCTTGGCTGGTGGTCTCCGCACCTTGAAACCAACTCCAAGCGTGTTCTCCTTTGGGGAGAAGGCTAATTGGGCATGAAAAGGCCTTTTGGGCACATGCCCCATCCACTCACCCTTAGCCAGGTATTGATGGGAAACCGAAGGTCTATCTCAGCAACGGCACAAAACTCGCTTCTAGGAGCTGCATTCTGCAGAGGTGAACTCTGCTCGCGGAACAAACCACAGCCCCAATGCGTCCTTGCTCATGAAGGCCAAGCTTGCCTAGTTACTCACCTAGCCCTCTGCACACCTAGGGCAAAGAAGGCTATGGCCTGCCTCTGGCTCTGTGGGCACCGCTGCTTGTCGGGTGGTCTCCAGTGCTTGAAACCAACTCCACACGTGTTCTCCTTCGTGGAGAAGGCTGATTGGGCATGAAAAGGTCATGTTTGCACAGGCCCATTAACGCACCCTTAGCCAGCTGGGAAGGGAGCCTCGGAGGGCCTATCTCAGCAACGGCACAAAACTCGCTTCTAGGAGCTGCATTCTGCAGAGGTGAACTCTGCTCGGGGAACAAACCACAGCCCCAGTGCGTCTTGGCTCAGGAAAGCCAAGCTTGCCTAGTTCTCACCTAGCCCTGTTGTACCCCTAGGGCCAAGGAGGCTCTGGACTGCCTCTGGCTCCGTGGGCACTGCTGCTTGGCTGGTGTTCTCCGGAGGTTGAAACCAAATCCACACATGTTCTCCTTCGGGGAGAAGCCTGACTGGGCATGAAAAGGCCTTGTTTGCACAGGCCCAGCAACCCACAGGTAGCCAGCTAGGGATAGAACCTCCTTGGGCCTATCTCAGAAACGGCACAAGCCTCACTTATTTGAGCTCCGTTCTGCAAAGGTGAACACTGCTCTGAGAACAAAGGACTTCCCCGATGCGTCTTTGGTCAGGAAGGCAACGCTTGCCTATTTCTCTCCTAGCCTTCTGCTACCACTTGGGCCAAGGTGGCTCTGGGCTTCCTCTGGCTCCGTGGGCACTGCTGCTTGGGTGGTGGCCTCCTGCTCTTGAAACCAACTCCAAACGTGTTCTCCTTTGGGGAGAAGGCTGATTGGGCATGAAAAGGCCTTTCTTCACAGCCCCCAGCAACCCAAACTTAGCCAGCTAAGGAGGGACTCTACTAGGGCTAATCTCAGCAACGGCACAAAACTCGCTTCCAGGAGCTGCATTCTGCAAAGGGAAACTCTGCTCGGGGAGCACACCACATTCCCAATTCGTCCTTCCTCAGGAAAGCAATGCTTGCCTATTTCTCACCTAGCCCTGTGCTATCCCTAGGGCCAAGGAGGCTCTGGGCTGCCTCTGGATCCGTGGGCACTGCTCCTTGGCTGGTGGTCTCCTGAGCTTGAAACCAACTGCAAATGAGTTCTCCTTCAGGGACAAGGCTGATTGGGCATGAAAATACCTTGTTTGCACAGGCCTCAGCAACCCACCTATAGCCAGCTAGGGAGGGACCCTCCGAGGGCCTATCTCAGCAACGGCACAAACGTCGCAGCTAGGAGCTGCATTCTGCAAAGGGAAACTCTGCTCGGGGAACAAACCACAGCCCTAATGCGACTTGTTCAGGAAAGCCAAGCTTTTCTACTTCTCACCTAGCTCTGTTTTACCCCTAGGGCCATGGAGGCCCTGGGCTGCCTCTGGCTCTGTGGGCACTGCTGCTTGGCTGGTGGTCTCCGCACCTTGAAACCAACTCCAAGCGTGTTCTCCTTTGGGGAGAAGGCTAATTGGGCATGAAAAGGCCTTTTTGGCACATGCCCCATCCACTCACCCTTAGCCAGGTATTGATGGGAAACCGAAGGTCTATCTCAGCAACGGCACAAAACTCGCTTCTAGGAGCTGCATTCTGCAGAGGTGAACTCTGCTCGGCAAACAAACCACAGCCCCAATGCGTCCTTGCTCATGAATGCCAAGCTTGCCTAGTTACTCACCTAGCCCTCTGCACACCTAGGGCAAAGAAGGCTATGGCCTGCCTCTGGCTCTGTGGGCACTGCTGCTTGTCGGGTGGTCTCCGGTGCTTGAAACCAACTCCACACGTGTTCTCCTTCGTGGAGAAGGCTGATTGGGCATGAAAAGGCCATGTTTGCACAGGCCCATTAACGCACCCTTAGCCAGCTGGGAAGGGAGCCTCGGAGGGCCTATCTCAGCAACGGCACAAAACTCGCTTCTAGGAGCTGCATTCTGCAGAGGTGAACTCTGCTCGGGGAACAAACCACAGCCCCAGTGCGTCTTTGCTCAGGAAAGCCAAGCTTGCCTAGTTCTCACCTAGCCCTGTTGTACCCCTAGGGCCAAGGAGGCTCTGGACTGCCTCTGGCTCCGTGGGCACTGCTGCTTGGCTGGTGTTCTCCGGAGGTTGAAACCAAATCCACACATGTTCTCCTTCGGGGAGAAGCCTGACTGGGCATGAAAAGGCCTTGTTTGCACAGGCCCAGCAACCCACAGGTAGCCAGCTAGGGATAGAACCTCCTTGGGCCTATCTCAGAAACGGCACAAGCCTCACTTATTTGAGCTCCGTTCTGCAAAGGTGAACACTGCTCTGAGAACAAAGGACTTCCCCGATGCGTCTTTGGTCAGGAAGGCAACGCTTGCCTATTTCTCTCCTAGCCTTCTGCTACCACTTGGGCCAAGGTGGCTCTGGGCTTCCTCTGACTCCGTGGGCACTGCTGCTTGGGTGGCGGCCTCGTGCTCTTGAAACCAACTCCAAACGTGTTCTCCTTTGGGGAGAAGGCTGATTGGGCATGAAAAGGCCTTTCTTCACAGCCCCCAGAAACCCAAACTTAGCCAGCTAAGGAGGGACTCTACTAGGGCTAATCTCAGCAACGGCACAAAACTCGCTTCCAGGAGCTGCATTCTGCAAAGGGAAACTCTGCTCGGGGAGCACACCACATTCCCAATTCGTCCTTCCTCAGGAAAGCAATGCTTGCCTATTTCTCACCTAGCCCTGTGCTATCCCTAGGGCCAAGGAGGCTCTGGGCTGCCTCTGGATCCGTGGGCACTGCTCCTTGGCTGGTGGTCTCCTGAGCTTGAAACCAACTGCAAATGAGTTCTCCTTCAGGGACAAGGCTGATTGGGCATGAAAATACCTTGTTTGCACAGGCCTCAGCAACCCACCTATAGCCAGCTAGGGAGGGACCCTCCGAGGGCCTATCTCAGCAACGGCACAAACGTCGCAGCTAGGAGCTGCATTCTGCAAAGGGAAACTCTGCTCGGGGAACAAACCACAGCCCTAATGCGACTTGTTCAGGAAAGCCAAGCTTTTCTACTTCTCACCTAGCTCTGTTTTACCCCTAGGGCCATGGAGGCCCTGGGCTGCCTCTGGCTCTGTGGGCACTGCTGCTTGGCTGGTGGTCTCCGCACCTTGAAACCAACTCCAAGCGTGTTCTCCTTTGGGGAGAAGGCTAATTGGGCATGAAAAGGCCTTTTTGGCACATGCCCCATCCACTCACCCTTAGCCAGGTATTGATGGGAAACCGAAGGTCTATCTCAGCAACGGCACAAAACTCGCTTCTAGGAGCTGCATTCTGCAGAGGTGAACTCTGCTCGGGGAACAAACCACAGCCCCAATGCGTCCTTGCTCATGAAGGCCAAGCTTGCCTAGTTACTCACCTAGCCCTCTGCACACCTAGGGCAAAGAAGGCTATGGCCTGCCTCCGGCTCTGTGGGCACCGCTGCTTGTCGGGTGGTCTCCGGTGCTTGAAACCAACTCCACACGTGTTCTCCTTCGTGGAGAAGGCTGATTGGGCATGAAAAGGCCATGTTTGCACAGGCCCATTAACGCACATTTAGCCAGCTGGGAAGGGAGCCTCGGAGGGCCTATCTCAGCAACGGCACAAAACTCGCTTCTAGGAGCTGCATTCTGCAGAGGTGAACTCTGCTCGGGGAACAAACCACAGCCCCAGTGCGTCTTGGCTCAGGAAAGCCAAGCTTGCCTAGTTCTCACCTAGCCCTGTTGTACCCCTAGGGCCAAGGAGGCTCTGGACTGCCTCTGGCTCCGTGGGCACTGCTGCCTGGCTGGTGTTCTCCGGAGGTTGAAACCAAATCCACACATGTTCTCCTTTGGGGAGAAGCCTGACTGGGCATGAAAAGGCCTTGTTTGCACAGGCCCAGCAACCCACAGGTAGCCAGCTAGGGATAGAACCTCCTTGGGCCTATCTCAGAAACGGCACAAGCCTCACTTATTTGAGCTCCGTTCTGCAAAGGTGAACCCTGCTCTCAGGACAAAGGACTTCCCCAATGCGTCTTTGCTCAGGAAGGCAACGCTTGCCTATTTCTCTCCTAGCCTTCTGCTACCACTTGGGCCAAGGTGGCTCTGGGCTTCCTCTGGCTCCGTGGGCACTGCTGCTTGGGTGGTGGCCTCCTGCTCTTGAAACCAACTCCAAACGTGTTCTCCTTTGGGGAGAAGGCTGATTGGGCATGAAAAGGCCTTTCTTCACAGCCCCCAGCAACCCAAACTTAGCCAGCTAAGGAGGGACTCTACTAGGGCTAATCTCAGCAACGGCACAAAACTCGCTTCCAGGAGCTGCATTCTGCAAAGGGAAACTCTGCTCGGGGAACAAACCACAGCCCTAATGCGACTTGTTCAGGAAAGCCAAGCTTTTCTACTTCTCACCTAGCTCTGTTTTACCCCTAGGGCCATGGAGGCTCTGGGCTGCCTCTGGCTCTGTGGGCACTGCTGCTTGGCTGGTGGTCTCCGCACCTTGAAACCAACTCCAAGCGTGTTCTCCTTTGGGGAGAAGGCTAATTGGGCATGAAAAGGCCTTTTGGGCACATGCCCCATCCACTCACCCTTAGCCAGGTATTGATGGGAAACCGAAGGTCTATCTCAGCAACGGCACAAAACTCGCTTCTAGGAGCTGCATTCTGCAGAGGTGAACTCTGCTCGCGGAACAAACCACAGCCCCAATGCGTCCTTGCTCATGAAGGCCAAGCTTGCCTAGTTACTCACCTAGCCCTCTGCACACCTAGGGCAAAGAAGGCTATGGCCTGCCTCTGGCTCTGTGGGCACCGCTGCTTGTCGGGTGGTCTCCAGTGCTTGAAACCAACTCCACACGTGTTCTCCTTCGTGGAGAAGGCTGATTGGGCATGAAAAGGTCATGTTTGCACAGGCCCATTAACGCACCCTTAGCCAGCTGGGAAGGGAGCCTCGGAGGGCCTATCTCAGCAACGGCACAAAACTCGCTTCTAGGAGCTGCATTCTGCAGAGGTGAACTCTGCTCGGGGAACAAACCACAGCCCCAGTGCGTCTTGGCTCAGGAAAGCCAAGCTTGCCTAGTTCTCACCTAGCCCTGTTGTACCCCTAGGGCCAAGGAGGCTCTGGACTGCCTCTGGCTCCGTGGGCACTGCTGCTTGGCTGGTGTTCTCCGGAGGTTGAAACCAAATCCACACATGTTCTCCTTCGGGGAGAAGCCTGACTGGGCATGAAAAGGCCTTGTTTGCACAGGCCCAGCAACCCACAGGTAGCCAGCTAGGGATAGAACCTCCTTGGGCCTATCTCAGAAACGGCACAAGCCTCACTTATTTGAGCTCCGTTCTGCAAAGGTGAACACTGCTCTGAGAACAAAGGACTTCCCCGATGCGTCTTTGGTCAGGAAGGCAACGCTTGCCTATTTCTCTCCTAGCCTTCTGCTACCACTTGGGCCAAGGTGGCTCTGGGCTTCCTCTGGCTCCGTGGGCACTGCTGCTTGGGTGGTGGCCTCCTGCTCTTGAAACCAACTCCAAACGTGTTCTCCTTTGGGGAGAAGGCTGATTGGGCATGAAAAGGCCTTTCTTCACAGCCCCCAGCAACCCAAACTTAGCCAGCTAAGGAGGGACTCTACTAGGGCTAATCTCAGCAACGGCACAAAACTCGCTTCCAGGAGCTGCATTCTGCAAAGGGAAACTCTGCTCGGGGAGCACACCACATTCCCAATTCGTCCTTCCTCAGGAAAGCAATGCTTGCCTATTTCTCACCTAGCCCTGTGCTATCCCTAGGGCCAAGGAGGCTCTGGGCTGCCTCTGGATCCGTGGGCACTGCTCCTTGGCTGGTGGTCTCCTGAGCTTGAAACCAACTGCAAATGAGTTCTCCTTCAGGGACAAGGCTGATTGGGCATGAAAATACCTTGTTTGCACAGGCCTCAGCAACCCACCTATAGCCAGCTAGGGAGGGACCCTCCGAGGGCCTATCTCAGCAACGGCACAAACGTCGCAGCTAGGAGCTGCATTCTGCAAAGGGAAACTCTGCTCGGGGAACAAACCACAGCCCTAATGCGACTTGTTCAGGAAAGCCAAGCTTTTCTACTTCTCACCTAGCTCTGTTTTACCCCTAGGGCCATGGAGGCCCTGGGCTGCCTCTGGCTCTGTGGGCACTGCTGCTTGGCTGGTGGTCTCCGCACCTTGAAACCAACTCCAAGCGTGTTCTCCTTTGGGGAGAAGGCTAATTGGGCATGAAAAGGCCTTTTTGGCACATGCCCCATCCACTCACCCTTAGCCAGGTATTGATGGGAAACCGAAGGTCTATCTCAGCAACGGCACAAAACTCGCTTCTAGGAGCTGCATTCTGCAGAGGTGAACTCTGCTCGGCAAACAAACCACAGCCCCAATGCGTCCTTGCTCATGAATGCCAAGCTTGCCTAGTTACTCACCTAGCCCTCTGCACACCTAGGGCAAAGAAGGCTATGGCCTGCCTCTGGCTCTGTGGGCACTGCTGCTTGTCGGGTGGTCTCCGGTGCTTGAAACCAACTCCACACGTGTTCTCCTTCGTGGAGAAGGCTGATTGGGCATGAAAAGGCCATGTTTGCACAGGCCCATTAACGCACCCTTAGCCAGCTGGGAAGGGAGCCTCGGAGGGCCTATCTCAGCAACGGCACAAAACTCGCTTCTAGGAGCTGCATTCTGCAGAGGTGAACTCTGCTCGGGGAACAAACCACAGCCCCAGTGCGTCTTGGCTCAGGAAAGCCAAGCTTGCCTAGTTCTCACCTAGCCCTGTTGTACCCCTAGGGCCAAGGAGGCTCTGGACTGCCTCTGGCTCCGTGGGCACTGCTGCTTGGCTGGTGTTCTCCGGAGGTTGAAACCAAATCCACACATGTTCTCCTTCGGGGAGAAGCCTGACTGGGCATGAAAAGGCCTTGTTTGCACAGGCCCAGCAACCCACAGGTAGCCAGCTAGGGATAGAACCTCCTTGGGCCTATCTCAGAAACGGCACAAGCCTCACTTATTTGAGCTCCGTTCTGCAAAGGTGAACACTGCTCTGAGAACAAAGGACTTCCCCGATGCGTCTTTGGTCAGGAAGGCAACGCTTGCCTATTTCTCTCCTAGCCTTCTGCTACCACTTGGGCCAAGGTGGCTCTGGGCTTCCTCTGACTCCGTGGGCACTGCTGCTTGGGTGGCGGCCTCGTGCTCTTGAAACCAACTCCAAACGTGTTCTCCTTTGGGGAGAAGGCTGATTGGGCATGAAAAGGCCTTTCTTCACAGCCCCCAGCAACCCAAACTTAGCCAGCTAAGGAGGGACTCTACTAGGGCTAATCTCAGCAACGGCACAAAACTCGCTTCCAGGAGCTGCATTCTGCAAAGGGAAACTCTGCTCGGGGAGCACACCACATTCCCAATTCGTCCTTCCTCAGGAAAGCAATGCTTGCCTATTTCTCACCTAGCCCTGTGCTATCCCTAGGGCCAAGGAGGCTCTGGGCTGCCTCTGGATCCGTGGGCACTGCTCCTTGGCTGGTGGTCTCCTGAGCTTGAAACCAACTGCAAATGAGTTCTCCTTCAGGGACAAGGCTGATTGGGCATGAAAATACCTTGTTTGCACAGGCCTCAGCAACCCACCTATAGCCAGCTAGGGAGGGACCCTCCGAGGGCCTATCTCAGCAACGGCACAAACGTCGCAGCTAGGAGCTGCATTCTGCAAAGGGAAACTCTGCTCGGGGAACAAACCACAGCCCTAATGCGACTTGTTCAGGAAAGCCAAGCTTTTCTACTTCTCACCTAGCTCTGTTTTACCCCTAGGGCCATGGAGGCCCTGGGCTGCCTCTGGCTCTGTGGGCACTGCTGCTTGGCTGGTGGTCTCCGCACCTTGAAACCAACTCCAAGCGTGTTCTCCTTTGGGGAGAAGGCTAATTGGGCATGAAAAGGCCTTTTTGGCACATGCCCCATCCACTCACCCTTAGCCAGGTATTGATGGGAAACCGAAGGTCTATCTCAGCAACGGCACAAAACTCGCTTCTAGGAGCTGCATTCTGCAGAGGTGAACTCTGCTCGGGGAACAAACCACAGCCCCAATGCGTCCTTGCTCATGAAGGCCAAGCTTGCCTAGTTACTCACCTAGCCCTCTGCACACCTAGGGCAAAGAAGGCTATGGCCTGCCTCCGGCTCTGTGGGCACCGCTGCTTGTCGGGTGGTCTCCGGTGCTTGAAACCAACTCCACACGTGTTCTCCTTCGTGGAGAAGGCTGATTGGGCATGAAAAGGCCATGTTTGCACAGGCCCATTAACGCACATTTAGCCAGCTGGGAAGGGAGCCTCGGAGGGCCTATCTCAGCAACGGCACAAAACTCGCTTCTAGGAGCTGCATTCTGCAGAGGTGAACTCTGCTCGGGGAACAAACCACAGCCCCAGTGCGTCTTGGCTCAGGAAAGCCAAGCTTGCCTAGTTCTCACCTAGCCCTGTTGTACCCCTAGGGCCAAGGAGGCTCTGGACTGCCTCTGGCTCCGTGGGCACTGCTGCCTGGCTGGTGTTCTCCGGAGGTTGAAACCAAATCCACACATGTTCTCCTTTGGGGAGAAGCCTGACTGGGCATGAAAAGGCCTTGTTTGCACAGGCCCAGCAACCCACAGGTAGCCAGCTAGGGATAGAACCTCCTTGGGCCTATCTCAGAAACGGCACAAGCCTCACTTATTTGAGCTCCGTTCTGCAAAGGTGAACCCTGCTCTCAGGACAAAGGACTTCCCCAATGCGTCTTTGCTCAGGAAGGCAACGCTTGCCTATTTCTCTCCTAGCCTTCTGCTAACACTTGGGCCAAGGTGGCTCTGGGCTTCCTCTGGCTCCGTGGGCACTGCTGCTTGGGTGGTGGCCTCCTGCTCTTGAAACCAACTCCAAACGTGTTCTCCTTTGGGGAGAAGGCTGATTGGGCATGAAAAGGCCTTTCTTCACAGCCCCCAGCAACCCAAACTTAGCCAGCTAAGGAGGGACTCTACTAGGGCTAATCTCAGCAACGGCACAAAACTCGCTTCCAGGAGCTGCATTCTGCAAAGGGAAACTCTGCTCGGGGAACAAACCACAGCCCTAATGCGACTTGTTCAGGAAAGCCAAGCTTTTCTACTTCTCACCTAGCTCTGTTTTACCCCTAGGGCCATGGAGGCTCTGGGCTGCCTCTGGCTCTGTGGGCACTGCTGCTTGGCTGGTGGTCTCCGCACCTTGAAACCAACTCCAAGCGTGTTCTCCTTTGGGGAGAAGGCTAATTGGGCATGAAAAGGCCTTTTGGGCACATGCCCCATCCACTCACCCTTAGCCAGGTATTGATGGGAAACCGAAGGTCTATCTCAGCAACGGCACAAAACTCGCTTCTAGGAGCTGCATTCTGCAGAGGTGAACTCTGCTCGCGGAACAAACCACAGCCCCAATGCGTCCTTGCTCATGAAGGCCAAGCTTGCCTAGTTACTCACCTAGCCCTCTGCACACCTAGGGCAAAGAAGGCTATGGCCTGCCTCTGGCTCTGTGGGCACCGCTGCTTGTCGGGTGGTCTCCAGTGCTTGAAACCAACTCCACACGTGTTCTCCTTCGTGGAGAAGGCTGATTGGGCATGAAAAGGTCATGTTTGCACAGGCCCATTAACGCACCCTTAGCCAGCTGGGAAGGGAGCCTCGGAGGGCCTATCTCAGCAACGGCACAAAACTCGCTTCTAGGAGCTGCATTCTGCAGAGGTGAACTCTGCTCGGGGAACAAACCACAGCCCCAGTGCGTCTTGGCTCAGGAAAGCCAAGCTTGCCTAGTTCTCACCTAGCCCTGTTGTACCCCTAGGGCCAAGGAGGCTCTGGACTGCCTCTGGCTCCGTGGGCACTGCTGCTTGGCTGGTGTTCTCCGGAGGTTGAAACCAAATCCACACATGTTCTCCTTCGGGGAGAAGCCTGACTGGGCATGAAAAGGCCTTGTTTGCACAGGCCCAGCAACCCACAGGTAGCCAGCTAGGGATAGAACCTCCTTGGGCCTATCTCAGAAACGGCACAAGCCTCACTTATTTGAGCTCCGTTCTGCAAAGGTGAACACTGCTCTGAGAACAAAGGACTTCCCCGATGCGTCTTTGGTCAGGAAGGCAACGCTTGCCTATTTCTCTCCTAGCCTTCTGCTACCACTTGGGCCAAGGTGGCTCTGGGCTTCCTCTGGCTCCGTGGGCACTGCTGCTTGGGTGGTGGCCTCCTGCTCTTGAAACCAACTCCAAACGTGTTCTCCTTTGGGGAGAAGGCTGATTGGGCATGAAAAGGCCTTTCTTCACAGCCCCCAGCAACCCAAACTTAGCCAGCTAAGGAGGGACTCTACTAGGGCTAATCTCAGCAACGGCACAAAACTCGCTTCCAGGAGCTGCATTCTGCAAAGGGAAACTCTGCTCGGGGAGCACACCACATTCCCAATTCGTCCTTCCTCAGGAAAGCAATGCTTGCCTATTTCTCACCTAGCCCTGTGCTATCCCTAGGGCCAAGGAGGCTCTGGGCTGCCTCTGGATCCGTGGGCACTGCTCCTTGGCTGGTGGTCTCCTGAGCTTGAAACCAACTGCAAATGAGTTCTCCTTCAGGGACAAGGCTGATTGGGCATGAAAATACCTTGTTTGCACAGGCCTCAGCAACCCACCTATAGCCAGCTAGGGAGGGACCCTCCGAGGGCCTATCTCAGCAACGGCACAAACGTCGCAGCTAGGAGCTGCATTCTGCAAAGGGAAACTCTGCTCGGGGAACAAACCACAGCCCTAATGCGACTTGTTCAGGAAAGCCAAGCTTTTCTACTTCTCACCTAGCTCTGTTTTACCCCTAGGGCCATGGAGGCCCTGGGCTGCCTCTGGCTCTGTGGGCACTGCTGCTTGGCTGGTGGTCTCCGCACCTTGAAACCAACTCCAAGCGTGTTCTCCTTTGGGGAGAAGGCTAATTGGGCATGAAAAGGCCTTTTTGGCACATGCCCCATCCACTCACCCTTAGCCAGGTATTGATGGGAAACCGAAGGTCTATCTCAGCAACGGCACAAAACTCGCTTCTAGGAGCTGCATTCTGCAGAGGTGAACTCTGCTCGGCAAACAAACCACAGCCCCAATGCGTCCTTGCTCATGAATGCCAAGCTTGCCTAGTTACTCACCTAGCCCTCTGCACACCTAGGGCAAAGAAGGCTATGGCCTGCCTCTGGCTCTGTGGGCACTGCTGCTTGTCGGGTGGTCTCCGGTGCTTGAAACCAACTCCACACGTGTTCTCCTTCGTGGAGAAGGCTGATTGGGCATGAAAAGGCCATGTTTGCACAGGCCCATTAACGCACCCTTAGCCAGCTGGGAAGGGAGCCTCGGAGGGCCTATCTCAGCAACGGCACAAAACTCGCTTCTAGGAGCTGCATTCTGCAGAGGTGAACTCTGCTCGGGGAACAAACCACAGCCCCAGTGCGTCTTGGCTCAGGAAAGCCAAGCTTGCCTAGTTCTCACCTAGCCCTGTTGTACCCCTAGGGCCAAGGAGGCTCTGGACTGCCTCTGGCTCCGTGGGCACTGCTGCTTGGCTGGTGTTCTCCGGAGGTTGAAACCAAATCCACACATGTTCTCCTTCGGGGAGAAGCCTGACTGGGCATGAAAAGGCCTTGTTTGCACAGGCCCAGCAACCCACAGGTAGCCAGCTAGGGATAGAACCTCCTTGGGCCTATCTCAGAAACGGCACAAGCCTCACTTATTTGAGCTCCGTTCTGCAAAGGTGAACACTGCTCTGAGAACAAAGGACTTCCCCGATGCGTCTTTGGTCAGGAAGGCAACGCTTGCCTATTTCTCTCCTAGCCTTCTGCTACCACTTGGGCCAAGGTGGCTCTGGGCTTCCTCTGACTCCGTGGGCACTGCTGCTTGGGTGGCGGCCTCGTGCTCTTGAAACCAACTCCAAACGTGTTCTCCTTTGGGGAGAAGGCTGATTGGGCATGAAAAGGCCTTTCTTCACAGCCCCCAGCAACCCAAACTTAGCCAGCTAAGGAGGGACTCTACTAGGGCTAATCTCAGCAACGGCACAAAACTCGCTTCCAGGAGCTGCATTCTGCAAAGGGAAACTCTGCTCGGGGAGCACACCACATTCCCAATTCGTCCTTCCTCAGGAAAGCAATGCTTGCCTATTTCTCACCTAGCCCTGTGCTATCCCTAGGGCCAAGGAGGCTCTGGGCTGCCTCTGGATCCGTGGGCACTGCTCCTTGGCTGGTGGTCTCCTGAGCTTGAAACCAACTGCAAATGAGTTCTCCTTCAGGGACAAGGCTGATTGGGCATGAAAATACCTTGTTTGCACAGGCCTCAGCAACCCACCTATAGCCAGCTAGGGAGGGACCCTCCGAGGGCCTATCTCAGCAACGGCACAAACGTCGCAGCTAGGAGCTGCATTCTGCAAAGGGAAACTCTGCTCGGGGAACAAACCACAGCCCTAATGCGACTTGTTCAGGAAAGCCAAGCTTTTCTACTTCTCACCTAGCTCTGTTTTACCCCTAGGGCCATGGAGGCCCTGGGCTGCCTCTGGCTCTGTGGGCACTGCTGCTTGGCTGGTGGTCTCCGCACCTTGAAACCAACTCCAAGCGTGTTCTCCTTTGGGGAGAAGGCTAATTGGGCATGAAAAGGCCTTTTTGGCACATGCCCCATCCACTCACCCTTAGCCAGGTATTGATGGGAAACCGAAGGTCTATCTCAGCAACGGCACAAAACTCGCTTCTAGGAGCTGCATTCTGCAGAGGTGAACTCTGCTCGGCAAACAAACCACAGCCCCAATGCGTCCTTGCTCATGAATGCCAAGCTTGCCTAGTTACTCACCTAGCCCTCTGCACACCTAGGGCAAAGAAGGCTATGGCCTGCCTCTGGCTCTGTGGGCACTGCTGCTTGTCGGGTGGTCTCCGGTGCTTGAAACCAACTCCACACGTGTTCTCCTTCGTGGAGAAGGCTGATTGGGCATGAAAAGGCCATGTTTGCACAGGCCCATTAACGCACCCTTAGCCAGCTGGGAAGGGAGCCTCGGAGGGCCTATCTCAGCAACGGCACAAAACTCGCTTCTAGGAGCTGCATTCTGCAGAGGTGAACTCTGCTCGGGGAACAAACCACAGCCCCAGTGCGTCTTGGCTCAGGAAAGCCAAGCTTGCCTAGTTCTCACCTAGCCCTGTTGTACCCCTAGGGCCAAGGAGGCTCTGGACTGCCTCTGGCTCCGTGGGCACTGCTGCTTGGCTGGTGTTCTCCGGAGGTTGAAACCAAATCCACACATGTTCTCCTTCGGGGAGAAGCCTGACTGGGCATGAAAAGGCCTTGTTTGCACAGGCCCAGCAACCCACAGGTAGCCAGCTAGGGATAGAACCTCCTTGGGCCTATCTCAGAAACGGCACAAGCCTCACTTATTTGAGCTCCGTTCTGCAAAGGTGAACACTGCTCTGAGAACAAAGGACTTCCCTGATGCGTCTTTGGTCAGGAAGGCAACGCTTGCCTATTTCTCTCCTAGCCTTCTGCTACCACTTGGGCCAAGGTGGCTCTGGGCTTCCTCTGGCTCCGTGGGCACTGCTGCTTGGGTGGCGGCCTCGTGCTCTTGAAACCAACTCCAAACGTGTTCTCCTTTGGGGAGAAGGCTGATTGGGCATGAAAAGGCCTTTCTTCACAGCCCCCAGCAACCCAAACTTAGCCAGCTAAGGAGGGACTCTACTAGGGCTAATCTCAGCAACGGCACAAAACTCGCTTCCAGGAGCTGCATTCTGCAAAGGGAAACTCTGCTCGGGGAGCACACCACATTCCCAATTCGTCCTTCCTCAGGAAAGCAATGCTTGCCTATTTCTCACCTAGCCCTGTGCTATCCCTAGGGCCAAGGAGGCTCTGGGCTGCCTCTGGATCCGTGGGCACTGCTCCTTGGCTGGTGGTCTCCTGAGCTTGAAACCAACTGCAAATGAGTTCTCCTTCAGGGACAAGGCTGATTGGGCATGAAAATACCTTGTTTGCACAGGCCTCAGCAACCCACCTATAGCCAGCTAGGGAGGGACCCTCCGAGGGCCTATCTCAGCAACGGCACAAACGTCGCAGCTAGGAGCTGCATTCTGCAAAGGGAAACTCTGCTCGGGGAACAAACCACAGCCCTAATGCGACTTGTTCAGGAAAGCCAAGCTTTTCTACTTCTCACCTAGCTCTGTTTTACCCCTAGGGCCATGGAGGCCCTGGGCTGCCTCTGGCTCTGTGGGCACTGCTGCTTGGCTGGTGGTCTCCGCACCTTGAAACCAACTCCAAGTGTGTTCTCCTTTGGGGAGAAGGCTAATTGGGCATGAAAAGGCCTTTTGGGCACATGCCCCATCCACTCACCCTTAGCCAGGTATTGATGGGAAACCGAAGGTCTATCTCAGCAACGGCACAAAACTCGCTTCTAGGAGCTGCATTCTGCAGAGGTGAACTCTGCTCGGGGAACAAACCACAGCCCCAATGCGTCCTTGCTCATGAAGGCCAAGCTTGCCTAGTTACTCACCTAGCCCTCTGCACACCTAGGGCAAAGAAGGCTATGGCCTGCCTCTGGCTCTGTGGGCACTGCTGCTTGTCGGGTGGTCTCCGGTGCTTGAAACCAACTCCACACGTGTTCTCCTTCGTGGAGAAGGCTGATTGGGCATGAAAAGGCCATGTTTGCACAGGCCCATTAACGCACCCTTAGCCAGCTGGGAAGGGAGCCTCGGAGGGCCTATCTCAGCAACGGCACAAAACTCGCTTCTAGGAGCTGCATTCTGCAGAGGTGAACTCTGCTCGGGGAACAAACCACAGCCCCAGTGCGTCTTTGCTCAGGAAAGCCAAGCTTGCCTAGTTCTCACTAGCCCTGTTGTACCCCTAGGGCCAAGGAGTCTCTGGACTGCCTCTGGCTCCGTGGGCACTGCTGCTTGGCTGGTGTTCTCCGGAGGTTGAAACCAAATCCACACATGTTCTCCTTCGGGGAGAAGCCTGACTGGGCATGAAAAGGCCTTGTTTGCACAGGCCCAGCAACCCACAGGTAGCCAGCTAGGGATAGAACCTCCTTGGGCCTATCTCAGAAACGGCACAAGCCTCACTTATTTGAGCTCCGTTCTGCAAAGGTGAACACTGCTCTGAGAACAAAGGACTTCCCCGATGCGTCTTTGGTCAGGAAGGCAACGCTTGCCTATTTCTCTCCTAGCCTTCTGCTACCACTTGGGCCAAGGTGGCTCTGGGCTTCCTCTGGCTCCGTGGGCACTGCTGCTTGGGTGGCGGCCTCGTGCTCTTGAAACCAACTCCAAACGTGTTCTCCTTTGGGGAGAAGGCTGATTGGGCATGAAAAGGCCTTTCTTCACAGCCCCCAGCAACCCAAACTTAGCCAGCTAAGGAGGGACTCTACTAGGGCTAATCTCAGCAACGGCACAAAACTCGCTTCCAGGAGCTGCATTCTGCAAAGGGAAACTCTGCTCGGGGAGCACACCACATTCCCAATTCGTCCTTCCTCAGGAAAGCAATGCTTGCCTATTTCTCACCTAGCCCTGTGCTATCCCTAGGGCCAAGGAGGCTCTGGGCTGCCTCTGGATCCGTGGGCACTGCTCCTTGGCTGGTGGTCTCCTGAGCTTGAAACCAACTGCAAATGAGTTCTCCTTCAGGGACAAGGCTGATTGGGCATGAAAATACCTTGTTTGCACAGGCCTCAGCAACCCACCTATAGCCAGCTAGGGAGGGACCCTCCGAGGGCCTATCTCAGCAACGGCACAAACGTCGCAGCTAGGAGCTGCATTCTGCAAAGGGAAACTCTGCTCGGGGAACAAACCACAGCCCTAATGCGACTTGTTCAGGAAAGCCAAGCTTTTCTACTTCTCACCTAGCTCTGTTTTACCCCTAGGGCCATGGAGGCCCTGGGCTGCCTCTGGCTCTGTGGGCACTGCTGCTTGGCTGGTGGTCTCCGCACCTTGAAACCAACTCCAAGCGTGTTCTCCTTTGGGGAGAAGGCTAATTGGGCATGAAAAGGCCTTTTGGGCACATGCCCCATCCACTCACCCTTAGCCAGGTATTGATGGGAAACCGAAGGTCTATCTCAGCAACGGCACAAAACTCGCTTCTAGGAGCTGCATTCTGCAGAGGTGAACTCTGCTCGGGGAACAAACCACAGCCCCAATGCGTCCTTGCTCATGAAGGCCAAGCTTGCCTAGTTACTCACCTAGCCCTCTGCACACCTAGGGCAAAGAAGGCTATGGCCTGCCTCTGGCTCTGTGGGCACCGCTGCTTGTTGGGTGGTCTCCGGGGCTTGAAACCAACTCCACAGGTGTTCTCCTTCGTGGAGAAGGCTGATTGGGCATGAAAAGGCCATGTTTGCACAGGCCCATTAACGCACCCTTAGCCAGCTGGGAAGGGAGCCTCGGAGGGCCTATCTCAGCAACGGCACAAAACTCGCTTCTAGGAGCTGCATTCTGCAGAGGTGAACTCTGCTCGGGGAACAAACCACAGCCCCAGTGCGTCTTGGCTCAGGAAAGCCAAGCTTGCCTAGTTCTCACCTAGCCCTGTTGTACCCCTAGGGCCAAGGAGGCTCTGGACTGCCTCTGGCTCCGTGGGCACTGCTGCCTGGCTGGTGTTCTCCGGAGGTTGAAACCAAATCCACACATGTTCTCCTTCGGGGAGAAGCCTGACTGAGCATGAAAAGGCCTTGTTTGCACAGGCCCAGCAACCCACAGGTAGCCAGCTAGGGATAGAACCTCCTTGGGCCTATCTCAGAAACGGCACAAGCCTCACTTATTTGAGCTCCGTTCTGCAAAGGTGAACACTGCTCTGAGAACAAAGGACTTCCCCGATGCGTCTTTGGTCAGGAAGGCAACGCTTGCCTATTTCTCTCCTAGCCTTCTGCTACCACTTGGGCCAAGGTGGCTCTGGGCTTCCTCTGGCTCCGTGGGCACTGCTGCTTGGGTGGCGGCCTCCTGCTCTTGAAACCAACTCCAAACGTGTTCTCCTTTGGGGAGAAGGCTGATTGGGCATGAAAAGGCCTTTCTTCACAGCCCCCAGCAACCCAAACTTAGCCAGCTAAGGAGGGACTCTACTAGGGCTAATCTCAGCAACGGCACAAAACTCGCTTCCAGGAGCTGCATTCTGCAAAGGGAAACTCTGCTCGGGGAGCACACCACATTCCCAATTCGTCCTTCCTCAGGAAAGCAATGCTTGCCTATTTCTCACCTAGCCCTGTGCTAACCCTAGGGCCAAGGAGGCTCTGGGCTGCCTCTGGATCCGTGGGCACTGCTCCTTGGCTGGTGGTCTCCTGAGCTTGAAACCAACTGCAAATGAGTTCTCCTTCAGGGACAAGGCTGATTGGGCATGAAAATACCTTGTTTGCACAGGCCTCAGCAACCCACCTATAGCCAGCTAGGGAGGGACCCTCCGAGGGCCTATCTCAGCAACGGCACAAACGTCGCAGCTAGGAGCTGCATTCTGCAAAGGGAAACTCTGCTCGGGGAACAAACCACAGCCCTAATGCGACTTGTTCAGGAAAGCCAAGCTTTTCTACTTCTCACCTAGCTCTGTTTTACCCCTAGGGCCATGGAGGCCCTGGGCTGCCTCTGGCTCTGTGGGCACTGCTGCTTGGCTGGTGGTCTCCGCACCTTGAAACCAACTCCAAGCGTGTTCTCCTTTGGGGAGAAGGCTAATTGGGCATGAAAAGGCCTTTTGGGCACATGCCCCATCCACTCACCCTTAGCCAGGTATTGATGGGAAACCGAAGGTCTATCTCAGCAACGGCACAAAACTCGCTTCTAGGAGCTGCATTCTGCAGAGGTGAACTCTGCTCGGGGAACAAACCACAGCCCCAATGCGTCCTTGCTCATGAAGGCCAAGCTTGCCTAGTTACTCACCTAGCCCTCTGCACACCTAGGGCAAAGAAGGCTATGGCCTGCCTCTGGCTCTGTGGGCACTGCTGCTTGTCGGGTGGTCTCCGGTGCTTGAAACCAACTCCACACGTGTTCTCCTTCGTGGAGAAGGCTGATTGGGCATGAAAAGGCCATGTTTGCACAGGCCCATTAACGCACCCTTAGCCAGCTGGGAAGGGAGCCTCGGAGGGCCTATCTCAGCAACGGCACAAAACTCGCTTCTAGGAGCTGCATTCTGCAGAGGTGAACTCTGCTCGGGGAACAAACCACAGCCCCAGTGCGTCTTTGCTCAGGAAAGCCAAGCTTGCCTAGTTCTCACCTAGCCCTGTTGTACCCCTAGGGCCAAGGAGGCTCTGGACTGCCTCTGGCTCCGTGGGCACTGCTGCCTGGCTGGTGTTCTCCGGAGGTTGAAACCAAATCCACACATGTTCTCCTTCGGGGAGAAGCCTGACTGGGCATGAAAAGGCCTTGTTTGCACAGGCCCAGCAACCCACAGGTAGCCAGCTAGGGATAGAACCTCCTTGGGCCTATCTCAGAAACGGCACAAGCCTCACTTATTTGAGCTCCGTTCTGCAAAGGTGAACACTGCTCTGAGAACAAAGGACTTCCCCGATGCGTCTTTGGTCAGGAAGGCAACGCTTGCCTATTTCTCTCCTAGCCTTCTGCTACCACTTGGGCCAAGGTGGCTCTGGGCTTCCTCTGGCTCCGTGGGCACTGCTGCTTGGGTGGCGGCCTCGTGCTCTTGAAACCAACTCCAAACGTGTTCTCCTTTGGGGAGAAGGCTGATTGGGCATGAAAAGGCCTTTCTTCACAGCCCCCAGCAACCCAAACTTAGCCAGCTAAGGAGGGACTCTACTAGGGCTAATCTCAGCAACGGCACAAAACTCGCTTCCAGGAGCTGCATTCTGCAAAGGGAAACTCTGCTCGGGGAGCACACCACATTCCCAATTCGTCCTTCCTCAGGAAAGCAATGCTTGCCTATTTCTCACCTAGCCCTGTGCTATCCCTAGGGCCAAGGAGGCTCTGGGCTGCCTCTGGATCCGTGGGCACTGCTCCTTGGCTGGTGGTCTCCTGAGCTTGAAACCAACTGCAAATGAGTTCTCCTTCAGGGACAAGGCTGATTGGGCATGAAAATACCTTGTTTGCACAGGCCTCAGCAACCCACCTATAGCCAGCTAGGGAGGGACCCTCCGAGGGCCTATCTCAGCAACGGCACAAACGTCGCAGCTAGGAGCTGCATTCTGCAAAGGGAAACTCTGCTCGGGGAACAAACCACAGCCCTAATGCGACTTGTTCAGGAAAGCCAAGCTTTTCTACTTCTCACCTAGCTCTGTTTTACCCCTAGGGCCATGGAGGCCCTGGGCTGCCTCTGGCTCTGTGGGCACTGCTGCTTGGCTGGTGGTCTCCGCACCTTGAAACCAACTCCAAGCGTGTTCTCCTTTGGGGAGAAGGCTAATTGGGCATGAAAAGGCCTTTTTGGCACATGCCCCATCCACTCACCCTTAGCCAGGTATTGATGGGAAACCGAAGGTCTATCTCAGCAACGGCACAAAACTCGCTTCTAGGAGCTGCATTCTGCAGAGGTGAACTCTGCTCGGCAAACAAACCACAGCCCCAATGCGTCCTTGCTCATGAAGGCCAAGCTTGCCTAGTTACTCACCTAGCCCTCTGCACACCTAGGGCAAAGAAGGCTATGGCCTGCCTCTGGCTCTGTGGGCACTGCTGCTTGTCGGGTGGTCTCCGGTGCTTGAAACCAACTCCACACGTGTTCTCCTTCGTGGAGAAGGCTGATTGGGCATGAAAAGGCCATGTTTGCACAGGCCCATTAACGCACCCTTAGCCAGCTGGGAAGGGAGCCTCGGAGGGCCTATCTCAGCAACGGCACAAAACTCGCTTCTAGGAGCTGCATTCTGCAGAGGTGAACTCTGCTCGGGGAACAAACCACAACCCCAGTGCGTCTTGGCTCAGGAAAGCCAAGCTTGCCTAGTTCTCACTAGCCCTGTTGTACCCCTAGGGCCAAGGAGGCTCTGGACTGCCTCTGGCTCCGTGGGCACTGCTGCTTGGCTGGTGTTCTCCGGAGGTTGAAACCAAATCCACACATGTTCTCCTTCGGGGAGAAGCCTGACTGGGCATGAAAAGGCCTTGTTTGCACAGGCCCAGCAACCCACAGGTAGCCAGCTAGGGATAGAACCTCCTTGGGCCTATCTCAGAAACGGCACAAGCCTCACTTATTTGAGCTCCGTTCTGCAAAGGTGAACACTGCTCTGAGAACAAAGGACTTCCCCGATGCGTCTTTGGTCAGGAAGGCAACGCTTGCCTATTTCTCTCCTAGCCTTCTGCTACCACTTGGGCCAAGGTGGCTCTGGGCTTCCTCTGGCTCCGTGGGCACTGCTGCTTGGGTGGCGGCCTCCTGCTCTTGAAACCAACTCCAAACGTGTTCTCCTTTGGGGAGAAGGCTGATTGGGCATGAAAAGGCCTTTCTTCACAGCCCCCAGCAACCCAAACTTAGCCAGCTAAGGAGGGACTCTACTAGGGCTAATCTCAGCAATGGCACAAAACTCGCTTCCAGGAGCTGCATTCTGCAAAGGGAAACTCTGCTCGGGGAGCACACCACATTCCCAATTCGTCCTTCCTCAGGAAAGCAATGCTTGCCTATTTCTCACCTAGCCCTGTGCTATCCCTAGGGCCAAGGAGGCTCTGGGCTGCCTCTGGATCCGTGGGCACTGCTCCTTGGCTGGTGGTCTCCTGAGCTTGAAACCAACTGCAAATGAGTTCTCCTTCAGGGACAAGGCTGATTGGGCATGAAAATACCTTGTTTGCACAGGCCTCAGCAACCCACCTATAGCCAGCTAGGGAGGGACCCTCCGAGGGCCTATCTCAGCAACGGCACAAACGTCGCAGCTAGGAGCTGCATTCTGCAAAGGGAAACTCTGCTCGGGGAACAAACCACAGCCCTAATGCGACTTGTTCAGGAAAGCCAAGCTTTTCTACTTCTCACCTAGCTCTGTTTTACCCCTAGGGCCATGGAGGCCCTGGGCTGCCTCTGGCTCTGTGGGCACTGCTGCTTGGCTGGTGGTCTCCGCACCTTGAAACCAACTCCAAGCGTGTTCTCCTTTGGGGAGAAGGCTAATTGGGCATGAAAAGGCCTTTTTGGCACATGCCCCATCCACTCACCCTTAGCCAGGTATTGATGGGAAACCGAAGGTCTATCTCAGCAACGGCACAAAACTCGCTTCTAGGAGCTGCATTCTGCAGAGGTGAACTCTGCTCGGGGAACAAACCACAGCCCCAATGCGTCCTTGCTCATGAAGGCCAAGCTTGCCTAGTTACTCACCTAGCCCTCTGCACACCTAGGGCAAAGAAGGCTATGGCCTGCCTCTGGCTCTGTGGGCACTGCTGCTTGTCGGGTGGTCTCCGGTGCTTGAAACCAACTCCAAACGTGTTCTCCTTCGTGGAGAAGGCTGATTGGGCATGAAAAGGCCATGTTTGCACAGGCCCATTAACGCACCCTTAGCCAGCTGGGAAGGGAGCCTCGGAGGGCCTATCTCAGCAACGGCACAAAACTCGCTTCTAGGAGCTGCATTCTGCAGAGGTGAACTCTGCTCGGGGAACAAACCACAGCCCCAGTGCGTCTTTGCTCAGGAAAGCCAAGCTTGCCTAGTTCTCACCTAGCCCTGTTGTACCCCTAGGGCCAAGGAGGCTCTGGACTGCCTCTGGCTCCGTGGGCACTGCTGCTTGGCTGGTGTTCTCCGGAGGTTGAAACCAAATCCACACATGTTCTCCTTCGGGGAGAAGCCTGACTGGGCATGAAAAGGCCTTGTTTGCACAGGCCCAGCAACCCACAGGTAGCCAGCTAGGGATAGAACCTCCTTGGGCCTATCTCAGAAACGGCACAAGCCTCACTTATTTGAGCTCCGTTCTGCAAAGGTGAACACTGCTCTGAGAACAAAGGACTTCCCCGATGCGTCTTTGGTCAGGAAGGCAACGCTTGCCTATTTCTCTCCTAGCCTTCTGCTACCACTTGGGCCAAGGTGGCTCTGGGCTTCCTCTGGCTCCGTGGGCACTGCTGCTTGGGTGGCGGCCTCCTGCTCTTGAAACCAACTCCAAACGTGTTCTCCTTTGGGGAGAAGGCTGATTGGGCATGAAAAGGCCTTTCTTCACAGCCCCCAGCAACCCAAACAGCCAGCTAAGGAGGGACTCTACTAGGGCTAATCTCAGCAACGGCACAAAACTCGCTTCCAGGAGCTGCATTCTGCAAAGGGAAACTCTGCTCGGGGAGCACACCACATTCCCAATTCGTCCTTCCTCAGGAAAGCAATGCTTGCCTATTTCTCACCTAGCCCTGTGCTATCCCTAGGGCCAAGGAGGCTCTGGGCTGCCTCTGGATCCGTGGGCACTGCTCCTTGGCTGGTGGTCTCCTGAGCTTGAAACCAACTGCAAATGAGTTCTCCTTCAGGGACAAGGCTGATTGGGCATGAAAATACCTTGTTTGCACAGGCCTCAGCAACCCACCTTTAGCCAGCTAGGGAGGGACCCTCCGAGGGCCTATCTCAGCAACGGCACAAACGTCGCAGCTAGGAGCTGCATTCTGCAAAGGGAAACTCTGCTCGGGGAACAAACCACAGCCCTAATGCGACTTGTTCAGGAAAGCCAAGCTTTTCTACTTCTCACCTAGCTCTGTTTTACCCCTAGGGCCATGGAGGCTCTGGGCTGCCTCTGGCTCTGTGGGCACTGCTGCTTGGCTGGTGGTCTCCGCACCTTGAAACCAACTCCAAGCGTGTTCTCCTTTGGGGAGAAGGCTAATTGGGCATGAAAAGGCCTTTTGGGCACATGCCCCATCCACTCACCCTTAGCCAGGTATTGATGGGAAACCGAAGGTCTATCTCAGCAACGGCACAAAACTCGCTTCTAGGAGCTGCATTCTGCAGAGGTGAACTCTGCTCGGGGAACAAACCACAGCCCCAATGCGTCCTTGCTCATGAAGGCCAAGCTTGCCTAGTTACTCACCTAGCCCTCTGCACACCTAGGGCAAAGAAGGCTATGGCCTGCCTCTGGCTCTGTGGGCACTGCTGCTTGTCGGGTGGTCTCCGGTGCTTGAAACCAACTCCACACGTGTTCTCCTTCGTGGAGAAGGCTGATTGGGCATGAAAAGGCCATGTTTGCACAGGCCCATTAACGCACCCTTAGCCAGCTGGGAAGGGAGCCTCGGAGGGCCTATCTCAGCAACGGCACAAAACTCGCTTCTAGGAGCTGCATTCTGCAGAGGTGAACTCTGCTCGGGGAACAAACCACAGCCCCAGTGCGTCTTGGCTCAGGAAAGCCAAGCTTGCCTAGTTCTCACCTAGCCCTGTTGTACCCCTAGGGCCAAGGAGGCTCTGGACTGCCTCTGGCTCCGTGGGCACTGCTGCTTGGCTGGTGTTCTCCGGAGGTTGAAACCAAATCCACACATGTTCTCCTGCGGGAGAAGCCTGATTGGGCACGAAAAGGCCTTGTTTGCACAGGCCCAGCAACCCACAGGTAGCCAGCTAGGGATAGAACCTCCTTGGGCCTATCTCAGAAACGGCACAAGCCTCACTTATTTGAGCTCCGTTCTGCAAAGGTGAACACTGCTCTGAGAACAAAGGACTTCCCCAATGCGTCTTTGGTCAGGAAGGCAACGCTTGCCTATTTCTCTTCTAGCCTTCTGCTACCACTTGAGCCGAGGTGGCTCTGGGCTTCCTCTGGCTCCGTGGGCACTGCTGCTTGGGTGGTGGCCTCCTGCTCTTGAAACCAACTCCAAACGTGTTCTCCTTTGGGGAGAAGGCTGATTGGGCATGAAAAGGCCTTTCTTCACAGCCCCCAGCAACCCAAACTTAGCCAGCTAAGGAGGGACTCTACTAGGGCTAATCTCAGCAACGGCACAAAACTCGCTTCCAGGAGCTGCATTCTGCAAAGGGAAACTCTGCTCGGGGAGCACACCACATTCCCAATTCGTCCTTCCTCAGGAAAGCAATGCTTGCCTATTTCTCACCTAGCCCTGTGCTATCCCTAGGGCCAAGGAGGCTCTGGGCTGCCTCTGGATCCGTGGGCACTGCTCCTTGGCTGGTGGTCTCCTGAGCTTGAAACCAACTGCAAATGAGTTCTCCTTCAGGGACAAGGCTGATTGGGCATGAAAATACCTTGTTTGCACAGGCCTCAGCAACCCACCTATAGCCAGCTAGGGAGGGACCCTCCGAGGGCCTATCTCAGCAACGGCACAAACGTCGCAGCTAGGAGCTGCATTCTGCAAAGGGAAACTCTGCTCGGGGAACAAACCACAGCCCTAATGTGACTTGTTCAGGAAAGCCAAGCTTTTCTACTTCTCACCTAGCTCTGTTTTACCCCTAGGGCCATGGAGGCTCTGGGCTGCCTCTGGCTCTGTGGGCACTGCTGCTTGGCTGGTGGTCTCCGCACCTTGAAACCAACTCCAAGCGTGTTCTCCTTTGGGGAGAAGGCTAATTGGGCATGAAAAGGCCTTTTGGGCACATGCCCCATCCACTCACCCTTAGCCAGGTATTGATGGGAGACCGAAGGTCTATCTCAGCAACGGCACAAAACTCGCTTCTAGGAGCTGCATTCTGCAGAGGTGAACTCTGCTCGGCAAACAAACCACAGCCCCAATGCGTCCTTGCTCATGAAGGCCAAGCTTGCCTAGTTACTCACCTAGCCCTCTGCACACCTAGGGCAAAGAAGGCTATGGCCTGCCTCTGGCTCTGTGGACACTGCTGCTTGTCGGGTGGTCTCCGGTGCTTGAAACCAACTCCACACATGTTCTCCTTCGTGGAGAAGGCTGATTGGGCATGAAAAGGCCATGTTTGCACAGGCCCATTAACGCACCCTTAGCCAGCTGGGAAGGGAGCCTCGGAGGGCCTATCTCAGCAACGGCACAAAACTCGCTTCTAGGAGCTGCATTCTGCAGAGGTGAACTCTGCTCGGGGAACAAACCACAGCCCCAGTGCGTCTTGGCTCAGGAAAGCCAAGCTTGCCTAGTTCTCACCTAGCCCTGTTGTACCCCTAGGGCCAAGGAGGCTCTGGACTGCCTCTGGCTCCGTGGGCACTGCTGCCTGGCTGGTGTTCTCCGGAGGTTGAAACCAAATCCACACATGTTCTCCTTCGGGGAGAAGCCTGACTGGGCATGAAAAGGCCTTGTTTGCACAGGCCCAGCAACCCACAGGTAGCCAGCTAGGGATAGAACCTCCTTGGGCCTATCTCAGAAACGGCACAAGCCTCACTTATTTGAGCTCCGTTCTGCAAAGGTGAACCCTGCTCTGAGAACAAAGGACTTCCCCGATGCGTCTTTGGTCAGGAAGGCAACGCTTGCCTATTTCTCTCCTAGCCTTCTGCTACCACTTGGGCCAAGGTGGCTCTGGGCTTCCTCTGGCTCCGTGGGCACTGCTGCTTGGGTGGTGGCCTCCTGCTCTTGAAACCAACTCCAAACGTGTTCTCCTTTGGGGAGAAGGCTGATTGGGCATGAAAAGGCCTTTCTTCACAGCCCCCAGCAACCCAAACTTAGCCAGCTAAGGAGGGACTCTACTAGGGCTAATCTCAGCAACGGCACAAAACTCGCTTCCAGGAGCTGCATTCTGCAAAGGGAAACTCTGCTCGGGGAGCACACCACATTCCCAATTCGTCCTTCCTCAGGAAAGCAATGCTTGCCTATTTCTCACCTAGCCCTGTGCTATCCCTAGGGCCAAGGAGGCTCTGGGCTGCCTCTGGATCCGTGGGCACTGCTCCTTGGCTGGTGGTCTCCTGAGCTTGAAACCAACTGCAAATGAGTTCTCCTTCAGGGACAAGGCTGATTGGGCATGAAAATACCTTGTTTGCACAGGCCTCAGCAACCCACCTATAGCCAGCTAGGGAGGGACCCTCCGAGGGCCTATCTCAGCAACGGCACAAACGTCGCAGCTAGGAGCTGCATTCTGCAAAGGGAAACTCTGCTCGGGGAACAAACCACAGCCCTAATGCGACTTGTTCAGGAAAGCCAAGCTTTTCTACTTCTCACCTAGCTCTGTTTTACCCCTAGGGCCATGGAGGCCCTGGGCTGCCTCTGGCTCTGTGGGCACTGCTGCTTGGCTGGTGGTCTCCGCACCTTGAAACCAACTCCAAGCGTGTTCTCCTTTGGGGAGAAGGCTAATTGGGCATGAAAAGGCCTTTTTGGCACATGCCCCATCCACTCACCCTTAGCCAGGTATTGATGGGAAACCGAAGGTCTATCTCAGCAACGGCACAAAACTCGCTTCTAGGAGCTGCATTCTGCAGAGGTGAACTCTGCTCGGGGAACAAACCACAGCCCCAATGCGTCCTTGCTCATGAAGGCCAAGCTTGCCTAGTTACTCACCTAGCCCTCTGCACACCTAGGGCAAAGAAGGCTATGGCCTGCCTCTGGCTCTGTGGGCACTGCTGCTTGTCGGGTGGTCTCCGGTGCTTGAAACCAACTCCACACGTGTTCTCCTTCGTGGAGAAGGCTGATTGGGCATGAAAAGGCCATGTTTGCACAGGCCCATTAACGCACCCTTAGCCAGCTGGGAAGGGAGCCTCGGAGGGCCTATCTCAGCAACGGCACAAAACTCGCTTCTAGGAGCTGCATTCTGCAGAGGTGAACTCTGCTCGGGGAACAAACCACAGCCCCAGTGCGTCTTGGCTCAGGAAAGCCAAGCTTGCCTAGTTCTCACCTAGCCCTGTTGTACCCCTAGGGCCAAGGAGGCTCTGGACTGCCTCTGGCTCCGTGGGCACTGCTGCTTGGCTGGTGTTCTCCGGAGGTTGAAACCAAATCCACACATGTTCTCCTGCGGGAGAAGCCTGATTGGGCACGAAAAGGCCTTGTTTGCACAGGCCCAGCAACCCACAGGTAGCCAGCTAGGGATAGAACCTCCTTGGGCCTATCTCAGAAACGGCACAAGCCTCACTTATTTGAGCTCCGTTCTGCAAAGGTGAACACTGCTCTGAGAACAAAGGACTTCCCCAATGCGTCTTTGGTCAGGAAGGCAACGCTTGCCTATTTCTCTTCTAGCCTTCTGCTACCACTTGAGCCGAGGTGGCTCTGGGCTTCCTCTGGCTCCGTGGGCACTGCTGCTTGGGTGGTGGCCTCCTGCTCTTGAAACCAACTCCAAACGTGTTCTCCTTTGGGGAGAAGGCTGATTGGGCATGAAAAGGCCTTTCTTCACAGCCCCCAGCAACCCAAACTTAGCCAGCTAAGGAGGGACTCTACTAGGGCTAATCTCAGCAACGGCACAAAACTCGCTTCCAGGAGCTGCATTCTGCAAAGGGAAACTCTGCTCGGGGAGCACACCACATTCCCAATTCGTCCTTCCTCAGGAAAGCAATGCTTGCCTATTTCTCACCTAGCCCTGTGCTATCCCTAGGGCCAAGGAGGCTCTGGGCTGCCTCTGGATCCGTGGGCACTGCTCCTTGGCTGGTGGTCTCCTGAGCTTGAAACCAACTGCAAATGAGTTCTCCTTCAGGGACAAGGCTGATTGGGCATGAAAATACCTTGTTTGCACAGGCCTCAGCAACCCACCTATAGCCAGCTAGGGAGGGACCCTCCGAGGGCCTATCTCAGCAACGGCACAAACGTCGCAGCTAGGAGCTGCATTCTGCAAAGGGAAACTCTGCTCGGGGAACAAACCACAGCCCTAATGTGACTTGTTCAGGAAAGCCAAGCTTTTCTACTTCTCACCTAGCTCTGTTTTACCCCTAGGGCCATGGAGGCCCTGGGCTGCCTCTGGCTCTGTGGGCACTGCTGCTTGGCTGGTGGTCTCCGCACCTTGAAACCAACTCCAAGCGTGTTCTCCTTTGGGGAGAAGGCTAATTGGGCATGAAAAGGCCTTTTGGGCACATGCCCCATCCACTCACCCTTAGCCAGGTATTGATGGGAGACCGAAGGTCTATCTCAGCAACGGCACAAAACTCGCTTCTAGGAGCTGCATTCTGCAGAGGTGAACTCTGCTCGGCAAACAAACCACAGCCCCAATGCGTCCTTGCTCATGAAGGCCAAGCTTGCCTAGTTACTCACCTAGCCCTCTGCACACCTAGGGCAAAGAAGGCTATGGCCTGCCTCTGGCTCTGTGGGCACTGCTGCTTGTCGGGTGGTCTCCGGTGCTTGAAACCAACTCCACACATGTTCTCCTTCGTGGAGAAGGCTGATTGGGCATGAAAAGGCCATGTTTGCACAGGCCCATTAACGCACCCTTAGCCAGCTGGGAAGGGAGCCTCGGAGGGCCTATCTCAGCAACGGCACAAAACTCGCTTCTAGGAGCTGCATTCTGCAGAGGTGAACTCTGCTCGGGGAACAAACCACAGCCCCAGTGCGTCTTGGCTCAGGAAAGCCAAGCTTGCCTAGTTCTCACCTAGCCCTGTTGTACCCCTAGGGCCAAGGAGGCTCTGGACTGCCTCTGGCTCCGTGGGCACTGCTGCCTGGCTGGTGTTCTCCGGAGGTTGAAACCAAATCCACACATGTTCTCCTTCGGGGAGAAGCCTGACTGGGCATGAAAAGGCCTTGTTTGCACAGGCCCAGCAACCCACAGGTAGCCAGCTAGGGATAGAACCTCCTTGGGCCTATCTCAGAAACGGCACAAGCCTCACTTATTTGAGCTCCGTTCTGCAAAGGTGAACCCTGCTCTGAGAACAAAGGACTTCCCCGATGCGTCTTTGGTCAGGAAGGCAACGCTTGCCTATTTCTCTCCTAGCCTTCTGCTACCACTTGGGCCAAGGTGGCTCTGGGCTTCCTCTGGCTCCGTGGGCACTGCTGCTTGGGTGGTGGCCTCCTGCTCTTGAAACCAACTCCAAACGTGTTCTCCTTTGGGGAGAAGGCTGATTGGGCATGAAAAGGCCTTTCTTCACAGCCCCCAGCAACCCAAACTTAGCCAGCTAAGGAGGGACTCTACTAGGGCTAATCTCAGCAACGGCACAAAACTCGCTTCCAGGAGCTGCATTCTGCAAAGGGAAACTCTGCTCGGGGAGCACACCACATTCCCAATTCGTCCTTCCTCAGGAAAGCAATGCTTGCCTATTTCTCACCTAGCCCTGTGCTATCCCTAGGGCCAAGGAGGCTCTGGGCTGCCTCTGGATCCGTGGGCACTGCTCCTTGGCTGGTGGTCTCCTGAGCTTGAAACCAACTGCAAATGAGTTCTCCTTCAGGGACAAGGCTGATTGGGCATGAAAATACCTTGTTTGCACAGGCCTCAGCAACCCACCTATAGCCAGCTAGGGAGGGACCCTCCGAGGGCCTATCTCAGCAACGGCACAAACGTCGCAGCTAGGAGCTGCATTCTGCAAAGGGAAACTCTGCTCGGGGAACAAACCAAAGCCCTAATGCGACTTGTTCAGGAAAGCCAAGCTTTTCTACTTCTCACCTAGCTCTGTTTTACCCCTAGGGCCATGGAGGCCCTGGGCTGCCTCTGGCTCTGTGGGCACTGCTGCTTGGCTGGTGGTCTCCGCACCTTGAAACCAACTCCAAGCGTGTTCTCCTTTGGGGAGAAGGCTAATTGGGCATGAAAAGGCCTTTTTGGCACATGCCCCATCCACTCACCCTTAGCCAGGTATTGATGGGAAACCGAAGGTCTATCTCAGCAACGGCACAAAACTCGCTTCTAGGAGCTGCATTCTGCAGAGGTGAACTCTGCTCGGGGAACAAACCACAGCCCCAATGCGTCCTTGCTCATGAAGGCCAAGCTTGCCTAGTTACTCACCTAGCCCTCTGCACACCTAGGGCAAAGAAGGCTATGGCCTGCCTCTGGCTCTGTGGGCACTGCTGCTTGTCGGGTGGTCTCCGGTGCTTGAAACCAACTCCAAACGTGTTCTCCTTCGTGGAGAAGGCTGATTGGGCATGAAAAGGCCATGTTTGCACAGGCCCATTAACGCACCCTTAGCCAGCTGGGAAGGGAGCCTCGGAGGGCCTATCTCAGCAACGGCACAAAACTCGCTTCTAGGAGCTGCATTCTGCAGAGGTGAACTCTGCTCGGGGAACAAACCACAGCCCCAGTGCGTCTTTGCTCAGGAAAGCCAAGCTTGCCTAGTTCTCACCTAGCCCTGTTGTACCCCTAGGGCCAAGGAGGCTCTGGACTGCCTCTGGCTCCGTGGGCACTGCTGCCTGGCTGGTGTTCTCCGGAGGTTGAAACCAAATCCACACATGTTCTCCTTCGGGGAGAAGCCTGACTGGGCATGAAAAGGCCTTGTTTGCACAGGCCCAGCAACCCACAGGTAGCCAGCTAGGGATAGAACCTCCTTGGGCCTATCTCAGAAACGGCACAAGCCTCACTTATTTGAGCTCCGTTCTGCAAAGGTGAACACTGCTCTGAGAACAAAGGACTTCCCCGATGCGTCTTTGGTCAGGAAGGCAACGCTTGCCTATTTCTCTCCTAGCCTTCTGCTACCACTTGGGCCAAGGTGGCTCTGGGCTTCCTCTGGCTCCGTGGGCACTGCTGCTTGGGTGGCGGCCTCCTGCTCTTGAAACCAACTCCAAACGTGTTCTCCTTTGGGGAGAAGGCTGATTGGGCATGAAAAGGCCTTTCTTCACAGCCCCCAGCAACCCAAACAGCCAGCTAAGGAGGGACTCTACTAGGGCTAATCTCAGCAACGGCACAAAACTCGCTTCCAGGAGCTGCATTCTGCAAAGGGAAACTCTGCTCGGGGAGCACACCACATTCCCAATTCGTCCTTCCTCAGGAAAGCAATGCTTGCCTATTTCTCACCTAGCCCTGTGCTATCCCTAGGGCCAAGGAGGCTCTGGGCTGCCTCTGGATCCGTGGGCACTGCTCCTTGGCTGGTGGTCTCCTGAGCTTGAAACCAACTGCAAATGAGTTCTCCTTCAGGGACAAGGCTGATTGGGCATGAAAATACCTTGTTTGCACAGGCCTCAGCAACCCACCTTTAGCCAGCTAGGGAGGGACCCTCCGAGGGCCTATCTCAGCAACGGCACAAACGTCGCAGCTAGGAGCTGCATTCTGCAAAGGGAAACTCTGCTCGGGGAACAAACCACAGCCCTAATGCGACTTGTTCAGGAAAGCCAAGCTTTTCTACTTCTCACCTAGCTCTGTTTTACCCCTAGGGCCATGGAGGCTCTGGGCTGCCTCTGGCTCTGTAGGCACTGCTGCTTGGCTGGTGGTCTCCGCACCTTGAAACCAACTCCAAGCGTGTTCTCCTTTGGGGAGAAGGCTAATTGGGCATGAAAAGGCCTTTTGGGCACATGCCCCATCCACTCACCCTTAGCCAGGTATTGATGGGAAACCGAAGGTCTATCTCAGCAACGGCACAAAACTCGCTTCTAGGAGCTGCATTCTGCAGAGGTGAACTCTGCTCGGCAAACAAACCACAGCCCCAATGCGTCCTTGCTCATGAAGGCCAAGCTTGCCTAGTTACTCACCTAGCCCTCTGCACACCTAGGGCAAAGAAGGCTATGGCCTGCCTCTGGCTCTGTGGGCACTGCTGCTTGTCGGGTGGTCTCCGGTGCTTGAAACCAACTCCACACGTGTTCTCCTTCGTGGAGAAGGCTGATTGGGCATGAAAAGGCCATGTTTGCACAGGCCCATTAACGCACCCTTAGCCAGCTGGGAAGGGAGCCTCGGAGGGCCTATCTCAGCAACGGCACAAAACTCGCTTCTAGGAGCTGCATTCTGCAGAGGTGAACTCTGCTCGGGGAACAAACCACAGCCCCAGTGCGTCTTTGCTCAGGAAAGCCAAGCTTGCCTAGTTCTCACCTAGCCCTGTTGTACCCCTAGGGCCAAGGAAGCTCTGGACTGCCTCTGGCTCCGTGGGCACTGCTGCCTGGCTGGTGTTCTCCGGAGGTTGAAACCAAATCCACACATGTTCTCCTGCGGGAGAAGCCTGATTGGGCACGAAAAGGCCTTGTTTGCACAGGCCCAGCAACCCACAGGTAGCCAGCTAGGGATAGAACCTCCTTGGGCCTATCTCAGAAACGGCACAAGCCTCACTTATTTGAGCTCCGTTCTGCAAAGGTGAACACTGCTCTGAGAACAAAGGACTTCCCCAATGCGTCTTTGGTCAGGAAGGCAACGCTTGCCTATTTCTCTTCTAGCCTTCTGCTACCACTTGAGCCGAGGTGGCTCTGGGCTTCCTCTGGCTCCGTGGGCACTGCTGCTTGGGTGGTGGCCTCCTGCTCTTGAAACCAACTCCAAACGTGTTCTCCTTTGGGGAGAAGGCTGATTGGGCATGAAAAGGCCTTTCTTCACAGCCCCCAGCAACCCAAACTTAGCCAGCTAAGGAGGGACTCTACTAGGGCTAATCTCAGCAACGGCACAAAACTCGCTTCCAGGAGCTGCATTCTGCAAAGGGAAACTCTGCTCGGGGAGCACACCACATTCCCAATTCGTCCTTCCTCAGGAAAGCAATGCTTGCCTATTTCTCACCTAGCCCTGTGCTATCCCTAGGGCCAAGGAGGCTCTGGGCTGCCTCTGGATCCGTGGGCACTGCTCCTTGGCTGGTGGTCTCCTGAGCTTGAAACCAACTGCAAATGAGTTCTCCTTCAGGGACAAGGCTGATTGGGCATGAAAATACCTTGTTTGCACAGGCCTCAGCAACCCACCTATAGCCAGCTAGGGAGGGACCCTCCGAGGGCCTATCTCAGCAACGGCACAAACGTCGCAGCTAGGAGCTGCATTCTGCAAAGGGAAACTCTGCTCGGGGAACAAACCACAGCCCTAATGTGACTTGTTCAGGAAAGCCAAGCTTTTCTACTTCTCACCTAGCTCTGTTTTACCCCTAGGGCCATGGAGGCTCTGGGCTGCCTCTGGCTCTGTGGGCACTGCTGCTTGGCTGGTGGTCTCCGCACCTTGAAACCAACTCCAAGCGTGTTCTCCTTTGGGGAGAAGGCTAATTGGGCATGAAAAGGCCTTTTTGGCACATGCCCCATCCACTCACCCTTAGCCAGGTATTGATGGGAAACCGAAGGTCTATCTCAGCAACGGCACAAAACTCGCTTCTAGGAGCTGCATTCTGCAGAGGTGAACTCTGCTCGGGGAACAAACCACAGCCCCAATGCGTCCTTGCTCATGAAGGCCAAGCTTGCCTAGTTACTCACCTAGCCCTCTGCACACCTAGGGCAAAGAAGGCTATGGCCTGCCTCTGGCTCTGTGGGCACTGCTGCTTGTCGGGTGGTCTCCGGTGCTTGAAACCAACTCCACACGTGTTCTCCTTCGTGGAGAAGGCTGATTGGGCATGAAAAGGCCATGTTTGCACAGGCCCATTAACGCACCCTTAGCCAGCTGGGAAGGGAGCCTCGGAGGGCCTATCTCAGCAACGGCACAAAACTCGCTTCTAGGAGCTGCATTCTGCAGAGGTGAACTCTGCTCGGGGAACAAACCACAGCCCCAGTGCGTCTTGGCTCAGGAAAGCCAAGCTTGCCTAGTTCTCACCTAGCCCTGTTGTACCCCTAGGGCCAAGGAGGCTCTGGACTGCCTCTGGCTCCGTGGGCACTGCTGCTTGGCTGGTGTTCTCCGGAGGTTGAAACCAAATCCACACATGTTCTCCTGCGGGAGAAGCCTGATTGGGCACGAAAAGGCCTTGTTTGCACAGGCCCAGCAACCCACAGGTAGCCAGCTAGGGATAGAACCTCCTTGGGCCTATCTCAGAAACGGCACAAGCCTCACTTATTTGAGCTCCGTTCTGCAAAGGTGAACACTGCTCTGAGAACAAAGGACTTCCCCAATGCGTCTTTGGTCAGGAAGGCAACGCTTGCCTATTTCTCTCCTAGCCTTCTGCTACCACTTGAGCCGAGGTGGCTCTGGGCTTCCTCTGGCTCCGTGGGCACTGCTGCTTGGGTGGTGGCCTCCTGCTCTTGAAACCAACTCCAAACGTGTTCTCCTTTGGGGAGAAGGCTGATTGGGCATGAAAAGGCCTTTCTTCACAGCCCCCAGCAACCCAAACTTAGCCAGCTAAGGAGGGACTCTACTAGGGCTAATCTCAGCAACGGCACAAAACTCGCTTCTAGGAGCTGCATTCTGCAGAGGTGAACTCTGCTCGGCAAACAAACCACAGCCCCAATGCGTCCTTGCTCATGAAGGCCAAGCTTGCCTAGTTACTCACCTAGCCCTCTGCACACCTAGGGCAAAGAAGGCTATGGCCTGCCTCTGGCTCTGTGGGCACTGCTGCTTGTCGGGTGGTCTCCGGTGCTTGAAACCAACTCCACACGTGTTCTCCTTCGTGGAGAAGGCTGATTGGGCATGAAAAGGCCATGTTTGCACAGGCCCATTAACGCACCCTTAGCCAGCTGGGAAGGGAGCCTCGGAGGGCCTATCTCAGCAACGGCACAAAACTCGCTTCTAGGAGCTGCATTCTGCAGAGGTGAACTCTGCTCGGGGAACAAACCACAGCCCCAGTGCGTCTTTGCTCAGGAAAGCCAAGCTTGCCTAGTTCTCACCTAGCCCTGTTGTACCCCTAGGGCCAAGGAAGCTCTGGACTGCCTCTGGCTCCGTGGGCACTGCTGCCTGGCTGGTGTTCTCCGGAGGTTGAAACCAAATCCACACATGTTCTCCTGCGGGAGAAGCCTGATTGGGCACGAAAAGGCCTTGTTTGCACAGGCCCAGCAACCCACAGGTAGCCAGCTAGGGATAGAACCTCCTTGGGCCTATCTCAGAAACGGCACAAGCCTCACTTATTTGAGCTCCGTTCTGCAAAGGTGAACACTGCTCTGAGAACAAAGGACTTCCCCGATGCGTCTTTGGTCAGCAAGGCAACGCTTGCCTATTTCTCTTCTAGCCTTCTGCTACCACTTGAGCCGAGGTGGCTCTGGGCTTCCTCTGGCTCCGTGGGCACTGCTGCTTGGGTGGTGGCCTCCTGCTCTTGAAACCAACTCCAAACGTGTTCTCCTTTGGGGAGAAGGCTGATTGGGCATGAAAAGGCCTTTCTTCACAGCCCCCAGCAACCCAAACTTAGCCAGCTAAGGAGGGACTCTACTAGGGCTAATCTCAGCAACGGCACAAAACTCGCTTCCAGGAGCTGCATTCTGCAAAGGGAAACTCTGCTCGGGGAGCACACCACATTCCCAATTCGTCCTTCCTCAGGAAAGCAATGCTTGCCTATTTCTCACCTAGCCCTGTGCTATCCCTAGGGCCAAGGAGGCTCTGGGCTGCCTCTGGATCCGTGGGCACTGCTCCTTGGCTGGTGGTCTCCTGAGCTTGAAACCAACTGCAAATGAGTTCTCCTTCAGGGACAAGGCTGATTGGGCATGAAAATACCTTGTTTGCACAGGCCTCAGCAACCCACCTATAGCCAGCTAGGGAGGGACCCTCCGAGGGCCTATCTCAGCAACGGCACAAACGTCGCAGCTAGGAGCTGCATTCTGCAAAGGGAAACTCTGCTCGGGGAACAAACCACAGCCCTAATGTGACTTGTTCAGGAAAGCCAAGCTTTTCTACTTCTCACCTAGCTCTGTTTTACCCCTAGGGCCATGGAGGCTCTGGGCTGCCTCTGGCTCTGTGGGCACTGCTGCTTGGCTGGTGGTCTCCGCACCTTGAAACCAACTCCAAGCGTGTTCTCCTTTGGGGAGAAGGCTAATTGGGCATGAAAAGGCCTTTTGGGCACATGCCCCATCCACTCACCCTTAGCCAGGTATTGATGGGAGACCGAAGGTCTATCTCAGCAACGGCACAAAACTCGCTTCTAGGAGCTGCATTCTGCAGAGGTGAACTCTGCTCGGCAAACAAACCACAGCCCCAATGCGTCCTTGCTCATGAAGGCCAAGCTTGCCTAGTTACTCACCTAGCCCTCTGCACACCTAGGGCAAAGAAGGCTATGGCCTGCCTCTGGCTCTGTGGGCACTGCTGCTTGTCGGGTGGTCTCCGGTGCTTGAAACCAACTCCACACATGTTCTCCTTCGTGGAGAAGGCTGATTGGGCATGAGAAGGCCATGTTTGCACAGGCCCATTAACGCACCCTTAGCCAGCTGGGAAGGGAGCCTCGGAGGGCCTATCTCAGCAACGGCACAAAACTCGCTTCTAGGAGCTGCATTCTGCAGAGGTGAACTCTGCTCGGGGAACAAACCACAGCCCCAGTGCGTCTTGGCTCAGGAAAGCCAAGCTTGCCTAGTTCTCACCTAGCCCTGTTGTACCCCTAGGGCCAAGGAGGCTCTGGACTGCCTCTGGCTCCGTGGGCACTGCTGCCTGGCTGGTGTTCTCCGGAGGTTGAAACCAAATCCACACATGTTCTCCTTCGGGGAGAAGCCTGACTGGGCATGAAAAGGCCTTGTTTGCACAGGCCCAGCAACCCACAGGTAGCCAGCTAGGGATAGAACCTCCTTGGGCCTATCTCAGAAACGGCACAAGCCTCACTTATTTGAGCTCCGTTCTGCAAAGGTGAACCCTGCTCTGAGAACAAAGGACTTCCCCGATGCGTCTTTGGTCAGGAAGGCAACGCTTGCCTATTTCTCTCCTAGCCTTCTGCTACCACTTGGGCCAAGGTGGCTCTGGGCTTCCTCTGGCTCCGTGGGCACTGCTGCTTGGGTGGTGGCCTCCTGCTCTTGAAACCAACTCCAAACGTGTTCTCCTTTGGGGAGAAGGCTGATTGGGCATGAAAAGGCCTTTCTTCACAGCCCCCAGCAACCCAAACTTAGCCAGCTAAGGAGGGACTCTACTAGGGCTAATCTCAGCAACGGCACAAAACTCGCTTCCAGGAGCTGCATTCTGCAAAGGGAAACTCTGCTCGGGGAGCACACCACATTCCCAATTCGTCCTTCCTCAGGAAAGCAATGCTTGCCTATTTCTCACCTAGCCCTGTGCTATCCCTAGGGCCAAGGAGGCTCTGGGCTGCCTCTGGATCCGTGGGCACTGCTCCTTGGCTGGTGGTCTCCTGAGCTTGAAACCAACTGCAAATGAGTTCTCCTTCAGGGACAAGGCTGATTGGGCATGAAAATACCTTGTTTGCACAGGCCTCAGCAACCCACCTATAGCCAGCTAGGGAGGGACCCTCCGAGGGCCTATCTCAGCAACGGCACAAACGTCGCAGCTAGGAGCTGCATTCTGCAAAGGGAAACTCTGCTCGGGGAACAAACCACAGCCCTAATGTGACTTGTTCAGGAAAGCCAAGCTTTTCTACTTCTCACCTAGCTCTGTTTTACCCCTAGGGCCATGGAGGCTCTGGGCTGCCTCTGGCTCTGTGGGCACTGCTGCTTGGCTGGTGGTCTCCGCACCTTGAAACCAACTCCAAGCGTGTTCTCCTTTGGGGAGAAGGCTAATTGGGCATGAAAAGGCCTTTTTGGCACATGGCCATCCACTCACCCTTAGCCAGGTATTGATGGGAAACCGAAGGTCTATCTCAGCAACGGCACAAAACTCGCTTCTAGGAGCTGCATTCTGCAGAGGTGAACTCTGCTCGGGGAACAAACCACAGCCCCAATGCGTCCTTGCTCATGAAGGCCAAGCTTGCCTAGTTACTCACCTAGCCCTCTGCACACCTAGGGCAAAGAAGGCTATGGCCTGCCTCTGGCTCTGTGGGCACTGCTGCTTGTCGGGTGGTCTCCGGTGCTTGAAACCAACTCCACACATGTTCTCCTTCGTGGAGAAGGCTGATTGGGCATGAAAAGGCCATGTTTGCACAGGCCCATTAACGCACCCTTAGCCAGCTGGGAAGGGAGCCTCGGAGGGCCTATCTCAGCAACGGCACAAAACTCGCTTCTAGGAGCTGCATTCTGCAGAGGTGAACTCTGCTCGGGGAACAAACCACAGCCCCAGTGCGTCTTGGCTCAGGAAAGCCAAGCTTGCCTAGTTCTCACCTAGCCCTGTTGTACCCCTAGGGCCAAGGAGGCTCTGGACTGCCTCTGGCTCCGTGGGCACTGCTGCCTGGCTGGTGTTCTCCGGAGGTTGAAACCAAATCCACACATGTTCTCCTTCGGGGAGAAGCCTGACTGGGCACGAAAAGGCCTTGTTTGCACAGGCCCAGCAACCCACAGGTAGCCAGCTAGGGATAGAACCTCCTTGGGCCTATCTCAGAAACGGCACAAGCCTCACTTATTTGAGCTCCGTTCTGCAAAGGTGAACCCTGCTCTGAGAACAAAGGACTTCCCCGATGCGTCTTTGGTCAGGAAGGCAACGCTTGCCTATTTCTCTCCTAGCCTTCTGCTACCACTTGGGCCAAGGTGGCTCTGGGCTTCCTCTGGCTCCGTGGGCACTGCTGCTTGGGTGGTGGCCTCCTGCTCTTGAAACCAACTCCAAACGTGTTCTCCTTTGGGGAGAAGGCTGATTGGGCATGAAAAGGCCTTTCTTCACAGCCCCCAGCAACCCAAACTTAGCCAGCTAAGGAGGGACTCTACTAGGGCTAATCTCAGCAACGGCACAAAACTCGCTTCCAGGAGCTGCATTCTGCAAAGGGAAACTCTGCTCGGGGAGCACACCACATTCCCAATTCGTCCTTCCTCAGGAAAGCAATGCTTGCCTATTTCTCACCTAGCCCTGTGCTATCCCTAGGGCCAAGGAGGCTCTGGGCTGCCTCTGGATCCGTGGGCACTGCTCCTTGGCTGGTGGTCTCCTGAGCTTGAAACCAACTGCAAATGAGTTCTCCTTCAGGGACAAGGCTGATTGGGCATGAAAATACCTTGTTTGCACAGGCCTCAGCAACCCACCTATAGCCAGCTAGGGAGGGACCCTCCGAGGGCCTATCTCAGCAACGGCACAAACGTCGCAGCTAGGAGCTGCATTCTGCAAAGGGAAACTCTGCTCGGGGAACAAACCACAGCCCTAATGTGACTTGTTCAGGAAAGCCAAGCTTTTCTACTTCTCACCTAGCTCTGTTTTACCCCTAGGGCCATGGAGGCTCTGGGCTGCCTCTGGCTCTGTGGGCACTGCTGCTTGGCTGGTGGTCTCCGCACCTTGAAACCAACTCCAAGCGTGTTCTCCTTTGGGGAGAAGGCTAATTGGGCATGAAAAGGCCTTTTTGGCACATGGCCATCCACTCACCCTTAGCCAGGTATTGATGGGAAACCGAAGGTCTATCTCAGCAACGGCACAAAACTCGCTTCTAGGAGCTGCATTCTGCAGAGGTGAACTCTGCTCGGGGAACAAACCACAGCCCCAATGCGTCCTTGCTCATGAAGGCCAAGCTTGCCTAGTTACTCACCTAGCCCTCTGCACACCTAGGGCAAAGAAGGCTATGGCCTGCCTCTGGCTCTGTGGGCACTGCTGCTTGTCGGGTGGTCTCCGGTGCTTGAAACCAACTCCACACGTGTTCTCCTTCGTGGAGAAGGCTGATTGGGCATGAAAAGGCCATGTTTGCACAGGCCCATTAACGCACCCTTAGCCAGCTGGGAAGGGAGCCTCGGAGGGCCTATCTCAGCAACGGCACAAAACTCGCTTCTAGGAGCTGCATTCTGCAGAGGTGAACTCTGCTCGGGGAACAAACCACAGCCCCAGTGCGTCTTGGCTCAGGAAAGCCAAGCTTGCCTAGTTCTCACCTAGCCCTGTTGTACCCCTAGGGCCAAGGAGGCTCTGGACTGCCTCTGGCTCCGTGGGCACTGCTGCTTGGCTGGTGTTCTCCGGAGGTTGAAACCAAATCCACACATGTTCTCCTGCGGGAGAAGCCTGATTGGGCACGAAAAGGCCTTGTTTGCACAGGCCCAGCAACCCACAGGTAGCCAGCTAGGGATAGAACCTCCTTGGGCCTATCTCAGAAACGGCACAAGCCTCACTTATTTGAGCTCCGTTCTGCAAAGGTGAACACTGCTCTGAGAACAAAGGACTTCCCCAATGCGTCTTTGGTCAGGAAGGCAACGCTTGCCTATTTCTCTTCTAGCCTTCTGCTACCACTTGAGCCGAGGTGGCTCTGGGCTTCCTCTGGCTCCGTGGGCACTGCTGCTTGGGTGGCGGCCTCCTGCTCTTGAAACCAACTCCAAACGTGTTCTCCTTTGGGGAGAAGGCTGATTGGGCATGAAAAGGCCTTTCTTCACAGCCCCCAGCAACCCAAACTTAGCCAGCTAAGGAGGGACTCTACTAGGGCTAATCTCAGCAACGGCACAAAACTCGCTTCCAGGAGCTGCATTCTGCAAAGGGAAACTCTGCTCGGGGAGCACACCACATTCCCAATTCGTCCTTCCTCAGGAAAGCAATGCTTGCCTATTTCTCACCTAGCCCTGTGCTAACCCTAGGGCCAAGGAGGCTCTGGGCTGCCTCTGGATCCGTGGGCACTGCTCCTTGGCTGGTGGTCTCCTGAGCTTGAAACCAACTGCAAATGAGTTCTCCTTCAGGGACAAGGCTGATTGGGCATGAAAATACCTTGTTTGCACAGGCCTCAGCAACCCACCTATAGCCAGCTAGGGAGGGACCCTCCGAGGGCCTATCTCAGCAACGGCACAAACGTCGCAGCTAGGAGCTGCATTCTGCAAAGGGAAACTCTGCTCGGGGAACAAACCAGAGCCCTAATGCGACTTGTTCAGGAAAGCCAAGCTTTTCTACTTCTCACCTAGCTCTGTTTTACCCCTAGGGCCATGGAGGCTCTGGGCTGCCTCTGGCTCTGTGGGCACTGCTGCTTGGCTGGTGGTCTCCGCACCTTGAAACCAACTCCAAGCGTGTTCTCCTTTGGGGAGAAGGCTAATTGGGCATGAAAAGGCCTTTTTGGCACATGCCCCATCCACTCACCCTTAGCCAGGTATTGATGGGAGACCGAAGGTCTATCTCAGCAACGGCACAAAACTCGCTTCTAGGAGCTGCATTCTGCAGAGGTGAACTCTGCTCGGCAAACAAACCACAGCCCCAATGCGTCCTTGCTCATGAAGGCCAAGCTTGCCTAGTTACTCACCTAGCCCTCTGCACACCTAGGGCAAAGAAGGCTATGGCCTGCCTCTGGCTCTGTGGGCACTGCTGCTTGTCGGGTGGTCTCCGGGGCTTGAAACCAACTCCACACGTGTTCTCCTTCGTGGAGAAGGCTGATTGGGCATGAAAAGGCCATGTTTGCACAGGCCCATTAACGCACCCTTAGCCAGCTGGGAAGGGAGCCTCGGAGGGCCTATCTCAGCAACGGCACAAAACTCGCTTCTAGGAGCTGCATTCTGCAGAGGTGAACTCTGCTCGGGGAACAAACCACAGCCCCAGTGCGTCTTGGCTCAGGAAAGCCAAGCTTGCCTAGTTCTCACCTAGCCCTGTTGTACCCCTAGGGCCAAGGAGGCTCTGGACTGCCTCTGGCTCCGTGGGCACTGCTGCTTGGCTGGTGTTCTCCGGAGGTTGAAACCAAATCCACACATGTTCTCCTTCGGGGAGAAGCCTGACCGGGCATGAAAAGGCCTTGTTTGCACAGGCCCAGCAACCCACAGGTAGCCAGCTAGGGATAGAACCTCCTTGGGCCTATCTCAGAAACGGCACAAGCCTCACTTATTTGAGCTCCGTTCTGCAAAGGTGAACACTGCTCTGAGAACAAAGGACTTCCCCGATGCGTCTTTGGTCAGGAAGGCAACGCTTGCCTATTTCTCTCCTAGCCTTCTGCTACCACTTGGGCCAAGGTGGCTCTGGGCTTCCTCTGGCTCCGTGGGCACTGCTGCTTGGGTGGTGGCCTCCTGCTCTTGAAACCAACTCCAAACGTGTTCTCCTTTGGGGAGAAGGCTGATTGGGCATGAAAATACCTTGTTTGCACAGGCCTCAGCAACCCACCTATAGCCAGCTAGGGAGGGACCCTCCGAGGGCCTATCTCAGCAACGGCACAAACGTCGCAGCTAGGAGCTGCATTCTGCAAAGGGAAACTCTGCTCGGGGAACAAACCAGAGCCCTAATGTGACTTGTTCAGGAAAGCCAAGCTTTTCTACTTCTCACCTAGCTCTGTTTTACCCCTAGGGCCATGGAGGCTCTGGGCTGCCTCTGGCTCTGTGGGCACTGCTGCTTGGCTGGTGGTCTCCGCACCTTGAAACCAACTCCAAGCGTGTTCTCCTTTGGGGAGAAGGCTAATTGGGCATGAAAAGGCCTTTTTGGCACATGGCCATCCACTCACCCTTAGCCAGGTATTGATGGGAAACCGAAGGTCTATCTCAGCAACGGCACAAAACTCGCTTCTAGGAGCTGCATTCTGCAGAGGTGAACTCTGCTCGGGGAACAAACCACAGCCCCAATGCGTCCTTGCTCATGAAGGCCAAGCTTGCCTAGTTACTCACCTAGCCCTCTGCACACCTAGGGCAAAGAAGGCTATGGCCTGCCTCTGGCTCTGTGGGCACTGCTGCTTGTCGGGTGGTCTCCGGTGCTTGAAACCAACTCCACACGTGTTCTCCTTCGTGGAGAAGGCTGATTGGGCATGAAAAGGCCATGTTTGCACAGGCCCATTAACGCACCCTTAGCCAGCTGGGAAGGGAGCCTCGGAGGGCCTATCTCAGCAACGGCACAAAACTCGCTTCTAGGAGCTGCATTCTGCAGAGGTGAACTCTGCTCGGGGAACAAACCACAGCCCCAGTGCGTCTTTGCTCAGTAAAGCCAAGCTTGCCTAGTTCTCACCTAGCCCTGTTGGACCCCTAGGGCCAAGGAGGCTCTGGACTGCCTCTGGCTCCGTGGGCACTGCTGCTTGGCTGGTGTTCTCCGGAGGTTGAAACCAAATCCACACATGTTCTCCTGCGGGAGAAGCCTGATTGGGCACGAAAAGGCCTTGTTTGCACAGGCCCAGCAACCCACAGGTAGCCAGCTAGGGATAGAACCTCCTTGGGCCTATCTCAGAAACGGCACAAGCCTCACTTATTTGAGCTCCGTTCTGCAAAGGTGAACACTGCTCTGAGAACAAAGGACTTCCCCAATGCGTCTTTGGTCAGGAAGGCAACGCTTGCCTATTTCTCTTCTAGCCTTCTGCTACCACTTGAGCCGAGGTGGCTCTGGGCTTCCTCTGGCTCCGTGGGCACTGCTGCTTGGGTGGCGGCCTCCTGCTCTTGAAACCAACTCCAAACGTGTTCTCCTTTGGGGAGAAGGCTGATTGGGCATGAAAAGGCCTTTCTTCACAGCCCCCAGCAACCCAAACTTAGCCAGCTAAGGAGGGACTCTACTAGGGCTAATCTCAGCAACGGCACAAAACTCGCTTCCAGGAGCTGCATTCTGCAAAGGGAAACTCTGCTCGGGGAGCACACCACATTCCCAATTCGTCCTTCCTCAGGAAAGCAATGCTTGCCTATTTCTCACCTAGCCCTGTGCTAACCCTAGGGCCAAGGAGGCTCTGGGCTGCCTCTGGATCCGTGGGCACTGCTCCTTGGCTGGTGGTCTCCTGAGCTTGAAACCAACTGCAAATGAGTTCTCCTTCAGGGACAAGGCTGATTGGGCATGAAAATACCTTGTTTGCACAGGCCTCAGCAACCCACCTATAGCCAGCTAGGGAGGGACCCTCCGAGGGCCTATCTCAGCAACGGCACAAACGTCGCAGCTAGGAGCTGCATTCTGCAAAGGGAAACTCTGCTCGGGGAACAAACCAGAGCCCTAATGCGACTTGTTCAGGAAAGCCAAGCTTTTCTACTTCTCACCTAGCTCTGTTTTACCCCTAGGGCCATGGAGGCTCTGGGCTGCCTCTGGCTCTGTGGGCACTGCTGCTTGGCTGGTGGTCTCCGCACCTTGAAACCAACTCCAAGCGTGTTCTCCTTTGGGGAGAAGGCTAATTGGGCATGAAAAGGCCTTTTTGGCACATGCCCCATCCACTCACCCTTAGCCAGGTATTGATGGGAGACCGAAGGTCTATCTCAGCAACGGCACAAAACTCGCTTCTAGGAGCTGCATTCTTCAGAGGTGAACTCTGCTCGGCAAACAAACCACAGCCCCAATGCGTCCTTGCTCATGAAGGCCAAGCTTGCCTAGTTACTCACCTAGCCCTCTGCACACCTAGGGCAAAGAAGGCTATGGCCTGCCTCTGGCTCTGTGGGCACTGCTGCTTGTCGGGTGGTCTCCGGTGCTTGAAACCAACTCCACACGTGTTCTCCTTCGTGGAGAAGGCTGATTGGGCATGAAAAGGCCATGTTTGCACAGGCCCATTAACGCACCCTTAGCCAGCTGGGAAGGGAGCCTCGGAGGGCCTATCTCAGCAACGGCACAAAACTCGCTTCTAGGAGCTGCATTCTGCAGAGGTGAACTCTGCTCGGGGAACAAACCACAGCCCCAGTGCGTCTTGGCTCAGGAAAGCCAAGCTTGCCTAGTTCTCACCTAGCCCTGTTGTACCCCTAGGGCCAAGGAGGCTCTGGACTGCCTCTGGCTCCGTGGGCACTGCTGCTTCGCTGGTGTTCTCCGGAGGTTGAAACCAAATCCACACATGTTCTCCTTCGGGGAGAAGCCTGACCGGGCATGAAAAGGCCTTGTTTGCACAGGCCCAGCAACCCACAGGTAGCCAGCTAGGGATAGAACCTCCTTGGGCCTATCTCAGAAACGGCACAAGCCTCACTTATTTGAGCTCCGTTCTGCAAAGGTGAACACTGCTCTGAGAACAAAGGACTTCCCCGATGCGTCTTTGGTCAGGAAGGCAACGCTTGCCTATTTCTCTCCTAGCCTTCTGCTACCACTTGGGCCAAGGTGGCTCTGGGCTTCCTCTGGCTCCGTGGGCACTGCTGCTTGGGTGGTGGCCTCCTGCTCTTGAAACCAACTCCAAACGTGTTCTCCTTTGGGGAGAAGGCTGATTGGGCATGAAAAGGCCTTTCTTCACAGCCCCCAGCAACCCAAACTTAGCCAGCTAAGGAGGGACTCTACTAGGGCTAATCTCAGCAACGGCACAAAACTCGCTTCCAGGAGCTGCATTCTGCAAAGGGAAACTCTGCTCGGGGAGCACACCACATTCCCAATTCGTCCTTCCTCAGGAAAGCAATGCTTGCCTATTTCTCACCTAGCCCTGTGCTATCCCTAGGGCCAAGGAGGCTCTGGGCTGCCTCTGGATCCGTGGGCACTGCTCCTTGGCTGGTGGTCTCCTGAGCTTGAAACCAACTGCAAATGAGTTCTCCTTCAGGGACAAGGCTGATTGGGCATGAAAATACCTTGTTTGCACAGGCCTCAGCAACCCACCTATAGCCAGCTAGGGAGGGACCCTCCGAGGGCCTATCTCAGCAACGGCACAAACGTCGCAGCTAGGAGCTGCATTCTGCAAAGGGAAACTCTGCTCGGGGAACAAACCACAGCCCTAATGTGACTTGTTCAGGAAAGCCAAGCTTTTCTACTTCTCACCTAGCTCTGTTTTACCCCTAGGGCCATGGAGGCTCTGGGCTGCCTCTGGCTCTGTGGGCACTGCTGCTTGGCTGGTGGTCTCCGCACCTTGAAACCAACTCCAAGCGTGTTCTCCTTTGGGGAGAAGGCTAATTGGGCATGAAAAGGCCTTTTTGGCACATGCCCCATCCACTCACCCTTAGCCAGGAATTGATGGGAGACCGAAGGTCTATCTCAGCAACGGCACAAAACTCGCTTCTAGGAGCTGCATTCTGCAGAGGTGAACTCTGCTCGGCAAACAAACCACAGCCCCAATGCGTCCTTGCTCATGAAGGCCAAGCTTGCCTAGTTACTCACCTAGCCCTCTGCACACCTAGGGCAAAGAAGGCTATGGCCTGCCTCTGGCTCTGTGGGCACTGCTGCTTGTCGGGTGGTCTCCGGGGCTTGAAACCAACTCCACACGTGTTCTCCTTCGTGGAGAAGGCTGATTGGGCATGAAAAGGCCATGTTTGCACAGGCCCATTAACGCACCCTTAGCCAGCTGGGAAGGGAGCCTCGGAGGGCCTATCTCAGCAACGGCACAAAACTCGCTTCTAGGAGCTGCATTCTGCAGAGGTGAACTCTGCTCGGGGAACAAACCACAGCCCCAGTGCGTCTTGGCTCAGGAAAGCCAAGCTTGCCTAGTTCTCACCTAGCCCTGTTGTACCCCTAGGGCCAAGGAGGCTCTGGACTGCCTCTGGCTCCGTGGGCACTGCTGCTTGGCTGGTGTTCTCCGGAGGTTGAAACCAAATCCACACATGTTCTCCTTCGGGGAGAAGCCTGACTGGGCATGAAAAGGCCTTGTTTGCACAGGCCCAGCAACCCACAGGTAGCCAGCTAGGGATAGAACCTCCTTGGGCCTATCTCAGAAACGGCACAAGCCTCACTTATTTGAGCTCCGTTCTGCAAAGGTGAACACTGCTCTGAGAACAAAGGACTTCCCCAATGCGTCTTTGGTCAGGAAGGCAACGCTTGCCTATTTCTCTCCTAGCCTTCTGCTACCACTTGGGCCAAGGTGGCTCTGGGCTTCCTCTGGCTCCGTGGGCACTGCTGCTTGGGTGGTGGCCTCCTGCTCTTGAAACCAACTCCAAACGTGTTCTCCTTTGGGGAGAAGGCTGATTGGGCATGAAAAGGCCTTTCTTCACAGCCCCCAGCAACCCAAACTTAGCCAGCTAAGGAGGGACTCTACTAGGGCTAATCTCAGCAACGGCACAAAACTCGCTTCCAGGAGCTGCATTCTGCAAAGGGAAACTCTGCTCGGGGAGCACACCACATTCCCAATTCGTCCTTCCTCAGGAAAGCAATGCTTGCCTATTTCTCACCTAGCCCTGTGCTATCCCTAGGGCCAAGGAGGCTCTGGGCTGCCTCTGGATCCGTGGGCACTGCTCCTTGGCTGGTGGTCTCCTGAGCTTGAAACCAACTGCAAATGAGTTCTCCTTCAGGGACAAGGCTGATTGGGCATGAAAATACCTTGTTTGCACAGGCCTCAGCAACCCACCTATAGCCAGCTAGGGAGGGACCCTCCGAGGGCCTATCTCAGCAACGGCACAAACGTCGCAGCTAGGAGCTGCATTCTGCAAAGGGAAACTCTGCTCGGGGAACAAACCACAGCCCTAATGTGACTTGTTCAGGAAAGCCAAGCTTTTCTACTTCTCACCTAGCTCTGTTTTACCCCTAGGGCCATGGAGGCTCTGGGCTGCCTCTGGCTCTGTGGGCACTGCTGCTTGGCTGGTGGTCTCCGCACCTTGAAACCAACTCCAAGCGTGTTCTCCTTTGGGGAGAAGGCTAATTGGGCATGAAAAGGCCTTTTTGGCACATGCCCCATCCACTCACCCTTAGCCAGGTATTGATGGGAGACCGAAGGTCTATCTCAGCAACGGCACAAAACTCGCTTCTAGGAGCTGCATTCTGCAGAGGTGAACTCTGCTCGGCAAACAAACCACAGCCCCAATGCGTCCTTGCTCATGAAGGCCAAGCTTGCCTAGTTACTCACCTAGCCCTCTGCACACCTAGGGCAAAGAAGGCTATGGCCTGCCTCTGGCTCTGTGGGCACTGCTGCTTGTCGGGTGGTCTCCGGTGCTTGAAACCAACTCCACACATGTTCTCCTTCGTGGAGAAGGCTGATTGGGCATGAAAAGGCCATGTTTGCACAGGCCCATTAACGCACCCTTAGCCAGCTGGGAAGGGAGCCTCGGAGGGCCTATCTCAGCAACGGCACAAAACTCGCTTCTAGGAGCTGCATTCTGCAGAGGTGAACTCTGCTCGGGGAACAAACCACAGCCCCAGTGCGTCTTTGCTCAGGAAAGCCAAGCTTGCCTAGTTCTCACCTAGCCCTGTTGTACCCCTAGGGCCAAGGAGGCTCTGGACTGCCTCTGGCTCCGTGGGCACTGCTGCCTGGCTGGTGTTCTCCGGAGGTTGAAACCAAATCCACACATGTTCTCCTTCGGGGAGAAGCCTGACTGGGCATGAAAAGGCCTTGTTTGCACAGGCCCAGCAACCCACAGGTAGCCAGCTAGGGATAGAACCTCCTTGGGCCTATCTCAGAAACGGCACAAGCCTCACTTATTTGAGCTCCGTTCTGCAAAGGTGAACACTGCTCTGAGAACAAAGGACTTCCCCGATGCGTCTTTGGTCAGGAAGGCAACGCTTGCCTATTTCTCTCCTAGCCTTCTGCTACCACTTGGGCCAAGGTGGCTCTGGGCTTTCTCTGGCTCCGTGGGCACTGCTGCTTGGGTGGTGGCCTCCTGCTCTTGAAACCAACTCCAAACGTGTTCTCCTTTGGGGAGAAGGCTGATTGGGCATGAAAAGGCCTTTCTTCACAGCCCCCAGCAACCCAAACTTAGCCAGCTAAGGAGGGACTCTACTAGGGCTAATCTCAGCAACGGCACAAAACTCGCTTCCAGGAGCTGCATTCTGCAAAGGGAAACTCTGCTCGGGGAGCACACCACATTCCCAATTCGTCCTTCCTCAGGAAAGCAATGCTTGCCTATTTCTCACCTAGCCCTGTGCTAACCCTAGGGCCAAGGAGGCTCTGGGCTGCCTCTGGATCCGTGGGCACTGCTCCTTGGCTGGTGGTCTCCTGAGCTTGAAACCAACTGCAAATGAGTTCTCCTTCAGGGACAAGGCTGATTGGGCATGAAAATACCTTGTTTGCACAGGCCTCAGCAACCCACCTATAGCCAGCTAGGGAGGGACCCTCCGAGGGCCTATCTCAGCAACGGCACAAGCGTCGCAGCTAGGAGCTGCATTCTGCAAAGGGAAACTCTGCTCGGGGAACAAACCAGAGCCCTAATGCGACTTGTTCAGGAAAGCCAAGCTTTTCTACTTCTCACCTAGCTCTGTTTTACCCCTAGGGCCATGGAGGCTCTGGGCTGCCTCTGGCTCTGTGGGCACTGCTGCTTGGCTGGTGGTCTCCGCACCTTGAAACCAACTCCAAGCGTGTTCTCCTTTGGGGAGAAGGCTAATTGGGCATGAAAAGGCCTTTTTGGCACATGGCCATCCACTCACCCTTAGCCAGGTATTGATGGGAAACCGAAGGTCTATCTCAGCAACGGCACAAAACTCGCTTCTAGGAGCTGCATTCTGCAGAGGTGAACTCTGCTCGGGGAACAAACCACAGCCCCAATGCGTCCTTGCTCATGAAGGCCAAGCTTGCCTAGTTACTCACCTAGCCCTCTGCACACCTAGGGCAAAGAAGTCTATGGCCTGCCTCTGGCTCTGTGGGCACTGCTGCTTGTCGGGTGGTCTCCGGTGCTTGAAACCAACTCCACACATGTTCTCCTTCGTGGAGAAGGCTGATTGGGCATGAAAAGGCCATGTTTGCACAGGCCCATTAACGCACCCTTAGCCAGCTGGGAAGGGAGCCTCGGAGGGCCTATCTCAGCAACGGCACAAAACTCGCTTCTAGGAGCTGCATTCTGCAGAGGTGAACTCTGCTCGGGGAACAAACCACAGCCCCAGTGCGTCTTTGCTCAGTAAAGCCAAGCTTGCCTAGTTCTCACCTAGCCCTGTTGTACCCCTAGGGCCAAGGAGGCTCTGGACTGCCTCTGGCTCCGTGGGCACTGCTGCTTGGCTGGTGTTCTCCGGAGGTTGAAACCAAATCCACACATGTTCTCCTGCGGGAGAAGCCTGATTGGGCACGAAAAGGCCTTGTTTGCACAGGCCCAGCAACCCACAGGTAGCCAGCTAGGGATAGAACCTCCTTGGGCCTATCTCAGAAACGGCACAAGCCTCACTTATTTGAGCTCCGTTCTGCAAAGGTGAACACTGCTCTGAGAACAAAGGACTTCCCCAATGCGTCTTTGGTCAGGAAGGCAACGCTTGCCTATTTCTCTTCTAGCCTTCTGCTACCACTTGAGCCGAGGTGGCTCTGGGCTTCCTCTGGCTCCGTGGGCACTGCTGCTTGGGTGGCGGCCTCCTGCTCTTGAAACCAACTCCAAACGTGTTCTCCTTTGGGGAGAAGGCTGATTGGGCATGAAAAGGCCTTTCTTCACAGCCCCCAGCAACCCAAACTTAGCCAGCTAAGGAGGGACTCTACTAGGGCTAATCTCAGCAACGGCACAAAACTCGCTTCCAGGAGCTGCATTCTGCAAAGGGAAACTCTGCTCGGGGAGCACACCACATTCCCAATTCGTCCTTCCTCAGGAAAGCAATGCTTGCCTATTTCTCACCTAGCCCTGTGCTAACCCTAGGGCCAAGGAGGCTCTGGGCTGCCTCTGGATCCGTGGGCACTGCTCCTTGGCTGGTGGTCTCCTGAGCTTGAAACCAACTGCAAATGAGTTCTCCTTCAGGGACAAGGCTGATTGGGCATGAAAATACCTTGTTTGCACAGGCCTCAGCAACCCACCTATAGCCAGCTAGGGAGGGACCCTCCGAGGGCCTATCTCAGCAACGGCACAAACGTCGCAGCTAGGAGCTGCATTCTGCAAAGGGAAACTCTGCTCGGGGAACAAACCACAGCCCTAATGCGACTTGTTCAGGAAAGCCAAGCTTTTCTACTTCTCACCTAGCTCTGTTTTACCCCTAGGGCCATGGAGGCTCTGGGCTGCCTCTGGCTCTGTGGGCACTGCTGCTTGGCTGGTGGTCTCCGCACCTTGAAACCAACTCCAAGCGTGTTCTCCTTTGGGGAGAAGGCTAATTGGGCATGAAAAGGCCTTTTGGGCACATGCCCCATCCACTCACCCTTAGCCAGGTATTGATGGGAAACCGAAGGTCTATCTCAGCAACGGCACAAAACTCGCTTCTAGGAGCTGCATTCTGCAGAGGTGAACTCTGCTCGGCAAACAAACCACAGCCCCAATGCGTCCTTGCTCATGAAGGCCAAGCTTGCCTAGTTACTCACCTAGCCCTCTGCACACCTAGGGCAAAGAAGGCTATGGCCTGCCTCTGGCTCTGTGGGCACTGCTGCTTGTCGGGTGGTCTCCGGTGCTTGAAACCAACTCCACACGTGTTCTCCTTCGTGGAGAAGGCTGATTGGGCATGAAAAGGCCATGTTTGCACAGGCCCATTAACGCACCCTTAGCCAGCTGGGAAGGGAGCCTCGGAGGGCCTATCTCAGCAACGGCACAAAACTCGCTTCTAGGAGCTGCATTCTGCAGAGGTGAACTCTGCTCGGGGAACAAACCACAGCCCCAGTGCGTCTTGGCTCAGGAAAGCCAAGCTTGCCTAGTTCTCACCTAGCCCTGTTGTACCCCTAGGGCCAAGGAGGCTCTGGACTGCCTCTGGCTCCGTGGGCACTGCTGCTTGGCTGGTGTTCTCCGGAGGTTGAAACCAAATCCACACATGTTCTCCTTCGGGGAGAAGCCTGACTGGGCATGAAAAGGCCTTGTTTGCACAGGCCCAGCAACCCACAGGTAGCCAGCTAGGGATAGAACCTCCTTGGGCCTATCTCAGAAACGGCACAAGCCTCACTTATTTGAGCTCCGTTCTGCAAAGGTGAACACTGCTCTGAGAACAAAGGACTTCCCCGATGCGTCTTTGGTCAGCAAGGCAACGCTTGCCTATTTCTCTCCTAGCCTTCTGCTACCACTTGGGCCAAGGAGGCTATGGCCTGCCTCTGGCTACGTGGGCACTGCTGCTTGGGTGGCGGCCTCCTGCTCTTGAAACCAACTCCAAACGTGTTCTCCTTTGGGGAGAAGGCTGATTGGGCATGAAAAGGCCTTTCTTCACAGCCCCCAGCAACCCAAACTTAGCCAGCTAAGGAGGGACTCTACTAGGGCTAATCTCAGCAACGGCACAAAACTCGCTTCCAGGAGCTGCATTCTGCAAAGGGAAACTCTGCTCGGGGAGCACACCACATTCCCAATTCGTCCTTCCTCAGGAAAGCAATGCTTGCCTATTTCTCACCTAGCCCTGTGCTATCCCTAGGGCCAAGGAGGCTCTGGGCTGCCTCTGGATCCGTGGGCACTGCTCCTTGGCTGGTGGTCTCCTGAGCTTGAAACCAACTGCAAATGAGTTCTCCTTCAGGGACAAGGCTGATTGGGCATGAAAATACCTTGTTTGCACAGGCTTCAGCAACCCACCTATAGCCAGCTAGGGAGGGACCCTCTGAGGGCCTATCTCAGCAACGGCACAAACGTCGCAGCTAGGAGCTGCATTCTGCAAAGGGAAACTCTGCTCGGGGAACAAACCACAGCCCTAATGCGACTTGTTCAGGAAAGCCAAGCTTTTCTACTTCTCACCTAGCTCTGTTTTACCCCTAGGGCCATGGAGGCTCTGGGCTGCCTCTGGCTCTGTGGGCACTGCTGCTTGGCTGGTGGTCTCCGCACCTTGAAACCAACTCCAAGCGTGTTCTCCTTTGGGGAGAAGGCTAATTGGGCATGAAAAGGCCTTTTGGGCACATGCCCCATCCACTCACCCTTAGCCAGGTATTGATGGGAAACCGAAGGTCTATCTCAGCAACGGCACAAAACTCGCTTCTAGGAGCTGCATTCTGCAGAGGTGAACTCTGCTCGGGGAACAAACCACAGCCCCAATGCGTCCTTGCTCATGAAGGCCAAGCTTGCCTAGTTACTCACCTAGCCCTCTGCACACCTAGGGCAAAGAAGGCTATGGCCTGCCTCTGGCTCTGTGGGCACTGCTGCTTGTCGGGTGGTCTCCGGTGCTTGAAACCAACTCCACACGTGTTCTCCTTCGTGGAGAAGGCTGATTGGGCATGAAAAGGCCATGTTTGCACAGGCCCATTAACGCACCCTTAGCCAGCTGGGAAGGGAGCCTCGGAGGGCCTATCTCAGCAACGGCACAAAACTCGCTTCTAGGAGCTGCATTCTGCAGAGGTGAACTCTGCTCGGGGAACAAACCACAGCCCCAGTGCGTCTTGGCTCAGGAAAGCCAAGCTTGCCTAGTTCTCACCTAGCCCTGTTGTACCCCTAGGGCCAAGGAGGCTCTGGACTGCCTCTGGCTCCGTGGGCACTGCTGCTTGGCTGGTGTTCTCCGGAGGTTGAAACCAAATCCACACATGTTCTCCTTCGGGGAGAAGCCTGACTGGGCATGAAAAGGCCTTGTTTGCACAGGCCCAGCAACCCACAGGTAGCCAGCTAGGGATAGAACCTCCTTGGGCCTATCTCAGAAACGGCACAAGCCTCACTTATTTGAGCTCCGTTCTGCAAAGGTGAACACTGCTCTGAGAACAAAGGACTTCCCCGATGCGTCTTTGGTCAGCAAGGCAACGCTTGCCTATTTCTCTCCTAGCCTTCTGCTACCACTTGGGCCAAGGAGGCTATGGCCTGCCTCTGGCTACGTGGGCACTGCTGCTTGGGTGGCGGCCTCCTGCTCTTGAAACCAACTCCAAACGTGTTCTCCTTTGGGGAGAAGGCTGATTGGGCATGAAAAGGCCTTTCTTCACAGCCCCCAGCAACCCAAACTTAGCCAGCTAAGGAGGGACTCTACTAGGGCTAATCTCAGCAACGGCACAAAACTCGCTTCCAGGAGCTGCATTCTGCAAAGGGAAACTCTGCTCGGGGAGCACACCACATTCCCAATTCGTCCTTCCTCAGGAAAGCAATGCTTGCCTATTTCTCACCTAGCCCTGTGCTATCCCTAGGGCCAAGGAGGCTCTGGGCTGCCTCTGGATCCGTGGGCACTGCTCCTTGGCTGGTGGTCTCCTGAGCTTGAAACCAACTGCAAATGAGTTCTCCTTCAGGGACAAGGCTGATTGGGCATGAAAATACCTTGTTTGCACAGGCCTCAGCAACCCACCTATAGCCAGCTAGGGAGGGACCCTCCGAGGGCCTATCTCAGCAACGGCACAAACGTCGCAGCTAGGAGCTGCATTCTGCAAAGGGAAACTCTGCTCGGGGAACAAACCACAGCCCTAATGCGACTTGTTCAGGAAAGCCAAGCTTTTCTACTTCTCACCTAGCTCTGTTTTACCCCTAGGGCCATGGAGGCTCTGGGCTGCCTCTGGCTCTGTGGGCACTGCTGCTTGGCTGGTGGTCTCCGCACCTTGAAACCAACACCAAGCGTGTTCTCCTTTGGGGAGAAGGCTAATTGGGCATGAAAAGGCCTTTTTGGCACATGCCCCATCCACTCACCCTTAGCCAGGTATTGATGGGAAACCGAAGGTCTATCTCAGCAACGGCACAAAACTCGCTTCTAGGAGCTGCATTCTGCAGAGGTGAACTCTGCTCGGCAAACAAACCACAGCCCCAATGCGTCCTTGCTCATGAAGGCCAAGCTTGCCTAGTTACTCACCTAGCCCTCTGCACACCTAGGGCAAAGAAGGCTATGGCCTGCCTCTGGCTCTGTGGGCACTGCTGCTTGTCGGGTGGTCTCCGGTGCTTGAAACCAACTCCACAGGTGTTCTCCTTCGTGGAGAAGGCTGATTGGGCATGAAAAGGCCATGTTTGCACAGGCCCATTAACGCACCCTTAGCCAGCTGGGAAGGGAGCCTCGGAGGGCCTATCTCAGCAACGGCACAAAACTCGCTTCTAGGAGCTGCATTCTGCAGAGGTGAACTCTGCTCGGGGAACAAACCACAGCCCCAGTGCGTCTTGGCTCAGGAAAGCCAAGCTTGCCTAGTTCTCACCTAGCCCTGTTGTACCCCTAGGGCCAAGGAGGCTCTGGACTGCCTCTGGCTCCGTGGGCACTGCTGCCTGGCTGGTGTTCTCCGGAGGTTGAAACCAAATCCACACATGTTCTCCTTCGGGGAGAAGCCTGACTGGGCATGAAAAGGCCTTGTTTGCACAGGCCCAGCAACCCACAGGTAGCCAGCTAGGGATAGAACCTCCTTGGGCCTATCTCAGAAACGGCACAAGCCTCACTTATTTGAGCTCCGTTCTGCAAAGGTGAACCCTGCTCTCAGAACAAAGGACTTCCCCAATGCGTCTTTGGTCAGGAAGGCAACGCTTGCCTATTTCTCTCCTAGCCTTCTGCTACCACTTGGGCCAAGGTGGCTCTGGGCTTCCTCTGGCTCCGTGGGCACTGCTGCTTGGGTGGCGGCCTCCTGCTCTTGAAACCAACTCCAAACGTGTTCTCCTTTGGGGAGAAGGCTGATTGGGCATGAAAAGGCCTTTCTTCACAGCCCCCAGCAACCCAAACTTAGCCAGCTAAGGAGGGACTCTACTAGGGCTAATCTCAGCAACGGCACAAAACTCGCTTCCAGGAGCTGCATTCTGCAAAGGGAAACTCTGCTCGGGGAGCACACCACATTCCCAATTCGTCCTTCCTCAGGAAAGCAATGCTTGCCTATTTCTCACCTAGCCCTGTGCTATCCCTAGGGCCAAGGAGGCTCTGGGCTGCCTCTGGATCCGTGGGCACTGCTCCTTGGCTGGTGGTCTCCTGAGCTTGAAACCAACTGCAAATGAGTTCTCCTTCAGGGACAAGGCTGATTGGGCATGAAAATACCTTGTTTGCACAGGCCTCAGCAACCCACCTATAGCCAGCTAGGGAGGGACCCTCCGAGGGCCTATCTCAGCAACGGCACAAACGTCGCAGCTAGGAGCTGCATTCTGCAAAGGGAAACTCTGCTCGGGGAACAAACCAGAGCCCTAATGCGACTTGTTCAGGAAAGCCAAGCTTTTCTACTTCTCACCTAGCTCTGTTTTACCCCTAGGGCCATGGAGGCTCTGGGCTGCCTCTGGCTCTGTGGGCACTGCTGCTTGGCTGGTGGTCTCCGCACCTTGAAACCAACTCCAAGCGTGTTCTCCTTTGGGGAGAAGGCTAATTGGGCATGAAAAGGCCTTTTGGGCACATGCCCCATCCACTCACCCTTAGCCAGGTATTGATGGGAAACCGAAGGTCTATCTCAGCAACGGCACAAAACTCGCTTCTAGGAGCTGCATTCTGCAGAGGTGAACTCTGCTCGGCAAACAAACCACAGCCCCAATGCGTCCTTGCTCATGAAGGCCAAGCTTGCCTAGTTACTCACCTAGCCCTCTGCACACCTAGGGCAAAGAACGCTATGGCCTGCCTCTGGCTCTGTGGGCACCGCTGCTTGTCGGGTGGTCTCCGGTGCTTGAAACCAACTCCACAGGTGTTCTCCTTCGTGGAGAAGGCTGATTGGGCATGAAAAGGCCATGTTTGCACAGGCCCATTAACGCACCCTTAGCCAGCTGGGAAGGGAGCCTCGGAGGGCCTATCTCAGCAACGGCACAAAACTCGCTTCTAGGAGCTGCATTCTGCAGAGGTGAACTCTGCTCGGGGAACAAACCACAGCCCCAGTGTGTCTTGGCTCAGGAAAGCCAAGCTTGCCTAGTTCTCACCTAGCCCTGTTGTACCCCTAGGGCCAAGGAGGCTCTGGACTGCCTCTGGCTCCGTGGGCACTGCTGCTTGGCTGGTGTTCTCCGGAGGTTGAAACCAAATCCACACATGTTCTCCTTCGGGGAGAAGCCTGACTGGGCATGAAAAGGCCTTGTTTGCACAGGCCCAGCAACCCACAGGTAGCCAGCTAGGGATAGAACCTCCTTGGGCCTATCTCAGAAACGGCACAAGCCTCACTTATTTGAGCTCCGTTCTGCAAAGGTGAACACTGCTCTGAGAACAAAGGACTTCCCCGATGCGTCTTTGGTCAGGAAGGCAACGCTTGCCTATTTCTCTCCTAGCCTTCTGCTACCACTTGGGCCAAGGTGGCTCTGGGCTTCCTCTGGCTCCGTGGGCACTGCTGCTTGGGTGGTGGCCTCCTGCTCTTGAAACCAACTCCAAACGTGTTCTCCTTTGGGGAGAAGGCTGATTGGGCATGAAAAGGCCTTTCTTCACAGCCCCCAGCAACCCAAACTTAGCCAGCTAAGGAGGGACTCTACTAGGGCTAATCTCAGCAACGGCACAAAACTCGCTTCCAGGAGCTGCATTCTGCAAAGGGAAACTCTGCTCGGGGAGCACACCACATTCCCAATTCGTCCTTCCTCAGGAAAGCAATGCTTGCCTATTTCTCACCTAGCCCTGTGCTATCCCTAGGGCCAAGGAGGCTCTGGGCTGCCTCTGGATCCGTGGGCACTGCTCCTTGGCTGGTGGTCTCCTGAGCTTGAAACCAACTGCAAATGAGTTCTCCTTCAGGGACAAGGCTGATTGGGCATGAAAATACCTTGTTTGCACAGGCCTCAGCAACCCACCTATAGCCAGCGAGGGAGGGACCCTCCGAGGGCCTATCTCAGCAACGGCACAAACGTCGCAGCTAGGAGCTGCATTCTGCAAAGGGAAACTCTGCTCGGGGAACAAACCACAGCCCTAATGCGACTTGTTCAGGAAAGCCAAGCTTTTCTACTTCTCACCTAGCTCTGTTTTACCCCTAGGGCCATGGAGGCTCTGGGCTGCCTCTGGCTCTGTGGGCACTGCTGCTTGGCTGGTGGTCTCCGCACCTTGAAACCAACTCCAAGCGTGTTCTCCTTTGGGGAGAAGGCTAATTGGGCATGAAAAGGCCTTTTTGGCACATGCCCCATCCACTCACCCTTAGCCAGGTATTGATGGGAAACCGAAGGTCTATCTCAGCAACGGCACAAAACTCGCTTCTAGGAGCTGCATTCTGCAGAGGTGAACTCTGCTCGGGGAACAAACCACAGCCCCAATGCGTCCTTGCTCATGAAGGCCAAGCTTGCCTAGTTACTCACCTAGCCCTCTGCACACCTAGGGCAAAGAGCGCTATGGCCTGCCTCTGGCTCTGTGGGCACCGCTGCTTGTCGGGTGGTCTCCGGTGCTTGAAACCAACTCCACAGGTGTTCTCCTTCGTGGAGAAGGCTGATTGGGCATGAAAAGGCCATGTTTGCACAGGCCCATTAACGCACTCTTAGCCAGCTGGGAAGGGAGCCTCGGAGGGCCTATCTCAGCAACGGCACAAAACTCGCTTCTAGGAGCTGCATTCTGCAGAGGTGAACTCTGCTCGGGGAACAAACCACAGCCCCAGTGCGTCTTGGCTCAGGAAAGCCAAGCTTGCCTAGTTCTCACCTAGCCCTGTTGTACCCCTAGGGCCAAGGAGGCTCTGGACTGCCTCTGGCTCCGAGGGCACTGCTGCCTGGCTGGTGTTCTCCGGAGGTTGAAACCAAATCCACACATGTTCTCCTTCGGGGAGAAGCCTGACTGGGCATGAAAAGGCCTTGTTTGCACAGGCCCAGCAACCCACAGGTAGCCAGCTAGGGATAGAACCTCCTTGGGCCTATCTCAGAAACGGCACAAGCCTCACTTATTTGAGCTCCGTTCTGCAAAGGTGAACCCTGCTCTCAGAACAAAGGACTTCCCCAATGCGTCTTTGGTCAGGAAGGCAACGCTTGCCTATTTCTCTCCTAGCCTTCTGCTACCACTTGGGCCAAGGTGGCTCTGGGCTTCCTCTGGCTCCGTGGGCACTGCTGCTTGGGTGGCGGCCTCCTGCTCTTGAAACCAACTCCAAACGTGTTCTCCTTTGGGGAGAAGGCTGATTGGGCATGAAAAGGCCTTTCTTCACAGCCCCCAGCAACCCAAACTTAGCCAGCTAAGGAGGGACTCTACTAGGGCTAATCTCAGCAACGGCACAAAACTCGCTTCCAGGAGCTGCATTCTGCAAAGGGAAACTCTGCTCGGGGAGCACACCACATTCCCAATTCGTCCTTCCTCAGGAAAGCAATGCTTGCCTATTTCTCACCTAGCCCTGTGCTATCCCTAGGGCCAAGGAGGCTCTGGGCTGCCTCTGGATCCGTGGGCACTGCTCCTTGGCTGGTGGTCTCCTGAGCTTGAAACCAACTGCAAATGAGTTCTCCTTCAGGGACAAGGCTGATTGGGCATGAAAATACCTTGTTTGCACAGGCCTCAGCAACCCACCTATAGCCAGCTAGGGAGGGACCCTCCGAGGGCCTATCTCAGCAACGGCACAAACGTCGCAGCTAGGAGCTGCATTCTGCAAAGGGAAACTCTGCTCGGGGAACAAACCACAGCCCTAATGCGACTTGTTCAGGAAAGCCAATCTTTTCTACTTCTCACCTAGCTCTGTTTTACCCCTAGGGCCATGGAGGCTCTGGGCTGCCTCTGGCTCTGTGGGCACTGCTGCTTGGCTGGTGGTCTCCGCACCTTGAAACCAACTCCAAGCGTGTTCTCCTTTGGGGAGAAGGCTAATTGGGCATGAAAAGGCCTTTTGGGCACATGCCCCATCCACTCACCCTTAGCCAGGTATTGATGGGAAACCGAAGGTCTATCTCAGCAACGGCACAAAACTCGCTTCTAGGAGCTGCATTCTGCAGAGGTGAACTCTGCTCGGGGAACAAACCACAGCCCCAGTGCGTCTTGGCTCAGGAAAGCCAAGCTTGCCTAGTTCTCACCTAGCCCTGTTGTACCCCTAGGGCCAAGGAGGCTCTGGACTGCCTCTGGCTCCGTGGGCACTGCTGCTTGGCTGGTGTTCTCCGGAGGTTGAAACCAAATCCACACATGTTCTCCTTCGGGGAGAAGCCTGACTGGGCATGAAAAGGCCTTGTTTGCACAGGCCCAGCAACCCACAGGTAGCCAGCTAGGGATAGAACCTCCTTGGGCCTATCTCAGAAACGGCACAAGCCTCACTTATTTGAGCTCCGTTCTGCAAAGGTGAACACTGCTCTGAGAACAAAGGACTTCCCCAATGCGTCTTTGGTCAGGAAGGCAACGCTTGCCTATTTCTCTCCTAGCCTTCTGCTACCACTTGGGCCAAGGTGGCTCTGGGCTTCCTCTGGCTCCGTGGGCACTGCTGCTTGGGTGGTGGCCTCCTGCTCTTGAAACCAACTCCAAACGTGTTCTCCTTTGGGGAGAAGGCTGATTGGGCATGAAAAGGCCTTTCTTCACAGCCCCCAGCAACCCAAACTTAGCCAGCTAAGGAGGGACTCTACTAGGGCTAATCTCAGCAACGGCACAAAACTCGCTTCCAGGAGCTGCATTCTGCAAAGGGAAACTCTGCTCGGGGAGCACACCACATTCCCAATTCGTCCTTCCTCAGGAAAGCAATGCTTGCCTATTTCTCACCTAGCCCTGTGCTATCCCTAGGGCCAAGGAGGCTCTGGGCTGCCTCTGGATCCGTGGGCACTGCTCCTTGGCTGGTGGTCTCCTGAGCTTGAAACCAACTGCAAATGAGTTCTCCTTCAGGGACAAGGCTGATTGGGCATGAAAATACCTTGTTTGCACAGGCCTCAGCAACCCACCTATAGCCAGCTAGGGAGGGACCCTCCGAGGGCCTATCTCAGCAACGGCACAAACGTCGCAGCTAGGAGCTGCATTCTGCAAAGGGAAACTCTGCTCGGGGAACAAACCACAGCCCTAATGCGACTTGTTCAGGAAAGCCAAGCTTTTCTACTTCTCACCTAGCTCTGTTTTACCCCTAGGGCCATGGAGGCTCTGGGCTGCCTCTGGCTCTGTGGGCACTGCTGCTTGGCTGGTGGTCTCCGCACCTTGAAACCAACTCCAAGCGTGTTCTCCTTTGGGGAGAAGGCTAATTGGGCATGAAAAGGCCTTTTGGGCACATGCCCCATCCACTCACCCTTAGCCAGGTATTGATGGGAAACCGAAGGTCTATCTCAGCAACGGCACAAAACTCGCTTCTAGGAGCTGCATTCTGCAGAGGTGAACTCTGCTCGGGGAACAAACCACAGCCCCAATGCGTCCTTGCTCATGAAGGCCAAGCTTGCCTAGTTACTCACCTAGCCCTCTGCACACCTAGGGCAAAGAAGGCTATGGCCTGCCTCTGGCTCTGTGGGCACCGCTGCTTGTCGGGTGGTCTCCGGTGCTTGAAACCAACTCCACAGGTGTTCTCCTTCGTGGAGAAGGCTGATTGGGCATGAAAAGGCCATGTTTGCACAGGCCCATTAACGCACCCTTAGCCAGCTGGGAAGGGAGCCTCGGAGGGCCTATCTCAGCAACGGCACAAAACTCGCTTCTAGGAGCTGCATTCTGCAGAGGTGAACTCTGCTCGGGGAACAAACCACAGCCCCAGTGCGTCTTGGCTCAGGAAAGCCAAGCTTGCCTAGTTCTCACCTAGCCCTGTTGTACCCCTAGGGCCAAGGAGGCTCTGGACTGCCTCTGGCTCCGTGGGCACTGCTGCTTGGCTGGTGTTCTCCGGAGGTTGAAACCAAATCCACACATGTTCTCCCTCGGGGAGAAGCCTGACTGGGCATGAAAAGGCCTTGTTTGCACAGGCCCAGCAACCCACAGGTAGCCAGCTAGGGATAGAACCTCCTTGGGCCTATCTCAGAAACGGCACAAGCCTCACTTATTTGAGCTCCGTTCTGCAAAGGTGAACACTGCTCTGAGAACAAAGGACTTCCCCGATGCGTCTTTGGTCAGGAAGGCAACGCTTGCCTATTTCTCTCCTAGCCTTCTGCTACCACTTGGGCCAAGGTGGCTCTGCGCTTCCTCTGGCTCCGTGGGCACTGCTGCTTGGGTGGTGGCCTCCTGCTCTTGAAACCAACTCCAAACGTGTTCTCCTTTGGGGAGAAGGCTGATTGGGCATGAAAAGGCCTTTCTTCACAGCCCCCAGCAACCCAAACTTAGCCAGCTAAGGAGGGACTCTACTAGGGCTAATCTCAGCAACGGCACAAAACTCGCTTCCAGGAGCTGCATTCTGCAAAGGGAAACTCTGCTCGGGGAGCACACCACATTCCCAATTCGTCCTTCCTCAGGAAAGCAATGCTTGCCTATTTCTCACCTAGCCCTGTGCTATCCCTAGGGCCAAGGAGGCTCTGGGCTGCCTCTGGATCCGTGGGCACTGCTCCTTGGCTGGTGGTCTCCTGAGCTTGAAACCAACTGCAAATGAGTTCTCCTTCAGGGACAAGGCTGATTGGGCATGAAAATACCTTGTTTGCACAGGCCTCAGCAACCCACCTATAGCCAGCTAGGGAGGGACCCTCCGAGGGCCTATCTCAGCAACGGCACAAACGTCGCAGCTAGGAGCTGCATTCTGCAAAGGGAAACTCTGCTCGGGGAACAAACCACAGCCCTAATGCGACTTGTTCAGGAAAGCCAAGCTTTTCTACTTCTCACCTAGCTCTGTTTTACCCCTAGGGCCATGGAGGCTCTGGGCTGCCTCTGGCTCTGTGGGCACTGCTGCTTGGCTGGTGGTCTCCGCACCTTGAAACCAACTCCAAGCGTGTTCTCCTTTGGGGAGAAGGCTAATTGGGCATGAAAAGGCCTTTTGGGCACATGCCCCATCCACTCACCCTTAGCCAGGTATTGATGGGAAACCGAAGGTCTATCTCAGCAACGGCACAAAACTCGCTTCTAGGAGCTGCATTCTGCAGAGGTGAACTCTGCTCGGCAAACAAACCACAGCCCCAATGCGTCCTTGCTCATGAAGGCCAAGCTTGCCTAGTTACTCACCTAGCCCTCTGCACACCTAGGGCAAAGAAGGCTATGGCCTGCCTCTGGCTCTGTGGGCACTGCTGCTTGTCGGGTGGTCTCCGGTGCTTGAAACCAACTCCACAGGTGTTCTCCTTCGTGGAGAAGGCCGATTGGGCATGAAAAGGCCATGTTTGCACAGGCCCATTAACGCACCCTTAGCCAGCTGGGAAGGGAGCCTCGGAGGGCCTATCTCAGCAACGGCACAAAACTCGCTTCTAGGAGCTGCATTCTGCAGAGGTGAACTCTGCTCGGGGAACAAACCACAGCCCCAGTGCGTCTTTGCTCAGGAAAGCCAAGCTTGCCTAGTTCTCACCTAGCCCTGTTGTACCCCTAGGGCCAAGGAGGCTCTGGACTGCCTCTGGCTCCGTGGGCACTGCTGCTTGGCTGGTGTTCTCCGGAGGTTGAAACCAAATCCACACATGTTCTCCTTCGGGGAGAAGCCTGACTGGGCATGAAAAGGCCTTGTTTGCACAGGCCCAGCAACCCACAGGTAGCCAGCTAGGGATAGAACCTCCTTGGGCCTATCTCAGAAACGGCACAAGCCTCACTTATTTGAGCTCCGTTCTGCAAAGGTGAACACTGCTCTGAGAACAAAGGACTTCCCCGATGCGTCTTTGGTCAGGAAGGCAACGCTTGCCTATTTCTCTCCTAGCCTTCTGCTACCACTTGGGCCAAGGTGGCTCTGCGCTTCCTCTGGCTCCGTGGGCACTGCTGCTTGGGTGGTGGCCTCCTGCTCTTGAAACCAACTCCAAACGTGTTCTCCTTTGGGGAGAAGGCTGATTGGGCATGAAAAGGCCTTTCTTCACAGCCCCCAGCAACCCAAACTTAGCCAGCTAAGGAGGGACTCTACTAGGGCTAATCTCAGCAACGGCACAAAACTCGCTTCCAGGAGCTGCATTCTGCAAAGGGAAACTCTGCTCGGGGAGCACACCACATTCCCAATTCGTCCTTCCTCAGGAAAGCAATGCTTGCCTATTTCTCACCTAGCCCTGTGCTATCCCTAGGGCCAAGGAGGCTCTGGGCTGCCTCTGGATCCGTGGGCACTGCTCCTTGGCTGGTGGTCTCCTGAGCTTGAAACCAACTGCAAATGAGTTCTCCTTCAGGGACAAGGCTGATTGGGCATGAAAATACCTTGTTTGCACAGGCCTCAGCAACCCACCTATAGCCAGCTAGGGAGGGACCCTCCAAGGGCCTATCTCAGCAACGGCACAAACGTCGCAGCTAGGAGCTGCATTCTGCAAAGGGAAACTCTGCTCGGGGAACAAACCACAGCCCTAATGCGACTTGTTCAGGAAAGCCAAGCTTTTCTACTTCTCACCTAGCTCTGTTTTACCCCTAGGGCCATGGAGGCTCTGGGCTGCCTCTGGCTCTGTGGGCACTGCTGCTTGGCTGGTGGTCTCCGCACCTTGAAACCAACTCCAAGCATGTTCTCCTTTGGGGAGAAGGCTAATTGGGCATGAAAAGGCCTTGTTTGCACAGGCCTATTAACGCACACTTAGCCTGCTGGGAAGGGAGCCTCCGAGGGCCTATCTCAGCAACGGCACAAAACTCGCTTCTAGGATCTGCATTCTGCAAAAGTGAACTCTGCTCGGGGAACAAACCACAGCTCCAATGCGTCTATGCTCAGGGAAGCCACGCTTGCCTACTTCTCAATTAGAAGAATGCTTCCCATAGGGCCAAGGAGGCTCTGGGCTGCCTCTGGCTCCGTGGGCACCGCTGATTGTCTGGTGGTCTCCTGAGCTTGAAAGCAACTCCAAACCTGTTCTCCTACGTGGAGAAGGCTGAATGGGCATTAAAATGCCTTGTTTCCACAGACCCAGGCAACCCACACTTAGCCAGCTAGGGAGTGACCCTCCTAGGTCCTATCTCAGCAACGGCAAAAAACTCGCTTATAGGAGCTGCATTTTTCAAAGGGAAACTTGCTCGGGGAACCAACCACAGCCCCAGTGCGTCTTTGCTCAGGAAAGCAACGCTTGCCTAGTTCTCAACAAGCCGTGTGCTATACCTTGGGCCAGGAAGGATCCTGGCTTCTTCTTGCTCCGAGGGCACGGCTGCTTGGCTGGTGGTCTCCTGAAGTTAAAAGTAACTCCAAACGGGTTCTCTTTCGGGGAGGATGCTGATTGGGCATGAAAAGGCCTTCATTCAACAGGCCCCATCAACCCACCCTTAGCCAGATACGGAGAGAGCCTCCTAGGGCCTATCTAAGAAATGGCACAAAACTCATTCCAGGAGCTGCATTCTGCAAAGGTGGACACTGCTTGGGGAACAAACCACAGCCCCAATGTGTCTGCTCAGGAAAGCCTCGCTTGCCTTTTTTCTCCTAGCCCTCTGCTACCCCAAGGGCCATGGAAGCTCTGGGCTGCCTCTGGCTCTGTGGGCACTGCTGATGTTCTGGTTGTCTCCTGAGCTTGAAACCAACTCCAAACGGGTTCTCCTTCGGGGAGAAGGTGGATTTGCATGGAAAGGCCTTGTTTGCACAGGCCCCAGCCACCCACCCTTAGCCAGCTAGGGATAGACCGTCCTGGGGCCTATCTCAGCAACGGCACAAGACTCACTTCTCGGAGCTGCATTCTGCAAAGGGAAACTCTGCTCGGGGAGCACACCACAGTCCCAATTCGTCTTTGCTCAGGAAAGCAATGCTTGCCTATTTCTCACCTCGCCCTGTGCTAACCCTAGGGCCAAGGAAGCTCTGGGCTGCCTCTGGCTCCGTGGGCACTGCTGCTTTGCTGGTGGTCTCGTGAGCTTGAAACCAACTCCAAACGAGTTCTCCTTCTGGGAGAAGGCTGATTGGGCATGAAAAGGCCTTGTTTGCACAGGCCTCAGCAACCCACCCTTAGCCAGCTAGGGAGGGACCCTCCGAGGGCTGATCTCAGCAAGGGCACAAGACTCACTTCTAGGAGTTGTATTCTGCAAAGGGGAACTCTGCTCGGGGAACAATCCACAGCCCCAATGCGTCTTTGCTCAGGAAAGCATCGCTTGCCTATTTCTCACATAGCCCTCTGCACCACTAGGGCCAAGAACTTTCTGGGCTGCCTCTGGCTCCGTGGGCACTGCTGCTTGGCTGGTGTTCTCCTGAGCTTGAAACCAACTCCAAACGGGTTCTCCTTCGGGGAGAAGGCTGATTGGGCATGAAAATGCCTTGTTTGCATAGGCCCCCGCAACCCACACTTAGCCAGCTAGGGAGGGATCCTCCGAGGTCCTAACTGGGAAACGGCACAAAACTCAGTTCTGGGAGCTGCATTCTGCAAAGGTGAGCTCTGCTCGGGGAACCAACAACAGCCGCAATGCGTCTTTGCTCAGGAAAGCCACGATTGCCTAGTTCTCACCTAGCCCTCTGCTACCCCTATGGCCAAGGGGGATCTTGGCTGCCTCTTTCTCCGTGGGCACTGTTGCTTGCCTGGTGGTCTGCTGAGCTTGAAACCAACTCCAAACGTGTTCTCCTTTGGGGAGAAGGTGGATTTGGCATGAAAAGGCCTTGTATGCACAGGCCCCATCAACCCATCCTTAGCCAGCTAGGGAGGGACGCTCTGAGGGCCTATGTCAGCAACAGCACTAAACTCACTTCTACGAGCTGCATTCTGTAAAGGGAATCTCAGCTCAGGGAACAAAGCACAGCCCCAATGTGTCTCTTGCTCAGGAAGGCCAACCGGCCTAGTTCTCACCTAGCCCTGGTCTACTCCTAGGGCAAAGGAGGCTCTGGGCTGCCTCTGGCTCCGTGGGCACTGCTGCTTGAACTGGTGGTCTCCTGAGCTTGAAACCAACTCCAAACGGGTTCTCCTTCGGGGAGAAGGCTGATTGGGCATGAAAAGGCCTTGTTTGCACAGGCCCAAGTAACCTACCCTTAGGAGCTATGGAGGAACCCTCCGAGGGCCTATCTCAGAACCTGCACAAAACTCTCACTTCTAGGAGCTGCATTCTGCAAAGGGGAACACTGCCGGGGAAGAAACCACAGCCCCAAAGCGTGTTTGCTCAGGAAAGCAATGCTTGCCTATTTCTCACCTAGCCCTCTGCCACCAATTAGGCCAAAGATTGTCTGTGCTGCCTCTGGCTCCGTGGGCACTGCAGCTTGGCTGGTGGTCTCCTGAGCTTGTAACCAACTCCAAACGTGTTCTCCTTTGGGGAGAAGGCTGATTGGGCATGAAAAGGCCTTATTTGCACAGGCCCAAACAATCCACCATTAGCCAGCTAGGGAGGGACCCTCAGAGGGCCTATCTCAGAACCTGCACAAAACTCTCACTTCGAGGAGCTGCATTCTGCAAAGGTGAACTCTGCTCGGGGAACAAACCACAGCCCCAATGTGTCTTTGCTCAGGGAAGCAACGCTTGCCTAGTTCTCAATTAGCCCAGTGCTTACCCTAGGGCCAAGGAGGCTCTGGGCTGCCTCTGCCCCCGTGGGCATTGCTGCTTGGCTGGTGGACTCCCGAGCTTGAAACCAACTCCAAACGGGTCCTCCTTCGGGGAGAATGCTGATTGGGCATGAAAAGGCCTTGTTTCCACAGACCCAGGCAACCCACACTTTGCCAGCTAGGGAGGGAACATCCAAGGCCCTATCTCAGCAAGGGCACAAGACTCACTTCTAGGAGTGGTATTCTGCAAAGGTGAACTCTGCTCGGGGAACAATCCACAGCCCCAATGCGTCTTTGCTCAGGAAAGCAACGCGTGCCTAGTTCTCACCTGGCCCTCTGTACCCCTAGGGCAAAGAAGGCTCTGGGCTGCCTCTGGCTCCGTGGGCACTGCTGCTTGGCTGGTGGACTCCTGAGCTTGAAACCAACTCCAAACGTGTTCTCCTTCGGGGAGAAGGCTGATTGGGCATGAAAAGGCCTTGTTTGCACAGGGCCCATCAACTCACCGTTAGCCACCTTGGGAGGGACCCTCGGAGGGCCTATCTCAGCAACGGTACACAACTCGCTTCTAGGAGCTGCATTCTGCAAAAGTGAACTCTGCTCGGGGAACAAACCACAGCTCCAATGCGTCTATGCTCAGGGAAGCCACGCTTGCCTACTTCTCAATTAGAAGAATGCTTCCCATAGGGCCAAGGAGGCTCTGGGCTGCCTCTGGCTCCGTGGGCACCGCTGATTGTCTGGTGGTCTCCTGAGCTTGAAAGCAACTCCAAACCTGTTCTCCTACGTGGAGAAGGCTGAATGGGCATTAAAATGCCTTGTTTCCACAGACCCAGGCAACCCACACTTAGCCAGCTAGGGAGTGACCCTCCTAGGTCCTATCTCAGCAACGGCAAAAAACTCGCTTATAGGAGCTGCATTTTTCAAAGGGAAACTTGCTCGGGGAACCAACCACAGCCCCAGTGCGTCTTTGCTCAGGAAAGCAACGCTTGCCTAGTTCTCAACAAGCCGTGTGCTATACCTTGGGCCAGGAAGGATCCTGGCTTCTTCTTGCTCCGAGGGCACGGCTGCTTGGCTGGTGGTCTCCTGAAGTTAAAAGTAACTCCAAACGGGTTCTCTTTCGGGGAGGATGCTGATTGGGCATGAAAAGGCCTTCATTCAACAGGCCCCATCAACCCACCCTTAGCCAGATATGGAGAGAGCCTCCTAGGGCCTATCTAAGAAATGGCACAAAACTCATTCCAGGAGCTGCATTCTGCAAAGGTGGACACTGCTTGGGGAACAAACCACAGCCCCAATGTGTCTGCTCAGGAAAGCCTCGCTTGCCTTTTTTCTCCTAGCCCTCTGCTACCCCAAGGGCCATGGAAGCTCTGGGCTGCCTCTGGCTCTGTGGGCACTGCTGATGTTCTGGTTGTCTCCTGAGCTTGAAACCAACTCCAAACGGGTTCTCCTTCGGGGAGAAGGTGGATTTGCATGGAAAGGCCTTGTTTGCACAGGCCCCAGCCACCCACCCTTAGCCAGCTAGGGATAGACCGTCCTGGGGCCTATCTCAGCAACGGCACAAGACTCACTTCTCAGAGCTGCATTCTGCAAAGGGAAACTCTGCTCGGGGAGCACAGCACAGTCCCAATTCGTCTTTGCTCAGGAAAGCAATGCTTGCCTATTTCTCACCTCGCCCTGTGCTAACCCTAGGGCCAAGGAAGCTCTGGGCTGCCTCTGGCTCCGTGGGCACTGCTGCTTGGCTGGTGGTCTCGTGAGCTTGAAACCAACTCCAAACGAGTTCTCCTTCTGGGAGAAGGCTGATTGGGCATGAAAAGGCCTTGTTTGCACAGGCCTCAGCAACCCACCCTTAGCCAGCTAGGGAGGGACCCTCCGAGGGCTGATCTCAGCAAGGGCACAAGACTCACTTCTAGGAGTTGTATTCTGCAAAGGGGAACTCTGCTCGGGGAACAATCCACAGCCCCAATGCGTCTTTGCTCAGGAAAGCATCGCTTGCCTATTTCTCACATAGCCCTCTGCACCACTAGGGCCAAGAACTTTCTGGGCTGCCTCTGGCTCCGTGGGCACTGCTGCTTGGCTGGTGTTCTCCTGAGCTTGAAACCAACTCCAAACGGGTTCTCCTTCGGGGAGAAGGCTGATTGGGCATGAAAATGCCTTGTTTGCATAGGCCCCCGCAACCCACACTTAGCCAGCTAGGGAGGGATCCTCCGAGGTCCTAACTGGGAAACGGCACAAAACTCAGTTCTGGGAGCTGCATTCTGCAAAGGTGAGCTCTGCTCGGGGAACCAACAACAGCCGCAATGCGTCTTTGCTCAGGAAAGCCACGATTGCCTAGTTCTCACCTAGCCCTCTGCTACCCCTATGGCCAAGGGGGATCTTGGCTGCCTCTTTCTCCGTGGGCACTGTTGCTTGCCTGGTGGTCTGCTGAGCTTGAAACCAACTCCAAACGTGTTCTCCTTTGGGGAGAAGGTGGATTTGGCATGAAAAGGCCTTGTATGCACAGGCCCCATCAACCCATCCTTAGCCAGCTAGGGAGGGACGCTCTGAGGGCCTATGTCAGCAACAGCACTAAACTCACTTCTACGAGCTGCATTCTGTAAAGGGAATCTCAGCTCAGGGAACAAAGCACAGCCCCAATGTGTCTCTTGCTCAGGAAGGCCAACCGGCCTAGTTCTCACCTAGCCCTGGTCTACTCCTAGGGCAAAGGAGGCTCTGGGCTGCCTCTGGCTCCGTGGGCACTGCTGCTTGAACTGGTGGTCTCCTGAGCTTGAAACCAACTCCAAACGGGTTCTCCTTCGGGGAGAAGGCTGATTGGGCATGAAAAGGCCTTGTTTGCACAGGCCCAAGTAACCTACCCTTAGGAGCTATGGAGGAACCCTCCGAGGGCCTATCTCAGAACCTGCACAAAACTCTCACTTCTAGGAGCTGCATTCTGCAAAGGGGAACACTGCCAGGGAAGAAACCACAGCCCCAAAGCGTGTTTGCTCAGGAAAGCAATGCTTGCCTATTTCTCACCTAGCCCTCTGCCACCAATTAGGCCAAAGATTGTCTGTGCTGCCTCTGGCTCCGTGGGCACTGCAGCTTGGCTGGTGGTCTCCTGAGCTTGTAACCAACTCCAAACGTGTTCTCCTTTGGGGAGAAGGCTGATTGGGCATGAAAAGGCCTTATTTGCACAGGCCCAAACAATCCACCATTAGCCAGCTAGGGAGGGACCCTCAGAGGGCCTATCTCAGAACCTGCACAAAACTCTCACTTCGAGGAGCTGCATTCTGCAAAGGTGAACTCTGCTCGGGGAACAAACCACAGCCCCAATGTGTCTTTGCTCAGGGAAGCAACGCTTGCCTAGTTCTCAATTAGCCCAGTGCTTACCCTAGGGCCAAGGAGGCTCTGGGCTGCCTCTGCCCCCGTGGGCATTGCTGCTTGGCTGGTGGACTCCCGAGCTTGAAACCAACTCCAAACGGGTCCTCCTTCGGGGAGAATGCTGATTGGGCATGAAAAGGCCTTGTTTCCACAGACCCAGGCAACCCACACTTTGCCAGCTAGGGAGGGAACATCCAAGGCCCTATCTCAGCAAGGGCACAAGACTCACTTCTAGGAGTGGTATTCTGCAAAGGTGAACTCTGCTCGGGGAACAATCCACAGCCCCAATGCGTCTTTGCTCAGGAAAGCAACGCGTGCCTAGTTCTCACCTGGCCCTCTGTACCCCTAGGGCAAAGAAGGCTCTGGGCTGCCTCTGGCTCCGTGGGCACTGCTGCTTGGCTGGTGGACTCCTGAGCTTGAAACCAACTCCAAACGTGTTCTCCTTCGGGGAGAAGGCTGATTGGGCATGAAAAGGCCTTGTTTGCACAGGGCCCATCAACTCACCGTTAGCCACCTTGGGAGGGACCCTCGGAGGGCCTATCTCAGCAACGGTACACAACTCGCTTCTAGGAGCTGCATTCTGCAAAAGTGAACTCTGCTCGGGGAACAAACCACAGCTCCAATGCGTCTATGCTCAGGGAAGCCACGCTTGCCTACTTCTCAATTAGAAGAATGCTTCCCATAGGGCCAAGGAGGCTCTGGGCTGCCTCTGGCTCCGTGGGCACCGCTGATTGTCTGGTGGTCTCCTGAGCTTGAAAGCAACTCCAAACCTGTTCTCCTACGTGGAGAAGGCTGAATGGGCATTAAAATGCCTTGTTTCCACAGACCCAGGCAACCCACACTTAGCCAGCTAGGGAGTGACCCTCCTAGGTCCTATCTCAGCAACGGCAAAAAACTCGCTTATAGGAGCTGCATTTTTCAAAGGGAAACTTGCTCGGGGAACCAACCACAGCCCCAGTGCGTCTTTGCTCAGGAAAGCAACGCTTGCCTAGTTCTCAACAAGCCGTGTGCTATACCTTGGGCCAGGAAGGATCCTGGCTTCTTCTTGCTCCGAGGGCACGGCTGCTTGGCTGGTGGTCTCCTGAAGTTAAAAGTAACTCCAAACGGGTTCTCTTTCGGGGAGGATGCTGATTGGGCATGAAAAGGCCTTCATTCAACAGGCCCCATCAACCCACCCTTAGCCAGATACGGAGAGAGCCTCCTAGGGCCTATCTAAGAAATGGCACAAAACTCATTCCAGGAGCTGCATTCTGCAAAGGTGGACACTGCTTGGGGAACAAACCACAGCCCCAATGTGTCTGCTCAGGAAAGCCTCGCTTGCCTTTTTTCTCCTAGCCCTCTGCTACCCCAAGGGCCATGGAAGCTCTGGGCTGCCTCTGGCTCTGTGGGCACTGCTGATGTTCTGGTTGTCTCCTGAGCTTGAAACCAACTCCAAACGGGTTCTCCTTCGGGGAGAAGGTGGATTTGCATGGAAAGGCCTTGTTTGCACAGGCCCCAGCCACCCACCCTTAGCCAGCTAGGGATAGACCGTCCTGGGGCCTATCTCAGCAACGGCACAAGACTCACTTCTCGGAGCTGCATTCTGCAAAGGGAAACTCTGCTCGGGGAGCACAGCACAGTCCCAATTCGTCTTTGCTCAGGAAAGCAATGCTTGCCTATTTCTCACCTCGCCCTGTGCTAACCCTAGGGCCAAGGAAGCTCTGGGCTGCCTCTGGCTCCGTGGGCACTGCTGCTTTGCTGGTGGTCTCGTGAGCTTGAAACCAACTCCAAACGGGTTCTCCTTCTGGGAGAAGGCTGATTGGGCATGAAAAGGCCTTGTTTGCACAGGCCTCAGCAACCCACCCTTAGCCAGCTAGGGAGGGACCCTCCGAGGGCTGATCTCAGCAAGGGCACAAGACTCACTTCTAGGAGTTGTATTCTGCAAAGGGGAACTCTGCTCGGGGAACAATCCACAGCCCCAATGCGTCTTTGCTCAGGAAAGCATCGCTTGCCTATTTCTCACATAGCCCTCTGCACCACTAGGGCCAAGAACTTTCTGGGCTGCCTCTGGCTCCGTGGGCACTGCTGCTTGGCTGGTGTTCTCCTGAGCTTGAAACCAACTCCAAACGGGTTCTCCTTCGGGGAGAAGGCTGATTGGGCATGAAAATGCCTTGTTTGCATAGGCCCCCGCAACCCACACTAAGCCAGCTAGGGAGGGATCCTCCGAGGTCCTAACTGGGAAACGGCACAAAACTCAGTTCTGGGAGCTGCATTCTGCAAAGGTGAGCTCTGCTCGGGGAACCAACAACAGCCGCAATGCGTCTTTGCTCAGGAAAGCCACGATTGCCTAGTTCTCACCTAGCCCTCTGCTACCCCTATGGCCAAGGGGGATCTTGGCTGCCTCTTTCTCCGTGGGCACTGTTGCTTGCCTGGTGGTCTGCTGAGCTTGAAACCAACTCCAAACGTGTTCTCCTTTGGGGAGAAGGTGGATTTGGCATGAAAAGGCCTTGTATGCACAGGCCCCATCAACCCATCCTTAGCCAGCTAGGGAGGGACGCTCTGAGGGCCTATGTCAGCAACAGCACTAAACTCACTTCTACGAGCTGCATTCTGTAAAGGGAATCTCAGCTCAGGGAACAAAGCACAGCCCCAATGTGTCTCTTGCTCAGGAAGGCCAACCGGCCTAGTTCTCACCTAGCCCTGGTCTACTCCTAGGGCAAAGGAGGCTCTGGGCTGCCTCTGGCTCCGTGGGCACTGCTGCTTGAACTGGTGGTCTCCTGAGCTTGAAACCAACTCCAAACGGGTTCTCCTTCGGGGAGAAGGCTGATTGGGCATGAAAAGGCCTTGTTTGCACAGGCCCAAGTAACCTACCCTTAGGAGCTATGGAGGAACCCTCCGAGGGCCTATCTCAGAACCTGCACAAAACTCTCACTTCTAGGAGCTGCATTCTGCAAAGGGGAACACTGCCGGGGAAGAAACCACAGCCCCAAAGCGTGTTTGCTCAGGAAAGCAATGCTTGCCTATTTCTCACCTAGCCCTCTGCCACCAATTAGGCCAAAGATTGTCTGTGCTGCCTCTGGCTCCGTGGGCACTGCAGCTTGGCTGGTGGTCTCCTGAGCTTGTAACCAACTCCAAACGTGTTCTCCTTTGGGGAGAAGGCTGATTGGGCATGAAAAGGCCTTATTTGCACAGGCCCAAACAATCCACCATTAGCCAGCTAGGGAGGGACCCTCAGAGGGCCTATCTCAGAACCTGCACAAAACTCTCACTTCGAGGAGCTGCATTCTGCAAAGGTGAACTCTGCTCGGGGAACAAACCACAGCCCCAATGTGTCTTTGCTCAGGGAAGCAACGCTTGCCTAGTTCTCAATTAGCCCAGTGCTTACCCAAGGGCCAAGGAGGCTCTGGGCTGCCTCTGCCCCCGTGGGCATTGCTGCTTGGCTGGTGGACTCCCGAGCTTGAAACCAACTCCAAACGGGTCCTCCTTCGGGGAGAATGCTGATTGGGCATGAAAAGGCCTTGTTTCCACAGACCCAGGCAACCCACACTTTGCCAGCTAGGGAGGGAACATCCAAGGCCCTATCTCAGCAAGGGCACAAGACTCACTTCTAGGAGTGGTATTCTGCAAAGGTGAACTCTGCTCGGGGAACAATCCACAGCCCCAATGCGTCTTTGCTCAGGAAAGCAACGCGTGCCTAGTTCTCACCTGGCCCTCTGTACCCCTAGGGCAAAGAAGGCTCTGGGCTGCCTCTGGCTCCGTGGGCACTGCTGCTTGGCTGGTGTTCTCCTGAGCTTGAAACCAACTCCAAACGTGTTCTCCTTCGGGGAGAAGGCTGATTGGGCATGAAAAGGCCTTGTTTGCACAGGGCCCATCAACTCACCGTTAGCCACCTTGGGAGGGACCCTCGGAGGGCCTATCTCAGCAACGGTACACAACTCGCTTCTAGGAGCTGCATTCTGCAAAAGTGAACTCTGCTCGGGGAACAAACCACAGCTCCAATGCGTCTATGCTCAGGGAAGCCACGCTTGCCTACTTCTCAATTAGAAGAATGCTTCCCATAGGGCCAAGGAGGCTCTGGGCTGCCTCTGGCTCCGTGGGCACCGCTGATTGTCTGGTGGTCTCCTGAGCTTGAAAGCAACTCCAAACCTGTTCTCCTACGTGGAGAAGGCTGAATGGGCATTAAAATGCCTTGTTTCCACAGACCCAGGCAACCCACACTTAGCCAGCTAGGGAGTGACCCTCCTAGGTCCTATCTCAGCAACGGCAAAAAACTCGCTTATAGGAGCTGCATTTTTCAAAGGGAAACTTGCTCGGGGAACCAACCACAGCCCCAGTGCGTCTTTGCTCAGGAAAGCAACGCTTGCCTAGTTCTCAACAAGCCGTGTGCTATACCTTGGGCCAGGAAGGATCCTGGCTTCTTCTTGCTCCGAGGGCACGGCTGCTTGGCTGGTGGTCTCCTGAAGTTAAAAGTAACTCCAAACGGGTTCTCTTTCGGGGAGGATGCTGATTGGGCATGAAAAGGCCTTCATTCAACAGGCCCCATCAACCCACCCTTAGCCAGATACGGAGAGAGCCTCCTAGGGCCTATCTAAGAAATGGCACAAAACTCATTCCAGGAGCTGCATTCTGCAAAGGTGGACACTGCTTGGGGAACAAACCACAGCCCCAATGTGTCTGCTCAGGAAAGCCTCGCTTGCCTTTTTTCTCCTAGCCCTCTGCTACCCCAAGGGCCATGGAAGCTCTGGGCTGCCTCTGGCTCTGTGGGCACTGCTGATGTTCTGGTTGTCTCCTGAGCTTGAAACCAACTCCAAACGGGTTCTCCTTCGGGGAGAAGGTGGATTTGCATGGAAAGGCCTTGTTTGCACAGGCCCCAGCCACCCACCCTTAGCCAGCTAGGGATAGACCGTCCTGGGGCCTATCTCAGCAACGGCACAAGACTCACTTCTCGGAGCTGCATTCTGCAAAGGGAAACTCTGCTCGGGGAGCACAGCACAGTCCCAATTCGTCTTTGCTCAGGAAAGCAATGCTTGCCTATTTCTCACCTCGCCCTGTGCTAACCCTAGGGCCAAGGAAGCTCTGGGCTGCCTCTGGCTCCGTGGGCACTGCTGCTTTGCTGGTGGTCTCGTGAGCTTGAAACCAACTCCAAACGAGTTCTCCTTCTGGGAGAAGGCTGATTGGGCATGAAAAGGCCTTGTTTGCACAGGCCTCAGCAACCCACCCTTAGCCAGCTAGGGAGGGACCCTCCGAGGGCTGATCTCAGCAAGGGCACAAGACTCACTTCTAGGAGTTGTATTCTGCAAAGGGGAACTCTGCTCGGGGAACAATCCACAGCCCCAATGCGTCTTTGCTCAGGAAAGCATCGCTTGCCTATTTCTCACATAGCCCTCTGCACCACTAGGGCCAAGAACTTTCTGGGCTGCCTCTGGCTCCGTGGGCACTGCTGCTTGGCTGGTGTTCTCCTGAGCTTGAAACCAACTCCAAACGGGTTCTCCTTCGGGGAGAAGGCTGATTGGGCATGAAAATGCCTTGTTTGCATAGGCCCCCGCAACCCACACTTAGCCAGCTAGGGAGGGATCCTCCGAGGTCCTAACTGGGAAACGGCACAAAACTCAGTTCTGGGAGCTGCATTCTGCAAAGGTGAGCTCTGCTCGGGGAACCAACAACAGCCGCAATGCGTCTTTGCTCAGGAAAGCCACGATTGCCTAGTTCTCACCTAGCCCTCTGCTACCCCTATGGCCAAGGGGGATCTTGGCTGCCTCTTTCTCCGTGGGCACTGTTGCTTGCCTGGTGGTCTGCTGAGCTTGAAACCAACTCCAAACGTGTTCTCCTTTGGGGAGAAGGTGGATTTGGCATGAAAAGGCCTTGTATGCACAGGCCCCATCAACCCATCCTTAGCCAGCTAGGGAGGGACGCTCTGAGGGCCTATGTCAGCAACAGCACTAAACTCACTTCTACGAGCTGCATTCTGTAAAGGGAATCTCAGCTCAGGGAACAAAGCACAGCCCCAATGTGTCTCTTGCTCAGGAAGGCCAACCGGCCTAGTTCTCACCTAGCCCTGGTCTACTCCTAGGGCAAAGGAGGCTCTGGGCTGCCTCTGGCTCCGTGGGCACTGCTGCTTGAACTGGTGGTCTCCTGAGCTTGAAACCAACTCCAAACGGGTTCTCCTTCGGGGAGAAGGCTGATTGGGCATGAAAAGGCCTTGTTTGCACAGGCCCAAGTAACCTACCCTTAGGAGCTATGGAGGAACCCTCCGAGGGCCTATCTCAGAACCTGCACAAAACTCTCACTTCTAGGAGCTGCATTCTGCAAAGGGGAACACTGCCGGGGAAGAAACCACAGCCCCAAAGCGTGTTTGCTCAGGAAAGCAATGCTTGCCTATTTCTCACCTAGCCCTCTGCCACCAATTAGGCCAAAGATTGTCTGTGCTGCCTCTGGCTCCGTGGGCACTGCAGCTTGGCTGGTGGTCTCCTGAGCTTGTAACCAACTCCAAACGTGTTCTCCTTTGGGGAGAAGGCTGATTGGGCATGAAAAGGCCTTATTTGCACAGGCCCAAACAATCCACCATTAGCCAGCTAGGGAGGGACCCTCAGAGGGCCTATCTCAGAACCTGCACAAAACTCTCACTTCGAGGAGCTGCATTCTGCAAAGGTGAACTCTGCTCGGGGAACAAACCACAGCCCCAATGTGTCTTTGCTCAGGGAAGCAACGCTTGCCTAGTTCTCAATTAGCCCAGTGCTTACCCAAGGGCCAAGGAGGCTCTGGGCTGCCTCTGCCCCCGTGGGCATTGCTGCTTGGCTGGTGGACTCCCGAGCTTGAAACCAACTCCAAACGGGTCCTCCTTCGGGGAGAATGCTGATTGGGCATGAAAAGGCCTTGTTTCCACAGACCCAGGCAACCCACACTTTGCCAGCTAGGGAGGGAACATCCAAGGCCCTATCTCAGCAAGGGCACAAGACTCACTTCTAGGAGTGGTATTCTGCAAAGGTGAACTCTGCTCGGGGAACAATCCACAGCCCCAATGCGTCTTTGCTCAGGAAAGCAACGCGTGCCTAGTTCTCACCTGGCCCTCTGTACCCCTAGGGCAAAGAAGGCTCTGGGCTGCCTCTGGCTCCGTGGGCACTGCTGCTTGGCTGGTGGACTCCTGAGCTTGAAACCAACTCCAAACGTGTTCTCCTTCGGGGAGAAGGCTGATTGGGCATGAAAAGGCCTTGTTTGCACAGGGCCCATCAACTCACCGTTAGCCACCTTGGGAGGGACCCTCGGAGGGCCTATCTCAGCAACGGTACACAACTCGCTTCTAGGAGCTGCATTCTGCAAAAGTGAACTCTGCTCGGGGAACAAACCACAGCTCCAATGCGTCTATGCTCAGGGAAGCCACGCTTGCCTACTTCTCAATTAGAAGAATGCTTCCCATAGGGCCAAGGAGGCTCTGGGCTGCCTCTGGCTCCGTGGGCACCGCTGATTGTCTGGTGGTCTCCTGAGCTTGAAAGCAACTCCAAACCTGTTCTCCTACGTGGAGAAGGCTGAATGGGCATTAAAATGCCTTGTTTCCACAGACCCAGGCAACCCACACTTAGCCAGCTAGGGAGTGACCCTCCTAGGTCCTATCTCAGCAACGGCAAAAAACTCGCTTATAGGAGCTGCATTTTTCAAAGGGAAACTTGCTCGGGGAACCAACCACAGCCCCAGTGCGTCTTTGCTCAGGAAAGCAACGCTTGCCTAGTTCTCAACAAGCCGTGTGCTATACCTTGGGCCAGGAAGGATCCTGGCTTCTTCTTGCTCCGAGGGCACGGCTGCTTGGCTGGTGGTCTCCTGAAGTTAAAAGTAACTCCAAACGGGTTCTCTTTCGGGGAGGATGCTGATTGGGCATGAAAAGGCCTTCATTCAACAGGCCCCATCAACCCACCCTTAGCCAGATACGGAGAGAGCCTCCTAGGGCCTATCTAAGAAATGGCACAAAACTCATTCCAGGAGCTGCATTCTGCAAAGGTGGACACTGCTTGGGGAACAAACCACAGCCCCAATGTGTCTGCTCAGGAAAGCCTCGCTTGCCTTTTTTCTCCTAGCCCTCTGCTACCCCAAGGGCCATGGAAGCTCTGGGCTGCCTCTGGCTCTGTGGGCACTGCTGATGTTCTGGTTGTCTCCTGAGCTTGAAACCAACTCCAAACGGGTTCTCCTTCGGGGAGAAGGTGGATTTGCATGGAAAGGCCTTGTTTGCACAGGCCCCAGCCACCCACCCTTAGCCAGCTAGGGATAGACCGTCCTGGGGCCTATCTCAGCAACGGCACAAGACTCACTTCTCGGAGCTGCATTCTGCAAAGGGAAACTCTGATCGGGGAGCACAGCACAGTCCCAATTCGTCTTTGCTCAGGAAAGCAATGCTTGCCTATTTCTCACCTCGCCCTGTGCTAACCCTAGGGCCAAGGAAGCTCTGGGCTGCCTCTGGCTCCGTGGGCACTGCTGCTTGGCTGGTGGTCTCCTGAGCTTGAAACCAACTCCAAACGGGTTCTCCTTTGGGGAGAAGGCTGATTGGGCATGAAAATGCCTTGTTTGCATAGGCCCCCGCAACCCACACTTAGCCAGCTAGGGAGGGATCCTCCGAGGTCCTAACTGGGAAACGGCACAAAACTCAGTTCTGGGAGCTGCATTCTGCAAAGGTGAACTCTGCTCGGGGAACCAACAACAGCCGCAATGCGTCTTTGCTCAGGAAAGCCACGATTGCCTAGTTCTCACCTAGCCCTCTGCTACCCCTATGGCCAAGGGGGATCTTGGCTGCCTCTTTCTCCGTGGGCACTGTTGCTTGCCTGGTGGTCTGCTGAGCTTGAAACCAACTCCAAACGTGTTCTCCTTTGGGGAGAAGGTGGATTTGGCATGAAAAGGCCTTGTATGCACAGGCCCCATCAACCCATCCTTAGCCAGCTAGGGAGGGACGCTCTGAGGGCCTATGTCAGCAACAGCACTAAACTCACTTCTACGAGCTGCATTCTGTAAAGGGAATCTCAGCTCAGGGAACAAAGCACAGCCCCAATGTGTCTCTTGCTCAGGAAGGCCAACCGGCCTAGTTCTCACCTAGCCCTGGTCTACTCCTAGGGCAAAGGAGGCTCTGGGCTGCCTCTGGCTCCGTGGGCACTGCTGCTTGAACTGGTGGTCTCCTGAGCTTGAAACCAACTCCAAACGGGTTCTCCTTCGGGGAGAAGGCTGATTGGGCATGAAAAGGCCTTGTTTGCACAGGCCCAAGTAACCTACCCTTAGGAGCTATGGAGGAACCCTCCGAGGGCCTATCTCAGAACCTGCACAAAACTCTCACTTCTAGGAGCTGCATTCTGCAAAGGGGAACACTGCCGGGGAAGAAACCACAGCCCCAAAGCGTGTTTGCTCAGGAAAGCAATGCTTGCCTATTTCTCACCTAGCCCTCTGCCACCAATTAGGCCAAAGATTGTCTGTGCTGCCTCTGGCTCCGTGGGCACTGCAGCTTGGCTGGTGGTCTCCTGAGCTTGTAACCAACTCCAAACGTGTTCTCCTTTGGGGAGAAGGCTGATTGGGCATGAAAAGGCCTTATTTGCACAGGCCCAAACAATCCACCATTAGCCAGCTAGGGAGGGACCCTCAGAGGGCCTATCTCAGAACCTGCACAAAACTCTCACTTCGAGGAGCTGCATTCTGCAAAGGTGAACTCTGCTCGGGGAACAAACCACAGCCCCAATGTGTCTTTGCTCAGGGAAGCAACGCTTGCCTAGTTCTCAATTAGCCCAGTGCTTACCCAAGGGCCAAGGAGGCTCTGGGCTGCCTCTGCCCCCGTGGGCATTGCTGCTTGGCTGGTGGACTCCCGAGCTTGAAACCAACTCCAAACGGGTCCTCCTTCGGGGAGAATGCTGATTGGGCATGAAAAGGCCTTGTTTCCACAGACCCAGGCAACCCACACTTTGCCAGCTAGGGAGGGAACATCCAAGGCCCTATCTCAGCAAGGGCACAAGACTCACTTCTAGGAGTGGTATTCTGCAAAGGTGAACTCTGCTCGGGGAACAATCCACAGCCCCAATGCGTCTTTGCTCAGGAAAGCAACGCGTGCCTAGTTCTCACCTGGCCCTCTGTACCCCTAGGGCAAAGAAGGCTCTGGGCTGCCTCTGGCTCCGTGGGCACTGCTGCTTGGCTGGTGTTCTCCTGAGCTTGAAACCAACTCCAAACGTGTTCTCCTTCGGGGAGAAGGCTGATTGGGCATGAAAAGGCCTTGTTTGCACAGGGCCCATCAACTCACCGTTAGCCACCTTGGGAGGGACCCTCGGAGGGCCTATCTCAGCAACGGTACACAACTCGCTTCTAGGAGCTGCATTCTGCAAAAGTGAACTCTGCTCGGGGAACAAACCACAGCTCCAATGCGTCTATGCTCAGGGAAGCCACGCTTGCCTACTTCTCAATTAGAAGAATGCTTCCCATAGGGCCAAGGAGGCTCTGGGCTGCCTCTGGCTCCGTGGGCACCGCTGATTGTCTGGTGGTCTCCTGAGCTTGAAAGCAACTCCAAACCTGTTCTCCTACGTGGAGAAGGCTGAATGGGCATTAAAATGCCTTGTTTCCACAGACCCAGGCAACCCACACTTAGCCAGCTAGGGAGTGACCCTCCTAGGTCCTATCTCAGCAACGGCAAAAAACTCGCTTATAGGAGCTGCATTTTTCAAAGGGAAACTTGCTCGGGGAACCAACCACAGCCCCAGTGCGTCTTTGCTCAGGAAAGCAACGCTTGCCTAGTTCTCAACAAGCCGTGTGCTATACCTTGGGCCAGGAAGGATCCTGGCTTCTTCTTGCTCCGAGGGCACGGCTGCTTGGCTGGTGGTCTCCTGAAGTTAAAAGTAACTCCAAACGGGTTCTCTTTCGGGGAGGATGCTGATTGGGCATGAAAAGGCCTTCATTCAACAGGCCCCATCAACCCACCCTTAGCCAGATATGGAGAGAGCCTCCTAGGGCCTATCTAAGAAATGGCACAAAACTCATTCCAGGAGCTGCATTCTGCAAAGGTGGACACTGCTTGGGGAACAAACCACAGCCCCAATGTGTCTGCTCAGGAAAGCCTCGCTTGCCTTTTTTCTCCTAGCCCTCTGCTACCCCAAGGGCCATGGAAGCTCTGGGCTGCCTCTGGCTCTGTGGGCACTGCTGATGTTCTGGTTGTCTCCTGAGCTTGAAACCAACTCCAAACGGGTTCTCCTTCGGGGAGAAGGTGGATTTGCATGGAAAGGCCTTGTTTGCACAGGCCCCAGCCACCCACCCTTAGCCAGCTAGGGATAGACCGTCCTGGGGCCTATCTCAGCAACGGCACAAGACTCACTTCTCAGAGCTGCATTCTGCAAAGGGAAACTCTGCTCGGGGAGCACACCACAGTCCCAATTCGTCTTTGCTCAGGAAAGCAATGCTTGCCTATTTCTCACCTCGCCCTGTGCTAACCCTAGGGCCAAGGAAGCTCTGGGCTGCCTCTGGCTCCGTGGGCACTGCTGCTTGGCTGGTGGTCTCCTGAGCTTGAAACCAACTCCAAACGGGTTCTCCTTTGGGGAGAAGGCTGATTGGGCATGAAAATGCCTTGTTTGCATAGGCCCCCGCAACCCACACTTAGCCAGCTAGGGAGGGATCCTCCGAGGTCCTAACTGGGAAACGGCACAAAACTCAGTTCTGGGAGCTGCATTCTGCAAAGGTGAACTCTGCTCGGGGAACCAACAACAGCCGCAATGCGTCTTTGCTCAGGAAAGCCACGATTGCCTAGTTCTCACCTAGCCCTCTGCTACCCCTATGGCCAAGGGGGATCTTGGCTGCCTCTTTCTCCGTGGGCACTGTTGCTTGCCTGGTGGTCTGCTGAGCTTGAAACCAACTCCAAACGTGTTCTCCTTTGGGGAGAAGGTGGATTTGGCATGAAAAGGCCTTGTATGCACAGGCCCCATCAACCCATCCTTAGCCAGCTAGGGAGGGACGCTCTGAGGGCCTATGTCAGCAACAGCACTAAACTCACTTCTACGAGCTGCATTCTGTAAAGGGAATCTCAGCTCAGGGAACAAAGCACAGCCCCAATGTGTCTCTTGCTCAGGAAGGCCAACCGGCCTAGTTCTCACCTAGCCCTGGTCTACTCCTAGGGCAAAGGAGGCTCTGGGCTGCCTCTGGCTCCGTGGGCACTGCTGCTTGAACTGGTGGTCTCCTGAGCTTGAAACCAACTCCAAACGGGTTCTCCTTCGGGGAGAAGGCTGATTGGGCATGAAAAGGCCTTGTTTGCACAGGCCCAAGTAACCTACCCTTAGGAGCTATGGAGGAACCCTCCGAGGGCCTATCTCAGAACCTGCACAAAACTCTCACTTCTAGGAGCTGCATTCTGCAAAGGGGAACACTGCCGGGGAAGAAACCACAGCCCCAAAGCGTGTTTGCTCAGGAAAGCAATGCTTGCCTATTTCTCACCTAGCCCTCTGCCACCAATTAGGCCAAAGATTGTCTGTGCTGCCTCTGGCTCCGTGGGCACTGCAGCTTGGCTGGTGGTCTCCTGAGCTTGTAACCAACTCCAAACGTGTTCTCCTTTGGGGAGAAGGCTGATTGGGCATGAAAAGGCCTTATTTGCACAGGCCCAAACAATCCACCATTAGCCAGCTAGGGAGGGACCCTCAGAGGGCCTATCTCAGAACCTGCACAAAACTCTCACTTCGAGGAGCTGCATTCTGCAAAGGTGAACTCTGCTCGGGGAACAAACCACAGCCCCAATGTGTCTTTGCTCAGGGAAGCAACGCTTGCCTAGTTCTCAATTAGCCCAGTGCTTACCCAAGGGCCAAGGAGGCTCTGGGCTGCCTCTGCCCCCGTGGGCATTGCTGCTTGGCTGGTGGACTCCCGAGCTTGAAACCAACTCCAAACGGGTCCTCCTTCGGGGAGAATGCTGATTGGGCATGAAAAGGCCTTGTTTCCACAGACCCAGGCAACCCACACTTTGCCAGCTAGGGAGGGAACATCCAAGGCCCTATCTCAGCAAGGGCACAAGACTCACTTCTAGGAGTGGTATTCTGCAAAGGTGAACTCTGCTCGGGGAACAATCCACAGCCCCAATGCGTCTTTGCTCAGGAAAGCAACGCGTGCCTAGTTCTCACCTGGCCCTCTGTACCCCTAGGGCAAAGAAGGCTCTGGGCTGCCTCTGGCTCCGTGGGCACTGCTGCTTGGCTGGTGTTCTCCTGAGCTTGAAACCAACTCCAAACGTGTTCTCCTTCGGGGAGAAGGCTGATTGGGCATGAAAAGGCCTTGTTTGCACAGGGCCCATCAACTCACCGTTAGCCACCTTGGGAGGGACCCTCGGAGGGCCTATCTCAGCAACGGTACACAACTCGCTTCTAGGAGCTGCATTCTGCAAAAGTGAACTCTGCTCGGGGAACAAACCACAGCTCCAATGCGTCTATGCTCAGGGAAGCCACGCTTGCCTACTTCTCAATTAGAAGAATGCTTCCCATAGGGCCAAGGAGGCTCTGGGCTGCCTCTGGCTCCGTGGGCACCGCTGATTGTCTGGTGGTCTCCTGAGCTTGAAAGCAACTCCAAACCTGTTCTCCTACGTGGAGAAGGCTGAATGGGCATTAAAATGCCTTGTTTCCACAGACCCAGGCAACCCACACTTAGCCAGCTAGGGAGTGACCCTCCTAGGTCCTATCTCAGCAACGGCAAAAAACTCGCTTATAGGAGCTGCATTTTTCAAAGGGAAACTTGCTCGGGGAACCAACCACAGCCCCAGTGCGTCTTTGCTCAGGAAAGCAACGCTTGCCTAGTTCTCAACAAGCCGTGTGCTATACCTTGGGCCAGGAAGGATCCTGGCTTCTTCTTGCTCCGAGGGCACGGCTGCTTGGCTGGTGGTCTCCTGAAGTTAAAAGTAACTCCAAACGGGTTCTCTTTCGGGGAGGATGCTGATTGGGCATGAAAAGGCCTTCATTCAACAGGCCCCATCAACCCACCCTTAGCCAGATATGGAGAGAGCCTCCTAGGGCCTATCTAAGAAATGGCACAAAACTCATTCCAGGAGCTGCATTCTGCAAAGGTGGACACTGCTTGGGGAACAAACCACAGCCCCAATGTGTCTGCTCAGGAAAGCCTCGCTTGCCTTTTTTCTCCTAGCCCTCTGCTACCCCAAGGGCCATGGAAGCTCTGGGCTGCCTCTGGCTCTGTGGGCACTGCTGATGTTCTGGTTGTCTCCTGAGCTTGAAACCAACTCCAAACGGGTTCTCCTTCGGGGAGAAGGTGGATTTGCATGGAAAGGCCTTGTTTGCACAGGCCCCAGCCACCCACCCTTAGCCAGCTAGGGATAGACCGTCCTGGGGCCTATCTCAGCAACGGCACAAGACTCACTTCTCAGAGCTGCATTCTGCAAAGGGAAACTCTGCTCGGGGAGCACACCACAGTCCCAATTCGTCTTTGCTCAGGAAAGCAATGCTTGCCTATTTCTCACCTCGCCCTGTGCTAACCCTAGGGCCAAGGAAGCTCTGGGCTGCCTCTGGCTCCGTGGGCACTGCTGCTTGGCTGGTGGTCTCCTGAGCTTGAAACCAACTCCAAACGGGTTCTCCTTTGGGGAGAAGGCTGATTGGGCATGAAAATGCCTTGTTTGCATAGGCCCCCGCAACCCACACTTAGCCAGCTAGGGAGGGATCCTCCGAGGTCCTAACTGGGAAACGGCACAAAACTCAGTTCTGGGAGCTGCATTCTGCAAAGGTGAACTCTGCTCGGGGAACCAACAACAGCCGCAATGCGTCTTTGCTCAGGAAAGCCACGATTGCCTAGTTCTCACCTAGCCCTCTGCTACCCCTATGGCCAAGGGGGATCTTGGCTGCCTCTTTCTCCGTGGGCACTGTTGCTTGCCTGGTGGTCTGCTGAGCTTGAAACCAACTCCAAACGTGTTCTCCTTTGGGGAGAAGGTGGATTTGGCATGAAAAGGCCTTGTATGCACAGGCCCCATCAACCCATCCTTAGCCAGCTAGGGAGGGACGCTCTGAGGGCCTATGTCAGCAACAGCACTAAACTCACTTCTACGAGCTGCATTCTGTAAAGGGAATCTCAGCTCAGGGAACAAAGCACAGCCCCAATGTGTCTCTTGCTCAGGAAGGCCAACCGGCCTAGTTCTCACCTAGCCCTGGTCTACTCCTAGGGCAAAGGAGGCTCTGGGCTGCCTCTGGCTCCGTGGGCACTGCTGCTTGAACTGGTGGTCTCCTGAGCTTGAAACCAACTCCAAACGGGTTCTCCTTCGGGGAGAAGGCTGATTGGGCATGAAAAGGCCTTGTTTGCACAGGCCCAAGTAACCTACCCTTAGGAGCTATGGAGGAACCCTCCGAGGGCCTATCTCAGAACCTGCACAAAACTCTCACTTCTAGGAGCTGCATTCTGCAAAGGGGAACACTGCCGGGGAAGAAACCACAGCCCCAAAGCGTGTTTGCTCAGGAAAGCAATGCTTGCCTATTTCTCACCTAGCCCTCTGCCACCAATTAGGCCAAAGATTGTCTGTGCTGCCTCTGGCTCCGTGGGCACTGCAGCTTGGCTGGTGGTCTCCTGAGCTTGTAACCAACTCCAAACGTGTTCTCCTTTGGGGAGAAGGCTGATTGGGCATGAAAAGGCCTTATTTGCACAGGCCCAAACAATCCACCATTAGCCAGCTAGGGAGGGACCCTCAGAGGGCCTATCTCAGAACCTGCACAAAACTCTCACTTCGAGGAGCTGCATTCTGCAAAGGTGAACTCTGCTCGGGGAACAAACCACAGCCCCAATGTGTCTTTGCTCAGGGAAGCAACGCTTGCCTAGTTCTCAATTAGCCCAGTGCTTACCCAAGGGCCAAGGAGGCTCTGGGCTGCCTCTGCCCCCGTGGGCATTGCTGCTTGGCTGGTGGACTCCCGAGCTTGAAACCAACTCCAAACGGGTCCTCCTTCGGGGAGAATGCTGATTGGGCATGAAAAGGCCTTGTTTCCACAGACCCAGGCAACCCACACTTTGCCAGCTAGGGAGGGAACATCCAAGGCCCTATCTCAGCAAGGGCACAAGACTCACTTCTAGGAGTGGTATTCTGCAAAGGTGAACTCTGCTCGGGGAACAATCCACAGCCCCAATGCGTCTTTGCTCAGGAAAGCAACGCGTGCCTAGTTCTCACCTGGCCCTCTGTACCCCTAGGGCAAAGAAGGCTCTGGGCTGCCTCTGGCTCCGTGGGCACTGCTGCTTGGCTGGTGTTCTCCTGAGCTTGAAACCAACTCCAAACGTGTTCTCCTTCGGGGAGAAGGCTGATTGGGCATGAAAAGGCCTTGTTTGCACAGGGCCCATCAACTCACCGTTAGCCACCTTGGGAGGGACCCTCGGAGGGCCTATCTCAGCAACGGTACACAACTCGCTTCTAGGAGCTGCATTCTGCAAAAGTGAACTCTGCTCGGGGAACAAACCACAGCTCCAATGCGTCTATGCTCAGGGAAGCCACGCTTGCCTACTTCTCAATTAGAAGAATGCTTCCCATAGGGCCAAGGAGGCTCTGGGCTGCCTCTGGCTCCGTGGGCACCGCTGATTGTCTGGTGGTCTCCTGAGCTTGAAAGCAACTCCAAACCTGTTCTCCTACGTGGAGAAGGCTGAATGGGCATTAAAATGCCTTGTTTCCACAGACCCAGGCAACCCACACTTAGCCAGCTAGGGAGTGACCCTCCTAGGTCCTATCTCAGCAACGGCAAAAAACTCGCTTATAGGAGCTGCATTTTTCAAAGGGAAACTTGCTCGGGGAACCAACCACAGCCCCAGTGCGTCTTTGCTCAGGAAAGCAACGCTTGCCTAGTTCTCAACAAGCCGTGTGCTATACCTTGGGCCAGGAAGGATCCTGGCTTCTTCTTGCTCCGAGGGCACGGCTGCTTGGCTGGTGGTCTCCTGAAGTTAAAAGTAACTCCAAACGGGTTCTCTTTCGGGGAGGATGCTGATTGGGCATGAAAAGGCCTTCATTCAACAGGCCCCATCAACCCACCCTTAGCCAGATATGGAGAGAGCCTCCTAGGGCCTATCTAAGAAATGGCACAAAACTCATTCCAGGAGCTGCATTCTGCAAAGGTGGACACTGCTTGGGGAACAAACCACAGCCCCAATGTGTCTGCTCAGGAAAGCCTCGCTTGCCTTTTTTCTCCTAGCCCTCTGCTACCCCAAGGGCCATGGAAGCTCTGGGCTGCCTCTGGCTCTGTGGGCACTGCTGATGTTCTGGTTGTCTCCTGAGCTTGAAACCAACTCCAAACGGGTTCTCCTTCGGGGAGAAGGTGGATTTGCATGGAAAGGCCTTGTTTGCACAGGCCCCAGCCACCCACCCTTAGCCAGCTAGGGATAGACCGTCCTGGGGCCTATCTCAGCAACGGCACAAGACTCACTTCTCAGAGCTGCATTCTGCAAAGGGAAACTCTGCTCGGGGAGCACACCACAGTCCCAATTCGTCTTTGCTCAGGAAAGCAATGCTTGCCTATTTCTCACCTCGCCCTGTGCTAACCCTAGGGCCAAGGAAGCTCTGGGCTGCCTCTGGCTCCGTGGGCACTGCTGCTTTGCTGGTGGTCTCGTGAGCTTGAAACCAACTCCAAACGAGTTCTCCTTCTGGGAGAAGGCTGATTGGGCATGAAAAGGCCTTGTTTGCACAGGCCTCAGCAACCCACCCTTAGCCAGCTAGGGAGGGACCCTCCGAGGGCTGATCTCAGCAAGGGCACAAGACTCACTTCTAGGAGTTGTATTCTGCAAAGGGGAACTCTGCTCGGGGAACAATCCACAGCCCCAATGCGTCTTTGCTCAGGAAAGCATCGCTTGCCTATTTCTCACATAGCCCTCTGCACCACTAGGGCCAAGAACTTTCTGGGCTGCCTCTGGCTCCGTGGGCACTGCTGCTTGGCTGGTGTTCTCCTGAGCTTGAAACCAACTCCAAACGGGTTCTCCTTCGGGGAGAAGGCTGATTGGGCATGAAAATGCCTTGTTTGCATAGGCCCCCGCAACCCACACTTAGCCAGCTAGGGAGGGATCCTCCGAGGTCCTAACTGGGAAACGGCACAAAACTCAGTTCTGGGAGCTGCATTCTGCAAAGGTGAGCTCTGCTCGGGGAACCAACAACAGCCGCAATGCGTCTTTGCTCAGGAAAGCCACGATTGCCTAGTTCTCACCTAGCCCTCTGCTACCCCTATGGCCAAGGGGGATCTTGGCTGCCTCTTTCTCCGTGGGCACTGTTGCTTGCCTGGTGGTCTGCTGAGCTTGAAACCAACTCCAAACGTGTTCTCCTTTGGGGAGAAGGTGGATTTGGCATGAAAAGGCCTTGTATGCACAGGCCCCATCAACCCATCCTTAGCCAGCTAGGGAGGGACGCTCTGAGGGCCTATGTCAGCAACAGCACTAAACTCACTTCTACGAGCTGCATTCTGTAAAGGGAATCTCAGCTCAGGGAACAAAGCACAGCCCCAATGTGTCTCTTGCTCAGGAAGGCCAACCGGCCTAGTTCTCACCTAGCCCTGGTCTACTCCTAGGGCAAAGGAGGCTCTGGGCTGCCTCTGGCTCCGTGGGCACTGCTGCTTGAACTGGTGGTCTCCTGAGCTTGAAACCAACTCCAAACGGGTTCTCCTTCGGGGAGAAGGCTGATTGGGCATGAAAAGGCCTTGTTTGCACAGGCCCAAGTAACCTACCCTTAGGAGCTATGGAGGAACCCTCCGAGGGCCTATCTCAGAACCTGCACAAAACTCTCACTTCTAGGAGCTGCATTCTGCAAAGGGGAACACTGCCGGGGAAGAAACCACAGCCCCAAAGCGTGTTTGCTCAGGAAAGCAATGCTTGCCTATTTCTCACCTAGCCCTCTGCCACCAATTAGGCCAAAGATTGTCTGTGCTGCCTCTGGCTCCGTGGGCACTGCAGCTTGGCTGGTGGTCTCCTGAGCTTGTAACCAACTCCAAACGTGTTCTCCTTTGGGGAGAAGGCTGATTGGGCATGAAAAGGCCTTATTTGCACAGGCCCAAACAATCCACCATTAGCCAGCTAGGGAGGGACCCTCAGAGGGCCTATCTCAGAACATGCACAAAACTCTCACTTCGAGGAGCTGCATTCTGCAAAGGTGAACTCTGCTCGGGGAACAAACCACAGCCCCAATGTGTCTTTGCTCAGGGAAGCAACGCTTGCCTAGTTCTCAATTAGCCCAGTGCTTACCCAAGGGCCAAGGAGGCTCTGGGCTGCCTCTGCCCCCGTGGGCATTGCTGCTTGGCTGGTGGACTCCCGAGCTTGAAACCAACTCCAAACGGGTCCTCCTTCGGGGAGAATGCTGATTGGGCATGAAAAGGCCTTGTTTCCACAGACCCAGGCAACCCACACTTTGCCAGCTAGGGAGGGAACATCCAAGGCCCTATCTCAGCAAGGGCACAAGACTCACTTCTAGGAGTGGTATTCTGCAAAGGTGAACTCTGCTCGGGGAACAATCCACAGCCCCAATGCGTCTTTGCTCAGGAAAGCAACGCGTGCCTAGTTCTCACCTGGCCCTCTGTACCCCTAGGGCAAAGAAGGCTCTGGGCTGCCTCTGGCTCCGTGGGCACTGCTGCTTGGCTGGTGTTCTCCTGAGCTTGAAACCAACTCCAAACGTGTTCTCCTTCGGGGAGAAGGCTGATTGGGCATGAAAAGGCCTTGTTTGCACAGGGCCCATCAACTCACCGTTAGCCACCTTGGGAGGGACCCTCGGAGGGCCTATCTCAGCAACGGTACACAACTCGCTTCTAGGAGCTGCATTCTGCAAAAGTGAACTCTGCTCGGGGAACAAACCACAGCTCCAATGCGTCTATGCTCAGGGAAGCCACGCTTGCCTACTTCTCAATTAGAAGAATGCTTCCCATAGGGCCAAGGAGGCTCTGGGCTGCCTCTGGCTCCGTGGGCACCGCTGATTGTCTGGTGGTCTCCTGAGCTTGAAAGCAACTCCAAACCTGTTCTCCTACGTGGAGAAGGCTGAATGGGCATTAAAATGCCTTGTTTCCACAGACCCAGGCAACCCACACTTAGCCAGCTAGGGAGTGACCCTCCTAGGTCCTATCTCAGCAACGGCAAAAAACTCGCTTATAGGAGCTGCATTTTTCAAAGGGAAACTTGCTCAGGGAACCAACCACAGCCCCAGTGCGTCTTTGCTCAGGAAAGCAACGCTTGCCTAGTTCTCAACAAGCCGTGTGCTATACCTTGGGCCAGGAAGGATCCTGGCTTCTTCTTGCTCCGAGGGCACGGCTGCTTGGCTGGTGGTCTCCTGAAGTTAAAAGTAACTCCAAACGGGTTCTCTTTCGGGGAGGATGCTGATTGGGCATGAAAAGGCCTTCATTCAACAGGCCCCATCAACCCACCCTTAGCCAGATATGGAGAGAGCCTCCTAGGGCCTATCTAAGAAATGGCACAAAACTCATTCCAGGAGCTGCATTCTGCAAAGGTGGACACTGCTTGGGGAACAAACCACAGCCCCAATGTGTCTGCTCAGGAAAGCCTCGCTTGCCTTTTTTCTCCTAGCCCTCTGCTACCCCAAGGGCCATGGAAGCTCTGGGCTGCCTCTGGCTCTGTGGGCACTGCTGATGTTCTGGTTGTCTCCTGAGCTTGAAACCAACTCCAAACGGGTTCTCCTTCGGGGAGAAGGTGGATTTGCATGGAAAGGCCTTGTTTGCACAGGCCCCAGCCACCCACCCTTAGCCAGCTAGGGATAGACCGTCCTGGGGCCTATCTCAGCAACGGCACAAGACTCACTTCTCGGAGCTGCATTCTGCAAAGGGAAACTCTGCTCGGGGAGCACAGCACAGTCCCAATTCGTCTTTGCTCAGGAAAGCAATGCTTGCCTATTTCTCACCTCGCCCTGTGCTAACCCTAGGGCCAAGGAAGCTCTGGGCTGCCTCTGGCTCCGTGGGCACTGCTGCTTGGCTGGTGGTCTCGTGAGCTTGAAACCAACTCCAAACGAGTTCTCCTTCTGGGAGAAGGCTGATTGGGCATGAAAAGGCCTTGTTTGCACAGGCCTCAGCAACCCACCCTTAGCCAGCTAGGGAGGGACCCTCCGAGGGCTGATCTCAGCAAGGGCACAAGACTCACTTCTAGGAGTTGTATTCTGCAAAGGGGAACTCTGCTCGGGGAACAATCCACAGCCCCAATGCGTCTTTGCTCAGGAAAGCATCGCTTGCCTATTTCTCACATAGCCCTCTGCACCACTAGGGCCAAGAACTTTCTGGGCTGCCTCTGGCTCCGTGGGCACTGCTGCTTGGCTGGTGTTCTCCTGAGCTTGAAACCAACTCCAAACGGGTTCTCCTTCGGGGAGAAGGCTGATTGGGCATGAAAATGCCTTGTTTGCATAGGCCCCCGCAACCCACACTTAGCCAGCTAGGGAGGGATCCTCCGAGGTCCTAACTGGGAAACGGCACAAAACTCAGTTCTGGGAGCTGCATTCTGCAAAGGTGAGCTCTGCTCGGGGAACCAACAACAGCCGCAATGCGTCTTTGCTCAGGAAAGCCACGATTGCCTAGTTCTCACCTAGCCCTCTGCTACCCCTATGGCCAAGGGGGATCTTGGCTGCCTCTTTCTCCGTGGGCACTGTTGCTTGCCTGGTGGTCTGCTGAGCTTGAAACCAACTCCAAACGTGTTCTCCTTTGGGGAGAAGGTGGATTTGGCATGAAAAGGCCTTGTATGCACAGGCCCCATCAACCCATCCTTAGCCAGCTAGGGAGGGACGCTCTGAGGGCCTATGTCAGCAACAGCACTAAACTCACTTCTACGAGCTGCATTCTGTAAAGGGAATCTCAGCTCAGGGAACAAAGCACAGCCCCAATGTGTCTCTTGCTCAGGAAGGCCAACCGGCCTAGTTCTCACCTAGCCCTGGTCTACTCCTAGGGCAAAGGAGGCTCTGGGCTGCCTCTGGCTCCGTGGGCACTGCTGCTTGAACTGGTGGTCTCCTGAGCTTGAAACCAACTCCAAACGGGTTCTCCTTCGGGGAGAAGGCTGATTGGGCATGAAAAGGCCTTGTTTGCACAGGCCCAAGTAACCTACCCTTAGGAGCTATGGAGGAACCCTCCGAGGGCCTATCTCAGAACCTGCACAAAACTCTCACTTCTAGGAGCTGCATTCTGCAAAGGGGAACACTGCCGGGGAAGAAACCACAGCCCCAAAGCGTGTTTGCTCAGGAAAGCAATGCTTGCCTATTTCTCACCTAGCCCTCTGCCACCAATTAGGCCAAAGATTGTCTGTGCTGCCTCTGGCTCCGTGGGCACTGCAGCTTGGCTGGTGGTCTCCTGAGCTTGTAACCAACTCCAAACGTGTTCTCCTTTGGGGAGAAGGCTGATTGGGCATGAAAAGGCCTTATTTGCACAGGCCCAAACAATCCACCATTAGCCAGCTAGGGAGGGACCCTCAGAGGGCCTATCTCAGAACCTGCACAAAACTCTCACTTCGAGGAGCTGCATTCTGCAAAGGTGAACTCTGCTCGGGGAACAAACCACAGCCCCAATGTGTCTTTGCTCAGGGAAGCAACGCTTGCCTAGTTCTCAATTAGCCCAGTGCTTACCCAAGGGCCAAGGAGGCTCTGGGCTGCCTCTGCCCCCGTGGGCATTGCTGCTTGGCTGGTGGACTCCCGAGCTTGAAACCAACTCCAAACGGGTCCTCCTTCGGGGAGAATGCTGATTGGGCATGAAAAGGCCTTGTTTCCACAGACCCAGGCAACCCACACTTTGCCAGCTAGGGAGGGAACATCCAAGGCCCTATCTCAGCAAGGGCACAAGACTCACTTCTAGGAGTGGTATTCTGCAAAGGTGAACTCTGCTCGGGGAACAATCCACAGCCCCAATGCGTCTTTGCTCAGGAAAGCAACGCGTGCCTAGTTCTCACCTGGCCCTCTGTACCCCTAGGGCAAAGAAGGCTCTGGGCTGCCTCTGGCTCCGTGGGCACTGCTGCTTGGCTGGTGGACTCCTGAGCTTGAAACCAACTCCAAACGTGTTCTCCTTCGGGGAGAAGGCTGATTGGGCATGAAAAGGCCTTGTTTGCACAGGGCCCATCAACTCACCGTTAGCCACCTTGGGAGGGACCCTCGGAGGGCCTATCTCAGCAATGGTACACAACTCGCTTCTAGGAGCTGCATTCTGCAAAAGTGAACTCTGCTCGGGGAACAAACCACAGCTCCAATGCGTCTATGCTCAGGGAAGCCACGCTTGCCTACTTCTCAATTAGAAGAATGCTTCCCATAGGGCCAAGGAGGCTCTGGGCTGCCTCTGGCTCCGTGGGCACCGCTGATTGTCTGGTGGTCTCCTGAGCTTGAAAGCAACTCCAAACCTGTTCTCCTACGTGGAGAAGGCTGAATGGGCATTAAAATGCCTTGTTTCCACAGACCCAGGCAACCCACACTTAGCCAGCTAGGGAGTGACCCTCCTAGGTCCTATCTCAGCAACGGCAAAAAACTCGCTTATAGGAGCTGCATTTTTCAAAGGGAAACTTGCTCGGGGAACCAACCACAGCCCCAGTGCGTCTTTGCTCAGGAAAGCAACGCTTGCCTAGTTCTCAACAAGCCGTGTGCTATACCTTGGGCCAGGAAGGATCCTGGCTTCTTCTTGCTCCGAGGGCACGGCTGCTTGGCTGGTGGTCTCCTGAAGTTAAAAGTAACTCCAAACGGGTTCTCTTTCGGGGAGGATGCTGATTGGGCATGAAAAGGCCTTCATTCAACAGGCCCCATCAACCCACCCTTAGCCAGATACGGAGAGAGCCTCCTAGGGCCTATCTAAGAAATGGCACAAAACTCATTCCAGGAGCTGCATTCTGCAAAGGTGGACACTGCTTGGGGAACAAACCACAGCCCCAATGTGTCTGCTCAGGAAAGCCTCGCTTGCCTTTTTTCTCCTAGCCCTCTGCTACCCCAAGGGCCATGGAAGCTCTGGGCTGCCTCTGGCTCTGTGGGCACTGCTGATGTTCTGGTTGTCTCCTGAGCTTGAAACCAACTCCAAACGGGTTCTCCTTCGGGGAGAAGGTGGATTTGCATGGAAAGGCCTTGTTTGCACAGGCCCCAGCCACCCACCCTTAGCCAGCTAGGGATAGACCGTCCTGGGGCCTATCTCAGCAACGGCACAAGACTCACTTCTCAGAGCTGCATTCTGCAAAGGGAAACTCTGCTCGGGGAGCACACCACAGTCCCAATTCGTCTTTGCTCAGGAAAGCAATGCTTGCCTATTTCTCACCTCGCCCTGTGCTAACCCTAGGGCCAAGGAAGCTCTGGGCTGCCTCTGGCTCCGTGGGCACTGCTGCTTTGCTGGTGGTCTCGTGAGCTTGAAACCAACTCCAAACGAGTTCTCCTTCTGGGAGAAGGCTGATTGGGCATGAAAAGGCCTTGTTTGCACAGGCCTCAGCAACCCACCCTTAGCCAGCTAGGGAGGGACCCTCCGAGGGCTGATCTCAGCAAGGGCACAAGACTCACTTCTAGGAGTTGTATTCTGCAAAGGGGAACTCTGCTCGGGGAACAATCCACAGCCCCAATGCGTCTTTGCTCAGGAAAGCATCGCTTGCCTATTTCTCACATAGCCCTCTGCACCACTAGGGCCAAGAACTTTCTGGGCTGCCTCTGGCTCCGTGGGCACTGCTGCTTGGCTGGTGTTCTCCTGAGCTTGAAACCAACTCCAAACGGGTTCTCCTTCGGGGAGAAGGCTGATTGGGCATGAAAATGCCTTGTTTGCATAGGCCCCCGCAACCCACACTTAGCCAGCTAGGGAGGGATCCTCCGAGGTCCTAACTGGGAAACGGCACAAAACTCAGTTCTGGGAGCTGCATTCTGCAAAGGTGAGCTCTGCTCGGGGAACCAACAACAGCCGCAATGCGTCTTTGCTCAGGAAAGCCACGATTGCCTAGTTCTCACCTAGCCCTCTGCTACCCCTATGGCCAAGGGGGATCTTGGCTGCCTCTTTCTCCGTGGGCACTGTTGCTTGCCTGGTGGTCTGCTGAGCTTGAAACCAACTCCAAACGTGTTCTCCTTTGGGGAGAAGGTGGATTTGGCATGAAAAGGCCTTGTATGCACAGGCCCCATCAACCCATCCTTAGCCAGCTAGGGAGGGACGCTCTGAGGGCCTATGTCAGCAACAGCACTAAACTCACTTCTACGAGCTGCATTCTGTAAAGGGAATCTCAGCTCAGGGAACAAAGCACAGCCCCAATGTGTCTCTTGCTCAGGAAGGCCAACCGGCCTAGTTCTCACCTAGCCCTGGTCTACTCCTAGGGCAAAGGAGGCTCTGGGCTGCCTCTGGCTCCGTGGGCACTGCTGCTTGAACTGGTGGTCTCCTGAGCTTGAAACCAACTCCAAACGGGTTCTCCTTCGGGGAGAAGGCTGATTGGGCATGAAAAGGCCTTGTTTGCACAGGCCCAAGTAACCTACCCTTAGGAGCTATGGAGGAACCCTCCGAGGGCCTATCTCAGAACCTGCACAAAACTCTCACTTCTAGGAGCTGCATTCTGCAAAGGGGAACACTGCCGGGGAAGAAACCACAGCCCCAAAGCGTGTTTGCTCAGGAAAGCAATGCTTGCCTATTTCTCACCTAGCCCTCTGCCACCAATTAGGCCAAAGATTGTCTGTGCTGCCTCTGGCTCCGTGGGCACTGCAGCTTGGCTGGTGGTCTCCTGAGCTTGTAACCAACTCCAAACGTGTTCTCCTTTGGGGAGAAGGCTGATTGGGCATGAAAAGGCCTTATTTGCACAGGCCCAAACAATCCACCATTAGCCAGCTAGGGAGGGACCCTCAGAGGGCCTATCTCAGAACCTGCACAAAACTCTCACTTCGAGGAGCTGCATTCTGCAAAGGTGAACTCTGCTCGGGGAACAAACCACAGCCCCAATGTGTCTTTGCTCAGGGAAGCAACGCTTGCCTAGTTCTCAATTAGCCCAGTGCTTACCCAAGGGCCAAGGAGGCTCTGGGCTGCCTCTGCCCCCGTGGGCATTGCTGCTTGGCTGGTGGACTCCCGAGCTTGAAACCAACTCCAAACGGGTCCTCCTTCGGGGAGAATGCTGATTGGGCATGAAAAGGCCTTGTTTCCACAGACCCAGGCAACCCACACTTTGCCAGCTAGGGAGGGAACATCCAAGGCCCTATCTCAGCAAGGGCACAAGACTCACTTCTAGGAGTTGTATTCTGCAAAGGTGAACTCTGCTCGGGGAACAATCCACAGCCCCAATGCGTCTTTGCTCAGGAAAGCAACGCGTGCCTAGTTCTCACCTGGCCCTCTGTACCCCTAGGGCAAAGAAGGCTCTGGGCTGCCTCTGGCTCCGTGGGCACTGCTGCTTGGCTGGTGTTCTCCTGAGCTTGAAACCAACTCCAAACGTGTTCTCCTTCGGGGAGAAGGCTGATTGGGCATGAAAAGGCCTTGTTTGCACAGGGCCCATCAACTCACCGTTAGCCACCTTGGGAGGGACCCTCGGAGGGCCTATCTCAGCAACGGTACACAACTCGCTTCTAGGAGCTGCATTCTGCAAAAGTGAACTCTGCTCGGGGAACAAACCACAGCTCCAATGCGTCTATGCTCAGGGAAGCCACGCTTGCCTACTTCTCAATTAGAAGAATGCTTCCCATAGGGCCAAGGAGGCTCTGGGCTGCCTCTGGCTCCGTGGGCACCGCTGATTGTCTGGTGGTCTCCTGAGCTTGAAAGCAACTCCAAACCTGTTCTCCTACGTGGAGAAGGCTGAATGGGCATTAAAATGCCTTGTTTCCACAGACCCAGGCAACCCACACTTAGCCAGCTAGGGAGTGACCCTCCTAGGTCCTATCTCAGCAACGGCAAAAAACTCGCTTATAGGAGCTGCATTTTTCAAAGGGAAACTTGCTCGGGGAACCAACCACAGCCCCAGTGCGTCTTTGCTCAGGAAAGCAACGCTTGCCTAGTTCTCAACAAGCCGTGTGCTATACCTTGGGCCAGGAAGGATCCTGGCTTCTTCTTGCTCCGAGGGCACGGCTGCTTGGCTGGTGGTCTCCTGAAGTTAAAAGTAACTCCAAACGGGTTCTCTTTCGGGGAGGATGCTGATTGGGCATGAAAAGGCCTTCATTCAACAGGCCCCATCAACCCACCCTTAGCCAGATACGGAGAGAGCCTCCTAGGGCCTATCTAAGAAATGGCACAAAACTCATTCCAGGAGCTGCATTCTGCAAAGGTGGACACTGCTTGGGGAACAAACCACAGCCCCAATGTGTCTGCTCAGGAAAGCCTCGCTTGCCTTTTTTCTCCTAGCCCTCTGCTACCCCAAGGGCCATGGAAGCTCTGGGCTGCCTCTGGCTCTGTGGGCACTGCTGATGTTCTGGTTGTCTCCTGAGCTTGAAACCAACTCCAAACGGGTTCTCCTTCGGGGAGAAGGTGGATTTGCATGGAAAGGCCTTGTTTGCACAGGCCCCAGCCACCCACCCTTAGCCAGCTAGGGATAGACCGTCCTTGGGCCTATCTCAGCAACGGCACAAGACTCACTTCTCGGAGCTGCATTCTGCAAAGGGAAACTCTGCTCGGGGAGCACAGCACAGTCCCAATTTGTCTTTGCTCAGGAAAGCAATGCTTGCCTATTTCTCACCTCGCCCTGTGCTAACCCTAGGGCCAAGGAAGCTCTGGGCTGCCTCTGGCTCCGTGGGCACTGCTGCTTGGCTGGTGGTCTCGTGAGCTTGAAACCAACTCCAAACGAGTTCTCCTTCTGGGAGAAGGCTGATTGGGCATGAAAAGGCCTTGTTTGCACAGGCCTCAGCAACCCACCCTTAGCCAGCTAGGGAGGGACCCTCCGAGGGCTGATCTCAGCAAGGGCACAAGACTCACTTCTAGGAGTTGTATTCTGCAAAGGTGAACTCTGCTCGGGGAACAATCCACAGCCCCAATGCGTCTTTGCTCAGGAAAGCATCGCTTGCCTATTTCTCACATAGCCCTCTGCACCACTAGGGCCAAGAACTTTCTGGGCTGCCTCTGGCTCCGTGGGCACTGCTGCTTGGCTGGTGTTCTCCTGAGCTTGAAACCAACTCCAAACGGGTTCTCCTTCGGGGAGAAGGCTGATTGGGCATGAAAATGCCTTGTTTGCATAGGCCCCCGCAACCCACACTTAGCCAGCTAGGGAGGGATCCTCCGAGGTCCTAACTGGGAAACGGCACAAAACTCAGTTCTGGGAGCTGCATTCTGCAAAGGTGAGCTCTGCTCGGGGAACCAACAACAGCCGCAATGCGTCTTTGCTCAGGAAAGCCACGATTGCCTAGTTCTCACCTAGCCCTCTGCTACCCCTATGGCCAAGGGGGATCTTGGCTGCCTCTTTCTCCGTGGGCACTGTTGCTTGCCTGGTGGTCTGCTGAGCTTGAAACCAACTCCAAACGTGTTCTCCTTTGGGGAGAAGGTGGATTTGGCATGAAAAGGCCTTGTATGCACAGGCCCCATCAACCCATCCTTAGCCAGCTAGGGAGGGACGCTCTGAGGGCCTATGTCAGCAACAGCACTAAACTCACTTCTACGAGCTGCATTCTGTAAAGGGAATCTCAGCTCAGGGAACAAAGCACAGCCCCAATGTGTCTCTTGCTCAGGAAGGCCAACCGGCCTAGTTCTCACCTAGCCCTGGTCTACTCCTAGGGCAAAGGAGGCTCTGGGCTGCCTCTGGCTCCGTGGGCACTGCTGCTTGAACTGGTGGTCTCCTGAGCTTGAAACCAACTCCAAACGGGTTCTCCTTCGGGGAGAAGGCTGATTGGGCATGAAAAGGCCTTGTTTGCACAGGCCCAAGTAACCTACCCTTAGGAGCTATGGAGGAACCCTCCGAGGGCCTATCTCAGAACCTGCACAAAACTCTCACTTCTAGGAGCTGCATTCTGCAAAGGGGAACACTGCCGGGGAAGAAACCACAGCCCCAAAGCGTGTTTGCTCAGGAAAGCAATGCTTGCCTATTTCTCACCTAGCCCTCTGCCACCAATTAGGCCAAAGATTGTCTGTGCTGCCTCTGGCTCCGTGGGCACTGCAGCTTGGCTGGTGGTCTCCTGAGCTTGTAACCAACTCCAAACGTGTTCTCCTTTGGGGAGAAGGCTGATTGGGCATGAAAAGGCCTTATTTGCACAGGCCCAAACAATCCACCATTAGCCAGCTAGGGAGGGACCCTCAGAGGGCCTATCTCAGAACCTGCACAAAACTCTCACTTCGAGGAGCTGCATTCTGCAAAGGTGAACTCTGCTCGGGGAACAAACCACAGCCCCAATGTGTCTTTGCTCAGGGAAGCAACGCTTGCCTAGTTCTCAATTAGCCCAGTGCTTACCCAAGGGCCAAGGAGGCTCTGGGCTGCCTCTGCCCCCGTGGGCATTGCTGCTTGGCTGGTGGACTCCCGAGCTTGAAACCAACTCCAAACGGGTCCTCCTTCGGGGAGAATGCTGATTGGGCATGAAAAGGCCTTGTTTCCACAGACCCAGGCAACCCACACTTTGCCAGCTAGGGAGGGAACATCCAAGGCCCTATCTCAGCAAGGGCACAAGACTCACTTCTAGGAGTGGTATTCTGCAAAGGTGAACTCTGCTCGGGGAACAATCCACAGCCCCAATGCGTCTTTGCTCAGGAAAGCAACGCGTGCCTAGTTCTCACCTGGCCCTCTGTACCCCTAGGGCAAAGAAGGCTCTGGGCTGCCTCTGGCTCCGTGGGCACTGCTGCTTGGCTGGTGTTCTCCTGAGCTTGAAACCAACTCCAAACGTGTTCTCCTTCGGGGAGAAGGCTGATTGGGCATGAAAAGGCCTTGTTTGCACAGGGCCCATCAACTCACCGTTAGCCACCTTGGGAGGGACCCTCGGAGGGCCTATCTCAGCAACGGTACACAACTCGCTTCTAGGAGCTGCATTCTGCAAAAGTGAACTCTGCTCGGGGAACAAACCACAGCTCCAATGCGTCTATGCTCAGGGAAGCCACGCTTGCCTACTTCTCAATTAGAAGAATGCTTCCCATAGGGCCAAGGAGGCTCTGGGCTGCCTCTGGCTCCGTGGGCACCGCTGATTGTCTGGTGGTCTCCTGAGCTTGAAAGCAACTCCAAACCTGTTCTCCTACGTGGAGAAGGCTGAATGGGCATTAAAATGCCTTGTTTCCACAGACCCAGGCAACCCACACTTAGCCAGCTAGGGAGTGACCCTCCTAGGTCCTATCTCAGCAACGGCAAAAAACTCGCTTATAGGAGCTGCATTTTTCAAAGGGAAACTTGCTCGGGGAACCAACCACAGCCCCAGTGCGTCTTTGCTCAGGAAAGCAACGCTTGCCTAGTTCTCAACAAGCCGTGTGCTATACCTTGGGCCAGGAAGGATCCTGGCTTCTTCTTGCTCCGAGGGCACGGCTGCTTGGCTGGTGGTCTCCTGAAGTTAAAAGTAACTCCAAACGGGTTCTCTTTCGGGGAGGATGCTGATTGGGCATGAAAAGGCCTTCATTCAACAGGCCCCATCAACCCACCCTTAGCCAGATATGGAGAGAGCCTCCTAGGGCCTATCTAAGAAATGGCACAAAACTCATTCCAGGAGCTGCATTCTGCAAAGGTGGACACTGCTTGGGGAACAAACCACAGCCCCAATGTGTCTGCTCAGGAAAGCCTCGCTTGCCTTTTTTCTCCTAGCCCTCTGCTACCCCAAGGGCCATGGAAGTTCTGGGCTGCCTCTGGCTCTGTGGGCACTGCTGATGTTCTGGTTGTCTCCTGAGCTTGAAACCAACTCCAAACGGGTTCTCCTTCGGGGAGAAGGTGGATTTGCATGGAAAGGCCTTGTTTGCACAGGCCCCAGCCACCCACCCTTAGCCAGCTAGGGATAGACCGTCCTGGGGCCTATCTCAGCAACGGCACAAGACTCACTTCTCGGAGCTGCATTCTGCAAAGGGAAACTCTGCTCGGGGAGCACAGCACAGTCCCAATTCGTCTTTGCTCAGGAAAGCAATGCTTGCCTATTTCTCACCTCGCCCTGTGCTAACCCTAGGGCCAAGGAAGCTCTGGGCTGCCTCTGGCTCCGTGGGCACTGCTGCTTGGCTGGTGGACTCCTGAGCTTGAAACCAACTCCAAACGAGTTCTCCTTCTGGGAGAAGGCTGATTGGGCATGAAAAGGCCTTGTTTGCACAGGCCTCAGCAACCCACCCTTAGCCAGCTAGGGAGGGACCCTCCGAGGGCTGATCTCAGCAAGGGCACAAGACTCACTTCTAGGAGTTGTATTCTGCAAAGGTGAACTCTGCTCGGGGAACAATCCACAGCCCCAATGCGTCTTTGCTCAGGAAAGCATCGCTTGCCTATTTCTCACATAGCCCTCTGCACCACTAGGGCCAAGAACTTTCTGGGCTGCCTCTGGCTCCGTGGGCACTGCTGCTTGGCTGGTGTTCTCCTGAGCTTGAAACCAACTCCAAACGGGTTCTCCTTCGGGGAGAAGGCTGATTGGGCATGAAAATGCCTTGTTTGCATAGGCCCCCGCAACCCACACTTAGCCAGCTAGGGAGGGATCCTCCGAGGTCCTAACTGGGAAACGGCACAAAACTCAGTTCTGGGAGCTGCATTCTGCAAAGGTGAGCTCTGCTCGGGGAACCAACAACAGCCGCAATGCGTCTTTGCTCAGGAAAGCCACGATTGCCTAGTTCTCACCTAGCCCTCTGCTACCCCTATGGCCAAGGGGGATCTTGGCTGCCTCTTTCTCCGTGGGCACTGTTGCTTGCCTGGTGGTCTGCTGAGCTTGAAACCAACTCCAAACGTGTTCTCCTTTGGGGAGAAGGTGGATTTGGCATGAAAAGGCCTTGTATGCACAGGCCCCATCAACCCATCCTTAGCCAGCTAGGGAGGGACGCTCTGAGGGCCTATGTCAGCAACAGCACTAAACTCACTTCTACGAGCTGCATTCTGTAAAGGGAATCTCAGCTCAGGGAACAAAGCACAGCCCCAATGTGTCTCTTGCTCAGGAAGGCCAACCGGCCTAGTTCTCACCTAGCCCTGGTCTACTCCTAGGGCAAAGGAGGCTCTGGGCTGCCTCTGGCTCCGTGGGCACTGCTGCTTGAACTGGTGGTCTCCTGAGCTTGAAACCAACTCCAAACGGGTTCTCCTTCGGGGAGAAGGCTGATTGGGCATGAAAAGGCCTTGTTTGCACAGGCCCAAGTAACCTACCCTTAGGAGCTATGGAGGAACCCTCCGAGGGCCTATCTCAGAACCTGCACAAAACTCTCACTTCTAGGAGCTGCATTCTGCAAAGGGGAACACTGCCGGGGAAGAAACCACAGCCCCAAAGCGTGTTTGCTCAGGAAAGCAATGCTTGCCTATTTCTCACCTAGCCCTCTGCCACCAATTAGGCCAAAGATTGTCTGTGCTGCCTCTGGCTCCGTGGGCACTGCAGCTTGGCTGGTGGTCTCCTGAGCTTGTAACCAACTCCAAACGTGTTCTCCTTTGGGGAGAAGGCTGATTGGGCATGAAAAGGCCTTATTTGCACAGGCCCAAACAATCCACCATTAGCCAGCTAGGGAGGGACCCTCAGAGGGCCTATCTCAGAACCTGCACAAAACTCTCACTTCGAGGAGCTGCATTCTGCAAAGGTGAACTCTGCTCGGGGAACAAACCACAGCCCCAATGTGTCTTTGCTCAGGGAAGCAACGCTTGCCTAGTTCTCAATTAGCCCAGTGCTTACCCAAGGGCCAAGGAGGCTCTGGGCTGCCTCTGCCCCCGTGGGCATTGCTGCTTGGCTGGTGGACTCCCGAGCTTGAAACCAACTCCAAACGGGTCCTCCTTCGGGGAGAATGCTGATTGGGCATGAAAAGGCCTTGTTTCCACAGACCCAGGCAACCCACACTTTGCCAGCTAGGGAGGGAACATCCAAGGCCCTATCTCAGCAAGGGCACAAGACTCACTTCTAGGAGTGGTATTCTGCAAAGGTGAACTCTGCTCGGGGAACAATCCACAGCCCCAATGCGTCTTTGCTCAGGAAAGCAACGCGTGCCTAGTTCTCACCTGGCCCTCTGTACCCCTAGGGCAAAGAAGGCTCTGGGCTGCCTCTGGCTCCGTGGGCACTGCTGCTTGGCTGGTGTTCTCCTGAGCTTGAAACCAACTCCAAACGTGTTCTCCTTCGGGGAGAAGGCTGATTGGGCATGAAAAGGCCTTGTTTGCACAGGGCCCATCAACTCACCGTTAGCCACCTTGGGAGGGACCCTCGGAGGGCCTATCTCAGCAACGGTACACAACTCGCTTCTAGGAGCTGCATTCTGCAAAAGTGAACTCTGCTCGGGGAACAAACCACAGCTCCAATGCGTCTATGCTCAGGGAAGCCACGCTTGCCTACTTCTCAATTAGAAGAATGCTTCCCATAGGGCCAAGGAGGCTCTGGGCTGCCTCTGGCTCCGTGGGCACCGCTGATTGTCTGGTGGTCTCCTGAGCTTGAAAGCAACTCCAAACCTGTTCTCCTACGTGGAGAAGGCTGAATGGGCATTAAAATGCCTTGTTTCCACAGACCCAGGCAACCCACACTTAGCCAGCTAGGGAGTGACCCTCCTAGGTCCTATCTCAGCAACGGCAAAAAACTCGCTTATAGGAGCTGCATTTTTCAAAGGGAAACTTGCTCGGGGAACCAACCACAGCCCCAGTGCGTCTTTGCTCAGGAAAGCAACGCTTGCCTAGTTCTCAACAAGCCGTGTGCTATACCTTGGGCCAGGAAGGATCCTGGCTTCTTCTTGCTCCGAGGGCACGGCTGCTTGGCTGGTGGTCTCCTGAAGTTAAAAGTAACTCCAAACGGGTTCTCTTTCGGGGAGGATGCTGATTGGGCATGAAAAGGCCTTCATTCAACAGGCCCCATCAACCCACCCTTAGCCAGATACGGAGAGAGCCTCCTAGGGCCTATCTAAGAAATGGCACAAAACTCATTCCAGGAGCTGCATTCTGCAAAGGTGGACACTGCTTGGGGAACAAACCACAGCCCCAATGTGTCTGCTCAGGAAAGCCTCGCTTGCCTTTTTTCTCCTAGCCCTCTGCTACCCCAAGGGCCATGGAAGTTCTGGGCTGCCTCTGGCTCTGTGGGCACTGCTGATGTTCTGGTTGTCTCCTGAGCTTGAAACCAACTCCAAACGGGTTCTCCTTCGGGGAGAAGGTGGATTTGCATGGAAAGGCCTTGTTTGCACAGGCCCCAGCCACCCACCCTTAGCCAGCTAGGGATAGACCGTCCTGGGGCCTATCTCAGCAACGGCACAAGACTCACTTCTCGGAGCTGCATTCTGCAAAGGGAAACTCTGCTCGGGGAGCACAGCACAGTCCCAATTCGTCTTTGCTCAGGAAAGCAATGCTTGCCTATTTCTCACCTCGCCCTGTGCTAACCCTAGGGCCATGGAAGCTCTGGGCTGCCTCTGGCTCCGTGGGCACTGCTGCTTTGCTGGTGGTCTCGTGAGCTTGAAACCAACTCCAAACGAGTTCTCCTTCTGGGAGAAGGCTGATTGGGCATGAAAAGGCCTTGTTTGCACAGGCCTCAGCAACCCACCCTTAGCCAGCTAGGGAGGGACCCTCCGAGGGCTGATCTCAGCAAGGGCACAAGACTCACTTCTAGGAGTTGTATTCTGCAAAGGGGAACTCTGCTCGGGGAACAATCCACAGCCCCAATGCGTCTTTGCTCAGGAAAGCATCGCTTGCCTATTTCTCACATAGCCCTCTGCACCACTAGGGCCAAGAACTTTCTGGGCTGCCTCTGGCTCCGTGGGCACTGCTGCTTGGCTGGTGTTCTCCTGAGCTTGAAACCAACTCCAAACGGGTTCTCCTTCGGGGAGAAGGCTGATTGGGCATGAAAATGCCTTGTTTGCATAGGCCCCCGCAACCCACACTTAGCCAGCTAGGGAGGGATCCTCCGAGGTCCTAACTGGGAAACGGCACAAAACTCAGTTCTGGGAGCTGCATTCTGCAAAGGTGAGCTCTGCTCGGGGAACCAACAACAGCCGCAATGCGTCTTTGCTCAGGAAAGCCACGATTGCCTAGTTCTCACCTAGCCCTCTGCTACCCCTATGGCCAAGGGGGATCTTGGCTGCCTCTTTCTCCGTGGGCACTGTTGCTTGCCTGGTGGTCTGCTGAGCTTGAAACCAACTCCAAACGTGTTCTCCTTTGGGGAGAAGGTGGATTTGGCATGAAAAGGCCTTGTATGCACAGGCCCCATCAACCCATCCTTAGCCAGCTAGGGAGGGACGCTCTGAGGGCCTATGTCAGCAACAGCACTAAACTCACTTCTACGAGCTGCATTCTGTAAAGGGAATCTCAGCTCAGGGAACAAAGCACAGCCCCAATGTGTCTCTTGCTCAGGAAGGCCAACCGGCCTAGTTCTCACCTAGCCCTGGTCTACTCCTAGGGCAAAGGAGGCTCTGGGCTGCCTCTGGCTCCGTGGGCACTGCTGCTTGAACTGGTGGTCTCCTGAGCTTGAAACCAACTCCAAACGGGTTCTCCTTCGGGGAGAAGGCTGATTGGGCATGAAAAGGCCTTGTTTGCACAGGCCCAAGTAACCTACCCTTAGGAGCTATGGAGGAACCCTCCGAGGGCCTATCTCAGAACCTGCACAAAACTCTCACTTCTAGGAGCTGCATTCTGCAAAGGGGAACACTGCCGGGGAAGAAACCACAGCCCCAAAGCGTGTTTGCTCAGGAAAGCAATGCTTGCCTATTTCTCACCTAGCCCTCTGCCACCAATTAGGCCAAAGATTGTCTGTGCTGCCTCTGGCTCCGTGGGCACTGCAGCTTGGCTGGTGGTCTCCTGAGCTTGTAACCAACTCCAAACGTGTTCTCCTTTGGGGAGAAGGCTGATTGGGCATGAAAAGGCCTTATTTGCACAGGCCCAAACAATCCACCATTAGCCAGCTAGGGAGGGACCCTCAGAGGGCCTATCTCAGAACCTGCACAAAACTCTCACTTCGAGGAGCTGCATTCTGCAAAGGTGAACTCTGCTCGGGGAACAAACCACAGCCCCAATGTGTCTTTGCTCAGGGAAGCAACGCTTGCCTAGTTCTCAATTAGCCCAGTGCTTACCCAAGGGCCAAGGAGGCTCTGGGCTGCCTCTGCCCCCGTGGGCATTGCTGCTTGGCTGGTGGACTCCCGAGCTTGAAACCAACTCCAAACGGGTCCTCCTTCGGGGAGAATGCTGATTGGGCATGAAAAGGCCTTGTTTCCACAGACCCAGGCAACCCACACTTTGCCAGCTAGGGAGGGAACATCCAAGGCCCTATCTCAGCAAGGGCACAAGACTCACTTCTAGGAGTTGTATTCTGCAAAGGTGAACTCTGCTCGGGGAACAATCCACAGCCCCAATGCGTCTTTGCTCAGGAAAGCAACGCGTGCCTAGTTCTCACCTGGCCCTCTGTACCCCTAGGGCAAAGAAGGCTCTGGGCTGCCTCTGGCTCCGTGGGCACTGCTGCTTGGCTGGTGTTCTCCTGAGCTTGAAACCAACTCCAAACGTGTTCTCCTTCGGGGAGAAGGCTGATTGGGCATGAAAAGGCCTTGTTTGCACAGGGCCCATCAACTCACCGTTAGCCACCTTGGGAGGGACCCTCGGAGGGCCTATCTCAGCAACGGTACACAACTCGCTTCTAGGAGCTGCATTCTGCAAAAGTGAACTCTGCTCGGGGAACAAACCACAGCTCCAATGCGTCTATGCTCAGGGAAGCCACGCTTGCCTACTTCTCAATTAGAAGAATGCTTCCCATAGGGCCAAGGAGGCTCTGGGCTGCCTCTGGCTCCGTGGGCACCGCTGATTGTCTGGTGGTCTCCTGAGCTTGAAAGCAACTCCAAACCTGTTCTCCTACGTGGAGAAGGCTGAATGGGCATTAAAATGCCTTGTTTCCACAGACCCAGGCAACCCACACTTAGCCAGCTAGGGAGTGACCCTCCTAGGTCCTATCTCAGCAACGGCAAAAAACTCGCTTATAGGAGCTGCATTTTTCAAAGGGAAACTTGCTCAGGGAACCAACCACAGCCCCAGTGCGTCTTTGCTCAGGAAAGCAACGCTTGCCTAGTTCTCAACAAGCCGTGTGCTATACCTTGGGCCAGGAAGGATCCTGGCTTCTTCTTGCTCCGAGGGCACGGCTGCTTGGCTGGTGGTCTCCTGAAGTTAAAAGTAACTCCAAACGGGTTCTCTTTCGGGGAGGATGCTGATTGGGCATGAAAAGGCCTTCATTCAACAGGCCCCATCAACCCACCCTTAGCCAGATACGGAGAGAGCCTCCTAGGGCCTATCTAAGAAATGGCACAAAACTCATTCCAGGAGCTGCATTCTGCAAAGGTGGACACTGCTTGGGGAACAAACCACAGCCCCAATGTGTCTGCTCAGGAAAGCCTCGCTTGCCTTTTTTCTCCTAGCCCTCTGCTACCCCAAGGGCCATGGAAGTTCTGGGCTGCCTCTGGCTCTGTGGGCACTGCTGATGTTCTGGTTGTCTCCTGAGCTTGAAACCAACTCCAAACGGGTTCTCCTTCGGGGAGAAGGTGGATTTGCATGGAAAGGCCTTGTTTGCACAGGCCCCAGCCACCCACCCTTAGCCAGCTAGGGATAGACCGTCCTGGGGCCTATCTCAGCAACGGCACAAGACTCACTTCTCGGAGCTGCATTCTGCAAAGGGAAACTCTGCTCGGGGAGCACAGCACAGTCCCAATTCGTCTTTGCTCAGGAAAGCAATGCTTGCCTATTTCTCACCTCGCCCTGTGCTAACCCTAGGGCCAAGGAAGCTCTGGGCTGCCTCTGGCTCCGTGGGCACTGCTGCTTGGCTGGTGGTCTCGTGAGCTTGAAACCAACTCCAAACGAGTTCTCCTTCTGGGAGAAGGCTGATTGGGCATGAAAAGGCCTTGTTTGCACAGGCCTCAGCAACCCACCCTTAGCCAGCTAGGGAGGGACCCTCCGAGGGCTGATCTCAGCAAGGGCACAAGACTCACTTCTAGGAGTTGTATTCTGCAAAGGGGAACTCTGCTCGGGGAACAATCCACAGCCCCAATGCGTCTTTGCTCAGGAAAGCATCGCTTGCCTATTTCTCACATAGCCCTCTGCACCACTAGGGCCAAGAACTTTCTGGGCTGCCTCTGGCTCCGTGGGCACTGCTGCTTGGCTGGTGTTCTCCTGAGCTTGAAACCAACTCCAAACGGGTTCTCCTTCGGGGAGAAGGCTGATTGGGCATGAAAATGCCTTGTTTGCATAGGCCCCCGCAACCCACACTTAGCCAGCTAGGGAGGGATCCTCCGAGGTCCTAACTGGGAAACGGCACAAAACTCAGTTCTGGGAGCTGCATTCTGCAAAGGTGAGCTCTGCTCGGGGAACCAACAACAGCCGCAATGCGTCTTTGCTCAGGAAAGCCACGATTGCCTAGTTCTCACCTAGCCCTCTGCTACCCCTATGGCCAAGGGGGATCTTGGCTGCCTCTTTCTCCGTGGGCACTGTTGCTTGCCTGGTGGTCTGCTGAGCTTGAAACCAACTCCAAACGTGTTCTCCTTTGGGGAGAAGGTGGATTTGGCATGAAAAGGCCTTGTATGCACAGGCCCCATCAACCCATCCTTAGCCAGCTAGGGAGGGACGCTCTGAGGGCCTATGTCAGCAACAGCACTAAACTCACTTCTACGAGCTGCATTCTGTAAAGGGAATCTCAGCTCAGGGAACAAAGCACAGCCCCAATGTGTCTCTTGCTCAGGAAGGCCAACCGGCCTAGTTCTCACCTAGCCCTGGTCTACTCCTAGGGCAAAGGAGGCTCTGGGCTGCCTCTGGCTCCGTGGGCACTGCTGCTTGAACTGGTGGTCTCCTGAGCTTGAAACCAACTCCAAACGGGTTCTCCTTCGGGGAGAAGGCTGATTGGGCATGAAAAGGCCTTGTTTGCACAGGCCCAAGTAACCTACCCTTAGGAGCTATGGAGGAACCCTCCGAGGGCCTATCTCAGAACCTGCACAAAACTCTCACTTCTAGGAGCTGCATTCTGCAAAGGGGAACACTGCCGGGGAAGAAACCACAGCCCCAAAGCGTGTTTGCTCAGGAAAGCAATGCTTGCCTATTTCTCACCTAGCCCTCTGCCACCAATTAGGCCAAAGATTGTCTGTGCTGCCTCTGGCTCCGTGGGCACTGCAGCTTGGCTGGTGGTCTCCTGAGCTTGTAACCAACTCCAAACGTGTTCTCCTTTGGGGAGAAGGCTGATTGGGCATGAAAAGGCCTTATTTGCACAGGCCCAAACAATCCACCATTAGCCAGCTAGGGAGGGACCCTCAGAGGGCCTATCTCAGAACCTGCACAAAACTCTCACTTCGAGGAGCTGCATTCTGCAAAGGTGAACTCTGCTCGGGGAACAAACCACAGCCCCAATGTGTCTTTGCTCAGGGAAGCAACGCTTGCCTAGTTCTCAATTAGCCCAGTGCTTACCCAAGGGCCAAGGAGGCTCTGGGCTGCCTCTGCCCCCGTGGGCATTGCTGCTTGGCTGGTGGACTCCCGAGCTTGAAACCAACTCCAAACGGGTCCTCCTTCGGGGAGAATGCTGATTGGGCATGAAAAGGCCTTGTTTCCACAGACCCAGGCAACCCACACTTTGCCAGCTAGGGAGGGAACATCCAAGGCCCTATCTCAGCAAGGGCACAAGACTCACTTCTAGGAGTTGTATTCTGCAAAGGTGAACTCTGCTCGGGGAACAATCCACAGCCCCAATGCGTCTTTGCTCAGGAAAGCAACGCGTGCCTAGTTCTCACCTGGCCCTCTGTACCCCTAGGGCAAAGAAGGCTCTGGGCTGCCTCTGGCTCCGTGGGCACTGCTGCTTGGCTGGTGTTCTCCTGAGCTTGAAACCAACTCCAAACGTGTTCTCCTTCGGGGAGAAGGCTGATTGGGCATGAAAAGGCCTTGTTTGCACAGGGCCCATCAACTCACCGTTAGCCACCTTGGGAGGGACCCTCGGAGGGCCTATCTCAGCAACGGTACACAACTCGCTTCTAGGAGCTGCATTCTGCAAAAGTGAACTCTGCTCGGGGAACAAACCACAGCTCCAATGCGTCTATGCTCAGGGAAGCCACGCTTGCCTACTTCTCAATTAGAAGAATGCTTCCCATAGGGCCAAGGAGGCTCTGGGCTGCCTCTGGCTCCGTGGGCACCGCTGATTGTCTGGTGGTCTCCTGAGCTTGAAAGCAACTCCAAACCTGTTCTCCTACGTGGAGAAGGCTGAATGGGCATTAAAATGCCTTGTTTCCACAGACCCAGGCAACCCACACTTAGCCAGCTAGGGAGTGACCCTCCTAGGTCCTATCTCAGCAACGGCAAAAAACTCGCTTATAGGAGCTGCATTTTTCAAAGGGAAACTTGCTCGGGGAACCAACCACAGCCCCAGTGCGTCTTTGCTCAGGAAAGCAACGCTTGCCTAGTTCTCAACAAGCCGTGTGCTATACCTTGGGCCAGGAAGGATCCTGGCTTCTTCTTGCTCCGAGGGCACGGCTGCTTGGCTGGTGGTCTCCTGAAGTTAAAAGTAACTCCAAACGGGTTCTCTTTCGGGGAGGATGCTGATTGGGCATGAAAAGGCCTTCATTCAACAGGCCCCATCAACCCACCCTTAGCCAGATACGGAGAGAGCCTCCTAGGGCCTATCTAAGAAATGGCACAAAACTCATTCCAGGAGCTGCATTCTGCAAAGGTGGACACTGCTTGGGGAACAAACCACAGCCCCAATGTGTCTGCTCAGGAAAGCCTCGCTTGCCTTTTTTCTCCTAGCCCTCTGCTACCCCAAGGGCCATGGAAGCTCTGGGCTGCCTCTGGCTCTGTGGGCACTGCTGATGTTCTGGTTGTCTCCTGAGCTTGAAACCAACTCCAAACGGGTTCTCCTTCGGGGAGAAGGTGGATTTGCATGGAAAGGCCTTGTTTGCACAGGCCCCAGCCACCCACCCTTAGCCAGCTAGGGATAGACCGTCCTGGGGCCTATCTCAGCAACGGCACAAGACTCACTTCTCGGAGCTGCATTCTGCAAAGGGAAACTCTGCTCGGGGAGCACACCACAGTCCCAATTTGTCTTTGCTCAGGAAAGCAATGCTTGCCTATTTCTCACCTCGCCCTGTGCTAACCCTAGGGCCAAGGAAGCTCTGGGCTGCCTCTGGCTCCGTGGGCACTGCTGCTTGGCTGGTGGTCTCGTGAGCTTGAAACCAACTCCAAACGAGTTCTCCTTCTGGGAGAAGGCTGATTGGGCATGAAAAGGCCTTGTTTGCACAGGCCTCAGCAACCCACCCTTAGCCAGCTAGGGAGGGACCCTCCGAGGGCTGATCTCAGCAAGGGCACAAGACTCACTTCTAGGAGTTGTATTCTGCAAAGGTGAACTCTGCTCGGGGAACAATCCACAGCCCCAATGCGTCTTTGCTCAGGAAAGCATCGCTTGCCTATTTCTCACATAGCCCTCTGCACCACTAGGGCCAAGAACTTTCTGGGCTGCCTCTGGCTCCGTGGGCACTGCTGCTTGGCTGGTGTTCTCCTGAGCTTGAAACCAACTCCAAACGGGTTCTCCTTCGGGGAGAAGGCTGATTGGGCATGAAAATGCCTTGTTTGCATAGGCCCCCGCAACCCACACTTAGCCAGCTAGGGAGGGATCCTCCGAGGTCCTAACTGGGAAACGGCACAAAACTCAGTTCTGGGAGCTGCATTCTGCAAAGGTGAGCTCTGCTCGGGGAACCAACAACAGCCGCAATGCGTCTTTGCTCAGGAAAGCCACGATTGCCTAGTTCTCACCTAGCCCTCTGCTACCCCTATGGCCAAGGGGGATCTTGGCTGCCTCTTTCTCCGTGGGCACTGTTGCTTGCCTGGTGGTCTGCTGAGCTTGAAACCAACTCCAAACGTGTTCTCCTTTGGGGAGAAGGTGGATTTGGCATGAAAAGGCCTTGTATGCACAGGCCCCATCAACCCATCCTTAGCCAGCTAGGGAGGGACGCTCTGAGGGCCTATGTCAGCAACAGCACTAAACTCACTTCTACGAGCTGCATTCTGTAAAGGGAATCTCAGCTCAGGGAACAAAGCACAGCCCCAATGTGTCTCTTGCTCAGGAAGGCCAACCGGCCTAGTTCTCACCTAGCCCTGGTCTACTCCTAGGGCAAAGGAGGCTCTGGGCTGCCTCTGGCTCCGTGGGCACTGCTGCTTGAACTGGTGGTCTCCTGAGCTTGAAACCAACTCCAAACGGGTTCTCCTTCGGGGAGAAGGCTGATTGGGCATGAAAAGGCCTTGTTTGCACAGGCCCAAGTAACCTACCCTTAGGAGCTATGGAGGAACCCTCCGAGGGCCTATCTCAGAACCTGCACAAAACTCTCACTTCTAGGAGCTGCATTCTGCAAAGGGGAACACTGCCGGGGAAGAAACCACAGCCCCAAAGCGTGTTTGCTCAGGAAAGCAATGCTTGCCTATTTCTCACCTAGCCCTCTGCCACCAATTAGGCCAAAGATTGTCTGTGCTGCCTCTGGCTCCGTGGGCACTGCAGCTTGGCTGGTGGTCTCCTGAGCTTGTAACCAACTCCAAACGTGTTCTCCTTTGGGGAGAAGGCTGATTGGGCATGAAAAGGCCTTATTTGCACAGGCCCAAACAATCCACCATTAGCCAGCTAGGGAGGGACCCTCAGAGGGCCTATCTCAGAACATGCACAAAACTCTCACTTCGAGGAGCTGCATTCTGCAAAGGTGAACTCTGCTCGGGGAACAAACCACAGCCCCAATGTGTCTTTGCTCAGGGAAGCAACGCTTGCCTAGTTCTCAATTAGCCCAGTGCTTACCCAAGGGCCAAGGAGGCTCTGGGCTGCCTCTGCCCCCGTGGGCATTGCTGCTTGGCTGGTGGACTCCCGAGCTTGAAACCAACTCCAAACGGGTCCTCCTTCGGGGAGAATGCTGATTGGGCATGAAAAGGCCTTGTTTCCACAGACCCAGGCAACCCACACTTTGCCAGCTAGGGAGGGAACATCCAAGGCCCTATCTCAGCAAGGGCACAAGACTCACTTCTAGGAGTGGTATTCTGCAAAGGTGAACTCTGCTCGGGGAACAATCCACAGCCCCAATGCGTCTTTGCTCAGGAAAGCAACGCGTGCCTAGTTCTCACCTGGCCCTCTGTACCCCTAGGGCAAAGAAGGCTCTGGGCTGCCTCTGGCTCCGTGGGCACTGCTGCTTGGCTGGTGTTCTCCTGAGCTTGAAACCAACTCCAAACGTGTTCTCCTTCGGGGAGAAGGCTGATTGGGCATGAAAAGGCCTTGTTTGCACAGGGCCCATCAACTCACCGTTAGCCACCTTGGGAGGGACCCTCGGAGGGCCTATCTCAGCAACGGTACACAACTCGCTTCTAGGAGCTGCATTCTGCAAAAGTGAACTCTGCTCGGGGAACAAACCACAGCTCCAATGCGTCTATGCTCAGGGAAGCCACGCTTGCCTACTTCTCAATTAGAAGAATGCTTCCCATAGGGCCAAGGAGGCTCTGGGCTGCCTCTGGCTCCGTGGGCACCGCTGATTGTCTGGTGGTCTCCTGAGCTTGAAAGCAACTCCAAACCTGTTCTCCTACGTGGAGAAGGCTGAATGGGCATTAAAATGCCTTGTTTCCACAGACCCAGGCAACCCACACTTAGCCAGCTAGGGAGTGACCCTCCTAGGTCCTATCTCAGCAACGGCAAAAAACTCGCTTATAGGAGCTGCATTTTTCAAAGGGAAACTTGCTCGGGGAACCAACCACAGCCCCAGTGCGTCTTTGCTCAGGAAAGCAACGCTTGCCTAGTTCTCAACAAGCCGTGTGCTATACCTTGGGCCAGGAAGGATCCTGGCTTCTTCTTGCTCCGAGGGCACGGCTGCTTGGCTGGTGGTCTCCTGAAGTTAAAAGTAACTCCAAACGGGTTCTCTTTCGGGGAGGATGCTGATTGGGCATGAAAAGGCCTTCATTCAACAGGCCCCATCAACCCACCCTTAGCCAGATACGGAGAGAGCCTCCTAGGGCCTATCTAAGAAATGGCACAAAACTCATTCCAGGAGCTGCATTCTGCAAAGGTGGACACTGCTTGGGGAACAAACCACAGCCCCAATGTGTCTGCTCAGGAAAGCCTCGCTTGCCTTTTTTCTCCTAGCCCTCTGCTACCCCAAGGGCCATGGAAGCTCTGGGCTGCCTCTGGCTCTGTGGGCACTGCTGATGTTCTGGTTGTCTCCTGAGCTTGAAACCAACTCCAAACGGGTTCTCCTTCGGGGAGAAGGTGGATTTGCATGGAAAGGCCTTGTTTGCACAGGCCCCAGCCACCCACCCTTAGCCAGCTAGGGATAGACCGTCCTGGGGCCTATCTCAGCAACGGCACAAGACTCACTTCTCGGAGCTGCATTCTGCAAAGGGAAACTCTGCTCGGGGAGCACAGCACAGTCCCAATTCGTCTTTGCTCAGGAAAGCAATGCTTGCCTATTTCTCACCTCGCCCTGTGCTAACCCTAGGGCCAAGGAAGCTCTGGGCTGCCTCTGGCTCCGTGGGCACTGCTGCTTTGCTGGTGGTCTCGTGAGCTTGAAACCAACTCCAAACGAGTTCTCCTTCTGGGAGAAGGCTGATTGGGCATGAAAAGGCCTTGTTTGCACAGGCCTCAGCAACCCACCCTTAGCCAGCTAGGGAGGGACCCTCCGAGGGCTGATCTCAGCAAGGGCACAAGACTCACTTCTAGGAGTTGTATTCTGCAAAGGTGAACTCTGCTCGGGGAACAATCCACAGCCCCAATGCGTCTTTGCTCAGGAAAGCATCGCTTGCCTATTTCTCACATAGCCCTCTGCACCACTAGGGCCAAGAACTTTCTGGGCTGCCTCTGGCTCCGTGGGCACTGCTGCTTGGCTGGTGTTCTCCTGAGCTTGAAACCAACTCCAAACGGGTTCTCCTTCGGGGAGAAGGCTGATTGGGCATGAAAATGCCTTGTTTGCACAGGCCCCCGCAACCCACACTTAGCCAGCTAGGGAGGGATCCTCCGAGGTCCTAACTGGGAAACGGCACAAAACTCAGTTCTGGGAGCTGCATTCTGCAAAGGTGAGCTCTGCTCGGGGAACCAACAACAGCCGCAATGCGTCTTTGCTCAGGAAAGCCACGATTGCCTAGTTCTCACCTAGCCCTCTGCTACCCCTATGGCCAAGGGGGATCTTGGCTGCCTCTTTCTCCGTGGGCACTGTTGCTTGCCTGGTGGTCTGCTGAGCTTGAAACCAACTCCAAACGTGTTCTCCTTTGGGGAGAAGGTGGATTTGGCATGAAAAGGCCTTGTATGCACAGGCCCCATCAACCCATCCTTAGCCAGCTAGGGAGGGACGCTCTGAGGGCCTATGTCAGCAACAGCACTAAACTCACTTCTACGAGCTGCATTCTGTAAAGGGAATCTCAGCTCAGGGAACAAAGCACAGCCCCAATGTGTCTCTTGCTCAGGAAGGCCAACCGGCCTAGTTCTCACCTAGCCCTGGTCTACTCCTAGGGCAAAGGAGGCTCTGGGCTGCCTCTGGCTCCGTGGGCACTGCTGCTTGAACTGGTGGTCTCCTGAGCTTGAAACCAACTCCAAACGGGTTCTCCTTCGGGGAGAAGGCTGATTGGGCATGAAAAGGCCTTGTTTGCACAGGCCCAAGTAACCTACCCTTAGGAGCTATGGAGGAACCCTCCGAGGGCCTATCTCAGAACCTGCACAAAACTCTCACTTCTAGGAGCTGCATTCTGCAAAGGGGAACACTGCCGGGGAAGAAACCACAGCCCCAAAGCGTGTTTGCTCAGGAAAGCAATGCTTGCCTATTTCTCACCTAGCCCTCTGCCACCAATTAGGCCAAAGATTGTCTGTGCTGCCTCTGGCTCCGTGGGCACTGCAGCTTGGCTGGTGGTCTCCTGAGCTTGTAACCAACTCCAAACGTGTTCTCCTTTGGGGAGAAGGCTGATTGGGCATGAAAAGGCCTTATTTGCACAGGCCCAAACAATCCACCATTAGCCAGCTAGGGAGGGACCCTCAGAGGGCCTATCTCAGAACCTGCACAAAACTCTCACTTCGAGGAGCTGCATTCTGCAAAGGTGAACTCTGCTCGGGGAACAAACCACAGCCCCAATGTGTCTTTGCTCAGGGAAGCAACGCTTGCCTAGTTCTCAATTAGCCCAGTGCTTACCCAAGGGCCAAGGAGGCTCTGGGCTGCCTCTGCCCCCGTGGGCATTGCTGCTTGGCTGGTGGACTCCCGAGCTTGAAACCAACTCCAAACGGGTCCTCCTTCGGGGAGAATGCTGATTGGGCATGAAAAGGCCTTGTTTCCACAGACCCAGGCAACCCACACTTTGCCAGCTAGGGAGGGAACATCCAAGGCCCTATCTCAGCAAGGGCACAAGACTCACTTCTAGGAGTTGTATTCTGCAAAGGGGAACTCTGCTCGGGGAACAATCCACAGCCCCAATGCGTCTTTGCTCAGGAAAGCAACGCGTGCCTAGTTCTCACCTGGCCCTCTGTACCCCTAGGGCAAAGAAGGCTCTGGGCTGCCTCTGGCTCCGTGGGCACTGCTGCTTGGCTGGTGTTCTCCTGAGCTTGAAACCAACTCCAAACGTGTTCTCCTTCGGGGAGAAGGCTGATTGGGCATGAAAAGGCCTTGTTTGCACAGGGCCCATCAACTCACCGTTAGCCACCTTGGGAGGGACCCTCGGAGGGCCTATCTCAGCAACGGTACACAACTCGCTTCTAGGAGCTGCATTCTGCAAAAGTGAACTCTGCTCGGGGAACAAACCACAGCTCCAATGCGTCTATGCTCAGGGAAGCCACGCTTGCCTACTTCTCAATTAGAAGAATGCTTCCCATAGGGCCAAGGAGGCTCTGGGCTGCCTCTGGCTCCGTGGGCACCGCTGATTGTCTGGTGGTCTCCTGAGCTTGAAAGCAACTCCAAACCTGTTCTCCTACGTGGAGAAGGCTGAATGGGCATTAAAATGCCTTGTTTCCACAGACCCAGGCAACCCACACTTAGCCAGCTAGGGAGTGACCCTCCTAGGTCCTATCTCAGCAACGGCAAAAAACTCGCTTATAGGAGCTGCATTTTTCAAAGGGAAACTTGCTCGGGGAACCAACCACAGCCCCAGTGCGTCTTTGCTCAGGAAAGCAACGCTTGCCTAGTTCTCAACAAGCCGTGTGCTATACCTTGGGCCAGGAAGGATCCTGGCTTCTTCTTGCTCCGAGGGCACGGCTGCTTGGCTGGTGGTCTCCTGAAGTTAAAAGTAACTCCAAACGGGTTCTCTTTCGGGGAGGATGCTGATTGGGCATGAAAAGGCCTTCATTCAACAGGCCCCATCAACCCACCCTTAGCCAGATACGGAGAGAGCCTCCTAGGGCCTATCTAAGAAATGGCACAAAACTCATTCCAGGAGCTGCATTCTGCAAAGGTGGACACTGCTTGGGGAACAAACCACAGCCCCAATGTGTCTGCTCAGGAAAGCCTCGCTTGCCTTTTTTCTCCTAGCCCTCTGCTACCCCAAGGGCCATGGAAGCTCTGGGCTGCCTCTGGCTCTGTGGGCACTGCTGATGTTCTGGTTGTCTCCTGAGCTTGAAACCAACTCCAAACGGGTTCTCCTTCGGGGAGAAGGTGGATTTGCATGGGAAGGCCTTGTTTGCACAGGCCCCAGCGACCCACCCTTAGCCAGCTAGGGATAGACCGTCCTTGGGCCTATCTCAGCAACGGCACAAGACTCACTTCTCGGAGCTGCATTCTGCAAAGGGAAACTCTGCTCGGGGAGCACAGCACAGTCCCAATTTGTCTTTGCTCAGGAAAGCAATGCTTGCCTATTTCTCACCTCGCCCTGTGCTAACCCTAGGGCCAAGGAAGCTCTGGGCTGCCTCTGGCTCCGTGGGCACTGCTGCTTGGCTGGTGGACTCCTGAGCTTGAAACCAACTCCAAACGAGTTCTCCTTCTGGGAGAAGGCTGATTGGGCATGAAAAGGCCTTGTTTGCACAGGCCTCAGCAACCCACCCTTAGCCAGCTAGGGAGGGACCCTCCGAGGGCTGATCTCAGCAAGGGCACAAGACTCACTTCTAGGAGTTGTATTCTGCAAAGGGGAACTCTGCTCGGGGAACAATCCACAGCCCCAATGCGTCTTTGCTCAGGAAAGCATCGCTTGCCTATTTCTCACATAGCCCTCTGCACCACTAGGGCCAAGAACTTTCTGGGCTGCCTCTGGCTCCGTGGGCACTGCTGCTTGGCTGGTGTTCTCCTGAGCTTGAAACCAACTCCAAACGGGTTCTCCTTCGGGGAGAAGGCTGATTGGGCATGAAAATGCCTTGTTTGCATAGGCCCCCGCAACCCACACTTAGCCAGCTAGGGAGGGATCCTCCGAGGTCCTAACTGGGAAACGGCACAAAACTCAGTTCTGGGAGCTGCATTCTGCAAAGGTGAGCTCTGCTCGGGGAACCAACAACAGCCGCAATGCGTCTTTGCTCAGGAAAGCCATGATTGCCTAGTTCTCACCTAGCCCTCTGCTACCCCTATGGCCAAGGGGGATCTTGGCTGCCTCTTTCTCCGTGGGCACTGTTGCTTGCCTGGTGGTCTGCTGAGCTTGAAACCAACTCCAAACGTGTTCTCCTTTGGGGAGAAGGTGGATTTGGCATGAAAAGGCCTTGTATGCACAGGCCCCATCAACCCATCCTTAGCCAGCTAGGGAGGGACGCTCTGAGGGCCTATGTCAGCAACAGCACTAAACTCACTTCTACGAGCTGCATTCTGTAAAGGGAATCTCAGCTCAGGGAACAAAGCACAGCCCCAATGTGTCTCTTGCTCAGGAAGGCCAACCGGCCTAGTTCTCACCTAGCCCTGGTCTACTCCTAGGGCAAAGGAGGCTCTGGGCTGCCTCTGGCTCCGTGGGCACTGCTGCTTGAACTGGTGGTCTCCTGAGCTTGAAACCAACTCCAAACGGGTTCTCCTTCGGGGAGAAGGCTGATTGGGCATGAAAAGGCCTTGTTTGCACAGGCCCAAGTAACCTACCCTTAGGAGCTATGGAGGAACCCTCCGAGGGCCTATCTCAGAACCTGCACAAAACTCTCACTTCTAGGAGCTGCATTCTGCAAAGGGGAACACTGCCGGGGAAGAAACCACAGCCCCAAAGCGTGTTTGCTCAGGAAAGCAATGCTTGCCTATTTCTCACCTAGCCCTCTGCCACCAATTAGGCCAAAGATTGTCTGTGCTGCCTCTGGCTCCGTGGGCACTGCAGCTTGGCTGGTGGTCTCCTGAGCTTGTAACCAACTCCAAACGTGTTCTCCTTTGGGGAGAAGGCTGATTGGGCATGAAAAGGCCTTATTTGCACAGGCCCAAACAATCCACCATTAGCCAGCTAGGGAGGGACCCTCAGAGGGCCTATCTCAGAACCTGCACAAAACTCTCACTTCGAGGAGCTGCATTCTGCAAAGGTGAACTCTGCTCGGGGAACAAACCACAGCCCCAATGTGTCTTTGCTCAGGGAAGCAACGCTTGCCTAGTTCTCAATTAGCCCAGTGCTTACCCAAGGGCCAAGGAGGCTCTGGGCTGCCTCTGCCCCCGTGGGCATTGCTGCTTGGCTGGTGGACTCCCGAGCTTGAAACCAACTCCAAACGGGTCCTCCTTCGGGGAGAATGCTGATTGGGCATGAAAAGGCCTTGTTTCCACAGACCCAGGCAACCCACACTTTGCCAGCTAGGGAGGGAACATCCAAGGCCCTATCTCAGCAAGGGCACAAGACTCACTTCTAGGAGTTGTATTCTGCAAAGGTGAACTCTGCTCGGGGAACAATCCACAGCCCCAATGCGTCTTTGCTCAGGAAAGCAACGCGTGCCTAGTTCTCACCTGGCCCTCTGTACCCCTAGGGCAAAGAAGGCTCTGGGCTGCCTCTGGCTCCGTGGGCACTGCTGCTTGGCTGGTGGACTCCTGAGCTTGAAACCAACTCCAAACGTGTTCTCCTTCGGGGAGAAGGCTGATTGGGCATGAAAAGGCCTTGTTTGCACAGGGCCCATCAACTCACCGTTAGCCACCTTGGGAGGGACCCTCGGAGGGCCTATCTCAGCAACGGTACACAACTCGCTTCTAGGAGCTGCATTCTGCAAAAGTGAACTCTGCTCGGGGAACAAACCACAGCTCCAATGCGTCTATGCTCAGGGAAGCCACGCTTGCCTACTTCTCAATTAGAAGAATGCTTCCCATAGGGCCAAGGAGGCTCTGGGCTGCCTCTGGCTCCGTGGGCACCGCTGATTGTCTGGTGGTCTCCTGAGCTTGAAAGCAACTCCAAACCTGTTCTCCTACGTGGAGAAGGCTGAATGGGCATTAAAATGCCTTGTTTCCACAGACCCAGGCAACCCACACTTAGCCAGCTAGGGAGTGACCCTCCTAGGTCCTATCTCAGCAACGGCAAAAAACTCGCTTATAGGAGCTGCATTTTTCAAAGGGAAACTTGCTCGGGGAACCAACCACAGCCCCAGTGCGTCTTTGCTCAGGAAAGCAACGCTTGCCTAGTTCTCAACAAGCCGTGTGCTATACCTTGGGCCAGGAAGGATCCTGGCTTCTTCTTGCTCCGAGGGCACGGCTGCTTGGCTGGTGGTCTCCTGAAGTTAAAAGTAACTCCAAACGGGTTCTCTTTCGGGGAGGATGCTGATTGGGCATGAAAAGGCCTTCATTCAACAGGCCCCATCAACCCACCCTTAGCCAGATACGGAGAGAGCCTCCTAGGGCCTATCTAAGAAATGGCACAAAACTCATTCCAGGAGCTGCATTCTGCAAAGGTGGACACTGCTTGGGGAACAAACCACAGCCCCAATGTGTCTGCTCAGGAAAGCCTCGCTTGCCTTTTTTCTCCTAGCCCTCTGCTACCCCAAGGGCCATGGAAGCTCTGGGCTGCCTCTGGCTCTGTGGGCACTGCTGATGTTCTGGTTGTCTCCTGAGCTTGAAACCAACTCCAAACGGGTTCTCCTTCGGGGAGAAGGTGGATTTGCATGGAAAGGCCTTGTTTGCACAGGCCCCAGCCACCCACCCTTAGCCAGCTAGGGATAGACCGTCCTTGGGCCTATCTCAGCAACGGCACAAGACTCACTTCTCGGAGCTGCATTCTGCAAAGGGAAACTCTGCTCGGGGAGCACAGCACAGTCCCAATTTGTCTTTGCTCAGGAAAGCAATGCTTGCCTATTTCTCACCTCGCCCTGTGCTAACCCTAGGGCCAAGGAAGCTCTGGGCTGCCTCTGGCTCCGTGGGCACTGCTGCTTGGCTGGTGGTCTCGTGAGCTTGAAACCAACTCCAAACGAGTTCTCCTTCTGGGAGAAGGCTGATTGGGCATGAAAAGGCCTTGTTTGCACAGGCCTCAGCAACCCACCCTTAGCCAGCTAGGGAGGGACCCTCCGAGGGCTGATCTCAGCAAGGGCACAAGACTCACTTCTAGGAGTTGTATTCTGCAAAGGTGAACTCTGCTCGGGGAACAATCCACAGCCCCAATGCGTCTTTGCTCAGGAAAGCATCGCTTGCCTATTTCTCACATAGCCCTCTGCACCACTAGGGCCAAGAACTTTCTGGGCTGCCTCTGGCTCCGTGGGCACTGCTGCTTGGCTGGTGTTCTCCTGAGCTTGAAACCAACTCCAAACGGGTTCTCCTTCGGGGAGAAGGCTGATTGGGCATGAAAATGCCTTGTTTGCATAGGCCCCCGCAACCCACACTTAGCCAGCTAGGGAGGGATCCTCCGAGGTCCTAACTGGGAAACGGCACAAAACTCAGTTCTGGGAGCTGCATTCTGCAAAGGTGAACTCTGCTCGGGGAACCAACAACAGCCGCAATGCGTCTTTGCTCAGGAAAGCCACGATTGCCTAGTTCTCACCTAGCCCTCTGCTACCCCTATGGCCAAGGGGGATCTTGGCTGCCTCTTTCTCCGTGGGCACTGTTGCTTGCCTGGTGGTCTGCTGAGCTTGAAACCAACTCCAAACGTGTTCTCCTTTGGGGAGAAGGTGGATTTGGCATGAAAAGGCCTTGTATGCACAGGCCCCATCAACCCATCCTTAGCCAGCTAGGGAGGGACGCTCTGAGGGCCTATGTCAGCAACAGCACTAAACTCACTTCTACGAGCTGCATTCTGTAAAGGGAATCTCAGCTCAGGGAACAAAGCACAGCCCCAATGTGTCTCTTGCTCAGGAAGGCCAACCGGCCTAGTTCTCACCTAGCCCTGGTCTACTCCTAGGGCAAAGGAGGCTCTGGGCTGCCTCTGGCTCCGTGGGCACTGCTGCTTGAACTGGTGGTCTCCTGAGCTTGAAACCAACTCCAAACGGGTTCTCCTTCGGGGAGAAGGCTGATTGGGCATGAAAAGGCCTTGTTTGCACAGGCCCAAGTAACCTACCCTTAGGAGCTATGGAGGAACCCTCCGAGGGCCTATCTCAGAACCTGCACAAAACTCTCACTTCTAGGAGCTGCATTCTGCAAAGGGGAACACTGCCGGGGAAGAAACCACAGCCCCAAAGCGTGTTTGCTCAGGAAAGCAATGCTTGCCTATTTCTCACCTAGCCCTCTGCCACCAATTAGGCCAAAGATTGTCTGTGCTGCCTCTGGCTCCGTGGGCACTGCAGCTTGGCTGGTGGTCTCCTGAGCTTGTAACCAACTCCAAACGTGTTCTCCTTTGGGGAGAAGGCTGATTGGGCATGAAAAGGCCTTATTTGCACAGGCCCAAACAATCCACCATTAGCCAGCTAGGGAGGGACCCTCAGAGGGCCTATCTCAGAACCTGCACAAAACTCTCACTTCGAAGAGCTGCATTCTGCAAAGGTGAACTCTGCTCGGGGAACAAACCACAGCCCCAATGTGTCTTTGCTCAGGGAAGCAACGCTTGCCTAGTTCTCAATTAGCCCAGTGCTTACCCAAGGGCCAAGGAGGCTCTGGGCTGCCTCTGCCCCCGTGGGCATTGCTGCTTGGCTGGTGGACTCCCGAGCTTGAAACCAACTCCAAACGGGTCCTCCTTCGGGGAGAATGCTGATTGGGCATGAAAAGGCCTTGTTTCCACAGACCCAGGCAACCCACACTTTGCCAGCTAGGGAGGGAACATCCAAGGCCCTATCTCAGCAAGGGCACAAGACTCACTTCTAGGAGTTGTATTCTGCAAAGGTGAACTCTGCTCGGGGAACAATCCACAGCCCCAATGCGTCTTTGCTCAGGAAAGCAACGCGTGCCTAGTTCTCACCTGGCCCTCTGTACCCCTAGGGCAAAGAAGGCTCTGGGCTGCCTCTGGCTCCGTGGGCACTGCTGCTTGGCTGGTGGACTCCTGAGCTTGAAACCAACTCCAAACGTGTTCTCCTTCGGGGAGAAGGCTGATTGGGCATGAAAAGGCCTTGTTTGCACAGGGCCCATCAACTCACCGTTAGCCACCTTGGGAGGGACCCTCGGAGGGCCTATCTCAGCAACGGTACACAACTCGCTTCTAGGAGCTGCATTCTGCAAAAGTGAACTCTGCTCGGGGAACAAACCACAGCTCCAATGCGTCTATGCTCAGGGAAGCCACGCTTGCCTACTTCTCAATTAGAAGAATGCTTCCCATAGGGCCAAGGAGGCTCTGGGCTGCCTCTGGCTCCGTGGGCACCGCTGATTGTCTGGTGGTCTCCTGAGCTTGAAAGCAACTCCAAACCTGTTCTCCTACGTGGAGAAGGCTGAATGGGCATTAAAATGCCTTGTTTCCACAGACCCAGGCAACCCACACTTAGCCAGCTAGGGAGTGACCCTCCTAGGTCCTATCTCAGCAACGGCAAAAAACTCGCTTATAGGAGCTGCATTTTTCAAAGGGAAACTTGCTCGGGGAACCAACCACAGCCCCAGTGCGTCTTTGCTCAGGAAAGCAACGCTTGCCTAGTTCTCAACAAGCCGTGTGCTATACCTTGGGCCAGGAAGGATCCTGGCTTCTTCTTGCTCCGAGGGCACGGCTGCTTGGCTGGTGGTCTCCTGAAGTTAAAAGTAACTCCAAACGGGTTCTCTTTCGGGGAGGATGCTGATTGGGCATGAAAAGGCCTTCATTCAACAGGCCCCATCAACCCACCCTTAGCCAGATACGGAGAGAGCCTCCTAGGGCCTATCTAAGAAATGGCACAAAACTCATTCCAGGAGCTGCATTCTGCAAAGGTGGACACTGCTTGGGGAACAAACCACAGCCCCAATGTGTCTGCTCAGGAAAGCCTCGCTTGCCTTTTTTCTCCTAGCCCTCTGCTACCCCAAGGGCCATGGAAGCTCTGGGCTGCCTCTGGCTCTGTGGGCACTGCTGATGTTCTGGTTGTCTCCTGAGCTTGAAACCAACTCCAAACGGGTTCTCCTTCGGGGAGAAGGTGGATTTGCATGGAAAGGCCTTGTTTGCACAGGCCCCAGCCACCCACCCTTAGCCAGCTAGGGATAGACCGTCCTTGGGCCTATCTCAGCAACGGCACAAGACTCACTTCTCGGAGCTGCATTCTGCAAAGGGAAACTCTGATCGGGGAGCACAGCACAGTCCCAATTCGTCTTTGCTCAGGAAAGCAATGCTTGCCTATTTCTCACCTCGCCCTGTGCTAACCCTAGGGCCAAGGAAGCTCTGGGCTGCCTCTGGCTCCGTGGGCACTGCTGCTTTGCTGGTGGTCTCGTGAGCTTGAAACCAACTCCAAACGAGTTCTCCTTCTGGGAGAAGGCTGATTGGGCATGAAAATACCTTGTTTGCACAGGCCTCAGCAACCCACCCTTAGCCAGCTAGGGAGGGACCCTCCGAGGGCTGATCTCAGCAAGGGCACAAGACTCACTTCTAGGAGTTGTATTCTGCAAAGGGGAACTCTGCTCGGGGAACAATCCACAGCCCCAATGCGTCTTTGCTCAGGAAAGCATCGCTTGCCTATTTCTCACATAGCCCTCTGCACCACTAGGGCCAAGAACTTTCTGGGCTGCCTCTGGCTCCGTGGGCACTGCTGCTTGGCTGGTGTTCTCCTGAGCTTGAAACCAACTCCAAACGGGTTCTCCTTCGGGGAGAAGGCTGATTGGGCATGAAAATGCCTTGTTTGCATAGGCCCCCGCAACCCACACTTAGCCAGCTAGGGAGGGATCCTCCGAGGTCCTAACTGGGAAACGGCACAAAACTCAGTTCTGGGAGCTGCATTCTGCAAAGGTGAACTCTGCTCGGGGAACCAACAACAGCCGCAATGCGTCTTTGCTCAGGAAAGCCACGATTGCCTAGTTCTCACCTAGCCCTCTGCTACCCCTATGGCCAAGGGGGATCTTGGCTGCCTCTTTCTCCGTGGGCACTGTTGCTTGCCTGGTGGTCTGCTGAGCTTGAAACCAACTCCAAACGTGTTCTCCTTTGGGGAGAAGGTGGATTTGGCATGAAAAGGCCTTGTATGCACAGGCCCCATCAACCCATCCTTAGCCAGCTAGGGAGGGACGCTCTGAGGGCCTATGTCAGCAACAGCACTAAACTCACTTCTACGAGCTGCATTCTGTAAAGGGAATCTCAGCTCAGGGAACAAAGCACAGCCCCAATGTGTCTCTTGCTCAGGAAGGCCAACCGGCCTAGTTCTCACCTAGCCCTGGTCTACTCCTAGGGCAAAGGAGGCTCTGGGCTGCCTCTGGCTCCGTGGGCACTGCTGCTTGAACTGGTGGTCTCCTGAGCTTGAAACCAACTCCAAACGGGTTCTCCTTCGGGGAGAAGGCTGATTGGGCATGAAAAGGCCTTGTTTGCACAGGCCCAAGTAACCTACCCTTAGGAGCTATGGAGGAACCCTCCGAGGGCCTATCTCAGAACCTGCACAAAACTCTCACTTCTAGGAGCTGCATTCTGCAAAGGGGAACACTGCCGGGGAAGAAACCACAGCCCCAAAGCGTGTTTGCTCAGGAAAGCAATGCTTGCCTATTTCTCACCTAGCCCTCTGCCACCAATTAGGCCAAAGATTGTCTGTGCTGCCTCTGGCTCCGTGGGCACTGCAGCTTGGCTGGTGGTCTCCTGAGCTTGTAACCAACTCCAAACGTGTTCTCCTTTGGGGAGAAGGCTGATTGGGCATGAAAAGGCCTTATTTGCACAGGCCCAAACAATCCACCATTAGCCAGCTAGGGAGGGACCCTCAGAGGGCCTATCTCAGAACCTGCACAAAACTCTCACTTCGAGGAGCTGCATTCTGCAAAGGTGAACTCTGCTCGGGGAACAAACCACAGCCCCAATGTGTCTTTGCTCAGGGAAGCAACGCTTGCCTAGTTCTCAATTAGCCCAGTGCTTACCCAAGGGCCAAGGAGGCTCTGGGCTGCCTCTGCCCCCGTGGGCATTGCTGCTTGGCTGGTGGACTCCCGAGCTTGAAACCAACTCCAAACGGGTCCTCCTTCGGGGAGAATGCTGATTGGGCATGAAAAGGCCTTGTTTCCACAGACCCAGGCAACCCACACTTTGCCAGCTAGGGAGGGAACATCCAAGGCCCTATCTCAGCAAGGGCACAAGACTCACTTCTAGGAGTTGTATTCTGCAAAGGTGAACTCTGCTCGGGGAACAATCCACAGCCCCAATGCGTCTTTGCTCAGGAAAGCAACGCGTGCCTAGTTCTCACCTGGCCCTCTGTACCCCTAGGGCAAAGAAGGCTCTGGGCTGCCTCTGGCTCCGTGGGCACTGCTGCTTGGCTGGTGGACTCCTGAGCTTGAAACCAACTCCAAACGTGTTCTCCTTCGGGGAGAAGGCTGATTGGGCATGAAAAGGCCTTGTTTGCACAGGGCCCATCAACTCACCGTTAGCCACCTTGGGAGGGACCCTCGGAGGGCCTATCTCAGCAACGGTACACAACTCGCTTCTAGGAGCTGCATTCTGCAAAAGTGAACTCTGCTCGGGGAACAAACCACAGCTCCAATGCGTCTATGCTCAGGGAAGCCACGCTTGCCTACTTCTCAATTAGAAGAATGCTTCCCATAGGGCCAAGGAGGCTCTGGGCTGCCTCTGGCTCCGTGGGCACCGCTGATTGTCTGGTGGTCTCCTGAGCTTGAAAGCAACTCCAAACCTGTTCTCCTACGTGGAGAAGGCTGAATGGGCATTAAAATGCCTTGTTTCCACAGACCCAGGCAACCCACACTTAGCCAGCTAGGGAGTGACCCTCCTAGGTCCTATCTCAGCAACGGCAAAAAACTCGCTTATAGGAGCTGCATTTTTCAAAGGGAAACTTGCTCGGGGAACCAACCACAGCCCCAGTGCGTCTTTGCTCAGGAAAGCAACGCTTGCCTAGTTCTCAACAAGCCGTGTGCTATACCTTGGGCCAGGAAGGATCCTGGCTTCTTCTTGCTCCGAGGGCACGGCTGCTTGGCTGGTGGTCTCCTGAAGTTAAAAGTAACTCCAAACGGGTTCTCTTTCGGGGAGGATGCTGATTGGGCATGAAAAGGCCTTCATTCAACAGGCCCCATCAACCCACCCTTAGCCAGATACGGAGAGAGCCTCCTAGGGCCTATCTAAGAAATGGCACAAAACTCATTCCAGGAGCTGCATTCTGCAAAGGTGGACACTGCTTGGGGAACAAACCACAGCCCCAATGTGTCTGCTCAGGAAAGCCTCGCTTGCCTTTTTTCTCCTAGCCCTCTGCTACCCCAAGGGCCATGGAAGCTCTGGGCTGCCTCTGGCTCTGTGGGCACTGCTGATGTTCTGGTTGTCTCCTGAGCTTGAAACCAACTCCAAACGGGTTCTCCTTCGGGGAGAAGGTGGATTTGCATGGAAAGGCCTTGTTTGCACAGGCCCCAGCCACCCACCCTTAGCCAGCTAGGGATAGACCGTCCTTGGGCCTATCTCAGCAACGGCACAAGACTCACTTCTCGGAGCTGCATTCTGCAAAGGGAAACTCTGCTCGGGGAGCACAGCACAGTCCCAATTTGTCTTTGCTCAGGAAAGCAATGCTTGCCTATTTCTCACCTCGCCCTGTGCTAACCCTAGGGCCAAGGAAGCTCTGGGCTGCCTCTGGCTCCGTGGGCACTGCTGCTTGGCTGGTGGACTCCTGAGCTTGAAACCAACTCCAAACGAGTTCTCCTTCTGGGAGAAGGCTGATTGGGCATGAAAAGGCCTTGTTTGCACAGGCCTCAGCAACCCACCCTTAGCCAGCTAGGGAGGGACCCTCCGAGGGCTGATCTCAGCAAGGGCACAAGACTCACTTCTAGGAGTTGTATTCTGCAAAGGGTAACTCTGCTCGGGGAACAATCCACAGCCCCAATGCGTCTTTGCTCAGGAAAGCATCGCTTGCCTATTTCTCACATAGCCCTCTGCACCACTAGGGCCAAGAACTTTCTGGGCTGCCTCTGGCTCCGTGGGCACTGCTGCTTGGCTGGTGTTCTCCTGAGCTTGAAACCAACTCCAAACGGGTTCTCCTTCGGGGAGAAGGCTGATTGGGCATGAAAATGCCTTGTTTGCATAGGCCCCCGCAACCCACACTTAGCCAGCTAGGGAGGGATCCTCCGAGGTCCTAACTGGGAAACGGCACAAAACTCAGTTCTGGGAGCTGCATTCTGCAAAGGTGAACTCTGCTCGGGGAACCAACAACAGCCGCAATGCGTCTTTGCTCAGGAAAGCCACGATTGCCTAGTTCTCACCTAGCCCTCTGCTACCCCTATGGCCAAGGGGGATCTTGGCTGCCTCTTTCTCCGTGGGCACTGTTGCTTGCCTGGTGGTCTGCTGAGCTTGAAACCAACTCCAAACGTGTTCTCCTTTGGGGAGAAGGTGGATTTGGCATGAAAAGGCCTTGTATGCACAGGCCCCATCAACCCATCCTTAGCCAGCTAGGGAGGGACGCTCTGAGGGCCTATGTCAGCAACAGCACTAAACTCACTTCTACGAGCTGCATTCTGTAAAGGGAATCTCAGCTCAGGGAACAAAGCACAGCCCCAATGTGTCTCTTGCTCAGGAAGGCCAACCGGCCTAGTTCTCACCTAGCCCTGGTCTACTCCTAGGGCAAAGGAGGCTCTGGGCTGCCTCTGGCTCCGTGGGCACTGCTGCTTGAACTGGTGGTCTCCTGAGCTTGAAACCAACTCCAAACGGGTTCTCCTTCGGGGAGAAGGCTGATTGGGCATGAAAAGGCCTTGTTTGCACAGGCCCAAGTAACCTACCCTTAGGAGCTATGGAGGAACCCTCCGAGGGCCTATCTCAGAACCTGCACAAAACTCTCACTTCTAGGAGCTGCATTCTGCAAAGGGGAACACTGCCGGGGAAGAAACCACAGCCCCAAAGCGTGTTTGCTCAGGAAAGCAATGCTTGCCTATTTCTCACCTAGCCCTCTGCCACCAATTAGGCCAAAGATTGTCTGTGCTGCCTCTGGCTCCGTGGGCACTGCAGCTTGGCTGGTGGTCTCCTGAGCTTGTAACCAACTCCAAACGTGTTCTCCTTTGGGGAGAAGGCTGATTGGGCATGAAAAGGCCTTATTTGCACAGGCCCAAACAATCCACCATTAGCCAGCTAGGGAGGGACCCTCAGAGGGCCTATCTCAGAACCTGCACAAAACTCTCACTTCGAGGAGCTGCATTCTGCAAAGGTGAACTCTGCTCGGGGAACAAACCACAGCCCCAATGTGTCTTTGCTCAGGGAAGCAACGCTTGCCTAGTTCTCAATTAGCCCAGTGCTTACCCAAGGGCCAAGGAGGCTCTGGGCTGCCTCTGCCCCCGTGGGCATTGCTGCTTGGCTGGTGGACTCCCGAGCTTGAAACCAACTCCAAACGGGTCCTCCTTCGGGGAGAATGCTGATTGGGCATGAAAAGGCCTTGTTTCCACAGACCCAGGCAACCCACACTTTGCCAGCTAGGGAGGGAACATCCAAGGCCCTATCTCAGCAAGGGCACAAGACTCACTTCTAGGAGTTGTATTCTGCAAAGGTGAACTCTGCTCGGGGAACAATCCACAGCCCCAATGCGTCTTTGCTCAGGAAAGCAACGCGTGCCTAGTTCTCACCTGGCCCTCTGTACCCCTAGGGCAAAGAAGGCTCTGGGCTGCCTCTGGCTCCGTGGGCACTGCTGCTTGGCTGGTGGACTCCTGAGCTTGAAACCAACTCCAAACGTGTTCTCCTTCGGGGAGAAGGCTGATTGGGCATGAAAAGGCCTTGTTTGCACAGGGCCCATCAACTCACCGTTAGCCACCTTGGGAGGGACCCTCGGAGGGCCTATCTCAGCAACGGTACACAACTCGCTTCTAGGAGCTGCATTCTGCAAAAGTGAACTCTGCTCGGGGAACAAACCACAGCTCCAATGCGTCTATGCTCAGGGAAGCCACGCTTGCCTACTTCTCAATTAGAAGAATGCTTCCCATAGGGCCAAGGAGGCTCTGGGCTGCCTCTGGCTCCGTGGGCACCGCTGATTGTCTGGTGGTCTCCTGAGCTTGAAAGCAACTCCAAACCTGTTCTCCTACGTGGAGAAGGCTGAATGGGCATTAAAATGCCTTGTTTCCACAGACCCAGGCAACCCACACTTAGCCAGCTAGGGAGTGACCCTCCTAGGTCCTATCTCAGCAACGGCAAAAAACTCGCTTATAGGAGCTGCATTTTTCAAAGGGAAACTTGCTCGGGGAACCAACCACAGCCCCAGTGCGTCTTTGCTCAGGAAAGCAACGCTTGCCTAGTTCTCAACAAGCCGTGTGCTATACCTTGGGCCAGGAAGGATCCTGGCTTCTTCTTGCTCCGAGGGCACGGCTGCTTGGCTGGTGGTCTCCTGAAGTTAAAAGTAACTCCAAACGGGTTCTCTTTCGGGGAGGATGCTGATTGGGCATGAAAAGGCCTTCATTCAACAGGCCCCATCAACCCACCCTTAGCCAGATACGGAGAGAGCCTCCTAGGGCCTATCTAAGAAATGGCACAAAACTCATTCCAGGAGCTGCATTCTGCAAAGGTGGACACTGCTTGGGGAACAAACCACAGCCCCAATGTGTCTGCTCAGGAAAGCCTCGCTTGCCTTTTTTCTCCTAGCCCTCTGCTACCCCAAGGGCCATGGAAGCTCTGGGCTGCCTCTGGCTCTGTGGGCACTGCTGATGTTCTGGTTGTCTCCTGAGCTTGAAACCAACTCCAAACGGGTTCTCCTTCGGGGAGAAGGTGGATTTGCATGGAAAGGCCTTGTTTGCACAGGCCCCAGCCACCCACCCTTAGCCAGCTAGGGATAGACCGTCCTTGGGCCTATCTCAGCAACGGCACAAGACTCACTTCTCGGAGCTGCATTCTGCAAAGGGAAACTCTGCTCGGGGAGCACAGCACAGTCCCAATTTGTCTTTGCTCAGGAAAGCAATGCTTGCCTATTTCTCACCTCGCCCTGTGCTAACCCTAGGGCCAAGGAAGCTCTGGGCTGCCTCTGGCTCCGTGGGCACTGCTGCTTTGCTGGTGGTCTCGTGAGCTTGAAACCAACTCCAAACGAGTTCTCCTTCTGGGAGAAGGCTGATTGGGCATGAAAATACCTTGTTTGCACAGGCCTCAGCAACCCACCCTTAGCCAGCTAGGGAGGGACCCTCCGAGGGCTGATCTCAGCAAGGGCACAAGACTCACTTCTAGGAGTTGTATTCTGCAAAGGGGAACTCTGCTCGGGGAACAATCCACAGCCCCAATGCGTCTTTGCTCAGGAAAGCATCGCTTGCCTATTTCTCACATAGCCCTCTGCACCACTAGGGCCAAGAACTTTCTGGGCTGCCTCTGGCTCCGTGGGCACTGCTGCTTGGCTGGTGTTCTCCTGAGCTTGAAACCAACTCCAAACGGGTTCTCCTTCGGGGAGAAGGCTGATTGGGCATGAAAATGCCTTGTTTGCATAGGCCCCCGCAACCCACACTTAGCCAGCTAGGGAGGGATCCTCCGAGGTCCTAACTGGGAAACGGCACAAAACTCAGTTCTGGGAGCTGCATTCTGCAAAGGTGAACTCTGCTCGGGGAACCAACAACAGCCGCAATGCGTCTTTGCTCAGGAAAGCCACGATTGCCTAGTTCTCACCTAGCCCTCTGCTACCCCTATGGCCAAGGGGGATCTTGGCTGCCTCTTTCTCCGTGGGCACTGTTGCTTGCCTGGTGGTCTGCTGAGCTTGAAACCAACTCCAAACGTGTTCTCCTTTGGGGAGAAGGTGGATTTGGCATGAAAAGGCCTTGTATGCACAGGCCCCATCAACCCATCCTTAGCCAGCTAGGGAGGGACACTCTGAGGGCCTATGTCAGCAACAGCACTAAACTCACTTCTACGAGCTGCATTCTGTAAAGGGAATCTCAGCTCAGGGAACAAAGCACAGCCCCAATGTGTCTCTTGCTCAGGAAGGCCAACCGGCCTAGTTCTCACCTAGCCCTGGTCTACTCCTAGGGCAAAGGAGGCTCTGGGCTGCCTCTGGCTCCGTGGGCACTGCTGCTTGAACTGGTGGTCTCCTGAGCTTGAAACCAACTCCAAACGGGTTCTCCTTCGGGGAGAAGGCTGATTGGGCATGAAAAGGCCTTGTTTGCACAGGCCCAAGTAACCTACCCTTAGGAGCTATGGAGGAACCCTCCGAGGGCCTATCTCAGAACCTGCACAAAACTCTCACTTCTAGGAGCTGCATTCTGCAAAGGGGAACACTGCCGGGGAAGAAACCACAGCCCCAAAGCGTGTTTGCTCAGGAAAGCAATGCTTGCCTATTTCTCACCTAGCCCTCTGCCACCAATTAGGCCAAAGATTGTCTGTGCTGCCTCTGGCTCCGTGGGCACTGCAGCTTGGCTGGTGGTCTCCTGAGCTTGTAACCAACTCCAAACGTGTTCTCCTTTGGGGAGAAGGCTGATTGGGCATGAAAAGGCCTTATTTGCACAGGCCCAAACAATCCACCATTAGCCAGCTAGGGAGGGACCCTCAGAGGGCCTATCTCAGAACCTGCACAAAACTCTCACTTCGAGGAGCTGCATTCTGCAAAGGTGAACTCTGCTCGGGGAACAAACCACAGCCCCAATGTGTCTTTGCTCAGGGAAGCAACGCTTGCCTAGTTCTCAATTAGCCCAGTGCTTACCCAAGGGCCAAGGAGGCTCTGGGCTGCCTCTGCCCCCGTGGGCATTGCTGCTTGGCTGGTGGACTCCCGAGCTTGAAACCAACTCCAAACGGGTCCTCCTTCGGGGAGAATGCTGATTGGGCATGAAAAGGCCTTGTTTCCACAGACCCAGGCAACCCACACTTTGCCAGCTAGGGAGGGAACATCCAAGGCCCTATCTCAGCAAGGGCACAAGACTCACTTCTAGGAGTTGTATTCTGCAAAGGTGAACTCTGCTCGGGGAACAATCCACAGCCCCAATGCGTCTTTGCTCAGGAAAGCAACGCGTGCCTAGTTCTCACCTGGCCCTCTGTACCCCTAGGGCAAAGAAGGCTCTGGGCTGCCTCTGGCTCCGTGGGCACTGCTGCTTGGCTGGTGGACTCCTGAGCTTGAAACCAACTCCAAACGTGTTCTCCTTCGGGGAGAAGGCTGATTGGGCATGAAAAGGCCTTGTTTGCACAGGGCCCATCAACTCACCGTTAGCCACCTTGGGAGGGACCCTCGGAGGGCCTATCTCAGCAACGGTACACAACTCGCTTCTAGGAGCTGCATTCTGCAAAAGTGAACTCTGCTCGGGGAACAAACCACAGCTCCAATGCGTCTATGCTCAGGGAAGCCACGCTTGCCTACTTCTCAATTAGAAGAATGCTTCCCATAGGGCCAAGGAGGCTCTGGGCTGCCTCTGGCTCCGTGGGCACCGCTGATTGTCTGGTGGTCTCCTGAGCTTGAAAGCAACTCCAAACCTGTTCTCCTACGTGGAGAAGGCTGAATGGGCATTAAAATGCCTTGTTTCCACAGACCCAGGCAACCCACACTTAGCCAGCTAGGGAGTGACCCTCCTAGGTCCTATCTCAGCAACGGCAAAAAACTCGCTTATAGGAGCTGCATTTTTCAAAGGGAAACTTGCTCGGGGAACCAACCACAGCCCCAGTGCGTCTTTGCTCAGGAAAGCAACGCTTGCCTAGTTCTCAACAAGCCGTGTGCTATACCTTGGGCCAGGAAGGATCCTGGCTTCTTCTTGCTCCGAGGGCACGGCTGCTTGGCTGGTGGTCTCCTGAAGTTAAAAGTAACTCCAAACGGGTTCTCTTTCGGGGAGGATGCTGATTGGGCATGAAAAGGCCTTCATTCAACAGGCCCCATCAACCCACCCTTAGCCAGATACGGAGAGAGCCTCCTAGGGCCTATCTAAGAAATGGCACAAAACTCATTCCAGGAGCTGCATTCTGCAAAGGTGGACACTGCTTGGGGAACAAACCACAGCCCCAATGTGTCTGCTCAGGAAAGCCTCGCTTGCCTTTTTTCTCCTAGCCCTCTGCTACCCCAAGGGCCATGGAAGCTCTGGGCTGCCTCTGGCTCTGTGGGCACTGCTGATGTTCTGGTTGTCTCCTGAGCTTGAAACCAACTCCAAACGGGTTCTCCTTCGGGGAGAAGGTGGATTTGCATGGAAAGGCCTTGTTTGCACAGGCCCCAGCCACCCACCCTTAGCCAGCTAGGGATAGACCGTCCTTGGGCCTATCTCAGCAACGGCACAAGACTCACTTCTCGGAGCTGCATTCTGCAAAGGGAAACTCTGCTCGGGGAGCACAGCACAGTCCCAATTTGTCTTTGCTCAGGAAAGCAATGCTTGCCTATTTCTCACCTCGCCCTGTGCTAACCCTAGGGCCAAGGAAGCTCTGGGCTGCCTCTGGCTCCGTGGGCACTGCTGCTTGGCTGGTGGACTCCTGAGCTTGAAACCAACTCCAAACGAGTTCTCCTTCTGGGAGAAGGCTGATTGGGCATGAAAAGGCCTTGTTTGCACAGGCCTCAGCAACCCACCCTTAGCCAGCTAGGGAGGGACCCTCCGAGGGCTGATCTCAGCAAGGGCACAAGACTCACTTCTAGGAGTTGTATTCTGCAAAGGGGAACTCTGCTCGGGGAACAATCCACAGCCCCAATGCGTCTTTGCTCAGGAAAGCATCGCTTGCCTATTTCTCACATAGCCCTCTGCACCACTAGGGCCAAGAACTTTCTGGGCTGCCTCTGGCTCCGTGGGCACTGCTGCTTGGCTGGTGTTCTCCTGAGCTTGAAACCAACTCCAAACGGGTTCTCCTTCGGGGAGAAGGCTGATTGGGCATGAAAATGCCTTGTTTGCATAGGCCCCCGCAACCCACACTTAGCCAGCTAGGGAGGGATCCTCCGAGGTCCTAACTGGGAAACGGCACAAAACTCAGTTCTGGGAGCTGCATTCTGCAAAGGTGAACTCTGCTCGGGGAACCAACAACAGCCGCAATGCGTCTTTGCTCAGGAAAGCCACGATTGCCTAGTTCTCACCTAGCCCTCTGCTACCCCTATGGCCAAGGGGGATCTTGGCTGCCTCTTTCTCCGTGGGCACTGTTGCTTGCCTGGTGGTCTGCTGAGCTTGAAACCAACTCCAAACGTGTTCTCCTTTGGGGAGAAGGTGGATTTGGCATGAAAAGGCCTTGTATGCACAGGCCCCATCAACCCATCCTTAGCCAGCTAGGGAGGGACGCTCTGAGGGCCTATGTCAGCAACAGCACTAAACTCACTTCTACGAGCTGCATTCTGTAAAGGGAATCTCAGCTCAGGGAACAAAGCACAGCCCCAATGTGTCTCTTGCTCAGGAAGGCCAACCGGCCTAGTTCTCACCTAGCCCTGGTCTACTCCTAGGGCAAAGGAGGCTCTGGGCTGCCTCTGGCTCCGTGGGCACTGCTGCTTGAACTGGTGGTCTCCTGAGCTTGAAACCAACTCCAAACGGGTTCTCCTTCGGGGAGAAGGCTGATTGGGCATGAAAAGGCCTTGTTTGCACAGGCCCAAGTAACCTACCCTTAGGAGCTATGGAGGAACCCTCCGAGGGCCTATCTCAGAACCTGCACAAAACTCTCACTTCTAGGAGCTGCATTCTGCAAAGGGGAACACTGCCGGGGAAGAAACCACAGCCCCAAAGCGTGTTTGCTCAGGAAAGCAATGCTTGCCTATTTCTCACCTAGCCCTCTGCCACCAATTAGGCCAAAGATTGTCTGTGCTGCCTCTGGCTCCGTGGGCACTGCAGCTTGGCTGGTGGTCTCCTGAGCTTGTAACCAACTCCAAACGTGTTCTCCTTTGGGGAGAAGGCTGATTGGGCATGAAAAGGCCTTATTTGCACAGGCCCAAACAATCCACCATTAGCCAGCTAGGGAGGGACCCTCAGAGGGCCTATCTCAGAACCTGCACAAAACTCTCACTTCGAGGAGCTGCATTCTGCAAAGGTGAACTCTGCTCGGGGAACAAACCACAGCCCCAATGTGTCTTTGCTCAGGGAAGCAACGCTTGCCTAGTTCTCAATTAGCCCAGTGCTTACCCAAGGGCCAAGGAGGCTCTGGGCTGCCTCTGCCCCCGTGGGCATTGCTGCTTGGCTGGTGGACTCCCGAGCTTGAAACCAACTCCAAACGGGTCCTCCTTCGGGGAGAATGCTGATTGGGCATGAAAAGGCCTTGTTTCCACAGACCCAGGCAACCCACACTTTGCCAGCTAGGGAGGGAACATCCAAGGCCCTATCTCAGCAAGGGCACAAGACTCACTTCTAGGAGTTGTATTCTGCAAAGGTGAACTCTGCTCGGGGAACAATCCACAGCCCCAATGCGTCTTTGCTCAGGAAAGCAACGCGTGCCTAGTTCTCACCTGGCCCTCTGTACCCCTAGGGCAAAGAAGGCTCTGGGCTGCCTCTGGCTCCGTGGGCACTGCTGCTTGGCTGGTGGACTCCTGAGCTTGAAACCAACTCCAAACGTGTTCTCCTTCGGGGAGAAGGCTGATTGGGCATGAAAAGGCCTTGTTTGCACAGGGCCCATCAACTCACCTTTAGCCACCTTGGGAGGGACCCTCGGAGGGCCTATCTCAGCAACGGTACACAACTCGCTTCTAGGAGCTGCATTCTGCAAAAGTGAACTCTGCTCGGGGAACAAACCACAGCTCCAATGCGTCTATGCTCAGGGAAGCCACGCTTGCCTACTTCTCAATTAGAAGAATGCTTCCCATAGGGCCAAGGAGGCTCTGGGCTGCCTCTGGCTCCGTGGGCACCGCTGATTGTCTGGTGGTCTCCTGAGCTTGAAAGCAACTCCAAACCTGTTCTCCTACGTGGAGAAGGCTGAATGGGCATTAAAATGCCTTGTTTCCACAGACCCAGGCAACCCACACTTAGCCAGCTAGGGAGTGACCCTCCTAGGTCCTATCTCAGCAACGGCAAAAAACTCGCTTATAGGAGCTGCATTTTTCAAAGGGAAACTTGCTCGGGGAACCAACCACAGCCCCAGTGCGTCTTTGCTCAGGAAAGCAACGCTTGCCTAGTTCTCAACAAGCCGTGTGCTATACCTTGGGCCAGGAAGGATCCTGGCTTCTTCTTGCTCCGAGGGCACGGCTGCTTGGCTGGTGGTCTCCTGAAGTTAAAAGTAACTCCAAACGGGTTCTCTTTCGGGGAGGATGCTGATTGGGCATGAAAAGGCCTTCATTCAACAGGCCCCATCAACCCACCCTTAGCCAGATACGGAGAGAGCCTCCTAGGGCCTATCTAAGAAATGGCACAAAACTCATTCCAGGAGCTGCATTCTGCAAAGGTGGACACTGCTTGGGGAACAAACCACAGCCCCAATGTGTCTGCTCAGGAAAGCCTCGCTTGCCTTTTTTCTCCTAGCCCTCTGCTACCCCAAGGGCCATGGAAGCTCTGGGCTGCCTCTGGCTCTGTGGGCACTGCTGATGTTCTGGTTGTCTCCTGAGCTTGAAACCAACTCCAAACGGGTTCTCCTTCGGGGAGAAGGTGGATTTGCATGGAAAGGCCTTGTTTGCACAGGCCCCAGCCACCCACCCTTAGCCAGCTAGGGATAGACCGTCCTTGGGCCTATCTCAGCAACGGCACAAGACTCACTTCTCGGAGCTGCATTCTGCAAAGGGAAACTCTGCTCGGGGAGCACAGCACAGTCCCAATTTGTCTTTGCTCAGGAAAGCAATGCTTGCCTATTTCTCACCTCGCCCTGTGCTAACCCTAGGGCCAAGGAAGCTCTGGGCTGCCTCTGGCTCCGTGGGCACTGCTGCTTGGCTGGTGGACTCCTGAGCTTGAAACCAACTCCAAACGAGTTCTCCTTCTGGGAGAAGGCTGATTGGGCATGAAAAGGCCTTGTTTGCACAGGCCTCAGCAACCCACCCTTAGCCAGCTAGGGAGGGACCCTCCGAGGGCTGATCTCAGCAAGGGCACAAGACTCACTTCTAGGAGTTGTATTCTGCAAAGGGGAACTCTGCTCGGGGAACAATCCACAGCCCCAATGCGTCTTTGCTCAGGAAAGCATCGCTTGCCTATTTCTCACATAGCCCTCTGCACCACTAGGGCCAAGAACTTTCTGGGCTGCCTCTGGCTCCGTGGGCACTGCTGCTTGGCTGGTGTTCTCCTGAGCTTGAAACCAACTCCAAACGGGTTCTCCTTCGGGGAGAAGGCTGATTGGGCATGAAAATGCCTTGTTTGCATAGGCCCCCGCAACCCACACTTAGCCAGCTAGGGAGGGATCCTCCGAGGTCCTAACTGGGAAACGGCACAAAACTCAGTTCTGGGAGCTGCATTCTGCAAAGGTGAACTCTGCTCGGGGAACCAACAACAGCCGCAATGCGTCTTTGCTCAGGAAAGCCACGATTGCCTAGTTCTCACCTAGCCCTCTGCTACCCCTATGGCCAAGGGGGATCTTGGCTGCCTCTTTCTCCGTGGGCACTGTTGCTTGCCTGGTGGTCTGCTGAGCTTGAAACCAACTCCAAACGTGTTCTCCTTTGGGGAGAAGGTGGATTTGGCATGAAAAGGCCTTGTATGCACAGGCCCCATCAACCCATCCTTAGCCAGCTAGGGAGGGACGCTCTGAGGGCCTATGTCAGCAACAGCACTAAACTCACTTCTACGAGCTGCATTCTGTAAAGGGAATCTCAGCTCAGGGAACAAAGCACAGCCCCAATGTGTCTCTTGCTCAGGAAGGCCAACCGGCCTAGTTCTCACCTAGCCCTGGTCTACTCCTAGGGCAAAGGAGGCTCTGGGCTGCCTCTGGCTCCGTGGGCACTGCTGCTTGAACTGGTGGTCTCCTGAGCTTGAAACCAACTCCAAACGGGTTCTCCTTCAGGGAGAAGGCTGATTGGGCATGAAAAGGCCTTGTTTGCACAGGCCCAAGTAACCTACCCTTAGGAGCTATGGAGGAACCCTCCGAGGGCCTATCTCAGAACCTGCACAAAACTCTCACTTCTAGGAGCTGCATTCTGCAAAGGGGAACACTGCCGGGGAAGAAACCACAGCCCCAAAGCGTGTTTGCTCAGGAAAGCAATGCTTGCCTATTTCTCACCTAGCCCTCTGCCACCAATTAGGCCAAAGATTGTCTGTGCTGCCTCTGGCTCCGTGGGCACTGCAGCTTGGCTGGTGGTCTCCTGAGCTTGTAACCAACTCCAAACGTGTTCTCCTTTGGGGAGAAGGCTGATTGGGCATGAAAAGGCCTTATTTGCACAGGCCCAAACAATCCACCATTAGCCAGCTAGGGAGGGACCCTCAGAGGGCCTATCTCAGAACCTGCACAAAACTCTCACTTCGAGGAGCTGCATTCTGCAAAGGTGAACTCTGCTCGGGGAACAAACCACAGCCCCAATGTGTCTTTGCTCAGGGAAGCAACGCTTGCCTAGTTCTCAATTAGCCCAGTGCTTACCCAAGGGCCAAGGAGGCTCTGGGCTGCCTCTGCCCCCGTGGGCATTGCTGCTTGGCTGGTGGACTCCCGAGCTTGAAACCAACTCCAAACGGGTCCTCCTTCGGGGAGAATGCTGATTGGGCATGAAAAGGCCTTGTTTCCACAGACCCAGGCAACCCACACTTTGCCAGCTAGGGAGGGAACATCCAAGGCCCTATCTCAGCAAGGGCACAAGACTCACTTCTAGGAGTTGTATTCTGCAAAGGTGAACTCTGCTCGGGGAACAATCCACAGCCCCAATGCGTCTTTGCTCAGGAAAGCAACGCGTGCCTAGTTCTCACCTGGCCCTCTGTACCCCTAGGGCAAAGAAGGCTCTGGGCTGCCTCTGGCTCCGTGGGCACTGCTGCTTGGCTGGTGGACTCCTGAGCTTGAAACCAACTCCAAACGTGTTCTCCTTCGGGGAGAAGGCTGATTGGGCATGAAAAGGCCTTGTTTGCACAGGGCCCATCAACTCACCGTTAGCCACCTTGGGAGGGACCCTCGGAGGGCCTATCTCAGCAACGGTACACAACTCGCTTCTAGGAGCTGCATTCTGCAAAAGTGAACTCTGCTCGGGGAACAAACCACAGCTCCAATGCGTCTATGCTCAGGGAAGCCACGCTTGCCTACTTCTCAATTAGAAGAATGCTTCCCATAGGGCCAAGGAGGCTCTGGGCTGCCTCTGGCTCCGTGGGCACCGCTGATTGTCTGGTGGTCTCCTGAGCTTGAAAGCAACTCCAAACCTGTTCTCCTACGTGGAGAAGGCTGAATGGGCATTAAAATGCCTTGTTTCCACAGACCCAGGCAACCCACACTTAGCCAGCTAGGGAGTGACCCTCCTAGGTCCTATCTCAGCAACGGCAAAAAACTCGCTTATAGGAGCTGCATTTTTCAAAGGGAAACTTGCTCGGGGAACCAACCACAGCCCCAGTGCGTCTTTGCTCAGGAAAGCAACGCTTGCCTAGTTCTCAACAAGCCGTGTGCTATACCTTGGGCCAGGAAGGATCCTGGCTTCTTCTTGCTCCGAGGGCACGGCTGCTTGGCTGGTGGTCTCCTGAAGTTAAAAGTAACTCCAAACGGGTTCTCTTTCGGGGAGGATGCTGATTGGGCATGAAAAGGCCTTCATTCAACAGGCCCCATCAACCCACCCTTAGCCAGATACGGAGAGAGCCTCCTAGGGCCTATCTAAGAAATGGCACAAAACTCATTCCAGGAGCTGCATTCTGCAAAGGTGGACACTGCTTGGGGAACAAACCACAGCCCCAATGTGTCTGCTCAGGAAAGCCTCGCTTGCCTTTTTTCTCCTAGCCCTCTGCTACCCCAAGGGCCATGGAAGCTCTGGGCTGCCTCTGGCTCTGTGGGCACTGCTGATGTTCTGGTTGTCTCCTGAGCTTGAAACCAACTCCAAACGGGTTCTCCTTCGGGGAGAAGGTGGATTTGCATGGAAAGGCCTTGTTTGCACAGGCCCCAGCCACCCACCCTTAGCCAGCTAGGGATAGACCGTCCTTGGGCCTATCTCAGCAACGGCACAAGACTCACTTCTCGGAGCTGCATTCTGCAAAGGGAAACTCTGCTCGGGGAGCACAGCACAGTCCCAATTTGTCTTTGCTCAGGAAAGCAATGCTTGCCTATTTCTCACCTCGCCCTGTGCTAACCCTAGGGCCAAGGAAGCTCTGGGCTGCCTCTGGCTCCGTGGGCACTGCTGCTTGGCTGGTGGACTCCTGAGCTTGAAACCAACTCCAAACGAGTTCTCCTTCTGGGAGAAGGCTGATTGGGCATGAAAAGGCCTTGTTTGCACAGGCCTCAGCAACCCACCCTTAGCCAGCTAGGGAGGGACCCTCCGAGGGCTGATCTCAGCAAGGGCACAAGACTCACTTCTAGGAGTTGTATTCTGCAAAGGGGAACTCTGCTCGGGGAACAATCCACAGCCCCAATGCGTCTTTGCTCAGGAAAGCATCGCTTGCCTATTTCTCACATAGCCCTCTGCACCACTAGGGCCAAGAACTTTCTGGGCTGCCTCTGGCTCCGTGGGCACTGCTGCTTGGCTGGTGTTCTCCTGAGCTTGAAACCAACTCCAAACGGGTTCTCCTTCGGGGAGAAGGCTGATTGGGCATGAAAATGCCTTGTTTGCATAGGCCCCCGCAACCCACACTTAGCCAGCTAGGGAGGGATCCTCCGAGGTCCTAACTGGGAAACGGCACAAAACTCAGTTCTGGGAGCTGCATTCTGCAAAGGTGAACTCTGCTCGGGGAACCAACAACAGCCGCAATGCGTCTTTGCTCAGGAAAGCCACGATTGCCTAGTTCTCACCTAGCCCTCTGCTACCCCTATGGCCAAGGGGGATCTTGGCTGCCTCTTTCTCCGTGGGCACTGTTGCTTGCCTGGTGGTCTGCTGAGCTTGAAACCAACTCCAAACGTGTTCTCCTTTGGGGAGAAGGTGGATTTGGCATGAAAAGGCCTTGTATGCACAGGCCCCATCAACCCATCCTTAGCCAGCTAGGGAGGGACGCTCTGAGGGCCTATGTCAGCAACAGCACTAAACTCACTTCTACGAGCTGCATTCTGTAAAGGGAATCTCAGCTCAGGGAACAAAGCACAGCCCCAATGTGTCTCTTGCTCAGGAAGGCCAACCGGCCTAGTTCTCACCTAGCCCTGGTCTACTCCTAGGGCAAAGGAGGCTCTGGGCTGCCTCTGGCTCCGTGGGCACTGCTGCTTGAACTGGTGGTCTCCTGAGCTTGAAACCAACTCCAAACGGGTTCTCCTTCGGGGAGAAGGCTGATTGGGCATGAAAAGGCCTTGTTTGCACAGGCCCAAGTAACCTACCCTTAGGAGCTATGGAGGAACCCTCCGAGGGCCTATCTCAGAACCTGCACAAAACTCTCACTTCTAGGAGCTGCATTCTGCAAAGGGGAACACTGCCGGGGAAGAAACCACAGCCCCAAAGCGTGTTTGCTCAGGAAAGCAATGCTTGCCTATTTCTCACCTAGCCCTCTGCCACCAATTAGGCCAAAGATTGTCTGTGCTGCCTCTGGCTCCGTGGGCACTGCAGCTTGGCTGGTGGTCTCCTGAGCTTGTAACCAACTCCAAACGTGTTCTCCTTTGGGGAGAAGGCTGATTGGGCATGAAAAGGCCTTATTTGCACAGGCCCAAACAATCCACCATTAGCCAGCTAGGGAGGGACCCTCAGAGGGCCTATCTCAGAACCTGCACAAAACTCTCACTTCGAGGAGCTGCATTCTGCAAAGGTGAACTCTGCTCGGGGAACAAACCACAGCCCCAATGTGTCTTTGCTCAGGGAAGCAACGCTTGCCTAGTTCTCAATTAGCCCAGTGCTTACCCAAGGGCCAAGGAGGCTCTGGGCTGCCTCTGCCCCCGTGGGCATTGCTGCTTGGCTGGTGGACTCCCGAGCTTGAAACCAACTCCAAACGGGTCCTCCTTCGGGGAGAATGCTGATTGGGCATGAAAAGGCCTTGTTTCCACAGACCCAGGCAACCCACACTTTGCCAGCTAGGGAGGGAACATCCAAGGCCCTATCTCAGCAAGGGCACAAGACTCACTTCTAGGAGTTGTATTCTGCAAAGGTGAACTCTGCTCGGGGAACAATCCACAGCCCCAATGCGTCTTTGCTCAGGAAAGCAACGCGTGCCTAGTTCTCACCTGGCCCTCTGTACCCCTAGGGCAAAGAAGGCTCTGGGCTGCCTCTGGCTCCGTGGGCACTGCTGCTTGGCTGGTGGACTCCTGAGCTTGAAACCAACTCCAAACGTGTTCTCCTTCGGGGAGAAGGCTGATTGGGCATGAAAAGGCCTTGTTTGCACAGGGCCCATCAACTCACCGTTAGCCACCTTGGGAGGGACCCTCGGAGGGCCTATCTCAGCAACGGTACACAACTCGCTTCTAGGAGCTGCATTCTGCAAAAGTGAACTCTGCTCGGGGAACAAACCACAGCTCCAATGCGTCTATGCTCAGGGAAGCCACGCTTGCCTACTTCTCAATTAGAAGAATGCTTCCCATAGGGCCAAGGAGGCTCTGGGCTGCCTCTGGCTCCGTGGGCACCGCTGATTGTCTGGTGGTCTCCTGAGCTTGAAAGCAACTCCAAACCTGTTCTCCTACGTGGAGAAGGCTGAATGGGCATTAAAATGCCTTGTTTCCACAGACCCAGGCAACCCACACTTAGCCAGCTAGGGAGTGACCCTCCTAGGTCCTATCTCAGCAACGGCAAAAAACTCGCTTATAGGAGCTGCATTTTTCAAAGGGAAACTTGCTCGGGGAACCAACCACAGCCCCAGTGCGTCTTTGCTCAGGAAAGCAACGCTTGCCTAGTTCTCAACAAGCCGTGTGCTATACCTTGGGCCAGGAAGGATCCTGGCTTCTTCTTGCTCCGAGGGCACGGCTGCTTGGCTGGTGGTCTCCTGAAGTTAAAAGTAACTCCAAACGGGTTCTCTTTCGGGGAGGATGCTGATTGGGCATGAAAAGGCCTTCATTCAACAGGCCCCATCAACCCACCCTTAGCCAGATACGGAGAGAGCCTCCTAGGGCCTATCTAAGAAATGGCACAAAACTCATTCCAGGAGCTGCATTCTGCAAAGGTGGACACTGCTTGGGGAACAAACCACAGCCCCAATGTGTCTGCTCAGGAAAGCCTCGCTTGCCTTTTTTCTCCTAGCCCTCTGCTACCCCAAGGGCCATGGAAGCTCTGGGCTGCCTCTGGCTCTGTGGGCACTGCTGATGTTCTGGTTGTCTCCTGAGCTTGAAACCAACTCCAAACGGGTTCTCCTTCGGGGAGAAGGTGGATTTGCATGGAAAGGCCTTGTTTGCACAGGCCCCAGCCACCCACCCTTAGCCAGCTAGGGATAGACCGTCCTTGGGCCTATCTCAGCAACGGCACAAGACTCACTTCTCGGAGCTGCATTCTGCAAAGGGAAACTCTGCTCGGGGAGCACAGCACAGTCCCAATTTGTCTTTGCTCAGGAAAGCAATGCTTGCCTATTTCTCACCTCGCCCTGTGCTAACCCTAGGGCCAAGGAAGCTCTGGGCTGCCTCTGGCTCCGTGGGCACTGCTGCTTTGCTGGTGGTCTCGTGAGCTTGAAACCAACTCCAAACGAGTTCTCCTTCTGGGAGAAGGCTGATTGGGCATGAAAATACCTTGTTTGCACAGGCCTCAGCAACCCACCCTTAGCCAGCTAGGGAGGGACCCTCCGAGGGCTGATCTCAGCAAGGGCACAAGACTCACTTCTAGGAGTTGTATTCTGCAAAGGGGAACTCTGCTCGGGGAACAATCCACAGCCCCAATGCGTCTTTGCTCAGGAAAGCATCGCTTGCCTATTTCTCACATAGCCCTCTGCACCACTAGGGCCAAGAACTTTCTGGGCTGCCTCTGGCTCCGTGGGCACTGCTGCTTGGCTGGTGTTCTCCTGAGCTTGAAACCAACTCCAAACGGGTTCTCCTTCGGGGAGAAGGCTGATTGGGCATGAAAATGCCTTGTTTGCATAGGCCCCCGCAACCCACACTTAGCCAGCTAGGGAGGGATTCTCCGAGGTCCTAACTGGGAAACGGCACAAAACTCAGTTCTGGGAGCTGCATTCTGCAAAGGTGAACTCTGCTCGGGGAACCAACAACAGCCGCAATGCGTCTTTGCTCAGGAAAGCCACGATTGCCTAGTTCTCACCTAGCCCTCTGCTACCCCTATGGCCAAGGGGGATCTTGGCTGCCTCTTTCTCCGTGGGCACTGTTGCTTGCCTGGTGGTCTGCTGAGCTTGAAACCAACTCCAAACGTGTTCTCCTTTGGGGAGAAGGTGGATTTGGCATGAAAAGGCCTTGTATGCACAGGCCCCATCAACCCATCCTTAGCCAGCTAGGGAGGGACACTCTGAGGGCCTATGTCAGCAACAGCACTAAACTCACTTCTACGAGCTGCATTCTGTAAAGGGAATCTCAGCTCAGGGAACAAAGCACAGCCCCAATGTGTCTCTTGCTCAGGAAGGCCAACCGGCCTAGTTCTCACCTAGCCCTGGTCTACTCCTAGGGCAAAGGAGGCTCTGGGCTGCCTCTGGCTCCGTGGGCACTGCTGCTTGAACTGGTGGTCTCCTGAGCTTGAAACCAACTCCAAACGGGTTCTCCTTCGGGGAGAAGGCTGATTGGGCATGAAAAGGCCTTGTTTGCACAGGCCCAAGTAACCTACCCTTAGGAGCTATGGAGGAACCCTCCGAGGGCCTATCTCAGAACCTGCACAAAACTCTCACTTCTAGGAGCTGCATTCTGCAAAGGGGAACACTGCCGGGGAAGAAACCACAGCCCCAAAGCGTGTTTGCTCAGGAAAGCAATGCTTGCCTATTTCTCACCTAGCCCTCTGCCACCAATTAGGCCAAAGATTGTCTGTGCTGCCTCTGGCTCCGTGGGCACTGCAGCTTGGCTGGTGGTCTCCTGAGCTTGTAACCAACTCCAAACGTGTTCTCCTTTGGGGAGAAGGCTGATTGGGCATGAAAAGGCCTTATTTGCACAGGCCCAAACAATCCACCATTAGCCAGCTAGGGAGGGACCCTCAGAGGGCCTATCTCAGAACCTGCACAAAACTCTCACTTCGAGGAGCTGCATTCTGCAAAGGTGAACTCTGCTCGGGGAACAAACCACAGCCCCAATGTGTCTTTGCTCAGGGAAGCAACGCTTGCCTAGTTCTCAATTAGCCCAGTGCTTACCCAAGGGCCAAGGAGGCTCTGGGCTGCCTCTGCCCCCGTGGGCATTGCTGCTTGGCTGGTGGACTCCCGAGCTTGAAACCAACTCCAAACGGGTCCTCCTTCGGGGAGAATGCTGATTGGGCATGAAAAGGCCTTGTTTCCACAGACCCAGGCAACCCACACTTTGCCAGCTAGGGAGGGAACATCCAAGGCCCTATCTCAGCAAGGGCACAAGACTCACTTCTAGGAGTTGTATTCTGCAAAGGTGAACTCTGCTCGGGGAACAATCCACAGCCCCAATGCGTCTTTGCTCAGGAAAGCAACGCGTGCCTAGTTCTCACCTGGCCCTCTGTACCCCTAGGGCAAAGAAGGCTCTGGGCTGCCTCTGGCTCCGTGGGCACTGCTGCTTGGCTGGTGGACTCCTGAGCTTGAAACCAACTCCAAACGTGTTCTCCTTCGGGGAGAAGGCTGATTGGGCATGAAAAGGCCTTGTTTGCACAGGGCCCATCAACTCACCGTTAGCCACCTTGGGAGGGACCCTCGGAGGGCCTATCTCAGCAACGGTACACAACTCGCTTCTAGGAGCTGCATTCTGCAAAAGTGAACTCTGCTCGGGGAACAAACCACAGCTCCAATGCGTCTATGCTCAGGGAAGCCACGCTTGCCTACTTCTCAATTAGAAGAATGCTTCCCATAGGGCCAAGGAGGCTCTGGGCTGCCTCTGGCTCCGTGGGCACCGCTGATTGTCTGGTGGTCTCCTGAGCTTGAAAGCAACTCCAAACCTGTTCTCCTACGTGGAGAAGGCTGAATGGGCATTAAAATGCCTTGTTTCCACAGACCCAGGCAACCCACACTTAGCCAGCTAGGGAGTGACCCTCCTAGGTCCTATCTCAGCAACGGCAAAAAACTCGCTTATAGGAGCTGCATTTTTCAAAGGGAAACTTGCTCGGGGAACCAACCACAGCCCCAGTGCGTCTTTGCTCAGGAAAGCAACGCTTGCCTAGTTCTCAACAAGCCGTGTGCTATACCTTGGGCCAGGAAGGATCCTGGCTTCTTCTTGCTCCGAGGGCACGGCTGCTTGGCTGGTGGTCTCCTGAAGTTAAAAGTAACTCCAAACGGGTTCTCTTTCGGGGAGGATGCTGATTGGGCATGAAAAGGCCTTCATTCAACAGGCCCCATCAACCCACCCTTAGCCAGATACGGAGAGAGCCTCCTAGGGCCTATCTAAGAAATGGCACAAAACTCATTCCAGGAGCTGCATTCTGCAAAGGTGGACACTGCTTGGGGAACAAACCACAGCCCCAATGTGTCTGCTCAGGAAAGCCTCGCTTGCCTTTTTTCTCCTAGCCCTCTGCTACCCCAAGGGCCATGGAAGCTCTGGGCTGCCTCTGGCTCTGTGGGCACTGCTGATGTTCTGGTTGTCTCCTGAGCTTGAAACCAACTCCAAACGGGTTCTCCTTCGGGGAGAAGGTGGATTTGCATGGAAAGGCCTTGTTTGCACAGGCCCCAGCCACCCACCCTTAGCCAGCTAGGGATAGACCGTCCTTGGGCCTATCTCAGCAACGGCACAAGACTCACTTCTCGGAGCTGCATTCTGCAAAGGGAAACTCTGCTCGGGGAGCACAGCACAGTCCCAATTTGTCTTTGCTCAGGAAAGCAATGCTTGCCTATTTCTCACCTCGCCCTGTGCTAACCCTAGGGCCAAGGAAGCTCTGGGCTGCCTCTGGCTCCGTGGGCACTGCTGCTTGGCTGGTGGACTCCTGAGCTTGAAACCAACTCCAAACGAGTTCTCCTTCTGGGAGAAGGCTGATTGGGCATGAAAAGGCCTTGTTTGCACAGGCCTCAGCAACCCACCCTTAGCCAGCTAGGGAGGGACCCTCCGAGGGCTGATCTCAGCAAGGGCACAAGACTCACTTCTAGGAGTTGTATTCTGCAAAGGGGAACTCTGCTCGGGGAACAATCCACAGCCCCAATGCGTCTTTGCTCAGGAAAGCATCGCTTGCCTATTTCTCACATAGCCCTCTGCACCACTAGGGCCAAGAACTTTCTGGGCTGCCTCTGGCTCCGTGGGCACTGCTGCTTGGCTGGTGTTCTCCTGAGCTTGAAACCAACTCCAAACGGGTTCTCCTTCGGGGAGAAGGCTGATTGGGCATGAAAATGCCTTGTTTGCATAGGCCCCCGCAACCCACACTTAGCCAGCTAGGGAGGGATCCTCCGAGGTCCTAACTGGGAAACGGCACAAAACTCAGTTCTGGGAGCTGCATTCTGCAAAGGTGAACTCTGCTCGGGGAACCAACAACAGCCGCAATGCGTCTTTGCTCAGGAAAGCCACGATTGCCTAGTTCTCACCTAGCCCTCTGCTACCCCTATGGCCAAGGGGGATCTTGGCTGCCTCTTTCTCCGTGGGCACTGTTGCTTGCCTGGTGGTCTGCTGAGCTTGAAACCAACTCCAAACGTGTTCTCCTTTGGGGAGAAGGTGGATTTGGCATGAAAAGGCCTTGTATGCACAGGCCCCATCAACCCATCCTTAGCCAGCTAGGGAGGGACGCTCTGAGGGCCTATGTCAGCAACAGCACTAAACTCACTTCTACGAGCTGCATTCTGTAAAGGGAATCTCAGCTCAGGGAACAAAGCACAGCCCCAATGTGTCTCTTGCTCAGGAAGGCCAACCGGCCTAGTTCTCACCTAGCCCTGGTCTACTCCTAGGGCAAAGGAGGCTCTGGGCTGCCTCTGGCTCCGTGGGCACTGCTGCTTGAACTGGTGGTCTCCTGAGCTTGAAACCAACTCCAAACGGGTTCTCCTTCGGGGAGAAGGCTGATTGGGCATGAAAAGGCCTTGTTTGCACAGGCCCAAGTAACCTACCCTTAGGAGCTATGGAGGAACCCTCCGAGGGCCTATCTCAGAACCTGCACAAAACTCTCACTTCTAGGAGCTGCATTCTGCAAAGGGGAACACTGCCGGGGAAGAAACCACAGCCCCAAAGCGTGTTTGCTCAGGAAAGCAATGCTTGCCTATTTCTCACCTAGCCCTCTGCCACCAATTAGGCCAAAGATTGTCTGTGCTGCCTCTGGCTCCGTGGGCACTGCAGCTTGGCTGGTGGTCTCCTGAGCTTGTAACCAACTCCAAACGTGTTCTCCTTTGGGGAGAAGGCTGATTGGGCATGAAAAGGCCTTATTTGCACAGGCCCAAACAATCCACCATTAGCCAGCTAGGGAGGGACCCTCAGAGGGCCTATCTCAGAACCTGCACAAAACTCTCACTTCGAGGAGCTGCATTCTGCAAAGGTGAACTCTGCTCGGGGAACAAACCACAGCCCCAATGTGTCTTTGCTCAGGGAAGCAACGCTTGCCTAGTTCTCAATTAGCCCAGTGCTTACCCAAGGGCCAAGGAGGCTCTGGGCTGCCTCTGCCCCCGTGGGCATTGCTGCTTGGCTGGTGGACTCCCGAGCTTGAAACCAACTCCAAACGGGTCCTCCTTCGGGGAGAATGCTGATTGGGCATGAAAAGGCCTTGTTTCCACAGACCCAGGCAACCCACACTTTGCCAGCTAGGGAGGGAACATCCAAGGCCCTATCTCAGCAAGGGCACAAGACTCACTTCTAGGAGTTGTATTCTGCAAAGGTGAACTCTGCTCGGGGAACAATCCACAGCCCCAATGCGTCTTTGCTCAGGAAAGCAACGCGTGCCTAGTTCTCACCTGGCCCTCTGTACCCCTAGGGCAAAGAAGGCTCTGGGCTGCCTCTGGCTCCGTGGGCACTGCTGCTTGGCTGGTGGACTCCTGAGCTTGAAACCAACTCCAAACGTGTTCTCCTTCGGGGAGAAGGCTGATTGGGCATGAAAAGGCCTTGTTTGCACAGGGCCCATCAACTCACCGTTAGCCACCTTGGGAGGGACCCTCGGAGGGCCTATCTCAGCAACGGTACACAACTCGCTTCTAGGAGCTGCATTCTGCAAAAGTGAACTCTGCTCGGGGAACAAACCACAGCTCCAACGCGTCTATGCTCAGGGAAGCCACGCTTGCCTACTTCTCAATTAGAAGAATGCTTCCCATAGGGCCAAGGAGGCTCTGGGCTGCCTCTGGCTCCGTGGGCACCGCTGATTGTCTGGTGGTCTCCTGAGCTTGAAAGCAACTCCAAACCTGTTCTCCTACGTGGAGAAGGCTGAATGGGCATTAAAATGCCTTGTTTCCACAGACCCAGGCAACCCACACTTAGCCAGCTAGGGAGTGACCCTCCTAGGTCCTATCTCAGCAACGGCAAAAAACTCGCTTATAGGAGCTGCATTTTTCAAAGGGAAACTTGCTCGGGGAACCAACCACAGCCCCAGTGCGTCTTTGCTCAGGAAAGCAACGCTTGCCTAGTTCTCAACAAGCCGTGTGCTATACCTTGGGCCAGGAAGGATCCTGGCTTCTTCTTGCTCCGAGGGCACGGCTGCTTGGCTGGTGGTCTCCTGAAGTTAAAAGTAACTCCAAACGGGTTCTCTTTCGGGGAGGATGCTGATTGGGCATGAAAAGGCCTTCATTCAACAGGCCCCATCAACCCACCCTTAGCCAGATACGGAGAGAGCCTCCTAGGGCCTATCTAAGAAATGGCACAAAACTCATTCCAGGAGCTGCATTCTGCAAAGGTGGACACTGCTTGGGGAACAAACCACAGCCCCAATGTGTCTGCTCAGGAAAGCCTCGCTTGCCTTTTTTCTCCTAGCCCTCTGCTACCCCAAGGGCCATGGAAGCTCTGGGCTGCCTCTGGCTCTGTGGGCACTGCTGATGTTCTGGTTGTCTCCTGAGCTTGAAACCAACTCCAAACGGGTTCTCCTTCGGGGAGAAGGTGGATTTGCATGGAAAGGCCTTGTTTGCACAGGCCCCAGCCACCCACCCTTAGCCAGCTAGGGATAGACCGTCCTTGGGCCTATCTCAGCAACGGCACAAGACTCACTTCTCGGAGCTGCATTCTGCAAAGGGAAACTCTGCTCGGGGAGCACAGCACAGTCCCAATTTGTCTTTGCTCAGGAAAGCAATGCTTGCCTATTTCTCACCTCGCCCTGTGCTAACCCTTGGGCCAAGGAAGCTCTGGGCTGCCTCTGGCTCTGTGGGCACTGCTGCTTGGCTGGTGGACTCCTGAGCTTGAAACCAACTCCAAACGAGTTCTCCTTCTGGGAGAAGGCTGATTGGGCATGAAAAGGCCTTGTTTGCACAGGCCTCAGCAACCCACCCTTAGCCAGCTAGGGAGGGACCCTCCGAGGGCTGATCTCAGCAAGGGCACAAGACTCACTTCTAGGAGTTGTATTCTGCAAAGGGGAACTCTGCTCGGGGAACAATCCACAGCCCCAATGCGTCTTTGCTCAGGAAAGCATCGCTTGCCTATTTCTCACATAGCCCTCTGCACCACTAGGGCCAAGAACTTTCTGGGCTGCCTCTGGCTCCGTGGGCACTGCTGCTTGGCTGGTGTTCTCCTGAGCTTGAAACCAACTCCAAACGGGTTCTCCTTCGGGGAGAAGGCTGATTGGGCATGAAAATGCCTTGTTTGCATAGGCCCCCGCAACCCACACTTAGCCAGCTAGGGAGGGATCCTCCGAGGTCCTAACTGGGAAACGGCACAAAACTCAGTTCTGGGAGCTGCATTCTGCAAAGGTGAACTCTGCTCGGGGAACCAACAACAGCCGCAATGCGTCTTTGCTCAGGAAAGCCACGATTGCCTAGTTCTCACCTAGCCCTCTGCTACCCCTATGGCCAAGGGGGATCTTGGCTGCCTCTTTCTCCGTGGGCACTGTTGCTTGCCTGGTGGTCTGCTGAGCTTGAAACCAACTCCAAACGTGTTCTCCTTTGGGGAGAAGGTGGATTTGGCATGAAAAGGCCTTGTATGCACAGGCCCCATCAACCCATCCTTAGCCAGCTAGGGAGGGACGCTCTGAGGGCCTATGTCAGCAACAGCACTAAACTCACTTCTACGAGCTGCATTCTGTAAAGGGAATCTCAGCTCAGGGAACAAAGCACAGCCCCAATGTGTCTCTTGCTCAGGAAGGCCAACCGGCCTAGTTCTCACCTAGCCCTGGTCTACTCCTAGGGCAAAGGAGGCTCTGGGCTGCCTCTGGCTCCGTGGGCACTGCTGCTTGAACTGGTGGTCTCCTGAGCTTGAAACCAACTCCAAACGGGTTCTCCTTCAGGGAGAAGGCTGATTGGGCATGAAAAGGCCTTGTTTGCACAGGCCCAAGTAACCTACCCTTAGGAGCTATGGAGGAACCCTCCGAGGGCCTATCTCAGAACCTGCACAAAACTCTCACTTCTAGGAGCTGCATTCTGCAAAGGGGAACACTGCCGGGGAAGAAACCACAGCCCCAAAGCGTGTTTGCTCAGGAAAGCAATGCTTGCCTATTTCTCACCTAGCCCTCTGCCACCAATTAGGCCAAAGATTGTCTGTGCTGCCTCTGGCTCCGTGGGCACTGCAGCTTGGCTGGTGGTCTCCTGAGCTTGTAACCAACTCCAAACGTGTTCTCCTTTGGGGAGAAGGCTGATTGGGCATGAAAAGGCCTTATTTGCACAGGCCCAAACAATCCACCATTAGCCAGCTAGGGAGGGACCCTCAGAGGGCCTATCTCAGAACCTGCACAAAACTCTCACTTCGAGGAGCTGCATTCTGCAAAGGTGAACTCTGCTCGGGGAACAAACCACAGCCCCAATGTGTCTTTGCTCAGGGAAGCAACGCTTGCCTAGTTCTCAATTAGCCCAGTGCTTACCCAAGGGCCAAGGAGGCTCTGGGCTGCCTCTGCCCCCGTGGGCATTGCTGCTTGGCTGGTGGACTCCCGAGCTTGAAACCAACTCCAAACGGGTCCTCCTTCGGGGAGAATGCTGATTGGGCATGAAAAGGCCTTGTTTCCACAGACCCAGGCAACCCACACTTTGCCAGCTAGGGAGGGAACATCCAAGGCCCTATCTCAGCAAGGGCACAAGACTCACTTCTAGGAGTTGTATTCTGCAAAGGTGAACTCTGCTCGGGGAACAATCCACAGCCCCAATGCGTCTTTGCTCAGGAAAGCAACGCGTGCCTAGTTCTCACCTGGCCCTCTGTACCCCTAGGGCAAAGAAGGCTCTGGGCTGCCTCTGGCTCCGTGGGCACTGCTGCTTGGCTGGTGGACTCCTGAGCTTGAAACCAACTCCAAACGTGTTCTCCTTCGGGGAGAAGGCTGATTGGGCATGAAAAGGCCTTGTTTGCACAGGGCCCATCAACTCACCGTTAGCCACCTTGGGAGGGACCCTCGGAGGGCCTATCTCAGCAACGGTACACAACTCGCTTCTAGGAGCTGCATTCTGCAAAAGTGAACTCTGCTCGGGGAACAAACCACAGCTCCAATGCGTCTATGCTCAGGGAAGCCACGCTTGCCTACTTCTCAATTAGAAGAATGCTTCCCATAGGGCCAAGGAGGCTCTGGGCTGCCTCTGGCTCCGTGGGCACCGCTGATTGTCTGGTGGTCTCCTGAGCTTGAAAGCAACTCCAAACCTGTTCTCCTACGTGGAGAAGGCTGAATGGGCATTAAAATGCCTTGTTTCCACAGACCCAGGCAACCCACACTTAGCCAGCTAGGGAGTGACCCTCCTAGGTCCTATCTCAGCAACGGCAAAAAACTCGCTTATAGGAGCTGCATTTTTCAAAGGGAAACTTGCTCGGGGAACCAACCACAGCCCCAGTGCGTCTTTGCTCAGGAAAGCAACGCTTGCCTAGTTCTCAACAAGCCGTGTGCTATACCTTGGGCCAGGAAGGATCCTGGCTTCTTCTTGCTCCGAGGGCACGGCTGCTTGGCTGGTGGTCTCCTGAAGTTAAAAGTAACTCCAAACGGGTTCTCTTTCGGGGAGGATGCTGATTGGGCATGAAAAGGCCTTCATTCAACAGGCCCCATCAACCCACCCTTAGCCAGATACGGAGAGAGCCTCCTAGGGCCTATCTAAGAAATGGCACAAAACTCATTCCAGGAGCTGCATTCTGCAAAGGTGGACACTGCTTGGGGAACAAACCACAGCCCCAATGTGTCTGCTCAGGAAAGCCTCGCTTGCCTTTTTTCTCCTAGCCCTCTGCTACCCCAAGGGCCATGGAAGCTCTGGGCTGCCTCTGGCTCTGTGGGCACTGCTGATGTTCTGGTTGTCTCCTGAGCTTGAAACCAACTCCAAACGGGTTCTCCTTCGGGGAGAAGGTGGATTTGCATGGAAAGGCCTTGTTTGCACAGGCCCCAGCCACCCACCCTTAGCCAGCTAGGGATAGACCGTCCTTGGGCCTATCTCAGCAACGGCACAAGACTCACTTCTCGGAGCTGCATTCTGCAAAGGGAAACTCTGCTCGGGGAGCACAGCACAGTCCCAATTCGTCTTTGCTCAGGAAAGCAATGCTTGCCTATTTCTCACCTCGCCCTGTGCTAACCCTAGGGCCAAGGAAGCTCTGGGCTGCCTCTGGCTCCGTGGGCACTGCTGCTTGGCTGGTGGACTCCTGAGCTTGAAACCAACTCCAAACGAGTTCTCCTTCTGGGAGAAGGCTGATTGGGCATGAAAAGGCCTTGTTTGCACAGGCCTCAGCAACCCACCCTTAGCCAGCTAGGGAGGGACCCTCCGAGGGCTGATCTCAGCAAGGGCACAAGACTCACTTCTAGGAGTTGTATTCTGCAAAGGGGAACTCTGCTCGGGGAACAATCCACAGCCCCAATGCGTCTTTGCTCAGGAAAGCATCGCTTGCCTATTTCTCACATAGCCCTCTGCACCACTAGGGCCAAGAACTTTCTGGGCTGCCTCTGGCTCCGTGGGCACTGCTGCTTGGCTGGTGTTCTCCTGAGCTTGAAACCAACTCCAAACGGGTTCTCCTTCGGGGAGAAGGCTGATTGGGCATGAAAATGCCTTGTTTGCATAGGCCCCCGCAACCCACACTTAGCCAGCTAGGGAGGGATCCTCCGAGGTCCTAACTGGGAAACGGCACAAAACTCAGTTCTGGGAGCTGCATTCTGCAAAGGTGAACTCTGCTCGGGGAACCAACAACAGCCGCAATGCGTCTTTGCTCAGGAAAGCCACGATTGCCTAGTTCTCACCTAGCCCTCTGCTACCCCTATGGCCAAGGGGGATCTTGGCTGCCTCTTTCTCCGTGGGCACTGTTGCTTGCCTGGTGGTCTGCTGAGCTTGAAACCAACTCCAAACGTGTTCTCCTTTGGGGAGAAGGTGGATTTGGCATGAAAAGGCCTTGTATGCACAGGCCCCATCAACCCATCCTTAGCCAGCTAGGGAGGGACGCTCTGAGGGCCTATGTCAGCAACAGCACTAAACTCACTTCTACGAGCTGCATTCTGTAAAGGGAATCTCAGCTCAGGGAACAAAGCACAGCCCCAATGTGTCTCTTGCTCAGGAAGGCCAACCGGCCTAGTTCTCACCTAGCCCTGGTCTACTCCTAGGGCAAAGGAGGCTCTGGGCTGCCTCTGGCTCCGTGGGCACTGCTGCTTGAACTGGTGGTCTCCTGAGCTTGAAACCAACTCCAAACGGGTTCTCCTTCAGGGAGAAGGCTGATTGGGCATGAAAAGGCCTTGTTTGCACAGGCCCAAGTAACCTACCCTTAGGAGCTATGGAGGAACCCTCCGAGGGCCTATCTCAGAACCTGCACAAAACTCTCACTTCTAGGAGCTGCATTCTGCAAAGGGGAACACTGCCGGGGAAGAAACCACAGCCCCAAAGCGTGTTTGCTCAGGAAAGCAATGCTTGCCTATTTCTCACCTAGCCCTCTGCCACCAATTAGGCCAAAGATTGTCTGTGCTGCCTCTGGCTCCGTGGGCACTGCAGCTTGGCTGGTGGTCTCCTGAGCTTGTAACCAACTCCAAACGTGTTCTCCTTTGGGGAGAAGGCTGATTGGGCATGAAAAGGCCTTATTTGCACAGGCCCAAACAATCCACCATTAGCCAGCTAGGGAGGGACCCTCAGAGGGCCTATCTCAGAACCTGCACAAAACTCTCACTTCGAGGAGCTGCATTCTGCAAAGGTGAACTCTGCTCGGGGAACAAACCACAGCCCCAATGTGTCTTTGCTCAGGGAAGCAACGCTTGCCTAGTTCTCAATTAGCCCAGTGCTTACCCAAGGGCCAAGGAGGCTCTGGGCTGCCTCTGCCCCCGTGGGCATTGCTGCTTGGCTGGTGGACTCCCGAGCTTGAAACCAACTCCAAACGGGTCCTCCTTCGGGGAGAATGCTGATTGGGCATGAAAAGGCCTTGTTTCCACAGACCCAGGCAACCCACACTTTGCCAGCTAGGGAGGGAACATCCAAGGCCCTATCTCAGCAAGGGCACAAGACTCACTTCTAGGAGTTGTATTCTGCAAAGGTGAACTCTGCTCGGGGAACAATCCACAGCCCCAATGCGTCTTTGCTCAGGAAAGCAACGCGTGCCTAGTTCTCACCTGGCCCTCTGTACCCCTAGGGCAAAGAAGGCTCTGGGCTGCCTCTGGCTCCGTGGGCACTGCTGCTTGGCTGGTGGACTCCTGAGCTTGAAACCAACTCCAAACGTGTTCTCCTTCGGGGAGAAGGCTGATTGGGCATGAAAAGGCCTTGTTTGCACAGGGCCCATCAACTCACCGTTAGCCACCTTGGGAGGGACCCTCGGAGGGCCTATCTCAGCAACGGTACACAACTCGCTTCTAGGAGCTGCATTCTGCAAAAGTGAACTCTGCTCGGGGAACAAACCACAGCTCCAATGCGTCTATGCTCAGGGAAGCCACGCTTGCCTACTTCTCAATTAGAAGAATGCTTCCCATAGGGCCAAGGAGGCTCTGGGCTGCCTCTGGCTCCGTGGGCACCGCTGATTGTCTGGTGGTCTCCTGAGCTTGAAAGCAACTCCAAACCTGTTCTCCTACGTGGAGAAGGCTGAATGGGCATTAAAATGCCTTGTTTCCACAGACCCAGGCAACCCACACTTAGCCAGCTAGGGAGTGACCCTCCTAGGTCCTATCTCAGCAACGGCAAAAAACTCGCTTATAGGAGCTGCATTTTTCAAAGGGAAACTTGCTCGGGGAACCAACCACAGCCCCAGTGCGTCTTTGCTCAGGAAAGCAACGCTTGCCTAGTTCTCAACAAGCCGTGTGCTATACCTTGGGCCAGGAAGGATCCTGGCTTCTTCTTGCTCCGAGGGCACGGCTGCTTGGCTGGTGGTCTCCTGAAGTTAAAAGTAACTCCAAACGGGTTCTCTTTCGGGGAGGATGCTGATTGGGCATGAAAAGGCCTTCATTCAACAGGCCCCATCAACCCACCCTTAGCCAGATACGGAGAGAGCCTCCTAGGGCCTATCTAAGAAATGGCACAAAACTCATTCCAGGAGCTGCATTCTGCAAAGGTGGACACTGCTTGGGGAACAAACCACAGCCCCAATGTGTCTGCTCAGGAAAGCCTCGCTTGCCTTTTTTCTCCTAGCCCTCTGCTACCCCAAGGGCCATGGAAGCTCTGGGCTGCCTCTGGCTCTGTGGGCACTGCTGATGTTCTGGTTGTCTCCTGAGCTTGAAACCAACTCCAAACGGGTTCTCCTTCGGGGAGAAGGTGGATTTGCATGGAAAGGCCTTGTTTGCACAGGCCCCAGCCACCCACCCTTAGCCAGCTAGGGATAGACCGTCCTTGGGCCTATCTCAGCAACGGCACAAGACTCACTTCTCGGAGCTGCATTCTGCAAAGGGAAACTCTGCTCGGGGAGCACAGCACAGTCCCAATTTGTCTTTGCTCAGGAAAGCAATGCTTGCCTATTTCTCACCTCGCCCTGTGCTAACCCTAGGGCCAAGGAAGCTCTGGGCTGCCTCTGGCTCCGTGGGCACTGCTGCTTGGCTGGTGGACTCCTGAGCTTGAAACCAACTCCAAACGAGTTCTCCTTCTGGGAGAAGGCTGATTGGGCATGAAAAGGCCTTGTTTGCACAGGCCTCAGCAACCCACCCTTAGCCAGCTAGGGAGGGACCCTCCGAGGGCTGATCTCAGCAAGGGCACAAGACTCACTTCTAGGAGTTGTATTCTGCAAAGGGGAACTCTGCTCGGGGAACAATCCACAGCCCCAATGCGTCTTTGCTCAGGAAAGCATCGCTTGCCTATTTCTCACATAGCCCTCTGCACCACTAGGGCCAAGAACTTTCTGGGCTGCCTCTGGCTCCGTGGGCACTGCTGCTTGGCTGGTGTTCTCCTGAGCTTGAAACCAACTCCAAACGGGTTCTCCTTCGGGGAGAAGGCTGATTGGGCATGAAAATGCCTTGTTTGCATAGGCCCCCGCAACCCACACTTAGCCAGCTAGGGAGGGATCCTCCGAGGTCCTAACTGGGAAACGGCACAAAACTCAGTTCTGGGAGCTGCATTCTGCAAAGGTGAACTCTGCTCGGGGAACCAACAACAGCCGCAATGCGTCTTTGCTCAGGAAAGCCACGATTGCCTAGTTCTCACCTAGCCCTCTGCTACCCCTATGGCCAAGGGGGATCTTGGCTGCCTCTTTCTCCGTGGGCACTGTTGCTTGCCTGGTGGTCTGCTGAGCTTGAAACCAACTCCAAACGTGTTCTCCTTTGGGGAGAAGGTGGATTTGGCATGAAAAGGCCTTGTATGCACAGGCCCCATCAACCCATCCTTAGCCAGCTAGGGAGGGACGCTCTGAGGGCCTATGTCAGCAACAGCACTAAACTCACTTCTACGAGCTGCATTCTGTAAAGGGAATCTCAGCTCAGGGAACAAAGCACAGCCCCAATGTGTCTCTTGCTCAGGAAGGCCAACCGGCCTAGTTCTCACCTAGCCCTGGTCTACTCCTAGGGCAAAGGAGGCTCTGGGCTGCCTCTGGCTCCGTGGGCACTGCTGCTTGAACTGGTGGTCTCCTGAGCTTGAAACCAACTCCAAACGGGTTCTCCTTCGGGGAGAAGGCTGATTGGGCATGAAAAGGCCTTGTTTGCACAGGCCCAAGTAACCTACCCTTAGGAGCTATGGAGGAACCCTCCGAGGGCCTATCTCAGAACCTGCACAAAACTCTCACTTCTAGGAGCTGCATTCTGCAAAGGGGAACACTGCCGGGGAAGAAACCACAGCCCCAAAGCGTGTTTGCTCAGGAAAGCAATGCTTGCCTATTTCTCACCTAGCCCTCTGCCACCAATTAGGCCAAAGATTGTCTGTGCTGCCTCTGGCTCCGTGGGCACTGCAGCTTGGCTGGTGGTCTCCTGAGCTTGTAACCAACTCCAAACGTGTTCTCCTTTGGGGAGAAGGCTGATTGGGCATGAAAAGGCCTTATTTGCACAGGCCCAAACAATCCACCATTAGCCAGCTAGGGAGGGACCCTCAGAGGGCCTATCTCAGAACCTGCACAAAACTCTCACTTCGAGGAGCTGCATTCTGCAAAGGTGAACTCTGCTCGGGGAACAAACCACAGCCCCAATGTGTCTTTGCTCAGGGAAGCAACGCTTGCCTAGTTCTCAATTAGCCCAGTGCTTACCCAAGGGCCAAGGAGGCTCTGGGCTGCCTCTGCCCCCGTGGGCATTGCTGCTTGGCTGGTGGACTCCCGAGCTTGAAACCAACTCCAAACGGGTCCTCCTTCGGGGAGAATGCTGATTGGGCATGAAAAGGCCTTGTTTCCACAGACCCAGGCAACCCACACTTTGCCAGCTAGGGAGGGAACATCCAAGGCCCTATCTCAGCAAGGGCACAAGACTCACTTCTAGGAGTTGTATTCTGCAAAGGTGAACTCTGCTCGGGGAACAATCCACAGCCCCAATGCGTCTTTGCTCAGGAAAGCAACGCGTGCCTAGTTCTCACCTGGCCCTCTGTACCCCTAGGGCAAAGAAGGCTCTGGGCTGCCTCTGGCTCCGTGGGCACTGCTGCTTGGCTGGTGGACTCCTGAGCTTGAAACCAACTCCAAACGTGTTCTCCTTCGGGGAGAAGGCTGATTGGGCATGAAAAGGCCTTGTTTGCACAGGGCCCATCAACTCACCGTTAGCCACCTTGGGAGGGACCCTCGGAGGGCCTATCTCAGCAACGGTACACAACTCGCTTCTAGGAGCTGCATTCTGCAAAAGTGAACTCTGCTCGGGGAACAAACCACAGCTCCAATGCGTCTATGCTCAGGGAAGCCACGCTTGCCTACTTCTCAATTAGAAGAATGCTTCCCATAGGGCCAAGGAGGCTCTGGGCTGCCTCTGGCTCCGTGGGCACCGCTGATTGTCTGGTGGTCTCCTGAGCTTGAAAGCAACTCCAAACCTGTTCTCCTACGTGGAGAAGGCTGAATGGGCATTAAAATGCCTTGTTTCCACAGACCCAGGCAACCCACACTTAGCCAGCTAGGGAGTGACCCTCCTAGGTCCTATCTCAGCAACGGCAAAAAACTCGCTTATAGGAGCTGCATTTTTCAAAGGGAAACTTGCTCGGGGAACCAACCACAGCCCCAGTGCGTCTTTGCTCAGGAAAGCAACGCTTGCCTAGTTCTCAACAAGCCGTGTGCTATACCTTGGGCCAGGAAGGATCCTGGCTTCTTCTTGCTCCGAGGGCACGGCTGCTTGGCTGGTGGTCTCCTGAAGTTAAAAGTAACTCCAAACGGGTTCTCTTTCGGGGAGGATGCTGATTGGGCATGAAAAGGCCTTCATTCAACAGGCCCCATCAACCCACCCTTAGCCAGATACGGAGAGAGCCTCCTAGGGCCTATCTAAGAAATGGCACAAAACTCATTCCAGGAGCTGCATTCTGCAAAGGTGGACACTGCTTGGGGAACAAACCACAGCCCCAATGTGTCTGCTCAGGAAAGCCTCGCTTGCCTTTTTTCTCCTAGCCCTCTGCTACCCCAAGGGCCATGGAAGCTCTGGGCTGCCTCTGGCTCTGTGGGCACTGCTGATGTTCTGGTTGTCTCCTGAGCTTGAAACCAACTCCAAACGGGTTCTCCTTCGGGGAGAAGGTGGATTTGCATGGAAAGGCCTTGTTTGCACAGGCCCCAGCCACCCACCCTTAGCCAGCTAGGGATAGACCGTCCTTGGGCCTATCTCAGCAACGGCACAAGACTCACTTCTCGGAGCTGCATTCTGCAAAGGGAAACTCTGCTCGGGGAGCACAGCACAGTCCCAATTCGTCTTTGCTCAGGAAAGCAATGCTTGCCTATTTCTCACCTCGCCCTGTGCTAACCCTAGGGCCAAGGAAGCTCTGGGCTGCCTCTGGCTCCGTGGGCACTGCTGCTTTGCTGGTGGTCTCGTGAGCTTGAAACCAACTCCAAACGAGTTCTCCTTCTGGGAGAAGGCTGATTGGGCATGAAAATACCTTGTTTGCACAGGCCTCAGCAACCCACCCTTAGCCAGCTAGGGAGGGACCCTCCGAGGGCTGATCTCAGCAAGGGCACAAGACTCACTTCTAGGAGTTGTATTCTGCAAAGGGGAACTCTGCTCGGGGAACAATCCACAGCCCCAATGCATCTTTGCTCAGGAAAGCATCGCTTGCCTATTTCTCACATAGCCCTCTGCACCACTAGGGCCAAGAACTTTCTGGGCTGCCTCTGGCTCCGTGGGCACTGCTGCTTGGCTGGTGTTCTCCTGAGCTTGAAACCAACTCCAAACGGGTTCTCCTTCGGGGAGAAGGCTGATTGGGCATGAAAATGCCTTGTTTGCATAGGCCCCCGCAAACCACACTTAGCCAGCTAGGGAGGGATCCTCCGAGGTCCTAACTGGGAAACGGCACAAAACTCAGTTCTGGGAGCTGCATTCTGCAAAGGTGAACTCTGCTCGGGGAACCAACAACAGCCGCAATGCGTCTTTGCTCAGGAAAGCCACGATTGCCTAGTTCTCACCTAGCCCTCTGCTACCCCTATGGCCAAGGGGGATCTTGGCTGCCTCTTTCTCCGTGGGCACTGTTGCTTGCCTGGTGGTCTGCTGAGCTTGAAACCAACTCCAAACGTGTTCTCCTTTGGGGAGAAGGTGGATTTGGCATGAAAAGGCCTTGTATGCACAGGCCCCATCAACCCATCCTTAGCCAGCTAGGGAGGGACGCTCTGAGGGCCTATGTCAGCAACAGCACTAAACTCACTTCTACGAGCTGCATTCTGTAAAGGGAATCTCAGCTCAGGGAACAAAGCACAGCCCCAATGTGTCTCTTGCTCAGGAAGGCCAACCGGCCTAGTTCTCACCTAGCCCTGGTCTACTCCTAGGGCAAAGGAGGCTCTGGGCTGCCTCTGGCTCCGTGGGCACTGCTGCTTGAACTGGTGGTCTCCTGAGCTTGAAACCAACTCCAAACGGGTTCTCCTTCGGGGAGAAGGCTGATTGGGCATGAAAAGGCCTTGTTTGCACAGGCCCAAGTAACCTACCCTTAGGAGCTATGGAGGAACCCTCCGAGGGCCTATCTCAGAACCTGCACAAAACTCTCACTTCTAGGAGCTGCATTCTGCAAAGGGGAACACTGCCGGGGAAGAAACCACAGCCCCAAAGCGTGTTTGCTCAGGAAAGCAATGCTTGCCTATTTCTCACCTAGCCCTCTGCCACCAATTAGGCCAAAGATTGTCTGTGCTGCCTCTGGCTCCGTGGGCACTGCAGCTTGGCTGGTGGTCTCCTGAGCTTGTAACCAACTCCAAACGTGTTCTCCTTTGGGGAGAAGGCTGATTGGGCATGAAAAGGCCTTATTTGCACAGGCCCAAACAATCCACCATTAGCCAGCTAGGGAGGGACCCTCAGAGGGCCTATCTCAGAACCTGCACAAAACTCTCACTTCGAGGAGCTGCATTCTGCAAAGGTGAACTCTGCTCGGGGAACAAACCACAGCCCCAATGTGTCTTTGCTCAGGGAAGCAACGCTTGCCTAGTTCTCAATTAGCCCAGTGCTTACCCAAGGGCCAAGGAGGCTCTGGGCTGCCTCTGCCCCCGTGGGCATTGCTGCTTGGCTGGTGGACTCCCGAGCTTGAAACCAACTCCAAACGGGTCCTCCTTCGGGGAGAATGCTGATTGGGCATGAAAAGGCCTTGTTTCCACAGACCCAGGCAACCCACACTTTGCCAGCTAGGGAGGGAACATCCAAGGCCCTATCTCAGCAAGGGCACAAGACTCACTTCTAGGAGTTGTATTCTGCAAAGGTGAACTCTGCTCGGGGAACAATCCACAGCCCCAATGCGTCTTTGCTCAGGAAAGCAACGCGTGCCTAGTTCTCACCTGGCCCTCTGTACCCCTAGGGCAAAGAAGGCTCTGGGCTGCCTCTGGCTCCGTGGGCACTGCTGCTTGGCTGGTGGACTCCTGAGCTTGAAACCAACTCCAAACGTGTTCTCCTTCGGGGAGAAGGCTGATTGGGCATGAAAAGGCCTTGTTTGCACAGGGCCCATCAACTCACCTTTAGCCACCTTGGGAGGGACCCTCGGAGGGCCTATCTCAGCAACGGTACACAACTCGCTTCTAGGAGCTGCATTCTGCAAAAGTGAACTCTGCTCGGGGAACAAACCACAGCTCCAATGCGTCTATGCTCAGGGAAGCCACGCTTGCCTACTTCTCAATTAGAAGAATGCTTCCCATAGGGCCAAGGAGGCTCTGGGCTGCCTCTGGCTCCGTGGGCACCGCTGATTGTCTGGTGGTCTCCTGAGCTTGAAAGCAACTCCAAACCTGTTCTCCTACGTGGAGAAGGCTGAATGGGCATTAAAATGCCTTGTTTCCACAGACCCAGGCAACCCACACTTAGCCAGCTAGGGAGTGACCCTCCTAGGTCCTATCTCAGCAACGGCAAAAAACTCGCTTATAGGAGCTGCATTTTTCAAAGGGAAACTTGCTCGGGGAACCAACCACAGCCCCAGTGCGTCTTTGCTCAGGAAAGCAACGCTTGCCTAGTTCTCAACAAGCCGTGTGCTATACCTTGGGCCAGGAAGGATCCTGGCTTCTTCTTGCTCCGAGGGCACGGCTGCTTGGCTGGTGGTCTCCTGAAGTTAAAAGTAACTCCAAACGGGTTCTCTTTCGGGGAGGATGCTGATTGGGCATGAAAAGGCCTTCATTCAACAGGCCCCATCAACCCACCCTTAGCCAGATACGGAGAGAGCCTCCTAGGGCCTATCTAAGAAATGGCACAAAACTCATTCCAGGAGCTGCATTCTGCAAAGGTGGACACTGCTTGGGGAACAAACCACAGCCCCAATGTGTCTGCTCAGGAAAGCCTCGCTTGCCTTTTTTCTCCTAGCCCTCTGCTACCCCAAGGGCCATGGAAGCTCTGGGCTGCCTCTGGCTCTGTGGGCACTGCTGATGTTCTGGTTGTCTCCTGAGCTTGAAACCAACTCCAAACGGGTTCTCCTTCGGGGAGAAGGTGGATTTGCATGGAAAGGCCTTGTTTGCACAGGCCCCAGCCACCCACCCTTAGCCAGCTAGGGATAGACCGTCCTTGGGCCTATCTCAGCAAAGGCACAAGACTCACTTCTCGGAGCTGCATTCTGCAAAGGGAAACTCTGCTCGGGGAGCACAGCACAGTCCCAATTTGTCTTTGCTCAGGAAAGCAATGCTTGCCTATTTCTCACCTCGCCCTGTGCTAACCCTAGGGCCAAGGAAGCTCTGGGCTGCCTCTGGCTCCGTGGGCACTGCTGCTTTGCTGGTGGTCTCGTGAGCTTGAAACCAACTCCAAACGAGTTCTCCTTCTGGGAGAAGGCTGATTGGGCATGAAAAGGCCTTGTTTGCACAGGCCTCAGCAACCCACCCTTAGCCAGCTAGGGAGGGACCCTCCGAGGGCTGATCTCAGCAAGGGCACAAGACTCACTTCTAGGAGTTGTATTCTGCAAAGGGGAACTCTGCTCGGGGAACAATCCACAGCCCCAATGCGTCTTTGCTCAGGAAAGCATCGCTTGCCTATTTCTCACATAGCCCTCTGCACCACTAGGGCCAAGAACTTTCTGGGCTGCCTCTGGCTCCGTGGGCACTGCTGCTTGGCTGGTGTTCTCCTGAGCTTGAAACCAACTCCAAACGGGTTCTCCTTCGGGGAGAAGGCTGATTGGGCATGAAAATGCCTTGTTTGCATAGGCCCCCGCAACCCACACTTAGCCAGCTAGGGAGGGATCCTCCGAGGTCCTAACTGGGAAACGGCACAAAACTCAGTTCTGGGAGCTGCATTCTGCAAAGGTGAACTCTGCTCGGGGAACCAACAACAGCCGCAATGCGTCTTTGCTCAGGAAAGCCACGATTGCCTAGTTCTCACCTAGCCCTCTGCTACCCCTATGGCCAAGGGGGATCTTGGCTGCCTCTTTCTCCGTGGGCACTGTTGCTTGCCTGGTGGTCTGCTGAGCTTGAAACCAACTCCAAACGTGTTCTCCTTTGGGGAGAAGGTGGATTTGGCATGAAAAGGCCTTGTATGCACAGGCCCCATCAACCCATCCTTAGCCAGCTAGGGAGGGACGCTCTGAGGGCCTATGTCAGCAACAGCACTAAACTCACTTCTACGAGCTGCATTCTGTAAAGGGAATCTCAGCTCAGGGAACAAAGCACAGCCCCAATGTGTCTCTTGCTCAGGAAGGCCAACCGGCCTAGTTCTCACCTAGCCCTGGTCTACTCCTAGGGCAAAGGAGGCTCTGGGCTGCCTCTGGCTCCGTGGGCACTGCTGCTTGAACTGGTGGTCTCCTGAGCTTGAAACCAACTCCAAACGGGTTCTCCTTCGGGGAGAAGGCTGATTGGGCATGAAAAGGCCTTGTTTGCACAGGCCCAAGTAACCTACCCTTAGGAGCTATGGAGGAACCCTCCGAGGGCCTATCTCAGAACCTGCACAAAACTCTCACTTCTAGGAGCTGCATTCTGCAAAGGGGAACACTGCCGGGGAAGAAACCACAGCCCCAAAGCGTGTTTGCTCAGGAAAGCAATGCTTGCCTATTTCTCACCTAGCCCTCTGCCACCAATTAGGCCAAAGATTGTCTGTGCTGCCTCTGGCTCCGTGGGCACTGCAGCTTGGCTGGTGGTCTCCTGAGCTTGTAACCAACTCCAAACGTGTTCTCCTTTGGGGAGAAGGCTGATTGGGCATGAAAAGGCCTTATTTGCACAGGCCCAAACAATCCACCATTAGCCAGCTAGGGAGGGACCCTCAGAGGGCCTATCTCAGAACCTGCACAAAACTCTCACTTCGAGGAGCTGCATTCTGCAAAGGTGAACTCTGCTCGGGGAACAAACCACAGCCCCAATGTGTCTTTGCTCAGGGAAGCAACGCTTGCCTAGTTCTCAATTAGCCCAGTGCTTACCCTAGGGCCAAGGAGGCTCTGGGCTGCCTCTGCCCCCATGGGCATTGCTGCTTGGCTGGTGGACTCCCGAGCTTGAAACCAACTCCAAACGGGTCCTCCTTCGGGGAGAATGCTGATTGGGCATGAAAAGGCCTTGTTTCCACAGACCCAGGCAACCCACACTTTGCCAGCTAGGGAGGGAACATCCAAGGCCCTATCTCAGCAAGGGCACAAGACTCACTTCTAGGAGTTGTATTCTGCAAAGGTGAACTCTGCTCGGGGAACAATCCACAGCCCCAATGCGTCTTTGCTCAGGAAAGCAACGCGTGCCTAGTTCTCACCTGGCCCTCTGTACCCCTAGGGCAAAGAAGGCTCTGGGCTGCCTCTGGCTCCGTGGGCACTGCTGCTTGGCTGGTGGACTCCTGAGCTTGAAACCAACTCCAAACGTGTTCTCCTTCGGGGAGAAGGCTGATTGGGCATGAAAAGGCCTTGTTTGCACAGGGCCCATCAACTCACCGTTAGCCACCTTGGGAGGGACCCTCGGAGGGCCTATCTCAGCAACGGTACACAACTCGCTTCTAGGAGCTGCATTCTGCAAAAGTGAACTCTGCTCGGGGAACAAACCACAGCTCCAATGCGTCTATGCTCAGGGAAGCCACGCTTGCCTACTTCTCAATTAGAAGAATGCTTCCCATAGGGCCAAGGAGGCTCTGGGCTGCCTCTGGCTCCGTGGGCACCGCTGATTGTCTGGTGGTCTCCTGAGCTTGAAAGCAACTCCAAACCTGTTCTCCTACGTGGAGAAGGCTGAATGGGCATTAAAATGCCTTGTTTCCACAGACCCAGGCAACCCACACTTAGCCAGCTAGGGAGTGACCCTCCTAGGTCCTATCTCAGCAACGGCAAAAAACTCGCTTATAGGAGCTGCATTTTTCAAAGGGAAACTTGCTCGGGGAACCAACCACAGCCCCAGTGCGTCTTTGCTCAGGAAAGCAACGCTTGCCTAGTTCTCAACAAGCCGTGTGCTATACCTTGGGCCAGGAAGGATCCTGGCTTCTTCTTGCTCCGAGGGCACGGCTGCTTGGCTGGTGGTCTCCTGAAGTTAAAAGTAACTCCAAACGGGTTCTCTTTCGGGGAGGATGCTGATTGGGCATGAAAAGGCCTTCATTCAACAGGCCCCATCAACCCACCCTTAGCCAGATACGGAGAGAGCCTCCTAGGGCCTATCTAAGAAATGGCACAAAACTCATTCCAGGAGCTGCATTCTGCAAAGGTGGACACTGCTTGGGGAACAAACCACAGCCCCAATGTGTCTGCTCAGGAAAGCCTCGCTTGCCTTTTTTCTCCTAGCCCTCTGCTACCCCAAGGGCCATGGAAGCTCTGGGCTGCCTCTGGCTCTGTGGGCACTGCTGATGTTCTGGTTGTCTCCTGAGCTTGAAACCAACTCCAAACGGGTTCTCCTTCGGGGAGAAGGTGGATTTGCATGGAAAGGCCTTGTTTGCACAGGCCCCAGCCACCCACCCTTAGCCAGCTAGGGATAGACCGTCCTTGGGCCTATCTCAGCAACGGCACAAGACTCACTTCTCGGAGCTGCATTCTGCAAAGGGAAACTCTGCTCGGGGAGCACACCACAGTCCCAATTTGTCTTTGCTCAGGAAAGCAATGCTTGCCTATTTCTCACCTCGCCCTGTGCTAACCCTAGGGCCAAGGAAGCTCTGGGCTGCCTCTGGCTCCGTGGGCACTGCTGCTTTGCTGGTGGTCTCGTGAGCTTGAAACCAACTCCAAACGAGTTCTCCTTCTGGGAGAAGGCTGATTGGGCATGAAAATACCTTGTTTGCACAGGCCTCAGCAACCCACCCTTAGCCAGCTAGGGAGGGACCCTCCGAGGGCTGATCTCAGCAAGGGCACAAGACTCACTTCTAGGAGTTGTATTCTGCAAAGGTGAACTCTGCTCGGGGAACAATCCACAGCCCCAATGCGTCTTTGCTCAGGAAAGCATCGCTTGCCTATTTCTCACATAGCCCTCTGCACCACTAGGGCCAAGAACTTTCTGGGCTGCCTCTGGCTCCGTGGGCACTGCTGCTTGGCTGGTGTTCTCCTGAGCTTGAAACCAACTCCAAACGGGTTCTCCTTCGGGGAGAAGGCTGATTGGGCATGAAAATGCCTTGTTTGCATAGGCCCCCGCAACCCACACTTAGCCAGCTAGGGAGGGATCCTCCGAGGTCCTAACTGGGAAACGGCACAAAACTCAGTTCTGGGAGCTGCATTCTGCAAAGGTGAACTCTGCTCGGGGAACCAACAACAGCCGCAATGCGTCTTTGCTCAGGAAAGCCACGATTGCCTAGTTCTCACCTAGCCCTCTGCTACCCCTATGGCCAAGGGGGATCTTGGCTGCCTCTTTCTCCGTGGGCACTGTTGCTTGCCTGGTGGTCTGCTGAGCTTGAAACCAACTCCAAACGTGTTCTCCTTTGGGGAGAAGGTGGATTTGGCATGAAAAGGCCTTGTATGCACAGGCCCCATCAACCCATCCTTAGCCAGCTAGGGAGGGACGCTCTGAGGGCCTATGTCAGCAACAGCACTAAACTCACTTCTACGAGCTGCATTCTGTAAAGGGAATCTCAGCTCAGGGAACAAAGCACAGCCCCAATGTGTCTCTTGCTCAGGAAGGCCAACCGGCCTAGTTCTCACCTAGCCCTGGTCTACTCCTAGGGCAAAGGAGGCTCTGGGCTGCCTCTGGCTCCGTGGGCACTGCTGCTTGAACTGGTGGTCTCCTGAGCTTGAAACCAACTCCAAACGGGTTCTCCTTCGGGGAGAAGGCTGATTGGGCATGAAAAGGCCTTGTTTGCACAGGCCCAAGTAACCTACCCTTAGGAGCTATGGAGGAACCCTCCGAGGGCCTATCTCAGAACCTGCACAAAACTCTCACTTCTAGGAGCTGCATTCTGCAAAGGGGAACACTGCCGGGGAAGAAACCACAGCCCCAAAGCGTGTTTGCTCAGGAAAGCAATGCTTGCCTATTTCTCACCTAGCCCTCTGCCACCAATTAGGCCAAAGATTGTCTGTGCTGCCTCTGGCTCCGTGGGCACTGCAGCTTGGCTGGTGGTCTCCTGAGCTTGTAACCAACTCCAAACGTGTTCTCCTTTGGGGAGAAGGCTGATTGGGCATGAAAAGGCCTTATTTGCACAGGCCCAAACAATCCACCATTAGCCAGCTAGGGAGGGACCCTCAGAGGGCCTATCTCAGAACCTGCACAAAACTCTCACTTCGAGGAGCTGCATTCTGCAAAGGTGAACTCTGCTCGGGGAACAAACCACAGCCCCAATGTGTCTTTGCTCAGGGAAGCAACGCTTGCCTAGTTCTCAATTAGCCCAGTGCTTACCCAAGGGCCAAGGAGGCTCTGGGCTGCCTCTGCCCCCGTGGGCATTGCTGCTTGGCTGGTGGACTCCCGAGCTTGAAACCAACTCCAAACGGGTCCTCCTTCGGGGAGAATGCTGATTGGGCATGAAAAGGCCTTGTTTCCACAGACCCAGGCAACCCACACTTTGCCAGCTAGGGAGGGAACATCCAAGGCCCTATCTCAGCAAGGGCACAAGACTCACTTCTAGGAGTTGTATTCTGCAAAGGTGAACTCTGCTCGGGGAACAATCCACAGCCCCAATGCGTCTTTGCTCAGGAAAGCAACGCGTGCCTAGTTCTCACCTGGCCCTCTGTACCCCTAGGGCAAAGAAGGCTCTGGGCTGCCTCTGGCTCCGTGGGCACTGCTGCTTGGCTGGTGGACTCCTGAGCTTGAAACCAACTCCAAACGTGTTCTCCTTCGGGGAGAAGGCTGATTGGGCATGAAAAGGCCTTGTTTGCACAGGGCCCATCAACTCACCGTTAGCCACCTTGGGAGGGACCCTCGGAGGGCCTATCTCAGCAACGGTACACAACTCGCTTCTAGGAGCTGCATTCTGCAAAAGTGAACTCTGCTCGGGGAACAAACCACAGCTCCAATGCGTCTATGCTCAGGGAAGCCACGCTTGCCTACTTCTCAATTAGAAGAATGCTTCCCATAGGGCCAAGGAGGCTCTGGGCTGCCTCTGGCTCCGTGGGCACCGCTGATTGTCTGGTGGTCTCCTGAGCTTGAAAGCAACTCCAAACCTGTTCTCCTACGTGGAGAAGGCTGAATGGGCATTAAAATGCCTTGTTTCCACAGACCCAGGCAACCCACACTTAGCCAGCTAGGGAGTGACCCTCCTAGGTCCTATCTCAGCAACGGCAAAAAACTCGCTTATAGGAGCTGCATTTTTCAAAGGGAAACTTGCTCGGGGAACCAACCACAGCCCCAGTGCGTCTTTGCTCAGGAAAGCAACGCTTGCCTAGTTCTCAACAAGCCGTGTGCTATACCTTGGGCCAGGAAGGATCCTGGCTTCTTCTTGCTCCGAGGGCACGGCTGCTTGGCTGGTGGTCTCCTGAAGTTAAAAGTAACTCCAAACGGGTTCTCTTTCGGGGAGGATGCTGATTGGGCATGAAAAGGCCTTCATTCAACAGGCCCCATCAACCCACCCTTAGCCAGATACGGAGAGAGCCTCCTAGGGCCTATCTAAGAAATGGCACAAAACTCATTCCAGGAGCTGCATTCTGCAAAGGTGGACACTGCTTGGGGAACAAACCACAGCCCCAATGTGTCTGCTCAGGAAAGCCTCGCTTGCCTTTTTTCTCCTAGCCCTCTGCTACCCCAAGGGCCATGGAAGCTCTGGGCTGCCTCTGGCTCTGTGGGCACTGCTGATGTTCTGGTTGTCTCCTGAGCTTGAAACCAACTCCAAACGGGTTCTCCTTCGGGGAGAAGGTGGATTTGCATGGAAAGGCCTTGTTTGCACAGGCCCCAGCCACCCACCCTTAGCCAGCTAGGGATAGACCGTCCTTGGGCCTATCTCAGCAACGGCACAAGACTCACTTCTCGGAGCTGCATTCTGCAAAGGGAAACTCTGCTCGGGGAGCACACCACAGTCCCAATTTGTCTTTGCTCAGGAAAGCAATGCTTGCCTATTTCTCACCTCGCCCTGTGCTAACCCTAGGGCCAAGGAAGCTCTGGGCTGCCTCTGGCTCCGTGGGCACTGCTGCTTGGCTGGTGGACTCCTGAGCTTGAAACCAACTCCAAACGAGTTCTCCTTCTGGGAGAAGGCTGATTGGGCATGAAAATACCTTGTTTGCACAGGCCTCAGCAACCCACCCTTAGCCAGCTAGGGAGGGACCCTCCGAGGGCTGATCTCAGCAAGGGCACAAGACTCACTTCTAGGAGTTGTATTCTGCAAAGGTGAACTCTGCTCGGGGAACAATCCACAGCCCCAATGCGTCTTTGCTCAGGAAAGCATCGCTTGCCTATTTCTCACATAGCCCTCTGCACCACTAGGGCCAAGAACGTTCTGGGCTGCCTCTGGCTCCGTGGGCACTGCTGCTTGGCTGGTGTTCTCCTGAGCTTGAAACCAACTCCAAACGGGTTCTCCTTCGGGGAGAAGGCTGATTGGGCATGGAAATGCCTTGTTTGCATAGGCCCCCGCAACCCACACTTAGCCAGCTAGGGAGGGATCCTCCGAGGTCCTAACTGGGAAACGGCACAAAACTCAGTTCTGGGAGCTGCATTCTGCAAAGGTGAACTCTGCTCGGGGAACCAACAACAGCCGCAATGCGTCTTTGCTCAGGAAAGCCACGATTGCCTAGTTCTCACCTAGCCCTCTGCTACCCCTATGGCCAAGGGGGATCTTGGCTGCCTCTTTCTCCGTGGGCACTGTTGCTTGCCTGGTGGTCTGCTGAGCTTGAAACCAACTCCAAACGTGTTCTCCTTTGGGGAGAAGGTGGATTTGGCATGAAAAGGCCTTGTATGCACAGGCCCCATCAACCCATCCTTAGCCAGCTAGGGAGGGACGCTCTGAGGGCCTATGTCAGCAACAGCACTAAACTCACTTCTACGAGCTGCATTCTGTAAAGGGAATCTCAGCTCAGGGAACAAAGCACAGCCCCAATGTGTCTCTTGCTCAGGAAGGCCAACCGGCCTAGTTCTCACCTAGCCCTGGTCTACTCCTAGGGCAAAGGAGGCTCTGGGCTGCCTCTGGCTCCGTGGGCACTGCTGCTTGAACTGGTGGTCTCCTGAGCTTGAAACCAACTCCAAACGGGTTCTCCTTCGGGGAGAAGGCTGATTGGGCATGAAAAGGCCTTGTTTGCACAGGCCCAAGTAACCTACCCTTAGGAGCTACGGAGGAACCCTCCGAGGGCCTATCTCAGAACCTGCACAAAACTCTCACTTCTAGGAGCTGCATTCTGCAAAGGGGAACACTGCCGGGGAAGAAACCACAGCCCCAAAGCGTGTTTGCTCAGGAAAGCAATGCTTGCCTATTTCTCACCTAGCCCTCTGCCACCAATTAGGCCAAAGATTGCCTGTGCTGCCTCTGGCTCCGTGGGCACTGCAGCTTGGCTGGTGGTCTCCTGAGCTTGTAACCAACTCCAAACGTGTTCTCCTTTGGGGAGAAGGCTGATTGGGCATGAAAAGGCCTTATTTGCACAGGCCCAAACAATCCACCATTAGCCAGCTAGGGAGGGACCCTCAGAGGGCCTATCTCAGAACCTGCACAAAACTCTCACTTCGAGGAGCTGCATTCTGCAAAGGTGAACTCTGCTCGGGGAACAAACCACAGCCCCAATGTGTCTTTGCTCAGGGAAGGAACGCTTGCCTAGTTCTCAATTAGCCCAGTGCTTACCCTAGGGCCAAGGAGGCTCTGGGCTGCCTCTGCCCCCGTGGGCATTGCTGCTTGGCTGGTGGACTCCCGAGCTTGAAACCAACTCCAAACGGGTCCTCCTTCGGGGAGAATGCTGATTGGGCATGAAAAGGCCTTGTTTCCACAGACCCAGGCAACCCACACTTTGCCAGCTAGGGAGGGAACATCCAAGGCCCTATCTCAGCAAGGGCACAAGACTCACTTCTAGGAGTTGTATTCTGCAAAGGTGAACTCTGCTCGGGGAACAATCCACAGCCCCAATGCGTCTTTGCTCAGGAAAGCAACGCGTGCCTAGTTCTCACCTGGCCCTCTGTACCCCTAGGGCAAAGAAGGCTCTGGGCTGCCTCTGGCTCCGTGGGCACTGCTGCTTGGCTGGTGGACTCCTGAGCTTGAAACCAACTCCAAACGTGTTCTCCTTCGGGGAGAAGGCTGATTGGGCATGAAAAGGCCTTGTTTGCACAGGGCCCATCAACTCACCGTTAGCCACCTTGGGAGGGACCCTCGGAGGGCCTATCTCAGCAACGGTACACAACTCGCTTCTAGGAGCTGCATTCTGCAAAAGTGAACTCTGCTCGGGGAACAAACCACAGCTCCAATGCGTCTATGCTCAGGGAAGCCACGCTTGCCTACTTCTCAATTAGAAGAATGCTTCCCATAGGGCCAAGGAGGCTCTGGGCTGCCTCTGGCTCCGTGGGCACCGCTGATTGTCTGGTGGTCTCCTGAGCTTGAAAGCAACTCCAAACCTGTTCTCCTACGTGGAGAAGGCTGAATGGGCATTAAAATGCCTTGTTTCCACAGACCCAGGCAACCCACACTTAGCCAGCTAGGGAGTGACCCTCCTAGGTCCTATCTCAGCAACGGCAAAAAACTCGCTTATAGGAGCTGCATTTTTCAAAGGGAAACTTGCTCGGGGAACCAACCACAGCCCCAGTGCGTCTTTGCTCAGGAAAGCAACGCTTGCCTAGTTCTCAACAAGCCGTGTGCTATACCTTGGGCCAGGAAGGATCCTGGCTTCTTCTTGCTCCGAGGGCACGGCTGCTTGGCTGGTGGTCTCCTGAAGTTAAAAGTAACTCCAAACGGGTTCTCTTTCGGGGAGGATGCTGATTGGGCATGAAAAGGCCTTCATTCAACAGGCCCCATCAACCCACCCTTAGCCAGATACGGAGAGAGCCTCCTAGGGCCTATCTAAGAAATGGCACAAAACTCATTCCAGGAGCTGCATTCTGCAAAGGTGGACACTGCTTGGGGAACAAACCACAGCCCCAATGTGTCTGCTCAGGAAAGCCTCGCTTGCCTTTTTTCTCCTAGCCCTCTGCTACCCCAAGGGCCATGGAAGCTCTGGGCTGCCTCTGGCTCTGTGGGCACTGCTGATGTTCTGGTTGTCTCCTGAGCTTGAAACCAACTCCAAACGGGTTCTCCTTCGGGGAGAAGGTGGATTTGCATGGAAAGGCCTTGTTTGCACAGGCCCCAGCCACCCACCCTTAGCCAGCTAGGGATAGACCGTCCTTGGGCCTATCTCAGCAACGGCACAAGACTCACTTCTCGGAGCTGCATTCTGCAAAGGGAAACTCTGCTCGGGGAGCACACCACAGTCCCAATTTGTCTTTGCTCAGGAAAGCAATGCTTGCCTATTTCTCACCTCGCCCTGTGCTAACCCTAGGGCCAAGGAGGCTCTGGGCTGCCTCTGGCTCCATGGGCACTGCTGCTTGGCTGGTGGACTCCTGAGCTTGAAACCAACTCCAAACGGGTTCTCCTTCGGGGAGAAGGCTGATTGGGCATGAAAATACCTTGTTTGCACAGGCCTCAGCAACCCACCCTTAGCCAGCTAGGGAGGGACCCTCCGAGGGCTGATCTCAGCAAGGGCACAAGACTCACTTCTAGGAGTTGTATTCTGCAAAGGGGAACTCTGCTCGGGGAACAATCCACAGCCCCAATGCGTCTTTGCTCAGGAAAGCATCGCTTGCCTATTTCTCACATAGCCCTCTGCACCACTAGGGCCAAGAACTTTCTGGGCTGCCTCTGGCTCCGTGGGCACTGCTGCTTGGCTGGTGTTCTCCTGAGCTTGAAACCAACTCCAAACGGGTTCTCCTTCGGGGAGAAGGCTGATTGGGCATGGAAATGCCTTGTTTGCATAGGCCCCCGCAACCCACACTTAGCCAGCTAGGGAGGGATCCTCCGAGGTCCTAACTGGGAAACGGCACAAAACTCAGTTCTGGGAGCTGCATTCTGCAAAGGTGAACTCTGCTCGGGGAACCAACAACAGCCGCAATGCGTCTTTGCTCAGGAAAGCCATGATTGCCTAGTTCTCACCTAGCCCTCTGCTACCCCTATGGCCAAGGGGGATCTTGGCTGCCTCTTTCTCCGTGGGCACTGTTGCTTGCCTGGTGGTCTGCTGAGCTTGAAACCAACTCCAAACGTGTTCTCCTTTGGGGAGAAGGTGGATTTGGCATGAAAAGGCCTTGTATGCACAGGCCCCATCAACCCATCCTTAGCCAGCTAGGGAGGGACGCTCTGAGGGCCTATGTCAGCAACAGCACTAAACTCACTTCTACGAGCTGCATTCTGTAAAGGGAATCTCAGCTCAGGGAACAAAGCACAGCCCCAATGTGTCTCTTGCTCAGGAAGGCCAACCGGCCTAGTTCTCACCTAGCCCTGGTCTACTCCTAGGGCAAAGGAGGCTCTGGGCTGCCTCTGGCTCCGTGGGCACTGCTGCTTGAACTGGTGGTCTCCTGAGCTTGAAGCCAACTCCAAACGGGTTCTCCTTCGGGGAGAAGGCTGATTGGGCATGAAAAGGCCTTGTTTGCACAGGCCCAAGTAACCTACCCTTAGGAGCTATGGAGGAACCCTCCGAGGGCCTATCTCAGAACCTGCACAAAACTCTCACTTCTAGGAGCTGCATTCTGCAAAGGGGAACACTGCCGGGGAAGAAACCACAGCCCCAAAGCGTGTTTGCTCAGGAAAGCAATGCTTGCCTATTTCTCACCTAGCCCTCTGCCACCAATTAGGCCAAAGATTGTCTGTGCTGCCTCTGGCTCCGTGGGCACTGCAGCTTGGCTGGTGGTCTCCTGAGCTTGTAACCAACTCCAAACGTGTTCTCCTTTGGGGAGAAGGCTGATTGGGCATGAAAAGGCCTTATTTGCACAGGCCCAAACAATCCACCATTAGCCAGCTAGGGAGGGACCCTCAGAGGGCCTATCTCAGAACCTGCACAAAACTCTCACTTCGAGGAGCTGCATTCTGCAAACGTGAACTCTGCTCGGGGAACAAACCACAGCCCCAATGTGTCTTTGCTCAGGGAAGCAACGCTTGCCTAGTTCTCAATTAGCCCAGTGCTTACCCTAGGGCCAAGGAGGCTCTGGGCTGCCTCTGGCTCCGTGGGCACCGCTGATTGTCTGGTGGTCTCCTGAGCTTGAAAGCAACTCCAAACCTGTTCTCCTACGTGGAGAAGGCTGAATGGGCATTAAAATGCCTTGTTTCCACAGACCCAGGCAACCCACACTTAGCCAGCTAGGGAGTGACCCTCCTAGGTCCTATCTCAGCAACGGCAAAAAACTCGCTTATAGGAGCTGCATTTTTCAAAGGGAAACTTGCTCGGGGAACCAACCACAGCCCCAGTGCGTCTTTGCTCAGGAAAGCAACGCTTGCCTAGTTCTCAACAAGCCGTGTGCTATACCTTGGGCCAGGAAGGATCCTGGCTTCTTCTTGCTCCGAGGGCACGGCTGCTTGGCTGGTGGTCTCCTGAAGTTAAAAGTAACTCCAAACGGGTTCTCTTTCGGGGAGGATGCTGATTGGGCATGAAAAGGCCTTCATTCAACAGGCCCCATCAACCCACCCTTAGCCAGATACGGAGAGAGCCTCCTAGGGCCTATCTAAGAAATGGCACAAAACTCATTCCAGGAGCTGCATTCTGCAAAGGTGGACACTGCTTGGGGAACAAACCACAGCCCCAATGTGTCTGCTCAGGAAAGCCTCGCTTGCCTTTTTTCTCCTAGCCCTCTGCTACCCCAAGGGCCATGGAAGCTCTGGGCTGCCTCTGGCTCTGTGGGCACTGCTGATGTTCTGGTTGTCTCCTGAGCTTGAAACCAACTCCAAACGGGTTCTCCTTCGGGGAGAAGGTGGATTTGCATGGAAAGGCCTTGTTTGCACAGGCCCCAGCCACCCACCCTTAGCCAGCTAGGGATAGACCGTCCTTGGGCCTATCTCAGCAACGGCACAAGACTCACTTCTCGGAGCTGCATTCTGCAAAGGGAAACTCTGCTCGGGGAGCACACCACAGTCCCAATTTGTCTTTGCTCAGGAAAGCAATGCTTGCCTATTTCTCACCTCGCCCTGTGCTAACCCTAGGGCCAAGGAGGCTCTGGGCTGCCTCTGGCTCCGTGGGCACTGCTGCTTGGCTGGTGGACTCCTGAGCTTGAAACCAACTCCAAACGGGTTCTCCTTCGGGGAGAAGGCTGATTGGGCATGAAAATACCTTGTTTGCCCAGGCCTCAGCAACCCACCCTTAGCCAGCTAGGGAGGGACCCTCCGAGGGCTGATCTCAGCAAGGGCACAAGACTCACTTCTAGGAGTTGTATTCTGCAAAGGTGAACTCTGCTCGGGGAACAATCCACAGCCCCAATGCGTCTTTGCTCAGGAAAGCATCGCTTGCCTATTTCTCACATAGCCCTCTGCACCACTAGGGCCAAGAACTTTCTGGGCTGCCTCTGGCTCCGTGGGCACTGCTGCTTGGCTGGTGTTCTCCTGAGCTTGAAACCAACTCCAAACGGGTTCTCCTTCGGGGAGAAGGCTGATTGGGCATGAAAATGCCTTGTTTGCATAGGCCCCCGCAACCCACACTTAGCCAGCTAGGGAGGGATCCTCCGAGGTCCTAACTGGGAAACGGCACAAAACTCAGTTCTGGGAGCTGCATTCTGCAAAGGTGAACTCTGCTCGGGGAACCAACAACAGCCGCAATGCGTCTTTGCTCAGGAAAGCCACGATTGCCTAGTTCTCACCTAGCCCTCTGCTACCCCTATGGCCAAGGGGGATCTTGGCTGCCTCTTTCTCCGTGGGCACTGTTGCTTGCCTGGTGGTCTGCTGAGCTTGAAACCAACTCCAAACGTGTTCTCCTTTGGGGAGAAGGTGGATTTGGCATGAAAAGGCCTTGTATGCACAGGCCCCATCAACCCATCCTTAGCCAGCTAGGGAGGGACGCTCTGAGGGCCTATGTCAGCAACAGCACTAAACTCACTTCTACGAGCTGCATTCTGTAAAGGGAATCTCAGCTCAGGGAACAAAGCACAGCCCCAATGCGTCTTTGCTCAGGAAAGCCACGATTGCCTAGTTCTCACCTAGCCCTCTGCTACCCCTATGGCCAAGGGGGATCTTGGCTGCCTCTTTCTCCGTGGGCTCTGTTGCTTGCCTGGTGGTCTGCTGAGCTTGAAACCAACTCCAAACGGGTTCTCCTTCGGGGAGAAGGCTGATTGGGCATGAAAAGGCCTTGTTTGCACAGGCCCAAGTAACCTACCCTTAGGAGCTATGGAGGAACCCTCCGAGGGCCTATCTCAGAACCTGCACAAAACTCTCACTTCTAGGAGCTGCATTCTGCAAAGGGGAACACTGCTGGGGAAGAAACCACAGCCCCAAAGCGTGTTTGCTCAGGAAAGCAATGCTTGCCTATTTCTCACCTAGCCCTCTGCCACCAATTAGGCCAAAGATTGTCTGTGCTGCCTCTGGCTCCGTGGGCACTGCAGCTTGGCTGGTGGTCTCCTGAGCTTGTAACCAACTCCAAACGTGTTCTCCTTTGGGGAGAAGGCTGATTGGGCATGAAAAGGCCTTATTTGCACAGGCCCAAACAATCCACCATTAGCCAGCTAGGGAGGGACCCTCAGAGGGCCTATCTCAGAACCTGCACAAAACTCTCACTTCGAGGAGCTGCATTCTGCAAAGGTGAACTCTGCTCGGGGAACAAACCACAGCCCCAATGTGTCTTTGCTCAGGGAAGCAACGCTTGCCTAGTTCTCAATTAGCCCAGTGCTTACCCTAGGGCCAAGGAGGCTCTGGGCTGCCTCTGCCCCCGTGGGCATTGCTGCTTGGCTGGTGGACTCCCGAGCTTGAAACCAACTCCAAACGGGTCCTCCTTCGGGGAGAATGCTGATTGGGCATGAAAAGGCCTTGTTTCCACAGACCCAGGCAACCCACACTTTGCCAGCTAGGGAGGGAACATCCAAGGCCCTATCTCAGCAAGGGCACAAGACTCACTTCTAGGAGTTGTATTCTGCAAAGGTGAACTCTGCTCGGGGAACAATCCACAGCCCCAATGCGTCTTTGCTCAGGAAAGCAACGCGTGCCTAGTTCTCACCTGGCCCTCTGTACCCCTAGGGCAAAGAAGGCTCTGGGCTGCCTCTGGCTCCGTGGGCACTGCTGCTTGGCTGGTGGACTCCTGAGCTTGAAACCAACTCCAAACGTGTTCTCCTTCGGGGAGAAGGCTGATTGGGCATGAAAAGGCCTTGTTTGCACAGGGCCCATCAACTCACTGTTAGCCACCTTGGGAGGGACCCTCGGAGGGCCTATCTCAGCAACGGTACACAACTCGCTTCTAGGAGCTGCATTCTGCAAAAGTGAACTCTGCTCGGGGAACAAACCACAGCTCCAATGCGTCTATGCTCAGGGAAGCCACGCTTGCCTACTTCTCAATTAGAAGAATGCTTCCCATAGGGCCAAGGAGGCTCTGGGCTGCCTCTGGCTCCGTGGGCACCGCTGATTGTCTGGTGGTCTCCTGAGCTTGAAAGCAACTCCAAACCTGTTCTCCTACGTGGAGAAGGCTGAATGGGCATTAAAATGCCTTGTTTCCACAGACCCAGGCAACCCACACTTAGCCAGCTAGGGAGTGACCCTCCTAGGTCCTATCTCAGCAACGGCAAAAAACTCGCTTATAGGAGCTGCATTTTTCAAAGGGAAACTTGCTCGGGGAACCAACCACAGCCCCAGTGCGTCTTTGCTCAGGAAAGCAACGCTTGCCTAGTTCTCAACAAGCCGTGTGCTATACCTTGGGCCAGGAAGGATCCTGGCTTCTTCTTGCTCCGAGGGCACGGCTGCTTGGCTGGTGGTCTCCTGAAGTTAAAAGTAACTCCAAACGGGTTCTCTTTCGGGAAGGATGCTGATTGGGCATGAAAAGGCCTTCATTCAACAGGCCCCATCAACCCACCCTTAGCCAGATACGGAGAGAGCCTCCTAGGGCCTATCTAAGAAATGGCACAAAACTCATTCAGGAGCTGCATTCTGCAAAGGTGGACACTGCTTGGGGAACAAACCACAGCCCCAATGTGTCTGCTCAGGAAAGCCTCGCTTGCCTTTTTTCTCCTAGCCCTCTGCTACCCCAAGGGCCATGGAAGCTCTGGGCTGCCTCTGGCTCTGTGGGCACTGCTGATGTTCTGGTTGTCTCCTGAGCTTGAAACCAACTCCAAACGGGTTCTCCTTCGGGGAGAAGGTGGATTTGCATGGAAAGGCCTTGTTTGCACAGGCCCCAGCCACCCACCCTTAGCCAGCTAGGGATAGACCGTCCTTGGGCCTATCTCAGCAACGGCACAAGACTCACTTCTCGGAGCTGCATTCTGCAAAGGGAAACTCTGCTCGGGGAGCACACCACAGTCCCAATTTGTCTTTGCTCAGGAAAGCAATGCTTGCCTATTTCTCATCTCGCCCTGTGCTAACCCTAGGGCCAAGAAGCCTCTGGGCTGCCTCTGCCCCCGTGGGCATTGCTGCTTGGCTGGTGGACTCCCGAGCTTGAAACCAACTCCAAACGAGTTCTCCTTCTGGGAGAAGGCTGATTGGGCATGAAAATACCTTGTTTGCACAGGCCTCAGCAACCCACCCTTAGCCAGCTAGGGAGGGACCCTCCGAGGGCTGATCTCAGCAAGGGCACAAGACTCACTTCTAGGAGTTGTATTCTGCAAAGGTGAACTCTGCTCGGGGAACAATCCACAGCCCCAATGCGTCTTTGCTCAGGAAAGCATCGCTTGCCTATTTCTCACATAGCCCTCTGCACCACTAGGGCCAAGAACTTTCTGGGCTGCCTCTGGCTCCGTGGGCACTGCTGCTTGGCTGGTGTTCTCCTGAGCTTGAAACCAACTCCAAACGGGTTCTCCTTCGGGGAGAAGGCTGATTGGGCATGAAAATGCCTTGTTTGCATAGGCCCCCGCAACCCACACTTAGCCAGCTAGGGAGGGATCCTCCAAGGTCCTAACTGGGAAACGGCACAAAACTCAGTTCTGGGAGCTGCATTCTGCAAAGGTGAACTCTGCTCGGGGAACCAACAACAGCCGCAATGCGTCTTTGCTCAGGAAAGCCACGATTGCCTAGTTCTCACCTAGCCCTCTGCTACCCCTATGGCCAAGGGGGATCTTGGCTGCCTCTTTCTCCGTGGGCACTGTTGCTTGCCTGGTGGTCTGCTGAGCTTGAAACCAACTCCAAACGTGTTCTCCTTTGGGGAGAAGGTGGATTTGGCATGAAAAGGCCTTGTATGCACAGGCCCCATCAACCCATCCTTAGCCAGCTAGGGAGGGACGCTCTGAGGGCCTATGTCAGCAACAGCACTAAACTCACTTCTACGAGCTGCATTCTGTAAAGGGAATCTCAGCTCAGGGAACAAAGCACAGCCCCAATGTGTCTCTTGCTCAGGAAGGCCAACCGGCCTAGTTCTCACCTAGCCCTGGTCTACTCCTAGGGCAAAGGAGGCTCTGGGCTGCCTCTGGCTCCGTGGGCACTGCTGCTTGACTGGTGGTCTCCTGAGCTTGAAACCAACTCCAAACGGGTTCTCCTTCGGGGAGAAGGCTGATTGGGCATGAAAAGGCCTTGTTTGCACAGGCCCAAGTAACCTACCCTTAGGAGCTATGGAGGAACCCTCCGAGGGCCTATCTCAGAACCTGCACAAAACTCTCACTTCTAGGAGCTGCATTCTGCAAAGGGGAACACTGCCGGGGAAGAAACCACAGCCCCAAAGCGTGTTTGCTCAGGAAAGCAATGCTTGCCTATTTCTCACCTAGCCCTCTGCCACCAATTAGGCCAAAGATTGTCTGTGCTGCCTCTGGCTCCGTGGGCACTGCAGCTTGGCTGGTGGTCTCCTGAGCTTGTAACCAACTCCAAACGTGTTCTCCTTTGGGGAGAAGGCTGATTGGGCATGAAAAGGCCTTATTTGCACAGGCCCAAACAATCCACCATTAGCCAGCTAGGGAGGGACCCTCAGAGGGCCTATCTCAGAACCTGCACAAAACTCTCACTTCGAGGAGCTGCATTCTGCAAAGGTGAACTCTGCTCGGGGAACAAACCACAGCCCCAATGTGTCTTTGCTCAGGGAAGCAACGCTTGCCTAGTTCTCAATTAGCCCAGTGCTTACCCTAGGGCCAAGGAGGCTCTGGGCTGCCTCTGCCCCCGTGGGCATTGCTGCTTGGCTGGTGGACTCCCGAGCTTGAAACCAACTCCAAACGGGTCCTCCTTCGGGGAGAATGCTGATTGGGCATGAAAAGGCCTTGTTTCCACAGACCCAGGCAACCCACACTTTGCCAGCTAGGGAGGGAACATCCAAGGCCCTATCTCAGCAAGGGCACAAGACTCACTTCTAGGAGTTGTATTCTGCAAAGGTGAACTCTGCTCGGGGAACAATCCACAGCCCCAATGCGTCTTTTTTGCTCAGGAAAGCAACGCGTGCCTAGTTCTCACCTGGCCCTCTGTACCCCTAGGGCAAAGAAGGCTCTGGGCTGCCTCTGGCTCCGTGGGCACTGCTGCTTGGCTGGTGGACTCCTGAGCTTGAAACCAACTCCAAACGTGTTCTCCTTCGGGGAGAAGGCTGATTGGGCATGAAAAGGCCTTGTTTGCACAGGGCCCATCAACTCACCGTTAGCCACCTTGGGAGGGACCCTCGGAGGGCCTATCTCAGCAACGGTACACAACTCGCTTCTAGGAGCTGCATTCTGCAAAAGTGAACTCTGCTCGGGGAACAAACCACAGCTCCAATGCGTCTATGCTCAGGGAAGCCACGCTTGCCTACTTCTCAATTAGAAGAATGCTTCCCATAGGGCCAAGGAGGCTCTGGGCTGCCTCTGGCTCCGTGGGCACCGCTGATTGTCTGGTGGTCTCCTGAGCTTGAAAGCAACTCCAAACCTGTTCTCCTACGTGGAGAAGGCTGAATGGGCATTAAAATGCCTTGTTTCCACAGACCCAGGCAACCCACACTTAGCCAGCTAGGGAGTGACCCTCCTAGGTCCTATCTCAGCAACGGCAAAAAACTCGCTTATAGGAGCTGCATTTTTCAAAGGGAAACTTGCTCGGGGAACCAACCACAGCCCCAGTGCGTCTTTGCTCAGGAAAGCAACGCTTGCCTAGTTCTCAACAAGCCGTGTGCTATACCTTGGGCCAGGAAGGATCCTGGCTTCTTCTTGCTCCGAGGGCACGGCTGCTTGGCTGGTGGTCTCCTGAAGTTAAAAGTAACTCCAAACGGGTTCTCTTTCGGGGAGGATGCTGATTGGGCATGAAAAGGCCTTCATTCAACAGGCCCCATCAACCCACCCTTAGCCAGATACGGAGAGAGCCTCCTAGGGCCTATCTAAGAAATGGCACAAAACTCATTCCAGGAGCTGCATTCTGCAAAGGTGGACACTGCTTGGGGAACAAACCACAGCCCCAATGTGTCTGCTCAGGAAAGCCTCGCTTGCCTTTTTTCTCCTAGCCCTCTGCTACCCCAAGGGCCATGGAAGCTCTGGGCTGCCTCTGGCTCTGTGGGCACTGCTGATGTTCTGGTTGTCTCCTGAGCTTGAAACCAACTCTAAACGGGTTCTCCTTCGGGGAGAAGGTGGATTTGCATGGGAAGGCCTTGTTTGCACAGGCCCCAGCCACCCACCCTTAGCCAGCTAGGGATAGACCGTCCTTGGGCCTATCTCAGCAACGGCACAAGACTCACTTCTCGGAGCTGCATTCTGCAAAGGGAAACTCTGCTCGGGGAGCACACCACAGTCCCAATTTGTCTTTGCTCAGGAAAGCAATGCTTGCCTATTTCTCATCTCGCCCTGTGCTAACCCTAGGGCCAAGAAGCCTCTGGGCTGCCTCTGGCTCCGTGGGCACTGCTGCTTTGCTGGTGGTCTCGTGAGCTTGAAACCAACTCCAAACGAGTTCTCCTTCTGGGAGAAGGCTGATTGGGCATGAAAAGGCCTTGTTTGCACAGGCCTCAGCAACCCACCCTTAGCCAGCTAGGGAGGGACCCTCCGAGGGCTGATCTCAGCAAGGGCACAAGACTCACTTCTAGGAGTTGTATTCTGCAAAGGTGAACTCTGCTCGGGGAACAATCCACAGCCCCAATGCGTCTTTGCTCAGGAAAGCATCGCTTGCCTATTTCTCACATAGCCCTCTGCACCACTAGGGCCAAGAACTTTCTGGGCTGCCTCTGGCTCCGTGGGCACTGCTGCTTGGCTGGTGTTCTCCTGAGCTTGAAACCAACTCCAAACGGGTTCTCCTTCGGGGAGAAGGCTGATTGGGCATGAAAATGCCTTGTTTGCATAGGCCCCCGCAACCCACACTTAGCCAGCTAGGGAGGGATCCTCCGAGGTCCTAACTGGGAAACGGCACAAAACTCAGTTCTGGGAGCTGCATTCTGCAAAGGTGAACTCTGCTCGGGGAACCAACAACAGCCGCAATGCGTCTTTGCTCAGGAAAGCCACGATTGCCTAGTTCTCACCTAGCCCTCTGCTACCCCTATGGCCAAGGGGGATCTTGGCTGCCTCTTTCTCCGTGGGCACTGTTGCTTGCCTGGTGGTCTGCTGAGCTTGAAACCAACTCCAAACGTGTTCTCCTTTGGGGAGAAGGTGGATTTGGCATGAAAAGGCCTTGTATGCACAGGCCCCATCAACCCATCCTTAGCCAGCTAGGGAGGGACGCTCTGAGGGCCTATGTCAGCAACAGCACTAAACTCACTTCTACGAGCTGCATTCTGTAAAGGGAATCTCAGCTCAGGGAACAAAGCACAGCCCCAATGCGTCTTTGCTCAGGAAAGCCACGATTGCCTAGTTCTCACCTAGCCCTCTGCTACCCCTATGGCCAAGGGGGATCTTGGCTGCCTCTTTCTCCGTGGGCTCTGTTGCTTGCCTGGTGGTCTGCTGAGCTTGAAACCAACTCCAAACGGGTTCTCCTTCGGGGAGAAGGCTGATTGGGCATGAAAAGGCCTTGTTTGCACAGGCCCAAGTAACCTACCCTTAGGAGCTATGGAGGAACCCTCCGAGGGCCTATCTCAGAACCTGCACAAAACTCTCACTTCTAGGAGCTGCATTCTGCAAAGGGGAACACTGCCGGGGAAGAAACCACAGCCCCAAAGCGTGTTTGCTCAGGAAAGCAATGCTTGCCTATTTCTCACCTAGCCCTCTGCCACCAATTAGGCCAAAGATTGTCTGTGCTGCCTCTGGCTCCGTGGGCACTGCAGCTTGGCTGGTGGTCTCCTGAGCTTGTAACCAACTCCAAACGTGTTCTCCTTTGGGGAGAAGGCTGATTGGGCATGAAAAGGCCTTATTTGCACAGGCCCAAACAATCCACCATTAGCCAGCTAGGGAGGGACCCTCAGAGGGCCTATCTCAGAACCTGCACAAAACTCTCACTTCGAGGAGCTGCATTCTGCAAAGGTGAACTCTGCTCGGGGAACAAACCACAGCCCCAATGTGTCTTTGCTCAGGGAAGCAACGCTTGCCTAGTTCTCAATTAGCCCAGTGCTTACCCTAGGGCCAAGGAGGCTCTGGGCTGCCTCTGCCCCCGTGGGCATTGCTGCTTGGCTGGTGGACTCCCGAGCTTGAAACCAACTCCAAACGGGTCCTCCTTCGGGGAGAATGCTGATTGGGCATGAAAAGGCCTTGTTTCCACAGACCCAGGCAACCCACACTTTGCCAGCTAGGGAGGGAACATCCAAGGCCCTATCTCAGCAAGGGCACAAGACTCACTTCTAGGAGTTGTATTCTGCAAAGGTGAACTCTGCTCGGGGAACAATCCACAGCCCCAATGCGTCTTTTTTGCTCAGGAAAGCAACGCGTGCCTAGTTCTCACCTGGCCCTCTGTACCCCTAGGGCAAAGAAGGCTCTGGGCTGCCTCTGGCTCCGTGGGCACTGCTGCTTGGCTGGTGGACTCCTGAGCTTGAAACCAACTCCAAACGTGTTCTCCTTCGGGGAGAAGGCTGATTGGGCATGAAAAGGCCTTGTTTGCACAGGGCCCATCAACTCACCGTTAGCCACCTTGGGAGGGACCCTCGGAGGGCCTATCTCAGCAACGGTACACAACTCGCTTCTAGGAGCTGCATTCTGCAAAAGTGAACTCTGCTCGGGGAACAAACCACAGCTCCAATGCGTCTATGCTCAGGGAAGCCACGCTTGCCTACTTCTCAATTAGAAGAATGCTTCCCATAGGGCCAAGGAGGCTCTGGGCTGCCTCTGGCTCCGTGGGCACCGCTGATTGTCTGGTGGTCTCCTGAGCTTGAAAGCAACTCCAAACCTGTTCTCCTACGTGGAGAAGGCTGAATGGGCATTAAAATGCCTTGTTTCCACAGACCCAGGCAACCCACACTTAGCCAGCTAGGGAGTGACCCTCCTAGGTCCTATCTCAGCAACGGCAAAAAACTCGCTTATAGGAGCTGCATTTTTCAAAGGGAAACTTGCTCGGGGAACCAACCACAGCCCCAGTGCGTCTTTGCTCAGGAAAGCAACGCTTGCCTAGTTCTCAACAAGCCGTGTGCTATACCTTGGGCCAGGAAGGATCCTGGCTTCTTCTTGCTCCGAGGGCACGGCTGCTTGGCTGGTGGTCTCCTGAAGTTAAAAGTAACTCCAAACGGGTTCTCTTTCGGGGAGGATGCTGATTGGGCATGAAAAGGCCTTCATTCAACAGGCCCCATCAACCCACCCTTAGCCAGATACGGAGAGAGCCTCCTAGGGCCTATCTAAGAAATGGCACAAAACTCATTCCAGGAGCTGCATTCTGCAAAGGTGGACACTGCTTGGGGAACAAACCACAGCCCCAATGTGTCTGCTCAGGAAAGCCTCGCTTGCCTTTTTTCTCCTAGCCCTCTGCTACCCCAAGGGCCATGGAAGCTCTGGGCTGCCTCTGGCTCTGTGGGCACTGCTGATGTTCTGGTTGTCTCCTGAGCTTGAAACCAACTCCAAACGGGTTCTCCTTCGGGGAGAAGGTGGATTTGCATGGAAAGGCCTTGTTTGCACAGGCCCCAGCCACCCACCCTTAGCCAGCTAGGGATAGACCGTCCTTGGGCCTATCTCAGCAACGGCACAAGACTCACTTCTCGGAGCTGCATTCTGCAAAGGGAAACTCTGCTCGGGGAGCACACCACAGTCCCAATTTGTCTTTGCTCAGGAAAGCAATGCTTGCCTATTTCTCACCTCGCCCTGTGCTAACCCTAGGGCCAAGGAGGCTCTGGGCTGCCTCTGGCTCCGTGGGCACTGCTGCTTGGCTGGTGGACTCCTGAGCTTGAAACCAACTCCAAACGGGTTCTCCTTCGGGGAGAAGGCTGATTGGGCATGAAAATACCTTGTTTGCCCAGGCCTCAGCAACCCACCCTTAGCCAGCTAGGGAGGGACCCTCCGAGGGCTGATCTCAGCAAGGGCACAAGACTCACTTCTAGGAGTTGTATTCTGCAAAGGTGAACTCTGCTCGGGGAACAATCCACAGCCCCAATGCGTCTTTGCTCAGGAAAGCATCGCTTGCCTATTTCTCACATAGCCCTCTGCACCACTAGGGCCAAGAACTTTCTGGGCTGCCTCTGGCTCCGTGGGCACTGCTGCTTGGCTGGTGTTCTCCTGAGCTTGAAACCAACTCCAAACGGGTTCTCCTTCGGGGAGAAGGCTGATTGGGCATGAAAATGCCTTGTTTGCATAGGCCCCCGCAACCCACACTTAGCCAGCTAGGGAGGGATCCTCCGAGGTCCTAACTGGGAAACGGCACAAAACTCAGTTCTGGGAGCTGCATTCTGCAAAGGTGAACTCTGCTCGGGGAACCAACAACAGCCGCAATGCGTCTTTGCTCAGGAAAGCCACGATTGCCTAGTTCTCACCTAGCCCTCTGCTACCCCTATGGCCAAGGGGGATCTTGGCTGCCTCTTTCTCCGTGGGCACTGTTGCTTGCCTGGTGGTCTGCTGAGCTTGAAACCAACTCCAAACGTGTTCTCCTTTGGGGAGAAGGTGGATTTGGCATGAAAAGGCCTTGTATGCACAGGCCCCATCAACCCATCCTTAGCCAGCTAGGGAGGGACGCTCTGAGGGCCTATGTCAGCAACAGCACTAAACTCACTTCTACGAGCTGCATTCTGTAAAGGGAATCTCAGCTCAGGGAACAAAGCACAGCCCCAATGTGTCTCTTGCTCAGGAAGGCCAACCGGCCTAGTTCTCACCTAGCCCTGGTCTACTCCTAGGGCAAAGGAGGCTCTGGGCTGCCTCTGGCTCCGTGGGCACTGCTGCTTGACTGGTGGTCTCCTGAGCTTGAAACCAACTCCAAACGGGTTCTCCTTCGGGGAGAAGGCTGATTGGGCATGAAAAGGCCTTGTTTGCACAGGCCCAAGTAACCTACCCTTAGGAGCTATGGAGGAACCCTCCGAGGGCCTATCTCAGAACCTGCACAAAACTCTCACTTCTAGGAGCTGCATTCTGCAAAGGGGAACACTGCCGGGGAAGAAACCACAGCCCCAAAGCGTGTTTGCTCAGGAAAGCAATGCTTGCCTATTTCTCACCTAGCCCTCTGCCACCAATTAGGCCAAAGATTGTCTGTGCTGCCTCTGGCTCCGTGGGCACTGCAGCTTGGCTGGTGGTCTCCTGAGCTTGTAACCAACTCCAAACGTGTTCTCCTTTGGGGAGAAGGCTGATTGGGCATGAAAAGGCCTTATTTGCACAGGCCCAAACAATCCACCATTAGCCAGCTAGGGAGGGACCCTCAGAGGGCCTATCTCAGAACCTGCACAAAACTCTCACTTCGAGGAGCTGCATTCTGCAAAGGTGAACTCTGCTCGGGGAACAAACCACAGCCCCAATGTGTCTTTGCTCAGGGAAGCAACGCTTGCCTAGTTCTCAATTAGCCCAGTGCTTACCCTAGGGCCAAGGAGGCTCTGGGCTGCCTCTGCCCCCGTGGGCATTGCTGCTTGGCTGGTGGACTCCCGAGCTTGAAACCAACTCCAAACGGGTCCTCCTTCGGGGAGAATGCTGATTGGGCATGAAAAGGCCTTGTTTCCACAGACCCAGGCAACCCACACTTTGCCAGCTAGGGAGGGAACATCCAAGGCCCTATCTCAGCAAGGGCACAAGACTCACTTCTAGGAGTTGTATTCTGCAAAGGTGAACTCTGCTCGGGGAACAATCCACAGCCCCAATGCGTCTTTGCTCAGGAAAGCAACGCGTGCCTAGTTCTCACCTGGCCCTCTGTACCCCTAGGGCAAAGAAGGCTCTGGGCTGCCTCTGGCTCCGTGGGCACTGCTGCTTGGCTGGTGGACTCCTGAGCTTGAAACCAACTCCAAACGTGTTCTCCTTCGGGGAGAAGGCTGATTGGGCATGAAAAGGCCTTGTTTGCACAGGGCCCATCAACTCACCGTTAGCCACCTTGGGAGGGACCCTCGGAGGGCCTATCTCAGCAACGGTACACAACTCGCTTCTAGGAGCTGCATTCTGCAAAAGTGAACTCTGCTCGGGGAACAAACCACAGCTCCAATGCGTCTATGCTCAGGGAAGCCACGCTTGCCTACTTCTCAATTAGAAGAATGCTTCCCATAGGGCCAAGGAGGCTCTGGGCTGCCTCTGGCTCCGTGGGCACCGCTGATTGTCTGGTGGTCTCCTGAGCTTGAAAGCAACTCCAAACCTGTTCTCCTACGTGGAGAAGGCTGAATGGGCATTAAAATGCCTTGTTTCCACAGACCCAGGCAACCCACACTTAGCCAGCTAGGGAGTGACCCTCCTAGGTCCTATCTCAGCAACGGCAAAAAACTCGCTTATAGGAGCTGCATTTTTCAAAGGGAAACTTGCTCGGGGAACCAACCACAGCCCCAGTGCGTCTTTGCTCAGGAAAGCAACGCTTGCCTAGTTCTCAACAAGCCGTGTGCTATACCTTGGGCCAGGAAGGATCCTGGCTTCTTCTTGCTCCGAGGGCACGGCTGCTTGGCTGGTGGTCTCCTGAAGTTAAAAGTAACTCCAAACGGGTTCTCTTTCGGGGAGGATGCTGATTGGGCATGAAAAGGCCTTCATTCAACAGGCCCCATCAACCCACCCTTAGCCAGATACGGAGAGAGCCTCCTAGGGCCTATCTAAGAAATGGCACAAAACTCATTCCAGGAGCTGCATTCTGCAAAGGTGGACACTGCTTGGGGAACAAACCACAGCCCCAATGTGTCTGCTCAGGAAAGCCTCGCTTGCCTTTTTTCTCCTAGCCCTCTGCTACCCCAAGGGCCATGGAAGCTCTGGGCTGCCTCTGGCTCTGTGGGCACTGCTGATGTTCTGGTTGTCTCCTGAGCTTGAAACCAACTCCAAACGGGTTCTCCTTCGGGGAGAAGGTGGATTTGCATGGAAAGGCCTTGTTTGCACAGGCCCCAGCCACCCACCCTTAGCCAGCTAGGGATAGACCGTCCTTGGGCCTATCTCAGCAACGGCACAAGACTCACTTCTCGGAGCTGCATTCTGCAAAGGGAAACTCTGCTCGGGGAGCACACCACAGTCCCAATTTGTCTTTGCTCAGGAAAGCAATGCTTGCCTATTTCTCATCTCGCCCTGTGCTAACCCTAGGGCCAAGAAGCCTCTGGGCTGCCTCTGGCTCCGTGGGCACTGCTGCTTTGCTGGTGGTCTCGTGAGCTTGAAACCAACTCCAAACGAGTTCTCCTTCTGGGAGAAGGCTGATTGGGCATGAAAAGGCCTTGTTTGCACAGGCCTCAGCAACCCACCCTTAGCCAGCTAGGGAGGGACCCTCCGAGGGCTGATCTCAGCAAGGGCACAAGACTCACTTCTAGGAGTTGTATTCTGCAAAGGTGAACTCTGCTCGGGGAACAATCCACAGCCCCAATGCGTCTTTGCTCAGGAAAGCATCGCTTGCCTATTTCTCACATAGCCCTCTGCACCACTAGGGCCAAGAACTTTCTGGGCTGCCTCTGGCTCCGTGGGCACTGCTGCTTGGCTGGTGTTCTCCTGAGCTTGAAACCAACTCCAAACGGGTTCTCCTTCGGGGAGAAGGCTGATTGGGCATGAAAATGCCTTGTTTGCATAGGCCCCCGCAACCCACACTTAGCCAGCTAGGGAGGGATCCTCCGAGGTCCTAACTGGGAAACGGCACAAAACTCAGTTCTGGGAGCTGCATTCTGCAAAGGTGAACTCTGCTCGGGGAACCAACAACAGCCGCAATGCGTCTTTGCTCAGGAAAGCCACGATTGCCTAGTTCTCACCTAGCCCTCTGCTACCCCTATGGCCAAGGGGGATCTTGGCTGCCTCTTTCTCCGTGGGCACTGTTGCTTGCCTGGTGGTCTGCTGAGCTTGAAACCAACTCCAAACGTGTTCTCCTTTGGGGAGAAGGTGGATTTGGCATGAAAAGGCCTTGTATGCACAGGCCCCATCAACCCATCCTTAGCCAGCTAGGGAGGGACGCTCTGAGGGCCTATGTCAGCAACAGCACTAAACTCACTTCTACGAGCTGCATTCTGTAAAGGGAATCTCAGCTCAGGGAACAAAGCACAGCCCCAATGCGTCTTTGCTCAGGAAAGCCACGATTGCCTAGTTCTCACCTAGCCCTGGTCTACTCCTAGGGCAAAGGAGGCTCTGGGCTGCCTCTTTCTCCGTGGGCTCTGTTGCTTGCCTGGTGGTCTGCTGAGCTTGAAACCAACTCCAAACGGGTTCTCCTTCGGGGAGAAGGCTGATTGGGCATGAAAAGGCCTTGTTTGCACAGGCCCAAGTAACCTACCCTTAGGAGCTATGGAGGAACCCTCCGAGGGCCTATCTCAGAACCTGCACAAAACTCTCACTTCTAGGAGCTGCATTCTGCAAAGGGGAACACTGCCGGGGAAGAAACCACAGCCCCAAAGCGTGTTTGCTCAGGAAAGCAATGCTTGCCTATTTCTCACCTAGCCCTCTGCCACCAATTAGGCCAAAGATTGTCTGTGCTGCCTCTGGCTCCGTGGGCACTGCAGCTTGGCTGGTGGTCTCCTGAGCTTGTAACCAACTCCAAACGTGTTCTCCTTTGGGGAGAAGGCTGATTGGGCATGAAAAGGCCTTATTTGCACAGGCCCAAACAATCCACCATTAGCCAGCTAGGGAGGGACCCTCAGAGGGCCTATCTCAGAACCTGCACAAAACTCTCACTTCGAGGAGCTGCATTCTGCAAAGGTGAACTCTGCTCGGGGAACAAACCACAGCCCCAATGTGTCTTTGCTCAGGGAAGCAACGCTTGCCTAGTTCTCAATTAGCCCAGTGCTTACCCTAGGGCCAAGGAGGCTCTGGGCTGCCTCTGCCCCCGTGGGCATTGCTGCTTGGCTGGTGGACTCCCGAGCTTGAAACCAACTCCAAACGGGTCCTCCTTCGGGGAGAATGCTGATTGGGCATGAAAAGGCCTTGTTTCCACAGACCCAGGCAACCCACACTTTGCCAGCTAGGGAGGGAACATCCAAGGCCCTATCTCAGCAAGGGCACAAGACTCACTTCTAGGAGTTGTATTCTGCAAAGGTGAACTCTGCTCGGGGAACAATCCACAGCCCCAATGCGTCTTTTTTGCTCAGGAAAGCAACGCGTGCCTAGTTCTCACCTGGCCCTCTGTACCCCTAGGGCAAAGAAGGCTCTGGGCTGCCTCTGGCTCCGTGGGCACTGCTGCTTGGCTGGTGGACTCCTGAGCTTGAAACCAACTCCAAACGTGTTCTCCTTCGGGGAGAAGGCTGATTGGGCATGAAAAGGCCTTGTTTGCACAGGGCCCATCAACTCACCGTTAGCCACCTTGGGAGGGACCCTCGGAGGGCCTATCTCAGCAACGGTACACAACTCGCTTCTAGGAGCTGCATTCTGCAAAAGTGAACTCTGCTCGGGGAACAAACCACAGCTCCAATGCGTCTATGCTCAGGGAAGCCACGCTTGCCTACTTCTCAATTAGAAGAATGCTTCCCATAGGGCCAAGGAGGCTCTGGGCTGCCTCTGGCTCCGTGGGCACCGCTGATTGTCTGGTGGTCTCCTGAGCTTGAAAGCAACTCCAAACCTGTTCTCCTACGTGGAGAAGGCTGAATGGGCATTAAAATGCCTTGTTTCCACAGACCCAGGCAACCCACACTTAGCCAGCTAGGGAGTGACCCTCCTAGGTCCTATCTCAGCAACGGCAAAAAACTCGCTTATAGGAGCTGCATTTTTCAAAGGGAAACTTGCTCGGGGAACCAACCACAGCCCCAGTGCGTCTTTGCTCAGGAAAGCAACGCTTGCCTAGTTCTCAACAAGCCGTGTGCTATACCTTGGGCCAGGAAGGATCCTGGCTTCTTCTTGCTCCGAGGGCACGGCTGCTTGGCTGGTGGTCTCCTGAAGTTAAAAGTAACTCCAAACGGGTTCTCTTTCGGGGAGGATGCTGATTGGGCATGAAAAGGCCTTCATTCAACAGGCCCCATCAACCCACCCTTAGCCAGATACGGAGAGAGCCTCCTAGGGCCTATCTAAGAAATGGCACAAAACTCATTCCAGGAGCTGCATTCTGCAAAGGTGGACACTGCTTGGGGAACAAACCACAGCCCCAATGTGTCTGCTCAGGAAAGCCTCGCTTGCCTTTTTTCTCCTAGCCCTCTGCTACCCCAAGGGCCATGGAAGCTCTGGGCTGCCTCTGGCTCTGTGGGCACTGCTGATGTTCTGGTTGTCTCCTGAGCTTGAAACCAACTCCAAACGGGTTCTCCTTCGGGGAGAAGGTGGATTTGCATGGAAAGGCCTTGTTTGCACAGGCCCCAGCCACCCACCCTTAGCCAGCTAGGGATAGACCGTCCTTGGGCCTATCTCAGCAACGGCACAAGACTCACTTCTCGGAGCTGCATTCTGCAAAGGGAAACTCTGCTCGGGGAGCACACCACAGTCCCAATTTGTCTTTGCTCAGGAAAGCAATGCTTGCCTATTTCTCACCTCGCCCTGTGCTAACCCTAGGGCCAAGGAGGCTCTGGGCTGCCTCTGGCTCCGTGGGCACTGCTGCTTGGCTGGTGGACTCCTGAGCTTGAAACCAACTCCAAACGGGTTCTCCTTCGGGGAGAAGGCTGATTGGGCATGAAAATACCTTGTTTGCCCAGGCCTCAGCAACCCACCCTTAGCCAGCTAGGGAGGGACCCTCCGAGGGCTGATCTCAGCAAGGGCACAAGACTCACTTCTAGGAGTTGTATTCTGCAAAGGTGAACTCTGCTCGGGGAACAATCCACAGCCCCAATGCGTCTTTGCTCAGGAAAGCATCGCTTGCCTATTTCTCACATAGCCCTCTGCACCACTAGGGCCAAGAACTTTCTGGGCTGCCTCTGGCTCCGTGGGCACTGCTGCTTGGCTGGTGTTCTCCTGAGCTTGAAACCAACTCCAAACGGGTTCTCCTTCAGGGAGAAGGCTGATTGGGCATGAAAATGCCTTGTTTGCATAGGCCCCCGCAACCCACACTTAGCCAGCTAGGGAGGGATCCTCCGAGGTCCTAACTGGGAAACGGCACAAAACTCAGTTCTGGGAGCTGCATTCTGCAAAGGTGAACTCTGCTCGGGGAACCAACAACAGCCGCAATGCGTCTTTGCTCAGGAAAGCCACGATTGCCTAGTTCTCACCTAGCCCTCTGCTACCCCTATGGCCAAGGGGGATCTTGGCTGCCTCTTTCTCCGTGGGCACTGTTGCTTGCCTGGTGGTCTGCTGAGCTTGAAACCAACTCCAAACGTGTTCTCCTTTGGGGAGAAGGTGGATTTGGCATGAAAAGGCCTTGTATGCACAGGCCCCATCAACCCATCCTTAGCCAGCTAGGGAGGGACGCTCTGAGGGCCTATGTCAGCAACAGCACTAAACTCACTTCTACGAGCTGCATTCTGTAAAGGGAATCTCAGCTCAGGGAACAAAGCACAGCCCCAATGTGTCTCTTGCTCAGGAAGGCCAACCGGCCTAGTTCTCACCTAGCCCTGGTCTACTCCTAGGGCAAAGGAGGCTCTGGGCTGCCTCTGGCTCCGTGGGCACTGCTGCTTGACTGGTGGTCTCCTGAGCTTGAAACCAACTCCAAACGGGTTCTCCTTCGGGGAGAAGGCTGATTGGGCATGAAAAGGCCTTGTTTGCACAGGCCCAAGTAACCTACCCTTAGGAGCTATGGAGGAACCCTCCGAGGGCCTATCTCAGAACCTGCACAAAACTCTCACTTCTAGGAGCTGCATTCTGCAAAGGGGAACACTGCCGGGGAAGAAACCACAGCCCCAAAGCGTGTTTGCTCAGGAAAGCAATGCTTGCCTATTTCTCACCTAGCCCTCTGCCACCAATTAGGCCAAAGATTGTCTGTGCTGCCTCTGGCTCCGTGGGCACTGCAGCTTGGCTGGTGGTCTCCTGAGCTTGTAACCAACTCCAAACGTGTTCTCCTTTGGGGAGAAGGCTGATTGGGCATGAAAAGGCCTTATTTGCACAGGCCCAAACAATCCACCATTAGCCAGCTAGGGAGGGACCCTCAGAGGGCCTATCTCAGAACCTGCACAAAACTCTCACTTCGAGGAGCTGCATTCTGCAAAGGTGAACTCTGCTCGGGGAACAAACCACAGCCCCAATGTGTCTTTGCTCAGGGAAGCAACGCTTGCCTAGTTCTCAATTAGCCCAGTGCTTACCCTAGGGCCAAGGAGGCTCTGGGCTGCCTCTGCCCCCGTGGGCATTGCTGCTTGGCTGGTGGACTCCCGAGCTTGAAACCAACTCCAAACGGGTCCTCCTTCGGGGAGAATGCTGATTGGGCATGAAAAGGCCTTGTTTCCACAGACCCAGGCAACCCACACTTTGCCAGCTAGGGAGGGAACATCCAAGGCCCTATCTCAGCAAGGGCACAAGACTCACTTCTAGGAGTTGTATTCTGCAAAGGTGAACTCTGCTCGGGGAACAATCCACAGCCCCAATGCGTCTTTGCTCAGGAAAGCAACGCGTGCCTAGTTCTCACCTGGCCCTCTGTACCCCTAGGGCAAAGAAGGCTCTGGGCTGCCTCTGGCTCCGTGGGCACTGCTGCTTGGCTGGTGGACTCCTGAGCTTGAAACCAACTCCAAACGTGTTCTCCTTCGGGGAGAAGGCTGATTGGGCATGAAAAGGCCTTGTTTGCACAGGGCCCATCAACTCACCGTTAGCCACCTTGGGAGGGACCCTCGGAGGGCCTATCTCAGCAACGGTACACAACTCGCTTCTAGGAGCTGCATTCTGCAAAAGTGAACTCTGCTCGGGGAACAAACCACAGCTCCAATGCGTCTATGCTCAGGGAAGCCACGCTTGCCTACTTCTCAATTAGAAGAATGCTTCCCATAGGGCCAAGGAGGCTCTGGGCTGCCTCTGGCTCCGTGGGCACCGCTGATTGTCTGGTGGTCTCCTGAGCTTGAAAGCAACTCCAAACCTGTTCTCCTACGTGGAGAAGGCTGAATGGGCATTAAAATGCCTTGTTTCCACAGACCCAGGCAACCCACACTTAGCCAGCTAGGGAGTGACCCTCCTAGGTCCTATCTCAGCAACGGCAAAAAACTCGCTTATAGGAGCTGCATTTTTCAAAGGGAAACTTGCTCGGGGAACCAACCACAGCCCCAGTGCGTCTTTGCTCAGGAAAGCAACGCTTGCCTAGTTCTCAACAAGCCGTGTGCTATACCTTGGGCCAGGAAGGATCCTGGCTTCTTCTTGCTCCGAGGGCACGGCTGCTTGGCTGGTGGTCTCCTGAAGTTAAAAGTAACTCCAAACGGGTTCTCTTTCGGGGAGGATGCTGATTGGGCATGAAAAGGCCTTCATTCAACAGGCCCCATCAACCCACCCTTAGCCAGATACGGAGAGAGCCTCCTAGGGCCTATCTAAGAAATGGCACAAAACTCATTCCAGGAGCTGCATTCTGCAAAGGTGGACACTGCTTGGGGAACAAACCACAGCCCCAATGTGTCTGCTCAGGAAAGCCTCGCTTGCCTTTTTTCTCCTAGCCCTCTGCTACCCCAAGGGCCATGGAAGCTCTGGGCTGCCTCTGGCTCTGTGGGCACTGCTGATGTTCTGGTTGTCTCCTGAGCTTGAAACCAACTCCAAACGGGTTCTCCTTCGGGGAGAAGGTGGATTTGCATGGAAAGGCCTTGTTTGCACAGGCCCCAGCCACCCACCCTTAGCCAGCTAGGGATAGACCGTCCTTGGGCCTATCTCAGCAACGGCACAAGACTCACTTCTCGGAGCTGCATTCTGCAAAGGGAAACTCTGCTCGGGGAGCACACCACAGTCCCAATTTGTCTTTGCTCAGGAAAGCAATGCTTGCCTATTTCTCACCTCGCCCTGTGCTAACCCTAGGGCCAAGGAGGCTCTGGGCTGCCTCTGGCTCCGTGGGCACTGCTGCTTGGCTGGTGGACTCCTGAGCTTGAAACCAACTCCAAACGGGTTCTCCTTCGGGGAGAAGGCTGATTGGGCATGAAAATACCTTGTTTGCCCAGGCCTCAGCAACCCACCCTTAGCCAGCTAGGGAGGGACCCTCCGAGGGCTGATCTCAGCAAGGGCACAAGACTCACTTCTAGGAGTTGTATTCTGCAAAGGTGAACTCTGCTCGGGGAACAATCCACAGCCCCAATGCGTCTTTGCTCAGGAAAGCATCGCTTGCCTATTTCTCACATAGCCCTCTGCACCACTAGGGCCAAGAACTTTCTGGGCTGCCTCTGGCTCCGTGGGCACTGCTGCTTGGCTGGTGTTCTCCTGAGCTTGAAACCAACTCCAAACGGGTTCTCCTTCGGGGAGAAGGCTGATTGGGCATGAAAATGCCTTGTTTGCATAGGCCCCCGCAACCCACACTTAGCCAGCTAGGGAGGGATCCTCCGAGGTCCTAACTGGGAAACGGCACAAAACTCAGTTCTGGGAGCTGCATTCTGCAAAGGTGAACTCTGCTCGGGGAACCAACAACAGCCGCAATGCGTCTTTGCTCAGGAAAGCCACGATTGCCTAGTTCTCACCTAGCCCTCTGCTACCCCTATGGCCAAGGGGGATCTTGGCTGCCTCTTTCTCCGTGGGCACTGTTGCTTGCCTGGTGGTCTGCTGAGCTTGAAACCAACTCCAAACGTGTTCTCCTTTGGGGAGAAGGTGGATTTGGCATGAAAAGGCCTTGTATGCACAGGCCCCATCAACCCATCCTTAGCCAGCTAGGGAGGGACGCTCTGAGGGCCTATGTCAGCAACAGCACTAAACTCACTTCTACGAGCTGCATTCTGTAAAGGGAATCTCAGCTCAGGGAACAAAGCACAGCCCCAATGTGTCTCTTGCTCAGGAAGGCCAACCGGCCTAGTTCTCACCTAGCCCTGGTCTACTCCTAGGGCAAAGGAGGCTCTGGGCTGCCTCTGGCTCCGTGGGCACTGCTGCTTGAACTGGTGGTCTCCTGAGCTTGAAACCAACTCCAAACGGGTTCTCCTTCGGGGAGAAGGCTGATTGGGCATGAAAAGGCCTTGTTTGCACAGGCCCAAGTAACCTACCCTTAGGAGCTATGGAGGAACCCTCCGAGGGCCTATCTCAGAACCTGCACAAAACTCTCACTTCTAGGAGCTGCATTCTGCAAAGGGGAACACTGCCGGGGAAGAAACCACAGCCCCAAAGCGTGTTTGCTCAGGAAAGCAATGCTTGCCTATTTCTCACCTAGCCCTCTGCCACCAATTAGGCCAAAGATTGTCTGTGCTGCCTCTGGCTCCGTGGGCACTGCAGCTTGGCTGGTGGTCTCCTGAGCTTGTAACCAACTCCAAACGTGTTCTCCTTTGGGGAGAAGGCTGATTGGGCATGAAAAGGCCTTATTTGCACAGGCCCAAACAATCCACCATTAGCCAGCTAGGGAGGGACCCTCAGAGGGCCTATCTCAGAACCTGCACAAAACTCTCACTTCGAGGAGCTGCATTCTGCAAACGTGAACTCTGCTCGGGGAACAAACCACAGCCCCAATGTGTCTTTGCTCAGGGAAGCAACGCTTGCCTAGTTCTCAATTAGCCCAGTGCTTACCCTAGGGCCAAGGAGGCTCTGGGCTGCCTCTGCCCCCGTGGGCATTGCTGCTTGGCTGGTGGACTCCCGAGCTTGAAACCAACTCCAAACGGGTCCTCCTTCGGGGAGAATGCTGATTGGGCATGAAAAGGCCTTGTTTCCACAGACCCAGGCAACCCACACTTTGCCAGCTAGGGAGGGAACATCCAAGGCCCTATCTCAGCAAGGGCACAAGACTCACTTCTAGGAGTGGTATTCTGCAAAGGTGAACTCTGCTCGGGGAACAATCCACAGCCCCAATGCGTCTTTGCTCAGGAAAGCAACGCGTGCCTAGTTCTCACCTGGCCCTCTGTACCCCTAGGGCAAAGAAGGCTCTGGGCTGCCTCTGGCTCCGTGGGCACTGCTGCTTGGCTGGTGGACTCCTGAGCTTGAAACCAACTCCAAACGTGTTCTCCTTCGGGGAGAAGGCTGATTGGGCATGAAAAGGCCTTGTTTGCACAGGGCCCATCAACTCACCGTTAGCCACCTTGGGAGGGACCCTCGGAGGGCCTATCTCAGCAACGGTACACAACTCGCTTCTAGGAGCTGCATTCTGCAAAAGTGAACTCTGCTCGGGGAACAAACCACAGCTCCAATGCGTCTATGCTCAGGGAAGCCACGCTTGCCTACTTCTCAATTAGAAGAATGCTTCCCATAGGGCCAAGGAGGCTCTGGGCTGCCTCTGGCTCCGTGGGCACCGCTGATTGTCTGGTGGTCTCCTGAGCTTGAAAGCAACTCCAAACCTGTTCTCCTACGTGGAGAAGGCTGAATGGGCATTAAAATGCCTTGTTTCCACAGACCCAGGCAACCCACACTTAGCCAGCTAGGGAGTGACCCTCCTAGGTCCTATCTCAGCAACGGCAAAAAACTCGCTTATAGGAGCTGCATTTTTCAAAGGGAAACTTGCTCGGGGAACCAACCACAGCCCCAGTGCGTCTTTGCTCAGGAAAGCAACGCTTGCCTAGTTCTCAACAAGCCGTGTGCTATACCTTGGGCCAGGAAGGATCCTGGCTTCTTCTTGCTCCGAGGGCACGGCTGCTTGGCTGGTGGTCTCCTGAAGTTAAAAGTAACTCCAAACGGGTTCTCTTTCGGGGAGGATGCTGATTGGGCATGAAAAGGCCTTCATTCAACAGGCCCCATCAACCCACCCTTAGCCAGATACGGAGAGAGCCTCCTAGGGCCTATCTAAGAAATGGCACAAAACTCATTCCAGGAGCTGCATTCTGCAAAGGTGGACACTGCTTGGGGAACAAACCACAGCCCCAATGTGTCTGCTCAGGAAAGCCTCGCTTGCCTTTTTTCTCCTAGCCCTCTGCTACCCCAAGGGCCATGGAAGCTCTGGGCTGCCTCTGGCTCTGTGGGCACTGCTGATGTTCTGGTTGTCTCCTGAGCTTGAAACCAACTCCAAACGGGTTCTCCTTCGGGGAGAAGGTGGATTTGCATGGAAAGGCCTTGTTTGCACAGGCCCCAGCCACCCACCCTTAGCCAGCTAGGGATAGACCGTCCTTGGGCCTATCTCAGCAACGGCACAAGACTCACTTCTCGGAGCTGCATTCTGCAAAGGGAAACTCTGCTCGGGGAGCACACCACAGTCCCAATTTGTCTTTGCTCAGGAAAGCAATGCTTGCCTATTTCTCACCTCGCCCTGTGCTAACCCTAGGGCCAAGGAGGCTCTGGGCTGCCTCTGGCTCCGTGGGCACTGCTGCTTGGCTGGTGGACTCCTGAGCTTGAAACCAACTCCAAACGGGTTCTCCTTCGGGGAGAAGGCTGATTGGGCATGAAAATACCTTGTTTGCCCAGGCCTCAGCAACCCACCCTTAGCCAGCTAGGGAGGGACCCTCCGAGGGCTGATCTCAGCAAGGGCACAAGACTCACTTCTAGGAGTTGTATTCTGCAAAGGTGAACTCTGCTCGGGGAACAATCCACAGCCCCAATGCGTCTTTGCTCAGGAAAGCATCGCTTGCCTATTTCTCACATAGCCCTCTGCACCACTAGGGCCAAGAACTTTCTGGGCTGCCTCTGGCTCCGTGGGCACTGCTGCTTGGCTGGTGTTCTCCTGAGCTTGAAACCAACTCCAAACGGGTTCTCCTTCGGGGAGAAGGCTGATTGGGCATGAAAATGCCTTGTTTGCATAGGCCCCCGCAACCCACACTTAGCCAGCTAGGGAGGGATCCTCCGAGGTCCTAACTGGGAAACGGCACAAAACTCAGTTCTGGGAGCTGCATTCTGCAAAGGTGAACTCTGCTCGGGGAACCAACAACAGCCGCAATGCGTCTTTGCTCAGGAAAGCCACGATTGCCTAGTTCTCACCTAGCCCTCTGCTACCCCTATGGCCAAGGGGGATCTTGGCTGCCTCTTTCTCCGTGGGCACTGTTGCTTGCCTGGTGGTCTGCTGAGCTTGAAACCAACTCCAAACGTGTTCTCCTTTGGGGAGAAGGTGGATTTGGCATGAAAAGGCCTTGTATGCACAGGCCCCATCAACCCATCCTTAGCCAGCTAGGGAGGGACGCTCTGAGGGCCTATGTCAGCAACAGCACTAAACTCACTTCTACGAGCTGCATTCTGTAAAGGGAATCTCAGCTCAGGGAACAAAGCACAGCCCCAATGTGTCTCTTGCTCAGGAAGGCCAACCGGCCTAGTTCTCACCTAGCCCTGGTCTACTCCTAGGGCAAAGGAGGCTCTGGGCTGCCTCTGGCTCCGTGGGCACTGCTGCTTGACTGGTGGTCTCCTGAGCTTGAAACCAACTCCAAACGGGTTCTCCTTCGGGGAGAAGGCTGATTGGGCATGAAAAGGCCTTGTTTGCACAGGCCCAAGTAACCTACCCTTAGGAGCTATGGAGGAACCCTCCGAGGGCCTATCTCAGAACCTGCACAAAACTCTCACTTCTAGGAGCTGCATTCTGCAAAGGGGAACACTGCCGGGGAAGAAACCACAGCCCCAAAGCGTGTTTGCTCAGGAAAGCAATGCTTGCCTATTTCTCACCTAGCCCTCTGCCACCAATTAGGCCAAAGATTGTCTGTGCTGCCTCTGGCTCCGTGGGCACTGCAGCTTGGCTGGTGGTCTCCTGAGCTTGTAACCAACTCCAAACGTGTTCTCCTTTGGGGAGAAGGCTGATTGGGCATGAAAAGGCCTTATTTGCACAGGCCCAAACAATCCACCATTAGCCAGCTAGGGAGGGACCCTCAGAGGGCCTATCTCAGAACCTGCACAAAACTCTCACTTCGAGGAGCTGCATTCTGCAAAGGTGAACTCTGCTCGGGGAACAAACCACAGCCCCAATGTGTCTTTGCTCAGGGAAGCAACGCTTGCCTAGTTCTCAATTAGCCCAGTGCTTACCCTAGGGCCAAGGAGGCTCTGGGCTGCCTCTGCCCCCGTGGGCATTGCTGCTTGGCTGGTGGACTCCCGAGCTTGAAACCAACTCCAAACGGGTCCTCCTTCGGGGAGAATGCTGATTGGGCATGAAAAGGCCTTGTTTCCACAGACCCAGGCAACCCACACTTTGCCAGCTAGGGAGGGAACATCCAAGGCCCTATCTCAGCAAGGGCACAAGACTCACTTCTAGGAGTTGTATTCTGCAAAGGTGAACTCTGCTCGGGGAACAATCCACAGCCCCAATGCGTCTTTGCTCAGGAAAGCAACGCGTGCCTAGTTCTCACCTGGCCCTCTGTACCCCTAGGGCAAAGAAGGCTCTGGGCTGCCTCTGGCTCCGTGGGCACTGCTGCTTGGCTGGTGGACTCCTGAGCTTGAAACCAACTCCAAACGTGTTCTCCTTCGGGGAGAAGGCTGATTGGGCATGAAAAGGCCTTGTTTGCACAGGGCCCATCAACTCACCGTTAGCCACCTTGGGAGGGACCCTCGGAGGGCCTATCTCAGCAACGGTACACAACTCGCTTCTAGGAGCTGCATTCTGCAAAAGTGAACTCTGCTCGGGGAACAAACCACAGCTCCAATGCGTCTATGCTCAGGGAAGCCACGCTTGCCTACTTCTCAATTAGAAGAATGCTTCCCATAGGGCCAAGGAGGCTCTGGGCTGCTTCTGGCTCCGTGGGCACCGCTGATTGTCTGGTGGTCTCCTGAGCTTGAAAGCAACTCCAAACCTGTTCTCCTACGTGGAGAAGGCTGAATGGGCATTAAAATGCCTTGTTTCCACAGACCCAGGCAACCCACACTTAGCCAGCTAGGGAGTGACCCTCCTAGGTCCTATCTCAGCAACGGCAAAAAACTCGCTTATAGGAGCTGCATTTTTCAAAGGGAAACTTGCTCGGGGAACCAACCACAGCCCCAGTGCGTCTTTGCTCAGGAAAGCAACGCTTGCCTAGTTCTCAACAAGCCGTGTGCTATACCTTGGGCCAGGAAGGATCCTGGCTTCTTCTTGCTCCGAGGGCACGGCTGCTTGGCTGGTGGTCTCCTGAAGTTAAAAGTAACTCCAAACGGGTTCTCTTTCGGGGAGGATGCTGATTGGGCATGAAAAGGCCTTCATTCAACAGGCCCCATCAACCCACCCTTAGCCAGATACGGAGAGAGCCTCCTAGGGCCTATCTAAGAAATGGCACAAAACTCATTCCAGGAGCTGCATTCTGCAAAGGTGGACACTGCTTGGGGAACAAACCACAGCCCCAATGTGTCTGCTCAGGAAAGCCTCGCTTGCCTTTTTTTCTCCTAGCCCTCTGCTACCCCAAGGGCCATGGAAGCTCTGGGCTGCCTCTGGCTCTGTGGGCACTGCTGATGTTCTGGTTGTCTCCTGAGCTTGAAACCAACTCCAAACGGGTTCTCCTTCGGGGAGAAGGTGGATTTGCATGGAAAGGCCTTGTTTGCACAGGCCCCAGCCACCCACCCTTAGCCAGCTAGGGATAGACCGTCCTTGGGCCTATCTCAGCAACGGCACAAGACTCACTTCTCGGAGCTGCATTCTGCAAAGGGAAACTCTGCTCGGGGAGCACACCACAGTCCCAATTTGTCTTTGCTCAGGAAAGCAAGGCTTGCCTATTTCTCATCTCGCCCTGTGCTAACCCTAGGGCCAAGAAGCCTCTGGGCTGCCTCTGCCCCCGTGGGCATTGCTGCTTGGCTGGTGGACTCCCGAGCTTGAAACCAACTCCAAACGAGTTCTCCTTCTGGGAGAAGGCTGATTGGGCATGAAAATACCTTGTTTGCACAGGCCTCAGCAACCCACCCTTAGCCAGCTAGGGAGGGACCCTCCGAGGGCTGATCTCAGCAAGGGCACAAGACTCACTTCTAGGAGTTGTATTCTGCAAAGGTGAACTCTGCTCGGGGAACAATCCACAGCCCCAATGCGTCTTTGCTCAGGAAAGCATCGCTTGCCTATTTCTCACATAGCCCTCTGCACCACTAGGGCCAAGAACTTTCTGGGCTGCCTCTGGCTCCGTGGGCACTGCTGCTTGGCTGGTGTTCTCCTGAGCTTGAAACCAACTCCAAACGGGTTCTCCTTCGGGGAGAAGGCTGATTGGGCATGAAAATGCCTTGTTTGCATAGGCCCCCGCAACCCACACTTAGCCAGCTAGGGAGGGATCCTCCGAGGTCCTAACTGGGAAACGGCACAAAACTCAGTTCTGGGAGCTGCATTCTGCAAAGGTGAACTCTGCTCGGGGAACCAACAACAGCCGCAATGCGTCTTTGCTCAGGAAAGCCACGATTGCCTAGTTCTCACCTAGCCCTCTGCTACCCCTATGGCCAAGGGGGATCTTGGCTGCCTCTTTCTCCGTGGGCACTGTTGCTTGCCTGGTGGTCTGCTGAGCTTGAAACCAACTCCAAACGTGTTCTCCTTTGGGGAGAAGGTGGATTTGGCATGAAAAGGCCTTGTATGCACAGGCCCCATCAACCCATCCTTAGCCAGCTAGGGAGGGACGCTCTGAGGGCCTATGTCAGCAACAGCACTAAACTCACTTCTACGAGCTGCATTCTGTAAAGGGAATCTCAGCTCAGGGAACAAAGCACAGCCCCAATGCGTCTTTGCTCAGGAAAGCCACGATTGCCTAGTTCTCACCTAGCCCTCTGCTACCCCTATGGCCAAGGGGGATCTTGGCTGCCTCTATCTCCGTGGGCTCTGTTGCTTGCCTGGTGGTCTGCTGAGCTTGAAACCAACTCCAAACGGGTTCTCCTTCGGGGAGAAGGCTGATTGGGCATGAAAAGGCCTTGTTTGCACAGGCCCAAGTAACCTACCCTTAGGAGCTATGGAGGAACCCTCCGAGGGCCTATCTCAGAACCTGCACAAAACTCTCACTTCTAGGAGCTGCATTCTGCAAAGGGGAACACTGCCGGGGAAGAAACCACAGCCCCAAAGCGTGTTTGCTCAGGAAAGCAATGCTTGCCTATTTCTCACCTAGCCCTCTGCCACCAATTAGGCCAAAGATTGTCTGTGCTGCCTCTGGCTCCGTGGGCACTGCAGCTTGGCTGGTGGTCTCCTGAGCTTGTAACCAACTCCAAACGTGTTCTCCTTTGGGGAGAAGGCTGATTGGGCATGAAAAGGCCTTATTTGCACAGGCCCAAACAATCCACCATTAGCCAGCTAGGGAGGGACCCTCAGAGGGCCTATCTCAGAACCTGCACAAAACTCTCACTTCGAGGAGCTGCATTCTGCAAAGGTGAACTCTGCTCGGGGAACAAACCACAGCCCCAATGTGTCTTTGCTCAGGGAAGCAACGCTTGCCTAGTTCTCAATTAGCCCAGTGCTTACCCTAGGGCCAAGGAGGCTCTGGGCTGCCTCTGCCCCTGTGGGCATTGCTGCTTGGCTGGTGGACTCCCGAGCTTGAAACCAACTCCAAACGGGTCCTCCTTCGGGGAGAATGCTGATTGGGCATGAAAAGGCCTTGTTTCCACAGACCCAGGCAACCCACACTTTGCCAGCTAGGGAGGGAACATCCAAGGCCCTATCTCAGCAAGGGCACAAGACTCACTTCTAGGAGTTGTATTCTGCAAAGGTGAACTCTGCTCGGGGAACAATCCACAGCCCCAATGCGTCTTTGCTCAGGAAAGCAACGCGTGCCTAGTTCTCACCTGGCCCTCTGTACCCCTAGGGCAAAGAAGGCTCTGGGCTGCCTCTGGCTCCGTGGGCACTGCTGCTTGGCTGGTGGACTCCTGAGCTTGAAACCAACTCCAAACGTGTTCTCCTTCGGGGAGAAGGCTGATTGGGCATGAAAAGGCCTTGTTTGCACAGGGCCCATCAACTCACCGTTAGCCACCTTGGGAGGGACCCTCGGAGGGCCTATCTCAGCAACGGTACACAACTCGCTTCTAGGAGCTGCATTCTGCAAAAGTGAACTCTGCTCGGGGAACAAACCACAGCTCCAATGCGTCTATGCTCAGGGAAGCCACGCTTGCCTACTTCTCAATTAGAAGAATGCTTCCCATAGGGCCAAGGAGGCTCTGGGCTGCCTCTGGCTCCGTGGGCACCGCTGATTGTCTGGTGGTCTCCTGAGCTTGAAAGCAACTCCAAACCTGTTCTCCTACGTGGAGAAGGCTGAATGGGCATTAAAATGCCTTGTTTCCACAGACCCAGGCAACCCACACTTAGCCAGCTAGGGAGTGACCCTCCTAGGTCCTATCTCAGCAACGGCAAAAAACTCGCTTATAGGAGCTGCATTTTTCAAAGGGAAACTTGCTCGGGGAACCAACCACAGCCCCAGTGCGTCTTTGCTCAGGAAAGCAACGCTTGCCTAGTTCTCAACAAGCCGTGTGCTATACCTTGGGCCAGGAAGGATCCTGGCTTCTTCTTGCTCCGAGGGCACGGCTGCTTGGCTGGTGGTCTCCTGAAGTTAAAAGTAACTCCAAACGGGTTCTCTTTCGGGGAGGATGCTGATTGGGCATGAAAAGGCCTTCATTCAACAGGCCCCATCAACCCACCCTTAGCCAGATACGGAGAGAGCCTCCTAGGGCCTATCTAAGAAATGGCACAAAACTCATTCCAGGAGCTGCATTCTGCAAAGGTGGACACTGCTTGGGGAACAAACCACAGCCCCAATGTGTCTGCTCAGGAAAGCCTCGCTTGCCTTTTTTCTCCTAGCCCTCTGCTACCCCAAGGGCCATGGAAGCTCTGGGCTGCCTCTGGCTCTGTGGGCACTGCTGATGTTCTGGTTGTCTCCTGAGCTTGAAACCAACTCCAAACGGGTTCTCCTTCGGGGAGAAGGTGGATTTGCATGGAAAGGCCTTGTTTGCACAGGCCCCAGCCACCCACCCTTAGCCAGCTAGGGATAGACCGTCCTTGGGCCTATCTCAGCAACGGCACAAGACTCACTTCTCGGAGCTGCATTCTGCAAAGGGAAACTCTGCTCGGGGAGCACACCACAGTCCCAATTTGTCTTTGCTCAGGAAAGCAATGCTTGCCTATTTCTCACCTCGCCCTGTGCTAACCCTAGGGCCAAGGAGGCTCTGGGCTGCCTCTGGCTCCGTGGGCACTGCTGCTTGGCTGGTGGACTCCTGAGCTTGAAACCAACTCCAAACGGGTTCTCCTTCGGGGAGAAGGCTGATTGGGCATGAAAATACCTTGTTTGCCCAGGCCTCAGCAACCCACCCTTAGCCAGCTAGGGAGGGACCCTCCGAGGGCTGATCTCAGCAAGGGCACAAGACTCACTTCTAGGAGTTGTATTCTGCAAAGGTGAACTCTGCTCGGGGAACAATCCACAGCCCCAATGCGTCTTTGCTCAGGAAAGCATCGCTTGCCTATTTCTCACATAGCCCTCTGCACCACTAGGGCCAAGAACTTTCTGGGCTGCCTCTGGCTCCGTGGGCACTGCTGCTTGGCTGGTGTTCTCCTGAGCTTGAAACCAACTCCAAACGGGTTCTCCTTCGGGGAGAAGGCTGATTGGGCATGAAAATGCCTTGTTTGCATAGGCCCCCGCAACCCACACTTAGCCAGCTAGGGAGGGATCCTCCGAGGTCCTAACTGGGAAACGGCACAAAACTCAGTTCTGGGAGCTGCATTCTGCAAAGGTGAACTCTGCTCGGGGAACCAACAACAGCCGCAATGCGTCTTTGCTCAGGAAAGCCACGATTGCCTAGTTCTCACCTAGCCCTCTGCTACCCCTATGGCCAAGGGGGATCTTGGCTGCCTCTTTCTCCGTGGGCACTGTTGCTTGCCTGGTGGTCTGCTGAGCTTGAAACCAACTCCAAACGTGTTCTCCTTTGGGGAGAAGGTGGATTTGGCATGAAAAGGCCTTGTATGCACAGGCCCCATCAACCCATCCTTAGCCAGCTAGGGAGGGACGCTCTGAGGGCCTATGTCAGCAACAGCACTAAACTCACTTCTACGAGCTGCATTCTGTAAAGGGAATCTCAGCTCAGGGAACAAAGCACAGCCCCAATGCGTCTTTGCTCAGGAAAGCCACGATTGCCTAGTTCTCACCTAGCCCTCTGCTACCCCTATGGCCAAGGGGGATCTTGGCTGCCTCTATCTCCGTGGGCTCTGTTGCTTGCCTGGTGGTCTGCTGAGCTTGAAACCAACTCCAAACGGGTTCTCCTTCGGGGAGAAGGCTGATTGGGCATGAAAAGGCCTTGTTTGCACAGGCCCAAGTAACCTACCCTTAGGAGCTATGGAGGAACCCTCCGAGGGCCTATCTCAGAACCTGCACAAAACTCTCACTTCTAGGAGCTGCATTCTGCAAAGGGGAACACTGCCGGGGAAGAAACCACAGCCCCAAAGCGTGTTTGCTCAGGAAAGCAATGCTTGCCTATTTCTCACCTAGCCCTCTGCCACCAATTAGGCCAAAGATTGTCTGTGCTGCCTCTGGCTCCGTGGGCACTGCAGCTTGGCTGGTGGTCTCCTGAGTTTGTAACCAACTCCAAACGTGTTCTCCTTTGGGGAGAAGGCTGATTGGGCATGAAAAGGCCTTATTTGCACAGGCCCAAACAATCCACCATTAGCCAGCTAGGGAGGGACCCTCAGAGGGCCTATCTCAGAACCTGCACAAAACTCTCACTTCGAGGAGCTGCATTCTGCAAAGGTGAACTCTGCTCGGGGAACAAACCACAGCCCCAATGTGTCTTTGCTCAGGGAAGCAACGCTTGCCTAGTTCTCAATTAGCCCAGTGCTTACCCTAGGGCCAAGGAGGCTCTGGGCTGCCTCTGCCCCTGTGGGCATTGCTGCTTGGCTGGTGGACTCCCGAGCTTGAAACCAACTCCAAACGGGTCCTCCTTCGGGGAGAATGCTGATTGGGCATGAAAAGGCCTTGTTTCCACAGACCCAGGCAACCCACACTTTGCCAGCTAGGGAGGGAACATCCAAGGCCCTATCTCAGCAAGGGCACAAGACTCACTTCTAGGAGTTGTATTCTGCAAAGGTGAACTCTGCTCGGGGAACAATCCACAGCCCCAATGCGTCTTTGCTCAGGAAAGCAACGCGTGCCTAGTTCTCACCTGGCCCTCTGTACCCCTAGGGCAAAGAAGGCTCTGGGCTGCCTCTGGCTCCGTGGGCACTGCTGCTTGGCTGGTGGACTCCTGAGCTTGAAACCAACTCCAAACGTGTTCTCCTTCGGGGAGAAGGCTGATTGGGCATGAAAAGGCCTTGTTTGCACAGGGCCCATCAACTCACCGTTAGCCACCTTGGGAGGGACCCTCGGAGGGCCTATCTCAGCAACGGTACACAACTCGCTTCTAGGAGCTGCATTCTGCAAAAGTGAACTCTGCTCGGGGAACAAACCACAGCTCCAATGCGTCTATGCTCAGGGAAGCCACGCTTGCCTACTTCTCAATTAGAAGAATGCTTCCCATAGGGCCAAGGAGGCTCTGGGCTGCCTCTGGCTCCGTGGGCACCGCTGATTGTCTGGTGGTCTCCTGAGCTTGAAAGCAACTCCAAACCTGTTCTCCTACGTGGAGAAGGCTGAATGGGCATTAAAATGCCTTGTTTCCACAGACCCAGGCAACCCACACTTAGCCAGCTAGGGAGTGACCCTCCTAGGTCCTATCTCAGCAACGGCAAAAAACTCGCTTATAGGAGCTGCATTTTTCAAAGGGAAACTTGCTCGGGGAACCAACCACAGCCCCAGTGCGTCTTTGCTCAGGAAAGCAACGCTTGCCTAGTTCTCAACAAGCCGTGTGCTATACCTTGGGCCAGGAAGGATCCTGGCTTCTTCTTGCTCCGAGGGCACGGCTGCTTGGCTGGTGGTCTCCTGAAGTTAAAAGTAACTCCAAACGGGTTCTCTTTCGGGGAGGATGCTGATTGGGCATGAAAAGGCCTTCATTCAACAGGCCCCATCAACCCACCCTTAGCCAGATACGGAGAGAGCCTCCTAGGGCCTATCTAAGAAATGGCACAAAACTCATTCCAGGAGCTGCATTCTGCAAAGGTGGACACTGCTTGGGGAACAAACCACAGCCCCAATGTGTCTGCTCAGGAAAGCCTCGCTTGCCTTTTTTCTCCTAGCCCTCTGCTACCCCAAGGGCCATGGAAGCTCTGGGCTGCCTCTGGCTCTGTGGGCACTGCTGATGTTCTGGTTGTCTCCTGAGCTTGAAACCAACTCCAAACGGGTTCTCCTTCGGGGAGAAGGTGGATTTGCATGGAAAGGCCTTGTTTGCACAGGCCCCAGCCACCCACCCTTAGCCAGCTAGGGATAGACCGTCCTTGGGCCTATCTCAGCAACGGCACAAGACTCACTTCTCGGAGCTGCATTCTGCAAAGGGAAACTCTGCTCGGGGAGCACACCACAGTCCCAATTTGTCTTTGCTCAGGAAAGCAATGCTTGCCTATTTCTCACCTCGCCCTGTGCTAACCCTAGGGCCAAGGAGGCTCTGGGCTGCCTCTGGCTCCGTGGGCACTGCTGCTTGGCTGGTGGACTCCTGAGCTTGAAACCAACTCCAAACGGGTTCTCCTTCGGGGAGAAGGCTGATTGGGCATGAAAATACCTTGTTTGCCCAGGCCTCAGCAACCCACCCTTAGCCAGCTAGGGAGGGACCCTCCGAGGGCTGATCTCAGCAAGGGCACAAGACTCACTTCTAGGAGTTGTATTCTGCAAAGGTGAACTCTGCTCGGGGAACAATCCACAGCCCCAATGCGTCTTTGCTCAGGAAAGCATCGCTTGCCTATTTCTCACATAGCCCTCTGCACCACTAGGGCCAAGAACTTTCTGGGCTGCCTCTGGCTCCGTGGGCACTGCTGCTTGGCTGGTGTTCTCCTGAGCTTGAAACCAACTCCAAACGGGTTCTCCTTCGGGGAGAAGGCTGATTGGGCATGAAAATGCCTTGTTTGCATAGGCCCCCGCAACCCACACTTAGCCAGCTAGGGAGGGATCCTCCGAGGTCCTAACTGGGAAACGGCACAAAACTCAGTTCTGGGAGCTGCATTCTGCAAAGGTGAACTCTGCTCGGGGAACCAACAACAGCCGCAATGCGTCTTTGCTCAGGAAAGCCACGATTGCCTAGTTCTCACCTAGCCCTCTGCTACCCCTATGGCCAAGGGGGATCTTGGCTGCCTCTTTCTCCGTGGGCACTGTTGCTTGCCTGGTGGTCTGCTGAGCTTGAAACCAACTCCAAACGTGTTCTCCTTTGGGGAGAAGGTGGATTTGGCATGAAAAGGCCTTGTATGCACAGGCCCCATCAACCCATCCTTAGCCAGCTAGGGAGGGACGCTCTGAGGGCCTATGTCAGCAACAGCACTAAACTCACTTCTACGAGCTGCATTCTGTAAAGGGAATCTCAGCTCAGGGAACAAAGCACAGCCCCAATGTGTCTCTTGCTCAGGAAGGCCAACCGGCCTAGTTCTCACCTAGCCCTGGTCTACTCCTAGGGCAAAGGAGGCTCTGGGCTGCCTCTGGCTCCGTGGGCACTGCTGCTTGACTGGTGGTCTCCTGAGCTTGAAACCAACTCCAAACGGGTTCTCCTTCGGGGAGAAGGCTGATTGGGCATGAAAAGGCCTTGTTTGCACAGGCCCAAGTAACCTACCCTTAGGAGCTATGGAGGAACCCTCCGAGGGCCTATCTCAGAACCTGCACAAAACTCTCACTTCTAGGAGCTGCATTCTGCAAAGGGGAACACTGCCGGGGAAGAAACCACAGCCCCAAAGCGTGTTTGCTCAGGAAAGCAATGCTTGCCTATTTCTCACCTAGCCCTCTGCCACCAATTAGGCCAAAGATTGTCTGTGCTGCCTCTGGCTCCGTGGGCACTGCAGCTTGGCTGGTGGTCTCCTGAGTTTGTAACCAACTCCAAACGTGTTCTCCTTTGGGGAGAAGGCTGATTGGGCATGAAAAGGCCTTATTTGCACAGGCCCAAACAATCCACCATTAGCCAGCTAGGGAGGGACCCTCAGAGGGCCTATCTCAGAACCTGCACAAAACTCTCACTTCGAGGAGCTGCATTCTGCAAAGGTGAACTCTGCTCGGGGAACAAACCACAGCCCCAATGTGTCTTTGCTCAGGGAAGCAACGCTTGCCTAGTTCTCAATTAGCCCAGTGCTTACCCTAGGGCCAAGGAGGCTCTGGGCTGCCTCTGCCCCCGTGGGCATTGCTGCTTGGCTGGTGGACTCCCGAGCTTGAAACCAACTCCAAACGGGTCCTCCTTCGGGGAGAATGCTGATTGGGCATGAAAAGGCCTTGTTTCCACAGACCCAGGCAACCCACACTTTGCCAGCTAGGGAGGGAACATCCAAGGCCCTATCTCAGCAAGGGCACAAGACTCACTTCTAGGAGTTGTATTCTGCAAAGGTGAACTCTGCTCGGGGAACAATCCACAGCCCCAATGCGTCTTTGCTCAGGAAAGCAACGCGTGCCTAGTTCTCACCTGGCCCTCTGTACCCCTAGGGCAAAGAAGGCTCTGGGCTGCCTCTGGCTCCGTGGGCACTGCTGCTTGGCTGGTGGACTCCTGAGCTTGAAACCAACTCCAAACGTGTTCTCCTTCGGGGAGAAGGCTGATTGGGCATGAAAAGGCCTTGTTTGCACAGGGCCCATCAACTCACCGTTAGCCACCTTGGGAGGGACCCTCGGAGGGCCTATCTCAGCAACGGTACACAACTCGCTTCTAGGAGCTGCATTCTGCAAAAGTGAACTCTGCTCGGGGAACAAACCACAGCTCCAATGCGTCTATGCTCAGGGAAGCCACGCTTGCCTACTTCTCAATTAGAAGAATGCTTCCCATAGGGCCAAGGAGGCTCTGGGCTGCCTCTGGCTCCGTGGGCACCGCTGATTGTCTGGTGGTCTCCTGAGCTTGAAAGCAACTCCAAACCTGTTCTCCTACGTGGAGAAGGCTGAATGGGCATTAAAATGCCTTGTTTCCACAGACCCAGGCAACCCACACTTAGCCAGCTAGGGAGTGACCCTCCTAGGTCCTATCTCAGCAACGGCAAAAAACTCGCTTATAGGAGCTGCATTTTTCAAAGGGAAACTTGCTCGGGGAACCAACCACAGCCCCAGTGCGTCTTTGCTCAGGAAAGCAACGCTTGCCTAGTTCTCAACAAGCCGTGTGCTATACCTTGGGCCAGGAAGGATCCTGGCTTCTTCTTGCTCCGAGGGCACGGCTGCTTGGCTGGTGGTCTCCTGAAGTTAAAAGTAACTCCAAACGGGTTCTCTTTCGGGGAGGATGCTGATTGGGCATGAAAAGGCCTTCATTCAACAGGCCCCATCAACCCACCCTTAGCCAGATACGGAGAGAGCCTCCTAGGGCCTATCTAAGAAATGGCACAAAACTCATTCCAGGAGCTGCATTCTGCAAAGGTGGACACTGCTTGGGGAACAAACCACAGCCCCAATGTGTCTGCTCAGGAAAGCCTCGCTTGCCTTTTTTCTCCTAGCCCTCTGCTACCCCAAGGGCCATGGAAGCTCTGGGCTGCCTCTGGCTCTGTGGGCACTGCTGATGTTCTGGTTGTCTCCTGAGCTTGAAACCAACTCCAAACGGGTTCTCCTTCGGGGAGAAGGTGGATTTGCATGGAAAGGCCTTGTTTGCACAGGCCCCAGCCACCCACCCTTAGCCAGCTAGGGATAGACCGTCCTTGGGCCTATCTCAGCAACGGCACAAGACTCACTTCTCGGAGCTGCATTCTGCAAAGGGAAACTCTGCTCGGGGAGCACACCACAGTCCCAATTTGTCTTTGCTCAGGAAAGCAATGCTTGCCTATTTCTCACCTCGCCCTGTGCTAACCCTAGGGCCAAGGAGGCTCTGGGCTGCCTCTGGCTCCGTGGGCACTGCTGCTTGGCTGGTGGACTCCTGAGCTTGAAACCAACTCCAAACGGGTTCTCCTTCGGGGAGAAGGCTGATTGGGCATGAAAATACCTTGTTTGCCCAGGCCTCAGCAACCCACCCTTAGCCAGCTAGGGAGGGACCCTCCGAGGGCTGATCTCAGCAAGGGCACAAGACTCACTTCTAGGAGTTGTATTCTGCAAAGGTGAACTCTGCTCGGGGAACAATCCACAGCCCCAATGCGTCTTTGCTCAGGAAAGCATCGCTTGCCTATTTCTCACATAGCCCTCTGCACCACTAGGGCCAAGAACTTTCTGGGCTGCCTCTGGCTCCGTGGGCACTGCTGCTTGGCTGGTGTTCTCCTGAGCTTGAAACCAACTCCAAACGGGTTCTCCTTCGGGGAGAAGGCTGATTGGGCATGAAAATGCCTTGTTTGCATAGGCCCCCGCAACCCACACTTAGCCAGCTAGGGAGGGATCCTCCGAGGTCCTAACTGGGAAACGGCACAAAACTCAGTTCTGGGAGCTGCATTCTGCAAAGGTGAACTCTGCTCGGGGAACCAACAACAGCCGCAATGCGTCTTTGCTCAGGAAAGCCACGATTGCCTAGTTCTCACCTAGCCCTCTGCTACCCCTATGGCCAAGGGGGATCTTGGCTGCCTCTTTCTCCGTGGGCACTGTTGCTTGCCTGGTGGTCTGCTGAGCTTGAAACCAACTCCAAACGTGTTCTCCTTTGGGGAGAAGGTGGATTTGGCATGAAAAGGCCTTGTATGCACAGGCCCCATCAACCCATCCTTAGCCAGCTAGGGAGGGACGCTCTGAGGGCCTATGTCAGCAACAGCACTAAACTCACTTCTACGAGCTGCATTCTGTAAAGGGAATCTCAGCTCAGGGAACAAAGCACAGCCCCAATGTGTCTCTTGCTCAGGAAGGCCAACCGGCCTAGTTCTCACCTAGCCCTGGTCTACTCCTAGGGCAAAGGAGGCTCTGGGCTGCCTCTGGCTCCGTGGGCACTGCTGCTTGACTGGTGGTCTCCTGAGCTTGAAACCAACTCCAAACGGGTTCTCCTTCGGGGAGAAGGCTGATTGGGCATGAAAAGGCCTTGTTTGCACAGGCCCAAGTAACCTACCCTTAGGAGCTATGGAGGAACCCTCCGAGGGCCTATCTCAGAACCTGCACAAAACTCTCACTTCTAGGAGCTGCATTCTGCAAAGGGGAACACTGCCGGGGAAGAAACCACAGCCCCAAAGCGTGTTTGCTCAGGAAAGCAATGCTTGCCTATTTCTCACCTAGCCCTCTGCCACCAATTAGGCCAAAGATTGTCTGTGCTGCCTCTGGCTCCGTGGGCACTGCAGCTTGGCTGGTGGTCTCCTGAGCTTGTAACCAACTCCAAACGTGTTCTCCTTTGGGGAGAAGGCTGATTGGGCATGAAAAGGCCTTATTTGCACAGGCCCAAACAATCCACCATTAGCCAGCTAGGGAGGGACCCTCAGAGGGCCTATCTCAGAACCTGCACAAAACTCTCACTTCGAGGAGCTGCATTCTGCAAAGGTGAACTCTGCTCGGGGAACAAACCACAGCCCCAATGTGTCTTTGCTCAGGGAAGCAACGCTTGCCTAGTTCTCAATTAGCCCAGTGCTTACCCTAGGGCCAAGGAGGCTCTGGGCTGCCTCTGCCCCCGTGGGCATTGCTGCTTGGCTGGTGGACTCCCGAGCTTGAAACCAACTCCAAACGGGTCCTCCTTCGGGGAGAATGCTGATTGGGCATGAAAAGGCCTTGTTTCCACAGACCCAGGCAACCCACACTTTGCCAGCTAGGGAGGGAACATCCAAGGCCCTATCTCAGCAAGGGCACAAGACTCACTTCTAGGAGTTGTATTCTGCAAAGGTGAACTCTGCTCGGGGAACAATCCACAGCCCCAATGCGTCTTTGCTCAGGAAAGCAACGCGTGCCTAGTTCTCACCTGGCCCTCTGTACCCCTAGGGCAAAGAAGGCTCTGGGCTGCCTCTGGCTCCGTGGGCACTGCTGCTTGGCTGGTGGACTCCTGAGCTTGAAACCAACTCCAAACGTGTTCTCCTTCGGGGAGAAGGCTGATTGGGCATGAAAAGGCCTTGTTTGCACAGGGCCCATCAACTCACCGTTAGCCACCTTGGGAGGGACCCTCGGAGGGCCTATCTCAGCAACGGTACACAACTCGCTTCTAGGAGCTGCATTCTGCAAAAGTGAACTCTGCTCGGGGAACAAACCACAGCTCCAATGCGTCTATGCTCAGGGAAGCCACGCTTGCCTACTTCTCAATTAGAAGAATGCTTCCCATAGGGCCAAGGAGGCTCTGGGCTGCCTCTGGCTCCGTGGGCACCGCTGATTGTCTGGTGGTCTCCTGAGCTTGAAAGCAACTCCAAACCTGTTCTCCTACGTGGAGAAGGCTGAATGGGCATTAAAATGCCTTGTTTCCACAGACCCAGGCAACCCACACTTAGCCAGCTAGGGAGTGACCCTCCTAGGTCCTATCTCAGCAACGGCAAAAAACTCGCTTATAGGAGCTGCATTTTTCAAAGGGAAACTTGCTCGGGGAACCAACCACAGCCCCAGTGCGTCTTTGCTCAGGAAAGCAACGCTTGCCTAGTTCTCAACAAGCCGTGTGCTATACCTTGGGCCAGGAAGGATCCTGGCTTCTTCTTGCTCCGAGGGCACGGCTGCTTGGCTGGTGGTCTCCTGAAGTTAAAAGTAACTCCAAACGGGTTCTCTTTCGGGGAGGATGCTGATTGGGCATGAAAAGGCCTTCATTCAACAGGCCCCATCAACCCACCCTTAGCCAGATATGGAGAGAGCCTCCTAGGGCCTATCTAAGAAATGGCACAAAACTCATTCCAGGAGCTGCATTCTGCAAAGGTGGACACTGCTTGGGGAACAAACCACAGCCCCAATGTGTCTGCTCAGGAAAGCCTCGCTTGCCTTTTTTCTCCTAGCCCTCTGCTACCCCAAGGGCCATGGAAGCTCTGGGCTGCCTCTGGCTCTGTGGGCACTGCTGATGTTCTGGTTGTCTCCTGAGCTTGAAACCAACTCCAAACGGGTTCTCCTTCGGGGAGAAGGTGGATTTGCATGGAAAGGCCTTGTTTGCACAGGCCCCAGCCACCCACCCTTAGCCAGCTAGGGATAGACCGTCCTTGGGCCTATCTCAGCAACGGCACAAGACTCACTTCTCGGAGCTGCATTCTGCAAAGGGAAACTCTGCTCGGGGAGCACACCACAGTCCCAATTTGTCTTTGCTCAGGAAAGCAATGCTTGCCTATTTCTCACCTCGCCCTGTGCTAACCCTAGGGCCAAGGAGGCTCTGGGCTGCCTCTGGCTCCGTGGGCACTGCTGCTTGGCTGGTGGACTCCTGAGCTTGAAACCAACTCCAAACGGGTTCTCCTTCGGGGAGAAGGCTGATTGGGCATGAAAATACCTTGTTTGCCCAGGCCTCAGCAACCCACCCTTAGCCAGCTAGGGAGGGACCCTCCGAGGGCTGATCTCAGCAAGGGCACAAGACTCACTTCTAGGAGTTGTATTCTGCAAAGGTGAACTCTGCTCGGGGAACAATCCACAGCCCCAATGCGTCTTTGCTCAGGAAAGCATCGCTTGCCTATTTCTCACATAGCCCTCTGCACCACTAGGGCCAAGAACTTTCTGGGCTGCCTCTGGCTCCGTGGGCACTGCTGCTTGGCTGGTGTTCTCCTGAGCTTGAAACCAACTCCAAACGGGTTCTCCTTCGGGGAGAAGGCTGATTGGGCATGAAAATGCCTTGTTTGCATAGGCCCCCGCAACCCACACTTAGCCAGCTAGGGAGGGATCCTCCGAGGTCCTAACTGGGAAACGGCACAAAACTCAGTTCTGGGAGCTGCATTCTGCAAAGGTGAACTCTGCTCGGGGAACCAACAACAGCCGCAATGCGTCTTTGCTCAGGAAAGCCACGATTGCCTAGTTCTCACCTAGCCCTCTGCTACCCCTATGGCCAAGGGGGATCTTGGCTGCCTCTTTCTCCGTGGGCACTGTTGCTTGCCTGGTGGTCTGCTGAGCTTGAAACCAACTCCAAACGTGTTCTCCTTTGGGGAGAAGGTGGATTTGGCATGAAAAGGCCTTGTATGCACAGGCCCCATCAACCCATCCTTAGCCAGCTAGGGAGGGACGCTCTGAGGGCCTATGTCAGCAACAGCACTAAACTCACTTCTACGAGCTGCATTCTGTAAAGGGAATCTCAGCTCAGGGAACAAAGCACAGCCCCAATGTGTCTCTTGCTCAGGAAGGCCAACCGGCCTAGTTCTCACCTAGCCCTGGTCTACTCCTAGGGCAAAGGAGGCTCTGGGCTGCCTCTGGCTCCGTGGGCACTGCTGCTTGACTGGTGGTCTCCTGAGCTTGAAACCAACTCCAAACGGGTTCTCCTTCGGGGAGAAGGCTGATTGGGCATGAAAAGGCCTTGTTTGCACAGGCCCAAGTAACCTACCCTTAGGAGCTATGGAGGAACCCTCCGAGGGCCTATCTCAGAACCTGCACAAAACTCTCACTTCTAGGAGCTGCATTCTGCAAAGGGGAACACTGCCGGGGAAGAAACCACAGCCCCAAAGCGTGTTTGCTCAGGAAAGCAATGCTTGCCTATTTCTCACCTAGCCCTCTGCCACCAATTAGGCCAAAGATTGTCTGTGCTGCCTCTGGCTCCGTGGGCACTGCAGCTTGGCTGGTGGTCTCCTGAGTTTGTAACCAACTCCAAACGTGTTCTCCTTTGGGGAGAAGGCTGATTGGGCATGAAAAGGCCTTATTTGCACAGGCCCAAACAATCCACCATTAGCCAGCTAGGGAGGGACCCTCAGAGGGCCTATCTCAGAACCTGCACAAAACTCTCACTTCGAGGAGCTGCATTCTGCAAAGGTGAACTCTGCTCGGGGAACAAACCACAGCCCCAATGTGTCTTTGCTCAGGGAAGCAACGCTTGCCTAGTTCTCAATTAGCCCAGTGCTTACCCTAGGGCCAAGGAGGCTCTGGGCTGCCTCTGCCCCCGTGGGCATTGCTGCTTGGCTGGTGGACTCCCGAGCTTGAAACCAACTCCAAACGGGTCCTCCTTCGGGGAGAATGCTGATTGGGCATGAAAAGGCCTTGTTTCCACAGACCCAGGCAACCCACACTTTGCCAGCTAGGGAGGGAACATCCAAGGCCCTATCTCAGCAAGGGCACAAGACTCACTTCTAGGAGTTGTATTCTGCAAAGGTGAACTCTGCTCGGGGAACAATCCACAGCCCCAATGCGTCTTTGCTCAGGAAAGCAACGCGTGCCTAGTTCTCACCTGGCCCTCTGTACCCCTAGGGCAAAGAAGGCTCTGGGCTGCCTCTGGCTCCGTGGGCACTGCTGCTTGGCTGGTGGACTCCTGAGCTTGAAACCAACTCCAAACGTGTTCTCCTTCGGGGAGAAGGCTGATTGGGCATGAAAAGGCCTTGTTTGCACAGGGCCCATCAACTCACCGTTAGCCACCTTGGGAGGGACCCTCGGAGGGCCTATCTCAGCAACGGTACACAACTCGCTTCTAGGAGCTGCATTCTGCAAAAGTGAACTCTGCTCGGGGAACAAACCACAGCTCCAATGCGTCTATGCTCAGGGAAGCCACGCTTGCCTACTTCTCAATTAGAAGAATGCTTCCCATAGGGCCAAGGAGGCTCTGGGCTGCCTCTGGCTCCGTGGGCACCGCTGATTGTCTGGTGGTCTCCTGAGCTTGAAAGCAACTCCAAACCTGTTCTCCTACGTGGAGAAGGCTGAATGGGCATTAAAATGCCTTGTTTCCACAGACCCAGGCAACCCACACTTAGCCAGCTAGGGAGTGACCCTCCTAGGTCCTATCTCAGCAACGGCAAAAAACTCGCTTATAGGAGCTGCATTTTTCAAAGGGAAACTTGCTCGGGGAACCAACCACAGCCCCAGTGCGTCTTTGCTCAGGAAAGCAACGCTTGCCTAGTTCTCAACAAGCCGTGTGCTATACCTTGGGCCAGGAAGGATCCTGGCTTCTTCTTGCTCCGAGGGCACGGCTGCTTGGCTGGTGGTCTCCTGAAGTTAAAAGTAACTCCAAACGGGTTCTCTTTCGGGGAGGATGCTGATTGGGCATGAAAAGGCCTTCATTCAACAGGCCCCATCAACCCACCCTTAGCCAGATACGGAGAGAGCCTCCTAGGGCCTATCTAAGAAATGGCACAAAACTCATTCCAGGAGCTGCATTCTGCAAAGGTGGACACTGCTTGGGGAACAAACCACAGCCCCAATGTGTCTGCTCAGGAAAGCCTCGCTTGCCTTTTTTCTCCTAGCCCTCTGCTACCCCAAGGGCCATGGAAGCTCTGGGCTGCCTCTGGCTCTGTGGGCACTGCTGATGTTCTGGTTGTCTCCTGAGCTTGAAACCAACTCCAAACGGGTTCTCCTTCGGGGAGAAGGTGGATTTGCATGGAAAGGCCTTGTTTGCACAGGCCCCAGCCACCCACCCTTAGCCAGCTAGGGATAGACCGTCCTTGGGCCTATCTCAGCAACGGCACAAGACTCACTTCTCGGAGCTGCATTCTGCAAAGGGAAACTCTGCTCGGGGAGCACACCACAGTCCCAATTTGTCTTTGCTCAGGAAAGCAATGCTTGCCTATTTCTCACCTCGCCCTGTGCTAACCCTAGGGCCAAGGAGGCTCTGGGCTGCCTCTGGCTCCGTGGGCACTGCTGCTTGGCTGGTGGACTCCTGAGCTTGAAACCAACTCCAAACGGGTTCTCCTTCGGGGAGAAGGCTGATTGGGCATGAAAATACCTTGTTTGCCCAGGCCTCAGCAACCCACCCTTAGCCAGCTAGGGAGGGACCCTCCGAGGGCTGATCTCAGCAAGGGCACAAGACTCACTTCTAGGAGTTGTATTCTGCAAAGGTGAACTCTGCTCGGGGAACAATCCACAGCCCCAATGCGTCTTTGCTCAGGAAAGCATCGCTTGCCTATTTCTCACATAGCCCTCTGCACCACTAGGGCCAAGAACTTTCTGGGCTGCCTCTGGCTCCGTGGGCACTGCTGCTTGGCTGGTGTTCTCCTGAGCTTGAAACCAACTCCAAACGGGTTCTCCTTCGGGGAGAAGGCTGATTGGGCATGAAAATGCCTTGTTTGCATAGGCCCCCGCAACCCACACTTAGCCAGCTAGGGAGGGATCCTCCGAGGTCCTAACTGGGAAACGGCACAAAACTCAGTTCTGGGAGCTGCATTCTGCAAAGGTGAACTCTGCTCGGGGAACCAACAACAGCCGCAATGCGTCTTTGCTCAGGAAAGCCACGATTGCCTAGTTCTCACCTAGCCCTCTGCTACCCCTATGGCCAAGGGGGATCTTGGCTGCCTCTTTCTCCGTGGGCACTGTTGCTTGCCTGGTGGTCTGCTGAGCTTGAAACCAACTCCAAACGTGTTCTCCTTTGGGGAGAAGGTGGATTTGGCATGAAAAGGCCTTGTATGCACAGGCCCCATCAACCCATCCTTAGCCAGCTAGGGAGGGACGCTCTGAGGGCCTATGTCAGCAACAGCACTAAACTCACTTCTACGAGCTGCATTCTGTAAAGGGAATCTCAGCTCAGGGAACAAAGCACAGCCCCAATGTGTCTCTTGCTCAGGAAGGCCAACCGGCCTAGTTCTCACCTAGCCCTGGTCTACTCCTAGGGCAAAGGAGGCTCTGGGCTGCCTCTGGCTCCGTGGGCACTGCTGCTTGACTGGTGGTCTCCTGAGCTTGAAACCAACTCCAAACGGGTTCTCCTTCGGGGAGAAGGCTGATTGGGCATGAAAAGGCCTTGTTTGCACAGGCCCAAGTAACCTACCCTTAGGAGCTATGGAGGAACCCTCCGAGGGCCTATCTCAGAACCTGCACAAAACTCTCACTTCTAGGAGCTGCATTCTGCAAAGGGGAACACTGCCGGGGAAGAAACCACAGCCCCAAAGCGTGTTTGCTCAGGAAAGCAATGCTTGCCTATTTCTCACCTAGCCCTCTGCCACCAATTAGGCCAAAGATTGTCTGTGCTGCCTCTGGCTCCGTGGGCACTGCAGCTTGGCTGGTGGTCTCCTGAGCTTGTAACCAACTCCAAACGTGTTCTCCTTTGGGGAGAAGGCTGATTGGGCATGAAAAGGCCTTATTTGCACAGGCCCAAACAATCCACCATTAGCCAGCTAGGGAGGGACCCTCAGAGGGCCTATCTCAGAACCTGCACAAAACTCTCACTTCGAGGAGCTGCATTCTGCAAAGGTGAACTCTGCTCGGGGAACAAACCACAGCCCCAATGTGTCTTTGCTCAGGGAAGCAACGCTTGCCTAGTTCTCAATTAGCCCAGTGCTTACCCTAGGGCCAAGGAGGCTCTGGGCTGCCTCTGCCCCCGTGGGCATTGCTGCTTGGCTGGTGGACTCCCGAGCTTGAAACCAACTCCAAACGGGTCCTCCTTCGGGGAGAATGCTGATTGGGCATGAAAAGGCCTTGTTTCCACAGACCCAGGCAACCCACACTTTGCCAGCTAGGGAGGGAACATCCAAGGCCCTATCTCAGCAAGGGCACAAGACTCACTTCTAGGAGTTGTATTCTGCAAAGGTGAACTCTGCTCGGGGAACAATCCACAGCCCCAATGCGTCTTTGCTCAGGAAAGCAACGCGTGCCTAGTTCTCACCTGGCCCTCTGTACCCCTAGGGCAAAGAAGGCTCTGGGCTGCCTCTGGCTCCGTGGGCACTGCTGCTTGGCTGGTGGACTCCTGAGCTTGAAACCAACTCCAAACGTGTTCTCCTTCGGGGAGAAGGCTGATTGGGCATGAAAAGGCCTTGTTTGCACAGGGCCCATCAACTCACCGTTAGCCACCTTGGGAGGGACCCTCGGAGGGCCTATCTCAGCAACGGTACACAACTCGCTTCTAGGAGCTGCATTCTGCAAAAGTGAACTCTGCTCGGGGAACAAACCACAGCTCCAATGCGTCTATGCTCAGGGAAGCCACGCTTGCCTACTTCTCAATTAGAAGAATGCTTCCCATAGGGCCAAGGAGGCTCTGGGCTGCCTCTGGCTCCGTGGGCACCGCTGATTGTCTGGTGGTCTCCTGAGCTTGAAAGCAACTCCAAACCTGTTCTCCTACGTGGAGAAGGCTGAATGGGCATTAAAATGCCTTGTTTCCACAGACCCAGGCAACCCACACTTAGCCAGCTAGGGAGTGACCCTCCTAGGTCCTATCTCAGCAACGGCAAAAAACTCGCTTATAGGAGCTGCATTTTTCAAAGGGAAACTTGCTCGGGGAACCAACCACAGCCCCAGTGCGTCTTTGCTCAGGAAAGCAACGCTTGCCTAGTTCTCAACAAGCCGTGTGCTATACCTTGGGCCAGGAAGGATCCTGGCTTCTTCTTGCTCCGAGGGCACGGCTGCTTGGCTGGTGGTCTCCTGAAGTTAAAAGTAACTCCAAACGGGTTCTCTTTCGGGGAGGATGCTGATTGGGCATGAAAAGGCCTTCATTCAACAGGCCCCATCAACCCACCCTTAGCCAGATACGGAGAGAGCCTCCTAGGGCCTATCTAAGAAATGGCACAAAACTCATTCCAGGAGCTGCATTCTGCAAAGGTGGACACTGCTTGGGGAACAAACCACAGCCCCAATGTGTCTGCTCAGGAAAGCCTCGCTTGCCTTTTTTCTCCTAGCCCTCTGCTACCCCAAGGGCCATGGAAGCTCTGGGCTGCCTCTGGCTCTGTGGGCACTGCTGATGTTCTGGTTGTCTCCTGAGCTTGAAACCAACTCCAAACGGGTTCTCCTTCGGGGAGAAGGTGGATTTGCATGGAAAGGCCTTGTTTGCACAGGCCCCAGCCACCCACCCTTAGCCAGCTAGGGATAGACCGTCCTTGGGCCTATCTCAGCAACGGCACAAGACTCACTTCTCGGAGCTGCATTCTGCAAAGGGAAACTCTGCTCGGGGAGCACACCACAGTCCCAATTTGTCTTTGCTCAGGAAAGCAATGCTTGCCTATTTCTCACCTCGCCCTGTGCTAACCCTAGGGCCAAGGAAGCTCTGGGCTGCCTCTGGCTCCGTGGGCACTGCTGCTTGGCTGGTGGACTCCTGAGCTTGAAACCAACTCCAAACGGGTTCTCCTTCGGGGAGAAGGCTGATTGGGCATGAAAATACCTTGTTTGCACAGGCCTCAGCAACCCACCCTTAGCCAGCTAGGGAGGGACCCTCCGAGGGCTGATCTCAGCAAGGGCACAAGACTCACTTCTAGGAGTTGTATTCTGCAAAGGTGAACTCTGCTCGGGGAACAATCCACAGCCCCAATGCGTCTTTGCTCAGGAAAGCATCGCTTGCCTATTTCTCACATAGCCCTCTGCACCACTAGGGCCAAGAACTTTCTGGGCTGCCTCTGGCTCCGTGGGCACTGCTGCTTGGCTGGTGTTCTCCTGAGCTTGAAACCAACTCCAAACGGGTTCTCCTTCGGGGAGAAGGCTGATTGGGCATGGAAATGCCTTGTTTGCATAGGCCCCCGCAACCCACACTTAGCCAGCTAGGGAGGGATCCTCCGAGGTCCTAACTGGGAAACGGCACAAAACTCAGTTCTGGGAGCTGCATTCTGCAAAGGTGAACTCTGCTCGGGGAACCAACAACAGCCGCAATGCGTCTTTGCTCAGGAAAGCCACGATTGCCTAGTTCTCACCTAGCCCTCTGCTACCCCTATGGCCAAGGGGGATCTTGGCTGCCTCTTTCTCCGTGGGCACTGTTGCTTGCCTGGTGGTCTGCTGAGCTTGAAACCAACTCCAAACGTGTTCTCCTTTGGGGAGAAGGTGGATTTGGCATGAAAAGGCCTTGTATGCACAGGCCCCATCAACCCATCCTTAGCCAGCTAGGGAGGGACGCTCTGAGGGCCTATGTCAGCAACAGCACTAAACTCACTTCTACGAGCTGCATTCTGTAAAGGGAATCTCAGCTCAGGGAACAAAGCACAGCCCCAATGTGTCTCTTGCTCAGGAAGGCCAACCGGCCTAGTTCTCACCTAGCCCTGGTCTACTCCTAGGGCAAAGGAGGCTCTGGGCTGCCTCTGGCTCCGTGGGCACTGCTGCTTGACTGGTGGTCTCCTGAGCTTGAAACCAACTCCAAACGGGTTCTCCTTCGGGGAGAAGGCTGATTGGGCATGAAAAGGCCTTGTTTGCACAGGCCCAAGTAACCTACCCTTAGGAGCTATGGAGGAACCCTCCGAGGGCCTATCTCAGAACCTGCACAAAACTCTCACTTCTAGGAGCTGCATTCTGCAAAGGGGAACACTGCCGGGGAAGAAACCACAGCCCCAAAGCGTGTTTGCTCAGGAAAGCAATGCTTGCCTATTTCTCACCTAGCCCTCTGCCACCAATTAGGCCAAAGATTGTCTGTGCTGCCTCTGGCTCCGTGGGCACTGCAGCTTGGCTGGTGGTCTCCTGAGCTTGTAACCAACTCCAAACGTGTTCTCCTTTGGGGAGAAGGCTGATTGGGCATGAAAAGGCCTTATTTGCACAGGCCCAAACAATCCACCATTAGCCAGCTAGGGAGGGACCCTCAGAGGGCCTATCTCAGAACCTGCACAAAACTCTCACTTCGAGGAGCTGCATTCTGCAAAGGTGAACTCTGCTCGGGGAACAAACCACAGCCCCAATGTGTCTTTGCTCAGGGAAGCAACGCTTGCCTAGTTCTCAATTAGCCCAGTGCTTACCCTAGGGCCAAGGAGGCTCTGGGCTGCCTCTGCCCCCGTGGGCATTGCTGCTTGGCTGGTGGACTCCCGAGCTTGAAACCAACTCCAAACGGGTCCTCCTTCGGGGAGAATGCTGATTGGGCATGAAAAGGCCTTGTTTCCACAGACCCAGGCAACCCACACTTTGCCAGCTAGGGAGGGAACATCCAAGGCCCTATCTCAGCAAGGGCACAAGACTCACTTCTAGGAGTTGTATTCTGCAAAGGTGAACTCTGCTCGGGGAACAATCCACAGCCCCAATGCGTCTTTGCTCAGGAAAGCAACGCGTGCCTAGTTCTCACCTGGCCCTCTGTACCCCTAGGGCAAAGAAGGCTCTGGGCTGCCTCTGGCTCCGTGGGCACTGCTGCTTGGCTGGTGGACTCCTGAGCTTGAAACCAACTCCAAACGTGTTCTCCTTCGGGGAGAAGGCTGATTGGGCATGAAAAGGCCTTGTTTGCACAGGGCCCATCAACTCACCGTTAGCCACCTTGGGAGGGACCCTCGGAGGGCCTATCTCAGCAACGGTACACAACTCGCTTCTAGGAGCTGCATTCTGCAAAAGTGAACTCTGCTCGGGGAACAAACCACAGCTCCAATGCGTCTATGCTCAGGGAAGCCACGCTTGCCTACTTCTCAATTAGAAGAATGCTTCCCATAGGGCCAAGGAGGCTCTGGGCTGCCTCTGGCTCCGTGGGCACCGCTGATTGTCTGGTGGTCTCCTGAGCTTGAAAGCAACTCCAAACCTGTTCTCCTACGTGGAGAAGGCTGAATGGGCATTAAAATGCCTTGTTTCCACAGACCCAGGCAACCCACACTTAGCCAGCTAGGGAGTGACCCTCCTAGGTCCTATCTCAGCAACGGCAAAAAACTCGCTTATAGGAGCTGCATTTTTCAAAGGGAAACTTGCTCGGGGAACCAACCACAGCCCCAGTGCGTCTTTGCTCAGGAAAGCAACGCTTGCCTAGTTCTCAACAAGCCGTGTGCTATACCTTGGGCCAGGAAGGATCCTGGCTTCTTCTTGCTCCGAGGGCACGGCTGCTTGGCTGGTGGTCTCCTGAAGTTAAAAGTAACTCCAAACGGGTTCTCTTTCGGGGAGGATGCTGATTGGGCATGAAAAGGCCTTCATTCAACAGGCCCCATCAACCCACCCTTAGCCAGATACGGAGAGAGCCTCCTAGGGCCTATCTAAGAAATGGCACAAAACTCATTCCAGGAGCTGCATTCTGCAAAGGTGGACACTGCTTGGGGAACAAACCACAGCCCCAATGTGTCTGCTCAGGAAAGCCTCGCTTGCCTTTTTTCTCCTAGCCCTCTGCTACCCCAAGGGCCATGGAAGCTCTGGGCTGCCTCTGGCTCTGTGGGCACTGCTGATGTTCTGGTTGTCTCCTGAGCTTGAAACCAACTCCAAACGGGTTCTCCTTCGGGGAGAAGGTGGATTTGCATGGAAAGGCCTTGTTTGCACAGGCCCCAGCCACCCACCCTTAGCCAGCTAGGGATAGACCGTCCTTGGGCCTATCTCAGCAACGGCACAAGACTCACTTCTCGGAGCTGCATTCTGCAAAGGGAAACTCTGCTCGGGGAGCACACCACAGTCCCAATTTGTCTTTGCTCAGGAAAGCAATGCTTGCCTATTTCTCACCTCGCCCTGTGCTAACCCTAGGGCCAAGGAAGCTCTGGGCTGCCTCTGGCTCCGTGGGCACTGCTGCTTGGCTGGTGGACTCCTGAGCTTGAAACCAACTCCAAACGGGTTCTCCTTCGGGGAGAAGGCTGATTGGGCATGAAAATACCTTGTTTGCACAGGCCTCAGCAACCCACCCTTAGCCAGCTAGGGAGGGACCCTCCGAGGGCTGATCTCAGCAAGGGCACAAGACTCACTTCTAGGAGTTGTATTCTGCAAAGGTGAACTCTGCTCGGGGAACAATCCACAGCCCCAATGCGTCTTTGCTCAGGAAAGCATCGCTTGCCTATTTCTCACATAGCCCTCTGCACCACTAGGGCCAAGAACTTTCTGGGCTGCCTCTGGCTCCGTGGGCACTGCTGCTTGGCTGGTGTTCTCCTGAGCTTGAAACCAACTCCAAACGGGTTCTCCTTCGGGGAGAAGGCTGATTGGGCATGGAAATGCCTTGTTTGCATAGGCCCCCGCAACCCACACTTAGCCAGCTAGGGAGGGATCCTCCGAGGTCCTAACTGGGAAACGGCACAAAACTCAGTTCTGGGAGCTGCATTCTGCAAAGGTGAACTCTGCTCGGGGAACCAACAACAGCCGCAATGCGTCTTTGCTCAGGAAAGCCACGATTGCCTAGTTCTCACCTAGCCCTCTGCTACCCCTATGGCCAAGGGGGATCTTGGCTGCCTCTTTCTCCGTGGGCACTGTTGCTTGCCTGGTGGTCTGCTGAGCTTGAAACCAACTCCAAACGTGTTCTCCTTTGGGGAGAAGGTGGATTTGGCATGAAAAGGCCTTGTATGCACAGGCCCCATCAACCCATCCTTAGCCAGCTAGGGAGGGACGCTCTGAGGGCCTATGTCAGCAACAGCACTAAACTCACTTCTACGAGCTGCATTCTGTAAAGGGAATCTCAGCTCAGGGAACAAAGCACAGCCCCAATGTGTCTCTTGCTCAGGAAGGCCAACCGGCCTAGTTCTCACCTAGCCCTGGTCTACTCCTAGGGCAAAGGAGGCTCTGGGCTGCCTCTGGCTCCGTGGGCACTGCTGCTTGACTGGTGGTCTCCTGAGCTTGAAACCAACTCCAAACGGGTTCTCCTTCGGGGAGAAGGCTGATTGGGCATGAAAAGGCCTTGTTTGCACAGGCCCAAGTAACCTACCCTTAGGAGCTATGGAGGAACCCTCCGAGGGCCTATCTCAGAACCTGCACAAAACTCTCACTTCTAGGAGCTGCATTCTGCAAAGGGGAACACTGCCGGGGAAGAAACCACAGCCCCAAAGCGTGTTTGCTCAGGAAAGCAATGCTTGCCTATTTCTCACCTAGCCCTCTGCCACCAATTAGGCCAAAGATTGTCTGTGCTGCCTCTGGCTCCGTGGGCACTGCAGCTTGGCTGGTGGTCTCCTGAGCTTGTAACCAACTCCAAACGTGTTCTCCTTTGGGGAGAAGGCTGATTGGGCATGAAAAGGCCTTATTTGCACAGGCCCAAACAATCCACCATTAGCCAGCTAGGGAGGGACCCTCAGAGGGCCTATCTCAGAACCTGCACAAAACTCTCACTTCGAGGAGCTGCATTCTGCAAAGGTGAACTCTGCTCGGGGAACAAACCACAGCCCCAATGTGTCTTTGCTCAGGGAAGCAACGCTTGCCTAGTTCTCAATTAGCCCAGTGCTTACCCTAGGGCCAAGGAGGCTCTGGGCTGCCTCTGCCCCCGTGGGCATTGCTGCTTGGCTGGTGGACTCCCGAGCTTGAAACCAACTCCAAACGGGTCCTCCTTCGGGGAGAATGCTGATTGGGCATGAAAAGGCCTTGTTTCCACAGACCCAGGCAACCCACACTTTGCCAGCTAGGGAGGGAACATCCAAGGCCCTATCTCAGCAAGGGCACAAGACTCACTTCTAGGAGTTGTATTCTGCAAAGGTGAACTCTGCTCGGGGAACAATCCACAGCCCCAATGCGTCTTTGCTCAGGAAAGCAACGCGTGCCTAGTTCTCACCTGGCCCTCTGTACCCCTAGGGCAAAGAAGGCTCTGGGCTGCCTCTGGCTCCGTGGGCACTGCTGCTTGGCTGGTGGACTCCTGAGCTTGAAACCAACTCCAAACGTGTTCTCCTTCGGGGAGAAGGCTGATTGGGCATGAAAAGGCCTTGTTTGCACAGGGCCCATCAACTCACCGTTAGCCACCTTGGGAGGGACCCTCGGAGGGCCTATCTCAGCAACGGTACACAACTCGCTTCTAGGAGCTGCATTCTGCAAAAGTGAACTCTGCTCGGGGAACAAACCACAGCTCCAATGCGTCTATGCTCAGGGAAGCCACGCTTGCCTACTTCTCAATTAGAAGAATGCTTCCCATAGGGCCAAGGAGGCTCTGGGCTGCCTCTGGCTCCGTGGGCACCGCTGATTGTCTGGTGGTCTCCTGAGCTTGAAAGCAACTCCAAACCTGTTCTCCTACGTGGAGAAGGCTGAATGGGCATTAAAATGCCTTGTTTCCACAGACCCAGGCAACCCACACTTAGCCAGCTAGGGAGTGACCCTCCTAGGTCCTATCTCAGCAACGGCAAAAAACTCGCTTATAGGAGCTGCATTTTTCAAAGGGAAACTTGCTCGGGGAACCAACCACAGCCCCAGTGCGTCTTTGCTCAGGAAAGCAACGCTTGCCTAGTTCTCAACAAGCCGTGTGCTATACCTTGGGCCAGGAAGGATCCTGGCTTCTTCTTGCTCCGAGGGCACGGCTGCTTGGCTGGTGGTCTCCTGAAGTTAAAAGTAACTCCAAACGGGTTCTCTTTCGGGGAGGATGCTGATTGGGCATGAAAAGGCCTTCATTCAACAGGCCCCATCAACCCACCCTTAGCCAGATACGGAGAGAGCCTCCTAGGGCCTATCTAAGAAATGGCACAAAACTCATTCCAGGAGCTGCATTCTGCAAAGGTGGACACTGCTTGGGGAACAAACCACAGCCCCAATGTGTCTGCTCAGGAAAGCCTCGCTTGCCTTTTTTCTCCTAGCCCTCTGCTACCCCAAGGGCCATGGAAGCTCTGGGCTGCCTCTGGCTCTGTGGGCACTGCTGATGTTCTGGTTGTCTCCTGAGCTTGAAACCAACTCCAAACGGGTTCTCCTTCGGGGAGAAGGTGGATTTGCATGGAAAGGCCTTGTTTGCACAGGCCCCAGCCACCCACCCTTAGCCAGCTAGGGATAGACCGTCCTTGGGCCTATCTCAGCAACGGCACAAGACTCACTTCTCGGAGCTGCATTCTGCAAAGGGAAACTCTGCTCGGGGAGCACACCACAGTCCCAATTTGTCTTTGCTCAGGAAAGCAATGCTTGCCTATTTCTCACCTCGCCCTGTGCTAACCCTAGGGCCAAGGAGGCTCTGGGCTGCCTCTGGCTCCGTGGGCACTGCTGCTTGGCTGGTGGACTCCTGAGCTTGAAACCAACTCCAAACGGGTTCTCCTTCGGGGAGAAGGCTGATTGGGCATGAAAATACCTTGTTTGCACAGGCCTCAGCAACCCACCCTTAGCCAGCTAGGGAGGGACCCTCCGAGGGCTGATCTCAGCAAGGGCACAAGACTCACTTCTAGGAGTTGTATTCTGCAAAGGTGAACTCTGCTCAGGGAACAATCCACAGCCCCAATGCGTCTTTGCTCAGGAAAGCATCGCTTGCCTATTTCTCACATAGCCCTCTGCACCACTAGGGCCAAGAACTTTCTGGGCTGCCTCTGGCTCCGTGGGCACTGCTGCTTGGCTGGTGTTCTCCTGAGCTTGAAACCAACTCCAAACGGGTTCTCCTTCGGGGAGAAGGCTGATTGGGCATGGAAATGCCTTGTTTGCATAGGCCCCCGCAACCCACACTTAGCCAGCTAGGGAGGGATCCTCCGAGGTCCTAACTGGGAAACGGCACAAAACTCAGTTCTGGGAGCTGCATTCTGCAAAGGTGAACTCTGCTCGGGGAACCAACAACAGCCGCAATGCGTCTTTGCTCAGGAAAGCCACGATTGCCTAGTTCTCACCTAGCCCTCTGCTACCCCTATGGCCAAGGGGGATCTTGGCTGCCTCTTTCTCCGTGGGCACTGTTGCTTGCCTGGTGGTCTGCTGAGCTTGAAACCAACTCCAAACGTGTTCTCCTTTGGGGAGAAGGTGGATTTGGCATGAAAAGGCCTTGTATGCACAGGCCCCATCAACCCATCCTTAGCCAGCTAGGGAGGGACGCTCTGAGGGCCTATGTCAGCAACAGCACTAAACTCACTTCTACGAGCTGCATTCTGTAAAGGGAATCTCAGCTCAGGGAACAAAGCACAGCCCCAATGTGTCTCTTGCTCAGGAAGGCCAACCGGCCTAGTTCTCACCTAGCCCTGGTCTACTCCTAGGGCAAAGGAGGCTCTGGGCTGCCTCTGGCTCCGTGGGCACTGCTGCTTGACTGGTGGTCTCCTGAGCTTGAAACCAACTCCAAACGGGTTCTCCTTCGGGGAGAAGGCTGATTGGGCATGAAAAGGCCTTGTTTGCACAGGCCCAAGTAACCTACCCTTAGGAGCTATGGAGGAACCCTCCGAGGGCCTATCTCAGAACCTGCACAAAACTCTCACTTCTAGGAGCTGCATTCTGCAAAGGGGAACACTGCCGGGGAAGAAACCACAGCCCCAAAGCGTGTTTGCTCAGGAAAGCAATGCTTGCCTATTTCTCACCTAGCCCTCTGCCACCAATTAGGCCAAAGATTGTCTGTGCTGCCTCTGGCTCCGTGGGCACTGCAGCTTGGCTGGTGGTCTCCTGAGCTTGTAACCAACTCCAAACGTGTTCTCCTTTGGGGAGAAGGCTGATTGGGCATGAAAAGGCCTTATTTGCACAGGCCCAAACAATCCACCATTAGCCAGCTAGGGAGGGACCCTCAGAGGGCCTATCTCAGAACCTGCACAAAACTCTCACTTCGAGGAGCTGCATTCTGCAAAGGTGAACTCTGCTCAGGGAACAAACCACAGCCCCAATGTGTCTTTGCTCAGGGAAGCAACGCTTGCCTAGTTCTCAATTAGCCCAGTGCTTACCCTAGGGCCAAGGAGGCTCTGGGCTGCCTCTGCCCCCGTGGGCATTGCTGCTTGGCTGGTGGACTCCCGAGCTTGAAACCAACTCCAAACGGGTCCTCCTTCGGGGAGAATGCTGATTGGGCATGAAAAGGCCTTGTTTCCACAGACCCAGGCAACCCACACTTTGCCAGCTAGGGAGGGAACATCCAAGGCCCTATCTCAGCAAGGGCACAAGACTCACTTCTAGGAGTTGTATTCTGCAAAGGTGAACTCTGCTCGGGGAACAATCCACAGCCCCAATGCGTCTTTGCTCAGGAAAGCAACGCGTGCCTAGTTCTCACCTGGCCCTCTGTACCCCTAGGGCAAAGAAGGCTCTGGGCTGCCTCTGGCTCCGTGGGCACTGCTGCTTGGCTGGTGGACTCCTGAGCTTGAAACCAACTCCAAACGTGTTCTCCTTCGGGGAGAAGGCTGATTGGGCATGAAAAGGCCTTGTTTGCACAGGGCCCATCAACTCACCGTTAGCCACCTTGGGAGGGACCCTCGGAGGGCCTATCTCAGCAACGGTACACAACTCGCTTCTAGGAGCTGCATTCTGCAAAAGTGAACTCTGCTCGGGGAACAAACCACAGCTCCAATGCGTCTATGCTCAGGGAAGCCACGCTTGCCTACTTCTCAATTAGAAGAATGCTTCCCATAGGGCCAAGGAGGCTCTGGGCTGCCTCTGGCTCCGTGGGCACCGCTGATTGTCTGGTGGTCTCCTGAGCTTGAAAGCAACTCCAAACCTGTTCTCCTACGTGGAGAAGGCTGAATGGGCATTAAAATGCCTTGTTTCCACAGACCCAGGCAACCCACACTTAGCCAGCTAGGGAGTGACCCTCCTAGGTCCTATCTCAGCAACGGCAAAAAACTCGCTTATAGGAGCTGCATTTTTCAAAGGGAAACTTGCTCGGGGAACCAACCACAGCCCCAGTGCGTCTTTGCTCAGGAAAGCAACGCTTGCCTAGTTCTCAACAAGCCGTGTGCTATACCTTGGGCCAGGAAGGATCCTGGCTTCTTCTTGCTCCGAGGGCACGGCTGCTTGGCTGGTGGTCTCCTGAAGTTAAAAGTAACTCCAAACGGGTTCTCTTTCGGGGAGGATGCTGATTGGGCATGAAAAGGCCTTCATTCAACAGGCCCCATCAACCCACCCTTAGCCAGATACGGAGAGAGCCTCCTAGGGCCTATCTAAGAAATGGCACAAAACTCATTCCAGGAGCTGCATTCTGCAAAGGTGGACACTGCTTGGGGAACAAACCACAGCCCCAATGTGTCTGCTCAGGAAAGCCTCGCTTGCCTTTTTTCTCCTAGCCCTCTGCTACCCCAAGGGCCATGGAAGCTCTGGGCTGCCTCTGGCTCTGTGGGCACTGCTGATGTTCTGGTTGTCTCCTGAGCTTGAAACCAACTCCAAACGGGTTCTCCTTCGGGGAGAAGGTGGATTTGCATGGAAAGGCCTTGTTTGCACAGGCCCCAGCCACCCACCCTTAGCCAGCTAGGGATAGACCGTCCTTGGGCCTATCTCAGCAACGGCACAAGACTCACTTCTCGGAGCTGCATTCTGCAAAGGGAAACTCTGCTCGGGGAGCACACCACAGTCCCAATTTGTCTTTGCTCAGGAAAGCAATGCTTGCCTATTTCTCACCTCGCCCTGTGCTAACCCTAGGGCCAAGGAGGCTCTGGGCTGCCTCTGGCTCCGTGGGCACTGCTGCTTGGCTGGTGGACTCCTGAGCTTGAAACCAACTCCAAACGGGTTCTCCTTCGGGGAGAAGGCTGATTGGGCATGAAAATACCTTGTTTGCACAGGCCTCAGCAACCCACCCTTAGCCAGCTAGGGAGGGACCCTCCGAGGGCTGATCTCAGCAAGGGCACAAGACTCACTTCTAGGAGTTGTATTCTGCAAAGGGGAACTCTGCTCGGGGAACAATCCACAGCCCCAATGCGTCTTTGCTCAGGAAAGCATCGCTTGCCTATTTCTCACATAGCCCTCTGCACCACTAGGGCCAAGAACTTTCTGGGCTGCCTCTGGCTCCGTGGGCACTGCTGCTTGGCTGGTGTTCTCCTGAGCTTGAAACCAACTCCAAACGGGTTCTCCTTCGGGGAGAAGGCTGATTGGGCATGAAAATGCCTTGTTTGCATAGGCCCCCGCAACCCACACTTAGCCAGCTAGGGAGGGATCCTCCGAGGTCCTAACTGGGAAACGGCACAAAACTCAGTTCTGGGAGCTGCATTCTGCAAAGGTGAACTCTGCTCGGGGAACCAACAACAGCCGCAATGCATCTTTGCTCAGGAAAGCCACGATTGCCTAGTTCTCACCTAGCCCTCTGCTACCCCTATGGCCAAGGGGGATCTTGGCTGCCTCTTTCTCCGTGGGCACTGTTGCTTGCCTGGTGGTCTGCTGAGCTTGAAACCAACTCCAAACGTGTTCTCCTTTGGGGAGAAGGTGGATTTGGCATGAAAAGGCCTTGTATGCACAGGCCCCATCAACCCATCCTTAGCCAGCTAGGGAGGGACGCTCTGAGGGCCTATGTCAGCAACAGCACTAAACTCACTTCTACGAGCTGCATTCTGTAAAGGGAATCTCAGCTCAGGGAACAAAGCACAGCCCCAATGTGTCTCTTGCTCAGGAAGGCCAACCGGCCTAGTTCTCACCTAGCCCTGGTCTACTCCTAGGGCAAAGGAGGCTCTGGGCTGCCTCTGGCTCCGTGGGCACTGCTGCTTGGCTGGTGGACTCCTGAGCTTGAAACCAACTCCAAACGGGTTCTCCTTCGGGGAGAAGGCTGATTGGGCATGAAAAGGCCTTGTTTGCACAGGCCCAAGTAACCTACCCTTAGGAGCTATGGAGGAACCCTCCGAGGGCCTATCTCAGAACCTGCACAAAACTCTCACTTCTAGGAGCTGCATTCTGCAAAGGGGAACACTGCCGGGGAAGAAACCACAGCCCCAAAGCGTGTTTGCTCAGGAAAGCAATGCTTGCCTATTTCTCACCTAGCCCTCTGCCACCAATTAGGCCAAAGATTGTCTGTGCTGCCTCTGGCTCCGTGGGCACTGCAGCTTGGCTGGTGGTCTCCTGAGTTTGTAACCAACTCCAAACGTGTTCTCCTTTGGGGAGAAGGCTGATTGGGCATGAAAAGGCCTTATTTGCACAGGCCCAAACAATCCACCATTAGCCAGCTAGGGAGGGACCCTCAGAGGGCCTATCTCAGAACCTGCACAAAACTCTCACTTCGAGGAGCTGCATTCTGCAAAGGTGAACTCTGCTCGGGGAACAAACCACAGCCCCAATGTGTCTTTGCTCAGGGAAGCAACGCTTGCCTAGTTCTCAATTAGCCCAGTGCTTACCCTAGGGCCAAGGAGGCTCTGGGCTGCCTCTGCCCCCGTGGGCATTGCTGCTTGGCTGGTGGACTCCCGAGCTTGAAACCAACTCCAAACGGGTCCTCCTTCGGGGAGAATGCTGATTGGGCATGAAAAGGCCTTGTTTCCACAGACCCAGGCAACCCACACTTTGCCAGCTAGGGAGGGAACATCCAAGGCCCTATCTCAGCAAGGGCACAAGACTCACTTCTAGGAGTTGTATTCTGCAAAGGTGAACTCTGCTCGGGGAACAATCCACAGCCCCAATGCGTCTTTGCTCAGGAAAGCAACGCGTGCCTAGTTCTCACCTGGCCCTCTGTACCCCTAGGGCAAAGAAGGCTCTGGGCTGCCTCTGGCTCCGTGGGCACTGCTGCTTGGCTGGTGGACTCCTGAGCTTGAAACCAACTCCAAACGTGTTCTCCTTCGGGGAGAAGGCTGATTGGGCATGAAAAGGCCTTGTTTGCACAGGGCCCATCAACTCACCGTTAGCCACCTTGGGAGGGACCCTCGGAGGGCCTATCTCAGCAACGGTACACAACTCGCTTCTAGGAGCTGCATTCTGCAAAAGTGAACTCTGCTCGGGGAACAAACCAAGGCTCCAATGCGTCTATGCTCAATGAAGCCACGCTTGCCTACTTCTCAATTAGAAGAATGCTTCCCATAGGGCCAAGGAGGCTCTGGGCTGCCTCTGGCTCCGTGGGCACCGCTGATTGTCTGGTGGTCTCCTGAGCTTGAAAGCAACTCCAAACCTGTTCTCCTACGTGGAGAAGGCTGAATGGGCATTAAAATGCCTTGTTTCCACAGACCCAGGCAACCCACACTTAGCCAGCTAGGGAGTGACCCTCCTAGGTCCTATCTCAGCAACGGCAAAAAACTCGCTTATAGGAGCTGCATTTTTCAAAGGGAAACTTGCTCGGGGAACCAACCACAGCCCCAGTGCGTCTTTGCTCAGGAAAGCAACGCTTGCCTAGTTCTCAACAAGCCGTGTGCTATACCTTGGGCCAGGAAGGATCCTGGCTTCTTCTTGCTCCGAGGGCACGGCTGCTTGGCTGGTGGTCTCCTGAAGTTAAAAGTAACTCCAAACGGGTTCTCTTTCGGGGAGGATGCTGATTGGGCATGAAAAGGCCTTCATTCAACAGGCCCCATCAACCCACCCTTAGCCAGATACGGAGAGAGCCTCCTAGGGCCTATCTAAGAAATGGCACAAAACTCATTCCAGGAGCTGCATTCTGCAAAGGTGGACACTGCTTGGGGAACAAACCACAGCCCCAATGTGTCTGCTCAGGAAAGCCTCGCTTGCCTTTTTTCACCTAGCCCTCTGCTACCCCAAGGGCCATGGAAGCTCTGGGCTGCCTCTGGCTCCGTGGGCACTGCTGCTTGGCTGGTGGACTCCTGAGCTTGAAACCAACTCCAAACGGGTTCTCCTTCGGGGAGAAGGCTGATTGGGCATGAAAAGGCCTTGTTTGCACAGGCCCAAGTAACCTACCCTTAGGAGCTATGGAGGAACCCTCCGAGGGCCTATCTCAGAACCTGCACAAAACTCTCACTTCTAGGAGCTGCATTCTGCAAAGGGGAACACTGCCGGGGAAGAAACCACAGCCCCAAAGCGTGTTTGCTCAGGAAAGCAATGCTTGCCTATTTCTCACCTAGCCCTCTGCCACCAATTAGGCCAAAGATTGTCTGTGCTGCCTCTGGCTCCGTGGGCACTGCAGCTTGGCTGGTGGTCTCCTGAGCTTGTAACCAACTCCAAACGTGTTCTCCTTTGGGGAGAAGGCTGATTGGGCATGAAAAGGCCTTATTTGCACAGGCCCAAACAATCCACCATTAGCCAGCTAGGGAGGGACCCTCAGAGGGCCTATCTCAGAACCTGCACAAAACTCTCACTTCGAGGAGCTGCATTCTGCAAACGTGAACTCTGCTCGGGGAACAAACCACAGCCCCAATGTGTCTTTGCTCAGGGAAGCAACGCTTGCCTACTTCTCAATTAGCCCAGTGCTTACCCTAGGGCCAAGGAGGCTCTGGGCTGCCTCTGGCTCCGTGGGCACCGCTGATTGTCTGGTGGTCTCCTGAGCTTGAAAGCAACTCCAAACCTGTTCTCCTACGTGGAGAAGGCTGAATGGGCATTAAAATGCCTTGTTTCCACAGACCCAGGCAACCCACACTTAGCCAGCTAGGGAGTGACCCTCCTAGGTCCTATCTCAGCAACGGCAAAAAACTCGCTTATAGGAGCTGCATTTTTCAAAGGGAAACTTGCTCGGGGAACCAACCACAGCCCCAGTGCGTCTTTGCTCAGGAAAGCAACGCTTGCCTAGTTCTCAACAAGCCGTGTGCTATACCTTGGGCCAGGAAGGATCCTGGCTTCTTCTTGCTCCGAGGGCACGGCTGCTTGGCTGGTGGTCTCCTGAAGTTAAAAGTAACTCCAAACGGGTTCTCTTTCGGGGAGGATGCTGATTGGGCATGAAAAGGCCTTCATTCAACAGGCCCCATCAACCCACCCTTAGCCAGATACGGAGAGAGCCTCCTAGGGCCTATCTAAGAAATGGCACAAAACTCATTCCAGGAGCTGCATTCTGCAAAGGTGGACACTGCTTGGGGAACAAACCACAGCCCCAATGTGTCTGCTCAGGAAAGCCTCGCTTGCCTTTTTTCTCCTAGCCCTCTGCTACCCCAAGGGCCATGGAAGCTCTGGGCTGCCTCTGGCTCTGTGGGCACTGCTGATGTTCTGGTTGTCTCCTGAGCTTGAAACCAACTCCAAACGGGTTCTCCTTCGGGGAGAAGGTGGATTTGCATGGAAAGGCCTTGTTTGCACAGGCCCCAGCCACCCACCCTTAGCCAGCTAGGGATAGACCGTCCTTGGGCCTATCTCAGCAACGGCACAAGACTCACTTCTCGGAGCTGCATTCTGCAAAGGGAAACTCTGCTCGGGGAGCACACCACAGTCCCAATTTGTCTTTGCTCAGGAAAGCAATGCTTGCCTATTTCTCACCTCGCCCTGTGCTAACCCTAGGGCCAAGGAGGCTCTGGGCTGCCTCTGGCTCCGTGGGCACTGCTGCTTGGCTGGTGGACTCCTGAGCTTGAAACCAACTCCAAACGGGTTCTCCTTCGGGGAGAAGGCTGATTGGGCATGAAAATACCTTGTTTGCACAGGCCTCAGCAACCCACCCTTAGCCAGCTAGGGAGGGACCCTCCGAGGGCTGATCTCAGCAAGGGCACAAGACTCACTTCTAGGAGTTGTATTCTGCAAAGGGGAACTCTGCTCGGGGAACAATCCACAGCCCCAATGCGTCTTTGCTCAGGAAAGCATCGCGTGCCTAGTTCTCACCTGGCCCTCTGTACCCCTAGGGCAAAGAAGGCTCTGGGCTGCCTCTGGCTCCGTGGGCACTGCTGCTTGGCTGGTGTTCTCCTGAGCTTGAAACCAACTCCAAACGTGTTCTCCTTCGGGGAGAAGGCTGATTGGGCATGAAAAGGCCTTGTTTGCACAGGGCCCATCAACTCACCGTTAGCCACCTTGGGAGGGACCCTCGGAGGGCCTATCTCAGCAACGGTACACAACTCGCTTCTAGGAGCTGCATTCTGCAAAAGTGAACTCTGCTCGGGGAACAAACCACAGCTCCAATGCGTCTATGCTCAGGGAAGCCACGCTTGCCTACTTCTCAATTAGAAGAATGCTTCCCATAGGGCCAAGGAGGCTCTGGGCTGCCTCTGGCTCCGTGGGCACCGCTGATTGTCTGGTGGTCTCCTGAGCTTGAAAGCAACTCCAAACCTGTTCTCCTACGTGGAGAAGGCTGAATGGGCATTAAAATGCCTTGTTTCCACAGACCCAGGCAACCCACACTTAGCCAGCTAGGGAGTGACCCTCCTAGGTCCTATCTCAGCAACGGCAAAAAACTCGCTTATAGGAGCTGCATTTTTCAAAGGGAAACTTGCTCGGGGAACCAACCACAGCCCCAGTGCGTCTTTGCTCAGGAAAGCAACGCTTGCCTAGTTCTCAACAAGCCGTGTGCTATACCTTGGGCCAGGAAGGATCCTGGCTTCTTCTTGCTCCGAGGGCACGGCTGCTTGGCTGGTGGTCTCCTGAAGTTAAAAGTAACTCCAAACGGGTTCTCTTTCGGGGAGGATGCTGATTGGGCATGAAAAGGCCTTCATTCAACAGGCCCCATCAACCCACCCTTAGCCAGATACGGAGAGAGCCTCCTAGGGCCTATCTAAGAAATGGCACAAAACTCATTCCAGGAGCTGCATTCTGCAAAGGTGGACACTGCTTGGGGAACAAACCACAGCCCCAATGTGTCTCTTGCTCAGGAAAGCCTCGCTTGCCTTTTTTCACCTAGCCCTCTGCTACCCCAAGGGCCATGGAAGCTCTGGGCTGCCTCTGGCTCCGTGGGCACTGCTGCTTGGCTGGTGGACTCCTGAGCTTGAAACCAACTCCAAACGGGTTCTCCTTCGGGGAGAAGGCTGATTGGGCATGAAAAGGCCTTGTTTGCACAGGCCCAAGTAACCTACCCTTAGGAGCTATGGAGGAACCCTCCGAGGGCCTATCTCAGAACCTGCACAAAACTCTCACTTCTAGGAGCTGCATTCTGCAAAGGGGAACACTGCCGGGGAAGAAACCACAGCCCCAAAGCGTGTTTGCTCAGGAAAGCAATGCTTGCCTATTTCTCACCTAGCCCTCTGCCACCAATTAGGCCAAAGATTGTCTGTGCTGCCTCTGGCTCCGTGGGCACTGCAGCTTGGCTGGTGGTCTCCTGAGCTTGTAACCAACTCCAAACGTGTTCTCCTTTGGGGAGAAGGCTGATTGGGCATGAAAAGGCCTTATTTGCACAGGCCCAAACAATCCACCATTAGCCAGCTAGGGAGGGACCCTCAGAGGGCCTATCTCAGAACCTGCACAAAACTCTCACTTCGAGGAGCTGCATTCTGCAAACGTGAACTCTGCTCGGGGAACAAACCACAGCCCCAATGTGTCTTTGCTCAGGGAAGCAACGCTTGCCTAGTTCTCAATTAGCCCAGTGCTTACCCTAGGGCCAAGGAGGCTCTGGGCTGCCTCTGGCTCCGTGGGCACCGCTGATTGTCTGGTGGTCTCCTGAGCTTGAAAGCAACTCCAAACCTGTTCTCCTACGTGGAGAAGGCTGAATGGGCATTAAAATGCCTTGTTTCCACAGACCCAGGCAACCCACACTTAGCCAGCTAGGGAGTGACCCTCCTAGGTCCTATCTCAGCAACGGCAAAAAACTCGCTTATAGGAGCTGCATTTTTCAAAGGGAAACTTGCTCGGGGAACCAACCACAGCCCCAGTGCGTCTTTGCTCAGGAAAGCAACGCTTGCCTAGTTCTCAACAAGCCGTGTGCTATACCTTGGGCCAGGAAGGATCCTGGCTTCTTCTTGCTCCGAGGGCACGGCTGCTTGGCTGGTGGTCTCCTGAAGTTAAAAGTAACTCCAAACGGGTTCTCTTTCGGGGAGGATGCTGATTGGGCATGAAAAGGCCTTCATTCAACAGGCCCCATCAACCCACCCTTAGCCAGATACGGAGAGAGCCTCCTAGGGCCTATCTAAGAAATGGCACAAAACTCATTCCAGGAGCTGCATTCTGCAAAGGTGGACACTGCTTGGGGAACAAACCACAGCCCCAATGTGTCTGCTCAGGAAAGCCTCGCTTGCCTTTTTTCTCCTAGCCCTCTGCTACCCCAAGGGCCATGGAAGCTCTGGGCTGCCTCTGGCTCTGTGGGCACTGCTGATGTTCTGGTTGTCTCCTGAGCTTGAAACCAACTCCAAACGGGTTCTCCTTCGGGGAGAAGGTGGATTTGCATGGAAAGGCCTTGTTTGCACAGGCCCCAGCCACCCACCCTTAGCCAGCTAGGGATAGACCGTCCTTGGGCCTATCTCAGCAACGGCACAAGACTCACTTCTCGGAGCTGCATTCTGCAAAGGGAAACTCTGCTCGGGGAGCACACCACAGTCCCAATTTGTCTTTGCTCAGGAAAGCAATGCTTGCCTATTTCTCACCTCGCCCTGTGCTAACCCTAGGGCCAAGGAGGCTCTGGGCTGCCTCTGGCTCCGTGGGCACTGCTGCTTGGCTGGTGGACTCCTGAGCTTGAAACCAACTCCAAACGGGTTCTCCTTCGGGGAGAAGGCTGATTGGGCATGAAAATACCTTGTTTGCACAGGCCTCAGCAACCCACCCTTAGCCAGCTAGGGAGGGACCCTCCGAGGGCTGATCTCAGCAAGGGCACAAGACTCACTTCTAGGAGTTGTATTCTGCAAAGGGGAACTCTGCTCGGGGAACAATCCACAGCCCCAATGCGTCTTTGCTCAGGAAAGCATCGCTTGCCTATTTCTCACATAGCCCTCTGCACCACTAGGGCCAAGAACTTTCTGGGCTGCCTCTGGCTCCGTGGGCACTGCTGCTTGGCTGGTGTTCTCCTGAGCTTGAAACCAACTCCAAACGTGTTCTCCTTCGGGGAGAAGGCTGATTGGGCATGAAAATGCCTTGTTTGCATAGGCCCCCGCAACCCACACTTAGCCAGCTAGGGAGGGATCCTCCGAGGTCCTAACTGGGAAACGGCACAAAACTCAGTTCTGGGAGCTGCATTCTGCAAAGGTGAACTCTGCTCGGGGAACCAACAACAGCCGCAATGCGTCTTTGCTCAGGAAAGCCACGATTGCCTAGTTCTCACCTAGCCCTCTGCTACCCCTATGGCCAAGGGGGATCTTGGCTGCCTCTTTCTCCGTGGGCACTGTTGCTTGCCTGGTGGTCTGCTGAGCTTGAAACCAACTCCAAACGTGTTCTCCTTTGGGGAGAAGGTGGATTTGGCATGAAAAGGCCTTGTATGCACAGGCCCCATCAACCCATCCTTAGCCAGCTAGGGAGGGACGCTCTGAGGGCCTATGTCAGCAACAGCACTAAACTCACTTCTACGAGCTGCATTCTGTAAAGGGAATCTCAGCTCAGGGAACAAAGCACAGCCCCAATGTGTCTCTTGCTCAGGAAGGCCAACCGGCCTAGTTCTCACCTAGCCCTGGTCTACTCCTAGGGCAAAGGAGGCTCTCGGCTGCCTCTGGCTCCGTGGGCACTACTGCTTGAACTGGTGGTCTCCTGAGCTTGAAACCAACTCCAAACGGGTTCTCCTTTGGGGAGAAGGCTGATTGGGCATGAAAAGGCCTTATTTGCACAGGCCCAAACAATCCACCATTTGCCAGCTAGGGAGGGACCCTCCGAGGGCCTATCTCAGAACCTGCACAAAACTCTCACTTCGAGGAGCTGCATTCTGCAAAGGTGAACTCTGCTCGGGGAACAAACCACAGCCCCAATGTGTCTTTGCTCAGGGAAGCAACGCTTGCCTAGTTCTCAATTAGCCCAGTGCTTACCCTAGGGCCAAGGAGGCTCTGGGCTGCCTCTGGCTCCGTGGGCACCGCTGATTGTCTGGTGGTCTCCTGAGCTTGAAAGCAACTCCAAACCTGTTCTCCTACGTGGAGAAGGCTGAATGGGCATTAAAATGCCTTGTTTCCACAGACCCAGGCAACCCACACTTAGCCAGCTAGGGAGTGACCCTCCTAGGTCCTATCTCAGCAACGGCAAAAAACTCGCTTATAGGAGCTGCATTTTTCAAAGGGAAACTTGCTCGGGGAACCAACCACAGCCCCAGTGCGTCTTTGCTCAGGAAAGCAACGCTTGCCTAGTTCTCAACAAGCCGTGTGCTATACCTTGGGCCAGGAAGGATCCTGGCTTCTTCTTGCTCCGAGGGCACGGCTGCTTGGCTGGTGGTCTCCTGAAGTTAAAAGTAACTCCAAACGGGTTCTCTTTCGGGGAGGATGCTGATTGGGCATGAAAAGGCCTTCATTCAACAGGCCCCATCAACCCACCCTTAGCCAGATACGGAGAGAGCCTCCTAGGGCCTATCTAAGAAATGGCACAAAACTCATTCCAGGAGCTGCATTCTGCAAAGGTGGACACTGCTTGGGGAACAAACCACAGCCCCAATGTGTCTGCTCAGGAAAGCCTCGCTTGCCTTTTTTCTCCTAGCCCTCTGCTACCCCAAGGGCCATGGAAGCTCTGGGCTGCCTCTGGCTCTGTGGGCACTGCTGATGTTCTGGTTGTCTCCTGAGCTTGAAACCAACTCCAAACGGGTTCTCCTTCGGGGAGAAGGTGGATTTGCATGGAAAGGCCTTGTTTGCACAGGCCCCAGCCACCCACCCTTAGCCAGCTAGGGATAGACCGTCCTTGGGCCTATCTCAGCAACGGCACAAGACTCACTTCTCGGAGCTGCATTCTGCAAAGGGAAACTCTGCTCGGGGAGCACACCACAGTCCCAATTTGTCTTTGCTCAGGAAAGCAATGCTTGCCTATTTCTCACCTCGCCCTGTGCTAACCCTAGGGCCAAGGAGGCTCTGGGCTGCCTCTGGCTCCGTGGGCACTGCTGCTTGGCTGGTGTTCTCCTGAGCTTGAAACCAACTCCAAACGGGTTCTCCTTCGGGGAGAAGGCTGATTGGGCATGAAAATGCCTTGTTTGCATAGGCCCCCGCAACCCACACTTAGCCAGCTAGGGAGGGATCCTCCGAGGTCCTAACTGGGAAACGGCACAAAACTCAGTTCTGGGAGCTGCATTCTGCAAAGGTGAACTCTGCTCGGGGAACCAACAACAGCCGCAATGCGTCTTTGCTCAGGAAAGCCACGATTGCCTAGTTCTCACCTAGCCCTCTGCTACCCCTATGGCCAAGGGGGATCTTGGCTGCCTCTTTCTCCGTGGGCACTGTTGCTTGCCTGGTGGTCTGCTGAGCTTGAAACCAACTCCAAACGTGTTCTCCTTTGGGGAGAAGGTGGATTTGGCATGAAAAGGCCTTGTATGCACAGGCCCCATCAACCCATCCTTAGCCAGCTAGGGAGGGACGCTCTGAGGGCCTATGTCAGCAACAGCACTAAACTCACTTCTACGAGCTGCATTCTGTAAAGGGAATCTCAGCTCAGGGAACAAAGCACAGCCCCAATGTGTCTCTTGCTCAGGAAGGCCAACCGGCCTAGTTCTCACCTAGCCCTGGTCTACTCCTAGGGCAAAGGAGGCTCTGGGCTGCCTCTGGCTCCGTGGGCACTGCTGCTTGAACTGGTGGTCTCCTGAGCTTGAATCCAACTCCAAACGGGTTCTCCTTCGGGGAGAAGGCTGATTGGGCATGAAAAGGCCTTGTTTGCACAGGCCCAAGTAACCTACCCTTAGGAGCTATGGAGGAACCCTCCGAGGGCCTATCTCAGAACCTGCACAAAACTCTCACTTCTAGGAGCTGCATTCTGCAAAGGGGAACACTGCCGGGGAAGAAACCACAGCCCCAAAGCGTGTTTGCTCAGGAAAGCAATGCTTGCCTATTTCTCACCTAGCCCTCTGCCACCAATTAGGCCAAAGATTGTCTGTGCTGCCTCTGGCTCCGTGGGCACTGCAGCTTGGCTGGTGGTCTCCTGAGCTTGTAACCAACTCCAAACGTGTTCTCCTTTGGGGAGAAGGCTGATTGGGCATGAAAAGGCCTTATTTGCACAGGCCCAAACAATCCACCATTAGCCAGCTAGGGAGGGACCCTCAGAGGGCCTATCTCAGAACCTGCACAAAACTCTCACTTCGAGGAGCTGCATTCTGCAAACGTGAACTCTGCTCGGGGAACAAACCACAGCCCCAATGTGTCTTTGCTCAGGGAAGCAACGCTTGCCTAGTTCTCAATTAGCCCAGTGCTTACCCTAGGGCCAAGGAGGCTCTGGGCTGCCTCTGCCCCCGTGGGCATTGCTGCTTGGCTGGTGGACTCCCGAGCTTGAAACCAACTCCAAACGGGTCCTCCTTCGGGGAGAATGCTGATTGGGCATGAAAAGGCCTTGTTTCCACAGACCCAGGCAACCCACACTTTGCCAGCTAGGGAGGGAACATCCAAGGCCCTATCTCAGCAAGGGCACAAGACTCACTTCTAGGAGTTGTATTCTGCAAAGGTGAACTCTGCTCGGGGAACAATCCACAGCCCCAATGTGTCTTTGCTCAGGAAAGCAACGCGTGCCTAGTTCTCACCTGGCCCTCTGTACCCCTAGGGCAAAGAAGGCTCTGGGCTGCCTCTGGCTCCGTGGGCACTGCTGCTTGGCTGGTGGACTCCTGAGCTTGAAACCAACTCCAAACGTGTTCTCCTTCGGGGAGAAGGCTGATTGGGCATGAAAAGGCCTTGTTTGCACAGGGCCCATCAACTCACCGTTAGCCACCTTGGGAGGGACCCTCGGAGGGCCTATCTCAGCAACGGTACACAACTCGCTTCTAGGAGCTGCATTCTGCAAAAGTGAACTCTGCTCGGGGAACAAACCACAGCTCCAATGCGTCTATGCTCAGGGAAGCCACGCTTGCCTACTTCTCAATTAGAAGAATGCTTCCCATAGGGCCAAGGAGGCTCTGGGCTGCCTCTGGCTCCGTGGGCACCGCTGATTGTCTGGTGGTCTCCTGAGCTTGAAAGCAACTCCAAACCTGTTCTCCTACGTGGAGAAGGCTGAATGGGCATTAAAATGCCTTGTTTCCACAGACCCAGGCAACCCACACTTAGCCAGCTAGGGAGTGACCCTCCTAGGTCCTATCTCAGCAACGGCAAAAAACTCGCTTATAGGAGCTGCATTTTTCAAAGGGAAACTTGCTTGGGGAACCAACCACAGCCCCAGTGCGTCTTTGCTCAGGAAAGCAACGCGTGCCTAGTTCTCAACAAGCCGTGTGCTATACCTTGGGCCAGGAAGGATCCTGGCTTCTTCTTGCTCCGAGGGCACGGCTGCTTGGCTGGTGGTCTCCTGAAGTTAAAAGTAACTCCAAACGGGTTCTCTTTCGGGGAGGATGCTGATTGGGCATGAAAAGGCCTTCATTCAACAGGCCCCATCAACCCACCCTTAGCCAGATACGGAGAGAGCCTCCTAGGGCCTATCTAAGAAATGGCACAAAACTCATTCCAGGAGCTGCATTCTGCAAAGGTGGACACTGCTTGGGGAACAAACCACAGCCCCAATGTGTCTGCTCAGGAAAGCCTCGCTTGCCTTTTTTCTCCTAGCCCTCTGCTACCCCAAGGGCCATGGAAGCTCTGGGCTGCCTCTGGCTCTGTGGGCACTGCTGATGTTCTGGTTGTCTCCTGAGCTTGAAACCAACTCCAAACGGGTTCTCCTTCGGGGAGAAGGTGGATTTGCACGGGAAGGCCTTGTTTGCACAGGCCCCAGCCACCCACCCTTAGCCAGCTAGGGATAGACCGTCCTTGGGCCTATCTCAGCAACGGCACAAGACTCACTTCTCGGAGCTGCATTCTGCAAAGGGAAACTCTGCTCGGGGAGCACACCACAGTCCCAATTTGTCTTTGCTCAGGAAAGCAATGCTTGCCTATTTCTCACCTCGCCCTGTGCTAACCCTAGGGCCAAGGAGGCTCTGGGCTGCCTCTGGCTCCGTGGGCACTGCTGCTTTGCTGGTGGACTCCTGAGCTTGAAACCAACTCCAAACGGGTTCTCCTTCGGGGAGAAGGCTGATTGGGCATGAAAATACCTTGTTTGCACAGGCCTCAGCAACCCACCCTTAGCCAGCTAGGGAGGGACCCTCCGAGGGCTGATCTCAGCAAGGGCACAAGACTCACTTCTAGGAGTTGTATTCTGCAAAGGTGAACTCTGCTCGGGGAACAATCCACAGCCCCAATGCGTCTTTGCTCAGGAAAGCATCGCTTGCCTATTTCTCACATAGCCCTCTGCACCACTAGGGCCAAGAACTTTCTGGGCTGCCTCTGGCTCCGTGGGCACTGCTGCTTGGCTGGTGTTCTCCTGAGCTTGAAACCAACTCCAAACGGGTTCTCCTTCGGGGAGAAGGCTGATTGGGCATGAAAATGCCTTGTTTGCATAGGCCCCCGCAACCCACACTTAGCCAGCTAGGGAGGGATCCTCCGAGGTCCTAACTGGGAAACGGCACAAAACTCAGTTCTGGGAGCTGCATTCTGCAAAGGTGAACTCTGCTCGGGGAACCAACAACAGCCGCAATGCGTCTTTGCTCAGGAAAGCCACGATTGCCTAGTTCTCACCTAGCCCTCTGCTACCCCTATGGCCAAGGGGGATCTTGGCTGCCTCTTTCTCCGTGGGCACTGTTGCTTGCCTGGTGGTCTGCTGAGCTTGAAACCAACTCCAAACGTGTTCTCCTTTGGGGAGAAGGTGGATTTGGCATGAAAAGGCCTTGTATGCACAGGCCCCATCAACCCATCCTTAGCCAGCTAGGGAGGGACGCTCTGAGGGCCTATGTCAGCAACAGCACTAAACTCACTTCTACGAGCTGCATTCTGTAAAGGGAATCTCAGCTCAGGGAACAAAGCACAGCCCCAATGTGTCTCTTGCTCAGGAAGGCCAACCAGCCTAGTTCTCACCTAGCCCTGGTCTACTCCTAGGGCAAAGGAGGCTCTGGGCTGCCTCTGGCTCCGTGGGCACTGCTGCTTGACTGGTGGTCTCCTGAGCTTGAAACCAACTCCAAACGGGTTCTCCTTCGGGGAGAAGGCTGATTGGGCATGAAAAGGCCTTGTTTGCACAGGCCCAAGTAACCTACCCTTAGGAGCTATGGAGGAACCCTCCGAGGGCCTATCTCAGAACCTGCACAAAACTCTCACTTCTAGGAGCTGCATTCTGCAAAGGGGAACACTGCCGGGGAAGAAACCACAGCCCCAAAGCGTGTTTGCTCAGGAAAGCAATGCTTGCCTATTTCTCACCTAGCCCTCTGCCACCAATTAGGCCAAAGATTGTCTGTGCTGCCTCTGGCTCCGTGGGCACTGCAGCTTGGCTGGTGGTCTCCTGAGCTTGTAACCAACTCCAAACGTGTTCTCCTTTGGGGAGAAGGCTGATTGGGCATGAAAAGGCCTTATTTGCACAGGCCCAAACAATCCACCATTAGCCAGCTAGGGAGGGACCCTCAGAGGGCCTATCTCAGAACCTGCACAAAACTCTCACTTCGAGGAGCTGCATTCTGCAAAGGTGAACTCTGCTCGGGGAACAAACCACAGCCCCAATGTGTCTTTGCTCAGGGAAGCAACGCTTGCCTAGTTCTCAATTAGCCCAGTGCTTACCCTAGGGCCAAGGAGGCTCTGGGCTGCCTCTGCCCCCGTGGGCATTGCTGCTTGGCTGGTGGACTCCCGAGCTTGAAACCAACTCCAAACGGGTCCTCCTTCGGGGAGAATGCTGATTGGGCATGAAAAGGCCTTGTTTCCACAGACCCAGGCAACCCACACTTTGCCAGCTAGGGAGGGAACATCCAAGGCCCTATCTCAGCAAGGTCACAAGACTCACTTCTAGGAGTTGTATTCTGCAAAGGTGAACTCTGCTCGGGGAACAATCCACAGCCCCAATGTGTCTTTGCTCAGGAAAGCAACGCGTGCCTAGTTCTCACCTGGCCCTCTGTACCCCTAGGGCAAAGAAGGCTCTGGGCTGCCTCTGGCTCCGTGGGCACTGCTGCTTGGCTGGTGGACTCCTGAGCTTGAAACCAACTCCAAACGGGTTCTCCTTCGGGGAGAAGGCTGATTGGGCATGAAAAGGCCTTGTTTGCACAGGGCCCATCAACTCACCGTTAGCCACCTTGGGAGGGACCCTCGGAGGGCCTATCTCAGCAACGGTACACAACTCGCTTCTAGGAGCTGCATTCTGCAAACGTGAACTCTGCTCGGGGAACAAACCAAGGCTCCAATGCGTCTATGCTCAGGGAAGCCACGCTTGCCTACTTCTCAATTAGAAGAATGCTTCCCATAGGGCCAAGGAGGCTCTGGGCTGCCTCTGGCTCCGTGGGCACCGCTGATTGTCTGGTGGTCTCCTGAGCTTGAAAGCAACTCCAAACCTGTTCTCCTACGTGGAGAAGGCTGAATGGGCATGAAAAGGCCTTGTTTCCACAGACCCAGGCAACCCACACTTAGCCAGCTAGGGAGTGACCCTCCTAGGTCCTATCTCAGCAACGGCAAAAAACTCGCTTATAGGAGCTGCATTTTTCAAAGGGAAACTTGCTCGGGGAACCAACCACAGCCCCAGTGCGTCTTTGCTCAGGAAAGCAACGCTTGCCTAGTTCTCAACAAGCCGTGTGCTATACCTTGGGCCAGGAAGGATCCTGGCTTCTTCTTGCTCCGAGGGCACGGCTGCTTGGCTGGTGGTCTCCTGAAGTTAAAAGTAACTCCAAACGGGTTCTCTTTCGGGGAGGATGCTGATTGGGCATGAAAAGGCCTTCATTCAACAGGCCCCATCAACCCACCCTTAGCCAGATACGGAGAGAGCCTCCTAGGGCCTATCTAAGAAATGGCACAAAACTCATTCCAGGAGCTGCATTCTGCAAAGGTGGACACTGCTTGGGGAACAAACCACAGCCCCAATGTGTCTGCTCAGGAAAGCCTCGCTTGCCTTTTTTCTCCTAGCCCTCTGCTACCCCAAGGGCCATGGAAGCTCTGGGCTGCCTCTGGCTCCGTGGGCACTGCTGCTTGGCTGGTGGACTCCTGAGCTTGAAACCAACTCCAAACGGGTTCTCCTTCGGGGAGAAGGCTGATTGGGCATGAAAATACCTTGTTTGCACAGGCCTCAGCAACCCACCCTTAGCCAGCTAGGGAGGGACCCTCCGAGGGCTGATCTCAGCAAGGGCACAAGACTCACTTCTAGGAGTTGTATTCTGCAAAGGAGAACTCTGCTCGGGGAACAATCCACAGCCCCAATGCGTCTTTGCTCAGGAAAGCATCGCTTGCCTATTTCTCACATAGCCCTCTGCACCACTAGGGCCAAGAACTTTCTGGGCTGCCTCTGGCTCCGTGGGCACTGCTGCTTGGCTGGTGTTCTCCTGAGCTTGAAACCAACTCCAAACGGGTTCTCCTTCGGGGAGAAGGCTGATTGGGCATGAAAATACCTTGTTTGCATAGGCCCCCGCAACCCACACTTAGCCAGCTAGGGAGGGATCCTCCGAGGTCCTAACTGGGAAACGGCACAAAACTCAGTTCTGGGAGCTGCATTCTGCAAAGGTGAACTCTGCTCGGGGAACCAACAACAGCCGCAATGCGTCTTTGCTCAGGAAAGCCACGATTGCCTAGTTCTCACCTAGCCCTCTGCTACCCCTATGGCCAAGGGGGATCTTGGCTGCCTCTTTCTCCGTGGGCACTGTTGCTTGCCTGGTGGTCTGCTGAGCTTGAAACCAACTCCAAACGTGTTCTCCTTTGGGGAGAAGGTGGATTTGGCATGAAAAGGCCTTGTATGCACAGGCCCCATCAACCCATCCTTAGCCAGCTAGGGAGGGACGCTCTGAGGGCCTATGTCAGCAACAGCACTAAACTCACTTCTACGAGCTGCATTCTGTAAAGGGAATCTCAGCTCAGGGAACAAAGCACAGCCCCAATGTGTCTCTTGCTCAGGAAGGCCAACCGGCCTAGTTCTCACCTAGCCCTGGTCTACTCCTAGGGCAAAGGAGGCTCTGGGCTGCCTCTGGCTCCGTGGGCACTGCTGCTTGACTGGTGGTCTCCTGAGCTTGAAACCAACTCCAAACGGGTTCTCCTTCGGGGAGAAGGCTGATTGGGCATGAAAAGGCCTTGTTTGCACAGGCCCAAGTAACCTACCCTTAGGAGCTATGGAGGAACCCTCCGAGGGCCTATCTCAGAACCTGCACAAAACTCTCACTTCTAGGAGCTGCATTCTGCAAAGGGGAACACTGCCGGGGAAGAAACCACAGCCCCAAAGCGTGTTTGCTCAGGAAAGCAATGCTTGCCTATTTCTCACCTAGCCCTCTGCCACCAATTAGGCCAAAGATTGTCTGTGCTGCCTCTGGCTCCGTGGGCACTGCAGCTTGGCTGGTGGTCTCCTGAGCTTGTAACCAACTCCAAACGTGTTCTCCTTTGGGGAGAAGGCTGATTGGGCATGAAAAGGCCTTATTTGCACAGGCCCAAACAATCCACCATTAGCCAGCTAGGGAGGGACCCTCAGAGGGCCTATCTCAGAACCTGCACAAAACTCTCACTTCGAGGAGCTGCATTCTGCAAAGGTGAACTCTGCTCGGGGAACAAACCACAGCCCCAATGTGTCTTTGCTCAGGGAAGCAACGCTTGCCTAGTTCTCAATTAGCCCAGTGCTTACCCTAGGGCCAAGGAGGCTCTGGGCTGCCTCTGCCCCCGTGGGCATTGCTGCTTGGCTGGTGGACTCCCGAGCTTGAAACCAACTCCAAACGGGTCCTCCTTCGGGGAGAATGCTGATTGGGCATGAAAAGGCCTTGTTTCCACAGACCCAGGCAACCCACACTTTGCCAGCTAGGGAGGGAACATCCAAGGCCCTATCTCAGCAAGGGCACAAGACTCACTTCTAGGAGTTGTATTCTGCAAAGGTGAACTCTGCTCGGGGAACAATCCACAGCCCCAATGTGTCTTTGCTCAGGAAAGCAACGCGTGCCTAGTTCTCACCTGGCCCTCTGTACCCCTAGGGCAAAGAAGGCTCTGGGCTGCCTCTGGCTCGTGGGCACTGCTGCTTGGCTGGTGGACTCCTGAGCTTGAAACCAACTCCAAACGTGTTCTCCTTCGGGGAGAAGGCTGATTGGGCATGAAAAGGCCTTGTTTGCACAGGCCCAAACAATCCACCATTAGCCAGCTAGGGAGGGACCCTCAGAGGGCCTATCTCAGAACCTGCACAAAACTCTCACTTCGAGGAGCTGCATTCTGCAAAGGTGAACTCTGCTCGGGGAACAAACCACAGCTCCAATGCGTCTATGCTCAGGGAAGCCACGCTTGCCTACTTCTCAATTAGAAGAATGCTTCCCATAGGGCCAAGGAGGCTCTGGGCTGCCTCTGGCTCCGTGGGCACCGCTGATTGTCTGGTGGTCTCCTGAGCTTGAAAGCAACTCCAAACCTGTTCTCCTACGTGGAGAAGGCTGAATGGGCATTAAAATGCCTTGTTTCCACAGACCCAGGCAACCCACACTTAGCCAGCTAGGGAGTGACCCTCCTAGGTCCTATCTCAGCAACGGCAAAAAACTCGCTTATAGGAGCTGCATTTTTCAAAGGGAAACTTGCTCGGGGAACCAACCACAGCCCCAGTGCGTCTTTGCTCAGGAAAGCAACGCTTGCCTAGTTCTCAACAAGCCGTGTGCTATACCTTGGGCCAGGAAGGATCCTGGCTTCTTCTTGCTCCGAGGGCACGGCTGCTTGGCTGGTGGTCTCCTGAAGTTAAAAGTAACTCCAAACGGGTTCTCTTTCGGGGAGGATGCTGATTGGGCATGAAAAGGCCTTCATTCAACAGGCCCCATCAACCCACCCTTAGCCAGATACGGAGAGAGCCTCCTAGGGCCTATCTAAGAAATGGCACAAAACTCATTCCAGGAGCTGCATTCTGCAAAGGTGGACACTGCTTGGGGAACAAACCACAGCCCCAATGTGTCTGCTCAGGAAAGCCTCGCTTGCCTTTTTTCTCCTAGCCCTCTGCTACCCCAAGGGCCATGGAAGCTCTGGGCTGCCTCTGGCTCCGTGGGCACTGCTGCTTGGCTGGTGGACTCCTGAGCTTGAAACCAACTCCAAACGGGTTCTCCTTCGGGGAGAAGGCTGATTGGGCATGAAAATACCTTGTTTGCACAGGCCTCAGCAACCCACCCTTAGCCAGCTAGGGAGGGACCCTACGAGGGCTGATCTCAGCAAGGGCACAAGACTCACTTCTAGGAGTTGTATTCTGCAAAGGAGAACTCTGCTCGGGGAACAATCCACAGCCCCAATGCGTCTTTGCTCAGGAAAGCATCGCTTGCCTATTTCTCACATAGCCCTCTGCACCACTAGGGCCAAGAACTTTCTGGGCTGCCTCTGGCTCCGTGGGCACTGCTGCTTGGCTGGTGTTCTCCTGAGCTTGAAACCAACTCCAAACGGGTTCTCCTTCGGGGAGAAGGCTGATTGGGCATGAAAATACCTTGTTTGCATAGGCCCCCGCAACCCACACTTAGCCAGCTAGGGAGGGATCCTCCGAGGTCCTAACTGGGAAACGGCACAAAACTCAGTTCTGGGAGCTGCATTCTGCAAAGGTGAACTCTGCTCGGGGAACCAACAACAGCCGCAATGCGTCTTTGCTCAGGAAAGCCACGATTGCCTAGTTCTCACCTAGCCCTCTGCTACCCCTATGGCCAAGGGGGATCTTGGCTGCCTCTTTCTCCGTGGGCACTGTTGCTTGCCTGGTGGTCTGCTGAGCTTGAAACCAACTCCAAACGTGTTCTCCTTTGGGGAGAAGGTGGATTTGGCATGAAAAGGCCTTGTATGCACAGGCCCCATCAACCCATCCTTAGCCAGCTAGGGAGGGACGCTCTGAGGGCCTATGTCAGCAACAGCACTAAACTCACTTCTACGAGCTGCATTCTGTAAAGGGAATCTCAGCTCAGGGAACAAAGCACAGCCCCAATGTGTCTCTTGCTCAGGAAGGCCAACCGGCCTAGTTCTCACCTAGCCCTGGTCTACTCCTAGGGCAAAGGAGGCTCTGGGCTGCCTCTGGCTCCGTGGGCACTGCTGCTTGACTGGTGGTCTCCTGAGCTTGAAACCAACTCCAAACGGGTTCTCCTTCGGGGAGAAGGCTGATTGGGCATGAAAAGGCCTTGTTTGCACAGGCCCAAGTAACCTACCCTTAGGAGCTATGGAGGAACCCTCCGAGGGCCTATCTCAGAACCTGCACAAAACTCTCACTTCTAGGAGCTGCATTCTGCAAAGGGGAACACTGCCGGGGAAGAAACCACAGCCCCAAAGCGTGTTTGCTCAGGAAAGCAATGCTTGCCTATTTCTCACCTAGCCCTCTGCCACCAATTAGGCCAAAGATTGTCTGTGCTGCCTCTGGCTCCGTGGGCACTGCAGCTTGGCTGGTGGTCTCCTGAGCTTGTAACCAACTCCAAACGTGTTCTCCTTTGGGGAGAAGGCTGATTGGGCATGAAAAGGCCTTATTTGCACAGGCCCAAACAATCCACCATTAGCCAGCTAGGGAGGGACCCTCAGAGGGCCTATCTCAGAACCTGCACAAAACTCTCACTTCGAGGAGCTGCATTCTGCAAAGGTGAACTCTGCTCGGGGAACAAACCACAGCCCCAATGTGTCTTTGCTCAGGGAAGCAACGCTTGCCTAGTTCTCAATTAGCCCAGTGCTTACCCTAGGGCCAAGGAGGCTCTGGGCTGCCTCTGCCCCCGTGGGCATTGCTGCTTGGCTGGTGGACTCCCGAGCTTGAAACCAACTCCAAACGGGTCCTCCTTCGGGGAGAATGCTGATTGGGCATGAAAAGGCCTTGTTTCCACAGACCCAGGCAACCCACACTTTGCCAGCTAGGGAGGGAACATCCAAGGCCCTATCTCAGCAAGGGCACAAGACTCACTTCTAGGAGTTGTATTCTGCAAAGGTGAACTCTGCTCGGGGAACAATCCACAGCCCCAATGTGTCTTTGCTCAGGAAAGCAACGCGTGCCTAGTTCTCACCTGGCCCTCTGTACCCCTAGGGCAAAGAAGGCTCTGGGCTGCCTCTGGCTCCGTGGGCACTGCTGCTTGGCTGGTGGACTCCTGAGCTTGAAACCAACTCCAAACGTGTTCTCCTTCGGGGAGAAGGCTGATTGGGCATGAAAAGGCCTTGTTTGCACAGGCCCAAACAATCCACCATTAGCCAGCTAGGGAGGGACCCTCAGAGGGCCTATCTCAGAACCTGCACAAAACTCTCACTTCGAGGAGCTGCATTCTGCAAAGGTGAACTCTGCTCGGGGAACAAACCACAGCTCCAATGCGTCTATGCTCAGGGAAGCCACGCTTGCCTACTTCTCAATTAGAAGAATGCTTCCCATAGGGCCAAGGAGGCTCTGGGCTGCCTCTGGCTCCGTGGGCACCGCTGATTGTCTGGTGGTCTCCTGAGCTTGAAAGCAACTCCAAACCTGTTCTCCTACGTGGAGAAGGCTGAATGGGCATTAAAATGCCTTGTTTCCACAGACCCAGGCAACCCACACTTAGCCAGCTAGGGAGTGACCCTCCTAGGTCCTATCTCAGCAACGGCAAAAAACTCGCTTATAGGAGCTGCATTTTTCAAAGGGAAACTTGCTCGGGGAACCAACCACAGCCCCAGTGCGTCTTTGCTCAGGAAAGCAACGCTTGCCTAGTTCTCAACAAGCCGTGTGCTATACCTTGGGCCAGGAAGGATCCTGGCTTCTTCTTGCTCCGAGGGCACGGCTGCTTGGCTGGTGGTCTCCTGAAGTTAAAAGTAACTCCAAACGGGTTCTCTTTCGGGGAGGATGCTGATTGGGCATGAAAAGGCCTTCATTCAACAGGCCCCATCAACCCACCCTTAGCCAGATACGGAGAGAGCCTCCTAGGGCCTATCTAAGAAATGGCACAAAACTCATTCCAGGAGCTGCATTCTGCAAAGGTGGACACTGCTTGGGGAACAAACCACAGCCCCAATGTGTCTGCTCAGGAAAGCCTCGCTTGCCTTTTTTCTCCTAGCCCTCTGCTACCCCAAGGGCCATGGAAGCTCTGGGCTGCCTCTGGCTCTGTGGGCACTGCTGATGTTCTGGTTGTCTCCTGAGCTTGAAACCAACTCCAAACGGGTTCTCCTTCGGGGAGAAGGTGGATTTGCATGGAAAGGCCTTGTTTGCACAGGCCCCAGCCACCCACCCTTAGCCAGCTAGGGATAGACCGTCCTTGGGCCTATCTCAGCAACGGCACAAGACTCACTTCTCGGAGCTGCATTCTGCAAAGGGAAACTCTGCTCGGGGAGCACACCACAGTCCCAATTTGTCTTTGCTCAGGAAAGCAATGCTTGCCTATTTCTCACCTCGCCCTGTGCTATCCCTAGGGCCAAGGAAGCTCTGGGCTGCCTCTGGCTCCGTGGGCACTGCTGCTTTGCTGGTGGTCTCGTGAGCTTGAAACCAACTCCAAACGGGTTCTCCTTCTGGGAGAAGGCTGATTGGGCATGAAAATACCTTGTTTGCACAGGCCTCAGCAACCCACCCTTAGCCAGCTAGGGAGGGACCCTGCGCGGGCTGATCTCAGCAAGGGCACAAGACTCACTTCTAGGAGTTGTATTCTGCAAAGGTGAACTCTGCTCGGGGAACAATCCACAGCCCCAATGCGTCCTTGCTCATGAAGGCCAAGCTTGCCTAGTTACTCACCTAGCCCTCTGCACACCTAGGGCAAAGAAGGCTATGGCCTGCCTCTGGCTCCGTGGGCACTGCTGCTTGGCTGGTGGTCTCGTGAGCTTGAAACCAACTCCAAACGTGTTCTCCTTCGGGGAGAAGGCTGATTGGGCATGAAAAGGCCTTGTTTGCACAGGGCCCATCAACTCACCGTTAGCCACCTTGGGAGGGACCCTCGGAGGGCCTATCTCAGCAACGGTACACAACTCGCTTCTAGGAGCTGCATTCTGCAAAAGTGAACTCTGCTCGGGGAACAAACCACAGCTCCAATGCGTCTATGCTCAGGGAAGCCACGCTTGCCTACTTCTCAATTAGAAGAATGCTTCCCATAGGGCCAAGGAGGCTCTGGGCTGCCTCTGGCTCCGTGGGCACCGCTGATTGTCTGGTGGTCTCCTGAGCTTGAAACCAACTCCAAACGGGTTCTCCTTCGGGGAGAAGGCTGATTGGGCATGAAAAGGCCTTGTTTGCACAGGCCCAAGTAACCTACCCTTAGGAGCTATGGAGGAACCCTCCGAGGGCCTATCTCAGAACCTGCACAAAACTCTCACTTCTAGGAGCTGCATTCTGCAAAGGGGAACACTGCCGGGGAAGAAACCACAGCCCCAAAGCGTGTTTGCTCAGGAAAGCAATGCTTGCCTATTTCTCACCTAGCCCTCTGCCACCAATTAGGCCAAAGATTGTCTGTGCTGCCTCTGGCTCCGTGGGCACTGCAGCTTGGCTGGTGGTCTCCTGAGCTTGTAACCAACTCCAAACGTGTTCTCCTTTGGGGAGAAGGCTGATTGGGCATGAAAAGGCCTTATTTGCACAGGCCCAAACAATCCACCATTAGCCAGCTAGGGAGGGACCCTCAGAGGGCCTATCTCAGAACCTGCACAAAACTCTCACTTCGAGGAGCTGCATTCTGCAAAGGTGAACTCTGCTCGGGGAACAAACCACAGCCCCAATGTGTCTTTGCTCAGGGAAGCAACGCTTGCCTAGTTCTCAATTAGCCCAGTGCTTACCCTAGGGCCAAGGAGGCTCTGGGCTGCCTCTGCCCCCGTGGGCATTGCTGCTTGGCTGGTGGACTCCCGAGCTTGAAACCAACTCCAAACGGGTCCTCCTTCGGGGAGAATGCTGATTGGGCATGAAAAGGCCTTGTTTCCACAGACCCAGGCAACCCACACTTTGCCAGCTAGGGAGGGAACATCCAAGGCCCTATCTCAGCAAGGGCACAAGACTCACTTCTAGGAGTTGTATTCTGCAAAGGTGAACTCTGCTCGGGGAACAATCCACAGCCCCAATGCGTCTTTTTTGCTCAGGAAAGCAACGCGTGCCTAGTTCTCACCTGGCCCTCTGTACCCCTAGGGCAAAGAAGGCTCTGGGCTGCCTCTGGCTCCGTGGGCACTGCAGCTTGGCTGGTGGTCTCCTGAGCTTGTAACCAACTCCAAACGTGTTCTCCTTTGGGGAGAAGGCTGATTGGGCATGAAAAGGCCTTATTTGCACAGGCCCAAACAATCCACCATTAGCCAGCTAGGGAGGGACCCTCAGAGGGCCTATCTCAGAACCTGCACAAAACTCTCACTTCGAGGAGCTGCATTCTGCAAAGGTGAACTCTGCTCGGGGAACAAACCACAGCCCCAATGTGTCTTTGCTCAGGGAAGCAACGCTTGCCTAGTTCTCAATTAGCCCAGTGCTTACCCTAGGGCCAAGGAGGCTCTGGGCTGCCTCTGGCTCCGTGGGCACCGCTGATTGTCTGGTGGTCTCCTGAGCTTGAAAGCAACTCCAAACCTGTTCTCCTACGTGGAGAAGGCTGAATGGGCATTAAAATGCCTTGTTTCCACAGACCCAGGCAACCCACACTTAGCCAGCTAGGGAGTGACCCTCCTAGGTCCTATCTCAGCAACGGCAAAAAACTCGCTTATAGGAGCTGCATTTTTCAAAGGGAAACTTGCTCGGGGAACCAACCACAGCCCCAGTGCGTCTTTGCTCAGGAAAGCAACGCTTGCCTAGTTCTCAACAAGCCGTGTGCTATACCTTGGGCCAGGAAGGATCCTGGCTTCTTCTTGCTCCGAGGGCACGGCTGCTTGGCTGGTGGTCTCCTGAAGTTAAAAGTAACTCCAAACGGGTTCTCTTTCGGGGAGGATGCTGATTGGGCATGAAAAGGCCTTCATTCAACAGGCCCCATCAACCCACCCTTAGCCAGATACGGAGAGAGCCTCCTAGGGCCTATCTAAGAAATGGCACAAAACTCATTCCAGGAGCTGCATTCTGCAAAGGTGGACACTGCTTGGGGAACAAACCACAGCCCCAATGTGTCTGCTCAGGAAAGCCTCGCTTGCCTTTTTTCTCCTAGCCCTCTGCTACCCCAAGGGCCATGGAAGCTCTGGGCTGCCTCTGGCTCTGTGGGCACTGCTGATGTTCTGGTTGTCTCCTGAGCTTGAAACCAACTCCAAACGGGTTCTCCTTCGGGGAGAAGGTGGATTTGCATGGAAAGGCCTTGTTTGCACAGGCCCCAGCCACCCACCCTTAGCCAGCTAGGGATAGACCGTCCTTGGGCCTATCTCAGCAACGGCACAAGACTCACTTCTCGGAGCTGCATTCTGCAAAGGGAAACTCTGCTCGGGGAGCACACCACAGTCCCAATTTGTCTTTGCTCAGGAAAGCAATGCTTGCCTATTTCTCACCTCGCCCTGTGCTAACCCTAGGGCCAAGGAAGCTCTGGGCTGCCTCTGGCTCCGTGGGCACTGCTGCTTGGCTGGTGGACTCCTGAGCTTGAAACCAACTCCAAACGGGTTCTCCTTCGGGGAGAAGGCTGATTGGGCATGAAAATACCTTGTTTGCACAGGCCTCAGCAACCCACCCTTAGCCAGCTAGGGAGGGACCCTCCGAGGGCTGATCTCAGCAAGGGCACAAGACTCACTTCTAGGAGTTGTATTCTGCAAAGGGGAACTCTGCTCGGGGAACAATCCACAGCCCCAATGCGTCTTTGCTCAGGAAAGCATCGCTTGCCTATTTCTCACATAGCCCTCTGCACCACTAGGGCCAAGAACTTTCTGGGCTGCCTCTGGCTCCGTGGGCACTGCTGCTTGGCTGGTGTTCTCCTGAGCTTGAAACCAACTCCAAACGGGTTCTCCTTCGGGGAGAAGGCTGATTGGGCATGGAAATGCCTTGTTTGCATAGGCCCCCGCAACCCACACTTAGCCAGCTAGGGAGGGATCCTCCGAGGTCCTAACTGGGAAACGGCACAAAACTCAGTTCTGGGAGCTGCATTCTGCAAAGGTGAACTCTGCTCGGGGAACCAACAACAGCCGCAATGCGTCTTTGCTCAGGAAAGCCACGATTGCCTAGTTCTCACCTAGCCCTCTGCTACCCCTATGGCCAAGGGGGATCTTGGCTGCCTCTTTCTCCGTGGGCACTGTTGCTTGCCTGGTGGTCTGCTGAGCTTGAAACCAACTCCAAACGTGTTCTCCTTTGGGGAGAAGGTGGATTTGGCATGAAAAGGCCTTGTATGCACAGGCCCCATCAACCCATCCTTAGCCAGCTAGGGAGGGACGCTCTGAGGGCCTATGTCAGCAACAGCACTAAACTCACTTCTACGAGCTGCATTCTGTAAAGGGAATCTCAGCTCAGGGAACAAAGCACAGCCCCAATGTGTCTCTTGCTCAGGAAGGCCAACCGGCCTAGTTCTCACCTAGCCCTGGTCTACTCCTAGGGCAAAGGAGGCTCTGGGCTGCCTCTGGCTCCGTGGGCACTGCTGCTTGAACTGGTGGTCTCCTGAGCTTGAAACCAACTCCAAACGGGTTCTCCTTCGGGGAGAAGGCTGATTGGGCATGAAAAGGCCTTGTTTGCACAGGCCCAAGTAACCTACCCTTAGGAGCTACGGAGGAACCCTCCGAGGGCCTATCTCAGAACCTGCACAAAACTCTCACTTCTAGGAGCTGCATTCTGCAAAGGGGAACACTGCCGGGGAAGAAACCACAGCCCCAAAGCGTGTTTGCTCAGGAAAGCAATGCTTGCCTATTTCTCACCTAGCCCTCTGCCACCAATTAGGCCAAAGATTGTCTGTGCTGCCTCTGGCTCCGTGGGCACTGCAGCTTGGCTGGTGGTCTCCTGAGCTTGTAACCAACTCCAAACGTGTTCTCCTTTGGGGAGAAGGCTGATTGGGCATGAAAAGGCCTTATTTGCACAGGCCCAAACAATCCACCATTAGCCAGCTAGGGAGGGACCCTCAGAGGGCCTATCTCAGAACCTGCACAAAACTCTCACTTCGAGGAGCTGCATTCTGCAAAGGTGAACTCTGCTCGGGGAACAAACCACAGCCCCAATGTGTCTTTGCTCAGGGAAGCAACGCTTGCCTAGTTCTCAATTAGCCCAGTGCTTACCCTAGGGCCAAGGAGGCTCTGGGCTGCCTCTGCCCCCGTGGGCATTGCTGCTTGGCTGGTGGACTCCCGAGCTTGAAACCAACTCCAAACGGGTCCTCCTTCGGGGAGAATGCTGATTGGGCATGAAAAGGCCTTGTTTCCACAGACCCAGGCAACCCACACTTTGCCAGCTAGGGAGGGAACATCCAAGGCCCTATCTCAGCAAGGGCACAAGACTCACTTCTAGGAGTTGTATTCTGCAAAGGTGAACTCTGCTCGGGGAACAATCCACAGCCCCAATGCGTCTTTGCTCAGGAAAGCAACGCGTGCCTAGTTCTCACCTGGCCCTCTGTACCCCTAGGGCAAAGAAGGCTCTGGGCTGCCTCTGGCTCCGTGGGCACTGCTGCTTGGCTGGTGGACTCCTGAGCTTGAAACCAACTCCAAACGGGTTCTCCTTCAGGGAGAAGGCTGATTGGGAACGAAAAGGCCTTGTTTGCACAGGGCCCATCAACTCACCGTTAGCCACCTTGGGTGGGACCCTCGGAGGGCCTATCTCAGCAACGGTACACAACTCGCTTCTAGGAGCTGCATTCTGCAAAAGTGAACTCTGCTCGGGGAACAAACCACAGCTCCAATGCGTCTATGCTCAGGGAAGCCACGCTTGCCTACTTCTCAATTAGAAGAATGCTTCCCATAGGGCCAAGGAGGCTCTGGGCTGCCTCTGGCTCCGTGGGCACCGCTGATTGTCTGGTGGTCTCCTGAGCTTGAAAGCAACTCCAAACCTGTTCTCCTACGTGGAGAAGGCTGAATGGGCATTAAAATGCCTTGTTTCCACAGACCCAGGCAACCCACACTTAGCCAGCTAGGGAGTGACCCTCCTAGGTCCTATCTCAGCAACGGCAAAAAACTCGCTTATAGGAGCTGCATTTTTCAAAGGGAAACTTGCTCGGGGAACCAACCACAGCCCCAGTGCGTCTTTGCTCAGGAAAGCAACGCTTGCCTAGTTCTCAACAAGCCGTGTGCTATACCTTGGGCCAGGAAGGATCCTGGCTTCTTCTTGCTCCGAGGGCACGGCTGCTTGGCTGGTGGTCTCCTGAAGTTAAAAGTAACTCCAAACGGGTTCTCTTTCGGGGAGGATGCTGATTGGGCATGAAAAGGCCTTCATTCAACAGGCCCCATCAACCCACCCTTAGCCAGATACGGAGAGAGCCTCCTAGGGCCTATCTAAGAAATGGCACAAAACTCATTCCAGGAGCTGCATTCTGCAAAGGTGGACACTGCTTGGGGAACAAACCACAGCCCCAATGTGTCTGCTCAGGAAAGCCTCGCTTGCCTTTTCTCTCCTAGCCCTCTGCTACCCCAAGGGCCATGGAAGCTCTGGGCTGCCTCTGGCTCTGTGGGCACTGCTGATGTTCTGGTTGTCTCCTGAGCTTGAAACCAACTCCAAACGGGTTCTCCTTCGGGGAGAAGGTGGATTTGCATGGAAAGGCCTTGTTTGCACAGGCCCCAGCCACCCACCCTTAGCCAGCTAGGGATAGACCGTCCTTGGGCCTATCTCAGCAACGGCACAAGACTCACTTCTCGGAGCTGCATTCTGCAAAGGGAAACTCTGCTCGGGGAGCACACCACAGTCCCAATTTGTCTTTGCTCAGGAAAGCAATGCTTGCCTATTTCTCACCTCGCCCTGTGCTAACCCTAGGGCCAAGGAGGCTCTGGGCTGCCTCTGGCTCCGTGGGCACTGCTGCTTGGCTGGTGGACTCCTGAGCTTGAAACCAACTCCAAACGGGTTCTCCTTCTGGGAGAAGGCTGATTGGGCATGAAAATACCTTGTTTGCACAGGCCTCAGCAACCCACCCTTAGCCAGCTAGGGAGGGACCCTCCGAGGGCTGATCTCAGCAAGGGCACAAGACTCACTTCTAGGAGTTGTATTCTGCAAAGGTGAACTCTGCTCGGGGAACAATCCACAGCCCCAATGCGTCTTTGCTCAGGAAAGCATCGCTTGCCTATTTCTCACATAGCCCTCTGCACCACTAGGGCCAAGAACTTTCTGGGCTGCCTCTGGCTCCGTGGGCACTGCTGCTTGGCTGGTGTTCTCCTGAGCTTGAAACCAACTCCAAACGGGTTCTCCTTCGGGGAGAAGGCTGATTGGGCATGAAAATGCCTTGTTTGCATAGGCCCCCGCAACCCACACTTAGCCAGCTAGGGAGGGATCCTCCGAGGTCCTAACTGGGAAACGGCACAAAACTCAGTTCTGGGAGCTGCATTCTGCAAAGGTGAACTCTGCTCGGGGAACCAACAACAGCCGCAATGCGTCTTTGCTCAGGAAAGCCACGATTGCCTAGTTCTCACCTAGCCCTCTGCTACCCCTATGGCCAAGGGGGATCTTGGCTGCCTCTTTCTCCGTGGGCACTGTTGCTTGCCTGGTGGTCTGCTGAGCTTGAAACCAACTCCAAACGTGTTCTCCTTTGGGGAGAAGGTGGATTTGGCATGAAAAGGCCTTGTATGCACAGGCCCCATCAACCCATCCTTAGCCAGCTAGGGAGGGACGCTCTGAGGGCCTATGTCAGCAACAGCACTAAACTCACTTCTACGAGCTGCATTCTGTAAAGGGAATCTCAGCTCAGGGAACAAAGCACAGCCCCAATGTGTCTCTTGCTCAGGAAGGCCAACCGGCCTAGTTCTCACCTAGCCCTGGTCTACTCCTAGGGCAAAGGAGGCTCTGGGCTGCCTCTGGCTCCGTGGGCACTACTGCTTGAACTGGTGGTCTCCTGAGCTTGAAACCAACTCCAAACGGGTTCTCCTTCGGGGAGAAGGCTGATTGGGCATGAAAAGGCCTTGTTTGCACAGGCCCAAGTAACCTACCCTTAGGAGCTATGGAGGAACCCTCCGAGGGCCTATCTCAGAACCTGCACAAAACTCTCACTTCTAGGAGCTGCATTCTGCAAAGGGGAACACTGCCGGGGAAGAAACCACAGCCCCAAAGCGTGTTTGCTCAGGAAAGCAATGCTTGCCTATTTCTCACCTAGCCCTCTGCCACCAATTAGGCCAAAGATTGTCTGTGCTGCCTCTGGCTCCGTGGGCACTGCAGCTTGGCTGGTGGTCTCCTGAGCTTGTAACCAACTCCAAACGTGTTCTCCTTTGGGGAGAAGGCTGATTGGGCATGAAAAGGCCTTATTTGCACAGGCCCAAACAATCCACCATTAGCCAGCTAGGGAGGGACCCTCAGAGGGCCTATCTCAGAACCTGCACAAAACTCTCACTTCGAGGAGCTGCATTCTGCAAACGTGAACTCTGCTCGGGGAACAAACCACAGCCCCAATGTGTCTTTGCTCAGGGAAGCAACGCTTGCCTAGTTCTCAATTAGCCCAGTGCTTACCCTAGGGCCAAGGAGGCTCTGGGCTGCCTCTGGCTCCGTGGGCACCGCTGATTGTCTGGTGGTCTCCTGAGCTTGAAAGCAACTCCAAACCTGTTCTCCTACGTGGAGAAGGCTGAATGGGCATTAAAATGCCTTGTTTCCACAGACCCAGGCAACCCACACTTAGCCAGCTAGGGAGTGACCCTCCTAGGTCCTATCTCAGCAACGGCAAAAAACTCGCTTATAGGAGCTGCATTTTTCAAAGGGAAACTTGCTCGGGGAACCAACCACAGCCCCAGTGCGTCTTTGCTCAGGAAAGCAACGCTTGCCTAGTTCTCAACAAGCCGTGTGCTATACCTTGGGCCAGGAAGGATCCTGGCTTCTTCTTGCTCCGAGGGCACGGCTGCTTGGCTGGTGGTCTCCTGAAGTTAAAAGTAACTCCAAACGGGTTCTCTTTCGGGGAGGATGCTGATTGGGCATGAAAAGGCCTTCATTCAACAGGCCCCATCAACCCACCCTTAGCCAGATACGGAGAGAGCCTCCTAGGGCCTATCTAAGAAATGGCACAAAACTCATTCCAGGAGCTGCATTCTGCAAAGGTGGACACTGCTTGGGGAACAAACCACAGCCCCAATGTGTCTGCTCAGGAAAGCCTCGCTTGCCTTTTTTCTCCTAGCCCTCTGCTACCCCAAGGGCCATGGAAGCTCTGGGCTGCCTCTGGCTCTGTGGGCACTGCTGATGTTCTGGTTGTCTCCTGAGCTTGAAACCAACTCCAAACGGGTTCTCCTTCGGGGAGAAGGTGGATTTGCATGGAAAGGCCTTGTTTGCACAGGCCCCAGCAACCCACCCTTAGCCAGCTAGGGATAGACCGTCCTTGGGCCTATCTCAGCAACGGCACAAGACTCACTTCTCGGAGCTGCATTCTGCAAAGGGAAACTCTGCTCGGGGAGCACACCACAGTCCCAATTTGTCTTTGCTCAGGAAAGCAATGCTTGCCTATTTCTCACCTCGCCCTGTGCTAACCCTAGGGCCAAGGAAGCTCTGGGCTGCCTCTGGCTCCCTGGGCACTGCTGCTTTGCTGGTGGTCTCGTGAGCTTGAAACCAACTCCAAACGGGTTCTCCTTCTGGGAGAAGGCTGATTGGGCATGAAAATACCTTGTTTGCACAGGCCTCAGCAACCCACCCTTAGCCAGCTAGGGAGGGACCCTGCGCGGGCTGATCTCAGCAAGGGCACAAGACTCACTTCTAGGAGTTGTATTCTGCAAAGGTGAACTCTGCTCGGGGAACAATCCACAGCCCCAATGCGTCTTTTTTGCTCAGGAAAGCAACGCGTGCCTAGTTCTCACCTGGCCCTCTGTACCCCTAGGGCAAAGAAGGCTCTGGGCTGCCTCTGGCTCCGTGGGCACTGCTGCTTGGCTGGTGGACTCCTGAGCTTGAAACCAACTCCAAACGTGTTCTCCTTCGGGGAGAAGGCTGATTGGGCATGAAAAGGCCTTGTTTGCACAGGGCCCATCAACTCACCGTTAGCCACCTTGGGAGGGACCCTCGGAGGGCCTATCTCAGCAACGGTACACAACTCGCTTCTAGGAGCTGCATTCTGCAAAAGTGAACTCTGCTCGGGGAACAAACCACAGCTCCAATGCGTCTATGCTCAGGGAAGCCACGCTTGCCTACTTCTCAATTAGAAGAATGCTTCCCATAGGGCCAAGGAGGCTCTGGGCTGCCTCTGGCTCCGTGGGCACCGCTGATTGTCTGGTGGTCTCCTGAGCTTGAAACCAACTCCAAACGGGTTCTCCTTCGGGGAGAAGGCTGATTGGGCATGAAAAGGCCTTGTTTGCACAGGCCCAAGTAACCTACCCTTAGGAGCTATGGAGGAACCCTCCGAGGGCCTATCTCAGAACCTGCACAAAACTCTCACTTCTAGGAGCTGCATTCTGCAAAGGGGAACACTGCCGGGGAAGAAACCAAAGCCCCAAAGCGTGTTTGCTCAGGAAAGCAATGCTTGCCTATTTCTCACCTAGCCCTCTGCCACCAATTAGGCCAAAGTTTGTCTGTGCTGCCTCTGGCTCCGTGGGCACTGCAGCTTGGCTGGTGGTCTCCTGAGCTTGTAACCAACTCCAAACGTGTTCTCCTTTGGGGAGAAGGCTGATTGGGCATGAAAAGGCCTTATTTGCACAGGCCCAAACAATCCACCATTAGCCAGCTAGGGAGGGACCCTCAGAGGGCCTATCTCAGAACCTGCACAAAACTCTCACTTCGAGGAGCTGCATTCTGCAAACGTGAACTCTGCTCGGGGAACAAACCACAGCCCCAATGTGTCTTTGCTCAGGGAAGCAACGCTTGCCTAGTTCTCAATTAGCCCAGTGCTTACCCTAGGGCCAAGGAGGCTCTGGGCTGCCTCTGGCTCCGTGGGCACCGCTGATTGTCTGGTGGTCTCCTGAGCTTGAAAGCAACTCCAAACCTGTTCTCCTACGTGGAGAAGGCTGAATGGGCATTAAAATGCCTTGTTTCCACAGACCCAGGCAACCCACACTTAGCCAGCTAGGGAGTGACCCTCCTAGGTCCTATCTCAGCAACGGCAAAAAACTCGCTTATAGGAGCTGCATTTTTCAAAGGGAAACTTGCTCGGGGAACCAACCACAGCCCCAGTGCGTCTTTGCTCAGGAAAGCAACGCTTGCCTAGTTCTCAACAAGCCGTGTGCTATACCTTGGGCCAGGAAGGATCCTGGCTTCTTCTTGCTCCGAGGGCACGGCTGCTTGGCTGGTGGTCTCCTGAAGTTAAAAGTAACTCCAAACGGGTTCTCTTTCGGGGAGGATGCTGATTGGGCATGAAAAGGCCTTCATTCAACAGGCCCCATCAACCCACCCTTAGCCAGATACGGAGAGAGCCTCCTAGGGCCTATCTAAGAAATGGCACAAAACTCATTCCAGGAGCTGCATTCTGCAAAGGTGGACACTGCTTGGGGAACAAACCACAGCCCCAATGTGTCTGCTCAGGAAAGCCTCGCTTGCCTTTTTTCTCCTAGCCCTCTGCTACCCCAAGGGCCATGGAAGCTCTGGGCTGCCTCTGGCTCTGTGGGCACTGCTGATGTTCTGGTTGTCTCCTGAGCTTGAAACCAACTCCAAACGGGTTCTCCTTCGGGGAGAAGGTGGATTTGCATGGAAAGGCCTTGTTTGCACAGGCCCCAGCCACCCACCCTTAGCCAGCTAGGGATAGACCGTCCTTGGGCCTATCTCAGCAACGGCACAAGACTCACTTCTCGGAGCTGCATTCTGCAAAGGGAAACTCTGCTCGGGGAGCACACCACAGTCCCAATTTGTCTTTGCTCAGGAAAGCAATGCTTGCCTATTTCTCACCTCGCCCTGTGCTAACCCTAGGGCCAAGGAGGCTCTGGGCTGCCTCTGGCTCTGTGGGCACTGCTGATGTTCTGGTTGTCTCCTGAGCTTGAAACCAACTCCAAACGGGTTCTCCTTCGGGGAGAAGGTGGATTTGCATGGAAAGGCCTTGTTTGCACAGGCCCCAGCCACCCACCCTTAGCCAGCTAGGGATAGACCGTCCTTGGGCCTATCTCAGCAACGGCACAAGACTCACTTCTCGGAGCTGCATTCTGCAAAGGGAAACTCTGCTCGGGGAGCACACCACAGTCCCAATTTGTCTTTGCTCAGGAAAGCAATGCTTGCCTATTTCTCACCTCGCCCTGTGCTAACCCTAGGGCCAAGGAGGCTCTGGGCTGCCTCTGGCTCCGTGGGCACTGCTGCTTGGCTGGTGGACTCCTGAGCTTGAAACCAACTCCAAACGGGTTCTCCTTCGGGGAGAAGGCTGATTGGGCATGAAAATACCTTGTTTGCACAGGCCTCAGCAACCCACCCTTAGCCAGCTAGGGAGGGACCCTCCGAGGGCTGATCTCAGCAAGGGCACAAGACTCACTTCTAGGAGTTGTATTCTGCAAAGGGGAACTCTGCTCGGGGAACAATCCACAGCCCCAATGCGTCTTTGCTCAGGAAAGCATCGCTTGCCTATTTCTCACATAGCCCTCTGCACCACTAGGGCCAAGAACTTTCTGGGCTGCCTCTGGCTCCGTGGGCACTGCTGCTTGGCTGGTGTTCTCCTGAGCTTGAAACCAACTCCAAACGGGTTCTCCTTCGGGGAGAAGGCTGATTGGGCATGGAAATGCCTTGTTTGCATAGGCCCCCGCAACCCACACTTAGCCAGCTAGGGAGGGATCCTCCGAGGTCCTAACTGGGAAACGGCACAAAACTCAGTTCTGGGAGCTGCATTCTGCAAAGGTGAACTCTGCTCGGGGAACCAACAACAGCCGCAATGCGTCTTTGCTCAGGAAAGCCACGATTGCCTAGTTCTCACCTAGCCCTCTGCTACCCCTATGGCCAAGGGGGATCTTGGCTGCCTCTTTCTCCGTGGGCACTGTTGCTTGCCTGGTGGTCTGCTGAGCTTGAAACCAACTCCAAACGTGTTCTCCTTTGGGGAGAAGGTGGATTTGGCATGAAAAGGCCTTGTATGCACAGGCCCCATCAACCCATCCTTAGCCAGCTAGGGAGGGACGCTCTGAGGGCCTATGTCAGCAACAGCACTAAACTCACTTCTACGAGCTGCATTCTGTAAAGGGAATCTCAGCTCAGGGAACAAAGCACAGCCCCAATGTGTCTCTTGCTCAGGAAGGCCAACCGGCCTAGTTCTCACCTAGCCCTGGTCTACTCCTAGGGCAAAGGAGGCTCTGGGCTGCCTCTGGCTCCGTGGGCACTGCTGCTTGAACTGGTGGTCTCCTGAGCTTGAAACCAACTCCAAACGGGTTCTCCTTCGGGGAGAAGGCTGATTGGGCATGAAAAGGCCTTGTTTGCACAGGCCCAAGTAACCTACCCTTAGGAGCTATGGAGGAACCCTCCGAGGGCCTATCTCAGAACCTGCACAAAACTCTCACTTCTAGGAGCTGCATTCTGCAAAGGGGAACACTGCCGGGGAAGAAACCACAGCCCCAAAGCGTGTTTGCTCAGGAAAGCAATGCTTGCCTATTTCTCACCTAGCCCTCTGCCACCAATTAGGCCAAAGATTGTCTGTGCTGCCTCTGGCTCCGTGGGCACTGCAGCTTGGCTGGTGGTCTCCTGAGCTTGTAACCAACTCCAAACGTGTTCTCCTTTGGGGAGAAGGCTGATTGGGCATGAAAAGGCCTTATTTGCACAGGCCCAAACAATCCACCATTAGCCAGCTAGGGAGGGACCCTCAGAGGGCCTATCTCAGAACCTGCACAAAACTCTCACTTCGAGGAGCTGCATTCTGCAAACGTGAACTCTGCTCGGGGAACAAACCACAGCCCCAATGTGTCTTTGCTCAGGGAAGCAACGCTTGCCTAGTTCTCAATTAGCCCAGTGCTTACCCTAGGGCCAAGGAGGCTCTGGGCTGCCTCTGCCCCCGTGGGCATTGCTGCTTGGCTGGTGGACTCCCGAGCTTGAAACCAACTCCAAACGGGTCCTCCTTCGGGGAGAATGCTGATTGGGCATGAAAAGGCCTTGTTTCCACAGACCCAGGCAACCCACACTTTGCCAGCTAGGGAGGGAACATCCAAGGCCCTATCTCAGCAAGGGCACAAGACTCACTTCTAGGAGTTGTATTCTGCAAAGGTGAACTCTGCTCGGGGAACAATCCACAGCCCCAATGCGTCTTTGCTCAGGAAAGCAACGCGTGCCTAGTTCTCACCTGGCCCTCTGTACCCCTAGGGCAAAGAAGGCTCTGGGCTGCCTCTGGCTCCGTGGGCACTGCTGCTTGGCTGGTGGACTCCTGAGCTTGAAACCAACTCCAAACGTGTTCTCCTTCAGGGAGAAGGCTGATTGGGAACGAAAAGGCCTTGTTTGCACAGGGCCCATCAACTCACCGTTAGCCACCTTGGGAGGGACCCTCGGAGGGCCTATCTCAGCAACGGTACACAACTCGCTTCTAGGAGCTGCATTCTGCAAAAGTGAACTCTGCTCGGGGAACAAACCACAGCTCCAATGCGTCTATGCTCAGGGAAGCCACGCTTGCCTACTTCTCAATTAGAAGAATGCTTCCCATAGGGCCAAGGAGGCTCTGGGCTGCCTCTGGCTCCGTGGGCACCGCTGATTGTCTGGTGGTCTCCTGAGCTTGAAAGCAACTCCAAACCTGTTCTCCTACGTGGAGAAGGCTGAATGGGCATTAAAATGCCTTGTTTCCACAGACCCAGGCAACCCACACTTAGCCAGCTAGGGAGTGACCCTCCTAGGTCCTATCTCAGCAACGGCAAAAAACTCGCTTATAGGAGCTGCATTTTTCAAAGGGAAACTTGCTCGGGGAACCAACCACAGCCCCAGTGCGTCTTTGCTCAGGAAAGCAACGCTTGCCTAGTTCTCAACAAGCCGTGTGCTATACCTTGGGCCAGGAAGGATCCTGGCTTCTTCTTGCTCCGAGGGCACGGCTGCTTGGCTGGTGGTCTCCTGAAGTTAAAAGTAACTCCAAACGGGTTCTCTTTCGGGGAGGATGCTGATTGGGCATGAAAAGGCCTTCATTCAACAGGCCCCATCAACCCACCCTTAGCCAGATACGGAGAGAGCCTCCTAGGGCCTATCTAAGAAATGGCACAAAACTCATTCCAGGAGCTGCATTCTGCAAAGGTGGACACTGCTTGGGGAACAAACCACAGCCCCAATGTGTCTGCTCAGGAAAGCCTCGCTTGCCTTTTTTCTCCTAGCCCTCTGCTACCCCAAGGGCCATGGAAGCTCTGGGCTGCCTCTGGCTCTGTGGGCACTGCTGATGTTCTGGTTGTCTCCTGAGCTTGAAACCAACTCCAAACGGGTTCTCCTTCGGGGAGAAGGTGGATTTGCATGGAAAGGCCTTGTTTGCACAGGCCCCAGCCACCCACCCTTAGCCAGCTAGGGATAGACCGTCCTTGGGCCTATCTCAGCAACGGCACAAGACTCACTTCTCGGAGCTGCATTCTGCAAAGGGAAACTCTGCTCGGGGAGCACACCACAGTCCCAATTTGTCTTTGCTCAGGAAAGCAATGCTTGCCTATTTCTCACCTCGCCCTGTGCTAACCCTAGGGCCAAGGAGGCTCTGGGCTGCCTCTGGCTCCGTGGGCACTGCTGCTTGGCTGGTGTTCTCCTGAGCTTGAAACCAACTCCAAACGGGTTCTCCTTCGGGGAGAAGGCTGATTGGGCATGAAAATACCTTGTTTGCACAGGCCTCAGCAACCCACCCTTAGCCAGCTAGGGAGGGACCCTCCGAGGGCTGATCTCAGCAAGGGCACAAGACTCACTTCTAGGAGTTGTATTCTGCAAAGGTGAACTCTGCTCGGGGAACAATCCACAGCCCCAATGCGTCTTTGCTCAGGAAAGCATCGCTTGCCTATTTCTCACATAGCCCTCTGCACCACTAGGGCCAAGAACTTTCTGGGCTGCCTCTGGCTCCGTGGGCACTGCTGCTTGGCTGGTGTTCTCCTGAGCTTGAAACCAACTCCAAACGGGTTCTCCTTCGGGGAGAAGGCTGATTGGGCATGAAAATGCCTTGTTTGCATAGGCCCCCGCAACCCACACTTAGCCAGCTAGGGAGGGATCCTCCGAGGTCCTAACTGGGAAACGGCACAAAACTCAGTTCTGGGAGCTGCATTCTGCAAAGGTGAACTCTGCTCGGGGAACCAACAACAGCCGCAATGCGTCTTTGCTCAGGAAAGCCACGATTGCCTAGTTCTCACCTAGCCCTCTGCTACCCCTATGGCCAAGGGGGATCTTGGCTGCCTCTTTCTCCGTGGGCACTGTTGCTTGCCTGGTGGTCTGCTGAGCTTGAAACCAACTCCAAACGTGTTCTCCTTTGGGGAGAAGGTGGATTTGGCATGAAAAGGCCTTGTATGCACAGGCCCCATCAACCCATCCTTAGCCAGCTAGGGAGGGACGCTCTGAGGGCCTATGTCAGCAACAGCACTAAACTCACTTCTACGAGCTGCATTCTGTAAAGGGAATCTCAGCTCAGGGAACAAAGCACAGCCCCAATGTGTCTCTTGCTCAGGAAGGCCAACCGGCCTAGTTCTCACCTAGCCCTGGTCTACTCCTAGGGCAAAGGAGGCTCTGGGCTGCCTCTGGCTCCGTGGGCACTACTGCTTGAACTGGTGGTCTCCTGAGCTTGAAACCAACTCCAAACGGGTTCTCCTTCGGGGAGAAGGCTGATTGGGCATGAAAAGGCCTTGTTTGCACAGGCCCAAGTAACCTACCCTTAGGAGCTATGGAGGAACCCTCCGAGGGCCTATCTCAGAACCTGCACAAAACTCTCACTTCTAGGAGCTGCATTCTGCAAAGGGGAACACTGCCGGGGAAGAAACCACAGCCCCAAAGCGTGTTTGCTCAGGAAAGCAATGCTTGCCTATTTCTCACCTAGCCCTCTGCCACCAATTAGGCCAAAGATTGTCTGTGCTGCCTCTGGCTCCGTGGGCACTGCAGCTTGGCTGGTGGTCTCCTGAGCTTGTAACCAACTCCAAACGTGTTCTCCTTTGGGGAGAAGGCTGATTGGGCATGAAAAGGCCTTATTTGCACAGGCCCAAACAATCCACCATTAGCCAGCTAGGGAGGGACCCTCAGAGGGCCTATCTCAGAACCTGCACAAAACTCTCACTTCGAGGAGCTGCATTCTGCAAAGGTGAACTCTGCTCGGGGAACAAACCACAGCCCCAATGTGTCTTTGCTCAGGGAAGCAACGCTTGCCTAGTTCTCAATTAGCCCAGTGCTTACCCTAGGGCCAAGGAGGCTCTGGGCTGCCTCTGGCTCCGTGGGCACCGCTGATTGTCTGGTGGTCTCCTGAGCTTGAAAGCAACTCCAAACCTGTTCTCCTACGTGGAGAAGGCTGAATGGGCATTAAAATGCCTTGTTTCCACAGACCCAGGCAACCCACACTTAGCCAGCTAGGGAGTGACCCTCCTAGGTCCTATCTCAGCAACGGCAAAAAACTCGCTTATAGGAGCTGCATTTTTCAAAGGGAAACTTGCTCGGGGAACCAACCACAGCCCCAGTGCGTCTTTGCTCAGGAAAGCAACGCTTGCCTAGTTCTCAACAAGCCGTGTGCTATACCTTGGGCCAGGAAGGATCCTGGCTTCTTCTTGCTCCGAGGGCACGGCTGCTTGGCTGGTGGTCTCCTGAAGTTAAAAGTAACTCCAAACGGGTTCTCTTTCGGGGAGGATGCTGATTGGGCATGAAAAGGCCTTCATTCAACAGGCCCCATCAACCCACCCTTAGCCAGATACGGAGAGAGCCTCCTAGGGCCTATCTAAGAAATGGCACAAAACTCATTCCAGGAGCTGCATTCTGCAAAGGTGGACACTGCTTGGGGAACAAACCACAGCCCCAATGTGTCTGCTCAGGAAAGCCTCGCTTGCCTTTTTTCTCCTAGCCCTCTGCTACCCCAAGGGCCATGGAAGCTCTGGGCTGCCTCTGGCTCTGTGGGCACTGCTGATGTTCTGGTTGTCTCCTGAGCTTGAAACCAACTCCAAACGGGTTCTCCTTCGGGGAGAAGGTGGATTTGCATGGAAAGGCCTTGTTTGCACAGGCCCCAGCCACCCACCCTTAGCCAGCTAGGGATAGACCGTCCTTGGGCCTATCTCAGCAACGGCACAAGACTCACTTCTCGGAGCTGCATTCTGCAAAGGGAAACTCTGCTCGGGGAGCACACCACAGTCCCAATTTGTCTTTGCTCAGGAAAGCAATGCTTGCCTATTTCTCACCTCGCCCTGTGCTAACCCTAGGGCCAAGGAGGCTCTGGGCTGCCTCTGGCTCCGTGGGCACTGCTGCTTGGCTGGTGGACTCCTGAGCTTGAAACCAACTCCAAACGGGTTCTCCTTCGGGGAGAAGGCTGATTGGGCATGAAAATACCTTGTTTGCACAGGCCTCAGCAACCCACCCTTAGCCAGCTAGGGAGGGACCCTCCGAGGGCTGATCTCAGAAAGGGCACAAGACTCACTTCTAGGAGTTGTATTCTGCAAAGGGGAACTCTGCTCGGGGAACAATCCACAGCCCCAATGCGTCTTTGCTCAGGAAAGCATCGCTTGCCTATTTCTCACATAGCCCTCTGCACCACTAGGGCCAAGAACTTTCTGGGCTGCCTCTGGCTCCGTGGGCACTGCTGCTTGGCTGGTGTTCTCCTGAGCTTGAAACCAACTCCAAACGGGTTCTCCTTCGGGGAGAAGGCTGATTGGGCATGGAAATGCCTTGTTTGCATAGGCCCCCGCAACCCACACTTAGCCAGCTAGGGAGGGATCCTCCGAGGTCCTAACTGGGAAACGGCACAAAACTCAGTTCTGGGAGCTGCATTCTGCAAAGGTGAACTCTGCTCGGGGAACCAACAACAGCCGCAATGCGTCTTTGCTCAGGAAAGCCACGATTGCCTAGTTCTCACCTAGCCCTCTGCTACCCCTATGGCCAAGGGGGATCTTGGCTGCCTCTTTCTCCGTGGGCACTGTTGCTTGCCTGGTGGTCTGCTGAGCTTGAAACCAACTCCAAACGTGTTCTCCTTTGGGGAGAAGGTGGATTTGGCATGAAAAGGCCTTGTATGCACAGGCCCCATCAACCCATCCTTAGCCAGCTAGGGAGGGACGCTCTGAGGGCCTATGTCAGCAACAGCACTAAACTCACTTCTACGAGCTGCATTCTGTAAAGGGAATCTCAGCTCAGGGAACAAAGCACAGCCCCAATGTGTCTCTTGCTCAGGAAGGCCAACCGGCCTAGTTCTCACCTAGCCCTGGTCTACTCCTAGGGCAAAGGAGGCTCTGGGCTGCCTCTGGCTCCGTGGGCACTGCTGCTTGACTGGTGGTCTCCTGAGCTTGAAACCAACTCCAAACGGGTTCTCCTTCGGGGAGAAGGCTGATTGGGCATGAAAAGGCCTTGTTTGCACAGGCCCAAGTAACCTACCCTTAGGAGCTATGGAGGAACCCTCCGAGGGCCTATCTCAGAACCTGCACAAAACTCTCACTTCTAGGAGCTGCATTCTGCAAAGGGGAACACTGCCGGGGAAGAAACCACAGCCCCAAAGCGTGTTTGCTCAGGAAAGCAATGCTTGCCTATTTCTCACCTAGCCCTCTGCCACCAATTAGGCCAAAGATTGTCTGTGCTGCCTCTGGCTCCGTGGGCACTGCAGCTTGGCTGGTGGTCTCCTGAGCTTGTAACCAACTCCAAACGTGTTCTCCTTTGGGGAGAAGGCTGATTGGGCATGAAAAGGCCTTATTTGCACAGGCCCAAACAATCCACCATTAGCCAGCTAGGGAGGGACCCTCAGAGGGCCTATCTCAGAACCTGCACAAAACTCTCACTTCGAGGAGCTGCATTCTGCAAAGGTGAACTCTGCTCGGGGAACAAACCACAGCCCCAATGTGTCTTTGCTCAGGGAAGCAACGCTTGCCTAGTTCTCAATTAGCCCAGTGCTTACCCTAGGGCCAAGGAGGCTCTGGGCTGCCTCTGGCTCCGTGGGCACCGCTGATTGTCTGGTGGTCTCCTGAGCTTGAAAGCAACTCCAAACCTGTTCTCCTACGTGGAGAAGGCTGAATGGGCATTAAAATGCCTTGTTTCCACAGACCCAGGCAACCCACACTTAGCCAGCTAGGGAGTGACCCTCCTAGGTCCTATCTCAGCAACGGCAAAAAACTCGCTTATAGGAGCTGCATTTTTCAAAGGGAAACTTGCTCGGGGAACCAACCACAGCCCCAGTGCGTCTTTGCTCAGGAAAGCAACGCTTGCCTAGTTCTCAACAAGCCGTGTGCTATACCTTGGGCCAGGAAGGATCCTGGCTTCTTCTTGCTCCGAGGGCACGGCTGCTTGGCTGGTGGTCTCCTGAAGTTAAAAGTAACTCCAAACGGGTTCTCTTTCGGGGAGGATGCTGATTGGGCATGAAAAGGCCTTCATTCAACAGGCCCCATCAACCCACCCTTAGCCAGATACGGAGAGAGCCTCCTAGGGCCTATCTAAGAAATGGCACAAAACTCATTCCAGGAGCTGCATTCTGCAAAGGTGGACACTGCTTGGGGAACAAACCACAGCCCCAATGTGTCTGCTCAGGAAAGCCTCGCTTGCCTTTTTTCTCCTAGCCCTCTGCTACCCCAAGGGCCATGGAAGCTCTGGGCTGCCTCTGGCTCTGTGGGCACTGCTGATGTTCTGGTTGTCTCCTGAGCTTGAAACCAACTCCAAACGGGTTCTCCTTCGGGGAGAAGGTGGATTTGCATGGAAAGGCCTTGTTTGCACAGGCCCCAGCCACCCACCCTTAGCCAGCTAGGGATAGACCGTCCTTGGGCCTATCTCAGCAACGGCACAAGACTCACTTCTCGGAGCTGCATTCTGCAAAGGGAAACTCTGCTCGGGGAGCACACCACAGTCCCAATTTGTCTTTGCTCAGGAAAGCAATGCTTGCCTATTTCTCACCTCGCCCTGTGCTAACCCTAGGGCCAAGGAGGCTCTGGGCTGCCTCTGGCTCTGTGGGCACTGCTGATGTTCTGGTTGTCTCCTGAGCTTGAAACCAACTCCAAACGGGTTCTCCTTCGGGGAGAAGGTGGATTTGCATGGAAAGGCCTTGTTTGCACAGGCCCCAGCCACCCACCCTTAGCCAGCTAGGGATAGACCGTCCTTGGGCCTATCTCAGCAACGGCACAAGACTCACTTCTCGGAGCTGCATTCTGCAAAGGGAAACTCTGCTCGGGGAGCACACCACAGTCCCAATTTGTCTTTGCTCAGGAAAGCAATGCTTGCCTATTTCTCACCTCGCCCTGTGCTAACCCTAGGGCCAAGGAGGCTCTGGGCTGCCTCTGGCTCCGTGGGCACTGCTGCTTGGCTGGTGGACTCCTGAGCTTGAAACCAACTCCAAACGGGTTCTCCTTCGGGGAGAAGGCTGATTGGGCATGAAAATACCTTGTTTGCACAGGCCTCAGCAACCCACCCTTAGCCAGCTAGGGAGGGACCCTCCGAGGGCTGATCTCAGCAAGGGCACAAGACTCACTTCTAGGAGTTGTATTCTGCAAAGGGGAACTCTGCTCGGGGAACAATCCACAGCCCCAATGCGTCTTTGCTCAGGAAAGCATCGCTTGCCTATTTCTCACATAGCCCTCTGCACCACTAGGGCCAAGAACTTTCTGGGCTGCCTCTGGCTCCGTGGGCACTGCTGCTTGGCTGGTGTTCTCCTGAGCTTGAAACCAACTCCAAACGGGTTCTCCTTCGGGGAGAAGGCTGATTGGGCATGGAAATGCCTTGTTTGCATAGGCCCCCGCAACCCACACTTAGCCAGCTAGGGAGGGATCCTCCGAGGTCCTAACTGGGAAACGGCACAAAACTCAGTTCTGGGAGCTGCATTCTGCAAAGGTGAACTCTGCTCGGGGAACCAACAACAGCCGCAATGCGTCTTTGCTCAGGAAAGCCACGATTGCCTAGTTCTCACCTAGCCCTCTGCTACCCCTATGGCCAAGGGGGATCTTGGCTGCCTCTTTCTCCGTGGGCACTGTTGCTTGCCTGGTGGTCTGCTGAGCTTGAAACCAACTCCAAACGTGTTCTCCTTTGGGGAGAAGGTGGATTTGGCATGAAAAGGCCTTGTATGCACAGGCCCCATCAACCCATCCTTAGCCAGCTAGGGAGGGACGCTCTGAGGGCCTATGTCAGCAACAGCACTAAACTCACTTCTACGAGCTGCATTCTGTAAAGGGAATCTCAGCTCAGGGAACAAAGCACAGCCCCAATGTGTCTCTTGCTCAGGAAGGCCAACCGGCCTAGTTCTCACCTAGCCCTGGTCTACTCCTAGGGCAAAGGAGGCTCTGGGCTGCCTCTGGCTCCGTGGGCACTACTGCTTGAACTGGTGGTCTCCTGAGCTTGAAACCAACTCCAAACGGGTTCTCCTTCGGGGAGAAGGCTGATTGGGCATGAAAAGGCCTTGTTTGCACAGGCCCAAGTAACCTACCCTTAGGAGCTATGGAGGAACCCTCCGAGGGCCTATCTCAGAACCTGCACAAAACTCTCACTTCTAGGAGCTGCATTCTGCAAAGGGGAACACTGCCGGGGAAGAAACCACAGCCCCAAAGCGTGTTTGCTCAGGAAAGCAATGCTTGCCTATTTCTCACCTAGCCCTCTGCCACCAATTAGGCCAAAGATTGTCTGTGCTGCCTCTGGCTCCGTGGGCACTGCAGCTTGGCTGGTGGTCTCCTGAGCTTGTAACCAACTCCAAACGTGCTCTCCTTTGGGGAGAAGGCTGATTGGGCATGAAAAGGCCTTATTTGCACAGGCCCAAACAATCCACCATTAGCCAGCTAGGGAGGGACCCTCAGAGGGCCTATCTCAGAACCTGCACAAAACTCTCACTTCGAGGAGCTGCATTCTGCAAAGGTGAACTCTGCTCGGGGAACAAACCACAGCCCCAATGTGTCTTTGCTCAGGGAAGCAACGCTTGCCTAGTTCTCAATTAGCCCAGTGCTTACCCTAGGGCCAAGGAGGCTCTGGGCTGCCTCTGGCTCCGTGGGCACCGCTGATTGTCTGGTGGTCTCCTGAGCTTGAAAGCAACTCCAAACCTGTTCTCCTACGTGGAGAAGGCTGAATGGGCATTAAAATGCCTTGTTTCCACAGACCCAGGCAACCCACACTTAGCCAGCTAGGGAGTGACCCTCCTAGGTCCTATCTCAGCAACGGCAAAAAACTCGCTTATAGGAGCTGCATTTTTCAAAGGGAAACTTGCTCGGGGAACCAACCACAGCCCCAGTGCGTCTTTGCTCAGGAAAGCAACGCTTGCCTAGTTCTCAACAAGCCGTGTGCTATACCTTGGGCCAGGAAGGATCCTGGCTTCTTCTTGCTCCGAGGGCACGGCTGCTTGGCTGGTGGTCTCCTGAAGTTAAAAGTAACTCCAAACGGGTTCTCTTTCGGGGAGGATGCTGATTGGGCATGAAAAGGCCTTCATTCAACAGGCCCCATCAACCCACCCTTAGCCAGATACGGAGAGAGCCTCCTAGGGCCTATCTAAGAAATGGCACAAAACTCATTCCAGGAGCTGCATTCTGCAAAGGTGGACACTGCTTGGGGAACAAACCACAGCCCCAATGTGTCTGCTCAGGAAAGCCTCGCTTGCCTTTTTTCTCCTAGCCCTCTGCTACCCCAAGGGCCATGGAAGCTCTGGGCTGCCTCTGGCTCTGTGGGCACTGCTGATGTTCTGGTTGTCTCCTGAGCTTGAAACCAACTCCAAACGGGTTCTCCTTCGGGGAGAAGGTGGATTTGCATGGAAAGGCCTTGTTTGCACAGGCCCCAGCCACCCACCCTTAGCCAGCTAGGGATAGACCGTCCTTGGGCCTATCTCAGCAACGGCACAAGACTCACTTCTCGGAGCTGCATTCTGCAAAGGGAAACTCTGCTCGGGGAGCACACCACAGTCCCAATTTGTCTTTGCTCAGGAAAGCAATGCTTGCCTATTTCTCACCTCGCCCTGTGCTAACCCTAGGGCCAAGGAGGCTCTGGGCTGCCTCTGGCTCCGTGGGCACTGCTGCTTGGCTGGTGGACTCCTGAGCTTGAAACCAACTCCAAACGGGTTCTCCTTCGGGGAGAAGGCTGATTGGGCATGAAAATACCTTGTTTGCACAGGCCTCAGCAACCCACCCTTAGCCAGCTAGGGAGGGACCCTCCGAGGGCTGATCTCAGCAAGGGCACAAGACTCACTTCTAGGAGTTGTATTCTGCAAAGGTGAACTCTGCTCGGGGAACAATCCACAGCCCCAATGCGTCTTTGCTCAGGAAAGCATCGCTTGCCTATTTCTCACATAGCCCTCTGCACCACTAGGGCCAAGAACGTTCTGGGCTGCCTCTGGCTCCGTGGGCACTGCTGCTTGGCTGGTGTTCTCCTGAGCTTGAAACCAACTCCAAACGGGTTCTCCTTCGGGGAGAAGGCTGATTGGGCATGAAAATGCCTTGTTTGCATAGGCCCCCGCAACCCACACTTAGCCAGCTAGGGAGGGATCCTCCGAGGTCCTAACTGGGAAACGGCACAAAACTCAGTTCTGGGAGCTGCATTCTGCAAAGGTGAACTCTGCTCGGGGAACCAACAACAGCCGCAATGCGTCTTTGCTCAGGAAAGCCACGATTGCCTAGTTCTCACCTAGCCCTCTGCTACCCCTATGGCCAAGGGGGATCTTGGCTGCCTCTTTCTCCGTGGGCACTGTTGCTTGCCTGGTGGTCTGCTGAGCTTGAAACCAACTCCAAACGTGTTCTCCTTTGGGGAGAAGGTGGATTTGGCATGAAAAGGCCTTGTATGCACAGGCCCCATCAACCCATCCTTAGCCAGCTAGGGAGGGACGCTCTGAGGGCCTATGTCAGCAACAGCACTAAACTCACTTCTACAAGCTGCATTCTGTAAAGGGAATCTCAGCTCAGGGAACAAAGCACAGCCCCAATGTGTCTCTTGCTCAGGAAGGCCAACCGGCCTAGTTCTCACCTAGCCCTGGTCTACTCCTAGGGCAAAGGAGGCTCTGGGCTGCCTCTGGCTCCGTGGGCACTGCTGCTTGACTGGTGGTCTCCTGAGCTTGAAACCAACTCCAAACGGGTTCTCCTTCGGGGAGAAGGCTGATTGGGCATGAAAAGGCCTTGTTTGCACAGGCCCAAGTAACCTACCCTTAGGAGCTATGGAGGAACCCTCCGAGGGCCTATCTCAGAACCTGCACAAAACTCTCACTTCTAGGAGCTGCATTCTGCAAAGGGGAACACTGCCGGGGAAGAAACCACAGCCCCAAAGCGTGTTTGCTCAGGAAAGCAATGCTTGCCTATTTCTCACCTAGCCCTCTGCCACCAATTAGGCCAAAGATTGTCTGTGCTGCCTCTGGCTCCGTGGGCACTGCAGCTTGGCTGGTGGTCTCCTGAGCTTGTAACCAACTCCAAACGTGTTCTCCTTTGGGGAGAAGGCTGATTGGGCATGAAAAGGCCTTATTTGCACAGGCCCAAACAATCCACCATTAGCCAGCTAGGGAGGGACCCTCAGAGGGCCTATCTCAGAACCTGCACAAAACTCTCACTTCGAGGAGCTGCATTCTGCAAAGGTGAACTCTGCTCGGGGAACAAACCACAGCCCCAATGTGTCTTTGCTCAGGGAAGCAACGCTTGCCTAGTTCTCAATTAGCCCAGTGCTTACCCTAGGGCCAAGGAGGCTCTGGGCTGCCTCTGGCTCCGTGGGCACCGCTGATTGTCTGGTGGTCTCCTGAGCTTGAAAGCAACTCCAAACCTGTTCTCCTACGTGGAGAAGGCTGAATGGGCATTAAAATGCCTTGTTTCCACAGACCCAGGCAACCCACACTTAGCCAGCTAGGGAGTGACCCTCCTAGGTCCTATCTCAGCAACGGCAAAAAACTCGCTTATAGGAGCTGCATTTTTCAAAGGGAAACTTGCTCGGGGAACCAACCACAGCCCCAGTGCGTCTTTGCTCAGGAAAGCAACGCTTGCCTAGTTCTCAACAAGCCGTGTGCTATACCTTGGGCCAGGAAGGATCCTGGCTTCTTCTTGCTCCGAGGGCACGGCTGCTTGGCTGGTGGTCTCCTGAAGTTAAAAGTAACTCCAAACGGGTTCTCTTTCGGGGAGGATGCTGATTGGGCATGAAAAGGCCTTCATTCAACAGGCCCCATCAACCCACCCTTAGCCAGATACGGAGAGAGCCTCCTAGGGCCTATCTAAGAAATGGCACAAAACTCATTCCAGGAGCTGCATTCTGCAAAGGTGGACACTGCTTGGGGAACAAACCACAGCCCCAATGTGTCTGCTCAGGAAAGCCTCGCTTGCCTTTTTTCTCCTAGCCCTCTGCTACCCCAAGGGCCATGGAAGCTCTGGGCTGCCTCTGGCTCTGTGGGCACTGCTGATGTTCTGGTTGTCTCCTGAGCTTGAAACCAACTCCAAACGGGTTCTCCTTCGGGGAGAAGGTGGATTTGCATGGAAAGGCCTTGTTTGCACAGGCCCCAGCCACCCACCCTTAGCCAGCTAGGGATAGACCGTCCTTGGGCCTATCTCAGCAACGGCACAAGACTCACTTCTCGGAGCTGCATTCTGCAAAGGGAAACTCTGCTCGGGGAGCACACCACAGTCCCAATTTGTCTTTGCTCAGGAAAGCAATGCTTGCCTATTTCTCACCTCGCCCTGTGCTAACCCTAGGGCCAAGGAGGCTCTGGGCTGCCTCTGGCTCTGTGGGCACTGCTGATGTTCTGGTTGTCTCCTGAGCTTGAAACCAACTCCAAACGGGTTCTCCTTCGGGGAGAAGGTGGATTTGCATGGAAAGGCCTTGTTTGCACAGGCCCCAGCCACCCACCCTTAGCCAGCTAGGGATAGACCGTCCTTGGGCCTATCTCAGCAACGGCACAAGACTCACTTCTCGGAGCTGCATTCTGCAAAGGGAAACTCTGCTCGGGGAGCACACCACAGTCCCAATTTGTCTTTGCTCAGGAAAGCAATGCTTGCCTATTTCTCACCTCGCCCTGTGCTAACCCTAGGGCCAAGGAGGCTCTGGGCTGCCTCTGGCTCCGTGGGCACTGCTGCTTGGCTGGTGGACTCCTGAGCTTGAAACCAACTCCAAACGGGTTCTCCTTCGGGGAGAAGGCTGATTGGGCATGAAAATACCTTGTTTGCACAGGCCTCAGCAACCCACCCTTAGCCAGCTAGGGAGGGATCCTCCGAGGGCTGATCTCAGCAAGGGCACAAGACTCACTTCTAGGAGTTGTATTCTGCAAAGGTGAACTCTGCTCGGGGAACAATCCACAGCCCCAATGCGTCTTTGCTCAGGAAAGCATCGCTTGCCTATTTCTCACATAGCCCTCTGCACCACTAGGGCCAAGAACTTTCTGGGCTGCCTCTGGCTCCGTGGGCACTGCTGCTTGGCTGGTGTTCTCCTGAGCTTGAAACCAACTCCAAACGGGTTCTCCTTCGGGGAGAAGGCTGATTGGGCATGAAAATGCCTTGTTTGCATAGGCCCCCGCAACCCACACTTAGCCAGCTAGGGAGGGATCCTCCGAGGTCCTAACTGGGAAACGGCACAAAACTCAGTTCTGGGAGCTGCATTCTGCAAAGGTGAACTCTGCTCGGGGAACCAACAACAGCCGCAATGCGTCTTTGCTCAGGAAAGCCACGATTGCCTAGTTCTCACCTAGCCCTCTGCTACCCCTATGGCCAAGGGGGATCTTGGCTGCCTCTTTCTCCGTGGGCACTGTTGCTTGCCTGGTGGTCTGCTGAGCTTGAAACCAACTCCAAACGTGTTCTCCTTTGGGGAGAAGGTGGATTTGGCATGAAAAGGCCTTGTATGCACAGGCCCCATCAACCCATCCTTAGCCAGCTAGGGAGGGACGCTCTGAGGGCCTATGTCAGCAACAGCACTAAACTCACTTCTACGAGCTGCATTCTGTAAAGGGAATCTCAGCTCAGGGAACAAAGCACAGCCCCAATGTGTCTCTTGCTCAGGAAGGCCAACCAGCCTAGTTCTCACCTAGCCCTGGTCTACTCCTAGGGCAAAGGAGGCTCTGGGCTGCCTCTGGCTCCGTGGGCACTGCTGCTTGACTGGTGGTCTCCTGAGCTTGAAACCAACTCCAAACGGGTTCTCCTTCGGGGAGAAGGCTGATTGGGCATGAAAAGGCCTTGTTTGCACAGGCCCAAGTAACCTACCCTTAGGAGCTATGGAGGAACCCTCCGAGGGCCTATCTCAGAACCTGCACAAAACTCTCACTTCTAGGAGCTGCATTCTGCAAAGGGGAACACTGCCGGGGAAGAAACCACAGCCCCAAAGCGTGTTTGCTCAGGAAAGCAATGCTTGCCTATTTCTCACCTAGCCCTCTGCCACCAATTAGGCCAAAGATTGTCTGTGCTGCCTCTGGCTCCGTGGGCACTGCAGCTTGGCTGGTGGTCTCCTGAGCTTGTAACCAACTCCAAACGTGTTCTCCTTTGGGGAGAAGGCTGATTGGGCATGAAAAGGCCTTATTTGCACAGGCCCAAACAATCCACCATTAGCCAGCTAGGGAGGGACCCTCAGAGGGCCTATCTCAGAACCTGCACAAAACTCTCACTTCGAGGAGCTGCATTCTGCAAAGGTGAACTCTGCTCGGGGAACAAACCACAGCCCCAATGTGTCTTTGCTCAGGGAAGCAACGCTTGCCTAGTTCTCAATTAGCCCAGTGCTTACCCTAGGGCCAAGGAGGCTCTGGGCTGCCTCTGGCTCCGTGGGCACCGCTGATTGTCTGGTGGTCTCCTGAGCTTGAAAGCAACTCCAAACCTGTTCTCCTACGTGGAGAAGGCTGAATGGGCATTAAAATGCCTTGTTTCCACAGACCCAGGCAACCCACACTTAGCCAGCTAGGGAGTGACCCTCCTAGGTCCTATCTCAGCAACGGCAAAAAACTCGCTTATAGGAGCTGCATTTTTCAAAGGGAAACTTGCTCGGGGAACCAACCACAGCCCCAGTGCGTCTTTGCTCAGGAAAGCAACGCTTGCCTAGTTCTCAACAAGCCGTGTGCTATACCTTGGGCCAGGAAGGATCCTGGCTTCTTCTTGCTCCGAGGGCACGGCTGCTTGGCTGGTGGTCTCCTGAAGTTAAAAGTAACTCCAAACGGGTTCTCTTTCGGGGAGGATGCTGATTGGGCATGAAAAGGCCTTCATTCAACAGGCCCCATCAACCCACCCTTAGCCAGATACGGAGAGAGCCTCCTAGGGCCTATCTAAGAAATGGCACAAAACTCATTCCAGGAGCTGCATTCTGCAAAGGTGGACACTGCTTGGGGAACAAACCACAGCCCCAATGTGTCTGCTCAGGAAAGCCTCGCTTGCCTTTTTTCTCCTAGCCCTCTGCTACCCCAAGGGCCATGGAAGCTCTGGGCTGCCTCTGGCTCTGTGGGCACTGCTGATGTTCTGGTTGTCTCCTGAGCTTGAAACCAACTCCAAACGGGTTCTCCTTCGGGGAGAAGGTGGATTTGCATGGAAAGGCCTTGTTTGCACAGGCCCCAGCCACCCACCCTTAGCCAGCTAGGGATAGACCGTCCTTGGGCCTATCTCAGCAACGGCACAAGACTCACTTCTCGGAGCTGCATTCTGCAAAGGGAAACTCTGCTCGGGGAGCACACCACAGTCCCAATTTGTCTTTGCTCAGGAAAGCAATGCTTGCCTATTTCTCACCTCGCCCTGTGCTAACCCTAGGGCCAAGGAGGCTCTGGGCTGCCTCTGGCTCTGTGGGCACTGCTGATGTTCTGGTTGTCTCCTGAGCTTGAAACCAACTCCAAACGGGTTCTCCTTCGGGGAGAAGGTGGATTTGCATGGAAAGGCCTTGTTTGCACAGGCCCCAGCCACCCACCCTTAGCCAGCTAGGGATAGACCGTCCTTGGGCCTATCTCAGCAACGGCACAAGACTCACTTCTCGGAGCTGCATTCTGCAAAGGGAAACTCTGCTCGGGGAGCACACCACAGTCCCAATTTGTCTTTGCTCAGGAAAGCAATGCTTGCCTATTTCTCACCTCGCCCTGTGCTAACCCTAGGGCCAAGGAGGCTCTGGGCTGCCTCTGGCTCCGTGGGCACTGCTGCTTGGCTGGTGGACTCCTGAGCTTGAAACCAACTCCAAACGGGTTCTCCTTCGGGGAGAAGGCTGATTGGGCATGAAAATACCTTGTTTGCACAGGCCTCAGCAACCCACCCTTAGCCAGCTAGGGAGGGATCCTCCGAGGGCTGATCTCAGCAAGGGCACAAGACTCACTTCTAGGAGTTTTATTCTGCAAAGGTGAACTCTGCTCGGGGAACAATCCACAGCCCCAATGCGTCTTTGCTCAGGAAAGCATCGCTTGCCTATTTCTCACATAGCCCTCTGCACCACTAGGGCCAAGAACTTTCTGGGCTGCCTCTGGCTCCGTGGGCACTGCTGCTTGGCTGGTGTTCTCCTGAGCTTGAAACCAACTCCAAACGGGTTCTCCTTCGGGGAGAAGGCTGATTGGGCATGAAAATGCCTTGTTTGCATAGGCCCCCGCAACCCACACTTAGCCAGCTAGGGAGGGATCCTCCGAGGTCCTAACTGGGAAACGGCACAAAACTCAGTTCTGGGAGCTGCATTCTGCAAAGGTGAACTCTGCTCGGGGAACCAACAACAGCCGCAATGCGTCTTTGCTCAGGAAAGCCACGATTGCCTAGTTCTCACCTAGCCCTCTGCTACCCCTATGGCCAAGGGGGATCTTGGCTGCCTCTTTCTCCGTGGGCACTGTTGCTTGCCTGGTGGTCTGCTGAGCTTGAAACCAACTCCAAACGTGTTCTCCTTTGGGGAGAAGGTGGATTTGGCATGAAAAGGCCTTGTATGCACAGGCCCCATCAACCCATCCTTAGCCAGCTAGGGAGGGACGCTCTGAGGGCCTATGTCAGCAACAGCACTAAACTCACTTCTACGAGCTGCATTCTGTAAAGGGAATCTCAGCTCAGGGAACAAAGCACAGCCCCAATGTGTCTCTTGCTCAGGAAGGCCAACCGGCCTAGTTCTCACCTAGCCCTGGTCTACTCCTAGGGCAAAGGAGGCTCTGGGCTGCCTCTGGCTCCGTGGGCACTGCTGCTTGACTGGTGGTCTCCTGAGCTTGAAACCAACTCCAAACGGGTTCTCCTTCGGGGAGAAGGCTGATTGGGCATGAAAAGGCCTTGTTTGCACAGGCCCAAGTAACCTACCCTTAGGAGCTATGGAGGAACCCTCCGAGGGCCTATCTCAGAACCTGCACAAAACTCTCACTTCTAGGAGCTGCATTCTGCAAAGGGGAACACTGCCGGGGAAGAAACCACAGCCCCAAAGCGTGTTTGCTCAGGAAAGCAATGCTTGCCTATTTCTCACCTAGCCCTCTGCCACCAATTAGGCCAAAGATTGTCTGTGCTGCCTCTGGCTCCGTGGGCACTGCAGCTTGGCTGGTGGTCTCCTGAGCTTGTAACCAACTCCAAACGTGTTCTCCTTTGGGGAGAAGGCTGATTGGGCATGAAAAGGCCTTATTTGCACAGGCCCAAACAATCCACCATTAGCCAGCTAGGGAGGGACCCTCAGAGGGCCTATCTCAGAACCTGCACAAAACTCTCACTTCGAGGAGCTGCATTCTGCAAAGGTGAACTCTGCTCGGGGAACAAACCACAGCCCCAATGTGTCTTTGCTCAGGGAAGCAACGCTTGCCTAGTTCTCAATTAGCCCAGTGCTTACCCTAGGGCCAAGGAGGCTCTGGGCTGCCTCTGGCTCCGTGGGCACCGCTGATTGTCTGGTGGTCTCCTGAGCTTGAAAGCAACTCCAAACCTGTTCTCCTACGTGGAGAAGGCTGAATGGGCATTAAAATGCCTTGTTTCCACAGACCCAGGCAACCCACACTTAGCCAGCTAGGGAGTGACCCTCCTAGGTCCTATCTCAGCAACGGCAAAAAACTCGCTTATAGGAGCTGCATTTTTCAAAGGGAAACTTGCTCGGGGAACCAACCACAGCCCCAGTGCGTCTTTGCTCAGGAAAGCAACGCTTGCCTAGTTCTCAACAAGCCGTGTGCTATACCTTGGGCCAGGAAGGATCCTGGCTTCTTCTTGCTCCGAGGGCACGGCTGCTTGGCTGGTGGTCTCCTGAAGTTAAAAGTAACTCCAAACGGGTTCTCTTTCGGGGAGGATGCTGATTGGGCATGAAAAGGCCTTCATTCAACAGGCCCCATCAACCCACCCTTAGCCAGATACGGAGAGAGCCTCCTAGGGCCTATCTAAGAAATGGCACAAAACTCATTCCAGGAGCTGCATTCTGCAAAGGTGGACACTGCTTGGGGAACAAACCACAGCCCCAATGTGTCTGCTCAGGAAAGCCTCGCTTGCCTTTTTTCTCCTAGCCCTCTGCTACCCCAAGGGCCATGGAAGCTCTGGGCTGCCTCTGGCTCTGTGGGCACTGCTGATGTTCTGGTTGTCTCCTGAGCTTGAAACCAACTCCAAACGGGTTCTCCTTCGGGGAGAAGGTGGATTTGCATGGAAAGGCCTTGTTTGCACAGGCCCCAGCCACCCACCCTTAGCCAGCTAGGGATAGACCGTCCTTGGGCCTATCTCAGCAACGGCACAAGACTCACTTCTCGGAGCTGCATTCTGCAAAGGGAAACTCTGCTCGGGGAGCACACCACAGTCCCAATTTGTCTTTGCTCAGGAAAGCAATGCTTGCCTATTTCTCACCTCGCCCTGTGCTAACCCTAGGGCCAAGGAGGCTCTGGGCTGCCTCTGGCTCCGTGGGCACTGCTGCTTGGCTGGTGGACTCCTGAGCTTGAAACCAACTCCAAACGGGTTCTCCTTCGGGGAGAAGGCTGATTGGGCATGAAAATACCTTGTTTGCACAGGCCTCAGCAACCCACCCTTAGCCAGCTAGGGAGGGACCCTCCGAGGGCTGATCTCAGCAAGGGCACAAGACTCACTTCTAGGAGTTGTATTCTGCAAAGGTGAACTCTGCTCGGGGAACAATCCACAGCCCCAATGCGTCTTTGCTCAGGAAAGCATCGCTTGCCTATTTCTCACATAGCCCTCTGCACCACTAGGGCCAAGAACGTTCTGGGCTGCCTCTGGCTCCGTGGGCACTGCTGCTTGGCTGGTGTTCTCCTGAGCTTGAAACCAACTCCAAACGGGTTCTCCTTCGGGGAGAAGGCTGATTGGGCATGAAAATGCCTTGTTTGCATAGGCCCCCGCAACCCACACTTAGCCAGCTAGGGAGGGATCCTCCGAGGTCCTAACTGGGAAACGGCACAAAACTCAGTTCTGGGAGCTGCATTCTGCAAAGGTGAACTCTGCTCGGGGAACCAACAACAGCCGCAATGCGTCTTTGCTCAGGAAAGCCACGATTGCCTAGTTCTCACCTAGCCCTCTGCTACCCCTATGGCCAAGGGGGATCTTGGCTGCCTCTTTCTCCGTGGGCACTGTTGCTTGCCTGGTGGTCTGCTGAGCTTGAAACCAACTCCAAACGTGTTCTCCTTTGGGGAGAAGGTGGATTTGGCATGAAAAGGCCTTGTATGCACAGGCCCCATCAACCCATCCTTAGCCAGCTAGGGAGGGACGCTCTGAGGGCCTATGTCAGCAACAGCACTAAACTCACTTCTACGAGCTGCATTCTGTAAAGGGAATCTCAGCTCAGGGAACAAAGCACAGCCCCAATGTGTCTCTTGCTCAGGAAGGCCAACCGGCCTAGTTCTCACCTAGCCCTGGTCTACTCCTAGGGCAAAGGAGGCTCTGGGCTGCCTCTGGCTCCGTGGGCACTGCTGCTTGACTGGTGGTCTCCTGAGCTTGAAACCAACTCCAAACGGGTTCTCCTTCGGGGAGAAGGCTGATTGGGCATGAAAAGGCCTTGTTTGCACAGGCCCAAGTAACCTACCCTTAGGAGCTATGGAGGAACCCTCCGAGGGCCTATCTCAGAACCTGCACAAAACTCTCACTTCTAGGAGCTGCATTCTGCAAAGGGGAACACTGCCGGGGAAGAAACCACAGCCCCAAAGCGTGTTTGCTCAGGAAAGCAATGCTTGCCTATTTCTCACCTAGCCCTCTGCCACCAATTAGGCCAAAGATTGTCTGTGCTGCCTCTGGCTCCGTGGGCACTGCAGCTTGGCTGGTGGTCTCCTGAGCTTGTAACCAACTCCAAACGTGTTCTCCTTTGGGGAGAAGGCTGATTGGGCATGAAAAGGCCTTATTTGCACAGGCCCAAACAATCCACCATTAGCCAGCTAGGGAGGGACCCTCAGAGGGCCTATCTCAGAACCTGCACAAAACTCTCACTTCGAGGAGCTGCATTCTGCAAAGGTGAACTCTGCTCGGGGAACAAACCACAGCCCCAATGTGTCTTTGCTCAGGGAAGCAACGCTTGCCTAGTTCTCAATTAGCCCAGTGCTTACCCTAGGGCCAAGGAGGCTCTGGGCTGCCTCTGGCTCCGTGGGCACCGCTGATTGTCTGGTGGTCTCCTGAGCTTGAAAGCAACTCCAAACCTGTTCTCCTACGTGGAGAAGGCTGAATGGGCATTAAAATGCCTTGTTTCCACAGACCCAGGCAACCCACACTTAGCCAGCTAGGGAGTGACCCTCCTAGGTCCTATCTCAGCAACGGCAAAAAACTCGCTTATAGGAGCTGCATTTTTCAAAGGGAAACTTGCTCGGGGAACCAACCACAGCCCCAGTGCGTCTTTGCTCAGGAAAGCAACGCTTGCCTAGTTCTCAACAAGCCGTGTGCTATACCTTGGGCCAGGAAGGATCCTGGCTTCTTCTTGCTCCGAGGGCACGGCTGCTTGGCTGGTGGTCTCCTGAAGTTAAAAGTAACTCCAAACGGGTTCTCTTTCGGGGAGGATGCTGATTGGGCATGAAAAGGCCTTCATTCAACAGGCCCCATCAACCCACCCTTAGCCAGATACGGAGAGAGCCTCCTAGGGCCTATCTAAGAAATGGCACAAAACTCATTCCAGGAGCTGCATTCTGCAAAGGTGGACACTGCTTGGGGAACAAACCACAGCCCCAATGTGTCTGCTCAGGAAAGCCTCGCTTGCCTTTTTTCTCCTAGCCCTCTGCTACCCCAAGGGCCATGGAAGCTCTGGGCTGCCTCTGGCTCTGTGGGCACTGCTGATGTTCTGGTTGTCTCCTGAGCTTGAAACCAACTCCAAACGGGTTCTCCTTCGGGGAGAAGGTGGATTTGCATGGAAAGGCCTTGTTTGCACAGGCCCCAGCCACCCACCCTTAGCCAGCTAGGGATAGACCGTCCTTGGGCCTATCTCAGCAACGGCACAAGACTCACTTCTCGGAGCTGCATTCTGCAAAGGGAAACTCTGCTCGGGGAGCACACCACAGTCCCAATTTGTCTTTGCTCAGGAAAGCAATGCTTGCCTATTTCTCACCTCGCCCTGTGCTAACCCTAGGGCCAAGGAGGCTCTGGGCTGCCTCTGGCTCCGTGGGCACTGCTGCTTGGCTGGTGGACTCCTGAGCTTGAAACCAACTCCAAACGGGTTCTCCTTCGGGGAGAAGGCTGATTGGGCATGAAAATACCTTGTTTGCACAGGCCTCAGCAACCCACCCTTAGCCAGCTAGGGAGGGACCCTCCGAGGGCTGATCTCAGCAAGGGCACAAGACTCACTTCTAGGAGTTGTATTCTGCAAAGGTGAACTCTGCTCGGGGAACAATCCACAGCCCCAATGCGTCTTTGCTCAGGAAAGCATCGCTTGCCTATTTCTCACATAGCCCTCTGCACCACTAGGGCCAAGAACGTTCTGGGCTGCCTCTGGCTCCTTGGGCACTGCTGCTTGGCTGGTGTTCTCCTGAGCTTGAAACCAACTCCAAACGGGTTCTCCTTCGGGGAGAAGGCTGATTGGGCATGAAAATGCCTTGTTTGCATAGGCCCCCGCAACCCACACTTAGCCAGCTAGGGAGGGATCCTCCGAGGTCCTAACTGGGAAACGGCACAAAACTCAGTTCTGGGAGCTGCATTCTGCAAAGGTGAACTCTGCTCGGGGAACCAACAACAGCCGCAATGCGTCTTTGCTCAGGAAAGCCACGATTGCCTAGTTCTCACCTAGCCCTCTGCTACCCCTATGGCCAAGGGGGATCTTGGCTGCCTCTTTCTCCGTGGGCACTGTTGCTTGCCTGGTGGTCTGCTGAGCTTGAAACCAACTCCAAACGTGTTCTCCTTTGGGGAGAAGGTGGATTTGGCATGAAAAGGCCTTGTATGCACAGGCCCCATCAACCCATCCTTAGCCAGCTAGGGAGGGACGCTCTGAGGGCCTATGTCAGCAACAGCACTAAACTCACTTCTACGAGCTGCATTCTGTAAAGGGAATCTCAGCTCAGGGAACAAAGCACAGCCCCAATGTGTCTCTTGCTCAGGAAGGCCAACCAGCCTAGTTCTCACCTAGCCCTGGTCTACTCCTAGGGCAAAGGAGGCTCTGGGCTGCCTCTGGCTCCGTGGGCACTGCTGCTTGACTGGTGGTCTCCTGAGCTTGAAACCAACTCCAAACGGGTTCTCCTTCGGGGAGAAGGCTGATTGGGCATGAAAAGGCCTTGTTTGCACAGGCCCAAGTAACCTACCCTTAGGAGCTATGGAGGAACCCTCCGAGGGCCTATCTCAGAACCTGCACAAAACTCTCACTTCTAGGAGCTGCATTCTGCAAAGGGGAACACTGCCGGGGAAGAAACCACAGCCCCAAAGCGTGTTTGCTCAGGAAAGCAATGCTTGCCTATTTCTCACCTAGCCCTCTGCCACCAATTAGGCCAAAGATTGTCTGTGCTGCCTCTGGCTCCGTGGGCACTGCAGCTTGGCTGGTGGTCTCCTGAGCTTGTAACCAACTCCAAACGTGTTCTCCTTTGGGGAGAAGGCTGATTGGGCATGAAAAGGCCTTATTTGCACAGGCCCAAACAATCCACCATTAGCCAGCTAGGGAGGGACCCTCAGAGGGCCTATCTCAGAACCTGCACAAAACTCTCACTTCGAGGAGCTGCATTCTGCAAAGGTGAACTCTGCTCGGGGAACAAACCACAGCCCCAATGTGTCTTTGCTCAGGGAAGCAACGCTTGCCTAGTTCTCAATTAGCCCAGTGCTTACCCTAGGGCCAAGGAGGCTCTGGGCTGCCTCTGGCTCCGTGGGCACCGCTGATTGTCTGGTGGTCTCCTGAGCTTGAAAGCAACTCCAAACCTGTTCTCCTACGTGGAGAAGGCTGAATGGGCATTAAAATGCCTTGTTTCCACAGACCCAGGCAACCCACACTTAGCCAGCTAGGGAGTGACCCTCCTAGGTCCTATCTCAGCAACGGCAAAAAACTCGCTTATAGGAGCTGCATTTTTCAAAGGGAAACTTGCTCGGGGAACCAACCACAGCCCCAGTGCGTCTTTGCTCAGGAAAGCAACGCTTGCCTAGTTCTCAACAAGCCGTGTGCTATACCTTGGGCCAGGAAGGATCCTGGCTTCTTCTTGCTCCGAGGGCACGGCTGCTTGGCTGGTGGTCTCCTGAAGTTAAAAGTAACTCCAAACGGGTTCTCTTTCGGGGAGGATGCTGATTGGGCATGAAAAGGCCTTCATTCAACAGGCCCCATCAACCCACCCTTAGCCAGATACGGAGAGAGCCTCCTAGGGCCTATCTAAGAAATGGCACAAAACTCATTCCAGGAGCTGCATTCTGCAAAGGTGGACACTGCTTGGGGAACAAACCACAGCCCCAATGTGTCTGCTCAGGAAAGCCTCGCTTGCCTTTTTTCTCCTAGCCCTCTGCTACCCCAAGGGCCATGGAAGCTCTGGGCTGCCTCTGGCTCTGTGGGCACTGCTGATGTTCTGGTTGTCTCCTGAGCTTGAAACCAACTCCAAACGGGTTCTCCTTCGGGGAGAAGGTGGATTTGCATGGAAAGGCCTTGTTTGCACAGGCCCCAGCCACCCACCCTTAGCCAGCTAGGGATAGACCGTCCTTGGGCCTATCTCAGCAACGGCACAAGACTCACTTCTCGGAGCTGCATTCTGCAAAGGGAAACTCTGCTCGGGGAGCACACCACAGTCCCAATTTGTCTTTGCTCAGGAAAGCAATGCTTGCCTATTTCTCACCTCGCCCTGTGCTAACCCTAGGGCCAAGGAGGCTCTGGGCTGCCTCTGGCTCTGTGGGCACTGCTGATGTTCTGGTTGTCTCCTGAGCTTGAAACCAACTCCAAACGGGTTCTCCTTCGGGGAGAAGGTGGATTTGCATGGAAAGGCCTTGTTTGCACAGGCCCCAGCCACCCACCCTTAGCCAGCTAGGGATAGACCGTCCTTGGGCCTATCTCAGCAACGGCACAAGACTCACTTCTCGGAGCTGCATTCTGCAAAGGGAAACTCTGCTCGGGGAGCACACCACAGTCCCAATTTGTCTTTGCTCAGGAAAGCAATGCTTGCCTATTTCTCACCTCGCCCTGTGCTAACCCTAGGGCCAAGGAGGCTCTGGGCTGCCTCTGGCTCCGTGGGCACTGCTGCTTGGCTGGTGGACTCCTGAGCTTGAAACCAACTCCAAACGGGTTCTCCTTCGGGGAGAAGGCTGATTGGGCATGAAAATACCTTGTTTGCACAGGCCTCAGCAACCCACCCTTAGCCAGCTAGGGAGGGATCCTCCGAGGGCTGATCTCAGCAAGGGCACAAGACTCACTTCTAGGAGTTGTATTCTGCAAAGGTGAACTCTGCTCGGGGAACAATCCACAGCCCCAATGCGTCTTTGCTCAGGAAAGCATCGCTTGCCTATTTCTCACATAGCCCTCTGCACCACTAGGGCCAAGAACTTTCTGGGCTGCCTCTGGCTCCGTGGGCACTGCTGCTTGGCTGGTGTTCTCCTGAGCTTGAAACCAACTCCAAACGGGTTCTCCTTCGGGGAGAAGGCTGATTGGGCATGAAAATGCCTTGTTTGCATAGGCCCCCGCAACCCACACTTAGCCAGCTAGGGAGGGATCCTCCGAGGTCCTAACTGGGAAACGGCACAAAACTCAGTTCTGGGAGCTGCATTCTGCAAAGGTGAACTCTGCTCGGGGAACCAACAACAGCCGCAATGCGTCTTTGCTCAGGAAAGCCACGATTGCCTAGTTCTCACCTAGCCCTCTGCTACCCCTATGGCCAAGGGGGATCTTGGCTGCCTCTTTCTCCGTGGGCACTGTTGCTTGCCTGGTGGTCTGCTGAGCTTGAAACCAACTCCAAACGTGTTCTCCTTTGGGGAGAAGGTGGATTTGGCATGAAAAGGCCTTGTATGCACAGGCCCCATCAACCCATCCTTAGCCAGCTAGGGAGGGACGCTCTGAGGGCCTATGTCAGCAACAGCACTAAACTCACTTCTACGAGCTGCATTCTGTAAAGGGAATCTCAGCTCAGGGAACAAAGCACAGCCCCAATGTGTCTCTTGCTCAGGAAGGCCAACCAGCCTAGTTCTCACCTAGCCCTGGTCTACTCCTAGGGCAAAGGAGGCTCTGGGCTGCCTCTGGCTCCGTGGGCACTGCTGCTTGACTGGTGGTCTCCTGAGCTTGAAACCAACTCCAAACGGGTTCTCCTTCGGGGAGAAGGCTGATTGGGCATGAAAAGGCCTTGTTTGCACAGGCCCAAGTAACCTACCCTTAGGAGCTATGGAGGAACCCTCCGAGGGCCTATCTCAGAACCTGCACAAAACTCTCACTTCTAGGAGCTGCATTCTGCAAAGGGGAACACTGCCGGGGAAGAAACCACAGCCCCAAAGCGTGTTTGCTCAGGAAAGCAATGCTTGCCTATTTCTCACCTAGCCCTCTGCCACCAATTAGGCCAAAGATTGTCTGTGCTGCCTCTGGCTCCGTGGGCACTGCAGCTTGGCTGGTGGTCTCCTGAGCTTGTAACCAACTCCAAACGTGTTCTCCTTTGGGGAGAAGGCTGATTGGGCATGAAAAGGCCTTATTTGCACAGGCCCAAACAATCCACCATTAGCCAGCTAGGGAGGGACCCTCAGAGGGCCTATCTCAGAACCTGCACAAAACTCTCACTTCGAGGAGCTGCATTCTGCAAAGGTGAACTCTGCTCGGGGAACAAACCACAGCCCCAATGTGTCTTTGCTCAGGGAAGCAACTCTTGCCTAGTTCTCAATTAGCCCAGTGCTTACCCTAGGGCCAAGGAGGCTCTGGGCTGCCTCTGGCTCCGTGGGCACCGCTGATTGTCTGGTGGTCTCCTGAGCTTGAAAGCAACTCCAAACCTGTTCTCCTACGTGGAGAAGGCTGAATGGGCATTAAAATGCCTTGTTTCCACAGACCCAGGCAACCCACACTTAGCCAGCTAGGGAGTGACCCTCCTAGGTCCTATCTCAGCAACGGCAAAAAACTCGCTTATAGGAGCTGCATTTTTCAAAGGGAAACTTGCTCGGGGAACCAACCACAGCCCCAGTGCGTCTTTGCTCAGGAAAGCAACGCTTGCCTAGTTCTCAACAAGCCGTGTGCTATACCTTGGGCCAGGAAGGATCCTGGCTTCTTCTTGCTCCGAGGGCACGGCTGCTTGGCTGGTGGTCTCCTGAAGTTAAAAGTAACTCCAAACGGGTTCTCTTTCGGGGAGGATGCTGATTGGGCATGAAAAGGCCTTCATTCAACAGGCCCCATCAACCCACCCTTAGCCAGATACGGAGAGAGCCTCCTAGGGCCTATCTAAGAAATGGCACAAAACTCATTCCAGGAGCTGCATTCTGCAAAGGTGGACACTGCTTGGGGAACAAACCACAGCCCCAATGTGTCTGCTCAGGAAAGCCTCGCTTGCCTTTTTTCTCCTAGCCCTCTGCTACCCCAAGGGCCATGGAAGCTCTGGGCTGCCTCTGGCTCTGTGGGCACTGCTGATGTTCTGGTTGTCTCCTGAGCTTGAAACCAACTCCAAACGGGTTCTCCTTCGGGGAGAAGGTGGATTTGCATGGAAAGGCCTTGTTTGCACAGGCCCCAGCCACCCACCCTTAGCCAGCTAGGGATAGACCGTCCTTGGGCCTATCTCAGCAACGGCACAAGACTCACTTCTCGGAGCTGCATTCTGCAAAGGGAAACTCTGCTCGGGGAGCACACCACAGTCCCAATTTGTCTTTGCTCAGGAAAGCAATGCTTGCCTATTTCTCACCTCGCCCTGTGCTAACCCTAGGGCCAAGGAGGCTCTGGGCTGCCTCTGGCTCTGTGGGCACTGCTGATGTTCTGGTTGTCTCCTGAGCTTGAAACCAACTCCAAACGGGTTCTCCTTCGGGGAGAAGGTGGATTTGCATGGAAAGGCCTTGTTTGCACAGGCCCCAGCCACCCACCCTTAGCCAGCTAGGGATAGACCGTCCTTGGGCCTATCTCAGCAACGGCACAAGACTCACTTCTCGGAGCTGCATTCTGCAAAGGGAAACTCTGCTCGGGGAGCACACCACAGTCCCAATTTGTCTTTGCTCAGGAAAGCAATGCTTGCCTATTTCTCACCTCGCCCTGTGCTAACCCTAGGGCCAAGGAGGCTCTGGGCTGCCTCTGGCTCCGTGGGCACTGCTGCTTGGCTGGTGGACTCCTGAGCTTGAAACCAACTCCAAACGGGTTCTCCTTCGGGGAGAAGGCTGATTGGGCATGAAAATACCTTGTTTGCACAGGCCTCAGCAACCCACCCTTAGCCAGCTAGGGAGGGATCCTCCGAGGGCTGATCTCAGCAAGGGCACAAGACTCACTTCTAGGAGTTGTATTCTGCAAAGGTGAACTCTGCTCGGGGAACAATCCACAGCCCCAATGCGTCTTTGCTCAGGAAAGCATCGCTTGCCTATTTCTCACATAGCCCTCTGCACCACTAGGGCCAAGAACTTTCTGGGCTGCCTCTGGCTCCGTGGGCACTGCTGCTTGGCTGGTGTTCTCCTGAGCTTGAAACCAACTCCAAACGGGTTCTCCTTCGGGGAGAAGGCTGATTGGGCATGAAAATGCCTTGTTTGCATAGGCCCCCGCAACCCACACTTAGCCAGCTAGGGAGGGATCCTCCGAGGTCCTAACTGGGAAACGGCACAAAACTCAGTTCTGGGAGCTGCATTCTGCAAAGGTGAACTCTGCTCGGGGAACCAACAACAGCCGCAATGCGTCTTTGCTCAGGAAAGCCACGATTGCCTAGTTCTCACCTAGCCCTCTGCTACCCCTATGGCCAAGGGGGATCTTGGCTGCCTCTTTCTCCGTGGGCACTGTTGCTTGCCTGGTGGTCTGCTGAGCTTGAAACCAACTCCAAACGTGTTCTCCTTTGGGGAGAAGGTGGATTTGGCATGAAAAGGCCTTGTATGCACAGGCCCCATCAACCCATCCTTAGCCAGCTAGGGAGGGACGCTCTGAGGGCCTATGTCAGCAACAGCACTAAACTCACTTCTACGAGCTGCATTCTGTAAAGGGAATCTCAGCTCAGGGAACAAAGCACAGCCCCAATGTGTCTCTTGCTCAGGAAGGCCAACCGGCCTAGTTCTCACCTAGCCCTGGTCTACTCCTAGGGCAAAGGAGGCTCTGGGCTGCCTCTGGCTCCGTGGGCACTGCTGCTTGACTGGTGGTCTCCTGAGCTTGAAACCAACTCCAAACGGGTTCTCCTTCGGGGAGAAGGCTGATTGGGCATGAAAAGGCCTTGTTTGCACAGGCCCAAGTAACCTACCCTTAGGAGCTATGGAGGAACCCTCCGAGGGCCTATCTCAGAACCTGCACAAAACTCTCACTTCTAGGAGCTGCATTCTGCAAAGGGGAACACTGCCGGGGAAGAAACCACAGCCCCAAAGCGTGTTTGCTCAGGAAAGCAATGCTTGCCTATTTCTCACCTAGCCCTCTGCCACCAATTAGGCCAAAGATTGTCTGTGCTGCCTCTGGCTCCGTGGGCACTGCAGCTTGGCTGGTGGTCTCCTGAGCTTGTAACCAACTCCAAACGTGTTCTCCTTTGGGGAGAAGGCTGATTGGGCATGAAAAGGCCTTATTTGCACAGGCCCAAACAATCCACCATTAGCCAGCTAGGGAGGGACCCTCAGAGGGCCTATCTCAGAACCTGCACAAAACTCTCACTTCGAGGAGCTGCATTCTGCAAAGGTGAACTCTGCTCGGGGAACAAACCACAGCCCCAATGTGTCTTTGCTCAGGGAAGCAACGCTTGCCTAGTTCTCAATTAGCCCAGTGCTTACCCTAGGGCCAAGGAGGCTCTGGGCTGCCTCTGGCTCCGTGGGCACCGCTGATTGTCTGGTGGTCTCCTGAGCTTGAAAGCAACTCCAAACCTGTTCTCCTACGTGGAGAAGGCTGAATGGGCATTAAAATGCCTTGTTTCCACAGACCCAGGCAACCCACACTTAGCCAGCTAGGGAGTGACCCTCCTAGGTCCTATCTCAGCAACGGCAAAAAACTCGCTTATAGGAGCTGCATTTTTCAAAGGGAAACTTGCTCGGGGAACCAACCACAGCCCCAGTGCGTCTTTGCTCAGGAAAGCAACGCTTGCCTAGTTCTCAACAAGCCGTGTGCTATACCTTGGGCCAGGAAGGATCCTGGCTTCTTCTTGCTCCGAGGGCACGGCTGCTTGGCTGGTGGTCTCCTGAAGTTAAAAGTAACTCCAAACGGGTTCTCTTTCGGGGAGGATGCTGATTGGGCATGAAAAGGCCTTCATTCAACAGGCCCCATCAACCCACCCTTAGCCAGATACGGAGAGAGCCTCCTAGGGCCTATCTAAGAAATGGCACAAAACTCATTCCAGGAGCTGCATTCTGCAAAGGTGGACACTGCTTGGGGAACAAACCACAGCCCCAATGTGTCTGCTCAGGAAAGCATCGCTTGCCTTTTTTCTCCTAGCCCTCTGCTACCCCAAGGGCCATGGAAGCTCTGGGCTGCCTCTGGCTCTGTGGGCACTGCTGATGTTCTGGTTGTCTCCTGAGCTTGAAACCAACTCCAAACGGGTTCTCCTTCGGGGAGAAGGTGGATTTGCATGGAAAGGCCTTGTTTGCACAGGCCCCAGCCACCCACCCTTAGCCAGCTAGGGATAGACCGTCCTTGGGCCTATCTCAGCAACGGCACAAGACTCACTTCTCGGAGCTGCATTCTGCAAAGGGAAACTCTGCTCGGGGAGCACACCACAGTCCCAATTTGTCTTTGCTCAGGAAAGCAATGCTTGCCTATTTCTCACCTCGCCCTGTGCTAACCCTAGGGCCAAGGAAGCTCTGGGCTGCCTCTGCCCCCGTGGGCACTGCTGCTTTGCTGGTGGTCTCGTGAGCTTGAAACCAACTCCAAACGAGTTCTCCTTCTGGGAGAAGGCTGATTGGGCATGAAAATGCCTTGTTTCCACAGACCCAGGCAACCCACACTTTGCCAGCTAGGGAGGGAACATCCAAGGCCCTATCTCAGCAAGGGCACAAGACTCACTTCTAGGAGTTGTATTCTGCAAAGGTGAACTCTGCTCGGGGAACAATCCACAGCCCCAATGCGTCTTTGCTCAGGAAAGCAACGCGTGCCTAGTTCTCACCTGGCCCTCTGTACCCCTAGGGCAAAGAAGGCTCTGGGCTGCCTCTGGCTCCGTGGGCACTGCTGCTTGGCTGGTGGACTCCTGAGCTTGAAACCAACTCCAAACGGGTTCTCCTTCGGGGAGAAGGCTGATTGGGCATGAAAAGGCCTTGTTTGCACAGGGCCCATCAACTCACCGTTAGCCACCTTGGGAGGGACCCTCGGAGGGCCTATCTCAGCAACGGTACACAACTCGCTTCTAGGAGCTGCATTCTGCAAAAGTGAACTCTGCTCGGGGAACAAACCAAGGCTCCAATGCGTCTATGCTCAGGGAAGCCACGCTTGCCTACTTCTCAATTAGAAGAATGCTTCCCATAGGGCCAAGGAGGCTCTGGGCTGCCTCTGGCTCCGTGGGCACCGCTGATTGTCTGGTGGTCTCCTGAGCTTGAAAGCAACTCCAAACCTGTTCTCCTACGTGGAGAAGGCTGAATGGGCATTAAAATGCCTTGTTTCCACAGACCCAGGCAACCCACACTTAGCCAGCTAGGGAGTGACCCTCCTAGGTCCTATCTCAGCAACGGCAAAAAACTCGCTTATAGGAGCTGCATTTTTCAAAGGGAAACTTGCTCGGGGAACCAACCACAGCCCCAGTGCATCTTTGCTCAGGAAAGCAACGCTTGCCTAGTTCTCAACAAGCCGTGTGCTATACCTTGGGCCAGGAAGGATCCTGGCTTCTTCTTGCTCCGAGGGCACGGCTGCTTGGCTGGTGGTCTCCTGAAGTTAAAAGTAACTCCAAACGGGTTCTCTTTCGGGGAGGATGCTGATTGGGCATGAAAAGGCCTTCATTCAACAGGCCCCATCAACCCACCCTTAGCCAGATACGGAGAGAGCCTCCTAGGGCCTATCTAAGAAATGGCACAAAACTCATTCCAGGAGCTGCATTCTGCAAAGGTGGACACTGCTTGGGGAACAAACCACAGCCCCAATGTGTCTGCTCAGGAAAGCCTCGCTTGCCTTTTTTCTCCTAGCCCTCTGCTACCCCAAGGGCCATGGAAGCTCTGGGCTGCCTCTGGCTCTGTGGGCACTGCTGATGTTCTGGTTGTCTCCTGAGCTTGAAACCAACTCCAAACGGGTTCTCCTTCGGGGAGAAGGTGGATTTGCATGGAAAGGCCTTGTTTGCACAGGCCCCAGCCACCCACCCTTAGCCAGCTAGGGATAGACCGTCCTTGGGCCTATCTCAGCAACGGCACAAGACTCACTTCTCGGAGCTGCATTCTGCAAAGGGAAACTCTGCTCGGGGAGCACACCACAGTCCCAATTTGTCTTTGCTCAGGAAAGCAATGCTTGCCTATTTCTCACCTCGCCCTGTGCTAACCCTAGGGCCAAGGAGGCTCTGGGCTGCCTCTGGCTCTGTGGGCACTGCTGATGTTCTGGTTGTCTCCTGAGCTTGAAACCAACTCCAAACGGGTTCTCCTTCGGGGAGAAGGTGGATTTGCATGGAAAGGCCTTGTTTGCACAGGCCCCAGCCACCCACCCTTAGCCAGCTAGGGATAGACCGTCCTTGGGCCTATCTCAGCAACGGCACAAGACTCACTTCTCGGAGCTGCATTCTGCAAAGGGAAACTCTGCTCGGGGAGCACACCACAGTCCCAATTTGTCTTTGCTCAGGAAAGCAATGCTTGCCTATTTCTCACCTCGCCCTGTGCTAACCCTAGGGCCAAGGAAGCTCTGGGCTGCCTCTGGCTCCGTGGGCACTGCTGCTTGGCTGGTGGACTCCTGAGCTTGAAACCAACTCCAAACGGGTTCTCCTTCTGGGAGAAGGCTGATTGGGCATGAAAAGGCCTTGTTTGCACAGGCCTCAGCAACCCACCCTTAGCCAGCTAGGGAGGGACCCTCCGAGGGCTGATCTCAGCAAGGGCACAAGACTCACTTCTAGGAGTTGTATTCTGCAAAGGTGAACTCTGCTCGGGGAACAATCCACAGCCCCAATGCGTCTTTGCTCAGGAAAGCATCGCTTGCCTATTTCTCACATAGCCCTCTGCACCACTAGGGCCAAGAACTTTCTGGGCTGCCTCTGGCTCCGTGGGCACTGCTGCTTGGCTGGTGTTCTCCTGAGCTTGAAACCAACTCCAAACGGGTTCTCCTTCGGGGAGAAGGCTGATTGGGCATGAAAATGCCTTGTTTGCATAGGCCCCCGCAACCCACACTTAGCCAGCTAGGGAGGGATCCTCCGAGGTCCTAACTGGGAAACGGCACAAAACTCAGTTCTGGGAGCTGCATTCTGCAAAGGTGAACTCTGCTCGGGGAACCAACAACAGCCGCAATGCGTCTTTGCTCAGGAAAGCCACGATTGCCTAGTTCTCACCTAGCCCTCTGCTACCCCTATGGCCAAGGGGGATCTTGGCTGCCTCTTTCTCCGTGGGCACTGTTGCTTGCCTGGTGGTCTGCTGAGCTTGAAACCAACTCCAAACGTGTTCTCCTTTGGGGAGAAGGTGGATTTGGCATGAAAAGGCCTTGTATGCACAGGCCCCATCAACCCATCCTTAGCCAGCTAGGGAGGGACGCTCTGAGGGCCTATGTCAGCAACAGCACTAAACTCACTTCTACGAGCTGCATTCTGTAAAGGGAATCTCAGCTCAGGGAACAAAGCACAGCCCCAATGTGTCTCTTGCTCAGGAAGGCCAACCAGCCTAGTTCTCACCTAGCCCTGGTCTACTCCTAGGGCAAAGGAGGCTCTGGGCTGCCTCTGGCTCCGTGGGCACTGCTGCTTGACTGGTGGTCTCCTGAGCTTGAAACCAACTCCAAACGGGTTCTCCTTCGGGGAGAAGGCTGATTGGGCATGAAAAGGCCTTGTTTGCACAGGCCCAAGTAACCTACCCTTAGGAGCTATGGAGGAACCCTCCGAGGGCCTATCTCAGAACCTGCACAAAACTCTCACTTCTAGGAGCTGCATTCTGCAAAGGGGAACACTGCCGGGGAAGAAACCACAGCCCCAAAGCGTGTTTGCTCAGGAAAGCAATGCTTGCCTATTTCTCACCTAGCCCTCTGCCACCAATTAGGCCAAAGATTGTCTGTGCTGCCTCTGGCTCCGTGGGCACTGCAGCTTGGCTGGTGGTCTCCTGAGCTTGTAACCAACTCCAAACGTGTTCTCCTTTGGGGAGAAGGCTGATTGGGCATGAAAAGGCCTTATTTGCACAGGCCCAAACAATCCACCATTAGCCAGCTAGGGAGGGACCCTCAGAGGGCCTATCTCAGAACCTGCACAAAACTCTCACTTCGAGGAGCTGCATTCTGCAAAGGTGAACTCTGCTCGGGGAACAAACCACAGCCCCAATGTGTCTTTGCTCAGGGAAGCAACGCTTGCCTAGTTCTCAATTAGCCCAGTGCTTACCCTAGGGCCAAGGAGGCTCTGGGCTGCCTCTGGCTCCGTGGGCACCGCTGATTGTCTGGTGGTCTCCTGAGCTTGAAAGCAACTCCAAACCTGTTCTCCTACGTGGAGAAGGCTGAATGGGCATTAAAATGCCTTGTTTCCACAGACCCAGGCAACCCACACTTAGCCAGCTAGGGAGTGACCCTCCTAGGTCCTATCTCAGCAACGGCAAAAAACTCGCTTATAGGAGCTGCATTTTTCAAAGGGAAACTTGCTCGGGGAACCAACCACAGCCCCAGTGCGTCTTTGCTCAGGAAAGCAACGCTTGCCTAGTTCTCAACAAGCCGTGTGCTATACCTTGGGCCAGGAAGGATCCTGGCTTCTTCTTGCTCCGAGGGCACGGCTGCTTGGCTGGTGGTCTCCTGAAGTTAAAAGTAACTCCAAACGGGTTCTCTTTCGGGGAGGATGCTGATTGGGCATGAAAAGGCCTTCATTCAACAGGCCCCATCAACCCACCCTTAGCCAGATACGGAGAGAGCCTCCTAGGGCCTATCTAAGAAATGGCACAAAACTCATTCCAGGAGCTGCATTCTGCAAAGGTGGACACTGCTTGGGGAACAAACCACAGCCCCAATGTGTCTGCTCAGGAAAGCATCGCTTGCCTTTTTTCTCCTAGCCCTCTGCTACCCCAAGGGCCATGGAAGCTCTGGGCTGCCTCTGGCTCTGTGGGCACTGCTGATGTTCTGGTTGTCTCCTGAGCTTGAAACCAACTCCAAACGGGTTCTCCTTCGGGGAGAAGGTGGATTTGCATGGAAAGGCCTTGTTTGCACAGGCCCCAGCCACCCACCCTTAGCCAGCTAGGGATAGACCGTCCTTGGGCCTATCTCAGCAACGGCACAAGACTCACTTCTCGGAGCTGCATTCTGCAAAGGGAAACTCTGCTCGGGGAGCACACCACAGTCCCAATTTGTCTTTGCTCAGGAAAGCAATGCTTGCCTATTTCTCACCTCGCCCTGTGCTAACCCTAGGGCCAAGGAGGCTCTGGGCTGCCTCTGGCTCCGTGGGCACTGCTGCTTGGCTGGTGGACTCCTGAGCTTGAAACCAACTCCAAACGGGTTCTCCTTCGGGGAGAAGGCTGATTGGGCATGAAAAGGCCTTGTTTGCACAGGCCTCAGCAACCCACCCTTAGCCAGCTAGGGAGGGACCCTCCGAGGGCTGATCTCAGCAAGGGCACAAGACTCACTTCTAGGAGTTGTATTCTGCAAAGGTGAACTCTGCTCGGGGAACAATCCACAGCCCCAATGCGTCTTTGCTCAGGAAAGCATCGCTTGCCTATTTCTCACATAGCCCTCTGCACCACTAGGGCCAAGAACTTTCTGGGCTGCCTCTGGCTCCGTGGGCACTGCTGCTTGGCTGGTGTTCTCCTGAGCTTGAAACCAACTCCAAACGGGTTCTCCTTCGGGGAGAAGGCTGATTGGGCATGGAAATGCCTTGTTTGCATAGGCCCCCGCAACCCACACTTAGCCAGCTAGGGAGGGATCCTCCGAGGTCCTAACTGGGAAACGGCACAAAACTCAGTTCTGGGAGCTGCATTCTGCAAAGGTGAACTCTGCTCGGGGAACCAACAACAGCCGCAATGCGTCTTTGCTCAGGAAAGCCACGATTGCCTAGTTCTCACCTAGCCCTCTGCTACCCCTATGGCCAAGGGGGATCTTGGCTGCCTCTTTCTCCGTGGGCACTGTTGCTTGCCTGGTGGTCTGCTGAGCTTGAAACCAACTCCAAACGTGTTCTCCTTTGGGGAGAAGGTGGATTTGGCATGAAAAGGCCTTGTATGCACAGGCCCCATCAACCCATCCTTAGCCAGCTAGGGAGGGACGCTCTGAGGGCCTATGTCAGCAACAGCACTAAACTCACTTCTACGAGCTGCATTCTGTAAAGGGAATCTCAGCTCAGGGAACAAAGCACAGCCCCAATGTGTCTCTTGCTCAGGAAGGCCAACCGGCCTAGTTCTCACCTAGCCCTGGTCTACTCCTAGGGCAAAGGAGGCTCTGGGCTGCCTCTGGCTCCGTGGGCACTGCTGCTTGACTGGTGGTCTCCTGAGCTTGAAACCAACTCCAAACGGGTTCTCCTTCGGGGAGAAGGCTGATTGGGCATGAAAAGGCCTTGTTTGCACAGGCCCAAGTAACCTACCCTTAGGAGCTATGGAGGAACCCTCCGAGGGCCTATCTCAGAACCTGCACAAAACTCTCACTTCTAGGAGCTGCATTCTGCAAAGGGGAACACTGCCGGGGAAGAAACCACAGCCCCAAAGCGTGTTTGCTCAGGAAAGCAATGCTTGCCTATTTCTCACCTAGCCCTCTGCCACCAATTAGGCCAAAGATTGTCTGTGCTGCCTCTGGCTCCGTGGGCACTGCAGCTTGGCTGGTGGTCTCCTGAGCTTGTAACCAACTCCAAACGTGTTCTCCTTTGGGGAGAAGGCTAATTGGGCATGAAAAGGCCTTATTTGCACAGGCCCAAACAATCCACCATTAGCCAGCTAGGGAGGGACCCTCAGAGGGCCTATCTCAGAACCTGCACAAAACTCTCACTTCGAGGAGCTGCATTCTGCAAACGTGAACTCTGCTCGGGGAACAAACCACAGCCCCAATGTGTCTTTGCTCAGGGAAGCAACGCTTGCCTAGTTCTCAATTAGCCCAGTGCTTACCCTAGGGCCAAGGAGGCTCTGGGCTGCCTCTGCCCCCGTGGGCATTGCTGCTTGGCTGGTGGACTCCCGAGCTTGAAACCAACTCCAAACGGGTCCTCCTTCGGGGAGAATGCTGATTGGGCATGAAAAGGCCTTGTTTCCACAGACCCAGGCAACCCACACTTTGCCAGCTAGGGAGGGAACATCCAAGGCCCTATCTCAGCAAGGGCACAAGACTCACTTCTAGGAGTTGTATTCTGCAAAGGTGAACTCTGCTCGGGGAACAATCCACAGCCCCAATGCGTCTTTGCTCAGGAAAGCAACGCGTGCCTAGTTCTCACCTGGCCCTCTGTACCCCTAGGGCAAAGAAGGCTCTGGGCTGCCTCTGGCTCCGTGGGCACTGCTGCTTGGCTGGTGGACTCCTGAGCTTGAAACCAACTCCAAACGGGTTCTCCTTCGGGGAGAAGGCTGATTGGGCATGAAAAGGCCTTGTTTGCACAGGGCCCATCAACTCACCGTTAGCCACCTTGGGAGGGACCCTCGGAGGGCCTATCTCAGCAACGGTACACAACTCGCTTCTAGGAGCTGCATTCTGCAAAAGTGAACTCTGCTCGGGGAACAAACCAAGGCTCCAATGCGTCTATGCTCAGGGAAGCCACGCTTGCCTACTTCTCAATTAGAAGAATGCTTCCCATAGGGCCAAGGAGGCTCTGGGCTGCCTCTGGCTCCGTGGGCACCGCTGATTGTCTGGTGGTCTCCTGAGCTTGAAAGCAACTCCAAACCTGTTCTCCTACGTGGAGAAGGCTGAATGGGCATTAAAATGCCTTGTTTCCACAGACCCAGGCAACCCACACTTAGCCAGCTAGGGAGTGACCCTCCTAGGTCCTATCTCAGCAACGGCAAAAAACTCGCTTATAGGAGCTGCATTTTTCAAAGGGAAACTTGCTCGGGGAACCAACCACAGCCCCAGTGCGTCTTTGCTCAGGAAAGCAACGCTTGCCTAGTTCTCAACAAGCCGTGTGCTATACCTTGGGCCAGGAAGGATCCTGGCTTCTTCTTGCTCCGAGGGCACGGCTGCTTGGCTGGTGGTCTCCTGAAGTTAAAAGTAACTCCAAACGGGTTCTCTTTCGGGGAGGATGCTGATTGGGCATGAAAAGGCCTTCATTCAACAGGCCCCATCAACCCACCCTTAGCCAGATACGGAGAGAGCCTCCTAGGGCCTATCTAAGAAATGGCACAAAACTCATTCCAGGAGCTGCATTCTGCAAAGGTGGACACTGCTTGGGGAACAAACCACAGCCCCAATGTGTCTGCTCAGGAAAGCCTCGCTTGCCTTTTTTCTCCTAGCCCTCTGCTACCCCAAGGGCCATGGAAGCTCTGGGCTGCCTCTGGCTCTGTGGGCACTGCTGATGTTCTGGTTGTCTCCTGAGCTTGAAACCAACTCCAAACGGATTCTCCTTCGGGGAGAAGGTGGATTTGCATGGAAAGGCCTTGTTTGCACAGGCCCCAGCCACCCACCCTTAGCCAGCTAGGGATAGACCGTCCTTGGGCCTATCTCAGCAACGGCACAAGACTCACTTCTCGGAGCTGCATTCTGCAAAGGGAAACTCTGCTCGGGGAGCACACCACAGTCCCAATTTGTCTTTGCTCAGGAAAGCAATGCTTGCCTATTTCTCACCTCGCCCTGTGCTAACCCTAGGGCCAAGGAGGCTCTGGGCTGCCTCTGGCTCCGTGGGCACTGCTGCTTGGCTGGTGGACTCCTGAGCTTGAAACCAACTCCAAACGGGTTCTCCTTCGGGGAGAAGGCTGATTGGGCATGAAAAGGCCTTGTTTGCACAGGCCTCAGCAACCCACCCTTAGCCAGCTAGGGAGGGACCCTCCGAGGGCTGATCTCAGCAAGGGCACAAGACTCACTTCTAGGAGTTGTATTCTGCAAAGGTGAACTCTGCTCGGGGAACAATCCACAGCCCCAATGCGTCTTTGCTCAGGAAAGCATCGCTTGCCTATTTCTCACATAGCCCTCTGCACCACTAGGGCCAAGAACTTTCTGGGCTGCCTCTGGCTCCGTGGGCACTGCTGCTTGGCTGGTGTTCTCCTGAGCTTGAAACCAACTCCAAACGGGTTCTCCTTCGGGGAGAAGGCTGATTGGGCATGGAAATGCCTTGTTTGCATAGGCCCCCGCAACCCACACTTAGCCAGCTAGGGAGGGATCCTCCGAGGTCCTAACTGGGAAACGGCACAAAACTCAGTTCTGGGAGCTGCATTCTGCAAAGGTGAACTCTGCTCGGGGAACCAACAACAGCCGCAATGCGTCTTTGCTCAGGAAAGCCACGATTGCCTAGTTCTCACCTAGCCCTCTGCTACCCCTATGGCCAAGGGGGATCTTGGCTGCCTCTTTCTCCGTGGGCACTGTTGCTTGCCTGGTGGTCTGCTGAGCTTGAAACCAACTCCAAACGTGTTCTCCTTTGGGGAGAAGGTGGATTTGGCATGAAAAGGCCTTGTATGCACAGGCCCCATCAACCCATCCTTAGCCAGCTAGGGAGGGACGCTCTGAGGGCCTATGTCAGCAACAGCACTAAACTCACTTCTACGAGCTGCATTCTGTAAAGGGAATCTCAGCTCAGGGAACAAAGCACAGCCCCAATGTGTCTCTTGCTCAGGAAGGCCAACCGGCCTAGTTCTCACCTAGCCCTGGTCTACTCCTAGGGCAAAGGAGGCTCTGGGCTGCCTCTGGCTCCGTGGGCACTGCTGCTTGACTGGTGGTCTCCTGAGCTTGAAACCAACTCCAAACGGGTTCTCCTTCGGGGAGAAGGCTGATTGGGCATGAAAAGGCCTTGTTTGCACAGGCCCAAGTAACCTACCCTTAGGAGCTATGGAGGAACCCTCCGAGGGCCTATCTCAGAACCTGCACAAAACTCTCACTTCTAGGAGCTGCATTCTGCAAAGGGGAACACTGCCGGGGAAGAAACCACAGCCCCAAAGCGTGTTTGCTCAGGAAAGCAATGCTTGCCTATTTCTCACCTAGCCCTCTGCCACCAATTAGGCCAAAGATTGTCTGTGCTGCCTCTGGCTCCGTGGGCACTGCAGCTTGGCTGGTGGTCTCCTGAGCTTGTAACCAACTCCAAACGTGTTCTCCTTTGGGGAGAAGGCTGATTGGGCATGAAAAGGCCTTATTTGCACAGGCCCAAACAATCCACCATTAGCCAGCTAGGGAGGGACCCTCAGAGGGCCTATCTCAGAACCTGCACAAAACTCTCACTTCGAGGAGCTGCATTCTGCAAACGTGAACTCTTCTCAGGGAACAAACCACAGCCCCAATGTGTCTTTGCTCAGGGAAGCAACGCTTGCCTAGTTCTCAATTAGCCCAGTGCTTACCCTAGGGCCAAGGAGGCTCTGGGCTGCCTCTGCCCCCGTGGGCATTGCTGCTTGGCTGGTGGACTCCCGAGCTTGAAACCAACTCCAAACGGGTCCTCCTTCGGGGAGAATGCTGATTGGGCATGAAAAGGCCTTGTTTCCACAGACCCAGGCAACCCACACTTTGCCAGCTAGGGAGGGAACATCCAAGGCCCTATCTCAGCAAGGGCACAAGACTCACTTCTAGGAGTTGTATTCTGCAAAGGTGAACTCTGCTCGGGGAACAATCCACAGCCCCAATGCGTCTTTGCTCAGGAAAGCAACGCGTGCCTAGTTCTCACCTGGCCCTCTGTACCCCTAGGGCAAAGAAGGCTCTGGGCTGCCTCTGGCTCCGTGGGCACTGCTGCTTTGCTGGTGGTCTCGTGAGCTTGAAACCAACTCCAAACGTGTTCTCCTTCAGGGAGAAGGCTGATTGGGCATGAAAATGCCTTGTTTGCACAGGCCTCAGCAACCCACCCTTAGCCATCTAGGGAGGGACCCTCCGAGGGCTGATCTCAGCAAGGGCACAAGACTCACTTCTAGGAGTTGTATTCTGCAAAGGTGAACTCTGCTCAGGGAACAATCCACAGCCCCAATGCGTCTTTGCTCAGGAAAGCATCGCTTGCCTATTTCTCACATAGCCCTCTGCACCACTAGGGCCAAGAACTTTCTGGGCTGCCTCTGGCTCCGTGGGCACTGCTGCTTGGCTGGTGTTCTCCTGAGCTTGAAACCAACTCCAAACGGGTTCTCCTTCGGGGAGAAGGCTGATTGGGCATGAAAATGCCTTGTTTGCATAGGCCCCCGCAACCCACACTTAGCCATCTAGGGAGGGATCCTCCGAGGTCCTAACTGGAAAACGGCACAAAACTCAGTTCTGGGAGCTGCATTCTGCAAAGGTGAACTCTGCTCGGGGAACCAACAACAGCCGCAATGCGTCTTTGCTCAGGAAAGCCACGATTGCCTAGTTCTCACCTAGCCCTCTGCTACCCCTATGGCCAAGGGGGATCTTGGCTGCCTCTTTCTCCGTGGGCACTGTTGCTTGCCTGGTGGTCTGCTGAGCTTGAAACCAACTCCAAACGTGTTCTCCTTTGGGGAGAAGGTGGATTTGGCATGAAAAGGCCTTGTATGCACAGGCCCCATCAACCCATCCTTAGCCAGCTAGGGAGGGACGCTCTGAGGGCCTATGTCAGCAACAGCACTAAACTCACTTCTACGAGCTGCATTCTGTAAAGGGAATCTCAGCTCAGGGAACAAAGCACAGCCCCAATGTGTCTCTTGCTCAGGAAGGCCAACCGGCCTAGTTCTCACCTAGCCCTGGTCTACTCCTAGGGCAAAGGAGGCTCTGGGCTGCCTCTGGCTCCGTGGGCACTGCTGCTTGACTGGTGGTCTCCTGAGCTTGAAACCAACTCCAAACGGGTTCTCCTTCGGGGAGAAGGCTGATTGGGCATGAAAAGGCCTTGTTTGCACAGGCCCAAGTAACCTACCCTTAGGAGCTATGGAGGAACCCTCCGAGGGCCTATCTCAGAACCTGCACAAAACTCTCACTTCTAGGAGCTGCATTCTGCAAAGGGGAACACTGCCGGGGAAGAAACCACAGCCCCAAAGCGTGTTTGCTCAGGAAAGCAATGCTTGCCTATTTCTCACCTAGCCCTCTGCCACCAATTAGGCCAAAGATTGTCTGTGCTGCCTCTGGCTCCGTGGGCACTGCAGCTTGGCTGGTGGTCTCCTGAGCTTGTAACCAACTCCAAACGTGTTCTCCTTTGGGGAGAAGGCTGATTGGGCATGAAAAGGCCTTATTTGCACAGGCCCAAACAATCCACCATTAGCCAGCTAGGGAGGGACCCTCAGAGGGCCTATCTCAGAACCTGCACAAAACTCTCACTTCGAGGAGCTGCATTCTGCAAAGGTGAACTCTTCTCAGGGAACAAACCACAGCCCCAATGTGTCTTTGCTCAGGGAAGCAACGCTTGCCTAGTTCTCAATTAGCCCAGTGCTTACCCTAGGGCCAAGGAGGCTCTGGGCTGCCTCTGGCTCCGTGGGCACTGCTGCTTGGCTGGTGGACTCCTGAGCTTGAAACCAACTCCAAACGGGTTCTCCTTCGGGGAGAATGCTGATTGGGCATGAAAATACCTTGTTTGCACAGGCCTCAGCAACCCACCCTTAGCCAGCTAGGGAGGGACCCTCCGAGGGCTGATCTCAGCAAGGGCACAAGACTCACTTCTAGGAGTTGTATTCTGCAAAGGTGAACTCTGCTCGGGCAACAATCCACAGCCCCAATGCGTCTTTGCTCAGGAAAGCATCGCTTGCCTATTTCTCACATAGCCCTCTGCACCACTAGGGCCAAGAACTTTCTGGGCTGCCTCTGGCTCCGTGGGCACTGCTGCTTGGCTGGTGTTCTCCTGAGCTTGAAACCAACTCCAAACGGGTTCTCCTTCGGGGAGATAGCTGATTGGGCATGAAAATGCCTTGTTTGCATAGGCCCCCGCAACCCACACTTAGCCAGCTAGGGAGGGATCCTCCGAGGTCCTAACTGGGAAACGGCACAAAACTCAGTTCTGGGAGCTGCATTCTGCAAAGGTGAACTCTGCTCGGGGAACCAACAACAGCCGCAATGCGTCTTTGCTCAGGAAAGCCACGATTGCCTAGTTCTCACCTAGCCCTCTGCTACCCCTATGGCCAAGGGGGATCTTGGCTGCCTCTTTCTCCGTGGGCACTGTTGCTTGCCTGGTGGTCTGCTGAGCTTGAAACCAACTCCAAACGTGTTCTCCTTTGGGGAGAAGGTGGATTTGGCATGAAAAGGCCTTGTATGCACAGGCCCCATCAACCCATCCTTAGCCAGCTAGGGAGGGACGCTCTGAGGGCCTATGTCAGCAACAGCACTAAACTCACTTCTACGAGCTGCATTCTGTAAAGGGAATCTCAGCTCAGGGAACAAAGCACAGCCCCAATGTGTCTCTTGCTCAGGAAGGCCAACCGGCCTAGTTCTCACCTAGCCCTGGTCTACTCCTAGGGCAAAGGAGGCTCTGGGCTGCCTCTGGCTCCGTGGGCACTGCTGCTTGACTGGTGGTCTCCTGAGCTTGAAACCAACTCCAAACGGGTTCTCCTTTGGGGAGAAGGCTGATTGGGCATGAAAAGGCCTTGTTTGCACAGGCCCAAGTAACCTACCCTTAGGAGCTATGGAGGAACCCTCCGAGGGCCTATCTCAGAACCTGCACAAAACTCTCACTTCTAGGAGCTGCATTCTGCAAAGGGGAACACTGCCGGGGAAGAAACCACAGCCCCAAAGCGTGTTTGCTCAGGAAAGCAATGCTTGCCTATTTCTCACCTAGCCCTCTGCCACCAATTAGGCCAAAGATTGTCTGTGCTGCCTCTGGCTCCGTGGGCACTGCAGCTTGGCTGGTGGTCTCCTGAGCTTGTAACCAACTCCAAACGTGCTCTCCTTTGGGGAGAAGGCTGATTGGGCATGAAAAGGCCTTATTTGCACAGGCCCAAACAATCCACCATTAGCCAGCTAGGGAGGGACCCTCAGAGGGCCTATCTCAGAACCTGCACAAAACTCTCACTTCGAGGAGCTGCATTCTGCAAAGGTGAACTCTGCTCGGGGAACAAACCACAGCCCCAATGTGTCTTTGCTCAGGGAAGCAACGCTTGCCTAGTTCTCAATTAGCCCAGTGCTTACCCTAGGGCCAAGGAGGCTCTGGGCTGCCTCTGGCTCCGTGGGCACCGCTGATTGTCTGGTGGTCTCCTGAGCTTGAAAGCAACTCCAAACCTGTTCTCCTACGTGGAGAAGGCTGAATGGGCATTAAAATGCCTTGTTTCCACAGACCCAGGCAACCCACACTTAGCCAGCTAGGGAGTGACCCTCCTAGGTCCTATCTCAGCAACGGCAAAAAACTCGCTTATAGGAGCTGCATTTTTCAAAGGGAAACTTGCTCGGGGAACCAACCACAGCCCCAGTGCGTCTTTGCTCAGGAAAGCAACGCTTGCCTAGTTCTCAACAAGCCGTGTGCTATACCTTGGGCCAGGAAGGATCCTGGCTTCTTCTTGCTCCGAGGGCACGGCTGCTTGGCTGGTGGTCTCCTGAAGTTAAAAGTAACTCCAAACGGGTTCTCTTTCGGGGAGGATGCTGATTGGGCATGAAAAGGCCTTCATTCAACAGGCCCCATCAACCCACCCTTAGCCAGATACGGAGAGAGCCTCCTAGGGCCTATCTAAGAAATGGCACAAAACTCATTCCAGGAGCTGCATTCTGCAAAGGTGGACACTGCTTGGGGAACAAACCACAGCCCCAATGTGTCTGCTCAGGAAAGCCTCGCTTGCCTTTTTTCTCCTAGCCCTCTGCTACCCCAAGGGCCATGGAAGCTCTGGGCTGCCTCTGGCTCTGTGGGCACTGCTGATGTTCTGGTTGTCTCCTGAGCTTGAAACCAACTCCAAACGGGTTCTCCTTCGGGGAGAAGGTGGATTTGCATGGAAAGGCCTTGTTTGCACAGGCCCCAGCCACCCACCCTTAGCCAGCTAGGGATAGACCGTCCTTGGGCCTATCTCAGCAACGGCACAAGACTCACTTCTCGGAGCTGCATTCTGCAAAGGGAAACTCTGCTCGGGGAGCACACCACAGTCCCAATTTGTCTTTGCTCAGGAAAGCAATGCTTGCCTATTTCTCACCTCGCCCTGTGCTAACCCTAGGGCCAAGGAGGCTCTGGGCTGCCTCTGGCTCCGTGGGCACTGCTGCTTGGCTGGTGGACTCCTGAGCTTGAAACCAACTCCAAACGGGTTCTCCTTCGGGGAGAAGGCTGATTGGGCATGAAAATACCTTGTTTGCACAGGCCTCAGCAACCCACCCTTAGCCAGCTAGGGAGGGACCCTCCGAGGGCTGATCTCAGCAAGGGCACAAGACTCACTTCTAGGAGTTGTATTCTGCAAAGGTGAACTCTGCTCGGGGAACAATCCACAGCCCCAATGCGTCTTTGCTCAGGAAAGCATCGCTTGCCTATTTCTCACATAGCCCTCTGCACCACTAGGGCCAAGAACTTTCTGGGCTGCCTCTGGCTCCGTGGGCACTGCTGCTTGGCTGGTGGACTCCTGAGCTTGAAACCAACTCCAAACGGGTTCTCCTTCTGGGAGAAGGCTGATTGGGCATGAAAAGGCCTTGTTTGCACAGGCCTCAGCAACCCACCCTTAGCCAGCTAGGGAGGGACCCTCCGAGGGCTGATCTCAGCAAGGGCACAAGACTCACTTCTAGGAGTTGTATTCTGCAAAGGTGAACTCTGCTCAGGGAACAATCCACAGCCCCAATGCGTCTTTGCTCAGGAAAGCATCGCTTGCCTATTTCTCACATAGCCCTCTGCACCACTAGGGCCAAGAACTTTCTGGGCTGCCTCTGGCTCCGTGGGCACTGCTGCTTGGCTGGTGTTCTCCTGAGCTTGAAACCAACTCCAAACGGGTTCTCCTTCGGGGAGAAGGCTGATTGGGCATGGAAATGCCTTGTTTGCATAGGCCCCCGCAACCCACACTTAGCCAGCTAGGGAGGGATCCTCCGAGGTCCTAACTGGGAAACGGCACAAAACTCAGTTCTGGGAGCTGCATTCTGCAAAGGTGAACTCTGCTCGGGGAACCAACAACAGCCGCAATGCGTCTTTGCTCAGGAAAGCCACGATTGCCTAGTTCTCACCTAGCCCTCTGCTACCCCTATGGCCAAGGGGGATCTTGGCTGCCTCTTTCTCCGTGGGCACTGTTGCTTGCCTGGTGGTCTGCTGAGCTTGAAACCAACTCCAAACGTGTTCTCCTTTGGGGAGAAGGTGGATTTGGCATGAAAAGGCCTTGTATGCACAGGCCCCATCAACCCATCCTTAGCCAGCTAGGGAGGGACGCTCTGAGGGCCTATGTCAGCAACAGCACTAAACTCACTTCTACGAGCTGCATTCTGTAAAGGGAATCTCAGCTCAGGGAACAAAGCACAGCCCCAATGTGTCTCTTGCTCAGGAAGGCCAACCGGCCTAGTTCTCACCTAGCCCTGGTCTACTCCTAGGGCAAAGGAGGCTCTGGGCTGCCTCTGGCTCCGTGGGCACTGCTGCTTGACTGGTGGTCTCCTGAGCTTGAAACCAACTCCAAACGGGTTCTCCTTCGGGGAGAAGGCTGATTGGGCATGAAAAGGCCTTGTTTGCACAGGCCCAAGTAACCTACCCTTAGGAGCTATGGAGGAACCCTCCGAGGGCCTATCTCAGAACCTGCACAAAACTCTCACTTCTAGGAGCTGCATTCTGCAAAGGGGAACACTGCCGGGGAAGAAACCACAGCCCCAAAGCGTGTTTGCTCAGGAAAGCAATGCTTGCCTATTTCTCACCTAGCCCTCTGCCACCAATTAGGCCAAAGATTGTCTGTGCTGCCTCTGGCTCCGTGGGCACTGCAGCTTGGCTGGTGGTCTCCTGAGCTTGTAACCAACTCCAAACGTGTTCTCCTTTGGGGAGAAGGCTGATTGGGCATGAAAAGGCCTTATTTGCACAGGCCCAAACAATCCACCATTAGCCAGCTAGGGAGGGACCCTCAGAGGGCCTATCTCAGAACCTGCACAAAACTCTCACTTCGAGGAGCTGCATTCTGCAAAGGTGAACTCTTCTCAGGGAACAAACCACAGCCCCAATGTGTCTTTGCTCAGGGAAGCAACGCTTGCCTAGTTCTCAATTAGCCCAGTGCTTACCCTAGGGCCAAGGAGGCTCTGGGCTGCCTCTGCCCCCGTGGGCATTGCTGCTTGGCTGGTGGACTCCCGAGCTTGAAACCAACTCCAAACGGGTCCTCCTTCGGGGAGAATGCTGATTGGGCATGAAAAGGCCTTGTTTCCACAGACCCAGGCAACCCACACTTTGCCAGCTAGGGAGGGAACATCCAAGGCCCTATCTCAGCAAGGGCACAAGACTCACTTCTAGGAGTTGTATTCTGCAAAGGTGAACTCTGCTCGGGGAACAATCCACAGCCCCAATGCGTCTTTGCTCAGGAAAGCAACGCGTGCCTAGTTCTCACCTGGCCCTCTGTACCCCTAGGGCAAAGAAGGCTCTGGGCTGCCTCTGGCTCCGTGGGCACTGCTGCTTTGCTGGTGGACTCCTGAGCTTGAAACCAACTCCAAACGTGTTCTCCTTCGGGGAGAAGGCTGATTGGGCATGAAAATGCCTTGTTTGCACAGGCCTCAGCAACCCACCCTTAGCCAGCTAGGGAGGGACCCTCCGAGGGCTGATCTCAGCAAGGGCACAAGACTCACTTCTAGGAGTTGTATTCTGCAAAGGTGAACTCTGCTCAGGGAACAATCCACAGCCCCAATGCGTCTTTGCTCAGGAAAGCATCGCTTGCCTATTTCTCACATAGCCCTCTGCACCACTAGGGCCAAGAACTTTCTGGGCTGCCTCTGGCTCCGTGGGCACTGCTGCTTGGCTGGTGTTCTCCTGAGCTTGAAACCAACTCCAAACGGGTTCTCCTTCGGGGAGAAGGCTGATTGGGCATGAAAATGCCTTGTTTGCATAGGCCCCCGCAACCCACACTTAGCCAGCTAGGGAGGGATCCTCCGAGGTCCTAACTGGGAAACGGCACAAAACTCAGTTCTGGGAGCTGCATTCTGCAAAGGTGAACTCTGCTCGGGGAACCAACAACAGCCGCAATGCGTCTTTGCTCAGGAAAGCCACGATTGCCTAGTTCTCACCTAGCCCTCTGCTACCCCTATGGCCAAGGGGGATCTTGGCTGCCTCTTTCTCCGTGGGCACTGTTGCTTGCCTGGTGGTCTGCTGAGCTTGAAACCAACTCCAAACGTGTTCTCCTTTGGGGAGAAGGTGGATTTGGCATGAAAAGGCCTTGTATGCACAGGCCCCATCAACCCATCCTTAGCCAGCTAGGGAGGGACGCTCTGAGGGCCTATGTCAGCAACAGCACTAAACTCACTTCTACGAGCTGCATTCTGTAAAGGGAATCTCAGCTCAGGGAACAAAGCACAGCCCCAATGTGTCTCTTGCTCAGGAAGGCCAACCGGCCTAGTTCTCACCTAGCCCTGGTCTACTCCTAGGGCAAAGGAGGCTCTGGGCTGCCTCTGGCTCCGTGGGCACTGCTGCTTGACTGGTGGTCTCCTGAGCTTGAAACCAACTCCAAACGGGTTCTCCTTCGGGGAGAAGGCTGATTGGGCATGAAAAGGCCTTGTTTGCACAGGCCCAAGTAACCTACCCTTAGGAGCTATGGAGGAACCCTCCGAGGGCCTATCTCAGAACCTGCACAAAACTCTCACTTCTAGGAGCTGCATTCTGCAAAGGGGAACACTGCCGGGGAAGAAACCACAGCCCCAAAGCGTGTTTGCTCAGGAAAGCAATGCTTGCCTATTTCTCACCTAGCCCTCTGCCACCAATTAGGCCAAAGATTGTCTGTGCTGCCTCTGGCTCCGTGGGCACTGCAGCTTGGCTGGTGGTCTCCTGAGCTTGTAACCAACTCCAAACGTGTTCTCCTTTGGGGAGAAGGCTGATTGGGCATGAAAAGGCCTTATTTGCACAGGCCCAAACAATCCACCATTAGCCAGCTAGGGAGGGACCCTCAGAGGGCCTATCTCAGAACCTGCACAAAACTCTCACTTCGAGGAGCTGCATTCTGCAAAGGTGAACTCTTCTCAGGGAACAAACCACAGCCCCAATGTGTCTTTGCTCAGGGAAGCAACGCTTGCCTAGTTCTCAATTAGCCCAGTGCTTACCCTAGGGCCAAGGAGGCTCTGGGCAGCCTCTGGCTCCGTGGGCACTGCTGCTTGGCTGGTGGACTCCTGAGCTTGAAACCAACTCCAAACGGGTTCTCCTTCGGGGAGAAGGCTGATTGGGCATGAAAATACCTTGTTTGCACAGGCCTCAGCAACCCACCCTTAGCCAGCTAGGGAGGGACCCTCCGAGGGCTGATCTCAGCAAGGGCACAAGACTCACTTCTAGGAGTTGTATTCTGCAAAGGTGAACTCTGCTCGGGGAACAATCCACAGCCCCAATGCGTCTTTGCTCAGGAAAGCATCGCTTGCCTATTTCTCACATAGCCCTCTGCACCACTAGGGCCAAGAACTTTCTGGGCTGCCTCTGGCTCCGTGGGCACTGCTGCTTGGCTGGTGTTCTCCTGAGCTTGAAACCAACTCCAAACGGGTTCTCCTTCGGGGAGAAGGCTGATTGGGCATGAAAATGCCTTGTTTGCATAGGCCCCCGCAACCCACACTTAGCCAGCTAGGGAGGGATCCTCCGAGGTCCTAACTGGGAAACGGCACAAAACTCAGTTCTGGGAGCTGCATTCTGCAAAGGTGAACTCTGCTCGGGGAACCAACAACAGCCGCAATGCGTCTTTGCTCAGGAAAGCCACGATTGCCTAGTTCTCACCTAGCCCTCTGCTACCCCTATGGCCAAGGGGGATCTTGGCTGCCTCTTTCTCCGTGGGCACTGTTGCTTGCCTGGTGGTCTGCTGAGCTTGAAACCAACTCCAAACGTGTTCTCCTTTGGGGAGAAGGTGGATTTGGCATGAAAAGGCCTTGTATGCACAGGCCCCATCAACCCATCCTTAGCCAGCTAGGGAGGGACGCTCTGAGGGCCTATGTCAGCAACAGCACTAAACTCACTTCTACGAGCTGCATTCTGTAAAGGGAATCTCAGCTCAGGGAACAAAGCACAGCCCCAATGTGTCTCTTGCTCAGGAAGGCCAACCGGCCTAGTTCTCACCTAGCCCTGGTCTACTCCTAGGGCAAAGGAGGCTCTGGGCTGCCTCTGGCTCCGTGGGCACTGCTGCTTGACTGGTGGTCTCCTGAGCTTGAAACCAACTCCAAACGGGTTCTCCTTCGGGGAGAAGGCTGATTGGGCATGAAAAGGCCTTGTTTGCACAGGCCCAAGTAACCTACCCTTAGGAGCTATGGAGGAACCCTCCGAGGGCCTATCTCAGAACCTGCACAAAACTCTCACTTCTAGGAGCTGCATTCTGCAAAGGGGAACACTGCCGGGGAAGAAACCACAGCCCCAAAGCGTGTTTGCTCAGGAAAGCAATGCTTGCCTATTTCTCACCTAGCCCTCTGCCACCAATTAGGCCAAAGATTGTCTGTGCTGCCTCTGGCTCCGTGGGCACTGCAGCTTGGCTGGTGGTCTCCTGAGCTTGTAACCAACTCCAAACGTGTTCTCCTTTGGGGAGAAGGCTGATTGGGCATGAAAAGGCCTTATTTGCACAGGCCCAAACAATCCACCATTAGCCAGCTAGGGAGGGACCCTCAGAGGGCCTATCTCAGAACCTGCACAAAACTCTCACTTCGAGGAGCTGCATTCTGCAAAGGTGAACTCTGCTCGGGGAACAAACCACAGCCCCAATGTGTCTTTGCTCAGGGAAGCAACGCTTGCCTAGTTCTCAATTAGCCCAGTGCTTACCCTAGGGCCAAGGAGGCTCTGGGCTGCCTCTGGCTCCGTGGGCACCGCTGATTGTCTGGTGGTCTCCTGAGCTTGAAAGCAACTCCAAACCTGTTCTCCTACGTGGAGAAGGCTGAATGGGCATTAAAATGCCTTGTTTCCACAGACCCAGGCAACCCACACTTAGCCAGCTAGGGAGTGACCCTCCTAGGTCCTATCTCAGCAACGGCAAAAAACTCGCTTATAGGAGCTGCATTTTTCAAAGGGAAACTTGCTCGGGGAACCAACCACAGCCCCAGTGCGTCTTTGCTCAGGAAAGCAACGCTTGCCTAGTTCTCAACAAGCCGTGTGCTATACCTTGGGCCAGGAAGGATCCTGGCTTCTTCTTGCTCCGAGGGCACGGCTGCTTGGCTGGTGGTCTCCTGAAGTTAAAAGTAACTCCAAACGGGTTCTCTTTCGGGGAGGATGCTGATTGGGCATGAAAAGGCCTTCATTCAACAGGCCCCATCAACCCACCCTTAGCCAGATACGGAGAGAGCCTCCTAGGGCCTATCTAAGAAATGGCACAAAACTCATTCCAGGAGCTGCATTCTGCAAAGGTGGACACTGCTTGGGGAACAAACCACAGCCCCAATGTGTCTGCTCAGGAAAGCCTCGCTTGCCTTTTTTCTCCTAGCCCTCTGCTACCCCAAGGGCCATGGAAGCTCTGGGCTGCCTCTGGCTCTGTGGGCACTGCTGATGTTCTGGTTGTCTCCTGAGCTTGAAACCAACTCCAAACGGGTTCTCCTTCGGGGAGAAGGTGGATTTGCATGGAAAGGCCTTGTTTGCACAGGCCCCAGCCACCCACCCTTAGCCAGCTAGGGATAGACCGTCCTTGGGCCTATCTCAGCAACGGCACAAGACTCACTTCTCGGAGCTGCATTCTGCAAAGGGAAACTCTGCTCGGGGAGCACACCACAGTCCCAATTTGTCTTTGCTCAGGAAAGCAATGCTTGCCTATTTCTCACCTCGCCCTGTGCTAACCCTAGGGCCAAGGAGGCTCTGGGCTGCCTCTGGCTCTGTGGGCACTGCTGATGTTCTGGTTGTCTCCTGAGCTTGAAACCAACTCCAAACGGGTTCTCCTTCGGGGAGAAGGTGGATTTGCATGGAAAGGCCTTGTTTGCACAGGCCCCAGCCACCCACCCTTAGCCAGCTAGGGATAGACCGTCCTTGGGCCTATCTCAGCAACGGCACAAGACTCACTTCTCGGAGCTGCATTCTGCAAAGGGAAACTCTGCTCGGGGAGCACACCACAGTCCCAATTTGTCTTTGCTCAGGAAAGCAATGCTTGCCTATTTCTCACCTCGCCCTGTGCTAACCCTAGGGCCAAGGAGGCTCTGGGCTGCCTCTGGCTCCGTGGGCACTGCTGCTTGGCTGGTGGACTCCTGAGCTTGAAACCAACTCCAAACGGGTTCTCCTTCGGGGAGAAGGCTGATTGGGCATGAAAAGGCCTTGTTTGCACAGGCCTCAGCAACCCACCCTTAGCCAGCTAGGGAGGGACCCTCCGAGGGCTGATCTCAGCAAGGGCACAAGACTCACTTCTAGGAGTTGTATTCTGCAAAGGTGAACTCTGCTCGGGGAACCAACAACAGCCGCAATGCGTCTTTGCTCAGGAAAGCCACGATTGCCTAGTTCTCACCTAGCCCTCTGCTACCCCTATGGCCAAGGGGGATCTTGGCTGCCTCTTTCTCCGTGGGCACTGTTGCTTGCCTGGTGGTCTGCTGAGCTTGAAACCAACTCCAAACGTGTTCTCCTTTGGGGAGAAGGTGGATTTGGCATGAAAAGGCCTTGTATGCACAGGCCCCATCAACCCATCCTTAGCCAGCTAGGGAGGGACGCTCTGAGGGCCTATGTCAGCAACAGCACTAAACTCACTTCTACGAGCTGCATTCTGTAAAGGGAATCTCAGCTCAGGGAACAAAGCACAGCCCCAATGTGTCTCTTGCTCAGGAAGGCCAACCGGCCTAGTTCTCACCTAGCCCTGGTCTACTCCTAGGGCAAAGGAGGCTCTGGGCTGCCTCTGGCTCCGTGGGCACTGCTGCTTGACTGGTGGTCTCCTGAGCTTGAAACCAACTCCAAACGGGTTCTCCTTCGGGGAGAAGGCTGATTGGGCATGAAAAGGCCTTGTTTGCACAGGCCCAAGTAACCTACCCTTAGGAGCTATGGAGGAACCCTCCGAGGGCCTATCTCAGAACCTGCACAAAACTCTCACTTCTAGGAGCTGCATTCTGCAAAGGGGAACACTGCCGGGGAAGAAACCACAGCCCCAAAGCGTGTTTGCTCAGGAAAGCAATGCTTGCCTATTTCTCACCTAGCCCTCTGCCACCAATTAGGCCAAAGATTGTCTGTGCTGCCTCTGGCTCCGTGGGCACTGCAGCTTGGCTGGTGGTCTCCTGAGCTTGTAACCAACTCCAAACGTGTTCTCCTTTGGGGAGAAGGCTGATTGGGCATGAAAAGGCCTTATTTGCACAGGCCCAAACAATCCACCATTAGCCAGCTAGGGAGGGACCCTCAGAGGGCCTATCTCAGAACCTGCACAAAACTCTCACTTCGAGGAGCTGCATTCTGCAAAGGTGAACTCTGCTCGGGGAACAAACCACAGCCCCAATGTGTCTTTGCTCAGGGAAGCAACGCTTGCCTAGTTCTCAATTAGCCCAGTGCTTACCCTAGGGCCAAGGAGGCTCTGGGCTGCCTCTGGCTCCGTGGGCACCGCTGATTGTCTGGTGGTCTCCTGAGCTTGAAAGCAACTCCAAACCTGTTCTCCTACGTGGAGAAGGCTGAATGGGCATTAAAATGCCTTGTTTCCACAGACCCAGGCAACCCACACTTAGCCAGCTAGGGAGTGACCCTCCTAGGTCCTATCTCAGCAACGGCAAAAAACTCGCTTATAGGAGCTGCATTTTTCAAAGGGAAACTTGCTCGGGGAACCAACCACAGCCCCAGTGCGTCTTTGCTCAGGAAAGCAACGCTTGCCTAGTTCTCAACAAGCCGTGTGCTATACCTTGGGCCAGGAAGGATCCTGGCTTCTTCTTGCTCCGAGGGCACGGCTGCTTGGCTGGTGGTCTCCTGAAGTTAAAAGTAACTCCAAACGGGTTCTCTTTCGGGGAGGATGCTGATTGGGCATGAAAAGGCCTTCATTCAACAGGCCCCATCAACCCACCCTTAGCCAGATACGGAGAGAGCCTCCTAGGGCCTATCTAAGAAATGGCACAAAACTCATTCCAGGAGCTGCATTCTGCAAAGGTGGACACTGCTTGGGGAACAAACCACAGCCCCAATGTGTCTGCTCAGGAAAGCCTCGCTTGCCTTTTTTCTCCTAGCCCTCTGCTACCCCAAGGGCCATGGAAGCTCTGGGCTGCCTCTGGCTCTGTGGGCACTGCTGATGTTCTGGTTGTCTCCTGAGCTTGAAACCAACTCCAAACGGGTTCTCCTTCGGGGAGAAGGTGGATTTGCATGGAAAGGCCTTGTTTGCACAGGCCCCAGCCACCCACCCTTAGCCAGCTAGGGATAGACCGTCCTTGGGCCTATCTCAGCAACGGCACAAGACTCACTTCTCGGAGCTGCATTCTGCAAAGGGAAACTCTGCTCGGGGAGCACACCACAGTCCCAATTTGTCTTTGCTCAGGAAAGCAATGCTTGCCTATTTCTCACCTCGCCCTGTGCTAACCCTAGGGCCAAGGAGGCTCTGGGCTGCCTCTGGCTCTGTGGGCACTGCTGATGTTCTGGTTGTCTCCTGAGCTTGAAACCAACTCCAAACGGGTTCTCCTTCGGGGAGAAGGTGGATTTGCATGGAAAGGCCTTGTTTGCACAGGCCCCAGCCACCCACCCTTAGCCAGCTAGGGATAGACCGTCCTTGGGCCTATCTCAGCAACGGCACAAGACTCACTTCTCGGAGCTGCATTCTGCAAAGGGAAACTCTGCTCGGGGAGCACACCACAGTCCCAATTTGTCTTTGCTCAGGAAAGCAATGCTTGCCTATTTCTCACCTCGCCCTGTGCTAACCCTAGGGCCAAGGAGGCTCTGGGCTGCCTCTGGCTCCGTGGGCACTGCTGCTTGGCTGGTGGACTCCTGAGCTTGAAACCAACTCCAAACGGGTTCTCCTTCGGGGAGAAGGCTGATTGGGCATGAAAAGGCCTTGTTTGCACAGGCCTCAGCAACCCACCCTTAGCCAGCTAGGGAGGGACCCTCCGAGGGCTGATCTCAGCAAGGGCACAAGACTCACTTCTAGGAGTTGTATTCTGCAAAGGTGAACTCTGCTCGGGGAACCAACAACAGCCGCAATGCGTCTTTGCTCAGGAAAGCCACGATTGCCTAGTTCTCACCTAGCCCTCTGCTACCCCTATGGCCAAGGGGGATCTTGGCTGCCTCTTTCTCCGTGGGCACTGTTGCTTGCCTGGTGGTCTGCTGAGCTTGAAACCAACTCCAAACGTGTTCTCCTTTGGGGAGAAGGTGGATTTGGCATGAAAAGGCCTTGTATGCACAGGCCCCATCAACCCATCCTTAGCCAGCTAGGGAGGGACGCTCTGAGGGCCTATGTCAGCAACAGCACTAAACTCACTTCTACGAGCTGCATTCTGTAAAGGGAATCTCAGCTCAGGGAACAAAGCACAGCCCCAATGTGTCTCTTGCTCAGGAAGGCCAACCGGCCTAGTTCTCACCTAGCCCTGGTCTACTCCTAGGGCAAAGGAGGCTCTGGGCTGCCTCTGGCTCCGTGGGCACTGCTGCTTGACTGGTGGTCTCCTGAGCTTGAAACCAACTCCAAACGGGTTCTCCTTCGGGGAGAAGGCTGATTGGGCATGAAAAGGCCTTGTTTGCACAGGCCCAAGTAACCTACCCTTAGGAGCTATGGAGGAACCCTCCGAGGGCCTATCTCAGAACCTGCACAAAACTCTCACTTCTAGGAGCTGCATTCTGCAAAGGGGAACACTGCCGGGGAAGAAACCACAGCCCCAAAGCGTGTTTGCTCAGGAAAGCAATGCTTGCCTATTTCTCACCTAGCCCTCTGCCACCAATTAGGCCAAAGATTGTCTGTGCTGCCTCTGGCTCCGTGGGCACTGCAGCTTGGCTGGTGGTCTCCTGAGCTTGTAACCAACTCCAAACGTGTTCTCCTTTGGGGAGAAGGCTGATTGGGCATGAAAAGGCCTTATTTGCACAGGCCCAAACAATCCACCATTAGCCAGCTAGGGAGGGACCCTCAGAGGGCCTATCTCAGAACCTGCACAAAACTCTCACTTCGAGGAGCTGCATTCTGCAAAGGTGAACTCTGCTCGGGGAACAAACCACAGCCCCAATGTGTCTTTGCTCAGGGAAGCAACGCTTGCCTAGTTCTCAATTAGCCCAGTGCTTACCCTAGGGCCAAGGAGGCTCTGGGCTGCCTCTGGCTCCGTGGGCACCGCTGATTGTCTGGTGGTCTCCTGAGCTTGAAAGCAACTCCAAACCTGTTCTCCTACGTGGAGAAGGCTGAATGGGCATTAAAATGCCTTGTTTCCACAGACCCAGGCAACCCACACTTAGCCAGCTAGGGAGTGACCCTCCTAGGTCCTATCTCAGCAACGGCAAAAAACTCGCTTATAGGAGCTGCATTTTTCAAAGGGAAACTTGCTCGGGGAACCAACCACAGCCCCAGTGCGTCTTTGCTCAGGAAAGCAACGCTTGCCTAGTTCTCAACAAGCCGTGTGCTATACCTTGGGCCAGGAAGGATCCTGGCTTCTTCTTGCTCCGAGGGCACGGCTGCTTGGCTGGTGGTCTCCTGAAGTTAAAAGTAACTCCAAACGGGTTCTCTTTCGGGGAGGATGCTGATTGGGCATGAAAAGGCCTTCATTCAACAGGCCCCATCAACCCACCCTTAGCCAGATACGGAGAGAGCCTCCTAGGGCCTATCTAAGAAATGGCACAAAACTCATTCCAGGAGCTGCATTCTGCAAAGGTGGACACTGCTTGGGGAACAAACCACAGCCCCAATGTGTCTGCTCAGGAAAGCCTCGCTTGCCTTTTTTCTCCTAGCCCTCTGCTACCCCAAGGGCCATGGAAGCTCTGGGCTGCCTCTGGCTCTGTGGGCACTGCTGATGTTCTGGTTGTCTCCTGAGCTTGAAACCAACTCCAAACGGGTTCTCCTTCGGGGAGAAGGTGGATTTGCATGGAAAGGCCTTGTTTGCACAGGCCCCAGCCACCCACCCTTAGCCAGCTAGGGATAGACCGTCCTTGGGCCTATCTCAGCAACGGCACAAGACTCACTTCTCGGAGCTGCATTCTGCAAAGGGAAACTCTGCTCGGGGAGCACACCACAGTCCCAATTTGTCTTTGCTCAGGAAAGCAATGCTTGCCTATTTCTCACCTCGCCCTGTGCTAACCCTAGGGCCAAGGAGGCTCTGGGCTGCCTCTGGCTCTGTGGGCACTGCTGATGTTCTGGTTGTCTCCTGAGCTTGAAACCAACTCCAAACGGGTTCTCCTTCGGGGAGAAGGTGGATTTGCATGGAAAGGCCTTGTTTGCACAGGCCCCAGCCACCCACCCTTAGCCAGCTAGGGATAGACCGTCCTTGGGCCTATCTCAGCAACGGCACAAGACTCACTTCTCGGAGCTGCATTCTGCAAAGGGAAACTCTGCTCGGGGAGCACACCACAGTCCCAATTTGTCTTTGCTCAGGAAAGCAATGCTTGCCTATTTCTCACCTCGCCCTGTGCTAACCCTAGGGCCAAGGAGGCTCTGGGCTGCCTCTGGCTCCGTGGGCACTGCTGCTTGGCTGGTGGACTCCTGAGCTTGAAACCAACTCCAAACGGGTTCTCCTTCGGGGAGAAGGCTGATTGGGCATGAAAAGGCCTTGTTTGCACAGGCCTCAGCAACCCACCCTTAGCCAGCTAGGGAGGGACCCTCCGAGGGCTGATCTCAGCAAGGGCACAAGACTCACTTCTAGGAGTTGTATTCTGCAAAGGTGAACTCTGCTCGGGGAACCAACAACAGCCGCAATGCGTCTTTGCTCAGGAAAGCCACGATTGCCTAGTTCTCACCTAGCCCTCTGCTACCCCTATGGCCAAGGGGGATCTTGGCTGCCTCTTTCTCCGTGGGCACTGTTGCTTGCCTGGTGGTCTGCTGAGCTTGAAACCAACTCCAAACGTGTTCTCCTTTGGGGAGAAGGTGGATTTGGCATGAAAAGGCCTTGTATGCACAGGCCCCATCAACCCATCCTTAGCCAGCTAGGGAGGGACGCTCTGAGGGCCTATGTCAGCAACAGCACTAAACTCACTTCTACGAGCTGCATTCTGTAAAGGGAATCTCAGCTCAGGGAACAAAGCACAGCCCCAATGTGTCTCTTGCTCAGGAAGGCCAACCGGCCTAGTTCTCACCTAGCCCTGGTCTACTCCTAGGGCAAAGGAGGCTCTGGGCTGCCTCTGGCTCCGTGGGCACTGCTGCTTGACTGGTGGTCTCCTGAGCTTGAAACCAACTCCAAACGGGTTCTCCTTCGGGGAGAAGGCTGATTGGGCATGAAAAGGCCTTGTTTGCACAGGCCCAAGTAACCTACCCTTAGGAGCTATGGAGGAACCCTCCGAGGGCCTATCTCAGAACCTGCACAAAACTCTCACTTCGAGGAGCTGCATTCTGCAAAGGGGAACACTGCCGGGGAAGAAACCACAGCCCCAAAGCGTGTTTGCTCAGGAAAGCAATGCTTGCCTATTTCTCACCTAGCCCTCTGCCACCAATTAGGCCAAAGATTGTCTGTGCTGCCTCTGGCTCCGTGGGCACTGCAGCTTGGCTGGTGGTCTCCTGAGCTTGTAACCAACTCCAAACGTGTTCTCCTTTGGGGAGAAGGCTGATTGGGCATGAAAAGGCCTTATTTGCACAGGCCCAAACAATCCACCATTAGCCAGCTAGGGAGGGACCCTCAGAGGGCCTATCTCAGAACCTGCACAAAACTCTCACTTCGAGGAGCTGCATTCTGCAAAGGTGAACTCTGCTCGGGGAACAAACCACAGCCCCAATGTGTCTTTGCTCAGGGAAGCAACGCTTGCCTAGTTCTCAATTAGCCCAGTGCTTACCCTAGGGCCAAGGAGGCTCTGGGCTGCCTCTGGCTCCGTGGGCACCGCTGATTGTCTGGTGGTCTCCTGAGCTTGAAAGCAACTCCAAACCTGTTCTCCTACGTGGAGAAGGCTGAATGGGCATTAAAATGCCTTGTTTCCACAGACCCAGGCAACCCACACTTAGCCAGCTAGGGAGTGACCCTCCTAGGTCCTATCTCAGCAACGGCAAAAAACTCGCTTATAGGAGCTGCATTTTTCAAAGGGAAACTTGCTCGGGGAACCAACCACAGCCCCAGTGCGTCTTTGCTCAGGAAAGCAACGCTTGCCTAGTTCTCAACAAGCCGTGTGCTATACCTTGGGCCAGGAAGGATCCTGGCTTCTTCTTGCTCCGAGGGCACGGCTGCTTGGCTGGTGGTCTCCTGAAGTTAAAAGTAACTCCAAACGGGTTCTCTTTCGGGGAGGATGCTGATTGGGCATGAAAAGGCCTTCATTCAACAGGCCCCATCAACCCACCCTTAGCCAGATACGGAGAGAGCCTCCTAGGGCCTATCTAAGAAATGGCACAAAACTCATTCCAGGAGCTGCATTCTGCAAAGGTGGACACTGCTTGGGGAACAAACCACAGCCCCAATGTGTCTGCTCAGGAAAGCCTCGCTTGCCTTTTTTCTCCTAGCCCTCTGCTACCCCAAGGGCCATGGAAGCTCTGGGCTGCCTCTGGCTCTGTGGGCACTGCTGATGTTCTGGTTGTCTCCTGAGCTTGAAACCAACTCCAAACGGGTTCTCCTTCGGGGAGAAGGTGGATTTGCATGGAAAGGCCTTGTTTGCACAGGCCCCAGCCACCCACCCTTAGCCAGCTAGGGATAGACCGTCCTTGGGCCTATCTCAGCAACGGCACAAGACTCACTTCTCGGAGCTGCATTCTGCAAAGGGAAACTCTGCTCGGGGAGCACACCACAGTCCCAATTTGTCTTTGCTCAGGAAAGCAATGCTTGCCTATTTCTCACCTCGCCCTGTGCTAACCCTAGGGCCAAGGAGGCTCTGGGCTGCCTCTGGCTCTGTGGGCACTGCTGATGTTCTGGTTGTCTCCTGAGCTTGAAACCAACTCCAAACGGGTTCTCCTTCGGGGAGAAGGTGGATTTGCATGGAAAGGCCTTGTTTGCACAGGCCCCAGCCACCCACCCTTAGCCAGCTAGGGATAGACCGTCCTTGGGCCTATCTCAGCAACGGCACAAGACTCACTTCTCGGAGCTGCATTCTGCAAAGGGAAACTCTGCTCGGGGAGCACACCACAGTCCCAATTTGTCTTTGCTCAGGAAAGCAATGCTTGCCTATTTCTCACCTCGCCCTGTGCTAACCCTAGGGCCAAGGAGGCTCTGGGCTGCCTCTGGCTCCGTGGGCACTGCTGCTTGGCTGGTGGACTCCTGAGCTTGAAACCAACTCCAAACGGGTTCTCCTTCGGGGAGAAGGCTGATTGGGCATGAAAAGGCCTTGTTTGCACAGGCCTCAGCAACCCACCCTTAGCCAGCTAGGGAGGGACCCTCCGAGGGCTGATCTCAGCAAGGGCACAAGACTCACTTCTAGGAGTTGTATTCTGCAAAGGTGAACTCTGCTCGGGGAACCAACAACAGCCGCAATGCGTCTTTGCTCAGGAAAGCCACGATTGCCTAGTTCTCACCTAGCCCTCTGCTACCCCTATGGCCAAGGGGGATCTTGGCTGCCTCTTTCTCCGTGGGCACTGTTGCTTGCCTGGTGGTCTGCTGAGCTTGAAACCAACTCCAAACGTGTTCTCCTTTGGGGAGAAGGTGGATTTGGCATGAAAAGGCCTTGTATGCACAGGCCCCATCAACCCATCCTTAGCCAGCTAGGGAGGGACGCTCTGAGGGCCTATGTCAGCAACAGCACTAAACTCACTTCTACGAGCTGCATTCTGTAAAGGGAATCTCAGCTCAGGGAACAAAGCACAGCCCCAATGTGTCTCTTGCTCAGGAAGGCCAACCGGCCTAGTTCTCACCTAGCCCTGGTCTACTCCTAGGGCAAAGGAGGCTCTGGGCTGCCTCTGGCTCCGTGGGCACTGCTGCTTGACTGGTGGTCTCCTGAGCTTGAAACCAACTCCAAACGGGTTCTCCTTCGGGGAGAAGGCTGATTGGGCATGAAAAGGCCTTGTTTGCACAGGCCCAAGTAACCTACCCTTAGGAGCTATGGAGGAACCCTCCGAGGGCCTATCTCAGAACCTGCACAAAACTCTCACTTCTAGGAGCTGCATTCTGCAAAGGGGAACACTGCCGGGGAAGAAACCACAGCCCCAAAGCGTGTTTGCTCAGGAAAGCAATGCTTGCCTATTTCTCACCTAGCCCTCTGCCACCAATTAGGCCAAAGATTGTCTGTGCTGCCTCTGGCTCCGTGGGCACTGCAGCTTGGCTGGTGGTCTCCTGAGCTTGTAACCAACTCCAAACGTGTTCTCCTTTGGGGAGAAGGCTGATTGGGCATGAAAAGGCCTTATTTGCACAGGCCCAAACAATCCACCATTAGCCAGCTAGGGAGGGACCCTCAGAGGGCCTATCTCAGAACCTGCACAAAACTCTCACTTCGAGGAGCTGCATTCTGCAAAGGTGAACTCTGCTCGGGGAACAAACCACAGCCCCAATGTGTCTTTGCTCAGGGAAGCAACGCTTGCCTAGTTCTCAATTAGCCCAGTGCTTACCCTAGGGCCAAGGAGGCTCTGGGCTGCCTCTGGCTCCGTGGGCACCGCTGATTGTCTGGTGGTCTCCTGAGCTTGAAAGCAACTCCAAACCTGTTCTCCTACGTGGAGAAGGCTGAATGGGCATTAAAATGCCTTGTTTCCACAGACCCAGGCAACCCACACTTAGCCAGCTAGGGAGTGACCCTCCTAGGTCCTATCTCAGCAACGGCAAAAAACTCGCTTATAGGAGCTGCATTTTTCAAAGGGAAACTTGCTCGGGGAACCAACCACAGCCCCAGTGCGTCTTTGCTCAGGAAAGCAACGCTTGCCTAGTTCTCAACAAGCCGTGTGCTATACCTTGGGCCAGGAAGGATCCTGGCTTCTTCTTGCTCCGAGGGCACGGCTGCTTGGCTGGTGGTCTCCTGAAGTTAAAAGTAACTCCAAACGGGTTCTCTTTCGGGGAGGATGCTGATTGGGCATGAAAAGGCCTTCATTCAACAGGCCCCATCAACCCACCCTTAGCCAGATACGGAGAGAGCCTCCTAGGGCCTATCTAAGAAATGGCACAAAACTCATTCCAGGAGCTGCATTCTGCAAAGGTGGACACTGCTTGGGGAACAAACCACAGCCCCAATGTGTCTGCTCAGGAAAGCCTCGCTTGCCTTTTTTCTCCTAGCCCTCTGCTACCCCAAGGGCCATGGAAGCTCTGGGCTGCCTCTGGCTCTGTGGGCACTGCTGATGTTCTGGTTGTCTCCTGAGCTTGAAACCAACTCCAAACGGGTTCTCCTTCGGGGAGAAGGTGGATTTGCATGGAAAGGCCTTGTTTGCACAGGCCCCAGCCACCCACCCTTAGCCAGCTAGGGATAGACCGTCCTTGGGCCTATCTCAGCAACGGCACAAGACTCACTTCTCGGAGCTGCATTCTGCAAAGGGAAACTCTGCTCGGGGAGCACACCACAGTCCCAATTTGTCTTTGCTCAGGAAAGCAATGCTTGCCTATTTCTCACCTCGCCCTGTGCTAACCCTAGGGCCAAGGAGGCTCTGGGCTGCCTCTGGCTCTGTGGGCACTGCTGATGTTCTGGTTGTCTCCTGAGCTTGAAACCAACTCCAAACGGGTTCTCCTTCGGGGAGAAGGTGGATTTGCATGGAAAGGCCTTGTTTGCACAGGCCCCAGCCACCCACCCTTAGCCAGCTAGGGATAGACCGTCCTTGGGCCTATCTCAGCAACGGCACAAGACTCACTTCTCGGAGCTGCATTCTGCAAAGGGAAACTCTGCTCGGGGAGCACACCACAGTCCCAATTTGTCTTTGCTCAGGAAAGCAATGCTTGCCTATTTCTCACCTCGCCCTGTGCTAACCCTAGGGCCAAGGAGGCTCTGGGCTGCCTCTGGCTCCGTGGGCACTGCTGCTTGGCTGGTGGACTCCTGAGCTTGAAACCAACTCCAAACGGGTTCTCCTTCGGGGAGAAGGCTGATTGGGCATGAAAAGGCCTTGTTTGCACAGGCCTCAGCAACCCACCCTTAGCCAGCTAGGGAGGGACCCTCCGAGGGCTGATCTCAGCAAGGGCACAAGACTCACTTCTAGGAGTTGTATTCTGCAAAGGTGAACTCTGCTCGGGGAACCAACAACAGCCGCAATGCGTCTTTGCTCAGGAAAGCCACGATTGCCTAGTTCTCACCTAGCCCTCTGCTACCCCTATGGCCAAGGGGGATCTTGGCTGCCTCTTTCTCCGTGGGCACTGTTGCTTGCCTGGTGGTCTGCTGAGCTTGAAACCAACTCCAAACGTGTTCTCCTTTGGGGAGAAGGTGGATTTGGCATGAAAAGGCCTTGTATGCACAGGCCCCATCAACCCATCCTTAGCCAGCTAGGGAGGGACGCTCTGAGGGCCTATGTCAGCAACAGCACTAAACTCACTTCTACGAGCTGCATTCTGTAAAGGGAATCTCAGCTCAGGGAACAAAGCACAGCCCCAATGTGTCTCTTGCTCAGGAAGGCCAACCGGCCTAGTTCTCACCTAGCCCTGGTCTACTCCTAGGGCAAAGGAGGCTCTGGGCTGCCTCTGGCTCCGTGGGCACTGCTGCTTGACTGGTGGTCTCCTGAGCTTGAAACCAACTCCAAACGGGTTCTCCTTCGGGGAGAAGGCTGATTGGGCATGAAAAGGCCTTGTTTGCACAGGCCCAAGTAACCTACCCTTAGGAGCTATGGAGGAACCCTCCGAGGGCCTATCTCAGAACCTGCACAAAACTCTCACTTCTAGGAGCTGCATTCTGCAAAGGGGAACACTGCCGGGGAAGAAACCACAGCCCCAAAGCGTGTTTGCTCAGGAAAGCAATGCTTGCCTATTTCTCACCTAGCCCTCTGCCACCAATTAGGCCAAAGATTGTCTGTGCTGCCTCTGGCTCCGTGGGCACTGCAGCTTGGCTGGTGGTCTCCTGAGCTTGTAACCAACTCCAAACGTGTTCTCCTTTGGGGAGAAGGCTGATTGGGCATGAAAAGGCCTTATTTGCACAGGCCCAAACAATCCACCATTAGCCAGCTAGGGAGGGACCCTCAGAGGGCCTATCTCAGAACCTGCACAAAACTCTCACTTCGAGGAGCTGCATTCTGCAAAGGTGAACTCTGCTCGGGGAACAAACCACAGCCCCAATGTGTCTTTGCTCAGGGAAGCAACGCTTGCCTAGTTCTCAATTAGCCCAGTGCTTACCCTAGGGCCAAGGAGGCTCTGGGCTGCCTCTGGCTCCGTGGGCACCGCTGATTGTCTGGTGGTCTCCTGAGCTTGAAAGCAACTCCAAACCTGTTCTCCTACGTGGAGAAGGCTGAATGGGCATTAAAATGCCTTGTTTCCACAGACCCAGGCAACCCACACTTAGCCAGCTAGGGAGTGACCCTCCTAGGTCCTATCTCAGCAACGGCAAAAAACTCGCTTATAGGAGCTGCATTTTTCAAAGGGAAACTTGCTCGGGGAACCAACCACAGCCCCAGTGCGTCTTTGCTCAGGAAAGCAACGCTTGCCTAGTTCTCAACAAGCCGTGTGCTATACCTTGGGCCAGGAAGGATCCTGGCTTCTTCTTGCTCCGAGGGCACGGCTGCTTGGCTGGTGGTCTCCTGAAGTTAAAAGTAACTCCAAACGGGTTCTCTTTCGGGGAGGATGCTGATTGGGCATGAAAAGGCCTTCATTCAACAGGCCCCATCAACCCACCCTTAGCCAGATACGGAGAGAGCCTCCTTGGGCCTATCTCAGCAACGGCACAAGACTCATTCCAGGAGCTGCATTCTGCAAAGGTGGACACTGCTCGGGGAACAAACCACAGCCCCAATGTGTCTGCTCAGGAAAGCCTCGCTTGCCTTTTTTCTCCTAGCCCTCTGCTACCCCAAGGGCCATGGAAGCTCTGGGCTGCCTCTGGCTCTGTGGGCACTGCTGATGTTCTGGTTGTCTCCTGAGCTTGAAACCAACTCCAAACGGGTTCTCCTTCGGGGAGAAGGTGGATTTGCATGGAAAGGCCTTGTTTGCACAGGCCCCAGCCACCCACCCTTAGCCAGCTAGGGATAGACCGTCCTTGGGCCTATCTCAGCAACGGCACAAGACTCACTTCTCGGAGCTGCATTCTGCAAAGGGAAACTCTGCTCGGGGAGCACACCACAGTCCCAATTTGTCTTTGCTCAGGAAAGCAATGCTTGCCTATTTCTCACCTCGCCCTGTGCTAACCCTAGGGCCAAGGAGGCTCTGGGCTGCCTCTGGCTCCGTGGGCACTGCTGCTTGGCTGGTGGACTCCTGAGCTTGAAACCAACTCCAAACGGGTTCTCCTTCGGGGAGAAGGCTGATTGGGCATGAAAAGGCCTTGTTTGCACAGGCCTCAGCAACCCACCCTTAGCCAGCTAGGGAGGGACCCTCCGAGGGCTGATCTCAGCAAGGGCACAAGACTCACTTCTAGGAGTTGTATTCTGCAAAGGTGAACTCTGCTCGGGGAACAATCCACAGCCCCAATGCGTCTTTGCTCAGGAAAGCATCGCTTGCCTATTTCTCACATAGCCCTCTGCACCACTAGGGCCAAGAACTTTCTGGGCTGCCTCTGGCTCCGTGGGCACTGCTGCTTGGCTGGTGTTCTCCTGAGCTTGAAACCAACTCCAAACGGGTTCTCCTTCGGGGAGAAGGCTGATTGGGCATGGAAATGCCTTGTTTGCATAGGCCCCCGCAACCCACACTTAGCCAGCTAGGGAGGGATCCTCCGAGGTCCTAACTGGGAAACGGCACAAAACTCAGTTCTGGGAGCTGCATTCTGCAAAGGTGAACTCTGCTCGGGGAACCAACAACAGCCGCAATGCGTCTTTGCTCAGGAAAGCCACGATTGCCTAGTTCTCACCTAGCCCTCTGCTACCCCTATGGCCAAGGGGGATCTTGGCTGCCTCTTTCTCCGTGGGCACTGTTGCTTGCCTGGTGGTCTGCTGAGCTTGAAACCAACTCCAAACGTGTTCTCCTTTGGGGAGAAGGTGGATTTGGCATGAAAAGGCCTTGTATGCACAGGCCCCATCAACCCATCCTTAGCCAGCTAGGGAGGGACGCTCTGAGGGCCTATGTCAGCAACAGCACTAAACTCACTTCTACGAGCTGCATTCTGTAAAGGGAATCTCAGCTCAGGGAACAAAGCACAGCCCCAATGTGTCTCTTGCTCAGGAAGGCCAACCGGCCTAGTTCTCACCTAGCCCTGGTCTACTCCTAGGGCAAAGGAGGCTCTGGGCTGCCTCTGGCTCCGTGGGCACTGCTGCTTGACTGGTGGTCTCCTGAGCTTGAAACCAACTCCAAACGGGTTCTCCTTCGGGGAGAAGGCTGATTGGGCATGAAAAGGCCTTGTTTGCACAGGCCCAAGTAACCTACCCTTAGGAGCTATGGAGGAACCCTCCGAGGGCCTATCTCAGAACCTGCACAAAACTCTCACTTCTAGGAGCTGCATTCTGCAAAGGGGAACACTGCCGGGGAAGAAACCACAGCCCCAAAGCGTGTTTGCTCAGGAAAGCAATGCTTGCCTATTTCTCACCTAGCCCTCTGCCACCAATTAGGCCAAAGATTGTCTGTGCTGCCTCTGGCTCCGTGGGCACTGCAGCTTGGCTGGTGGTCTCCTGAGCTTGTAACCAACTCCAAACGTGTTCTCCTTTGGGGAGAAGGCTGATTGGGCATGAAAAGGCCTTATTTGCACAGGCCCAAACAATCCACCATTAGCCAGCTAGGGAGGGACCCTCAGAGGGCCTATCTCAGAACCTGCACAAAACTCTCACTTCGAGGAGCTGCATTCTGCAAAGGTGAACTCTGCTCGGGGAACAAACCACAGCCCCAATGTGTCTTTGCTCAGGGAAGCAACGCTTGCCTAGTTCTCAATTAGCCCAGTGCTTACCCTAGGGCCAAGGAGGCTCTGGGCTGCCTCTGGCTCCGTGGGCACCGCTGATTGTCTGGTGGTCTCCTGAGCTTGAAAGCAACTCCAAACCTGTTCTCCTACGTGGAGAAGGCTGAATGGGCATTAAAATGCCTTGTTTCCACAGACCCAGGCAACCCACACTTAGCCAGCTAGGGAGTGACCCTCCTAGGTCCTATCTCAGCAACGGCAAAAAACTCGCTTATAGGAGCTGCATTTTTCAAAGGGAAACTTGCTCGGGGAACCAACCACAGCCCCAGTGCGTCTTTGCTCAGGAAAGCAACGCTTGCCTAGTTCTCAACAAGCCGTGTGCTATACCTTGGGCCAGGAAGGATCCTGGCTTCTTCTTGCTCCGAGGGCACGGCTGCTTGGCTGGTGGTCTCCTGAAGTTAAAAGTAACTCCAAACGGGTTCTCTTTCGGGGAGGATGCTGATTGGGCATGAAAAGGCCTTCATTCAACAGGCCCCATCAACCCACCCTTAGCCAGATACGGAGAGAGCCTCCTAGGGCCTATCTAAGAAATGGCACAAAACTCATTCCAGGAGCTGCATTCTGCAAAGGTGGACACTGCTTGGGGAACAAACCACAGCCCCAATGTGTCTGCTCAGGAAAGCCTCGCTTGCCTTTTTTCTCCTAGCCCTCTGCTACCCCAAGGGCCATGGAAGCTCTGGGCTGCCTCTGGCTCTGTGGGCACTGCTGATGTTCTGGTTGTCTCCTGAGCTTGAAACCAACTCCAAACGGGTTCTCCTTCGGGGAGAAGGTGGATTTGCATGGAAAGGCCTTGTTTGCACAGGCCACAGCCACCCACCCTTAGCCAGCTAGGGATAGACCGTCCTTGGGCCTATCTCAGCAACGGCACAAGACACACTTCTCGGAGCTGCATTCTGCAAAGGGAAACTCTGCTCGGGGAGCACACCACAGTCCCAATTTGTCTTTGCTCAGGAAAGCAATGCTTGCCTATTTCTCACCTCGCCCTGTGGTAACCCTAGGGCCAAGGAGGCTCTGGGCTGCCTCTGGCTCTGTGGGCACTGCTGATGTTCTGGTTGTCTCCTGAGCTTGAAACCAACTCCAAACGGGTTCTCCTTCGGGGAGAAGGTGGATTTGCATGGAAAGGCCTTGTTTGCACAGGCCCCAGCCACCCACCCTTAGCCAGCTAGGGATAGACCGTCCTTGGGCCTATCTCAGCAACGGCACAAGACTCACTTCTCGGAGCTGCATTCTGCAAAGGGAAACTCTGCTCGGGGAGCACACCACAGTCCCAATTTGTCTTTGCTCAGGAAAGCAATGCTTGCCTATTTCTCACCTCGCCCTGTGCTAACCCTAGGGCCAAGGAGGCTCTGGGCTGCCTCTGGCTCCGTGGGCACTGCTGCTTGGCTGGTGGACTCCTGAGCTTGAAACCAACTCCAAACGGGTTCTCCTTCGGGGAGAAGGCTGATTGGGCATGAAAAGGCCTTGTTTGCACAGGCCTCAGCAACCCACCCTTAGCCAGCTAGGGAGGGACCCTCCGAGGGCTGATCTCAGCAAGGGCACAAGACTCACTTCTAGGAGTTGTATTCTGCAAAGGTGAACTCTGCTCGGGGAACAATCCACAGCCCCAATGCGTCTTTGCTCAGGAAAGCATCGCTTGCCTATTTCTCACATAGCCCTCTGCACCACTAGGGCCAAGAACTTTCTGGGCTGCCTCTGGCTCCGTGGGCACTGCTGCTTGGCTGGTGTTCTCCTGAGCTTGAAACCAACTCCAAACGGGTTCTCCTTCGGGGAGAAGGCTGATTGGGCATGGAAATGCCTTGTTTGCATAGGCCCCCGCAACCCACACTTAGCCAGCTAGGGAGGGATCCTCCGAGGTCCTAACTGGGAAACGGCACAAAACTCAGTTCTGGGAGCTGCATTCTGCAAAGGTGAACTCTGCTCGGGGAACCAACAACAGCCGCAATGCGTCTTTGCTCAGGAAAGCCACGATTGCCTAGTTCTCACCTAGCCCTCTGCTACCCCTATGGCCAAGGGGGATCTTGGCTGCCTCTTTCTCCGTGGGCACTGTTGCTTGCCTGGTGGTCTGCTGAGCTTGAAACCAACTCCAAACGTGTTCTCCTTTGGGGAGAAGGTGGATTTGGCATGAAAAGGCCTTGTATGCACAGGCCCCATCAACCCATCCTTAGCCAGCTAGGGAGGGACGCTCTGAGGGCCTATGTCAGCAACAGCACTAAACTCACTTCTACGAGCTGCATTCTGTAAAGGGAATCTCAGCTCAGGGAACAAAGCACAGCCCCAATGTGTCTCTTGCTCAGGAAGGCCAACCGGCCTAGTTCTCACCTAGCCCTGGTCTACTCCTAGGGCAAAGGAGGCTCTGGGCTGCCTCTGGCTCCGTGGGCACTGCTGCTTGACTGGTGGTCTCCTGAGCTTGAAACCAACTCCAAACGGGTTCTCCTTCGGGGAGAAGGCTGATTGGGCATGAAAAGGCCTTGTTTGCACAGGCCCAAGTAACCTACCCTTAGGAGCTATGGAGGAACCCTCCGAGGGCCTATCTCAGAACCTGCACAAAACTCTCACTTCTAGGAGCTGCATTCTGCAAAGGGGAACACTGCCGGGGAAGAAACCACAGCCCCAAAGCGTGTTTGCTCAGGAAAGCAATGCTTGCCTATTTCTCACCTAGCCCTCTGCCACCAATTAGGCCAAAGATTGTCTGTGCTGCCTCTGGCTCCGTGGGCACTGCAGCTTGGCTGGTGGTCTCCTGAGCTTGTAACCAACTCCAAACGTGTTCTCCTTTGGGGAGAAGGCTGATTGGGCATGAAAAGGCCTTATTTGCACAGGCCCAAACAATCCACCATTAGCCAGCTAGGGAGGGACCCTCAGAGGGCCTATCTCAGAACCTGCACAAAACTCTCACTTCGAGGAGCTGCATTCTGCAAACGTGAACTCTGCTCGGGGAACAAACCACAGCCCCAATGTGTCTTTGCTCAGGGAAGCAACGCTTGCCTAGTTCTCAATTAGCCCAGTGCTTACCCTAGGGCCAAGGAGGCTCTGGGCTGCCTCTGGCTCCGTGGGCACCGCTGATTTTCTGGTGGTCTCCCGAGCTTGAAACCAACTCCAAACGGGTCCTCCTTCGGGGAGAATGCTGATTGGGCATGAAAAGGCCTTGTTTCCACAGACCCAGGCAACCCACACTTTGCCAGCTAGGGAGGGAACATCCAAGGCCCTATCTCAGCAAGGGCACAAGACTCACTTCTAGGAGTTGTATTCTGCAAAGGTGAACTCTGCTCGGGGAACAATCCACAGCCCCAATGCGTCTTTGCTCAGGAAAGCAACGCGTGCCTAGTTCTCACCTGGCCCTCTGTACCCCTAGGGCAAAGAAGGCTCTGGGCTGCCTCTGGCTCCGTGGGCACTGCTGCTTGGCTGGTGGACTCCTGAGCTTGAAACCAACTCCAAACGGGTTCTCCTTCAGGGAGAAGGCTGATTGGGCATGAAAAGGCCTTGTTTGCACAGGGCCCATCAACTCACCGTTAGCCACCTTGGGAGGGACCCTCGGAGGGCCTATCTCAGCAACGGTACACAACTCGCTTCTAGGAGCTGCATTCTGCAAAAGTGAACTCTGCTCGGGGAACAAACCAAGGCTCCAATGCGTCTATGCTCAGGGAAGCCACGCTTGCCTACTTCTCAATTAGAAGAATGCTTCCCATAGGGCCAAGGAGGCTCTGGGCTGCCTCTGGCTCCGTGGGCACCGCTGATTGTCTGGTGGTCTCCTGAGCTTGAAAGCAACTCCAAACCTGTTCTCCTACGTGGAGAAGGCTGAATGGGCATTAAAATGCCTTGTTTCCACAGACCCAGGCAACCCACACTTAGCCAGCTAGGGAGTGACCCTCCTAGGTCCTATCTCAGCAACGGCAAAAAACTCGCTTATAGGAGCTGCATTTTTCAAAGGGAAACTTGCTCGGGGAACCAACCACAGCCCCAGTGCGTCTTTGCTCAGGAAAGCAACGCTTGCCTAGTTCTCAACAAGCCGTGTGCTATACCTTGGGCCAGGAAGGATCCTGGCTTCTTCTTGCTCCGAGGGCACGGCTGCTTGGCTGGTGGTCTCCTGAAGTTAAAAGTAACTCCAAACGGGTTCTCTTTCGGGGAGGATGCTGATTGGGCATGAAAAGGCCTTCATTCAACAGGCCCCATCAACCCACCCTTAGCCAGATACGGAGAGAGCCTCCTAGGGCCTATCTAAGAAATGGCACAAAACTCATTCCAGGAGCTGCATTCTGCAAAGGTGGACACTGCTTGGGGAACAAACCACAGCCCCAATGTGTCTGCTCAGGAAAGCCTCGCTTGCCTTTTTTCTCCTAGCCCTCTGCTACCCCAAGGGCCATGGAAGCTCTGGGCTGCCTCTGGCTCTGTGGGCACTGCTGATGTTCTGGTTGTCTCCTGAGCTTGAAACCAACTCCAAACGGGTTCTCCTTCGGGGAGAAGGTGGATTTGCATGGAAAGGCCTTGTTTGCACAGGCCCCAGCCACCCACCCTTAGCCAGCTAGGGATAGACCGTCCTTGGGCCTATCTCAGCAACGGCACAAGACTCACTTCTCGGAGCTGCATTCTGCAAAGGGAAACTCTGCTCGGGGAGCACACCACAGTCCCAATTTGTCTTTGCTCAGGAAAGCAATGCTTGCCTATTTCTCACCTCGCCCTGTGCTAACCCTAGGGCCAAGGAAGCTCTGGGCTGCCTCTGGCTCCGTGGGCACTGCTGCTTTGCTGGTGGTCTCGTGAGCTTGAAACCAACTCCAAACGAGTTCTCCTTCTGGGAGAAGGCTGATTGGGCATGAAAATGCCTTGTTTGCACAGGCCTCAGCAACCCACCCTTAGCCAGCTAGGGAGGGACCCTCCGAGGGCTGATCTCAGCAAGGGCACAAGACTCACTTCTAGGAGTTGTATTCTGCAAAGGTGAACTCTGCTCGGGGAGCACACCACAGTCCCAATTTGTCTTTGCTCAGGAAAGCATCGCTTGCCTATTTCTCACATAGCCCTCTGCACCACTAGGGCCAAGGACTTTCTGGGCTGCCTCTGGCTCCGTGGGCACTGCTGCTTGGCTGGTGTTCTCCTGAGCTTGAAACCAACTCCAAACGGGTTCTCCTTCTGGGAGAAGGCTGATTGGGCATGAAAATACCTGGCTTGCACAGGCCTCAGCAACCCACCCTTAGCCAGCTAGGGAGGGACCCTCCGAGGGCTGATCTCAGCAAGGGCACAAGACTCACTCTAGGAGTTGTATTCTGCAAAGGTGAACTCTGCTCGGGGAACAATCCACAGCCCCAATGCGTCTTTGCTCAGGAAAGCATCGCTTGCCTATTTCTCACATAGCCCTCTGCACCACTAGGGCCAAGAACTTTCTGGGCTGCCTCTGGCTCCGTGGGCACTGCTGCTTGGCTGGTGTTCTCCTGAGCGTGAAACCAACTCCAAACGGGTTCTCCTTCGGGGAGAAGGCTGATTGGGCATGAAAATGCCTTGTTTGCATAGGCCCCCGCAACCCACACTTAGCCAGCTAGGGAGGGATCCTCCGAGGTCCTAACTGGAAAACGGCACAAAACTCAGTTCTGGGAGCTGCATTCTGCAAAGGTGAACTCTGCTCGGGGAACCAACAACAGCCGCAATGCGTCTTTGCTCAGGAAAGCCACGATTGCCTAGTTCTCACCTAGCCCTCTGCTACCCCTATGGCCAAGGGGGATCTTGGCTGCCTCTTTCTCCGTGGGCACTGTTGCTTGCCTGGTGGTCTGCTGAGCTTGAAACCAACTCCAAACGTGTTCTCCTTTGGGGAGAAGGTGGATTTGGCATGAAAAGGCCTTGTATGCACAGGCCCCATCAACCCATCCTTAGCCAGCTAGGGAGGGACGCTCTGAGGGCCTATGTCAGCAACAGCACTAAACTCACTTCTACGAGCTGCATTCTGTAAAGGGAATCTCAGCTCAGGGAACAAAGCACAGCCCCAATGTGTCTCTTGCTCAGGAAGGCCAACCGGCCTAGTTCTCACCTAGCCCTGGTCTACTCCTAGGGCAAAGGAGGCTCTGGGCTGCCTCTGGCTCCGTGGGCACTGCTGCTTGACTGGTGGTCTCCTGAGCTTGAAACCAACTCCAAACGGGTTCTCCTTCGGGGAGAAGGCTGATTGGGCATGAAAAGGCCTTGTTTGCACAGGCCCAAGTAACCTACCCTTAGGAGCTATGGAGGAACCCTCCGAGGGCCTATCTCAGAACCTGCACAAAACTCTCACTTCTAGGAGCTGCATTCTGCAAAGGGGAACACTGCCGGGGAAGAAACCACAGCCCCAAAGCGTGTTTGCTCAGGAAAGCAATGCTTGCCTATTTCTCACCTAGCCCTCTGCCACCAATTAGGCCAAAGATTGTCTGTGCTGCCTCTGGCTCCGTGGGCACTGCAGCTTGGCTGGTGGTCTCCTGAGCTTGTAACCAACTCCAAACGTGTTCTCCTTTGGGGAGAAGGCTGATTGGGCATGAAAAGGCCTTATTTGCACAGGCCCAAACAATCCACCATTAGCCAGCTAGGGAGGGACCCTCAGAGGGCCTATCTCAGAACCTGCACAAAACTCTCACTTCGAGGAGCTGCATTCTGCAAAGGTGAACTCTGCTCGGGGAACAAACCACAGCCCCAATGTGTCTTTGCTCAGGGAAGCAACGCTTGCCTAGTTCTCAATTAGCCCAGTGCTTACCCTAGGGCCAAGGAGGCTCTGGGCTGCCTCTGCCCCCGTGGGCATTGCTGCTTGGCTGGTGGACTCCCGAGCTTGAAACCAACTCCAAACGGGTCCTCCTTCGGGGAGAATGCTGATTGGGCATGAAAAGGCCTTGTTTCCACAGACCCAGGCAACCCACACTTTGCCAGCTAGGGAGGGAACATCCAAGGCCCTATCTCAGCAAGGGCACAAGACTCACTTCTAGGAGTTGTATTCTGCAAAGGTGAACTCTGCTCGGGGAACAATCCACAGCCCCAATGCGTCTTTGCTCAGGAAAGCAACGCGTGCCTAGTTCTCACCTGGCCCTCTGTACCCCTAGGGCAAAGAAGGCTCTGGGCTGCCTCTGGCTCCGTGGGCACTGCTGCTTGGCTGGTGGACTCCTGAGCTTGAAACCAACTCCAAACGTGTTCTCCTTCGGGGAGAAGGCTGATTGGGCATGAAAAGGCCTTGTTTGCACAGGGCCCATCAACTCACCGTTAGCCACCTTGGGAGGGACCCTCGGAGGGCCTATCTCAGCAACGGTACACAACTCGCTTCTAGGAGCTGCATTCTGCAAAAGTGAACTCTGCTCGGGGAACAAACCACAGCTCCAATGCGTCTATGCTCAGGGAAGCCACGCTTGCCTACTTCTCAATTAGAAGAATGCTTCCCATAGGGCCAAGGAGGCTCTGGGCTGCCTCTGGCTCCGTGGGCACCGCTGATTGTCTGGTGGTCTCCTGAGCTTGAAAGCAACTCCAAACCTGTTCTCCTACGTGGAGAAGGCTGAATGGGCATTAAAATGCCTTGTTTCCACAGACCCAGGCAACCCACACTTAGCCAGCTAGGGAGTGACCCTCCTAGGTCCTATCTCAGCAACGGCAAAAAACTCGCTTATAGGAGCTGCATTTTTCAAAGGGAAACTTGCTCGGGGAACCAACCACAGCCCCAGTGCGTCTTTGCTCAGGAAAGCAACGCTTGCCTAGTTCTCAACAAGCCGTGTGCTATACCTTGGGCCAGGAAGGATCCTGGCTTCTTCTTGCTCCGAGGGCACGGCTGCTTGGCTGGTGGTCTCCTGAAGTTAAAAGTAACTCCAAACGGGTTCTCTTTCGGGGAGGATGCTGATTGGGCATGAAAAGGCCTTCATTCAACAGGCCCCATCAACCCACCCTTAGCCAGATACGGAGAGAGCCTCCTAGGGCCTATCTAAGAAATGGCACAAAACTCATTCCAGGAGCTGCATTCTGCAAAGGTGGACACTGCTTGGGGAACAAACCACAGCCCCAATGTGTCTGCTCAGGAAAGCCTCGCTTGCCTTTTTTCTCCTAGCCCTCTGCTACCCCAAGGGCCATGGAAGCTCTGGGCTGCCTCTGGCTCTGTGGGCACTGCTGATGTTCTGGTTGTCTCCTGAGCTTGAAACCAACTCCAAACGGGTTCTCCTTCGGGGAGAAGGTGGATTTGCATGGAAAGGCCTTGTTTGCACAGGCCCCAGCCACCCACCCTTAGCCAGCTAGGGATAGACCGTCCTTGGGCCTATCTCAGCAACGGCACAAGACTCACTTCTCGGAGCTGCATTCTGCAAAGGGAAACTCTGCTCGGGGAGCACACCACAGTCCCAATTTGTCTTTGCTCAGGAAAGCAATGCTTGCCTATTTCTCACCTCGCCCTGTGCTAACCCTAGGGCCAAGGAAGCTCTGGGCTGCCTCTGGCTCCGTGGGCACTGCTGCTTGGCTGGTGGACTCCTGAGCTTGAAACCAACTCCAAACGGGTTCTCCTTCGGGGAGAAGGCTGATTGGGCATGAAAATACCTTGTTTGCACAGGCCTCAGCAACCCACCCTTAGCCAGCTAGGGAGGGACCCTCCGAGGGCTGATCTCAGCAAGGGCACAAGACTCACTTCTAGGAGTTGTATTCTGCAAAGGTGAACTCTGCTCGGGGAACAATCCACAGCCCCAATGCGTCTTTGCTCAGGAAAGCATCGCTTGCCTATTTCTCACATAGCCCTCTGCACCACTAGGGCCAAGAACTTTCTGGGCTGCCTCTGGCTCCGTGGGCACTGCTGCTTGGCTGGTGTTCTCCTGAGCTTGAAACCAACTCCAAACGGGTTCTCCTTCGGGGAGAAGGCTGATTGGGCATGGAAATGCCTTGTTTGCATAGGCCCCCGCAACCCACACTTAGCCAGCTAGGGAGGGATCCTCCGAGGTCCTAACTGGGAAACGGCACAAAACTCAGTTCTGGGAGCTGCATTCTGCAAAGGTGAACTCTGCTCGGGGAACCAACAACAGCCGCAATGCGTCTTTGCTCAGGAAAGCCACGATTGCCTAGTTCTCACCTAGCCCTCTGCTACCCCTATGGCCAAGGGGGATCTTGGCTGCCTCTTTCTCCGTGGGCACTGTTGCTTGCCTGGTGGTCTGCTGAGCTTGAAACCAACTCCAAACGTGTTCTCCTTTGGGGAGAAGGTGGATTTGGCATGAAAAGGCCTTGTATGCACAGGCCCCATCAACCCATCCTTAGCCAGCTAGGGAGGGACGCTCTGAGGGCCTATGTCAGCAACAGCACTAAACTCACTTCTACGAGCTGCATTCTGTAAAGGGAATCTCAGCTCAGGGAACAAAGCACAGCCCCAATGTGTCTCTTGCTCAGGAAGGCCAACCGGCCTAGTTCTCACCTAGCCCTGGTCTACTCCTAGGGCAAAGGAGGCTCTGGGCTGCCTCTGGCTCCGTGGGCACTGCTGCTTGACTGGTGGTCTCCTGAGCTTGAAACCAACTCCAAACGGGTTCTCCTTCGGGGAGAAGGCTGATTGGGCATGAAAAGGCCTTGTTTGCACAGGCCCAAGTAACCTACCCTTAGGAGCTATGGAGGAACCCTCCGAGGGCCTATCTCAGAACCTGCACAAAACTCTCACTTCTAGGAGCTGCATTCTGCAAAGGGGAACACTGCCGGGGAAGAAACCACAGCCCCAAAGCGTGTTTGCTCAGGAAAGCAATGCTTGCCTATTTCTCACCTAGCCCTCTGCCACCAATTAGGCCAAAGATTGTCTGTGCTGCCTCTGGCTCCGTGGGCACTGCAGCTTGGCTGGTGGTCTCCTGAGCTTGTAACCAACTCCAAACGTGTTCTCCTTTGGGGAGAAGGCTGATTGGGCATGAAAAGGCCTTATTTGCACAGGCCCAAACAATCCACCATTAGCCAGCTAGGGAGGGACCCTCAGAGGGCCTATCTCAGAACCTGCACAAAACTCTCACTTCGAGGAGCTGCATTCTGCAAAGGTGAACTCTGCTCGGGGAACAAACCACAGCCCCAATGTGTCTTTGCTCAGGGAAGCAACGCTTGCCTAGTTCTCAATTAGCCCAGTGCTTACCCTAGGGCCAAGGAGGCTCTGGGCTGCCTCTGCCCCCGTGGGCATTGCTGCTTGGCTGGTGGACTCCCGAGCTTGAAACCAACTCCAAACGGGTCCTCCTTCGGGGAGAATGCTGATTGGGCATGAAAAGGCCTTGTTTCCACAGACCCAGGCAACCCACACTTTGCCAGCTAGGGAGGGAACATCCAAGGCCCTATCTCAGCAAGGGCACAAGACTCACTTCTAGGAGTTGTATTCTGCAAAGGTGAACTCTGCTCGGGGAACAATCCACAGCCCCAATGCGTCTTTGCTCAGGAAAGCAACGCGTGCCTAGTTCTCACCTGGCCCTCTGTACCCCTAGGGCAAAGAAGGCTCTGGGCTGCCTCTGGCTCCGTGGGCACTGCTGCTTGGCTGGTGGACTCCTGAGCTTGAAACCAACTCCAAACGGGTTCTCCTTCAGGGAGAAGGCTGATTGGGCATGAAAAGGCCTTGTTTGCACAGGGCCCATCAACTCACCGTTAGCCACCTTGGGAGGGACCCTCGGAGGGCCTATCTCAGCAACGGTACACAACTCGCTTCTAGGAGCTGCATTCTGCAAAAGTGAACTCTGCTCGGGGAACAAACCAAGGCTCCAATGCGTCTATGCTCAATGAAGCCACGCTTGCCTACTTCTCAATTAGAAGAATGCTTCCCATAGGGCCAAGGAGGCTCTGGGCTGCCTCTGGCTCCGTGGGCACCGCTGATTGTCTGGTGGTCTCCTGAGCTTGAAAGCAACTCCAAACCTGTTCTCCTACGTGGAGAAGGCTGAATGGGCATTAAAATGCCTTGTTTCCACAGACCCAGGCAACCCACACTTAGCCAGCTAGGGAGTGACCCTCCTAGGTCCTATCTCAGCAACGGCAAAAAACTCGCTTATAGGAGCTGCATTTTTCAAAGGGAAACTTGCTCGGGGAACCAACCACAGCCCCAGTGCGTCTTTGCTCAGGAAAGCAACGCTTGCCTAGTTCTCAACAAGCCGTGTGCTATACCTTGGGCCAGGAAGGATCCTGGCTTCTTCTTGCTCCGAGGGCACGGCTGCTTGGCTGGTGGTCTCCTGAAGTTAAAAGTAACTCCAAACGGGTTCTCTTTCGGGGAGGATGCTGATTGGGCATGAAAAGGCCTTCATTCAACAGGCCCCATCAACCCACCCTTAGCCAGATACGGAGAGAGCCTCCTAGGGCCTATCTAAGAAATGGCACAAAACTCATTCCAGGAGCTGCATTCTGCAAAGGTGGACACTGCTTGGGGAACAAACCACAGCCCCAATGTGTCTGCTCAGGAAAGCCTCGCTTGCCTTTTTTCTCCTAGCCCTCTGCTACCCCAAGGGCCATGGAAGCTCTGGGCTGCCTCTGGCTCTGTGGGCACTGCTGATGTTCTGGTTGTCTCCTGAGCTTGAAACCAACTCCAAACGGGTTCTCCTTCGGGGAGAAGGTGGATTTGCATGGAAAGGCCTTGTTTGCACAGGCCCCAGCCACCCACCCTTAGCCAGCTAGGGATAGACCGTCCTTGGGCCTATCTCAGCAACGGCACAAGACTCACTTCTCGGAGCTGCATTCTGCAAAGGGAAACTCTGCTCGGGGAGCACACCACAGTCCCAATTCGTCTTTGCTCAGGAAAGCAATGCTTGCCTATTTCTCACCTCGCCCTGTGCTAACCCTAGGGCCAAGGAAGCTCTGGGCTGCCTCTGGCTCCGTGGGCACTGCTGCTTTGCTGGTGGTCTCGTGAGCTTGAAACCAACTCCAAACGAGTTCTCCTTCTGGGAGAAGGCTGATTGGGCATGAAAATACCTTGTTTGCACAGGCCTCAGCAACCCACCCTTAGCCAGCTAGGGAGGGACCCTCCGAGGGCTGATCTCAGCAAGGGCACAAGACTCACTTCTAGTAGTTGTATTCTGCAAAGGTGAACTCTGCTCGGGGAACAATCCACAGCCCCAATGCGTCTTTGCTCAGGAAAGCATCGCTTGCCTATTTCTCACATAGCCCTCTGCACCACTAGGGCCAAGAACTTTCTGGGCTGCCTCTGGCTCCGTGGGCACTGCTGCTTGGCTGGTGTTCTCCTGAGCTTGAAACCAACTCCAAACGGGTTCTCCTTCGGGGAGAAGGCTGATTGGGCATGAAAATGCCTTGTTTGCATAGGCCCCCGCAACCCACACTTAGCCAGCTAGGGAGGGATCCTCCGAGGTCCTAACTGGGAAACGGCACAAAACTCAGTTCTGGGAGCTGCATTCTGCAAAGGTGAACTCTGCTCGGGGAACCAACAACAGCCGCAATGCGTCTTTGCTCAGGAAAGCCACGATTGCCTAGTTCTCACCTAGCCCTCTGCTACCCCTATGGCCAAGGGGGATCTTGGCTGCCTCTTTCTCCGTGGGCACTGTTGCTTGCCTGGTGGTCTGCTGAGCTTGAAACCAACTCCAAACGTGTTCTCCTTTGGGGAGAAGGTGGATTTGGCATGAAAAGGCCTTGTATGCACAGGCCCCATCAACCCATCCTTAGCCAGCTAGGGAGGGACGCTCTGAGGGCCTATGTCAGCAACAGCACTAAACTCACTTCTACGAGCTGCATTCTGTAAAGGGAATCTCAGCTCAGGGAACAAAGCACAGCCCCAATGTGTCTCTTGCTCAGGAAGGCCAACCGGCCTAGTTCTCACCTAGCCCTGGTCTACTCCTAGGGCAAAGGAGGCTCTGGGCTGCCTCTGGCTCCGTGGGCACTGCTGCTTGACTGGTGGTCTCCTGAGCTTGAAACCAACTCCAAACGGGTTCTCCTTCGGGGAGAAGGCTGATTGGGCATGAAAAGGCCTTGTTTGCACAGGCCCAAGTAACCTACCCTTAGGAGCTATGGAGGAACCCTCCGAGGGCCTATCTCAGAACCTGCACAAAACTCTCACTTCGAGGAGCTGCATTCTGCAAAGGTGAACTCTGCTCAGGGAACAAACCACAGCCCCAATGTGTCTTTGCTCAGGGAAGCAACTCTTGCCTAGTTCTCAATTAGCCCAGTGCTTACCCTAGGGCCAAGGAGGCTCTGGGCTGCCTCTGCCCCCGTGGGCATTGCTGCTTGGCTGGTGGACTCCCGAGCTTGAAACCAACTCCAAACGGGTCCTCCTTCGGGGAGAATGCTGATTGGGCATGAAAAGGCCTTGTTTCCACAGACCCAGGCAACCCACACTTTGCCAGCTAGGGAGGGAACATCCAAGGCCCTATCTCAGCAAGGGCACAAGACTCACTTCTAGGAGTTGTATTCTGCAAAGGTGAACTCTGCTCGGGGAACAATCCACAGCCCCAATGCGTCTTTGCTCAGGAAAGCAACGCGTGCCTAGTTCTCACCTGGCCCTCTGTACCCCTAGGGCAAAGAAGGCTCTGGGCTGCCTCTGGCTCCGTGGGCACTGCTGCTTTGCTGGTGGTCTCGTGAGCTTGAAACCAACTCCAAACGTGTTCTCCTTCAGGGAGAAGGCTGATTGGGCATGAAAATGCCTTGTTTGCACAGGCCTCAGCAACCCACCCTTAGCCATCTAGGGAGGGACCCTCCGAGGGCTGATCTCAGCAAGGGCACAAGACTCACTTCTAGGAGTTGTATTCTGCAAAGGTGAACTCTGCTCGGGGAACAATCCACAGCCCCAATGCGTCTTTGCTCAGGAAAGCATCGCTTGCCTATTTCTCACATAGCCCTCTGCACCACTAGGGCCAAGAACTTTCTGGGCTGCCTCTGGCTCCGTGGGCACTGCTGCTTGGCTGGTGTTCTCCTGAGCTTGAAACCAACTCCAAACGGGTTCTCCTTCGGGGAGAAGGCTGATTGGGCATGGAAATGCCTTGTTTGCATAGGCCCCCGCAACCCACACTTAGCCAGCTAGGGAGGGATCCTCCGAGGTCCTAACTGGGAAACGGCACAAAACTCAGTTCTGGGAGCTGCATTCTGCAAAGGTGATCTCTGCTCGGGGAACCAACAACAGCCGCAATGCGTCTTTGCTCAGGAAAGCCACAATTGCCTAGTTCTCACCTAGCCCTCTGCTACCCCTATGGCCAAGGGGGATCTTGGCTGCCTCTTTCTCCGTGGGCACTGTTGCTTGCCTGGTGGTCTGCTGAGCTTGAAACCAACTCCAAACGTGTTCTCCTTTGGGGAGAAGGTGGATTTGGCATGAAAAGGCCTTGTATGCACAGGCCCCATCAACCCATCCTTAGCCAGCTAGGGAGGGACGCTCTGAGGGCCTATGTCAGCAACAGCACTAAACTCACTTCTACGAGCTGCATTCTGTAAAGGGAATCTCAGCTCAGGGAACAAAGCACAGCCCCAATGTGTCTCTTGCTCAGGAAGGCCAACCGGCCTAGTTCTCACCTAGCCCTGGTCTACTCCTAGGGCAAAGGAGGCTCTGGGCTGCCTCTGGCTCCGTGGGCACTGCTGCTTGACTGGTGGTCTCCTGAGCTTGAAACCAACTCCAAACGGGTTCTCCTTCGGGGAGAAGGCTGATTGGGCATGAAAAGGCCTTGTTTGCACAGGCCCAAGTAACCTACCCTTAGGAGCTATGGAGGAACCCTCCGAGGGCCTATCTCAGAACCTGCACAAAACTCTCACTTCTAGGAGCTGCATTCTGCAAAGGGGAACACTGCCGGGGAAGAAACCACAGCCCCAAAGCGTGTTTGCTCAGGAAAGCAATGCTTGCCTATTTCTCACCTAGCCCTCTGCCACCAATTAGGCCAAAGATTGTCTGTGCTGCCTCTGGCTCCGTGGGCACTGCAGCTTGGCTGGTGGTCTCCTGAGCTTGTAACCAACTCCAAACGTGTTCTCCTTTGGGGAGAAGGCTGATTGGGCATGAAAAGGCCTTATTTGCACAGGCCCAAACAATCCACCATTAGCCAGCTAGGGAGGGACCCTCAGAGGGCCTATCTCAGAACCTGCACAAAACTCTCACTTCGAGGAGCTGCATTCTGCAAAGGTGAACTCTGCTCGGGGAACAAACCACAGCCCCAATGTGTCTTTGCTCAGGGAAGCAACGCTTGCCTAGTTCTCAATTAGCCCAGTGCTTACCCTAGGGCCAAGGAGGCTCTGGGCTGCCTCTGCCCCCGTGGGCATTGCTGCTTGGCTGGTGGACTCCCGAGCTTGAAACCAACTCCAAACGGGTCCTCCTTCGGGGAGAATGCTGATTGGGCATGAAAAGGCCTTGTTTCCACAGACCCAGGCAACCCACACTTTGCCAGCTAGGGAGGGAACATCCAAGGCCCTATCTCAGCAAGGGCACAAGACTCACTTCTAGGAGTTGTATTCTGCAAAGGTGAACTCTGCTCGGGGAACAATCCACAGCCCCAATGCGTCTTTGCTCAGGGAAGCAACGCGTGCCTAGTTCTCACCTGGCCCTCTGTACCCCTAGGGCAAAGAAGGCTCTGGGCTGCCTCTGGCTCCGTGGGCACTGCTGCTTGGCTGGTGGACTCCTGAGCTTGAAACCAACTCCAAACGGGTTCTCCTTCAGGGAGAAGGCTGATTGGGCATGAAAAGGCCTTGTTTGCACAGGGCCCATCAACTCACCGTTAGCCACCTTGGGAGGGACCCTCGGAGGGCCTATCTCAGCAACGGTACACAACTCGCTTCTAGGAGCTGCATTCTGCAAAAGTGAACTCTGCTCGGGGAACAAACCAAGGCTCCAATGCGTCTATGCTCAATGAAGCCACGCTTGCCTACTTCTCAATTAGAAGAATGCTTCCCATAGGGCCAAGGAGGCTCTGGGCTGCCTCTGGCTCCGTGGGCACCGCTGATTGTCTGGTGGTCTCCTGAGCTTGAAAGCAACTCCAAACCTGTTCTCCTACGTGGAGAAGGCTGAATGGGCATTAAAATGCCTTGTTTCCACAGACCCAGGCAACCCACACTTAGCCAGCTAGGGAGTGACCCTCCTAGGTCCTATCTCAGCAACGGCAAAAAACTCGCTTATAGGAGCTGCATTTTTCAAAGGGAAACTTGCTCGGGGAACCAACCACAGCCCCAGTGCGTCTTTGCTCAGGAAAGCAACGCTTGCCTAGTTCTCAACAAGCCGTGTGCTATACCTTGGGCCAGGAAGGATCCTGGCTTCTTCTTGCTCCGAGGGCACGGCTGCTTGGCTGGTGGTCTCCTGAAGTTAAAAGTAACTCCAAACGGGTTCTCTTTCGGGGAGGATGCTGATTGGGCATGAAAAGGCCTTCATTCAACAGGCCCCATCAACCCACCCTTAGCCAGATACGGAGAGAGCCTCCTAGGGCCTATCTAAGAAATGGCACAAAACTCATTCCAGGAGCTGCATTCTGCAAAGGTGGACACTGCTTGGGGAACAAACCACAGCCCCAATGTGTCTGCTCAGGAAAGCCTCGCTTGCCTTTTTTCTCCTAGCCCTCTGCTACCCCAAGGGCCATGGAAGCTCTGGGCTGCCTCTGGCTCTGTGGGCACTGCTGATGTTCTGGTTGTCTCCTGAGCTTGAAACCAACTCCAAACGGGTTCTCCTTCGGGGAGAAGGTGGATTTGCATGGAAAGGCCTTGTTTGCACAGGCCCCAGCCACCCACCCTTAGCCAGCTAGGGATAGACCGTCCTTGGGCCTATCTCAGCAACGGCACAAGACTCACTTCTCGGAGCTGCATTCTGCAAAGGGAAACTCTGCTCGGGGAGCACACCACAGTCCCAATTCGTCTTTGCTCAGGAAAGCAATGCTTGCCTATTTCTCACCTCGCCCTGTGCTAACCCTAGGGCCAAGGAAGCTCTGGGCTGCCTCTGGCTCCGTGGGCACTGCTGCTTTGCTGGTGGTCTCGTGAGCTTGAAACCAACTCCAAACGAGTTCTCCTTCTGGGAGAAGGCTGATTGGGCATGAAAATACCTTGTTTGCACAGGCCTCAGCAACCCACCCTTAGCCAGCTAGGGAGGGACCCTCCGAGGGCTGATCTCAGCAAGGGCACAAGACTCACTTCTAGTAGTTGTATTCTGCAAAGGTGAACTCTGCTCGGGGAACAATCCACAGCCCCAATGCGTCTTTGCTCAGGAAAGCATCGCTTGCCTATTTCTCACATAGCCCTCTGCACCACTAGGGCCAAGAACTTTCTGGGCTGCCTCTGGCTCCGTGGGCACTGCTGCTTGGCTGGTGTTCTCCTGAGCTTGAAACCAACTCCAAACGGGTTCTCCTTCGGGGAGAAGGCTGATTGGGCATGAAAATGCCTTGTTTGCATAGGCCCCCGCAACCCACACTTAGCCAGCTAGGGAGGGATCCTCCGAGGTCCTAACTGGGAAACGGCACAAAACTCAGTTCTGGGAGCTGCATTCTGCAAAGGTGAACTCTGCTCGGGGAACCAACAACAGCCGCAATGCGTCTTTGCTCAGGAAAGCCACGATTGCCTAGTTCTCACCTAGCCCTCTGCTACCCCTATGGCCAAGGGGGATCTTGGCTGCCTCTTTCTCCGTGGGCACTGTTGCTTGCCTGGTGGTCTGCTGAGCTTGAAACCAACTCCAAACGTGTTCTCCTTTGGGGAGAAGGTGGATTTGGCATGAAAAGGCCTTGTATGCACAGGCCCCATCAACCCATCCTTAGCCAGCTAGGGAGGGACGCTCTGAGGGCCTATGTCAGCAACAGCACTAAACTCACTTCTACGAGCTGCATTCTGTAAAGGGAATCTCAGCTCAGGGAACAAAGCACAGCCCCAATGTGTCTCTTGCTCAGGAAGGCCAACCGGCCTAGTTCTCACCTAGCCCTGGTCTACTCCTAGGGCAAAGGAGGCTCTGGGCTGCCTCTGGCTCCGTGGGCACTGCTGCTTGACTGGTGGTCTCCTGAGCTTGAAACCAACTCCAAACGGGTTCTCCTTCGGGGAGAAGGCTGATTGGGCATGAAAAGGCCTTGTTTGCACAGGCCCAAGTAACCTACCCTTAGGAGCTATGGAGGAACCCTCCGAGGGCCTATCTCAGAACCTGCACAAAACTCTCACTTCGAGGAGCTGCATTCTGCAAAGGTGAACTCTGCTCAGGGAACAAACCACAGCCCCAATGTGTCTTTGCTCAGGGAAGCAACGCTTGCCTAGTTCTCAATTAGCCCAGTGCTTACCCTAGGGCCAAGGAGGCTCTGGGCTGCCTCTGCCCCCGTGGGCATTGCTGCTTGGCTGGTGGACTCCCGAGCTTGAAACCAACTCCAAACGGGTCCTCCTTCGGGGAGAATGCTGATTGGGCATGAAAAGGCCTTGTTTCCACAGACCCAGGCAACCCACACTTTGCCAGCTAGGGAGGGAACATCCAAGGCCCTATCTCAGCAAGGGCACAAGACTCACTTCTAGGAGTTGTATTCTGCAAAGGTGAACTCTGCTCGGGGAACAATCCACAGCCCCAATGCGTCTTTGCTCAGGAAAGCAACGCGTGCCTAGTTCTCACCTGGCCCTCTGTACCCCTAGGGCAAAGAAGGCTCTGGGCTGCCTCTGGCTCCGTGGGCACTGCTGCTTTGCTGGTGGTCTCGTGAGCTTGAAACCAACTCCAAACGTGTTCTCCTTCAGGGAGAAGGCTGATTGGGCATGAAAATGCCTTGTTTGCACAGGCCTCAGCAACCCACCCTTAGCCATCTAGGGAGGGACCCTCCGAGGGCTGATCTCAGCAAGGGCACAAGACTCACTTCTAGGAGTTGTATTCTGCAAAGGTGAACTCTGCTCGGGGAACAATCCACAGCCCCAATGCGTCTTTGCTCAGGAAAGCATCGCTTGCCTATTTCTCACATAGCCCTCTGCACCACTAGGGCCAAGAACTTTCTGGGCTGCCTCTGGCTCCGTGGGCACTGCTGCTTGGCTGGTGTTCTCCTGAGCTTGAAACCAACTCCAAACGGGTTCTCCTTCGGGGAGAAGGCTGATTGGGCATGGAAATGCCTTGTTTGCATAGGCCCCCGCAACCCACACTTAGCCAGCTAGGGAGGGATCCTCCGAGGTCCTAACTGGGAAACGGCACAAAACTCAGTTCTGGGAGCTGCATTCTGCAAAGGTGATCTCTGCTCGGGGAACCAACAACAGCCGCAATGCGTCTTTGCTCAGGAAAGCCACAATTGCCTAGTTCTCACCTAGCCCTCTGCTACCCCTATGGCCAAGGGGGATCTTGGCTGCCTCTTTCTCCGTGGGCACTGTTGCTTGCCTGGTGGTCTGCTGAGCTTGAAACCAACTCCAAACGTGTTCTCCTTTGGGGAGAAGGTGGATTTGGCATGAAAAGGCCTTGTATGCACAGGCCCCATCAACCCATCCTTAGCCAGCTAGGGAGGGACGCTCTGAGGGCCTATGTCAGCAACAGCACTAAACTCACTTCTACGAGCTGCATTCTGTAAAGGGAATCTCAGCTCAGGGAACAAAGCACAGCCCCAATGTGTCTCTTGCTCAGGAAGGCCAACCGGCCTAGTTCTCACCTAGCCCTGGTCTACTCCTAGGGCAAAGGAGGCTCTGGGCTGCCTCTGGCTCCGTGGGCACTGCTGCTTGACTGGTGGTCTCCTGAGCTTGAAACCAACTCCAAACGGGTTCTCCTTCGGGGAGAAGGCTGATTGGGCATGAAAAGGCCTTGTTTGCACAGGCCCAAGTAACCTACCCTTAGGAGCTATGGAGGAACCCTCCGAGGGCCTATCTCAGAACCTGCACAAAACTCTCACTTCTAGGAGCTGCATTCTGCAAAGGGGAACACTGCCGGGGAAGAAACCACAGCCCCAAAGCGTGTTTGCTCAGGAAAGCAATGCTTGCCTATTTCTCACCTAGCCCTCTGCCACCAATTAGGCCAAAGATTGTCTGTGCTGCCTCTGGCTCCGTGGGCACTGCAGCTTGGCTGGTGGTCTCCTGAGCTTGTAACCAACTCCAAACGTGTTCTCCTTTGGGGAGAAGGCTGATTGGGCATGAAAAGGCCTTATTTGCACAGGCCCAAACAATCCACCATTAGCCAGCTAGGGAGGGACCCTCAGAGGGCCTATCTCAGAACCTGCACAAAACTCTCACTTCGAGGAGCTGCATTCTGCAAAGGTGAACTCTGCTCGGGGAACAAACCACAGCCCCAATGTGTCTTTGCTCAGGGAAGCAACGCTTGCCTAGTTCTCAATTAGCCCAGTGCTTACCCTAGGGCCAAGGAGGCTCTGGGCTGCCTCTGCCCCCGTGGGCATTGCTGCTTGGCTGGTGGACTCCCGAGCTTGAAACCAACTCCAAACGGGTCCTCCTTCGGGGAGAATGCTGATTGGGCATGAAAAGGCCTTGTTTCCACAGACCCAGGCAACCCACACTTTGCCAGCTAGGGAGGGAACATCCAAGGCCCTATCTCAGCAAGGGCACAAGACTCACTTCTAGGAGTTGTATTCTGCAAAGGTGAACTCTGCTCGGGGAACAATCCACAGCCCCAATGCGTCTTTGCTCAGGAAAGCAACGCGTGCCTAGTTCTCACCTGGCCCTCTGTACCCCTAGGGCAAAGAAGGCTCTGGGCTGCCTCTGGCTCCGTGGGCACTGCTGCTTGGCTGGTGGACTCCTGAGCTTGAAACCAACTCCAAACGGGTTCTCCTTCAGGGAGAAGGCTGATTGGGCATGAAAAGGCCTTGTTTGCACAGGGCCCATCAACTCACCGTTAGCCACCTTGGGAGGGACCCTCGGAGGGCCTATCTCAGCAACGGTACACAACTCGCTTCTAGGAGCTGCATTCTGCAAAAGTGAACTCTGCTCGGGGAACAAACCAAGGCTCCAATGCGTCTATGCTCAGGGAAGCCACGCTTGCCTACTTCTCAATTAGAAGAATGCTTCCCATAGGGCCAAGGAGGCTCTGGGCTGCCTCTGGCTCCGTGGGCACCGCTGATTGTCTGGTGGTCTCCTGAGCTTGAAAGCAACTCCAAACCTGTTCTCCTACGTGGAGAAGGCTGAATGGGCATTAAAATGCCTTGTTTCCACAGACCCAGGCAACCCACACTTAGCCAGCTAGGGAGTGACCCTCCTAGGTCCTATCTCAGCAACGGCAAAAAACTCGCTTATAGGAGCTGCATTTTTCAAAGGGAAACTTGCTCGGGGAACCAACCACAGCCCCAGTGCGTCTTTGCTCAGGAAAGCAACGCTTGCCTAGTTCTCAACAAGCCGTGTGCTATACCTTGGGCCAGGAAGGATCCTGGCTTCTTCTTGCTCCGAGGGCACGGCTGCTTGGCTGGTGGTCTCCTGAAGTTAAAAGTAACTCCAAACGGGTTCTCTTTCGGGGAGGATGCTGATTGGGCATGAAAAGGCCTTCATTCAACAGGCCCCATCAACCCACCCTTAGCCAGATACGGAGAGAGCCTCCTAGGGCCTATCTAAGAAATGGCACAAAACTCATTCCAGGAGCTGCATTCTGCAAAGGTGGACACTGCTTGGGGAACAAACCACAGCCCCAATGTGTCTGCTCAGGAAAGCCTCGCTTGCCTTTTTTCTCCTAGCCCTCTGCTACCCCAAGGGCCATGGAAGCTCTGGGCTGCCTCTGGCTCTGTGGGCACTGCTGATGTTCTGGTTGTCTCCTGAGCTTGAAACCAACTCCAAACGGGTTCTCCTTCGGGGAGAAGGTGGATTTGCATGGAAAGGCCTTGTTTGCACAGGCCCCAGCCACCCACCCTTAGCCAGCTAGGGATAGACCGTCCTTGGGCCTATCTCAGCAACGGCACAAGACTCACTTCTCAGAGCTGCATTCTGCAAAGGGAAACTCTGCTCGGGGAGCACACCACAGTCCCAATTCGTCTTTGCTCAGGAAAGCAATGCTTGCCTATTTCTCACCTCGCCCTGTGCTAACCCTAGGGCCAAGGAAGCTCTGGGCTGCCTCTGGCTCCGTGGGCACTGCTGCTTTGCTGGTGGTCTCGTGAGCTTGAAACCAACTCCAAACGAGTTCTCCTTCTGGGAGAAGGCTGATTGGGCATGAAAATACCTTGTTTGCACAGGCCTCAGCAACCCACCCTTAGCCAGCTAGGGAGGGACCCTCCGAGGGCTGATCTCAGCAAGGGCACAAGACTCACTTCTAGGAGTTGTATTCTGCAAAGGTGAACTCTGCTCGGGGAACAATCCACAGCCCCAATGCGTCTTTGCTCAGGAAAGCATCGCTTGCCTATTTCTCACATAGCCCTCTGCACCACTAGGGCCAAGAACTTTCTGGGCTGCCTCTGGCTCCGTGGGCACTGCTGCTTGGCTGGTGTTCTCCTGAGCTTGAAACCAACTCCAAACGGGTTCTCCTTCGGGGAGAAGGCTGATTGGGCATGGAAATGCCTTGTTTGCATAGGCCCCCGCAACCCACACTTAGCCAGCTAGGGAGGGATCCTCCGAGGTCCTAACTGGGAAACGGCACAAAACTCAGTTCTGGGAGCTGCATTCTGCAAAGGTGAACTCTGCTCGGGGAACCAACAACAGCCGCAATGCGTCTTTGCTCAGGAAAGCCACGATTGCCTAGTTCTCACCTAGCCCTCTGCTACCCCTATGGCCAAGGGGGATCTTGGCTGCCTCTTTCTCCGTGGGCACTGTTGCTTGCCTGGTGGTCTGCTGAGCTTGAAACCAACTCCAAACGTGTTCTCCTTTGGGGAGAAGGTGGATTTGGCATGAAAAGGCCTTGTATGCACAGGCCCCATCAACCCATCCTTAGCCAGCTAGGGAGGGACGCTCTGAGGGCCTATGTCAGCAACAGCACTAAACTCACTTCTACGAGCTGCATTCTGTAAAGGGAATCTCAGCTCAGGGAACAAAGCACAGCCCCAATGTGTCTCTTGCTCAGGAAGGCCAACCGGCCTAGTTCTCACCTAGCCCTGGTCTACTCCTAGGGCAAAGGAGGCTCTGGGCTGCCTCTGGCTCCGTGGGCACTGCTGCTTGACTGGTGGTCTCCTGAGCTTGAAACCAACTCCAAACGGGTTCTCCTTCGGGGAGAAGGCTGATTGGGCATGAAAAGGCCTTGTTTGCACAGGCCCAAGTAACCTACCCTTAGGAGCTATGGAGGAACCCTCCGAGGGCCTATCTCAGAACCTGCACAAAACTCTCACTTCTAGGAGCTGCATTCTGCAAAGGGGAACACTGCCGGGGAAGAAACCACAGCCCCAAAGCGTGTTTGCTCAGGAAAGCAATGCTTGCCTATTTCTCACCTAGCCCTCTGCCACCAATTAGGCCAAAGATTGTCTGTGCTGCCTCTGGCTCCGTGGGCACTGCAGCTTGGCTGGTGGTCTCCTGAGCTTGTAACCAACTCCAAACGTGTTCTCCTTTGGGGAGAAGGCTGATTGGGCATGAAAAGGCCTTATTTGCACAGGCCCAAACAATCCACCATTAGCCAGCTAGGGAGGGACCCTCAGAGGGCCTATCTCAGAACCTGCACAAAACTCTCACTTCGAGGAGCTGCATTCTGCAAAGGTGAACTCTGCTCAGGGAACAAACCACAGCCCCAATGTGTCTTTGCTCAGGGAAGCAACGCTTGCCTAGTTCTCAATTAGCCCAGTGCTTACCCTAGGGCCAAGGAGGCTCTGGGCTGCCTCTGCCCCCGTGGGCATTGCTGCTTGGCTGGTGGACTCCCGAGCTTGAAACCAACTCCAAACGGGTCCTCCTTCGGGGAGAATGCTGATTGGGCATGAAAAGGCCTTGTTTCCACAGACCCAGGCAACCCACACTTTGCCAGCTAGGGAGGGAACATCCAAGGCCCTATCTCAGCAAGGGCACAAGACTCACTTCTAGGAGTTGTATTCTGCAAAGGTGAACTCTGCTCAGGGAACAATCCACAGCCCCAATGCGTCTTTGCTCAGGAAAGCAACGCGTGCCTAGTTCTCACCTGGCCCTCTGTACCCCTAGGGCAAAGAAGGCTCTGGGCTGCCTCTGGCTCCGTGGGCACTGCTGCTTGGCTGGTGGACTCCTGAGCTTGAAACCAACTCCAAACGTGTTCTCCTTCGGGGAGAAGGCTGATTGGGCATGAAAAGGCCTTGTTTGCACAGGGCCCATCAACTCACCGTTAGCCACCTTGGGAGGGACCCTCGGAGGGCCTATCTCAGCAACGGTACACAACTCGCTTCTAGGAGCTGCATTCTGCAAAAGTGAACTCTGCTCGGGGAACAAACCAAGGCTCCAATGCGTCTATGCTCAGGGAAGCCACGCTTGCCTACTTCTCAATTAGAAGAATGCTTCCCATAGGGCCAAGGAGGCTCTGGGCTGCCTCTGGCTCCGTGGGCACCGCTGATTGTCTGGTGGTCTCCTGAGCTTGAAAGCAACTCCAAACCTGTTCTCCTACGTGGAGAAGGCTGAATGGGCATGAAAATGCCTTGTTTCCACAGACCCAGGCAACCCACACTTAGCCAGCTAGGGAGTGACCCTCCTAGGTCCTATCTCAGCAACGGCAAAAAACTCGCTTATAGGAGCTGCATTTTTCAAAGGGAAACTTGCTCGGGGAACCAACCACAGCCCCAGTGCGTCTTTGCTCAGGAAAGCAACGCTTGCCTAGTTCTCAACAAGCCGTGTGCTATACCTTGGGCCAGGAAGGATCCTGGCTTCTTCTTGCTCCGAGGGCACGGCTGCTTGGCTGGTGGTCTCCTGAAGTTAAAAGTAACTCCAAACGGGTTCTCTTTCGGGGAGGATGCTGATTGGGCATGAAAAGGCCTTCATTCAACAGGCCCCATCAACCCACCCTTAGCCAGATACGGAGAGAGCCTCCTAGGGCCTATCTAAGAAATGGCACAAAACTCATTCCAGGAGCTGCATTCTGCAAAGGTGGACACTGCTTGGGGAACAAACCACAGCCCCAATGTGTCTGCTCAGGAAAGCCTCGCTTGCCTTTTTTCTCCTAGCCCTCTGCTACCCCAAGGGCCATGGAAGCTCTGGGCTGCCTCTGGCTCTGTGGGCACTGCTGATGTTCTGGTTGTCTCCTGAGCTTGAAACCAACTCCAAACGGGTTCTCCTTCGGGGAGAAGGTGGATTTGCATGGAAAGGCCTTGTTTGCACAGGCCCCAGCCACCCACCCTTAGCCAGCTAGGGATAGACCGTCCTTGGGCCTATCTCAGCAACGGCACAAGACTCACTTCTCGGAGCTGCATTCTGCAAAGGGAAACTCTGCTCGGGGAGCACACCACAGTCCCAATTTGTCTTTGCTCAGGAAAGCAACGCGTGCCTATTTCTCACCTCGCCCTGTGCTAACCCTAGGGCCAAGGAAGCTCTGGGCTGCCTCTGGCTCCGTGGGCACTGCTGCTTTGCTGGTGGTCTCGTGAGCTTGAAACCAACTCCAAACGAGTTCTCCTTCTGGGAGAAGGCTGATTGGGCATGAAAATGCCTTGTTTGCACAGGCCTCAGCAACCCACCCTTAGCCAGCTAGGGAGGGAACATCCAAGGCCCTATCTCAGCAAGGGCACAAGACTCACTTCTAGTAGTTGTATTCTGCAAAGGTGAACTCTGCTCGGGGAACAATCCACAGCCCCAATGCGTCTTTGCTCAGGAAAGCATCGCTTGCCTATTTCTCACATAGCCCTCTGCACCACTAGGGCCAAGAACTTTCTGGGCTGCCTCTGGCTCCGTGGGCACTGCTGCTTGGCTGGTGTTCTCCTGAGCTTGAAACCAACTCCAAACGGGTTCTCCTTCGGGGAGAAGGCTGATTGGGCATGGAAATGCCTTGTTTGCATAGGCCCCCGCAACCCACACTTAGCCAGCTAGGGAGGGATCCTCCGAGGTCCTAACTGGGAAACGGCACAAAACTCAGTTCTGGGAGCTGCATTCTGCAAAGGTGAACTCTGCTCGGGGAACCAACAACAGCCGCAATGCGTCTTTGCTCAGGAAAGCCACGATTGCCTAGTTCTCACCTAGCCCTCTGCTACCCCTATGGCCAAGGGGGATCTTGGCTGCCTCTTTCTCCGTGGGCACTGTTGCTTGCCTGGTGGTCTGCTGAGCTTGAAACCAACTCCAAACGTGTTCTCCTTTGGGGAGAAGGTGGATTTGGCATGAAAAGGCCTTGTATGCACAGGCCCCATCAACCCATCCTTAGCCAGCTAGGGAGGGACGCTCTGAGGGCCTATGTCAGCAACAGCACTAAACTCACTTCTACGAGCTGCATTCTGTAAAGGGAATCTCAGCTCAGGGAACAAAGCACAGCCCCAATGTGTCTCTTGCTCAGGAAGGCCAACCGGCCTAGTTCTCACCTAGCCCTGGTCTACTCCTAGGGCAAAGGAGGCTCTGGGCTGCCTCTGGCTCCGTGGGCACTGCTGCTTGACTGGTGGTCTCCTGAGCTTGAAACCAACTCCAAACGGGTTCTCCTTCGGGGAGAAGGCTGATTGGGCATGAAAAGGCCTTGTTTGCACAGGCCCAAGTAACCTACCCTTAGGAGCTATGGAGGAACCCTCCGAGGGCCTATCTCAGAACCTGCACAAAACTCTCACTTCTAGGAGCTGCATTCTGCAAAGGGGAACACTGCCGGGGAAGAAACCACAGCCCCAAAGCGTGTTTGCTCAGGAAAGCAATGCTTGCCTATTTCTCACCTAGCCCTCTGCCACCAATTAGGCCAAAGATTGTCTGTGCTGCCTCTGGCTCCGTGGGCACTGCAGCTTGGCTGGTGGTCTCCTGAGCTTGTAACCAACTCCAAACGTGTTCTCCTTTGGGGAGAAGGCTGATTGGGCATGAAAAGGCCTTATTTGCACAGGCCCAAACAATCCACCATTAGCCAGCTAGGGAGGGACCCTCAGAGGGCCTATCTCAGAACCTGCACAAAACTCTCACTTCGAGGAGCTGCATTCTGCAAAGGTGAACTCTGCTCAGGGAACAAACCACAGCCCCAATGTGTCTTTGCTCAGGGAAGCAACGCTTGCCTAGTTCTCAATTAGCCCAGTGCTTACCCTAGGGCCAAGGAGGCTCTGGGCTGCCTCTGCCCCCGTGGGCATTGCTGCTTGGCTGGTGGACTCCCGAGCTTGAAACCAACTCCAAACGGGTCCTCCTTCGGGGAGAATGCTGATTGGGCATGAAAAGGCCTTGTTTCCACAGACCCAGGCAACCCACACTTTGCCAGCTAGGGAGGGAACATCCAAGGCCCTATCTCAGCAAGGGCACAAGACTCACTTCTAGGAGTTGTATTCTGCAAAGGTGAACTCTGCTCGGGGAACAATCCACAGCCCCAATGCGTCTTTGCTCAGGAAAGCAACGCGTGCCTAGTTCTCACCTGGCCCTCTGTACCCCTAGGGCAAAGAAGGCTCTGGGCTGCCTCTGGCTCCGTGGGCACTGCTGCTTGGCTGGTGGACTCCTGAGCTTGAAACCAACTCCAAACGGGTTCTCCTTCTGGGAGAAGGCTGATTGGGCATGAAAAGGCCTTGTTTGCACAGGCCTCAGCAACCCACCCTTAGCCAGCTAGGGAGGGACCCTCCGAGGGCTGATCTCAGCAAGGGCACAAGACTCACTTCTAGGAGTTGTATTCTGCAAAGGTGAACTCTGCTCGGGGAACAATCCACAGCCCCAATGCGTCTTTGCTCAGGAAAGCATCGCTTGCCTATTTCTCACATAGCCCTCTGCACCACTAGGGCCAAGAACTTTCTGGGCTGCCTCTGGCTCCGTGGGCACTGCTGCTTGGCTGGTGTTCTCCTGAGCTTGAAACCAACTCCAAACGGGTTCTCCTTCGGGGAGAAGGCTGATTGGGCATGGAAATGCCTTGTTTGCATAGGCCCCCGCAACCCACACTTAGCCAGCTAGGGAGGGATCCTCCGAGGTCCTAACTGGGAAACGGCACAAAACTCAGTTCTGGGAGCTGCATTCTGCAAAGGTGAACTCTGCTCGGGGAACCAACAACAGCCGCAATGCGTCTTTGCTCAGGAAAGCCACGATTGCCTAGTTCTCACCTAGCCCTCTGCTACCCCTATGGCCAAGGGGGATCTTGGCTGCCTCTTTCTCCGTGGGCACTGTTGCTTGCCTGGTGGTCTGCTGAGCTTGAAACCAACTCCAAACGTGTTCTCCTTTGGGGAGAAGGTGGATTTGGCATGAAAAGGCCTTGTATGCACAGGCCCCATCAACCCATCCTTAGCCAGCTAGGGAGGGACGCTCTGAGGGCCTATGTCAGCAACAGCACTAAACTCACTTCTACGAGCTGCATTCTGTAAAGGGAATCTCAGCTCAGGGAACAAAGCACAGCCCCAATGTGTCTCTTGCTCAGGAAGGCCAACCGGCCTAGTTCTCACCTAGCCCTGGTCTACTCCTAGGGCAAAGGAGGCTCTGGGCTGCCTCTGGCTCCGTGGGCACTGCTGCTTGACTGGTGGTCTCCTGAGCTTGAAACCAACTCCAAACGGGTTCTCCTTCGGGGAGAAGGCTGATTGGGCATGAAAAGGCCTTGTTTGCACAGGCCCAAGTAACCTACCCTTAGGAGCTATGGAGGAACCCTCCGAGGGCCTATCTCAGAACCTGCACAAAACTCTCACTTCTAGGAGCTGCATTCTGCAAAGGGGAACACTGCCGGGGAAGAAACCACAGCCCCAAAGCGTGTTTGCTCAGGAAAGCAATGCTTGCCTATTTCTCACCTAGCCCTCTGCCACCAATTAGGCCAAAGATTGTCTGTGCTGCCTCTGGCTCCGTGGGCACTGCAGCTTGGCTGGTGGTCTCCTGAGCTTGTAACCAACTCCAAACGTGTTCTCCTTTGGGGAGAAGGCTGATTGGGCATGAAAAGGCCTTATTTGCACAGGCCCAAACAATCCACCATTAGCCAGCTAGGGAGGGACCCTCAGAGGGCCTATCTCAGAACCTGCACAAAACTCTCACTTCGAGGAGCTGCATTCTGCAAACGTGAACTCTGCTCGGGGAACAAACCACAGCCCCAATGTGTCTTTGCTCAGGGAAGCAACGCTTGCCTAGTTCTCAATTAGCCCAGTGCTTACCCTAGGGCCAAGGAGGCTCTGGGCTGCCTCTGCCCCCGTGGGCATTGCTGCTTGGCTGGTGGACTCCCGAGCTTGAAACCAACTCCAAACGGGTCCTCCTTCGGGGAGAATGCTGATTGGGCATGAAAAGGCCTTGTTTCCACAGACCCAGGCAACCCACACTTTGCCAGCTAGGGAGGGAACATCCAAGGCCCTATCTCAGCAAGGGCACAAGACTCACTTCTAGGAGTTGTATTCTGCAAAGGTGAACTCTGCTCGGGGAACAATCCACAGCCCCAATGCGTCTTTGCTCAGGAAAGCAACGCGTGCCTAGTTCTCACCTGGCCCTCTGTACCCCTAGGGCAAAGAAGGCTCTGGGCTGCCTCTGGCTCCGTGGGCACTGCTGCTTGGCTGGTGGACTCCTGAGCTTGAAGCCAACTCCAAACGGGTTCTCCTTCGGGGAGAAGGCTGATTGGGCATGAAAAGGCCTTGTTTGCACAGGGCCCATCAACTCACTGTTAGCCACCTTGGGAGGGACCCTCGGAGGGCCTATCTCAGCAACGGTACACAACTCGCTTCTAGGAGCTGCATTCTGCAAAAGTGAACTCTGCTCGGGGAACAAACCAAGGCTCCAATGCGTCTATGCTCAGGGAAGCCACGCTTGCCTACTTCTCAATTAGAAGAATGCTTCCCATAGGGCCAAGGAGGCTCTGGGCTGCCTCTGGCTCCGTGGGCACCGCTGATTGTCTGGTGGTCTCCTGAGCTTGAAAGCAACTCCAAACCTGTTCTCCTACGTGGAGAAGGCTGAATGGGCATTAAAATGCCTTGTTTCCACAGACCCAGGCAACCCACACTTAGCCAGCTAGGGAGTGACCCTCCTAGGTCCTATCTCAGCAACGGCAAAAAACTCGCTTATAGGAGCTGCATTTTTCAAAGGGAAACTTGCTCGGGGAACCAACCACAGCCCCAGTGCGTCTTTGCTCAGGAAAGCAACGCTTGCCTAGTTCTCAACAAGCCGTGTGCTATACCTTGGGCCAGGAAGGATCCTGGCTTCTTCTTGCTCCGAGGGCACGGCTGCTTGGCTGGTGGTCTCCTGAAGTTAAAAGTAACTCCAAACGGGTTCTCTTTCGGGGAGGATGCTGATTGGGCATGAAAAGGCCTTCATTCAACAGGCCCCATCAACCCACCCTTAGCCAGATACGGAGAGAGCCTCCTAGGGCCTATCTAAGAAATGGCACAAAACTCATTCCAGGAGCTGCATTCTGCAAAGGTGGACACTGCTTGGGGAACAAACCACAGCCCCAATGTGTCTGCTCAGGAAAGCCTCGCTTGCCTTTTTTCTCCTAGCCCTCTGCTACCCCAAGGGCCATGGAAGCTCTGGGCTGCCTCTGGCTCTGTGGGCACTGCTGATGTTCTGGTTGTCTCCTGAGCTTGAAACCAACTCCAAACGGGTTCTCCTTCGGGGAGAAGGTGGATTTGCATGGAAAGGCCTTGTTTGCACAGGCCCCAGCCACCCACCCTTAGCCAGCTAGGGATAGACCGTCCTTGGGCCTATCTCAGCAACGGCACAAGACTCACTTCTCGGAGCTGCATTCTGCAAAGGGAAACTCTGCTCGGGGAGCACACCACAGTCCCAATTTGTCTTTGCTCAGGAAAGCAATGCTTGCCTATTTCTCACCTCGCCCTGTGCTAACCCTAGGGCCAAGGAGGCTCTGGGCTGCCTCTGGCTCTGTGGGCCCTGCTGATGTTCTGGTTGTCTCCTGAGCTTGAAACCAACTCCAAACGGGTTCTCCTTCGGGGAGAAGGTGGATTTGCATGGAAAGGCCTTGTTTGCACAGGCCCCAGCCACCCACCCTTAGCCAGCTAGGGATAGACCGTCCTTGGGCCTATCTCAGCAACGGCACAAGACTCACTTCTCGGAGCTGCATTCTGCAAAGGGAAACTCTGCTCGGGGAGCACACCACAGTCCCAATTTGTCTTTGCTCAGGAAAGCAATGCTTGCCTATTTCTCACCTCGCCCTGTGCTAACCCTAGGGCCAAGGAGGCTCTGGGCTGCCTCTGGCTCCGTGGGCACTGCTGCTTTGCTGGTGGTCTCGTGAGCTTGAAACCAACTCCAAACGAGTTCTCCTTCTGGGAGAAGGCTGATTGGGCATGAAAAGGCCTTGTTTGCACAGGCCTCAGCAACACACCCTTAGCCAGCTAGGGAGGGACCCTCCGAGGGCTGATCTCAGCAAGGGCACAAGACTCACTTCTAGGAGTTGTATTCTGCAAAGGTGAACTCTGCTCGGGGAACAATCCACAGCCCCAATGCGTCTTTGCTCAGGAAAGCATCGCTTGCCTATTTCTCACATAGCCCTCTGCACCACTAGGGCCAAGAACTTTCTGGGCTGCCTCTGGCTCCGTGGGCACTGCTGCTTGGCTGGTGTTCTCCTGAGCTTGAAACCAACTCCAAACGGGTTCTCCTTCGGGGAGAAGGCTGATTGGGCATGGAAATGCCTTGTTTGCATAGGCCCCCGCAACCCACACTTAGCCAGCTAGGGAGGGATCCTCCGAGGTCCTAACTGGGAAACGGCACAAAACTCAGTTCTGGGAGCTGCATTCTGCAAAGGTGAACTCTGCTCGGGGAACCAACAACAGCCGCAATGCGTCTTTGCTCAGGAAAGCCACGATTGCCTAGTTCTCACCTAGCCCTCTGCTACCCCTATGGCCAAGGGGGATCTTGGCTGCCTCTTTCTCCGTGGGCACTGTTGCTTGCCTGGTGGTCTGCTGAGCTTGAAACCAACTCCAAACGTGTTCTCCTTTGGGGAGAAGGTGGATTTGGCATGAAAAGGCCTTGTATGCACAGGCCCCATCAACCCATCCTTAGCCAGCTAGGGAGGGACGCTCTGAGGGCCTATGTCAGCAACAGCACTAAACTCACTTCTACGAGCTGCATTCTGTAAAGGGAATCTCAGCTCAGGGAACAAAGCACAGCCCCAATGTGTCTCTTGCTCAGGAAGGCCAACCGGCCTAGTTCTCACCTAGCCCTGGTCTACTCCTAGGGCAAAGGAGGCTCTGGGCTGCCTCTGGCTCCGTGGGCACTGCTGCTTGACTGGTGGTCTCCTGAGCTTGAAACCAACTCCAAACGGGTTCTCCTTCGGGGAGAAGGCTGATTGGGCATGAAAAGGCCTTGTTTGCACAGGCCCAAGTAACCTACCCTTAGGAGCTATGGAGGAACCCTCCGAGGGCCTATCTCAGAACCTGCACAAAACTCTCACTTCTAGGAGCTGCATTCTGCAAAGGGGAACACTGCCGGGGAAGAAACCACAGCCCCAAAGCGTGTTTGCTCAGGAAAGCAATGCTTGCCTATTTCTCACCTAGCCCTCTGCCACCAATTAGGCCAAAGATTGTCTGTGCTGCCTCTGGCTCCGTGGGCACTGCAGCTTGGCTGGTGGTCTCCTGAGCTTGTAACCAACTCCAAACGTGTTCTCCTTTGGGGAGAAGGCTGATTGGGCATGAAAAGGCCTTATTTGCACAGGCCCAAACAATCCACCATTAGCCAGCTAGGGAGGGACCCTCAGAGGGCCTATCTCAGAACCTGCACAAAACTCTCACTTCGAGGAGCTGCATTCTGCAAAGGTGAACTCTGCTCAGGGAACAAACCACAGCCCCAATGTGTCTTTGCTCAGGGAAGCAACGCTTGCCTAGTTCTCAATTAGCCCAGTGCTTACCCTAGGGCCAAGGAGGCTCTGGGCTGCCTCTGCCCCCGTGGGCATTGCTGCTTGGCTGGTGGACTCCCGAGCTTGAAACCAACTCCAAACGGGTCCTCCTTCGGGGAGAATGCTGATTGGGCATGAAAAGGCCTTGTTTCCACAGACCCAGGCAACCCACACTTTGCCAGCTAGGGAGGGAACATCCAAGGCCCTATCTCAGCAAGGGCACAAGACTCACTTCTAGGAGTTGTATTCTGCAAAGGTGAACTCTGCTCGGGGAACAATCCACAGCCCCAATGCGTCTTTGCTCAGGAAAGCAACGCGTGCCTAGTTCTCACCTGGCCCTCTGTACCCCTAGGGCAAAGAAGGCTCTGGGCTGCCTCTGGCTCCGTGGGCACTGCTGCTTGGCTGGTGGACTCCTGAGCTTGAAACCAACTCCAAACGGGTTCTCCTTCTGGGAGAAGGCTGATTGGGCATGAAAAGGCCTTGTTTGCACAGGCCTCAGCAACCCACCCTTAGCCAGCTAGGGAGGGACCCTCCGAGGGCTGATCTCAGCAAGGGCACAAGACTCACTTCTAGGAGTTGTATTCTGCAAAGGTGAACTCTGCTCGGGGAACAATCCACAGCCCCAATGCGTCTTTGCTCAGGAAAGCATCGCTTGCCTATTTCTCACATAGCCCTCTGCACCACTAGGGCCAAGAACTTTCTGGGCTGCCTCTGGCTCCGTGGGCACTGCTGCTTGGCTGGTGTTCTCCTGAGCTTGAAACCAACTCCAAACGGGTTCTCCTTCGGGGAGAAGGCTGATTGGGCATGGAAATGCCTTGTTTGCATAGGCCCCCGCAACCCACACTTAGCCAGCTAGGGAGGGATCCTCCGAGGTCCTAACTGGGAAACGGCACAAAACTCAGTTCTGGGAGCTGCATTCTGCAAAGGTGAACTCTGCTCGGGGAACCAACAACAGCCGCAATGCGTCTTTGCTCAGGAAAGCCACGATTGCCTAGTTCTCACCTAGCCCTCTGCTACCCCTATGGCCAAGGGGGATCTTGGCTGCCTCTTTCTCCGTGGGCACTGTTGCTTGCCTGGTGGTCTGCTGAGCTTGAAACCAACTCCAAACGTGTTCTCCTTTGGGGAGAAGGTGGATTTGGCATGAAAAGGCCTTGTATGCACAGGCCCCATCAACCCATCCTTAGCCAGCTAGGGAGGGACGCTCTGAGGGCCTATGTCAGCAACAGCACTAAACTCACTTCTACGAGCTGCATTCTGTAAAGGGAATCTCAGCTCAGGGAACAAAGCACAGCCCCAATGTGTCTCTTGCTCAGGAAGGCCAACCGGCCTAGTTCTCACCTAGCCCTGGTCTACTCCTAGGGCAAAGGAGGCTCTGGGCTGCCTCTGGCTCCGTGGGCACTGCTGCTTGACTGGTGGTCTCCTGAGCTTGAAACCAACTCCAAACGGGTTCTCCTTCGGGGAGAAGGCTGATTGGGCATGAAAAGGCCTTGTTTGCACAGGCCCAAGTAACCTACCCTTAGGAGCTATGGAGGAACCCTCCGAGGGCCTATCTCAGAACCTGCACAAAACTCTCACTTCTAGGAGCTGCATTCTGCAAAGGGGAACACTGCCGGGGAAGAAACCACAGCCCCAAAGCGTGTTTGCTCAGGAAAGCAATGCTTGCCTATTTCTCACCTAGCCCTCTGCCACCAATTAGGCCAAAGATTGTCTGTGCTGCCTCTGGCTCCGTGGGCACTGCAGCTTGGCTGGTGGTCTCCTGAGCTTGTAACCAACTCCAAACGTGTTCTCCTTTGGGGAGAAGGCTGATTGGGCATGAAAAGGCCTTATTTGCACAGGCCCAAACAATCCACCATTAGCCAGCTAGGGAGGGACCCTCAGAGGGCCTATCTCAGAACCTGCACAAAACTCTCACTTCGAGGAGCTGCATTCTGCAAACGTGAACTCTGCTCGGGGAACAAACCACAGCCCCAATGTGTCTTTGCTCAGGGAAGCAACGCTTGCCTAGTTCTCAATTAGCCCAGTGCTTACCCTAGGGCCAAGGAGGCTCTGGGCTGCCTCTGCCCCCGTGGGCATTGCTGCTTGGCTGGTGGACTCCCGAGCTTGAAACCAACTCCAAACGGGTCCTCCTTCGGGGAGAATGCTGATTGGGCATGAAAAGGCCTTGTTTCCACAGACCCAGGCAACCCACACTTTGCCAGCTAGGGAGGGAACATCCAAGGCCCTATCTCAGCAAGGGCACAAGACTCACTTCTAGGAGTTGTATTCTGCAAAGGTGAACTCTGCTCGGGGAACAATCCACAGCCCCAATGCGTCTTTGCTCAGGAAAGCAACGCGTGCCTAGTTCTCACCTGGCCCTCTGTACCCCTAGGGCAAAGAAGGCTCTGGGCTGCCTCTGGCTCCGTGGGCACTGCTGCTTGGCTGGTGGACTCCTGAGCTTGAAGCCAACTCCAAACGGGTTCTCCTTCGGGGAGAAGGCTGATTGGGCATGAAAAGGCCTTGTTTGCACAGGGCCCATCAACTCACTGTTAGCCACCTTGGGAGGGACCCTCGGAGGGCCTATCTCAGCAACGGTACACAACTCGCTTCTAGGAGCTGCATTCTGCAAAAGTGAACTCTGCTCGGGGAACAAACCAAGGCTCCAATGCGTCTATGCTCAGGGAAGCCACGCTTGCCTACTTCTCAATTAGAAGAATGCTTCCCATAGGGCCAAGGAGGCTCTGGGCTGCCTCTGGCTCCGTGGGCACCGCTGATTGTCTGGTGGTCTCCTGAGCTTGAAAGCAACTCCAAACCTGTTCTCCTACGTGGAGAAGGCTGAATGGGCATTAAAATGCCTTGTTTCCACAGACCCAGGCAACCCACACTTAGCCAGCTAGGGAGTGACCCTCCTAGGTCCTATCTCAGCAACGGCAAAAAACTCGCTTATAGGAGCTGCATTTTTCAAAGGGAAACTTGCTCGGGGAACCAACCACAGCCCCAGTGCGTCTTTGCTCAGGAAAGCAACGCTTGCCTAGTTCTCAACAAGCCGTGTGCTATACCTTGGGCCAGGAAGGATCCTGGCTTCTTCTTGCTCCGAGGGCACGGCTGCTTGGCTGGTGGTCTCCTGAAGTTAAAAGTAACTCCAAACGGGTTCTCTTTCGGGGAGGATGCTGATTGGGCATGAAAAGGCCTTCATTCAACAGGCCCCATCAACCCACCCTTAGCCAGATACGGAGAGAGCCTCCTAGGGCCTATCTAAGAAATGGCACAAAACTCATTCCAGGAGCTGCATTCTGCAAAGGTGGACACTGCTTGGGGAACAAACCACAGCCCCAATGTGTCTGCTCAGGAAAGCCTCGCTTGCCTTTTTTCTCCTAGCCCTCTGCTACCCCAAGGGCCATGGAAGCTCTGGGCTGCCTCTGGCTCTGTGGGCACTGCTGATGTTCTGGTTGTCTCCTGAGCTTGAAACCAACTCCAAACGGGTTCTCCTTCGGGGAGAAGGTGGATTTGCATGGAAAGGCCTTGTTTGCACAGGCCCCAGCCACCCACCCTTAGCCAGCTAGGGATAGACCGTCCTTGGGCCTATCTCAGCAACGGCACAAGACTCACTTCTCGGAGCTGCATTCTGCAAAGGGAAACTCTGCTCGGGGAGCACACCACAGTCCCAATTTGTCTTTGCTCAGGAAAGCAATGCTTGCCTATTTCTCACCTCGCCCTGTGCTAACCCTAGGGCCAAGGAGGCTCTGGGCTGCCTCTGGCTCTGTGGGCACTGCTGATGTTCTGGTTGTCTCCTGAGCTTGAAACCAACTCCAAACGGGTTCTCCTTCGGGGAGAAGGTGGATTTGCATGGAAAGGCCTTGTTTGCACAGGCCCCAGCCACCCACCCTTAGCCAGCTAGGGATAGACCGTCCTTGGGCCTATCTCAGCAACGGCACAAGACTCACTTCTCGGAGCTGCATTCTGCAAAGGGAAACTCTGCTCGGGGAGCACACCACAGTCCCAATTTGTCTTTGCTCAGGAAAGCAATGCTTGCCTATTTCTCACCTCGCCCTGTGCTAACCCTAGGGCCAAGGAGGCTCTGGGCTGCCTCTGGCTCCGTGGGCACTGCTGCTTTGCTGGTGGTCTCGTGAGCTTGAAACCAACTCCAAACGAGTTCTCCTTCTGGGAGAAGGCTGATTGGGCATGAAAAGGCCTTGTTTGCACAGGCCTCAGCAACACACCCTTAGCCAGCTAGGGAGGGACCCTCCGAGGGCTGATCTCAGCAAGGGCACAAGACTCACTTCTAGGAGTTGTATTCTGCAAAGGTGAACTCTGCTCGGGGAACAATCCACAGCCCCAATGCGTCTTTGCTCAGGAAAGCATCGCTTGCCTATTTCTCACATAGCCCTCTGCACCACTAGGGCCAAGAACTTTCTGGGCTGCCTCTGGCTCCGTGGGCACTGCTGCTTGGCTGGTGTTCTCCTGAGCTTGAAACCAACTCCAAACGGGTTCTCCTTCGGGGAGAAGGCTGATTGGGCATGGAAATGCCTTGTTTGCATAGGCCCCCGCAACCCACACTTAGCCAGCTAGGGAGGGATCCTCCGAGGTCCTAACTGGGAAACGGCACAAAACTCAGTTCTGGGAGCTGCATTCTGCAAAGGTGAACTCTGCTCGGGGAACCAACAACAGCCGCAATGCGTCTTTGCTCAGGAAAGCCACGATTGCCTAGTTCTCACCTAGCCCTCTGCTACCCCTATGGCCAAGGGGGATCTTGGCTGCCTCTTTCTCCGTGGGCACTGTTGCTTGCCTGGTGGTCTGCTGAGCTTGAAACCAACTCCAAACGTGTTCTCCTTTGGGGAGAAGGTGGATTTGGCATGAAAAGGCCTTGTATGCACAGGCCCCATCAACCCATCCTTAGCCAGCTAGGGAGGGACGCTCTGAGGGCCTATGTCAGCAACAGCACTAAACTCACTTCTACGAGCTGCATTCTGTAAAGGGAATCTCAGCTCAGGGAACAAAGCACAGCCCCAATGTGTCTCTTGCTCAGGAAGGCCAACCGGCCTAGTTCTCACCTAGCCCTGGTCTACTCCTAGGGCAAAGGAGGCTCTGGGCTGCCTCTGGCTCCGTGGGCACTGCTGCTTGACTGGTGGTCTCCTGAGCTTGAAACCAACTCCAAACGGGTTCTCCTTCGGGGAGAAGGCTGATTGGGCATGAAAAGGCCTTGTTTGCACAGGCCCAAGTAACCTACCCTTAGGAGCTATGGAGGAACCCTCCGAGGGCCTATCTCAGAACCTGCACAAAACTCTCACTTCTAGGAGCTGCATTCTGCAAAGGGGAACACTGCCGGGGAAGAAACCACAGCCCCAAAGCGTGTTTGCTCAGGAAAGCAATGCTTGCCTATTTCTCACCTAGCCCTCTGCCACCAATTAGGCCAAAGATTGTCTGTGCTGCCTCTGGCTCCGTGGGCACTGCAGCTTGGCTGGTGGTCTCCTGAGCTTGTAACCAACTCCAAACGTGTTCTCCTTTGGGGAGAAGGCTGATTGGGCATGAAAAGGCCTTATTTGCACAGGCCCAAACAATCCACCATTAGCCAGCTAGGGAGGGACCCTCAGAGGGCCTATCTCAGAACCTGCACAAAACTCTCACTTCGAGGAGCTGCATTCTGCAAAGGTGAACTCTGCTCAGGGAACAAACCACAGCCCCAATGTGTCTTTGCTCAGGGAAGCAACGCTTGCCTAGTTCTCAATTAGCCCAGTGCTTACCCTAGGGCCAAGGAGGCTCTGGGCTGCCTCTGCCCCCGTGGGCATTGCTGCTTGGCTGGTGGACTCCCGAGCTTGAAACCAACTCCAAACGGGTCCTCCTTCGGGGAGAATGCTGATTGGGCATGAAAAGGCCTTGTTTCCACAGACCCAGGCAACCCACACTTTGCCAGCTAGGGAGGGAACATCCAAGGCCCTATCTCAGCAAGGGCACAAGACTCACTTCTAGGAGTTGTATTCTGCAAAGGTGAACTCTGCTCGGGGAACAATCCACAGCCCCAATGCGTCTTTGCTCAGGAAAGCAACGCGTGCCTAGTTCTCACCTGGCCCTCTGTACCCCTAGGGCAAAGAAGGCTCTGGGCTGCCTCTGGCTCCGTGGGCACTGCTGCTTGGCTGGTGGACTCCTGAGCTTGAAACCAACTCCAAACGGGTTCTCCTTCTGGGAGAAGGCTGATTGGGCATGAAAAGGCCTTGTTTGCACAGGCCTCAGCAACCCACCCTTAGCCAGCTAGGGAGGGACCCTCCGAGGGCTGATCTCAGCAAGGGCACAAGACTCACTTCTAGGAGTTGTATTCTGCAAAGGTGAACTCTGCTCGGGGAACAATCCACAGCCCCAATGCGTCTTTGCTCAGGAAAGCATCGCTTGCCTATTTCTCACATAGCCCTCTGCACCACTAGGGCCAAGAACTTTCTGGGCTGCCTCTGGCTCCGTGGGCACTGCTGCTTGGCTGGTGTTCTCCTGAGCTTGAAACCAACTCCAAACGGGTTCTCCTTCGGGGAGAAGGCTGATTGGGCATGGAAATGCCTTGTTTGCATAGGCCCCCGCAACCCACACTTAGCCAGCTAGGGAGGGATCCTCCGAGGTCCTAACTGGGAAACGGCACAAAACTCAGTTCTGGGAGCTGCATTCTGCAAAGGTGAACTCTGCTCGGGGAACCAACAACAGCCGCAATGCGTCTTTGCTCAGGAAAGCCACGATTGCCTAGTTCTCACCTAGCCCTCTGCTACCCCTATGGCCAAGGGGGATCTTGGCTGCCTCTTTCTCCGTGGGCACTGTTGCTTGCCTGGTGGTCTGCTGAGCTTGAAACCAACTCCAAACGTGTTCTCCTTTGGGGAGAAGGTGGATTTGGCATGAAAAGGCCTTGTATGCACAGGCCCCATCAACCCATCCTTAGCCAGCTAGGGAGGGACGCTCTGAGGGCCTATGTCAGCAACAGCACTAAACTCACTTCTACGAGCTGCATTCTGTAAAGGGAATCTCAGCTCAGGGAACAAAGCACAGCCCCAATGTGTCTCTTGCTCAGGAAGGCCAACCGGCCTAGTTCTCACCTAGCCCTGGTCTACTCCTAGGGCAAAGGAGGCTCTGGGCTGCCTCTGGCTCCGTGGGCACTGCTGCTTGACTGGTGGTCTCCTGAGCTTGAAACCAACTCCAAACGGGTTCTCCTTCGGGGAGAAGGCTGATTGGGCATGAAAAGGCCTTGTTTGCACAGGCCCAAGTAACCTACCCTTAGGAGCTATGGAGGAACCCTCCGAGGGCCTATCTCAGAACCTGCACAAAACTCTCACTTCTAGGAGCTGCATTCTGCAAAGGGGAACACTGCCGGGGAAGAAACCACAGCCCCAAAGCGTGTTTGCTCAGGAAAGCAATGCTTGCCTATTTCTCACCTAGCCCTCTGCCACCAATTAGGCCAAAGATTGTCTGTGCTGCCTCTGGCTCCGTGGGCACTGCAGCTTGGCTGGTGGTCTCCTGAGCTTGTAACCAACTCCAAACGTGTTCTCCTTTGGGGAGAAGGCTGATTGGGCATGAAAAGGCCTTATTTGCACAGGCCCAAACAATCCACCATTAGCCAGCTAGGGAGGGACCCTCAGAGGGCCTATCTCAGAACCTGCACAAAACTCTCACTTCGAGGAGCTGCATTCTGCAAACGTGAACTCTGCTCGGGGAACAAACCACAGCCCCAATGTGTCTTTGCTCAGGGAAGCAACGCTTGCCTAGTTCTCAATTAGCCCAGTGCTTACCCTAGGGCCAAGGAGGCTCTGGGCTGCCTCTGCCCCCGTGGGCATTGCTGCTTGGCTGGTGGACTCCCGAGCTTGAAACCAACTCCAAACGGGTCCTCCTTCGGGGAGAATGCTGATTGGGCATGAAAAGGCCTTGTTTCCACAGACCCAGGCAACCCACACTTTGCCAGCTAGGGAGGGAACATCCAAGGCCCTATCTCAGCAAGGGCACAAGACTCACTTCTAGGAGTTGTATTCTGCAAAGGTGAACTCTGCTCGGGGAACAATCCACAGCCCCAATGCGTCTTTGCTCAGGAAAGCAACGCGTGCCTAGTTCTCACCTGGCCCTCTGTACCCCTAGGGCAAAGAAGGCTCTGGGCTGCCTCTGGCTCCGTGGGCACTGCTGCTTGGCTGGTGGACTCCTGAGCTTGAAACCAACTCCAAACGGGTTCTCCTTCGGGGAGAAGGCTGATTGGGCATGAAAAGGCCTTGTTTGCACAGGGCCCATCAACTCACTGTTAGCCACCTTGGGAGGGACCCTCGGAGGGCCTATCTCAGCAACGGTACACAACTCGCTTCTAGGAGCTGCATTCTGCAAAAGTGAACTCTGCTCGGGGAACAAACCAAGGCTCCAATGCGTCTATGCTCAGGGAAGCCACGCTTGCCTACTTCTCAATTAGAAGAATGCTTCCCATAGGGCCAAGGAGGCTCTGGGCTGCCTCTGGCTCCGTGGGCACCGCTGATTGTCTGGTGGTCTCCTGAGCTTGAAAGCAACTCCAAACCTGTTCTCCTACGTGGAGAAGGCTGAATGGGCATTAAAATGCCTTGTTTCCACAGACCCAGGCAACCCACACTTAGCCAGCTAGGGAGTGACCCTCCTAGGTCCTATCTCAGCAACGGCAAAAAACTCGCTTATAGGAGCTGCATTTTTCAAAGGGAAACTTGCTCGGGGAACCAACCACAGCCCCAGTGCGTCTTTGCTCAGGAAAGCAACGCTTGCCTAGTTCTCAACAAGCCGTGTGCTATACCTTGGGCCAGGAAGGATCCTGGCTTCTTCTTGCTCCGAGGGCACGGCTGCTTGGCTGGTGGTCTCCTGAAGTTAAAAGTAACTCCAAACGGGTTCTCTTTCGGGGAGGATGCTGATTGGGCATGAAAAGGCCTTCATTCAACAGGCCCCATCAACCCACCCTTAGCCAGATACGGAGAGAGCCTCCTAGGGCCTATCTAAGAAATGGCACAAAACTCATTCCAGGAGCTGCATTCTGCAAAGGTGGACACTGCTTGGGGAACAAACCACAGCCCCAATGTGTCTGCTCAGGAAAGCCTCGCTTGCCTTTTTTCTCCTAGCCCTCTGCTACCCCAAGGGCCATGGAAGCTCTGGGCTGCCTCTGGCTCTGTGGGCACTGCTGATGTTCTGGTTGTCTCCTGAGCTTGAAACCAACTCCAAACGGGTTCTCCTTCGGGGAGAAGGTGGATTTGCATGGAAAGGCCTTGTTTGCACAGGCCCCAGCCACCCACCCTTAGCCAGCTAGGGATAGACCGTCCTTGGGCCTATCTCAGCAACGGCACAAGACTCACTTCTCGGAGCTGCATTCTGCAAAGGGAAACTCTGCTCGGGGAGCACACCACAGTCCCAATTTGTCTTTGCTCAGGAAAGCAATGCTTGCCTATTTCTCACCTCGCCCTGTGCTAACCCTAGGGCCAAAGAAGGCTCTGGGCTGCCTCTGGCTCCGTGGGCACTGCTGCTTGGCTGGTGGACTCCTGAGCTTGAAACCAACTCCAAACGAGTTCTCCTTCTGGGAGAAGGCTGATTGGGCATGAAAAGGCCTTGTTTGCACAGGCCTCAGCAACCCACCCTTAGCCAGCTAGGGAGGGACCCTCCGAGGGCTGATCTCAGCAAGGGCACAAGACTCACTTCTAGGAGTTGTATTCTGCAAAGGTGAACTCTGCTCGGGGAACAATCCACAGCCCCAATGCGTCTTTGCTCAGGAAAGCATCGCTTGCCTATTTCTCACATAGCCCTCTGCACCACTAGGGCCAAGAACTTTCTGGGCTGCCTCTGGCTCCGTGGGCACTGCTGCTTGGCTGGTGTTCTCCTGAGCTTGAAACCAACTCCAAACGGGTTCTCCTTCGGGGAGAAGGCTGATTGGGCATGGAAATGCCTTGTTTGCATAGGCCCCCGCAACCCACACTTAGCCAGCTAGGGAGGGATCCTCCGAGGTCCTAACTGGGAAACGGCACAAAACTCAGTTCTGGGAGCTGCATTCTGCAAAGGTGAACTCTGCTCGGGGAACCAACAACAGCCGCAATGCGTCTTTGCTCAGGAAAGCCACGATTGCCTAGTTCTCACCTAGCCCTCTGCTACCCCTATGGCCAAGGGGGATCTTGGCTGCCTCTTTCTCCGTGGGCACTGTTGCTTGCCTGGTGGTCTGCTGAGCTTGAAACCAACTCCAAACGTGTTCTCCTTTGGGGAGAAGGTGGATTTGGCATGAAAAGGCCTTGTATGCACAGGCCCCATCAACCCATCCTTAGCCAGCTAGGGAGGGACGCTCTGAGGGCCTATGTCAGCAACAGCACTAAACTCACTTCTACGAGCTGCATTCTGTAAAGGGAATCTCAGCTCAGGGAACAAAGCACAGCCCCAATGTGTCTCTTGCTCAGGAAGGCCAACCGGCCTAGTTCTCACCTAGCCCTGGTCTACTCCTAGGGCAAAGGAGGCTCTGGGCTGCCTCTGGCTCCGTGGGCACTGCTGCTTGACTGGTGGTCTCCTGAGCTTGAAACCAACTCCAAACGGGTTCTCCTTCGGGGAGAAGGCTGATTGGGCATGAAAAGGCCTTGTTTGCACAGGCCCAAGTAACCTACCCTTAGGAGCTATGGAGGAACCCTCCGAGGGCCTATCTCAGAACCTGCACAAAACTCTCACTTCGAGGAGCTGCATTCTGCAAAGGTGAACTCTGCTCAGGGAACAAACCACAGCCCCAATGTGTCTTTGCTCAGGGAAGCAACGCTTGCCTAGTTCTCAATTAGCCCAGTGCTTACCCTAGGGCCAAGGAGGCTCTGGGCTGCCTCTGCCCCCGTGGGCATTGCTGCTTGGCTGGTGGACTCCCGAGCTTGAAACCAACTCCAAACGGGTCCTCCTTCGGGGAGAATGCTGATTGGGCATGAAAAGGCCTTGTTTCCACAGACCCAGGCAACCCACACTTTGCCAGCTAGGGAGGGAACATCCAAGGCCCTATCTCAGCAAGGGCACAAGACTCACTTCTAGGAGTTGTATTCTGCAAAGGTGAACTCTGCTCGGGGAACAATCCACAGCCCCAATGCGTCTTTGCTCAGGAAAGCAACGCGTGCCTAGTTCTCACCTGGCCCTCTGTACCCCTAGGGCAAAGAAGGCTCTGGGCTGCCTCTGGCTCCGTGGGCACTGCTGCTTGGCTGGTGGACTCCTGAGCTTGAAACCAACTCCAAACGGGTTCTCCTTCTGGGAGAAGGCTGATTGGGCATGAAAAGGCCTTGTTTGCACAGGCCTCAGCAACCCACCCTTAGCCATCTAGGGAGGGACCCTCCGAGGGCTGATCTCAGCAAGGGCACAAGACTCACTTCTAGGAGTTGTATTCTGCAAAGGTGAACTCTGCTCGGGGAACAATCCACAGCCCCAATGCGTCTTTGCTCAGGAAAGCATCGCTTGCCTATTTCTCACATAGCCCTCTGCACCACTAGGGCCAAGAACTTTCTGGGCTGCCTCTGGCTCCGTGGGCACTGCTGCTTGGCTGGTGTTCTCCTGAGCTTGAAACCAACTCCAAACGGGTTCTCCTTCGGGGAGAAGTCTGATTGGGCATGGAAATGCCTTGTTTGCATAGGCCCCCGCAACCCACACTTAGCCAGCTAGGGAGGGATCCTCCGAGGTCCTAACTGGGAAACGGCACAAAACTCAGTTCTGGGAGCTGCATTCTGCAAAGGTGATCTCTGCTCGGGGAACCAACAACAGCCGCAATGCGTCTTTGCTCAGGAAAGCCACAATTGCCTAGTTCTCACCTAGCCCTCTGCTACCCCTATGGCCAAGGGGGATCTTGGCTGCCTCTTTCTCCGTGGGCACTGTTGCTTGCCTGGTGGTCTGCTGAGCTTGAAACCAACTCCAAACGTGTTCTCCTTTGGGGAGAAGGTGGATTTGGCATGAAAAGGCCTTGTATGCACAGGCCCCATCAACCCATCCTTAGCCAGCTAGGGAGGGACGCTCTGAGGGCCTATGTCAGCAACAGCACTAAACTCACTTCTACGAGCTGCATTCTGTAAAGGGAATCTCAGCTCAGGGAACAAAGCACAGCCCCAATGTGTCTCTTGCTCAGGAAGGCCAACCGGCCTAGTTCTCACCTAGCCCTGGTCTACTCCTAGGGCAAAGGAGGCTCTGGGCTGCCTCTGGCTCCGTGGGCACTGCTGCTTGACTGGTGGTCTCCTGAGCTTGAAACCAACTCCAAACGGGTTCTCCTTCGGGGAGAAGGCTGATTGGGCATGAAAAGGCCTTGTTTGCACAGGCCCAAGTAACCTACCCTTAGGAGCTATGGAGGAACCCTCCGAGGGCCTATCTCAGAACCTGCACAAAACTCTCACTTCTAGGAGCTGCATTCTGCAAAGGGGAACACTGCCGGGGAAGAAACCACAGCCCCAAAGCGTGTTTGCTCAGGAAAGCAATGCTTGCCTATTTCTCACCTAGCCCTCTGCCACCAATTAGGCCAAAGATTGTCTGTGCTGCCTCTGGCTCCGTGGGCACTGCAGCTTGGCTGGTGGTCTCCTGAGCTTGTAACCAACTCCAAACGTGTTCTCCTTTGGGGAGAAGGCTGATTGGGCATGAAAAGGCCTTATTTGCACAGGCCCAAACAATCCACCATTAGCCAGCTAGGGAGGGACCCTCAGAGGGCCTATCTCAGAACCTGCACAAAACTCTCACTTCGAGGAGCTGCATTCTGCAAAGGTGAACTCTGCTCGGGGAACAAACCACAGCCCCAATGTGTCTTTGCTCAGGGAAGCAACGCTTGCCTAGTTCTCAATTAGCCCAGTGCTTACCCTAGGGCCAAGGAGGCTCTGGGCTGCCTCTGCCCCCGTGGGCATTGCTGCTTGGCTGGTGGACTCCCGAGCTTGAAACCAACTCCAAACGGGTCCTCCTTCGGGGAGAATGCTGATTGGGCATGAAAAGGCCTTGTTTCCACAGACCCAGGCAACCCACACTTTGCCAGCTAGGGAGGGAACATCCAAGGCCCTATCTCAGCAAGGGCACAAGACTCACTTCTAGGAGTTGTATTCTGCAAAGGTGAACTCTGCTCGGGGAACAATCCACAGCCCCAATGCGTCTTTGCTCAGGAAAGCAACGCGTGCCTAGTTCTCACCTGGCCCTCTGTACCCCTAGGGCAAAGAAGGCTCTGGGCTGCCTCTGGCTCCGTGGGCACTGCTGCTTGGCTGGTGGACTCCTGAGCTTGAAACCAACTCCAAACGGGTTCTCCTTCAGGGAGAAGGCTGATTGGGCATGAAAAGGCCTTGTTTGCACAGGGCCCATCAACTCACCGTTAGCCACCTTGGGAGGGACCCTCGGAGGACCTATCTCAGCAACGGTACACAACTCGCTTCTAGGAGCTGCATTCTGCAAAAGTGAACTCTGCTCGGGGAACAAACCAAGGCTCCAATGCGTCTATGCTCAATGAAGCCACGCTTGCCTACTTCTCAATTAGAAGAATGCTTCCCATAGGGCCAAGGAGGCTCTGGGCTGCCTCTGGCTCCGTGGGCACCGCTGATTGTCTGGTGGTCTCCTGAGCTTGAAAGCAACTCCAAACCTGTTCTCCTACGTGGAGAAGGCTGAATGGGCATTAAAATGCCTTGTTTCCACAGACCCAGGCAACCCACACTTAGCCAGCTAGGGAGTGACCCTCCTAGGTCCTATCTCAGCAACGGCAAAAAACTCGCTTATAGGAGCTGCATTTTTCAAAGGGAAACTTGCTCGGGGAACCAACCACAGCCCCAGTGCGTCTTTGCTCAGGAAAGCAACGCTTGCCTAGTTCTCAACAAGCCGTGTGCTATACCTTGGGCCAGGAAGGATCCTGGCTTCTTCTTGCTCCGAGGGCACGGCTGCTTGGCTGGTGGTCTCCTGAAGTTAAAAGTAACTCCAAACGGGTTCTCTTTCGGGGAGGATGCTGATTGGGCATGAAAAGGCCTTCATTCAACAGGCCCCATCAACCCACCCTTAGCCAGATACGGAGAGAGCCTCCTAGGGCCTATCTAAGAAATGGCACAAAACTCATTCCAGGAGCTGCATTCTGCAAAGGTGGACACTGCTTGGGGAACAAACCACAGCCCCAATGTGTCTGCTCAGGAAAGCCTCGCTTGCCTTTTTTCTCCTAGCCCTCTGCTACCCCAAGGGCCATGGAAGCTCTGGGCTGCCTCTGGCTCTGTGGGCACTGCTGATGTTCTGGTTGTCTCCTGAGCTTGAAACCAACTCCAAACGGGTTCTCCTTCGGGGAGAAGGTGGATTTGCATGGAAAGGCCTTGTTTGCACAGGCCCCAGCCACCCACCCTTAGCCAGCTAGGGATAGACCGTCCTTGGGCCTATCTCAGCAACGGCACAAGACTCACTTCTCGGAGCTGCATTCTGCAAAGGGAAACTCTGCTCGGGGAGCACACCACAGTCCCAATTCGTCTTTGCTCAGGAAAGCAATGCTTGCCTATTTCTCACCTCGCCCTGTGCTAACCCTAGGGCCAAGGAAGCTCTGGGCTGCCTCTGGCTCCGTGGGCACTGCTGCTTTGCTGGTGGTCTCGTGAGCTTGAAACCAACTCCAAACGAGTTCTCCTTCTGGGAGAAGGCTGATTGGGCATGAAAATACCTTGTTTGCACAGGCCTCAGCAACCCACCCTTAGCCAGCTAGGGAGGGACCCTCCGAGGGCTGATCTCAGCAAGGGCACAAGACTCACTTCTAGGAGTTGTATTCTGCAAAGGTGAACTCTGCTCGGGGAACAATCCACAGCCCCAATGCGTCTTTGCTCAGGAAAGCATCGCTTGCCTATTTCTCACATAGCCCTCTGCACCACTAGGGCCAAGAACTTTCTGGGCTGCCTCTGGCTCCGTGGGCACTGCTGCTTGGCTGGTGTTCTCCTGAGCTTGAAACCAACTCCAAACGGGTTCTCCTTCGGGGAGAAGGCTGATTGGGCATGGAAATGCCTTGTTTGCATAGGCCCCCGCAACCCACACTTAGCCAGCTAGGGAGGGATCCTCCGAGGTCCTAACTGGGAAATGGCACAAAACTCAGTTCTGGGAGCTGCATTCTGCAAAGGTGAACTCTGCTCGGGGAACCAACAACAGCCGCAATGCGTCTTTGCTCAGGAAAGCCACGATTGCCTAGTTCTCACCTAGCCCTCTGCTACCCCTATGGCCAAGGGGGATCTTGGCTGCCTCTTTCTCCGTGGGCACTGTTGCTTGCCTGGTGGTCTGCTGAGCTTGAAACCAACTCCAAACGTGTTCTCCTTTGGGGAGAAGGTGGATTTGGCATGAAAAGGCCTTGTATGCACAGGCCCCATCAACCCATCCTTAGCCAGCTAGGGAGGGACGCTCTGAGGGCCTATGTCAGCAACAGCACTAAACTCACTTCTACGAGCTGCATTCTGTAAAGGGAATCTCAGCTCAGGGAACAAAGCACAGCCCCAATGTGTCTCTTGCTCAGGAAGGCCAACCGGCCTAGTTCTCACCTAGCCCTGGTCTACTCCTAGGGCAAAGGAGGCTCTGGGCTGCCTCTGGCTCCGTGGGCACTGCTGCTTGACTGGTGGTCTCCTGAGCTTGAAACCAACTCCAAACGGGTTCTCCTTCGGGGAGAAGGCTGATTGGGCATGAAAAGGCCTTGTTTGCACAGGCCCAAGTAACCTACCCTTAGGAGCTATGGAGGAACCCTCCGAGGGCCTATCTCAGAACCTGCACAAAACTCTCACTTCTAGGAGCTGCATTCTGCAAAGGGGAACACTGCCGGGGAAGAAACCACAGCCCCAAAGCGTGTTTGCTCAGGAAAGCAATGCTTGCCTATTTCTCACCTAGCCCTCTGCCACCAATTAGGCCAAAGATTGTCTGTGCTGCCTCTGGCTCCGTGGGCACTGCAGCTTGGCTGGTGGTCTCCTGAGCTTGTAACCAACTCCAAACGTGTTCTCCTTTGGGGAGAAGGCTGATTGGGCATGAAAAGGCCTTATTTGCACAGGCCCAAACAATCCACCATTAGCCAGCTAGGGAGGGACCCTCAGAGGGCCTATCTCAGAACCTGCACAAAACTCTCACTTCGAGGAGCTGCATTCTGCAAAGGTGAACTCTGCTCGGGGAACAAACCACAGCCCCAATGTGTCTTTGCTCAGGGAAGCAACGCTTGCCTAGTTCTCAATTAGCCCAGTGCTTACCCTAGGGCCAAGGAGGCTCTGGGCTGCCTCTGCCCCCGTGGGCATTGCTGCTTGGCTGGTGGACTCCCGAGCTTGAAACCAACTCCAAACGGGTCCTCCTTCGGGGAGAATGCTGATTGGGCATGAAAAGGCCTTGTTTCCACAGACCCAGGCAACCCACACTTTGCCAGCTAGGGAGGGAACATCCAAGGCCCTATCTCAGCAAGGGCACAAGACTCACTTCTAGGAGTTGTATTCTGCAAAGGTGAACTCTGCTCGGGGAACAATCCACAGCCCCAATGCGTCTTTGCTCAGGAAAGCAACGCGTGCCTAGTTCTCACCTGGCCCTCTGTACCCCTAGGGCAAAGAAGGCTCTGGGCTGCCTCTGGCTCCGTGGGCACTGCTGCTTGGCTGGTGGACTCCTGAGCTTGAAACCAACTCCAAACGGGTTCTCCTTCTGGGAGAAGGCTGATTGGGCATGAAAAGGCCTTGTTTGCACAGGCCTCAGCAACCCACCCTTAGCCAGCTAGGGAGGGACCCTCCGAGGGCTGATCTCAGCAAGGGCACAAGACTCACTTCTAGGAGTTGTATTCTGCAAAGGTGAACTCTGCTCGGGGAACAATCCACAGCCCCAATGCGTCTTTGCTCAGGAAAGCATCGCTTGCCTATTTCTCACATAGCCCTCTGCACCACTAGGGCCAAGAACTTTCTGGGCTGCCTCTGGCTCCGTGGGCACTGCTGCTTGGCTGGTGTTCTCCTGAGCTTGAAACCAACTCCAAACGGGTTCTCCTTCGGGGAGAAGGCTGATTGGGCATGGAAATGCCTTGTTTGCATAGGCCCCCGCAACCCACACTTAGCCAGCTAGGGAGGGATCCTCCGAGGTCCTAACTGGGAAACGGCACAAAACTCAGTTCTGGGAGCTGCATTCTCCAAAGGTGAACTCTGCTCGGGGAACCAACAACAGCCGCAATGCGTCTTTGCTCAGGAAAGCCACGATTGCCTAGTTCTCACCTAGCCCTCTGCTACCCCTATGGCCAAGGGGGATCTTGGCTGCCTCTTTCTCCGTGGGCACTGTTGCTTGCCTGGTGGTCTGCTGAGCTTGAAACCAACTCCAAACGTGTTCTCCTTTGGGGAGAAGGTGGATTTGGCATGAAAAGGCCTTGTATGCACAGGCCCCATCAACCCATCCTTAGCCAGCTAGGGAGGGACGCTCTGAGGGCCTATGTCAGCAACAGCACTAAACTCACTTCTACGAGCTGCATTCTGTAAAGGGAATCTCAGCTCAGGGAACAAAGCACAGCCCCAATGTGTCTCTTGCTCAGGAAGGCCAACCGGCCTAGTTCTCACCTAGCCCTGGTCTACTCCTAGGGCAAAGGAGGCTCTGGGCTGCCTCTGGCTCCGTGGGCACTGCTGCTTGACTGGTGGTCTCCTGAGCTTGAAACCAACTCCAAACGGGTTCTCCTTCGGGGAGAAGGCTGATTGGGCATGAAAAGGCCTTGTTTGCACAGGCCCAAGTAACCTACCCTTAGGAGCTATGGAGGAACCCTCCGAGGGCCTATCTCAGAACCTGCACAAAACTCTCACTTCGAGGAGCTGCATTCTGCAAAGGGGAACACTGCCGGGGAAGAAACCACAGCCCCAAAGCGTGTTTGCTCAGGAAAGCAATGCTTGCCTATTTCTCACCTAGCCCTCTGCCACCAATTAGGCCAAAGATTGTCTGTGCTGCCTCTGGCTCCGTGGGCACTGCAGCTTGGCTGGTGGTCTCCTGAGCTTGTAACCAACTCCAAACGTGTTCTCCTTTGGGGAGAAGGCTGATTGGGCATGAAAAGGCCTTATTTGCACAGGCCCAAACAATCCACCATTAGCCAGCTAGGGAGGGACCCTCAGAGGGCCTATCTCAGAACCTGCACAAAACTCTCACTTCGAGGAGCTGCATTCTGCAAAGGTGAACTCTGCTCGGGGAACAAACCACAGCCCCAATGTGTCTTTGCTCAGGGAAGCAACGCTTGCCTAGTTCTCAATTAGCCCAGTGCTTACCCTAGGGCCAAGGAGGCTCTGGGCTGCCTCTGCCCCCGTGGGCATTGCTGCTTGGCTGGTGGACTCCCGAGCTTGAAACCAACTCCAAACGGGTCCTCCTTCGGGGAGAATGCTGATTGGGCATGAAAAGGCCTTGTTTCCACAGACCCAGGCAACCCACACTTTGCCAGCTAGGGAGGGAACATCCAAGGCCCTATCTCAGCAAGGGCACAAGACTCACTTCTAGGAGTTGTATTCTGCAAAGGTGAACTCTGCTCGGGGAACAATCCACAGCCCCAATGCGTCTTTGCTCAGGAAAGCAACGCGTGCCTAGTTCTCACCTGGCCCTCTGTACCCCTAGGGCAAAGAAGGCTCTGGGCTGCCTCTGGCTCCGTGGGCACTGCTGCTTGGCTGGTGGACTCCTGAGCTTGAAACCAACTCCAAACGGGTTCTCCTTCGGGGAGAAGGCTGATTGGGCATGAAAAGGCCTTGTTTGCACAGGGCCCATCAACTCACTGTTAGCCACCTTGGGAGGGACCCTCGGAGGGCCTATCTCAGCAACGGTACACAACTCGCTTCTAGGAGCTGCATTCTGCAAAAGTGAACTCTGCTCGGGGAACAAACCAAGGCTCCAATGCGTCTATGCTCAGGGAAGCCACGCTTGCCTACTTCTCAATTAGAAGAATGCTTCCCATAGGGCCAAGGAGGCTCTGGGCTGCCTCTGGCTCCGTGGGCACCGCTGATTGTCTGGTGGTCTCCTGAGCTTGAAAGCAACTCCAAACCTGTTCTCCTACGTGGAGAAGGCTGAATGGGCATTAAAATGCCTTGTTTCCACAGACCCAGGCAACCCACACTTAGCCAGCTAGGGAGTGACCCTCCTAGGTCCTATCTCAGCAACGGCAAAAAACTCGCTTATAGGAGCTGCATTTTTCAAAGGGAAACTTGCTCGGGGAACCAACCACAGCCCCAGTGCGTCTTTGCTCAGGAAAGCAACGCTTGCCTAGTTCTCAACAAGCCGTGTGCTATACCTTGGGCCAGGAAGGATCCTGGCTTCTTCTTGCTCCGAGGGCACGGCTGCTTGGCTGGTGGTCTCCTGAAGTTAAAAGTAACTCCAAACGGGTTCTCTTTCGGGGAGGATGCTGATTGGGCATGAAAAGGCCTTCATTCAACAGGCCCCATCAACCCACCCTTAGCCAGATACGGAGAGAGCCTCCTAGGGCCTATCTAAGAAATGGCACAAAACTCATTCCAGGAGCTGCATTCTGCAAAGGTGGACACTGCTTGGGGAACAAACCACAGCCCCAATGTGTCTGCTCAGGAAAGCCTCGCTTGCCTTTTTTCTCCTAGCCCTCTGCTACCCCAAGGGCCATGGAAGCTCTGGGCTGCCTCTGGCTCTGTGGGCACTGCTGATGTTCTGGTTGTCTCCTGAGCTTGAAACCAACTCCAAACGGGTTCTCCTTCGGGGAGAAGGTGGATTTGCATGGAAAGGCCTTGTTTGCACAGGCCCCAGCCACCCACCCTTAGCCAGCTAGGGATAGACCGTCCTTGGGCCTATCTCAGCAACGGCACAAGACTCACTTCTCGGAGCTGCATTCTGCAAAGGGAAACTCTGCTCGGGGAGCACACCACAGTCCCAATTCGTCTTTGCTCAGGAAAGCAATGCTTGCCTATTTCTCACCTCGCCCTGTGCTAACCCTAGGGCCAAGGAAGCTCTGGGCTGCCTCTGGCTCCGTGGGCACTGCTGCTTTGCTGGTGGTCTCGTGAGCTTGAAACCAACTCCAAACGAGTTCTCCTTCTGGGAGAAGGCTGATTGGGCATGAAAATACCTTGTTTGCACAGGCCTCAGCAACACACCCTTAGCCAGCTAGGGAGGGACCCTCCGAGGGCTGATCTCAGCAAGGGCACAAGACTCACTTCTAGGAGTTGTATTCTGCAAAGGTGAACTCTGCTCGGGGAACAATCCACAGCCCCAATGCGTCTTTGCTCAGGAAAGCATCGCTTGCCTATTTCTCACATAGCCCTCTGCACCACTAGGGCCAAGAACTTTCTGGGCTGCCTCTGGCTCCGTGGGCACTGCTGCTTGGCTGGTGTTCTCCTGAGCTTGAAACCAACTCCAAACGGGTTCTCCTTCGGGGAGAAGGCTGATTGGGCATGGAAATGCCTTGTTTGCATAGGCCCCCGCAACCCACACTTAGCCAGCTAGGGAGGGATCCTCCGAGGTCCTAACTGGGAAACGGCACAAAACTCAGTTCTGGGAGCTGCATTCTGCAAAGGTGAACTCTGCTCGGGGAACCAACAACAGCCGCAATGCGTCTTTGCTCAGGAAAGCCACGATTGCCTAGTTCTCACCTAGCCCTCTGCTACCCCTATGGCCAAGGGGGATCTTGGCTGCCTCTTTCTCCGTGGGCACTGTTGCTTGCCTGGTGGTCTGCTGAGCTTGAAACCAACTCCAAACGTGTTCTCCTTTGGGGAGAAGGTGGATTTGGCATGAAAAGGCCTTGTATGCACAGGCCCCATCAACCCATCCTTAGCCAGCTAGGGAGGGACGCTCTGAGGGCCTATGTCAGCAACAGCACTAAACTCACTTCTACGAGCTGCATTCTGTAAAGGGAATCTCAGCTCAGGGAACAAAGCACAGCCCCAATGTGTCTCTTGCTCAGGAAGGCCAACCGGCCTAGTTCTCACCTAGCCCTGGTCTACTCCTAGGGCAAAGGAGGCTCTGGGCTGCCTCTGGCTCCGTGGGCACTGCTGCTTGACTGGTGGTCTCCTGAGCTTGAAACCAACTCCAAACGGGTTCTCCTTCGGGGAGAAGGCTGATTGGGCATGAAAAGGCCTTGTTTGCACAGGCCCAAGTAACCTACCCTTAGGAGCTATGGAGGAACCCTCCGAGGGCCTATCTCAGAACCTGCACAAAACTCTCACTTCTAGGAGCTGCATTCTGCAAAGGGGAACACTGCCGGGGAAGAAACCACAGCCCCAAAGCGTGTTTGCTCAGGAAAGCAATGCTTGCCTATTTCTCACCTAGCCCTCTGCCACCAATTAGGCCAAAGATTGTCTGTGCTGCCTCTGGCTCCGTGGGCACTGCAGCTTGGCTGGTGGTCTCCTGAGCTTGTAACCAACTCCAAACGTGTTCTCCTTTGGGGAGAAGGCTGATTGGGCATGAAAAGGCCTTATTTGCACAGGCCCAAACAATCCACCATTAGCCAGCTAGGGAGGGACCCTCAGAGGGCCTATCTCAGAACCTGCACAAAACTCTCACTTCGAGGAGCTGCATTCTGCAAAGGTGAACTCTGCTCAGGGAACAAACCACAGCCCCAATGTGTCTTTGCTCAGGGAAGCAACGCTTGCCTAGTTCTCAATTAGCCCAGTGCTTACCCTAGGGCCAAGGAGGCTCTGGGCTGCCTCTGCCCCCGTGGGCATTGCTGCTTGGCTGGTGGACTCCCGAGCTTGAAACCAACTCCAAACGGGTCCTCCTTCGGGGAGAATGCTGATTGGGCATGAAAAGGCCTTGTTTCCACAGACCCAGGCAACCCACACTTTGCCAGCTAGGGAGGGAACATCCAAGGCCCTATCTCAGCAAGGGCACAAGACTCACTTCTAGGAGTTGTATTCTGCAAAGGTGAACTCTGCTCGGGGAACAATCCACAGCCCCAATGCGTCTTTGCTCAGGAAAGCAACGCGTGCCTAGTTCTCACCTGGCCCTCTGTACCCCTAGGGCAAAGAAGGCTCTGGGCTGCCTCTGGCTCCGTGGGCACTGCTGCTTGGCTGGTGGACTCCTGAGCTTGAAACCAACTCCAAACGGGTTCTCCTTCGGGGAGAAGGCTGATTGGGCATGAAAAGGCCTTGTTTGCACAGGCCTCAGCAACACACCCTTAGCCAGCTAGGGAGGGACCCTCCGAGGGCTGATCTCAGCAAGGGCACAAGACTCACTTCTAGGAGTTGTATTCTGCAAAGGTGAACTCTGCTCGGGGAACAATCCACAGCCCCAATGCGTCTTTGCTCAGGAAAGCATCGCTTGCCTATTTCTCACATAGCCCTCTGCACCACTAGGGCCAAGAACGTTCTGGGCTGCCTCTGGCTCCGTGGGCACTGCTGCTTGGCTGGTGTTCTCCTGAGCTTGAAACCAACTCCAAACGGGTTCTCCTTCGGGGAGAAGGCTGATTGGGCATGGAAATGCCTTGTTTGCATAGGCCCCCGCAACCCACACTTAGCCAGCTAGGGAGGGATCCTCCGAGGTCCTAACTGGGAAACGGCACAAAACTCAGTTCTGGGAGCTGCATTCTCCAAAGGTGAACTCTGCTCGGGGAACCAACAACAGCCGCAATGCGTCTTTGCTCAGGAAAGCCACGATTGCCTAGTTCTCACCTAGCCCTCTGCTACCCCTATGGCCAAGGGGGATCTTGGCTGCCTCTTTCTCCGTGGGCACTGTTGCTTGCCTGGTGGTCTGCTGAGCTTGAAACCAACTCCAAACGTGTTCTCCTTTGGGGAGAAGGTGGATTTGGCATGAAAAGGCCTTGTATGCACAGGCCCCATCAACCCATCCTTAGCCAGCTAGGGAGGGACGCTCTGAGGGCCTATGTCAGCAACAGCACTAAACTCACTTCTACGAGCTGCATTCTGTAAAGGGAATCTCAGCTCAGGGAACAAAGCACAGCCCCAATGTGTCTCTTGCTCAGGAAGGCCAACCGGCCTAGTTCTCACCTAGCCCTGGTCTACTCCTAGGGCAAAGGAGGCTCTGGGCTGCCTCTGGCTCCGTGGGCACTGCTGCTTGACTGGTGGTCTCCTGAGCTTGAAACCAACTCCAAACGGGTTCTCCTTCGGGGAGAAGGCTGATTGGGCATGAAAAGGCCTTGTTTGCACAGGCCCAAGTAACCTACCCTTAGGAGCTATGGAGGAACCCTCCGAGGGCCTATCTCAGAACCTGCACAAAACTCTCACTTCTAGGAGCTGCATTCTGCAAAGGGGAACACTGCCGGGGAAGAAACCACAGCCCCAAAGCGTGTTTGCTCAGGAAAGCAATGCTTGCCTATTTCTCACCTAGCCCTCTGCCACCAATTAGGCCAAAGATTGTCTGTGCTGCCTCTGGCTCCGTGGGCACTGCAGCTTGGCTGGTGGTCTCCTGAGCTTGTAACCAACTCCAAACGTGTTCTCCTTTGGGGAGAAGGCTGATTGGGCATGAAAAGGCCTTATTTGCACAGGCCCAAACAATCCACCATTAGCCAGCTAGGGAGGGACCCTCAGAGGGCCTATCTCAGAACCTGCACAAAACTCTCACTTCGAGGAGCTGCATTCTGCAAACGTGAACTCTGCTCGGGGAACAAACCACAGCCCCAATGTGTCTTTGCTCAGGGAAGCAACGCTTGCCTAGTTCTCAATTAGCCCAGTGCTTACCCTAGGGCCAAGGAGGCTCTGGGCTGCCTCTGCCCCCGTGGGCATTGCTGCTTGGCTGGTGGACTCCCGAGCTTGAAACCAACTCCAAACGGGTCCTCCTTCGGGGAGAATGCTGATTGGGCATGAAAAGGCCTTGTTTCCACAGACCCAGGCAACCCACACTTTGCCAGCTAGGGAGGGAACATCCAAGGCCCTATCTCAGCAAGGGCACAAGACTCACTTCTAGGAGTTGTATTCTGCAAAGGTGAACTCTGCTCGGGGAACAATCCACAGCCCCAATGCGTCTTTGCTCAGGAAAGCAACGCGTGCCTAGTTCTCACCTGGCCCTCTGTACCCCTAGGGCAAAGAAGGCTCTGGGCTGCCTCTGGCTCCGTGGGCACTGCTGCTTGGCTGGTGGACTCCTGAGCTTGAAACCAACTCCAAACGGGTTCTCCTTCGGGGAGAAGGCTGATTGGGCATGAAAAGGCCTTGTTTGCACAGGGCCCATCAACTCACTGTTAGCCACCTTGGGAGGGACCCTCGGAGGGCCTATCTCAGCAACGGTACACAACTCGCTTCTAGGAGCTGCATTCTGCAAAAGTGAACTCTGCTCGGGGAACAAACCAAGGCTCCAATGCGTCTATGCTCAGGGAAGCCACGCTTGCCTACTTCTCAATTAGAAGAATGCTTCCCATAGGGCCAAGGAGGCTCTGGGCTGCCTCTGGCTCCGTGGGCACCGCTGATTGTCTGGTGGTCTCCTGAGCTTGAAAGCAACTCCAAACCTGTTCTCCTACGTGGAGAAGGCTGAATGGGCATTAAAATGCCTTGTTTCCACAGACCCAGGCAACCCACACTTAGCCAGCTAGGGAGTGACCCTCCTAGGTCCTATCTCAGCAACGGCAAAAAACTCACTTATAGGAGCTGCATTTTTCAAAGGGAAACTTGCTCGGGGAACCAACCACAGCCCCAGTGCATCTTTGCTCAGGAAAGCAACGCTTGCCTAGTTCTCAACAAGCCGTGTGCTATACCTTGGGCCAGGAAGGATCCTGGCTTCTTCTTGCTCCGAGGGCACGGCTGCTTGGCTGGTGGTCTCCTGAAGTTAAAAGTAACTCCAAACGGGTTCTCTTTCGGGGAGGATGCTGATTGGGCATGAAAAGGCCTTCATTCAACAGGCCCCATCAACCCACCCTTAGCCAGATACGGAGAGAGCCTCCTAGGGCCTATCTAAGAAATGGCACAAAACTCATTCCAGGAGCTGCATTCTGCAAAGGTGGACACTGCTTGGGGAACAAACCACAGCCCCAATGTGTCTGCTCAGGAAAGCCTCGCTTGCCTTTTTTCTCCTAGCCCTCTGCTACCCCAAGGGCCATGGAAGCTCTGGGCTGCCTCTGGCTCTGTGGGCACTGCTGATGTTCTGGTTGTCTCCTGAGCTTGAAACCAACTCCAAACGGGTTCTCCTTCGGGGAGAAGGTGGATTTGCATGGAAAGGCCTTGTTTGCACAGGCCCCAGCCACCCACCCTTAGCCAGCTAGGGATAGACCGTCCTTGGGCCTATCTCAGCAACGGCACAAGACTCACTTCTCGGAGCTGCATTCTGCAAAGGGAAACTCTGCTCGGGGAGCACACCACAGTCCCAATTCGTCTTTGCTCAGGAAAGCAATGCTTGCCTATTTCTCACCTCGCCCTGTGCTAACCCTAGGGCCAAGGAAGCTCTGGGCTGCCTCTGGCTCCGTGGGCACTGCTGCTTTGCTGGTGGTCTCGTGAGCTTGAAACCAACTCCAAACGAGTTCTCCTTCTGGGAGAAGGCTGATTGGGCATGAAAATACCTTGTTTGCACAGGCCTCAGCAACCCACCCTTAGCCAGCTAGGGAGGGACCCTCCGAGGGCTGATCTCAGCAAGGGCACAAGACTCACTTCTAGGAGTTGTATTCTGCAAAGGTGAACTCTGCTCGGGGAACAATCCACAGCCCCAATGCGTCTTTGCTCAGGAAAGCATCGCTTGCCTATTTCTCACATAGCCCTCTGCACCACTAGGGCCAAGAACTTTCTGGGCTGCCTCTGGCTCCGTGGGCACTGCTGCTTGGCTGGTGTTCTCCTGAGCTTGAAACCAACTCCAAACGGGTTCTCCTTCGGGGAGAAGGCTGATTGGGCATGGAAATGCCTTGTTTGCATAGGCCCCCGCAACCCACACTTAGCCAGCTAGGGAGGGATCCTCCGAGGTCCTAACTGGGAAACGGCACAAAACTCAGTTCTGGGAGCTGCATTCTGCAAAGGTGAACTCTGCTCGGGGAACCAACAACAGCCGCAATGCGTCTTTGCTCAGGAAAGCCACGATTGCCTAGTTCTCACCTAGCCCTCTGCTACCCCTATGGCCAAGGGGGATCTTGGCTGCCTCTTTCTCCGTGGGCACTGTTGCTTGCCTGGTGGTCTGCTGAGCTTGAAACCAACTCCAAACGTGTTCTCCTTTGGGGAGAAGGTGGATTTGGCATGAAAAGGCCTTGTATGCACAGGCCCCATCAACCCATCCTTAGCCAGCTAGGGAGGGACGCTCTGAGGGCCTATGTCAGCAACAGCACTAAACTCACTTCTACGAGCTGCATTCTGTAAAGGGAATCTCAGCTCAGGGAACAAAGCACAGCCCCAATGTGTCTCTTGCTCAGGAAGGCCAACCGGCCTAGTTCTCACCTAGCCCTGGTCTACTCCTAGGGCAAAGGAGGCTCTGGGCTGCCTCTGGCTCCGTGGGCACTGCTGCTTGACTGGTGGTCTCCTGAGCTTGAAACCAACTCCAAACGGGTTCTCCTTCGGGGAGAAGGCTGATTGGGCATGAAAAGGCCTTGTTTGCACAGGCCCAAGTAACCTACCCTTAGGAGCTATGGAGGAACCCTCCGAGGGCCTATCTCAGAACCTGCACAAAACTCTCACTTCTAGGAGCTGCATTCTGCAAAGGGGAACACTGCCGGGGAAGAAACCACAGCCCCAAAGCGTGTTTGCTCAGGAAAGCAATGCTTGCCTATTTCTCACCTAGCCCTCTGCCACCAATTAGGCCAAAGATTGTCTGTGCTGCCTCTGGCTCCGTGGGCACTGCAGCTTGGCTGGTGGTCTCCTGAGCTTGTAACCAACTCCAAACGTGTTCTCCTTTGGGGAGAAGGCTGATTGGGCATGAAAAGGCCTTATTTGCACAGGCCCAAACAATCCACCATTAGCCAGCTAGGGAGGGACCCTCAGAGGGCCTATCTCAGAACCTGCACAAAACTCTCACTTCGAGGAGCTGCATTCTGCAAAGGTGAACTCTGCTCAGGGAACAAACCACAGCCCCAATGTGTCTTTGCTCAGGGAAGCAACGCTTGCCTAGTTCTCAATTAGCCCAGTGCTTACCCTAGGGCCAAGGAGGCTCTGGGCTGCCTCTGCCCCCGTGGGCATTGCTGCTTGGCTGGTGGACTCCCGAGCTTGAAACCAACTCCAAACGGGTCCTCCTTCGGGGAGAATGCTGATTGGGCATGAAAAGGCCTTGTTTCCACAGACCCAGGCAACCCACACTTTGCCAGCTAGGGAGGGAACATCCAAGGCCCTATCTCAGCAAGGGCACAAGACTCACTTCTAGGAGTTGTATTCTGCAAAGGTGAACTCTGCTCGGGGAACAATCCACAGCCCCAATGCGTCTTTGCTCAGGAAAGCAACGCGTGCCTAGTTCTCACCTGGCCCTCTGTACCCCTAGGGCAAAGAAGGCTCTGGGCTGCCTCTGGCTCCGTGGGCACTGCTGCTTGGCTGGTGGACTCCTGAGCTTGAAACCAACTCCAAACGGGTTCTCCTTCTGGGAGAAGGCTGATTGGGCATGAAAAGGCCTTGTTTGCACAGGCCTCAGCAACCCACCCTTAGCCAGCTAGGGAGGGACCCTCCGAGGGCTGATCTCAGCAAGGGCACAAGACTCACTTCTAGGAGTTGTATTCTGCAAAGGTGAACTCTGCTCGGGGAACAATCCACAGCCCCAATGCGTCTTTGCTCAGGAAAGCATCGCTTGCCTATTTCTCACATAGCCCTCTGCACCACTAGGGCCAAGAACTTTCTGGGCTGCCTCTGGCTCCGTGGGCACTGCTGCTTGGCTGGTGTTCTCCTGAGCTTGAAACCAACTCCAAACGGGTTCTCCTTCGGGGAGAAGGCTGATTGGGCATGGAAATGCCTTGTTTGCATAGGCCCCCGCAACCCACACTTAGCCAGCTAGGGAGGGATCCTCCGAGGTCCTAACTGGGAAACGGCACAAAACTCAGTTCTGGGAGCTGCATTCTGCAAAGGTGAACTCTGCTCGGGGAACCAACAACAGCCGCAATGCGTCTTTGCTCAGGAAAGCCACGATTGCCTAGTTCTCACCTAGCCCTCTGCTACCCCTATGGCCAAGGGGGATCTTGGCTGCCTCTTTCTCCGTGGGCACTGTTGCTTGCCTGGTGGTCTGCTGAGCTTGAAACCAACTCCAAACGTGTTCTCCTTTGGGGAGAAGGTGGATTTGGCATGAAAAGGCCTTGTATGCACAGGCCCCATCAACCCATCCTTAGCCAGCTAGGGAGGGACGCTCTGAGGGCCTATGTCAGCAACAGCACTAAACTCACTTCTACGAGCTGCATTCTGTAAAGGGAATCTCAGCTCAGGGAACAAAGCACAGCCCCAATGTGTCTCTTGCTCAGGAAGGCCAACCGGCCTAGTTCTCACCTAGCCCTGGTCTACTCCTAGGGCAAAGGAGGCTCTGGGCTGCCTCTGGCTCCGTGGGCACTGCTGCTTGACTGGTGGTCTCCTGAGCTTGAAACCAACTCCAAACGGGTTCTCCTTCGGGGAGAAGGCTGATTGGGCATGAAAAGGCCTTGTTTGCACAGGCCCAAGTAACCTACCCTTAGGAGCTATGGAGGAACCCTCCGAGGGCCTATCTCAGAACCTGCACAAAACTCTCACTTCTAGGAGCTGCATTCTGCAAAGGGGAACACTGCCGGGGAAGAAACCACAGCCCCAAAGCGTGTTTGCTCAGGAAAGCAATGCTTGCCTATTTCTCACCTAGCCCTCTGCCACCAATTAGGCCAAAGATTGTCTGTGCTGCCTCTGGCTCCGTGGGCACTGCAGCTTGGCTGGTGGTCTCCTGAGCTTGTAACCAACTCCAAACGTGTTCTCCTTTGGGGAGAAGGCTGATTGGGCATGAAAAGGCCTTATTTGCACAGGCCCAAACAATCCACCATTAGCCAGCTAGGGAGGGACCCTCAGAGGGCCTATCTCAGAACCTGCACAAAACTCTCACTTCGAGGAGCTGCATTCTGCAAACGTGAACTCTGCTCGGGGAACAAACCACAGCCCCAATGTGTCTTTGCTCAGGGAAGCAACGCTTGCCTAGTTCTCAATTAGCCCAGTGCTTACCCTAGGGCCAAGGAGGCTCTGGGCTGCCTCTGCCCCCGTGGGCATTGCTGCTTGGCTGGTGGACTCCCGAGCTTGAAACCAACTCCAAACGGGTCCTCCTTCGGGGAGAATGCTGATTGGGCATGAAAAGGCCTTGTTTCCACAGACCCAGGCAACCCACACTTTGCCAGCTAGGGAGGGAACATCCAAGGCCCTATCTCAGCAAGGGCACAAGACTCACTTCTAGGAGTTGTATTCTGCAAAGGTGAACTCTGCTCGGGGAACAATCCACAGCCCCAATGCGTCTTTGCTCAGGAAAGCAACGCGTGCCTAGTTCTCACCTGGCCCTCTGTACCCCTAGGGCAAAGAAGGCTCTGGGCTGCCTCTGGCTCCGTGGGCACTGCTGCTTGGCTGGTGGACTCCTGAGCTTGAAACCAACTCCAAACGGGTTCTCCTTCGGGGAGAAGGCTGATTGGGCATGAAAAGGCCTTGTTTGCACAGGGCCCATCAACTCACTGTTAGCCACCTTGGGAGGGACCCTCGGAGGGCCTATCTCAGCAACGGTACACAACTCGCTTCTAGGAGCTGCATTCTGCAAAAGTGAACTCTGCTCGGGGAACAAACCAAGGCTCCAATGCGTCTATGCTCAGGGAAGCCACGCTTGCCTACTTCTCAATTAGAAGAATGCTTCCCATAGGGCCAAGGAGGCTCTGGGCTGCCTCTGGCTCCGTGGGCACCGCTGATTGTCTGGTGGTCTCCTGAGCTTGAAAGCAACTCCAAACCTGTTCTCCTACGTGGAGAAGGCTGAATGGGCATTAAAATGCCTTGTTTCCACAGACCCAGGCAACCCACACTTAGCCAGCTAGGGAGTGACCCTCCTAGGTCCTATCTCAGCAACGGCAAAAAACTCACTTATAGGAGCTGCATTTTTCAAAGGGAAACTTGCTCGGGGAACCAACCACAGCCCCAGTGCATCTTTGCTCAGGAAAGCAACGCTTGCCTAGTTCTCAACAAGCCGTGTGCTATACCTTGGGCCAGGAAGGATCCTGGCTTCTTCTTGCTCCGAGGGCACGGCTGCTTGGCTGGTGGTCTCCTGAAGTTAAAAGTAACTCCAAACGGGTTCTCTTTCGGGGAGGATGCTGATTGGGCATGAAAAGGCCTTCATTCAACAGGCCCCATCAACCCACCCTTAGCCAGATACGGAGAGAGCCTCCTAGGGCCTATCTAAGAAATGGCACAAAACTCATTCCAGGAGCTGCATTCTGCAAAGGTGGACACTGCTTGGGGAACAAACCACAGCCCCAATGTGTCTGCTCAGGAAAGCCTCGCTTGCCTTTTTTCTCCTAGCCCTCTGCTACCCCAAGGGCCATGGAAGCTCTGGGCTGCCTCTGGCTCTGTGGGCACTGCTGATGTTCTGGTTGTCTCCTGAGCTTGAAACCAACTCCAAACGGGTTCTCCTTCGGGGAGAAGGTGGATTTGCATGGAAAGGCCTTGTTTGCACAGGCCCCAGCCACCCACCCTTAGCCAGCTAGGGATAGACCGTCCTTGGGCCTATCTCAGCAACGGCACAAGACTCACTTCTCGGAGCTGCATTCTGCAAAGGGAAACTCTGCTCGGGGAGCACACCACAGTCCCAATTCGTCTTTGCTCAGGAAAGCAATGCTTGCCTATTTCTCACCTCGCCCTGTGCTAACCCTAGGGCCAAGGAAGCTCTGGGCTGCCTCTGGCTCCGTGGGCACTGCTGCTTTGCTGGTGGTCTCGTGAGCTTGAAACCAACTCCAAACGAGTTCTCCTTCTGGGAGAAGGCTGATTGGGCATGAAAATACCTTGTTTGCACAGGCCTCAGCAACCCACCCTTAGCCAGCTAGGGAGGGACCCTCCGAGGGCTGATCTCAGCAAGGGCACAAGACTCACTTCTAGTAGTTGTATTCTGCAAAGGTGAACTCTGCTCGGGGAAAAATCCACAGCCCCAATGCGTCTTTGCTCAGGAAAGCATCGCTTGCCTATTTCTCACATAGCCCTCTGCACCACTAGGGCCAAGAACTTTCTGGGCTGCCTCTGGCTCCGTGGGCACTGCTGCTTGGCTGGTGTTCTCCTGAGCTTGAAACCAACTCCAAACGGGTTCTCCTTCGGGGAGAAGGCTGATTGGGCATGAAAATGCCTTGTTTGCATAGGCCCCCGCAACCCACACTTAGCCATCTAGGGAGGGATCCTCCGAGGTCCTAACTGGAAAACGGCACAAAACTCAGTTCTGGGAGCTGCATTCTGCAAAGGTGAACTCTGCTCGGGGAACCAACAACAGCCGCAATGCGTCTTTGCTCAGGAAAGCCACGATTGCCTAGTTCTCACCTAGCCCTCTGCTACCCCTATGGCCAAGGGGGATCTTGGCTGCCTCTTTCTCCGTGGGCACTGTTGCTTGCCTGGTGGTCTGCTGAGCTTGAAACCAACTCCAAACGTGTTCTCCTTTGGGGAGAAGGTGGATTTGGCATGAAAAGGCCTTGTATGCACAGGCCCCATCAACCCATCCTTAGCCAGCTAGGGAGGGACGCTCTGAGGGCCTATGTCAGCAACAGCACTAAACTCACTTCTACGAGCTGCATTCTGTAAAGGGAATCTCAGCTCAGGGAACAAAGCACAGCCCCAATGTGTCTCTTGCTCAGGAAGGCCAACCGGCCTAGTTCTCACCTAGCCCTGGTCTACTCCTAGGGCAAAGGAGGCTCTGGGCTGCCTCTGGCTCCGTGGGCACTGCTGCTTGACTGGTGGTCTCCTGAGCTTGAAACCAACTCCAAACGGGTTCTCCTTCGGGGAGAAGGCTGATTGGGCATGAAAAGGCCTTGTTTGCACAGGCCCAAGTAACCTACCCTTAGGAGCTATGGAGGAACCCTCCGAGGGCCTATCTCAGAACCTGCACAAAACTCTCACTTCTAGGAGCTGCATTCTGCAAAGGGGAACACTGCCGGGGAAGAAACCACAGCCCCAAAGCGTGTTTGCTCAGGAAAGCAATGCTTGCCTATTTCTCACCTAGCCCTCTGCCACCAATTAGGCCAAAGATTGTCTGTGCTGCCTCTGGCTCCGTGGGCACTGCAGCTTGGCTGGTGGTCTCCTGAGCTTGTAACCAACTCCAAACGTGTTCTCCTTTGGGGAGAAGGCTGATTGGGCATGAAAAGGCCTTATTTGCACAGGCCCAAACAATCCACCATTAGCCAGCTAGGGAGGGACCCTCAGAGGGCCTATCTCAGAACCTGCACAAAACTCTCACTTCGAGGAGCTGCATTCTGCAAAGGTGAACTCTGCTCAGGGAACAAACCACAGCCCCAATGTGTCTTTGCTCAGGGAAGCAACGCTTGCCTAGTTCTCAATTAGCCCAGTGCTTACCCTAGGGCCAAGGAGGCTCTGGGCTGCCTCTGCCCCCGTGGGCATTGCTGCTTGGCTGGTGGACTCCCGAGCTTGAAACCAACTCCAAACGGGTCCTCCTTCGGGGAGAATGCTGATTGGGCATGAAAAGGCCTTGTTTCCACAGACCCAGGCAACCCACACTTTGCCAGCTAGGGAGGGAACATCCAAGGCCCTATCTCAGCAAGGGCACAAGACTCACTTCTAGGAGTTGTATTCTGCAAAGGTGAACTCTGCTCGGGGAACAATCCACAGCCCCAATGCGTCTTTGCTCAGGAAAGCAACGCGTGCCTAGTTCTCACCTGGCCCTCTGTACCCCTAGGGCAAAGAAGGCTCTGGGCTGCCTCTGGCTCCGTGGGCACTGCTGCTTGGCTGGTGGACTCCTGAGCTTGAAACCAACTCCAAACGGGTTCTCCTTCTGGGAGAAGGCTGATTGGGCATGAAAAGGCCTTGTTTGCACAGGCCTCAGCAACCCACCCTTAGCCAGCTAGGGAGGGACCCTCCGAGGGCTGATCTCAGCAAGGGCACAAGACTCACTTCTAGGAGTTGTATTCTGCAAAGGTGAACTCTGCTCGGGGAACAATCCACAGCCCCAATGCGTCTTTGCTCAGGAAAGCAACGCGTGCCTAGTTCTCACCTGGCCCTCTGTACCCCTAGGGCAAAGAAGGCTCTGGGCTGCCTCTGGCTCCGTGGGCACTGCTGCTTGGCTGGTGGACTCCTGAGCTTGAAACCAACTCCAAACGGGTTCTCCTTCGGGGAGAAGGCTGATTGGGCATGGAAATGCCTTGTTTGCATAGGCCCCCGCAACCCACACTTAGCCAGCTAGGGAGGGATCCTCCGAGGTCCTAACTGGGAAACGGCACAAAACTCAGTTCTGGGAGCTGCATTCTGCAAAGGTGAACTCTGCTCGGGGAACCAACAACAGCCGCAATGCGTCTTTGCTCAGGAAAGCCACGATTGCCTAGTTCTCACCTAGCCCTCTGCTACCCCTATGGCCAAGGGGGATCTTGGCTGCCTCTTTCTCCGTGGGCACTGTTGCTTGCCTGGTGGTCTGCTGAGCTTGAAACCAACTCCAAACGTGTTCTCCTTTGGGGAGAAGGTGGATTTGGCATGAAAAGGCCTTGTATGCACAGGCCCCATCAACCCATCCTTAGCCAGCTAGGGAGGGACGCTCTGAGGGCCTATGTCAGCAACAGCACTAAACTCACTTCTACGAGCTGCATTCTGTAAAGGGAATCTCAGCTCAGGGAACAAAGCACAGCCCCAATGTGTCTCTTGCTCAGGAAGGCCAACCGGCCTAGTTCTCACCTAGCCCTGGTCTACTCCTAGGGCAAAGGAGGCTCTGGGCTGCCTCTGGCTCCGTGGGCACTGCTGCTTGACTGGTGGTCTCCTGAGCTTGAAACCAACTCCAAACGGGTTCTCCTTCGGGGAGAAGGCTGATTGGGCATGAAAAGGCCTTGTTTGCACAGGCCCAAGTAACCTACCCTTAGGAGCTATGGAGGAACCCTCCGAGGGCCTATCTCAGAACCTGCACAAAACTCTCACTTCTAGGAGCTGCATTCTGCAAAGGGGAACACTGCCGGGGAAGAAACCACAGCCCCAAAGCGTGTTTGCTCAGGAAAGCAATGCTTGCCTATTTCTCACCTAGCCCTCTGCCACCAATTAGGCCAAAGATTGTCTGTGCTGCCTCTGGCTCCGTGGGCACTGCAGCTTGGCTGGTGGTCTCCTGAGCTTGTAACCAACTCCAAACGTGTTCTCCTTTGGGGAGAAGGCTGATTGGGCATGAAAAGGCCTTATTTGCACAGGCCCAAACAATCCACCATTAGCCAGCTAGGGAGGGACCCTCAGAGGGCCTATCTCAGAACCTGCACAAAACTCTCACTTCGAGGAGCTGCATTCTGCAAAGGTGAACTCTTCTCAGGGAACAAACCACAGCCCCAATGTGTCTTTGCTCAGGGAAGCAACGCTTGCCTAGTTCTCAATTAGCCCAGTGCTTACCCTAGGGCCAAGGAGGCTCTGGGCTGCCTCTGCCCCCGTGGGCATTGCTGCTTGGCTGGTGGACTCCCGAGCTTGAAACCAACTCCAAACGGGTCCTCCTTCGGGGAGAATGCTGATTGGGCATGAAAAGGCCTTGTTTCCACAGACCCAGGCAACCCACACTTTGCCAGCTAGGGAGGGAACATCCAAGGCCCTATCTCAGCAAGGGCACAAGACTCACTTCTAGGAGTTGTATTCTGCAAAGGTGAACTCTGCTCGGGGAACAATCCACAGCCCCAATGCGTCTTTGCTCAGGAAAGCAACGCGTGCCTAGTTCTCACCTGGCCCTCTGTACCCCTAGGGCAAAGAAGGCTCTGGGCTGCCTCTGGCTCCGTGGGCACTGCTGCTTGGCTGGTGGTCTCGTGAGCTTGAAACCAACTCCAAACGTGTTCTCCTTCAGGGAGAAGGCTGATTGGGCATGAAAATGCCTTGTTTGCACAGGCCTCAGCAACCCACCCTTAGCCAGCTAGGGAGGGACCCTCCGAGGGCTGATCTCAGCAAGGGCACAAGACTCACTTCTAGGAGTTGTATTCTGCAAAGGTGAACTCTGCTCGGGGAACAATCCACAGCCCCAATGCGTCTTTGCTCAGGAAAGCATCGCTTGCCTATTTCTCACATAGCCCTCTGCACCACTAGGGCCAAGAACTTTCTGGGCTGCCTCTGGCTCCGTGGGCACTGCTGCTTGGCTGGTGTTCTCCTGAGCTTGAAACCAACTCCAAACGGGTTCTCCTTCGGGGAGAAGGCTGATTGGGCATGGAAATGCCTTGTTTGCATAGGCCCCCGCAACCCACACTTAGCCAGCTAGGGAGGGATCCTCCGAGGTCCTAACTGGGAAACGGCACAAAACTCAGTTCTGGGAGCTGCATTCTGCAAAGGTGAACTCTGCTCGGGGAACCAACAACAGCCGCAATGCGTCTTTGCTCAGGAAAGCCACGATTGCCTAGTTCTCACCTAGCCCTCTGCTACCCCTATGGCCAAGGGGGATCTTGGCTGCCTCTTTCTCCGTGGGCACTGTTGCTTGCCTGGTGGTCTGCTGAGCTTGAAACCAACTCCAAACGTGTTCTCCTTTGGGGAGAAGGTGGATTTGGCATGAAAAGGCCTTGTATGCACAGGCCCCATCAACCCATCCTTAGCCAGCTAGGGAGGGATGCTCTGAGGGCCTATGTCAGCAACAGCACTAAACTCACTTCTACGAGCTGCATTCTGTAAAGGGAATCTCAGCTCAGGGAACAAAGCACAGCCCCAATGTGTCTCTTGCTCAGGAAGGCCAACCGGCCTAGTTCTCACCTAGCCCTGGTCTACTCCTAGGGCAAAGGAGGCTCTGGGCTGCCTCTGGCTCCGTGGGCACTGCTGCTTGACTGGTGGTCTCCTGAGCTTGAAACCAACTCCAAACGGGTTCTCCTTCGGGGAGAAGGCTGATTGGGCATGAAAAGGCCTTGTTTGCACAGGCCCAAGTAACCTACCCTTAGGAGCTATGGAGGAACCCTCCGAGGGCCTATCTCAGAACCTGCACAAAACTCTCACTTCTAGGAGCTGCATTCTGCAAAGGGGAACACTGCCGGGGAAGAAACCACAGCCCCAAAGCGTGTTTGCTCAGGAAAGCAATGCTTGCCTATTTCTCACCTAGCCCTCTGCCACCAATTAGGCCAAAGATTGTCTGTGCTGCCTCTGGCTCCGTGGGCACTGCAGCTTGGCTGGTGGTCTCCTGAGCTTGTAACCAACTCCAAACGTGTTCTCCTTTGGGGAGAAGGCTGATTGGGCATGAAAAGGCCTTATTTGCACAGGCCCAAACAATCCACCATTAGCCAGCTAGGGAGGGACCCTCAGAGGGCCTATCTCAGAACCTGCACAAAACTCTCACTTCGAGGAGCTGCATTCTGCAAAGGTGAACTCTGCTCAGGGAACAAACCACAGCCCCAATGTGTCTTTGCTCAGGGAAGCAACGCTTGCCTAGTTCTCAATTAGCCCAGTGCTTACCCTAGGGCCAAGGAGGCTCTGGGCTGCCTCTGCCCCCGTGGGCATTGCTGCTTGGCTGGTGGACTCCCGAGCTTGAAACCAACTCCAAACGGGTCCTCCTTCGGGGAGAATGCTGATTGGGCATGAAAAGGCCTTGTTTCCACAGACCCAGGCAACCCACACTTTGCCAGCTAGGGAGGGAACATCCAAGGCCCTATCTCAGCAAGGGCACAAGACTCACTTCTAGGAGTTGTATTCTGCAAAGGTGAACTCTGCTCGGGGAACAATCCACAGCCCCAATGCGTCTTTGCTCAGGAAAGCAACGCGTGCCTAGTTCTCACCTGGCCCTCTGTACCCCTAGGGCAAAGAAGGCTCTGGGCTGCCTCTGGCTCCGTGGGCACTGCTGCTTGGCTGGTGGACTCCTGAGCTTGAAACCAACTCCAAACGGGTTCTCCTTCGGGGAGAAGGCTGATTGGGCATGAAAAGGCCTTGTTTGCACAGGGCCCATCAACTCACTGTTAGCCACCTTGGGAGGGACCCTCGGAGGGCCTATCTCAGCAACGGTACACAACTCGCTTCTAGGAGCTGCATTCTGCAAAAGTGAACTCTGCTCGGGGAACAAACCAAGGCTCCAATGCGTCTATGCTCAGGGAAGCCACGCTTGCCTACTTCTCAATTAGAAGAATGCTTCCCATAGGGCCAAGGAGGCTCTGGGCTGCCTCTGGCTCCGTGGGCACCGCTGATTGTCTGGTGGTCTCCTGAGCTTGAAAGCAACTCCAAACCTGTTCTCCTACGTGGAGAAGGCTGAATGGGCATTAAAATGCCTTGTTTCCACAGACCCAGGCAACCCACACTTAGCCAGCTAGGGAGTGACCCTCCTAGGTCCTATCTCAGCAACGGCAAAAAACTCGCTTATAGGAGCTGCATTTTTCAAAGGGAAACTTGCTCGGGGAACCAACCACAGCCCCAGTGCGTCTTTGCTCAGGAAAGCAACGCTTGCCTAGTTCTCAACAAGCCGTGTGCTATACCTTGGGCCAGGAAGGATCCTGGCTTCTTCTTGCTCCGAGGGCACGGCTGCTTGGCTGGTGGTCTCCTGAAGTTAAAAGTAACTCCAAACGGGTTCTCTTTCGGGGAGGATGCTGATTGGGCATGAAAAGGCCTTCATTCAACAGGCCCCATCAACCCACCCTTAGCCAGATACGGAGAGAGCCTCCTAGGGCCTATCTAAGAAATGGCACAAAACTCATTCCAGGAGCTGCATTCTGCAAAGGTGGACACTGCTTGGGGAACAAACCACAGCCCCAATGTGTCTGCTCAGGAAAGCCTCGCTTGCCTTTTTTCTCCTAGCCCTCTGCTACCCCAAGGGCCATGGAAGCTCTGGGCTGCCTCTGGCTCTGTGGGCACTGCTGATGTTCTGGTTGTCTCCTGAGCTTGAAACCAACTCCAAACGGGTTCTCCTTCGGGGAGAAGGTGGATTTGCATGGAAAGGCCTTGTTTGCACAGGCCCCAGCCACCCACCCTTAGCCAGCTAGGGATAGACCGTCCTTGGGCCTATCTCAGCAACGGCACAAGACTCACTTCTAGGAGCTGCATTCTGCAAAGGGAAACTCTGCTCGGGGAGCACACCACAGTCCCAATTCGTCTTTGCTCAGGAAAGCAATGCTTGCCTATTTCTCACCTCGCCCTGTGCTAACCCTAGGGCCAAGGAAGCTCTGGGCTGCCTCTGGCTCCGTGGGCACTGCTGCTTTGCTGGTGGTCTCGTGAGCTTGAAACCAACTCCAAACGAGTTCTCCTTCTGGGAGAAGGCTGATTGGGCATGAAAAGGCCTTGTTTGCACAGGCCTCAGCAACCCACCCTTAGCCAGCTAGGGAGGGACCCTCCGAGGGCTGATCTCAGCAAGGGCACAAGACTCACTTCTAGGAGTTGTATTCTGCAAAGGTGAACTCTGCTCGGGGAACAATCCACAGCCCCAATGCGTCTTTGCTCAGGAAAGCATCGCTTGCCTATTTCTCACATAGCCCTCTGCACCACTAGGGCCAAGAACTTTCTGGGCTGCCTCTGGCTCCGTGGGCACTGCTGCTTGGCTGGTGTTCTCCTGAGCTTGAAACCAACTCCAAACGGGTTCTCCTTCGGGGAGAAGGCTGATTGGGCATGGAAATGCCTTGTTTGCATAGGCCCCCGCAACCCACACTTAGCCAGCTAGGGAGGGATCCTCCGAGGTCCTAACTGGGAAACGGCACAAAACTCAGTTCTGGGAGCTGCATTCTGCAAAGGTGAACTCTGCTCGGGGAACCAACAACAGCCGCAATGCGTCTTTGCTCAGGAAAGCCACGATTGCCTAGTTCTCACCTAGCCCTCTGCTACCCCTATGGCCAAGGGGGATCTTGGCTGCCTCTTTCTCCGTGGGCACTGTTGCTTGCCTGGTGGTCTGCTGAGCTTGAAACCAACTCCAAACGTGTTCTCCTTTGGGGAGAAGGTGGATTTGGCATGAAAAGGCCTTGTATGCACAGGCCCCATCAACCCATCCTTAGCCAGCTAGGGAGGGACGCTCTGAGGGCCTATGTCAGCAACAGCACTAAACTCACTTCTACGAGCTGCATTCTGTAAAGGGAATCTCAGCTCAGGGAACAAAGCACAGCCCCAATGTGTCTCTTGCTCAGGAAGGCCAACCGGCCTAGTTCTCACCTAGCCCTGGTCTACTCCTAGGGCAAAGGAGGCTCTGGGCTGCCTCTGGCTCCGTGGGCACTGCTGCTTGACTGGTGGTCTCCTGAGCTTGAAACCAACTCCAAACGGGTTCTCCTTCGGGGAGAAGGCTGATTGGGCATGAAAAGGCCTTGTTTGCACAGGCCCAAGTAACCTACCCTTAGGAGCTATGGAGGAACCCTCCGAGGGCCTATCTCAGAACCTGCACAAAACTCTCACTTCTAGGAGCTGCATTCTGCAAAGGGGAACACTGCCGGGGAAGAAACCACAGCCCCAAAGCGTGTTTGCTCAGGAAAGCAATGCTTGCCTATTTCTCACCTAGCCCTCTGCCACCAATTAGGCCAAAGATTGTCTGTGCTGCCTCTGGCTCCGTGGGCACTGCAGCTTGGCTGGTGGTCTCCTGAGCTTGTAACCAACTCCAAACGTGTTCTCCTTTGGGGAGAAGGCTGATTGGGCATGAAAAGGCCTTATTTGCACAGGCCCAAACAATCCACCATTAGCCAGCTAGGGAGGGACCCTCAGAGGGCCTATCTCAGAACCTGCACAAAACTCTCACTTCGAGGAGCTGCATTCTGCAAAGGTGAACTCTGCTCAGGGAACAAACCACAGCCCCAATGTGTCTTTGCTCAGGGAAGCAACGCTTGCCTAGTTCTCAATTAGCCCAGTGCTTACCCTAGGGCCAAGGAGGCTCTGGGCTGCCTCTGCCCCCGTGGGCATTGCTGCTTGGCTGGTGGACTCCCGAGCTTGAAACCAACTCCAAACGGGTCCTCCTTCGGGGAGAATGCTGATTGGGCATGAAAAGGCCTTGTTTCCACAGACCCAGGCAACCCACACTTTGCCAGCTAGGGAGGGAACATCCAAGGCCCTATCTCAGCAAGGGCACAAGACTCACTTCTAGGAGTTGTATTCTGCAAAGGTGAACTCTGCTCGGGGAACAATCCACAGCCCCAATGCGTCTTTGCTCAGGAAAGCAACGCGTGCCTAGTTCTCACCTGGCCCTCTGTACCCCTAGGGCAAAGAAGGCTCTGGGCTGCCTCTGGCTCCGTGGGCACTGCTGCTTGGCTGGTGGACTCCTGAGCTTGAAACCAACTCCAAACGGGTTCTCCTTCTGGGAGAAGGCTGATTGGGCATGAAAAGGCCTTGTTTGCACAGGCCTCAGCAACCCACCCTTAGCCAGCTAGGGAGGGACCCTCCGAGGGCTGATCTCAGCAAGGGCACAAGACTCACTTCTAGGAGTTGTATTCTGCAAAGGTGAACTCTGCTCGGGGAACAATCCACAGCCCCAATGCGTCTTTGCTCAGGAAAGCATCGCTTGCCTATTTCTCACATAGCCCTCTGCACCACTAGGGCCAAGAACTTTCTGGGCTGCCTCTGGCTCCGTGGGCACTGCTGCTTGGCTGGTGTTCTCCTGAGCTTGAAACCAACTCCAAACGGGTTCTCCTTCGGGGAGAAGGCTGATTGGGCATGGAAATGCCTTGTTTGCATAGGCCCCCGCAACCCACACTTAGCCAGCTAGGGAGGGATCCTCCGAGGTCCTAACTGGGAAACGGCACAAAACTCAGTTCTGGGAGCTGCATTCTGCAAAGGTGAACTCTGCTCGGGGAACCAACAACAGCCGCAATGCGTCTTTGCTCAGGAAAGCCACGATTGCCTAGTTCTCACCTAGCCCTCTGCTACCCCTATGGCCAAGGGGGATCTTGGCTGCCTCTTTCTCCGTGGGCACTGTTGCTTGCCTGGTGGTCTGCTGAGCTTGAAACCAACTCCAAACGTGTTCTCCTTTGGGGAGAAGGTGGATTTGGCATGAAAAGGCCTTGTATGCACAGGCCCCATCAACCCATCCTTAGCCAGCTAGGGAGGGACGCTCTGAGGGCCTATGTCAGCAACAGCACTAAACTCACTTCTACGAGCTGCATTCTGTAAAGGGAATCTCAGCTCAGGGAACAAAGCACAGCCCCAATGTGTCTCTTGCTCAGGAAGGCCAACCGGCCTAGTTCTCACCTAGCCCTGGTCTACTCCTAGGGCAAAGGAGGCTCTGGGCTGCCTCTGGCTCCGTGGGCACTGCTGCTTGACTGGTGGTCTCCTGAGCTTGAAACCAACTCCAAACGGGTTCTCCTTCGGGGAGAAGGCTGATTGGGCATGAAAAGGCCTTGTTTGCACAGGCCCAAGTAACCTACCCTTAGGAGCTATGGAGGAACCCTCCGAGGGCCTATCTCAGAACCTGCACAAAACTCTCACTTCTAGGAGCTGCATTCTGCAAAGGGGAACACTGCCGGGGAAGAAACCACAGCCCCAAAGCGTGTTTGCTCAGGAAAGCAATGCTTGCCTATTTCTCACCTAGCCCTCTGCCACCAATTAGGCCAAAGATTGTCTGTGCTGCCTCTGGCTCCGTGGGCACTGCAGCTTGGCTGGTGGTCTCCTGAGCTTGTAACCAACTCCAAACGTGTTCTCCTTTGGGGAGAAGGCTGATTGGGCATGAAAAGGCCTTATTTGCACAGGCCCAAACAATCCACCATTAGCCAGCTAGGGAGGGACCCTCAGAGGGCCTATCTCAGAACCTGCACAAAACTCTCACTTCGAGGAGCTGCATTCTGCAAACGTGAACTCTGCTCGGGGAACAAACCACAGCCCCAATGTGTCTTTGCTCAGGGAAGCAACGCTTGCCTAGTTCTCAATTAGCCCAGTGCTTACCCTAGGGCCAAGGAGGCTCTGGGCTGCCTCTGCCCCCGTGGGCATTGCTGCTTGGCTGGTGGACTCCCGAGCTTGAAACCAACTCCAAACGGGTCCTCCTTCGGGGAGAATGCTGATTGGGCATGAAAAGGCCTTGTTTCCACAGACCCAGGCAACCCACACTTTGCCAGCTAGGGAGGGAACATCCAAGGCCCTATCTCAGCAAGGGCACAAGACTCACTTCTAGGAGTTGTATTCTGCAAAGGTGAACTCTGCTCGGGGAACAATCCACAGCCCCAATGCGTCTTTGCTCAGGAAAGCAACGCGTGCCTAGTTCTCACCTGGCCCTCTGTACCCCTAGGGCAAAGAAGGCTCTGGGCTGCCTCTGGCTCCGTGGGCACTGCTGCTTGGCTGGTGGACTCCTGAGCTTGAAACCAACTCCAAACGGGTTCTCCTTCGGGGAGAAGGCTGATTGGGCATGAAAAGGCCTTGTTTGCACAGGGCCCATCAACTCACTGTTAGCCACCTTGGGAGGGACCCTCGGAGGGCCTATCTCAGCAACGGTACACAACTCGCTTCTAGGAGCTGCATTCTGCAAAAGTGAACTCTGCTCGGGGAACAAACCAAGGCTCCAATGCGTCTATGCTCAGGGAAGCCACGCTTGCCTACTTCTCAATTAGAAGAATGCTTCCCATAGGGCCAAGGAGGCTCTGGGCTGCCTCTGGCTCCGTGGGCACCGCTGATTGTCTGGTGGTCTCCTGAGCTTGAAAGCAACTCCAAACCTGTTCTCCTACGTGGAGAAGGCTGAATGGGCATTAAAATGCCTTGTTTCCACAGACCCAGGCAACCCACACTTAGCCAGCTAGGGAGTGACCCTCCTAGGTCCTATCTCAGCAACGGCAAAAAACTCGCTTATAGGAGCTGCATTTTTCAAAGGGAAACTTGCTCGGGGAACCAACCACAGCCCCAGTGCGTCTTTGCTCAGGAAAGCAACGCTTGCCTAGTTCTCAACAAGCCGTGTGCTATACCTTGGGCCAGGAAGGATCCTGGCTTCTTCTTGCTCCGAGGGCACGGCTGCTTGGCTGGTGGTCTCCTGAAGTTAAAAGTAACTCCAAACGGGTTCTCTTTCGGGGAGGATGCTGATTGGGCATGAAAAGGCCTTCATTCAACAGGCCCCATCAACCCACCCTTAGCCAGATACGGAGAGAGCCTCCTAGGGCCTATCTAAGAAATGGCACAAAACTCATTCCAGGAGCTGCATTCTGCAAAGGTGGACACTGCTTGGGGAACAAACCACAGCCCCAATGTGTCTGCTCAGGAAAGCCTCGCTTGCCTTTTTTCTCCTAGCCCTCTGCTACCCCAAGGGCCATGGAAGCTCTGGGCTGCCTCTGGCTCTGTGGGCACTGCTGATGTTCTGGTTGTCTCCTGAGCTTGAAACCAACTCCAAACGGGTTCTCCTTCGGGGAGAAGGTGGATTTGCATGGAAAGGCCTTGTTTGCACAGGCCCCAGCCACCCACCCTTAGCCAGCTAGGGATAGACCGTCCTTGGGCCTATCTCAGCAACGGCACAAGACTCACTTCTCGGAGCTGCATTCTGCAAAGGGAAACTCTGCTCGGGGAGCACACCACAGTCCCAATTTGTCTTTGCTCAGGAAAGCAATGCTTGCCTATTTCTCACCTCGCCCTGTGCTAACCCTAGGGCCAAGGAAGCTCTGGGCTGCCTCTGGCTCCGTGGGCACTGCTGCTTGGCTGGTGGTCTCGTGAGCTTGAAACCAACTCCAAACGAGTTCTCCTTCTGGGAGAAGGCTGATTGGGCATGAAAAGGCCTTGTTTGCACAGGCCTCAGCAACCCACCCTTAGCCAGCTAGGGAGGGACCCTCCGAGGGCTGATCTCAGCAAGGGCACAAGACTCACTTCTAGGAGTTGTATTCTGCAAAGGTGAACTCTGCTCGGGGAACAATCCACAGCCCCAATGCGTCTTTGCTCAGGAAAGCATCGCTTGCCTATTTCTCACATAGCCCTCTGCACCACTAGGGCCAAGAACTTTCTGGGCTGCCTCTGGCTCCGTGGGCACTGCTGCTTGGCTGGTGTTCTCCTGAGCTTGAAACCAACTCCAAACGGGTTCTCCTTCGGGGAGAAGGCTGATTGGGCATGGAAATGCCTTGTTTGCATAGGCCCCCGCAACCCACACTTAGCCAGCTAGGGAGGGATCCTCCGAGGTCCTAACTGGGAAACGGCACAAAACTCAGTTCTGGGAGCTGCATTCTGCAAAGGTGAACTCTGCTCGGGGAACCAACAACAGCCGCAATGCGTCTTTGCTCAGGAAAGCCACGATTGCCTAGTTCTCACCTAGCCCTCTGCTACCCCTATGGCCAAGGGGGATCTTGGCTGCCTCTTTCTCCGTGGGCACTGTTGCTTGCCTGGTGGTCTGCTGAGCTTGAAACCAACTCCAAACGTGTTCTCCTTTGGGGAGAAGGTGGATTTGGCATGAAAAGGCCTTGTATGCACAGGCCCCATCAACCCATCCTTAGCCAGCTAGGGAGGGACGCTCTGAGGGCCTATGTCAGCAACAGCACTAAACTCACTTCTACGAGCTGCATTCTGTAAAGGGAATCTCAGCTCAGGGAACAAAGCACAGCCCCAATGTGTCTCTTGCTCAGGAAGGCCAACCGGCCTAGTTCTCACCTAGCCCTGGTCTACTCCTAGGGCAAAGGAGGCTCTGGGCTGCCTCTGGCTCCGTGGGCACTGCTGCTTGACTGGTGGTCTCCTGAGCTTGAAACCAACTCCAAACGGGTTCTCCTTCGGGGAGAAGGCTGATTGGGCATGAAAAGGCCTTGTTTGCACAGGCCCAAGTAACCTACCCTTAGGAGCTATGGAGGAACCCTCCGAGGGCCTATCTCAGAACCTGCACAAAACTCTCACTTCGAGGAGCTGCATTCTGCAAAGGGGAACACTGCCGGGGAAGAAACCACAGCCCCAAAGCGTGTTTGCTCAGGAAAGCAATGCTTGCCTATTTCTCACCTAGCCCTCTGCCACCAATTAGGCCAAAGATTGTCTGTGCTGCCTCTGGCTCCGTGGGCACTGCAGCTTGGCTGGTGGTCTCCTGAGCTTGTAACCAACTCCAAACGTGTTCTCCTTTGGGGAGAAGGCTGATTGGGCATGAAAAGGCCTTATTTGCACAGGCCCAAACAATCCACCATTAGCCAGCTAGGGAGGGACCCTCAGAGGGCCTATCTCAGAACCTGCACAAAACTCTCACTTCGAGGAGCTGCATTCTGCAAACGTGAACTCTGCTCGGGGAACAAACCACAGCCCCAATGTGTCTTTGCTCAGGGAAGCAACGCTTGCCTAGTTCTCAATTAGCCCAGTGCTTACCCTAGGGCCAAGGAGGCTCTGGGCTGCCTCTGCCCCCGTGGGCATTGCTGCTTGGCTGGTGGACTCCCGAGCTTGAAACCAACTCCAAACGGGTCCTCCTTCGGGGAGAATGCTGATTGGGCATGAAAAGGCCTTGTTTCCACAGACCCAGGCAACCCACACTTTGCCAGCTAGGGAGGGAACCTCCAAGGCCCTATCTCAGCAAGGGCACAAGACTCACTTCTAGGAGTTGTATTCTGCAAAGGTGAACTCTGCTCGGGGAACAATCCACAGCCCCAATGCGTCTTTGCTCAGGAAAGCAACGCGTGCCTAGTTCTCACCTGGCCCTCTGTACCCCTAGGGCAAAGAAGGCTCTGGGCTGCCTCTGGCTCCGTGGGCACTGCTGCTTGGCTGGTGGACTCCTGAGCTTGAAACCAACTCCAAACGGGTTCTCCTTCGGGGAGAAGGCTGATTGGGCATGAAAAGGCCTTGTTTGCACAGGGCCCATCAACTCACTGTTAGCCACCTTGGGAGGGACCCTCGGAGGGCCTATCTCAGCAACGGTACACAACTCGCTTCTAGGAGCTGCATTCTGCAAAAGTGAACTCTGCTCGGGGAACAAACCAAGGCTCCAATGCGTCTATGCTCAGGGAAGCCACGCTTGCCTACTTCTCAATTAGAAGAATGCTTCCCATAGGGCCAAGGAGGCTCTGGGCTGCCTCTGGCTCCGTGGGCACCGCTGATTGTCTGGTGGTCTCCTGAGCTTGAAAGCAACTCCAAACCTGTTCTCCTACGTGGAGAAGGCTGAATGGGCATTAAAATGCCTTGTTTCCACAGACCCAGGCAACCCACACTTAGCCAGCTAGGGAGTGACCCTCCTAGGTCCTATCTCAGCAACGGCAAAAAACTCGCTTATAGGAGCTGCATTTTTCAAAGGGAAACTTGCTCGGGGAACCAACCACAGCCCCAGTGCGTCTTTGCTCAGGAAAGCAACGCTTGCCTAGTTCTCAACAAGCCGTGTGCTATACCTTGGGCCAGGAAGGATCCTGGCTTCTTCTTGCTCCGAGGGCACGGCTGCTTGGCTGGTGGTCTCCTGAAGTTAAAAGTAACTCCAAACGGGTTCTCTTTCGGGGAGGATGCTGATTGGGCATGAAAAGGCCTTCATTCAACAGGCCCCATCAACCCACCCTTAGCCAGATACGGAGAGAGCCTCCTAGGGCCTATCTAAGAAATGGCACAAAACTCATTCCAGGAGCTGCATTCTGCAAAGGTGGACACTGCTTGGGGAACAAACCACAGCCCCAATGTGTCTGCTCAGGAAAGCCTCGCTTGCCTTTTTTCTCCTAGCCCTCTGCTACCCCAAGGGCCATGGAAGCTCTGGGCTGCCTCTGGCTCTGTGGGCACTGCTGATGTTCTGGTTGTCTCCTGAGCTTGAAACCAACTCCAAACGGGTTCTCCTTCGGGGAGAAGGTGGATTTGCATGGAAAGGCCTTGTTTGCACAGGCCCCAGCCACCCACCCTTAGCCAGCTAGGGATAGACCGTCCTTGGGCCTATCTCAGCAACGGCACAAGACTCACTTCTCGGAGCTGCATTCTGCAAAGGGAAACTCTGCTCGGGGAGCACACCACAGTCCCAATTTGTCTTTGCTCAGGAAAGCAATGCTTGCCTATTTCTCACCTCGCCCTGTGCTAACCCTAGGGCCAAGGAAGCTCTGGGCTGCCTCTGGCTCCGTGGGCACTGCTGCTTTGCTGGTGGTCTCGTGAGCTTGAAACCAACTCCAAACGAGTTCTCCTTCTGGGAGAAGGCTGATTGGGCATGAAAATACCTTGTTTGCACAGGCCTCAGCAACACACCCTTAGCCAGCTAGGGAGGGACCCTCCGAGGGCTGATCTCAGCAAGGGCACAAGACTCACTTCTAGGAGTTGTATTCTGCAAAGGTGAACTCTGCTCGGGGAACAATCCACAGCCCCAATGCGTCTTTGCTCAGGAAAGCATCGCTTGCCTATTTCTCACATAGCCCTCTGCACCACTAGGGCCAAGAACTTTCTGGGCTGCCTCTGGCTCCGTGGGCACTGCTGCTTGGCTGGTGTTCTCCTGAGCTTGAAACCAACTCCAAACGGGTTCTCCTTCTGGGAGAAGGCTGATTGGGCATGAAAATGCCTTGTTTGCACAGGCCTCAGCAACCCACCCTTAGCCAGCTAGGGAGGGAACATCCAAGGCCCTATCTCAACAAGGGCACAAGACTCACTTCTAGTAGTTGTATTCTGCAAAGGTGAACTCTGCTCGGGCAACAATCCAGAGCTCCAATGCGTCTTTGCTCAGGAAAGCATCGCTTGCCTATTTCTCACATAGCCCTCTGCACCACTAGGGCCAAGAACTTTCTGGGCTGCCTCTGGCTCCGTGGGCACTGCTGCTTGGCTGGTGTTCTCCTGAGCTTGAAACCAACTCCAAACGGGTTCTCCTTCGGGGAGAAGGCTGATTGGGCATGGAAATGCCTTGTTTGCATAGGCCCCCGCAACCCACACTTAGCCAGCTAGGGAGGGATCCTCCGAGGTCCTAACTGGGAAACGGCACAAAACTCAGTTCTGGGAGCTGCATTCTGCAAAGGTGAACTCTGCTCGGGGAACCAACAACAGCCGCAATGCGTCTTTGCTCAGGAAAGCCACGATTGCCTAGTTCTCACCTAGCCCTCTGCTACCCCTATGGCCAAGGGGGATCTTGGCTGCCTCTTTCTCCGTGGGCACTGTTGCTTGCCTGGTGGTCTGCTGAGCTTGAAACCAACTCCAAACGTGTTCTCCTTTGGGGAGAAGGTGGATTTGGCATGAAAAGGCCTTGTATGCACAGGCCCCATCAACCCATCCTTAGCCAGCTAGGGAGGGACGCTCTGAGGGCCTATGTCAGCAACAGCACTAAACTCACTTCTACGAGCTGCATTCTGTAAAGGGAATCTCAGCTCAGGGAACAAAGCACAGCCCCAATGTGTCTCTTGCTCAGGAAGGCCAACCGGCCTAGTTCTCACCTAGCCCTGGTCTACTCCTAGGGCAAAGGAGGCTCTGGGCTGCCTCTGGCTCCGTGGGCACTGCTGCTTGACTGGTGGTCTCCTGAGCTTGAAACCAACTCCAAACGTGTTCTCCTTTGGGGAGAAGGCTGATTGGGCATGAAAAGGCCTTGTTTGCACAGGCCCAAGTAACCTACCCTTAGGAGCTATGGAGGAACCCTCCGAGGGCCTATCTCAGAACCTGCACAAAACTCTCACTTCTAGGAGCTGCATTCTGCAAAGGGGAACACTGCCGGGGAAGAAACCACAGCCCCAAAGCGTGTTTGCTCAGGAAAGCAATGCTTGCCTATTTCTCACCTAGCCCTCTGCCACCAATTAGGCCAAAGATTGTCTGTGCTGCCTCTGGCTCCGTGGGCACTGCAGCTTGGCTGGTGGTCTCCTGAGCTTGTAACCAACTCCAAACGTGTTCTCCTTTGGGGAGAAGGCTGATTGGGCATGAAAAGGCCTTATTTGCACAGGCCCAAACAATCCACCATTAGCCAGCTAGGGAGGGACCCTCAGAGGGCCTATCTCAGAACCTGCACAAAACTCTCACTTCAAGGAGCTGCATTCTGCAAACGTGAACTCTGCTCGGGGAACAAACCACAGCCCCAATGTGTCTTTGCTCAGGGAAGCAACGCTTGCCTAGTTCTCAATTAGCCCAGTGCTTACCCTAGGGCCAAGGAGGCTCTGGGCTGCCTCTGCCCCCGTGGGCATTGCTGCTTGGCTGGTGGACTCCCGAGCTTGAAACCAACTCCAAACGGGTCCTCCTTCGGGGAGAATGCTGATTGGGCATGAAAAGGCCTTGTTTCCACAGACCCAGGCAACCCACACTTTGCCAGCTAGGGAGGGAACATCCAAGGCCCTATCTCAGCAAGGGCACAAGACTCACTTCTAGGAGTTGTATTCTGCAAAGGTGAACTCTGCTCGGGGAACAATCCACAGCCCCAATGCGTCTTTGCTCAGGAAAGCAACGCGTGCCTAGTTCTCACCTGGCCCTCTGTACCCCTAGGGCAAAGAAGGCTCTGGGCTGCCTCTGGCTCCGTGGGCACTGCTGCTTGGCTGGTGGACTCCTGAGCTTGAAACCAACTCCAAACGGGTTCTCCTTCGGGGAGAAGGCTGATTGGGCATGAAAAGGCCTTGTTTGCACAGGGCCCATCAACTCACCGTTAGCCACCTTGGGAGGGACCCTCGGAGGGCCTATCTCAGCAACGGTACACAACTCGGTTCTAGGAGCTGCATTCTGCAAAAGTGAACTCTGCTCGGGGAACAAACCAAGGCTCCAATGCGTCTATGCTCAGGGAATCCACGCTTGCCTACTTCTCAATTAGAAGAATGCTTCCCATAGGGCCAAGGAGGCTCTGGGCTGCCTCTGGCTCCGTGGGCACCGCTGATTGTCTGGTGGTCTCCTGAGCTTGAAAGCAACTCCAAACCTGTTCTCCTACGTGGAGAAGGCTGAATGGGCATTAAAATGCCTTGTTTCCACAGACCCAGGCAACCCACACTTAGCCAGCTAGGGAGTGACCCTCCTAGGTCCTATCTCAGCAACGGCAAAAAACTCGCTTATAGGAGCTGCATTTTTCAAAGGGAAACTTGCTCGGGGAACCAACCACAGCCCCAGTGCGTCTTTGCTCAGGAAAGCAACGCTTGCCTAGTTCTCAACAAGCCGTGTGCTATACCTTGGGCCAGGAAGGATCCTGGCTTCTTCTTGCTCCGAGGGCACGGCTGCTTGGCTGGTGGTCTCCTGAAGTTAAAAGTAACTCCAAACGGGTTCTCTTTCGGGGAGGATGCTGATTGGGCATGAAAAGGCCTTCATTCAACAGGCCCCATCAACCCACCCTTAGCCAGATACGGAGAGAGCCTCCTAGGGCCTATCTAAGAAATGGCACAAAACTCATTCCAGGAGCTGCATTCTGCAAAGGTGGACACTGCTTGGGGAACAAACCACAGCCCCAATGTGTCTGCTCAGGAAAGCCTCGCTTGCCTTTTTTCTCCTAGCCCTCTGCTACCCCAAGGGCCATGGAAGCTCTGGGCTGCCTCTGGCTCTGTGGGCACTGCTGATGTTCTGGTTGTCTCCTGAGCTTGAAACCAACTCCAAACGGGTTCTCCTTCGGGGAGAAGGTGGATTTGCATGGAAAGGCCTTGTTTGCACAGGCCCCAGCCACCCACCCTTAGCCAGCTAGGGATAGACCGTCCTTGGGCCTATCTCAGCAACGGCACAAGACTCACTTCTAGGAGCTGCATTCTGCAAAGGGAAACTCTGCTCGGGGAGCACACCACAGTCCCAATTTGTCTTTGCTCAGGAAAGCAATGCTTGCCTATTTCTCACCTCGCCCTGTGCTAACCCTAGGGCCAAGGAAGCTCTGGGCTGCCTCTGGCTCCGTGGGCACTGCTGCTTTGCTGGTGGTCTCGTGAGCTTGAAACCAACTCCAAACGAGTTCTCCTTCTGGGAGAAGGCTGATTGGGCATGAAAATACCTTGTTTGCACAGGCCTCAGCAACCCACCCTTAGCCAGCTAGGGAGGGACCCTCCGAGGGCTGATCTCAGCAAGGGCACAAGACTCACTTCTAGGAGTTGTATTCTGCAAAGGTGAACTCTGCTCGGGGAACAATCCACAGCCCCAATGCGTCTTTGCTCAGGAAAGCATCGCTTGCCTATTTCTCACATAGCCCTCTGCACCACTAGGGCCAAGAACTTTCTGGGCTGCCTCTGGCTCCGTGGGCACTGCTGCTTGGCTGGTGTTCTCCTGAGCTTGAAACCAACTCCAAACGGGTTCTCCTTCTGGGAGAAGGCTGATTGGGCATGAAAATGCCTTGTTTGCACAGGCCTCAGCAACCCACCCTTAGCCAGCTAGGGAGGGAACATCCAAGGCCCTATCTCAACAAGGGCACAAGACTCACTTCTAGTAGTTGTATTCTGCAAAGGTGAACTCTGCTCGGGCAACAATCCAGAGCCCCAATGCGTCTTTGCTCAGGAAAGCATCGCTTGCCTATTTCTCACATAGCCCTCTGCACCACTAGGGCCAAGAACTTTCTGGGCTGCCTCTGGCTCCGTGGGCACTGCTGCTTGGCTGGTGTTCTCCTGAGCTTGAAACCAACTCCAAACGGGTTCTCCTTCGGGGAGAAGGCTGATTGGGCATGGAAATGCCTTGTTTGCATAGGCCCCCGCAACCCACACTTAGCCAGCTAGGGAGGGATCCTCCGAGGTCCTAACTGGGAAACGGCACAAAACTCAGTTCTGGGAGCTGCATTCTGCAAAGGTGAACTCTGCTCGGGGAACCAACAACAGCCGCAATGCGTCTTTGCTCAGGAAAGCCACGATTGCCTAGTTCTCACCTAGCCCTCTGCTACCCCTATGGCCAAGGGGGATCTTGGCTGCCTCTTTCTCCGTGGGCACTGTTGCTTGCCTGGTGGTCTGCTGAGCTTGAAACCAACTCCAAACGTGTTCTCCTTTGGGGAGAAGGTGGATTTGGCATGAAAAGGCCTTGTATACACAGGCCCCATCAACCCATCCTTAGCCAGCTAGGGAGGGACGCTCTGAGGGCCTATGTCAGCAACAGCACTAAACTCACTTCTACGAGCTGCATTCTGTAAAGGGAATCTCAGCTCAGGGAACAAAGCACAGCCCCAATGTGTCTCTTGCTCAGGAAGGCCAACCGGCCTAGTTCTCACCTAGCCCTGGTCTACTCCTAGGGCAAAGGAGGCTCTGGGCTGCCTCTGGCTCCGTGGGCACTGCTGCTTGACTGGTGGTCTCCTGAGCTTGAAACCAACTCCAAACGTGTTCTCCTTTGGGGAGAAGGCTGATTGGGCATGAAAAGGCCTTGTTTGCACAGGCCCAAGTAACCTACCCTTAGGAGCTATGGAGGAACCCTCCGAGGGCCTATCTCAGAACCTGCACAAAACTCTCACTTCTAGGAGCTGCATTCTGCAAAGGGGAACACTGCCGGGGAAGAAACCACAGCCCCAAAGCGTGTTTGCTCAGGAAAGCAATGCTTGCCTATTTCTCACCTAGCCCTCTGCCACCAATTAGGCCAAAGATTGTCTGTGCTGCCTCTGGCTCCGTGGGCACTGCAGCTTGGCTGGTGGTCTCCTGAGCTTGTAACCAACTCCAAACGTGTTCTCCTTTGGGGAGAAGGCTGATTGGGCATGAAAAGGCCTTATTTGCACAGGCCCAAACAATCCACCATTAGCCAGCTAGGGAGGGACCCTCAGAGGGCCTATCTCAGAACCTGCACAAAACTCTCACTTCAAGGAGCTGCATTCTGCAAACGTGAACTCTGCTCGGGGAACAAACCACAGCCCCAATGTGTCTTTGCTCAGGGAAGCAACGCTTGCCTAGTTCTCAATTAGCCCAGTGCTTACCCTAGGGCCAAGGAGGCTCTGGGCTGCCTCTGCCCCCGTGGGCATTGCTGCTTGGCTGGTGGACTCCCGAGCTTGAAACCAACTCCAAACGGGTCCTCCTTCGGGGAGAATGCTGATTGGGCATGAAAAGGCCTTGTTTCCACAGACCCAGGCAACCCACACTTTGCCAGCTAGGGAGGGAACATCCAAGGCCCTATCTCAGCAAGGGCACAAGACTCACTTCTAGGAGTTGTATTCTGCAAAGGTGAACTCTGCTCGGGGAACAATCCACAGCCCCAATGCGTCTTTGCTCAGGAAAGCAACGCGTGCCTAGTTCTCACCTGGCCCTCTGTACCCCTAGGGCAAAGAAGGCTCTGGGCTGCCTCTGGCTCCGTGGGCACTGCTGCTTGGCTGGTGGACTCCTGAGCTTGAAACCAACTCCAAACGGGTTCTCCTTCGGGGAGAAGGCTGATTGGGCATGAAAAGGCCTTGTTTGCACAGGGCCCATCAACTCACCGTTAGCCACCTTGGGAGGGACCCTCGGAGGGCCTATCTCAGCAACGGTACACAACTCGGTTCTAGGAGCTGCATTCTGCAAAAGTGAACTCTGCTCGGGGAACAAACCAAGGCTCCAATGCGTCTATGCTCAGGGAATCCACGCTTGCCTACTTCTCAATTAGAAGAATGCTTCCCATAGGGCCAAGGAGGCTCTGGGCTGCCTCTGGCTCCGTGGGCACCGCTGATTGTCTGGTGGTCTCCTGAGCTTGAAAGCAACTCCAAACCTGTTCTCCTACGTGGAGAAGGCTGAATGGGCATTAAAATGCCTTGTTTCCACAGACCCAGGCAACCCACACTTAGCCAGCTAGGGAGTGACCCTCCTAGGTCCTATCTCAGCAACGGCAAAAAACTCGCTTATAGGAGCTGCATTTTTCAAAGGGAAACTTGCTCGGGGAACCAACCACAGCCCCAGTGCGTCTTTGCTCAGGAAAGCAACGCTTGCCTAGTTCTCAACAAGCCGTGTGCTATACCTTGGGCCAGGAAGGATCCTGGCTTCTTCTTGCTCCGAGGGCACGGCTGCTTGGCTGGTGGTCTCCTGAAGTTAAAAGTAACTCCAAACGGGTTCTCTTTCGGGGAGGATGCTGATTGGGCATGAAAAGGCCTTCATTCAACAGGCCCCATCAACCCACCCTTAGCCAGATACGGAGAGAGCCTCCTAGGGCCTATCTAAGAAATGGCACAAAACTCATTCCAGGAGCTGCATTCTGCAAAGGTGGACACTGCTTGGGGAACAAACCACAGCCCCAATGTGTCTGCTCAGGAAAGCCTCGCTTGCCTTTTTTCTCCTAGCCCTCTGCTACCCCAAGGGCCATGGAAGCTCTGGGCTGCCTCTGGCTCTGTGGGCACTGCTGATGTTCTGGTTGTCTCCTGAGCTTGAAACCAACTCCAAACGGGTTCTCCTTCGGGGAGAAGGTGGATTTGCATGGAAAGGCCTTGTTTGCACAGGCCCCAGCCACCCACCCTTAGCCAGCTAGGGATAGACCGTCCTTGGGCCTATCTCAGCAACGGCACAAGACTCACTTCTAGGAGCTGCATTCTGCAAAGGGAAACTCTGCTCGGGGAGCACACCACAGTCCCAATTTGTCTTTGCTCAGGAAAGCAATGCTTGCCTATTTCTCACCTCGCCCTGTGCTAACCCTAGGGCCAAGGAAGCTCTGGGCTGCCTCTGGCTCCGTGGGCACTGCTGCTTTGCTGGTGGTCTCGTGAGCTTGAAACCAACTCCAAACGAGTTCTCCTTCTGGGAGAAGGCTGATTGGGCATGAAAATACCTTGTTTGCACAGGCCTCAGCAACCCACCCTTAGCCAGCTAGGGAGGGACCCTCCGAGGGCTGATCTCAGCAAGGGCACAAGACTCACTTCTAGGAGTTGTATTCTGCAAAGGTGAACTCTGCTCGGGGAACAATCCACAGCCCCAATGCGTCTTTGCTCAGGAAAGCATCGCTTGCCTATTTCTCACATAGCCCTCTGCACCACTAGGGCCAAGAACTTTCTGGGCTGCCTCTGGCTCCGTGGGCACTGCTGCTTGGCTGGTGTTCTCCTGAGCTTGAAACCAACTCCAAACGGGTTCTCCTTCTGGGAGAAGGCTGATTGGGCATGAAAATGCCTTGTTTGCACAGGCCTCAGCAACCCACCCTTAGCCAGCTAGGGAGGGAACATCCAAGGCCCTATCTCAACAAGGGCACAAGACTCACTTCTAGTAGTTGTATTCTGCAAAGGTGAACTCTGCTCGGGCAACAATCCAGAGCCCCAATGCGTCTTTGCTCAGGAAAGCATCGCTTGCCTATTTCTCACATAGCCCTCTGCACCACTAGGGCCAAGAACTTTCTGGGCTGCCTCTGGCTCCGTGGGCACTGCTGCTTGGCTGGTGTTCTCCTGAGCTTGAAACCAACTCCAAACGGGTTCTCCTTCGGGGAGAAGGCTGATTGGGCATGGAAATGCCTTGTTTGCATAGGCCCCCGCAACCCACACTTAGCCAGCTAGGGAGGGATCCTCCGAGGTCCTAACTGGGAAACGGCACAAAACTCAGTTCTGGGAGCTGCATTCTGCAAAGGTGAACTCTGCTCGGGGAACCAACAACAGCCGCAATGCGTCTTTGCTCAGGAAAGCCACGATTGCCTAGTTCTCACCTAGCCCTCTGCTACCCCTATGGCCAAGGGGGATCTTGGCTGCCTCTTTCTCCGTGGGCACTGTTGCTTGCCTGGTGGTCTGCTGAGCTTGAAACCAACTCCAAACGTGTTCTCCTTTGGGGAGAAGGTGGATTTGGCATGAAAAGGCCTTGTATGCACAGGCCCCATCAACCCATCCTTAGCCAGCTAGGGAGGGACGCTCTGAGGGCCTATGTCAGCAACAGCACTAAACTCACTTCTACGAGCTGCATTCTGTAAAGGGAATCTCAGCTCAGGGAACAAAGCACAGCCCCAATGTGTCTCTTGCTCAGGAAGGCCAACCGGCCTAGTTCTCACCTAGCCCTGGTCTACTCCTAGGGCAAAGGAGGCTCTGGGCTGCCTCTGGCTCCGTGGGCACTGCTGCTTGACTGGTGGTCTCCTGAGCTTGAAACCAACTCCAAACGGGTTCTCCTTCGGGGAGAAGGCTGATTGGGCATGAAAAGGCCTTGTTTGCACAGGCCCAAGTAACCTACCCTTAGGAGCTATGGAGGAACCCTCCGAGGGCCTATCTCAGAACCTGCACAAAACTCTCACTTCTAGGAGCTGCATTCTGCAAAGGGGAACACTGCCGGGGAAGAAACCACAGCCCCAAAGCGTGTTTGCTCAGGAAAGCAATGCTTGCCTATTTCTCACCTAGCCCTCTGCCACCAATTAGGCCAAAGATTGTCTGTGCTGCCTCTGGCTCCGTGGGCACTGCAGCTTGGCTGGTGGTCTCCTGAGCTTGTAACCAACTCCAAACGTGTTCTCCTTTGGGGAGAAGGCTGATTGGGCATGAAAAGGCCTTATTTGCACAGGCCCAAACAATCCACCATTAGCCAGCTAGGGAGGGACCCTCAGAGGGCCTATCTCAGAACCTGCACAAAACTCTCACTTCGAGGAGCTGCATTCTGCAAACGTGAACTCTGCTCGGGGAACAAACCACAGCCCCAATGTGTCTTTGCTCAGGGAAGCAACGCTTGCCTAGTTCTCAATTAGCCCAGTGCTTACCCTAGGGCCAAGGAGGCTCTGGGCTGCCTCTGCCCCCGTGGGCATTGCTGCTTGGCTGGTGGACTCCCGAGCTTGAAACCAACTCCAAACGGGTCCTCCTTCGGGGAGAATGCTGATTGGGCATGAAAAGGCCTTGTTTCCACAGACCCAGGCAACCCACACTTTGCCAGCTAGGGAGGGAACATCCAAGGCCCTATCTCAGCAAGGGCACAAGACTCACTTCTAGGAGTTGTATTCTGCAAAGGTGAACTCTGCTCGGGGAACAATCCACAGCCCCAATGCGTCTTTGCTCAGGAAAGCAACGCGTGCCTAGTTCTCACCTGGCCCTCTGTACCCCTAGGGCAAAGAAGGCTCTGGGCTGCCTCTGGCTCCGTGGGCACTGCTGCTTGGCTGGTGGACTCCTGAGCTTGAAACCAACTCCAAACGGGTTCTCCTTCGGGGAGAAGGCTGATTGGGCATGAAAAGGCCTTGTTTGCACAGGGCCCATCAACTCACCGTTAGCCACCTTGGGAGGGACCCTCGGAGGGCCTATCTCAGCAACGGTACACAACTCGCTTCTAGGAGCTGCATTCTGCAAAAGTGAACTCTGCTCGGGGAACAAACCAAGGCTCCAATGCGTCTATGCTCAGGGAAGCCACGCTTGCCTACTTCTCAATTAGAAGAATGCTTCCCATAGGGCCAAGGAGGCTCTGGGCTGCCTCTGGCTCCGTGGGCACCGCTGATTGTCTGGTGGTCTCCTGAGCTTGAAAGCAACTCCAAACCTGTTCTCCTACGTGGAGAAGGCTGAATGGGCATTAAAATGCCTTGTTTCCACAGACCCAGGCAACCCACACTTAGCCAGCTAGGGAGTGACCCTCCTAGGTCCTATCTCAGCAACGGCAAAAAACTCGCTTATAGGAGCTGCATTTTTCAAAGGGAAACTTGCTCGGGGAACCAACCACAGCCCCAGTGCGTCTTTGCTCAGGAAAGCAACGCTTGCCTAGTTCTCAACAAGCCGTGTGCTATACCTTGGGCCAGGAAGGATCCTGGCTTCTTCTTGCTCCGAGGGCACGGCTGCTTGGCTGGTGGTCTCCTGAAGTTAAAAGTAACTCCAAACGGGTTCTCTTTCGGGGAGGATGCTGATTGGGCATGAAAAGGCCTTCATTCAACAGGCCCCATCAACCCACCCTTAGCCAGATACGGAGAGAGCCTCCTAGGGCCTATCTAAGAAATGGCACAAAACTCATTCCAGGAGCTGCATTCTGCAAAGGTGGACACTGCTTGGGGAACAAACCACAGCCCCAATGTGTCTGCTCAGGAAAGCCTCGCTTGCCTTTTTTCTCCTAGCCCTCTGCTACCCCAAGGGCCATGGAAGCTCTGGGCTGCCTCTGGCTCTGTGGGCACTGCTGATGTTCTGGTTGTCTCCTGAGCTTGAAACCAACTCCAAACGGGTTCTCCTTCGGGGAGAAGGTGGATTTGCATGGAAAGGCCTTGTTTGCACAGGCCCCAGCCACCCACCCTTAGCCAGCTAGGGATAGACCGTCCTTGGGCCTATCTCAGCAACGGCACAAGACTCACTTCTCGGAGCTGCATTCTGCAAAGGGAAACTCTGCTCGGGGAGCACACCACAGTCCCAATTTGTCTTTGCTCAGGAAAGCAATGCTTGCCTATTTCTCACCTCGCCCTGTGCTAACCCTAGGGCCAAGGAAGCTCTGGGCTGCCTCTGGCTCCGTGGGCACTGCTGCTTGGCTGGTGGACTCCTGAGCTTGAAACCAACTCCAAACGGGTTCTCCTTCTGGGAGAAGGCTGATTGGGCATGAAAAGGCCTTGTTTGCACAGGCCTCAGCAACCCACCCTTAGCCAGCTAGGGAGGGACCCTCCGAGGGCTGATCTCAGCAAGGGCACAAGACTCACTTCTAGGAGTTGTATTCTGCAAAGGTGAACTCTGCTCGGGGAACAATCCACAGCCCCAATGCGTCTTTGCTCAGGAAAGCATCGCTTGCCTATTTCTCACATAGCCCTCTGCACCACTAGGGCCAAGAACTTTCTGGGCTGCCTCTGGCTCCGTGGGCACTGCTGCTTGGCTGGTGTTCTCCTGAGCTTGAAACCAACTCCAAACGGGTTCTCCTTCGGGGAGAAGGCTGATTGGGCATGAAAATGCCTTGTTTGCACAGGCCCCCGCAACCCACACTTAGCCAGCTAGGGAGGGATCCTCCGAGGTCCTAACTGGGAAACGGCACAAAACTCAGTTCTGGGAGCTGCATTCTGCAAAGGTGAACTCTGCTCGGGGAACCAACAACAGCCGCAATGCGTCTTTGCTCAGGAAAGCCACGATTGCCTAGTTCTCACCTAGCCCTCTGCTACCCCTATGGCCAAGGGGGATCTTGGCTGCCTCTTTCTCCGTGGGCACTGTTGCTTGCCTGGTGGTCTGCTGAGCTTGAAACCAACTCCAAACGTGTTCTCCTTTGGGGAGAAGGTGGATTTGGCATGAAAAGGCCTTGTATGCACAGGCCCCATCAACCCATCCTTAGCCAGCTAGGGAGGGACGCTCTGAGGGCCTATGTCAGCAACAGCACTAAACTCACTTCTACGAGCTGCATTCTGTAAAGGGAATCTCAGCTCAGGGAACAAAGCACAGCCCCAATGTGTCTCTTGCTCAGGAAGGCCAACCGGCCTAGTTCTCACCTAGCCCTGGTCTACTCCTAGGGCAAAGGAGGCTCTGGGCTGCCTCTGGCTCCGTGGGCACTGCTGCTTGACTGGTGGTCTCCTGAGCTTGAAACCAACTCCAAACGGGTTCTCCTTCGGGGAGAAGGCTGATTGGGCATGAAAAGGCCTTGTTTGCACAGACCCAAGTAACCTACCCTTAGGAGCTATGGAGGAACCCTCCGAGGGCCTATCTCAGAACCTGCACAAAACTCTCACTTCTAGGAGCTGCATTCTGCAAAGGGGAACACTGCCGGGGAAGAAACCACAGCCCCAAAGCGTGTTTGCTCAGGAAAGCAATGCTTGCCTATTTCTCACCTAGCCCTCTGCCACCAATTAGGCCAAAGATTGTCTGTGCTGCCTCTGGCTCCGTGGGCACTGCAGCTTGGCTGGTGGTCTCCTGAGCTTGTAACCAACTCCAAACGTGTTCTCCTTTGGGGAGAAGGCTGATTGGGCATGAAAAGGCCTTATTTGCACAGGCCCAAACAATCCACCATTAGCCAGCTAGGGAGGGACCCTCAGAGGGCCTATCTCAGAACCTGCACAAAACTCTCACTTCGAGGAGCTGCATTCTGCAAACGTGAACTCTTCTCAGGGAACAAACCACAGCCCCAATGTGTCTTTGCTCAGGGAAGGAACGCTTGCCTAGTTCTCAATTAGCCCAGTGCTTACCCTAGGGCCAAGGAGGCTCTGGGCTGCCTCTGCCCCCGTGGGCATTGCTGCTTGGCTGGTGGACTCCCGAGCTTGAAACCAACTCCAAACGGGTCCTCCTTCGGGGAGAATGCTGATTGGGCATGAAAAGGCCTTGTTTGCACAGGGCCCATCAACTCACTGTTAGCCACCTTGGGAGGGACCCTCGGAGGGCCTATCTCAGCAACGGTACACAACTCGCTTCTAGGAGCTGCATTCTGCAAAAGTGAACTCTGCTCGGGGAACAAACCAAGGCTCCAATGCGTCTATGCTCAGGGAAGCCATGCTTGCCTACTTCTCAATTAGAAGAATGCTTCCCATAGGGCCAAGGAGGCTCTGGGCTGCCTCTGGCTCCGTGGGCACCGCTGATTGTCTGGTGGTCTCCTGAGCTTGAAAGCAACTCCAAACCTGTTCTCCTACGTGGAGAAGGCTGAATGGGCATTAAAATGCCTTGTTTCCACAGACCCAGGCAACCCACACTTAGCCAGCTAGGGAGTGACCCTCCTAGGTCCTATCTCAGCAACGGCAAAAAACTCGCTTATAGGAGCTGCATTTTTCAAAGGGAAACTTGCTCGGGGAACCAACCACAGCCCCAGTGCGTCTTTGCTCAGGAAAGCAACGCTTGCCTAGTTCTCAACAAGCCGTGTGCTATACCTTGGGCCAGGAAGGATCCTGGCTTCTTCTTGCTCCGAGGGCACGGCTGCTTGGCTGGTGGTCTCCTGAAGTTAAAAGTAACTCCAAACGGGTTCTCTTTCGGGGAGGATGCTGATTGGGCATGAAAAGGCCTTCATTCAACAGGCCCCATCAACCCACCCTTAGCCAGATACGGAGAGAGCCTCCTAGGGCCTATCTAAGAAATGGCACAAAACTCATTCCAGGAGCTGCATTCTGCAAAGGTGGACACTGCTTGGGGAACAAACCACAGCCCCAATGTGTCTGCTCAGGAAAGCCTCGCTTGCCTTTTTTCTCCTAGCCCTCTGCTACCCCAAGGGCCATGGAAGCTCTGGGCTGCCTCTGGCTCTGTGGGCACTGCTGATGTTCTGGTTGTCTCCTGAGCTTGAAACCAACTCCAAACGGGTTCTCCTTCGGGGAGAAGGTGGATTTGCATGGAAAGGCCTTGTTTGCACAGGCCCCAGCCACCCACCCTTAGCCAGCTAGGGATAGACCGTCCTTGGGCCTATCTCAGCAACGGCACAAGACTCACTTCTCGGAGCTGCATTCTGCAAAGGGAAACTCTGCTCGGGGAGCACACCACAGTCCCAATTCGTCTTTGCTCAGGAAAGCAATGCTTGCCTATTTCTCACCTCGCCCTGTGCTAACCCTAGGGCCAAGGAAGCTCTGGGCTGCCTCTGGCTCCGTGGGCACTGCTGCTTTGCTGGTGGTCTCGTGAGCTTGAAACCAACTCCAAACGAGTTCTCCTTCTGGGAGAAGGCTGATTGGGCATGAAAATACCTTGTTTGCACAGGCCTCAGCAACCCACCCTTAGCCAGCTAGGGAGGGACCCTCCGAGGGCTGATCTCAGCAAGGGCACAAGACTCACTTCTAGGAGTTGTATTCTGCAAAGGTGAACTCTGCTCGGGGAACAATCCACAGCCCCAATGCGTCTTTGCTCAGGAAAGCATCGCTTGCCTATTTCTCACATAGCCCTCTGCACCACTAGGGCCAAGAACTTTCTGGGCTGCCTCTGGCTCCGTGGGCACTGCTGCTTGGCTGGTGTTCTCCTGAGCTTGAAACCAACTCCAAACGGGTTCTCCTTCTGGGAGAAGGCTGATTGGGCATGAAAATGCCTTGTTTGCACAGGCCTCAGCAACCCACCCTTAGCCAGCTAGGGAGGGAACATCCAAGGCCCTATCTCAACAAGGGCACAAGACTCACTTCTAGTAGTTGTATTCTGCAAAGGTGAACTCTGCTCGGGCAACAATCCACAGCCCCAATGCGTCTTTGCTCAGGAAAGCATCGCTTGCCTATTTCTCACATAGCCCTCTGCACCACTAGGGCCAAGAACTTTCTGGGCTGCCTCTGGCTCCGTGGGCACTGCTGCTTGGCTGGTGTTCTCCTGAGCTTGAAACCAACTCCAAACGGGTTCTCCTTCGGGGAGAAGGCTGATTGGGCATGGAAATGCCTTGTTTGCATAGGCCCCCGCAACCCACACTTAGCCAGCTAGGGAGGGATCCTCCGAGGTCCTAACTGGGAAACGGCACAAAACTCAGTTCTGGGAGCTGCATTCTGCAAAGGTGAACTCTGCTCGGGGAACCAACAACAGCCGCAATGCGTCTTTGCTCAGGAAAGCCACGATTGCCTAGTTCTCACCTAGCCCTCTGCTACCCCTATGGCCAAGGGGGATCTTGGCTGCCTCTTTCTCCGTGGGCACTGTTGCTTGCCTGGTGGTCTGCTGAGCTTGAAACCAACTCCAAACGTGTTCTCCTTTGGGGAGAAGGTGGATTTGGCATGAAAAGGCCTTGTATGCACAGGCCCCATCAACCCATCCTTAGCCAGCTAGGGAGGGACGCTCTGAGGGCCTATGTCAGCAACAGCACTAAACTCACTTCTACGAGCTGCATTCTGTAAAGGGAATCTCAGCTCAGGGAACAAAGCAAAGCCCCAATGTGTCTCTTGCTCAGGAAGGCCAACCGGCCTAGTTCTCACCTAGCCCTGGTCTACTCCTAGGGCAAAGGAGGCTCTGGGCTGCCTCTGGCTCCGTGGGCACTGCTGCTTGACTGGTGGTCTCCTGAGCTTGAAACCAACTCCAAACGTGTTCTCCTTTGGGGAGAAGGCTGATTGGGCATGAAAAGGCCTTATTTGCACAGGCCCAAACAATCCACCATTAGCCAGCTAGGGAGGGACCCTCAGAGGGCCTATCTCAGAACCTGCACAAAACTCTCACTTCGAGGAGCTGCATTCTGCAAACGTGAACTCTGCTCGGGGAACAAACCACAGCCCCAATGTGTCTTTGCTCAGGGAAGGAACGCTTGCCTAGTTCTCAATTAGCCCAGTGCTTACCCTAGGGCCAAGGAGGCTCTGGGCTGCCTCTGCCCCCGTGGGCATTGCTGCTTGGCTGGTGGACTCCCGAGCTTGAAACCAACTCCAAACGGGTCCTCCTTCGGGGAGAATGCTGATTGGGCATGAAAAGGCCTTGTTTCCACAGACCCAGGCAACCCACACTTTGCCAGCTAGGGAGGGAACATCCAAGGCCCTATCTCAGCAAGGGCACAAGACTCACTTCTAGGAGTTGTATTCTGCAAAGGTGAACTCTGCTCAGGGAACAATCCACAGCCCCAATGCGTCTTTGCTCAGGAAAGCAACGCGTGCCTAGTTCTCACCTGGCCCTCTGTACCCCTAGGGCAAAGAAGGCTCTGGGCTGCCTCTGGCTCCGTGGGCACTGCTGCTTGGCTGGTGGACTCCTGAGCTTGAAACCAACTCCAAACGGGTTCTCCTTCAGGGAGAAGGCTGATTGGGCATGAAAAGGCCTTGTTTGCACAGGGCCCATCAACTCACCGTTAACCACCTTGGGAGGGACCCTCGGAGGGCCTATCTCAGCAACGGTACACAACTCGCTTCTAGGAGCTGCATTCTGCAAAAGTGAACTCTGCTCGGGGAACAAACCAAGGCTCCAATGCGTCTATGCTCAATGAAGCCACGCTTGCCTACTTCTCAATTAGAAGAATGCTTCCCATAGGGCCAAGGAGGCTCTGGGCTGCCTCTGGCTCCGTGGGCACCGCTGATTGTCTGGTGGTCTCCTGAGCTTGAAAGCAACTCCAAACCTGTTCTCCTACGTGGAGAAGGCTGAATGGGCATTAAAATGCCTTGTTTCCACAGACCCAGGCAACCCACACTTAGCCAGCTAGGGAGTGACCCTCCTAGGTCCTATCTCAGCAACGGCAAAAAACTCGCTTATAGGAGCTGCATTTTTCAAAGGGAAACTTGCTCGGGGAACCAACCACAGCCCCAGTGCATCTTTGCTCAGGAAAGCAACGCTTGCCTAGTTCTCAACAAGCCGTGTGCTATACCTTGGGCCAGGAAGGATCCTGGCTTCTTCTTGCTCCGAGGGCACGGCTGCTTGGCTGGTGGTCTCCTGAAGTTAAAAGTAACTCCAAACGGGTTCTCTTTCGGGGAGGATGCTGATTGGGCATGAAAAGGCCTTCATTCAACAGGCCCCATCAACCCACCCTTAGCCAGATACGGAGAGAGCCTCCTAGGGCCTATCTAAGAAATGGCACAAAACTCATTCCAGGAGCTGCATTCTGCAAAGGTGGACACTGCTTGGGGAACAAACCACAGCCCCAATGTGTCTGCTCAGGAAAGCCTCGCTTGCCTTTTTTCTCCTAGCCCTCTGCTACCCCAAGGGCCATGGAAGCTCTGGGCTGCCTCTGGCTCTGTGGGCACTGCTGATGTTCTGGTTGTCTCCTGAGCTTGAAACCAACTCCAAACGGGTTCTCCTTCGGGGAGAAGGTGGATTTGCATGGAAAGGCCTTGTTTGCACAGGCCCCAGCCACCCACCCTTAGCCAGCTAGGGATAGACCGTCCTTGGGCCTATCTCAGCAACGGCACAAGACTCACTTCTCGGAGCTGCATTCTGCAAAGGGAAACTCTGCTCGGGGAGCACACCACAGTCCCAATTTGTCTTTGCTCAGGAAAGCAATGCTTGCCTATTTCTCACCTCGCCCTGTGCTAACCCTAGGGCCAAGGAAGCTCTGGGCTGCCTCTGGCTCCGTGGGCACTGCTGCTTGGCTGGTGGACTCCTGAGCTTGAAACCAACTCCAAACGGGTTCTCCTTCTGGGAGAAGGCTGATTGGGCATGAAAAGGCCTTGTTTGCACAGGCCTCAGCAACCCACCCTTAGCCAGCTAGGGAGGGACCCTCCGAGGGCTGATCTCAGCAAGGGCACAAGACTCACTTCTAGGAGTTGTATTCTGCAAAGGTGAACTCTGCTCGGGGAACAATCCACAGCCCCAATGCGTCTTTGCTCAGGAAAGCATCGCTTGCCTATTTCTCACATAGCCCTCTGCACCACTAGGGCCAAGAACTTTCTGGGCTGCCTCTGGCTCCGTGGGCACTGCTGCTTGGCTGGTGTTCTCCTGAGCTTGAAACCAACTCCAAACGGGTTCTCCTTCGGGGAGAAGGCTGATTGGGCATGAAAATGCCTTGTTTGCACAGGCCCCCGCAACCCACACTTAGCCAGCTAGGGAGGGATCCTCCGAGGTCCTAACTGGGAAACGGCACAAAACTCAGTTCTGGGAGCTGCATTCTGCAAAGGTGAACTCTGCTCGGGGAACCAACAACAGCCGCAATGCGTCTTTGCTCAGGAAAGCCACGATTGCCTAGTTCTCACCTAGCCCTCTGCTACCCCTATGGCCAAGGGGGATCTTGGCTGCCTCTTTCTCCGTGGGCACTGTTGCTTGCCTGGTGGTCTGCTGAGCTTGAAACCAACTCCAAACGTGTTCTCCTTTGGGGAGAAGGTGGATTTGGCATGAAAAGGCCTTGTATGCACAGGCCCCATCAACCCATCCTTAGCCAGCTAGGGAGGGACGCTCTGAGGGCCTATGTCAGCAACAGCACTAAACTCACTTCTACGAGCTGCATTCTGTAAAGGGAATCTCAGCTCAGGGAACAAAGCACAGCCCCAATGTGTCTCTTGCTCAGGAAGGCCAACCGGCCTAGTTCTCACCTAGCCCTGGTCTACTCCTAGGGCAAAGGAGGCTCTGGGCTGCCTCTGGCTCCGTGGGCACTGCTGCTTGACTGGTGGTCTCCTGAGCTTGAAACCAACTCCAAACGGGTTCTCCTTCGGGGAGAAGGCTGATTGGGCATGAAAAGGCCTTGTTTGCACAGACCCAAGTAACCTACCCTTAGGAGCTATGGAGGAACCCTCCGAGGGCCTATCTCAGAACCTGCACAAAACTCTCACTTCTAGGAGCTGCATTCTGCAAAGGGGAACACTGCCGGGGAAGAAACCACAGCCCCAAAGCGTGTTTGCTCAGGAAAGCAATGCTTGCCTATTTCTCACCTAGCCCTCTGCCACCAATTAGGCCAAAGATTGTCTGTGCTGCCTCTGGCTCCGTGGGCACTGCAGCTTGGCTGGTGGTCTCCTGAGCTTGTAACCAACTCCAAACGTGTTCTCCTTTGGGGAGAAGGCTGATTGGGCATGAAAAGGCCTTATTTGCACAGGCCCAAACAATCCACCATTAGCCAGCTAGGGAGGGACCCTCAGAGGGCCTATCTCAGAACCTGCACAAAACTCTCACTTCGAGGAGCTGCATTCTGCAAACGTGAACTCTTCTCAGGGAACAAACCACAGCCCCAATGTGTCTTTGCTCAGGGAAGCAACGCTTGCCTAGTTCTCAATTAGCCCAGTGCTTACCCTAGGGCCAAGGAGGCTCTGGGCTGCCTCTGCCCCCGTGGGCATTGCTGCTTGGCTGGTGGACTCCCGAGCTTGAAACCAACTCCAAACGGGTCCTCCTTCGGGGAGAATGCTGATTGGGCATGAAAAGGCCTTGTTTCCACAGACCCAGGCAACCCACACTTTGCCAGCTAGGGAGGGAACATCCAAGGCCCTATCTCAGCAAGGGCACAAGACTCACTTCTAGGAGTTGTATTCTGCAAAGGTGAACTCTGCTCGGGGAACAATCCACAGCCCCAATGCGTCTTTGCTCAGGAAAGCAACGCGTGCCTAGTTCTCACCTGGCCCTCTGTACCCCTAGGGCAAAGAAGGCTCTGGGCTGCCTCTGGCTCCGTGGGCACTGCTGCTTTGCTGGTGGTCTCGTGAGCTTGAAACCAACTCCAAACGTGTTCTCCTTCAGGGAGAAGGCTGATTGGGCATGAAAATGCCTTGTTTGCACAGGCCTCAGCAACCCACCCTTAGCCAGCTAGGGAGGGACCCTCCGAGGGCTGATCTCAGCAAGGGCACAAGACTCACTTCTAGGAGTTGTATTCTGCAAAGGTGAACTCTGCTCGGGGAACAATCCACAGCCCCAATGCGTCTTTGCTCAGGAAAGCATCGCTTGCCTATTTCTCACATAGCCCTCTGCACCACTAGGGCCAAGAACTTTCTGGGCTGCCTCTGGCTCCGTGGGCACTGCTGCTTGGCTGGTGTTCTCCTGAGCTTGAAACCAACTCCAAACGGGTTCTCCTTCGGGGAGAAGGCTGATTGGGCATGGAAATGCCTTGTTTGCATAGGCCCCCGCAACCCACACTTAGCCAGCTAGGGAGGGATCCTCCGAGGTCCTAACTGGGAAACGGCACAAAACTCAGTTCTGGGAGCTGCATTCTGCAAAGGTGAACTCTGCTCGGGGAACCAACAACAGCCGCAATGCGTCTTTGCTCAGGAAAGCCACGATTGCCTAGTTCTCACCTAGCCCTCTGCTACCCCTATGGCCAAGGGGGATCTTGGCTGCCTCTTTCTCCGTGGGCACTGTTGCTTGCCTGGTGGTCTGCTGAGCTTGAAACCAACTCCAAACGTGTTCTCCTTTGGGGAGAAGGTGGATTTGGCATGAAAAGGCCTTGTATGCACAGGCCCCATCAACCCATCCTTAGCCAGCTAGGGAGGGACGCTCTGAGGGCCTATGTCAGCAACAGCACTAAACTCACTTCTACGAGCTGCATTCTGTAAAGGGAATCTCAGCTCAGGGAACAAAGCACAGCCCCAATGTGTCTCTTGCTCAGGAAGGCCAACCGGCCTAGTTCTCACCTAGCCCTGGTCTACTCCTAGGGCAAAGGAGGCTCTGGGCTGCCTCTGGCTCCGTGGGCACTGCTGCTTGACTGGTGGTCTCCTGAGCTTGAAACCAACTCCAAACGGGTTCTCCTTCGGGGAGAAGGCTGATTGGGCATGAAAAGGCCTTGTTTGCACAGGCCCAAGTAACCTACCCTTAGGAGCTATGGAGGAACCCTCCGAGGGCCTATCTCAGAACCTGCACAAAACTCTCACTTCTAGGAGCTGCATTCTGCAAAGGGGAACACTGCCGGGGAAGAAACCACAGCCCCAAAGCGTGTTTGCTCAGGAAAGCAATGCTTGCCTATTTCTCACCTAGCCCTCTGCCACCAATTAGGCCAAAGATTGTCTGTGCTGCCTCTGGCTCCGTGGGCACTGCAGCTTGGCTGGTGGTCTCCTGAGCTTGTAACCAACTCCAAACGTGTTCTCCTTTGGGGAGAAGGCTGATTGGGCATGAAAAGGCCTTATTTGCACAGGCCCAAACAATCCACCATTAGCCAGCTAGGGAGGGACCCTCAGAGGGCCTATCTCAGAACCTGCACAAAACTCTCACTTCGAGGAGCTGCATTCTGCAAAGGTGAACTCTGCTCAGGGAACAAACCACAGCCCCAATGTGTCTTTGCTCAGGGAAGCAACGCTTGCCTAGTTCTCAATTAGCCCAGTGCTTACCCTAGGGCCAAGGAGGCTCTGGGCTGCCTCTGCCCCCGTGGGCATTGCTGCTTGGCTGGTGGACTCCCGAGCTTGAAACCAACTCCAAACGGGTCCTCCTTCGGGGAGAATGCTGATTGGGCATGAAAAGGCCTTGTTTCCACAGACCCAGGCAACCCACACTTTGCCAGCTAGGGAGGGAACATCCAAGGCCCTATCTCAGCAAGGGCACAAGACTCACTTCTAGGAGTTGTATTCTGCAAAGGTGAACTCTGCTCGGGGAACAATCCACAGCCCCAATGCGTCTTTGCTCAGGAAAGCAACGCGTGCCTAGTTCTCACCTGGCCCTCTGTACCCCTAGGGCAAAGAAGGCTCTGGGCTGCCTCTGGCTCCGTGGGCACTGCTGCTTGGCTGGTGTTCTCCTGAGCTTGAAACCAACTCCAAACGGGTTCTCCTTCTGGGAGAAGGCTGATTGGGCATGAAAAGGCCTTGTTTGCACAGGCCTCAGCAACCCACCCTTAGCCAGCTAGGGAGGGACCCTCCGAGGGCTGATCTCAGCAAGGGCACAAGACTCACTTCTAGGAGTTGTATTCTGCAAAGGTGAACTCTGCTCGGGGAACAATCCACAGCCCCAATGCGTCTTTGCTCAGGAAAGCATCGCTTGCCTATTTCTCACATAGCCCTCTGCACCACTAGGGCCAAGAACTTTCTGGGCTGCCTCTGGCTCCGTGGGCACTGCTGCTTGGCTGGTGTTCTCCTGAGCTTGAAACCAACTCCAAACGGGTTCTCCTTCGGGGAGAAGGCTGATTGGGCATGGAAATGCCTTGTTTGCATAGGCCCCCGCAACCCACACTTAGCCAGCTAGGGAGGGATCCTCCGAGGTCCTAACTGGGAAACGGCACAAAACTCAGTTCTGGGAGCTGCATTCTGCAAAGGTGAACTCTGCTCGGGGAACCAACAACAGCCGCAATGCGTCTTTGCTCAGGAAAGCCACGATTGCCTAGTTCTCACCTAGCCCTCTGCTACCCCTATGGCCAAGGGGGATCTTGGCTGCCTCTTTCTCCGTGGGCACTGTTGCTTGCCTGGTGGTCTGCTGAGCTTGAAACCAACTCCAAACGTGTTCTCCTTTGGGGAGAAGGTGGATTTGGCATGAAAAGGCCTTGTATGCACAGGCCCCATCAACCCATCCTTAGCCAGCTAGGGAGGGACGCTCTGAGGGCCTATGTCAGCAACAGCACTAAACTCACTTCTACGAGCTGCATTCTGTAAAGGGAATCTCAGCTCAGGGAACAAAGCACAGCCCCAATGTGTCTCTTGCTCAGGAAGGCCAACCGGCCTAGTTCTCACCTAGCCCTGGTCTACTCCTAGGGCAAAGGAGGCTCTGGGCTGCCTCTGGCTCCGTGGGCACTGCTGCTTGACTGGTGGTCTCCTGAGCTTGAAACCAACTCCAAACGGGTTCTCCTTCGGGGAGAAGGCTGATTGGGCATGAAAAGGCCTTGTTTGCACAGGCCCAAGTAACCTACCCTTAGGAGCTATGGAGGAACCCTCCGAGGGCCTATCTCAGAACCTGCACAAAACTCTCACTTCTAGGAGCTGCATTCTGCAAAGGGGAACACTGCCGGGGAAGAAACCACAGCCCCAAAGCGTGTTTGCTCAGGAAAGCAATGCTTGCCTATTTCTCACCTAGCCCTCTGCCACCAATTAGGCCAAAGATTGTCTGTGCTGCCTCTGGCTCCGTGGGCACTGCAGCTTGGCTGGTGGTCTCCTGAGCTTGTAACCAACTCCAAACGTGTTCTCCTTTGGGGAGAAGGCTGATTGGGCATGAAAAGGCCTTATTTGCACAGGCCCAAACAATCCACCATTAGCCAGCTAGGGAGGGACCCTCAGAGGGCCTATCTCAGAACCTGCACAAAACTCTCACTTCGAGGAGCTGCATTCTGCAAACGTGAACTCTGCTCGGGGAACAAACCACAGCCCCAATGTGTCTTTGCTCAGGGAAGGAACGCTTGCCTAGTTCTCAATTAGCCCAGTGCTTACCCTAGGGCCAAGGAGGCTCTGGGCTGCCTCTGCCCCCGTGGGCATTGCTGCTTGGCTGGTGGACTCCCGAGCTTGAAACCAACTCCAAACGGGTCCTCCTTCGGGGAGAATGCTGATTGGGCATGAAAAGGCCTTGTTTCCACAGACCCAGGCAACCCACACTTTGCCAGCTAGGGAGGGAACATCCAAGGCCCTATCTCAGCAAGGGCACAAGACTCACTTCTAGGAGTTGTATTCTGCAAAGGTGAACTCTGCTCAGGGAACAATCCACAGCCCCAATGCGTCTTTGCTCAGGAAAGCAACGCGTGCCTAGTTCTCACCTGGCCCTCTGTACCCCTAGGGCAAAGAAGGCTCTGGGCTGCCTCTGGCTCCGTGGGCACTGCTGCTTGGCTGGTGGACTCCTGAGCTTGAAACCAACTCCAAACGGGTTCTCCTTCAGGGAGAAGGCTGATTGGGCATGAAAAGGCCCTGTTTGCACAGGGCCCATCAACTCACCGTTAACCACCTTGGGAGGGACCCTCGGAGGGCCTATCTCAGCAACGGTACACAACTCGCTTCTAGGAGCTGCATTCTGCAAAAGTGAACTCTGCTCGGGGAACAAACCAAGGCTCCAATGCGTCTATGCTCAATGAAGCCACGCTTGCCTACTTCTCAATTAGAAGAATGCTTCCCATAGGGCCAAGGAGGCTCTGGGCTGCCTCTGGCTCCGTGGGCACCGCTGATTGTCTGGTGGTCTCCTGAGCTTGAAAGCAACTCCAAACCTGTTCTCCTACGTGGAGAAGGCTGAATGGGCATTAAAATGCCTTGTTTCCACAGACCCAGGCAACCCACACTTAGCCAGCTAGGGAGTGACCCTCCTAGGTCCTATCTCAGCAACGGCAAAAAACTCGCTTATAGGAGCTGCATTTTTCAAAGGGAAACTTGCTCGGGGAACCAACCACAGCCCCAGTGCATCTTTGCTCAGGAAAGCAACGCTTGCCTAGTTCTCAACAAGCCGTGTGCTATACCTTCGGCCAGGAAGGATCCTGGCTTCTTCTTGCTCCGAGGGCACGGCTGCTTGGCTGGTGGTCTCCTGAAGTTAAAAGTAACTCCAAACGGGTTCTCTTTCGGGGAGGATGCTGATTGGGCATGAAAAGGCCTTCATTTAACAGGCCCCATCAACCCACCCTTAGCCAGATACGGAGAGAGCCTCCTAGGGCCTATCTAAGAAATGGCACAAAACTCATTCCAGGAGCTGCATTCTGCAAAGGTGGACACTGCTTGGGGAACAAACCACAGCCCCAATGTGTCTGCTCAGGAAAGCCTCGCTTGCCTTTTTTCTCCTAGCCCTCTGCTACCCCAAGGGCCATGGAAGCTCTGGGCTGCCTCTGGCTCTGTGGGCACTGCTGATGTTCTGGTTGTCTCCTGAGCTTGAAACCAACTCCAAACGGGTTCTCCTTCGGGGAGAAGGTGGATTTGCATGGAAAGGCCTTGTTTGCACAGGCCCCAGCCACCCACCCTTAGCCAGCTAGGGATAGACCGTCCTTGGGCCTATCTCAGCAACGGCACAAGACTCACTTCTCGGAGCTGCATTCTGCAAAGGGAAACTCTGCTCGGGGAGCACACCACAGTCCCAATTTGTCTTTGCTCAGGAAAGCAATGCTTGCCTATTTCTCACCTCGCCCTGTGCTAACCCTAGGGCCAAGGAAGCTCTGGGCTGCCTCTGGCTCCGTGGGCACTGCTGCTTGGCTGGTGGACTCCTGAGCTTGAAACCAACTCCAAACGGGTTCTCCTTCGGGGAGAAGGCTGATTGGGCATGAAAAGGCCTTGTTTGCACAGGCCTCAGCAACCCACCCTTAGCCAGCTAGGGAGGGACCCTCCGAGGGCTGATCTCAGCAAGGGCACAAGACTCACTTCTAGGAGTTGTATTCTGCAAAGGTGAACTCTGCTCGGGGAACAATCCACAGCCCCAATGCGTCTTTGCTCAGGAAAGCATCGCTTGCCTATTTCTCACATAGCCCTCTGCACCACTAGGGCCAAGAACTTTCTGGGCTGCCTCTGGCTCCGTGGGCACTGCTGCTTGGCTGGTGTTCTCCTGAGCTTGAAACCAACTCCAAACGGGTTCTCCTTCGGGGAGAAGGCTGATTGGGCATGGAAATGCCTTGTTTGCATAGGCCCCCGCAACCCACACTTAGCCAGCTAGGGAGGGATCCTCCGAGGTCCTAACTGGGAAACGGCACAAAACTCAGTTCTGGGAGCTGCATTCTGCAAAGGTGAACTCTGCTCGGGGAACCAACAACAGCCGCAATGCGTCTTTGCTCAGGAAAGCCACGATTGCCTAGTTCTCACCTAGCCCTCTGCTACCCCTATGGCCAAGGGGGATCTTGGCTGCCTCTTTCTCCGTGGGCACTGTTGCTTGCCTGGTGGTCTGCTGAGCTTGAAACCAACTCCAAACGTGTTCTCCTTTGGGGAGAAGGTGGATTTGGCATGAAAAGGCCTTGTATGCACAGGCCCCATCAACCCATCCTTAGCCAGCTAGGGAGGGACGCTCTGAGGGCCTATGTCAGCAACAGCACTAAACTCACTTCTACGAGCTGCATTCTGTAAAGGGAATCTCAGCTCAGGGAACAAAGCACAGCCCCAATGTGTCTCTTGCTCAGGAAGGCCAACCGGCCTAGTTCTCACCTAGCCCTGGTCTACTCCTAGGGCAAAGGAGGCTCTGGGCTGCCTCTGGCTCCGTGGGCACTGCTGCTTGACTGGTGGTCTCCTGAGCTTGAAACCAACTCCAAACGGGTTCTCCTTCGGGGAGAAGGCTGATTGGGCATGAAAAGGCCTTGTTTGCACAGGCCCAAGTAACCTACCCTTAGGAGCTATGGAGGAACCCTCCGAGGGCCTATCTCAGAACCTGCACAAAACTCTCACTTCTAGGAGCTGCATTCTGCAAAGGGGAACACTGCCGGGGAAGAAACCACAGCCCCAAAGCGTGTTTGCTCAGGAAAGCAATGCTTGCCTATTTCTCACCTAGCCCTCTGCCACCAATTAGGCCAAAGATTGTCTGTGCTGCCTCTGGCTCCGTGGGCACTGCAGCTTGGCTGGTGGTCTCCTGAGCTTGTAACCAACTCCAAACGTGTTCTCCTTTGGGGAGAAGGCTGATTGGGCATGAAAAGGCCTTATTTGCACAGGCCCAAACAATCCACCATTAGCCAGCTAGGGAGGGACCCTCAGAGGGCCTATCTCAGAACCTGCACAAAACTCTCACTTCGAGGAGCTGCATTCTGCAAACGTGAACTCTGCTCGGGGAACAAACCACAGCCCCAATGTGTCTTTGCTCAGGGAAGGAACGCTTGCCTAGTTCTCAATTAGCCCAGTGCTTACCCTAGGGCCAAGGAGGCTCTGGGCTGCCTCTGCCCCCGTGGGCATTGCTGCTTGGCTGGTGGACTCCCGAGCTTGAAACCAACTCCAAACGGGTCCTCCTTCGGGGAGAATGCTGATTGGGCATGAAAAGGCCTTGTTTCCACAGACCCAGGCAACCCACACTTTGCCAGCTAGGGAGGGAACATCCAAGGCCCTATCTCAGCAAGGGCACAAGACTCACTTCTAGGAGTTGTATTCTGCAAAGGTGAACTCTGCTCAGGGAACAATCCACAGCCCCAATGCGTCTTTGCTCAGGAAAGCAACGCGTGCCTAGTTCTCACCTGGCCCTCTGTACCCCTAGGGCAAAGAAGGCTCTGGGCTGCCTCTGGCTCCGTGGGCACTGCTGCTTGGCTGGTGGACTCCTGAGCTTGAAACCAACTCCAAACGGGTTCTCCTTCAGGGAGAAGGCTGATTGGGCATGAAAAGGCCCTGTTTGCACAGGGCCCATCAACTCACCGTTAACCACCTTGGGAGGGACCCTCGGAGGGCCTATCTCAGCAACGGTACACAACTCGCTTCTAGGAGCTGCATTCTGCAAAAGTGAACTCTGCTCGGGGAACAAACCAAGGCTCCAATGCGTCTATGCTCAATGAAGCCACGCTTGCCTACTTCTCAATTAGAAGAATGCTTCCCATAGGGCCAAGGAGGCTCTGGGCTGCCTCTGGCTCCGTGGGCACCGCTGATTGTCTGGTGGTCTCCTGAGCTTGAAAGCAACTCCAAACCTGTTCTCCTACGTGGAGAAGGCTGAATGGGCATTAAAATGCCTTGTTTCCACAGACCCAGGCAACCCACACTTAGCCAGCTAGGGAGTGACCCTCCTAGGTCCTATCTCAGCAACGGCAAAAAACTCGCTTATAGGAGCTGCATTTTTCAAAGGGAAACTTGCTCGGGGAACCAACCACAGCCCCAGTGCATCTTTGCTCAGGAAAGCAACGCTTGCCTAGTTCTCAACAAGCCGTGTGCTATACCTTCGGCCAGGAAGGATCCTGGCTTCTTCTTGCTCCGAGGGCACGGCTGCTTGGCTGGTGGTCTCCTGAAGTTAAAAGTAACTCCAAACGGGTTCTCTTTCGGGGAGGATGCTGATTGGGCATGAAAAGGCCTTCATTTAACAGGCCCCATCAACCCACCCTTAGCCAGATACGGAGAGAGCCTCCTAGGGCCTATCTAAGAAATGGCACAAAACTCATTCCAGGAGCTGCATTCTGCAAAGGTGGACACTGCTTGGGGAACAAACCACAGCCCCAATGTGTCTGCTCAGGAAAGCCTCGCTTGCCTTTTTTCTCCTAGCCCTCTGCTACCCCAAGGGCCATGGAAGCTCTGGGCTGCCTCTGGCTCTGTGGGCACTGCTGATGTTCTGGTTGTCTCCTGAGCTTGAAACCAACTCCAAACGGGTTCTCCTTCGGGGAGAAGGTGGATTTGCATGGAAAGGCCTTGTTTGCACAGGCCCCAGCCACCCACCCTTAGCCAGCTAGGGATAGACCGTCCTTGGGCCTATCTCAGCAACGGCACAAGACTCACTTCTCGGAGCTGCATTCTGCAAAGGGAAACTCTGCTCGGGGAGCACACCACAGTCCCAATTTGTCTTTGCTCAGGAAAGCAATGCTTGCCTATTTCTCACCTCGCCCTGTGCTAACCCTAGGGCCAAGGAAGCTCTGGGCTGCCTCTGGCTCCGTGGGCACTGCTGCTTGGCTGGTGGACTCCTGAGCTTGAAACCAACTCCAAACGGGTTCTCCTTCGGGGAGAAGGCTGATTGGGCATGAAAAGGCCTTGTTTGCACAGGCCTCAGCAACCCACCCTTAGCCAGCTAGGGAGGGACCCTCCGAGGGCTGATCTCAGCAAGGGCACAAGACTCACTTCTAGGAGTTGTATTCTGCAAAGGTGAACTCTGCTCGGGGAACAATCCACAGCCCCAATGCGTCTTTGCTCAGGAAAGCATCGCTTGCCTATTTCTCACATAGCCCTCTGCACCACTAGGGCCAAGAACTTTCTGGGCTGCCTCTGGCTCCGTGGGCACTGCTGCTTGGCTGGTGTTCTCCTGAGCTTGAAACCAACTCCAAACGGGTTCTCCTTCGGGGAGAAGGCTGATTGGGCATGGAAATGCCTTGTTTGCATAGGCCCCCGCAACCCACACTTAGCCAGCTAGGGAGGGATCCTCCGAGGTCCTAACTGGGAAACGGCACAAAACTCAGTTCTGGGAGCTGCATTCTGCAAAGGTGAACTCTGCTCGGGGAACCAACAACAGCCGCAATGCGTCTTTGCTCAGGAAAGCCACGATTGCCTAGTTCTCACCTAGCCCTCTGCTACCCCTATGGCCAAGGGGGATCTTGGCTGCCTCTTTCTCCGTGGGCACTGTTGCTTGCCTGGTGGTCTGCTGAGCTTGAAACCAACTCCAAACGTGTTCTCCTTTGGGGAGAAGGTGGATTTGGCATGAAAAGGCCTTGTATGCACAGGCCCCATCAACCCATCCTTAGCCAGCTAGGGAGGGACGCTCTGAGGGCCTATGTCAGCAACAGCACTAAACTCACTTCTACGAGCTGCATTCTGTAAAGGGAATCTCAGCTCAGGGAACAAAGCACAGCCCCAATGTGTCTCTTGCTCAGGAAGGCCAACCGGCCTAGTTCTCACCTAGCCCTGGTCTACTCCTAGGGCAAAGGAGGCTCTGGGCTGCCTCTGGCTCCGTGGGCACTGCTGCTTGACTGGTGGTCTCCTGAGCTTGAAACCAACTCCAAACGGGTTCTCCTTCGGGGAGAAGGCTGATTGGGCATGAAAAGGCCTTGTTTGCACAGGCCCAAGTAACCTACCCTTAGGAGCTATGGAGGAACCCTCCGAGGGCCTATCTCAGAACCTGCACAAAACTCTCACTTCTAGGAGCTGCATTCTGCAAAGGGGAACACTGCCGGGGAAGAAACCACAGCCCCAAAGCGTGTTTGCTCAGGAAAGCAATGCTTGCCTATTTCTCACCTAGCCCTCTGCCACCAATTAGGCCAAAGATTGTCTGTGCTGCCTCTGGCTCCGTGGGCACTGCAGCTTGGCTGGTGGTCTCCTGAGCTTGTAACCAACTCCAAACGTGTTCTCCTTTGGGGAGAAGGCTGATTGGGCATGAAAAGGCCTTATTTGCACAGGCCCAAACAATCCACCATTAGCCAGCTAGGGAGGGACCCTCAGAGGGCCTATCTCAGAACCTGCACAAAACTCTCACTTCGAGGAGCTGCATTCTGCAAACGTGAACTCTTCTCAGGGAACAAACCACAGCCCCAATGTGTCTTTGCTCAGGGAAGCAACGCTTGCCTAGTTCTCAATTAGCCCAGTGCTTACCCTAGGGCCAAGGAGGCTCTGGGCTGCCTCTGCCCCCGTGGGCATTGCTGCTTGGCTGGTGGACTCCCGAGCTTGAAACCAACTCCAAACGGGTCCTCCTTCGGGGAGAATGCTGATTGGGCATGAAAAGGCCTTGTTTCCACAGACCCAGGCAACCCACACTTTGCCAGCTAGGGAGGGAACATCCAAGGCCCTATCTCAGCAAGGGCACAAGACTCACTTCTAGGAGTTGTATTCTGCAAAGGTGAACTCTGCTCGGGGAACAATCCACAGCCCCAATGCGTCTTTGCTCAGGAAAGCAACGCGTGCCTAGTTCTCACCTGGCCCTCTGTACCCCTAGGGCAAAGAAGGCTCTGGGCTGCCTCTGGCTCCGTGGGCACTGCTGCTTTGCTGGTGGTCTCGTGAGCTTGAAACCAACTCCAAACGTGTTCTCCTTCAGGGAGAAGGCTGATTGGGCATGAAAATGCCTTGTTTGCACAGGCCTCAGCAACCCACCCTTAGCCAGGGAGGGACCCTCCGAGGGCTGATCTCAGCAAGGGCACAAGACTCACTTCTAGGAGTTGTATTCTGCAAAGGTGAACTCTGCTCGGGGAACAATCCACAGCCCCAATGCGTCTTTGCTCAGGAAAGCATCGCTTGCCTATTTCTCACATAGCCCTCTGCACCACTAGGGCCAAGAACTTTCTGGGCTGCCTCTGGCTCCGTGGGCACTGCTGCTTGGCTGGTGTTCTCCTGAGCTTGAAACCAACTCCAAACGGGTTCTCCTTCGGGGAGAAGGCTGATTGGGCATGGAAATGCCTTGTTTGCATAGGCCCCCGCAACCCACACTTAGCCAGCTAGGGAGGGATCCTCCGAGGTCCTAACTGGGAAACGGCACAAAACTCAGTTCTGGGAGCTGCATTCTGCAAAGGTGAACTCTGCTCGGGGAACCAACAACAGCCGCAATGCGTCTTTGCTCAGGAAAGCCACGATTGCCTAGTTCTCACCTAGCCCTCTGCTACCCCTATGGCCAAGGGGGATCTTGGCTGCCTCTTTCTCCGTGGGCACTGTTGCTTGCCTGGTGGTCTGCTGAGCTTGAAACCAACTCCAAACGTGTTCTCCTTTGGGGAGAAGGTGGATTTGGCATGAAAAGGCCTTGTATGCACAGGCCCCATCAACCCATCCTTAGCCAGCTAGGGAGGGACGCTCTGAGGGCCTATGTCAGCAACAGCACTAAACTCACTTCTACGAGCTGCATTCTGTAAAGGGAATCTCAGCTCAGGGAACAAAGCACAGCCCCAATGTGTCTCTTGCTCAGGAAGGCCAACCGGCCTAGTTCTCACCTAGCCCTGGTCTACTCCTAGGGCAAAGGAGGCTCTGGGCTGCCTCTGGCTCCGTGGGCACTGCTGCTTGACTGGTGGTCTCCTGAGCTTGAAACCAACTCCAAACGGGTTCTCCTTCGGGGAGAAGGCTGATTGGGCATGAAAAGGCCTTGTTTGCACAGGCCCAAGTAACCTACCCTTAGGAGCTATGGAGGAACCCTCCGAGGGCCTATCTCAGAACCTGCACAAAACTCTCACTTCTAGGAGCTGCATTCTGCAAAGGGGAACACTGCCGGGGAAGAAACCACAGCCCCAAAGCGTGTTTGCTCAGGAAAGCAATGCTTGCCTATTTCTCACCTAGCCCTCTGCCACCAATTAGGCCAAAGATTGTCTGTGCTGCCTCTGGCTCCGTGGGCACTGCAGCTTGGCTGGTGGTCTCCTGAGCTTGTAACCAACTCCAAACGTGTTCTCCTTTGGGGAGAAGGCTGATTGGGCATGAAAAGGCCTTATTTGCACAGGCCCAAACAATCCACCATTAGCCAGCTAGGGAGGGACCCTCAGAGGGCCTATCTCAGAACCTGCACAAAACTCTCACTTCGAGGAGCTGCATTCTGCAAACGTGAACTCTTCTCAGGGAACAAACCACAGCCCCAATGTGTCTTTGCTCAGGGAAGCAACGCTTGCCTAGTTCTCAATTAGCCCAGTGCTTACCCTAGGGCCAAGGAGGCTCTGGGCTGCCTCTGCCCCCGTGGGCATTGCTGCTTGGCTGGTGGACTCCCGAGCTTGAAACCAACTCCAAACAGGTCCTCCTTCGGGGAGAATGCTGATTGGGCATGAAAAGGCCTTGTTTCCACAGACCCAGGCAACCCACACTTTGCCAGCTAGGGAGGGAACATCCAAGGCCCTATCTCAGCAAGGGCACAAGACTCACTTCTAGGAGTTGTATTCTGCAAAGGTGAACTCTGCTCGGGGAACAATCCACAGCCCCAATGCGTCTTTGCTCAGGAAAGCAACGCGTGCCTAGTTCTCACCTGGCCCTCTGTACCCCTAGGGCAAAGAAGGCTCTGGGCTGCCTCTGGCTCCGTGGGCACTGCTGCTTGGCTGGTGGACTCCTGAGCTTGAAACCAACTCCAAACGGGTTCTCCTTCAGGGAGAAGGCTGATTGGGCATGAAAAGGCCTTGTTTGCACAGGGCCCATCAACTCACCGTTAGCCACCTTGGGAGGGACCCTCGGAGGGCCTATTTCAGCAACGGTACACAACTCGCTTCTAGGAGCTGCATTCTGCAAAAGTGAACTCTGCTCGGGGAACAAACCAAGGCTCCAATGCGTCTATGCTCAATGAAGCCACGCTTGCCTACTTCTCAATTAGAAGAATGCTTCCCATAGGGCCAAGGAGGCTCTGGGCTGCCTCTGGCTCCGTGGGCACCGCTGATTGTCTGGTGGTCTCCTGAGCTTGAAAGCAACTCCAAACCTGTTCTCCTACGTGGAGAAGGCTGAATGGGCATTAAAATGCCTTGTTTCCACAGACCCAGGCAACCCACACTTAGCCAGCTAGGGAGTGACCCTCCTAGGTCCTATCTCAGCAACGGCAAAAAACTCACTTATAGGAGCTGCATTTTTCAAAGGGAAACTTGCTCGGGGAACCAACCACAGCCCCAGTGCATCTTTGCTCAGGAAAGCAACGCTTGCCTAGTTCTCAACAAGCCGTGTGCTATACCTTGGGCCAGGAAGGATCCTGGCTTCTTCTTGCTCCGAGGGCACGGCTGCTTGGCTGGTGGTCTCCTGAAGTTAAAAGTAACTCCAAACGGGTTCTCTTTCGGGGAGGATGCTGATTGGGCATGAAAAGGCCTTCATTCAACAGGCCCCATCAACCCACCCTTAGCCAGATACGGAGAGAGCCTCCTAGGGCCTATCTAAGAAATGGCACAAAACTCATTCCAGGAGCTGCATTCTGCAAAGGTGGACACTGCTTGGGGAACAAACCACAGCCCCAATGTGTCTGCTCAGGAAAGCCTCGCTTGCCTTTTTTCTCCTAGCCCTCTGCTACCCCAAGGGCCATGGAAGCTCTGGGCTGCCTCTGGCTCTGTGGGCACTGCTGATGTTCTGGTTGTCTCCTGAGCTTGAAACCAACTCCAAACGGGTTCTCCTTCGGGGAGAAGGTGGATTTGCATGGAAAGGCCTTGTTTGCACAGGCCCCAGCCACCCACCCTTAGCCAGCTAGGGATAGACCGTCCTTGGGCCTATCTCAGCAACGGCACAAGACTCACTTCTCGGAGCTGCATTCTGCAAAGGGAAACTCTGCTCGGGGAGCACACCACAGTCCCAATTTGTCTTTGCTCAGGAAAGCAATGCTTGCCTATTTCTCACCTCGCCCTGTGCTAACCCTAGGGCCAAGGAGGCTCTGGGCTGCCTCTGGCTCCGTGGGCACTGCTGCTTGGCTGGTGGTCTCGTGAGCTTGAAACCAACTCCAAACGGGTTCTCCTTCTGGGAGAAGGCTGATTGGGCATGAAAATGCCTTGTTTGCACAGGCCTCAGCAACCCACCCTTAGCCAGCTAGGGAGGGACCCTCCGAGGGCTGATCTCAGCAAGGGCACAAGACTCACTTCTAGGAGTTGTATTCTGCAAAGGTGAACTCTGCTCGGGGAACAATCCACAGCCCCAATGCGTCTTTGCTCAGGAAAGCATCGCTTGCCTATTTCTCACATAGCCCTCTGCACCACTAGGGCCAAGAACTTTCTGGGCTGCCTCTGGCTCCGTGGGCACTGCTGCTTGGCTGGTGTTCTCCTGAGCTTGAAACCAACTCCAAACGGGTTCTCCTTCGGGGAGAAGGCTGATTGGGCATGGAAATGCCTTGTTTGCATAGGCCCCCGCAACCCACACTTAGCCAGCTAGGGAGGGATCCTCCGAGGTCCTAACTGGGAAACGGCACAAAACTCAGTTCTGGGAGCTGCATTCTGCAAAGGTGAACTCTGCTCGGGGAACCAACAACAGCCGCAATGCGTCTTTGCTCAGGAAAGCCACGATTGCCTAGTTCTCACCTAGCCCTCTGCTACCCCTATGGCCAAGGGGGATCTTGGCTGCCTCTTTCTCCGTGGGCACTGTTGCTTGCCTGGTGGTCTGCTGAGCTTGAAACCAACTCCAAACGTGTTCTCCTTTGGGGAGAAGGTGGATTTGGCATGAAAAGGCCTTGTATGCACAGGCCCCATCAACCCATCCTTAGCCAGCTAGGGAGGGACGCTCTGAGGGCCTATGTCAGCAACAGCACTAAACTCACTTCTACGAGCTGCATTCTGTAAAGGGAATCTCAGCTCAGGGAACAAAGCACAGCCCCAATGTGTCTCTTGCTCAGGAAGGCCAACCGGCCTAGTTCTCACCTAGCCCTGGTCTACTCCTAGGGCAAAGGAGGCTCTGGGCTGCCTCTGGCTCCGTGGGCACTGCTGCTTGACTGGTGGTCTCCTGAGCTTGAAACCAACTCCAAACGGGTTCTCCTTCGGGGAGAAGGCTGATTGGGCATGAAAAGGCCTTGTTTGCACAGGCCCAAGTAACCTACCCTTAGGAGCTATGGAGGAACCCTCCGAGGGCCTATCTCAGAACCTGCACAAAACTCTCACTTCTAGGAGCTGCATTCTGCAAAGGGGAACACTGCCGGGGAAGAAACCACAGCCCCAAAGCGTGTTTGCTCAGGAAAGCAATGCTTGCCTATTTCTCACCTAGCCCTCTGCCACCAATTAGGCCAAAGATTGTCTGTGCTGCCTCTGGCTCCGTGGGCACTGCAGCTTGGCTGGTGGTCTCCTGAGCTTGTAACCAACTCCAAACGTGTTCTCCTTTGGGGAGAAGGCTGATTGGGCATGAAAAGGCCTTATTTGCACAGGCCCAAACAATCCACCATTAGCCAGCTAGGGAGGGACCCTCAGAGGGCCTATCTCAGAACCTGCACAAAACTCTCACTTCGAGGAGCTGCATTCTGCAAACGTGAACTCTTCTCAGGGAACAAACCACAGCCCCAATGTGTCTTTGCTCAGGGAAGCAACGCTTGCCTAGTTCTCAATTAGCCCAGTGCTTACCCTAGGGCCAAGGAGGCTCTGGGTTGCCTCTGCCCCCGTGGGCATTGCTGCTTGGCTGGTGGACTCCCGAGCTTGAAACCAACTCCAAACAGGTCCTCCTTCGGGGAGAATGCTGATTGGGCATGAAAAGGCCTTGTTTCCACAGACCCAGGCAACCCACACTTTGCCAGCTAGGGAGGGAACATCCAAGGCCCTATCTCAGCAAGGGCACAAGACTCACTTCTAGGAGTTGTATTCTGCAAAGGTGAACTCTGCTCGGGGAACAATCCACAGCCCCAATGCGTCTTTGCTCAGGAAAGCAACGCGTGCCTAGTTCTCACCTGGCCCTCTGTACCCCTAGGGCAAAGAAGGCTCTGGGCTGCCTCTGGCTCCGTGGGCACTGCTGCTTGGCTGGTGGACTCCTGAGCTTGAAACCAACTCCAAACGGGTTCTCCTTCAGGGAGAAGGCTGATTGGGCATGAAAAGGCCTTGTTTGCACAGGGCCCATCAACTCACCGTTAGCCACCTTGGGAGGGACCCTCGGAGGGCCTATTTCAGCAACGGTACACAACTCGCTTCTAGGAGCTGCATTCTGCAAAAGTGAACTCTGCTCGGGGAACAAACCAAGGCTCCAATGCGTCTATGCTCAATGAAGCCACGCTTGCCTACTTCTCAATTAGAAGAATGCTTCCCATAGGGCCAAGGAGGCTCTGGGCTGCCTCTGGCTCCGTGGGCACCGCTGATTGTCTGGTGGTCTCCTGAGCTTGAAAGCAACTCCAAACCTGTTCTCCTACGTGGAGAAGGCTGAATGGGCATTAAAATGCCTTGTTTCCACAGACCCAGGCAACCCACACTTAGCCAGCTAGGGAGTGACCCTCCTAGGTCCTATCTCAGCAACGGCAAAAAACTCACTTATAGGAGCTGCATTTTTCAAAGGGAAACTTGCTCGCGGAACCAACCACAGCCCCAGTGCATCTTTGCTCAGGAAAGCAACGCTTGCCTAGTTCTCAACAAGCCGTGTGCTATACCTTGGGCCAGGAAGGATCCTGGCTTCTTCTTGCTCCGAGGGCACGGCTGCTTGGCTGGTGGTCTCCTGAAGTTAAAAGTAACTCCAAACGGGTTCTCTTTCGGGGAGGATGCTGATTGGGCATGAAAAGGCCTTCATTCAACAGGCCCCATCAACCCACCCTTAGCCAGATACGGAGAGAGCCTCCTAGGGCCTATCTAAGAAATGGCACAAAACTCATTCCAGGAGCTGCATTCTGCAAAGGTGGACACTGCTTGGGGAACAAACCACAGCCCCAATGTGTCTGCTCAGGAAAGCCTCGCTTGCCTTTTTTCTCCTAGCCCTCTGCTACCCCAAGGGCCATGGAAGCTCTGGGCTGCCTCTGGCTCTGTGGGCACTGCTGATGTTCTGGTTGTCTCCTGAGCTTGAAACCAACTCCAAACGGGTTCTCCTTCGGGGAGAAGGTGGATTTGCATGGAAAGGCCTTGTTTGCACAGGCCCCAGCCACCCACCCTTAGCCAGCTAGGGATAGACCGTCCTTGGGCCTATCTCAGCAACGGCACAAGACTCACTTCTCGGAGCTGCATTCTGCAAAGGGAAACTCTGCTCGGGGAGCACACCACAGTCCCAATTTGTCTTTGCTCAGGAAAGCAATGCTTGCCTATTTCTCACCTCGCCCTGTGCTAACCCTAGGGCCAAGGAGGCTCTGGGCTGCCTCTGGCTCCGTGGGCACTGCTGCTTGGCTGGTGGTCTCGTGAGCTTGAAACCAACTCCAAACGGGTTCTCCTTCTGGGAGAAGGCTGATTGGGCATGAAAATGCCTTGTTTGCACAGGCCTCAGCAACCCACCCTTAGCCAGCTAGGGAGGGACCCTCCGAGGGCTGATCTCAGCAAGGGCACAAGACTCACTTCTAGGAGTTGTATTCTGCAAAGGTGAACTCTGCTCGGGGAACAATCCACAGCCCCAATGCGTCTTTGCTCAGGAAAGCATCGCTTGCCTATTTCTCACATAGCCCTCTGCACCACTAGGGCCAAGAACTTTCTGGGCTGCCTCTGGCTCCGTGGGCACTGCTGCTTGGCTGGTGTTCTCCTGAGCTTGAAACCAACTCCAAACGGGTTCTCCTTCGGGGAGAAGGCTGATTGGGCATGGAAATGCCTTGTTTGCATAGGCCCCCGCAACCCACACTTAGCCAGCTAGGGAGGGATCCTCCGAGGTCCTAACTGGGAAACGGCACAAAACTCAGTTCTGGGAGCTGCATTCTGCAAAGGTGAACTCTGCTCGGGGAACCAACAACAGCCGCAATGCGTCTTTGCTCAGGAAAGCCACGATTGCCTAGTTCTCACCTAGCCCTCTGCTACCCCTATGGCCAAGGGGGATCTTGGCTGCCTCTTTCTCCGTGGGCACTGTTGCTTGCCTGGTGGTCTGCTGAGCTTGAAACCAACTCCAAACGTGTTCTCCTTTGGGGAGAAGGTGGATTTGGCATGAAAAGGCCTTGTATGCACAGGCCCCATCAACCCATCCTTAGCCAGCTAGGGAGGGACGCTCTGAGGGCCTATGTCAGCAACAGCACTAAACTCACTTCTACGAGCTGCATTCTGTAAAGGGAATCTCAGCTCAGGGAACAAAGCACAGCCCCAATGTGTCTCTTGCTCAGGAAGGCCAACCGGCCTAGTTCTCACCTAGCCCTGGTCTACTCCTAGGGCAAAGGAGGCTCTGGGCTGCCTCTGGCTCCGTGGGCACTGCTGCTTGACTGGTGGTCTCCTGAGCTTGAAACCAACTCCAAACGGGTTCTCCTTCGGGGAGAAGGCTGATTGGGCATGAAAAGGCCTTGTTTGCACAGGCCCAAGTAACCTACCCTTAGGAGCTATGGAGGAACCCTCCGAGGGCCTATCTCAGAACCTGCACAAAACTCTCACTTCTAGGAGCTGCATTCTGCAAAGGGGAACACTGCCGGGGAAGAAACCACAGCCCCAAAGCGTGTTTGCTCAGGAAAGCAATGCTTGCCTATTTCTCACCTAGCCCTCTGCCACCAATTAGGCCAAAGATTGTCTGTGCTGCCTCTGGCTCCGTGGGCACTGCAGCTTGGCTGGTGGTCTCCTGAGCTTGTAACCAACTCCAAACGTGTTCTCCTTTGGGGAGAAGGCTGATTGGGCATGAAAAGGCCTTATTTGCACAGGCCCAAACAATCCACCATTAGCCAGCTAGGGAGGGACCCTCAGAGGGCCTATCTCAGAACCTGCACAAAACTCTCACTTCGAGGAGCTGCATTCTGCAAACGTGAACTCTTCTCAGGGAACAAACCACAGCCCCAATGTGTCTTTGCTCAGGGAAGCAACGCTTGCCTAGTTCTCAATTAGCCCAGTGCTTACCCTAGGGCCAAGGAGGCTCTGGGCTGCCTCTGCCCCCGTGGGCATTGCTGCTTGGCTGGTGGACTCCCGAGCTTGAAACCAACTCCAAACGGGTCCTCCTTCGGGGAGAATGCTGATTGGGCATGAAAAGGCCTTGTTTCCACAGACCCAGGCAACCCACACTTTGCCAGCTAGGGAGGGAACATCCAAGGCCCTATCTCAGCAAGGGCACAAGACTCACTTCTAGGAGTTGTATTCTGCAAAGGTGAACTCTGCTCGGGGAACAATCCACAGCCCCAATGCGTCTTTGCTCAGGAAAGCAACGCGTGCCTAGTTCTCACCTGGCCCTCTGTACCCCTAGGGCAAAGAAGGCTCTGGGCTGCCTCTGGCTCCGTGGGCACTGCTGCTTGGCTGGTGGACTCCTGAGCTTGAAACCAACTCCAAACGGGTTCTCCTTCTGGGAGAAGGCTGATTGGGCATGAAAAGGCCTTGTTTGCACAGGCCACAGCAACACACCCTTAGCCAGCTAGGGAGGGACCCTCCGAGGGCTGATCTCAGCAAGGGCACAAGACTCACTTCTAGGAGTTGTATTCTGCAAAGGTGAACTCTGCTCGGGGAACAATCCACAGCCCCAATGCGTCTTTGCTCAGGAAAGCATCGCTTGCCTATTTCTCACATAGCCCTCTGCACCACTAGGGCCAAGAACTTTCTGGGCTGCCTCTGGCTCCGTGGGCACTGCTGCTTGACTGGTGGTCTCCTGAGCTTGAAACCAACTCCAAACGGGTTCTCCTTCGGGGAGAAGGCTGATTGGGCATGAAAAGGCCTTGTTTGCACAGGCCCAAGTAACCTACCCTTAGGAGCTATGGAGGAACCCTCCGAGGGCCTATCTCAGAACCTGCACAAAACTCTCACTTCTAGGAGCTGCATTCTGCAAAGGGGAACACTGCCGGGGAAGAAACCACAGCCCCAAAGCGTGTTTGCTCAGGAAAGCAATGCTTGCCTATTTCTCACCTAGCCCTCTGCCACCAATTAGGCCAAAGATTGTCTGTGCTGCCTCTGGCTCCGTGGGCACTGCAGCTTGGCTGGTGGTCTCCTGAGCTTGTAACCAACTCCAAACGTGTTCTCCTTTGGGGAGAAGGCTGATTGGGCATGAAAAGGCCTTATTTGCACAGGCCCAAACAATCCACCATTAGCCAGCTAGGGAGGGACCCTCAGAGGGCCTATCTCAGAACCTGCACAAAACTCTCACTTCGAGGAGCTGCATTCTGCAAAGGTGAACTCTTCTCAGGGAACAAACCACAGCCCCAATGTGTCTTTGCTCAGGGAAGCAACGCTTGCCTAGTTCTCAATTAGCCCAGTGCTTACCCTAGGGCCAAGGAGGCTCTGGGCTGCCTCTGCCCCCGTGGGCATTGCTGCTTGGCTGGTGGACTCCCGAGCTTGAAACCAACTCCAAACGGGTCCTCCTTCGGGGAGAATGCTGATTGGGCATGAAAAGGCCTTGTTTCCACAGACCCAGGCAACCCACACTTTGCCAGCTAGGGAGGGAACATCCAAGGCCCTATCTCAGCAAGGGCACAAGACTCACTTCTAGGAGTTGTATTCTGCAAAGGTGAACTCTGCTCGGGGAACAATCCACAGCCCCAATGCGTCTTTGCTCAGGAAAGCAACGCGTGCCTAGTTCTCACCTGGCCCTCTGTACCCCTAGGGCAAAGAAGGCTCTGGGCTGCCTCTGGCTCCGTGGGCACTGCTGCTTGGCTGGTGGTCTCGTGAGCTTGAAACCAACTCCAAACGTGTTCTCCTTCAGGGAGAAGGCTGATTGGGCATGAAAATGCCTTGTTTGCACAGGCCTCAGCAACACACCCTTAGCCAGCTAGGGAGGGACCCTCCGAGGGCTGATCTCAGCAAGGGCACAAGACTCACTTCTAGGAGTTGTATTCTGCAAAGGTGAACTCTGCTCAGGGAACAATCCACAGCCCCAATGCGTCTTTGCTCAGGAAAGCATCGCTTGCCTATTTCTCACATAGCCCTCTGCACCACTAGGGCCAAGAACTTTCTGGGCTGCCTCTGGCTCCGTGGGCACTGCTGCTTGGCTGGTGTTCTCCTGAGCTTGAAACCAACTCCAAACGGGTTCTCCTTCGGGGAGAAGGCTGATTGGGCATGGAAATGCCTTGTTTGCATAGGCCCCCGCAACCCACACTTAGCCAGCTAGGGAGGGATCCTCCGAGGTCCTAACTGGGAAACGGCACAAAACTCAGTTCTGGGAGCTGCATTCTGCAAAGGTGAACTCTGCTCGGGGAACCAACAACAGCCGCAATGCGTCTTTGCTCAGGAAAGCCACGATTGCCTAGTTCTCACCTAGCCCTCTGCTACCCCTATGGCCAAGGGGGATCTTGGCTGCCTCTTTCTCCGTGGGCACTGTTGCTTGCCTGGTGGTCTGCTGAGCTTGAAACCAACTCCAAACGTGTTCTCCTTTGGGGAGAAGGTGGATTTGGCATGAAAAGGCCTTGTATGCACAGGCCCCATCAACCCATCCTTAGCCAGCTAGGGAGGGACGCTCTGAGGGCCTATGTCAGCAACAGCACTAAACTCACTTCTACGAGCTGCATTCTGTAAAGGGAATCTCAGCTCAGGGAACAAAGCACAGCCCCAATGTGTCTCTTGCTCAGGAAGGCCAACCGGCCTAGTTCTCACCTAGCCCTGGTCTACTCCTAGGGCAAAGGAGGCTCTGGGCTGCCTCTGGCTCCGTGGGCACTGCTGCTTGACTGGTGGTCTCCTGAGCTTGAAACCAACTCCAAACGGGTTCTCCTTCGGGGAGAAGGCTGATTGGGCATGAAAAGGCCTTGTTTGCACAGGCCCAAGTAACCTACCCTTAGGAGCTATGGAGGAACCCTCCGAGGGCCTATCTCAGAACCTGCACAAAACTCTCACTTCTAGGAGCTGCATTCTGCAAAGGGGAACACTGCCGGGGAAGAAACCACAGCCCCAAAGCGTGTTTGCTCAGGAAAGCAATGCTTGCCTATTTCTCACCTAGCCCTCTGCCACCAATTAGGCCAAAGATTGTCTGTGCTGCCTCTGGCTCCGTGGGCACTGCAGCTTGGCTGGTGGTCTCCTGAGCTTGTAACCAACTCCAAACGTGTTCTCCTTTGGGGAGAAGGCTGATTGGGCATGAAAAGGCCTTATTTGCACAGGCCCAAACAATCCACCATTAGCCAGCTAGGGAGGGACCCTCAGAGGGCCTATCTCAGAACCTGCACAAAACTCTCACTTCGAGGAGCTGCATTCTGCAAAGGTGAACTCTTCTCAGGGAACAAACCACAGCCCCAATGTGTCTTTGCTCAGGGAAGCAACGCTTGCCTAGTTCTCAATTAGCCCAGTGCTTACCCTAGGGCCAAGGAGGCTCTGGGCTGCCTCTGCCCCCGTGGGCATTGCTGCTTGGCTGGTGGACTCCCGAGCTTGAAACCAACTCCAAACGGGTCCTCCTTCGGGGAGAATGCTGATTGGGCATGAAAAGGCCTTGTTTCCACAGACCCAGGCAACCCATACTTTGCCAGCTAGGGAGGGAACATCCAAGGCCCTATCTCAGCAAGGGCACAAGACTCACTTCTAGGAGTTGTATTCTGCAAAGGTGAACTCTGCTCGGGGAACAATCCACAGCCCCAATGCGTCTTTGCTCAGGAAAGCAACGCGTGCCTAGTTCTCACCTGGCCCTCTGTACCCCTAGGGCAAAGAAGGCTCTGGGCTGCCTCTGGCTCCGTGGGCACTGCTGCTTGGCTGGTGGACTCCTGAGCTTGAAACCAACTCCAAACGGGTTCTCCTTCTGGGAGAAGGCTGATTGGGCATGAAAAGGCCTTGTTTGCACAGGGCCCATCAACTCACCGTTAGCCACCTTGGGAGGGACCCTCGGAGGGCCTATTTCAGCAACGGTACACAACTCGCTTCTAGGAGCTGCATTCTGCAAAAGTGAACTCTGCTCGGGGAACAAACCAAGGCTCCAATGCGTCTATGCTCAATGAAGCCACGCTTGCCTACTTCTCAATTAGAAGAATGCTTCCCATAGGGCCAAGGAGGCTCTGGGCTGCCTCTGGCTCCGTGGGCACCGCTGATTGTCTGGTGGTCTCCTGAGCTTGAAAGCAACTCCAAACCTGTTCTCCTACGTGGAGAAGGCTGAATGGGCATTAAAATGCCTTGTTTCCACAGACCCAGGCAACCCACACTTAGCCAGCTAGGGAGTGACCCTCCTAGGTCCTATCTCAGCAACGGCAAAAAACTCACTTATAGGAGCTGCATTTTTCAAAGGGAAACTTGCTCGGGGAACCAACCACAGCCCCAGTGCATCTTTGCTCAGGAAAGCAACGCTTGCCTAGTTCTCAACAAGCCGTGTGCTATACCTTGGGCCAGGAAGGATCCTGGCTTCTTCTTGCTCCGAGGGCACGGCTGCTTGGCTGGTGGTCTCCTGAAGTTAAAAGTAACTCCAAACGGGTTCTCTTTCGGGGAGGATGCTGATTGGGCATGAAAAGGCCTTCATTCAACAGGCCCCATCAACCCACCCTTAGCCAGATACGGAGAGAGCCTCCTAGGGCCTATCTAAGAAATGGCACAAAACTCATTCCAGGAGCTGCATTCTGCAAAGGTGGACACTGCTTGGGGAACAAACCACAGCCCCAATGTGTCTGCTCAGGAAAGCCTCGCTTGCCTTTTTTCTCCTAGCCCTCTGCTACCCCAAGGGCCATGGAAGCTCTGGGCTGCCTCTGGCTCTGTGGGCACTGCTGATGTTCTGGTTGTCTCCTGAGCTTGAAACCAACTCCAAACGGGTTCTCCTTCGGGGAGAAGGTGGATTTGCATGGAAAGGCCTTGTTTGCACAGGCCCCAGCCACCCACCCTTAGCCAGCTAGGGATAGACCGTCCTTGGGCCTATCTCAGCAACGGCACAAGACTCACTTCTCGGAGCTGCATTCTGCAAAGGGAAACTCTGCTCGGGGAGCACACCACAGTCCCAATTTGTCTTTGCTCAGGAAAGCAATGCTTGCCTATTTCTCACCTCGCCCTGTGCTAACCCTAGGGCCAAGGAGGCTCTGGGCTGCCTCTGGCTCCGTGGGCACTGCTGCTTGGCTGGTGGTCTCGTGAGCTTGAAACCAACTCCAAACGGGTTCTCCTTCTGGGAGAAGGCTGATTGGGCATGAAAATGCCTTGTTTGCACAGGCCTCAGCAACCCACCCTTAGCCAGCTAGGGAGGGACCCTCCGAGGGCTGATCTCAGCAAGGGCACAAGACTCACTTCTAGGAGTTGTATTCTGCAAAGGTGAACTCTGCTCGGGGAACAATCCACAGCCCCAATGCGTCTTTGCTCAGGAAAGCATCGCTTGCCTATTTCTCACATAGCCCTCTGCACCACTAGGGCCAAGAACTTTCTGGGCTGCCTCTGGCTCCGTGGGCACTGCTGCTTGGCTGGTGTTCTCCTGAGCTTGAAACCAACTCCAAACGGGTTCTCCTTCGGGGAGAAGGCTGATTGGGCATGGAAATGCCTTGTTTGCATAGGCCCCCGCAACCCACACTTAGCCAGCTAGGGAGGGATCCTCCGAGGTCCTAACTGGGAAACGGCACAAAACTCAGTTCTGGGAGCTGCATTCTGCAAAGGTGAACTCTGCTCGGGGAACCAACAACAGCCGCAATGCGTCTTTGCTCAGGAAAGCCACGATTGCCTAGTTCTCACCTAGCCCTCTGCTACCCCTATGGCCAAGGGGGATCTTGGCTGCCTCTTTCTCCGTGGGCACTGTTGCTTGCCTGGTGGTCTGCTGAGCTTGAAACCAACTCCAAACGTGTTCTCCTTTGGGGAGAAGGTGGATTTGGCATGAAAAGGCCTTGTATGCACAGGCCCCATCAACCCATCCTTAGCCAGCTAGGGAGGGACGCTCTGAGGGCCTATGTCAGCAACAGCACTAAACTCACTTCTACGAGCTGCATTCTGTAAAGGGAATCTCAGCTCAGGGAACAAAGCACAGCCCCAATGTGTCTCTTGCTCAGGAAGGCCAACCGGCCTAGTTCTCACCTAGCCCTGGTCTACTCCTAGGGCAAAGGAGGCTCTGGGCTGCCTCTGGCTCCGTGGGCACTGCTGCTTGACTGGTGGTCTCCTGAGCTTGAAACCAACTCCAAACGGGTTCTCCTTCGGGGAGAAGGCTGATTGGGCATGAAAAGGCCTTGTTTGCACAGGCCCAAGTAACCTACCCTTAGGAGCTATGGAGGAACCCTCCGAGGGCCTATCTCAGAACCTGCACAAAACTCTCACTTCTAGGAGCTGCATTCTGCAAAGGGGAACACTGCCGGGGAAGAAACCACAGCCCCAAAGCGTGTTTGCTCAGGAAAGCAATGCTTGCCTATTTCTCACCTAGCCCTCTGCCACCAATTAGGCCAAAGATTGTCTGTGCTGCCTCTGGCTCCGTGGGCACTGCAGCTTGGCTGGTGGTCTCCTGAGCTTGTAACCAACTCCAAACGTGTTCTCCTTTGGGGAGAAGGCTGATTGGGCATGAAAAGGCCTTATTTGCACAGGCCCAAACAATCCACCATTAGCCAGCTAGGGAGGGACCCTCAGAGGGCCTATCTCAGAACCTGCACAAAACTCTCACTTCGAGGAGCTGCATTCTGCAAAGGTGAACTCTTCTCAGGGAACAAACCACAGCCCCAATGTGTCTTTGCTCAGGGAAGCAACGCTTGCCTAGTTCTCAATTAGCCCAGTGCTTACCCTAGGGCCAAGGAGGCTCTGGGCTGCCTCTGCCCCCGTGGGCATTGCTGCTTGGCTGGTGGACTCCCGAGCTTGAAACCAACTCCAAACGGGTCCTCCTTCGGGGAGAATGCTGATTGGGCATGAAAAGGCCTTGTTTCCACAGACCCAGGCAACCCACACTTTGCCAGCTAGGGAGGGAACATCCAAGGCCCTATCTCAGCAAGGGCACAAGACTCACTTCTAGGAGTTGTATTCTGCAAAGGTGAACTCTGCTCGGGGAACAATCCACAGCCCCAATGCGTCTTTGCTCAGGAAAGCAACGCGTGCCTAGTTCTCACCTGGCCCTCTGTACCCCTAGGGCAAAGAAGGCTCTGGGCTGCCTCTGGCTCCGTGGGCACTGCTGCTTGGCTGGTGGTCTCGTGAGCTTGAAACCAACTCCAAACGTGTTCTCCTTCAGGGAGAAGGCTGATTGGGCATGAAAATGCCTTGTTTGCACAGGCCTCAGCAACACACCCTTAGCCAGCTAGGGAGGGACCCTCCGAGGGCTGATCTCAGCAAGGGCACAAGACTCACTTCTAGGAGTTGTATTCTGCAAAGGTGAACTCTGCTCAGGGAACAATCCACAGCCCCAATGCGTCTTTGCTCAGGAAAGCATCGCTTGCCTATTTCTCACATAGCCCTCTGCACCACTAGGGCCAAGAACTTTCTGGGCTGCCTCTGGCTCCGTGGGCACTGCTGCTTGGCTGGTGTTCTCCTGAGCTTGAAACCAACTCCAAACGGGTTCTCCTTCGGGGAGAAGGCTGATTGGGCATGGAAATGCCTTGTTTGCATAGGCCCCCGCAACCCACACTTAGCCAGCTAGGGAGGGATCCTCCGAGGTCCTAACTGGGAAACGGCACAAAACTCAGTTCTGGGAGCTGCATTCTGCAAAGGTGAACTCTGCTCGGGGAACCAACAACAGCCGCAATGCGTCTTTGCTCAGGAAAGCCACGATTGCCTAGTTCTCACCTAGCCCTCTGCTACCCCTATGGCCAAGGGGGATCTTGGCTGCCTCTTTCTCCGTGGGCACTGTTGCTTGCCTGGTGGTCTGCTGAGCTTGAAACCAACTCCAAACGTGTTCTCCTTTGGGGAGAAGGTGGATTTGGCATGAAAAGGCCTTGTATGCACAGGCCCCATCAACCCATCCTTAGCCAGCTAGGGAGGGACGCTCTGAGGGCCTATGTCAGCAACAGCACTAAACTCACTTCTACGAGCTGCATTCTGTAAAGGGAATCTCAGCTCAGGGAACAAAGCACAGCCCCAATGTGTCTCTTGCTCAGGAAGGCCAACCGGCCTAGTTCTCACCTAGCCCTGGTCTACTCCTAGGGCAAAGGAGGCTCTGGGCTGCCTCTGGCTCCGTGGGCACTGCTGCTTGACTGGTGGTCTCCTGAGCTTGAAACCAACTCCAAACGGGTTCTCCTTCGGGGAGAAGGCTGATTGGGCATGAAAAGGCCTTGTTTGCACAGGCCCAAGTAACCTACCCTTAGGAGCTATGGAGGAACCCTCCGAGGGCCTATCTCAGAACCTGCACAAAACTCTCACTTCTAGGAGCTGCATTCTGCAAAGGGGAACACTGCCGGGGAAGAAACCACAGCCCCAAAGCGTGTTTGCTCAGGAAAGCAATGCTTGCCTATTTCTCACCTAGCCCTCTGCCACCAATTAGGCCAAAGATTGTCTGTGCTGCCTCTGGCTCCGTGGGCACTGCAGCTTGGCTGGTGGTCTCCTGAGCTTGTAACCAACTCCAAACGTGTTCTCCTTTGGGGAGAAGGCTGATTGGGCATGAAAAGGCCTTATTTGCACAGGCCCAAACAATCCACCATTAGCCAGCTAGGGAGGGACCCTCAGAGGGCCTATCTCAGAACCTGCACAAAACTCTCACTTCGAGGAGCTGCATTCTGCAAAGGTGAACTCTTCTCAGGGAACAAACCACAGCCCCAATGTGTCTTTGCTCAGGGAAGCAACGCTTGCCTAGTTCTCAATTAGCCCAGTGCTTACCCTAGGGCCAAGGAGGCTCTGGGCTGCCTCTGCCCCCGTGGGCATTGCTGCTTGGCTGGTGGACTCCCGAGCTTGAAACCAACTCCAAACGGGTCCTCCTTCGGGGAGAATGCTGATTGGGCATGAAAAGGCCTTGTTTCCACAGACCCAGGCAACCCATACTTTGCCAGCTAGGGAGGGAACATCCAAGGCCCTATCTCAGCAAGGGCACAAGACTCACTTCTAGGAGTTGTATTCTGCAAAGGTGAACTCTGCTCGGGGAACAATCCACAGCCCCAATGCGTCTTTGCTCAGGAAAGCAACGCGTGCCTAGTTCTCACCTGGCCCTCTGTACCCCTAGGGCAAAGAAGGCTCTGGGCTGCCTCTGGCTCCGTGGGCACTGCTGCTTGGCTGGTGGACTCCTGAGCTTGAAACCAACTCCAAACGGGTTCTCCTTCTGGGAGAAGGCTGATTGGGCATGAAAAGGCCTTGTTTGCACAGGGCCCATCAACTCACCGTTAGCCACCTTGGGAGGGACCCTCGGAGGGCCTATTTCAGCAACGGTACACAACTCGCTTCTAGGAGCTGCATTCTGCAAAAGTGAACTCTGCTCGGGGAACAAACCAAGGCTCCAATGCGTCTATGCTCAATGAAGCCACGCTTGCCTACTTCTCAATTAGAAGAATGCTTCCCATAGGGCCAAGGAGGCTCTGGGCTGCCTCTGGCTCCGTGGGCACCGCTGATTGTCTGGTGGTCTCCTGAGCTTGAAAGCAACTCCAAACCTGTTCTCCTACGTGGAGAAGGCTGAATGGGCATTAAAATGCCTTGTTTCCACAGACCCAGGCAACCCACACTTAGCCAGCTAGGGAGTGACCCTCCTAGGTCCTATCTCAGCAACGGCAAAAAACTCACTTATAGGAGCTGCATTTTTCAAAGGGAAACTTGCTCGGGGAACCAACCACAGCCCCAGTGCATCTTTGCTCAGGAAAGCAACGCTTGCCTAGTTCTCAACAAGCCGTGTGCTATACCTTGGGCCAGGAAGGATCCTGGCTTCTTCTTGCTCCGAGGGCACGGCTGCTTGGCTGGTGGTCTCCTGAAGTTAAAAGTAACTCCAAACGGGTTCTCTTTCGGGGAGGATGCTGATTGGGCATGAAAAGGCCTTCATTCAACAGGCCCCATCAACCCACCCTTAGCCAGATACGGAGAGAGCCTCCTAGGGCCTATCTAAGAAATGGCACAAAACTCATTCCAGGAGCTGCATTCTGCAAAGGTGGACACTGCTTGGGGAACAAACCACAGCCCCAATGTGTCTGCTCAGGAAAGCCTCGCTTGCCTTTTTTCTCCTAGCCCTCTGCTACCCCAAGGGCCATGGAAGCTCTGGGCTGCCTCTGGCTCTGTGGGCACTGCTGATGTTCTGGTTGTCTCCTGAGCTTGAAACCAACTCCAAACGGGTTCTCCTTCGGGGAGAAGGTGGATTTGCATGGAAAGGCCTTGTTTGCACAGGCCCCAGCCACCCACCCTTAGCCAGCTAGGGATAGACCGTCCTTGGGCCTATCTCAGCAACGGCACAAGACTCACTTCTCGGAGCTGCATTCTGCAAAGGGAAACTCTGCTCGGGGAGCACACCACAGTCCCAATTTGTCTTTGCTCAGGAAAGCAATGCTTGCCTATTTCTCACCTCGCCCTGTGCTAACCCTAGGGCCAAGGAGGCTCTGGGCTGCCTCTGGCTCCGTGGGCACTGCTGCTTGGCTGGTGGTCTCGTGAGCTTGAAACCAACTCCAAACGGGTTCTCCTTCTGGGAGAAGGCTGATTGGGCATGAAAATGCCTTGTTTGCACAGGCCTCAGCAACCCACCCTTAGCCAGCTAGGGAGGGACCCTCCGAGGGCTGATCTCAGCAAGGGCACAAGACTCACTTCTAGGAGTTGTATTCTGCAAAGGTGAACTCTGCTCGGGGAACAATCCACAGCCCCAATGCGTCTTTGCTCAGGAAAGCATCGCTTGCCTATTTCTCACATAGCCCTCTGCACCACTAGGGCCAAGAACTTTCTGGGCTGCCTCTGGCTCCGTGGGCACTGCTGCTTGGCTGGTGTTCTCCTGAGCTTGAAACCAACTCCAAACGGGTTCTCCTTCGGGGAGAAGGCTGATTGGGCATGGAAATGCCTTGTTTGCATAGGCCCCCGCAACCCACACTTAGCCAGCTAGGGAGGGATCCTCCGAGGTCCTAACTGGGAAACGGCACAAAACTCAGTTCTGGGAGCTGCATTCTGCAAAGGTGAACTCTGCTCGGGGAACCAACAACAGCCGCAATGCGTCTTTGCTCAGGAAAGCCACGATTGCCTAGTTCTCACCTAGCCCTCTGCTACCCCTATGGCCAAGGGGGATCTTGGCTGCCTCTTTCTCCGTGGGCACTGTTGCTTGCCTGGTGGTCTGCTGAGCTTGAAACCAACTCCAAACGTGTTCTCCTTTGGGGAGAAGGTGGATTTGGCATGAAAAGGCCTTGTATGCACAGGCCCCATCAACCCATCCTTAGCCAGCTAGGGAGGGACGCTCTGAGGGCCTATGTCAGCAACAGCACTAAACTCACTTCTACGAGCTGCATTCTGTAAAGGGAATCTCAGCTCAGGGAACAAAGCACAGCCCCAATGTGTCTCTTGCTCAGGAAGGCCAACCGGCCTAGTTCTCACCTAGCCCTGGTCTACTCCTAGGGCAAAGGAGGCTCTGGGCTGCCTCTGGCTCCGTGGGCACTGCTGCTTGACTGGTGGTCTCCTGAGCTTGAAACCAACTCCAAACGGGTTCTCCTTCGGGGAGAAGGCTGATTGGGCATGAAAAGGCCTTGTTTGCACAGGCCCAAGTAACCTACCCTTAGGAGCTATGGAGGAACCCTCCGAGGGCCTATCTCAGAACCTGCACAAAACTCTCACTTCTAGGAGCTGCATTCTGCAAAGGGGAACACTGCCGGGGAAGAAACCACAGCCCCAAAGCGTGTTTGCTCAGGAAAGCAATGCTTGCCTATTTCTCACCTAGCCCTCTGCCACCAATTAGGCCAAAGATTGTCTGTGCTGCCTCTGGCTCCGTGGGCACTGCAGCTTGGCTGGTGGTCTCCTGAGCTTGTAACCAACTCCAAACGTGTTCTCCTTTGGGGAGAAGGCTGATTGGGCATGAAAAGGCCTTATTTGCACAGGCCCAAACAATCCACCATTAGCCAGCTAGGGAGGGACCCTCAGAGGGCCTATCTCAGAACCTGCACAAAACTCTCACTTCGAGGAGCTGCATTCTGCAAACGTGAACTCTTCTCAGGGAACAAACCACAGCCCCAATGTGTCTTTGCTCAGGGAAGCAACGCTTGCCTAGTTCTCAATTAGCCCAGTGCTTACCCTAGGGCCAAGGAGGCTCTGGGCTGCCTCTGCCCCCGTGGGCATTGCTGCTTGGCTGGTGGACTCCCGAGCTTGAAACCAACTCCAAACGGGTCCTCCTTCGGGGAGAATGCTGATTGGGCATGAAAAGGCCTTGTTTCCACAGACCCAGGCAACCCACACTTTGCCAGCTAGGGAGGGAACATCCAAGGCCCTATCTCAGCAAGGGCACAAGACTCACTTCTAGGAGTTGTATTCTGCAAAGGTGAACTCTGCTCGGGGAACAATCCACAGCCCCAATGCGTCTTTGCTCAGGAAAGCAACGCGTGCCTAGTTCTCACCTGGCCCTCTGTACCCCTAGGGCAAAGAAGGCTCTGGGCTGCCTCTGGCTCCGTGGGCACTGCTGCTTGGCTGGTGTTCTCCTGAGCTTGAAACCAACTCCAAACGTGTTCTCCTTCAGGGAGAAGGCTGATTGGGCATGAAAATGCCTTGTTTGCACAGGCCCCCGCAACCCACACTTAGCCAGCTAGGGAGGGATCCTCCGAGGTCCTAACTGGGAAACGGCACAAAACTCAGTTCTGGGAGCTGCATTCTGCAAAGGTGAACTCTGCTCGGGGAACCAACAACAGCCGCAATGCGTCTTTGCTCAGGAAAGCCACGATTGCCTAGTTCTCACCTAGCCCTCTGCTACCCCTATGGCCAAGGGGGATCTTGGCTGCCTCTTTCTCCGTGGGCACTGTTGCTTGCCTGGTGGTCTGCTGAGCTTGAAACCAACTCCAAACGTGTTCTCCTTTGGGGAGAAGGTGGATTTGGCATGAAAAGGCCTTGTATGCACAGGCCCCATCAACCCATCCTTAGCCAGCTAGGGAGGGACGCTCTGAGGGCCTATGTCAGCAACAGCACTAAACTCACTTCTACGAGCTGCATTCTGTAAAGGGAATCTCAGCTCAGGGAACAAAGCACAGCCCCAATGTGTCTCTTGCTCAGGAAGGCCAACCGGCCTAGTTCTCACCTAGCCCTGGTCTACTCCTAGGGCAAAGGAGGCTCTGGGCTGCCTCTGGCTCCGTGGGCACTGCTGCTTGACTGGTGGTCTCCTGAGCTTGAAACCAACTCCAAACGGGTTCTCCTTCGGGGAGAAGGCTGATTGGGCATGAAAAGGCCTTGTTTGCACAGGCCCAAGTAACCTACCCTTAGGAGCTATGGAGGAACCCTCCGAGGGCCTATCTCAGAACCTGCACAAAACTCTCACTTCTAGGAGCTGCATTCTGCAAAGGGGAACACTGCCGGGGAAGAAACCACAGCCCCAAAGCGTGTTTGCTCAGGAAAGCAATGCTTGCCTATTTCTCACCTAGCCCTCTGCCACCAATTAGGCCAAAGATTGTCTGTGCTGCCTCTGGCTCCGTGGGCACTGCAGCTTGGCTGGTGGTCTCCTGAGCTTGTAACCAACTCCAAACGTGTTCTCCTTTGGGGAGAAGGCTGATTGGGCATGAAAAGGCCTTATTTGCACAGGCCCAAACAATCCACCATTAGCCAGCTAGGGAGGGACCCTCAGAGGGCCTATCTCAGAACCTGCACAAAACTCTCACTTCGAGGAGCTGCATTCTGCAAACGTGAACTCTTCTCAGGGAACAAACCACAGCCCCAATGTGTCTTTGCTCAGGGAAGCAACGCTTGCCTAGTTCTCAATTAGCCCAGTGCTTACCCTAGGGCCAAGGAGGCTCTGGGCTGCCTCTGCCCCCGTGGGCATTGCTGCTTGGCTGGTGGACTCCCGAGCTTGAAACCAACTCCAAACGGGTCCTCCTTCGGGGAGAATGCTGATTGGGCATGAAAAGGCCTTGTTTCCACAGACCCAGGCAACCCACACTTTGCCAGCTAGGGAGGGAACATCCAAGGCCCTATCTCAGCAAGGGCACAAGACTCACTTCTAGGAGTTGTATTCTGCAAAGGTGAACTCTGCTCGGGGAACAATCCACAGCCCCAATGCGTCTTTGCTCAGGAAAGCAACGCGTGCCTAGTTCTCACCTGGCCCTCTGTACCCCTAGGGCAAAGAAGGCTCTGGGCTGCCTCTGGCTCCGTGGGCACTGCTGCTTGGCTGGTGGACTCCTGAGCTTGAAACCAACTCCAAACGGGTTCTCCTTCAGGGAGAAGGCTGATTGGGCATGAAAAGGCCTTGTTTGCACAGGGCCCATCAACTCACCGTTAGCCACCTTGGGAGGGACCCTCGGAGGGCCTATTTCAGCAACGGTACACAACTCGGTTCTAGGAGCTGCATTCTGCAAAAGTGAACTCTGCTCGGGGAACAAACCAAGGCTCCAATGCGTCTATGCTCAATGAAGCCACGCTTGCCTACGTCTCAATTAGAAGAATGCTTCCCATAGGGCCAAGGAGGCTCTGGGCTGCCTCTGGCTCCGTGGGCACCGCTGATTGTCTGGTGGTCTCCTGAGCTTGAAAGCAACTCCAAACCTGTTCTCCTACGTGGAGAAGGCTGAATGGGCATTAAAATGCCTTGTTTCCACAGACCCAGGCAACCCACACTTAGCCAGCTAGGGAGTGACCCTCCTAGGTCCTATCTCAGCAACGGCAAAAAACTCACTTATAGGAGCTGCATTTTTCAAAGGGAAACTTGCTCGGGGAACCAACCACAGCCCCAGTGCATCTTTGCTCAGGAAAGCAACGCTTGCCTAGTTCTCAACAAGCCGTGTGCTATACCTTGGGCCAGGAAGGATCCTGGCTTCTTCTTGCTCCGAGGGCACGGCTGCTTGGCTGGTGGTCTCCTGAAGTTAAAAGTAACTCCAAACGGGTTCTCTTTCGGGGAGGATGCTGATTGGGCATGAAAAGGCCTTCATTCAACAGGCCCCATCAACCCACCCTTAGCCAGATACGGAGAGAGCCTCCTAGGGCCTATCTAAGAAATGGCACAAAACTCATTCCAGGAGCTGCATTCTGCAAAGGTGGACACTGCTTGGGGAACAAACCACAGCCCCAATGTGTCTGCTCAGGAAAGCCTCGCTTGCCTTTTTTCTCCTAGCCCTCTGCTACCCCAAGGGCCATGGAAGCTCTGGGCTGCCTCTGGCTCTGTGGGCACTGCTGATGTTCTGGTTGTCTCCTGAGCTTGAAACCAACTCCAAACGGGTTCTCCTTCGGGGAGAAGGTGGATTTGCATGGAAAGGCCTTGTTTGCACAGGCCCCAGCCACCCACCCTTAGCCAGCTAGGGATAGACCGTCCTTGGGCCTATCTCAGCAACGGCACAAGACTCACTTCTCGGAGCTGCATTCTGCAAAGGGAAACTCTGCTCGGGGAGCACACCACAGTCCCAATTTGTCTTTGCTCAGGAAAGCAATGCTTGCCTATTTCTCACCTCGCCCTGTGCTAACCCTAGGGCCAAGGAGGCTCTGGGCTGCCTCTGGCTCCGTGGGCACTGCTGCTTGGCTGGTGGTCTCGTGAGCTTGAAACCAACTCCAAACGGGTTCTCCTTCTGGGAGAAGGCTGATTGGGCATGAAAATGCCTTGTTTGCACAGGCCTCAGCAACCCACCCTTAGCCAGCTAGGGAGGGACCCTCCGAGGGCTGATCTCAGCAAGGGCACAAGACTCACTTCTAGGAGTTGTATTCTGCAAAGGTGAACTCTGCTCGGGGAACAATCCACAGCCCCAATGCGTCTTTGCTCAGGAAAGCATCGCTTGCCTATTTCTCACATAGCCCTCTGCACCACTAGGGCCAAGAACTTTCTGGGCTGCCTCTGGCTCCGTGGGCACTGCTGCTTGGCTGGTGTTCTCCTGAGCTTGAAACCAACTCCAAACGGGTTCTCCTTCGGGGAGAAGGCTGATTGGGCATGGAAATGCCTTGTTTGCATAGGCCCCCGCAACCCACACTTAGCCAGCTAGGGAGGGATCCTCCGAGGTCCTAACTGGGAAACGGCACAAAACTCAGTTCTGGGAGCTGCATTCTGCAAAGGTGAACTCTGCTCGGGGAACCAACAACAGCCGCAATGCGTCTTTGCTCAGGAAAGCCACGATTGCCTAGTTCTCACCTAGCCCTCTGCTACCCCTATGGCCAAGGGGGATCTTGGCTGCCTCTTTCTCCGTGGGCACTGTTGCTTGCCTGGTGGTCTGCTGAGCTTGAAACCAACTCCAAACGTGTTCTCCTTTGGGGAGAAGGTGGATTTGGCATGAAAAGGCCTTGTATGCACAGGCCCCATCAACCCATCCTTAGCCAGCTAGGGAGGGACGCTCTGAGGGCCTATGTCAGCAACAGCACTAAACTCACTTCTACGAGCTGCATTCTGTAAAGGGAATCTCAGCTCAGGGAACAAAGCACAGCCCCAATGTGTCTCTTGCTCAGGAAGGCCAACCGGCCTAGTTCTCACCTAGCCCTGGTCTACTCCTAGGGCAAAGGAGGCTCTGGGCTGCCTCTGGCTCCGTGGGCACTGCTGCTTGACTGGTGGTCTCCTGAGCTTGAAACCAACTCCAAACGGGTTCTCCTTCGGGGAGAAGGCTGATTGGGCATGAAAAGGCCTTGTTTGCACAGGCCCAAGTAACCTACCCTTAGGAGCTATGGAGGAACCCTCCGAGGGCCTATCTCAGAACCTGCACAAAACTCTCACTTCTAGGAGCTGCATTCTGCAAAGGGGAACACTGCCGGGGAAGAAACCACAGCCCCAAAGCGTGTTTGCTCAGGAAAGCAATGCTTGCCTATTTCTCACCTAGCCCTCTGCCACCAATTAGGCCAAAGATTGTCTGTGCTGCCTCTGGCTCCGTGGGCACTGCAGCTTGGCTGGTGGTCTCCTGAGCTTGTAACCAACTCCAAACGTGTTCTCCTTTGGGGAGAAGGCTGATTGGGCATGAAAAGGCCTTATTTGCACAGGCCCAAACAATCCACCATTAGCCAGCTAGGGAGGGACCCTCAGAGGGCCTATCTCAGAACCTGCACAAAACTCTCACTTCGAGGAGCTGCATTCTGCAAAGGTGAACTCTTCTCAGGGAACAAACCACAGCCCCAATGTGTCTTTGCTCAGGGAAGCAACGCTTGCCTAGTTCTCAATTAGCCCAGTGCTTACCCTAGGGCCAAGGAGGCTCTGGGCTGCCTCTGCCCCCGTGGGCATTGCTGCTTGGCTGGTGGACTCCCGAGCTTGAAACCAACTCCAAACGGGTCCTCCTTCGGGGAGAATGCTGATTGGGCATGAAAAGGCCTTGTTTCCACAGACCCAGGCAACCCACACTTTGCCAGCTAGGGAGGGAACATCCAAGGCCCTATCTCAGCAAGGGCACAAGACTCACTTCTAGGAGTTGTATTCTGCAAAGGTGAACTCTGCTCGGGGAACAATCCACAGCCCCAATGCGTCTTTGCTCAGGAAAGCAACGCGTGCCTAGTTCTCACCTGGCCCTCTGTACCCCTAGGGCAAAGAAGGCTCTGGGCTGCCTCTGGCTCCGTGGGCACTGCTGCTTGGCTGGTGGTCTCGTGAGCTTGAAACCAACTCCAAACGTGTTCTCCTTCAGGGAGAAGGCTGATTGGGCATGAAAATGCCTTGTTTGCACAGGCCTCAGCAACCCACCCTTAGCCAGCTAGGGAGGGACCCTCCGAGGGCTGATCTCAGCAAGGGCACAAGACTCACTTCTAGGAGTTGTATTCTGCAAAGGTGAACTCTGCTCAGGGAACAATCCACAGCCCCAATGCGTCTTTGCTCAGGAAAGCATCGCTTGCCTATTTCTCACATAGCCCTCTGCACCACTAGGGCCAAGAACTTTCTGGGCTGCCTCTGGCTCCGTGGGCACTGCTGCTTGGCTGGTGTTCTCCTGAGCTTGAAACCAACTCCAAACGGGTTCTCCTTCGGGGAGAAGGCTGATTGGGCATGGAAATGCCTTGTTTGCATAGGCCCCCGCAACCCACACTTAGCCAGCTAGGGAGGGATCCTCCGAGGTCCTAACTGGAAAACGGCACAAAACTCAGTTCTGGGAGCTGCATTCTGCAAAGGTGAACTCTGCTCGGGGAACCAACAACAGCCGCAATGCGTCTTTGCTCAGGAAAGCCACGATTGCCTAGTTCTCACCTAGCCCTCTGCTACCCCTATGGCCAAGGGGGATCTTGGCTGCCTCTTTCTCCGTGGGCACTGTTGCTTGCCTGGTGGTCTGCTGAGCTTGAAACCAACTCCAAACGTGTTCTCCTTTGGGGAGAAGGTGGATTTGGCATGAAAAGGCCTTGTATGCACAGGCCCCATCAACCCATCCTTAGCCAGCTAGGGAGGGACGCTCTGAGGGCCTATGTCAGCAACAGCACTAAACTCACTTCTACGAGCTGCATTCTGTAAAGGGAATCTCAGCTCAGGGAACAAAGCACAGCCCCAATGTGTCTCTTGCTCAGGAAGGCCAACCGGCCTAGTTCTCACCTAGCCCTGGTCTACTCCTAGGGCAAAGGAGGCTCTGGGCTGCCTCTGGCTCCGTGGGCACTGCTGCTTGACTGGTGGTCTCCTGAGCTTGAAACCAACTCCAAACGGGTTCTCCTTCGGGGAGAAGGCTGATTGGGCATGAAAAGGCCTTGTTTGCACAGGCCCAAGTAACCTACCCTTAGGAGCTATGGAGGAACCCTCCGAGGGCCTATCTCAGAACCTGCACAAAACTCTCACTTCTAGGAGCTGCATTCTGCAAAGGGGAACACTGCCGGGGAAGAAACCACAGCCCCAAAGCGTGTTTGCTCAGGAAAGCAATGCTTGCCTATTTCTCACCTAGCCCTCTGCCACCAATTAGGCCAAAGATTGTCTGTGCTGCCTCTGGCTCCGTGGGCACTGCAGCTTGGCTGGTGGTCTCCTGAGCTTGTAACCAACTCCAAACGTGTTCTCCTTTGGGGAGAAGGCTGATTGGGCATGAAAAGGCCTTATTTGCACAGGCCCAAACAATCCACCATTAGCCAGCTAGGGAGGGACCCTCAGAGGGCCTATCTCAGAACCTGCACAAAACTCTCACTTCGAGGAGCTGCATTCTGCAAACGTGAACTCTTCTCAGGGAACAAACCACAGCCCCAATGTGTCTTTGCTCAGGGAAGCAACGCTTGCCTAGTTCTCAATTAGCCCAGTGCTTACCCTAGGGCCAAGGAGGCTCTGGGCTGCCTCTGCCCCCGTGGGCATTGCTGCTTGGCTGGTGGACTCCCGAGCTTGAAACCAACTCCAAACGGGTCCTCCTTCGGGGAGAATGCTGATTGGGCATGAAAAGGCCTTGTTTCCACAGACCCAGGCAACCCACACTTTGCCAGCTAGGGAGGGAACATCCAAGGCCCTATCTCAGCAAGGGCACAAGACTCACTTCTAGGAGTTGTATTCTGCAAAGGTGAACTCTGCTCGGGGAACAATCCACAGCCCCAATGCGTCTTTGCTCAGGAAAGCAACGCGTGCCTAGTTCTCACCTGGCCCTCTGTACCCCTAGGGCAAAGAAGGCTCTGGGCTGCCTCTGGCTCCGTGGGCACTGCTGCTTGGCTGGTGGACTCCTGAGCTTGAAACCAACTCCAAACGGGTTCTCCTTCAGGGAGAAGGCTGATTGGGCATGAAAAGGCCTTGTTTGCACAGGGCCCATCAACTCACCGTTAGCCACCTTGGGAGGGACCCTCGGAGGGCCTATTTCAGCAACGGTACACAACTCGGTTCTAGGAGCTGCATTCTGCAAAAGTGAACTCTGCTCGGGGAACAAACCAAGGCTCCAATGCGTCTATGCTCAATGAAGCCACGCTTGCCTACGTCTCAATTAGAAGAATGCTTCCCATAGGGCCAAGGAGGCTCTGGGCTGCCTCTGGCTCCGTGGGCACCGCTGATTGTCTGGTGGTCTCCTGAGCTTGAAAGCAACTCCAAACCTGTTCTCCTACGTGGAGAAGGCTGAATGGGCATTAAAATGCCTTGTTTCCACAGACCCAGGCAACCCACACTTAGCCAGCTAGGGAGTGACCCTCCTAGGTCCTATCTCAGCAACGGCAAAAAACTCACTTATAGGAGCTGCATTTTTCAAAGGGAAACTTGCTCGGGGAACCAACCACAGCCCCAGTGCATCTTTGCTCAGGAAAGCAACGCTTGCCTAGTTCTCAACAAGCCGTGTGCTATACCTTGGGCCAGGAAGGATCCTGGCTTCTTCTTGCTCCGAGGGCACGGCTGCTTGGCTGGTGGTCTCCTGAAGTTAAAAGTAACTCCAAACGGGTTCTCTTTCGGGGAGGATGCTGATTGGGCATGAAAAGGCCTTCATTCAACAGGCCCCATCAACCCACCCTTAGCCAGATACGGAGAGAGCCTCCTAGGGCCTATCTAAGAAATGGCACAAAACTCATTCCAGGAGCTGCATTCTGCAAAGGTGGACACTGCTTGGGGAACAAACCACAGCCCCAATGTGTCTGCTCAGGAAAGCCTCGCTTGCCTTTTTTCTCCTAGCCCTCTGCTACCCCAAGGGCCATGGAAGCTCTGGGCTGCCTCTGGCTCTGTGGGCACTGCTGATGTTCTGGTTGTCTCCTGAGCTTGAAACCAACTCCAAACGGGTTCTCCTTCGGGGAGAAGGTGGATTTGCATGGAAAGGCCTTGTTTGCACAGGCCCCAGCCACCCACCCTTAGCCAGCTAGGGATAGACCGTCCTTGGGCCTATCTCAGCAACGGCACAAGACTCACTTCTCGGAGCTGCATTCTGCAAAGGGAAACTCTGCTCGGGGAGCACACCACAGTCCCAATTTGTCTTTGCTCAGGAAAGCAATGCTTGCCTATTTCTCACCTCGCCCTGTGCTAACCCTAGGGCCAAGGAGGCTCTGGGCTGCCTCTGGCTCCGTGGGCACTGCTGCTTGGCTGGTGGTCTCGTGAGCTTGAAACCAACTCCAAACGGGTTCTCCTTCTGGGAGAAGGCTGATTGGGCATGAAAATGCCTTGTTTGCACAGGCCTCAGCAACCCACCCTTAGCCAGCTAGGGAGGGACCCTCCGAGGGCTGATCTCAGCAAGGGCACAAGACTCACTTCTAGGAGTTGTATTCTGCAAAGGTGAACTCTGCTCGGGGAACAATCCACAGCCCCAATGCGTCTTTGCTCAGGAAAGCATCGCTTGCCTATTTCTCACATAGCCCTCTGCACCACTAGGGCCAAGAACTTTCTGGGCTGCCTCTGGCTCCGTGGGCACTGCTGCTTGGCTGGTGTTCTCCTGAGCTTGAAACCAACTCCAAACGGGTTCTCCTTCGGGGAGAAGGCTGATTGGGCATGGAAATGCCTTGTTTGCATAGGCCCCCGCAACCCACACTTAGCCAGCTAGGGAGGGATCCTCCGAGGTCCTAACTGGGAAACGGCACAAAACTCAGTTCTGGGAGCTGCATTCTGCAAAGGTGAACTCTGCTCGGGGAACCAACAACAGCCGCAATGCGTCTTTGCTCAGGAAAGCCACGATTGCCTAGTTCTCACCTAGCCCTCTGCTACCCCTATGGCCAAGGGGGATCTTGGCTGCCTCTTTCTCCGTGGGCACTGTTGCTTGCCTGGTGGTCTGCTGAGCTTGAAACCAACTCCAAACGTGTTCTCCTTTGGGGAGAAGGTGGATTTGGCATGAAAAGGCCTTGTATGCACAGGCCCCATCAACCCATCCTTAGCCAGCTAGGGAGGGACGCTCTGAGGGCCTATGTCAGCAACAGCACTAAACTCACTTCTACGAGCTGCATTCTGTAAAGGGAATCTCAGCTCAGGGAACAAAGCACAGCCCCAATGTGTCTCTTGCTCAGGAAGGCCAACCGGCCTAGTTCTCACCTAGCCCTGGTCTACTCCTAGGGCAAAGGAGGCTCTGGGCTGCCTCTGGCTCCGTGGGCACTGCTGCTTGACTGGTGGTCTCCTGAGCTTGAAACCAACTCCAAACGGGTTCTCCTTCGGGGAGAAGGCTGATTGGGCATGAAAAGGCCTTGTTTGCACAGGCCCAAGTAACCTACCCTTAGGAGCTATGGAGGAACCCTCCGAGGGCCTATCTCAGAACCTGCACAAAACTCTCACTTCTAGGAGCTGCATTCTGCAAAGGGGAACACTGCCGGGGAAGAAACCACAGCCCCAAAGCGTGTTTGCTCAGGAAAGCAATGCTTGCCTATTTCTCACCTAGCCCTCTGCCACCAATTAGGCCAAAGATTGTCTGTGCTGCCTCTGGCTCCGTGGGCACTGCAGCTTGGCTGGTGGTCTCCTGAGCTTGTAACCAACTCCAAACGTGTTCTCCTTTGGGGAGAAGGCTGATTGGGCATGAAAAGGCCTTATTTGCACAGGCCCAAACAATCCACCATTAGCCAGCTAGGGAGGGACCCTCAGAGGGCCTATCTCAGAACCTGCACAAAACTCTCACTTCGAGGAGCTGCATTCTGCAAACGTGAACTCTTCTCAGGGAACAAACCACAGCCCCAATGTGTCTTTGCTCAGGGAAGCAACGCTTGCCTAGTTCTCAATTAGCCCAGTGCTTACCCTAGGGCCAAGGAGGCTCTGGGTTGCCTCTGCCCCCGTGGGCATTGCTGCTTGGCTGGTGGACTCCCGAGCTTGAAACCAACTCCAAACAGGTCCTCCTTCGGGGAGAATGCTGATTGGGCATGAAAAGGCCTTGTTTCCACAGACCCAGGCAACCCACACTTTGCCAGCTAGGGAGGGAACATCCAAGGCCCTATCTCAGCAAGGGCACAAGACTCACTTCTAGGAGTTGTATTCTGCAAAGGTGAACTCTGCTCGGGGAACAATCCACAGCCCCAATGCGTCTTTGCTCAGGAAAGCAACGCGTGCCTAGTTCTCACCTGGCCCTCTGTACCCCTAGGGCAAAGAAGGCTCTGGGCTGCCTCTGGCTCCGTGGGCACTGCTGCTTGGCTGGTGGACTCCTGAGCTTGAAACCAACTCCAAACGGGTTCTCCTTCAGGGAGAAGGCTGATTGGGCATGAAAAGGCCTTGTTTGCACAGGGCCCATCAACTCACCGTTAGCCACCTTGGGAGGGACCCTCGGAGGGCCTATTTCAGCAACGGTACACAACTCGGTTCTAGGAGCTGCATTCTGCAAAAGTGAACTCTGCTCGGGGAACAAACCAAGGCTCCAATGCGTCTATGCTCAATGAAGCCACGCTTGCCTACTTCTCAATTAGAAGAATGCTTCCCATAGGGCCAAGGAGGCTCTGGGCTGCCTCTGGCTCCGTGGGCACCGCTGATTGTCTGGTGGTCTCCTGAGCTTGAAAGCAACTCCAAACCTGTTCTCCTACGTGGAGAAGGCTGAATGGGCATTAAAATGCCTTGTTTCCACAGACCCAGGCAACCCACACTTAGCCAGCTAGGGAGTGACCCTCCTAGGTCCTATCTCAGCAACGGCAAAAAACTCACTTATAGGAGCTGCATTTTTCAAAGGGAAACTTGCTCGCGGAACCAACCACAGCCCCAGTGCATCTTTGCTCAGGAAAGCAACGCTTGCCTAGTTCTCAACAAGCCGTGTGCTATACCTTGGGCCAGGAAGGATCCTGGCTTCTTCTTGCTCCGAGGGCACGGCTGCTTGGCTGGTGGTCTCCTGAAGTTAAAAGTAACTCCAAACGGGTTCTCTTTCGGGGAGGATGCTGATTGGGCATGAAAAGGCCTTCATTCAACAGGCCCCATCAACCCACCCTTAGCCAGATACGGAGAGAGCCTCCTAGGGCCTATCTAAGAAATGGCACAAAACTCATTCCAGGAGCTGCATTCTGCAAAGGTGGACACTGCTTGGGGAACAAACCACAGCCCCAATGTGTCTGCTCAGGAAAGCCTCGCTTGCCTTTTTTCTCCTAGCCCTCTGCTACCCCAAGGGCCATGGAAGCTCTGGGCTGCCTCTGGCTCTGTGGGCACTGCTGATGTTCTGGTTGTCTCCTGAGCTTGAAACCAACTCCAAACGGGTTCTCCTTCGGGGAGAAGGTGGATTTGCATGGAAAGGCCTTGTTTGCACAGGCCCCAGCCACCCACCCTTAGCCAGCTAGGGATAGACCGTCCTTGGGCCTATCTCAGCAACGGCACAAGACTCACTTCTCGGAGCTGCATTCTGCAAAGGGAAACTCTGCTCGGGGAGCACACCACAGTCCCAATTTGTCTTTGCTCAGGAAAGCAATGCTTGCCTATTTCTCACCTCGCCCTGTGCTAACCCTAGGGCCAAGGAGGCTCTGGGCTGCCTCTGGCTCCGTGGGCACTGCTGCTTGGCTGGTGGTCTCGTGAGCTTGAAACCAACTCCAAACGGGTTCTCCTTCTGGGAGAAGGCTGATTGGGCATGAAAATGCCTTGTTTGCACAGGCCTCAGCAACCCACCCTTAGCCAGCTAGGGAGGGACCCTCCGAGGGCTGATCTCAGCAAGGGCACAAGACTCACTTCTAGGAGTTGTATTCTGCAAAGGTGAACTCTGCTCGGGGAACAATCCACAGCCCCAATGCGTCTTTGCTCAGGAAAGCATCGCTTGCCTATTTCTCACATAGCCCTCTGCACCACTAGGGCCAAGAACTTTCTGGGCTGCCTCTGGCTCCGTGGGCACTGCTGCTTGGCTGGTGTTCTCCTGAGCTTGAAACCAACTCCAAACGGGTTCTCCTTCGGGGAGAAGGCTGATTGGGCATGGAAATGCCTTGTTTGCATAGGCCCCCGCAACCCACACTTAGCCAGCTAGGGAGGGATCCTCCGAGGTCCTAACTGGGAAACGGCACAAAACTCAGTTCTGGGAGCTGCATTCTGCAAAGGTGAACTCTGCTCGGGGAACCAACAACAGCCGCAATGCGTCTTTGCTCAGGAAAGCCACGATTGCCTAGTTCTCACCTAGCCCTCTGCTACCCCTATGGCCAAGGGGGATCTTGGCTGCCTCTTTCTCCGTGGGCACTGTTGCTTGCCTGGTGGTCTGCTGAGCTTGAAACCAACTCCAAACGTGTTCTCCTTTGGGGAGAAGGTGGATTTGGCATGAAAAGGCCTTGTATGCACAGGCCCCATCAACCCATCCTTAGCCAGCTAGGGAGGGACGCTCTGAGGGCCTATGTCAGCAACAGCACTAAACTCACTTCTACGAGCTGCATTCTGTAAAGGGAATCTCAGCTCAGGGAACAAAGCACAGCCCCAATGTGTCTCTTGCTCAGGAAGGCCAACCGGCCTAGTTCTCACCTAGCCCTGGTCTACTCCTAGGGCAAAGGAGGCTCTGGGCTGCCTCTGGCTCCGTGGGCACTGCTGCTTGACTGGTGGTCTCCTGAGCTTGAAACCAACTCCAAACGGGTTCTCCTTCGGGGAGAAGGCTGATTGGGCATGAAAAGGCCTTGTTTGCACAGGCCCAAGTAACCTACCCTTAGGAGCTATGGAGGAACCCTCCGAGGGCCTATCTCAGAACCTGCACAAAACTCTCACTTCTAGGAGCTGCATTCTGCAAAGGGGAACACTGCCGGGGAAGAAACCACAGCCCCAAAGCGTGTTTGCTCAGGAAAGCAATGCTTGCCTATTTCTCACCTAGCCCTCTGCCACCAATTAGGCCAAAGATTGTCTGTGCTGCCTCTGGCTCCGTGGGCACTGCAGCTTGGCTGGTGGTCTCCTGAGCTTGTAACCAACTCCAAACGTGTTCTCCTTTGGGGAGAAGGCTGATTGGGCATGAAAAGGCCTTATTTGCACAGGCCCAAACAATCCACCATTAGCCAGCTAGGGAGGGACCCTCAGAGGGCCTATCTCAGAACCTGCACAAAACTCTCACTTCGAGGAGCTGCATTCTGCAAACGTGAACTCTTCTCAGGGAACAAACCACAGCCCCAATGTGTCTTTGCTCAGGGAAGCAACGCTTGCCTAGTTCTCAATTAGCCCAGTGCTTACCCTAGGGCCAAGGAGGCTCTGGGCTGCCTCTGCCCCCGTGGGCATTGCTGCTTGGCTGGTGGACTCCCGAGCTTGAAACCAACTCCAAACGGGTCCTCCTTCGGGGAGAATGCTGATTGGGCATGAAAAGGCCTTGTTTCCACAGACCCAGGCAACCCACACTTTGCCAGCTAGGGAGGGAACATCCAAGGCCCTATCTCAGCAAGGGCACAAGACTCACTTCTAGGAGTTGTATTCTGCAAAGGTGAACTCTGCTCGGGGAACAATCCACAGCCCCAATGCGTCTTTGCTCAGGAAAGCAACGCGTGCCTAGTTCTCACCTGGCCCTCTGTACCCCTAGGGCAAAGAAGGCTCTGGGCTGCCTCTGGCTCCGTGGGCACTGCTGCTTGGCTGGTGGACTCCTGAGCTTGAAACCAACTCCAAACGGGTTCTCCTTCTGGGAGAAGGCTGATTGGGCATGAAAAGGCCTTGTTTGCACAGGCCACAGCAACACACCCTTAGCCAGCTAGGGAGGGACCCTCCGAGGGCTGATCTCAGCAAGGGCACAAGACTCACTTCTAGGAGTTGTATTCTGCAAAGGTGAACTCTGCTCGGGGAACAATCCACAGCCCCAATGCGTCTTTGCTCAGGAAAGCATCGCTTGCCTATTTCTCACATAGCCCTCTGCACCACTAGGGCCAAGAACTTTCTGGGCTGCCTCTGGCTCCGTGGGCACTGCTGCTTGACTGGTGGTCTCCTGAGCTTGAAACCAACTCCAAACGGGTTCTCCTTCGGGGAGAAGGCTGATTGGGCATGAAAAGGCCTTGTTTGCACAGGCCCAAGTAACCTACCCTTAGGAGCTATGGAGGAACCCTCCGAGGGCCTATCTCAGAACCTGCACAAAACTCTCACTTCTAGGAGCTGCATTCTGCAAAGGGGAACACTGCCGGGGAAGAAACCACAGCCCCAAAGCGTGTTTGCTCAGGAAAGCAATGCTTGCCTATTTCTCACCTAGCCCTCTGCCACCAATTAGGCCAAAGATTGTCTGTGCTGCCTCTGGCTCCGTGGGCACTGCAGCTTGGCTGGTGGTCTCCTGAGCTTGTAACCAACTCCAAACGTGTTCTCCTTTGGGGAGAAGGCTGATTGGGCATGAAAAGGCCTTATTTGCACAGGCCCAAACAATCCACCATTAGCCAGCTAGGGAGGGACCCTCAGAGGGCCTATCTCAGAACCTGCACAAAACTCTCACTTCGAGGAGCTGCATTCTGCAAACGTGAACTCTGCTCGGGGAACAAACCACAGCCCCAATGTGTCTTTGCTCAGGGAAGCAACGCTTGCCTAGTTCTCAATTAGCCCAGTGCTTACCCTAGGGCCAAGGAGGCTCTGGGCTGCCTCTGCCCCCGTGGGCATTGCTGCTTGGCTGGTGGACTCCCGAGCTTGAAACCAACTCCAAACGGGTCCTCCTTCGGGGAGAATGCTGATTGGGCATGAAAAGGCCTTGTTTCCACAGACCCAGGCAACCCACACTTTGCCAGCTAGGGAGGGAACATCCAAGGCCCTATCTCAGCAAGGGCACAAGACTCACTTCTAGGAGTTGTATTCTGCAAAGGTGAACTCTGCTCGGGGAACAATCCACAGCCCCAATGCGTCTTTGCTCAGGAAAGCAACGCGTGCCTAGTTCTCACCTGGCCCTCTGTACCCCTAGGGCAAAGAAGGCTCTGGGCTGCCTCTGGCTCCGTGGGCACTGCTGCTTGGCTGGTGGTCTCGTGAGCTTGAAACCAACTCCAAACGTGTTCTCCTTCAGGGAGAAGGCTGATTGGGCATGAAAATGCCTTGTTTGCACAGGCCTCAGCAACACACCCTTAGCCAGCTAGGGAGGGACCCTCCGAGGGCTGATCTCAGCAAGGGCACAAGACTCACTTCTAGGAGTTGTATTCTGCAAAGGTGAACTCTGCTCAGGGAACAATCCACAGCCCCAATGCGTCTTTGCTCAGGAAAGCATCGCTTGCCTATTTCTCACATAGCCCTCTGCACCACTAGGGCCAAGAACTTTCTGGGCTGCCTCTGGCTCCGTGGGCACTGCTGCTTGGCTGGTGTTCTCCTGAGCTTGAAACCAACTCCAAACGGGTTCTCCTTCGGGGAGAAGGCTGATTGGGCATGGAAATGCCTTGTTTGCATAGGCCCCCGCAACCCACACTTAGCCAGCTAGGGAGGGATCCTCCGAGGTCCTAACTGGGAAACGGCACAAAACTCAGTTCTGGGAGCTGCATTCTGCAAAGGTGAACTCTGCTCGGGGAACCAACAACAGCCGCAATGCGTCTTTGCTCAGGAAAGCCACGATTGCCTAGTTCTCACCTAGCCCTCTGCTACCCCTATGGCCAAGGGGGATCTTGGCTGCCTCTTTCTCCGTGGGCACTGTTGCTTGCCTGGTGGTCTGCTGAGCTTGAAACCAACTCCAAACGTGTTCTCCTTTGGGGAGAAGGTGGATTTGGCATGAAAAGGCCTTGTATGCACAGGCCCCATCAACCCATCCTTAGCCAGCTAGGGAGGGACGCTCTGAGGGCCTATGTCAGCAACAGCACTAAACTCACTTCTACGAGCTGCATTCTGTAAAGGGAATCTCAGCTCAGGGAACAAAGCACAGCCCCAATGTGTCTCTTGCTCAGGAAGGCCAACCGGCCTAGTTCTCACCTAGCCCTGGTCTACTCCTAGGGCAAAGGAGGCTCTGGGCTGCCTCTGGCTCCGTGGGCACTGCTGCTTGACTGGTGGTCTCCTGAGCTTGAAACCAACTCCAAACGGGTTCTCCTTCGGGGAGAAGGCTGATTGGGCATGAAAAGGCCTTGTTTGCACAGGCCCAAGTAACCTACCCTTAGGAGCTATGGAGGAACCCTCCGAGGGCCTATCTCAGAACCTGCACAAAACTCTCACTTCTAGGAGCTGCATTCTGCAAAGGGGAACACTGCCGGGGAAGAAACCACAGCCCCAAAGCGTGTTTGCTCAGGAAAGCAATGCTTGCCTATTTCTCACCTAGCCCTCTGCCACCAATTAGGCCAAAGATTGTCTGTGCTGCCTCTGGCTCCGTGGGCACTGCAGCTTGGCTGGTGGTCTCCTGAGCTTGTAACCAACTCCAAACGTGTTCTCCTTTGGGGAGAAGGCTGATTGGGCATGAAAAGGCCTTATTTGCACAGGCCCAAACAATCCACCATTAGCCAGCTAGGGAGGGACCCTCAGAGGGCCTATCTCAGAACCTGCACAAAACTCTCACTTCGAGGAGCTGCATTCTGCAAAGGTGAACTCTTCTCAGGGAACAAACCACAGCCCCAATGTGTCTTTGCTCAGGGAAGCAACGCTTGCCTAGTTCTCAATTAGCCCAGTGCTTACCCTAGGGCCAAGGAGGCTCTGGGCTGCCTCTGCCCCCGTGGGCATTGCTGCTTGGCTGGTGGACTCCCGAGCTTGAAACCAACTCCAAACGGGTCCTCCTTCGGGGAGAATGCTGATTGGGCATGAAAAGGCCTTGTTTCCACAGACCCAGGCAACCCATACTTTGCCAGCTAGGGAGGGAACATCCAAGGCCCTATCTCAGCAAGGGCACAAGACTCACTTCTAGGAGTTGTATTCTGCAAAGGTGAACTCTGCTCGGGGAACAATCCACAGCCCCAATGCGTCTTTGCTCAGGAAAGCAACGCGTGCCTAGTTCTCACCTGGCCCTCTGTACCCCTAGGGCAAAGAAGGCTCTGGGCTGCCTCTGGCTCCGTGGGCACTGCTGCTTGGCTGGTGGACTCCTGAGCTTGAAACCAACTCCAAACGGGTTCTCCTTCTGGGAGAAGGCTGATTGGGCATGAAAAGGCCTTGTTTGCACAGGGCCCATCAACTCACCGTTAGCCACCTTGGGAGGGACCCTCGGAGGGCCTATTTCAGCAACGGTACACAACTCGCTTCTAGGAGCTGCATTCTGCAAAAGTGAACTCTGCTCGGGGAACAAACCAAGGCTCCAATGCGTCTATGCTCAATGAAGCCACGCTTGCCTACGTCTCAATTAGAAGAATGCTTCCCATAGGGCCAAGGAGGCTCTGGGCTGCCTCTGGCTCCGTGGGCACCGCTGATTGTCTGGTGGTCTCCTGAGCTTGAAAGCAACTCCAAACCTGTTCTCCTACGTGGAGAAGGCTGAATGGGCATTAAAATGCCTTGTTTCCACAGACCCAGGCAACCCACACTTAGCCAGCTAGGGAGTGACCCTCCTAGGTCCTATCTCAGCAACGGCAAAAAACTCACTTATAGGAGCTGCATTTTTCAAAGGGAAACTTGCTCGGGGAACCAACCACAGCCCCAGTGCATCTTTGCTCAGGAAAGCAACGCTTGCCTAGTTCTCAACAAGCCGTGTGCTATACCTTGGGCCAGGAAGGATCCTGGCTTCTTCTTGCTCCGAGGGCACGGCTGCTTGGCTGGTGGTCTCCTGAAGTTAAAAGTAACTCCAAACGGGTTCTCTTTCGGGGAGGATGCTGATTGGGCATGAAAAGGCCTTCATTCAACAGGCCCCATCAACCCACCCTTAGCCAGATACGGAGAGAGCCTCCTAGGGCCTATCTAAGAAATGGCACAAAACTCATTCCAGGAGCTGCATTCTGCAAAGGTGGACACTGCTTGGGGAACAAACCACAGCCCCAATGTGTCTGCTCAGGAAAGCCTCGCTTGCCTTTTTTCTCCTAGCCCTCTGCTACCCCAAGGGCCATGGAAGCTCTGGGCTGCCTCTGGCTCTGTGGGCACTGCTGATGTTCTGGTTGTCTCCTGAGCTTGAAACCAACTCCAAACGGGTTCTCCTTCGGGGAGAAGGTGGATTTGCATGGAAAGGCCTTGTTTGCACAGGCCCCAGCCACCCACCCTTAGCCAGCTAGGGATAGACCGTCCTTGGGCCTATCTCAGCAACGGCACAAGACTCACTTCTCGGAGCTGCATTCTGCAAAGGGAAACTCTGCTCGGGGAGCACACCACAGTCCCAATTTGTCTTTGCTCAGGAAAGCAATGCTTGCCTATTTCTCACCTCGCCCTGTGCTAACCCTAGGGCCAAGGAGGCTCTGGGCTGCCTCTGGCTCCGTGGGCACTGCTGCTTGGCTGGTGGTCTCGTGAGCTTGAAACCAACTCCAAACGGGTTCTCCTTCTGGGAGAAGGCTGATTGGGCATGAAAATGCCTTGTTTGCACAGGCCTCAGCAACCCACCCTTAGCCAGCTAGGGAGGGACCCTCCGAGGGCTGATCTCAGCAAGGGCACAAGACTCACTTCTAGGAGTTGTATTCTGCAAAGGTGAACTCTGCTCGGGGAACAATCCACAGCCCCAATGCGTCTTTGCTCAGGAAAGCATCGCTTGCCTATTTCTCACATAGCCCTCTGCACCACTAGGGCCAAGAACTTTCTGGGCTGCCTCTGGCTCCGTGGGCACTGCTGCTTGGCTGGTGTTCTCCTGAGCTTGAAACCAACTCCAAACGGGTTCTCCTTCGGGGAGAAGGCTGATTGGGCATGGAAATGCCTTGTTTGCATAGGCCCCCGCAACCCACACTTAGCCAGCTAGGGAGGGATCCTCCGAGGTCCTAACTGGGAAACGGCACAAAACTCAGTTCTGGGAGCTGCATTCTGCAAAGGTGAACTCTGCTCGGGGAACCAACAACAGCCGCAATGCGTCTTTGCTCAGGAAAGCCACGATTGCCTAGTTCTCACCTAGCCCTCTGCTACCCCTATGGCCAAGGGGGATCTTGGCTGCCTCTTTCTCCGTGGGCACTGTTGCTTGCCTGGTGGTCTGCTGAGCTTGAAACCAACTCCAAACGTGTTCTCCTTTGGGGAGAAGGTGGATTTGGCATGAAAAGGCCTTGTATGCACAGGCCCCATCAACCCATCCTTAGCCAGCTAGGGAGGGACGCTCTGAGGGCCTATGTCAGCAACAGCACTAAACTCACTTCTACGAGCTGCATTCTGTAAAGGGAATCTCAGCTCAGGGAACAAAGCACAGCCCCAATGTGTCTCTTGCTCAGGAAGGCCAACCGGCCTAGTTCTCACCTAGCCCTGGTCTACTCCTAGGGCAAAGGAGGCTCTGGGCTGCCTCTGGCTCCGTGGGCACTGCTGCTTGACTGGTGGTCTCCTGAGCTTGAAACCAACTCCAAACGGGTTCTCCTTCGGGGAGAAGGCTGATTGGGCATGAAAAGGCCTTGTTTGCACAGGCCCAAGTAACCTACCCTTAGGAGCTATGGAGGAACCCTCCGAGGGCCTATCTCAGAACCTGCACAAAACTCTCACTTCTAGGAGCTGCATTCTGCAAAGGGGAACACTGCCGGGGAAGAAACCACAGCCCCAAAGCGTGTTTGCTCAGGAAAGCAATGCTTGCCTATTTCTCACCTAGCCCTCTGCCACCAATTAGGCCAAAGATTGTCTGTGCTGCCTCTGGCTCCGTGGGCACTGCAGCTTGGCTGGTGGTCTCCTGAGCTTGTAACCAACTCCAAACGTGTTCTCCTTTGGGGAGAAGGCTGATTGGGCATGAAAAGGCCTTATTTGCACAGGCCCAAACAATCCACCATTAGCCAGCTAGGGAGGGACCCTCAGAGGGCCTATCTCAGAACCTGCACAAAACTCTCACTTCGAGGAGCTGCATTCTGCAAAGGTGAACTCTTCTCAGGGAACAAACCACAGCCCCAATGTGTCTTTGCTCAGGGAAGCAACGCTTGCCTAGTTCTCAATTAGCCCAGTGCTTACCCTAGGGCCAAGGAGGCTCTGGGCTGCCTCTGCCCCCGTGGGCATTGCTGCTTGGCTGGTGGACTCCCGAGCTTGAAACCAACTCCAAACGGGTCCTCCTTCGGGGAGAATGCTGATTGGGCATGAAAAGGCCTTGTTTCCACAGACCCAGGCAACCCACACTTTGCCAGCTAGGGAGGGAACATCCAAGGCCCTATCTCAGCAAGGGCACAAGACTCACTTCTAGGAGTTGTATTCTGCAAAGGTGAACTCTGCTCGGGGAACAATCCACAGCCCCAATGCGTCTTTGCTCAGGAAAGCAACGCGTGCCTAGTTCTCACCTGGCCCTCTGTACCCCTAGGGCAAAGAAGGCTCTGGGCTGCCTCTGGCTCCGTGGGCACTGCTGCTTGGCTGGTGGTCTCGTGAGCTTGAAACCAACTCCAAACGTGTTCTCCTTCAGGGAGAAGGCTGATTGGGCATGAAAATGCCTTGTTTGCACAGGCCTCAGCAACACACCCTTAGCCAGCTAGGGAGGGACCCTCCGAGGGCTGATCTCAGCAAGGGCACAAGACTCACTTCTAGGAGTTGTATTCTGCAAAGGTGAACTCTGCTCAGGGAACAATCCACAGCCCCAATGCGTCTTTGCTCAGGAAAGCATCGCTTGCCTATTTCTCACATAGCCCTCTGCACCACTAGGGCCAAGAACTTTCTGGGCTGCCTCTGGCTCCGTGGGCACTGCTGCTTGGCTGGTGTTCTCCTGAGCTTGAAACCAACTCCAAACGGGTTCTCCTTCGGGGAGAAGGCTGATTGGGCATGGAAATGCCTTGTTTGCATAGGCCCCCGCAACCCACACTTAGCCAGCTAGGGAGGGATCCTCCGAGGTCCTAACTGGGAAACGGCACAAAACTCAGTTCTGGGAGCTGCATTCTGCAAAGGTGAACTCTGCTCGGGGAACCAACAACAGCCGCAATGCGTCTTTGCTCAGGAAAGCCACGATTGCCTAGTTCTCACCTAGCCCTCTGCTACCCCTATGGCCAAGGGGGATCTTGGCTGCCTCTTTCTCCGTGGGCACTGTTGCTTGCCTGGTGGTCTGCTGAGCTTGAAACCAACTCCAAACGTGTTCTCCTTTGGGGAGAAGGTGGATTTGGCATGAAAAGGCCTTGTATGCACAGGCCCCATCAACCCATCCTTAGCCAGCTAGGGAGGGACGCTCTGAGGGCCTATGTCAGCAACAGCACTAAACTCACTTCTACGAGCTGCATTCTGTAAAGGGAATCTCAGCTCAGGGAACAAAGCACAGCCCCAATGTGTCTCTTGCTCAGGAAGGCCAACCGGCCTAGTTCTCACCTAGCCCTGGTCTACTCCTAGGGCAAAGGAGGCTCTGGGCTGCCTCTGGCTCCGTGGGCACTGCTGCTTGACTGGTGGTCTCCTGAGCTTGAAACCAACTCCAAACGGGTTCTCCTTCGGGGAGAAGGCTGATTGGGCATGAAAAGGCCTTGTTTGCACAGGCCCAAGTAACCTACCCTTAGGAGCTATGGAGGAACCCTCCGAGGGCCTATCTCAGAACCTGCACAAAACTCTCACTTCTAGGAGCTGCATTCTGCAAAGGGGAACACTGCCGGGGAAGAAACCACAGCCCCAAAGCGTGTTTGCTCAGGAAAGCAATGCTTGCCTATTTCTCACCTAGCCCTCTGCCACCAATTAGGCCAAAGATTGTCTGTGCTGCCTCTGGCTCCGTGGGCACTGCAGCTTGGCTGGTGGTCTCCTGAGCTTGTAACCAACTCCAAACGTGTTCTCCTTTGGGGAGAAGGCTGATTGGGCATGAAAAGGCCTTATTTGCACAGGCCCAAACAATCCACCATTAGCCAGCTAGGGAGGGACCCTCAGAGGGCCTATCTCAGAACCTGCACAAAACTCTCACTTCGAGGAGCTGCATTCTGCAAAGGTGAACTCTTCTCAGGGAACAAACCACAGCCCCAATGTGTCTTTGCTCAGGGAAGCAACGCTTGCCTAGTTCTCAATTAGCCCAGTGCTTACCCTAGGGCCAAGGAGGCTCTGGGCTGCCTCTGCCCCCGTGGGCATTGCTGCTTGGCTGGTGGACTCCCGAGCTTGAAACCAACTCCAAACGGGTCCTCCTTCGGGGAGAATGCTGATTGGGCATGAAAAGGCCTTGTTTCCACAGACCCAGGCAACCCATACTTTGCCAGCTAGGGAGGGAACATCCAAGGCCCTATCTCAGCAAGGGCACAAGACTCACTTCTAGGAGTTGTATTCTGCAAAGGTGAACTCTGCTCGGGGAACAATCCACAGCCCCAATGCGTCTTTGCTCAGGAAAGCAACGCGTGCCTAGTTCTCACCTGGCTCTGGGCTGCCTCTGGCTCCGTGGGCACTGCTGCTTGGCTGGTGGACTCCTGAGCTTGAAACCAACTCCAAACGGGTTCTCCTTCTGGGAGAAGGCTGATTGGGCATGAAAAGGCCTTGTTTGCACAGGGCCCATCAACTCACCGTTAGCCACCTTGGGAGGGACCCTCGGAGGGCCTATTTCAGCAACGGTACACAACTCGCTTCTAGGAGCTGCATTCTGCAAAAGTGAACTCTGCTCGGGGAACAAACCAAGGCTCCAATGCGTCTATGCTCAATGAAGCCACGCTTGCCTACTTCTCAATTAGAAGAATGCTTCCCATAGGGCCAAGGAGGCTCTGGGCTGCCTCTGGCTCCGTGGGCACCGCTGATTGTCTGGTGGTCTCCTGAGCTTGAAAGCAACTCCAAACCTGTTCTCCTACGTGGAGAAGGCTGAATGGGCATTAAAATGCCTTGTTTCCACAGACCCAGGCAACCCACACTTAGCCAGCTAGGGAGTGACCCTCCTAGGTCCTATCTCAGCAACGGCAAAAAACTCACTTATAGGAGCTGCATTTTTCAAAGGGAAACTTGCTCGGGGAACCAACCACAGCCCCAGTGCATCTTTGCTCAGGAAAGCAACGCTTGCCTAGTTCTCAACAAGCCGTGTGCTATACCTTGGGCCAGGAAGGATCCTGGCTTCTTCTTGCTCCGAGGGCACGGCTGCTTGGCTGGTGGTCTCCTGAAGTTAAAAGTAACTCCAAACGGGTTCTCTTTCGGGGAGGATGCTGATTGGGCATGAAAAGGCCTTCATTCAACAGGCCCCATCAACCCACCCTTAGCCAGATACGGAGAGAGCCTCCTAGGGCCTATCTAAGAAATGGCACAAAACTCATTCCAGGAGCTGCATTCTGCAAAGGTGGACACTGCTTGGGGAACAAACCACAGCCCCAATGTGTCTGCTCAGGAAAGCCTCGCTTGCCTTTTTTCTCCTAGCCCTCTGCTACCCCAAGGGCCATGGAAGCTCTGGGCTGCCTCTGGCTCTGTGGGCACTGCTGATGTTCTGGTTGTCTCCTGAGCTTGAAACCAACTCCAAACGGGTTCTCCTTCGGGGAGAAGGTGGATTTGCATGGAAAGGCCTTGTTTGCACAGGCCCCAGCCACCCACCCTTAGCCAGCTAGGGATAGACCGTCCTTGGGCCTATCTCAGCAACGGCACAAGACTCACTTCTCGGAGCTGCATTCTGCAAAGGGAAACTCTGCTCGGGGAGCACACCACAGTCCCAATTTGTCTTTGCTCAGGAAAGCAATGCTTGCCTATTTCTCACCTCGCCCTGTGCTAACCCTAGGGCCAAGGAGGCTCTGGGCTGCCTCTGGCTCCGTGGGCACTGCTGCTTGGCTGGTGGTCTCGTGAGCTTGAAACCAACTCCAAACGGGTTCTCCTTCTGGGAGAAGGCTGATTGGGCATGAAAATGCCTTGTTTGCACAGGCCTCAGCAACCCACCCTTAGCCAGCTAGGGAGGGACCCTCCGAGGGCTGATCTCAGCAAGGGCACAAGACTCACTTCTAGGAGTTGTATTCTGCAAAGGTGAACTCTGCTCGGGGAACAATCCACAGCCCCAATGCGTCTTTGCTCAGGAAAGCATCGCTTGCCTATTTCTCACATAGCCCTCTGCACCACTAGGGCCAAGAACTTTCTGGGCTGCCTCTGGCTCCGTGGGCACTGCTGCTTGGCTGGTGTTCTCCTGAGCTTGAAACCAACTCCAAACGGGTTCTCCTTCGGGGAGAAGGCTGATTGGGCATGGAAATGCCTTGTTTGCATAGGCCCCCGCAACCCACACTTAGCCAGCTAGGGAGGGATCCTCCGAGGTCCTAACTGGGAAACGGCACAAAACTCAGTTCTGGGAGCTGCATTCTGCAAAGGTGAACTCTGCTCGGGGAACCAACAACAGCCGCAATGCGTCTTTGCTCAGGAAAGCCACGATTGCCTAGTTCTCACCTAGCCCTCTGCTACCCCTATGGCCAAGGGGGATCTTGGCTGCCTCTTTCTCCGTGGGCACTGTTGCTTGCCTGGTGGTCTGCTGAGCTTGAAACCAACTCCAAACGTGTTCTCCTTTGGGGAGAAGGTGGATTTGGCATGAAAAGGCCTTGTATGCACAGGCCCCATCAACCCATCCTTAGCCAGCTAGGGAGGGACGCTCTGAGGGCCTATGTCAGCAACAGCACTAAACTCACTTCTACGAGCTGCATTCTGTAAAGGGAATCTCAGCTCAGGGAACAAAGCACAGCCCCAATGTGTCTCTTGCTCAGGAAGGCCAACCGGCCTAGTTCTCACCTAGCCCTGGTCTACTCCTAGGGCAAAGGAGGCTCTGGGCTGCCTCTGGCTCCGTGGGCACTGCTGCTTGACTGGTGGTCTCCTGAGCTTGAAACCAACTCCAAACGGGTTCTCCTTCGGGGAGAAGGCTGATTGGGCATGAAAAGGCCTTGTTTGCACAGGCCCAAGTAACCTACCCTTAGGAGCTATGGAGGAACCCTCCGAGGGCCTATCTCAGAACCTGCACAAAACTCTCACTTCTAGGAGCTGCATTCTGCAAAGGGGAACACTGCCGGGGAAGAAACCACAGCCCCAAAGCGTGTTTGCTCAGGAAAGCAATGCTTGCCTATTTCTCACCTAGCCCTCTGCCACCAATTAGGCCAAAGATTGTCTGTGCTGCCTCTGGCTCCGTGGGCACTGCAGCTTGGCTGGTGGTCTCCTGAGCTTGTAACCAACTCCAAACGTGTTCTCCTTTGGGGAGAAGGCTGATTGGGCATGAAAAGGCCTTATTTGCACAGGCCCAAACAATCCACCATTAGCCAGCTAGGGAGGGACCCTCAGAGGGCCTATCTCAGAACCTGCACAAAACTCTCACTTCGAGGAGCTGCATTCTGCAAACGTGAACTCTTCTCAGGGAACAAACCACAGCCCCAATGTGTCTTTGCTCAGGGAAGCAACGCTTGCCTAGTTCTCAATTAGCCCAGTGCTTACCCTAGGGCCAAGGAGGCTCTGGGCTGCCTCTGCCCCCGTGGGCATTGCTGCTTGGCTGGTGGACTCCCGAGCTTGAAACCAACTCCAAACGGGTCCTCCTTCGGGGAGAATGCTGATTGGGCATGAAAAGGCCTTGTTTCCACAGACCCAGGCAACCCACACTTTGCCAGCTAGGGAGGGAACATCCAAGGCCCTATCTCAGCAAGGGCACAAGACTCACTTCTAGGAGTTGTATTCTGCAAAGGTGAACTCTGCTCGGGGAACAATCCACAGCCCCAATGCGTCTTTGCTCAGGAAAGCAACGCGTGCCTAGTTCTCACCTGGCCCTCTGTACCCCTAGGGCAAAGAAGGCTCTGGGCTGCCTCTGGCTCCGTGGGCACTGCTGCTTGGCTGGTGTTCTCCTGAGCTTGAAACCAACTCCAAACGTGTTCTCCTTCAGGGAGAAGGCTGATTGGGCATGAAAATGCCTTGTTTGCACAGGCCCCCGCAACCCACACTTAGCCAGCTAGGGAGGGATCCTCCGAGGTCCTAACTGGGAAACGGCACAAAACTCAGTTCTGGGAGCTGCATTCTGCAAAGGTGAACTCTGCTCGGGGAACCAACAACAGCCGCAATGCGTCTTTGCTCAGGAAAGCCACGATTGCCTAGTTCTCACCTAGCCCTCTGCTACCCCTATGGCCAAGGGGGATCTTGGCTGCCTCTTTCTCCGTGGGCACTGTTGCTTGCCTGGTGGTCTGCTGAGCTTGAAACCAACTCCAAACGTGTTCTCCTTTGGGGAGAAGGTGGATTTGGCATGAAAAGGCCTTGTATGCACAGGCCCCATCAACCCATCCTTAGCCAGCTAGGGAGGGACGCTCTGAGGGCCTATGTCAGCAACAGCACTAAACTCACTTCTACGAGCTGCATTCTGTAAAGGGAATCTCAGCTCAGGGAACAAAGCACAGCCCCAATGTGTCTCTTGCTCAGGAAGGCCAACCGGCCTAGTTCTCACCTAGCCCTGGTCTACTCCTAGGGCAAAGGAGGCTCTGGGCTGCCTCTGGCTCCGTGGGCACTGCTGCTTGACTGGTGGTCTCCTGAGCTTGAAACCAACTCCAAACGGGTTCTCCTTCGGGGAGAAGGCTGATTGGGCATGAAAAGGCCTTGTTTGCACAGGCCCAAGTAACCTACCCTTAGGAGCTATGGAGGAACCCTCCGAGGGCCTATCTCAGAACCTGCACAAAACTCTCACTTCTAGGAGCTGCATTCTGCAAAGGGGAACACTGCCGGGGAAGAAACCACAGCCCCAAAGCGTGTTTGCTCAGGAAAGCAATGCTTGCCTATTTCTCACCTAGCCCTCTGCCACCAATTAGGCCAAAGATTGTCTGTGCTGCCTCTGGCTCCGTGGGCACTGCAGCTTGGCTGGTGGTCTCCTGAGCTTGTAACCAACTCCAAACGTGTTCTCCTTTGGGGAGAAGGCTGATTGGGCATGAAAAGGCCTTATTTGCACAGGCCCAAACAATCCACCATTAGCCAGCTAGGGAGGGACCCTCAGAGGGCCTATCTCAGAACCTGCACAAAACTCTCACTTCGAGGAGCTGCATTCTGCAAACGTGAACTCTTCTCAGGGAACAAACCACAGCCCCAATGTGTCTTTGCTCAGGGAAGCAACGCTTGCCTAGTTCTCAATTAGCCCAGTGCTTACCCTAGGGCCAAGGAGGCTCTGGGCTGCCTCTGCCCCCGTGGGCATTGCTGCTTGGCTGGTGGACTCCCGAGCTTGAAACCAACTCCAAACAGGTCCTCCTTCGGGGAGAATGCTGATTGGGCATGAAAAGGCCTTGTTTCCACAGACCCAGGCAACCCACACTTTGCCAGCTAGGGAGGGAACATCCAAGGCCCTATCTCAGCAAGGGCACAAGACTCACTTCTAGGAGTTGTATTCTGCAAAGGTGAACTCTGCTCGGGGAACAATCCACAGCCCCAATGCGTCTTTGCTCAGGAAAGCAACGCGTGCCTAGTTCTCACCTGGCCCTCTGTACCCCTAGGGCAAAGAAGGCTCTGGGCTGCCTCTGGCTCCGTGGGCACTGCTGCTTGGCTGGTGGACTCCTGAGCTTGAAACCAACTCCAAACGGGTTCTCCTTCAGGGAGAAGGCTGATTGGGCATGAAAAGGCCTTGTTTGCACAGGGCCCATCAACTCACCGTTAGCCACCTTGGGAGGGACCCTCGGAGGGCCTATTTCAGCAACGGTACACAACTCGGTTCTAGGAGCTGCATTCTGCAAAAGTGAACTCTGCTCGGGGAACAAACCAAGGCTCCAATGCGTCTATGCTCAATGAAGCCACGCTTGCCTACGTCTCAATTAGAAGAATGCTTCCCATAGGGCCAAGGAGGCTCTGGGCTGCCTCTGGCTCCGTGGGCACCGCTGATTGTCTGGTGGTCTCCTGAGCTTGAAAGCAACTCCAAACCTGTTCTCCTACGTGGAGAAGGCTGAATGGGCATTAAAATGCCTTGTTTCCACAGACCCAGGCAACCCACACTTAGCCAGCTAGGGAGTGACCCTCCTAGGTCCTATCTCAGCAACGGCAAAAAACTCACTTATAGGAGCTGCATTTTTCAAAGGGAAACTTGCTCGGGGAACCAACCACAGCCCCAGTGCATCTTTGCTCAGGAAAGCAACGCTTGCCTAGTTCTCAACAAGCCGTGTGCTATACCTTGGGCCAGGAAGGATCCTGGCTTCTTCTTGCTCCGAGGGCACGGCTGCTTGGCTGGTGGTCTCCTGAAGTTAAAAGTAACTCCAAACGGGTTCTCTTTCGGGGAGGATGCTGATTGGGCATGAAAAGGCCTTCATTCAACAGGCCCCATCAACCCACCCTTAGCCAGATACGGAGAGAGCCTCCTAGGGCCTATCTAAGAAATGGCACAAAACTCATTCCAGGAGCTGCATTCTGCAAAGGTGGACACTGCTTGGGGAACAAACCACAGCCCCAATGTGTCTGCTCAGGAAAGCCTCGCTTGCCTTTTTTCTCCTAGCCCTCTGCTACCCCAAGGGCCATGGAAGCTCTGGGCTGCCTCTGGCTCTGTGGGCACTGCTGATGTTCTGGTTGTCTCCTGAGCTTGAAACCAACTCCAAACGGGTTCTCCTTCGGGGAGAAGGTGGATTTGCATGGAAAGGCCTTGTTTGCACAGGCCCCAGCCACCCACCCTTAGCCAGCTAGGGATAGACCGTCCTTGGGCCTATCTCAGCAACGGCACAAGACTCACTTCTCGGAGCTGCATTCTGCAAAGGGAAACTCTGCTCGGGGAGCACACCACAGTCCCAATTTGTCTTTGCTCAGGAAAGCAATGCTTGCCTATTTCTCACCTCGCCCTGTGCTAACCCTAGGGCCAAGGAGGCTCTGGGCTGCCTCTGGCTCCGTGGGCACTGCTGCTTGGCTGGTGGTCTCGTGAGCTTGAAACCAACTCCAAACGGGTTCTCCTTCTGGGAGAAGGCTGATTGGGCATGAAAATGCCTTGTTTGCACAGGCCTCAGCAACCCACCCTTAGCCAGCTAGGGAGGGACCCTCCGAGGGCTGATCTCAGCAAGGGCACAAGACTCACTTCTAGGAGTTGTATTCTGCAAAGGTGAACTCTGCTCGGGGAACAATCCACAGCCCCAATGCGTCTTTGCTCAGGAAAGCATCGCTTGCCTATTTCTCACATAGCCCTCTGCACCACTAGGGCCAAGAACTTTCTGGGCTGCCTCTGGCTCCGTGGGCACTGCTGCTTGGCTGGTGTTCTCCTGAGCTTGAAACCAACTCCAAACGGGTTCTCCTTCGGGGAGAAGGCTGATTGGGCATGGAAATGCCTTGTTTGCATAGGCCCCCGCAACCCACACTTAGCCAGCTAGGGAGGGATCCTCCGAGGTCCTAACTGGGAAACGGCACAAAACTCAGTTCTGGGAGCTGCATTCTGCAAAGGTGAACTCTGCTCGGGGAACCAACAACAGCCGCAATGCGTCTTTGCTCAGGAAAGCCACGATTGCCTAGTTCTCACCTAGCCCTCTGCTACCCCTATGGCCAAGGGGGATCTTGGCTGCCTCTTTCTCCGTGGGCACTGTTGCTTGCCTGGTGGTCTGCTGAGCTTGAAACCAACTCCAAACGTGTTCTCCTTTGGGGAGAAGGTGGATTTGGCATGAAAAGGCCTTGTATGCACAGGCCCCATCAACCCATCCTTAGCCAGCTAGGGAGGGACGCTCTGAGGGCCTATGTCAGCAACAGCACTAAACTCACTTCTACGAGCTGCATTCTGTAAAGGGAATCTCAGCTCAGGGAACAAAGCACAGCCCCAATGTGTCTCTTGCTCAGGAAGGCCAACCGGCCTAGTTCTCACCTAGCCCTGGTCTACTCCTAGGGCAAAGGAGGCTCTGGGCTGCCTCTGGCTCCGTGGGCACTGCTGCTTGACTGGTGGTCTCCTGAGCTTGAAACCAACTCCAAACGGGTTCTCCTTCGGGGAGAAGGCTGATTGGGCATGAAAAGGCCTTGTTTGCACAGGCCCAAGTAACCTACCCTTAGGAGCTATGGAGGAACCCTCCGAGGGCCTATCTCAGAACCTGCACAAAACTCTCACTTCTAGGAGCTGCATTCTGCAAAGGGGAACACTGCCGGGGAAGAAACCACAGCCCCAAAGCGTGTTTGCTCAGGAAAGCAATGCTTGCCTATTTCTCACCTAGCCCTCTGCCACCAATTAGGCCAAAGATTGTCTGTGCTGCCTCTGGCTCCGTGGGCACTGCAGCTTGGCTGGTGGTCTCCTGAGCTTGTAACCAACTCCAAACGTGTTCTCCTTTGGGGAGAAGGCTGATTGGGCATGAAAAGGCCTTATTTGCACAGGCCCAAACAATCCACCATTAGCCAGCTAGGGAGGGACCCTCAGAGGGCCTATCTCAGAACCTGCACAAAACTCTCACTTCGAGGAGCTGCATTCTGCAAAGGTGAACTCTTCTCAGGGAACAAACCACAGCCCCAATGTGTCTTTGCTCAGGGAAGCAACGCTTGCCTAGTTCTCAATTAGCCCAGTGCTTACCCTAGGGCCAAGGAGGCTCTGGGCTGCCTCTGCCCCCGTGGGCATTGCTGCTTGGCTGGTGGACTCCCGAGCTTGAAACCAACTCCAAACGGGTCCTCCTTCGGGGAGAATGCTGATTGGGCATGAAAAGGCCTTGTTTCCACAGACCCAGGCAACCCACACTTTGCCAGCTAGGGAGGGAACATCCAAGGCCCTATCTCAGCAAGGGCACAAGACTCACTTCTAGGAGTTGTATTCTGCAAAGGTGAACTCTGCTCGGGGAACAATCCACAGCCCCAATGCGTCTTTGCTCAGGAAAGCAACGCGTGCCTAGTTCTCACCTGGCCCTCTGTACCCCTAGGGCAAAGAAGGCTCTGGGCTGCCTCTGGCTCCGTGGGCACTGCTGCTTGGCTGGTGGTCTCGTGAGCTTGAAACCAACTCCAAACGTGTTCTCCTTCAGGGAGAAGGCTGATTGGGCATGAAAATGCCTTGTTTGCACAGGCCTCAGCAACCCACCCTTAGCCAGCTAGGGAGGGACCCTCCGAGGGCTGATCTCAGCAAGGGCACAAGACTCACTTCTAGGAGTTGTATTCTGCAAAGGTGAACTCTGCTCAGGGAACAATCCACAGCCCCAATGCGTCTTTGCTCAGGAAAGCATCGCTTGCCTATTTCTCACATAGCCCTCTGCACCACTAGGGCCAAGAACTTTCTGGGCTGCCTCTGGCTCCGTGGGCACTGCTGCTTGGCTGGTGTTCTCCTGAGCTTGAAACCAACTCCAAACGGGTTCTCCTTCGGGGAGAAGGCTGATTGGGCATGGAAATGCCTTGTTTGCATAGGCCCCCGCAACCCACACTTAGCCAGCTAGGGAGGGATCCTCCGAGGTCCTAACTGGGAAACGGCACAAAACTCAGTTCTGGGAGCTGCATTCTGCAAAGGTGAACTCTGCTCGGGGAACCAACAACAGCCGCAATGCGTCTTTGCTCAGGAAAGCCACGATTGCCTAGTTCTCACCTAGCCCTCTGCTACCCCTATGGCCAAGGGGGATCTTGGCTGCCTCTTTCTCCGTGGGCACTGTTGCTTGCCTGGTGGTCTGCTGAGCTTGAAACCAACTCCAAACGTGTTCTCCTTTGGGGAGAAGGTGGATTTGGCATGAAAAGGCCTTGTATGCACAGGCCCCATCAACCCATCCTTAGCCAGCTAGGGAGGGACGCTCTGAGGGCCTATGTCAGCAACAGCACTAAACTCACTTCTACGAGCTGCATTCTGTAAAGGGAATCTCAGCTCAGGGAACAAAGCACAGCCCCAATGTGTCTCTTGCTCAGGAAGGCCAACCGGCCTAGTTCTCACCTAGCCCTGGTCTACTCCTAGGGCAAAGGAGGCTCTGGGCTGCCTCTGGCTCCGTGGGCACTGCTGCTTGACTGGTGGTCTCCTGAGCTTGAAACCAACTCCAAACGGGTTCTCCTTCGGGGAGAAGGCTGATTGGGCATGAAAAGGCCTTGTTTGCACAGGCCCAAGTAACCTACCCTTAGGAGCTATGGAGGAACCCTCCGAGGGCCTATCTCAGAACCTGCACAAAACTCTCACTTCTAGGAGCTGCATTCTGCAAAGGGGAACACTGCCGGGGAAGAAACCACAGCCCCAAAGCGTGTTTGCTCAGGAAAGCAATGCTTGCCTATTTCTCACCTAGCCCTCTGCCACCAATTAGGCCAAAGATTGTCTGTGCTGCCTCTGGCTCCGTGGGCACTGCAGCTTGGCTGGTGGTCTCCTGAGCTTGTAACCAACTCCAAACGTGTTCTCCTTTGGGGAGAAGGCTGATTGGGCATGAAAAGGCCTTATTTGCACAGGCCCAAACAATCCACCATTAGCCAGCTAGGGAGGGACCCTCAGAGGGCCTATCTCAGAACCTGCACAAAACTCTCACTTCGAGGAGCTGCATTCTGCAAAGGTGAACTCTTCTCAGGGAACAAACCACAGCCCCAATGTGTCTTTGCTCAGGGAAGCAACGCTTGCCTAGTTCTCAATTAGCCCAGTGCTTACCCTAGGGCCAAGGAGGCTCTGGGCTGCCTCTGCCCCCGTGGGCATTGCTGCTTGGCTGGTGGACTCCCGAGCTTGAAACCAACTCCAAACGGGTCCTCCTTCGGGGAGAATGCTGATTGGGCATGAAAAGGCCTTGTTTCCACAGACCCAGGCAACCCACACTTTGCCAGCTAGGGAGGGAACATCCAAGGCCCTATCTCAGCAAGGGCACAAGACTCACTTCTAGGAGTTGTATTCTGCAAAGGTGAACTCTGCTCGGGGAACAATCCACAGCCCCAATGCGTCTTTGCTCAGGAAAGCAACGCGTGCCTAGTTCTCACCTGGCCCTCTGTACCCCTAGGGCAAAGAAGGCTCTGGGCTGCCTCTGGCTCCGTGGGCACTGCTGCTTGGCTGGTGGACTCCTGAGCTTGAAACCAACTCCAAACGGGTTCTCCTTCAGGGAGAAGGCTGATTGGGCATGAAAAGGCCTTGTTTGCACAGGGCCCATCAACTCACCGTTAGCCACCTTGGGAGGGACCCTCGGAGGGCCTATTTCAGCAACGGTACACAACTCGGTTCTAGGAGCTGCATTCTGCAAAAGTGAACTCTGCTCGGGGAACAAACCAAGGCTCCAATGCGTCTATGCTCAATGAAGCCACGCTTGCCTACGTCTCAATTAGAAGAATGCTTCCCATAGGGCCAAGGAGGCTCTGGGCTGCCTCTGGCTCCGTGGGCACCGCTGATTGTCTGGTGGTCTCCTGAGCTTGAAAGCAACTCCAAACCTGTTCTCCTACGTGGAGAAGGCTGAATGGGCATTAAAATGCCTTGTTTCCACAGACCCAGGCAACCCACACTTAGCCAGCTAGGGAGTGACCCTCCTAGGTCCTATCTCAGCAACGGCAAAAAACTCACTTATAGGAGCTGCATTTTTCAAAGGGAAACTTGCTCGGGGAACCAACCACAGCCCCAGTGCATCTTTGCTCAGGAAAGCAACGCTTGCCTAGTTCTCAACAAGCCGTGTGCTATACCTTGGGCCAGGAAGGATCCTGGCTTCTTCTTGCTCCGAGGGCACGGCTGCTTGGCTGGTGGTCTCCTGAAGTTAAAAGTAACTCCAAACGGGTTCTCTTTCGGGGAGGATGCTGATTGGGCATGAAAAGGCCTTCATTCAACAGGCCCCATCAACCCACCCTTAGCCAGATACGGAGAGAGCCTCCTAGGGCCTATCTAAGAAATGGCACAAAACTCATTCCAGGAGCTGCATTCTGCAAAGGTGGACACTGCTTGGGGAACAAACCACAGCCCCAATGTGTCTGCTCAGGAAAGCCTCGCTTGCCTTTTTTCTCCTAGCCCTCTGCTACCCCAAGGGCCATGGAAGCTCTGGGCTGCCTCTGGCTCTGTGGGCACTGCTGATGTTCTGGTTGTCTCCTGAGCTTGAAACCAACTCCAAACGGGTTCTCCTTCGGGGAGAAGGTGGATTTGCATGGAAAGGCCTTGTTTGCACAGGCCCCAGCCACCCACCCTTAGCCAGCTAGGGATAGACCGTCCTTGGGCCTATCTCAGCAACGGCACAAGACTCACTTCTCGGAGCTGCATTCTGCAAAGGGAAACTCTGCTCGGGGAGCACACCACAGTCCCAATTTGTCTTTGCTCAGGAAAGCAATGCTTGCCTATTTCTCACCTCGCCCTGTGCTAACCCTAGGGCCAAGGAGGCTCTGGGCTGCCTCTGGCTCCGTGGGCACTGCTGCTTGGCTGGTGGTCTCGTGAGCTTGAAACCAACTCCAAACGGGTTCTCCTTCTGGGAGAAGGCTGATTGGGCATGAAAATGCCTTGTTTGCACAGGCCTCAGCAACCCACCCTTAGCCAGCTAGGGAGGGACCCTCCGAGGGCTGATCTCAGCAAGGGCACAAGACTCACTTCTAGGAGTTGTATTCTGCAAAGGTGAACTCTGCTCGGGGAACAATCCACAGCCCCAATGCGTCTTTGCTCAGGAAAGCATCGCTTGCCTATTTCTCACATAGCCCTCTGCACCACTAGGGCCAAGAACTTTCTGGGCTGCCTCTGGCTCCGTGGGCACTGCTGCTTGGCTGGTGTTCTCCTGAGCTTGAAACCAACTCCAAACGGGTTCTCCTTCGGGGAGAAGGCTGATTGGGCATGGAAATGCCTTGTTTGCATAGGCCCCCGCAACCCACACTTAGCCAGCTAGGGAGGGATCCTCCGAGGTCCTAACTGGGAAACGGCACAAAACTCAGTTCTGGGAGCTGCATTCTGCAAAGGTGAACTCTGCTCGGGGAACCAACAACAGCCGCAATGCGTCTTTGCTCAGGAAAGCCACGATTGCCTAGTTCTCACCTAGCCCTCTGCTACCCCTATGGCCAAGGGGGATCTTGGCTGCCTCTTTCTCCGTGGGCACTGTTGCTTGCCTGGTGGTCTGCTGAGCTTGAAACCAACTCCAAACGTGTTCTCCTTTGGGGAGAAGGTGGATTTGGCATGAAAAGGCCTTGTATGCACAGGCCCCATCAACCCATCCTTAGCCAGCTAGGGAGGGACGCTCTGAGGGCCTATGTCAGCAACAGCACTAAACTCACTTCTACGAGCTGCATTCTGTAAAGGGAATCTCAGCTCAGGGAACAAAGCACAGCCCCAATGTGTCTCTTGCTCAGGAAGGCCAACCGGCCTAGTTCTCACCTAGCCCTGGTCTACTCCTAGGGCAAAGGAGGCTCTGGGCTGCCTCTGGCTCCGTGGGCACTGCTGCTTGACTGGTGGTCTCCTGAGCTTGAAACCAACTCCAAACGGGTTCTCCTTCGGGGAGAAGGCTGATTGGGCATGAAAAGGCCTTGTTTGCACAGGCCCAAGTAACCTACCCTTAGGAGCTATGGAGGAACCCTCCGAGGGCCTATCTCAGAACCTGCACAAAACTCTCACTTCTAGGAGCTGCATTCTGCAAAGGGGAACACTGCCGGGGAAGAAACCACAGCCCCAAAGCGTGTTTGCTCAGGAAAGCAATGCTTGCCTATTTCTCACCTAGCCCTCTGCCACCAATTAGGCCAAAGATTGTCTGTGCTGCCTCTGGCTCCGTGGGCACTGCAGCTTGGCTGGTGGTCTCCTGAGCTTGTAACCAACTCCAAACGTGTTCTCCTTTGGGGAGAAGGCTGATTGGGCATGAAAAGGCCTTATTTGCACAGGCCCAAACAATCCACCATTAGCCAGCTAGGGAGGGACCCTCAGAGGGCCTATCTCAGAACCTGCACAAAACTCTCACTTCGAGGAGCTGCATTCTGCAAACGTGAACTCTTCTCAGGGAACAAACCACAGCCCCAATGTGTCTTTGCTCAGGGAAGCAACGCTTGCCTAGTTCTCAATTAGCCCAGTGCTTACCCTAGGGCCAAGGAGGCTCTGGGCTGCCTCTGCCCCCGTGGGCATTGCTGCTTGGCTGGTGGACTCCCGAGCTTGAAACCAACTCCAAACGGGTCCTCCTTCGGGGAGAATGCTGATTGGGCATGAAAAGGCCTTGTTTCCACAGACCCAGGCAACCCACACTTTGCCAGCTAGGGAGGGAACATCCAAGGCCCTATCTCAGCAAGGGCACAAGACTCACTTCTAGGAGTTGTATTCTGCAAAGGTGAACTCTGCTCGGGGAACAATCCACAGCCCCAATGCGTCTTTGCTCAGGAAAGCAACGCGTGCCTAGTTCTCACCTGGCCCTCTGTACCCCTAGGGCAAAGAAGGCTCTGGGCTGCCTCTGGCTCCGTGGGCACTGCTGCTTGGCTGGTGGTCTCGTGAGCTTGAAACCAACTCCAAACGTGTTCTCCTTCAGGGAGAAGGCTGATTGGGCATGAAAATGCCTTGTTTGCACAGGCCTCAGCAACCCACCCTTAGCCAGCTAGGGAGGGACCCTCCGAGGGCTGATCTCAGCAAGGGCACAAGACTCACTTCTAGGAGTTGTATTCTGCAAAGGTGAACTCTGCTCAGGGAACAATCCACAGCCCCAATGCGTCTTTGCTCAGGAAAGCATCGCTTGCCTATTTCTCACATAGCCCTCTGCACCACTAGGGCCAAGAACTTTCTGGGCTGCCTCTGGCTCCGTGGGCACTGCTGCTTGGCTGGTGTTCTCCTGAGCTTGAAACCAACTCCAAACGGGTTCTCCTTCGGGGAGAAGGCTGATTGGGCATGGAAATGCCTTGTTTGCATAGGCCCCCGCAACCCACACTTAGCCAGCTAGGGAGGGATCCTCCGAGGTCCTAACTGGGAAACGGCACAAAACTCAGTTCTGGGAGCTGCATTCTGCAAAGGTGAACTCTGCTCGGGGAACCAACAACAGCCGCAATGCGTCTTTGCTCAGGAAAGCCACGATTGCCTAGTTCTCACCTAGCCCTCTGCTACCCCTATGGCCAAGGGGGATCTTGGCTGCCTCTTTCTCCGTGGGCACTGTTGCTTGCCTGGTGGTCTGCTGAGCTTGAAACCAACTCCAAACGTGTTCTCCTTTGGGGAGAAGGTGGATTTGGCATGAAAAGGCCTTGTATGCACAGGCCCCATCAACCCATCCTTAGCCAGCTAGGGAGGGACGCTCTGAGGGCCTATGTCAGCAACAGCACTAAACTCACTTCTACGAGCTGCATTCTGTAAAGGGAATCTCAGCTCAGGGAACAAAGCACAGCCCCAATGTGTCTCTTGCTCAGGAAGGCCAACCGGCCTAGTTCTCACCTAGCCCTGGTCTACTCCTAGGGCAAAGGAGGCTCTGGGCTGCCTCTGGCTCCGTGGGCACTGCTGCTTGACTGGTGGTCTCCTGAGCTTGAAACCAACTCCAAACGGGTTCTCCTTCGGGGAGAAGGCTGATTGGGCATGAAAAGGCCTTGTTTGCACAGGCCCAAGTAACCTACCCTTAGGAGCTATGGAGGAACCCTCCGAGGGCCTATCTCAGAACCTGCACAAAACTCTCACTTCTAGGAGCTGCATTCTGCAAAGGGGAACACTGCCGGGGAAGAAACCACAGCCCCAAAGCGTGTTTGCTCAGGAAAGCAATGCTTGCCTATTTCTCACCTAGCCCTCTGCCACCAATTAGGCCAAAGATTGTCTGTGCTGCCTCTGGCTCCGTGGGCACTGCAGCTTGGCTGGTGGTCTCCTGAGCTTGTAACCAACTCCAAACGTGTTCTCCTTTGGGGAGAAGGCTGATTGGGCATGAAAAGGCCTTATTTGCACAGGCCCAAACAATCCACCATTAGCCAGCTAGGGAGGGACCCTCAGAGGGCCTATCTCAGAACCTGCACAAAACTCTCACTTCGAGGAGCTGCATTCTGCAAACGTGAACTCTTCTCAGGGAACAAACCACAGCCCCAATGTGTCTTTGCTCAGGGAAGCAACGCTTGCCTAGTTCTCAATTAGCCCAGTGCTTACCCTAGGGCCAAGGAGGCTCTGGGCTGCCTCTGCCCCCGTGGGCATTGCTGCTTGGCTGGTGGACTCCCGAGCTTGAAACCAACTCCAAACGGGTCCTCCTTCGGGGAGAATGCTGATTGGGCATGAAAAGGCCTTGTTTCCACAGACCCAGGCAACCCACACTTTGCCAGCTAGGGAGGGAACATCCAAGGCCCTATCTCAGCAAGGGCACAAGACTCACTTCTAGGAGTTGTATTCTGCAAAGGTGAACTCTGCTCGGGGAACAATCCACAGCCCCAATGCGTCTTTGCTCAGGAAAGCAACGCGTGCCTAGTTCTCACCTGGCCCTCTGTACCCCTAGGGCAAAGAAGGCTCTGGGCTGCCTCTGGCTCCGTGGGCACTGCTGCTTGGCTGGTGGACTCCTGAGCTTGAAACCAACTCCAAACGGGTTCTCCTTCAGGGAGAAGGCTGATTGGGCATGAAAAGGCCTTGTTTGCACAGGCCTCAGCAACCCACCCTTAGCCAGCTAGGGAGGGACCCTCCGAGGGCTGATCTCAGCAAGGGCACAAGACTCACTTCTAGGAGTTGTATTCTGCAAAGGTGAACTCTGCTCGGGGAACAATCCACAGCCCCAATGCGTCTTTGCTCAGGAAAGCATCGCTTGCCTATTTCTCACATAGCCCTCTGCACCACTAGGGCCAAGAACTTTCTGGGCTGCCTCTGGCTCCGTGGGCACTGCTGCTTGGCTGGTGTTCTCCTGAGCTTGAAACCAACTCCAAACGGGTTCTCCTTCGGGGAGAAGGCTGATTGGGCATGGAAATGCCTTGTTTGCATAGGCCCCCGCAACCCACACTTAGCCAGCTAGGGAGGGATCCTCCGAGGTCCTAACTGGGAAACGGCACAAAACTCAGTTCTGGGAGCTGCATTCTGCAAAGGTGAACTCTGCTCGGGGAACCAACAACAGCCGCAATGCGTCTTTGCTCAGGAAAGCCACGATTGCCTAGTTCTCACCTAGCCCTCTGCTACCCCTATGGCCAAGGGGGATCTTGGCTGCCTCTTTCTCCGTGGGCACTGTTGCTTGCCTGGTGGTCTGCTGAGCTTGAAACCAACTCCAAACGTGTTCTCCTTTGGGGAGAAGGTGGATTTGGCATGAAAAGGCCTTGTATGCACAGGCCCCATCAACCCATCCTTAGCCAGCTAGGGAGGGACGCTCTGAGGGCCTATGTCAGCAACAGCACTAAACTCACTTCTACGAGCTGCATTCTGTAAAGGGAATCTCAGCTCAGGGAACAAAGCACAGCCCCAATGTGTCTCTTGCTCAGGAAGGCCAACCGGCCTAGTTCTCACCTAGCCCTGGTCTACTCCTAGGGCAAAGGAGGCTCTGGGCTGCCTCTGGCTCCGTGGGCACTGCTGCTTGACTGGTGGTCTCCTGAGCTTGAAACCAACTCCAAACGGGTTCTCCTTCGGGGAGAAGGCTGATTGGGCATGAAAAGGCCTTGTTTGCACAGGCCCAAGTAACCTACCCTTAGGAGCTATGGAGGAACCCTCCGAGGGCCTATCTCAGAACCTGCACAAAACTCTCACTTCTAGGAGCTGCATTCTGCAAAGGGGAACACTGCCGGGGAAGAAACCACAGCCCCAAAGCGTGTTTGCTCAGGAAAGCAATGCTTGCCTATTTCTCACCTAGCCCTCTGCCACCAATTAGGCCAAAGATTGTCTGTGCTGCCTCTGGCTCCGTGGGCACTGCAGCTTGGCTGGTGGTCTCCTGAGCTTGTAACCAACTCCAAACGTGTTCTCCTTTGGGGAGAAGGCTGATTGGGCATGAAAAGGCCTTATTTGCACAGGCCCAAACAATCCACCATTAGCCAGCTAGGGAGGGACCCTCAGAGGGCCTATCTCAGAACCTGCACAAAACTCTCACTTCGAGGAGCTGCATTCTGCAAACGTGAACTCTTCTCAGGGAACAAACCACAGCCCCAATGTGTCTTTGCTCAGGGAAGCAACGCTTGCCTAGTTCTCAATTAGCCCAGTGCTTACCCTAGGGCCAAGGAGGCTCTGGGCTGCCTCTGCCCCCGTGGGCATTGCTGCTTGGCTGGTGGACTCCCGAGCTTGAAACCAACTCCAAACGGGTCCTCCTTCGGGGAGAATGCTGATTGGGCATGAAAAGGCCTTGTTTCCACAGACCCAGGCAACCCACACTTTGCCAGCTAGGGAGGGAACATCCAAGGCCCTATCTCAGCAAGGGCACAAGACTCACTTCTAGGAGTTGTATTCTGCAAAGGTGAACTCTGCTCGGGGAACAATCCACAGCCCCAATGCGTCTTTGCTCAGGAAAGCAACGCGTGCCTAGTTCTCACCTGGCCCTCTGTACCCCTAGGGCAAAGAAGGCTCTGGGCTGCCTCTGGCTCCGTGGGCACTGCTGCTTGGCTGGTGGTCTCGTGAGCTTGAAACCAACTCCAAACGTGTTCTCCTTCAGGGAGAAGGCTGATTGGGCATGAAAATGCCTTGTTTGCACAGGCCTCAGCAACACACCCTTAGCCAGCTAGGGAGGGACCCTCCGAGGGCTGATCTCAGCAAGGGCACAAGACTCACTTCTAGGAGTTGTATTCTGCAAAGGTGAACTCTGCTCAGGGAACAATCCACAGCCCCAATGCGTCTTTGCTCAGGAAAGCATCGCTTGCCTATTTCTCACATAGCCCTCTGCACCACTAGGGCCAAGAACTTTCTGGGCTGCCTCTGGCTCCGTGGGCACTGCTGCTTGGCTGGTGTTCTCCTGAGCTTGAAACCAACTCCAAACGGGTTCTCCTTCGGGGAGAAGGCTGATTGGGCATGGAAATGCCTTGTTTGCATAGGCCCCCGCAACCCACACTTAGCCAGCTAGGGAGGGATCCTCCGAGGTCCTAACTGGGAAACGGCACAAAACTCAGTTCTGGGAGCTGCATTCTGCAAAGGTGAACTCTGCTCGGGGAACCAACAACAGCCGCAATGCGTCTTTGCTCAGGAAAGCCACGATTGCCTAGTTCTCACCTAGCCCTCTGCTACCCCTATGGCCAAGGGGGATCTTGGCTGCCTCTTTCTCCGTGGGCACTGTTGCTTGCCTGGTGGTCTGCTGAGCTTGAAACCAACTCCAAACGTGTTCTCCTTTGGGGAGAAGGTGGATTTGGCATGAAAAGGCCTTGTATGCACAGGCCCCATCAACCCATCCTTAGCCAGCTAGGGAGGGACGCTCTGAGGGCCTATGTCAGCAACAGCACTAAACTCACTTCTACGAGCTGCATTCTGTAAAGGGAATCTCAGCTCAGGGAACAAAGCACAGCCCCAATGTGTCTCTTGCTCAGGAAGGCCAACCGGCCTAGTTCTCACCTAGCCCTGGTCTACTCCTAGGGCAAAGGAGGCTCTGGGCTGCCTCTGGCTCCGTGGGCACTGCTGCTTGACTGGTGGTCTCCTGAGCTTGAAACCAACTCCAAACGGGTTCTCCTTCGGGGAGAAGGCTGATTGGGCATGAAAAGGCCTTGTTTGCACAGGCCCAAGTAACCTACCCTTAGGAGCTATGGAGGAACCCTCCGAGGGCCTATCTCAGAACCTGCACAAAACTCTCACTTCTAGGAGCTGCATTCTGCAAAGGGGAACACTGCCGGGGAAGAAACCACAGCCCCAAAGCGTGTTTGCTCAGGAAAGCAATGCTTGCCTATTTCTCACCTAGCCCTCTGCCACCAATTAGGCCAAAGATTGTCTGTGCTGCCTCTGGCTCCGTGGGCACTGCAGCTTGGCTGGTGGTCTCCTGAGCTTGTAACCAACTCCAAACGTGTTCTCCTTTGGGGAGAAGGCTGATTGGGCATGAAAAGGCCTTATTTGCACAGGCCCAAACAATCCACCATTAGCCAGCTAGGGAGGGACCCTCAGAGGGCCTATCTCAGAACCTGCACAAAACTCTCACTTCGAGGAGCTGCATTCTGCAAAGGTGAACTCTTCTCAGGGAACAAACCACAGCCCCAATGTGTCTTTGCTCAGGGAAGCAACGCTTGCCTAGTTCTCAATTAGCCCAGTGCTTACCCTAGGGCCAAGGAGGCTCTGGGCTGCCTCTGCCCCCGTGGGCATTGCTGCTTGGCTGGTGGACTCCCGAGCTTGAAACCAACTCCAAACGGGTCCTCCTTCGGGGAGAATGCTGATTGGGCATGAAAAGGCCTTGTTTCCACAGACCCAGGCAACCCATACTTTGCCAGCTAGGGAGGGAACATCCAAGGCCCTATCTCAGCAAGGGCACAAGACTCACTTCTAGGAGTTGTATTCTGCAAAGGTGAACTCTGCTCGGGGAACAATCCACAGCCCCAATGCGTCTTTGCTCAGGAAAGCAACGCGTGCCTAGTTCTCACCTGGCCCTCTGTACCCCTAGGGCAAAGAAGGCTCTGGGCTGCCTCTGGCTCCGTGGGCACTGCTGCTTGGCTGGTGGACTCCTGAGCTTGAAACCAACTCCAAACGGGTTCTCCTTCTGGGAGAAGGCTGATTGGGCATGAAAAGGCCTTGTTTGCACAGGGCCCATCAACTCACCGTTAGCCACCTTGGGAGGGACCCTCGGAGGGCCTATTTCAGCAACGGTACACAACTCGCTTCTAGGAGCTGCATTCTGCAAAAGTGAACTCTGCTCGGGGAACAAACCAAGGCTCCAATGCGTCTATGCTCAATGAAGCCACGCTTGCCTACTTCTCAATTAGAAGAATGCTTCCCATAGGGCCAAGGAGGCTCTGGGCTGCCTCTGGCTCCGTGGGCACCGCTGATTGTCTGGTGGTCTCCTGAGCTTGAAAGCAACTCCAAACCTGTTCTCCTACGTGGAGAAGGCTGAATGGGCATTAAAATGCCTTGTTTCCACAGACCCAGGCAACCCACACTTAGCCAGCTAGGGAGTGACCCTCCTAGGTCCTATCTCAGCAACGGCAAAAAACTCACTTATAGGAGCTGCATTTTTCAAAGGGAAACTTGCTCGGGGAACCAACCACAGCCCCAGTGCATCTTTGCTCAGGAAAGCAACGCTTGCCTAGTTCTCAACAAGCCGTGTGCTATACCTTGGGCCAGGAAGGATCCTGGCTTCTTCTTGCTCCGAGGGCACGGCTGCTTGGCTGGTGGTCTCCTGAAGTTAAAAGTAACTCCAAACGGGTTCTCTTTCGGGGAGGATGCTGATTGGGCATGAAAAGGCCTTCATTCAACAGGCCCCATCAACCCACCCTTAGCCAGATACGGAGAGAGCCTCCTAGGGCCTATCTAAGAAATGGCACAAAACTCATTCCAGGAGCTGCATTCTGCAAAGGTGGACACTGCTTGGGGAACAAACCACAGCCCCAATGTGTCTGCTCAGGAAAGCCTCGCTTGCCTTTTTTCTCCTAGCCCTCTGCTACCCCAAGGGCCATGGAAGCTCTGGGCTGCCTCTGGCTCTGTGGGCACTGCTGATGTTCTGGTTGTCTCCTGAGCTTGAAACCAACTCCAAACGGGTTCTCCTTCGGGGAGAAGGTGGATTTGCATGGAAAGGCCTTGTTTGCACAGGCCCCAGCCACCCACCCTTAGCCAGCTAGGGATAGACCGTCCTTGGGCCTATCTCAGCAACGGCACAAGACTCACTTCTCGGAGCTGCATTCTGCAAAGGGAAACTCTGCTCGGGGAGCACACCACAGTCCCAATTTGTCTTTGCTCAGGAAAGCAATGCTTGCCTATTTCTCACCTCGCCCTGTGCTAACCCTAGGGCCAAGGAGGCTCTGGGCTGCCTCTGGCTCCGTGGGCACTGCTGCTTGGCTGGTGGTCTCGTGAGCTTGAAACCAACTCCAAACGGGTTCTCCTTCTGGGAGAAGGCTGATTGGGCATGAAAATGCCTTGTTTGCACAGGCCTCAGCAACCCACCCTTAGCCAGCTAGGGAGGGACCCTCCGAGGGCTGATCTCAGCAAGGGCACAAGACTCACTTCTAGGAGTTGTATTCTGCAAAGGTGAACTCTGCTCGGGGAACAATCCACAGCCCCAATGCGTCTTTGCTCAGGAAAGCATCGCTTGCCTATTTCTCACATAGCCCTCTGCACCACTAGGGCCAAGAACTTTCTGGGCTGCCTCTGGCTCCGTGGGCACTGCTGCTTGGCTGGTGTTCTCCTGAGCTTGAAACCAACTCCAAACGGGTTCTCCTTCGGGGAGAAGGCTGATTGGGCATGGAAATGCCTTGTTTGCATAGGCCCCCGCAACCCACACTTAGCCAGCTAGGGAGGGATCCTCCGAGGTCCTAACTGGGAAACGGCACAAAACTCAGTTCTGGGAGCTGCATTCTGCAAAGGTGAACTCTGCTCGGGGAACCAACAACAGCCGCAATGCGTCTTTGCTCAGGAAAGCCACGATTGCCTAGTTCTCACCTAGCCCTCTGCTACCCCTATGGCCAAGGGGGATCTTGGCTGCCTCTTTCTCCGTGGGCACTGTTGCTTGCCTGGTGGTCTGCTGAGCTTGAAACCAACTCCAAACGTGTTCTCCTTTGGGGAGAAGGTGGATTTGGCATGAAAAGGCCTTGTATGCACAGGCCCCATCAACCCATCCTTAGCCAGCTAGGGAGGGACGCTCTGAGGGCCTATGTCAGCAACAGCACTAAACTCACTTCTACGAGCTGCATTCTGTAAAGGGAATCTCAGCTCAGGGAACAAAGCACAGCCCCAATGTGTCTCTTGCTCAGGAAGGCCAACCGGCCTAGTTCTCACCTAGCCCTGGTCTACTCCTAGGGCAAAGGAGGCTCTGGGCTGCCTCTGGCTCCGTGGGCACTGCTGCTTGACTGGTGGTCTCCTGAGCTTGAAACCAACTCCAAACGGGTTCTCCTTCGGGGAGAAGGCTGATTGGGCATGAAAAGGCCTTGTTTGCACAGGCCCAAGTAACCTACCCTTAGGAGCTATGGAGGAACCCTCCGAGGGCCTATCTCAGAACCTGCACAAAACTCTCACTTCTAGGAGCTGCATTCTGCAAAGGGGAACACTGCCGGGGAAGAAACCACAGCCCCAAAGCGTGTTTGCTCAGGAAAGCAATGCTTGCCTATTTCTCACCTAGCCCTCTGCCACCAATTAGGCCAAAGATTGTCTGTGCTGCCTCTGGCTCCGTGGGCACTGCAGCTTGGCTGGTGGTCTCCTGAGCTTGTAACCAACTCCAAACGTGTTCTCCTTTGGGGAGAAGGCTGATTGGGCATGAAAAGGCCTTATTTGCACAGGCCCAAACAATCCACCATTAGCCAGCTAGGGAGGGACCCTCAGAGGGCCTATCTCAGAACCTGCACAAAACTCTCACTTCGAGGAGCTGCATTCTGCAAACGTGAACTCTTCTCAGGGAACAAACCACAGCCCCAATGTGTCTTTGCTCAGGGAAGCAACGCTTGCCTAGTTCTCAATTAGCCCAGTGCTTACCCTAGGGCCAAGGAGGCTCTGGGCTGCCTCTGCCCCCGTGGGCATTGCTGCTTGGCTGGTGGACTCCCGAGCTTGAAACCAACTCCAAACGGGTCCTCCTTCGGGGAGAATGCTGATTGGGCATGAAAAGGCCTTGTTTCCACAGACCCAGGCAACCCACACTTTGCCAGCTAGGGAGGGAACATCCAAGGCCCTATCTCAGCAAGGGCACAAGACTCACTTCTAGGAGTTGTATTCTGCAAAGGTGAACTCTGCTCGGGGAACAATCCACAGCCCCAATGCGTCTTTGCTCAGGAAAGCAACGCGTGCCTAGTTCTCACCTGGCCCTCTGTACCCCTAGGGCAAAGAAGGCTCTGGGCTGCCTCTGGCTCCGTGGGCACTGCTGCTTGGCTGGTGTTCTCCTGAGCTTGAAACCAACTCCAAACGTGTTCTCCTTCAGGGAGAAGGCTGATTGGGCATGAAAATGCCTTGTTTGCACAGGCCCCCGCAACCCACACTTAGCCAGCTAGGGAGGGATCCTCCGAGGTCCTAACTGGGAAACGGCACAAAACTCAGTTCTGGGAGCTGCATTCTGCAAAGGTGAACTCTGCTCGGGGAACCAACAACAGCCGCAATGCGTCTTTGCTCAGGAAAGCCACGATTGCCTAGTTCTCACCTAGCCCTCTGCTACCCCTATGGCCAAGGGGGATCTTGGCTGCCTCTTTCTCCGTGGGCACTGTTGCTTGCCTGGTGGTCTGCTGAGCTTGAAACCAACTCCAAACGTGTTCTCCTTTGGGGAGAAGGTGGATTTGGCATGAAAAGGCCTTGTATGCACAGGCCCCATCAACCCATCCTTAGCCAGCTAGGGAGGGACGCTCTGAGGGCCTATGTCAGCAACAGCACTAAACTCACTTCTACGAGCTGCATTCTGTAAAGGGAATCTCAGCTCAGGGAACAAAGCACAGCCCCAATGTGTCTCTTGCTCAGGAAGGCCAACCGGCCTAGTTCTCACCTAGCCCTGGTCTACTCCTAGGGCAAAGGAGGCTCTGGGCTGCCTCTGGCTCCGTGGGCACTGCTGCTTGACTGGTGGTCTCCTGAGCTTGAAACCAACTCCAAACGGGTTCTCCTTCGGGGAGAAGGCTGATTGGGCATGAAAAGGCCTTGTTTGCACAGGCCCAAGTAACCTACCCTTAGGAGCTATGGAGGAACCCTCCGAGGGCCTATCTCAGAACCTGCACAAAACTCTCACTTCTAGGAGCTGCATTCTGCAAAGGGGAACACTGCCGGGGAAGAAACCACAGCCCCAAAGCGTGTTTGCTCAGGAAAGCAATGCTTGCCTATTTCTCACCTAGCCCTCTGCCACCAATTAGGCCAAAGATTGTCTGTGCTGCCTCTGGCTCCGTGGGCACTGCAGCTTGGCTGGTGGTCTCCTGAGCTTGTAACCAACTCCAAACGTGTTCTCCTTTGGGGAGAAGGCTGATTGGGCATGAAAAGGCCTTATTTGCACAGGCCCAAACAATCCACCATTAGCCAGCTAGGGAGGGACCCTCAGAGGGCCTATCTCAGAACCTGCACAAAACTCTCACTTCGAGGAGCTGCATTCTGCAAACGTGAACTCTTCTCAGGGAACAAACCACAGCCCCAATGTGTCTTTGCTCAGGGAAGCAACGCTTGCCTAGTTCTCAATTAGCCCAGTGCTTACCCTAGGGCCAAGGAGGCTCTGGGCTGCCTCTGCCCCCGTGGGCATTGCTGCTTGGCTGGTGGACTCCCGAGCTTGAAACCAACTCCAAACAGGTCCTCCTTCGGGGAGAATGCTGATTGGGCATGAAAAGGCCTTGTTTCCACAGACCCAGGCAACCCACACTTTGCCAGCTAGGGAGGGAACATCCAAGGCCCTATCTCAGCAAGGGCACAAGACTCACTTCTAGGAGTTGTATTCTGCAAAGGTGAACTCTGCTCGGGGAACAATCCACAGCCCCAATGCGTCTTTGCTCAGGAAAGCAACGCGTGCCTAGTTCTCACCTGGCCCTCTGTACCCCTAGGGCAAAGAAGGCTCTGGGCTGCCTCTGGCTCCGTGGGCACTGCTGCTTGGCTGGTGGACTCCTGAGCTTGAAACCAACTCCAAACGGGTTCTCCTTCAGGGAGAAGGCTGATTGGGCATGAAAAGGCCTTGTTTGCACAGGGCCCATCAACTCACCGTTAGCCACCTTGGGAGGGACCCTCGGAGGGCCTATTTCAGCAACGGTACACAACTCGGTTCTAGGAGCTGCATTCTGCAAAAGTGAACTCTGCTCGGGGAACAAACCAAGGCTCCAATGCGTCTATGCTCAATGAAGCCACGCTTGCCTACGTCTCAATTAGAAGAATGCTTCCCATAGGGCCAAGGAGGCTCTGGGCTGCCTCTGGCTCCGTGGGCACCGCTGATTGTCTGGTGGTCTCCTGAGCTTGAAAGCAACTCCAAACCTGTTCTCCTACGTGGAGAAGGCTGAATGGGCATTAAAATGCCTTGTTTCCACAGACCCAGGCAACCCACACTTAGCCAGCTAGGGAGTGACCCTCCTAGGTCCTATCTCAGCAACGGCAAAAAACTCACTTATAGGAGCTGCATTTTTCAAAGGGAAACTTGCTCGGGGAACCAACCACAGCCCCAGTGCATCTTTGCTCAGGAAAGCAACGCTTGCCTAGTTCTCAACAAGCCGTGTGCTATACCTTGGGCCAGGAAGGATCCTGGCTTCTTCTTGCTCCGAGGGCACGGCTGCTTGGCTGGTGGTCTCCTGAAGTTAAAAGTAACTCCAAACGGGTTCTCTTTCGGGGAGGATGCTGATTGGGCATGAAAAGGCCTTCATTCAACAGGCCCCATCAACCCACCCTTAGCCAGATACGGAGAGAGCCTCCTAGGGCCTATCTAAGAAATGGCACAAAACTCATTCCAGGAGCTGCATTCTGCAAAGGTGGACACTGCTTGGGGAACAAACCACAGCCCCAATGTGTCTGCTCAGGAAAGCCTCGCTTGCCTTTTTTCTCCTAGCCCTCTGCTACCCCAAGGGCCATGGAAGCTCTGGGCTGCCTCTGGCTCTGTGGGCACTGCTGATGTTCTGGTTGTCTCCTGAGCTTGAAACCAACTCCAAACGGGTTCTCCTTCGGGGAGAAGGTGGATTTGCATGGAAAGGCCTTGTTTGCACAGGCCCCAGCCACCCACCCTTAGCCAGCTAGGGATAGACCGTCCTTGGGCCTATCTCAGCAACGGCACAAGACTCACTTCTCGGAGCTGCATTCTGCAAAGGGAAACTCTGCTCGGGGAGCACACCACAGTCCCAATTTGTCTTTGCTCAGGAAAGCAATGCTTGCCTATTTCTCACCTCGCCCTGTGCTAACCCTAGGGCCAAGGAGGCTCTGGGCTGCCTCTGGCTCCGTGGGCACTGCTGCTTGGCTGGTGGTCTCGTGAGCTTGAAACCAACTCCAAACGGGTTCTCCTTCTGGGAGAAGGCTGATTGGGCATGAAAATGCCTTGTTTGCACAGGCCTCAGCAACCCACCCTTAGCCAGCTAGGGAGGGACCCTCCGAGGGCTGATCTCAGCAAGGGCACAAGACTCACTTCTAGGAGTTGTATTCTGCAAAGGTGAACTCTGCTCGGGGAACAATCCACAGCCCCAATGCGTCTTTGCTCAGGAAAGCATCGCTTGCCTATTTCTCACATAGCCCTCTGCACCACTAGGGCCAAGAACTTTCTGGGCTGCCTCTGGCTCCGTGGGCACTGCTGCTTGGCTGGTGTTCTCCTGAGCTTGAAACCAACTCCAAACGGGTTCTCCTTCGGGGAGAAGGCTGATTGGGCATGGAAATGCCTTGTTTGCATAGGCCCCCGCAACCCACACTTAGCCAGCTAGGGAGGGATCCTCCGAGGTCCTAACTGGGAAACGGCACAAAACTCAGTTCTGGGAGCTGCATTCTGCAAAGGTGAACTCTGCTCGGGGAACCAACAACAGCCGCAATGCGTCTTTGCTCAGGAAAGCCACGATTGCCTAGTTCTCACCTAGCCCTCTGCTACCCCTATGGCCAAGGGGGATCTTGGCTGCCTCTTTCTCCGTGGGCACTGTTGCTTGCCTGGTGGTCTGCTGAGCTTGAAACCAACTCCAAACGTGTTCTCCTTTGGGGAGAAGGTGGATTTGGCATGAAAAGGCCTTGTATGCACAGGCCCCATCAACCCATCCTTAGCCAGCTAGGGAGGGACGCTCTGAGGGCCTATGTCAGCAACAGCACTAAACTCACTTCTACGAGCTGCATTCTGTAAAGGGAATCTCAGCTCAGGGAACAAAGCACAGCCCCAATGTGTCTCTTGCTCAGGAAGGCCAACCGGCCTAGTTCTCACCTAGCCCTGGTCTACTCCTAGGGCAAAGGAGGCTCTGGGCTGCCTCTGGCTCCGTGGGCACTGCTGCTTGACTGGTGGTCTCCTGAGCTTGAAACCAACTCCAAACGGGTTCTCCTTCGGGGAGAAGGCTGATTGGGCATGAAAAGGCCTTGTTTGCACAGGCCCAAGTAACCTACCCTTAGGAGCTATGGAGGAACCCTCCGAGGGCCTATCTCAGAACCTGCACAAAACTCTCACTTCTAGGAGCTGCATTCTGCAAAGGGGAACACTGCCGGGGAAGAAACCACAGCCCCAAAGCGTGTTTGCTCAGGAAAGCAATGCTTGCCTATTTCTCACCTAGCCCTCTGCCACCAATTAGGCCAAAGATTGTCTGTGCTGCCTCTGGCTCCGTGGGCACTGCAGCTTGGCTGGTGGTCTCCTGAGCTTGTAACCAACTCCAAACGTGTTCTCCTTTGGGGAGAAGGCTGATTGGGCATGAAAAGGCCTTATTTGCACAGGCCCAAACAATCCACCATTAGCCAGCTAGGGAGGGACCCTCAGAGGGCCTATCTCAGAACCTGCACAAAACTCTCACTTCGAGGAGCTGCATTCTGCAAAGGTGAACTCTTCTCAGGGAACAAACCACAGCCCCAATGTGTCTTTGCTCAGGGAAGCAACGCTTGCCTAGTTCTCAATTAGCCCAGTGCTTACCCTAGGGCCAAGGAGGCTCTGGGCTGCCTCTGCCCCCGTGGGCATTGCTGCTTGGCTGGTGGACTCCCGAGCTTGAAACCAACTCCAAACGGGTCCTCCTTCGGGGAGAATGCTGATTGGGCATGAAAAGGCCTTGTTTCCACAGACCCAGGCAACCCACACTTTGCCAGCTAGGGAGGGAACATCCAAGGCCCTATCTCAGCAAGGGCACAAGACTCACTTCTAGGAGTTGTATTCTGCAAAGGTGAACTCTGCTCGGGGAACAATCCACAGCCCCAATGCGTCTTTGCTCAGGAAAGCAACGCGTGCCTAGTTCTCACCTGGCCCTCTGTACCCCTAGGGCAAAGAAGGCTCTGGGCTGCCTCTGGCTCCGTGGGCACTGCTGCTTGGCTGGTGGTCTCGTGAGCTTGAAACCAACTCCAAACGTGTTCTCCTTCAGGGAGAAGGCTGATTGGGCATGAAAATGCCTTGTTTGCACAGGCCTCAGCAACCCACCCTTAGCCAGCTAGGGAGGGACCCTCCGAGGGCTGATCTCAGCAAGGGCACAAGACTCACTTCTAGGAGTTGTATTCTGCAAAGGTGAACTCTGCTCAGGGAACAATCCACAGCCCCAATGCGTCTTTGCTCAGGAAAGCATCGCTTGCCTATTTCTCACATAGCCCTCTGCACCACTAGGGCCAAGAACTTTCTGGGCTGCCTCTGGCTCCGTGGGCACTGCTGCTTGGCTGGTGTTCTCCTGAGCTTGAAACCAACTCCAAACGGGTTCTCCTTCGGGGAGAAGGCTGATTGGGCATGGAAATGCCTTGTTTGCATAGGCCCCCGCAACCCACACTTAGCCAGCTAGGGAGGGATCCTCCGAGGTCCTAACTGGGAAACGGCACAAAACTCAGTTCTGGGAGCTGCATTCTGCAAAGGTGAACTCTGCTCGGGGAACCAACAACAGCCGCAATGCGTCTTTGCTCAGGAAAGCCACGATTGCCTAGTTCTCACCTAGCCCTCTGCTACCCCTATGGCCAAGGGGGATCTTGGCTGCCTCTTTCTCCGTGGGCACTGTTGCTTGCCTGGTGGTCTGCTGAGCTTGAAACCAACTCCAAACGTGTTCTCCTTTGGGGAGAAGGTGGATTTGGCATGAAAAGGCCTTGTATGCACAGGCCCCATCAACCCATCCTTAGCCAGCTAGGGAGGGACGCTCTGAGGGCCTATGTCAGCAACAGCACTAAACTCACTTCTACGAGCTGCATTCTGTAAAGGGAATCTCAGCTCAGGGAACAAAGCACAGCCCCAATGTGTCTCTTGCTCAGGAAGGCCAACCGGCCTAGTTCTCACCTAGCCCTGGTCTACTCCTAGGGCAAAGGAGGCTCTGGGCTGCCTCTGGCTCCGTGGGCACTGCTGCTTGACTGGTGGTCTCCTGAGCTTGAAACCAACTCCAAACGGGTTCTCCTTCGGGGAGAAGGCTGATTGGGCATGAAAAGGCCTTGTTTGCACAGGCCCAAGTAACCTACCCTTAGGAGCTATGGAGGAACCCTCCGAGGGCCTATCTCAGAACCTGCACAAAACTCTCACTTCTAGGAGCTGCATTCTGCAAAGGGGAACACTGCCGGGGAAGAAACCACAGCCCCAAAGCGTGTTTGCTCAGGAAAGCAATGCTTGCCTATTTCTCACCTAGCCCTCTGCCACCAATTAGGCCAAAGATTGTCTGTGCTGCCTCTGGCTCCGTGGGCACTGCAGCTTGGCTGGTGGTCTCCTGAGCTTGTAACCAACTCCAAACGTGTTCTCCTTTGGGGAGAAGGCTGATTGGGCATGAAAAGGCCTTATTTGCACAGGCCCAAACAATCCACCATTAGCCAGCTAGGGAGGGACCCTCAGAGGGCCTATCTCAGAACCTGCACAAAACTCTCACTTCGAGGAGCTGCATTCTGCAAACGTGAACTCTTCTCAGGGAACAAACCACAGCCCCAATGTGTCTTTGCTCAGGGAAGCAACGCTTGCCTAGTTCTCAATTAGCCCAGTGCTTACCCTAGGGCCAAGGAGGCTCTGGGCTGCCTCTGCCCCCGTGGGCATTGCTGCTTGGCTGGTGGACTCCCGAGCTTGAAACCAACTCCAAACGGGTCCTCCTTCGGGGAGAATGCTGATTGGGCATGAAAAGGCCTTGTTTCCACAGACCCAGGCAACCCACACTTTGCCAGCTAGGGAGGGAACATCCAAGGCCCTATCTCAGCAAGGGCACAAGACTCACTTCTAGGAGTTGTATTCTGCAAAGGTGAACTCTGCTCGGGGAACAATCCACAGCCCCAATGCGTCTTTGCTCAGGAAAGCAACGCGTGCCTAGTTCTCACCTGGCCCTCTGTACCCCTAGGGCAAAGAAGGCTCTGGGCTGCCTCTGGCTCCGTGGGCACTGCTGCTTGGCTGGTGGACTCCTGAGCTTGAAACCAACTCCAAACGGGTTCTCCTTCAGGGAGAAGGCTGATTGGGCATGAAAAGGCCTTGTTTGCACAGGGCCCATCAACTCACCGTTAGCCACCTTGGGAGGGACCCTCGGAGGGCCTATTTCAGCAACGGTACACAACTCGGTTCTAGGAGCTGCATTCTGCAAAAGTGAACTCTGCTCGGGGAACAAACCAAGGCTCCAATGCGTCTATGCTCAATGAAGCCACGCTTGCCTACGTCTCAATTAGAAGAATGCTTCCCATAGGGCCAAGGAGGCTCTGGGCTGCCTCTGGCTCCGTGGGCACCGCTGATTGTCTGGTGGTCTCCTGAGCTTGAAAGCAACTCCAAACCTGTTCTCCTACGTGGAGAAGGCTGAATGGGCATTAAAATGCCTTGTTTCCACAGACCCAGGCAACCCACACTTAGCCAGCTAGGGAGTGACCCTCCTAGGTCCTATCTCAGCAACGGCAAAAAACTCACTTATAGGAGCTGCATTTTTCAAAGGGAAACTTGCTCGGGGAACCAACCACAGCCCCAGTGCATCTTTGCTCAGGAAAGCAACGCTTGCCTAGTTCTCAACAAGCCGTGTGCTATACCTTGGGCCAGGAAGGATCCTGGCTTCTTCTTGCTCCGAGGGCACGGCTGCTTGGCTGGTGGTCTCCTGAAGTTAAAAGTAACTCCAAACGGGTTCTCTTTCGGGGAGGATGCTGATTGGGCATGAAAAGGCCTTCATTCAACAGGCCCCATCAACCCACCCTTAGCCAGATACGGAGAGAGCCTCCTAGGGCCTATCTAAGAAATGGCACAAAACTCATTCCAGGAGCTGCATTCTGCAAAGGTGGACACTGCTTGGGGAACAAACCACAGCCCCAATGTGTCTGCTCAGGAAAGCCTCGCTTGCCTTTTTTCTCCTAGCCCTCTGCTACCCCAAGGGCCATGGAAGCTCTGGGCTGCCTCTGGCTCTGTGGGCACTGCTGATGTTCTGGTTGTCTCCTGAGCTTGAAACCAACTCCAAACGGGTTCTCCTTCGGGGAGAAGGTGGATTTGCATGGAAAGGCCTTGTTTGCACAGGCCCCAGCCACCCACCCTTAGCCAGCTAGGGATAGACCGTCCTTGGGCCTATCTCAGCAACGGCACAAGACTCACTTCTCGGAGCTGCATTCTGCAAAGGGAAACTCTGCTCGGGGAGCACACCACAGTCCCAATTTGTCTTTGCTCAGGAAAGCAATGCTTGCCTATTTCTCACCTCGCCCTGTGCTAACCCTAGGGCCAAGGAGGCTCTGGGCTGCCTCTGGCTCCGTGGGCACTGCTGCTTGGCTGGTGGTCTCGTGAGCTTGAAACCAACTCCAAACGGGTTCTCCTTCTGGGAGAAGGCTGATTGGGCATGAAAATGCCTTGTTTGCACAGGCCTCAGCAACCCACCCTTAGCCAGCTAGGGAGGGACCCTCCGAGGGCTGATCTCAGCAAGGGCACAAGACTCACTTCTAGGAGTTGTATTCTGCAAAGGTGAACTCTGCTCGGGGAACAATCCACAGCCCCAATGCGTCTTTGCTCAGGAAAGCATCGCTTGCCTATTTCTCACATAGCCCTCTGCACCACTAGGGCCAAGAACTTTCTGGGCTGCCTCTGGCTCCGTGGGCACTGCTGCTTGGCTGGTGTTCTCCTGAGCTTGAAACCAACTCCAAACGGGTTCTCCTTCGGGGAGAAGGCTGATTGGGCATGGAAATGCCTTGTTTGCATAGGCCCCCGCAACCCACACTTAGCCAGCTAGGGAGGGATCCTCCGAGGTCCTAACTGGGAAACGGCACAAAACTCAGTTCTGGGAGCTGCATTCTGCAAAGGTGAACTCTGCTCGGGGAACCAACAACAGCCGCAATGCGTCTTTGCTCAGGAAAGCCACGATTGCCTAGTTCTCACCTAGCCCTCTGCTACCCCTATGGCCAAGGGGGATCTTGGCTGCCTCTTTCTCCGTGGGCACTGTTGCTTGCCTGGTGGTCTGCTGAGCTTGAAACCAACTCCAAACGTGTTCTCCTTTGGGGAGAAGGTGGATTTGGCATGAAAAGGCCTTGTATGCACAGGCCCCATCAACCCATCCTTAGCCAGCTAGGGAGGGACGCTCTGAGGGCCTATGTCAGCAACAGCACTAAACTCACTTCTACGAGCTGCATTCTGTAAAGGGAATCTCAGCTCAGGGAACAAAGCACAGCCCCAATGTGTCTCTTGCTCAGGAAGGCCAACCGGCCTAGTTCTCACCTAGCCCTGGTCTACTCCTAGGGCAAAGGAGGCTCTGGGCTGCCTCTGGCTCCGTGGGCACTGCTGCTTGACTGGTGGTCTCCTGAGCTTGAAACCAACTCCAAACGGGTTCTCCTTCGGGGAGAAGGCTGATTGGGCATGAAAAGGCCTTGTTTGCACAGGCCCAAGTAACCTACCCTTAGGAGCTATGGAGGAACCCTCCGAGGGCCTATCTCAGAACCTGCACAAAACTCTCACTTCTAGGAGCTGCATTCTGCAAAGGGGAACACTGCCGGGGAAGAAACCACAGCCCCAAAGCGTGTTTGCTCAGGAAAGCAATGCTTGCCTATTTCTCACCTAGCCCTCTGCCACCAATTAGGCCAAAGATTGTCTGTGCTGCCTCTGGCTCCGTGGGCACTGCAGCTTGGCTGGTGGTCTCCTGAGCTTGTAACCAACTCCAAACGTGTTCTCCTTTGGGGAGAAGGCTGATTGGGCATGAAAAGGCCTTATTTGCACAGGCCCAAACAATCCACCATTAGCCAGCTAGGGAGGGACCCTCAGAGGGCCTATCTCAGAACCTGCACAAAACTCTCACTTCGAGGAGCTGCATTCTGCAAACGTGAACTCTTCTCAGGGAACAAACCACAGCCCCAATGTGTCTTTGCTCAGGGAAGCAACGCTTGCCTAGTTCTCAATTAGCCCAGTGCTTACCCTAGGGCCAAGGAGGCTCTGGGCTGCCTCTGCCCCCGTGGGCATTGCTGCTTGGCTGGTGGACTCCCGAGCTTGAAACCAACTCCAAACGGGTCCTCCTTCGGGGAGAATGCTGATTGGGCATGAAAAGGCCTTGTTTCCACAGACCCAGGCAACCCACACTTTGCCAGCTAGGGAGGGAACATCCAAGGCCCTATCTCAGCAAGGGCACAAGACTCACTTCTAGGAGTTGTATTCTGCAAAGGTGAACTCTGCTCGGGGAACAATCCACAGCCCCAATGCGTCTTTGCTCAGGAAAGCAACGCGTGCCTAGTTCTCACCTGGCCCTCTGTACCCCTAGGGCAAAGAAGGCTCTGGGCTGCCTCTGGCTCCGTGGGCACTGCTGCTTGGCTGGTGGTCTCGTGAGCTTGAAACCAACTCCAAACGTGTTCTCCTTCAGGGAGAAGGCTGATTGGGCATGAAAATGCCTTGTTTGCACAGGCCTCAGCAACCCACCCTTAGCCAGCTAGGGAGGGACCCTCCGAGGGCTGATCTCAGCAAGGGCACAAGACTCACTTCTAGGAGTTGTATTCTGCAAAGGTGAACTCTGCTCAGGGAACAATCCACAGCCCCAATGCGTCTTTGCTCAGGAAAGCATCGCTTGCCTATTTCTCACATAGCCCTCTGCACCACTAGGGCCAAGAACTTTCTGGGCTGCCTCTGGCTCCGTGGGCACTGCTGCTTGGCTGGTGTTCTCCTGAGCTTGAAACCAACTCCAAACGGGTTCTCCTTCGGGGAGAAGGCTGATTGGGCATGGAAATGCCTTGTTTGCATAGGCCCCCGCAACCCACACTTAGCCAGCTAGGGAGGGATCCTCCGAGGTCCTAACTGGGAAACGGCACAAAACTCAGTTCTGGGAGCTGCATTCTGCAAAGGTGAACTCTGCTCGGGGAACCAACAACAGCCGCAATGCGTCTTTGCTCAGGAAAGCCACGATTGCCTAGTTCTCACCTAGCCCTCTGCTACCCCTATGGCCAAGGGGGATCTTGGCTGCCTCTTTCTCCGTGGGCACTGTTGCTTGCCTGGTGGTCTGCTGAGCTTGAAACCAACTCCAAACGTGTTCTCCTTTGGGGAGAAGGTGGATTTGGCATGAAAAGGCCTTGTATGCACAGGCCCCATCAACCCATCCTTAGCCAGCTAGGGAGGGACGCTCTGAGGGCCTATGTCAGCAACAGCACTAAACTCACTTCTACGAGCTGCATTCTGTAAAGGGAATCTCAGCTCAGGGAACAAAGCACAGCCCCAATGTGTCTCTTGCTCAGGAAGGCCAACCGGCCTAGTTCTCACCTAGCCCTGGTCTACTCCTAGGGCAAAGGAGGCTCTGGGCTGCCTCTGGCTCCGTGGGCACTGCTGCTTGACTGGTGGTCTCCTGAGCTTGAAACCAACTCCAAACGGGTTCTCCTTCGGGGAGAAGGCTGATTGGGCATGAAAAGGCCTTGTTTGCACAGGCCCAAGTAACCTACCCTTAGGAGCTATGGAGGAACCCTCCGAGGGCCTATCTCAGAACCTGCACAAAACTCTCACTTCTAGGAGCTGCATTCTGCAAAGGGGAACACTGCCGGGGAAGAAACCACAGCCCCAAAGCGTGTTTGCTCAGGAAAGCAATGCTTGCCTATTTCTCACCTAGCCCTCTGCCACCAATTAGGCCAAAGATTGTCTGTGCTGCCTCTGGCTCCGTGGGCACTGCAGCTTGGCTGGTGGTCTCCTGAGCTTGTAACCAACTCCAAACGTGTTCTCCTTTGGGGAGAAGGCTGATTGGGCATGAAAAGGCCTTATTTGCACAGGCCCAAACAATCCACCATTAGCCAGCTAGGGAGGGACCCTCAGAGGGCCTATCTCAGAACCTGCACAAAACTCTCACTTCGAGGAGCTGCATTCTGCAAACGTGAACTCTTCTCAGGGAACAAACCACAGCCCCAATGTGTCTTTGCTCAGGGAAGCAACGCTTGCCTAGTTCTCAATTAGCCCAGTGCTTACCCTAGGGCCAAGGAGGCTCTGGGCTGCCTCTGCCCCCGTGGGCATTGCTGCTTGGCTGGTGGACTCCCGAGCTTGAAACCAACTCCAAACGGGTCCTCCTTCGGGGAGAATGCTGATTGGGCATGAAAAGGCCTTGTTTCCACAGACCCAGGCAACCCACACTTTGCCAGCTAGGGAGGGAACATCCAAGGCCCTATCTCAGCAAGGGCACAAGACTCACTTCTAGGAGTTGTATTCTGCAAAGGTGAACTCTGCTCGGGGAACAATCCACAGCCCCAATGCGTCTTTGCTCAGGAAAGCAACGCGTGCCTAGTTCTCACCTGGCCCTCTGTACCCCTAGGGCAAAGAAGGCTCTGGGCTGCCTCTGGCTCCGTGGGCACTGCTGCTTGGCTGGTGGACTCCTGAGCTTGAAACCAACTCCAAACGGGTTCTCCTTCAGGGAGAAGGCTGATTGGGCATGAAAAGGCCTTGTTTGCACAGGCCTCAGCAACCCACCCTTAGCCAGCTAGGGAGGGACCCTCCGAGGGCTGATCTCAGCAAGGGCACAAGACTCACTTCTAGGAGTTGTATTCTGCAAAGGTGAACTCTGCTCGGGGAACAATCCACAGCCCCAATGCGTCTTTGCTCAGGAAAGCATCGCTTGCCTATTTCTCACATAGCCCTCTGCACCACTAGGGCCAAGAACTTTCTGGGCTGCCTCTGGCTCCGTGGGCACTGCTGCTTGGCTGGTGTTCTCCTGAGCTTGAAACCAACTCCAAACGGGTTCTCCTTCGGGGAGAAGGCTGATTGGGCATGGAAATGCCTTGTTTGCATAGGCCCCCGCAACCCACACTTAGCCAGCTAGGGAGGGATCCTCCGAGGTCCTAACTGGGAAACGGCACAAAACTCAGTTCTGGGAGCTGCATTCTGCAAAGGTGAACTCTGCTCGGGGAACCAACAACAGCCGCAATGCGTCTTTGCTCAGGAAAGCCACGATTGCCTAGTTCTCACCTAGCCCTCTGCTACCCCTATGGCCAAGGGGGATCTTGGCTGCCTCTTTCTCCGTGGGCACTGTTGCTTGCCTGGTGGTCTGCTGAGCTTGAAACCAACTCCAAACGTGTTCTCCTTTGGGGAGAAGGTGGATTTGGCATGAAAAGGCCTTGTATGCACAGGCCCCATCAACCCATCCTTAGCCAGCTAGGGAGGGACGCTCTGAGGGCCTATGTCAGCAACAGCACTAAACTCACTTCTACGAGCTGCATTCTGTAAAGGGAATCTCAGCTCAGGGAACAAAGCACAGCCCCAATGTGTCTCTTGCTCAGGAAGGCCAACCGGCCTAGTTCTCACCTAGCCCTGGTCTACTCCTAGGGCAAAGGAGGCTCTGGGCTGCCTCTGGCTCCGTGGGCACTGCTGCTTGACTGGTGGTCTCCTGAGCTTGAAACCAACTCCAAACGGGTTCTCCTTCGGGGAGAAGGCTGATTGGGCATGAAAAGGCCTTGTTTGCACAGGCCCAAGTAACCTACCCTTAGGAGCTATGGAGGAACCCTCCGAGGGCCTATCTCAGAACCTGCACAAAACTCTCACTTCTAGGAGCTGCATTCTGCAAAGGGGAACACTGCCGGGGAAGAAACCACAGCCCCAAAGCGTGTTTGCTCAGGAAAGCAATGCTTGCCTATTTCTCACCTAGCCCTCTGCCACCAATTAGGCCAAAGATTGTCTGTGCTGCCTCTGGCTCCGTGGGCACTGCAGCTTGGCTGGTGGTCTCCTGAGCTTGTAACCAACTCCAAACGTGTTCTCCTTTGGGGAGAAGGCTGATTGGGCATGAAAAGGCCTTATTTGCACAGGCCCAAACAATCCACCATTAGCCAGCTAGGGAGGGACCCTCAGAGGGCCTATCTCAGAACCTGCACAAAACTCTCACTTCGAGGAGCTGCATTCTGCAAAGGTGAACTCTTCTCAGGGAACAAACCACAGCCCCAATGTGTCTTTGCTCAGGGAAGCAACGCTTGCCTAGTTCTCACCTGGCCCTCTGTACCCCTAGGGCAAAGAAGGCTCTGGGCTGCCTCTGGCTCCGTGGGCACTGCTGCTTGGCTGGTGGTCTCGTGAGCTTGAAACCAACTCCAAACGTGTTCTCCTTCAGGGAGAAGGCTGATTGGGCATGAAAATGCCTTGTTTGCACAGGCCTCAGCAACCCACCCTTAGCCAGCTAGGGAGGGACCCTCCGAGGGCTGATCTCAGCAAGGGCACAAGACTCACTTCTAGGAGTTGTATTCTGCAAAGGTGAACTCTGCTCAGGGAACAATCCACAGCCCCAATGCGTCTTTGCTCAGGAAAGCATCGCTTGCCTATTTCTCACATAGCCCTCTGCACCACTAGGGCCAAGAACTTTCTGGGCTGCCTCTGGCTCCGTGGGCACTGCTGCTTGGCTGGTGTTCTCCTGAGCTTGAAACCAACTCCAAACGGGTTCTCCTTCGGGGAGAAGGCTGATTGGGCATGGAAATGCCTTGTTTGCATAGGCCCCCGCAACCCACACTTAGCCAGCTAGGGAGGGATCCTCCGAGGTCCTAACTGGGAAACGGCACAAAACTCAGTTCTGGGAGCTGCATTCTGCAAAGGTGAACTCTGCTCGGGGAACCAACAACAGCCGCAATGCGTCTTTGCTCAGGAAAGCCACGATTGCCTAGTTCTCACCTAGCCCTCTGCTACCCCTATGGCCAAGGGGGATCTTGGCTGCCTCTTTCTCCGTGGGCACTGTTGCTTGCCTGGTGGTCTGCTGAGATTGAAACCAACTCCAAACGTGTTCTCCTTTGGGGAGAAGGTGGATTTGGCATGAAAAGGCCTTGTATGCACAGGCCCCATCAACCCATCCTTAGCCAGCTAGGGAGGGACGCTCTGAGGGCCTATGTCAGCAACAGCACTAAACTCACTTCTACGAGCTGCATTCTGTAAAGGGAATCTCAGCTCAGGGAACAAAGCACAGCCCCAATGTGTCTCTTGCTCAGGAAGGCCAACCGGCCTAGTTCTCACCTAGCCCTGGTCTACTCCTAGGGCAAAGGAGGCTCTGGGCTGCCTCTGGCTCCGTGGGCACTGCTGCTTGACTGGTGGTCTCCTGAGCTTGAAACCAACTCCAAACGGGTTCTCCTTCGGGGAGAAGGCTGATTGGGCATGAAAAGGCCTTGTTTGCACAGGCCCAAGTAACCTACCCTTAGGAGCTATGGAGGAACCCTCCGAGGGCCTATCTCAGAACCTGCACAAAACTCTCACTTCTAGGAGCTGCATTCTGCAAAGGGGAACACTGCCGGGGAAGAAACCACAGCCCCAAAGCGTGTTTGCTCAGGAAAGCAATGCTTGCCTATTTCTCACCTAGCCCTCTGCCACCAATTAGGCCAAAGATTGTCTGTGCTGCCTCTGGCTCCGTGGGCACTGCAGCTTGGCTGGTGGTCTCCTGAGCTTGTAACCAACTCCAAACGTGTTCTCCTTTGGGGAGAAGGCTGATTGGGCATGAAAAGGCCTTATTTGCACAGGCCCAAACAATCCACCATTAGCCAGCTAGGGAGGGACCCTCAGAGGGCCTATCTCAGAACGTGCACAAAACTCTCACTTCGAGGAGCTGCATTCTGCAAAGGTGAACTCTTCTCAGGGAACAAACCACAGCCCCAATGTGTCTTTGCTCAGGGAAGCAACGCTTGCCTAGTTCTCAATTAGCCCAGTGCTTACCCTAGGGCCAAGGAGGCTCTGGGCTGCCTCTGCCCCCGTGGGCATTGCTGCTTGGCTGGTGGACTCCCGAGCTTGAAACCAACTCCAAACGGGTCCTCCTTCGGGGAGAATGCTGATTGGGCATGAAAAGGCCTTGTTTCCACAGACCCAGGCAACCCACACTTTGCCAGCTAGGGAGGGAACATCCAAGGCCCTATCTCAGCAAGGGCACAAGACTCACTTCTAGGAGTTGTATTCTGCAAAGGTGAACTCTGCTCGGGGAACAATCCACAGCCCCAATGCGTCTTTGCTCAGGAAAGCAACGCGTGCCTAGTTCTCACCTGGCCCTCTGTACCCCTAGGGCAAAGAAGGCTCTGGGCTGCCTCTGGCTCCGTGGGCACTGCTGCTTGGCTGGTGGACTCCTGAGCTTGAAACCAACTCCAAACGTGTTCTCCTTCAGGGAGAAGGCTGATTGGGCATGAAAATGCCTTGTTTGCACAGGCCTCAGCAACCCACCCTTAGCCAGCTAGGGAGGGACCCTCCGAGGGCTGATCTCAGCAAGGGCACAAGACTCACTTCTAGGAGTTGTATTCTGCAAAGGTGAACTCTGCTCAGGGAACAATCCACAGCCCCAATGCGTCTTTGCTCAGGAAAGCATCGCTTGCCTATTTCTCACATAGCCCTCTGCACCACTAGGGCCAAGAACTTTCTGGGCTGCCTCTGGCTCCGTGGGCACTGCTGCTTGGCTGGTGTTCTCCTGAGCTTGAAACCAACTCCAAACGGGTTCTCCTTCGGGGAGAAGGCTGATTGGGCATGAAAATGCCTTGTTTGCATAGGCCCCCGCAACCCACACTTAGCCAGCTAGGGAGGGATCCTCCGAGGTCCTAACTGGAAAACGGCACAAAACTCAGTTCTGGGAGCTGCATTCTGCAAAGGTGAACTCTGCTCGGGGAACCAACAACAGCCGCAATGCGTCTTTGCTCAGGAAAGCCACGATTGCCTAGTTCTCACCTAGCCCTCTGCTACCCCTATGGCCAAGGGGGATCTTGGCTGCCTCTTTCTCCGTGGGCACTGTTGCTTGCCTGGTGGTCTGCTGAGCTTGAAACCAACTCCAAACGTGTTCTCCTTTGGGGAGAAGGTGGATTTGGCATGAAAAGGCCTTGTATGCACAGGCCCCATCAACCCATCCTTAGCCAGCTAGGGAGGGACGCTCTGAGGGCCTATGTCAGCAACAGCACTAAACTCACTTCTACGAGCTGCATTCTGTAAAGGGAATCTCAGCTCAGGGAACAAAGCACAGCCCCAATGTGTCTCTTGCTCAGGAAGGCCAACCGGCCTAGTTCTCACCTAGCCCTGGTCTACTCCTAGGGCAAAGGAGGCTCTGGGCTGCCTCTGGCTCCGTGGGCACTGCTGCTTGACTGGTGGTCTCCTGAGCTTGAAACCAACTCCAAACGGGTTCTCCTTCGGGGAGAAGGCTGATTGGGCATGAAAAGGCCTTGTTTGCACAGGCCCAAGTAACCTACCCTTAGGAGCTATGGAGGAACCCTCCGAGGGCCTATCTCAGAACCTGCACAAAACTCTCACTTCTAGGAGCTGCATTCTGCAAAGGGGAACACTGCCGGGGAAGAAACCACAGCCCCAAAGCGTGTTTGCTCAGGAAAGCAATGCTTGCCTATTTCTCACCTAGCCCTCTGCCACCAATTAGGCCAAAGATTGTCTGTGCTGCCTCTGGCTCCGTGGGCACTGCAGCTTGGCTGGTGGTCTCCTGAGCTTGTAACCAACTCCAAACGTGTTCTCCTTTGGGGAGAAGGCTGATTGGGCATGAAAAGGCCTTATTTGCACAGGCCCAAACAATCCACCATTAGCCAGCTAGGGAGGGACCCTCAGAGGGCCTATCTCAGAACCTGCACAAAACTCTCACTTCGAGGAGCTGCATTCTGCAAAGGTGAACTCTTCTCAGGGAACAAACCACAGCCCCAATGTGTCTTTGCTCAGGGAAGCAACGCTTGCCTAGTTCTCAATTAGCCCAGTGCTTACCCTAGGGCCAAGGAGGCTCTGGGCTGCCTCTGCCCCCGTGGGCATTGCTGCTTGGCTGGTGGACTCCCGAGCTTGAAACCAACTCCAAACGGGTCCTCCTTCGGGGAGAATGCTGATTGGGCATGAAAAGGCCTTGTTTCCACAGACCCAGGCAACCCACACTTTGCCAGCTAGGGAGGGAACATCCAAGGCCCTATCTCAGCAAGGGCACAAGACTCACTTCTAGGAGTTGTATTCTGCAAAGGTGAACTCTGCTCGGGGAACAATCCACAGCCCCAATGCGTCTTTGCTCAGGAAAGCAACGCGTGCCTAGTTCTCACCTGGCCCTCTGTACCCCTAGGGCAAAGAAGGCTCTGGGCTGCCTCTGGCTCCGTGGGCACTGCTGCTTGGCTGGTGGACTCCTGAGCTTGAAACCAACTCCAAACGGGTTCTCCTTCTGGGAGAAGGCTGATTGGGCATGAAAAGGCCTTGTTTGCACAGGCCTCAGCAACCCACCCTTAGCCAGCTAGGGAGGGACCCTCCGAGGGCTGATCTCAGCAAGGGCACAAGACTCACTTCTAGGAGTTGTATTCTGCAAAGGTGAACTCTGCTCGGGGAACAATCCACAGCCCCAATGCGTCTTTGCTCAGGAAAGCATCGCTTGCCTATTTCTCACATAGCCCTCTGCACCACTAGGGCCAAGAACGTTCTGGGCTGCCTCTGGCTCCGTGGGCACTGCTGCTTGGCTGGTGTTCTCCTGAGCTTGAAACCAACTCCAAACGGGTTCTCCTTCGGGGAGAAGGCTGATTGGGCATGGAAATGCCTTGTTTGCATAGGCCCCCGCAACCCACACTTAGCCAGCTAGGGAGGGATCCTCCGAGGTCCTAACTGGGAAACGGCACAAAACTCAGTTCTGGGAGCTGCATTCTGCAAAGGTGAACTCTGCTCGGGGAACCAACAACAGCCGCAATGCGTCTTTGCTCAGGAAAGCCACGATTGCCTAGTTCTCACCTAGCCCTCTGCTACCCCTATGGCCAAGGGGGATCTTGGCTGCCTCTTTCTCCGTGGGCACTGTTGCTTGCCTGGTGGTCTGCTGAGCTTGAAACCAACTCCAAACGTGTTCTCCTTTGGGGAGAAGGTGGATTTGGCATGAAAAGGCCTTGTATGCACAGGCCCCATCAACCCATCCTTAGCCAGCTAGGGAGGGACGCTCTGAGGGCCTATGTCAGCAACAGCACTAAACTCACTTCTACGAGCTGCATTCTGTAAAGGGAATCTCAGCTCAGGGAACAAAGCACAGCCCCAATGTGTCTCTTGCTCAGGAAGGCCAACCGGCCTAGTTCTCACCTAGCCCTGGTCTACTCCTAGGGCAAAGGAGGCTCTGGGCTGCCTCTGGCTCCGTGGGCACTGCTGCTTGACTGGTGGTCTCCTGAGCTTGAAACCAACTCCAAACGGGTTCTCCTTCGGGGAGAAGGCTGATTGGGCATGAAAAGGCCTTGTTTGCACAGGCCCAAGTAACCTACCCTTAGGAGCTATGGAGGAACCCTCCGAGGGCCTATCTCAGAACCTGCACAAAACTCTCACTTCTAGGAGCTGCATTCTGCAAAGGGGAACACTGCCGGGGAAGAAACCACAGCCCCAAAGCGTGTTTGCTCAGGAAAGCAATGCTTGCCTATTTCTCACCTAGCCCTCTGCCACCAATTAGGCCAAAGATTGTCTGTGCTGCCTCTGGCTCCGTGGGCACTGCAGCTTGGCTGGTGGTCTCCTGAGCTTGTAACCAACTCCAAACGTGTTCTCCTTTGGGGAGAAGGCTGATTGGGCATGAAAAGGCCTTATTTGCACAGGCCCAAACAATCCACCATTAGCCAGCTAGGGAGGGACCCTCAGAGGGCCTATCTCAGAACCTGCACAAAACTCTCACTTCGAGGAGCTGCATTCTGCAAAGGTGAACTCTGCTCAGGGAACAAACCACAGCCCCAATGTGTCTTTGCTCAGGGAAGCAACGCTTGCCTAGTTCTCAATTAGCCCAGTGCTTACCCTAGGGCCAAGGAGGCTCTGGGCTGCCTCTGCCCCCGTGGGCATTGCTGCTTGGCTGGTGGACTCCCGAGCTTGAAACCAACTCCAAACGGGTCCTCCTTCGGGGAGAATGCTGATTGGGCATGAAAAGGCCTTGTTTCCACAGACCCAGGCAACCCACACTTTGCCAGCTAGGGAGGGAACATCCAAGGCCCTATCTCAGCAAGGGCACAAGACTCACTTCTAGGAGTTGTATTCTGCAAAGGTGAACTCTGCTCGGGGAACAATCCACAGCCCCAATGCGTCTTTGCTCAGGAAAGCAACGCGTGCCTAGTTCTCACCTGACCCTCTGTACCCCTAGGGCAAAGAAGGCTCTGGGCTGCCTCTGGCTCCGTGGGCACTGCTGCTTGGCTGGTGGACTCCTGAGCTTGAAACCAACTCCAAACGGGTTCTCCTTCTGGGAGAAGGCTGATTGGGCATGAAAAGGCCTTGTTTGCACAGGCCTCAGCAACACACCCTTAGCCAGCTAGGGAGGGACCCTCCGAGGGCTGATCTCAGCAAGGGCACAAGACTCACTTCTAGGAGTTGTATTCTGCAAAGGTGAACTCTGCTCGGGGAACAATCCACAGCCCCAATGCGTCTTTGCTCAGGAAAGCATCGCTTGCCTATTTCTCACATAGCCCTCTGCACCACTAGGGCCAAGAACTTTCTGGGCTGCCTCTGGCTCCGTGGGCACTGCTGCTTGGCTGGTGTTCTCCTGAGCTTGAAACCAACTCCAAACGGGTTCTCCTTCGGGGAGAAGGCTGATTGGGCATGGAAATGCCTTGTTTGCATAGGCCCCCGCAACCCACACTTAGCCAGCTAGGGAGGGATCCTCCGAGGTCCTAACTGGGAAACGGCACAAAACTCAGTTCTGGGAGCTGCATTCTGCAAAGGTGAACTCTGCTCGGGGAACCAACAACAGCCGCAATGCGTCTTTGCTCAGGAAAGCCACGATTGCCTAGTTCTCACCTAGCCCTCTGCTACCCCTATGGCCAAGGGGGATCTTGGCTGCCTCTTTCTCCGTGGGCACTGTTGCTTGCCTGGTGGTCTGCTGAGCTTGAAACCAACTCCAAACGTGTTCTCCTTTGGGGAGAAGGTGGATTTGGCATGAAAAGGCCTTGTATGCACAGGCCCCATCAACCCATCCTTAGCCAGCTAGGGAGGGACGCTCTGAGGGCCTATGTCAGCAACAGCACTAAACTCACTTCTACGAGCTGCATTCTGTAAAGGGAATCTCAGCTCAGGGAACAAAGCACAGCCCCAATGTGTCTCTTGCTCAGGAAGGCCAACCGGCCTAGTTCTCACCTAGCCCTGGTCTACTCCTAGGGCAAAGGAGGCTCTGGGCTGCCTCTGGCTCCGTGGGCACTGCTGCTTGACTGGTGGTCTCCTGAGCTTGAAACCAACTCCAAACGGGTTCTCCTTCGGGGAGAAGGCTGATTGGGCATGAAAAGGCCTTGTTTGCACAGGCCCAAGTAACCTACCCTTAGGAGCTATGGAGGAACCCTCCGAGGGCCTATCTCAGAACCTGCACAAAACTCTCACTTCTAGGAGCTGCATTCTGCAAAGGGGAACACTGCCGGGGAAGAAACCACAGCCCCAAAGCGTGTTTGCTCAGGAAAGCAATGCTTGCCTATTTCTCACCTAGCCCTCTGCCACCAATTAGGCCAAAGATTGTCTGTGCTGCCTCTGGCTCCGTGGGCACTGCAGCTTGGCTGGTGGTCTCCTGAGCTTGTAACCAACTCCAAACGTGTTCTCCTTTGGGGAGAAGGCTGATTGGGCATGAAAAGGCCTTATTTGCACAGGCCCAAACAATCCACCATTAGCCAGCTAGGGAGGGACCCTCAGAGGGCCTATCTCAGAACCTGCACAAAACTCTCACTTCGAGGAGCTGCATTCTGCAAAGGTGAACTCTTCTCAGGGAACAAACCACAGCCCCAATGTGTCTTTGCTCAGGGAAGCAACGCTTGCCTAGTTCTCAATTAGCCCAGTGCTTACCCTAGGGCCAAGGAGGCTCTGGGCTGCCTCTGCCCCCGTGGGCATTGCTGCTTGGCTGGTGGACTCCCGAGCTTGAAACCAACTCCAAACGGGTCCTCCTTCGGGGAGAATGCTGATTGGGCATGAAAAGGCCTTGTTTCCACAGACCCAGGCAACCCACACTTTGCCAGCTAGGGAGGGAACATCCAAGGCCCTATCTCAGCAAGGGCACAAGACTCACTTCTAGGAGTTGTATTCTGCAAAGGTGAACTCTGCTCGGGGAACAATCCACAGCCCCAATGCGTCTTTGCTCAGGAAAGCAACGCGTGCCTAGTTCTCACCTGGCCCTCTGTACCCCTAGGGCAAAGAAGGCTCTGGGCTGCCTCTGGCTCCGTGGGCACTGCTGCTTGGCTGGTGGACTCCTGAGCTTGAAACCAACTCCAAACGGGTTCTCCTTCAGGGAGAAGGCTGATTGGGCATGAAAAGGCCTTGTTTGCACAGGGCCCATCAACTCACCGTTAGCCACCTTGGGAGGGACCCTCGGAGGGCCTATTTCAGCAACGGTACACAACTCGCTTCTAGGAGCTGCATTCTGCAAAAGTGAACTCTGCTCGGGGAACAAACCAAGGCTCCAATGCGTCTATGCTCAATGAAGCCACGCTTGCCTACTTCTCAATTAGAAGAATGCTTCCCATAGGGCCAAGGAGGCTCTGGGCTGCCTCTGGCTCCGTGGGCACCGCTGATTGTCTGGTGGTCTCCTGAGCTTGAAAGCAACTCCAAACCTGTTCTCCTACGTGGAGAAGGCTGAATGGGCATTAAAATGCCTTGTTTCCACAGACCCAGGCAACCCACACTTAGCCAGCTAGGGAGTGACCCTCCTAGGTCCTATCTCAGCAACGGCAAAAAACTCGCTTATAGGAGCTGCATTTTTCAAAGGGAAACTTGCTCGGGGAACCAACCACAGCCCCAGTGCATCTTTGCTCAGGAAAGCAACGCTTGCCTAGTTCTCAACAAGCCGTGTGCTATACCTTGGGCCAGGAAGGATCCTGGCTTCTTCTTGCTCCGAGGGCACGGCTGCTTGGCTGGTGGTCTCCTGAAGTTAAAAGTAACTCCAAACGGGTTCTCTTTCGGGGAGGATGCTGATTGGGCATGAAAAGGCCTTCATTCAACAGGCCCCATCAACCCACCCTTAGCCAGATACGGAGAGAGCCTCCTAGGGCCTATCTAAGAAATGGCACAAAACTCATTCCAGGAGCTGCATTCTGCAAAGGTGGACACTGCTTGGGGAACAAACCACAGCCCCAATGTGTCTGCTCAGGAAAGCCTCGCTTGCCTTTTTTCTCCTAGCCCTCTGCTACCCCAAGGGCCATGGAAGCTCTGGGCTGCCTCTGGCTCTGTGGGCACTGCTGATGTTCTGGTTGTCTCCTGAGCTTGAAACCAACTCCAAACGGGTTCTCCTTCGGGGAGAAGGTGGATTTGCATGGAAAGGCCTTGTTTGCACAGGCCCCAGCCACCCACCCTTAGCCAGCTAGGGATAGACCGTCCTTGGGCCTATCTCAGCAACGGCACAAGACTCACTTCTCGGAGCTGCATTCTGCAAAGGGAAACTCTGCTCGGGGAGCACACCACAGTCCCAATTTGTCTTTGCTCAGGAAAGCAATGCTTGCCTATTTCTCACCTCGCCCTGTGCTAACCCTAGGGCCAAGGAGGCTCTGGGCTGCCTCTGGCTCCGTGGGCACTGCTGCTTGGCTGGTGGTCTCGTGAGCTTGAAACCAACTCCAAACGGGTTCTCCTTCTGGGAGAAGGCTGATTGGGCATGAAAAGGCCTTGTTTGCACAGGCCTCAGCAACCCACCCTTAGCCAGCTAGGGAGGGACCCTCCGAGGGCTGATCTCAGCAAGGGCACAAGACTCACTTCTAGGAGTTGTATTCTGCAAAGGTGAACTCTGCTCGGGGAACAATCCACAGCCCCAATGCGTCTTTGCTCAGGAAAGCATCGCTTGCCTATTTCTCACATAGCCCTCTGCACCACTAGGGCCAAGAACGTTCTGGGCTGCCTCTGGCTCCGTGGGCACTGCTGCTTGGCTGGTGTTCTCCTGAGCTTGAAACCAACTCCAAACGGGTTCTCCTTCGGGGAGAAGGCTGATTGGGCATGGAAATGCCTTGTTTGCATAGGCCCCCGCAACCCACACTTAGCCAGCTAGGGAGGGATCCTCCGAGGTCCTAACTGGGAAACGGCACAAAACTCAGTTCTGGGAGCTGCATTCTGCAAAGGTGAACTCTGCTCGGGGAACCAACAACAGCCGCAATGCGTCTTTGCTCAGGAAAGCCACGATTGCCTAGTTCTCACCTAGCCCTCTGCTACCCCTATGGCCAAGGGGGATCTTGGCTGCCTCTTTCTCCGTGGGCACTGTTGCTTGCCTGGTGGTCTGCTGAGCTTGAAACCAACTCCAAACGTGTTCTCCTTTGGGGAGAAGGTGGATTTGGCATGAAAAGGCCTTGTATGCACAGGCCCCATCAACCCATCCTTAGCCAGCTAGGGAGGGACGCTCTGAGGGCCTATGTCAGCAACAGCACTAAACTCACTTCTACGAGCTGCATTCTGTAAAGGGAATCTCAGCTCAGGGAACAAAGCACAGCCCCAATGTGTCTCTTGCTCAGGAAGGCCAACCGGTCTAGTTCTCACCTAGCCCTGGTCTACTCCTAGGGCAAAGGAGGCTCTGGGCTGCCTCTGGCTCCGTGGGCACTGCTGCTTGACTGGTGGTCTCCTGAGCTTGAAACCAACTCCAAACGGGTTCTCCTTCGGGGAGAAGGCTGATTGGGCATGAAAAGGCCTTGTTTGCACAGGCCCAAGTAACCTACCCTTAGGAGCTATGGAGGAACCCTCCGAGGGCCTATCTCAGAACCTGCACAAAACTCTCACTTCTAGGAGCTGCATTCTGCAAAGGGGAACACTGCCGGGGAAGAAACCACAGCCCCAAAGCGTGTTTGCTCAGGAAAGCAATGCTTGCCTATTTCTCACCTAGCCCTCTGCCACCAATTAGGCCAAAGATTGTCTGTGCTGCCTCTGGCTCCGTGGGCACTGCAGCTTGGCTGGTGGTCTCCTGAGCTTGTAACCAACTCCAAACGTGTTCTCCTTTGGGGAGAAGGCTGATTGGGCATGAAAAGGCCTTATTTGCACAGGCCCAAACAATCCACCATTAGCCAGCTAGGGAGGGACCCTCAGAGGGCCTATCTCAGAACCTGCACAAAACTCTCACTTCGAGGAGCTGCATTCTGCAAAGGTGAACTCTTCTCAGGGAACAAACCACAGCCCCAATGTGTCTTTGCTCAGGGAAGCAACGCTTGCCTAGTTCTCAATTAGCCCAGTGCTTACCCTAGGGCCAAGGAGGCTCTGGGCTGCCTCTGCCCCCGTGGGCATTGCTGCTTGGCTGGTGGACTCCCGAGCTTGAAACCAACTCCAAACGGGTCCTCCTTCGGGGAGAATGCTGATTGGGCATGAAAAGGCCTTGTTTCCACAGACCCAGGCAACCCACACTTTGCCAGCTAGGGAGGGAACATCCAAGGCCCTATCTCAGCAAGGGCACAAGACTCACTTCTAGGAGTTGTATTCTGCAAAGGTGAACTCTGCTCGGGGAACAATCCACAGCCCCAATGCGTCTTTGCTCAGGAAAGCAACGCGTGCCTAGTTCTCACCTGGCCCTCTGTACCCCTAGGGCAAAGAAGGCTCTGGGCTGCCTCTGGCTCCGTGGGCACTGCTGCTTGGCTGGTGGACTCCTGAGCTTGAAACCAACTCCAAACGGGTTCTCCCTCAGGGAGAAGGCTGATTGGGCATGAAAAGGCCTTGTTTGCACAGGGCCCATCAACTCACCGTTAGCCACCTTGGGAGGGACCCTCGGAGGGCCTATTTCAGCAACGGTACACAACTCGCTTCTAGGAGCTGCATTCTGCAAAAGTGAACTCTGCTCGGGGAACAAACCAAGGCTCCAATGCGTCTATGCTCAATGAAGCCACGCTTGCCTACTTCTCAATTAGAAGAATGCTTCCCATAGGGCCAAGGAGGCTCTGGGCTGCCTCTGGCTCCGTGGGCACCGCTGATTGTCTGGTGGTCTCCTGAGCTTGAAAGCAACTCCAAACCTGTTCTCCTACGTGGAGAAGGCTGAATGGGCATTAAAATGCCTTGTTTCCACAGACCCAGGCAACCCACACTTAGCCAGCTAGGGAGTGACCCTCCTAGGTCCTATCTCAGCAACGGCAAAAAACTCGCTTATAGGAGCTGCATTTTTCAAAGGGAAACTTGCTCGGGGAACCAACCACAGCCCCAGTGCATCTTTGCTCAGGAAAGCAACGCTTGCCTAGTTCTCAACAAGCCGTGTGCTATACCTTGGGCCAGGAAGGATCCTGGCTTCTTCTTGCTCCGAGGGCACGGCTGCTTGGCTGGTGGTCTCCTGAAGTTAAAAGTAACTCCAAACGGGTTCTCTTTCGGGGAGGATGCTGATTGGGCATGAAAAGGCCTTCATTCAACAGGCCCCATCAACCCACCCTTAGCCAGATACGGAGAGAGCCTCCTAGGGCCTATCTAAGAAATGGCACAAAACTCATTCCAGGAGCTGCATTCTGCAAAGGTGGACACTGCTTGGGGAACAAACCACAGCCCCAATGTGTCTGCTCAGGAAAGCCTCGCTTGCCTTTTTTCTCCTAGCCCTCTGCTACCCCAAGGGCCATGGAAGCTCTGGGCTGCCTCTGGCTCTGTGGGCACTGCTGATGTTCTGGTTGTCTCCTGAGCTTGAAACCAACTCCAAACGGGTTCTCCTTCGGGGAGAAGGTGGATTTGCATGGAAAGGCCTTGTTTGCACAGGCCCCAGCCACCCACCCTTAGCCAGCTAGGGATAGACCGTCCTTGGGCCTATCTCAGCAACGGCACAAGACTCACTTCTCGGAGCTGCATTCTGCAAAGGGAAACTCTGCTCGGGGAGCACACCACAGTCCCAATTTGTCTTTGCTCAGGAAAGCAATGCTTGCCTATTTCTCACCTCGCCCTGTGCTAACCCTAGGGCCAAGGAAGCTCTGGGCTGCCTCTGGCTCCGTGGGCACTGCTGCTTGGCTGGTGGTCTCGTGAGCTTGAAACCAACTCCAAACGGGTTCTCCTTCTGGGAGAAGGCTGATTGGGCATGAAAAGGCCTTGTTTGCACAGGCCTCAGCAACCCACCCTTAGCCAGCTAGGGAGGGACCCTCCGAGGGCTGATCTCAGCAAGGGCACAAGACTCACTTCTAGGAGTTGTATTCTGCAAAGGTGAACTCTGCTCGGGGAACAATCCACAGCCCCAATGCGTCTTTGCTCAGGAAAGCATCGCTTGCCTATTTCTCACATAGCCCTCTGCACCACTAGGGCCAAGAACGTTCTGGGCTGCCTCTGGCTCCGTGGGCACTGCTGCTTGGCTGGTGTTCTCCTGAGCTTGAAACCAACTCCAAACGGGTTCTCCTTCGGGGAGAAGGCTGATTGGGCATGGAAATGCCTTGTTTGCATAGGCCCCCGCAACCCACACTTAGCCAGCTAGGGAGGGATCCTCCGAGGTCCTAACTGGGAAACGGCACAAAACTCAGTTCTGGGAGCTGCATTCTGCAAAGGTGAACTCTGCTCGGGGAACCAACAACAGCCGCAATGCGTCTTTGCTCAGGAAAGCCACGATTGCCTAGTTCTCACCTAGCCCTCTGCTACCCCTATGGCCAAGGGGGATCTTGGCTGCCTCTTTCTCCGTGGGCACTGTTGCTTGCCTGGTGGTCTGCTGAGCTTGAAACCAACTCCAAACGTGTTCTCCTTTGGGGAGAAGGTGGATTTGGCATGAAAAGGCCTTGTATGCACAGGCCCCATCAACCCATCCTTAGCCAGCTAGGGAGGGACGCTCTGAGGGCCTATGTCAGCAACAGCACTAAACTCACTTCTACGAGCTGCATTCTGTAAAGGGAATCTCAGCTCAGGGAACAAAGCACAGCCCCAATGTGTCTCTTGCTCAGGAAGGCCAACCGGCCTAGTTCTCACCTAGCCCTGGTCTACTCCTAGGGCAAAGGAGGCTCTGGGCTGCCTCTGGCTCCGTGGGCACTGCTGCTTGACTGGTGGTCTCCTGAGCTTGAAACCAACTCCAAACGGGTTCTCCTTCGGGGAGAAGGCTGATTGGGCATGAAAAGGCCTTGTTTGCACAGGCCCAAGTAACCTACCCTTAGGAGCTATGGAGGAACCCTCCGAGGGCCTATCTCAGAACCTGCACAAAACTCTCACTTCTAGGAGCTGCATTCTGCAAAGGGGAACACTGCCGGGGAAGAAACCACAGCCCCAAAGCGTGTTTGCTCAGGAAAGCAATGCTTGCCTATTTCTCACCTAGCCCTCTGCCACCAATTAGGCCAAAGATTGTCTGTGCTGCCTCTGGCTCCGTGGGCACTGCAGCTTGGCTGGTGGTCTCCTGAGCTTGTAACCAACTCCAAACGTGTTCTCCTTTGGGGAGAAGGCTGATTGGGCATGAAAAGGCCTTATTTGCACAGGCCCAAACAATCCACCATTAGCCAGCTAGGGAGGGACCCTCAGAGGGCCTATCTCAGAACCTGCACAAAACTCTCACTTCGAGGAGCTGCATTCTGCAAAGGTGAACTCTTCTCAGGGAACAAACCACAGCCCCAATGTGTCTTTGCTCAGGGAAGCAACGCTTGCCTAGTTCTCAATTAGCCCAGTGCTTACCCTAGGGCCAAGGAGGCTCTGGGCTGCCTCTGCCCCCGTGGGCATTGCTGCTTGGCTGGTGGACTCCCGAGCTTGAAACCAACTCCAAACGGGTCCTCCTTCGGGGAGAATGCTGATTGGGCATGAAAAGGCCTTGTTTCCACAGACCCAGGCAACCCACACTTTGCCAGCTAGGGAGGGAACATCCAAGGCCCTATCTCAGCAAGGGCACAAGACTCACTTCTAGGAGTTGTATTCTGCAAAGGTGAACTCTGCTCGGGGAACAATCCACAGCCCCAATGCGTCTTTGCTCAGGAAAGCAACGCGTGCCTAGTTCTCACCTGGCCCTCTGTACCCCTAGGGCAAAGAAGGCTCTGGGCTGCCTCTGGCTCCGTGGGCACTGCTGCTTGGCTGGTGGACTCCTGAGCTTGAAACCAACTCCAAACGGGTTCTCCTTCAGGGAGAAGGCTGATTGGGCATGAAAAGGCCTTGTTTGCACAGGGCCCATCAACTCACCGTTAGCCACCTTGGGAGGGACCCTCGGAGGGCCTATTTCAGCAACGGTACACAACTCGCTTCTAGGAGCTGCATTCTGCAAAAGTGAACTCTGCTCGGGGAACAAACCAAGGCTCCAATGCGTCTATGCTCAATGAAGCCACGCTTGCCTACTTCTCAATTAGAAGAATGCTTCCCATAGGGCCAAGGAGGCTCTGGGCTGCCTCTGGCTCCGTGGGCACCGCTGATTGTCTGGTGGTCTCCTGAGCTTGAAAGCAACTCCAAACCTGTTCTCCTACGTGGAGAAGGCTGAATGGGCATTAAAATGCCTTGTTTCCACAGACCCAGGCAACCCACACTTAGCCAGCTAGGGAGTGACCCTCCTAGGTCCTATCTCAGCAACGGCAAAAAACTCGCTTATAGGAGCTGCATTTTTCAAAGGGAAACTTGCTCGGGGAACCAACCACAGCCCCAGTGCATCTTTGCTCAGGAAAGCAACGCTTGCCTAGTTCTCAACAAGCCGTGTGCTATACCTTGGGCCAGGAAGGATCCTGGCTTCTTCTTGCTCCGAGGGCACGGCTGCTTGGCTGGTGGTCTCCTGAAGTTAAAAGTAACTCCAAACGGGTTCTCTTTCGGGGAGGATGCTGATTGGGCATGAAAAGGCCTTCATTCAACAGGCCCCATCAACCCACCCTTAGCCAGATACGGAGAGAGCCTCCTAGGGCCTATCTAAGAAATGGCACAAAACTCATTCCAGGAGCTGCATTCTGCAAAGGTGGACACTGCTTGGGGAACAAACCACAGCCCCAATGTGTCTGCTCAGGAAAGCCTCGCTTGCCTTTTTTCTCCTAGCCCTCTGCTACCCCAAGGGCCATGGAAGCTCTGGGCTGCCTCTGGCTCTGTGGGCACTGCTGATGTTCTGGTTGTCTCCTGAGCTTGAAACCAACTCCAAACGGGTTCTCCTTCGGGGAGAAGGTGGATTTGCATGGAAAGGCCTTGTTTGCACAGGCCCCAGCCACCCACCCTTAGCCAGCTAGGGATAGACCGTCCTTGGGCCTATCTCAGCAACGGCACAAGACTCACTTCTCGGAGCTGCATTCTGCAAAGGGAAACTCTGCTCGGGGAGCACACCACAGTCCCAATTTGTCTTTGCTCAGGAAAGCAATGCTTGCCTATTTCTCACCTCGCCCTGTGCTAACCCTAGGGCCAAGGAGGCTCTGGGCTGCCTCTGGCTCCGTGGGCACTGCTGCTTGGCTGGTGGTCTCGTGAGCTTGAAACCAACTCCAAACGGGTTCTCCTTCTGGGAGAAGGCTGATTGGGCATGAAAAGGCCTTGTTTGCACAGGCCTCAGCAACCCACCCTTAGCCAGCTAGGGAGGGACCCTCCGAGGGCTGATCTCAGCAAGGGCACAAGACTCACTTCTAGGAGTTGTATTCTGCAAAGGTGAACTCTGCTCGGGGAACAATCCACAGCCCCAATGCGTCTTTGCTCAGGAAAGCATCGCTTGCCTATTTCTCACATAGCCCTCTGCACCACTAGGGCCAAGAACGTTCTGGGCTGCCTCTGGCTCCGTGGGCACTGCTGCTTGGCTGGTGTTCTCCTGAGCTTGAAACCAACTCCAAACGGGTTCTCCTTCGGGGAGAAGGCTGATTGGGCATGGAAATGCCTTGTTTGCATAGGCCCCCGCAACCCACACTTAGCCAGCTAGGGAGGGATCCTCCGAGGTCCTAACTGGGAAACGGCACAAAACTCAGTTCTGGGAGCTGCATTCTGCAAAGGTGAACTCTGCTCGGGGAACCAACAACAGCCGCAATGCGTCTTTGCTCAGGAAAGCCACGATTGCCTAGTTCTCACCTAGCCCTCTGCTACCCCTATGGCCAAGGGGGATCTTGGCTGCCTCTTTCTCCGTGGGCACTGTTGCTTGCCTGGTGGTCTGCTGAGCTTGAAACCAACTCCAAACGTGTTCTCCTTTGGGGAGAAGGTGGATTTGGCATGAAAAGGCCTTGTATGCACAGGCCCCATCAACCCATCCTTAGCCAGCTAGGGAGGGACGCTCTGAGGGCCTATGTCAGCAACAGCACTAAACTCACTTCTACGAGCTGCATTCTGTAAAGGGAATCTCAGCTCAGGGAACAAAGCACAGCCCCAATGTGTCTCTTGCTCAGGAAGGCCAACCGGCCTAGTTCTCACCTAGCCCTGGTCTACTCCTAGGGCAAAGGAGGCTCTGGGCTGCCTCTGGCTCCGTGGGCACTGCTGCTTGACTGGTGGTCTCCTGAGCTTGAAACCAACTCCAAACGGGTTCTCCTTCGGGGAGAAGGCTGATTGGGCATGAAAAGGCCTTGTTTGCACAGGCCCAAGTAACCTACCCTTAGGAGCTATGGAGGAACCCTCCGAGGGCCTATCTCAGAACCTGCACAAAACTCTCACTTCTAGGAGCTGCATTCTGCAAAGGGGAACACTGCCGGGGAAGAAACCACAGCCCCAAAGCGTGTTTGCTCAGGAAAGCAATGCTTGCCTATTTCTCACCTAGCCCTCTGCCACCAATTAGGCCAAAGATTGTCTGTGCTGCCTCTGGCTCCGTGGGCACTGCAGCTTGGCTGGTGGTCTCCTGAGCTTGTAACCAACTCCAAACGTGTTCTCCTTTGGGGAGAAGGCTGATTGGGCATGAAAAGGCCTTATTTGCACAGGCCCAAACAATCCACCATTAGCCAGCTAGGGAGGGACCCTCAGAGGGCCTATCTCAGAACCTGCACAAAACTCTCACTTCGAGGAGCTGCATTCTGCAAAGGTGAACTCTTCTCAGGGAACAAACCACAGCCCCAATGTGTCTTTGCTCAGGGAAGCAACGCTTGCCTAGTTCTCAATTAGCCCAGTGCTTACCCTAGGGCCAAGGAGGCTCTGGGCTGCCTCTGCCCCCGTGGGCATTGCTGCTTGGCTGGTGGACTCCCGAGCTTGAAACCAACTCCAAACGGGTCCTCCTTCGGGGAGAATGCTGATTGGGCATGAAAAGGCCTTGTTTCCACAGACCCAGGCAACCCACACTTTGCCAGCTAGGGAGGGAACATCCAAGGCCCTATCTCAGCAAGGGCACAAGACTCACTTCTAGGAGTTGTATTCTGCAAAGGTGAACTCTGCTCGGGGAACAATCCACAGCCCCAATGCGTCTTTGCTCAGGAAAGCAACGCGTGCCTAGTTCTCACCTGGCCCTCTGTACCCCTAGGGCAAAGAAGGCTCTGGGCTGCCTCTGGCTCCGTGGGCACTGCTGCTTGGCTGGTGGACTCCTGAGCTTGAAACCAACTCCAAACGGGTTCTCCTTCAGGGAGAAGGCTGATTGGGCATGAAAAGGCCTTGTTTGCACAGGGCCCATCAACTCACCGTTAGCCACCTTGGGAGGGACCCTCGGAGGGCCTATTTCAGCAACGGTACACAACTCGCTTCTAGGAGCTGCATTCTGCAAAAGTGAACTCTGCTCGGGGAACAAACCAAGGCTCCAATGCGTCTATGCTCAATGAAGCCACGCTTGCCTACTTCTCAATTAGAAGAATGCTTCCCATAGGGCCAAGGAGGCTCTGGGCTGCCTCTGGCTCCGTGGGCACCGCTGATTGTCTGGTGGTCTCCTGAGCTTGAAAGCAACTCCAAACCTGTTCTCCTACGTGGAGAAGGCTGAATGGGCATTAAAATGCCTTGTTTCCACAGACCCAGGCAACCCACACTTAGCCAGCTAGGGAGTGACCCTCCTAGGTCCTATCTCAGCAACGGCAAAAAACTCGCTTATAGGAGCTGCATTTTTCAAAGGGAAACTTGCTCGGGGAACCAACCACAGCCCCAGTGCATCTTTGCTCAGGAAAGCAACGCTTGCCTAGTTCTCAACAAGCCGTGTGCTATACCTTGGGCCAGGAAGGATCCTGGCTTCTTCTTGCTCCGAGGGCACGGCTGCTTGGCTGGTGGTCTCCTGAAGTTAAAAGTAACTCCAAACGGGTTCTCTTTCGGGGAGGATGCTGATTGGGCATGAAAAGGCCTTCATTCAACAGGCCCCATCAACCCACCCTTAGCCAGATACGGAGAGAGCCTCCTAGGGCCTATCTAAGAAATGGCACAAAACTCATTCCAGGAGCTGCATTCTGCAAAGGTGGACACTGCTTGGGGAACAAACCACAGCCCCAATGTGTCTGCTCAGGAAAGCCTCGCTTGCCTTTTTTCTCCTAGCCCTCTGCTACCCCAAGGGCCATGGAAGCTCTGGGCTGCCTCTGGCTCTGTGGGCACTGCTGATGTTCTGGTTGTCTCCTGAGCTTGAAACCAACTCCAAACGGGTTCTCCTTCGGGGAGAAGGTGGATTTGCATGGAAAGGCCTTGTTTGCACAGGCCCCAGCCACCCACCCTTAGCCAGCTAGGGATAGACCGTCCTTGGGCCTATCTCAGCAACGGCACAAGACTCACTTCTCGGAGCTGCATTCTGCAAAGGGAAACTCTGCTCGGGGAGCACACCACAGTCCCAATTTGTCTTTGCTCAGGAAAGCAATGCTTGCCTATTTCTCACCTCGCCCTGTGCTAACCCTAGGGCCAAGGAGGCTCTGGGCTGCCTCTGGCTCCGTGGGCACTGCTGCTTGGCTGGTGGTCTCGTGAGCTTGAAACCAACTCCAAACGGGTTCTCCTTCTGGGAGAAGGCTGATTGGGCATGAAAAGGCCTTGTTTGCACAGGCCTCAGCAACCCACCCTTAGCCAGCTAGGGAGGGACCCTCCGAGGGCTGATCTCAGCAAGGGCACAAGACTCACTTCTAGGAGTTGTATTCTGCAAAGGTGAACTCTGCTCGGGGAACAATCCACAGCCCCAATGCGTCTTTGCTCAGGAAAGCATCGCTTGCCTATTTCTCACATAGCCCTCTGCACCACTAGGGCCAAGAACGTTCTGGGCTGCCTCTGGCTCCGTGGGCACTGCTGCTTGGCTGGTGTTCTCCTGAGCTTGAAACCAACTCCAAACGGGTTCTCCTTCGGGGAGAAGGCTGATTGGGCATGGAAATGCCTTGTTTGCATAGGCCCCCGCAACCCACACTTAGCCAGCTAGGGAGGGATCCTCCGAGGTCCTAACTGGGAAACGGCACAAAACTCAGTTCTGGGAGCTGCATTCTGCAAAGGTGAACTCTGCTCGGGGAACCAACAACAGCCGCAATGCGTCTTTGCTCAGGAAAGCCACGATTGCCTAGTTCTCACCTAGCCCTCTGCTACCCCTATGGCCAAGGGGGATCTTGGCTGCCTCTTTCTCCGTGGGCACTGTTGCTTGCCTGGTGGTCTGCTGAGCTTGAAACCAACTCCAAACGTGTTCTCCTTTGGGGAGAAGGTGGATTTGGCATGAAAAGGCCTTGTATGCACAGGCCCCATCAACCCATCCTTAGCCAGCTAGGGAGGGACGCTCTGAGGGCCTATGTCAGCAACAGCACTAAACTCACTTCTACGAGCTGCATTCTGTAAAGGGAATCTCAGCTCAGGGAACAAAGCACAGCCCCAATGTGTCTCTTGCTCAGGAAGGCCAACCGGCCTAGTTCTCACCTAGCCCTGGTCTACTCCTAGGGCAAAGGAGGCTCTGGGCTGCCTCTGGCTCCGTGGGCACTGCTGCTTGACTGGTGGTCTCCTGAGCTTGAAACCAACTCCAAACGGGTTCTCCTTCGGGGAGAAGGCTGATTGGGCATGAAAAGGCCTTGTTTGCACAGGCCCAAGTAACCTACCCTTAGGAGCTATGGAGGAACCCTCCGAGGGCCTATCTCAGAACCTGCACAAAACTCTCACTTCTAGGAGCTGCATTCTGCAAAGGGGAACACTGCCGGGGAAGAAACCACAGCCCCAAAGCGTGTTTGCTCAGGAAAGCAATGCTTGCCTATTTCTCACCTAGCCCTCTGCCACCAATTAGGCCAAAGATTGTCTGTGCTGCCTCTGGCTCCGTGGGCACTGCAGCTTGGCTGGTGGTCTCCTGAGCTTGTAACCAACTCCAAACGTGTTCTCCTTTGGGGAGAAGGCTGATTGGGCATGAAAAGGCCTTATTTGCACAGGCCCAAACAATCCACCATTAGCCAGCTAGGGAGGGACCCTCAGAGGGCCTATCTCAGAACCTGCACAAAACTCTCACTTCGAGGAGCTGCATTCTGCAAAGGTGAACTCTTCTCAGGGAACAAACCACAGCCCCAATGTGTCTTTGCTCAGGGAAGCAACGCTTGCCTAGTTCTCAATTAGCCCAGTGCTTACCCTAGGGCCAAGGAGGCTCTGGGCTGCCTCTGCCCCCGTGGGCATTGCTGCTTGGCTGGTGGACTCCCGAGCTTGAAACCAACTCCAAACGGGTCCTCCTTCGGGGAGAATGCTGATTGGGCATGAAAAGGCCTTGTTTCCACAGACCCAGGCAACCCACACTTTGCCAGCTAGGGAGGGAACATCCAAGGCCCTATCTCAGCAAGGGCACAAGACTCACTTCTAGGAGTTGTATTCTGCAAAGGTGAACTCTGCTCGGGGAACAATCCACAGCCCCAATGCGTCTTTGCTCAGGAAAGCAACGCGTGCCTAGTTCTCACCTGGCCCTCTGTACCCCTAGGGCAAAGAAGGCTCTGGGCTGCCTCTGGCTCCGTGGGCACTGCTGCTTGGCTGGTGGACTCCTGAGCTTGAAACCAACTCCAAACGGGTTCTCCTTCAGGGAGAAGGCTGATTGGGCATGAAAAGGCCTTGTTTGCACAGGGCCCATCAACTCACCGTTAGCCACCTTGGGAGGGACCCTCGGAGGGCCTATTTCAGCAACGGTACACAACTCGCTTCTAGGAGCTGCATTCTGCAAAAGTGAACTCTGCTCGGGGAACAAACCAAGGCTCCAATGCGTCTATGCTCAATGAAGCCACGCTTGCCTACTTCTCAATTAGAAGAATGCTTCCCATAGGGCCAAGGAGGCTCTGGGCTGCCTCTGGCTCCGTGGGCACCGCTGATTGTCTGGTGGTCTCCTGAGCTTGAAAGCAACTCCAAACCTGTTCTCCTACGTGGAGAAGGCTGAATGGGCATTAAAATGCCTTGTTTCCACAGACCCAGGCAACCCACACTTAGCCAGCTAGGGAGTGACCCTCCTAGGTCCTATCTCAGCAACGGCAAAAAACTCGCTTATAGGAGCTGCATTTTTCAAAGGGAAACTTGCTCGGGGAACCAACCACAGCCCCAGTGCATCTTTGCTCAGGAAAGCAACGCTTGCCTAGTTCTCAACAAGCCGTGTGCTATACCTTGGGCCAGGAAGGATCCTGGCTTCTTCTTGCTCCGAGGGCACGGCTGCTTGGCTGGTGGTCTCCTGAAGTTAAAAGTAACTCCAAACGGGTTCTCTTTCGGGGAGGATGCTGATTGGGCATGAAAAGGCCTTCATTCAACAGGCCCCATCAACCCACCCTTAGCCAGATACGGAGAGAGCCTCCTAGGGCCTATCTAAGAAATGGCACAAAACTCATTCCAGGAGCTGCATTCTGCAAAGGTGGACACTGCTTGGGGAACAAACCACAGCCCCAATGTGTCTGCTCAGGAAAGCCTCGCTTGCCTTTTTTCTCCTAGCCCTCTGCTACCCCAAGGGCCATGGAAGCTCTGGGCTGCCTCTGGCTCTGTGGGCACTGCTGATGTTCTGGTTGTCTCCTGAGCTTGAAACCAACTCCAAACGGGTTCTCCTTCGGGGAGAAGGTGGATTTGCATGGAAAGGCCTTGTTTGCACAGGCCCCAGCCACCCACCCTTAGCCAGCTAGGGATAGACCGTCCTTGGGCCTATCTCAGCAACGGCACAAGACTCACTTCTCGGAGCTGCATTCTGCAAAGGGAAACTCTGCTCGGGGAGCACACCACAGTCCCAATTTGTCTTTGCTCAGGAAAGCAATGCTTGCCTATTTCTCACCTCGCCCTGTGCTAACCCTAGGGCCAAGGAGGCTCTGGGCTGCCTCTGGCTCCGTGGGCACTGCTGCTTGGCTGGTGGACTCCTGAGCTTGAAACCAACTCCAAACGGGTTCTCCTTCTGGGAGAAGGCTGATTGGGCATGAAAATGCCTTGTTTGCACAGGCCTCAGCAACCCACCCTTAGCCAGCTAGGGAGGGACCCTCCGAGGGCTGATCTCAGCAAGGGCACAAGACTCACTTCTAGGAGTTGTATTCTGCAAAGGTGAACTCTGCTCGGGGAACAATCCACAGCCCCAATGCGTCTTTGCTCAGGAAAGCATCGCTTGCCTATTTCTCACATAGCCCTCTGCACCACTAGGGCCAAGAACGTTCTGGGCTGCCTCTGGCTCCGTGGGCACTGCTGCTTGGCTGGTGTTCTCCTGAGCTTGAAACCAACTCCAAACGGGTTCTCCTTCGGGGAGAAGGCTGATTGGGCATGGAAATGCCTTGTTTGCATAGGCCCCCGCAACCCACACTTAGCCAGCTAGGGAGGGATCCTCCGAGGTCCTAACTGGGAAACGGCACAAAACTCAGTTCTGGGAGCTGCATTCTGCAAAGGTGAACTCTGCTCGGGGAACCAACAACAGCCGCAATGCGTCTTTGCTCAGGAAAGCCACGATTGCCTAGTTCTCACCTAGCCCTCTGCTACCCCTATGGCCAAGGGGGATCTTGGCTGCCTCTTTCTCCGTGGGCACTGTTGCTTGCCTGGTGGTCTGCTGAGCTTGAAACCAACTCCAAACGTGTTCTCCTTTGGGGAGAAGGTGGATTTGGCATGAAAAGGCCTTGTATGCACAGGCCCCATCAACCCATCCTTAGCCAGCTAGGGAGGGACGCTCTGAGGGCCTATGTCAGCAACAGCACTAAACTCACTTCTACGAGCTGCATTCTGTAAAGGGAATCTCAGCTCAGGGAACAAAGCACAGCCCCAATGTGTCTCTTGCTCAGGAAGGCCAACCGGCCTAGTTCTCACCTAGCCCTGGTCTACTCCTAGGGCAAAGGAGGCTCTGGGCTGCCTCTGGCTCCGTGGGCACTGCTGCTTGACTGGTGGTCTCCTGAGCTTGAAACCAACTCCAAACGGGTTCTCCTTCGGGGAGAAGGCTGATTGGGCATGAAAAGGCCTTGTTTGCACAGGCCCAAGTAACCTACCCTTAGGAGCTATGGAGGAACCCTCCGAGGGCCTATCTCAGAACCTGCACAAAACTCTCACTTCTAGGAGCTGCATTCTGCAAAGGGGAACACTGCCGGGGAAGAAACCACAGCCCCAAAGCGTGTTTGCTCAGGAAAGCAATGCTTGCCTATTTCTCACCTAGCCCTCTGCCACCAATTAGGCCAAAGATTGTCTGTGCTGCCTCTGGCTCCGTGGGCACTGCAGCTTGGCTGGTGGTCTCCTGAGCTTGTAACCAACTCCAAACGTGTTCTCCTTTGGGGAGAAGGCTGATTGGGCATGAAAAGGCCTTATTTGCACAGGCCCAAACAATCCACCATTAGCCAGCTAGGGAGGGACCCTCAGAGGGCCTATCTCAGAACCTGCACAAAACTCTCACTTCGAGGAGCTGCATTCTGCAAAGGTGAACTCTTCTCAGGGAACAAACCACAGCCCCAATGTGTCTTTGCTCAGGGAAGCAACGCTTGCCTAGTTCTCAATTAGCCCAGTGCTTACCCTAGGGCCAAGGAGGCTCTGGGCTGCCTCTGCCCCCGTGGGCATTGCTGCTTGGCTGGTGGACTCCCGAGCTTGAAACCAACTCCAAACGGGTCCTCCTTCGGGGAGAATGCTGATTGGGCATGAAAAGGCCTTGTTTCCACAGACCCAGGCAACCCACACTTTGCCAGCTAGGGAGGGAACATCCAAGGCCCTATCTCAGCAAGGGCACAAGACTCACTTCTAGGAGTTGTATTCTGCAAAGGTGAACTCTGCTCGGGGAACAATCCACAGCCCCAATGCGTCTTTGCTCAGGAAAGCAACGCGTGCCTAGTTCTCACCTGGCCCTCTGTACCCCTAGGGCAAAGAAGGCTCTGGGCTGCCTCTGGCTCCGTGGGCACTGCTGCTTGGCTGGTGGACTCCTGAGCTTGAAACCAACTCCAAACGGGTTCTCCTTCAGGGAGAAGGCTGATTGGGCATGAAAAGGCCTTGTTTGCACAGGGCCCATCAACTCACCGTTAGCCACCTTGGGAGGGACCCTCGGAGGGCCTATTTCAGCAACGGTACACAACTCGCTTCTAGGAGCTGCATTCTGCAAAAGTGAACTCTGCTCGGGGAACAAACCAAGGCTCCAATGCGTCTATGCTCAATGAAGCCACGCTTGCCTACTTCTCAATTAGAAGAATGCTTCCCATAGGGCCAAGGAGGCTCTGGGCTGCCTCTGGCTCCGTGGGCACCGCTGATTGTCTGGTGGTCTCCTGAGCTTGAAAGCAACTCCAAACCTGTTCTCCTACGTGGAGAAGGCTGAATGGGCATTAAAATGCCTTGTTTCCACAGACCCAGGCAACCCACACTTAGCCAGCTAGGGAGTGACCCTCCTAGGTCCTATCTCAGCAACGGCAAAAAACTCGCTTATAGGAGCTGCATTTTTCAAAGGGAAACTTGCTCGGGGAACCAACCACAGCCCCAGTGCATCTTTGCTCAGGAAAGCAACGCTTGCCTAGTTCTCAACAAGCCGTGTGCTATACCTTGGGCCAGGAAGGATCCTGGCTTCTTCTTGCTCCGAGGGCACGGCTGCTTGGCTGGTGGTCTCCTGAAGTTAAAAGTAACTCCAAACGGGTTCTCTTTCGGGGAGGATGCTGATTGGGCATGAAAAGGCCTTCATTCAACAGGCCCCATCAACCCACCCTTAGCCAGATACGGAGAGAGCCTCCTAGGGCCTATCTAAGAAATGGCACAAAACTCATTCCAGGAGCTGCATTCTGCAAAGGTGGACACTGCTTGGGGAACAAACCACAGCCCCAATGTGTCTGCTCAGGAAAGCCTCGCTTGCCTTTTTTCTCCTAGCCCTCTGCTACCCCAAGGGCCATGGAAGCTCTGGGCTGCCTCTGGCTCTGTGGGCACTGCTGATGTTCTGGTTGTCTCCTGAGCTTGAAACCAACTCCAAACGGGTTCTCCTTCGGGGAGAAGGTGGATTTGCATGGAAAGGCCTTGTTTGCACAGGCCCCAGCCACCCACCCTTAGCCAGCTAGGGATAGACCGTCCTTGGGCCTATCTCAGCAACGGCACAAGACTCACTTCTCGGAGCTGCATTCTGCAAAGGGAAACTCTGCTCGGGGAGCACACCACAGTCCCAATTTGTCTTTGCTCAGGAAAGCAATGCTTGCCTATTTCTCACCTCGCCCTGTGCTAACCCTAGGGCCAAGGAGGCTCTGGGCTGCCTCTGGCTCCGTGGGCACTGCTGCTTGGCTGGTGGACTCCTGAGCTTGAAACCAACTCCAAACGGGTTCTCCTTCTGGGAGAAGGCTGATTGGGCATGAAAATGCCTTGTTTGCACAGGCCTCAGCAACCCACCCTTAGCCAGCTAGGGAGGGACCCTCCGAGGGCTGATCTCAGCAAGGGCACAAGACTCACTTCTAGGAGTTGTATTCTGCAAAGGTGAACTCTGCTCGGGGAACAATCCACAGCCCCAATGCGTCTTTGCTCAGGAAAGCATCGCTTGCCTATTTCTCACATAGCCCTCTGCACCACTAGGGCCAAGAACGTTCTGGGCTGCCTCTGGCTCCGTGGGCACTGCTGCTTGGCTGGTGTTCTCCTGAGCTTGAAACCAACTCCAAACGGGTTCTCCTTCGGGGAGAAGGCTGATTGGGCATGGAAATGCCTTGTTTGCATAGGCCCCCGCAACCCACACTTAGCCAGCTAGGGAGGGATCCTCCGAGGTCCTAACTGGGAAACGGCACAAAACTCAGTTCTGGGAGCTGCATTCTGCAAAGGTGAACTCTGCTCGGGGAACCAACAACAGCCGCAATGCGTCTTTGCTCAGGAAAGCCACGATTGCCTAGTTCTCACCTAGCCCTCTGCTACCCCTATGGCCAAGGGGGATCTTGGCTGCCTCTTTCTCCGTGGGCACTGTTGCTTGCCTGGTGGTCTGCTGAGCTTGAAACCAACTCCAAACGTGTTCTCCTTTGGGGAGAAGGTGGATTTGGCATGAAAAGGCCTTGTATGCACAGGCCCCATCAACCCATCCTTAGCCAGCTAGGGAGGGACGCTCTGAGGGCCTATGTCAGCAACAGCACTAAACTCACTTCTACGAGCTGCATTCTGTAAAGGGAATCTCAGCTCAGGGAACAAAGCACAGCCCCAATGTGTCTCTTGCTCAGGAAGGCCAACCGGCCTAGTTCTCACCTAGCCCTGGTCTACTCCTAGGGCAAAGGAGGCTCTGGGCTGCCTCTGGCTCCGTGGGCACTGCTGCTTGACTGGTGGTCTCCTGAGCTTGAAACCAACTCCAAACGGGTTCTCCTTCGGGGAGAAGGCTGATTGGGCATGAAAAGGCCTTGTTTGCACAGGCCCAAGTAACCTACCCTTAGGAGCTATGGAGGAACCCTCCGAGGGCCTATCTCAGAACCTGCACAAAACTCTCACTTCTAGGAGCTGCATTCTGCAAAGGGGAACACTGCCGGGGAAGAAACCACAGCCCCAAAGCGTGTTTGCTCAGGAAAGCAATGCTTGCCTATTTCTCACCTAGCCCTCTGCCACCAATTAGGCCAAAGATTGTCTGTGCTGCCTCTGGCTCCGTGGGCACTGCAGCTTGGCTGGTGGTCTCCTGAGCTTGTAACCAACTCCAAACGTGTTCTCCTTTGGGGAGAAGGCTGATTGGGCATGAAAAGGCCTTATTTGCACAGGCCCAAACAATCCACCATTAGCCAGCTAGGGAGGGACCCTCAGAGGGCCTATCTCAGAACCTGCACAAAACTCTCACTTCGAGGAGCTGCATTCTGCAAAGGTGAACTCTGCTCAGGGAACAAACCACAGCCCCAATGTGTCTTTGCTCAGGGAAGCAACGCTTGCCTAGTTCTCAATTAGCCCAGTGCTTACCCTAGGGCCAAGGAGGCTCTGGGCTGCCTCTGCCCCCGTGGGCATTGCTGCTTGGCTGGTGGACTCCCGAGCTTGAAACCAACTCCAAACGGGTCCTCCTTCGGGGAGAATGCTGATTGGGCATGAAAAGGCCTTGTTTCCACAGACCCAGGCAACCCACACTTTGCCAGCTAGGGAGGGAACATCCAAGGCCCTATCTCAGCAAGGGCACAAGACTCACTTCTAGGAGTTGTATTCTGCAAAGGTGAACTCTGCTCGGGGAACAATCCACAGCCCCAATGCGTCTTTGCTCAGGAAAGCAACGCGTGCCTAGTTCTCACCTGACCCTCTGTACCCCTAGGGCAAAGAAGGCTCTGGGCTGCCTCTGGCTCCGTGGGCACTGCTGCTTGGCTGGTGGACTCCTGAGCTTGAAACCAACTCCAAACGTGTTCTCCTTCAGGGAGAAGGCTGATTGGGCATGAAAAGGCCTTGTTTGCACAGGCCTCAGCAACCCACCCTTAGCCAGCTAGGGAGGGACCCTCCGAGGGCTGATCTCAGCAAGGGCACAAGACTCACTTCTAGGAGTTGTATTCTGCAAAGGTGAACTCTGCTCGGGGAACAATCCACAGCCCCAATGCGTCTTTGCTCAGGAAAGCATCGCTTGCCTATTTCTCACATAGCCCTCTGCACCACTAGGGCCAAGAACGTTCTGGGCTGCCTCTGGCTCCGTGGGCACTGCTGCTTGGCTGGTGTTCTCCTGAGCTTGAAACCAACTCCAAACGGGTTCTCCTTCGGGGAGAAGGCTGATTGGGCATGGAAATGCCTTGTTTGCATAGGCCCCCGCAACCCACACTTAGCCAGCTAGGGAGGGATCCTCCGAGGTCCTAACTGGGAAACGGCACAAAACTCAGTTCTGGGAGCTGCATTCTGCAAAGGTGAACTCTGCTCGGGGAACCAACAACAGCCGCAATGCGTCTTTGCTCAGGAAAGCCACGATTGCCTAGTTCTCACCTAGCCCTCTGCTACCCCTATGGCCAAGGGGGATCTTGGCTGCCTCTTTCTCCGTGGGCACTGTTGCTTGCCTGGTGGTCTGCTGAGCTTGAAACCAACTCCAAACGTGTTCTCCTTTGGGGAGAAGGTGGATTTGGCATGAAAAGGCCTTGTATGCACAGGCCCCATCAACCCATCCTTAGCCAGCTAGGGAGGGACGCTCTGAGGGCCTATGTCAGCAACAGCACTAAACTCACTTCTACGAGCTGCATTCTGTAAAGGGAATCTCAGCTCAGGGAACAAAGCACAGCCCCAATGTGTCTCTTGCTCAGGAAGGCCAACCGGCCTAGTTCTCACCTAGCCCTGGTCTACTCCTAGGGCAAAGGAGGCTCTGGGCTGCCTCTGGCTCCGTGGGCACTGCTGCTTGACTGGTGGTCTCCTGAGCTTGAAACCAACTCCAAACGGGTTCTCCTTCGGGGAGAAGGCTGATTGGGCATGAAAAGGCCTTGTTTGCACAGGCCCAAGTAACCTACCCTTAGGAGCTATGGAGGAACCCTCCGAGGGCCTATCTCAGAACCTGCACAAAACTCTCACTTCTAGGAGCTGCATTCTGCAAAGGGGAACACTGCCGGGGAAGAAACCACAGCCCCAAAGCGTGTTTGCTCAGGAAAGCAATGCTTGCCTATTTCTCACCTAGCCCTCTGCCACCAATTAGGCCAAAGATTGTCTGTGCTGCCTCTGGCTCCGTGGGCACTGCAGCTTGGCTGGTGGTCTCCTGAGCTTGTAACCAACTCCAAACGTGTTCTCCTTTGGGGAGAAGGCTGATTGGGCATGAAAAGGCCTTATTTGCACAGGCCCAAACAATCCACCATTAGCCAGCTAGGGAGGGACCCTCAGAGGGCCTATCTCAGAACCTGCACAAAACTCTCACTTCGAGGAGCTGCATTCTGCAAAGGTGAACTCTGCTCAGGGAACAAACCACAGCCCCAATGTGTCTTTGCTCAGGGAAGCAACGCTTGCCTAGTTCTCAATTAGCCCAGTGCTTACCCTAGGGCCAAGGAGGCTCTGGGCTGCCTCTGCCCCCGTGGGCATTGCTGCTTGGCTGGTGGACTCCCGAGCTTGAAACCAACTCCAAACGGGTCCTCCTTCGGGGAGAATGCTGATTGGGCATGAAAAGGCCTTGTTTCCACAGACCCAGGCAACCCACACTTTGCCAGCTAGGGAGGGAACATCCAAGGCCCTATCTCAGCAAGGGCACAAGACTCACTTCTAGGAGTTGTATTCTGCAAAGGTGAACTCTGCTCGGGGAACAATCCACAGCCCCAATGCGTCTTTGCTCAGGAAAGCAACGCGTGCCTAGTTCTCACCTGACCCTCTGTACCCCTAGGGCAAAGAAGGCTCTGGGCTGCCTCTGGCTCCGTGGGCACTGCTGCTTGGCTGGTGGACTCCTGAGCTTGAAACCAACTCCAAACGTGTTCTCCTTCAGGGAGAAGGCTGATTGGGCATGAAAAGGCCTTGTTTGCACAGGCCTCAGCAACCCACCCTTAGCCAGCTAGGGAGGGACCCTCCGAGGGCTGATCTCAGCAAGGGCACAAGACTCACTTCTAGGAGTTGTATTCTGCAAAGGTGAACTCTGCTCGGGGAACAATCCACAGCCCCAATGCGTCTTTGCTCAGGAAAGCATCGCTTGCCTATTTCTCACATAGCCCTCTGCACCACTAGGGCCAAGAACTTTCTGGGCTGCCTCTGGCTCCGTGGGCACTGCTGCTTGGCTGGTGTTCTCCTGAGCTTGAAACCAACTCCAAACGGGTTCTCCTTCGGGGAGAAGGCTGATTGGGCATGGAAATGCCTTGTTTGCATAGGCCCCCGCAACCCACACTTAGCCAGCTAGGGAGGGATCCTCCGAGGTCCTAACTGGGAAACGGCACAAAACTCAGTTCTGGGAGCTGCATTCTGCAAAGGTGAACTCTGCTCGGGGAACCAACAACAGCCGCAATGCGTCTTTGCTCAGGAAAGCCACGATTGCCTAGTTCTCACCTAGCCCTCTGCTACCCCTATGGCCAAGGGGGATCTTGGCTGCCTCTTTCTCCGTGGGCACTGTTGCTTGCCTGGTGGTCTGCTGAGCTTGAAACCAACTCCAAACGTGTTCTCCTTTGGGGAGAAGGTGGATTTGGCATGAAAAGGCCTTGTATGCACAGGCCCCATCAACCCATCCTTAGCCAGCTAGGGAGGGACGCTCTGAGGGCCTATGTCAGCAACAGCACTAAACTCACTTCTACGAGCTGCATTCTGTAAAGGGAATCTCAGCTCAGGGAACAAAGCACAGCCCCAATGTGTCTCTTGCTCAGGAAGGCCAACCGGCCTAGTTCTCACCTAGCCCTGGTCTACTCCTAGGGCAAAGGAGGCTCTGGGCTGCCTCTGGCTCCGTGGGCACTGCTGCTTGACTGGTGGTCTCCTGAGCTTGAAACCAACTCCAAACGGGTTCTCCTTCGGGGAGAAGGCTGATTGGGCATGAAAAGGCCTTGTTTGCACAGGCCCAAGTAACCTACCCTTAGGAGCTATGGAGGAACCCTCCGAGGGCCTATCTCAGAACCTGCACAAAACTCTCACTTCTAGGAGCTGCATTCTGCAAAGGGGAACACTGCCGGGGAAGAAACCACAGCCCCAAAGCGTGTTTGCTCAGGAAAGCAATGCTTGCCTATTTCTCACCTAGCCCTCTGCCACCAATTAGGCCAAAGATTGTCTGTGCTGCCTCTGGCTCCGTGGGCACTGCAGCTTGGCTGGTGGTCTCCTGAGCTTGTAACCAACTCCAAACGTGTTCTCCTTTGGGGAGAAGGCTGATTGGGCATGAAAAGGCCTTATTTGCACAGGCCCAAACAATCCACCATTAGCCAGCTAGGGAGGGACCCTCAGAGGGCCTATCTCAGAACCTGCACAAAACTCTCACTTCGAGGAGCTGCATTCTGCAAAGGTGAACTCTGCTCAGGGAACAAACCACAGCCCCAATGTGTCTTTGCTCAGGGAAGCAACGCTTGCCTAGTTCTCAATTAGCCCAGTGCTTACCCTAGGGCCAAGGAGGCTCTGGGCTGCCTCTGCCCCCGTGGGCATTGCTGCTTGGCTGGTGGACTCCCGAGCTTGAAACCAACTCCAAACGGGTCCTCCTTCGGGGAGAATGCTGATTGGGCATGAAAAGGCCTTGTTTCCACAGACCCAGGCAACCCACACTTTGCCAGCTAGGGAGGGAACATCCAAGGCCCTATCTCAGCAAGGGCACAAGACTCACTTCTAGGAGTTGTATTCTGCAAAGGTGAACTCTGCTCGGGGAACAATCCACAGCCCCAATGCGTCTTTGCTCAGGAAAGCAACGCGTGCCTAGTTCTCACCTGACCCTCTGTACCCCTAGGGCAAAGAAGGCTCTGGGCTGCCTCTGGCTCCGTGGGCACTGCTGCTTGGCTGGTGGACTCCTGAGCTTGAAACCAACTCCAAACGTGTTCTCCTTCAGGGAGAAGGCTGATTGGGCATGAAAAGGCCTTGTTTGCACAGGCCTCAGCAACCCACCCTTAGCCAGCTAGGGAGGGACCCTCCGAGGGCTGATCTCAGCAAGGGCACAAGACTCACTTCTAGGAGTTGTATTCTGCAAAGGTGAACTCTGCTCGGGGAACAATCCACAGCCCCAATGCGTCTTTGCTCAGGAAAGCATCGCTTGCCTATTTCTCACATAGCCCTCTGCACCACTAGGGCCAAGAACTTTCTGGGCTGCCTCTGGCTCCGTGGGCACTGCTGCTTGGCTGGTGTTCTCCTGAGCTTGAAACCAACTCCAAACGGGTTCTCCTTCGGGGAGAAGGCTGATTGGGCATGGAAATGCCTTGTTTGCATAGGCCCCCGCAACCCACACTTAGCCAGCTAGGGAGGGATCCTCCGAGGTCCTAACTGGGAAACGGCACAAAACTCAGTTCTGGGAGCTGCATTCTGCAAAGGTGAACTCTGCTCGGGGAACCAACAACAGCCGCAATGCGTCTTTGCTCAGGAAAGCCACGATTGCCTAGTTCTCACCTAGCCCTCTGCTACCCCTATGGCCAAGGGGGATCTTGGCTGCCTCTTTCTCCGTGGGCACTGTTGCTTGCCTGGTGGTCTGCTGAGCTTGAAACCAACTCCAAACGTGTTCTCCTTTGGGGAGAAGGTGGATTTGGCATGAAAAGGCCTTGTATGCACAGGCCCCATCAACCCATCCTTAGCCAGCTAGGGAGGGACGCTCTGAGGGCCTATGTCAGCAACAGCACTAAACTCACTTCTACGAGCTGCATTCTGTAAAGGGAATCTCAGCTCAGGGAACAAAGCACAGCCCCAATGTGTCTCTTGCTCAGGAAGGCCAACCGGCCTAGTTCTCACCTAGCCCTGGTCTACTCCTAGGGCAAAGGAGGCTCTGGGCTGCCTCTGGCTCCGTGGGCACTGCTGCTTGACTGGTGGTCTCCTGAGCTTGAAACCAACTCCAAACGGGTTCTCCTTCGGGGAGAAGGCTGATTGGGCATGAAAAGGCCTTGTTTGCACAGGCCCAAGTAACCTACCCTTAGGAGCTATGGAGGAACCCTCCGAGGGCCTATCTCAGAACCTGCACAAAACTCTCACTTCTAGGAGCTGCATTCTGCAAAGGGGAACACTGCCGGGGAAGAAACCACAGCCCCAAAGCGTGTTTGCTCAGGAAAGCAATGCTTGCCTATTTCTCACCTAGCCCTCTGCCACCAATTAGGCCAAAGATTGTCTGTGCTGCCTCTGGCTCCGTGGGCACTGCAGCTTGGCTGGTGGTCTCCTGAGCTTGTAACCAACTCCAAACGTGTTCTCCTTTGGGGAGAAGGCTGATTGGGCATGAAAAGGCCTTATTTGCACAGGCCCAAACAATCCACCATTAGCCAGCTAGGGAGGGACCCTCAGAGGGCCTATCTCAGAACCTGCACAAAACTCTCACTTCGAGGAGCTGCATTCTGCAAAGGTGAACTCTTCTCAGGGAACAAACCACAGCCCCAATGTGTCTTTGCTCAGGGAAGCAACGCTTGCCTAGTTCTCAATTAGCCCAGTGCTTACCCTAGGGCCAAGGAGGCTCTGGGCTGCCTCTGGCTCCGTGGGCACTGCTGCTTGGCTGGTGGACTCCTGAGCTTGAAACCAACTCCAAACGGGTTCTCCTTCGGGGAGAATGCTGATTGGGCATGAAAATACCTTGTTTGCACAGGCCTCAGCAACCCACCCTTAGCCAGCTAGGGAGGGACCCTCCGAGGGCTGATCTCAGCAAGGGCACAAGACTCACTTCTAGGAGTTGTATTCTGCAAAGGTGAACTCTGCTCGGGGAACAATCCACAGCCCCAATGCGTCTTTGCTCAGGAAAGCATCGCTTGCCTATTTCTCACATAGCCCTCTGCACCACTAGGGCCAAGAACTTTCTGGGCTGCCTCTGGCTCCGTGGGCACTGCTGCTTGGCTGGTGTTCTCCTGAGCTTGAAACCAACTCCAAACGGGTTCTCCTTCGGGGAGAAGGCTGATTGGGCATGGAAATGCCTTGTTTGCATAGGCCCCCGCAACCCACACTTAGCCAGCTAGGGAGGGATCCTCCGAGGTCCTAACTGGGAAACGGCACAAAACTCAGTTCTGGGAGCTGCATTCTGCAAAGGTGAACTCTGCTCGGGGAACCAACAACAGCCGCAATGCGTCTTTGCTCAGGAAAGCCACGATTGCCTAGTTCTCACCTAGCCCTCTGCTACCCCTATGGCCAAGGGGGATCTTGGCTGCCTCTTTCTCCGTGGGCACTGTTGCTTGCCTGGTGGTCTGCTGAGCTTGAAACCAACTCCAAACGTGTTCTCCTTTGGGGAGAAGGTGGATTTGGCATGAAAAGGCCTTGTATGCACAGGCCCCATCAACCCATCCTTAGCCAGCTAGGGAGGGACGCTCTGAGGGCCTATGTCAGCAACAGCACTAAACTCACTTCTACGAGCTGCATTCTGTAAAGGGAATCTCAGCTCAGGGAACAAAGCACAGCCCCAATGTGTCTCTTGCTCAGGAAGGCCAACCGGCCTAGTTCTCACCTAGCCCTGGTCTACTCCTAGGGCAAAGGAGGCTCTGGGCTGCCTCTGGCTCCGTGGGCACTGCTGCTTGACTGGTGGTCTCCTGAGCTTGAAACCAACTCCAAACGGGTTCTCCTTCGGGGAGAAGGCTGATTGGGCATGAAAAGGCCTTGTTTGCACAGGCCCAAGTAACCTACCCTTAGGAGCTATGGAGGAACCCTCCGAGGGCCTATCTCAGAACCTGCACAAAACTCTCACTTCTAGGAGCTGCATTCTGCAAAGGGGAACACTGCCGGGGAAGAAACCACAGCCCCAAAGCGTGTTTGCTCAGGAAAGCAATGCTTGCCTATTTCTCACCTAGCCCTCTGCCACCAATTAGGCCAAAGATTGTCTGTGCTGCCTCTGGCTCCGTGGGCACTGCAGCTTGGCTGGTGGTCTCCTGAGCTTGTAACCAACTCCAAACGTGTTCTCCTTTGGGGAGAAGGCTGATTGGGCATGAAAAGGCCTTATTTGCACAGGCCCAAACAATCCACCATTAGCCAGCTAGGGAGGGACCCTCAGAGGGCCTATCTCAGAACCTGCACAAAACTCTCACTTCGAGGAGCTGCATTCTGCAAAGGTGAACTCTTCTCAGGGAACAAACCACAGCCCCAATGTGTCTTTGCTCAGGGAAGCAACGCTTGCCTAGTTCTCAATTAGCCCAGTGCTTACCCTAGGGCCAAGGAGGCTCTGGGCTGCCTCTGCCCCCGTGGGCATTGCTGCTTGGCTGGTGGACTCCCGAGCTTGAAACCAACTCCAAACGGGTCCTCCTTCGGGGAGAATGCTGATTGGGCATGAAAAGGCCTTGTTTCCACAGACCCAGGCAACCCACACTTTGCCAGCTAGGGAGGGAACATCCAAGGCCCTATCTCAGCAAGGGCACAAGACTCACTTCTAGGAGTTGTATTCTGCAAAGGTGAACTCTGCTCGGGGAACAATCCACAGCCCCAATGCGTCTTTGCTCAGGAAAGCAACGCGTGCCTAGTTCTCACCTGGCCCTCTGTACCCCTAGGGCAAAGAAGGCTCTGGGCTGCCTCTGGCTCCGTGGGCACTGCTGCTTGGCTGGTGGACTCCTGAGCTTGAAACCAACTCCAAACGGGTTCTCCTTCAGGGAGAAGGCTGATTGGGCATGAAAAGGCCTTGTTTGCACAGGGCCCATCAACTCACCGTTAGCCACCTTGGGAGGGACCCTCGGAGGGCCTATCTCAGCAACGGTACACAACTCGCTTCTAGGAGCTGCATTCTGCAAAAGTGAACTCTGCTCGGGGAACAAACCAAGGCTCCAATGCGTCTATGCTCAATGAAGCCACGCTTGCCTACTTCTCAATTAGAAGAATGCTTCCCATAGGGCCAAGGAGGCTCTGGGCTGCCTCTGGCTCCGTGGGCACCGCTGATTGTCTGGTGGTCTCCTGAGCTTGAAAGCAACTCCAAACCTGTTCTCCTACGTGGAGAAGGCTGAATGGGCATTAAAATGCCTTGTTTCCACAGACCCAGGCAACCCACACTTAGCCAGCTAGGGAGTGACCCTCCTAGGTCCTATCTCAGCAACGGCAAAAAACTCGCTTATAGGAGCTGCATTTTTCAAAGGGAAACTTGCTCGGGGAACCAACCACAGCCCCAGTGCATCTTTGCTCAGGAAAGCAACGCTTGCCTAGTTCTCAACAAGCCGTGTGCTATACCTTGGGCCAGGAAGGATCCTGGCTTCTTCTTGCTCCGAGGGCACGGCTGCTTGGCTGGTGGTCTCCTGAAGTTAAAAGTAACTCCAAACGGGTTCTCTTTCGGGGAGGATGCTGATTGGGCATGAAAAGGCCTTCATTCAACAGGCCCCATCAACCCACCCTTAGCCAGATACGGAGAGAGCCTCCTAGGGCCTATCTAAGAAATGGCACAAAACTCATTCCAGGAGCTGCATTCTGCAAAGGTGGACACTGCTTGGGGAACAAACCACAGCCCCAATGTGTCTGCTCAGGAAAGCCTCGCTTGCCTTTTTTCTCCTAGCCCTCTGCTACCCCAAGGGCCATGGAAGCTCTGGGCTGCCTCTGGCTCTGTGGGCACTGCTGATGTTCTGGTTGTCTCCTGAGCTTGAAACCAACTCCAAACGGGTTCTCCTTCGGGGAGAAGGTGGATTTGCATGGAAAGGCCTTGTTTGCACAGGCCCCAGCCACCCACCCTTAGCCAGCTAGGGATAGACCGTCCTTGGGCCTATCTCAGCAACGGCACAAGACTCACTTCTCGGAGCTGCATTCTGCAAAGGGAAACTCTGCTCGGGGAGCACACCACAGTCCCAATTTGTCTTTGCTCAGGAAAGCAATGCTTGCCTATTTCTCACCTCGCCCTGTGCTAACCCTAGGGCCAAGGAGGCTCTGGGCTGCCTCTGGCTCCGTGGGCACTGCTGCTTGGCTGGTGGACTCCTGAGCTTGAAACCAACTCCAAACGGGTTCTCCTTCTGGGAGAAGGCTGATTGGGCATGAAAATGCCTTGTTTGCACAGGCCTCAGCAACCCACCCTTAGCCAGCTAGGGAGGGACCCTCCGAGGGCTGATCTCAGCAAGGGCACAAGACTCACTTCTAGGAGTTGTATTCTGCAAAGGTGAACTCTGCTCGGGGAACAATCCACAGCCCCAATGCGTCTTTGCTCAGGAAAGCATCGCTTGCCTATTTCTCACATAGCCCTCTGCACCACTAGGGCCAAGAACTTTCTGGGCTGCCTCTGGCTCCGTGGGCACTGCTGCTTGGCTGGTGTTCTCCTGAGCTTGAAACCAACTCCAAACGGGTTCTCCTTCGGGGAGAAGGCTGATTGGGCATGGAAATGCCTTGTTTGCATAGGCCCCCGCAACCCACACTTAGCCAGCTAGGGAGGGATCCTCCGAGGTCCTAACTGGGAAACGGCACAAAACTCAGTTCTGGGAGCTGCATTCTGCAAAGGTGAACTCTGCTCGGGGAACCAACAACAGCCGCAATGCGTCTTTGCTCAGGAAAGCCACGATTGCCTAGTTCTCACCTAGCCCTCTGCTACCCCTATGGCCAAGGGGGATCTTGGCTGCCTCTTTCTCCGTGGGCACTGTTGCTTGCCTGGTGGTCTGCTGAGCTTGAAACCAACTCCAAACGTGTTCTCCTTTGGGGAGAAGGTGGATTTGGCATGAAAAGGCCTTGTATGCACAGGCCCCATCAACCCATCCTTAGCCAGCTAGGGAGGGACGCTCTGAGGGCCTATGTCAGCAACAGCACTAAACTCACTTCTACGAGCTGCATTCTGTAAAGGGAATCTCAGCTCAGGGAACAAAGCACAGCCCCAATGTGTCTCTTGCTCAGGAAGGCCAACCGGCCTAGTTCTCACCTAGCCCTGGTCTACTCCTAGGGCAAAGGAGGCTCTGGGCTGCCTCTGGCTCCGTGGGCACTGCTGCTTGACTGGTGGTCTCCTGAGCTTGAAACCAACTCCAAACGGGTTCTCCTTCGGGGAGAAGGCTGATTGGGCATGAAAAGGCCTTGTTTGCACAGGCCCAAGTAACCTACCCTTAGGAGCTATGGAGGAACCCTCCGAGGGCCTATCTCAGAACCTGCACAAAACTCTCACTTCTAGGAGCTGCATTCTGCAAAGGGGAACACTGCCGGGGAAGAAACCACAGCCCCAAAGCGTGTTTGCTCAGGAAAGCAATGCTTGCCTATTTCTCACCTAGCCCTCTGCCACCAATTAGGCCAAAGATTGTCTGTGCTGCCTCTGGCTCCGTGGGCACTGCAGCTTGGCTGGTGGTCTCCTGAGCTTGTAACCAACTCCAAACGTGTTCTCCTTTGGGGAGAAGGCTGATTGGGCATGAAAAGGCCTTATTTGCACAGGCCCAAACAATCCACCATTAGCCAGCTAGGGAGGGACCCTCAGAGGGCCTATCTCAGAACCTGCACAAAACTCTCACTTCGAGGAGCTGCATTCTGCAAAGGTGAACTCTTCTCAGGGAACAAACCACAGCCCCAATGTGTCTTTGCTCAGGGAAGCAACGCTTGCCTAGTTCTCAATTAGCCCAGTGCTTACCCTAGGGCCAAGGAGGCTCTGGGCTGCCTCTGCCCCCGTGGGCATTGCTGCTTGGCTGGTGGACTCCCGAGCTTGAAACCAACTCCAAACGGGTCCTCCTTCGGGGAGAATGCTGATTGGGCATGAAAAGGCCTTGTTTCCACAGACCCAGGCAACCCACACTTTGCCAGCTAGGGAGGGAACATCCAAGGCCCTATCTCAGCAAGGGCACAAGACTCACTTCTAGGAGTTGTATTCTGCAAAGGTGAACTCTGCTCGGGGAACAATCCACAGCCCCAATGCGTCTTTGCTCAGGAAAGCAACGCGTGCCTAGTTCTCACCTGGCCCTCTGTACCCCTAGGGCAAAGAAGGCTCTGGGCTGCCTCTGGCTCCGTGGGCACTGCTGCTTGGCTGGTGGACTCCTGAGCTTGAAACCAACTCCAAACGTGTTCTCCTTCAGGGAGAAGGCTGATTGGGCATGAAAAGGCCTTGTTTGCACAGGCCTCAGCAACCCACCCTTAGCCAGCTAGGGAGGGACCCTCCGAGGGCTGATCTCAGCAAGGGCACAAGACTCACTTCTAGGAGTTGTATTCTGCAAAGGTGAACTCTGCTCGGGGAACAATCCACAGCCCCAATGCGTCTTTGCTCAGGAAAGCATCGCTTGCCTATTTCTCACATAGCCCTCTGCACCACTAGGGCCAAGAACTTTCTGGGCTGCCTCTGGCTCCGTGGGCACTGCTGCTTGGCTGGTGTTCTCCTGAGCTTGAAACCAACTCCAAACGGGTTCTCCTTCGGGGAGAAGGCTGATTGGGCATGGAAATGCCTTGTTTGCATAGGCCCCCGCAACCCACACTTAGCCAGCTAGGGAGGGATCCTCCGAGGTCCTAACTGGGAAACGGCACAAAACTCAGTTCTGGGAGCTGCATTCTGCAAAGGTGAACTCTGCTCGGGGAACCAACAACAGCCGCAATGCGTCTTTGCTCAGGAAAGCCACGATTGCCTAGTTCTCACCTAGCCCTCTGCTACCCCTATGGCCAAGGGGGATCTTGGCTGCCTCTTTCTCCGTGGGCACTGTTGCTTGCCTGGTGGTCTGCTGAGCTTGAAACCAACTCCAAACGTGTTCTCCTTTGGGGAGAAGGTGGATTTGGCATGAAAAGGCCTTGTATGCACAGGCCCCATCAACCCATCCTTAGCCAGCTAGGGAGGGACGCTCTGAGGGCCTATGTCAGCAACAGCACTAAACTCACTTCTACGAGCTGCATTCTGTAAAGGGAATCTCAGCTCAGGGAACAAAGCACAGCCCCAATGTGTCTCTTGCTCAGGAAGGCCAACCGGCCTAGTTCTCACCTAGCCCTGGTCTACTCCTAGGGCAAAGGAGGCTCTGGGCTGCCTCTGGCTCCGTGGGCACTGCTGCTTGACTGGTGGTCTCCTGAGCTTGAAACCAACTCCAAACGGGTTCTCCTTCGGGGAGAAGGCTGATTGGGCATGAAAAGGCCTTGTTTGCACAGGCCCAAGTAACCTACCCTTAGGAGCTATGGAGGAACCCTCCGAGGGCCTATCTCAGAACCTGCACAAAACTCTCACTTCTAGGAGCTGCATTCTGCAAAGGGGAACACTGCCGGGGAAGAAACCACAGCCCCAAAGCGTGTTTGCTCAGGAAAGCAATGCTTGCCTATTTCTCACCTAGCCCTCTGCCACCAATTAGGCCAAAGATTGTCTGTGCTGCCTCTGGCTCCGTGGGCACTGCAGCTTGGCTGGTGGTCTCCTGAGCTTGTAACCAACTCCAAACGTGTTCTCCTTTGGGGAGAAGGCTGATTGGGCATGAAAAGGCCTTATTTGCACAGGCCCAAACAATCCACCATTAGCCAGCTAGGGAGGGACCCTCAGAGGGCCTATCTCAGAACCTGCACAAAACTCTCACTTCGAGGAGCTGCATTCTGCAAAGGTGAACTCTTCTCAGGGAACAAACCACAGCCCCAATGTGTCTTTGCTCAGGGAAGCAACGCTTGCCTAGTTCTCAATTAGCCCAGTGCTTACCCTAGGGCCAAGGAGGCTCTGGGCTGCCTCTGGCTCCGTGGGCACTGCTGCTTGGCTGGTGGACTCCTGAGCTTGAAACCAACTCCAAACGGGTTCTCCTTCGGGGAGAATGCTGATTGGGCATGAAAATACCTTGTTTGCACAGGCCTCAGCAACCCACCCTTAGCCAGCTAGGGAGGGACCCTCCGAGGGCTGATCTCAGCAAGGGCACAAGACTCACTTCTAGGAGTTGTATTCTGCAAAGGTGAACTCTGCTCGGGGAACAATCCACAGCCCCAATGCGTCTTTGCTCAGGAAAGCATCGCTTGCCTATTTCTCACATAGCCCTCTGCACCACTAGGGCCAAGAACTTTCTGGGCTGCCTCTGGCTCCGTGGGCACTGCTGCTTGGCTGGTGTTCTCCTGAGCTTGAAACCAACTCCAAACGGGTTCTCCTTCGGGGAGAAGGCTGATTGGGCATGAAAATGCCTTGTTTGCATAGGCCCCCGCAACCCACACTTAGCCAGCTAGGGAGGGATCCTCCGAGGTCCTAACTGGGAAACGGCACAAAACTCAGTTCTGGGAGCTGCATTCTGCAAAGGTGAACTCTGCTCGGGGAACCAACAACAGCCGCAATGCGTCTTTGCTCAGGAAAGCCACGATTGCCTAGTTCTCACCTAGCCCTCTGCTACCCCTATGGCCAAGGGGGATCTTGGCTGCCTCTTTCTCCGTGGGCACTGTTGCTTGCCTGGTGGTCTGCTGAGCTTGTAACCAACTCCAAACGTGTTCTCCTTTGGGGAGAAGGCTGATTGGGCATGAAAAGGCCTTATTTGCACAGGCCCAAACAATCCACCATTAGCCAGCTAGGGAGGGACCCTCAGAGGGCCTATCTCAGAACCTGCACAAAACTCTCACTTCGAGGAGCTGCATTCTGCAAACGTGAACTCTTCTCAGGGAACAAACCACAGCCCCAATGTGTCTTTGCTCAGGGAAGCAACGCTTGCCTAGTTCTCAATTAGCCCAGTGCTTACCCTAGGGCCAAGGAGGCTCTGGGCTGCCTCTGCCCCCGTGGGCATTGCTGCTTGGCTGGTGGACTCCCGAGCTTGAAACCAACTCCAAACGGGTCCTCCTTCGGGGAGAATGCTGATTGGGCATGAAAAGGCCTTGTTTCCACAGACCCAGGCAACCCACACTTTGCCAGCTAGGGAGGGAACATCCAAGGCCCTATCTCAGCAAGGGCACAAGACTCACTTCTAGGAGTTGTATTCTGCAAAGGTGAACTCTGCTCGGGGAACAATCCACAGCCCCAATGCGTCTTTGCTCAGGAAAGCAACGCGTGCCTAGTTCTCACCTGGCCCTCTGTACCCCTAGGGCAAAGAAGGCTCTGGGCTGCCTCTGGCTCCGTGGGCACTGCTGCTTGGCTGGTGGACTCCTGAGCTTGAAACCAACTCCAAACGGGTTCTCCTTCAGGGAGAAGGCTGATTGGGCATGAAAAGGCCTTGTTTGCACAGGGCCCATCAACTCACCGTTAGCCACCTTGGGAGGGACCCTCGGAGGGCCTATCTCAGCAACGGTACACAACTCGCTTCTAGGAGCTGCATTCTGCAAAAGTGAACTCTGCTCGGGGAACAAACCAAGGCTCCAATGCGTCTATGCTCAATGAAGCCACGCTTGCCTACTTCTCAATTAGAAGAATGCTTCCCATAGGGCCAAGGAGGCTCTGGGCTGCCTCTGGCTCCGTGGGCACCGCTGATTGTCTGGTGGTCTCCTGAGCTTGAAAGCAACTCCAAACCTGTTCTCCTACGTGGAGAAGGCTGAATGGGCATTAAAATGCCTTGTTTCCACAGACCCAGGCAACCCACACTTAGCCAGCTAGGGAGTGACCCTCCTAGGTCCTATCTCAGCAACGGCAAAAAACTCGCTTATAGGAGCTGCATTTTTCAAAGGGAAACTTGCTCGGGGAACCAACCACAGCCCCAGTGCATCTTTGCTCAGGAAAGCAACGCTTGCCTAGTTCTCAACAAGCCGTGTGCTATACCTTGGGCCAGGAAGGATCCTGGCTTCTTCTTGCTCCGAGGGCACGGCTGCTTGGCTGGTGGTCTCCTGAAGTTAAAAGTAACTCCAAACGGGTTCTCTTTCGGGGAGGATGCTGATTGGGCATGAAAAGGCCTTCATTCAACAGGCCCCATCAACCCACCCTTAGCCAGATACGGAGAGAGCCTCCTAGGGCCTATCTAAGAAATGGCACAAAACTCATTCCAGGAGCTGCATTCTGCAAAGGTGGACACTGCTTGGGGAACAAACCACAGCCCCAATGTGTCTGCTCAGGAAAGCCTCGCTTGCCTTTTTTCTCCTAGCCCTCTGCTACCCCAAGGGCCATGGAAGCTCTGGGCTGCCTCTGGCTCTGTGGGCACTGCTGATGTTCTGGTTGTCTCCTGAGCTTGAAACCAACTCCAAACGGGTTCTCCTTCGGGGAGAAGGTGGATTTGCATGGAAAGGCCTTGTTTGCACAGGCCCCAGCCACCCACCCTTAGCCAGCTAGGGATAGACCGTCCTTGGGCCTATCTCAGCAACGGCACAAGACTCACTTCTCGGAGCTGCATTCTGCAAAGGGAAACTCTGCTCGGGGAGCACACCACAGTCCCAATTTGTCTTTGCTCAGGAAAGCAATGCTTGCCTATTTCTCACCTCGCCCTGTGCTAACCCTAGGGCCAAGGAGGCTCTGGGCTGCCTCTGGCTCCGTGGGCACTGCTGCTTGGCTGGTGGACTCCTGAGCTTGAAACCAACTCCAAACGGGTTCTCCTTCTGGGAGAAGGCTGATTGGGCATGAAAATGCCTTGTTTGCACAGGCCTCAGCAACCCACCCTTAGCCAGCTAGGGAGGGACCCTCCGAGGGCTGATCTCAGCAAGGGCACAAGACTCACTTCTAGGAGTTGTATTCTGCAAAGGTGAACTCTGCTCGGGGAACAATCCACAGCCCCAATGCGTCTTTGCTCAGGAAAGCATCGCTTGCCTATTTCTCACATAGCCCTCTGCACCACTAGGGCCAAGAACTTTCTGGGCTGCCTCTGGCTCCGTGGGCACTGCTGCTTGGCTGGTGTTCTCCTGAGCTTGAAACCAACTCCAAACGGGTTCTCCTTCGGGGAGAAGGCTGATTGGGCATGGAAATGCCTTGTTTGCATAGGCCCCCGCAACCCACACTTAGCCAGCTAGGGAGGGATCCTCCGAGGTCCTAACTGGGAAACGGCACAAAACTCAGTTCTGGGAGCTGCATTCTGCAAAGGTGAACTCTGCTCGGGGAACCAACAACAGCCGCAATGCGTCTTTGCTCAGGAAAGCCACGATTGCCTAGTTCTCACCTAGCCCTCTGCTACCCCTATGGCCAAGGGGGATCTTGGCTGCCTCTTTCTCCGTGGGCACTGTTGCTTGCCTGGTGGTCTGCTGAGCTTGAAACCAACTCCAAACGTGTTCTCCTTTGGGGAGAAGGTGGATTTGGCATGAAAAGGCCTTGTATGCACAGGCCCCATCAACCCATCCTTAGCCAGCTAGGGAGGGACGCTCTGAGGGCCTATGTCAGCAACAGCACTAAACTCACTTCTACGAGCTGCATTCTGTAAAGGGAATCTCAGCTCAGGGAACAAAGCACAGCCCCAATGTGTCTCTTGCTCAGGAAGGCCAACCGGCCTAGTTCTCACCTAGCCCTGGTCTACTCCTAGGGCAAAGGAGGCTCTGGGCTGCCTCTGGCTCCGTGGGCACTGCTGCTTGACTGGTGGTCTCCTGAGCTTGAAACCAACTCCAAACGGGTTCTCCTTCGGGGAGAAGGCTGATTGGGCATGAAAAGGCCTTGTTTGCACAGGCCCAAGTAACCTACCCTTAGGAGCTATGGAGGAACCCTCCGAGGGCCTATCTCAGAACCTGCACAAAACTCTCACTTCTAGGAGCTGCATTCTGCAAAGGGGAACACTGCCGGGGAAGAAACCACAGCCCCAAAGCGTGTTTGCTCAGGAAAGCAATGCTTGCCTATTTCTCACCTAGCCCTCTGCCACCAATTAGGCCAAAGATTGTCTGTGCTGCCTCTGGCTCCGTGGGCACTGCAGCTTGGCTGGTGGTCTCCTGAGCTTGTAACCAACTCCAAACGTGTTCTCCTTTGGGGAGAAGGCTGATTGGGCATGAAAAGGCCTTATTTGCACAGGCCCAAACAATCCACCATTAGCCAGCTAGGGAGGGACCCTCAGAGGGCCTATCTCAGAACCTGCACAAAACTCTCACTTCGAGGAGCTGCATTCTGCAAAGGTGAACTCTTCTCAGGGAACAAACCACAGCCCCAATGTGTCTTTGCTCAGGGAAGCAACGCTTGCCTAGTTCTCAATTAGCCCAGTGCTTACCCTAGGGCCAAGGAGGCTCTGGGCTGCCTCTGGCTCCGTGGGCACTGCTGCTTGGCTGGTGGACTCCTGAGCTTGAAACCAACTCCAAACGGGTTCTCCTTCGGGGAGAATGCTGATTGGGCATGAAAATACCTTGTTTGCACAGGCCTCAGCAACCCACCCTTAGCCAGCTAGGGAGGGACCCTCCGAGGGCTGATCTCAGCAAGGGCACAAGACTCACTTCTAGGAGTTGTATTCTGCAAAGGTGAACTCTGCTCGGGGAACAATCCACAGCCCCAATGCGTCTTTGCTCAGGAAAGCATCGCTTGCCTATTTCTCACATAGCCCTCTGCACCACTAGGGCCAAGAACTTTCTGGGCTGCCTCTGGCTCCGTGGGCACTGCTGCTTGGCTGGTGTTCTCCTGAGCTTGAAACCAACTCCAAACGGGTTCTCCTTCGGGGAGAAGGCTGATTGGGCATGAAAATGCCTTGTTTGCATAGGCCCCCGCAACCCACACTTAGCCAGCTAGGGAGGGATCCTCCGAGGTCCTAACTGGGAAACGGCACAAAACTCAGTTCTGGGAGCTGCATTCTGCAAAGGTGAACTCTGCTCGGGGAACCAACAACAGCCGCAATGCGTCTTTGCTCAGGAAAGCCACGATTGCCTAGTTCTCACCTAGCCCTCTGCTACCCCTATGGCCAAGGGGGATCTTGGCTGCCTCTTTCTCCGTGGGCACTGTTGCTTGCCTGGTGGTCTGCTGAGCTTGTAACCAACTCCAAACGTGTTCTCCTTTGGGGAGAAGGCTGATTGGGCATGAAAAGGCCTTATTTGCACAGGCCCAAACAATCCACCATTAGCCAGCTAGGGAGGGACCCTCAGAGGGCCTATCTCAGAACCTGCACAAAACTCTCACTTCGAGGAGCTGCATTCTGCAAAGGTGAACTCTTCTCAGGGAACAAACCACAGCCCCAATGTGTCTTTGCTCAGGGAAGCAACGCTTGCCTAGTTCTCAATTAGCCCAGTGCTTACCCTAGGGCCAAGGAGGCTCTGGGCTGCCTCTGCCCCCGTGGGCATTGCTGCTTGGCTGGTGGACTCCCGAGCTTGAAACCAACTCCAAACGGGTCCTCCTTCGGGGAGAATGCTGATTGGGCATGAAAAGGCCTTGTTTCCACAGACCCAGGCAACCCACACTTTGCCAGCTAGGGAGGGAACATCCAAGGCCCTATCTCAGCAAGGGCACAAGACTCACTTCTAGGAGTTGTATTCTGCAAAGGTGAACTCTGCTCGGGGAACAATCCACAGCCCCAATGCGTCTTTGCTCAGGAAAGCAACGCGTGCCTAGTTCTCACCTGGCCCTCTGTACCCCTAGGGCAAAGAAGGCTCTGGGCTGCCTCTGGCTCCGTGGGCACTGCTGCTTGGCTGGTGGACTCCTGAGCTTGAAACCAACTCCAAACGGGTTCTCCTTCAGGGAGAAGGCTGATTGGGCATGAAAAGGCCTTGTTTGCACAGGGCCCATCAACTCACCGTTAGCCACCTTGGGAGGGACCCTCGGAGGGCCTATCTCAGCAACGGTACACAACTCGCTTCTAGGAGCTGCATTCTGCAAAAGTGAACTCTGCTCGGGGAACAAACCAAGGCTCCAATGCGTCTATGCTCAATGAAGCCACGCTTGCCTACTTCTCAATTAGAAGAATGCTTCCCATAGGGCCAAGGAGGCTCTGGGCTGCCTCTGGCTCCGTGGGCACCGCTGATTGTCTGGTGGTCTCCTGAGCTTGAAAGCAACTCCAAACCTGTTCTCCTACGTGGAGAAGGCTGAATGGGCATTAAAATGCCTTGTTTCCACAGACCCAGGCAACCCACACTTAGCCAGCTAGGGAGTGACCCTCCTAGGTCCTATCTCAGCAACGGCAAAAAACTCGCTTATAGGAGCTGCATTTTTCAAAGGGAAACTTGCTCGGGGAACCAACCACAGCCCCAGTGCATCTTTGCTCAGGAAAGCAACGCTTGCCTAGTTCTCAACAAGCCGTGTGCTATACCTTGGGCCAGGAAGGATCCTGGCTTCTTCTTGCTCCGAGGGCACGGCTGCTTGGCTGGTGGTCTCCTGAAGTTAAAAGTAACTCCAAACGGGTTCTCTTTCGGGGAGGATGCTGATTGGGCATGAAAAGGCCTTCATTCAACAGGCCCCATCAACCCACCCTTAGCCAGATACGGAGAGAGCCTCCTAGGGCCTATCTAAGAAATGGCACAAAACTCATTCCAGGAGCTGCATTCTGCAAAGGTGGACACTGCTTGGGGAACAAACCACAGCCCCAATGTGTCTGCTCAGGAAAGCCTCGCTTGCCTTTTTTCTCCTAGCCCTCTGCTACCCCAAGGGCCATGGAAGCTCTGGGCTGCCTCTGGCTCTGTGGGCACTGCTGATGTTCTGGTTGTCTCCTGAGCTTGAAACCAACTCCAAACGGGTTCTCCTTCGGGGAGAAGGTGGATTTGCATGGAAAGGCCTTGTTTGCACAGGCCCCAGCCACCCACCCTTAGCCAGCTAGGGATAGACCGTCCTTGGGCCTATCTCAGCAACGGCACAAGACTCACTTCTCGGAGCTGCATTCTGCAAAGGGAAACTCTGCTCGGGGAGCACACCACAGTCCCAATTTGTCTTTGCTCAGGAAAGCAATGCTTGCCTATTTCTCACCTCGCCCTGTGCTAACCCTAGGGCCAAGGAGGCTCTGGGCTGCCTCTGGCTCCGTGGGCACTGCTGCTTGGCTGGTGGACTCCTGAGCTTGAAACCAACTCCAAACGGGTTCTCCTTCTGGGAGAAGGCTGATTGGGCATGAAAATGCCTTGTTTGCACAGGCCTCAGCAACCCACCCTTAGCCAGCTAGGGAGGGACCCTCCGAGGGCTGATCTCAGCAAGGGCACAAGACTCACTTCTAGGAGTTGTATTCTGCAAAGGTGAACTCTGCTCGGGGAACAATCCACAGCCCCAATGCGTCTTTGCTCAGGAAAGCATCGCTTGCCTATTTCTCACATAGCCCTCTGCACCACTAGGGCCAAGAACTTTCTGGGCTGCCTCTGGCTCCGTGGGCACTGCTGCTTGGCTGGTGTTCTCCTGAGCTTGAAACCAACTCCAAACGGGTTCTCCTTCGGGGAGAAGGCTGATTGGGCATGGAAATGCCTTGTTTGCATAGGCCCCCGCAACCCACACTTAGCCAGCTAGGGAGGGATCCTCCGAGGTCCTAACTGGGAAACGGCACAAAACTCAGTTCTGGGAGCTGCATTCTGCAAAGGTGAACTCTGCTCGGGGAACCAACAACAGCCGCAATGCGTCTTTGCTCAGGAAAGCCACGATTGCCTAGTTCTCACCTAGCCCTCTGCTACCCCTATGGCCAAGGGGGATCTTGGCTGCCTCTTTCTCCGTGGGCACTGTTGCTTGCCTGGTGGTCTGCTGAGCTTGAAACCAACTCCAAACGTGTTCTCCTTTGGGGAGAAGGTGGATTTGGCATGAAAAGGCCTTGTATGCACAGGCCCCATCAACCCATCCTTAGCCAGCTAGGGAGGGACGCTCTGAGGGCCTATGTCAGCAACAGCACTAAACTCACTTCTACGAGCTGCATTCTGTAAAGGGAATCTCAGCTCAGGGAACAAAGCACAGCCCCAATGTGTCTCTTGCTCAGGAAGGCCAACCGGCCTAGTTCTCACCTAGCCCTGGTCTACTCCTAGGGCAAAGGAGGCTCTGGGCTGCCTCTGGCTCCGTGGGCACTGCTGCTTGACTGGTGGTCTCCTGAGCTTGAAACCAACTCCAAACGGGTTCTCCTTCGGGGAGAAGGCTGATTGGGCATGAAAAGGCCTTGTTTGCACAGGCCCAAGTAACCTACCCTTAGGAGCTATGGAGGAACCCTCCGAGGGCCTATCTCAGAACCTGCACAAAACTCTCACTTCTAGGAGCTGCATTCTGCAAAGGGGAACACTGCCGGGGAAGAAACCACAGCCCCAAAGCGTGTTTGCTCAGGAAAGCAATGCTTGCCTATTTCTCACCTAGCCCTCTGCCACCAATTAGGCCAAAGATTGTCTGTGCTGCCTCTGGCTCCGTGGGCACTGCAGCTTGGCTGGTGGTCTCCTGAGCTTGTAACCAACTCCAAACGTGTTCTCCTTTGGGGAGAAGGCTGATTGGGCATGAAAAGGCCTTATTTGCACAGGCCCAAACAATCCACCATTAGCCAGCTAGGGAGGGACCCTCAGAGGGCCTATCTCAGAACCTGCACAAAACTCTCACTTCGAGGAGCTGCATTCTGCAAACGTGAACTCTTCTCAGGGAACAAACCACAGCCCCAATGTGTCTTTGCTCAGGGAAGCAACGCTTGCCTAGTTCTCAATTAGCCCAGTGCTTACCCTAGGGCCAAGGAGGCTCTGGGCTGCCTCTGCCCCCGTGGGCATTGCTGCTTGGCTGGTGGACTCCCGAGCTTGAAACCAACTCCAAACGGGTCCTCCTTCGGGGAGAATGCTGATTGGGCATGAAAAGGCCTTGTTTCCACAGACCCAGGCAACCCACACTTTGCCAGCTAGGGAGGGAACATCCAAGGCCCTATCTCAGCAAGGGCACAAGACTCACTTCTAGGAGTTGTATTCTGCAAAGGTGAACTCTGCTCGGGGAACAATCCACAGCCCCAATGCGTCTTTGCTCAGGAAAGCAACGCGTGCCTAGTTCTCACCTGGCCCTCTGTACCCCTAGGGCAAAGAAGGCTCTGGGCTGCCTCTGGCTCCGTGGGCACTGCTGCTTGGCTGGTGGACTCCTGAGCTTGAAACCAACTCCAAACGTGTTCTCCTTCAGGGAGAAGGCTGATTGGGCATGAAAAGGCCTTGTTTGCACAGGCCTCAGCAACCCACCCTTAGCCAGCTAGGGAGGGACCCTCCGAGGGCTGATCTCAGCAAGGGCACAAGACTCACTTCTAGGAGTTGTATTCTGCAAAGGTGAACTCTGCTCGGGGAACAATCCACAGCCCCAATGCGTCTTTGCTCAGGAAAGCATCGCTTGCCTATTTCTCACATAGCCCTCTGCACCACTAGGGCCAAGAACTTTCTGGGCTGCCTCTGGCTCTGTGGGCACTGCTGCTTGGCTGGTGTTCTCCTGAGCTTGAAACCAACTCCAAATGGGTTCTCCTTCGGGGAGAAGGCTGATTGGGCATGGAAATGCCTTGTTTGCATAGGCCCCCGCAACCCACACTTAGCCAGCTAGGGAGGGATCCTCCGAGGTCCTAACTGGGAAACGGCACAAAACTCAGTTCTGGGAGCTGCATTCTGCAAAGGTGAACTCTGCTCGGGGAACCAACAACAGCCGCAATGCGTCTTTGCTCAGGAAAGCCACGATTGCCTAGTTCTCACCTAGCCCTCTGCTACCCCTATGGCCAAGGGGGATCTTGGCTGCCTCTTTCTCCGTGGGCACTGTTGCTTGCCTGGTGGTCTGCTGAGATTGAAACCAACTCCAAACGTGTTCTCCTTTGGGGAGAAGGTGGATTTGGCATGAAAAGGCCTTGTATGCACAGGCCCCATCAACCCATCCTTAGCCAGCTAGGGAGGGACGCTCTGAGGGCCTATGTCAGCAACAGCACTAAACTCACTTCTACGAGCTGCATTCTGTAAAGGGAATCTCAGCTCAGGGAACAAAGCACAGCCCCAATGTGTCTCTTGCTCAGGAAGGCCAACCGGCCTAGTTCTCACCTAGCCCTGGTCTACTCCTAGGGCAAAGGAGGCTCTGGGCTGCCTCTGGCTCCATGGGCACTGCTGCTTGACTGGTGGTCTCCTGAGCTTGAAACCAACTCCAAACGGGTTCTCCTTCGGGGAGAAGGCTGATTGGGCATGAAAAGGCCTTGTTTGCACAGGCCCAAGTAACCTACCCTTAGGAGCTATGGAGGAACCCTCCGAGGGCCTATCTCAGAACCTGCACAAAACTCTCACTTCTAGGAGCTGCATTCTGCAAAGGGGAACACTGCCGGGGAAGAAACCACAGCCCCAAAGCGTGTTTGCTCAGGAAAGCAATGCTTGCCTATTTCTCACCTAGCCCTCTGCCACCAATTAGGCCAAAGATTGTCTGTGCTGCCTCTGGCTCCGTGGGCACTGCAGCTTGGCTGGTGGTCTCCTGAGCTTGTAACCAACTCCAAACGTGTTCTCCTTTGGGGAGAAGGCTGATTGGGCATGAAAAGGCCTTATTTGCACAGGCCCAAACAATCCACCATTAGCCAGCTAGGGAGGGACCCTCAGAGGGCCTATCTCAGAACCTGCACAAAACTCTCACTTCGAGGAGCTGCATTCTGCAAACGTGAACTCTTCTCAGGGAACAAACCACAGCCCCAATGTGTCTTTGCTCAGGGAAGCAACGCTTGCCTAGTTCTCAATTAGCCCAGTGCTTACCCTAGGGCCAAGGAGGCTCTGGGCTGCCTCTGCCCCCGTGGGCATTGCTGCTTGGCTGGTGGACTCCCGAGCTTGAAACCAACTCCAAACGGGTCCTCCTTCGGGGAGAATGCTGATTGGGCATGAAAAGGCCTTGTTTCCACAGACCCAGGCAACCCACACTTTGCCAGCTAGGGAGGGAACATCCAAGGCCCTATCTCAGCAAGGGCACAAGACTCACTTCTAGGAGTTGTATTCTGCAAAGGTGAACTCTGCTCGGGGAACAATCCACAGCCCCAATGCGTCTTTGCTCAGGAAAGCAACGCGTGCCTAGTTCTCACCTGGCCCTCTGTACCCCTAGGGCAAAGAAGGCTCTGGGCTGCCTCTGGCTCCGTGGGCACTGCTGCTTGGCTGGTGGACTCCTGAGCTTGAAACCAACTCCAAACGTGTTCTCCTTCAGGGAGAAGGCTGATTGGGCATGAAAATGCCTTGTTTGCACAGGCCTCAGCAACCCACCCTTAGCCAGCTAGGGAGGGACCCTCCGAGGGCTGATCTCAGCAAGGGCACAAGACTCACTTCTAGGAGTTGTATTCTGCAAAGGTGAACTCTGCTCGGGGAACAATCCACAGCCCCAATGCGTCTTTGCTCAGGAAAGCATCGCTTGCCTATTTCTCACATAGCCCTCTGCACCACTAGGGCCAAGAACTTTCTGGGCTGCCTCTGGCTCCGTGGGCACTGCTGCTTGGCTGGTGTTCTCCTGAGCTTGAAACCAACTCCAAACGGGTTCTCCTTCGGGGAGAAGGCTGATTGGGCATGGAAATGCCTTGTTTGCATAGGCCCCCGCAACCCACACTTAGCCAGCTAGGGAGGGATCCTCCGAGGTCCTAACTGGGAAACGGCACAAAACTCAGTTCTGGGAGCTGCATTCTGCAAAGGGGAACTCTGCTCGGGGAACCAACAACAGCCGCAATGCGTCTTTGCTCAGGAAAGCCACGATTGCCTAGTTCTCACCTAGCCCTCTGCTACCCCTATGGCCAAGGGGGATCTTGGCTGCCTCTTTCTCCGTGGGCACTGTTGCTTGCCTGGTGGTCTGCTGAGCTTGAAACCAACTCCAAACGTGTTCTCCTTTGGGGAGAAGGTGGATTTGGCATGAAAAGGCCTTGTATGCACAGGCCCCATCAACCCATCCTTAGCCAGCTAGGGAGGGACGCTCTGAGGGCCTATGTCAGCAACAGCACTAAACTCACTTCTACGAGCTGCATTCTGTAAAGGGAATCTCAGCTCAGGGAACAAAGCACAGCCCCAATGTGTCTCTTGCTCAGGAAGGCCAACCGGCCTAGTTCTCACCTAGCCCTGGTCTACTCCTAGGGCAAAGGAGGCTCTGGGCTGCCTCTGGCTCCGTGGGCACTGCTGCTTGACTGGTGGTCTCCTGAGCTTGAAACCAACTCCAAACGGGTTCTCCTTCGGGGAGAAGGCTGATTGGGCATGAAAAGGCCTTGTTTGCACAGGCCCAAGTAACCTACCCTTAGGAGCTATGGAGGAACCCTCCGAGGGCCTATCTCAGAACCTGCACAAAACTCTCACTTCTAGGAGCTGCATTCTGCAAAGGGGAACACTGCCGGGGAAGAAACCACAGCCCCAAAGCGTGTTTGCTCAGGAAAGCAATGCTTGCCTATTTCTCACCTAGCCCTCTGCCACCAATTAGGCCAAAGATTGTCTGTGCTGCCTCTGGCTCCGTGGGCACTGCAGCTTGGCTGGTGGTCTCCTGAGCTTGTAACCAACTCCAAACGTGTTCTCCTTTGGGGAGAAGGCTGATTGGGCATGAAAAGGCCTTATTTGCACAGGCCCAAACAATCCACCATTAGCCAGCTAGGGAGGGACCCTCAGAGGGCCTATCTCAGAACCTGCACAAAACTCTCACTTCGAGGAGCTGCATTCTGCAAAGGTGAACTCTTCTCAGGGAACAAACCACAGCCCCAATGTGTCTTTGCTCAGGGAAGCAACGCTTGCCTAGTTCTCAATTAGCCCAGTGTTTACCCTAGGGCCAAGGAGGCTCTGGGCTGCCTCTGCCCCCGTGGGCATTGCTGCTTGGCTGGTGGACTCCCGAGCTTGAAACCAACTCCAAACGGGTCCTCCTTCGGGGAGAATGCTGATTGGGCATGAAAAGGCCTTGTTTCCACAGACCCAGGCAACCCACACTTTGCCAGCTAGGGAGGGAACATCCAAGGCCCTATCTCAGCAAGGGCACAAGACTCACTTCTAGGAGTTGTATTCTGCAAAGGTGAACTCTGCTCGGGGAACAATCCACAGCCCCAATGCGTCTTTGCTCAGGAAAGCAACGCGTGCCTAGTTCTCACCTGGCCCTCTGTACCCCTAGGGCAAAGAAGGCTCTGGGCTGCCTCTGGCTCCGTGGGCACTGCTGCTTGGCTGGTGGACTCCTGAGCTTGAAACCAACTCCAAACGTGTTCTCCTTCGGGGAGAAGGCTGATTGGGCATGAAAATGCCTTGTTTGCACAGGCCTCAGCAACCCACCCTTAGCCAGCTAGGGAGGGACCCTCCGAGGGCTGATCTCAGCAAGGGCACAAGACTCACTTCTAGGAGTTGTATTCTGCAAAGGTGAACTCTGCTCGGGGAACAATCCACAGCCCCAATGCGTCTTTGCTCAGGAAAGCATCGCTTGCCTATTTCTCACATAGCCCTCTGCACCACTAGGGCCAAGAACTTTCTGGGCTGCCTCTGGCTCCGTGGGCACTGCTGCTTGGCTGGTGTTCTCCTGAGCTTGAAACCAATTCCAAACGGGTTCTCCTTCGGGGAGAAGGCTGATTGGGCATGGAAATGCCTTGTTTGCATAGGCCCCCGCAACCCACACTTAGCCAGCTAGGGAGGGATCCTCCGAGGTCCTAACTGGGAAACGGCACAAAACTCAGTTCTGGGAGCTGCATTCTGCAAAGGTGAACTCTGCTCGGGGAACCAACAACAGCCGCAATGCGTCTTTGCTCAGGAAAGCCACGATTGCCTAGTTCTCACCTAGCCCTCTGCTACCCCTATGGCCAAGGGGGATCTTGGCTGCCTCTTTCTCCGTGGGCACTGTTGCTTGCCTGGTGGTCTGCTGAGCTTGAAACCAACTCCAAACGTGTTCTCCTTTGGGGAGAAGGTGGATTTGGCATGAAAAGGCCTTGTATGCACAGGCCCCATCAACCCATCCTTAGCCAGCTAGGGAGGGACGCTCTGAGGGCCTATGTCAGCAACAGCACTAAACTCACTTCTACGAGCTGCATTCTGTAAAGGGAATCTCAGCTCAGGGAACAAAGCACAGCCCCAATGTGTCTCTTGCTCAGGAAGGCCAACCGGCCTAGTTCTCACCTAGCCCTGGTCTACTCCTAGGGCAAAGGAGGCTCTGGGCTGCCTCTGGCTCCGTGGGCACTGCTGCTTGACTGGTGGTCTCCTGAGCTTGAAACCAACTCCAAACGGGTTCTCCTTCGGGGAGAAGGCTGATTGGGCATGAAAAGGCCTTGTTTGCACAGGCCCAAGTAACCTACCCTTAGGAGCTATGGAGGAACCCTCCGAGGGCCTATCTCAGAACCTGCACAAAACTCTCACTTCTAGGAGCTGCATTCTGCAAAGGGGAACACTGCCGGGGAAGAAACCACAGCCCCAAAGCGTGTTTGCTCAGGAAAGCAATGCTTGCCTATTTCTCACCTAGCCCTCTGCCACCAATTAGGCCAAAGATTGTCTGTGCTGCCTCTGGCTCCGTGGGCACTGCAGCTTGGCTGGTGGTCTCCTGAGCTTGTAACCAACTCCAAACGTGTTCTCCTTTGGGGAGAAGGCTGATTGGGCATGAAAAGGCCTTATTTGCACAGGCCCAAACAATCCACCATTAGCCAGCTAGGGAGGGACCCTCAGAGGGCCTATCTCAGAACCTGCACAAAACTCTCACTTCGAGGAGCTGCATTCTGCAAAGGTGAACTCTTCTCAGGGAACAAACCACAGCCCCAATGTGTCTTTGCTCAGGGAAGCAACGCTTGCCTAGTTCTCAATTAGCCCAGTGCTTACCCTAGGGCCAAGGAGGCTCTGGGCTGCCTCTGCCCCCGTGGGCATTGCTGCTTGGCTGGTGGACTCCCGAGCTTGAAACCAACTCCAAACAGGTCCTCCTTCGGGGAGAATGCTGATTGGGCATGAAAAGGCCTTGTTTCCACAGACCCAGGCAACCCACACTTTGCCAGCTAGGGAGGGAACATCCAAGGCCCTATCTCAGCAAGGGCACAAGACTCACTTCTAGGAGTTGTATTCTGCAAAGGTGAACTCTGCTCGGGGAACAATCCACAGCCCCAATGCGTCTTTGCTCAGGAAAGCAACGCGTGCCTAGTTCTCACCTGGCCCTCTGTACCCCTAGGGCAAAGAAGGCTCTGGGCTGCCTCTGGCTCCGTGGGCACTGCTGCTTGGCTGGTGGACTCCTGAGCTTGAAACCAACTCCAAACGTGTTCTCCTTCAGGGAGAAGGCTGATTGGGCATGAAAATGCCTTGTTTGCACAGGCCTCAGCAACCCACCCTTAGCCAGCTAGGGAGGGACCCTCCGAGGGCTGATCTCAGCAAGGGCACAAGACTCACTTCTAGGAGTTGTATTCTGCAAAGGTGAACTCTGCTCGGGGAACAATCCACAGCCCCAATGCGTCTTTGCTCAGGAAAGCATCGCTTGCCTATTTCTCACATAGCCCTCTGCACCACTAGGGCCAAGAACTTTCTGGGCTGCCTCTGGCTCCGTGGGCACTGCTGCTTGGCTGGTGTTCTCCTGAGCTTGAAACCAACTCCAAACGGGTTCTCCTTCGGGGAGAAGGCTGATTGGGCATGAAAATGCCTTGTTTGCATAGGCCCCCGCAACCCACACTTAGCCAGCTAGGGAGGGATCCTCCGAGGTCCTAACTGGGAAACGGCACAAAACTCAGTTCTGGGAGCTGCATTCTGCAAAGGTGAACTCTGCTCGGGGAACCAACAACAGCCGCAATGCGTCTTTGCTCAGGAAAGCCACGATTGCCTAGTTCTCACCTAGCCCTCTGCTACCCCTATGGCCAAGGGGGATCTTGGCTGCCTCTTTCTCCGTGGGCACTGTTGCTTGCCTGGTGGTCTGCTGAGCTTGTAACCAACTCCAAACGTGTTCTCCTTTGGGGAGAAGGCTGATTGGGCATGAAAAGGCCTTATTTGCACAGGCCCAAACAATCCACCATTAGCCAGCTAGGGAGGGACCCTCAGAGGGCCTATCTCAGAACCTGCACAAAACTCTCACTTCGAGGAGCTGCATTCTGCAAACGTGAACTCTTCTCAGGGAACAAACCACAGCCCCAATGTGTCTTTGCTCAGGGAAGCAACGCTTGCCTAGTTCTCAATTAGCCCAGTGCTTACCCTAGGGCCAAGGAGGCTCTGGGCTGCCTCTGCCCCCGTGGGCATTGCTGCTTGGCTGGTGGACTCCCGAGCTTGAAACCAACTCCAAACGGGTCCTCCTTCGGGGAGAATGCTGATTGGGCATGAAAAGGCCTTGTTTCCACAGACCCAGGCAACCCACACTTTGCCAGCTAGGGAGGGAACATCCAAGGCCCTATCTCAGCAAGGGCACAAGACTCACTTCTAGGAGTTGTATTCTGCAAAGGTGAACTCTGCTCGGGGAACAATCCACAGCCCCAATGCGTCTTTGCTCAGGAAAGCAACGCGTGCCTAGTTCTCACCTGGCCCTCTGTACCCCTAGGGCAAAGAAGGCTCTGGGCTGCCTCTGGCTCCGTGGGCACTGCTGCTTGGCTGGTGGACTCCTGAGCTTGAAACCAACTCCAAACGTGTTCTCCTTCAGGGAGAAGGCTGATTGGGCATGAAAAGGCCTTGTTTGCACAGGCCTCAGCAACCCACCCTTAGCCAGCTAGGGAGGGACCCTCCGAGGGCTGATCTCAGCAAGGGCACAAGACTCACTTCTAGGAGTTGTATTCTGCAAAGGTGAACTCTGCTCGGGGAACAATCCACAGCCCCAATGCGTCTTTGCTCAGGAAAGCATCGCTTGCCTATTTCTCACATAGCCCTCTGCACCACTAGGGCCAAGAACTTTCTGGGCTGCCTCTGGCTCTGTGGGCACTGCTGCTTGGCTGGTGTTCTCCTGAGCTTGAAACCAACTCCAAATGGGTTCTCCTTCGGGGAGAAGGCTGATTGGGCATGGAAATGCCTTGTTTGCATAGGCCCCCGCAACCCACACTTAGCCAGCTAGGGAGGGATCCTCCGAGGTCCTAACTGGGAAACGGCACAAAACTCAGTTCTGGGAGCTGCATTCTGCAAAGGTGAACTCTGCTCGGGGAACCAACAACAGCCGCAATGCGTCTTTGCTCAGGAAAGCCACGATTGCCTAGTTCTCACCTAGCCCTCTGCTACCCCTATGGCCAAGGGGGATCTTGGCTGCCTCTTTCTCCGTGGGCACTGTTGCTTGCCTGGTGGTCTGCTGAGCTTGAAACCAACTCCAAACGTGTTCTCCTTTGGGGAGAAGGTGGATTTGGCATGAAAAGGCCTTGTATGCACAGGCCCCATCAACCCATCCTTAGCCAGCTAGGGAGGGACGCTCTGAGGGCCTATGTCAGCAACAGCACTAAACTCACTTCTACGAGCTGCATTCTGTAAAGGGAATCTCAGCTCAGGGAACAAAGCACAGCCCCAATGTGTCTCTTGCTCAGGAAGGCCAACCGGCCTAGTTCTCACCTAGCCCTGGTCTACTCCTAGGGCAAAGGAGGCTCTGGGCTGCCTCTGGCTCCATGGGCACTGCTGCTTGACTGGTGGTCTCCTGAGCTTGAAACCAACTCCAAACGGGTTCTCCTTCGGGGAGAAGGCTGATTGGGCATGAAAAGGCCTTGTTTGCACAGGCCCAAGTAACCTACCCTTAGGAGCTATGGAGGAACCCTCCGAGGGCCTATCTCAGAACCTGCACAAAACTCTCACTTCTAGGAGCTGCATTCTGCAAAGGGGAACACTGCCGGGGAAGAAACCACAGCCCCAAAGCGTGTTTGCTCAGGAAAGCAATGCTTGCCTATTTCTCACCTAGCCCTCTGCCACCAATTAGGCCAAAGATTGTCTGTGCTGCCTCTGGCTCCGTGGGCACTGCAGCTTGGCTGGTGGTCTCCTGAGCTTGTAACCAACTCCAAACGTGTTCTCCTTTGGGGAGAAGGCTGATTGGGCATGAAAAGGCCTTATTTGCACAGGCCCAAACAATCCACCATTAGCCAGCTAGGGAGGGACCCTCAGAGGGCCTATCTCAGAACCTGCACAAAACTCTCACTTCGAGGAGCTGCATTCTGCAAACGTGAACTCTTCTCAGGGAACAAACCACAGCCCCAATGTGTCTTTGCTCAGGGAAGCAACGCTTGCCTAGTTCTCAATTAGCCCAGTGCTTACCCTAGGGCCAAGGAGGCTCTGGGCTGCCTCTGCCCCCGTGGGCATTGCTGCTTGGCTGGTGGACTCCCGAGCTTGAAACCAACTCCAAACGGGTCCTCCTTCGGGGAGAATGCTGATTGGGCATGAAAAGGCCTTGTTTCCACAGACCCAGGCAACCCACACTTTGCCAGCTAGGGAGGGAACATCCAAGGCCCTATCTCAGCAAGGGCACAAGACTCACTTCTAGGAGTTGTATTCTGCAAAGGTGAACTCTGCTCGGGGAACAATCCACAGCCCCAATGCGTCTTTGCTCAGGAAAGCAACGCGTGCCTAGTTCTCACCTGGCCCTCTGTACCCCTAGGGCAAAGAAGGCTCTGGGCTGCCTCTGGCTCCGTGGGCACTGCTGCTTGGCTGGTGGACTCCTGAGCTTGAAACCAACTCCAAACGTGTTCTCCTTCAGGGAGAAGGCTGATTGGGCATGAAAATGCCTTGTTTGCACAGGCCTCAGCAACCCACCCTTAGCCAGCTAGGGAGGGACCCTCCGAGGGCTGATCTCAGCAAGGGCACAAGACTCACTTCTAGGAGTTGTATTCTGCAAAGGTGAACTCTGCTCGGGGAACAATCCACAGCCCCAATGCGTCTTTGCTCAGGAAAGCATCGCTTGCCTATTTCTCACATAGCCCTCTGCACCACTAGGGCCAAGAACTTTCTGGGCTGCCTCTGGCTCCGTGGGCACTGCTGCTTGGCTGGTGTTCTCCTGAGCTTGAAACCAACTCCAAACGGGTTCTCCTTCGGGGAGAAGGCTGATTGGGCATGGAAATGCCTTGTTTGCATAGGCCCCCGCAACCCACACTTAGCCAGCTAGGGAGGGATCCTCCGAGGTCCTAACTGGGAAACGGCACAAAACTCAGTTCTGGGAGCTGCATTCTGCAAAGGTGAACTCTGCTCGGGGAACCAACAACAGCCGCAATGCGTCTTTGCTCAGGAAAGCCACGATTGCCTAGTTCTCACCTAGCCCTCTGCTACCCCTATGGCCAAGGGGGATCTTGGCTGCCTCTTTCTCCGTGGGCACTGTTGCTTGCCTGGTGGTCTGCTGAGCTTGAAACCAACTCCAAACGTGTTCTCCTTTGGGGAGAAGGTGGATTTGGCATGAAAAGGCCTTGTATGCACAGGCCCCATCAACCCATCCTTAGCCAGCTAGGGAGGGACGCTCTGAGGGCCTATGTCAGCAACAGCACTAAACTCACTTCTACGAGCTGCATTCTGTAAAGGGAATCTCAGCTCAGGGAACAAAGCACAGCCCCAATGTGTCTCTTGCTCAGGAAGGCCAACCGGCCTAGTTCTCACCTAGCCCTGGTCTACTCCTAGGGCAAAGGAGGCTCTGGGCTGCCTCTGGCTCCGTGGGCACTGCTGCTTGACTGGTGGTCTCCTGAGCTTGAAACCAACTCCAAACGGGTTCTCCTTCGGGGAGAAGGCTGATTGGGCATGAAAAGGCCTTGTTTGCACAGGCCCAAGTAACCTACCCTTAGGAGCTATGGAGGAACCCTCCGAGGGCCTATCTCAGAACCTGCACAAAACTCTCACTTCTAGGAGCTGCATTCTGCAAAGGGGAACACTGCCGGGGAAGAAACCACAGCCCCAAAGCGTGTTTGCTCAGGAAAGCAATGCTTGCCTATTTCTCACCTAGCCCTCTGCCACCAATTAGGCCAAAGATTGTCTGTGCTGCCTCTGGCTCCGTGGGCACTGCAGCTTGGCTGGTGGTCTCCTGAGCTTGTAACCAACTCCAAACGTGTTCTCCTTTGGGGAGAAGGCTGATTGGGCATGAAAAGGCCTTATTTGCACAGGCCCAAACAATCCACCATTAGCCAGCTAGGGAGGGACCCTCAGAGGGCCTATCTCAGAACCTGCACAAAACTCTCACTTCGAGGAGCTGCATTCTGCAAAGGTGAACTCTTCTCAGGGAACAAACCACAGCCCCAATGTGTCTTTGCTCAGGGAAGCAACGCTTGCCTAGTTCTCAATTAGCCCAGTGCTTACCCTAGGGCCAAGGAGGCTCTGGGCTGCCTCTGCCCCCGTGGGCATTGCTGCTTGGCTGGTGGACTCCCGAGCTTGAAACCAACTCCAAACGGGTCCTCCTTCGGGGAGAATGCTGATTGGGCATGAAAAGGCCTTGTTTCCACAGACCCAGGCAACCCACACTTTGCCAGCTAGGGAGGGAACATCCAAGGCCCTATCTCAGCAAGGGCACAAGACTCACTTCTAGGAGTTGTATTCTGCAAAGGTGAACTCTGCTCGGGGAACAATCCACAGCCCCAATGCGTCTTTGCTCAGGAAAGCAACGCGTGCCTAGTTCTCACCTGGCCCTCTGTACCCCTAGGGCAAAGAAGGCTCTGGGCTGCCTCTGGCTCCGTGGGCACTGCTGCTTGGCTGGTGGACTCCTGAGCTTGAAACCAACTCCAAACGTGTTCTCCTTCAGGGAGAAGGCTGATTGGGCATGAAAATGCCTTGTTTGCACAGGCCTCAGCAACCCACCCTTAGCCAGCTAGGGAGGGACCCTCCGAGGGCTGATCTCAGCAAGGGCACAAGACTCACTTCTAGGAGTTGTATTCTGCAAAGGTGAACTCTGCTCGGGGAACAATCCACAGCCCCAATGCGTCTTTGCTCAGGAAAGCATCGCTTGCCTATTTCTCACATAGCCCTCTGCACCACTAGGGCCAAGAACTTTCTGGGCTGCCTCTGGCTCCGTGGGCACTGCTGCTTGGCTGGTGTTCTCCTGAGCTTGAAACCAACTCCAAACGGGTTCTCCTTCGGGGAGAAGGCTGATTGGGCATGAAAATGCCTTGTTTGCATAGGCCCCCGCAACCCACACTTAGCCAGCTAGGGAGGGATCCTCCGAGGTCCTAACTGGGAAACGGCACAAAACTCAGTTCTGGGAGCTGCATTCTGCAAAGGTGAACTCTGCTCGGGGAACCAACAACAGCCGCAATGCGTCTTTGCTCAGGAAAGCCACGATTGCCTAGTTCTCACCTAGCCCTCTGCTACCCCTATGGCCAAGGGGGATCTTGGCTGCCTCTTTCTCCGTGGGCACTGTTGCTTGCCTGGTGGTCTGCTGAGCTTGTAACCAACTCCAAACGTGTTCTCCTTTGGGGAGAAGGTGGATTGGGCATGAAAAGGCCTTATTTGCACAGGCCCAAACAATCCACCATTAGCCAGCTAGGGAGGGACCCTCAGAGGGCCTATCTCAGAACCTGCACAAAACTCTCACTTCGAGGAGCTGCATTCTGCAAACGTGAACTCTTCTCAGGGAACAAACCACAGCCCCAATGTGTCTTTGCTCAGGGAAGCAACGCTTGCCTAGTTCTCAATTAGCCCAGTGCTTACCCTAGGGCCAAGGAGGCTCTGGGCTGCCTCTGCCCCCGTGGGCATTGCTGCTTGGCTGGTGGACTCCCGAGCTTGAAACCAACTCCAAACGGGTCCTCCTTCGGGGAGAATGCTGATTGGGCATGAAAAGGCCTTGTTTCCACAGACCCAGGCAACCCACACTTTGCCAGCTAGGGAGGGAACATCCAAGGCCCTATCTCAGCAAGGGCACAAGACTCACTTCTAGGAGTTGTATTCTGCAAAGGTGAACTCTGCTCGGGGAACAATCCACAGCCCCAATGCGTCTTTGCTCAGGAAAGCAACGCGTGCCTAGTTCTCACCTGGCCCTCTGTACCCCTAGGGCAAAGAAGGCTCTGGGCTGCCTCTGGCTCCGTGGGCACTGCTGCTTGGCTGGTGGTCTCGTGAGCTTGAAACCAACTCCAAACGTGTTCTCCTTCAGGGAGAAGGCTGATTGGGCATGAAAATGCCTTGTTTGCACAGGCCTCAGCAACCCACCCTTAGCCAGCTAGGGAGGGACCCTCCGAGGGCTGATCTCAGCAAGGGCACAAGACTCACTTCTAGGAGTTGTATTCTGCAAAGGTGAACTCTGCTCAGGGAACAATCCACAGCCCCAATGCGTCTTTGCTCAGGAAAGCATCGCTTGCCTATTTCTCACATAGCCCTCTGCACCACTAGGGCCAAGAACTTTCTGGGCTGCCTCTGGCTCCGTGGGCACTGCTGCTTGGCTGGTGTTCTCCTGAGCTTGAAACCAACTCCAAACGGGTTCTCCTTCGGGGAGAAGGCTGATTGGGCATGGAAATGCCTTGTTTGCATAGGCCCCCGCAACCCACACTTAGCCAGCTAGGGAGGGATCCTCCGAGGTCCTAACTGGGAAACGGCACAAAACTCAGTTCTGGGAGCTGCATTCTGCAAAGGTGAACTCTGCTCGGGGAACCAACAACAGCCGCAATGCGTCTTTGCTCAGGAAAGCCACGATTGCCTAGTTCTCACCTAGCCCTCTGCTACCCCTATGGCCAAGGGGGATCTTGGCTGCCTCTTTCTCCGTGGGCACTGTTGCTTGCCTGGTGGTCTGCTGAGCTTGAAACCAACTCCAAACGTGTTCTCCTTTGGGGAGAAGGTGGATTTGGCATGAAAAGGCCTTGTATGCACAGGCCCCATCAACCCATCCTTAGCCAGCTAGGGAGGGACGCTCTGAGGGCCTATGTCAGCAACAGCACTAAACTCACTTCTACGAGCTGCATTCTGTAAAGGGAATCTCAGCTCAGGGAACAAAGCACAGCCCCAATGTGTCTCTTGCTCAGGAAGGCCAACCGGCCTAGTTCTCACCTAGCCCTGGTCTACTCCTAGGGCAAAGGAGGCTCTGGGCTGCCTCTGGCTCCGTGGGCACTGCTGCTTGACTGGTGGTCTCCTGAGCTTGAAACCAACTCCAAACGGGTTCTCCTTCGGGGAGAAGGCTGATTGGGCATGAAAAGGCCTTGTTTGCACAGGCCCAAGTAACCTACCCTTAGGAGCTATGGAGGAACCCTCCGAGGGCCTATCTCAGAACCTGCACAAAACTCTCACTTCTAGGAGCTGCATTCTGCAAAGGGGAACACTGCCGGGGAAGAAACCACAGCCCCAAAGCGTGTTTGCTCAGGAAAGCAATGCTTGCCTATTTCTCACCTAGCCCTCTGCCACCAATTAGGCCAAAGATTGTCTGTGCTGCCTCTGGCTCCGTGGGCACTGCAGCTTGGCTGGTGGTCTCCTGAGCTTGTAACCAACTCCAAACGTGTTCTCCTTTGGGGAGAAGGCTGATTGGGCATGAAAAGGCCTTATTTGCACAGGCCCAAACAATCCACCATTAGCCAGCTAGGGAGGGACCCTCAGAGGGCCTATCTCAGAACCTGCACAAAACTCTCACTTCGAGGAGCTGCATTCTGCAAAGGTGAACTCTTCTCAGGGAACAAACCACAGCCCCAATGTGTCTTTGCTCAGGGAAGCAACGCTTGCCTAGTTCTCAATTAGCCCAGTGCTTACCCTAGGGCCAAGGAGGCTCTGGGCTGCCTCTGCCCCCGTGGGCATTGCTGCTTGGCTGGTGGACTCCCGAGCTTGAAACCAACTCCAAACAGGTCCTCCTTCGGGGAGAATGCTGATTGGGCATGAAAAGGCCTTGTTTCCACAGACCCAGGCAACCCACACTTTGCCAGCTAGGGAGGGAACATCCAAGGCCCTATCTCAGCAAGGGCACAAGACTCACTTCTAGGAGTTGTATTCTGCAAAGGTGAACTCTGCTCGGGGAACAATCCACAGCCCCAATGCGTCTTTGCTCAGGAAAGCAACGCGTGCCTAGTTCTCACCTGGCCCTCTGTACCCCTAGGGCAAAGAAGGCTCTGGGCTGCCTCTGGCTCCGTGGGCACTGCTGCTTGGCTGGTGGACTCCTGAGCTTGAAACCAACTCCAAACGTGTTCTCCTTCAGGGAGAAGGCTGATTGGGCATGAAAATGCCTTGTTTGCACAGGCCTCAGCAACCCACCCTTAGCCAGCTAGGGAGGGACCCTCCGAGGGCTGATCTCAGCAAGGGCACAAGACTCACTTCTAGGAGTTGTATTCTGCAAAGGTGAACTCTGCTCGGGGAACAATCCACAGCCCCAATGCGTCTTTGCTCAGGAAAGCATCGCTTGCCTATTTCTCACATAGCCCTCTGCACCACTAGGGCCAAGAACTTTCTGGGCTGCCTCTGGCTCCGTGGGCACTGCTGCTTGGCTGGTGTTCTCCTGAGCTTGAAACCAACTCCAAACGGGTTCTCCTTCGGGGAGAAGGCTGATTGGGCATGAAAATGCCTTGTTTGCATAGGCCCCCGCAACCCACACTTAGCCAGCTAGGGAGGGATCCTCCGAGGTCCTAACTGGGAAACGGCACAAAACTCAGTTCTGGGAGCTGCATTCTGCAAAGGTGAACTCTGCTCGGGGAACCAACAACAGCCGCAATGCGTCTTTGCTCAGGAAAGCCACGATTGCCTAGTTCTCACCTAGCCCTCTGCTACCCCTATGGCCAAGGGGGATCTTGGCTGCCTCTTTCTCCGTGGGCACTGTTGCTTGCCTGGTGGTCTGCTGAGCTTGTAACCAACTCCAAACGTGTTCTCCTTTGGGGAGAAGGCTGATTGGGCATGAAAAGGCCTTATTTTCACAGGCCCAATCAATCCACCATTAGCCAGCTAGGGAGGGACCCTCAGAGGGCCTATCTCAGAACCTGCACAAAACTCTCACTTCGAGGAGCTGCATTCTGCAAACGTGAACTCTTCTCAGGGAACAAACCACAGCCCCAATGTGTCTTTGCTCAGGGAAGCAACGCTTGCCTAGTTCTCAATTAGCCCAGTGCTTACCCTAGGGCCAAGGAGGCTCTGGGCTGCCTCTGCCCCCGTGGGCATTGCTGCTTGGCTGGTGGACTCCCGAGCTTGAAACCAACTCCAAACGGGTCCTCCTTCGGGGAGAATGCTGATTGGGCATGAAAAGGCCTTGTTTCCACAGACCCAGGCAACCCACACTTTGCCAGCTAGGGAGGGAACATCCAAGGCCCTATCTCAGCAAGGGCACAAGACTCACTTCTAGGAGTTGTATTCTGCAAAGGTGAACTCTGCTCGGGGAACAATCCACAGCCCCAATGCGTCTTTGCTCAGGAAAGCAACGCGTGCCTAGTTCTCACCTGGCCCTCTGTACCCCTAGGGCAAAGAAGGCTCTGGGCTGCCTCTGGCTCCGTGGGCACTGCTGCTTGGCTGGTGGTCTCGTGAGCTTGAAACCAACTCCAAACGTGTTCTCCTTCAGGGAGAAGGCTGATTGGGCATGAAAATGCCTTGTTTGCACAGGCCTCAGCAACCCACCCTTAGCCAGCTAGGGAGGGACCCTCCGAGGGCTGATCTCAGCAAGGGCACAAGACTCACTTCTAGGAGTTGTATTCTGCAAAGGTGAACTCTGCTCAGGGAACAATCCACAGCCCCAATGCGTCTTTGCTCAGGAAAGCATCGCTTGCCTATTTCTCACATAGCCCTCTGCACCACTAGGGCCAAGAACTTTCTGGGCTGCCTCTGGCTCCGTGGGCACTGCTGCTTGGCTGGTGTTCTCCTGAGCTTGAAACCAACTCCAAACGGGTTCTCCTTCGGGGAGAAGGCTGATTGGGCATGGAAATGCCTTGTTTGCATAGGCCCCCGCAACCCACACTTAGCCAGCTAGGGAGGGATCCTCCGAGGTCCTAACTGGGAAACGGCACAAAACTCAGTTCTGGGAGCTGCATTCTGCAAAGGTGAACTCTGCTCGGGGAACCAACAACAGCCGCAATGCGTCTTTGCTCAGGAAAGCCACGATTGCCTAGTTCTCACCTAGCCCTCTGCTACCCCTATGGCCAAGGGGGATCTTGGCTGCCTCTTTCTCCGTGGGCACTGTTGCTTGCCTGGTGGTCTGCTGAGCTTGAAACCAACTCCAAACGTGTTCTCCTTTGGGGAGAAGGTGGATTTGGCATGAAAAGGCCTTGTATGCACAGGCCCCATCAACCCATCCTTAGCCAGCTAGGGAGGGACGCTCTGAGGGCCTATGTCAGCAACAGCACTAAACTCACTTCTACGAGCTGCATTCTGTAAAGGGAATCTCAGCTCAGGGAACAAAGCACAGCCCCAATGTGTCTCTTGCTCAGGAAGGCCAACCGGCCTAGTTCTCACCTAGCCCTCTGCCACCAATTAGGCCAAAGATTGTCTGTGCTGCCTCTGGCTCCGTGGGCACTGCAGCTTGGCTGGTGGTCTCCTGAGCTTGTAACCAACTCCAAACGTGTTCTCCTTTGGGGAGAAGGCTGATTGGGCATGAAAAGGCCTTATTTGCACAGGCCCAAACAATCCACCATTAGCCAGCTAGGGAGGGACCCTCAGAGGGCCTATCTCAGAACCTGCACAAAACTCTCACTTCGAGGAGCTGCATTCTGCAAAGGTGAACTCTTCTCAGGGAACAAACCACAGCCCCAATGTGTCTTTGCTCAGGGAAGCAACGCTTGCCTAGTTCTCAATTAGCCCAGTGCTTACCCTAGGGCCAAGGAGGCTCTGGGCTGCCTCTGCCCCCGTGGGCATTGCTGCTTGGCTGGTGGACTCCCGAGCTTGAAACCAACTCCAAACGGGTCCTCCTTCGGGGAGAATGCTGATTGGGCATGAAAAGGCCTTGTTTCCACAGACCCAGGCAACCCACACTTTGCCAGCTAGGGAGGGAACATCCAAGGCCCTATCTCAGCAAGGGCACAAGACTCACTTCTAGGAGTTGTATTCTGCAAAGGTGAACTCTGCTCGGGGAACAATCCACAGCCCCAATGCGTCTTTGCTCAGGAAAGCAACGCGTGCCTAGTTCTCACCTGGCCCTCTGTACCCCTAGGGCAAAGAAGGCTCTGGGCTGCCTCTGGCTCCGTGGGCACTGCTGCTTGGCTGGTGGACTCCTGAGCTTGAAACCAACTCCAAACGGGTTCTCCTTCAGGGAGAAGGCTGATTGGGCATGAAAAGGCCTTGTTTGCACAGGGCCCATCAACTCACCGTTAGCCACCTTGGGAGGGACCCTCGGAGGGCCTCTTTCAGCAACGGTACACAACTCGCTTCTAGGAGCTGCATTCTGCAAAAGTGAACTCTGCTCGGGGAACAAACCAAGGCTCCAATGCGTCTATGCTCAATGAAGCCACGCTTGCCTACTTCTCAATTAGAAGAATGCTTCCCATAGGGCCAAGGAGGCTCTGGGCTGCCTCTGGCTCCGTGGGCACCGCTGATTGTCTGGTGGTCTCCTGAGCTTGAAAGCAACTCCAAACCTGTTCTCCTACGTGGAGAAGGCTGAATGGGCATTAAAATGCCTTGTTTCCACAGACCCAGGCAACCCACACTTAGCCAGCTAGGGAGTGACCCTCCTAGGTCCTATCTCAGCAACGGCAAAAAACTCGCTTATAGGAGCTGCATTTTTCAAAGGGAAACTTGCTCGGGGAACCAACCACAGCCCCAGTGCATCTTTGCTCAGGAAAGCAACGCTTGCCTAGTTCTCAACAAGCCGTGTGCTATACCTTGGGCCAGGAAGGATCCTGGCTTCTTCTTGCTCCGAGGGCACGGCTGCTTGGCTGGTGGTCTCCTGAAGTTAAAAGTAACTCCAAACGGGTTCTCTTTCGGGGAGGATGCTGATTGGGCATGAAAAGGCCTTCATTCAACAGGCCCCATCAACCCACCCTTAGCCAGATACGGAGAGAGCCTCCTAGGGCCTATCTAAGAAATGGCACAAAACTCATTCCAGGAGCTGCATTCTGCAAAGGTGGACACTGCTTGGGGAACAAACCACAGCCCCAATGTGTCTGCTCAGGAAAGCCTCGCTTGCCTTTTTTCTCCTAGCCCTCTGCTACCCCAAGGGCCATGGAAGCTCTGGGCTGCCTCTGGCTCTGTGGGCACTGCTGATGTTCTGGTTGTCTCCTGAGCTTGAAACCAACTCCAAACGGGTTCTCCTTCGGGGAGAAGGTGGATTTGCATGGAAAGGCCTTGTTTGCACAGGCCCCAGCCACCCACCCTTAGCCAGCTAGGGATAGACCGTCCTTGGGCCTATCTCAGCAACGGCACAAGACTCACTTCTCGGAGCTGCATTCTGCAAAGGGAAACTCTGCTCGGGGAGCACACCACAGTCCCAATTTGTCTTTGCTCAGGAAAGCAATGCTTGCCTATTTCTCACCTCGCCCTGTGCTAACCCTAGGGCCAAGGAGGCTCTGGGCTGCCTCTGGCTCCGTGGGCACTGCTGCTTGGCTGGTGGACTCCTGAGCTTGAAACCAACTCCAAACGGGTTCTCCTTCTGGGAGAAGGCTGATTGGGCATGAAAATGCCTTGTTTGCACAGGCCTCAGCAACCCACCCTTAGCCAGCTAGGGAGGGACCCTCCGAGGGCTGATCTCAGCAAGGGCACAAGACTCACTTCTAGGAGTTGTATTCTGCAAAGGTGAACTCTGCTCGGGGAACAATCCACAGCCCCAATGCGTCTTTGCTCAGGAAAGCATCGCTTGCCTATTTCTCACATAGCCCTCTGCACCACTAGGGCCAAGAACTTTCTGGGCTGCCTCTGGCTCCGTGGGCACTGCTGCTTGGCTGGTGTTCTCCTGAGCTTGAAACCAACTCCAAACGGGTTCTCCTTCGGGGAGAAGGCTGATTGGGCATGGAAATGCCTTGTTTGCATAGGCCCCCGCAACCCACACTTAGCCAGCTAGGGAGGGATCCTCCGAGGTCCTAACTGGGAAACGGCACAAAACTCAGTTCTGGGAGCTGCATTCTGCAAAGGTGAACTCTGCTCGGGGAACCAACAACAGCCGCAATGCGTCTTTGCTCAGGAAAGCCACGATTGCCTAGTTCTCACCTAGCCCTCTGCTACCCCTATGGCCAAGGGGGATCTTGGCTGCCTCTTTCTCCGTGGGCACTGTTGCTTGCCTGGTGGTCTGCTGAGCTTGAAACCAACTCCAAACGTGTTCTCCTTTGGGGAGAAGGTGGATTTGGCATGAAAAGGCCTTGTATGCACAGGCCCCATCAACCCATCCTTAGCCAGCTAGGGAGGGACGCTCTGAGGGCCTATGTCAGCAACAGCACTAAACTCACTTCTACGAGCTGCATTCTGTAAAGGGAATCTCAGCTCAGGGAACAAAGCACAGCCCCAATGTGTCTCTTGCTCAGGAAGGCCAACCGGCCTAGTTCTCACCTAGCCCTGGTCTACTCCTAGGGCAAAGGAGGCTCTGGGCTGCCTCTGGCTCCGTGGGCACTGCTGCTTGACTGGTGGTCTCCTGAGCTTGAAACCAACTCCAAACGGGTTCTCCTTCGGGGAGAAGGCTGATTGGGCATGAAAAGGCCTTGTTTGCACAGGCCCAAGTAACCTACCCTTAGGAGCTATGGAGGAACCCTCCGAGGGCCTATCTCAGAACCTGCACAAAACTCTCACTTCTAGGAGCTGCATTCTGCAAAGGGGAACACTGCCGGGGAAGAAACCACAGCCCCAAAGCGTGTTTGCTCAGGAAAGCAATGCTTGCCTATTTCTCACCTAGCCCTCTGCCACCAATTAGGCCAAAGATTGTCTGTGCTGCCTCTGGCTCCGTGGGCACTGCAGCTTGGCTGGTGGTCTCCTGAGCTTGTAACCAACTCCAAACGTGTTCTCCTTTGGGGAGAAGGCTGATTGGGCATGAAAAGGCCTTATTTGCACAGGCCCAAACAATCCACCATTAGCCAGCTAGGGAGGGACCCTCAGAGGGCCTATCTCAGAACCTGCACAAAACTCTCACTTCGAGGAGCTGCATTCTGCAAAGGTGAACTCTTCTCAGGGAACAAACCACAGCCCCAATGTGTCTTTGCTCAGGGAAGCAACGCTTGCCTAGTTCTCAATTAGCCCAGTGCTTACCCTAGGGCCAAGGAGGCTCTGGGCTGCCTCTGCCCCCGTGGGCATTGCTGCTTGGCTGGTGGACTCCCGAGCTTGAAACCAACTCCAAACGGGTCCTCCTTCGGGGAGAATGCTGATTGGGCATGAAAAGGCCTTGTTTCCACAGACCCAGGCAACCCACACTTTGCCAGCTAGGGAGGGAACATCCAAGGCCCTATCTCAGCAAGGGCACAAGACTCACTTCTAGGAGTTGTATTCTGCAAAGGTGAACTCTGCTCGGGGAACAATCCACAGCCCCAATGCGTCTTTGCTCAGGAAAGCAACGCGTGCCTAGTTCTCACCTGGCCCTCTGTACCCCTAGGGCAAAGAAGGCTCTGGGCTGCCTCTGGCTCCGTGGGCACTGCTGCTTGGCTGTGGACTCCTGAGCTTGAAACCAACTCCAAACGTGTTCTCCTTCAGGGAGAAGGCTGATTGGGCATGAAAATGCCTTGTTTGCACAGGCCTCAGCAACCCACCCTTAGCCAGCTAGGGAGGGACCCTCCGAGGGCTGATCTCAGCAAGGGCACAAGACTCACTTCTAGGAGTTGTATTCTGCAAAGGTGAACTCTGCTCGGGGAACAATCCACAGCCCCAATGCGTCTTTGCTCAGGAAAGCATCGCTTGCCTATTTCTCACATAGCCCTCTGCACCACTAGGGCCAAGAACTTTCTGGGCTGCCTCTGGCTCCGTGGGCACTGCTGCTTGGCTGGTGTTCTCCTGAGCTTGAAACCAACTCCAAACGGGTTCTCCTTCGGGGAGAAGGCTGATTGGGCATGGAAATGCCTTGTTTGCATAGGCCCCCGCAACCCACACTTAGCCAGCTAGGGAGGGATCCTCCGAGGTCCTAACTGGGAAACGGCACAAAACTCAGTTCTGGGAGCTGCATTCTGCAAAGGTGAACTCTGCTCGGGGAACCAACAACAGCCGCAATGCGTCTTTGCTCAGGAAAGCCACGATTGCCTAGTTCTCACCTAGCCCTCTGCTACCCCTATGGCCAAGGGGGATCTTGGCTGCCTCTTTCTCCGTGGGCACTGTTGCTTGCCTGGTGGTCTGCTGAGCTTGAAACCAACTCCAAACGTGTTCTCCTTTGGGGAGAAGGTGGATTTGGCATGAAAAGGCCTTGTATGCACAGGCCCCATCAACCCATCCTTAGCCAGCTAGGGAGGGACGCTCTGAGGGCCTATGTCAGCAACAGCACTAAACTCACTTCTACGAGCTGCATTCTGTAAAGGGAATCTCAGCTCAGGGAACAAAGCACAGCCCCAATGTGTCTCTTGCTCAGGAAGGCCAACCGGCCTAGTTCTCACCTAGCCCTGGTCTACTCCTAGGGCAAAGGAGGCTCTGGGCTGCCTCTGGCTCCGTGGGCACTGCTGCTTGACTGGTGGTCTCCTGAGCTTGAAACCAACTCCAAACGGGTTCTCCTTCGGGGAGAAGGCTGATTGGGCATGAAAAGGCCTTGTTTGCACAGGCCCAAGTAACCTACCCTTAGGAGCTATGGAGGAACCCTCCGAGGGCCTATCTCAGAACCTGCACAAAACTCTCACTTCTAGGAGCTGCATTCTGCAAAGGGGAACACTGCCGGGGAAGAAACCACAGCCCCAAAGCGTGTTTGCTCAGGAAAGCAATGCTTGCCTATTTCTCACCTAGCCCTCTGCCACCAATTAGGCCAAAGATTGTCTGTGCTGCCTCTGGCTCCGTGGGCACTGCAGCTTGGCTGGTGGTCTCCTGAGCTTGTAACCAACTCCAAACGTGTTCTCCTTTGGGGAGAAGGCTGATTGGGCATGAAAAGGCCTTATTTGCACAGGCCCAAACAATCCACCATTAGCCAGCTAGGGAGGGACCCTCAGAGGGCCTATCTCAGAACCTGCACAAAACTCTCACTTCGAGGAGCTGCATTCTGCAAAGGTGAACTCTTCTCAGGGAACAAACCACAGCCCCAATGTGTCTTTGCTCAGGGAAGCAACGCTTGCCTAGTTCTCAATTAGCCCAGTGCTTACCCTAGGGCCAAGGAGGCTCTGGGCTGCCTCTGCCCCCGTGGGCATTGCTGCTTGGCTGGTGGACTCCCGAGCTTGAAACCAACTCCAAACGGGTCCTCCTTCGGGGAGAATGCTGATTGGGCATGAAAAGGCCTTGTTTCCACAGACCCAGGCAACCCACACTTTGCCAGCTAGGGAGGGAACATCCAAGGCCCTATCTCAGCAAGGGCACAAGACTCACTTCTAGGAGTTGTATTCTGCAAAGGTGAACTCTGCTCGGGGAACAATCCACAGCCCCAATGCGTCTTTGCTCAGGAAAGCAACGCGTGCCTAGTTCTCACCTGGCCCTCTGTACCCCTAGGGCAAAGAAGGCTCTGGGCTGCCTCTGGCTCCGTGGGCACTGCTGCTTGGCTGGTGGACTCCTGAGCTTGAAACCAACTCCAAACGTGTTCTCCTTCAGGGAGAAGGCTGATTGGGCATGAAAATGCCTTGTTTGCACAGGCCTCAGCAACCCACCCTTAGCCAGCTAGGGAGGGACCCTCCGAGGGCTGATCTCAGCAAGGGCACAAGACTCACTTCTAGGAGTTGTATTCTGCAAAGGTGAACTCTGCTCGGGGAACAATCCACAGCCCCAATGCGTCTTTGCTCAGGAAAGCATCGCTTGCCTATTTCTCACATAGCCCTCTGCACCACTAGGGCCAAGAACTTTCTGGGCTGCCTCTGGCTCCGTGGGCACTGCTGCTTGGCTGGTGTTCTCCTGAGCTTGAAACCAACTCCAAACGGGTTCTCCTTCGGGGAGAAGGCTGATTGGGCATGGAAATGCCTTGTTTGCATAGGCCCCCGCAACCCACACTTAGCCAGCTAGGGAGGGATCCTCCGAGGTCCTAACTGGGAAACGGCACAAAACTCAGTTCTGGGAGCTGCATTCTGCAAAGGTGAACTCTGCTCGGGGAACCAACAACAGCCGCAATGCGTCTTTGCTCAGGAAAGCCACGATTGCCTAGTTCTCACCTAGCCCTCTGCTACCCCTATGGCCAAGGGGGATCTTGGCTGCCTCTTTCTCCGTGGGCACTGTTGCTTGCCTGGTGGTCTGCTGAGCTTGAAACCAACTCCAAACGTGTTCTCCTTTGGGGAGAAGGTGGATTTGGCATGAAAAGGCCTTGTATGCACAGGCCCCATCAACCCATCCTTAGCCAGCTAGGGAGGGACGCTCTGAGGGCCTATGTCAGCAACAGCACTAAACTCACTTCTACGAGCTGCATTCTGTAAAGGGAATCTCAGCTCAGGGAACAAAGCACAGCCCCAATGTGTCTCTTGCTCAGGAAGGCCAACCGGCCTAGTTCTCACCTAGCCCTGGTATACTCCTAGGGCAAAGGAGGCTCTGGGCTGCCTCTGGCTCCGTGGGCACTGCTGCTTGACTGGTGGTCTCCTGAGCTTGAAACCAACTCCAAACGGGTTCTCCTTCGGGGAGAAGGCTGATTGGGCATGAAAAGGCCTTGTTTGCACAGGCCCAAGTAACCTACCCTTAGGAGCTATGGAGGAACCCTCCGAGGGCCTATCTCAGAACCTGCACAAAACTCTCACTTCTAGGAGCTGCATTCTGCAAAGGGGAACACTGCCGGGGAAGAAACCACAGCCCCAAAGCGTGTTTGCTCAGGAAAGCAATGCTTGCCTATTTCTCACCTAGCCCTCTGCCACCAATTAGGCCAAAGATTGTCTGTGCTGCCTCTGGCTCCGTGGGCACTGCAGCTTGGCTGGTGGTCTCCTGAGCTTGTAACCAACTCCAAACGTGTTCTCCTTTGGGGAGAAGGCTGATTGGGCATGAAAAGGCCTTATTTGCACAGGCCCAAACAATCCACCATTAGCCAGCTAGGGAGGGACCCTCAGAGGGCCTATCTCAGAACCTGCACAAAACTCTCACTTCGAGGAGCTGCATTCTGCAAACGTGAACTCTTCTCAGGGAACAAACCACAGCCCCAATGTGTCTTTGCTCAGGGAAGCAACGCTTGCCTAGTTCTCAATTAGCCCAGTGCTTACCCTAGGGCCAAGGAGGCTCTGGGCTGCCTCTGCCCCCGTGGGCATTGCTGCTTGGCTGGTGGACTCCCGAGCTTGAAACCAACTCCAAACGGGTCCTCCTTCGGGGAGAATGCTGATTGGGCATGAAAAGGCCTTGTTTCCACAGACCCAGGCAACCCACACTTTGCCAGCTAGGGAGGGAACATCCAAGGCCCTATCTCAGCAAGGGCACAAGACTCACTTCTAGGAGTTGTATTCTGCAAAGGTGAACTCTGCTCGGGGAACAATCCACAGCCCCAATGCGTCTTTGCTCAGGAAAGCAACGCGTGCCTAGTTCTCACCTGGCCCTCTGTACCCCTAGGGCAAAGAAGGCTCTGGGCTGCCTCTGGCTCCGTGGGCACTGCTGCTTGGCTGGTGTTCTCCTGAGCTTGAAACCAACTCCAAACGGGTTCTCCTTCGGGGAGTAGGCTGATTGGGCATGGAAATGCCTTGTTTGCATAGGCCCCCGCAACCCACACTTAGCCAGCTAGGGAGGGATCCTCCGAGGTCCTAACTGGGAAACGGCACAAAACTCAGTTCTGGGAGCTGCATTCTGCAAAGGTGAACTCTGCTCGGGGAACCAACAACAGCCGCAATGCGTCTTTGCTCAGGAAAGCCACGATTGCCTAGTTCTCACCTAGCCCTCTGCTACCCCTATGGCCAAGGGGGATCTTGGCTGCCTCTTTCTCCGTGGGCACTGTTGCTTGCCTGGTGGTCTGCTGAGCTTGAAACCAACTCCAAACGTGTTCTCCTTTGGGGAGAAGGTGGATTTGGCATGAAAAGGCCTTGTATGCACAGGCCCCATCAACCCATCCTTAGCCAGCTAGGGAGGGACGCTCTGAGGGCCTATGTCAGCAACAGCACTAAACTCACTTCTACGAGCTGCATTCTGTAAAGGGAATCTCAGCTCAGGGAACAAAGCACAGCCCCAATGTGTCTCTTGCTCAGGAAGGCCAACCGGCCTAGTTCTCACCTAGCCCTGGTCTACTCCTAGGGCAAAGGAGGCTCTGGGCTGCCTCTGGCTCCGTGGGCACTGCTGCTTGACTGGTGGTCTCCTGAGCTTGAAACCAACTCCAAACGGGTTCTCCTTCGGGGAGAAGGCTGATTGGGCATGAAAAGGCCTTGTTTGCACAGGCCCAAGTAACCTACCCTTAGGAGCTATGGAGGAACCCTCCGAGGGCCTATCTCAGAACCTGCACAAAACTCTCACTTCTAGGAGCTGCATTCTGCAAAGGGGAACACTGCCGGGGAAGAAACCACAGCCCCAAAGCGTGTTTGCTCAGGAAAGCAATGCTTGCCTATTTCTCACCTAGCCCTCTGCCACCAATTAGGCCAAAGATTGTCTGTGCTGCCTCTGGCTCCGTGGGCACTGCAGCTTGGCTGGTGGTCTCCTGAGCTTGTAACCAACTCCAAACGTGTTCTCCTTTGGGGAGAAGGCTGATTGGGCATGAAAAGGCCTTATTTGCACAGGCCCAAACAATCCACCATTAGCCAGCTAGGGAGGGACCCTCAGAGGGCCTATCTCAGAACCTGCACAAAACTCTCACTTCGAGGAGCTGCATTCTGCAAAGGTGAACTCTTCTCAGGGAACAAACCACAGCCCCAATGTGTCTTTGCTCAGGGAAGCAACGCTTGCCTAGTTCTCAATTAGCCCAGTGCTTACCCTAGGGCCAAGGAGGCTCTGGGCTGCCTCTGCCCCCGTGGGCATTGCTGCTTGGCTGGTGGACTCCCGAGCTTGAAACCAACTCCAAACAGGTCCTCCTTCGGGGAGAATGCTGATTGGGCATGAAAAGGCCTTGTTTCCACAGACCCAGGCAACCCACACTTTGCCAGCTAGGGAGGGAACATCCAAGGCCCTATCTCAGCAAGGGCACAAGACTCACTTCTAGGAGTTGTATTCTGCAAAGGTGAACTCTGCTCGGGGAACAATCCACAGCCCCAATGCGTCTTTGCTCAGGAAAGCAACGCGTGCCTAGTTCTCACCTGGCCCTCTGTACCCCTAGGGCAAAGAAGGCTCTGGGCTGCCTCTGGCTCCGTGGGCACTGCTGCTTGGCTGTGGACTCCTGAGCTTGAAACCAACTCCAAACGTGTTCTCCTTCAGGGAGAAGGCTGATTGGGCATGAAAATGCCTTGTTTGCACAGGCCTCAGCAACCCACCCTTAGCCAGCTAGGGAGGGACCCTCCGAGGGCTGATCTCAGCAAGGGCACAAGACTCACTTCTAGGAGTTGTATTCTGCAAAGGTGAACTCTGCTCGGGGAACAATCCACAGCCCCAATGCGTCTTTGCTCAGGAAAGCATCGCTTGCCTATTTCTCACATAGCCCTCTGCACCACTAGGGCCAAGAACTTTCTGGGCTGCCTCTGGCTCCGTGGGCACTGCTGCTTGGCTGGTGTTCTCCTGAGCTTGAAACCAACTCCAAACGGGTTCTCCTTCGGGGAGAAGGCTGATTGGGCATGGAAATGCCTTGTTTGCATAGGCCCCCGCAACCCACACTTAGCCAGCTAGGGAGGGATCCTCCGAGGTCCTAACTGGGAAACGGCACAAAACTCAGTTCTGGGAGCTGCATTCTGCAAAGGTGAACTCTGCTCGGGGAACCAACAACAGCCGCAATGCGTCTTTGCTCAGGAAAGCCACGATTGCCTAGTTCTCACCTAGCCCTCTGCTACCCCTATGGCCAAGGGGGATCTTGGCTGCCTCTTTCTCCGTGGGCACTGTTGCTTGCCTGGTGGTCTGCTGAGCTTGAAACCAACTCCAAACGTGTTCTCCTTTGGGGAGAAGGTGGATTTGGCATGAAAAGGCCTTGTATGCACAGGCCCCATCAACCCATCCTTAGCCAGCTAGGGAGGGACGCTCTGAGGGCCTATGTCAGCAACAGCACTAAACTCACTTCTACGAGCTGCATTCTGTAAAGGGAATCTCAGCTCAGGGAACAAAGCACAGCCCCAATGTGTCTCTTGCTCAGGAAGGCCAACCGGCCTAGTTCTCACCTAGCCCTGGTCTACTCCTAGGGCAAAGGAGGCTCTGGGCTGCCTCTGGCTCCGTGGGCACTGCTGCTTGACTGGTGGTCTCCTGAGCTTGAAACCAACTCCAAACGGGTTCTCCTTCGGGGAGAAGGCTGATTGGGCATGAAAAGGCCTTGTTTGCACAGGCCCAAGTAACCTACCCTTAGGAGCTATGGAGGAACCCTCCGAGGGCCTATCTCAGAACCTGCACAAAACTCTCACTTCTAGGAGCTGCATTCTGCAAAGGGGAACACTGCCGGGGAAGAAACCACAGCCCCAAAGCGTGTTTGCTCAGGAAAGCAATGCTTGCCTATTTCTCACCTAGCCCTCTGCCACCAATTAGGCCAAAGATTGTCTGTGCTGCCTCTGGCTCCGTGGGCACTGCAGCTTGGCTGGTGGTCTCCTGAGCTTGTAACCAACTCCAAACGTGTTCTCCTTTGGGGAGAAGGCTGATTGGGCATGAAAAGGCCTTATTTGCACAGGCCCAAACAATCCACCATTAGCCAGCTAGGGAGGGACCCTCAGAGGGCCTATCTCAGAACCTGCACAAAACTCTCACTTCGAGGAGCTGCATTCTGCAAAGGTGAACTCTTCTCAGGGAACAAACCACAGCCCCAATGTGTCTTTGCTCAGGGAAGCAACGCTTGCCTAGTTCTCAATTAGCCCAGTGCTTACCCTAGGGCCAAGGAGGCTCTGGGCTGCCTCTGCCCCCGTGGGCATTGCTGCTTGGCTGGTGGACTCCCGAGCTTGAAACCAACTCCAAACGGGTCCTCCTTCGGGGAGAATGCTGATTGGGCATGAAAAGGCCTTGTTTCCACAGACCCAGGCAACCCACACTTTGCCAGCTAGGGAGGGAACATCCAAGGCCCTATCTCAGCAAGGGCACAAGACTCACTTCTAGGAGTTGTATTCTGCAAAGGTGAACTCTGCTCGGGGAACAATCCACAGCCCCAATGCGTCTTTGCTCAGGAAAGCAACGCGTGCCTAGTTCTCACCTGGCCCTCTGTACCCCTAGGGCAAAGAAGGCTCTGGGCTGCCTCTGGCTCCGTGGGCACTGCTGCTTGGCTGGTGTTCTCCTGAGCTTGAAACCAACTCCAAACGGTTTCTCCTTCGGGGAGAAGGCTGATTGGGCATGGAAATGCCTTGTTTGCATAGGCCCCCGCAACCCACACTTAGCCAGCTAGGGAGGGATCCTCCGAGGTCCTAACTGGGAAACGGCACAAAACTCAGTTCTGGGAGCTGCATTCTGCAAAGGTGAACTCTGCTCGGGGAACCAACAACAGCCGCAATGCGTCTTTGCTCAGGAAAGCCACGATTGCCTAGTTCTCACCTAGCCCTCTGCTACCCCTATGGCCAAGGGGGATCTTGGCTGCCTCTTTCTCCGTGGGCACTGTTGCTTGCCTGGTGGTCTGCTGAGCTTGAAACCAACTCCAAACGTGTTCTCCTTTGGGGAGAAGGTGGATTTGGCATGAAAAGGCCTTGTATGCACAGGCCCCATCAACCCATCCTTAGCCAGCTAGGGAGGGACGCTCTGAGGGCCTATGTCAGCAACAGCACTAAACTCACTTCTACGAGCTGCATTCTGTAAAGGGAATCTCAGCTCAGGGAACAAAGCACAGCCCCAATGTGTCTCTTGCTCAGGAAGGCCAACCGGCCTAGTTCTCACCTAGCCCTGGTCTACTCCTAGGGCAAAGGAGGCTCTGGGCTGCCTCTGGCTCCGTGGGCACTGCTGCTTGACTGGTGGTCTCCTGAGCTTGAAACCAACTCCAAACGGGTTCTCCTTCGGGGAGAAGGCTGATTGGGCATGAAAAGGCCTTGTTTGCACAGGCCCAAGTAACCTACCCTTAGGAGCTATGGAGGAACCCTCCGAGGGCCTATCTCAGAACCTGCACAAAACTCTCACTTCTAGGAGCTGCATTCTGCAAAGGGGAACACTGCCGGGGAAGAAACCACAGCCCCAAAGCGTGTTTGCTCAGGAAAGCAATGCTTGCCTATTTCTCACCTAGCCCTCTGCCACCAATTAGGCCAAAGATTGTCTGTGCTGCCTCTGGCTCCGTGGGCACTGCAGCTTGGCTGGTGGTCTCCTGAGCTTGTAACCAACTCCAAACGTGTTCTCCTTTGGGGAGAAGGCTGATTGGGCATGAAAAGGCCTTATTTGCACAGGCCCAAACAATCCACCATTAGCCAGCTAGGGAGGGACCCTCAGAGGGCCTATCTCAGAACCTGCACAAAACTCTCACTTCGAGGAGCTGCATTCTGCAAAGGTGAACTCTTCTCAGGGAACAAACCACAGCCCCAATGTGTCTTTGCTCAGGGAAGCAACGCTTGCCTAGTTCTCAATTAGCCCAGTGCTTACCCTAGGGCCAAGGAGGCTCTGGGCTGCCTCTGCCCCCGTGGGCATTGCTGCTTGGCTGGTGGACTCCCGAGCTTGAAACCAACTCCAAACAGGTCCTCCTTCGGGGAGAATGCTGATTGGGCATGAAAAGGCCTTGTTTCCACAGACCCAGGCAACCCACACTTTGCCAGCTAGGGAGGGAACATCCAAGGCCCTATCTCAGCAAGGGCACAAGACTCACTTCTAGGAGTTGTATTCTGCAAAGGTGAACTCTGCTCGGGGAACAATCCACAGCCCCAATGCGTCTTTGCTCAGGAAAGCAATGCTTGCCTATTTCTCACCTGGCCCTCTGTACCCCTAGGGCAAAGAAGGCTCTGGGCTGCCTCTGGCTCCGTGGGCACTGCTGCTTGGCTGGTGGACTCCTGAGCTTGAAACCAACTCCAAACGTGTTCTCCTTCAGGGAGAAGGCTGATTGGGCATGAAAATGCCTTGTTTGCACAGGCCTCAGCAACCCACCCTTAGCCAGCTAGGGAGGGACCCTCCGAGGGCTGATCTCAGCAAGGGCACAAGACTCACTTCTAGGAGTTGTATTCTGCAAAGGTGAACTCTGCTCGGGGAACAATCCACAGCCCCAATGCGTCTTTGCTCAGGAAAGCATCGCTTGCCTATTTCTCACATAGCCCTCTGCACCACTAGGGCCAAGAAGGCTCTGGGCTGCCTCTGGCTCCGTGGGCACTGCTGCTTGGCTGGTGTTCTCCTGAGCTTGAAACCAACTCCAAACGGGTTCTCCTTCGGGGAGAAGGCTGATTGGGCATGGAAATGCCTTGTTTGCATAGGCCCCCGCAACCCACACTTAGCCAGCTAGGGAGGGATCCTCCGAGGTCCTAACTGGGAAACGGCACAAAACTCAGTTCTGGGAGCTGCATTCTGCAAAGGTGAACTCTGCTCGGGGAACCAACAACAGCCGCAATGCGTCTTTGCTCAGGAAAGCCACGATTGCCTAGTTCTCACCTAGCCCTCTGCTACCCCTATGGCCAAGGGGGATCTTGGCTGCCTCTTTCTCCGTGGGCACTGTTGCTTGCCTGGTGGTCTGCTGAGCTTGAAACCAACTCCAAACGTGTTCTCCTTTGGGGAGAAGGTGGATTTGGCATGAAAAGGCCTTGTATGCACAGGCCCCATCAACCCATCCTTAGCCAGCTAGGGAGGGACGCTCTGAGGGCCTATGTCAGCAACAGCACTAAACTCACTTCTACGAGCTGCATTCTGTAAAGGGAATCTCAGCTCAGGGAACAAAGCACAGCCCCAATGTGTCTCTTGCTCAGGAAGGCCAACCGGCCTAGTTCTCACCTAGCCCTGGTCTACTCCTAGGGCAAAGGAGGCTCTGGGCTGCCTCTGGCTCCGTGGGCACTGCTGCTTGACTGGTGGTCTCCTGAGCTTGAAACCAACTCCAAACGGGTTCTCCTTCGGGGAGAAGGCTGATTGGGCATGAAAAGGCCTTGTTTGCACAGGCCCAAGTAACCTACCCTTAGGAGCTATGGAGGAACCCTCCGAGGGCCTATCTCAGAACCTGCACAAAACTCTCACTTCTAGGAGCTGCATTCTGCAAAGGGGAACACTGCCGGGGAAGAAACCACAGCCCCAAAGCGTGTTTGCTCAGGAAAGCAATGCTTGCCTATTTCTCACCTAGCCCTCTGCCACCAATTAGGCCAAAGATTGTCTGTGCTGCCTCTGGCTCCGTGGGCACTGCAGCTTGGCTGGTGGTCTCCTGAGCTTGTAACCAACTCCAAACGTGTTCTCCTTTGGGGAGAAGGCTGATTGGGCATGAAAAGGCCTTATTTGCACAGGCCCAAACAATCCACCATTAGCCAGCTAGGGAGGGACCCTCAGAGGGCCTATCTCAGAACCTGCACAAAACTCTCACTTCGAGGAGCTGCATTCTGCAAAGGTGAACTCTTCTCAGGGAACAAACCACAGCCCCAATGTGTCTTTGCTCAGGGAAGCAACGCTTGCCTAGTTCTCAATTAGCCCAGTGCTTACCCTAGGGCCAAGGAGGCTCTGGGCTGCCTCTGCCCCCGTGGGCATTGCTGCTTGGCTGGTGGACTCCCGAGCTTGAAACCAACTCCAAACGGGTCCTCCTTCGGGGAGAATGCTGATTGGGCATGAAAAGGCCTTGTTTCCACAGACCCAGGCAACCCACACTTTGCCAGCTAGGGAGGGAACATCCAAGGCCCTATCTCAGCAAGGGCACAAGACTCACTTCTAGGAGTTGTATTCTGCAAAGGTGAACTCTGCTCGGGGAACAATCCACAGCCCCAATGCGTCTTTGCTCAGGAAAGCAACGCGTGCCTAGTTCTCACCTGGCCCTCTGTACCCCTAGGGCAAAGAAGGCTCTGGGCTGCCTCTGGCTCCGTGGGCACTGCTGCTTGGCTGTGGACTCCTGAGCTTGAAACCAACTCCAAACGTGTTCTCCTTCAGGGAGAAGGCTGATTGGGCATGAAAATGCCTTGTTTGCACAGGCCTCAGCAACCCACCCTTAGCCAGCTAGGGAGGGACCCTCCGAGGGCTGATCTCAGCAAGGGCACAAGACTCACTTCTAGGAGTTGTATTCTGCAAAGGTGAACTCTGCTCGGGGAACAATCCACAGCCCCAATGCGTCTTTGCTCAGGAAAGCATCGCTTGCCTATTTCTCACATAGCCCTCTGCACCACTAGGGCCAAGAACTTTCTGGGCTGCCTCTGGCTCCGTGGGCACTGCTGCTTGGCTGGTGTTCTCCTGAGCTTGAAACCAACTCCAAACGGGTTCTCCTTCGGGGAGAAGGCTGATTGGGCATGGAAATGCCTTGTTTGCATAGGCCCCCGCAACCCACACTTAGCCAGCTAGGGAGGGATCCTCCGAGGTCCTAACTGGGAAACGGCACAAAACTCAGTTCTGGGAGCTGCATTCTGCAAAGGTGAACTCTGCTCGGGGAACCAACAACAGCCGCAATGCGTCTTTGCTCAGGAAAGCCACGATTGCCTAGTTCTCACCTAGCCCTCTGCTACCCCTATGGCCAAGGGGGATCTTGGCTGCCTCTTTCTCCGTGGGCACTGTTGCTTGCCTGGTGGTCTGCTGAGCTTGAAACCAACTCCAAACGTGTTCTCCTTTGGGGAGAAGGTGGATTTGGCATGAAAAGGCCTTGTATGCACAGGCCCCATCAACCCATCCTTAGCCAGCTAGGGAGGGACGCTCTGAGGGCCTATGTCAGCAACAGCACTAAACTCACTTCTACGAGCTGCATTCTGTAAAGGGAATCTCAGCTCAGGGAACAAAGCACAGCCCCAATGTGTCTCTTGCTCAGGAAGGCCAACCGGCCTAGTTCTCACCTAGCCCTGGTCTACTCCTAGGGCAAAGGAGGCTCTGGGCTGCCTCTGGCTCCGTGGGCACTGCTGCTTGACTGGTGGTCTCCTGAGCTTGAAACCAACTCCAAACGGGTTCTCCTTCGGGGAGAAGGCTGATTGGGCATGAAAAGGCCTTGTTTGCACAGGCCCAAGTAACCTACCCTTAGGAGCTATGGAGGAACCCTCCGAGGGCCTATCTCAGAACCTGCACAAAACTCTCACTTCTAGGAGCTGCATTCTGCAAAGGGGAACACTGCCGGGGAAGAAACCACAGCCCCAAAGCGTGTTTGCTCAGGAAAGCAATGCTTGCCTATTTCTCACCTAGCCCTCTGCCACCAATTAGGCCAAAGATTGTCTGTGCTGCCTCTGGCTCCGTGGGCACTGCAGCTTGGCTGGTGGTCTCCTGAGCTTGTAACCAACTCCAAACGTGTTCTCCTTTGGGGAGAAGGCTGATTGGGCATGAAAAGGCCTTATTTGCACAGGCCCAAACAATCCACCATTAGCCAGCTAGGGAGGGACCCTCAGAGGGCCTATCTCAGAACCTGCACAAAACTCTCACTTCGAGGAGCTGCATTCTGCAAAGGTGAACTCTTCTCAGGGAACAAACCACAGCCCCAATGTGTCTTTGCTCAGGGAAGCAACGCTTGCCTAGTTCTCAATTAGCCCAGTGCTTACCCTAGGGCCAAGGAGGCTCTGGGCTGCCTCTGCCCCCGTGGGCATTGCTGCTTGGCTGGTGGACTCCCGAGCTTGAAACCAACTCCAAACAGGTCCTCCTTCGGGGAGAATGCTGATTGGGCATGAAAAGGCCTTGTTTCCACAGACCCAGGCAACCCACACTTTGCCAGCTAGGGAGGGAACATCCAAGGCCCTATCTCAGCAAGGGCACAAGACTCACTTCTAGGAGTTGTATTCTGCAAAGGTGAACTCTGCTCGGGGAACAATCCACAGCCCCAATGCGTCTTTGCTCAGGAAAGCAACGCGTGCCTAGTTCTCACCTGGCCCTCTGTACCCCTAGGGCAAAGAAGGCTCTGGGCTGCCTCTGGCTCCGTGGGCACTGCTGCTTGGCTGGTGTTCTCCTGAGCTTGAAACCAACTCCAAACGGGTTCTCCTTCGGGGAGAAGGCTGATTGGGCATGGAAATGCCTTGTTTGCATAGGCCCCCGCAACCCACACTTAGCCAGCTAGGGAGGGATCCTCCGAGGTCCTAACTGGGAAACGGCACAAAACTCAGTTCTGGGAGCTGCATTCTGCAAAGGTGAACTCTGCTCGGGGAACCAACAACAGCCGCAATGCGTCTTTGCTCAGGAAAGCCACGATTGCCTAGTTCTCACCTAGCCCTCTGCTACCCCTATGGCCAAGGGGGATCTTGGCTGCCTCTTTCTCCGTGGGCACTGTTGCTTGCCTGGTGGTCTGCTGAGCTTGAAACCAACTCCAAACGTGTTCTCCTTTGGGGAGAAGGTGGATTTGGCATGAAAAGGCCTTGTATGCACAGGCCCCATCAACCCATCCTTAGCCAGCTAGGGAGGGACGCTCTGAGGGCCTATGTCAGCAACAGCACTAAACTCACTTCTACGAGCTGCATTCTGTAAAGGGAATCTCAGCTCAGGGAACAAAGCACAGCCCCAATGTGTCTCTTGCTCAGGAAGGCCAACCGGCCTAGTTCTCACCTAGCCCTGGTCTACTCCTAGGGCAAAGGAGGCTCTGGGCTGCCTCTGGCTCCGTGGGCACTGCTGCTTGACTGGTGGTCTCCTGAGCTTGAAACCAACTCCAAACGGGTTCTCCTTCGGGGAGAAGGCTGATTGGGCATGAAAAGGCCTTGTTTGCACAGGCCCAAGTAACCTACCCTTAGGAGCTATGGAGGAACCCTCCGAGGGCCTATCTCAGAACCTGCACAAAACTCTCACTTCTAGGAGCTGCATTCTGCAAAGGGGAACACTGCCGGGGAAGAAACCACAGCCCCAAAGCGTGTTTGCTCAGGAAAGCAATGCTTGCCTATTTCTCACCTAGCCCTCTGCCACCAATTAGGCCAAAGATTGTCTGTGCTGCCTCTGGCTCCGTGGGCACTGCAGCTTGGCTGGTGGTCTCCTGAGCTTGTAACCAACTCCAAACGTGTTCTCCTTTGGGGAGAAGGCTGATTGGGCATGAAAAGGCCTTATTTGCACAGGCCCAAACAATCCACCATTAGCCAGCTAGGGAGGGACCCTCAGAGGGCCTATCTCAGAACCTGCACAAAACTCTCACTTCGAGGAGCTGCATTCTGCAAAGGTGAACTCTTCTCAGGGAACAAACCACAGCCCCAATGTGTCTTTGCTCAGGGAAGCAACGCTTGCCTAGTTCTCAATTAGCCCAGTGCTTACCCTAGGGCCAAGGAGGCTCTGGGCTGCCTCTGCCCCCGTGGGCATTGCTGCTTGGCTGGTGGACTCCCGAGCTTGAAACCAACTCCAAACAGGTCCTCCTTCGGGGAGAATGCTGATTGGGCATGAAAAGGCCTTGTTTCCACAGACCCAGGCAACCCACACTTTGCCAGCTAGGGAGGGAACATCCAAGGCCCTATCTCAGCAAGGGCACAAGACTCACTTCTAGGAGTTGTATTCTGCAAAGGTGAACTCTGCTCGGGGAACAATCCACAGCCCCAATGCGTCTTTGCTCAGGAAAGCAACGCGTGCCTAGTTCTCACCTGGCCCTCTGTACCCCTAGGGCAAAGAAGGCTCTGGGCTGCCTCTGGCTCCGTGGGCACTGCTGCTTGGCTGGTGGACTCCTGAGCTTGAAACCAACTCCAAACGTGTTCTCCTTCAGGGAGAAGGCTGATTGGGCATGAAAATGCCTTGTTTGCACAGGCCTCAGCAACCCACCCTTAGCCAGCTAGGGAGGGACCCTCCGAGGGCTGATCTCAGCAAGGGCACAAGACTCACTTCTAGGAGTTGTATTCTGCAAAGGTGAACTCTGCTCGGGGAACAATCCACAGCCCCAATGCGTCTTTGCTCAGGAAAGCATCGCTTGCCTATTTCTCACATAGCCCTCTGCACCACTAGGGCCAAGAACTTTCTGGGCTGCCTCTGGCTCCGTGGGCACTGCTGCTTGGCTGGTGTTCTCCTGAGCTTGAAACCAACTCCAAACGGGTTCTCCTTCGGGGAGAAGGCTGATTGGGCATGGAAATGCCTTGTTTGCATAGGCCCCCGCAACCCACACTTAGCCAGCTAGGGAGGGATCCTCCGAGGTCCTAACTGGGAAACGGCACAAAACTCAGTTCTGGGAGCTGCATTCTGCAAAGGTGAACTCTGCTCGGGGAACCAACAACAGCCGCAATGCGTCTTTGCTCAGGAAAGCCACGATTGCCTAGTTCTCACCTAGCCCTCTGCTACCCCTATGGCCAAGGGGGATCTTGGCTGCCTCTTTCTCCGTGGGCACTGTTGCTTGCCTGGTGGTCTGCTGAGCTTGAAACCAACTCCAAACGTGTTCTCCTTTGGGGAGAAGGTGGATTTGGCATGAAAAGGCCTTGTATGCACAGGCCCCATCAACCCATCCTTAGCCAGCTAGGGAGGGACGCTCTGAGGGCCTATGTCAGCAACAGCACTAAACTCACTTCTACGAGCTGCATTCTGTAAAGGGAATCTCAGCTCAGGGAACAAAGCACAGCCCCAATGTGTCTCTTGCTCAGGAAGGCCAACCGGCCTAGTTCTCACCTAGCCCTGGTCTACTCCTAGGGCAAAGGAGGCTCTGGGCTGCCTCTGGCTCCGTGGGCACTGCTGCTTGACTGGTGGTCTCCTGAGCTTGAAACCAACTCCAAACGGGTTCTCCTTCGGGGAGAAGGCTGATTGGGCATGAAAAGGCCTTGTTTGCACAGGCCCAAGTAACCTACCCTTAGGAGCTATGGAGGAACCCTCCGAGGGCCTATCTCAGAACCTGCACAAAACTCTCACTTCTAGGAGCTGCATTCTGCAAAGGGGAACACTGCCGGGGAAGAAACCACAGCCCCAAAGCGTGTTTGCTCAGGAAAGCAATGCTTGCCTATTTCTCACCTAGCCCTCTGCCACCAATTAGGCCAAAGATTGTCTGTGCTGCCTCTGGCTCCGTGGGCACTGCAGCTTGGCTGGTGGTCTCCTGAGCTTGTAACCAACTCCAAACGTGTTCTCCTTTGGGGAGAAGGCTGATTGGGCATGAAAAGGCCTTATTTGCACAGGCCCAAACAATCCACCATTAGCCAGCTAGGGAGGGACCCTCAGAGGGCCTATCTCAGAACCTGCACAAAACTCTCACTTCGAGGAGCTGCATTCTGCAAAGGTGAACTCTTCTCAGGGAACAAACCACAGCCCCAATGTGTCTTTGCTCAGGGAAGCAACGCTTGCCTAGTTCTCAATTAGCCCAGTGCTTACCCTAGGGCCAAGGAGGCTCTGGGCTGCCTCTGCCCCCGTGGGCATTGCTGCTTGGCTGGTGGACTCCCGAGCTTGAAACCAACTCCAAACGGGTCCTCCTTCGGGGAGAATGCTGATTGGGCATGAAAAGGCCTTGTTTCCACAGACCCAGGCAACCCACACTTTGCCAGCTAGGGAGGGAACATCCAAGGCCCTATCTCAGCAAGGGCACAAGACTCACTTCTAGGAGTTGTATTCTGCAAAGGTGAACTCTGCTCAGGGAACAATCCACAGCCCCAATGCGTCATTGCTCAGGAAAGCAACGCGTGCCTAGTTCTCACCTGGCCCTCTGTACCCCTAGGGCAAAGAAGGCTCTGGGCTGCCTCTGGCTCCGTGGGCACTGCTGCTTGGCTGGTGGACTCCTGAGCTTGAAACCAACTCCAAACGTGTTCTCCTTCGGGGAGAAGGCTGATTGGGCATGAAAAGGCCTTGTTTGCACAGGGCCCATCAACTCACCGTTAGCCACCTTGGGAGGGACCCTCGGAGGGCCTATCTCAGCAACGGTACACAACTCGCTTCTAGGAGCTGCATTCTGCAAAAGTGAACTCTGCTCGGGGAACAAACCAAGGCTCCAATGCGTCTATGCTCAGGGAAGCCACGCTTGCCTACTTCTCAATTAGAAGAATGCTTCCCATAGGGCCAAGGAGGCTCTGGGCTGCCTCTGGCTCCGTGGGCACCGCTGATTGTCTGGTGGTCTCCTGAGCTTGAAAGCAACTCCAAACCTGTTCTCCTACGTGGAGAAGGCTGAATGGGCATTAAAATGCCTTGTTTCCACAGACCCAGGCAACCCACACTTAGCCAGCTAGGGAGTGACCCTCCTAGGTCCTATCTCAGCAACGGCAAAAAACTCCCTTATAGGAGCTGCATTTTTCAAAGGGAAACTTGCTCGGGGAACCAACCACAGCCCCAGTGCATCTTTGCTCAGGAAAGCAACGCTTGCCTAGTTCTCAACAAGCCGTGTGCTATACCTTGGGCCAGGAAGGATCCTGGCTTCTTCTTGCTCCGAGGGCACGGCTGCTTGGCTGGTGGTCTCCTGAAGTTAAAAGTAACTCCAAACGGGTTCTCTTTCGGGGAGGATGCTGATTGGGCATGAAAAGGCCTTCATTCAACAGGCCCCATCAACCCACCCTTAGCCAGATACGGAGAGAGCCTCCTAGGGCCTATCTAAGAAATGGCACAAAACTCATTCCAGGAGCTGCATTCTGCAAAGGTGGACACTGCTTGGGGAACAAACCACAGCCCCAATGTGTCTGCTCAGGAAAGCCTCGCTTGCCTTTTTTCTCCTAGCCCTCTGCTACCCCAAGGGCCATGGAAGCTCTGGGCTGCCTCTGGCTCTGTGGGCACTGCTGATGTTCTGGTTGTCTCCTGAGCTTGAAACCAACTCCAAACGGGTTCTCCTTCGGGGAGAAGGTGGATTTGCATGGAAAGGCCTTGTTTGCACAGGCCCCAGCCACCCACCCTTAGCCAGCTAGGGATAGACCGTCCTTGGGCCTATCTCAGCAACGGCACAAGACTCACTTCTCGGAGCTGCATTCTGCAAAGGGAAACTCTGCTCGGGGAGCACACCACAGTCCCAATTTGTCTTTGCTCAGGAAAGCAATGCTTGCCTATTTCTCACCTCGCCCTGTGCTAACCCTAGGGCCAAGGAAGCTCTGGGCTGCCTCTGCCCCCGTGGGCACTGCTGCTTTGCTGGTGGTCTCGTGAGCTTGAAACCAACTCCAAACGAGTTCTCCTTCTGGGAGAAGGCTGATTGGGCATGAAAATGCCTTGTTTGCACAGGCCTCAGCAACCCACCCTTAGCCAGCTAGGGAGGGAACATCCAAGGCCCTATCTCAGCAAGGGCACAAGACTCACTTCTAGGAGTTGTATTCTGCAAAGGTGAACTCTGCTCGGGGAACAATCCACAGCCCCAATGCGTCTTTGCTCAGGAAAGCATCGCTTGCCTATTTCTCACATAGCCCTCTGCACCACTAGGGCCAAGAACTTTCTGGGCTGCCTCTGGCTCCGTGGGCACTGCTGCTTGGCTGGTGTTCTCCTGAGCTTGAAACCAACTCCAAACGGGTTCTCCTTCGGGGAGAAGGCTGATTGGGCATGGAAATGCCTTGTTTGCATAGGCCCCCGCAACCCACACTTAGCCAGCTAGGGAGGGATCCTCCGAGGTCCTAACTGGGAAACGGCACAAAACTCAGTTCTGGGAGCTGCATTCTGCAAAGGTGAACTCTGCTCGGGGAACCAACAACAGCCGCAATGCGTCTTTGCTCAGGAAAGCCACGATTGCCTAGTTCTCACCTAGCCCTCTGCTACCCCTATGGCCAAGGGGGATCTTGGCTGCCTCTTTCTCCGTGGGCACTGTTGCTTGCCTGGTGGTCTGCTGAGCTTGAAACCAACTCCAAACGTGTTCTCCTTTGGGGAGAAGGTGGATTTGGCATGAAAAGGCCTTGTATGCACAGGCCCCATCAACCCATCCTTAGCCAGCTAGGGAGGGACGCTCTGAGGGCCTATGTCAGCAACAGCACTAAACTCACTTCTACGAGCTGCATTCTGTAAAGGGAATCTCAGCTCAGGGAACAAAGCACAGCCCCAATGTGTCTCTTGCTCAGGAAGGCCAACCGGCCTAGTTCTCACCTAGCCCTGGTCTACTCCTAGGGCAAAGGAGGCTCTGGGCTGCCTCTGGCTCCGTGGGCACTGCTGCTTGACTGGTGGTCTCCTGAGCTTGAAACCAACTCCAAACGGGTTCTCCTTCGGGGAGAAGGCTGATTGGGCATGAAAAGGCCTTGTTTGCACAGGCCCAAGTAACCTACCCTTAGGAGCTATGGAGGAACCCTCCGAGGGCCTATCTCAGAACCTGCACAAAACTCTCACTTCTAGGAGCTGCATTCTGCAAAGGGGAACACTGCCGGGGAAGAAACCACAGCCCCAAAGCGTGTTTGCTCAGGAAAGCAATGCTTGCCTATTTCTCACCTAGCCCTCTGCCACCAATTAGGCCAAAGATTGTCTGTGCTGCCTCTGGCTCCGTGGGCACTGCAGCTTGGCTGGTGGTCTCCTGAGCTTGTAACCAACTCCAAACGTGTTCTCCTTTGGGGAGAAGGCTGATTGGGCATGAAAAGGCCTTATTTGCACAGGCCCAAACAATCCACCATTAGCCAGCTAGGGAGGGACCCTCAGAGGGCCTATCTCAGAACCTGCACAAAACTCTCACTTCGAGGAGCTGCATTCTGCAAACGTGAACTCTTCTCAGGGAACAAACCACAGCCCCAATGTGTCTTTGCTCAGGGAAGCAACGCTTGCCTAGTTCTCAATTAGCCCAGTGCTTACCCTAGGGCCAAGGAGGCTCTGGGCTGCCTCTGCCCCCGTGGGCATTGCTGCTTGGCTGGTGGACTCCCGAGCTTGAAACCAACTCCAAACGGGTCCTCCTTCGGGGAGAATGCTGATTGGGCATGAAAAGGCCTTGTTTCCACAGACCCAGGCAACCCACACTTTGCCAGCTAGGGAGGGAACATCCAAGGCCCTATCTCAGCAAGGGCACAAGACTCACTTCTAGGAGTTGTATTCTGCAAAGGTGAACTCTGCTCGGGGAACAATCCACAGCCCCAATGCGTCTTTGCTCAGGAAAGCAACGCGTGCCTAGTTCTCACCTGGCCCTCTGTACCCCTAGGGCAAAGAAGGCTCTGGGCTGCCTCTGGCTCCGTGGGCACTGCTGCTTGGCTGGTGGACTCCTGAGCTTGAAACCAACTCCAAACGGGTTCTCCTTCAGGGAGAAGGCTGATTGGGCATGAAAATGCCTTGTTTGCACAGGCCTCAGCAACCCACCCTTAGCCAGCTAGGGAGGGACCCTCCGAGGGCTGATCTCAGCAAGGGCACAAGACTCACTTCTAGGAGTTGTATTCTGCAAAGGTGAACTCTGCTCGGGGAACAATCCACAGCCCCAATGCGTCTTTGCTCAGGAAAGCATCGCTTGCCTATTTCTCACATAGCCCTCTGCACCACTAGGGCCAAGAACTTTCTGGGCTGCCTCTGGCTCCGTGGGCACTGCTGCTTGGCTGGTGTTCTCCTGAGCTTGAAACCAACTCCAAACGGGTTCTCCTTCGGGGAGAAGGCTGATTGGGCATGGAAATGCCTTGTTTGCATAGGCCCCCGCAACCCACACTTAGCCAGCTAGGGAGGGATCCTCCGAGGTCCTAACTGGGAAACGGCACAAAACTCAGTTCTGGGAGCTGCATTCTGCAAAGGTGAACTCTGCTCGGGGAACCAACAACAGCCGCAATGCGTCTTTGCTCAGGAAAGCCACGATTGCCTAGTTCTCACCTAGCCCTCTGCTACCCCTATGGCCAAGGGGGATCTTGGCTGCCTCTTTCTCCGTGGGCACTGTTGCTTGCCTGGTGGTCTGCTGAGCTTGAAACCAACTCCAAACGTGTTCTCCTTTGGGGAGAAGGTGGATTTGGCATGAAAAGGCCTTGTATGCACAGGCCCCATCAACCCATCCTTAGCCAGCTAGGGAGGGACGCTCTGAGGGCCTATGTCAGCAACAGCACTAAACTCACTTCTACGAGCTGCATTCTGTAAAGGGAATCTCAGCTCAGGGAACAAAGCACAGCCCCAATGTGTCTCTTGCTCAGGAAGGCCAACCGGCCTAGTTCTCACCTAGCCCTGGTCTACTCCTAGGGCAAAGGAGGCTCTGGGCTGCCTCTGGCTCCGTGGGCACTGCTGCTTGACTGGTGGTCTCCTGAGCTTGAAACCAACTCCAAACGGGTTCTCCTTCGGGGAGAAGGCTGATTGGGCATGAAAAGGCCTTGTTTGCACAGGCCCAAGTAACCTACCCTTAGGAGCTATGGAGGAACCCTCCGAGGGCCTATCTCAGAACCTGCACAAAACTCTCACTTCTAGGAGCTGCATTCTGCAAAGGGGAACACTGCCGGGGAAGAAACCACAGCCCCAAAGCGTGTTTGCTCAGGAAAGCAATGCTTGCCTATTTCTCACCTAGCCCTCTGCCACCAATTAGGCCAAAGATTGTCTGTGCTGCCTCTGGCTCCGTGGGCACTGCAGCTTGGCTGGTGGTCTCCTGAGCTTGTAACCAACTCCAAACGTGTTCTCCTTTGGGGAGAAGGCTGATTGGGCATGAAAAGGCCTTATTTGCACAGGCCCAAACAATCCACCATTAGCCAGCTAGGGAGGGACCCTCAGAGGGCCTATCTCAGAACCTGCACAAAACTCTCACTTCGAGGAGCTGCATTCTGCAAAGGTGAACTCTTCTCAGGGAACAAACCACAGCCCCAATGTGTCTTTGCTCAGGGAAGCAACGCTTGCCTAGTTCTCAATTAGCCCAGTGCTTACCCTAGGGCCAAGGAGGCTCTGGGCTGCCTCTGCCCCCGTGGGCATTGCTGCTTGGCTGGTGGACTCCCGAGCTTGAAACCAACTCCAAACGGGTCCTCCTTCGGGGAGAATGCTGATTGGGCATGAAAAGGCCTTGTTTCCACAGACCCAGGCAACCCACACTTTGCCAGCTAGGGAGGGAACATCCAAGGCCCTATCTCAGCAAGGGCACAAGACTCACTTCTAGGAGTTGTATTCTGCAAAGGTGAACTCTGCTCAGGGAACAATCCACAGCCCCAATGCGTCATTGCTCAGGAAAGCAACGCGTGCCTAGTTCTCACCTGGCCCTCTGTACCCCTAGGGCAAAGAAGGCTCTGGGCTGCCTCTGGCTCCGTGGGCACTGCTGCTTGGCTGGTGGACTCCTGAGCTTGAAACCAACTCCAAACGTGTTCTCCTTCGGGGAGAAGGCTGATTGGGCATGAAAAGGCCTTGTTTGCACAGGGCCCATCAACTCACCGTTAGCCACCTTGGGAGGGACCCTCGGAGGGCCTATCTCAGCAACGGTACACAACTCGCTTCTAGGAGCTGCATTCTGCAAAAGTGAACTCTGCTCGGGGAACAAACCAAGGCTCCAATGCGTCTATGCTCAGGGAAGCCACGCTTGCCTACTTCTCAATTAGAAGAATGCTTCCCATAGGGCCAAGGAGGCTCTGGGCTGCCTCTGGCTCCGTGGGCACCGCTGATTGTCTGGTGGTCTCCTGAGCTTGAAAGCAACTCCAAACCTGTTCTCCTACGTGGAGAAGGCTGAATGGGCATTAAAATGCCTTGTTTCCACAGACCCAGGCAACCCACACTTAGCCAGCTAGGGAGTGACCCTCCTAGGTCCTATCTCAGCAACGGCAAAAAACTCCCTTATAGGAGCTGCATTTTTCAAAGGGAAACTTGCTCGGGGAACCAACCACAGCCCCAGTGCATCTTTGCTCAGGAAAGCAACGCTTGCCTAGTTCTCAACAAGCCGTGTGCTATACCTTGGGCCAGGAAGGATCCTGGCTTCTTCTTGCTCCGAGGGCACGGCTGCTTGGCTGGTGGTCTCCTGAAGTTAAAAGTAACTCCAAACGGGTTCTCTTTCGGGGAGGATGCTGATTGGGCATGAAAAGGCCTTCATTCAACAGGCCCCATCAACCCACCCTTAGCCAGATACGGAGAGAGCCTCCTAGGGCCTATCTAAGAAATGGCACAAAACTCATTCCAGGAGCTGCATTCTGCAAAGGTGGACACTGCTTGGGGAACAAACCACAGCCCCAATGTGTCTGCTCAGGAAAGCCTCGCTTGCCTTTTTTCTCCTAGCCCTCTGCTACCCCAAGGGCCATGGAAGCTCTGGGCTGCCTCTGGCTCTGTGGGCACTGCTGATGTTCTGGTTGTCTCCTGAGCTTGAAACCAACTCCAAACGGGTTCTCCTTCGGGGAGAAGGTGGATTTGCATGGAAAGGCCTTGTTTGCACAGGCCCCAGCCACCCACCCTTAGCCAGCTAGGGATAGACCGTCCTTGGGCCTATCTCAGCAACGGCACAAGACTCACTTCTCGGAGCTGCATTCTGCAAAGGGAAACTCTGCTCGGGGAGCACACCACAGTCCCAATTTGTCTTTGCTCAGGAAAGCAATGCTTGCCTATTTCTCACCTCGCCCTGTGCTAACCCTAGGGCCAAGGAAGCTCTGGGCTGCCTCTGCCCCCGTGGGCACTGCTGCTTTGCTGGTGGTCTCGTGAGCTTGAAACCAACTCCAAACGAGTTCTCCTTCTGGGAGAAGGCTGATTGGGCATGAAAATGCCTTGTTTGCACAGGCCTCAGCAACCCACCCTTAGCCAGCTAGGGAGGGAACATCCAAGGCCCTATCTCAGCAAGGGCACAAGACTCACTTCTAGGAGTTGTATTCTGCAAAGGTGAACTCTGCTCGGGGAACAATCCACAGCCCCAATGCGTCTTTGCTCAGGAAAGCATCGCTTGCCTATTTCTCACATAGCCCTCTGCACCACTAGGGCCAAGAACTTTCTGGGCTGCCTCTGGCTCCGTGGGCACTGCTGCTTGGCTGGTGTTCTCCTGAGCTTGAAACCAACTCCAAACGGGTTCTCCTTCGGGGAGAAGGCTGATTGGGCATGGAAATGCCTTGTTTGCATAGGCCCCCGCAACCCACACTTAGCCAGCTAGGGAGGGATCCTCCGAGGTCCTAACTGGGAAACGGCACAAAACTCAGTTCTGGGAGCTGCATTCTGCAAAGGTGAACTCTGCTCGGGGAACCAACAACAGCCGCAATGCGTCTTTGCTCAGGAAAGCCACGATTGCCTAGTTCTCACCTAGCCCTCTGCTACCCCTATGGCCAAGGGGGATCTTGGCTGCCTCTTTCTCCGTGGGCACTGTTGCTTGCCTGGTGGTCTGCTGAGCTTGAAACCAACTCCAAACGTGTTCTCCTTTGGGGAGAAGGTGGATTTGGCATGAAAAGGCCTTGTATGCACAGGCCCCATCAACCCATCCTTAGCCAGCTAGGGAGGGACGCTCTGAGGGCCTATGTCAGCAACAGCACTAAACTCACTTCTACGAGCTGCATTCTGTAAAGGGAATCTCAGCTCAGGGAACAAAGCACAGCCCCAATGTGTCTCTTGCTCAGGAAGGCCAACCGGCCTAGTTCTCACCTAGCCCTGGTCTACTCCTAGGGCAAAGGAGGCTCTGGGCTGCCTCTGGCTCCGTGGGCACTGCTGCTTGACTGGTGGTCTCCTGAGCTTGAAACCAACTCCAAACGGGTTCTCCTTCGGGGAGAAGGCTGATTGGGCATGAAAAGGCCTTGTTTGCACAGGCCCAAGTAACCTACCCTTAGGAGCTATGGAGGAACCCTCCGAGGGCCTATCTCAGAACCTGCACAAAACTCTCACTTCTAGGAGCTGCATTCTGCAAAGGGGAACACTGCCGGGGAAGAAACCACAGCCCCAAAGCGTGTTTGCTCAGGAAAGCAATGCTTGCCTATTTCTCACCTAGCCCTCTGCCACCAATTAGGCCAAAGATTGTCTGTGCTGCCTCTGGCTCCGTGGGCACTGCAGCTTGGCTGGTGGTCTCCTGAGCTTGTAACCAACTCCAAACGTGTTCTCCTTTGGGGAGAAGGCTGATTGGGCATGAAAAGGCCTTATTTGCACAGGCCCAAACAATCCACCATTAGCCAGCTAGGGAGGGACCCTCAGAGGGCCTATCTCAGAACCTGCACAAAACTCTCACTTCGAGGAGCTGCATTCTGCAAAGGTGAACTCTTCTCAGGGAACAAACCACAGCCCCAATGTGTCTTTGCTCAGGGAAGCAACGCTTGCCTAGTTCTCAATTAGCCCAGTGCTTACCCTAGGGCCAAGGAGGCTCTGGGCTGCCTCTGCCCCCGTGGGCATTGCTGCTTGGCTGGTGGACTCCCGAGCTTGAAACCAACTCCAAACGGGTCCTCCTTCGGGGAGAATGCTGATTGGGCATGAAAAGGCCTTGTTTGCACAGACCCAGGCAACCCACACTTTGCCAGCTAGGGAGGGAACATCCAAGGCCCTATCTCAGCAAGGGCACAAGACTCACTTCTAGGAGTTGTATTCTGCAAAGGTGAACTCTGCTCGGGGAACAATCCACAGCCCCAATGCGTCTTTGCTCAGGAAAGCAACGCGTGCCTAGTTCTCACCTGGCCCTCTGTACCCCTAGGGCAAAGAAGGCTCTGGGCTGCCTCTGGCTCCGTGGGCACTGCTGCTTGGCTGGTGGACTCCTGAGCTTGAAACCAACTCCAAACGGGTTCTCCTTCTGGGAGAAGGCTGATTGGGCATGAAAAGGCCTTGTTTGCACAGGCCTCAGCAACCCACCCTTAGCCAGCTAGGGAGGGACCCTCCGAGGGCTGATCTCAGCAAGGGCACAAGACTCACTTCTAGGAGTTGTATTCTGCAAAGGTGAACTCTGCTCGGGGAACAATCCACAGCCCCAATGCGTCTTTGCTCAGGAAAGCATCGCTTGCCTATTTCTCACATAGCCCTCTGCACCACTAGGGCCAAGAACTTTCTGGGCTGCCTCTGGCTCCGTGGGCACTGCTGCTTGGCTGGTGTTCTCCTGAGCTTGAAACCAACTCCAAACGGGTTCTCCTTCGGGGAGAAGGCTGATTGGGCATGGAAATGCCTTGTTTGCATAGGCCCCCGCAACCCACACTTAGCCAGCTAGGGAGGGATCCTCCGAGGTCCTAACTGGGAAACGGCACAAAACTCAGTTCTGGGAGCTGCATTCTGCAAAGGTGAACTCTGCTCGGGGAACCAACAACAGCCGCAATGCGTCTTTGCTCAGGAAAGCCACGATTGCCTAGTTCTCACCTAGCCCTCTGCTACCCCTATGGCCAAGGGGGATCTTGGCTGCCTCTTTCTCCGTGGGCACTGTTGCTTGCCTGGTGGTCTGCTGAGCTTGAAACCAACTCCAAACGTGTTCTCCTTTGGGGAGAAGGTGGATTTGGCATGAAAAGGCCTTGTATGCACAGGCCCCATCAACCCATCCTTAGCCAGCTAGGGAGGGACGCTCTGAGGGCCTATGTCAGCAACAGCACTAAACTCACTTCTACGAGCTGCATTCTGTAAAGGGAATCTCAGCTCAGGGAACAAAGCACAGCCCCAATGTGTCTCTTGCTCAGGAAGGCCAACCGGCCTAGTTCTCACCTAGCCCTGGTCTACTCCTAGGGCAAAGGAGGCTCTGGGCTGCCTCTGGCTCCGTGGGCACTGCTGCTTGACTGGTGGTCTCCTGAGCTTGAAACCAACTCCAAACGGGTTCTCCTTCGGGGAGAAGGCTGATTGGGCATGAAAAGGCCTTGTTTGCACAGGCCCAAGTAACCTACCCTTAGGAGCTATGGAGGAACCCTCCGAGGGCCTATCTCAGAACCTGCACAAAACTCTCACTTCTAGGAGCTGCATTCTGCAAAGGGGAACACTGCCGGGGAAGAAACCACAGCCCCAAAGCGTGTTTGCTCAGGAAAGCAATGCTTGCCTATTTCTCACCTAGCCCTCTGCCACCAATTAGGCCAAAGATTGTCTGTGCTGCCTCTGGCTCCGTGGGCACTGCAGCTTGGCTGGTGGTCTCCTGAGCTTGTAACCAACTCCAAACGTGTTCTCCTTTGGGGAGAAGGCTGATTGGGCATGAAAAGGCCTTATTTGCACAGGCCCAAACAATCCACCATTAGCCAGCTAGGGAGGGACCCTCAGAGGGCCTATCTCAGAACCTGCACAAAACTCTCACTTCGAGGAGCTGCATTCTGCAAAGGTGAACTCTTCTCAGGGAACAAACCACAGCCCCAATGTGTCTTTGCTCAGGGAAGCAACGCTTGCCTAGTTCTCAATTAGCCCAGTGCTTACCCTAGGGCCAAGGAGGCTCTGGGCTGCCTCTGCCCCCGTGGGCATTGCTGCTTGGCTGGTGGACTCCCGAGCTTGAAACCAACTCCAAACAGGTCCTCCTTCGGGGAGAATGCTGATTGGGCATGAAAAGGCCTTGTTTCCACAGACCCAGGCAACCCACACTTTGCCAGCTAGGGAGGGAACATCCAAGGCCCTATCTCAGCAAGGGCACAAGACTCACTTCTAGGAGTTGTATTCTGCAAAGGTGAACTCTGCTCGGGGAACAATCCACAGCCCCAATGCGTCTTTGCTCAGGAAAGCAACGCGTGCCTAGTTCTCACCTGGCCCTCTGTACCCCTAGGGCAAAGAAGGCTCTGGGCTGCCTCTGGCTCCGTGGGCACTGCTGCTTGGCTGGTGGACTCCTGAGCTTGAAACCAACTCCAAACGGGTTCTCCTTCAGGGAGAAGGCTGATTGGGCATGAAAAGGCCTTGTTTGCACAGGGCCCATCAACTCACCGTTAGCCACCTTGGGAGGGACCCTCGGAGGGCCTATTTCAGCAACGGTACACAACTCGCTTCTAGGAGCTGCATTCTGCAAAAGTGAACTCTGCTCGGGGAACAAACCAAGGCTCCAATGCGTCTATGCTCAATGAAGCCAAGCTTGCCTACTTCTCAATTAGAAGAATGCTTCCCATAGGGCCAAGGAGGCTCTGGGCTGCCTCTGGCTCCGTGGGCACCGCTGATTGTCTGGTGGTCTCCTGAGCTTGAAAGCAACTCCAAACCTGTTCTCCTACGTGGAGAAGGCTGAATGGGCATTAAAATGCCTTGTTTCCACAGACCCAGGCAACCCACACTTAGCCAGCTAGGGAGTGACCCTCCTAGGTCCTATCTCAGCAACGGCAAAAAACTCCCTTATAGGAGCTGCATTTTTCAAAGGGAAACTTGCTCGGGGAACCAACCACAGCCCCAGTGCATCTTTGCTCAGGAAAGCAACGCTTGCCTAGTTCTCAACAAGCCGTGTGCTATACCTTGGGCCAGGAAGGATCCTGGCTTCTTCTTGCTCCGAGGGCACGGCTGCTTGGCTGGTGGTCTCCTGAAGTTAAAAGTAACTCCAAACGGGTTCTCTTTCGGGGAGGATGCTGATTGGGCATGAAAAGGCCTTCATTCAACAGGCCCCATCAACCCACCCTTAGCCAGATACGGAGAGAGCCTCCTAGGGCCTATCTAAGAAATGGCACAAAACTCATTCCAGGAGCTGCATTCTGCAAAGGTGGACACTGCTTGGGGAACAAACCACAGCCCCAATGTGTCTGCTCAGGAAAGCCTCGCTTGCCTTTTTTCTCCTAGCCCTCTGCTACCCCAAGGGCCATGGAAGCTCTGGGCTGCCTCTGGCTCTGTGGGCACTGCTGATGTTCTGGTTGTCTCCTGAGCTTGAAACCAACTCCAAACGGGTTCTCCTTCGGGGAGAAGGTGGATTTGCATGGAAAGGCCTTGTTTGCACAGGCCCCAGCCACCCACCCTTAGCCAGCTAGGGATAGACCGTCCTTGGGCCTATCTCAGCAACGGCACAAGACTCACTTCTCGGAGCTGCATTCTGCAAAGGGAAACTCTGCTCGGGGAGCACACCACAGTCCCAATTTGTCTTTGCTCAGGAAAGCAATGCTTGCCTATTTCTCACCTCGCCCTGTGCTAACCCTAGGGCCAAGGAGGCTCTGGGCTGCCTCTGGCTCCGTGGGCACTGCTGCTTGGCTGGTGGTCTCGTGAGCTTGAAACCAACTCCAAACGGGTTCTCCTTCTGGGAGAAGGCTGATTGGGCATGAAAATGCCTTGTTTGCACAGGCCTCAGCAACCCACCCTTAGCCAGCTAGGGAGGGACCCTCCGAGGGCTGATCTCAGCAAGGGCACAAGACTCACTTCTAGGAGTTGTATTCTGCAAAGGTGAACTCTGCTCGGGGAACAATCCACAGCCCCAATGCGTCTTTGCTCAGGAAAGCATCGCTTGCCTATTTCTCACATAGCCCTCTGCACCACTAGGGCCAAGAACGTTCTGGGCTGCCTCTGGCTCCGTGGGCACTGCTGCTTGGCTGGTGTTCTCCTGAGCTTGAAACCAACTCCAAACGGGTTCTCCTTCGGGGAGAAGGCTGATTGGGCATGAAAAGGCCTTGTTTGCACAGGCCCAAGTAACCTACCCTTAGGAGCTATGGAGGAACCCTCCGAGGGCCTATCTCAGAACCTGCACAAAACTCTCACTTCTAGGAGCTGCATTCTGCAAAGGGGAACACTGCCGGGGAAGAAACCACAGCCCCAAAGCGTGTTTGCTCAGGAAAGCAATGCTTGCCTATTTCTCACCTAGCCCTCTGCCACCAATTAGGCCAAAGATTGTCTGTGCTGCCTCTGGCTCCGTGGGCACTGCAGCTTGGCTGGTGGTCTCCTGAGCTTGTAACCAACTCCAAACGTGTTCTCCTTTGGGGAGAAGGCTGATTGGGCATGAAAAGGCCTTATTTGCACAGGCCCAAACAATCCACCATTAGCCAGCTAGGGAGGGACCCTCAGAGGGCCTATCTCAGAACCTGCACAAAACTCTCACTTCGAGGAGCTGCATTCTGCAAAGGTGAACTCTTCTCAGGGAACAAACCACAGCCCCAATGTGTCTTTGCTCAGGGAAGCAACGCTTGCCTAGTTCTCAATTAGCCCAGTGCTTACCCTAGGGCCAAGGAGGCTCTGGGCTGCCTCTGCCCCCGTGGGCATTGCTGCTTGGCTGGTGGACTCCCGAGCTTGAAACCAACTCCAAACGGGTCCTCCTTCGGGGAGAATGCTGATTGGGCATGAAAAGGCCTTGTTTCCACAGACCCAGGCAACCCACACTTTGCCAGCTAGGGAGGGAACATCCAAGGCCCTATCTCAGCAAGGGCACAAGACTCACTTCTAGGAGTTGTATTCTGCAAAGGTGAACTCTGCTCGGGGAACAATCCACAGCCCCAATGCGTCTTTGCTCAGGAAAGCAACGCGTGCCTAGTTCTCACCTGGCCCTCTGTACCCCTAGGGCAAAGAAGGCTCTGGGCTGCCTCTGGCTCCGTGGGCACTGCTGCTTGGCTGGTGTTCTCCTGAGCTTGAAACCAACTCCAAACGGGTTCTCCTTCGGGGAGAAGGCTGATTGGGCATGGAAATGCCTTGTTTGCATAGGCCCCCGCAACCCACACTTAGCCAGCTAGGGAGGGATCCTCCGAGGTCCTAACTGGGAAACGGCACAAAACTCAGTTCTGGGAGCTGCATTCTGCAAAGGTGAACTCTGCTCGGGGAACCAACAACAGCCGCAATGCGTCTTTGCTCAGGAAAGCCACGATTGCCTAGTTCTCACCTAGCCCTCTGCTACCCCTATGGCCAAGGGGGATCTTGGCTGCCTCTTTCTCCGTGGGCACTGTTGCTTGCCTGGTGGTCTGCTGAGCTTGAAACCAACTCCAAACGTGTTCTCCTTTGGGGAGAAGGTGGATTTGGCATGAAAAGGCCTTGTATGCACAGGCCCCATCAACCCATCCTTAGCCAGCTAGGGAGGGACGCTCTGAGGGCCTATGTCAGCAACAGCACTAAACTCACTTCTACGAGCTGCATTCTGTAAAGGGAATCTCAGCTCAGGGAACAAAGCACAGCCCCAATGTGTCTCTTGCTCAGGAAGGCCAACCGGCCTAGTTCTCACCTAGCCCTGGTCTACTCCTAGGGCAAAGGAGGCTCTGGGCTGCCTCTGGCTCCGTGGGCACTGCTGCTTGACTGGTGGTCTCCTGAGCTTGAAACCAACTCCAAACGGGTTCTCCTTCGGGGAGAAGGCTGATTGGGCATGAAAAGGCCTTGTTTGCACAGGCCCAAGTAACCTACCCTTAGGAGCTATGGAGGAACCCTCCGAGGGCCTATCTCAGAACCTGCACAAAACTCTCACTTCTAGGAGCTGCATTCTGCAAAGGGGAACACTGCCGGGGAAGAAACCACAGCCCCAAAGCGTGTTTGCTCAGGAAAGCAATGCTTGCCTATTTCTCACCTAGCCCTCTGCCACCAATTAGGCCAAAGATTGTCTGTGCTGCCTCTGGCTCCGTGGGCACTGCAGCTTGGCTGGTGGTCTCCTGAGCTTGTAACCAACTCCAAACGTGTTCTCCTTTGGGGAGAAGGCTGATTGGGCATGAAAAGGCCTTATTTGCACAGGCCCAAACAATCCACCATTAGCCAGCTAGGGAGGGACCCTCAGAGGGCCTATCTCAGAACCTGCACAAAACTCTCACTTCGAGGAGCTGCATTCTGCAAAGGTGAACTCTTCTCAGGGAACAAACCACAGCCCCAATGTGTCTTTGCTCAGGGAAGCAACGCTTGCCTAGTTCTCAATTAGCCCAGTGCTTACCCTAGGGCCAAGGAGGCTCTGGGCTGCCTCTGCCCCCGTGGGCATTGCTGCTTGGCTGGTGGACTCCCGAGCTTGAAACCAACTCCAAACAGGTCCTCCTTCGGGGAGAATGCTGATTGGGCATGAAAAGGCCTTGTTTCCACAGACCCAGGCAACCCACACTTTGCCAGCTAGGGAGGGAACATCCAAGGCCCTATCTCAGCAAGGGCACAAGACTCACTTCTAGGAGTTGTATTCTGCAAAGGTGAACTCTGCTCGGGGAACAATCCACAGCCCCAATGCGTCTTTGCTCAGGAAAGCAACGCGTGCCTAGTTCTCACCTGGCCCTCTGTACCCCTAGGGCAAAGAAGGCTCTGGGCTGCCTCTGGCTCCGTGGGCACTGCTGCTTGGCTGGTGGACTCCTGAGCTTGAAACCAACTCCAAACGGGTTCTCCTTCAGGGAGAAGGCTGATTGGGCATGAAAAGGCCTTGTTTGCACAGGGCCCATCAACTCACCGTTAGCCACCTTGGGAGGGACCCTCGGAGGGCCTATTTCAGCAACGGTACACAACTCGCTTCTAGGAGCTGCATTCTGCAAAAGTGAACTCTGCTCGGGGAACAAACCAAGGCTCCAATGCGTCTATGCTCAATGAAGCCAAGCTTGCCTACTTCTCAATTAGAAGAATGCTTCCCATAGGGCCAAGGAGGCTCTGGGCTGCCTCTGGCTCCGTGGGCACCGCTGATTGTCTGGTGGTCTCCTGAGCTTGAAAGCAACTCCAAACCTGTTCTCCTACGTGGAGAAGGCTGAATGGGCATTAAAATGCCTTGTTTCCACAGACCCAGGCAACCCACACTTAGCCAGCTAGGGAGTGACCCTCCTAGGTCCTATCTCAGCAACGGCAAAAAACTCCCTTATAGGAGCTGCATTTTTCAAAGGGAAACTTGCTCGGGGAACCAACCACAGCCCCAGTGCATCTTTGCTCAGGAAAGCAACGCTTGCCTAGTTCTCAACAAGCCGTGTGCTATACCTTGGGCCAGGAAGGATCCTGGCTTCTTCTTGCTCCGAGGGCACGGCTGCTTGGCTGGTGGTCTCCTGAAGTTAAAAGTAACTCCAAACGGGTTCTCTTTCGGGGAGGATGCTGATTGGGCATGAAAAGGCCTTCATTCAACAGGCCCCATCAACCCACCCTTAGCCAGATACGGAGAGAGCCTCCTAGGGCCTATCTAAGAAATGGCACAAAACTCATTCCAGGAGCTGCATTCTGCAAAGGTGGACACTGCTTGGGGAACAAACCACAGCCCCAATGTGTCTGCTCAGGAAAGCCTCGCTTGCCTTTTTTCTCCTAGCCCTCTGCTACCCCAAGGGCCATGGAAGCTCTGGGCTGCCTCTGGCTCTGTGGGCACTGCTGATGTTCTGGTTGTCTCCTGAGCTTGAAACCAACTCCAAACGGGTTCTCCTTCGGGGAGAAGGTGGATTTGCATGGAAAGGCCTTGTTTGCACAGGCCCCAGCCACCCACCCTTAGCCAGCTAGGGATAGACCGTCCTTGGGCCTATCTCAGCAACGGCACAAGACTCACTTCTCGGAGCTGCATTCTGCAAAGGGAAACTCTGCTCGGGGAGCACACCACAGTCCCAATTTGTCTTTGCTCAGGAAAGCAATGCTTGCCTATTTCTCACCTCGCCCTGTGCTAACCCTAGGGCCAAGGAGGCTCTGGGCTGCCTCTGGCTCCGTGGGCACTGCTGCTTGGCTGGTGGTCTCGTGAGCTTGAAACCAACTCCAAACGGGTTCTCCTTCTGGGAGAAGGCTGATTGGGCATGAAAATGCCTTGTTTGCACAGGCCTCAGCAACCCACCCTTAGCCAGCTAGGGAGGGACCCTCCGAGGGCTGATCTCAGCAAGGGCACAAGACTCACTTCTAGGAGTTGTATTCTGCAAAGGTGAACTCTGCTCGGGGAACAATCCACAGCCCCAATGCGTCTTTGCTCAGGAAAGCATCGCTTGCCTATTTCTCACATAGCCCTCTGCACCACTAGGGCCAAGAACGTTCTGGGCTGCCTCTGGCTCCGTGGGCACTGCTGCTTGGCTGGTGTTCTCCTGAGCTTGAAACCAACTCCAAACGGGTTCTCCTTCGGGGAGAAGGCTGATTGGGCATGAAAAGGCCTTGTTTGCACAGGCCCAAGTAACCTACCCTTAGGAGCTATGGAGGAACCCTCCGAGGGCCTATCTCAGAACCTGCACAAAACTCTCACTTCTAGGAGCTGCATTCTGCAAAGGGGAACACTGCCGGGGAAGAAACCACAGCCCCAAAGCGTGTTTGCTCAGGAAAGCAATGCTTGCCTATTTCTCACCTAGCCCTCTGCCACCAATTAGGCCAAAGATTGTCTGTGCTGCCTCTGGCTCCGTGGGCACTGCAGCTTGGCTGGTGGTCTCCTGAGCTTGTAACCAACTCCAAACGTGTTCTCCTTTGGGGAGAAGGCTGATTGGGCATGAAAAGGCCTTATTTGCACAGGCCCAAACAATCCACCATTAGCCAGCTAGGGAGGGACCCTCAGAGGGCCTATCTCAGAACCTGCACAAAACTCTCACTTCGAGGAGCTGCATTCTGCAAACGTGAACTCTTCTCAGGGAACAAACCACAGCCCCAATGTGTCTTTGCTCAGGGAAGCAACGCTTGCCTAGTTCTCAATTAGCCCAGTGCTTACCCTAGGGCCAAGGAGGCTCTGGGCTGCCTCTGCCCCCGTGGGCATTGCTGCTTGGCTGGTGGACTCCCGAGCTTGAAACCAACTCCAAACGGGTCCTCCTTCGGGGAGAATGCTGATTGGGCATGAAAAGGCCTTGTTTCCACAGACCCAGGCAACCCACACTTTGCCAGCTAGGGAGGGAACATCCAAGGCCCTATCTCAGCAAGGGCACAAGACTCACTTCTAGGAGTTGTATTCTGCAAAGGTGAACTCTGCTCGGGGAACAATCCACAGCCCCAATGCGTCTTTGCTCAGGAAAGCAACGCGTGCCTAGTTCTCACCTGGCCCTCTGTACCCCTAGGGCAAAGAAGGCTCTGGGCTGCCTCTGGCTCCGTGGGCACTGCTGCTTGGCTGGTGTTCTCCTGAGCTTGAAACCAACTCCAAACGGGTTCTCCTTCGGGGAGAAGGCTGATTGGGCATGGAAATGCCTTGTTTGCATAGGCCCCCGCAACCCACACTTAGCCAGCTAGGGAGGGATCCTCCGAGGTCCTAACTGGGAAACGGCACAAAACTCAGTTCTGGGAGCTGCATTCTGCAAAGGTGAACTCTGCTCGGGGAACCAACAACAGCCGCAATGCGTCTTTGCTCAGGAAAGCCACGATTGCCTAGTTCTCACCTAGCCCTCTGCTACCCCTATGGCCAAGGGGGATCTTGGCTGCCTCTTTCTCCGTGGGCACTGTTGCTTGCCTGGTGGTCTGCTGAGCTTGAAACCAACTCCAAACGTGTTCTCCTTTGGGGAGAAGGTGGATTTGGCATGAAAAGGCCTTGTATGCACAGGCCCCATCAACCCATCCTTAGCCAGCTAGGGAGGGACGCTCTGAGGGCCTATGTCAGCAACAGCACTAAACTCACTTCTACGAGCTGCATTCTGTAAAGGGAATCTCAGCTCAGGGAACAAAGCACAGCCCCAATGTGTCTCTTGCTCAGGAAGGCCAACCGGCCTAGTTCTCACCTAGCCCTGGTCTACTCCTAGGGCAAAGGAGGCTCTGGGCTGCCTCTGGCTCCGTGGGCACTGCTGCTTGACTGGTGGTCTCCTGAGCTTGAAACCAACTCCAAACGGGTTCTCCTTCGGGGAGAAGGCTGATTGGGCATGAAAAGGCCTTGTTTGCACAGGCCCAAGTAACCTACCCTTAGGAGCTATGGAGGAACCCTCCGAGGGCCTATCTCAGAACCTGCACAAAACTCTCACTTCTAGGAGCTGCATTCTGCAAAGGGGAACACTGCCGGGGAAGAAACCACAGCCCCAAAGCGTGTTTGCTCAGGAAAGCAATGCTTGCCTATTTCTCACCTAGCCCTCTGCCACCAATTAGGCCAAAGATTGTCTGTGCTGCCTCTGGCTCCGTGGGCACTGCAGCTTGGCTGGTGGTCTCCTGAGCTTGTAACCAACTCCAAACGTGTTCTCCTTTGGGGAGAAGGCTGATTGGGCATGAAAAGGCCTTATTTGCACAGGCCCAAACAATCCACCATTAGCCAGCTAGGGAGGGACCCTCAGAGGGCCTATCTCAGAACCTGCACAAAACTCTCACTTCGAGGAGCTGCATTCTGCAAACGTGAACTCTTCTCAGGGAACAAACCACAGCCCCAATGTGTCTTTGCTCAGGGAAGCAACGCTTGCCTAGTTCTCAATTAGCCCAGTGCTTACCCTAGGGCCAAGGAGGCTCTGGGCTGCCTCTGCCCCCGTGGGCATTGCTGCTTGGCTGGTGGACTCCCGAGCTTGAAACCAACTCCAAACGGGTCCTCCTTCGGGGAGAATGCTGATTGGGCATGAAAAGGCCTTGTTTCCACAGACCCAGGCAACCCACACTTTGCCAGCTAGGGAGGGAACATCCAAGGCCCTATCTCAGCAAGGGCACAAGACTCACTTCTAGGAGTTGTATTCTGCAAAGGTGAACTCTGCTCGGGGAACAATCCACAGCCCCAATGCGTCTTTGCTCAGGAAAGCAACGCGTGCCTAGTTCTCACCTGGCCCTCTGTACCCCTAGGGCAAAGAAGGCTCTGGGCTGCCTCTGGCTCCGTGGGCACTGCTGCTTGGCTGGTGTTCTCCTGAGCTTGAAACCAACTCCAAACGGGTTCTCCTTCGGGGAGAAGGCTGATTGGGCATGGAAATGCCTTGTTTGCATAGGCCCCCGCAACCCACACTTAGCCAGCTAGGGAGGGATCCTCCGAGGTCCTAACTGGGAAACGGCACAAAACTCAGTTCTGGGAGCTGCATTCTGCAAAGGTGAACTCTGCTCGGGGAACCAACAACAGCCGCAATGCGTCTTTGCTCAGGAAAGCCACGATTGCCTAGTTCTCACCTAGCCCTCTGCTACCCCTATGGCCAAGGGGGATCTTGGCTGCCTCTTTCTCCGTGGGCACTGTTGCTTGCCTGGTGGTCTGCTGAGCTTGAAACCAACTCCAAACGTGTTCTCCTTTGGGGAGAAGGTGGATTTGGCATGAAAAGGCCTTGTATGCACAGGCCCCATCAACCCATCCTTAGCCAGCTAGGGAGGGACGCTCTGAGGGCCTATGTCAGCAACAGCACTAAACTCACTTCTACGAGCTGCATTCTGTAAAGGGAATCTCAGCTCAGGGAACAAAGCACAGCCCCAATGTGTCTCTTGCTCAGGAAGGCCAACCGGCCTAGTTCTCACCTAGCCCTGGTCTACTCCTAGGGCAAAGGAGGCTCTGGGCTGCCTCTGGCTCCGTGGGCACTGCTGCTTGACTGGTGGTCTCCTGAGCTTGAAACCAACTCCAAACGGGTTCTCCTTCGGGGAGAAGGCTGATTGGGCATGAAAAGGCCTTGTTTGCACAGGCCCAAGTAACCTACCCTTAGGAGCTATGGAGGAACCCTCCGAGGGCCTATCTCAGAACCTGCACAAAACTCTCACTTCTAGGAGCTGCATTCTGCAAAGGGGAACACTGCCGGGGAAGAAACCACAGCCCCAAAGCGTGTTTGCTCAGGAAAGCAATGCTTGCCTATTTCTCACCTAGCCCTCTGCCACCAATTAGGCCAAAGATTGTCTGTGCTGCCTCTGGCTCCGTGGGCACTGCAGCTTGGCTGGTGGTCTCCTGAGCTTGTAACCAACTCCAAACGTGTTCTCCTTTGGGGAGAAGGCTGATTGGGCATGAAAAGGCCTTATTTGCACAGGCCCAAACAATCCACCATTAGCCAGCTAGGGAGGGACCCTCAGAGGGCCTATCTCAGAACCTGCACAAAACTCTCACTTCGAGGAGCTGCATTCTGCAAACGTGAACTCTTCTCAGGGAACAAACCACAGCCCCAATGTGTCTTTGCTCAGGGAAGCAACGCTTGCCTAGTTCTCAATTAGCCCAGTGCTTACCCTAGGGCCAAGGAGGCTCTGGGCTGCCTCTGCCCCCGTGGGCATTGCTGCTTGGCTGGTGGACTCCCGAGCTTGAAACCAACTCCAAACGGGTCCTCCTTCGGGGAGAATGCTGATTGGGCATGAAAAGGCCTTGTTTCCACAGACCCAGGCAACCCACACTTTGCCAGCTAGGGAGGGAACATCCAAGGCCCTATCTCAGCAAGGGCACAAGACTCACTTCTAGGAGTTGTATTCTGCAAAGGTGAACTCTGCTCGGGGAACAATCCACAGCCCCAATGCGTCTTTGCTCAGGAAAGCAACGCGTGCCTAGTTCTCACCTGGCCCTCTGTACCCCTAGGGCAAAGAAGGCTCTGGGCTGCCTCTGGCTCCGTGGGCACTGCTGCTTGGCTGGTGGACTCCTGAGCTTGAAACCAACTCCAAACGTGTTCTCCTTCAGGGAGAAGGCTGATTGGGCATGAAAATGCCTTGTTTGCACAGGCCTCAGCAACCCACCCTTAGCCAGCTAGGGAGGGACCCTCCGAGGGCTGATCTCAGCAAGGGCACAAGACTCACTTCTAGGAGTTGTATTCTGCAAAGGTGAACTCTGCTCGGGGAACAATCCACAGCCCCAATGCGTCTTTGCTCAGGAAAGCATCGCTTGCCTATTTCTCACATAGCCCTCTGCACCACTAGGGCCAAGAACTTTCTGGGCTGCCTCTGGCTCCGTGGGCACTGCTGCTTGGCTGGTGTTCTCCTGAGCTTGAAACCAACTCCAAACGGGTTCTCCTTCGGGGAGAAGGCTGATTGGGCATGGAAATGCCTTGTTTGCATAGGCCCCCGCAACCCACACTTAGCCAGCTAGGGAGGGATCCTCCGAGGTCCTAACTGGGAAACGGCACAAAACTCAGTTCTGGGAGCTGCATTCTGCAAAGGTGAACTCTGCTCGGGGAACCAACAACAGCCGCAATGCGTCTTTGCTCAGGAAAGCCACGATTGCCTAGTTCTCACCTAGCCCTCTGCTACCCCTATGGCCAAGGGGGATCTTGGCTGCCTCTTTCTCCGTGGGCACTGTTGCTTGCCTGGTGGTCTGCTGAGCTTGAAACCAACTCCAAACGTGTTCTCCTTTGGGGAGAAGGTGGATTTGGCATGAAAAGGCCTTGTATGCACAGGCCCCATCAACCCATCCTTAGCCAGCTAGGGAGGGACGCTCTGAGGGCCTATGTCAGCAACAGCACTAAACTCACTTCTACGAGCTGCATTCTGTAAAGGGAATCTCAGCTCAGGGAACAAAGCACAGCCCCAATGTGTCTCTTGCTCAGGAAGGCCAACCGGCCTAGTTCTCACCTAGCCCTGGTCTACTCCTAGGGCAAAGGAGGCTCTGGGCTGCCTCTGGCTCCGTGGGCACTGCTGCTTGACTGGTGGTCTCCTGAGCTTGAAACCAACTCCAAACGGGTTCTCCTTCGGGGAGAAGGCTGATTGGGCATGAAAAGGCCTTGTTTGCACAGGCCCAAGTAACCTACCCTTAGGAGCTATGGAGGAACCCTCCGAGGGCCTATCTCAGAACCTGCACAAAACTCTCACTTCTAGGAGCTGCATTCTGCAAAGGGGAACACTGCCGGGGAAGAAACCACAGCCCCAAAGCGTGTTTGCTCAGGAAAGCAATGCTTGCCTATTTCTCACCTAGCCCTCTGCCACCAATTAGGCCAAAGATTGTCTGTGCTGCCTCTGGCTCCGTGGGCACTGCAGCTTGGCTGGTGGTCTCCTGAGCTTGTAACCAACTCCAAACGTGTTCTCCTTTGGGGAGAAGGCTGATTGGGCATGAAAAGGCCTTATTTGCACAGGCCCAAACAATCCACCATTAGCCAGCTAGGGAGGGACCCTCAGAGGGCCTATCTCAGAACCTGCACAAAACTCTCACTTCGAGGAGCTGCATTCTGCAAACGTGAACTCTTCTCAGGGAACAAACCACAGCCCCAATGTGTCTTTGCTCAGGGAAGCAACGCTTGCCTAGTTCTCAATTAGCCCAGTGCTTACCCTAGGGCCAAGGAGGCTCTGGGCTGCCTCTGCCCCCGTGGGCATTGCTGCTTGGCTGGTGGACTCCCGAGCTTGAAACCAACTCCAAACGGGTCCTCCTTCGGGGAGAATGCTGATTGGGCATGAAAAGGCCTTGTTTCCACAGACCCAGGCAACCCACACTTTGCCAGCTAGGGAGGGAACATCCAAGGCCCTATCTCAGCAAGGGCACAAGACTCACTTCTAGGAGTTGTATTCTGCAAAGGTGAACTCTGCTCGGGGAACAATCCACAGCCCCAATGCGTCTTTGCTCAGGAAAGCAACGCGTGCCTAGTTCTCACCTGGCCCTCTGTACCCCTAGGGCAAAGAAGGCTCTGGGCTGCCTCTGGCTCCGTGGGCACTGCTGCTTGGCTGGTGGACTCCTGAGCTTGAAACCAACTCCAAACGGGTTCTCCTTCAGGGAGAAGGCTGATTGGGCATGAAAATGCCTTGTTTGCACAGGCCTCAGCAACCCACCCTTAGCCAGCTAGGGAGGGACCCTCCGAGGGCTGATCTCAGCAAGGGCACAAGACTCACTTCTAGGAGTTGTATTCTGCAAAGGTGAACTCTGCTCGGGGAACAATCCACAGCCCCAATGCGTCTTTGCTCAGGAAAGCATCGCTTGCCTATTTCTCACATAGCCCTCTGCACCACTAGGGCCAAGAACTTTCTGGGCTGCCTCTGGCTCCGTGGGCACTGCTGCTTGGCTGGTGTTCTCCTGAGCTTGAAACCAACTCCAAACGGGTTCTCCTTCGGGGAGAAGGCTGATTGGGCATGGAAATGCCTTGTTTGCATAGGCCCCCGCAACCCACACTTAGCCAGCTAGGGAGGGATCCTCCGAGGTCCTAACTGGGAAACGGCACAAAACTCAGTTCTGGGAGCTGCATTCTGCAAAGGTGAACTCTGCTCGGGGAACCAACAACAGCCGCAATGCGTCTTTGCTCAGGAAAGCCACGATTGCCTAGTTCTCACCTAGCCCTCTGCTACCCCTATGGCCAAGGGGGATCTTGGCTGCCTCTTTCTCCGTGGGCACTGTTGCTTGCCTGGTGGTCTGCTGAGCTTGAAACCAACTCCAAACGTGTTCTCCTTTGGGGAGAAGGTGGATTTGGCATGAAAAGGCCTTGTATGCACAGGCCCCATCAACCCATCCTTAGCCAGCTAGGGAGGGACGCTCTGAGGGCCTATGTCAGCAACAGCACTAAACTCACTTCTACGAGCTGCATTCTGTAAAGGGAATCTCAGCTCAGGGAACAAAGCACAGCCCCAATGTGTCTCTTGCTCAGGAAGGCCAACCGGCCTAGTTCTCACCTAGCCCTGGTCTACTCCTAGGGCAAAGGAGGCTCTGGGCTGCCTCTGGCTCCGTGGGCACTGCTGCTTGACTGGTGGTCTCCTGAGCTTGAAACCAACTCCAAACGGGTTCTCCTTCGGGGAGAAGGCTGATTGGGCATGAAAAGGCCTTGTTTGCACAGGCCCAAGTAACCTACCCTTAGGAGCTATGGAGGAACCCTCCGAGGGCCTATCTCAGAACCTGCACAAAACTCTCACTTCTAGGAGCTGCATTCTGCAAAGGGGAACACTGCCGGGGAAGAAACCACAGCCCCAAAGCGTGTTTGCTCAGGAAAGCAATGCTTGCCTATTTCTCACCTAGCCCTCTGCCACCAATTAGGCCAAAGATTGTCTGTGCTGCCTCTGGCTCCGTGGGCACTGCAGCTTGGCTGGTGGTCTCCTGAGCTTGTAACCAACTCCAAACGTGTTCTCCTTTGGGGAGAAGGCTGATTGGGCATGAAAAGGCCTTATTTGCACAGGCCCAAACAATCCACCATTAGCCAGCTAGGGAGGGACCCTCAGAGGGCCTATCTCAGAACCTGCACAAAACTCTCACTTCGAGGAGCTGCATTCTGCAAACGTGAACTCTTCTCAGGGAACAAACCACAGCCCCAATGTGTCTTTGCTCAGGGAAGCAACGCTTGCCTAGTTCTCAATTAGCCCAGTGCTTACCCTAGGGCCAAGGAGGCTCTGGGCTGCCTCTGCCCCCGTGGGCATTGCTGCTTGGCTGGTGGACTCCCGAGCTTGAAACCAACTCCAAACGGGTCCTCCTTCGGGGAGAATGCTGATTGGGCATGAAAAGGCCTTGTTTCCACAGACCCAGGCAACCCACACTTTGCCAGCTAGGGAGGGAACATCCAAGGCCCTATCTCAGCAAGGGCACAAGACTCACTTCTAGGAGTTGTATTCTGCAAAGGTGAACTCTGCTCGGGGAACAATCCACAGCCCCAATGCGTCTTTGCTCAGGAAAGCAACGCGTGCCTAGTTCTCACCTGGCCCTCTGTACCCCTAGGGCAAAGAAGGCTCTGGGCTGCCTCTGGCTCCGTGGGCACTGCTGCTTGGCTGGTGGACTCCTGAGCTTGAAACCAACTCCAAACGGGTTCTCCTTCAGGGAGAAGGCTGATTGGGCATGAAAAGGCCTTGTTTGCACAGGGCCCATCAACTCACCGTTAGCCACCTTGGGAGGGACCCTCGGAGGGCCTATTTCAGCAACGGTACACAACTCGCTTCTAGGAGCTGCATTCTGCAAAAGTGAACTCTGCTCGGGGAACAAACCAAGGCTCCAATGCGTCTATGCTCAATGAAGCCACGCTTGCCTACTTCTCAATTAGAAGAATGCTTCCCATAGGGCCAAGGAGGCTCTGGGCTGCCTCTGGCTCCGTGGGCACCGCTGATTGTCTGGTGGTCTCCTGAGCTTGAAAGCAACTCCAAACCTGTTCTCCTACGTGGAGAAGGCTGAATGGGCATTAAAATGCCTTGTTTCCACAGACCCAGGCAACCCACACTTAGCCAGCTAGGGAGTGACCCTCCTAGGTCCTATCTCAGCAACGGCAAAAAACTCACTTATAGGAGCTGCATTTTTCAAAGGGAAACTTGCTCGGGGAACCAACCACAGCCCCAGTGCATCTTTGCTCAGGAAAGCAACGCTTGCCTAGTTCTCAACAAGCCGTGTGCTATACCTTGGGCCAGGAAGGATCCTGGCTTCTTCTTGCTCCGAGGGCACGGCTGCTTGGCTGGTGGTCTCCTGAAGTTAAAAGTAACTCCAAACGGGTTCTCTTTCGGGGAGGATGCTGATTGGGCATGAAAAGGCCTTCATTCAACAGGCCCCATCAACCCACCCTTAGCCAGATACGGAGAGAGCCTCCTAGGGCCTATCTAAGAAATGGCACAAAACTCATTCCAGGAGCTGCATTCTGCAAAGGTGGACACTGCTTGGGGAACAAACCACAGCCCCAATGTGTCTGCTCAGGAAAGCCTCGCTTGCCTTTTTTCTCCTAGCCCTCTGCTACCCCAAGGGCCATGGAAGCTCTGGGCTGCCTCTGGCTCTGTGGGCACTGCTGATGTTCTGGTTGTCTCCTGAGCTTGAAACCAACTCCAAACGGGTTCTCCTTCGGGGAGAAGGTGGATTTGCATGGAAAGGCCTTGTTTGCACAGGCCCCAGCCACCCACCCTTAGCCAGCTAGGGATAGACCGTCCTTGGGCCTATCTCAGCAACGGCACAAGACTCACTTCTCGGAGCTGCATTCTGCAAAGGGAAACTCTGCTCGGGGAGCACACCACAGTCCCAATTTGTCTTTGCTCAGGAAAGCAATGCTTGCCTATTTCTCACCTCGCCCTGTGCTAACCCTAGGGCCAAGGAGGCTCTGGGCTGCCTCTGGCTCCGTGGGCACTGCTGCTTGGCTGGTGGTCTCGTGAGCTTGAAACCAACTCCAAACGGGTTCTCCTTCTGGGAGAAGGCTGATTGGGCATGAAAATGCCTTGTTTGCACAGGCCTCAGCAACCCACCCTTAGCCAGCTAGGGAGGGACCCTCCGAGGGCTGATCTCAGCAAGGGCACAAGACTCACTTCTAGGAGTTGTATTCTGCAAAGGTGAACTCTGCTCGGGGAACAATCCACAGCCCCAATGCGTCTTTGCTCAGGAAAGCATCGCTTGCCTATTTCTCACATAGCCCTCTGCACCACTAGGGCCAAGAACTTTCTGGGCTGCCTCTGGCTCCGTGGGCACTGCTGCTTGGCTGGTGTTCTCCTGAGCTTGAAACCAACTCCAAACGGGTTCTCCTTCTGGGAGAAGGCTGATTGGGCATGGAAATGCCTTGTTTGCATAGGCCCCCGCAACCCACACTTAGCCAGCTAGGGAGGGATCCTCCGAGGTCCTAACTGGGAAATGGCACAAAACTCAGTTCTGGGAGCTGCATTCTGCAAAGGTGAACTCTGCTCGGGGAACCAACAACAGCCGCAATGCGTCTTTGCTCAGGAAAGCCACGATTGCCTAGTTCTCACCTAGCCCTCTGCTACCCCTATGGCCAAGGGGGATCTTGGCTGCCTCTTTCTCCGTGGGCACTGTTGCTTGCCTGGTGGTCTGCTGAGCTTGAAACCAACTCCAAACGTGTTCTCCTTTGGGGAGAAGGTGGATTTGGCATGAAAAGGCCTTGTATGCACAGGCCCCATCAACCCATCCTTAGCCAGCTAGGGAGGGACGCTCTGAGGGCCTATGTCAGCAACAGCACTAAACTCACTTCTACGAGCTGCATTCTGTAAAGGGAATCTCAGCTCAGGGAACAAAGCACAGCCCCAATGTGTCTCTTGCTCAGGAAGGCCAACCGGCCTAGTTCTCACCTAGCCCTGGTCTACTCCTAGGGCAAAGGAGGCTCTGGGCTGCCTCTGGCTCCGTGGGCACTGCTGCTTGACTGGTGGTCTCCTGAGCTTGAAACCAACTCCAAACGGGTTCTCCTTCGGGGAGAAGGCTGATTGGGCATGAAAAGGCCTTGTTTGCACAGGCCCAAGTAACCTACCCTTAGGAGCTATGGAGGAACCCTCCGAGGGCCTATCTCAGAACCTGCACAAAACTCTCACTTCTAGGAGCTGCATTCTGCAAAGGGGAACACTGCCGGGGAAGAAACCACAGCCCCAAAGCGTGTTTGCTCAGGAAAGCAATGCTTGCCTATTTCTCACCTAGCCCTCTGCCACCAATTAGGCCAAAGATTGTCTGTGCTGCCTCTGGCTCCGTGGGCACTGCAGCTTGGCTGGTGGTCTCCTGAGCTTGTAACCAACTCCAAACGTGTTCTCCTTTGGGGAGAAGGCTGATTGGGCATGAAAAGGCCTTATTTGCACAGGCCCAAACAATCCACCATTAGCCAGCTAGGGAGGGACCCTCAGAGGGCCTATCTCAGAACCTGCACAAAACTCTCACTTCGAGGAGCTGCATTCTGCAAACGTGAACTCTTCTCAGGGAACAAACCACAGCCCCAATGTGTCTTTGCTCAGGGAAGCAACGCTTGCCTAGTTCTCAATTAGCCCAGTGCTTACCCTAGGGCCAAGGAGGCTCTGGGCTGCCTCTGCCCCCGTGGGCATTGCTGCTTGGCTGGTGGACTCCCGAGCTTGAAACCAACTCCAAACGGGTCCTCCTTCGGGGAGAATGCTGATTGGGCATGAAAAGGCCTTGTTTCCACAGACCCAGGCAACCCACACTTTGCCAGCTAGGGAGGGAACATCCAAGGCCCTATCTCAGCAAGGGCACAAGACTCACTTCTAGGAGTTGTATTCTGCAAAGGTGAACTCTGCTCGGGGAACAATCCACAGCCCCAATGCGTCTTTGCTCAGGAAAGCAACGCGTGCCTAGTTCTCACCTGGCCCTCTGTACCCCTAGGGCAAAGAAGGCTCTGGGCTGCCTCTGGCTCCGTGGGCACTGCTGCTTGGCTGGTGGACTCCTGAGCTTGAAACCAACTCCAAACGGGTTCTCCTTCAGGGAGAAGGCTGATTGGGCATGAAAATGCCTTGTTTGCACAGGCCTCAGCAACCCACCCTTAGCCAGCTAGGGAGGGACCCTCCGAGGGCTGATCTCAGCAAGGGCACAAGACTCACTTCTAGGAGTTGTATTCTGCAAAGGTGAACTCTGCTCGGGGAACAATCCACAGCCCCAATGCGTCTTTGCTCAGGAAAGCATCGCTTGCCTATTTCTCACATAGCCCTCTGCACCACTAGGGCCAAGAACTTTCTGGGCTGCCTCTGGCTCCGTGGGCACTGCTGCTTGGCTGGTGTTCTCCTGAGCTTGAAACCAACTCCAAACGGGTTCTCCTTCGGGGAGAAGGCTGATTGGGCATGGAAATGCCTTGTTTGCATAGGCCCCCGCAACCCACACTTAGCCAGCTAGGGAGGGATCCTCCGAGGTCCTAACTGGGAAACGGCACAAAACTCAGTTCTGGGAGCTGCATTCTGCAAAGGTGAACTCTGCTCGGGGAACCAACAACAGCCGCAATGCGTCTTTGCTCAGGAAAGCCACGATTGCCTAGTTCTCACCTAGCCCTCTGCTACCCCTATGGCCAAGGGGGATCTTGGCTGCCTCTTTCTCCGTGGGCACTGTTGCTTGCCTGGTGGTCTGCTGAGCTTGAAACCAACTCCAAACGTGTTCTCCTTTGGGGAGAAGGTGGATTTGGCATGAAAAGGCCTTGTATGCACAGGCCCCATCAACCCATCCTTAGCCAGCTAGGGAGGGACGCTCTGAGGGCCTATGTCAGCAACAGCACTAAACTCACTTCTACGAGCTGCATTCTGTAAAGGGAATCTCAGCTCAGGGAACAAAGCACAGCCCCAATGTGTCTCTTGCTCAGGAAGGCCAACCGGCCTAGTTCTCACCTAGCCCTGGTCTACTCCTAGGGCAAAGGAGGCTCTGGGCTGCCTCTGGCTCCGTGGGCACTGCTGCTTGACTGGTGGTCTCCTGAGCTTGAAACCAACTCCAAACGGGTTCTCCTTCGGGGAGAAGGCTGATTGGGCATGAAAAGGCCTTGTTTGCACAGGCCCAAGTAACCTACCCTTAGGAGCTATGGAGGAACCCTCCGAGGGCCTATCTCAGAACCTGCACAAAACTCTCACTTCTAGGAGCTGCATTCTGCAAAGGGGAACACTGCCGGGGAAGAAACCACAGCCCCAAAGCGTGTTTGCTCAGGAAAGCAATGCTTGCCTATTTCTCACCTAGCCCTCTGCCACCAATTAGGCCAAAGATTGTCTGTGCTGCCTCTGGCTCCGTGGGCACTGCAGCTTGGCTGGTGGTCTCCTGAGCTTGTAACCAACTCCAAACGTGTTCTCCTTTGGGGAGAAGGCTGATTGGGCATGAAAAGGCCTTATTTGCACAGGCCCAAACAATCCACCATTAGCCAGCTAGGGAGGGACCCTCAGAGGGCCTATCTCAGAACCTGCACAAAACTCTCACTTCGAGGAGCTGCATTCTGCAAACGTGAACTCTTCTCAGGGAACAAACCACAGCCCCAATGTGTCTTTGCTCAGGGAAGCAACGCTTGCCTAGTTCTCAATTAGCCCAGTGCTTACCCTAGGGCCAAGGAGGCTCTGGGCTGCCTCTGCCCCCGTGGGCATTGCTGCTTGGCTGGTGGACTCCCGAGCTTGAAACCAACTCCAAACGGGTCCTCCTTCGGGGAGAATGCTGATTGGGCATGAAAAGGCCTTGTTTCCACAGACCCAGGCAACCCACACTTTGCCAGCTAGGGAGGGAACATCCAAGGCCCTATCTCAGCAAGGGCACAAGACTCACTTCTAGGAGTTGTATTCTGCAAAGGTGAACTCTGCTCGGGGAACAATCCACAGCCCCAATGCGTCTTTGCTCAGGAAAGCAACGCGTGCCTAGTTCTCACCTGGCCCTCTGTACCCCTAGGGCAAAGAAGGCTCTGGGCTGCCTCTGGCTCCGTGGGCACTGCTGCTTGGCTGGTGGACTCCTGAGCTTGAAACCAACTCCAAACGGGTTCTCCTTCAGGGAGAAGGCTGATTGGGCATGAAAAGGCCTTGTTTGCACAGGGCCCATCAACTCACCGTTAGCCACCTTGGGAGGGACCCTCGGAGGGCCTATTTCAGCAACGGTACACAACTCGCTTCTAGGAGCTGCATTCTGCAAAAGTGAACTCTGCTCGGGGAACAAACCAAGGCTCCAATGCGTCTATGCTCAATGAAGCCACGCTTGCCTACTTCTCAATTAGAAGAATGCTTCCCATAGGGCCAAGGAGGCTCTGGGCTGCCTCTGGCTCCGTGGGCACCGCTGATTGTCTGGTGGTCTCCTGAGCTTGAAAGCAACTCCAAACCTGTTCTCCTACGTGGAGAAGGCTGAATGGGCATTAAAATGCCTTGTTTCCACAGACCCAGGCAACCCACACTTAGCCAGCTAGGGAGTGACCCTCCTAGGTCCTATCTCAGCAACGGCAAAAAACTCACTTATAGGAGCTGCATTTTTCAAAGGGAAACTTGCTCGGGGAACCAACCACAGCCCCAGTGCATCTTTGCTCAGGAAAGCAACGCTTGCCTAGTTCTCAACAAGCCGTGTGCTATACCTTGGGCCAGGAAGGATCCTGGCTTCTTCTTGCTCCGAGGGCACGGCTGCTTGGCTGGTGGTCTCCTGAAGTTAAAAGTAACTCCAAACGGGTTCTCTTTCGGGGAGGATGCTGATTGGGCATGAAAAGGCCTTCATTCAACAGGCCCCATCAACCCACCCTTAGCCAGATACGGAGAGAGCCTCCTAGGGCCTATCTAAGAAATGGCACAAAACTCATTCCAGGAGCTGCATTCTGCAAAGGTGGACACTGCTTGGGGAACAAACCACAGCCCCAATGTGTCTGCTCAGGAAAGCCTCGCTTGCCTTTTTTCTCCTAGCCCTCTGCTACCCCAAGGGCCATGGAAGCTCTGGGCTGCCTCTGGCTCTGTGGGCACTGCTGATGTTCTGGTTGTCTCCTGAGCTTGAAACCAACTCCAAACGGGTTCTCCTTCGGGGAGAAGGTGGATTTGCATGGAAAGGCCTTGTTTGCACAGGCCCCAGCCACCCACCCTTAGCCAGCTAGGGATAGACCGTCCTTGGGCCTATCTCAGCAACGGCACAAGACTCACTTCTCGGAGCTGCATTCTGCAAAGGGAAACTCTGCTCGGGGAGCACACCACAGTCCCAATTTGTCTTTGCTCAGGAAAGCAATGCTTGCCTATTTCTCACCTCGCCCTGTGCTAACCCTAGGGCCAAGGAGGCTCTGGGCTGCCTCTGGCTCCGTGGGCACTGCTGCTTGGCTGGTGGACTCCTGAGCTTGAAACCAACTCCAAACGTGTTCTCCTTCAGGGAGAAGGCTGATTGGGCATGAAAATGCCTTGTTTGCACAGGCCTCAGCAACCCACCCTTAGCCAGCTAGGGAGGGACCCTCCGAGGGCTGATCTCAGCAAGGGCACAAGACTCACTTCTAGGAGTTGTATTCTGCAAAGGTGAACTCTGCTCGGGGAACAATCCACAGCCCCAATGCGTCTTTGCTCAGGAAAGCATCGCTTGCCTATTTCTCACATAGCCCTCTGCACCACTAGGGCCAAGAACTTTCTGGGCTGCCTCTGGCTCCGTGGGCACTGCTGCTTGGCTGGTGTTCTCCTGAGCTTGAAACCAACTCCAAACGGGTTCTCCTTCGGGGAGAAGGCTGATTGGGCATGGAAATGCCTTGTTTGCATAGGCCCCCGCAACCCACACTTAGCCAGCTAGGGAGGGATCCTCCGAGGTCCTAACTGGGAAACGGCACAAAACTCAGTTCTGGGAGCTGCATTCTGCAAAGGTGAACTCTGCTCGGGGAACCAACAACAGCCGCAATGCGTCTTTGCTCAGGAAAGCCACGATTGCCTAGTTCTCACCTAGCCCTCTGCTACCCCTATGGCCAAGGGGGATCTTGGCTGCCTCTTTCTCCGTGGGCACTGTTGCTTGCCTGGTGGTCTGCTGAGCTTGAAACCAACTCCAAACGTGTTCTCCTTTGGGGAGAAGGTGGATTTGGCATGAAAAGGCCTTGTATGCACAGGCCCCATCAACCCATCCTTAGCCAGCTAGGGAGGGACGCTCTGAGGGCCTATGTCAGCAACAGCACTAAACTCACTTCTACGAGCTGCATTCTGTAAAGGGAATCTCAGCTCAGGGAACAAAGCACAGCCCCAATGTGTCTCTTGCTCAGGAAGGCCAACCGGCCTAGTTCTCACCTAGCCCTGGTCTACTCCTAGGGCAAAGGAGGCTCTGGGCTGCCTCTGGCTCCGTGGGCACTGCTGCTTGACTGGTGGTCTCCTGAGCTTGAAACCAACTCCAAACGGGTTCTCCTTCGGGGAGAAGGCTGATTGGGCATGAAAAGGCCTTGTTTGCACAGGCCCAAGTAACCTACCCTTAGGAGCTATGGAGGAACCCTCCGAGGGCCTATCTCAGAACCTGCACAAAACTCTCACTTCTAGGAGCTGCATTCTGCAAAGGGGAACACTGCCGGGGAAGAAACCACAGCCCCAAAGCGTGTTTGCTCAGGAAAGCAATGCTTGCCTATTTCTCACCTAGCCCTCTGCCACCAATTAGGCCAAAGATTGTCTGTGCTGCCTCTGGCTCCGTGGGCACTGCAGCTTGGCTGGTGGTCTCCTGAGCTTGTAACCAACTCCAAACGTGTTCTCCTTTGGGGAGAAGGCTGATTGGGCATGAAAAGGCCTTATTTGCACAGGCCCAAACAATCCACCATTAGCCAGCTAGGGAGGGACCCTCAGAGGGCCTATCTCAGAACCTGCACAAAACTCTCACTTCGAGGAGCTGCATTCTGCAAAGGTGAACTCTTCTCAGGGAACAAACCACAGCCCCAATGTGTCTTTGCTCAGGGAAGCAACGCTTGCCTAGTTCTCAATTAGCCCAGTGCTTACCCTAGGGCCAAGGAGGCTCTGGGCTGCCTCTGCCCCCGTGGGCATTGCTGCTTGGCTGGTGGACTCCCGAGCTTGAAACCAACTCCAAACGGGTCCTCCTTCGGGGAGAATGCTGATTGGGCATGAAAAGGCCTTGTTTCCACAGACCCAGGCAACCCACACTTTGCCAGCTAGGGAGGGAACATCCAAGGCCCTATCTCAGCAAGGGCACAAGACTCACTTCTAGGAGTTGTATTCTGCAAAGGTGAACTCTGCTCAGGGAACAATCCACAGCCCCAATGCGTCTTTGCTCAGGAAAGCAACGCGTGCCTAGTTCTCACCTGGCCCTCTGTACCCCTAGGGCAAAGAAGGCTCTGGGCTGCCTCTGGCTCCGTGGGCACTGCTGCTTGGCTGGTGGACTCCTGAGCTTGAAACCAACTCCAAACGTGTTCTCCTTCGGGGAGAAGGCTGATTGGGCATGAAAAGGCCTTGTTTGCACAGGGCCCATCAACTCACCGTTAGCCACCTTGGGAGGGACCCTCGGAGGGCCTATCTCAGCAACGGTACACAACTCGCTTCTAGGAGCTGCATTCTGCAAAAGTGAACTCTGCTCGGAGAACAAACCAAGGCTCCAATGCGTCTATGCTCAGGGAAGCCACGCTTGCCAACTTCTCAATTAGAAGAATGCTTCCCATAGGGCCAAGGAGGCTCTGGGCTGCCTCTGGCTCCGTGGGCACCGCTGATTGTCTGGTGGTCTCCTGAGCTTGAAAGCAACTCCAAACCTGTTCTCCTACGTGGAGAAGGCTGAATGGGCATTAAAATGCCTTGTTTCCACAGACCCAGGCAACCCACACTTAGCCAGCTAGGGAGTGACCCTCCTAGGTCCTATCTCAGCAACGGCAAAAAACTCACTTATAGGAGCTGCATTTTTCAAAGGGAAACTTGCTCGGGGAACCAACCACAGCCCCAGTGCATCTTTGCTCAGGAAAGCAACGCTTGCCTAGTTCTCAACAAGCCGTGTGCTATACCTTGGGCCAGGAAGGATCCTGGCTTCTTCTTGCTCCGAGGGCACGGCTGCTTGGCTGGTGGTCTCCTGAAGTTAAAAGTAACTCCAAACGGGTTCTCTTTCGGGGAGGATGCTGATTGGGCATGAAAAGGCCTTCATTCAACAGGCCCCATCAACCCACCCTTAGCCAGATACGGAGAGAGCCTCCTAGGGCCTATCTAAGAAATGGCACAAAACTCATTCCAGGAGCTGCATTCTGCAAAGGTGGACACTGCTTGGGGAACAAACCACAGCCCCAATGTGTCTGCTCAGGAAAGCCTCGCTTGCCTTTTTTCTCCTAGCCCTCTGCTACCCCAAGGGCCATGGAAGCTCTGGGCTGCCTCTGGCTCTGTGGGCACTGCTGATGTTCTGGTTGTCTCCTGAGCTTGAAACCAACTCCAAACGGGTTCTCCTTCGGGGAGAAGGTGGATTTGCATGGAAAGGCCTTGTTTGCACAGGCCCCAGCCACCCACCCTTAGCCAGCTAGGGATAGACCGTCCTTGGGCCTATCTCAGCAACGGCACAAGACTCACTTCTCGGAGCTGCATTCTGCAAAGGGAAACTCTGCTCGGGGAGCACACCACAGTCCCAATTTGTCTTTGCTCAGGAAAGCAATGCTTGCCTATTTCTCACCTCGCCCTGTGCTAACCCTAGGGCCAAGGAAGCTCTGGGCTGCCTCTGCCCCCGTGGGCACTGCTGCTTTGCTGGTGGTCTCGTGAGCTTGAAACCAACTCCAAACGAGTTCTCCTTCTGGGAGAAGGCTGATTGGGCATGAAAATGCCTTGTTTGCACAGGCCTCAGCAACCCACCCTTAGCCAGCTAGGGAGGGAACATCCAAGGCCCTATCTCAGCAAGGGCACAAGACTCACTTCTAGGAGTTGTATTCTGCAAAGGTGAACTCTGCTCGGGGAACAATCCACAGCCCCAATGCGTCTTTGCTCAGGAAAGCATCGCTTGCCTATTTCTCACATAGCCCTCTGCACCACTAGGGCCAAGAACTTTCTGGGCTGCCTCTGGCTCCGTGGACACTGCTGCTTGGCTGGTGTTCTCCTGAGCTTGAAACCAACTCCAAACGGGTTCTCCTTCGGGGAGAAGGCTGATTGGGCATGGAAATGCCTTGTTTGCATAGGCCCCCGCAACCCACACTTAGCCAGCTAGGGAGGGATCCTCCGAGGTCCTAACTGGGAAACGGCACAAAACTCAGTTCTGGGAGCTGCATTCTGCAAAGGTGAACTCTGCTCGGGGAACCAACAACAGCCGCAATGCGTCTTTGCTCAGGAAAGCCACGATTGCCTAGTTCTCACCTAGCCCTCTGCTACCCCTATGGCCAAGGGGGATCTTGGCTGCCTCTTTCTCCGTGGGCACTGTTGCTTGCCTGGTGGTCTGCTGAGCTTGAAACCAACTCCAAACGTGTTCTCCTTTGGGGAGAAGGTGGATTTGGCATGAAAAGGCCTTGTATGCACAGGCCCCATCAACCCATCCTTAGCCAGCTAGGGAGGGACGCTCTGAGGGCCTATGTCAGCAACAGCACTAAACTCACTTCTACGAGCTGCATTCTGTAAAGGGAATCTCAGCTCAGGGAACAAAGCACAGCCCCAATGTGTCTCTTGCTCAGGAAGGCCAACCGGCCTAGTTCTCACCTAGCCCTGGTCTACTCCTAGGGCAAAGGAGGCTCTGGGCTGCCTCTGGCTCCGTGGGCACTGCTGCTTGACTGGTGGTCTCCTGAGCTTGAAACCAACTCCAAACGGGTTCTCCTTCGGGGAGAAGGCTGATTGGGCATGAAAAGGCCTTGTTTGCACAGGCCCAAGTAACCTACCCTTAGGAGCTATGGAGGAACCCTCCGAGGGCCTATCTCAGAACCTGCACAAAACTCTCACTTCTAGGAGCTGCATTCTGCAAAGGGGAACACTGCCGGGGAAGAAACCACAGCCCCAAAGCGTGTTTGCTCAGGAAAGCAATGCTTGCCTATTTCTCACCTAGCCCTCTGCCACCAATTAGGCCAAAGATTGTCTGTGCTGCCTCTGGCTCCGTGGGCACTGCAGCTTGGCTGGTGGTCTCCTGAGCTTGTAACCAACTCCAAACGTGTTCTCCTTTGGGGAGAAGGCTGATTGGGCATGAAAAGGCCTTATTTGCACAGGCCCAAACAATCCACCATTAGCCAGCTAGGGAGGGACCCTCAGAGGGCCTATCTCAGAACCTGCACAAAACTCTCACTTCGAGGAGCTGCATTCTGCAAAGGTGAACTCTTCTCAGGGAACAAACCACAGCCCCAATGTGTCTTTGCTCAGGGAAGCAACGCTTGCCTAGTTCTCAATTAGCCCAGTGCTTACCCTAGGGCCAAGGAGGCTCTGGGCTGCCTCTGCCCCCGTGGGCATTGCTGCTTGGCTGGTGGACTCCCGAGCTTGAAACCAACTCCAAACGGGTCCTCCTTCGGGGAGAATGCTGATTGGGCATGAAAAGGCCTTGTTTCCACAGACCCAGGCAACCCACACTTTGCCAGCTAGGGAGGGAACATCCAAGGCCCTATCTCAGCAAGGGCACAAGACTCACTTCTAGGAGTTGTATTCTGCAAAGGTGAACTCTGCTCGGGGAACAATCCACAGCCCCAATGCGTCTTTGCTCAGGAAAGCAACGCGTGCCTAGTTCTCACCTGGCCCTCTGTACCCCTAGGGCAAAGAAGGCTCTGGGCTGCCTCTGGCTCCGTGGGCACTGCTGCTTGGCTGGTGGACTCCTGAGCTTGAAACCAACTCCAAACGGGTTCTCCTTCGGGGAGAAGGCTGATTGGGCATGAAAAGGCCTTGTTTGCACAGGGCCCATCAACTCACCGTTAGCCACCTTGGGAGGGACCCTCGGAGGGCCTATCTCAGCAACGGTACACAACTCGCTTCTAGGAGCTGCATTCTGCAAAAGTGAACTCTGCTCGGGGAACAAACCAAGGCTCCAATGCGTCTATGCTCAGGGAAGCCACGCTTGCCTACTTCTCAATTAGAAGAATGCTTCCCATAGGGCCAAGGAGGCTCTGGGCTGCCTCTGGCTCCGTGGGCACCGCTGATTGTCTGGTGGTCTCCTGAGCTTGAAAGCAACTCCAAACCTGTTCTCCTACGTGGAGAAGGCTGAATGGGCATTAAAATGCCTTGTTTCCACAGACCCAGGCAACCCACACTTAGCCAGCTAGGGAGTGACCCTCCTAGGTCCTATCTCAGCAACGGCAAAAAACTCGCTTATAGGAGCTGCATTTTTCAAAGGGAAACTTGCTCGGGGAACCAACCGCAGCCCCAGTGCATCTTTGCTCAGGAAAGCAACGCTTGCCTAGTTCTCAACAAGCCGTGTGCTATACCTTGGGCCAGGAAGGATCCTGGCTTCTTCTTGCTCCGAGGGCACGGCTGCTTGGCTGGTGGTCTCCTGAAGTTAAAAGTAACTCCAAACGGGTTCTCTTTCGGGGAGGATGCTGATTGGGCATGAAAAGGCCTTCATTCAACAGGCCCCATCAACCCACCCTTAGCCAGATACGGAGAGAGCCTCCTAGGGCCTATCTAAGAAATGGCACAAAACTCATTCCAGGAGCTGCATTCTGCAAAGGTGGACACTGCTTGGGGAACAAACCACAGCCCCAATGTGTCTGCTCAGGAAAGCCTCGCTTGCCTTTTTTCTCCTAGCCCTCTGCTACCCCAAGGGCCATGGAAGCTCTGGGCTGCCTCTGGCTCTGTGGGCACTGCTGATGTTCTGGTTGTCTCCTGAGCTTGAAACCAACTCCAAACGGGTTCTCCTTCGGGGAGAAGGTGGATTTGCATGGAAAGGCCTTGTTTGCACAGGCCCCAGCCACCCACCCTTAGCCAGCTAGGGATAGACCGTCCTTGGGCCTATCTCAGCAACGGCACAAGACTCACTTCTCGGAGCTGCATTCTGCAAAGGGAAACTCTGCTCGGGGAGCACACCACAGTCCCAATTTGTCTTTGCTCAGGAAAGCAATGCTTGCCTATTTCTCACCTCGCCCTGTGCTAACCCTAGGGCCAAGGAAGCTCTGGGCTGCCTCTGCCCCCGTGGGCACTGCTGCTTTGCTGGTGGTCTCGTGAGCTTGAAACCAACTCCAAACGAGTTCTCCTTCTGGGAGAAGGCTGATTGGGCATGAAAATGCCTTGTTTCCACAGACCCAGGCAACCCACACTTTGCCAGCTAGGGAGGGAACATCCAAGGCCCTATCTCAGCAAGGGCACAAGACTCACTTCTAGGAGTTGTATTCTGCAAAGGTGAACTCTGCTCGGGGAACAATCCACAGCCCCAATGCGTCTTTGCTCAGGAAAGCAACGCGTGCCTAGTTCTCACCTGGCCCTCTGTACCCCTAGGGCAAAGAAGGCTCTGGGCTGCCTCTGGCTCCGTGGGCACTGCTGCTTGGCTGGTGGACTCCTGAGCTTGAAACCAACTCCAAACGTGTTCTCCTTCGGGGAGAAGGCTGATTGGGCATGAAAAGGCCTTGTTTGCACAGGGCCCATCAACTCACCGTTAGCCACCTTGGGAGGGACCCTCGGAGGGCCTATCTCAGCAACGGTACACAACTCGCTTCTAGGAGCTGCATTCTGCAAAAGTGAACTCTGCTCGGGGAACAAACCAAGGCTCCAATGCGTCTATGCTCAGGGAAGCCACGCTTGCCTACTTCTCAATTAGAAGAATGCTTCCCATAGGGCCAAGGAGGCTCTGGGCTGCCTCTGGCTCCGTGGGCACCGCTGATTGTCTGGTGGTCTCCTGAGCTTGAAAGCAACTCCAAACCTGTTCTCCTACGTGGAGAAGGCTGAATGGGCATTAAAATGCCTTGTTTCCACAGACCCAGGCAACCCACACTTAGCCAGCTAGGGAGTGACCCTCCTAGGTCCTATCTCAGCAACGGCAAAAAACTCGCTTATAGGAGCTGCATTTTTCAAAGGGAAACTTGCTCGGGGAACCAACCGCAGCCCCAGTGCATCTTTGCTCAGGAAAGCAACGCTTGCCTAGTTCTCAACAAGCCGTGTGCTATACCTTGGGCCAGGAAGGATCCTGGCTTCTTCTTGCTCCGAGGGCACGGCTGCTTGGCTGGTGGTCTCCTGAAGTTAAAAGTAACTCCAAACGGGTTCTCTTTCGGGGAGGATGCTGATTGGGCATGAAAAGGCCTTCATTCAACAGGCCCCATCAACCCACCCTTAGCCAGATACGGAGAGAGCCTCCTAGGGCCTATCTAAGAAATGGCACAAAACTCATTCCAGGAGCTGCATTCTGCAAAGGTGGACACTGCTTGGGGAACAAACCACAGCCCCAATGTGTCTGCTCAGGAAAGCCTCGCTTGCCTTTTTTCTCCTAGCCCTCTGCTACCCCAAGGGCCATGGAAGCTCTGGGCTGCCTCTGGCTCTGTGGGCACTGCTGATGTTCTGGTTGTCTCCTGAGCTTGAAACCAACTCCAAACGGGTTCTCCTTCGGGGAGAAGGTGGATTTGCATGGAAAGGCCTTGTTTGCACAGGCCCCAGCCACCCACCCTTAGCCAGCTAGGGATAGACCGTACTTGGGCCTATCTCAGCAACGGCACAAGACTCACTTCTCGGAGCTGCATTCTGCAAAGGGAAACTCTGCTCGGGGAGCACACCACAGTCCCAATTTGTCTTTGCTCAGGAAAGCAATGCTTGCCTATTTCTCACCTCGCCCTGTGCTAACCCTAGGGCCAAGGAAGCTCTGGGCTGCCTCTGCCCCCGTGGGCACTGCTGCTTTGCTGGTGGTCTCGTGAGCTTGAAACCAACTCCAAACGAGTTCTCCTTCTGGGAGAAGGCTGATTGGGCATGAAAATGCCTTGTTTCCACAGACCCAGGCAACCCACACTTTGCCAGCTAGGGAGGGAACATCCAAGGCCCTATCTCAGCAAGGGCACAAGACTCACTTCTAGGAGTTGTATTCTGCAAAGGTGAACTCTGCTCGGGGAACAATCCACAGCCCCAATGCGTCTTTGCTCAGGAAAGCAACGCGTGCCTAGTTCTCACCTGGCCCTCTGTACCCCTAGGGCAAAGAAGGCTCTGGGCTGCCTCTGGCTCCGTGGGCACTGCTGCTTGGCTGGTGGACTCCTGAGCTTGAAACCAACTCCAAACGTGTTCTCCTTCGGGGAGAAGGCTGATTGGGCATGAAAAGGCCTTGTTTGCACAGGGCCCATCAACTCACCGTTAGCCACCTTGGGAGGGACCCTCGGAGGGCCTATCTCAGCAACGGTACACAACTCGCTTCTAGGAGCTGCATTCTGCAAAAGTGAACTCTGCTCGGGGAACAAACCAAGGCTCCAATGCGTCTATGCTCAGGGAAGCCACGCTTGCCTACTTCTCAATTAGAAGAATGCTTCCCATAGGGCCAAGGAGGCTCTGGGCTGCCTCTGGCTCCGTGGGCACCGCTGATTGTCTGGTGGTCTCCTGAGCTTGAAAGCAACTCCAAACCTGTTCTCCTACGTGGAGAAGGCTGAATGGGCATTAAAATGCCTTGTTTCCACAGACCCAGGCAACCCACACTTAGCCAGCTAGGGAGTGACCCTCCTAGGTCCTATCTCAGCAACGGCAAAAAACTCGCTTATAGGAGCTGCATTTTTCAAAGGGAAACTTGCTCGGGGAACCAACCGCAGCCCCAGTGCATCTTTGCTCAGGAAAGCAACGCTTGCCTAGTTCTCAACAAGCCGTGTGCTATACCTTGGGCCAGGAAGGATCCTGGCTTCTTCTTGCTCCGAGGGCACGGCTGCTTGGCTGGTGGTCTCCTGAAGTTAAAAGTAACTCCAAACGGGTTCTCTTTCGGGGAGGATGCTGATTGGGCATGAAAAGGCCTTCATTCAACAGGCCCCATCAACCCACCCTTAGCCAGATACGGAGAGAGCCTCCTAGGGCCTATCTAAGAAATGGCACAAAACTCATTCCAGGAGCTGCATTCTGCAAAGGTGGACACTGCTTGGGGAACAAACCACAGCCCCAATGTGTCTGCTCAGGAAAGCCTCGCTTGCCTTTTTTCTCCTAGCCCTCTGCTACCCCAAGGGCCATGGAAGCTCTGGGCTGCCTCTGGCTCTGTGGGCACTGCTGATGTTCTGGTTGTCTCCTGAGCTTGAAACCAACTCCAAACGGGTTCTCCTTCGGGGAGAAGGTGGATTTGCATGGAAAGGCCTTGTTTGCACAGGCCCCAGCCACCCACCCTTAGCCAGCTAGGGATAGACCGTACTTGGGCCTATCTCAGCAACGGCACAAGACTCACTTCTCGGAGCTGCATTCTGCAAAGGGAAACTCTGCTCGGGGAGCACACCACAGTCCCAATTTGTCTTTGCTCAGGAAAGCAATGCTTGCCTATTTCTCACCTCGCCCTGTGCTAACCCTAGGGCCAAGGAAGCTCTGGGCTGCCTCTGCCCCCGTGGGCACTGCTGCTTTGCTGGTGGTCTCGTGAGCTTGAAACCAACTCCAAACGAGTTCTCCTTCTGGGAGAAGGCTGATTGGGCATGAAAATGCCTTGTTTCCACAGACCCAGGCAACCCACACTTTGCCAGCTAGGGAGGGAACATCCAAGGCCCTATCTCAGCAAGGGCACAAGACTCACTTCTAGGAGTTGTATTCTGCAAAGGTGAACTCTGCTCGGGGAACAATCCACAGCCCCAATGCGTCTTTGCTCAGGAAAGCAACGCGTGCCTAGTTCTCACCTGGCCCTCTGTACCCCTAGGGCAAAGAAGGCTCTGGGCTGCCTCTGGCTCCGTGGGCACTGCTGCTTGGCTGGTGGACTCCTGAGCTTGAAACCAACTCCAAACGTGTTCTCCTTCGGGGAGAAGGCTGATTGGGCATGAAAAGGCCTTGTTTGCACAGGGCCCATCAACTCACCGTTAGCCACCTTGGGAGGGACCCTCGGAGGGCCTATCTCAGCAACGGTACACAACTCGCTTCTAGGAGCTGCATTCTGCAAAAGTGAACTCTGCTCGGGGAACAAACCAAGGCTCCAATGCGTCTATGCTCAGGGAAGCCACGCTTGCCTACTTCTCAATTAGAAGAATGCTTCCCATAGGGCCAAGGAGGCTCTGGGCTGCCTCTGGCTCCGTGGGCACCGCTGATTGTCTGGTGGTCTCCTGAGCTTGAAAGCAACTCCAAACCTGTTCTCCTACGTGGAGAAGGCTGAATGGGCATTAAAATGCCTTGTTTCCACAGACCCAGGCAACCCACACTTAGCCAGCTAGGGAGTGACCCTCCTAGGTCCTATCTCAGCAACGGCAAAAAACTCGCTTATAGGAGCTGCATTTTTCAAAGGGAAACTTGCTCGGGGAACCAACCACAGCCCCAGTGCATCTTTGCTCAGGAAAGCAACGCTTGCCTAGTTCTCAACAAGCCGTGTGCTATACCTTGGGCCAGGAAGGATCCTGGCTTCTTCTTGCTCCGAGGGCACGGCTGCTTGGCTGGTGGTCTCCTGAAGTTAAAAGTAACTCCAAACGGGTTCTCTTTCGGGGAGGATGCTGATTGGGCATGAAAAGGCCTTCATTCAACAGGCCCCATCAACCCACCCTTAGCCAGATACGGAGAGAGCCTCCTAGGGCCTATCTAAGAAATGGCACAAAACTCATTCCAGGAGCTGCATTCTGCAAAGGTGGACACTGCTTGGGGAACAAACCACAGCCCCAATGTGTCTGCTCAGGAAAGCCTCGCTTGCCTTTTTTCTCCTAGCCCTCTGCTACCCCAAGGGCCATGGAAGCTCTGGGCTGCCTCTGGCTCTGTGGGCACTGCTGATGTTCTGGTTGTCTCCTGAGCTTGAAACCAACTCCAAACGGGTTCTCCTTCGGGGAGAAGGTGGATTTGCATGGAAAGGCCTTGTTTGCACAGGCCCCAGCCACCCACCCTTAGCCAGCTAGGGATAGACCGTCCTTGGGCCTATCTCAGCAACGGCACAAGACTCACTTCTCGGAGCTGCATTCTGCAAAGGGAAACTCTGCTCGGGGAGCACACCACAGTCCCAATTTGTCTTTGCTCAGGAAAGCAATGCTTGCCTATTTCTCACCTCGCCCTGTGCTAACCCTAGGGCCAAGGAGGCTCTGGGCTGCCTCTGGCTCCGTGGGCACTGCTGCTTGGCTGGTGGTCTCGTGAGCTTGAAACCAACTCCAAACGGGTTCTCCTTCTGGGAGAAGGCTGATTGGGCATGAAAATGCCTTGTTTGCACAGGCCTCAGCAACCCACCCTTAGCCAGCTAGGGAGGGACCCTCCGAGGGCTGATCTCAGCAAGGGCACAAGACTCACTTCTAGGAGTTGTATTCTGCAAAGGTGAACTCTGCTCGGGGAACAATCCACAGCCCCAATGCGTCTTTGCTCAGGAAAGCATCGCTTGCCTATTTCTCACATAGCCCTCTGCACCACTAGGGCCAAGAACTTTCTGGGCTGCCTCTGGCTCCGTGGGCACTGCTGCTTGGCTGGTGTTCTCCTGAGCTTGAAACCAACTCCAAACGGGTTCTCCTTCGGGGAGAAGGCTGATTGGGCATGAAAATGCCTTGTTTGCATAGGCCCCCGCAACCCACACTTAGCCAGCTAGGGAGGGATCCTCCGAGGTCCTAACTGGGAAACGGCACAAAACTCAGTTCTGGGAGCTGCATTCTGCAAAGGTGAACTCTGCTCGGGGAACCAACAACAGCCGCAATGCGTCTTTGCTCAGGAAAGCCACGATTGCCTAGTTCTCACCTAGCCCTCTGCTACCCCTATGGCCAAGGGGGATCTTGGCTGCCTCTTTCTCCGTGGGCACTGTTGCTTGCCTGGTGGTCTGCTGAGCTTGAAACCAACTCCAAACGTGTTCTCCTTTGGGGAGAAGGTGGATTTGGCATGAAAAGGCCTTGTATGCACAGGCCCCATCAACCCATCCTTAGCCAGCTAGGGAGGGACGCTCTGAGGGCCTATGTCAGCAACAGCACTAAACTCACTTCTACGAGCTGCATTCTGTAAAGGGAATCTCAGCTCAGGGAACAAAGCACAGCCCCAATGTGTCTCTTGCTCAGGAAGGCCAACCGGCCTAGTTCTCACCTAGCCCTGGTCTACTCCTAGGGCAAAGGAGGCTCTGGGCTGCCTCTGGCTCCGTGGGCACTGCTGCTTGACTGGTGGTCTCCTGAGCTTGAAACCAACTCCAAACGGGTTCTCCTTCGGGGAGAAGGCTGATTGGGCATGAAAAGGCCTTGTTTGCACAGGCCCAAGTAACCTACCCTTAGGAGCTATGGAGGAACCCTCCGAGGGCCTATCTCAGAACCTGCACAAAACTCTCACTTCTAGGAGCTGCATTCTGCAAAGGGGAACACTGCCGGGGAAGAAACCACAGCCCCAAAGCGTGTTTGCTCAGGAAAGCAATGCTTGCCTATTTCTCACCTAGCCCTCTGCCACCAATTAGGCCAAAGATTGTCTGTGCTGCCTCTGGCTCCGTGGGCACTGCAGCTTGGCTGGTGGTCTCCTGAGCTTGTAACCAACTCCAAACGTGTTCTCCTTTGGGGAGAAGGCTGATTGGGCATGAAAAGGCCTTATTTGCACAGGCCCAAACAATCCACCATTAGCCAGCTAGGGAGGGACCCTCAGAGGGCCTATCTCAGAACCTGCACAAAACTCTCACTTCGAGGAGCTGCATTCTGCAAAGGTGAACTCTTCTCAGGGAACAAACCACAGCCCCAATGTGTCTTTGCTCAGGGAAGCAACGCTTGCCTAGTTCTCAATTAGCCCAGTGCTTACCCTAGGGCCAAGGAGGCTCTGGGCTGCCTCTGCCCCCGTGGGCATTGCTGCTTGGCTGGTGGACTCCCGAGCTTGAAACCAACTCCAAACGGGTCCTCCTTCGGGGAGAATGCTGATTGGGCATGAAAAGGCCTTGTTTCCACAGACCCAGGCAACCCACACTTTGCCAGCTAGGGAGGGAACATCCAAGGCCCTATCTCAGCAAGGGCACAAGACTCACTTCTAGGAGTTGTATTCTGCAAAGGTGAACTCTGCTCGGGGAACAATCCACAGCCCCAATGCGTCTTTGCTCAGGAAAGCAACGCGTGCCTAGTTCTCACCTGGCCCTCTGTACCCCTAGGGCAAAGAAGGCTCTGGGCTGCCTCTGGCTCCGTGGGCACTGCTGCTTGGCTGGTGGACTCCTGAGCTTGAAACCAACTCCAAACGTGTTCTCCTTCGGGGAGAAGGCTGATTGGGCATGAAAAGGCCTTGTTTGCACAGGGCCCATCAACTCACCGTTAGCCACCTTGGGAGGGACCCTCGGAGGGCCTATCTCAGCAACGGTACACAACTCGCTTCTAGGAGCTGCATTCTGCAAAAGTGAACTCTGCTCGGGGAACAAACCAAGGCTCCAATGCGTCTATGCTCAATGAAGCCACGCTTGCCTACTTCTCAATTAGAAGAATGCTTCCCATAGGGCCAAGGAGGCTCTGGGCTGCCTCTGGCTCCGTGGGCACCGCTGATTGTCTGGTGGTCTCCTGAGCTTGAAAGCAACTCCAAACCTGTTCTCCTACGTGGAGAAGGCTGAATGGGCATTAAAATGCCTTGTTTCCACAGACCCAGGCAACCCACACTTAGCCAGCTAGGGAGTGACCCTCCTAGGTCCTATCTCAGCAACGGCAAAAAACTCGCTTATAGGAGCTGCATTTTTCAAAGGGAAACTTGCTCGGGGAACCAACCACAGCCCCAGTGCATCTTTGCTCAGGAAAGCAACGCTTGCCTAGTTCTCAACAAGCCGTGTGCTATACCTTGGGCCAGGAAGGATCCTGGCTTCTTCTTGCTCCGAGGGCACGGCTGCTTGGCTGGTGGTCTCCTGAAGTTAAAAGTAACTCCAAACGGGTTCTCTTTCGGGGAGGATGCTGATTGGGCATGAAAAGGCCTTCATTCAACAGGCCCCATCAACCCACCCTTAGCCAGATACGGAGAGAGCCTCCTAGGGCCTATCTAAGAAATGGCACAAAACTCATTCCAGGAGCTGCATTCTGCAAAGGTGGACACTGCTTGGGGAACAAACCACAGCCCCAATGTGTCTGCTCAGGAAAGCCTCGCTTGCCTTTTTTCTCCTAGCCCTCTGCTACCCCAAGGGCCATGGAAGCTCTGGGCTGCCTCTGGCTCTGTGGGCACTGCTGATGTTCTGGTTGTCTCCTGAGCTTGAAACCAACTCCAAACGGGTTCTCCTTCGGGGAGAAGGTGGATTTGCATGGAAAGGCCTTGTTTGCACAGGCCCCAGCCACCCACCCTTAGCCAGCTAGGGATAGACCGTCCTTGGGCCTATCTCAGCAACGGCACAAGACTCACTTCTCGGAGCTGCATTCTGCAAAGGGAAACTCTGCTCGGGGAGCACACCACAGTCCCAATTTGTCTTTGCTCAGGAAAGCAATGCTTGCCTATTTCTCACCTCGCCCTGTGCTAACCCTAGGGCCAAGGAAGCTCTGGGCTGCCTCTGGCTCCGTGGGCACTGCTGCTTTGCTGGTGGTCTCGTGAGCTTGAAACCAACTCCAAACGAGTTCTCCTTCTGGGAGAAGGCTGATTGGGCATGAAAAGGCCTTGTTTGCACAGGCCTCAGCAACCCACCCTTAGCCAGCTAGGGAGGGACCCTCCGAGGGCTGATCTCAGCAAGGGCACAAGACTCACTTCTAGGAGTTGTATTCTGCAAAGGTGAACTCTGCTCGGGGAACAATCCACAGCCCCAATGCGTCTTTGCTCAGGAAAGCATCGCTTGCCTATTTCTCACATAGCCCTCTGCACCACTAGGGCCAAGAACTTTCTGGGCTGCCTCTGGCTCCGTGGGCACTGCTGCTTGGCTGGTGTTCTCCTGAGCTTGAAACCAACTCCAAACGGGTTCTCCTTCGGGGAGAAGGCTGATTGGGCATGGAAATGCCTTGTTTGCATAGGCCCCCGCAACCCACACTTAGCCAGCTAGGGAGGGATCCTCCGAGGTCCTAACTGGGAAACGGCACAAAACTCAGTTCTGGGAGCTGCATTCTGCAAAGGTGAGCTCTGCTCGGGGAACCAACAACAGCCGCAATGCGTCTTTGCTCAGGAAAGCCACGATTGCCTAGTTCTCACCTAGCCCTCTGCTACCCCTATGGCCAAGGGGGATCTTGGCTGCCTCTTTCTCCGTGGGCACTGTTGCTTGCCTGGTGGTCTGCTGAGCTTGAAACCAACTCCAAACGTGTTCTCCTTTGGGGAGAAGGTGGATTTGGCATGAAAAGGCCTTGTATGCACAGGCCCCATCAACCCATCCTTAGCCAGCTAGGGAGGGACGCTCTGAGGGCCTATGTCAGCAACAGCACTAAACTCACTTCTACGAGCTGCATTCTGTAAAGGGAATCTCAGCTCAGGGAACAAAGCACAGCCCCAATGTGTCTCTTGCTCAGGAAGGCCAACCGGCCTAGTTCTCACCTAGCCCTGGTCTACTCCTAGGGCAAAGGAGGCTCTGGGCTGCCTCTGGCTCCGTGGGCACTGCTGCTTGACTGGTGGTCTCCTGAGCTTGAAACCAACTCCAAACGGGTTCTCCTTCGGGGAGAAGGCTGATTGGGCATGAAAAGGCCTTGTTTGCACAGGCCCAAGTAACCTACCCTTAGGAGCTATGGAGGAACCCTCCGAGGGCCTATCTCAGAACCTGCACAAAACTCTCACTTCTAGGAGCTGCATTCTGCAAAGGGGAACACTGCCGGGGAAGAAACCACAGCCCCAAAGCGTGTTTGCTCAGGAAAGCAATGCTTGCCTATTTCTCACCTAGCCCTCTGCCACCAATTAGGCCAAAGATTGTCTGTGCTGCCTCTGGCTCCGTGGGCACTGCAGCTTGGCTGGTGGTCTCCTGAGCTTGTAACCAACTCCAAACGTGTTCTCCTTTGGGGAGAAGGCTGATTGGGCATGAAAAGGCCTTATTTGCACAGGCCCAAACAATCCACCATTAGCCAGCTAGGGAGGGACCCTCAGAGGGCCTATCTCAGAACCTGCACAAAACTCTCACTTCGAGGAGCTGCATTCTGCAAAGGTGAACTCTTCTCAGGGAACAAACCACAGCCCCAATGTGTCTTTGCTCAGGGAAGCAACGCTTGCCTAGTTCTCAATTAGCCCAGTGCTTACCCTAGGGCCAAGGAGGCTCTGGGCTGCCTCTGCCCCCGTGGGCATTGCTGCTTGGCTGGTGGACTCCCGAGCTTGAAACCAACTCCAAACGGGTCCTCCTTCGGGGAGAATGCTGATTGGGCATGAAAAGGCCTTGTTTCCACAGACCCAGGCAACCCACACTTTGCCAGCTAGGGAGGGAACATCCAAGGCCCTATCTCAGCAAGGGCACAAGACTCACTTCTAGGAGTTGTATTCTGCAAAGGTGAACTCTGCTCGGGGAACAATCCACAGCCCCAATGCGTCTTTGCTCAGGAAAGCAACGCGTGCCTAGTTCTCACCTGGCCCTCTGTACCCCTAGGGCAAAGAAGGCTCTGGGCTGCCTCTGGCTCCGTGGGCACTGCTGCTTGGCTGGTGGACTCCTGAGCTTGAAACCAACTCCAAACGTGTTCTCCTTCGGGGAGAAGGCTGATTGGGCATGAAAAGGCCTTGTTTGCACAGGGCCCATCAACTCACCGTTAGCCACCTTGGGAGGGACCCTCGGAGGGCCTATCTCAGCAACGGTACACAACTCGCTTCTAGGAGCTGCATTCTGCAAAAGTGAACTCTGCTCGGGGAACAAACCAAGGCTCCAATGCGTCTATGCTCAGGGAAGCCACGCTTGCCTACTTCTCAATTAGAAGAATGCTTCCCATAGGGCCAAGGAGGCTCTGGGCTGCCTCTGGCTCCGTGGGCACCGCTGATTGTCTGGTGGTCTCCTGAGCTTGAAAGCAACTCCAAACCTGTTCTCCTACGTGGAGAAGGCTGAATGGGCATTAAAATGCCTTGTTTCCACAGACCCAGGCAACCCACACTTAGCCAGCTAGGGAGTGACCCTCCTAGGTCCTATCTCAGCAACGGCAAAAAACTCGCTTATAGGAGCTGCATTTTTCAAAGGGAAACTTGCTCGGGGAACCAACCGCAGCCCCAGTGCATCTTTGCTCAGGAAAGCAACGCTTGCCTAGTTCTCAACAAGCCGTGTGCTATACCTTGGGCCAGGAAGGATCCTGGCTTCTTCTTGCTCCGAGGGCACGGCTGCTTGGCTGGTGGTCTCCTGAAGTTAAAAGTAACTCCAAACGGGTTCTCTTTCGGGGAGGATGCTGATTGGGCATGAAAAGGCCTTCATTCAACAGGCCCCATCAACCCACCCTTAGCCAGATACGGAGAGAGCCTCCTAGGGCCTATCTAAGAAATGGCACAAAACTCATTCCAGGAGCTGCATTCTGCAAAGGTGGACACTGCTTGGGGAACAAACCACAGCCCCAATGTGTCTGCTCAGGAAAGCCTCGCTTGCCTTTTTTCTCCTAGCCCTCTGCTACCCCAAGGGCCATGGAAGCTCTGGGCTGCCTCTGGCTCTGTGGGCACTGCTGATGTTCTGGTTGTCTCCTGAGCTTGAAACCAACTCCAAACGGGTTCTCCTTCGGGGAGAAGGTGGATTTGCATGGAAAGGCCTTGTTTGCACAGGCCCCAGCCACCCACCCTTAGCCAGCTAGGGATAGACCGTCCTTGGGCCTATCTCAGCAACGGCACAAGACTCACTTCTCGGAGCTGCATTCTGCAAAGGGAAACTCTGCTCGGGGAGCACACCACAGTCCCAATTTGTCTTTGCTCAGGAAAGCAATGCTTGCCTATTTCTCACCTCGCCCTGTGCTAACCCTAGGGCCAAGGAAGCTCTGGGCTGCCTCTGCCCCCGTGGGCACTGCTGCTTTGCTGGTGGTCTCGTGAGCTTGAAACCAACTCCAAACGAGTTCTCCTTCTGGGAGAAGGCTGATTGGGCATGAAAATGCCTTGTTTCCACAGACCCAGGCAACCCACACTTTGCCAGCTAGGGAGGGAACATCCAAGGCCCTATCTCAGCAAGGGCACAAGACTCACTTCTAGGAGTTGTATTCTGCAAAGGTGAACTCTGCTCGGGGAACAATCCACAGCCCCAATGCGTCTTTGCTCAGGAAAGCAACGCGTGCCTAGTTCTCACCTGGCCCTCTGTACCCCTAGGGCAAAGAAGGCTCTGGGCTGCCTCTGGCTCCGTGGGCACTGCTGCTTGGCTGGTGGACTCCTGAGCTTGAAACCAACTCCAAACGTGTTCTCCTTCAGGGAGAAGGCTGATTGGGCATGAAAAGGCCTTGTTTGCACAGGCCTCAGCAACCCACCCTTAGCCTGCTAGGGAGGGACCCTCCGAGGGCTGATCTCAGCAAGGGCACAAGACTCACTTCTAGGAGTTGTATTCTGCAAAGGTGAACTCTGCTCGGGGAACAATCCACAGCCCCAATGCGTCTTTGCTCAGGAAAGCATCGCTTGCCTATTTCTCACATAGCCCTCTGCACCACTAGGGCCAAGAACTTTCTGGGCTGCCTCTGGCTCCGTGGGCACTGCTGCTTGGCTGGTGTTCTCCTGAGCTTGAAACCAACTCCAAACGGGTTCTCCTTCGGGGAGAAGGCTGATTGGGCATGAAAATGCCTTGTTTGCATAGGCCCCCACAACCCACACTTAGCCAGCTAGGGAGGGATCCTCCGAGGTCCTAACTGGGAAACGGCACAAAACTCAGTTCTGGGAGCTGCATTCTGCAAAGGTGAACTCTGCTCGGGGAACCAACAACAGCCGCAATGCGTCTTTGCTCAGGAAAGCCACGATTGCCTAGTTCTCACCTAGCCCTCTGCTACCCCTATGGCCAAGGGGGATCTTGGCTGCCTCTTTCTCCGTGGGCACTGTTGCTTGCCTGGTGGTCTGCTGAGCTTGAAACCAACTCCAAACGTGTTCTCCTTTGGGGAGAAGGTGGATTTGGCATGAAAAGGCCTTGTATGCACAGGCCCCATCAACCCATCCTTAGCCAGCTAGGGAGGGACGCTCTGAGGGCCTATGTCAGCAACAGCACTAAACTCACTTCTACGAGCTGCATTCTGTAAAGGGAATCTCAGCTCAGGGAACAAAGCACAGCCCCAATGTGTCTCTTGCTCAGGAAGGCCAACCGGCCTAGTTCTCACCTAGCCCTGGTCTACTCCTAGGGCAAAGGAGGCTCTGGGCTGCCTCTGGCTCCGTGGGCACTGCTGCTTGACTGGTGGTCTCCTGAGCTTGAAACCAACTCCAAACGGGTTCTCCTTCGGGGAGAAGGCTGATTGGGCATGAAAAGGCCTTGTTTGCACAGGCCCAAGTAACCTACCCTTAGGAGCTATGGAGGAACCCTCCGAGGGCCTATCTCAGAACCTGCACAAAACTCTCACTTCTAGGAGCTGCATTCTGCAAAGGGGAACACTGCCGGGGAAGAAACCACAGCCCCAAAGCGTGTTTGCTCAGGAAAGCAATGCTTGCCTATTTCTCACCTAGCCCTCTGCCACCAATTAGGCCAAAGATTGTCTGTGCTGCCTCTGGCTCCGTGGGCACTGCAGCTTGGCTGGTGGTCTCCTGAGCTTGTAACCAACTCCAAACGTGTTCTCCTTTGGGGAGAAGGCTGATTGGGCATGAAAAGGCCTTATTTGCACAGGCCCAAACAATCCACCATTAGCCAGCTAGGGAGGGACCCTCAGAGGGCCTATCTCAGAACCTGCACAAAACTCTCACTTCGAGGAGCTGCATTCTGCAAAGGTGAACTCTTCTCAGGGAACAAACCACAGCCCCAATGTGTCTTTGCTCAGGGAAGCAACGCTTGCCTAGTTCTCAATTAGCCCAGTGCTTACCCTAGGGCCAAGGAGGCTCTGGGCTGCCTCTGCCCCCGTGGGCATTGCTGCTTGGCTGGTGGACTCCCGAGCTTGAAACCAACTCCAAACGGGTCCTCCTTCGGGGAGAATGCTGATTGGGCATGAAAAGGCCTTGTTTCCACAGACCCAGGCAACCCACACTTTGCCAGCTAGGGAGGGAACATCCAAGGCCCTATCTCAGCAAGGGCACAAGACTCACTTCTAGGAGTTGTATTCTGCAAAGGTGAACTCTGCTCGGGGAACAATCCACAGCCCCAATGCGTCTTTGCTCAGGAAAGCAACGCGTGCCTAGTTCTCACCTGGCCCTCTGTACCCCTAGGGCAAAGAAGGCTCTGGGCTGCCTCTGGCTCCGTGGGCACTGCTGCTTGGCTGGTGGACTCCTGAGCTTGAAACCAACTCCAAACGTGTTCTCCTTCGGGGAGAAGGCTGATTGGGCATGAAAAGGCCTTGTTTGCACAGGGCCCATCAACTCACCGTTAGCCACCTTGGGAGGGACCCTCGGAGGGCCTATCTCAGCAACGGTACACAACTCGCTTCTAGGAGCTGCATTCTGCAAAAGTGAACTCTGCTCGGGGAACAAACCAAGGCTCCAATGCGTCTATGCTCAGGGAAGCCACGCTTGCCTACTTCTCAATTAGAAGAATGCTTCCCATAGGGCCAAGGAGGCTCTGGGCTGCCTCTGGCTCCGTGGGCACCGCTGATTGTCTGGTGGTCTCCTGAGCTTGAAAGCAACTCCAAACCTGTTCTCCTACGTGGAGAAGGCTGAATGGGCATTAAAATGCCTTGTTTCCACAGACCCAGGCAACCCACACTTAGCCAGCTAGGGAGTGACCCTCCTAGGTCCTATCTCAGCAACGGCAAAAAACTCGCTTATAGGAGCTGCATTTTTCAAAGGGAAACTTGCTCGGGGAACCAACCACAGCCCCAGTGCATCTTTGCTCAGGAAAGCAACGCTTGCCTAGTTCTCAACAAGCCGTGTGCTATACCTTGGGCCAGGAAGGATCCTGGCTTCTTCTTGCTCCGAGGGCACGGCTGCTTGGCTGGTGGTCTCCTGAAGTTAAAAGTAACTCCAAACGGGTTCTCTTTCGGGGAGGATGCTGATTGGGCATGAAAAGGCCTTCATTCAACAGGCCCCATCAACCCACCCTTAGCCAGATACGGAGAGAGCCTCCTAGGGCCTATCTAAGAAATGGCACAAAACTCATTCCAGGAGCTGCATTCTGCAAAGGTGGACACTGCTTGGGGAACAAACCACAGCCCCAATGTGTCTGCTCAGGAAAGCCTCGCTTGCCTTTTTTCTCCTAGCCCTCTGCTACCCCAAGGGCCATGGAAGCTCTGGGCTGCCTCTGGCTCTGTGGGCACTGCTGATGTTCTGGTTGTCTCCTGAGCTTGAAACCAACTCCAAACGGGTTCTCCTTCGGGGAGAAGGTGGATTTGCATGGAAAGGCCTTGTTTGCACAGGCCCCAGCCACCCACCCTTAGCCAGCTAGGGATAGACCGTCCTTGGGCCTATCTCAGCAACGGCACAAGACTCACTTCTCGGAGCTGCATTCTGCAAAGGGAAACTCTGCTCGGGGAGCACACCACAGTCCCAATTTGTCTTTGCTCAGGAAAGCAATGCTTGCCTATTTCTCACCTCGCCCTGTGCTAACCCTAGGGCCAAGGAAGCTCTGGGCTGCCTCTGGCTCCGTGGGCACTGCTGCTTTGCTGGTGGTCTCGTGAGCTTGAAACCAACTCCAAACGAGTTCTCCTTCTGGGAGAAGGCTGATTGGGCATGAAAAGGCCTTGTTTGCACAGGCCTCAGCAACCCACCCTTAGCCAGCTAGGGAGGGACCCTCCGAGGGCTGATCTCAGCAAGGGCACAAGACTCACTTCTAGGAGTTGTATTCTGCAAAGGGGAACTCTGCTCGGGGAACAATCCACAGCCCCAATGCGTCTTTGCTCAGGAAAGCATCGCTTGCCTATTTCTCACATAGCCCTCTGCACCACTAGGACCAAGAACCTTCTGGGCTGCCTCTGGCTCCGTGGGCACTGCTGCTTGGCTGGTGTTCTCCTGAGCTTGAAACCAACTCCAAACGGGTTCTCCTTCGGGGAGAAGGCTGATTGGGCATGAAAATGCCTTGTTTGCATAGGCCCCCGCAACCCACACTTAGCCAGCTAGGGAGGGATCCTCCGAGGTCCTAACTGGGAAACGGCACAAAACTCAGTTCTGGGAGCTGCATTCTGCAAAGGTGAACTCTGCTCGGGGAACCAACAACAGCCGCAATGCGTCTTTGCTCAGGAAAGCCACGATTGCCTAGTTCTCACCTAGCCCTCTGCTACCCCTATGGCCAAGGGGGATCTTGGCTGCCTCTTTCTCCGTGGGCACTGTTGCTTGCCTGGTGGTCTGCTGAGCTTGAAACCAACTCCAAACGTGTTCTCCTTTGGGGAGAAGGTGGATTTGGCATGAAAAGGCCTTGTATGCACAGGCCCCATCAACCCATCCTTAGCCAGCTAGGGAGGGACGCTCTGAGGGCCTATGTCAGCAACAGCACTAAACTCACTTCTACGAGCTGCATTCTGTAAAGGGAATCTCAGCTCAGGGAACAAAGCACAGCCCCAATGTGTCTCTTGCTCAGGAAGGCCAACCGGCCTAGTTCTCACCTAGCCCTGGTCTACTCCTAGGGCAAAGGAGGCTCTGGGCTGCCTCTGGCTCCGTGGGCACTGCTGCTTGACTGGTGGTCTCCTGAGCTTGAAACCAACTCCAAACGGGTTCTCCTTCGGGGAGAAGGCTGATTGGGCATGAAAAGGCCTTGTTTGCACAGGCCCAAGTAACCTACCCTTAGGAGCTATGGAGGAACCCTCCGAGGGCCTATCTCAGAACCTGCACAAAACTCTCACTTCTAGGAGCTGCATTCTGCAAAGGGGAACACTGCCGGGGAAGAAACCACAGCCCCAAAGCGTGTTTGCTCAGGAAAGCAATGCTTGCCTATTTCTCACCTAGCCCTCTGCCACCAATTAGGCCAAAGATTGTCTGTGCTGCCTCTGGCTCCGTGGGCACTGCAGCTTGGCTGGTGGTCTCCTGAGCTTGTAACCAACTCCAAACGTGTTCTCCTTTGGGGAGAAGGCTGATTGGGCATGAAAAGGCCTTATTTGCACAGGCCCAAACAATCCACCATTAGCCAGCTAGGGAGGGACCCTCAGAGGGCCTATCTCAGAACCTGCACAAAACTCTCACTTCGAGGAGCTGCATTCTGCAAAGGTGAACTCTTCTCAGGGAACAAACCACAGCCCCAATGTGTCTTTGCTCAGGGAAGCAACGCTTGCCTAGTTCTCAATTAGCCCAGTGCTTACCCTAGGGCCAAGGAGGCTCTGGGCTGCCTCTGCCCCCGTGGGCATTGCTGCTTGGCTGGTGGACTCCCGAGCTTGAAACCAACTCCAAACGGGTCCTCCTTCGGGGAGAATGCTGATTGGGCATGAAAAGGCCTTGTTTCCACAGACCCAGGCAACCCACACTTTGCCAGCTAGGGAGGGAACATCCAAGGCCCTATCTCAGCAAGGGCACAAGACTCACTTCTAGGAGTTGTATTCTGCAAAGGTGAACTCTGCTCGGGGAACAATCCACAGCCCCAATGCGTCTTTGCTCAGGAAAGCAACGCGTGCCTAGTTCTCACCTGGCCCTCTGTACCCCTAGGGCAAAGAAGGCTCTGGGCTGCCTCTGGCTCCGTGGGCACTGCTGCTTGGCTGGTGGACTCCTGAGCTTGAAACCAACTCCAAACGTGTTCTCCTTCGGGGAGAAGGCTGATTGGGCATGAAAAGGCCTTGTTTGCACAGGGCCCATCAACTCACCGTTAGCCACCTTGGGAGGGACCCTCGGAGGGCCTATCTCAGCAACGGTACACAACTCGCTTCTAGGAGCTGCATTCTGCAAAAGTGAACTCTGCTCGGGGAACAAACCAAGGCTCCAATGCGTCTATGCTCAGGGAAGCCACGCTTGCCTACTTCTCAATTAGAAGAATGCTTCCCATAGGGCCAAGGAGGCTCTGGGCTGCCTCTGGCTCCGTGGGCACCGCTGATTGTCTGGTGGTCTCCTGAGCTTGAAAGCAACTCCAAACCTGTTCTCCTACGTGGAGAAGGCTGAATGGGCATTAAAATGCCTTGTTTCCACAGACCCAGGCAACCCACACTTAGCCAGCTAGGGAGTGACCCTCCTAGGTCCTATCTCAGCAACGGCAAAAAACTCGCTTATAGGAGCTGCATTTTTCAAAGGGAAACTTGCTCGGGGAACCAACCGCAGCCCCAGTGCATCTTTGCTCAGGAAAGCAACGCTTGCCTAGTTCTCAACAAGCCGTGTGCTATACCTTGGGCCAGGAAGGATCCTGGCTTCTTCTTGCTCCGAGGGCACGGCTGCTTGGCTGGTGGTCTCCTGAAGTTAAAAGTAACTCCAAACGGGTTCTCTTTCGGGGAGGATGCTGATTGGGCATGAAAAGGCCTTCATTCAACAGGCCCCATCAACCCACCCTTAGCCAGATACGGAGAGAGCCTCCTAGGGCCTATCTAAGAAATGGCACAAAACTCATTCCAGGAGCTGCATTCTGCAAAGGTGGACACTGCTTGGGGAACAAACCACAGCCCCAATGTGTCTGCTCAGGAAAGCCTCGCTTGCCTTTTTTCTCCTAGCCCTCTGCTACCCCAAGGGCCATGGAAGCTCTGGGCTGCCTCTGGCTCTGTGGGCACTGCTGATGTTCTGGTTGTCTCCTGAGCTTGAAACCAACTCCAAACGGGTTCTCCTTCGGGGAGAAGGTGGATTTGCATGGAAAGGCCTTGTTTGCACAGGCCCCAGCCACCCACCCTTAGCCAGCTAGGGATAGACCGTCCTTGGGCCTATCTCAGCAACGGCACAAGACTCACTTCTCGGAGCTGCATTCTGCAAAGGGAAACTCTGCTCGGGGAGCACACCACAGTCCCAATTTGTCTTTGCTCAGGAAAGCAATGCTTGCCTATTTCTCACCTCGCCCTGTGCTAACCCTAGGGCCAAGGAAGCTCTGGGCTGCCTCTGCCCCCGTGGGCACTGCTGCTTTGCTGGTGGTCTCGTGAGCTTGAAACCAACTCCAAACGAGTTCTCCTTCTGGGAGAAGGCTGATTGGGCATGAAAATGCCTTGTTTCCACAGACCCAGGCAACCCACACTTTGCCAGCTAGGGAGGGAACATCCAAGGCCCTATCTCAGCAAGGGCACAAGACTCACTTCTAGGAGTTGTATTCTGCAAAGGTGAACTCTGCTCGGGGAACAATCCACAGCCCCAATGCGTCTTTGCTCAGGAAAGCAACGCGTGCCTAGTTCTCACCTGGCCCTCTGTACCCCTAGGGCAAAGAAGGCTCTGGGCTGCCTCTGGCTCCGTGGGCACTGCTGCTTGGCTGGTGGACTCCTGAGCTTGAAACCAACTCCAAACGTGTTCTCCTTCGGGGAGAAGGCTGATTGGGCATGAAAAGGCCTTGTTTGCACAGGGCCCATCAACTCACCGTTAGCCACCTTGGGAGGGACCCTCGGAGGGCCTATCTCAGCAACGGTACACAACTCGCTTCTAGGAGCTGCATTCTGCAAAAGTGAACTCTGCTCGGGGAACAAACCAAGGCTCCAATGCGTCTATGCTCAGGGAAGCCACGCTTGCCTACTTCTCAATTAGAAGAATGCTTCCCATAGGGCCAAGGAGGCTCTGGGCTGCCTCTGGCTCCGTGGGCACCGCTGATTGTCTGGTGGTCTCCTGAGCTTGAAAGCAACTCCAAACCTGTTCTCCTACGTGGAGAAGGCTGAATGGGCATTAAAATGCCTTGTTTCCACAGACCCAGGCAACCCACACTTAGCCAGCTAGGGAGTGACCCTCCTAGGTCCTATCTCAGCAACGGCAAAAAACTCGCTTATAGGAGCTGCATTTTTCAAAGGGAAACTTGCTCGGGGAACCAACCGCAGCCCCAGTGCATCTTTGCTCAGGAAAGCAACGCTTGCCTAGTTCTCAACAAGCCGTGTGCTATACCTTGGGCCAGGAAGGATCCTGGCTTCTTCTTGCTCCGAGGGCACGGCTGCTTGGCTGGTGGTCTCCTGAAGTTAAAAGTAACTCCAAACGGGTTCTCTTTCGGGGAGGATGCTGATTGGGCATGAAAAGGCCTTCATTCAACAGGCCCCATCAACCCACCCTTAGCCAGATACGGAGAGAGCCTCCTAGGGCCTATCTAAGAAATGGCACAAAACTCATTCCAGGAGCTGCATTCTGCAAAGGTGGACACTGCTTGGGGAACAAACCACAGCCCCAATGTGTCTGCTCAGGAAAGCCTCGCTTGCCTTTTTTCTCCTAGCCCTCTGCTACCCCAAGGGCCATGGAAGCTCTGGGCTGCCTCTGGCTCTGTGGGCACTGCTGATGTTCTGGTTGTCTCCTGAGCTTGAAACCAACTCCAAACGGGTTCTCCTTCGGGGAGAAGGTGGATTTGCATGGAAAGGCCTTGTTTGCACAGGCCCCAGCCACCCACCCTTAGCCAGCTAGGGATAGACCGTACTTGGGCCTATCTCAGCAACGGCACAAGACTCACTTCTCGGAGCTGCATTCTGCAAAGGGAAACTCTGCTCGGGGAGCACACCACAGTCCCAATTTGTCTTTGCTCAGGAAAGCAATGCTTGCCTATTTCTCACCTCGCCCTGTGCTAACCCTAGGGCCAAGGAAGCTCTGGGCTGCCTCTGCCCCCGTGGGCACTGCTGCTTTGCTGGTGGTCTCGTGAGCTTGAAACCAACTCCAAACGAGTTCTCCTTCTGGGAGAAGGCTGATTGGGCATGAAAATGCCTTGTTTCCACAGACCCAGGCAACCCACACTTTGCCAGCTAGGGAGGGAACATCCAAGGCCCTATCTCAGCAAGGGCACAAGACTCACTTCTAGGAGTTGTATTCTGCAAAGGTGAACTCTGCTCGGGGAACAATCCACAGCCCCAATGCGTCTTTGCTCAGGAAAGCAACGCGTGCCTAGTTCTCACCTGGCCCTCTGTACCCCTAGGGCAAAGAAGGCTCTGGGCTGCCTCTGGCTCCGTGGGCACTGCTGCTTGGCTGGTGGACTCCTGAGCTTGAAACCAACTCCAAACGTGTTCTCCTTCGGGGAGAAGGCTGATTGGGCATGAAAAGGCCTTGTTTGCACAGGGCCCATCAACTCACCGTTAGCCACCTTGGGAGGGACCCTCGGAGGGCCTATCTCAGCAACGGTACACAACTCGCTTCTAGGAGCTGCATTCTGCAAAAGTGAACTCTGCTCGGGGAACAAACCAAGGCTCCAATGCGTCTATGCTCAGGGAAGCCACGCTTGCCTACTTCTCAATTAGAAGAATGCTTCCCATAGGGCCAAGGAGGCTCTGGGCTGCCTCTGGCTCCGTGGGCACCGCTGATTGTCTGGTGGTCTCCTGAGCTTGAAAGCAACTCCAAACCTGTTCTCCTACGTGGAGAAGGCTGAATGGGCATTAAAATGCCTTGTTTCCACAGACCCAGGCAACCCACACTTAGCCAGCTAGGGAGTGACCCTCCTAGGTCCTATCTCAGCAACGGCAAAAAACTCGCTTATAGGAGCTGCATTTTTCAAAGGGAAACTTGCTCGGGGAACCAACCACAGCCCCAGTGCATCTTTGCTCAGGAAAGCAACGCTTGCCTAGTTCTCAACAAGCCGTGTGCTATACCTTGGGCCAGGAAGGATCCTGGCTTCTTCTTGCTCCGAGGGCACGGCTGCTTGGCTGGTGGTCTCCTGAAGTTAAAAGTAACTCCAAACGGGTTCTCTTTCGGGGAGGATGCTGATTGGGCATGAAAAGGCCTTCATTCAACAGGCCCCATCAACCCACCCTTAGCCAGATACGGAGAGAGCCTCCTAGGGCCTATCTAAGAAATGGCACAAAACTCATTCCAGGAGCTGCATTCTGCAAAGGTGGACACTGCTTGGGGAACAAACCACAGCCCCAATGTGTCTGCTCAGGAAAGCCTCGCTTGCCTTTTTTCTCCTAGCCCTCTGCTACCCCAAGGGCCATGGAAGCTCTGGGCTGCCTCTGGCTCTGTGGGCACTGCTGATGTTCTGGTTGTCTCCTGAGCTTGAAACCAACTCCAAACGGGTTCTCCTTCGGGGAGAAGGTGGATTTGCATGGAAAGGCCTTGTTTGCACAGGCCCCAGCCACCCACCCTTAGCCAGCTAGGGATAGACCGTCCTTGGGCCTATCTCAGCAACGGCACAAGACTCACTTCTCGGAGCTGCATTCTGCAAAGGGAAACTCTGCTCGGGGAGCACACCACAGTCCCAATTTGTCTTTGCTCAGGAAAGCAATGCTTGCCTATTTCTCACCTCGCCCTGTGCTAACCCTAGGGCCAAGGAAGCTCTGGGCTGCCTCTGCCCCCGTGGGCACTGCTGCTTTGCTGGTGGTCTCGTGAGCTTGAAACCAACTCCAAACGAGTTCTCCTTCTGGGAGAAGGCTGATTGGGCATGAAAATGCCTTGTTTCCACAGACCCAGGCAACCCACACTTTGCCAGCTAGGGAGGGAACATCCAAGGCCCTATCTCAGCAAGGGCACAAGACTCACTTCTAGGAGTTGTATTCTGCAAAGGTGAACTCTGCTCGGGGAACAATCCACAGCCCCAATGCGTCTTTGCTCAGGAAAGCAACGCGTGCCTAGTTCTCACCTGGCCCTCTGTACCCCTAGGGCAAAGAAGGCTCTGGGCTGCCTCTGGCTCCGTGGGCACTGCTGCTTGGCTGGTGGACTCCTGAGCTTGAAACCAACTCCAAACGTGTTCTCCTTCGGGGAGAAGGCTGATTGGGCATGAAAAGGCCTTGTTTGCACAGGGCCCATCAACTCACCGTTAGCCACCTTGGGAGGGACCCTCGGAGGGCCTATCTCAGCAACGGTACACAACTCGCTTCTAGGAGCTGCATTCTGCAAAAGTGAACTCTGCTCGGGGAACAAACCAAGGCTCCAATGCGTCTATGCTCAGGGAAGCCACGCTTGCCTACTTCTCAATTAGAAGAATGCTTCCCATAGGGCCAAGGAGGCTCTGGGCTGCCTCTGGCTCCGTGGGCACCGCTGATTGTCTGGTGGTCTCCTGAGCTTGAAAGCAACTCCAAACCTGTTCTCCTACGTGGAGAAGGCTGAATGGGCATTAAAATGCCTTGTTTCCACAGACCCAGGCAACCCACACTTAGCCAGCTAGGGAGTGACCCTCCTAGGTCCTATCTCAGCAACGGCAAAAAACTCGCTTATAGGAGCTGCATTTTTCAAAGGGAAACTTGCTCGGGGAACCAACCACAGCCCCAGTGCATCTTTGCTCAGGAAAGCAACGCTTGCCTAGTTCTCAACAAGCCGTGTGCTATACCTTGGGCCAGGAAGGATCCTGGCTTCTTCTTGCTCCGAGGGCACGGCTGCTTGGCTGGTGGTCTCCTGAAGTTAAAAGTAACTCCAAACGGGTTCTCTTTCGGGGAGGATGCTGATTGGGCATGAAAAGGCCTTCATTCAACAGGCCCCATCAACCCACCCTTAGCCAGATACGGAGAGAGCCTCCTAGGGCCTATCTAAGAAATGGCACAAAACTCATTCCAGGAGCTGCATTCTGCAAAGGTGGACACTGCTTGGGGAACAAACCACAGCCCCAATGTGTCTGCTCAGGAAAGCCTCGCTTGCCTTTTTTCTCCTAGCCCTCTGCTACCCCAAGGGCCATGGAAGCTCTGGGCTGCCTCTGGCTCTGTGGGCACTGCTGATGTTCTGGTTGTCTCCTGAGCTTGAAACCAACTCCAAACGGGTTCTCCTTCGGGGAGAAGGTGGATTTGCATGGAAAGGCCTTGTTTGCACAGGCCCCAGCCACCCACCCTTAGCCAGCTAGGGATAGACCGTCCTTGGGCCTATCTCAGCAACGGCACAAGACTCACTTCTCGGAGCTGCATTCTGCAAAGGGAAACTCTGCTCGGGGAGCACACCACAGTCCCAATTTGTCTTTGCTCAGGAAAGCAATGCTTGCCTATTTCTCACCTCGCCCTGTGCTAACCCTAGGGCCAAGGAAGCTCTGGGCTGCCTCTGCCCCCGTGGGCACTGCTGCTTTGCTGGTGGTCTCGTGAGCTTGAAACCAACTCCAAACGAGTTCTCCTTCTGGGAGAAGGCTGATTGGGCATGAAAATGCCTTGTTTCCACAGACCCAGGCAACCCACACTTTGCCAGCTAGGGAGGGAACATCCAAGGCCCTATCTCAGCAAGGGCACAAGACTCACTTCTAGGAGTTGTATTCTGCAAAGGTGAACTCTGCTCGGGGAACAATCCACAGCCCCAATGCGTCTTTGCTCAGGAAAGCAACGCGTGCCTAGTTCTCACCTGGCCCTCTGTACCCCTAGGGCAAAGAAGGCTCTGGGCTGCCTCTGGCTCCGTGGGCACTGCTGCTTGGCTGGTGGACTCCTGAGCTTGAAACCAACTCCAAACGTGTTCTCCTTCAGGGAGAAGGCTGATTGGGCATGAAAAGGCCTTGTTTGCACAGGCCTCAGCAACCCACCCTTAGCCAGCTAGGGAGGGACCCTCCGAGGGCTGATCTCAGCAAGGGCACAAGACTCACTTCTAGGAGTTGTATTCTGCAAAGGTGAACTCTGCTCGGGGAACAATCCACAGCCCCAATGCGTCTTTGCTCAGGAAAGCATCGCTTGCCTATTTCTCACATAGCCCTCTGCACCACTAGGGCCAAGAACTTTCTGGGCTGCCTCTGGCTCCGTGGGCACTGCTGCTTGGCTGGTGTTCTCCTGAGCTTGAAACCAACTCCAAACGGGTTCTCCTTCGGGGAGAAGGCTGATTGGGCATGAAAATGCCTTGTTTGCATAGGCCCCCACAACCCACACTTAGCCAGCTAGGGAGGGATCCTCCGAGGTCCTAACTGGGAAACGGCACAAAACTCAGTTCTGGGAGCTGCATTCTGCAAAGGTGAACTCTGCTCGGGGAACCAACAACAGCCGCAATGCGTCTTTGCTCAGGAAAGCCACGATTGCCTAGTTCTCACCTAGCCCTCTGCTACCCCTATGGCCAAGGGGGATCTTGGCTGCCTCTTTCTCCGTGGGCACTGTTGCTTGCCTGGTGGTCTGCTGAGCTTGAAACCAACTCCAAACGTGTTCTCCTTTGGGGAGAAGGTGGATTTGGCATGAAAAGGCCTTGTATGCACAGGCCCCATCAACCCATCCTTAGCCAGCTAGGGAGGGACGCTCTGAGGGCCTATGTCAGCAACAGCACTAAACTCACTTCTACGAGCTGCATTCTGTAAAGGGAATCTCAGCTCAGGGAACAAAGCACAGCCCCAATGTGTCTCTTGCTCAGGAAGGCCAACCGGCCTAGTTCTCACCTAGCCCTGGTCTACTCCTAGGGCAAAGGAGGCTCTGGGCTGCCTCTGGCTCCGTGGGCACTGCTGCTTGACTGGTGGTCTCCTGAGCTTGAAACCAACTCCAAACGGGTTCTCCTTCGGGGAGAAGGCTGATTGGGCATGAAAAGGCCTTGTTTGCACAGGCCCAAGTAACCTACCCTTAGGAGCTATGGAGGAACCCTCCGAGGGCCTATCTCAGAACCTGCACAAAACTCTCACTTCTAGGAGCTGCATTCTGCAAAGGGGAACACTGCCGGGGAAGAAACCACAGCCCCAAAGCGTGTTTGCTCAGGAAAGCAATGCTTGCCTATTTCTCACCTAGCCCTCTGCCACCAATTAGGCCAAAGATTGTCTGTGCTGCCTCTGGCTCCGTGGGCACTGCAGCTTGGCTGGTGGTCTCCTGAGCTTGTAACCAACTCCAAACGTGTTCTCCTTTGGGGAGAAGGCTGATTGGGCATGAAAAGGCCTTATTTGCACAGGCCCAAACAATCCACCATTAGCCAGCTAGGGAGGGACCCTCAGAGGGCCTATCTCAGAACCTGCACAAAACTCTCACTTCGAGGAGCTGCATTCTGCAAAGGTGAACTCTTCTCAGGGAACAAACCACAGCCCCAATGTGTCTTTGCTCAGGGAAGCAACGCTTGCCTAGTTCTCAATTAGCCCAGTGCTTACCCTAGGGCCAAGGAGGCTCTGGGCTGCCTCTGCCCCCGTGGGCATTGCTGCTTGGCTGGTGGACTCCCGAGCTTGAAACCAACTCCAAATGGGTCCTCCTTCGGGGAGAATGCTGATTGGGCATGAAAAGGCCTTGTTTCCACAGACCCAGGCAACCCACACTTTGCCAGCTAGGGAGGGAACATCCAAGGCCCTATCTCAGCAAGGGCACAAGACTCACTTCTAGGAGTTGTATTCTGCAAAGGTGAACTCTGCTCGGGGAACAATCCACAGCCCCAATGCGTCTTTGCTCAGGAAAGCAACGCGTGCCTAGTTCTCACCTGGCCCTCTGTACCCCTAGGGCAAAGAAGGCTCTGGGCTGCCTCTGGCTCCGTGGGCACTGCTGCTTGGCTGGTGGACTCCTGAGCTTGAAACCAACTCCAAACGGGTTCTCCTTCGGGGAGAAGGCTGATTGGGCATGAAAAGGCCTTGTTTGCACAGGGCCCATCAACTCACCGTTAGCCACCTTGGGAGGGACCCTCGGAGGGCCTATCTCAGCAACGGTACACAACTCGCTTCTAGGAGCTGCATTCTGCAAAAGTGAACTCTGCTCGGGGAACAAACCAAGGCTCCAATGCGTCTATGCTCAGGGAAGCCACGCTTGCCTACTTCTCAATTAGAAGAATGCTTCCCATAGGGCCAAGGAGGCTCTGGGCTGCCTCTGGCTCCGTGGGCACCGCTGATTGTCTGGTGGTCTCCTGAGCTTGAAAGCAACTCCAAACCTGTTCTCCTACGTGGAGAAGGCTGAATGGGCATTAAAATGCCTTGTTTCCACAGACCCAGGCAACCCACACTTAGCCAGCTAGGGAGTGACCCTCCTAGGTCCTATCTCAGCAACGGCAAAAAACTCGCTTATAGGAGCTGCATTTTTCAAAGGGAAACTTGCTCGGGGAACCAACCGCAGCCCCAGTGCATCTTTGCTCAGGAAAGCAACGCTTGCCTAGTTCTCAACAAGCCGTGTGCTATACCTTGGGCCAGGAAGGATCCTGGCTTCTTCTTGCTCCGAGGGCACGGCTGCTTGGCTGGTGGTCTCCTGAAGTTAAAAGTAACTCCAAACGGGTTCTCTTTCGGGGAGGATGCTGATTGGGCATGAAAAGGCCTTCATTCAACAGGCCCCATCAACCCACCCTTAGCCAGATACGGAGAGAGCCTCCTAGGGCCTATCTAAGAAATGGCACAAAACTCATTCCAGGAGCTGCATTCTGCAAAGGTGGACACTGCTTGGGGAACAAACCACAGCCCCAATGTGTCTGCTCAGGAAAGCCTCGCTTGCCTTTTTTCTCCTAGCCCTCTGCTACCCCAAGGGCCATGGAAGCTCTGGGCTGCCTCTGGCTCTGTGGGCACTGCTGATGTTCTGGTTGTCTCCTGAGCTTGAAACCAACTCCAAACGGGTTCTCCTTCGGGGAGAAGGTGGATTTGCATGGAAAGGCCTTGTTTGCACAGGCCCCAGCCACCCACCCTTAGCCAGCTAGGGATAGACCGTCCTTGGGCCTATCTCAGCAACGGCACAAGACTCACTTCTCGGAGCTGCATTCTGCAAAGGGAAACTCTGCTCGGGGAGCACACCACAGTCCCAATTTGTCTTTGCTCAGGAAAGCAATGCTTGCCTATTTCTCACCTCGCCCTGTGCTAACCCTAGGGCCAAGGAAGCTCTGGGCTGCCTCTGGCTCCGTGGGCACTGCTGCTTGGCTGGTGTTCTCCTGAGCTTGAAACCAACTCCAAACGGGTTCTCCTTCGGGGAGAAGGCTGATTGGGCATGAAAATGCCTTGTTTGCATAGGCCCCCGCAACCCACACTTAGCCAGCTAGGGAGGGATCCTCCGAGGTCCTAACTGGGAAACGGCACAAAACTCAGTTCTGGGAGCTGCATTCTGCAAAGGTGAACTCTGCTCGGGGAACCAACAACAGCCGCAATGCGTCTTTGCTCAGGAAAGCCACGATTGCCTAGTTCTCACCTAGCCCTCTGCTACCCCTATGGCCAAGGGGGATCTTGGCTGCCTCTTTCTCCGTGGGCACTGTTGCTTGCCTGGTGGTCTGCTGAGCTTGAAACCAACTCCAAACGTGTTCTCCTTTGGGGAGAAGGTGGATTTGGCATGAAAAGGCCTTGTATGCACAGGCCCCATCAACCCATCCTTAGCCAGCTAGGGAGGGACGCTCTGAGGGCCTATGTCAGCAACAGCACTAAACTCACTTCTACGAGCTGCATTCTGTAAAGGGAATCTCAGCTCAGGGAACAAAGCACAGCCCCAATGTGTCTCTTGCTCAGGAAGGCCAACCGGCCTAGTTCTCACCTAGCCCTGGTCTACTCCTAGGGCAAAGGAGGCTCTGGGCTGCCTCTGGCTCCGTGGGCACTGCTGCTTGACTGGTGGTCTCCTGAGCTTGAAACCAACTCCAAACGGGTTCTCCTTCGGGGAGAAGGCTGATTGGGCATGAAAAGGCCTTGTTTGCACAGGCCCAAGTAACCTACCCTTAGGAGCTATGGAGGAACCCTCCGAGGGCCTATCTCAGAACCTGCACAAAACTCTCACTTCTAGGAGCTGCATTCTGCAAAGGGGAACACTGCCGGGGAAGAAACCACAGCCCCAAAGCGTGTTTGCTCAGGAAAGCAATGCTTGCCTATTTCTCACCTAGCCCTCTGCCACCAATTAGGCCAAAGATTGTCTGTGCTGCCTCTGGCTCCGTGGGCACTGCAGCTTGGCTGGTGGTCTCCTGAGCTTGTAACCAACTCCAAACGTGTTCTCCTTTGGGGAGAAGGCTGATTGGGCATGAAAAGGCCTTATTTGCACAGGCCCAAACAATCCACCATTAGCCAGCTAGGGAGGGACCCTCAGAGGGCCTATCTCAGAACCTGCACAAAACTCTCACTTCGAGGAGCTGCATTCTGCAAAGGTGAACTCTTCTCAGGGAACAAACCACAGCCCCAATGTGTCTTTGCTCAGGGAAGCAACGCTTGCCTAGTTCTCAATTAGCCCAGTGCTTACCCTAGGGCCAAGGAGGCTCTGGGCTGCCTCTGCCCCCGTGGGCATTGCTGCTTGGCTGGTGGACTCCCGAGCTTGAAACCAACTCCAAACGGGTCCTCCTTCGGGGAGAATGCTGATTGGGCATGAAAAGGCCTTGTTTCCACAGACCCAGGCAACCCACACTTTGCCAGCTAGGGAGGGAACATCCAAGGCCCTATCTCAGCAAGGGCACAAGACTCACTTCTAGGAGTTGTATTCTGCAAAGGTGAACTCTGCTCGGGGAACAATCCACAGCCCCAATGCGTCTTTGCTCAGGAAAGCAACGCGTGCCTAGTTCTCACCTGGCCCTCTGTACCCCTAGGGCAAAGAAGGCTCTGGGCTGCCTCTGGCTCCGTGGGCACTGCTGCTTGGCTGGTGGACTCCTGAGCTTGAAACCAACTCCAAACGTGTTCTCCTTCGGGGAGAAGGCTGATTGGGCATGAAAAGGCCTTGTTTGCACAGGGCCCATCAACTCACCGTTAGCCACCTTGGGAGGGACCCTCGGAGGGCCTATCTCAGCAACGGTACACAACTCGCTTCTAGGAGCTGCATTCTGCAAAAGTGAACTCTGCTCGGGGAACAAACCAAGGCTCCAATGCGTCTATGCTCAGGGAAGCCACGCTTGCCTACTTCTCAATTAGAAGAATGCTTCCCATAGGGCCAAGGAGGCTCTGGGCTGCCTCTGGCTCCGTGGGCACCGCTGATTGTCTGGTGGTCTCCTGAGCTTGAAAGCAACTCCAAACCTGTTCTCCTACGTGGAGAAGGCTGAATGGGCATTAAAATGCCTTGTTTCCACAGACCCAGGCAACCCACACTTAGCCAGCTAGGGAGTGACCCTCCTAGGTCCTATCTCAGCAACGGCAAAAAACTCGCTTATAGGAGCTGCATTTTTCAAAGGGAAACTTGCTCGGGGAACCAACCACAGCCCCAGTGCGTCTTTGCTCAGGAAAGCAACGCTTGCCTAGTTCTCAACAAGCCGTGTGCTATACCTTGGGCCAGGAAGGATCCTGGCTTCTTCTTGCTCCGAGGGCACGGCTGCTTGGCTGGTGGTCTCCTGAAGTTAAAAGTAACTCCAAACGGGTTCTCTTTCGGGGAGGATGCTGATTGGGCATGAAAAGGCCTTCATTCAACAGGCCCCATCAACCCACCCTTAGCCAGATACGGAGAGAGCCTCCTAGGGCCTATCTAAGAAATGGCACAAAACTCATTCCAGGAGCTGCATTCTGCAAAGGTGGACACTGCTTGGGGAACAAACCACAGCCCCAATGTGTCTGCTCAGGAAAGCCTCGCTTGCCTTTTTTCTCCTAGCCCTCTGCTACCCCAAGGGCCATGGAAGCTCTGGGCTGCCTCTGGCTCTGTGGGCACTGCTGATGTTCTGGTTGTCTCCTGAGCTTGAAACCAACTCCAAACGGGTTCTCCTTCGGGGAGAAGGTGGATTTGCATGGAAAGGCCTTGTTTGCACAGGCCCCAGCCACCCACCCTTAGCCAGCTAGGGATAGACCGTCCTTGGGCCTATCTCAGCAACGGCACAAGACTCACTTCTCGGAGCTGCATTCTGCAAAGGGAAACTCTGCTCGGGGAGCACACCACAGTCCCAATTTGTCTTTGCTCAGGAAAGCAATGCTTGCCTATTTCTCACCTCGCCCTGTGCTAACCCTAGGGCCAAGGAAGCTCTGGGCTGCCTCTGGCTCCGTGGGCACTGCTGCTTTGCTGGTGGTCTCGTGAGCTTGAAACCAACTCCAAACGAGTTCTCCTTCTGGGAGAAGGCTGATTGGGCATGAAAAGGCCTTGTTTGCACAGGCCTCAGCAACCCACCCTTAGCCAGCTAGGGAGGGACCCTCCGAGGGCTGATCTCAGCAAGGGCACAAGACTCACTTCTAGGAGTTGTATTCTGCAAAGGTGAACTCTGCTCGGGGAACAATCCACAGCCCCAATGCGTCTTTGCTCAGGAAAGCATCGCTTGCCTATTTCTCACATAGCCCTCTGCACCACTAGGACCAAGAACCTTCTGGGCTGCCTCTGGCTCCGTGGGCACTGCTGCTTGGCTGGTGTTCTCCTGAGCTTGAAACCAACTCCAAACGGGTTCTCCTTCGGGGAGAAGGCTGATTGGGCATGAAAATGCCTTGTTTGCATAGGCCCCCGCAACCCACACTTAGCCAGCTAGGGAGGGATCCTCCGAGGTCCTAACTGGGAAACGGCACAAAACTCAGTTCTGGGAGCTGCATTCTGCAAAGGTGAACTCTGCTCGGGGAACCAACAACAGCCGCAATGCGTCTTTGCTCAGGAAAGCCACGATTGCCTAGTTCTCACCTAGCCCTCTGCTACCCCTATGGCCAAGGGGGATCTTGGCTGCCTCTTTCTCCGTGGGCACTGTTGCTTGCCTGGTGGTCTGCTGAGCTTGAAACCAACTCCAAACGTGTTCTCCTTTGGGGAGAAGGTGGATTTGGCATGAAAAGGCCTTGTATGCACAGGCCCCATCAACCCATCCTTAGCCAGCTAGGGAGGGACGCTCTGAGGGCCTATGTCAGCAACAGCACTAAACTCACTTCTACGAGCTGCATTCTGTAAAGGGAATCTCAGCTCAGGGAACAAAGCACAGCCCCAATGTGTCTCTTGCTCAGGAAGGCCAACCGGCCTAGTTCTCACCTAGCCCTGGTCTACTCCTAGGGCAAAGGAGGCTCTGGGCTGCCTCTGGCTCCGTGGGCACTGCTGCTTGACTGGTGGTCTCCTGAGCTTGAAACCAACTCCAAACGGGTTCTCCTTCGGGGAGAAGGCTGATTGGGCATGAAAAGGCCTTGTTTGCACAGGCCCAAGTAACCTACCCTTAGGAGCTATGGAGGAACCCTCCGAGGGCCTATCTCAGAACCTGCACAAAACTCTCACTTCTAGGAGCTGCATTCTGCAAAGGGGAACACTGCCGGGGAAGAAACCACAGCCCCAAAGCGTGTTTGCTCAGGAAAGCAATGCTTGCCTATTTCTCACCTAGCCCTCTGCCACCAATTAGGCCAAAGATTGTCTGTGCTGCCTCTGGCTCCGTGGGCACTGCAGCTTGGCTGGTGGTCTCCTGAGCTTGTAACCAACTCCAAACGTGTTCTCCTTTGGGGAGAAGGCTGATTGGGCATGAAAAGGCCTTATTTGCACAGGCCCAAACAATCCACCATTAGCCAGCTAGGGAGGGACCCTCAGAGGGCCTATCTCAGAACCTGCACAAAACTCTCACTTCGAGGAGCTGCATTCTGCAAAGGTGAACTCTTCTCAGGGAACAAACCACAGCCCCAATGTGTCTTTGCTCAGGGAAGCAACGCTTGCCTAGTTCTCAATTAGCCCAGTGCTTACCCTAGGGCCAAGGAGGCTCTGGGCTGCCTCTGCCCCCGTGGGCATTGCTGCTTGGCTGGTGGACTCCCGAGCTTGAAACCAACTCCAAACGGGTCCTCCTTCGGGGAGAATGCTGATTGGGCATGAAAAGGCCTTGTTTCCACAGACCCAGGCAACCCACACTTTGCCAGCTAGGGAGGGAACATCCAAGGCCCTATCTCAGCAAGGGCACAAGACTCACTTCTAGGAGTTGTATTCTGCAAAGGTGAACTCTGCTCGGGGAACAATCCACAGCCCCAATGCGTCTTTGCTCAGGAAAGCAACGCGTGCCTAGTTCTCACCTGGCCCTCTGTACCCCTAGGGCAAAGAAGGCTCTGGGCTGCCTCTGGCTCCGTGGGCACTGCTGCTTGGCTGGTGGACTCCTGAGCTTGAAACCAACTCCAAACGGGTTCTCCTTCTGGGAGAAGGCTGATTGGGCATGAAAAGGCCTTGTTTGCACAGGGCCCATCAACTCACCGTTAGCCACCTTGGGAGGGACCCTCGGAGGGCCTATTTCAGCAACGGTACACAACTCGCTTCTAGGAGCTGCATTCTGCAAAAGTGAACTCTGCTCGGGGAACAAACCAAGGCTCCAATGCGTCTATGCTCAATGAAGCCACGCTTGCCTACTTCTCAATTAGAAGAATGCTTCCCATAGGGCCAAGGAGGCTCTGGGCTGCCTCTGGCTCCGTGGGCACCGCTGATTGTCTGGTGGTCTCCTGAGCTTGAAAGCAACTCCAAACCTGTTCTCCTACGTGGAGAAGGCTGAATGGGCATTAAAATGCCTTGTTTCCACAGACCCAGGCAACCCACACTTAGCCAGCTAGGGAGTGACCCTCCTAGGTCCTATCTCAGCAACGGCAAAAAACTCACTTATAGGAGCTGCATTTTTCAAAGGGAAACTTGCTCGGGGAACCAACCACAGCCCCAGTGCGTCTTTGCTCAGGAAAGCAACGCTTGCCTAGTTCTCAACAAGCCGTGTGCTATACCTTGGGCCAGGAAGGATCCTGGCTTCTTCTTGCTCCGAGGGCACGGCTGCTTGGCTGGTGGTCTCCTGAAGTTAAAAGTAACTCCAAACGGGTTCTCTTTCGGGGAGGATGCTGATTGGGCATGAAAAGGCCTTCATTCAACAGGCCCCATCAACCCACCCTTAGCCAGATACGGAGAGAGCCTCCTAGGGCCTATCTAAGAAATGGCACAAAACTCATTCCAGGAGCTGCATTCTGCAAAGGTGGACACTGCTTGGGGAACAAACCACAGCCCCAATGTGTCTGCTCAGGAAAGCCTCGCTTGCCTTTTTTCTCCTAGCCCTCTGCTACCCCAAGGGCCATGGAAGCTCTGGGCTGCCTCTGGCTCTGTGGGCACTGCTGATGTTCTGGTTGTCTCCTGAGCTTGAAACCAACTCCAAACGGGTTCTCCTTCGGGGAGAAGGTGGATTTGCATGGAAAGGCCTTGTTTGCACAGGCCCCAGCCACCCACCCTTAGCCAGCTAGGGATAGACCGTCCTTGGGCCTATCTCAGCAACGGCACAAGACTCACTTCTCGGAGCTGCATTCTGCAAAGGGAAACTCTGCTCGGGGAGCACACCACAGTCCCAATTTGTCTTTGCTCAGGAAAGCAATGCTTGCCTATTTCTCACCTAGCCCTGTGCTAAACCTAGGGCCAAGGAAGCTCTGGGCTGCCTCTGGCTCCGTGTTCACTGCTGCTTGGCGGGTGGTCTCCGCAGCCTGAACCCAACTCCAAACATCTTCTTGTTCGGGGAGAAGGCTGATTGGGCATGAAAAGGCCTTGTTTGCACAGGCCCCAGCAACCCACCCTTAGCCAGCTAGGGAGGGTGCCACCTAGGGCAGATTTCCGAAAGGGCACAAACTCGCTTCTGGCAGCTGCATTCTGCGAATGGAAAATGTGCTCGGGGAACAAACCTCAGACCCAGTTCGCCTGTTCTCAGGAAAGCAATGCTTCCCGAGTTCTCCCCTAGCCTAATGCTCCCAATAGGTCCAGAGGGTCTGTGTTGCCTCTGGCTCCGTGGGCACTGCTGCTTGAAGGCTTCTCTCCGCAGCTTGAACAAAACTCTTAACATGTTCTCCTTCGGGGAGAAGGCTGATTGGGCATGAAAAGGCCTTGCTTGCACAAGCCCAGCAACCCACACTTATCCAGCTACAGAGGGATCACCTAGGGCCTGGCTCAGAAACGGCACCAAACTCGCTTGTGGAAGTTGCATTCTGCGAGGAGAAACTGTGCTCGGGGAACAAACCTCAGCCCCAATGCATCTTTGCTCAGTAAAGCAACGCTTGCTGAATCTCCCCTAGCCCAATGCTCCTTATAGGTCCAAGGAGGGTCAGGGCGGCCTCGGGCTCCTTGGGCACTGCTGCTTGGCGGTAGGTCTCCGCAGCCTGAACCCAACTCCTAAGGTTTTCTCCTTAGCGGAAAAAGCTGATTGGGCATGAAAAGGCCTTGTTTGCACAGGCCCCAGCAATGCACCCTTAGCCAGCTAGGGAGGGACCCACCTAGGGCTTATCTCCAAAATGTCACAAAACTCGCTTCTGGAAGCTGCATTCTGTGATGAGAAACTGTGCTCGAAAGACAAAGCTCAGCCCCAGTGCGTTATTGAACAAGAAAGAAACTCTTGCCGAGTTCTGCCATAGCCTTATGCTCCCCATAGGGCCAAGGAGGTTCTGGGGTGCCTCTGGCTCCCTGGGAACTGCTTCTTGCCGGCTGGTCTCGGCAAATTGAACCCAACGCCAAAGGTGATCTCCTTCGGGGAGAAGGCTGATTAGGCAGGAAAAGGCCTTGTTTGCACAGGCCCCAGCAACCCATGCTTAGACAGCTATGGAGGGACTCACCTAGGGCCTATCTCAGAAAAGGCACCAAACTCGCTTCTGGAAGCTGCATTCTGCGAAGAGAGACTGTGCTCGGGGAGCAAACCTCAGCCCCAGTTCGTCTTTGCTCAGGAAAGCAATTCTTGCCGAGTTTTCCCAAGCCATATGCTCCCCAAAGGGCCAAGAAGGTTCTGGGCTGCCTCTGACTCCGTGGGCACTGCTGATTGGCACTTGGTCTCCACAGCCTGAAACCAAATCCAAAGGTTATCTCCCTCAGGGAGAAGGCTGATTGGGCATGAAAGTCCTTGTTTGCACATTCCCAGCAACCGACCCTTAGCCAGCTAGGGAGGGAACCACCTAGGGCCTATCTCAGAAAAGGCACCAAACTAGCTTCTGGAAGCTGCATTCTGTGATTGGAAACTGTACTTGGGGAACAAACCTAATCCCCTCTACGTCTTTGCTCAGGAAAGCAACGCTTGCCGAGTTCTCCCCTAGCCCTATGCTCCCCATACGGACAAGGAGGGTCTGGGCTGCCTCTGGTTCCGTGGGCACTGCAGCTTGGCGGCTGGTCTCTGCAGCCTGAACCCAACGCCAAAGGTGATCTCCTTCGGGGAGAAGACTGATTGGGCATGAAAAGGCCTTGTTTCCACAAGCCCCAGCAACCCAACCTTAGCCAGCTAGTGAGGGACCCACCTAGGGCCTATCTCAGAAAAGGCACCACACTCGCTTCTGGAGGCTGCATTCTGCGAAGAGAAACTGTGCTCATGGAACGAACCTCAGGCCCAGTGCGTCTTTGCTCAGGAAAGCAATGCTTGCCGAGTTTTCCACTAGCCTTATGCTCCCCTAGGGCCAAGAAGTGTCTGGGCTGCCTCTGGCTCCGTGGGCACTGCTGCTTGCCGACTGGTCTCCGCTGCCTGAAACCAACTCAAAACGTGTTCACCTTCGGGCAGAAGGCTGATGGGCTGTGAAAAGGCCTTGTTTGCACAGGCCCCAGCAACCCACCCTTATCCAGCTAGGGAGGGACCAACCTAGGGCCTATCTCAAAAATGGCACCAAACTCCCTTCTGGAAGCTGCATTCTGCGAAGAGAAACTGTGCTCAGGGAACGAACCTCAGCCCCAGTGCGTCTTTGAGCAGGAAAGCAACGCTTGCCGCGTTCTCCACTAGCCTTATTCTCTCCTAGGGCCAAGGAGGGTCTGGGCTGCCTCTGGCTCTGGGGGCACTGCTGCTTGGCGGCTCAACTCCGCAGACTGAAACCAACCCCAAAGGTGATCTCCTTTGGGGAGAAGGCTAACTGGGCATGAAATGGCCTTGTTTGCATATTCCCCAGCAACCCACCCTTAGCCACCTAGGGAGGGACCCACCTAAGGACGATCTCAGAATCAGCACCAAACTCGCTGCTGGGAGCTGCATTCTGCGAACGGAAACTGAGCTCGGGGAACGAACCTCAGCCCCAGTGCATCTTTGCTCAGGATAGCAAGGCTTGCCGAGTTCTCCCCTAGCCCTATACACCCTTAGGGCCAAGGAGGGTCTATGCTGCCTCTGGCTCCGTGGGCACTGCTGCTTGGCAGCTGGTCTCTGCAGCCTGAAACCAACTCCAAACGTGTTTTCCTCAGGGAGAAGGCTGATTGGGCATGAAAAGGCCTTGTTTGCACAGGCCCCAGCAACCCATGCTTAGACAGCTATGGAGGGACTCACCTAGGGCCTATCTCAGAAAAGGCACCAAACTCGCTTCTGGAAGCTGCATTCTGCGAAGAGAGACTGTGCTCGGGGAGCAAACCTCAGCCCCAGTTCGTCTTTGCTCAGGAAAGCAATTCTTGCCGAGTTTTCCCAAGCCATATGCTCCCCAAAGGGCCAAGAAGGTTCTGGGCTGCCTCTGACTCCGTGGGCACTGCTGATTGGCACTTGGTCTCCACAGCCTGAAACCAAATCCAAAGGTTATCTCCCTCAGGGAGAAGGCTGATTGGGCATGAAAGTCCTTGTTTGCACAGGCCCCATCAACCCACCCTTAGCCAGCTTGGGAGGTAAACCCCCCAGGGCTTTTCTCAGAAAGGGCACCAAACTTGACTCTGGAAGCTGTAGTATGTGAAGGGAAACTGTGCTCGGGGAACAAACCTCAGCCCCAGTGCGTCTTTGCTCAAGAAGGCAATGCTTGCTGAGTTCTCCCCTAGCTATATGCTACCCATAGGGCTAAGGAGGGACTGAGCTGCCTCGGGCTCCGTGGGCACGGCTGCCTGGCGGTTGGTCTCCGCAGATTGAAACCAATTACTAACGTGTTCTCCTTTGGGGAGAAGGCTGATTGGGAAAGAAATGGCTTTGTTTCCACTGGCTCCAGCAACCCACTCATAGCCAGATAGGGAGGGACCTACCTAGGGCCGATCTCAGAAATGGCACCAAACTCGCTTCTGGAAGCTGCATTCTGCGAAGAGACTGTGCTCGGGGAACACAGCTCAGCACCAATTCGTCTTTCCTCAGGAGAGCAACCATTGCCAAGTTCTCCCCTAGCCCTATGCTCCACACAGGTGCAAGGAGGGTTTGGGCTGCCTCTGGCTCCGTGGGCACTTCTGCTTGGCTGGTGGTCTCCACAGCCTGAAACAAACTCCAAACATGTTTTGCTCAGAGAGAATGCTGTTTGGGCATGAAATTGGTTGTTTGCACAGGCCCCAGCAACCCATGCTTAGCCAGCTAGGGAGGGAACCCCCTAGGGCCAATCTCAGAAACGGAACCAAACTTGCTTCTGGGAGCTGCATTCTGCGAAGAGAAGCTGTGCTCGGTGAATGGACCTCAGCCCCAGTGCGTCTTTGCTCAGGAAAGCAACGCTTGCCGAGTTCTCCCCTAGCCCTATGCTCCACTTAGGGCCAAGAGGGGTCGGAGCTGCCTCTGGCTCCGTGGGCACTGCTTATTGGAGGCTGGTCACCACAGCCTAAAACCAACTCCAAATGTGTTCTCCTTTTGGGGGAAGGCTGAATGGGCATGAAAAGGCCTTGTTTAAACATGCCACAGCAACACACACTATCCAGCTAGGGAGGGACCCACCTAGGTCCTAGGTAAGAAACGGCACCAAACTCGCTTCTGGAAGCTGCATACTGAGAATGGAGATTGTGCTCGGGGAACAAACCTCAGCCCCAGTGCGTCTTTGTTCAGGAAAGCAATACTGGCCGAGTCCTCCACTATCCTTATTCTCCCCTAGGGTCAAGAAGGGTCTGGGCTGCCTCTGGCTCCGTGGGAACTGCTTCTTGCGGACCTGTCTCCGCAGCCTGAAACCAACCCCAAATGTGATCTCCTTCGGGGAGAAGGCTAATTGGGCATGAAAAGGCCTTGTTTGCACAGTCCCCAGCAACCCACCCTTAGCCAGCTGTGGAGGGACCCACCTAGGGCCTATCTCAGAAACGGCACCAAACTCGCTGCTGGGAGCTGCATTCAGTGAACAGAAAGTGTGCTCAGGGAACCAACCTCAGCCCCAGTGAGTTTTTGCTCAGGAAAGCAGTGCTTGCTGAGTTCTCCCCTATCCCTATGCTCCCCATAGGGACAAGGAGGGTCTGGGCTGCCTCTGGCTCCGTGGGCACTGCTGCTTGGTGGCTTGTCTCCGCAGCCTGAAACCAACTCCAAACGTGATCTCCATCCAGGGGAAGGCTGATTGGGCATGAAAAGGCATTGTTTGCCCAGGCCCCAGCAAGCACGCTTAGCCAACTAGGGAGGGTCCCACCAAGGATCTATCACAGAAACAACAACAAACTCGTTTCTGGCTGCTGCATTCTGTGAAATGACATTCTGCTTGGTGAGCAAATCTCAGCCCCAGTGCGTCTTCGCTCAGGAAAGCTATGCTTACAGAGATCTCCCGTAGCCCTTTGATCCCCATAGGGCCAAGGAAGGTCTGGGCTGCCTCTGGCTCCTTGGCAGTGCCGTTTGGCAGCAGGTCTGTGCAGCCTGAAACCAACTCGAAAAGATATCCCCTTCATGGAGAATGCTGTTGTGCCTGAAAAGGCCTTGTTTGCAAAGGCCCAGCATCCCACCCTTAGCCAGCTAGGGAGGGACCCAGATAGGGCCTATCTCAGAAACGGCCCCAAACTCGCTTCTGGAAGCTGGATTCTGCGAAGAGAAACTGTTCTCGGGGAACAAACCTCAGCCCTAATGCATCTTTTCTCTGGAAAGCTATGCTTGCCGAGTTCTCACTAACCCTATGTTCCCCATAGACCCAAGGTGGGTCGGGGCTGCCTCTGGCTCCGTGGGCACGTCTGCTTGGTGGGTGGTCTGTGCAGCCTGAAACCAACTCAAAACGTGTTCTCCCTAGGGGAGAGGGCTAATTGGGCATAAAAAGGCCCAGCAATCAACCCTTAGCCAGCTAGGGAGGGGCCCACCTACGGCCTCTCTCAGAAACGACACCAAACTCGCTTCTGGAAGCTGCATTCTACGAATGGAAAATTTGCTAAGTGAAAAATCCTCAGCTCCATTGCGTCTTTGCTCAGGAAAGCAACACTTGCCGAGTTCTCCCTTAGCCCTTTGCTCCCCATAGGGCCAAGGAGGGTCTGGGCTGCCTCTGGCTCCTTGGGCACTGCTGCTTGGAGGATAGTCTTTGCAGCCTGAAACCAACTCCAAACGTGTTCTCCTTTGGGGAGAAAGCTGATTGGGCATTAAAAGGCCTTGTTTGCACAGGCCCCAGCAACCCACCCTTACGCATCTAAGGAGGGACCCACCTAAGGCCTATCTCTAAAACGGCACAAAACTCGCTTCAGGAAGCTGCATCCTGCCAAAGGAAACTGTGCTCAGGGAACAAACCTCAGCCCCAATGCGTCTTTGCTCAGGAAAGCAATGCTTCCCGAGTTCTCCTCTAGCCCTATGCTCCCAATACGGCCAAGGAGGGTCTGGGCTGCCTCTGTCTCCTTGGCACTGCTGCTAGGCAGGTGGTCTCCGCAGCCTGAAACCAACTCGAAACGTGTTTACATTTGGGGAGAAGTCTGATTGGGCATGAAAAGGCCTTGTTTGCCCAGGCCCCAGCAATCCACCCTTAGCCAGCTAGGGAGGGACCCACCTAGGACCGATCTCCAAAACGGCATCAAACTCGCTTCTGGAAGCTGCATTCTGCGAACGGAGACTATGCTTGGGGAAAAAACCTCAGCCCCAATGCGTCTTTGCTCAGGAATGCGACGCTTGCCGAGTTCTCCCCTAGACCTATGCTCCCCATAGGGCCAAGGAGGGTCTGGGCTGCCTCTGGCTCCGTGGGCTCTGCTGCTTGCCGGCTGCTCTCCGCAGCCTGAGCCCAACGCCAAACATGTTCTCCTTCCAGGAGAAGGATGAATGGGCATGAAAAGGCCTTGTTTACACAGGCCCCAGCAACCCAACCTTAGGCACTTAGGCAGGGACCCACCTAGGGCCTATCTAAAAATGGCACCAATATCGCTTCCGGAAGCTGCATTCTGCACACGGAAACTGTGCTCGGGGAACAAACCTCAGCCCCAATGCGGCTTGGCTCAGGATCCCAGCGCTTGCCTAGTTCTCACCTAGCCCTCGGCTCCCCATAGGGCCAAGGAGGGTCTGGGCTGCCTCTGGCTCCTTGGAACTGCTGCTTGGCGTCCGGTCTCCTCAGCCTGAACCCAACTCCAAACGTATCCTCCTTCAGGGAGAATGGTGATTCGGCATGAAAACGCCTTCTTTGCACAAGCCCCAGCAACCCACCCTTAGCCAGCTAGGGAGGGACCCAACTAGGGCCTATCTCAGAAAAGGCACCAAACTCTCTTTTGTAAGGTGCATTCTACACACGGAAACTGTGCTCGGGGAACAAACCACAGCCCCAAGGCGAGTTTGCTCAGGAAAGCAAAGCTTGCCGAGTTCTCCCCTCCCCTATGCTCTCCATAGGGCCAAGGAGGGTCTGGGCTGCCTATGGCTCTGTGGGCACTGCTGCTTGGCTGCTGGTCTCTGCAGCTGGAAACCTACTCCAAACGTGTCCTCCTTCTGGGAGAAGGGTGGTTGGGCATGAAAAGGCCTTGTTTGCACAGGCCCCAGCAACCCACCCTTTGCCAGCTAGGGAGGCACCCACCTAGGGCCGATCCCCGAAACGGCACAAAACTCACTTATGGAAACTGCATTCTGCGAAAGGACACTGTGGTCAGGGAACATACCTCAGCCCTAAGACTTGTTTACTCAGGAAAGCAAAGCTTGCCGAGACCTCCCCTAGCCCTATGCTCCTTATAGGGCCAAGGTGTGTCTGGGCTGCCTCTGGCTCCTTGGATCTGCAGCTTGGTGACTGGTCTCCTCAGCCTGAACCCAACTCCAAACATGTTCTCCTTCCGGGAGACGGTGATTGGGCATGAAAAGACTTGTTTACACAGGCCCAAGCAAATCAACTTTAGGCACCTTGGCAGGGACCCAAAGAGGGCCTATCTCAAAAATGGCACCAATATCGCTCGTGGAAGCTGCATTTGCACACGGAAACTGTGCTCGGGGAACAAACCTCAGCCCCAAGGCGAGTTTGCTCAGGAAAGCAACGCTTGCCGAGTTCTCCCCTAGCCCTATGCTCCCCATAGGGCCAAGGAGGGTCTGGGCTTCCTCTGGTTCTGTGTTCACTGCTGCTTGGTGGGTGGTCTCCGCAGCCTGAACCAAGCTCCAAACGTGTTCTCCTTCAGGGAGAATTCTGATTGGGCATGAAAAGGCCTAGTTTGCTCAGGCCCGAGCAACCCAGCCTTAGCCAGCTAGGGAGGGACCCACCTAGGGCCTGGCTCAGAAACGGCACCAGACTCGCTTTTGGAAGATGCATTCTGCTAAGAGAGACTGTGCTCGGGGAGCAAACCTCAGCCCCAATGCGACTTTGCTCAGGAGAGCAACGATTGCCGAGTTCTCCCCTAGCCCTATGCTCCCCATAGGTCCAAGGAGGGTCTGGGCTGCCTATGGCTCCGTGGGCACGGCTGCTTGGCAGGTGGTCTCTGCAGCCAGAACCCACCTCCAAACGTATCCTCCTTCGGGGAGAATGGTGATTGGGCATGAAAACGCCTTGTTTGCACTGGCCCCAGCAACCCACACTTAGCCAGCTAGGGAGGGACCCACCTAGGGCCGATCTCCGAAACGGCACCAAACTCGCTTCTGGAAGCTGCATTCTGCGAACGGAAACTGTGCTCGGGGAACAAACCTCAGCCCCAATGCGTCTTTGGTCAGGAATGCAACGCTTGCCGAGTTCTCCCCTAGACCTATGCTCCCCATAAGGCCAAGGAGGGTCTGGGCTGCCTCTGACTCCGTGGGCACTGCTGCTTGCCGGCTGCTCTCCACAGCCTGATCCCAACTCCAAACGTGTTCTCCTTCTGGGAGAACGGTGGTTGGGCATGAAAAGGCCTTGTTTGTACAGGTCCCAGCAACCCACACTTAGTCAGCTAGTGAGGCACCCACCTAGGGCCGATCTCCGAAACGGCACCAAAGTCGCTTCTGGAAGCTGCATTCTGCATTCTGGGGCTGAGGTTTGTTCCCCAAGGACAGTTTCTCATCCCAGAATGCAGCTTCCAGAAGCGAGTTTGGTGCCCTTGCTGAGATAGGCCCTAAGTGGGTCGCTGCCTAGCTGGCTAAGGTTGGGTTGCTGGCGCCTATGCAAACATGGCTTTTTCATGCCCAATCAGCCTTCACTCCGAAGGAGAACCCATTAGGAGTTGGTTCAGGCTGGTGAGAAAAGCCAAAAAACAGCAGTGCCCACGGAGCCAGAGGCAGCCCAGACCCTCCTTGGCCCTATGAGGAGCATAGGGCTAGGGGAGATCTCGGCATGCATTGCTTTCCTGAGCAAAGATGCACTGGGGCTGAGGTTTGTTCCCCAAGCAGAGTTGACGTTCACAGAATGCAGCTCTAGAAGCCAGTTTGGTGGCATTTCTGTGATCGGCCCTAGGTGGGTCACTCCTAAGCTGGCTAAGGGTGGATTGCTGTGGCCTGTGCAAACAAGGCCTTTTCATGCCCAATCAGCCTTCTACCCGAAGGAGATCACCTTTGGAGTTGGTTTCAGGCTGCGGAGACCAGCTGCAAAGCAGCAGTGCCCACCAAGCCAGAGGCAGAACAGACCCTCCTTGGTCCTTTGGGGAACATAGGGCTAGGGGAGAAGAGGGCAAGCGTTGCTTTCCTGAGCAAAGACATGCTGTAGTTGAGGTTTGTTCCCCAAGCATAGTTGACGTTCACAGAATGCAGCTCCCACTAGCAAGTTTGGTGCCTTTACAGAGATAGTCCCTATTAGGGACCCACCATATCTGCCTAAAGGTGGGTTCCTGGGGCCAGTGCAAGCAAGGCCTATTCATGCCCAATTAGCTTTCTCCCTGAAGGCAAACACATTATGGAGTTGGTTTCAGGATGCTGAGACGGGGCGCCAAGCAGCAGTGCCCACTGAGCTAGAGGCATCCCCGACCTTCCTTGGGCCTATGGGGAGCAAAGGGCTAGGGGAGAACTCGGCAAGCGTTGCTTTCCTGAGCAAAGAGGTACTGGGGCTGAGGTTTGTTCCATGAACACAGTTTCCGTTCGCAGAATGCAGCATCCAGGAGCAAGTTTGATGCCGTTTCTGAACAAGGCCCTACATGGGTCCCTCCCTAGCTGGCTAAGTGTGGGTTGCTGGGGCCATTGAAAACAAGGCCTTTTAATGCCCAATCAGCCTTCTCCCTGAAGGAGAACACGTTTGGAGTTGGTTTCAGCCTGAGGAGATCACCCGCCAAGCATCAATGCCCAGGGAACCAGAGGCAGCCCAGACCCTCCTCGGCCCTATGGGGAGCAGAGGGCTAGGGGAGAACTCTGCAAGCGTTGCTTGCCTGACCAATTGCTAGGGGCTGAGGTTTGTTCCCTGAGCAACGTTTCCGTTCGCAGAAAGCAGCTTCCAGAAGCGAGTTTGGTGCCGTTTCGGACATAGGCTCTATGTGGGTCCCTCCCTAGCTGGCTAAGTTTGGGTTGCTGGGGCCTGTGCAAACAAGGCCTTTTCATGCCCAATCAGCCTTCTCCCCGAAGGAGAACACGTTTGGAGTTGTTTTCAGGCTCCGGAGAGTACCGGCCATGCAGCAGTGCCAAGGAGCCAGAGGCAGCCCAGACCCTCCTTGGCCCTATGAGGAGCATAGGGCTAGGGGAGAACATGGCAAGCGTTGCTTTCCTGAGCAATGATGCACTAGGCTAAGGTTTGCTCCCCGAGAACAGTTTCTCTTCCCAGAATGCAGCTTCCAGAAGCGAGATTGGTGCCGTTTTAGAGATAAGCCTTAGGTGGGTCCCTCCTTAGCTGTCTAAGGTTGGGTTGTTGGGCCCTGTGCAAACAAGGACTTTTCATGCCCAATCAGCCTCTCCCCGAACAAGAAGAAGTTTGGAGTTGGTTTCTGGCTGCGGAGACCAACCGCAAAGCAGCAGTGCCCACGGAGCCAGAGGCAGTACAGACCCTCCTTGACACAATGGGGAGCAGAGGGCTAAAGGAGAACTCGGCAAGCGTTGCCTTTCTGAGCAAAGATGCATTGTGGCTGTGGTTTGTTCTCTGAGCACAGTTTCCGTTCGAAGAATGCGACTTCCTGAAGCGACTTAGGTGCCATATCTGATATAAGAACTAGATGGTCCCTCACTAGCTGGCTAAGTCTGCGTTGCTGGGGCCTGTGCAAACAAGGCCTTTTCTTGCCCAATCACTCTTCTCCCTGAAGGAGAACAGGTTTGGAGTTGGGCTCAGGCTGCGGAGAGCAGCCGGCAAGCAGCAGGGCCCACGGAACCAGAGGCAGCCCAGAACCTCCTTGGCCCAATGGGGAGCAGAGGGCTAAGGGAGAACTCGGCAAGCGTTGCTTTCCTGATCAAAGTCGCTAGGGGCTAAGGTTTGTTCCCAAAGCAGAGTTTTCCTCTCGAAGAATGCAGCTCCAAGAAGCGCGTGTTGTGCCGTTTCGGAGATAGGACCTAGTAGGGTCCATTACAAGCTGGCTATGTGTAGGTTGCAAGAGCCAGGGCAAACAGCTCTTCTTCATGTCAAATCAGACATCTCTGAGAAGTAGAAGTCGTTAGGAGTTGGTTTCCAGCTGCGGAGACCACCAGGCAAGCAGCAGTGCCCACGGAGCCAGAGGCAGCCCAAACCATCCTTGGCCCTATGGGGACCCTAGGGCTAGGTGATAACCAGGCAAGCGCTGGAATCCTGAGGCCAGATGCAGTGGGGTTGAGCTTTGTTCCCCGAGCCCAGTTTCCCTTTGCACAATGCAGCTCCTAGAAGCGCGTGTTGTGCCGTTTCGGAGATAGGACCTAGGTGGGTCCCTCCCTAGCTGGCTATGGGGGGGTTGCTAGGGCCAGTGCACACAGGGCTTCTTCAGGCCCAATCAGCCTTCTCCACGAAGGAGAAGATGTTTGGAGTTGGTTTCAAGCTGCGGAGACCATGAGCCATGCAGCAGTGCCCACGGAGCCAGAGGCAGCCCAGACCCTTTGGACCTAAGGGAAGCATAGGGCTAGGTGATAACCAGGCAAGCGCTGGAATCCTGAGGCCAGATGCAGTGGGGTTGAGCTTTGTTCCCCGAGCCCAGTTTCCCTTTGCAGAATGCAGCTCCTCGAAGCGCGTTTGGTGCCGTTTCAGAGCTAGGCCCTAGGTGGCTCCATCCCTAGCTGGCTAGGGTTGTGGTGTTAGGGCCAGTGCACACAGGGCTTTTCCATGCCATATCAGCCTTCCCAACCAAGGAGAAGACGTTTGGAGTTGGTTTCCAGCTGCGGAGACCACCAGCCAAGCAGCAGTGCCCTCAGAGCCGGAGGCAGCCCAGACCCTCCTTGGCCCTATGGGGAGCCGAGGGCTAGGTGAGTACTAGAATAGCGAATCGATCCTGAGCCAAGACGCATTGGGGCTGAGGTTTGTTTCTCGAGCACAGTTTCCCTTTGCAGAATGCAGCTCCTAGAAGCGCGTTTTCTGCCGTTTCGGAGCTAGGCCCTAGTTGGGTCCGTCCCTAGCTGGCTATGGATGGGTTGCTAGGGCCAGTGCACACAGGGCTTCTTCATGCCAAATCAGCCTTCTCCACGAAGGAGAAGACGTTTGGAGTTGGTGTCTAGCTGCTGAGACCACCAGCCAAGCATCAGTGCCCACGGACCCGAAGGAAGCCGAGGCGCTCCTTGGCCCTATGCGAAGAATATTGGTAAGGGAAATCTAGGCAAGCGCTGCGATCCTGAGCCAAGCCACATTGGGGCTGAGGTTTGTTCCCCGAGCCCAGTTTCCCTTTGCAGAATGCAGCTCCTAGAAGCAGGTTTTGTGCTGTTTTGAGATAGCCTTTTGGTGTGTCCCTTCCTAGATATAAGCTAAGGGTGGATTGATTTGGCCACTACAATGGAGACCTATCTATGCAAAATCAGTCTTCATCTTCTAAGGAGAAGACCCTTGGAGTTGGTTTCCTTCTGTGGAGACCACCTGCCAAGCTTCAGTGCCCAAGGAGCCAGAGGCAGCCCAGTCCATCCTTGGCCCTATGGGGAGCATAGGGCTAGGTGAGAACTAGGCAAGCGCTGGGATCCTGAGCCAAGCCGCATTGGGGCTGAGGTTTATTCACCGAGCACAGTTTCCCTTTGCAGAATGCAGATCCTAGAAGCGCATTTTCTGCCGTTTCAGAGCTAGGCCCTAATTGGGTCCGTCGCTAGGGGGCTATGGGTGGGTTGCTAGGGCCAGCGCACACACGGCTTCTTCAGGCCAAATCAGCTTTCTGCGCGAAGGAAAAGACATTTAGAGTTGGTTTCCAGCTGCGGAGACCACCAGCCAAGCAGCAGTGCCCAGGTAGCCAGAGGCAGCCCAGGCCCTCCTTGGCCCTATTCGAGGAAAAGGCGTAAGGGAGAACTAGGCAAGACCTGGGATCCTGAGCCAAGCCACATTGGGGCTGAGGTTTGTTCCCCGAGCCCAGTTTCCCTTTGCAGAATGCATCTCCTAGAAGCGTGTTTTCTGCCTTTTCAGAGATAGGCCCAAGGTGGTTCCCTGCCTAGATGACTATGGGTGGGTTGCTGGGCCAATGCAAACAGGGCTTCATACCAAATCAGCCTTCTCCACGAAGGAGAAGACGTTTGGTGTTTGTTTCAAGCTGCGGAGACAACCAGCCAAGCAGCAGTGTCCAAGGAGCCAGAGGCAGCCCAGACCCTCCTTGGCCCTATGGGGAGCCGAGGGCTAGTGGAGAACTAGGCAAGCACTGGGATCCTGAGCCAAGCCGCATTGGGGCTGAGGTTTGTTCCCTGAGCTCAGTTTCCCTTTTCAGAATGCAGCTCCTAGAAGCGCATTTTGTGCCGTTTCGGAGCTAGGCCCTAGGAGGGTCCCTCCCTAGCTGGCTAGGTGTGGGTCGCTAGGGCCAGTGCACACAGGTCTTATTCAGGCCAAATCAGCCTTCTCCGCGAACGAGAAGACGTTTTGAGTTGTTTTCCAGGTGCGAGACCACCAGGCAAGCAGCAGTGCCCATGGAGCCAGAGGCAGACCAGACCCTCCTCGGCACTATGGGGAGCCTAGGGCTAGGTGAGAACTAGGCAAGCGCTGAGATCCTCAGCTGAACCGCATTGGGGCTGAGGTTTGTTCCCCGAGCCCAGTTTCCCTTTGCAGAATGCAGCTCCTAGATGTGCGTTTTGTGCTGTTTTGAGATAACCCTTAAGTGGGTCTCTCCATAGCCCTTGGCTATGGGTGGTTCATTGGGCCACTACAATGGAGGCCATTCTAATCATAATCAGCCTTCAGCTGCTAAGGAGAAGAAGCTTGTAGTTGGTTTCCTTCTGCGGAGACCACCAGCCAAGCAACAGTACCCTTGGAGCCAGAGGCAGCCAGACCCTCCTTGGCCCTATGGGGAGCTGAGGGCTAGGTGAGAAGTAGGCATGCACTGGGGACCTGAGCCATGCCCCATTGGGGCTGAGGTTTGTTCCCCGAGCCCAGTTTCCCTTTGCAGAATGCAGCTCCTAGAAGCGCGTTTTGTGCCCTTTCGGAGCTAGTCCCTAGGTGCGTTCCTCCCTAGCTGGCTATGGGGGGTTGCTAGGGCCAGTGCACACAGGGCTTCTTCAGGTAAAATCAAACTTCTCCGTGATAGAGAAGATGCTTGGTGTTGGTTTCCACCTGCCGAGATCACCAGGCAAGAAACAGTGCCCACGGAGCCAGATGCAGCCCAGAACCTCTTGGCCCTATGGGGAGCCGAGGGCTGGGTGAGAACTAGGCAAGCGCTGGGATCCTGAGCCAAGCCGCATTGGGGCTGAGGTTTGTTCCCCGAACCCAGTATCCCTTTGCAGAATGCAGCTCCTAGAAACGCGTTTTGTGCCGTTTCTGAGCTAGGCCCTAGGTGGGTCCCTCTCTAGCTGGCTAAGTTGGGGTTGCATGGGCCAGTGCAGCTAGCGCTTCTTGAACCAAATCAGGCTTCTCCACGAAGGAAAAGATGCTTGTAGTTGGTTTCAAGCTGCGGAGACCACCAGCTAAGTAGCAGTGCCCACGGAGCCAGAGGCAGCCCAGACCCTCCTTGGGCCTATGGGGAGCCGAGGGCTAGGTGAGAACTAGGCAAGCGCTGGGATCCTGAGCCAAGCCGCATTGGGGCTGAGGTTTGTTCCCCGATCCATGTTCCCCTTTGCAGAATGCAGCTCCTAGAAGCGTGTTTTGTGCCATTTTGGAGCTAGGCCCTAGGTGGGTTCCTCCCTAGCTGTCAATGGTGGGGTTGATACGGCCGGTGCACACAGGCCTCTTCAGGCCAAATCAGCCTTCTCCGTGAAGGAGAAGACACTTGGAGTTGGTTTCCAGCTGCGGACACCACCAGCCAAGCAGCAATGCCCAAGGAGCCAGAGGCAGCCCAGACCCTCCTTGGCCCTATGGGGAGCCAAGGGCTAGGTGAGAACTAGGCAAGCGCTGCGATCCTGAGCCAAGCCGCATTGGCGCTGAGGTTTGTTCCCCGAGCCTAGTTTCTCTTTGCAAAATGCAGCTCCTAGGAGTGGGTTTTGTGCCATTTCGGAGCTAGGCCCGAGGTGGGTCCCTCCCAAGCTGGCTATGGGGGTGTTCCTAGGGCCAGTGCACACAGGGCTTCTTCAGGCCAAATAGGCCTTCTCCGCGAAGGAGAAGAATTTTGGAGTTGGTTTCAAGCTGCGGAGACCAGCAGCCAAGCAGCAGTGCGCACGGAGCCAGAGGCAGCCCAGACCCTCCTTGGCCCTATGGGGAGACGAGGGCTAGGTGAGAACTAGGCAAGCAGTGGGATCCTGAGCCAAGCCGCAGTGGGGCTGAGGTTTGCTCCCCGAGCACAGTTTGCCTTTGCAGAATGCAGCTCCTAGAAGCGCGTTTTGTGCCGATTCGGAGCTAGGCCCTAGGTGGGTCCCCCCCAAGCTGGCTATATGTGGGTTGATAGGGCCAGTGAACACAGGGCTTCTTCAGGCCAAATCAGCCTTCTCCGCGAAGGAGAAGACACTTGGAGTAGGTTTCCAGCTGCGGAGACCTCCAGCCAAGCAGCAGTGCGCACGGAGCTGAGGCAGCCCAGACCCTCCTTGGCCCTATGGGGAGCCTAGGGCTAGGTGAGAACTAGGCAAGCGCTGGGATCCTGAGCCAAGCCGCATTGGGGCTGAGGTTTGTTCCCCGAGCCCAGTATCCCTTTGCAGAATGCAGCTCCTAGAAGCGCGTTTTGTGCCGTTTCGGAGCTAGGCCCTTGGGGGGTCCCTCCCAAGCTGGCTATAGGTAGGTTGCTAGGGCCAGTGAACACAGGGCTTCTTCAGGCCAAATCAGCCTTCTCCACAAAGGAGAAGACGTTTGGAGTTGGTTTCCAGCTGCGGAGACCTCCAGCCAAGCAGCAGTGCGCACGGAGCTGAGGCAGCCCAGACCCTCCTTGGCCCTATGGGGAGCCTAGGGCTAGGTGAGAACTAGGCAAGTAGTGGGATCCTGAGCCAAGCCGCAGTGGGGCTGAGGTTTCCTCCCGAGCCCAGTTTCCCTTTGCAGAATTCAGCTCCTAGGAGCGCCTTTTGTGCCGTTTCGGAGCTAGGCCCTAGGTGGGTCCCTCCCTAGCTGGCTGTGGGGATTTGCTAGATCCAGTGCACACAGGGCTTCTTCAGGCCAAATCAGCCTTCTCCGCGAAGGAGAAGACGCTTGGAGTTGGTTTACAGCTGCGGAGACCACCAGCCAAGCAGCAGTGCCCACCGAGCCAGAGGCAGCCCAGACCATCCTTGGCACTATGGGGAGCCTAGGGCTAGGTGAGAAGTAGGTAAGCACTGGGATCCTGAGCCAAGCCGCATTGGGGCTGAGGTTTGTTCCCCGAGCCCAGTTTCCCTTTGCAGAATGCAGCTCCTAGGTGCGCCTTTTGTGCCGTTGCGGAGCTAGGCCCTGGGTGGGTCCCTCCCTAGCTGGCTATGTTGGGGTTGCTAGGGCCAGTGCACCCAGGGCCTTTTCAGGCCAAATCAGCCTTCTCTGCGAAGGAGAAGACATTTGGAGTTGGTTTCCAGCTGCGGAGACCACCAGCCAAGCAGCAGTGCCCACGGAGCCAGAGGCAGCCCAGACCCTCCTAGGCCCTATGGGGAGCCGAGGGCTAGGTGAGAACTAGGCAAGCGCTGGGATCCTGAGCCAAGCCGCATTGGGGCTGAGGTTTGTTCCCCGAGCCCAGTTTCCCTTTGCAGAATGCAGGTCCTAGAAGCGCGTTTTCTGCCATTTCGGAGCTAGGCCCTAGGTGGGTCCCTCCCTAGCTGGCTATAGGTGCTTTGCTAGGGCGAGTGAACACAGGGCTTCTTCAGGCCTAATCAGCCTTCTCTCGAAGGAGAAGAGGCTTGGAGTTGGGTTCCAGCTGCGGAGACCACCAGCCAAGCAGCAGTGCCCACCGAGCCAGAGGCAGCCCAGACCCTCCTTGGCCCTATGGCGATCCGAGGGCTAGGTGAGAACTAGGCAAGCGCTTGGATCCTGAGCCAAGCCGCATTGGGGCTGAGGTTTGTTCCCCGAGCCCAGTATCCCTTTGCAGAAAGCACCTCCTAGAAGCGCGTTTTGTGCAGTTTCGGAGCTAAGCCCTAGGTGGGTCCCTCCCTAGCTGGCTATGGGGAGGTTGCTAGGGCCAGTGCACACAGGGCTTCTTCAGGCCAAATCAGCCTACTCCGCGAAGGAGAAGACGTTTGGAGTTGGTTTCCAGCTGCGGAGACCACCAGCCAAGCAGCAGTGCCCACGGAGCCAGAGGCAACCCAGACCCTCCTTGGCCCTATGTGGAGCTGAGGGCTAGGTGAGAACTAGGCAAGCGCTGGGGACCTAAGCCAAGCCGCATTGGGGCTGAGGTTTGTTCCCCGAGCCCAGTTTCCCTTTGCAGAATTCAGCTCCTAGATGCGTGTTTTGTGTCGTTTCGGAGCTAGGCCCTGGGGGGTGTCCCTCCCTAGATGGCTATGTTGGGGTTGCTAGGGCCAGTGCACCCAGGGCGTCTTCAGGCTACATCAGTCTTCTCCCTGAAGGAGAAGACGCTTGGAGTTGGTTTCCAGCTACGGAGAAAACCAGGCAAGCAGCAGTGGCCATGGAACCAGAGGCAGCCCAGACCCTCCTTGGCCCTATGGGGAGCTGAGGGCCAGGTGAGAACTAGGCAAGCGCTGGGATCCTGAGCCAAGCCGCATTGGGGCTGAGGTTTGTTCCCCGAGCCCAGTATCCCTTTGCAGAAAGCACCGCCTAGAAGCGCGTTTTGTGCAGTTTCGGAGCTAAGCCCTAGGTGGGTCACTCCCTAGCTGGCTATGGGGGGGTTGCTAGGGCCAGTGCACACAGGGCTTCTTCAGGCCTAATCAGCCTTCTCCGCGAAGGAGAAGACGCTTGGAGTTGGTTTCCAGCTGCGGAGACCACCAGCCAAGCAGCAGTGCCCACGGAGCCAGAGGCAGGCCAGACCCTCCTTGGACCTATGGGGAGCCGAGGGCTAGGTGAGAACTAGGCAAGCACTGGGATCCTGAGCCAAGCCGCATTGGGGCTGAGGTTTAATCCCCGAGCCCAGTTTCCCTTTGCAGAATGCAGGACCTAGAAGTGCGTTTTGTGCTGTTTTGAGAGAGCCCTTAGGTGGGTCTCTGCATAGCTCTTGGCTATGGGTGGGTTCATTGGGCCACTACAATGGAGGCCTTTCTATGCAAAATCAGCCTTCAGCTGCTAAGGGGAAGACCTTGGAGTTGGTTTCCTTCTGAGGAGACCACCAGCCAAGCAGCAGTACCCTTGGAGCCAGAGGCAGCCCAGAGCCTCCTTGGCCTTATGGGGAGCCGAGGGCTAGGTGAGAACTAGGCCAGCGCTGGGATCCTGAGCCAAGCCGCATTGGGGCTGAGGTTTGTTCCCCGAGCCCAGTATCCCTTTGCAGAATGCAGCTCCTAGAAGCGCGTTTTGTGCCGTTTCGGAACTAGGCCCTAGGGGGGTCCCTCCCAAGCTGGCTATAGGTGGGTTGCTAGGGCCAGTGAACACAGGGCTTCTTCAGGCCAAATCAGCCTTCTCCGCGAAGGAGAAGACGCTTGGAGTTGGTTTCCAGCTGCGGAGACCACCAGCCAAGCAGCAGTGGGCTCGGAGCTGAGGCAGCCCAGACCCTCCTTGGCCCTATGGGGAGCCTAGGGCTAGGTGAGAACTAGGCAAGTAGTGGGATCCTCAGCCAAGCCGCATTGGGGCTGAGGTTTGTTCCCCGAGCCCAGTTTCCCTTTGCAGAATGCAGCTCCTAGGAGCGCGTTTTGTGTCGTTTCGGAGCTAAGCCCTAGGTGGGTCCCTCCCAAGGTGGCTATAGGTAGGTTGCTAGGGCCAGTGAACACAGGGCTTCTTCAGGCCAAATCAGCCTTCTCCACAAAGGAGAAGACGTTTGGAGTTGGTTTCCAGCTGCGGAGACCACAAGGCAAGCAGCAGTGCCCACGGAGCCAGAGGCAGCCCAGACCCTCCTTGGACCTATGGGGAGCCGAGGGCTAGGTGAGAACTAGGCAAGCACTGGGATCCTGAGCCAAGCCGCATTGGGGCTGAGGTTTAATCCCCGAGCCCAGTTTCCCTTTGCAGAATGCAGGACCTAGAAGTGCGTTTTGTGCTGTTTTGAGAGAGCCCTTAGGTGGGTCTCTGCATAGCTCTTGGCTATGGGTGGGTTCATTGGGCCACTACAATGGAGGCCTTTCTATGCAAAATCAGCCTTCAGCTGCTAAGGGGAAGACCTTGGAGTTGGTTTCCTTCTGCGGAGACCACCAGCCAAGCAGCAGTACCCTTGGAGCCAGAGGCAGCCCAGAGCCTCCTTGGCCTTATGGGGAGCCGAGGGCTAGGTGAGAACTAGGCCAGCGCTGGGATCCTGAGCCAAGCCGCATTGGGGCTGAGGTTTGTTCCCCGAGCCCAGTATCCCTTTGCAGAATGCAGCTCCTAGAAGCGTGTTTTGTGCCGTTTCGGAACTAGGCCCTAGGGGGGTCCCTCCCAAGCTGGCTATAGGTGGGTTGCTAGGGCCAGTGAACACAGGGCTTCTTCAGGCCAAATCAGCCTTCTCCGCGAAGGAGAAGACGCTTGGAGTTGGTTTCCAGCTGCGGAGACCACCAGCCAAGCAGCAGTGGGCTCGGAGCTGAGGCAGCCCAGACCCTCCTTGGCCCTATGGGGAGCCTAGGGCTAGGTGAGAACTAGGCAAGTAGTGGGATCCTCAGCCAAGCCGCATTGGGGCTGAGGTTTGTTCCCCGAGCCCAGTTTCCCTTTGCAGAATGCAGCTCCTAGGAGCGCGTTTTGTGTCGTTTCGGAGCTAAGCCCTAGGTGGGTCCCTCCCAAGGTGGCTATAGGTAGGTTGCTAGGGCCAGTGAACACAGGGCTTCTTCAGGCCAAATCAGCCTTCTCCACAAAGGAGAAGACGTTTGGAGTTGGTTTCCAGCTGCGGAGACCACCAGGCAAGCAGCAGTGCCCACGGAGCCAGAGGCAGCCCAGACCCTCCTTGGCCCTATGGGGAGCCTAGGGCTAGGTGAGAACTAGGCAAGTAGTGGGATCCTGAGCCAAGCCGCAGTGGGGCTGAGGTTTGCTCCCCGAGCCCAGTTTCCCTTTGCAGAATGCAGCTCCTAGAAGCGCGTTTTGGGCCGTTTCGTAGCTAGGCCCTAGGTGGGTTCCTTCCTAGCTGTCAATGGGGGGGTTGAAAGGGCCAGTGCACACAAGGCTTCTTCAGGCCAAATCAACCTTCTCCGTGAAGGAGAAGACGCTTTGAGTTGGTTTCAACCTGCGGAGACCACCAGCCAAGCAGCAGTGCCCACGGAGGCAGAGGCAGCCCAGACCCTCCTTGGCCCTATGGGGAGCCAAGGGCTAGGTGAGAACTAGGCAAGCGCTGCGATCCTGAGCCAAGCCGCATTGGGGCTGAGGTTTCCTCCCGAGCCCAGTTTCCCTTTGCAGAATGCAGCTCCTAGGAGCACGTTTTGAGCTGTTTCGGAGCTAGGCCATAGGTGGGTCCCTCCGTAGCTGGCAATGGGGGGGTTGCTATTACCAGTGCACACAGGGCTTCTTCAGGCCAAATCAGCCTTCTCCGCGAAGGAGAAGACGCTTGGAGTTGGTTTCCAGCTGCGGAGAAAACCAGGCAAGCAGCAGTGCCCACGGAGCCAGAGGCAGCCCAGACCCTCCTTGGCCCTATGGGGAGCCGAGGGCTAGGTGAGAACTAGGCAAGCGCTGGGATCCTGAGCCAAGCCGCATTGGGGCTGAGGTTTGTTCCCTGAGCCCAGTTTCCCTTTGCAGAATGCAGCTCCTAGAAGCACGTTTTGGGCCGTTTCGGAGCTAGGCACTAGATGGGTCCCTCCCTAGCTGGCTATGGAGGGGTTGCTAAGGCCAGTTCACACAGGGCTTCTTCAAGCCAAATCAGCCTTCTCCGCGAAGGAGAAGACGTTTGGAGTTGGTTTCCGGCTGCGGAGACCACCAGCCAAGCAGCAGTGCCCACGGAGCCAGAGGCAGCCCAGACCCTCCTTGGCCCTATGTGGAGCTGAGGGATAGGTGAGACGTAGGCAAGCGCTGGGGACATAAGCCAAGCCACATTGGGGCTGAGGTTTGTTCCCCGAGCCCAGTTTCCCTTTGCAGAATGCAGCTCCGAGAAGTGCGTTTTGTGCCGTTTCGGAGCTAGGCCCTGGGGGGGTCCCTCCCTAGCTGGCTATAGGGGGGTTGCTAGGGCCAGTGCACCCAGGGCGTCTTCAGGCTAAATCAGCCTTCTCCCTGAAGGAGAAGACGCTTGGAGTTGTTTCCAGCTGCGGAGAAAACCAGGCAAGCAGCAGTGGCCACGGAACCAGAGGCAGCCCACACCCACCTTGCCCTATGGGGTGCTGAGGGCCAGGTGAGAACTAGGCAAGCGCGGGAATCCTGAGCCAAGCCGCATTGGGGCTGAGGTTTATTCCCCGAGCCCAGTTTCCCTTTGCAGAATGCAGGTCCTAATAGCGCGTTTTGTGCCGTTTCGGAGCTAGGCCCTAGGTGGGTCCCTCCCAAGCTGGCTATAGGTAGGTTGCTAGGGCCAGTGAACACAGGGCTTCTTCAGGCCAAATCAGCCTTGTCCGCGAAGGAAAAGATGCCTGTAGTTGGTTTCCAGCTGCGGAGACCACCAGCAAAGCAGCAGTGCCCACGGAGCCAGAGGCAGACCAGACCCTCCTTGGACCTATGGGGAGCCGAGGGCTAGGTGAGAAGTAGGCATGCGCTGGGGACCTGAGCCAAGCCCCATTGGGGCTGAGGTTTGTTCCCCGAGCCCAGTTTCCCTTTGCAGAATGCAGCTCCTAGAAGTGCGTTTTGTGCTGTTTTGAGAGAGCCCTTAGGTGGGTCTCTGCATAGCTCTTGGCTATGTGTGGGTTCATTGGGCCACTACAATGGAGGGCTTTCTATGCAAAATCAGCCTTCAGCTGCTAAGGAGAAGACGCTTGGAGTTGGTTTCAAGCTGCGGAGACCACCAGCCAAGCAGCAGTGCCCACGGAGCCAGAGGCAGCCCAGACCCTCCTTGGCCCTATGGGGAGCTGAGGGCCAGGTGAGAACTAGGCAAGCGCTGGGATCCTGAGCCAAGCCGCATTGGGGCTGAGGTTTGTTCCCGAGCCCAGTTTCCCTTTGCAGAATGCAGCTCCTAGAAGCGCGTTTTGTGCCGTTTCGGAGCTAGGCCCGAGGTGGTTCCCTCCCATGCTGGCTATGGGGGTGTTGCTAGGGCCAGTGCACACAGGGCTTCTTCAGGCCAAATCAGCCTTTTCCGCGAAGGAGAAGACTTTTGGAGTTGGTTTCAAGCTGCGGAGACCACCAGCCAAGCAGCAGTGCCCACGGAGCCAGAGGCAGCCCAGACCCTCCTTGGCCCTATGGGGAGACGAGGGCTAGGTGAGAACTAGGCAAGCAATGGGATACTGAGCCAAGCCGCAGTGGGGCTGAGGTTTGCTCCCCGAGCACAGTTTCCCTTTGAAGAATGCAGCTCCTAGAAGCGCGTTTTGTGCCATTTCGGAGCTAGGCCCTAGGTGGGTCCCTCCCTAGGTGGCTATAGGTGGTTTGCTAGGACCAGTGAACACAGGGCTTCTTCAGGCCAAATCATCCTTCTGCGGGAAGGAGAAGAGGCTTGGAGTTGGGTTCCAGCTGCGGAGACCACCAGCCAAGCAGCAGTGCCCACGGAGCCAGAGGCAGCACAGACCCTCCTTGGCCCTATGTGGATCCGAGGGCTAGGTGAGAAGTAGGCATGCGCTGGGGACCTGAGTCATGCCCCATTGGGGCTGAAGTGTGTTCCCCGAGCCCAGTTTTCCTTTGCAGAATGCAGCTCCTAGAAGTGCATTTTGTGCTGTTTTGAGAGAGCCCTTAGGTGGGTCTCTGCATAGATCTTGGCTATGGGTGGGTTCATTGGGCCACTACAATGGAGGCCTTTCTATGCAAAATCAGCCTTCAGCTGCTAAGGGGAAGACCTTGGAGTTGGTTTCCTTCTGCGGAGACCACCAGCCAAGCAGCAGTACCCTTGGAGCCAGAGGCAGCCCAGAGCCTCCTTGGCCCTAAGGGGAGCCGAGGGCTAGGTGAGAACTAGGCCAGCGCTGGGATCCTGAGCCAAGCCGCATTGGGGCTGAGTTCGGTTCCCAAGCCCAGTTTCCCTTTGCAGAATGCAGCTCCTAGGAGCGCGTTTTGTGCTGTTTCGGAGCTAGGCCCTAAGTGGGTCCCTCCCTAGCTGGCTATGGGGGGGTTGCTATTGCCAGTGCACACAGGGCTTCTTCAGGCCAAATCAGCCTTCTCCGCGAAGGAGAAGACGCTTGGAGTTGGTTTCCAGCTGCGGAGAAAACCAAGCAAGCAGCAGTGCCCACGGAGCCAGAGGCAGCCCAGACCCTCCTTGGCCCTATGTGGAGCTGAGGGATAGGTGAGACGTAGGCAAGCGCTGGGGACATAAGCCAAGCCACATTGGGGATGAGGTTTGTTCCCCGAGCCCAGTTTCCCTTTGCAGAATGCAGCTCCGAGAAGTGCGTTTTGTGCCGATTCGGAGCTAGGCCGTAGGTGGGTTCCTCCCTAGCTGTCAAAGAGGGGTTGCTAGGGCCAGTGCACACAGGGCTTCTTCAGGGCCAATCAGCCTTCTCCGTGAAGGAGAAGACGCTTGGAGTTGGTTTGACGCTGAGGAGACCACCAGCCAAGCAGCAGTGCCCACGGAGCCAGAGGCAGCCCAGACCCTCCTTGGCCCTATGGGGAGCCGAGGGTAGGTGAGAACTAGGCAAGCGCTGGGATCCTGAGCCAAGCCGCATTGGGGCTGAGGTTTGTTCCCTGAGCCCAGTTTCCCTTTGCAGAATGCAGCTCCTAGAAGCACGTTTTGGGCCGTTTCGGAGCTAGGCACTAGATGGGTCCCTCCCTAGCTGGCTATGGAGGGGTTGCTAAGGCCAGTTCACACAGGGCTTCTTCAAGCCAAATCAGCCTTCTCCGCGAAGGAGAAGACGTTTGGAGTTGGTTTCCGGCTGCGGAGACCACCAGCCAAGCAGCAGTGCCCACGGAGCCAGAGGCAGCCCAGACCCTCCTTGGCCCTATGTGGAGCTGAGGGATAGGTGAGACGTAGGCAAGCGCTGGGGACATAAGCCAAGCCACATTGGGGCTGAGGTTTGTTCCCCGAGCCCAGTTTCCCTTTGCAGAATGCAGCTCCGAGAAGTGCGTTTTGTGCCGTTTCGGAGCTAGGCCCTGGGGGGGTCCCTCCCTAGCTGGCTATAGGGGGGTTGCTAGGGCCAGTGCACCCAGGGCGTCTTCAGGCTAAATCAGCCTTCTCCCTGAAGGAGAAGACGCTTGGAGTTGGTTTCCAGCTGCGGAGAAAACCAGGCAAGCAGCAGTGGCCACGGAACCAGAGGCAGCCCACACCCACCTTGCCCTATGGGGTGCTGAGGGCCAGGTGAGAACTAGGCAAGCGCGGGAATCCTGAGCCAAGCCGCATTGGGGCTGAGGTTTATTCCCCGAGCCCAGTTTCCCTTTGCAGAATGCAGGTCCTAATAGCGCGTTTTGTGCCGTTTCGGAGCTAGGCCCTAGGTGGGTCCCTCCCAAGCTGGCTATAGGTAGGTTGCTAGGGCCAGTGAACACAGGGCTTCTTCAGGCCAAATCAGCCTTGTCCGCGAAGGAAAAGATGCCTGTAGTTGGTTTCCAGCTGCGGAGACCACCAGCAAAGCAGCAGTGCCCACGGAGCCAGAGGCAGACCAGACCCTCCTTGGACCTATGGGGAGCCGAGGGCTAGGTGAGAAGTAGGCATGCGCTGGGGACCTGAGCCAAGCCCCATTGGGGCTGAGGTTTGTTCCCCGAGCCCAGTTTCCCTTTGCAGAATGCAGCTCCTAGAAGTGCGTTTTGTGCTGTTTTGAGAGAGCCCTTAGGTGGGTCTCTGCATAGCTCTTGGCTATGTGTGGGTTCATTGGGCCACTACAATGGAGGGCTTTCTATGCAAAATCAGCCTTCAGCTGCTAAGGAGAAGACGCTTGGAGTTGGTTTCAAGCTGCGGAGACCACCAGCCAAGCAGCAGTGCCCACGGAGCCAGAGGCAGCCCAGACCCTCCTTGGCCCTATGGGGAGCTGAGGGCCAGGTGAGAACTAGGCAAGCGCTGGGATCCTGAGCCAAGCCGCATTGGGGCTGAGGTTTGTTCCCGAGCCCAGTTTCCCTTTGCAGAATGCAGCTCCTAGAAGCGCGTTTTGTGCCGTTTCGGAGCTAGGCCCGAGGTGGTTCCCTCCCATGCTGGCTATGGGGGTGTTGCTAGGGCCAGTGCACACAGGGCTTCTTCAGGCCAAATCAGCCTTTTCCGCGAAGGAGAAGACTTTTGGAGTTGGTTTCAAGCTGCGGAGACCACCAGCCAAGCAGCAGTGCCCACGGAGCCAGAGGCAGCCCAGACCCTCCTTGGCCCTATGGGGAGACGAGGGCTAGGTGAGAACTAGGCAAGCAATGGGATACTGAGCCAAGCCGCAGTGGGGCTGAGGTTTGCTCCCCGAGCACAGTTTCCCTTTGAAGAATGCAGCTCCTAGAAGCGCGTTTTGTGCCATTTCGGAGCTAGGCCCTAGGTGGGTCCCTCCCTAGGTGGCTATAGGTGGTTTGCTAGGACCAGTGAACACAGGGCTTCTTCAGGCCAAATCATCCTTCTGCGGGAAGGAGAAGAGGCTTGGAGTTGGGTTCCAGCTGCGGAGACCACCAGCCAAGCAGCAGTGCCCACGGAGCCAGAGGCAGCACAGACCCTCCTTGGCCCTATGTGGATCCGAGGGCTAGGTGAGAAGTAGGCATGCGCTGGGGACCTGAGTCATGCCCCATTGGGGCTGAAGTGTGTTCCCCGAGCCCAGTTTTCCTTTGCAGAATGCAGCTCCTAGAAGTGCATTTTGTGCTGTTTTGAGAGAGCCCTTAGGTGGGTCTCTGCATAGATCTTGGCTATGGGTGGGTTCATTGGGCCACTACAATGGAGGCCTTTCTATGCAAAATCAGCCTTCAGCTGCTAAGGGGAAGACCTTGGAGTTGGTTTCCTTCTGCGGAGACCACCAGCCAAGCAGCAGTACCCTTGGAGCCAGAGGCAGCCCAGAGCCTCCTTGGCCCTAAGGGGAGCCGAGGGCTAGGTGAGAACTAGGCCAGCGCTGGGATCCTGAGCCAAGCCGCATTGGGGCTGAGTTCGGTTCCCAAGCCCAGTTTCCCTTTGCAGAATGCAGCTCCTAGGAGCGCGTTTTGTGCTGTTTCGGAGCTAGGCCCTAAGTGGGTCCCTCCCTAGCTGGCTATGGGGGGGTTGCTATTGCCAGTGCACACAGGGCTTCTTCAGGCCAAATCAGCCTTCTCCGCGAAGGAGAAGACGCTTGGAGTTGGTTTCCAGCTGCGGAGAAAACCAAGCAAGCAGCAGTGCCCACGGAGCCAGAGGCAGCCCAGACCCTCCTTGGCCCTATGTGGAGCTGAGGGATAGGTGAGACGTAGGCAAGCGCTGGGGACATAAGCCAAGCCACATTGGGGCTGAGGTTTGTTCCCCGAGCCCAGTTTCCCTTTGCAGAATGCAGCTCCGAGAAGTGCGTTTTGTGCCGATTCGGAGCTAGGCCGTAGGTGGGTTCCTCCCTAGCTGTCAAAGAGGGGTTGCTAGGGCCAGTGCACACAGGGCTTCTTCAGGGCCAATCAGCCTTCTCCGTGAAGGAGAAGACGCTTGGAGTTGGTTTGACGCTGAGGAGACCACCAGCCAAGCAGCAGTGCCCACGGAGCCAGAGGCAGCCCAGACCCTCCTTGGCCCTATGGGGAGCCGAGGGTAGGTGAGAACTAGGCAAGCGCTGGGATCCTGAGCCAAGCCGCATTGGGGCTGAGGTTTGTTCCCTGAGCCCAGTTTCCCTTTGCAGAATGCAGCTCCTAGAAGCACGTTTTGGGCCGTTTCGGAGCTAGGCACTAGATGGGTCCCTCCCTAGCTGGCTATGGAGGGGTTGCTAAGGCCAGTTCACACAGGGCTTCTTCAAGCCAAATCAGCCTTCTCCGCGAAGGAGAAGACGTTTGGAGTTGGTTTCCGGCTGCGGAGACCACCAGCCAAGCAGCAGTGCCCACGGAGCCAGAGGCAGCCCAGACCCTCCTTGGCCCTATGTGGAGCTGAGGGATAGGTGAGACGTAGGCAAGCGCTGGGGACATAAGCCAAGCCACATTGGGGCTGAGGTTTGTTCCCCGAGCCCAGTTTCCCTTTGCAGAATGCAGCTCCGAGAAGTGCGTTTTGTGCCGTTTCGGAGCTAGGCCCTGGGGGGGTCCCTCCCTAGCTGGCTATAGGGGGGTTGCTAGGGCCAGTGCACCCAGGGCGTCTTCAGGCTAAATCAGCCTTCTCCCTGAAGGAGAAGACGCTTGGAGTTGGTTTCCAGCTGCGGAGAAAACCAGGCAAGCAGCAGTGGCCACGGAACCAGAGGCAGCCCACACCCACCTTGCCCTATGGGGTGCTGAGGGCCAGGTGAGAACTAGGCAAGCGCGGGAATCCTGAGCCAAGCCGCATTGGGGCTGAGGTTTATTCCCCGAGCCCAGTTTCCCTTTGCAGAATGCAGGTCCTAATAGCGCGTTTTGTGCCGTTTCGGAGCTAGGCCCTAGGTGGGTCCCTCCCAAGCTGGCTATAGGTAGGTTGCTAGGGCCAGTGAACACAGGGCTTCTTCAGGCCAAATCAGCCTTGTCCGCGAAGGAAAAGATGCCTGTAGTTGGTTTCCAGCTGCGGAGACCACCAGCAAAGCAGCAGTGCCCACGGAGCCAGAGGCAGACCAGACCCTCCTTGGACCTATGGGGAGCCGAGGGCTAGGTGAGAAGTAGGCATGCGCTGGGGACCTGAGCCAAGCCCCATTGGGGCTGAGGTTTGTTCCCCGAGCCCAGTTTCCCTTTGCAGAATGCAGCTCCTAGAAGTGCGTTTTGTGCTGTTTTGAGAGAGCCCTTAGGTGGGTCTCTGCATAGCTCTTGGCTATGTGTGGGTTCATTGGGCCACTACAATGGAGGGCTTTCTATGCAAAATCAGCCTTCAGCTGCTAAGGAGAAGACGCTTGGAGTTGGTTTCAAGCTGCGGAGACCACCAGCCAAGCAGCAGTGCCCACGGAGCCAGAGGCAGCCCAGACCCTCCTTGGCCCTATGGGGAGCTGAGGGCCAGGTGAGAACTAGGCAAGCGCTGGGATCCTGAGCCAAGCCGCATTGGGGCTGAGGTTTGTTCCCGAGCCCAGTTTCCCTTTGCAGAATGCAGCTCCTAGAAGCGCGTTTTGTGCCGTTTCGGAGCTAGGCCCGAGGTGGTTCCCTCCCATGCTGGCTATGGGGGTGTTGCTAGGGCCAGTGCACACAGGGCTTCTTCAGGCCAAATCAGCCTTTTCCGCGAAGGAGAAGACTTTTGGAGTTGGTTTCAAGCTGCGGAGACCACCAGCCAAGCAGCAGTGCCCACGGAGCCAGAGGCAGCCCAGACCCTCCTTGGCCCTATGGGGAGACGAGGGCTAGGTGAGAACTAGGCAAGCAATGGGATCCTGAGCCAAGCCGCAGTGGGGCTGAGGTTTGCTCCCCGAGCACAGTTTCCCTTTGAAGAATGCAGCTCCTAGAAGCGCGTTTTGTGCCATTTCGGAGCTAGGCTGTAGGTGGGTCCCTACCGAGCTGGCTAATGGGTGTTGCTAGGCCAGTGCACACAGGGCTTCGTCAGGACAAATCAGCCTTCTCCGCGAAGGAAAAGACTTTTGGAATTGGTTTCCAGCTGCGGAGACCACCAGCCAAGCAGCAGTGCCCACGGAGCCAGAGGCAGCCCAGACCCTCCTTGGCCATTGGGGGAGCCTAGGGCTAGGTGAGGACTAGGCAATCTCTGCGATCCTGAGCCAAGCCGCATTTTGGCTGAGGTTTGCTCCCAAGCCCAGTTTCCCTTTGCAAAATGCAGCTCCTAGGAGCGCGTTTTGTGCCGTTTCGGAGCTAGGCTCTAGGTGGTTACCTCCCTAGCTGGCTATGTTGGGGTTGCTAGGGCCAGTGCACCCAGGGCTTCTTCAGGCCAAATCAGCCTTCTCTGCGAAGGAGAAGTCGTTTGGAGTTGGTTTCCAGCTGCGGAGACCAACAGCCAAGCAGCAGTGCCCACGGAGCCAGAGGAAGCCCAGACCCTCCTTGGCCCTATGGGGAGCCAATGGCTAGGTGAGAACTAGGCAAGCGCTGGGATCCTGAGCCAAGCCGCATTGGGGCTGAGGTTTGTTCCCGGATCCCAGTTTCCCTTTGCAGAATGCAGGTCCTAGAAGCGCGTTTTGTGCCATTTCGGAGCTAGGCCCTAGGTGGGTCCCTCCCTAGGTGGCTATAGGTGGTTTGCTAGGACCAGTGAACACAGGGCTTCTTCAGGCCAAATCATCCTTCTGCGGGAAGGAGAAGAGGCTTGGAGTTGGGTTCCAGCTGCGGAGACCACCAGCCAAGCAGCAGTGCCCACGGAGCCAGAGGCAGCACAGACCCTCCTTGGCCCTATGTGGATCCGAGGGCTAGGTGAGAACTAGGCAAGCGCTGGGGACCTGAGTCATGCCCCATTGGGGCTGAAGTGTGTTCCCCGAGCCCAGTTTTCCTTTGCAGAATGCAGCTCCTAGAAGTGCATTTTGTGCTGTTTTGAGAGAGCCCTTAGGTGGGTCTCTGCATAGATCTTGGCTATGGGTGGGTTCATTGGGCCACTACAATGGAGGCCTTTCTATGCAAAATCAGCCTTCAGCTGCTAAGGGGAAGACCTTGGAGTTGGTTTCCTTCTGCGGAGACCACCAGCCAAGCAGCAGTACCCTTGGAGCCAGAGGCAGCCCAGTGCCTCCTTGGCCCTAAGGGGAGCCGAGGGCTAGGTGAGAACTAGGCCAGCGCTGGGATCCTGAGCCAAGCCGCATTGGGGCTGAGTTCGGTTCCCAAGCCCAGTTTCCCTTTGCAGAATGCAGCTCCTAGGAGCGCGGTTTGTGCTGTTTCGGAGCTAGGCCCTAAGTGGGTCCCTCCCTAGCTGGCTATGGGGGGGTTGCTATTGCCAGTGCACACAGGGCTTCTTCAGGCCAAATCAGCCTTCTCCGCGAAGGAGAAGACGCTTGGAGTTGGTTTCCAGCTGCGGAGAAAACCAAGCAAGCAGCAGTGCCCACGGAGCCAGAGGCAGCCCAGACCCTCCTTGGCCCTATGTGGAGCTGAGGGATAGGTGAGACGTAGGCAAGCGCTGGGGACATAAGCCAAGCCACATTGGGGCTGAGGTTTGTTCCCCGAGCCCAGTTTCCCTTTGCAGAATGCAGCTCCGAGAAGTGCGTTTTGTGCCGTTTCGGAGCTAGGCCCTGGGGGGGTCCCTCCCTAGCTGGCTATAGGGGGGTTGCTAGGGCCAGTGCACCCAGGGCGTCTTCAGGCTAAATCAGCCTTCTCCCTGAAGGAGAAGACGCTTGGAATTGGTTTCCAGCTGCGGAGAAAACCAGGCAAGCAGCAGTGGCCACGGAACCAGAGGCACCCACACCCACCTTGCCCTATGGGGTGCTGAGGGCCAGGTGAGAACTAGGCAAGCGCTGGGATCCTGAGCCAAGCCGCATTGGGGCTGAGGTTTGTTCCCCGAGCCCAGTATCCCTTTGCAGAATGCAGCTCCTAGAAGCGCGTTTTGTGCCGTTTCGGAGCTAGGCCCTTGGGGGTCCCTCCCAAGCTGGCTATAGGTAGGTTGCTAGGGCCAGTGAACACAGGGCTTCTTCAGGCCAAATCAGCCTTCTCCACAAAGGAGAAGACGTTTGGAGTTGGTTTCCAGCTGCGGAGACCACCAGGCAAGCAGCAGTGCCCACGGAGCCAGAGGCAGCCCAGACCCTCCTTGGCCCTATGGGGAGCCTAGGGCTAGGTGAGAACTAGGCAAGTAGTGGGATCCTGAGCCAAGCCGCAGTGGGGCTGAGGTTTGCTCCCCGAGCCCAGTTTCCCTTTGCAGAATGCAGCTCCTAGAAGCGCGTTTTGTGCCGTTTCGGAGCTAGGCCCTACGTGGGTCCCTCCCAAGCTGGCTGTAAGTGGGTTGCTAGGGCCAGTGCACACAGAGCTTCTTCAGGCCAAATCAGCCTTCTCCGCGAAGGAGAAGATGCTTGGAGTTGGTTTCCAGCTGCGGATACCACCAGCCAAGCAGCAGTACCCTTGGAACCAGAGGTAGCCCAGACCCTCCTTGGCCCTATGGGGAGCCTAGGGCTAGGTGAGGACTAGGCAAGCTCTGTGATCCTGAGCCAAGCCGCATTTTGGCTGAGGTTTGCTCCCAAGCCCAGTTTCCCTTTGCAGAATGCAGCTCCTAGGAGCGCGTTTTGTGCCGTTTCGGAGCTAGGCCCTAGGTGGGTCCCTCCCTAGCTGGCTAATGGGTGTTGCTAGGCCAGTGCACACAGGGCTTCTTCAGGCCAAATCAGCATTCTCCGCGAAGGAGAAGACTTTTGGAGTTGGTTTCCAGCTGCGGAGAACACCAGCCAAGCAGCAGTGCCCACGGAGCCAGAGGCAGCCCAGACCCTCCTTGGCCCTATGGGGAGCCGAGGGCTAGGTGAGAAATAGGCAAGCGCTGGGATCCTGAGCCAAGCCGCATTGGGGCTGAGGTTTGTTCCCCGAGCCCAGTATCCATTTGCAGAATGCAGCTCCTAGAAGCGCGTTTTGTGTCGTTTCGGAGCTAAGCCCTAGGTGGGTCCCTCCCATGCTGGCTATAGGTAGGTTGCTAGGGCGAGTGAACACAGGGCTTCTTCAGGCCAAATCAGCCTTCTCCGCAAAGGAGAAGACGTTTGGAGTTGGTTTGCAGCTGCGGATACCACCAGGCAAGCAGCAGTGCCCACGGAGCCAGAGGCAGCCCAGACCCTCCTTGGCCCTATGGGGAGCATAGGGCTAGGTGAGAACTAGGCAAGCGCTGGGATCCTGAGCCAAGCGGCATTGGGGCTGAGGTTTGTTCCCCGAGCCCAGTTTCCCTTTGCAGAATGCAGCTCCTAGGAGCGCGTTTTGTGCCGTTTCGGAGCTAGGCTCTATGTGGGTCCCTACCTAGGTGGCTATGGGGGGGTTGCTAGGGCCAGTGCACACAGGGCTTCTTCAGGCCAAATCAGCCTTCTCCGCGAAGGAGAAGACGCTTGGAATTGGTTTCCAGCTGCGGAGACCACCAGCCAAGCAGCAGTGCCCACGGAGCCAGAGGCAGCCCAGACCCTCCTTGGCCCTACGGGGAGCCGAGGGCTAGGTGAGAACTAGGCAAGCGCGGGGATCCTGAGCCAAGCCGCATTGGGGCTGAGGTTTGTTCCCCGAGCCCAGCATCCCTTTGCAGAATGCAGCTCCTAGAAGCGGGTTTTGTGCCGTTTCGGAGATAGGCCCTAGGTGGGTCCCCCCCAAGCTGGCTATAGGTGGGTTGCTAGGGCCAGTGAACACAGGGCTTCTTCAGGCCAAATCAGCCTTCTCCGCGAAGGAGAAGACACTTCGAGTAGGTTTCCAGCTGCGGAGACCTCCAGCCAAGCAGCAGTGCGCACGGAGCTGAGGCAGCCCAGACCCTCCTTGGCCCTATGGGGAGCCTAGGGCTAGGTGAGAACTAGGCAAGCGCGGGAATCCTGAGCCAAGCCGCATTGGGGCTGAGGTTTGTTCCCCGAGCCCAGTATCCCTTTGCAGAATGCAGCTCCTAGAAGCGCGTTTTGTGCCGTTTCGGAGCTAGGCCCTAGGGGGGTCCCTCCCAAGCTGGCTGTAAGTGGGTTGCTAGGGCCAGTGCACACAGAGCTTCTTCAGGCCAAATCAGCCTTCTCCGCGAAGGAGAAGATGCTTGGAGTTGGTTTCCAGCTGCGGAGACCACCAGCCAAGCAGCAGTACCCTTGGAACCAGAGGTAGCCCAGACCCTCCTTGGCCCTATGGGGAGCTTAGGGCTAGGTGAGGACTAGGCAAGCTCTGTGATCCTGAGCCAAGCCGCATTTTGGCTGAGGTTTGCTCCCAAGCCCAGTTTCCCTTTGCAGAATGCAGCTCCTAGGAGCGCATTTTGTGCCGTTTCGGAGCTAGGCCCTAGGTGGGTCCCTCCCTAGCTGGCTAATGGGTGTTGCTAGGCCAGTGCACACAGGGCTTCTTCAGGCCAAATCAGCCTTCTCCGCGAAGGAGAAGACTTTTGGAGTTGGTTTCCAGCTGCGGAGACCACCAGCCAAGCAGCAGTGCCCACGGAGCCAGAGGCAGACCAGACCCTCCTTGGCCCTATGGGGAGCCTAGGGCTAGGTGAGAAGTAGGTAAGCACTGGGATCCTGAGCCAAGCCGCATTGGGGCTGAGGTTTGTTCCCCGAGCCCAGTTTCCCTTTGCAGAATGCAGCTCCTAGGAGCGCGTTTTGTGCCGTTTCGGAGCTAGGCTCTATGTGGGTCCCTACCTAGGTGGCTATGGGGGGGTTGCTAGGGCCAGTGAACACAGGGCTTCTTCAGGCCAAATCAGCCTTCTCCGCGAAGGAGAAGACACTTGGAGTAGGTTTCCAGCTGCGGAGACCTCCAGCCAAGCAGCAGTGCGCACGGAGCTGAGGCAGCCCAGACCCTCCTTGGCCCTATGGGGAGCCTAGGGCTAGGTGAGAACTAGGCAAGCGCTGGGATCCTGAGCCAAGCCGCATTGGGGCTGAGGTTTGTTCCCCGAGCCCAGTTTCCCTTTGCAGAAAGCACCGCCTAGAAGCGCGTTTTGTGCCGTTTCGGAGCTAGGCCCTAGGGGGGTCCCTCCCAAGCTGGCTATAGGTAGGTTGCTAGGGCCAGTGAACACAGGGCTTCTTCAGGCCAAATCAGCCTTCTCCACAAAGGAGAAGACGTTTGGAGTTGGTTTCCAGCTGCGGAGACCACCAGGCAAGCAGCAGTGCCCACGGAGCCAGAGGCAGCCCAGACCCTCCTTGGCCCTATGGGGAGCCTAGGGCTAGGTGAGAACTAGGCAAGTAGTGGGATCCTGAGCCAAGCCGCAGTGGGGCTGAGGTTTGCTCCCCGAGCCCAGTTTCCCTTTGCAGAATGCAGCTCCTAGAAGCGCGTTTTGTGCCGTTTCGGAGCTAGGCCCTAGGTGGGTCCCTCCCAAGCTGGCTGTAAGTGGGTTGCTAGGGCCAGTGCACACAGAGCTTCTTCAGGCCAAATCAGCCTTCTCCGCGAAGGAGAAGATGCTTGGAGTTGGTTTCCAGCTGCGGATACCACCAGCCAAGCAGCAGTACCCTTGGAACCAGAGGTAGCCCAGACCCTCCTTGGCCCTATGGGGAGCCTAGGGCTAGGTGAGGACTAGGCAAGCTCTGTGATCCTGAGCCAAGCCGCATTTAGGCTGAGGTTTGCTCCCAAGCCCAGTTTCCCTTTGCAGAATGCAGCTCCTAGGAGCGCATTTTGTGCCGTTTCGGAGCTAGGCCCTAGGTGGTTCCCTCCCTAGCTGGATAATGGGTGTTGCTAGGCCAGTGCACACAGGGCTTCTTCAGGCCAAATCAGCCTTCTCCGCGAAGGAGAAGACTTTTGGAGTTGGTTTCCAGCTGCGGAGACCACCAGCCAAGCAGCAGTGCCCACGGAGCCAGAGGCAGCCCAGACCCTCCTTGGCCCTATGGGGAGCCGAGGGCTAGGTGAGAAATAGGCAAGCGCTGGGATCCTGAGCCAAGCCGCATTGGGGCTGAGGTTTGTTCCCCGAGCCCAGTATCCATTTGCAGAATGCAGCTCCTAGAAGCGCGTTTTGTGTCGTTTCGGAGCTAAGCCCTAGGTGGGTCCCTCCCATGCTGGCTATAGGTAGGTTGCTAGGGCCAGTGAACACAGGGCTTCTTCAGGCCAAATCAGCCTTCTCCGCAAAGGAGAAGACGTTTGGAGTTGGTTTCCAGCTGCGGATACCACCAGCCAAGCAGCAGTGCCCACGGAGCCAGAGGCAGCCCAGACCCTCCTTGGCCCTATGGGGAGCATAGGGCTAGGTGAGAACTAGGCAAGTAGTGGGATCCTGAGCCAAGCCGCAGTGGGGCTGAGGTTTGTTCCCCGAGCCCAGTTTCCCTTTGCAGAATGCAGCTCCTAGAAGCGCGTTTTGTGCCGTTTCGTAGCTAGGCACTAGGTGGGTTCCTTCCTAGCTGTCAATGGGGGGATTGATAGGGCCAGTGCACACAAGGCTTCTTCAGGCCAAATCAACCTTCTCCGTGAAGGAGAAGACGCTTGGAGTTGGTTTCCAGCTGCGGAGACCACCAGCCAAGCAGCAGTGCCCACGGAGCCAGAGGCAGCCCAGACCCTCCTTGGCCCTATGGGGAGCCGAGGGCTAGGTGAGAAATAGGCAAGCGCTGGGATCCTGAGCCAAGCCGCATTGGGGCTGAGGTTTGTTCCCCGATCCCAGTATCCATTTGCAGAATTCAGCTCCTAGGAGCGCCTTTTGTGCCGTTTCGGAGCTAGGCCCTAGGTGGGTCCCTCCCTAGCTGGCTGTGGGGATTTGCTAGATCCAGTGCACACAGGGCTTCTTCAGGCCAAATCAGCCTTCTCCGCGAAGGAGAAGACGCTTGGAGTTGGTTTCCAGCTGCGGAGACCACCAGCCAAGCAGCAGTGCCCACGGAGCCAGAGGCAGGCCAGACCCTCCTTGGACCTATGGGGAGCCGAGGGCTAGGTGAGAACTAGGCAAGCACTGGGATCCTGAGCCAAGCCGCATTGGGGCTGAGGTTTGTTCCCCGAGCCCAGTTTCCCTTTGCAGAATGCAGCTCCTAGGAGCGCGTTTTGTGCCGTTGCGGAGCTAGGCCCTGGGTGGGTCCCTCCCTAGCTGGCTATGTTGGGGTTGCTAGGGCCAGTGCACCCAGGGCTTTTTCAGGCCAAATCAGCCTTCTCTGCGAAGGAGAAGACATTTGGAGTTGGTTTCCAGCTGCGGAGACCACCAGCCAAGCAGCAGTGCCCACGGAGCCAGAGGCAGCCCAGACCCTCCTAGGCCCTATGGGGAGCCGAGGGCTAGGTGAGAACTAGGCAAGCGCTGGGATCCTGAGCCAAGCCGCATTGGGGCTGAGGTTTGTTCCCCGAGCCCAGTTTCCCTTTGCAGAATGCAGGTCCTAGAAGCCCGTTTTCTGCCATTTCGGAGCTAGGCCCTAGGTGGGTCCCTCCCTAGCTGGCTATAGGTGCTTTGCTAGGGCGAGTGAACACAGGGCTTCTTCAGGCCTAATCAGCCTTCTCTCGAAGGAGAAGAGGCTTGGAGTTGGGTTCCAGCTGCGGAGACCACCAGCCAAGCAGCAGTGCCCACCGAGCCAGAGGCAGCCCAGACCCTCCTTGGCCCTATGGCGATCCGAGGGCTAGGTGAGAACTAGGCAAGCGCTTGGATCCTGAGCCAAGCCGCATTGGGGCTGAGGTTTGTTCCCGAGCCCAGTATCCCTTTGCAGAATGCAGCTCCTAGAAGCGCGTTTTGTGCCGTTTCGGAGCTAGGCCCTAGGGGGGTCCCTCCCAAGCTGGCTATAGGGAGGTTGCTAGGGCCAGTGAACACAGGGCTTCTTCAGGCCAAATCAGCCTTCTCCACAAAGGAGAAGACGTTTGGAGTTGGTTTCCAGCTGCGGAGACCACCAGGCAAGCAGCAGTGCCCACGGAGCCAGAGGCAGCCCAGACCCTCCTTGGCCCTATGGGGAGCCTAGGGCTAGGTGAGAACTAGGCAAGTAGTGGGATCCTGAGCCAAGCCGCAGTGGGGCTGAGGTTTGCTCCCCGAGCCCAGTTTCCCTTTGCAGAATGCAGCTCCTAGAAGCGCGTTTTGTGCCGTTTCGGAGCTAGGCCCTAGGTGGGTCCCTCCCAAGCTGGCTGTAAGTGGGTTGCTAGGGCCAGTGCACACAGAGCTTCTTCAGGCCAAATCAGCCTTCTCCGCGAAGGAGAAGATGCTTGGAGTTGGTTTCCAGCTGCGGATACCACCAGCCAAGCAGCAGTACCCTTGGAACCAGAGGTAGCCCAGACCCTAATTGGCCCTATGGGGAGCCTAGGGCTAGGTGAGGACTAGGCAAGCTCTGTGATCCTGAGCCAAGCCGCATTTTGGCTGAGGTTTGCTCCCAAGCCCAGTTTCCCTTTGCAGAATGCAGCTCCTAGGAGCGCATTTTGTGCCGTTTCGGAGCTAGGCCCTAGGTGGTTCCCTCCCTAGCTGGATAATGGGTGTTGCTAGGCCAGTGCACACAGGGCTTCTTCAGGCCAAATCAGCCTTCTCCGCGAAGGAGAAGACTTTTGGAGTTGGTTTCCAGCTGCGGAGACCACCAGCCAAGCAGCAGTGCCCACGGAGCCAGAGGCAGCCCAGACCCTCCTTGGCCCTATGGGGAGCCGAGGGCTAGGTGAGAAATAGGCAAGCGCTGGGATCCTGAGCCAAGCCGCATTGGGGCTGAGGTTTGTTCCCCGAGCCCAGTATCCATTTGCAGAATGCAGCTCCTAGAAGCGCGTTTTGTGTCGTTTCGGAGCTAAGCCCTAGGTGGGTCCCTCCCATGCTGGCTATAGGTAGGTTGCTAGGGCCAGTGAACACAGGGCTTCTTCAGGCCAAATCAGCCTTCTCCGCAAAGGAGAAGACGTTTGGAGTTGGTTTCCAGCTGCGGATACCACCAGCCAAGCAGCAGTGCCCACGGAGCCAGAGGCAGCCCAGACCCTCCTTGGCCCTATGGGGAGCATAGGGCTAGGTGAGAACTAGGCAAGTAGTGGGATCCTGAGCCAAGCCGCAGTGGGGCTGAGGTTTGTTCCCCGAGCCCAGTTTCCCTTTGCAGAATGCAGCTCCTAGAAGAGCTTTTTGTGCCGTTTCGTAGCTAGGCCCTAGGTGGGTTCCTTCCTAGCTGTCAATGGGGGGATTGATAGGGCCAGTGCACACAAGGCTTCTTCAGGCCAAATCAACCTTCTCCGTGAAGGAGAAGACGCTTGGAGTTGGTTTCCAGCTGCGGAGACCACCAGCCAAGCAGCAGTGCCCACGGAGCCAGAGGCAGCCCAGACCCTCCTTGGCCCTATGGGGAGCCGAGGGCTAGGTGAGAAATAGGCAAGCGCTGGGATCCTGAGCCAAGCCGCATTGGGGCTGAGGTTTGTTCCCCGATCCCAGTATCCATTTGCAGAATTCAGCTCCTAGGAGCGCCTTTTGTGCCGTTTCGGAGCTAGGCCCTAGGTGGGTCCCTCCCTAGCTGGCTGTGGGGATTTGCTAGATCCAGTGCACACAGGGCTTCTTCAGGCCAAATCAGCCTTCTCCGCGAAGGAGAAGACGCTTGGAGTTGGTTTCCAGCTGCGGAGACCACCAGCCAAGCAGCAGTGCCCACGGAGCCAGAGGCAGGCCAGACCCTCCTTGGACCTATGGGGAGCCGAGGGCTAGGTGAGAACTAGGCAAGCACTGGGATCCTGAGCCAAGCCGCATTGGGGCTGAGGTTTGTTCCCCGAGCCCAGTTTCCCTTTGCAGAATGCAGCTCCTAGGAGCGCGTTTTGTGCCGTTGCGGAGCTAGGCCCTGGGTGGGTCCCTCCCTAGCTGGCTATGTTGGGGTTGCTAGGGCCAGTGCACCCAGGGCTTTTTCAGGCCAAATCAGCCTTCTCTGCGAAGGAGAAGACATTTGGAGTTGGTTTCCAGCTGCGGAGACCACCAGCCAAGCAGCAGTGCCCACGGAGCCAGAGGCAGCCCAGACCCTCCTAGGCCCTATGGGGAGCCGAGGGCTAGGTGAGAACTAGGCAAGCGCTGGGATCCTGAGCCAAGCCGCATTGGGGCTGAGGTTTGTTCCCCGAGCCCAGTTTCCCTTTGCAGAATGCAGGTCCTAGAAGCCCGTTTTCTGCCATTTCGGAGCTAGGCCCTAGGTGGGTCCCTCCCTAGCTGGCTATAGGTGCTTTGCTAGGGCGAGTGAACACAGGGCTTCTTCAGGCCTAATCAGCCTTCTCTCGAAGGAGAAGAGGCTTGGAGTTGGGTTCCAGCTGCGGAGACCACCAGCCAAGCAGCAGTGCCCACCGAGCCAGAGGCAGCCCAGACCCTCCTTGGCCCTATGGCGATCCGAGGGCTAGGTGAGAACTAGGCAAGCGCTTGGATCCTGAGCCAAGCCGCATTGGGGCTGAGGTTTGTTCCCGAGCCCAGTATCCCTTTGCAGAATGCAGCTCCTAGAAGCGCGTTTTGTGCCGTTTCGGAGCTAGGCCCTAGGGGGGTCCCTCCCAAGCTGGCTATAGGGAGGTTGCTAGGGCCAGTGAACACAGGGCTTCTTCAGGCCAAATCAGCCTTCTCCACAAAGGAGAAGACGTTTGGAGTTGGTTTCCAGCTGCGGAGACCACCAGGCAAGCAGCAGTGCCCACGGAGCCAGAGGCAGCCCAGACCCTCCTTGGCCCTATGGGGAGCCTAGGGCTAGGTGAGAACTAGGCAAGTAGTGGGATCCTGAGCCAAGCCGCAGTGGGGCTGAGGTTTGCTCCCCGAGCCCAGTTTCCCTTTGCAGAATGCAGCTCCTAGAAGCGCGTTTTGTGCCGTTTCGGAGCTAGGCCCTAGGTGGGTCCCTCCCAAGCTGGCTGTAAGTGGGTTGCTAGGGCCAGTGCACACAGAGCTTCTTCAGGCCAAATCAGCCTTCTCCGCGAAGGAGAAGATGCTTGGAGTTGGTTTCCAGCTGCGGATACCACCAGCCAAGCAGCAGTACCCTTGGAACCAGAGGTAGCCCAGACCCTAATTGGCCCTATGGGGAGCCTAGGGCTAGGTGAGGACTAGGCAAGCTCTGTGATCCTGAGCCAAGCCGCATTTTGGCTGAGGTTTGCTCCCAAGCCCAGTTTCCCTTTGCAGAATGCAGCTCCTAGGAGCGCATTTTGTGCCGTTTCGGAGCTAGGCCCTAGGTGGTTCCCTCCCTAGCTGGATAATGGGTGTTGCTAGGCCAGTGCACACAGGGCTTCTTCAGGCCAAATCAGCCTTCTCCGCGAAGGAGAAGACTTTTGGAGTTGGTTTCCAGCTGCGGAGACCACCAGCCAAGCAGCAGTGCCCACGGAGCCAGAGGCAGCCCAGACCCTCCTTGGCCCTATGGGGAGCCGAGGGCTAGGTGAGAAATAGGCAAGCGCTGGGATCCTGAGCCAAGCCGCATTGGGGCTGAGGTTTGTTCCCCGAGCCCAGTATCCATTTGCAGAATGCAGCTCCTAGAAGCGCGTTTTGTGTCGTTTCGGAGCTAAGCCCTAGGTGGGTCCCTCCCATGCTGGCTATAGGTAGGTTGCTAGGGCCAGTGAACACAGGGCTTCTTCAGGCCAAATCAGCCTTCTCCGCAAAGGAGAAGACGTTTGGAGTTGGTTTCCAGCTGCGGATACCACCAGCCAAGCAGCAGTGCCCACGGAGCCAGAGGCAGCCCAGACCCTCCTTGGCCCTATGGGGAGCATAGGGCTAGGTGAGAACTAGGCAAGTAGTGGGATCCTGAGCCAAGCCGCAGTGGGGCTGAGGTTTGTTCCCCGAGCCCAGTTTCCCTTTGCAGAATGCAGCTCCTAGAAGAGCTTTTTGTGCCGTTTCGTAGCTAGGCCCTAGGTGGGTTCCTTCCTAGCTGTCAATGGGGGGATTGATAGGGCCAGTGCACACAAGGCTTCTTCAGGCCAAATCAACCTTCTCCGTGAAGGAGAAGACGCTTGGAGTTGGTTTCCAGCTGCGGAGACCACCAGCCAAGCAGCAGTGCCCACGGAGCCAGAGGCAGCCCAGACCCTCCTTGGCCCTATGGGGAGCCGAGGGCTAGGTGAGAAATAGGCAAGCGCTGGGATCCTGAGCCAAGCCGCATTGGGGCTGAGGTTTGTTCCCCGATCCCAGTATCCATTTGCAGAATTCAGCTCCTAGGAGCGCCTTTTGTGCCGTTTCGGAGCTAGGCCCTAGGTGGGTCCCTCCCTAGCTGGCTGTGGGGATTTGCTAGATCCAGTGCACACAGGGCTTCTTCAGGCCAAATCAGCCTTCTCCGCGAAGGAGAAGACGCTTGGAGTTGGTTTCCAGCTGCGGAGACCACCAGCCAAGCAGCAGTGCCCACGGAGCCAGAGGCAGGCCAGACCCTCCTTGGACCTATGGGGAGCCGAGGGCTAGGTGAGAACTAGGCAAGCACTGGGATCCTGAGCCAAGCCGCATTGGGGCTGAGGTTTGTTCCCCGAGCCCAGTTTCCCTTTGCAGAATGCAGCTCCTAGGAGCGCGTTTTGTGCCGTTGCGGAGCTAGGCCCTGGGTGGGTCCCTCCCTAGCTGGCTATGTTGGGGTTGCTAGGGCCAGTGCACCCAGGGCTTTTTCAGGCCAAATCAGCCTTCTCTGCGAAGGAGAAGACATTTGGAGTTGGTTTCCAGCTGCGGAGACCACCAGCCAAGCAGCAGTGCCCACGGAGCCAGAGGCAGCCCAGACCCTCCTAGGCCCTATGGGGAGCCGAGGGCTAGGTGAGAACTAGGCAAGCGCTGGGATCCTGAGCCAAGCCGCATTGGGGCTGAGGTTTGTTTCCCGAGCCCAGTTTCCCTTTGCAGAATGCAGGTCCTAGAAGCGCGTTTTCTGCCATTTCGGAGCTAGGCCCTAGGTGGGTCCCTCCCTAGCTGGCTATAGGTGCTTTGCTAGGGCGAGTGAACACAGGGCTTCTTCAGGCCTAATCAGCCTTCTCTCGAAGGAGAAGAGGCTTGGAGTTGGGTTCCAGCTGCGGAGACCACCAGCCAAGCAGCAGTGCCCACCGAGCCAGAGGCAACCCAGACCCTCCTTGGCCCTATGTGGAGCTGAGGGCTAGGTGAGACGTAGGCAAGCGCTGGGGACCTAAGCCAAGCCGCATTGGGGCTGAGGTTTGTTCCCCGAGCCCAGTTTCCCTTTGCAGAATTCAGCTCCTAGATGCGTGTTTTGTGTCGTTTCGGAGCTAGGCCCTGGGGGGTGTCCCTCCCTAGATGGCTATGTTGGGGTTGCTAGGGCCAGTGCACCCAGGGCGTCTTCAGACTACATCAGTCTTCTCCCTGAAGGAGAAGACGCTTGGAGTTGGTTTCCAGCTACGGAGAAAACCAGGCAAGCAGCAGTGGCCATGGAACCAGAGGCAGCCCAGACCCTCCTTGGCCCAATGGGGAGCTGAGGGCCAGGTGAGAACTAGGCAAGCGCTGGGATCCTGAGCCAAGCCGCATTGGGGCTGAGGTTTGTTCCCCGAGCCCAGTATCCCTTTGCAGAAAGCACCGCCTAGAAGCGCGTTTTGTGCAGTTTCGGAGCTAAGCCCTAGGTGGGTCACTCCCTAGCTGGCTATGGGGGGGTTGCTAGGGCCAGTGCACACAGGGCTTCTTCAGGCCAAATCAGCCTTCTCCGCGAAGGAGAAGACGCTTGGAGTTGGTTTCCACCTGCGGAGACCAACAGCCAAGCAGCAGTGCCCACGGAGCCAGAGGCAGGCCAGACCCTCCTTGGACCTATGGGGAGCCGAGGGCTAGGTGAGAACTAGGCAAGCACTGGGATCCTGAGCCAAGCCGCATTGGGGCTGAGGTTTAATCCCCGAGCCCAGTTTCCCTTTGCAGAATGCAGGTCCTAGAAGTGCGTTTTGTGCTGTTTTGAGAGAGCCCTTAGGTGGGTCTCTGCATAGCTCTTGGCTATGGGTGGGTTCATTGGGCCACTACAATGGAGGCCTTTCTATGCAAAATCAGCCTTCAGCTGCTAAGGGGAAGACCTTGGAGTTGGTTTCCTTCTGAGGAGACCACCAGCCAAGCAGCAGTACCCTTGGAGCCAGAGGCAGCCCAGAGCCTCCTTGGCCTTATGGGGAGCCGAGGGCTAGGTGAGAACTAGGCCAGCGCTGGGATCCTGAGCCAAGCCGCATTGGGGCTGAGGTTTGTTCCCCGAGCCCAGTATCCCTTTGCAGAATGCAGCTCCTAGAAGCGCGTTTTGTGCCGTTTCGGAACTAGGCCCTAGGGGGGTCCCTCCCAAGCTGGCTATAGGTGGGTTGCTAGGGCCAGTGAACACAGGGCTTCTTCAGGCCAAATCAGCCTTCTCCGCGAAGGAGAAGACGCTTGGAGTTGGTTTCCAGCTGCGGAGACCACCAGCCAAGCAGCAGTGGGCTCGGAGCTGAGGCAGCCCAGACCCTCCTTGGCCCTATGGGGAGCCTAGGGCTAGGTGAGAACTAGGCAAGTAGTGGGATCCTCAGCCAAGCCGCATTGGGGCTGAGGTTTGTTCCCCGAGCCCAGTTTCCCTTTGCAGAATGCAGCTCCTAGGAGCGCGTTTTGTGTCGTTTCGGAGCTAAGCCCTAGGTGGGTCCCTCCCAAGCTGGCTATAGGTAGGTTGCTAGGGCCAGTGAACACAGGGCTTCTTCAGGCCAAATCAGCCTTCTCCACAAAGGAGAAGACGTTTGGAGTTGGTTTCCAGCTGCGGAGACCACCAGGCAAGCAGCAGTGCCCACGGAGCCAGAGGCAGACCAGACCCTCCTTGGCCCTATGGGGAGCCGAGGGCTAGGTGAGAACTAGGCAAGTAGTGGGATCCTGAGCCAAGCCGCAGTGGGGCTGAGGTTTGCTCCCCGAGCCCAGTTTCCCTTTGCAGAATGCAGCTCCTAAAAGCGCGTTTTGGGCCGTTTCGTAGCTAGGCCCTAGGTGGGTTCCTTCCTAGCTGTCAATGGGGGGGTTGAAAGGGCCAGTGCACACAAGGCTTCTTCAGGCCAAATCAACCTTCTCCGTGAAGGAGAAGACGCTTTGAGTTGGTTTCAACCTGCGGAGACCACCAGCCAAGCAGCAGTGCCCACGGAGGCAGAGGCAGCCCAGACCCTCCTTGGCCCTATGGGGAGCCAAGGGCTAGGTGAGAACTAGGCAAGCGCTGCGATCCTGAGCCAGGCCGCATTGGGGCTGAGGTTTCCTCCCGAGCCCAGTTTCCCTTTGCAGAATGCAGCTCCTAGGAGCACGTTTTGAGCTGTTTAGCAGCTAGGCCATAGGTGGGTCCCTCCGTAGCTGGCAATGGGGGGGTTGCTATTACCAGTGCACACAGGGCTTCTTCAGGCCAAATCAGCCTTCTCCGCGAAGGAGAAGACGCTTGGAGTTGGTTTCCAGCTGCGGAGAAAACCAGGCAAGCAGCAGTGCCCACGGAGCCAGAGGCAGCCCAGACCCTCCTTGGCCCTATGGGGAGCCGAGGGCTAGGTGAGAACTAGGCAAGCGCTGGGATCCTGAGCCAAGCCGCATTGGGGCTGAGGTTTGTTCCCTGAGCCCAGTTTCCCTTTGCAGAATGCAGCTCCTAGAAGCACGTTTTGGGCCGTTTCGGAGCTAGGCACTAGATGGGTCCCTCCCTAGCTGGCTATGGAGGGGTTGCTAAGGCCAGTTCACACAGGGCTTCTTCAAGCCAAATCAGCCTTCTCCGCGAAGGAGAAGACGTTTGGAGTTGGTTTCCGGCTGCGGAGACCACCAGCCAAGCAGCAGTGCCCACGGAGCCAGAGGCAGCCCAGACCCTCCTTGGCCCTATGTGGAGCGGAGGGATAGGTGAGACGTAGGCAAGCGCTGGGGTCATAAGCCAAGCCACATTGGGGCTGAGGTTTGTTCCCCGAGCCCAGTTTCCCTTTGCAGAATGCAGCTCCGAGAAGTGCGTTTTGTGCCGTTTCGGAGCTAGGCCCTGGGGGGTCCCTCCCTAGCTGGCTATAGGGGGGTTGCTAGGGCCAGTGCACCCAGGGCGTCTTCAGGCTAAATCAGCCTTCTCCCTGAAGGAGAAGACGCTTGGAGTTGGTTTCCAGCTGCGGAGAAAACCAGGCAAGCAGCAGTGGCCACGGAACCAGAGGCAGCCCACACCCACCTTGCCCTATGGGGTGCTGAGGGCCAGGTGAGAACTAGGAAAGCGCTGCGATCCTGAGCCAAGCCGCATTGGGGCTGAGGTTTATTCCCCGAGCCCAGTTTCCCTTTGCAGAATGCAGGTCCTAATAGCGCGTTTTGTGCCGTTTCGGAGCTAGGCCCTAGGTGGGTCCCTCCCAAGCTGGCTATAGGTAGGTTGCTAGGGCCAGTGAACACAGGGCTTCTTCAGGCCAAATCAGCCTTGTCCGCGAAGGAAAAGATGCCTGTAGTTGGTTTCCAGCTGCGGAGACCACCAGCAAAGCAGCAGTGCCCACGGAGCCAGAGGCAGACCAGACCCTCCTTGGACCTATGGGGAGCCGAGGGCTAGGTGAGAAGTAGGCATGCGCTGGGGACCTGAGCCAAGCCCAATTGGGGCTGAGGTTTGTTCCCCGAGCCCAGTTTCCCTTTGCAGAATGCAGCTCCTAGAAGTGCGTTTTGTGCTGTTTTGAGAGAGCCCTTAGGTGGGTCTCTGCATAGCTCTTGGCTATGTGTGGGTTCATTGGGCCACTACAATGGAGGGCTTTCTATGCAAAATCAGCCTTCAGCTGCTAAGGAGAAGACGCTTGGAGTTGGTTTCAAGCTGCGGAGACCACCAGCCAAGCAGCAGTGCCCACGGAGCCAGAGGCAGCCCAGACCCTCCTTGGCCCTATGGGGAGCTGAGGGCCAGGTGAGAACTAGGCAAGCGCTGGGATCCTGAGCCAAGCCGCATTGGGGCTGAGGTTTGTTCCCGAGCCCAGTTTCCCTTTGCAGAATGCAGCTCCTAGAAGCGCGTTTTGTGCCGTTTCGGAGCTAGGCCCGAGGTGGTTCCCTCCCATGCTGGCTATGGGGGTGTTGCTAGGGCCAGTGCACACAGGGCTTCTTCAGGCCAAATCAGCCTTTTCCGCGAAGGAGAAGACTTTTGGAGTTGGTTTCAAGCTGCGGAGACCACCAGCCAAGCAGCAGTGCCCACGGAGCCAGAGGCAGCCCAGACCCTCCTTGGCCCTATGGGGAGACGAGGGCTAGGTGAGAACTAGGCAAGCAATGGGATCCTGAGCCAAGCCGCAGTGGGGCTGAGGTTTGCTCCCCGAGCACAGTTTCCCTTTGCAGAATGCAGCTCCTAGAAGCGCGTTTTGTGCCATTTCGGAGCTAGGCTGTAGGTGGGTCCCTACCGAGCTGGCTAATGGGTGTTGCTAGGCCAGTGCACACAGGGCTTCGTCAGGACAAATCAGCCTTCTCCGCGAAGGAAAAGACTTTTGGAATTGGTTTCCAGCTGCGGAGACCACCAGCCAAGCAGCAGTGCCCACGGAGCCAGAGGCAGCCCAGACCCTCCTTGGCCATTGGGGGAGCCTAGGGCTAGGTGAGGACTAGGCAATCTCTGCGATCCTGAGCCAAGCCGCATTTTGGCTGAGGTTTGCTCCCAAGCCCAGTTTCCCTTTGCAAAATGCAGCTCCTAGGAGCGCGTTTTGTGCCGTTTCGGAGCTAGGCTCTAGGTGGTTACCTCCCTAGCTGGCTATGTTGGGGTTGCTAGGGCCAGTGCACCCAGGGCTTCTTCAGGCCAAATCAGCCTTCTCTGCGAAGGAGAAGTCGTTTGGAGTTGGTTTCCAGCTGCGGAGACCAACAGCCAAGCAGCAGTGCCCACGGAACCAGAGGAAGCCCAGACCCTCCTTGGCCCTATGGGGAGCCAATGGCTAGGTGAGAACTAGGCAAGCGCTGGGATCCTGAGCCAAGCCGCATTGGGGCTGAGGTTTGTTCCCGGATCCCAGTTTCCCTTTGCAGAATGCAGGTCCTAGAAGCGCGTTTTGTGCCATTTCGGAGCTAGGCCCTAGGTGGGTCCCTCCCTAGGTGGCTATAGGTGGTTTGCTAGGACCAGTGAACACAGGGCTTCTTCAGGCCAAATCATCCTTCTGCGGGAAGGAGAAGAGGCTTGGAGTTGGGTTCCAGCTGCGGAGACCACCAGCCAAGCAGCAGTGCCCACGGAGCCAGAGGCAGCACAGACCCTCCTTGGCCCTATGTGGATCCGAGGGCTAGGTGAGAAGTAGGCATGCGCTGGGGACCTGAGTCATGCCCCATTGGGGCTGAAGTGTGTTCCCCGAGCCCAGTTTTCCTTTGCAGAATGCAGCTCCTAGAAGTGCATTTTGTGCTGTTTTGAGAGAGCCCTTAGGTGGGTCTCTGCATAGATCTTGGCTATGGGTGGGTTCATTGGGCCACTACAATGGAGGCCTTTCTATGCAAAATCAGCCTTCAGCTGCTAAGGGGAAGACCTTGGAGTTGGTTTCCTTCTGCGGAGACCACCAGCCAAGCAGCAGTACCCTTGGAGCCAGAGGCAGCCCAGAGCCTCCTTGGCCCTAAGGGGAGTCGAGGGCTAGGTGAGAACTAGGCAAGCGCTGGGATCCTGAGCCAAGCCGCATTGGGGCTGAGTTCGGTTCCCAAGCCCAGTTTCCCTTTGCAGAATGCAGCTCCTAGGAGCGCGTTTTGTGCTGTTTCGGAGCTAGGCCCTAAGTGGGTCCCTCCCTAGCTGGCTATGGGGGGGTTGCTATTGCCAGTGCACACAGGGCTTCTTCAGGCCAAATCAGCCTTCTCCGCGAAGGAGAAGACGCTTGGAGTTGGTTTCCAGCTGCGGAGAAAACCAAGCAAGCAGCAGTGCCCACGGAGCCAGAGGCAGCCCAGACCCTCCTTGGCCCTATGGGGAGCTGAGGGCCAGGTGAGAACTAGGCAAGCGCTGGGATCCTGAGCCAAGCCGCATTGGGGCTGAGGTTTGTTCCCCGAGCCCAGCATCCCTTTGCAGAATGCAGCTCCGAGAAGCGAGTTTTGTGCCGTTTCGGAGATAGGCCCTGGGGGGTTCCCTCCCTAGCTGGCTATGTTGGGGTTGCTATGGCAGTGCACCCAGGGCGTCTTCAGGCTAAATCAGCCTTCTCCCTGAAGGAGAAGACTTTTGGATTTGGTTTCCAGCTGCGGCGACCACCAGCCAAGCAGCAGTGCCCACGGAGCCAGAGGCAGCCCAGACCCTCCTTGGCCATTGGGGGAACCTAGGGCTAGGTGAGGACTAGGCAAGCTCTGCGATCCTGAGCCAAGCCGCATTTTGGCTGAGGTTTGCTCCCAAGCCCAGTTTCCCTTTGCAGAATGCAGCTCCTAGGACCGCGTTTTGTGCCGTTTCGGAGCTAGGCCTTAGGTGGTTCCCTCCCTAGCTGGTTATGGGGGGGTTGCTAAGGCCAGTTCACACAGGGCTTCTTCAAGCCAAATCAGCCTTCTCCGCGAAGGAGAAGACGTTTGGATTTGGTTTCTGGCTGCGGAGACCACCAGGCAAGAAGCAGTGCCCACGGAGCCTGAGGCAGCCCAGACCCTCCTTGGCCCTATGTGGAGCTGAGGGCTAGGTGAGACGTAGGCAAGCGCTGGGGACCTAAGCCAAGCCGCATTGGGGCTGAGGTTTGTTCCCCGAGCCCAGTATCCCTTTGCAGAATGCAGCTCCGAGAAGCGCGTTTTGTGCCGTTTCGGAGCTAGGCCCTGGGGGGTTCCCTCCCTAGCTGGCTATGTTGGGGTTGCTATGGCCAGTGCACCCAGGGCGTCTTCAGGCTAAATCAGCCTTCTCCCTGAAGGAGAAGACGCTTGGAGTTGGTTTCCAGCTGCGGAGAAAACCAGGCAAGCAGCAGTGGCCACGGAACCAGAGGCAGCCCAGACCCTCCTTGGCCCTATGGGGAGCTGAGTGCCAGGTGAGAACTAGGAAAGCGCTGGGATCCTGAGCCAAGCCGCATTGGGGCTGAGGTTTGTTCCCCGAGCCCAGTATCCCTTTGCAGAATGCAGCTCCTAGAAGCGCGATTTGTCCCGTTTCGGAGCTAGGCCCTAGGTGGGTCCCTCCCAAGCTGGTGTAAGTGGGTTGCTAGGGCCAGTGCACACAGGGCTTCTTCAGGCCAAATCAGCCTTCTCCGAGAAGGAGAAGACGCTTGGAGTTGGTTTCCAGCTGCGGATACCATCAGCCAAGCAGCAGTACCCTTGGAGAAAGAGTTAGCCCAGACCCTCCTTGGCCCTATGTGGAGCCTAGGGCTAGGTGAGGACTAGGCAAGCTCTGTGATCCTGAGCCAAGCCGCATTTTGGCTGAGGTTTGCTCCCAAGCCCAGTTTCCCTTTGCAGAATGCAGCCCCTAGGAGCGCGTTTTGTGCCGTTTCGGAGCTAGGCTCTAGGTGGGTCCCTACCTAGGTGGCTATGGGGGGGTTCCTAGGGCCAGTGCACACAGGGCTTCTTCAGGCCAAATCAGCCTTCTCCGCGAAGGAGAAGACGCTTGGAGTTGGTTTCCAGCTGCGGAGACCACCAGGCAAGCAGCAGTGCCCACGGAGGCAGAGGCAGCCCAGACCCTCCTTGGCCCTATGGGGAGCCAAGGGCTAGGTGAGAACTAGGCAAGCGCTGCGATCCTGAGCCAAGCCGCATTGGGGCTGAGGTTTGTTCCCCGAGCCCAGTTTCCCTTTGCAGAATGCAGCTTCTAGAAGCGCGTTTTGTGCCGTTTCAGAGCTAGGCCCTAGGTGGGTCCCTCCCTAGCTGGCTGTGGGGATTTGCTAGGTCCAGTGCACACAGGGCATCTTCAGGCCAAATCAGCCTTCTCCGCGAAGGAGAAGACGCTTGGAGTTGGTTTACAGCAGTGGAGACCACCAGCCAAACAGCAGTGCCCACGGAGCCAGAGGCAGCCCAGACCCTCCTTGGCCCTATGGGGAGCCTAGGGCTAGGTGAGAAGTAGGAAAACACTGGGATCCTGAGCCAAGCCGCATTGGGGCTGAGGTTTGTTCCCCGAGCCCAGTTTCCCTTTGCAGAATGCAGCTCCGAGAAGCGCGTTTTGTGCCGTTTCGGAGCTAGGTCCTAGGTGGGTCCCTCCCTAGCTGGCTGTGGGGATTTGCTAAGTCCAGTGCACACAGGGCTTCTTCAGGCCAAATCAGCCTTCTCCGCGAAGGAGAAGATGCTTGTAATTGGTTTCCAGCTGCGGAGACCACCAGCCAAGCAGCAGTGCGCACGGAGCCAGAGGCAGCCCAGACCCTCCTTCGACCTATGGGGAGCAGAGGGCTAGGTGAGAACTAGGCAAGCACTGGGATCCTGAGCCAAGCCGCATTGGGGCTGAGGTTTGTTCCCTGAGCCCAGTTTCCCTTTGCAGAATGCAGGTCCTAGAAGCGCCTTTTGTGCCGTTTCGGAGCTAGGCCCTAGGTGGGTGGATCCCTAGCTGGCTATGTGTGGGTTGCTAAGGCCAGTGCACACAGGGCTTCTTCAGGCCAAATCAACCTTCTCCGCGAAGGAGAAGACGCTTGGAGTTGGGTTCCAGCTGCGGAGACCAGCAGCCAAGCAGCAGTGCCCACGGAGCCAGAAGCAGCACAGACCCTCCTTGGCCCTATGGGGATCCGAGGGCTATGTGAGAAGTAGGCATGCGCTGGGGACCTGAGCCAAGCCCCATTGGGGCTGAGGTTTGTTCCCCGAGCCCAGTTTCCCTTTGCAGGATGCAGCTCCTAGATGTGCGTTTTGTGCTGTTTTGAGAGAGCCCTTAGTTGGGTCTCTGCATAGCTCTTGGCTATGGGTGGGTCATTGGGCCACTACAATGGAGGCCTTTCTATGCAAAATCAGCCTTCAGCTCCTAAGGAGAAGACTCTTAGAGTTGGTTTCCTTCTGCGGAGACCACCAGCCAAGCAGCAGTACCCTTGGAGCCAGAGGCAGCCCAGAGCCTCCTTGGCCCTATGGGGAGCCGAGGGCTAGGTGAGAACTAGGCAAGCGCTGGGATCCTGAGCCAAGCCGCATTGGGGCTGAGGTTTGTTCCCTGAGCCCAGTTTCCCTTTGCAGAATGCAGCTCCTAGAAGCACGTTTTGGGCCGTTTCGGAGCTAGGCCTTAGGTGGTTCCCTCCCTAGCTGGTTATGGGGGGGTTGCTAAGGCCAGTTCACACAGGGCTTCTTCAAGCCAAATCAGCCTTCTCCGCGAAGGAGAAGACGTTTGGATTTGGTTTCTGGCTGCGGAGACCACCAGGCAAGAAGCAGTGCCCACGGAGCCTGAGGCAGCCCAGACCCTCCTTGGCCCTATGTGGAGCTGAGGGCTAGGTGAGACGTAGGCAAGCGCTGGGGACCTAAGCCAAGCCGCATTGGGGCTGAGGTTTGTTCCCCGAGCCCAGTTTCCCTTTGCAGAATGCAGCTCCTAGAAGCGCGTTTTGTGCCGTTTCGGAGCTAGGCCCTGGGGGGTTCCCTCCCTAGCTGGCTATGTTGGGGTTGCTATGGCCAGTGCACCCAGGGCGTCTTCAGGCTAAATCAGCCTTCTCCCTGAAGGAGAAGACGCTTGGAGTTGGTTTCCAGCTGCGGAGAAAACCAGGCAAGCAGCAGTGGCCACGGAACCAGAGGCAGCCCAGACCCTCCTTGGCCCTATGGGGAGCTGAGTGCCAGGTGAGAACTAGGAAAGCGCTGGGATCCTGAGCCAAGCCGCATTGGGGCTGAGGTTTGCTCCCAAGCCCAGTTTCCCTTTGCAGAATGCAGCCCCTAGGAGCGCGTTTTGTGCCGTTTCGGAACTAGGCTCTAGGTGGGTCCCTACCTAGGTGGCTATGGGGGGGTTGCTAGGGCCAGTGCACACAGGGCTTCTTCAGGCCAAATCAGCCTTCTCCGCGAAGGAGAAGACGCTTGGAGTTGCTTTCCAGCTGCGGAGACCACCAGCCAAGCAGCAGTGCCCACGGAGGCAGAGGCAGCCCAGACCCTCCTTGGCCCTATTGGGAGCCAAGGGCTAGGTGAGAACTAGGCAAGCGCTGGGATCCTGAGCCAAGCCGCATTGGGGCTGAGGTTTGTTCCCCGAGCCCAGTTTCCCTTTGCAGAATGCAGCTCCTAGAAGCGTGTTTGTGCCGTTTCGGAGCTAGGTCCTAGGTGGGTCCCTCCCTAGCTGGCTGTGGGGATTTGCTAGGTCCAGTGCACACAGGGCTTCTTCAGGCCAAATCAGCCTTCTCCGCGAAGGAGAAGACGCTTGGAGTTGGTTTACAGCTGTGGAGACCACCAGCCAAACAGCAGTGCCCAAGGAGCCAGAAGCAGCCCAGACCCTACTTGGCCCTATGGGGAGCTTAGGGCTAGGTGAGAAGTAGGAAAGCACTGGGATCCTGAGCCAAGCCGCATTGGGGCTGAGGTTTGTTCCCCGAGCCCAGTTTCCCTTTGCAGAATGCAGCTCCTAGAAGTGCGTTTTGTGCCGTTGCGGAGCTAGGCCCTGGGTGGGTCCCTCCCTAGCTGGCTATGTTGGGGTTGCTAGGGCCAGTGAACACAGGGCTTCTTCAGGCCAAATCAACCTTCTCCGCGAAGGAGAAGACGCTTGGAGTTGGGTTCCAGCTGCGGAGACCAGCAGCCAAGCAGCAGTGCCCACGGAGCCAGAGGCAGCCCAGACCCTCCTTGGCCCTATGGGGAGCCGAGGGCTAGGTGAGAAGTAGGCATACGCTGGGGACCTGAGCCAAGCCCCATTGGGGCTGAGGTTTGTTCCCCGAGCCCAGTTTCCCTTTGCAGGATGCAGCTCCTAGAAGTGCGTTTTGTGCTGTTTTGAGAGAGCCCTTAGGTGGGTCTCTGCATAGCTCTTGGCTATGGGTGGGTCATTGGGCCACTACAATGGAGGCCTTTCTATGCAAAATCAGCCTTCAGCTCCTAAGGAGAAGACTCTTAGAGTTGGTTTCCTTCTGCGGAGACCACCAGCCAAGCAGCAGTACCCTTGTAGCCAGAGGCAGCCCAGAGCCTCCTTGGCCCTATGGGGAGCCGAGGGCTAGGTGAGAACTAGGCAAGCTCTGGGATCCTGAGCCAAGCCGCATTGGGGCTGAGGTTTGTTCCCTGAGCCGAGTTCCCTTTGCAGAATGCAGCTCCTACAAGCACGTTTTGGGCCGTTTCGGAGCTAGGCCCTAGGTGGGTTCCTTCCTAGCTGTCAATGGGGGGATTGATAGGGCCAGTGCACACAAGGCTTCTTCAGGCCAAATCAACCTTCTCCGTGAAGGAGAAGACGCTTGGAGTTGGTTTCCAGCTGCGGAGACCACCAGCCAAGCAGCAGTGCCCACGGAGCCAGAGGCAGCCCAGACCCTCCTTGGCCCTATGGGGAGCCGAGGGCTAGGTGAGAACTAGGCAAGCGCTGGGATCCTGAGCCAAGCCGCATTGGGGCTGAGGTTTGTTCCCCGATCCCAGTATCCATTTGCAGAATTCAGCTCCTAGGAGCGCCTTTTGTGCCGTTTCGGAGCTAGGCCCTAGGTGGGTCCCTCCCTAGCTGGCTGTGGGGATTTGCTAGATCCAGTGCACACAGGGCTTCTTCAGGCCAAATCAGCCTTCTCCGCGAAGGAGAAGACGCTTGGAGTTGGTTTCCAGCTGCGGAGACCACCAGCCAAGCAGCAGTGCCCACGGAGCCAGAGGCAGGCCAGACCCTCCTTGGACCTATGGGGAGCCGAGGGCTAGGTGAGAACTAGGCAAGCACTGGGATCCTGAGCCAAGCCGCATTGGGGCTGAGGTTTGTTCCCCGAGCCCAGTTTCCCTTTGCAGAATGCAGCTCCTAGGAGCGCGTTTTGTGCCGTTGCGGAGCTAGGCCCTGGGTGGGTCCCTCCCTAGCTGGCTATGTTGGGGTTGCTAGGGCCAGTGCACCCAGGGCTTTTTCAGGCCAAATCAGCCTTCTCTGCGAAGGAGAAGACATTTGGAGTTGGTTTCCAGCTGCGGAGACCACCAGCCAAGCAGCAGTGCCCACGGAGCCAGAGGCAGCCCAGACCCTCCTAGGCCCTATGGGGAGCCGAGGGCTAGGTGAGAACTAGGCAAGCGCTGGGATCCTGAGCCAAGCCGCATTGGGGCTGAGGTTTGTTCCCCGAGCCCAGTTTCCCTTTGCAGAATGCAGGTCCTAGGAGCGCGTTTTCTGCCATTTCGGAGCTAGGCCCTAGGTGGGTCCCTCCCTAGCTGGCTATAGGTGCTTTGCTAGGGCGAGTGAACACAGGGCTTCTTCAGGCCTAATCAGCCTTCTCTCGAAGGAGAAGAGGCTTGGAGTTGGGTTCCAGCTGCGGAGACCACCAGCCAAGCAGCAGTGCCCACCGAGCCAGAGGCAGCCCAGACCCTCCTTGGCCCTATGGCGATCCGAGGGCTAGGTGAGAACTAGGCAAGCGCTTGGATCCTGAGCCAAGCCGCATTGGGGCTGAGGTTTGTTCCCCGAGCCCAGTATCCCTTTGCAGAAAGCACCGCCTAGAAGCGCGTTTTGTGCAGTTTCGGAGCTAAGCCCTAGGTGGGTCCCTCCCTAGCTGGCTATGGGGAGGTTGCTAGGGCCAGTGCACACAGGGCTTCTTCAGGCCAAATCAGCCTACTCCGCGAAGGAGAAGACGTTTGGAGTTGGTTTCCAGCTGCGGAGACCACCAGCCAAGCAGCAGGGCCCACGGAGCCAGAGGCAACCCAGACCCTCCTTGGCCCTATGTGGAGCTGAGGGCTAGGTGAGACGTAGGCAAGCGCTGGGGACCTAAGCCAAGCCGCATTGGGGCTGAGGTTTGTTCCCCGAGCCCAGTTTCCCTTTGCAGAATTCAGCTCCTAGATGCGTGTTTTGTGTCGTTTCGGAGCTAGGCCCTGGGGGGTGTCCCTCCCTAGATGGCTTTGTTGGGGTTGCTAGGGCCAGTGCACCCAGGGCGTCTTCAGGCTACATCAGTCTTCTCCCTGAAGGAGAAGACGCTTGGAGTTGGTTTCCAGCTACGGAGAAAACCAGGCAAGCAGCAGTGGCCATGGAACCAGAGGCAGCCCAGACCCTCCTTGGCCCTATGGGGAGCTGAGGGCCAGGTGAGAACTAGGCAAGCGCTGGGATCCTGAGCCAAGCCGCATTGGGGCTGAGGTTTGTTCCCCGAGCCCAGTATCCCTTTGCAGAAAGCACCGCCTAGAAGCGCGTTTTGTGCAGTTTCGGAGCTAAGCCCTAGGTGGGTCACTCCCTAGCTGGCTATGGGGGGGTTGCTAGGGCCAGTGCACACAGGGCTTCTTCAGGCCAAATCAGCCTTCTCCGCGAAGGAGAAGACGCTTGGAGTTGGTTTCCAGCTGCGGAGACCAACAGCCAAGCAGCAGTGCCCACGGAGCCAGAGGCAGGCGAGACCCTCCTTGGACCTATGGGGAGCCGAGGGCTAGGTGAGAACTAGGCAAGCACTGGGATCCTGAGCCAAGCCGCATTGGGGCTGAGGTTTGTTCCCCGAGCCCAGTTTCCCTTTGCAGAATGCAGCTCCTAGGAGCGCGTTTTGTGCCGTTGCGAAGCTCGGCCCTGGGTGGGTCCCTCCCTAGCTGGCTATGTTGGGGTTGCTAGGGCCAGTGCACCCAGGGCTTTTTCAGGCCAAATCAGCCTTCTCTGCGAAGGAGAAGACATTTGGAGTTGGTTTCCAGCTGCGGAGACCACCAGCCAAGCAGCAGTGCCCACGGAGCCAGAGGCAGCCCAGACCCTCCTAGGCCCTATGGGGAGCCGAGGGCTAGGTGAGAACTAGGCAAGCGCTGGGATCCTGAGCCAAGCCGCATTGGGGCTGAGGTTTGTTCCCCGAGCCCAGTTTCCCTTTGCAGAATGCAGGTCCTAGGAGCGCGTTTTCTGCCATTTCGGAGCTAGGCCCTAGGTGGGTCCCTCCCTAGCTGGCTATAGGTGCTTTGCTAGGGCGAGTGAACACAGGGCTTCTTCAGGCCTAATCAGCCTTCTCTCGAAGGAGAAGAGGCTTGGAGTTGGGTTCCAGCTGCGGAGACCACCAGCCAAGCAGCAGTGCCCACCGAGCCAGAGGCAGCCCAGACCCTCCTTGGCCCTATGGCGATCCGAGGGCTAGGTGAGAACTAGGCAAGCGCTTGGATCCTGAGCCAAGCCGCATTGGGGCTGAGGTTTGTTCCCCGAGCCCAGTATCCCTTTGCAGAAAGCACCTCCAAGAAGCGCGTTTTGTGCAGTTTCGGAGCTAAGCCCTAGGTGGGTCCCTCCCTAGCTGGCTATGGGGAGGTTGCTAGGGCCAGTGCACACAGGGCTTCTTCAGGCCAAATCAGCCTACTCCGCGAAGGAGAAGACGTTTGGAGTTGGTTTCCAGCTGCGGAGACCACCAGCCAAGCAGCAGTGCCCACGGAGCCAGAGGCAACCCAGACCCTCCTTGGCCCTATGTGGAGCTGAGGGCTAGGTGAGACGTAGGCAAGCGCTGGGGACCTAAGCCAAGCCGCATTGGGGCTGAGGTTTGTTCCCCGAGCCCAGTTTCCCTTTGCAGAATTCAGCTCCTAGATGCGTGTTTTGTGTCGTTTCGGAGCTAGGCCCTGGGGGGTGTCCCTCCCTAGATGGCTTTGTTGGGGTTGCTAGGGCCAGTGCACCCAGGGCGTCTTCAGGCTACATCAGTCTTCTCCCTGAAGGAGAAGACGCTTGGAGTTGGTTTCCAGCTACGGAGAAAACCAGGCAAGCAGCAGTGGCCATGGAACCAGAGGCAGCCCAGACCCTCCTTGGCCCTATGGGGAGCTGAGGGCCAGGTGAGAAGTAGGCAAGCGCTGGGATCCTGAGCCAAGCCGCATTGGGGCTGAGGTTTGTTCCCCGAGCCCAGTATCCCTTTGCAGAAAGCACCGCCTAGAAGCGCGTTTTGTGCAGTTTCGGAGCTAAGCCCTAGGTGGGTCACTCCCTAGCTGGCTATGGGGGGGTTGCTAGGGCCAGTGCACACAGGGCTTCTTCAGGCCAAATCAGCCTTCTCCGCGAAGGAGAAGACGCTTGGAGTTGGTTTCCAGCTGCGGAGACCAACAGCCAAGCAGCAGTGCCCACGGAGCCAGAGGCAGGCCAGACCCTCCTTGGACCTATGGGGAGCCGAGGGCTAGGTGAGAACTAGGCAAGCACTGGGATCCTGAGCCAAGCCGCATTGGGGCTGAGGTTTAATCCCCGAGCCCAGTTTCCCTTTGCAGAATGCAGGTCCTAGAAGTGCGTTTTGTGCTGTTTTGAGAGAGCCCTTAGGTGGGTCTCTGCATAGCTCTTGGCTATGGGTGGGTTCATTGGGCCACTACAATGGAGGCCTTTCTATGCAAAATCAGCCTTCAGCTGCTAAGGGGAAGACCTTGGAGTTGGTTTCCTTCTGAGGAGACCACCAGCCAAGCAGCAGTACCCTTGGAGCCAGAGGCAGCCCAGAGCCTCCTTGGCCTTATGGGGAGCCGAGGGCTAGGTGAGAACTAGGCCAGCGCTGGGATCCTGAGCCAAGCCGCATTGGGGCTGAGGTTTGTTCCCCGAGCCCAGTATCCCTTTGCAGAATGCAGCTCCTAGAAGCGCGTTTTGTGCCGTTTCGGAACTAGGCCCTAGGGGGGTCCCTCCCAAGCTGGCTATAGGTGGGTTGCTAGGGCCAGTGAACACAGGGCTTCTTCAGGCCAAATCAGCCTTCTCCGCGAAGGAGAAGACGCTTGGAGTTGGTTTCCAGCTGCGGAGACCACCAGCCAAGCAGCAGTGGGCTCGGAGCTGAGGCAGCCCAGACCCTCCTTGGCCCTATGGGGAGCCGAGGGCTAGGTGAGAACTAGGCAAGTAGTGGGATCCTGAGCCAAGCCGCATTGGGGCTGAGGTTTGTTCCCCGAGCCCAGTTTCCCTTTGCAGAATGCAGCTCCTAGGAGCGCGTTTTGTGTCGTTTCGGAGCTAAGCCCTAGGTGGGTCCCTCCCAAGCTGGCTATAGGTAGGTTGCTAGGGCCAGTGAACACAGGGCTTCTTCAGGCCAAATCAGCCTTCTCCACAAAGGAGAAGACGTTTGGAGTTGGTTTCCAGCTGCGGAGACCACCAGGCAAGCAGCAGTGCCCACGGAGCCAGAGGCAGACCAGACCCTCCTTGGCCCTATGGGGAGCCGAGGGCTAGGTGAGAACTAGGCAAGTAGTGGGATCCTGAGCCAAGCCGCAGTGGGGCTGAGGTTTGCTCCCCGAGCCCAGTTTCCCTTTGCAGAATGCAGCTCCTAGAAGCGCGTTTTGGGCCGTTTCGTAGCTAGGCCCTAGGTGGGTTCCTTCCTAGCTGTCAATGGGGGGGTTGAAAGGGCCAGTGCACACAAGGCTTCTTCAGGCCAAATCAACCTTCTCCGTGAAGGAGAAGACGCTTTGAGTTGGTTTCAACCTGCGGAGACCACCAGCCAAGCAGCAGTGCCCACGGAGGCAGAGGCAGCCCAGACCCTCCTTGGCCCTATGGGGAGCCAAGGGCTAGGTGAGAACTAGGCAAGCGCTGCGATCCTGAGCCAAGCCGCATTGGGGCTGAGGTTTCCTCCCGAGCCCAGTTTCCCTTTGCAGAATGCAGCTCCTAGGAGCACGTTTTGAGCTGTTTAGGAGCTAGGCCATAGGTGGGACCCTCCGTAGCTGGCAATGGGGGGGTTGCTATTACCAGTGCACACAGGGCTTCTTCAGGCCAAATCAGCCTTCTCCGCGAAGGAGAAGACGCTTGGAGTTGGTTTCCAGCTGCGGAGAAAACCAGGCAAGCAGCAGTGCCCACGGAGCCAGAGGCAGCCCAGACCCTCCTTGGCCCTATGGGGAGCCGAGGGCTAGGTGAGAACTAGGCAAGCGCTGGGATTCTGAGCCAAGCCGCATTGGGGCTGAGGTTTGTTCCCTGAGCCCAGTTTCCCTTTGCAGAATGCAGCTCCTAGAAGCACGTTTTGGGCCGTTTCGGAGCTAGGCACTAGATGGGTCCCTCCCTAGCTGGCTATGGAGGGGTTGCTAAGGCCAGTTCACACAGGGCTTCTTCAAGCCAAATCAGCCTTCTCCGCGAAGGAGAAGACGTTTGGAGTTGGTTTCCGGCTGCGGAGACCACCAGCCAAGCAGCAGTGCCCACGGAGCCAGAGGCAGCCCAGACCCTCCTTGGCCCTATGTGGAGCTGAGGGATAGGTGAGACGTAGGCAAGCGCTGGGGTCATAAGCCAAGCCACATTGGGGCTGAGGTTTGTTCCCCGAGCCCAGTTTCCCTTTGCAGAATGCAGCTCCGAGAAGTGCGTTTTGTGCCGTTTCGGAGCTAGGCCCTGGGGGGGTCCCTCCCTAGCTGGCTATAGGGGGGTTGCTAGGGCCAGTGCACCCAGGGCGTCTTCAGGCTAAATCAGCCTTCTCCCTGAAGGAGAAGACGCTTGGAGTTGGTTTCCAGCTGCGGAGAAAACCAGGCAAGCAGCAGTGGCCACGGAACCAGAGGCAGCCCACACCCACCTTGCCCTATGGGGTGCTGAGGGCCAGGTTAGAACTAGGAAAGCGCTGCGATCCTGAGCCAAGCCGCATTGGGGCTGAGGTTTATTCCCCGAGCCCAGTTTCCCTTTGCAGAATGCAGGTCCTAATAGCGCGTTTTGTGCCGTTTCGGAGCTAGGCCCTAGGTGGGTCCCTCCCAAGCTGGCTATAGGTAGGTTGCTAGGGCCAGTGAACACAGGGCTTCTTCAGGCCAAATCAGCCTTGTCCGCGAAGGAAAAGATGCCTGTAGTTGGTTTCCAGCTGCGGAGACCACCAGCAAAGCAGCAGTGCCCACGGAGCCAGAGGCAGACCAGACCCTCCTTGGACCTATGGGGAGCCGAGGGCTAGGTGAGAAGTAGGCATGCGCTGGGGACCTGAGCCAAGCCCCATTGGGGCTGAGGTTTGTTCCCCGAGCCCAGTTTCCCTTTGCAGAATGCAGCTCCTAGAAGTGCGTTTTGTGCTGTTTTGAGAGAGCCCTTAGGTGGGTCTCTGCATAGCTCTTGGCTATGTGTGGGTTCATTGGGCCACAACAATGGAGGGCTTTCTATGCAAAATCAGCCTTCAGCTGCTAAGGAGAAGACGCTTGGAGTTGGTTTCAAGCTGCGGAGACCACCAGCCAAGCAGCAGTGCCCACGGAGCCAGAGGCAGCCCAGACCCTCCTTGGCCCTATGGGGAGATGAGGGCCAGGTGAGAACTAGGCAAGCGCTGGGATCCTGAGCCAAGCCGCATTGGGGCTGAGGTTTGTTCCCGAGCCCAGTTTCCCTTTGCAGAATGCAGCTCCTAGAAGCGCGTTTTGTGCCGTTTCGGAGCTAGGCCCGAGGTGGTTCCCTCCCATGCTGGCTATGGGGGTGTTGCTAGGGCCAGTGCACACAGGGCTTCTTCAGGCCAAATCAGCCTTTTCCACGAAGGAGAAGACTTTTGGAGTTGGTTTCAAGCTGCGGAGACCACCAGCCAAGCAGCAGTGCCCACGGAGCCAGAGGCAGCCCAGACCCTCCTTGGCCCTATGGGGAGACGAGGGCTAGGTGAGAACTAGGCAAGCAATGGGATCCTGAGCCAAGCCGCAGTGGGGCTGAGGTTTGCTCCCCGAGCACAGTTTCCCTTTGAAGAATGCAGCTCCTAGAAGCGCGTTTTGTGCCATTTCGGAGCTAGGCTGTAGGTGGGTCCCTACCGAGCTGGCTAATGGGTGTTGCTAGGCCGGTGCACACAGGGCTTCGTCAGGACAAATCAGCCTTCTCCGCGAAGGAAAAGACTTTTGGAATTGGTTTCCAGCTGCGGAGACCACCAGCCAAGCAGCAGTGCCCACGGAGCCAGAGGCAGCCCAGACCCTCCTTGGCCATTGGGGGAGCCTAGGGCTAGGTGAGGACTAGGCAATCTCTGCGATCCTGAGCCAAGCCGCATTTTGGCTGAGGTTTGCTCCCAAGCCCAGTTTCCCTTTGCAAAATGCAGCTCCTAGGAGCGCGTTTTGTGCCGTTTCGGAGCTAGGCTCTAGGTGGTTACCTCCCTAGCTGGCTATGTTGGGGTTGCTAGGGCCAGTGCACCCAGGGCTTCTTCAGGCCAAATCAGCCTTCTCTGCGAAGGAGAAGTCGTTTGGAGTTGGTTTCCAGCTGCGGAGACCAACAGCCAAGCAGCAGTGCCCACGGAGCCAGAGGAAGCCCAGACCCTCCTTGGCCCTATGGGGAGCCAATGGCTAGGTGAGAACTAGGCAAGCGCTGGGATCCTGAGCCAAGCCGCATTGGGGCTGAGGTTTGTTCCCGGATCCCAGTTTCCCTTTGCAGAATGCAGGTCCTAGAAGCGCGTTTTGTGCCATTTCGGAGCTAGGCCCTAGGTGGGTCCCTCCCTAGGTGGCTATAGGTGGTTTGCTAGGACCAGTGAACACAGGGCTTCTTCAGGCCAAATCATCCTTCTGCGGGAAGGAGAAGAGGCTTGGAGTTGGGTTCCAGCTGCAGAGACCACCAGCCAAGCAGCAGTGCCCACGGAGCCAGAGGCAGCACAGACCCTCCTTGGCCCTATGTGGATCCGAGGGCTAGGTGAGAAGTAGGCATGCGCTGGGGACCTGAGTCATGCCCCATTGGGGCTGAAGTGTGTTCCCCGAGCCCAGTTTTCCTTTGCAGAATGCAGCTCCTAGAAGTGCATTTTGTGCTGTTTTGAGAGAGCCCTTAGGTGGGTCTCTGCATAGATCTTGGCTATGGGTGGGTTCATTGGGCCACTACAATGGAGGCCTTTCTATGCAAAATCAGCCTTCAGCTGCTAAGGGGAAGACCTTGGAGTTGGTTTCCTTCTGCGGAGACCACCAGCCAAGCAGCAGTGCCCACGGAGCCAGAGGCAACCCAGAGGCTCCTTGGCCCTATGGGGAGCCGAGGGCTAGGTGAGAACTAGGCAAGCAGTGGGATCCTGAGCCAAGCCGCATTGCGGCTGAAGTTTGTTCCCCGAGCCCAGTTTCCCTTTGCAGAATGCAGCTCCTAGGAGCGCGTTTTGTGCCGTTTCGTAGCTAGGCCCTAGGTGGGTCCCTCCCAAGCTGGCTATAGGTGGGTTGCTAGGGCCAGTGCACACAGGGCTTCTTCAGGCCAAATCAGCCTTCTCCGCGAAGGAGAAGACGCTTGGAGTTGCTTTCCAGCTGCGGAGACCACCAGGCAAGCAGCAGTGCCCACGGAGCCAGAGGCAGCCCAGACCCTCCTTGGCCCTATGGCGAGCCGAGGGCTAGGTGAGAACTAGGCATGCGTTGGGATCCTGAGGCAAGCCGCATTGAGGCTGAGCTTTGTTCCCCGACCTCGTTTGCCTTTGCTGAATGCAGCTCCTAGTGGCGCGTTTTGTGCCGTTTCGGTGAAAGGCCCTACGTGGGTCTCTCCCAAGCTGGCTATAGGTGGGTTGCTAGGGCCAGTGCACATAGGGCTTCTTCAAGCCAAATCAGCCTTGTTCGTGAAGGAGAACATGCTTGGAGTTGGTTTTAAGCTGCGGAGAACACCAGCCAAGCAGCAGTGCCCATGAACTCAGTGGTAGCCCAGACCCTCCTTGGCCCTATGGGGAGGCGAGGGCTAGGTGAGAACTAGACAAGCGCTGGGATCCTCAGCCAAGCCCCATTGGAGCTGAGGTTTTTTCCCCGAGCCCGGTTTGCCTTTGCAGAATGCAGCTCCTAGAAGCGCGTTTTGTGCCGTTTCGGAGCTACGCCCTAGGTGGGTCCCTTCCTAGCTGGCTATGGGTGGGTTGCTAGGGCCAGTGCACCCAGGGCTTCTTCAGGCCAAATAAGCTTTCTCCGCGATTGAGAAGTCGCTTGGAGTTGGTTTCACGCTGGGGAGACCACCAGCCAAGCAGCAGTGCGCACGGAGCCAGAGGCAGCCCAGACCCTCCTTGGCACTATGGGGAGCCGAGGGCTAGGTGAGAACTAGGCAAGCGCTGGGATCCTGAGCCAAGCCGCATTGGGGCTGAGGTTTGTTCCCCGAGCCCAGTTTCCCTTTGCAGAATGCAGCTCCTAGAAGCACGTTTTGTGCCGTTTCGGAGCTAGGCCCTAGGTGGCTCCCTCCCTAGCTAGCTATGGGTGGGTTGCTATGGCCAGTGCACCCAGGGCTTCTTCAGGCCAAATCAGCATTCTCCGCGAAGGAGAAGACGCTTGGAATTGGGTTCTAGCTGCCGAGACCACCAGGCAAGCAGCAGTGCCCACGGAGCCAGAGGCAGCCCAGACCTTGCCTGGCCCTATGGGGAGCCGAGGGCTAGGTGAGATCTAGGCAAGCGCTGGGATCCTGAGCCAAGCCGCATTGGGGCTGAGGTTTGTTCCCTGAGCCCAGTTTCCCTTTGCAGAATGCAGCTCCTAGAAGCGCGTTTTGTGCCGTTTCGGAGCTAGGCCCTAGGTGGGTCCCTCCCTAGCTTGCTTTGGTTGGGTTACTAAGGTCAGTGTACACATGACTTCTTCAGGCCAAATCACCCTTCTCCGCGAAGAAGACGCTTGGAGTTGATTTCCAGCTGCGGAGAGCAGCAGCCAAGCAGCAGTGTCCACGGAGCCAGAGGAAGCCGAGACCCAACTTGGCCCTATGGGGAGCTTAGGGCTAGGTGAGAACTAGGCAAGCGCTGGGATCCTGAGCCAACCCGCATTGGGGCTGAGGTTTGTCCCCGAGCCCAGTTTGCCTTTGCAGAATGCAGCTCCTAGGACCCCGTTTTGTGCCGTTTCGGAGCTAGGCCCTAGGTGGGTCCCTCCCTAGCTTGCTATGGTTGGGTTGCTAGGGCCAGTGAACACAGGGCTTCTTCAGGCCAAATCAGCCTTCTCCGCAAAGGAGAAGATGTTTGGAGTTGGTTTCAAGCTGCGGAGACTTCCAGCCAAGCAGCAGTGCCCACGGAGCCAGAGGCAGCCCAGACCCTCCTTGGCCCTATCGGGAGCCGAGGGCTAGGTGAGAACTAGGCAAGTAGTGGGATCCTGAGCCAATCCGCAGTGGGGCTGAGGTTTGCTCCCCGAGCCCAGTATCCCTTTGCAGAATGCAGCTGCTAGAAGCGCGTTTTGTGCCCTTTCGGAGCTAGGACCTAGGTGGGTCCTTCCCTAGCTGGCAATGGGGGGGTTGCTAGGGCCAGTGCACACAGGGCTTCTTCAGGCCAAATCAGCCTTCTCCGCGAAGGAGAAGACGCTTGGAGTTGGTTTCCAGCTGCGGAGACCACCAGCCAAGCAGCAGTGCCCACGGACCCAGAGGCAGCCCAGACCCTCCTTGGCCCTATGGGGAGCCACGGGCTAGGTGAGAACTAGGCAAGCGCTGCGATCCTGAGCCAAGCCGAATTGGGCCTGAGGTTTGTTCCCCGAGCCCAGTTTCCCTTTGCAGAATGCAGCTCCTAGGAGCGCATTTTGTGCCATTTCGGAGCTAGGCCATAGGTGGGTCCCTCCCTAGCTGGCAATGGGGGGTTGCTAGGGCCAGTGCACACAGGGCTTCTTCAGGCCAAATCAGCCTTCTGCGCGAAGGAGAAGACGCTTGGAGTTGGTTTCCAGCTGCGGAGACCACCAGCCAAGCAGCAGTGCCCACGGAGCCAGAGGCAGCCCAGACCCTCCTTGGCCCTATGGGGAGACGAGGGCTAGGTGAAAACTAGGCAAGCAGTGGGATCCTGAGCCAAGCCGCAGTGGGGCTGAGGTTTGCTCCCCGAGCACAGTTTCCCTTTGAAGAATGCAGCTCCTAGAAGCGCCTTTTGTGCCGTTTCGGAGCTAGGCCCTAGGTGGGTGGATCCCTAGCTGGCTATGTGTGTTGCTAAGGCCAGTGCACACAGGGCTTCTTCAGGCCAAATCAACCTTCTCCGCGATGGAGAAGACGCTTGGAGTTGGGTTCCAGCTGCGGAGACCAGCATCCAAGCAGCAGTGCCCACGGAGGCAGAGGCAGCCCAGACCCTCCTTGGCCCTACGGGGAGCCGAGGGCTAGGTGAGAACTAGGCAAGCGCGGGGATCCTGAGCCAAGCCGCATTGGGGCTGAGGTTTGTTCCCCGAGCCCAGCATCCCTTTGCAGAATGCAGCTCCTAGAAGCGGGTTTTGTGCCGTTTCGGAGATAGGCCCTAGGTGGGTCCCCCCCAAGCTGGCTATAGGTGGGTTGCTAGGGCCAGTGAACACAGGGCTTCTTCAGGCCAAATCAGCTTTCTCCGCGAAGGAGAAGACGCTTGGAGTAGGTTTCCAGCTGCGGAGACCACCAGCCAAGCAGCAGTGCGCACGGAGCTGAGGCAGCCCAGACCCTCCTTGGCCCTATGGGGAGCCGAGGGCTAGGTGAGAACTAGGCAAGCGCTGCGATCCTGAGCCAGGCCGCATTGGGGCTGAGGTTTGTTCTCTGAGCCCAGTATCCCTTTGCAGAATGCAGCTCCTAGAAGCGCGTTTTGTGCCGTTTCGGAGCTAGGCCCTAGGTGGGTTCCTTCCTAGCTGTCAATGGGGGGATTAATAGGGCCAGTGCACACAGGGCTTCATCAGGCCAAATCAGCCTTCTCCGCGAAGGAGAAGACGCTTGGAGTTGGGTTCCAGCTGCGGAGACCACCAGCCAAGCAGCAGTGCCCACGGAGCCAGATGCAGCCCAGACCCTCCTTGGCCCTATGGGGAGACGAGGGCTAGGTGAGAACTAGGCAAGCGCTGGGATCCTGAGCCAAGCCGCATTGGGGCTGAGGTTTGTTCCCCAAGCCCAGTTCCCCTTTGCAGAATGCAGCTCCTAGAAGCACGTTTTGTGCCATTTCGGAGCTAGGCTGTAGGTGGGTCCCTACCTAGCTGGCTAATGGGTGTTGCTAGGCCAGTGCACACAGGGCTTCTTCAGGACAAATCAGCCTTCTCCGCGAAGGAGAAGATGCTTGGAGTTGGTTTCCAGCTGCGGAGACCACCAGCCAAGCAGCAGTGCCCATGAAGTCAGTGGTAGCCCAGACGCTCCTTGGCCCTATGGGGAGGCGAGGGCTAGGTGAGAACTAGACAAGCGCTGGGATCCTGAGCCAAGCCCCATTGGAGCTGAGGTTTTTTCCCCCGAGCCCGATTTGCCTTTGCAGAATGCAACACCTAGAAGCGCGTTTTGTGCCGTTTCGGAGCTACGCCCTAGGTGGGTCCCTTCCTAGCTGGCTATGGGTGGGTTGCTAGGGCCAGTGCACCCAGGGCTTCTTCAGGCCAAATAAGCTTTCTCCGCGATTGAGAAGTCGCTTGGAGTTGGTTTCACGCTGGGGAGACCACCAGCCAAGCAGCAGTGCGCACGGAGCCAGAGGCAGCCCAGACCCTCCTTGGCCCTATGGGGAGCCGAGGGCTAGGTGAGAACTAGGCAAGCGCTGGGATCCTGAGCCAAGCCGCATTGGGGCTGAGGTTTGTTCCCCGAGCCCAGTTTCCCTTTGCAGAATGCAGCTCCTAGAAGCACGTTTTGTGCCGTTTCGGAGCTAGGCCCTAGGTGGCTCCCTCCCTAGCTAGCTATGGGTGGGTTGCTATGGCCAGTGCACCCAGGGCTTCTTCAGGCCAAATCAGCATTCTCCGCGAAGGAGAAGACGCTTGGAATTGGGTTCTAGCTGCCGAGACCACCAGGCAAGCAGCAGTGCCCACGGAGCCAGAGGCAGCCCAGACCTTGCCTGGCCCTATGGGGAGCCGAGGGCTAGGTGAGATCTAGGCAAGCGCTGGGATCCTGAGCCAAGCCGCATTGGGGCTGAGGTTTGTTCCCCGAGCCCAGTTTCCCATTGCAGAATGCAGCTCCGAGAAGCGCGTTTTGGGCCGTTTCGGAGCTAAGCACGAGGTGGGTCCCTCCCTAGCTGTCAACGGGGGGTTGATAGGGCCAGTGAACACAGGGCTTTTTGAGGCCAAATCAGCCTTCTCCGCGAAGGAGGAGACGCTTGGAGTTGGTTTCAAGCTGCGGAGACCACCAGCCAAGCAGCAGTGCCCACGGAGCCAGAGGCAACCCAGAGGCTCCTTGGCCCTATGGGGAGCCGAGGGCTAGGTGAGAACTAGGCAAGCAGTGGGATCCTGAGCCAAGCCGCATTGCGGCTGAAGTTTGTTCCCCGAGCCCAGTTTCCCTTTGCAGAATGCAGCTCCTAGGAGCGCGTTTTGTGCCGTTTCGTAGCTAGGCCCTAGGTGGGTCCCTCCCAAGCTGGCTATAGGTGGGTTGCTAGGGCCAGTGCACACAGGGCTTCTTCAGGCCAAATCAGCCTTCTCCGCGAAGGAGAAGACGCTTGGAGTTGCTTTCCAGCTGCGGAGACCACCAGGCAAGCAGCAGTGCCCACGGAGCCAGAGGCAGCCCAGACCCTCCTTGGCCCTATGGCGAGCCGAGGGCTAGGTGAGAACTAGGCATGCGTTGGGATCCTGAGGCAAGCCGCATTGAGGCTGAGCTTTGTTCCCCGACCTCGTTTGCCTTTGCTGAATGCAGCTCCTAGTGGCGCGTTTTGTGCCGTTTCGGTGAAAGGCCCTACGTGGGTCTCTCCCAAGCTGGCTATAGGTGGGTTGCTAGGGCCAGTGCACATAGGGCTTCTTCAAGCCAAATCAGCCTTGTTCGTGAAGGAGAACATGCTTGGAGTTGGTTTTAAGCTGCGGAGAACACCAGCCAAGCAGCAGTGCCCATGAACTCAGTGGTAGCCCAGACCCTCCTTGGCCCTATGGGGAGGCGAGGGCTAGGTGAGAACTAGACAAGCGCTGGGATCCTGAGCCAAGCCCCATTGGAGCTGAGGTTTTTTCCCCGAGCCCGGTTTGCCTTTGCAGAATGCAGCTCCTAGAAGCGCGTTTTGTGCCGTTTCGGAGCTACGCCCTAGGTGGGTCCCTTCCTAGCTGGCTATGGGTGGGTTGCTAGGGCCAGTGCACCCAGGGCTTCTTCAGGCCAAATAAGCTTTCTCCGCGATTGAGAAGTCGCTTGGAGTTGGTTTCACGCTGGGGAGACCACCAGCCAAGCAGCAGTGCGCACGGAGCCAGAGGCAGCCCAGACCCTCCTTGGCCCTATGGGGAGCCGAGGGCTAGGTGAGATCTAGGCAAGCGCTGGGATCCTGAGCCAAGCCGCATTGGGGCTGAGGTTTGTTCCCTGAGCCCAGTTTCCCTTTGCAGAATGCAGCTCCTAGAAGCGCGTTTTGTGCCGTTTCGGAGCTAGGCCCTAGGTGGGTCCCTCCCTAGCTTGCTTTGGTTGGGTTACTAAGGTCAGTGTACACATGACTTCTTCAGGCCAAATCACCCTTCTCCGCGAAGAAGACGCTTGGAGTTGGTTTCCAGCTGCGGAGAGCAGCAGCCAAGCAGCAGTGTCCAAGGAGCCAGAGGAAGCCGAGACCCAACTTGGCCCTATGGGGAGCTTAGGGCTAGGTGAGAATTAGGCAAGCGCTGGGATCCTGAGCCAACCCGCATTGGGGCTGAGGTTTGTCCCCGAGCCCAGTTTGCCTTTGCAGAATGCAGCTCCTAGGACCCCGTTTTGTGCCGTTTCGGAGCTAGGCCCTAGGTGGGTCCCTCCCTAGCTTGCTATGGTTGGGTTGCTAGGGCCAGGGAACACAGGGCTTCTTCAGGCCAAATCAGCCTTCTCCGCAAAGGAGAAGATGTTTGGAGTTGGTTTCAAGCTGCGGAGACTTCCAGCCAAGCAGCAGTGCCCACGGAGCCAGAGGCAGCCCAGACCCTCCTTGGCCCTATGGGGAGCCGAGGGCTAGGTGAGAACTAGGCAAGTAGTGGGATCCTGAGCCAATCCGCAGTGGGGCTGAGGTTTGCTCCCCGAGCCCAGTATCCCTTTGCAGAATGCAGCTGTTAGAAGCGCGTTTTGTGCCCTTTCGGAGCTAGGACCTAGGTGGGTCCCTCCCTAGCTGGCAATGGGGGGGTTGCTAGGGCCAGTGCACACAGGGCTTCTTCAGGCCAAATCAGCCTTCTCCGCGAAGGAGAAGACGCTTGTAGTTGGTTTCCAGCTGCGGAGACCACCAGCCAAGCAGCAGTGCCCACGGACCCAGAGGCAGCCCAGACCCTCCTTGGCCCTATGGGGAGCCACGGGCTAGGTGAGAACTAGGCAAGCGCTGCGATCCTGAGCCAAGCCGAATTGGGCCTGAGGTTTGTTCCCCGAGCCCAGTTTCCCTTTGCAGAATGCAGCTCCTAGGAGCGCATTTTGTGCCATTTCGGAGCTAGGCCATAGGTGGGTCCCTCCCTAGCTGGCAATGGGGGGTTGCTAGGGCCAGTGCACACAGGGCTTCTTCAGGCCAAATCAGCCTTCTGCGCGAAGGAGAAGACGCTTGGAGTTGGTTTCCAGCTGCGGAGACCACCAGCCAAGCAGCAGTGCCCACGGAGCCAGAGGCAGCCCAGACCCTCCTTGGCCCTATGGGGAGACGAGGGCTAGGTGAAAACTAGGCAAGCAGTGGGATCCTGAGCCAAGCCGCAGTGGGGCTGAGGTTTGCTCCCCGAGCACAGTTTCCCTTTGAAGAATGCAGCTCCTAGAAGCGCCTTTTGTGCCGTTTCGGAGCTAGGCCCTAGGTGGGTGGATCCCTAGCTGGCTATGTGTGTTGCTAAGGCCAGTGCACACAGGGCTTCTTCAGGCCAAATCAACCTTCTCCGCGATGGAGAAGACGCTTGGAGTTGGGTTCCAGCTGCGGAGACCAGCATCCAAGCAGCAGTGCCCACGGAGGCAGAGGCAGCCCAGACCCTCCTTGGCCCTACGGGGAGCCGAGGGCTAGGTTAGAACTAGGCAAGCGCGGGGATCCTGAGCCAAGCCGCATTGGGGCTGAGGTTTGTTCCCCGAGCCCAGCATCCCTTTGCAGAATGCAGCTCCTAGAAGCGGGTTTTGTGCCGTTTCGGAGATAGGCCCTAGGTGGGTCCCCCCCAAGCTGGCTATAGGTGGGTTGCTAGGGCCAGTGAACACAGGGCTTCTTCAGGCCAAATCAGCTTTCTCCGCGAAGGAGAAGACGCTTGGAGTAGGTTTCCAGCTGCGGAGACCACCAGCCAAGCAGCAGTGCGCACGGAGCTGAGGCAGCCCAGACCCTCCTTGGCCCTATGGGGAGCCGAGGGCTAGGTGAGAACTAGGCAAGCGCTGCGATCCTGAGCCAGGCCGCATTGGGGCTGAGGTTTGCTCTCTGAGCCCAGTATCCCTTTGCAGAATGCAGCTCCTAGAAGCGCGTTTTGTGCCGTTTCGGAGCTAGGCCCTAGGTGGGTTCCTTCCTAGCTGTCAATGGGGGGATTAATAGGGCCAGTGCACACAGGGCTTCATCAGGCCAAATCAGCCTTCTCCGCGAAGGAGAAGACGCTGGAGTTGGGTTCCAGCTGCGGAGACCACCAGCCAAGCAGCAGTGCCCACGGAGCCAGATGCAGCCCAGACCCTCCTTGGCCCTATGGGGAGCCGAGGGCTAGGTGAGAACTAGGCAAGCGCTGGGATCCTGAGCCAAGCCGCATTGGGGCTGAGGTTTGTTCCCCAAGCCCAGTTCCCCTTTGCAGAATGCAGCTCCTAGAAGCACGTTTTGTGCCATTTCGGAGCTAGGCTGTAGGTGGGTCCCTACCTAGCTGGCTAATGGGTGTTGCTAGGCCAGTGCACACAGGGCTTCTTCAGGACAAATCAGCCTTCTCCGCGAAGGAGAAGACTTTTGGATTTGGTTTCCAGCTGCGGCGACCACCAGCCAAGCAGCAGTGCCCACGGAGCCAGAGGCAGCCCAGACCCTCCTTGGCCATTGGGGGAACCTAGGGCTAGGTGAGGACTAGGCAAGCTCTGCGATCCTGAGCCAAGCCGCATTTTGGCTGAGGTTTGCTCCCAAGCCCAGTTTCCCTTTGCAGAATGCAGCTCCTAGGAGCGCGTTTTGTGCCGTTTCGGAGCTAGGCCCTAGGTGGGTCCCTCCCAAGCTGGCTATAGGTGGGTTGCTAGGGCCAGTGAACACAGGGCTTCTTCAGGCCAAATCAGCCTTCTCCACAAAGGAGAAGACGTTTGGAGTTGGTTTCCAGCTGCGGAGACCACCAGGCAAGCAGCAGTGCCCACGGAGCCAGAGGCAGCCCAGACCCTCCTTGGCCCTATGGGGAGCCTAGGGCTAGGTGAGAACAAGGCAAGTAGTGGGATCCTGAGCCAAGCCGCATTGGGGCTGAGGTTTGCTCCCCGAGCCCAGTTTCCCTTTGCAGAATGCAGCTCCTAGAAGCGCGTTTTGTGCCGTTTCGGAGCTAGGCCCTAGGTGGGTCCCTCCCAAGCTGGCTGTAAGTGGGTTGCTAGGGCCAGTGCACACAGGGCTTCTTCAGGCCAAATCAGCCTTCTCCGCGAAGGAGAAGATGCTTGGAGTTGGTTTCCAGCTGCGGATACCACCAGCCAAGCAGCAGTACCCTTGGAACCAGAGGTAGCCCAGACCCTCCTTGGCCCTATGGGGAGCCCAGGGCTAGGTGAGGACTAGGCAAGCTCTGTGATCCTGAGCCAAGCCGCATTTTGGCTGAGGTTTGCTCCCAAGCCCAGTTTCCCTTTGCAGAATGCAGCTCCTAGGACCGCGTTTTGTGCCGTTTCGGAGCTAGGCCCTAGGTGGGTCCCTCCCAAGTTGGCTGTAAGTGGGTTGCTAGGGCCAGTGCACACAGGGCTTCTTCAGGCCAAATCAGCCTTCTCCGCGAAGGAGAAGATGCTTGGAGTTGGTTTCCAGCTGCGGAGACCACCAGCCAAGCAGCAGTGCGCACGGAGCCGGAGGCAGCCCAGACCCTCCTTGGACCTATGGGGAGCGGAGGGCTAGGTGAGAACTAGGCAAGCACTGGGATCCTGAGCCAAGCCGCATTGGGGCTGAGGTTTATTCCCTGAGCCCAGTTTCCGTTTGCAGAATGCAGGTCCTAGAAGCGCCTTTTGTTCCGTTTCGGAGCTAGGCCCTAGGTGGGTGGATCCCTAGCTGGCTATGTGTGGGTTGCTAAGGCCAGTGCACACAGGGCTTCTTCAGGCCAAATCAACCTTCTCCGCGATGGAGAAGACGCTTGGAGTTGGGTTCCAGCTGCGGAGACCAGAAGCCAAGCAGCAGTGCCCACGGAGCCAGAGGCAGCACAGACCATCCTTGGCCCGATGGGGAGCCGAGGGCTAGGTGAGAAGTAGGCATGCGCTGGGGACCTGAACCAAGCCCCATTGGGGCTGAGGTTTGTTCCCCGAGCCCAGTTTCCCTTTGCAGGATGCAGCTCCTAGAAGTGCGTTTTGTGCTGTTTTGAGAGAGCCCATAGGTGGGTCTCTGCATAGCTCTTGGCTATGGGTGGGTTCATTGGGCCACTACAATGGAGGCCTTTCTATGCAAAATCAGCCTTCAGCTCCTAAGGAGGAGACGCTTGGAGTTGGTTTCAAGCTGCGGAGACCACCAGCCAAGCAGCAGTGCCCACGGAGCCAGAGGCAAACCAGACGCTCCTTGGCCCTATGGGGAGCCGAGGGCTAGGTGAGAACTAGGCAAGCAGTGGGATCCTGAGCCAAGCCGCATTGCGGCTGAGGTTTGATCCCCGAGCCCAGTTTCCGTTTGCAGAATGCACCTCCTAGAAGAGCGTTTTGTGCCTTTTCGGAGCTAGGCCCTAGATGGGATCCTCCCTAGGTGGCAATAGGGGGGTTGCTAGGGCCAGTGCAGACAGGGCTTCTTCAGGTCAAATCAAACTTCTCTGCGAAGGAGAAGATCCTTGGAGTTGGTTTCAAGCTGCGGAGACCACCAGCCAAGCAGCAGTGCGCACGGAGCCGGAGGCAGCCCAGACCCTCCTTGGACCTATGGGGAGCGGAGGGCTAGGTGAGAACTAGGCAAGCACTGGGATCCTGAGCCAAGCCGCATTGGGGCTGAGGTTTATTCCCTGAGCCCAGTTTCCGTTTGCAGAATGCAGGTCCTAGAAGCGCCTTTTGTTCCGTTTCGGAGCTAGGCCCTAGGTGGGTGGATCCCTAGCTGGCTATGTGTGGGTTGCTAAGGCCAGTGCACACAGGGCTTCTTCAGGCCAAATCAACCTTCTCCGCGATGGAGAAGACGCTTGGAGTTGGGTTCCAGCTGCGGAGACCAGAAGCCAAGCAGCAGTGCCCACGGAGCCAGAGGCAGCACAGACCATCCTTGGCCCGATGGGGAGCCGAGGGCTAGGTGAGAAGTAGGCATGCGCTGGGGACCTGAACCAAGCCCCATTGGGGCTGAGGTTTGTTCCCCGAGCCCAGTTTCCCTTTGCAGGATGCAGCTCCTAGAAGTGCGTTTTGTGCTGTTTTGAGAGAGCCCATAGGTGGGTCTCTGCATAGCTCTTGGCTATGGGTGGGTTCATTGGGCCACTACAATGGAGGCCTTTCTATGCAAAATCAGCCTTCAGCTCCTAAGGAGGAGACGCTTGGAGTTGGTTTCAAGCTGCGGAGACCACCAGCCAAGCAGCAGTGCCCACGGAGCCAGAGGCAAACCAGACGCTCCTTGGCCCTATGGGGAGCCGAGGGCTAGGTGAGAACTAGGCAAGCAGTGGGATCCTGAGCCAAGCCGCATTGCGGCTGAGGTTTGATCCCCGAGCCCAGTTTCCGTTTGCAGAATGCACCTCCTAGAAGAGCGTTTTGTGCCTTTTCGGAGCTAGGCCCTAGATGGGATCCTCCCTAGGTGGCAATAGGGGGGTTGCTAGGGCCAGTGCAGACAGGGCTTCTTCAGGTCAAATCAAACTTCTCTGCGAAGGAGAAGATCCTTGGAGTTGGTTTCAAGCTGCGGAGACCACCAGCCAAGCAGCAGTGCCCACGGAGCCAGAGGCAACCCAGACCCTCCTTGGCCCTATGGGGAGGCGAGGGCTAGGTGAGAACTAGGCAAGCGCTGGGATCCTGAGGCAAGCCGCATTGGGGCTGAGGTTTGTTACCCGAACCCAGTTTCCCTTTGCAGAATGCAGCTCCTAGAAGCGCGTTTTGTGCCGTTTCGGTGATAGGCCCTAGGTGGGTCACTCCCAAGCTGGCTATAGGTGGGTTGCTAGGGCTAGTGCACACAGGGCTTCTTCAAGCCAAATCAGCCTTGTGAATGAAGGAGAACATGCTTGGAGTTGGTTTCAAGCTGCGGAGACCACCAGCCAAACAGCAGTGCGCTCGGAGCCAGAGGCAGCCCAGGTCATCCTTGGCCCTATGGGGAGCTGTGGGCTAGGTGAGAAATAGGCAAGCGCTGCGATCCTGAGCCAAGCAGCATTGGGGCTGACGTTTGTTCCCTGAGCCCAGTTTCCCTTTGCAGAATGCAGCTCCAAGAAGCCCCTTTTGTGCCGTTTCGGAGCTAGGCCCTAGGTGGGTCCCTCCCTAGCTGGCAATGGGAGGTTTCCTAGGGCCAGTGCACCTAGGGCTTCTTCAGGCCATATCAGCATTCTCCGCGAAGGAGAAGCCGCTTTGACATGGGTTCCAGCTGCGGAGACCACCAGCCAAGCAGCAGTGCCCACGCAGCCAGAGGCAGCCCAGACCCTCCTTGGCACTATGGGGAGCCGAGGGCTAGGTGAGAACTAGGCAAGCGCTGGGATCCTGAGCCAAGCCGCATTGGGGCTGAGGTTTGTTCCCCGAGCCCAGTTTCCCTTTGCACAATGCACCTACTAGGAGCACGTTTTGTGCCGTTTCGGAGCTTGGCCCAAGGTGGGTCCCTCCCCAGTTTGCTATGGTTGGGTTACTAGGGCCAGTGCACACATGGCTTCTTCAGGCCACATAAGCCTTCTCCGCGAAGGGGAAGACGCTTGGAGTTGGTTTACAGCTGCGGAGACCACCAGGCAAGCAGCAGTGCCCACGGAGCCAGAGGAAGCCCAGACCCACCTTGGACCTATGGGGAGCCGAGGGCTAGGTGAGAACTAGGCAAGCGCTGGGATCCTGAGCCAAGCCGCATTGGGGCTGAGGTTTGTTCCCCGAGCCTAGTATCCCTTTGCAGAATGAAGCTCCTAGGACCGCGTTTTGTGCCGTTTCGGAGCTAGGCCCTAGGTGGGTCCCTCCCTAGATGGCTATGGGGGGGTTGCTTTTGCCAGTGCACACAGGGATTCTTCAGGCCAAATTAGCCTTCTCCGCGAAGGAGAAGACGCTTGGAGTTGGTTTCCAGCTGCGGAGACCTCCATGAAAGCAGCACTGCCCACGGAGCCAGAGGCAGCCCAGACCCTTCTTGGCCCTATGGGGAGCCGAGGGCTAGGTGAGAACTAGGCAAGCAGTGGTATCCTGGGCCAAGACGCACTGGGGCTGAGGTTTCCTCCCCGAGCACCGTTTCCCTTTGCAGAATGCAGCTCCTAGAAGTGCGTTTTGTGCCGTTTCGAAGCTAGGACCTAGGTGGGTCCCTCCCAAGCTGTCAATGGGTGGATTGCTACTGCCAGTGCACACAGGGCTTCTTCAGGCCAAATCAGCCTTCTGCATATAGAAGAAGACGCTTGGAATTGGTTTCAAGCTGCGGAGACCACCAGGCAAGCAGGAGTGCCCACGCAGCCAGAGGCAGCCCAGACCGTCCTTGGCCCTATGGGGAGCCGAGGGCTAGGTGAGAACTAGGCAAGCGCTGGAATCCTGATCCAAGCCGCATTGGGGCTGAGGTTTGTTCCCCGAGCCCACTTTCCCTTTGCAGAATGCAGCTCCTAGAAGCGCTTTTTGTGCCGTTTTGGAGCTAGGCCCTGGGTGGGTCCCTCCCTAGCAGGCAATGGGAGGTTTGCTATGGCCAGTGCACCCAGGGCTTCTTCAGGCCAAATCAGCCTTCTCCGTGAAGGAGAAGAGGCTTGGAGTTGGTTTCCAGCAGCGGAGACCACCAGCCAAGCAGCAGTGCCCACCGAGCCGGAGGCAGCCCAGACCCTCCTTGGCCCTATGGGGAGCCGAGAGCTAGGTGAGAACTAGGCAAGCGCTGGGATCTTGAGCCAAGCCGCATTGGGGCTGAGGTTTGTTCCCCGAGCCCAGAATCACTTTGCAGAATGCAGCTCCTAGGAGCGCGTTTTGTGCCGTTTCAGAGCTAGGCCCTAGGTGGAATCCTCCCTAGGTGGCAATGGGTTGGTTGGTAGGGCCAATGCACCCAGGGCTTCTTCAGGCCAAATCAGCCTTCTCCGCGAAGGAGAAGACGCTTGGAGTTGGTTTCCAGCTGCGGAGACCACCAGCCAAGCAGCAGTGCCCACGGAGGCAGAGGCAGCCCAGACCCTCCTTGGCCCTATGGGGAGCCGAGGGCTAGGTGAGAACTATGCAAGCAGGGGGATCCTGGGCCAAGACGCAGTGGGGCTGAGGTTTGCTCCCCGAGCCCAGTTTCCCTTTGCAGCATGCAGCTCCTAGAAGTGCGTTTTGTGCCGTTTTGAAGCTAGGACCTAGGTGGGTCCCTCCCAAGCTGGCAATGGGTGGGTTGCTATTGCCAGTGCACACAGGGCTTCTTCAGGCCAAATCAGCCTTCTCCGCGAAGGAGAAGACGCTTGGAGTTGGTTTCCAGCTGCGGAGACCACCAGCCAAGCAGCAGTGCCCACGGAGGCAGAGGCAGCCCAGACCCTCCTTGGCCCTATGGGGAGCCGAGGGCTAGGTGAGAACTTGGTAAGCAGTGGGATCCTGAGCCAAGCCGCATTGGGGCTGAGGTTTGTTCCCCGAGCCCAGTTTCCCTTTGCAGAATGCAGCTCCTAGAAGCTTGTTTTGTGCCGTTTCGGAGCTAGGCCCTAGGTGGGTCCCTCCCTAGCTGGCTATAGGTGGGTGGCTAGGGCCAGTGCACACAGGGCTTCCTCAGGCCAAATCAGCCTTCTCCGCGAAGGAGAAGACGCTTGGAGTTGGTTTCAAGCTGCGGAGACCACCAGCCAAACAGCAGTGCGCTCGGAGCCAGAGGCAGCCCAGGTCATCCTTGGCCCTATGGGGAGCTGTGGGCTAGGTGAGAAATAGGCAAGCGCTGCGATCCTGAGCCAAGCCGCATTGGGGCTGATGTTTGTTCCCTTAGCCCAGTTTCTCTTTGCAGAATGCAGCTCCAAGAAGCCCCTTTTGTGCCGTTTGGGAGCTAGGCCCTAGGTGGGTCCCTCCCTAGCTGGCAATGGGAGGTTTCCTAGGGGCAGTGCACCCAGGGCTTCTTCAGGCCAAATCAGCATTCTCCGCGAAGGAGAAGCCGCTTTGACATGGGTTCCAGCTGCGGAGACCACCAGCCAAACAGCAGTGCCCACGCAGCCAGAGGCAGCCCAGACCCTCCTTGGCACTATGGGGAGCCAAGGGCTAGGTGAGAACTAGGCAAGCGCGGGGATCCTGAGCCAAGCCGCATTGGGGCTGAGGTTTGTTCCCCGAGCCCAGTTTCCCTTTGCACAATGCAGCTACTAGGAGCACGTTTTGTGCCGTTTCGGAGCTTGGCCCTAGGTGGGTCCCTCCCCAGTTTGCTATGGTTGGGTTACTAGGGCCAGTGCACACATGGCTTCTTCAGGCCACATAAGCCTTCTCCGCGAAGGGGAAGACGCTTGGAGTTGGTTTCCAGCTGCGGAGACCACCAGGCAAGCAGCAGTGCCCACGGAGCCAGAGGAAGCCCAGACCCTCCTTGGCCCTATGGGGAGCCGAGGGCTAGGTGAGAACTATGCAAGCAGGGGGATCCTGGGCCAAGACGCAGTGGGGCTGAGGTTTGCTCCCCGAGCCCAGTTTCCCTTTGCAGCATGCAGCTCCTAGAAGTGCGTTTTGTGCCGTTTTGAAGCTAGGACCTAGGTGGGTCCCTCCCAAGCTGGCAATGGGTGGGTTGCTATTGCCAGTGCACACAGGGCTTCTTCAGGCCAAATCAGCCTTCTCCGCGAAGGAGAAGACGCTTGGAGTTGGTTTCCAGCTGCGGAGACCACCAGCCAAGCAGCAGTGCCCACGGAGGCAGAGGCAGCCCAGACCCTCCTTGGCCCTATGGGGAGCCGAGGGCTAGGTGAGAACTTGGTAAGCAGTGGGATCCTGAGCCAAGCCGCATTGGGGCTGAGGTTTGTTCCCCGAGCCCAGTTTCCCTTTGCAGAATGCAGCTCCTAGAAGCTTGTTTTGTGCCGTTTCGGAGCTAGGCCCTAGGTGGGTCCCTCCCTAGCTGGCTATAGGTGGGTGGCTAGGGCCAGTGCACACAGGGCTTCCTCAGGCCAAATCAGCCTTCTCCGCGAAGGAGAAGACGCTTGGAGTTGGTTTCAAGCTGCGGAGACCACCAGCCAAACAGCAGTGCGCTCGGAGCCAGAGGCAGCCCAGGTCATCCTTGGCCCTATGGGGAGCTGTGGGCTAGGTGAGAAATAGGCAAGCGCTGCGATCCTGAGCCAAGCCGCATTGGGGCTGATGTTTGTTCCCTTAGCCCAGTTTCTCTTTGCAGAATGCAGCTCCAAGAAGCCCCTTTTGTGCCGTTTGGGAGCTAGGCCCTAGGTGGGTCCCTCCCTAGCTGGCAATGGGAGGTTTCCTAGGGGCAGTGCACCCAGGGCTTCTTCAGGCCAAATCAGCATTCTCCGCGAAGGAGAAGCCGCTTTGACATGGGTTCCAGCTGCGGAGACCACCAGCCAAACAGCAGTGCCCACGCAGCCAGAGGCAGCCCAGACCCTCCTTGGCACTATGGGGAGCCAAGGGCTAGGTGAGAACTAGGCAAGCGCGGGGATCCTGAGCCAAGCCGCATTGGGGCTGAGGTTTGTTCCCCGAGCCCAGTTTCCCTTTGCACAATGCAGCTACTAGGAGCACGTTTTGTGCCGTTTCGGAGCTTGGCCCTAGGTGGGTCCCTCCCCAGTTTGCTATGGTTGGGTTACTAGGGCCAGTGCACACATGGCTTCTTCAGGCCACATAAGCCTTCTCCGCGAAGGGGAAGACGCTTGGAGTTGGTTTCCAGCTGCGGAGACCACCAGGCAAGCAGCAGTGCCCACGGAGCCAGAGGAAGCCCAGACCCACCTTGGCCTTATGGGGAGCCGAGGGCTAGGTGAGAACTAGGCAAGCGCTGGGATCCTGAGCCGAGCCGCATTGGGGCTGAGGTTTGTTCCCCGAGCCCAGTATCCCTTTGCAGAATGCAGCTCCTAGGACCGCGTTTTGTGCCGTTTCGGAGCTAGGCCATAGGTGGGTCCCTCCCTAGCTGGCTATGGGGGGGTTGCTTTTGCCAGTGCAGACAGGGCTTCTTCAGGCCAAATCAGCCTTCTCCGTGAAGGAGAAGACCTTTGGAGTTGGTTTCCACCTGCGGAGACCTCCATGAAAGCAGTACTGCCCACGGAGCCAGAGGCAGCCCAGACCCTCCTTGGCCCTATGGGGAGCCGAGGGCTAGGTGAGAACTATGCAAGCAGTGGGTTCCTGGGCCAAGACGCATGGGGCTGAGGTTTGCTCCCCGAGCACCGTTTCCCTTTGCAGAATGCAGCTCCTAGAAGTGCGTTTTGTGCCGTTTCGAAGCTAGGACCTAGGTTGGTCCCTCCCAAGCTGGCAATGGGTGGATTGCTACTGCCAGTGCACACAGGGCTTCTTCAGGCCAAATCAGCCTTCTGCATGAAGGAGAAGACGCTTGGAGTTGGTTTCAAGCTGCGGAGACCACTAGGCAAGCAGCAGTGCCCACGCAGCCAGAGGCAGCCCAGACCGTCCTTGGCCCTATGGGGAGCCGAGGGCTAGGTGAGAACTAGGCAAGCGCTGGGATCCTGAGCCAAGCCGCATTGGGGCTGAGGTTTGTTCCCCGAGCCCACTTTCCCTTTGCAGAATGCAGCGCCTAGAAGCGCGTTTTGTGCCGTTTCGGAGCTAGGCCCTAGGTGGGTCCCTCCCAAGCTGGCTATAGGTAGGTTGCTAGGGCCAGTGCACACAGGGCTTCTTCAGGCCAAATCAGCCTTCTCCACAAAGGAGAAGACGGTTGGAGTTGGTTTCCAGCTGCGGAGACCACCAGGCAAGCAGCAGTGCCCACGGAGCCAGAGGCAGCCCAGACCCTCCTTGGCCCTATGGGGAGCCTAGGGCTAGGTGAGAACTAGGCAAGTAGTGGGATCCTGAGCCAAGCCGCAGTGGGGCTGAGGTTTGTTCCCCGAGCCCAGTTTCCCTTTGCAGAATGCAGCTCCTAGAAGTGCGTTTTTTGCCTTTTCGGAGCTAGGCCCTAGGTGGGTCCCTCCCAAGCTGGCTGTAAGTGGGTTGCTAGGGCCAGTGCACACAGGGCTTCTTCAGGCCAAATCAACCTTCTCCGCGAAGGAGAAGATGCTTGGAGTTGGTTTCCAGCTGCGGAGACCACCAGCAAAGCAGCAGTACCCTTGGAACCAGAGGTAGCCCAGACCCTCCTTGGCCCTATGGGGAGCCTAGGGCTAGGTGAGGACTAGGCAAGCTCTGTGATCCTGAGCCAAGCCGCATTTTGGCTGAGGTTTGCTCCCAAGCCCAGTTTCCCTTTGCAGAATGCAGCTCCTAGGAGCGCGTTTTGTGCCGTTTCGGAGCTAGGCTCTAGGTGGGTCCCTACCTAGGTGGCTATGGGGGGGTTGTTAGGGCCAGTGCACACAGGGCTTCTTCAGGCCAAATCAGCCTTCTCCGCGAAGGAGAAGACGCTTGGAGTTGGTTTCCAGCTGCGGAGACCACCAGCCAAGCAGCAGTGCCCACGGAGGCAGAGGCAGCCCAGACCCTCCTTGGCCCTATGGGGAGCCGAGGGCTAGGTTAGAACTAGGCAAGCGCGGGGATCCTGAGCCAAGCCGCATTGGGGCTGAGGTTTGTTCCCCGAGCCCAGCATCCCTTTGCAGAATGCAGCTCCTAGAAGCGAGTTTTGTGCCGTTTCGGAGATAGGCCCTAGGTGGGTCCCCCCCAAGCTGGCTATAGGTGGGTTGCTAGGGCCAGTGAACACAGGGCTTCTTCAGGCCTAATCAGCCTTCTCCGCGAAGGAGAAGACGCTTGGAGTAGGTTTCCAGCTGCGGAGACCACCAGTCAAGCAGCAGTGCGCACGGAGCTGAGGCAGCCCAAACCCTCCTTGGCCCTATGGGGAGCCTAGGGCTAGGTGAGAACTAGGCAAGCGCTGGGATCCTGAGCCAAGCCGCATTGGGGCTGAGGTTTGTTCCCCGAGCCCAGTATCCCTTTGCAGAATGCAGCTCCTAGAAGCGCGTTTTGTGCCGTTTCGGAGCTAGGCCCTAGGTGGGTCCCTCCCAAGCTGGCTATAGGTAGGTTGCTAGGGCCAGTGCACACAGGGCTTCATCAGGCCAAATCAGCCTTCTCCACAATGGAGAAGACGTTTGGAGTTGGTTTCCAGCTGCGGAGACCACCAGGCAAGCAGCAGTGCCCACGGAGCCAGAGGCAGCCCAGACCCTCCTTGGCCCTATGGGGAGCCTAGGGCTAGGTGAGAACTAGGTAAGTAGTGGGATCCTGAGCCAAGCCACAGTGGGGCTGAGGTTTGCTCCCCGAGCCCAGTTTCCCTTTGCAGAAAGCAGCTCCTAGAAGCGCGTTTTGTGCCGTTTCGGAGCTAGGCCCTAGGTGGGTCCCTCCCAAGCTGGCTGTAAGTGGGTTGCTAGGGCCAGTGCACACAGGGCTTCTTCAGGCCAAATCAGGCTTCTCCGCGATGGAGAAGATGCTTGGAGTTGGTTTCCAGCTGCGGAGACCACCAGCAAAGCAGCAGTACCCTTGGAACCAGAGGTAGCCCAGACCCTCCTTGGCCCTATGGGGAGCCTAGGGCTAGGTGAGGACTAGGCAAGCTCTGTGATCCTGAGCCAAGCCGCATTTTGGCTGAGGTTTGCTCCCAAGCCCAGTTTCCCTTTGCAGAATGCAGCTCCTAGGAGCGCGTTTTGTGCCGTTTCGGAGCTAGGCTCTAGGTGGGTCCCTACCTAGGTGGCTATGGGGGGGTTGCTAGGGCCAGTGCACACAGTGCTTCTTCAGGCCAAATCAGCCTTCTCCGCGAAGGAGAAGACGCTTGGAGTTGGTTTCCAGCTGCGGAGACCACCAGCCAAGCAGCAGTGCCCACGGAGGCAGAGGCAGCCCAGACCCTCCTTGGCCCTATGGGGAGCCGAGGGCTAGGTGAGAACTAGGCAAGCGCGGGGATCCTGAGCCAACCCGCATTGGGGCTGAGGTTTGTTCCCCGAGCCCAGCATCCCTTTGCAGAATGCAGCTCCTAGAAGCGAGTTTTCTGCCGTTTCGTAGCTAGGCCCTAGGTGTGTCCCCCCCAAGCTGGCTATAGGTGGGTTGCTAGGGCCAGTGAACACAGGGCTTCTTCAGGCCTAATCAGCCTTCTCCGCGAAGGAGAAGACGCTTGGAGTAGGTTTCCAGCTGCGGAGACCACCAGTCAAGCAGCAGTGCGCACGGAGCTGAGGCAGCCCAAACCCTCCTTGGCCCTATGGGGAGCCTAGGGCTAGGTGAGAACTAGGCAAGCGCTGGGATCCTGAGCCAAGCCGCATTGGGGCTGAGGTTTGTTCCCCGAGCCCAGTATCCCTTTGCAGAATGCAGCTCCTAGAAGCGCGTTTTGTGCCGTTTCGGAGCTAGGCCCTAGGTGGGTCCCTCCCAAGCTGGCTATAGGTAGGTTGCTAGGGCCAGTGCACACAGGGCTTCTTCAGGCCAAATCAGCCTTCTCCACAAAGGAGAAGACGTTTGGAGTTGGTTTCCAGCTGCGGAGACCACCAGGCAAGCAGCAGTGCCCACGGAGCCAGAGGCAGCCCAGACCCTCCTTGGCCCTATGGGGAGCCTAGGGCTAGGTGAGAACTAGGTAAGTAGTGGGATCCTGAGCCAAGCCACAGTGGGGCTGAGGTTTGCTCCCCGAGCCCAGTTTCCCTTTGCAGAAAGCAGCTCCTAGAAGCGCGTTTTGTGCCGTTTCGGAGCTAGGCCCTAGGTGGGTCCCTCCCAAGCTGGCTATAGGTAGGTTGCTAGGGCCAGTGCACACAGGGCTTCTTCAGGCCAAATCAGCCTTCTCCGCGAAGGAGAAGATGCTTGGAGTTGGTTTCCAGCTGCGGAGACCACCAGCAAAGCAGCAGTACCCTTGGAACCAGAGGTAGCCCAGACCCTCCTTGGCCCTATGGGGAGCCTAGGGCTAGGTGAGGACTAGGCAAGCTCTGTGATCCTGAGCCAAGCCGCATTTTGGCTGAGGTTTGCTCCCAAGCCCAGTTTCCCTTTGCAGAATGCAGCTCCTAGGAGCGCGTTTTGTGCCGTTTCGGAGCTAGGCTCTAGGTGGGTCCCTACCTAGGTGGCTATGGGGGGGTTGCTAGGGCCAGTGCACACAGGGCTTCTTCAGGCCAAATCAGCCTTCTCCGCGAAGGAGAAGACGCTTGGAGTTGGTTTCCAGCTGCGGAGACCACCAGCCAAGCAGCAGTGCCCACGGAGGCAGAGGCAGCCCAGACCCTCCTTGGCCCTATGGGGAGCCGAGGGCTAGGTGAGAACTAGGCAAGCGCGGGGATCCTGAGCCAAGCCGCATTGGGGCTGAGGTTTGTTCCCCGAGCCCAGCATCCCTTTGCAGAATGCAGCTCCTAGAAGCGAGTTTTGTGCCGTTTCGGAGATAGGCCCTAGGTGGGTCCCCCCCAAGCTGGCTATAGGTGGGTTGCTAGGGCCAGTGAACACAGGGCTTCTTCAGGCCTAATCAGCCTTCTCCGCGAAGGAGAAGACGCTTGGAGTTGGTTTCCAGCTGCGGAGACCACCAGCCAAGCAGCAGTGCCCACGGAGGCAGAGGCAGCCCAGACCCTCCTTGGCCCTATGGGGAGCCGAGGGCTAGGTGAGAACTAGGCAAGCGCGGGGATCCTGAGCCAACCCGCATTGGGGCTGAGGTTTGTTCCCCGAGCCCAGCATCCCTTTGCAGAATGCAGCTCCTAGAAGCGAGTTTTCTGCCGTTTCGTAGCTAGGCCCTAGGTGTGTCCCCCCCAAGCTGGCTATAGGTGGGTTGCTAGGGCCAGTGAACACAGGGCTTCTTCAGGCCTAATCAGCCTTCTCCGCGAAGGAGAAGACGCTTGGAGTAGGTTTCCAGCTGCGGAGACCACCAGTCAAGCAGCAGTGCGCACGGAGCTGAGGCAGCCCAAACCCTCCTTGGCCCTATGGGGAGCCTAGGGCTAGGTGAGAACTAGGCAAGCGCTGGGATCCTGAGCCAAGCCGCATTGGGGCTGAGGTTTGTTCCCCGAGCCCAGTATCCCTTTGCAGAATGCAGCTCCTAGAAGCGCGTTTTGTGCCTTTTCGGAGCTAGGCCCTAGTTGGGTCCCTCCCAAGCTGGCTATAGGTAGGTTGCTAGGGCCAGTGCACACAGGGCTTCTTCAGGCCAAATCAGCCTTCTCCACAAAGGAGAAGACGTTTGGAGTTGGTTTCCAGCTGCGGAGACCACCAGGCAAGCAGCAGTGCCCACGGAGCCAGAGGCAGCCCAGACCCTCCTTGGCCCTATGGGGAGCCTAGGGCTAGGTGAGAACTAGGTAAGTAGTGGGATCCTGAGCCAAGCCACAGTGGGGCTGAGGTTTGCTCCCCGAGCCCAGTTTCCCTTTGCAGAAAGCAGCTCCTAGAAGCGCGTTTTGTGCCGTTTCGGAGCTAGGCCCTAGGTGGGTCCCTCCCAAGCTGGCTATAGGTAGGTTGCTAGGGCCAGTGCACACAGGGCTTCTTCAGGCCAAATCAGGCTTCTCCGCGAAGGAGAAGATGCTTGGAGTTGGTTTCCAGCTGCGGAGACCACCAGCAAAGCAGCAGTACCCTTGGAACCAGAGGTAGCCCAGACCCTCCTTGGCCCTATGGGGAGCCTAGGGCTAGGTGAGGACTAGGCAAGCTCTGTGATCCTGAGCCAAGCCGCATTTTGGCTGAGGTTTGCTCCCAAGCCCAGTTTCCCTTTGCAGAATGCAGCTCCTAGGAGCGCGTTTTGTGCCGTTTCGGAGCTAGGCTCTAGGTGGGTCCCTACCTAGGTGGCTATGGGGGGGTTGCTAGGGCCAGTGCACACAGGGCTTCTTCAGGCCAAATCAGCCTTCTCCGCGAAGGAGAAGACGCTTGGAGTTGGTTTCCAGCTGCGGAGACCACCAGCCAAGCAGCAGTGCCCACGGAGGCAGAGGCAGCCCAGACCCTCCTTGGCCCTATGGGGAGCCGAGGGCTAGGTGAGAACTAGGCAAGCGCGGGGATCCTGAGCCAAGCCGCATTGGGGCTGAGGTTTGTTCCCCGAGCCCAGCATCCCTTTGCAGAATGCAGCTCCTAGAAGCGAGTTTTGTGCCGTTTCGGAGATAGGCCCTAGGTGGGTCCCCCCCAAGCTGGCTATAGGTAGGTTGCTAGGGCCAGTGAACACAGGGCTTCTTCAGGCCAAATCAGCCTTCTCCGCGAAGGAGAAGACGCTTGGAGTAGGTTTCCAGCTGCGGAGACCACCAGTCAAGCAGCAGTGCGCACGGAGCTGAGGCAGCCCAAACCCTCCTTGGCCCTATGGGGAGCCTAGGGCTAGGTGAGAAGTAGGCAAGCGCTGGGATCCTGAGCCAAGCCGCATTGGGGCTGAGGTTTGTTCCCCGAGCCCAGTATCCCTTTGCAGAATGCAGCTCCTAGAAGCGCGTTTTGTGCCGTTTCGGAGCTAGGCCCTAGGTGGGTCCCTCCCAAGCTGGCTATAGGTAGGTTGCTAGGGCCAGTGCACACAGGGCTTCTTCAGGCCAAATCAGCCTTCTCCAGAAAGGAGAAGACGTTTGGAGTTGGTTTCCAGCTGCGGAGACCACCAGGCAAGCAGCAGTGCCCACGGAGCCAGAGGCAGCCCAGACCCTCCTTGGCCCTATGGGGAACCTAGGGCTAGGTGAGAACTAGGTAAGTAGTGGGATCCTGAGCCAAGCCACAGTGGGGCTGAGGTTTGCTCCCCGAGCCCAGTTTCCCTTTGCAGAATGCAGCTCCTAGAAGCGCGTTTTGTGCCGTTTCGGAGCTAGGCCCTAGGTGGGTCCCTCCCAAGCTGGCTGTAAGTGGGTTGCTAGGGCCAGTGCACACAGGGCTTCTTCAGGCCAAATCAGGCTTCTCCGCGAAGGAGAAGATGCTTGGAGTTGGTTTCCAGCTGCGGAGACCACCAGCAAAGCAGCAGTACCCTTGGAACCAGAGGTAGCCCAGACCCTCCTTGGCCCTATGGGGAGCCTAGGGCTAGGTGAGGACTAGGCAAGCTCTGTGATCCTGAGCCAAGCCGCATTTTGGCTGAGGTTTGCTCCCAAGCCCAGTTTCCCTTTGCAGAATGCAGCTCCTAGGAGCGCGTTTTGTGCTATTTCGGAGCTAGGCTCTAGGTGGGTCCCTACCTAGGTGGCTATAGGGGGGTTGCTAGGGCCAGTGCACACAGGGCTTCTTCAGGCCAAATCAGCCTTCTCCGCGAAGGAGAAGACGCTTGGAGTTGGTTTCCAGCTGCGGAGACCACCAGCCAAGCAGCAGTGCCCACGGAGGCAGAGGCAGCCCAGACCCTCCTTGGCCCTATGGGGAGCCGAGGGCTAGGTGAGAACTAGGCAAGCGCGGGGATCCTGAGCCAAGCCGCATTGGGGCTGAGGTTTGTTCCCCGAGCCCAGCATCCCTTTGCAGAATGCAGCTCCTAGAAGCGAGTTTTCTGCCGTTTCGGAGATAGGCCCTAGGTGTGTCCCCCCCAAGCTGGCTATAGGTGGGTTGCTAGGGCCAGTGAACACAGGGCTTCTTCAGGCCTAATCAGCCTTCTCCGCGAAGGAGAAGACGCTTGGAGTAGGTTTCCAGCTGCGGAGACCACCAGTCAAGCAGCAGTGCGCACGGAGCTGAGGCAGCCCAAACCCTCCTTGGCCCTATGGGGAGCCTAGGGCTAGGTGAGAACTAGGCAAGCGCTGGGATCCTGAGCCAAGCCGCATTGGGGCTGAGGTTTGTTCCCCGAGCCCAGTATCCCTTTGCAGAATGCAGCTCCTAGAAGCGCGTTTTGTGCCGTTTCGGAGCTAGGCCCTAGGTGGGTCCCTCCCAAGCTGGCTATAGGTAGGTTGCTAGGGCCAGTGCACACAGGGCTTCTTCAGGCCAAATCAGCCTTCTCCACAAAGGAGAAGACGTTTGGAGTTGGTTTCCAGCTGCGGAGACCACCAGGCAAGCAGCAGTGCCCACGGAGCCAGAGGCAGCCCAGACCCTCCTTGGCCCTATGGGGAGCCTAGGGCTAGGTGAGAACTAGGTAAGTAGTGGGATCCTGAGCCAAGCCACAGTGGGGCTGAGGTTTGCTCCCCGAGCCCAGTTTCCCTTTGCAGAATGCAGCTCCTAGAAGCGCGTTTTGTGCCGTTTCGGAGCTAGGCCCTAGGTGGGTCCCTACCTAGGTGGCTATGGGGGGGTTGCTAGGGCCAGTGCACACAGGGCTTCTTCAGGCCAAATCAGCCTTCTCCGCGAAGGAGAAGATGCTTGGAGTTGGTTTCCAGCTGCGGAGACCACCAGCAAAGCAGCAGTACCCTTGGAACCAGAGGTAGCCCAGACCCTCCTTGGCCCTATGGGGAGCCTAGGGCTAGGTGAGGACTAGGCAAGCTCTGTGATCCTGAGCCAAGCCGCATTTTGGCTGAGGTTTGCTCCCAAGCCCAGTTTCCCTTTGCAGAATGCAGCTCCTAGGAGCGCGTTTTGTGCCGTTTCGGAGCTAGGCTCTAGGTGGGTCCCTACCTAGGTGGCTATGGGGGGGTTGCTAGGGCCAGTGCACACAGGGCTTCTTCAGGCCAAATCAGCCTTCTCCGCGAAGGAGAAGACGCTTGGAGTTGGTTTCCAGCTGCGGAGACCACCAGCCAAGCAGCAGTGCCCACGGAGGCAGAGGCAGCCCAGACCCTCCTTGGCCCTATGGGGAGCCGAGGGCTAGGTGAGAACTAGGCAAGCGCGGGGATCCTGAGCCAAGCCGCATTGGGGCTGAGGTTTGTTCCCCGAGCCCAGCATCCCTTTGCAGAATGCAGCTCCTAGAAGCGAGTTTTGTGCCGTTTCGGAGATAGGCCCTAGGTGGGTCCCCCCCAAGCTGGCTATAGGTAGGTTGCTAGGGCCAGTGAACACAGGGCTTCTTCAGGCCAAATCAGCCTTCTCCGCGAAGGAGAAGACGCTTGGAGTAGGTTTCCAGCTGCGGAGACCACCAGTCAAGCAGCAGTGCGCACGGAGCTGAGGCAGCCCAAACCCTCCTTGGCCCTATGGGGAGCCTAGGGCTAGGTGAGAAGTAGGCAAGCGCTGGGATCCTGAGCCAAGCCGCATTGGGGCTGAGGTTTGTTCCCCGAGCCCAGTATCCCTTTGCAGAATGCAGCTCCTAGAAGCGCGTTTTGTGCCGTTTCGGAGCTAGGCCCTAGGTGGGTCCCTCCCAAGCTGGCTATAGGTAGGTTGCTAGGGCCAGTGCACACAGGGCTTCTTCAGGCCAAATCAGCCTTCTCCAGAAAGGAGAAGACGTTTGGAGTTGGTTTCCAGCTGCGGAGACCACCAGGCAAGCAGCAGTGCCCACGGAGCCAGAGGCAGCCCAGACCCTCCTTGGCCCTATGGGGAACCTAGGGCTAGGTGAGAACTAGGTAAGTAGTGGGATCCTGAGCCAAGCCACAGTGGGGCTGAGGTTTGCTCCCCGAGCCCAGTTTCCCTTTGCAGAATGCAGCTCCTAGAAGCGCGTTTTGTGCCGTTTCGGAGCTAGGCCCTAGGTGGGTCCCTCCCAAGCTGGCTGTAAGTGGGTTGCTAGGGCCAGTGCACACAGGGCTTCTTCAGGCCAAATCAGGCTTCTCCGCGAAGGAGAAGATGCTTGGAGTTGGTTTCCAGCTGCGGAGACCACCAGCAAAGCAGCAGTACCCTTGGAACCAGAGGTAGCCCAGACCCTCCTTGGCCCTATGGGGAGCCTAGGGCTAGGTGAGGACTAGGCAAGCTCTGTGATCCTGAGCCAAGCCGCATTTTGGCTGAGGTTTGCTCCCAAGCCCAGTTTCCCTTTGCAGAATGCAGCTCCTAGGAGCGCGTTTTGTGCTATTTCGGAGCTAGGCTCTAGGTGGGTCCCTACCTAGGTGGCTATAGGGGGGTTGCTAGGGCCAGTGCACACAGGGCTTCTTCAGGCCAAATCAGCCTTCTCCGCGAAGGAGAAGACGCTTGGAGTTGGTTTCCAGCTGCGGAGACCACCAGCCAAGCAGCAGTGCCCACGGAGGCAGAGGCAGCCCAGACCCTCCTTGGCCCTATGGGGAGCCGAGGGCTAGGTGAGAACTAGGCAAGCGCGGGGATCCTGAGCCAAGCCGCATTGGGGCTGAGGTTTGTTCCCCGAGCCCAGCATCCCTTTGCAGAATGCAGCTCCTAGAAGCGAGTTTTCTGCCGTTTCGTAGCTAGGCCCTAGGTGTGTCCCCCCCAAGCTGGCTATAGGTGGGTTGCTAGGGCCAGTGAACACAGGGCTTCTTCAGGCCTAATCAGCCTTCTCCGCGAAGGAGAAGACGCTTGGAGTAGGTTTCCAGCTGCGGAGACCACCAGTCAAGCAGCAGTGCGCACGGAGCTGAGGCAGCCCAAACCCTCCTTGGCCCTATGGGGAGCCTAGGGCTAGGTGAGAACTAGGCAAGCGCTGGGATCCTGAGCCAAGCCGCATTGGGGCTGAGGTTTGTTCCCCGAGCCCAGTATCCCTTTGCAGAATGCAGCTCCTAGAAGCGCGTTTTGTGCCGTTTCGGAGCTAGGCCCTAGGTGGGTCCCTCCCAAGCTGGCTATAGGTAGGTTGCTAGGGCCAGTGCACACAGGGCTTCTTCAGGCCAAATCAGCCTTCTCCACAAAGGAGAAGACGTTTGGAGTTGGTTTCCAGCTGCGGAGACCACCAGGCAAGCAGCACTGCCCACGGAGCCAGAGGCAGCCCAGACCCTCCTTGGCCCTATGGGGAGCCTAGGGCTAGGTGAGAACTAGGTAAGTAGTGGGATCCTGAGCCAAGCCACAGTGGGGCTGAGGTTTGCTCCCCGAGCCCAGTTTCCCTTTGCAGAAAGCAGCTCCTAGAAGCGCGTTTTGTGCCGTTTCGGAGCTAGGCCCTAGGTGGGTCCCTCCCAAGCTGGCTGTAAGTGGGTTGCTAGGGCCAGTGCACACAGGGCGTCTTCAGGCCAAATCAGGCTTCTCCGCGAAGGAGAAGATGCTTGGAGTTGGTTTCCAGCTGCGGAGACCACCAGCAAAGCAGCAGTACCCTTGGAACCAGAGGTAGCCCAGACCCTCCTTGGCCCTATGGGGAGCCTAGGGCTAGGTGAGGACTAGGCAAGCTCTGTGATCCTGAGCCAAGCCGCATTTTGGCTGAGGTTTGCTCCCAAGCCCAGTTTCCCTTTGCAGAATGCAGCTCCTAGGAGCGCGTTTTGTGCCGTTTCGGAGCTAGGCTCTAGGTGGGTCCCTACCTAGGTGGCTATGGGGGGGTTGCTAGGGCCAGTGCACACAGGGCTTCTTCAGGCCAAATCAGCCTTCTCCGCGAAGGAGAAGACGCTTGGAGTTGGTTTCCAGCTGCGGAGACCACCAGCCAAGCAGCAGTGCCCACGGAGGCAGAGGCAGCCCAGACCCTCCTTGGCCCTATGGGGAGCCAAGGGCTAGGGGAGAACTAGGCAAGTAGTGTGATCCTGAGCTAAGTCGCATTTTGGCTGAGGTTTGCACCCGAGCCCAGTTTCCCTTTGCAGAATGAAGCTACTAGAAGCGCGTTTTGTGCCGTTTCGTAGCTAGGCCCTAGGTGGGTTCCTTCCTAGCTGTCAATGGGGGGGTTGCTAGGGCCAGTGCACACAAGGCTTCTTCAGGCCAAATCAACCTTCTCCGTGAAGGAGAAGACGCTTGGAGTTGGTTTCCAGCTGTGGAGACCACCAGCCAAGCAGCAGTGCCCAAGGAGCCAGAGGCAGCCCAGACATTCCATGGCCCTATGGGGAGCCTAGGGCTAGGTGAGAACTAGGCAAGCGCTGGGATTCTGAGCCAAGCCGCATTGGGGCTGAGGTTTGTTCCCCGAGCCCAGTATCCCTTTGCAGAATGCAGCTCCTAGAATCGCGTTTTGTGCCGTTTCGGAGCTAGGCCCTAGGTGGGTCCCTCCCTAGCTGGCTAATGGGTGTTGCTAGGCCAGTGCACACAGGGCTTCTTCAGGCCAAATCAGCCTTCTCCGCGAAGGAGAAGACTTTTGGAGTTGGTTTCCAGCTGCGGAGACCACCAGCCAAGCAGCAGTGCCCACGGAGCCAGAGGCAGCCCAGACCCTCCTTGGCCCTATGGGGAGCCGAGGGCTAGGTGAGAAATAGGCAAGCGCTGGGATCCTGAGCCAAGCCGCATTGGGGCTGAGGTTTGTTCCCCGAGCCCAGTATCCCATTGCAGAATGCAGCTCCTAGAAACTCGATTTGTGCCGTTTCGTAGCTAGGCCCTAGGTGGGTTCCTTCCTAGCTGACAATTTTGGGGTTTATAGGGCCAGTGCACACAGGGCTTCTTCAGGCCAAATCCACCTTCTCCGTGAAGGAGAAGACGCTTGGAGTTGGTTTCCAACTGCGGAGACCACCAGCCAAGCAGCAGTGCGCACGGAGCTGAGGCAGCCCAGACCCTCCTTGGCCCTATGGGGAGCCTAGGGCTAGGTGAGAACTAGGCAAGCGCTGGGATCCTGAGCCAAGCCGCATTGGGGCTGAGGTTTGTTCCCCGAGCGCAGTTTCCCTTTGCAGAATGCAGCTCCTAGAAGCGCGTTTTGTGCCGTTTCGGAGATAGGATCTAGGTGGGTCCCTCCCAAGCTGGCTATAGGTAGGTTGCTAGGGCCAGTGAACACAGGGCTTCTTCAGGCCAAATCAGCCTTCTCCACAAAGGAGAAGACGTTTGAGGTTGGTTTCCAGCTGCGGAGACAACCAGGCAAGCAGCAGTGCCCACGGAGCCAGAGGCAGCCCAGACCCTCCTTGGCCCTATGGGGAGTCGAGGGCTAGGTGAGAACTAGGCAAGCAGTGGGATCCTGAGCCAAGCCGCAGTGGGGCTGAGATTTGCTCCCCGAGCCCAGTTTCCCCTTGCAGAATGCAGCTCCTAGAAGCGCGTTTTGGGCCGTTTCGTAGCTAGGCCCTAGGTGGGTTCCTTCCTAGCTGTCAATGGGGGGGTTGAAAGGGCCAGTGCACACAAGGCTTCTTCAGGCCAAATCAACCTTCTCCGTGAAGGAGAAGACGCTTTGAGTAGGTTTCAACCTGCGGAGACCACCAGCCAAGCAGCAGTGCCCACGGAGGCAGAGGCAGCCCAGACCCTCCTTGGCCCTATGGGGAGCCAAGGGCTAGGTGAGAACTAGGCAAGCGCTGGGATCCTGAGCCAAGCCGCATTGGGGCTGAGGTTTCCTCCGGAGCCCATTTTCCCTTTGCAGAATTCAGCTCCTAGGAGCGCCTTTTGTGCCGTTTCGGAGCTAGGCCCTAGGTGGGTCCCTCCCTAGCTGGCTGTGGGGATTTGCTTGGTCCAGTGCACACAGGGCTTCATCAGGCCAAATCAGCCTTCTCCGCGAAGGAGAAGACGCTTGGAGTTGCTTTCCAGTTGCGGAGACCACCAGCCAAGCAGCAGTGCCCACGGAGCCAGAAGCAGCCCAGACCCTCCTTGGCCCTATTGGGAGCCTAGGGCTAGGTGAGAAGTAGGCAAGCACTGGGATCCTGAGCCAAGCCGCATTGGGGCTGAGGTTTGTTCCCTGAGCCCAGTTTCCCTTTGCAGAATGCAGCTCCTAGAAGTGCGTTTTGTGCCGTTGCGGAGCTAGGCCCTGGGTGGGTCCCTCCCTAGCTGGCTATGTTGGGGTTGCTATGGCCAGTGCACCCAGGGCGTCTTCAGGCCAAATCAGCCTTCTCTGCGAAGGAGAAGACGTTTGGATTTGGTTTCCAGCTGCGGAGAACACCAGCCAAGCAGCAGTGCCCACGGAGCCAGAGGCAGCCCAGACCCTCCTAGGCCCTATGGGGAGCCGATGGCTAGGTGAGAACTAGGCAAGCGCTGGGATCCTGAGCCAAGCCGCATTGGGGCTGAGGTTTGTTCCCGGAGCCCAGTTTCCCTTTGCAGAATGCAGCTCCTAGAAGCACGTTTTGGGCCGTTTCGCAGCTAGGCCCTAGGTGGGTCCCTCCCTAGCTGGCTATGGTGGGGTTGCTAAGGCCAGTGAACACAGGGCTTCTTCAGGCCAAATCAGCCTTCTCCACGAAGGAGAAGACGTTTGGAGTTGGTTTCCGGCTGCGGAGACCACCAGCCAAGTAGCAGTGCCCACGGAGCCAGAGGAGGCCCAGACCGTCCTTGGCCCTATGGGGAGCCGAGGGCTAGGTGAGAAGTAGGCATACGCTGGGGACCTGAGTCATGCCCCATTGCGGCTGAGGTTTGTTCCCCGAGCCCAGTTTCCCTTTGCAGGATGCAGCTCCTAGAAGTGCGTTTTGTGCTGTTTTGAGAGAGCCCTTAGGTGGGTCTCTGCATAGCTCTTGGCTATTGGTGGGTTCATTGGGCCACTACAATGGAGGCCTTTCTATGCAAAATCAGCCTTCAGCTGCTAAGGGGAAGACCTTGGAATTGGTTTCCAGCTGCGGAGACCACCAGCCAAGCAGCAGTACCCTTGGAGCCAGAGGCAGCCCAGACCCTCCTTGGCCCTATGGGGAGCCGAGGTCTAGGTGAGAACTAGGCAAGCGCTGGGATCCTTAGCCAAGCCGCATTGGCGCTGAGTTCGGTTCCCCGAGCCCAGTTTCCCTTTGCAGAATGCAGCTCCTAGAAGCGCGTTTTGTGCTGTTTCGGAGCTGTGCCCTAGGTGGGTTCCTCCCTAGCTGGCTATGTTGGGGTTGCTAGGCCCAGTGAACACAGTGCTTCTTCAGGCCAAATCAGCCTTCTGGGCGAAGGAGAAGAGGCTTGGAGTTGGTTTCCAGCTGCGGAGACCACCAGCCAAGCAGCAGTGCCCACGGAGCCAGAGGCAACCCACACCCTCCTTGGCCCTATGTGGAGCTGAGGGCTAGGTGAGAACTAGGCAAGCGCTGGGGACCTAAGCCAAGCCGCATTGGGGCTGAGGTTTGTTCCCCGAGCCCATTTTCCCTTTGCAGAATGCAGGTCCTAGAAGCGCCTTTTGTGCCGTTTCGGAGCTAGGCCCTAGGTGGGTGGATCCCTAGCTGGCTATGTCTGGGTTGCTAAGGCCAGTGCACACAGGGCTTCTTCAAGCCAAATCAGCCTTCTCCGCGAAGGAGAAGACGTTTGTAGTTTGTTTCCGGCTGCGGAGACCACCAGGCAAGAAGCAGTGCCCACGGAGCCAGAGGCAGCCCAGACCCTCCTTGGCCCTATGTGGAGCTGAGGGCTAGGTGAGACGTAGGCAAGCGCTGGGGACCTAAGCCAAGCCGCATTGGGGCTGAGGTTTGTTCCCCGAGCCCAGTTTCCCTTTGCAGAATGCAGCTCCGAGAAGTGCGTTTTGTGCCGTTTCGGAGCTAGGCCCTGGGGGGGTCCCTCCCTAGCTGGCTATGTTGGGATTGCTATGGCCAGTGCACACAGGGCGTCTTCAGGCTAAATCAGCCTTCTCCCTGAAGGAGAAGACGCTTGGAGTTGGTTTCCAGCTGCGGAGACCACCAGCCAAGCAGCAGTGCCCACGGAGCCAGAGGCAGCCCAGACCCTCCTTGGCCCTATGGGGAGCCTAGGGCTAGGTGAGAACTAGGCAAGCGCTGGGATCCTGAGCCAAGCCGCAGTGGGGCTGAGGTTTGCTCCCCGAGCACATTTTCCCTTTGCAGAATGCAGCTCCTAGAGGCGCGTTTTGTGCCGTTTCGGAGCTAGGCCCTAGGTGGGTCCCTCCGTAGCTGGCTATGGGGGGGTTGCTAAGGCCAGTGCACACAGTGCTTCTTCAGGCCAAATCAGCCTTCTGGACGAAGGAGAAGAGGCTTGGAGTTGGCTTCCAGCTGCGGAGACCACCAGCCAAGCAGCAGTGCCCACGGAGCCAGAGGCAACCCAGACCCTCCTTGGCCCTATGTGGAGCTGAGGGCTAGGTGAGAACTAGGCAAGCGCTGGGGACCTAAGCCAAGCCGCATTGGGGCTGAGGTTTGTTCCCCGAGCCCAGTTTCCCTTTGCAGAATTCAGCTCCAAGAAGCGCGTTTTGTGTCGTTTCGGAGCTAGGCCCTGGGGGGGTCCCTCCCTGATGGCTATGTTGGGGTTGCTAGGGCCAGTGCACCCAGGGCGTATTCAGGCTAAATAAGTCTTCTCCCTGAAGGAGAAGACGCTTGGAGTTGGTTTCCAGCTGAGGAGAAAACCAGGCAAGCAGCTATGCCCACGGAGCCAGAGGCAGCCCAGACCCTCCTTGGCCCTATGGGGAGCCGAGGGCCAGGTGAGAACTAGGCAAGCGCTGGGATCCTGAGCCAAGCCGCATTGGGGCTGAGGTTTGTTCCCCGAGCCCAGTTTCCCTTTGCAGAATGCAGGTCCTAGAAGCGCCTTTTGTGCCGTTTCGGAGCTAGGCCCTAGGTGGTTGGATCCCTAGCTGGCTATGTGTGGGTTGCTAAGGCCAGTGCACACAGGGCTTCTTCAGGCCAAATCAGCCTTCTGCGTGAAAGAGAAGAGGCTTGGAGTTGGGTTCCAGCTGCGGAGACCACCAGTCAAGCAGCAGTGCCCACGGAGCCAGAGGCAGCACAGACCCTCCTTGGCCCTATGGGGATCCGAGGGCTAGGTGAGAAGTAGGCATGCGCTGGGATCCTGAGCCAAGCCGCATTGGGGCTGAGTTCGGTTCCCAAGCCCAGTTTCCATTTGCAGAATGCAGCTCCTAGAAGTGCGTTTTGTGCTGTTTTGAGAGAGCCCTTAGGTGGGTCTCTGCATAGCTCTTGGCTATGGGTGGGTTCATTGGGCCACTACAATGGAGGCCTTTCTATGCAAAATCAGCCTTCAGCTGCTAAGGGGAAGACCTTGGAGTTGGTTTCCTTCTGAGGAGACCACCAGCCAAGCAGCAGTACCCTTGGAGCCAGAGGCAGCCCAGAGCCTCCTTGGCCCTATGGGGAGCCGAGGGCTAGGTGAGAACTAGGCCAGCGCTGGGATCCTGAGCCAAGCCGCATTGGGGCTGAGTTCGGTTCCCAAGCCCAGTTTCCCTTTGCAGAATGCAGCTCCTAGGAGCGCGTTTTGAGCTGTTTCGGAGCTAGGCCCTAAGTGGGTCCCTCCCTAGCTGGCTATGGGGGGGTTGCTATTGCCAGTGCACACAGGGCTTCTTCAGGCCAAATCAGCCTTCTCCGCGAAGGAGAAGACTCTTGGAGTTGGTTTCCAGCTGCGGAGAAAACCAGGCAAGCAGCAGTGCCCACGGAGCCAGAGGCAGCCCAGACCCTCCTTGGCCCTATGGGGAGCCGAGGGCTAGGTGAGAACTAGGCAAGCGCTGGGATCCTGAGCCAAGCCGCATTGGGGCTGAGGTTTGTTCCCTGAGCCCAGTTTCCCTTTGCAGAATGCAGCTCCTAGAAGCACGTTTTGGGCCGTTTCGGAGCTAGGCCCTAGGTGGGTCCCTCCCTAGCTGGCTATGGAGGGGTTGCTAAGGCCAGTTCACACAGGGCTTCTTCAAGCCAAATCAGCCTTCTCCGCGAAGGAGAAGACGTTTGTAGTTGGTTTCCGGCTGCGGAGACCACCAGGCAAGAAGCAGTGCCCACGGAGCCAGAGGCAGCCCAGACCCTCCTTGGCCCTATGTGGAGCTGAGGGCTAGGTGAGACGTAGGCAAGCGCTGGGGACCTAAGCCAAGCCCCATTGGGGCTGAGGTTTGTTCCCCGAGCCCAGTTTCCCTTTGCAGAATGCAGCTCCTAGGAGGCCGTTTTGTGCCGTTTCGGAGATAGGCCCTGGGGGGTCCCTCCCTAGCTGGCTATGTTGGGGTTGCTATGGCCAGTGCACCCAGGGCGTCTTCAGGCTAAATCAGCCTTCTCCCTGAAGGAGAAGACGCTTGGAGTTGGTTTCCAGCTGCGGAGAAAACCAGGCAAGCAGCAGTGGCCACGGAACCAGAGGCAGCCCACAGCCTCCTTGGCCCTATGGGGAGCTGAGGGCCAGGTGAGAAGTAGGCAAGCGCTGGGATCCTGAGCCAAGCCGCATTGGGGCTGAGGTTTGTTCCCTGAGCCCAGTTTCCCTTTGCAGAATGCAGCTCCTAGAAGCACGTTTTGGGCCTTTTCGGAGCTAGGCCCTAGGTGGGTCCCTCCCTAGCTGGCTATGGAGGGGTTGCTAAGGCCAGCTCACACAGGGCTTCTTCAAGCCAAATCAGCCTTCTCCGCGAAGGAGAAGACGTTTGTAGTTGGTTTCCGGCTGCGGAGACCACCAGGCAAGAAGCAGTGCCCACGGAGCCAGAGGCAGCCCAGACCCTCCTTGGCCCTATGTGGAGCTGAGGGCTAGGTGAGACGTAGGCAAGCGCTGGGGACCTAAGCCAAGCCGCATTGGGGCTGAGGTTTGTTCCCCGAGCCCAGTTTCCCTTTGCAGAATTCAGCTCCAAGAAGCGCGTTTTGTGTCGTTTCGGAGCTAGGCCCTGGGGGGGTCCCTCCCTGATGGCTATGTTGGGGTTGCTAGGGCCAGTGCACCCAGGGCGTATTCAGGCTAAATAAGTCTTCTCCCTGAAGGAGAAGACGCTTGGAGTTGGTTTCCAGCTGAGGAGAAAACCAGGCAAGCAGCTATGCCCACGGAGCCAGAGGCAGCCCAGACCCTCCTTGGCCCTATGGGGAGCCGAGGGCCAGGTGAGAACTAGGCAAGCGCTGGGATCCTGAGCCAAGCCGCATTGGGGCTGAGGTTTGTTCCCCGAGCCCAGTTTCCCTTTGCAGAATGCAGGTCCTAGAAGCGCCTTTTGTGCCGTTTCGGAGCTAGGCCCTAGGTGGGTGGATCCCTAGCTGGCTATGTGTGGGTTGCTAAGGCCAGTGCACACAGGGCTTCTTCAGGCCAAATCAGCCTTCTGCGTGAAAGAGAAGAGGCTTGGAGTTGGGTTCCAGCTGCGGAGACCACCAGTCAAGCAGCAGTGCCCACGGAGCCAGAGGCAGCACAGACCCTCCTTGGCCCTATGGGGATCCGAGGGCTAGGTGAGAAGTAGGCATGCGCTGGGATCCTGAGCCAAGCCGCATTGGGGCTGAGTTCGGTTCCCAAGCCCAGTTTCCATTTGCAGAATGCAGCTCCTAGAAGTGCGTTTTGTGCTGTTTTGAGAGAGCCCTGAGGTGGGTCTCTGCATAGCTCTTGGCTATGGGTGGGTTCATTGGGCCACTACAATGGAGGCCTTTCTATGCAAAATCAGCCTTCAGCTGCTAAGGGGAAGACCTTGGAGTTGGTTTCCTTCTGAGGAGACCACCAGCCAAGCAGCAGTACCCTTGGAGCCAGAGGCAGCCCAGAGCCTCCTTGGCCCTATGGGGAGCCGAGGGCTAGGTGAGAACTAGGCCAGCGCTGGGATCCTGAGCCAAGCCGCATTGGGGCTGAGTTCGGTTCCCAAGCCCAGTTTCCTTTTGCAGAATGCAGCTCCTAGGAGCGCGTTTTGAGCTGTTTCGGAGCTAGGCCCTAAGTGGGTCCCTCCCTAGCTGGCTATGGGGGGGTTGCTATTGCCAGTGCACACAGGGCTTCTTCAGGCCAAATCAGCCTTCTCCGCGAAGGAGAAGACTCTTGGAGTTGGTTTCCAGCTGCGGAGAAAACCAGGCAAGCAGCAGTGCCCACGGAGCCAGAGGCAGCCCAGACCCTCCTTGGCCCTATGGGGAGCCGAGGGCTAGGTGAGAACTAGGCAAGCGCTGGGATCCTGAGCCAAGCCGCATTGGGGCTGAGGTTTGTTCCCTGAGCCCAGTTTCCCTTTGCAGAATGCAGCTCCTAGAAGCACGTTTTGGGCCGTTTCGGAGCTAGGCCCTAGGTGGGTCCCTCCCTAGCTGGCTATGGAGGGGTTGCTAAGGCCAGTTCACACAGGGCTTCTTCAAGCCAAATCAGCCTTCTCCGCGAAGGAGAAGACGTTTGTAGTTGGTTTCCGGCTGCGGAGACCACCAGGCAAGAAGCAGTGCCCACGGAGCCAGAGGCAGCCCAGACCCTCCTTGGCCCTATGTGGAGCTGAGGGCTAGGTGAGACGTAGGCAAGCGCTGGGGACCTAAGCCAAGCCGCATTGGGGCTGAGGTTTGTTCCCCGAGCCCAGTTTCCCTTTGCAGAATGCAGCTCCGAGAAGTGTGTTTTGTGCCGTTTCGGAGCTAGGCCCTGGGGGGGTCCCTCCCTAGCTGGCTATGTTGGGGTTGCTATGGCCAGTGCACCCAGGGCGTCTTCAGGCTAAATCAGCCTTCTCCCTGAAGGAGAAGACGCTTGGAGTTGGTTTACAGCTGCGGAGAAAACCAGGCAAGCAGCAGTGGCCACGGAACCAGAGGCAGCCCACAGCCTCCTTGGCCCTATGGGGAGCTGAGGGCCAGGTGAGAAGTAGGCAAGCGCTGGGATCCTGAGCCAAGCCGCATTGGGGCTGAGGTTTGTTCCCTGAGCCCAGTTTCCCTTTGCAGAATGCAGCTCCTAGAAGCACGTTTTGGGCCTTTTCGGAGCTAGGCCCTAGGTGGGTCCCTCCCTAGCTGGCTATGGAGGGGTTGCTAAGGCCAGTTCACACAGGGCTTCTTCAAGCCAAATCAGCCTTCTCCGCGAAGGAGAAGACGTTTGTAGTTGGTTTCCGGCTGCGGAGACCACCAGGCAAGAAGCAGTGCCCACGGAGCCAGAGGCAGCCCAGACCCTCCTTGGCCCTATGTGGAGCTGAGGGCTAGGTGAGACGTAGGCAAGCGCTGGGGACCTAAGCCAAGCCGCATTGGGGCTGAGGTTTGTTCCCCGAGCCCAGTTTCCCTTTGCAGAATTCAGCTCCAAGAAGCGCGTTTTGTGTCGTTTCGGAGCTAGGCCCTGGGGGGGTCCCTCCCTGATGGCTATGTTGGGGTTGCTAGGGCCAGTGCACCCAGGGCGTATTCAGGCTAAATAAGTCTTCTCCCTGAAGGAGAAGACGCTTGGAGTTGGTTTCCAGCTGAGGAGAAAACCAGGCAAGCAGCTATGCCCACGGAGCCAGAGGCAGCCCAGACCCTCCTTGGCCCTATGGGGAGCCGAGGGCCAGGTGAGAACTAGGCAAGCGCTGGGATCCTGAGCCAAGCCGCATTGGGGCTGAGGTTTGTTCCCCGAGCCCAGTTTCCCTTTGCAGAATGCAGCTCCTAGGAGCGCGTTTTGTGCCGTTTCGGAGCTAGGCTCTAGGTGGGTCCCTACCTAGGTGGCTATGGGGGGGTTGCTAGGGCCAGTGCACACAGGGCTTCTTCAGGCCAAATCAGCCTTCTCCGCGAAGGAGAAGACGCTTGGAGTTGGTTTCCAGCTGCGGAGACCACCAGCCAAGCAGCAGTGCCCACGGAGGCAGAGGCAGCCCAGACCCTCCTTGGCCCTATGGGGAGCCAAGGGCTAGGGGAGAACTAGGCAAGTAGTGTGATCCTGAGCTAAGTCGCATTTTGGCTGAGGTTTGCACCCGAGCCCAGTTTCCCTTTGCAGAATGAAGCTACTAGAAGCGCGTTTTGTGCCGTTTCGTAGCTAGGCCCTAGGTGGGTTCCTTCCTAGCTGTCAATGGGGGGGTTGCTAGGGCCAGTGCACACAAGGCTTCTTCAGGCCAAATCAACCTTCTCCGTGAAGGAGAAGACGCTTGGAGTTGGTTTCCAGCTGTGGAGACCACCAGCCAAGCAGCAGTGCCCAAGGAGCCAGAGGCAGCCCAGACATTCCATGGCCCTATGGGGAGCCTAGGGCTAGGTGAGAACTAGGCAAGCGCTGGGATTCTGAGCCAAGCCGCATTGGGGCTGAGGTTTGTTCCCCGAGCCCAGTATCCCTTTGCAGAATGCAGCTCCTAGAATCGCGTTTTGTGCCGTTTCGGAGCTAGGCCCTAGGTGGGTCCCTCCCTAGCTGGCTAATGGGTGTTGCTAGGCCAGTGCACACAGGGCTTCTTCAGGCCAAATCAGCCTTCTCCGCGAAGGAGAAGACTTTTGGAGTTGGTTTCCAGCTGCGGAGACCACCAGCCAAGCAGCAGTGCCCACGGAGCCAGAGGCAGCCCAGACCCTCCTTGGCCCTATGGGGAGCCGAGGGCTAGGTGAGAAATAGGCAAGCGCTGGGATCCTGAGCCAAGCCGCATTGGGGCTGAGGTTTGTTCCCCGAGCCCAGTATCCCATTGCAGAATGCAGCTCCTAGAAACTCGATTTGTGCCGTTTCGTAGCTAGGCCCTAGGTGGGTTCCTTCCTAGCTGACAATTTTGGGGTTTATAGGGCCAGTGCACACAGGGCTTCTTCAGGCCAAATCCACCTTCTCCGTGAAGGAGAAGACGCTTGGAGTTGGTTTCCAACTGCGGAGACCACCAGCCAAGCAGCAGTGCGCACGGAGCTGAGGCAGCCCAGACCCTCCTTGGCCCTATGGGGAGCCTAGGGCTAGGTGAGAACTAGGCAAGCGCTGGGATCCTGAGCCAAGCCGCATTGGGGCTGAGGTTTGTTCCCCGAGCGCAGTTTCCCTTTGCAGAATGCAGCTCCTAGAAGCGCGTTTTGTGCCGTTTCGGAGATAGGATCTAGGTGGGTCCCTCCCAAGCTGGCTATAGGTAGGTTGCTAGGGCCAGTGAACACAGGGCTTCTTCAGGCCAAATCAGCCTTCTCCACAAAGGAGAAGACGTTTGAGGTTGGTTTCCAGCTGCGGAGACAACCAGGCAAGCAGCAGTGCCCACGGAGCCAGAGGCAGCCCAGACCCTCCTTGGCCCTATGGGGAGTCGAGGGCTAGGTGAGAACTAGGCAAGCAGTGGGATCCTGAGCCAAGCCGCAGTGGGGCTGAGATTTGCTCCCCGAGCCCAGTTTCCCCTTGCAGAATGCAGCTCCTAGAAGCGCGTTTTGGGCCGTTTCGTAGCTAGGCCCTAGGTGGGTTCCTTCCTAGCTGTCAATGGGGGGGTTGAAAGGGCCAGTGCACACAAGGCTTCTTCAGGCCAAATCAACCTTCTCCGTGAAGGAGAAGACGCTTTGAGTAGGTTTCAACCTGCGGAGACCACCAGCCAAGCAGCAGTGCCCACGGAGGCAGAGGCAGCCCAGACCCTCCTTGGCCCTATGGGGAGCCAAGGGCTAGGTGAGAACTAGGCAAGCGCTGGGATCCTGAGCCAAGCCGCATTGGGGCTGAGGTTTCCTCCGGAGCCCATTTTCCCTTTGCAGAATTCAGCTCCTAGGAGCGCCTTTTGTGCCGTTTCGGAGCTAGGCCCTAGGTGGGTCCCTCCCTAGCTGGCTGTGGGGATTTGCTTGGTCCAGTGCACACAGGGCTTCATCAGGCCAAATCAGCCTTCTCCGCGAAGGAGAAGACGCTTGGAGTTGCTTTCCAGTTGCGGAGACCACCAGCCAAGCAGCAGTGCCCACGGAGCCAGAGGCAGCCCAGACCCTCCTTGGCCCTATTGGGAGCCTAGGGCTAGGTGAGAAGTAGGCAAGCACTGGGATCCTGAGCCAAGCCGCATTGGGGCTGAGGTTTGTTCCCTGAGCCCAGTTTCCCTTTGCAGAATGCAGCTCCTAGAAGTGCGTTTTGTGCCGTTGCGGAGCTAGGCCCTGGGTGGGTCCCTCCCTAGCTGGCTATGTTGGGGTTGCTATGGCCAGTGCACCCAGGGCGTCTTCAGGCCAAATCAGCCTTCTCTGCGAAGGAGAAGACGTTTGGATTTGGTTTCCAGCTGCGGAGAACACCAGCCAAGCAGCAGTGCCCACGGAGCCAGAGGCAGCCCAGACCCTCCTAGGCCCTATGGGGAGCCGATGGCTAGGTGAGAACTAGGCAAGCGCTGGGATCCTGAGCCAAGCCGCATTGGGGCTGAGGTTTGTTCCCGGAGCCCAGTTTCCCTTTGCAGAATGCAGCTCCTAGAAGCACGTTTTGGGCCGTTTCGCAGCTAGGCCCTAGGTGGGTCCCTCCCTAGCTGGCTATGGTGGGGTTGCTAAGGCCAGTGAACACAGGGCTTCTTCAGGCCAAATCAGCCTTCTCCACGAAGGAGAAGACGTTTGGAGTTGGTTTCCGGCTGCGGAGACCACCAGCCAAGTAGCAGTGCCCACGGAGCCAGAGGAGGCCCAGACCGTCCTTGGCCCTATGGGGAGCCGAGGGCTAGGTGAGAAGTAGGCATACGCTGGGGACCTGAGTCATGCCCCATTGCGGCTGAGGTTTGTTCCCCGAGCCCAGTTTCCCTTTGCAGGATGCAGCTCCTAGAAGTGCGTTTTGTGCTGTTTTGAGAGAGCCCTTAGGTGGGTCTCTGCATAGCTCTTGGCTATTGGTGGGTTCATTGGGCCACTACAATGGAGGCCTTTCTATGCAAAATCAGCCTTCAGCTGCTAAGGGGAAGACCTTGGAATTGGTTTCCAGCTGCGGAGACCACCAGCCAAGCAGCAGTACCCTTGGAGCCAGAGGCAGCCCAGACCCTCCTTGGCCCTATGGGGAGCCGAGGTCTAGGTGAGAACTAGGCAAGCGCTGGGATCCTTAGCCAAGCCGCATTGGCGCTGAGTTCGGTTCCCCGAGCCCAGTTTCCCTTTGCAGAATGCAGCTCCTAGAAGCGCGTTTTGTGCTGTTTCGGAGCTGTGCCCTAGGTGGGTTCCTCCCTAGCTGGCTATGTTGGGGTTGCTAGGCCCAGTGAACACAGTGCTTCTTCAGGCCAAATCAGCCTTCTGGGCGAAGGAGAAGAGGCTTGGAGTTGGTTTCCAGCTGCGGAGACCACCAGCCAAGCAGCAGTGCCCACGGAGCCAGAGGCAACCCACACCCTCCTTGGCCCTATGTGGAGCTGAGGGCTAGGTGAGAACTAGGCAAGCGCTGGGGACCTAAGCCAAGCCGCATTGGGGCTGAGGTTTGTTCCCCGAGCCCATTTTCCCTTTGCAGAATGCAGGTCCTAGAAGCGCCTTTTGTGCCGTTTCGGAGCTAGGCCCTAGGTGGGTGGATCCCTAGCTGGCTATGTCTGGGTTGCTAAGGCCAGTGCACACAGGGCTTCTTCAAGCCAAATCAGCCTTCTCCGCGAAGGAGAAGACGTTTGTAGTTTGTTTCCGGCTGCGGAGACCACCAGGCAAGAAGCAGTGCCCACGGAGCCAGAGGCAGCCCAGACCCTCCTTGGCCCTATGTGGAGCTGAGGGCTAGGTGAGACGTAGGCAAGCGCTGGGGACCTAAGCCAAGCCGCATTGGGGCTGAGGTTTGTTCCCCGAGCCCAGTTTCCCTTTGCAGAATGCAGCTCCGAGAAGTGCGTTTTGTGCCGTTTCGGAGCTAGGCCCTGGGGGGGTCCCTCCCTAGCTGGCTATGTTGGGATTGCTATGGCCAGTGCACACAGGGCGTCTTCAGGCTAAATCAGCCTTCTCCCTGAAGGAGAAGACGCTTGGAGTTGGTTTCCAGCTGCGGAGACCACCAGCCAAGCAGCAGTGCCCACGGAGCCAGAGGCAGCCCAGACCCTCCTTGGCCCTATGGGGAGCCTAGGGCTAGGTGAGAACTAGGCAAGCGCTGGGATCCTGAGCCAAGCCGCAGTGGGGCTGAGGTTTGCTCCCCGAGCACATTTTCCCTTTGCAGAATGCAGCTCCTAGAGGCGCGTTTTGTGCCGTTTCGGAGCTAGGCCCTAGGTGGGTCCCTCCGTAGCTGGCTATGGGGGGGTTGCTAAGGCCAGTGCACACAGTGCTTCTTCAGGCCAAATCAGCCTTCTGGACGAAGGAGAAGAGGCTTGGAGTTGGCTTCCAGCTGCGGAGACCACCAGCCAAGCAGCAGTGCCCACGGAGCCAGAGGCAACCCAGACCCTCCTTGGCCCTATGTGGAGCTGAGGGCTAGGTGAGAACTAGGCAAGCGCTGGGGACCTAAGCCAAGCCGCATTGGGGCTGAGGTTTGTTCCCCGAGCCCAGTTTCCCTTTGCAGAATTCAGCTCCAAGAAGCGCGTTTTGTGTCGTTTCGGAGCTAGGCCCTGGGGGGGTCCCTCCCTGATGGCTATGTTGGGGTTGCTAGGGCCAGTGCACCCAGGGCGTATTCAGGCTAAATAAGTCTTCTCCCTGAAGGAGAAGACGCTTGGAGTTGGTTTCCAGCTGAGGAGAAAACCAGGCAAGCAGCTATGCCCACGGAGCCAGAGGCAGCCCAGACCCTCCTTGGCCCTATGGGGAGCCGAGGGCCAGGTGAGAACTAGGCAAGCGCTGGGATCCTGAGCCAAGCCGCATTGGGGCTGAGGTTTGTTCCCCGAGCCCAGTTTCCCTTTGCAGAATGCAGGTCCTAGAAGCGCCTTTTGTGCCGTTTCGGAGCTAGGCCCTAGGTGGTTGGATCCCTAGCTGGCTATGTGTGGGTTGCTAAGGCCAGTGCACACAGGGCTTCTTCAGGCCAAATCAGCCTTCTGCGTGAAAGAGAAGAGGCTTGGAGTTGGGTTCCAGCTGCGGAGACCACCAGTCAAGCAGCAGTGCCCACGGAGCCAGAGGCAGCACAGACCCTCCTTGGCCCTATGGGGATCCGAGGGCTAGGTGAGAAGTAGGCATGCGCTGGGATCCTGAGCCAAGCCGCATTGGGGCTGAGTTCGGTTCCCAAGCCCAGTTTCCATTTGCAGAATGCAGCTCCTAGAAGTGCGTTTTGTGCTGTTTTGAGAGAGCCCTTAGGTGGGTCTCTGCATAGCTCTTGGCTATGGGTGGGTTCATTGGGCCACTACAATGGAGGCCTTTCTATGCAAAATCAGCCTTCAGCTGCTAAGGGGAAGACCTTGGAGTTGGTTTCCTTCTGAGGAGACCACCAGCCAAGCAGCAGTACCCTTGGAGCCAGAGGCAGCCCAGAGCCTCCTTGGCCCTATGGGGAGCCGAGGGCTAGGTGAGAACTAGGCCAGCGCTGGGATCCTGAGCCAAGCCGCATTGGGGCTGAGTTCGGTTCCCAAGCCCAGTTTCCCTTTGCAGAATGCAGCTCCTAGGAGCGCGTTTTGAGCTGTTTCGGAGCTAGGCCCTAAGTGGGTCCCTCCCTAGCTGGCTATGGGGGGGTTGCTATTGCCAGTGCACACAGGGCTTCTTCAGGCCAAATCAGCCTTCTCCGCGAAGGAGAAGACTCTTGGAGTTGGTTTCCAGCTGCGGAGAAAACCAGGCAAGCAGCAGTGCCCACGGAGCCAGAGGCAGCCCAGACCCTCCTTGGCCCTATGGGGAGCCGAGGGCTAGGTGAGAACTAGGCAAGCGCTGGGATCCTGAGCCAAGCCGCATTGGGGCTGAGGTTTGTTCCCTGAGCCCAGTTTCCCTTTGCAGAATGCAGCTCCTAGAAGCACGTTTTGGGCCGTTTCGGAGCTAGGCCCTAGGTGGGTCCCTCCCTAGCTGGCTATGGAGGGGTTGCTAAGGCCAGTTCACACAGGGCTTCTTCAAGCCAAATCAGCCTTCTCCGCGAAGGAGAAGACGTTTGTAGTTGGTTTCCGGCTGCGGAGACCACCAGGCAAGAAGCAGTGCCCACGGAGCCAGAGGCAGCCCAGACCCTCCTTGGCCCTATGTGGAGCTGAGGGCTAGGTGAGACGTAGGCAAGCGCTGGGGACCTAAGCCAAGCCCCATTGGGGCTGAGGTTTGTTCCCCGAGCCCAGTTTCCCTTTGCAGAATGCAGCTCCTAGGAGGCCGTTTTGTGCCGTTTCGGAGATAGGCCCTGGGGGGTCCCTCCCTAGCTGGCTATGTTGGGGTTGCTATGGCCAGTGCACCCAGGGCGTCTTCAGGCTAAATCAGCCTTCTCCCTGAAGGAGAAGACGCTTGGAGTTGGTTTCCAGCTGCGGAGAAAACCAGGCAAGCAGCAGTGGCCACGGAACCAGAGGCAGCCCACAGCCTCCTTGGCCCTATGGGGAGCTGAGGGCCAGGTGAGAAGTAGGCAAGCGCTGGGATCCTGAGCCAAGCCGCATTGGGGCTGAGGTTTGTTCCCTGAGCCCAGTTTCCCTTTGCAGAATGCAGCTCCTAGAAGCACGTTTTGGGCCTTTTCGGAGCTAGGCCCTAGGTGGGTCCCTCCCTAGCTGGCTATGGAGGGGTTGCTAAGGCCAGCTCACACAGGGCTTCTTCAAGCCAAATCAGCCTTCTCCGCGAAGGAGAAGACGTTTGTAGTTGGTTTCCGGCTGCGGAGACCACCAGGCAAGAAGCAGTGCCCACGGAGCCAGAGGCAGCCCAGACCCTCCTTGGCCCTATGTGGAGCTGAGGGCTAGGTGAGACGTAGGCAAGCGCTGGGGACCTAAGCCAAGCCGCATTGGGGCTGAGGTTTGTTCCCCGAGCCCAGTTTCCCTTTGCAGAATTCAGCTCCAAGAAGCGCGTTTTGTGTCGTTTCGGAGCTAGGCCCTGGGGGGGTCCCTCCCTGATGGCTATGTTGGGGTTGCTAGGGCCAGTGCACCCAGGGCGTATTCAGGCTAAATAAGTCTTCTCCCTGAAGGAGAAGACGCTTGGAGTTGGTTTCCAGCTGAGGAGAAAACCAGGCAAGCAGCTATGCCCACGGAGCCAGAGGCAGCCCAGACCCTCCTTGGCCCTATGGGGAGCCGAGGGCCAGGTGAGAACTAGGCAAGCGCTGGGATCCTGAGCCAAGCCGCATTGGGGCTGAGGTTTGTTCCCCGAGCCCAGTTTCCCTTTGCAGAATGCAGGTCCTAGAAGCGCCTTTTGTGCCGTTTCGGAGCTAGGCCCTAGGTGGGTGGATCCCTAGCTGGCTATGTGTGGGTTGCTAAGGCCAGTGCACACAGGGCTTCTTCAGGCCAAATCAGCCTTCTGCGTGAAAGAGAAGAGGCTTGGAGTTGGGTTCCAGCTGCGGAGACCACCAGTCAAGCAGCAGTGCCCACGGAGCCAGAGGCAGCACAGACCCTCCTTGGCCCTATGGGGATCCGAGGGCTAGGTGAGAAGTAGGCATGCGCTGGGATCCTGAGCCAAGCCGCATTGGGGCTGAGTTCGGTTCCCAAGCCCAGTTTCCATTTGCAGAATGCAGCTCCTAGAAGTGCGTTTTGTGCTGTTTTGAGAGAGCCCTGAGGTGGGTCTCTGCATAGCTCTTGGCTATGGGTGGGTTCATTGGGCCACTACAATGGAGGCCTTTCTATGCAAAATCAGCCTTCAGCTGCTAAGGGGAAGACCTTGGAGTTGGTTTCCTTCTGAGGAGACCACCAGCCAAGCAGCAGTACCCTTGGAGCCAGAGGCAGCCCAGAGCCTCCTTGGCCCTATGGGGAGCCGAGGGCTAGGTGAGAACTAGGCCAGCGCTGGGATCCTGAGCCAAGCCGCATTGGGGCTGAGTTCGGTTCCCAAGCCCAGTTTCCTTTTGCAGAATGCAGCTCCTAGGAGCGCGTTTTGAGCTGTTTCGGAGCTAGGCCCTAAGTGGGTCCCTCCCTAGCTGGCTATGGGGGGGTTGCTATTGCCAGTGCACACAGGGCTTCTTCAGGCCAAATCAGCCTTCTCCGCGAAGGAGAAGACTCTTGGAGTTGGTTTCCAGCTGCGGAGAAAACCAGGCAAGCAGCAGTGCCCACGGAGCCAGAGGCAGCCCAGACCCTCCTTGGCCCTATGGGGAGCCGAGGGCTAGGTGAGAACTAGGCAAGCGCTGGGATCCTGAGCCAAGCCGCATTGGGGCTGAGGTTTGTTCCCTGAGCCCAGTTTCCCTTTGCAGAATGCAGCTCCTAGAAGCACGTTTTGGGCCGTTTCGGAGCTAGGCCCTAGGTGGGTCCCTCCCTAGCTGGCTATGGAGGGGTTGCTAAGGCCAGTTCACACAGGGCTTCTTCAAGCCAAATCAGCCTTCTCCGCGAAGGAGAAGACGTTTGTAGTTGGTTTCCGGCTGCGGAGACCACCAGGCAAGAAGCAGTGCCCACGGAGCCAGAGGCAGCCCAGACCCTCCTTGGCCCTATGTGGAGCTGAGGGCTAGGTGAGACGTAGGCAAGCGCTGGGGACCTAAGCCAAGCCGCATTGGGGCTGAGGTTTGTTCCCCGAGCCCAGTTTCCCTTTGCAGAATGCAGCTCCGAGAAGTGTGTTTTGTGCCGTTTCGGAGCTAGGCCCTGGGGGGGTCCCTCCCTAGCTGGCTATGTTGGGGTTGCTATGGCCAGTGCACCCAGGGCGTCTTCAGGCTAAATCAGCCTTCTCCCTGAAGGAGAAGACGCTTGGAGTTGGTTTACAGCTGCGGAGAAAACCAGGCAAGCAGCAGTGGCCACGGAACCAGAGGCAGCCCACAGCCTCCTTGGCCCTATGGGGAGCTGAGGGCCAGGTGAGAAGTAGGCAAGCGCTGGGATCCTGAGCCAAGCCGCATTGGGGCTGAGGTTTGTTCCCTGAGCCCAGTTTCCCTTTGCAGAATGCAGCTCCTAGAAGCACGTTTTGGGCCTTTTCGGAGCTAGGCCCTAGGTGGGTCCCTCCCTAGCTGGCTATGGAGGGGTTGCTAAGGCCAGTTCACACAGGGCTTCTTCAAGCCAAATCAGCCTTCTCCGCGAAGGAGAAGACGTTTGTAGTTGGTTTCCGGCTGCGGAGACCACCAGGCAAGAAGCAGTGCCCACGGAGCCAGAGGCAGCCCAGACCCTCCTTGGCCCTATGTGGAGCTGAGGGCTAGGTGAGACGTAGGCAAGCGCTGGGGACCTAAGCCAAGCCGCATTGGGGCTGAGGTTTGTTCCCCGAGCCCAGTTTCCCTTTGCAGAATTCAGCTCCAAGAAGCGCGTTTTGTGTCGTTTCGGAGCTAGGCCCTGGGGGGGTCCCTCCCTGATGGCTATGTTGGGGTTGCTAGGGCCAGTGCACCCAGGGCGTATTCAGGCTAAATAAGTCTTCTCCCTGAAGGAGAAGACGCTTGGAGTTGGTTTCCAGCTGAGGAGAAAACCAGGCAAGCAGCTATGCCCACGGAGCCAGAGGCAGCCCAGACCCTCCTTGGCCCTATGGGGAGCCGAGGGCCAGGTGAGAACTAGGCAAGCGCTGGGATCCTGAGCCAAGCCGCATTGGGGCTGAGGTTTGTTCCCCGAGCCCAGTTTCCCTTTGCAGAATGCAGGTCCTAGAAGCGCCTTTTGTGCCGTTTCGGAGCTAGGCCCTAGGTGGGTGGATCCCTAGCTGGCTATGTGTGGGTTGCTAAGGCCAGTGCACACAGGGCTTCTTCAGGCCAAATCAGCCTTCTGCGTGAAAGAGAAGAGGCTTGGAGTTGGGTTCCAGCTGCGGAGACCACCAGTCAAGCAGCAGTGCCCACGGAGCCAGAGGCAGCACAGACCCTCCTTGGCCCTATGGGGATCCGAGGGCTAGGTGAGAAGTAGGCATGCGCTGGGATCCTGAGCCAAGCCGCATTGGGGCTGAGTTCGGTTCCCAAGCCCAGTTTCCATTTGCAGAATGCAGCTCCTAGAAGTGCGTTTTGTGCTGTTTTGAGAGAGCCCTGAGGTGGGTCTCTGCATAGCTCTTGGCTATGGGTGGGTTCATTGGGCCACTACAATGGAGGCCTTTCTATGCAAAATCAGCCTTCAGCTGCTAAGGGGAAGACCTTGGAGTTGGTTTCCTTCTGAGGAGACCACCAGCCAAGCAGCAGTACCCTTGGAGCCAGAGGCAGCCCAGAGCCTCCTTGGCCCTATGGGGAGCCGAGGGCTAGGTGAGAACTAGGCCAGCGCTGGGATCCTGAGCCAAGCCGCATTGGGGCTGAGTTCGGTTCCCAAGCCCAGTTTCCTTTTGCAGAATGCAGCTCCTAGGAGCGCGTTTTGAGCTGTTTCGGAGCTAGGCCCTAAGTGGGTCCCTCCCTAGCTGGCTATGGGGGGGTTGCTATTGCCAGTGCACACAGGGCTTCTTCAGGCCAAATCAGCCTTCTCCGCGAAGGAGAAGACTCTTGGAGTTGGTTTCCAGCTGCGGAGAAAACCAGGCAAGCAGCAGTGCCCACGGAGCCAGAGGCAGCCCAGACCCTCCTTGGCCCTATGGGGAGCCGAGGGCTAGGTGAGAACTAGGCAAGCGCTGGGATCCTGAGCCAAGCCGCATTGGGGCTGAGGTTTGTTCCCTGAGCCCAGTTTCCCTTTGCAGAATGCAGCTCCTAGAAGCACGTTTTGGGCCGTTTCGGAGCTAGGCCCTAGGTGGGTCCCTCCCTAGCTGGCTATGGAGGGGTTGCTAAGGCCAGTTCACACAGGGCTTCTTCAAGCCAAATCAGCCTTCTCCGCGAAGGAGAAGACGTTTGTAGTTGGTTTCCGGCTGCGGAGACCACCAGGCAAGAAGCAGTGCCCACGGAGCCAGAGGCAGCCCAGACCCTCCTTGGCCCTATGTGGAGCTGAGGGCTAGGTGAGACGTAGGCAAGCGCTGGGGACCTAAGCCAAGCCGCATTGGGGCTGAGGTTTGTTCCCCGAGCCCAGTTTCCCTTTGCAGAATGCAGCTCCGAGAAGTGTGTTTTGTGCCGTTTCGGAGCTAGGCCCTGGGGGGGTCCCTCCCTAGCTGGCTATGTTGGGGTTGCTATGGCCAGTGCACCCAGGGCGTCTTCAGGCTAAATCAGCCTTCTCCCTGAAGGAGAAGACGCTTGGAGTTGGTTTCCAGCAGCGGAGACCACCAGGCAAGCAGCAGTGCCCACGGAGCCAGAGGCAGCCCAGACCCTCCTTGGCCCTATGGGGAGCCGAGGGCTAGGTGAGAACTAGGCAAGCGCTGGGATCCTGAGCCAAGCCGCATTGGGACTGAGGTTTGTTGCCCGAGCCATGTTACCCTTTGCAGAATGCAGCTCCTAGAAGCGCGTTTTTTGTCGTTTCGTAGCTAGGCCCTAGGTGGGTCCCTCCCTAGCTGGCCATGGGGGGATTGCTAGGGGCAGTGAACACAGGGCTTCTTCAGGCCAAATCATCCTTCTGCACGAAGGAGAAGACGTTTGGCGTTGGTTTCCAGCTGCGGATACCACCAGCCAAGCAGCAGTGGCCACGGAGCCAGAGGCAGCCCAGACCCTCCTTGGCCCTATGGGGAGCCTAGGGCTAGGTGAGAACTAGGCAAGCGCTGGGATCCTGAGCCAAGCCGCATTGGGGCTGAGGTTTGTTCCTGAGCCCAGTTTCCCTTTGCAGAATGCAGTTCCTAGAAGCGCGTTTTGTGCCATTTCGGAGCTAGGCTGTAGGTGGGTCCCTACCTAGCTGGCTAATGGGTGTTGCTAGGCCAGTGCACACAGGGCTTCTTCAGGACAAATTAGCCTTCTCCGCGAAGGAGAGGACTTTTGGAGTTGGTTTCCAGCTGCGGAGACCACCAGCCAAGCAGCAGTGCCCACCGAGCCAGAGGCAGCCCAGACCCTCCTTGGCCCTATGGGGAGCCTAGGGCTAGGTGAGGACTAGGCAAGCTCTGCGATCCTGAGCCACGGCGCATTTTGGCTGAGGTTTGCTCCCAAGCCCAGTTTCCCTTTGCAAAATGCAGCTCCTAGGAGCGCGTTTTGTGCCGTTTCGGAGCTAGGCTCTAGGTGGTTCCCTCCCTAGCTGGCTATGTTGGGGTTGCTAGGGCCAGTGCACACAGGGCTTCTTCAGGCCAAATCAGCCTTCTCTGCGAAGGAGAAGACGTTTGGAGTTGGTTTCCAGCTGCGGAGACCACCAGCCAAGCAGCAGTGCCCACGGAGCCAGAGGCAGCCCAGACCCTCCTTGGCCCTATGGGGAGCCAAGGGCTAGGTGAGAACTAGGCAAGCGCTGGGATCCTGAGCCAAGCCGCATTGGGGCTGAGGTTTGTTCCCGGAGCCCAGTTTCCCTTTGCAGAATGCAGGTCCTAGAAGCGCGTTTTGTGCCATTTCGGAGCTAGGCCCTAGGTGGGTCCCTCCCTAGGTGGCTATAGGTTGTTTGCTAGGACCAGTGAACACAGGGCTTCTTCAGGCCAAATCAGCCTTCTGCGCGAAGGAGAAGAGGCTCGGAGTTGGTTTCCAGCTGCGGAGAAAACCAGGCAAGCAGCAGTGCCCACGGAGCCAGAGGCAGCCCAGACCCTCCTTGGCCCTATGGGGATCCGAGGGCTAGGTGAGAAGTAGGCATACGCTGGGGACCTGAGTCATGCCCCATTGGGGCTGAGGTTTGTTCCCCGAGCCCAGTCTCCCTTTGCAGAATGCATGTCCTAGAAACGCCTTTTGTGCCGTTTCGGAGCTAGGCCCTAGGTGGGTGGATCCCAAGCTGGCTATGTGTGGGTTGCTAAGGCCAGTGCACACAGGGCTTCTTCAGGCCAAATCATCCTTCGGCGTGAAGGAGAAGAGGCTTGGAGTTGGGTTCCAGCTGCGGAGACCACCACCCAAGCAGCAGTGCCCACGGAGCCAGAGGCAGCCCAGACCCTCCTTGGCCCTATGGGGATCCGAGGGCTAGGTGAGAAGTAGGCATGCGCTGGGGACCTGAGTCATGCCCCATTGGGGCTGAAATGTGTTCCCCGAGCCCAGTTTTCCTTTGCAGAATGCAGCTCCTAGAAGTGCGTTTTGTGCTGTTTTGAGAGAGCCCTTAGGTGGGTCTCTGCATAGATCTTGGCTAAGGGTGGGTTCATTGGGTCACTACAATGGAGGCCTTTCTATGCAAAATCAGCCTTCAGCTGCTAAGGGGAAGACCTTGGAGTTGGTTTCCTTCTGCGGAGACCACCAGCCAAGCAGCAGTACCCTTGGAGCCAGAGGCAGCCCAGAGCCTCATTGGCCCTATGGGGAGCCGAGGGCTAGGTGAGAACTAGGCCAGCGCTGGGATCCTGAGCCAAGCCGCATTGGGGCTGAGTTCGGTTCCCAAGCCCAGTTTCCCTTTGCAGAATGCAGCTCCTAGGAGCGCGTTTTGTGCTGTTTCGGAGCTAGGCCCTAAGTGGGTCCCTCCCTAGCTGGCTCTGGGGGGGTTGCTATGGCCAGTGCACCCAGGGCGTCTTCAGGCTAAATCAGCCTTCTCCCTGAAGGAGAAGACTCTTGGAGTTGGTTTCCAGCTGCGGAGAAAACCAGGCAAGCAGCAGTGCCCACGGAACCAGAGGCAGCCCAGACCCTCCTTGGCCCAATGGGGAGCTGAGGGCCAGGTGAGAACTAGGCAAGCGCTGGGATCCTGAGCCAAGCCGCATTGGGGCTGAGGTTTGTTTCCCGAGCCCAGTATCCCTTTGCAGAATGCAGCTCCTAGAAGCGCGACTTGTCCCGTTTCGGAGCTAGGCCCTAGGTGGTTCCTTCCCAAGCTGGCTGTAAGTGGGTTGCTAGGGCCAGTGCACACAGGGCTTCTTCAGGCCAAATCAGCCTTCTCCAAGAAGGAGAAGACGCTTGGAGTTGGTTTCCAGCTGCGGATACCACCAGCCAAGAAGCAGTACCCTTGGAACCAGTGGCAGCCCAGACCCTCCTTGGCCCTATGGGGAGCCTAGGGCTAGGTGAGGACTAGGCAAGCTCTGCCATCCTGACCCAAGCCGCATTTTGGCTGAGGTTTGCTCCCAAGCCCAGTTTCCCTTTGCAGAATGCAGCTCCTAGGAGCGCGTTTTATGCCGTTTCAGAGCTAGGCTCTAGGTGGGTCCCTACCTAGGTGGCTATGGGGGGGTTGCTAGGGCCAGTGCACACAGGGCTTCTTCAGGCCAAATCAGCCTTCTCCGCGAAGGAGAAGACGCTTGGAGTTGGTTTCCAGCTGCGGAGACCACCAGCCAAGCAGCAGTGCCCACGGAGCCAGAGGCAGCCCAGACCCTCCTTGGCCCTATGGGGAGCAAAGGGCTAGGTGAGAACTAGGCAAGCGCTGGGATCCTGAGCCAAGCCGAATTGGGCCTGAGGTTTGTTCCCCGAGCCCAGTTTCCCTTTGCAGAATTCACCTCCTAGGAGCGCATTTTGTGCCATTTAGGAGCTAGGCGGTTGGTGGGTCCCTCCCTAGCGGGCGATGGGGGGTTGCTAGGGCCAGTGCACACAGGGCTTCTTCAGGCCAAATCAGCCTTCTCCGCGAAGGAGAAGACGCTTGGAGTTGGTTTCCAGCTGCGGAGACTACCAGGCAAGCAGCAGTGCCCACGGAGCCAGAAGCAGCCCAGACCCTCCTTGGCCCTATGGGGAGCCGAGGGCTAGGTGAGAACTAGGCAAGCGCTGGGATCCTGAGCCAAGCCGCATTGGGGCTGAGGTTTGTTCCCAGAGCCCAGTATCCCTTTGCAGAATGTAGCTCCTAGAAGCGCGTTTTGTGCTGTTGCGGAGCTAGGCCCTGGGTGGGTCCCTCCCTAGCTGGCTATGTTAGGGTTGCTAGGGCCAGTGAACACAGGGCTTCTTCAGGCCAAATCAGCCTTCTCCGTGAAGGAAAAGATGCTTGTAGTTGGTTTCAAGCTGCGGAGAACACCAGCCAAGCAGCAGTGCCCACGAAGCCAGTGGTAGCCCAGACCCTCCTTGGCCCTATGGGGAGGCGAGGGCTAGGTGAGAACTAGACAAGCGCTGGGATCCTGAGCCAAGCCGCATTGGGGCTGAATTTTGTTCCCCGAACCCAGTTTCCCTTTGCAGAATGCAGCTCCTAGAAGCGAGTTTTGTGCCGTTTCGGAGCTAGGCCCTAGGTGGGTCCCTCCCTAGCTGGCTATAGGTGGGTTGCTAGGGCCAGTGAACACAGGGCTTCTTCAGGCCAAATCAACTTTCTCCGCGAAAGAGAAGATGCTTGGAGTTGGTTTCCAGCTTCGGAGACCACCAGCCAAGCAGCAGTGCCCACGGAGCCAGAGGCAGCCCAGACCCTCCTTGGCCCTATGGCGAGCCGAGGGCTAGGTGAGAACTAGGCAAGCGCTGGGATCTAGAGCCAAGCCGCATTGGATCTGAGGTTTTTTCCCCGAGCCCGGTTTGCCTTTGCAGAATGCAGCTCCTAGAAGCGCGTTTTGTGCCGTTTCGGAGCTAGGACCTAGGTGGGTCCCTTCCTAGCTGGCTATGGGTGGATTGCAAGGGCCAGTGCACCCAGGGCTTCTTCAGGCCAAATAAGCTTTCTCCGCGATTGAGAAGTCGCTTGGAGTTGGTTTCACGCTGCGGAGACCACCAGCCAAGCAGCAGTGCGCACGGAGCCAGAGGCAGCCCAGACCCTCCTTGGCCCTATGGGGAGCCTAGGGCTAGGTGAGAAGTAGGCAAGCGCTGGGATCCTGAGCCAAGCCGCATTGGGGCTGAGGTTTGTTCCCCGAGCCCAGTATCCCTTTGCAGAAAGCACCGCCTAGAAGCGCGTTTTGTGCTGTTGCGGAGCTAGGCCCTAGGTGGGTCCCTCCCTAGCTGGCTATGTTAGGGTTGCTAGGGCCAGTGAACACAGGGCTTCTTCAGGCCAAATCAGCCTTCTCCGTGAAGGAAAAGATGCTTGTAGTTGGTTTCCAGCTGCGGAGACCACCAGCCAAGCAGCAGTGCGCACGGAGCCAGAGGCAGCCCAGACCCTCCTTGGACCTATGGGGAGGCGAGGGCTAGGTGAGAACTAGGCAAGCACTGGGATCCTGAGCCAAGCCGCATTGGGGCTGAGGTTTATTCCCCGAGCCCAGTTTCCCTTTGCAGAATGCAGGTCCTAGAAGCGCCTTTTGTGCCGTTTCGGAGCTAGGCCCTAGGTGGGTGGATCCCTAGCTGGCTATGTGTGGGTTGCTAAGGCCAGTGCACACAGGGCTTCTTCAGGCCAAATCAACCTTCTCCGCGAAGGAGAAGACGCTTGGATTTGGGTTCCAGCTGCGGAGACCAGCAGCCAAGCAGCAGTGCCCACGGAGCCAGAGGCAGCACAGACCCTCCTTGGCCCTATGGGGAGCCGAGGGCTAGGTGAGAAGTAGGCATGCGCTGGGGACCTGAGCCAAGCCCCATTGGGGCTGAGGTTTGTTCCCCGAGCCCAGTTTCCCTTTGCAGGATGCAGCTCCTAGAAGTGCGTTTTGTGCTGTTTTGAGAGAACCCTTAAGTGGGTCTCTGCATAGCTCTTGGCTATGGGTGGGTTCATTGGGCCACTACAATGGAGGCCTTTCTATGCAAAATCAGCCTTCAGCTCCTAAGGAGAAGACTCTTAGAGTTGGTTTCATTCTGCGGAGACCACCAGCCAAGCAGCAGTACCCTTGGAGCCAGAGGCAGCCCAGAGCCTCCTTGGCCCTATGGGGAGCCGAGGGCTAGGTGAGAACTAGGCAAGCGCTGGGATCCTGCGCCAAGCCGCATTGGGGCTGAGGTTTGTTCCCTGAGCCCAGTTACCCTTTGCAGAATGCAGCTCCTAGAAGCACCTTTTGGGCCGTTTCGGAGCTAGGCCCTAGTTGGGTCCCTCCCTAGCTGGCTATGGGGGGGTTGCTAAGGCCAGTGCACACAGGGCTTCTTCAGGCCAAATCAGCCTTCTCCGCAAAGGAGAAGACGTTTGGAGTTGGTTTCCGGCTGTGGAGACCACCAGGCAAGTAGCAGTGCCCACGGAGCCAGAAGTAGCCCAGACCCTCCTTGGCCCTATGTGGAGCTGAGGGCTAGGTGAGACGTAGGCTAGTGCTGGGGACCTAAGCCAAGCCGCATTGGGGCTGAGGTTTGTTCCCCGAGCCCAGTTTCCCTTTGCAGAATGCAGCTCTGGAAGCGCGATTTGGGCCGCTTCGGAGCTAGACCCTACATGGGTCCCTCCCTAGCTGGCTATAGGTGGGTTGCTAGCGCCAGTTCACACAGGGCTTCTTCAGGCCCAATCAGCCTTCTCCGCAATGGACATGACGCTTGGAGTTGGTTTCAAGCTGCGGAGACCACCAGCCAAGCAGCAGTGCCCACGGAGCCAGAGGCAGCCCAGACCCTCCTTGGCCCTATGGGGAGCCGGGGGCTAGGTGAGAACTAGGCAAGAGCTGGGATCTAGAGCCAAGCCGCATTGGATCTGAGGTTTTTTCCCCGAGCCCGGTTTGCCTTTGCAGAATGCAGCTCCTAGAAGCGCGTTTTGTGCCGTTTCGGAGCTAGGCCCTAGGTTGTTCCCTTCCTAGCTGGCTATGGGTGGGTTGCTAGGGCCAGTGCACCCAGGGCTTCTTCAGGCCAAATCAGCCTTCTCCGCAAAGGAGAAGATGTTTGGAGTTGGTTTCAAGCTGCGGAGACCACCAGCCAAGCAGCAGTGCCCACGGAGCAAGAGGCAGCCCAGGCCCTCCTTGGCCCTATGGGGAGCCGAGGGCTAGGTGAGAACTAGGCAAGCAGTGGGATCCTGAGCCAAGCCGCATTGGGGCTGAGGTTTGTTCCCCGAGCCCAGTTTCCCTTTGCAGAATGCACCTCCTAGAAGCGCGTTTTGTGCCTTTTCGGAGCTAGGCCCTAGGTGGGATCCTCCCTAGGTGGCAATAGGGGGGTTGCTAGGGCCAGTGCACCCAGGGCTTCTTCAGGCCAAATAAGCTTTCTCCGCGATTGAGAAGTCGCTTGGAGTTGGTTTCACGCTGCGGAGACCACCAGCCAAGCAGCAGTGCGCACGGAGCCAGAGGCAGCCCAGACTCTCCTTGGTCATATGGGGAGCCGAGGGCTAGGTGAGAACTAGGCAAGCGCTGGGATCCTGAGCCAAGCCGCATTGGGGCTGAGGTTTGTTCCCCGAGCCCAGTTTCCCTTTGCAGAATGCAGATCCTAGGACCGCGTTTTGTGCCGTTTCGGAGCTAGGCCCTAGGTGGGTCCCTCCCTAGCTTGCTATGTTTGGGTTGCTAGGGCCAGTGAACACAGGGCTTCTTCAGGCCAAATCAGCCTTCTCCGCGAAGGAGAAGACGCTTGGAGTTGGTTTCCATCTGCCGAGACCACCAGCCAAGCAGCAGTGCGCACGGAGCCAGAGGCAGCCCAGACCCTCCTTGGCCCTATGGGGAGCCGAGGGCTAGGGGAGAACTAGGCAAGCGCTGGGATCCTGAGCCAAGCCGCATTGGGGCTGAGGTTTGTTCCCTGAGCCCAGTTTCCCTTTGCAGAATGCAGCTCCTAGAAGCACGTTTTGGGCCGTTTCGGAGCTAGGCCCTAGGTGGGTCCCTCCCTAGCTGGCTATGGAGGGGTTGCTAAGGCCAGTTCACACAGGGCTTCTTCAAGCCAAATCAGCCTTCTCCGCGAAGGAGAAGACGTTTGTAGTTGGTTTCCGGCTGCGGAGACCACCAGGCAAGAAGCAGTGCCCACGGAGCCAGAGGCAGCCCAGACCCTCCTTGGCCCTATGTGGAGCTGAGGGCTAGGTGAGACGTAGGCAAGCGCTGGGGACCTAAGCCAAGCCGCATTGGGGCTGAGGTTTGTTCCCCGAGCCCAGTTTCCCTTTGCAGAATGCAGCTCCGAGAAGTGTGTTTTGTGCCGTTTCGGAGCTAGGCCCTGGGGGGGTCCCTCCCTAGCTGGCTATGTTGGGGTTGCTATGGCCAGTGCACCCAGGGCGTCTTCAGGCTAAATCAGCCTTCTCCCTGAAGGAGAAGACGCTTGGAGTTGGTTTACAGCTGCGGAGAAAACCAGGCAAGCAGCAGTGGCCACGGAACCAGAGGCAGCCCAAAGCCTCCTTGGCCCTATGGGGAGCTGAGGGCCAGGTGAGAAGTAGGCAAGCGCTGGGATCCTGAGCCAAGCCGCATTGGGGCTGAGGTTTGTTCCCTGAGCCCAGTTTCCCTTTGCAGAATGCAGCTCCTAGAAGCACGTTTTGGGCCGTTTCGGAGCTAGGCCCTAGGTGGGTCCCTCCCTAGCTGGCTATGGAGGGGTTGCTAAGGCCAGTTCACACAGGGCTTCTTCAAGCCAAATCAGCCTTCTCCGCGAAGGAGAAGACGTTTGTAGTTGGTTTCCGGCTGCGGAGACCACCAGGCAAGAAGCAGTGCCCACGGAGCCAGAGGCAGCCCAGACCCTCCTTGGCCCTATGTGGAGCTGAGGGCTAGGTGAGACGTAGGCAAGCGCTGGGGACCTAAGCCAAGCCGCATTGGGGCTGAGGTTTGTTCCCCGAGCCCAGTTTCCCTTTGCAGAATGCAGCTCCGAGAAGTGTGTTTTGTGCCGTTTCGGAGCTAGGCCCTGGGGGGGTCCCTCCCTAGCTGGCTATGTTGGGGTTGCTATGGCCAGTGCACCCAGGGCGTCTTCAGGCTAAATCAGCCTTCTCCCTGAAGGAGAAGACGCTTGGAGTTGGTTTACAGCTGCGGAGAAAACCAGGCAAGCAGCAGTGGCCACGGAACCAGAGGCAGCCCACAGCCTCCTTGGCCCTATGGGGAGCTGAGGGCCAGGTGAGAAGTAGGCAAGCGCTGGGATCCTGAGCCAAGCCGCATTGGGGCTGAGGTTTGTTCCCTGAGCCCAGTTTCCCTTTGCAGAATGCAGCTCCTAGAAGCACGTTTTGGGCCTTTTCGGAGCTAGGCCCTAGGTGGGTCCCTCCCTAGCTGGCTATGGAGGGGTTGCTAAGGCCAGTTCACACAGGGCTTCTTCAAGCCAAATCAGCCTTCTCCGCGAAGGAGAAGACGTTTGTAGTTGGTTTCCGGCTGCGGAGACCACCAGGCAAGAAGCAGTGCCCACGGAGCCAGAGGCAGCCCAGACCCTCCTTGGCCCTATGTGGAGCTGAGGGCTAGGTGAGACGTAGGCAAGCGCTGGGGACCTAAGCCAAGCCGCATTGGGGCTGAGGTTTGTTCCCCGAGCCCAGTTTCCCTTTGCAGAATTCAGCTCCAAGAAGCGCGTTTTGTGTCGTTTCGGAGCTAGGCCCTGGGGGGGTCCCTCCCTGATGGCTATGTTGGGGTTGCTAGGGCCAGTGCACCCAGGGCGTATTCAGGCTAAATAAGTCTTCTCCCTGAAGGAGAAGACGCTTGGAGTTGGTTTCCAGCTGAGGAGAAAACCAGGCAAGCAGCTATGCCCACGGAGCCAGAGGCAGCCCAGACCCTCCTTGGCCCTATGGGGAGCCGAGGGCCAGGTGAGAACTAGGCAAGCGCTGGGATCCTGAGCCAAGCCGCATTGGGGCTGAGGTTTGTTCCCCGAGCCCAGTTTCCCTTTGCAGAATGCAGGTCCTAGAAGCGCCTTTTGTGCCGTTTCGGAGCTAGGCCCTAGGTGGGTGGATCCCTAGCTGGCTATGTGTGGGTTGCTAAGGCCAGTGCACACAGGGCTTCTTCAGGCCAAATCAGCCTTCTGCGTGAAAGAGAAGAGGCTTGGAGTTGGGTTCCAGCTGCGGAGACCACCAGTCAAGCAGCAGTGCCCACGGAGCCAGAGGCAGCACAGACCCTCCTTGGCCCTATGGGGATCCGAGGGCTAGGTGAGAAGTAGGCATGCGCTGGGATCCTGAGCCAAGCCGCATTGGGGCTGAGTTCGGTTCCCAAGCCCAGTTTCCATTTGCAGAATGCAGCTCCTAGAAGTGCGTTTTGTGCTGTTTTGAGAGAGCCCTGAGGTGGGTCTCTGCATAGCTCTTGGCTATGGGTGGGTTCATTGGGCCACTACAATGGAGGCCTTTCTATGCAAAATCAGCCTTCAGCTGCTAAGGGGAAGACCTTGGAGTTGGTTTCCTTCTGAGGAGACCACCAGCCAAGCAGCAGTACCCTTGGAGCCAGAGGCAGCCCAGAGCCTCCTTGGCCCTATGGGGAGCCGAGGGCTAGGTGAGAACTAGGCCAGCGCTGGGATCCTGAGCCAAGCCGCATTGGGGCTGAGTTCGGTTCCCAAGCCCAGTTTCCCTTTGCAGAATGCAGCTCCTAGGAGCGCGTTTTGAGCTGTTTCGGAGCTAGGCCCTAAGTGGGTCCCTCCCTAGCTGGCTATGGGGGGGTTGCTATTGCCAGTGCACACAGGGCTTCTTCAGGCCAAATCAGCCTTCTCCGCGAAGGAGAAGACTCTTGGAGTTGGTTTCCAGCTGCGGAGAAAACCAGGCAAGCAGCAGTGCCCACGGAACCAGAGGCAGCCCAAAGCCTCCTTGGCCCTATGGGGAGCTGAGGGCCAGGTGAGAAGTAGGCAAGCGCTGGGATCCTGAGCCAAGCCGCATTGGGGCTGAGGTTTGTTCCCTGAGCCCAGTTTCCCTTTGCAGAATGCAGCTCCTAGAAGCACGTTTTGGGCCTTTTCGGAGCTAGGCCCTAGGTGGGTCCCTCCCTAGCTGGCTATGGAGGGGTTGCTAAGGCCAGTTCACACAGGGCTTCTTCAAGCCAAATCAGCCTTCTCCGCGAAGGAGAAGACGTTTGTAGTTGGTTTCCGGCTGCGGAGACCACCAGGCAAGAAGCAGTGCCCACGGAGCCAGAGGCAGCCCAGACCCTCCTTGGCCCTATGTGGAGCTGAGGGCTAGGTGAGACGTAGGCAAGCGCTGGGGACCTAAGCCAAGCCGCATTGGGGCTGAGGTTTGTTCCCCGAGCCCAGTTTCCCTTTGCAGAATGCAGCTCCGAGAAGTGTGTTTTGTGCCGTTTCGGAGCTAGGCCCTGGGGGGGTCCCTCCCTAGCTGGCTATGTTGGGGTTGCTATGGCCAGTGCACCCAGGGCGTCTTCAGGCTAAATCAGCCTTCTCCCTGAAGGAGAAGACGCTTGGAGTTGGTTTACAGCTGCGGAGAAAACCAGGCAAGCAGCAGTGGCCACGGAACCAGAGGCAGCCCACAGCCTCCTTGGCCCTATGGGGAGCTGAGGGCCAGGTGAGAAGTAGGCAAGCGCTGGGATCCTGAGCCAAGCCGCATTGGGGCTGAGGTTTGTTCCCTGAGCCCAGTTTCCCTTTGCAGAATGCAGCTCCTAGAAGCACGTTTTGGGCCTTTTCGGAGCTAGGTCCTAGGTGGGTCCCTCCCTAGCTGGCTATGGAGGGGTTGCTAAGGCCAGTTCACACAGGGCTTCTTCAAGCCAAATCAGCCTTCTCCGCGAAGGAGAAGACGTTTGTAGTTGGTTTCCGGCTGCGGAGACCACCAGGCAAGAAGCAGTGCCCACGGAGCCAGAGGCAGCCCAGACCCTCCTTGGCCCTATGTGGAGCTGAGGGCTAGGTGAGACGTAGGCAAGCGCTGGGGACCTAAGCCAAGCCGCATTGGGGCTGAGGTTTGTTCCCCGAGCCCAGTTTCCCTTTGCAGAATTCAGCTCCAAGAAGCGCGTTTTGTGTCGTTTCGGAGCTAGGCCCTGGGGGGGTCCCTCCCTGATGGCTATGTTGGGGTTGCTAGGGCCAGTGCACCCAGGGCGTATTCAGGCTAAATAAGTCTTCTCCCTGAAGGAGAAGACGCTTGGAGTTGGTTTCCAGCTGAGGAGAAAACCAGGCAAGCAGCTATGCCCACGGAGCCAGAGGCAGCCCAGACCCTCCTTGGCCCTATGGGGAGCCGAGGGCCAGGTGAGAACTAGGCAAGCGCTGGGATCCTGAGCCAAGCCGCATTGGGGCTGAGGTTTGTTCCCCGAGCCCAGTTTCCCTTTGCAGAATGCAGGTCCTAGAAGCGCCTTTTGTGCCGTTTCGGAGCTAGGCCCTAGGTGGGTGGATCCCTAGCTGGCTATGTGTGGGTTGCTAAGGCCAGTGCACACAGGGCTTCTTCAGGCCAAATCAGCCTTCTGCGTGAAAGAGAAGAGGCTTGGAGTTGGGTTCCAGCTGCGGAGACCACCAGTCAAGCAGCAGTGCCCACGGAGCCAGAGGCAGCACAGACCCTCCTTGGCCCTATGGGGATCCGAGGGCTAGGTGAGAAGTAGGCATGCGCTGGGATCCTGAGCCAAGCCGCATTGGGGCTGAGTTCGGTTCCCAAGCCCAGTTTCCATTTGCAGAATGCAGCTCCTAGAAGTGCGTTTTGTGCTGTTTTGAGAGAGCCCTGAGGTGGGTCTCTGCATAGCTCTTGGCTATGGGTGGGTTCATTGGGCCACTACAATGGAGGCCTTTCTATGCAAAATCAGCCTTCAGCTGCTAAGGGGAAGACCTTGGAGTTGGTTTCCTTCTGAGGAGACCACCAGCCAAGCAGCAGTACCCTTGGAGCCAGAGGCAGCCCAGAGCCTCCTTGGCCCTATGGGGAGCCGAGGGCTAGGTGAGAACTAGGCCAGCGCTGGGATCCTGAGCCAAGCCGCATTGGGGCTGAGTTCGGTTCCCAAGCCCAGTTTCCCTTTGCAGAATGCAGCTCCTAGGAGCGCGTTTTGAGCTGTTTCGGAGCTAGGCCCTAAGTGGGTCCCTCCCTAGCTGGCTATGGGGGGGTTGCTATTGCCAGTGCACACAGGGCTTCTTCAGGCCAAATCAGCCTTCTCCGCGAAGGAGAAGACTCTTGGAGTTGGTTTCCAGCTGCGGAGAAAACCAGGCAAGCAGCAGTGCCCACGGAGCCAGAGGCAGCCCAGACCCTCCTTGGCCCTATGGGGAGCCGAGGGCTAGGTGAGAACTAGGCAAGCGCTGGGATCCTGAGCCAAGCCGCATTGGGGCTGAGGTTTGTTCCCTGAGCCCAGTTTCCCTTTGCAGAATGCAGCTCCTAGAAGCACGTTTTGGGCCGTTTCGGAGCTAGGCCCTAGGTGGGTCCCTCCCTAGCTGGCTATGGAGGGGTTGCTAAGGCCAGTTCACACAGGGCTTCTTCAAGCCAAATCAGCCTTCTCCGCGAAGGAGAAGACGTTTGTAGTTGGTTTCCGGCTGCGGAGACCACCAGGCAAGAAGCAGTGCCCACGGAGCCAGAGGCAGCCCAGACCCTCCTTGGCCCTATGTGGAGCTGAGGGCTAGGTGAGACGTAGGCAAGCGCTGGGGACCTAAGCCAAGCCGCATTGGGGCTGAGGTTTGTTCCCCGAGCCCAGTTTCCCTTTGCAGAATGCAGCTCCGAGAAGTGTGTTTTGTGCCGTTTCGGAGCTAGGCCCTGGGGGGGTCCCTCCCTAGCTGGCTATGTTGGGGTTGCTATGGCCAGTGCACCCAGGGCGTCTTCAGGCTAAATCAGCCTTCTCCCTGAAGGAGAAGACGCTTGGAGTTGGTTTACAGCTGCGGAGAAAACCAGGCAAGCAGCAGTGGCCACGGAACCAGAGGCAGCCCAAAGCCTCCTTGGCCCTATGGGGAGCTGAGGGCCAGGTGAGAAGTAGGCAAGCGCTGGGATCCTGAGCCAAGCCGCATTGGGGCTGAGGTTTGTTCCCTGAGCCCAGTTTCCCTTTGCAGAATGCAGCTCCTAGAAGCACGTTTTGGGCCTTTTCGGAGCTAGGCCCTAGGTGGGTCCCTCCCTAGCTGGCTATGGAGGGGTTGCTAAGGCCAGTTCACACAGGGCTTCTTCAAGCCAAATCAGCCTTCTCCGCGAAGGAGAAGACGTTTGTAGTTGGTTTCCGGCTGCGGAGACCACCAGGCAAGAAGCAGTGCCCACGGAGCCAGAGGCAGCCCAGACCCTCCTTGGCCCTATGTGGAGCTGAGGGCTAGGTGAGACGTAGGCAAGCGCTGGGGACCTAAGCCAAGCCGCATTGGGGCTGAGGTTTGTTCCCCGAGCCCAGTTTCCCTTTGCAGAATGCAGCTCCGAGAAGTGCGTTTTGTGCCATTTCGGAGCTAGGCCCTGGGGGGGTCCCTCCCTAGCTGGCTATGTTGGGATTGCTATGGCCAGTGCACCCAGGGCGTCTTCAGGCTAAATCAGCCTTCTCCCTGAAGGAGAAGACGCTTGGAGTTGGTTTCCAGCTGCGGAGAAAACCAGGCAAGCAGCAGTGGCCACGGAACCAGAGGCAGCCCACACCCTCCTTGGCCCTATGGGGAGCTGAGGGCCAGGTGAGAACTAGGAAAGCGCTGGGATCCTGAGCCAAGCCGCATTGGTGCTGAGGTTTATTCCCCGAGCCCAGTTTCCCTTTGCAGAATGCAGGTCCTAGAAGCGCCTTTTGTGCCGTTTCGGAGCTAGGCCCTAGGTGGGTGGATCCCTAGCTGGCTATGTGTCGGTTGCTAAGGCCATTGCACACAGGGCTTCTTCAGGCCAAATCAACCTTCTCTGCGAAGGAGAAGACGCTTGGAGTTGGTTTCCAGCTGCGGAGACCACCAGCCAAGCAGCAGTGCCCACGGAGCCAGAGGCAGCCCAGACCCTCCTTGGCCCTATGTGGAGCAGAGGGCTAGGTGAGACGTAGGCTAGTGCTGGGGACCTAAGCCAAGCCGCATTGGGGCTGAGGTTTGTTCCCCGAGCCCAGTTTCCCTTTGCAGAATGCAGCTCTGAGAAGCGCGTTTTGTGCCGTTTCGGAGTTAGGCCCTAGGTGGGTCCCTCCCTAGCTGGCTATGGGTGGGTTGATAGGGCCAGTTCACACAGGGCTTCATCAGGCCAAATCAGCCTTCTCCGCGAAGGAAAAGATGCCTGTAGTTGGTTTCCAGCTGCGGAGACCACCAGCCAAGCAGCAGTGCCCAAGGAGCCAGAGGCAGACCAGACCCTCCTTGGCCCTATGGGGAGCCGAGGGCTAGGTGAGAAGTAGGCATGCGCTGGGGACCTGAGCCAAGCCCCATTGGGGCTGAGGTTTGTTCCCCGAGCCCAGTTTCCCTTTGCAGAATGCAGCTCCTAGAAGTGCGTTTTGTGCTATTTTGAGAGAGCCCTTAGGTGGGTCTCTGCATAGCTCTTGGCTATGTGTGGGTTCATTGGGCCACTACAATGGAGGCCTTTCTATGCAAAATCAGCCTTCAGCTGCTAAGGAGAAGACGCTTGGAGTTGGTTTCCTTCTGCGGAGACCACCAGCCAAGCAGCAGTGGCCACGGAGCCAGAGGCAGCCCAGACCCTCCTTGGCCCTATGGGGAGCTGAGGGCCAGGTGAGAACTAGGCAAGCGCTGGGATCCTGAGCCAAGCCGCATTGGGGCTGAGGTTTGTTCCCGAGCCCAGTTTCCCTTTGCAGAATGCAGCTCCTAGGAGTGGGTTTTGTGCCGTTTCGGAGCTAGGCCCTAGGTGGGTCCCTCCCAAGCTGGCTGTGGGGGTGTTGCTAAGGCCATTGCACACAGGGCTTCATCAGGCCAAATCAGCCTTCTCCGCGAAGGAGAAGACTTTTGGAGTTGGTTTCAAGCTGCGGAGACCACCAGCCAAGCAGCAGTGCCCACGGAGCCAGAGGCAGCCCAGACCCTCCTTGGCCCTATGGGGAGACGAGGGCTAGGTGAGAACTAGGCAAGCAGTGGGATCCTGAGCCAAGCCGCAGTGGGGCTGAGGTTTGCTCCCCGAACACAGTTTCCCTTTGAAGAATGCAGCTCCTAGAAGCTCGTTTTGTGCCGATTCGGAGCTAGGCCCTAGGTGGGTCCCTCCCAAGCTGGCTATAGGTGGGTTGCTAGGGCCAGTGAACACAGGGCTTCTTCAGGCCAAATCAGCCTTCTCCGCGAAGGAGAAGACGCTTGGAGTTGGTTTCCAGCAGCGGAGACCACCAGCCAAGCAGCAGTGCCCACGGAGCCAGAGGCAGCCCAGACCCTCCATGGCCCTACGGGGAGCCGAGGGCTAGGTGAGAACTAGGCAAGCGCGGGGATCCGGAGCCAAGCCCCATTGGGGCTGAGGTTTGTTCCCCGAGCAGAATGCAGCTCCTAGAAGCACCTTTTGTGCCGTTTGGGAGCTAGGCCCAAGTGGGTCCCTACCCAAGCTGGCTATAGGTGGGTTGATAGGGCCAGTGAACACAGGGCTTCTTCAGGCCAAATCAGCCTTCTCCGCGAAGGAGAAGACGCTTGGAGTTGGTTTCAACCTGCGGAGACCACCAGGCAAGCAGCAGTGCCCACGGAGCCAGAGGCAGCCCAGACCCTCCTTGGCCCTATGGGGAGCCGAGGGCTAGGTGAGAACTAGGCAAGCGCTGGGATCCTGAGCCAAGCCGCATTGGGACTGAGGTTTGTTGCCCGAGCCATGTTACCCTTTGCAGAATGCAGCTCCTAGAAGCGCGTTTTTTGTCGTTTCGTAGCTAGGCCCTAGGTGGGTCCCTCCCTAGCTGGCCATGGGGGGATTGCTAGGGGCAGTGAACACAGGGCTTCTTCAGGCCAAATCATCCTTCTGCACGAAGGAGAAGACGTTTGGCGTTGGTTTCCAGCTGCGGATACCACCAGCCAAGCAGCAGTGGCCACGGAGCCAGAGGCAGCCCAGACCCTCCTTGGCCCTATGGGGAGCCTAGGGCTAGGTGAGAACTAGGCAAGCGCTGGGATCCTGAGCCAAGCCGCATTGGGGCTGAGGTTTGTTCCTGAGCCCAGTTTCCCTTTGCAGAATGCAGTTCCTAGAAGCGCGTTTTGTGCCATTTCGGAGCTAGGCTGTAGGTGGGTCCCTACCTAGCTGGCTAATGGGTGTTGCTAGGCCAGTGCACACAGGGCTTCTTCAGGACAAATTAGCCTTCTCCGCGAAGGAGAGGACTTTTGGAGTTGGTTTCCAGCTGCGGAGACCACCAGCCAAGCAGCAGTGCCCACCGAGCCAGAGGCAGCCCAGACCCTCCTTGGCCCTATGGGGAGCCTAGGGCTAGGTGAGGACTAGGCAAGCTCTGCGATCCTGAGCCACGGCGCATTTTGGCTGAGGTTTGCTCCCAAGCCCAGTTTCCCTTTGCAAAATGCAGCTCCTAGGAGCGCGTTTTGTGCCGTTTCGGAGCTAGGCTCTAGGTGGTTCCCTCCCTAGCTGGCTATGTTGGGGTTGCTAGGGCCAGTGCACACAGGGCTTCTTCAGGCCAAATCAGCCTTCTCTGCGAAGGAGAAGACGTTTGGAGTTGGTTTCCAGCTGCGGAGACCACCAGCCAAGCAGCAGTGCCCACGGAGCCAGAGGCAGCCCAGACCCTCCTTGGCCCTATGGGGAGCCAAGGGCTAGGTGAGAACTAGGCAAGCGCTGGGATCCTGAGCCAAGCCGCATTGGGGCTGAGGTTTGTTCCCGGAGCCCAGTTTCCCTTTGCAGAATGCAGGTCCTAGAAGCGCGTTTGTGCCATTTCGGAGCTAGGCCCTAGGTGGGTCCCTCCCTAGGTGGCTATAGGTTGTTTGCTAGGACCAGTGAACACAGGGCTTCTTCAGGCCAAATCAGCCTTCTGCGCGAAGGAGAAGAGGCTCGGAGTTGGTTTCCAGCTGCGGAGAAAACCAGCCAAGCAGCAGTGCCCACGGAGCCAGAGGCAGCCCAGACCCTCCTTGGCCCTATGGGGATCCGAGGGCTAGGTGAGAAGTAGGCATACGCTGGGGACCTGAGTCATGCCCCATTGGGGCTGAGGTTTGTTCCCCGAGCCCAGTCTCCCTTTGCAGAATGCATGTCCTAGAAACGCCTTTTGTGCCGTTTCGGAGCTAGGCCCTAGGTGGGTGGATCCCAAGCTGGCTATGTGTGGGTTGCTAAGGCCAGTGCACACAGGGCTTCTTCAGGCCAAATCATCCTTCGGCGTGAAGGAGAAGAGGCTTGGAGTTGGGTTCCAGCTGCGGAGACCACCACCCAAGCAGCAGTGCCCACGGAGCCAGAGGCAGCCCAGACCCTCCTTGGCCCTATGGGGATCCGAGGGCTAGGTGAGAAGTAGGCATGCGCTGGGGACCTGAGTCATGCCCCATTGGGGCTGAAATGTGTTCCCCGAGCCCAGTTTTCCTTTGCAGAATGCAGCTCCTAGAAGTGCGTTTTGTGCTGTTTTGAGAGAGCCCTTAGGTGGGTCTCTGCATAGATCTTGGCTAAGGGTGGGTTCATTGGGTCACTACAATGGAGGCCTTTCTATGCAAAATCAGCCTTCAGCTGCTAAGGGGAAGACCTTGGAGTTGGTTTCCTTCTGCGGAGACCACCAGCCAAGCAGCAGTACCCTTGGAGCCAGAGGCAGCCCAGAGCCTCATTGGCCCTATGGGGAGCCGAGGGCTAGGTGAGAACTAGGCCAGCGCTGGGATCCTGAGCCAAGCCGCATTGGGGCTGAGTTCGGTTCCCAAGCCCAGTTTCCCTTTGCAGAATGCAGCTCCTAGGAGCGCGTTTTGTGCTGTTTCGGAGCTAGGCCCTAAGTGGGTCCCTCCCTAGCTGGCTCTGGGGGGGTTGCTATGGCCAGTGCACCCAGGGCGTCTTCAGGCTAAATCAGCCTTCTCCCTGAAGGAGAAGACTCTTGGAGTTGGTTTCCAGCTGCGGAGAACACCAGGCAAGCAGCAGTGCCCACGGAACCAGAGGCAGCCCAGACCCTCCTTGGCCCAATGGGGAGCTGAGGGCCAGGTGAGAACTAGGCAAGCGCTGGGATCCTGAGCCAAGCCGCATTGGGGCTGAGGTTTGTTTCCCGAGCCCAGTATCCCTTTGCAGAATGCAGCTCCTAGAAGCGCGACTTGTCCCGTTTCGGAGCTAGGCCCTAGGTGGTTCCTTCCCAAGCTGGCTGTAAGTGGGTTGCTAGGGCCAGTGCACACAGGGCTTCTTCAGGCCAAATCAGCCTTCTCCAAGAAGGAGAAGACGCTTGGAGTTGGTTTCCAGCTGCGGATACCACCAGCCAAGCAGCAGTACCCTTGGAACCAGTGGCAGCCCAGACCCTCCTTGGCCCTATGGGGAGCCTAGGGCTAGGTGAGGACTAGGCAAGCTCTGCCATCCTGACCCAAGCCGCATTTTGGCTGAGGTTTGCTCCCAAGCCCAGTTTCCCTTTGCAGAATGCAGCTCCTAGGAGCGCGTTTTATGCCGTTTCAGAGCTAGGCTCTAGGTGGGTCCCTACCTAGGTGGCTATGGGGGGGTTGCTAGGGCCAGTGCACACAGGGCTTCTTCAGGCCAAATCAGCCTTCTCCGCGAAGGAGAAGACGCTTGGAGTTGGTTTCCAGCTGCGGAGACCACCAGCCAAGCAGCAGTGCCCACGGAGCCAGAGGCAGCCCAGACCCTCCTTGGCCCTATGGGGAGCAAAGGGCTAGGTGAGAACTAGGCAAGCGCTGCGATCCTGAGCCAAGCCGAATTGGGCCTGAGGTTTGTTCCCCGAGCCCAGTTTCCCTTTGCAGAATTCACCTCCTAGGAGCGCATTTTGTGCCATTTAGGAGCTAGGCGGTTGGTGGGTCCCTCCCTAGCGGGCGATGGGGGGTTGCTAGGGCCAGTGCACACAGGGCTTCTTCAGGCCAAATCAGCCTTCTCCGCGAAGGAGAAGACGCTTGGAGTTGGTTTCCAGCTGCGGAGACTACCAGGCAAGCAGCAGTGCCCACGGAGCCAGAAGCAGCCCAGACCCTCCTTGGCCCTATGGGGAGCCGAGGGCTAGGTGAGAACTAGGCAAGCGCTGGGATCCTGAGCCAAGCCGCATTGGGGCTGAGGTTTGTTCCCAGAGCCCAGTATCCCTTTGCAGAATGTAGCTCCTAGAAGCGCGTTTTGTGCTGTTGTGGAGCTAGGCCCTGGGTGGGTCCCTCCCTAGCTGGCTATGTTAGGGTTGCTAGGGCCAGTGAACACAGGGCTTCTTCAGGCCAAATCAGCCTTCTCCGTGAAGGAAAAGATGCTTGTAGTTGGTTTCAAGCTGCGGAGAACACCAGCCAAGCAGCAGTGCCCACGAAGCCAGTGGTAGCCCAGACCCTCCTTGGCCCTATGGGGAGGCGAGGGCTAGGTGAGAACTAGACAAGCGCTGGGATCCTGAGCCAAGCCGCATTGGGGCTGAGTTTTGTTCCCCGAACCCAGTTTCCCTTTGCAGAATGCAGCTCCTAGAAGCGAGTTTTGTGCCGTTTCGGAGCTAGGCCCTAGGTGGGTCCCTCCCTAGCTGGCTATAGGTGGGTTGCTAGGGCCAGTGAACACAGGGCTTCTTCAGGCCAAATCAACTTTCTCCGCGAAAGAGAAGATGCTTGGAGTTGGTTTCCAGCTTCGGAGACCACCAGCCAAGCAGCAGTGCCCACGGAGCCAGAGGCAGCCCAGACCCTCCTTGGCCCTATGGCGAGCCGAGGGCTAGGTGAGAACTAGGCAAGCGCTGGGATCTAGAGCCAAGCCGCATTGGATCTGAGGTTTTTTCCCCGAGCCCGGTTTGCCTTTGCAGAATGCAGCTCCTAGAAGCGCGTTTTGTGCCGTTTCGGAGCTAGGACCTAGGTGGGTCCCTTCCTAGCTGGCTATGGGTGGATTGCAAGGGCCAGTGCACCCAGGGCTTCTTCAGGCCAAATAAGCTTTCTCCGCGATTGAGAAGTCGCTTGGAGTTGGTTTCACGCTGCGGAGACCACCAGCCAAGCAGCAGTGCGCACGGAGCCAGAGGCAGCCCAGACCCTCCTTGGCCCTATGGGGAGCCTAGGGCTAGGTGAGAAGTAGGCAAGCGCTGGGATCCTGAGCCAAGCCGCATTGGGGCTGAGGTTTGTTCCCCGAGCCCAGTATCCCTTTGCAGAAAGCACCGCCTAGAAGCGCGTTTTGTGCTGTTGCGGAGCTAGGCCCTAGGTGGGTCCCTCCCTAGCTGGCTATGTTAGGGTTGCTAGGGCCAGTGAACACAGGGCTTCTTCAGGCCAAATCAGCCTTCTCCGTGAAGGAAAAGATGCTTGTAGTTGGTTTCCAGCTGCGGAGACCACCAGCCAAGCAGCAGTGCGCACGGAGCCAGAGGCAGCCCAGACCCTCCTTGGACCTATGGGGAGGCGAGGGCTAGGTGAGAACTAGGCAAGCACTGGGATCCTGAGCCAAGCCGCATTGGGGCTGAGGTTTATTCCCCGAGCCCAGTTTCCCTTTGCAGAATGCAGGTCCTAGAAGCGCCTTTTGTGCCGTTTCGGAGCTAGGCCCTAGGTGGGTGGATCCCTAGCTGGCTATGTGTGGGTTGCTAAGGCCAGTGCACACAGGGCTTCTTCAGGCCAAATCAACCTTCTCCGCGAAGGAGAAGACGCTTGGATTTGGGTTCCAGCTGCGGAGACCAGCAGCCAAGCAGCAGTGCCCACGGAGCCAGAGGCAGCACAGACCCTCCTTGGCCCTATGGGGAGCCGAGGGCTAGGTGAGAAGTAGGCATGCGCTGGGGACCTGAGCCAAGCCCCATTGGGGCTGAGGTTTGTTCCCCGAGCCCAGTTTCCCTTTGCAGGATGCAGCTCCTAGAAGTGCGTTTTGTGCTGTTTTGAGAGAACCCTTAAGTGGGTCTCTGCATAGCTCTTGGCTATGGGTGGGTTCATTGGGCCACTACAATGGAGGCCTTTCTATGCAAAATCAGCCTTCAGCTCCTAAGGAGAAGACTCTTAGAGTTGGTTTCATTCTGCGGAGACCACCAGCCAAGCAGCAGTACCCTTGGAGCCAGAGGCAGCCCAGAGCCTCCTTGGCCCTATGGGGAGCCGAGGGCTAGGTGAGAACTAGGCAAGCGCTGGGATCCTGCGCCAAGCCGCATTGGGGCTGAGGTTTGTTCCCTGAGCCCAGTTACCCTTTGCAGAATGCAGCTCCTAGAAGCACCTTTTGGGCCGTTTCGGAGCTAGGCCCTAGTTGGGTCCCTCCCTAGCTGGCTATGGGGGGGTTGCTAAGGCCAGTGCACACAGGGCTTCTTCAGGCCAAATCAGCCTTCTCCGCAAAGGAGAAGACGTTTGGAGTTGGTTTCCGGCTGTGGAGACCACCAGGCAAGTAGCAGTGCCCACGGAGCCAGAAGTAGCCCAGACCCTCCTTGGCCCTATGTGGAGCTGAGGGCTAGGTGAGACGTAGGCTAGTGCTGGGGACCTAAGCCAAGCCGCATTGGGGCTGAGGTTTGTTCCCCGAGCCCAGTTTCCCTTTGCAGAATGCAGCTCTGGAAGCGCGATTTGGGCCGCTTCGGAGCTAGACCCTACATGGGTCCCTCCCTAGCTGGCTATAGGTGGGTTGCTAGCGCCAGTTCACACAGGGCTTCTTCAGGCCCAATCAGCCTTCTCCGCAATGGACATGACGCTTGGAGTTGGTTTCAAGCTGCGGAGACCACCAGCCAAGCAGCAGTGCCCACGGAGCCAGAGGCAGCCCAGACCCTCCTTGGCCCTATGGGGAGCCGGGGGCTAGGTGAGAACTAGGCAAGAGCTGGGATCTAGAGCCAAGCCGCATTGGATCTGAGGTTTTTTCCCCGAGCCCGGTTTGCCTTTGCAGAATGCAGCTCCTAGAAGCGAGTTTTGTGCCGTTTCGGAGCTAGGCCCTAGGTTGTTCCCTTCCTAGCTGGCTATGGGTGGGTTGCTAGGGCCAGTGCACCCAGGGCTTCTTCAGGCCAAATCAGCCTTCTCCGCAAAGGAGAAGATGTTTGGAGTTGGTTTCAAGCTGCGGAGACCACCAGCCAAGCAGCAGTGCCCACGGAGCAAGAGGCAGCCCAGGCCCTCCTTGGCCCTATGGGGAGCCGAGGGCTAGGTGAGAACTAGGCAAGCAGTGGGATCCTGAGCCAAGCCGCATTGGGGCTGAGGTTTGTTCCCCGAGCCCAGTTTCCCTTTGCAGAATGCACCTCCTAGAAGCGCGTTTTGTGCCTTTTCGGAGCTAGGCCCTAGGTGGGATCCTCCCTAGGTGGCAATAGGGGGGTTGCTAGGGCCAGTGCACCCAGGGCTTCTTCAGGCCAAATAAGCTTTCTCCGCGATTGAGAAGTCGCTTGGAGTTGGTTTCACGCTGCGGAGACCACCAGCCAAGCAGCAGTGCGCACGGAGCCAGAGGCAGCCCAGACTCTCCTTGGCCATATGGGGAGCCGAGGGCTAGGTGAGAACTAGGCAAGCGCTGGGATCCTGAGCCAAGCCGCATTGGGGCTGAGGTTTGTTCCCCGAGCCCAGTTTCCCTTTGCAGAATGCAGATCCTAGGACCGCGTTTTGTGCCGTTTCGGAGCTAGGCCCTAGGTGGGTCCCTCCCTAGCTTGCTATGTTTGGGTTGCTAGGGCCAGTGAACACAGGGCTTCTTCAGGCCAAATCAGCCTTCTCCGCGAAGGAGAAGACGCTTGGAGTTGGTTTCCATCTGCCGAGACCACCAGCCAAGCAGCAGTGCGCACGGAGCCAGAGGCAGCCCAGACCCTCCTTGGCCCTATGGGGAGCCGAGGGCTAGGGGAGAACTAGGCAAGCGCTGGGATCCTGAGCCAAGCCGCATTGGGGCTGAGGTTTGTTCCCCGAGCCCAGTTTCCCTTTGCAGAATGCAGCTCCTAGGAGCGCGGTTTGTGCCGTTTCGGAGCTAGGCCCTAGGTGGGTCCCTACCTAGCTTGCTTTGGTTGGGTTATTAAGGTCAGTGCACACAGGGCTTCTTCAGGCCAAATCAGCCTTCTGCGTGAAGGAGAAGACGCTTGGAGTTGGTTTCCAGCTGCGGAGAGCAGCAGCAAAGCAGCAGTGTCCAAGGAGCCAGAGGAAGCCGAGACCGTTCTTGGCCCTATGGGGAGCCTAGGGCTAGGTGAGAACTAGGCAAGCGCTGGGATCCTGAGCCAAGCGGCATTGGGGCTGAGCTTTGTTCCCCAAGCCCAGTTTGCCTTTGCCGAATGCAGCTCCTAGAAGCGCGTTTTCTGCCATTTCGGAGCTAGGCCCTAGGTGGGATCCTCCCTAGGTGGCAATTGGGGGTTGCTAGGGCCAGTGCACACAGGGCTTCTTCAGGCCAAATCAACCTTCTCCGATAAGGAGAAGACATTTGGAGTTGGTTTCCAGCTGCGGAGACCACCAGCCAAGCAGCAGTGCGCTCTGAGCCAGAGGCAGCCCAGACCTTCCTTGGCCCTATGGGGATCTGAGGGCTAGGTGAGAACTAGGCAAGCACTGGGATCCTGAAACAAGCCGCATTGGGGCTGAGGTTTGTTCCCCAAGCCCAGTATCCCTTTGCAGAATGCACCTCCTAGGAGCTCGTTTTGTGCTGTTTCTGAGCTGGGCGCTAGGTGGGTCCCTCCCAAGCTGGCTATGGGTGGGTTGCTAGGGCCAGTGCACACAGGGCTTCTTCAGGCCAAATCAGCCTTCTCCACGAAGGAGAAGACGCTGGGAGTTGGTTTCAAGCTGCGGAGACCTCCAGCCTAGCAGCAGTGTCCAAGGAGCCAGAGGCAGCCCTGACCCTCCTTGGCCCTATGGGGAGGCGAGGGCTAGGTGAGAACTAGGCAAGCGCTGGGATCCTGAGCCAAGCCGCATTGGGGCTGAGGTTTGTTCCCCGAGCCCAGTATCCCTTTGCAGAATGCAGCTCCTAGAACCGCGTTTTGTGCCGTTTCGGAGCTAGGGAATAGGTGGGTCCCTCCCTAGCTGGCTATGGGTGGGTTGCTAGGGCCAGTGCACACAGGGATTCTTCAGGCCAAATCAGCCTTCTCCGCGATGGAGAAGACACTTGGAGTTGGTTTCCAGCTGCGGAGACCACCAGCCAAGCAGCAGTGCCCACGGAGGCAGAGGCAGCCCAGACCCTCCTTGGCCCTATTGGGAGCCAAGGGCTAGGTGAGAACTAGGCAAGCGCTGGGATCCTGAGCCAAGCCGCATTGGGGCTGAGGTTTGTTCCCCGAGCCCAGTATCCCTTTGCAGAATGCAGCTCCTAGGAGCGCGTTTTGTGCCGTTTCGGAGCTAGGCCCTAGGTGGGTCCCTCCCTAGCTGGCTGTGGGGATTTGCTAGGTCCAGTGCACACAGGGCTTCTTCAGGCCAAATCAGCCTTCTCCGCGAAGGAGAAGACGCTTGGAGTTGGTTTACAGCTGTGGAGACCACCAGCCAAGCAGCAGTGCCCACGGAGCCAGAGGCAGCCCAGACCCTCCTTGGCCCTATGGGGAGCCTTGGGCTAGGTGAGAAGTAGGCAAGCACTGGGATCCTGAGCCAAGCCGCATTGGGGCTGAGGTTTGTTCCCCGAGCCCAGTTTCCCTTTGCAGAATGCACCTCCTAGAAGCGCGTTTTGTGCCGTTGCGGAGCTAGGCCCTGGGTGGGTCCCTCCCTAGCTGGCTATGTTGGGGTTGCTAGGGCCAGTGAACACAGGGCTTCTTCAGGCCAAATCAACCTTCTCCGTGAAGGAAAAGAAGCTTGTAGTTGGTTTCCAGCTGCGAAGACCACCAGCCAAGCAGCAGTGCGCACGGAGCCAGAGGCAGCCCAGACCCTCCTTGGACCTATGGGGAGCGGAGGGCTAGGTGAGAACTAGGCAAGCACTGGGATCCTGAGCCAAGCCGCATTGGGGCTGAGGTTTATTCCCCGAGCCCAGTTTCCCTTTGCAGAATGCAGGTCCTAGAAGCGCCTTTTGTGCCGTTTCGGAGCTAGGCCCCAGGTGGGTGGATCCCTAACTGGCTATGTGTGGGTTGCTAAGGCCCCTGCACACAGGGCTTCTTCAGGCCAAATCAACCTTCTCCGCGAAGGAGAAGACGCTTGGAGTTGGGTTCCAGCTGCGGAGACCAGCAGCCAAGCAGCAGTGCCCACGGAGCCAGAGGCAGAACAGACCCTCCTTGGCCCTATGGGGAGCCGAGGGCTAGGTGAGAAGTAGGCATGCACTGGGGACCTGAGCCATGCCCCATTGGGGCTGAGGTTTGTTCCCCGAGCCCAGTTTCCCTTTGCAGGATGCAGCTCCTAGAAGTGCGTTTTGTGCTGTTTTGAGAGAGCCCTTAGGTGGGTCTCTGCATAGCTCTTGGCTATGGGTGGGTTCATTGGGCCACTACAATGGATGCCATTCTATGCAAAATCAGCCTTCAGCTCCTAAGGGGAAGACGCTTAGAGTTGGTTTCCTTCTGCGGAGACCACCAGCCAAGCAGCAGTGCCCACCGAGCCGGAGGCAGCCCAGACCCTCCTTGGCCCTATGGGGCGCCGAGGGCTAGGTGAGAACTAGGCAAGCGCTGGGATCCTGAGCCAAGCCGCATTGGGGCTGAGGTTTGTTCCCCAAGCCCAGAATCACTTTGCAGAATGCAGCTCCTAGGAGCGCGTTTTGTGCCGTTTCTGAGCTAGGCCCTAGGTGGAATCCTCCCTAGGTGGCAATGGGTTGGTTGGTACGGCCAAGGCACCCAGGGCTTCTTCAGGCCAAATCAGCCTTCTCCACAAAGGAGAAGACGCTTGGAGTTGGTTTCCATCTGCCGAGACCACCAGCCAAGCAGCAGTGCGCACGGAGCCAGAGGCAGCCCAGACCCTCCTTGGCCCTATGGGGAGCCGAGGGCTAGGGGAGAACTAGGCAAGCGCTGGGATCCTGAGCCAAGCCGCATTGGGGCTGAGGTTTGTTCCCCGAGCCCAGTTTCCCTTTGCAGAATGCAGCTCCTAGGAGCGCGGTTTGTGCCGTTTCAGAGCTAGGCCCCAGGTGGTTCCCTCCCTAGCTGGCTATGGGGGGGTTGCTATTGCCAGTGCACACAGGGCTTCTTCAGGCCACATCAGCCTTCTCCGCGAAATAGAAGACGATTGGAGTTGGTTTCCAGCTGCAGAGACCACCAGCCAAGCAGCAGTGCCCACGGAGCCAGAGGCAGCCCAGACCCTGCTTGGCCCTATGGGGAGCCGAGGGCTAGGTGAGAACTAGGCAAGCGCTGGGATCCACAGCCAAGCCGCATTGGATCTGAGGTTAGCTCCCGGAGCCCAATTTCACTTTGCAGAATGCAGCTCCTAGAAGAGCATTTTGTGCCGTTTCGGAGCTAGGCCCTGGGTGGGTCCCTACTTAGCTGGCTATGGGGGGGTTGCTAGGGCCACTGCACCCAGGGCTTCTTCAGGCCAAATCAGCATCCTCCGCGATGGAGAAGACGCTTGGTGTTGGTTTCCAGCTGCGGAGACCACCAGCCAAGCAGCAGTGCGCACGGAGCCAGAGGCAGCCCAGACCCTCCTTGGCCCTATGGGGAGCCGAGGGCTAGGTGAGAACTAGGCAAGCGCTGGGATCCTGAGCCAAGCCGCATTGGGGCTGAGGATTGTTCCCCGAGCCCAGTTTCCCTTTGCAGAATGCAGCTCCTAGGAGCGCGTTTTGTGCCATTTCGGAACTAGGGAATAGGTGGGATCCTCCCTAGCTGGCAATGGGGGAGTTGCTAGGGCCAGTGCACCCAGGGCTTCTTCAGGCCAAATCAGCCTTCTGCGCGAAAGAGAAGACGTTTGGAGTTGGTTTCCCGCTGCGGAGACCACCAGCCAAGCAGCAGTGCCCACGGAGCCAGAGGCAGCCCATACCCTCCTTGGCCTTATGGGAGCAGATGGCTAGGTGAGAACTAGGCAAGCGCTGGGATCCAGAGCCAAGCGGAATTGGATCTGAGGTTTGTTCCCCGAGCCCAGTTTCCCTTTGCAGAATGCAGCTCCTAGAAGCGCGTTTTGTGCTGTTTCGGAGCTAGGCCCTAGGTGGGTCTCTCCCTAGCTGGCTATGGGGGTTTGCTAGGGCCAGTGCACCCAGGGCTTCATCAGGCCAAATCAGCCTTCTCCGCAAAGAGAAGACACTTGTAGTTGGTTTCAAGCTGCGGATACCACCAGCCAAGCAGCAGTGCGCTCGGAGCCAGAGGCAGCCCAGACCCTCCTTGGAACTATGGGGAGCCAAGGGCTAGGTGAGAACTAGGCAAGCGCTGGGATCCTGAGCCAAGCCGCATTGGGGCAGAGGTTTGTTCCCCGAGCCCAGATTTCCTTTGCAGAGTGCAGCTCCTAGAAGTGCGTTTTGTGCTTTTTTGAGATAGCCCTTTGGTGTTTCTCTCCATAGCTCATGGATATGGGTGGGATCATTGGGCCGCTACAATGGAGGCCTTACTATGCAAAATCAGCCTTCAGTTGCTAAGGAGAAGACGCATAGAGTTGGTTTCCTTCTGCGGAGACCACCAGCCAAGCAGCAGTGCCCACGGAGCCAGAGGCAGCCCAGACCCTCCATGGCCCTATGGGGAGCCGAGGGCTAGGTGAGAACTAGGCAAGCGCTGGGATCCTGAGCCAAGCCGCATTGGGGCTGAGCTTTGTTCCCCGAGCCCAGTATCCCTTTGCAGAATGCAGCTCCTAGAAACGTTTTCTGCCGTTTCGGAGCTAGGCCCTAAGTGGGTCCCTCCCAAGCTGGCTATAGGTGGGTTGCTAGGGCCAGTGCACACAGGGCTTCTTCAGGCCAAATCCGCCTTCTCCGCGAAGGAGAAGATGCTTGGAGTTGGTTTCCAGCTGCGGAGAGCAGCAGCCAAGCAGCAGTGCCCACGGAGCCAGAGGCAGCCCAGACCCTCCTTGGCCCTATGGGGAGCCTAGGGCTAGGTGAGAACTAGGCAAGCACTGGGATCCTGAGCCAAGCCGCATTGGGGCTGAGGTTTGTTCCCCGAGCCCAGTTTCCCTTTGCAGAATGCAGCTCCTAGAAGCGCGTTTTGTGTCGTTTCGGAGCTAGGCCCTAGGTCGGTCTCTCCCTAGCTGGCTATGGGGGGGTTGCTAGGGGCAGTGAACACAGGGCTTCTTCAGGCCAAATCAGGCTTCTGCACGAAGGAGGAGACGTTTGGCTTTGGTTTCCAGCTGCAGATACGACCAGCCAAGCAGCATTGCCCAAGGAGCCAGAGGCAGCCCAGACCCTCCTTGGCCAAATGGGGAGCCGAGGGCTAGGTGAGAACTAGGCAAGCGCTGGGATCCTGAGCCAAGCCGCATTGGGGCTGAGCTTTGTTCCCCGATCCCAGTTTCCCTTTGCAGAATGCAGCTCCTAGGAGCGGGTTTTGTGCCGTTTCGGAGGTAGGCACTAGGTGCGTCCCTCCCTAGCTGGATATGTGTGGGTTGCTAGGGCCAGTGCACACAGGGCTTCTTTAGGCCAAATCAGCCTTCTCCGCGAAGGAAAAGACGCTTGTAGTTGGTTTCAAGCTGCGGAGACCAACAGCCAAGCAGCAGTGCCCACTGAGCCAGAGGCAGCCCAGACCCTCTTTGGCCCTATGGGGAGCTGAGGCCTAGGTGAGAAGTAGGCATGCGCTGGGGACCTGAGCCATGCCCCACTGGGGCTGAGGTTTGTTCCCCGAGCCCAGTTTCCCTTTGCCGAATGCAGCTCCTAGAAGTGTGTTTTGTGCTGTTTTGAGATAGCCCTTTGGTGGGTCTCTCCACAGCACTTGGCTATGGGTGGGTTCATTGGGCCACTACAGTGGAGGCCTTTCTATGCAAAATCAGCCTTCAGCTGCTAAGGAGAAGACGCTTGGAGTTGGTTTCCTTCTGCGGAGACCACCAGCCAAGTAGCAGTGCCCACGGAGCCAGAGGCAGCCCAGACCCTCTTTGGCCCTATGGGGAGCCGAGGGCTAGGTGAGAACTAGGCAAGCGCTGGGATCCTGAGCCAAGCTCATTGGGGCTGAGGATTGTTCCCCAGGCCCAGTTTCCTTTTGCAGGATGCAGGTCGTAGGAGCGCGTTTTGTGCCTTTTCAGAGCTAGGCCCTAGGTGGTTCCCTCCCTAGCTGGCAATGGGGGGGTTGAAAGGGCCAGGGCACACAGGGCTTCTTCAGGCCAAATCAGCCTTCTCCGCGAAGGAGAAGACGCTTGGATTTGGTATCAAGCTTTGTAGACCAACAGCCAAGCAGCAGTGCCCACGGAGCCAGAAGCAGCCCAGACCCTCCTTGGCCCTATGGGGAGCTGAGGGCTAGGTGAGAAGTAGGCAAGGGTGGGGACCTGAGCCATGCCCCATTGGGGCTGAGGTTTGTTCCCCCAGCCAAGTTTTCCCTTGCAGAATGCAGCTCCTAGAGGCGCGTTTTGTGCCGATTCGGAGCTAGGCACTAGGTGGGTCCCTCCCTAGCTGGCTATGGGTGGAATGCTAAGGCCAGTCCACACAGGGCTTCTTCAGGCCAAATCAGCCTTCTGCCCGAAGGAGAAGACGCTTGTAGTTGGTTTCAAGCTGTGGAGACCACCAGCCAAGCAGCAGTACCCACGGAGCCAGAGGCAGCCCAGACCCTCCTTGGCCCTATGGGGAGCTGAGGCCTAGGTGATAAGTAGGCATGCGCCGGGGAACTGAGCCATGCCCCACTGGGGCTGAGGTTTGTTCCCCGAGCCCAGTTTCCCTTTGCCGAATGCAGCTCCTAGAAGTGCGTTTTGTGCTGTTTTGAGATAGCCCTTTGGTGGGTCTCTCCACAGCACTTGGCTATGGGTGGGTTCATTGGGCCACTACACTGGAGGCCTTTCTATGCAAAATCAGCCTTCACCTGCTAAGGAGAAGAGGCTTGGAGTTGGTTTCCTTCTGAGGAGACCACCCGCCAAGCAGCAGTGCCCACGGAGCCTGAGGTAGTCCAGACCCACCTTGGCCCTATGGGGAGCCGAGGGCTAGGTGAGAACTAGGCAAGCGCTGCGATTCTGAGCCAAGCCGCATTGGGGCTGAGGTATGTTCACCGAGCCCAGCTTCCCTTTGCAGAATGAAGCTACTAGGAGCGCCTTTTGTGCCGTTTCGGAGCTAGGCACTAGGTGGGTCCCTCCCTAGCTGGCTATTGGGGGGTTTCTAGGGCCAGTGCACCCAGGGTTTCTTCAGGCCACATCAGCATTCTCCGCGAAGGAGAAGACGCTTGGATTTGGGTTCCAGCTGCCGAGACCACCAGCCAAGCAGCAGTGCGCACGGAGCCTGAGGCAGCCCAGAACCTGCTTGGAAGTATGGGGAGCCGAGGGCTATGTGAGAACTAGGCAAGCGCTGGGATCCTGAGCCAAGCCGCATTGGGGCTGAGATTTGTTCCCCGAGCCCAGTATCCCTTTGCAGAATGCAGCTCCTAGGAGCGCGTTTTGTGCCGTTTCGAAGCTAGGCCCTAGGTGGGTCACTCCCTAGCTTGCTATGGTTGGGTTACTAAGGCCAGTGCACGCATGGCGACATCAGGCCAAATCAGTCTTCTCCGCGAAGGAGAAGACGCTTGGAGTTGGTTTCCAGTTGCGGAGAGCAGCAGCCAAGCAGCAGTGGCCACGGAGCCAGAGGCATCCCAGACCCTCCTTGGCCCTATGGGGAGCCGAGGGCTAGGTGAGAACTAGGCAAGCACTGGGATCCTGAGCCAAGCCGCATTGGGGCTGAGGTATGTTCACCGAGCCCAGTTTCCCTTTGCAGAATGCAGCTCCTAGAAGCACATTTTGTGCCGTTTTGGAGCTAGGCCCTATGTGGGTCCCTCCCTAGGTGGCTATGGGTGGGTTGCTAGGGCCAGTGCACACATGGCTTCTTCAGGCCAAATCAGCCTTCTCTGCGAAGGAGAAGACTTTTGGATTTGGTTTCAGCTGCGGAGAGTTCCAGCCAATCAGCAGTGCCCACGGAGCCAGAGGCAGCCCAGACCCTCCTTGGCCCTATGGGGAGCCGAGGGCTAGGTGAGAACTAGGCAAGCGCTGGGATCCTGAGCCAAGCCGCATTGGGGCTGAGGTTTGTTCCCCGATCCCAGTTTCCCTTTGCAGAATGCAGCTCCTAGGAGCGCATTTTGTGCCGTTTCGGAGCTATGCCCTAGGTGGGTCCCTCCCTAGCTTGCTATGGTTGGGTTACTAAGGCCAGTGCACACAGGGCTTCTTCAGGCCAAATCAGCCTTCTCCGCAAAGGAGAAGACGCTTGGAGTTGGTTTCCAGCTGCGGAGAGCAGCAGCCAAGCAGCAGTGCCCACGGAGCCAGAGGCAGCCCAGACTCTCCTTGGCCCTAAGGGGAGCCGAGGGCTAGGTGAGAACTAGGCAAGCGCTGTGATCCTGAGCCAAGCCGCATTGGGGCTGAGGTTTGTTCCCCGAGCCCAGTTTCCCTTTGCCGAATGCAGCTCCTAGAAGTGCGTTTTGTGCTTTTTTGAGATAGCCCTTAGGTGGGTGTCTACATAGCTCTTGGCTGTGGGTGGGTTCATTGGGCCACTACAATGGAGGCCTTTCTATGCAAAATCAGCCTTCAGTTGCTAAGGAGAAGATGCTTAGAGTTGGTTTTCTTCTGAGGAGACCACCAGCTAAGCAGCAGTGCCCACGGAGCCAGAGGCAGCCCAGACCCTCCTTGGCCCTATGGGGAGCCGAGGGCTAGGTGAGAACTAGGCAAGCGCTGGGATCCTGAGCCAGGCCGCATTGGGGCTGAGGTTTGTTCCCCGAGCCCAGTAACCCTTTGCAGAATGCACCTCCTAGAAGCGCGTTTTGTGCCGTTTCGGAGGTAGGCCCTAGGTGAGTCCCTCCCTAGCTGGCTATGGGTGGGTTGCTAGGGCCAGTGCACACAGGGCTTCTTCAGGCCAAATCAGCCTTCTGCCCGAAGGAGAAGACGCTTGTAGTTGGTTTCAAGCTGTGGAGACCACCAGCCAAGCAACAGTGCCCACGGAGCCAGAGGCAGCCCAGACTCTCCTTGGCCCTAAGGGGAGCCGAGGGCTAGGTGAGAACTAGGCAAGCGCTGTGATCCTGAGCCAAGCCGCATTGGGGCTGAGGTTTGTTCCCCGTGCCCAGTTTCCCTTTGCAGAATGCAGCTCCTAGAAGCGCATTCTGTGTTGTTTCGGAGCTAGGCCGTATGTGGGTCCCTCCTTAGCTGGATATGTGTGGGTTGCTAGGGCCAGTGCACACAGGGCTTCTTTAGGCCAAATCAGCCTTCTCCGCGAAGCAAAATATGCTTGTAGTTGGTTTCAAGCTGCGGAGACCAACAGCCAAGCAGCAGTGTCCACGGAGCCAGAGGCAGCCCAGACCCTCTTTGGCCCTATGGGGAGCTGAGGCCTAGGTGAGAACTAGGCAAGCGCTGGGATCCTGAGCCAAGCCGCATTGGGGCTGAGGTTTGTTCCCCGAACCCAGTTTCCCTTTGCAGAATGCAGCTCCTAGAAGCGCGTTTTGTGCCGTTTCGTAGCTAGGCCCTAGGTGGGTCCCTCCCAAGCTGGCTATAGGTGGGTTGCTAGGGCCAGTGCACACAGGGCTTCTTCAGGGCAAATCAGCCTTGTGCGTGAAGGAGAACATGCTTGGAGTTGGTTTCAAGCTGCGGAGAACACCAGCCAAGCAGCAGTGCCCACGAAGCCAGTGGTAGCCCAGACCCTCCTTGGCCCTATGGGGAGGCGAGGGCTAGGTGAGAACTAGACAAGCGCTGGGATCCTGAGCCAAGCCGCATTGGGGCTGAGTTTTGTTCCCCGAACCCAGTTTCCCTTTGCAGAATGCAGCTCCTAGAAGCGAGTTTTGTGCCGTTTCGGAGCTAGGCCCTAGGTGGGTCCCTCCCTAGCTGGCTATAGGTGGGTTGCTAGGGCCAGTGCACACAGGGCTTCTTCAGGCCAAATCAACTTTCTCCGCGAAAGAGAAGATGCTTGGAGTTGGTTTCCAGCTGCGGAGACCACCAGCCAAGCAGCAGTGCCCACGGAGCCAGAGGCAGCCCAGACCCTCCTTGGCCCTATGGCGAGCCGAGGGCTAGGTGAGAACTAGGCAAGCGCTGGGATCTAGAGCCAAGCCGCATTGGATCTGAGGTTTTTTCCCCGAGCCCGGTTTGCCTTTGCAGAATGCAGCTCCTAGAAGCGCGTTTTGTGCCGTTTCGGAGCTAGGCCCTAGGTGGGTCCCTTCCTAGCTGGCTATGGGTGGGTTGCAAGGGCCAGTGCACCCAGGGCTTCTTCAGGCCAAATAAGCTTTCTCCGCGATTGAGAAGTCGCTTGGAGTTGGTTTCACGCTGCGGAGACCACCAGCCAAGCAGCAGTGCGCACGGAGCCAGAGGCAGCCCAGACTCTCCTTGGCCATATGGGGAGCCGAGGGCTAGGTGAGAACTAGGCAAGCGCTGGGATCCTGAGCCAAGCCGCACTGGGGCTGAGGTTTGTTCCCCGAGCCCAGTTTCCCTTTGCAGAATGCAGATCCTAGGACCGCGTTTTGTGCCGTTTCGGAGCTAGGCCCTAGGTGGGTCCCTCCCTAGTTTGCTATGTTTGGGTTGCTAGGGCCAGTGAACACAGGGCTTCTTCAGGCCAAATCAGCCTTCTCCGCGAAGGAGAAGATGCTTGGAGTTGGTTTCCATCTGCCGAGACCACCAGCCAAGCAGCAGTGCCCACGCAGCCAGAGGCAGCCCAGACCCTCCTTGGCCCTATGGGGAGCCGAGGGCTAGGGGAGAACTAGGCAAGCGCTGGGATCCTGAGCCAAGCCGCATTGGGGCTGAGGTTTGTTCCCCGAGCCCAGTTTCCCTTTGCAGAATGCAGCTCCTAGGAGCGCGGTTTGTGCCGTTTCGGAGCTAGGCCCTAGGTGGGTCCCTACCTAGCTTGCTTTGGTTGGGTTACTAAGGTCAGTGTACACATGGCTTCTTCAGGCCAAATCAGCCTTCTCCGCGAAGGAGAAGACGCTTGGAGTTGGTTTCCAGCTGCGGAGAGCAGCAGCAAAGCAGCAGTGTCCAAGGAGCCAGAGGAAGCCGAGACCGTTCTTGGCCCTATGGGGAGCCTAGGGCTAGGTGAGAACTAGGCAAGCGCTGGGATCCTGAGCCAAGCCGCATTGGGGCTGAGCTTTGTTCCCCAAGCCCAGTTTAGCTTTGCCGAATGCAGCTCCTAGAAGCGCGTTTTCTGCCATTTCGGAGCTAGGCCCTAGGTGGGATCCTCCCTAGGTGGCAATTGGGGGTTGCTAGGGCCAGTGCACACAGGGCTTCTTCAGGCCAAATCAACCTTCTCCGATAAGGAGAAGACATTTGGAGTTGGTTTCCAGCTGCGGAGACCACCAGTCAAGCAGCAGTGCGCTCGGAGCCAGAGGCAGCCCAGACCATCCTTGGCCCTATGGGGATCTGAGGGCTAGGTGAGAACTAGGCAAGCACTGGGATCCTGAAACAAGCCGCATTGGGGCTGAGGTTTGTTCCCCAAGCCCAGTATCCCTTTGCAGAATGCACCTCCTAGGAGCTCGTTTTGTGCTGTTTCTGAGCTGGGCGCTAGGTGGGTCCCTCCCAAGCTGGCTATGGGTGGGTTGCTAGGGCCAGGGCACACAGGGCTTCTTCAGGCCAAATCAGCCTTCTCCACGAAGGAGAAGACGCTGGGAGTTGGTTTCAAGCTGCGGAGACCTCCAGCCAAGCAGCAGTGTCCAAGGAGCCAGAGGCAGCCCTGACCCTCCTTGGCCCTATGGGGAGGCGAGGGCTAGGTGAGAACTAGGCAAGCGCTGGGATCCTGAGCCAAGCCGCATTGGGGCTGAGGTTTGTTCCCCGAGCCCAGTATCCCTTTGCAGAATGCAGCTCCTAGAAGCGCGTTTTGTGCCGTTTCGGAGCTAGGGAATAGGTGGGTCCCTCCCTAGCTGGCTATGGGTGGGTTGCTAGGGCCAGTGCACACAGGGATTCTTCAGGCCAAATCAGCCTTCTCCGCGAAGGAGAAGACGCTTGGAGTTGGGTTCCAGCTGCGGAGACCAGCAGCCAAGCAGCAGTGCCCACGGAGCCAGAGGCAGCCCAGACCCTCCTTGGCCCTATGGGGAGCCGAGGGCTAGGTGAGAACTAGGCAAGCGCTGGGATCCTGAGCCAGGCCGCATTGGGGCTGAGGTTTGTTCCCCGAGCCCAGTAACCCTTTGCAGAATGCACCTCCTAGAAGCGCGTTTTGTGCCGTTTCGGAGGTAGGCCCTAGGTGAGTCCCTCCCTAGCTGGCTATGGGTGGGTTGCTAGGGCCAGTGCACACAGGGCTTCTTCAGGCCAAATCAGCCTTCTGCCCGAAGGAGAAGACGCTTGTAGTTGGTTTCAAGCTGTGGAGACCACCAGCCAAGCAACAGTGCCCACGGAGCCAGAGGCAGCCCAGACTCTCCTTGGCCCTAAGGGGAGCCGAGGGCTAGGTGAGAACTAGGCAAGCGCTGTGATCCTGAGCCAAGCCGCATTGGGGCTGAGGTTTGTTCCCCGTGCCCAGTTTCCCTTTGCAGAATGCAGCTCCTAGAAGCGCATTCTGTGTTGTTTCGGAGCTAGGCCGTATGTGGGTCCCTCCTTAGCTGGATATGTGTGGGTTGCTAGGGCCAGTGCACACAGGGCTTCTTTAGGCCAAATCAGCCTTCTCCACGAAGCAAAATATGCTTGTAGTTGGTTTCAAGCTGCGGAGACCAACAGCCAAGCAGCAGTGTCCACGGAGCCAGAGGCAGCCCAGACCCTCTTTGGCCCTATGGGGAGCTGAGGCCTAGGTGAGAACTAGGCAAGCGCTGGGATCCTGAGCCAAGCCGCATTGGGGCTGAGGTTTGTTCCCCGAACCCAGTTTCCCTTTGCAGAATGCAGCTCCTAGAAGCGCGTTTTGTGCCGTTTCGTAGCTAGGCCCTAGGTGGGTCCCTCCCAAGCTGGCTATAGGTGGGTTGCTAGGGCCAGTGCACACAGGGCTTCTTCAGGGCAAATCAGCCTTGTGCGTGAAGGAGAACATGCTTGGAGTTGGTTTCAAGCTGCGGAGAACACCAGCCAAGCAGCAGTGCCCACGAAGCCAGTGGTAGCCCAGACCCTCCTTGGCCCTATGGGGAGGCGAGGGCTAGGTGAGAACTAGACAAGCGCTGGGATCCTGAGCCAAGCCGCATTGGGGCTGAGTTTTGTTCCCCGAACCCAGTTTCCCTTTGCAGAATGCAGCTCCTAGAAGCGAGTTTTGTGCCGTTTCGGAGCTAGGCCCTAGGTGGGTCCCTCCCTAGCTGGCTATAGGTGGGTTGCTAGGGCCAGTGCACACAGGGCTTCTTCAGGCCAAATCAACTTTCTCCGCGAAAGAGAAGATGCTTGGAGTTGGTTTCCAGCTGCGGAGACCACCAGCCAAGCAGCAGTGCCCACGGAGCCAGAGGCAGCCCAGACCCTCCTTGGCCCTATGGCGAGCCGAGGGCTAGGTGAGAACTAGGCAAGCGCTGGGATCTAGAGCCAAGCCGCATTGGATCTGAGGTTTTTTCCCCGAGCCCGGTTTGCCTTTGCAGAATGCAGCTCCTAGAAGCGCGTTTTGTGCCGTTTCGGAGCTAGGCCCTAGGTGGGTCCCTTCCTAGCTGGCTATGGGTGGGTTGCAAGGGCCAGTGCACCCAGGGCTTCTTCAGGCCAAATAAGCTTTCTCCGCGATTGAGAAGTCGCTTGGAGTTGGTTTCACGCTGCGGAGACCACCAGCCAAGCAGCAGTGCGCACGGAGCCAGAGGCAGCCCAGACTCTCCTTGGCCATATGGGGAGCCGAGGGCTAGGTGAGAACTAGGCAAGCGCTGGGATCCTGAGCCAAGCCGCACTGGGGCTGAGGTTTGTTCCCCGAGCCCAGTTTCCCTTTGCAGAATGCAGATCCTAGGACCGCGTTTTGTGCCGTTTCGGAGCTAGGCCCTAGGTGGGTCCCTCCCTAGTTTGCTATGTTTGGGTTGCTAGGGCCAGTGAACACAGGGCTTCTTCAGGCCAAATCAGCCTTCTCCGCGAAGGAGAAGATGCTTGGAGTTGGTTTCCATCTGCCGAGACCACCAGCCAAGCAGCAGTGCCCACGCAGCCAGAGGCAGCCCAGACCCTCCTTGGCCCTATGGGGAGCCGAGGGCTAGGGGAGAACTAGGCAAGCGCTGGGATCCTGAGCCAAGCCGCATTGGGGCTGAGGTTTGTTCCCCGAGCCCAGTTTCCCTTTGCAGAATGCAGCTCCTAGGAGCGCGGTTTGTGCCGTTTCGGAGCTAGGCCCTAGGTGGGTCCCTACCTAGCTTGCTTTGGTTGGGTTACTAAGGTCAGTGTACACATGGCTTCTTCAGGCCAAATCAGCCTTCTCCGCGAAGGAGAAGACGCTTGGAGTTGGTTTCCAGCTGCGGAGAGCAGCAGCAAAGCAGCAGTGTCCAAGGAGCCAGAGGAAGCCGAGACCGTTCTTGGCCCTATGGGGAGCCTAGGGCTAGGTGAGAACTAGGCAAGCGCTGGGATCCTGAGCCAAGCCGCATTGGGGCTGAGCTTTGTTCCCCAAGCCCAGTTTGGCTTTGCCGAATGCAGCTCCTAGAAGCGCGTTTTCTGCCATTTCGGAGCTAGGCCCTAGGTGGGATCCTCCCTAGGTGGCAATTGGGGGTTGCTAGGGCCAGTGCACACAGGGCTTCTTCAGGCCAAATCAACCTTCTCCGATAAGGAGAAGACATTTGGAGTTGGTTTCCAGCTGCGGAGACCACCAGTCAAGCAGCAGTGCGCTCGGAGCCAGAGGCAGCCCAGACCATCCTTGGCCCTATGGGGATCTGAGGGCTAGGTGAGAACTAGGCAAGCACTGGGATCCTGAAACAAGCCGCATTGGGGCTGAGGTTTGTTCCCCAAGCCCAGTATCCCTTTGCAGAATGCACCTCCTAGGAGCTCGTTTTGTGCTGTTTCTGAGCTGGGCGCTAGGTGGGTCCCTCCCAAGCTGGCTATGGGTGGGTTGCTAGGGCCAGGGCACACAGGGCTTCTTCAGGCCAAATCAGCCTTCTCCACGAAGGAGAAGACGCTGGGAGTTGGTTTCAAGCTGCGGAGACCTCCAGCCAAGCAGCAGTGTCCAAGGAGCCAGAGGCAGCCCTGACCCTCCTTGGCCCTATGGGGAGGCGAGGGCTAGGTGAGAACTAGGCAAGCGCTGGGATCCTGAGCCAAGCCGCATTGGGGCTGAGGTTTGTTCCCCGAGCCCAGTATCCCTTTGCAGAATGCAGCTCCTAGAAGCGCGTTTTGTGCCGTTTCGGAGCTAGGGAATAGGTGGGTCCCTCCCTAGCTGGCTATGGGTGGGTTGCTAGGGCCAGTGCACACAGGGATTCTTCAGGCCAAATCAGCCTTCTCCGCGAAGGAGAAGACGCTTGGAGTTGGGTTCCAGCTGCGGAGACCAGCAGCCAAGCAGCAGTGCCCACGGAGCCAGAGGCAGAACAGACCCTCCTTGGCCCTATGGGGAGCCGAGGGCTAGGTGAGAAGTAGGCATGCACTGGGGACCTGAGCCATGCCCCATTGGGGCTGAGGTTTGTTCCCCGAGCCCAGTTTCCCTTTGCAGGATGCAGCTCCTAGAAGTGCGTTTTGTGCTGTTTTGAGAGAGCCCTTAGGTGGGTCTCTGCATAGCTCTTGGCTAACGGTGGGTTCATTGGGCCACTACAATGGAGGCCATTCTATGAAAAATCAGCCTTCAGCTCCTAAGGAGAAGACTCTTAGAGTTGGTTTCCTTCTGCGGAGACCACCAGCCAAGCAGCAGTACCCTTGGAGCCAGAGGCAGCCCAGACCTTCCTTGGCCCTATGGGGAGCCGAGGGCTAGGTGAGAACTAGGCAAGCGCTGGGATCCTGAGCCAAGCCGCATTGGGGCTGAGGTTTGTTCCCTGAGCCGAGTTTCCCTTTGCAGAATTCAGCTCCTAGAAGCACGTTTTGGGCCGTTTCGGAGCTAGGCCCGAGGTGGGTCCCACCCTAGCTGGCTATAGGTGGGTTGCTAGAGCCAGTGCACACAGGGCGTCTTCAAGCCAAATCAGCCTTGTGCGTGAAGGAGAACATGCTTGGAGTTGGTTTCAAGCTGCGGAGAACACCAGCCAAGCAGCAGTGCCCACGAAGCCAGTGGTAGCCCAGACCCTCCTTGGCCCTATGGGGAGGCGAGGGCTAGGAGAGAACTAGGCAAGCGCTGGGATCCTGAACCAAGCCGCATTGGGGCTGAGGTTTGTTCCCCGAGCCCAGTATCCCTTTGCAGAATGCAGCTCCTAGGAGCGCGTTTTGTGCCGTTTCTGAGCTAGGGGCTAGGTGGGTCCCTCCCAAGCTGGCTATGGGTGGGTTACTAAGGTCAGTGTACACATGGCTTCTTCAGGCCAAATCAGCCTTCTCCGCGAAGGAGAAGACGCTTGGAGTTGGTTTCCAGCTGTGGAGAGCAGCAGCCAAGCAGCAGTGTCCAAGGAGCCAGAGGAAGCCGAGACCGTTCTTGGCCCTATGGGGAGCCTAGGGCTAGGTGAGAACTAGGCAAGCGCTGGGATCCTGAGCCAACCCGCATTGGGCCTGAGGTTTGTCCCCGAGCCCAGTTTGCCTTTGCAGAATGCAGCTCCTAGGACCGCGTTTTGTGCCGTTTCGGAGCTAGGCCTTAGGTGGGTCCCTCCCTAGCTTGCTATGGTTGGGTTGCTAGGGCCAGTGAACACAGGGCTTCTTCAGGCCAAATCTGCCTTTTCCGCAAAGGAGATGTTTGGAGTTGGTTTCAAGCTGCGGAGACTACCAGCCAAGCAGCATTGCCCACGGAGAAAGAGGCAGCCCAGACCCTCCTTGGCCCTATGGGGAGCCGAGGGCTAGGTGAGAACTAGGCAAGTAGCGGGATCCTGAGCCAACCCGCAGTGGGGCTGAGGTTTGCTCCCCGAGCCCAGTATCCCTTTGCAGAATGCAGCTGCTAGAAGCGTGTTTTGTGCCGTTTCGGAGCTAGGCCCTAGGTGGGTCCCTCCCTAGCTGGCAATGGGGGGGTTGATAGGGCCAGTGCACACAGGGCTTCTTCAGGCCAAATCAGCCTTCTCCGCGAAGGAGAATACGCTTGGAGTTGGTATCAAGCTGCGGAAACCACCAGCCAAACAGCAGTGCGCTCGGAGCCAGAGGCAGCCCAGGTCATCCTTGGCCCTATGGGGAGCTGAGGGCTAGGTGAGAAATAGGCAAGCGCTGCGATCCTGAGCCAAGCCGCATTGGGGCTGACGTTTGTTCCCTGAGCCAAGTTTCCCTTTGCAGAATGCAGCTCCTAGAAGCGCCTTTTGTGCCGTTTCGGAGCTTGGCCCTAGGTGGGTCCCTCCCTCGCTGGCAATGGGAGGATTCCTAGGGCCAGTGCACCCAGGGCTTCTTCAGGCCAAATCAGCCTTCTCCGCGAAGGAGAAGACGCTTGGAGGTGGTTTCAAGCTGCGGAGACCACCAGGCAAGCAGCAGTGCCCACGGAGCCAGAGGCATCCCAGACCATCCTTGGCCCTATGGGGAGCCTAGGGCTAGGTGAGAACTAGGCAAGCGCTGCGATCCTGAGCCAAGCCGCATTGGGGCTGAGGTTTGTTCCCTGAGCCCAGTTTCCCTTTGCAGAATGCACCTCCTAGAAGCGCATTTTGTGCCGTTTTGGAGCTAGGCCCTAGGTGGGATCCTCCCTAGGTGGCAATGGGGGGTTGCTAGGGCCAGTGCACACAGGACTTCTTCAGGCCAAATCAATCTTCTCCATTAAGGAGAAGACGCTTAGAGTTGATTTCTAGCTGCGGAGACCACCAGCCAAGCAGCAGTGCGCTCGGAGCCAGAGGCAGCCCAGACCTTCCTTGGCCCTATGGGGATCTGAGGGCTAGGTGAGAACTAGGCAAGCACTGGGATCCTGAACCAAGCCGCATTGGGGCTGAGGTTTGTTCCCCGAGCCCAGTATCCCTTTGCAGAATGCAGCTCCTAGGAGCTCGTTTTGTGCTGTTTCTGAGCTGGGCGCTAGGTGGGTCCCTCCCAAGCTGGCTATGGGTGGGTTGCTAGGGCCAGTGCACACAGGGCTTCTTCAGGCCAAATCAGCCTTCTCCACGAAGGAGAAGACGCTGGGAGTTGGTTTCAAGCTGCGGAAACCTCCAGCCAAGCAGCAGTGTCCAAGGAGCCAGAGGCAGCCCTGACCCTCCTTGGCCCTATGGGGAGGCGAGGGCTAGGTGAGAACTAGGCAAGCGCTGGGATCCTGAGCCAAGCCGCATTGGAGCTGAGGTTTGTTCCCCGAGCCCAGTATCCCTTTGCAGAATGCAGCTCCTAGGACCGTGTTTTGTGCCGTTACGGACCTAGGCCCTAGGTGGGTCCCTCCCTAGCTTGCTATGTTTGGGTTGCTAGGGTCAGTGAACACAGGGCTTCTTCAGGCCAAATCAGCCTTCTCCGCAAAGGAGAAGATGTTTGGAGTTGGTTTCAAGCTGCGGAGACTACCAGCCAAGCAGCAGTGCCCACGGAGCCAGAGGCAGCCCAGACCCTCCTTGGCCCTATGGGGAGCCGAGGGCTAGGTGAGAACTAGGCAAGTAGTGGGATCCTGAGCCAAGCCGCAGTGGGGCTGAGGTTTCTTCCCCGAGCACAGTTTCCCTTTGCAGAATGCAGCTGCTAGAAGCGCGTTTTGTGCCGTTTCGGAGCTAGGACCTAGGTGGGTCCCTCCCAAGCTGGCAATGGGGGGGTTGCTAGGGCCAGTGCACACAGGGCTTCTTCAGGCCAAATCAGCCTTCTCCGCGAAGGAGAATACGCTTGGAGTTGGTTTCCAGCTGCGGAGACCACCAGCCAAGCAGCAGTGCGCACGGAGCCAGAGGCAGCCCAGACCATCCTTGGCCCTATGGGGAGCCAAGGGCTAGGTGAGAAGTAGGCAAGCGCTGGGATCCTGAGCCAAGCGGCATTGGGGCTGAAGTTTGTTCCCCGAGCCCAGTTTCCCTTTGCAGAATGCACCTCCTAGAAGCGCTTTTTGTGCCGTTTCGGAGCTAGGCCCTTGGTGGGATCCTCCCTTGGTGGCAATAGGGGGGTTGCTAGGGCCAGTGAACACAGTGCTTCTTCAGGCCAAATCAACCTTCTCCGCGAAGGAGAAGACGCTTGGAGTTGGTTTCCAGCTGCGGAGACCACCAGCCAAGCAGCAGTGCCCACGGAGCCAGAGGCAGCCCAGACCCAACTTGGCCCTATGGGGATCTGAGGGCTAGGAGAGAACTAGGCAAGCGCTGGGATCCTGAACCAAGCCGCATTGGGGCTGAGGTTTGTTCCCCGAGCCCAGTATCCCTTTGCAGAATGCAGCTCCTAGGAGCGCGTTTTGTGCCGTTTCTGAGCTAGGGGCTAGGTGGGTCCCTCCCAAGCTGGCTATGGGTGGGTTACTAAGGTCAGTGTACACATGGCTTCTTCAGGCCAAATCAGCCTTCTCCGCGAAGGAGAAGACGCTTGGAGTTGGTTTCCAGCTGTGGAGAGCAGCAGCCAAGCAGCAGTGTCCAAGGAGCCAGAGGAAGCCGAGACCGTTCTTGGCCCTATGGGGAGCCTAGGGCTAGGTGAGAACTAGGCAAGCGCTGGGATCCTGAGCCAACCCGCATTGGGCCTGAGGTTTGTCCCCGAGCCCAGTTTGCCTTTGCAGAATGCAGCTCCTAGGACCGCGTTTTGTGCCGTTTCGGAGCTAGGCCCTAGGTGGGTCCCTCCCTAGCTTGCTATGGTTGGGTTGCTAGGGCCAGTGAACACAGGGCTTCTTCAGGCCAAATCTGCCTTTTCCGCAAAGGAGATGTTTGGAGTTGGTTTCAAGCTGCGGAGACTACCAGCCAAGCAGCATTGCCCACGGAGAAAGAGGCAGCCCAGACCCTCCTTGGCCCTATGGGGAGCCGAGGGCTAGGTGAGAACTAGGCAAGTAGCGGGATCCTGAGCCAACCCGCAGTGGGGCTGAGGTTTGCTCCCCGAGCCCAGTATCCCTTTGCAGAATGCAGCTGCTAGAAGCGTGTTTTGTGCCGTTTCGGAGCTAGGCCCTAGGTGGGTCCCTCCCTAGCTGGCAATGGGGGGGTTGATAGGGCCAGTGCACACAGGGCTTCTTCAGGCCAAATCAGCCTTCTCCGCGAAGGAGAATACGCTTGGAGTTGGTATCAAGCTGCGGAAACCACCAGCCAAACAGCAGTGCGCTCGGAGCCAGAGGCAGCCCAGGTCATCCTTGGCCCTATGGGGAGCTGAGGGCTAGGTGAGAAATAGGCAAGCGCTGCGATCCTGAGCCAAGCCGCATTGGGGCTGACGTTTGTTCCCTGAGCCAAGTTTCCCTTTGCAGAATGCAGCTCCTAGAAGCGCCTTTTGTGCCGTTTCGGAGCTTGGCCCTAGGTGGGTCCCTCCCTCGCTGGCAATGGGAGGATTCCTAGGGCCAGTGCACCCAGGGCTTCTTCAGGCCAAATCAGCCTTCTCCGCGAAGGAGAATACGCTTGGAGTTGGTTTCCAGCTGCGGAGACCACCAGCCAAGCAGCAGTGCCCACGGAGCCAGAGGCAGCCCAGACCATCCTTGGCCCTATGGGGAGCCAAGGGCTAGGTGAGAACTAGGCAAGCGCTGGGATCCTTAGCCAAGCCGCATTGGGGCTGAGGTTTGTTCCCCGAGCCCAGTTTCCCTTTGCAGAATTCAGCTCCTATCAGCGCGTTTTGCCGTTTCGGAGCTAGGCCCTAGGTGGGATCCTCCCTAGGTGGCAATAGGGGGGTTGCTAGGGCCAGTGAACACAGGGCTTCTTCAGGACAAATCAACCTTCTCTGCGAAGGAGAAGACGCTTGGAGTTGGTTTCCAGCTGCGGAGACCACCAGCCAAGCAGCAGTGCCCACGGAGCCAGAGGCAGCCCAGACCCTCCTTGGCCCTATGGGGAGCCGAGGGCTAGGTGAGAACTAGGCAAGCGCTGGGATCCTGAGCCAAGCCGCAGTGGGGCTGAGGTTTGTTCCCCGAGCACAGTTTCCCTTTGCAGAATGCAGCTCCTAGAAGCGCGGTTTGCGCCGTTTCGGTGCTAGGCACTAGGTAGGTTCCTCCCTAGCTGGCAATGGGGGGATTGCTAGGGCCAGTGCACACAGGGCTTATTCAGGCCAAATCAACCTTCTCCGTGAAGGAGAAGACGCTTGGAGGTGGTTTCAAGCTGCGGAGACCACCAGGCAAGCAGCAGTGCCCACGGAGCCAGAGGCATCCCAGACCATCCTTGGCCCTATGGGGAGCCTAGGGCTAGGTGAGAACTAGGCAAGCGCTGCGATCCTGAGCCAAGCCGCATTGGGGCTGAGGTTTGTTCCCTGAGCCCAGTTTCCCTTTGCAGAATGCACCTCCTAGAAGCGCATTTTGTGCCGTTTTGGAGCTAGGCCCTAGGTGGGATCCTCCCTAGGTGGCAATGGGGGGTTGCTAGGGCCAGTGCACACAGGACTTCTTCAGGCCAAATCAATCTTCTCCATTAAGGAGAAGACGCTTAGAGTTGATTTCTAGCTGCGGAGACCACCAGCCAAGCAGCAGTGCGCTCGGAGCCAGAGGCAGCCCAGACCTTCCTTGGCCCTATGGGGATCTGAGGGCTAGGTGAGAACTAGGCAAGCACTGGGATCCTGAACCAAGCCGCATTGGGGCTGAGGTTTGTTCCCCGAGCCCAGTATCCCTTTGCAGAATGCAGCTCCTAGGAGCTCGTTTTGTGCTGTTTCTGAGCTGGGCGCTAGGTGGGTCCCTCCCAAGCTGGCTATGGGTGGGTTGCTAGGGCCAGTGCACACAGGGCTTCTTCAGGCCAAATCAGCCTTCTCCACGAAGGAGAAGACGCTGGGAGTTGGTTTCAAGCTGCGGAAACCTCCAGCCAAGCAGCAGTGTCCAAGGAGCCAGAGGCAGCCCTGACCCTCCTTGGCCCTATGGGGAGGCGAGGGCTAGGTGAGAACTAGGCAAGCGCTGGGATCCTGAGCCAAGCCGCATTGGGGCTGAGGTTTGTTCCCCGAGCCCAGTATCCCTTTGCAGAATGCAGCTCCTAGGACCGTGTTTTGTGCCGTTACGGAGCTAGGCCCTAGGTGGGTCCCTCCCTAGCTTGCTATGTTTGGGTTGCTAGGGTCAGTGAACACAGGGCTTCTTCAGGCCAAATCAGCCTTCTCCGCAAAGGAGAAGATGTTTGGAGTTGGTTTCAAGCTGCGGAGACTACCAGCCAAGCAGCAGTGCCCACGGAGCCAGAGGCAGCCCAGACCCTCCTTGGCCCTATGGGGAGCCGAGGGCTAGGTGAGAACTAGGCAAGTAGTGGGATCCTGAGCCAAGCCGCAGTGGGGCTGAGGTTTCTTCCCCGAGCACAGTTTCCCTTTGCAGAATGCAGCTGCTAGAAGCGCGTTTTGTGCCGTTTCGGAGCTAGGACCTAGGTGGGTCCCTCCCAAGCTGGCAATGGGGGGGTTGCTAGGGCCAGTGCACACAGGGCTTCTTCAGGCCAAATCAGCCTTCTCCGCGAAGGAGAATACGCTTGGAGTTGGTTTCCAGCTGCGGAGACCACCAGCCAAGCAGCAGTGCGCACGGAGCCAGAGGCAGCCCAGACCATCCTTGGCCCTATGGGGAGCCAAGGGCTAGGTGAGAAGTAGGCAAGCGCTGGGATCCTGAGCCAAGCGGCATTGGGGCTGAAGTTTGTTCCCCGAGCCCAGTTTCCCTTTGCAGAATGCACCTCCTAGAAGCGCTTTTTGTGCCGTTTCGGAGCTAGGCCCTTGGTGGGATCCTCCCTTGGTGGCAATAGGGGGGTTGCTAGGGCCAGTGAACACAGTGCTTCTTCAGGCCAAATCAACCTTCTCCGCGAAGGAGAAGACGCTTGGAGTTGGTTTCCAGCTGCGGAGACCACCAGCCAAGCAGCAGTGCCCACGGAGCCAGAGGCAGCCCAGACCCAACTTGGCCCTATGGGGATCTGAGGGCTAGGAGAGAACTAGGCAAGCGCTGGGATCCTGAACCAAGCCGCATTGGGGCTGAGGTTTGTTCCCCGAGCCCAGTATCCCTTTGCAGAATGCAGCTCCTAGGAGCGCGTTTTGTGCCGTTTCTGAGCTAGGGGCTAGGTGGGTCCCTCCCAAGCTGGCTATGGGTGGGTTACTAAGGTCAGTGTACACATGGCTTCTTCAGGCCAAATCAGCCTTCTCCGCGAAGGAGAAGACGCTTGGAGTTGGTTTCCAGCTGTGGAGAGCAGCAGCCAAGCAGCAGTGTCCAAGGAGCCAGAGGAAGCCGAGACCGTTCTTGGCCCTATGGGGAGTCTAGGGCTAGGTGAGAACTAGGCAAGCGCTGGGATCCTGAGCCAACCCGCATTGGGCCTGAGGTTTGTCCCCGAGCCCAGTTTGCCTTTGCAGAATGCAGCTCCTAGGACCGCGTTTTGTGCCGTTTCGGAGCTAGGCCCTAGGTGGGTCCCTCCCTAGCTTGCTATGGTTGGGTTGCTAGGGCCAGTGAACACAGGGCTTCTTCAGGCCAAATCTGCCTTTTCCGCAAAGGAGATGTTTGGAGTTGGTTTCAAGCTGCGGAGACTACCAGCCAAGCAGCATTGCCCACGGAGAAAGAGGCAGCCCAGACCCTCCTTGGCCCTATGGGGAGCCGAGGGCTAGGTGAGAACTAGGCAAGTAGCGGGATCCTGAGCCAACCCGCAGTGGGGCTGAGGTTTGCTCCCCGAGCACCGTTTCCCTTTGCAGAATGCAGCTGCTAGAAGCGTGTTTTGTGCCGTTTCGGAGCTAGGCCCTAGGTGGGTCCCTCCCTAGCTGGCAATGGGGGGGTTGATAGGGCCAGTGCACACAGGGCTTCTTCAGGCCAAATCAGCCTTCTCCGCGAAGGAGAATACGCTTGGAGTTGATATCAAGCTGCGGAAACCACCAGCCAAACAGCAGTGCGCTCGGAGCCAGAGGCAGCCCAGGTCATCCTTGGCCCTATGGGGAGCTGAGGGCTAGGTGAGAAATAGGCAAGCGCTGCGATCCTGAGCCAAGCCGCATTGGGGCTGACGTTTGTTCCCTGAGCCAAGTTTCCCTTTGCAGAATGCAGCTCCTAGAAGCGCCTTTTGTGCCGTTTCGGAGCTTGGCCCTAGGTGGGTCCCTCCCTCGCTGGCAATGGGAGGATTCCTAGGGCCAGTGCACCCAGGGCTTCTTCAGGCCAAATCAGCCTTCTCCGCGAAGGAGAATACGCTTGGAGTTGGTTTCCAGCTGCGGAGACCACCAGCCAAGCAGCAGTGCCCACGGAGCCAGAGGCAGCCCAGACCATCCTTGGCCCTATGGGGAGCCAAGGGCTAGGTGAGAACTAGGCAAGCGCTGGGATCCTTAGCCAAGCCGCATTGGGGCTGAGGTTTGTTCCCCGAGCCCAGTTTCCCTTTGCAGAATTCAGCTCCTATCAGCGCGTTTTGCCGTTTCGGAGCTAGGCCCTAGGTGGGATCCTCCCTAGGTGGCAATAGGGGGGTTGCTTGGGCCAGTGAACACAGGGCTTCTTCAGGACAAATCAACCTTCTCTGCGAAGGAGAAGACGCTTGGAGTTGGTTTCCAGCTGCGGAGACCACCAGCCAAGCAGCAGTGCCCACGGAGCCAGAGGCAGCCCAGACCCTCCTTGGCCCTATGGGGAGCCGAGGGCTAGGTGAGAACTAGGCAAGCGCTGGGATCCTGAGCCAAGCCGCAGTGGGGCTGAGGTTTGTTCCCCGAGCACAGTTTCCCTTTGCAGAATGCAGCTCCTAGAAGCGCGGTTTGCGCCGTTTCGGTGCTAGGCACTAGGTAGGTTCCTCCCTAGCTGGCAATGGGGGGATTGCTAGGGCCAGTGCACACAGGGCTTATTCAGGCCAAATCAACCTTCTCCGTGAAGGAGAAGACGCTTGGAGGTGGTTTCAAGCTGCGGAGACCACCAGGCAAGCAGCAGTGCCCACGGAGCCAGAGGCATCCCAGACCATCCTTGGCCCTATGGGGAGCCTAGGGCTAGGTGAGAACTAGGCAAGCGCTGCGATCCTGAGCCAAGCCGCATTGGGGCTGAGGTTTGTTCCCTGAGCCCAGTTTCCCTTTGCAGAATGCACCTCCTAGAAGCGCATTTTGTGCCGTTTTGGAGCTAGGCCCTAGGTGGGATCCTCCCTAGGTGGCAATGGGGGGTTGCTAGGGCCAGTGCACACAGGACTTCTTCAGGCCAAATCAATCTTCTCCATTAAGGAGAAGACGCTTAGAGTTGATTTCTAGCTGCGGAGACCACCAGCCAAGCAGCAGTGCGCTCGGAGCCAGAGGCAGCCCAGACCTTCCTTGGCCCTATGGGGATCTGAGGGCTAGGTGAGAACTAGGCAAGCACTGGGATCCTGAACCAAGCCGCATTGGGGCTGAGGTTTGTTCCCCGAGCCCAGTATCCCTTTGCAGAATGCAGCTCCTAGGAGCTCGTTTTGTGCTGTTTCTGAGCTGGGCGCTAGGTGGGTCCCTCCCAAGCTGGCTATGGGTGGGTTGCTAGGGCCAGTGCACACAGGGCTTCTTCAGGCCAAATCAGCCTTCTCCACGAAGGAGAAGACGCTGGGAGTTGGTTTCAAGCTGCGGAAACCTCCAGCCAAGCAGCAGTGTCCAAGGAGCCAGAGGCAGCCCTGACCCTCCTTGGCCCTATGGGGAGGCGAGGGCTAGGTGAGAACTAGGCAAGCGCTGGGATCCTGAGCCAAGCCGCATTGGGGCTGAGGTTTGTTCCCCGAGCCCAGTATCCCTTTGCAGAATGCAGCTCCTAGGACCGTGTTTTGTGCCGTTACGGAGCTAGGCCCTAGGTGGGTCCCTCCCTAGCTTGCTATGTTTGGGTTGCTAGGGTCAGTGAACACAGGGCTTCTTCAGGCCAAATCAGCCTTCTCCGCAAAGGAGAAGATGTTTGGAGTTGGTTTCAAGCTGCGGAGACTACCAGCCAAGCAGCAGTGCCCACGGAGCCAGAGGCAGCCCAGACCCTCCTTGGCCCTATGGGGAGCCGAGGGCTAGGTGAGAACTAGGCAAGTAGTGGGATCCTGAGCCAAGCCGCAGTGGGGCTGAGGTTTCTTCCCCGAGCACAGTTTCCCTTTGCAGAATGCAGCTGCTAGAAGCGCGTTTTGTGCCGTTTCGGAGCTAGGACCTAGGTGGGTCCCTCCCAAGCTGGCAATGGGGGGGTTGCTAGGGCCAGTGCACACAGGGCTTCTTCAGGCCAAATCAGCCTTCTCCGCGAAGGAGAAGATGCTTGGAGTTGGTTTCCAGCTGCGGAGACCACCAGCCAAGCAGCAGTGCGCACGGAGCCAGAGGCAGCCCAGACCATCCTTGGCCCTATGGGGAGCCAAGGGCTAGGTGAGAAGTAGGCAAGCGCTGGGATCCTGAGCCAAGCGGCATTGGGGCTGAAGTTTGTTCCCCGAGCCCAGTTTCCCTTTGCAGAATGCACCTCCTAGAAGCGCTTTTTGTGCCGTTTCGGAGCTAGGCCCTTGGTGGGATCCTCCCTTGGTGGCAATAGGGGGGTTGCTAGGGCCAGTGAACACAGTGCTTCTTCAGGCCAAATCAACCTTCTCCGCGAAGGAGAAGACGCTTGGAGTTGGTTTCCAGCTGCGGAGACCACCAGCCAAGCAGCAGTGCCCACGGAGCCAGAGGCAGCCCAGACCCACCTTGGCCCTATGGGGATCTGAGGGCTAGGAGAGAACTAGGCAAGCGCTGGGATCCTGAACCAAGCCGCATTGGGGCTGAGGTTTGTTCCCCGAGCCCAGTATCCCTTTGCAGAATGCAGCTCCTAGGAGCGCGTTTTGTGCCGTTTCTGAGCTAGGGGCTAGGTGGGTCCCTCCCAAGCTGGCTATGGGTGGGTTACTAAGGTCAGTGTACACATGGCTTCTTCAGGCCAAATCAGCCTTCTCCGCGAAGGAGAAGACGCTTGGAGTTGGTTTCCAGCTGTGGAGAGCAGCAGCCAAGCAGCAGTGTCCAAGGAGCCAGAGGAAGCCGAGACCGTTCTTGGCCCTATGGGGAGCCTAGGGCTAGGTGAGAACTAGGCAAGCGCTGGGATCCTGAGCCAACCCGCATTGGGCCTGAGGTTTGTCCCCGAGCCCAGTTTGCCTTTGCAGAATGCAGCTCCTAGGACCGCGTTTTGTGCCGTTTCGGAGCTAGGCCCTAGGTGGGTCCCTCCCTAGCTTGCTATGGTTGGGTTGCTAGGGCCAGTGAACACAGGGCTTCTTCAGGCCAAATCTGCCTTTTCCGCAAAGGAGATGTTTGGAGTTGGTTTCAAGCTGCGGAGACTACCAGCCAAGCAGCATTGCCCACGGAGAAAGAGGCAGCCCAGACCCTCCTTGGCCCTATGGGGAGCCGAGGGCTAGGTGAGAACTAGGCAAGTAGCGGGATCCTGAGCCAACCCGCAGTGGGGCTGAGGTTTGCTCCCCGAGCCCAGTATCCCTTTGCAGAATGCAGCTGCTAGAAGCGTGTTTTGTGCCGTTTCGGAGCTAGGCCCTAGGTGGGTCCCTCCCTAGCTGGCAATGGGGGGGTTGATAGGGCCAGTGCACACAGGGCTTCTTCAGGCCAAATCAGCCTTCTCCGCGAAGGAGAATACGCTTGGAGTTGGTATCAAGCTGCGGAAACCACCAGCCAAACAGCAGTGCGCTCGGAGCCAGAGGCAGCCCAGGTCATCCTTGGCCCTATGGGGAGCTGAGGGCTAGGTGAGAAATAGGCAAGCGCTGCGATCCTGAGCCAAGCCGCATTGGGGCTGACGTTTGTTCCCTGAGCCAAGTTTCCCTTTGCAGAATGCAGCTCCTAGAAGCGCCTTTTGTGCCGTTTCGGAGCTTGGCCCTAGGTGGGTCCCTCCCTCGCTGGCAATGGGAGGATTCCTAGGGCCAGTGCACCCAGGGCTTCTTCAGGCCAAATCAGCCTTCTCCGCGAAGGAGAATACGCTTGGAGTTGGTTTCCAGCTGCGGAGACCACCAGCCAAGCAGCAGTGCCCACGGAGCCAGAGGCAGCCCAGACCATCCTTGGCCCTATGGGGAGCCAAGGGCTAGGTGAGAACTAGGCAAGCGCTGGGATCCTTAGCCAAGCCGCATTGGGGCTGAGGTTTGTTCCCCGAGCCCAGTTTCCCTTTGCAGAATTCAGCTCCTATCAGCGCGTTTTGCCGTTTCGGAGCTAGGCCCTAGGTGGGATCCTCCCTAGGTGGCAATAGGGGGGTTGCTAGGGCCAGTGAACACAGGGCTTCTTCAGGACAAATCAACCTTCTCTGCGAAGGAGAAGACGCTTGGAGTTGGTTTCCAGCTGCGGAGACCACCAGCCAAGCAGCAGTGCCCACGGAGCCAGAGGCAGCCCAGACCCTCCTTGGCCCTATGGGGAGCCGAGGGCTAGGTGAGAACTAGGCAAGCGCTGGGATCCTGAGCCAAGCCGCAGTGGGGCTGAGGTTTGTTCCCCGAGCACAGTTTCCCTTTGCAGAATGCAGCTCCTAGAAGCGCGGTTTGCGCCGTTTCGGTGCTAGGCACTAGGTAGGTTCCTCCCTAGCTGGCAATGGGGGGATTGCTAGGGCCAGTGCACACAGGGCTTATTCAGGCCAAATCAACCTTCTCCGTGAAGGAGAAGACGCTTGGAGGTGGTTTCAAGCTGCGGAGACCACCAGGCAAGCAGCAGTGCCCACGGAGCCAGAGGCATCCCAGACCATCCTTGGCCCTATGGGGAGCCTAGGGCTAGGTGAGAACTAGGCAAGCGCTGCGATCCTGAGCCAAGCCGCATTGGGGCTGAGGTTTGTTCCCTGAGCCCAGTTTCCCTTTGCAGAATGCACCTCCTAGAAGCGCATTTTGTGCCGTTTTGGAGCTAGGCCCTAGGTGGGATCCTCCCTAGGTGGCAATGGGGGGTTGCTAGGGCCAGTGCACACAGGACTTCTTCAGGCCAAATCAATCTTCTCCATTAAGGAGAAGACGCTTAGAGTTGATTTCTAGCTGCGGAGACCACCAGCCAAGCAGCAGTGCGCTCGGAGCCAGAGGCAGCCCAGACCCTCCTTGGCCCTATGGGGAGCCGAGGGCTAGGTGAGAACTTGGCAAGCACTGGGATCCTGAGCCAAGCCCCATTGGGGCTGAGCTTTGTTCCCCGAGCCCAGTATCCCTTTGCAGAATGCAGCTCCTAGGAGCGCGTTTTGTGCCGTTTCAGAGCTAGGCCCTAGGTGGAACCCTCCCTAGGTGGCAATGGGTTGGTTGGTAGGGCCAATGCACCCAGGGCTTCTTCAGGCCAAATCAGCCTTCTCCGCGAAGGAGAAGATGCTTGGAGTTGGTTTCCATCTGCCGAGACCACCAGCCAAGCAGCAGTGCCCACGGAGCCAGAGGCAGCCCAGACCCTCCTTGGCCCTATGGGGAGCCGAGGGCTAGGTGAGAACTATGCAAGCAGTGGGATCCTGGGCCAAGACGCACTGGGGCTGAGGTTTGCTCCCCGAGCACCGTTTCCCTTTGCAGAATGCAGCTCCTAGAAGTGCGTTTTGTGCCGTTTCGAAGCTAGGACCTAGGTGGGTCCCTCCCAAGCTGGCAATGGGTGGATTGCTACTGCCAGTGCACACAGGGCTTCTTAAGGCCAAATCAGCCTTCTGCATGAAGGAGAAGACGCTTGGAGTTGGTTTCAAGCTGCGGAGACCACCAGGCAAGCAGGAGTGCCCACGCAGCCAGAGGCAGCCCAGACCGTCCTTGGCCATATGGGGAGCCGAGGGCTAGGTGAGAACTAGGCAAGCGCTGGGATCCTGAGCCAAGCTGCATTGGGGCTGAGGTTTGTTCCCCGAGCCCACTTTCCCTTTGCAGAATGCAGCTCCTAGAAGCGCTTTTTGTGCCGTTTCGGAGCTAGGCCCTGGGTGGGTCCCTCCCTAGCTGGCAATGGGAGGTTTGCTATGGCCAGTGCACCCAGGGCTTCTTCAGGCCAAATCAGCCTTCTCCGTGAAGGAGAAGAGGCTTGGAGTTGGTTTCCAGCAGCGGAGACCACCAGCCAAGCAGCAGTGCCCACCGAGCCGGAGGCAGCCCAGACCCTCCTTGGCCTTATGGGGAGAAGAGGGCTAGGTGAGAACTAGGCAAGCGCTGGGATCCTGAGCCAAGCCGCATTGGGGCTGAGGTTTGTTCCCCGAGCCCAGTATCCCTTTGCAGAATGCAGCTCCTAGGAGCGCGTTTTGTGCCGTTTCAGAGCTAGGCCCTAGGTGGGTCCCTCCCTAGCTGGCTATGGGTGGGTTGCTTTTGCCAGTGCACACAGGGCTTCTTCAGGCCAAATCAGCCTTCTGCATGAAGGAGAAGACGCTTGGAGTTGGTTTCAAGCTGCGGAGACCACCAGGCAAGCACGAGTGCCCACGCAGCCAGAGGCAGCCCAGACCGTCCTTGGCCCTATGGGGAGCCGAGGGCTAGGTGAGAACTAGGCAAGCGCTGGGATCCTGAGCCAAGCTGCATTGGGGCTGAGGTTTGTTCCCCGAGTCCACTTTCCCTTTGCAGAATGCAGCTCCTAGAAGCGCTTTTTGTGCCGTTTCGGAGCTAGGCCCTGGGTGGGTCCCTCCCTAGCTGGCAATGGGAGGTTTGCTATGGCCAGTGCACCCAGGGCTTCTTCAGGCCAAATCAGCCTTCTCCGTGAAGGAGAAGAGGCTTGGAGTTGGTTTCCAGCAGCGGAGACCACCAGCCAAGCAGCAGTGCCCACCGAGCCGGAGGCAGCCCAGACCCTCCTTGGCCCTATGGGGCGCCGAGGGCTAGGTGAGAACTAGGCAAGCGCTGCGATCCTGAGCCAAGCCGCATTGGGGCTGAGGTTTGTTCGCCAAGCCCAGAATCACTTTGCAGAATGCAGCTCCTAGGAGCGCGTTTTGTGCCGTTTCTGAGCTAGGCCCTAGGTGGAATCCTCCCTAGGTGGCAATGGGTTGGTTGGTACGGCCAATGCACCCAGGGCTTCTTCAGGCCAAATCAGCCTTCTCCACAAAGGAGAAGACACTTGGAGTTGGTTTCCAGCTGCAGAGACCACCAGCCAAGCAGCAGTGCCCACGGAGCCAGAGGCAGCCCAGACCCTGCTTGGCCCTATGGGGAGCCGAGGGCTAGGTGAGAACTAGGCAAGCGCTGGGATCCACAGCCAAGCCGCATTGGATCTGAGGTTAGCTCCCGGAGCCCAATTTCACTTTGCAGAATGCAGCTCCTAGAAGCGCGTTTTGTGCCGTTTCGGAGCTAGGCCCTGGGTGGGTCCCTACTTAGCTGGCTATGGGGGGGTTGCTAGGGCCACTGCACCCAGGGCTTCTTCAGGCCAAATCAGCATCCTCCGCGATGGAGAAGACGCTTGGTGTTGGTTTCCAGCTGCGGAGACCACCAGCCAAGCAGCAGTGCCCACGCAGCCAGAGGCAGCCCAGACCCTCCTTGGCCCTATGGGGAGCCGAGGGCTAGGTGAGAACTAGGCAAGCGCTGGGATCCTGAGCCAAGCCGCATTGGGGCTGAGGATTGTTCCCCGAGCCCAGTTTCCCTTTGCAGAATGCAGCTGCTAGTAGCGCGTTTTGTGCCGTTTCGGAGCTAGGACCTAGGTGGGTCCCTCCCAAGCTGGCAATGGGGGGGTTGCTAGGGCCAGTGCACACAGGGCTTCTTCAGGCCAAATCAGCCTTCTCCGCGAAGGAGAATACGCTTGGAGTTGGTTTCCAGCTGCGGAGACCACCAGCCAAGCAGCAGTGCGCACGGAGCCAGAGGCAGCCCAGACCATCCTTGGCCCTATGGGGAGCCAAGGGCTAGGTGAGAAGTAGGCAAGCGCTGGGATCCTGAGCCAAGCCGCATTGGGGCTGAGGTTTGTTCCCCGAGCCCAGTTTCCCTTTGCAGAATGCAGCTCCTAGAAGCGCGTTTTGTGCTGTTTCGGAGCTAGGCCCTAGGTGGGTCTCTCCCTAGCTGGCTATGGGGGTTTGCTAGGGCCAGTGCACCCAGGGCTTCATCAGTCCAAATCAGCCTTCTCCGCAAAGAGAAGACACTTGTAGTTGGTTTCAAGCTGTGGAGACCACCAGCCAAGCAGCAGTGCCCACGGAACCAGAGGCAGCCCAGACTCTCCTTGGCCCTATTGGGAGCTGAGGGCTAGGTGAGAAGTAGGCAAGCGTAGGGACCAGAACCATGCCCCATTGGGGCTGAGGTTTGTTCCCCGAGCCCAGATTTCCTTTGCAGAATGCAGCTCCTAGAAGTGCGTTTTGTGCTTTTTTGAGATAGCCCTTTGGTGTTTCTCTCCATAGCTCATGGATATGGGTGGGATCATTGGGCCACTACAGTGGAGGCCTTACTATGCAAAATCAGCCTTCAGTTGCTAAGGAGAAGATGCTTGGAGTTGGTTTCCTTCTGCGGAGACCACCAGCCAAGTAGCAGTGCCCACGGAGCCAGAGGCAGCCCAGACCCTCTTTGGCCCTATGGGGAGCCGAGGGCTAGGTGAGAACTAGGAAAGGGCTGGGATCCTGAGCCAAGCTCATTGGGGCTGAGGATTGTTCCCCAGGCCCAGTTTCCTTTTGCAGGATGCAGCTCGTAGGAGCGCGTTTTGTGCCTTTTCAGAGCTAGGCCCTAGGTGGGTCCCTCCCTAGCTGGCAATGGGGGGGTTGAAAGGGCCAGGGCACACAGGGCTTCTTCAGGCCAAATCAGCCTTCTCCGCGAAGGAGAAGACGCTTGGATTTGGTATCAAGCTTTGTAGACCAACAGCCAAGCAGCAGTGCCCACGGAGCCAGAAGCAGCCCAGACCCTCCTTGGCCCTATGGGGAGCTGAGGGCTAGGTGAGAAGTAGGCAAGGGTGGGGACCTGAGCCATGCCCCATTGGGGCTGAGGTTTGTTCCCCCAGCCAAGTTTTCCCTTGCAGAATGCAGCTCCTAGAGGCGCGTTTTGTGCCGATTCGGAGCTAGGCCCTAGGTGGGTCCCTCCCTAGCTGGCTATGGGTGGAATGCTAAGGCCAGTCCACACAGGGCTTCTTCAGGCCAAATCAGCCTTCTGCCCGAAGGAGAAGACGCTTGTAGTTGGTTTCAAGCTGTGGAGACCACCAGCCAAGCAGCAGTACCCACGGAGCCAGAGGCAGCCCAGACCCTCCTTGGCCCTATGGGGAGCTGAGGCCTAGGTGATAAGTAGGCATGCGCCGGGGAACTGAGCCATGCCCCACTGGGGCTGAGGTTTGTTCCCCGAGCCCAGTTTCCCTTTGCCGAATGCAGCTCCTAGAAGTGCGTTTTGTGCTGTTTTGAGATAGCCCTTTGGTGGGTCTCTCCACAGCACTTGGCTATGGGTGGGTTCATTGGGCCACTACACTGGAGGCCTTTCTATGCAAAATCAGCCTTCACCTGCTAAGGAGAAGAGGCTTGGAGTTGGTTTCCTTCTGAGGAGACCACCCGCCAAGCAGCAGTGCCCACGGAGCCTGAGGTAGTCCAGACCCACCTTGGCCCTATGGGGAGCCGAGGGCTAGGTGAGAACTAGGCAAGCGCTGCGATCCTGAGCCAAGCCGCATTGGGGCTGAGGTATGTTCACCGAGCCCAGCTTCCCTTTGCAGAATGAAGCTCCTAGGAGCGCGTTTTGTGCCGTTTCGGAGCTAGGCATTAGGTGGGTCCCTCCCTAGCTGGCTATTGGGGGGTTTCTAGGGCCAGTGCACCCAGGGTTTCTTCAGGCCACATCAGCATTCTCCGCGAAGGAGAAGACGCTTGGATTTGGGTTCCAGCTGCCGAGACCACCAGCCAAGCAGCAGTGCGCACGGAGCCTAAGGCAGCCCAGAACCTGCTTGGAAGTATGGGGAGCCGAGGGCTATGTGAGAACTAGGCAAGCGCTGGGATCCTGAGCCAAGCCGCATTGGGGCTGAGATTTGTTCCCCGAGCCCAGTATCCCTTTGCAGAATGCAGCTCCTAAGATTGCGTTTTGTGCCGTTTCGAAGCTAGGCCCTATGTGGGTCCCTCCCTAGCTGGCTATGGGTGGGTTGCTAGGGCCAGTGCACACAGGGCTTCTTCAGGCCAAATCAGCCTTCTCTGCGAAGGAGAAGACTTTTGGATTTGGTTTCAGCTGCGGAGAGTTCCAGCCAAGCAGCAGTGCCCACGGAGCCAGAGGCAGCCCAGACCCTCCTTGGCCCTATGGGGAGCCGAGGGCTAGGTGAGAACTAGGCAAGCGCTGGGATCCTGAGCCAAGCCGCATTGGGGCTGAGGTTTGTTCCCCGATCCCAGTTTCCCTTTGCAGAATGCAGCTCCTAGGAGCGGGTTTTGTGCCGTTTCGGAGCTAGGCCCTAGGTGGGATCCTTCCTAGCTGGCAATGGGGCGCTTGCTAGGCCCAATGCACCCAGGGCTTCTTCAGGCCAAATCAGCATTCTCCGCGAAGGAGAAGACGCTTAGAGTTGGTTTCCAGCTGCGGAGACCAACAGACAAGCAGCAGGGCCCACGGAGCCAGAGGCAGCCCAGACCCTCTTTGGCCCTATGGGGAGCTGAGGCCTAGGTGAGAAGTAGGCATGCGATGGGGACCTGAGCCATGCCCCACTGGGGCTGAGGTTTATTCCCCGAGCCCAGTTTCCCTTTGCTGAATGCAGCTCCTAGAAGTGCGTTTTGTGCTTTTTTGAGATAGCCCTTAGGTGGGTCTCTACATAGCTCTTGGCTGTGGGTGGGTTCATTGGGCCACTACAATGGAGGCCTTTCTATGCAAAATCAGCCTTCAGTTGCTAAGGAGAAGATGCTTAGAGTTGCTTTTCTTCTGAGGAGACCACAAGCTAAGCAGCAGTGCCCACGGAGCCAGAGGCAGCCCAGACCCTCCTTGGCCCTATGGGGAGCCGAGGGCTAGGTGAGAACTAGGCAAGCGCTGGGATCCTGAGCCAGGCCGCATTGGGTCTGAGGTTTGTTCCCCGAGCCCAGTATCCCTTTGCAGAATGCACCTCCATAAAGCGCGTTTTGTGCCGTTTCGGAGGTAGGCCCTAGGTGGGTCCCTCCCTAGCTGGCTATAGGTGGGTTGCTAGGGCCAGTGCACACAGGGCTTCTTCAGGCCAAATCAGCCTTCTGCCCGAAGGAGAAGACGCTTGTAGTTGGTTTCAAGCTGTGGAGACCACCAGCCAAGCAACAGTGCCCTCGGAGCCAGAGGCAGCCCAGACTCTCCTTGGCCCTAAGGGGAGCCGAGGGCTAGGTGAGAACTAGGCAAGCGCTGTGATCCTGAGCCAAGCCGCATTGGGGCTGAGGTTTGTTCCCCGTGCCCAGTTTCCCTTTGCAGAATGCAGCTCCTAGAAGCGCGTTCTGTGTTGTTTCGGAGCTAGGCCGTATGTGGGTCCCTCCTTAGCTGGATATGTGTGGGTTGCTAGGGCCAGTGCACACAGGGCTTCTTTAGGCCAAATCAGCCTTCTCCGCGAAGCAAAAGATGCTTGTAGTTGGTTTCAAGCTGCGGAGACCACCAGCCAAGCAGCAGTGTCCACGGAGCCAGAGGCAGCCCAGACCCTCTTTGGCCCTATGGGGAGCTGAGGCCTAGGTGAGAAGTAGGCATGCGCTGGGGACCTGAGCCAAGCCGCATTGGGGCTAAGGATTGTTCCCCAGGCCCAGTTTCCCTTTGCAGAATGCAGGTCCTAGAAGCGCGTTTAGTACTTTTTTGAGATAGCCCTTAGGTGGGTCTCTCCATAGCTCTTGGGTGTGGGTGGGTTCATTGGGCCACTACAATGGAGGCCTTTCTATGCAAAATCAGCCTTCAGTTGCTAAGGAGAAGATGCTTAGAGTTGGATTTCTTCTGAGGAGACCACCAGCCAAGCAGCAGTGCCCTCGGAGCCAGAGGCAGCCCAGACCCTCCTTGGCCCTATGGGGAGCCGAGGGCTAGGTGAGAACTAGGCAAGCGCTGGGATCCTGAGCCAAGCTGTATTGGGTCTGAGGTTTGTTCCCCGAGCCCAGTATCCCTTTTCAGAATTCACCTCCTAGAAGTGCGTTTTGTGCCATTTCGGAGCTAGGCCCTAGGTGGGTCCCTCCCTTGCTGGCTATGTGTACGTTGCTAAGGCCAGTGCACACAGGGCTTTTTCAGGCCAAATCAGCCTTCTCCACGAAGCAGAAGAGGCTTGGAGTTGGTTTCCTTCTGCGGAGACCACCAGCCAAGCAGCACTGCCCAAGGAGCCAGAGGCAGCCCAGACCCTCCTTGGCCCTAAGTGGAGCTGAGGCCTAGGTGAGAAGTAGGCATGCCTTGGGGACCTGAGCCATGCCCCATTGGGGCTGAGGTTTGTTCCCCGAGCCCAGTTTCCCTTTGCAGAATGCAGCTCCTAGAAGTGCGTTTTGTGCTGTTTTGAGATAGCCCTTAGGTGTGTCTCTCCTTAGCTCTTGGCTATGGGTGGGTTCATTGGGCCAGTACAATGGAGGCCTTTCTATGCAAAATCAGCCTTCAGCTGCTAAGGAGAAGACATTTGGAGTTGGTTTCCAGCTGCGGAGACCACCAGCCAAGCAGCAGTACCCTTGGAGCCAGAGGCAGCCCAGACCCTCCTTGGCCCTATGGGGAGCCGAGGGCTAGGTGAGAACTAGGCAAGCGCTGGAATCCAGAGCCAAGCCGCACTGTGGCTGAGGTTTGTTCCCCCAGCCCAGTTTCCCTTTGCAGAATGCTGCCCCTAGAGGCGCATTTTGTGCCTTTTCAGAGCTAGGCCCTAGGTGGTTCCCTCCCTAGCTGGCAATGGGGGGGTTGCTATGGCCAGGGCACCCAGGGCTTCATCAGGCCAAATCAGCCTTCTCCAAGAAGGAGAAGAAGCTTGGATTTGGTATCAAGCTTTGGAGACCACCAGCCAAGCAGCAGTGCCCATGGAGCCAGAGGCAGCCCAGACCCTCCTTGGCCCTATGGGGAGCTGAGGGCTAGGTGAGAAGTAGGCAAGGGTGGGGACCTGATCCATGCCCCATTGGGGCTGAGGTTTGTTCCCCGAGCCCAGTTTTCCCTTTGCAGAATGCAGCTCCTAGGAGCGTGTTTTGTGCCGTTTCGGAGCTAGGCCCTAGGTGGGTCCCTCCATAGATGGCTATAGGTGGGTTGCTAGGGCCAGTGCACACAGGGCTTCTTTAGGCCAAATCAGCCTTCTGCCCGAAGGAGAAGACGCTTGTAGTTGGTTTCAAGCTGTGGAGACCACCAGCCAAGCAGCAGTACCCTCGGAGCCAGAGGCAGCCCAGACCCTCCTTGGCCCTATGGGGACCCGAGGTCTAGGTGAGAAGTAGGCAAGCGTAGGGACCTGAGCCATGCCCCATTGGGGCTGAGGTTTGTTCCCTAAGCCAAGTTTTCCCTTGAAGAATGCAGCTCCTAGAAGCGCGATATGTGCCGTTTCGGAGATAGGCCCTAGGTGGATCCCTCCCTAGCTGGCTATGTTTGGAATGCTAAGGCCAGTCCACACACGGCTTCTTCAGGCCAAATCAGCCTTCTCCGCGAAGGTGAAGACGCCTGGAGTTGGTTTGACGCTGCGGAGACCACCAGCCAAGCAGCAGTGCCCACGTAGCCAGAGGCAGCCCAGACCCTCCTTGGCCCTATGGGGAGCCGAGGGCTAGGTGAGAACTAGGAAGCGCAGGGATCCTGAGCCAAGCCGCATTGGGGCTGAGGTTTGTTCCCCAAGCCCAGTTTCCCTTTGCAGAATGCAGCTCCTAGGAGCGCGTTTTGTGCCGTTTCGGAGCTAGGCCCTAGGTGGGTCCCTCCCTAGCTGGCTATAGGTGGCTTTCTAGGGCCAGTGCACACAGGGCTTCTTCAGGCCAAATCAGCCTTCTGCCCGAAGGAGAAGACGCTTGTAGTTGGTTTCAAGCTGTGGAGACCACCAGCCAAGCAGCAGTGCCCACGGAGCCAGAGGCAGACCAGACTCTCCTTGGCCCTATAGGGAGCTGAGGGCTAGGTGAGAAGTAGCAAGCGTGGGGACCTGAGCCATGTCCCATTGGGGCTGAGGTTTGTTCCCCGAGCCCAGTTTCCCTTTGCAGAATGCAGCTCCTAGAAGTGCATTTTGTGCTGTTTTGTGATAGCCCTTTTGTGGGTCTCTCCATAGCTCATGGCTATGGGTGGGTTCATTGGGCCGCTACAATGGAGGCCTTTCTATGTAAAATCAGCCTTCAGTTGCCAAGGAGAAGACCCATAGAGTTGGTTTCAACCTGGGGAGACCACAAGCCAAGCAGCAGTGCCCACGGAGCCAGAGGCAGCCCAGACCCTCCTTGGCCCTATGGGGAGCCGAGGGCTAGGTGAGAACTAGGCAAGCTCTGTGATCCTGAGCCAAGCCGCATTGGGGCTGAGGTTTGTTCCCTGAGCCCAGTTTCCCTTTGCAGAATGCAGCTCCTGGAAGCGCGTTTTGTGCCTTTTCGGAGCTAGGCACTACGTGCGTCCCTCCCTAGCTGGATATGTGTGGGTTGCTAGGGCCAGTGCACACAGGGCTTCTTTAGGCCAAATCAGCCTTCTCCGCGAAGGAAAAGATGCTTGTAGTTGGTTTCAAGCTGCGGAGACCAACAGCCAAGCAGCAGTGCCCACTGAGCCAGAGGCAGCCCACACCATCTTTGGCCCTATGGGGAGCTGAGGCCTAGGTGAGAAGTAGGCATGCGCTGGGGACCTGAGCCATGCCCCACTGGGGCTGAGGTTTGTTCCCCGAGCCCAGTATCCCTTTGCCAAATGCAGCTCCTAGAAGTGTGTTTTGTGCTGTTTTGAGATAGCCCTTTGGTGGGTCTCTCCACAGCACTTGGCTATGGGTGGGTTCATTGGGCCACTACACTGGAGGCCTTTCTATGCAAAATCAGCCTTCAGCTGCTAAGGAGAAGACGCTTGGAGTTGGTTTCCTTCTGCGGAGACCACCAGCCAAGCAGCAGTGCCCACGGAGCCAGAGGCAGCCCAGACCCACTTTGGCCCTATGGGGAGCCGAGGGCTAGGTGAGAACTAGGCAAGCGCTGGGATCCTGAGCCAAGCCGCATTGGGGCTGAGGATTGTTCCCCAGGCCCAGTTTCCTTTTGCAGGATGCAGGTCGTAGGAGCGCGTTTTGTGCCTTTTCAGAGCTAGGCCCTAGGTGGGTCACTCCCTAGCTGGGAATGGGAGGGTTGCTGGGGCCAGGGCACACAGGGCTTCTTCAGGCCAAATCAGCCTTCTCCGCGAAGGAGAAGACGCTTGGATTTGGTATCAAGCTTTGTAGACCAACAGCCAAGCAGCAGTGCCCACGGAGCCAGAGGCAGCCCAGACCCTCCTTGGCCCTATGGGGAGCTGAGGGCTAGGTGAGAAGTAGGCAAGGGTGGGGACCTGAGCCATGCCCCATTGGGGCTGAGGTTTGTTCCCCGAGCCCAGTTTTCCCTTTGCAGAATGCAGCTCCTAGGAGCACGTTTTGTGCCGTTTCGGAGCTAGGCCCTAGGTGGGTCCCTCCCTAGATGGCTATAGGTGGGTTGCTAGGGCCAGTGCACACAGGGCTTCTTTAGGCCAAATCAGCCTTCTGCCCGAAGGAGAAGACGCTTGTAGTTGGTTTCAAGCTGTGGAGACCACCAGCCAAGCAGCAGTACCCTCGGAGCCAGAGGCAGCCCAGACCCTCCTTGGCCCTATGGGGACCCGAGGTCTAGGTGAGAAGTAGGCAAGCGTAGGGACCTGAGCCATGCCCCATTGGGGCTGAGGTTTGTTCCCTAAGCCAAGTTTTCCCTTGCAGAATGCAGCTCCTAGAAGCGCGATATGTGCCGTTTCGGAGATAGGCCCTAGGTGGATCCCTCCCTAGCTGGCTATGTTTGGAATGCTAAGGCCAGTCCACACACGGCTTCTTCAGGCCAAATCAGCCTTCTCCGCGAAGGTGAAGACGCCTGGAGTTGGTTTGACGCTGCGGAGACCACCAGCCAAGCAGCAGTGCCCACGTAGCCAGAGGCAGCCCAGACCCTCCTTGGCCCTATGGGGAGCCGAGGGCTAGGTGAGAACTAGGAAGCGCAGGGATCCTGAGCCAAGCCGCATTGGGGCTGAGGTTTGTTCCCCAAGCCCAGTTTCCCTTTGCAGAATGCAGCTCCTAGGAGCGCGTTTTGTGCCGTTTCGGAGCTAGGCCCTAGGTGGGTCCCTCCCTAGCTGGCTATAGGTGGCTTTCTAGGGCCAGTGCACACAGGGCTTCTTCAGGCCAAATCAGCCTTCTGCCCGAAGGAGAAGACGCTTGTAGTTGGTTTCAAGCTGTGGAGACCACCAGCCAAGCAGCAGTGCCCACGGAGCCAGAGGCAGACCAGACTCTCCTTGGCCCTATAGGGAGCTGAGGGCTAGGTGAGAAGTAGCAAGCGTGGGGACCTGAGCCATGTCCCATTGGGGCTGAGGTTTGTTCCCCGAGCCCAGTTTCCCTTTGCAGAATGCAGCTCCTAGAAGTGCATTTTGTGCTGTTTTGTGATAGCCCTTTTGTGGGTCTCTCCATAGCTCATGGCTATGGGTGGGTTCATTGGGCCACTACAATGGAGGCCTTTCTATGTAAAATCAGCCTTCAGTTGCCAAGGAGAAGACCCATAGAGTTGGTTTCAAGCTGGGGAGACCACAAGCCAAGCAGCAGTGCCCACGGAGCCAGAGGCAGCCCAGACCCTCCTTGGCCCTATGGGGAGCCGAGGGCTAGGTGAGAACTAGGCAAGCTCTGTGATCCTGAGCCAAGCCGCATTGGGGCTGAGGTTTGTTCCCTGAGCCCAGTTTCCCTTTGCAGAATGCAGCTCCTGGAAGCGCGTTTTGTGCCTTTTCGGAGCTAGGCACTACGTGCGTCCCTCCCTAGCAGGATATGTGTGGGTTGCTAGGGCCAGTGCACACAGGGCTTCTTTAGGCCAAATCAGCCTTCTCCGCGAAGGAAAAGATGCTTGTAGTTGGTTTCAAGCTGCGGAGACCAACAGCCAAGCAGCAGTGCCCACTGAGCCAGAGGCAGCCCACACCATCTTTGGCCCTATGGGGAGCTGAGGCCTAGGTGAGAAGTAGGCATGCGCTGGGGACCTGAGCCATGCCCCACTGGGGCTGAGGTTTGTTCCCCGAGCCCAGTATCCCTTTGCCGAATGCAGCTCCTAGAAGTGTGTTTTGTGCTGTTTTGAGATAGCCCTTTGGTGGGTCTCTCCACAGCACTTGGCTATGGGTGGGTTCATTGGGCCACTACACTGGAGGCCTTTCTATGCAAAATCAGCCTTCAGCTGCTAAGGAGAAGACGCTTGGAGTTGGTTTCCTTCTGCGGAGACCACCAGCCAAGCAGCAGTGCCCACGGAGCCAGAGGCAGCCCAGACCCACTTTGGCCCTATGGGGAGCCAAGGGCTAGGTGAGAACTAGGCAAGCGCTGGGATCCTGAGCCAAGCCGCATTGGGGCTGAGGATTGTTCCCCAGGCCCAGTTTCCTTTTGCAGGATGCAGCTCGTAGGAGAGCGTTTTGTGCCTTTTCAGAGCTAGGCCCTAGGTGGGTCACTCCCTAGCTGGGAATGGGAGGGTTGCTGGGGCCAGGGCACACAGGGCTTCTTCAGGCCAAATCAGCCTTCTCCGCGAAGGAGAAGACGCTTGGATTTGGTATCAAGCTTTGTAGACCAACAGCCAAGCAGCAGTGCCCACGGAGCCAGAGGCAGCCCAGACCCTCCTTGGCCCTATGGGGAGCTGAGGGCTAGGTGAGAAGTAGGCAAGGGTGGGGACCTGAGCCATGCCCCATTGGGGCTGAGGTTTGTTCCCCTAGCAAAGTTTTCCCTTGCAGAATGCAGCTCCTAGAAGCGCGTTTTGTGCCGATTCGGAGCTAGGCCCTAGGTGGGTCCCTCCCTAGCTGGCTATGGGTGGAATGCTAAGGCCAGTCCACACAGGGCTTCTTTAGGCCAAATCATCCTTCTCCGCGAAGGTGAAGATGCATGGAGTTGGTTTCCAGCTGCGGAGACCACCAGCCAAGCAGCAGTGCCCACGGAGCCAGAGGCAGCCCAGACCCTCCTTGGCCCTATGGGGAGCCGAGGGCTAGGTGAGAACTAGGCAAGCGCTGGGATACTGAGACAAGCCGCATTGGGGCTGAGGTTTGTTCCCCGAGCCCAGTTTCCCTTTGCAGAATGCAGCTCCTAGAGGCGCGTTTTGTGCTGTTTCGGAGCTAGGCCCTAGGTGGGTCTCTCCCTAGCTGGCTATAGGTGCTTTGCTAGGGCGAGTGCACCCAGGGCTTCATCAGGCCAAATCAGCCTTCTCCGCAAAGAGAAGACGCTTGTAGTTGGTTTCCAGCTGCGGAGACCACCAGCCAAGCAGCAGTGCCCACGGAGCCAGAGGCAGCCCAGACCCTCCTTGGCCCTATGGGGAGCCGAGGGCTAGGTGAGAACTAGGCAAGCGCTGGGATACTGAGACAAGCCGCATTGGGGCTGAGGTTTGTTCCCCGAGCCCAGTTTCCCTTTGCAGAATGCAGCTCCTAGGAGCGCGTTTTGTGCTGTTTCGGAGCTAGGCCCTAGGTGGGTCCCTCCCTAGCTGGCTATAGGTGCATTGCTAGGGCCAGTGAACACAGGGCTTCTTCAGGCCAAATCAGCCTTCTGCACGAAGGAGGAGACATTTGGCGTTGGTTTCCAGCTGCGGAGACCACCAGCCAAGCAGCAGTGCCCAAGGAGCCAGAGGCAGCCCAGACCCTCCTTGGCCCAATGGGGAGCCGAGGGCTAGGTGAGAAGTAGGCAAGCGCTGGGATCCTGAGCCAAGCCGCATTGGGGCTGAGGTTTGTTCCCCGAGCCCAGTTTCCCTTTGCAGAATGCTGCTCCTAGAAGCGCGTTTTGTGCGGTTTCGGAGCTAGGCCCTAGGTGGGTTCCTCCCTAGCTGTCAACGGGGGGTTGCTATGGCCAGTGCACAAAGGGCTTCTTCAGGCCAAATCAGCCTTCTGCGCGAAAGAGAAGACGCTTGGAGTTGGTTTGACGCTGCAGAGACCACCAGCCAAGCAGCAGTGCCCACGGTGCCAGCGGCAGCCCAGACCCTCCATGGCCCTATGGGGAGCCGAGGGCTAGGTGAGAACTAGGCAAGCGCTGGGATCCTGAGCCGAGCCGCATTGGGGCTGAGGTTTGTTCCCCGAGCCCAGTATCCCTTTGCAGAATGCAGCTCCTAGAAGCGCGTTTGGTGTCGTTTCGGAGCTAGGCCCTAGGTGGGTCCCTCCCTAGCTGGCTATGGGGGGGTTGCTAGGGCTAGTGAACACAGGGCTTCTTCAGGCCAAATCAGCCTTATCCTCGAAGGAGAATACGCTTGGAGTTGGTTTCCAGCTGCGGAGACCACCAGCCAAGCAGCAGTGCCCACGGAGCCAGAGGCAGCCCAGACCGTCCATGGCCCTATGGGGAGCTGAGGGCTAGGTGAGATCTAGGCAAGCGCTGGGATCCTGAGCCAAGCCGCATATGGGCTGAGGTTTGTTCCCCGAGCCCAGTTTCCCTTTGCAGAATGCAGCTCCTAGAAGCGTTTTGTGCCGTTTCGGAGCTAGGCCGTAGGTGGGTCCCTCCCTTGCTGGCTATGGGGGGGTTGCTAGGGACAGTGAACACAGGGCTTCTTCACGCCAAATCAGCCTTCTCCGCGAGGGAGAAGACGCTTGGAGTTTGTTTCCAGCTGCGGAGACCACCAGCCAAGCAGCAGTGCCCACGGAGCCAGAGGCAGCCCAGACCCTCCTTGGCCCTATGGGGAGCCGAGGGCTAGGTGAGAACTAGGCAAGCGCTGGGATCCTGAGCCAAGCCGCATTGGGGCTGAGGTTTGCTCCCCGAGCCCAGTATCCCTTTGCAGAATGCAGCTCCTAGGAGTGCGTTTTGTGCCGTTTCGGAGCTGGGCTCTATGTGGGTCCCTCCCAAGCTGGCTATGGGGGGGTTGCTAGGGCCAGTGCACACAGGGCGTCTTCAGGCCAAATCAGCCTTCTCCACGAAGGAGAAGACGCTTGGAGTTGGTTTCCAGCTGCGGAGACCACCAGCCAAGCAGCAGTGCCCAAGGAGCCAGAGGGGGCCCAGACCCTCCTTGGCCCTATGGTGAGCCGAGGGCTAGGTGAGAACTAGGCAAGCGCTGGGATCCTGAGCCAAGCCGCATTGGGGCTGAGGTTTGTTCCCCGAGCCCAGTTTCCCTTTGCAGAATGCAGCTCCTACAAGTGCGTTTTGCGAGGTTTCTGAGCTAGGCCCTAGGTGGGTTCCTCCATAGCTGTCAACGGGGGGTTGCTATTGCCAGTTCACACAGGGCTTCTTCAGGCCAAATCAGCCTTCTGCGCGAAAGAGAAGACGCTTGGAGTTGGTTTCCATCTGCGGAGACCACGAGCCAAGCAGCAGGGCTCAGGGAGCCAGAGGCAGCCCAGACCCTCCAAGGCCCTATGGGGAGCCTAGGGCTAGGTGAGAACTAGGCAAGCGCTGGGATCCTGAGCCAAGCGGCATTGGGGCTGAGGTTTGTTCCCCGAGCCCAGTTTCCCTTTGCAGAATGCAGCTCCCAGAAGCGCGTTTTGTGCCGTTTCGGAGCTAGGCCCTAGGTGTGTTCCTCCCTAGGTGTCAACGGGGGGTTGCTATTGCCAGTGCACACAGGGCTTCTTCAGGCCAAATCAGCCTTCTCCGTGAAGGAGAAGACGTTTGGAGTTGGTTTCAAGCTTCAGAGACCACCAGGCAAGCAGCAGTGCCCAAGGAGCCAGAGGCACCCCAGACTGTCCTTGGCCGTATGGGGAGCTGAGGGCTAGGTGAGAACTTGTTAAGCAGTGGGGTCCTGAGCGAAGCAGCAGTGGGGCTGAGGTTTGCTCCCCGAGCAGAGTTTCCCTTTGCAGAATGCAGCTCCTAGAAGCGCGTTTTGTGCCGTTTCGGAGCTTAGAACTAGGTGTGTCCCTCCCAAGCTGGCTATAGGTGGGTTGCTAGGGCCAGTGAACACAGGGCTTCTTCAGGCCAAATCAGCCTTCTCCGCAAAGGAGAAGACGCTAGCAGTTGGTTTCAAGCTGCGGAGACCACCAGCCAAGCAGCAGTGCCCACGGAGCCAGAGGCAGCCCAGAGCCTCCTTGGCCCTATGGGGAGCCGAGGGCTAGGTGAGAACTAGGCAAGCGTTGGGATCCTGAGCCAAGCCGCATTGGGGCTGAGGTTTGTTCCCCTAGCCCAGTTTCCCTTTGCAGAATGCAGCTCCTAGGAGAGCGTTTTGGGCCGTTTCGGAGCTAGGCCCTAAGTGGGTCCCTCGCAAGCTGGCTATAGTTGGGTTGCTAGGGCCAGTGCACACAGGGATTCTTCAGGCCAAATCTGCCTTCTCCGCGAAGGAAAAGACATTTGGAGTTGGTTTCAAGCTGCGGAGACCACCAGGCAAGCAGCAGTGCCCACGGAGCCAGAGGCAGCCAGGACCCTGTTTGGCCCTATGGGGAGCCAAGGGCTAGGTGAGAACTAGGCAAGCGCTGGGATCCTGAGCCAAGCCGCATTGGGGCTGAGGTTTGTTCCCCGAGCCCAGTATCCCTTTGCAGAATGCAGCTCCTAGGAGCGCGTTTTGTGCCGTTTCGGAGCTAGGCCCTAGTTGGGTCCCTCCCTTGCTGGCTATGGGGGGGTTACTAGGGGCAGTGAACACAGGGCTTCCTCAGGCCAAATCAGCCTTCTGCACGAAGGAGGAGACGTTTGGCTTGGCTTCCAGCTGCGGATACCACCAGCCAAGCAGCAGTGCCCACGGAGCCAGAGGCAGCCCAGACCCTCCTTGGCCCTATGGGGAGCCGAGGGCTAGGGGAGAACTAGGCAAGCGCTGGGATCCTGAGCCAAGCCGCATTGGGGCTGAGGTTTGTTCCCCGAGCCCAGTTTCCCTTTGCAGAATGCAGCTCCTAGGAGCGCGTTTGGTGTCGTTTCGGAGCTAGGCCCTAGGTGGGTCCCTCCCTAGCTGGCTATGGGGGGGTTGCTAGGGGCAGTGAACACTGGGCTTCTTCAGGCCAAATCAGCCTTCTGCACGAAGGAGGAGATGCTTGGCGTTGGTTTCCAGCTGCGGAGACCACCAGCCAAGCAGCAGTGCCCAAGGAGCCAGAGGAAGCCCAGACCCTACTTGGCCCAATGGGGAGCCGAGGGCTAGGTGAGAACTAGGCAAGCGCTGGGATCCTGAGCCAAGCCGCATTGGGGCTGAGGTTTGTTACCCGAGCCCAGTTTCCCTTTGCAGAATGCAGCTCCTAGGAGCGCGATTTGTGCCGTTTCGGAGCTAGGCCCTAGGTGGGTCCCTCCCAAGCTGGCTATAGTTGGGTTGCTAGGGCCAGTGAACACAGGGCTTCTTCAGGCCAAATCAGCCTTCTCCGCGAAGGAGAAGACGCTTGGAGTTGGTTTCAAGCTGCGGAGACCACCAGCCAAGCAGCAGTGCCCACGGAGCCAGAGGGGGCCCAGACCCTCCTTGGCCCTATGGTGAGCCGAGGGCTAGGTGAGAACTAGGCAAGCGCTGGGATCCTGAGCCAAGCCGCATTGGGGCTGAGGTTTGTTCCCCGAGCCCAGTTTCCCTTTGCAGAATGCAGCTCCTAGAAGCGCGTTTTGGGCCGTTTTGAAGCTAGGCCCTAGGTGGGTTTCTCCCTAGCTGTCAACGGGGGGTTGCTATTGCCAGTGCACACAGGGCTTCTTCAGGCCAAATCAGCCTTCTGCGCGAAAGAGAAGACGCTTGGAGTTGGTTTCCAGCTGCGGAGACCACGAGCCAAGCAGCAGGGCTCACGGAGCCTGAGGCAGCCCAGACCCTCCTTGGCCCTATGGGGAGCCGAGGGCTAGGTGAGAACTAGGCAAGCGCTGGGATCCTGAGCCAAGCGGCATTGGGGCTGAGGTTTGTTCCCCGAGCCCAGTTTCCCTTTGCAGAATGCAGCTCCTAGGAGCGTGTTTTGTGCCGTTTCGGAGCTTCGCCCTAGGTGGGTCCATCCCAAGCTGGCTATAGTTGGGTTGCTAGGGCCAGTGAACACAGGGCTTCTTCAGGCCAAATCAGCCTTCTCCGCGAAGGAGAAGACGTTTGGAGTTGGGTTCAAGCTGCGGAGACCACCAGGCAAGCAGCAGTGCCCACGGAGCCAGAGGCAGCCCAGACCCTCCTTGGCCCTATGGGAAGCTGAGGGCTAGGTGAGAACTTGTTAAGCAGTGGGATCCTGAGCGAAGCAGCAGTGGGGCTGAGATTTGCTCCCCGAGCACAGTTTCCCTTTGCAGAATGCAGCTCCTAGAAGCGCGTTTTGTGCCGTTTCGGAGCTAAGAACTAGGTGGGTCCCTCCCTAGCTGGCTATGGGGGGGTTGCTATGGCCAGGGCACACAGGACTTCTTCAGGCCAAATCAGCCTTCTGCGTGAAGGAGAAGACGCTTGGAGTTGGTTTCCAGCTGCGGAGACCACCAGCCAAGCAGCAGTGCCCACGGAGCCAGACGCAGCCCAGACCATCCTTGGCCCTATGGGGAGCCGAGGGCTAGGTGAGAACTAGGCAAGCGCTGGGATCCTGAGCCAAGCCGCATTGGGGCTGATGTTTGTTCCCCGAGCGCAGTTTCCCTTTGCAGAATGCAGTTCCTAGGAGGGCGTTTTGTGCCGTTTCGTTGCTAGGCTCTAGGGAGTCCCTCCATAGCTGGCTATGGGGGTGTTGGTAGGGCCAGTGCACACAGGGCTTCTTCAGGCCAAATCAGCCTTCTCCGCGAAGGAGAAGACGTTTGGAGTTGGTTTCCAGCTGCGGAGACCACCAGCCAAGCAGCAGTGCCCACGGAGCCAGAGGCAGCCCAGACCCTCCTTGGCCCTATGGGGAGCCGAGGGCTAGGTGAGAACTAGGCAAGTAGTGGGATCCTGAGCGAAGCTGCATTGGGGCTGAGGTTTGCTCCCCAAGCATATTTTCCCTTTGCAGAATGCAGCTCCTAGAAGCGCGTTTTGTGCCGTTTCGGGGCTAGGATCTAGGTGGGTCCCTTCCTAGCTGGGTATGGGTGGGTTGCTAGGGCCAGTGCACACAGGGCTTCTTCAGGCCAAATCAGATTTCTCCGAGATTGAGAAGTCGCTTGGATTTGGTTTCAAGCTGTGGAAACCACCAGCCAAGCAGCAGTGCCCACGGAGCCAGAGGCAGTCCAGACTCTCCTTGGCCCTATGGGGAGCCGAGGGCTAGGTAAGAATTAGGCAAGCGCTGGCATCCTGAGCCAAGCCGCATTGGGGCTGAGGTTTGTTCCCCGAGCCAGGTTTCCCTTTGCAGAATGCAGCTCCTAGGAGCGCGTTTTGTGCCGTTTCGGAGCTAGGCCCTAGGTGGGTCCCTCCCAAGCTGGCTATAGTTGGGTTGCTAGGGCCAGTGAACACAGGGCTTCTTCAGGCCAAATCAGCCTTCTCCGCGAAGGAGAAGACGCTTGGAGTTGGTTTCAAGCTGCGGAGACCACCAGCCAAGCAGCAGTGCCCACGGAGCCAGAGGGGGCCCAGACCCTCCTTGGCCCTATGGTGAGCCGAGGGCTAGGTGAGAACTAGGCAAGCGCTGGGATCCTGAGCCAAGCCGCATTGGGGCTGAGGTTTGTTCCCCGAGCCCAGTTTCCCTTTGCAGAATGCAGCTCCTAGAAGCGCGTTTTGGGCCGTTTTGGAGCTAGGCCCTAGGTGGGTTTCTCCCTAGCTGTCAACGGGGGGTTGCTATTGCCAGTGCACACAGGGCTTCTTCAGGCCAAATCAGCCTTCTGCGTGAAAGAGAAGACGCTTGGAGTTGGTTTCCAGCTGCGGAGACCACGAGCCAAGCAGCAGGGCTCACGGAGCCAGAGGCAGCCCAGACCCTCCTTGGCCCTATGGGGAGCCGAGGGCTAGGTGAGAACTAGGCAAGCGCTGGGATCCTGAGCCAAGCCGCATTGGGGCTGATGTTTGTTCCCCGAGCGCAGTTTCCCTTTGCAGAATGCAGTTCCTAGGAGGGCGTTTTGTGCCGTTTCGGAGCTAGGCTCTAGGGAGTCCCTCCATAGCTGGCTATGGGGGTGTTGGTAGGGCCAGTGCACACAGGGCTTCTTCAGGCCAAATCAGCCTTCTCCGCGAAGGAGAAGACGTTTGGAGTTGGTTTCCAGCTGCGGAGACCACCAGCCAAGCAGCAGTGCCCACGGAGCCAGAGGCAGCCCAGACCCTCCTTGGCCCTATGGGGAGCCGAGGGCTAGGTGAGAACTAGGCAAGTAGTGGGATCCTGAGCGAAGCTGCATTGGGGCTGAGGTTTGCTCCCCAAGCATAGTTTCCCTTTGCAGAATGCAGCTCCTAGAAGCGCGTTTTGTGCCGTTTCGGGGCTAGGATCTAGGTGGGTCCCTTCCTAGCTGGGTATGGGTGGGTTGCTAGGGCCAGTGCACACAGGGCTTCTTCAGGCCAAATCAGATTTCTCCGCGATTGAGAAGTCGCTTGGATTTGGTTTCAAGCTGTGGAAACCACCAGCCAAGCAGCAGTGCCCACGGAGCCAGAGGCAGTCCAGACTCTCCTTGGCCCTATGGGGAGCCGAGGGCTAGGTAAGAATTAGGCAAGCGCTGGCATCCTGAGCCAAGCCGCATTGGGGCTGAGGTTTGTTCCCCGAGCCAGGTTTCCCTTTGCAGAATGCAGCTCCTAGGAGCGCGTTTTGTGCCGTTTCGGAGCTAGGCCCTAGGTGGGTCCCTCCCAAGCTGGCTATAGTTGGGTTGCTAGGGCCAGTGAACACAGGGCTTCTTCAGGCCAAATCAGCCTTCTCCGCGAAGGAGAAGACGCTTGGAGTTGGTTTCAAGCTGCGGAGACCACCAGCCAAGCAGCAGTGCCCACGGAGCCAGAGGGGGCCCAGACCCTCCTTGGCCCTATGGTGAGCCGAGGGCTAGGTGAGAACTAGGCAAGCGCTGGGATCCTGAGCCAAGCCGCATTGGGGCTGAGGTTTGTTCCCCGAGCCCAGTTTCCCTTTGCAGAATGCAGCTCCTAGAAGCGCGTTTTGGGCCGTTTTGGAGCTAGGCCCTAGGTGGGTTTCTCCCTAGCTGTCAACGGGGGGTTGCTATTGCCAGTGCACACAGGGCTTCTTCAGGCCAAATCAGCCTTCTGCGTGAAAGAGAAGACGCTTGGAGTTGGTTTCCAGCTGCGGAGAGCACCAGCCAAGCAGCAGGGCTCACGGAGCCAGAGGCAGCCCAGACCCTCCTTGGCCCTATGGGGAGCCGAGGGCTAGGTGAGAACTAGGCAAGCGCTGGGATCCTGAGCCAAGCGGCATTGGGGCTGAGGTTTGTTCCCCGAGCCCAGTTTCCCTTTGCAGAATGCAGCTCCTAGGAGCGTGTTTTGTGCCGTTTCGGAGCTTCGCCCTAGGTGGGTCCATCCCAAGCTGGCTATAGTTGGGTTGCTAGGGCCAGTGCACACAGGGCTTCTTCAGGCCAAATCAGCCTTCTCCGCGAAGGAGAAGACGCTTGGAGTTGGTTTCAAGCTGCGGAGACCACCAGCCAAGCAGCAGTGCCCACGGTGCCAGCGGCAGCCCAGACCCTCCATGGCCCTATGGGGAGCCGAGGGCTAGGTGAGAACTAGGCAAGCGCTGGGATCCTGAGCCGAGCCGCATTGGGGCTGAGGTTTGTTCCCCGAGCCCAGTATCCCTTTGCAGAATGCAGCTCCTAGAAGCGCGTTTGGTGTCGTTTCGGAGCTAGGCCCTAGGTGGGTCCCTCCCTAGCTGGCTACGGGGGGGTTGCTAGGGCTAGTGAACACAGGGCTTCTTCAGGCCAAATCAGCCTTATCCTCGAAGGAGAATACGCTTGGAGTTGGTTTCCAGCTGCGGAGACCACCAGCCAAGCAGCAGTGCCCACGGAGCCAGAGGCAGCCCAGACCGTCCATGGCCCTATGGGGAGCTGAGGGCTAGGTGAGATCTAGGCAAGCGCTGGGATCCTGAGCCAAGCCGCATATGGGCTGAGGTTTGTTCCCCGAGCCCAGTTTCCCTTTGCAGAATGCAGCTCCTAGAAGCGTTTTGTGCCGTTTCGGAGCTAGGCCGTAGGTGGGTCCCTCCCTTGCTGGCTATGGGGGGGTTGCTAGGGACAGTGAACACAGGGCTTCTTCACGCCAAATCAGCCTTCTCCGCGAGGGAGAAGACGCTTGGAGTTTGTTTCCAGCTGCGGAGACCACCAGCCAAGCAGCAGTGCCCACGGAGCCAGAGGCAGCCCAGACCCTCCTTGGCCCTATGGGGAGCCGAGGGCTAGGTGAGAACTAGGCAAGCGCTGGGATCCTGAGCCAAGCCGCATTGGGGCTGAGGTTTGCTCCCCGAGCCCAGTATCCCTTTGCAGAATGCAGCTCCTAGGAGTGCGTTTTGTGCCGTTTCGGAGCTGGGCTCTATGTGGGTCCCTCCCAAGCTGGCTATGGGGGGGTTGCTAGGGCCAGTGCACACAGGGCGTCTTCAGGCCAAATCAGCCTTCTCCACGAAGGAGAAGACGCTTGGAGTTGGTTTCCAGCTGCGGAGACCACCAGCCAAGCAGCAGTGCCCAAGGAGCCAGAGGCAGCCCAGACCCTCCTTGGCCCTATGGGGAGCCGAGGGCTAGGTGAGAACTAGGCAAGCGCTGGGATCCTGAGCCAAGCCGCATTGGGGCTGAGGTTTGTTCCCCGAGCCCAGTTTCCCTTTGCAGAATGCAGCTCCTACAAGTGCGTTTTGCGTGGTTTCTGAGCTAGGCCCTAGGTGGGTTCCTCCATAGCTGTCAACGGGGGGTTGCTATTGCCAGTTCACACAGGGCTTCTTCAGGCCAAATCAGCCTTCTGCGCGAAAGAGAAGACGCTTGGAGTTGGTTTCCATCTGCGGAGACCACGAGCCAAGCAGCAGGGCTCAGGGAGCCAGAGGCAGCCCAGACCCTCCAAGGCCCTATGGGGAGCCTAGGGCAAGGTGAGAACTAGGCAAGCGCTGGGTTCCTGAGCCAAGCGGCATTGGGGCTGAGGTTTGTTCCCCGAGCCCAGTTTCCCTTTGCAGAATGCAGCTCCCAGAAGCGCGTTTTGTGCCGTTTCGGAGCTAGGCCCTAGGTGTGTTCCTCCCTAGGTGTCAACGGGGGGTTGCTATTGCCAGTGCACACAGGGCTTCTTCAGGCCAAATCAGCCTTCTCCGTGAAGGAGAAGACGTTTGGAGTTGGTTTCAAGCTTCGGAGACCACCAGGCAAGCAGCAGTGCCCACGGAGCCAGAGGCACCCCAGACTGTCCTTGGCCGTATGGGGAGCTGAGGGCTAGGTGAGAACTTGTTAAGCAGTGGGATCCTGAGCGAAGCAGCAGTGGGGCTGAGGTTTGCTCCCCGAGCAGAGTTTCCCTTTGCAGAATGCAGCTCCTAGAAGCGCGTTTTGTGCCGTTTCGGAGCTTAGAACTAGGTGTGTCCCTCCCAAGCTGGCTATAGGTGGGTTGCTAGGGCCAGTGAACACAGGGCTTCTTCAGGCCAAATCAGCCTTCTCCGCAAAGGAGAAGACGCTAGCAGTTGGTTTCAAGCTGCGGAGACCACCAGCCAAGCAGCAGTGCCCACGGAGCCAGAGGCAGCCCAGAGCCTCCTTGGCCCTATGGGGAGCCGAGGGCTAGGTGAGAACTAGGCAAGCGTTGGGATCCTGAGCCAAGCCGCATTGGGGCTGAGGTTTGTTCCCCTAGCCCAGTTTCCCTTTGCAGAATGCAGCTCCTAGGAGAGCGTTTTGGGCCGTTTCGGAGCTAGGCCCTAAGTGGGTCCCTCGCAAGCTGGCTATAGTTGGGTTGCTAGGGCCAGTGCACACAGGGATTCTTCAGGCCAAATCTGCCTTCTCCGCGAAGGAAAAGACATTTGGAGTTGGTTTCAAGCTGCGGAGACCACCAGGCAAGCAGCAGTGCCCACGGAGCCAGAGGCAGCCAGGACCCTGTTTGGCCCTATGGGGAGCCAAGGGCTAGGTGAGAACTAGGCAAGCGCTGGGATCCTGAGCCAAGCCGCATTGGGGCTGAGGTTTGTTCCCCGAGCCCAGTATCCCTTTGCAGAATGCAGCTGCTAGGAGCGCGTTTTGTGCCGTTTCGGAGCTAGGCCCTAGTTGGGTCCCTCCCTTGCTGGCTATGGGGGGGTTACTAGGGGCAGTGAACACAGGGCTTCCTCAGGCCAAATCAGCCTTCTGCACGAAGGAGGAGACGTTTGGCTTGGCTTCCAGCTGCGGATACCACCAGCCAAGCAGCAGTGCCCACGGAGCCAGAGGCAGCCCAGACCCTCCTTGGCCCAATGGGGATCCGAGGGCTAGGTGAGAACTAGGCAAGCGCTGGGATCCTGAGCCAAGCCGCATTGGGGCTGAGGTTTGTTCCCCGAGCCCAGTTTCCCTTTGCAGAATGCAGCTCCTAGGAGCGCTTTTGGTGTCGTTTCGGAGCTAGGCCCTAGGTGGGTCCCTCCCTAGCTGGCTATGGGGGGGTTGCTAGGGGCAGTGAACACTGGGCTTCTTCAGGCCAAATCAGCCTTCTGCACGAAGGAGGAGATGCTTGGCGTTGGTTTCCAGCTGCGGAGACCACCAGCCAAGCAGCAGTGCCCAAGGAGCCAGAGGAAGCCCAGACCCTCCTTGGCCCAATGGGGAGCCGAGGGCTAGGTGAGAACTAGGCAAGCGCTGGGATCCTGAGCCAAGCCGCATTGGGGCTGAGGTTTGTTACCCGAGCCCAGTTTCCCTTTGCAGAATGCAGCTCCTAGGAGCGCGATTTGTGCCGTTTCGGAGCTAGGCCCTAGGTGGGTCCCTCCCAAGCTGGCTATAGTTGGGTTGCTAGGGCCAGTGAACACAGGGCTTCTTCAGGCCAAATCAGCCTTCTCCGCGAAGGAGAAGACGCTTGGAGTTGGTTTCAAGCTGCGGAGACCACCAGCCAAGCAGCAGTGCCCACGGAGCCAGAGGGGGCCCAGACCCTCCTTGGCCCTATGGTGAGCCGAGGGCTAGGTGAGAACTAGGCAAGCGCTGGGATCCTGAGCCAAGCCGCATTGGGGCTGAGGTTTGTTCCCCGAGCCCAGTTTCCCTTTGCAGAATGCAGCTCCTAGAAGCGCGTTTTGGGCCGTTTTGAAGCTAGGCCCTAGGTGGGTTTCTCCCTAGCTGTCAACGGGGGGTTGCTATTGCCAGTGCACACAGGGCTTCTTCAGGCCAAATCAGCCTTCTGCGCGAAAGAGAAGACGCTTGGAGTTGGTTTCCAGCTGCGGAGACCACGAGCCAAGCAGCAGGGCTCACGGAGCCTGAGGCAGCCCAGACCCTCCTTGGCCCTATGGGGAGCCGAGGGCTAGGTGAGAACTAGGCAAGCGCTGGGATCCTGAGCCAAGCGGCATTGGGGCTGAGGTTTGTTCCCCGAGCCCAGTTTCCCTTTGCAGAATGCAGCTCCTAGGAGCGTGTTTTGTGCCGTTTCGGAGCTTCGCCCTAGGTGGGTCCATCCCAAGCTGGCTATAGTTGGGTTGCTAGGGCCAGTGAACACAGGGCTTCTTCAGGCCAAATCAGCCTTCTCCGCGAAGGAGAAGACGTTTGGAGTTGGGTTCAAGCTGCGGAGACCACCAGGCAAGCAGCAGTGCCCACGGAGCCAGAGGCAGCCCAGACCCTCCTTGGCCCTATGGGAAGCTGAGGGCTAGGTGAGAACTTGTTAAGCAGTGGGATCCTGAGCGAAGCAGCAGTGGGGCTGAGATTTGCTCCCCGAGCACAGTTTCCCTTTGCAGAATGCAGCTCCTAGAAGCGCGTTTTGTGCCGTTTCGGAGCTAAGAACTAGGTGGGTCCCTCCCTAGCTGGCTATGGGGGGGTTGCTATGGCCAGGGCACACAGGACTTCTTCAGGCCAAATCAGCCTTCTGCGTGAAGGAGAAGACGCTTGGAGTTGGTTTCCAGCTGCGGAGACCACCAGCCAAGCAGCAGTGCCCACGGAGCCAGACGCAGCCCAGACCATCCTTGGCCCTATGGGGAGCCGAGGGCTAGGTGAGAACTAGGCAAGCGCTGGGATCCTGAGCCAAGCCGCATTGGGGCTGATGTTTGTTCCCCGAGCGCAGTTTCCCTTTGCAGAATGCAGTTCCTAGGAGGGCGTTTTGTGCCGTTTCGTTGCTAGGCTCTAGGGAGTCCCTCCATAGCTGGCTATGGGGGTGTTGGTAGGGCCAGTGCACACAGGGCTTCTTCAGGCCAAATCAGCCTTCTCCGCGAAGGAGAAGACGTTTGGAGTTGGTTTCCAGCTGCGGAGACCACCAGCCAAGCAGCAGTGCCCACGGAGCCAGAGGCAGCCCAGACCCTCCTTGGCCCTATGGGGAGCCGAGGGCTAGGTGAGAACTAGGCAAGTAGTGGGATCCTGAGCGAAGCTGCATTGGGGCTGAGGTTTGCTCCCCAAGCATATTTTCCCTTTGCAGAATGCAGCTCCTAGAAGCGCGTTTTGTGCCGTTTCGGGGCTAGGATCTAGGTGGGTCCCTTCCTAGCTGGGTATGGGTGGGTTGCTAGGGCCAGTGCACACAGGGCTTCTTCAGGCCAAATCAGATTTCTCCGCGATTGAGAAGTCGCTTGGATTTGGTTTCAAGCTGTGGAAACCACCAGCCAAGCAGCAGTGCCCACGGAGCCAGAGGCAGTCCAGACTCTCCTTGGCCCTATGGGGAGCCGAGGGCTAGGTAAGAATTAGGCAAGCGCTGGCATCCTGAGCCAAGCCGCATTGGGGCTGAGGTTTGTTCCCCGAGCCAGGTTTCCCTTTGCAGAATGCAGCTCCTAGGAGCGCGTTTTGTGCCGTTTCGGAGCTAGGCCCTAGGTGGGTCCCTCCCAAGCTGGCTATAGTTGGGTTGCTAGGGCCAGTGAACACAGGGCTTCTTCAGGCCAAATCAGCCTTCTCCGCGAAGGAGAAGACGCTTGGAGTTGGTTTCAAGCTGCGGAGACCACCAGCCAAGCAGCAGTGCCCACGGAGCCAGAGGGGGCCCAGACCCTCCTTGGCCCTATGGTGAGCCGAGGGCTAGGTGAGAACTAGGCAAGCGCTGGGATCCTGAGCCAAGCCGCATTGGGGCTGAGGTTTGTTCCCCGAGCCCAGTTTCCCTTTGCAGAATGCAGCTCCTAGAAGCGCGTTTTGGGCCGTTTTGGAGCTAGGCCCTAGGTGGGTTTCTCCCTAGCTGTCAACGGGGGGTTGCTATTGCCAGTGCACACAGGGCTTCTTCAGGCCAAATCAGCCTTCTGCGTGAAAGAGAAGACGCTTGGAGTTGGTTTCCAGCTGCGGAGACCACGAGCCAAGCAGCAGGGCTCACGGAGCCAGAGGCAGCCCAGACCCTCCTTGGCCCTATGGGGAGCCGAGGGCTAGGTGAGAACTAGGCAAGCGCTGGGATCCTGAGCCAAGCCGCATTGGGGCTGATGTTTGTTCCCCGAGCGCAGTTTCCCTTTGCAGAATGCAGTTCCTAGGAGGGCGTTTTGTGCCGTTTCGGAGCTAGGCTCTAGGGAGTCCCTCCATAGCTGGCTATGGGGGTGTTGGTAGGGCCAGTGCACACAGGGCTTCTTCAGGCCAAATCAGCCTTCTCCGCGAAGGAGAAGACGTTTGGAGTTGGTTTCCAGCTGCGGAGACCACCAGCCAAGCAGCAGTGCCCACGGAGCCAGAGGCAGCCCAGACCCTCCTTGGCCCTATGGGGAGCCGAGGGCTAGGTGAGAACTAGGCAAGTAGTGGGATCCTGAGCGAAGCTGCATTGGGGCTGAGGTTTGCTCCCCAAGCATAGTTTCCCTTTGCAGAATGCAGCTCCTAGAAGCGCGTTTTGTGCCGTTTCGGGGCTAGGATCTAGGTGGGTCCCTTCCTAGCTGGGTATGGGTGGGTTGCTAGGGCCAGTGCACACAGGGCTTCTTCAGGCCAAATCAGATTTCTCCGCGATTGAGAAGTCGCTTGGATTTGGTTTCAAGCTGTGGAAACCACCAGCCAAGCAGCAGTGCCCACGGAGCCAGAGGCAGTCCAGACTCTCCTTGGCCCTATGGGGAGCCGAGGGCTAGGTAAGAATTAGGCAAGCGCTGGCATCCTGAGCCAAGCCGCATTGGGGCTGAGGTTTGTTCCCCGAGCCAGGTTTCCCTTTGCAGAATGCAGCTCCTAGGAGCGCGTTTTGTGCCGTTTCGGAGCTAGGCCCTAGGTGGGTCCCTCCCAAGCTGGCTATAGTTGGGTTGCTAGGGCCAGTGAACACAGGGCTTCTTCAGGCCAAATCAGCCTTCTCCGCGAAGGAGAAGACGCTTGGAGTTGGTTTCAAGCTGCGGAGACCACCAGCCAAGCAGCAGTGCCCACGGAGCCAGAGGGGGCCCAGACCCTCCTTGGCCCTATGGTGAGCCGAGGGCTAGGTGAGAACTAGGCAAGCGCTGGGATCCTGAGCCAAGCCGCATTGGGGCTGAGGTTTGTTCCCCGAGCCCAGTTTCCCTTTGCAGAATGCAGCTCCTAGAAGCGCGTTTTGGGCCGTTTTGGAGCTAGGCCCTAGGTGGGTTTCTCCCTAGCTGTCAACGGGGGGTTGCTATTGCCAGTGCACACAGGGCTTCTTCAGGCCAAATCAGCCTTCTGCGTGAAAGAGAAGACGCTTGGAGTTGGTTTCCAGCTGCGGAGAGCACCAGCCAAGCAGCAGGGCTCACGGAGCCAGAGGCAGCCCAGACCCTCCTTGGCCCTATGGGGAGCCGAGGGCTAGGTGAGAACTAGGCAAGCGCTGGGATCCTGAGCCAAGCGGCATTGGGGCTGAGGTTTGTTCCCCGAGCCCAGTTTCCCTTTGCAGAATGCAGCTCCTAGGAGCGTGTTTTGTGCCGTTTCGGAGCTTCGCCCTAGGTGGGTCCATCCCAAGCTGGCTATAGTTGGGTTGCTAGGGCCAGTGCACACAGGGCTTCTTCAGGCCAAATCAGCCTTCTCCGCGAAGGAGAAGACGCTTGGAGTTGGTTTCAAGCTGCGGAGACCACCAGCCAAGCAGCAGTGCCCACGGTGCCAGCGGCAGCCCAGACCCTCCATGGCCCTATGGGGAGCCGAGGGCTAGGTGAGAACTAGGCAAGCGCTGGGATCCTGAGCCGAGCCGCATTGGGGCTGAGGTTTGTTCCCCGAGCCCAGTATCCCTTTGCAGAATGCAGCTCCTAGAAGCGCGTTTGGTGTCGTTTCGGAGCTAGGCCCTAGGTGGGTCCCTCCCTAGCTGGCTACGGGGGGGTTGCTAGGGCTAGTGAACACAGGGCTTCTTCAGGCCAAATCAGCCTTATCCTCGAAGGAGAATACGCTTGGAGTTGGTTTCCAGCTGCGGAGACCACCAGCCAAGCAGCAGTGCCCACGGAGCCAGAGGCAGCCCAGACCGTCCATGGCCCTATGGGGAGCTGAGGGCTAGGTGAGATCTAGGCAAGCGCTGGGATCCTGAGCCAAGCCGCATATGGGCTGAGGTTTGTTCCCCGAGCCCAGTTTCCCTTTGCAGAATGCAGCTCCTAGAAGCGTTTTGTGCCGTTTCGGAGCTAGGCCGTAGGTGGGTCCCTCCCTTGCTGGCTATGGGGGGGTTGCTAGGGACAGTGAACACAGGGCTTCTTCACGCCAAATCAGCCTTCTCCGCGAGGGAGAAGACGCTTGGAGTTTGTTTCCAGCTGCGGAGACCACCAGCCAAGCAGCAGTGCCCACGGAGCCAGAGGCAGCCCAGACCCTCCTTGGCCCTATGGGGAGCCGAGGGCTAGGTGAGAACTAGGCAAGCGCTGGGATCCTGAGCCAAGCCGCATTGGGGCTGAGGTTTGCTCCCCGAGCCCAGTATCCCTTTGCAGAATGCAGCTCCTAGGAGTGCGTTTTGTGCCGTTTCGGAGCTGGGCTCTATGTGGGTCCCTCCCAAGCTGGCTATGGGGGGGTTGCTAGGGCCAGTGCACACAGGGCGTCTTCAGGCCAAATCAGCCTTCTCCACGAAGGAGAAGACGCTTGGAGTTGGTTTCCAGCTGCGGAGACCACCAGCCAAGCAGCAGTGCCCAAGGAGCCAGAGGCAGCCCAGACCCTCCTTGGCCCTATGGGGAGCCGAGGGCTAGGTGAGAACTAGGCAAGCGCTGGGATCCTGAGCCAAGCCGCATTGGGGCTGAGGTTTGTTCCCCGAGCCCAGTTTCCCTTTGCAGAATGCAGCTCCTACAAGTGCGTTTTGCGTGGTTTCTGAGCTAGGCCCTAGGTGGGTTCCTCCATAGCTGTCAACGGGGGGTTGCTATTGCCAGTTCACACAGGGCTTCTTCAGGCCAAATCAGCCTTCTGCGCGAAAGAGAAGACGCTTGGAGTTGGTTTCCATCTGCGGAGACCACGAGCCAAGCAGCAGGGCTCAGGGAGCCAGAGGCAGCCCAGACCCTCCAAGGCCCTATGGGGAGCCTAGGGCAAGGTGAGAACTAGGCAAGCGCTGGGTTCCTGAGCCAAGCGGCATTGGGGCTGAGGTTTGTTCCCCGAGCCCAGTTTCCCTTTGCAGAATGCAGCTCCCAGAAGCGCGTTTTGTGCCGTTTCGGAGCTAGGCCCTAGGTGTGTTCCTCCCTAGGTGTCAACGGGGGGTTGCTATTGCCAGTGCACACAGGGCTTCTTCAGGCCAAATCAGCCTTCTCCGTGAAGGAGAAGACGTTTGGAGTTGGTTTCAAGCTTCGGAGACCACCAGGCAAGCAGCAGTGCCCACGGAGCCAGAGGCACCCCAGACTGTCCTTGGCCGTATGGGGAGCTGAGGGCTAGGTGAGAACTTGTTAAGCAGTGGGATCCTGAGCGAAGCAGCAGTGGGGCTGAGGTTTGCTCCCCGAGCAGAGTTTCCCTTTGCAGAATGCAGCTCCTAGAAGCGCGTTTTGTGCCGTTTCGGAGCTTAGAACTAGGTGTGTCCCTCCCAAGCTGGCTATAGGTGGGTTGCTAGGGCCAGTGAACACAGGGCTTCTTCAGGCCAAATCAGCCTTCTCCGCAAAGGAGAAGACGCTAGCAGTTGGTTTCAAGCTGCGGAGACCACCAGCCAAGCAGCAGTGCCCACGGAGCCAGAGGCAGCCCAGAGCCTCCTTGGCCCTATGGGGAGCCGAGGGCTAGGTGAGAACTAGGCAAGCGTTGGGATCCTGAGCCAAGCCGCATTGGGGCTGAGGTTTGTTCCCCTAGCCCAGTTTCCCTTTGCAGAATGCAGCTCCTAGGAGAGCGTTTTGGGCCGTTTCGGAGCTAGGCCCTAAGTGGGTCCCTCGCAAGCTGGCTATAGTTGGGTTGCTAGGGCCAGTGCACACAGGGATTCTTCAGGCCAAATCTGCCTTCTCCGCGAAGGAAAAGACATTTGGAGTTGGTTTCAAGCTGCGGAGACCACCAGGCAAGCAGCAGTGCCCACGGAGCCAGAGGCAGCCAGGACCCTGTTTGGCCCTATGGGGAGCCAAGGGCTAGGTGAGAACTAGGCAAGCGCTGGGATCCTGAGCCAAGCCGCATTGGGGCTGAGGTTTGTTCCCCGAGCCCAGTATCCCTTTGCAGAATGCAGCTGCTAGGAGCGCGTTTTGTGCCGTTTCGGAGCTAGGCCCTAGTTGGGTCCCTCCCTTGCTGGCTATGGGGGGGTTACTAGGGGCAGTGAACACAGGGCTTCCTCAGGCCAAATCAGCCTTCTGCACGAAGGAGGAGACGTTTGGCTTGGCTTCCAGCTGCGGATACCACCAGCCAAGCAGCAGTGCCCACGGAGCCAGAGGCAGCCCAGACCCTCCTTGGCCCAATGGGGATCCGAGGGCTAGGTGAGAACTAGGCAAGCGCTGGGATCCTGAGCCAAGCCGCATTGGGGCTGAGGTTTGTTCCCCGAGCCCAGTTTCCCTTTGCAGAATGCAGCTCCTAGGAGCGCTTTTGGTGTCGTTTCGGAGCTAGGCCCTAGGTGGGTCCCTCCCTAGCTGGCTATGGGGGGGTTGCTAGGGGCAGTGAACACTGGGCTTCTTCAGGCCAAATCAGCCTTCTGCACGAAGGAGGAGATGCTTGGCGTTGGTTTCCAGCTGCGGAGACCACCAGCCAAGCAGCAGTGCCCAAGGAGCCAGAGGAAGCCCAGACCCTCCTTGGCCCAATGGGGAGCCGAGGGCTAGGTGAGAACTAGGCAAGCGCTGGGATCCTGAGCCAAGCCGCATTGGGGCTGAGGTTTGTTACCCGAGCCCAGTTTCCCTTTGCAGAATGCAGCTCCTAGGAGCGCGATTTGTGCCGTTTCGGAGCTAGGCCCTAGGTGGGTCCCTCCCAAGCTGGCTATAGTTGGGTTGCTAGGGCCAGTGAACACAGGGCTTCTTCAGGCCAAATCAGCCTTCTCCGCGAAGGAGAAGACGCTTGGAGTTGGTTTCAAGCTGCGGAGACCACCAGCCAAGCAGCAGTGCCCACGGAGCCAGAGGGGGCCCAGACCCTCCTTGGCCCTATGGTGAGCCGAGGGCTAGGTGAGAACTAGGCAAGCGCTGGGATCCTGAGCCAAGCCGCATTGGGGCTGAGGTTTGTTCCCCGAGCCCAGTTTCCCTTTGCAGAATGCAGCTCCTAGAAGCGCGTTTTGGGCCGTTTTGAAGCTAGGCCCTAGGTGGGTTTCTCCCTAGCTGTCAACGGGGGGTTGCTATTGCCAGTGCACACAGGGCTTCTTCAGGCCAAATCAGCCTTCTGCGCGAAAGAGAAGACGCTTGGAGTTGGTTTCCAGCTGCGGAGACCACGAGCCAAGCAGCAGGGCTCACGGAGCCTGAGGCAGCCCAGACCCTCCTTGGCCCTATGGGGAGCCGAGGGCTAGGTGAGAACTAGGCAAGCGCTGGGATCCTGAGCCAAGCGGCATTGGGGCTGAGGTTTGTTCCCCGAGCCCAGTTTCCCTTTGCAGAATGCAGCTCCTAGGAGCGTGTTTTGTGCCGTTTCGGAGCTTCGCCCTAGGTGGGTCCATCCCAAGCTGGCTATAGTTGGGTTGCTAGGGCCAGTGAACACAGGGCTTCTTCAGGCCAAATCAGCCTTCTCCGCGAAGGAGAAGACGTTTGGAGTTGGGTTCAAGCTGCGGAGACCACCAGGCAAGCAGCAGTGCCCACGGAGCCAGAGGCAGCCCAGACCCTCCTTGGCCCTATGGGAAGCTGAGGGCTAGGTGAGAACTTGTTAAGCAGTGGGATCCTGAGCGAAGCAGCAGTGGGGCTGAGATTTGCTCCCCGAGCACAGTTTCCCTTTGCAGAATGCAGCTCCTAGAAGCGCGTTTTGTGCCGTTTCGGAGCTAAGAACTAGGTGGGTCCCTCCCTAGCTGGCTATGGGGGGGTTGCTATGGCCAGGGCACACAGGACTTCTTCAGGCCAAATCAGCCTTCTGCGTGAAGGAGAAGACGCTTGGAGTTGGTTTCCAGCTGCGGAGACCACCAGCCAAGCAGCAGTGCCCACGGAGCCAGACGCAGCCCAGACCATCCTTGGCCCTATGGGGAGCCGAGGGCTAGGTGAGAACTAGGCAAGCGCTGGGATCCTGAGCCAAGCCGCATTGGGGCTGATGTTTGTTCCCCGAGCGCAGTTTCCCTTTGCAGAATGCAGTTCCTAGGAGGGCGTTTTGTGCCGTTTCGTTGCTAGGCTCTAGGGAGTCCCTCCATAGCTGGCTATGGGGGTGTTGGTAGGGCCAGTGCACACAGGGCTTCTTCAGGCCAAATCAGCCTTCTCCGCGAAGGAGAAGACGTTTGGAGTTGGTTTCCAGCTGCGGAGACCACCAGCCAAGCAGCAGTGCCCACGGAGCCAGAGGCAGCCCAGACCCTCCTTGGCCCTATGGGGAGCCGAGGGCTAGGTGAGAACTAGGCAAGTAGTGGGATCCTGAGCGAAGCTGCATTGGGGCTGAGGTTTGCTCCCCAAGCATATTTTCCCTTTGCAGAATGCAGCTCCTAGAAGCGCGTTTTGTGCCGTTTCGGGGCTAGGATCTAGGTGGGTCCCTTCCTAGCTGGGTATGGGTGGGTTGCTAGGGCCAGTGCACACAGGGCTTCTTCAGGCCAAATCAGATTTCTCCGCGATTGAGAAGTCGCTTGGATTTGGTTTCAAGCTGTGGAAACCACCAGCCAAGCAGCAGTGCCCACGGAGCCAGAGGCAGTCCAGACTCTCCTTGGCCCTATGGGGAGCCGAGGGCTAGGTAAGAATTAGGCAAGCGCTGGCATCCTGAGCCAAGCCGCATTGGGGCTGAGGTTTGTTCCCCGAGCCAGGTTTCCCTTTGCAGAATGCAGCTCCTAGGAGCGCGTTTTGTGCCGTTTCGGAGCTAGGCCCTAGGTGGGTCCCTCCCAAGCTGGCTATAGTTGGGTTGCTAGGGCCAGTGAACACAGGGCTTCTTCAGGCCAAATCAGCCTTCTCCGCGAAGGAGAAGACGCTTGGAGTTGGTTTCAAGCTGCGGAGACCACCAGCCAAGCAGCAGTGCCCACGGAGCCAGAGGGGGCCCAGACCCTCCTTGGCCCTATGGTGAGCCGAGGGCTAGGTGAGAACTAGGCAAGCGCTGGGATCCTGAGCCAAGCCGCATTGGGGCTGAGGTTTGTTCCCCGAGCCCAGTTTCCCTTTGCAGAATGCAGCTCCTAGAAGCGCGTTTTGGGCCGTTTTGGAGCTAGGCCCTAGGTGGGTTTCTCCCTAGCTGTCAACGGGGGGTTGCTATTGCCAGTGCACACAGGGCTTCTTCAGGCCAAATCAGCCTTCTGCGTGAAAGAGAAGACGCTTGGAGTTGGTTTCCAGCTGCGGAGACCACGAGCCAAGCAGCAGGGCTCACGGAGCCAGAGGCAGCCCAGACCCTCCTTGGCCCTATGGGGAGCCGAGGGCTAGGTGAGAACTAGGCAAGCGCTGGGATCCTGAGCCAAGCCGCATTGGGGCTGATGTTTGTTCCCCGAGCGCAGTTTCCCTTTGCAGAATGCAGTTCCTAGGAGGGCGTTTTGTGCCGTTTCGGAGCTAGGCTCTAGGGAGTCCCTCCATAGCTGGCTATGGGGGTGTTGGTAGGGCCAGTGCACACAGGGCTTCTTCAGGCCAAATCAGCCTTCTCCGCGAAGGAGAAGACGTTTGGAGTTGGTTTCCAGCTGCGGAGACCACCAGCCAAGCAGCAGTGCCCACGGAGCCAGAGGCAGCCCAGACCCTCCTTGGCCCTATGGGGAGCCGAGGGCTAGGTGAGAACTAGGCAAGTAGTGGGATCCTGAGCGAAGCTGCATTGGGGCTGAGGTTTGCTCCCCAAGCATAGTTTCCCTTTGCAGAATGCAGCTCCTAGAAGCGCGTTTTGTGCCGTTTCGGGGCTAGGATCTAGGTGGGTCCCTTCCTAGCTGGGTATGGGTGGGTTGCTAGGGCCAGTGCACACAGGGCTTCTTCAGGCCAAATCAGATTTCTCCGCGATTGAGAAGTCGCTTGGATTTGGTTTCAAGCTGTGGAAACCACCAGCCAAGCAGCAGTGCCCACGGAGCCAGAGGCAGTCCAGACTCTCCTTGGCCCTATGGGGAGCCGAGGGCTAGGTAAGAATTAGGCAAGCGCTGGCATCCTGAGCCAAGCCGCATTGGGGCTGAGGTTTGTTCCCCGAGCCAGGTTTCCCTTTGCAGAATGCAGCTCCTAGGAGCGCGTTTTGTGCCGTTTCGGAGCTAGGCCCTAGGTGGGTCCCTCCCAAGCTGGCTATAGTTGGGTTGCTAGGGCCAGTGAACACAGGGCTTCTTCAGGCCAAATCAGCCTTCTCCGCGAAGGAGAAGACGCTTGGAGTTGGTTTCAAGCTGCGGAGACCACCAGCCAAGCAGCAGTGCCCACGGAGCCAGAGGGGGCCCAGACCCTCCTTGGCCCTATGGTGAGCCGAGGGCTAGGTGAGAACTAGGCAAGCGCTGGGATCCTGAGCCAAGCCGCATTGGGGCTGAGGTTTGTTCCCCGAGCCCAGTTTCCCTTTGCAGAATGCAGCTCCTAGAAGCGCGTTTTGTGCCGTTTTGGAGCTAGGCCCTAGGTGGGTTTCTCCCTAGCTGTCAACGGGGGGTTGCTATTGCCAGTGCACACAGGGCTTCTTCAGGCCAAATCAGCCTTCTGCGTGAAAGAGAAGACGCTTGGAGTTGGTTTCCAGCTGCGGAGAGCACCAGCCAAGCAGCAGGGCTCACGGAGCCAGAGGCAGCCCAGACCCTCCTTGGCCCTATGGGGAGCCGAGGGCTAGGTGAGAACTAGGCAAGCGCTGGGATCCTGAGCCAAGCGGCATTGGGGCTGAGGTTTGTTCCCCGAGCCCAGTTTCCCTTTGCAGAATGCAGCTCCTAGGAGCGTGTTTTGTGCCGTTTCGGAGCTTCGCCCTAGGTGGGTCCATCCCAAGCTGGCTATAGTTGGGTTGCTAGGGCCAGTGCACACAGGGCTTCTTCAGGCCAAATCAGCCTTCTCCGCGAAGGAGAAGACGCTTGGAGTTGGTTTCAAGCTGCGGAGACCACCAGCCAAGCAGCAGTGCCCACGGAGCCAGAGGGGGCCCAGACCCTCCTTGGCCCTATGGTGAGCCGAGGGCTAGGTGAGAACTAGGCAAGCGCTGGGATCCTGAGCCAAGCCGCATTGGGGCTGAGGTTTGTTCCCCGAGCCCAGTTTCCCTTTGCAGAATGCAGCTCCTACAAGTTCGTTTTGCGTGGTTTCTGAGCTAGGCCCTTGGTGGGTTCCTCCCTAGCTGTCAACGGGGGGTTGCTATTGCCAGTGCACACAGGGCTTCTTCAGGCCAAATCAGCCTTCTGCGCGAAAGAGAAGACGCTTGGAGTTGGTTTCCAGCTGCGGAGACCACGAGCCAAGCAGCAGGGCTCACGGAGCCAGAGGCAGCCCAGACCCTCCAAGGCCCTATGGGGAGCCTAGGGCTAGGTGAGAACTAGGCAAGCGCTGGGATCCTGAGCCAAGCGGCATTGGGGCTGAGGTTTGTTCCCCGAGCCCAGTTTCCCTTTGCAGAATGCAGCTGCCAGAAGCGCGTTTTGTGCCGTTTCGGAGCTAGGCCCTAGGTGTGTTCCTCCCTAGGTGTCACCGGGGGGTTGCTATTGCCAGTGCACACAGGGCTTCTTCAGGCCAAATCAGCCTTCTCCGCGAAGGAGAAGACGTTTGGAGTTGGTTTCAAGCTGCGGAGACCACCAGGCAAGCAGCAGTGCCCACGGAGCCAGAGGCAGCCCAGACCCTCCTTGGCCCTATGGGAAGCTGAGGGCTAGGTGAGAACTTGTTAAGCAGTGGGATCCTGAGCGAAGCAGCAGTGGGGCTGAGATTTGCTCCCCGAGCACAGTTTCCCTTTGCAGAATGCAGCTCCTAGAATCGCGTTATGTGCCGTTTCGGAGCTAAGAACTAGGTGGGTCCCTCCCTAGCTGGCTATGGGGGGGTTGCTATGGCCAGGGCACACAGGACTTCTTCAGGCCAAATCAGCCTTCTGCGTGAAGGAGAAGACGCTTGGAGTTGCTTTCCAGCTGCGGAGACCACCAGCCAAGCAGCAGTGCCCACGGAGCCAGACGCAGCCCAGACCATCCTTGGCCCTATGGGGAGCCTAGGGCTAGGTGAGAACTAGGCAAGCGCTGGGATCCTGAGCCAAGCCGCATTGGGGCTGAGGTTTGTTCCCCGAGCGCAGTTTCCCTTTGCAGAATGCAGTTCCTAGGAGGGCGTTTTGTGCCGTTTCGGAGCTAGGCTCTAGGGAGTCCCTCCCTAGCTGGCTATGGGGGTGTTGGTAGGGCCAGTGCACACAGGGCTTCTTCAGGCCAAATCAGCCTTCTCCGCGAAGGAGAAGACGTTTGGAGTTGGTTTCCAGCTGCGGAGACCACCAGCCAAGCAGCAGTGCCCACGGAGCCAGAGGCAGCCCAGACCCTCCTTGGCCCTATGGGGAGCCGAGGGCTAGGTGAGAACTAGGCAAGTAGTGGGATCCTGAGCGAAGCTGCATTGGGGCTGAGGTTTGCTCCCCAAGCATAGTTTCCCTTTGCAGAATGCAGCTCCTAGAAGCGCGTTTTGTGCCGTTTCGGGGCTAGGATCTAGGTGGGTCCCTTCCTAGCTGGGTATGGGTAGGTTGCTAGGGCCAGTGCACACAGGGATTCTTCAGGCCAAATCAGATTTCTCCGCGATTGAGAAGTCGCTTGGATTTGGTTTAAAGCTGTGGAAACCACCAGCCAAGCAGCATTGCGCAAGGAGCCAGAGGCAGCCCAGACTCTCCTTGGCCCTATGGGGAGCCGAGGGCTAGGTAAGAATTAGGCAAGCGCTGGCATCCTGAGCCAAGCCGCATTGGGGCTGAGGTTTGTTCCCCGAGCCAGGTTTCCCTTTGCAGAATGCAGCTCCTAGAAGCGCGTTTTGGGCCGTTTCGGAGCTCCACTCTAGGTGGCTCCCTCCCTAGCTAGCTTTGGGTGGGTTGCTATGGCCAGTGCACCCAGGGCTTCTTCAGGCCAAATCAGCATTCTCCCCGAAGGGGAAGACGCTTGGAATTGGGTTCCAGCTGCCGGGACCACCAGCCTAGCAGCTGTGCCCACGGAGCCAGAGGCAGCCCAGACCCTGCTTGGCCCTATCGGGAGCCGAGGGCTAGGTGAGAACTAGGCAAGCGCTGGGATCCTGAGCCAAGCCACATTGGGGCTGAGGTTTGTTCCACGAGCCCAGTATCCCTTTGCAGAATGCAGCTCCTAGGACCGCGTTTTGTGCCTTTTCGGAGCTAGGCCCCATGTTGGTCCCCCCCTAGCTTGCTATGGTTGGGTTGCTAGGGCCAGTGAACACAGGGCTTCTTCAGGCCAAATCAGCCTTCTCCGTTAAGGAGAAGACGCTTAGAGTTGGTTTCAAGCTGCGGAGACCACCATGAAAGCAGCAGTGCGCTCGGAGCCAGAGGCAGCCCAGACCCTCCTTGGTTCTATGGGGAGCCGAGGGCTAGGTGAGAACTTGGCAAGCACTGGGTTCCTGAGCAAAGCCGCATTGGGGCTGAGCTTTGTTCCCCGAGCCCAGTTTCCCTTTGCAGAATGCAGCTCCTAGAAGTGCGTTTTGTGCCGTTTCGGAGCTAGGACCTAGGTGGGTCCCTCCCAAGCTGGCAATGGGGGGGTTGCTTGGGCCAGTGCACACAGGGCTTCTTCAGGCCAAATCAGCCTTCTCCGCGAAGGAGAAGACGTTTGGAGTTGGTTTCCAGCTGCGGAGACCACCAGCCAAGCAGCAGTGGGCACGCACCTATGGGCAGGCGAGACACTCCTTGGCCCTATGGGGAGCCGAGGGCTAGGTGAGAACTAGGCAAGCGCTGGGATCCTGAGCCAAGCCGCATTGGGGCTGAGGTTTGTTCCCCGACCTCAGTTTCCCTTTGCAGAATGCAGCTCCTAGAAGAGCTTTTTGTGCCGTTTCGGAGCTAGGGAATAGGTGGGTCCCTCCGTAGCTGGCAATGGGAGGTTTGCTAGGGCCAGTGCACCCAGGGCTTCTTCAGGCCAAATCAGCATTCTCCGTGAAGGAGAAGACGCTTGGAGATGGGTTTCAGCTGCCGAGACCACCAACCAAGCAGCAGTGCCCACAGAGCCAGAGGCAGCCCAGACCCTCCTTGGCCCTATGGGGAGCCGAGGGCTAGGTGAGAACTAGGCAAGCGCTGGGATCCTGAGCCAAGCCGCATTGGGGCTGAGGTTTGTTCCCCGAGCCCAGTACCCCTTTGCAGAATGCAGCTCCTAGGAGCGCGGTTTGCGCCGTTTCGGAGCTAGGCCCTAGGTGGGTCCCTTCCTAGCTGGCTATGGGGGGGTTGCTAGGGCCACTGCACCCAGGGCTTCTTCAGGCCACATCAGCCTTCTCCGCGATGGAGAAGACGCTTGGAGTTGGTTTCCAGCTGTGGAGAGCAGCAGCCAAGCAGCAGTGCCCACGGAGCCAGAGGCAGCCCAGACCCTGCTTGGCCCTATGGGGAGCCGAGGGCTAGGTGAGAACTAGGCAAGCGCTGGGATCCTGAGCCAAGCCCCATTGGATCTGAGGTTAGCTCCCGGAGCCCAATTTCCCTTTGCAGAATGCAGCTCCTAGAAGCGCGTTTTGAGCCGTTTCGGAGCTAGGACCTAGGTGGGTCCCTCCCTAGCTGGCTATGGGGCGGTTGCTAGGGCCAGTGCACCCAGGGCTTCTTCAGGCCAAATCAGCATTCTCCGCGATGGAGAAGTCGCTTGGAGTTGGTTTCCAGCTGCGGAGACCACCAGCCAAGCAGCAGTGCCCACGCAGCCAGAGGCAGCCCAGACCCTCCTTGGCCCTATGGGGAGCTGAGGGCTAGGTGAGAAATAGGCAAGCATTGGGATCCTGAGCCAAGACGCAGTGGGGCTGAGGTTAGCTCCCCGAGCACAGTTTCCCTTTGCAGAATGCAGCTCCTAGAAGCGCGTTTTGTGACGTTTCGGAGCTAGGACTTAGGTGGGTCCCTCGCCAGCTGGCAATGGGGGGGTTGCTTGGGCCAGTGTACACAGGGCTTCTTCAGGCCAAATCAGCCTTCTCCGCGAAGGAGAAGACGCTTGGAGTTGGTTTCCAGCTGCGGAGACCACCAGCCAAGCAGCAGTGCCCACGGAGCCAGAGGCAGCCCAGACCCTCCTTGGCCCTATGGTGAGCCGAGGGCTAGGTGAGAACTAGGCAAGCGCTGGGATCCTGAGCCAAGCCGCATTGGGGCTGAGGTTTGTTCCCCGAGCCCAGTTTCCCTATGCAGAATGCAGCTCCTACAAGTGCGTTTTGCGTGGTTTCTGAGCTAGGCCCTAGGTGGGTTCCTCCCTAGCTGTCAACGGGGGGTTGCTATTGCCAGTGCACACAGGGCTTCTTCAGGCCAAATCAGCCTTCTGCGCGAAAGAGAAGACGCTTGGAGTTGGTTTCCAGCTGCGGAGACCACGAGCCAAGCAGCAGGGCTCACGGAGCCAGAGGCATCCCAGACCATCCTTGGCCCTATGGGGAGCTGAGGGCTAGGTGAGAACTTGTTAAGCAGTGGGATCCTGAGCGAAGCAGCAGTGGGGCTGAGATTTGCTCCCCGAGCACAGTTTCCCTTTGCAGAATGCAGCTCCTAGAAGCGCGTTTTGTGCCGTTTCGGAGTAAGAACTAGGTGGGTCCCTCCCTAGCTGGCTATGGGGGGGTTGCTATGGCCAGGGCACACAGGACTTCTTCAGGCCAAATCAGCCTTCTGCGTGAAGGAGAAGACGCTTGGAGTTGGTTTCCAGCTGCGGAGACCACCAGCCAAGCAGCAGTGCCCACGGAGCCAGAGGCAGCCCAGACCATCCTTGGCCCTATGGGGAGGCGAGGGCTAGGTGAGAACTAGGCAAGCGCTGGGATCCTGAGCCAAGCCGCATTGGGGCTGAGGTTTGTTCCCCGAGCCCAGTTTCCCTTTGCAGAATGCAGCTCCTAGGAGGGCGTTTTGTGCCGTTTCGGAGCTAGGCTCTAGGGAGTCCCTCCCTAGCTGGCTATGGGGGTGTTGTTAGGGCCAGTGCACACAGGGCTGCTTCAGGCCAAATCAGCCTTCTCCACGAAGGAGAAGACGCTTGGAGTTGGTTTCAAGCTGCGGAGACCACCAGCCAAGCAGCAGTGCCCACGGAGCCAGAGGGGGCCCAGACCCTCCTTGGCCCTATGGTGAGCCGAGGGCTAGGTGAGAACTAGGCAAGCGCTGGGATCCTGAGCCAAGCCGCATTGGGGCTGAGGTTTGTTCCCCGAGCCCAGTTTCCCTTTGCAGAATGCAGCTCCTAGAAGCGCGTTTTGGGCCGTTTTGGAGTTAGGCCCTAGGTGGGTTTCTCCCTAGCTGTCAACGGGGGGTTGCTATTGCCAGTGCACACAGGGCTTCTTCAGGCCAAATCAGCCTTCTGCGCGAAAGAGAAGACGCTTGGAGTTGGTTTCCAGCTGCGGAGACCACGAGCCAAGCAGCAGGGCTCACGGAGCCAGAGGCAGCCCAGACCCTCCTTGGCCCTATGGGGAGCCGAGGGCTAGGTGAGAACTAGGCAAGCGCTGGGATCCTGAGCCAAGCGGCATTGGGGCTGAGGTTTGTTCCCCGAGCCCAGTTTCCCTTTGCAGAATGCAGCTCCTAGAAGCGTGTTTTGTGCCGTTTCGGAGCTTCGCCCTAGGTGGGTCCCTCCCTAGCTGGCTATGGGTGGGTTGCTAGGGCCAGTGAACACAGGGCTTCTTCAGGCCAAATCAGCCTTCTCCACAAAGGAGAAGACGTTTGGAGTTGGTTTCCAGCTGCGGAGACCACCAGCCAAGCAGCAGTGGCCACGGAGCCAGAGGCAGCCCAGACCCTCCTTGGCCTTATGGGGAGCCAAGGGCTAGGTGAGAACTAGGCAAGTAGTGGGATCCTGAGCCAAGCCGCATTGGATCTTAGGTTTCTTCCCCGAGCCCACTATCCCTTTGGAGAATGCAGCTCCTAGAAGCGCTTTTTGTGCTGTTTCGGATCTAGGCCCTAGGTGGGATCCTCCCTAGCTGGCAATGGGATGGTAGCTAGGGCCAGTGCACACAGGGCTTCTTCAGGCCAAATCAGCCTTCTCCGCGAAGGAGAAGACGCTTGGAGTTGGTTTCAAGCTGCGGAGACCACCAGCCAAGCAGCAGTGCCCACGGAGCCAGAGGGGGCCCAGACCCTCCTTGGCCCTATGGTGAGCCGAGGGCTAGGTGAGAACTAGGCAAGCGCTGGGATCCTGAGCCAAGCCGCATTGGGGCTGAGGTTTGTTCCCCGAGCCCAGTTTCCCTTTGCAGAATGCAGCTCCTACAAGTTCGTTTTGCGTGGTTTCTGAGCTAGGCCCTTGGTGGGTTCCTCCCTAGCTGTCAACGGGGGGTTGCTATTGCCAGTGCACACAGGGCTTCTTCAGGCCAAATCAGCCTTCTGCGCGAAAGAGAAGACGCTTGGAGTTGGTTTCCAGCTGCGGAGACCACGAGCCAAGCAGCAGGGCTCACGGAGCCAGAGGCAGCCCAGACCCTCCAAGGCCCTATGGGGAGCCTAGGGCTAGGTGAGAACTAGGCAAGCGCTGGGATCCTGAGCCAAGCGGCATTGGGGCTGAGGTTTGTTCCCCGAGCCCAGTTTCCCTTTGCAGAATGCAGCTGCCAGAAGCGCGTTTTGTGCCGTTTCGGAGCTAGGCCCTAGGTGTGTTCCTCCCTAGGTGTCACCGGGGGGTTGCTATTGCCAGTGCACACAGGGCTTCTTCAGGCCAAATCAGCCTTCTCCGCGAAGGAGAAGACGTTTGGAGTTGGTTTCAAGCTGCGGAGACCACCAGGCAAGCAGCAGTGCCCACGGAGCCAGAGGCAGCCCAGACCCTCCTTGGCCCTATGGGAAGCTGAGGGCTAGGTGAGAACTTGTTAAGCAGTGGGATCCTGAGCGAAGCAGCAGTGGGGCTGAGATTTGCTCCCCGAGCACAGTTTCCCTTTGCAGAATGCAGCTCCTAGAATCGCGTTATGTGCCGTTTCGGAGCTAAGAACTAGGTGGGTCCCTCCCTAGCTGGCTATGGGGGGGTTGCTATGGCCAGGGCACACAGGACTTCTTCAGGCCAAATCAGCCTTCTGCGTGAAGGAGAAGACGCTTGGAGTTGCTTTCCAGCTGCGGAGACCACCAGCCAAGCAGCAGTGCCCACGGAGCCAGACGCAGCCCAGACCATCCTTGGCCCTATGGGGAGCCTAGGGCTAGGTGAGAACTAGGCAAGCGCTGGGATCCTGAGCCAAGCCGCATTGGGGCTGAGGTTTGTTCCCCGAGCGCAGTTTCCCTTTGCAGAATGCAGTTCCTAGGAGGGCGTTTTGTGCCGTTTCGGAGCTAGGCTCTAGGGAGTCCCTCCCTAGCTGGCTATGGGGGTGTTGGTAGGGCCAGTGCACACAGGGCTTCTTCAGGCCAAATCAGCCTTCTCCGCGAAGGAGAAGACGTTTGGAGTTGGTTTCCAGCTGCGGAGACCACCAGCCAAGCAGCAGTGCCCACGGAGCCAGAGGCAGCCCAGACCCTCCTTGGCCCTATGGGGAGCCGAGGGCTAGGTGAGAACTAGGCAAGTAGTGGGATCCTGAGCGAAGCTGCATTGGGGCTGAGGTTTGCTCCCCAAGCATAGTTTCCCTTTGCAGAATGCAGCTCCTAGAAGCGCGTTTTGTGCCGTTTCGGGGCTAGGATCTAGGTGGGTCCCTTCCTAGCTGGGTATGGGTAGGTTGCTAGGGCCAGTGCACACAGGGATTCTTCAGGCCAAATCAGATTTCTCCGCGATTGAGAAGTCGCTTGGATTTGGTTTAAAGCTGTGGAAACCACCAGCCAAGCAGCATTGCGCAAGGAGCCAGAGGCAGCCCAGACTCTCCTTGGCCCTATGGGGAGCCGAGGGCTAGGTAAGAATTAGGCAAGCGCTGGCATCCTGAGCCAAGCCGCATTGGGGCTGAGGTTTGTTCCCCGAGCCAGGTTTCCCTTTGCAGAATGCAGCTCCTAGAAGCGCGTTTTGGGCCGTTTCGGAGCTCCACTCTAGGTGGCTCCCTCCCTAGCTAGCTTTGGGTGGGTTGCTATGGCCAGTGCACCCAGGGCTTCTTCAGGCCAAATCAGCATTCTCCCCGAAGGAGAAGACGCTTGGAATTGGGTTCCAGCTGCCGGGACCACCAGCCTAGCAGCTGTGCCCACGGAGCCAGAGGCAGCCCAGACCCTGCTTGGCCCTATCGGGAGCCGAGGGCTAGGTGAGAACTAGGCAAGCGCTGGGATCCTGAGCCAAGCCACATTGGGGCTGAGGTTTGTTCCACGAGCCCAGTATCCCTTTGCAGAATGCAGCTCCTAGGACCGCGTTTTGTGCCTTTTCGGAGCTAGGCCCCATGTTGGTCCCCCCCTAGCTTGCTATGGTTGGGTTGCTAGGGCCAGTGAACACAGGGCTTCTTCAGGCCAAATCAGCCTTCTCCGTTAAGGAGAAGACGCTTAGAGTTGGTTTCAAGCTGCGGAGACCACCATGAAAGCAGCAGTGCGCTCGGAGCCAGAGGCAGCCCAGACCCTCCTTGGTTCTATGGGGAGCCGAGGGCTAGGTGAGAACTTGGCAAGCACTGGGTTCCTGAGCAAAGCCGCATTGGGGCTGAGCTTTGTTCCCCGAGCCCAGTTTCCCTTTGCAGAATGCAGCTCCTAGAAGTGCGTTTTGTGCCGTTTCGGAGCTAGGACCTAGGTGGGTCCCTCCCAAGCTGGCAATGGGGGGGTTGCTTGGGCCAGTGCACACAGGGCTTCTTCAGGCCAAATCAGCCTTCTCCGCGAAGGAGAAGACGTTTGGAGTTGGTTTCCAGCTGCGGAGACCACCAGCCAAGCAGCAGTGGGCACGCACCTATGGGCAGGCGAGACCCTCCTTGGCCCTATGGGGAGCAGAGGGCTAGGTGAGAACTAGGCAAGCGCTGGGATCCTGAGCCAAGCCGCATTGGGGCTGAGGTTTGTTCCCCGACCTCAGTTTCCCTTTGCAGAATGCAGCTCCTAGAAGAGCTTTTTGTGCCGTTTCGGAGCTAGGGAATAGGTGGGTCCCTCCGTAGCTGGCAATGGGAGGTTTGCTAGGGCCAGTGCACCCAGGGCTTCTTCAGGCCAAATCAGCATTCTCCGTGAAGGAGAAGACGCTTGGAGATGGGTTTCAGCTGCTGAGACCACCAACCAAGCAGCAGTGCCCACAGAGCCAGAGGCAGCCCAGACCCTCCTTGGCCCTATGGGGAGCCGAGGGCTAGGTGAGAACTAGGCAAGCGCTGGGATCCTGAGCCAAGCCGCATTGGGGCTGAGGTTTGTTCCCCGATCCCAGTACCCCTTTGCAGAATGCAGCTCCTAGGAGCGCGGTTTGCGCCGTTTCGGAGCTAGGCCCTAGGTGGGATACTTCCTAGCTGGCTATGGGGGGGTTGCTAGGGCCAGTGCACCCAGGGCTTCTTCAGGCCACATCAGCCTTCTCCGCGATGGAGAAGACGCTTGGAGTTGGTTTCCAGCTGTGGAGAGCAGCAGCCAAGCAGCAGTGCCCACGGAGCCAGAGGCAGCCCAGACCCTGCTTGGCCCTATGGGGAGCCGAGGGCTAGGTGAGAACTAGGCAAGCGCTGGGATCCTGAGCCAAGCCCCATTGGATCTGAGGTTAGCTCCCGGAGCCCAATTTCCCTTTGCAGAATGCAGCTCCTAGAAGCGCGTTTTGAGCAGTTTCGGAGCTAGGACCTAGGTGGGTCCCTCCCTAGCTGGCTATGGGGCGGTTGCTAGGGCCAGTGCACCCAGGGCTTCTTCAGGCCAAATCAGCATTCTCCGCGATGGAGAAGTCGCTTGGAGTTGGTTTCCAGCTGCGGAGACCACCAGCCAAGCAGCAGTGCCCACGCAGCCAGAGGCAGCCCAGACCCTCCTTGGCCCTATGGGGAGCTGAGGGCTAGGTGAGAAATAGGCAAGCATTGGGATCCTGAGCCAAGACGCAGTGGGGCTGAGGTTAGCTCCCCGAGCACAGTTTCCCTTTGCAGAATGCAGCTCCTAGAAGCGCGTTTTGTGTCGTTTCGGAGCTAGGACTTAGGTGGGTCCCTCCCAAGCTGGCAATGGGGGGGTTGCTTGGGCCAGTGTACACAGGGCTTCTTCAGGCCAAATCAGCCTTCTCCGCGAAGGAGAAGACGCTTGGAGTTGGTTTCCAGCTGCGGAGACCACCAGCCAAGCAGCAGTGCCCACGGAGCCAGAGGCAGCCCAGACCCTCCTTGGCCCTATGGTGAGCCGAGGGCTAGGTGAGAACTAGGCAAGCGCTGGGATCCTGAGCCAAGCCGCATTGGGGCTGAGGTTTGTTCCCCGAGCCCAGTTTCCCTATGCAGAATGCAGCTCCTACAAGTGCGTTTTGCGTGGTTTCTGAGCTAGGCCCTAGGTGGGTTCCTCCCTAGCTGTCAACGGGGGGTTGCTATTGCCAGTGCACACAGGGCTTCTTCAGGCCAAATCAGCCTTCTGCGCGAAAGAGAAGACGCTTGGAGTTGGTTTCCAGCTGCGGAGACCACGAGCCAAGCAGCAGGGCTCACGGAGCCAGAGGCATCCCAGACCATCCTTGGCCCTATGGGGAGCTGAGGGCTAGGTGAGAACTTGTTAAGCAGTGGGATCCTGAGCGAAGCAGCAGTGGGGCTGAGATTTGCTCCCCGAGCACAGTTTCCCTTTGCAGAATGCAGCTCCTAGAAGCGCGTTTTGTGCCGTTTCGGAGTAAGAACTAGGTGGGTCCCTCCCTAGCTGGCTATGGGGGGGTTGCTATGGCCAGGGCACACAGGACTTCTTCAGGCCAAATCAGCCTTCTGCGTGAAGGAGAAGACGCTTGGAGTTGGTTTCCAGCTGCGGAGACCACCAGCCAAGCAGCAGTGCCCACGGAGCCAGAGGCAGCCCAGACCATCCTTGGCCCTATGGGGAGGCGAGGGCTAGGTGAGAACTAGGCAAGCGCTGGGATCCTGAGCCAAGCCGCATTGGGGCTGAGGTTTGTTCCCCGAGCCCAGTTTCCCTTTGCAGAATGCAGCTCCTAGGAGGGCGTTTTGTGCCGTTTCGGAGCTAGGCTCTAGGGAGTCCCTCCCTAGCTGGCTATGGGGGTGTTGTTAGGGCCAGTGCACACAGGGCTTCTTCAGGCCAAATCAGCCTTCTCCACGAAGGAGAAGACGCTTGGAGTTGGTTTCAAGCTGCGGAGACCACCAGCCAAGCAGCAGTGCCCACGGAGCCAGAGGGGGCCCAGACCCTCCTTGGCCCTATGGTGAGCCGAGGGCTAGGTGAGAACTAGGCAAGCGCTGGGATCCTGAGCCAAGCCGCATTGGGGCTGAGGTTTGTTCCCCGAGCCCAGTTTCCCTTTGCAGAATGCAGCTCCTAGAAGCGCGTTTTGGGCCGTTTTGGAGTTAGGCCCTAGGTGGGTTTCTCCCTAGATGTCAACGGGGGGTTGCTATTGCCAGTGCACACAGGGCTTCTTCAGGCCAAATCAGCCTTCTGCGCGAAAGAGAAGACGCTTGGAGTTGGTTTCCAGCTGCGGAGACCAGGAGCCAAGCAGCAGGGCTCACGGAGCCAGAGGCAGCCCAGACCCTCCTTGGCCCTATGGGGAGCCGAGGGCTAGGTGAGAACTAGGCAAGCGCTGGGATCCTGAGTCAAGCGGCATTGGGGCTGAGGTTTGTTCCCCGAGCCCAGTTTCCCTTTGCAGAATGCAGCTCCTAGAAGCGTGTTTTGTGCCGTTTCGGAGCTTCGCCCTAGGTGGGTCCCTCCCTAGCTGGCTATGGGTGGGTTGCTAGGGCCAGTGAACACAGGGCTTCTTCAGGCCAAATCAGCCTTCTCCACAAAGGAGAAGACGTTTGGAGTTGGTTTCCAGCTGCGGAGACCACCAGCCAAGCAGCAGTGGCCACGGAGCCAGAGGCAGCCCAGACCCTCCTTGGCCTTATGGGGAGCCAAGGGCTAGGTGAGAACTAGGCAAGTAGTGGGATCCTGAGCCAAGCCGCATTGGATCTGAGGTTTCTTCCCCGAGCCCAGTATCCCTTTGGAGAATGCAGCTCCTAGAAGCGCTTTTTGTGCTGTTTCGGATCTAGGCCCTAGGTGGGATCCTCCCTAGCTGGCAATGGGATGGTAGCTAGGGCCAGTGCACACAGGGCTTCTTCAGGCCAAATCAGCCTTTTCCGCGACGGAGAAGACGCATGGAGGTGGTTTCCAGCTGCGGAGACCACCAGCCAAGCAGCATTGCCCACACAGCCAGAGGCAGCCCAGACCCTCCTTAGCCTTATGGGGAGCCGAGGGCTAGGTGAGAACTTGGCAAGCACTGGGATCCTGAGCCAAGCCGCATTGGGGCTGAGCTTTGTTCCCCGAGCCCAGTTTCCCTTTGCAGAATGCAGCTCCTAGAAGCTTGTTTTGTGCCGTTTCGGAGCTAGGCCCTAGGTGGGTCCCTCCCTAGCTGGCTATAGGTGGGTGGCTAGGGCCAGTGCACACAGGGCTTCTTCAGGCCAAATCAGCCTTCTCCGCGAAGGAGAAGACGCTTGGAGTTGGTTTCAAGCTGCGGAGACCACCAGCCAAGCAGCAGTGCGCTCGGAGCCAGAGGCAGCCCAGGTCAACCTTGGCCCTATGGGGAGACCTAGGGCTAGGTGAGACATAGGCAAGCGCTGCGATCCTGAGCCAAGCCGCATTGGGGCTGAGGTTTCTTCCCCGAGCCCAGTATCCCCTTGCAGAATGCAGCTCCTAGGAGTGCGCTTTGTGCCGTTTCGGAGCTAGGCCCTAGGAGGTTCCCTCCCTAGCTGGCTATGGGTGGGTTGCTTTTGCCAGTGCACACAGGGCTTCTTCAGGCGAAATCAGCTTTCTCCACGAAGGAGAAGACGCTTGGAGTTGGTTTCCAGCTGCAGAGACCGCCAGCCAAGCAGCAGTGCCCACGCAGCCAGAGGCAGCCCAGACCCTCCTTGGCCCTATGGCGAGCCTAGGGCTAGGTGAGAACTAGGTAAGCGCTGGGATCCTGAGCAAAGCCGCATTGGGGCTGAGCTTTGTTCCCCGAGCCCAGTTTCCCTTTGCACAATGCAGCCCCTAGGAGCACGTTTTGTGCCGTTTCGGAGCTTGGCCCTAGGTGGGTCCCTCCCTATCTAGCTATGGGTGGGTCACTAGGGCCAGTGCACACAGGGCTTCTTCAGGCCACATTAGCCTTCACCGCGAAGGGGAAGACGCTTGGAGTTGGTTTACAGCTGCGGAGACCACCAGGCAAGCAGCAGTGTCCACGGAGCCAGAGGAAGCCCAGACCCTCCTTGGCCCTATGGGGAACCGAGGGCTAGGTGAGAACTAGGCAAGCGCTGCGATCCTGAGCCAAGCCGCATTGGGGCTGAGGTTTGTTCCCCGAGCCCAGAATGACTTTGCAGAATGTAGCTCCTAGGAGCGCGTTTTGTGCCGTTTCAGAGCTAGGCCCTAGGTGGAATCCTCCCTAGGTGGCAATGGGGTGGTTGGTAGGGCCAATGCACCCAGGGCTTCTTCAGGCCAAATCAGCCTTCTCCGCGAAGGAGAAGACGCTTGGAGTTGGTTTTATAGCTGCCGAGACCCCCGCCAAGCAGCAGTGCCCACGGAGCCAGAGGCAGCCCAGACCCTCCTTGGCCCTGTGGGGAGCCGAGGGCTAGGGGAGAACTAGGCAAGCGATGGGATCCTGAGCCAAGCCGCATTGGGGCTGAGGATTGTTCCCCGAGCCCAGTTTCCCTTTGCAGAATGCAGCTCCTAGGAGCGCGTTTTGTGCCATTTCGGAACTAGGCCCTAGGTGGGATCCTCCCAAGCTGGCAATGGGGGGGTTGCTTGGGCCAGTGCACCCAGGGCTTCTTCAGGCCAAATCAGCATTCTCCGGGATGGAGAAGACGCTTGGAGTTGGTTTCCAGCTGCGGAGACCACCAGGCAAGCAGCAGTGCCCACGGAGCCAGAGGCAGCCCAGACCTTCCTTGGCCCTATGGGGAGCCGAGGGCTAGGTGAGAACTAGGCAAGCGCTGGGATCCTGAGCCAAGCCGCATTGGGGCTGAGGTTTGTTCCCCGAGCCCAGTTTCCCTTTGCAGAATGCAGCTCCTAGAAGCGTGTTTTGGGCCGTTTCGGAGCTAGGCCCGAGGTGGGATCCTCCCTAGGTGGCAATAGGGGGGTTACTAGGGGCAGTGTACACAGGGCTTCTTCAGGCCAAATCAACCTTCTCCGCGAAGGAGAAGATGCTTGGAGTTGGTTTGCTGCTGCGGAGACCACCAGCCAAGCAGCAGTGCCCACGCAGCCAGAGGCAGCCCAGACCCTCCTTAGCCTTATGGGGAGCCGAGGGCTAGGTGAGAACTTGGAATGCGCTGGGATCCTGAGCCAAGCCGCATTGGGGCTGAGCTTTGTTCCCCAAGCCCATTTTGCGTTTGCCGAATGCAGCTCCTAGAAGCGCGTTTTGGGCCGTTTCGGTGCTAGGACCTAGGTGGGTTCCTCCCTAGCTGGCAATGGGGGGATTGTTAGGGCCAGTGCACACAGGGCTTATTCAGGCCAAATCAACCTTCTCCTCGAAGGAGAAGACGCTTGGAGTTGGTTTCAAGCTGCGGAGACCACCAGCCAAGCAGCAGTGTCCACGGAGCCAGAGACAGCTTAGACTCACCTTGGCCCTATGGGGAGCCGAGGGCTAGGTGAGAGCTAGGCAAGCGCTGGGATCCTGAGCCAAGCCGCTGGGGCTGAGCTTTGTTCCCCGAGCCCAGTTTGCCTTTGCTGAATGCAGCTCCTAGAAGCCCGTTTTGTGCCGTTTCGGAGCTAGGCCCTAGGTGGGTCAGTCCCTAGCTGGCTATGGGGGGGTTGCTAGGGCCACTGCACCTAGGGCTTCTTCAGGCCAAATCAGCGTTCTCCGCGATGGAGAAGTCGCTTGGAGTTGGTTTCCAGCTGCGGAGACCACCAGCCAAGCAGCAGTGCCCACGCAGCCAGAGGCAGCCCAGACCCTCCTTGGCCCTATGGGGAGCCGAGGGCTAGGTGAGAACTAGGCAAGCGCTGGGATCCTGAGCCAAGCCGCATTGGATCTGAGGTTTGTTCCCCGAGCCCAGTTTCCCTTTGCAGAATGCAGCTCCTAGAAGCGCGTTTTGGGCCGTTTCGGGGCTAGGCCCTACGTGGGTCCCTTCCTAGCTGGGTATGGGTGGGTTGCTAGGGCCAGTGCACACAGGGATTTTTCAGGCCAAATCAGCTTTCTCCGCGATTGAGAATTCGCTTGGATTTGGTTTCAAGCTGTGGAGACCACCAGCCAAGCAGCAGTGCGCAAGGAGCCAGAGGCAGCCCAGACTCTCCTTGGCCCTATGGGGAGCCGAGGGCTAGGTAAGAATTAGGCAAGCGCTGGCATCCTGAGCCAAGCCGCATTGGGGCTGAGGTTTGTTCCCCGAGCCAGGTTTCCCTTTGCAGAATGCAGCTCCGAGAAGCGCGTTTTGGGCCGTTTCGGATCTCCGACCTAGGTGGCTCCCTCCCTAGCTAGCTTTGGGTGGGTTGCTATGGCCAGTGCACCCAGGGCTTCTTCAGGCCAAATCAGCATTCCCCCCGAAGGAGAAGACGCTTGGAATTGGGTTCCAGCTGCCGAGACCACCAGCCTAGCAGCTGTGCCCACGGAGACAGAGGCAGCCCAGACCCTCCAAGGCCCTATCCGGAGCCGAGGGCTAGGTGAGAACTAGGCAAGCGCTGGGATCCTGAGCCAAGCCGCATTGGGGCTGAGGTTTGTTCCACGAGCCCAGTATCCCTTTGCAGAATGCAGCTCCTAGGACCGCGTTTTGTGCCTTTTCGGAGCTAGGCCCCATGTGGGTCCCCCCCTAGCTTGCTATGGTTGGGTTGCTAGGGCCAGTGAACACAGGGCTTCTTCAGGCCAAATCAGCCTTCTCCGTTAAGGAGAAGACGCTTAGAGTTGGTTTCCAGCTGCGGAGACCACCATGAAAGCAGCAGTGCGCTCGGAGCCAGAGGCAGCCCAGACCTTCCTTGGCCCTATGGGGAGCCAAGGGCTAGGTGAGAACTTGGCAAGCACTGGGATCCCTAGCCAAGCCGCATTGGGGCTGAGCTTTGTTCCCCGAGCCCAGTTTCCCTTTGCAGAATGCAGCTCCTAGAAGCTTGTTTTGTGCCGTTTCGGAGCTAGGCCCTAGGTGGGTCCCTCCCTAGCTGGCTATAGGTGGGTGGCTAGGGCCAATGCACACAGGGCTTCTTCAGGCCAAATCAGCCTTCTCCGCGAAGGAGAAGACGCTTGGAGTTGGTTTCAAGCTGCGGAGACCACCAGCCAAGCAGCAGTGCGCTCGGAGCCAGAGGCAGCCCAGGTCATCCTTGGCCCTATGGGGAGACCTAGGGCTAGGTGAGACATAGGCAAGCGCTGCGATCCTGAGCCAAGCCGCATTGGGGCTGAGGTTTCTTCCCCGAGCCCAGTATCCCTTTGCAGAATGCAGCTCCTAGGAGCGCGCTTTGTGCCGTTTCGGAGCTAGGCCCTAGGAGGGTCCCTACCTAGCTGGCTATGGGTGGGTTGCTTTTGCCAGTGCACACAGGGCTTCTTCAGGCGAAATCAGCTTTCTCCGTGAAGGAGAAGACGCTTGGAGTTGGTTTCCAGCTGCGGAGACCGCCAGCCAAGCAGCAGTGCCCACGCAGCCAGAGGCAGCCCAGACCCTCCTTGGCCCTATGGGGAGCCTAGGGCTAGGTGAGAACTAGGTAAGCGCTGGGATCCTGAGCCAAGCCGCATTGGGGCTGAGCTTTTTTCCCCGAGCCCAGTTTCCCTTTGCAGAATGCAGCTCCTAGGAGCGCGTTTTGTGCCATTTCGGAACTAGGCCCTAGGTGGGATCCTCCCAAGCTGGCAATGGGGGGGTTGCTTGGGCCAGTGCACCCAGGGCTTCTTCAGGCCTAATCAGCATTCTCCGGGATGGAGAAGACGCTTGGAGTTGGTTTCCAGCTGCGGAGACCACCAGGCAAGCAGCAGTGCCCACGGAGCAAGAGGCAGCCCAGACCCTCCTTGGCCCTATGGGGAGCCGAGGGCTAGGTGAGAACTAGGCAAGCGCTGGGATCCTGAGCCAAGCCGCATTGGGGCTGAGGTTTGTTCCCCGAGCCCAGTATCTTTTTGCAGAATGCAGCTCCTAGTCGCGCGTTTTGTGCTGTTGCGGAGCTAGGCCCTAGGTGGGTCCCTCCCTAGCTTGCTATGGTTGGGTTACTAAGGCCAGTGCACACATGGGTTCTTCAGGTCAAATCAGCCTTCTCCGCGAAGGAGAAGATGCTTGGAGTTGGTTTCCAGCTGCGGAGAGCAGCAGCCAAACAGCAGTGCCCAAGGAGCCAGAGGCAGCCCAGACCCTCATTGGCCCTATGGGGAGCCGAGGGCTAGGTGAGAACTAGGCAAGCATTGGGATCCTGAGCCAAGACGCAGTGGGGCTGAGGTTAGCTCCCCGAGCCCAGTTTCCCTTTGCAGAATGCAGCTCCTAGAAGTGCGTTTTGTGCCGTTTCGGAGCTAGGACCTAGGTGGGTCCCTCACAAGCTGGCAATGGGGGGGTTGCTTGGGCCAGTGCACACAGGGCTTCTTCAGGCCAAATCAGCCTTCTCCGCGAAGGAGAATACTCTTGGAGTTGGTTTCCAGCTGTGGAGACCACCAGCCAAGCAGCAGTGCGCACGCACCTATGGGCAGGCCAGACCCTCCTTGGCCCTATGGGGAGCCGAGGGCTAGGTGAGAACTAGGCAAGCGCTGGGATCCTGTGCCAAGCCGCATTGGGGCTGAGGTTTGTTCCCCGAGCCCAATTTCCCTTTGCAGAATGCAGCTCCTAGAAGAGCTTTTTGTGCCGTTTCGGAGCTAGGGAATAGGTGGGTCCCTCCGTAGCTGGCGATGGGAGGTTTGCTAGGGCCAGTGCACCCAGGGCTTCTTCAGGCCAAATCAGCATTCTCCGCGAGGGAGAAGACGCTTGGAGATGGGTTCCAGCTGCCGAGACCACCAGCCAAGCAGCAGTGCCCACGCAGCCAGAGGCAGCCCAGACCCTCCTTGGCCCTATGGGGAGCCGAGGGCTAGGTGAGAACTAGGCAAGCGCTGGGATCCTGAGCCAAGCCGCATTGGGGCTGAGGTTTGTTCCCCAAGCCCAGTTTCCCCTTGCAGAATGCAGCTCCTAGGAGCGCGTTTTGGGCCGTTTCGGAGCTAGGCCCTAGGTGGGATACTTCCTAGCTGGCTATGGGGGGGTTGCTAGGGCCAATGCACCCAGGGCTTCTTCAGGCCAAATCAGCCTTCTCCGCGAAGGAGAAGACGCTTGGAGTTGGTTTCACGCTGCGGAGACCACCAGCCAAGCAGCAGTGCCCACGCAGCCAGAGGCAGCCCAGACCCTCCTTAGCCTTATGGGGAGCCGAGGGCTAGGTGAGAACTTGGAAAGCGCTGGGATCCTGAGCCAAGCCGCATTGGGGCTGAGCTTTGTTCCCCAAGCCCAGTTTGCCTTTGCCGAATGCAGCTCCTAGAAGCGCGTTTTCTGCCGTTTCGGAGCTAGGCCCTAGGTGGGATCCTCCCTACGTGGCAATGGGGGGTTACTAGGGCCAGTGCACACAGGGCTTCTTCAGGCCAAATCAACCTTCTCCGATAAGGAGAAGACGCTTGGTGTTGGTTTCCAGCTGCGGATACCACCAGCCAAGCAGCAGTGCGCTCGGAGCCAGAGGCAGCCCAGACACTCCTTGGCCCTATGGGGATCTGAGGGCTAGGTGAGAACTAGGCAAGCGCTGGGATCCTGAACCAAGCCGCATTGGGGATGAGGTTTGTTCCCCGAGCCCAGTATCCCTTTGCAGAATGCAGCTCCTAGGAGCGCGTATTGTGCCATTTCTGAGCTAGGCGCTAGGTGCGTCCCTCCCAAGCTGGCTATGGGTGGATTGCTAGGGCCAGTGCACACAGGGCTTCTTCAGGCCAAATCAGCCTTCTCCACGAAGGAGAAGACGCTTGGAGTTGGTTTCAAGCTGCGGAGACCACCAGCCAAGCAGCAGTGTCCAAGGAGCCAGAGGCAGCCCAGAACCTCCTTGGCCCTATGGGGAGGCGAGGGCTAGGTGAGAACTAGGCAAGCGCTGGGATCCTGAGCCAAGCCGCATTGGGGCTGAGGTTTGCTCCCCGAACCCAGTTTCCCTTTGAAGAATGCAGCTCCTAGAAGCGCGTTTTGGGCCGTTTCGGAGCTAGGCACTAGGTGGATTCCTCCCTAGCTGGCAATGGGGGGATTGCTAGGGCCAGTGCACACAGGGCTTCTTCAGGCCAAATCAACCTTCTCCGCAAAGGAGAAGACTTTTGGAGTTGGTTTCAAGCTGCGGAGACCACCAGCCAAGCAGCAGTGTCCACGGAGCCAGAGACAGCTTAGACTCACCTTGGCCCTATGGGGAGCCGAGGGCTAGGTGAGAACTAGGCAAGCGCTGGGATCCTGAGCCAAGCCGCTGGGGCTGAGCTTTGTTCCCCGAGCCCAGTTTGCCTTTGCTGAATGCAGCTCCTAGAAGCCCGTTTTGTGCCGTTTCGGAGCTAGGCCCTAGGTGGGTCAGTCCCTAGCTGGCTATGGGGGGGTTGCTAGGGCCACTGCACCTAGGGCTTCTTCAGGCCAAATCAACATTCTCCGCGATGGAGAAGTCGCTTGGAGTTGGTTTCCAGCTGCGGAGACCACCAGCCAAGCAGCAGTGCCCACGCAGCCAGAGGCAGCCCAGACCCTCCTTGGCCCTATGGGGAGCCGAGGGCTAGGTGAGAACTAGGCAAGCGCTGGGATCCTGAGCCAAGCCGCATTGGATCTGAGGTTTGTTCCCCGAGCCCAGTTTGCCTTTGCAGAATGCAGCTCCTAGAATTGCGTTTTGGGCCGTTTCGGAGCTAGGCCCTACGTGGGTCCCTTCCTAGCTGGGTATGGGTGGGTTGCTAGGGCCAGTGCACACAGGGATTTTTCAGGCCAAATCAGCTTTCTCCGCGATTGAGAATTCGCTTGGATTTGGTTTCAAGCTGTGGAGACCACCAGCCAAGCAGCAGTGCGCAAGGAGCCAAAGGCAGCCCAGACTCTCCTTGGCCCTATGGGGAGCCGAGGGCTAGGTAAGAATTAGGCAAGCGCTGGCATCCTGAGCCAAGCCGCATTGGGGCTGAGGTTTGTTCCCCGAGCCAGGTTTCCCTTTGCAGAATGCAGCTCCTAGAAGCGCGTTTTGGGCCGTTTCGGATCTCCGACCTAGGTGGCTCCCTCCCTAGCTAGCTTTGGGTGGGTTGCTATGGCCAGTGCACCCAGGGCTTCTTCAGGCCAAATCAGCATTCCCCCCGAAGGAGAAGACGCTTGGAATTGGGTTCCAGCTGCCGAGACCACCAGCCTAGCAGCTGTGCCCACGGAGCCAGAGGCAGCCCAGACCCTGCTTGGCCCGATCGGGAGCCGAGGGCTAGGTGAGAACTAGGCAAGCGCTGGGATCCTGAGCCAAGCCGCATTGGGGCTGAGGTTTGTTCCACGAGCCCAGTATCCCTTTGCAGAATGCAGCTCCTAGGACCGCGTTTTGTGCCTTTTCGGAGCTAGGCCCCATGTGGGTCCCCCCCTAGCTTGCTATGGTTGGGTTGCTAGGGCCAGTGAACACAGGGCTTCTTCAGGCCAAATCAGCCTTCTCCGTTAAGGAGAAGACGCTTAGAGTTGGTTTCCAGCTGCGGAGACCACCATGAAAGCAGCAGTGCGCTCGGAGCCAGAGGCAGCCCAGACCTTCCTTGGCCCTATGGGGAGCCGAGGGCTAGGTGAGAACTTGGCAAGCACTGGGATCCTGAGCCAAGCCGCATTGGGGCTGAGCTTTGTTCCCCGAGCCCAGTTTCCCTTTGCAGAATGCAGCTCCTAGAAGCTTGTTTTGTGCCGTTTCGGAGCTAGGCCCTAGGTGGGTCCCTCCCTAGCTGGCTATAGGTGGGTGGCTAGGGCCAATGCACACAGGGCTTCTTCAGGCCAAATCAGCCTTCTCCGCGAAGGAGAAGACGCTTGGAGTTGGGTTCAAGCTGCGGAGACCACCAGCCAAGCAGCAGTGCGCTCGGAGCCAGAGGCAGCCCAGGTCATCCTTGGCCCTATGGGGAGACCTAGGGGTAGGTGAGACATAGGCAAGCGCTGCGATCCTGAGCCAAGCCGCATTGGGGCTGAGGTTTCTTCCCCGAGCCCAGTATCCCTTTGCAGAATGCAGCTCCTAGGAGCGCGCTTTGTGCCGTTTCGGAGCTAGGCCCTAGGAGGGTCCCTACCTAGCTGGCTATGGGTGGGTTGCTTTTGCCAGTGCACACAGGGCTTCTTCAGGCGAAATCAGCTTTCTCCGTGAAGGAGAAGACGCTTGGAGTTGGTTTCCAGCTGCGGAGACCGCCAGCCAAGCAGCAGTGCCCACGCAGCCAGAGGCAGCCCAGACCCTCCTTGGCCCTATGGGGAGCCTAGGGCTAGGTGAGAACTAGGTAAGCGCTGGGATCCTGAGCCAAGCCGCATTGGGGCTGAGCTTTTTTCCCCGAGCCCAGTTTCCCTTTGCACAATGCAGCTCCTAGGAGCACGTTTTGTGCCGTTTCGGAGCTTGGCCCTAGGTGGGTCCCTCCCTATCTAGCTATGGGTGGGTTGCTTGGGCCAGTGCACACTGGGCTTCTTCAGGCCACATCAGCCTTCTCCGCGAAGGGGAAGACGCTTGGAGTTGGTTTACAGCTGCGGAGACCACCAGGCAAGCAGCAGTGCCCACGGAGCCAGAGGAAGCCCAGACCCTCCTTGGCCCTATGGGGAACCGAGGGCTAGGTGAGAACTAGGCAAGCGCTGGGATCCTGAGCCAAGCTGCATTGGGGCTGAGGTTTGTTCCCCGAGCCCAGAATCACTTTGCAGAATGTAGCTCCTAGGAGCGCGTTTTGTGCCGTTTCAGAGCTAGGCCCTAGGTGGAATCCTCCCTAGGTGGCAATGGGGTGGTTGGTAGGGCCAATGCACCCAGGGCTTCTTCAGGCCAAATCAGCCTTCTCCGCGAAGGAGAAGACGCTTGGAGTTGGTTTTATAGCTGCCGAGACCCCCGCCAAGCAGCAGTGCCCACGGAGCCTGAGGCAGCCCAGACCCTCCTTGGCCCTATGGGGAGCCGAGGGCTAGGGGAGAACTAGGCAAGCGCTGGGGCTGAGGATTGTTCCCCGAGCCCAGTTTCCCTTTGCAGAATGCAGCTCCTAGGAGCGCGTTTTGTGCCATTTCGGAACTAGGCCCTAGGTGGGATCCTCCCAAGCTGGCAATGGGGGGGTTGCTTGGGCCAGTGCACCCAGGGCTTCTTCAGGCCAAATCAGCATTCTCCGCGATGGAGAAGACGCTTGGAGTTGGTTTCCAGCTGCGGAGACCACCAGGCAAGCAGCAGTGCCCACGGAGCCAGAGGCAGCCCAGACCCTCCTTGGCCCTATGGGGAGCCGAGGGCTAGGTGAGAACTAGGCAAGCGCTGGGATCCTGAGCCATGCCGCATTGGGGCTCAGGTTTGTTCCCCGAGCCCAGTATCTTTTTGCAGAATGCAGCTCCTAGTCGCGCGTTTTGTGCTGTTGCGGAGCTAGGCCCTAGGTGGGTCCCTCCCTAGCTTGCTATGGTTGGGTTACTAAGGCCAGTGCACACATGGGTTCTTCAGGTCAAATCAGCCTTCTCCGCGAAGGAGAAGATGCTTGGAGTTGGTTTCCAGCTGCGGAGAGCAGCAGCCAAACAGCAGTGCCCAAGGAGCCAGAGGCAGCCCAGACCCTCATTGGCCCTATGGGGAGCCGAGGGCTAGGTGAGAACTAGGCAAGCATTGGGATCCTGAGCCAAGACGCAGTGGGGCTGAGGTTAGCTCCCCGAGCCCAGTTTCCCTTTGCAGAATGCAGCTCCTAGAAGTGCGTTTTGTGCCGTTTCGGAGCTAGGACCTAGGTGGGTCCCTCACAAGCTGGCAATGGGGGGGTTGCTTGGGCCAGTGCACACAGGGCTTCTTCAGGCCAAATCAGCCTTCTCCGCGAAGGAGAATACTCTTGGAGTTGGTTTCCAGCTGTGGAGACCACCAGCCAAGCAGCAGTGCGCACGCACCTAAGGGCAGGCCAGACCCTCCTTGGCCCTATGGGGAGCCGAGGGCTAGGTGAGAACTAGGCAAGCGCTGGGGTCCTGTGCCAAGCCGCATTGGGGCTGAGGTTTGTTCCCCGAGCCCAATTTCCCTTTGCAGAATGCAGCTCCTAGAAGAGCTTTTTGTGCCGTTTCGGAGCTAGGGAATAGGTGGGTCCCTCCGTAGCTGGCGATGGGAGGTTTGCTAGGGCCAGTGCACCCAGGGCTTCTTCAGGCCAAATCAGCATTCTCCGCGAGGGAGAAGACGCTTGGAGATGGGTTCCAGCTGCCGAGACCACCAGCCAAGCAGCAGTGCCCACGGAGCCAGAGGCAGCCCAGACCCTCCTTGGCCCTATGGGGAGCCGAGGGCTAGGTGAGAACTAGGCAAGCGCTGGGATCCTGAGCCAAGCCGCATTGGGGCTGAGGTTTGTTCCCCAAGCCCAGTTTCCCCTTGCAGAATGCAGCTCCTTGGAGCGCGTTTTGGGCCGTTTCGGAGCTAGGCCCTAGGTGGGTCAGTCCCTAGCTGGCTATGGGGGGGTTGCTAGGGCCACTGCACCTAGGGCTTCTTCAGGCCAAATCAACATTCTCCGCGATGGAGAAGTCGCTTGGAGTTGGTTTCCAGCTGCGGAGACCACCAGCCAAGCAGCAGTGCCCACGCAGCCAGAGGCAGCCCAGACCCTCCTTGGCCCTATGGGGAGCCGAGGGCTAGGTGAGAACTAGGCAAGCGCTGGGATCCTGAGCCAAGCCGCATTGGATCTGAGGTTTGTTCCCCGAGCCCAGTTTGCCTTTGCAGAATGCAGCTCCTAGAATTGCGTTTTGGGCCGTTTCGGAGCTAGGCCCTACGTGGGTCCCTTCCTAGCTGGGTATGGGTGGGTTGCTAGGGCCAGTGCACACAGGGATTTTTCAGGCCAAATCAGCTTTCTCCGCGATTGAGAATTCGCTTGGATTTGGTTTCAAGCTGTGGAGACCACCAGCCAAGCAGCAGTGCGCAAGGAGCCAAAGGCAGCCCAGACTCTCCTTGGCCCTATGGGGAGCCGAGGGCTAGGTAAGAATTAGGCAAGCGCTGGCATCCTGAGCCAAGCCGCATTGGGGCTGAGGTTTGTTCCCCGAGCCAGGTTTCCCTTTGCAGAATGCAGCTCCTAGAAGCGCGTTTTGGGCCGTTTCGGATCTCCGACCTAGGTGGCTCCCTCCCTAGCTAGCTTTGGGTGGGTTGCTATGGCCAGTGCACCCAGGGCTTCTTCAGGCCAAATCAGCATTCCCCCCGAAGGAGAAGACGCTTGGAATTGGGTTCCAGCTGCCGAGACCACCAGCCTAGCAGCTGTGCCCACGGAGCCAGAGGCAGCCCAGACCCTGCTTGGCCCGATCGGGAGCCGAGGGCTAGGTGAGAACTAGGCAAGCGCTGGGATCCTGAGCCAAGCCGCATTGGGGCTGAGGTTTGTTCCACGAGCCCAGTATCCCTTTGCAGAATGCAGCTCCTAGGACCGCGTTTTGTGCCTTTTCGGAGCTAGGCCCCATGTGGGTCCCCCCCTAGCTTGCTATGGTTGGGTTGCTAGGGCCAGTGAACACAGGGCTTCTTCAGGCCAAATCAGCCTTCTCCGTTAAGGAGAAGACGCTTAGAGTTGGTTTCCAGCTGCGGAGACCACCATGAAAGCAGCAGTGCGCTCGGAGCCAAAGGCAGCCCAGACCTTCCTTGGCCCTATGGGGAGCCGAGGGCTAGGTGAGAACTTGGCAAGAACTGGGATCCTGAGCCAAGCCGCATTGGGGCTGAGCTTTGTTCCCCGAGCCCAGTTTCCCTTTGCAGAATGCAGCTCCTAGAAGCTTGTTTTGTGCCGTTTCGGAGCTAGGCCCTAGGTGGGTCCCTCCCTAGCTGGCTATAGGTGGGTGGCTAGGGCCAATGCACACAGGGCTTCTTCAGGCCAAATCAGCCTTCTCCGCGAAGGAGAAGACGCTTGGAGTTGGTTTCAAGCTGCGGAGACCACCAGCCAAGCAGCAGTGCGCTCGGAGCCAGAGGCAGCCCAGGTCATCCTTGGCCCTATGGGGAGACCTAGGGCTAGGTGAGACATAGGCAAGCGCTGCGATCCTGAGCCAAGCCGCATTGGGGCTGAGGTTTCTTCCCCGAGCCCAGTATCCCTTTGCAGAATGCAGCTCCTAGGAGCGCGCTTTGTGCCGTTTCGGAGCTAGGCCCTAGGAGGGTCCCTACCTAGCTGGCTATGGGTGGGTTGCTAGGGCCAGTGCACAAAGGGCTTCTTCAGGCGAAATCAGCTTTCTCCGTGAAGGAGAAGACGCTTGGAGTTGGTTTCCAGCTGCGGAGACCGCCAGCCAAGCAGCAGTGCCCACGCAGCCAGAGGCAGCCCAGACCCTCCTTGGCCCTATGGGGAGCCTAGGGCTAGGTGAGAACTAGGTAAGCGCTGGGATCCTGAGCCAAGCCGCATTGGGGCTGAGCTTTTTTCCCCGAGCCCAGTTTCCCTTTGCACAATGCAGCTCCTAGGAGCACGTTTTGTGCCGTTTCGGAGCTTCGCCCTAGGTGGGTCCCTCCCTATCTAGCTATGGGTGGGTTGCTTGGGCCAGTGCACACTGGGCTTCTTCAGGCCACATCAGCCTTCTCCACGAAGGGGAAGACGCTTGGAGTTGGTTTACAGCTGCGGAGACCACCAGGCAAGCAGCAGTGCCCACGGAGCCAGAGGAAGCCCAGACCCTCCTTGGCCCTATGGGGAACCGAGGGCTAGGTGAGAACTAGGCAAGCGCTGGGATCCTGAGCCAAGCCGCATTGGGGCTGAGGTTTGTTCCCCGAGCCCAGAATCACTTTGCAGAATGTAGCTCCTAGGAGCGCGTTTTGTGCCGTTTCAGAGCTAGGCCCTAGGTGGAATCCTCCCTAGGTGGCAATGGGGTGGTTGGTAGGGCCAATGCACCCAGGGCTTCTTCAGGCCAAATCAGCCTTCTCCGCGAAGGAGAAGACGCTTGGAGTTGGTTTTATAGCTGCCGAGACCCCCGCCAAGCAGCAGTGCCCACGGAGCCTGAGGCAGCCCAGACCCTCCTTGGCCCTATGGGGAGCCGAGGGCTAGGGGAGAACTAGGCAAGCGCTGGGGCTGAGGATTGTTCCCCGAGGCCAGTTTCCCTTTGCAGAATGCAGCTCCTAGGAGCGCGTTTTGTGCCATTTCGGAACTAGGCCCTAGGTGGGATCCTCCCAAGCTGGCAATGGGGGGGTTGCTTGGGCCAGTGCACCCAGGGCTTCTTCAGGCCAAATCAGCATTCTCCGCGATGGAGAAGACGCTTGGAGTTGGTTTCCAGCTGCGGAGACCACCAGGCAAGCAGCAGTGCCCACGGAGCCAGAGGCAGCCCAGACCCTCCTTGGCCCTATGGGGAGCCGAGGGCTAGGTGAGAACTAGGCAAGCGCTGGGATCCTGAGCCAAGCCGCATTGGGGCTGAGGTTTGTTCCCCGAGCCCAGTATCTTTTTGCAGAATGCAGCTCCTAGTCGCGCGTTTTGTGCCGTTTCGGAGCTAGGCCCTAGGTGGGTCCCTCCCTAGCTTGCTATGGTTGGGTTACTAAGGCCAGTGCACACATGGGTTCTTCAGGTCAAATCAGCCTTCTCCGCGAAGGAGAATACGCTTGGAGTTGGTTTCCAGCTGTGGAGACCACCAGCCAAGCAGCAGTGCGCACGCACCTATGGGCAGGCCAGACCCTCCTTGGCCCTATGGGGAGCCGAGGGCTAGGTGAGAACTAGGCAAGCGCTGGGATCCTGTGCCAAGCCGCATTGGGGCTGAGGTTTGTTCCCCGAGCCCAATTTCCCTTTGCAGAATGCAGCTCCTAGAAGAGCTTTTTGTGCCGTTTCGGAGCTAGGGAATAGGTGGGTCCCTCCGTAGCTGGCAATGGGAGGTTTGCTAGGGCCAGTGCACCCAGGGCTTCTTCAGGCCAAATCAGCATTCTCCGCGAAGAAGAAGCTTGGAGATGGGTTCCAGCTGCCGAGACCACCAGCCAAGCAGCAGTGCCCACGGAGCCAGAGGCAGCCCAGACCCTCCTTGGCCCTATGGGGAGCCGAGGGCTAGGTGAGAACTAGGCAAGCGCTGGGATCCTGAGCCAAGCCGCATTGGGGCTGAGGTTTGTTCCCCAAGCCCAGTTTCCCCTTGCAGAATGCAGCTCCTAGGATCGCGGTTTGTGCCGTTTCGGAGCTAGGCCCTAGGTGGGATACTCCCTAGCGGGCTATGGGGGGGTTGCTAGGGCCAATGCACCCAGGGCTTCTTCAGGCCAAATCAGCCTTCTCCGCGAAGGAGAAGACGCTTGGAGTTGGTTTCCAGCTGCGGAGAGCAGCATCCAAGCAGCAGTCCCCACGGAGCCAGAGGCAGCCCAGACCCTCCTTGGCCCTATGGGGAGCCGAGGGCTAGGTGAGAACTAGGCAAGCGCTGGGATCCTGAGCCAAGCCGCATTGGGGCTGAGGTTTGTTCCCGGAGCCCAGTATCCCTTTGCAGAATGCAGCTCCTAGGAGCGCGGTTTGTGCCGTTTCGGAGCTAGGCCCTAGGTGAGTCCCTTCCTAGCTGGCTATAGGGGGGTTGCTAGGGCCACTGCACCCAGGGCTTCTTCAGGCCACATCAGCCTTCTCCGCGATGGAAAAGATGCTTTTAGTTGGTTTCCAGCTGTGGAGAGCAGCAGCCAAGCAGCAGTGCCCACGGAGCCAGAGGCAGCCCAGACCCTGCTTGGCCCTATGGGGAGCCGAGGGCTAGGTGAGAACTAGGCAAGCGCTGGGATCCTGAGCCAAGCCCCATTGGATCTGAGGTTAGCTCCCGGAGCCCAATTCCCCTTTGCAGAATGCAGCTCCTAGAAGCGCGTTTTGAGCCGTTTCGGAGCTAGGACCTAGGTGGGTCCCTTCCTAGCTGGCTATGGGGGGGTTGCTAGGGCCACTGCACCCAGGGCTTCTTCAGGCCAAATCAGCATTCTCCGCGATGGAGAAGTCGCTTGGAGTTGGTTTCCAGCTGCGGAGACCACCAGCCAAGCAGCAGTGCCCACGCAGCCAGAGGCAGCCCAGACCCTCCTTGGCCCTATGGGGAGCTGAGGGCTACGTGAGAAATAGGCAAGCATTGGGATCCTGAGCCAAGACGCAGTGGGGCTGAGGTTAGCTCCCCGAGCCCAGTTTCCCTTTGCAGAATGCAGCTCCTAGAAGTGCGTTTTGTGCCGTTTCGGAGCTAGGACCTAGGTGGGTCCCTCCCAAGCTGGCAATGGGGGGGTTGCTTGGGCCAGTGCACACAGGGCTTCTTCAGTCCAAATCAGCCTTCTCCGCGAAGGAGAATACGCTTGGAGTTGGTTTCCAGCTGCGGAGACCAACAGCCAAGCAGCAGTGCGCACGCACCTATAGGCAGGCCAGACCCTCCTTGGCCCTATGGGGAGCCGAGGGCTAGGTGAGAACTAGGCAAGCGCTGGGATCCTGAGCCAAGCTGCATTGGGGCTGAGGTTTGTTCCCCAAGCCCAGTTTCCCCTTGCAGAATGCAGCTCCTAGGAGCGCGGTTTGTGCCGTTTCGGAGCTAGGCCCTAGGTGGGATACTCCCTAGCTGGCTATGGGGGGGTTGCTAGGGCCAAGGCACCCAGGGCTTCTTCAGGCCAAATCAGCCTTCTCCGCGAAGGAGAAGACGCTTGGAGTTGGTTTCCAGCTGCGGAGAGCAGCAGCCAAGCAGGAGTGCCAACGGAGCCAGAGGCAGCCCAGAACCTCCTTGGCCCTATGGGGAGCCGAGGGCTAGGTGAGAACTAGGCAAGCGCTGGGATCCTGAGCCAAGCCGCATTGGGGCTGAGGTTTGTTCCCCAAGCCCAGTTTCCCCTTGCAGAATGCAGCTCCTAGGAGCGCGGTTTGTGCCGTTTCGGAGCTAGGCCCTAGGTGGGTCCCTTCCTAGCTGGCTATGGGGGGGTTGCTAGGGCCAGTGCACACAGGGCTTCTTCAGGCCACATCAGCCTTCTCCGCGATGGAGAAGACGCTTGGAGTTGGTTTCCAGCTGTGGAGAGCAGCAGCCAAGCAGCAGTGCCCACGGAGCCAGAGGCAGCCCAGACCCTCCTTGGCCCTATGGGGAGCCGAGGGCTAGGTGAGAACTAGGCAAGCGCTGGGATCCTGAGCCAAGCCGCATTGGATATGAGGTTTGTTCCCCGAGCCCAGTTTCCCTTTGCAGAATGCAGCTCCTAGAAGCACGTTTTGTGCCGTTTCGGAGCTAGGGAATAGGTGGGTCCCTCCCTAGCTAGCAATTGGAGGTTTGCTAGGGCCAGTGCACCCAGGGCTTCTTCAGGCCAAATCAGCATTCTCCGCGAAGGAGAAGACGCTTGGAGTTGGGTTCCAGCTGCCGAGACCACCAGCCAATCAGCAGTGCGCACGGAGCCAGAGGCAGCCCAGACCCTGCTTGGCCCTATGGGGAGGCGAGGGCTAGGTGAGAACTAGGCAAGCGCTGGGATCCAGAGCCAAGCTGCATTGGGGCTGAGGTTTGTTCCTCGAGCCCAGTATCCCTTTGCAGAATGCAGCTCCTAGACGCGCGTTTTTTGCCGTTTCTGAGCTAGGCCCTAGGTGGGTCCCTCCTTAGCTTGCTATAGGTGAGTTGCTATGGCAAGTGAACGCAGGGCTTCTTCAGTCCAAATCAGCCTTCTGAATGAAGGAGAAGATGCTTGGAGTTGGTTTCAAGCTGCGGAGAGCAGCAGCCAATCAGCAGTGCGCACGGAGCCAGAGGCAGCCCAGACCCTGCTTGGCCCTATGGGGAGGCGAGGGCTAGGTGAGAACTAGGCAAGCGCTGGGATCCAGAGCCAAGCTGCATTGGGGCTGAGGTTTGTTCCTCGAGCCCAGTATCCCTTTGCAGAATGCAGCTCCTAGACGCGCGTTTTTTGCCGTTTCTGAGCTAGGCCCTAGGTGGGTCCCTCCTTAGCTTGCTATAGGTGGGTTGCTATGGCAAGTGAACGCAGGGCTTCTTCAGTCCAAATCAGCCTTCTGAATGAAGGAGAAGATGCTTGGAGTTGGTTTCAAGCTGCGGAGAGCAGCAGCCAAGCAGCAGTGCCCACGGAGCCAGAGGCAGCCCAGACCCTCCTTGGCCCTATGGGGAGCCGAGGGCTAGGTGAGAACTAGGCAAGCGCTGGGATCCTGAGCCAAGCCGCATTGGGGCTGAGGTTTGTTCCTCGAGCCCAGTATCCCTTTGCAGAATGCAGCTCCTAGGAGCGCGTTTTGTGCCGTTTCGGAGCTAGGCCCTAGGTGGGTCCCTTCCTAGCTGGCTATGGGGGGGTTGCTAGGGCCACTGCACCCAGGGCTTCTTCAGGCCAAATCAGCATTCTCCGCGATGGAGAAGTCGCTTGGAGTTGGTTTCCAGCTGTGGAGAGCAGCAGCCAAGCAGCAGTGCCCACGGAGCCAGAGGCAGCCCAGGCCCTCCTTGGCCCTATGGGGAGCTGAGGGCTAGGTGAGAAATAGGCAAGCATTGGGATCCTGAGCCAAGACGCAGTGGGGCTGAGGTTAGCTCCCCGAGCCCAGTTTCCCTTTGCAGAATGCAGCTCCTAGAAGTGCGTTTTGTGCCGTTTCGGAGCTAGGACCTAGGTGGGTCCCTCCCAAGCTGGCAATGGGGGGGTTGCTTGGGCCAGTGCACACAGGGCTTCTTCAGGCCAAATCAGCCTTCTCCGAGAAGGAGAAGACGCTTGGAGTTGGTTTCCAGGTGCGGAGACCAACAGCCAAGCAGCAGTGCGCACGCACCTATAGGCAGGCCAGACCCTCCTTGGCCCTATGGGGAGCCGAGGGCTAGGTGAGAACTAGGCAAGCGCTGGGATCCTGAGCCAAGCCGCATTGGGGCTGAGGTTTGTTCCCCGAGCCCAGTTTCCCTTTGCAGAATGCAGCTCCTAAGAGTTTTTTGTGCCGTTTCGGAGCTTGGGAATAGGTGGGTCCCTCCGTAGCTGGCAATGGGTGGTTTGCTAGGGCCAGTGCACCCAGGGCTTCTTCAGGCCAAATCAGCATTCTCCGCGAAGGAGAAGACGCTTGGAGATGGGCTCCAGCTGCCGAGACCACCAGCCAAGCAGCAGTGCCCACGGAGCCAGAGGCAGCCCAGACCCTCCTTGGCCCTATGGGGAGCCGAGGGCTAGGTGAGAACTAGGCAAGCGCTGGGAACCTGAGCCAAGCCGCATTGGGGCTGAGGTTTGTTCCCCAAGCCCAGTTTCCCCTTGCAGAATGCAGCTCCTAGGAGCGCGGTTTGTGCCGTTTCGGAGCTAGGCCCTAGGTGGGATTCTCCCTAGCTGGCTATGGGGGGGTTGCTAGGGCCAATGCACCCAGGGCTTCTTCAGGCCAAATCAGCCTTCTCCGCGAAGGAGAAGACGCTTGGAGTTGGTTTCCAGCTGCGGAGAGCAGCAGCCAAGCAGCAGTGCCAACGGAGCCAGAGGCAGCCCAGACCCTCCTTGGCCCTATGGGGAGCAGAGGGCTAGGTGAGAACTAGGCAAGCGCTGGGATCCTGAGCCAAGCCGAATTGGGGCTGAGGTTTGTTCCCCAAGCCCAGTTTCCCCTTGCAGAATGCAGCTCCTAGGAGCACGGTTTGCGCCGTTTCGGAGCTAGGCCCTAGGTGGGTCCCTTTCTAGCTGGCTATGGTGGGGTTGCTAGGGCCACTGCACCCAGGGCTTCTTCAGGCCACATCAGCCTTCTCCGCGATGGAAAGACGCTTGGAGTTGGTTTCCAGCTGTGGAGAGCATCAGCCAAGCAGCAGTGGCCACGGAGCCAGAGGCAGCCCAGACCCTCCTTGGCCCTATGGGGAGCCGAGGGCTAGGTGAGAACTAGGCAAGCGCTGGCATCCTGAGCCAAGCCCCATTGGATCTGAGGTTAGCTCCTGGAGCCCAATTTCCCTTTGCAGAATGCAGCTCCTAGAAGCGCGTTTTGAGCCGTTTCGGAGCTAGGACCTAGGTGGGTCCCTCCCTAGCTGGCTATGGGGGGGTTGCTAGGGTCACTGCACCCAGGGCTTCTTCAGGCCAAATCAGCATTCTCCGCGAGGGAGAAGACGCTTGGAGTTGGTTTCCAGCTGCGGAGACCACCAGCCAAGCAGCAGTGCGCACGGACCTATAGGCAGCCCAGACCGTCCTTGGCCCTATGGGGAGCCGAGGGCTAGGTGAGAACTAGGCAAGCGCTGGGATCCTGAGCCAAGCCGCATTGGATATGAGGTTTGTTCCCGAACCCAGTTTCCCTTTGCAGAATGCAGCTCCTAGAAGCACGTTTTGTGTCGTTTCGGAGCTAGGGAATAGGTGGGTCCCTCCCTAGCTGGCAATGGGAGGTTTGCTATGGCCAGTGCACCCAGGGCTTCTTCAGGCCAAATCAGCATTCTCCGCGAAGGAGAAGACGCTTGGAGTTGGGTTCCAGCTGCCGAGACCACCAGCCAAGCAGCAGTGCGCACGGAGCCAGAGGCAGCCCAGACCCTGCTTGGCCCTATGGGGAGGCGAGGGCTATGTGAGAACTAGGCAAGCGCTGGGATCCAGAGCCAAGCCGCATTGGGGCTGAGGTTTGTTCCTCCAGCCCAATATCCCTTTGCAGAATGCAGCTCCTAGATGCGCGTTTTTTGCCGTTTCTGAGCTAGGCCCTAGGTGGGTCCCTCCTTAGCTTGCTATAGGTGGGTTGCTATAGCCAGTGAACGCAGGGCTTCTTCAGTCCAAATCAGCCTTCTGAATGTAGGAGAAGATGCTTGGAGTTGGTTTCAAGCTGCGGAGACCAGCGGGCAAGCAGCAGTGCCCACGGAGCCAGAGGCAGCCCAGACCCTCCTTGGCACTATGGGGAGCCGAGGGCTAGGTGAGAACTAGGCAAGCGCTGGGATCCTGAGCCAAGCCGCATTGGGGCTGAGGTTTGTTCCCCGAGCCCAGTTTCCCCTTGCAGAATGCAGCTCCTAGGAGCGCGTTTTGTGCCGTTTCGGAGCTAGGCCATAGGTGGCATCCTCCCTAGCTGGCAATGGGGGGGTTGCTAGGGCCAATGCAACCCAGGGCTTCTTCAGGCCAAATCAGCCTTCTCCGCGAAGGGGAAGATGCTTGGAGTTGGTTTCCAGCTGCGGAGAGCAGCAGCCAAGCAGCAGTGCCCACGGAGCCAGAGGCTGCCCAGACCCTCCTTGGCCCTATGGGGAGCCGAGGGCTAGGTGAGAAGTAGGCAAGCGCTGGGATCCTGAGCCAAGCCGCATTGGGGCTGAGGTTTGTTCCCCGAGCCCAGTATCCCTTTGCAGAATGCAGCTCCTAGAAGCGCGTTTTTTGCCATTTCGGAGCGAGGCCCTAGGTGGGTCCCTTCCTAGCTGGCTATGGGGGGGTTGCTAGGGCCACTGCACCCAGGGCTTCTTCAGGCCAAATCAGCCTTCTCCGGGATGGAGAAGACGCTTGGAGTTTGTTTCCAGCTGCGGAGAGCAGCAGCCAACAGCAGTGCCCACGGAGCCAGAGGGAGCCCAGACCCTCCTTGGCCCTATGGGGAGCCGAGGGCTAGGTGAGAACTAGGCAAGCGCTGGGATCCTGAGCCAAGCCCCATTGGATCTGAGGTTAGCTCCCGGAGCCCAATTTCCCTTTGCAGAATGCAGCTCCTATAAGCACGTTTTGTGCCGTTTCGTAGCTAGGCCCTAGGTGGGTCCCTCCCTAGCTGGCTATGGGGGGGTTGCTAGGGCCACTGCACCCAGGGCGTCTTCAGGCCAAATCAGCATTCTCCGCGATGGAGAAGTCGCTTGGAGTTGGTTTCCAGCTGCGGAGACCACCAGCCAAGCAGCAGTGCCCACGCAGCCAGAGGCAGCCCAGACCCTCCTTGGCCCTATGGGGAGCTGAGGGCTAGGTGAGAAATAGGCAAGCATTGGGATCCTGAGCCAAGACGCAGTGGGGCTGAGGTTAGCTCCCCGAGCCCAGTTTCCCTTTGCAGAATGCAGCTCCTAGAAGTGCGTTTTGTGCCGTTTCGGAGCTAGGACCTAGGTGGGTCCCTCCCAAGCTGGCAATGGGGGGGTTGCTTGGGCCAGTGCACACAGGGCTTCTTCAGGCCAAATCAGCCTTCTCCGCGAAGGAGAATAGGCTTGGAGTTGGTTTCCAGCTGCGGAGACCACCAGCCAAGCAGCAGTGGGCACGGACCTATAGGCAGCCCAGACCGTCCTTGGCCCTATGGGGAGCCGAGGGCTAGGTGAGAACTAGGCAAGCGCTGGGATCCTGAGCCAAGCCGCATTGGATATGAGGTTTGTTCCCCGAGCCCAGTTTCCCTTTGCAGAATGCAGCTCCTAGAAGCACGTTTTGTGCCGTTTCGGAGCTAGGGAATAGGTGGGTCCCTCCCTAGCTGGCAATGGGAGGTTTGCTAGGGCCAGTGCACCCAGGGCTTCTTCAGGCCAAATCAGCATTCTCCGCGAAGGAGAAGACGCTTGGAGTTGGGTTCCAGCTGCCGAGACCACCAGCCAAGCAGCAGTGGGCACGGAGCCAGAGGCAGCCCAGACCCTGCTTGGCCCTATGGGGAGGCGAGGGCTATGTGAGAACTAGGCAAGCGCTGGGATCCAGAGCCAAGCCGCATTGGGGCTGAGGTTTGTTCCTCCAGCCCAGTATCCCTTTGCAGAATGCAGCTCCTAGACGCGCGTTTTTTGCCGTTTCTGAGCTAGGCCCTAGGTGGGTCCCTCCTTAGCTTGCTATAGGTGGGTTGCTATAGCCAGTGAACGTAGGGCTTCTTCAGTCCAAATCAGCCTTCTGAATGAAGGAGAAGATGCTTGGAGTTGGTTTCAAGCTGCGGAGACCAGCGGGCAAGCAGCAGTGCCCACGGAGCCAGAGGCAGCCCAGACCCTCCTTGGCACTATGGGGAGCCGAGGGCTAGGTGAGAACTAGGCAAGCGCTGGGATCCTGAGCCAAGCCGCATTGGGGCTGAGGTTTGTTCCCCGAGCCCAGTTTCCCCTTGCAGAATGCAGCTCCTAGGAGCGCGTTTTGTGCCGTTTCGGAGCTAGGCCCTAGGTGGAATCCTCCCTAGCTGGCAATGGGGGGGTTGCTAGGGCCAATGCAACCCAGGGCTTCTTCAGGCCAAATCAGCCTTCTCCGCGAAGGAGAAGATGCTTGGAGTTGGTTTCCAGCTGCGGAGAGCAGCAGCCAAGCAGCAGTGCCCACGGAGCCAGAGGGAGCCCAGACCCTCCTTGGCCCTATGGGGAGCCAAGGGCTAGGTGAGAACTAGGCAAGCGCTGGGATCCAGAGCCAAGCCCCATTGGATCTGAGGTTAGCTCCCGGAGCCCAATTTCCCTTTGCAGAATGCAGCTCCTATAAGCACGTTTTGTGCCGTTTCGGAGCTAGGCCCTAGGTGGGTCCCTCCCTAGCTGGCTATGGGGGGGTTGCTAGGGCCACTGCACCCAGGGCTTCTTCAGGCCAAATCAGCATTCTCCATGATGGAGAAGTCGCTTGGAGTTGGTTTCCAGCTGCGGAGACCACCAGCCAAGCAGCAGTGCCCACGCAGCCAGAGGCAGCCCAGACCCTCCTTGGCCCTATGGGGAGCCGAGGGCTAGGTGAGAACTAGGCAAGCATTAGGATCCTGAGCCAAGACGCAGTGGGGCTGAGGTTAGCTCCCCGAGCCCAGTTTCCCTTTGCAGAATGCAGCTCCTAGAAGTGCGTTTTGTGCCGTTTCGGAGCTAGGACCTAGGTGGGTCCCTCCCAAGCTGGCAATGGGGGGGTTGCTTGGGCCAGTGCACACAGGGCTTCTTCAGGCCAAATCAGCCTTCTCCGAGAAGGAGAAGACGCTTGGAGTTGGTTTCCAGCTGCGGAGACCACCAGCCAAGCAGCAGTGCCCACGGAGCCAGAGGCAGCCCAGACCCTCCTTGGCCCTATGGGGAGCCGAGGGCTAGGTGAGAACTAGGCAAGCGCTGGGATCCTGAGCCAAGCCGCATTGGGGCTGAGGTTTGTTCCCCGAGCCCAGTTTCCCTTTGCAGAATGCAGCTCCTAGAAGAGCTTTTTGTGCCGTTTCGGAGCTAGGGAATAGGTGGGTCCCTCCGTAGCTGGCAATGGGTGGTTTGCTAGGGCCAGTGCACCCAGGGCTTCTTCAGGCCAAATCAGCATTCTCCGCGAAGGAGAAGACGCTTGGAGATGGGTTCCAGCTGCCGAGACCACCAGCCAAGCAGCAGTGCCCACGGAGCCAGAGGCAGCCCAGACCGTCCTTGGCCCTATGGGGAGCCGAGGGCTAGGTGAGAACTAGGCAAGCGCTGGGATCCTGAGCCAAGCCGCATTGGGGCTGAGGTTTGTTCCGCAAGCCCAGTTTCCCCTTGCAGAATGCAGCTCCTAGGAGCGCGGTTTGTGCCGTTTCGGAGCTAGGCCCTAGGTGGGATACTCCCTAGCTGGCTATGGGGGGGTTGCTAGGGCCAATGCACCCAGGGCTTCTTCAGGCCAAATCAGCCTTCTCCGCGAAGGAGAAGACGCTTGGAGTTGGTTTCCAGCTGCGGAGAGCAGCAGCCAAGCAGCAGTGCCAACGGAGCCAGAGGCAGCCCAGAACCTCCTTGGCCCTATGGGGAGCCGAGGGCTAGGTGAGAACTAGGCAAGCATTGGGATCCTGAGCCAAGACGCAGTGGGGCTGAGGTTAGCTCCCCGAGCACAGTTTCCCTTTGCAGAATGCAGCTCCTAGAAGTGCGTTTTGTGCCGTTTCGGAGCTAGAACCTAGGAGGGTCCCTCCAAAGCAGGCAATGTGGGGGTTGCCTGGGCCAGTACACACAGGGATTCTTCAGGCCAAATCAGCCTTCTCCAGGAAGGAGAAGATGCTTGGAGTTGGTTTCCAGCTGCGGAGACCACCAGGCAAGCAGCAGTGCCCACGGAGCCAGAGGCAGCAAGACCCTCCTTGGCCCTATGGGGAGCCAAGGGCTAGGTGAGAACTAGGCAAGCGCTGGCATCCTGTGCCACGCCGCATTGGGGCTGAGGTTTGCTCCCCGAGCCCAGTTTCCCTTTGCAGAATGCAGCTCCTAGGAGCGTGTTTTGTGCCGTTTCGGAGCTAGGCCCTAGGTGGGTCCCTCCCTAGCTGGCTATGTGTGGGTTTCTATTGCCAGTGCACACAGGGCTTCTTCAGGCCAAATCAGCCTTCTGCGTGATGGAGAAGACGTTTGGAGTTGGTTTCCAGCTGCGGAGACCACCAGCCAAGCAGCAGTGCCCACGGAGCCAGAGGCAGCCCAGACCCTCCTTGGCCCTATGGGGAGCCAAAGGCTAGGTGAGAACTAGGCAAGCGCTGCCATCCTGAGCCAAGCCGCATTGGCGCTGAGGTTTGCTCCCCGAGCACAGTTTCCCTTTGCAGAATGCAGCTCCTAGAAGCGCGTTTTGTGTCGTTTCGGAGCTAAGCCCTAGGTGGTTCCCTCCATACCTGGCTATAGGTGGGTTGCTAGGGCCACTGCACCCAGGGATTCTTCAGTCCAAATAAGCCTTCTGCGTGAAGGAGAAGACGCTTGGAGTTGGTTTCCAGCTGCGGACACCACCAGGCAAGCAGCAGTGCCCACGGAGCCAGAGGCAGCCCAGACCCTCCTTGGCCCTATGGGGAGCCGAGGGCTAGGTGAGAACTAGGCAAGCGCTGCGATCCTGAGCCAAGCCGCATTGGGGCTGAGGTTTGTTCCCCGAGCCCAGTTTCCCTTTGCAGAATGCAGCTCGTAGGAGCGCGTTTTGTTCCGTTTCAGACCTAGGCCCTAGGTGGTATCGTCCCTAGCTGGCAATGGGGGGGTGGCTAGGGCCAATGCATCCAGGGCTTCTTCAGGCCAAAGATCCTTCTCCACGAAGGAGAAGACGCTTGGAGTTGGTTTCCAGCTGCGGAGAGCAGTAGCCAAGCAGCAGTGCCCACGGAGCCAGAGGCAGCCCAGACCCTCCTTGGCCCTATGGGGAGCCAAGGGCTAGGTGAGAACTAGGCAAGCGCTGCTATCCTGAGCCAAGCCGCATTGGCGCTGAGGTTTGCTCCCCGAGCACAGTTTCCCTTTGCAGAATGCAGCTCCTAGAAGCGCGTTTTGTGCCGTTTCGGAGCTAGGCCCTAGGTGGGTCCCTCCCTAGCTGGCTATGGTTGGGTTACTAAGGCCAGTGCACACATGGCTTCTTCAGGCAATATCAGCCTTCTCCGCGAAGGAGAAGATGCTTGGAGTTGGTTTCCAGCTGCGGAGACCACCAGCAAAGCAGCAGTGCCCAAGGAGACAGAGGCAGCCCAGACCCTCCTTGGCACTATGGGGAGCCGAGGGCTAGGTGAGAACTAGGCAAGCATTGGGATCCTGAGCCAAGACGCAGTGCGGCTGAGGTTAGCTCCCCGAGCACAGTTTCCCTTTGCAGAATGCAGCTCCTAGAAGTGCTTTTTGTGCCGTTTCGGAGCTAGGACGTAGGTGGGTCCCTCCCAAGCTGGCAATGGGGGGGTTGCTTGGGTCAGTGCACACAGAGCTTCTTCAGGCCAAATCAGCCTTCTCCGCGAAGGAGAATACGCTTGGAGTTGGTTTCCAGCTGCGGAGACCACCTGCCAAGCAGCAGTGCGCACGGACCTATAGGCAGGCCAGACCCTCCTTGGCCCTATGGGGAGCCGAGGGCTAGGTGAGAACTAGGCAAGCGCTGCGATCCTGAGCCAAGCCCCATTGGGGCTGAGGTTTGTTCCCCGATCCCAGTTTCCCTTTGCAGAATGCAGCTCCTAGAAGAGCGTTTTGTGCCGTTTCGGAGCTAGGAAATAGGTGGATCCCTCCCTAGCTGGCAATGGGAGGTTTGCCAGGGCCAGTGCACCCAGGGCTTCTTCAGGCCAAATCAGCATTCTCCGCGAAGCAGAAGACGCTTGTAGTTGGGTTCCAGCTGCCGAGACCACCAGGCAAGCAGCAGTGCCCACGGAGCCAGAGGCAGTCCAGACCCTGCTTGGCCCTATGGGGAGCCGAGGGCTAGGTGAGAACTAGGCAAGCGCTGGGATCCTGAGCCAAGCCGCATTGGGGCTGAGGTTTGTTCCCCGAGCCCAGTATCCCTTTGCAGAATGCAGCACCTAGGATCGTATTTTTTGCCGTTTTTGAGCTAGGCCCTAGGTGGGTCCCTCCCTAGCTTGCTATAGGTGGGTTGCTATGGCCAGTGAACCCAGGGCTTCTTCCGGCCAAATCAGCCTTCTGCGTGAAGGAGAAGATGCTTTGAGTTGGTTTCCAGCTGCGGAGACCACCAGCCAAGCAGCAGTGACCACGGAGCCAGAGGCAGCCCAGACCATCCTTGGCCCAATGGGGAGCCGAGGGCTAGGTGAGAACTAGGCAAGCGCTGGGATCCAGAGCCCAGCCGCATTGGGGCTGAGGTTTGTTCCCCGAGCCCAGTTTCCCTTTGCAGAATGTAGCTCCTAGAAGCGCGTTTTGTGCCGTTTCGGAGCTAGGCCCTAGGTGGGTCCCTCCCTAGCTGGCTATGGGGGGGTTGCTATTGGCAGTGCACACAGGGCTTCTTCAGGCCAAATGAGCCTTCTCCGCGAAGGAGAAAACGCTTGGAGTTGGTTTCCAGCTGCGGAGACCACCAGCCAAGCAGCAGTGCCCACGGAGCCAGAGGCAGCCCAGACCCTCCTTGGCCCTATGGGGAGCCAAGGGCTAGGTGAGAACTAGGCAAGAGCTGCCATCCTGAGCCAAGCCGCATTGGGGCTGAGGTTTGCTCCCCGAGCACAGTTTCCCTTTTCAGAATGCAGCTCCTAGGAGCGCGTTTTGTGCCGTTTCGGAGCTAAGCCCTAGGTGGTTCCCTCCATACCTGGCTATGGGTGGGTTGCTAGGGCTACTGCACCCAGGGATTCTTCAGGCCAAATAAGCCTTCTGCGCGAAGGAGAAGACGCTTGGAGTTGGTTTCCAGCTGCGGACACCACCAGGCAAGCAGCAGTGCCCACGGAGCCAGAGGCAGCCCAGACCCTCCTTGGCCCTATGGGGAGCCGAGGGCTAGGTGAGAACCAGGCAAGCGCTGCGATCCTGAGCCAAGCCGCATTGGGGCTGAGGTTTGTTCCCCGAGCCCAATTTCCCTTTGCAGAATGCAGCTCCTAGGAGCGCGTTTTGTGCCGTTTCAGACCTAGGCCCTAGGTGGTATCCTCCCTAGCTGGCAATGGGGGGGTGGCTAGGGCCAATGCACCCAGGGCTTCTTCAGGCCAAAGCATCATTCTCCACGAAGGAGAAGACGCTTGGAGTTGGTTTCCAGCTGTGGAGAGCAGTAGCCAAGCAGCAGTGCCCACGGAGCCAGAGGCAGCACAGACCCTCCTTGGCCCTATGGGGAGCCGAGGGCTAGGAGAGAACTAGGCAAGCGCTGGGATCCAGAGCCAAGCCCCATTGGATCTGAGGTTAGCTCCCGGAGCCCAATTTCCATTTGCAGAATGCAGCTCCTAGAAGCGCGTTTTGTGCCGTTTCGGAGCTAGGCCCTAGGTGGGTCCCTCCCTAGCTGGCTATGGGGTGTTTGCTAGGGCCACTGCACCCAGGGCTTCTTCAGGCCAAATCAGCATTCTCCGCGATGGAGAAGACGCTTGCAGTTGGTTTCCAGCTGCGGAGACCACCAGCCAAGCAGCAGTGCCCACGGAGCCAGAGGCAGCCCAGACCCTCCTTGGCCCTATCGGGAGCCGAGGGCTAGGTGAGAACTAGGCAAGCGCTGGGATCCTGAGCCAAGCCGCATTGGCGCTGAGGTTTGCTCCCCGAGCCCAGTATCCCTTTGCAGAATGCAGCTCCTAGGAGCGCGTTTTGTGCCGTTTCGGAGCTAGGCCCTAGGTGGGTCCCTCCCTAGCTGGCTATGGTTGGGTTACTAAGGCCAGTGCACACATGGCTTCTTCAGGCAATATCAGCCTTCTCCGCGAAGGAGAAGATGCTTGGAGTTGGTTTCCAGCTGCGGAGACCACCAGCAAAGCAGCAGTGCCCAAGGAGACAGAGGCAGCCCAGACCCTCCTTGGCACTATGGGGAGCCGAGGGCTAGGTGAGAACTAGGCAAGCATTGGGATCCTGAGCCAAGACGCAGTGCGGCTGAGGTTAGCTCCACGAGCACAGTTTCCCTTTGCAGAATGCAGCTGCTAGAAGTAATTTTTGTGCCGTTTCGGAGGTAGGACGTAGGTGGGTCCCTCCCAAGCTGGCAATGAGGGTGTTGCTTGGGCCAGTGCACACAGGGCTTCTTCAGGCCAAATCAGCCTTCTCCGCGAAGGAGAATACGCTTGGAGTTGGTTTCTAGCTGCAGAGACCACCAGCCAAGCAGCAGTGCGCTCGGACCTATAGGCAGCCCAGACCATCCTTGGCCCTATGGGGAGCCGAGGGATAGGTGAGAACTAGGCAAGCTCTGGGATCCTGAGCCAAGCCCCATTGGGGCTGAGGTTTGTTCCCCGATCCCAGTTTCCCTTTGCAGAAGGCAGCTCCTAGAAGCGCGTTTTGTGCCGTTTCGGAGCTATGGAATTGGTGGGTCCCTCCCTAGCTGGCAATGGGAGGTTTGCCAGGGCCAGTGAACCCACGGCTTCTTCAGGCCAAATCAGCATTCTCCGCGAAGCAGAAGACGCTTGGAGCTGGGTTCCAGCTGCCGAGACCACCAGCCAAGCAGCAGTGCGCACGGAGCCAGAGGCAGCCAAGACCCTCCTTGGCCCTATGGGGAGCCAAGGGCTAGGTGAGAACTAGGCAAGCGCTGGCATCCTGAGCCACGCCGCATTGGGGCTGAGGTTTGCTCCCCGAGCACAGTTTCCCTTTGCAGAATGCAGCTCCTAGAAGCGCGTTTTGTGTCGTTTCGGAGCTAAGCCCTAGGTGGTTCCCTCCATACCTGGCTATAGGTGGGTTGCTAGGGCCACTGCACCCAGGGATTCTTCAGTCCAAATAAGCCTTCTGCGTGAAGGAGAAGACGCTTGGAGTTGGTTTCCAGCTGCGGACACCACCAGGCAAGCAGCAGTGCCCACGGAGCCAGAGGCAGCCCAGACCCTCCTTGGCCCTATGGGGAGCCGAGGGCTAGGTGAGAACTAGGCAAGCGCTGCGATCCTGAGCCAAGCCGCATTGGGGTTGAGGTTTGTTCCCCGAGCCCAGTTTCCCTTTGCAGAATGCAGCTCCTAGGAGCGCGTTTTGTTCCGTTTCAGACCTAGGCCCTAGGTGGTATCGTCCCTAGCTGGCAATGGGGGGGTGGCTAGGGCCAATGCACCCAGGGCTTCTTCAGGCCAAAGATCCTTCTCCACGAAGGAGAAGACGCTTGGAGTTGGTTTCCAGCTGCGGAGAGCAGTAGCCAAGCAGCAGTGCCCACGGAGCCAGAGGCAGCCCAGACCCTCCTTGGCCCTATGGGGAGCCAAGGGCTAGGTGAGAACTAGGCAAGCGCTGCTATCCTGAGCCAAGCCGCATTGGCGCTGAGGTTTGCTCCCCGAGCACAGTTTCCCTTTGCAGAATGCAGCTCCTAGAAGCGCGTTTTGTGCCGTTTCGGAGCTAGGCCCTAGGTGGGTCCCTCCCTAGCTGGCTATGGTTGGGTTACTAAGGCCAGTGCACACATGGCTTCTTCAGGCAATATCAGCCTTCTCCGCGAAGGAGAAGATGCTTGGAGTTGGTTTCCAGCTGCGGAGACCACCAGCAAAGCAGCAGTGCCCAAGGAGACAGAGGCAGCCCAGACCCTCCTTGGCACTATGGGGAGCCGAGGGCTAGGTGAGAACTAGGCAAGCATTGGGATCCTGAGCCAAGACGCAGTGCGGCTGAGGTTAGCTCCCCGAGCACAGTTTCCCTTTGCAGAATGCAGCTCCTAGAAGTGCTTTTTGTGCCGTTTCGGAGCTAGGACGTAGGTGGGTCCCTCCCAAGCTGGCAATGGGGGGGTTGCTTGGGTCAGTGCACACAGAGCTTCTTCAGGCCAAATCAGCCTTCTCCGCGAAGGAGAATACGCTTGGAGTTGGTTTCCAGCTGCGGAGACCACCAGCCAAGCAGCAGTGCGCACGGACCTATAGGCAGGCCAGACCCTCCTTGGCCCTATGGGGAGCCGAGGGCTAGGTGAGAACTAGGCAAGCGCTGGGATCCTGAGCCAAGCCCCATTGGGGCTGAGGTTTGTTCCCCGATCCCAGTTTCCCTTTGCAGAATGCAGCTCCTAGAAGAGCGTTTTGTGCCGTTTCGGAGCTAGGAAATAGGTGGATCCCTCCCTAGCTGGCAATGGGAGGTTTGCCAGGGCCAGTGCACCCAGGGCTTCTTCAGGCCAAATCAGCATTCTCCGCGAAGCAGAAGACGCTTGTAGTTGGGTTCCAGCTGCCGAGACCACCAGGCAAGCAGCAGTGCCCACGGAGCCAGAGGCAGTCCAGACCCTGCTTGGCCCTATGGGGAGCCGAGGGCTAGGTGAGAACTAGGCAAGCGCTGGGATCCTGAGCCAAGCCGCATTGGGGCTGAGGTTTGTTCCCCGAGCCCAGTATCCCTTTGCAGAATGCAGCACCTAGGATCGTGTTTTTTGCCGTTTTTGAGCTAGGCCCTAGGTGGGTCCCTCCCTAGCTTGCTATAGGTGGGTTGCTATGGCCAGTGAACCCAGGGCTTCTTCAGGCCAAATCAGCCTTCTGCGTGAAGGAGAAGATGCTTGGAGTTGGTTTCCAGCTGCGGAGACCACCAGCCAAGCAGCAGTGCCCACGGAGCCAGAGGCAGCCCAGACCCTCCTTGGCCCAATGGGGAGCCGAGGGCTAGGTGAGAACTAGGCAAGCGCTGGGATCCAGAGCCCAGCCGCATTGGGGCTGAGGTTTGTTCCCCGAGCCCAGTTTCCCTTTGCAGAATGTAGCTCCTAGAAGCGCGTTTTGTGCCGTTTCGGAGCTAGGCCCTAGGTGGGTCCCTCCCCAGCTGGCTATGGGGGGGTTGCTATTGCCAGTGCACACAGGGCTTCTTCAGGCCAAATGAGCCTTCTCCGCGAAGGAGAAAACGCTTGGAGTTGGTTTCCAGCTGCCGAGACCACCAGCCAAGCAGCAGTGCCCAAGGAGCCAGAGGCAGCCCAGACCCTCCTTGGCCCTATGGGGAGCCAAGGGCTAGGTGAGAACTAGGCAAGAGCTGCCATCCTGAGCCAAGCCGCATTGGGGCTGAGGTTTGCTCCCCGAGCACAGTTTCCCTTTTCAGAATGCAGCTCCTAGGAGCGCGTTTTGTGCCGTTTCGGAGCTAAGCCCTAGGTGGTTCCCTCCATACCTGGCTATGGGTGGGTTGCTAGGGCTACTGCACCCAGGGATTCTTCAGGCCAAATAAGCCTTCTGCGCGAAGGAGAAGACGCTTGGAGTTGGTTTCCAGCTGCGGACACCACCAGGCAAGCAGCAGTGCCCACGGAGCCAGAGGCAGCCCAGACCCTCCTTGGCCCTATGGGGAGCCGAGGGCTAGGTGAGAACCAGGCAAGCGCTGCGATCCTGAGCCAAGCCGCATTGGGGCTGAGGTTTGTTCCCCGAGCCCAGTTTCCCTTTTCAGAATGCAGCTCCTAGGAGCGCGTTTTGTGCCGTTTCAGACCTAGGCCCTAGGTGGTATCCTCCCTAGCTGGCAATGGGGGGGTGGCTAGGGCCAATGCACCCAGGGCTTCTTCAGGCCAAAGCATCATTCTCCACGAAGGAGAAGACGCTTGGAGTTGGTTTCCAGCTGTGGAGAGCAGTAGCCAAGCAGCAGTGCCCACGGAGCCAGAGGCAGCCCAGACCCTCCTTGGCCCTATGGGGAGCCGAGGGCTAGGAGAGAACTAGGCAAGCGCTGGGATCCAGAGCCAAGCCCCATTGGATCTGAGGTTAGCTCCCGGAGCCCAATTTCCATTTGCAGAATGCAGCTCCTAGAAGCGCGTTTTGTGCCGTTTCGGAGCTAGGCCCTAGGTGGGTCCCTCCCTAGCTGGCTATGGGGTGTTTGCTAGGGCCACTGCACCCAGGGCTTCTTCAGGCCAAATCAGCATTCTCCGCGATGGAGAAGACGCTTGCAGTTGGTTTCCAGCTGCGGAGACCACCAGCCAAGCAGCAGTGCCCACGGAGCCAGAGGCAGCCCAGCCGCTCCTTGGCCCTATCGGGAGCCGAGGGCTAGGTGAGAACTAGGCAAGCGCTGGGATCCTGAGCCAAGCCGCATTGGCGCTGAGGTTTGCTCCCCGAGCCCAGTATCCCTTTGCAGAATGCAGCTCCTAGTTGCGCGTTTTGTGCCGTTTCGGAGCTAGGCCCTAGGTGGGTCCCTCCCTAGCTGGCTATGGTTGGGTTACTAAGGCCAGTGCACACATGGCTTCTTCAGGCAATATCAGCCTTCTCCGCGAAGGAGAAGATGCTTGGAGTTGGTTTCCAGCTGCGGAGACCACCAGCAAAGCAGCAGTGCCCAAGGAGACAGAGGCAGCCCAGACCCTCCTTGGCACTATGGGGAGCCGAGGGCTAGGTGAGAACTAGGCAAGCATTGGGATCCTGAGCCAAGACGCAGTGCGGCTGAGGTTAGCTCCACGAGCACAGTTTCCCTTTGCAGAATGCAGCTGCTAGAAGTAATTTTTGTGCCGTTTCGGAGGTAGGACGTAGGTGGGTCCCTCCCAAGCTGGCAATGAGGGTGTTGCTTGGGCCAGTGCACACAGGGCTTCTTCAGGCCAAATCAGCCTTCTCCGCGAAGGAGAATACGCTTGGAGTTGGTTTCTAGCTGCAGAGACCACCAGCCAAGCAGCAGTGCGCTCGGACCTATAGGCAGCCCAGACCATCCTTGGCCCTATGGGGAGCCGAGGGATAGGTGAGAACTAGGCAAGCTCTGGGATCCTGAGCCAAGCCCCATTGGGGCTGAGGTTTGTTCCCCGATCCCAGTTTCCCTTTGCAGAAGGCAGCTCCTAGAAGCGCGTTTTGTGCCGTTTCGGAGCTATGGAATTGGTGGGTCCCTCCCTAGCTGGCAATGGGAGGTTTGCCAGGGCCAGTGAACCCACGGCTTCTTCAGGCCAAATCAGCATTCTCCGCGAAGCAGAAGACGCTTGGAGCTGGGTTCCAGCTGCCGAGACCACCAGCCAAGCAGCAGTGCGCACGGAGCCAGAGGCAGCCCAGGCCCTGCTTGGCCCTATGGGGAGCCGAGGGCTAGGTGAGAACTAGGCAAGCGCTGGGATCCAGAGCCAAGACGCATTGGGGCTGAGGTTTGTTCCCCGAGCCCAGTATCCCTTTGCAGAATGCAGCTCCTAGGAGCGCGTTTTGTGCCGTTTCGGAGCTAGGCCCTAGGTGGGTCCCTCCCTAGCTTGCTATAGGTGGGTTGCTATGGCCAGTGAACCCAGGGCTTCTTCAGGCCAAATCAGCCTTCTGCATGAAGGAGAAGATGCTTGGAGTTGGTTTCCAGCTGCGGAGACCACCAGCCAAGCAGCAGTGCCCACGGAGCCAGAGGCAGCCCAGGCCCTGCTTGGCCCTATGGGGAGCCGAGGGCTAGGTGAGAACTAGGCAAGCGCTGGGATCCAGAGCCAAGCCGCATTGGGGCTGAGGTTTGTTCCCCGAGCCCAGTTTCCCTTTGCAGAATGCAGCTCCTAGGAGCGCGTTTTGTGCCGTTTCGGAGCTAGGCCCTAGGTGGGATCCTCCCTAGCTGGCAATGGGGGGGTTGCTAGGGCCAATGCACCCAGGGCTTCTTCAGGCCAAATCAGCTTTCTCCGCGAAGGAGAAGACGTTTGGAGTTGGTTTCCAGCTGTGGAGACCACCAGCCAAGCAGCAGTGCCCACGGAGCCAGAGGCAGCCCAGACCCTCCGTGGCACTATGGGGAGCCGAGGGCTAGGTGAGAACTAGGCAAGCGCTGGGATCCTGAGCCAAGCCGCATTGGGGCTGAGGTTTGTTCCCCGAGCCCAGTATCCCTTGGCAGAATGCAGCTCCTAGAAGCGCGTTTTGTGCCGTTTCGGAGCTAGGCCCTAGGTGGGTCGCTTCCTAGCTGGCTATGGGGGGGTTGCTAGGGCCACTGCACCCAGGGCTTCTTCAGGCCAAATCAGCATTCTCCGCGATGGAGAAGATGCTTGGAAGTGGTTTCCAGCTGTGGAGACCACCAGGCAAGCAGCAGTGCCCACGCAGCCAGAGGCAGCCCAGACCCTGCTTGGCCCTATGGGGAGCCGAGTGCTAGGTGAGAACTAGGCAAGCGATGGGATCCAGAGCCAAGCCCCATTGGATCTGAGGTTACCTCCTGGAGCCCAATTTCCCTTTGCAGAATGCAGCTCCTAGAAGCACGTTTTTTGCCGTTTCAAAGCTAGGCCCTAGGTCGGTCCCTCCCTAGCAGGCTATGGGGGTGTTGCTAGGGCCAGTGCACCCAGGGCTTCTTCAGGCCATATCAGCCTTCTGCGTGAAAGAGAAGACGTTTGGAGTTGGTTTCCCGCTGGGGAGATCAGCAGCCAAGCAGCAGTGCCCATGGAGCCAGAGGCAGCCCATACCCTCCTTGGTCTTTTGGGAGCGGATGGCTAGGTGAGAACTAGGCAAGCGCTGGGATCCAGAGCCAAGCGGCATTGGATCTGAGGTTTGTTCCCCGAGCCCAGTTTCCCTTTGCAGAATGCAGCTCCTAGAAGTGCGCTTTGTGCCTTTACGGTGGTACGCCCTAGGTGGGTCCCTCCCTAGCTGGCTATGGGTGGGTTGCTAGGGCCAATGCACCCAGGGTTTCTTCAGGCCAAATCAGTCTTCTGCATGAAAAGAAGACGTTTGGAGTTGGTTTCCAGTTGCGGAGACCACCAGCCAAGTAGCAGTGCCCACGGAGCCAGAGGCAGCCCAGACCCTCCTTGGCCCAATGGGGAGCATAGGGCTAGGTGAGAACTCGGCAAGCGCTGGGATCCAGAGCCAAGCCGCATTGGGCTGAGATTTGTTACCCGTGCCCAGTTTCCCTTTGCAGAATGCAGCACCTAGACGCGCGTTTTTTGCCTTTTCTGAGCTAGGCCCTTGGTGGGTCCCTCCCTAACTTGCTATAGGTGGGTTGATATGGCCAGTGAACCCAGGGCTTCTTCAGGCCAAATCAGCCTTCTGCGTGAAGGAGAAGATGCTTGGAGTTGGTTTCCAGCTGCGGAGACCACCAGCCAAGCAGCAGTGCCCACGGAGCCAGAGGCAGCCCAGACCCTCCTTGGCCCTATGGGGAGCCGAGGGCTAGGTGAGAACTAGGCAAGCACTGGGATCCTGAGCCAAGCCGCATTGGGGCTGAGGTTTGTTCCCCGAGCCCTGTTTCCCCTTGCAGAATGCAGCTCCTAGAAGCGCGTTTTGTGCCGTTTCGGAGCTAGGCCCTAGGTGGGTCCCTCCCTAGCAGGCTATGGGATTGTTGCTAGGGCCAGTGCACCCAGGGCTTCTTCAGGCCAAATCAGCCTTCTGTGGGAAAGAGAAGACGTTTGGAGTTGGTTTCCCGCTGCGGAGATCAGCAGCCAAGCAGCAGTGCCCATGGAGCCAGAGGCAGCCCATACCCTCCTTGGTCTTTTCGGAGCGGATGGCTAGGTGAGAACTAGTCAAGCGCTGGGATCCAGAGCCAAGCGGCATTGGATCTGAGGTTTGTTCCCCGAGCCCAGTTTCCCTTTGCAGAATGCAGCTCCTAGAAGTGCGCTTTGTGCCTTTAGGGTGGTAAGCCCTAGGTGGGTCCCTGCCTAGCTGTCTATGGGTGGGTTGCTAGGGCCAATGCACCCAGGGCTTCTTCAGGCCAAATCAGTCTTCTGCGTGAAGAGAAGACGTTTGGAGTTGGTTTCCAGCTGCGGAGACCACCAGGCAAGCAGCAGTGCCCACGGAGCCAGAGGCAGCCGAGACCCTCCTTGGCCCTATCGGCAGCCGAGGGCTAGGTGAGAACTCGGCAAGCGCTGGGATCCTGAGCCAAGCCGCATTGGGGTTGAGGTTTGTTCCCCGAGCCCAGTTTCCCTTTGCAGAATGCAGCTCCTAGAAGCGCGTTTTGTGCCGTTACGGAGCTAGGCCCTAGGTGGGTCCTTCACTAGCTGGCTATGTGGGGGTTGCTAGGGCCAGTGCACACAGGGCATCTTCACGCCAAATCAGCCTTCTGAGCGAAGGAGAAGTCGTTTGGAGTTGGTTTCCAGCTCTGGAGACCACCAGCCAAGCAGCAGTGCCCACGGAGCCAGAGGCAGCCCAGACCCTCCTTGGCCCTATGGGGAGCCGAGGGCTAGGTGAGAACTAGGCAAGCGCTCGGATCCTGATCCAAGCCGCATAGGGGCTGAGGTTTCTTCCCCGAGCCCAGTTTCCCTTTGCAGAATGCAGCTCCTAGAAGCGATTTTTGTGCCTTTTCAGAGCTAGGCCCTAGGTGGGTCCCTCCCAAGCTGGCTATGGGTGGATTCATTGGCCAGGCACACAGGGTATCTTGAGGCCAAATCAGCCATCTCCACCAAGGAGAAGACGTTTGGAGTTGGTTTCAAACTGCGGAGACCTCCAGGGAAGCAGCAGTGCCCACGGAGCCAGAGGCAGGCCAGACCCTCCTTGGCCCTATGGGGAGCTGAGGGCTAGGTGAGAACTAGGCAAGCGCTGGGATCCTGAGCCAAGCCGCATTGGGGCTGAGGTTTGTTCCCCGAGCCCAGTTTCCCTTTGCAGAATGCAGCTCCTAGGAGCGCGTTTTGTGCCGTTTCGGAACTAGGCCCTAGGTGGGATCCTCCCTAGCTGGCAATGGGGGGGTTGCTAGGGCCAATGCACCCAGGGCTTCTTCAGGCCAAATCAGCTTTCTCCGCGAAGGAGAAGACGTTTGGAGTTGGTTTCCAGCTGCGGAGAGCAGCAGCCAAGCAGCAGTGCCCACGGAGCCAGAGGCAGCCCAGAGCCTCCGTGGCACTATGGGGAGCCGAGGGCTAGGTGAGAACTAGGCAAGCGCTGGGATCCTGAGCCAAGCCGCATTGGGGCTGAGGTTTGTTCCCCGAGCCCAGTATCCCTTGGCAGAATGCAGCTCCTAGAAGCGCGTTTTGTGCCGTTTCGGAGCTAGGCCCTAGGTGGGTCGCTTCCTAGCTGGCTATGGGGGGGTTGCTAGGGCCACTGCACCCAGGGCTTCTTCAGGCCAAATCAGCATTCTCCGCGATGGAGAAGACGCTTGGAAGTGGTTTCCAGCTGTGGAGACCACCAGGCAAGCAGCAGTGCCCACGGAGCCAGAGGCAGCCCAGACCCTGCTTGGCCCTATGGGGAGCCGAGGGCTAGGTGAGAACTAGGCAAGCGATGGGATCCTGAGCCAAGCCGCATTGGATCTGAGGTTACCTCCTGGAGCCCAATTTCCCTTTGCAGAATGCAGCTCCTAGAAGCACGTTTTTTGCCGTTTCAAAGCTAGGCCCTAGGTCGGTCCCTCCCTAGCAGGCTATGGGGGTGTTGCTAGGGCCAGTGCACCCAGGGCTTCTTCAGGCCATATCAGCCTTCTGCGTGAAAGAGAAGACGTTTGGAGTTGGTTTCCCGCTGGGGAGATCAGCAGCCAAGCAGCAGTGCCCATGGAGCCAGAGGCAGCCCATACCCTCCTTGGTCTTTTGGGAGCGGATGGCTAGGTGAGAACTAGGCAAGCGCTGGGATCCAGAGCCAAGCGGCATTGGATCTGAGGTTTGTTCCCCGAGCCCAGTTTCCCTTTGCAGAATGCAGCTCCTAGAAGTGCGCTTTGTGCCTTTACGGTGGTACGCCCTAGGTGGGTCCCTCCCTAGCTGGCTATGGGTGGGTTGCTAGGGCCAATGCACCCAGGGTTTCTTCAGGCCAAATCAGTCTTCTGCATGAAAAGAAGACGTTTGGAGTTGGTTTCCAGTTGCGGAGACCACCAGCCAAGTAGCAGTGCCCACGGAGCCAGAGGCAGCCCAGACCCTCCTTGGCCCTATCGGCAGCCGAGGGCTAGGTGAGAACTCGGCAAGCGCTGGGATCTTGAGCCAAGCCGCATTGGGGTTGAGGTTTGTTCCCCGAGCCCAGTTTCCCTTTGCAGAATGCAGCTCCTAGAAGCGCGTTTTGTGCCTTTACGGACCTAGGCCCTAGGTGGGTCCTTCACTAGCTGGCTATGTGGGGGTTGCTAGGGCCAGTGCACACAGGGCATCTTCACGCCAAATCAGCCTTCACCGCGAAGGAGAAGTCGTTTGGTGTTGGTTTCCAGCTGCGGAGACCACCAGCCAAGCAGCAGTGCCCACGGAGCCAGAGGCAGCCCAGACCCTCCTTGGCCCTATGGGGAGCCGAGGGCTAGGTGAGAACTAGGCAAACGCTGGGATCCTGATCCAAGCCGCATAGGGGCTGAGGTTTCTTCCCCGAGCCCAGTTTCCCTTTGCAGAATGCAGCTCCTAGGAGCGATTTTTGTGCCGTTTCAGAGCTAGGCGCTAGCTGGGTCCCTCCCAAGCTGGCAATGGGGGGGTTGCTTGGGCCAGTGCACACAGGGCTTCTTCAGGCCAAATCAGCCTTCTCCGCGAAGGAGTATACGCTTGGAGTTGGTTTCCAGCTGCCGAGGCCACCAGCCAAGCAGAAGTGCGCACGGAGCCAGAGGTAGCTCAGACCCTGCTTGGCCCTATGGGGAGCCGAGGGCTAGGTGAGAACTAGGCAAGCGCTGGGATCCAGAGCCAAGCCGCATTGGGCTGAGGTTTGTTTCCCGTGCCCAGTTTCCCTTTGCAGAATGCAGCACCTAGACGCGCGTTTTTTGCCTTTTCTGAGCTAGGCCCTTGGTGGGTCCCTCCCTAGCTTGCTATAGGTGGGTTGATATGGCCAGTGAACCCAGGGCTTCTTCAGGCCAAATCAGCCTTCTGCGTGAAGGAGAAGATGCTTGGAGTTGGTTTCCAGCTGCGGAGACCACCAGGCAAGCAGCAGTGCCCACGGAGCCAGAGGCAGCCCAGACCCTCCTTGGCCCTATGGGGAGCCGAGGGCTAGGTGAGAACTAGGCAAGCACTGGGATCCTGAGCCAAGCCGCATTGGGGCTGAGGTTTGTTCCCCGAGCCCAGTATCCCTTGGCAGAATGCAGCTCCTAGAAGCGCGTTTTGTGCCGTTTCGGAGCTAGGCCCTAGGTGGGTCCCTCCCTAGCAGGCTATGGGGTTGTTGCTAGGGCCAGTGCACCCAGGGCTTCTTCAGGCCAAATCAGCCTTCTGTGGGAAAGAGAAGACGTTTGGAGTTGGTTTCCCGCTGCGGAGATCAGCAGCCAAGCAGCAGTGCCCATGGAGCCAGAGGCAGCCCATACCCTCCTTGGTCTTTTGGGAGCGGATGGCTAGGTGAGAACTAGTCAAGCGCTGGGATCCAGAGCCAAGCGGCATTGGATCTGAGGTTTGTTCCCCGAGCCCAGTTTCCCTTTGCAGAATGCAGCTCCTAGAAGTGCGCTTTGTGCCTTTAGGGTGGTACGCCCTAGGTGGGTCCCTGCCTAGCTGTCTATGGGTGGGTTGCTAGGGCCAATGCACCCAGGGCTTCTTCAGGCCAAATCAGTCTTCTGCGTGAAGAGAAGACGTTTGGAGTTGGTTTCCAGCTGCGGAGACCACCAGGCAAGCAGCAGTGCCCACGGAGCCAGAGGCAGCCCAGACCCTCCTTGGCCCTATCGGCAGCCGAGGGCTAGGTGAGAACTCGGCAAGCGCTGGGATCCTGAGCCAAGCCGCATTGGGGTTGAGGTTTGTTCCCCGAGCCCAGTTTCCCTTTGCAGAATGCAGCTCCTAGAAGCGCGTTTTGTGCCGTTACGGAGCTAGGCCCTTGGTGGGTCCTTCACTAGCTGGCTATGTGGGGGTTGCTAGGGCCAGTGCACACAGGGCATCTTCACGCCAAATCAGCCTTCTGAGCGAAGGAGAAGTCATTTGGAGTTGGTTTCCAGCTCTGGAGATCACCAGCCAAGCAGCAGTGCCCACGGAGCCAGAGGCAGCCCAGACCCTCCTTGGCCCTATGGGGAGCCGAGGGCTAGGTGAGAACTAGGCAAGCGCTCGGATCCTGATCCAAGCCGCATAGGGGCTGAGGTTTCTTCCCCGAGCCCAGTTTCCCTTTGCAGAATGCAGCTCCTAGAAGCGATTTTTGTGCCTTTTCAGAGCTAGGCCCTAGGTGGGTCCCTCCCAAGCTGGCTATGGGTGGATTCATTGGCCAGGCACACAGGGTATCTTGAGGCCAAATCAGCCATCTCCACCAAGGAGAAGACGTTTGGAGTTGGTTTCAAACTGCGGAGACCTCCAGCGAAGCAGCAGTGCCCACGGAGCCAGAGGCAGGCCAGACCCTCCTTGGCCCTATGGGGAGCTGAGGGCTAGGTGAGAACTAGGCAAGCGCTGCGATCCTGAGCCAAGCCGCATTGGGGCTGAGGTTTGTTCCCCGAGCCCAGTTTCCCTTTGCAGAATGCAGCTCCTAGAAGGGCGTTTTGGGCCGTTTCGGAGCTAGGCCCGAGGTGGATCCCTTCCTAGCTGGCTATGGGTGGGTTGCTAGGGCCAGTGCACACATAGCTTCTTCAGGCCAAATCAGCCTTCTCCGCGAAGGAGAAGATGTTTGCAGTTGGTCTCCAGCTGCAGAGACCACCAGCCAAGCAGCAATGCCAACGGAGCCAGCGGCAGCCCAGACCCTCCTTGGCCCTATGGGGAGCCGAGGGCTAGGTGAGAACTAGGCAAGCGCTGGGATCCTGAGCTAAGTCGCATTTTGGCTGAGGTTTGCTCCCGGAGCCCAATTTCCCTTTGCAGAATGCAGCATTTAGGAGCGCGTTTTGTGCCCTTTCGGGGCTAGGTCCTAGGTGGGTCCCTCCCTAGCTGGCTATGGGGGGGTTGCTAGGGCCAGTGCACACAGGGCGTCTTCAGGTCAAATCAGCCTACTGCGCGAAGGAGAAGACGCTTGGAGTTGGTTTCCAGCTGCGGAGACCACCAGGCAAGTAGCAGTGCCCCAGGAGCCAGAGGCAGCTCAGACCCTCCTTGCCCCAATGGGGAGCCGAGGGCTAGGTGAGAACTAGGGAAGCGCGGCGATACTGAGCCAAGCCGCATTGGGGCTGAGGTTTGTTCCCCGAGCCCAGTTTCCCTTTGCAGAATGCAGCCTCTAGAAGCGTGTTTTCTGCCTTTTCGGAGCTACGACCTAGGTGGGTCCTTCCCTAGCTGGCTATGGATTGGCTTGCTAGGGCCAGAGCACCCAGGGCTTCTTCAGGCCAAATCAGCCTTCTGCACGAAGGAGAAGACGTTTGGAGTTGGTTTCCAGCTTCGGAGACCACCAGGCAAGCAGCAGTGCCCACGGAGCCAGAGGCAGCCCAGACCCTCCTTGGCCCTATGGGGAGCCGAGGGCTAGGTGAGAAATAGGCAAGCGCAGGGCTCCTGAGCCAAGCCGCATTGGGGCTGAGGTTTGTTCCCCCAGCCCTGATTCCCTTTGCAGAATGTAGCTCCTAGAGGCGCGTTTTGTGCCGTTTTGGAGCTAGGCCCTAGGTGGGTCCTTCCATAGCTGGCTATGTGGGATCGTAGGGCAACGGCACACAGGTCTTCAAAAGGCCAAATCAGCCTTCTGCATGAAGGAGAAGACGTTTGGTGTTGGTTTCCAGCTGCGGAGACCACCAGCCAAGCAGCAGTGCCCACGGAGCCAGAGGCAGCCCAGACCCTCTTTGGCCCTATGGGGAGACTACGGCTAGTTGAGAACTAGGCAAGCGCTGGGATCCTGAGCCAAGCCGCATTGGGGCTGAGGTTTGTTCCCCGAGCACAGTTTCCCTTTGTGGAATCAAGCTCCTAGGAACGCGTTTTGTGCCGTTTCGGGGCGAGTCCCTAGGTGGGTCCCTCCCTAGCTTGCTATGGGTGGGTTGCTAGGGCCAGAGCACACAGGGCGTCTTCAGGCCAAATCACCTTCTGCGCGAAGAGAAGAGGTTTGCAGTTGGTTTCCAGCTGCGGAGACCACCAGCCAAGCAGCAGTGCCCATGGACTCAGAGGCAGCCCAGACCCTCCTTGGCCCTATGGGTTGCTGAGGGCTAGGTGAGAATTAGGCAAGCGCTAGGACCCTGGGCCAAGTCGCATTGGGGCTGAGGTTTGCTCCCTGAGCACAGATTCCCTTTGCAGAATGCAGCTACTATAAGCGCGATTTGTGCCGTTTCGGAGCTAGTCCCTGGGTGCGTCCCTCCCTAGCTGGCTATGGGGGGGTTGCTAGGGCCAGTGCACACAGGGCTTCTTCAGGCCAAATCAGCCTTCTGCGCGAAGGAGAAGACGTTTTGAGTTGGTTTCCAGTTGCGGAGACCACCAGCCAAGCAGCATTGCCCCAGGAGCCAGAGGCAGCCCAGACCCTCATTGGCCCTATGGGGAGACTACGGCTAGTTGAGAACTAGGCAAGCGGTGGGATCCTGAGCCAAGCCGCATTGGGGCTGAGGTTGATTCCCCGACCTAGGTTTCCCTTCGCAGAATGCAGCTCCTAGAAGCGCGTTTTGTGCCGTTTCGGAGCAAGGCCCTAGGTGGGTCCCTCCCTAGCAGGCTATTGGGGGGTTGCTAGGACCAGAGCACACAGGGCTTCTTCAGGCTAAATCAGCCTTCTTCGCGAAGGAGAAGACGCTTGGAGTTGGTTTCCATCTGCGGAGACCACCAGCCAAGCAGCAGTGCCCACCGAGCCGGAGGCAGCCCAGACCCTCCTTGGCCCTATGGGGAGCCGAGGGCTAGGTGAGAACAAGGCAAGCATTGGGATCCTGAGCCAAGACGCAGTGGGGCTGAGGTGAGCTCCCCGAGCACAGTTTCCCTTTGCTGAATGCAGCTCCTAGGAGCGCGTTTTGTGACGTATCGGAGCTAGGAACAAGCTGGGTCCCTCCCATGCTGGCAATGGGGGGGTTGCTTGGGCCAGTGAACACAGGGCTTCTTCAGGCCAAATCAGCCTTCTCCGCGAAGGAGAATACGCTTGGAGTTGGTTTCCAGCTGCGGAGACCACCAGCCAAGCATCAGTGCGCACGGACCTATAGGCAGCCCAGACCCTCCATGGCCCTATGGGGAGCCGAGGGCTAGGTGAGAACTAGGCAAGCACTGGGATCCTGAGCCAAGCCGCATTGGATCTGAGGTTTGTTCCCCGAGCCCAGTTTCCCTTTGCAGAATGCAGCTCCTAGAATCGCGTTTTGTGCTGTTTCGGAGCTAGGGAATAGGTGGGTCCCTCCCTAGCTGGCAATGGGAGGTGTGCTAGGGCCAGTGCACCCAGGGCTTCTTCAGGCCAAATCAGCATTCTCCGCGAAAGAGAAGACGCTTGGAGTTGGGTTCCAGCTGCCGAGACCACCAGCCAAGCAGCAGTGCCCACGGAGCCAGAGGTAGCCCAGACCCTGCTTGGCCCTATGGGGAGCCGAGGGCTAGGTGAGAACTAGGCAAGCGCTGCCATCCTGAGCCAAGCCGCATTGGGGCTGAGGTTTGCTCCCCGAGCACAGTTTCCCTTTGCAGCATGCAGCTCCTAGGAGCGCGTTTTGTGCCGTTTCGGAGCTAAGCCCTTGGTGGGTCCCTCCCTAGCTTGCTATAGGTGGGTTGCTATGGCCAGTGAACCCAGGGCTTCTTCAGGCCAAATCAGCCTTCTGCGTGAAGGAGAAGATGCTTGGAGTTGGTTTCCAGCTGCGGAGACCACCAGCCAAGCAGCAGTGCCCACGGAGCCAGAGGCATCCCAGACCCTCCTTGGCCCTATGGGGAGCCGAGGGCTAGGTGAGAACTAGGCAAGCACTGGGATCCTGAGCCAAGCCGCATTGGGGCTGAGGTTTGTTCCCCGAGCCCTGTTTCCCCTTGCAGAATGCAGCTCCTAGAAGCGCGTTTTGTGCCGTTTTGGAGCTAGGCCCTAGGTGGGTCCCTCCCTAGCATGCTATGGGGTTGTTGCTAGGGCCCGTGCACCCAGGGCTTCTTCAGGCCAAATCAGCCTTCTGTGGGAAAGAGAAGACGTTTGGAGTTGGTTTCCCGCTGCGGAGATCAGCAGACAAGCAGCAGTGCCCATGGAGCCAGAAGCAGCCCATACCCTCCTTGGTCTTTTGGGAGCGGATGGCTAGGTGAGAACAAGTCAAGCGCTGGGATCCAGAGCCAAGCGGCATTGGATCTGAGGTTTGTTCCCCGAGCCCACTTTCCCTTTGCAGAATGCAGCTCCTAGAAGCGCGTTTTGTGCCGTTTCAGACCTAGGCCCTAGGTGGTATCGTCCCTAGCTGGCAATAGGGGGGTGGCTAGGGCCAATGCACCCAGGGCTTCTTCAGGCCAAAGCATCCTTCTCCACGAAGGAGAAGACGCTTGGAGTTGGTTTCCAGCTGCGGAGAGCAGTAGCCAAGCAGCAGCGCCCACGGAGCCACCGGCAGCCCAGACCCTCCTTGGCCCTATGGGGAGCCGAGGGCTTGGTGAGAACTTGGCAAGCGCTGGGATCCAGAGCCAAGCCCCATTGGATCTGAGGTTAGCTCCCGGAGCCCTATTTCCCTTTGCAGAATGCAGCTCCTAGTCGCGCGTTTGGTGCCGTTTCGGAGCTAGGCCCTAGGTGGGTCCCTCCCTAGCTGGCTATGGTTGGGTTACTAATGCCAGTCCACACATGGCTTCTTCAGGCAATATCAGCCTTCTCTGCAAAGGAGAAGATGCTTGGAGTTGGTTTCCAGCTGCGGAGAGCAGCAGCCAAGCAGCAGTGCCCAAGGAGACAGAGGCAGCCCAGACCCACCTTGGCACTATGGGGAGCCGAGGGCTAGGTGAGAACTAGGCAAGCATTGGGATCCTGAGCCAAGACGCAGTGCGGCTGAGGTTAGCTCCCCGAGCACAGTTTCCCTTTGCAGAATGCAGCTCCTAGAAGTGCTTTTTGTGCCGTTTCGGAGATAGGACGTAGGTGGGTCCCTCCCAAGCTGGCAATGGGGGGGTTGCTTGGGTCAGTGCACACAGGGCTTCTTCAGGCCAAATCAGCCTTCTCCGCGAAGGAGAATTCGCTTGGAGTTGGTTTCCAGCTGCGGAGACCACCAGCCAAGCAGCAGTGCGCACGGACCTATAGGCAGCCCAGACCATCCTTGGCCCTATGGGGAGCCGAGGGCTAGGTGAGAACTAGGCAAGCTCTGGGATCCTGAGCCAAGCCCCATTGGGGCTGAGGTTTGTTCCCCGATCCCAGTTTCCCTTTGCAGAATGCAGCTCTTAGAAGCGCGTTTTGTGCCGTTTCGGAGCTAGGGAATAGGTGGGTCCCTCCCTAGCTGGCAATGGGAGGTTTGCCAGGGCCAGGGCACCCAGGGCTTCTTCAGGCCAAATCAGCCTTCTGGGTGAAGGAGAAGATGCTTGGAGTTGGTTTCCAGCTGCGGAGACCACCAGCCAAGCAGCAGTGCCCACGGAGCCAGAGGCAGCCCAGACCGTCCTTGGCCCTATGGGGAGCCAAGGGCTAGGTGAGAACTAGGCAAGCGCTGCCATCCTGAGCCAAGCCGCATTGGGGCTGAGGTTTGCTCCCCGAGCACAGTTTCCCTTTGCAGAATGCAGCTCCTAGGAGCGCGTTTTGTGCCGTTTCGGAGCTAAGCCCTAGGTTGTTCCCTCCATACCTGGCTATGGGTGGGTTGCTAGGGCCACTGCACCAAGGGATTCTTCAGGCCAAATAAGCCCTCGGCGCGAAGGAGAAGATGCTTGGAGTTGGTTTCCAGCTGCGGACACCACCAGGCAAGCAGCAGTGCCCACGGAGCCAGAGGCAGCCCAGACCCTCCTTGGCCCTATGGGGAGCCGAGGGCTAGGTGAGAACTAGGCAATCATTGCGATCCTGAGCCAATCCGCATTGGGGCTGAGGTTTGTTCCCCGAGCCCAGTTTCCCTTTGCAGAATGCAGCTCCTAGGAGTGCGTTTTGTGCCGTTTCAGACCTAGGCCCTAGGTGGTATCGTCCCTAGCTGGCAATGGGGGGGTGGCTAGGGCCAATGCACCCAGGGCTTCTTCAGGCCAAAGCATCCTTCTCCACGAAGGAGAAGACGTTTGGAGTTGGTTTCCAGCTGCGGAGACCTCCAGGCAAGCAGCAGTGCCCACGGAGCCAGAGGCAGCCCAGACCCTCCTTGGCCCTATGGGGAGCCAAGGGCTAGGTGAGAACTAGGCAAGCGCTGCCATCCTGAGCCAAGCTGCATTGGGGCTGAGGTTTGCTCCCCGAGCACAGTTTCCCTTTGCAGAATGCAGCTCCTAGGAGCGCGTTTTGTGCCGTTTCGGAGCTAAGCCCTAGGTGGATCCCTCCATACCTGGCTATGGGTGGGTTGCTAGGGCCACTGCACCCAGGGATTCTTCAGGCCAAATAAGCCTTCGGCGCGAAGGAGAAGATGCTTGGAGTTGGTTTCCAGCTGCGGACACCACCAGGCAAGCAGCAGTGCCCACGGAGCCAGAGGCAGCCCAGACCCTCCTTGGCCCTATGGGGAGCCGAGGGCTAGGTGAGAACTAGGCAAGCGCTGCCATCCTGAGCCAAGCTGCATTGGGGCTGAGGTTTGCTCCCCGAGCACAGTTTTCCTTTGCAGAATGCAGCTCCTAGGAGCGCGTTTTGTGCCGTTTCGGAGCTAAGCCCTAGGTGGTTCCCTCAATACCTGGCTATGGGTGGGTTGCTAGGGCCACTGCACCCAGGGATTCTTCAGGCCAAATAAGCCCTCGGCGCGAAGGAGAAGATGCTTGGAGTTGGTTTCCAGCTGCGGACACCACCAGGCAAGCAGCAGTGCCCACGGAGCCAGAGGCAGCCCAGACCCTCCTTGGCCCTATGGGGAGCCGAGGGCTAGGTGAGAACTAGGCAAGCGCTGGGATCAAGAGCCAAGCCCCAGTGGATCTAAGGTTAGCTCCCGGAGCCCAATTTCCCTTTGCAGAATGCAGCTCCTAGAAGCGCGTTTTGTGCCGTTTCAGAGCTAGGCCCTAGGTGGGTCCCTCCCTAGCTGGATATGGGGTGTTTGCTAGGGCCACTGCACACAGGGCTTCTTCAGGCCAAATCAGCATTCTCCGCGATGGAGAAGACGCTTGCAGTTGGTTTCCAGCTGCGGAGACCACCAGCCAAGCAGCAGTGCCCACGGAGCCAGAGGCAGCCCAGAACCTCCTTGGCCCTATGGGGAGCCGAGGGCTAGGTGAAAACTAGGCAAGCGCTGGGATCCTGAGCCAAGCCGCATTGGGGCTGAGGTTTGTTCCCCGAGCCCAGTATCCCTTGGCAGAATGCAGCTCCTAGAAGCGCGGTTTGCGCCGTTTCGGAGCTAGGCACTAGGTGGGTCGCTTCCTAGCTGGCTATGGGGGGGTTGCTAGGGCCACTGCACCCAGGGCTTCTTCAGGCCAAATCAGCATTCTCCGCGATGGAGAAGACGCTTGGAGTTGGTTTTCAGCTGCGGAGACCACCAGCCAAGCAGCAGTGCCCACGGAGCCAGAGGCAGCCCAGACCCTCATTGGCCCTATGGGGAGCCGAGGGATAGGTGAGAACTAGGCAAGCGCTGGGATCCAGAGCCAAGCCCCATTGGATCTGAGGTTACCTCCCGGAGCCCAATTTCTCTTTGCAGAATGCAGCTCCTAGAAGCACGTTTTTTGCCGTTTCAAAGCTAGGCCCTAGGTCGGTCCCTCCCTAGCAGGCTATGGGGGTGTTGCTAGGGCCAGTGCACCCAGGGCTTCTTCAGGGCAAATCAGCCTTCTCCGCGAAGGAGAACACGCTTGGAGTTGCTTTCCAGCTGCGGAGACCACCAGCCAAGCAGCAGTGCCCAAGGAGCCAGAGGCAGGCCAGACCCTCCTTGGCCATATGGGGAGCCGAGGGCTAGGTGAGAACTAGGCAAGCGCTGGCATCCTGAGCCAAGCTGCATTGGGGCTGATGTTTGTTCCCCAGCACAGTTTCCCTTTGCAGAATGCAACTCCTAGGAGCGAGTTTTTTGCCATTTCGGAGCTAGGCCCGAGGTGGGTCCCTCCCTAGCTGGCTATGGGGGGGTTGCTAGGGCCAGTGCACACAGGGCTTCTGCAGGCCAAATCAGCCTTCTGCGTAACGGAGTAGACGTTTGGAGTTGGTTTCCAGTTGCGGAGAGCAGCAGCCAAGCAGCAGTGCCCACGGAGAGACAGGCAGCCCAGACCCTCCTTGGCCCTATTGGGAGGCGAGGGCTAGGTGAGAACTAGGCAAGCGCTGGGATCCTGAGCCAAGCCCCAATGGATCTGAGGTTTGTTCCCCGAGCACAGTTTCCCTTGGCAGAAAGCAGCTCGTAGACGCCCGTTTTGTGCCGTTTCGGAGCTAGGCCCTAGGTTTGTCTCTCCCTAGCTGGCTATGCGGGGGTTGCTAGGGCCAGTGCGCACAGGGCGTCTTCAGGCCAAATCAGCCTTCTCAGCGAAGGAGAAGACGTTTGGAGTTGGTTTCCAGCTGCGGAGACCACCAGCCAAGCAGCAGTGCCCACGGAGCCAGAGGCAGCCCAGACCTTCCTTGGCCCTATGGGGAGCCGAGGGCTAGGTGAGAACTAGGCAAGCACTGGGATCCTGAGCCAAGCCGCAGTGGGGTTGAGGTTTGTTCCCCGAGCCCAGTTTCCCTTTGCAGAATGCAGCTCCTATGAGTGCGTTTTGTGCCGTTTCGGAGCTAGGCCCCAGGTGGGTCCCTCCCTAGCTGGCTACGGGTGGGTTGCTAGGGCCAGTGCACACAGGGCTTCTTCAGGCCAAATCAGCCTTCTGCGCGAAGGAGAAGACATTTGGAGTTGGTTTCCAGCTGCGGAGACCACCAGCCAAGCAGCAGTGCCCACGGAGCCACAGGCAGCCCAGACCCTCCTTGGCCCTATGGGGAGCCGAGGTCTAGGTGAGAACTAGGCAAGCGCTGGGATCCTGAGCCAAGCCGCATTGGGGCTGAGGTTTGTTCCCCGAGCCCAGTTTCCCTTTGCACAATGCAGCTCTAGAACCGCGTTTTGTCCCGTTTCGGAGCTAGGCCCCAGGTGGGTCCCTCCCTAGCTGGCTATGGGTAGGTTGCTAGGGCCAGTGCACACAGGGCTTCTTCATTCCAAATCAGCCTTCTGGGCGAAGCAGAAGACTTTTGGAGTTGGTTTCCAGCTGCCGAGACCTCCAGGCAAACAGCAGTGCCCACGGAGCCAGAGGCAGCCCAGACCCTCCTTGGCACTATGGGGAACAGAGGGCTAGGTGAGAACTAGGCAAGCGCTGGGATCCTGAGCCAAGCCGCATTGTTGCTGAGGTTTCCTCCCCGAGCCCAGTTTCCCTTTGCAGAATGCAGCTCCTAGAAGCGCGTTTTGTGCCGTTTCGGAGCTAGGCCCTAGGTGGGTCCCTCCCTACCTGGCTGTGGGGCGGTTGCTAGGGCCAGTGCACACAGGGCTTCTTCAGGCCAAATCAGCCTTCTGCGTGAAGGAGAAGACGATTGGAGTTGGTTTCCAGCTGCGGAGACCACCAGGCAAGCAGCAGTGCCCCAGGAGCCAGAGGCAGACCAGACCCTCCTTGGCCCTATGGGGAGGCGAGGGCTAGGTGAGAACTAGGCAAGCGCTGGGATCCTGAGCCAAGCCGCATTGGGGCTGAGGTTTCTTCCCCGAGCCCAGTTTCCCTTGGCAGAATGCAGCTAAGAAACGCATTTTGTGCCATTTCAGAGCTATGCCCTCTCTGGTTCCCTTCCTAGCTGGCTATGGGGGATTGCTAAGGCCAGTGCACACATGGCTTCTTCAGGCCATTCAGCCTTCTGCGTGAAGGAGAAGACGTTGGGAGTCGGTTTCCAGCTGCGGAGACCACCAGCAAAGCAGCAGTGTCCACGGAGCCAGAGGCAGCCCAGACCCTCCTTGGCCCTATGGGGAGCCGAGGGCTAGGTGAGAACTAGGCAAGCGCTGCGATCCTGAGCCAAGCCGCATTGGGGCTGAGTTTTGTTCCCCGAGCCCAGTTTCCCTTTGCAGAATGCAGCTCCTAGAAGTGCGTTTTGTGCCGTTTCGGAGCTAGGCCCTAGGTGGGTCCCTCCCTTGCTGGCTACGGGTGGGTTGCTAGGGCCAGTGCACACAGGGCTTCTTCAGGCCAAATCAGCCTTCTGCGCGAAGGAGAAGACATTTGGAGTTGGTTTCCAGCTGCGGAGACCACCAGCCAAGCAGCAGTGCCCACGGAGACAGAGGCAGCCCAGACCTTCCTTGGCCCTATGGGGAGCCGAGGGCTAGGTGAGAACTAGGCAAGCGCTGGGATCCTGAGCCAAGCCGCATTGGCGCTGAGGTTCGTTCCCCGAGCACAGTTTCCCTTTGCAGAATGCAGCTCCTAGTTGCGCGTTTTGTGCCGTTTCGGAGCTAGGCCCTAGGTGGTTGCCTCCCTACTGGGTATGCGGGGGTATCTAGGGCCAGTGCGCACAGGGCGTCTTCAGGCCAAATTAGTCTTCTGCGTGAAGGAGAAGACGTTTGGAGTTGGTATCCAGCTGCGGAGACCACCAGCCAAGCAGCAGTGCCCACGGAGCCAGAGGCAGCCCAGACCCTCCTTGGCCCTATGGGGAGCCGAGGGCTAGGTGAGAACTAGGCAAGCGCTGGGATCCTGAGCCAAGCCGCATTGGGGCTGAGGCTTGTTCCCCGAGCCCAGTATCCCTTGGCAGAATGCAGCTCCTAGAAGCGCGGTTTGCGCCGTTTCGGAGCTAGGCACTAGGTGGGTCGCTTCCTAGCTGGCTATGGGGGGGTTGCTAGGGCCACTGCACCCAGGGCTTCTTCAGGCCAAATCAGCATTCTCCGCGATGGAGAAGACGCTTGGAGTTGGTTTTCAGCTGCGGAGACCACCAGCCAAGCAGCAGTGCCCACGGAGCCAGAGGCAGCCCAGACCCTCATTGGCCCTATGGGGAGCCGAGGGATAGGTGAGAACTAGGCAAGCGCTGGGATCCAGAGCCAAGCCCCATTGGATCTGAGGTTACCTCCCGGAGCCCAATTTCTCTTTGCAGAATGCAGCTCCTAGAAGCACGTTTTTTGCCGTTTCAAAGCTAGGCCCTAGGTCGGTCCCTCCCTAGCAGGCTATGGGGGTGTTGCTAGGGCCAGTGCACCCAGGGCTTCTTCAGGGCAAATCAGCCTTCTCCGCGAAGGAGAACACGCTTGGAGTTGCTTTCCAGCTGCGGAGACCACCAGCCAAGCAGCAGTGCCCAAGGAGCCAGAGGCAGGCCAGACCCTCCTTGGCCATATGGGGAGACGAGGGCTAGGTGAGAACTAGGCAAGCGCTGCGATCCTGAGCCAAGCCGCATTGGATCTGAGGATTGTTCCCCGAGCCCAGTTTCCCTTTGCAGAATGCAGCTCCTAGAAGCGCGTTTTGTGCCGTTTCGGAGCTAGGGAATAGATGGGTCCCTCCCTAGCTGGCAATGGGAAGTTTGCTAGGGCCAGTGCACCCAGGGCTTCTTCAGGCCAAATCAGCATTCTCCCCGAAAGAGAAGACTTTTGGAGTTGGTTTCCAGCTGCCGAGACCACCAGCCAAGCAGAAGTGCGCACGGAGCCAGAGGCAGCCCAGACCCTCCTTGGTCATGTGGGGAGCCGAGGGCTAGGTGAGAACTAGGCAAGCGCTGCGATCCTGAGCCAAGCCGCACTGGGGCTGAGGATTTTTCCCCGAGCCCAGTTTCCCTTTGCAGAATGCAGCTCCTAAAACAGCGTTTTGTGCCGTTTCGGAGCTAGGCCCTAGGTGGGTCCCTCCCTAGCTGGCTATGGATGTTTGCTAGGGCCAGTGCACACAGGGCTTCTTCAGGCCAAATCAGCCTTCTGCGTGAAGGGGAAGACAGTTGGAGTTGGTTTCAAGCTGCGCAGACCACCAGGCAAGCAGCAGTGCCCACGAAGCCAGAGGCAGCCCAGACCCTCCTTGGCCCTATTGGGAGCCGAGTGCTAGGTGAGAACTAGGCAAGCGCTGGGATCCTGAGCCAAGCCGCATTGGGGCTGAGGTTTGTTCTCCGACCCCAGTATCCCTTTGCAGAATGCAGCTCCTAGGAGCGCGTTTTGTGCCGTTTCGGAGCTAGGCCCCAGGTGGGTCCCTCCCTAGCTGGCTATGGGGGCGTAGCTAGGGCCAGTGCACACAGGGCTTCTGCAGGCCAAATCAGCCTTCTGCGTAACGGAGTAGACGTTTGGAGTTGGTTTCCAGTTGCGGAGAGCAGCAGCCAAGCAGCAGTGCCCACGGAGAGAGAGGCAGCCCAGACCCTCCTTGGCCCTATTGGGAGGCGAGGGCTAGGTGAGAACTAGGCAAGCGCTGGGATCCTGAGCCAAGATGCAATGGATCTGAGGTTTGTTCCCCGAGCACAGTTTCCCTTGGCAGAAAGCAGCTCGTAGACGCGCGTTTTGTGCCGTTTCGGAGCTAGGCCCTAGGTCTGTCCCTCCCTAGCTGGCTATGCGGGGGTTGCTAGGGCCAGTGCGCACAGGGCGTCTTCAGGCCAAATTAGTCTTCTGCGCGAAGGAGAAGATGTTTGGAGTTGGTTTCCAGGTGCGGAGACCACCAGCCAAGCAGCAGTGCCCACGGAGCCAGAGGCAGCCCAGACCGTCCTTGGCCCTATGGGGAGCCGAGGGCTAGGTGAGAACTAGGCAAGCACTGGGATCCTGAGCCAAGCCGCAGTGGGGTTGAGGTTTGTTCCCCGAGCCCAGTTTCCCTTTGCAGAATGCAGCTCCTATGAGTGCGTTTTGTGCCGTTTCGGAGCTAGGCCCCAGGTGGGTCCCTCCCTAGCTGGCTACGGGTGGGTTGCTAGGGCCAGTGCACACAGGGCTTCTTCAGGCCAAATCAGCCTTCTGCGCGAAGGAGAAGACATTTGGAGTTGGTTTCCAGCTGCGGAGACCACCAGCCAAGCAGCAGTGCCCACGGAGCCAGAGGCAGCCCAGACCTTCCTTGGCCCTATGGGGAGCCGAGGGCTAGGTGAGAACTAGGCAAGCGCTGGGATCCTGAGCCAAGCCGCATTGGCGCTGAGGTTCGTTCCCCGAGCACAGTTTCCCTTTGCAGAATGCAGCTCCTAGGTGCGCGTTTTGTGCCGTTTCGGAGCTAGGCCCTAGGTGGTTGCCTCCCTACTGGGTATGCGGGGGTTTCTAGGGCCAGTGCGCACAGGGCGTCTTCAGGCCAAATTAGTCTTCTGCGTGAAGGAGAAGACGTTTGGAGTTGGTATCCAGCTGCGGAGACCACCAGCCAAGCAGCAGTGCCCACGGAGCCAGAGGCAGCCCAGACCCTCCTTGGCCCTATGGGGAGCCGAGGGCTAGGTGAGAACTAGGAAAGCGCTGGGATCCTGAGCCAAGCCGCATTGGGGCTGAGGTTTGTTCCCCGAGCCCAGTTTCCCTTTGCAGAATGCAGCTCCTAGACGTGCATTTTTTGCCGTTTCGGAGCTAGGCCCTAGGTGGGTCCCTCCCTAGCTGGTTATGGGTGGGTTGCTAGGGCCAGTGCACACAGGGCTTCTGCAGGCCAAATCAGCCTTCTGTGCGAAGGAGAAGACATTTGGAGTTGGTTTCGAGCTGCGGAGACCCCAACCAAGCAGCAGTGCCCACGGAGCCAGAGGCAGCCCAGACCCTCCTTGGCACTATGGGGAGCCGAGGGCTAGGTGAGAACTAGGCAAGCGCTGGGATCCTGAGCCAAGCCTCAGTGGGGCTGAGGTTTGTTCCCCGAGCCCAGTTTCCCTTTGCAGAATGCAGCTCCTAGAAACGCGTTTTGTGCCGTTTCGGAGCTAGGCCCCAGGTGGGTCCCTCCCTAGCTGGCTATGGGGGGGTTGCTAGGGCCAGTGCACACAGGGCTTCTGCAGGCCAAATCAGCCTTCTGCGTAACGGAGTAGACGTTTGGAGTTGGTTTCCAGTTGCGGAGAGCAGCAGCCAAGCAGCAGTGCCCACGGAGAGACAGGCAGCCCAGACCCTCCTTGGCCCTATTGGGAGGCGAGGGCTAGGTGAGAACTAGGCAAGCGCTGGGATCCTGAGCCAAGCCCCAATGGATCTGAGGTTTGTTCCCCAAGCACAGTTTCCCTTGGCAGAAAGCAGCTCGTAGACGCCCGTTTTGTGCCGTTTCGGAGCTAGGCCCTAGGTTTGTCCCTCCCTAGCTGGCTATGCGGGGGTTGCTAGGGCCAGTGCGCACAGGGCGTCTTCAGGCCAAATCAGCCTTCTCCGCGAAGGAGAATAGGCTTGGAGTTGGTTTCCAGCTGCGGAGACCACCAGCCAAGCAGCAGTGCCCACGGAGCCAGAGGCAGCCCAGACCATCCTTGGCCCTATGGGGAGCCGAGGGCTAGGTGAGAACTAGGCAAGCACTGGGATCCTGAGCCAAGCCGCAGTGGGGTTGAGGTTTGTTCCCCGAGCCCAGTTTCCCTTTGCAGAATGCAGCTCCTATGAGTGCGTTTTGTGCCGTTTCGGAGCTAGGCCCCAGGTGGGTCCCTCCCTAGCTGGCTACGGGTGGGTTGCTAGGGCCAGTGCACACAGGGCTTCTTCAGGCCAAATCAGCCTTCTGCGCGAAGGAGAAGACATTTGGAGTTGGTTTCCAGCTGCGGAGACCACCAGCCAAGCAGCAGTGCCCACGGAGCCACAGGCAGCCCAGACCCTCCTTGGCCCTATGGGGAGCCGAGGGCTAGGTGACAACTAGGCAAGCGCTGGGATCCTGAGCCAAGCCGCATTGGGGCTGAGGTTTGTTCCCCGAGCCCAGTTTCCCTTTGCAGAATGCAGCTCTAGAACCGCGTTTTGTGCCGTTTCGGAGCTAGGCCCCAGGTGGGTCCCTCCCTAGCTGGCTATGGGTAGGTTGCTAGGGCCAGTGCACACAGGGCTTCTTCATTCCAAATCAGCCTTCTGCGCGAAGCAGAAGACTTTTGGAGTTGGTTTCCAGCTGCCGAGACCTCCAGGCAAACAGCAGTGCCCACGGAGCCAGAGGCAGCCCAGACCCTCCTTGGCACTATGGGGAACAGAGGGCTAGGTGAGAACTAGGCAAGCGCTGGGATCCTGAGCCAAGCCGCATTGTTGCTGAGGTTTCCTCCCCGAGCCCAGTTTCCCTTTGCAGAATGCAGCTCCTAGAAGCGCGTTTTGTGCCGTTTCGGAGCTAGGCCCTAGGTGGGTCCCTCCCTAGCTGGCTGTGGGGCGGTTTCTAGGGCCAGTGCACACAGGGCTTCTTCAGGCCAAATCAGCCTTCTGCGTGAAGGAGAAGACGATTGGAGTTGGTTTCCAGCTGCGGAGACCACCAGGCAAGCAGCAGTGCCCCAGGAGCCAGAGGCAGACCAGACCCTCCTTGGCCCTATGGGGAGGCGAGGGCTAGGTGAGAACTAGGCAAGCGCTGCGATCCTGAGCCAAGCCGCATTGGGGCTGAGGTTTGTTCGCTGAGCACAGTTTCCCTTTGCAGAATGCAGCTCCAAGAAGCGCATTTTGTGCCGTTTCGGAGCTAGGCCCTAGGTGGGTCCCTCCCTAGCTGGCTATGGGGGGGTTGCTAGGGCCAGTGCACACAGGGGTTCTGCAGGCCAAATCCACCTTCTCCGCGAAGGAGAAGACTTTTGGAGTTGGTTTCCAGTTGCGGAGAGCAGCAGCCAAGCAGCAGTGCCCACGGAGCCAGAGGCAGCCCAGACCCTCCTTGGCCCTATGGGGAGGCGAGGGCTAGGTGAGAACTAGGCAAGCGCTGGGATCCTGAGCCAAGCCGCATTGGGGCTGAGGTTTCTTCCCCGAGCCCAGTTTCCCTTGGCAGAATGCAGCTAAGAAACGCATTTTGTGCCATTTCAGAGCTATGCCCTCTCTGGTTCCCTTCCTAGCTGGCTATGGGGGATTGCTAAGGCCAGTGCACACATGGCTTCTTCAGGCCATTCAGCCTTCTGCGTGAAGGAGAAGACGTTGGGAGTCGGTTTCCAGCTGCGGAGACCACCAGCCAAGCAGCAGTGTCCACGGAGCCAGAGGCAGCCCAGACCCTCCTTGGCCCTATGGGGAGCCGAGGGCTAGGTGAGAACTAGGCAAGCGCTGCGATCCTGAGCCAAGCCGCATTGGGGCTGAGTTTTGTTCCCCGAGCCCAGTTTCCCTTTGCAGAATGCAGCTCCTAGAAGTGCGTTTTGTGCCGTTTCGGAGCTAGGCCCTAGGTGGGTCCCTCCCTTGCTGGCTACGGGTGGGTTGCTAGGGCCAGTGCACACAGGGCTTCTTCAGGCCAAATCAGCCTTCTGCGCGAAGGAGAAGACATTTGGAGTTGGTTTCCAGCTGCGGAGACCACCAGCCAAGCAGCAGTGCCCACGGAGACAGAGGCAGCCCAGACCTTCCTTGGCCCTATGGGGAGCCGAGGGCTAGGTGAGAACTAGGCAAGCGCTGGGATCCTGAGCCAAGCCGCATTGGCGCTGAGGTTCGTTCCCCGAGCACAGTTTCCCTTTGCAGAATGCAGCTCCTAGTTGCGCGTTTTGTGCCGTTTCGGAGCTAGGCCCTAGGTGGTTGCCTCCCTACTGGGTATGCGGGGGTATCTAGGGAGAGTGCGCACAGGGCGTCTTCAGGCCAAATTAGTCTTCTGCGTGAAGGAGAAGACGTTTGGAGTTGGTATCCAGCTGCGGAGACCACCAGCCAAACAGCAGTGCCCACGGAGCCAGAGGCAGCCCAGACCCTCCTTGGCCCTATGGGGAGCCGAGGGCTAGGTGAGAACTAGGCAAGCGCTGGGATCCTGAGCCAAGCCGCATTGGGGCTGAGGATTGTTCCCCGAGCCCAGTTTCCCTTTGCAGAATGCAGCTCCTAGACGTGCGTTTATTGCCGTTTCGGAGCTAGGCCCTAGGTGGGTCCCTCCCTAGCTGGTTATGGGTGGGTTGCTAGGGCCAGTGCACACAGGGCTTCTGCAGGCCAAATCAGCCTTCTGTGCGAAGGAGAAGACACTTGGAGTTGGTTTCGAGCTGCGGAGACCCCAACCAAGCAGCAGTGCCCACGGAGCCAGAGGCAGCCCAGACCCTCCTTGGCACTATGGGGAGCCGAGGGCTAGGTGAGAACTAGGCAAGCGCTGGGATCCTGAGCCAAGCCTCAGTGGGGCTGAGGTTTGTTCCCCGAGCCCAGTTTCCCTTTGCAGAATGCAGCTCCTAGAAACGCGTTTTGTGCCGTTTCGGAGCTAGGCCCCAGGTGGGTCCCTCCCTAGCTGGCTATGGGGGGGTTGCTAGGGCCAGTGCACACAGGGCTTCTGCAGGCCAAATCAGCCTTCTGCGTAACGGAGTAGACGTTTGGAGTTGGTTTCCAGTTGCGGAGAGCAGCAGCCAAGCAGCAGTGCCCACGGAGAGACAGGCAGCCCAGACCCTCCTTGGCCCTATTGGGAGGCGAGGGCTAGGTGAGAACTAGGCAAGCGCTGGGATCCTGAGCCAAGCCCCAATGGATCTGAGGTTTGTTCCCCGAGCACAGTTTCCCTTGGCAGAAAGCAGCTCGTAGACGCCCGTTTTGTGCCGTTTCGGAGCTAGGCCCTAGGTTTGTCCCTCCCTAGCTGGCTATGCGGGGGTTGCTAGGGCCAGTGCGCACAGGGCGTCTTCAGGCCAAATTAGTCTTCTGCGCGAAGGAGAAGACGTTTGGAGTTGGTTTCCAGCTGCGGAGACCACCAGCCATGCAGCAGTGCCCACGGAGCCAGAGGCAGCCCAGACCGTCCTTGGCCCTATGGGGAGCCGAGGGCTAGGTGAGAACTAGGCAAGCACTGGGATCCTGAGCCAAGCCGCAGTGGGGTTGAGGTTTGTTCCCCGAGCCCAGTTTCCCTTTGCAGAATGCAGCTCCTATGAGTGCATTTTGTGCCGTTTCGGAGCTAGGCCCCAGGTGGGTCCCTCCCTAGCTGGCTACGGGTGGGTTGCTAGGGCCAGTGCACACAGGGCTTCTTCAGGCCAAATCAGCCTTCTGCGCGAAGGAGAAGACATTTGGAGTTGGTTTCCAGCTGCGGAGACCACCAGGCAAGCAGCAGTGCCCACGGAGCCAGAGGCAGCCCAGACCCTCCTTGGCCCTATGGGGAGCCGAGGGCTAGGTGAGAACTAGGCAAGCGCTGCGATCCTGAGCCAAGCCGCATTGGGGCTGAGGTTTGTTCCCCGAGCCCAGTTTCCCTTTGCAGAATGCAGCTCTAGAACCGCGTTTTGTGCCGTTTCTCAGCTAGGCCCTAGGTGGGTCCCTCCCTAGCTGGCTATGGGGGGGTTGCTAGGGTCAGTGCACACAGGGGTTCTGCAGGCCAAATCCACCTTCTCCGCGAAGGAGAAGACTTTTGGAGTTGGTTTCCAGTTGCGGAGAGCAGCAGCCAAGCAGCAGTGCCCACGGAGATAGAGGCAGCCCAGACCGTCATTGCCCTATGGGGAGGCGAGGGCTAGGTGAGAACTAGGCAAGCGCTGGGATCCTGAGCCAAGCCGCAGTGGGGCTGAGGTTGGATCCCCGAGCCCAGTTTCCCTTGGCAGAATGCAGCTAAGAAACGCATTTTGTGCCATTTCAGAGCTATGCCCTCTGTGGTTCCCTCCCTAGCTGGCTATGGGGGTTTGCTAAGGCCAGTGCACACAGGGCTTCTTCAGGCCATTCAGCCTTCTGCGTGAAGGAGAAGACGCTTGGAGTCGGTTTCCAGCTGCGGAGACCACCAGCCAAGCAGCAGTGGCCACGGAGCCAGAGGCAGCCCAGACCCTCCATGGCCGTATGGGGAGCCGAGGGCTAGGTGAGAACTAGGCAAGCGCTGCCATCCTGAGCCAAGCCGCATTAGGGCTGAGGTTTCCTCCCCGAGCCCAGTTTCCCTTGGCAGAATGCAGCTAAGAAACGCATTTTGTGCCATTTCAGAGCTATGCCCTCTGTGGTTCCCTCCCTAGCTGGCTAAGGGGGTTTGCTAAGGCCAGTGCACACAGGGCTTCTTCAGGCCATTCAGCATTCTGCGTGAAGGAGAAGACGTTGGGAGTCGGTTTCCAGCTGCGGAGACCACCAGCCAAGCAGCAGTGTCCACGGAGCCAGAGGCAGCCCAGACCCTCCTTGGCCCTATGGGGAGCCGAGGGCTAGGTGAGAACTAGGCAAGCGCTGCGATCCTGAGCCAAGCCGCATTGGGGCTGAGTTTTGTTCCCCGAGCCCAGTTTCCCTTTGCAGAATGCAGCTCCTAGAAGTGGGCTTTGTGCCGTTTCGGAGCTAGGCCCTAGGTGGGTCCCTCCCTCGCTGGCTGTGGGTGGGTTGCTAGGGCCAGTGCACACAGGGCTTCTTCAGGCCAAATCAGCCTTCTGCGTGAAGGAGAAGACGATTGGAGTTGGTTTCCACCTGCGGAGACCACCAGTCAAGAAGCAGTGCCCCAGGAGCCAGAGGCAGACCAGACCCTCCTTGGCACTATGGGAGCCGAGGGCAAGGTGAGAACTAGGCAAACGCTGGGATCCTGAGCCAAGCCGCATTGGGGCTGAGGTTTCTTCCCCGAGCCCAGTTTCCCTTGGCAGAATGCTGCTCTAGAATCGCATTTTGTGCCATTTCAGAGCTATTCCCTCTGTGGTTCCCTACCTAGCTGGCTATGGGGGTTTGCTAGGGCCAGTGCACACAGGGCTTCTTCAGGCCAAATCAGCCTTCTGCGTGAAGGAGATGACATTTGGAGTCGGTTTCCAGCTGCGGAGACCACCAGCCAAGCAGCAGTGCCCACGGAGCCAGAGGCAGCCCAGACCTTCCTTGGCCCTATGGGGAGGCGAGGGCTAGGTGAGAACTAGGCAAGCGCTGCGATCCTGAGCCAAGCCGCATTGGGGCTGAGCTTTGTTCCCCGAGCCCAGTTTCCCTTTGCAGAATGCAGCTCCTAGAAGCGCGTTTTGTGCCGTTTCGGAGCTAGGCCCTAGGTGGGTCCCTCCCTTGCTGGCTTTGGGGGGGTTGCTAGGGCCAGTGTACACAGAGCTTCTAGAGTCCAAATCAGCCGTCTGCGCGAAGGAGAAGATGTTTGTACTTGGTTTCCAGCTGCGGCGACTACCAGCCAAGCAGCAGTGCCCACGGAGCCAGAGGCAGCCCAGACCCTCCTTGGCCCTAAGGGGAGCCTAGGACTAGGTGAGAACTAGGCAAGCGCTGGGATCCTGAGCCAAGCCGCATTGGGGCTGAGGTTTCCTCCCCGAGCCCAGTTTCCCTTTGCAGAATGCAGCTCCTAGAAGCGCGTTTTGGGCCCTTTCGGAGCTAGGCCCATGGTGGGTCCCTCCCTAGCTTGCTCTGGCGGGGGTGCTAGGGCCAGTGCACACAGGGCTTCTTCAGGCCAAATCAGCCTTCTGCGTGAAGGAGAAGACGCTTGGAGTTGGTTTCCAGCTGCGGAGACCACCAGGCAAGCAGCAGTGCCCACGGAGCCAGAGGCAGCCCAGACCCTCCTTGGCCATATGGGGAGCCGAGGGCTAGGTGAGAACTAGGCAAGCGCTGCGATCCTGAGCCAAGCCGCACTGGGGCTGAGGATTGTTCCCCGAGCCCATTTTCCCTTTGCAGAATGCAGCTCCTAACACCGCGTTTTGTGCCGTTTCGGAGCTAGGCCCTAGGTGGGTCCCTCCCTAGCTGGCTATGGATGTTTGCTAAGGCCAGTGCACACAGGGCTTCTTCAGGCCAAATCAGCCTTCTGCGTGAAGGAGAAGACAGTTGGAGTTGGTTTCAAGCTGCGCAGACCACCAGGCAAGCAGCAGTGCCCACGAAGCCAGAGGCAGCCCAGACCCTCCTTGGCCCTATTGGGAGCCGAGGGCTAGGTGAGAACTAGGCAAGCGCTGGGATCCTGAGCCAAGCCGCATTGGGGCTGAGGTTTGTTCTCCGACCCCAGTATCCCTTTGCAGAATGCAGCTCCTAGGAGCGCGTTTTGTGCCGTTTCGGAGCAATGCCCCAGGTGGGTTCCTCCCTAGCTGGCTATGGGGGGGTTGCTAGGGCCAGTGCACACAGGGCTTCTGCAGGCCAAATCAGCCTTCTGCGTAACGGAGTAGACGTTTGGAGTTGGTTTCCAGTTGCGGAGAGCAGCAGCCAAGCAGCAGTGCCCACGGAGAGAGAGGCAGCCCAGACCCTCCTTGGCCCTATGGGGAGCCGAGGGCTAGGTGAGAACTAGGCAAGCGCTGGGATCCTGAGCCAAGCCGCAATGGATCTGAGGTTTGTTCCCCGAGCACAGTTTCCCTTGGCAGAAAGCAGCTCGTAGACGCCCGTTTTGTGCCGTTTCGGAGCTAGGCCCTAGGTGGGTCCCTCCCTAGCTGGCTATGCGGGGGTTGCTAGGGCCAGTGCGCACACGGCGTCTTCAGGCCAAATTAGTCTTCTGCGCGAAGGAGAAGACGTTTGGAATTGGTTTCCAGCTGCGGAGACCACCAGCCAAGCAGCAGTGCCCACGGAGCCAGAGGCAGCCCAGACAGTCCTTGGCCCTATGGGGAGCCGAGGTTTAGGTGAGAACTAGGCAAGCACTGGGATCCTGAGCCAAACCGCAGTGGGGTTGAAGTTTGTTCCCCGAGCCCAGTTTCCCTTTGCAGAATGCAGCTCCTATGAGTGCGTTTTGTGCCGTTTCGGAGCTAGGCCCCAGGTGGGTCCCTCCCTAGCTGGCTACGGGTGGGTTGCTAGGGCCAGTGCACACAGGGCTTCTTCAGGCCAAATCAGCCTTCTGCGCGAAGGAGAAGACATTTGGAGTTGGTTTCCAGCTGCGGAGACCACCAGCCAAGCAGCAGTGCCCACGGAGCCACAGGCAGCCCAGACCCTCCTTGGCCCTATGGGGAGCCGAGGTCTAGGTGAGAACTAGGCAAGCGCTGGGATCCTGAGCCAAGCCGCATTGGGGCTGAGGTTTGTTCCCCGAGCCCAGTTTCCCTTTGCAGAATGCAGCTCTAGAACCGCGTTTTGTGCCGTTTCGGAGCTAGGCCCTAGGTGGGTCCCTCCCTCGCTGGCTGTGGGTGGGTTGCTAGGGCCAGTGCACACAGGGCTTCTTCAGGCCAAATCAGCCTTCTGCGTGAAGGAGAAGACGATTGGAGTTGGTTTCCACCTGCGGAGACCACCAGTCAAGAAGCAGTGCCCCAGGAGCCAGAGGCAGACCAGACCCTCCTTGGCACTATGGGAGCCGAGGGCAAGGTGAGAACTAGGCAAACGCTGGGATCCTGAGCCAAGCCGCATTGGGGCTGAGGTTTCTTCCCCGAGCCCAGTTTCCCTTGGCAGAATGCTGCTCTAGAATCGCATTTTGTGCCATTTCAGAGCTATTCCCTCTGTGGTTCCCTACCTAGCTGGCTATGGGGGTTTGCTAGGGCCAGTGCACACAGGGCTTCTTCAGGCCAAATCAGCCTTCTGCGTGAAGGAGATGACATTTGGAGTCGGTTTCCAGCTGCGGAGACCACCAGCCAAGCAGCAGTGCCCACGGAGCCAGAGGCAGCCCAGACCTTCCTTGGCCCTATGGGGAGGCGAGGGCTAGGTGAGAACTAGGCAAGCGCTGCGATCCTGAGCCAAGCCGCATTGGGGCTGAGCTTTGTTCCCCGAGCCCAGTTTCCCTTTGCAGAATGCAGCTCCTAGAAGCGCGTTTTGTGCCGTTTCGGAGCTAGGCCCTAGGTGGGTCCCTCCCTTGCTGGCTTTGGGGGGGTTGCTAGGGCCAGTGTACACAGAGCTTCTAGAGTCCAAATCAGCCGTCTGCGCGAAGGAGAAGATGTTTGTACTTGGTTTCCAGCTGCGGCGACTACCAGCCAAGCAGCAGTGCCCACGGAGCCAGAGGCAGCCCAGACCCTCCTTGGCCCTAAGGGGAGCCTAGGACTAGGTGAGAACTAGGCAAGCGCTGGGATCCTGAGCCAAGCCGCATTGGGGCTGAGGTTTCCTCCCCGAGCCCAGTTTCCCTTTGCAGAATGCAGCTCCTAGAAGCGCGTTTTGGGCCCTTTCGGAGCTAGGCCCATGGTGGGTCCCTCCCTAGCTTGCTCTGGCGGGGGTGCTAGGGCCAGTGCACACAGGGCTTCTTCAGGCCAAATCAGCCTTCTGCGTGAAGGAGAAGACGCTTGGAGTTGGTTTCCAGCTGCGGAGACCACCAGGCAAGCAGCAGTGCCCACGGAGCCAGAGGCAGCCCAGACCCTCCTTGGCCATATGGGGAGCCGAGGGCTAGGTGAGAACTAGGCAAGCGCTGCGATCCTGAGCCAAGCCGCACTGGGGCTGAGGATTGTTCCCCGAGCCCATTTTCCCTTTGCAGAATGCAGCTCCTAACACCGCGTTTTGTGCCGTTTCGGAGCTAGGCCCTAGGTGGGTCCCTCCCTAGCTGGCTATGGATGTTTGCTAAGGCCAGTGCACACAGGGCTTCTTCAGGCCAAATCAGCCTTCTGCGTGAAGGAGAAGACAGTTGGAGTTGGTTTCAAGCTGCGCAGACCACCAGGCAAGCAGCAGTGCCCACGAAGCCAGAGGCAGCCCAGACCCTCCTTGGCCCTATTGGGAGCCGAGGGCTAGGTGAGAACTAGGCAAGCGCTGGGATCCTGAGCCAAGCCGCATTGGGGCTGAGGTTTGTTCTCCGACCCCAGTATCCCTTTGCAGAATGCAGCTCCTAGGAGCGCGTTTTGTGCCGTTTCGGAGCAATGCCCCAGGTGGGTTCCTCCCTAGCTGGCTATGGGGGGGTTGCTAGGGCCAGTGCACACAGGGCTTCTGCAGGCCAAATCAGCCTTCTGCGTAACGGAGTAGACGTTTGGAGTTGGTTTCCAGTTGCGGAGAGCAGCAGCCAAGCAGCAGTGCCCACGGAGAGAGAGGCAGCCCAGACCCTCCTTGGCCCTATGGGGAGCCGAGGGCTAGGTGAGAACTAGGCAAGCGCTGGGATCCTGAGCCAAGCCGCAATGGATCTGAGGTTTGTTCCCCGAGCACAGTTTCCCTTGGCAGAAAGCAGCTCGTAGACGCCCGTTTTGTGCCGTTTCGGAGCTAGGCCCTAGGTGGGTCCCTCCCTAGCTGGCTATGCGGGGGTTGCTAGGGCCAGTGCGCACACGGCGTCTTCAGGCCAAATTAGTCTTCTGCGCGAAGGAGAAGACGTTTGGAATTGGTTTCCAGCTGCGGAGACCACCAGCCAAGCAGCAGTGCCCACGGAGCCAGAGGCAGCCCAGACAGTCCTTGGCCCTATGGGGAGCCGAGGTTTAGGTGAGAACTAGGCAAGCACTGGGATCCTGAGCCAAACCGCAGTGGGGTTGAAGTTTGTTCCCCGAGCCCAGTTTCCCTTTGCAGAATGCAGCTCCTATGAGTGCGTTTTGTGCCGTTTCGGAGCTAGGCTCCAGGTGGGTCCCTCCCGAGCTGGCTACGGGTGGGTTGCTAGGGCCAGTGCACACAGGGCTTCTTCAGGCCAAATCAGCCTTCTGCGCGAAGGAGAAGACATTTGGAGTTGGTTTCCAGCTGCGGAGACCACCAGCCAAGCAGCAGTGCCCACGGAGCCACAGGCAGCCCAGACCCTCCTTGGCCCTATGGGGAGCCGAGGTCTAGGTGAGAACTAGGCAAGCGCTGGGATCCTGAGCCAAGCCGCATTGGGGCTGAGGTTTGTTCCCCGAGCCCAGTTTCCCTTTGCAGAATGCAGCTCTAGAACCGCGTTTTGTGCCGTTTCGGAGCTAGGCCCCAGGTGTGTCCCTCCCTAGCTGGCAATGGGTAGGTTGCTAGGGCCAGTGCACACAGGGCTTCTTCATTCCAAATCAGCCTTCTGCGCAAAGCAGAAGACTTTTGGAGTTGGTTTCCAGCTGCCGAGACCTCCAGGCAAGCAGCAGTGCCCACGGAGCCAGAGGCAGCCCAGACACTCCTTGGCACTATGGGGAGCCGAGGGCTAGGTGAGAACTAGGCAAGCGCTGGGATCCTGAGCCAAGCCGCATTGGCGCTGAGGTTTCCTCCCCGAGCCCAGTTTCCCTTTGCAGAATGCAGCTCCTAGAAGCGCGTTTTGTGCCGTTTCGGAGCTAGGCCCTAGGTGGGTCCCTCCCTAGCTGGCTGTGGGGGGGTTGCTAAGGCCAGTGCACACAGGGCTTCTTCAGGCCAAATCCACCTTCTTCGCAAAGGAGAAGATGTTTGGAGTTGGTTTCCTTCTGCGGAGACCACCAGCCAAGCAGCAGTGGCAACGGAGCCAGAGGCAGCCCAGACCCTCCTTGGCCCTATGGGGAGCCAAGGGCTAGGTGAGAACTAGGCAAGCATTGGGATCCTGAGCCAAGACGCAGTGCGGCTGAGGTTAGCTCCCCGAGCACAGTTTCCCTTTGCAGAATGCAGCTCCTAGAAGTGCTTTTTGTGCCGTTTCGGAGATAGGACGTAGGTGGGTCCCTCCCAAGCTGGCAATGGGGGGGTTGCTTGGGTCAGTGCACACAGGGCTTCTTCAGGCCAAATCAGCCTTCTCCGCGAAGGAGAATTCGCTTGGAGTTGGTTTCCAGCTGCGGAGACCACCAGCCAAGCAGCAGTGCGCACGGACCTATAGGCAGCCCAGACCATCCTTGGCCCTATGGGGAGCCGAGGGCTAGGTGAGAACTAGGCAAGCTCTGGGATCCTGAGCCAAGCCCCATTGGGGCTGAGGTTTGTTCCCCGATCCCAGTTTCCCTTTGCAGAATGCAGCTCTTAGAAGCGCGTTTTGTGCCGTTTCGGAGCTAGGGAATAGGTGGGTCCCTCCCTAGCTGGCAATGGGAGGTTTGCCAGGGCCAGGGCACCCAGGGCTTCTTCAGGCCAAATCAGCCTTCTGGGTGAAGGAGAAGATGCTTGGAGTTGGTTTCCAGCTGCGGAGACCACCAGCCAAGCAGCAGTGCCCACGGAGCCAGAGGCAGCCCAGACCGTCCTTGGCCCTATGGGGAGCCAAGGGCTAGGTGAGAACTAGGCAAGCGCTGCCATCCTGAGCCAAGCCGCATTGGGGCTGAGGTTTGCTCCCCGAGCACAGTTTCCCTTTGCAGAATGCAGCTCCTAGGAGCGCGTTTTGTGCCGTTTCGGAGCTAAGCCCTAGGTTGTTCCCTCCATACCTGGCTATGGGTGGGTTGCTAGGGCCACTGCACCAAGGGATTCTTCAGGCCAAATAAGCCCTCGGCGCGAAGGAGAAGATGCTTGGAGTTGGGTTCCAGCTGCGGACACCACCAGGCAAGCAGCAGTGCCCACGGAGCCAGAGGCAGCCCAGACCCTCCTTGGCCCTATGGGGAGCCGAGGGCTAGGTGAGAACTAGGCAAGCTCTGGGATCCTGAGCCAAGCCCCATTGGGGCTGAGGTTTGTTCCCCGAGCCCAGTTTCCCTTTGCAGAATGCAGCTCCTAGGAGTGCGTTTTGTGCCGTTTCAGACCTAGGCCCTAGGTGGTATCGTCCCTAGCTGGCAATGGGGGGGTGGCTAGGGCCAATGCACCCAGGGCTTCTTCAGGCCAAAGCATCCTTCTCCACGAAGGAGAAGACGTTTGGAGTTGGTTTCCAGCTGCGGAGACCTCCAGGCAAGCAGCAGTGCCCACGGAGCCAGAGGCAGCCCAGACCCTCCTTGGCCCTATGGGGAGCCAAGGGCTAGGTGAGAACTAGGCAAGCGCTGCCATCCTGAGCCAAGCTGCATTGGGGCTGAGGTTTGCTCCCCGAGCACAGTTTCCCTTTGCAGAATGCAGCTCCTAGGAGCGCGTTTTGTGCCGTTTCGGAGCTAAGCCCTAGGTGGTTCCCTCCATACCTGGCTATGGGTGGGTTGCTAGGGCCACTGCACCCAGGGATTCTTCAGGCCAAATAAGCCTTCGGCGCGAAGGAGAAGATGCTTGGAGTTGGTTTCCAGCTGCGGACACCACCAGGCAAGCAGCAGTGCCCACGGAGCCAGAGGCAGCCCAGACCCTCCTTGGCCCTATGGGGAGCCGAGGGCTAGGTGAGAACTAGGCAAGCGCTGCCATCCTGAGCCAAGCTGCATTGGGGCTGAGGTTTGCTCCCCGAGCACAGTTTTCCTTTGCAGAATGCAGCTCCTAGGAGCGCGTTTTGTGCCGTTTCGGAGCTAAGCCCTAGGTGGTTCCCTCAATACCTGGCTATGGGTGGGTTGCTAGGGCCACTGCACCCAGGGATTCTTCAGGCCAAATAAGCCCTCGGCGCGAAGGAGAAGATGCTTGGAGTTGGTTTCCAGCTGCGGACACCACCAGGCAAGCAGCAGTGCCCACGGAGCCAGAGGCAGCCCAGACCCTCCTTGGCCCTATGGGGAGCCGAGGGCTAGGTGAGAACTAGGCAAGCGCTGGGATCAAGAGCCAAGCCCCAGTGGATCTAAGGTTAGCTCCCGGAGCCCAATTTCCCATTGCAGAATGCAGCTCCTAGAAGCGCGTTTTGTGCCGTTTCAGAGCTAGGCCCTAGGTGGGTCCCTCCCTAGCTGGATATGGGGTGTTTGCTAGGGCCACTGCACACAGGGCTTCTTCAGGCCAAATCAGCATTCTCCGCGATGGAGAAGACGCTTGCAGTTGGTTTCCAGCTGCGGAGACCACCAGCCAAGCAGCAGTGCCCACGGAGCCAGAGGCAGCCCAGAACCTCCTTGGCCCTATGGGGAGCCGAGGGCTAGGTGAAAACTAGGCAAGCGCTGGGATCCTGAGCCAAGCCGCATTGGGGCTGAGGTTTGTTCCCCGAGCCCAGTATCCCTTGGCAGAATGCAGCTCCTAGAAGCGCGGTTTGCGCCGTTTCGGAGCTAGGCACTAGGTGGGTCGCTTCCTAGCTGGCTATGGGGGGGTTGCTAGGGCCACTGCACCCAGGGCTTCTTCAGGCCAAATCAGCATTCTCCGCGATGGAGAAGACGCTTGGAGTTGGTTTTCAGCTGCGGAGACCACCAGCCAAGCAGCAGTGCCCACGGAGCCAGAGGCAGCCCAGACCCTCATTGGCCCTATGGGGAGCCGAGGGATAGGTGAGAACTAGGCAAGCGCTGGGATCCAGAGCCAAGCCCCATTGGATCTGAGGTTACCTCTCGGAGCCCAATTTCTCTTTGCAGAATGCAGCTCCTAGAAGCACGTTTTTTGCCGTTTCAAAGCTAGGCCCTAGGTCGGTCCCTCCCTAGCAGGCTATGGGGGTGTTGCTAGGGCCAGTGCACCCAGGGCTTCTTCAGGGCAAATCAGCCTTCTCCGCGAAGGAGAACACGCTTGGAGTTGCTTTCCAGCTGCGGAGACCACCAGCCAAGCAGCAGTGCCCAAGGAGCCAGAGGCAGGCCAGACCCTCCTTGGCCATATGGGGAGCCGAGGGCTAGGTGAGAACTAGGCAAGCGCTGGCATCCTGAGCCAAGCTGCATTGGGGCTGATGTTTGTTCCCCAGCACAGTTTCCCTTTGCAGAATGCAACTCCTAGGAGCGAGTTTTTTGCCATTTCGGAGCTAGGCCCGAGGTGGGTCCCTCCCTAGCTGGCTATGGGGGGGTTGCTAGGGCCAGTGCACACAGGGCTTCTGCAGGCCAAATCAGCCTTCTGCGTAACGGAGTAGACGTTTGGAGTTGGTTTCCAGTTGCGGAGAGCAGCAGCCAAGCAGCAGTGCCCACGGAGAGACAGGCAGCCCAGACCCTCCTTGGCCCTATTGGGAGGCGAGGGCTAGGTGAGAACTAGGCAAGCGCTGGGATCCTGAGCCAAGCCCCAATGGATCTGAGGTTTGTTCCCCGAGCACAGTTTCCCTTGGCAGAAAGCAGCTCGTAGACGCCCGTTTTGTGCCGTTTCGGAGCTAGGCCCTAGGTTTGTCTCTCCCTAGCTGGCTATGCGGGGGTTGCTAGGGCCAGTGCGCACAGGGCGTCTTCAGGCCAAATCAGCCTTCTCCGCGAAGGAGAATAGGCTTGGAGTTGGTTTCCAGCTGCGGAGACCACCAGCCAAGCAGCAGTGCCCACGGAGCCAGAGGCAGCCCAGACCTTCCTTGGCCCTATGGGGAGCCGAGGGCTAGGTGAGAACTAGGCAAGCACTGGGATCCTGAGCCAAGCCGCAGTGGGGTTGAGGTTTGTTCCCCGAGCCCAGTTTCCCTTTGCAGAATGCAGCTCCTATGAGTGCGTTTTGTGCCGTTTCGGAGCTAGGCCCCAGGTGGGTCCCTCCCTAGCTGGCTACGGGTGGGTTGCTAGGGCCAGTGCACACAGGGCTTCTTCAGGCCAAATCAGCCTTCTGCGCGAAGGAGAAGACATTTGGAGTTGGTTTCCAGCTGCGGAGACCACCAGCCAAGCAGCAGTGCCCACGGAGCCACAGGCAGCCCAGACCCTCCTTGGCCCTATGGGGAGCCGAGGTCTAGGTGAGAACTAGGCAAGCGCTGGGATCCTGAGCCAAGCCGCATTGGGGCTGAGGTTTGTTCCCCGAGCCCAGTTTCCCTTTGCACAATGCAGCTCTAGAACCGCGTTTTGTCCCGTTTCGGAGCTAGGCCCCAGGTGGGTCCCTCCCTAGCTGGCTATGGGTAGGTTGCTAGGGCCAGTGCACACAGGGCTTCTTCATTCCAAATCAGCCTTCTGGGCGAAGCAGAAGACTTTTGGAGTTGGTTTCCAGCTGCCGAGACCTCCAGGCAAACAGCAGTGCCCACGGAGCCAGAGGCAGCCCAGACCCTCCTTGGCACTATGGGGAACAGAGGGCTAGGTGAGAACTAGGCAAGCGCTGGGATCCTGAGCCAAGCCGCATTGTTGCTGAGGTTTCCTCCCCGAGCCCAGTTTCCCTTTGCAGAATGCAGCTCCTAGAAGCGCGTTTTGTGCCGTTTCGGAGCTAGGCCCTAGGTGGGTCCCTCCCTAGCTGGCTGTGGGGCGGTTGCTAGGGCCAGTGCACACAGGGCTTCTTCAGGCCAAATCAGCCTTCTGCGTGAAGGAGAAGACGATTGGAGTTGGTTTCCAGCTGCGGAGACCACCAGGCAAGCAGCAGTGCCCCAGGAGCCAGAGGCAGACCAGACCCTCCTTGGCCCTATGGGGAGGCGAGGGCTAGGTGAGAACTAGGCAAGCGCTGGGATCCTGAGCCAAGCCGCATTGGGGCTGAGGTTTCTTCCCCGAGCCCAGTTTCCCTTGGCAGAATGCAGCTAAGAAACGCATTTTGTGCCATTTCAGAGCTATGCCCTCTCTGGTTCCCTTCCTAGCTGGCTATAGGGGATTGCTAAGGCCAGTGCACACATGGCTTCTTCAGGCCATTCAGCCTTCTGCGTGAAGGAGAAGACGTTGGGAGTCGGTTTCCAGCTGCGGAGACCACCAGCCAAGCAGCAGTGTCCACGGAGCCAGAGGCAGCCCAGACCCTCCTTGGCCCTATGGGGAGCCGAGGGCTAGGTGAGAACTAGGCAAGCGCTGCGATCCTGAGCCAAGCCGCATTGGGGCTGAGTTTTGTTCCCCGAGCCCAGTTTCCCTTTGCAGAATGCAGCTCCTAGAAGTGCGTTTTGTGCCGTTTCGGAGCTAGGCCCTAGGTGGGTCCCTCCCTTGCTGGCTACGGGTGGGTTGCTAGGGCCAGTGCACACAGGGCTTCTTCAGGCCAAATCAGCCTTCTGCGCGAAGGAGAAGACATTTGGAGTTGGTTTCCAGCTGCGGAGACCACCAGCCAAGCAGCAGTGCCCACGGAGACAGAGGCAGCCCAGACCTTCCTTGGCCCTATGGGGAGCCGAGGGCTAGGTGAGAACTAGGCAAGCGCTGGGATCCTGAGCCAAGCCGCATTGGCGCTGAGGTTCGTTCCCCGAGCACAGTTTCCCTTTGCAGAATGCAGCTCCTAGTTGCGCGTTTTGTGCCGTTTCGGAGCTAGGCCCTAGGTGGTTGCCTCCCTACTGGGTATGCGGGGGTATCTAGGGCCAGTGCGCACAGGGCGTCTTCAGGCCAAATTAGTCTTCTGCGTGAAGGAGAAGACGTTTGGAGTTGGTATCCAGCTGCGGAGACCACCAGCCAAGCAGCAGTGCCCACGGAGCCAGAGGCAGCCCAGACCCTCCTTGTCCCTATGGGGAGCCGAGGGCTAGGTGAGAACTAGGCAAGCGCTGGGATCCTGAGCCAAGCCGCATTGGGGCTGAGGCTTGTTCCCCGAGCCCAGTATCCCTTGGCAGAATGCAGCTCCTAGAAGCGCGGTTTGCGCCGTTTCGGAGCTAGGCACTAGGTGGGTCGCTTCCTAGCTGGCTATGGGGGGGTTGCTAGGGCCACTGCACCCAGGGCTTCTTCAGGCCAAATCAGCATTCTCCGCGATGGAGAAGACGCTTGGAGTTGGTTTTCAGCTGCGGAGACCACCAGCCAAGCAGCAGTGCCCACGGAGCCAGAGGCAGCCCAGACCCTCATTGGCCCTATGGGGAGCCGAGGGATAGGTGAGAACTAGGCAAGCGCTGGGATCCAGAGCCAAGCCCCATTGGATCTGAGGTTACCTCCCGGAGCCCAATTTCTCTTTGCAGAATGCAGCTCCTAGAAGCACGTTTTTTGCCGTTTCAAAGCTAGGCCCTAGGTCGGTCCCTCCCTAGCAGGCTATGGGGGTGTTGCTAGGGCCAGTGCACCCAGGGCTTCTTCAGGGCAAATCAGCCTTCTCCGCGAAGGAGAACACGCTTGGAGTTGCTTTCCAGCTGCGGAGACCACCAGCCAAGCAGCAGTGCCCAAGGAGCCAGAGGCAGGCCAGACCCTCCTTGGCCATATGGGGAGACGAGGGCTAGGTGAGAACTAGGCAAGCGCTGCGATCCTGAGCCAAGCCGCATTGGATCTGAGGATTGTTCCCCGAGCCCAGTTTCCCTTTGCAGAATGCAGCTCCTAGAAGCGCGTTTTGTGCCGTTTCGGAGCTAGGGAATAGATGGGTCCCTCCCTAGCTGGCAATGGGAAGTTTGCTAGGGCCAGTGCACCCAGGGCTTCTTCAGGCCAAATCAGCATTCTCCCCGAAAGAGAAGACTTTTGGAGTTGGTTTCCAGCTGCCGAGACCACCAGCCAAGCAGAAGTGCGCACGGAGCCAGAGGCAGCCCAGACCCTCCTTGGTCATGTGGGGAGCCGAGGGCTAGGTGAGAACTAGGCAAGCGCTGCGATCCTGAGCCAAGCCGCACTGGGGCTGAGGATTTTTCCCCGAGCCCAGTTTCCCTTTGCAGAATGCAGCTCCTAAAACAGCGTTTTGTGCCGTTTCGGAGCTAGGCCCTAGGTGGGTCCCTCCCTAGCTGGCTATGGATGTTTGCTAGGGCCAGTGCACACAGGGCTTCTTCAGGCCAAATCAGCCTTCTGCGTGAAGGGGAAGACAGTTGGAGTTGGTTTCAAGCTGCGCAGACCACCAGGCAAGCAGCAGTGCCCACGAAGCCAGAGGCAGCCCAGACCCTCCTTGGCCCTATTGGGAGCCGAGTGCTAGGTGAGAACTAGGCAAGCGCTGGGATCCTGAGCCAAGCCGCATTGGGGCTGAGGTTTGTTCTCCGACCCCAGTATCCCTTTGCAGAATGCAGCTCCTAGGAGCGCGTTTTGTGCCGTTTCGGAGCTAGGCCCCAGGTGGGTCCCTCCCTAGCTGGCTATGGGGGCGTAGCTAGGGCCAGTGCACACAGGGCTTCTGCAGGCCAAATCAGCCTTCTGCGTAACGGAGTAGACGTTTGGAGTTGGTTTCCAGTTGCGGAGAGCAGCAGCCAAGCAGCAGTGCCCACGGAGAGAGAGGCAGCCCAGACCCTCCTTGGCCCTATTGGGAGGCGAGGGCTAGGTGAGAACTAGGCAAGCGCTGGGATCCTGAGCCAAGATGCAATGGATCTGAGGTTTGTTCCCCGAGCACAGTTTCCCTTGGCAGAAAGCAGCTCGTAGACGCCCGTTTTGTGCCGTTTCGGAGTTAGGCCCTAGGTCTGTCCCTCCCTAGCTGGCTATGCGGGGGTTGCTAGGGCCAGTGCGCACAGGGCGTCTTCAGGCCAAATTAGTCTTCTGCGCGAAGGAGAAGATGTTTGGAGTTGGTTTCCAGGTGCGGAGACCACCAGCCAAGCAGCAGTGCCCACGGAGCCAGAGGCAGCCCAGACCGTCCTTGGCCCTATGGGGAGCCGAGGGCTAGGTGAGAACTAGGCAAGCACTGGGATCCTGAGCCAAGCCGCAGTGGGGTTGAGGTTTGTTCCCCGAGCCCAGTTTCCCTTTGCAGAATGCAGCTCCTATGAGTGCGTTTTGTGCCGTTTCGGAGCTAGGCCCCAGGTGGGTCCCTCCCTAGCTGGCTACGGGTGGGTTGCTAGGGCCAGTGCACACAGGGCTTCTTCAGGCCAAATCAGCCTTCTGCGCGAAGGAGAAGACATTTGGAGTTGGTTTCCAGCTGCGGAGACCACCAGCCAAGCAGCAGTGCCCACGGAGCCAGAGGCAGCCCAGACCTTCCTTGGCCCTATGGGGAGCCGAGGGCTAGGTGAGAACTAGGCAAGCGCTGGGATCCTGAGCCAAGCCGCATTGGCGCTGAGGTTCGTTCCCCGAGCACAGTTTCCCTTTGCAGAATGCAGCTCCTAGGTGCGCGTTTTGTGCCGTTTCGGAGCTAGGCCCTAGGTGGTTGCCTCCCTACTGGGTATGCGGGGGTTTCTAGGGCCAGTGCGCACAGGGCGTCTTCAGGCCAAATTAGTCTTCTGCGTGAAGGAGAAGACGTTTGGAGTTGGTATCCAGCTGCGGAGACCACCAGCCAAGCAGCAGTGCCCACGGAGCCAGAGGCAGCCCAGACCCTCCTTGGCCCTATGGGGAGCCGAGGGCTAGGTGAGAACTAGGAAAGCGCTGGGATCCTGAGCCAAGCCGCATTGGGGCTGAGGTTTGTTCCCCGAGCCCAGTTTCCCTTTGCAGAATGCAGCTCCTAGACGTGCATTTTTTGCCGTTTCGGAGCTAGGCCCTAGGTGGGTCCCTCCCTAGCTGGTTATGGGTGGGTTGCTAGGGCCAGTGCACACAGGGCTTCTGCAGGCCAAATCAGCCTTCTGTGCGAAGGAGAAGACACTTGGAGTTGGTTTCGAGCTGCGGAGACCCCAACCAAGCAGCAGTGCCCACGGAGCCAGAGGCAGCCCAGACCCTCCTTGGCACTATGGGGAGCCGAGGGCTAGGTGAGAACTAGGCAAGCGCTGGGATCCTGAGCCAAGCCTCAGTGGGGCTGAGGTTTGTTCCCCGAGCCCAGTTTCCCTTTGCAGAATGCAGCTCCTAGAAACGCGTTTTGTGCCGTTTCGGAGCTAGGCCCCAGGTGGGTCCCTCCCTAGCTGGCTATGGGGGGGTTGCTAGGGCCAGTGCACACAGGGCTTCTGCAGGCCAAATCAGCCTTCTGCGTAACGGAGTAGACGTTTGGAGTTGGTTTCCAGTTGCGGAGAGCAGCAGCCAAGCAGCAGTGCCCACGGAGAGACAGGCAGCCCAGACCCTCCTTGGCCCTATTGGGAGGCGAGGGCTAGGTGAGAACTAGGCAAGCGCTGGGATCCTGAGCCAAGCCCCAATGGATCTGAGGTTTGTTCCCCAAGCACAGTTTCCCTTGGCAGAAAGCAGCTCGTAGACGCCCGTTTTGTGCCGTTTCGGAGCTAGGCCCTAGGTTTGTCCCTCCCTAGCTGGCTATGCGGGGGTTGCTAGGGCCAGTGCGCACAGGGCGTCTTCAGGCCAAATCAGCCTTCTCCGCGAAGGAGAATAGGCTTGGAGTTGGTTTCCAGCTGCGGAGACCACCAGCCAAGCAGCAGTGCCCACGGAGCCAGAGGCAGCCCAGACCATCCTTGGCCCTATGGGGAGCCGAGGGCTAGGTGAGAACTAGGCAAGCACTGGGATCCTGAGCCAAGCCGCAGTGGGGTTGAGGTTTGTTCCCCGAGCCCAGTTTCCCTTTGCAGAATGCAGCTCCTATGAGTGCGTTTTGTGCCGTTTCGGAGCTAGGCCCCAGGTGGGTCCCTCCCTAGCTGGCTACGGGTGGGTTGCTAGGGCCAGTGCACACAGGGCTTCTTCAGGCCAAATCAGCCTTCTGCGCGAAGGAGAAGACATTTGGAGTTGGTTTCCAGCTGCGGAGACCACCAGCCAAGCAGCAGTGCCCACGGAGCCACAGGCAGCCCAGACCCTCCTTGGCCCTATGGGGAGCCGAGGGCTAGGTGACAACTAGGCAAGCGCTGGGATCCTGAGCCAAGCCGCATTGGGGCTGAGGTTTGTTCCCCGAGCCCAGTTTCCCTTTGCAGAATGCAGCTCTAGAACCGCGTTTTGTGCCGTTTCGGAGCTAGGCCCCAGGTGGGTCCCTCCCTAGCTGGCTATGGGTAGGTTGCTAGGGCCAGTGCACACAGGGCTTCTTCATTCCAAATCAGCCTTCTGCGCGAAGCAGAAGACTTTTGGAGTTGGTTTCCAGCTGCCGAGACCTCCAGGCAAACAGCAGTGCCCACGGAGCCAGAGGCAGCCCAGACCCTCCTTGGCACTATGGGGAACAGAGGGCTAGGTGAGAACTAGGCAAGCGCTGGGATCCTGAGCCAAGCCGCATTGTTGCTGAGGTTTCCTCCCCGAGCCCAGTTTCCCTTTGCAGAATGCAGCTCCTAGAAGCGCGTTTTGTGCCGTTTCGGAGCTAGGCCCTATGTGGGTCCCTCCCTAGCTGACTGTGGGGCGGTTGCTAGGGCCAGTGCACACAGGGCTTCTTCAGGCCAAATCAGCCTTCTGCGTGAAGGAGAAGACGATTGGAGTTGGTTTCCAGCTGCGGAGACCACCAGGCAAGCAGCAGTGCCCCAGGATCCAGAGGCAGACCAGACCCTCCTTGGCCCTATGGGGAGGCGAGGGCTAGGTGAGAACTAGGCAAGCGCTGCGATCCTGAGCCAAGCCGCATTGGGGCTGAGGTTTGTTCGCTGAGCACAGTTTCCCTTTGCAGAATGCAGCTCCAAGAAGCGCATTTTGTGCCGTTTCGGAGCTAGGCCCTAGGTGGGTCCCTCCCTAGCTGGCTATGGGGGGGTTGCTAGGGCCAGTGCACACAGGGGTTCTGCAGGCCAAATCCACCTTCTCCGCGAAGGAGAAGACTTTTGGAGTTGGTTTCCAGTTGCGGAGAGCAGCAGCCAAGCAGCAGTGCCCACGGAGCCAGAGGCAGCCCAGACCCTCCTTGGCCCTATGGGGAGCCGAGGGCTAGGTGAGAACTAGGCAAGCGCTGCCATCCTGAGCCAAGCCGCATTGGGGCTGAGGTTTCTTCCCCGAGCCCAGTTTCCCTTGGCAGAATGCAGCTAAGAAACGCATTTTGTGCCATTTCAGAGCTATGCCCTCTCTGGTTCCCTTCCTAGCTGGCTATGGGGGATTGCTAAGGCCAGTGCACACAGGGCTTCTTCAGGCCATTCAGCCTTCTGCGTGAAGGAGAAGACGTTGGGAGTCGGTTTCCAGCTGCGGAGACCACCAGCCAAGCAGCAGTGTCCACGGAGCCAGAGGCAGCCCAGACCCTCCTTGGCCCTATGGGGAGCCGAGGGCTAGGTGAGAACTAGGCAAGCGCTGCGATCCTGAGCCAAGCCGCATTGGGGCTGAGTTTTGTTCCCCGAGCCCAGTTTCCCTTTGCAGAATGCAGCTCCTAGAAGTGCGTTTTGTGCCGTTTCGGAGCTAGGCCCTAGGTGGGTCCCTCCCTTGCTGGCTACGGGTGGGTTGCTAGGGCCAGTGCACACAGGGCTTCTTCAGGCCAAATCAGCCTTCTGCGCGAAGGAGAAGACATTTGGAGTTGGTTTCCAGCTGCGGAGACCACCAGCCAAGCAGCAGTGCCCACGGAGACAGAGGCAGCCCAGACCTTCCTTGGCCCTATGGGGAGCCGAGGGCTAGGTGAGAACTAGGCAAGCGCTGGGATCCTGAGCCAAGCCGCATTGGCGCTGAGGTTCGTTCCCCGAGCACAGTTTCCCTTTGCAGAATGCAGCTCCTAGTTGCGCGTTTTGTGCCGTTTCGGAGCTAGGCCCTAGGTGGTTGCCTCCCTACTGGGTATGCGGGGGTATCTAGGGAGAGTGCGCACAGGGCGTCTTCAGGCCAAATTAGTCTTCTGCGTGAAGGAGAAGACGTTTGGAGTTGGTATCCAGCTGCGGAGACCACCAGCCAAACAGCAGTGCCCACGGAGCCAGAGGCAGCCCAGACCCTCCTTGGCCCTATGGGGAGCCGAGGGCTAGGTGAGAACTAGGCAAGCGCTGGGATCCTGAGCCAAGCCGCATTGGGGCTGAGGATTGTTCCCCGAGCCCAGTTTCCCTTTGCAGAATGCAGCTCCTAGACGTGCGTTTATTGCCGTTTCGGAGCTAGGCCCTAGGTGGGTCCCTCCCTAGCTGGTTATGGGTGGGTTGCTAGGGCCAGTGCACACAGGGCTTCTGCAGGCCAAATCAGCCTTCTGTGCGAAGGAGAAGACACTTGGAGTTGGTTTCGAGCTGCGGAGACCCCAACCAAGCAGCAGTGCCCACGGAGCCAGAGGCAGCCCAGACCCTCCTTGGCACTATGGGGAGCCGAGGGCTAGGTGAGAACTAGGCAAGCGCTGGGATCCTGAGCCAAGCCTCAGTGGGGCTGAGGTTTGTTCCCCGAGCCCAGTTTCCCTTTGCAGAATGCAGCTCCTAGAAACGCGTTTTGTGCCGTTTCGGAGCTAGGCCCCAGGTGGGTCCCTCCCTAGCTGGCTATGGGGGGGTTGCTAGGGCCAGTGCACACAGGGCTTCTGCAGGCCAAATCAGCCTTCTGCGTAACGGAGTAGACGTTTGGAGTTGGTTTCCAGTTGCGGAGAGCAGCAGCCAAGCAGCAGTGCCCACGGAGAGACAGGCAGCCCAGACCCTCCTTGGCCCTATTGGGAGGCGAGGGCTAGGTGAGAACTAGGCAAGCGCTGGGATCCTGAGCCAAGCCCCAATGGATCTGAGGTTTGTTCCCCGAGCACAGTTTCCCTTGGCAGAAAGCAGCTCGTAGACGCCCGTTTTGTGCCGTTTCGGAGCTAGGCCCTAGGTTTGTCCCTCCCTAGCTGGCTATGCGGGGGTTGCTAGGGCCAGTGCGCACAGGGCGTCTTCAGGCCAAATTAGTCTTCTGCGCGAAGGAGAAGACGTTTGGAGTTGGTTTCCAGCTGCGGAGACCACCAGCCATGCAGCAGTGCCCACGGAGCCAGAGGCAGCCCAGACCGTCCTTGGCCCTATGGGGAGCCGAGGGCTAGGTGAGAACTAGGCAAGCACTGGGATCCTGAGCCAAGCCGCAGTGGGGTTGAGGTTTGTTCCCCGAGCCCAGTTTCCCTTTGCAGAATGCAGCTCCTATGAGTGCATTTTGTGCCGTTTCGGAGCTAGGCCCCAGGTGGGTCCCTCCCTAGCTGGCTACGGGTGGGTTGCTAGGGCCAGTGCACACAGGGCTTCTTCAGGCCAAATCAGCCTTCTGCGCGAAGGAGAAGACATTTGGAGTTGGTTTCCAGCTGCGGAGACCACCAGGCAAGCAGCAGTGCCCACGGAGCCAGAGGCAGCCCAGACCCTCCTTGGCCCTATGGGGAGCCGAGGGCTAGGTGAGAACTAGGCAAGCGCTGCGATCCTGAGCCAAGCCGCATTGGGGCTGAGGTTTGTTCCCCGAGCCCAGTTTCCCTTTGCAGAATGCAGCTCTAGAACCGCGTTTTGTGCCGTTTCTCAGCTAGGCCCTAGGTGGGTCCCTCCCTAGCTGGCTATGGGGGGGTTGCTAGGGTCAGTGCACACAGGGGTTCTGCAGGCCAAATCCACCTTCTCCGCGAAGGAGAAGACTTTTGGAGTTGGTTTCCAGTTGCGGAGAGCAGCAGCCAAGCAGCAGTGCCCACGGAGATAGAGGCAGCCCAGACCGTCATTGCCCTATGGGGAGGCGAGGGCTAGGTGAGAACTAGGCAAGCGCTGGGATCCTGAGCCAAGCCGCAGTGGGGCTGAGGTTGGATCCCCGAGCCCAGTTTCCCTTGGCAGAATGCAGCTAAGAAACGCATTTTGTGCCATTTCAGAGCTATGCCCTCTGTGGTTCCCTCCCTAGCTGGCTATGGGGGTTTGCTAAGGCCAGTGCACACAGGGCTTCTTCAGGCCATTCAGCCTTCTGCGTGAAGGAGAAGACGCTTGGAGTCGGTTTCCAGCTGCGGAGACCACCAGCCAAGCAGCAGTGGCCACGGAGCCAGAGGCAGCCCAGACCCTCCATGGCCGTATGGGGAGCCGAGGGCTAGGTGAGAACTAGGCAAGCGCTGCCATCCTGAGCCAAGCCGCATTAGGGCTGAGGTTTCCTCCCCGAGCCCAGTTTCCCTTGGCAGAATGCAGCTAAGAAACGCATTTTGTGCCATTTCAGAGCTATGCCCTCTGTGGTTCCCTCCCTAGCTGGCTAAGGGGGTTTGCTAAGGCCAGTGCACACAGGGCTTCTTCAGGCCATTCAGCATTCTGCGTGAAGGAGAAGACGTTGGGAGTCGGTTTCCAGCTGCGGAGACCACCAGCCAAGCAGCAGTGTCCACGGAGCCAGAGGCAGCCCAGACCCTCCTTGGCCCTATGGGGAGCCGAGGGCTAGGTGAGAACTAGGCAAGCGCTGCGATCCTGAGCCAAGCCGCATTGGGGCTGAGTTTTGTTCCCCGAGCCCAGTTTCCCTTTGCAGAATGCAGCTCCTAGAAGTGCGCTTTGTGCCGTTTCGGAGCTAGGCCCTAGGTGGGTCCCTCCCTCGCTGGCTGTGGGTGGGTTGCTAGGGCCAGTGCACACAGGGCTTCTTCAGGCCAAATCAGCCTTCTGCGTGAAGGAGAAGACGATTGGAGTTGGTTTCCACCTGCGGAGACCACCAGTCAAGAAGCAGTGCCCCAGGAGCCAGAGGCAGACCAGACCCTCCTTGGCACTATGGGAGCCGAGGGCAAGGTGAGAACTAGGCAAACGCTGGGATCCTGAGCCAAGCCGCATTGGGGCTGAGGTTTCTTCCCCGAGCCCAGTTTCCCTTGGCAGAATGCTGCTCTAGAATCGCATTTTGTGCCATTTCAGAGCTATTCCCTCTGTGGTTCCCTACCTAGCTGGCTATGGGGGTTTGCTAGGGCCAGTGCACACAGGGCTTCTTCAGGCCAAATCAGCCTTCTGCGTGAAGGAGATGACATTTGGAGTCGGTTTCCAGCTGCGGAGACCACCAGCCAAGCAGCAGTGCCCACGGAGCCAGAGGCAGCCCAGACCTTCCTTGGCCCTATGGGGAGGCGAGGGCTAGGTGAGAACTAGGCAAGCGCTGCGATCCTGAGCCAAGCCGCATTGGGGCTGAGCTTTGTTACCCGAGCCCAGTTTCCCTTTGCAGAATGCAGCTCCTAGAAGCGCGTTTTGTGCCGTTTCAGAGCTAGGCCCTAGGTGGGTCCCTCCCTTGCTGGCTTTGGGGGGGTTGCTAGGGCCAGTGTACACAGAGCTTCTAGAGTCCAAATCAGCCGTCTGCGCGAAGGAGAAGATGTTTGTACTTGGTTTCCAGCTGCGGCGACTACCAGCCAAGCAGCAGTGCCCACGGAGCCAGAGGCAGCCCAGACCCTCCTTGGCCCTAAGGGGAGCCTAGGACTAGGTGAGAACTAGGCAAGCGCTGGGATCCTGAGCCAAGCCGCATTGGGGCTGAGGTTTCCTCCCCGAGCCCAGTTTCCCTTTGCAGAATGCAGCTCCTAGAAGCGCGTTTTGGGCCCTTTCGGAGCTAGGCCCATGGTGGGTCCCTCCCTAGCTTGCTCTGGCGGGGGTGCTAGGGCCAGTGCACACAGGGCTTCTTCAGGCCAAATCAGCCTTCTGCGTGAAGGAGAAGACGCTTGGAGTTGGTTTCCAGCTGCGGAGACCACCAGGCAAGCAGCAGTGCCCACGGAGCCAGAGGCAGCCCAGACCCTCCTTGGCCATATGGGGAGCCGAGGGCTAGGTGAGAACTAGGCAAGCGCTGCGATCCTGAGCCAAGCCGCACTGGGGCTGAGGATTGTTCCCCGAGCCCATTTTCCCTTTGCAGAATGCAGCTCCTAACACCGCGTTTTGTGCCGTTTCGGAGCTAGGCCCTAGGTGGGTCCCTCCCTAGCTGGCTATGGATGTTTGCTAAGGCCAGTGCACACAGGGCTTCTTCAGGCCAAATCAGCCTTCTGCGTGAAGGAGAAGACAGTTGGAGTTGGTTTCAAGCTGCGCAGACCACCAGGCAAGCAGCAGTGCCCACGAAGCCAGAGGCAGCCCAGACCCTCCTTGGCCCTATTGGGAGCCGAGGGCTAGGTGAGAACTAGGCAAGCGCTGGGATCCTGAGCCAAGCCGCATTGGGGCTGAGGTTTGTTCTCCGACCCCAGTATCCCTTTGCAGAATGCAGCTCCTAGGAGCGCGTTTTGTGCCGTTTCGGAGCAATGCCCCAGGTGGGTTCCTCCCTAGCTGGCTATGGGGGGGTTGCTAGGGCCAGTGCACACAGGGCTTCTGCAGGCCAAATCAGCCTTCTGCGTAACGGAGTAGACGTTTGGAGTTGGTTTCCAGTTGCGGAGAGCAGCAGCCAAGCAGCAGTGCCCACGGAGAGAGAGGCAGCCCAGACCCTCCTTGGCCCTATGGGGAGCCGAGGGCTAGGTGAGAACTAGGCAAGCGCTGGGATCCTGAGCCAAGCCGCAATGGATCTGAGGTTTGTTCCCCGAGCACAGTTTCCCTTGGCAGAAAGCAGCTCGTAGACGCCCGTTTTGTGCCGTTTCGGAGCTAGGCCCTAGGTGGGTCCCTCCCTAGCTGGCTATGCGGGGGTTGCTAGGGCCAGTGCGCACAGGGCGTCTTCAGGCCAAATTAGTCTTCTGCGCGAAGGAGAAGACGTTTGGAATTGGTTTCCAGCTGCGGAGACCACCAGCCAAGCAGCAGTGCCCACGGAGCCAGAGGCAGCCCAGACAGTCCTTGGCCCTATGGGGAGCCGAGGTTTAGGTGAGAACTAGGCAAGCACTGGGATCCTGAGCCAAACCGCAGTGGGGTTGAAGTTTGTTCCCCGAGCCCAGTTTCCCTTTGCAGAATGCAGCTCCTATGAGTGCATTTTGTGCCGTTTCGGAGCTAGGCCCCAGGTGGGTCCCTCCCTAGCTGGCTACGGGTGGGTTGCTAGGGCCAGTGCACACAGGGCTTCTTCAGGCCAAATCAGCCTTCTGCGCGAAGGAGAAGACATTTGGAGTTGGTTTCCAGCTGCGGAGACCACCAGCCAAGCAGCAGTGCCCACGGAGCCACAGGCAGCCCAGACCCTCCTTGGCCCTATGGGGAGCCGAGGTCTAGGTGAGAACTAGGCAAGCGCTGGGATCCTGAGCCAAGCCGCATTGGGGCTGAGGTTTGTTCCCCGAGCCCAGTTTCCCTTTGCAGAATGCAGCTCTAGAACCGCGTTTTGTGCCGTTTCGGAGCTAGGCCCCAGGTGTGTCCCTCCCTAGCTGGCAATGGGTAGGTTGCTAGGGCCAGTGCACACAGGGCTTCTTCATTCCAAATCAGCCTTCTGCGCAAAGCAGAAGACTTTTGGAGTTGGTTTCCAGCTGCCGAGACCTCCAGGCAAGCAGCAGTGCCCACGGAGCCAGAGGCAGCCCAGACACTCCTTGGCACTATGGGGAGCCGAGGGCTAGGTGAGAACTAGGCAAGCGCTGGGATCCTGAGCCAAGCCGCATTGGCGCTGAGGTTTCCTCCCCGAGCCCAGTTTCCCTTTGCAGAATGCAGCTCCTAGAAGCGCGTTTTGTGCCGTTTCGGAGCTAGGCCCTAGGTGGGTCCCTCCCTAGCTGGCTGTGGGGGGGTTGCTAGGGCCAGTGCACACAGGGCTTCTTCAGGCCAAATCCACCTTCTTCGCAAAGGAGAAGATGTTTGGAGTTGGTTTCCTTCTGCGGAGACCACCAGCCAAGCAGCAGTGGCAACGGAGCCAGAGGCAGCCCAGACCCTCCTTGGCCCTATGGGGAGGCGAGGGCTAGGTGAGAACTAGGCAAGCGCTGGGATCCTGAGCCAAGCCGCATTGGGGCTGAGGTTTCTTCCCCGAGCCCAGTTTCCCTTGGCAGAATGCAGCTCTAGAAACGCATTTTGTGCCATTTCAGAGCTATGCCCTCTGTGGTTCCCTCCCTAGCTGGCTATGGGGGTTTGCTAGGGCCAGTGCACACAGGGCTTCTTCAGGCCATTCAGCGTTCTGCGTGAAGGAGAAGACGTTGGGAGTCGGTTTCCAGCTGCGGAGACCACCAGCCAAGCAGCAGTGCCCACGGAGCCAGAGGCAGCCCAGACCCTCCTTGGCCTTATGGGGAGGCGAGGGCTAGGTGAGAACTAGGCAAGCGCTGGGATCCTGAGCCAAGCCGCATTGGGGCTGAGGTTTCCTCCCCGAGCCCAGTTTCCCTTTGCAGAATGCAGCTCCTAGAAGCGCGTTTTGGGCCCTTTCGGAGCTAGGCCCCTGGTGGGTCCCTCCCTAGCTTGCTCTGGCGGGGGTGCTAGGGCCAGTGCACACAGGGCTTCTTCAGGCCAAATCAGCCTTCTGCGTGAAGGAGAAGACAGTTGGAGTTGGTTTCAAGCTGCGCAGACCACCAGGCAAGCAGCAGTGCCCACGAAGCCAGATGCAGCCCAGACCCTCCTTGGCCCTATTGGGAGCCGAGTGCTAGGTGAGAACTAGGCAAGCGCTGGGATCCTGAGCCAAGCCGAATTGGGGCTGAGGTTTGTTTCCCGAGCACAGTTCCCTTTAGCAGAATGCAGCTCTAAAATCCTGTTTAGGGCCGATTCGGAGCTAGGCCCTAGGTGGGTCCCTCCGTAGCTGTCTATGAGGGGATTGCTAGGGCAGGTGCACACAGGGCCTCTTCAGCCCAAATCAGCCTTCTGCTCGAAGAGAAGACGTTTGGAGTTGGTTTCCAGCTTCGGAGACCACCAGCCAAGCAGCAGTGCCCAAGGAGCCAGAGGCAGCCCAGACACTCCTTGGCCCTAAGGGGAGCCTAGGACTAGGTGAGAACTAGGCAAGCGCTGGGATCCTGAGCCAAGCCGCATTGGGGCTGAGGTTTGCTCCCCAAGCACAGTTTCCCTTGGCAGAATGCAGCTCTAGAAGCCCGTTTAGAGCCGATTCGGAGCTAGGCCCTAGGTGGGTCCCTCCCTAGCTGGCTATGGGCGTGTTGCTAGAGCCAGTGCACACAGGGCTTCTTCAGGCCAAAGCAGCAGTGCCCACGGAGCCAGAGGCAGCCCAGACCCTCCTTGGCCCTATGGGGAGCCGAGGACTAGGTGAGAACTAGGCAAGCACTGGGATCCTGAGCCAAGCCGCATTGGGGCTGAGATTTGTTCCCCGAGCCCAGTTTCCCTTTGCAGAATGCAGCTCCTATGAGTGCGTTTTGTGCCTTTTCGGAGCTACGCCCTAGGTTGATCCCTCACTACATGTCTATGTGGGGCTTGGTAGGGCCGGTGCACACAGGGCTTCTTCAGGCCAAATCAGCCTTCTGCTCGAAGAGAAGACGTTTGGAGTTGGTTTCCAGCTGCGGAGACCACCAGCCAAGCAGCAGTGCCCACGCAGCCAGTGGCAGCCCAGAAAATCCTTGGCCCTATGGGGAGCCGAGGGGTAGGTGAGAACTAGGCAAGCGCTGGGATCCTGAGCCAAGCCGCATTGGGGCTGAGGTTTCTTCCCCGAGCCCAGATTCCCTTTGTTGAATGCAGCTCCTAGAAGCCCGTTTTGTGCCGTTTCGGAGCTAGTCCCTAGGTGGGTCCCTCCCTAGCTGGCTATGGGTGGGTTGCTAGGGCCAGTGCACACAGGGCTTCTTCAGGCCAAATCAGCCTTCTGCGTGAAGGAGATGACATTTGGAGTCGGTTTCCAGCTGCGGAGACCACCAGCCAAGCAGCAGTGCCCACGGAGCCAGAGGCAGCCCAGACCTTCCTTGGCCCTATGGGGAGGCGAGGGCTAGGTGAGAACTAGGCAAGCGCTGCGATCCTGAGCCAAGCCGCATTGGGCCTGAGGTGTGTTCCCCGAGCCCAGTTTCCCTGTGCAAAATGCAGCTCCTAGAATTGTGCTTTGGGCCGTTTCGGAGCTAGGCCATAGGTGGGTCCCTCCCTAGCTGGCTTTGGGGGGTTGCTAGGGCCAGTGTACACAGAGCTTCTTAAGTCCAAATCAGCCGTCTGCGCGAAGGAGAAGATGTTTGTACTTGGTTTCCAGCTGCGGAGACTACCAGCCAAGCAGCAGTGCCCACGGAGCCAGAGGCAGCCCAGACCCTCCTTGGCCCTAAGGGGAGCCTAGGGCTAGGTGAGAACTAGGCAAGCGCTGGGATCCTGAGCCAAGCCACATTGGGGCTGAGGTTTGTTCTCCGAGCACAGTTTCCCTTGGCAGAATGCAGCTCTAGAAGCCTGTTTAGAGCCGATTCCGAGCTAGGCCCTAGGTGGGTCCCTCCCTAGCTTGCTTTGTGTGGGTTGCTAGGGCCAGTGCACACAGGGCTTCTTCAGGCCAAATCAGCCTTCTGCGTTAAGGAGAAGAGATTTGGAGTTGGTTTCCTTCTGCGGAGTCCACCAGCAAAGCAGCAGTGGCAACGGAGCCAGAGGCAGCCCAGACCCTCCTTGGCCCTATGGGGAGCCGAGGTCTAGGTGAGAACTAGGCAAGCGCTGGGATCCTGAGCCAAGCCGCATTGGGGCTGAGGTTTCTTCCCGAGCCCAGTTTCCCTTGGCAGAATGCAGCTCTAGAAACGCATTTTGTGCCATTTCAGAGCTATGCCCTCTGTGTTTCCCTCCCTAGCTGGCTATGGGGGTTTGCTAGGGCCAGTGCACACAGGGCTTCTTCAGGCCATTCAGCGTTCTGCGTGAAGGAGAAGACGTTGGGAGTCGGTTTCCAGCTGCGGAGACCACCAGCCAAGCAGCAGTGCCCACGGAGCCAGAGGCAGCCCAGACCCTCCTTGGCCTTATGGGGAGGCGAGGGCTAGGTGAGAACTAGGCAAGCGCTGGGATCCTGAGCCAAGCCGCAGTGGGGCTGAGGTTTCCTCCCCGAGCCCAGTTTCCCTTTGCAGAATGCAGCTCCTAGAAGCGCGTTTTGGGCCTTTTCGGAGCTAGGCCCCTGGTGGGTCCCTCCCTAGCTGGCTCTGGCGGGGGTGCTAGGGCCAGTGCACACAGGGCTTCTTCAGGCCAAATCAGCCTTCTGCGTGAAGGAGAAGACGTTTGGAGTTGGTTTCCAGCTACGGAGACCACCAGGCAAGCAGCAGGGCCCACGGAGCCAGAGGCAGCCCAGACCCTCCTTGGCCCTATGGGGAGCCGAGGGCTAGGTGAGAACTAGGCAAGCGCTGGGATCCTGAGCCAAGCCGCATTGGGGCTGAGCTTTGTTCCCCGAGCCCAGTTTCCCTTTGCAGAATGCAGCTCCTAGACGCGCGTTTTGTGCCGTTTCGGAGCCAAGCCCTAGGAGTGTCCCTCCCTCGCTGGCTATGGGGGTTTGCTAGGGCCAGTGCACACAGGGCTTCTTCAGGCCAAATCAGCCTTCTGCGTGAAGGAGAAGTCATTTGGAGTTGGTTTCAAGCTGCGGAGACCACCAGGCAAGCAGCACTGCCCACGAAGCCAGAGGCAGCCCAGACCCTCCTTGGCCTTATTGGGAGCCGAGTGCTAGGTGAGAACTAGGCAAGCGCTGGGATCCTGAGCCAAGCCGCATTGGGGCTGAGGTTTGTTCTCCGACCCCAGTATCCCTTTGCAGAATGCAGCTCCTAGAAGCGCGTTTTGTGCTGTTTCGGAGCTAGGCCCTAGGTGGGTCCCTCCCTAGGTGGCTTTGGTGGGGCTGTTAGGGCCTGTGCAAACAGAGCTTCTTCAGTGCAAATCAGCCATCTGTGCGAAGGAGAAGATGTTTGGAGTTGGTTTCCAGCTGCGGAGACCACCAGCCAAGCAGCAGTGCCCAAGGAGCCAGAGGCAGCCCAGACACTCCTTGGCCCTAAGGGGAGCCTAGGACTAGGTGAGAATTAGGCAAGCGCTGGGATCCTGAGCCAAGCCGCATTGGGGCTGAGGTTTGCTCCCCAAGCACAGTTTCCCTTGGCAGAATGCAGCTCTAGAAGCGCGTTTTGTGCCGTTTCGGAGCTAGGCCCTAGGTGGGTCCCTCCCTAGCTGGCTATGGGCGTGTTGCTAGAGCCAGTGCACACAGGGCTTCTTCAGGCCAAATCAGCCTTCTCCGCGAAGGAGAAGACGCTTGGAGTTGGTTTCCTGCGGCGGAGACCACCAGCCAAGCAGCAGTGCCCACGGAGCCAGAGGCTGCCCAGACCCTCCTTGGCCCTATGGGGAGCAGAGGACTAGGTGAGAACTAGGGAAGCACTGGGATCCTGAGCCAAGCCGCATTGGGGCTGAGGTTTGTTCCCCGAGCCCAGTTTCCCTTTGCAGAATGCAGCTCCTATGAGTGCGTTTTGTGCCTTTTCGGAGCTACGCCCTAGGTTGATCCCTCCCTACCTGTCTATGTGGGGCTTGGTAGGGCCGGTGCACACAGGGCTTCTTCAGGCCAAATAAGCCTTCTGCGCGACGGAGAAGACGTTTGGAGTTGCGTTCCAGCTGCGGAGACCACCAGGCAAGCAGCAGTGCCCACGGAGCCAGAGGCAGCCCAGACCCTCCTTGGCCGTATGGGGAGCCGAGGGCTAGGTGAGAACTAGGCAAGCGCTGGGATCCTGAGCCAAGCCACATTGGGGCTGAGGTTTGTTCTCCGAGCACAGTTTCCCTTGGCAGAATGCAGCTCTAGAAGCCTGTTTAGAGCCGATTCCGAGCTAGGCCCTAGGTGGGTCCCTCCCTAGCTTGCTTTGTGTGGGTTGCTAGGGCCAGTGCACACAGGGCTTCTTCAGGCCAAATCAGCCTTCTGCGTTAAGGAGAAGATGTTTGGAGGTGGTTTCCTTCTGCGGAGACCACCAGCCAAGCAGCAGTGGCAACGGAGCCAGAGGCAGCCCAGACCCTCCTTGGCCCTATGGGGAGCCGAGGGCTAGGTGAGAACGAGGCAAGCGCTGGGATCCTGAGCCAAGCTGCATTGGGGCTGAGGTTTCTTCCCCGAGCCCAGTTTCCCTTGGCAGAATGCAGCTCTAGAAACGCATTTTGTGCCATTTCAGAGCTATGCCCTCTGTGGTTCCCTCCCTAGCTGGCTATGGGGGTTTGCTAGGGCCAGTGCACACAGGGCTTCTTCAGGCCATTCAGCGTTCTGCGTGAAGGAGAAGACGTTGGGAGTCGGTTTCCAGCTGCGGAGACCACCAGCCAAGCAGCAGTGCCCACGGAGCCAGAGGCAGCCCAGACCCTCCTTGGCCTTATGGGGAGGCGAGGGCTAGGTGAGAACTAGGCAAGCGCTGGGATCCTGAGCCAAGCCGCATTGGGGCTGAGGTTTCCTCCCCGAGCCCAGTTTCCCTTTGCAGAATGCAGCTCCTAGAAGCGCGTTTTGGGCCCTTTCGGAGCTAGGCCCATGGTGGGTCCCTCCCTAGCTTGCTCTGGCGGGGGTGCTAGGGCCAGTGCACACAGGGCTTCTTCAGGCCAAATCAGCCTTCTGCGTGAAGGAGAAGACGTTTGGAGTTGGTTTCCAGCTGCGGAGACCACCAGGCAAGCAGCAGTGCCCACGGAGCCAGAGGCAGCCCAGACCCTCCTTGGCCATATGGGGAGCCGAGGGCTAGGTGAGAACTAGGCAAGCGCTGCGATCCTGAGCCAAGCCGCACTGGGGCTGAGGATTGTTCCCCGAGCCCATTTTCCCTTTGCAGAATGCAGCTCCTAAAACCGCGTTTTGTGCCGTTTCGGAGCTAGGCCCTAGGTGGGTCCCTCCCTAGCTGGCTATGGATGTTTGCTAAGGCCAGTGCACACAGGGCTTCTTCAGGCCAAATCAGCCTTCTGCGTGAAGGAGAAGACAGTTGGAGTTGGTTTCAAGCTGCGCAGACCACCAGGCAAGCAGCAGTGCCCACGAAGCCAGAGGCAGCCCAGACCCTCCTTGGCCCTATTGGGAGCCGAGGGCTAGGTGAGAACTAGGCAAGCGCTGGGATCCTGAGCCAAGCCGCATTGGGGCTGAGGTTTGTTCTCCGACCCCAGTATCCCTTTGCAGAATGCAGCTCCTAGGAGCGCGTTTTGTGCCGTTTCGGAGCAATGCCCCAGGTGGGTTCCTCCCTAGCTGGCTATGGGGGGGTTGCTAGGGCCAGTGCACACAGGGCTTCTGCAGGCCAAATCAGCCTTCTGCGTAACGGAGTAGATGTTTGGAGTTGGTTTCCAGTTGCGGAGAGCAGCAGCCAAGCAGCAGTGCCCACGGAGAGAGAGGCAGCCCAGACCCTCCTTGGCCCTATGGGGAGCCGAGGGCTAGGTGAGAACTAGGCAAGCGCTGGGATCCTGAGCCAAGCCGCAATGGATCTGAGGTTTGTTCCCCGAGCACAGTTTCCCTTGTCAGAAAGCAGCTCGTAGACGCCCGTTTTGTGCCGTTTCGGAGCTAGGCCCTAGGTGGGTCCCTCCCTAGCTGGCTATGCGGGGGTTGCTAGGGCCAGTGCGCACAGGGCGTCTTCAGGCCAAATTAGTCTTCTGCGCGAAGGAGAAGACGTTTGGAGTTGGTTTCCAGCTGCGGAGACCACCAGCCAAGCAGCAGTGCCCACGGAGCCAGAGGCAGCCCAGACCGTCCTTGGCCCTATGGGGAGCCGAGGTTTAGGTGAGAACTAGGCAAGCACTGGGATCCTGAGCCAAGCCGCAGTGGGGTTGAGGTTTGTTCCCCGAGCCCAGTTTCCCTTTGCAGAATGCAGCTCCTATGAGTGCGTTTTGTGCCGTTTCGGAGCTAGGCTCCAGGTGGGTCCCTCCCTAGCTGGCTACGGGTGGGTTGCTAGGGCCAGTGCACACAGGGCTTCTTCAGGCCAAATCAGCCTTCTGCGCGAAGGAGACGACATTTGGAGTTGGTTTCCAGCTGCGGAGACCACCAGCCAAGCAGCAGTGCCCACGGAGCCACAGGCAGCCCAGACCCTCCTTGGCCCTATGGGGAGCCGAGGTCTAGGTGAGAACTAGGCAAGCGCTGGGATCCTGAGCCAAGCCGCATTGGGGCTGAGGTTTGTTCCCCGAGCCCAGTTTCCCTTTGCAGAATGCAGCTCTAGAACCGCGTTTTGTGCCGTTTCGGAGCTAGGCCCCAGGTGTGTCCCTCCCTAGCTGGCAATGGTTAGGTTGCTAGGGCCAGTGCACACAGGGCTTCTTCATTCCAAATCAGCCTTCTGCGCAAAGCAGAAGACTTTTGGAGTTGGTTTCCAGCTGCCGAGACCTCCAGGCAAGCAGCAGTGCCCACGGAGCCAGAGGCAGCCCAGACCCTCCTTGGCCCTATTGGGAGCCGAGTGCTAGGTGAGAACTAGGCAAGCGCTGGGATCCTGAGCCAAGCCGCATTGGGGCTGAGGTTTGTTTCCCGAGCACAGTTCCCTTTAGCAGAATGCAGCTCTAAAATCCTGTTTAGGGCCGATTCGGAGCTAGGCCCTAGGTGGGTCCCTCCGTAGCTGTCTATGAGGGGGTTGCTAGGGCAGGTGCACACAGGGCTTCTTCAGCCCAAATCAGCCTTCTGCTCGAAGAGAAGACGTTTGGAGTTGGTTTCCAGCTTCGGAGACCACCAGCCAAGCAGCAGTGCCCAAGGAGCCAGAGGCAGCCCAGACACTCCTTGGCCCTAAGGGGAGCCTAGGACTAGGTGAGAACTAGGCAAGCGCTGGGATCCTGAGCCAAGCCGCATTGGGGCTGAGGTTTGCTCCCCAAGCACAGTTTCCCTTGGCAGAATGCAGCTCTAGAAGCCCGTTTAGAGCCGATTCGGAGCTAGGCCCTAGGTGGGTCCCTCCCTAGCTGGCTATGGGCGTGTTGCTAGAGCCAGTGCACACAGGGTTTCTTCAGGCCAAAGCAGCAGTGCCCACGGAGCCAGAGGCAGCCCAGACCCTCCTTGGCCCTATGGGGAGCCGAGGACTAGGTGAGAACTAGGCAAGCACTGGGATCCTGAGCCAAGCCGCATTGGGGCTGAGATTTGTTCCCCGAGCCCAGTTTCCCTTTGCAGAATGCAGCTCCTATGAGTGCGTTTTGTGCCTTTTCGGAGCTACGCCCTAGGTTGATCCCTCACTACATGTCTATGTGGGGCTTGGTAGGGCCGGTGCACACAGGGCTTCTTCAGGCCAAATCAGCCTTCTGCTCGAAGAGAAGACGTTTGGAGTTGGTTTCCAGCTGCGGAGACCACCAGCCAAGCAGCAGTGCCCACGCAGCCATTGGCAGCCCAGAAAATCCTTGGCCCTATGGGGAGCCGAGGGGTAGGTGAGAACTAGGCAAGCGCTGGGATCCTGAGCCAAGCCGCATTGGGGCTGAGGTTTCTTCCCCGAGCCCAGATTCCCTTTGTTGAATGCAGCTCCTAGAAGCCCGTTTTGTGCCGTTTCGGAGCTAGTCCCTAGGTGGGTCCCTCCCTAGCTGGCTATGGGTGGGTTGCTAGGGCCAATGCACACAGGGCTTCTTCAGGCCAAATCAGCCTTCTGCGTGAAGGAGATGACATTTGGAGTCGGTTTCCAGCTGCGGAGACCACCAGCCAAGCAGCAGTGCCCACGGAGCCAGAGGCAGCCCAGACCTTCCTTGGCCCTATGGGGAGGCGAGGGCTAGGTGAGAACTAGGCAAGCGCTGCGATCCTGAGCCAAGCCGCATTGGGCCTGAGGTGTGTTCCCCGAGCCCAGTTTCCCTGTGCAGAATGCAGCTCCTAGAATTGTGCTTTGGGCCGTTTCGGAGCTAGGCCATAGGTGGGTCCCTCCCTAGCTGGCTTTGGGGGGTTGCTAGGGCCAGTGTACACAGAGCTTCTTCAGTCCAAATCAGCCGTCTGCGCGAAGGAGAAGATGTTTGTACTTGGTTTCCAGCTGCGGAGACTACCAGCCAAGCAGCAGTGCCCACGGAGCCAGAGGCAGCCCAGACCCTCCTTGGCCCTAAGGGGAGCCTAGGGCTAGGTGAGAACTAGGCAAGCGCTGGGATCCTGAGCCAAGCCACATTGGGGCTGAGGTTTGTTCTCCGAGCACAGTTTCCCTTGGCAGAATGCAGCTCTAGAAGCCTGTTTAGAGCCGATTCGGAGCTAGGCCCTAGGTGGGTCCCTCCCTAGCTTGCTTTGTGTGGGTTGCTAGGGCCAGTGCACACAGGGCTTCTTCAGGCCAAATCAGCCTTCTGCGTTAAGGAGAAGAGATTTGGAGTTGGTTTCCTTCTGCGGAGTCCACCAGCAAAGCAGCAGTGGCAACGGAGCCAGAGGCAGCCCAGACCCTCCTTGGCCCTATGGGGAGCCGAGGTCTAGGTGAGAACTAGGCAAGCGCTGGGATCCTGAGCCAAGCCGCATTGGGGCTGAGGTTTCTTCCCCGAGCCCAGTTTCCCTTGGCAGAATGCAGCTCTAGAAACGCATTTTGTGCCATTTCAGAGCTATGCCCTCTGTGTTTCCCTCCCTAGCTGGCTATGGGGGTTTGCTAGGGCCAGTGCACACAGGGCTTCTTCAGGCCATTCAGCGTTCTGCGTGAAGGAGAAGACGTTGGGAGTCGGTTTCCAGCTGCGGAGACCACCAGCCAAGCAGCAGTGCCCACGGAGCCAGAGGCAGCCCAGACCCTCCTTGGCCTTATGGGGAGGCGAGGGCTAGGTGAGAACTAGGCAAGCGCTGGGATCCTGAGCCAAGCCGCATTGGGGCTGAGGTTTCCTCCCCGAGCCCAGTTTCCCTTTGCAGAATGCAGCTCCTAGAAGCGCGTTTTGGGCCTTTTCGGAGCTAGGCCCCTGGTGGGTCCCTCCCTAGCTGGCTCTGGCGGGGGTGCTAGGGCCAGTGCACACAGGGCTTCTTCAGGCCAAATCAGCCTTCTGCGTGAAGGAGAAGACGTTTGGAGTTGGTTTCCAGCTACTGAGACCACCAGGCAAGCAGCAGGGCCCACGGAGCCAGAGGCAGCCCAGACCCTCCTTGGCCCTATGGGGAGCCGAGGGCTAGGTGAGAACTAGGCAAGCGCTGGGATCCTGAGCCAAGCCGCATTGGGGCTGAGCTTTGTTCCCCGAGCCCAGTTTCCCTTTGCAGAATGCAGCTCCTAGACGCGCGTTTTGTGCCGTTTCGGAGCCAAGCCCTAGGAGGGTCCCTCCCTCGCTGGCTATGGGGGTTTGCTAGGGCCAGTGCACACAGGGCTTCTTCAGGCCAAATCAGCCTTCTGCGTGAAGGAGAAGTCATTTGGAGTTGGTTTCAAGCTGCGGAGACCACCAGGCAAGCAGCACTGCCCACGAAGCCAGAGGCAGCCCAGACCCTCCTTGGCCTTATTGGGAGCCGAGTGCTAGGTGAGAACTAGGCAAGCGCTGGGATCCTGAGCCAAGCCGCATTGGGGCTGAGGTTTGTTCTCCGACCCCAGTATCCCTTTGCAGAATGCAGCTCCTAGAAGCGCGTTTTGTGCTGTTTCGGAGCTAGGCCCTAGGTGGGTCCCTCCCTAGGTGGCTTTGGTGGGGCTGTTAGGGCCTGTGCAAACAGAGCTTCTTCAGTGCAAATCAGCCATCTGTGCGAAGGAGAAGATGTTTGGAGTTGGTTTCCAGCTGCGGAGACCACCAGCCAAGCAGCAGTGCCCAAGGAGCCAGAGGCAGCCCAGACACTCCTTGGCCCTAAGGGGAGCCTAGGACTAGGTGAGAATTAGGCAAGCGCTGGGATCCTGAGCCAAGCCGCATTGGGGCTGAGGTTTGCTCCCCAAGCACAGTTTCCCTTGGCAGAATGCAGCTCTAGAAGCGCGTTTTGTGCCGTTTCGGAGCTAGGCCCTATGTGGGTCCCTCCCTAGCTGGCTATGGGCGTGTTGCTAGAGCCAGTGCACACAGGGCTTCTTCAGGCCAAATCAGCCTTCTCCGCGAAGGAGAAGACGCTTGGAGTTGGTTTCCTGCGGCGGAGACCACCAGCCAAGCAGCAGTGCCCACGGAGCCAGAGGCAGCCCAGACCCTCCTTGGCCCTATGGGGAGCAGAGGACTAGGTGAGAACTAGGGAAGCACTGGGATCCTGAGCCAAGCCGCATTGGGGCTGAGGTTTGTTCCCCGAGCCCAGTTTCCCTTTGCAGAATGCAGCTCCTATGAGTGCGTTTTGTGCCTTTTCGGAGCTACGCCCTAGGTTGATCCCTCCCTACCTGTCTATGTGGGGCTTGGTAGGGCCGGTGCACACAGGGCTTCTTCAGGCCAAATAAGCCTTCTGCGCGACGGAGAAGACGTTTGGAGTTGCGTTCCAGCTGCGGAGACCACCAGGCAAGCAGCAGTGCCCACGGAGCCAGAGGCAGCCCAGACCCTCCTTGGCCGTATGGGGAGCCGAGGGCTAGGTGAGAACTAGGCAAGCGCTGGGATCCTGAGCCAAGCCACATTGGGGCTGAGGTTTGTTCTCCGAGCACAGTTTCCCTTGGCAGAATGCAGCTCTAGAAGCCTGTTTAGAGCCGATTCCGAGCTAGGCCCTAGGTGGGTCCCTCCCTAGCTTGCTTTGTGTGGGTTGCTAGGGCCAGTGCACACAGGGCTTCTTCAGGCCAAATCAGCCTTCTGCGTTAAGGAGAAGATGTTTGGAGGTGGTTTCCTTCTGCGGAGACCACCAGCCAAGCAGCAGTGGCAACGGAGCCAGAGGCAGCCCAGACCCTCCTTGGCCCTATGGGGAGCCGAGGGCTAGGTGAGAACGAGGCAAGCGCTGGGATCCTGAGCCAAGCCGCATTGGGGCTGAGGTTTCTTCCCCGAGCCCAGTTTCCCTTGGCAGAATGCAGCTCTAGAAACGCATTTTGTGCCATTTCAGAGCTATGCCCTCTGTGGTTCCCTCCCTAGCTGGCTATGGGGGTTTGCTAGGGCCAGTGCACACAGGGCTTCTTCAGGCCATTCAGCGTTCTGCGTGAAGGAGAAGACGTTGGGAGTCGGTTTCCAGCTGCGGAGACCACCAGCCAAGCAGCAGTGCCCACGGAGCCAGAGGCAGCCCAGACCCTCCTTGGCCTTATGGGGAGGCGAGGGCTAGGTGAGAACTAGGCAAGCGCTGGGATCCTGAGCCAAGCCGCATTGGGGCTGAGGTTTCCTCCCCGAGCCCAGTTTCCCTTTGCAGAATGCAGCTCCTAGAAGCGCGTTTTGGGCCCTTTCGGAGCTAGGCCCATGGTGGGTCCCTCCCTAGCTTGCTCTGGCGGGGGTGCTAGGGCCAGTGCACACAGGGCTTCTTCAGGCCAAATCAGCCTTCTGCGTGAAGGAGAAGACAGTTGGAGTTGGTTTCAAGCTGCGCAGACCACCAGGCAAGCAGCAGTGCCCACGAAGCCAGAGGCAGCCCAGACCCTCCTTGGCCCTATTGGGAGCCGAGGGCTAGGTGAGAACTAGGCAAGCGCTGGGATCCTGAGCCAAGCCGCATTGGGGCTGAGGTTTGTTCTCCGACCCCAGTATCCCTTTGCAGAATGCAGCTCCTAGGAGCGCGTTTTGTGCCGTTTCGGAGCAATTCCCCAGGTGGGTTCCTCCCTAGCTGGCTATGGGGGGGTTGCTAGGGCCAGTGCACACAGGGCTTCTGCAGGCCAAATCAGCCTTCTGCGTAACGGAGTAGACGTTTGGAGTTGGTTTCCAGTTGCGGAGAGCAGCAGCCAAGCAGCAGTGCCCACGGAGAGAGAGGCAGCCCAGACCCTCCTTGGCCCTATGGGGAGCCGAGGGCTAGGTGAGAACTAGGCAAGCGCTGGGATCCTGAGCCAAGCCGCAATGGATCTGAGGTTTGTTCCCCGAGCACAGTTTCCCTTGTCAGAAAGCAGCTCGTAGACGCCCGTTTTGTGCCGTTTCGGAGCTAGGCCCTAGGTGGGTCCCTCCCTAGCTGGCTATGCGGGGGTTGCTAGGGCCAGTGCGCACAGGGCGTCTTCAGGCCAAATTAGTCTTCTGCGCGAAGGAGAAGACGTTTGGAGTTGGTTTCCAGCTGCGGAGACCACCAGCCAAGCAGCAGTGCCCACGGAGCCAGAGGCAGCCCAGACCGTCCTTGGCCCTATGGGGAGCCGAGGTTTAGGTGAGAACTAGGCAAGCACTGGGATCCTGAGCCAAGCCGCAGTGGGGTTGAGGTTTGTTCCCCGAGCCCAGTTTCCCTTTGCAGAATGCAGCTCCTATGAGTGCGTTTTGTGCCGTTTCGGAGCTAGGCTCCAGGTGGGTCCCTCCCTAGCTGGCTACGGGTGGGTTGCTAGGGCCAGTGCACACAGGGCTTCTTCAGGCCAAATCAGCCTTCTGCGCGAAGGAGAAGACATTTGGAGTTGGTTTCCAGCTGCGGAGACCACCAGCCAAGCAGCAGTGCCCACGGAGCCACAGGCAGCCCAGACCCTCCTTGGCCCTATGGGGAGCCGAGGTCTAGGTGAGAACTAGGCAAGCGCTGGGATCCTGAGCCAAGCCGCATTGGGGCTGAGGTTTGTTCCCCGAGCCCAGTTTCCCTTTGCAGAATGCAGCTCTAGAACCGCGTTTTGTGCCGTTTCGGAGCTAGGCCCCAGGTGTGTCCCTCCCTAGCTGGCAATGGTTAGGTTGCTAGGGCCAGTGCACACAGGGCTTCTTCATTCCAAATCAGCCTTCTGCGCAAAGCAGAAGACTTTTGGAGTTGGTTTCCAGCTGCCGAGACCTCCAGGCAAGCAGCAGTGCCCACGGAGCCAGAGGCAGCCCAGACCCTCCTTGGCACTATGGGGAGCCGAGGGCTAGGTGAGAACTAGGCAAGCGCTGGGATCCTGAGCCAAGCCGCATTGGCGCTGAGGTTTCCTCCCCGAGCCCAGTTTCCCTTTGCAGAATGCAGCTCCTAGAAGCGCGTTTTGTGCCGTTTCGGAGCTAGGCCCTAGGTGGGTCCCTCCCTAGCTGGCTGTGGGGGGGTTGCTAGGGCCAGTGCACACAGGGCTTCTTCAGGCCAAATCAGCCTTCTGCGTGAAGGAGAAGACGATTGGAGTTGGTTTCCAGCTGCGGAGACCACCAGGCAAGCAGCAGTGCCCCAGGAGCCAGAGGCAGACCAGACCCTCCTTGGCCCTATGGGGAGGCGAGGGCTAGGTGAGAACTAGGCAAGCGCTGCGATCCTGAGCCAAGCCGCATTGGGGTTGAGGTTTGTTCGCCGAGCACAGTTTCCCTTTGCAGAATGCAGCTCCTAGAAGCGCATTTTGTGCCGTTTCGGAGCTAGGCCCTCGGTGGGTCCCTCCCTAGCTGGCTATGGGGGGGTTGCTAGGGCCAGTGCACACAGGTGTTCTGCAGGCTAAATCCACCTTCTCCGCGAAGGAGAAGACTTTTGGAGTTGGTTTCCAGTTGCGGAGAGCAGCAGCCAAGCAGCAGTGCCCACGGAGCCAGAGGCAGCCCAGACCGTCATTGCCCTATGGGGAGGCGAGGGCTAGGTGAGAACTAGGCAAGCGCTGGGATCCTGAGCCAAGCCGCATTGGGGCTGAGGTTTCTTCCCGGAGCCCAGTTTCCCTTTGCAGAATGCAGCTCCTAGAAGCGCGATTTGGGCCGTTTTGGAGCTAGGCCCTAGGTGGGTACCCTCCTAGCAGGCTATGGGTTGGTTCTTAAGGCAAGTGCACAAGGGCTTCTTCAGGCCATTCAGCCTTCTGCGTGAAGGAGAAGACGTTGGGAGTCAGTTTCCAGCTGCGGAGACCACCAGCCAAGCAGCAGTGTCCACGGAGCCAGAGGCAGCCCAGACCCTCCTTGGCCCTATGGGGAGCCAAGGGCTAGGTGAGAACTAGGCAAGCGCTGCCATCCTGAGCCAAGCCGGATTGGGGCTGAGGTTTCTTCCCCGAGCCCAGTTTCCCTTGGCAGAATGCATCTAAGAAACGCATTTTGTGCCATTTCAGAGCTGTGCCCTCTGTGGTTCCCTCCCTAGCTGGCTAAGGGGGTTGGCTAAGGCCAGTGCACACAGGGCTTCTTCAGGCCATTCAGCCTTCTGCGTGAAGGAGAAGACGTTGGGAGTCGGTTTCCAGCTGCGGAGACCACCAGCCAAGCCGCAGTGTCCACGGTGCCAGAGGCAGCCCAGACCCTCCTTGGCCCTATGGGGAGCCGAGGGCTAGGTGAGAACTAGGCAAGCGCTGGGATCCTGAGCCAAGCCGCATTGGGGCTGAGTTTTGTTCCCCGAGCCCAGTTTCCCTTTGCAGAATGCAGCTCCTAGAAGTGCGTTTTGTGCCGTTTCGGAGCTAGGCCCTAGGTGGGTCCCTCCCTCGCTGGCTGTGGGTGGGTTGATAGGGCCAGTGCACACAGGGCTTCTTCAGGCCAAATTAGCCTTCAGCGTGAAGGAGAAGACGATTGGAGTTGGTTTCCACCTGCGGAGACCACCAGTCAAGAAGCAGTGCCCCAGGAGCCAGAGGCAGACCAGACCCTCCTTAGCACTATGGGAGCCGAGGGCTAGGTGAGAACTAGGCAAGCGCTGGGATACTGAGCCAAGCCGCATCGGGGCTGAGGTTTCTTCCCCGAGCCCAATTTCCCTTTGCAGAATGCAGCTCCTATTAGCGCGTTTTGTGCCGTTTCGGAGCTAGGCCCTAGGTGGGTCCCTCACTAGCTGGCTATGGGGGGGTTGGTAGGGCAAGTGCACACAGGGCTTCTTCAGGCCAAATCAGCATTCTGCGCGAAGAGAAGACGTTTGGAGTTGTTTTCCAGCTGCGGAGACCACCAGGCAAGCAGCAGTGCCCACGGAGCCAGAGGCAGCCCAGACCCTCCTTGGCCCTATTGGGAGCCGAGGGCTAGGTGAGAACTAGGCAAGCGCTGGGATCCTGAGCCAAGCCGCATTGGGGCTGAGGTTTGCTCCCCGAGCCCAGTTTCCCTTTGCAGAATGCAGCTCCTAGAAGCGCGTTTTGTGCCGTTTCGGAGCTAGGCCCTAGGTGGGTCGCTCCCGAGCTGGTTCTGGGCGTTTCTTGGGCCAGTGCACACAGGGCTTCGTCAGGCTAAATCAGTTTTCTCCGCGAAGGAGAAAATATTTGGAGTTGGTTTCCAGCTGCGGAGACCACCAGGCAAGCAGCAGTGCCCACGGAGCCAGAGGCAGCCCAGACCCTTCTTGGCACTATGGGGAGCCGAGGGCTAGGTGAGAACTAGGCAAGCGCTGGGATCCTGAGCCAAGCCACATTGGGGCTGAGGTTTGTTCCCCGAGCACAGTTTCCCTTGGCAGAATGCAGCTCTAGAAGCCCGTTTAAGGCCGATTCGAAGCTAGGCCCTAGGTGGGTCCCTCCCTAGCTTGCTTTGGGTGGTTTGCTAGGGCCAGTGCACACAGGGCTTCTTCAGGCCAAATCCACCTTCTTCGCGAAGGAGAAGATGTTTGGAGTTGGTTTCCTTCTGCGGAGACCACCAGCCAAGCAGCAGTGGCAACGGAGCCAGAGGCAGCCCAGACCCTCCTTGGCCCTATGGGGAGGCGAGGGCTAGGTGAGAACTAGGCAAGCGCTGGGATCCTGAGCCAAGCCGCATTGGGGCTGAGGTTTCTTCCCCGAGCCCAGTTTCCCTTGGCAGAATGCAGCTCTAGAAACGCATTTTGTGCCATTTCAGAGCTATGCCCTCTGTGTTTCCCTCCCTAGCTGGCTATGGGGGTTTGCTAGGGCCAGTGCACACAGGGCTTCTTCAGGCCATTCAGCGTTCTGCGTGAAGGAGAAGACGTTGGGAGTCGGTTTCCAGCTGCGGAGACCACCAGCCAAGCAGCAGTGCCCACGGAGCCAGAGGCAGCCCAGACCCTCCTTGGCCTTATGGGGAGGCGAGGGCTAGGTGAGAACTAGGCAAGCGCTGGGATCCTGAGCCAAGCCGCATTGGGGCTGAGGTTTCCTCCCCGAGCCCAATTTCCCTTTGCAGAATGCAGCTCCTAGAAGCGCGTTTTGGGCCCTTTCGGAGCTAGGCCCCTGGTGGGTCCCTCCCTAGCTTGCTCTGGCGGGGGTGCTAGGGCCAGTGCACACAGGGCTTCTTCAGGCCAAATCAGCCTTCTGCGTGAAGGAGAAGACAGTTGGAGTTGGTTTCAAGCTGCGCAGACCACCAGGCAAGCAGCAGTGCCCACGAAGCCAGATGCAGCCCAGACCCTCCTTGGCCCTATTGGGAGCCGAGTGCTAGGTGAGAACTAGGCAAGCGCTGGGATCCTGAGCCAAGCCGCATTGGGGCTGAGGTTTGTTTCCCGAGCACAGTTCCCTTTAGCAGAATGCAGCTCTAAAATCCTGTTTAGGGCCGATTCGGAGCTAGGACATAGGTGGGTCCCTCCCAAGCTGGCTTTGGGGGGGTTGCTAGGGCCAGTGTACACAGAGCTTCTTCAGTCCAAATCAGCCGTCTGCGCGAAGGCGAAGATGTTTGTACTTGGTTTCCAGCTGCGGAGACTACCAGCCAAGCAGCAGTGCCCACGGAGCCAGAGGCAGCCCAGACCCTCCTTGGCCCTAAGGGGAGCCTAGGGCTAGGTGAGAACTAGGCAAGCGCTGGGATCCTGAGCCAAGCCACATTGGGGCTGAGGTTTGTTCCCCGAGCACAGTTTCCCTTGGCAGAATGCAGCTCTAGAAGCCCGTTTAGAGCCGATTCGGAGCTAGGCCCTAGGTGGGTCCCTACCTAGCTTGCTTTGTGTGGGTTGCTAGGGCCAGTGCACACAGGGCTTCTTCAGGCCAAATCAGCCTTCTGCGTTAAGGAGAAGATGTTTGGAATTGGTTTCCTTCTGCGGTGACCACCAGCCAAGCAGCAGTGGCAACGGAGCCAGAGGCAGCCCAGACCCTCCTTGGCCCTATGGGGAGCCGAGGGCTAGGTGAGAACTAGGCAAGCGCTGGGATCCTGAGCCAAGCCGCATTGGGGCTGAGGTTTCTTCCCCGAGCCCAGTTTCCCTTGGCAGATGCAGCTGTAGAAACGCATTTTGTGCCATTTCAGAGCTATGCCCTCTGTGGTTCCCGCCCTAGCTGGCTATGGGGGTTTGCTAGGGCCAGTGCACACAGGGCTTCTTCAGGCCATTCAGCCTTCTGCGTGAAGGAGAAGACGTTGGGAGTCGGTTTCCAGCTGCGGAGACCACCAGCCAAGCAGCAGTGCCCACGGAGCCAGAGGCAGCACAGACCCTCCTTGGCCTTAAGGGGAGGCGAGGGCTAGGTGAGAACTAGGCAAGCGCTGGGATCCTGAGCCAAGCCGCATTGGGGCTGAGGTTTCCTCCCCGAGCCCAGTATCCCTTTGCAGAATGCAGCTCCTAGAAGCGCGTTTTGGGCCCTTTCGGATCTAGGCCCCTGGTGGGTCCCTCCCTAGCTGGCTCTGGCGGGGGTGCTCGGGCCAGTGCACACAGGGCTTCTTCAGGCCAAATCAGCCTTCTGCTCGAAGAGAAGACGTTTGGAGTTGGTTTCCAGCTGGGGAGACTACCAGCCAAGCAGCAGTGCCCACGGAGCCAGTGGCAGCCCTGAAAATCCTTGGCCCTATGGGGAGCCGAAGGGTAGGTGAGAACTAGGCAAGCCCTGGGACCCTGAGCCAAGCCGCATTGGGGCTGAGGTTTCTTCCCCGAGCCCAGATTCCCTTTGTTGAATGCAGCTCCTAGAAGCCCGTTTTGTGCCGTTTCGGAGCTAGTCCCTAGGTGGGTCCCTCCCTAGCTGGCTATGGGTGGGTTGCTAGGGCCAGTGCACACAGGGCTTCTTCAGGCCAAATCAGCCTTCTGCGTGAAGGAGATGACATTTGGAGTCGGTTTCCAGCTGCGGAGACCACCAGCCAAGCAGCAGTGCCCACGGAGCCAGAGGCAGCCCAGACCTTCCTTGGCCCTATTGGGAGCCGAGGGCTAGGTGAGAACTAGGCAAGCGCTGGGATCCTGAGCCAAGCCGCATTGGGGCTGATGTTTATTCCCCGAGCCCAGTTTCCCTTTGTAAAATGCAGCTCCTAGGAGTGCGTTTTGTGCTGTTTTGAGATAACCCTTAGGTGGGTCTCTCCATAGCTCTTGGCTATGGGTGGGTTTATTGGGCCACTACAGTGGAGGCCTTTCTAAGCAAAATCAGCCTTCAGCTGCTAAGGAGAGGACGTTTGGAGTTGGTTTCCAGCTGCGGAGGCCACCAGCCAAGCAGCAGTGCCCAGGGAGCCAGAGGCAGCCCAAACCCTCATTGGCCCTATGGGGAGCCGAAGGCTAGGTGAGAACTAGGCAAGCTCTGCGATCCTGAGCCAAGCCGCATTGGGGCTGAGGTTTGTTCCCCGAGCACAGTTTCCCTTGTCAGAATGGAGCTCTAGAAGCGCGTTTTGTGCCGTTTCGGAGCTAGGCCCTAGGTCGGTCCCTCCCCAGCTGGCTATGGGGGGGTTGCTAGGGCCAGTGCACACAGGGCTTCTTCAGGCCAAATCAGCCTTCTCCGCGAAGGAGAAGACGTTTGGAGTTGGTTTCCAGTGGCGGAGAGCAGCAGCCAGGCAGTAGTGCCCACGGAGCCAGAGGCAGCCCATGCCCTCCTTGGCCCTATGGGGAGCCGAGGGCTAGGTGAGAACTAGGCAAGCGCAGGGATCCTGAGCCAAGCCGCATTGGGGCTGAGGTTTGTTCCCCGAGCCCAGTTTCCCTTTGCAGAATGCAGCTCCTAGAAGCGCGTTTTGTGCCTTTTCGGAGCTAGGCCCTAGGTGGGTCCTTCCCTAGCTGGCTATGGGTGGGTTGCTAGGGCCAGTGCACACAGGGCTTATTCAGCCCAAATCAGCCTTCTCCGCGAAGGAGAATACGCTTGGAGTTGGTTTCGAGCTGTGGAGACCCCAACCAAGCAGCAGTGCCCACGGAGCCAGAGGCAGCCCAGACCCTCCTTGGCACTATGGGGAGCCGAGGGCTAGGTGAGAACTTGGCAAGCGCTGGGATCCTGAGCCAAACGGCATTGGGGCTGACGTTTGTTCCCCGAGCCCAGTTTCCCTTTGCAGAATGCAGCTCCTAGAAACGCGTTTTGTGCCGTTTCGGAGCTAGGCCCCAGGTGGGTCCCTCCCTAGCTGGCTATGGGGGGGTTGCTAGGGCTAGTGCACACAGGGCTTCTTCAGTCCAAATCAGCCTTCTCCGCGAAGGAGAAGACGTTTGGAGTTGGTTTCCAGTTGCGGAGAGCAGCAGCCAAGCAGCAGTGCCCACGGAGCCAGAGGCAGCCCAGACCCTCCTTGGCCCTATGTGAAGCCGAGGGCTAGGTGAGAACTAGGCAAGCGCTGGGGACCTCAGCCATGCCCCATTGGGGCTGAGGTTTGTTCCCCGAGCCCAGTTTCCCTTTGCAGAATGCAGCTCCTCGGAGGCCGTTTTGTGCCGTTTCGGAGCTAGGCCCTAGGAGGGTACCTCCCAAGCTGGCTATGGGTAGGTTGCTAGGGCCCGTGCACACAGGGCTTCTTCAGGCCAAATAAGCCTTCTCCACAAAGCAGAAGATGTTTGGAGTTTGTTTCCAACTGCGGAGACCACCAGACACGCAGCAGAGACCACGCACCCAGAGGCAGGCCAGACCCTCCTTGGCCCTATGGGGAGCCGAGGGCTAGGTGAGAACTAGGCAAGCGCTGGGATCCTGAGCCAAGCCGCATTGGGGCTGAGGTTTGTTCCCCGAGCCCAGTTTTCCATTGCAGAATGCAGCTCCTAGAAGCGCGTTTTGTGCCGTTTCGGAGCTAGGCCCTAGGTGGGTCCCTCCATAGCTGGCTATGTGGGGGTTGCTAGGGCCAGTGCGCACAGGGCGTCTTCAGGCCAAATCAGTCATCTGCGTGAAGGAGAAGACATTTGGAGTTGGTTTCCAGCTGCGGAGACCACCAGCCAAGCAGCAGTGCCCCAGGAGCCAGAGGCAGCCCAGACCTCCTTGGCCCTATGGGGAGGCGAGGGCTAGGTGAGAACTAGGCAAGCGCTGGGATCCTGAGCCAAGCCGCAGTGGGGCTGAGGTTTGTTCCCGGAGCCCAGTTTCCCTTTGCAGAATGCAGCTCCTATGAGTGCGTTTTGTGCCGTTTCGGAGCTAGGCCCTAGGTGGGTCCCTCCCTAGCTGGCTATGTGGGGGTTGCTAGGGCCAGTGCACACAGGGCTTCTTCAGGCCAAATAAGCCTTATCCACAAAGCAGAAGATGTTTGGAGTTGGTTTCCAGCTGCGGAGACCACCAGCCAAGCAGCAGAGACCACGCACCCAGAGGCAGCCCAGACCCTCCTTGGCCCTATGGGGAGCCGAGGGCTAGGTGAGAACTAGGCAAGCGCAGGGATCGTGAGCCAAGCCGCATTGGGGCTGAGGTTTGTTCCCCGAGCCCAGTTTCCCTTTGCAGAATGCAGCTCCTAGAAGCGCGTTTTGTGCCGTTTCGGAGCTAGGCCCTAGGTGGGTCCCTCCCTAGCTGGCTATGGGTGGGTTGCTAGGGCCAGTGCACACAGGGCTTCTTCAGGCCAAATCAGCCTTCTCCCCGAAGGAGAATACGCTGGGAGTTGGTTTCCAGCTGCCGAGACCACCAGTCAAGCAGCAGTGCCCACGGAGCCAGAGGCAGCCCAGAACCTCCTTGGCCCTATGGGGAGCCGAGGGCTAGGTGAGAACTAGGCAAGCGCTGCGATCCTGAGCCAAGCCGCATTGGGGCTGAGGTTTGTTCCCCGAGCCCAATTTCCCTTTGCAAAATGCAGCTCCTATGAGTGCGTTTTGTGCCTTTTCGGAGCTAGGCCCTAGGTGGGTCCCTCCCTAGCTGGCTGTGGGTGGATTGCTAAGGCCAGTGCACACAGGGTTTCTTCAGGCCAAATCAGCCTTCTGCGTGAAGGAGAAGACGTTTGGAGTTGGTTTCCAGCTGCGGAGACCACCAGGCAAGCAGCAGTGCCCCAGGAGCCAGAGGCAGCCCAGACCCTCATTGGCCCTATGGGGAGCCGAGGGCTAGGCGAGAACTAGGCAAGCGCTGGGATCCTGAGCCAAGCCGCATTGGGGCTGAGGTTTGTTCCCCGAGCCCAGTTTCCCTTTGCAGAGTGCAGCTCCTAGAAGCGCGTTTTGTGCCGTTTCGGAGCTAGGCCCTAGGTGGGTCCCTCCCTAGCTGGCTATGGGGGGGTTGCTAGGGCCAGTGCACACAGGGCTTCTGCAGGACAAATCATCCTTCTCCGCGAAGGAGAAGACGTTTGGAATTGGTTTCCAGTGGCGGAGAGCAGCAGCCAAGCAGCAGTTCCCAAGGAGCCAGAGGCAGCCCAGACACTCCTTGGCCCTATGGGGAGCCGAGGGCTATGTGAGAACTAGGCAAGCACTGGGATCCTGAGCCAAGCCTCATTGGGGCTGAGGTTTGCTCCCCGAGCACAGTTTCCCTTGGCAGAATGCAGCTCTAGAAGCGCGTTTTGTGCCGTTTCGGAGCTAGGCCCTAAGTGAGTCCCTCCCTAGCTGGCTATGTGGGGTTGCTAGGGCCAGTGCGCACAGGGCGTCTTCAGGCCAAATCAGTCATCTGCGTGAAGGAGAAGACACTTGGAGTTGGTTTCGAGCTGCGGAGACCCCAACCAAGCAGCAGTGCCCACAGAGCCAGAGGCAGCCCAGACCCTCCTTGGCACTATGGGGAGCCGAGGGCTAGGTGAGAACTAGGCAAGTGCGGGGATCCTGAGCCAAGCCTCAGTGGGGCTGAGGTTTGTTCCCCGAGCCCAGTTTCCCTTTGCAGAATGCAGCTCCTAGAAGCGCGTTTTGTGCCGTTTTGGAGCTAGGCCCCAGGTGGGTCCCTCCCTAGCTGGCTATGGGGGGGTTGCTAGGGCTAGTGCACACAGGGCTTCTTCAGTCCAAATCAACCTTCTCCCTGAAGGAGAAGACGTTTGGAGTTGGTTTCCAGTTGCGGAGAGCAGCAGCCAAGCAGCAGTGCCCACGGAGCCAGAGGCAGCCCAGACCCTCCTTGGCACTATGGGGAGCCGAGGGCTAGGTGAGAACTAGGCAAGCGCTGGGATCCTGAGCCAAGCCGCATTGGGACTGAGTATTGTTCCCCGAGCCCAATTTCCCTTTGCAAAATGCAGCTCCTATGAGTGCGTTTTGTGCCGTTTCGGAGCTAGGCCCTAGGTGGGTCCCTCCCTAGCTGGCTATGGGGGGGGTGCTAGGGCCAGTGCACACAGGGCTTCTTCAGGCCAAATCAGCCTTCTCCTCGAAGGAGAAGACGTTTGGAGTTGGTTTCCAGTGGCGGAGAGCAGCAGCCAAGCAGCAGTGCCCACGGAGCCAGAGGCAGCCCAGGCCCTCCTTGGCCCTATGGGGAGCCGAGGGCTAGGCGAGAACTAGGCAAGGACTGGGATCCTGAGCCAAGCCGCATTGGGGCTGAGGTTTGCTCCCCGAGCACATTTTCCCTTGGCAGAATGCAGCTCCTAGAAGCGCGTTTTGTGCCGTTTCGGAGCTAGGCCCTAAGTGGGTTCCTCCCTAGATGGCAATGTGGGGGTTGCTAGGGCCAGTGCTCACAGGGCTTCTTCAGGCCAAATCAGCCTTCTCCGCGACGGAGAAGACGCTTGGAGTTGGTTTCAAGCTGCAGAGACCACAAGCCAAGTAGCAGTGCCCACGGACCCAGAGGCAGCCCAGACCCTCCTTGGCCCTATGGGGAGTTGAGGGCTAGGTGAGAAGTAGGCATGCGCTGGGGACCTCACCCATGCCCCATTGGGGCTGAGGTTTGTTCCCCAAGCACAGTTTCCCTTTGTAGAATGTAGCTCCTAGGAGTGCGTTTTGTGCTGTTTTGAGATAACCCTTAGGTGGGTCTCTCTATAGCTCTTGGCTATGGGTGGGTTCATTGGGCCACTACAGTGGAGGCCTTTCTATGCAAAATCAGCCTTCAGCTGCTAAGGAGAAGACGCTTGGAGTTGGTTTCCTTCTGCGGAGACCACCAGCCAAGCAACAGTACCCTTGGAGCCAGAGGCTGCCCAGAACCACCTTTGCTCTATGGGGAGCCGAGGGCTAGGCGAGAACTAGGCAAGCGCTGGGATCCTGAGCCAAGCCGCAGTGGGGCTGAGGTTTGCTCCCCGAGCACAGTTTCCCTTGTCAGAATGGAGCACTAGAAGCCCGTTATGTGCCGTTTCGGAGCTAGGCCCCAGGTAGGTCCCTCCCTAGCTGGCTATGTGTGGGTTGCTAGGGCCAGTGCGAACAGGGCGTCTTCAGGCCAAATCAGACTTCTGAGCGAGGGAGAAGACATTTGGAGTTGGTTTCCAGCTGCCGAGACCACCAGTCAAGCAGTAGTGCCCACGGAGCCACAGGCATCCCAGACCCTCCTTGGCCCTATGGGGAGCCGAGGGCTAGGTGAGAACTAGGCAAGCGCTGGGATCCTGAGCCAAGCCGCAGTGGGGCTGAGGTTTGTTCCCCGAGCCCAGTTTCCCTTTGCAGAATGCAGCTCCTGGACCCGCGTTTTGTGCCGTTTCGGAGCTAGGACCTAGGTGGGTCCCTCACTAGCTGGCTTTGGGTGGGTTGCTAGGGCCAGTGCGCACAGTGCGTCTTCAGGCCAAATTAGTCTTCTGAGTGAAGGAGAAGACGTTTGGAGTTGGTTTCCAGCTGCGGAGAGCAGCAGCCAAGCAGCAGTGCCCACGGAGCCAGAGGCAGCCCAGACCCTCCTTGGCCCTATGGGGTACCGAGGGCTAGGTGAGAACGAGGCAAGCGCTGGGATCCTGAGCCAAGCCGCAGTGGGGCTGAGGTTTGTTCGCCGAGCCCAGTTTCCCTTTGCAGAATGCAGCTCCTAGAAGCCCGTTTTGTGCCGTTTCGGAGCTAGGCCCTAAGTGGGTTCCTCCCTAGATGGCAATGTGGGGGTTGCTAGGGCCAGTGCACACAGGGCTTCTTCAGGCCAAATCAGCCTTCTCCGCGACGGAGAAGACGCTTGGAGTTGGTTTCAAGCTGCGGAGACCACCAGCCAAGTAGCAGTGCCCACGGAGCCAGAGGCAGCCCAGACCCTCCTTGGCCCTATGGGGAGGCGAGGGCTAGGTGAGAACTAGGCAAGCGCTGGGATCCTGAGCCAAGCCGCAGTGGGGCTGAGGTTTGTTCCCCGAGCCCAGTTTCCCTTTGCAGAATGCAGCTCCTATGAGTGCGTTTTGTGCCGTTTCGGAGCTAGGCCCTAGGTGGGTCCCTCCCTAGCTGGCTATGTGGGGGTTGCTAGGGCCAGTGCGCCCAGGGCGTCTTCAGGCCAAATCAGTCATCTGCGTGAAGGAGAAGACATTTGGAGTTGGATTCCAGCTGCGGAGACCACCAGGCAAGCAGCAGGGCCCACGGAGCCAGAGGCAGCCCAGACCCTCCTTGGCCCTATGGGGAGCCGAGGGCTAGGTGAGAACTAGGCAAGCGCTGGGATCCTGAGCCAAGCCTCAGTGGGGCTGAGGTTTGTTCCCCGAGCCCAGTTTCCCTTTGCAGAATGCAGCTCCTAGGAGGCCGTTTTGTGCCTTTTCCGAGCTAGGCCCTAGGAGGGTCCCTCCCAAGCTGGCTATGGGTGGGTTGCTAGGGCCCGTGCACACAGGGCTTCTTCAGGCCAAATAAGCCTTATCCACAAAGCAGAAGATGTTTGGAGTTGGTTTCCAGCTGCGGAGACCACCAGCCAAGCAGCAGTGCCCACGGAGCCAGAGGCAGCCCAGACCCTCCTTGGCCCTATGGGGAGCCGAGGGCTAGGTGAGAACTAGGCAAGCGCAGGGATCGTGAGCCAAGCCGCATTGGGGCTGAGGTTTGTTCCCCGAGCCCAGTTTCCCTTTGCAGAATGCAGCTCCTAGAAGCGCGTTTTGTGCCGTTTCGGAGCTAGGCCCTAGGTGGGTCCCTCCCTAGCTGGCTATGGGTGGGTTGCTAGGGCCAGTGCACACAGGGCTTCTTCAGGCCAAATCAGCCTTCTCCCCGAAGGAGAATACGCTGGGAGTTGGTTTCCAGCTGCCGAGACCACCAGTCAAGCAGCAGTGCCCACGGAGCCAGAGGCAGCCCAGAACCTCCTTGGCCCTATGGGGAGCCGAGGGCTAGGTGAGAACTAGGCAAGCGCTGCGATCCTGAGCCAAGCCGCATTGGGGCTGAGGTTTGTTCCCCGAGCCCAATTTCCCTTTGCAAAATGCAGCTCCTATGAGTGCGTTTTGTGCCATTTCGGAGCTAGGCCCTAGGTGGGTCCCTCCCTAGCTGGCTGTGGGTGGATTGCTAAGGCCAGTGCACACAGGGTTTCTTCAGGCCAAATCAGCCTTCTGCGTGAAGGAGAAGACGTTTGGAGTTGGTTTCCAGCTGCGGAGACCACCAGGCAAGCAGCAGTGCCCCAGGAGCCAGAGGCAGCCCAGACCCTCCTTGGCCCTATGGGGAGCCGAGGGCTAGGTGAGAACTAGGCAACCGCTGCGATCCTGAGCCAAGCCGCATTGGGGCTGAGCTTTGTTCCCCGAGCCCAGTTTCCCTTTGCAGAATGCAGCTCCTAGATGAGCGTTTTGTGCCGTTTCGGAGCTAGGCCCTAGGTGGGTCCCTCCCCAGCTGGCTATGGGGGGGTTGCTAGGGCTAGCGCACACAGGGCTTCTGCAGGCCAAATCAGCCTTCTCCGCGAAGGAGAAGACGTTTGGAGTTGGTTTCCAGTTGCGGAGAGCAGCAGCCAAGCAGCAGTGCCCACGGAGCCAGAGGCAGCCCAGACCCTCCTTGGCCCTATGGGGAACCGAGGGCTAGGTGAGAACGAGGCAAGCGCTGGGATCCTGAGCCAAGCCGCAGTGGGGCTGAGGTTTGTTCGCCGAGCCCAGTTTCCCTTTGCAGAACGCAGCTCCTAGAAGCCCGTTTTGTGCCGTTTCGGAGCTAGGCCCTAAGTGGGTTCCTCCCTAGATGGCAATGTGGGGGTTGCTAGGGCCAGTGCTCACAGGGCTTCTTCAGGCCAAATCAGCCTTCTCCGCGACGGAGAAGACGCTTGGAGTTGGTTTCAAGCTGCGGAGACCACCAGCCAAGTAGCAGTGCCCACGGAGCCAGAGGCAGCCCAGACCCTCCTTGGCCCTATGGGGAGTTGAGGGCTAGGTGAGAAGTAGGCATGCGCTGGGGACCTCAGCCATGCCCCACTGGGGCTGAGGTTTGTTCCCCAAGCACAGTTTCCCTTTGTAGAATGTAGCTCCTAGGAGTGCGTTTTGTGCTGTTTTGAGATAACCCTTAGGTGGGTCTCTCTATAGCTCTTGGCTATGGGTGGGTTCATTGGGCCACTACAGTGGAGGCCTTTCTATGCAAAATCAGCCTTCAGCTGCTAAGGAGAAGACGCTTGGAGTTGGTTTCCTTCTGCGGAGACCACCAGCCAAGCAACAGTACCCTTGGAGCCAGAGGCTGCCCAGAACCACCTTGGCTCTATGGGGAGCCGAGGGCTAGGCGAGAACTAGGCAAGCGCTGGGATCCTGAGCCAAGCCGCAGTGGGGCTGAGGTTTGCTCCCCGAGCACAGTTTCCCTTGTCAGAATGGAGCTCTAGAAGCGTGTTTTGTGCCGTTTCGGAGCTAAGCCCTATGTGGGTCCCTCCCTAGCTGGCTATGTGGGGGTTGCTAGGGCCAGTGCGCACAGGGCGTCTTCAGGCCAAATCAGACTTCTGAGTGAGGGAGAAGACATTTGGAGTTGGTTTCCAGCTGCCGAGACCACCAGTCAAGCAGTAGTGCCCACGGAGCCACAGGCATCCCAGACCATCCTTGGCCCTATGGGGAGCCGAGGGCTAGGTGAGAACTAGGCAAGCGCTGGGATCCTGAGCAAAGCCGCAGTGGGGCTGAGGTTTGTTCCCCGAGCCCAGTTTCCCTTTGCAGAATGCAGCTCTTGGAAGCGCGTTTTGTGCCGTTTCGGAGCTAGGCCCTAGGTGGGTCCCTCCCTAGATGGCTATGGGGGGGTTGCTAGGGCCAGTGCACACAGGGCGTTTTCAGGCCAAATCAGTCATCAGCGTGAAGGAGAAGACATTTGGAGTTGGATTCCAGCTGCGGAGACCTCCAGGCAAGCAGCAGGGCCCACGGAGCCAGAGGCAGCCCAGACCCTCCTTGGCCCTATGGGGAGCCGAGGGCTAGGTGAGAACTAGGCAAGCGCTGGGATCCTGAGCCAAGCCTCAGTGGGGCTGAGGTTTGTTCCCCGAGCCAAGTTTCCCTTTGCAGAATGCAGCTCCTAGGAGGCCGTTTTGTGCCTTTTCGGAGCTAGGCCCTAGGAGGGTCCCTCCCAAGCTGTCTATGGGTGGGTTGCTAGGGCCCGTGCACACAGGGCTTCTTCAGGCCAAATAAGCCTTATCCACAAAGCAGAAGATGTTTGGAGTTGGTTTCAAGCTGCGGAGACCACCAGCCAAGCAGCAGAGACCACGCACCCAGAGGCAGCCCAGACCCTCCTTGGCCCTATGGGGAGCCGAGGGCTAGGTGAGAACTAGGCAAGCGCAGGGATCGTGAGCCAAGCCGCATTGGGGCTGAGGTTTGCTCCCCGAGCACAGTTTCCCTTGTCAGAATGGAGCTCTAGAAGCGCGTTTTGTGCCGTTTCGGAGCTAGGCCCCAGGTAGGTCCCTCCCTAGCTGGCTATGTGGGGGTTGCTAGGGCCAGTGCGCACAGGGCGTCTTCAGGCCAAATCAGACTTCTGAGCGAGGGAGAAGACATTTGGAGTTGGTTTCCAGCTGCCGAGACCACCAGTCAAGCAGTAGTGCCCACGGAGCCACAGGCATCCCAGACCCTCCTTGGCCCTATGGGGAGCCGAGGGCTAGGTGAGAACTAGGCAAGCGCTGGGATCCTGAGCCAAGCCGCAGTGGGGCTGAGGTTTGTTCCCCGAGCCCAGTTTCCCTTTGCAGAATGCAGCTCCTAGACGCGCGTTTTGTGCCGTTTCGGAGCTAGGACCTAGGTCGGTCCCTCCGTAGCTGGATATGGGGGGGTTGCTAGGGCCAGTGCACACATGGCTTCTTCAGGCCAAATCAGCCTTCTGCGCGAAGGAGAAGACGTTTGGAGTTGCTTTCCAGCTGCGGAGACCACCAGCCAAGCAGCAGTGCCAACGGAGCCAGAGGCAGCCCAGACCCTCCTTGGCCCTATGGGGAGCCGAGGGCTAGGTGAGAACTAGGCAAGCGCTGGGATCCTGAGCCAAGCCGAATTGGGGCTGAGGTTTATTCCCCGAGCCCAGTTTCCCTTTGTAAAATGCAGCTCCTAGGAGTGCGTTTTGTGCTGTTTTGAGATAACCCTTAGGTGGGTCTCTCCATAGCTCTTGGCTATGGTTGGGTTCATTGGGCCACTACAGTGGAGGCCTTTCTCTGCAAAATCAGCCTTCAGCTGCTAAGGAGAGGACCTTTGGAGTTGGTTTCCAGCTGCGGAGACCACCAGCCAAGCAGCAGTGCCCACGGAGCCAGAGGCAGCCCAGATCGTCCTTGGCCCTATGGGGAGCCGAGGGCTAGGTGAGAACTAGGCAAGGGCTGGGATCCTGAGCCAAGCGGCATTGGGGCTGAGGTTTGTTCCCCGAGCCCAGTTTCCCTTTGCAGAATGCAGCTCCTAGAAGCACGTTTTGTGCTGTTTGAGATAGCCGATAGGTGGGTCTCTCCACAGCACTTGGCTATGGGTGGGTTCATTGGGCCACCACAATGGAGGCCTTTCTATGAAAATCAGCCTTCAGCTGCTAAGGAGAAGACGCTTGGAGTTGGTTTCCTTCTGCGGAGACCACCAGCCAAGCAGCAGTACCCTTGGAGCCAGAGGCAGCCCAGACCTTCCTTGGCCCTATGGGGAGCCGAGGGCTAGGTGAGAACTAGGCAAGCGCTGGGATCTTGAGCCAAGCCGCATTGGGACTGAGTATTGTTCCCCGAGCCCAGTTTCCCTTTGCAGAATGCAGCTCCTAGAAGCGCGTTTTGTGCCGTTTCGGAGCTAGGACCTAGGTGGGTCCCTCCCTAGCTGGCTATGGTGGGGTTGCTAGGGCCAGTGCACACAGGGCTTCTTCAGGCCAAATCAGCCTTCTCCGCGAAGGAGAAGATGCTTGGATTTAGTTTCAAGCTGTGGAGATCACCAGCCAAACAGCAGTGCCCACGGAGCCAGAGGCAGCCCAGACCCTCCTTGGCCCTATGGGGAGGCGAGGGCTAGGTGAGAACTAGGCAAGCGCTGGGATCCTGAGCCAAGCCGCATTGGGGCTGAGGTTTGTTCTCCGAGCCAAGTTTCCCCTTGCAGAATGCCTCTCCTAGGAGCGCGTTTTGTGCCGTTTCGGATCTAGGCCCTTGGTGGGTTGCTCCCAAGCTGGCTATTGGTGGGTTGCTAGGGCCAGTGCACACAGGGCTTCTTCAGGCCAAATCAGCCTTCTCCGAGATGGAAAAGACGCTTATAGTTGATTTCAAGCTGCGGAGACCACCAGCCAAGCAGCAGTGCCCACGGAGCCAGAGGCAGCCCAGACCCTCCTTGGCCCTATGGGGAGCCGAGGGCTAGGTGAGAAGTAGTCATGCGCTGAGGACCTGAGCCATGACCCATTGGGGCTGAGGTTTGTTCCCCGAGCCCAGTTTCCCTTTGCCGAATGCAGCTCCTAGAGGTGCGTTTTGTGCTGTTTTGAGGTAGGCCTTAGGTGGGTCTCTCCACAGCACTTGGCTATGGGTGGGTTCATTGGGCCACTACAGTGGAGGCCTTTCTATGCAAAATCAGCCTTCAGCTGCTAAGGAGAAGACGCTTGGAGTTGGTTTCCTTCTGCGGAGACCACCAGCCAAGCAGCAGTGCCCACGGAGCCAGAGGCAGCCCAGACCCTCCTTGGCCCTATGGGGAGCCGAGGGCTAGGTGAGAACTAGGCATGCGCTCGGGACCTGAGCCATGACCCATTGGGGCTGAGGTTTGTTCCCCGAGCACAGTTTCCCTTTGCAGAATGCAGCTACTAGAAGTGCGTTTTGTGCTGTTTTGAGATAGCCCTTAGATGGGTCTCTCCACAGCACTTGGCTATCGGTGGGTTCATTGGGCCACTACAATGGAGGCCTTTCTATGCAAAATCAGCCTTCAGCTGCTAAGGAGAAGACGCTTGGAGTTGGTTTCCTTCTGCAGAGACCACCAGCCAAGCAGCAGTGCCCACGGAGCCAGAGGCAGCCCAGACCCTCCTTGGCCCCATGGGGAGCCGAGGGCTAGGTGAGAACTAGGCAAGCGCTGGGATCCTGAGCCAAGCCGCATTGGGGCTGAGGTTTGTTCCCCGAGCCCAGTTTCCCTTTGCAGAATGCAGCTCCTAGAATCGCATTTTGGGCCGTTTCGGGGCTAGGCCCTAGGTGGGTCCCTCCCTAGCTGGCAATGGGGGTGTTTCTAGGGCCAGTGCACACAGGGCCTCTTCAGGCCAAATCAGACTTCAGCTGCGAAGGAGAAGACGCTTGTAGTTGGTTTCAAGCTTTGGAGACCACCAGCCAAGCAGCAGTACCCTTGGAGCCAGAGGCAGCCCAGACCCTCCTTGGCCCTATGGGGAGGCGAGGGCTAGGTGAGAACTAGGCAAGCGCTGGGATCCTGATCCAAGCGGCATTGGGGCTGAGGTTTGTTCCCTGAGCCCAGTTTCCCTTTGCAGAATGCAGCTCCTAGAAGCGCGTTTTGTGCTCTTTGAGATAGCCGATAGGTGGGTCTCTCCATAGCTCTTGGCTATGTGTGGGTTCATTTGGCCACCAGAATGGAGGCCTTTCTATGAAAATCAGCCTTCAGCTGCTAAGGAGAAGACGCTTGGAGTTGGTTTCCAGCTGCGGAGACCACCCGCCGAGCAGCAGTGCCCACGGAGCCAGAGGCAGCCCAGACCCTCCTTGGCCCTATGGGGAGCCCAGGGCTAGGTGAGAACTAGGCAAGCGCGGGATCCTGAGCCAAGCCGCATTGGGGCTGATGTTTGTTCCCCGAGCCCAGTTTCCCTTTGCAGAATGCAGCTCCTAGAACCTCGTTTTGTGCCTTTTCGGAGCTAGGACTAGGTGGGATCCTCCCTAGCTTGCAATGGGGGTGTTGCTAGGGCCAATGCACCCAGGGCTTTTCAGGCCAAATCAGCATTCTCCGCGAAGGAGAAGACGTTTGGAGTTGGTTTCCAGCTGCGGAGACAACCAGCCGAGCAGCAGTGCCCACGGAGCCTGAGGCAGCCCAGACCCTCCTTGGCCCTATGGGGAGCCGAGGGCTAGGTGAGAACTAGGCAAGCGCTGGGATCCTAAGCCAAGCCCCATTGAGGCTGAGGTTTGTTCCCCGAGCCCAGTTTCCCTTTGCAGAATGCAGCTCCTACGAGCTCGTTTTGTGCCGTTTCGGAGCTAGGCCCTAGGTGGGTCACTCCCTAGCTTGCTATTGTTGGGTTACTAAGGCCAGTGCACACATGGCTTCTTCAGGCCAAATCAGCCTTCTCCGTGACGGAGAAGACACTTGGAGTTGGTTTCCAGCTGCGGAGAGCAGCAGCCAAGCAGCAGTGCCCACGGAGCCAGAGGCAGGCCAGACCCTCCTTGGCCCTATGGGGAGCCGAGGGCTAGGTGAGAACTAGGCAAGCGCTGGGATCCTGAGCCAAGCCGCATTGGGGCTGAGGTTTGTTCCCCGAGCCCAGTATCCCTTTGCAGAATGCAGCTCCTAGAAGCGCGTTTTGTGCCGTTTCGGACCTAGGCCCTAGGTGGGTCCCTCCCTAGCTTGCTATGGTTGGGTTACTAAGGCCAGTGCACACATGGCTTCTTCAGGCCAAATCAGCCTTCTCCGTGAAGGAGAAGACTCTTGGAGTAGGTTTCCAGCTGCGGAGAGCAGCAGCCAAGCAGCAGTGCCCACGGAGCCAGAGGCAGCCCAGACCCTCCTTGGCCCTATGGGGAGCCGAGGGCTAGGTGAGAACTAGGCAAGCGCTGGGATCCTGAGCCAAGCCGCATTGGGGCTGAGGTTTGTTCCCCGAGCCCAGTTTCCCTTTGCAGAATGCGGCTCCTAGAAGCGCGTTTTGTGCCGTTTCGGAGCTAGGCCCTAGGTGGGTCCCTCCCTAGTTTGCTATGGTTGGGTTACTAAGGCCAGTGCACACATGGCTTCTTCAGGCCAAATCAGCCTTCTCCGCAAAGGAGAAGACGCTTGGAGTTTGTTTCCAGCTGCGGAGAGCAGCAGCCAAGCAGCAGTGCCCACGGAGCCAGAGGCAGCCCAGACCCTCCTTGGCCCTATGGGGAGCCGAGGGCTAGGTGAGAACTAGGCAAGGGCTGGGATCCTGAGCCAAGCTGCATTGGGGCTGAGGTTTGTTCCCCGAGCCCAGTTTCCCTTTGCAGAATGCAGCTCCTAGAAGCGCGTTTTGTGCCGTTTCGGAGCTAGGCCCTAGGTGGGATCCTCCCTAGCTGGCTATGTGTGGGTTGCTAGGGCCAATGCCCCCAGGGCTTCTTCAGGCCAAATCAGCCTTCTCTGCGAAGGAGAAGATGCTTGGAGTTGGTTTCCAGCTGCGGAGACCACCCGCCGAGCAGCAGTGCCCACGGAGCCAGAGGCAGCCCAGACCCTCCTTGGCCCTATGGGGAGCCGAGGGCTATGTGAGAACTAGGCAAGCGCTGGGATCCTGAGCCAAGCCGCATTGGGGCTGAGGTTTGTTCCCCGAGCCCATTTTCCCTTTGCCGAATGCAGCTCCTAGAAGTGCGTTTTGTGCTGTTTTGAGGTAGCCCTTAGGTGGGTCTCTCCACAGCACTTGGCTATGGGTGGGTTCATTGGGCCACTACAGTGGAGGCCTTTCTATGCAAAATCAGCCTTCTGCGCGAAGGAGAAGACGTTTGGAGTTGGTTTCCAGCTGCGGAGACCACCAGCCAAGCAGCAGTGCCCACGGAGCCAGAGGCAGCCCAGACCCTCCTTGGCCCTATGGGGAGCCGAGGGCTAGGTGAGAACTAGGCATGCGCTCGGGACCTGAGCCATGACCCATTGGGGCTGATTTTTGTTCTCCGAGCACAGTTTCCCTTTGCAGAATGCAGCTACTAGAAGTGCGTTTTGTGCTATTTTGACATAGCCCTTAGGTGGGTCTCTCCACAGCACTTGGCTATCGGTGGGTTCATTGGGCCACTACAATGGAGGCCTTTCTATGCAAAATCAGCCTTCAGCTGCTAAGGAGAAGACGCTTGGAGTTGGTTTCCTTCTGCAGAGACCACCAGCCAAGCAGCAGTGCCCACGGAGCCAGAGGCAGCCCAGACCCTCCTTGGCCCTATGCGGAGCCGAGGGCTAGGTGAGAACTAGGCAAGGGCTGGGATCCTGAGCCACGCCGCATTGGGGCTGAGGTTTGTTCCCCGAGCCCAGTTTCCCTTTGCAGAATGCAGCTCCTAGAAGCGCGTTTTGTGCTGTATGAGATAGCCGATAGGTGGGTCACTCCATAGCCCTTGGCTATGTCTGGGTTCATTGGGTCACGACAATGGAGGACTTTCTATGAAAATCAGCCTTCAGCTGCTAAGGAGAAGACGCTTGGAGTTGGTTTCCTTCTGCGGAGACCACCAGCCAAGCAGCAGTACCCTTGGAGCCAGAGGCAGCCCAGACCCTCCTTGGCCCTATGGGGAGCCGAGGGCTAGGTGAGAACTAGGCAAGCGCTGGGATCCTGAGCCAAGCCGCATTGGGACTGAGTATTGTTCCCCGAGCCCAGTTTCCCTTTGCAGAATGCAGCTCCTAGAAGCGCGTTTTGTGCCGTTTCGGAGCTAGGCCCTAGGTGGGTCCCTCCCTAGCTGGCTATGGGGGGGTTGCTAGGGCCAGTGCACACAGGGTTTCTTCAGGCCAAATCAGCCTTCTCTGCGAAGGAGAAGATGCTTGGATTTGGTTTCAAGCTGTGGAGACCACCAGCCAAGCAGCAGTACCCACGGAGCCAGATTCAGCCCAGACCCTCCTTGGCCCAATGGGGAGGCGAGGGCTAGGTGAGAACTAGGCAAGCGCTGGGATCCTGAGCCAAGCCGCATTGGGGCTGAGGTTTGTTCCCCGAGCCCAGTTTCCCCTTGCAGAAAGCAGCTCCTAGAAGCGCGTTTTGTGCCGTTTCGGAGCTAGGCCCTTGGTGGGTTGCTCCCAAGCTGGCTATAGGTGGGTTGCTAGGGCCAGTGCACACAGGGCTTCTTCAGGTCAAATCAGCCTTCTCCGAGATGGAAAAGACGCTTATAGTTGGTTTCAAGCTGCGGAGACCACCAGGCAAGCAGCAGTGCCCACGGAGCCAGAGGCAGCCCAAACCCTCCTTGGCCCTATGGGGAGCGGAAGCCTAGGTGAGAAGTAGGCATGCGCTGGGGACCTGAGCCATGCCCCACTGGGGTGAGGTTTGTTCCCCGAGCCCAGTTTCCCTTTGCCGAATGCAGCTCCTAGAAGTGCGTTTTGTGCTGTTTTGAGATAGCCCTTTGGTGGGTCTCTCCACAGCACTTGGCTATGGGTGGGTTCATTGGGCCACTACAGTGGAGGCCTTTCTATGCAAAATCAGCCTTCAGCTGCTAAGGAGAAGACGCTTGGATTTGGTTTCCTTCTGCGGAGAACACCAGCCAAGCAGCAGTGCCCACGGAGCCAGAGGCAGCCCAGACCCTCCTTGGCCCTATGGGCAGTCGAGGGCTAGGTGAGAACTAGGCATGCGCTCGGGACCTGAGCCATGACCCATTGGGGCTGAGGTTTGTTCCCCGAGCACAGTTTCCCTTTGCAGAATGCAGCTACTAGAAGTGCGTTTTGTGCTGTTTTGTGATAGCCCTTAGGTGGGTCTCTCCACAGCACTTGGCTATCGGTGGGTTCATTGGGCCACAACAATGGAGGCCTTTCTCTGCAAAATCAGCCTTCAGCTGCTAAGGAGAAGACGCTTGGAGTTGGTTTCCTTCTGCAGAGACCACCAGCCAAGTAGCAGTGCCCACGGAGCCAGAGGCAGCCCAGACCCTCCTTGGCCCTATGGGGAGCCGAGGGCTAGGTGAGAACTAGGCAAGCGCTGGGATCCTGAGCCAAGCCGCATTGGGGCTGAGGTTTGTTCCCCGAGCCCAGTTTCCCTTTGCAGAATGCAGCTCCTAGGAGCGCGTTTTGTGCCGTTTCGGAGCTAGGCCCTAGGTGGGTCCCTCCCTAGCTGGCAATGGGGGGGTTGCTAGGGCCAGTGCACACAGGGCTTCTTCAGGCCAAATCAGCCTTCAGCTGCGAAGGAGAAGACGCTTGTAGTTGGTTTCAAGCTTTGGAGACCACCAGCCAAGCAGCAGTACCCTTGGAGCCAGAGGCAGCCCAGACCCTCCTTGGCCATATGGGGAGCCGAGGGCTAGGTGAGAACTAGGCAAGCGCTGGGATCCTGATCCAAGCGGCATTGGGGCTGAGGTTTGTTCCCTGAGCCCAGTTTCCCTTTGCAGAATGCAGCTCCTAGAAGCACGTTTTGTGCTGTTTGAGATAGCCGATATGTGGGTCTCTCCATAGCTCTTGGCTATGTGTGGGTTCATTGGGCCACCACAATGGAGGCTTTTCTATGAAAATCAGCCTTCAGCTGCTAAGGAGAAGATGCTTGGAGTTGGTTTCCAGCTGCGGAGACCACCAGCCGAGCATCAGTGCCCACGGAGCCAGAGGCAGCCCAGACCCTCCTTGGCCCTATGGGGAGCCGAGGGCTAGGTGAGAACTAGGCAAGCGCAGGATCCTGAGCCAAGCCGCATTGGGGCTGATGTGTGTTCCCCGAGCCCAGTTTCCCTTTGCAGAATGCAGCTCCTAAAAGCTCGTTTTGTGCCTTTTCGGAGCTAGGACCTAGGTGGGATCCTCCCTAGCTGGCAATGGTGGTGTTGCTAGGGCCAATGCACCCAGGGCTTCTTCAGGCCAAATCAGCATTCTCCGCGAAGGAGAAGACGGTTGGAGTTGGTTTCCAGCTGCGGAGACAACCAGCCGATCAGCAGTGCCCACGGAGCCTGAGGCAGCCCAGACCATCCTTTGCCCTATGGGGAGCCGAGGGCTAGGTGAGAACTAGGCAAGCGCTGGGATCCTAAGCCAAGCCGCATTGGGGCTGAGGTTTGCTCCCCGAGCCCAGTTTCCCTTTGCAGAATGCAGCTCCTAGAAGCGCGTTTTGTTCCGTTTCGAAGCTAGGCCCTAGGTGGGATCCTCCCTAGCTGGCAATGGGGGGTTGCTAGGGCCAATGCACCAAGGGCTTCTTCAGGCCAAATCAGCCTTCTCCGCGAAGGAGACGATGCTTGGAGTTGGTTTACAGCTGGGGAGACCACCAGGCAAGCAGCAGTGCCCACGGAGCCAGAGTCAGCCCAGACCCTCCTTGGCCCTATGGGGAGCCGAGGGCTAGGTGAGAACTAGGCAAGCGCTGGGATCCTGAGCCAAGCCGCATTGGGGCTGAGGTTTGTTCCCCGAGCCCAGTTTCCCTTTGCAGAATGCAGCTCCTAGGAGCGCGTTTTGTACCGTTTCGGAGCTAGGCTCTGGGTGGGTCCCTTCCTAGCTTGCTATGGTTGGGTTATTAAGGCCAGTGCACACATGGCTTCTTCAGGCCAAATCAGCCTTATCCGCGAAGGAGAAGACGCTTGGAGTTTGTTTCCAGCTGCGGAGAGCAGCAGCCAAGCAGCAGTGCCCACGGAGCCAGAGGCAGGCCAGACCCTCCTTGGCCCTATGGGGAGCCGAGGGCTAGGTGAGAACTAGGCAAGCGCTGGGATCCTGAGCCAAGCTGCATTGGGGCTGAGGTTTGTTCCCCGAGCCCAGTTTCCCTTTGCAGAATGCAGCTCCTAGAAGCGCGTTTTGTGCCGTTTCGGAGCTAGGCCCTAGGTGGGATCCTCCCTAGCTGGCTATGTGTGGGTTGCTAGGGCCAATGACCCCAGGGCTTCTTCAGGCCAAATCAGCCTTCTCCGCGAAGGAGAAGATGCTTGGAGTTGGTTTCCAGCTGCGGAGACCACCAGCCGAGCAGCAGTGCCCACGGAGCCAGAGGCAACCCAGACCGTCCTTGGCCCTATGGGGAGCCGAGGGCTAGGTGACAACTAGGCAAGCGCTGGGATCCTGAGCCAAGCCGCATTGGGGCTGAGGTTTGTTCCCCGAGCCCAGTTTCCCTTTGCCGAATGCAGCTCCTAGAAGTGCGTTTTGTGCTGTTTTGAGGTAGCCCTTAGGTGGGTCTCTCCACAGCACTTGGCTATGGGTGGGTTCATTGGGCCACTACAGTGGAGGCCTTTCTATGCAAAATCAGCCTTCTGCGCGAAGGAGAAGACGTTTGGAGTTGGTTTCCAGCTGCGGAGACCACCAGCCAAGCAGCAGTGCCCACGGAGCCAGAGGCAGCCCAGACCCTCCTTGGCCCTATGGGGAGCCGAGGGCTAGGTGAGAACTAGGCATGCGCTCGGGACCTGAGCCATGACCCATTGGGGCTGAGGTTTGTTCTCCGAGCACAGTTTCCCTTTGCAGAATGCAGCTCCTAGAAGCGCGTTTTGTGCTGTATGAGATAGCCGATAGGTGGGTCACTCCATAGCCCTTGGCTATGTCTGGGTTCATTGGGTTCACGACAATGGAGGACTTTCTATGAAAATCAGCCTTCAGCTGCTAAGGAGAAGACGCTTGGAGTTGGTTTCCTTCTGCGGAGACCACCAGCCAAGCAGCAGTACCCTTGGAGCCAGAGGCAGCCCAGACCCTCCTTGGCCCTATGGGGAGCCGAGGGCTAGGTGAGAACTAGGCAAGCGCTGGGATCCTGAGCCAAGCCGCATTGGGACTGAGTATTGTTCCCCGAGCCCAGTTTCCCTTTGCAGAATGCAGCTCCTAGAAGCTTGTTTTGTGCCGTTTCGGAGCTAGGCCCTAGGTGGGTCCCTCCCTAGCTGGCTATGGGGGGGTTGCTAGGGCCAGTGCACACAGGGTTTCTTCAGGCCAAATCAGCCTTCTCTGCGAAGGAGAAGATGCTTGGATTTGGTTTCAAGCTGTGGAGACCACCAGCCAAGCAGCAGTACCCACGGAGCCAGATTCAGCCCAGACCCTCCTTGGCCCAATGGGGAGGCGAGGGCTAGGTGAGAACTAGGCAAGCGCTGGGATCCTGAGCCAAGCCGCATTGGGGCTGAGGTTTGTTCCCCGAGCCCAGTTTCCCCTTGCAGAAAGCAGCTCCTAGAAGCGCGTTTTGTGCCGTTTCGGAGCTAGGCCCTTGGTGGGTTGCTCCCAAGCTGGCTATAGGTGGGTTGCTAGGGCCAGTGCACACAGGGCTTCTTCAGGTCAAATCAGCCTTCTCCGAGATGGAAAAGACGCTTATAGTTGGTTTCAAGCTGCGGAGACCACCAGGCAAGCAGCAGTGCCCACGGAGCCAGAGGCAGCCCAAACCCTCCTTGGCCCTATGGGGAGCGGAAGCCTAGGTGAGAAGTAGGCATGCGCTGGGGACCTGAGCCATGCCCCACTGGGGTGAGGTTTGTTCCCCGAGCCCAGTTTCCCTTTGCCGAATGCAGCTCCTAGAAGTGCGTTTTGTGCTGTTTTGAGATAACCCTTTGGTGGGTCTCTCCACAGCACTTGGCTATGGGTGGGTTCATTGGGCCACTACAGTGGAGGCCTTTCTATGCAAAATCAGCCTTCAGCTGCTAAGGAGAAGACGCTTGGATTTGGTTTCCTTCTGCGGAGAACACCAGCCTAGCAGCAGTGCCCACGGAGCCAGAGGCAGCCCAGACCCTCCTTGGCCCTATGGGGAGCCGAGGGCTAGGTGAGAACTAGGCAAGCGCTGGGATCCTGAGCCAAGCCGCATTGGGGCTGAGGTTTGTTCCCCGAGCCCAGTTTCCCTTTGCAGAATGCAGCTCCTAGGAGCGCGTTTTGTGCCGTTTCGGAGCTAGGCCCTAGGTGGGTCCCTCCCTAGATGGCAATGGGGGGGTTGCTAGGGCCAGTGCACACAGGGCTTCTTCAGGCCAAATCAGCCTTCAGCTGCGAAGGAGAAGACGCTTGTAGTTGGTTTCAAGCTTTGGAGACCACCAGCCAAGCAGCAGTACCCTTGGAGCCAGAGGCAGCCCAGACCCTCCTTGGCCATATGGGGAGCCGAGGGCTAGGTGAGAACTAGGCAAGCGCTGGGATCCTGATCCAAGCGGCATTGGGGCTGAGGTTTGTTCCCTGAGCCCAGTTTCCCTTTGCAGAATGCAGCTCCTAGAAGCACGTTTTGTGCTGTTTGAGATAGCCGATATGTGGGTCTCTCCATAGCTCTTGGCTATGTGTGGGTTCATTGGGCCACCACAATGGAGGCTTTTCTATGAAAATCAGCCTTCAGCTGCTAAGGAGAAGATGCTTGGAGTTGGTTTCCAGCTGCGGAGACCACCAGCCGAGCATCAGTGCCCACGGAGCCTGAGGCAGCCCAGACCCTCCTTGGCCCTATGGGGAGCCGAGGGCTAGGTGAGAACTAGGCAAGCGCAGGATCCTGAGCCAAGCCGCATTGGGGATGATGTGTGTTCCCCGAGCCCAGTTTCCCTTTGCAGAATGCAGCTCCTAGAAGCGCGTTTTGTTCCGTTTCGAAGCTAGGCCCTAGGTGGGATCCTCCCTAGCTGGCAATGGGGGGTTGCTAGGGCCAATGCACCCAGGGCTTCTTCAGGCCAAATCAGCCTTCTCCGCGAAGGAGACGATGCTTGGAGTTGGTTTACAGCTGCGGAGACCACCAGGCAAGCAGCAGTGCCCACGGAGCCAGAGGCAGCCCAGACCCTCCTTGGCCCTGTGGGGAGGCGAGGGCTAGGTGAGAACTAGGCAAGCGCTGGGATCCTGAGCCATGCCCCATTGGGGCTGAGGTTTGTTCCCCGAGCCCAGTTTCCCCTTGCAGAATGCAGCTCCTAGGAGCGCGTTTTGTGCCGTTTCGGAGCTAGGCCCTTGGTGGGTTGCTCCCAATCTGGCTATAGGTGGGTTGCTAGGGCCAGTGCACACAGGGCTTCTTCAGGCCAAATCAGCCTTCTCCGAGATGGAAAAGACGCTTATAGTTGGTTTCAAGCTGCGGAGACCACCAGCCAAGCAGCAGTGCCCACGGAGCCAGAGGCAGCCCAAACCCTCCTTGGCCCTATGGGGAGCTTAGGGCTAGGTGAGAAGTAGTCATGCGCTGGGGACCTGAGCCATGCCCCATTGGGGCTGAGGTTTGTTCCCCGAGCCCAGTTTCCCTTTGCCGAATGCAGCTCCTAGAAGTGCGTTTTCTGCTGTTTTGAGGTAGCCTTTAGGTGGGTCTCTTCACAGCACTTGGCTATGGGTGGGTTCATTGGGCCACTACACTGGAGGCCTTTCTATGCAAAATCAGCCTTCAGCTGCTAAGGAGAAGACGCTTGGAGTTGGTTTCCTTCTGCGGAGACCACCAGCCAAGCAGCAGTGCCCACGGAGCCAGAGGCAGCCCAGACCCTCCTTGGCCCTATGGGGAGCCGAGGGCTAGGTGAGAACTAGGCATGCGCTCGGGACCTGAGCCATGACCATTGGGGCTGAGGTTTTTTCCCTGAGCCCAGTTTCCCTTTGCAGAATGCAGCTACTAGAAGTGCGTTTTGTGCTGTTTTGAGATAGCCCTTAGGTGGGTCTCTCCACAGCACTTGGCTATCGGTGGGTTCATTGGGCCACTACAATGGAGGCCTTTCTATGCAAAATCAGCCTTCAGCTGCTAAGGAGAAGACGCTTGGAGTTGGTTTCCTTCTGCAGAGACCACCAGCCAAGCAGCAGTGCCCACGGAGCCAGAGGCAGCCCAGACCCTCCTTGGCCCTATGGGGAGCCGAGGGCTAGGTGAGAACTAGGCAAGCGCTGGGATCCTGAGCCAAGCCGCATTGGGGCTGAGGTTTGTTCCCCGAGCCCAGTTTCCCTTTGCAGAATGCAGCTCCTAGAAGCGCGTTTTGTGCCGTATCGGAGCTAGGCACTAGGTCGGTCCCTCCCTAGCTGGCAATGTGGGGGTTGCTAGGGCCAGTGCACACAGGGCATCTTCAGGCCAAATCAGCCTTCAGCTGCGAAGGAGAAGACGCTTGTAGTTGGTTTCAAGCTTTGGAGACCACCAGCCAAGCAGCAGTACACTTGGAGCCAGAAGCAGCCCAGACCCTCCTTGGCCCTATGGGGAGCCGAGGGCTAGGTGAGAACTAGGCAAGCGTTGGGATCCTGAGCCAAGCGGCATTGGGGCTGAGGTTTGTTCCCCGAGCCCAGTTTCCCTTTGCAGAATGCAGCTCCTAGAAGCACGTTTTGTGCTGTTTGAGATAGCCGATATGTGGGTCACTCCATAGCTCTTGGCTATGTGTGGGTTCATTGGGCCACCACAATGGAGGCCTTTCTATGAAAATCAGCCTTCAGCTGATTTTGAGGTAGCCCTTAGGTGGGTTTCTCCACTGCACTTGGCTATGTGTGGGTTCACTGGGCCACTACAGTGGAGGCCTTTCTATGCAAAATCAGCCTTCAGCTGCTAAGGAGAAGACGCTTGGAGTTGGTTTCCTTCTACGGAGACCACCAGCCAAGCAGCAGTGCCCACGGAGCCAGAGGCAGCCCAGACCCTCCTTGGCCCTATGGCGAGCCGAGGGCTAGGTGAGAACTAGGCAAGCGCTGGGATCCTGAGCCAAGCCGCATTGGGGCTGAGGTTTGTTCCCCGAGCCCAGTTTCCCTTTGCAGAATGCAGCTCCTAGAAGCGCGTTTTGTGCCGTTTCGGAGCTAGGCCCTAGGTGGGTCCCTCCCTAGCTTGCTATGGTTGGGTTACTAAGGCCAGTGCACACATGGCTTCTTCAGGCCAAATCAGCCTTCTGCGTGAAGGAGAAGACGCTTGGAGTTTGTTTCCAGCTGCGGAGAGCAGCAGCCAAGCAGCAGTGCCCACGGAGCAAGAGGCAGCCCAGACCCTCCTTGGCCCTATGGGGAGCCGAGGGCTAGGTGAGAACTAGGCAAGCGCTGGGATCCTGAGCCATGACCCATTGCGGCTGAGGTTTGTTCCCCGAGCCCAGTTTCCCTTTGAAGAATGCAGCTACTAGAAGTGCGTTTTGTGCTGTTTGGAGATAGCCCTTAGGTGGGTCTCTCCACAGCACTTGGCTATCGGTGGGTTCATTGGGCCACTACAATGGAGGCCTTTCTAGTCAAAATCAGCCTTCAGCTGCTAAGGAGAAGACGTTTGGAGTTGGTTTCCTTCTGCGGAGACCACCAGCCAAGCAGCAGTGCCCACGGAGCCAGAGGCAGCCCAAACCCTCCAAGGCCCTATGGGGAGCTTAGGGCTAGGTGAGAAGTAGTCATGCGCTGGGGACCTGAGCCATGCCCCATTGGGGCTGAGGTTTGTTCCCCGAGCCCAGTTTCCCTTTGCCGAATGCAGCTCCTAGTAGTGCGTTTTGTGCTGTTTTGAGGTAGCCCTTAGGTGGGTCTCTCCACAGCACTTGGCTATGGGTGGGTTCATTGGGCCACTACAGTGGAGGCCTTTCTATGCAAAATCAGCCTTCAGCTGCTAAGGAGAAGACGCTTGGAGTTGGTTTCCTTCTGCGGAGACCACCAGCCAAGCAGCAGTGCCCACGGAGCCAGAGGCAGCCCAGACCCTCCTTGGCCCTATGGGGAGCCGAGGGCTAGGTGAGAACTAGGCATGCGCTCGGGACCTGAGCCATGACCCATTGGGGCTGAGGTTTGTTCCCCGAGCACAGTTTCCCTTTGCCGAATGCAGCTCCTAGAAGTGCGTTTTGTGCTGTTTTGAGATAGCCCTTAGGTGGGTCTCTCCACAGCACTTGGCTATCGGTGGGTTCATTGGGCCACTACAATGGAGGCCTTTCTATGCAAAATCAGCCTTCAGCTGCTAAGGAGAAGACGCTTGGAGTTGGTTTCCTTCTGCAGAGACCACCAGCCAAGCAGCAGTGCCCACGGAGCCAGAGGCAGCCCAGACCCTCCTTGGCCCTATGGGGAGCCGAGGGCTAGGTGAGAACTAGGCAAGCGCTGGGATCCTGAGCCAAGCCGCATTGGGGCTGAGGTTTGTTCCCCGAGCCCAGTTTCCCTTTGCAGAATGCAGCTCCTAGAAGCGCGTTTTGTGCCGTTTCGGAGCTAAGCCCTAAGTGGGTCCCTCCCTAACTTGCTATGGGGGGGTTGCTAGGGCCAGTGCACACAGGGCTTCTTCAGGCCAAATCAGCCTTTTTCGCGAAGGAGAAGATGCTTGGATTTGGTTTCAAGCTGCGGAGACCACCAGGCAAGCAGCAGTGCCCACGGAGCCAGAGGCAGCCCAGACCGTCCTTGGCCCTATGGGGAGGCGAGGGCTAGGTGAGAACTAGGCAAGCGCTGGGATCCTGAGCCAAGCCGCATTGGGGCTGAGGTTTGTTCCCCGAGCCCAGTTTCCCCTTGCAGAATGCAGCTCCTAGGAGCGCGTTTTGTGCCGTTTCGGAGCTAGGCCCTTGGTTGGTTGCTCCCAAGCTGGCTATAGGTGGGTTGCTAGGGCCAGTGCACACAGGGCTTCTTCAGGCCAAATCAGCCTTCTCCGAGATGGAAAAGACGCTTATAGTTGGTTTCAAGCTGCGGAGACCACCAGCCAAGCAGCAGTGCCCACGGAGCCAGAGGCAGCCCAAACCCTCCTTGGCCCTATGGGGAGCTTAGGGCTAGGTGAGAAGTAGTCATGCGCTGGGGACCTGAGCCATGCCCCATTGGGGCTGAGGTTTGTTCCCCGAGCCCAGTTTCCCTTTGCCGAATGCAGCTCTTAGAAGTGCGTTTTGTGCTGTTTTGAGGTAGCCCTTAGGTGGGTTTCTCCACAGCACTTGGCTATGGGTGGGTTCATTGGGCCACTACAGTGGAGGCCTTTCTATGCAAAATCAGCCTTCAGCTGCTAAGGAGAAGACGCTTGGAGTTGGTTTCCTTCTGCGGAGACCACCAGCCAAGCAGCAGTGCCCACGGAGCCAGAGGCAGCCCAGACCATCCTTGGCCCTATGGGGAGGCGAGGGCTAGGTGAGAACTAGGCAAGCGCTGGGATCCTGAGCCAAGCCGCATTGGGGCTGAGGTTTGTTCCCCGAGCCCAGTTTCCCCTTGCAGAATGCAGCTCCTAGGATCACGTTTTGTGCCGTTTCGGAGCTAGGCCCTTGGTGGGTTGCTCCCAAGCTGGCTATAGGTGGGTTGCTAGGGCCAGTGCACACAGGGCTTCTTCAGGCCAAATCAGCCTTCTCCGAGATGGAAAAGACGCTTATAGTTGGTTTCAAGCTGTGGAGACCACCAGCCAAGCAGCAGTGCCCACGGAGCCAGAGGCAGCCCAAACCCTCCTTGGCCCTATGGGGAGCTTAGGGCTAGGTGAGAAGTAGTCATGCGCTGGGGACCTGAGCCATGCCCCATTGGGGCTGAGGTTTGTTCCCCGAGCCCAGTTTCCCTTTGCCGAATATAGCTCCTAGAAGTGCGTTTTGTGCTGTTTTGAGGTAGCCTTTAGGTGGGTCTCTCCACAGCACTTGGCTATGGGTGGGTTCATTGGGCCACTACAGTGGAGGCCTTTCTATGCAAAATCAGCCTTCAGCTGCTAAGGAGAAGACGCTTGGAGTTGGTTTCCTTCTGCGGAGACCACCAGCCAAGCAGCAGTGCCCACGGAGCCAGAGGCAGCCCAGACCCTCCTTGGCCCTATGGGGAGCCGAGGGCTAGGTGAGAACTAGGCATGCGCTCGGGACCTGAGCCATGACCCATTGGGGCTGAGGTTTGTTCCCCGAGCCCAGTTTCCCTTTGCAGAATGCAGCTACTAGAAGTGCCTTTTGTGCTGTTTTCAGATAGCCCTTAGGTGGGTCTCTCCACAGTACTTGGTTATCGGTGGGTTCATTGGGCCACTACAATGGAGGCCTTTCTATGCAAAATCAGCCTTCAGCTGCTAAGGAGAAGACGCTTGGAGTTGGTTTCCTTCTGCAGAGACCACCAGCCAAGCAGCAGTGCCCACGGAGCCAGAGGCAGCCCAGACCCTCCTTGGCCCTATGGGGAGCCGAGGGCTAGGTGAGAACTAGGCAAGCGCTGGGATCCTGAGCCAAGCCGCATTGGGGCTGAGGTTTGTTCCCCGAGCCCAGTTTCCCTTTGCAGAATGCAGCTCCTAGAAGCGCGTTTTGTGCCGTTTCGGAGCTAGGCCCTAGGTGGGATCCTCCCTAGCTGGCAATGGGGGGTTGCTAGGGCCAATGCACCCAGGGCTTCTTCAGGCCAAATCATCCTTCTCCGCGAAGGAGAAGATGCTTGGAGTTGGTTTCCTTCTGCAGAGACCACCAGCCAAGCAGCAGTGCCCACGGAGCCAGAGTCAGCCCAGACCCTCCTTGGCCCTATGGGGAGCCGAGGGCTAGGTGAGAACTAGGCAAGCGCTGGGATCCTGAGCCAAGCCGCATTGGGGCTGAGGTTGGTTCCCCGAACCCTGTTTCCCCTTGCAAAATGTAGCTCCTAGAAGCGCGTTTTGAGCCGTTTCGGAGGTAAACCCTGTGTGCGTCCCTCCCTAGCTGCCTATGGGGGGGTCTCTAGGGCCAGTGCACACAGGGCTTCTTCAGGCCAAATCAGCCTTCTGCTCGAAGAGAAGACGTTTGGAGTTGGTTTCCAGCTGCGGACACCACCAGCCAAGCAGCAGTGCCCACGGAGCCAGAGGCAGCCCAGACCCTTCTTGGCCCTATGGCGAGCCGAGGGCTAGGTGAGAACTAGGCAAGCTCTGGGATCCTGAGCCAAGCCGCATTGGGGCTGAGGTTTGTTCCCCGAGCCCAGTATCCCTTTGCAGAATGCAGCTCCTAGAAGCGCGTTTTGTGCGGTTTCGGAGCTAGGCCCTAGGTGGGTCCCTCCCTAGCTTGCTATGGTTGGGTTACTAAGGCCAGTGCACACATGGCTTCTTCAGGCCAAATCAGCCTTCTCCGCGAAGGAGAAGACGCTTGGAGTTTGTTTCCAGCTGCGGAGAGCAGCAGCCAAGCAGCTGTGCCCACGGAGCCAGAGGCAGCCCAGACCCTCCTTGGCCCTATGGGGAGCCGAGGGCTAGGTGAGAACTAGGCAAGCGCTGGGATCCTGAGCCAAGCTGCATTGGGGCTGAGGTTTGTTCCCCGAGCCCAGTTTCCCTTTGCAGAATGCAGCTCCTAGAAGCGCGTTTTGTGCCGTTTCGGAGCTAGGCCCTAGGTGGGATCCTCCCTAGCTGGCAAATGGGGGTTGCTAGGGCCAATGCCCGCAGGGCTTCTTCAGGCCAAATCAGCCTTCTCCGCGAAGGAGAAGATGCTTGGAGTTGGTTTCCAGCTGCGGAGACCACCAGCCGAGCAGCAGTGCCCACGGAGCCAGAGGCAGCCCAGACCCTCCTTGGCCCTATGGGGAGCCGAGGGCTAGGTGAGAACTAGGCAAGCGCTGGGATCCTGAGCCAAGCCGCATTGGGGCTGAGGTTTGTTCCCCGAGCCCAGTTTCCCTTTGCCGAATGCAGCTCCTAGAAGTGCGTTTTGTGCTGTTTTGAAGTAGCCCTTAGGTGGGTCTCTCCACAGCACTTGGCTAAGGGTGGGTTCATTGGGCCACTACAGTGGAGGCCTTTCTATGCAAAATCAGCCTTCAGCTGCTAAGGAGAAGATGCTTCGAGTTGGTTTCCTTCTGCGGAGACCACCAGCCAAGCAGCAGTGCCCACGGAGCCAGAGGCAGCCCAGACCCTCCTTGGCCCTATGGGGAGCCGAGGGCTAGGTGAGAACTAGGCATGCGATCGGGACCTGAGCCATGAACCATTGGGGCTGAGGTTTGTTCCCCGAGCACAGTTGCCCTTTGCAGAATGCAGCTATTAGAAGTGCGTTTTGTGCTGTTTTGAGATAGCCCTTAGGTTGGTCTCTCCACAGCACTTGGCTATCGGTGGGTTCATTGGGCCACTACAATGGAGGCCTTTCTATGCAAAATCAGCCTTCAGCTGCTAAGGAGAAGACGCTTGGAGTTGGTTTCCTTCTGCAGAGACCACCAGCCAAGCAGCAGTGCCCACGGAGCCAGAGGCAGCCCAGACCCTCCTTGGCCCTATGGGGAGCCGAGGGCTAGGTGAGAACTAGGCAAGCGCTGGGATCCTGAGCCAAGCCGCATTGGGGCTGAGGTTTGTTCCCCGAGCCCATTTTCCCTTTGCAGAATGCTGCTCCTAGAAGCGCGTTTTGTGCCGTTTCGGAGCTAGGCCCTAGGTGGTTCCCTCCCTAGCTGGCAATGTGGGGGTCGCTAGGGCCAGTGCACACAGGGCTTCTATAGGCCAAATCAGCCTTCTCCGCGAAGGAGAAGATGCTTTGATTTGGTTTCAAGCTGTGTAGATCACCAGCCAAACAGCAGTGCCCACGGAGCCAGAGGCAGCCCAGACCCTCCTTGGCCCTATGGGGAGGCGAGGGCTAGGTGAGAACTAGGCAAGCGCTGGGATCCTGAGCCAAGCCGCATTGGGGCTGAGGTTTGTTCCCCGAGCCCAGTTTCCCCTTGCAGAATGCAGCTCCTAGGAGCGCGTTTTGTGCCGTTTCGGAGCTAGGCCCTTGGTGGGTTGCTCCCAAGCTGGCTATAGGTGGGTTGCTAGGGCCAGTGCACACAGGGCTTCTTCAGGCCAAATCAGCCTTCTCCGAGATGGAAAAGACGCTTATAGTTGGTTTCAAGCTGCGGAGACCACCAGCCAAGCAGCAGTGCCCACGGAGCCAGAGGCAGCCCAAACGCTCCTTGGCCCTATGGGGAGCTTAGGGCTAGGTGAGAAGTAGTCATGCGCTGGGGACCTGAGCCATGCCCCATTGGGGCTGAGGTTTGTTCCCCGAGCCCAGTTTCCCTTTGCCGAATGCAGCTCCTAGAAGTGCGTTTTGTGCTGTTTTGAGGTAGCCCTTAGGTGGGTTTCTCCACAGCACTTGGCTATGGGTGGGTTCATTGGGCCACTACAGTGGAGGCCTTTCTATGCAAAATCAGCCTTCAGCTGCTAAGGAGAAGACGCTTGGAGTTGGTTTCCTTCTGCGGAGACCACCAGCCAAGCAGCAGTGCCCACGGAGCCAGAGGCAGCCCAGACCCTCCTTGGCCCAATGGGGAGCCGAGGGCTAGGTGAGAACTAGGCAAGCGCTGGGATCCTAAGCCAAGCCGCATTGGGGCTGAGGTTTGTTCCCCGAGCCCAGTTTCCCTTTGCAGAATGCAGCTCCTAGAAGCGCGTTTTGTGCCGTTTCGGAGCTAGGCCCTAGGTGGGATCCTCCCTAGCTGGCAATGGGGGGTTGCTAGGGCCAATGCACCCAGGGCTTCTTCAGGCCAAATCAGCCTTCTCCGCGAAGGAGAAGATGCTTGGAGTTGGTTTACAGCTGCGGAGACCACCAGGCAAGCAGCAGTGCCCACGGAGCCAGAGTCAGCCCAGACCCTCCTTGGCCCTATGGGGAGCCGAGGGCTAGGTGAGAACTAGGCATGCGCTCGGGACCTGAGCCATGACCCATTGGGGCTGAGGTTTGTTCCCCGAGCCCAGTTTCCCATTGCAGAATGCAGCTCCTAGAAGCGCGTTTTGTGCCGTTTCGGAGCTAGGCCCTAGGTGGGATCCTCCCTAGCTGGCAATGGGGGGTTGCTAGGGCCAGTGCACACAGGGCTTCTTCAGGCCAAATCAGCCTTCTGCTCGAAGAGAAGACGTTTGGAGTTGGTTTCAAGCTGCGGACACCACCAGCCAAGCAGCAGTGCCCACGGAGCCAGAGGCAGCCCAGACCCTCCTTGGCCCTATGGCGAGCCGAGGGCTAGGTGAGAACTAGGCAAGCGCTGGGATCCTGAGCCAAGCCGCATTGGGGCTGAGGTTTGTTCCCCGAGCCCAGTTTCCCTTTGCAGAATGCAGCTCCTAGAAGCGCGTTTTGTGCCGTTTCGGAGCTAGGCCCTAGGTGGGTCCCTCCCTAGCTTGCTATGGTTGGGTTACTAAGGCCAGTGCACACATGGCTTCTTCAGGCCAAATCAGCCTTCTGCGTGAAGGAGAAGACGCTAGGAGTTTGTTTCCAGCTGCGGAGAGCAGCAGCCAAGCAGCAGTGCCCACGGAGCAAGAGGCAGCCCAGACCCTCCTTGGCCCTATGGGGAGCCGAGGGCTAGGTGAGAACTAGGCAAGCGCTGGGATCCTGAGCCATGACCCATTGGGGCTGAGGTTTGTTCCCCGAGCACAGTTTCCCTTTGCCGAATACAGCTCCTAGAAGTGCGATTTGTGCTGTTTTGAGATAGCCCTTAGGTGGGTCTCTCCACAGCACTTGGCTATGGGTGGGTTCATTGGGCCACTACAGTGGAGGCCTTTCTATGCAAAATCAGGCTTCAGCAGCTAAGGAGAAGACGCTTGGAGTTGGTTTCCTTCTGCGGAGACCACCAGCCAAGCAGCAGTGCCCACGGAGCCAGAGGCAGCCCAGACCCTCCTTGGCCCTATGGGGAGCCGAGGGCTAGGTGAGAACTAGGCATGCGCTCGGGACCTGAGCCATGACTCATTGGGGCTGAGGTTTGTTCCCCGAGCACAGTTTCCCTTTGCAGAATGCAGCTACTAGAAGTGCGTTTTGTGCTGTTTTGAGATAGCCCTTAGGTGGGTCTCTCCACAGCACTTGGCTATCGGTGGGTTCATTGGGCCAGAACAATGGAGGCCTTTCTATGCAAAATCAGCCTTCAGCTGCTAAGGAGAAGACGCTTGGAGTTGGTTTCCTTCTGCAGAGACCACCATCCAAGCAGCAGTGCCCACGGAGCCAGAGGCAGCCCAGACCCTCCTTGGCCCTATGGGGAGCAGAGGGCTAGGTGAGAACTAGGCAAGCGCTGGGATCCTGAGCCAAGCCGCATTGGGGCTGAGGTTTGTTCCCAGAGCCCAGTTTCCCCTTGCAGAATGCAGGTCCTAGAAGCGCGTTTTGTGCCTTTTCGGAGCAAGGACCTAGGTGGGATCCTCCCTAGCTGGCAATGGGGGTGTTGCTAGGGCCAATGCTCCCAGGGCTTCTTCAGGCCAAATCAGCCTTCTCCGTGAAGGAGAAGATGCTTGGAGTTGGTTTCCAGCTGCGGAGACCACCAGCCGAGCAGCAGTGCCAACGGAGCCAGAGGCAGCCCAGACCCTCCTTGGCCCTATGGGGAGCCGAGGGCTAGGTGAGAACAAGGCAAGCGCTGGGATCCTGAGCCAAGCCGCATTGGGGCTGAGGTTTGTTCCCCGAGCTCAGTTTCCCTTTGCAGACTGCAGCTTCTAGACGCGCGTTTTGTTCCGTTTCGGAGCTAGGCCCTAGATGGGATCCTCCCTATCTGGCTGTAGGTAGGTCGCTATGGCCAGTGCACGCAGGGCTTCTTCAGGCCAAATCAGCCTTCTGCGTGAAGGAGAAGACGCTTGGAGTTGGTTTCAAGCTGCGGAGACCACCAGGCAAGCAGCAGTGCCCACGCAGCCAGAGGCAGCCCAGACCCTTTTGGCCTTATGGGGAGCCGAGGGCTAGGTGAGAACTAGGCAAGTGCTGGGATCCAGAGCCAAGCCGCATTGGATCTGAGGTTTGCTCCCTGAGCCCAATTTCCTTTTGCAGAATGCAGCTCCTAGCAGCACGTTTTGTTCCGTTTCGGAGCTAGGCCCTAGGTGGGTCCCTCCCTAGATGGCAATGGGAGGTTTGCAAGGGCCAGTGCACCCAGGGCTTCTTCAGGCCAAATCAGCATTCTCCGTGAAGGAGAATACGCTTGGAATTGGGTTCCAGCTGCCGAGACCACCAGCCAAGCAGCAGTGCGCACGGAGCCAGAGGCAGCCCAGACCCTGCTTGGAACTATGGGGAGCCGAGGGCTAGGTGAGAACTAGGCAAGCGCTGGGATCCTGAGCCAAGCCGCATTGGGGCTGAGGTTTGTTCCCCGAGCCCAATTTCCCCTTGCAGACTGCAGCTCCTAGAAGCGCGTTTTGTGCCGTTTCGGAGTTAGGCCCTAGGTGGGTCCCTCCCTAGCTGGCTATGGGTGGGTTGCTATTGCCAGTGCACACAGGGCTTCTTCAGGCCAAATCAGCCTACTCCGTGAAGGAGAAGACGGTTGGAGTTGGTTTCCAGCTGCGGAGACCACCAGCCGAGCAGCTGTGCCCACGGAGCCAGAAGCAGCCCAGACCCTCCTTGGCCCTATGGGGAGCTGAGGGCTTGGTGAGAATTAGGCAAGGGTGGGGACCTGAGCCATGCCCCATTGGGGCTGAGGTTTGTTCCCCGAGCCCAGTTTCCCTTTGCAGAATGCACTCCTAGAAGCGCGTTTTGTGCCGTTTCGGAGCTAGGCCCTAGGTGGGTCCCTCCCTAGCTGGCTATGGGTGTAATGCTATGGCCAGTCCACACAGGGCTTCTTCAGGCCAAATCAGCCTTCTCCGCGAAGTTGAAGATGCCTGGAATTGTTTTCCAGCTGCGGAGACCACCAGCCAAGCAGCAGTGCCCACGGAGCCAGAGGCAGCCCAGACCCTCCTTGGCCCTATGGGGAGCCGAGGGCTAGGTGAGAACTAAGCAAGCGCTGGGATCCTGAGCCAAGCCGCATTGGGGCTGAGGTTTGTTCCCCAAGCCCAGTTTCCCTTTGCAGAATGCAGCTCCTAGAAGCGCGTTTTGTGCCGTTTTGGAGCTAGGCCCTAGGTGGGTCCCTCCGTAGCTGGCTATAGGTGGGTTGCTAGGGCCAGTGCACACATGGCTTCTTCAGGCCAAATCAACCTTCTGCCCGAAGGAGAAGACGCTTGTAGTTGGTTTTAAGCTGTGGAGACCACCAGCCAAGCAGCAGTGCCCACGGAGCCAGAGGCAGCCCAGACCCTCCTTGGCCCTATGGGGAGCCGAGGGCTAGGTGAGAACTAGGCATGCGCTCGGGACCTGAGCCATGACCCATTGGGGCTGAGGTTTGTTCCCCGAGCACAGTTTCCCTTTGCAGAATGCAGCTACTAGAAGTGACTTTTGTGCTGTTTTCAGATAGCCCTTAGGTGGGTCTCTCCACAGTACTTGGCTATCGGTGGGTTCATTGGGCCACTACAATGGAGGCCTTTCTATGCAAAATCAGCCTTCAGCTGCTAAGGAGAAGACGCTTGGAGTTGGTTTCCTTCTGCAGAGACCACCAGCCAAGCAGCAGTGCCCACGGAGCCAGAGGCAGCCCAAACCCTCCTTGGCCCTATGGGGAGCTTATGGCTAGGTGAGAAGTAGTCATGCGCTGGGGACCTGAGCCATGCCCCATTGGGGCTGAGGTTTGTTCCCCGAGCCCAGTTTCCCTTTGCCGAATGCAGCTCCTAGAAGTGCGTTTTGTGCTGTTTTGAGGTAGCTCTTAGGTGGGTTTCTCCACAGCACTTGGCTATGGGTGGGTTCATTGGGCCACTACAGTGGAGGCCTTTCTAGGCAAAATCAGCCTTCAGCTGCTAAGGAGAAGACGCTTGGAGTTGGTTTCCTTCTGCGGAGACCACCAGCCAAGCAGCAGTGCCCACGGAGCCAGAGGCAGCCCAGACCCTCCTTGGCCCTATGGGGAGCCGAGGGCTAGGTGAGAACTAGGCAAGCGCTGGGATCCTAAGCCAAGCCGCATTGGGGCTGAGGTTTGTTCCCCGAGCCCAGTTTCCCTTTGCAGAATGCAGCTCCTAGAAGCGCGTTTTGTGCCGTTTCGGAGCTAGGCCCTAGGTGGGATCCTCCCTAGCTGGCAATGGGGGGTTGCTAGGGCCAATGCACCCAGGGCTTCTTCAGGCCAAATCAGCCTTCTCCGCGAAGGAGAAGATGCTTGGAGTTGGTTTACAGCTGCGGAGACCACCAGGCAAGCAGCAGTGCCCACGGAGCCAGAGTCAGCCCAGACCCTCCTTGGCCCTATGGGGAGCCGAGGGCTAGGTGAGAACTAGGCAAGCGCTGGGATCCTGAGCCAAGCCGCATTGGGGCTGAGGTTGGTTCCCCGAACCCTGTTTCCCCTTGCAGAATGTAGCTCCTAGAAGCGCGTTTTGAGCCGTTTCGGAGGTAAACCCTGGGTGCGTCCCTCCCTAGCTGCCTATGGGGGGGTCTCTAGGGCCAGTGCACACAGGGCTTCTTCAGGCCAAATCAGCCTTCTGCTCGAAGAGAAGACGTTTGGAGTTGGTTTCCAGCTGCGGAGACCACCAGCCAAGCAGCAGTGCCCTCGGAGCCAGAGGCAGCCCAGACCCTCCTTGGCCCTATTGGGAGGCGAGGGCTAGGTGAGAACTAGGCAAGCTCTGGGATCCTGAGCCAAGCCGCATTGGGGCTGAGGTTTGTTCCCCGAGCCCAGTATCCCTTTGCAGAATGCAGCTCCTAGAAGCGCGTTTTGTGCCGTTTCGGAGCTAGGCCCTAGGTGGGTCCCTCCCTAGCTTGCTATGGTTGGGTTACTAAGGCCAGTGCACACATGGCTTCTTCAGGCCAAATCAGCCTTCTCCGCGAAGGAGAAGACGCTTGGAGTTTGTTTCCAGCTGCGGAGAGCAGCAGCCAAGCAGCTGTGCCCACGGAGCCAGAGGCAGCCCAGACCCTCCTTGGCCCTATGGGGAGCCGAGGGCTAGGTGAGAACAAGGCAAGCGCTGGGATCCTGAGCCAAGCTGCATTGGGGCTGAGGTTTGTTCCCCGAGCCCAGTTTCCCTTTGCAGAATGCAGCTCCTAGAGGCGCGTTTTGTGCCGTTTCGGAGCTAGGCCCTAGGTGGGATCCTCCCTAGCTGGCAAATGGGGGTTGCTTGGGCCAATGCCCCCAGGGCTTCTTCAGGCCAAATCAGCCTTCTCCGCGAAGGAGAAGATGCTTGGAGTTGGTTTCCAGCTGCGGAGACCACCAGCCGAGCAGCAGTGCCCACGGAGCCAGAGGCAGCCCAGACCCTCCTTGGCCCTATGGGGAGCCGAGGGCTAGGTGAGAACTAGGCAAGCGCTGGGATCCTGAGCCAAGCCGCATTTGGGCTGAGGTTTGTTCTCCGAGCCAAGTTTCCCTTTGCCGAATGCAGCTCCTAGAAGTGCGTTTTGTGCTGTTTTGAAGTAGCCCTTAGGTGGGTCTCTCCACAGCACTTGGCTATGGGTGGGTTCATTGGGCCACTACAGTGGAGGCCTTTCTATGCAAAATCAGCCTTCAGCTGCTAAGGAGAAGACGCTTCGAGTTGGTTTCCTTCTGCGGAGACCACCAGCCAAGCAGCAGTGCCCACGGAGCCAGAGGCAGCCCAGACCCTCCTTGGCCCTATGGGGAGCCGAGGGCTAGGTGAGAACTAGGCAAGCGCTGGGATCCTGAGCCAAGCCGCATTGGGGCTGAGGTTTGTTCCCCGAGCCCAGTTTCCCTTTGCAGAATGCAGCTCCTAGAAGCGCGTTTTGTGCCGTTTCGGAGCTAGGCCCTAGGTGGGATCCTCCCTAGCTGGCAATGGGGGGTTGCTAGGGCCAATGCACCCAGGGCTTCTTCAGGCCAAATCAGCCTTCTCCGCGAAGGAGAAGATGCTTGGAGTTGGTTTACAGCTGCGGAGACCACCAGGCAAGCAGCAGTGCCCACGGAGCCAGAGTCAGCCCAGACCCTCCTTGGCCCTATGGGGAGCCGAGGGCTAGGTGAGAACTAGGCAAGCGCTGGGATCCTGAGCCAAGCCGCATTGGGGCTGAGGTTTGTTCCCCGAGCCCTGTTTCCCCTTGCAGAATGTAGCTCCTAGAAGCGCGTTTTGAGCCGTTTCGGAGGTAAACCCTGGGTGCGTCCCTCCCTAGCTGCCTATGGGGGGGTCTCTAGGGCCAGTGCACACAGGGCTTCTTCAGGCCAAATCAGCCTTCTGCTCGAAGAGAAGACGTTTGGAGTTGGTTTCCAGCTGCGGACACCACCAGCCAAGCAGCAGTGCCCACGGAGCCAGAGGCAGCCCAGACCCTTCTTGGCCCTATGGCGAGCCGAGGGCTAGGTGAGAACTAGGCAAGCTCTGGGATCCTGAGCCAAGCCGCATTGGGGCTGAGGTTTGTTCCCCGAGCCCAGTATCCCTTTGCAGAATGCAGCTCCTAGAAGCGCGTTTTGTGCCGTTTCGGAGCTAGGCCCTAGGTGGGTCCCTCCCTACCTTGCTATGGTTGGGTTACTAAGGCCAGTGCACACATGGCTTCTTCAGGCCAAATCAGCCTTCTCCGCGAAGGAGAAGACGCTTGGAGTTTGTTTCCAGCTGCGGAGAGCAGCAGCCAAGCAGCTGTGCCCACGGAGCCAGAGGCAGCCCAGACCCTCCTTGGCCCTATGGGGAGCCGAGGGCTAGGTGAGAACTAGGCAAGCGCTGGGATCCTGAGCCAAGCTGCATTGGGGCTGAGGTTTGTTCCCCGAGCCCAGTTTCCCTTTGTAGAATGCAGCTCCTAGAAGCGCGTTTTGTGCCGTTTCGGAGCTAGGCCCTAGGTGGGATCCTCCCTAGCTGGCAAATGGGGGCTGCTAGGGCCAATGCCCCCAGGGCTTCTTCAGGCCAAATCAGCCTTCTCCGCGAAGGAGAAGATGCTTGGAGTTGGTTTCCAGCTGCGGAGACCACCAGCCGAGCAGCAGTGCCCACGGAGCCAGAGGCAGCCCAGACCCTCCTTGACCCTATGGGGAGCCGAGGGCTAGGTGACAACTAGGCAAGCGCTGGGATCCTGAGCCTAGCCGCATTTGGGCTGAGGTTTGTTCCCCGAGCCCAGTTTCCCTTTGCCGAATGCAGCTCCTAGAAGTGCGTTTTGTGCTGTTTTGAAGTAGCCCTTAGGTGGGTCTCTCCACAGCACTTGGCTATGGGTGGGTTCATTGGGCCACTACAGTGGAGGCCTTTCTATGCAAAATCAGCCTTCAGCTGCTAAGGAGAAGATGCTTCGAGTTGGTTTCCTTCTGCGGAGACCACCAGCCAAGCAGCAGTGCCCACGGAGCCAGAGGCAGCCCAGACCCTCCTTGGCCCTACGGGGAGCCGAGGGCTAGGTGAGAACTAGGCATGCGCTCGGGACCTGAGCCATGACCCATTGGGGCTGAGGTTTGTTCCCCGAGCACAGTTGCCCTTTGCAGAATGCAGCTATTAGAAGTGCGTTTTGTGCTGTTTTGAGATAGCCCTTAGGTTGGTCTCTCCACAGCACTTGGCTATAGGTGGGTTCATTGGGCCACTACAATGGAGGCCTTTCTATGCAAAATCAGCCTTCAGCTGCTAAGGAGAAGACGCTTGGAGTTGGTTTCCTTCTGCAGAGACCACCATCCAAGCAGCAGTGCCCACGGAGCCAGAGGCAGCCCAGACCCTCCTTGGCCCTATGGGGAGCCGAGGGCTAGGTGAGAACTAGGCAAGCGCTGGGATCCTGAGCCAAGCCGCATTGGGGCTGAGGTTTGTTCCCCGAGCCCATTTTCCCTTTGCAGAATGCTGCTCCTAGAAGCGCGTTTTGTGCCGTTTCGGAGCTAGGCCCTAGGTGGGTCCCTCCCTAGCTGGCAATGGGGGGGTTGCTAGGGCCAGTCCACACAGGGCTTCTTCAGGCCAAATCAGCCTTCTCCGCGAAGGAGAAGATGCTTGGATTTGGTTTCAAGCTGTGGAGATCACCAGCCAAACAGCAGTGCCCACGGAGCCAGAGGCAGCCCAGACCCTCCTTGGCCCTATGGGGAGGCGAGGGCTAGGTGAGAACTAGGCAAGCGCTGGGATCCTGAGCCAAGCCGCATTGGGGCTGAGGTTTGTTCCCCGAGCCCAGTTTCCCCTTGCAGAATGCAGCTCCTAGGAGCGCGTTTTGTGCCGTTTCGGAGCTAGGCCCTTGGTGGGTTGCTCCCAAGCTGGCTATAGGTGGGTTGCTAGGGCCAGTGCACACAGGGCTTCTTCAGGCCAAATCAGCCTTCTCCGAGATGGAAAAGACGCTTATAGTTGGTTTCAAGCTGCGGAGACCACCAGCCAAGCAGCAGTGCCCACGGAGCCAGAGGCAGCCCAAACCCTCCTTGGCCCTATGGGGAGCTTAGGGCTAGGTGAGAAGTAGTCATGCGCTGGGGACCTGAGCCATGCCCCATTGGGGCTGAGGTTTGTTCCCCGAGCCCAGTTTCCCTTTGCCGAATGCAGCTTCTAGAAGTGCGTTTTGTGCTGTTTTGAGGTAGCCCTTAGGTGGGTTTCTCCACAGCACTTGGCTATGGGTGGGTTCATTGGGCCACTACAGTGGAGGCCTTTCTATGCAAAATCAGCCTTCAGCTGCTAAGGAGAAGACGCTTGGAGTTGGTTTCCTTCTGCGGAGACCACCAGCCAAGCAGCAGTGCCCACGGAGCCAGAGGCAGCCCAGACCCTCCTTGGCCCTATGGGGAGCCGAGGGCTAGGTGAGAACTAGGCATGCGCTTGGGACCTGAGCCATGACCCATTGGGGCTGAGGTTTGTTCCCCGAGCCCAGTTTCCCTTTGCAGAATGCAGCTCCTAGAAGCGCGTTTTGTGCCGTTTCGGAGCTATGCCCTAGGTGGGTCCCTCCCTAGCTTGCTATGGTTGGGTTACTAAGGCCAGTGCACACATGGCTTCTTCAGGCCAAATCAGCCTTCTGCGTGAAGGAGAAGACGCTAGGAGTTTGTTTCCAGCTGCGGAGAGCAGCAGCCAAGCAGCAGTGCCCACTGAGCAAGAGGCAGCCCAGACCCTCCTTGGCCCTATGGGGAGCCGAGGGCTAGGTGAGAACTAGGCAAGCGCTGGGATCCTGAGCCATGACCCATTGGGGCTGAGGTTTGTTCCCCGAGCACAGTTTCCCTTTGCCGAATACAGCTCCTAGAAGTGCCATTTGTGCTGTTTTGAGATAGCCCTTAGGTGGGTCTCTCCACAGCACTTGGCTATGGGTGGGTTCATTGGGCCACTACAGTGGAGGCCTTTCTATGCAAAATCAGGCTTCAGCAGCTAAGGAGAAGACGCTTGGAGTTGGTTTCCTTCTGCGGAGACCACCAGCCAAGCAGCAGTGCCCACGGAGCCAGAGGCAGCCCAGACCCTCCTTGGCCCTATGGGGAGCCGAGGGCTAGGTGAGAACTAGGCATGCGCTCGGGACCTGAGCCATGACCCATTGGGGCTGAGGTTTGTTCCCCGAGCACAGTTTCCCTTTGCAGAATGCAGCTACTAGAAGTGCGTTTTGTGCTGTTTTGAGATAGCCCTTAGGTGGGTCTCTCCACAGCACTTGGCTATCGGTGGGTTCATTGGGCCACTACAATGGAGGCCTTTCTATGCAAAATCAGCCTTCAGCTGCTAAGGAGAAGACGCTTGGAGTTGGTTTCCTTCTGCAGAGACCACCAGCCAAGCAGCAGTGCCCACGGAGCCAGAGGCAGCCCAGACCCTCCTTGGCCCTATGGGGAGCCGAGGGCTAGGTGAGAACTAAGCAAGCGCTGGGATCCTGAGCCAAGCCGCATTGGGGCTGAGGTTTGTTCCCAGAGCCCAGTTTCCCCTTGAGAATGCAGGTCCTAGAAGCGCGTTTTGTGCCTTTTCGGAGCAAGGACCTAGGTGGGATCCTCCCTAGCTGGCAATGGGGGTGTTGCTAGGGCCAATGCACCCAGGGCTTCTTCAGGCCAAATCAGCATTCTCCGCGAAGGAGAAGACGGTTGGAGTTGGTTTCCAGCTGCGGAGAGAACCAGCCGAGCAGCAGTGCCCACGGAGCCTGAGGCAGCCCAGACCCTCCTTTGCCCTATGGGGAGGCGAGGGCTAGGTGAGAACTAGGCAAGCGCTGGGATCCTAAGCCAAGCCGCATTGGGGCTGAGGTTTCTTCCCCGAGCCCAGTTTCCCTTTGCAGAATGCAGCTCCTAGAAGCGCGTTTTGTGCCGTTTCGGAGCTAGGCCCTAGGTGGGATCCTCCCTAGCTGGCAATGGGGGTGTTGCTAGGGCCAATGCACCCAGGGCTTCTTCAGGCCAAATCAGCCTTCTGCGCCAAGGAGAAGAAGCTTGGAGTTGGTTTACAGCTGCGGAGACCACCAGGCAAGCAGCAGTGCCCACGGAGCCAGAGGCAGCCCAGACCCTCCTTGGCCCTATGGGGAGCCGAGGGCTAGGTGAGAACTAGTCAAGCGCTGGGATCCTGAGCCAGGCCGCATTGGGGCTGAGGTTTATTCCCCGAGCCCAGTATCCCTTTGCAGAATGCAGCTCCTAGGAGTGCGTTTTGTGCCGTTTCGGAGCTAGGCCCTAGGTGGGACACTCCCTAGCTTGCTATGGTTGGGTTACTAAGGCCATTGCACACAGGGCTTCTTCACGCCAAATCAGCCTTCTCCGCGAAGGAGAAGACGCTTGGAGTTGGTTTCCAGCTGCGGAGACCGCCAGGCAAGCAGCAGTGCCCACGGAGCCAGAGGCAGCCCAGACCCACCTTGGCCCTATGGGGAGCCGAGGGCTAGGTGAGAACTAGGCAAGCGCTGGGATCCTGAGCCAAGCCTCATTGGGGCTGAGGTTTGCTCCCCGAGCCCAGTTTCCCTTTGCAGAATGCAGCTCCTAGGAGCGCGTTTTGTGCCGTTTCGGAGCTAGGCCCTAGGTGGTTCCCTCCCTTGCTGGCTATAGGTGGGTTGCTAGGGCCAGTGCACACGGGGCTTCTTCAGGCCAAATCAGCCCTCTCTGCGAAGGAGAAGACGTTTGGATTTGGTTTCAGCTGCGGAGAGTACCAGCCAATCAGCAGTGCCCACGGAGCCAGAGGCAGCCCAGACTCTCCTTGGCCCTATGGGGAGCCGAGGGCTAGGTGAGAACTAGGCAAGCGCTGGGATCCTGAGCCAAGCCGCATTGGGGCTGAGGTTTGTTCCCCGAGCCCAGTTTCCCTTTGCAGAATGCAGCTCCTAGACGCGCGTTTTGTGCCATTTCGGAGCTAGGCCCTAGGTGGGTTCCTCCCTATCTGGCTATAGGTGGGTCGCTATGGCCAGTGCACACAGGGCTTCTTCAGGCCAAATCAGCCTTCTGCGTGAAAGAGAAGACGCTTGGAGTTGGTTTCAAGATGCGGAGACCACCAGCCAAGCAGCAGTGCCCACGCAGCCAGAGGCAGCCCAGACCCTCCTTGGCCCTATGGGGAGCCGAGGGCTAGGTGAGAACTAGGCAAGCGCTGGGATCCTGAGCCAAGCCGCATTGGGGCTGAGGTTTGTTCCCCGAGCCCAGTTTCCCTTTGCAGAATGCAGCTCGTAGAAGCGCGTTTTGTGCCGTTTCGGAGCTAAGCCCTAGGTGCTTCCCTCCCTAGCTAGCTATGGTTGGATTGCTGGGGCCAGTGCACACAGGGCTTCTTCAGGCCAAATCACCCTTCTCTGCGAAGGAGAAGACGTTTGGATTTGGTTTCAGCTGCGGAGAGTACCAGCCAAGCAGCAGTGCCCACGGAGCCAGAGGCAGCCCAGACCTTCCTTGGCCTATGGGGAGCCGAGGGCTAGGTGAGAACTAGGCAAGCGCTGGGATCCTGAGCCAAGCCGCATTGGGGCTGAGGTTTGTTCCCCGAGCCCAGTATCCCTTTGCAGAATGCAGCACCTAGGAGCGCGTTTTGTGCCGTTTCGGAGCTATGCCATAGGTGGGTTAATCCCTAGCTTGCTATGGTGGGGTTACTAAGGCCAATGCACACATGGCTTCTTCAGGCCAAATCAGCCTTCTCCGTGAAGGAGAAGATGCTTGGAGTTGGTTTCCAGCTGCGGAGACCACCAGCCGAGCAGCAGTGCCAACGGAGCCAGAGGCAGCCCAGACCCTCCTTGGCCCTATGGGGAGCCGAGGGCTAGGTGAGAACAAGGCAAGCGCTGGGATCCTGAGCCAAGCCGCATTGGGGCTGAGGTTTGTTCCCCGAGCCCAGTTTCCCTTTGCAGACTGCAGCTTCTAGACGCGCGTTTTCTGCCGTTTCGGAGCTAGGCCCTAGATGGGATCCTCCCTATCTGGCTGTAGGTGGGTCGCTATGGCCAGTGCACGCAGGGCTTCTTCAGGCCAAATCAGCCTTCTGCGTGAAGGAGAAGACGCTTGGAGTTGGTTTCAAGCTGCGGAGACCACCAGGCAAGCAGCAGTGCCCACGCAGCCAGAGGCAGCCCAGACCCTTTTGGCCTTATGGGGAGGCGAGGGCTAGGTGAGAACTAGGCAAGTGCTGGGATCCAGAGCCAAGCCGCATTGGATCTGAGGTTTGCTCCCGGAGCCCAATTTCCTTTTGCAGAATGCAGCTCCTAGCAGCGCGTTTTGTTCCGTTTCGGAGCTAGGCCCTAGGTGGGTCCCTCCCTAGATGGCAATGGGAGGTTTGCAAGGGCCAGTGCACCCAGGGCTTCTTCAGGCCAAATCAGCATTCTCCGTGAAGGAGAATACGCTTGGAGTTGGGTTCCAGCTGCCGAGACCACCAGCCAAGCAGCAGTGCGCACGGAGCCAGAGGCAGCCCAGACCCTGCTTGGAACTATGGGGAGCCGAGGGCTAGGTGAGAACTAGGCAAGCGCTGGGATCCTGAGCCAAGCCGCATTGGGGCTGAGGTTTGTTCCCCGAGCCCAATTTCCCCTTGCAGAATGCAGCTCCTAGAAGCGCGTTTTGTGCCGTTTCAGAGTTAGGCCCTAGGTGGGTCCCTCCCTAGCTGGCTATGGGTGGGTTGCTATTGCCAGTGCACACAGGGCTTCTTCAGGCCAAATCAGCCTACTCCGTGAAGGAGAAGACGGTTGGAGTTGGTTTCCAGCTGCGGAGACCACCAGCCGAGCAGCAGTGCCCACGGAGCCAGAGGCAGCCCAGACCCTCCTTGGCCCTATGGGGAGCTGAGGGCTTGGTGAGAATTAGGCATGGGTGGGGACCTGAGCCATGCCCCATTGGGGCTGAGGTTTGTTCCCCGAGCCCAGTTTCCCTTTGCAGAATGCACTCCTAGAAGCGCGTTTTGTTCCGTTTCGGAGCTAGGCCCGAGGTGGGTCCCTCCCTAGCTGGCTATGGGTGTAATGCTATGGCCAGTCAACACAGGGCTTCTTCAGGCCAAATCAGCCTTCTCCGCGAAGTTGAAGATGCCTGGAATTGGTTTCCAGCTGCGGAGACCACCAGCCAAGCAGCAGTGCCCACGGAGGCAGAGGCAGCCCAGACCCTCCTTGGCCCTATGGGGAGCCGAGGGCTAGGTGAGAACTAAGCAAGCGCTGGGATCCTGAGCCAAGCCGCATTGGGGCTGAGGTTTGTTCCCCAAGCCCAGTTTCCCTTTGCAGAATGCAGCTCCTAGAAGCGCGTTTTGTGCCGTTTCGGAGCTAGGCCCTAGGTGGGTCCCTCCGTAGCTGGCTATAGGTGGGTTGCTAGGGCCAGTGCACACATGGCTTCTTCAGGCCAAATCAACCTTCTGCCCGAAAGAGAAGACGCTTGTAGTTGGTTTTAAGCTGTGGAGACCACCAGCCAAGCAGCAGTGCCCACGGAGCCAGAGGCAGCCCAGACTCTCCTCGGCCCTATTGGGAGCCGAGGGCTAGGTGAGAACTAGGCAAGCGCTGGGATCCTGAGCCAAGCTGCATTGGGGCTGAGGTTTGTTCCCCGAGCCCAGTTTCCCTTTGCAGAATGCAGCTCCTAGAAGCGCGTTTTGTGCCGTTTCGGAGCTAGGCCCTAGTTGGGCCCCTCCGTAGCTGGCTATAGGTGGGTTGCTAGGGCCAGTGCACACATGGCTTCTTCAGGCCAAATCAGCCTTCTGCCCGAAGGAGAAGACGCTTGTAGTTGGTTTCTAGCTGTGGAGACCACCAGCCAAGCAGCAGTGCCCACGGAGCCAGAGGCAACCCAGACTCTCCTTGGCCCTATTGGGAGCCGAGGGCTATGTGAGAACTAGGCAAGCGCTGGGATCCTGAGCCAAGCTGCATTGGGGCTGAGGATTGTTCCCCAGGCCCAGTTTCCCTTTGCCGAATGCAGCTCCTAGAAGTGCGTTTTGTGCTTTTTTGATATAGCCCTTACGTGGGTCTCTCCACAGCTCTTGGCTGTGGGTGGGTTCATTGGGCCACTACAATGGAGGCCTTTCTATGCAAAATCAGCCTTCGATTGCTAAGGAGAAAACGCTTAGAGTTGGTTTTCTTCTGAGGAGACCACCAGCCAAGCAGCAGTGCCCACGGAGCCAGAGGCAGCCCAGACCCTCCTTGGCCCTATGGGGAGCCGAGGGCTAGGTAAGAACTAGGCAAGCGCTGGGATCCTAAGCCAAGCCGCATTGGGGCTGAGGTTTGTTCCCCGAGCCCAGTATCCCTTTGCAGAATTCACCTCCTAGAAGTGCGTTTTGTGCAATTTCGGAGCTAGGCCCTAGGTGGGTCCCTCCCTAGCTGGCTATGGGTGGAATGCTAAGGCCAGTCCACACAGGGCTTCTTCAGGCCAAATCAGCCTTCTCCGCGAGGTGAAGAAGACTGGAGTTGGTTTCCAGCTGCGGAGACCACCAGCCAAGCAGCAGTGCCCACGGAGCCAGAGGCAGCCCAGACCCTCCTTGGCCCTATGGGGAGCCGAGGGCTAGGTGAGAACTAAGCAAGGGCTGGGATCCTGAGCCAAGCCGCATTGGGGCTGAGGTTTGTTCCCCAAGCCCAGTTTCCCTTTGCAGAATGCAGCTCCTAGAAGCGCGTTTTGTGCCGTTTCGGAGCTAGGCCCTAGGTGGGTCCCTCCGTAGCTGGCTATAGGTGGGTTGCTAGGGCCAGTGCACACATGGCTTCTTCAGGCCAAATCAACCTTTTGCCCGAAAGAGAAGACGCTTGTAGTTGGTTTTAAACTGTGGAGACCACCAGCCAAGCAGCAGTGCCCACGGAGCCAGAGGCAGCCCAGACTCTCCTTGGCCCTATTGGGAGCCGAGGGCTAGGTGAGAACTAGGCAAGCGCTGGGATCCTGAGCCAAGCTGCATTGGGGCTGAGGTTTGTTCCCCGAGCCCAGTTTCCCTTTGCAGAATGCAGCTCCTAGAAGCGCGTTTTGTGCCGTTTCGGAGCTAGGCCCTAGTTGGGCCCCTCCGTAGCTGGCTATAGGTGGGTTGCTAGGGCCAGTGCACACATGGCTTCTTCAGGCCAAATCAGCCTTCTGCCCGAAGGAGAAGACGCTTGTAGTTGGTTTCAAGCTGTGGAGACCACCAGCCAAGCAGCAGTGCCCACGGAGCCAGAGGCAACCCAGACTCTCCTTGGCCCTATTGGGAGCCGAGGGCTATGTGAGAACTAGGCAAGCGCTGGGATCCTGAGCCAAGCTGCATTGGGGCTGAGGATTGTTCCCCAGGCCCAGTTTCCCTTTGCCGAATGCAGCTCCTAGAAGTGCGTTTTGTGCTTTTTTGATATAGCCCTTACGTGGGTCTCTCCACAGCTCTTGGCTGTGGGTGGGTTCATTGGGCCACTACAATGGAGGCCGTTCTATGCAAAATCAGCCTTCGATTGCTAAGGAGAAAACGCTTAGAGTTGGTTTTCTTCTGAGGAGACCACCAGCCAAGCAGCAGTGCCCACGGAGCCAGAGGCAGCCCAGACCCTCCTTGGCCCTATGGGGAGCCGAGGGCTAGGTAAGAACTAGGCAAGCGCTGGGATCCTAAGCCAAGCCGCATTGGGGCTGAGGTTTGTTCCCCGAGCCCAGTATCCCTTTGCAGAATTCACCTCCTAGAAGTGCGTTTTGTGCAATTTCGGAGCTAGGCCCTAGGTGGGTCCCTCCCTAGCTGGCTATGGGTGGAATGCTAAGGCCAGTCCACACAGGGCTTCTTCAGGCCAAATCAGCCTTCTCCGCGAGGTGAAGAAGACTGGAGTTGGTTTCCAGCTGCGGAGACCACCAGCCAAGCAGCAGTGCCCACGGAGCCAGAGGCAGCCCAGACCCTCCTTGGCCCTATGGGGAGCCGAGGGCTAGGTGAGAACTAGGCAAGCGCTGGGATCCTGAGCCAAGCCGCATTGGGGCTGAGGTTTCTTCCCCGAGCCCAGTTTCCCTTTGCAGAATGCAGCTCCTAGAGGCGTGTTTTGTGCCTTTTCAGAGCTAGGCCCTAGGTGGGTCCCTCACTAGCTGGCAATGGGGGTGTTGCTAGGGCCAGTGCACACAGGGCTTCATCAGGCCAAATCAGCCTTCTCCGCGAAGGAGAAGATGCTTGGATTAGGTTTCCAGCTGCGGAGACCACCAGCCGAGCAGCAGTGCCCACGGAGCCAAAGGCAGCCCAGACCCTCCTTGGCCCTTTGGGGAGCTGATGGCTAGGTGAGAAGTAGGCATGCCTTGGGGATCTGAGCCATGCCCCATTGGGGCTGAGGTTTGTTCCTCGAGCCCAGTTTCCCTTTGCCGAATGCAGCTCCTAGAAGTGCATTTTGTGCTGTTTTGAGATAGCCCTTAGGTGTGTCTCTCCATAGCTCTTGGCTATGGGTGGGTTCATTGGGCCAGTACAATGGAGGCCTATCTATGCAAAATCAGCCTTCAGCTGCTAAGGAGAAGATGCTTGGAGTTGGTTTCCTTCTGCAGAGACCACCAGCCAAGCAGCAGTACTCTTGGAGCCAGAGGCAGCCCAGACCCTCCTTGGCCCTATGGGGAGCCGAGGGCTAGGTGAGAACTAGGCAAGCGGTGGGATCCTGAGCCAAGCCGCATTGGGGCTGAGGTTTGTTCCCCGAGCCCAGTTTCCCTTTGCAGAATGCAGCTCCTAGAAGCGCGTTTTGTGCCGTTTCGGAGCTAGGCCCTAGGTGGGTCCCTCCCTAGCTGGATATGTGTGGGTTGCTAGGGCCAGTGCACACAGGGCTTCTTCAGGCCAAATCAGCCTTCTGCATGAAAGAGAAGACGCTTGGAGTTGGTTTCCAGCTGTGGAGACCACCAGCCAAGCAGCAGTACCCACGGAGCCAGAAGCAGCCCAGACCCTCCTTTGCCCTATGGGGAGCCGAGGGCTAGGTGAGAAGTAGGCAAGTGTAGGGACCTGAGCCATGCCCCATTGGGGCTGAGGTTTGTTCCCCGAGCCCAGTTTCCCTTTGCCGAATGCAGCTCCTAGAAGTGCCTTTTGTGCTGTTTTGAGATAGCCCTTAGGTGGGTCTCTCCATAGCTCTTGGCTATGGGTGGGTTCATTGGGCCACTACAATGGAGGCCTTTCCATGCAAAATCAGCCTTCAGCTGCTAAGGAGAAGATGCTTAGAGTTGGTTTCAAGATGCGGAGACCACCAGCCAAGCAGCAGTACCCTCGGAGCCAAAGGCAGCCCAGACCCACCTTGGCCCTATTGGGAGCTGAGGGCTAGGTGAGAAGTAGCAAGCGAGGGGACCTGAGCCATGTACCATTGGGGCTGAGGTTTGTTCCCCGAGCCCAGTTTCCCTTTGCCGAATGCAGCTCCTAGAAGTGCGTTTTGTGCTGTTTTGAGATAGCCCTTTGGTGGGTCTCTCCACAGCACTTGGCTATGGGTGGGTTCATTGGGCCACTACAATGGAGGCCTTTCTATGCAAAATCAGCCTTCAGCTGCGAAGGAGATGACGCTTGGAGTTGGTTTTCTTCTGCGGAGACCACCAGCCAAGCAGCAGTGCCCACGGAGCCAGAGGCAGCCCAGACCCTCCTTGGCCCAAAGGGGAGCCGAGGGCTAGGTGAGAACTAGGCAAGCGCTGGGATCCTGAGCCAAGCCGCATTGGGGCTGAGGTTTGTTCCCCGAGCCCAGTATCCCTTTGCAGAATGCAGCTCCTAGGAGCGCGTTTTGTGCCGTTTCGGAGCTAGGCCCTAGGTGGGTCCCTCCCAAGCTGGCTATAGGTGGGTTGCTAGGGCCAGTGCACACAGGGCTTCTTCAGGCCAAATCAGCCTTCTCCACGAAGGAGAAGATGCTTGGAGTTGTTTTCAAGCTGCGGAGACCACCAGCCAAGCAGCACTGCCCACGGAGCCAGAGGCAGCCCAGACCCTCCTTGGCCCAAAGGGGAGCCGAGGGCTAGGTGAGAACTAGGCAAGCGCTGGGATCCTGAGCCAAGCCGCATTGGGGCTGAGGTTTGTTCCCCGAGCCCAGTTTCCCCTTGCAGAATGCAGCTCCTAGGAGCGCGTTTTGTGCAGTTTCGGAGCTAAGCCCTAGGTGGGTCTCTCCCTAGCTGGCTATGGGGGTTTGCTAGGGCCAGTGCACACAGGGCTTCTTCAGGCCAAATCAGCCTTCTGCACGAAGGAGGAGACCTTTGGCGTTGGTTTGACGCTGCGGAGACCACCAGCCAAGCAGCAGTGCCCACGGAGCCAGAGGCAGCCCAGACCCTCCATGGCCCTATGAGGAGCCTAGGGCTAGGTGGGAACTAGTCAAGCGCTTAGATCATGAGCCAAGCCGCATTGGGGCTGAGGTTTGTTCCACGAGCCCAGTATCCCTTTGCAGAATGCAGCTCCTAGAAGCGTTGTGTGCCGTTTCGGAGCTAGGCCCTAGGTGGGTCCCTCCCAAGCTGGCTATAGTTGGGTTGCTAGGGGCAGTGAACACAGGGCTTCTTCACGCCAAATCAGCCTTATCCGCGAAAGAGAATACGCTTGGAGTTGGTTTCCAGCTGCGGAGACCACCAGCCAAGCAGCAGTGCCCACGGAGCCAGAGGCAGCCCAGACCCTCCTTGGCCCTATGGGGAGCCGAGGGTTAGGTGAGAACTAGGCAAGCGCTGGGATCCTGAGCCAAGCCGCATTGGGGCTGAGGTTTGTTCCCCGAGCCCAGTTTCCCTTTGCAGAATGCAGCTCCTAGAAGCGCGTTTTGTGTCGTTTCGGAGCTAGGCCCGACGTTGGTCCCTCCCTAGCTGGCTATGGGTGGGTTGCAAAGGCCAGAGCAGACAGGACTTCTTCAGGCCAAATCCGCCTTCTGCACGAGGGAGAAGACATTTGGAGTTGGGTTCCAGCTGCGGAGACCACCAGGCAAGCAATAGTGCCCACGGAGCCAGAGGCAGCCCAGACCCTCCTTGGCCCTATGGGGAGCCGAGGGCTAGGTGAGAACTAGGCAAGCGCTGGGATCCTGAGCCAAGCCGCATTGGGGCTGAGGTTTGTTCCCCGAGCCCAGTTTCCCTTTGCAGAATGCAGCTCCTAGAAGTGCGGTTTGTGCCGTTTCGGGGCTAGGCCCCAGGTGGGTCCCTCCCTAGCTGGCTCTTGGGGGGTTGCTAGGGGCAGTGAACACAGGGCTTCTTCAGGCCAAATCAGCCTTCTCCGTGAAGGAGAAGACGTTTGGAGTTGGTTTCCCAATGCGGAGACCACCAGGCAAGCAATAGTGCCCACGGAGCCAGAGGCTGCCCAGACCCTCCTTGGCCCTATTGGGAGCCTAGGGCTAGGTGAGAACTAGGCAAGCGCTGGGATCATGAGCCAAGCCGCATTGGGGCTGAGGTTTGTTTCCCGAGCCCAGTATCCCTTTGCAGAATGCAGCTCCTCGAAGTGTTTTGTGCCGTTTCGGAGCTAGGCCCTAGGTGGGTCCCTCCCAAGCTGGCTATAGGTGGGTTGCTAGGGCCAGTGCACACAGGGCTTCTTCAGGCCAAATACACCTTCTGCGTGAAGGAGAAGATGCTTGGAGTTGGTTTCCAGCTGCGGAGACCACCAGCCAAGCAGCAGTGCCCACGGAGCCAGAGGCAGCCCAGACCCGCATTGGCCCTATGGGGAGCCGAGGGCTAGGTGAGGACTAGGCAAGCGCTGGGATCCTGAGCCAAGCCGCATTGGGGCTGAGGTTTGTTCCCCGAGCCCAGTTTCCCTTTGCAGAATGCAGCTCCTAGAAGCGTGTTTTGTGTCGTTTCGGAGCTACGCCCTAGGTGGGTCCCTCCCTAGCTGGCTATGGAGGGGTTGCTAGGGGCAGTGAACACAGGGCTTCTTCAGGCCAAATCAGCCTTCTGCACGAAAGAGAAGACGCTTGGAGTTGGTTTCCAGCTGCGGAGACCACCAGCCAAGCAGCAGTGACCACGGAGCCAGAGGCAGCCCAGACCCTCCATGGCCCTATGGGGAGCCTAGGGCTAGGTGAGAACTAGGCAAGCGCTGGGATCCTGAGCCAAGCCGCATTGGGGCTGAGGTTTGTTCCCCGAGCCCAGTATCCCTTTGCAGAATGCAGCTCCTCGAAGTGTTTTGTGTCGTTTCAGAGCTAGGCCCTAGGTGGTCCCTCCCAAGCTGGCTATAGGTGGGTTGCTAGGGCCAGTGCACACAGGGCTTCCTCAGGACAAATCCGCCTTCTCCACGAAGGAGAAGATGCTTGGAGTTGTTTTCAAGCTGCGGAGACCACCAGCCAAGCAGCAGCGCCCAAGGAGCCAGAGGCAGCCCAGACCCTCCTTGGCCCTATGGGGAGCCGAGGGCTAGGTGAGAACTAGGCAAGCGCTGGGATCCTGAGCCAAGCCGCATTGGGGCTGAGGTTTGTTCCCTGAGCCCAGTTTCCCTTTGCAGAATGCAGCTCCTAGAAGCGTGTTTTGTGTCGTTTCAGAGCTACGCCCTAGGTGGTTCCCTCCCTAGCTGGCTTTGGAGGGGTTGCTAGGGGCAGTGAACACAGGGCTTCTTCAGGCCAAATCAGCCTTCTGCACGAAAGAGAAGACGCTTGGAGTTGGTTTCCAGCTGCGGAGACCACCAGCCGAGCAGCAGTGCACACGGAGCCAGAGGCAGCCCAGACCCTCCTTGGCCCAAATGGGGAGCCTAGGGCTAGGTGAGACCAATGCAAGCGCTGGCATCCTGAGCCAAGCCGCATTAGGGCTGAGGTTTGTTCCCCGAGCCCAGTATCCCTTTGCAGAATGCAGCTCCTCGAAGTGTTTTGTGACGTTTCGGAGCTAGGCCCTAGGTGGGTCCCTCCCAAGCTGGCTATAGGTGGGTTGCTAGGGCCAGTGCACACAGGGCTTCTTCAGGCCAAATCCACCTTCTGCGCGAAGGAGAAGATGCTTGGAGTTGGTTTCAAGCTGCGGAGACCACCAGCCAAGCAGCAGTGCCCACGGAGCCAGAGGCAGCCCAGACCCTCCATGGCCCTATGGGGAGCTGAAGCATAGGTGAGAAGTAGGCATGCGCTTGGGACCTGAGCCATGCCCCACTGGAGCTGAGGTTTGTTCCCCGAGCCCAGTTTCCCTTTGCCGAATGCAGCTCCTAGAAGTGCGTTTTGTGCTGTTTTGAGATAGCCCTTTGGTGGGTCTCTCAACAGCACTTGGCTATGGGTGGGTTCATTGGGCCACTACACTGGAGGCCTTTCTATGCAAAATCAGCCTTCAGCTGCTAAGGAGAAGACGCTTGGAGTTGGTTTCCTTCTGCGGAGACCACCAGCCAAGCAGCAGTGCCCACGGAGCCAGAGACAGGCCAGACCCTCCTTGGTCCTATGGGGAGCCGAGGGCTAGGTGAGAACTAGGCAAGTTCTGGGATCCTGAGCCAAGCCGCATTGGGGCTGAGGATTGTTCCCCAGGCCCAGTTTCCCTTTGCCGAATGCAGCTTCTAGAAGTGCGTTTTGTGCTTTTTTGATATAGCCCTTACATGGGTCTCTCCACAGCTCTTGGCTGTGGGTGGATTCATTGGGCCACTACAATGGAGGCCTTTCTATGCAAAATCAGCCTTCGATTGCTAAGGAGAAAACGCTTAGAGTTTGTTTTCTTCTGAGGAGACCACCAGCCAAGCAGCAGTGCCCACGGAGCCAGAGGCAGCCCAGACCCTCCTTGGCCCTATGGGGAGCAGAGGGATAGGTAAGAACTAGGCAAGCGCTGGGATCCTGAGCCAAGCCGCATTGGGGCTGAGGTTTGTTCCCCGAGCCCAGTTTCCCTTTGCAGAATGCAGCTCCTAGAGGCGCGTTTTGTGCCTTTTCAGAGCTAGGCCCTAGGTGGGTCCCTCACTAGCTGGCAATGGGGGGGTTGCTAGGGCCAGTGCACACAGGGCTTCATCAGGCCAAATCAGCCTTCTCCGCGAAGGAGAAGATGCTTGGAGTTGGTTTCCCAATGCGGAGACCACCAGGCAAGCAATAGTGCCCACGGAGCCAGAGGCTGCCAAGACCCTCCTTGGCCCTATTGGGAGCCTAGGGCTAGGTGAGAATTAGGCAAGCGCTGGGATCATGAGCCAAGCCGCATTGGGGCTGAGGTTTGTTCCCCGAGCCCACTATCCCTTTGCAGAATGCAGCTCCTCGAAGTGTTTTGTGCCGTTTCGGATCTAGGCCTTAGGTGGGTCCCTCCCAAGCTGGCTATATGTGGGTTGCTAGGGCCAGTGCACACAGGGCTTCTTCAGGCCAAATCCACCTTCTGCGCGAAGGAGAAGATGCTTGGAGTTGGTTTCCAGCTGCGGAGACCACCAGCCAAGCAGCAGTGCCCACGGAGCCAGAGGCAGCCCAGACCCTCCTTGGCCCTATGGGGAGCCGAGGGCTATGTGAGAAGTAGGCAATCGTAGGGACCTGAGCCAAGCCGCATTGGGGCTGAGGTTTGTTCCCCGAGCCCAGTTTCCCTTTGCAGAATGCAGGTCCTAGAAGCGTGTTTTGTGTCGTTTCGGAGCTACGCCCTAGGTGGGTCCCTCCCTAGCTGGCTATGGAGGGGTTGCTAGGGGCAGTGAACACAGGGCTTCTTCAGGCCAAATCAGCCTTCTGCACGAAAGAGAAGAGGCTTGGAGTTGGTTTCCAGCTGCGGAGACCACCAGCCAAGCAGCAGTGCCCACGGAGCCAGAGGCAGCCCAGACCCTCCATGGCCCTATGGGGAGCCTAGGGCTAGGTGAGAACAATGCAAGCGCTGGCATCCTGAGCCAAGCCGCATTAGGGCTGAGGTTTGTTCCCCGAGCCCAGTATCCCTTTGCAGAATGCAGCTCCTCGAAGTGTTTTGTGCCGTTTCGGAGCTAGGCCCTAGGTGGGTCCCTCCCAAGCTGGCTATAGGTGGGTTGCTAGGGCCAGTGCACACAGGGCTTCTTCAGGCCAAATCCACCTTCTTCGCGAAGGAGAAGATGCTTGGAGTTGGTTTCAAGCTGCGGAGACCACCAGCCAAGCAGCAGTGCCAACGGAGCCAGAGGCAGCCCAGACCCTCCTTGGCCCTATGGGGAGCCGAGGGCTAGGTGAGAAGTAGGCAAGCGTAGGGACCTGAGCCAAGCCGCATTGGGGCTGAGGTTTGTTCCCCGAGCCCAGTTTCCCTTTGCAGAATGCAGCTCCTAGAAGCGTGTTTTGTGTCGTTTCAGAGCTTCGCCCTAGGTGGGTCCCTCCCTAGCTGGCAATGGAGGGGATGCTAGGGGCAGTGAACACAGGGATTTTTCAGGCCAAATCAGCCTTCTGCACGAAAGAGAAGACGCTTGGAGTTGGTTTCCAGCTGCGGAGACCACCAGCCAAGCAGCAGTGCCCACGGAGCCAGAGGCAGCCCAGACCCTCCATGGCCCTATGGGGAGCCTAGGGCTAGGTGAGAACTAGGCAAGCGCTGGGATCCTGAGCCAAGCCGCATTGGGGCTGAGGTTTGTTCCCCGAGCCCAGTATCCCTTTGCAGAATGCAGCTCCTGGAAGTGTTTTGTGCCGTTTCGGAGCTAGGCCCTAGGTGGGTCCCTCCCAAGCTGGCTATAGGTGGGTTGCTAGGGCCAGTGCACACAGGGCTTCCTCAGGCCAAATCCGCCTTCTCCACGAAGGAGAAGATGCTTGGAGTTGGTTTCAAGCTGCGGAGACCACCAGGCAAGCAGCAGTGCCAACGGAGCCAGAGGCAGCCCAGACCCTCCTTGGCCCTATGGGGAGCCGAGGGCTAGGTGAGAACTAGGCAAGCGCTGGGATCCTGAGCCAAGCCGCATTGGGGCTGAGGTTTGTTCCCCGAGCCCAGTTTCCCTTTGCAGAATGCAGCTCCTAGAAGCCTGTTTTGTGTCGTTTCGGAGCCTCGCCCTAGGTTGGTCCCTCCCTAGCTGGCTATGGAGGGGTTGCTAGGGGCAGTGAACACAGGGCTTCTTCAGGCCAAATCAGCCTTCTGCACGAAAGAGAAGACGCTTGGAGTTGGTTTCCAGCTGCGGAGACCACCAGCCAAGCAGCAGTGCCCACGGAGCCAGAGGCAGCCCAGACCCTCCATGGCCGTATGGGGAGCCTAGGCCTAGGTGAGAACTAGGCAAGCGCTGGGATCCTGAGCCAAGCCGCATTGGGGCTGAGCTTTGTTCCCCAAGCCCAGTTTCCCTTTGCCGAATGCAGCTCCTAGGAGCGCGTTTTGTGCCGTTTCGGAGCTAGGCCCTAGGTGGGTCCCTCCCAAGCTGGCTATAGGTGGGTTGCTAGGGCCAGTGCACACAGGGCTTCCTCAGGCCAAATCCGCCTTCTCCACGAAGGAGAAGATGCTTGGAGTTGGTTTCAAGATGCGGAGACCACCAGCCAAGCAGCAGTACCCTCGGAGCCAAAGGCAGCCCAGACCCACCTTGGCCCTATTGGGAGCTGAGGGCTAGGTGAGAAGTAGCAAGCGAGGGGACCTGAGCCATGTACCATTGGGGCTGAGGTTTGTTCCCCGAGCCCAGTTTCCCTTTGCAGAATGCAGCTCCTAGAAGTGCGTTTTTTGCTGTTTTGAGATAGCCCTTTGGTGGGTCTCTCCACAGCACTTGGCTATGGGTGGGTTCATTGGGCCACTACAATGGAGGCCTTTCTATGCAAAATCAGCCTTCAGCTGCGAAGGAGAAGACGCTTGGAGTTGGTTTCCTTCTGCGGAGACCACCAGCCAAGCAGCAGTGCACACGGAGCCAGAGGCAGCCCAGACCCTCCTTGGCCCTATGGGGAGCCGAGGGCTAGGTGAGAACTAGGCAAGCGCTGGGATTCTGAGCCAAGCCGCATTGGGGCTGAGGTTTGTTCCCCGAGCCCAGTATCCCTTTGCAGAATGCAGCTCCTAGGAGCGCGTTTTGTGCCGTTTCGGAGCTAGGCCCTAGGTGGGTCCCTCCCAAGCTGGCTATAGGTGGGTTGCTAGGGCCAGTGCACACAGGGCTTCTTCAGGCCAAATCCGCCTTCTCCACGAAGGAGAAGATGCTTGGAGTTGTTTTCAAGCTGCGGAGACCACCAGCCAAGCAGCAGTGCCCACGGAGCCAGAGGCAGCCCAGACCCTCCTTGGCCCTATGGGGAGCCGAGGGCTAGGTGAGAACTAGGCAAGCGCTGGGATCCTGAGCCAAGCCGCATTGGGGCTGAGCATTGTTCCCCGAGCCCAGTTTCCCTTTGCAGAATGCAGCTCCTAGGAGCGCGTTTTGTGCCGTTTCGGAGCTAGGCCGGAGGTTGGCCCCTCCCTAGCTGGCTATGGGTGGGTTGCAAGGGCCAGTGCAGACAGTTCTTCTTCAGGCCAAATCAGCCTTCTGCGCGAGGGAGAAGACGTTTGGAGTTCGGTTCCAGCTGCGGATACCACCAGCCAAGCAGCAGTGCCCATGGAGCCAGAGGCAGCCCAGACCCTCCTTGGCCCTTTGGGGAGCCGAGGGCTAGGTGAGAACTAGGCAAGCGCTGGGATCCTGAGCCAAGCCGCATTGGGGCTGAGCTTTGTTCCCCGAGCCCAGTTTCCCTTTGCAGAATGCAGCTCCTAGAAGCGCGGTTTGTGCCGTTTCGGGGCTAGGCCCCAGGTGGGTCCCTCCCTAGCTGGCTCTTGGGGGGTTGCTAGGGGCAGTGAACACAGGGCTTCTTCAGGCCAAATCAGCCTTCTCCGTGAAGGAGAAGACGTTTGGAGTTGGTTTCCCAATGCGGAGACCACCAGGCAAGCAATAGTGCCCACGGAGCCAGAGGCTGCCCAGACCCTCCTTGACCCTATTGGGAGCCTAGGGCTAGGTGAGAACAATGCAAGCGCTGGCATCCTGAGCCAAGCCGCATTAGGGCTGAGGTTTGTTCCCCGAGCCCAGTATCCGTTTGCAGAATGCAGCTCCTCGAAGTGTTTTGTGCCGTTTCGGAGCTAGGCCTTAGGTGGGTCCCTCCCAAGCTGGCTATAGGTGGGTTGCTAGGGCCAGTGCACACAGGGCTTCTTCAGGCCAAATACACCTTCTGCGTGAAGGAGAAGATGCTTGGAGTTGGTTTCCAGCTGCGGAGACCACCAGCCAAGCAGCAGTGCCCACGGAGCCAGAGGCAGCCCAGACCCTCCTTGGCCCTATGGGGAGCCGAGGGCTAGGTGAGAACTAGGCAATCGCTGGAATCCTGAGCCAAGCCGCATTGGGGCTGAGGTTTGTTCCCCGAGCCCAGTTTCCCTTTGCAGAATGCAGCTCCTAGAAGCGTGTTTTGTGTCGTTTCGGAGCTACGCCCTAGGTGGGTCCCTCCCTAGCTGGCTATGGAGGGGTTGCTAGGGGCAGTGAACACAGGGCTTCTTCAGGCCAAATCAGCCTTCTGCACGAAAGAGGAGACGCTTGGAGTTGGTTTCCAGCTGCGGAGACCACCAGCCAAGCAGCAGTGCCCACGGAGCCAGAGTCAGCCCAGACCCTCCATGGCCCTATGGGGAGCCGAGGGCTATGTGAGAACTAGGCAAGCGCTGGGATTATGAGCCAAGCCGCATTGGGGCTGAGGTTTGTTCCCCGAGCCCAGTATCCCTTTGCAGAATGCAGCTCCTCGAAGTGTTTTGTGCCGTTTCGGAGCTAGGCCCTAGGTGTGTCCCTCCCAAGCTGGCTATAGGTGGGTTGCTAGGGCCAGTGCACACAGGGCTTCCTCAGGCCAAATCCGCCTTCTCCACGAAGGAGAAGATGCTTGGAGTTGTTTTCAAGCTGCGGAGACCACCAGCCATGCAGCAGTGCCCAAGGAGCCAGAGGCAGCCCAGACCCTCCTTGGCCCTATGGGGAGCCGAGGGCTAGGTGAGAACTAGGCAAGCGCTGGGATCCTGAGCCAAGCCGCATTGGGGCTGAGGTTTGTTCCCTGAGCCCAGTTTCCCTTTGCAGAATGCAGCTCCTAGAAGCGTGTTTTGTGTCGTTTCGGAGCCTCGCCCTAGGTTGGTCCCTCCCTAGCTGGCTATGGAGGGGTTGCTAGGGGCAGTGAACACAGGGCTTCTTCAGGCCAAATCAGCCTTCTGCACGAAAGAGAAGACGCTTGGAGTTGGTTTCCAGCTGCGGAGACCACCAGCCAAGCAGCAGTGCCCACGGAGCCAGAGGCAGCCCAGAACCTCCATGGCCGTATGGGGAGCCTAGGGCTAGGTGAGAACTAGGCAAGCGCTGGGATCCTGAGCCAAGCCGCATTGGGGCTGAGCTTTGTTCCCCGAGCCCAGTTTCCCTTTGCCGAATGCAGCTCCTAGGAGCGCGTTTTGTGCCGTTTCGGAGCTAGGCCCTAGGTGGGTCCCTCCATAGCTCTTGGCTATGGGTGGGTTCATTGGGACACTACAATGGAGGCCTTTCCATGCAAAATCAGCCTTCAGCTGCTAAGGAGAAGACGCTTAGAGTTGGTTTCAAGATGCGGAGACCACCAGCCAAGCAGCAGTACCCTCGGAGCCAAAGGCAGCCCAGACCCACCTTGGCCCTATTGGGAGCTGAGGGCTAGGTGAGAAGTAGCAAGCGAGGGGACCTGAGCCATGTACCATTGGGGCTGAGGTTTGTTCCCCGAGCCCAGTTTCCCTTTGCCGAATGCAGCTCCTAGAAGTGCGTTTTGTGCTGTTTTGAGATAGCCCTTTGGTGGGTCTCTCCACAGCACTTGGCTATGGGTGGGTTCATTGGGCCACTACAATGGAGGCCTTTCTATGCAAAATCAGCCTTCAGCTGCGAAGGAGAAGACGCTTGGAGTTGGTTTCCTTCTGCGGAGACCACCATCCAAGCAGCAGTGCCCACGGAGCCAGAGGCAGCCCAGACCCTCCTTGGCCCTATGGGGAACCGAGGGCTAGGTGAGAACTAGGCAAGCGCTGGGATCCTGAGCCAAGCCGCATTGGGGCTGAGGTTTGTTCCCCGAGCCCAGTTTCCCTTTGCAGAATGCAGCTCCTAGGAGCGCGTTTTGTGTCGTTTCGGAGCTAGGCCGGAGGTTGGTCCCTCCCTAGCTGGCTATGGGTGGGTTGCAAGGGCCAGTGCAGACAGGGCTTCTTCAGGCCAAATCAGCCTTCTGCGCGAGGGAGAAGACGTTTGGAGTTCGGTTCCAGCTGCGGATACCACCAGCCAAGCAGCAGTGCCCACGGAGCCAGAGGCAGCCCAGACCCTCCTTGGCCCTTTGGGGAGCCGAGGGCTAGGTGAGAACTAGGCAAGCGCTGGGATCCTGAGCCAAGCCGCATTGGGGCTGAGGTTTGTTCCCCGAGCCCATTTTCCCTTTGCAGAATGCAGCTCCTAGAAGCGCGGTTTGTGCCGTTTCGGGGCTAGGCACCAGGTGGGTCCCTCCCTAGCTGGCTCTTGGGGGGTTGCTAGGGGCAGTGAACACAGGGCTTCTTCAGGCCAAATCAGCCTTCTGCACGAAAGAGAAGAGGCTTGGAGTTGGTTTCCAGCTGCGGAGACCACCAGCCAAGCAGCAGTGCCCACGGAGCCAGAGGCAGCCCAGACCCTCCTTGGCCCAATGGGGAGCCTAGGGCTAGGTGAGAACAATGCAAGCGCTGGCATCCTGAGCCAAGCCGCATTAGGGCTGAGGTTTGTTCCCCGAGCCCAGTATCCCTTTGCAGAATGCAGCTCCTCGAAGTGTTTTGTGCCGTTTCGGAGCTAGGCCTTAGGTGGGTCCCTCCCAAGCTGGCTATAGGTGGGTTGCTAGGGCCAGTGCACACAGGGCTTCTTCAGGCCAAATCCACCTTCTGCGTGAAGGAGAAGATGCTTGGAGTTGGTTTCCAGCTGAGGAGACCACCAGCCAAGCAGCAGTGCCCACGGAGCCAGAGGCAGCCCAGACCCTCCTTGGCCCTATGGGGAGCCGAGGGCTATGTGAGAAGTAGGCAAGCGTAGGGACCTGAGCCAAGCCGCATTGGGGCTGAGGTTTGTTCCCCGAGCCCAGTTTCCCTTTGCAGAACGCAGCTCCTAGAAGCGTGTTTTGTGTCGTTTCGGAGCTACGCCCTAGGTGGGTCCCTCCCTAGCTGGCTATGGAGGGGTTGCTAGGGGCAGTGAACACAGGGCTTCTTCAGGCCAAATCAGCTTTCTGCACGAAAGAGAAGAGGCTTGGAGTTGGTTTCCAGCTGCGGAGACCACCAGCCAAGCAGCAGTGCCCACGGAGCCAGAGGCAGCCCAGACCCTCCATGGCCCTATGGGGAGCCTAGCGCTAGGTGAGAACTAGGCAAGCGCTGGGATCCTGAGCCAAGCCGCATTGGGGCTGAGGTTTGTTCCCCGAGCCCAGTATCCCTTTGCAGAATGCAGCTCCTAGGAGCGCGTTTTGTGCCGTTTCGGAGATAGGCCCTAGGTGGGTCCCTCCCAAGCTGGCTATAGGTGGGTTGCTAGGGCCAGTGCACACAGGGCTTCTTCAGGCCAAATCCACCTTCTTCGCGAAGGAGAAGATGCTTGGAGTTGGTTTCAAGCTGCGGAGACCACCAGGCAAGCAGCAGTGCCAACGGAGCCAGAGGCAGCCCAGACCCTCCTTGGCCCTATGGGGAGCCGAGGGCTAGGTGAGAAGTAGGCAAGCGTAGGGACCTGAGCCAAGCCGCATTGGGGCTGAGGTTTGTTCCCCGAGCCCAGTTTCCCTTTGCAGAATGCAGCTCCTAGAAGCGTGTTTTGTGTTGTTTCGGAGCTACGCCCTAGGTGGGTCCCTCCCTACCTGGCTATGGAGGGGTTGATAGGGCCAGTGAACACAGGGCTTTTTCAGGCCAAATCAGCCTTCTGCACGAAAGAGAAGACGCTTGGAGTTGGTTTCCAGCTGCGGAGACCACCAGCCAAGCAGCAGTGCCCACGGAGCCAGAGGCAGCCCAGACCCTTCATGGCCGAATGGGGAGCCGAGGGCTAGGTGAGAACTAGGCAAGCGCTGGGATCATGAGCCAAGCCGCATTGGGGCTGAGGTTTGTTCCCCGAGCCCAGTTTCCCTTTGCAGAATGCAGCTCCTAGAAGCGTGTTTTGTGTCGTTTCGGAGCTCCGCCCTAGGTGGGTCCCTCCCTAGCTGGCTATGGAGGGGTTGCTAGGGGCAGTGAACACAGGGCTTCTTCAGGCCAAATCAGCCTTCTGCACGAAAGAGAAGACGCTTGGAGTTGGTTTCCAGCTGCGGAGACCACCAGCCAAGCAGTAGTGCCCACGGAGCCAGAGGCAGCCCAGACCCTCCATGGCCCTATGGGGAGCCGAGGGCTAGGTGAGAACTAGGCAAGCGCTGGGATCATGAGCCAAGCCTCATTGGGGCTGAGGTTTGTTCCCCGAGCCCAGTATCCCTTTGCAGAATGCAGCTCCTCGAAGTGTTTTGTGCCGTTTCGGAGCTAGGCCCTAGGTGGGTCCCTCCCAAGCTGGCTATAGGTGGGTTGCTAGGGCCAGTGCACACAGGGCTTCCTCAGGCCAAATCCGCCTTCTCCACGAAGGAGAAGATGCTTGGAGTTGTTTTCAAGCTGCGGAGACCACCAGCCATGCAGCAGTGCCCAAGGAGCCAGAGGCAGCCCAGACCCTCCTTGGCCCTATGGGGAGCCGAGGGCTAGGTGAGAACTAGGCAAGCGCTGGGATCCTGAGCCAAGCCGCATTGGGGCTGAGGTTTGTTCCCCGAGCCCAGTTACCCTTTGCAGAATGCAGCTCCTAGAAGCGTGTTTTGTGTTGTTTCGGAGCCTCGCCCTAGGTTGGTCCCTCCCTAGCTGGCTATGGGGGGGTTGCTAGGGGCAGTGAACACAGGGCTTCCTCAGGCCAAATCAGCCTTCTGCACGAAAGAGAAGACGCTTGGAGTTGGTTTCCAGCTGCGGAGACCACCAGCCAAGCAGCAGCGCCCACGGAGCCAGAGGCAGCCCAGACCCTCCATGGCCCTATGGGGAGCCTAGGGCTAGGTGAGAACTAGGCAAGCGCTGGGATCCTGAGCCAAGCCGCATTGGGGCTGAGGTTTGTTCCCCGAGCCCAGTTTCCCTTTGCAGAATGCAGCTCCTAGGAGCGCGTTTTGTGTCGTTTCGGAGCTACGCCCTAGGTTGTTCCCTCCCTAGCTGGCTCTGGGGGGGTTGCTAGGGGCAGTGAACACAGGGCTTCTTCAGGCCCAATCAGCCTTCTGCACGAAGGAGGAGATATTTGACGTTGGTTTCCAGCTGCTTATACCACCAGCCAAGCAGCAGTGCCCACGGAGCCAGAGGCAGCCCAGACCCTCCTTGGCCGAATGGGGAGCCGAGGGCTAGGTGAGAACTAGGCAAGCGCTGGGATCCTGAGCCAAGCCGCATTGGGGCTGAGGTTTGTTCCCCGAGCCCAGTTTCCCTTTGCAGAATGCAGCTCCTAGAATCGCGTTTTGTGCGTTTTCGGAGCTAAGCCCTAGGTGGGTCTCTCCCTAGCTGGCTATGGGGGGTTGCTAGGGGCAGTGCACACAGGGCTTCTTCAGGCCAAATCAGCCTTCTACACGAAGGAGGAGACCTTTGGCGTTTGTTTGACGCTGCGAAGAGCACCAGCTAAGCAGCACTGCCCACGGAGCCAGAGGCAGCCCAGAACCTCCATGGCCCAATGGGGAGCCTAGGGCTAGGTGAGAACTAGGCAAGCGCTGGGATCCTGAGCCAAGCCGCATTGGGGCTGAGGTTTGTTCCCCGAGCCCAGTATCCCTTTGCAGAATGCAGCTCCTAGATGCGTTTTGTGCCGTTTCGGAGCTAGGCCCTAGGTGGTTCCCTCCCAAGCTGGCTATAGGTGGGTTGCTAGGGGCAGTGAACACAGGGCTTCTTCACGCCAAATCAGCCTTCTCCGCGAAGGAGATTACGCTTGGAGTTGGTTTCCAGCTGCGGAGACCACCAGCCAAGCAGCAGTGCCCACGGAGCCAGAGGCAGCCCAGACCCTCCTTGGCCCTATGGGGAGCCGAGGGCTAGGTGAGAACTAGGCAAGCGCTGGGATCCTGAGCCAAGCCGCATTGGGGCTGAGGTTTGTTCCCCGAGCCCAGTATCCCTTTGCAGAATGCAGCTCCTAGGAGCGCGTTTTGTGCCGTTTCGGAGCTAGGCCCTAGGTGGGTCCCTCCCAAGCTGGCTATAGGTGGGTTGCTAGGGCCAGTGCACACAGGGCTTCTTCAGGCCAAATCCGCCTTCTCCACGAAGGAGAAGATGCTTGGAGTTGTTTTCAAGCTGCGGAGACCACCAGCCAAGCAGCAGTGCCCACGGAGCCAGAGGCAGCCCAGACCCTCCTTGGCACTATGGGGAGCCGAGGGCTAGGTGAGAACTAGGCAAGCGCTGGGATCCTGAGCCAAGCCGCATTGGGGCTGAGGTTTGTTCCCCGAGCCCAGTTTCCCTTTGCAGAATGCAGCTCCTAGGAGCGCGTTTTGTGTCGTTTCGGAGCTAGGCCGGAGGTTGGTCCCTCCCTAGCTGGCTATGGGTGGGTTGCAAGGGCCAGTGCAGACAGGGCTTCTTCAGGCCAAATCAGCCTTCTGCGCGAGGGAGAAGACGTTTGGAGTTCGGTTCCAGCTGCGGATACCACCAGCCAAGCAGCAGTGCCCACGGAGCCAGAGGCAGCCCAGACCCTCCTTGGCCCTTTGGGGAGCCGAGGGCTAGGTGAGAACTAGGCAAGCGCTGGGATCCTGAGCCAAGCCGCATTGGGGCTGAGGTTTGTTCCCCGAGCCCATTTTCCCTTTGCAGAATGCAGCTCCTAGAAGCGCGGTTTGTGCCGTTTCGGGGCTAGGCACCAGGTGGGTCCCTCCCTAGCTGGCTCTTGGGGGGTTGCTAGGGGCAGTGAACACAGGGCTTCTTCAGGCCAAATCAGCCTTCTGCACGAAAGAGAAGAGGCTTGGAGTTGGTTTCCAGCTGCGGAGACCACCAGCCAAGCAGCAGTGCCCACGGAGCCAGAGGCAGCCCAGACCCTCCTTGGCCCAATGGGGAGCCTAGGGCTAGGTGAGAACAATGCAAGCGCTGGCATCCTGAGCCAAGCCGCATTAGGGCTGAGGTTTGTTCCCCGAGCCCAGTATCCCTTTGCAGAATGCAGCTCCTCGAAGTGTTTTGTGCCGTTTCGGAGCTAGGCCTTAGGTGGGTCCCTCCCAAGCTGGCTATAGGTGGGTTGCTAGGGCCAGTGCACACAGGGCTTCTTCAGGCCAAATCCACCTTCTGCGTGAAGGAGAAGATGCTTGGAGTTGGTTTCCAGCTGAGGAGACCACCAGCCAAGCAGCAGTGCCCACGGAGCCAGAGGCAGCCCAGACCCTCCTTGGCCCTATGGGGAGCCGAGGGCTATGTGAGAAGTAGGCAAGCGTAGGGACCTGAGCCAAGCCGCATTGGGGCTGAGGTTTGTTCCCCGAGCCCAGTTTCCCTTTGCAGAACGCAGCTCCTAGAAGCGTGTTTTGTGTCGTTTCGGAGCTACGCCCTAGGTGGGTCCCTCCCTAGCTGGCTATGGAGGGGTTGCTAGGGGCAGTGAACACAGGGCTTCTTCAGGCCAAATCAGCTTTCTGCACGAAAGAGAAGAGGCTTGGAGTTGGTTTCCAGCTGCGGAGACCACCAGCCAAGCAGCAGTGCCCACGGAGCCAGAGGCAGCCCAGACCCTCCATGGCCCTATGGGGAGCCTAGCGCTAGGTGAGAACTAGGCAAGCGCTGGGATCCTGAGCCAAGCCGCATTGGGGCTGAGGTTTGTTCCCCGAGCCCAGTATCCCTTTGCAGAATGCAGCTCCTAGGAGCGCGTTTTGTGCCGTTTCGGAGATAGGCCCTAGGTGGGTCCCTCCCAAGCTGGCTATAGGTGGGTTGCTAGGGCCAGTGCACACAGGGCTTCTTCAGGCCAAATCCACCTTCTTCGCGAAGGAGAAGATGCTTGGAGTTGGTTTCAAGCTGCGGAGACCACCAGGCAAGCAGCAGTGCCAACGGAGCCAGAGGCAGCCCAGACCCTCCTTGGCCCTATGGGGAGCCGAGGGCTAGGTGAGAAGTAGGCAAGCGTAGGGACCTGAGCCAAGCCGCATTGGGGCTGAGGTTTGTTCCCCGAGCCCAGTTTCCCTTTGCAGAATGCAGCTCCTAGAAGCGTGTTTTGTGTTGTTTCGGAGCTACGCCCTAGGTGGGTCCCTCCCTACCTGGCTATGGAGGGGTTGATAGGGCCAGTGAACACAGGGCTTTTTCAGGCCAAATCAGCCTTCTGCACGAAAGAGAAGACGCTTGGAGTTGGTTTCCAGCTGCGGAGACCACCAGCCAAGCAGCAGTGCCCACGGAGCCAGAGGCAGCCCAGACCCTTCATGGCCGAATGGGGAGCCGAGGGCTAGGTGAGAACTAGGCAAGCGCTGGGATCATGAGCCAAGCCGCATTGGGGCTGAGGTTTGTTCCCCGAGCCCAGTTTCCCTTTGCAGAATGCAGCTCCTAGAAGCGTGTTTTGTGTCGTTTCGGAGCTCCGCCCTAGGTGGGTCCCTCCCTAGCTGGCTATGGAGGGGTTGCTAGGGGCAGTGAACACAGGGCTTCTTCAGGCCAAATCAGCCTTCTGCACGAAAGAGAAGACGCTTGGAGTTGGTTTCCAGCTGCGGAGACCACCAGCCAAGCAGTAGTGCCCACGGAGCCAGAGGCAGCCCAGACCCTCCATGGCCCTATGGGGAGCCGAGGGCTAGGTGAGAACTAGGCAAGCGCTGGGATCATGAGCCAAGCCTCATTGGGGCTGAGGTTTGTTCCCCGAGCCCAGTATCCCTTTGCAGAATGCAGCTCCTCGAAGTGTTTTGTGCCGTTTCGGAGCTAGGCCCTAGGTGGGTCCCTCCCAAGCTGGCTATAGGTGGGATGCTAGGGCCAGTGCACACAGGGCTTCCTCAGGCCAAATCCGCCTTCTCCACGAAGGAGAAGATGCTTGGAGTTGTTTTCAAGCTGCGGAGACCACCAGCCATGCAGCAGTGCCCAAGGAGCCAGAGGCAGCCCAGACCCTCCTTGGCCCTATGGGGAGCCGAGGGCTAGGTGAGAACTAGGCAAGCGCTGGGATCCTGAGCCAAGCCGCATTGGGGCTGAGGTTTGTTCCCCGAGCCCAGTTACCCTTTGCAGAATGCAGCTCCTAGAAGCGTGTTTTGTGTTGTTTCGGAGCCTCGCCCTAGGTTGGTCCCTCCCTAGCTGGCTATGGGGGGGTTGCTAGGGGCAGTGAACACAGGGCTTCCTCAGGCCAAATCAGCCTTCTGCACGAAAGAGAAGACGCTTGGAGTTGGTTTCCAGCTGCGGAGACCACCAGCCAAGCAGCAGCGCCCACGGAGCCAGAGGCAGCCCAGACCCTCCATGGCCCTATGGGGAGCCTAGGGCTAGGTGAGAACTAGGCAAGCGCTGGGATCCTGAGCCAAGCCGCATTGGGGCTGAGGTTTGTTCCCCGAGCCCAGTTTCCCTTTGCAGAATGCAGCTCCTAGGAGCGCGTTTTGTGTCGTTTCGGAGCTACGCCCTAGGTTGTTCCCTCCCTAGCTGGCTCTGGGGGGGTTGCTAGGGGCAGTGAACACAGGGCTTCTTCAGGCCCAATCAGCCTTCTGCACGAAGGAGGAGATATTTGACGTTGGTTTCCAGCTGCTTATACCACCAGCCAAGCAGCAGTGCCCACGGAGCCAGAGGCAGCCCAGACCCTCCTTGGCCGAATGGGGAGCCGAGGGCTAGGTGAGAACTAGGCAAGCGCTGGGATCCTGAGCCAAGCCGCATTGGGGCTGAGGTTTGTTCCCCGAGCCCAGTTTCCCTTTGCAGAATGCAGCTCCTAGAATCGCGTTTTGTGCGTTTTCGGAGCTAAGCCCTAGGTGGGTCTCTCCCTAGCTGGCTATGGGGGGTTGCTAGGGGCAGTGCACACAGGGCTTCTTCAGGCCAAATCAGCCTTCTACACGAAGGAGGAGACCTTTGGCGTTTGTTTGACGCTGCGAAGAGCACCAGCTAAGCAGCACTGCCCACGGAGCCAGAGGCAGCCCAGAACCTCCATGGCCCAATGGGGAGCCTAGGGCTAGGTGAGAACTAGGCAAGCGCTGGGATCCTGAGCCAAGCCGCATTGGGGCTGAGGTTTGTTCCCCGAGCCCAGTATCCCTTTGCAGAATGCAGCTCCTAGATGCGTTTTGTGCCGTTTCGGAGCTAGGCCCTAGGTGGTTCCCTCCCAAGCTGGCTATAGGTGGGTTGCTAGGGGCAGTGAACACAGGGCTTCTTCACGCCAAATCAGCCTTCTCCGCGAAGGAGATTACGCTTGGAGTTGGTTTCCAGCTGCGGAGACCACCAGCCAAGCAACAGTGCCCAAGGAGCCAGAGGCAGCCCAGACCCTCCTTGGCCCAATGGGCAGTCGAGGGCTAGGTGAGAACTAGGCAAGCGCTGGGATCCTGAGCCAAGCCGCATTGGGGCTGAGCTTTGTTCCCCGAGCCCAGTTTCCCTTTGCAGAATGCAGCTCCTAGAAGCGCGTTTGGTGCGGTTTCGGAGCTAGGCCCTAGGTGGGTTCCTCCCTAGCTGTCAACGGGGGGTTGCTAGGGCCAGTGAACACAAGGCTTCGTCAGGCCAAATCAGCCTTCTGCGCGAAAGAGAAGACGCTTGGAGTTGGTTTGACGCTGCGGAGACCACCAGCCAAGCAGCAGTGCCCTCGGAGCCAGAGGCAGCCCAGACCCTCCATGGCCCTATAGGGAGCCGAGGGCTAGGTGAGAACTAGGCAAGCGCTGGGATCATGAGCCAAGCCGCATTGGGGCTGAGGTTTGTTCCCCGAGCCCAGTATCCCTTTGCAGAATGCAGCTCCTAGAAGCGCGTTTTGTGCCGTTTCGGAGCTAGGCCCTAGGTGGGTCCCTCCCAAGCTGGCTATAGGTGGGTTGCTAGGGCCAGTGCACACAGGGCTTCTTCAGGCCAAATCCGCCTTCTCCGTGAAGGAGAAGATGCTTGGATTTGGTTTCAAGCTGCGGAGACCACCAGCCAAGCAGCAGTGCCCACGGAGGCAGAGGCAGCCCAGACCCTCCTTGGCCCTATGGGGAGCCGAGGGCTAGGTGACAACTAGGCAAGCGCTGGGATCCTGAGCCAAGCCGCATTGGGGCTGAGGTTTGTTCCCCGAGCCCAGTTTCCCTTTGCAGAATGCAGCTCCTAGAAGCGTGTTTTGTGCCGTTTCGGAGCTAGGCCCGAGGTGGGTCCCTCCCTAGCTGGCTATGGATGGGTTGCTAGGGCCAGTGCACACAGGGCTTCTTCAGGCCAAATCAGCCTTCTGCACGAAAGAGAAGACGCTTGGAGTTGGTTTCCAGCTGCGGAGACCACCAGGCAAGCAGCAGTGCCCACGGAGCCAGAGGCAGCCCAGACCCTCCTTGGCCGTATGGGGAGCCTAGGGCTAGGTGAGAACTAGGCAAGCGCTGGGATCCTGAGCCAAGCCGCATTGGGGCTGAGGTTTGTTCCCCGAGCCCAGTTTCCCTTTGCAGAATGCAGCTCCTCGAAGTGTTTTGTGCCGTTTCGGAGCTAGGCCTTAGGTGGGTCCCTCCCAAGCTGGCTATAGGTGGTTTGCAAGGGCCAGTGCACACAGGGCTTCTTCAGGGCAAATCAGCCTTCTCCGCGAAGGAGAAGCCGCTTGGAGTTGGTTTCAAGCTGCGGAGACCACCAGCCAAGCAGCAGTGCCCATGGAGCCAGAGGCAGCCCAGACCCTCCTTGGCCCAATGGGGAGCCTAGGGCTAGGTGAGAACTAGGCAAGCGCTGGGATCCTGAGCCAAGCCGCATTAGGGCTGAGGTTTGTTCCCCGAGCCCAGTTTCCCTTTGCAGAATGCAGCTCCTAGAAGCGCGCTTTGTGTCGTTTCGGAGCTTCGCCCTAGGTGGGTCCCTCCCTAGCTGGCTATGGGGGGGTTGCTAGGGGCAGTGAACACAGGGCTTCTTCAGGCCCAATCAGCCTTCTGCACGAAGGAGGAGATATTTGGCGTTGGTTTCCAGCTGCGGATACTGTAAGACCAGCAAAAAGAACTTCTAGGCTCGGAAGAGGCGACTCCCCTTAATCACTCACGAGAAGCGGTCTTGATGCAAACAGCAAGAGGATTTTTATTCCAAGCGCGCTGGGGCCCACAGTCATACACCATGCAGGGGTAGAGGACTGCGGCGGCGAGTGTGGAGTCAGGACAGCTTTTATGGTGTTCACAACAAAGCCCACGCTTCGTGGACCAATTAATTTAAATTGTTTTGGAGTTACACATTTGCGCATGTTTCGGGGAGACATGTTGTCACCAAGATATGTGTATCAACGTTTCAACATCTTTATGGCGCAACCAATTTGAGGTTGCTTTAGAGATTAACCTCCTCTCCTTTTATCTTTTGCAAGCAGTTTTACAGAAGCTGAACAAGCAGTTAGAAACTCCCTGTTCTTGTTATCTCAAATAGTTTCAAGAAGTTTCATGTCTAGAGACACGTACTCAGGGCCTATTTTACTTCCGCATATTTTAAAACAGCAAAAAAACCTAACCTTTTACCTATAAGGAACAAACTCTGGAATTCAGAACAATTTTAAGCTTCTCATTAGCTTAGGTTGTATTTTCATCCTTTCATTCCCCACTTCTTCTCTTGTTAATAGTTCTAATCTTAGAACTGGTAGAGCTAGTGGCCAGCTTTCCTGCTAGACGGGCTTTGGTACTGTTGTTTAAGTACCATGATCTGGACTGCACTTAGTCTAACGTAGATTGAATCTTCTACTTGGAAACGATGTGGGATCTGCAAGTCTCTTTCTCCTGAGTAGGCCTCCCGGAGTTGTCTCCACGCTCGTTGTCTCACTCACTTAAGTGCCTTGAGCCTGGAGAACAAAGGCTGGGAAAGCAGTGTATCAGCACTATGTACAGAAGCAACTTCTATTAATGGGGGGGGTCCCCCGTAGAACAATTTATAGGGGGTCAACCCATATTGTTCAGGGGTGTTCTTAACCCTAAACAGCACAAAGGGCAGGAGAGCTATCCAACTATTAATGCCAGTCTCCGCGGTCAATTTAGTGAGGGTCTCTTTAATGGTTCTATTTATCCTCTCTACCTGTCTTGAGCTTTGGGGTCTGTATGTACAATGCAGTTTCTAATCAATCCCCAATATCTTGGCCAGTCCCTGACTTACTTGGGCAACAAAAGCTGGACCATTGTCTGACCCTATTACCTTAGGTATTCCAAATCTTGGAAAAATTTTTTCCAGTATTTTTTTAGCCACCACGGTTGAAGTTTCTTTCTTAGTAGGATAAGCCTCTACCCATCCTGAAAAGGTGTCTACAAAAACCAATAGGTATTTGTTTCCGTATTTAGCCGGCTTTACTTCAGTGAAGTCCACTTCCCAGTGAGCGGTATGTCTGTAAGGTCCTTGCGGACCCCAGTCTCCTCAATCAATAATTGATGGCAATCATGAGTCACTGGTTCATCAGTCTCTTCAGGCAGAAGAGTGGCAGGGTTGAGAGCGGCTGGTGGAGCGAACGTGACCCTCTCTGTGAGAAGCAGGCTTTGATAGTGGGTCATGTGGGCGTTGGTCATCCATCGGTCTGGGGGTTGCCGAACGATGTTCTTTAATGTATGGGGGGCTATTACCGTTATATTCTGTCCCAAAGTCAATTTGTCAGCGTCCTTGACCAGCATGGCCACAGCTGCGATAGCCTTCAGGCATATGGGCCATCCACTGGTATTTGCAGACATTTCCGGTTTTTTTGTTCAAAAGAAATTTGTGTTCTTATTTTGGTCAATAAGTCTCTACCTAAGAGGGGTGCTGGGCACTCAGGTATGACCAGAAACGAGTGGGTTACCCGTCCCACTCCTAAGTCAACTGTTCTTTGGGTAGTCCATGGATACTGTTGTTGTCCTGTGGCACCCATCACCCAGGATTTTTTATCTTTTAGTTTTCCTAATGGCTGTAGTAGCACTGAATGTTTTGCTCCGGTATCAACCAGAAACTCAACTGGTTGCCCCTCCACCTTTAAAGTTACCCTGGGCTCGGGGAGGGGGTCCGAACCCCGTCTTCTTTAGTTTTTATTTTCTTCCAGAGCTAAGACCTTCAGTCCTTTGTTTCCCTTCTTGGGGCAGTCCCTTGCCCAGTGTCCTTTTTTTTTTTTACAATATGCACATTGGTCCTTGTCGAGTGGGGTCCTATAGTCCAGGTTCCCTGACTGTCTAAGGCCTGACCTAATTTTCTTAATATCTCTCTCTCTTTTCCTATTGGTTTTTCCTTCAACCACTGTAGCCAAGATCTTAGTCAAATTCTTCTCTTGCCGTTTATTACGTCTTTTCTCCCTTTCCTTTCTTTCTTTCTCTTTTCTTTGTTCCCTTTCTTCTTTTTCTCTCTCTTTTTTTTTTTGTTCCCTTTCCTCTTCTGTCTCCCTTTTGTAATACACTTTCTCTGCCTCCTTCACTAGATCACGTAACTCAGCCTCCTGTAACCCTTCCAGTCTCTGAAGCTTCTTTCTAATATCCAAGGCTGACTGTCCTATAAAGGCCAAAGCCATTGAGGCTTTTTGGGCCTCTGAGGTGGGATCAAAAGGGGTGTACCGCCTGAAGGCTTCCAAGAGCCTCTCAAGAAAAACAGAGGGGGGTTCATTCGGTCCCTGCATTACTTTTTTACCTTAGCCAAATTAGTGGGCCGTTTTGAGGCGCCTCGGAGACCCGCCACCAGAGCCTGGCGATAGATTTTTAAGCTCTCCCTACCTTCTGCCGTGTTGTAGTCCTAACCGGGGCGAGTCAAGGGGAATCCCATGTCAATCTTGTTTTGTAACTGCGTGGGTCGCCCGTCGGCCCCAGGAACATTTTTTTTAGTCTCTAACAGAATTCTCTCTCGTTCCTCAGTTGTGAAGAGTGTCTGCAGCAGCTGCTGACAATCATCCCAAGTAGGCTGGTGAGAGAACATAAGGGACTCCACTAACGCCGTGAGGCGTTGGGGATCCTCCGAGAAAGGGGGATGGTTAGTTTTTCAATTATAGAGATCTGCAGAAGAAAAGGGCCAATACTGGAGGGGCTGTAATTGGCTCCCCGGTATGGGAGGGCCGTGCGCAGCGGTAATGTCGCGATCTCGTCTGTCCGCTCCGGGGTGGCGCCCTTCCGGCTCTGAGTCCCTGTAGCAGGTCCCTCCACTGCCAGAGCTCCAGGAGGGGCAGAGGGTCCCCTCGCAGCACCCCGTGCCGGATAAGGGGTGGGGGAACAGATTGGGGTTCCGGCCAAGCCGGCGGCTCCTCAATCTCGGGGTAGATATGAGGAGAGGGCTTGACTTTTATAGATCGCAGCGAGGGAGCTGTTCTGCTACGTACGAAACCCCGACCCAGAAGCAGGTCGTCTACGGATGGTTTAGCACCAGGTTCCCCACGAACGTGCGGTGTGTGACGGGCGAGGGGGCGGCCGCGCTTTCCGGCCGCGCCCCGTTTCCCAGGACGAAGGGCTCTCCGCACCGGACCCCGGTCCCGACGCGCGACGGGACACGCCACACGTGGGCGCGCGCGGCGGCCCGCCGGCGGGGACCGCGGGAGACCGGAGATGGTAGCTTTGCCCCATTGGCTCCTCAGCCAAGCAGGAGAGGGGTCGTCACCGTCTGTCCCATATTAAAACTGTAGACAAGGACATACAAGACAAAGATACACAAAACAGAAACCAACAGATCCAGACACACGCGACCCGTCCGCGTCTTCCACAAGCAGGCAAAAGAGTCGGACGGCCGCGGAGGGGGAAGCTTTCGCTTCAACAACAGAACTCGGTCCTCTGACCGACAGAAGGAGACCACCAGGCGTCCCTGGCTCTCCCCACCTCCCGGGGCGTCCCCCAGGGCAGCAGCCTGTGATCCTCCTAGCACGTCTGCTGATCACAGTCCCCCAGCCCTTACGGCCTGAGAGGACAGCTGCAAACCGAAAGCGCGCACCACTGAAAACAGACACTCAGAACAGAGACGCCGGCCGGTACATGCATACACGTTAAAAAGAGGATCCTTTTTACCTCCAAGTCGGTTCTCGGGTGTTAAGGGTGGCCGCGACAGATCCCGGACGAGCCCCCAAATGTAAGACCAGCAAAAAGAACTTCTAGGCTCGGAAGAGGCGACTCCCCTTAATCACTCACGAGAAGCGGTCTTGATGCAAACAGCAAGAGGATTTTTATTCCAAGCGCGCTGGGGCCCACAGTCATACACCACGCAGGGGTAGAGGACTGCGGCGGCGAGTGTGGAGTCGGGACAGCTTTTATGGGGTTCACAACAAAGCCCACGCTTCGTGGACCAATTAATTTAAATTGTTTTGGAGTTACACATTTGCGCATGTTTCGGGGAGACATGTTGTCACCAAGATATGTGTATCAACGTTTCAACATCTTTATGGCGCAACCAATTTGAGGTTGCTTTAGAGATTAACCTCCTCTCCTTTTATCTTTTGCAAGCAGTTTTACAGAAGCTGAACAAGCAGTTAGAAACTCCCTGTTCTTGTTATCTCAAATAGTTTCAAGAAGTTTCATGTCTAGAGACACGTACTCAGGGCCTATTTTACTTCCGCATATTTTAAAACAGCAAAAAAACCTAACCTTTTACCTATAAGGAACAAACTCTGGAATTCAGAACAATTTTAAGCTTCTCATTAGCTTAGGTTGTATTTTCATCCCTTCAATACCACCAGCCAAGCAGCAGTGCCCACGCAGCCAGAGGCAGCCCAGACCGTCCTTGGCCCAATGGGCAGTCGAGGGCTAGGTGAGAACTAGGCAAGCGCTGGGATCCTGAGCCAAGCCGCATTGGGGCTGAGGTTTGTTCCCCGAGCCCAGTTTCCCTTTGCAGAATGCAGCTCCTAGAAGCGTTGTGTGCCGTTTAGGAGCTAGGCCCTAGGTGGGTCCCTCCCAAGCTGGCTATAGGTGGGTTGCTAGGGGCAGTGAACACAGGGCTTCTTCACGCCAAATCAGCCTTCTCCGCGAAGGAGAATACGCTTGGAGTTGGTTTCAAGATGCGGAGACCACCAGCCAAGCAGCAGTGCCCACGGAGCCAGAGGCAGGCCAGACCCTCCTTAGCCCAATGGGGAGCCGAGGGCTAGGTGAGAACTAGGCAAGCGCTGGGATCCTGAGCCAAGCCGCATTGGGGCTGAGGTTTGTTCCCCGAGCCCAGTTTCCCTTTGCAGAATGCAGCTCCTAGAAGCGCGTTGTGTGCCGTTTCGGAGCTAGGCCCTATGTGGTTCCCTCCCTAGCTGGCTATGGGGTGGTTGCTAGGGCCAGTGAACACAGGGCTTCTTCAGGCCAAATCAGCCTTATCCGCGAAGGAGAATACGCTTGGAGTTGGTTTCCAGCTGCGGAGACCACCAGGCAAGCAGCAGTGCCCACGGAGCCAGAGGCAGCCCAGACCCTCCTTGGCCCTATGGGGAGCCGAGGGCTGGGTGAGAACTAGGCAAGCGCTGGGATCCTGAGCCAAGCCGCATTGGGGCTGAGGTTTGTTCCCCGAGCCCAGTTTCCCTTTGCAGAATGCAGCTCCTAGAAGCGCGTTTTGTGCCGTTTCGGAGCTAGGCCCGAGGTGGGATCCTCCCTAGCTGTCAACGGGGGGTTACTAGGGCCAGTACACACAGGGCTTCTTCAGGCCAAATCAGCCTTCTGCGCCAAAGAGAGGACGCTTGGAGTTGGCTTGACGCTGCGGAGACCACCAGCCAAGCAGCAGTGCCCACGGAGCCAGAGGCAGCCGAGACCCTCCATGGCCCTATGGGGAGCCGAGGACTAGGTGAGAACAAGGCAAGCGCTGGGATCCTGAGCCAAGCCGCATTGGGGCTGAGGTTTGTCCCCTGAGCCCAGTTTCCCTTTGCAGAATGCAGCTCCTAGAAGCGCGTTTGGTGCGGTTTCGGAGCTAGGCCGTAGGTGGGTTCCTCCCTAGCTGTCAACGAGGGGTTGCTAGGGCCAGTGCACACAGGGCTTCTTCAGGGCAAATCAGCCTTCTCCGTGAAGGAGAAGACCCTTGGAGTTGGTTTCAAGATTCGGAGACCACCAGCCAAGCAGCAGTGCCCACGGAGCCAGAGGCAGCCCAGACCCTCCTTGGCCCTATGGGGAGCCTAGGGCTAGGTGAGAACTAGGCAAGCGCTGGGATCCTGAGCCAAGCCGCATTAGGGCTGAGGTTTGTTCCCCGAGCCCAGTTTCCCTTTGCAGAATGCAGCTCCTAGAAGCGCGTTTTGTGCCGTTTCGGAGCTTCGCCCTAGGTGGGTCCCTCCCTAGCTGGCTATGGCGGGGTTGCTAGGGCCAGTGCACACAGGGCTTCTTCAGGCCAAATCAGCCTTCTGTACGAAGGAGGAGACATTTGGCGTTGGTTTCCAGCTGCGGATACCACCAGGCAAGCAGCAGTGCCCACGGAGCCAGAGGCAGGCCAGACCATCCTTGGCCCAATGGGGAGCCGAGGGCTAGGTGAGAACTAGGCAAGCGCTGGGATCCTGAGCCAAGCCGCATTGGGGCTGAGGTTTGTTCCCCGAGCCCAGTTTCCCTTTGCAGAATGCAGCTCCTAGAAGCGCGTTTTGTGCCGTTTCGGAGCTAGGCCCGAGGTGGGTTCCTCCCTAGCTGTCAACGGGGTGTTGCTAGGGCCAGTGCACACAGGGCTTCTTCAGGCCAAATCAGCCTTCTGCGTGAAAGAGAAGACGCTTGGAGTTGGTTTCCAGCTGCGGAGACCACCAGCCAAGCAGCAGTGCCCATGGAGCCAGAGGCAGCCCAGACCATCCATGGCCCTATGGGGAGCCGAGGGCTAGGTGAGAACAAGGAAAGCGCTGGGATCCTGAGCCAAGCCGCACTGGGGCTGAGGTTTGTTCCCTGAGGCCAGTTTCCCTTTGCAGAATGCAGCTCCTAGAAGCGCGTTTTGTGTCGTTTCGGAGCTAGGCCCTAGGTGGGTCCCTCCCTAGCTGGCTATTGGGGGGTTGCTAGGGCCAGTGAACACAGGGCTTCTTCAGGCCAAATTAGCCTTTTCCGCGAAGGAGAATACGCTTGGGTTGGTTTCCATCTGCGGAGACCACCAGCCAAGCAGCAGTGCCCACGGAGCCAGAGACAGCCCAGACCCTCCTTGGCCCTATGGGGAGCCGAGGGCTAGGTGAGAACTAGGCAAGCGCTGGGATCCTGAGCCAAGCCGCATTGGGGCTGAGGTTTGTTCCCCGAGCCCAGTTTCCCTTTGCAGAATGCAGCTCCTAGAAGCGCGTTGTGTGCCGTTTCGGAGCTAGGCCCTATGTGGTTCCCTCCCTAGCTGGCTATGGGGGGTTGCTAGGGCCAGTGAACACAGGGCTTCTTCAGGCCAAATCCGCCTTATCCGCGAAGGAGAATACGCTTGGAGTTGGTTTCCAGCTGCGGAGACCACCAGCCAAGCAGCAGTGCCCACGGAGCCAGAGGCAGCCCAGACCCTCCTTGGCCCTATGGGGAGCCGAGGGCTAGGTGAGAACTAGGCAAGCGCTGGGATCCTGAGCCAAGCCGCATTGGGGCTGAGGTTTGTTCCCCGAGCCCAGTTTCCCTTTGCAGAATGCAGCTCCTAGAAGCGCGTTTGGTGCGGTTTCGGAGCTAGGCCGTAGGTGGGTTCCTCCCTAGCTGTCAACGAGGGGTTGCTAGGGCCAGTGCACACAGGGCTTCTTCAGGGCAAATCAGCCTTTTCCGTGAAGGAGAAGACGCTTGGAGTTGGTTTCCAGCTGCGGAGACCACCAGCCAAGCAGCAGTGCCCACGGAGCCAGAGGCAGCCCAGACCTTCCATGGCCCTATGGGGAGCCGAGGGCTAGGTGAGAACTAGGCAAGCGCTGGGATCCTGAGCCAAGCCGCATTGGGGCTGAGGTTTGTTCCCCGAGCCCAGTTTCCCTTTGCAGAACGCAGCTCCTAGAAGCGTGTTTTGTGTCGTTTCGGAGCTACGCCCTAGGTGGGTCCCTCCCTAGCTGGCTATGGAGGGGTTGCTAGGGGCAGTGAACACAGGGCTTCTTCAGGCCAAATCAGCTTTCTGCATGAAAGAGAAGAGGCTTGGAGTTGGTTTCCAGCTGCGGAGACCACCAGCCAAGCAGCAGTGCCCACGGAGCCAGAGGCAGCCCAGACCCTCCATGGCCCTATGGGGAGCCTAGGGCTAGGTGAGAACTAGGCAAGCGCTGGGATCCTGAGCCAAGCCGCATTGGGGCTGAGGTTTGTTCCCCGAGCCCAGTATCCCTTTGCAGAATGCAGCTCCTAGGAGCGCGTTTTGTGCCGTTTCGGAGCTAGGCCCTAGGTGGGTCCCTCCCAAGCTGGTTATAGGTGGGTTGCTAGGGCCAGTGCACACAGGGCTTCTTCAGGCCAAATCCACCTTCTTCGCGAAGGAGAAGATGCTTGGAGTTGGTTTCAAGCTGCGGAGACCACCAGGCAAGCAGCAGTGCCAACGGAGCCAGAGGCAGCCCAGACCCTCCTTGGCCCTATGGGGAGCCGAGGGCTAGGTGAGAAGTAGGCAAGCGTAGGGACCTGAGCCAAGCCGCATTGGGGATGAGGTTTGTTCCCCGAGCCCAGTTTCCCTTTGCAGAATGCAGCTCCTAGAAGCGTGTTTTGTGTTGTTTCGGAGCTACGCCCTAGGTGGGTCCCTCCCTACCTGGCTATGGAGGGGTTGCTAGGGGCAGTGAACACAGGGCTTTTTCAGGCCAAATCAGCCTTCTGCACGAAAGAGAAGACGCTTGGAGTTGGTTTCCAGCTGCGGAGACCACCAGCCAAGCAGCAGTGCCCACGGAGCCAGAGGCAGCCCAGACCCTTCATGGCCGAATGGGGAGCCGAGGGCTAGGTGAGAACTAGGCAAGCGCTGGGATCATGAGCCAAGCCGCATTGGGGCTGAGGTTTGTTCCCCGAGCCCAGTTTCCCTTTGCAGAATGCAGCTCCTAGAAGCGTGTTTTGTGTCGTTTCGGAGCTCCGCCCTAGGTGGGTCCCTCCCTAGCTGGCTATGGAGGGGTTGCTAGGGGCAGTGAACACAGGGCTTCTTCAGGCCAAATCAGCCTTCTGCACGAAAGAGAAGACGCTTGGAGTTGGTTTCCAGCTGCGGAGACCACCAGCCAAGCAGTAGTGCCCACGGAGCCAGAGGCAGCCCAGACCCTCCATGGCCCTATGGGGAGCCGAGGGCTAGGTGAGAACTAGGCAAGCGCTGGGATCATGAGCCAAGCCTCATTGGGGCTGAGGTTTGTTCCCCGAGCCCAGTATCCCTTTGCAGAATGCAGCTCCTCGAAGTGTTTTGTGCCGTTTCGGAGCTAGGCCCTAGGTGGGTCCCTCCCAAGCTGGCTATAGGTGGGTTGCTAGGGCCAGTGCACACAGGGCTTCCTCAGGCCAAATCCGCCTTCTCCACGAAGGAGAAGATGCTTGGAGTTGTTTTCAAGCTGCGGAGACCACCAGCCAAGCAGCAGTGCCCAAGGAGCCAGAGGCAGCCCAGACCCTCCTTGGCCCTATGGGGAGCCGAGGGCTAGGTGAGAACTAGGCAAGCGCTGGGATCCTGAGCCAAGCCGCATTGGGGCTGAGGTTTGTTCCCCGAGCCCAGTTTCCCTTTGCAGAATGCAGCTCCTAGAAGCGTGTTTTGTGTTGTTTCGGAGCCTCGCCCTAGGTTGGTCCCTCCCTAGCTGGCTATGGGGGGGTTGCTAGAGGCAGTGAACACAGGGCTTCCTCAGGCCAAATCAGCCTTCTGCACGAAAGAGAAGACGCTTGGAGTTGGTTTCCAGCTGCGGAGACCACCAGCCAAGCAGCAGCGCCCACGGAGCCAGAGGCAGCCCAGACCCTCCATGGCCCTATGGGGAGCCTAGGGCTAGGTGAGAACTAGGCAAGCGCTGGGATCCTGAGCCAAGCCGCATTGGGGCTGAGGTTTGTTCCCCGAGCCCAGTTTCCCTTTGCAGAATGCAGCTCCTAGGAGCGCGTTTTGTGTCGTTTCGGAGCTACGCCCTAGGTTGTTCCCTCCCTAGCTGGCTCTGGGGGGGTTGCTAGGGGCAGTGAACACAGGGCTTCTTCAGGCCCAATCAGCCTTCTGCACGAAGGAGGAGATATTTGACGTTGGTTTCCAGCTGCTTATACCACCAGCCAAGCAGCAGTGCCCACGGAGCCAGAGGCAGCCCAGACCCTCCTTGGCCGAATGGGGAGCCGAGGGCTAGGTGAGAACTAGGCAAGCGCTGGGATCCTGAGCCAAGCCGCATTGGGGCTGAGGTTTGTTCCCCGAGCCCAGTTTCCCTTTGCAGAATGCAGCTCCTAGAATCGCGTTTTGTGCGTTTTCGGAGCTAAGCCCTAGGTGGGTCTCTCCCTAGCTGGCTATGGGGGGTTGCTAGGGGCAGTGCACACAGGGCTTCTTCAGGCCAAATCAGCCTTCTACACGAAGGAGGAGACCTTTGGCGTTTGTTTGACGCTGCGAAGAGCACCAGCTAAGCAGCACTGCCCACGGAGCCAGAGGCAGCCCAGAACCTCCATGGCCCAATGGGGAGCCTAGGGCTAGGTGAGAACTAGGCAAGCGCTGGGATCCTGAGCCAAGCCGCATTGGGGCTGAGGTTTGTTCCCCGAGCCCAGTATCCCTTTGAAGAATGCAGCTCCTAGATGCGTTTTGTGCCGTTTCGGAGCTAGGCCCTAGGTGGTTCCCTCCCAAGCTGGCTATAGGTGGGTTGCTAGGGGCAGTGAACACAGGGCTTCTTCACGCCAAATCAGCCTTCTCCGCGAAGGAGATTACGCTTGGAGTTGGTTTCCAGCTGCGGAGACCACCAGCCAAGCAACAGTGCCCAAGGAGCCAGAGGCAGCCCAGACCCTCCTTGGCCCAATGGGCAGTCGAGGGCTAGGTGAGAACTAGGCAAGCGCTGGGATCCTGAGCCAAGCCGCATTGGGGCTGAGGTTTGTTCCCCGAGCCCAGTTTCCCTTTGCAGAATGCAGCTCCTAGAAGCGCGTTTGGTGCGGTTTCGGAGCTAGGCCCTAGGTGGGTTCCTCCCTAGCTGTCAACGAGGGGTTGCTAGGGCCAGTGCACACAGGGCTTCTTCAGTGCAAATCAGCCTTCTCCGTGAAGGAGAAGACGCTTGGAGTTGGTTTCAAGATGCGGAGACCACCAGCCAAGCAGGAGTGCCCACGGAGCCAGAGGCAGCCCAGACCCTCCTTGGCCCTATGGGGAGCCTAGGGCTAGGTGAGAACTAGGCAAGCGCTGGGATCTTGAGCCAAGCCGCATTGGGGCTGAGGTTTGTTCCCCGAGCCCATTTTCCCTTTGCAGAATGCAGCTCCTAGAAGCGCGTTTTGTGTCGTTTCGGAGCTTCGCCCTAGGTGGGTCCCTCCCTAGCTGGCTATGGCGGGGTTGCTAGGGCCAGTGCACACAGGGCTTCTTCAGGCCAAATCAGCCTTCTGCACGAAGGAGGAGACATTTGGCGTTGGTTTCCAGCTGCGGATACCACCAGCCAAGCAGCAGTGCCCACGGAGCCAGAGGCAGGCCAGACCATCCTTGGCCCTATGGGGAGCCGAGGGCTAGGTGAGAACTAGGCAAGCGCTGGGATCCTGAGCCAAGCCGCATTGGGGCTGAGGTTTGTTCCCCGAGCCCAGTTTCCCTTTGCAGAATGCAGCTCCTAGAAGCACGTTTTGTGCCGTTTCGGAGCTAGGCCCGAGGTGGGTTCCTCCCTAGCTGTCAACGGGGTGTTGCTAGGGCCAGTGCACACAGGGCTTCTTCAGGCCAAATCAGCCTTCTGCGTGAAAGAGAAGACGCTTGGAGTTGGTTTGACGCTGCGGAGACCACCAGCCAAGCAGCAGTGCCCACGGAGCCAGAGGCAGCCCAGACCATCCATGGCCCTATGGGGAGCCGAGGGCTAGGTGAGAACAAGGCAAGCGCTGGGATCCTGAGCCAAGCCGCATTGGGGCTGAGGTTTGCTCCCTGAGGCCAGTTTCCCTTTGCAGAATGCAGCTCCTAGAAGCGCGTTTTGTGTCGTTTCGGAGCTAGGCCCTAGGTGGGTCCCTCCCTAGCTGGCTATGGGGGGGTTGCTAGGGCCAGTGAACACAGGGCTTCTTCAGGCCAAATCAGCCTTTTCCGCGAAGGAGAATACGCTTGGAGTTGGTTTCCATCTGCGGAGACCACCAGCCAAGCAGCAGTGCCCACGGAGCCAGAGGCAGCCCAGACCCTCCTTGGCCCTATGGGGAGCCGAGGGCTAGGTGAGAACTAGGCAAGCGCTGGGATCCTGAGCCAAGCCGCATTGGGGCTGAGGTTTGTTCCCCGAGCCCAGTTTCCCTTTGCAGAATGCAGCTCCTAGAAGCGTTGTGTGCCGTTTCGGAGCTAGGCCCTGGTGGGTCCCTTCCAAGCTGGCTATAGGTGCGTTGCTAGGGGCAGTGAACACAGGGCTTCTTCATGCCAAATCAGCCTTCTCCACGAAGGAGAAGATGCTTGGAGTTGGTTTCAAGCTGCGGAGACCACCAGCCAAGCAGCAGTGCCCACGGAGCCAGAGGCAGGCCAGACCCTCCTTGGCCCTAAGGGGAACCGAGGGCTAGGTGAGAACTAGGCAAGCGCTGGGATCCTGAGCCAAGCCGCATTGGGGCTGAGGTTTGTTCCCCGAGCCCAGTTTCCCTTTGCAGAATGCAGCTCCTAGAAGCGCGTTTTGTGCCTTTTCGGAGCTAGGTCCTAGGTGGGTCCCTCCCAAGCTGGCTATAGGTGGGTTGCTAGGGCCAGGGCACACAGGGCTTCATCAGGCCAAATCAGCCTTCTGCACGAAAGAGGAGACGCTTGGAGTTGGTTTGACGCTGCGGAGACCACCAGCCAAGCAGCAGTGCCCATGGAACCAGAGGCAGCCCAGACCAGCCATGGCCCTATGGGGAGCCGAGGGCTAGGTGAGAACTAGGCAAGCGCTGGGATCCTGAGCCAAGCCGCATTGGGGCTGAGGTTTGTTCCCCGAGCCCAGTATCCCTTTGCAGAATGCAGCTCCTAGAAGCGCGTTTTGTGCCTTTTCGGAGCTAGGCCCTAGGTGGGTCCCTCCAAAGCTGGCCATAGGTGGGTTGCTAGGGCCAGTGCACACAGGGCTTCATCAGGCCAAATCTGCCTTCTCCGCGAAGGAGAAGATGCTTGGAGTTGCTTTACAGCTGCGGAGACCACCAGCCAAGCTGCAGTGCCCACGGAGCCAGAGGCAGCCCAGACCCTCCTTGGCCCTATGGGGAGCCGAGGGCTAGGTGAGAACTAGGCAAGCGCTGGGATCCTGAGCAAAGCCGCATTGGGGCTGAGGTTTGTTCCCCGAGCCCAGTTTCCCTTTGCAGAATGCAGCTCCTAGAAGCGCGTTTTGTGCCTTTTCGGACCTAGGCCCTAGGTGGGTCCCTCCCAAGCTGGCTATAGGTGGGTTGCTAGGGCCAGTGCACACAGGGCTTCTTCAGGCCAAATCCGCCTTCTCCGCGAAGGAGAAGATGCTTGGAGTTGGTTTACAGCTGCGGAGACCACCAGCCAAGCAGCAGTGCCCACGGAGCCAGAGGCAGCCCAGACCCTCCTTGGCCCTATGGGGAGCCGAGGGCTAGGTGAGAACGAGGCAAGCGCTGGGATCCTGAGCCAAGCCGCATTGGGGCTGAGGTTTGTTCCCCGAGCCCAGTTTCCCTTTGCAGAATGCAGCTCCTAGAAGCGCGTTTTGGGCCGTTTCGGAGCTAGGCCCGTGGTGGGTTCCTCCCTAGCTGTCAACGGGGGGTTACTAGGGCCAGTACACACAGGGCTTCTTCAGGCCAAATCAGCCTTCTGCGCCAAAGAGAGGACGCTTGGAGTTGGTTTGACGCTGCGGAGACCACCAGCCAAGCAGCAGTGCCCACGGAGCCAGAGGCAGCCCAGACCCTCCATGGCCGTATGGGGAGCCGAGGGCTAGGTGAGAACTAGGCAAGCGCTGGGATCCTGAGCCAAGCCGCATTGGGGCTGAGGTTTGTTCCCTGAGCCCAGTTTCCCTTTGCAGAATGCAGCTCCTAGAAGCGCGTTTTGTGTCGTTTCGGAGCTAGGCCCTAGGTGGGTCCCTCCCTAGCTGGCTATGGGGGGGTTGCTAGGGCCAGTGAACACAGGGCTTCTTCAGGCCAAATCAGCCTTATCCGCGAAGGAGAATATGCTTGGCGTTGGTTTGACGCTACGGAGACCACCAGCCAAGCAGCAGTGCCCACGGAGCCAGAGGCAGCCCAGACCCTCCTTGGCCCTATGGGGAGCCGAGGGCTGGGTGAGAACTAGGCAAGCGCTGGGATCCTGAGCCAAGCCGCATTGGGGCTGAGGTTTGTTCCCCGAGCCCAGTTTCCCTTTGCAGAATGCAGCTCCTAGAAGCGCGTTTTGTGCCGTTTCGGAGCTAGGCCCGAGGTGGGTTCCTCCCTAGCTGTCAACGGGGGGTTACTAGGGCCAGTACACACAGGGCTTCTTCAGGCCAAATCAGCCTTCTGCGCCAAAAAGAGGACGCTTGGAGTTGGTTTGACGCTGCGGAGACCACCAGCCAAGCAGCAGTGCCCACGGAGCCAGAGGCAGCCCAGACCCTCCTTGGCCCTATGGGGAGCCGAGGGCTGGGTGAGAACTAGGCAAGCGCTGGGATCCTGAGCCAAGCCGCATTGGGGCTGAGGTTTGTTCCCCGAGCCCAGTTTCCCTTTGCAGAATGCAGCTCCTAGAAGCGTTGTGTGCCGTTTCGGAGGTAGGCCCTAGGTGGGTCCCTCCCAAGCTGGCTATAGGTGCGTTGCTAGGGGCAGTGAACACAGGGCTTCTTCATGCCAAATCAGCCTTCTCCGCGAAGGAGAAGATGCTTGGAGTTGGTTTCAAGCTGCGGAGACCACCAGCCAAGCAGCAGTGCCCACGGAGCCAGAGGCAGGCCAGACCCTCCTTGGCCCTAAGGGTAGCCGAGGGCTAGGTGAGAACTAGGCAAGCGCTGGGATCCTGAGCCAAGCCGCATTGGGGCTGAGGTTTGTTCCCCGAGCCCAGTTTCCCTTTGCAGAATGCAGCTCCTAGAAGCGCGTTTTGTGCCTATTCGGAGCTAGGTCCTAGGTGGGTCCCTCCCAAGCTGGCTATAGGTGGGTTGCTAGGGCCAGTGCACACAGGGCTTCGTCAGGCCAAATCAGCCTTCTGCACGAAAGAGGAGACGCTTGGAGTTGGTTTGACGCTGCGGAGACCACCAGCCAAGCAGCAGTGCCCATGGAGCCAGAGGCAGCCCAGACCCTGCTTGGCCCTATGGGGAGCCGAGGGCTAGGTGAGAACAAGGCAAGCGCTGGGATCCTGAGCCAAGCCGCATTGGGGCTGAGGTTTGTTCCCCGAGCCCAGTTTCCCTTTGCAGAATGCAGCTCCTAGAAGCGCGTTTTGTGCCTTTTCGGAGCTAGGCCCTAGGTGGGTCCCTCCAAAGCTGGCCATAGGTGGGTTGCTAGGGCCAGTGCACACAGGGCTTCTTCAGGCCAAATCAGCCTTCTGCGCGAAGGAGAAGACGTTTGGAGTTGGTTTCCAGCCGCGGAGACCACCAGCCAAGCAGCAGTGCCCACGGAGCCAGAGGCAGCCCAGACCCTCCTTGGCCCTATGGGGAGCCGAGGGCTAGGTGAGAACTAGGCAAGCGCTGGGATCCTGAGCAAAGCCGCATTGGGGCTGAGGTTTGTTCCCCGAGCCCAGTTGCCCTTTGCAGAATGCAGCTCCTAGAAGCGCGTTTTGTGCCTTTTCGGACCTAGGCCCTAGGTGGGTCCCTCCCAAGCTGGCTATAGGTGGGTTGCTAGGGCCAGTGCACACAGGGCTTCTTCAGGCCAAATCCGCCTTCTCTGCGAAGGAGAAGATGCTTGGAGTTGGTTTACAGCTGCGGAGACCACCAGCCAAGCAGCAGTGCCCACGGAGCCAGAGGCAGCCCAGACCCTCCTTGGCCCTATGGGGAGCCGAGGGCTAGGTGAGAACTAGGCAAGCGCTGGGATCCTGAGCCAAGCTGCATTGGGGCTGAGCTTTGTTCCCCGAGCCCAGTTTCCCTTTGCAGAATGCAGCTCCTAGAAGCGCGTTGTGTGCCGTTTCGGAGCTAGGCCCTATGTGGTTCCCTCCCTAGCTGGCTATGGGGGGGTTGCTAGGGCCAGTGAACACAGGGCTTCTTCAGGCCAAATCAGACTTATCCGCGAAGGAGAATACGCTTGGAGTTGGTTTCCAGCTGCGGAGACCACCAGCCAAGCAGCAGTGCCCACGGAGCCAGAGGCAGCCCAGACCCTCCTTGGCCCTATGGGGAGCCGAGGGCTGGGTGAGAACTAGGCAAGCGCTGGGATCCTGAGCCAAGCCGCATTGGGGCTGAGGTTTGTTCCCCGAGCCCAGTTTCCCTTTGCAGAATGCAGCTCCTGGAAGCGCGTTTTGTGCCGTTTCGGAGCTAGGCCCGAGGTGGGTTCCTCCCTAGCTGTCAAGGGGCGGTTACTAGGGCCAGTACACACAGGGCTTCTTCAGGCCAAATCAGCCTTCTGCGCCAAGAGAGGACGCTTGGAGTTGGTTTGACGCTGCGGAGACCACCAGCCAAGCAGCAGTGCCCACGGAGCCAGAGGCAGCCCAGACCCTCCATGGCCCTATGGGGAGCCGAGGGCTAGGTGAGAACTAGGCAAGCGCTGGGATCCTGAGCCAAGCCGCATTGGGGCTGAGGTTTGTTCCCTGAGCCCAGTTTCCCTTTGAGGAATGCAGCTCCTAGAAGCGCGTTTTGTGTCGCTTCGGAGCTAGGCCCTAGGTGGGTCCCTCCCTAGCTGGCTATGGGGGGGTTGCTAGGGCCAGTGAACACAGGGCTTCTTCAGGCCAAATCAGCCTTATCCGCGAAGGAGAATACGCTTGGAGTTGGTTTCCAGCTGCGGAGACCACCAGCCAAGCAGCAGTGCCCACGGAGCCAGAGGCAGCCCAGACCCTCCTTGGCCCTATGGGGAGCCGAGGGCTAGGTGAGAACTAGGCAAGCGCTGGGATCCTGAGCCAAGCCGCATTGGGGCTGAGGTTTGTTCCCCGAGCCCAGTTTCCCTTTGCAGAATGCAGCTCCTAGAAGCGCGTTTTGTGCCGTTTCGGAGCTAGGCCCGAGGTGGGTTCCTCCCTAGCTGTCAACGGGGTGTTGCTAGGGCCAGTGCACACAGGGCTTCTTCAGGCCAAATCAGCCTTCTGCGTGAAAGAGAAGACGCTTGGAGTTGGTTTGACGCTGCGGAGACCACCAGCCAAGCAGCAGTGCCCATGGAGCCAGAGGAAGCCCAGACCATCCATGGCCCTATGGGGAGCCGAGGGCTAGGTGAGAACAAGGCAAGCGCTGGGATCTTGAGCCAAGCCGCATTGGGGCTGAGGTTTGTTCCTCGAGGCCAGTTTCCCTTTGCAGAATGCAGCTCCTAGAAGCGCGTTTTGTGTCGTTTCGGAGCTAGGCCCTAGGTGGGTCCCTCCCTAGCTGGCTATGGGGGGGTTGCTAGGGCCAGTGAACACAGGGCTTCTTCAGGCCAAATCAGCCTTTTCCGCGAAGGAGAATACGCTTGGAGTTGGTTTCCATCTGCGGAGACCATCAGCCAAGCAGCAGTGCCCACGGAGCCAGAGGCAGCCCAGACCGTCCTTGGCCCTATGGGGAGCCGAGGGCTAGGTGAGAACTAGGCAAGCGCTGGGATCCTGAGCCAAGCCGCATTGGGGCTGAGGTTTGTTCCCCGAGCCCAGTTTCGCTTTGCAGAATGCAGCTCCTAGATGCCTGTTTTGTGTCGTTTCGGAGCTATGCCCTAGGTGGGTCCCTCCCTAGCTGGCTATGGTGGGGTTGCTAGGGGCAGTGAACACAGGGCTTATTCAGGCCAAATCAGCCTTCTGAACGAAAGAGAAGATGCTTGGAGTTGGTTTCCAGCTGCGGAGACCACCAGCCAAGCAGCAGTGCCCACGGAGCCAGAGGCAGCCCAGACCCTCCATGGCCCTAGGGGGAGCCGAGGGCTAGGTGAGAACTAGGCAAGCGCTGGGATCCTGAGCCAAGCCGCATTGGGGCTGAGGTTTGTTCCCTGAGCCCAGTTTCCCTTTAAGGAATGCAGCTCCTAGAAGCGCGTTTTGTGTCGCTTCGGAGCTAGGCCCTAGGTGGGTCCCTCCCTAGCTGGCTATGGGGGGGTTGCTAGGGCCAGTGAACACAGGGCTTCTTCAGGCCAAATCAGCCTTATCCGCGAAGGAGAATACGCTTGGAGTTGGTTTCCAGCTGCGGAGACCACCAGCCAAGCAGCAGTGCCCACGGAGCCAGAGGCAGCCCAGACCCTCCTTGGCCCTATGGGGAGCCGAGGGCTAGGTGAGAACTAGGCAAGCGCTGGGATCCTGAGCCAAGCCGCATTGGGGCTGAGGTTTGTTCCCCGAGCCCAGTTTCCCTTTGCAGAATGCAGCTCCTAGAAGCGCGTTTTGTGCCGTTTCGGAGCTAGGCCCGAGGTGGGTTCCTCCCTAGCTGTCAACGGGGGGTTACTAGGGCCAGTACACACAGGGCTTCTTCAGGCCAAATCAGCCTTCTGCGCCAAAGAGAGGACGCTTGGAGTTGGTTTGACGCTGCGGAGACCACCAGCCAAGCAGCAGTGCCCACGGAGCCAGAGGCAGCCCAGACCCTCCATGGCCGTATGGGGAGCCGAGGGCTAGGTGAGAACTAGGCAAGCGCTGGGATCCTGAGCCAAGCCGCATTGGGGCTGAGGTTTGTTCCCTGAGCCCAGTTTCCCTTTGCAGAATGCAGCTCCTAGAAGCGCGTTTTGTGTCGTTTCGGAGCTAGGCCCTAGGTGGGTCCCTCCCTAGCTGGCTATGGGGGGGTTGCTAGGGCCAGTGAACACAGGGCTTCTTCAGGCCAAATCAGCCTTATCCGCGAAGGAGAATATGCTTGGCGTTGGTTTGACGCTACGGAGACCACCAGCCAAGCAGCAGTGCCCACGGAGCCAGAGGCAGCCCAGACCCTCCTTGGCCCTATGGGGAGCCGAGGGCTGGGTGAGAACTAGGCAAGCGCTGGGATCCTGAGCCAAGCCGCATTGGGGCTGAGGTTTGTTCCCCGAGCCCAGTTTCCCTTTGCAGAATGCAGCTCCTAGAAGCGCGTTTGGTGCGGTTTCGGAGCTAGGCCTTAGGTGGGTTCCTCCCTAGCTGTCAACGAGGGGTTGCTAGGGCCAGTGCACACAGGGCTTCTTCAGGGCAAATCAGCCTTCTCCGTGAAGGAGAAGATGCCTGGAGTTGGTTTCAAGATGCGGAGACCACCAGCCAAGCAGCAGTGCCCACGGAGCCAGAGGCAGCCCAGACCCTCCTTGGCCCTATGGGGAGCCTAGGGCTAGGTGAGAACTAGGCAAGCGCTGGGATCCTGAGCCAAGCCGCATTGGGGCTGAGGTTTGTTCCCCGAGCCCATTTTCCCTTTGCAGAATGCAGCTCCTAGAAGCGCGTTTTGTGTCGTTTCGGAGCTTCGCCCTAGGTGGGTCCCTCCCTAGCTGGCTATTGCGGGGTTGCTAGGGCCAGTGCACACAGGGCTTCTTCAGGCCAAATCAGCCTTCTGCACGAAGGAGGAGACATTTGGCGTTGGTTTCCAGCTGCGGATACCACCAGCCAAGCAGCAGTGCCCACGGAGCCAGAGGTAGGCCAGACCATCCTTGGCCCTATGGGGAGCCGAGGGCTAGGTGAGAACTAGGCAAGCGCTGGGATCCTGAGCCAAGCCGCATTGGGGCTGAGGTTTGTTCCCCGAGCCCAGTTTCCCTTTGCAGAATGCAGCTCCTAGAAGCGCGTTTTGTGCCGTTTCGGAGCTAGGCCCGAGGTGGGTTCCTCCCTAGCTGTCAACGGGGTGTTGCTAGGGCCAGTGCACACAGGGCTTCTTCAGGCCAAATCAGCCTTCTGCGTGAAAGAGAAGACGCTTGGAGTTGGTTTGACGCTGCGGAGACCACCAGCCAAGCAGCAGTGCCCATGGAGCCAGAGGAAGCCCAGACCATCCATGGCCCTATGGGGAGCCGAGGGCTAGGTGAGAACAAGGCAAGCGCTGGGATCCTGAGCCAAGCCGCATTGGGGCTGAGGTTTGTTCCTCGAGGCCAGTTTCCCTTTGCAGAATGCAGCTCCTAGAAGCGCGTTTTGTGTCGTTTCGGAGCTAGGCCCTAGGTGGGTCCCTCCCTAGCTGGCTATGGGGGGGTTGCTAGGGCCAGTGAACACAGGGCTTCTTCAGGCCAAATCAGCCTTCTCCGCGAAGGAGAATACGCTTGGAGTTGGTTTCCATCTGCGGAGACCACCAGCCAAGCAGCAGTGCCCACGGAGCCAGAGGCAGCCCAGACCCTCCTTGGCCCTATGGGGAGCCGAGGGCTAGGTGAGAACTAGGCAAGCGCTGGGATCCTGAGCCAAGCCGCATTGGGGCTGAGGTTTGTTCCCCGAGCCCAGTTTCCCTTTGCAGAATGCAGCTCCTAGAAGCGTTGTGTGCCGTTTCGGAGCTAGGCCCTAGGTGGGTCCCTCCCAAGCTGGCTATAGGTGCGTTGCTAGGGGAGGTGAACACAGGGCTTCTTCATGCCAAATCAGCCTTCTCCGCGAAGGAGAAGATGCTTGGAGTTGGTTTCAAGCTGCGGAGACCACCAGCCAAGCAGCAGTGCCCACGGAGCCAGAGGCAGCCCAGACCGTCCATGGCCCTATGGGGAGCCGAGGGCTAGGTAAGAACAAGGCAAGCGCTGGGATCCTGAGCCAAGCCACATTGGGGCTGAGGTTTGTTCCCCGAGCCCAGTTTCGCTTTGCAGAATGCAGCTCCTAGATGCCTGTTTTGTGTCGTTTCGGAGCTATGCCCTAGGTGGGTCCCTCCCTAGCTGGCTATGGTGTGGTTGCTAGGGGCAGTGAACACAGGGCTTATTCAGGCCAAATCAGCCTTCTGAACGAAAGAGAAGATGCTTGGAGTTGGTTTCCAGCTGCGGAGACCACCAGCCAAGCAGCAGTGCCCACGGAGCCAGAGGCAGCCCAGACCCTCCTTGGCCCTATGGGGAGCCGAGGGCTAGGTGAGAACTAGGCAAGCGCTGGGATCCTGAGCCAAGCCGCATTGGGGCTGAGGTTTGTTCCCCGAGCCCAGTTTCCCTTTGCAGAATGCAGCTCCTAGAAGCGCGTTTTGTGCCGTTTCGGAGCTAGGCCCGAGGTCGGTTCCTCCCTAGCTGTCAACGGGGGGTTACTAGGGCCAGTACACACAGGGCTTCTTCAGGCCAAATCAGCCTTCTGCGCCAAAGAGAGGACGCTTGGAGTTGGTTTGACGCTGCGGAGACCACCAGCCAAGCAGCAGTGCCCACGGAGCCAGAGGCAGCCCAGACCCTCCATGGCCGTATGGGGAGCCGAGGGCTAGGTGAGAACTAGGCAAGCGCTGGGATCCTGAGCCAAGCCGCATTGGGGCTGAGGTTTGTTCCCCGAGCCCAGTTTCCCTTTGCAGAATGCAGCTCCTAGAAGCGCGTTTTGTGCCGTTTCGGAGCTAGGCCCTAGGTGGGTCCCTCCCAAGCTGGCTATAGGTGGGTTGCTAGGGGCAGTGAACACAGGGCTTCTTCACGCCAAATCAGCCTTCTCCGCGAAGGAGAATACGCTTGGAGTTGGTTTCCAGCTGCGGAGACCACCAGCCAAGCAGCAGTGCCCACGGAGCCAGAGGCAGCCCAGACCCTCCTTGGCCCTATGGGGAGCCGAGGGCTAGGTGAGAACTAGGCAAGCGCTGGGATCCTGAGCCAAGCCGCATTGGGGCTGAGGTTTGTTCCCCGAGCCCAGTTTCCCTTTGCAGAATGCAGCTCCTAGAAGCGCGTTTGGTGCGGTTTCGGAGCTAGGCCGTAGGTGGGTTCCTCCCTAGCTGTCAACGAGGGGTTGCTAGGGCCAGTGCACACAGGGCTTCTTCAGGGCAAATCAGCCTTCTCCGTGAAGGAGAAGACGCTTGGAGTTGGTTTCAAGATGCGGAGACCACCAGCCAAGCAGCAGTGCCCACGGAGCCAGAGGCAGCCCAGACCCTCCTTGGCCCTATGGGGAGCCTAGGGCTAGGTGAGAACTAGGCAAGCGCTGGGATCCTGAGCCAAGCCGCATTGGGGCTGAGGTTTGTTCCCCGAGCCCAGTTTCCCTTTGCAGAATGCAGCTCCTAGAAGCGCGTTTTGTGTCGTTTCGGAGCTAGGCCCTAGGTGGGTCCCTCCCTAGCTGGCTATGGGGGGGTTGCTAGGGCCAGTGCACACAGGGCTTCTTCAGGCCAAATCAGCCTTCTGCACGAAGGAGGAGACATTTGGCGTTGGTTTCCAGCTGCGGATACCACCAGCCAAGCAGCAGTGCCCACGGAGCCAGAGGCAGCCCAGACCGTCCTTGGCCCTATGGGGAGCCGAGGGCTAGGTGAGAACTAGGCAAGCGCTGGGATCCTGAGCCAAGCCGCATTGGGGCTGAGGTTTGTTCCCCGAGCCCAGTTTCCCTTTGCAGAATGCAGCTCCTAGAAGCGTTGTGTGCCGTTTCGGAGCTAGGCCCGAGGTGGGTTCCTCCCTAGCTGGATATAGGTGCGTTGCTAGGGGAGGTGAACACAGGGCTTCTTCATGCCAAATCAGCCTTCTCCGCGAAGGAGAAGATGCTTGGAGTTGGTTTCAAGCTGCGGAGACCACCAGCCAAGCAGCAGTGCCCACGGAGCCAGAGGCAGCCCAGACCGTCCATGGCCCTATGGGGAGCCGAGGGCTAGGTAAGAACAAGGCAAGCGCTGGGATCCTGAGCCAAGCCACATTGGGGCTGAGGTTTGTTCCCCGAGCCCAATATCCCTTTGCAGAATGCAGCTCCTAGGAGCGCGTTTTGTGTCGTTTCGGAGCTAGGCCCGAGGTGGGTCCCTCCCTAGCTGGGTATGGGGGGGTTGCTAGGGCCAGTGAACACAGGGCTTCTTCAGGCCAAATCAGCCTTATCCGCGAAGGAGAATACGCTTGGTGTTGGTTTGACGCTGCGGAGATCACCAGCCAAGCAGCAGTTCCCACGGAGCCAGAGGCAGCCCAGACCCTCCTTGCCCCTATGGGGAGCCGAGGGCTAGGTGAGAACTAGGCAAGCGCTGGGATCCTGAGCAAAGCCGCATTGGGGCTGAGGTTTGTTCCCTGAGCCCAGTTTGCCGTTGCAGAATGCAGCTCCTAGAAGCGCGTTTGGTGCGGTTTCGGAGCTAGGCCGTAGGTGGGTTCCTCCCTAGCTGTCAACGAGGGGTTGCTAGGGCCAGTGCACACAGGGCTTCTTCAGGGCAAATCAGCCTTCTCCGTGAAGTAGAAGATGCTTGGAGTTGGTTTCAAGCTGCGGAGACCACCAGCCAAGCAGCAGTGCCCACGGAGCCAGAGGCAGCCCAGACCCTCCTTGGCCCAATGGGGAGCCTAGGGCGAAGTGAGAACTAGGCAAGCGCTGGGATCCTGAGCCAAGCCGCATTAGGGCTGAGGTTTGTTCCCCGAGTCCAGTTTCCTTTTGCAGAATGCAGCTCCAAGAAGCGCGTTTTGTGTCGTTTCGGAGCTTCGCCCTAGGTGGGTCCCTCCCTAGCTGGCTAAGGCGGGGTTGCTAGGGCCAGTGCACACAGGGCTTCTTCAGGCCAAATCAGCCTTCTGCACGAAGGAGGAGACATTTGGCGTTGGTTTCCAGCTGCGGATACCACCAGCCAAGCAGCAGTGCCCACGGAGCCAGAGGCAGGCCAGTCCCTCCTTGGCCCAATGGGGAGCCGAGGGCTAGTTGAGAACTAGGCAATCGCTGGGATCCTGAGCCAAGCCGCATTAGGGCTGAGGTTTGTTCCCCGAGCCCAGTTTCCCTTTGCAGAATGCAGCTCCTAGAAGTGCGTTTTGTGTCGTTTCGGAGCTAGGCCCTAGGTGGGTCCCTCCCTAGCTGGCTATGGGGGGGTTGCTAGGGGCAGTGAACACAGGGCTTATTCAGGCCAAATCAGCCTTCTGCACGAAGGAGGAGACCTTTGGCGTTGGTTTGACGCTGCGGAGACCACCAGCCAAGCAGCAGTGCCCAAGGAGCCAGAGGCAGCCCAGACCCTCCTTGGCCCAATGGGGAGCCGAGGGCTAGGTGAGAACTAGGCAAGCGCTGGGATCCTGAGCCAAGCCGCATTGGGGCTGAGGTTTGTTCCCCGAGCCCAGTTTCCCTTTGCAGAATGCAGTTCCTAGAAGCGCGTTTTGTGCCGTTTCGGAGCTAGGCCCGAGGTGGGTTCCTCCCTAGCTGTCAACGGGGGGTTGCTAGGGCCAGTGCACACAGGGCTCCTTCAGGCCAAATCAGCCTTCTGCGCGAAAGAGAAGACGCTTGGAGTTGGTTTGACGCTGCGGAGACCACCAGCAAAGCAGCAGTGCCCACGGAGCCAGAGGCAGCCCAGACCCTCCATGGCCCTATGGGGAGCCTCTGGCTAGGTGAGAGCTAGGCAAGCGCTGGGATCCTGAGCCAAGCCGCATTGGGGCTGAGGTTTGTTCCCCGAGCCCAGTTTCCCTTTGCAGAATGCAGCTCCTAGAAGCGCGTTTTGTGCCGTTTCGGAGCTAGGCCCTAGGTGGGTCCCTCCCAAGCTGGCTATAGGTGGGTTGCTAGGGGCAGTGAACACAGGGCTTCTTCACGCCAAATCAGCCTTCTCCGCGAAGGAGAATACGCTTGGAGTTGGTTTCCAGCTGCGGAGACCACCAGCCAAGCAGCAGTGCCCACGGAGCCAGAGGCAGCCCAGACCCTCCTTGGCCCTATGGGGAGCCGAGGGCTAGGTGAGAACTAGGCAAGCGCTGGGATCCTGAGCCAAGCCGCATTGAGGCTGAGCTTTGTTCCCCGAGCCCAGTTTCCCTTTGCAGAATGCAGCTCCTAGAAGCGCGTTTTGTGCCGTTTCAGAGCCAGGCCCTAGGCGGCTCCCTCCCTAGCTGGCTATGGGGGGGTTGCTAGGGGCAGTGAACACAGGGCTTCCTCAGGCCAAATCAGCCTTCTGCACGAAGGAGGAGACGTTTGGCGTTGGTTTCCAGCTGCGGATACCACCAGCCAATCAGCAGTGCCCAAGGAGCCAGAGGCAGCCCAGACCCTCCTTGGCCCAATGGAAGCCGAGGGCTAGGTGAGAACTAGGCAAGCGCTGGGATCCTGAGCCAAGCCGCATTGGGGCTGAGGTTTGTTCCCCGAGCCCAGTTTCCCTTTTAGAATGCAGCTCCTAGAAGCGCGTTTTGTGCCTTTTCGGAACTAGGCCCTAGGTGTATCCATCCAAAGCTGGCGATAGGTGGGTTGTTAGGGCCAGTGTACACAGGGCTTCTTCAGGGCAAATCAGCCCTCGGAGCCAGAGGCAGCCCAGACCCTCCATGGCCCTATGGGGAGCCTAGGGCTAGGTGAGAACTAGGCAAGCGCTGGGATCATGAGCCAAGCCGCATTGGGGCTGAGGTTTGTTCCCTGAGCCCAGTTTCCCTTTGCAGAATGCAGCTCCTAAAGCGCGTTTTGTGTCGTTTCGGAGCTAGACCCTAGGTGGGTCCCTCCCTAGCTGGCTATGGGGGGGTTGCTAGGGCCAGTGAACACAGGGCTTCTCCAGGCCAAATCAGCCTTATCCGCGAAGGAGAATACGCTTGGTGTTGGTTTGACGCTGCGGAGACCACCAGCCAAGCAGCAGTGCCCACGGAGCCAGAGGCAGCCCAGACCCTCCTTGCCCCTATGGGGAGCCGAGGGCTAGGTGAGAACTAGGCAAGCGCTGGGATCCTGAGCAAAGCCGCATTGGGGTTGAGGTTTGTTCCCTGAGCCCAGTTTGCCGTTGCAGAATGCAGCTCCTAGAAGCGCGTTTGGTGCGGTTTCGGAGCTAGGCCGTAGGTGGGTTCCTCCCTAGCTGTCAACGAGGGGTTGCTAGGGCCAGTGCACACAGGGCTTCTTCAGGGCAAATCAGCCTTCTCCGTGAAGTAGAAGAGGCTTGGAGTTGGTTTCAAGCTGCGGAGACCACCAGCCAAGCAGCAGTGCCCACGGAGCCAGAGGCAGCCCAGACCCTCCTTGGCCCAATGGGGAGCCTAGGGCTAAGTGAGAACTAGGCAAGCGCTGGGATCCTGAGCCAAGCCGCATTAGGGCTGAGGTTTGTTCCCCGAGCCCAGTTTCCCTTTGCAGAATGCAGCTCCAAGAAGCGCGTTTTGTGTCGTTTCGGAGCTTCGCCCTAGGTGGGTCCCTCCCTAGCTGGCTAAGGCGGGGTTGCTAGGGCCAGTGCACACAGGGCTTCTTCAGGCCAAATCAGCCTTCTGCACGAAGGAGGAGACATTTGGCGTTGGTTTCCAGCTGCGGATACCACCAGCCAAGCAGCAGTGCCCACGGAGCCAGAGGCAGGCCAGTCCCTCCTTGGCCCAATGGGGAGCCGAGGGCTAGTTGAGAACTAGGCAAGCGCTGGGATCCTGAGCCAAGCCGCATTGGGGCTGAGGTTTGTTCCCCGAGCCCAGTTTCCCTTTGCAGAATGCAGCTCCTAGAAGCGCGTTTTGTGTCGTTTCGGAGCTAGGCCCTAGGTGGGTCCCTCCCTAGCTGGCTATGGGGGGGTTGCTAGGGGCAGTGAACACAGGGCTTCTTCAGGCCAAAGCAGCCTTCTGCACGAAGGAGGAGACCTTTGGCGTTGGTTTGACGCTGCGGAGACCACCAGCCAAGCAACAGTGCCCAAGGAGCCAGAGGCAGCCCAGACCCTCCTTGGCCCAATGGGGAGCCGAGGGCTAGGTGAGAACTAGGCAAGCGCTGGGATCCTGAGCCAAGCCGCATTGGGGCTGAGGTTTGTTCCCCGAGCCCAGTATCCCTTTGCAGAATGCAGCTCCTATTAGCGCGTTTTGTGCCGTTTCGGAGCTAGGCCCGAGGTGGGTTCCTCCCTAGCTGTCAACGGGGGGTTGCTAGGGCCAGTGCACACAGGGCTCCTTCAGGCCAAATCAGCCTTCTGCGTGAAAGAGAAGACGCTTGGAGTTGGTTTGACGCTGCGGAGACCACCAGCCAAGCAGCAGTGCCCACGGAGCCAGAGGCAGCCCAGACCCTCCATGGCCCTATGGGGAGCCTCTGGCTAGGTGAGAACTAGGCAAGCGCTGGGATCCTGAGCCAAGCCGCATTGGGGCTGAGGTTTGTTCCCCGAGCCCAGTATCCCTTTGCAGAATGCAGCTCCTAGAAGCCGGTTTTGTGCCGTTTCGGAGCTAGGCCCTAGGTGGGTCCCTCCCAAGCTGGCTATAGGTGGGTTGCTAGGGGCAGTGACCACAGGGCTTCTTCACGCCAAATCAGCCTTCTCCGCGAAGGAGAATATGCTTGGAGTTGGTTTCCAGCTGCGGAGACCACCAGCCAAGCAGCAGTGCCCACGGAGCCAGAGGCAGCCCAGACCCTCCTTGGCCCTATGGGGAGCCGAGGGCTAGGTGAGAACTAGGCAAGCGCTGGGATCCTGAGCCAAGCCGCATTGGGGCTGAGCTTTGTTCCCCGAGCCCAGTTTCCCTTTGCAGAATGCAGCTCCAAGAAGCGCGTTTTGTGCCGTTTCGGAGCCAGGCCCTAGGCGGCTCCCTCCCTAGCTGGCTATGGGGGGGTTGCTAGGGGCAGTGAACACAGGGCTTCCTCAGGCCAAATCAGCCTTCTGCACGAAGGAGGAGACGTTTGGCGTTGGTTTCCAGCTGCGGATACCACCAGCCAATCAGCAGTGCCCAAGGAGCCAGAGGCAGCCCAGACCCTCCTGGGCCCAATGGAAGCCGAGGGCTAGGTGAGAACTAGGCAAGCGCTGGGATCCTGAGCCAAGCCGCATTGGGGCTGAGGTTTGTTCCCCGAGCCCAGTTTCCCTTTGCAGAATGCAGCTCCTAGAAGCGCGTTTTGTGCCTTTTCGGAGCTAGGCCCTAGGTGTATCCCTCCAAAGCTGGCTATAGGTGGGTTGTTAGGGCCAGTGTACACAGGGCTTCTTCAGGGCAAATCAGCCCTCGGAGCCAGAGGCAGCCCAGACCCTCCATGGCCCTATGGGGAGCCTAGGGCTAGGTGAGAACTAGGCAAGCGCTGGGATCATGAGCCAAGCCGCATTGGGGCTGAGGATTGTTCCCCGAGCCCAGTATCCCTTTGCAGAATGCAGCTCCTAGAAGCGTTGTGTGCCATTTCAGAGCTAGGCCCTTGGTGTGTCCCTCCCAAGCTGGCTATAGGTGCGTTGCTAGGGGCAGTGAACACAGGGCTTCTTCACGCCAAATCAGCCTTCTCCGCGAAGGAGAATACGCTTGGAGTTGGTTTTATGCTGCGGAGACCACCAGCCAAGCAGCAGTTCCCACGGAGCCAGAGGCAGCCCAGACCTTCCTTGGCCCAATGGGGAGCCGAGGGCTAGGTGAGAACTAGGCAAGCGCTGGGATCCTGAGCCAAGCCGCATTGGGGCTGAGCTTTGTTCCCCGACCCCAGTTTCCCTTTGCAGAATGCAGCTCCTAGAAGCGCGTTTTGTGCCGTTTCGGAGCTAGGCCCTAGGTGGGTTCCTCCCTAGCTGTCAACGGGGGGTTGCTAGGGCCAGTGCACACAGGGCTTCTGCAGGCCAAATCAGCCTTCTGCGCGAAAGAGAAGATGCTTGGAGTTGGTTTGACACTGCGGAGACCACCAGCCAAGCAGCAGTGCCCACGGAGCCAGAGGCAGCCCAGACCCTCCTTGGCCCTATGGGGAGCCGAGGGCTAGGTGAGAACTAGGCAAGCGCTGGGATCATGAGCCAAGCCGCATTGGGGCTGAGGTTTGTTCCCCGAGCCCAGTTTCTCTTTGCAGAATACAGCTCCTCGAAGCGTTTTGTGCCATTTCGGAGCTAGGCCCTTGGTGGGTCCCTCCCAAGCTGGCTATAGGTGGGTTGCTAGGGCCAGTGCACACAGAGCTTCTTCACGCCAAATCCGCCTTCTCCGCGAAGGAGAATACGCTTGGAGTTGGTTTCCAGCTGCGGAGACCATCAGCCAAGCAGCAGTGCCCACGGAGCCAGAGGCAGCCCAGACCCTCCTTGGCCCTATGGTAAGCCGAGGGCTAGGTGAGAACTAGGCAAGCGCTGGGATCCTGAGCCAAGCCGCATTGGGGCTGAGGTTTGTTCCCCGAGCCCAGTTTCCCTTTGCAGAATGCAGCTCCTAGAAGCGCGTTTTGTGCCGTTTCGGAGCCAGGCCCTAGGTGGCTCCCTCCCTAGCTGGCTATGGGGGGGTTGCTAGGGGCAGTGCACACAGGGCTTCCTCAGGCCAAATCAGCCTTCTGCACGAAGGAGGAGACGTTTGGCGTTGGTTTCCAGCTGCGGATACCACCAGGCAATCAGCAGTGCCCAAGGAGCCAGAGGCAGACCAGACCCTCCTTGGCCCAATGGAAGCCGAGGGCTAGGTGAGAACTAGGCAAGCGCTGGGATCCTGAGCCAAGCCGCATTGGGGCTGAGGTTTGTTCCCCGAGCCCAGTTTCCCTTTGCAGAATGCAGCTCCTAGAAGCGCGTTTTGTGCCTTTTCGGAGCTAGGCCCTAGGTGTATCCCTCCAAAGCTGGCTGTAGGTGGGTTGTTAGGGCCAGTGTACACAGGGCTTCTTCAGGGCAAATCAGCCCTCGGAGCCAGAGGCAGCCCAGACCCTCCATGGCCCTATGGGGAGCCTAGGGCTAGGTGAGAACTAGGCAAGCGCTGGGATCATGAGCCAAGCCGCATTGGGGCTGAGGATTGTTCCCCGAGCCCAGTATCCCTTTGCAGAATGCAGCTCCTAGAAGCGTTGTGTGCCGTTTCGGAGCTAGGCCCTTGGTGTGTCCCTCCCAAGCTGGCTATAGGTGCGTAGCTAGGGGCAGTGAACACAGGGCTTCTTCACGTCAAATCAGCCTTCTCCGCGAAGGAGAATATGCTTGGAGTTGGTTTCCAGCTGCGGAGACCACCAGCCAAGCAGCAGTGCCCACGGAGCCAGAGGCAGCCCAGACCCTCCTTGGCCCAATGGGGAGCCGAGGGCTAGGTGAGAACTAGGCAAGCGCTGGGATCCTGAGCCAAGCCGCATTGGGGCAGAGGTTTGTTCCCCGAGCCCAGTTTCCCTTTGCAGAATGCAGCTCCTAGAAGCGCGTTTTGTGCCGTTTCGGAGCTAGGCCCTAGGTGGGTTCCTCCCTAGCTGTCAACGGGGGGTTGCTAGGGCCAGTGCACACAGGGCTTCTGCAGGCCAAATCAGCCTTCTGCGCGAAAGAGAAGACGCTTGGCGTTGGTTTGACGCTGCGGAGACCACCAGCCAAGCAGCAGTGCCCACGGAGCCAGAGGCAGCCCAGACCCTCCATGTCCCTATGGGGAGCCGAGGGCTAGGTGAGAACAAGGCAAGCGCTGGGATCCTGAGCCAAGCCGCATTGGGGCTGAGGTTTGTTCCCCGAGCCCAGTTTCTCTTTGCAGAATACAGCTCCTCGAAGTGTTTTGTGCCATTTCGGAGCTAGGCCCTTGGTGGGTCCCTCCCAAGCTGGCTATAGGTGGGTTGCTAGGGCCAGTGCACACAGAGCTTCTTCAGGCCAAATCCGCCTTCTCCGCGAAGGAGAAGATGCTTGGAGTTGGTTTACAGCTGCGGAGACCACCAGCCAATCAGCACTGCCCACGGAGCCAGAGGCAGCCCAGACCGTCCTTGGCCCTATGGGGAGGCGAGGGCTAGGTGAGAACTACGGAAGCGCTGGGATCCTGAGCCAAGCCGCATTGGGGCTGAGGTTTGTTCCCCGAGCCCAGTTTCCCTTTACAGAATGCAGCTCCTAGAAGCGCGTTTTGTGCCGTTTCGGAGCTAGGCCTTAGGTGGGTTCCGCCCTAGCTGTCAACGGGAGGTTGCTAGGGCCAGTGCACACAGGGCTTCTTCAGGCCAAATCAGCCTTATCCGCGAAGGAGAATACGCTTGGCGTTGGTTTGACGCTGTGGAGACCACCAGCCAAGCAGCAGTGCCCACGGAGCCAGAGGCAGCCCAGACCCGCATTGGCCCAATGGGGAGCCGAGGGCTAGGTGAGAACTAGGCAAGCGCTGGGATCCTGAGCCAAGCCGCATTAGGGCTGAGGTTTGTTCCCCGAGCCCAGTTTCCCTTTGCAGAATGCAGCTCCTAGAAGCGCGTTTTGTGTCGTTTCGGAGCTTCGCCCTAGGTGGGTCCCTCCCTAGCTGGCTATGGGGGGGTTGCTAGGGGCAGTGAACTAGGGCTTCTTCAGGCCAAATCAGCCTTCACCGTGAAGGAGAAGACGCTTGGAGTTGGTTTGACGCTGCGGAGACCACCAGCCAAGCAGCAGTGCCCACGGAGCCAGAGGCAGCCCAGACCCTCCTTGACCCAATGGGGAGCCTAGGGCTAGGTGAGAACTAGGCAAGCACTGGGATCCTGAGCCAAGCCGCATTAGGGCTGAGGTTTGTTCCCCGAGCCCAGTATCCCTTTGCAGAATGCAGCTCCTAGAAGCGTTTTGTGCCGTTTTGGAGCTAGGCCCTAGGTGGGTCCCTCCCTAGCTGGCTAAGGGTGGATTCCTAGGGCCAGTGCACACAGGGCTTCTTCAGGCCAAATCAGCCTTCTGCGCGAAGGAGAAGACGTTTGGAGTTGGTTTCCAGCTGCGGAGACCACCAGGCAAGCAGCAGTGCCCACGGAGGCAGAGGCAGCCCAGACCCTCCTTGGCCCTATGGGGAGCCGAGGGCTAGGTGAGAACTAGGCAAGCGCTGGGATCCTGAGCCAAGCCGCATTGGGGCTGAGGTTTGTTCCCCGAGCCCAGTTTCCCTTTGCAGAATGCAGCTCCTAGAAGCGCGATTGGTGCGGTTTCGGAGATAGGCCGTAGGTGGGTTCCTCCCTAGCTGTCAACGGAGGGTTGCTAGGGCCAGTGCACACAGGGCTTCTTCAGGCCAAATCAGCCTTCTGCACGAAAGAGAAGACGCTTGGAGTTGGTTTGACGCTGCGGAGACCACCAGCCAAGCAGCAGTGCCCACGGAGCCAGAGGCAGCCCAGACCCTCCATGGCCCTATGGGGAGCCTAGGGCTAGGTGAGAACTAGGCAAGCGCTGGGATCCTGAGCCAAGCCGCATTGGGGCTGAGGTTTGTTCCCCGAGCCCAGTATCCCTTTGCAGAATGCAGCTCCTAGGAGCGCGTTTTGGGCCGTTTCGGAGCTAGGCCCTAGGTGGGTCCCTCCCAAGCTGGCTATAGGTGGGTTGATAGGGCCAGTGAACACAGGGCTTCTTCAGGCCAAATCAGCCTTCTCCGCGAAGGAGAACACGCTTGGAGTTGGTTTCCAGCTGCGGAGACCACCAGCCAAGCAGCAGTGCCCACGGAGCCAGAGGCAGCCCAGACCCGCATTGGCCCTATGGGGAGCCGAGGGCTAGGTGAGAACTAGGCAAGCGCTGGGATCCTGAGCCAAGCCGCATTGGGGTGAGGTTTGTTCCCCGAGCCCAGTTTCCCTTTGCAGAATGCAGCTCCTAGAAGCGCGTTTTGTGCCGTTTCGGAGCTAGGCCCTAGGTGGTTCCCTCCCTAGCTGGCTATGGGGGGGTTGCTAGGGCCAGTGAACACAGGGCTTCTTCAGGCCAAATCAGCCTTATCTGCGAAGGAGAATACGCTTGGAGTTGGTTTCCAGCTGCGGAGACCACCAGCCAAGCAGCAGTGCCCACGGAGCCAGAGGCAGCCCAGACCCTCCTTGGCCCTATGGGGAGCCGAGGGCTGGGTGAGAACTAGGCAAGCGCTGGGATCCTGAGCCAAGCCGCATTGGGGCTGAGGTTTGTTCCCCGAGCCCAGTTTCCCTTTGCAGAATGCATCTCCTAGTATCGCGTTTGGTGCGGTTTCGGAGCTAGGCCGTAGGTGGGTTCCTCCCTAGCTGTCAACGAGGGGTTGCTAGGGCCAGTGCACACAGGGCTTCTTCAGGGCAAATCAGCCTTCTCCGTGAAGGAGAAGACGCTTGGATTTCGTTTCCAGCTGCGGAGACCACCAGCCAAGCAGCAGTGCCCACGGAGCCAGAGGCAGCCCAGACCCTCCTTGGCCCTATGGGGAGCCGAGGGCTGGGTGAGAACTAGGCAAGCGCTGGGATCCTGAGCCAAGCCGCATTGGGGCTGAGGTTTGTTCCCCGAGCCCAGTTTCCCTTTGCAGAATGCAGCTCCTAGAAGCGTTGTGTGCCGTTTCGGAGCTAGGCCCTAGGTGGGTCCCTCCCAAGCTGGCTATAGGTGCGTTGCTAGGGGCAGTGAACACAGGGCTTCTTCACGCCAAATCAGCCTTCTGCACGAAGGAGGAGACGTTTGGCGTTGGTTTCCAGCTGCGGATACCACCAGCCAATCAGCAGTGCCCACGGAGCCAGAGGCAGCCCAGACCCTCCATGTCCCTATGGGGAGCCGAGGGCTAGGTGAAAACAAGGCAAGCGCTGGGATCCTGAGCCAAGCCGCATTGGCGCTTAGGTTTGTTCCCCGAGCCCAGTTTGCCTTTGCAGAATGCAGCTCCTAGAAGCGCGTTTTGTGTCGTTTCGGAGCTAGGCCCTAGGTGGGTCCCTCCCTAGCTGGCTATGGGGGGGTTGCTAGGGCCAGTGAACACAGGGCTTCTTCAGGCCAAATCAGCCTTATCCGCGATGGAGAATACGCTTGGCGTTGGTTTGACGCTGTGGAGACCACCAGCCAAGCAGCAGTGCCCACGGAGCCAGAGGCAGCCCAGACCCGCATTGGCCCAATGGGGAGCCGAGGGCTAGGTGAGAACTAGGCAAGCGCTGGGATCCGGAGCCAAGCAGCAGTGGGGCTGAGGTTTGTTCCCCGAGCCCAGTTTCTCTTTGCAGAATACAGCTCCTCGAAGCGTTTTGTGCCATTTCGGAGCTAGGCCCTTGGTGGGTCCCTCCCAAGCTGGCTATAGGTGGGTTGCTAGGGCCAGTGCACACAGAGCTTCTTCAGGCCAAATCCGCCTTCTCCGCGAAGGAGAAGATGCTTGGAGTTGGTTTACAGCTGCGGAGACCACCAGCCAATCAGCACTGCCCACGGAGCCAGAGGCAGCCCAGACCGTCCTTGGCCCTATGGGGAGGCGAGGGCTAGGTGAGAACTACGGAAGCGCTGGGATCCTGAGCCAAGCCGCATTGGGGCTGAGGTTTGTTCCCCGAGCCCAGTTTCCCTTTACAGAATGCAGCTCCTAGAAGCGCGTTTTGTGCCGTTTCGGAGCTAGGCCTTAGGTGGGTTCCGCCCTAGCTGTCAACGGGAGGTTGCTAGGGCCAGTGCACACAGGGCTTCTTCAGGCCAAATCAGCCTTATCCGCGAAGGAGAATACGCTTGGCGTTGGTTTGACGCTGTGGAGACCACCAGCCAAGCAGCAGTGCCCACGGAGCCAGAGGCAGCCCAGACCCGCATTGGCCCAATGGGGAGCCGAGGGCTAGGTGAGAACTAGGCAAGCGCTGGGATCCTGAGCCAAGCCGCATTAGGGCTGAGGTTTGTTCCCCGAGCCCAGTTTCCCTTTGCAGAATGCAGCTCCTAGAAGCGCGTTTTGTGTCGTTTCGGAGCTTCGCCCTAGGTGGGTCCCTCCCTAGCTGGCTATGGGGGGGTTGCTAGGGGCAGTGAACTAGGGCTTCTTCAGGCCAAATCAGCCTTCACCGTGAAGGAGAAGACGCTTGGAGTTGGTTTGACGCTGCGGAGACCACCAGCCAAGCAGCAGTGCCCACGGAGCCAGAGGCAGCCCAGACCCTCCTTGGCCCAATGGGGAGCCTAGGGCTAGGTGAGAACTAGGCAAGCACTGGGATCCTGAGCCAAGCCGCATTAGGGCTGAGGTTTGTTCCCCGAGCCCAGTATCCCTTTGCAGAATGCAGCTCCTAGAAGCGTTTTGTGCCGTTTTGGAGCTAGGCCCTAGGTGGGTCCCTCCCTAGCTGGCTAAGGGTGGATTCCTAGGGCCAGTGCACACAGGGCTTCTTCAGGCCAAATCAGCCTTCTGCACGAAAGAGAAGACGCTTGGAGTTGGTTTGACGCTGCGGAGACCACCAGCCAAGCAGCAGTGCCCACGGAGCCAGAGGCAGCCCAGACCCGCATTGGCCATATGGGGAGCCGAGGGCTAGGTGAGAACTAGGCAAGCGCTGGGATCCTGAGCCAAGCCGCATTGGGGTGAGGTTTGTTCCCCGAGCCCAGTTTGCCTTTGCAGAATGCAGCTCCTAGAAGCGCGTTTTGTGTCGTTTCGGAGCTAGGCCCTAGGTGGGTCCCTCCCTAGCTGGCTATGGGGGGGTTGCTAGGGCCAGTGAACACAGGGCTTCTTCAGGCCAAATCAGCCTTATCCGCGAAGGAGAATACGCTTGGAGTTGGTTTCCAGCTGCGGAGACCACCAGCCAAGCAGCAGTGCCCATGGAGCCAGAGGCAGCCCAGACTCTCCTTGGCCCTATGGGGAGCCGAGGGCTAGGTGAGAACTAGGCAAGCGCTGGGATCCTGAGCCAAGCCGCATTGGGGCTGAGGTTTGTTCCCCGAGCCCAGTTTCCCTTTGCAGAATGCATCTCCTAGTATCGCGTTTGGTGCGGTTTCGGAGCTAGGCCGTAGGTGGGTTCCTCCCTAGCTGTCAAGGAGGGGTTGCTAGGGTCAGTGCACACAGGGCTTCTTCAGGGGAAATCAGCCTTCACCGTGAAGGAGAAGACGCTTGGAGTTGGTTTGACGCTGCGGAGACCACCAACCAAGCAGCAGTGCCCACGGAGCCAGAGGCAGCCCAGACCCTCCTTGGCCCAATGGGGAGCCTAGGGCTAGGTGAGAACTAGGCAAGCACTGGGATCCTGAGCCAAGCCACATTAGGACTGAGGTTTGTTCCCCGAGCCCAGTATCCCTTTGCAGAATGCAGCTCCTAGAAGCGTTTTGTGCCGTTTTGGAGCTAGGCCCTAGGTGGGTCCCTCCCTAGCTGGCTAAGGGTGGATTCCTAGGGCCAGTGCACACAGGGCTTCTTCAGGCCAAATCAGCCTTCTGCGCGAAGGAGAAGACGTTTGGAGTTGGTTTCCAGCTGCGGATACCACCAGCCAAGCAGCAGTGCCCACGGAGCCAGAGGCAGGCCAGACCCTCCTTGGCCCTATGGGGAGCCGAGGGCTAGGTGAGAACTAGGCAAGCGCTGGGATCCTGAGCCAAGCCGCATTGGGGCTGAGGTTTGTTCCCCAGCCCAGTTTCCCTTTGCAGAATGCAGCTCCTAGAAGCGCGATTGGTGCGGTTTCGGAGATAGGCCGTAGGTGGGTTCCTCCCTAGCTGTCAACGGAGGGTTGCTAGGGCCAGTGCACACAGGGCTTCTTCAGGCCAAATCAGCCTTCTGCACGAAAGAGAAGACGCTTGGAGTTGGTTTGACGCTGCAGAGACCACCAGCCAAGCAGCAGTGCCCACGGAGCCAGAGGCAGCCCAGACCCTCCATGGCCCTATGGGGAGCCTAGGGCTAGGTGAGAACTAGGCAAGCGCTGGGATCCTGAGCCAAGCCGCATTGGGGCTGAGGTTTGTTCCCCGAGCCCAGTATCCCTTTGCAGAATGCAGCTCCTAGGAGCGCGTTTTGGGCCGTTTCGGAGCTAGGCCCTAGGTGGGTCCCTCCCAAGCTGGCTATAGGTGGGTTGATAGGGCCAGTGAACACAGGGTTTCTTCAGGGCAAATCAGCCTTCTCCGCGAAGGAGAACACGCTTGGAGTTGGTTTCCAGCTGCGGAGACCACCAGCCAAGCAGCAGTGCCCACGGAGCCAGAGGCAGCCCAGACCCGCATTGGCCCTATGGGGAGCAGAGGGCTAGGTGAGAACTAGGCAAGCGCTGGGATCCTGAGCCAAGCCGCATTGGGGTGAGGTTTGTTCCCCGAGCCCAGTTTCCCTTTGCAGAATGCAGCTCCTAGAAGCGCGTTTTGTGCCGTTTCGGAGCTAGGCCCTAGGTGGTTCCCTCCCTAGCTGGCTATGGGGGGGTTGCTAGGGCCAGTGAACACAGGGCTTCTTCAGGCCAAATCCGCCTTCTCCGCGAAGGAGAAGACGCTTGGAGTTGGTTTCCAGCTGCGGAGACCACCAGCCAAGCAGCAGTGCCCACGGAGCCTGAGGCAGCCCAGACCCTCCTTGGCCCTATGGGGAGCCGAGGGCTGGGTGAGAACTAGGCAAGCGCTGGGATCCTGAGCCAAGCCGCATTGGGGCTGAGGTTTGTTCCCCGAGCCCAGTTTCCCTTTGCAGAATGCATCTCCTAGTATCGCGTTTGGTGCGGTTTCGGAGCTAGGCCGTAGGTGGGTTCCTCCCTAGCTGTCAACGAGGGGTTGCTAGGGCCAGTGCACACAGGGCTTCTTCAGGGCAAATCAGCCTTCTCCATGAAGGAGAAGACGCTTGGAGTTGGTTTCAAGCTGCGGAGACCACCAGCCAAGCAGCAGTGCCCACGGAGCCAGAGGCAGCCCAGACCCTCCTTGGCCCAATGGGGAGCCGAGGGCTAGGTGAGAACTAGGCAAGCGCTGGGATCCGGAGCCAAGCAGCAGTGGGGCTGAGGTTTGTTCCCCGAGCCCAGTTTCCCTTTGCAGAATGCAGCTCCTAGAAGCGTTGTGTGCCGTTTCGGAGCTAGGCCCTAGGTGGGTCCCTCCCAAGCTGGCTATAGGTGCGTTGCTAGGGGCAGTGAACACAGGGCTTCTTCACGCCAAATCAGCCTTCTCCGCGAAGGAGAATATGCTTGGAGTTGGTTTCCAGCTGCGGAGACCACCAGCCAAGCAGCAGTGCCCACGGAGCCAGAGGCAGCCCAGACCCTCCTTGGCCCAATGGGGAGCCGAGGGCTAGGTGAGAACTAGGCAAGTGCTGGGATCCTGAGCCAAGCCGCATTGGGGCAGAGGTTTGTTCCCCGAGCCCAGTTTCCCTTTGCAGAATGCAGCTCCTAGAAGCGCGTTTTGTGCCGTTTCGGAGCTAGGCCCTAGGTGGGTTCCTCCCTAGCTGTCAACGGGGGGTTGCTAGGGCCATTGCACACAGGGCTTCTGCAGGCCAAATCAGCCTTCTGCGCGAAAGAGAAGACGCTTGGAGTTGGTTTGACGCTGCGGAGACCACCAGCCAAGCAGCAGTGCCCACGGAGCCAGAGGCAGCCCAGACCCTCCATGTCCCTATGGGGAGCCGAGGGCTAGGTGAGAACAAGGCAAGCGCTGGGATCCTGAGCCAAGCCGCATTGGCGCTTAGGTTTGTTCCCCGAGCCCAGTTTGCCTTTGCAGAATGCAGCTCCTAGAAGCGCGTTTTGTGTCGTTTCGGAGCTAGGCCCTAGGTGGGTCCCTCCCTAGCTGGCTATGGGGGGGTTGCTAGGGCCAGTGAACACAGGGCTTCTTCAGGCCAAATCAGCCTTATCCGCGAAGGAGAATACGCTTGGCGTTGGTTTGACGCTGTGGAGACCACCAGCCAAGCAGCAGTGCCCACGGAGCCAGAGGCAGCCCAGACCCGCATTGGCCCAATGGGGAGCCGAGGGCTAGGTGAGAACTAGGCAAGCGCTGGGATCCGGAGCCAAGCAGCAGTGGGGCTGAGGTTTGTTCCCCGAGCCCAGTTTCCCTTTGCAGAATGCAGCTCCTAGAAGCGTTGTGTGCCGTTTCGGAGCTAGGCCCTAGGTGGGTCCCTCCCAAGCTGGCTATAGGTGCGTTGCTAGGGGCAGTGAACACAGGGCTTCTTCACGCCAAATCAGCCTTCTCCGCGAAGGAGAATATGCTTGGAGTTGGTTTCCAGCTGCGGAGACCACCAGCCAAGCAGCAGTGCCCACGGAGCCAGAGGCAGCCCAGACTCTCCTTGGCCCTATGGGGAGCCGAGGGCTAGGTGAGAACTAGGCAAGCGCTGGGATCCTGAGCCAAGCCGCTTTGGGGCTGAGGTTTGTTCCCCGAGCCCAGTTTCCCTTTGCAGAATGCATCTCCTAGTATCGCGTTTGGTGCGGTTTCGGAGCTAGGCCGTAGGTGGGTTCCTCCCTAGCTGTCAAGGAGGGGTTGCTAGGGTCAGTGCACACAGGGCTTCTTCAGGGGAAATCAGCCTTCACCGTGAAGGAGAAGACGCTTGGAGTTGGTTTGACGCTGCGGAGACCACCAGCCAAGCAGCAGTGCCCACGGAGCCAGAGGCAGCCCAGACCCTCCTTGGCCCAATGGGGAGCCTAGGGCTAGGTGAGAACTAGGCAAGCACTGGGATCCTGAGCCAAGCCGCATTAGGGCTGAGGTTTGTTCCCCGAGCCCAGTATCCCTTTGCAGAATGCAGCTCCTAGAAGCGTTTTGTGCCGTTTTGGAGCTAGGCCCTATGTGGGTCCCTCCCTAGCTGGCTAAGGGTGGATTCCTAGGGCCAGTGCACACAGGGCTTCTTCAGGCCAAATCAGCCTTCTGCGCGAAGGAGAAGACGTTTGGAGTTGGTTTCCAGCTGCGGATACCACCAGCCAAGCAGCAGTGCCCACGGAGCCAGAGGCAGCCCAGACCCTCCTTGGCCCTATGGGGAGCCGAGGGCTAGGTGAGAACTAGGCAAGCGCTGGGATCCTGAGCCAAGCCGCATTGGGGCTGAGGTTTGTTCCCCGAGCCCAGTTTCCCTTTGCAGAATGCAGCTCCTAGAAGCGCGATTGGTGCGGTTTCGGAGATAGGCCGTAGGTGGGTTCCTCCCTAGCTGTCAACGGAGGGTTGCTAGGGCCAGTGCACACAGGGCTTCTTCAGGCCAAATCAGCCTTCTGCACGAAAGAGAAGACGCTTGGAGTTGGTTTGACGCTGCGGAGACCACCAGCCAAGCAGCAGTGCCCACGGAGCCAGAGGCAGCCCAGACCCTCCATGGCCCTATGGGGAGCCTAGGGCTAGGTGAGAACTAGGCAAGCGCTGGGATCCTGAGCCAAGCCGCATTGGGGCTGAGGTTTGTTCCCCGAGCCCAGTATCCCTTTGCAGAATGCAGCTCCTAGGAGCGCGTTTTGTGCCGTTTCGGAGCTAGGCCCTAGGTGGGTCCCTCCCAAGCTGGCTATAGGTGGGTTGATAGGGCCAGTGAACACAGGGCTTCTTCAGAGCAAATCAGCCTTCTCCGCAAAGGAGAACACGCTTGGAGTTGGTTTCCAGCTGCGGAGACGACCAGCCAAGCAGCAGTGCCCACGGAGCCAGAGGCAGCCAAGACCCGCATTGGCCCTATGGGGAGCCGAGGGCTAGGTGAGAACTAGGCAAGCGCTGGGATCCTGAGCCAAGCCGCATTGGGGCTGAGGTTTGTTCCCCGAGCCCAGTTTCCCTTTGCAGAATGCAGCTCCTAGAAGCGCGTTTTGTGCCGTTTCGGAGCTAGGCCCTAGGTGGTTCCCTCCCTAGCTGGCTATGGGGGGGTTGCTAGGGCCAGTGAACACAGGGCTTCTTCAGGCCAAATCAGCCTTCTGCACGAAAGAGAAGACGCTTGGAGTTGGTTTGACACTGCGGAGACCACCAGCCAAGCAGCAGTGCCCACGGAGCCAGAGGCAGCCCAGACCCTCCTTGGCCCTATGGGGAGCCGAGGGCTAGGTGAGAACTAGGCAAGCGCTGGGATCATGAGCCAAGCCGCATTGGGGCTGAGGTTTGTTCCCCGAGCCCAGTTTCTCTTTGCAGAATACAGCTCCTCGAAGTGTTTTGTGCCATTTCGGAGCTAGGCCCTTGGTGGGTCCCTCCCAAGCTGGCTATAGGTGGGTTGCTAGGGCCAGTGCACACACAGCTTCTTCAGGCCAAATCCGCCTTCTCCGCGAAGGAGAAGATGTTTGGAGTTGGTTTACAGCTGCGGAGACCACCAGCCAATCAGCACTGCCCACGGAGCCAGAGGCAGCCCAGACCGTCCTTGGCCCTATGGGGAGGCGAGGGCTAGGTGAGAACTACGCAAGCGCTGGGATCCTGAGCCAAGCCGCATTGGGGCTGAGGTTTGTTCCCCGAGCCCAGTTTCCCTTTGCAGAATGCAGCTCCTAGAAGCGCGTTTTGTGCCGTTTCGGAGCTAGGCCTTAGGTGGGTTCCGCCCTAGCTGTCAACGGGAGGTTGCTAGGGCCAGTGCACATAGGGCTTCTTCAGGCCAAATCAGCCTTATCCGCGAAGGAGAATACGCTTGGCGTTGGTTTGACGCTGTGGAGACCACCAGCCAAGCAGCAGTGCCCACGGAGCCAGAGGCAGCCCAGACCCGCATTGGCCCAATGGGGAGCCGAGGGCTAGGTGAGAACTAGGCAAGCGCTGGGATCCTGAGCCAAGCCGCATTAGGGCTGAGGTTTGTTCCCCGAGCCCAGTTTCCCTTTGCAGAATGCAGCTCCTAGAAGCGCGTTTTGTGTCGTTTCGGAGCTTCGCCCTAGGTGAGTCCCTCCCTAGCTGGCTATGGGGGGGTTGCTAGGGGCAGTGAACTAGGGCTTCTTCAGGCCAAATCAGCCTTCTGCATGAAGGAGTAGACCTTTGGCGTTGGTTTGACGCTGCGGAGACCACCAGCCAAGCAGCAGTGCCCAAGGAGCCAGAGGCAGCCCAGACCCTCCTTGGCCCAATGGGGAGCCGAGGGCTAGGTGAGAACTAGGCAAGCGCTGGGATCCGGAGCCAAGCAGCAGTGGGTCTGAGGTTTGTTCCCCGAGCCCAGTTTCCCTTTGCAGAATGCAGCTCCTAGAAGCGTTGTGTGCCGTTTCGGAGCTAGGCCCTAGGTGGGTCCCTCCCAAGCTGGCTATAGGTGCGTTGCTAGGGGCAGTGAACACAGGGCTTCTTCAGGCCAAATCAGCCTTCTCCGCGAAGGAGAATATGCTTGGAGTTGGTTTCCAGCTGCGGAGACCACCAGCCAAGCAGCAGTGCCCACGGAGCCAGAGGCAGCCCAGACCCTCCTTGGCCCAATGGGGAGCCGAGGGCTGGGTGAGAACTAGGCAAGCGCTGGGATCCTGAGCCAAGCCGCATTGGGGCAGAGGTTTGTTCCCCGAGCCCAGTTTCCCTTTGCAGAATGCAGCTCCTAGAAGCGCGTTTTGTGCCGTTTCGGAGCTAAGCCCTAGGTGGTTCCCTCCCTAGCTGGCTATGGGGGGGTTGCTAGGGCCAGTGAACACAGGGCTTCTTCAGGCCAAATCAGCCTTATCCGCGAAGGAGAATACGCTTGGAGTTGGTTTCCAGCTGCGGAGACCACCAGCCAAGCAGCAGTGCCCACGGAGCCAGAGGCAGCCCAGACCGTCCTTGGCCCTATGGGGAGCCGAGGGCTAGGTGAGAACTAGGCAAGCGCTGGGATCCTGAGCCAAGCCGCATTGGGGCTGAGGTTTGTTCCCCGAGCCCAGTTTCCCTTTGCAGAATGCATCTCCTAGTATCGCGTTTGGTGCGGTTTCGGAGCTAGGCCGTAGGTGGGTTCCTCCCTAGCTGTCAACGAGGGGTTGCTAGGGCCAGTGCACACAGGACTTCTTCAGGGCAAATCAGCCTTCTCCGTGAAGGAGAAGACGCTTGGAGGTGGTTTCAAGCTGCGGAGACCACCAGCCAAGCAGCAGTGCCCACGGAGCCAGAGGCAGCCCAGACCCTCCTTGGCCCAATGGGGAGCCTAGGGCTAGGTGAGAACTAGGCAAGCACTGTGATCCTGAGCCAAGCCGCATTAGGGCTGAGGTTTGTTCCCCGAGCCCAGTCTCCCTTTGCAGAATGCAGCTCCTAGAAGCGTATTGTGCCGTTTTGGAGCTAGGCCCTAGGTGGGTCCCTCCCTAGCTGGCTAAGGGTGGATTCCTAGGGCCAGTGCACACAGGGCTTCTTCAGGCCAAATCAGCCTTATCCGCGAAGGAGAATACGCTTGGCGTTGGTTTGACGCTGTGGAGACCACCAGCCAAGCAGCAGTGCCCACGGAGCCAGAGGCAGCCCAGACCCGCATTGGCCCAATGGGGAGCCGAGGGCTAGGTGAGAACTAGGCAAGCGCTGGGATCCTGAGCCAAGCCGCATTGGGGCAGAGGTTTGTTCCCCGAGCCCAGTTTCCCTTTGCAGAATGCAGCTCCTAGAAGCGCGTTTTGTGCCGTTTCGGAGCTAGGCCCTAGGTGGTTCCCTCCCTAGCTGGCTATGGGGGGGTTGCTAGGGCCAGTGAACACAGGGCTTCTTCAGGCCAAATCAGCCTTATCCGCGAAGGAGAATACGCTTGGAGTTGGTTTCCAGCTGCGGAGACCACCAGCCAAGCAGCAGTGCCCACGGAGCCAGAGGCAGCCCAGACCGTCCTTGGCCCTATGGGGAGCCGAGGGCTAGGTGAGAACTAGGCAAGCGCTGGGATCCTGAGCCAAGCCGCATTGGGGCTGAGGTTTGTTCCCCGAGCCCAGTTTCCCTTTGCAGGATGCATCTCCTAGTATCGCGTTTGGTGCGGTTTCGGAGCTAGGCCGTAGGTGGGTTCCTCCCTAGCTGTCAACGAGGGGTTGCTAGGGCCAGTGCACACAGGACTTCTTCAGGGCAAATCAGCCTTCTCCGTGAAGGAGAAGACGCTTGGAGTTGGTTTCAAGCTGCGGAGACCACCAGCCAAGCAGCAGTGCCCACGGAGCCAGAGGCAGCCCAGACCCTCCTTGGCCCAATGGGGAGCCTAGGGCTAGGTGAGAACTAGGCAAGCACTGTGATCCTGAGCCAAGCCGCATTAGGGCTGAGGTTTGTTCCCCGAGCCCAGTCTCCCTTTGCAGAATGCAGCTCCTAGAAGCGTATTGTGCCGTTTTGGAGCTAGGCCCTAGGTGGGTCCCTCCCTAGCTGGCTAAGGGTGGATTCCTAGGGCCAGTGCACACAGGGCTTCTTCAGGCCAAATCAGCCTTCTGCACGAAAGAGATGACGCTTGGCGTTGGTTTGACACTGCGGAGACCACCAGCCAAGCAGCAGTGCCCACGGAGCCAGAGGCAGCCCAGACCATCCTTGGCCCTATGGGGAGCCGAGGGCTAGGTGAGAACTAGGCAAGCGCTGGGATCATGAGCCAAGCCGCATTGGGGCTGAGGTTTGTTCCCCGAGCCCAGTTTCTCTTTGCAGAATACAGCTCCTCGAAGCGTTTTGTGCCATTTCGGAGCTAGGCCCTTGGTGGGTCCCTCCCAAGCTGGCTATAGGTGGGTTGCTAGGGCCAGTGCACACACAGCTTCTTCAGGCCAAATCCGCCTTCTCCGCGAAGGAGAAGATGCTTGGAGTTGGTTTACAGCTGCGGAGACCACCAGCCAATCAGCACTGCCCACGGAACCAGAGGCAGCCCAGACCGTCCTTGGCCCTATGGGGAGGCGAGGGCTAGGTGAGAACTACGCAAGCGCTGGGATCCTGAGCCAAGCCGCATTGGGGCTGAGGTTTGTTCCCCGAGCCCAGTTTCCCTTTGCAGAATGCAGCTCCTAGAAGCGCGTTTTGTGCCGTTTCGGAGCTAGGCCTTAGGTGGGTTCCGCCCTAGCTGTCAACGGGAGGTTGCTAGGGCCAGTGCACACAGGGCTTCTTCAGGGCAAATCAGCCTTATCCGTGAAGGAGAATACGCTTGGCGTTGGTTTGACGCTGTGGAGACCACCAGCCAAGCAGCAGTGCCCACGGAGCCAGAGGCAGCCCAGACCCGCATTGGCCCAATGGGGAGCCGAGGGCTAGGTGAGAACTAGGCAAGCGCTGGGATCCTGAGCCAAGCCGCATTAGGGCTGAGGTTTGTTCCCCGAGCCCAGTTTCCCTTTGCAGAATGCAGCTCCTAGAAGCGCGTTTTGTGTCGTTTCGGAGCTTCGCCCTAGGTGGGTCCCTCCCTAGCTGGCTATGGGGGGGTTGCTAGGGGCAGTGAACTAGGGTTTCTTCAGGCCAAATCAGCCTTCTGCATGAAGGAGTAGACCTTTGGCGTTGGTTTGACGCTGCGGAGACCACCAGCCAAGCAGCAGTGCCCAAGGAGCCAGAGGCAGCCCAGACCCTCCTTGGACCTATGGGGAGCCGAGGGCTAGGTGAGAACTAGGCAAGCGCTGGGATCCGGAGCCAAGCAGCAGTGGGTCTGAGGTTTGTTCCCCGAGCCCAGTTTCCCTTTGCAGAATGCAGCTCCTAGAAGCGTTGTGTGCCGTTTCGGAGCTAGGCCCTAGGTGGGTCCCTCCCAAGCTGGCTATAGGTGCGTTGCTAGGGGCAGTGAACACAGGGCTTCTTCACGCCAAATCAGCCTTCTCCGCGAAGGAGAATATGCTTGGAGTTGGTTTCCAGCTGCGGAGACCACCAGCCAAGCAGCAGTGCCCACGGAGCCAGAGGCAGCCCAGACCCTCCTTGGCCCAATGGGGAGCCGAGGGCTAGGTGAGAACTAGGCAAGCGCTGGGATCCTGAGCCAAGCCGCATTGGGGCAGAGGTTTGTTCCCCGAGCCCAGTTTCCCTTTGCAGAATGCAGCTCCTAGAAGCGCGTTTTGTGCCGTTTCGGAGCTAGGCCCTAGGTGGTTCCCTCCCTAGCTGCATTTGGGGGGGTTGCTAGGGCCAGTGAACACAGGGCTTCTTCACGCCAAATCAGCCTTATCCGCGAAGGAGAATACCCTTGGAGTTGGTTTCCAGCTGCGGAGACCACCAGCCAAGCAGCAGTGCCCACGGAGCCAGTGGCAGCCCAGACCCTCCTTGGCCCAATGGGGAGCCGAGGGCTAGGTGAGAACTAGGCAAGCGCTGGGATCCGGAGCCAAGCAGCAGTGGGGCTGAGGTTTGTTCCCCGAGCCCAGTTTCCCTTTGCAGAATGCAGCTCCTAGAAGCGTTGTGTGCCGTTTCGGAGCTAGGCCCTAGGTGGGTCCCTCACAAGCTGGCTATAGGTGCGTTGCTAGGGGCAGTGAACACAGGGCTAATTCACGCCAAATCAGCCTTCTCCGTGAAGGAGAATATGCTTGGAGTTGGTTTCCAGCTGCGGAGACCACCAGCCAAGCAGCAGTGCCCACGGAGCCAGAGGCAGCCCAGACCCTCCTTGGCCCTATGGGGAGCCGAGGGCTAGGTGAGAACTAGGCAAGCGCTGGGATCCTGAGCCAAGCCGCATTGGGGCTGAGGTTTGTTCCCCGAGCCCAGTTTCCCTTTGCAGAATGCAGCTCCTAGAAGCGCGATTGGTGCGGTTTCGGAGATAGGCCGTAGGTGGGTTCCTCCCTAGCTGTCAACGGAGGGTTGCTAGGGCCAGTGCACACAGGGCTTCTTCAGGCCAAATCAGCCTTCTGCACGAAAGAGAAGACGCTTGGAGTTGGTTTGACGCTGCGGAGACCACCAGCCAAGCAGCAGTGCCCACGGAGCCAGAGGCAGCCCAGACCCTCCATGGCCCTAATGGGAGCCTAGGGCTATGTGAGAACTAGGCAAGCGCTGGGATCCTGAGCCAAGCCGCATTGGGGCTGAGGTTTGTTCCCCGAGCCCAGTATCCCTTTGCAGAATGCAGCTCCTAGGAGCGCGTTTTGTGCCGTTTCGCAGCTAGGCCCTAGGTGGGTCCCTCCCAAGCTGGCTATAGGTGGGTTGATAGGGCCAGTGAACACAGGGCTTCTTCAGGGCAAATCAGCCTTCTCCGCGAAGCAGAACACGCTTGGAGTTGGTTTCCAGCTGCGGAGACCACCAGCCAAGCAGCAGTGCCCACGGAGCCAGAGGCAGCCCAGACCCGCATTGGCCCTATGGGGAGCCGAGGGCTAGGTGAGAACTAGGCAAGCGCTGGGATCCTGAGCCAAGCCGCATTGGGGTGAGGTTTGTTCCCCGAGCCCAGTTTCCCTTTGCAGAATGCAGCTCCTAGAAGCGCGTTTTGTGCCGTTTCGGAGCTAGGCCCTAGGTGGTTCCCTCCCTAGCTGGCTATGGGGGGGTTGCTAGGGCCAGTGAACACAGGGCTTCTTCAGGCCAAATCAGCCTTATCCGCGAAGGAGAATATGCTTGGAGTTGGTTTCCAGCTGCGGAGACCACCAGCCAAGCAACAGTGCCCACGGAGCCAGAGGCAGCCCAGACCCTCCTTGGCCCTATGGGGAGCCGAGGGCTGGGTGAGAACTAGGCAAGCGCTGGGATCCTGAGCCAAGCCGCATTGGGGCTGAGGTTTGTTCCCCGAGCCCACTTTCCCTTTGCAGAATGCATCTCCTAGTATCGCGTTTGGTGCGGTTTCAGAGCTAGGCCGTAGGTGGGTTCCTCCCTAGCTGTCAACGAGGGGTTGCTAGGGCCAGTGCACACAGGGCTTCTTCAGGGCAAATCAGCCTTCTCCGTGAAGGAGAAGACGCTTGGAGTTGGTTTCAAGCTGCGGAGACCACCAGGCAAGCAGCAGTGCCCACGGAGCCAGAGGCAGCCCAGACCCTCCTTGGCCCAATGGGGAGCCTAGGGCTAGGTGAGAACTAGGCAAGCACTGGGATCCTGAGCCAAGCCGCATTAGGGCTGAGGTTTGTTCCCCGAGCCCAGTATCCCTTTGCAGAATGCAGCTCCTAGAAGCGTTTTGTGCCGTTTTGGAGCTAGGCCCTAGGTGGGTCCCTCCCTAGCTGGCTAAGGGTGGATTCCTAGGGCCAGTGCACACAGGGCTTCTTCAGGCCAAATCAGCCTTCTGCGCGAAGGAGAAGACGTTTGGAGTTGGTTTCCAGCTGCGGAGACCACCAGGCAAGCAGCAGTGCCCACGGAGCCAGAGGCAGCCCAGACCCTCCTTGGCCCTATGGGGAGCCGAGGGCTAGGTGAGAACTAGGCAAGCGCTGGGATCCTGAGCCAAGCCGCATTGGGGCTGAGGTTTGTTCCCCGAGCCCAGTTTCCCTTTGCAGAATGCAGCTCCTAGAAGCGCGATTGGTGCGGTTTCGGAGATAGGCCGTAGGTGGGTTCCTCCCTAGCTGTCAACGGGGGGTTGCTAGGGCCAGTGCACACAGGGCTTCTTCAGGCCAAATCAGCCTTCTGCACGAAAGAGAAGACGCTTGGAGTTGGTTTCAAGCTGCGGAGACCACCAGCCAAGCAGCAGTGCCCAGGGAGCCAGAGGCAGCCCAGACCCTCCATGGCCCTATGGGGAGCCTAGGGCTAGGTGAGAACTAGGCAAGCGCTGGGATCCTGAGCCAAGCCGCATTGGGGCTGAGGTTTGTTCCCCGAGCCCAGTATCCCTTTGCAGAATGCAGCTCCTAGGAGCGCGTTTTGTGCCATTTCGGAGCTAGGCCCTAGGTGGGTCCCTCCCAAGCTGGCTATAGGTGGGTTGATAGGGCCAGTGAACACAGGGCTTCTTCAGGGCAAATCAGCCTTCTCCGCGAAGGAGAATACCCTTGGAGTTGGTTTCCAGCTGCGGAGACCACCAGCCAAGCAGCAGTGCCCACGGAGCCAGTGGCAGCCCAGACCCTCCTTGGCCCAATGGGGAGCCGAGGGCTAGGTGAGAACTAGGCAAGCGCTGGGATCCGGAGCCAAGCAGCAGTGGGGCTGAGGTTTGTTCCCCGAGCCCAGTTTCCCTTTGCAGAATGCAGCTCCTAAAAGCGTTGTGTGCCGTTTCGGAGCTAGGCCCTAGGTGGGTCCCTCACAAGCTGGCTATAGGTGCGTTGCTAGGGGCAGTGAACACAGGGCTAATTCACGCCAAATCAGCCTTCTCCGTGAAGGAGAATATGCTTGGAGTTGGTTTCCAGCTGCGGAGACCACCAGCCAAGCAGCAGTGCCCACGGAGCCAGAGGCAGCCCAGACCCTCCTTGGCCCTATGGGGAGCCGAGGGCTAGGTGAGAACTAGGCAAGCGCTGGGATCCTGAGCCAAGCCGCATTGGGGCTGAGGTTTGTTCCCCGAGCCCAGTTTCCCTTTGCAGAATGCAGCTCCTAGAAGCGCGATTGGTGCGGTTTCGGAGATAGGCCGTAGGTGGGTTCCTCCCTAGCTGTCAACGGAGGGTTGCTAGGGCCAGTGCACACAGGGCTTCTTCAGGCCAAATCAGCCTTCTGCACGAAAGAGAAGACGCTTGGAGTTGGTTTGACGCTGCGGAGACCACCAGCCAAGCAGCAGTGCCCACGGAGCCAGAGGCAGCCCAGACCCTCCATGGCCCTAATGGGAGCCTAGGGCTAGGTGAGAACTAGGCAAGCGCTGGGATCCTGAGCCAAGCCGCATTGGGGCTGAGGTTTGTTCCCCGAGCCCAGTATCCCTTTGCAGAATGCAGCTCCTAGGAGCGCGTTTTGTGCCGTTTCGCAGCTAGGCCCTAGGTGGGTCCCTCCCAAGCTGGCTATAGGTGGGTTGATAGGGCCAGTGAACACAGGGCTTCTTCAGGGCAAATCAGCCTTCTCCGCGAAGCAGAACACGCTTGGAGTTGGTTTCCAGCTGCGGAGACCACCAGCCAAGCAGCAGTGCCCACGGAGCCAGAGGCAGCCCAGACCCGCATTGGCCCTATGGGGAGCCGAGGGCTAGGTGAGAACTAGGCAAGCGCTGGGATCCTGAGCCAAGCCGCATTGGGGTGAGGTTTGTTCCCCGAGCCCAGTTTCCCTTTGCAGAATGCAGCTCCTAGAAGCGCGTTTTGTGCCGTTTCGGAGCTAGGCCCTAGGTGGTTCCCTCCCTAGCTGGCTATGGGGGGGTTGCTAGGGCCAGTGAACACAGGGCTTCTTCAGGCCAAATCAGCCTTATCCGCGAAGGAGAATATGCTTGGAGTTGGTTTCCAGCTGCGGAGACCACCAGCCAAGCAACAGTGCCCACGGAGCCAGAGGCAGCCCAGACCCTCCTTGGCCCTATGGGGAGCCGAGGGCTGGGTGAGAACTAGGCAAGCGCTGGGATCCTGAGCCAAGCCGCATTGGGGCTGAGGTTTGTTCCCCGAGCCCACTTTCCCTTTGCAGAATGCATCTCCTAGTATCGCGTTTGGTGCGGTTTCAGAGCTAGGCCGTAGGTGGGTTCCTCCCTAGCTGTCAACGAGGGGTTGCTAGGGCCAGTGCACACAGGGCTTCTTCAGGGCAAATCAGCCTTCTCCGTGAAGGAGAAGACGCTTGGAGTTGGTTTCAAGCTGCGGAGACCACCAGGCAAGCAGCAGTGCCCACGGAGCCAGAGGCAGCCCAGACCCTCCTTGGCCCAATGGGGAGCCTAGGGCTAGGTGAGAACTAGGCAAGCGCTGGGATCCTGAGCCAAGCCGCATTAGGGCTGAGGTTTGTTCCCCGAGCCCAGTATCCCTTTGCAGAATGCAGCTCCTAGAAGCGTTTTGTGCCGTTTTGGAGCTAGGCCCTAGGTGGGTCCCTCCCTAGCTGGCTAAGGGTGGATTCCTAGGGCCAGTGCACACAGGGCTTCTTCAGGCCAAATCAGCCTTCTGCGCGAAGGAGAAGACGTTTGGAGTTGGTTTCCAGCTGCGGAGACCACCAGGCAAGCAGCAGTGCCCACGGAGCCAGAGGCAGCCCAGACCCTCCTTGGCCCTATGGGGAGCCGAGGGCTAGGTGAGAACTAGGCAAGCGCTGGGATCCTGAGCCAAGCCGCATTGGGGCTGAGGTTTGTTCCCCGAGCCCAGTTTCCCTTTGCAGAATGCAGCTCCTAGAAGCGCGATTGGTGCGGTTTCGGAGATAGGCCGTAGGTGGGTTCCTCCCTAGCTGTCAACGGGGGGTTGCTAGGGCCAGTGCACACAGGGCTTCTTCAGGCCAAATCAGCCTTCTGCACGAAAGAGAAGACGCTTGGAGTTGGTTTCAAGCTGCGGAGACCACCAGCCAAGCAGCAGTGCCCAGGGAGCCAGAGGCAGCCCAGACCCTCCATGGCCCTATGGGGAGCCTAGGGCTAGGTGAGAACTAGGCAAGCGCTGGGATCCTGAGCCAAGCCGCATTGGGGCTGAGGTTTGTTCCCCGAGCCCAGTATCCCTTTGCAGAATGCAGCTCCTAGGAGCGCGTTTTGTGCCATTTCGGAGCTAGGCCCTAGGTGGGTCCCTCCCAAGCTGGCTATAGGTGGGTTGATAGGGCCAGTGAACACAGGGCTTCTTCAGGGCAAATCAGCCTTCTCCGCGAAGGCGAACACGCTTGGAGTTGGTTTCCAGCTGCGGAGACGACCAGCCAAGCAGCAGTGCCCACGGAGCCAGAGGCAGCCCAGACCCGCATTGGCCCTATGGGGAGCCGAGGTCTAGGTGAGAACTAGGCAAGCGCTGGGATCCTGAGCCAAGCCGCATTGGGGTGAGGTTTGTTCCCCGAGCCCAGTTTCCCTTTGCAGAATGCAGCTCCTAGAAGCGCGTTTTGTGCCGTTTCGGAGCTAGGCCCTAGGTGGGTCCCTCCCTAGCTGGCTATGGGGGGGTTGCTAGGGGCAGTGAACACAGGGCTTCTTCAGGCCAAATCAGCCTTCTGCACGAAGGAGGAGACCTTTGGCGTTGGTTTGATGCTGCGGAGACCACCAGCCAAGCAGCAGAGCCCACGGAGCCAGAGGCAGCCCAGACCCTCCTTGTCCCTATGGGGAGCCTAGGGCTAGGTGAGAACTAGGCAAGCGCTGGGATCCTGAGCCAAGCCGCATTGGGGCTGGGGTTTGTTCCCCGAGCCCAGTTTCCCTTTGCAGAATGCAGCTCCTAGAAGCGTTGTGTGCCGTTTCGGAGCTAGGCCCTAGGTGGGTCCCTCCCAAGCTGGCTATAGGTGCGTTGCTAGGGGCAGTGAACACAGGGCTTCTTCACGCCAAATCAGCCTTCTCCGCGAAAGAGAAGACGCTTGGAGTTGGTTTGACGCTGCGGAGACCACCAGCCAAGCAGCAGTGCCCACGGAGCCAGAGGCAGCCCAGACCCTCCATGGCCCTATGGGGAGCCTAGGGCTAGGTGAGAACTAGGCAAGCGCTGGGATCCTGAGCCAAGCCGCATTGGGGCTGAGGTTTGTTCCCCGAGCCCAGTATCCCTTTGCAGAATGCAGCTCCTAGGAGCGCGTTTTGTGCCGTTTCGGAGCTAGGCCCTAGGTGGGTCCCTCCCAAGCTGGCTATAGGTGGGTTGATAGGGCCAGTGAACACAGGGCTTCTTCAGGGCAAATCAGCCTTCTCCGCGAAGCAGAACACGCTTGGAGTTGGTTTGACGCTGCGGAGACCACCAGCCAAGCAGCAGTGCCCACGGAGCCAGAGGCAGCCCAGACCCGCATTGGCCCTATGGGGAGCCGAGGGCTAGGTGAGAACTAGGCAAGCGCTGGGATCCTGAGCCAAGCCGCATTGGGGTGAGGTTTGTTCCCCGAGCCCAGTTTCCCTTTGCAGAATGCAGCTCCTAGAAGCGCGTTTTGTGCCGTTTCGGAGCTAGGCCCTAGGTGGTTCCCTCCCTAGCTGGCTATGGGGGGGTTGCTAGGGCCAGTGAACACAGGGCTTCTTCAGGCCAAATCAGCCTTATCCGCGAAGGAGAATATGCTTGGAGTTGGTTTCCAGTTGCGGAGACCACCAGCCAAGCAGCAGTGCCCACGGAGCCAGAGGCAGCCCAGACCCTCCTTGGCCCTATGGGGATCCGAGGGCTGGGTGAGAACTAGGCAAGCGCTGGGATCCTGAGCCAAGCCGCATTGGGGCTGAGGTTTGTTCCCCGAGCCCACTTTCCCTTTGCAGAATGCATCTCCTAGTATCGCGTTTGGTGCGGTTTCAGAGCTAGGCCGTAGGTGGGTTCCTCCCTAGCTGTCAACGAGGGGTTGCTAGGGCCAGTGCACACAGGGCTTCTTCAGGGCAAATCAGCCTTCTCCGTGAAGGAGAAGACGCTTGGAGTTGGTTTCAAGCTGCGGAGACCACCAGGCAAGCAGCAGTGCCCACGGAGCCAGAGGCAGCCCAGACCCTCCTTGGCCCAATGGGGAGCCTAGGGCTAGGTGAGAACTAGGCAAGCACTGGGATCCTGAGCCAAGCCGCATTAGGGCTGAGGTTTGTTCCCCGAGCCCAGTATCCCTTTGCAGAATGCAGCTCCTAGAAGCGTTTTGTGCCGTTTTGGAGCTAGGCCCTAGGTGGGTCCCTCCCTAGCTGGTTAAGGGTGGATTCCTAGGGCCAGTGCACACAGGGCTTCTTCAGGCCAAATCAGCCTTCTGCGCGAAGGAGAAGACGTTTGGAGTTGGTTTCCAGCTGCGGAGACCACCAGGCAAGCAGCAGTGCCCACGGAGCCAGAGGCAGCCCAGACCCTCCTTGGCCCTATGGGGAGCCGAGGGCTAGGTGAGAACTAGGCAAGCGCTGGGATCCTGAGCCAAGCCGCATTGGGGCTGAGGTTTGTTCCCCGAGCCCAGTTTCCCTTTGCAGAATGCAGCTCCTAGAAGCGCGATTGGTGCGGTTTCGGAGATAGGCCGTAGGTGGGTTCCTCCCTAGCTGTCATCGGGGGGTTGCTAGGGCCAGTGCACACAGGGCTTCTTCAGGCCAAATCAGCCTTCTGCACGAAAGAGAAGACTCTTGGAGTTGGTTTCCAGCTGCGGAGACGACCAGCCAAGCAGCAGTGCCCAGGGAGCCAGAGGCAGCCCAGACCCTCCATGGCCCTATGGGGAGCCTAGGGCTAGGTGAGAACTAGGCAAGCGCTGGGATCCTGAGCCAAGCCGCATTGGGGCTGAGGTTTGTTCCCCGAGCCCAGTATCCCTTTGCAGAATGCAGCTCCTAGGAGCGCGTTTTGTGCCATTTCGGAGCTAGGCCCTAGGTGGGTCCCTCCCAAGCTGGCTATAGGTGGGTTGATAGGGCCAGTGAACACAGGGCTTCTTCAGGGCAAATCAGCCTTCTCCGCGAAGGCGAACACGCTTGGAGTTGGTTTCCAGCTGCGGAGACGACCAGCCAAGCAGCAGTGCCCACGGAGCCAGAGGCAGCCCAGACCCGCATTGGCCCTATGGGGAGCCGAGGGCTAGGTGAGAACTAGGCAAGCGCTGGGATCCTGAGCCAAGCCGCATTGGGGTGAGGTTTGTTCCCCGAGCCCAGTTTCCCTTTGCAGAATGCAGCTCCTAGAAGCGCGTTTTGTGCCGTTTCGGAGCTAGGCCCTAGGTGGGTCCCTCCCTAGCTGGCTATGGGGGGGTTGCTAGGGGCAGTGAACACAGGGCTTCTTCAGGCCAAATCAGCCTTCTGCACGAAGGAGGAGACCTTTGGCGTTGGTTTGATGCTGCGGAGACCACCAGCCAAGCAGCAGAGCCCACGGAGCCAGAGGCAGCCCAGACCCTCCTTGTCCCTATGGGGAGCCTAGGGCTAGGTGAGAACTAGGCAAGCGCTGGGATCCTGAGCCAAGCCGCATTGGGGCTGGGGTTTGTTCCCCGAGCCCAGTTTCCCTTTGCAGAATGCAGCTCCTAGAAGCGTTGTGTGCCGTATCGGAGCTAGGCCCTAGGTGGGTCCCTCCCAAGCTGGCTATAGGTGCGTTGCTAGGGGCAGTGAACACAGGGCTTCTTCACGCCAAATCAGCCTTCTCCGCGAAGGAGAATACGCTTGGAGTTGGTTTCCAGCTGCGGAGACCACCAGCCAAGCAGCAGTGCCCACGGAGCCAGAGGCAGCCCAGACCCTCCTTGGCCCAATGGGGAGCCGAGGGCCAGGTGAGAACTAGCCAAGCGCTGGGATTCTGAGCCAAGCCGCAATGGGGCAGAGGTTTGTTCCCCGAGCCCAGTTTCCCTTTGCAGAATGCAGCTCCTAGAAGCGCGTTTTGTGCCGTTTCGGAGCTAGGCCCTAGGTGGGTTCCTCCCTAGCTGTCAACGGGGGGTTGCTAGGGCCAGTGCACACAGGGCTTCTGCAGGCCAAATCAGCCTTCTGCGCGAAAGAGAAGACGCTTGGAGTTGGTTTGACGCTGCGGAGACCACCAGCCAAGCAGCACTGCCCAGGGAGCCAGAGGCAGCCCAGACCCTCCATGTCCCTATGGGGAGCCGAAGGCTAGGTGAGAACAAGGCAAGCGCTGGGATCCTGAGCCAAGCCACATTGGCGCTGAGGTTTGTTCCCTGAGCCCAGTTTCCCTTTGCAGAATGCAGCTCCTAGAAGCGCGTTTTGTGCCGTTTCGGAGCTAGGCCCTAGGTGGGTCCCTCCCTAGCTGGCTATGGGGGGGTTGCTAGTGCCAGTGAACACAGGGCTTCTTCAGGCCAAATCAGCCTTATCCGCGAAGGAGAATACGCTTGGAGTTGGTTTCCAGCTGCGGAGACCACCAGCCAAGCAGCAGTGCCCACGGAGCCAGAGGCAGCCCAGACCCTCCTTGGCCCTATGGGGAGCCGAGGGCTAGGTGCGAACTAGGCAAGCGCTGGGATCCTGAGCCAAGCCGCATTGGGGCTGAGGTTTGTTCCCCGAGCCCAGTTTCCCTTTGCAGAATGCATCTCCTAGTATCGCGTTTGGTGCGGTTTCGGAGCTAGGCCGTAGGTGGGTTCCTCCCTAGCTGTCAACGAGGGGTTGCTAGGGCCAGTGCACACAGGGCTTCTTCAGGGCAAATCAGCCTTCTCCGTGAAGGAGAAGACGCTTGGATTAGGTTTCCAGCTGCGGAGACCACCAGCCAAGCAGCAGTGCCCACGGAGCCAGAGGCAGCCCAGACCCTCCTTGGCCCAATGGGGAGCCTAGGGCTAGGTGAGAACTAGGCAAGCACTGGGATCCTGAGCCAAGCCGCATTAGGGCTGAGGTTTGTTCCCCGAGCCCAGTATCCCTTTGCAGAATGCAGCTCCTAGAAGCGTTTTGTGCCGTTTTGGAGCTAGGCCCTAGGTGGGTCCCTCCCTAGCTGGCTAAGGGTGGATTCCTAGGGCAAGTGCACACAGGGCTTCTTCAGGCCAAATCAGCCTTCTGCGCGAAGGAGAAGACGTTTGGAGTTGGTTTCCAGCTGCGGAGACCACCAGGCAAGCAGCAGTGCCCACGGAGGCAGAGGCAGCCCAGACCCTCCTTGGCCCTATGGGGAGCCGAGGGCTAGGTGAGAACTAGGCAAGCGCTGGGATCCTGAGCCAAGCCGCATTGGGGCTGAGGTTTGTTCCCCGAGCCCAGTTTCCCTTTGCAGAATGCAGCTCCTAGAAGCGCGATTGGTGCGGTTTCGGAGATAGGCCGTAGGTGGGTTCCTCCCTAGCTGTCAACGGAGGGTTGCTAGGGCCAGTGCACACAGGGCTTCTTCAGGCCAAATCAGCCTTCTGCACGAAAGAGAAGACGCTTGGAGTTGGTTTGACGCTGCGGAGACCACCAGCCAAGCAGCAGTGCCCACGGAGCCAGAGGCAGCCCAGACCCTCCATGGCCCTATGGGGAGCCTAGGGCTAGGTGAGAACTAGGCAAGCGCTGGGATCCTGAGCCAAGCCGCATTGGGGCTGAGGTTTGTTCCCCGAGCCCAGTATCCCTTTGCAGAATGCAGCTCCTAGGAGCGCGTTTTGTGCCGTTTCGCAGCTAGGCCCTAGGTGGGTCCCTCCCAAGCTGGCTATAGGTGGGTTGATAGGGCCAGTGAACACAGGGCTTCTTCAGGGCAAATCAGCCTTCTCCGCGAAGCAGAACACGCTTGGAGTTGGTTTCCAGCTGCGGAGACCACCAGCCAAGCAGCAGTGCCCACGGAGCCAGAGGCAGCCCAGACCCGCATTGGCCCTATGGGGAGCCGAGGGCTAGGTGAGAACTAGGCAAGCGCTGGGATCCTGAGCCAAGCCGCATTGGGGTGAGGTTTGTTCCCCGAGCCCAGTTTCCCTTTGCAGAATGCAGCTCCTAGAAGCGCGTTTTGTGCCGTTTCGGAGCTAGGCCCTAGGTGGTTCCCTCCCTAGCTGGTTATGGGGGGGTTGCTAGGGCCAGTGAACACAGGGCTTCTTCAGGCCAAATCAGCCTTATCCGCGAAGGAGAATACGCTTGGAGTTGGTTTCCAGCTGCGGAGACCACCAGCCAAGCAGCAGTGCCCACGGAGCCAGAGGCAGCCCAGACCCACCTTGGCCCTATGGGGAGCCGAGGGCTAGGTGAGAACTAGGCAAGCGCTGGGATCCTGAGCCAAGCCGCATTGGGGCTGAGGTTTGTTCCCCGAGCCCAGTTTCCCTTTGCAGAATGCAGCTCCTAGAAGCGCGATTGGTGCGGTTTCGGAGATAGGCCGTAGGTGGGTTCCTCCCTAGCTGTCAACGGAGGGTTGCTAGGGCCAGTGCACACAGGGCTTCTTCAGGCCAAATCAGCCTTCTGCACGAAAGAGAAGACGCTTGGAGTTGGTTTGACGCTGCGGAGACCACCAGCCAAGCAGCAGTGCCCACGGAGCCAGAGGCAGCCCAGACCCTCCATGGCCCTATGGGGAGCCTAGGGCTAGGTGAGAACTAGGCAAGCGCTGGGATCCTGAGCCAAGCCGCATTGGGGCTGAGGTTTGTTCCCCGAGCACAGTATCCCTTTGCAGAATGCAGCTCCTAGGAGCGCGTTTTGTGCCGTTTCGGAGCTAGGCCCTAGGTGGGTCCCTCCCAAGCTGGCTATAGGTGGGTTGATAGGGCCAGTGAACACAGGGCTTCTTCAGGGCAAATCAGCCTTCTCCGCGAAGCAGAACACGCTTGGAGTTGGTTTGACGCTGCGGAGACCACCAGCCAAGCAGCAGTGCCCACGGAGCCAGAGGCAGCCCAGACCCGCATTGGCCCTATGGGGAGCCGAGGGCTAGGTGAGAACTAGGCAAGCGCTGGGATCCTGAGCCAAGCCGCATTGGGGTGAGGTTTGTTCCCCGAGCCCAGTTTCCCTTTGCAGAATGCAGCTCCTAGAAGCGCGTTTTGTGCCGTTTCGGAGCTAGGCCCTAGGTGGTTCCCTCCCTAGCTGGCTATGGGGGGGTTGCTAGGGCCAGTGAACACAGGGCTTCTTCAGGCCAAATCAGCCTTATCCGCGAAGGAGAATATGCTTGGAGTTGGTTTCCAGCTGCGGAGACCACCAGCCAAGCAGCAGTGCCCACGGAGCCAGAGGCAGCCCAGACCCTCCTTGGCCCTATGGCGAGCCGAGGGCTGGGTGAGAACTAGGCAAGCGCTGGGATCCTGAGCCAAGCCGCATTGGGGCTGAGGTTTGTTCCCCGAGCCCACTTACCCTTTGCAGAATGCATCTCCTAGTATCGCGTTTGGTGCGGTTTCAGAGCTAGGCCGTAGGTGGGTTCCTCCCTAGCTGTCAACGAGGGGTTGCTAGGGCCAGTGCACACAGGGCTTCTTCAGGGCAAATCAGCCTTCTCCGTGAAGGAGAAGACGCTTGGAGTTGGTTTCAAGCTGCGGAGACCACCAGGCAAGCAGCAGTGCCCACGGAGCCAGAGGCAGCCCAGACCCTCCTTGGCCCAATGGGGAGCCTAGGGCTAGGTGAGAACTAGGCAAGCACTGGGATCCTGAGCCAAGCCGCATTAGGGCTGAGGTTTGTTCCCCGAGCCCAGTATCCCTTTGCAGAATGCAGCTCCTAGAAGCGTTTTGTGCCGTTTTGGAGCTAGGCCCTAGGTGGGTCCCTCCCTATCTGGCTAAGGGTGGATTCCTAGGGCCAGTGCACACAGGGCTTCTTCAGGCCAAATCAGCCTTCTGCGCGAAGGAGAAGACGTTTGGAGTTGGTTTCCAGCTGCGGAGACCACCAGGCAAGCAGCAGTGCCCACGGAGCCAGAGGCAGCCCAGACCCTCCTTGGCCCTATGGGGAGCCGAGGGCTAGGTGAGAACTAGGCAAGCGCTGGGATCCTGAGCCAAGCCGCATTGGGGCTGAGGTTTGTTCCCCGAGCCCAGTTTCCCTTTGCAGAATGCAGCTCCTAGAAGCGCGATTGGTGCGGTTTCGGAGATAGGCCGTAGGTGGGTTCCTCCCTAGCTGTCAACGGGGGGTTGCTAGGGCCAGTGCACACAGGGCTTCTTCAGGCCAAATCAGCCTTCTGCACGAAAGAGAAGACGCTTGGAGTTGGTTTCAAGCTGCGGAGACCACCAGCCAAGCAGCAGTGCCCAGGGAGCCAGAGGCAGCCCAGACCCTCCATGGCCCTATGGGGAGCCTAGGGCTAGGTGAGAACTAGGCAAGCGCTGGGATCCTGAGCCAAGCCGCATTGGGGCTGAGGTTTGTTCCCCGAGCCCAGTATCCCTTTGCAGAATGCAGCTCCTAGGAGCGCGTTTTGTGCCATTTCGGAGCTAGGCCCTAGGTGGGTCCCTCCCAAGCTGGCTATAGGTGGGTTGATAGGGCCAGTGAACACAGGGCTTCTTCAGGGCAAATCAGCTTTCTCCGCGAAGGCGAACACGCTTGGAGTTGGTTTCCAGCTGCGGAGACGACCAGCCAAGCAGCAGTGCCCACGGAGCCAGAGGCAGCCCAGACCCGCATTGGCCCTATGGGGAGCCGAGGGCTAGGTGAGAACTAGGCAAGCGCTGGGATCCTGAGCCAAGCCGCATTGGGGTGAGGTTTGTTCCCCGAGCCCAGTTTCCCTTTGCAGAATGCAGCTCCTAGAAGCGCGTTTTGTGCCGTTTCGGAGCTAGGCCCTAGGTGGGTCCCTCCCTAGCTGGCTATGGGGGGGTTGCTAGGGGCAGTGAACACAGGGCTTCTTCAGGCCAAATCAGCCTTCTGCACGAAGGAGGAGACCTTTGGCGTTGGTTTGATGCTGCGGAGACCACCAGCCAAGCAGCAGAGCCCACGGAGCCAGAGGCAGCCCAGACCCTCCTTGTCCCTATGGGGAGCCTAGGGCTAGGTGAGAACTAGGCAAGCGCTGGGATCCTGAGCCAAGCCGCATTGGGGCTGGGGTTTGTTCCCCGAGCCCAGTTTCCCTTTGCAGAATGCAGCTCCTAGAAGCGTTGTGTGCCGTTTCGGAGCTAGGCCCTAGGTGGGTCCCTCCCAAGCTGGCTATAGGTGCGTTGCTAGGGGCAGTGAACACAGGGCTTCTTCACGCCAAATCAGCCTTCTCCGCGAAGGAGAATACGCTTGGAGTTGGTTTCCAGCTGCGGAGACCACCAGCCAAGCAGCAGTGCCCACGGAGCCAGAGGCAGCCCAGACCCTCCTTGGCCGAATGGGGAGCCGAGGGCTAGGTGAGAACTAGCCAAGCGCTGGGATCCTGAGCCAAGCCGCAATGGGGCAGAGGTTTGTTCCCCGAGCCCAGTTTCCCTTTGCAGAATGCAGCTCCTAGAAGCGCGTTTTGTGCCGTTTCGGAGCTAGGCCCTAGGTGGGTTCCTCCCTAGCTGTCAACGGGGGGTTGCTAGGGCCAGTGCACACAGGGCTTCTGCAGGCCAAATCAGCCTTCTGCGCGAAAGAGAAGACGCTTGGAGTTGGTTTGACGCTGCGGAGACCACCAGCCAAGCAGCATTGCCCAGGGAGCCAGAGGCAGCCCAGACCCTCCATGTCCCTATGGGGAGCCGAAGGCTAGGTGAGAACAAGGCAAGCGCTGGGATCCTGAGCCAAGCCACATTGGCGCTGAGGTTTGTTCCCTGAGCCCAGTTTCCCTTTGCAGAATGCAGCTCCTAGAAGCGCGTTTTGTGCCGTTTCGGAGCTAGGCCCTAGGTGGGTCCCTCCCTAGCTGGCTATGGGGGGGCTGCTAGTGCCAGTGAACACAGGGCTTCTTCAGGCCAAATCAGCCTTCTCCGCGAAGGAGAAGATGCTTGGAGTTGGTTTCCAGCTGCGGAGACCACCAGCCAAGCAGCAGTGCCCACGGAGCCAGAGGCAGCCCAGACCCTCCTTGGCCCTATGGGGAGCCGAGGGCTAGGTGCGAACTAGGCAAGCGCTGGGATCCTGAGCCAAGCCGCATTGGGGCTGAGGTTTGTTCCCCGAGCCCAGTTTCCCTTTGCAGAATGCATCTCCTAGTATCGTGTTTGGTGCGGTTTCGGAGCTAGGCCGTAGGTGGGTTCCTCCCTAGCTGTCAACGAGGGGTTGCTAGGGCCAGTGCACACAGGGCTTCTTCAGGGCAAATCAGCCTTCTCCGTGAAGGAGAAGACGCTTGGATTAGGTTTCCAGCTGCGGAGACCACCAGCCAAGCAGCAGTGCCCACGGAGCCAGAGGCAGCCCAGACCCTCCTTGGCCCAATGGGGAGCCTAGGGCTAGGTGAGAACTAGGCAAGCACTGGGATCCTGAGCCAAGCCGCATTAGGGCTGAGGTTTGTTCCCCGAGCCCAGTATCCCTTTGCAGAATGCAGCTCCTAGAAGCGTTTTGTGCCGTTTTGGAGCTAGGCCCTAGGTGGGTCCCTCCCTAGCTGGCTAAGGGTGGATTCCTAGGGCCAGTGCACACAGGGCTTCTTCAGGCCAAATCAGCCTTCTGCGCGAAGGAGAAGACGTTTGGAGTTGGTTTCCAGCTGCGGAGACCACCAGCCAAGCAGCAGTGCCCACGGAGGCAGAGGCAGCCCAGACCCTCCTTGGCCCTATGGGGAGCCGAGGGCTAGGTGAGAACTAGGCAAGCGCTGGGATCCTGAGCCAAGCCGCATTGGGGCTGAGGTTTGTTCCCCGAGCCCAGTTTCCCTTTGCAGAATGCAGCTCCTAGAAGCGCGATTGGTGCGGTTTCGGAGCTAGGCCGTAGGTGGGTTCCTCCCTAGCTGTCAACGGAGGGTTGCTAGGGCCAGTGCACACAGGGCTTCTTCAGGCCAAATCAGCCTTCTGCACGAAAGAGAAGACGCTGGAGTTGGTTTGACGCTGCGGAGACCACCAGCCAAGCAGCAGTGCCCACGGAGCCAGAGGCAGCCCAGACCCTCCATGGCCCTATGGGGAGCCTAGGGCTAGGTGAGAACTAGGCAAGCGCTGGGATCCTGAGCCAAGCCGCATTGGGGCTGAGGTTTGTTCCCCGAGCCCAGTATCCCTTTGCAGAATGCAGCTCCTAGGAGCGCGTTTTGTGCCGTTTCGCAGCTAGGCCCTAGGTGGGTCCCTCCCAAGCTGGCTATAGGTGGGTTGATAGGGCCAGTGAACACAGGGCTTCTTCAGGGCAAATCAGCCTTCTCCGCGAAGCAGAACATGCTTGGAGTTGGTTTGACGCTGCGGAGACCACCAGCCAAGCAGCAGTGCCCACGGAGCCAGAGGAAGCCCAGACCCGCATTGGCCCTATGGGGAGCCGAGGGCTAGGTGAGAACTAGGCAAGCGCTGGGATCCTGAGCCAAGCCGCATTGGGGTGAGGTTTGTTCCCCGAGCCCAGTTTCCCTTTGCAGAATGCAGCTCCTAGAAGCGCGTTTTGTGCCGTTTCGGAGCTAGGCCCTAGGTGGTTCCCTCCCTAGCTGGTTATGGGGGGGTTGCTAGGGCCAGTGAACACAGGGCTTCTTCAGGCCAAATCAGCCTTATCCGCGAAGGAGAATACGCTTGGAGTTGGTTTCCAGCTGCGGAGACCACCAGCCAAGCAGCAGTGCCCACGGAGCCAGAGGCAGCCCAGACCCACCTTGGCCCTATGGGGAGCCGAGGGCTAGGTGAGAACTAGGCAAGCGCTGGGATCCTGAGCCAAGCCGCATTGGGGCTGAGGTTTGTTCCCCGAGCCCAGTTTCCCTTTGCAGAATGCAGCTCCTAGAAGCGCGATTGGTGCGGTTTCGGAGATAGGCCGTAGGTGGGTTCCTCCCTAGCTGTCAACGGAGGGTTGCTAGGGCCAGTGCACACAGGGCTTCTTCAGGCCAAATCAGCCTTCTGCACGAAAGAGAAGACGCTTGGAGTTGGTTTGACGCTGCGGAGACCACCAGCCAAGCAGCAGTGCCCACGGAGCCAGAGGCAGCCCAGACCCTCCATGGCCCTATGGGGAGCCTAGGGCTAGGTGAGAACTAGGCAAGCGCTGGGATCCTGAGCCAAGCCGCATTGGGGCTGAGGTTTGTTCCCCGAGCCCAGTATCCCTTTGCAGAATGCAGCTCCTAGGAGCGCGTTTTGTGCCGTTTCGGAGCTAGGCCCTAGGTGGGTCCCACCCAAGCTGGCTATAGGTGGGTTGATAGGGCCAGTGAACACAGGGCTTCTTCAGGGCAAATCAGCCTTCTCCGCGAAGCAGAACACGCTTGGAGTTGGTTTGACGCTGCGGAGACCACCAGCCAAGCAGCAGTGCCCACGGAGCCAGAGGCAGCCCAGACCCGCATTGGCCCTATGGGGAGCCGAGGGCTAGGTGAGAACTAGGCAAGCGCTGGGATCCTGAGCCAAGCCGCATTGGGGTGAGGTTTGTTCCCCGAGCCCAGTTTCCCTTTGCAGAATGCAGCTCCTAGAAGCGCGTTTTGTGCCGTTTTGGAGCTAGGCCCTAGGTGGTTCCCTCCCTAGCTGGCTATAGGTGGGTTGCTAGGGCCAGTGAACACAGGGCTTCTTCAGGCCAAATCAGCCTTATCCGCGAAGGAGAATACGCTTGGAGTTGGTTTCCAGCTGCGGAGACCACCATCCAAGCAGCAGTGCCCACGGAGCCAGAGGCAGCCCAGACCCTCCTTGGCCCTATGGGGAGCCGAGGGCTGGGTGAGAACTAGGCAAGCGCTGGGATCCTGAGCCAAGCCGCATTGGGGCTGAGGTTTGTTCCCCGAGCCCAGTTTCCCTTTGCAGAATGCATCTCCTAGTATCGCGTTTGGTGCGGTTTCAGAGCTAGGCCGTAGGTGGGTTCCTCCCTAGCTGTCAACGAAGGGTTGCTAGGGCCAGTGCACACAGGGCTTCTTCAGGGCAAATCAGCCTTCTCCGTGAAGGAGAAGACGCTTGGAGTTGGTTTCAAGCTGCGGAGACCACCAGGCAAGCAGCAGTGCCCACGGAGCCAGAGGCAGCCCAGACCCTCCTTGGCCCAATGGGGAGCCTAGGGCTAGGTGAGAACTAGGCAAGCACTGGGATCCTGAGCCAAGCCGCATTAGGGCTGAGGTTTGTTCCCCGAGCCCAGTATCCCTTTGCAGAATGCAGCTCCTAGAAGCGTTTTGTGCCGTTTTGGAGCTAGGCCCTAGGTGGGTCCCTCCCTAGCTGGCTAAGGGTGGATTCCTAGGGCCAGTGCACACAGGGCTTCTTCAGGCCAAATCAGCCTTCTGCGCGAAGGAGAAGACGTTTGGAGTTGGTTTCCAGCTGCGGAGACCACCAGGCAAGCAGCAGTGCCCACGGAGCCAGAGGCAGCCCAGACCCTCCTTGGCCCTATGGGGAGCCGAGGGCTAGGTGAGAACTAGGCAAGCGCTGGGATCCTGAGCCAAGCCGCATTGGGGCTGAGGTTTGTTCCCCGAGCCCAGTTTCCCTTTGCAGAATGCAGCTCCTAGAAGCGCGATTGGTGCGGTTTCGGAGATAGGCCGTAGGTGGGTTCCTCCCTAGCTGTCAACGGGGGGTTGCTAGGGCCAGTGCACACAGGGCTTCTTCAGGCCAAATCAGCCTTCTGCACGAAAGAGAAGACGCTTGGAGTTGGTTTCAAGCTGCGGAGACCACCAGCCAAGCAGCAGTGCCCAGGGAGCCAGAGGCAGCCCAGACCCTCCATGGCCCTATGGGGAGCCTAGGGCTAGGTGAGAACTAGGCAAGCGCTGGGATCCTGAGCCAAGCCGCATTGGGGCTGTGGTTTGTTCCCCGAGCCCAGTATTCCTTTGCAGAATGCAGCTCCTAGGTGCGCGTTTTGTGCCATTTCGGAGCTAGGCCCTAGGTGGGTCCCTCCCAAGCTGGCTATAGGTGCGTTGATAGGGCCAGTGAACACAGGGCTTCTTCAGGGCAAATCAGCCTTCTCCGCGAAGGCGAACACGCTTGGAGTTGGTTTCCAGCTGCGGAGACGACCAGCCAAGCAGCAGTGCCCACGGAGCCAGAGGCAGCCCAGACCCGCATTGGCCCTATGGGGAGCCGAGGGCTAGGTGAGAACTAGGCAAGCGCTGGGATCCTGAGCCAAGCCGCATTGGGGTGAGGTTTGTTCCCCGAGCCCAGTTTCCCTTTGCAGAATGCAGCTCCTAGAAGCGCGTTTTGTGCCGTTTCGGAGCTAGGCCCTAGGTGGGTCCCTCCCTAGCTGGCTATGGGGGGGTTGCTAGGGGCAGTGAACACAGGGCTTCTTCAGGCCAAATCAGCCTTCTGCACGAAGGAGGAGACCTTTGGCGTTGGTTTGATGCTGCGGAGACCACCAGCCAAGCAGCAGAGCCCACGGAGCCAGAGGCAGCCCAGACACTCCTTGTCCCTATGGGGAGCCTAGGGCTAGGTGAGAACTAGGCAAGCGCTGGGATCCTGAGCCAAGCCGCATTGGGGCTGGGGTTTGTTCCCCGAGCCCAGTTTCCCTTTGCAGAATGCAGCTCCTAGAAGCGTTGTGTGCCGTTTCGGAGCTAGGCCCTAGGTGGGTCCCTCCCAAGCTGGCTATAGGTGCGTTGCTAGGGGCAGTGAACACAGGGCTTCTTCACGCCAAATCAGCCTTCTCCGCGAAGGAGAATACGCTTGGAGTTGGTTTCCAGCTGCGGAGACCACCAGCCAAGCAGCAGTGCCCACGGAGCCAGAGGCAGCCCAGACCCTCCTTGGCCCAATGGGGAGCCGAGGGCTAGGTGAGAACTAGGCAAGCGCTGGGATCCTGAGCCAAGCCGCAATGGGGCAGAGGTTTGTTCCCCGAGCCCAGTTTCCCTTTGCAGAATGCAGCTCCTAGAAGCGCGTTTTGTGCCGTTTCGGAGCTAGGCCCTAGGTGGGTTCCTCCCTAGCTGTCAACGGGGGGTTGCTAGGGCCAGTGCACACAGGGCTTCTGCAGGCCAAATCAGCCTTCTGCGCGAAAGAGAAGACGCTTGGAGTTGGTTTGACGCTGCGGAGACCACCAGCCAAGCAGCACTGCCCACGGAGCCAGAGGCAGCCCAGACCCACCATGTCCCTATGGGGAGCCGAAGGCTAGGTGAGAACAAGGCAAGCGCTGGGATCCTGAGCCAAGCCGCATTGGCGCTGAGGTTTGTTCCCTGAGCCCAGTTTTCCCTTTGCAGAATGCAGCTCCTAGGAGCGCGTTTTGTGCCGTTTCGGAGCTAGGCCCTAGGTGGGTCCCTCCCAAGCTGGCTATAGGTGGGTTGATAGGGCCAGTGAACACAGGGCTTCTTCAGGGCAAATCAGCCTTCTCCGCGAAGCAGAACACGCTTGGAGTTGGTTTCCAGCTGCGGAGACCACCAGCCAAGCAGCAGTGCCCACGGAGCCAGAGGCAGCCCAGACCCGCATTGGCCCTATGGGGAGCCGAGGGCTAGGTGAGAACTAGGCAAGCGCTGGGATCCTGAGCCAAGCCGCATTGGGGTGAGGTTTGTTCCCCGAGCCCAGTTTCCCTTTGCAGAATGCAGCTCCTAGAAGCGCGTTTTGTGCCGTTTCGGAGCTAGGCCCTAGGTGGTTCCCTCCCTAGCTGGCTATGGGGGGGTTGCTAGGGCCAGTGCACACAGGGCTTCTTCAGGCCAAATCAGCCTTCTCCGCGAAGGAGAATACGCTTGGAGTTGGTTTCCAGCTGCGGAGACCACCAGCCAAGCAGCAGTGCCCACGGAGCCAGAGGCAGCCCAGACCCTCCTTGCCCCTATGGGGAGCCGAGGGCTGGGTGAGAACTAGGGAAGCGCTGGGATCCTGAGCCAAGCCGCATTGGGGCTGGGGTTTGTTCCCTGAGCCCAGTTTCCCTTTGCAGAATGCAGCTCCTAGAAGCGCGTTTTGTGCCGTTTCGGAGCTAGGCCCTAGGTGGTTCCCTCCCTAGCTGGCTATGGGGGGGTTGCTAGGGCCAGTGAACACAGGGCTACTTCAGGCCAAATCAGCCTTATCCGCGAAGGAGAATACGCTTGGAGTTGGTTTCCAGCTGCGGAGACCACCAGCCAAGCAGCAGTGCCCACGGAGCCAGAGGCAGCCCAGACCCTCTTGGCCCTATGGGGAGCCGAGGGCTAGGTGAGAACTAGGCAAGCGCTGGGATCCTGAGCCAAGCCGCATTGGGACTGAGGTTTGTTCCCCGAGCCCAGTTTACCTTTGCAGAATGCATCTCCTAGTATCGCGTTTGGTGCGGTTTCGGAGCTAGGCCGTAGGTGGGTCCCTCCCTAGCTGTCAATGAGGGGTTGCTAGGGCCAGTGCACACAGGGCTTCTTCAGGGCAAATCAGCCTTCTCCGTGAAGGAGAAGACGCTTGGAGTTGGTTTGACGCTGCGGAGACCACCAGCCAAGCAGCAGTGCCCACGGAGCCAGAGGCAGCCCAGACCCTCCTTGGCCCAATGGGGAGCCTAGGGCTAGGTGAGAACTAGGCAAGCACTGGGATCCTGAGCCAAGCCGCATTAGGGCTGAGGTTTGTTCCCCGAGCCCAGTATCCCTTTGCAGAATGCAGCTCCTAGAAGCGTTTTGTGCCGTTTTGGAGCTAGGCCCTAGGTGGGTCCCTCCCTAGCTGGCTAAGGGTGGATTCCTAGGGCCAGTGCACACAGGGCTTCTTCAGGCCAAATCAGCCTTCTGCGCGAAGGAGAAGACGTTTGGAGTTGGTTTCCAGCTGCGGAGACCACCAGCCAAGCAGCAGTGCCCACGGAGCCAGAAGCAGCCCAGACCCGCATTGTCCCTATGGGGAGCCGAGGGCTAGGTGAGAACTAGGCAAGCGCTGGGATCCTGAGCCAAGCCGCATTGGGGCTGAGGTTTGTTCCCCGAGCCCAGTTTCCCTTTGCAGAATGCAGCTCCTAGAAGCGCGATTGGTGCGGTTTCGGAGATAGGCCGTAGGTGGGTTCCTCCCTAGCTGTCAACGGGGGGTTGCTAGGGCCAGTGCACACAGGGCTTCTTCAGGCCAAATCAGCCTTCTGCACGAAAGAGAAGACGCTTGGAGTTGGTTTGACGCTGCGGAGACCACCAGCCAAGCAGCAGTGCCCACGGAGCCAGAGGCAGCCCAGACCCTCCATGGCCCTATGGGGAGCCTAGGGCTAGGTGAGAACTAGGCAAGCGCTGGGATCCTGAGCCAAGCCGCATTGGGGCTGAGGTTTGTTCCCCGAGCCCAGTATCCCTTTGCAGAATGCAGCTCCTAGGAGCGCGTTTTGTGCCATTTCGGAGCTAGGCCCTAGGTGGGTCCCTCCCAAGCTGGCTATAGGTGGGTTGATAGGGCCAGTGAACACAGGGCTTCTTCAGGGCAAATCAGCCTTCTCCGCGAAGGAGAACACGCTTGGAGTTGGTTTCCATCTGCGGAGACCACCAGCTAAGCATCAGTGCCCACGGAGCCAGAGGCAGCCCAGACCCGCATTGGCCCTATGGGGAGCCGAGGGCTAGGTGAGAACTAGGCAAGCGCTGGGATCCTGAGCCAAGCCGCATTGGGGTGAGGTTTGTTCCCCGAGCCCAGTTTCACTTTGCAGAATGCAGCTCCTAGAAGCGCGTTTTGTGCCGTTTCGGAGCTAGGCCCTAGGTGGGTCCCTCCCTAGCTGGCTATGGGGGGGTTGCTAGGGGCAGTGAACACAGGGCTTCTTCAGGCCAAATCAGCCTTCTGCACGAAGGAGGAGACCTTTGGCGTTGGTTTGATGCTGCGGAGACCACCAGCCAAGCAGCAGAGCCCACGGAGCCAGAGGCAGCCCAGACACTCCTTGTCCCTATGGGGAGCCTAGGGCTAGGTGAGAACTAGGCAAGCGCTGGGATCCTGAGCCAAGCCGCATTGGGGCTGGGGTTTGTTCCCCGAGCCCAGTATCCCTTTGCAGAATGCAGCTCCTAGGAGCGCGTTTTGTGCCGTTTCGGAGCTAGGCCCTAGGTGGGTCCCTCCCAAGCTGGCTATAGGTGGGTTGCTAGGGCCAGTGAACACAGGGCTTCTTCAGGGCAAATCAGCCTTCTCCGCGAAGTAGAATACGCTTGGAGTTGGTTTCCAGCTGCGGAGACCACCAGCCAAGCAGCAGTGCCCACGGAGCCAGAGGCAGCCCAGACCCTCCTTGGCCCAATGGGGAGCCGAGGGCTAGGTGAGAACTAGGCAAGCGCTGGGATCCTGAGCCAAGCCGCATTGGGGCTGAGGTTTGCTCCCCGAGCCCAGTTTCCCTTTGCAGAATGCAGCTCCTAGAAGCCCGTTTTGTGTCGTTTCGGAGCTAGGCCCTAGGTGGGTTCCTCCCTAGCTGTCAACGGGGGGTTGCTAGGGCCAGTGCACACAGGGCTTCTTCAGGGCAAATCAGCCTTCCCCGTGAAGGCGAAGACGCTTGGAGTTGGTTTGACGCTGCGGAGACCACCAGCCAAGCAGCAGTGCCCACGGAGCCAGAGGCAGCCCAGACCCTCCTTGGCCCAATGGGGAGCCTAGGGCTAGGTGAGAACTAGGCAAGCGCTGGGATCCTGAGCCAAGCCACATTAGGGCTGAGGTTTGTTCCCCGAGCCCAGTTTCCCTTTGCAGAATGCTGCTCCTAGATGCAAGTTTTGTGTCGTTTCGGAGCTTCATCCTAGGTGGGTCCCTCCCTAGCTGGCTAAGGGGGGGTTGCTAGGGGCAGTGAACACAGGGCTTCTTCAGGCCAAATCAGCCTTCTGCACGAAGGAGGAGACATTTGGCGTTGGTTTCCAGCTGCGGATACCACCAGCCAAGCAGCAGTGCCCAAGGAGCCAGAGGCAGCCCAGACCCTCCTTGGCCCAATGGGGAGCCTAGGGCTAGGTGAGAATTAGGCAAGCGCTGGGTTCCTGAGCCAAGCCGCATTGGGGCTGAGGTTTGTTCCCCGAGCCCAGTATCCCTTTGCAGAATGCAGCTCCTCGAAGCGTTTTGTGCCGTTTCGGAGCTAGGCCCTAGGTGGGTCCCTCCCAAGCTGGCTATAGGTGGGTTGCTAGGGGCAGTGAACACAGGGCTTCTTCACGCCAAATCAGCCTTCTGCGCGAAAGAGAAGACGCTTGGAGTTGGTTTGATGCTGCGGAGACCACCAACAAAGCAGCAGTGCCCAAGGAGCCAGAGGCAGCCCAGACCCTCCTTGGCACAATGGGGAGCCGAGGGCTAGGTGAGAACTAGGCAAGCGCTGGGATCCTGAGCCAAGCCACATTAGGGCTGAGCTTTGTTCCCCGACCCCAGTTTCCCTTTGCAGAAAGCTGCTCCTAGATGCAAGTTTTGTGTCGTTTCGGAGCTTCATCCTAGGTGGGTCCCTCCCTAGCTGGCTAAGGGGGGGTTGCTAGGGCAAGTGCACACAAGGCGTCTTCAGGCCAAATCAGCCTTCTGCGCGAATGAGAAGATGTTTGGAGTTGATTTCCAGTTGCGGAGACCACCAGGCAAGCAGCAGTGCCCACGGAGGCAGAGGCAGCCCAGACCCTCCTTGGCCCTATGGGGAGCCGAGGGCTAGGTGAGAACTAGGCAAGCGCTGGGATCCTGAGCCAAGCCGCATTGGGGCTGAGGTTTGTTCCCCGAGCCCAGTTTCCCTTTGCAGAATGCAGCTCCTAGAAGCCTGTTTTATGTCGTTTCGGAGCTAGGCCCTAGGTGGGTCCCTCCCTAGCTGGCTATGGGGGGGTTGCTAGGGGAAGTGAACACAGGGCTTCTTCAGGCCAAATCAGCCTTCTGCACAATGGAGGAGACCTTTGGCGTTGGTTTGACGCTGTGGAGACCACCAGCCAAGCAGCAGTGGCCACGGAGCCAGAGGCAGCCCAGACCCTCCATGGCCCTATGGGGAGCCTAGGGCTAGGTGAGAACTAGGCAAGCGCTGGGATCATGAGCCAAGCCGCATTGGGGCTGAGGTTTGTTCCCCGAGCCCAGTATCCCTTTGCAGAATGTAGCTTCTAGAAGCGTTTTGTGCCGTTTCGGAGATAGGCCGTAGGTGGGTTCCTCCCTAGGTGTCAACGGGGGGTTGCTAGGGCCAGTGCACACAGGGCTTCTTCAGGCCAAATCAGCCTTCTCCGTGAAGGAGAAGACACTTGGAGTTGGTTTCAAGCTGCGGAGACCACCAGCCAAGCAGCAGTGCCCAAGGAGCCAGAGGCAGCCCAGACCCTCCATGGCCCTATGGGGAGCCTAGGGCTAGGTGAGAACTAGGCAAGCGCTGGGATCCTGAGCCAAGCCGCATTGGGGCTGAGGTTTGTTCCCCGAGCCCAGTATCCCTTTGCAGAATGCAGCTCCTAGAAGCGTTTTGTGCCGTTTCGGAGCTAGGCCCTAGTTGGGTCCCTCCCAAGCTGGCTATAGGTGGGTTGCTAGGGCAAGTGCACACAGGGCGTCTTCAGGCCAAATCAGCCTTCTGCGCGAATGAGAAGATGTTTGGAGTTGATTTCCAGTTGCGGAGACCACCAGGCAAGCAGCAGTGCCCACGGAGGCAGAGGCAGCCCAGACCCTCCTTGGCCCTATGGGGAGCCGAGGGCTAGGTGAGAACTAGGCAAGCGCTGGGATCCTGAGCCAAGCCGCATTGGGGCTGAGGTTTGTTCCCCGAGCCCAGTTTCCCTTTGCAGAATGCAGCTCCTAGAAGCCTGTTTTGTGTCGTTTCGGAGCTAGGCCCTAGGTGGGTCCCTCCCTAGCTGGCTATGGGGGGGTTGCTAGGGGAAGTGAACACAGGGCTTCTTCAGGCCAAATCAGCCTTCTGCACGATGGAGGAGACCTTTGGCGTTGGTTTGACGCTGCTGAGACCACCAGGCAAGCAGCAGTGCCCACGGAGCCAGAGGCAGCCCAGACCATCCATGGCCCTATGAGGAGCCTAGGGCTAGGTGAGAACTAGGCAAGCGCTGGGATCCTGAGCCAAGCCGCATTGGGGCTGAGGTTTGTTCCCTGAGCCCAGTATCCCTTTGCAGAATGCAGCTCCTAGAAGCGTTTTGTGCCGTTTCGGAGCTAGGCCGTAGGTGGGTTCCTCCCTAGCTGTCAAAGAGGGGTTGCTAGGGCCAGTGCACACAGGGCTTCTTCAGGCCAAATCAGCCTTCACCGTGAAGGAGAAGATGCTTGGAGTTGGTTTGACGCTGCGGAGACCACCAGCCAAGCAGCAGTGCCCACGGAGCCAGAGGCAGCCCAGACCCTCCTTGGCCCAATGGGGAGCCGAGGGCTAGGTGAGAACTAGGCAAGCGCTGGGATCCTGAGCCAAGCCGCATTGGGGCTGAGGTTTGTTCCCCGAGCCCAGTATCCCTTTGCAGAATGCAGCTCCTAGAAGCGCGTTTTGGGCCATTTCGGAGCTAGGCCCTAGGTGGGTCCCTCCCAAGCTGGCTATAGGTGGGTTGCTAGGGCAAGTGCACACAGGGCGTCTTCAGGCCAAATCAGCCTTCTTCGCGAATGAGAAGATGTTTGGAGTTGATTTCCATTTGCGGAGACCACCAGGCAAGCAGCAGTGCCCACGGAGGCAGAGGCAGCCCAGACCCTCCTTGGCCCTATGGGGAGCCGAGGGCTAGGTGAGAACTAGGCAAGCGCTGGGATGCTGAGCCAAGCCGCATTGGGGCTGAGGTTTGTTCCCCGAGCCCAGTTTCCCTTTGCAGAATGCAGCTCCTAGAAGCCTGTTTTGTGTCGTTTCGGAGCTAGGCCCTAGGTGGGTCCCTCCCTAGCTGGCTATGGGGGGGTTGCTAGGGGAAGTGAACACAGGGCTTCTTCAGGCCAAATCAGCCTTCTGCACGATGTAGGAGACCTTTGGCGTTGGTTTGACGCTGCGGAGACCACCAGCCAAGCAGCAGTGCCCACGGAGCCAGAGGCAGCCCAGACCCTCCATGGCCCTATGGGGAGCCTAGGGCTAGGTGAGAACTAGGCAAGCGCTGGGATCCTGAGCCAAGCCGCATTGGGGCTGAGGTTTGTTCCCCGAGCCCAGTATCCCTTTGCAGAATGCAGCTCCTAGAAGCGTTTTGTGCCGTTTCGGAGCTAGGCCGTAGGTGGGTTCCTCCCTAGCTGTCAAAGAGGGGTTGCTAGGGCCAGTGCACACAGGGCTTCTTCAGGGCAAATCAGCCTTTTCCACGAAGGAGAAGATGCTTGGAGTTGGCTTCAAGCTGCGGAGACCACCAGGCAAGCAGCAGTGCCCACGGAGCCAGAGGCAGCCCAGACCCTCCTTGGCCCTATGGGGAGCCGAGGGCTAGGTGAGAAGTAGGCAAGCGCTGGGATCCTGAGCCAAGCCGCATTGGGGCTGAGGTTTGTTCCCCGAGCCCAGTATCCCTTTGCAGAATGCAGCTCCTCGAAGCGTTTTGTGCCGTTTCGGAGCTAGGCCCTAGGTGGGTCCCTCCCAAGCTGGCTATAGGTGGGTTGCTAGGGGCAGTGAACACAGTTCTTCTTCACGCCAAATCAGCCTTCTCCGCGAAGGAGAATACGCTTGGAGTTGGTTTCCAGCTGCGGAGACCACCAGCCAAGCAGCAGTGCCCACGGAGCCAAAGGCAGCCCAGACCCTCCTTGGCCCAATGGGGAGCCTACGGCTAGGTGAGAATTGGCAAGCGCTGGGATCCTGAGCCAAGCCGCAATGCGGCTGAGGTTTGTTCCCCGAGCCCAGTATCCCTTTGCAGAACGCAGCTCCTACGAGCGCGTTTTGTGCCGTTTCGGAGCTAGGCCCTAGGTGGGTCCCTCCCAAGCTGGCTATAGGTGGGTTGCCAGGGCCAGTGAACACAGGGCTTCTTCAGGCCAAATCATCCTTCTGCGCGAAAGAGAAGACGCTTGGAGTTGGTTTGACGCTGCGGAGACCACCAGGCAAGCAGCAGTGCCCACGGAGCCAGAGGCAGCCCAGACCCTCCTTGGCCCAATGGGGAGCATAGGGCTAGGTGAGAACTAGGCAAGCGCTGGGATCCTGAGCCAAGCCGCATTGGGGCTGAGGTTTGTTCCCCGAGCCCAGTTTCCCTTTGCAGAATGCAGCTCCTAGACGTGCGTTTTGTGTCGTTTCGGAGCTACCCCCTAGGTGGGTCCCTCCCTAGCTGGCTATGTGGGGGTTGCTAGGGGCAGTGAACACAGGCCTTCTTCAGGCCAAATCAGCCTTCTGCACGAAGGAGGAGACCTTTGGCGTTGGTTTCCAGCTGCGGATACCACCAGCCAAGCAGCAGTGCCCAAGGAGCCAGAGGCAGCCCAGACCCTCCTTCGCCCAATGGGGAGCCTAGGGCTAGGTGAGAACTAGGCAAGCGCTGGGATCCTGAGCCAAGCCGCATTGGGGCTGAGGTTTGTTCCCCGAGCCCAGTTTCCCTTTGCAGAATGCAGCTCCTAGACGTGCGTTTTGTGTCGTTTCCGAGCTTCGCCCTAGGTGAGTCCCTCCCTAGCTGGCTATGGGGGGGTTGCTAGGGGCAGTGAACACAGGCCTTCTTCAGGCCAAATCAGCCTTCTGCATGAAGGAGGAGACCTTTGGCGTTGGTTTGACGCTGCGGAGATCACCAGCCAAGCAGCAGTTCCCACGGAGCCAGAGGCAGCCCAGACCCTCCATGGCCCTATGGGGAGCCGAGGGCTAGGTGAGAACTAGGCAAGCGCTGGGATCCTGAGCCAAGCCGCATTGGGGCTGAGGTTTGTTCCCCGAGCCCAGATTCCCTTTGCAGAATGCAACTCCCAGAAGCCTGTTTTGTGTCGTTTCGGAGCTAGGCCCTAGGTGGGTCCGTCCCTAGCTGGCTATGGGGGGGTTGCTAGGGGAAGTGAACACAGGGCTTCTTCAGGCCAAATCAGCCTTCTGCACGATGGAGTAGACCTTTGGCGTTGGTTTGACGCTGCGGAGACCACCAGCCAAGCAGCAGTGCCCACGGAGCCAGAGGCAGCCCAGACCCTCCATGGCCCTATGGGGAGCCTAGGGCTAGGTGAGAACTAGGCAAGCGCTGGGATCCTGAGCCAAGCCGCATTGGGGCTGAGGTTTGTTCCCCGAGCCCAGTTTCCCTTTGCAGAATGCAGCTCCTAGAATCGCGTTTGGTGCGGTTTCGGAGCTAGGCCGTAGGTGGGTTCCTCCCTAGCTGTCAACGGGGGGTTGCTAGGGCCAGTGCACACAGGGCTTCTCCAGGCCAAATCAGCCTTCTGCACGAAAGAGAAGACGCTTGGAGTTGGTTTGACGCTGCGGAGACCACCAGCCAAGCAACAGTGCCCACGGAGCCAGAGGCAGCCCAAACCCTTCATGGCCCTATGGGGAGCCTAGGGCTAGGTGAGAACTAGGCAAGCGCTGGGATCCTGAGCCAAGCCGCATTGGGGCTGAGGTTTGTTCCCCAAGCCCAGTTTCCCTTTGCAGAATGCAGCTCCTAGGAGGGCGTTTTGTGCCGTTTCGGAGCTAGGCCCTAGGTGGGTCCCTCCCAAGCTGGCTATAGGTGGGTTGCTAGGGCCAGTGAACACAGGGCTTCTTCAGGCCAAATCATCCTTCTGCGCGAAAGAGAAGACGCTTGGAGTTGGTTTGACGCTGCGGAGACCACCAACCAAGCAGCAGTGCCCAAGGAGCCAGAGGCAGCCCAGACCCTCCTTGGCCCAATGGGGAGCGAGGGCTAGGTGAGAACTAGGCAAGCGCTGGGATCCTGAGCCAAGCCGCATTGGGGCTGAGGTTTGTTCCCCGAGCCCAGTTTCCCTTTGCAGAATGCAGCTCCTAGACGTGCGTTTTGTGTCGTTTCGGAGCTTCGCCCTAGGTGAGTCCCTCCCTAGCTGGCTATGGGGGGGTTGCTAAGGGCAGTGAACACAGGGCTTCTTCAGGCCAAATCAGCCTTCTGCACGAAGGAGGAGACCTTTGGCGTTGGTTTCCAGCTGCGGAGACCACCAGCCAAGCAGCAGTGCCCACGGAGCCAGAGGCAGCCCAGACCCTCGATGGCCATATGGGGAGCCGAGGGCTAGGTGAGAACTAGGCAAGAGCTGGGATCCTGAGCCAAGCCGCATTGGGGCTGAGGTTTGTTCCCCGAGCCCAGTATCCCTTTGCAGAATGCAGCTCCTAGAAGCGTTTTGTGCCGTTTCGGAGCTAGGCCCTAGTTGGGTCCCTCCCAAGCTGGCTATAGGTGGGTTGCTAGGGCAAGTGCACACAGGGCGTCTTCAGGCCAAATCAGCCTTCTGCGCGAATGAGAAGATGTTTGGAGTTGATTTCCAGTTGCGGAGACCACCAGGCAAGCAGCAGTGCCCACGGAGGCAGAGGCAGCCCAGACCCTCCTTGGCCCAATGGGGAGCCGAGGGCTAGGTGAGAACTAGGCAAGCGCTGGGATCCTGAGCCAAGCCGCATTGGGGCTGAGGTTTGTTCCCCGAGCCCAGTTTCCCTTTGCAGAATGCAGCTCCTAGAAGCCTGTTTAGTGTCGTTTCGGAGCTAGGCCCTAGGTGGGTCCCTCCCTAGCTGGCTATGGGGGGGTTGCTAGGGGAAGTGAACACAGGGCTTCTTCAGGCCAAATCAGCCTTCTGCACGATGGAGGAGACCTTTGGCGTTGGTTTGACGCTGCGGAGACCACCAGCCAAGCAGCAGTGCCCACGGAGCCAGAGGCAGCCCAGACCCTCCATGGCCCTATGGGGAGCCTAGGGCTAGGTGAGAACTAGGCAAGCGCTGGGATCCTGAGCCAAGCCGCATTGGGGCTGAGGTTTGTTCCCCGAGCCCAGTATCCCTTTGCAGAATGCAGCTCCTAGAAGCGTTTTGTGCCGTTTCGGAGCTAGGCCGTAGGTGGGTTCCTCCCTAGCTGTCAAAGAGGGGTTGCTAGGGCCAGTGCACACAGGGCTTCTTCAGGGCAAATCAGCCTTCTCCGTGAAGGAGAAGACGCTTGGAGTTGGTTTGACGCTGCGGAGACCACCAGCCAAGCAGCAGTGCCCACGGAGCCAGAGGCAGCCCAGACCCTCCATGGCCCTATGGGGAGCCTAGGGCTAGGTGAGAACTAGGCAAGCGCTGGGTTCCTGAGCCAAGCCGCATTGGGGCTGAGGTTTGTTCCCCGAGCCCAGTTTCCCTTTGCAGAATGCAGCTCCTTGAAGCAAGTTTTTTGTCGTTTCGGAGCTTCGCCCTAGGTGGGTTCCTCCCTAGCTGGCTATGGGGGGGTTGCTAGGGGCAGTGAACACAGGGCTTCTTCAGGCCAAATCAGCCTACTGTACGAAGGAGGAGACCTTTGGCGTTTGTTTCCAGCTGCGGAGACCACCAGCCAAGCAGCAGTGCCCACGGAGCCAGAGGCAGCCCAGACCCTCCTTGGCCCAATGGGGAGCCTAGGGCTAGGTGAGAATTGGCAAGCGCTGGGATCCTGAGCCAAGCCGCAATGTGGCTGAGGTTTGTTCCCCGAGCCCAGTATCCCTTTGCTGAATGCAGCTCCTAGGAGCGTGTTTTGTGCCGTTTCGGAGCTAGGCCCTAGGTGGGTCCCTCCCAAGCTGGCTATAGGTGGGTTGCTAGGGCCAGTGAACACAGGGCTTCTTCAGGCCAAATCATCCTTCTGCGCGAAAGAGAATACGCTTGGAGTTGGTTTCCATCTGCGGAGACCACCAGCCAAGCAGCAGTGCCCACGGAGCCAGAGGCAGCCCAGACCCTCCTTGGCCCTATGGGGAGCCGAGGGCTAGGTGAGAACTAGGCAAGCGCTGGGATCCTGAGCCAAGTCGCATTGGGGCTGAGGTTTGTTCCCCGAGCCCAATATCCCTTTGCAGAATGCAGCTCCTAGAAGCGCTTTGTGCCGTTTCGGAGCTAGGCCCTAGTTGGGTCCCTCCCAAGCTGGCTATAGGTGGGTTGCTAGGGCCAGTGCACTCAGGGCGTCTTCAGGCCAAATCAGCCTTCTGAACGAAGGAGGAGATGTTTGGCATTGGTTTCCAGCTGCGGATACCACCAGCCAAGCAGCAGTGCCCAAGGAGCCAGAGGCAGCCAAGACCCTCCATGGCCCAATGGGGAGCCGAGGGCTAGGTGAGAACTAGGCAAGCGCTGGGAACCTGAGCCAAGCCGCATTGGGGCTGAGGTTTGTTCCCCGAGCCCAGTTTCCCTTTGCAGAATGCAGCTCCTAGAAGCCTGTTTTGTGTCGTTTCGGAGCTACGCCCTAGGTTGTTCCCTCCCAAGTTGGCTACAGTTGGGTTGCTAGGGCCAGTGAACACAGGGCTTCTTCAGGGCAAATCAGCCTTTTCCACGAAGGAGAAGATGCTTGGAGTTGGCTTCAAGCTGCGGAGACCACCAGGCAAGCAGCAGTGCCCACGGAGCCAGAGGCAGCCCAGACCCTCCTTGGCCCTATGGGGAGCCGAGGGCTAGGTGAGAAGTAGGCAAGCGCTGGGATCCTGAGCCAAGCCGCATTGGGGCTGAGGTTTGTTCCCCGAGCCCAGTATCCCTTTGCAGAATGCAGCTCCTCGAAGCGTTTTGTGCCGTTTCGGAGCTAGGCCCTAGGTGGGTCCCTCCCAAGCTGGCTATAGGTGGGTTGCTAGGGGCAGTGAACACAGTTCTTCTTCACGCCAAATCAGCCTTCTCCGCGAAGGAGAATACGCTTGGAGTTGGTTTCCAGCTGCGGAGACCACCAGCCAAGCAGCAGTGCCCACGGAGCCAAAGGCAGCCCAGACCCTCCTTGGCCCAATGGGGAGCCTACGGCTAGGTGAGAATTGGCAAGCGCTGGGATCCTGAGCCAAGCCGCAATGCGGCTGAGGTTTGTTCCCCGAGCCCAGTATCCCTTTGCAGAACGCAGCTCCTACGAGCGCGTTTTGTGCCGTTTCGGAGCTAGGCCCTAGGTGGGTCCCTCCCAAGCTGGCTATAGGTGGGTTGCTAGGGGCAGTGAACACAGGGCTTCTTCAGGCCAAATCAGCCTTCTGCGCGAAAGAGAAGATGCTTGGAGTTGGTTTGACGCTGCGGAGACCACCAGGCAAGCAGCAGTGCCCACGGAGCCAGAGGCAGCCCAGACCCTCCTTGGCCCAATGGGGAGCCTAGGGCTAGGTGAGAACTAGGCAAGCGCTGGGATCCTGAGCCAAGCCGCATTGGGGCTGAGGTTTGTTCCCCGAGCCCAGTTTCCCTTTGCAGAATGCAGCTCCTAGACGTGCGTTTTGTGTCGTTTCCGAGCTTCGCCCTAAGTGAGTCCCTCCCTAGCTGGCTATGGGGGGGTTGCTAGGGGCAGTGAACACAGGCCTTCTTCAGGCCAAATCAGCCTTCTGCATGAAGGAGGAGACCTTTGGCGTTGGTTTGACGCTGCGGAGATCACCAGCTAAGCAGCAGTTCCCACGGAGCCAGAGGCAGCCCAGACCCTGCTTGGCCCTATGGGGAGCCGAGGGCTAGGTGAGAACTAGGCAAGCGCTGGGATCCTGAGCCAAGCCGCATTGGGGCTGAGGTTTGTTCCCCGAGCCCAGATTCCCTTTGCAGAATGCAACTCCCAGAAGCCTGTTTTGTGTCGTTTCGGAGCTAGGCCCTAGGTGGGTCCGTCCCTAGCTGGCTATGGGGGGGTTGCTAGGGGAAGTGAACACAGGGCTTCTTCAGGCCAAATCAGCCTTCTGCACGATGGAGTAGACCTTTGGCGTTGGTTTGACGCTGCGGAGACCACCAGCCAAGCAGCAGTGCCCACGGAGCCAGAGGCAGCCCAGACCCTCCATGGCCCTATGGGGAGCCTAGGGCTAGGTGAGAACTAGGCAAGCGCTGGGATCCTGAGCCAAGCCGCATTGGGGCTGAGGTTTGTTCCCCGAGCCCAGTTTCCCTTTGCAGAATGCAGCTCCTAGAATCGCGTTTGGTGCGGTTTCGGAGCTAGGCCGTAGGTGGGTTCCTCCCTAGCTGTCAACGGGGGGTTGCTAGGGCCAGTGCACACAGGGCTTCTCCAGGCCAAATCAGCCTTCTGCACGAAAGAGAAGACGCTTGGAGTTGGTTTGACGCTGCGGAGACCACCAGCCAAGCAACAGTGCCCACGGAGCCAGAGGCAGCCCAAACCCTTCATGGCCCTATGGGGAGCCTAGGGCTAGGTGAGAACTAGGCAAGCGCTGGGATCCTGAGCCAAGCCGCATTGGGGCTGAGGTTTGTTCCCCAAGCCCAGTTTCCCTTTGCAGAATGCAGCTCCTAGGAGGGCGTTTTGTGCCGTTTCGGAGCTAGGCCCTAGGTGGGTCCCTCCCAAGCTGGCTATAGGTGGGTTGCTAGGGCCAGTGAACACAGGGCTTCTTCAGGCCATATCAGCCTTCTCCGCGAAGGAGAAGACGCTTGCAGTTGGTTTCCAGCTGCGGAGACCACCAGCCAAGCAGCAGTGCCCACGGAGCCAGAGGCAGCCCAGACCCTCCTTGGCCCAATGGGGAGCCTAGGGCTAGGTGAGAATTGGCAAGCGCTGGGATCCTGAGCCAAGCCGCAATGCGGCTGAGGTTTGTTCCCCGAGCCCAGTATCCCTTTGCTGAATGCAGCTCCTAGGAGCGTGTTTTGTGCCGTTTCGGAGCTAGGCCCTAGGTGGGTCCCTCCCAAGCTGGCTATAGGTGGGTTGCTAGGGCCAGTGAACACAGGGCTTCTTCAGGCCAAATCAGCTTTCTCCGCGAAAGAGAATACGCTTGGAGTTGGTTTCCATCTGCGGAGACCACCAGCCAAGCAGCAGTGCCCACGGAGCCAGAGGCAGCCCAGACCCTCCTTGGCCCTATGGGGAGCCGAGGGCTAGGTGAGAACTAGGCAAGCGCTGGGATCCTGAGCCAAGCCGCATTGGGGCTGAGGTTTGTTCCCCGAGCCCAATATCCCTTTGCAGAATGCAGCTCCTAGAAGCGCTTTGTGCCGTTTCGGAGCTAGGCCCTAGTTGGGTCCCTCCCAAGCTGGCTATAGGTGGGTTGCTAGGGCCAGTGCACTCAGGGCGTCTTCAGGCCAAATCAGCCTTCTGCACGAAGGAGGAGACGTTTGGCATTGGTTTCCAGCTGCGGATACCACCAGCCAAGCAGCAGTGCCCAAGGAGCCAGAGGCAGCCAAGACCCTCCATGGCCCAATGGAGAGCCGAGGGCTAGGTGAGAACTAGGCAAGCGCTGGGAACCTGAGCCAAGTCGCATTGGGGCTGAGGTTTGTTCCCCGAGCCCAGTTTCCCTTTGCAGAATGCAGCTCCTAGGAGCGCGTTTTGTGTCGTTTCGGAGCTAGGCCCTAGGTGGGTCCCTCCCTAGCTGGCTCTGCGGGGGTTGATAGGGCCAGTGAACACAGGGCTTCTTCAGGCTAAATCAGCCTACTGCACGAAGGAGGAGACCTTTGGCGTTGGTTTCCAGCTGCGGATACCACCAGCCAAGCAGCAGTGCCCAAGGAGCCAGAGGCAGCCCAGACCCTCCTTGGCCCAATGGGGAGCCTAGGGCTAGGTGAAAACTAGGCAAGAGCTGGGATCCTGAGCCAAGCCGCATTGGGGCTGAGGTTTGTTCCCCGAGCCCAGTTTCCCTTTGCAGAATGCAGCTCCTAGGAGGGCGTTTTGTGCCGTTTCGGAGCTAGGCCCTAGGTGGGTCCCTCCCAAGCTGGCTATAGGTGGGTTGCTAGTGCCAGTGAACACAGGGCTTCTTCAGCGCAAATCAGTCTTCTCCGCGAAGGAGAAGACGCTTGCAGTTGGTTTCCAGCTGTGGAGACCACCAGCCAAGCAGCAGTGCCCACGGAGCCAGAGGCAGGCCAGACCCTCCTTGTCCCTATGGGGAGCCGAGGGCTAGGTGAGAACTAGGCAAGCGCTGGGATCCTGAGCCAAGCCGCATGGGGGCTGAGGTTTGTTCCCCGAGCCCAGTTTCCCTTTGCAGAATGCAGCTCCTAGAAGCGTGTTTTGTGTCGTTTCGGAGCTACGCCCTAGGTGGGTCCCTCCCTAGCTGGCTATTGGGGGGTTGCTAGGGGAAGTGAACACAGGGCTATTTCAGGCCAAATCAGCCTTCTGCACGAAGGAGGAGACCTTTGGCGTTGGTTTGACGCTGCGGAGACCACCAGCCAAGCAGCAGTGCCCACGGAGCCAGAGGCAGCCCAGTCCCTCCATGGCCCTATGGGGAGCCTAGGGCTAGGTGAAAACTAGGCAAGCGCTGGGATCATGAGCCAAGCCGCATTGGGGCTGAGGTTTGTTCCCCGAGCCCAGTATCCCTTTGCAGAACGCAGCTCCTCGAAGCATTTTGTGCCGTTTCGGAGCTAGGCCCTAGGTGGTTCCCTCCCAAGCTGGCTATAGGTGGGTTGCTAGGGCCAGTGCACACAGGGCTTCTTCAGGCCAAATCCGTCTTCTCCGCGAAGGAGAAGATGCTTGGAGTTGGATTCAAGCTGCGGAGACCACCAGCCAAGCAGCAGTGCCCACGGAGCCAGAGGCAGCCCAGACCCTCCTTGGCCCAATGGGGAGCCGTGGGCTAGCTTAGAACTAGGCAAGTGCTGGGATCCTGAGCCAAGCCGCATTGGGGCTGAGGTTTGTTCCCCGAGCCCAGTATCCCTTTGCAGAATGCAGCTCCTAGAAGCGTGTTTTGTGTCGTTTCGGAGCTACGCCCTAGGTTGTTCCCTCCCAAGTTGGCTATAGTTGGGTTGCTAGGGCCAGTGAACACAGGGCTTCTTCAGGGCAAATCAGCCTTTTCCACGAAGGAGAAGATGCTTGGAGTTGGTTTCAAGCTGCGGAGACCACCAGGCAAGCAGCAGTGCCCACGGAGCCAGAGGCAGCCCAGACCCTCCTTGGCCCTATGGGGAGCCGAGGGCTAGGTGAGAAGTAGGCAAGCGCTGGGATCCTGAGCCAAGCCGCATTGGGGCTGAGGTTTGTTCCCCGAGCCCAGTATCCCTTTGCAGAATGCAGCTCCTCGAAGCGTTTTGTGCCGTTTCGGAGCTAGGCCCTAGGTGGGTCCCTCCCAAGCTACCTATAGGTGGGTTGCTAGGGGCATTGAACACAGTTCTTCTTCACGCCAAATCAGCCTTCTCCGCGAAGGAGAATACGCTTGGAGTTTGTTTCCAGCTGCGGAGACCACCAGCCAAGCAGCAGTGCCCACGGAGCCAGAGGCAGCCCAGACCCTCCTTGGCCCAATGGGGAGCCTACGGCTAGGTGAGAATTGGCAAGCGCTGGGATCCTGAGCCAAGCCGCAATGCGGCTGAGGTTTGTTCCCCGAGCCCAGTATCCCTTTGCAGAATGCAGCTCCTAGGAGCGCGTTTTGTGCCGTTTCGGAGCTAGGCCCTAGGTGGGTCCCTCCCAAGCTGGCTATAGGTGGGTTGCCAGGGCCAGTGAACACAGGGCTTCTTCAGGCCAAATCATCCTTCTGCGCGAAAGAGAAGACGCTTGGAGTTGGTTTGACGCTGCGGAGACCACCAGGCAAGCAGCAGTGCCCACGGAGCCAGAGGCAGCCCAGACCCTCCTTGGCCCAATGGGGAGCATAGGGCTAGGTGAGAACTAGGCAAGCGCTGGGATCCTGAGCCAAGCCGCATTGGGGCTGAGGTTTGTTCCCCGAGCCCAGTTTCCCTTTGCAGAATGCAGCTCCTAGACGTGCGTTTTGTGTCGTTTCGGAGCTACCCCCTAGGTGGGTCCCTCCCTAGCTGGCTATGGGGGGGTTGCTAGGGGCAGTGAACACAGGCCTTCTTCAGGCCAAATCAGCCTTCTGCACGAAGGAGGAGACGTTTGGCGTTTGTTTCCAGCTGCGGATACCACCAGCCAAGCAGCAGTGCCCAAGGAGCCAGAGGCAGCCCAGACCCTCCTTGGCCCAATGGGGAGCCAAGGGCTAGGTGAGAACTAGGCAAGCGCTGGGATCCTGAGACAAGCCGCATTGGGGCTGAGGTTTGATCCCCGAGCCCAGTTTCCCTTTGCAGAATGCAGCTCCTAGACGTGCGTTTTGTGTCGTTTCCGAGCTTCGCCCTAGGTGAGTCCCTCCCTAGCTGGCTATGGGGGGGTTGCTAGGGGCAGTGAACACAGGCCTTCTTCAGGCCAAATCAGCCTTCTGCATGAAGGAGGAGACCTTTGGCGTTGGTTTGACGCTGCGGAGATCACCAGCCAAGCAGCAGTTCCCACGGAGCCAGAGGCAGCCCAGACCCTCCATGGCCCTATGGGGAGCCGAGGGCTAGGTGAGAACTAGGCAAGCGCTGGGATCCTGAGCCAAGCCGCATTGGGGCTGAGGTTTGTTCCCCGAACCCAGATTCCCTTTGCAGAATGCAACTCCCAGAAGCCTGTTTTGTGTCGTTTCGGAGCTAGGCCCTAGGTGGGTCCGTCCCTAGCTGGCTATGGGGGGGTTGCTAGGGGAAGTGAACACAGGGCTTCTTCAGGCCAAATCAGCCTTCTGCACGATGGAGTAGACCTTTGGCGTTGGTTTGACGCTGCGGAGACCACCAGCCAAGCAGCAGTGCCCACGGAGCCAGAGGCAGCCCAGACCCTCCATGGCCCTATGGGGAGCCTAGGGCTAGGTGAGAACTAGGCAAGCGCTGGGATCCTGAGACAAGCCGCATTGGGGCTGAGGTTTGTTCCCCGAGCCCAGTTTCCCTTTGCAGAATGCAGCTCCTAGAATCGCGTTTGGTGCGGTTTCGGAGCTAGGCCGTAGGTGGGTTCCTCCCTAGCTGTCAACGGGGGGTTGCTAGGGCCAGTGCACACAGGGCTTCTCCAGGCCAAATCAGCCTTCTGCACGAAAGAGAAGACGCTTGGAGTTGGTTTGACGCTGCGGAGACCACCAGCCAAGCAACAGTGCCCACGGAGCCAGAGGCAGCCCAAACCCTTCATGGCCCTATGGGGAGCCTAGGGCTAGGTGAGAACTAGGCAAGCGCTGGGATCCTGAGCCAAGCCGCATTGGGGCTGAGGTTTGTTCCCCAAGCCCAGTTTCCCTTTGCAGAATGCAGCTCCTAGGAGGGCGTTTTGTGCCGTTTCGGAGCTAGGCCCTAGGTGGGTCCCTCCCAAGCTGGCTATAGGTGGGTTGCTAGGGCCAGTGAACACAGGGCTTCTTCAGGCCAAATCAGCCTTCTCCGCGAAGGAGAAGACGCTTGCAGTTGGTTTCCAGCTGCGGAGACCACCAGCCAAGCAGCAGTGCCCACGGAGCCAGAGGCAGCCCAGACCCTCCTTGGCCCAATGGGGAGCCTAGGGCTAGGTGAGAATTGGCAAGCGCTGGGATCCTGAGCCAAGCCGCAATGCGGCTGAGGTTTGTTCCCCGAGCCCAGTATCCCTTTGCTGAATGCAGCTCCTAGGAGCGTGTTTTGTGCCGTTTCGGAGCTAGGCCCTAGGTGGGTCCCTCCCAAGCTGGCTATAGGTGGGTTGCTAGGGCCAGTGAACACAGGGCTTCTTCAGGCCAAATCATCCTTCTGCGCGAAGGAGAAGACGCTTGCAGTTGGTTTCCAGCTGCGGAGACCACCAGCCAAGCAGCAGTGCCCACGGAGCCAGAGGCAGCCCAGACCCTCCTTGGCCCAATGGGGAGCCTAGGGCTAGGTGAGAATTGGCAAGCGCTGGGATCCTGAGCCAAGCCGCAATGCGGCTGAGGTTTGTTCCCCGAGCCCAGTATCCCTTTGCTGAATGCAGCTCCTAGGAGCGTGTTTTGTGCCGTTTCGGAGCTAGGCCCTAGGTGGGTCCCTCCCAAGCTGGCTATAGGTGGGTTGCTAGGGCCAGTGAACACAGGGCTTCTTCAGGCCAAATCATCCTTCTGCGCGAAAGAGAATACGCTTGGAGTTGGTTTCCATCTGCGGAGACCACCAGCCAAGCAGCAGTGCCCACGGAGCCAGAGGCAGCCCAGACCCTCCTTGGCCCTATGGGGAGCCGAGGGCTAGGTGAGAACTAGGCAAGCGCTGGGATCCTGAGCCAAGCCGCATTGGGGCTGAGGTTTGTTCCCCGAGCCCAATATCCCTTTGCAGAATGCAGCTCCTAGAAGCGCTTTGTGCCGTTTCGGAGCTAGGCCCTAGTTGGGTCCCTCCCAAGCTGGCTATAGGTGGGTTGCTAGGGCCAGTGCACTCAGGGCGTCTTCAGGCCAAATCAGCCTTCTGAACGAAGGAGGAGACGTTTGGCATTGGTTTCCAGCTGCGGATACCACCAGCCAAGCAGCAGTGCCCAAGGTGCCAGAGGCAGCCAAGACCCTCCATGGCCCAATGGGGAGCCGAGGGCTAGGTGAGAACTAGGCAAGCGCTGGGAACCTGAGCCAAGCCGCATTGGGGCTGAGGTTTGTTCCCCGAGCCCAGTTTCCCTTTGCAGAATGCAGCTCCTAGGAGCGCGTTTTGTGTCGTTTCGGAGCTAGGCCCTAGGTGGGTCCCTCCCTAGCTGGCTCTGCGGGGGTTGATAGGGCCAGTGAACACAGGGCTTCTTCAGGCTAAATCCACCTACTGCACGAAGGAGGAGACCTTTGGCGTTGGTTTCCAGCTGCGGATACCACCAGCCAAGCAGCAGTGCCCAAGGAGCCAGAGGCAGCCCAGACCCTCCTTGGCCCAATGGGGAGCCTAGGGCTAGGTGAAAACTAGGCAAGAGCTGGGATCCTGAGCCAAGCCGCATTGGGGCTGAGGTTTGTTCCCCGAGCCCAGTTTCCCTTTGCAGAATGCAGCTCCTAGGAGGGCGTTTTGTGCCGTTTCGGAGCTAGGCCCTAGGTGGGTCCCTCCCAAGCTGGCTATAGGTGGGTTGCTAGTGCCAGTGAACACAGGGCTTCTTCAGCGCAAATCAGCCTTCTCCGCGAAGGAGAAGACGCTTGCAGTTGGTTTCCAGCTGCGGAGACCACCAGCCAAGCAGCAGTGCCCACGGAGCCAGAGGCAGGCCAGACCCTCCTTGTCCCTATGGGGAGCCGAGGGCTAGGTGAGAACTAGGCAAGCGCTGGGATCCTGAGCCAAGCCGCATGGGGGCTGAGGTTTGTTCCCCGAGCCCAGTTTCCCTTTGCAGAATGCAGCTCCTAGAAGCGTGTTTTGTGTCGTTTCGGAGCTACGCCCTAGGTGGGTCCCTCCCTAGCTGGCTATTGGGGGGTTGCTAGGGGAAGTGAACACAGGGCTATTTCAGGCCAAATCAGCCTTCTGCACGAAGGAGGAGACCTTTGGCGTTGGTTTGACGCTGCGGAGACCACCAGCCAAGCAGCAGTGCCCACGGAGCCAGAGGCAGCCCAGTCCCTCCATGGCCCTATGGGGAGCCTAGGGCTAGGTGAAAACTAGGCAAGCGCTGGGATCATGAGCCAAGCCGCATTGGGGCTGAGGTTTGTTCCCCGAGCCCAGTATCCCTTTGCAGAACGCAGCTCCTCGAAGCATTTTGTGCCGTTTCGGAGCTAGGCCCTAGGTGGTTCCCTCCCAAGCTGGCTATAGGTGGGTTGCTAGGGCCAGTGCACACAGGGCTTCTTCAGGCCAAATCCGTCTTCTCCGCGAAGGAGAAGATGCTTGGAGTTGGTTTCAAGCTTCGGAGACCACCAGCCAAGCAGCAGTGCCCACGGAGCCAGAGGCAGCCCAGACCCTCCTTGGCCCAATGGGGAGCCGTGGGCTAGCTTAGAACTAGGCAAGTGCTGGGATCCTGAGCCAAGCCGCATTGGGGCTGAGGTTTGTTCCCCGAGCCCAGTATCCCTTTGCAGAATGCAGCTCCTAGAAGCGTGTTTTGTGTCGTTTCGGAGCTACGCCCTAGGTTGTTCCCTCCCAAGTTGGCTATAGTTGGGTTGCTAGGGCCAGTGAACACAGGGCTTCTTCAGGGCAAATCAGCCTTTTCCACGAAGGAGAAGATGCTTGGAGTTGGTTTCAAGCTGCGGAGACCACCAGGCAAGCAGCAGTGCCCACGGAGCCAGAGGCAGCCCAGACCCTCCTTGGCCCTATGGGGAGCCGAGGGCTAGGTGAGAAGTAGGCAAGCGCTGGGATCCTGAGCCAAGCCGCATTGGGGCTGAGGTTTGTTCCCCGAGCCCAGTATCCCTTTGCAGAATGCAGCTCCTCGAAGCGTTTTGTGCCGTTTCGGAGCTAGGCCCTAGGTGGGTCCCTCCCAAGCTACCTATAGGTGGGTTGCTAGGGGCATTGAACACAGTTCTTCTTCACGCCAAATCAGCCTTCTCCACGAAGGAGAATACGCTTGGAGTTGGTTTCCAGCTGCGGAGACCACCAGCCAAGCAGCAGTGCCCACGGAGCCAGAGGCAGCCCAGACCCTCCTTGGCCCAATGGGGAGCCTAGGGCTAGGTGAGAATTGGCAAGCGCTGGGATCCTGAGCCAAGCCGCAATGCGGCTGAGGTTTGTTCCCCGAGCCCAGTATCCCTTTGCAGAATGCAGCTCCTAGGAGCGCGTTTTGTGCCGTTTCGGAGCTAGGCCCTAGGTGGGTCCCTCCCAAGCTGGCTATAGGTGGGTTGCCAGGGCCAGTGAACACAGGGCTTCTTCAGGCCAAATCATCCTTCTGCGCGAAAGAGAAGACGCTTGGAGTTGGTTTGACGCTGCGGAGACCACCAGGCAAGCAGCAGTGCCCACGGAGCCAGAGGCAGCCCAGACCCTCCTTGGCCCAATGGGGAGCATAGGGCTAGGTGAGAACTAGGCAAGCGCTGGGATCCTGAGCCAAGCCGCATTGGGGCTGAGGTTTGTTCCCCGAGCCCAGTTTCCCTTTGCAGAATGCAGCTCCTAGACGTGCGTTTTGTGTCGTTTCGGAGCTACCCCCTAGGTGGGTCCCTCCCTAGCTGGCTATGGGGGGGTTGCTAGGGGCAGTGAACACAGGCCTTCTTCAGGCCAAATCAGCCTTCTGCACGAAGGAGGAGACGTTTGGCGTTTGTTTCCAGCTGCGGATACCACCAGCCAAGCAGCAGTGCCCAAGGAGCCAGAGGCAGCCCAGACCCTCCTTGGCCCAATGGGGAGCCTAGGGCTAGGTGAGAACTAGGCAAGCGCTGGGATCCTGAGACAAGCCGCATTGGGGCTGAGGTTTGTTCCCCGAGCCCAGTTTCCCTTTGCAGAATGCAGCTCCTAGACGTGCGTTTTGTGTCGTTTCCGAGCTTCGCCTTAGGTGAGTCCCTCCCTAGCTGGCTATGGGGGGGTTGCTAGGGGCAGTGAACACAGGCCTTCTTCAGGCCAAATCAGCCTTCTGCATGAAGGAGGAGACCTTTGGCGTTGGTTTGACGCTGCGGAGATCACCAGCCAAGCAGCAGTTCCCACGGAGCCAGAGGCAGCCCAGACCCTCCATGGCCCTATGGGGAGCCGAGGGCTAGGTGAGAACTAGGCAAGCGCTGGGATCCTGAGCCAAGCCGCATTGGGGCTGAGGTTTGTTCCCCGAACCCAGATTCCCTTTGCAGAATGCAACTCCCAGAAGCCTGTTTTGTGTCGTTTCGGAGCTAGGCCCTAGGTGGGTCCGTCCCTAGCTGGCTATGGGGGGGTTGCTAGGGGAAGTGAACACAGGGCTTCTTCAGGCCAAATCAGCCTTCTGCACGATGGAGTAGACCTTTGGCGTTGCTTTGACGCTGCGGAGACCACCAGCCAAGCAGCAGTGCCCACGGAGCCAGAGGCAGCCCAGACCCTCCATGGCCCTATGGGGAGCCTAGGGCTAGGTGAGAACTAGGCAAGCGCTGGGATCCTGAGCCAAGCCGCATTGGGGCTGAGGTTTGTTCCCCGAGCCCAGTTTCCCTTTGCAGAATGCAGCTCCTAGAAGCGCTTTGTGCCGTTTCGGAGCTAGGCCCTAGTTGGGTCCCTCCCAAGCTGGCTATAGGTGGGTTGCTAGGGCCAGTGCACACAGGGCGTCTTCAGGCCAAATCAGCCTTCTGCACGAAGGAGGAGACGTTTGGCATTGGTTTCCAGCTGCGGATACCACCAGCCAAGCAGCAGTGCCCACTGAGCCAGAGGCAGCCCAGACCCTCCTTGGCCCAATGGGGAGCCTAGGGCTAGGTGAGAACTAGGCAAGCGCTGGGATCCTGAGCCAAGCCGCATTGGGGCTGAGGTTTGTTCCCCGAGCCCAGTTTCCCTTTGCAGAATGCAACTCCCAGAAGCCTGTTTTGTGTCGTTTCGGAGCTAGGCCCTAGGTGGGTCCCTCCCTAGCTGGCTATGGGGGGGTTGCTAGGGGAAGTGAACACAGGGCTTCTTCAGGCCAAATCAGCCTTCTGCACGATGGAGGAGACCTTTGGCGTTGGTTTGACGCTGCGGAGACCACCAGGCAAGCAGCAGTGCCCACGGAGCCAGAGGCAGCCCAGACCCTCCATGGCCCTATGGGGAGCCTAGGGCTAGGTGAGAACTAGGCAAGCGCTGGGATCCTGAGCCAAGCCGCATTGGGGCTGAGGTTTGTTCCCCGAGCCCAGTTTCCCTTTGCAGAATGCAGCTCCTAGACGTGCGTTTTGTGTCGTTTCGGAGCTTCGCCCTAGGTGAGTCCCTCCCTAGCTGGCTATGGGGGGGTTGCTAGGGGCAGTGAACACAGGGCTTCTTCAGGCCAAATCAGCCTTCTGCACGAAGGAGGAGACCTTTGGCGTTGGTTTCCAGCTGCGGAGACCACCAGCCAAGCAGCAGTGCCCACGGAGCTAGAGGCAGCCCAGACCCTCGATGGCCATATGGGGAGCCGAGGGCTAGGTGAGAACTAGGCAAGAGCTGGGATCCTGAGCCAAGCCGCATTGGGGCTGAGGTTTGTTCCCCGAGCCCAGTATCCCTTTGCAGAATGCAGCTCCTCGAAGCGTTTTGTGCCGTTTCGGAGCTAGGCCCTAGGTGGGTCCCTCCCAAGCTGGCTATAGGTGGGTTGCTAGGGCAAGTGCACACAGGGCGTCTTCAGGCCAAATCAGCCTTCTGCGCGAATGAGAAGATGTTTGGAGTTGATTTCCAGTTGCGGAGACCACCAGGCAAGCAGCAGTGCCCACGGAGGCAGAGGCAGCCCAGACCCTCCTTGGCCCAATGGGGAGCCGAGGGCTAGGTGAGAACTAGGCAAGCGCTGGGATCCTGAGCCAAGCCGCATTGGGGCTGAGGTTTGTTCCCCGAGCCCAGTTTCCCTTTGCAGAATGCAACTCCTAGAAGCCTGTTTTGTGTCGTTTCGGAGCTAGGCCCTAGGTGGGTCCCTCCCTAGCTGGCTATGGGGGGGTTGCTAGGGGAAGTGAACACAGGGCTTCTTCAGGCCAAATCAGCCTTCTGCACGATGGAGGAGACCTTTGGCGTTGGTTTGACGCTGCGGAGACCACCAGCCAAGCAGCAGTGCCCACGGAGCCAGAGGCAGCCCAGACCCTCCATGGCCCTATGGGGAGCCTAGGGCTAGGTGAGAACTAGGCAAGCGCTGGGATCATGAGCCAAGCCGCATTGGGGCTGAGGTTTGATCCCCGAGCCCAGTATCCCTTTGCAGAATGCAGCTCCTCGAAGCGTTTTGTGCCGTTTCGGAGCTAGGCCCTAGGTGGGTCCCTCCCAAGCTGGCTATAGGTGGGTTGCTAGGGGCAGTGAACACAGGGCTTCTTCACGACAAATCTGCCTTCTCCACGAAGGAGTATACGCTTGGAGTTTGTTTCCAGCTGCGGAGACCACCAGCCAAGCAGCAGTGCCCACTGAGCCAGAGGCAGCCCAGACCCTCCTTGGCCCAATGGGGAGCCTAGGGCTAGGTGAGAATTGGCAAGCGCTGGGATCCTGAGCCAAGCCGCAATGTGGCTGAGGTTTGTTCCCCGAGCCCAGTATCCCTTTGCTGAATGCAGCTCCTAGGAGCGAGTTTTGTGCCGTTTCGGAGCTAGGCCCTAGGTGGGTCCCTCCCAAGCTGGCTATAGGTGGGTTGCTAGGGCCAGTGAACACAGGGCTTCTTCAGGCCAAATCATCCTTCTGCGCGAAAGAGAATACGCTTGGAGTTGGTTTCCATCTGCGGAGACCACCAGGCAAGCAGCAGTGCCCACGGAGCCAGAGGCAGCCCAGACCCTCCTTGGCCCAATGGGGAGCATAGGGCTAGGTGAGAAGTAGGCAAGCTCTGGGATCCTGAGAAAAGCCGCATTGGGGCTGAGGTTTGTTCCCCGAGCCCAGTTTCCCTTTGCAGAATGCAGCTCCTAGACGTGCGTTTTGTGTCGTTTCGGAGCTTCGCCCTAGGTGAGTCCCTCCCTAGCTGGCTATGGGGGGGTTGCTAGGGGCAGTGAACACAGGCCTTCTTTAGGCCAAATCAGCCTTCTGCACGAAGGAGGAGACCTTTGGCGTTGGTTTGACGCTGCGGAGACCACCAGCGAAGCAGCAGTACCCACGGAGCCAGAGGCAGCCCAGACCCTCCATGGCCCTATGGGGAGCCGAGGGCTAGGTGAGAACTAGGCAAGCGCTGGGATCCTGAGCCAAGCCGCATTGGGGCTGAGGTTTGTTCCCCGAGCCCAATATCCCTTTGCAGAATGCAGCTCCTAGAAGTGCTTTGTGCCGTTTCGGAGCTAGGCCCTAGTTGGGTCCCTCCCAAGCTGGCTATAGGTGGGTTGCTAGGGCCAGTGCACACAGGGCGTCTTCAGGCCAAATCAGCCTTCTGCACGAAGGAGGAAGCGTTTGGCATTGGTTTCCAGCTGCGGATATCACCACCCAAGCAGCAGTGCCCAAGGAGCCAGAGGCAGCCAAGACCCTCCATGGCCCAATGGGGAGCCGAGGGCTAGGTGAGAACTAGGAAAGCGCTGGGATCCTGAGCCAAGCCGCAATGTGGCTGAGGTTTGTTCCCCGAGCCCAGTATCCCTTTGCAGAATGCAGCTCCTAGGAGCGCGTTTTGTGTCGTTTCGGAGCTAGGCCCTAGGTGGGTCCCTCCCTAGCTGGCTCTGGGGGGGTTGATAGGGCCAGTGAACACAGGGCTTCTTCAGGCTAAATCAGCATACTGCACGAAGGAGGAGACCTTTGGCGTTGGTTTCCAGCTGCGGAAACCACCAGCCAAGCAGCAGTGCCCAAGGAGCCAGAGGCAGCCCAGACCCTCCTTGGCCCAATGGGGAGCCTAGGGCTAGGTGAGAACTAGGCAAGCGCTGGGATCCTGAGCCAAGCCGCATTGGGGCTGAGGTTTGTTCCCCGAGCCCAGTTTCCCTTTGCAGAATGCAGCTCCTAGGAGGGCGTTTTGTGCCGTTTCGGAGCTAGGCCCTAGGTGGGTCCCTCCCAAGCTGGCTATAGGTGGGTTGCTAGGGCCAGTGAACACAGGGCTTCTTCAGGGTAAATCAGCCTTCTCCGCGAAGGAGAAGACGCTTGGAGTTGGTTTCCAGCTGCGGAGACCACCAGCCAAGCAGCAGGGCCCACGGAGCCAGAGGCAGGCCAGACCCTCCTTGTCCCTATGGGGAGCCGAGGGCTAGGTGAGAACTAGGCAAGCGCTGGGATCCTGAGCCAAGCCGCATGGGGGCTGAGGTTTGTTCCCCGAGCCCAGTTTCCCTTTGCAGAATGCAGCTCCTAGAAGCGTGTTTTGTGTCGTTTCGGAGCTACGCCCTAGGTGGGTCCCTCCCTAGCTGGCTATTGGGGGGTTGCTAGGGGAAGTGAACACAGGGCTTCTTCAGGCCAAATCAGCCTTCTGCACGAAGGAGGAGACCTTTGGCGTTGGTTTCCAGCTGCGGAGACCACCAGGCAAGCAGCAGTGCCCACGGAGCCAGAGGCAGCCCAGTCCCTCCATGGCCCTATGGGGAGCCTAGGGCTAGGTGAAAACTAGGCAAGCGCTGGGATCATGAGCCAAGCCGCATTGGGGCTGAGGTTTGATCCCCGAGCCCAGTATCCCTTTGCAGAATGCAGCTCCTCGAAGCATTTTGTGCCGTTTCGGAGCTAGGCCCTTGGTGGGTCCCTCCCAAGCTGGCTATAGGTGGGTTGCTAGGGCCAGTGCACACAGGGCTTCTTCAGGCCAAATCCGTCTTCTCCGCGAAGGAGAAGATGCTTGGAGTTGGTTTCAAGCTGCGGAGACCACCAGCCAAGCAGCAGTGCCCACGGAGCCAGAGGCAGCCCAGACCCTCCTTGGCCCAATGGGGAGCCCAGGGCTAGGTGAGAATTGGCAAGCGCTGGGATCCTGAGCCAAGCCGCAATGCGGCTGAGGTTTGTTCCCCGAGCCCAGTATCCCTTTGCAGAATGCAGCTCCTAGGAGCGCGTTTTGTGCCGTTTCGGAGCTAGGCCCTAGGTGGGTCCCTCCCAAGCTGGCTATAGGTGGGTTGCCAGGGCCAGTGAACACAGGGCTTCTTCAGGCCAAATCATCCATCTGCGCGAAAGAGAAGACTCTTGGAGTTGGTTTGACGCTGCGGAGACCACCAGGCAAGCAGCAGTGCCCACGGTGCCAGAGGCAGCCCAGACCCTCCTTGGCCCAATGGGGAGCATAGGGCTAGGTGAGAGCTAGGCAAGCGCTGGGATCCTGAGCCAAGCCGCATTGGGGCTGAGGTTTGTTCCCCGAGCCCAGTTTCCCTTTGCAGAATGCAGCTCCTAGACGTGCGTTTTGTGTCGTTTCGGAGCTTCGCCCTAGGTGAGTCCCTCCCTAGCTGGCTGGGGGGGTTGCTAGGGGCAGTGAACACAGGCCTTCTTCAGGCCAAATCAGCCTTCTGCGCGAAGGAGGAGACGTTTGGCGTTGGTTTCCAGCTGCGGATACCACCAGCCAAGCAGCAGTGCCCAAGGAGCCAGAGGCAGCCCAGACCCTCCTTGGCCCAATGGGGAGCCTAGGGCTAGGTGAGAACTAGGCAAGCGCTGGGATCCTGAGCCAAGCCGCATTGGGCCTGAGGTTTGTTCCCCGAGCCCAGTTTCCCTTTGCAGAATGCAGCTCCTAGGAGGGCGTTTTGTGCCGTTTCGGAGCTAGGCCCTAGGTGGGTCCCTCCCAAGCTGGCTATAGGTGGGTTGCTATGGCCAGTGCACACAGGGCTTCTTCACGCCAAATCAGCCTTCTCCGCGAAGGAGAATACGCTTGGAGTTGGTTTCCAGCTGCCGAGACCACCAGCCAAGCAGCAGTGCCCACGGAGCCAGAGGCTGCCCAGACCCTCCTTGGCCCTATGGGGAGCCGAGGGCTAGGTGAGAACTAGGCAAGTGCTGGGATCCTGAGCCAAGCCGCATTGGGGCTGAGGTTTGTTCCCCGAGCCCAGTTTCCCTTTGCAGAATGCAGCTCCTAGAAGCGCGTTACGTGCCGTTTCGGAGCTAGGCCGTAGGTGGGTTCCTCCCTAGCTATCAAGGAGGGGTTGCTAGGGCCAGTGCACACAGGGCTTCTTCAGGCCAAATCAGCCTTCTGCACGAAAGAGAAGACGCTTGGAGTTGGTTTGACGCTGCGGAGACCACCAGGCAAGCAGCAGTGCCCACGGAGCCAGAGGCAGCCCAGTCCCTCCATGGCCCTATGGGGAGCCTAGGGCTAGGTGAAAACTAGGCAAGCGCTGGGATCATGAGCCAAGCCGCATTGGGGCTGAGGTTTGTTCCCCGAGCCCAGTATCCCTTTGCAGAATGCAGCTCCTCGAAGCATTTTGTGCAGTTTCGGAGCTAGGCCTTAGGTGGGTCCCTTCCAAGCTGGCTATAGGTGGGTTGCTAGGGCCAGTGCACACAGGGCTTCTTCAGGCCAAATCCGTCTTCTCCACGAAGGAGAAGATGCTTGGAGTTGGTTTCAAGCTGCGGAGACCACCAGCCAAGCAGCAGTGCCCACGGAGCCAGAGGCAGCCCAGACCCTCCTTGGCCCTATGGGGAGCCGAGGGCTAGGTGAGAACTAGGCAAGCGCTGGGATCCTGAGCCAAGCCGCATTGGGGCTGAGGTTTGTTCCCCGAGCCCAGTTTCCCTTTGCAGAATGCAGCTCCTAGAAGCGTTTTGTGCCGTTTCGGAGCTAGGCCCTAGGTGGGTCCCTCCCAAGCTGGCTATAGGTGGGTTGCTAGGGGCAGTGAACACAGGGCTTCTTCAGGCCAAATCAGCCTTCTCCGCGAAGGAGAATACGCTTGGAGTTGGTTTCCAGCTTCGGAGACCACCAGCCAAGCAGCAGTGCCCACGGAGCCAGAGGCAGCCCAGACCCTCCTTGGCCCAATGGGGAGCCTAGGGCTAGGTGAGAATTGGCAAGCGCTGGGATCCTGAGCCAAGCCGCAATGCGGCTGAGGTTTGTTCCCCGAGCCCAGTATCCCTTTGCAGAATGCAGCTCCTAGGAGCGCGTTTTGTGCCGTTTCGGAGCTAGGCCGTAGGTGGGTCCCTCCCAAGCTGGCTATAGGTGGGTTGCTAGGGCCAGTGAACACAGGGCTTCTTCAGGCCAAATCATCATTCTGCGCGAAAGAGAAGACTCTTGGAGTTGGTTTGACGCTGCGGAGACCACCAGGCCAGCAGCAGTGCCCACGGAGCCAGAGGCAGCCCAGACCCTCCTTGGCCCAATGGGGAGCATAGGGCTAGGTGAGAACTAGGCAAGCGCTGGGATCCTGAGCCAAGCCGCATTGGGGCTGAGGTTTGTTCCCCGAGCCCAGTTTCCCTTTGCAGAATGCAGCTCCTAGACGTGCGTTTTGTGTCGTTTCGGAGCTTCGCCCTAGGTGAGTCCCTCCCTAGCTGGCTATGGGGGGGTTGCTAGGGGCAGTGAACACAGGCCTTCTTCAGGCCAAATCAGCCTTCTGCATGAAGGAGGAGACGTTTGGCGTTGGTTTCCAGCTGCGGATACCACCAGACAAGCAGCAGTGCCCAAGGAGCCAGAGGCAGCCCAGACCCTCCTTGGCCCAATGGGGAGCCTAGGGCTAGGTGAGAACTAGGCAAGTGCTGGGATCCTGAGCCAAGCCGCATTGGGGCTGAGGTTTGTTCCCCGAGCCCAGTTTCCCTTTGCAGAATGCAGCTCCTAGGAGGGCGTTTTGTGCCGTTTCGGAGCTAGGCCCTAGGTGGGTCCCTCCCAAGCTGGCTATAGGTGGGTTGCTAGGGCCAGTGGACACAGGGCTTTTTCAGGGCAAATCAGCCTTCTCCGCGAAGGAGAAGACGCTTGCAGTTGGTTTCCAGCTGCGGAGACCACCAGCCAAGCAGCAGTGCCCAGGGAGCCAGAGGCAGGCCAGACCCTCCTTGTCACTATGGGGAGCCGAAGGCTAGGTGAGAACTAGGCAAGCGCTGGGATCCTGAGCCAAGCCGCATTGGGGCTGAGGTTTGTTCCCCGAGCCCAGTATCCCTTTGCAGAATGCAGCTCCTAGAAGCGTGTTTTGTGTCGTTTCGGAGCTACGCCCTAGGTGGGTCCCTCCCTAGCTGGCTATGGGGGTGTTGCTAGGGGCAGTGAACACAGGGCTTCTTCAGGCCAAATCAGCCTTCTGCACGAAGGAGGAGACGTTTGGCGTTGGTTTCCAGCTGCGGAGACCACCAGGCAAGCAGCAGTGCCCACGGAGGCAGAGGCAGCCCAGACCCTCCATGGCCCTATGCGAAACCTAGGGCTTGGTGAGAACTAGGCAAGCGCTGGGATCATGAGCCAAGCCGCATTGGGGCTGAGGTTTGATCCCCGAGCCCAGTATCCCTTTGCAGAATGCAGCTCCTAGAAGCGTTTTGTGCCGTTTCGGAGCTAGGCCCTAGGTGGGTCCCTCCCAAGCTGGCTATAGGTGGGTTGCTATGGCCAGTGCACACAGGGCTTCTTCACGCCAAATCAGCCTTCTCCGCGAAGGAGAATACGCTTGGAGTTGGTTCCCAGCTGCCGAGACCACCAGCCAAGCAGCAGTGCCCACGGAGCCAGAGGCTGCCCAGACCCTCCTTGGCCCTATGGGGAGCCGAGGGCTAGGTGAGAACTAGGCAAGTGCTGGGATCCTGAGCCAAGCCGCATTGGGGCTGAGGTTTGTTCCCCGAGCCCAGTATCAGTTTGCTGAATGCAGCTCCTCGAAGCACTTTGTGCAGTTTCGGAGCTAGGCCCTTGGTGGGTCCCTTCCAAGCTGGCTATAAGTGGGTTGCTAGGGCCAGTGCACACAGGGCTTCTTCAGGCCAAATCCGTCTTCTCCACGAAGGAGAAGATGCTTGGAGTTGGTTTCAAGCTGCGGAGACCACCAGGCAAGCAGCAGTGCCCACGGAGCCAGAGGCAGCCCAGACCCTCCTTGGCCCTATGGGGAGCCTAGGGCTAGGTGAGAACTAGGCAAGCGCTGGGATCCTGAGCCAAGCCGCATTGGGGCTGAGGTTTGTTCCCCGAGCCCAGTATCCCTTTGCAGAATGCAGCTCCTCGAAGCGTTTTGTGCCGTTTCGGAGCTAGGCCCTAGGTGGGTCCCTCCCAAGCTGGCTATAGGTGGGTGGCTAAGGGCAGTGAACACAGGGCTTCTTCACGCCAAATCAGACTTCTCCGCGAAGGAGAATACGCTTGGAGTTGTTTTCCAGCTTCGGAGACCACCAGCCAAGCAGCAGTGCCCACGGAGCCAGAGGCAGCCCAGACACTCCTTGGCCCAATGGGGAGCATAGGGCTAGGTGAGAACTAGGCAAGCGCTGGGATCCTGAGCCAAGCCGCATTGGGGCTGAGGTTTGTTCCCCGAGCCCAGTATCCCTTTGCAGAATGCAGCTCCTAGGAGCGCGTTTTGTGCCGTTTCGGAGCTAGGCCGTAGGTGGGTCCCTCCCAAGCTGGCTATAGGTGGGTTGCTAGGGCCAGTGAACACAGGGCTTCTTCAGGCCAAATCATCCTTCTGCACGAAAGAGAAGACTCTTGGAGTTGGTTTGACGCTGCGGAGACCACCAGGCCAGCAGCAGTGCCCACGGAGCCAGAGGCAGCCCAGACCCTCCTTGGCCCAATGGGGAGCATAGGGCTAGGTGAGAACTAGGCAAGCGCTGGGATCCTGAGCCAAGCCGCATTGGGGCTGAGGTTTGTTCCCCGAGCCCAGTATCCCTTTGCAGAATGCAGCTCCTAGACGTGCGTTTTGTGTCGTTTCGGAGCTTCGCCCTAGGTGAGTCCCTCCCTAGCTGGCTATGGGGGGGTTGCTAGGGGCAGTGAACACAGGCCTTCTTCAGGCCAAATCAGCCTTCTGCACGAAGGAGGAGACGTTTGGCGTTGGTTTCCAGCTGCGGATACCACCAGCCAAGCAGCAGTGCCCACGGAGGCAGAGGCAGCCCAGACCCTCCTTGGCCCAATGGGGAGCCTAGGGCTAGGTGAGAACTAGGCAAGTGCTGGGATCCTGAGCCAAGCCGCATTGGGGCTGAGGTTTGTTCCCCGAGCCCAGTTCCCCTTTGCAGAATGCAGCTCCTAGGAGGGCGTTTTGTGCCGTTTCGGAGCTAGGCCCTAGGTGGGTCCCTCCCAAGCTGGCTATAGGTGGGTTGCTAGGGCCAGTGGACACAGGGCTTTTTCAGGGCAAATCAGCCTTCTCCGCGAAGGAGAAGACGCTTGCAGTTGGTTTCCAGCTGCGGAGACCACCAGCCAAGCAGCAGTGCCCACGGAGCCAGAGGCAGGCCAGACCCTCCTTGTCCCTATGGGGAGCCGAAGGCTAGGTGAGAACTAGGCAAGCGCTGGGATCCTGAGCCAAGCCGCATTGGGGCTGAGGTTTGTTCCCCGAGCCCAGTATCCCTTTGCAGAATGCAGCTCCTAGAAGCGTGTTTTGTGTCGTTTCGGAGCTACGCCCTAGGTGGGTCCCTCCCTAGCTGGCTATGGGGGTGTTGCTAGGGGCAGTGAACACAGGGCTTCTTCAGGCCAAATCAGCCTTCTGCACGAAGGAGGAGACGTTTGGCGTTGGTTTCCAGCTGCGGAGACCACCAGGCAAGCAGCAGTGCCCACGGAGGCAGAGGCAGCCCAGACCCTCCATGGCCCTATGCGAAGCCTAGGGCTTGGTGAGAACTAGGCAAGCGCTGGGATCATGAGCCAAGCCGCATTGGGGCTGAGGTTTGATCCCCGAGCCCAGTATCCCTTTGCAGAATGCAGCTCCTAGAAGCGTTTTGTGCCGTTTCGGAGCTAGGCCCTAGGTGGGTCCCTCCCAAGCTGGCTATAGGTGGGTTGCTATGGCCAGTGCACACAGGGCTTCTTCACGCCAAATCAGCCTTCTCCGCGAAGGAGAATACGCTTGGAGTTGGTTCCCAGCTGCCGAGACCACCAGGCAAGCAGCAGTGCCCACGGAGCCAGAGGCTGCCCAGACCCTCCTTGGCCCTATGGGGAGCCGAGGGCTAGGTGAGAACTAGGCAAGTGCTGGGATCCTGAGCCAAGCCGCATTGGGGCTGAGGTTTGTTACCCGAGCCCAGTTTGCCGTTGCAGAATGCAGCTCCTAGAAGCGCGTTATGTGCCGTTTCGGAGCTGGGCCGTAGGTGGGTTCCTCCCTAGCTGTCAAGGAGGGGTTGCTAGGGCCAGTGCACACAGGGCTTCTTCAGGCCAAATCAGCCTTCTGCACGAAAGAGAAGACGCTTGGAGTTGGTTTGACGCTGCGGAGACCACCAGGCAAGCAGCAGTGCCCACGGAGCCAGAGGCAGCCCAGTACCTCCATGGCCCTATGGGGAGCCTAGGGCTAGGTGAAAACTAGGCAAGCGCTGGGATCATGAGCCAAGCCGCATTGGGGCTGAGGTTTGTTCCCTGAGCCCAGTATCCCTTTGCAGAATGCAGCTCCTCGAAGCATTTTGTGCAGTTTCGGAGCTAGGCCCTTGGTGGGTCCCTTCCAAGCTGGCTATAAGTGGGTTGCTAGGGCCAGTGCACACAGGGCTTCTTCAGGCCAAATCCGTCTTCTCCACGAAGGAGAAGATGCTTGGAGTTGGTTTCAAGCTGCGGAGACCACCAGCCAAGCAGCAGTGCCCACGGAGCCAGAGGCAGCCCAGACCCTCCTTGGCCCTATGGGGAGCCTAGGGCTAGGTGAGAACTAGGCAAGCGCTGGGATCCTGAGCCAAGCCGCATTGGGGCTGAGGTTTGTTCCCCGAGCCCAGTATCCCTTTGCAGAATGCAGCTCCTCGAAGCGTTTTGTGCCGTTTCGGAGCTAGGCCCTAGGTGGGTCCCTCCCAAGCTGGCTATAGGTGGGTTGCTAGGGGCAGTGAACACAGGGCTTCTTCACGCCAAATCAGCCTTCTCCGCGAAGGAGAATACGCTTGGAGTTGTTTTCCAGCTTCGGAGACCACCAGCCAAGCAGCAGTGCCCACGTAGCCAGAGGCAGCCCAGACACTCCTTGGCCCAATGGGGAGCATAGGGCTAGGTGAGAACTAGGCAAGCGCTGGGATCCTGAGCCAAGCCGCATTGGGGCTGAGGTTTGTTCCCCGAGCCCAATTTCCCTTTGCAGAATGCAGCTCCTAGACGTGCGTTTTGTGTCGTTTCGGAGCTTCGCCCTATGTGAGTCCCTCCCTAGCTGGCTATGGGGGGGTTGCTAGGGGCAGTGAACACAGGCCTTCTTCAGGCCAAATCAGCCTTCTGCACGAAGGAGGAGACGTTTGGCGTTGGTTTCCAGCTGAGGATACCACCAGCCAAGCAGCAGTGCCCAAGGAGCCAGAGGCAGCCCAGACCCTCCTTGGCCCAATGGGGAGCCTAGGGCTAGGTGAGAACTAGGCAAGTGCTGGGATCCTGAGCCAAGCCGCATTGGGGCTGAGGTTTGTTCCCCGAGCCCAGTTTCCCTCTGCAGAATGCAGCTCCTAGGAGGGCGTTTTGTGCCGTTTTGGAGCTAGGACCTAGGTGGGTCCCTCCCAAGCTGGCTATAGGTGGGTTGCTAGGGCCAGTGGACACAGGGCTTCTTCAGGGCAAATCAGCCTTCTCCGCGAAGGAGAAGACGCTTGCAGTTGGTTTCCAGCTGCGGAGACCACCAGCCAAGCAGCAGTGCCCACGGAGCCAGAGGCAGGCCAGACCCTCCTTGTCCCTATGGGGAGCCGAAGGCTAGGTGAGAACTAGGCAAGCGCTGGGATCCTGAGCCAAGCCGCATTGGGGCTGAGGTTTGTTCCCCGAGCCCAGTATCCCTTTGCAGAATGCAGCTCCTAGAAGCGTGTTTTGTGTCGTTTCGGAGCTACGCCCTAGGTGGGTCCCTCCCTAGCTGGCTGTGGGGGTGTTGCTAGGGGCAGTGAACACAGGGCTTCTTCAGGCCAAATCAGCCTTCTGCACGAAGGAGGAGACGCTTGGCATTGGTTTCCAGCTGCGGAGACCACCAGCCAAGCAGCAGTGCCCACGGAGCCAGAGGCAGCCCAGACCCTCCATGGCCCTATGCGAAGCCTAGGGCTAGGTGAGAACTAGGCAAGCGCTGGGATCATGAGCCAAGCCGCATTGGGGCTGAGGTTTGATCCCCGAGCCCAGTATCCCTTTGCAGAATGCAGCTCCTAGGAGCGCGTTTTGTGCCGTTTCGGAGCTAGGCCCTAGGTGGGTCCCTCCCAAGCTGGCTATAGGTGGGTTGCCAGGGCCCGTGCACACAGGGCTTCTTCAGGCCAAATCATCCTTCTGCGCGAAAGAAAAGACGCTTGGAGTTGGTTTGACGTTGCGGAGACCACCAGGCAAGCAGCAGTGCCCACGGAGCCAGAGGCTGCCCAGACCCTCCTTGGCCCTATGGGGAGCCGAGGGCTAGGTGAGAACTAGGCAAGTGCTGGGATCCTGAGCCAAGCCGCATTGGGGCTGAGGTTTGTTCCCTGAGCCCAGTATCCCTTTGCAGAATGCAGCTCCTCGAAGCATTTTGTGCAGTTTCGGAGCTAGGCCCTTGGTGGGTCCCTTCCAAGCTGGCTATAAGTGGGTTGCTAGGGCCAGTGCACACAGGGCTTCTTCAGGCCAAATCCGTCTTCTCCACGAAGGAGAAGATGCTTGGAGTTGGTTTCAAGCTGCGGAGACCACCAGCCAAGCAGCAGTGCCCAGGGAGCCAGAGGCAGCCCAGACCCTCCTTGGCCCAATGGGGAGCCGAGGGCTAGGTGAGAACTAGGCAAGTGCTGGGATCCTGAGCCAAGCCGCATTGGGGCTGAGGTTTGTTCCCCGAGCCCAGTATCCCTTTGCAGAATGCAGCTCCTAGAAGCGTGTTTTGTGTCGTTTCGGAGCTACGCCCTAGGTGGGTCCCTCCCTAGCTGGCTATGGGGGTGTTGCTAGGGGCAGTGAACACAGGGCTTCTTCAGGCCAAATCAGCCTTCTGCACGAAGGAGGAGACGTTTGGCGTTGGTTTCCAGCTGCGGAGACCACCAGGCAAGCAGCAGTGCCCACGGAGGCAGAGGCAGCCCAGACCCTCCATGGCCCTATGCGAAACCTAGGGCTTGGTGAGAACTAGGCAAGCGCTGGGATCATGAGCCAAGCCGCATTGGGGCTGAGGTTTGATCCCGGAGCCCAGTATCCCTTTGCAGAATGCAGCTCCTAGAAGCGTTTTGTGCCGTTTCGGAGCTAGGCCCTAGGTGGGTCCCTCCCAAGCTGGCTATAGGTGGGTTGCTATGGCCAGTGCACACAGGGCTTCTTCACGCCAAATCAGCCTTCTCCGCGAAGGAGAATACGCTTGGAGTTGGTTCCCAGCTGCCGAGACCACCAGCCAAGCAGCAGTGCCCACGGAGCCAGAGGCTGCCCAGACCCTCCTTGGCCCTATGGGGAGCCGAGGGCTAGGTGAGAACTAGGCAAGTGCTGGGATCCTGAGCCAAGCCGCATTGGGGCTGAGGTTTGTTCCCCGAGCCCAGTATCCCTTTGCTGAATGCAGCTCCTCGAAGCACTTTGTGCAGTTTCGGAGCTAGGCCCTTGGTGGGTCCCTTCCAAGCTGGCTATAAGTGGGTTGCTAGGGCCAGTGCACACAGGGCTTCTTCAGGCCAAATCCGTCTTCTCCACGAAGGAGAAGATGCTTGGAGTTGGTTTCAAGCTGCGGAGACCACCAGGCAAGCAGCAGTGCCCACGGAGCCAGAGGCAGCCCAGACCCTCCTTGGCCCTATGGGGAGCCTAGGGCTAGGTGAGAACTAGGCAAGCGCTGGGATCCTGAGCCAAGCCGCATTGGGGCTGAGGTTTGTTCCCCGAGCCCAGTATCCCTTTGCAGAATGCAGCTCCTCGAAGCGTTTTGTGCCGTTTCGGAGCTAGGCCCTAGGTGGGTCCCTCCCAAGCTGGCTATAGGTGGGTGGCTAAGGGCAGTGAACACAGGGCTTCTTCACGCCAAATCAGACTTCTCCGCGAAGGAGAATACGCTTGGAGTTGTTTTCCAGCTTCGGAGACCACCAGCCAAGCAGCAGTGCCCACGGAGCCAGAGGCAGCCCAGACACTCCTTGGCCCAATGGGGAGCATAGGGCTAGGTGAGAACTAGGCAAGCGCTGGGATCCTGAGCCAAGCCGCATTGGGGCTGAGGTTTGTTCCCCGAGCCCAGTATCCCTTTGCAGAATGCAGCTCCTAGGAGCGCGTTTTGTGCCGTTTCGGAGCTAGGCCGTAGGTGGGTCCCTCCCAAGCTGGCTATAGGTGGGTTGCTAGGGCCAGTGAACACAGGGCTTCTTCAGGCCAAATCATCCTTCTGCACGAAAGAGAAGACTCTTGGAGTTGGTTTGACGCTGCGGAGACCACCAGGCCAGCAGCAGTGCCCACGGAGCCAGAGGCAGCCCAGACCCTCCTTGGCCCAATGGGGAGCATAGGGCTAGGTGAGAACTAGGCAAGCGCTGGGATCCTGAGCCAAGCCGCATTGGGGCTGAGGTTTGTTCCCCGAGCCCAGTATCCCTTTGCAGAATGCAGCTCCTAGACGTGCGTTTTGTGTCGTTTCGGAGCTTCGCCCTAGGTGAGTCCCTCCCTAGCTGGCTATGGGGGGGTTGCTAGGGGCAGTGAACACAGGCCTTCTTCAGGCCAAATCAGCCTTCTGCACGAAGGAGGAGACGTTTGGCGTTGGTTTCCAGCTGCGGATACCACCAGCCAAGCAGCAGTGCCCACGGAGGCAGAGGCAGCCCAGACCCTCCTTGGCCCAATGGGGAGCCTAGGGCTAGGTGAGAACTAGGCAAGTGCTGGGATCCTGAGCCAAGCCGCATTGGGGCTGAGGTTTGTTCCCCGAGCCCAGTTTCCCTTTGCAGAATGCAGCTCCTAGGAGGGCGTTTTGTGCCGTTTCGGAGCTAGGCCCTAGGTGGGTCCCTCCCAAGCTGGCTATAGGTGGGTTGCTAGGGCCAGTGGACACAGGGCTTTTTCAGGGCAAATCAGCCTTCTCCGCGAAGGAGAAGACGCTTGCAGTTGGTTTCCAGCTGCGGAGACCACCAGCCAAGCAGCAGTGCCCACGGAGCCAGAGGCAGGCCAGACCCTCCTTGTCCCTATGGGGAGCCGAAGGCTAGGTGAGAACTAGGCAAGCGCTGGGATCCTGAGCCAAGCCGCATTGGGGCTGAGGTTTGTTCCCCGAGCCCAGTATCCCTTTGCAGAATGCAGCTCCTAGAAGCGTGTTTTGTGTCGTTTCGGAGCTACGCCCTAGGTGGGTCCCTCCCTAGCTGGCTATGGGGGTGTTGCTAGGGGCAGTGAACACAGGGCTTCTTCAGGCCAAATCAGCCTTCTGCACGAAGGAGGAGACGTTTGGCGTTGGTTTCCAGCTGCGGAGACCACCAGGCAAGCAGCAGTGCCCACGGAGGCAGAGGCAGCCCAGACCCTCCATGGCCATATGCGAAGCCTAGGGCTTGGTGAGAACTAGGCAAGCGCTGGGATCATGAGCCAAGCCGCATTGGGGCTGAGGTTTGATCCCCGAGCCCAGTATCCCTTTGCAGAATGCAGCTCCTAGAAGCGTTTTGTGCCGTTTCGGAGCTAGGCCCTAGGTGGGTCCCTCCCAAGCTGGCTATAGGTGGGTTGCTATGGCCAGTGCACACAGGGCTTCTTCACGCCAAATCAGCCTTCTCCGCGAAGGAGAATACGCTTGGAGTTGGTTCCCAGCTGCCGAGACCACCAGGCAAGCAGCAGTGCCCACGGAGCCAGAGGCTGCCCAGACCCTCCTTGGCCCTATGGGGAGCCGAGGGCTAGGTGAGAACTAGGCAAGTGCTGGGATCCTGAGCCAAGCCGCATTGGGGCTGAGGTTTGTTACCCGAGCCCAGTTTGCCGTTGCAGAATGCAGCTCCTAGAAGCGCGTTATGTGCCGTTTCGGAGCTGGGCCGTAGGTGGGTTCCTCCCTAGCTGTCAAGGAGGGGTTGCTAGGGCCAGTGCACACAGGGCTTCTTCAGGCCAAATCAGCCTTCTGCACGAAAGAGAAGACGCTTGGAGTTGGTTTGACGCTGCGGAGACCACCAGGCAAGCAGCAGTGCCCACGGAGCCAGAGGCAGCCCAGTCCCTCCATGGCCCTATGGGGAGCCTAGGGCTAGGTGAAAACTAGGCAAGCGCTGGGATCATGAGCCAAGCCGCATTGGGGCTGAGGTTTGTTCCCTGAGCCCAGTATCCCTTTGCAGAATGCAGCTCCTCGAAGCATTTTGTGCAGTTTCGGAGCTAGGCCCTTGGTGGGTCCCTTCCAAGCTGGCTATAAGTGGGTTGCTAGGGCCAGTGCACACAGGGCTTCTTCAGGCCAAATCCGTCTTCTCCACGAAGGAGAAGATGCTTGGAGTTGGTTTCAAGCTGCGGAGACCACCAGCCAAGCAGCAGTGCCCACGGAGCCAGAGGCAGCCCAGACCCTCCTTGGCCCTATGGGGAGCCTAGGGCTAGGTGAGAACTAGGCAAGCGCTGGGATCCTGAGCCAAGCCGCATTGGGGCTGAGGTTTGTTCCCCGAGCCCAGTATCCCTTTGCAGAATGCAGCTCCTCGAAGCGTTTTGTGCCGTTTCGGAGCTAGGCCCTAGGTGGGTCCCTCCCAAGCTGGCTATAGGTGGGTTGCTAGGGGCAGTGAACACAGGGCTTCTTCACGCCAAATCAGCCTTCTCCGCGAAGGAGAATACGCTTGGAGTTGTTTTCCAGCTTCGGAGACCACCAGCCAAGCAGCAGTGCCCACGTAGCCAGAGGCAGCCCAGACACTCCTTGGCCCAATGGGGAGCATAGGGCTAGGTGAGAACTAGGCAAGCGCTGGGATCCTGAGCCAAGCCGCATTGGGGCTGAGGTTTGTTCCCCGAGCCCAGTTTCCCTTTGCAGAATGCAGCTCCTAGACGTGCGTTTTGTGTCGTTTCGGAGCTTCGCCCTATGTGAGTCCCTCCCTAGCTGGCTATGGGGGGGTTGCTAGGGGCAGTGAACACAGGCCTTCTTCAGGCCAAATCAGCCTTCTGCACGAAGGAGGAGACGTTTGGCGTTGGTTTCCAGCTGAGGATACCACCAGCCAAGCAGCAGTGCCCAAGGAGCCAGAGGCAGCCCAGACCCTCCTTGGCCCAATGGGGAGCCTAGGGCTAGGTGAGAACTAGGCAAGTGCTGGGATCCTGAGCCAAGCCGCATTGGGGCTGAGGTTTGTTCCCCGAGCCCAGTTTCCCTCTGCAGAATGCAGCTCCTAGGAGGGCGTTTTGTGCCGTTTTGGAGCTAGGACCTAGGTGGGTCCCTCCCAAGCTGGCTATAGGTGGGTTGCTAGGGCCAGTGGACACAGGGCTTCTTCAGGGCAAATCAGCCTTCTCCGCGAAGGAGAAGACGCTTGCAGTTGGTTTCCAGCTGCGGAGACCACCAGCCAAGCAGCAGTGCCCACGGAGCCAGAGGCAGGCCAGACCCTCCTTGTCCCTATGGGGAGCCGAAGGCTAGGTGAGAACTAGGCAAGCGCTGGGATCCTGAGCCAAGCCGCATTGGGGCTGAGGTTTGTTCCCCGAGCCCAGTATCCCTTTGCAGAATGCAGCTCCTAGAAGCGTGTTTTGTGTCGTTTCGGAGCTACGCCCTAGGTGGGTCCCTCCCTAGCTGGCTGTGGGGGTTTTGCTAGGGGCAGTGAACACAGGGCTTCTTCAGGCCAAATCAGCCTTCTGCACGAAGGAGGAGACGCTTGGCATTGGTTTCCAGCTGCGGAGACCACCAGCCAAGCAGCAGTGCCCACGGAGCCAGAGGCAGCCCAGACCCTCCATGGCCCTATGCGAAGCCTAGGGCTAGGTGAGAACTAGGCAAGCGCTGGGATCATGAGCCAAGCCGCATTGGGGCTGAGGTTTGATCCCCGAGCCCAGTATCCCTTTGCAGAATGCAGCTCCTAGGAGCGCGTTTTGTGCCGTTTCGGAGCTAGGCCCTAGGTGGGTCCCTCCCAAGCTGGCTATAGGTGGGTTGCCAGGGCCCGTGCACACAGGGCTTCTTCAGGCCAAATCATCCTTCTGCGCGAAAGAAAAGACGCTTGGAGTTGGTTTGACGCTGCGGAGACCACCAGGCAAGCAGCAGTGCCCACGGAGCCAGAGGCTGCCCAGACCCTCCTTGGCCCTATGGGGAGCCGAGGGCTAGGTGAGAACTAGGCAAGTGCTGGGATCCTGAGCCAAGCCGCATTGGGGCTGAGGTTTGTTCCCTGAGCCCAGTATCCCTTTGCAGAATGCAGCTCCTCGAAGCATTTTGTGCAGTTTCGGAGCTAGGCCCTTGGTGGGTCCCTTCCAAGCTGGCTATAAGTGGGTTGCTAGGGCCAGTGCACACAGGGCTTCTTCAGGCCAAATCCGTCTTCTCCACGAAGGAGAAGATGCTTGGAGTTGGTTTCAAGCTGCGGAGACCACCAGCCAAGCAGCAGTGCCCACGGAGCCAGAGGCAGCCCAGACCCTCCTTGGCCCAATGGGGAGCCGAGGGCTAGGTGAGAACTAGGCAAGTGCTGGGATCCTGAGCCAAGCCGCATTGGGGCTGAGGTTTGTTCCCCGAGCCCAGTATCCCTTTGCAGAATGCAGCTCCTAGAAGCGTGTTTTGTGTCGTTTCGGAGCTACGCCCTAGGTTGGTCCCTCCCAAGTTGGCTATAGGTGGGTTGCTAGGGCCAGTGAACACAGGGCTTCTTCAGGCCAAATCAGCCTTCTGCACGAAAGAGAAGACGCTTGGAGTTGGTTTGACGCTGCGGAGACCACCAGCCAAGCAGCAGTGCCCACGGAGCCAGAGGCAGCCCAGACCCTCCTTGGCCCAATGGGGAGCCTAGGGCTAGGTGAGAATTGGCAAGCGCTGGGATCCTGAGCCAAGCCGCAATGCGGCTGAGGTATGTTCCCCGAGCCCAGTATCCCTTTGCAGAATGCAGCTCCTAGGAGCGCGTTTTGTGCCGTTTCGGAGCTAGGCCCTAGGTGGGTCCCTCCCAAGCTGGCTATAGGTGGGTTGCCAGGGCCAGTGAACACAGGGCTTCTTCAGGCCAAATCATCCTTCTGCGCGAAAGAGAAGACGCTTGGAGTTGGTTTGACGCTGCGGAGACCACCAGGCAAGCAGCAGTGCCCACGGAGCCAGAGGCAGCCCAGACCCTCCTTGGCCCAATGGGGAGCATAGGGCTAGGTGAGAACTAGGCAAGCGCTGGGATCCTGAGCCAAGCCGCATTGGGGCTGAGGTTTGTTCCCCGAGCCCAGTTTCCCTTTGCAGAATGCAGCTCCTAGACGTGCGTTTTGTGTCGTTTCGGAGCTTCGCCCTAGGTGAGTCCCTCCCTAGCTGGCTATGGGGGGGTTGCTAGGGGCAGTGAACACAGGCCTTCTTCAGGCCAAATCAGCCTTCTGCACGAAGGAGGAGACGTTTGGCGTTGGTTTCCAGCTGAGGATACCACCAGCCAAGCAGCAGTGCCCAAGGAGCCAGAGGCAGCCCAGACCCTCCTTGGCCCAATGGGGAGCCTAGGGCTAGGTGAGAACTAGGCAAGCGCTGGGATCCTGAGCCAAGCCGCATTGGGGCTGAGGTTTGTTCCCCGAGCCCAGTTTCCCTTTGCAGAATGCAGCTCCTAGGAGGGCGTTTTGTGCCGTTTCGGAGCTAGGCCCTAGGTGGGTCCCTCCCAAGCTGGCTATAGGTGGGTTGCTAGGGCCAGTGAACACAGGGCTTCTTCAGGGCAAATCAGCCTTCTCCGCGAAGGAGAAGACGCTTGCAGTTGGTTTCCAGCTGCGGAGACCACCAGCCAAGCAGCAGTGCCCACGGAGCCAGAGGCAGGCCAGACCCTCCTTGTCCCTATGGGGAGCCGAAGGCTAGGTGAGAACTAGGCAAGCGCTGGGATCCTGAGCCAAGCCGCATTGGGGCGGAGGTTTGTTCCCCGAGCCCAGTATCCCTTTGCAGAATGCAGCTCCTAGAAGCGTGTTTTGGGCCGTTTCGGAGCTACGCCCTAGGTGGGTCCCTTCCTAGCTGGCTATGGGGGGGTTGCTAGGGGCAGTGAACACAGGGCTTCTTCAGGCCAAATCAGCCTTCTGCACGAAGGAGGAGACGCTTGGCGTTGGTTTCCAGCTGCGGAGACCACCAGCCAAGCAGCAGTGCCCACGGAGCCAGAGGCAGCCCAGACCCTCCATGGCCCTATGCGAAGCCAAGGGCTAGGTGAGAACTAGGCAAGCGCTGGGATCATGAGCCAAGCCGCATTGGGGCTGAGGTTTGATCCCCGAGCCCAGTATCCCTTTGCAGAATGCAGCTCCTAGAAGCGCGTTATGTGCCGTTTCGGAGCTAGGCCCTAGGTGGGTTCCTCCCTAGCTATCAAGGAGGGGTTGCTAGGGCCAGTGCACACAGGGCTTCTTCAGGCCAAATCAGCCTTCTGCACTTAAGAGAAGACGCTTGGAGTTGGTTTGACGCTGCGGAGACCACCAGGCAAGCAGCAGTGCCCACGGAGCCAGAGGCAGCCCAGTCCCTCCATGGCCCTATGGGGAGCCTAGGGCTAGGTGAAAACGAGGCAAGCGCTGGGATCATGAGCCAAGCCGCATTGGGGCTGAGGTTTGTTCCCCGAGCCCAGTATCCCTTTGCAGAATGCAGCTCCTCGAAGCATTTTGTGCAGTTTCGGAGCTAGGCCCTAGGTGGGTCCCTTCCAAGCTGGCTATAGGTGGGTTGCTAGGGCCAGTGCACAAAGGGCTTCTTCAGGCCAAATCCGTCTTCTTCACGAAGGAGAAGATGCTTGGAGTTGGTTTCAAGCTGCGGAGACCACCAGCCAAGCAGCAGTGCCCACGGAGCCAGAGGCAGCCCAGACCCTCCTTGGCCCAATGGGGAGCCTAGGGCTAGGTGAGAATTGGCAAGCGCTGGGATCCTGAGCCAAGCCGCAATGCGGCTGAGGTTTGTTCCCCGAGCCCAGTATCCCTTTGCAGAATGCAGCTCCTAGGAGCGCGTTTTGTGCCGTTTCGGAGCTAGGCCCTAGGTGGGTCCCTCCCAAGCTGGCTATAGGTGGGTTGCCAGGGCCAGTGAACACAGGGCTTCCTCAGGCCAAATCATCCTTCTGCGCGAAAGAAAAGACGCTTGGAGTTGGTTTGACGCTGCGGAGACCACCAGGCAAGCAGCAGTGCCCACGGAGCCAGAGGCAGCCCAGACCCTCCTTGGCCCAATGGGGAGCCTAGGGCTAGGTGAGAACTAGGCAAGCGCTGGAATCATGAGCCAAGCCGCATTGGGGCTGAGGTTTGTTCCCCGAGCCCAGTATCCCTTTGCAGAATGCAGCTCCTCGAAGCATTTTGTGCCGTTTCGGAGCTAGGCCCTAGGTGGGTCCCTCCCAAGCTGGCTATAGGTGGGTTGCTAGGGCCAGTGCACACAGGGCTTCTTCAGGCCAAATCCATCTTCTCCGCGAAGGAGAAGATGCTTGGAGTTGGTTTCAAGCTGCGGAGACCACCAGCCAAGCAGCAGTGCCCACGGAGCCAGAGGCAGCCCAGACCCTCCTTGGCCCTATGGGGAGCCGAGGGCTAGGTGAGAACTAGGCAAGCGCTGGGATCCTGAGCCAAGCCGCATTGGGGCTGAGGTTTGTTCCCCGAGCCCAGTATCCCTTTGCAGAATGCAGCTCCTCGAAGCGTTTTGTGCCGTTTCGGAGCTAGGCCCTAGGTGGGTCCCTCCCAAGCTGGCTATAGGTGGGTTGCTAGGGGCAGTGAACACAGGGCTTCTTCACGCCAAATCAGCCTTCTCCGCGAAGGAGAATACGCTTGGAGTTGGTTTCCAGCTTCGGAGACCACCAGCCAAGCAGCAGTGCCCACGGAGCCAGAGGCAGCCCAGACCCTCCTTGGCCCAATGGGGAGCCTAGGGCTAGGTGAGAATTGGCAAGCACTGGGATCCTGAGCCAAGCCGCAATGCGGCTGAGGTTTGTTCCCCGAGCCCAGTATCCCTTTGCAGAATGCAGCTCCTAGGAGCGCGTTTTGTGCCGTTTCGGAGCTAGGCCCTAGGTGGGTCCCTCCCAAGCTCGCTATAGGTGGGTTGCCAGGGCCAGTGAACACAGGGCTTCTTCAGGCCAAATCATCCTTCTGCGCGAAAGAAAAGACGCTTGGAGTTGGTTTGATGCTGCGGAGACCACCAGGCAAGCAGCAGTGCCCACGGAGCCAGAGGCTGCCCAGACCCTCCTTGGCCCTATGGGGAGCCGAGGGCTAGGTGAGAACTAGGCAAGTGCTGGGATCCTGAGCCAAGCCGCATTGGGGCTGAGGTTTGTTCCCTGAGCCCAGTATCCCTTTGCAGAATGCAGCTCCTCGAAGCATTTTGTGCAGTTTCGGAGCTAGGCCCTTGGTGGGTCCCTTCCAAGCTGGCTATAAGTGGGTTGCTAGGGCCAGTGCACACAGGGCTTCTTCAGGCCAAATCCGTCTTCTCCACGAAGGAGAAGATGCTTGGAGTTGGTTTCAAGCTGCGGAGACCACCAGCCAAGCAGCAGTGCCCACGGAGCCAGAGGCAGCCCAGACCCTCCTTGGCCCTATGGGGAGCCTAGGGCTAGGTGAGAACTAGGCAAGCGCTGGGATCCTGAGCCAAGCCGCATTGGGGCTGAGGTTTGTTCCCCGAGCCCAGTATCCCTTTGCAGAATGCAGCTCCTCGAAGCGTTTTGTGCCGTTTCGGAGCTAGGCCCTAGGTGGGTCCCTCCCAAGCTGGCTATAGGTGGGTTGCTAGGGGCAGTGAACACAGGGCTTCTTCAGGCCAAATCATCCTTCTCCGCGAAGGAGAATACGCTTGGAGTTGGTTTCCAGCTTCGGAGACCACCAGCCAAGCAGCAGTGCCCACGGAGCCAGAGGCAGCCCAGACCCTCCTTGGCCCAATGGGGAGCCTAGGGCTAGGTGAGAATTGGCAAGCGCTGGGATCCTGAGCCAAGCCGCAATGCGGCTGAGGTTTGTTCCCCAGGCCCAGTATCCCTTTGCAGAATGCAGCTCCTAGGAGCGCGTTTTGTGCCGTTTCGGAGCTAGGCCCTAGGTGGGTCCCTCCCAAGCTCGCTATAGGTGTGTTGCCAGGGCCAGTGAACACAGGGCTTCTTCAGGCCAAATCAGCCTTCTGCGCGAAAGAAAAGACGCTTGGAGTTGGTTTGACGCTGCGGAGACCACCAGGCAAGCAGCAGTGCCCACGGAGCCAGAGGCAGCCCAGACACTCCTTGGCCCAATGGGGAGCCTAGGGCTAGGTGAGAACTAGGCAAGCGCTGGGATCCTGAGCCAAGCCGCATTGGGGCTGAGGTTTGTTCCCCGAGCCCAGTTTCCCTTTGCAGAATGCAGCTCCTAGACGTGCGTTTTGTGTCGTTTCGGAGCTTCGCCCTAGGTGAGTCCCTCCCTAGCTGGCTATGGGGGTGTTGCTAGGGGCAGTGAACACAGGCCTTCTTCAGGCCAAATCAGCCTTCTGCACGAAGGAGGAGACGTTTGGCGTTGGTTTCCAGCTGAGGATACCACCAGCCAAGCAGCAGTGCCCAAGGAGCCAGAGGCAGCCCAGACCCTCCTTGGCCCAATGGGGAGCCTAGGCCTAGGTGAGAACTAGGCAAGTGCTGGGATCCTGAGCCAAGCCGCATTGGGGCTGAGGTTTGTTCCCCGAGCCCAGTATCCCTTTGCAGAATGCAGCTCCTCGAAGCATTTTGTGCCGTTTCGGAGCTAGGCCCTAGGTGGGTCCCTCCCAAGCTGGCTATAGGTGGGTTGCTAGGGCCAGTGCACACAGGGCTTCTTCAGGCCAAATCCGTCTTCTCCGCGAAGGAGAAGATGCTTGGAGTTGGTTTCAAGCTGCGGAGACCACCAGCCAAGCAGCAGTGCCCACGGAGCCAGAGGCAGGCCAGACCCTCCTTGTCCCTATGGGGAGCCGAAGGCTATGTGAGAACTAGGCAAGCGCTGGGATCCTGAGCCAAGCCGTATTGGGGCTGAGGTTTGTTCCCCGAGCCCAGTATCCCTTTGCAGAATGCAGCTCCTAGAAGCGTGTTTTGTGTCGTTTCGGAGCTACGCCCTAGGTGGGTCCCTCCCTAGCTGGCTATGGGGGGGTTGCTAGGGGCAGTGAACACAGGGCTTCTTCAGGCCAAATCAGCCTTCTGCACGAAGGAGGAGACGCTTGGCATTGGTTTCCAGCTGCGGAGACCACCAGCCAAGCAGCAGTGCCCACGGAGCCAGAGGCAGCCCAGACCCTCCTTGGCCCAATGGGGAGCCTAGGGCTAGGTGAGAATTGGCAAGCGCTGGGATCCTGAGCCAAGCCGCAATGCGGCTGAGGTATGTTCCCCGAGCCCAGTATCCCTTTGCAGAATGCAGCTCCTAGGAGCGCGTTTTGTGCCGTTTCGGAGCTAGGCCCTAGGTGGGTCCCTCCCAAGCTGGCTATAGGTGGGTTGCCAGGGCCAGTGAACACAGGGCTTCTTCAGGCCAAATCATCCTTCTGCGCGAAAGAGAAGACGCTTGGAGTTGGTTTGACGCTGCGGAGACCACCAGGCAAGCAGCAGTGCCCACGGAGCCAGAGGCAGCCCAGACCCTCCTTGGCCCAATGGGGAGCCTAGGGCTAGGTGAGAACTAGGCAAGCGCTGGGATCCTGAGCCAAGCCGCATTGGGGCTGAGGTTTGTTCCCCGAGCCCAGTTTCCCTTTGCAGAATGCAGCTCCTAGACGTGCGTTTTGTGTCGTTTCGGAGCTTCGCCCTAGGTGAGTCCCTCCCTAGCTGGCTATGGGGGGGTTGCTAGGGGCAGTGAACACAGGCCTTCTTCAGGCCAAATCAGCCTTCTGCTCGAAGGAGGAGACGTTTGGCGTTGGTTTCCAGCTGAGGATACCACCAGCCAAGCAGCAGTGCCCAAGGAGCCAGAGGCAGCCCAGACCCTCCTTGGCCCAATGGGAGCCTAGGGCTAGGTGAGAACTAGGCAAGCGCTGGGATCCTGAGCCAAGCCGCATTGGGGCTGAGGTTTGTTCCCCGAGCCCAGTTTCCCTTTGCAGAATGCAGCTCCTAGACGTGCGTTTTGTGCCGTTTCGGAGCTAGGCCCTAGGTGGGTCCCTCCCAAGCTGGCTATAGGTGGGTTGCTAGGGCCAGTGAACACAGGGCTTCTTCAGGGCAAATCAGCCTTCTCCGCGAAGGAGAAGACGCTTGCAGTTGGTTTCCAGCTGCGGAGACCACCAGCCAAGCAGCAGTGCCCACGGAGCCAGAGGCAGGCCAGACCCTCCTTGTCCCTATGGGGAGCCGAAGGCTAGGTGAGAACTAGGCAAGCGCTGGGATCCTGAGCCAAGCCGCATTGGGGCTGAGGTTTGTTCCCCGAGCCCAGTATCCCTTTGCAGAATGCAGCTCCTAGAAGCGTGTTTTGGGCCGTTTCGGAGCTACGCCCTAGGTGGGTCCCTTCCTAGCTGGCTATGGGGGGGTTGCTAGGGGCAGTGAACACAGGCCTTCTTCAGGCCAAATCAGCCTTCTGCACGAAGGAGGAGACGCTTGGCGTTGGTTTCCAGCTGCGGAGACCACCAGCCAAGCAGCAGTGCCCACGGAGCCAGAGGCAGCCCAGACCCTCCATGGCCCTATGCGAAGCCTAGGGCTAGGTGAGAACTAGGCAAGCGCTGGGATCCTGAGCCAAGCCGCATTGGGGCTGAGGTTTGATCCCCGAGCCCAGTATCCCTTTGCAGAATGCAGCTCCTTGAAGCGCGTTATGTGCCGTTTCGGAGCTAGGCCCTAGGTGGGTTCCTCCCTAGCTATCAAGGAGGGGTTGCTAGGGCCAGTGAACACAGGGCTTCTTCAGGCCAAATCAGCCTTCTGCACGAAAGAGAAGACGCTTGGAGTTGGTTTGACGCTGCGGAGACCACCAGGCAAGCAGCAGTGCCCACGGAGCCAGAGGCAGCCCAGTCCCTCCATGGCCCTATGGGGAGCCTAGGGCTAGGTGAAAACGAGGCAAGCGCTGGGATCATGAGCCAAGCCGCATTGGGGCTGAGGTTTGTTCCCCGAGCCCAGTATCCCTTTGCAGAATGCAGCTCCTCGAAGCATTTTGTGCCGATTCGGAGCTAGGCCCTAGGTGGGTCCCTCCCAAGCTGGCTATAGGTGGGTTGCTAGGGCCAGTGCACACAGGGCTTCTTCAGGCCAAATCCGTCTTCTGCGCGAAGGAGAAGATGCTTGGAGTTGGTTTCCAGCTTCGGAGACCACCAGCCAAGCAGCAGTGCCCACGGAGCCAGAGGCAGCCCAGACCCTCCTTGGCCCTATGGGGAGCCGAGGGCTAGGTGAGAACTAGGCAAGCGCTGGGATCCTGAGCCAAGCCGCATTGGGGCTGAGGTTTGTTCCCCGAGCCCAGTATCCCTTTGCAGAATGCAGCTCCTCGAAGCGTTTTGTGCCGTTTCGGAGCTAGGCCCTAGGTGGGTCCCTCCCAAGCTGGCTATAGGTGGGTTGCTAGGGGCAGTGAACACAGGGCTTCTTCACGCCAAATCAGCCTTCTCCGCGAAGGAGAATACGCTTGGAGTTGGTTTCCAGCTTCGGAGACCACCAGCCAAGCAGCAGTGCCCACGGAGCCAGAGGCAGCCCAGACCCTCCTTGGCCCAATGGGGAGCCTAGGGCTAGGTGAGAATTGGCAAGCGCTGGGATCCTGAGCCAAGCCGCAATGCGGCTGAGGTTTGTTCCCCGAGCCCAGTATCCCTTTGCAGAATGCAGCTCCTAGACGTGCGTTTTGTGTCGTTTCGGAGCTTCGCCCTAGGTGAGTCCCTCCCTAGCTGGCTATGGGGGGGTTGCTAGGGGGAGTGAATACAGGCCTTCTTCAGGCCAAATCAGCCTTCTGCACGAAGGAGGAGACGTTTGGCGTTGGTTTCCAGCTGCGGATACCACCAGCCAAGCAGCAGTGCCCAAGGAGCCAGAGGCAGCCCAGACCCTCCTTGGCCCAATTGGGAGCCTAGGGCTAGGTGAGAACTAGGCAAGCGCTGGGATCCTGAGCCAAGCCGCATTGGGGCTGAGGTTTGTTCCCCGAGCCCAGTTTCCCTTTGCAGAATGCAGCTCCTAGGAGGGCGTTTTGTGCCGTTTCGGAGCTAGGCCCTAGGTGGGTCCCTCCCAAGCTGGCTATAGGTGGGTTGCTAGGGCCAGTGAACACAGGGCTTCTTCAGGGCAAATCAGCCTTCTCCGCGAAGGAGAAGACGCTTGCTGTTGGTTTCCAGCTGCGGAGAACACCAGCCAAGCAGCAGTGCCCACGGAGCCAGAGGCAGGCCAGACCCTCCTTGTCCCTATGGGGAGCCGAAGGCTAGGTGAGAACTAGGCAAGCGCTGGGATCCTGAGCCAAGCCGCATTGGGGCTGAGGTTTGTTCCCCGAGCCCAGTTTCCCTTTGCAGAATGCAGCTCCTCGAAGCGTTTTGTGCCGTTTCGGAGCTAGGCCCTATGTGGGTCCCTCCCAAGCTGGCTATAGGTGGGTTGCTAGGGGCAGTGAACACAGGGCTTCTTCACGCCAAATCAGCCTTCTCCGCGAAGGAGAATACGCTTGGAGTTGGTTTCCAGCTTCGGAGACCACCAGCCAAGCAGCAGTGCCCACGGAGCCAGAGGCAGCCCAGACCCTCCTTGGCCCAATGGGGAGCCTAGGGCTAGGTGAGAATTGGCAAGCGCTGGGATCCTGAGCCAAGCCGCAATGCGGCTGAGGTTTGTTCCCCGAGCCCAGTATCCCTTTGCAGAATGCAGCTCCTAGGAGCGCGTTTTGTGCCGTTTCGGAGCTAGGCCCTAGGTGGTTCCCTCCCAAGCTGGCTATAGGTGGGTTGCCAGGGCCAGTGAACACAGGGCTTCTTCAGGCCAAATCATCCTTCTGCGCGAAAGAGAAGACGCTTGGAGTTGGTTTGACGCTGCGGAGACCACCAGGCAAGCAGCAGTGCCCACGGAGCCAGAGGCAGCCCAGACCCTCCTTGGCCCAATGGGGAGCATAGGGCTAGGTGAGAACTAGGCAAGCGCTGGGATCCTGAGCCAAGCCGCATTGGGGCTGAGGTTTGTTCCCCGAGCCCAGTTTCCCTTTGCAGAATGCAGCTCCTAGACGTGCGTTTTGTGTCGTTTCGGAGCTTTGCCCTAGGTGAGTCCCTCCCTAGCTGGCTATGGGGGGGTTGCTAGGGGCAGTGAACACAGGGCTTCTTCAGGGCAAATCAGCCTTCTCCGCGAAGGAGAAGACGCTTGCAGTTGGTTTCCAGCTGCGTAGACCACCAGCCAAGCAGCAGTGCCCACGGAGCCAGAGGCAGGCCAGACCCTCCATGGCCCTATGGGAAGCCTAGGGCTAGGTAAGAACTAGGCAAGCGCTGGGATCATGAGCCAAGCCGCATTGGGGCTGAGGTTTGATCCCCGAGCCCAGTATCCCTTTGCAGAATGCAGCTCCTAGAAGCGTTTTGTGCCGTTTCGGAACTAGGCCCTAGGTGGGTCCCTCCCAAGCTGGCTATAGGTGGGTTGCTATGGCCAGTGCACACAGGGCTTCTTCACGCCAAATCATCCTTCTCCGCGAAGGAGAATACGCTTGGAGTTGGTTTCCAGCTGCCGAGACCACCAGCCAAGCAGCAGTGCCCACGGAGCCAGAGGCTGCCCAGACCCTCCTTGGCCCTATGGGGAGCCGAGGGCGAGGTGAGAATTAGGCAAGTGCTGGGATCCTGAGCCAAGCCGCATTGGGGCTGAGGTTTGTTCCCCGAGCCCAGTTTCCCTTTGCAGAATGCAGCTCCTAGAAGCGTGTTTTGTGCCGTTTCGGAGCTACGCCCTAGGTGGGTCCCTCCCTAGCTGGCTATGGAGGGGTTGCTAGGGGCAGTGCACACAGGGCTTCTTCAGGACAAATCAGCCTTCTGCACGAAAGAGAAGACGCTTGGAGTTGGTTTGACGCTGCGGAGACCACCAGGCAAGCAGCAGTGCCCACGGAGCCAGAGGCAGCCCAGTCCCTCCATGGCCCTATGGGTAGCCTAGGGCTAGGTGAAAACTAGGCAAGCGCTGGGATCATGAGCCAAGCCGCATTGGGGCTGAGGTTTGTTCCCCGAGCCCAGTATCCCTTTGCAGAATGCAGCTCCTGGAAGCATTTTGTGCCGTTTCGGAGCTAGGCCCTAGGTGGGTCCCTCCCAAGCTGGCTATAGGTGGGTTGCTAGGGCCAGTGCACACAGGGCTTCTTCAGGCCAAATCCGTCTTCTCCGCGAAGGAGAAGATGCTTGGAGTTGGTTTCAAGCTGCGGAGACCACCAGCCAAGCAGCAGTGCCCACGGAGCCAGAGGCAGCCCAGACCCTCCTTGGCCCAATGGGGAGCCGAGGGCTAGGTTAGAACTAGGCAAGTGCTGGGATCCTGAGCCAAGCCGCATTGGGGCTGAGGTTTGTTCCCCGAGCCCAGTATCCCTTTGCAGAATGCAGCTCCTAGAAGCGTGTTTTGTGTCGTTTCGGAGCTACGCCCTAGGTTGGTCCCTCCCAAGTTGGCTATAGGTGGGTTGCTAGGGCCAGTGAACACAGGGCTTCTTCAGGGCAAATCAGCCTTTTCCGCGAAGGAGAAGATGCTTGGAGTTGGTTTCAAGCTGCGGAGACCACCAGCCAAGCAGCAGTGCCCACGGAGCCAGAGGCAGCCCAGACCCTCCTTGGCCCTATGGGGAGCCGAGGGCTAGGTGAGAACTAGGCAAGCGCTGGGATCCTGAGCCAAGCCGCATTGGGGCTGAGGTTTGCTCCCCGAGCCCAGTATCCCTTTGCAGAATGCAGCTCCTAGAAGCGTGTTTTGTGTCGTTTCGGAGCTAGGCCCTAGGTGGGTCCCTCCCAAGCTGGCTATAGGTGGGTTGCTAGGGGCAGTGAACACAGTTCTTCTTCACGCCAAATCAGCCTTCTCCGCGAAGGAGAATACGCTTGGAGTTGGTTTCCAGCTGCGGAGACCACCAGCCAAGCAGCAGTGCCCACGGAGCCAGAGGCAGCCCAGACCCTCCTTGGCCCAATGGGGAGCCTAGGGCTAGGTGAGAATTGGCAAGCGCTGGGATCCTGAGCCAAGCCGCAATGCGGCTGAGGTTTGTTCCCCGACCCCAGTATCCCTTTGCAGAATGCAGCTCCTAGGAGCGCGTTTTGTGCCGTTTCGGAGCTAGGCCCTAGGTGGGTCCCTCCCAAGCTGGCTATAGGTGGGTTGCTAGGGCCAGTGAACACAGGGCTTCTTCAGGCCAAATCATCCTTCTGCGCGAAAGAGAAGACGCTTGGAGTTGGTTTGACGCTACGGAGACCACCAGGCAAGCAGCAGTGCCCACGGAGCCAGAGGCAGCCCAGACCCTCCTTGGCCCAATGGGGAGCATAGGGCTAGGTGAGAACTAGGCAAGTGCTGGGATCCTGAGCCAAGCCGCATTGGGACTGAGGTTTGTTCCCCGAGCCCAGTTTCCCTTTGCAGAATGCAGCTCCTAGGAGGGCGTTTTGTGCCGTTTCGGAGCTTCGCCCTAGGTGAGTCCCTCCCTAGCTGGCTATGGGGGGGTTGCTAGGGGCAGTGAACACAGGCCTTCTTCAGGCCAAATCAGCCTTCTGCACGAAGGAGGAGACGTTTGGCGTTGGTTTCCAGCTGCGGATACCACCAGCCAAGCAGCAGTGCCCAAGGAGCCAGAGGCAGCCCAGACCCTCCTTGGCCCAATTGGGAGCCTAGGGCTAGGTGAGAACTAGGCAAGCGCTGGGATCCTGAGCCAAGCCGCATTGGGGCTGAGGTTTGTTCCCCGAGCCCAGTTTCCCTTTGCAGAATGCAGCTCCTAGGAGGGCGTTTTGTGCCGTTTCGGAGCTAGGCCCTAGGTGGGTCCCTCCCAAGCTGGCTATAGGTGGGTTGCTAGGGCCAGTGAACACAGGGCTTCTTCAGGGCAAATCAGCCTTCTCCGCGAAGGAGAAGACGCTTGCAGTTGGTTTCCAGCTGCGGAGAACACCAGCCAAGCAGCAGTGCCCACGGAGCCAGAGGCAGGCCAGACCCTCCTTGTCCCTATGGGGAGCCGAAGGCTAGGTGAGAACTAGGCAAGCGCTGGGATCCTGAGCCAAGCCGCATTGGGGCTGAGGTTTGTTCCCCGAGCCCAGTATCCCTTTGCAGAATGCAGCTCCTCGAAGCGTTTTGTGCCGTTTCGGAGCTAGGCCCTAGGTGGGTCCCTCCCAAGCTGGCTATAGGTGGGTTGCTAGGGGCAGTGAACACAGGGCTTCTTCACGCCAAATCAGCCTTCTCCGCGAAGGAGAATACGCTTGGAGTTGGTTTCCAGCTTCGGAGACCACCAGCCAAGCAGCAGTGCCCACGGAGCCAGAGGCAGCCCAGACCCTCCTTGGCCCAATGGGGAGCCTAGGGCTAGGTGAGAATTGGCAAGCGCTGGGATCCTGAGCCAAGCCGCAATGCGGCTGAGGTTTGTTCCCCGAGCCCAGTATCCCTTTGCAGAATGCAGCTCCTAGGAGCGCGTTTTGTGCCGTTTCGGAGCTAGGCCCTAGGTGGTTCCCTCCCAAGCTGGCTATAGGTGGGTTGCCAGGGCCAGTGAACACAGGGCTTCTTCAGGCCAAATCATCCTTCTGCGCGAAAGAGAAGACGCTTGGAGTTGGTTTGACGCTGCGGAGACCACCAGGCAAGCAGCAGTGCCCACGGAGCCAGAGGCAGCCCAGACCCTCCTTGGCCCAATGGGGAGCCGAAGGCTAGGTGAGAACTAGGCAAGCGCTGGGATCCTGAGCCAAGCCGCATTGGGGCTGAGGTTTGTTCCCCGAGCCCAGTTTCCCTTTGCAGAATGCAGCTCCTAGACGTGCGTTTTGTGTCGTTTCGGAGCTTTGCCCTAGGTGAGTACCTCCCTAGCTGGCTATGGGGGGGTTGCTAGGGGCAGTGAACACAGGGCTTCTTCAGGGCAAATCAGCCTTCTCCGCGAAGGAGAAGACGCTTGCAGTTGGTTTCCAGCTGCGGAGACCACCAGCCAAGCAGCAGTGCCCACGGAGCCAGAGGCAGGCCAGACCCTCCATGGCCCTATGGGAAGCCTAGGGCTAGGTAAGAACTAGGCAAGCGCTGGGATCATGAGCCAAGCCGCATTGGGGCTGAGGTTTGATCCCCGAGCCCAGTATCCCTTTGCAGAATGCAGCTCCTAGAAGCGTTTTGTGCCGTTTCGGAACTAGTCCCTAGGTGGGTCCCTCCCAAGCTGGCTATAGGTGGGTTGCTATGGCCAGTGCACACAGGGCTTCTTCAGGCCAAATCAGCCTTCTCCGCGAAGGAGAATACGCTTGGAGTTGGTTTCCAGCTGCCGAGACCACCAGCCAAGCAGCAGTGCCCACGGAGCCAGAGGCTGCCCAGACCCTCCTTGGCCCTATGGGGAGCCGAGGGCGAGGTGAGAATTAGGCAAGTGCTGGGATCCTGAGCCAAGCCGCATTGGGGCTGAGGTTTGTTCCCCGAGCCCAGTTTCCCTTTGCAGAATGCAGCTCCTAGAAGCGTGTTTTGTGCCGTTTCGGAGCTACGCCCTAGGTGGGTCCCTCCCTAGCTGGCTATGGAGGGGTTGCTAGGGGCAGTGCACACAGGGCTTCTTCAGGACAAATCAGCCTTCTGCACGAAAGAGAAGACGCTTGGAGTTGGTTTGACGCTGCGGAGACCACCAGGCAAGCAGCAGTGCCCACGGAGCCAGAGGCAGCCCAGTCCCTCCATGGCCCTATGGGTAGCCTAGGGCTAGGTGAAAACTAGGCAAGCGCTGGGATCATGAGCCAAGCCGCATTGGGGCTGAGGTTTGTTCCCCGAGCCCAGTATCCCTTTGCAGAATGCAGCTCCTGGAAGCATTTTGTGCCGTTTCGGAGCTAGGCCCTAGGTGGGTCCCTCCCAAGCTGGCTATAGGTGGGTTGCTAGGGCCAGTGCACACAGGGTTTCTTCTGGCCAAATCCGTCTTCTCCGCGAAGGAGAAGATGCTTGGAGTTGGTTTCAAGCTGCGGAGACCACCAGCCAAGCAGCAGTGCCCACGGAGCCAGAGGCAGCCCAGACCCTCCTTGGCCCAATGGGGAGCCGAGGGCTAGGTTAGAACTAGGCAAGTGCTGGGATCCTGAGCCAAGCCGCATTGGGGCTGAGGTTTGTTCCCCGAGCCCAGTATCCCTTTGCAGAATGCAGCTCCTAGAAGCGTGTTTTGTGTCGTTTCGGAGCTACGCCCTAGGTTGGTCCCTCCCAAGTTGGCTATAGGTGGGTTGCTAGGGCCAGTGAACACAGGGCTTCTTCAGGCCAAATCAGCCTTTTCCGAGAAGGAGAAGATGCTTGGAGTTGGTTTCAAGCTGCGGAGACCACCAGCCAAGCAGCAGTGCCCACGGAGCCAGAGGCAGCCCAGACCCTCCTTGGCCCTATGGGGAGCCGAGGGCTAGGTGAGAACTAGGCAAGCGCTGGGATCCTGAGCCAAGCCGCATTGGGGCTGAGGTTTGCTCCCCGAGCCCAGTATCCCTTTGCAGAATGCAGCTCCTAGAAGCGTGTTTTGTGTCGTTTCGGAGCTAGGCCCTAGGTGGGTCCCTCCCAAGCTGGCTATAGGTGGGTTGCTAGGGGCAGTGAACACAGTTCTTCTTCACGCCAAATCAGCCTTCTCCGCGAAGGAGAATACGCTTGGAGTTGGTTTCCAGCTGCGGAGACCACCAGCCAAGCAGCAGTGCCCACGGAGCCAGAGGCAGCCCAGACCCTCCTTGGCCCAATGGGGAGCCTAGGGCTAGGTGAGAATTGGCAAGCGCTGGGATCCTGAGCCAAGCCGCAATGCGGCTGAGGTTTGTTCCCCGACCCCAGTATCCCTTTGCAGAATGCAGCTCCTAGGAGCGCGTTTTGTGCCGTTTCGGAGCTAGGCCCTAGGTGGGTCCCTCCCAAGCTGGCTATAGGTGGGTTGCTAGGGCCAGTGAACACAGGGCTTCTTCAGGCCAAATCATCCTTCTGCGCGAAAGAGAAGACGCTTGGAGTTGGTTTGACGCTACGGAGACCACCAGGCAAGCAGCAGTGCCCACGGAGCCAGAGGCAGCCCAGACCCTCCTTGGCCCAATGGGGAGCATAGGGCTAGGTGAGAACTAGGCAAGTGCTGGGATCCTGAGCCAAGCCGCATTGGGACTGAGGTTTGTTCCCCGAGCCCAGTTTCCCTTTGCAGAATGCAGCTCCTAGGAGGGCGTTTTGTGCCGTTTCGGAGCTTCGCCCTAGGTGAGTCCCTCCCTAGCTGGCTATGGGGGGGTTGCTAGGGGCAGTGAACACAGGCCTTCTTCAGGCCAAATCAGCCTTCTGCACGAAGGAGGAGACGTTTGGCGTTGGTTTCCAGCTGCGGATACCACCAGCCAAGCAGCAGTGCCCAAGGAGCCAGAGGCAGCCCAGACCCTCCTTGGCCCAATTGGGAGCCTAGGGCTAGGTGAGAGCTAGGCAAGCGCTGGGATCCTGAGCCAAGCCGCATTGGGGCTGAGGTTTGTTCCCCGAGCCCAGTTTCCCTTTGCAGAATGCAGCTCCTAGGAGGGCGTTTTGTGCCGTTTCGGAGCTAGGCCCTAGGTGGGTCCCTCCCAAGCTGGCTATAGGTGGGTTGCTAGGGCCAGTGAACACAGGGCTTCTTCAGGGCAAATCAGCCTTCTCCGCGAAGGAGAAGACGCTTGCAGTTGGTTTCCAGCTGCGGAGAACACCAGCCAAGCAGCAGTGCCCACGGAGCCAGAGGCAGGCCAGACCCTCCTTGTCCCTATGGGGAGCCGAAGGCTAGGTGAGAACTAGGCAAGCGCTGGGATCCTGAGCCAAGCCGCATTGGGGCTGAGGTTTGTTCCCCGAGCCCAGTATCCCTTTGCAGAATGCAGCTCCTCGAAGCGTTTTGTGCCGTTTCGGAGCTAGGCCCTAGGTGGGTCCCTCCCAAGCTGGCTATAGGTGGGTTGCTAGGGGCAGTGAACACAGGGCTTCTTCACGCCAAATCAGCCTTCTCCGCGAAGGAGAATACGCTTGGAGTTGGTTTCCAGCTTCGGAGACCACCAGCCAAGCAGCAGTGCCCACGGAGCCAGAGGCAGCCCAGACCCTCCTTGGCCCAATGGGGAGCCTAGGGCTAGGTGAGAATTGGCAAGCGCTGGGATCCTGAGCCAAGCCGCAATGCGGCTGAGGTTTGTTCCCCGAGCCCAGTATCCCTTTGCAGAATGCAGCTCCTAGGAGCGCGTTTTGTGCCGTTTCGGAGCTAGGCCCTAGGTGGTTCCCTCCCAAGCTGGCTATAGGTGGGTTGCCAGGGCCAGTGAACACAGGGCTTCTTCAGGCCAAATCATCCTTCTGCGCGAAAGAGAAGACGCTTGGAGTTGGTTTGACGCTGCGGAGACCACCAGGCAAGCAGCAGTGCCCACGGAGCCAGAGGCAGCCCAGACCCTCCTTGGCCCAATGGGGAGCATAGGGCTAGGTGAGAACTAGGCAAGCGCTGGGATCCTGAGCCAAGCCGCATTGGGGCTGAGGTTTGTTCCCCGAGCCCAGTTTCCCTTTGCAGAATGCAGCTCCTAGACGTGCGTTTTGTGTCGTTTCGGAGCTTTGCCCTAGGTGAGTCCCTCCCTAGCTGGCTATGGGGGGGTTGCTAGGGGCAGTGAACACAGGGCTTCTTCAGGGCAAATCAGCCTTCTCCGCGAAGGAGAAGACGCTTGCAGTTGGTTTCCAGCTGCGGAGACCACCAGCCAAGCAGCAGTGCCCACGGAGCCAGAGGCAGGCCAGACCCTCCATGGCCCTATGGGAAGCCTAGGGCTAGGTAAGAACTAGGCAAGCGCTGGGATCATGAGCCAAGCCGCATTGGGGCTGAGGTTTGATCCCCGAGCCCAGTATCCCTTTGCAGAATGCAGCTCCTAGAAGCGTTTTGTGCCGTTTCGGAACTAGTCCCTAGGTGGGTCCCTCCCAAGCTGGCTATAGGTGGGTTGCTATGGCCAGTGCACACAGGGCTTCTTCAGGCCAAATCAGCCTTCTCCGCGAAGGAGAATACGCTTGGAGTTGGTTTCCAGCTGCCGAGACCACCAGCCAAGCAGCAGTGCCCACGGAGCCAGAGGCTGCCCAGACCCTCCTTGGCCCTATGGGGAGCCGAGGGCGAGGTGAGAATTAGGCAAGTGCTGGGATCCTGAGCCAAGCCGCATTGGGGCTGAGGTTTGTTCCCCGAGCCCAGTTTCCCTTTGCAGAATGCAGCTCCTAGAAGCGTGTTTTGTGCCGTTTCGGAGCTACGCCCTAGGTGGGTCCCTCCCTAGCTGGCTATGGAGGGGTTGCTAGGGGCAGTGCACACAGGGCTTCTTCAGGACAAATCAGCCTTCTGCACGAAAGAGAAGACGCTTGGAGTTGGTTTGACGCTGCGGAGACCACCAGGCAAGCAGCAGTGCCCACGGAGCCAGAGGCAGCCCAGTCCCTCCATGGCCCTATGGGTAGCCTAGGGCTAGGTGAAAACTAGGCAAGCGCTGGGATCATGAGCCAAGCCGCATTGGGGCTGAGGTTTGTTCCCCGAGCCCAGTATCCCTTTGCAGAATGCAGCTCCTGGAAGCATTTTGTGCCGTTTCGGAGCTAGGCCCTAGGTGGGTCCCTCCCAAGCTGGCTATAGGTGGGTTGCTAGGGCCAGTGCACACAGGGCTTCTTCAGGCCAAATCCGTCTTCTCCGCGAAGGAGAAGATGCTTGGAGTTGGTTTCAAGCTGCGGAGACCACCAGCCAAGCAGCAGTGCCCACGGAGCCAGAGGCAGCCCAGACCCTCCTTGGCCCAATGGGGAGCCGAGGGCTAGGTTAGAACTAGGCAAGTGCTGGGATCCTGAGCCAAGCCGCATTGGGGCTGAGGTTTGTTCCCCGAGCCCAGTATCCCTTTGCAGAATGCAGCTCCTAGAAGCGTGTTTTGTGTCGTTTCGGAGCTACGCCCTAGGTTGGTCCCTCCCAAGTTGGCTATAGGTGGGTTGCTAGGGCCAGTGAACACAGGGCTTCTTCAGGGCAAATCAGCCTTTTCCGCGAAGGAGAAGATGCTTGGAGTTGGTTTCAAGCTGCGGAGACCACCAGCCAAGCAGCAGTGCCCACGGAGCCAGAGGCAGCCCAGACCCTCCTTGGCCCTATGGGGAGCCGAGGGCTAGGTGAGAACTAGGCAAGCGCTGGGATCCTGAGCCAAGCCGCATTGGGGCTGAGGTTTGCTCCCCGAGCCCAGTATCCCTTTGCAGAATGCAGCTCCTAGAAGCGTGTTTTGTGTCGTTTCGGAGCTAGGCCCTAGGTGGGTCCCTCCCAAGCTGGCTATAGGTGGGTTGCTAGGGGCAGTGAACACAGTTCTTCTTCACGCCAAATCAGCCTTCTCCGCGAAGGAGAATACGCTTGGAGTTGGTTTCCAGCTGCGGAGACCACCAGCCAAGCAGCAGTGCCCACGGAGCCAGAGGCAGCCCAGACCCTCCTTGGCCCAATGGGGAGCCTAGGGCTAGGTGAGAATTGGCAAGCGCTGGGATCCTGAGCCAAGCCGCAATGCGGCTGAGGTTTGTTCCCCGACCCCAGTATCCCTTTGCAGAATGCAGCTCCTAGGAGCGCGTTTTGTGCCGTTTCGGAGCTAGGCCCTAGGTGGGTCCCTCCCAAGCTGGCTATAGGTGGGTTGCTAGGGCCAGTGAACACAGGGCTTCTTCAGGCCAAATCATCCTTCTGCGCGAAAGAGAAGACGCTTGGAGTTGGTTTGACGCTACGGAGACCACCAGGCAAGCAGCAGTGCCCACGGAGCCAGAGGCAGCCCAGACCCTCCTTGGCCCAATGGGGAGCATAGGGCTAGAGGAGAACTAGGCAAGCGCTGGGATCCTGAGCCAAGCCGCATTGGGACTGAGGTTTGTTCCCCGAGCCCAGTTTCCCTTTGCAGAATGCAGCTCCTAGGAGGGCGTTTTGTGCCGTTTCGGAGCTAGGCCCTAGGTGGGTCCCTCCCAAGCTGGCTATAGGTGGGTTGCTAGGGCCAGTGAACACAGGGCTTCTTCAGGGCAAATCAGCCTTCTCCGCGAAGGAGAAGACGCTTGACGTTGGTTTCCAGCTGCGGAGAACACCAGCCAAGCAGCAGTGCCCACGGAGCCAGAGGCAGGCCAGACCCTCCTTGTCCCTATGGGGAGCCGAAGGCTAGGTGAGAACTAGGCAAGCGCTGGGATCCTGAGCCTGCCGCATATGGGCTGAGGTTTGTTCCCCGAGCCCAGTTTCCCTTTGCAGAATGCTGCTCCTAGAAGTGTGTTTTGTGTCGTTTCGGAGCTACGCCCTAGGTGGGTCCCTCCCTAGCTGGCTATGGGGGGGTTGCTAGGGGCAGTGAACACAGGGCTTCTTCAGGCCAAATCAGCCTTCTGCACGAAGGAGGAGACGCTTGGCTTTGGTTTCCAGCTGCGGAGACCACCAGCCAAGCAGCAGTGCCCACGGAGCCTGAGGCAGCCCAGACCCTCCATGGCCCTACGCAAAGCCTAGGGCTAGGTGAGAACTAGGCAAGCGCTGGGATCATGAGCCAAGCCGCCTTGGGGCTGAGGTTTGATCCCCGAGCCCAGTATCCCTTTGCAGAATGCAGCTCCTAGAAGCGTTTTGTGCCGTTTCGGAGCTAGGCCCTAGGTGGGTCCCTCCCAAGCTGGCTATAGGTGTGTTGCTATGGCCAGTGCACACAGGGCTTCTTCACGCCAAATCAGCCTTCTCCGTGAAGGAGAATACGCTTGGAGTTGGTTTCCAGCTGCCGAGACCACCATCTAAGCAGCAGTGCCAACGGAGCCAGAGGCAGCCCAGACCCTCCTTGGCCCTATGGGGAGCCGAGGGCTAGGTGAGAACTAGGCAAGCGCTGGGATCCTGAGCCAAGCCGCATTGGGGCTGAGGTTTGTTCCCCGAGCCCAGTTTCCCTTTGCAGAATGCAGCTCCTAGAAGCGTGTTTTGTGCCGTTTCGGAGCTACGCCCTAGTTGGGTCCCTCCCTAGCTGGCTATGGAGGGGTTGCTAGGGGCAGTGCACACAGGGCTTCTTCAGGCCAAATCAGCCTTCTGCACGAAAGAGAAGACGCTTGGAGTTGGTTTGACGCTGCGGAGACCACCAGGCAAGCAGCAGTGCCCACGGAGCCAGAGGCAGCCCAGTCCCTCCATGGCCCTATGGGTAGCCTAGGGCTAGGTGAAAACTAGGCAAGCGCTGGGATCATGAGCCAAGCCGCATTGGGGCTGAGGTTTGTTCCCCGAGCCCAGTATCCCTTTGCAGAATGCAGCTCCTCGAAGCATTTTGTGCCGTTTCGGAGCTAGGCCCTAGGTAGGTCCCTCCCAAGCTGGCTATAGGTGGGTTGCTAGGGCCAGTGTACACAGGGCTTCTTCAGGCCAAATCCGTCTTCTCCGCGAAGGAGAAGATGCTTGGAGTTGGTTTCAAGCTGCGGAGACCACCAGCCAAGCAGCAGTGCCCACGGAGCCAGAGGCAGGCCAGACCCTCCATGGCCCTATGGGAAGCCTAGGGCTAGGTGAGAACTAGGCAAGCGCTGGGATCCTGAGCCAAGCCGCATTGGGGCTGAGGTTTGATCCCCGAGCCCAGTATCCCTTTGCAGAATGCAGCTCCTAGAAGCGTTTTGTGCCGTTTCGGAGCTAGGCCCTAGGTGGGTCCCTCCCAAGCTGGCTATAGGTGGGTTGCTATGGCCAGTGCACACAGGGCTTCTTCACGCCAAATCAGCCTTCTCCGCAAAGGAGAATACGCTTGGAGTTGGTTTCCAGCTGCCGAGACCACCAGCCAAGCAGCAGTGCCCACGGAGCCAGAGGCTGCCCAGACCCTCCTTGGCCCTATGGGGAGCCGAGGGCGAGGTGAGAACTAGGCAAGTGCTGGGATCCTGAGCCAAGCCGCATTGGGGCTGAGGTTTGTTCCCCGAGCCCAGTTTGCCGTTGCAGAATGCAGCTCCTAGAAGCGCGTTATGTGCCGTTTCGGAGCTAGGCCGTAGGTGGGTTCCTCCCTAGCTGTCAAGGAGGGGTTGCTAGGGCCAGTGCACACAGGGCTTCTTCAGGCCAAATCAGCCTTCTGCACGAAAGAGAAGACGCTTGGAGTTGGTTTGACGCTGCGGAGACCACCAGGCAAGCAGCAGTGCCCACGGAGGCAGAGTCAGCCCAGTCCCTCCATGGCCCTATGGGGAGCCTAGGCCTAGGTGAAAACTAGGCAAGCGCTGGGATCATGAGCCAAGCCGCATTGGGGCTGAGGTTTGTTCCCCGAGCCCAGTATCCCTTTGCAGAATGCAGCTCCTCGAAACATTTTGTGCCGTTTCGGAGCTAGGCCCTAGGTGGGTCCCTCCCAAGCTGGCTATAGGTGGGTTGCTAGGGCCAGTGCACACAGGGCTTCTTCAGGCCAAATCCGTCTTCTCCGCGAAGGAGAATATGCTTGGAGTTGTTTTCCAGCTGCGGAGACTACCAGCCAAGCAGCAGTGCCCACGGTGCCAGAGGCAGGCCAGACCCTCCTTTTCCCTATTGGGGAGCCGAGGACTAGGAGAGAACTAGGCAAGTAGTGGTATCCTGAGCCAAGCCGCAGTGGGGTGAGATTTGCTCCCCGAGCACAGTTTCGCTTTGCAGAATGCAGCTCCTAGAAGCACGTTTTGGGCCGTTTCTGTGCTAGGCACTAGGTGGGTTCCTCCCTAGCTGGCAATGGGGGGATTGCTACTGCCAGTGCACACAGGGCTTCTTCAGGCCAAATCAGCCTTCTGTGTGAAGGAGTAGACGCTTGGAGGTGGTTTCAAGCTGCGGAGACCACCAGGCAAGCAGTAGTGCCCACGCAGCCTGAGGCAGCCCAGACCCTCCTTGGCCCTATGGGGAGCCGAGGGCTAGGTGAGAACTAGGCAAGCTCTGGGATCCTGAGCCAAGCCGCATTGGGGCTGAGGTTTGTTCCCCGAGCCCAGTTTCCCTTTGCAGAATGCAGCTCCTAGGAGCAAGTTTTGTGCCATTTCGGAACTAGGCCCTAGGTGGGATCCACCCTAGCTGGCAATGGGGGGGTTGCTAGGGCCACTGCACCCAGGGCTTCTTCAGGCCAAATCAGCATTCTCCCCGATGGAGAAGACGCCTGGATTTGGATTCAAGCTGCGGAGACCACCAGGGAAGCAGCAGTGCCCACGGAGCCAGAGGCAGCCCAGACCCTCCTTGGCCCTATGGGGAGCCGAGGGCTAGGTGAGAACTAGGCAAGCGCTGGGATCCTGAGCCAAGCCGCATTGGGGCTGAGGTTTGTTCCCCGAGCCCAATATCCCTTTGCAGAATGCAGCTCCTAGAAGCGCTTTTTGTGCCGTTTCGGAGCTAGGCCCTGGGTGGGTCCCTCCCTTGCTGGCAATGGGAGGTTTGCTATGGCCAGTGCATCCAGGGCTTCTTCAGGCCAAATCAGCCTTCTCCCTGAAGGAGAAGAGGCTTGGAGTTGGTTTCCAGCAGCGGAGTCCACCAGGCAAGCAGCAGTGCCCCCGGAGCCAGAGGCAGTCCAGACCCTCCTTGGCCCTATGGGGAGCCTAGGGCTAGGGGAGAACTAGGCAAGCGCTGGGATCCTGAGCCAAGCAGCATTGGGGCTGAGGTTTCTTCCCCGAGCCCAGCTTCCCTTTGCAGAATGCAGCTCCTAGGGCGCGGTTTGTGCCGTTTCAGAGCTAGGCCCTAGGTGGGTCCCTCCCTAGCTGGCTATGGGGGGGTTCCTAGGGCCACTGCACCCAGGGCTTCTTCAGGCCAAATCAGCATTCTCCGCGATGGAGAAGACACTTGGAGTTGGTTTCCAGCTGCGGAGACCACCAGCCAAGCAGCAGTGCTCACGGATCCAGAGGCAGCCCAGACCATTCTTTTCCCTATGGGGAGCCGAGGGCTAGGTGAGAACTATGCAAGCAGTGGGATCCTGGGCCAAGACGCAGTGGGGCTGAGGTTTGCTCCCCGAGCTCAGTTTCCCTTTGCAGAATGCAGCTCCTAGAAGTGCGTTTTGTGCCGTTTCGGAGCTAGGCCCTAGGTGGGTCCCTCCCAAGCTGGCAATGGGTGGGTTGCTATTGCCAGTGCACACAGGGCTTCTTCAGGCCAAATCAGCCTTCTCCGCGAAGGAGAAAACGCTTGGAGTTGATTTCCAGCTGCGGAAACCACCAGCCAAGCAGCAGTGCCCACGGACCTATAGGCAGCCCAGACCCTCCTTGGCCCTATGGGTAGCTGAGTGCTAGGTGAGAACTAGGCAAGCGCTGGGAACCTGAGCCAAGCCGCATTGGGCCTGAGGTTTGTTCCCCGAGCCCAGTTTCCCTTTGCAGAATGCAGCTCCTAGGAGCGCGTTTTGTGCCGTTTCGGAGCTAGTGATTAGGTGGGATCCTCCCTAGCTGGCAATGGGGGAGTTGCTAGGGCCAGGGTACACAGGGCTTCTTCAGGCCACATCAGCCTTCTCCGCGAAATAGAAGACGATTGGAGTTGGTTTCCAGCTGCAGAGACCACCAGCCAAGCAGCAGTGCGCACGGAGCCAGAGGCAGCCCAGACCCTCCTTGGCCCAATGGGGAGCCGAGGGCTAGGTGAGAACTAGGCAAGCGCTGGGTTCCTGAGCCAAGCCGCATTGGGGCTGAGGTTTGTTCCCTGAGCCCAGTATCCCTTGCAGAATGCAGCTCCTAGACGTGCGTTTTTTGCCGTTTCTGAACTAGGCCATAAGTGGGTCCCTCTATAGCTGGCTATAGGTGGGTTGCTATGGCCAGTGCACACAGGGCTTCTTCAGGCCAAATCAGCCTTCTGCGCGAAGGAGAAGACATTTGGAGATGGTTTCCAGCTGCGGAGACCACCAGCCAAGCAGCAGTGCCCACGGAGCCAGAGACAGCCCAGACCCTCCTTGGCCCTATGGGGAGCCGAGGGCTAGGTGAGAACTAGTCAAGTGCTGGGATTATGAGCCAAACCGCATTGGGGCTGAGGTTTGTTCCCCGAGCCCAGTTTCCCTTTGCAGAATGCAGCTCCTAGAAGTGCGTTTTGGGCCGTTTCGGAACTAGGCCCTAGGTGGGATCCTCCCTAGCTGGCTATGGGGGGGTTCCTAGGGCCAGTGCACCCAGGGCTTCTTCAGGCTAAATCAGCATTCTCCACGATGGAGAAGACGCTTGGAGTTGGTTTTAAGCTGCGGAGACCACCAGGCAAGCAGCAGTGCCCACGGAGCCTGAGGCAGCCCAGACCCTCCTTGGCCCTTTGGGGAGCCGACGGCTAGGTGAGAACTAGGCAAGCGTAGGGATACTGAGCCAAGACGCATTGGGGCTGAGCTTTGTTCCCCGAGCTCAGTTTCCCTTACAGAATGCAGCTCCTAGAAGCGTGTTTTGTGCCGTTTCGGAGCTAGGCCCGAGGTGGGTCCCTCCCTAGCTGGCTATGGGGGGGTTGCTAGGGCCAACGCACCCAGGGCTTCTTCAGGCCAAATCAGCCTTCTGCGCGAAGGAGAAGACGTTTGGAGTTGGTTTCCAGCTGCGGAGACCACCAGGCAAGCAGCAGTGCCCACGGAGCCAGAGGCAGGCCAGACCCTCCTTGGCCCTATGGGGAGCCGAGGGCTAGGTGAGAACTAGGCAAGCGCTGGGATCCTGAGCCAAGCTGCATTGGGCCTGAGCTTTGTTCCCCGAGCCCAGTTTCCTTTTGCAGAATGCAGCTCCTAGAAGCGCGTTTTGAGCCGCTTCGGAGCTAGGCCCGAGGTGGACCCCTCCCTAGCTAGCTATGGGTGGGTTCCTAGGGCCAGTGCACACAGGGCTTCTTCAGGCCAAATCAGCCTTCTGCGCAAAGGAGAAGACATTTGGAGATGGTTTCCCGCTCTGGAGACCACCAGCCAAGCAGCAGTGTCCACGGAGCCAGAGGCAGCCCAGACCCTCCTTGGCCCAATGGGGAGCCGAGGGCTAGGTGAGAACTAGGCAAGCGCTGGGTTCCTGAGCCAAGCCGCATTGGGGCTGAGGTTTGTTCCCTGAGCCCAGTATCCCTTGCAGAATGCAGCTCCTAGACGTGCGTTTTTTGCCGTTTCTGAACTAGGCCATATGTGGGTCCCTCTATAGCTGGCTATAGGTGGGTTGCTATGGCCAGTGCACGCAGGGCTTCATCAGGCCAAATCAGCCTTCTGCGTGAAGGAGAAGACGCTTGGAGGTGGTTTCAAGCTGCGGAGACCACCACGCAAGCAGCAGTGCCCACGCAGCCAGAGGCAGCCCCGACCCTCCTTGGCCCTATGGGGAGCCGAGGGCTAGGTGAGAACTAGGCAAGCGCTGGGATCCTGAGCCAAGCCGCATTGGGGCTGAGGTTTGTTCCCCGAGCCCAGTTTCCCTTTGCAGAATGCAGCTCCTAGGAGCGCGTTTTGTGCCATTTCGGAACTAGGCCCAAGGTGGGTCCTTCCCTATCTGGCTATGGGGGGGTTGCTAGGGCCAGTGCACACAGGGCTTCTTCAGGCCAAATCAGCCTTCTGCGCGAGGGAGAAGACGATTGGAGTTGGTTTCTAGCTGCGGAAACCACCAGCAAAGCAGCAGTGCCCACGCAGCCAGAGGCAGCCCAAACCATCCTTGGCCCTATGGGGAGCCGAGGGCTAGGTGAGAACTAGGCAAGCGCTGGGATCCTGAGCCAAGCCGCATTGGGGCTCAGCTTTGTTCCCCGAGCCCAGTTTCCCTTTGCAGAATGCAGCTCCGAGAAGCCCGTTTTGTGCCGTTTCTGAGCTAGGCCCTAGGTGGGTCCCTCCCTAGCTGGCTATGGCGGGGTTGCTAGGGCCAGTGCACACAGGGCTTCTTCAGGCCAAATCAGCCTTCTGCGTGAAGGAGAAGATGCTTGGAGTTGGTTCCCAGCTGCGGAGACCACCAGGCAAGCAGCAGTGCCCACGGAGCCAGGCAGCCCAGACCCTGCTTGGCCCTATGGGGAGCCGAGGGCTAGGTGCGAACTAGGCAAGCGCTGGGATCCTGAGCCAAGCCGCATTGGGGCTGAGGTTTGTTCCCCGAGCCCAGTTTCCCTTTGCAGAATGCACCTCCGAGAAGCGCGTTTTCGGCCATTTCAGAGCTAGGCCCTAGGTGGGTCCCTCCCTAGCTGTCTAGGGGTGGGATCCTAGGGCCAGTGTACACAGGGCTTCTTCAGGCCAAATCCGTCTTCTCCGCGAAGGAGAAGATGCTTGGAGTTGGTTTCAAGCTGCGGAGACCACCAGCCAAGCAGCAGTGCCCACGGAGCCAGAGGCAGCCCAGACCCTCCTTGGCCCAAAGGGGAGCCGAGGGCTAGGTTAGAACTAGGCAAGTGCTGGGATCCTGAGCCAAGCCGCATTGGGGCTGAGGTTTGTTCCCCGAGCCCAGTATCCCTTTGCAGAATGCAGCTCCTAGAAGCGTGTTTTGTGTCGTTTCGGAGCTACGCCCTAGGTTGGTCCCTCCCAAGTTGGCTATAGGTGGGTTGCTAGGGCCAGTGAACACAGGGCTTCTTCAGGGCAAATCAGCCTTTTCCGCGAAGGAGAAGATGATTGGAGTTGTTTTCAAGCTGCGGAGACCACCAGCCAAGCAGCAGTGCCCACGGAGCCAGAGGCAGGCCAGACCCTCCTTGTCCCTATGGGGAGCCGAGGGCTAGGTGAGAACTAGGCAAGCGCTGGGATCCTGAGCCAAGCCGCAATGCGGCTGAGGTTTGTTCCCCGAGCCCAGTATCCCTTTGCAGAATGCAGCTCCTAGGAGCGCGTTTTGTGCCGTTTCGGAGCTAGGCCCTAGGTGGGTCCCTCCCAAGCTGGCTATACGTGGGTTGCTATGGCCAGTGAACACAGGGCTTCTTCAGGCCAAATCATCCTTCTGCGCGAAAGAGAAGACGCTTGGAGTTGGATTGACGCTGCGGAGACCACCAGCCAAGCAGCAGTGCCCACGGAGCCAGAGGCAGCCCAGACCCTCCTTGGCCCAATGGGGAGCATAGGGCTAGGTGAGAACTAGGCAAGCGCTGGGATCCTGAGCCAAGCCGCATTGGGGCTGAGGTTTGTTCCCCGAGCCCAGTTTCCCTTTGCAGAATGCAGCTCCTAGGAGGGCGTTTTGTGCCGATTCGGAGCTAGGCCCTAGGTGGGTCCCTCCCAAGCTGGCTATAGGTGGGTTGCAAGGGCCAGTGAACACAGGGCTTCTTCAGGGCAAATCAGCCTTCTCCGCGAAGGAGAAGACGCTTGCAGTTGGTTTCCAGCTGCGGAGACCACCAGCCAAGCAGCAGTGCCCACGGAGCCAGAGGCAGGCCAGACCCTCCATGGCCCTATGGGAAGCCTAGGGCTAGGTGAGAACTAGGCAAGCGCTGGGATCATGAGCCAAGCCGCATTGGGGCTGAGGTTTGATCCCCGAGCCCAGTATCCCTTTGCAGAATGCAGCTCCTAGAAGCGTTTTGTGCCGTTTCGGAGCTAGGCCCTAGGTGGGTCCCTCCCAAGCTGGCTATAGGTGGGTTGCTATGGCCAGTGCACACAGGGCTTCTTCACGCCAAATCAGCCTTCTCCGCGAAGGAGAATACGCTTGGAGTTGGTTTCCAGCTGCCGAGACCACCAGCCAAGCAGCAGTGCCCACGGAGCCAGAGGCTGCCCAGACCCTCCTTGGCCCTATGGGGAGCCGAGGGCGAGGTGAGAACTAGGCAAGTGCTGGGATCCTGAGCCAAGCCGCATTGGGGCTGAGGTTTGTTCCCCGAGCCCAGTTTGCCGTTGCAGAATGCAGCTCCTAGAAGCGCGTTATGTGCCGTTTCGGAGCTAGGCCGTAGGTGGGTTCCTCCCTAGCTGTCAAGGAGGGGTTGCTAGGGCCAGTGCACACAGGGCTTCTTCAGGCCAAATCAGCCTTCTGCACGAAAGAGAAGACGCTTGGAGTTGGTTTGACGCTGCGGAGACCACCAGGCAAGCAGCAGTGCCCACGGAGGCAGAGTCAGCCCAGTCCCTCCATGGCCCTATGGGGAGCCTAGGCCTAGGTGAAAACTAGGCAAGCGCTGGGATCATGAGCCAAGCCGCATTGGGGCTGAGGTTTGTTCCCCGAGCCCAGTATCCCTTTGCAGAATGCAGCTCCTCGAAACATTTTGTGCCGTTTCGGAGCTAGGCCCTAGGTGGGTCCCTCCCAAGCTGGCTATAGGTGGGTTGCTAGGGCCAGTGCACACAGGGCTTCTTCAGGCCAAATCCGTCTTCTCCGCGAAGGAGAATATGCTTGGAGTTGTTTTCCAGCTGCGGAGACTACCAGCCAAGCAGCAGTGCCCACGGAGCCAGAGGCAGGCCAGACCCTCCTTTTCCCTATTGGGGAGCCGAGGACTAGGAGAGAACTAGGCAAGTAGTGGTATCCTGAGCCAAGCCGCAGTGGGGTGAGATTTGCTCCCCGAGCACAGTTTCGCTTTGCAGAATGCAGCTCCTAGAAGCACGTTTTGGGCCGTTTCTGTGCTAGGCACTAGGTGGGTTCCTCCCTAGCTGGCAATGGGGGGATTGCTACTGCCAGTGCACACAGGGCTTCTTCAGGCCAAATCAGCCTTCTGTGTGAAGGAGTAGACGCTTGGAGGTGGTTTCAAGCTGCGGAGACCACCAGGCAAGCAGTAGTGCCCACGCAGCCTGAGGCAGCCCAGACCCTCCTTGGCCCTATGGGGAGCCGAGGGCTAGGTGAGAACTAGGCAAGCTCTGGGATCCTGAGCCAAGCCGCATTGGGGCTGAGGTTTGTTCCCCGAGCCCAGTTTCCCTTTGCAGAATGCAGCTCCTAGGAGCAAGTTTTGTGCCATTTCGGAACTAGGCCCTAGGTGGGATCCACCCTAGCTGGCAATGGGGGGGTTGCTAGGGCCACTGCACCCAGGGCTTCTTCAGGCCAAATCAGCATTCTCCCCGATGGAGAAGACGCCTGGATTTGGATTCAAGCTGCGGAGACCACCAGGGAAGCAGCAGTGCCCACGGAGCCAGAGGCAGCCCAGACCCTCCTTGGCCCTATGGGGAGCCGAGGGCTAGGTGAGAACTAGGCAAGCGCTGGGATCCTGAGCCAAGCCGCATTGGGGCTGAGGTTTGTTCCCCGAGCCCAATATCCCTTTGCAGAATGCAGCTCCTAGAAGCGCTTTTTGTGCCGTTTCGGAGCTAGGCCCTGGGTGGGTCCCTCCCTTGCTGGCAATGGGAGGTTTGCTATGGCCAGTGCATCCAGGGCTTCTTCAGGCCAAATCAGCCTTCTCCCTGAAGGAGAAGAGGCTTGGAGTTGGTTTCCAGCAGCGGAGTCCACCAGGCAAGCAGCAGTGCCCCCGGAGCCAGAGGCAGTCCAGACCCTCCTTGGCCCTATGGGGAGCCTAGGGCTAGGGGAGAACTAGGCAAGCGCTGGGATCCTGAGCCAAGCAGCATTGGGGCTGAGGTTTCTTCCCCGAGCCCAGCTTCCCTTTGCAGAATGCAGCTCCTAGGGCGCGGTTTGTGCCGTTTCAGAGCTAGGCCCTAGGTGGGTCCCTCCCTAGCTGGCTATGGGGGGGTTCCTAGGGCCACTGCACCCAGGGCTTCTTCAGGCCAAATCAGCATTCTCCGCGATGGAGAAGACACTTGGAGTTGGTTTCCAGCTGCGGAGACCACCAGCCAAGCAGCAGTGCTCACGGATCCAGAGGCAGCCCAGACCATTCTTTTCCCTATGGGGAGCCGAGGGCTAGGTGAGAACTATGCAAGCAGTGGGATCCTGGGCCAAGACGCAGTGGGGCTGAGGTTTGCTCCCCGAGCTCAGTTTCCCTTTGCAGAATGCAGCTCCTAGAAGTGCGTTTTGTGCCGTTTCGGAGCTAGGCCCTAGGTGGGTCCCTCCCAAGCTGGCAATGGGTGGGTTGCTATTGCCAGTGCACACAGGGCTTCTTCAGGCCAAATCAGCCTTCTCCGCGAAGGAGAAAACGCTTGGAGTTGATTTCCAGCTGCGGAAACCACCAGCCAAGCAGCAGTGCCCACGGACCTATAGGCAGCCCAGACCCTCCTTGGCCCTATGGGTAGCTGAGTGCTAGGTGAGAACTAGGCAAGCGCTGGGAACCTGAGCCAAGCCGCATTGGGCCTGAGGTTTGTTCCCCGAGCCCAGTTTCCCTTTGCAGAATGCAGCTCCTAGGAGCGCGTTTTGTGCCGTTTCGGAGCTAGTGATTAGGTGGGATCCTCCCTAGCTGGCAATGGGGGAGTTGCTAGGGCCAGGGTACACAGGGCTTCTTCAGGCCACATCAGCCTTCTCCGCGAAATAGAAGACGATTGGAGTTGGTTTCCAGCTGCAGAGACCACCAGCCAAGCAGCAGTGCGCACGGAGCCAGAGGCAGCCCAGACCCTCCTTGGCCCAATGGGGAGCCGAGGGCTAGGTGAGAACTAGGCAAGCGCTGGGTTCCGGAGCCAAGCCGCATTGGGGCTGAGGTTTGTTCCCTGAGCCCAGTATCCCTTGCAGAATGCAGCTCCTAGACGTGCGTTTTTTGCCGTTTCTGAACTAGGCCATAAGTGGGTCCCTCTATAGCTGGCTATAGGTGGGTTGCTATGGCCAGTGCACACAGGGCTTCTTCAGGCCAAATCAGCCTTCTGCGCGAAGGAGAAGACATTTGGAGATGGTTTCCAGCTGCGGAGACCACCAGCCAAGCAGCAGTGCCCACGGAGCCAGAGACAGCCCAGACCCTCCTTGGCCCTATGGGGAGCCGAGGGCTAGGTGAGAACTAGTCAAGTGCTGGGATTATGAGCCAAACCGCATTGGGGCTGAGGTTTGTTCCCCGAGCCCAGTTTCCCTTTGCAGAATGCAGCTCCTAGAAGTGCGTTTTGGGCCGTTTCGGAACTAGGCCCTAGGTGGGATCCTCCCTAGCTGGCTATGGGGGGGTTCCTAGGGCCAGTGCACCCAGGGCTTCTTCAGGCTAAATCAGCATTCTCCACGATGGAGAAGACGCTTGGAGTTGGTTTTAAGCTGCGGAGACCACCAGGCAAGCAGCAGTGCCCACGGAGCCTGAGGCAGCCCAGACCCTCCTTGGCCCTTTGGGGAGCCGACGGCTAGGTGAGAACTAGGCAAGCGTAGGGATACTGAGCCAAGACGCATTGGGGCTGAGCTTTGTTCCCCGAGCTCAGTTTCCCTTACAGAATGCAGCTCCTAGAAGCGTGTTTTGTGCCGTTTCGGAGCTAGGCCCGAGGTGGGTCCCTCCCTAGCTGGCTATGGGGGGGTTGCTAGGGCCAACGCACCCAGGGCTTCTTCAGGCCAAATCAGCCTTCTGCGCGAAGGAGAAGACGTTTGGAGTTGGTTTCCAGCTGCGGAGACCACCAGGCAAGCAGCAGTGCCCACGGAGCCAGAGGCAGGCCAGACCCTCCTTGGCCCTATGGGGAGCCGAGGGCTAGGTGAGAACTAGGCAAGCGCTGGGATCCTGAGCCAAGCTGCATTGGGCCTGAGCTTTGTTCCCCGAGCCCAGTTTCCTTTTGCAGAATGCAGCTCCTAGAAGCGCGTTTTGAGCCGCTTCGGAGCTAGGCCCGAGGTGGACCCCTCCCTAGCTAGCTATGGGTGGGTTCCTAGGGCCAGTGCACACAGGGCTTCTTCAGGCCAAATCAGCCTTCTGCGCAAAGGAGAAGACATTTGGAGATGGTTTCCCGCTCTGGAGACCACCAGCCAAGCAGCAGTGTCCACGGAGCCAGAGGCAGCCCAGACCCTCCTTGGCCCAATGGGGAGCCGAGGGCTAGGTGAGAACTAGGCAAGCGCTGGGTTCCTGAGCCAAGCCGCATTGGGGCTGAGGTTTGTTCCCTGAGCCCAGTATCCCTTGCAGAATGCAGCTCCTAGACGTGCGTTTTTTGCCGTTTCTGAACTAGGCCATATGTGGGTCCCTCTATAGCTGGCTATAGGTGGGTTGCTATGGCCAGTGCACGCAGGGCTTCATCAGGCCAAATCAGCCTTCTGCGTGAAGGAGAAGACGCTTGGAGGTGGTTTCAAGCTGCGGAGACCACCACGCAAGCAGCAGTGCCCACGCAGCCAGAGGCAGCCCCGACCCTCCTTGGCCCTATGGGGAGCCGAGGGCTAGGTGAGAACTAGGCAAGCGCTGGAATCCTGAGCCAAGCCGCATTGGGGCTGAAGATTGTTCCCCGAGCCCAGTTTCCCTTTGCAGAATGCAGCTCCTAGGAGCGCGTTTTGTGCCATTTCGGAACTAGGCCCAAGGTGGGTCCTTCCCTATCTGGCTATGGGGGGGTTGCTAGGGCCAGTGCACACAGGGCTTCTTCAGGCCAAATCAGCCTTCTGCGCGAGGGAGAAGACGATTGGAGTTGGTTTCTAGCTGCGGAAACCACCAGCAAAGCAGCAGTGCCCACGCAGCCAGAGGCAGCCCAAACCATCCTTGGCCCTATGGGGAGCCGAGGGCTAGGTGAGAACTAGGCAAGCGCTGGGATCCTGAGCCAAGCCGCATTGGGGCTCAGCTTTGTTCCCCGAGCCCAGTTTCCCTTTGCAGAATGCAGCTCCTAGAAGCCATTTTGTGCCGTTTCTGAGCTAGGCCCTAGGTGGGTCCCTCCCTAGCTGGCTATGGCGGGGTTGCTAGGGCCAGTGCACACAGGGCTTCTTCAGGCCAAATCAGCCTTCTGCGTGAAGGAGAAGATGCTTGGAGTTGGTTCCCAGCTGCGGAGACCACCAGGCAAGCAGCAGTGCCCACGGAGCCAGAGGCAGCCCAGACCCTGCTTGGCCCTATGGGGAGCCGAGGGCTAGGTGCGAACTAGGCAAGCGCTGGGATCCTGAGCCAAGCCGCATTGGGGCTGAGGTTTGTTCCCCGAGCCCAGTTTCCCTTTGCAGAATGCACCTCCGAGAAGCGCGTTTTCGGCCATTTCAGAGCTAGGCCCTAGGTGGGTCCCTCCCTAGCTGTCTAGGGGTGGGATCCTAGGGCCAGTGCACACAGGGCTTCTTCAGGCCAAATCAGCCTTCTGCGCGAAGGAGAAGACGTTTGGAGTTGGTTTCCACCTGCGGAGACCACCAGGCAAGCATAAGTGCCCACGGAGGCAGAGGCAGCCCAGACCCTCCTTGGCCCTATGGGGAGCCGAGGGCTAGGTGAGAACTAGGCAAGCGCTGGGATCCTGAGCCAAGCCGCATTGGGGCTGAGGTTTGTTCCCCGAGCCCAGTTTCCCTTTGCAGAATGCAGCTCCTAGAAGCGCGTTTTGTGCCGTTTCGGAGCTAGGCCCGAGGTGGGTCCCTCCCTAGCTGGCTATGTGGGGGTTGCTAGGGCCAGTGCACACAGGGCTTTTTCAGGCCAAATCAGCCATCTGCGCGAAGGAGAAGACGCTTGGAGTGGGTTTCCAGCTGCGGAGACCACCAGCCAAGCAGCAGTGCCCACGGAGCCAGAGGCAGCCCAGACCCTCCTTGGCCCTATGGAGAGCCGAGGGCTAGGTGCGAACTAGGCAAGCGCTGGGATCCTGAGCCAAGCCTCATTGGGGCTGAGCTTTATTCCCCGAGCCCAGTTTCCCTTTGCAGAATGCAGCTCCTAGAAGCGCGTTTTGTGCCGTTTCGGAGCTAGGCCCTAGGTGGGTCCCTCCCTAGCTGGCTATGGCGGGGTTGCTAGGGCCAGTGCACACAGGGCTTCTTCAGGCCAAATCAGCCTTCTGCGCGAAGGAGAAGACGCTTGGAGTTGGTTCCCAGCTGCGGAGACCACCAGGCAAGCAGCAGTGCCCAGGGAGCCAGAGGCAGCCCAGACCCTGCTTGGCCCTATGGGGAGCCGAGGGCTAGGTGAGAACTAGGCAAGCGCTGGGATCCTGAGCCAAGCCGCATTGGGGCTGAGGTTTGTTCCCCGAGCCCAGTTTCCCTTTGCAGAATGCAGCTCCTAGAAGCGTGTTTTGGGCCATTTCGGAGCTAGGCCCTAGGTGGGTCCCTCCCTAGCTGGCTATGGGGGGGTTGCTAGGGCCAGTGCACACAGGGCTTCTTCAGGCCAAATCAGCCTTCTGCGCGAGGGAGAAGATGTTTGGAGTTGGTTTCCAGTTGCGGAGACCACCAGGCAAGCATAAGTGCTCACGGAGGCAGAGGCAGCCCAGACTCTCCTTGGCCCTGTGGGGAGCCGAGGGCAAGGTGAGAAATAGGCAAGCGCTGGGATTCTGAGCCAAGCCGCATTGAGGCTGAGCTTTGTTCCCCGACCCCGGTTTCCCTTTGCAGAATGCAATTATTACAAGAGCGTTTTGGGCCGTTTCGGAGCTAGGCCCGAGGTGGTTCCTTCCCTAGCTGGCTATGGGTGGGTACCTAGGGCCAGTGCACACAGGCTTCTTCAGGCCAAATCAGCCTTCTGCGCGAAGGAGAAGACGTTGGGAGTTGGTTTCCAGTTGCCGAGACCACCAGGCAAGCAGCAGTGCCCACGGAGGCAGAGGCAGCCCAGAACCTCATTGGCCATATGGGGAGCAGAGGGCTAGGTGAGAACTAGGCAAGCGCTGGGATCCTGAGCCAAGCCGCATTGGGGCTGAGCTTTGTTCCCCGAGCCCAGTTTCCCTTTGCAGAATGCAGCTCCTAGAAGCCCGTTTTGTGCCGTTTCGAAGCTAGGCCCTAGGTGGGTCCCTCCCTAGCTGGCTATGGCGGGGTTGCTAGGGCCAGTGCACACAGGGCTTCTTCATGCGAAATCAGCCTTCTGCGCGAAGGAGAAGACGCTTGGAGTTGGTTCCCTGCTGCGGAGACCACCAGCCAAGCAGCAGTGCCCACGGAGCCAGAGGCAGCCCAGACCCTCCTTGGCCCTATGGGGAGCCGAGGGCTAGGTGAGAACTAGGCAAGCGCAGGGATCCTGAGCCAAGCCGCATTGGGGCTGAGCTTTGTTCCTCGAGCCCAGTTTCCCTTTGCAGAATGCAGCTCCTAGAAGCGACTTTTGGTCCATTTCAGAGCTAGGCCCTAGGTGGGTCCCTCCCTAGCTGGCTATGGGGGGGTTCCTAGGGCCAGTGCACACAGGGCTTCTTCAGGCCAAATCAGCCTTCTGCGCGAGGGAGAAGGCGTTTGGAGTTGGTTTCCAGCTGCGGAGATCACCAGGCAAGCAGCAGTGCCCACGGAGCCAGAGGCAGGCCCGACCCTCCTTGGCCCTATGGAGAGCCGAGGGCTAGGTGAGAACTAGGCAAGCGCTGGGATACTGAGCCAAGCCGCATTGGGGCTGAGCTTTGTTCCCCGACCCCGGTTTCCCTTTGCAGAATGCAATTATTACAAGCGCTTTTTGGGCCGTTTCGGAGCTAGGCCCTAGGTGGGTCCCTCCCAAGCTGGCTATGGGGGGGTTCCTAGGGCCAGTGCACACAGGGCTTCTTCAGGCCAAATCAGCCTTCTGCGCGAAGGAGAAGACGCCTGGAGTTGGCTTCCAGCTGCGGAGACCACCAGGCAAGCAGCAGTGCCCACGGAGCCAGAGGCAGCCCAGACCCTGCTTGGCCCTATGGGGAGCCGAGGGCTAGGTGAGAACTAGGCCAAGCGCTGGGATCCTTAGCCAAGCTGCATTGGGGCTGAGCTTTGTTCCCCGAGCTCAGTTTCCCTTTGCAGAATGCAGCTCCTAGAACGGCGTTTTGTGCCGTTTCGGAGCTAGGCCCTAGGTGGGTCCCTCCCTAGCAGGCTTTGGTGGGGTTGCTAGGGCCAGTGCACACAGGGCTTCTTCAGGCCAAATCAGCCTTCTGCGCGAAGGAGAAGATGCTTGGAGTTGGTTTACAGCTGCGGAGACCACCAGCCAAGCAGCAGTGCCTACGGAGCCAAAGGCAGCCCAGACCGTCGTTGGCCCTATGGGGAGCCGAGGGCAAGGTGAGAACTAGGCAAGCGCTGGGATCCTGAGCCAAGCCGCATTGGGGCTGAGCTTCGTTCCCCGAGCCCAGTTTCCCTTTGCAGAATGCAGCTCCTAGAAGCGCGTTTTGGGCCGTTTCGGAGCTAGGCCCTAGGTGGGTCCCTCCCTAGCTGGCTATGGGGGGGTTCCTAGGGCCAGTGCACACAGGGCTTCTTCAGGCCAAATCAGCCTTCTGCGCGAAGGAGAAGACGCTTGGAGTTGGTTTCCAGCTGCGGAGACCACCAGCCAAGCAGCAGTGCCCACGGAGCCAGAGGCAGCCCAGACCCTCCTTGGCCCTATGGGGAGCCGAGGGCTAGGTAAGAACTAGGCAAGCGCTGGGATCCTGAGCCAAGCCGCATTGGGGCTGAGCTTTGTTCCCCGAGCCCAGTTTCCTTTTGCAGAATGCAGCTCCTAGAAGCGCGTTTTGAGCCGCTTCGGAGCTAGGCCCGAGGTGGACCCCTCCCTAGCTAGCTATGGGTGGGTTCCTAGGGCCAGTGCACACAGGGCTTCTTCAGGCCAAATCAGCCTTCTGCGCAAAGGAGAAGACATTTGGAGATGGTTTCCCGCTCTGGAGACCACCAGCCAAGCAGCAGTGTCCACGGAGCAAGAGGCAGCCCAGACCCTCCTTGGACCTATGGGGAGCCGAGGGCTAGGTGAGAATTAGGCAAGCGCTGGGATCCTGAGCCAAGCCGCATTGGGCCTGAGGTTTGTTCCCCGAGCCCAGTTTCCCTTTGCAGAATGCAGCTCCTAGAAGCGCATTTTGTGCCGTTTCAGAGCTAGGACCTAGGTGGGTCCCTCCCTAGCTGGCTATGGGGGGTTGCTAGGGCCAGTGCACACTGGGCTTCTTCAGGTAAAATCAGACTTCTGCGCGAAGGAGCAGATGTTTGTAGTTGGTTTCCAGCTGCGGAGACCACCAGCCAAGCAGCAGTGCCCACGGAGCCAGAGGCATGCCAGACCCTCCTTGGCCCTTTGGGGAGCCGAGGGCTAGGTGAGAACTAGGCAAGCGCAGGGATCCTGAGCCAAGACGCATTGGGGCTGAGCTTTGTTCCCCGAGCTCAGTTTCCCTTTACAAAATGCAGCTCCTAGAAGCGTGTTTTGTGCAGTTTCGCAGCTAGGCCCTAGGTGGGTCCCTCCCTAGCTGGCTAAGTGTGGGTTGCTAGGGCCTGTGCACACAGGGCTTCTTCAGGCCAAATCAGCCTTCTGCGCGAAGGAGAAGACGTTGGGAGTGGGTTTCCAGCTGCGGAAACCACCAGCCAAGCAGCAGTGCCCACGGAGCCAGAGGCAGGCCAGACCCTCCTTGGCCCTATGGGGAGCCGAGGGCTAGGTGAGAACTAGGCTAGCGCTGCCATCCTGAGCCAAGCCGCATTGGGGCTGAGGTTTGTTCCCCGAGCCCAGTTTCCCTCTGCAGAATGCAGCTCCTAGAAGCGCGTTTTGTGCCGTTTCAGAGCTAGGACCTAGGTGGGTCCCTCCCTAGCTGGCTATGGGGGGTTGCTAGGGCCAGTGCACACTGGGCTTTTTCAGGTAAAATCAGCCTTCTGCCCGAAGGAGAAGATGTTTGGCGTTGGTTTCCAGCTGCGGAGACCACCAGCCAAGCAGCAGTGCCCAAGGACCCAGAGGCAGGCCAGACCCTCCTTGGCCCTATGGGGAGCCGAGGGCTAGGTGAGAACTAGGCAAGCGCAGGGATCCTGAGTCAAGACGCATTATGGCAGAGCTTTGTTCCCCAAGCCCAGTTTCCCTTTGCAGAATGCAGCTCCTAGGGCGCGGTTTGTGCCGTTTCAGAGCTAGGCCCTAGGTGGGTCCCTCCCTAGCTGGCTATGGGGGGGTTCCTAGGGCCACTGCACCCAGGGCTTCTTCAGGCCAAATCAGCATTCTCCGCGATGGAGAAGACACTTGGAGTTGGTTTCCAGCTGCGGAGACCACCAGCCAAGCAGCAGTGCTCACGGATCCAGAGGCAGCCCAGACCCTCCTTGGCCCTATGGGGAGCCGAGGGCTAGGTGAGAACTATGCAAGCAGTGGGATCCTGGGCCAAGACGCATTGGGGCTGAGGTTTGCTCCCCGAGCTCAGTTTTCCTTTGCAGAATGCAGCTCCTAGAAGTGCGTTTTGTGCCGTTTCGGAGCTAGGCCCTAGGTGGGTCCCTCCCAAGCTGGCAATGGGTGGGTTGCTATTGCCAGTGCACACAGGGCTTCTTCAGGCCAAATCAGCCTTCTCCGCGAAGGAGAAAACGCTTGGAGTTGATTTCCAGCTGCGGAGACCACCAGCCAAGCAGCAGTGCCCACGGACCTATAGGCAGCCCAGACCCTCCTTGGCCCTATGGGTAGCTGAGTGCTAGGTGAGAACTAGGCAAGCGCTGGGAACCTGAGCCAAGCCGCATTGGGCCTGAGGTTTGTTCCCCGAGCCCAGTTTCCCTTTGCAGAATGCAGCTCCTAGGAGCGCGTTTTGTGCCGTTTCGGAGCTAGGGATTAGGTGGGATCCTCCCTAGCTGGCAATGGGGGAGTTGCTAGGGCCAGGGTACACAGGGCTTCTTCAGGCCACATCAGCCTTCTCCGCGAAATAGAAGACGATTGGAGTTGGTTTCCAGCTGCAGAGACCACCAGCCAAGCAGCAGTGCACACGGAGCCAGAGGCAGCCCAGACCCTCCTTGGCCCAATGGGGAGCCGAGGGCTAGGTGAGAACTAGGCAAGCGCTGGGTTCCTGAGCCAAGCCGCATTGGGGCTGAGGTTTGTTCCCTGAGCCCAGTATCCCTTGCAGAATGCAGCTCCTAGACGTGCGTTTTTTGCCGTTTCTGAACTAGGCCATAAGTGGGTCCCTCAATAGCTGGCTATAGGTGGGTTGCTATGGCCAGTGCACGCAGGGCTTCATCAGGCCAAATCAGCCTTCTGCGTGAAGGAGAAGACGCTTGGAGGTGGTTTCCAGCTGCGGAGACCACCACGCAAGCAGCAGTGCCCACGCAGCCAGAGGCAGCCCCGACCCTCCTTGGCCCTATGGGGAGCCGAGGGCTAGGTGAGAACTAGGCAAGCGCTGGAATCCTGAGCCAAGCCGCATTGGGGCTGAAGATTGTTCCCCGAGCCCAGTTTCCCTTTGCAGAATGCAGCTCCTAGGAGCGCGTTTTGTGCCATTTCGGAACTAGGCCCAAGGTGGGTCCTTCCCTATCTGGCTATGGGGGGGTTGCTAGGGCCAGTGCACACAGGGCTTCTTCAGGCCAAATCAGCCTTCTGCGCGAGGGAGAAGACGATTGGAGTTGGTTTCTAGCTGCGGAAACCACCAGCAAAGCAGCAGTGCCCACGCAGCCAGAGGCAGCCCAAACCATCCTTGGCCCTATGGGGAGCCGAGGGCTAGGTGAGAACTAGGCAAGCGCTGGGATCCTGAGCCAAGCCGCATTGGGGCTCAGCTTTGTTCCCCGAGCCCAGTTTCCCTTTGCAGAATGCAGCTCCTAGAAGCCCGTTTTGTGCCGTTTCTGAGCTAGGCCCTAGGTGGGTCCCTCCCTAGCTGGCTATGGCGGGGTTGCTAGGGCCAGTGCACACAGGGCTTCTTCAGGCCAAATCAGCCTTCTGCGCGAAGGAGAAGATGCTTGGAGTTGGTTCCCAGCTGCGGAGACCACCAGGCAAGCAGCAGTGCCCACGGAGCCAGAGGCAGGCCAGACCCTGCTTGGCCCTATGGGGAGCCGAGGGCTAGGTGCGAACTAGGCAAGCGCTGGGATCCTGAGCCAAGCCGCATTGGGGCTGAGGTTTGTTCCCCGAGCCCAGTTTCCCTTTGCAGAATGCAGCTCCGAGAAGCGCGTTTTCGGCCATTTCAGAGCTAGGCCCTAGGTGGGTCCCTCCCTAGCTGTCTAGGGGTGGGATCCTAGGGCCAGTGCACACAGGGCTTCTTCAGGCCAAATCAGCCTTCTGCGCGAAGGAGAAGACGTTTGGAGTTGGTTTCCACCTGCGGAGACCACCAGGCAAGCATAAGTGCCCACGGAGGCAGAGGCAGCCCAGACCCTCCTTGGCCCAATGGGGAGCCGAGGGCTAGGTGAGAACTAGGCAAGCGCTGGGATCCTGAGCCAAGCCGCATTGGGGCTGAGGTTTGTTCCCCGAGCCCAGTTTCCCTTTGCAGAATGCAGCTCCTAGAAGCGCATTTTGTGCCGTTTCGGAGCTAGGCCCGAGGTGGGTCCCTCCCTAGCTGGCTATGTGGGGGTTGCTAGGGCCAGTGCACACAGGGCTTTTTCAGGCCAAATCAGCCTTCTGCGCGAAGGAGAAGACGCTTGGAGTGGGTTTCCAGCTGCGGAGACCACCAGCCAAGCAGCAGTGCCCACGGAGCCAGAGGCAGCCCAGACCCTCCTTGGCCCTATGGAGAGCCGAGGGCTAGGTGCGAACTAGGCAAGCGCTGGGATCCTGAGCCAAGCCTCATTGGGGCTGAGCTTTATTCCCCGAGCCCAGTTTCCCTTTGCAGAATGCAGCTCCTAGAAGCGCGTTTTGTGCCGTTTCGGAGCTAGGCCCTAGGTGGGTCCCTCCCTAGCTGGCTATGGCGGGGTTGCTAGGGCCAGTGCACACAGGGCTTCTTCAGGCCAAATCAGCCTTCTGCGCGAAGGAGAAGACGCTTGGAGTTGGTTCCCAGCTGCGGAGACCACCAGGCAAGCAGCAGTGCCCAGGGAGCCAGAGGCAGCCCAGACCCTGCTTGGCCCTATGGGGAGCCGAGGGCTAGGTGAGAACTAGGCAAGCGCTGGGATCCTGAGCCAAGCCGCATTGGGGCTGAGGTTTGTTCCCCGAGCCCAGTTTCCCTTTGCAGAATGCAGCTCCTAGAAGCGTGTTTTGGGCCATTTCGGAGCTAGGCCCTAGGTGGGTCCCTCCCTAGCTGGCTATGCGGGGGTTGCTAGGGCCAGTGCACACAGGGCTTCTTCAGGCCAAATCAGCCTTCTGCGCGAGGGAGAAGATGTTTGGAGTTGGTTTCCAGTTGCGGAGACCACCAGGCAAGCATAAGTGCTCACGGAGGCAGAGGCAGCCCAGACTCTCCTTGGCCCTGTGGGGAGCCGAGGGCAAGGTGAGAAATAGGCAAGCGCTGGGATCCTGAGCCAAGCCGCATTGAGGCTGAGCTTTGTTCCCCGACCCCGGTTTCCCTTTGCAGAATGCAATTATTACAAGAGCGTTTTGGGCCGTTTCGGAGCTAGGCCCGAGGTGGTTCCTTCCCTAGCTGGCTATGGGTGGGTACCAAGGGCCAGTGCACACAGGCTTCTTCAGGCCAAATCAGCCTTCTGCGCGAAGGAGAAGACGTTTGGAGTTGGTTTCCAGTTGCCGAGACCACCAGGCAAGCAGCAGTGCCCACGGAGGCAGAGGCAGCCCAGAACCTCATTGGCCATATGGGGAGCAGAGGGCTAGGTGAGAACTAGGCAAGCGCTGGGATCCTGAGCCAAGCCGCATTGGGGCTGAGCTTTGTTCCCCGAGCCCAGTTTCCCTTTGCAGAATGCAGCTCCTAGAAGCCCGTTTTGTGCCGTTTCGAAGCTAGGCCCTAGGTGGGTCCCTCCCTAGCTGGCTATGGCGGGGTTGCTAGGGCCAGTGCACACAGGGCTTCTTCATGCGAAATCAGCCTTCTGCGCGAAGGAGAAGACGCTTGGAGTTGGTTCCCTGCTGCGGAGACCACCAGCCAAGCAGCAGTGCCCACGGAGCCAGAGGCAGCCCAGACCCTCCTTGGCCCTATGGGGAGCCGAGGGCTAGGTGAGAACTAGGCAAGCGCAGGGATCCTGAGCCAAGCCGCATTGGGGCTGAGCTTTGTTCCTCGAGCCCAGTTTCCCTTTGCAGAATGCAGCTCCTAGAAGCGACTTTTGGTCCTTTTCAGAGCTAGGCCCTAGGTGGGTCCCTCCCTAGCAGGCTTTGGTGGGGTTGCTAGGGCCAGTGCACACAGGGCTTCTTCAGGCGAAATCAGCCTTCTGCGCGAAGGAGAAGACGTTTTGAGTTGCTTTCCAGCTCTGGATACCAACAGCCAAGCAGCAGTGCCCACGGAGCCAGAGGCAGCCCAGACCCTCCTTGGACCTATGGGGAGCCGAGGGCAAGGTGAGAACTAGGCAAGCGCTGGGATCCTGAGCCAATCCGCATTGGGGCTGAGGTTTGTTCCCCGAGCCCAGTTTCCCTTTGCAGAATGCAGCTCCTAGAAGCGCGTTTTGGGCCGTTTCGGAGCTAGGCACTAGGTGGGTCCCTCCCTAGCTGGCTATTGGGGGGTTACTAGGGCCAGTGCACACAGGGCTTCTTCAGGCCAAAACAGCCTTCTGCGCGAGGGAGAAGACATTTGGAGTTGGTTTCCAGTTTCGGAGATCACCAGGCAAGCAGCAGTGCCCACGGAGCCAGAGGCAGGCCAGACCCTCCTTGGCCCTATGGGGAGCCGAGGGCTAGGTGAGAACTAGGCAAGCGCTGGGATACTGAGCCAAGCCGCATTGGGGCTGAGCTTTGTTCCCCGACCCCGGTTTCCCTTTGCAGAATGCAATTATTACAAGCGCATTTTGGGCCGTTTCGGAGCTAGGCCCTAGGTGGGTCCCTCCCTAGCTGGCTATGGGGGGGTTCCTAGGGCCAGTGCACACAGGGCTTCTTCAGGCCAAATCAGCCTTCTGCGCGAAGAAGAAGACGCTTGCAGTTGGTTTCCAGCTGCGGAGACCACCATCGAAGCAGCAGTGCCCAAGGAGCCAGAGGCAGCCCAGACCCTCCTTGGCCCTATGGAGAGCCGAGGGCTAGGTGCGAACTAGGCAAGCGCTGGGATCCTGAGCCAAGCCGCATTGGGGCTGAGGTTTATTCCCCGAGCCCAGTTTCCCTTTGCAGAATGCAGCTCCTTGAAGCGTGTTTTGTGCTGTTTCGGAGCTAGGCCCTAGGTGGGTCCCTCCCAAGCTGGCTATGGGGGGGTTCCTAGGGCCAGTGCACCCAGGGCTTCTTCAGGCCAAATCAGCCTTCTGCGCGAAGGAGAAGACGTTTGGACTTCGTTTCCAGCTGCGGAGACCACAAGCCAAGCAGCAGTGCCCACGGAGCCAGAGGCATCCCAGACCCTCCTTGGCCCTATGAGGAGCCGAGGGCTAGGTGAGAACTAGGCAAGCGCTGGGATCCTGAGCCAAGCCGCATTGGGGCTGAGGTTTGTTCCCCGAGCCCAGTTTCCCTTTCTAGAATGCAGCTCCTAGAAGCGCGTTTTGTGCCGTTTCGGAGCTAGGCCCTAGGTGGGTCCCTCCTTGGCTGGCTATGGCTGGGTTGCTAGGGCCAGTTAACACAGGGCTTCTTCAGGCCAAATCAGACTTCTGCGCGAGGTAGAAGACTTTTGGAGTTGCTTTCCAGTTTCAGAGGTCACCAGGCAAGCAGCAATGCCCACGAAGCCAGAGGCAGGCCAGACCCTCCTTGGCCCTATGGGGAGCCGAGGGCTAGGTGAGAATTAGGCAAGCGCTGGGATACTGAGCCTAGCCGCATTGAGGCTGAGCTTTGTTTCCCGACCATGGTTTCCCTTTGCAGAATGCAATTATTACAAGCGCCTTTAGGGCCGTTTCGGAGCTAGGCCTTAGGAGGGTCGCTCCCTAGCTGGCTATGGGGGGGTTGCTAGGGCCAGTGCACACAGGGCTTCTTCAGGCCAAATCAGCCTTCTGCGCGAAGGAGAAGACGTTTGGAGTTGGTTTCCAGCTGCGGAGACCACCAGCCAAGCAGCAGTGCCCACGCAGCCAAAGGCAGCCCAGACCCTCCTTGGCCCTATGGGGAGCCGAGGGCTAGGTGAGAACTAGGTAAGCGCTGGGATCCTTAGCCAAGCCGCATTGGGGCTGCGCTTTGTTCCCCGAGCCCATTTTCCCTTTGCAGAATGCAGCTCCTAGAAGCGCGTTTTGTGCCATTTCGGAGCTAGGCCCTAGGTGGGTCCCTCCCTAGCTGGCTATGGGGGGGTTCCTAGGGCCAGTGCACACAGGGCTTCTTCAGGCCAAATCAGCCTTCTGCGCGAAGGAGAAGACGTTTGGAGCTGGTTTCCAGCTGCGGAGACCACCAGCCAAGCAGCACTGCCCATGGAGCCAGAGGCAGTCCAGACCCTCCTTGGCCCTATGGGGAGCCGAGGGCTAGGTGAGAACTAGGTAAGCGCTGGGATCCTGAGCCAAGCCGCATTGGGGCTGAGGTTTGTTACCCGAGCCCAGTATCCCTTTGCAGAATGCAGCTCCTAGAAGCGCGTTTTGTGCCATTTCGGAGCTAGGCCCTAGGTGGGTCCCTCCCTATCTGGCTATGGGGGGGTTCCTAGGGCCAGTGCACACAGGGCTTCTTCAGGCCAAATCAGCCTTCTGCGCGAGGGAGAAGACATTTGGAGTTGGTTTCCAGTTTCGGAGATCACCAGGCAAGCAGCAGTGCCCACGGAGCCAGAGGCAGGCCAGACCCTCCTTGGCCCTATGGGGAGCCGAGGGCTAGGTGAGAACTAGGCAAGCGCTGGGATACTGAGCCAAGCCGCATTGGGGCTGAGCTTTGTTCCCTGACCCCGGTTTCCCTTTGCAGAATGCAATTATTACATGCGCATTTTGGGCCGTTTCGGAGCTAGGCCCTAGGTGGGTCCCTCCCTAGCTGGCTATGGGGGGGTTGCTAGGGCCAGTGCACACAGGGCTTCTTCAGGCCAAATCAGCCTTCTGCGCGAAGGAGAAGACGCTTGCAGTTGGTTTCCAGCTGCGGAGACCACCATCGAAGCAGCAGTGCCCACGGAGCCAGAGGCAGCCCAGACCCTCCTTGGCCCTATGGAGAGCCGAGGGCTAGGTGCGAACTAGGCAAGCGCTGGGATCCTGAGCCAAGCCGCATTGGGGCTGAGCTTTGTTCCCCGAGCCCAGTTTCCCTTTGCAGAATGCAGCTCCTAGAAGCGCGTTTTGTGCCGTTTCGGAGCTAGGCCCTAGGTGGGTCCCTCCCTAGCTGGCTATGGGGGGGTTCCTAGGGCCAGTGCACCCAGGGCTTCTTCAGGCCAAATCAGACTTCTGCGCGATGTAGAAGACTTTTGGAGTTGCTTTCCAGTTTCAGAGGTCACCAGGCAAGCAGCAATGCCCACGAAGCCAGAGGCAGGCCAGACCCTCCTTGGCCCTATGGGGAGCCGAGGGCTAGGTGAGAACTAGGCAAGCGCTAGGATACTGAGCCAAGCCGCATTGGGGCTGAGCTTTGTTCCCCGACCCCGGTTTCCCTTTGCAGAATGCAATTATTACATGCGCATTTTGGGCCGTTTCGGAGCTAGGCCCTAGGTGGGTCCCTCCCTAGCTGGCTATGGGGGTGTTCCTAGGGCCAGTGCACACAGGGCTTCTTCAGGCCAAATCAGCCTTCTGCGCGAAGGAGAAGACGCTTGCAGTTGGTTTCCAGCTGCGGAGACCACCATCGAAGCAGCAGTGCCCACGGAGCCAGAGGCAGCCCAGACCCTCCTTGGCCCTATGGAGAGCCGAGGGCTAGGTGCGAACTAGGCAAGCGCTGGGATCCTGAGCCAAGCCGCATTGGGGCTGAGCTTTGTTCCCCGAGCCCAGTTTCCCTTTGCAGAATGCAGCTCCTAGAAGCGCGTTTTGTGCCGTTTCGGAGCTAGGCCCTAGGTGGGTCCCTCCCTAGCTGGCTATGGGGGGGTTCCTAGGGCCAGTGCACCCAGGGCTTCTTCAGGCCAAATCAGACTTCTGCGCGATGTAGAAGACTTTTGGAGTTGCTTTCCAGTTTCAGAGGTCACCAGGCAAGCAGCAATGCCCACGAAGCCAGAGGCAGGCCAGACCCTCCTTGGCCCTATGGGGAGCCGAGGGCTAGGTGAGAACTAGGCAAGCGCTGGGATACTGAGCCAAGCCGCATTGAGGCTGAGCTTTGTTTCCCGACCATGGTTTCCCTTTGCAGAATGCAATTATTACAAGCGCCTTTTGGGCCGTTTCGGAGCTAGGCCGTAGGAGGGTCGCTCCCTAGCTGGCTATGGGGGGGTTGCTAGGGCCAGTGCACACAGTTCTTCTTCAGGCCAAATCAGCCTTCTGCGCGAAGGAGAAGACGTTTGGAGTTGCTTTCCAGCTGCGGAGACCACCAGCCAAGCAGCAGTGCCCACGCAGCCAGAGGCAGCCCAGACCCTCCTTGGCCCTATGGGGAGCCGAGGGCTAGGTGAGAACTAGGTAAGCGCTGGGATCCTGAGCCAAGCCGCATTGGGGCTGCGCTTTGTTCCCCGAGCCCATTTTCCCTTTGCAGAATGCAGCTCCTAGAAGCGCGTTTTGTGCCATTTCGGAGCTAGGCCCTAGGTGGGTCCCTCCCTAGCTGGCTATGGGGGGGGTCCTAGGGCCAGTGCACACAGGGCTTCTTCAGGCCAAATCAGCCTTCTGCGCGAAGGAGAAGACGTTTGGAGCTGGTTTCCAGCTGCGGAGACCACCAGCCAAGCAGCACTGCCCATGGAGCCAGAGGCAGTCCAGACCCTCCTTGGCCCTATGGGGAGCCGAGGGCTAGGTGAGAACTAGGTAAGCGCTGGGATCCTGAGCCAAGCCGCATTGAGGCTGAGCTTTGTTCCCCGAGCCCAGTTTCCCTTTGCAGAATGCAGCTCCTAGAAGCCCGTTTTGTGCCGTTTCGAAGCTAGGCCCTAGGTGGGTCCCTCCCTAGCTGGGTATGGCGGGGTTGCTAGGGCCAGTGCACACAGGGCTTCTTCATGCGAAATCAGCCTTCTGCGTGAAGGAGAAGACGCTTGGAGTTGGTTCCCAGCTGCGGAGACCACCAGCCAAGCAGCAGTGCCCACGGAGCCAGAGGCAGGCCAGACCCTCCTTGGCCCTATGGGGAGCCGAGGGCTAGGTGAGAACTAGGCAAGCGCAGGGATCCTGAGCCAAGCCGCATTGGGGCTGAGCTTTGTTCCTCGAGCCCAGTTTCCCTTTGCAGAATGCAGCTCCTAGAAGGGCATTTTGGGCCGTTTCAGAGCTAGGCCCTAGGTGGGTCCCTCCCTAGCTGGCTATGGGGGGTTTCCTAGGGCCAGTGCACACAGGGCTTCTTCAGGCCAAATCAGCTTTCTGCGCGAGGGAGAAGGCGTTTGGAGTTGGTTTCCAGCTGCGGAGATCACCAGGCAAGCAGCAGTGCCCACGGAGCCAGAGGCAGGCCAGACCCTCCTTGGCCCTATGGGGAGCCGAGGGCTAGGTGAGAACTAGGCAAGCGCTGGGATACTGAGCCAAGCCGCATTGGGGCTGAGCTTTGTTCCCCGACCCCGGTTTCCCTTTGCAGAATGCAATTATTACAAGCGCTTTTTGGGCTGTTTCGGAGCTAGGCCCTAGGTGGGTCCCTCCCTAGCTGGCTATGGGGGGGTTCCTAGGGCCAGTGCACACAGGGCTTCTTCAGGCCAAATCAGCCTTCTGCGCGAAGGAGAAGACGCCTGGAGTTGGTTTCCAGCTGCGGAGACCACCAGGCAAGCAGCAGTGCCCACGGAGCCAGAGGCAGCCCAGAACCTCCTTGGCCCTATGGGGAGCCGAGGGCTAGGTGAGAACTAGGCCAAGCGCTGGGATCCTTAGCCAAGCTGCATTGGGGCTGAGCTTTGTTCCCCGAGCTCAGTTTCCCTTTGCAGAATGCAGCTCCTAGAACCGCGTTTTGTGCCGTTTCGGAGCTAGGCCCTAGGTGGGTCCCTCCATAGCAGGCTTTGGTGAGGTTGCTAGGGCCAGTGCACACAGGACTTCTTCAGGCGAAATCAGCCTTCTGCGCGAAGGAGAAGACGTTTTGAGTTGCTTTCCAGCTGCGGAGACCAACAGCCAAGCAGCAGTGCCCACGGAGCCAGAGGCAGCCCAGACCCTCCTTGGCCCTATGTGGAGCCGAGGGCAAGGTGAGAACTAGGCAAGCGCTGGGATCCTGAGCCAAGCCGCATTGGGGCTGAGGTTTGTTCCCCGAGCCCAGTTTCCCTTTGCAGAATGCAGCTCCTAGAAGCGCGTTTTGTGCCGTTTCGGAGCTAGGCACTAGGTGGGTCCCTCCCTAGATGGCTATTGGGGGGTTACTAGGGCCAGTGCACACAGGGCTTCTTCAGGCCAAATCAGCCTTCTGCGCAAAGGAGAAGACGCTTGGAGTTGGTTTCCAGCTGCGGAGACCACCAGCCAAGCAGCAGTGCCCACGGAGCCAGAGGCAGGCCAGACCCTGCTTGGCCCTATGGGGAGCCGAGGGCTAGGTGAGAACTACGCAAGCGCTGGGATCCTGAGCCAAGCCGCATTGAGGCTGAGCTTTGTTCCCCGACCCCGGTTTCCCTTTGCAGAATGCAATTATTACAAGCGCGTTTTGGGCCGTTTCGGAGCTAGGCCCTAGGTGGGTCCCTCCCTAGCTGGCTATGGGGGGGTTCCTAGGGCCAGTGCACACAGGGCTTCTTCAGGCCAAATCAGCCTTCTGCGCGAAGGAGAAGATGCTTGGAGTGGGTTTACAGCTGCGGAGACCACCAGCCAAGCAGCAGTGCCCACGGAGCCAGAGGCAGCCCAGACCCTCGTTGGCCCTATGGGGAGCCGAGGGCAAGGTGAGAACTAGGCAAGCGCTGGGATACTGAGCCAAGCCGCATTGGGGCTGAGCTTTGTTCCCCGAGCCCAGTTTCCCTTTGCAGAATGCAGCTCCTAGAAGCGCGTTTTGGGCCGTTTCGGAGCTAGGCACTAGGTGGGTCCCTCCCTAGCTGGCTATGGGGGGGTTCCTAGGGCCAGTGCACACAGGGCTTCTTCAGGCCAAATCAGCCTTCTGCGCGAAGGAGAAGACGCTTGGCTTTGGTTTCCAGCTGCGGAGACCACCAGCCAAGCAGCAGTGCCCACGGAGCCAGAGGCAGCCCAGACCCTCCTTGGCCCTATGGGGAGCCGAGGGCTAGGTGAGAACTAGGCAAGCGCTGGGATCCTGAGCCAAGCCGCATTGGGGCTGAGCTTTGTTCCCCGACCCCAGTTTCCCTTTGCAGAATGCAGCTCCTAGAAGCGCGTTTTGTGCCGTTTCGGAGCTAGGCCCTAGGTGGGTCCCTCCCTAGCTGGCTATGGGGGGGTTCCTAGGGCCACTGCACACAGGGCTTCTTCAGGCCAAATCAGCCTTCTGCACGAAGGAGAAAACGCTTGGAGTTGGTTCCCAGCTGCGGAGACCACCAGCCAAGCAGCAGTGCCCACGGAGCCAGAGGCAGCCCAGCCCCTCCTTGGCCCTATGGGGAGCCGAGGGCAAGGTGAGAACTAGGCAAGCGCTGGGATCCTGAGCCAAGCCGCATTGGGGCTGAGGTTTGTTCCCCGAGCCCAGTTTCCCTTTGCAGAATGCAGCTCCTAGAAGTGCGTTTTGGGCCGTTTCGGAGCTAGGCACTAGGTGGGTCCCTCCCTAGCTGGCTATTGGGGGGTTACTAGGGCCACTGCACACAGGGCTTCTTCAGGCCAAATCAGCCTTCTGCGCGAGGGAGAAGATGTTTGGAGTTGGTTCGCAGCTGCGGAGACCACCAGCCAAGCAGCAGTGCCCACGGAGCCAGAGGCAGCCCAGACCTTCGTTGGCCCTATGGGGAGCCGAGGGCTAGGTGAGACCTAGGCAAGCGCTGGGATCCTGAGCCAAGCCGCATTGGGGCTGAGGTTTGTTCCCCGACCCCAGTTTCCCTTTGCAGAATGCAGCTCCTAGAAGCGCGTTTTGGGCCGTTTCGGAGCTAGGCCCTAGGTTGGTCCCTCCCGAGCTGGCTATCGGTGGGTTGCTAGGGCCAGTGCACACAGGGCCTCTTCAGGCCAAATCAGCCTTCTGCGCGAGGGAGAAGACATTTGGAGTTGGTTTCCAGTTTCGGAGATCACCAGGCAAGCAGCAGTGCCCACGGAGCCAGAGGCAGCCCAGACCCTCCTTGGCCCTATGGGGAGCCGAGGGCTAGGTGAGAACTAGGCAAGCGATGGGATCCTGAGCCAAGCCGCATTGGGGCTGAGCTTTGTTCCCCGACCCCGGTTTCCCTTTGCAGAATGCAATTATTACAAGCGCATTTTGGGCCGTTTCGGAGCTAGGCCCTAGGTGGGTCCCTCCCTAGCTGGCTATGGGGGGGTTCCTAGGGCCAGTGCACACAGGGCTTCTTCAGGCCAAATCAGCCTTCTGCGCGAAGGAGAAGACGCTTGCAGTTGGTTTCCAGCTGCGGAGACCACCAGCCAAGCAGCAGTGCCCACGGAGCCAGAGGCAGCCCAGACCCTCCTTGGCCCTATGGAGAGCCGAGGGCTAGGTGCGAACTAGGCAAGCGCTGGGATCCTGAGCCAAGCCGCATTGGGGCTGAGCTTTGTTCCCCGACCCCAGTTTCCCTTTGCAGAATGCAGCTCCTAGAAGCGCGTTTTGTGCCGTTTCGGAGCTAGGCCCTAGGTGGGTCCCTCCCTAGCTGGCTATGGGGGGGTTCCTAGGGCCACTGCACACAGGGCTTCTTCAGGCCAAATCAGCCTTCTGCACGAAGGAGAAAACGCTTGGAGTTGGTTCCCAGCTGCGGAGACCACCAGCCAAGCAGCAGTGCCCACGGAGCCAGAGGCAGCCCAGCCCCTCCTTGGCCCTATGGGGAGCCGAGGGCAAGGTGAGAACTAGGCAAGCGCTGGGATCCTGAGCCAAGCCGCATTGGGGCTGAGGTTTGTTCCCCGAGCCCAGTTTCCCTTTGCAGAATGCAGCTCCTAGAAGTGCGTTTTGGGCCGTTTCGGAGCTAGGCACTAGGTGGGTCCCTCCCTAGCTGGCTATTGGGGGGTTGCTAGGGCCACTGCACACAGGGCTTCTTCAGGCCAAATCAGCCTTCTGCGCGAGGGAGAAGATGTTTGGAGTTGGTTCCCAGCTGCGGAGACCACCAGCCAAGCAGCAGTGCCCACGGAGCCAGAGGCAGCCCAGACCTTCGTTGGCCCTATGGGGAGCCGAGGGCTAGGTGAGACCTAGGCAAGCGCTGGGATCCTGAGCCAAGCCGCATTGGGGCTGAGGGTTGTTCCCCGACCCCAGTTTCCCTTTGCAGAATGCAGCTCCTAGAAGCGCGTTTTGGGCCGTTTCGGAGCTAGGCCCTAGGTGGGTCCCTCCCGAGCTGGCTATCGGTGGGTTGCTAGGGCCAGTGCACACAGGGCTTCTTCAGGCCAAATCAGCCTTCTGCGCGAGGGAGAAGACATTTGGTGTTGGTTTCCAGTTTCGGAGATCACCAGGCAAGCAGCAGTGCCCACGGAGCCAGAGGCAGGCCAGACCCTCCTTGGCCCTATGGGGAGCCGAGGGCTAGGTGAGAACTAGGCAAGCGCTGGGATCCTGAGCCAAGCCGCATTGGGGCTGAGCTTTGTTCCCCGACCCCGGTTTCCCTTTGCAGAATGCAATTATTACAAGCGCATTTTGGGCCGTTTCGGAGCTAGGCCCTAGGTGGGTCCCTCCCTAGCTGGCTATGGGGGGGTTCCTAGGGCCAGTGCACACAGGGCTTCTTCAGGCCAAATCAGCCTTCTGCGCGAAGGAGAAGACGCTTGCAGTTGGTTTCCAGCTGCGGAGACCACCAGCCAAGCAGCAGTGCCCACGGAGCCAGAGGCAGCCCAGACCCTCCTTGGCCCTATGGAGAGCCGAGGGCTAGGTGCGAACTAGGCAAGCGCTGGGATCCTGAGCCAAGCCGCATTGGGGCTGAGCTTTGTTCCCCGACCCCAGTTTCCCTTTGCAGAATGCAGCTCCTAGAAGCACGTTTTGTGCCGTTTCGGAGCTAGGCCCTAGGTGGGTCCCTCCCTAGCTGGCTATGACGGTGTTCCTAGGGCCAGTGCACACAGGGCTTCTTCAGGCCAAATCAGCCTTCTGCGCGAAGGAGAAGACGTTTGGAGTTGGTTTCCAGCTGCGGAGACCACCAGCCAAGCAGAAGTGCCCACGGAGCCAGAGGCAGCCCAGACCCTCCTTGGCCCTATGAGGAGCCGAGGGCTAGGTGAGAACTAGGCAAGCGCTGGGATCCTGAGCCAAGCCGCATTGGGGTTGAGGTTTGTTCCCCGAGCCCAGTTTCCCTTTCTAGAATGCAGCTCCTAGAAGCGCGTTTTGTGCCGTTTCGGAGCTAGGCCCTAGGTGGGTCCCTCTCTAGCTGGCTATGGCTGGGTTGCTAGGGCCAGTTAACACAGGGCTTCTTCAGGCCAAATCAGCCTTCTGCGCGAGGGAGAAGACTTTTGGAGTTGCTTTCCAGTTTCAGAGGTCACCAGGCAAGCAGCAATGCCCATGAAGCCAGAGGCAGGCCAGACCCTCCTTGGCCCTATGGGGAGCCGAGGTCTAGGTGAGAACTAGGCAAGCGCTGGGATCCTGAGCCAAGCCGCATTGAGGCTGAGCTTTGTTCCCCGACCACGGTTTCCCTTTGCAGAATGCAATTATTACAAGCGCCGTTTGGGCCGTTTCGGAGCTAGGCCGTAGGAGGGTCGCTCCCTAGCTGGCTATGGGGGGGTTGCTAGGGCCAGTGCACACAGGGCTACTTCAGGCCAAATCAGCCTTCTGCGCAAAGGAGAAGACGTTTGGAGTTGCTTTCCAGCTGCGGAGACCACCGGCCAAGCAGCAGTGCCCACGCAGCCAGAGGCAGCCCAGACCCTCCTTGGCCCTATGGGGAGCCGAGGGCTAGGTGAGAACTAGGTAAGCGCTGGGATCCTGAGCCAAGCCGCATTGGGGCTGCGCTTTGTTCCCCGAGCCCATTTTCCCTTTGCAGAATGCAGCTCCTAGAAGCGCGTTTTGTGCCATTTCGGAGCTAGGCCCTAGGTGGGTCCCTCCCTAGCTGGCTATGGGGGGGGTCCTAGGGCCAGTGCACACAGGGCTTCTTCAGGCCAAATCAGCCTTCTGCGCGAAGGAGAAGACGTTTGGAGCTGGTTTCCAGCTGCGGAGACCACCAGCCAAGCAGCACTGCCCATGGAGCCAGAGGCAGTCCAGACCCTCCGTGGCCCTATGGGGAGCCGAGGGCTAGGTGAGAACTAGGTAAGCGCTGGGGTCCTGAGCCAAGCCGCATTGGGGCTGAGGTTTGTTACCCGAGCCCAGTTTCCCTTTGCAGAATGCAGCTCCTAGAAGCGCGTTTTGTGCCATTTCGGAGCTAGGCCCGAGGTGGGTCCCTCCCTATCTGGCTATGGGGGGGTTCCTAGGGCCAGTGCACAGAGGGCTTCTTCAGGCCAAATCACCCTTCTCTGCGAAGGAGAAGACTTTTGGAGTTGGTTTCCAGCTGCGGAGACCACCAGGCAAGCAGCAGTGCCCATGGACCCAGAGGCAGGCCAGACCCTCCTTGGCCCTATGGGGAGCCGAAGGCTAGGTGAGAACTAGGCAAGCGCTGGGATCCTGAGCCAAGCCGCATTGGGGCTGAGGTTTGTTCCCCGAGCCCAGTTTCCCTTTGCAGAATGCAGCTCATAGAAGCGCGTTTTGGGCCGTTTCAGAGCTAGGCCTGAGGTGGGTCCCTCCCTAGCTGGCTATGGGTGGTTTCCTAGGGCCAGTGCACACAGGGCTTCTTCAGGCGAAATCAGCCTTCTGCGCGAAGGAGAAGATGTTTGGAGTTGGTTTCCAGCTGCGGAGACCACCAGCCAAGCAGCAGTGCCCACGGAGCCAGAGGCAGGCCAGACCCTCCTTGGCCCTATGGGGAGCCGAGGGCTAGGTGAGAACTAGGCAAGCGCTGGGATCCTGAGCCAAGCCGCATTGGTGCTGAGGTTTGTTCCCCGAGCCCAGTTTCCCTTTGCAGAATGCAGCTCCTAGAAGCGCGTTTTGTGCCATTTCGGAGCTAGGCCCGAGGTGGGTCCCTCCCTAGCTGGCTATGTCGGGGTTGCTAGGGCCAGTGCACACAGGGCTTCTTCAAGCCAAATCAGCCTTCTGCGCGAAGGAGAAGACGTTTGGAGTTGGTTTACAGCTGCGGAGACCACCAGCCAAGCAGCAGTGCCCACGGAGCCAGAGGCAGCCCAGACCCTGCTTGGCCCTAAGGGGAGCCGAGGGCTAGGTGAGAACTAGGCAAGCGCTGGGATCCTGAGCCAAGCCGCATTGGGGCTGAGGTTTGTTCCCCGAGCCCAGTTTTCTTTTCCAGATTGCAGCTCCTAGAAGCGCGTTTTGTGCCGTTTCGGAGCTAGGCCCGAGGTGGGTCCCTACCTAGCTGGCTATGGGGTGGTTCCTAGGGCCAGTGCACACAGGGCTTCTTCAGGCCAAATCAGCCTTCTGCGTGAAGGAGAAGACGCTTGGCGTTGGTTTCCAGCTGCGGAGACCACCAGCCAAGCAGCAGTGCCCACGGAGCCAGAGGCAGCCCAGACCCTGCTTGGCCCTATGGGGAGCAGAGGGCTAGGTGAGAACTGGCAAGCGCTGGGATCCTGAGCCAAGCCGCATATGGGCTGAGGTTTGTTCCCCGAGCCCAGTTTTCCTTTGCAGAATGCAACTCCTAGAAGCGCGTTTTGTGCCGTTTCGGGGCTAGGCCCAAGGTGGGTCCCTCCCTAGCTGGCTATGGAGGGGTTGCTAGGGCCAGTGCACACAGGGCTTCATCAGGCCAAATCAGCCTTCTGCGCGAGGGAGAAGACGCTTGGAGTTGGTTTCCAGCTACGGAGAACACCAGCCAAGCAGCAGTGCCCACGGAGCCAGAGGCAGCCCAGACCCTGCTTGGCCCTAAGGGGAGCCGAGGGCTAGGTGAGAACTAGGCAAGCGCTGGGATCCTGAGCCAAGCCGCATTGGGGCTGAGGTTTGTTCCCCGAGCCCAGTTTCCTTTTGCAGAATGCAGCTCCTAGAAGCGCGTTTTGTGCCGTTTCGGAGCTAGGCCCGAGGGGGTTCCTTCCCTAGCTGGCTATGGGGGGGTTGATAGAGCCAGTGCACACAGGGCTTCTTCAGGCCAAATCAGCCTTCTGCGCGAAGGAGAAGACGTTTGGAGTTGCATTCCAGCTGCGGAGACCACCAGGCAAGCAGCAGTGCCCACGGAGCCAGAGGCAGGCCAGACCCTCCTTGGCCCTATGGGGAGCCGAGGGCTAGGTGAGAACTAGGCAAGCGCTGGGATCCTGAGCCAAGCCGCATTGGGGCTGAGCTTTGTTCCCCGACCCCGGTTTCCCTTTGCAGAATGCAATTATTACAAGCGCATTTTGGGCCGTTTCGGAGCTAGGCCCTAGGTGGGTCCCTCCCTAGCTGGCTATGGGGGGGTTCCTAGGGCCAGTGCACACAGGGCTTCTTCAGGCCAAATTAGCCTTCTGCGCGAAGGAGAAGACGCTTGCAGTTGGTTTCCAGCTGCGGAGACCACCAGCCAAGCAGCAGTGCCCACGGAGCCAGAGGCAGCCCAGACCCTCCTTGGCCCTATGGAGAGCCGAGGGCTAGGTGCGAACTAGGCAAGCGCTGGGATCCTGAGCCAAGCCGCATTGGGGCTGAGGTTTGTTCCCCCAGCCCAGTTTCCCTTTGCAGAATGCAGCTCATAGAAGCGCGTTTTGGGCCGTTTCAGAACTAGGCCTGAGGTGGGTCCCTCCCTAGCTGGTTATGGGTGGTTTCCTAGGGCCAGTGCACACAGGGCTTCTTCAGGCTAAATCAGCCTTCTGCGCGAAGGAGAAGACGTTTAGAGTTGGTTTCCAGCTGCGGAGACCACCAGCCAAGCAGCAGTGCCCACGGAGCCAGAGGCAGGCCAGACCCTCCTTGGCCCTATGGGGAGCCGAGGGCTAGGTGAGAACTAGGCAAGCGCTGGGATCCTGAGCCAAGCCGCATTAGGGCTGAGGTTTGTTCCCCGAGCCCAGTTTCCCTTTGCAGAATGCAGCTCCTAGAAGCGCGTTTTGTGCCATTTCGGAGCTAGGCCCGAGGTGGGTCCCTCCCTAGCTGGCTATGGCGGGGTTGCTAGGGCCAGTGCACACAGGGCTTCTTCAAGCCAAATCAGCCTTCTGCGCGAAGGAGAAGACGTTTGGAGTTGGTTTCCAGCTGCGGAGACCACCAGCCAAGCAGCAGTGCCCACGGAGCCAGAGGCAGGACAGACCCTGCTTGGCGCTATGGGGAGCCGAGGGCTAGGTGAGAACTAGGCAAGCGCTGGGATCCTGAGCCAAGCCGCATTGAGGCTGAGCTTTGTTCCCCGAGCCCAGTTTTCTTTTCCAGATTGCAGCTCCTAGAAGCGCGTTTTGTGCCGTTTCAGAGCTAGGCCCGAGGTGGGTCCCTACCTAGCTGGCTATGGGGTGGTTCCTAGGGCCAGTGCACACAGGGCTTCTTCAGGCCAAATCAGCCTTCTGCGTGAAGGAGAAGACGCTTGGCGTTGGTTTCCAGCTGCGGAGACCACCAGCCAAGCAGCAGTGCCCACGGAGCCAGAGGCAGCCCAGACCCTGCTTGGCCCTATGGGGAGCCGAGGGCTAGGTGAGAACTAGGCAAGCGCTGGGATCCTGAGCCAAGCCGCATTGGGGCTGAGGTTTGTTCCCCGAGCCCAGTTTCCTTTTGCAGAATGGAGCTCCTAGAAGCGCGTTTTGTGCCGTTTCGGAGCTACGCCCGAGGTGGTTCCTTCCCTAGCTGGCTATGGGGGGGTTGCTAGGGCCAGTGCACACAGGGCTTCTTCAGGCCAAATCAGCCTTCTGCGCGAAGGAGAAGACGTTTGGAGTTGGTTTCCAGCTGCGGAGACCACCAGGCAAGCAGCAGTGCCCACGGAGCCAGAGGGAGGCCAGACCCTCCTTGGCCCTATGGGGAGCCGAGGGCTAGGTGAGAACTAGGCAAGCGCTGGGATCCTGAGCCAAGCCGCATTGGTGCTGAGGTTTGTTCCCCGAGCCCAGTTTCCCTTTGCAGAATGCAGCTCCTAGAAGCGCGTTTTGTGCCGTTTAGGAGCTAGGCCCGAGGTGGGTCCCTCCCTAGCTGGCTATGGGGGGGATCCTAGGGCCAGTGCACACAGGGCTTCTTCAGGCCAAATCAGCCTTCTGCGCGAAGGAGAAGACGTTTGGAGTTGGTTTCCAGCTGCGGAGACTACCAGCCAAGCAGCAGTGCCCACGGAGCCAGAGGCAGGACAGACCCTGCTTGGCGCTATGGGGAGCCGAGGGCTAGGTGAGAACTAGGCAAGCGCTGGGATCCTGAGCCAAGCCGCATTGAGGCTGAGCTTTGTTCCCCGAGCCCAGTTTTCTTTTCCAGATTGCAGCTCCTAGAAGCGCGTTTTGTGCCGTTTCAGAGCTAGGCCCGAGGTGGGTCCCTACCTAGCTGGCTATGGGGTGGTTCCTAGGGCCAGTGCACACAGGGCTTCTTCAGGCCAAATCAGCCTTCTGCGTGAAGGAGAAGACGCTTGGCGTTGGTTTCCAGCTGCGGAGACCACCAGCCAAGCAGCAGTGCCCACGGAGCCAGAGGCAGCCCAGACCCTGCTTGGCCCTATGGGGAGCAGAGGGCTAGGTGAGAACTAGGCAAGCGCTGGGATCCTGAGCCAAGCCGCATTGGGGCTGAGGTTTGTTCCCTGAGCCCAGTTTCCCTTTGCAGAATGCAACTCCTAGAAGCGCGTTATGTGCCGTTTCGGGGCTAGGCCCTAGGTGGGTCCCTCCCTAGCAGGCTATGGAGGGGTTGCTAGGGCCAGTGCACACAGGGCTTCTTCAGGCCAAATCAGCCTTCTGCGTGAGGGAGAAGACGTTTGGAGTTGGTTTCCAGCTACGGAGAACACCAGCCAAGCAGCAGTGCCCACGGAGCCAGAGGCAGCCCAGACCCTGCTTGGCCCTATGGGGAGCCGAGGGCTAGGTGAGAACTAGGCAAGCGCTGGGATCCTGTGCCAAGCCGCATTGGGGCTGAGGTTTGTTCCCCGAGCCCAGTTTCCTTTTGCAGAATGCAGCTCCTAGAAGCGCGTTTTGTGCCTTTTCGGAGCTAGGCCCTAGGTGGGTCCCTCCCTAGCTGGCTATGGGGGGGTTCCTAGGGCCAGTGCACACAGGGCTTCTTCAGGCCAAATCAGCCTTCTGCGCGAAGGAGAAAATGCTTGGAGCTGGTTTCCAGCTGCGGAGACCACCAGGCAAGCAGCAGTGCCCACGGAGCCAGAGGCAGCCCAGACCCTCCTTGGCCCTATGGGGACCAGAGGGCTAGGTGAGAAGTAGGCAAGCGCTGGGAATCTGAGCCAAGCCGCATTGGGGCTGAGCTTTGTTCCCCGACCCCGGTTTCCCTTTGCAGAATGCAATTATTACAAGCGCGTTTTGGGCCGCTTCGAAGCTAGGACCTAGGTGGGCCCCTCCGTAGCTGGATATGGGGGGGTTCCTAGGGCCAGTGCACACAGGGCTTCTTCAGGCCAAATCAGCCTTCTGCGTGAAGGTGAAGACGTTTGGAGTTGCTTTCCAGCTGTGGAGACCACCAGGCAAGCAGCAGTGCCCACGGCGCCAGAGGCAGCACAGACCCTGCTTGGCGCTATGGGGAGCCGAGGGCTAGGTGAGAACTAGGCAAGCCCTGCGATCCTGAGCCAAGCCGCATTGGGGCTGAGCTTTGTTCCCCGAGCCCAGTTTCCTTTTGCAGAATGAAGCTCCTAGAAGCGCGTTTTGTGTCGTTTCGGATCTTCGCCCTAGGTGAGTCCCTCCCTAGCTGGCTATGGGGGTGTTGCTAGGGCCAGTGCACACAGGGCTTCTTCAGGCGAAATCAGCCTTCTGTGCGAAGGAGAAGATGTTTGGAGTTGGTTTCCAGCTGCGGAGACCACCAGGCAAACAGCAGTGCCCACGGAGCCAGAGGCAGCCCAGACACTGCTTGGCCCTATGGGGAGCCGAGGGCTAGGTGAGAACTAGGCAAGCGCTGGGATCCTGAGCCAAGCCGCATTGGGGCTGAGCTTTGTTCCCCGAGCCCAGTTTCCCTTTGCAGAATGCAGCTCCTAGAAGCGCGTTTTGTGCCGATTCGGAGCTAGGCCCTATGTGGGTCCCTCCCTAGCTGGCTATGTGGGGGTTGCTAGGGCCAGTGAACACAGGGCTTCTTCAGGCCAAATCAGCCATCTGCGCAAAGGAGAAAACGTTTCGAGGTGGTTTCCAGCTGCGGAGATCCCCAGGCAAGCAGCAGTGCCCACGGAGGCAGAGGCAGCCCAGACCCTCCTTGGCCCTATGGGGAGGCGAGGGCTAGGTGAGAACTAGGCAAGCGCTGGGATCCTGAGCCAAGCCGCATTGGGGCTGAGCTTTGTTCCCCGAGCCCAGTTTCCTTTTGCAGAATGCAGCTCCTAGAAGCGCGTTTTGCGCCGTTTCAGAGCTAGGCCCTATGTGGGTACCTCCCTAGCAGGCTATGGGTGGGTTACTAGGGCCAGTGCACACAGGGCTTCTTCAGGCCAAATCAGCCTTCTGCACGAAGGAGAAGACGTTTGGAGTTGGTTTCCAGCTGCGGAGACCACCAGCCAAGCAGCAGTGCCCACGGAGCCAGAGGCAGCCCAGACCCTCCATGGCCCTATGGGGAGCCTAGGGCTAGGTGAGAACTAGGCAAGCGCTGGGATCCTGAGCCAAGCCGCATTGGGGCTGAGCTTTGTTCCCCGAGCCCAGTTTCCCTTTGCAGAATGCAGCTCCTAGAATCGCGTTTGGTGCGGTTTCGGAGCTAGGCCGTAGGTGGGTTCCTCCCTAGCTGTCAACGGGGGGTTGCTAGGGCCAGTGCACACAGGGCTTCTCCAGGCCAAATCAGCCTTCTGCACGAAACAGAAGACGCTTGGAGTTGGTTTGACGCTGTGGAGACCACCAGCCAAGCAGCAGTGTCCACGGAGCCAGAGGCAGCCCAAACCCTTCATGGCCCTATGGGGAGCCTAGGGCTAGGTGAGAACTAGGCAAGCGCTGGGATCCTGAGCCAAGCCGCATTGGGGCTGAGGTTTGTTCCCTGAGCCCAGTATCCCTTTGCAGAATGCAGCTTCTAGGAGCGCGTTTTGTGCCGTTTCGGAGCTAGGCCCTAGGTGGGTCCCTCCCAAGCTGGCTATAGGTGGGTTGCTAGGGCCAGTGCACACAGGGCTTCTTCAGGCCAAATCAGCCTTCTGCACGAAAGAGAAGACGCTTGGAGTTGTTTTGACGCTGCGGAGACCACCAACCAAGCAGCAGTGCCCAAGGAGCCAGAGGCAGCCCAGACCCTCCTTGGCCCAATGGGGAGCCGAGGGCTAGGTGAGAACTAGGCAAGCGCTGGGATCCTGAGCCAAGCCGCATTGGGGCTGAGGTTTGTTCCCTGAGCCCAGTATCCCTTTGCAGAATGCAGCTCCTAGAAGCGTTTTGTGCCGTTTCGGAGCTAGGCCCTAGGTGGGTCCCTCCCAAGCTGGCTATAGGTGGGTTGCTAGGGCAAGTGCACACAGGGCGTCTTCAGGCCAAATCAGCCTTCAGCGCGAATGAGAAGATGTTTGGAGTTGATTTCCAGTTGCGGAGACCACCAGGCAAGCAGCATTGCCCACGGAGGCAGAGGCAGCCAAGACCCTCCTTTGCCCTATGGGGAGCCGAGGGCTAGGTGAGAACTAGGCAAGCGCTGGGATCCTGAGCCAAGCCGCATTGGGGCTGAGGTTTGTTCCCCGAGCCCAGTTTCCCTTTGCAGAATGCAGCTCCTAGAAGCCTGTTTTGTGTCGTTTCGGAGCTAGGCCCTAGGTGGGTCCCTCCCTAGCTGGCTATGGGGGGGTTGCTAGGGGCAGTGAACACAGGGCTTCTTCAGACCAAATCAGCCTTCTGCACGATGGAGGAGACCTTTGGCGTTGGTTTGACGCTGCGGAGACCACCAGCCAAGCAGCAGTGCCCACGGAGCCAGAGGCAGCCCAGACCCTCCATGGCCCTATGGGGAGCCTAGGGCTAGGTGAGAACTAGGCAAGCGCTGGGATCCTGAGCCAAGCCACATTAGGGCTGAGGTTTGTTCCCTGAGCCCAGTTTCCCTTTGCAGAATGCAGCTCCTAGAAGCGTTTTGTGCCGTTTCGGAGCTAGGCCGTAGGTGGGTTCCTCCCTAGCTGTCAAAGAGGGGTTGCTAGGGCCAGTGCACACAGGGCTTCTTCAGGGCAAATCAGCCTTCTCCATGAAGGAGAAGACGCTTGGAGTTGGTTTGACGCTGCGGAGACCACCAGCCAAGCAGCAGTGCCCACGGAGCCAGAGGCAGCCCAGACCCTCCTTGGCAAAATGGGGAGCCTAGGGCTAGGTGAGAACTAGGCAAGCGCTGGGATCCTGAGCCAAGCCACATTAGGGCTGAGGTTTGTTCCCTGAGCCCAGTTTCCCTTTGCAGAATGCAGCTCCTAGAAGCGCGTTTTGTGTCGTTTCGGAGCTTCGCCCTAGGTGGGTTCCTCCCTAGCTGGCTATGGGGGGGTTGCTAGGGGCAGTGAACACAGGGCTTCCAAAGGCCAAATCAGCCTACTGCACGAAGGAGGAGACCTTTGGCGTTGGTTTCCAGCTGCGGACACCACCAGCCAAGCAGCAGTACCCAAGGAGCCAGAGGCAGCCCAGACCCTCCTTGGCCCAATGGGGAGCCGAGGGCTAGGTGAGAACTAGGCAAGCGCTGGGATCCTGAGCCAAGCCGCATTGGGGCTGAGGTTTGTTCCCCGAGCCCAGTATCCCTTTGCAGAATGCAGCTCCTCGAAGCGTTTTGTGCCGTTTCGGAGCTAGGCCCTAGGTGGGTCCCTCCCAAGCTGGCTATAGGTGGGTTGCTAGGGGCAGTGAACACAGGGCTTCTTCACGACAAATCAGCCTTCTCCGCGAAGGAGTATACGCTTGGAGTATGTTTCCAGCTGCGGAGACCACCAGCCAAGCAGCAGTGCCCACGGAGCCAGAGGCAGCCCAGACCCTCCTTGGCCCAATGGGGAGCCTAGGGCTAGGTGAGAATTGGCAAGCGCTGGGATCCTGAGCCAAGCCGCAATGTGGCTGAGGTTTGTTCCCCGAGCCCAGTATCCCTTTGCTGAATGCAGCTCCTAGGAGCGCGTTTTGTGCCGTTTCGGAGCTAGGCCCTAGGTGGGTCCCTCCCAAGCTGGCTATAGGTGGGTTGCTAGGGCCAGTGCACACAGGGCTTCTTCAGGCCAAATCATCCTTCTGCGCGAAAGAGAAGACGCTTGGAGTTTGTTTGACGCTTCGGAGACCACCAGGCAAGCAGCAGTGCCCACGGAGCCAGAGGCAGCCCAGACCCTCCTTGGCCCAATGGGGAGCATAGGGCTAGGTGAGAACTAGGCAAGCGCTGGGATCCTGAGCCAAGCCGCATTGGGGCTGAGGTTTGTTCCCGAGCCCAGTTTCCCTTTGCAGAATGCAGCTCCTAGATGTGCGTTTTGTGTCGTTTCGGAGCTTCGCCCTAGGTGAGTCCCTCCCTAGCTGGCTATGGGGGGGTTGCTAGGGGCAGTGAACACAGGCCTTCTTCAGGCCAAATCAGCCTTCTGCACGAAGGAGGAGACCTTTGGCGTTGGTTTGACGCTGCGGAGACCAGCAGCCAAGCAGCAGTGCCCACGGAGCCAGAGGCAGCCAAGACCCTCCATGGCCCAATGGGGAGCCGAGGCCTAGGTGAGAACTAGGCAAGCGCTGGGAACCTGAGCCAAGCCGCATTGGGGCTGAGGTTTGTTCCCCGAGCCCAGTTTCCCTTTGCAGAATGCAGCTCCTAGGATCGCGTTTTGTGTCGTTTCGGAGCTAGGCCCTAGGTGGGTCCCTCACTAGCTGGCTCTGGGGGGGTTGATAGGGCCAGTGAACACAGGGCTTCTTCAGGCTAAATCAGTCTACTGCACGAAGGAGGAGACCTTTGGCGTTGGTTTCCAGCTGCGGATACCACCAGCCAAGCAGCAGTGCCCACGGAGCCAGAGGCAGCCCAGACCCTCCATGGCCCTATGGGGAGCCGAGGCCTAGGTGAGAACTAGGCAAGCGCTGGGATCCTGAGCCAAGCCGCATTGGGGCTGAGGTTTGTTCCCCGAGCCCAGTTTCCCTTTGAAGAATGCAGCTCCTAGAAGCGCGTTTTGTGCCGTTTCGGAGCTAGGCCCTAGGTGGGTCCCTCCCTGGCTGGCTAAGTGTGGATTCTTAGGGCCAGTGCACCCAGGGCTTCTTCAAGCCAAATCAGCCTTCTGCGCGAAGGAGAAGACGTTTGGAGTTGGTTTCCACCTGCGGAGACCACCAGCCAAGCAGCAGTGCCCACGGAGCCAGAGGCAGCCCAGACCCTCCATGGCCCTATGGGGAGCCTAGGGCTAGGTGAGAACTAGGCAAGCGCTGGGATCCTGAGCCAAGCCGCATTGGGGCTGAGGTTTGTTCCCCGAGCCCAGTTTCCCTTTGCAGAATGCAGCTCCTAGAATCGCGTTTGGTGCGGTTTCGGAGCTAGGCCGTAGGTGGGTTCCTCCCTAGCTGTCAACGGGGGGTTGCTAGGGCCAGAGCACACAGGGCTTCTCCAGGCCAAATCAGCCTTCTGCACGAAAGAGAAGACGCTTGGAGTTGGTTTGACGCTGCGGAGACCACCAGCCAAGCAGCAGTGTCCACGGAGCCAGAGGCAGCCCAAACCCTTCATGGCCCTATGGGGAGCCTAGGGCTAGGTGAGAACTAGGCAAGCGCTGGGATCCTGAGCCAAGCCGCATTGGGGCTGAGGTTTGTTCCCTGAGCCCAGTATCCCTTTGCAGAATGCAGCTCCTAGGAGCGCGTTTTGTGCCGTTTCGGAGCTAGGCCCTAGGTGGGTCCCTCCCAAGCTGGCTATAGGTGGGTTGCTAGGGCCAGTGAACACAGGGCTTCTTCAGGCCAAATCATCCTTCTGCGCTAAAGAGAAGACGCTTGGAGTTGTTTTGACGCTGCGGAGACCACCAACCAAGCAGCAGTGCCCAAGGAGCCAGAGGCAGCCCAGACCCTCCTTGGCCCTATGGGGAGCCGAGGGCTAGGTGAGAACTAGGCAAGCGCTGGGATCCTGAGCCAAGCCGCATTGGGGCTGAGGTTTGTTCCCTGAGCCCAGTATCCCTTTGCAGAATGCAGCTCCTAGAAGCGTTTTGTGCCGTTTCGGAGCTAGGCCCTAGGTGGGTCCCTCCCAAGCTGGCTATAGGTGGGTTGCTAGGGCAAGTGCACACAGGGCGTCTTCAGGCCAAATCAGTCTTCAGCGCGAATGAGAAGATGTTTGGAGTTGATTTCCAGTTGCGGAGACCACCAGGCAAGCAGCAGTGCCCACGGAGGCAGAGGCAGCCAAGACCCTCCTTGGCCCTATGGGGAGCCGAGGGCTAGGTGAGAACTAGGCAAGCGCTGGGATCCTGAGCCAAGCCGCATTGGGGCTGAGGTTTGTTCCCCGAGCCCAGATTCCCTTTGCAGAATGCAGCTCCTAGAAGCCTGTTTTGTGTCGTTTCGGAGCTAGGCCCTAGGTGGGTCCCTCCCTAGCTGGCTATGGGGGGGTTGCTAGGGGCAGTGAACACAGGCCTTCCTCAGGCCAAATCAGCCTTCTGCACGAAGGAGGAGACCTTTGGCGTTGGTTTGACGCTGCGGAGACCACCAGCCAAGCAGCAGTACCCACGGAGTCAGAGGCAGCCAAGACCCTCCATGGCCCTATGGGGAGCCGAGGGCTAGGTGAGAACTAGGCAAGCGCTGGGATCCTGAGCCAAGCCGCATTGGGGCTGAGGTTTGTTCCCCGAGCCCAATATCCCTTTGCAGAATGCAGCTCCTAGAAGCGCTTTGTGCCGTTTCGGAGCTAGGCCCTTGTTGGGTCCCTCCCAAGCTGGCTATAGGTTGGTTGCTAGGGCCAGTGCACACAGGGCGTCTTCAGGCCAAATCAGCCTTCTGCACGAAGGAGGAGACGTTGGCATTGGTTTCCAGCTGCGGATACCACCAGCCAAGCAGCAGTGCCCAAGGAGCCAGAGGCAGCCAAGACCCTCCATGGCCCAATGGGGAGCCGAGGGCTAGGTGAGAACTAGGCAAGCGCTGGGAAACTGAGCCAAGCCGCATTGGGGCTGAGGTTTGTTCCCCGAGCCCAGTTTCCCTTTGCAGAATGCAGCTCCTAGAAGCCTGTTTTGTGTCGTTTCGGAGCTAGGCCCTAGGTGGGTCCCTCACTAGCTGGCTCTGGGGGGGGTTGATAGGGCCAGTGAACACAGGGCTTCTTCAGGCTAAATCAGTCTACTGCACGAAGGAGGAGACCTTTGGCGTTGGTTTCCAGCTGCGGATACCACCAGCCAAGCAGCAGTGCCCACGGAGCCAGAGGCAGCCCAGACCCTCCATGGCCCTATGGGGAGCCGAGGGGTAGGTGAGAACTAGGCAAGCGCTGGGATCCTGAGCCAAGCCACATTAGGGCTGAGGTTTGTTCCCTGAGCCCAGTTTCCCTTTGCAGAATGCAGCTCCTAGAAGCGTTTGGTGCGGTTTCGGAGCTAGGCCGTAGGTGGGTTCCTCCCTAGCTGTCAAAGAGGGGTTGCTAGGGCCAGTGCACACAGGGCTTCTTCAGGGCAAATCAGCCTTCTCCGTGAAGGAGAAGACGCTTGGAGTTGGTTTGACGCTGCGGAGACCACCAGCCAAGCAGCAGTGCCCACGGAGCCAGAGGCAGCCCAGACCCTCCTTGGCACAATGGGGAGCCTAGGGCTAGGTGAGAACTAGGCAAGCGCTGGGATCCTGAGCCAAGCCACATTAGGGCTGAGGTTTGTTCCCTGAGCCCAGTTTCCCTTTGCAGAATGCAGCTCCTAGAAGCGCGTTTTGTGTCGTTTCGGAGCTTCACCCTAGGTGGGTTCCTCCCTAGCTGGCTATGGGGGGGTTGCTAGGGGCAGTGAACACAGGGCTTCTTCAGGCCAAATCAGCCTACTGCACGAAGGAGGAGACCTTTGGCGTTGGTTTCCAGCTGCGGATACCACCAGCCAAGCAGCAGTACCCAAGGAGCCAGAGGCAGCCCAGACCCTCCTTGGCCCAATGGGGAGCCGAGGGCTAGGTGAGAACTAGGCAAGCGCTGGGATCCTGAGCCAAGCCGCATTGGGGCTGAGGTTAGTTCCCCGAGCCCAGTATCCCTTTGCTGAATGCAGCTCCTCGAAGCGTTTTGTGCCGTTTCGGAGCTAGGCCCTAGGTGGGTCCCTCCCAAGCTGGCTATAGGTGGGTTGCTAGGGGCAGTGAACACAGGGCTTCTTCACGACAAATCAGCCTTCTCCGTGAAGGAGTATACGCTTGGAGTTTGTTTCCAGCTGCGGAGACCACCAGCCAAGCAGCAGTGCCCACGGAGCCAGAGGCAGCCCAGACCCTCCTTGGCCCAATGGGGAGCCTAGGGCTAGGTGAGAATTGGCAAGCGCTGGGATCCTGAGCCAAGCCGCAATGTGGCTGAGGTTTGTTCCCCGAGCCCAGTATCCCTTTGCTGAATGCAGCTCCTAGGAGCGCGTTTTGTGCCGTTTCGGAGCTAGGCCCTAGGTGGGTCCCTCCCAAGCTGGCTATAGGTGGGTTGCTAGGGCCAGTGAACACAGGGCTTCTTCAGGCCAAATCATCCTTCTGCGCGAAAGAGAAGACGCTTGGAGTTGGTTTGACGCTGCGGAGACCACCAGGCAAGCAGCAGTGCCCACGGAGCCAGAGGCAGCCCAGACCCTCCTTGGCCCAATGGGGAGCATAGGGCTAGGTGAGAACTAGGCAAGCGCTGGGATCCTGAGCCAAGCCGCATTGGGGCTGAGGTTTGTTCCCCGAGCCCAGTTTCCCTTTGCAGAATGCAGCTCCTAGACGTGCGTTTTGTGTCGTTTCGGAGCTTCGCCCTAGGTGAGTCCCTCCCTAGCTGGCTATGGGGGGGTTGCTAGGGGCAGTGAACACAGGGCTTCTTCAGGGCAAATCAGCATTCTCCGCGAAGGCGAAGACGCTTGCAGTTGGTTTCCAGCTGCGGAGAGCACCAGGCAAGCAGCAGTGCCCACGGAGCCAGAGGCAGCCCAGACCCTCCTTGGCCATATGGGGAGCCGAGGGCTAGGTGAGAACTAGGCAAGCGCTGGGATCCTGAGCCAAGCCGCAGTGGGGCTGAGGTTTGTTCCCCGAGCCCAGTTTCCCTTTGCAGAATGCAGCTCCTAGAAGCGTGTTTTGTGTCGTTTCGGAGCTACGCCCTAGGTGGGTCCCTCCCTAGCTGGCTATGGGGGGGTTGCTAGGGGCAGTGAACACAGGGCTTCTTCAGGCCAAATCAGCCTTCTGCACGAAGGAGGAGATGCTTGGCGTTTGTTTCCAGCTGCGGAGACCACCAGCCAAGCAGCAGTGCCCACGGAGCCAGAGGCAGCCCAGTCCCTACATGGCCCTATTGGGAGCCTAGGGCTAGGTGAAAACTAGGCAAGCGCTGGGATCCTGAGCCAAGCCGCATTGGGGCTGAGGTTTGTTCCCCGAGCCCAGTATCCCTTTGCAGAATGCAGCTCCTCGAAGCATTTTGTGCCGTTTCGGAGCTAGGCCCTAGGTGGGTCCCTCCCAAGCTGGCTATAGGTGGGTTGCTAGGGCCAGTGCACACAGGGCTTCTTCAGGCCAAATCCGTCTTCTCCGCGAAGGAGAAGATGCTTGGAGTTGGTTTCAAGCTGCGGAGACCAGCAGCCAAGCAGCAGTGCCCACGGAGCCAGAGGCAGCCCAGACCCTCCTTGGCCCAATGGGGAGCCGAGGGCTGGGTTAGAACAAGGCAAGTGCTGGGATCCTGAGCCAAGCCGCATTGGGGCTCAGGTTTGTTCCCCGAGCCCAGTATCCCTTTGCAGAATGCAGCTCCTAGAAGCGTGTTTTGTGTCGTTTCGGAGCTACGCCCTAGGTTGGTCCCTCCCAAGTTGGCTATAGGTGGGTTGCTAGGGCCAGTGAACACAGGGCTTCTTCAGGGCAAATCAGCCTTTTCCACGAAGGAGAAGATGCTTGGAGTTGGTTTCAAGCTGCGGAGACCACCAGGCAAGCAGCAGTGCCCACGGAGCCAGAGGCAGCCCAGACCCTCCTTGGCCCTATGGGGAGCCGAGGGCTAGGTGAGAACTAGGCAAGCGCTGGGATCCTGAGCCAAGCCGCATTGGGGCTGAGGTTTGTTCCCCGAGCCCAGTATCCCTTTGCAGAATGCAGCTCCTCGAAGCGTTTTGTGCCGTTTCGGAGCTAGGCCCTAGGTGGGTCCCTCCCAAGCTGGCTATAGGTGGGTTGCTAGGGGCAGTGAACACAGGGCTTCTTCAGGCCAAATCAGCCTTCTCCGCGAAGGAGACTACGCTTGGAGTTGGTTTCCAGCTGCGGAGACCACCAGCCAAGCAGCAGTGCCCACGGAGCCAGAGGCAGCCCAGACCCTCCTTGGCCCAATGGGGAGCCGAGTGGTAGCTGAGAATTGGCAAGCGCTGGGATCCTGAGCCAAGCCGCATTTGGGCTGAGGTTTCTTCCCCGAGCCCAGTTTCCCTTTGCAGAATGCAGCTCCTGGGAGCGCGTTTTGTGCCGTTTCGGAGCTAGGCCCTAGGTGGGTCCCTCCCAAGCTGGCTATAGGTGGGTTGCTAGGGCCAGTGAACACAGGGCTTCTTCAGGCCAAATCATCCTTCTGCGCGAAAGAGAAGACGCTTGGAGTTGGTTTGACGCTGCGGAGACCACCAGGCAAGCAGCAGTGCCCACGGAGCCAGAGGCAGCCCAGACCCTCCTTGGCCCAATGGGGAGCATAGGGCTAGGTGAGAACTAGGCAAGCGCTGGGATCCTGAGCCAAGCCGCATTGGGGCTGAGGTTTGTTCCCCGAGCCCAGTTTCCCTTTGCAGAATGCAGCTCCTAGACGTGCGTTTTGTGTCGTTTCGGAGCTTCGCCCTAGGTGAGTCCCTCCCTAGCTGGCTATGGGGGGGTTGCTAGGGGCAGTGAACACAGGCCTTCTTCAGGCCAAATCAGCCTTCTGCACGAAGGAGGAGACGTTTGGCGTTGGTTTCCAGCTGCGGATACCACCAGCCAAGCAGCAGTGCCCAAGGAGCCAGAGGCAGCCCAGACCCTCCTTGGCCCAATGGGGAGCCTAGGGCTAGGTGAGAACTAGGCAAGCGCTGGGATCCTGAGCCAAGCCGCATTGGGGCTGAGGTTTGTTCCCCGAGCCCAGTTTCCCTTTGCAGAATGCAGCTCCTAGGAGGGCGTTTTGTGCCCTTTCGGAGCTAGGCCCTAGGTGGGTCCCTCCCAAGCTGGCTATAGGTGGGTTGCTAGGGCCAGTGAACACAGGGCTTCTTCAGGGCAAATCAGCCTTCTCCGCGAAGGAGAAGACGCTTGCAGTTGGTTTCCAGCTGCGGAGACCACCAGCCAAGCAGCAGTGCCCACGGAGCCAGAGGCAGGCCAGACCCTCCTTGTCCCTATGGGGAGCCGAAGGCTAGGTGAGAACTAGGCAAGCGCTGGGATCCTGAGCCAAGCCGCATTGGGGCTGAGGTTTGTTCCCCGAGCCCAGTTTCCCTTTGCAGAATGCAGCTCCTAGAAGCGTGTTTTGTGTCGTTTCGGAGCTAGGCCCTAGGTGGGTCCCTCCCTAGCTGGCTATGGGGGGGTTGCTAGGGGCAGTGAACACAGGGCTTCTTCAGGCCAAATCAGCCTTCTGCACGAAGGAGGAGACGCTTGGCGTTGGTTTCCAGCTGCGGAGACCACCAGCCAAGCAGCAGTGCCCACGGAGCCAGAGGCAGCCCAGACCCTCCATGGCCCTATGCGAAGCCTAGGGCGAGGTGAGAACTAGGCAAGCGCTGGGATCATGAGCCAAGCCGCATTGGGGCTGAGGTTTGATCCCCGAGCCCAGTATCCCTTTGCAGAATGCAGCTCCTAGAAGCGTTTTGTGCCGTTTCGGTGCTAGGCCCTAGGTGGGTCCCTCCCAAGCTGGCTATAGGTGGGTTGCTAGGGCCAGTGCACACAGGGCTTCTTCACGCCAAATCAGCCTTCTCCGCGAAGGAGAATACGCTTGGAGTTGGTTTCCAGCTGCCGAGACCACCAGCCAAGCAGCAGTGCCAACGGAGCCAGAGGCAGCCCAGACCCTCCTTGGCCCTATGGGGAGCCGAGGGCCTGGTGAGAACTAGGCAAGCGCTGGGATCCTGAGCCAAGCCGCATTGGGGCTGAGGTTTGTTCCCCGAGCCCAGTTTCACTTTGCAGAATGCAGCTCCTAGAAGCGCCTTTTGTGCCGTTTCGGAGCTACGCCCTAGGTGGGTCCCTCCCTAGCTGGCTATGGAGGGGTTGCTAGGGGCAGTGCACACAGGGCTTCTTCAGGCCAAATCAGCCTTCTGCACGAAAGAGAAGACGCTTGGAGTTGGTTTGACGCTGCGGAGACCACCAGGCAAGCAGCAGTGCCCACGGAGCCAGAGGCAGCCCAGTCCCTCCATGGCCCTATGGGGAGCCTAGGGCTAGGTGATAACTAGGCAAGCGCTGGGATCCTGAGCCAAGCCGCATTGGGGCTGAGCTTTGTTCCCCGAGCCCAGTTTCCCTTTGCAGAATGCAGCTCCTCGAAGCGTTTTGTGCCGTTTCGGAGCTAGGCCCTAGGTGGGTCCCTCCCAAGCTGGCTATAGGTGGGTTGCTAGGGGCAGTGAACACAGGGCTTCTTCACGCCAAATCAGCCTTCTCCGCGAAGGAGAATACGCTTGGAGTTGGTTTCCAGCTTCGGAGACCACCAGCCAAGCAGCAGTGCCCACGGAGCCAGAGGCAGCCCAGACCCTCCTTGGCCCAATGGGGAGCCTAGGGCTAGGTGAGAATTGGCAAGCGCTGGGATCCTGAGCCAAGCCGCAATGCGGCTGAGGTTTGTTCCCCGAGCCCAGTATCCCTTTGCAGAATGCAGCTCCTAGGAGCGCGTTTTGTGCCGTTTCGGAGCTAGGCCCTAGGTGGGTCCCTCCCAAGCTGGCTAAGGGTGGGTTGCCAGGGCCAGTGAACACAGGGCTTCTTCAGGCCAAATCATCCTTCTGCGCGAAAGAGAAGACGCTTGGAGTTGGTTTGACGCTGCGGAGACCACCAGGCAAGCAGCAGTGCCCACGGAGCCAGAGGCAGCCCAGACCCTCCTTGGCCCAATGGGGAGCATAGGGCTAGGTGAGAACTAGGCAAGCGCTGGGATCCTGAGCCAAGCCGCATTGGGGCTGAGGTTTGTTCCCCGAGCCCAGTTTCCCTTTGCAGAATGCAGCTCCTAGACGTGCGTTTTGTGTCGTTTCGGAGCTTCGCCCTAGGTGAGTCCCTCCCTAGCTGGCTATGGGGGGGTTGCTAGGGGCAGTGAACACAGGGCTACTTCAGGCCAAATCAGCCTTCTGCACGAAGGAGGAGACGCTTGGCGTTGATTTCCAGCTGCGGAGACCACCAGCCAAGCAGCAGTGCCCAAGGAGCCAGAGGCAGCCCAGACCCTCCATGGCCCTATGCGAAGCCTAGGGCTAGGTGAGAACTAGGCAAGCGCTGGGATCATGAGCCAAGCCGCATTGGGGCTGAGATTTGATCCCCGAGCCCAGTATCCCTTTGCAGATTGCAGCTCCTAGAAGCGTTTTGTGCCGTTTCGGAGCTAGGCCCTAGGTGGGTCCCTCCCAAGCTGGCTATAGGTGGGTTGCTATGGCCAGTGCACACAGGGCTTCTTCACGCCAAATCAGCCTTCTCCGCGAAGGAGAATACGCTTGGAGTTGGTTTCCAGCTGCCGAGACCACCAGCCAAGCAGCAGTGCCAACGGAGCCAGAGGCAGCCCAGACCCTCCTTGGCCCTATGGGGAGCCGAGGGCTAGGTGAGAACTAGGCAAGCGCTGCGATCCTGAGCCAAGCCGCATTGGGGCTGAGGTTTGTTCCCCGAGCCCAGTTTCCCTTTGCAGAATGCAGCTCCTATAAGCGTGTTTTGTGCCGTTTCGGAGCTAGGCCCTAGGTGGGTCCCTCCCTAGCTGGCTATGGCGGGGTTGCTAGGGCCAGTGCACACAGGGCTTCTTCAGGCCAAATCAGCCTTCTGCGCGAAGGAGAAGACGTTTGGAGTTGGTTTCCAGCTGCGGATACCACCAGCCAAGCAGCAGTTCCCACGGAGCCAGAGGCAGGCCAGACCCTGCTTGGCCCTATGGGGAGCTGAGGGCTAGGTGAGAACTAGGCAAGCGCTGGGATCCTGAGCCAAGCCGCATTGGGGCTGAGCTTTGTTCCCCGAGCCCAGTTTCCCTTTGCAGAATGCAGCTCCTAGAAGCGCGTTTTGGGCCGTTTCGGAGCTAGGCCCGAGGTGGGTCCCTCCCTAGCTGGCTATGGGGGGGTTGCTAGGGCCAGTGAACACAGGGCTTCTTCAGGCCAAATTAGCCTTCTGCGCAAAGGAGAAGACGTTTCGAGGTGGTTTCCAGCTGCGGAGATCACCAGCCGAGCAGCAGTGCCCACGGAGCCAGAGGCAGGCCAGACCCTCCTTGGCCCTATGGGGAGCCGAGGGCTAGGTGAGAACTAGGCAAGCGCTGGGATCCTGAGCCAAGCCGCATTGAGGCTGAGCTTTGTTCCCCGACCCCGGTTTCCCTTTGCAGAATGCAATTATTACAAGCGCGTTTTGGGCCGTTTCGGAGCTAGGCCCGAGGTGGTTCCTTCCCAAGCTGGCTATGGGGGGGTTGCTAGGGCCAGTGCACACAGGGCTTCTTCAGGCCAAATCAGCCTTCTGCCCGAAGGAGAAGACGCTTGGAGTTGCTTTCCAACTGCGGAGACCACCAGGCAAGCAGCAGTGCCCAGGGAGCCAGAGGCAGGCCAGACCCTCCTTGGCCCTATGGGGAGCCGAGGGCTAGGTGAGAACTAGGCAAGCGCTGGGATCCTGAGCCAAGCCGCATTTGGGCTGAGCTTGGTTCCCCGACCCCGGTTTCCCTTTGCAGAATGCAATTATTACAAGCGCGTTTTGGGCCGTTTCGGAGCTAGGCCCGAGGTGGTTCCTTCCCTAGCTGGCTATGGGGGGGTTCATAGGGCCACTGCACACAGGGCTTCTTCAGGCCAAATCAGCCTTCTGCGCGAAGGAGAAGATGTTTGGAGTTGGTTTCCAGTTGCGTAGACCACCTGGCAAGCAGCAGTGCCCACGGAGCCAGAGGCAGCCCAGACCATCCTTGGTCCTATGGGGAGCCGAGGGCTAGGTGAGAACTAGGCAAGCGCTGGGATCCTGAGCCAAGCCCATTGGGGCTGAGGTTTGTTCCCCGAGCCCAGTTTCCCTTTGCAGAATGCAGCTCCTAGATGCACGTTTTGGGCCGTTTCGGAGCTAGGCCCTAGGTGGGTCCCTCCCTAGCTGGCTATTGGGGGTTCCATGGGCAAGAGCACACAGGGCTTCTTCAGGCCAAATCAGCCTTCTGCGGTAAGGAGAAGACGCTTGTAGTTGGTTCCCAGCTGCGGAGACCACCAGCCAAGCAGCAGTGCCCACGAAGCCAGAGGCAGGCCAGACCCTCCTTGGCCCTATGGGGAGCCGAGGGCTAGGTGAGAACTAGGCAAGCTCTGGGATCCTGAGCCAAGCCTCATTGGGGCTGAGGTTTGTTCGTCGAGCCCAGATTCCCTTTGCAGAATGCAGCTCCTAGAAGCGCGTTTTGTGCCGTTTCGGAGCTAGGCCCTAGGTGGGTCCCTCCCTAGCTGGCTATGGGTGGGATCCTAGGGCCAGTGCACACAGGGCTTCTTCAGGCCAAATCAGCCTTCTGCGCGAAGGAGAAGACGCTTGGAGTTGGTTTCCAGCTGCGGAGACCACGAGGCAAGCAGCAGTGCCCACGGAGCCAGAGGCAGCCCAGACCCTCCCTGGCCTTATGGGGAGCCGAGGGCTAGGTGAGAACTAGGCAAGCGCTGGGATCCTGAGCCAAGCCGCATTGGGGCTGAGCTTTGTTCCACGAGCCCAGTTTCCTTTTGGAGAATGCAGCTCCTAGAAGCGCTTTTTGTGCCGTTTCGGAGCTAGGCCCTAGGTGGGTCCCTCCCTAGCTGGCTATGGCGGGGTTGCTAGGGAAAGTGCACACAGGGCTTCTTCAGGCCAAATCAGCCTTCTGCGCGAAGGAGAAGACGCTTGGAGTTGGTTTCCAGCTGCGGAGACCACCAGGCAAGCAGCAGTGCCCTCGGAGCCAGAGGCAGCCCAGACCCTCCTTGGTCCTATGGGGAGCCGAGGGCTAGGTGAGAATTGGCAAGCGCTGGGATCCTGAGCCAAGCCGCAATGCGGCTGAGGTTTGTTCCCCGAGCCCAGTATCCCTTTGCAGAATGCAGCTCCTAGGAGCGCGTTTTGTGCCGTTTCGGAGCTAGGCCCTAGGTGGGTCCCTCCCAAGCTGGCTAAGGGTGGGTTGCCAGGGCCAGTGAACACAGGGCTTCTTCAGGCCAAATCATCCTTCTGCGCGAAAGAGAAGACGCTTGGAGTTGGTTTGACGCTGCGGAGACCACCAGGCAAGCAGCAGTGCCCACGGAGCCAGAGGCAGCCCAGACCCTCCTTGGCCCAATGGGGAGCATAGGGCTAGGTGAGAACTAGGCAAGCGCTGGGATCCTGAGCCAAGCCGCATTGGGGCTGAGGTTTGTTCCCCGAGCCCAGTTTCCCTTTGCAGAATGCAGCTCCTAGACGTGCGTTTTGTGTCGTTTCGGAGCTTCGCCCTAGGTGAGTCCCTCCCTAGCTGGCTATGGGGGGGTTGCTAGGGGCAGTGAACACAGGGCTTCTTCAGGCCAAATCAGCCTTCTGCACGAAGGAGGAGACGCTTGGCGTTGATTTCCAGCTGCGGAGACCACCAGCCAAGCAGCAGTGCCCAAGGAGCCAGAGGCAGCCCAAACCCTCCATGGCCCTATGCGAAGCCTAGGGCTAGGTGAGAACTAGGCAAGCGCTGGGATCATGAGCCAAGCCGCATTGGGGCTGAGATTTGATCCCCGAGCCCAGTATCCCTTTGCAGAATGCAGCTCCTAGAAGCGTTTTGTGCCGTTTCGGAGCTAGGCCCTAGGTGGGTCCCTCCCAAGCTGGCTATAGGTGGGTTGCTATGGCCAGTGCACACAGGGCTTCTTCACGCCAAATCAGCCTTCTCCGCGAAGGAGAATACGCTTGGAGTTGGTTTCCAGCTGCCGAGACCACCAGCCAAGCAGCAGTGCCAACGGAGCCAGAGGCAGCCCAGACCCTCCTTGGCCCTATGGGGAGCCGAGGGCTAGGTGAGAACTAGGCAAGCGCTGCGATCCTGAGCCAAGCCGCATTGGGGCTGAGGTTTGTTCCCCGAGCCCAGTTTCCCTTTGCAGAATGCAGCTCCTATAAGCGTGTTTTGTGCCGTTTCGGAGCTAGGCCCTAGGTGGGTCCCTCCCTAGCTGGCTATGGCGGGGTTGCTAGGGCCAGTGCACACAGGGCTTCTTCAGGCCAAATCAGCCTTCTGCGCGAAGGAGAAGACGTTTGGAGTTGGTTTCCAGCTGCGGATACCACCAGCCAAGCAGCAGTTCCCACGGAGCCAGAGGCAGGCCAGACCCTGCTTGGCCCTATGGGGAGCTGAGGGCTAGGTGAGAACTAGGCAAGCGCTGGGATCCTGAGCCAAGCCGCATTGGGGCTGAGCTTTGTTCCCCGAGCCCAGTTTCCCTTTGCAGAATGCAGCTCCTAGAAGCGCGTTTTGGGCCGTTTCGGAGCTAGGCCCGAGGTGGGTCCCTCCCTAGCTGGCTATGGGGGGGTTGCTAGGGCCAGTGAACACAGGGCTTCTTCAGGCCAAATTAGCCTTCTGCGCAAAGGAGAAGACGTTTCGAGGTGGTTTCCAGCTGCGGAGATCACCAGCCGAGCAGCAGTGCCCACGGAGCCAGAGGCAGGCCAGACCCTCCTTGGCCCTATGGGGAGCCGAGGGCTAGGTGAGAACTAGGCAAGCGCTGGGATCCTGAGCCAAGCCGCATTGAGGCTGAGCTTTGTTCCCCGACCCCGGTTTCCCTTTGCAGAATGCAATTATTACAAGCGCGTTTTGGGCCGTTTCGGAGCTAGGCCCGAGGTGGTTCCTTCCCTAGCTGGCTATGGGGGGGTTGCTAGGGCCAGTGCACACAGGGCTTCTTCAGGCCAAATCAGCCTTCTGCCCGAAGGAGAAGACGCTTGGAGTTGCTTTCCAACTGCGGAGACCACCAGGCAAGCAGCAGTGCCCAGGGAGCCAGAGGCAGGCCAGACCCTCCTTGGCCCTATGGGGAGCCGAGGGCTAGGTGAGAACTAGGCAAGCGCTGGGATCCTGAGCCAAGCCGCATTTGGGCTGAGCTTGGTTCCCCGACCCCGGTTTCCCTTTGCAGAATGCAATTATTACAAGCGCGTTTTGGGCCGTTTCGGAGCTAGGCCCGAGGTGGTTCCTTCCCTAGCTGGCTATGGGGGGGTTCATAGGGCCACTGCACACAGGGCTTCTTCAGGCCAAATCAGCCTTCTGCGCGAAGGAGAAGATGTTTGGAGTTGGTTTCCAGTTGCGTAGACCACCTGGCAAGCAGCAGTGCCCACGGAGCCAGAGGCAGCCCAGACCATCCTTGGTCCTATGGGGAGCCGAGGGCTAGGTGAGAACTAGGCAAGCGCTGGGATCCTGAGCCAAGCCCATTGGGGCTGAGGTTTGTTCCCCGAGCCCAGTTTCCCTTTGCAGAATGCAGCTCCTAGATGCACGTTTTGGGCCGTTTCGGAGCTAGGCCCTAGGTGGGTTCCTCCCTAGCTGGCTATTGGGGGTTCCATGGGCAAGAGCACACAGGGCTTCTTCAGGCCAAATCAGCCTTCTGCGGTAAGGAGAAGACGCTTGTAGTTGGTTCCCAGCTGCGGAGACCACCAGCCAAGCAGCAGTGCCCACGAAGCCAGAGGCAGGCCAGACCCTCCTTGGCCCTATGGGGAGCCGAGGGCTAGGTGAGAACTAGGCAAGCTCTGGGATCCTGAGCCAAGCCTCATTGGGGCTGAGGTTTGTTCGTCGAGCCCAGTTTCCCTTTGCAGAATGCAGCTCCTAGAAGCGCGTTTTGTGCCGTTTCGGAGCTAGGCCCTAGGTGGGTCCCTCCCTAGCTGGCTATGGGTGGGATCCTAGGGCCAGTGCACACAGGGCTTCTTCAGGCCAAATCAGCATTCTGCGCGAAGGAGAAGACGCTTGGAGTTGGTTTCCAGCTGCGGAGACCACGAGGCAAGCAGCAGTGCCCACGGAGCCAGAGGCAGCCCAGACCATCCCTGGCCTTATGGGGAGCCGAGGGCTAGGTGAGAACTAGGCAAGCGCTGGGATCCTGAGCCAAGCCGCATTGGGGCTGAGCTTTGTTCCCCGAGCCCAGTTTCCTTTTGGAGAATGCAGCTCCTAGAAGCGCTTTTTGTGCCGTTTCGGAGCTAGGCCCTAGGTGGGTCCCTCCCTAGCTGGCTATGGCGGGGTTGCTAGGGAAAGTGCACACAGGGCTTCTTCAGGCCAAATCAGCCTTCTGCGCGAAGGAGAAGACGCTTGGAGTTGGTTTCCAGCTGCGGAGACCACCAGGCAAGCAGCAGTGCCCTCGGAGCCAGAGGCAGCCCAGACCCTCCTTGGTCCTATGGGGAGCCGAGGGCTAGGTGAGAACTAGGCAAGCGCTGGGATCCTGAGCCAAGCCGCATTGGGGCTGAGCTTTGTTCCCCGACCCCGGTTTCCCTTTGCAGAATGCAATTATTACAAGCGCGTTTTGGGCCGTTTCGGAGCTAGGCCCGAGGTGGTTCCTTCCCTAGCTGGCTATGGGGGGGTTCATAGGGCCACTACACACAGGGCTTCTTCAGGCCAAATCAGCCTTCTGTGCGAAGGAGAAGACGTTTGGAGTTGGTTTCCAGCTGCGGAGACCACCAGGCAAGCAGCAATGCCCACGGAGCCAGAGGCAGGCCAGACCCTCCTTGGCCCTATGGGGAGCCGAGGGCTAGGTGAGAACTAGGCAAGCGCTGGGATCCTGAGCCAAGCCGCATTGGGGCTGAGGTTTGTTCCCCGAGCCCAGTTTCCCTTTGCAGAATGCAGCTCCTAGAAGCGCGTTTTGGGCCATTTCGGAGCTAGGCCCTAGGTGGGTCCCTCCCTAGCTGGCTAGGGGTAGGATCCTAGGGCCAGTGCACACAGGGCTTCTTCAGGCCAAATCAGCCTTCTGCGCGAAAGAGAAGACGTTTGGAATTGGTTTCCACCTGCTGAGACCACCAGGCAAGCAGCAGTGCCCACGGAGGCAGAGGCAGCCCAGACCCTCCTTGGCCCTATGGGGAGCCGAGGGCTAGGTGAGAACTAGGCAAGCGCTGGGATCCTGAGCCAAGCCGCATTGGGGCTGAGCTTTGTTCCCCGAGCCCAGTTTCCCTTTGCAGAATGCAGCTCCTAGAAGCGCGTTTTGTGCCGTTTCGGAGCTAAGCCTTAGGTGTGTCCCTCCCTAGCTGTCTATGGGTTGGTTCCTAGGGCCAGTGCACACAGGGCTTCTTCAGGCCAAATCAGCCTTCTGCGCGAAGGAGAAGACGCTTGGAGTTGCTTTCCAACTGCGGAGACCACCAGGCAAGCAGCAGTGCCCACGGAGCCAGAGGCAGTCCAGATTCTCTTTGGCCCTAAGGGGAGCCCAGGGCTAGGTGAGAACTACGCAAGCGCTGGGATCCTGAGCCAAGCCGCATTGGGGCTGAGCTTTGTTCCCCGAGCCCAGTTTCCCTTTGCAGAATGCAGCTCCTAGAAGCGTGTTTTGGGCCGTTTCGGAGCTAGGCCCTAGGTGGGTCCCTCCCGAGCTGGCTATGGGTGGGTTGCTAGGGCCAGTGCACACAGGGCTTCTTCAGGCCAAATCAGCCTTCTGCACGAGGGAGAAGATGTTTGGAGTTGGTTTCCAGTTTCGGAGAACACCAGGCAAGCAGCAGTGCCCACGTAGCCAGAGGCAGGCCAGACCCTCCTTGGCCCTATGGGGAGCCGAGGGCTAGGTGAGAACTAGGCAAGCGCTGGGATCCTGAGCCAAGCCGCATTGGGGCTGAGCTTTGTTCCCTGACCCCGGTTTCCCTTTGCAGAATGCAATTATTACAAGCGCGTTTTGGGCAGTTTCAGAGCTAGGCCCTAGGTGGGTCCCTCCCGAGCTGGCTTTGGGTGGGTTGCTAGGGCCAGTGCACACAGGGCTTCTTCAGGCCAAATCAGCCTTCTGCGCGAGGGAGAAGATGTTTGGAGTTGGTTTCCAGTTGCGGAGACCACCAGGCAAGCAGCAGTGCCCACGGAGGCAGAGGCAGCCCAGACCCTCCTTGGCCCTATGGGGAGCCGAGGGCTAGGTGAGAACTAGGCAAGCGCTGGGATCCTGAGCCAAGCCGCATTGGGGCTGAGCTTTGTTCCCCGAGCCCAGTTTCCCTTTGCAGAATGCAGCTCCTAGAAGCCCGTTTTGTGCCGTTTCGGAGCTAGGCCCTAGGTGGGTCCCTCCCTATCTGGCTATGGCGGGGTTGCTAGGGCCAGTGCACACAGGGCTTCTTCAGGCCAAATCAGCCTTCTGCGCGAAGGAGAAGATGCTTGGAGTTGGTTCCCAGCTGCGGAGACCACCAGGCAAGCAGCAGTGCCCACGGAGCCAGAGGCAGGCCAGACCCTGCTTGGCCCTATGGGGAGCCGAGGGCTAGGTGAGAACTAGGCAAGCGCTGGGATCCTGAGCCAAGCTGCATTGGGGCTGAGGCTTGTTCCCCGAGCCCAGTTTCCCTTTGCAGAATGCAGCTCCTAGAAGCGCGTTTTCGGCAATTTCGGAGCTAGGCCCTAGGTGGGTCCCTCCCTAGCTGGCTAGGGGTGGGATCCTAGGGCCAGTGCACACAGGGCTTCTTCAGGCCAAATCAGCCTTCTGCGCGAAGGAGAAGACGTTTGGAGTTGGTTTCCACCTGCGGAGACCACCAGGCAAGCATAAGTGCCCACGGAGGCAGAGGCAGCCCAGACCCTCCTTGGCCCTATGGGGAGCCGAGGGCTAGGTGAGAACTAGGCAAGCGATGGGATCCTGAGCCAAGCCGCATTGGGGCTGAGGTTTGTTCCCCGAGCCCAGTTTCCCTTTGCAGAATGCAGCTCCTAGAAGCGCGTTTTGTGCCGTTTCGGAGCTAGGCCCGAGGTGGGTCCCTCCCTAGCTGGCTATGGCGGGGTTGCTAGGGCCAGTGCACACAGGGCTTCTTCAGGCCAAATCAGCCTTCTGCGCGAAGGAGAAGACGCTTGGAGTTGGTTCCCAGCTGCGGAGACCACCAGGCAAGCAGCAGTGCCCAGGGAGCCAGAGGCAGCCCAGACCCTGCTTGGCCCTATGGGGAGCCGAGGGCTAGGTGAGAACTAGGCAAGCGCTGGGATCCTGAGCCAAGCCGCATTGGGTCTGAGGTTGTTCCCCGAGCCCAGTTTCCCTTTGCAGAATGCAGCTCCTAGAAGCGCGTTTTGGGCCATTTCGGAGCTAGGCCCTAGGTGGGTCCCTCCCTAGCTGGCTATGGGGGGGTTGCTAGGGCCAGTGCACACAGGGCTTCTTCAGGCCAAATCAGCCTTCTGCGCGAGGGAGAAGAGGTTTGGAGTTGGCTTCCAGTTCTGGAGACCACCAGGCAAGCATAAGTGCTCACGGAGGCAGAGGCAGCCCAGACCCTCCTTGGCCCTGTGGGGAGCCGAGGGCAAGGTGAGAACTAGGCAAGCGCTGGGATCCTGAGCCAAGCCGCATTGAGGCTGAGCTTTGTTCCCCGACCCCGGTTTCCCTTTGCAGAATGCAATTATTACAAGAGCGTTTTGGGCCGTTTCGGAGCTAGGCCCGAGGTGGTTCCTTCCCTAGCTGGCTATGGGTGGGTTCCTAGGGCCAGGGCACACAGGCTTCTTCAGGCCAAATCAGCCTTCTGCGCGAAGGAGAAGATGTTTGGAGTTGGTTTCCAGTTGCGGAGACCACCAGGCAAGCAGCAGTGCCCACGGAGGCAGAGGCAGCCTAGAACCTCCTTGGCCCTATGGGGAGCCGAGGGCTAGGTGAGAACTAGGCAAGCGCTGGGATCCTGAGCCAAGCCGCATTGGGGCTGAGCTTTGTTCCCCGAGCCCAGTTTCCCTTTGCAGAATGCAGCTCCTAAAAGCCCGTTTTGTGCCGTTTCGAAGCTAGGCCCTAGGTGGGTCCCTCCCTAGCTGGCTATGCCGGGGTTGCTAGGGCCAGTGCACACAGGGCTTCTTCATGCGAAATCAGCCTTCTGCGCGAAGGAGAAGACGCTTGGAGTTGGTTCCCAGCTGCGGAGCCCACCAGCCAAGCAGCAGTGCCCACGGAGCCTGAGGCAGCCCAGACCCTCCTTGGCCCTATGGGGAGCCGAGGGCTAGGTGAGAACTAGGCAAGCGCAGGGATCCTGAGCCAAGCCGCATTGGGGCTGAGCTTTGTTCCTCGAGCCCAGTTTCCCTTTGCAGAATGCAGCTCCTAGAAGCGCCTTTTGGGCCGTTTCAGAGCTAGGCCCTAGGTGGGTCCCTCCCTAGCTGGCTATGGGGGGGTTCCTAGGGCCAGTGCACACAGGGCTTCTTCAGGCCAAATCAGCTTTCTGCGCGAGGGAGAAGGCGTTTGGAGTTGGTTTCCACCTGCGGAGATCACCAGGCAAGCAGCAGTGCCCACGGAGCCAGAGGCAGGCCAGACCCTCCTTGGCCCTATGGGGAGCCGAGGGCTAGGTGAGAACTAGGCAAGCGCTGGGATACTGAGCCAAGCCGCATTGGGGCTGAGCTTTGTTCCCCGACCCCGGTTTCCCTTTGCAGAATGCAATTATTACAAGCGCTTTTTGGGCCGTTTCGGAGCTAGGCCCTAGGTGGGTCCCTCCCTAGCTGGCTATGGGGGGGTTCCTAGGGCCAGTGCACACAGGGCTTCTTCAGGCCAAATCAGCCTTCTGCGCGAAGGAGAAGACGCCTGGAGTTGGTTTCCAGCTGCGGAGACCACCAGTCAAGCAGCAGTGCCCACGGAGCCAGAGGCAGCCCAGACCCTCCTTGGCCCTATGGGGAGCCGAGGGCTAGGTGAGAACTAGGCCAAGCGCTGGGATCCTTAGCCAAGCTGCATTGGGGCTGAGCTTTGTTCCCCGAGCTCAGTTTCCCTTTGCAGAATGCAGCTCCTAGAACCGCGTTTTGTGCCGTTTCGGAGCTAGGCCCTAGGTGGGTCCCTCCCTAGCTGGCTATGGGGGGGTTCCTAGGGCCAGTGCACACAGGGCTTCTTCAGGCCAAATCAGCCTTCTGCGCGAAGGAGAAGACGCCTGGAGTTGGTTTCCAGCTGCGGAGACCACCAGTCAAGCAGCAGTGCCCACGGAGCCAGAGGCAGCCCAGACCCTCCTTGGCCCTATGGGGAGCCGAGGGCTAGGTGAGAACTAGGCCAAGCGCTGGGATCCTTAGCCAAGCTGCATTGGGGCTGAGCTTTGTTCCCCGAGCTCAGTTTCCCTTTGCAGAATGCAGCTCCTAGAACCGCGTTTTGTGCCGTTTCGGAGCTAGGCCCGAGGTGGGTCCCTCCCTAGCAGGCTTTGGTGGGGTTGCTAGGGCCAGTGCACACAGGGCTTCTTCAGGCGAAATCCGCCTTCTGCGCGAAGGAGAAAACGTTTTGAGTTGCTTTCCAGCTGCGGAGACCAACAGCAAAGCAGCAGTGCCCACGGAGCCAGAGGCAGCACAGACCCTCCTTGGCCCTATGGGGAGCCGAGGGCAAGGTGAGAACTAGGCAAGCTCTGGGATCCTGAGCCAAGCCTCATTGGGGCTGAGGTTTGTTCGTCGAGCCCAGTTTCCCTTTGTAGAATGCAGCTCCTAGAAGCGCGTTGTGTGCCGTTTCGGAGCTAGGCCCTAGGTGGGTCCCTCCCTAGCTGGCTATGGGTGGGATCCTAGGGCCAGTGCACACAGGGCTTCTTCAGGCCAAATCAGCCTTCTGCGCGAAGGAGAAGACGCTTGGAGTTGGTTTCCAGCTGCGGAGACCACGAGGCAAGCAGCAGTGCCCGCGGAGCCAGAGGCAGCCCAGACCCTCCCTGGCCTTATGGGGAGCCGAGGGCTAGGTGAGAACTAGGCAAGCGCTGGGATCCTGAGCCAAGCCTCATTGGGGCTGAGGTTTGTTCGTCGAGCCCAGTTTCCCTTTGCAGAATGCAGCTCCTAGAAGCGCGTTGTGTGCCGTTTCGGAGCTAGGCCCTAGGTGGGTCCCTCCCTAGCTGGCTATGGGTGGGATCCTAGGGCCAGTGCACACAGGGCTTCTTCAGGCCAAATCAGCCTTCTGCGCGAAGGAGAAGACGCTTGGAGTGGGTTTCCAGCTGCGGAGACCACCAGCCAAGCAGCAGTGCCCACGGAGCCAGAGGCAGCCCAGACCCTCCTTGGCACAATGGGGAGCCTAGGGCTAGGTGAGAACTAGGCAAGCGCTGGGATCCTGAGCCAAGCCACATTAGGGCTGAGGTTTGTTCCCTGAGCCCATTTTCCCTTTGCAGAATGCAGCTCCTAGAAGCGCGTTTTGTGTCGTTTCGGAGCTTTGCCCTAGGTGGGTTCCTCCCTAGCTGGCTATGGGGGGGTTGCTAGGGGCAGTGAACACAGGGCTTCTTCAGGCCAAATCAGCCTACTGCACGAAGGAGGAGACCTTTGGCGTTGGTTTCCAGCTGCGGATACCACCAGCCAAGCAGCAGTACCCAAGGAGCCAGAGGCAGCCCAGACCCTCCTTGGCCCAATGGGGAGCCGAGGGCTAGGTGAGAACTAGGCAAGCGCTGGGATCCTGAGCCAAGCCGCATTGGGGCTGAGGTTTGTTCCCCGAGCCCAGTATCCCTTTGCAGAATGCAGCTCCTCGAAGCGTTTTGTGCCGTTTCGGAGCTAGGCCCTAGGTGGGTCCCTCCCAAGCTGGCTATAGGTGGGTTGCTAGGGGCAGTGAACACAGGGCTTCTTCACGACAAATCAGCCTTCTCCGCGAAGGAGTATACGCTTGGAGTTTGTTTCCAGCTGCGGAGACCACCAGCCAAGCAGCAGTGCCCACAGAGCCAGAGGCAGCCCAGACCCTCCTTGGCCCAATGGGGAGCATAGGGCTAGGTGAGAACTAGGCAAGCGCTGGGATCCTGAGCCAAGCCGCATTGGGGCTGAGGTTTGTTCCCCGAGCCCAGTTTCCCTTTGCAGAATGCAGCTCCTAGACGTGCGTTTTGTGTCGTTTCGGAGCTTCGCCCTAGGTGAGTCCCTCCCTAGCTGGCTATGGGGGGGTTGCTAGGGGCAGTGAACACAGGGCTTCTTCAGGCCAAATCAGCCTTCTGCACGAAGGAGGAGATGCTTGGCGTTGGTTTCCAGCTGCGGAGACCACCAGCCAAGCAGCAGTGCCCACGGAGCCAGAGGCAGCCCAGTCCCTACATGGCCCTATTGGGAGCCTAGGGCTAGGTGAAAACTAGGCAAGCGCTGGGATCCTGAGCCAAGCCGCATTGGGGCTGAGGTTTGTTCCCCGAGCCCAGTATCCCTTTGCAGAATGCAGCTCCTCGAAGCATTTTGTGCCGTTTCGGAGCTAGGCCCTAGGTGGGTCCCTCCCAAGCTGGCTATAGGTGGGTTGCTAGGGCCAGTGCACACAGGGCTTCTTCAGGCCAAATCCGTCTTCTCCGCGAAGGAGAAGATGCTTGGAGTTGGTTTCAAGCTGCGGAGACCAGCAGCCAAGCAGCAGTGCCCACGGAGCCAGAGGCAGCCCAGACCCTCCTTGGCCCAATGGGGAGCCGAGGGCTGGGTTAGAACAAGGCAAGTGCTGGGATCCTGAGCCAAGCCCCATTGGGGCTCAGGTTTGTTCCCCGAGCCCAGTATCCCTTTGCAGAATGCAGCTCCTAGAAGCGTGTTTTGTGTCGTTTCGGAGCTACGCCCTAGGTGGGTCCCTCCCAAGTTGGCTATAGGTGGGTTGCTAGGGCCAGTGAACACAGGGCTTCTTCAGGGCAAATCAGCCTTTTCCACGAAGGAGAAGATGCTTGGAGTTGGTTTCAAGCTGCGGAGACCACCAGGCAAGCAGCAGTGCCCACGGAGCCAGAGGCAGCCCAGACCCTCCTTGGCCCTATGGGGAGCCGAGGGCTAGGTGAGAACTAGGCAAGCGCTGGGATCCTGAGCCAAGCCGCATTGGGGCTGAGGTTTGTTCCCCGAGCCCAGTATCCCTTTGCAGAATGCAGCTCCTCGAAGCGTTTTGTGCCGTTTCGGAGCTAGGCCCTAGGTGGGTCCCTCCCAAGCTGGCTATAGGTGGGTTGCTAGGGGCAGTGAACACAGGGCTTCTTCACGCCAAATCAGCCGTCTCCGCGAAGGAGACTACGCTTGGAGTTGGTTTCCAGCTGCGGAGACCACCAGCCAAGCAGCAGTGCCCACGGAGCCAGAGGCAGCCCAGACCCTCCTTGGCCCAATGGGGAGCATAGGGCTAGGTGAGAACTAGGCAAGCGCTGGGATCCTGAGCCAAGCCGCATTGGGGCTGAGGTTTGTTCCCCGAGCCCAGTTTCCCTTTGCAGAATGCAGCTCCTAGACGTGCGTTTTGTGTCGTTTCGGAGCTTCGCCCTAGGTGAGTCCCTCCCTAGCTGGCTATGGGGGGGTTGCTAGGGGCAGTGAACACAGGCCTTCTTCAGGCCAAATCAGCCTTCTGCACGAAGGAGGAGACGTTTGGCGTTGGTTTCCAGCTGCGGATACCACCAGCCAAGCAGCAGTGCCCAAGGAGCCAGAGGCAGCCCAGACCCTCCTTGGCCCAATGGGGAGCCTAGGGCTAGGTGAGAACTAGGCAAGCGCTGGGATCCTGAGCCAAGCCGCATTGGGGCTGAGGTTTGTTCCCCGAGCCCAGTTTCCCTTTGCAGAATGCAGCTCCTAGGAGGGCGTTTTGTGCCCTTTCGGAGCTAGGCCCTAGGTGGGTCCCTCCCAAGCTGGCTATAGGTGGGTTGCTAGGGCCAGTGAACACAGGGCTTCTTCAGGGCAAATCAGCCTTCTCCGCGAAGGAGAAGACGCTTGCAGTTGGTTTCCAGCTGCGGAGACCACCAGCCAAGCAGCAGTGCCCACGGAGCCAGAGGCAGGCCAGACCCTCCTTGTCCCTATGGGGAGCCGAAGGCTAGGTGAGAACTAGGCAAGCGCTGGGATCCTGAGCCAAGCCGCATTGGGGCTGAGGTTTGTTCCCCGAGCCCAGTTTCCCTTTGCAGAATGCAGCTCCTAGAAGCGTGTTTTGTGTCGTTTCGGAGCTAGGCCCTAGGTGGGTCCCTCCCTAGCTGGCTATGGGGGGGTTGCTAGGGGCAGTGAACACAGGGCTTCTTCAGGCCAAATCAGCCTTCTGCACGAAGGAGGAGACGCTTGGCGTTGGTTTCCAGCTGCGGAGACCACCAGCCAAGCAGCAGTGCCCACGGAGCCAGAGGCAGCCCAGACCCTCCATGGCCCTATGCGAAGCCTAGGGCTAGGTGAGAACTAGGCAAGCGCTGGGATCATGAGCCAAGCCGCATTGGGGCTGAGGTTTGATCCCCGAGCCCAGTATCCCTTTGCAGAATGCAGCTCCTAGAAGCGTTTTGTGCCGTTTCGGTGCTAGGCCCTAGGTGGGTCCCTCCCAAGCTGGCTATAGGTGGGTTGCTAGGGCCAGTGCACACAGGGCTTCTTCACGCCAAATCAGCCTTCTCCGCGAAGGAGAATACGCTTGGAGTTGGTTTCCAGCTGCCGAGACCACCAGCCAAGCAGCAGTGCCAACGGAGCCAGAGGCAGCCCAGACCCTCCTTGGCCCTATGGGGAGCCGAGGGCCTGGTGAGAACTAGGCAAGCGCTGGGATCCTGAGCCAAGCCGCATTGGGGCTGAGGTTTGTTCCCCGAGCCCAGTTTCACTTTGCAGAATGCAGCTCCTAGAAGCGCCTTTTGTGCCGTTTCGGAGCTACGCCCTAGGTGGGTCCCTCCCTAGCTGGCTATGGAGGGGTTGCTAGGGGCAGTGCACACAGGGCTTCTTCAGGCCAAATCAGCCTTCTGCACGAAAGAGAAGACGCTTGGAGTTGGTTTGACGCTGCGGAGACCACCAGGCAAGCAGCAGTGCCCACGGAGCCAGAGGCAGCCCAGTCCCTCCATGGCCCTATGGGGAGCCTAGGGCTAGGTGAGAACTAGGCAAGCGCTGGGATCCTGAGCCAAGCCGCATTGGGGCTGAGGTTTGTTCCCCGAGCCCAGTATCCCTTTGCAGAATGCAGCTCCTCGAAGCGTTTTGTGCCGTTTCGGAGCTAGGCCCTAGGTGGGTCCCTCCCAAGCTGGCTATAGGTGGGTTGCTAGGGGCAGTGAACACAGGGCTTCTTCACGCCAAATCAGCCTTCTCCGCGAAGGAGAATACGCTTGGAGTTGGTTTCCAGCTTCGGAGACCACCAGCCAAGCAGCAGTGCCCACGGAGCCAGAGGCAGCCCAGACCCTCCTTGGCCCAATGGGGAGCCTAGGGCTAGGTGAGAATTGGCAAGCGCTGGGATCCTGAGCCAAGCCGCAATGCGGCTGAGGTTTGTTCCCCGAGCCCAGTATCCCTTTGCAGAATGCAGCTCCTAGGAGCGCGTTTTGTGCCGTTTCGGAGCTAGGCCCTAGGTGGGTCCCTCCCAAGCTGGCTAAGGGTGGGTTGCCAGGGCCAGTGAACACAGGGCTTCTTCAGGCCAAATCATCCTTCTGCGCGAAAGAGAAGACGCTTGGAGTTGGTTTGACGCTGCGGAGACCACCAGGCAAGCAGCAGTGCCCACGGAGCCAGAGGCAGCCCAGACCCTCCTTGGCCCAATGGGGAGCATAGGGCTAGGTGAGAACTAGGCAAGCGCTGGGATCCTGAGCCAAGCCGCATTGGGGCTGAGGTTTGTTCCCCGAGCCCAGTTTCCCTTTGCAGAATGCAGCTCCTAGACGTGCGTTTTGTGTCGTTTCGGAGCTTCGCCCTAGGTGAGTCCCTCCCTAGCTGGCTATGGGGGGGTTGCTAGGGGCAGTGAACACAGGGCTTCTTCAGGCCAAATCAGCCTTCTGCACGAAGGAGGAGACGCTTGGCGTTGGTTTCCAGCTGCGGAGACCACCAGCCAAGCAGCAGTGCCCAAGGAGCCAGAGGCAGCCCAGACCCTCCATGGCCCTATGCGAAGCCTAGGGCTAGGTGAGAACTAGGCAAGCGCTGGGATCATGAGCCAAGCCGCATTGGGGCTGAGATTTGATCCCCGAGCCCAGTATCCCTTTGCAGAATGCAGCTCCTAGAAGCGTTTTGTGCCGTTTCGGAGCTAGGCCCTAGGTGGGTCCCTCCCAAGCTGGCTATAGGTGGGTTGCTATGGCCAGTGCACACAGGGCTTCTTCACGCCAAATCAGCCTTCTCCGCGAAGGAGAATACGCTTGGAGTTGGTTTCCAGCTGCCGAGACCACCAGCCAAGCAGCAGTGCCAACGGAGCCAGAGGCAGCCCAGACCCTCCTTGGCCCTATGGGGAGCCGAGGGCTAGGTGAGAACTAGGCAAGCGCTGCGATCCTGAGCCAAGCCGCATTGGGGCTGAGGTTTGTTCCCCGAGCCCAGTTTCCCTTTGCAGAATGCAGCTCCTATAAGCGTGTTTTGTGCCGTTTCGGAGCTAGGCCCTAGGTGGGTCCCTCCCTAGCTGGCAATGGGGGGGTTGCTAGGGCCAGTGCACACAGGGCTTCTTCAGGCCAAATCAGCCTTCTGCGCGAAGGAGAAGACGTTTGGAGTTGGTTTCCAGCTGCGGAGACCACCAGCCAAGCAGCAGTTCCCACGGAGCCAGAGGCAGGCCAGACCCTGCTTGGCCCTATGGGGAGCTGAGGGCTAGGTGAGAACTAGGCAAGCGCTGGGATCCTGAGCCAAGCCGCATTGGGGCTGAGCTTTGTTCCCCGAGCCCAGTTTCCCTTTGCAGAATGCAGCTCCTAGAAGCGCGTTTTGGGCCGTTTCGGAGCTAGGCCCGAGGTGGTTCCTTCCCTAGCTGGCTATGGGGGGGTTGCTAGGGCCAGTGCACACAGGGCTTCTTCAGGCCAAATCAGCCTTCTGCCCGAAGGAGAAGACGCTTGGAGTTGCTTTCCAACTGCGGAGACCACCAGGCAAGCAGCAGTGCCCAGGGAGCCAGAGGCAGGCCAGACCCTCCTTGGCCCTATGGGGAGCCGAGGGCTAGGTGAGAACTAGGCAAGCGCTGGGATCCTGAGCCAAGCCGCATTTGGGCTGAGCTTGGTTCCCCGACCCCGGTTTCCCTTTGCAGAATGCAATTATTACAAGCGCGTTTTGGGCCGTTTCGGAGCTAGGCCCGAGGTGGTTCCTTCCCTAGCTGGCTATGGGGGGTTCATAGGGCCACTGCACACAGGGCTTCTTCAGGCCAAATCAGCCTTCTGCGCGAAGGAGAAGATGTTTGGAGTTGGTTTCAAGTTGCGTAGACCACCTGGCAAGCAGCAGTGCCCACGGAGGCAGAGGCAGCCCAGACCATCCTTGGTCCTATGGGGAGCCGAGGGCTAGGTGAGAACTAGGCAAGCGCTGGGATCCTGAGCCAAGCCCATTGGGGCTGAGGTTTGTTCCCCGAGCCCAGTTTCCCTTTGCAGAATGCAGCTCCTAGATGCACGTTTTGGGCCGTTTCGGAGCTAGGCCCTAGGTGGGTCCCTCCCTAGCTGGCTATGGGGGGTTCCATGGGCAAGAGCACACAGGGCTTCTTCAGGCCAAATCAGCCTTCTGCGCGAAGGAGAAGACGCTTGGAGTTGGTTTCCAGCTGCGGAGACCACGAGGCAAGCAGCAGTGCCCACGGAGCCAGAGGCAGCCCAGACCATCCCTGGCCTTATGGGGAGCCGAGGGCTAGGTGAGAACTAGGCAAGCGCTGGGATCCTGAGCCAAGCCGCATTGGGGCTGAGCTTTGTTCCCCGAGCCCAGTTTCCTTTTGGAGAATGCAGCTCCTAGAAGCGCGTTTTGTGCCGTTTCGGAGCTAGGCCCTAGGTGGGTCCCTCCCTAACTGGCTATGGCGGGGTTGCTAGGGAAAGTGCACACAGGGCTTCTTCAGGCCAAATCAGCCTTCTGAGCGAAGGAGAAGACGCTTGGAGTTGGTTTCCAGCTGCGGAGACCACCAGGCAAGCAGCAGTGCCCTCGGAGCCAGAGGCAGCCCAGACCCTCCTTGGTCCTATGGGGAGCCGAGGGCTAGGTGAGAACTAGGCAAGCGCTGGGATCCTGAGCCAAGCCGCATTGGGGCTGAGCTTTGTTCCCCGAGCCCAGTTTCCCTTTGCAGAATGCAGCTCCTAGAAGCGCGTTTTGGGCCGTTTCGGAGCTAAGCCTTAGGTGGGTCCCTCCCTAGCTGTCTATGGGTGGGTTCCTAGGGCCAGTGCACACAGGGCTTCTTCAGGCCAAATCAGCCTTCTGCGCGAAGGAGAAGACGCTTGGAGTTGCTTTCCAACTGCGGAGACCACCAGGGAAGCAGCAGTGCCCACGGAGCCAGAGGCAGTCCAGATTCTCTTTGGCCCTAAGGGGAGCCCAGGGCTAGGTGAGAACTACGCAAGCGCTGGGATCCTGAGCCAAGCCGCATTGGGGCTGAGCTTTGTTCCCCGAGCCCAGTTTCCCTTTGCAGAATGCAGCTCCTAGAAGCGTGTTTTGGGCCGTTTCGGAGCTAGGCCCTAGGTGGGTCCCTCCCGAGCTGGCTATGGGTGGGTTGCTAGGGCCAGTGCACACAGGGCTTCTTCAGGCCAACGCAGCCTTCTGCACGAGGGAGAAGATGTTTGGAGTTGGTTTCCAGTTTCGGAGATCACCAGGCAAGCAGCAGTGCCCACGTAGCCAGAGGCAGGCCAGACCCTCCTTGGCCCTATGGGGAGCCGAGGGCTAGGTGAGAACTAGGCAAGCGCTGGGATCCTGAGCCAAGCCGCATTGGGGCTGAGCTTTGTTCCCTGACCCCGGTTTCCCTTTGCAGAATGCAATTATTACAAGCGCGTTTTGGGCAGTATCAGAGCTAGGCCCTAGGTGGGTCCCTCCCGAGCTGGCTTTGGGTGGGTTGCTAGGGCCAGTGCACACAGGGCTTCTTCAGGCCAAATCAGCCTTCTGCGCGAGGGAGAAGATGTTTGGAGTTGGTTTCCAGTTGCGGAGACCACCAGGCAAGCAGCAGTGCCCACGGAGGCAGAGGCAGCCCAGACCCTCCTTGGCCCTATGGGGAGCCGAGGGCTAGGTGAGAACTAGGCAAGCGCTGGGATCCTGAGCCAAGCCGCATTGGGGCTGAGCTTTGTTCCCCGAGCCCAGTTTCCCTTTGCAGAATGCAGCTCCTAGAAGCCCGTTTTGTGCCGTTTCTGAGCTAGGCCCTAGGTGGGTCCCTCCCTATCTGGCTATGGCGGGGTTGCTAGGGCCAGTGCACACAGGGCTTCTTCAGGCCAAATCAGCCTTCTGCGCGAAGGAGAAGATGCTTGGAGTTGGTTCCCAGCTGCGGAGACCACCAGGCAAGCAGCAGTGCCCACGGAGCCAGAGGCAGGCCAGACCCTGCTTGGCCCTATGGGGAGCCGAGGGCTAGGTGCGAACTAGGCAAGCGCTGGGATCCTGAGCCAAGCTGCATTGGGGCTGAGGTTTGTTCCCCGAGCCCAGTTTCCCTTTGCAGAATGCAGCTCCTAGAAGCGCGTTTTCGGCCATTTCGGAGCTAGGCCCTAGGTGGGTCCCTCCCTAGCTGGCTAGGGGTGGGATCCTAGGGCCAGTGCACACAGGGCTTCTTCAGGCCAAATCAGCCTTCTGCGCGAAGGAGAAGACGTTTGGAGTTGGTTTCCACCTGCGGAGACCACCAGGCAAGCATAAGTGCCCACGGAGGCAGAGGCAGCCCAGACCCTCCTTGGCCCTATGGGGAGCCGAGGGCTAGGTGAGAACTAGGCAAGCGCTGGGATCCTGAGCCAAGCCTCATTGGGGCTGAGGTTTGTTCCCCGAGCCCAGTTTCCCTTTGCAGAATGCAGCTCCTAGAAGCGCGTTTTGTGCCGTTTCAGAGCTAGGCCCGAGGTGGGTCCCTCCCTAGCTGGCTATGTGGGGGTTGCTAGGGCCAGTGCACACAGGGCTTCTTCAGGCCAAATCAGCCTTCTGCGCGAAGGAGAAGACGCTTGGAGTGGGTTTCCAGCTGCGGAGACCACCAGCCAAGCAGCAGTGCCCACGGAGCCAGAGGCAGCCCAGACCCTCCTTGGCCCTATGGAGAGCCGAGGGCTAGGTGCGAACTAGGCAAGCGCTGGGATCCTGAGCCAAGCCTCATTGGGGCTGAGCTTTGTTCCCCGAGCCCAGTTTCCCTTTGCAGAATGCAGCTCCTAGAAGCGCGTTTTGTGCCGTTTCGGAGCTAGGCCCTAGGTGGGTCCCTCCCTAGCTGGCTATGGCGGGGTTGCTAGGGCCAGTGCACACAGGGCTTCTTCAGGCCAAATCAGCCTTCTGCGCGAAGGAGAAGACGCTTGGAGTTGGTTCCCAGCTGCGGAGACCACCAGGCAAGCAGCAGTGCCCAGGGAGCCAGAGGCAGCCCAGACCCTGCTTGGCCCTATGGGGAGCCGAGGGCTAGGTGAGAACTAGGCAAGCGCTGGGATCCTGAGCCAAGCCGCATTGAGTCTGAGGTTGTTCCCCGAGCTCAGTTTCCCTTTGCAGAATGCAGCTCCTAGAAGCGCGTTTTGGGCCATTTCGGAGCTAGGCCCTAGGTGGGTCCCTCCCTAGCTGGCTATGGGGGGGTTGCTAGGGCCAGTGCACACAGGGCTTCTTCAGGCCAAATCAGCCTTCTGCGCGAGGGAGAAGAGGTTTGGAGTTGGTTTCCAGTTCTGGAGACCACCAGGCAAGCATAAGTGCTCACGGAGGCAGAGGCAGCCCAGACCCTCCTTGGCCCTGTGGGGAGCCGAGGGCAAGGTGAGAACTAGGCAAGCGCTGGGATCCTGAGCCAAGCCGCATTGAGGCTGAGCTTTGTTCCCCGACCCCGGTTTCCCTTTGCAGAATGCAATTATTACAAGAGCGTTTTGGGCCGTTTCGGAGCTAGGCCCGAGGTGGTTCCTTCCCTAGCTGGCTATGGGTGGGTTCCTAGGGCCAGGGCACACAGGATTCTTCAGGCCAAATCAGCCTTCTGGGCGAAGGAGAAGATGTTTGGAGTTGGTTTCCAGTTGCGGAGACCACCAGGCAAGCAGCAGTGCCCACGGAGGCAGAGGCAGCCCAGAACCTCCTTGGCCCTATGGGGAGCCGAGGGCTAGGTGAGAACTAGTCAAGCGCTGGGATCCTGAGCCAAGCCGCATTGGGGCTGAGCTTTGTTCCCCGAGCCCAGTTTCCCTTTGCAGAATGCAGCTCCTAGAAGCCCGTTTTGTGCCGTTTCGAAGCTAGGCCCTAGGTGGGTCCCTCCCTAGCTGGCTATGGCGGGGTTGCTAGGGCCAGTGCACACAGGGCTTCTTCATGCGAAATCAGCCTTCTGCGCGAAGGAGAAGACGCTTGGAGTTGGTTCCCAGCTGCGGAGCCCACCAGCCAAGCAGCAGTGCCCACGGAGCCAGAGGCAGGCCAGACCCTCCTTGGCCCTATGGGGAGCCGAGGGCTAGGTGAGAACTAGGCAAGCGCAGGGATCCTGAGACAAGCCGCATTGGGGCTGAGCTTTGTTCCTCGAGCCCAGTTTCCCTTTGCAGAATGCAGCTCCTAGAAGCGCCTTTTGGGCCGTTTCAGAGCTAGGCCCTAGGTGGGTCCCTCCCTAGCTGGCTATGGGGGGGTTCCTAGGGCCAGTGCACACAGGGCTTCTTCAGGCCAAATCAGCCTTATCCGCGAAGGAGAAGGCGTTTGGAGTTGGTTTCCAGCTGCGGAGATCACCAGGCAAGCAGCAGTGCCCACGGAGCCAGAGGCAGGCCCGACCCTCCTTGGCCCTATGGGGAGCCGAGGGCTAGGTGCGAACTAGGCAAGCGCTGGGATACTGAGCCAAGCCGCATTGGGGCTTAGCTTTGTTCCCCGACCCCGGTTTCCCTTTGCAGAATGCAATTATTACAAGCGCTTTTTGGGCCGTTTCGGAGCTAGGCCCTAGGTGGGTCCCTCCCTAGCTGGCTATGGGGGGGTTGCTAGGGCCAGTGCACACAGGGCTTCTTCAGGCCAAATCAGCCTTCTGCGCGAAGGAGAAGACGCCTGGAGTTGGTTTCCAGCTGCGGAGACCACCAGGCAAGCAGCAGTGCCCACGGAGCCAGAGGCAGCCCAGAACCTCCTTGGCCCTATGGGGAGCCGAGGGCTAGGTGAGAACTAGGCAAGCGCTGCCATCCTGAGCCAAGCTGCATTGGGGCTGAGCTTTGTTCCCCGAGCTCAGTTTCCCTTTGCAGAATGCAGCTCCTAGAACCGCGTTTTGTGCCGTTTCGGAGCTAGGCCCTAGGTGGGTCCCTCCCTAGCAGGCTTTGGTGGGGTTGCTAGGGCCAGTGCACACAGGGCTTCTTCAGGCGAAATCAGCCTTCTGCGCGAAGGAGAAAACGTTTTGAGTTGCTTTCCAGCTGCGGAGACCAACAGCCAAGCAGCAGTGCCCACGGAGCCAGAGGCAGCCCAGACCCTCCTTGGCCCTATGGGGAGCCGAGGGCAAGGTGAGAACTAGGCAAGCGCTGGGATCCTGAGCCAAGCCGCATTGGGGCTGAGCTTTGTTCCCCGAGCCCAGTTTCCCTTTGCAGAATGCAGCTCCTAGAAGTGCGTTTTCGGCCATTTCGGAGCTAGGCACTAGGTGGGTCCCTCCCTAGCTGGCTATTTTGGGGTTACTAGGGCCAGTGCACACAGGGCTTCTTCAGGCCAAATCAGCCTTCTGCGCGAGGGAGAAGATGTTTGGAGTGGGTTCCCAGCTGCGGAGACCACCAGCCAAGCAGCAGTGCCCACGGAGCCAGAGGCAGCCCAGACCTTCGTTGGCCCTATGGGGAGCCGAGGGCTAGGTGAGAACTAGGCAAGCGCTGGGATCCTGAGCCAAGCCGCATTGGGGCTGAGCTTTGTTCCCCGAGCCCAGTTTCCCTTTGCAGAATGCAGCTCCTAGAAGCGCGTTTTGGGCCGTATCGGAGCTAGGCACTAGGTGGGTCCCTCCCTAGGTGGCTATGGGGGGGTTACTAGGGCCAGTGCACACAGGGCTTCATCAGGCCAAATCAGCCTTCTGCGCGAAGGAGAAGACGCTTGCAGTTGGTTTCCAGCTGCGGAGACCACCAGCCAAGCAGCAGTGCCCACGGAGCCAGAGGCAGCCCAGACCCTCCTTGGCCCTATGGGGAGCCGAGGGCTAGGTGAGAACTAGGCAAGCGCTGGGATACTGAGCCAAGCCGCATTGGGGCTGAGCTTTGTTCCCCGAGCCCAGTTTCCCTTTGCAGAATGCAATTATTACAAGTGCGTTTTGGGCCGTTTCGGAGCTAGGCCCTAGGTGGGTCCCTCCCTAGCTGGCTATGGGGGGTTGCTAGGGCCAGTGCACACTGGGCTTTTTCAGGTAAAATCAGCCTTCTGCCCGAAGGAGAAGATGTTTGGCGTTGGTTTCCAGCTGCGGAGACCACCAGCCAAGCAGCAGTGCCCAAGGACCCAGAGGCAGGCCAGACCCTCCTTGGCCCTATGGGGAGCCTAGGGCTAGGTGAGAACTAGGCAAGCGCAGGGATCCTGAGTCAAGACGCATTATGGCAGAGCTTTGTTCCCCAAGCCCAGTTTCCCTTTGCAGAATGCAGCTCCTAGGGCGCGGTTTGTGCCGTTTCAGAGCTAGGCCCTAGGTGGGTCCCTCCCTAGCTGGCTATGGGGGGGCTCCTAGGGCCACTGCACCCAGGGCTTCTTCAGGCCAAATCAGCATTCTCCACGATGGAGAAGACACTTGGAGTTGGTTTCCAGCTGCGGAGACCACCAGCCAAGCAGCAGTGCTCACGGATCCAGAGGCAGCCCAGACCCTCCTTGGCCCTATGGGGAGCCGAGGGCTAGGTGAGAACTATGCAAGCAGTGGGATCCTGGGCCAAGACGCAGTGGGGCTGAGGTTTGCTCCCCGAGCTCAGTTTTCCTTTGCAGAATGCAGCTCCTAGAAGTGCGTTTTGTGCCGTTTCGGAGCTAGGCCCTAGGTGGGTCCCTCCCAAGCTGGCAATGGGTGGGTTGCTATTGCCAGTGCACACAGGGCTTCTTCAGGCCAAATCAGCCTTCTCCGCGAAGGAGAAAACGCTTGGAGTTGATTTCCAGCTGCGGAGACCACCAGCCAAGCAGCAGTGCCCACGGACCTATAGGCAGCCCAGACCCTCCTTGGCCCTATGGGTAGCTGAGTGCTAGGTGAGAAATAGGCAAGCGCTGGGAACCTGAGCCAAGCCGCATTGGGCCTGAGGTTTGTTCCCCGAGCCCAGTTTCCCTTTGCAGAATGCAGCTCCTAGGAGCGCGTTTTGTGCCGTTTCGGAGCTAGGGATTAGGTGGGATCCTCCCTAGCTGGCAATGGGGGAGTTGCTAGGGCCAGGGTACACAGGGCTTCTTCAGGCCACATCAGCCTTCTCCGCGAAATAGAAGACGATTGGAGTTGGTTTCCAGCTGCAGAGACCACCAGCCAAGCAGCAGTGCGCACGGAGCCAGAGGCAGCCCAGACCCTCCTTGGACCAATGGGGAGCCGAGGGCTAGGTGAGAACTAGGCAAGCGCTGGGTTCCTGAGCCAAGCCGCATTGGGGCTGAGGTTTGTTCCCTGAGCCCAGTATCCCTTGCAGAATGCAGCTCCTAGACGTGCGTTTTTTGCCGTTTCTGAACTAGGCCATAAGTGGGTGCCTCTATAGCTGGCAATGGGTGGGTTGCTATTGCCAGTGCACACAGGGCTTCTTCAGGCCAAATCAGCCTTCTCCGCGAAGGAGAAAACGCTTGGAGTTGATTTCCAGCTGCGGAGACCACCAGCCAAGCAGCAGTGCCCACGGACCTATAGGCAGCCCAGACCCTCCTTGGCCCTATGGGTAGCTGAGTGCTAGGTGAGAAATAGGCAAGCGCTGGGAACCTGAGCCAAGCCGCATTGGGCCTGAGGTTTGTTCCCCGAGCCCAGTTTCCCTTTGCAGAATGCAGCTCCTAGGAGCGCGTTTTGTGCCGTTTCGGAGCTAGGGATTAGGTGGGATCCTCCCTAGCTGGCAATGGGGGAGTTGCTAGGGCCAGGGTACACAGGGCTTCTTCAGGCCACATCAGCCTTCTCCGCGAAATAGAAGACGATTGGAGTTGGTTTCCAGCTGCAGAGACCACCAGCCAAGCAGCAGTGCGCACGGAGCCAGAGGCAGCCCAGACCCTCCTTGGACCAATGGGGAGCCGAGGGCTAGGTGAGAACTAGGCAAGCGCTGGGTTCCTGAGCCAAGCCGCATTGGGGCTGAGGTTTGTTCCCTGAGCCCAGTATCCCTTGCAGAATGCAGCTCCTAGACGTGCGTTTTTTGCCGTTTCTGAACTAGGCCATAAGTGGGTCCCTCTATAGCTGGCTATAGGTGGGTTGCTATGGCCAGTGCACGCAGGGCTTCATCAGGCCAAATCAGCCTTCTGGGTGAAGGAGAAGACGCTTGGAGGTGGTTTCAAGCTGCGGAGACCACCACGCAAGCAGCAGTGCCCACGCAGCCAGAGGCAGCCCCGACCCTCCTTGGCCCTATGGGGAGCCGAGGGCTAGGTGAGAACTAGGCAAGCGCTGGAATCCTGAGCCAAGCCGCATTGGGGCTGAAGATTGTTCCCCGAGCCCAGTTTCCCTTTGCAGAATGCAGCTCCTAGGAGCGCGTTTTGTGCCATTTCGGAACTAGGCCCAAGGTGGGTCCTTCCCTATCTGGCTATGGGGGGGTTGCTAGGGCCAGTGCACACAGGGCTTCTTCAGGCCAAATCAGCCTTCTGCGCGAGGGAGAAGACGATTGGAGTTGGTTTGTAGCTGCGGAAACCACCAGCAAAGCAGCAGTGCCCACGCAGCCAGAGGCAGCCCAAACCATCCTTGGCCCTATGGGGAGCCGAGGGCTAGGTGAGAACTAGGCAAGTGCTGGGATCCTGAGCCAAGCCGCATTGGGGCTGAGGTTTGTTCCCCGAGCCCAGTTTCCTTTTGCAGAATGCAGCTCCTAGAAGCGCGTTTTGTGCCGTTTCGGAGGAGGCCCGAGGTGGGCCCCTCCCTAGCTAGCTATGGGTGGGTTCCTAGGGCCAGTGCACACAGGGCTTCTTCAGGCCAAATCCGCCTTCTGCGCGAAGGAGAAGACATTTGGAGATGGTTTCCAGCTGCGGAGACCACCAGCCAAGCAGCAGTGCCCACGGAGCCAGAGACAGCCCAGACCCTCCTTGGCCCTATGGGGAGCCGAGGGCTAGGTGAGAACTAGTCAATTGCTGGGATCATGAGCCAAACCGCATTGGGGCTGAGCTTTGTTCCCCGAGCCCAGTTTCCCTTTGCAGAATGCAGCTCCTAGAAGTGCGTATTGGGCCGTTTCGGAACTAGGCCCTAGGTGGGATCCTCCCTAGCTGGCTATGGGGGGGTTCCTAGGGCCAGTGCACCCAGGGCTTCTTCAGGCCAAATCAGCATTCTCCACGATGGAGAAGACGCTTGGAGTTGGTTTTAAGCTGCGGAGACCACCAGGCAAGCAGCAGTGCCCACGGAGCCTGAGGCAGCCCAGACCCTCCTTGGCCCTTTGGGGAGCCGACGGCTAGGTGAGAACTAGGCAAGCGTAGGGATACTGAGCCAAGCCGCATTGGGGCTGAGCTTTGTTCCCCGAGCTCAGTTTCCCTTTACAGAATGCAGCTCCTAGAAGCGTGTTTTGTGCCGTTTCGGAGCTAGGCCCGAGGGGGTCCCTCCCTAGCTGGCTATGGGGGGGTTGCTAGGGCCAACGCACCCAGGGCTTCTTCAGGCCAAATCAGCCTTCTGCGCGAAGGAGAAGATGTTTGGAGTTGGTTTCCAGCTGCGGAGACCACCAGGCAAGCAGCAGTGCCCACGGAGCCAGAGGCAGGCCAGACCCTCCTTGGCCCTATGGGGAGCCGAGGGCTAGGTGAGAACTAGGCAAGCGCTGGGATCCTGAGCCAAGCCGCATTGGGCCTGAGCTTTGTTCCCCGAGCCCAGTTTCCCTTTGCAGAATGCAGCTCCTAGAAGCGTGTTTTGTGCCGTTTCGGAGCTAGGCCCTAGGTGGGTCCCTCCCTAGCTGGCTATGGGTGGGTTACTAGGGCCAGTGCACACAGGGCTTCTTCAGGCCAAATCAGCCTTCTGCGCGAAGGAGAAGACGCTTGGAGTTGGTTTCCAGCTGCGGAGACCACCAGGCAAGCAGCAGTGCCCACGGAGCCAGAGGCAGGCCAGACCCTCCTTGGCCCTATGGGGAGCCGAGGGCTAGGTGAGAACTAGGCAAGCGCTGGGATTCTGAGCCAAGCCGCATTGGGGCTGAGGTTTGTTCCCCGAGCCCAGTTTCCCTTTGCAGAATGCAGCTCCTAGAAGCCCGTTTTGTGCCGTTTCGGAGCTAGGCCCTAGGTGGGTCCCTCCCTAGCTGTCTAAGGGTGGATTCCTAGGGCCAGTGCACACAGGGCTTCTTCAGGCCAAATCAGCCTTCTGCGCGAAGGAGAAGACGTTTGGAGTGGGTTTCCAGCTGCGGAGACCACCAGCCAAGCAGCAGTGCCCACGGAGCCTGAGGCAGCCCAGACCCTCCTTGGCCCTATGGGGAGCCGAGGTCTAGGTGAGAACTAGGCAAGCGCTGGGATCCTGAGCCAAGCTGCATTGGGCCTGAGCTTTGTTCCCCGAGCCCAGTTTCCTTTTGCAGAATGCAGCTCCTAGAAGCGCGTTTTGAGCCGCTTCGGAGCTAGGCCCGAGGTGGACCCCCCCCTAGCTAGCTATGGGTGGGTTCCTAGGGCCAGTGCACACAGGGCTTCTTCAGGCCAAATCAGCCTTCTGCGCAAAGGAGAAGACATTTGGAGATGGTTTCCCGCTGCGGAGACCACCAGCCAAGCAGCAGTGTCCACGGAGCCAGAGGCAGCCCAGATCCTCCTTGGCCCTATGGGGAGCCGAGGGCTAGGTGAGAATTAGGCAAGCGCTGGGATCCTGAGGCAAGCCGCATTGGGGCTGAGGTTTGTTCCCCGAGCCCAGTTTCCCTTTGCAGAATGCAGCTCCTAGAAGCGCATTTTGTGCCGTTTCAGAGCTAGGCCCGAGGTGGGTCCCTCCCTAGCTGGCTATGGGGGGTTGCTAGGGCCAGTGCACACTGGGCTTCTTCAGGTAAAATCAGACTTCTGCGCGAAGGAGCAGATGTTTGTAGTTGGTTTCCAGCTGCGGAGACCACCAGCCAAGCAGCAGTGCCCACGGAGCCAGAGGCATGCCAGACCCTCCTTGGCCCTTTGGGGAGCCGAGGGCTAGGTGAGAACTAGGCAAGCGCAGGGATCCTGAGTCAAGCCGCATTATGGCAGAGCTTTGTTCCCCAAGCCCAGTTTCCCTTTACAAAATGCAGCTCCTAGAAGCGTGTTTTGTGCCCTTTCGCAGCTAGGCCCTAGGTGGGTCCCTCCCTAGCTGGCTAAGTGTGGGTTGCTAGGGCCTGTGCACACAGGGCTTCTTCAGGCCAAATCAGCCTTCTGCGCGAAGGAGAAGACGTTGGGATTGGGTTTCCAGCTGCGGAAACCACCAGCCAAGCAGCAGTGCCCACGGAGCCAGAGGCAGGCCAGACCCTCCTTGGCCCTATGGGGAGCCGAGGGCTAGGTGAGAACTAGGCAAGCGCTGCCATCCTGAGCCAAGCCGCATTGGGGCTGAGGTTTGTTCCCCGAGCCCAGTTTCCCTCTGCAGAATGCAGCTCCTAGAAGCGCGTTTTGTGCCGTTTCAGAGCTAGGACCTAGGTGGGTCCCTCCCTAGCTGGCTATGGGGGGTTGCTAGGGCCAGTGCACACTGGGCTTTTTCAGGTAAAATCAGCCATCTGCCCGAAGGAGAAGATGTTTGGCGTTGGTTTCCAGCTGCGGAGACCACCAGCCAAGCAGCAGTGCCCAAGGACCCAGAGGCAGGCCAGACCCTCCTTGGCCCTATGGGGAGCCGAGGGCTAGGTGAGAACTAGGCAAGCGCAGGGATCCTGAGTCAAGACGCATTATGGCAGAGCTTTGTTCCCCAAGCCCAGTTTCCCTTTGCAGAATGCAGCTCCTAGAAGCGTGTTTTGTGCCGTTTCGGAGCTAGGCCCGAGGTGGTTCCCTCCCTAGCTGGCTAAGGGGGGTTTCTAGGGCCAGTGCACACAGGGCTTCTTCAGGCCAAATCAGCCTTCTGCGCGAGGGACAAGACGATTGGAGTGTGTTTCCAGCTGCGGAGGCCACCAGGCAAGCAGCAGTGCCCAAGGACCCAGAGGCAGGCCAGACCCTCCTTGTCCCTATGGGGAACCGAGGGCTAGGTGAGAACTAGGCAAGCGCTGGGATCTTGAGCCACGCCGCATTGGGCCTGAGCTCTGTTCCCCGAGCCCAGTTTCCTTTTGCAGAATGCAGCTCCTAGAAGCGCGTTTTGTGCCGTTTCGGAGGAGGCCCGAGGTGGGCCCCTCCCTAGCTAGCTATGGGTGGGTTCCTAGGGCCAGTGCACACAGGGCTTCTTCAGGCCAAATCAGCCTTCTGCGCGAAGGAGAAGACATTTGGAGATGGTTTCCAGCTGCGGAGACCACCAGCCAAGCAGCAGTGCCCACGGAGCCAGTGACAGCCCAGACCCTCCTTGGCCCTATGGGGAGCCGAGGGCTAGGTGAGAACTAGTCAAGTGCTGGGATCATGAGCCAAACCGCATTGGGGCTGAGGTTTGTTCCCCAAGCCCAGTTTCCCTTTGCAGAATGCAGCTCCTAGAAGTGCGTATTGGGCCGTTTCGGAACTAGGCCCTAGGTGGGATCCTCCCTAGCTGGCTATGGGGGGGTTCCTAGGGCCAGTGCACCCAGGGCTTCTTCAGGCCAAATCAGCATTCTCCACGATGGAGAAGACGCTTGGAGTTGGTTTTAAGCTGCGGAGACCACCAGGCAAGCAGCAGTGCCCACGGAGCCTGAGGCAGCCCAGACCCTCCTTGGCCCTTTGGGGAGCCGACGGCTAGGTGAGAACTAGGCAAGCGTAGGGATACTGAGCCAAGCCGCATTGGGGCTGAGCTTTGTTCCCCGAGCTCAGTTTCCCTTTACAGAATGCAGCTCCTAGAAGCGTGTTTTGTGCCGTTTCGGAGCTAGGCCCGAGGGGGTCCCTCCCTAGCTGGCTATGGGGGGGTTGCTAGGGCCAACGCACCCAGGGCTTCTTCAGGCCAAATCAGCCTTCTGCGCGAAGGAGAAGATGTTTGGAGTTGGTTTCCAGCTGCGGAGACCACCAGGCAAGCAGCAGTGCCCACGGAGCCAGAGGCAGGCCAGACCCTCCTTGGCCCTATGGGGAGCCGAGGGCTAGGTGAGAACTAGGCAAGCGCTGGGATCCTGAGCCAAGCCGCATTGGGCCTGAGCTTTGTTCCCCGAGCCCAGTTTCCCTTTGCAGAATGCAGCTCCTAGAAGCGTGTTTTGTGCCGTTTCGGAGCTAGGCCCTAGGTGGGTCCCTCCCTAGCTGGCTATGGGTGGGTTACTAGGGCCAGTGCACACAGGGCTTCTTCAGGCCAAATCAGCCTTCTGCGCGAAGGAGAAGACGCTTGGAGTTGGTTTCCAGCTGCGGAGACCACCAGGCAAGCAGCAGTGCCCACGGAGCCAGAGGCAGGCCAGACCCTCCTTGGCCCTATGGGGAGCCGAGGGCTAGGTGAGAACTAGGCAAGCGCTGGGATTCTGAGCCAAGCCGCATTGGGGCTGAGGTTTGTTCCCCGAGCCCAGTTTCCCTTTGCAGAATGCAGCTCCTAGAAGCCCGTTTTGTGCCGTTTCGGAGCTAGGCCCTAGGTGGGTCCCTCCCTAGCTGTCTAAGGGTGGATTCCTAGGGCCAGTGCACACAGGGCTTCTTCAGGCCAAATCAGCCTTCTGCGCGAAGGAGAAGACGTTTGGAGTGGGTTTCCAGCTGCGGAGACCACCAGCCAAGCAGCAGTGCCCACGGAGCCTGAGGCAGCCCAGACCCTCCTTGGCCCTATGGGGAGCCGAGGTCTAGGTGAGAACTAGGCAAGCGCTGGGATCCTGAGCCAAGCTGCATTGGGCCTGAGCTTTGTTCCCCGAGCCCAGTTTCCTTTTGCAGAATGCAGCTCCTAGAAGCGCGTTTTGAGCCGCTTCGGAGCTAGGCCCGAGGTGGACCCCCCCCTAGCTAGCTATGGGTGGGTTCCTAGGGCCAGTGCACACAGGGCTTCTTCAGGCCAAATCAGCCTTCTGCGCAAAGGAGAAGACATTTGGAGATGGTTTCCCGCTGCGGAGACCACCAGCCAAGCAGCAGTGTCCACGGAGCCAGAGGCAGCCCAGATCCTCCTTGGCCCTATGGGGAGCCGAGGGCTAGGTGAGAATTAGGCAAGCGCTGGGATCCTGAGGCAAGCCGCATTGGGGCTGAGGTTTGTTCCCCGAGCCCAGTTTCCCTTTGCAGAATGCAGCTCCTAGAAGCGCATTTTGTGCCGTTTCAGAGCTAGGCCCGAGGTGGGTCCCTCCCTAGCTGGCTATGGGGGGTTGCTAGGGCCAGTGCACACTGGGCTTCTTCAGGTAAAATCAGACTTCTGCGCGAAGGAGCAGATGTTTGTAGTTGGTTTCCAGCTGCGGAGACCACCAGCCAAGCAGCAGTGCCCACGGAGCCAGAGGCATGCCAGACCCTCCTTGGCCCTTTGGGGAGCCGAGGGCTAGGTGAGAACTAGGCAAGCGCAGGGATCCTGAGTCAAGCCGCATTATGGCAGAGCTTTGTTCCCCAAGCCCAGTTTCCCTTTACAAAATGCAGCTCCTAGAAGCGTGTTTTGTGCCCTTTCGCAGCTAGGCCCTAGGTGGGTCCCTCCCTAGCTGGCTAAGTGTGGGTTGCTAGGGCCTGTGCACACAGGGCTTCTTCAGGCCAAATCAGCCTTCTGCGCGAAGGAGAAGACGTTGGGATTGGGTTTCCAGCTGCGGAAACCACCAGCCAAGCAGCAGTGCCCACGGAGCCAGAGGCAGGCCAGACCCTCCTTGGCCCTATGGGGAGCCGAGGGCTAGGTGAGAACTAGGCAAGCGCTGCCATCCTGAGCCAAGCCGCATTGGGGCTGAGGTTTGTTCCCCGAGCCCAGTTTCCCTCTGCAGAATGCAGCTCCTAGAAGCGCGTTTTGTGCCGTTTCAGAGCTAGGACCTAGGTGGGTCCCTCCCTAGCTGGCTATGGGGGGTTGCTAGGGCCAGTGCACACTGGGCTTTTTCAGGTAAAATCAGCCATCTGCCCGAAGGAGAAGATGTTTGGCGTTGGTTTCCAGCTGCGGAGACCACCAGCCAAGCAGCAGTGCCCAAGGACCCAGAGGCAGGCCAGACCCTCCTTGGCCCTATGGGGAGCCGAGGGCTAGGTGAGAACTAGGCAAGCGCAGGGATCCTGAGTCAAGACGCATTATGGCAGAGCTTTGTTCCCCAAGCCCAGTTTCCCTTTGCAGAATGCAGCTCCTAGAAGCGTGTTTTGTGCCGTTTCGGAGCTAGGCCCGAGGTGGTTCCCTCCCTAGCTGGCTAAGGGGGGTTTCTAGGGCCAGTGCACACAGGGCTTCTTCAGGCCAAATCAGCCTTCTGCGCGAGGGACAAGACGATTGGAGTGTGTTTCCAGCTGCGGAGGCCACCAGGCAAGCAGCAGTGCCCAAGGACCCAGAGGCAGGCCAGACCCTCCTTGTCCCTATGGGGAACCGAGGGCTAGGTGAGAACTAGGCAAGCGCTGGGATCTTGAGCCACGCCGCATTGGGCCTGAGCTCTGTTCCCCGAGCCCAGTTTCCTTTTGCAGAATGCAGCTCCTAGAAGCGCGTTTTGTGCCGTTTCGGAGGAGGCCCGAGGTGGGCCCCTCCCTAGCTAGCTATGGGTGGGTTCCTAGGGCCAGTGCACACAGGGCTTCTTCAGGCCAAATCAGCCTTCTGCGCGAAGGAGAAGACATTTGGAGATGGTTTCCAGCTGCGGAGACCACCAGCCAAGCAGCAGTGCCCACGGAGCCAGTGACAGCCCAGACCCTCCTTGGCCCTATGGGGAGCCGAGGGCTAGGTGAGAACTAGTCAAGTGCTGGGATCATGAGCCAAACCGCATTGGGGCTGAGGTTTGTTCCCCAAGCCCAGTTTCCCTTTGCAGAATGCAGCTCCTAGAAGTGCGTATTGGGCCGTTTCGGAACTAGGCCCTAGGTGGGATCCTCCCTAGCTGGCTATGGGGGGGTTCCTAGGGCCAGTGCACCCAGGGCTTCTTCAGGCCAAATCAGCATTCTCCACGATGGAGAAGACGCTTGGAGTTGGTTTTAAGCTGCGGAGACCACCAGGCAAGCAGCAGTGCCCACGGAGCCTGAGGCAGCCCAGACCCTCCTTGGCCCTTTGGGGAGCCGACGGCTAGGTGAGAACTAGGCAAGCGTAGGGATACTGAGCCAAGCCGCATTGGGGCTGAGCTTTGTTCCCCGAGCTCAGTTTCCCTTTACAGAATGCAGCTCCTAGAAGCGTGTTTTGTGCCGTTTCGGAGCTAGGCCCGAGGGGGTCCCTCCCTAGCTGGCTATGGGGGGGTTGCTAGGGCCAACGCACCCAGGGCGTCTTCAGGCCAAATCAGCCTTCTGCGCGAAGGAGAAGATGTTTGGAGTTGGTTTCCAGCTGCGGAGACCACCAGGCAAGCAGCAGTGCCCACGGAGCCAGAGGCAGGCCAGACCCTCCTTGGCCCTATGGGGAGCCGAGGGCTAGGTGAGAACTAGGCAAGCGCTGGGATCCTGAGCCAAGCCGCATTGGGCCTGAGCTTTGTTCCCCGAGCCCAGTTTCCCTTTGCAGAATGCAGCTCCTAGAAGCCCGTTTTGTGCCGTTTCGGAGCTAGGCCCTAGGTGGGTCCCTCCCTAGCTGGCTATGGGTGGGTTACTAGGGCCAGTGCACACAGGGCTTCTTCAGGCCAAATCAGCCTTCTGCGCGAAGGAGGAGACGTTTGGAGTTGGTTTCCAGCTGCGGAGACCACCAGGCAAGCAGCAGTGCCCACGGAGCCAGAGGCAGGCCAGACCCTCCTTGGCCCTATGGGGAGCCGAGGTCTAGGTGAGAACTAGGCAAGCGCTGGGATTCTGAGCCAAGCCGCATTGGGGCTGAGGTTTGTTCCCCGAGCCCAGTTTCCCTTTGCAGAATGCAGCTCCTAGAAGCCCGTTTTGTGCCGTTTCGGAGCTAGGCCCTAGGTGGGTCCCTCCCTAGCTGGCTAAGGGTGGATTCCTAGGGCCAGTGCACACAGGGCTTCTTCAGGCCAAATCAGCCTTCTGCGCGAAGGAGAAGACGTTTGGAGTGGGTTTCCAGCTGCGGAGACCACCAGCCAAGCAGCAGTGCCCACGGAGCCTGAGGCAGCCCAGACCCTCTTTGGCCCTATGGGGAGCCGAGGGCTAGGTGAGAACTAGGCAAGCGCTGGGATCCTGAGGCAAGCCGCATTGGGGCTGAGGTTTGTTCCCCGAGCCCAGTTTCCCTTTGCAGAATGCAGCTCCTAGAAGCGCATTTTGTGCCGTTTCAGAGCTAGGACCTAGGTGTGTCCCTCCCTAGCTGGCTATGGGGGGTTGCTAGGGCCAGTGCACACTGGGCTTCTTCAGGTAAAATCAGACTTCTGCGCGAAGGAGCAGATGTTTGTAGTTGGTTTCCAGCTGCGGAGACCACCAGCCAAGCAGCAGTGCCCACGGAGCCAGAGGCATGCCAGACCCTCCTTGGCCCTTTGGGGAGCCGAGGGCTAGGTGAGAACTAGGCAAGCGCAGGGATCCTGAGCCAAGACGCATTGGGGCTGAGCTTTGTTCCCCGAGCTCAGTTTCCCTTTACAAAATGCAGCTCCTAGAAGCGTGTTTTGTGCCCTTTCGCAGCTAGGCCCTAGGTGGGTCCCTCCCTAGCTGGCTAAGTGTGGGTTGCTAGGGCCTGTGCACACAGGGCTTCTTCAGGCCAAATCAGCCTTCTGCGCGAAGGAGAAGACGTTGGGATTGGGTTTCCAGCTGCGGAGACCACGAGGCAAGCAGCAGTGCCCACGGAGCAAGAGGCAGCCCAGACCCTCCCTGGCCTTATGGGGAGCCGAGGGCTAGGTGAGAACTAGGCAAGCGCTGGGATCCTGAGCCAAGCCGCATTGGGGCTGAGGTTTGTTCCCCGAGCCCAGTTTCCCTTTGCAGAATGCAGCTCCTAGAACCGCGTTTTGTGCCGTTTTGGAGCTTGGCCCTAGGTGGGTCCCTCCCTAGCTGGCTATGGCCGGGTTGCTAGGGCAAGTGCACACAGGGCTTCTTCAGGCCAAATCAGCCTTCTGCGCGAAGGAGAAGACGCTTGGAGTTGGTTTCCAGCTGCGGAGACCTCCAGGCAAGCAGCAGTGCCCACGGAGCCAGAGGCAGCCCAGACACTCCTTGGCCCTATGGGGAGCCGAGGGCTAGGTGAGAACTAGGCAAGCGCTGGGATCCTGAGCCAAGCCGCATTGAGGCTGAGCTTTGTTCCCCGACCCCGGTTTCCCTTTGCAGAATGCAATTATTACAAGCGCGTTTTGGGCCGTTTTGGAGCTAGGCCCGAGGTGGTTCCTTCCCTAGCTGGCTATGGGGGGGTTCATAGGGCCACTGCACACAGGGCTTCTTCAGGCCAAATCAGCCTTCTGTGCGAAGGAGAAGACGTTTGGAGTTGGTTTCCAGCTGCGGAGACCACCAGGCAAGCAGCAATGCCCACGGAGCCAGAGGCAGGCCAGACCCTCCTTGGCCCTATGGGGAGCCGAGGGCTAGGTGAGAACTAGGCAAGCGCAGGGATCCTGAGCCAAGCCGCATTGGGGCTGAGGTTTGTTCCCCGAGCCCAGTTTCCCTTTGCAGAATGCAGCTCCTAGAAGCGGGTTTTGTGCCGTTTCGGAGCTAGGCCCGAGGTGGGTCCCTCCCTAGCTGGCTATGGGGGGGTTGCTAGGGCCAGTGCACACAGGGCTTCTTCAAGCCAAATCAGCCTTCTGCGCGAAGGAGAAGACGTTTGGAGTTGGTTTCCAGCTGCAGAGACCACCAGCCCAACAGCAGTGCCCAAGGAGCCAGAGGCAGGCCAGACCCTGCTTGGCCCTATGGGGAGCCGAGGGCTAGGTGAGAACTAGGCAAGCGCTGGGATCCTGAGCCAAGCCGCATTGGGGCTGAGGTTTGTTCCCCGAGCCCAGTTTCCCTTTGCAGAATGCAGCTCCTAAAAGCGCGTTTTGTGCCGTTTCGGAGCTAAGCCTTAGGTGGGTCCCTCCCTAGCTGGCTATGGGTGGGTTCCTAGGGCCAGTGCACACAGGGCTTCTTTAGGCCAAATCAGCCTTCTGCGCGAAGGAGAAGACGCTTGGAGTTGCTTTCCAACTGCGGAGACCACCAGGCAAGCAGCAGTGCCCACGGAGCCAGAGGCGGTCCAGATTCTCTTTGGCCCTATGGGGAGCCCAGGGCTAGGTGAGAACTAGGCAAGCGCTGGGATCCTGAGCCAAGCCGCATTGGGGCTGAGGTTTGTTCCCCGAGCCCAGTTTCCCTTTGCAGAATGCAGCTCCTAGAAGCGCGTTTTGTGCCGTTTGGGAGCTAGGCCCTAGGTTGGTCCCTCCCTAGCTGGCTAAGTGTGGGTTGCTAGGGCCTGTGCACACAGGGCTTCTTCAGGCCAAATCAGCCTTCTGCGCGAAGGAGAAGACGTTGGGATTGGGTTTCCAGCTGCGGAAACCACCAGCCAAGCAGCAGTGCCCACGGAGCCAGAGGCAGGCCAGACCCTCCTTGGCCCTATGGGGAGCCGAGGGCTAGGTGAGAACTAGGCAAGCGCTGCCATCCTGAGCCAAGCCGCATTGGGGCTGAGGTTTGTTCCCCGAGCCCAGTTTCCCTCTGCAGAATGCAGCTCCTAGAAGCGCGTTTTGTGCCGTTTCAGAGCTAGGACCTAGGTGGGTCCCTCCCTAGCTGGCTATGGGGGGTTGCTAGGGCCAGTGCACACTGGGCTTTTTCAGGTAAAATCAGCCATCTGCCCGAAGGAGAAGATGTTTGGCGTTGGTTTCCAGCTGCGGAGACCACCAGCCAAGCAGCAGTGCCCAAGGACCCAGAGGCAGGCCAGACCCTCCTTGGCCCTTTGGGGAGCCGAGGGCTAGGTGAGAACTAGGCAAGCGCAGGGATCCTGAGTCAAGACGCATTATGGCAGAGCTTTGTTCCCCAAGCCCAGTTTCCCTTTGCAGAATGCAGCTCCTAGAAGCGTGTTTTGTGCCGTTTCGGAGCTAGGCCCGAGGTGGTTCCCTCCCTAGCTGGCTAAGGGGGGTTTCTAGGGCCAGTGCACACAGGGCTTCTTCAGGCCAAATCAGCCTTCTGCGCGAGGGACAAGACGATTGGAGTGTGTTTCCAGCTGCGGAGGCCACCAGGAAAGCAGCAGTGCCCAAGGACCCAGAGGCAGGCCAGACCCTCCTTGTCCCTATGGGGAACCGAGGGCTAGGTGAGAACTAGGCAAGCGCTGGGATCTTGAGCCACGCCGCATTGGGCCTGAGCTCTGTTCCCCGAGCCCAGTTTCCTTTTGCAGAATGCAGCTCCTAGAAGCGCGTTTTGTGCCGTTTCGGAGGAGGCCCGAGGTGGGCCCCTCCCTAGGTAGCTATGGGTGGGTTCCTAGGGCCAGTGCACACAGGGCTTCTTCAGGCCAAATCAGCCTTCTGCGCGAAGGAGAAGACATTTGGAGATGGTTTCCAGCTGCGGAGACCACCAGCCAAGCAGCAGTGCCCACGGAGCCAGAGACAGCCCAGACCCTCCTTGGCCCTATGGGGAGCCGAGGGCTAGGTGAGAACTAGTCAAGTGCTGGGATCATGAGCCAAACCGCATTGGGGCTGAGGTTTGTTCCCCAAGCCCAGTTTCCCTTTGCAGAATGCAGCTCCTAGAAGTGCGTATTGGGCCGTTTCGGAACTAGGCCCTAGGTGGGATCCTCCCTAGCTGGCTATGGGGGGGTTCCTAGGGCCAGTGCACCCAGGGCTTCTTCAGGCCAAATCAGCATTCTCCACGATGGAGAAGACGCTTGGAGTTGGTTTTAAGCTGCGGAGACCACCAGGCAAGCAGCAGTGCCCACGGAGCCTGAGGCAGCCCAGACCCTCCTTGGCCCTTTGGGGAGCCGACGGCTAGGTGAGAACTAGGCAAGCGTAGGGATACTGAGCCAAGCCGCATTGGGGCTGAGCTTTGTTCCCCGAGCTCAGTTTCCCTTTACAGAATGCAGCTCCTAGAAGCGTGTTTTGTGCCGTTTCGGAGCTAGGCCCGAGGGGGTCCCTCCCTAGCTGGCTATGGGGGGGTTGCTAGGGCCAACGCACCCAGGGCTTCTTCAGGCCAAATCAGCCTTCTGCGCGAAGGAGAAGATGTTTGGAGTTGGTTTCCAGCTGCGGAGACCACCAGGCAAGCAGCAGTGCCCACGGAGCCAGAGGCAGGCCAGACCCTCCTTGGCCCTATGGGGAGCCGAGGGCTAGGTGAGAACTAGGCAAGCGCTGGGATCCTGAGCCAAGCCGCATTGGGCCTGAGCTTTGTTCCCCGAGCCCAGTTTCCCTTTGCAGAATGCAGCTCCTAGAAGCGTGTTTTGTGCCGTTTCGGAGCTAGGCCCTAGGTGGGTCCCTCCCTAGCTGGCTATGGGTGGGTTACTAGGGCCAGTGCACACAGGGCTTCTTCAGGCCAAATCAGCCTTCTGCGCGAAGGAGGAGACGTTTGGAGTTGGTTTCCAGCTGCGGAGACCACCAGGCAAGCAGCAGTGCCCACGGAGCCAGAGGCAGGCCAGACCCTCCTTGGCCCTATGGGGAGCCGAGGTCTAGGTGAGAACTAGGCAAGCGCTGGGATTCTGAGCCAAGCCGCATTGGGGCTGAGGTTTGTTCCCCGAGCCCAGTTTCCCTTTGCAGAATGCAGCTCCTAGAAGCCCGTTTTGTGCCGTTTCGGAGCTAGGCCCTAGGTGGGTCCCTCCCTAGCTGGCTAAGGGTGGATTCCTAGGGCCAGTGCACACAGGGCTTCTTCAGGCCAAATCAGCCTTCTGCGCGAAGGAGAAGACGTTTGGAGTGGGTTTCCAGCTGCGGAGACCACCAGCCAAGCAGCAGTGCCCACGGAGCCTGAGGCAGCCCAGACCCTCCTTGGCCCTATGGGGAGCCGAGGGCTAGGTGAGAACTAGGCAAGCGCTGGGATCCTGAGGCAAGCCGCATTGGGCCTGAGCTTTGTTCCCCGAGCCCAGTTTCCCTTTGCAGAATGCAGCTCCTAGAAGCGCATTTTGTGCCGTTTCAGAGCTAGGACCTAGGTGGGTCCCTCCCTAGCTGGCTATGGGGGGTTGCTAGGGCCAGTGCACACTGGGCTTCCTCAGGTAAAATCAGACTTCTGCGCGAAGGAGCAGATGTTTGTAGTTGGTTTCCAGCTGCGGAGACCACCAGCCAAGCAGCAGTGCCCACGGAGCCAGAGGCATGCCAGACCCTCCTTGGCCCTTTGGGGAGCCGAGGGCTAGGTGAGAACTAGGCAAGCGCAGGGATCCTGAGCCAAGACGCATTGGGGCTGAGCTTTGTTCCCCGAGCTCAGTTTCCCTTTACAAAATGCAGCTCCTAGAAGCGTGTTTTGTGCCCTTTCGCAGCTAGGCCCTAGGTGGGTCCCTCCCTAGCTGGCTAAGTGTGGGTTGCTAGGGCCTGTGCACACAGGGCTTCTTCAGGCCAAATCAGCCTTCTGCGCGAAGGAGAAGACGTTGGGATTGGGTTTCCAGCTGCGGAGACCACGAGGCAAGCAGCAGTGCCCACGGAGCCAGAGGCAGCCCAGACCCTCCCTGGCCTTATGGGGAGCCGAGGGCTAGGTGAGAACTAGGCAAGCGCTGGGATCCTGAGCCAAGCCGCATTGGGGCTGAGCTTTGTTCCCCGAGCCCAGTTTCCCTTTGCAGAATGCAGCTCCTAGAACCGCGTTTTGTGCCGTTTTGGAGCTTGGCCCTAGGTGGGTCCCTCCCTAGCTGGCTATGGCCGGGTTGCTAGGGCAAGTGCACACAGGGCTTCTTGAGGCCAAATCAGCCTTCTGCGCGAAGGAGAAGACGCTTGGAGTTGGTTTCCAGCTGCGGAGACCTCCAGGCAAGCAGCAGTGCCCACGGAGCCAGAGGCAGGCCAGACCCTCCTTGGCCCTATGGGGAGCCGAGGGCTAGGTGAGAACTAGGCAAGCGCTGGGATCCTGAGCCAAGCCGCATTGAGGCTGAGCTTTGTTCCCCGACCCCGGTTTCCCTTTGCAGAATGCAATTATTACAAGCGCGTTTTGGGCCGTTTTGGAGCTAGGCCCGAGGTGGTTCCTTCCCTAGCTGGCTATGGGGGGGTTCATAGGGCCACTGCACACAGGGCTTCTTCAGGCCAAATCAGCCTTCTGTGCGAAGGAGAAGACGTTTGGAGTTGGTTTCCAGCTGCGGAGACCACCAGGCAAGCAGCAATGCCCACGGAGCCAGAGGCAGGCCAGACCCTCCTTGGCCCTATGGGGAGCCGAGGGCTAGGTGAGAACTAGGCAAGCGCTGGGATCCTGAGCCAAGCCGCATTGGGGCTGAGGTTTGTTCCCCGAGCCCAGTTTCCCTTTGCAGAATGCAGCTCCTAGAAGCGCGTTTTGTGCCGTTTCGGAGCTAGGCCCGAGGTGGGTCCCTCCCTAGCTGGCTATGGGGGGGTTGCTAGGGCCAGTGCACACAGGGCTTCTTCAAGCCAAATCAGCCTTCTGCGCGAAGGAGAAGACGTTTGGAGTTGGTTTCCAGCTGCAGAGACCACCAGCCCAACAGCAGTGCCCAAGGAGCCAGAGGCAGGCCAGACCCTGCTTGGCCCTATGGGGAGCCGAGGGCTAGGTGAGAACTAGGCAAGCGCTGGGATCCTGAGCCAAGCCGCATTGGGGCTGAGGTTTGTTCCCCGAGCCCAGTTTCCCTTTGCAGAATGCAGCTCCTAAAAGCGCGTTTTGTGCCGTTTCGGAGCTAAGCCTTAGGTGGGTCCCTCCCTAGCTGGCTATGGGTGGGTTCCTAGGGCCAGTGCACACAGGACTTCTTCAGGCCAAATCAGCCTTCTGCGCGAAGGAGAAGACGCTTGGAGTTGCTTTCCAACTGCGGAGACCACCAGGCAAGCAGCAGTGCCCACGGAGCCAGAGGCGGTCCAGATTCTCTTTGGCCCTATGGGGAGCCGAGGGCTAGGTGAGAACTACCCAAGCGCTGGGATCCAGAGCCAAGCCGCATTGGGGCTGAGGTTTGTTCCCCGAGCCCAGTTTCCCTTTGCAGAATGCAGCTCCTAGAAGCGCGTTTTGTGCCGTTTGGGAGCTAGGCCCTAGGTGGGTCCCTCCCTAGCTGGCTATGCCGGGGTTGCTAGGGCCAGTGCACACAGGGCTTCTTCAGGCCAAATCAGCCTTCTGCGCCAAGGAGAAGACGCTTGGAGTTGGTTCCCAGCTGCGGAGACCACCAGGCAAGCAGCAGTGCCCAGGGAGCCAGAGGCAGCCCAGACCCTGCTTGGCCCTATGGGGAGCCGAGGGCTAGGTGAGAACTAGGCAAGCGCTGGGATCCTGAGCCAAGCCGCATTGGGTCTGAGGTTGTTCCCCGAGGCCAGATTCCCTTTGCAGAATGCAGCTCCTAGAAGCGCGTTTTGGGCCATTTCGGATCTAGGCCCTAGGTGGGTCCCTCCCTAGCTGGCTATGGCGGGGTTGCTAGGGCCAGTGCACACAGGGATTCTTCAGGCCAAATCAGCCTTCTGCGCGAGGGAGAAGAGGTTTGGAGTTGGTTTCCAGTTCTGGAGACCACCAGGCAAGCATAAGTGCTCACGGAGGCAGAGGCAGCCCAGACCCTCCTTGGCCCTGTGGGGAGCCGAGGGCTAGGTGAGAACTAGGCAAGCGCTGGGATCCTGAGCCAAGCCGCATTGAGGCTGAGCTTTGTTCCCCGACCCCGGTTTCCCTTTGCAGAATGCAATTATTACAAGAGCGTTTTGGGCCGTTTCGGAGCTAGGCCCGAGGTGGTTCCTTCCCTAGCTGGCTATGGGTGGGTTCCTAGGGCCAGGGCACACAGGCTTCTTCAGGCCAAATCAGCCTTCTGCGCGAAGGAGAAGATGTTTGGAGTTGGTTTCCAGTTGCGGAGACCACCAGGCAAGCAGCAGTGCCCACGGAGGCAGAGGCAGCCTAGAACCTCCTTGGCCCTATGGGGAGCCGAGGGCTAGGTGAGAACTAGGCAAGCGCTGGGATCCTGAGCCAAGCCGCATTGGGGCTGAGCTTTGTTCCCCGAGCCCAGTTTCCCTTTGCAGAATGCAGCTCCTAGAAGCCCGTTTTGTGCCGTTTCGAAGCTAGGCCCTAGGTGGGTCCCTCCCTATCTGGCTATGCCGGGGTTGCTAGGGCCAGTGCACACAGGGCTTCTTCATGCGAAATCAGCCTTCTGCGCGAAGGAGAAGACGCTTGGAGTTGGTTCCCAGCTGCGGAGCCCACCAGCCAAGCAGCAGTGCCCACGGAGCCAGAGGCAGGCCAGACCCTCCTTGGCCCTATGGGGAGCCGAGGGCTAGGTGAGAACTAGGCAAGCGCAGGGATCCTGAGCCAAGCCGCATTGGGGCTGAGCTTTGTTCCTCGAGCCCAGTTTCCCTTTGCAGAATGCAGCTCCTAGAAGCGCCTTTTGGGCCGTTTCAGAGCTAGGCCCTAGGTGGGTCCCTCCCTAGCTGGCTATGGGGGGGTTCCTAGGGCCAGTGCACACAGGGCTTCTTCAGGCCAAATCAGCCTTCTGCGCGAGGGAGAAGGCGTTTGGAGTTGGTTTCCAGCTGCGGAGATCACCAGGCAAGCAGCAGGGCCCACGGAGCCAGAGGCAGGCCAGACCCTCCTTGGCCCTATGGGGAGCCGAGGGCTAGGTGAGAACTAGGCAAGCGCTGGGATCCTGAGCCAAGCCGCATTGGGGCTGAGGTTTGTTCCCCGAGCCCAGTTTCCCTTTGCAGAATGCAGCTCCTAAAAGCGCGTTTTGTGCCGTTTCGGAGCTAAGACTTAGGTGGGTCCCTCCCTAGCTGGCTATGGGTGGGTTCCTAGGGCCAGTGCACACAGGGCTTCTTCAGGCCAAATCAGCCTTCTGCGCGAAGGAGAAGACGCTTGGAGTTGCTTTCCAACTGCGGAGACCACCAGGCAAGCAGCAGTGCCCACGGAGCCAGAGGCGGTCCAGATTCTCTTTGGCCCTATGGGGAGCCCAGGGCTAGGTGAGAACTACGCAAGCGCTGGGATCCTGAGCCAAGCCGCATTGGGGCTGAGGTTTGTTCCCCGAGCCCAGTTTCCCTTTGCAGAATGCAGCTCCTAGAAGCGCGTTTTGTGCCGTTTGGGAGCTAGGCCCTAGGTGGGTCCCTCCCTAGCTGGCTATGGCGGGGTTGCTAGGGCCAGTGCACACAGGGCTTCTTCAGGCCAAATCAGCCTTCTGCGCGAAGGAGAAGACGCTTGGAGTTGGTTCCCAGCTGCGGAGACCACCAGGCAAGCAGCAGTGCCCAGGGAGCCAGAGGCAGCCCAGACCCTGCTTGGCCCTATGGGGAGCCGAGGGCTAGGTGAGAACTAGGCAAGCGCTGGGATCCTGAGCCAAGCCGCATTGGGTCTGAGGTTGTTCCCCGAGCCCAGTTTCCCTTTGCAGAATGCAGCTCCTAGAAGCGCGTTTTGGGCCATTTCGGATCTAGGCCCTAGGTGGGTCCCTCCCTAGCTGGCTATGGCGGGGTTGCTAGGGCCAGTGCACACAGGGCTTCTTCAGGCCAAATCAGCCTTCTGCGCGAGGCAGAAGAGGTTTGGAGTTGGTTTCCAGTTCTGGAGACCACCAGGCAAGCATAAGTGCTCACGGAGGCAGAGGCAGCCCAGACCCTCCTTGGCCCTGTGGGGAGCCGAGGGCTAGGTGAGAACTAGGCAAGCGCTGGGATCCTGAGCCAAGCCGCATTGAGGCTGAGCTTTGTTCCCCGACCCCGGTTTCCCTTTGCAGAATGCAATTATTACAAGAGCGTTTTGGGCCGTTTCGGAGCTAGGCCCGAGGTGGTTCCTTCCCTAGCTGGCTATGGGTGGGTTCCTAGGGCCAGGGCACACAGGCTTCTTCAGGCCAAATCAGCCTTCTGCGCGAAGGAGAAGATGTTTGGAGTTGGTTTCCAGTTGCGGAGACCACCAGGCAAGCAGCAGTGCCCACGGAGGCAGAGGCAGCCTAGAACCTCCTTGGCCCTATGGGGAGCCGAGGGCTAGGTGAGAACTAGGCAAGCGCTGGGATCCTGAGCCAAGCCGCATTGGGGCTGAGCTTTGTTCCCCGAGCCCAGTTTCCCTTTGCAGAATGCAGCTCCTAGAAGCCCGTTTTGTGCCGTTTCGAAGCTAGGCCCTAGGTGGGTCCCTCCCTAGCTGGCTATGCCGGGGTTGCTAGGGCCAGTGCACACAGGGCTTCTTCATGCGAAATCAGCCTTCTGCGCGAAGGAGAAGACGCTTGGAGTTGGTTCCCAGCTGCGGAGCCCACCAGCCAAGCAGCAGTGCCCACGGAGCCAGAGGCAGGCCAGACCCTCCTTGGCCCTATGGGGAGCCGAGGGCTAGGTGAGAACTAGGCAAGCGCAGGGATCCTGAGCCAAGCCGCATTGGGGCTGAGCTTTGTTCCTCGAGCCCAGTTTCCCTTTGCAGAATGCAGCTCCTAGAAGCGCCTTTTGGGCCGTTTCAGAGCTAGGCCCTAGGTGGGTCCCTCCCTAGCTGGCTATGGGGGGGTTCCTAGGGCCAGTGCACACAGGGCTTCTTCAGGCCAAATCAGCCTTCTGCGCGAGGGAGAAGGCGTTTGGAGTTGGTTTCCAGCTGCGGAGATCACCAGGCAAGCAGCAGTGCCCACGGAGCCAGAGGCAGGCCAGACCCTCCTTGGCCCTATGGGGAGCCGAGGGCTAGGTGAGAACTAGGCAAGCGCTGGGATACTGAGCCAAGCCGCATTGGGGCTGAGCTTTGTTCCCCGACCCCGGTTTCCCTTTGCAGAATGCAATTATTACAAGCGCTTTTTGGGCCGTTTCGGAGCTAGGCCCTAGGTGGGTCCCTCCCTAGCTGGCTATGGGGGGGTTCCTAGGGCCAGTGCACACAGGGCTTCTTCAGGCCAAATCAGCCTTCTGCGCGAAGGAGAAGACGCCTGGAGTTGGTTTCCAGCTGCGGAGACCACCAGTCAAGCAGCAGTGCCCACGGAGCCAGAGGCAGCCCAGAATCTCCTTGGCCCTATGGGGAGCCGAGGGCTAGGTGAGAACTAGGCCAAGCGCTGGGATCCTTAGCCAAGCTGCATTGGGGCTGAGCTTTGTTCCCCGAGCTCAGTTTCCCTTTGCAGAATGCAGCTCCTAGAACCGCGTTTTGTGCCGTTTCGGAGCTAGGCCCTAGGTGGGTCCCTCCCTAGCAGGCTTTGGTGGGGTTGCTAGGGCCAGTGCACACAGGGCTTCTTCAGGCCAAATCCGCCTTCTGCGCGAAGGAGAAAACGTTTTGAGTTGCTTTCCAGCTGCGGAGACCAACAGCCAAGCAGCAGTGCCCACGGAGCCAGAGGCAGCCCAGACCCTCCTTGGCCCTATGGGGAGCCGAGGGCAAGGTGAGAACTAGGCAAGCTCTGGGATCCTGAGCCAAGCCTCATTGGGGCTGAGGTTTGTTCGTCGAGCCCAGTTTCCCTTTGCAGAATGCAGCTCCTAGAAGCGCGTTGTGTGCCGTTTCGGAGCTAGGCCCTAGGTGGGTCCCTCCCTAGCTGGCTATGGGTGGGATCCTAGGGCCAGTGCACACAGGGCTTCTTCAGGCCAAATCAGCCTTCTGCGCGAAGGAGAAGACGCTTGGAGTTGGTTTCCAGCTGCGGAGACCACGAGGCAAGCAGCAGTGCCCACGGAGCCAGAGGCAGCCCAGACCCTCCCTGGCCTTATGGGGAGCCGAGGGCTAGGTGAGAACTAGGCAAGCGCTGGGATCCTGAGCCAAGCCGCATTGGGGCTGAGCTTTGTTCCACGAGCCCAGTTTCCTTTTGCAGAATGCAGCTCCTAGAAGCCCTTTTTGTGCCGTTTCGGAGCTAGGCCCTAGGTGGGTCCCTCCCTAGCTGGCTATGGCGGGGTTGCTAGGGCAAGTGCACACAGGGCTTCTTCAGGCCAAATCAACCTTCTGCGCGAAGTAGAAGACGCTTGGAGTTGGTTTCCAGCTGCGGAGACCACCAGGCAAGCAGCAGTGCCCTCGGAGCCAGAGGCAGCCCAGACCCTCCTTGGTCCTATGGGGAGCCGAGGGCTAGGTGAGAACTAGGCAAGCGCTGGGATCCTGAGCCAAGCCGCATTGGGGCTGAGCTTTGTTCCCCGACCCCGGTTTCCCTTTGCAGAATGCAATTATTACAAGCGCGTTTTGGGCCGTTTCGGAGCTTGGCCCGAGGTGGTTCCTTCCCTAGCTGGCTATGGGGGGGTTCATAGGGCCACTGCACACAGGGCTTCTTCACGACAAATCAGCCTTCTCCGCGAAGGAGAAGACGTTTGGAGTTGGTTTCCAGCTGCGGAGACCACCAGCAAGCAGCAATGCCCACGGAGCCAGAGGCAGGCCAGACCCTCCTTGGCCCTATGGGGAGCCGAGGGCTAGGTGAGAACTAGGCAAGCGCTGGGATCCTGAGCCCAGCCGCATTGGGGCTGAGGTTTGTTCCCCGAGCCCAGTTTCCCTTTGCAGAATGCAGCTCCTAGAAGCGCGTTTTGTGCCGTTTCGGAGCTAGGCCGAGGTGGGTCCCTCCCTAGCTGGCTATCGGGGGGTTGCTAGGGCCAGTGCACACAGGGCTTCTTCAAGCCAAATCAGCCTTCTGCGCGAAGGAGAAGACGTTTTGATTTGGTTTCCAGCTGCGGAGAGTACCAGCCAAGCAGCAGTGCCCAAGGAGCCAGAGGCAGGCCAGACCCTGCTTGGCCCTATGGGGAGCCGAGGGCTAGGTGAGAACTAGGCAAGCGCTGGGATCCTGAGCCAAGCCGCATTGGGGCTGAGGTTTGTTCCCCGAGCCCAGTTTCCCTTTGCAGAATGCAGCTCCTAGAAGCGCGTTTTGTGCCGTTTCGGAGCTAAGCCTTAGGTGGGTCCCTCCCTAGCTGTCTATGGGTGGGTTCCTAGGGCCAGTGCACACAGGGCTTCTTCAGGCCAAATCAGCCTTCTGCGTGAAGGAGAAGACGCTTGGAGTTGCTTTCCAACTGCGGAGACCACCAGGCAAGCAGCAGTGCCCACGGAGCCAGAGGCAGTCCAGATTCTCTTTGGCCCTATGGGGAGCCCAGGGCTAGGTGAGAACTACGCAAGCGCTGGGATCCTGAGCCAAGCCGCATTGGGGCTGAGCTTTGTTCCCCGAGCCCAGTTTCCCTTTGCAGAATGCAGCTCCTAGAAGCGTGTTTTGGGCCGTTTCGGAGCTAGGCCCTAGGTGGGTCCCTCCCGAGCTGGCTATGGGTGGGTTGCTAGGGCCAGTGCACACAGGGCTTCTTCAGGCCAAATCAGCCTTCTGCGCGAAGGAGAAGACGCTTGGAGTTGGTTTCCAGTTTCGGAGATCACCAGGCAAGCAGCAGTGCCCACGGAGCCAGAGGCAGGCCAGACCCTCCTTGGCCCTATGGGGAGCCGAGGGCTAGGTGAGAACTAGGCAAGCGCTGGGATCCTGAGCCAAGCCGCATTGGGGCTGAGCTTTGTTCCCTGACCCCGGTTTCCCTTTGCAGAATGCAATTATTACAAGCGCGTTTTGGGCAGTTTTAGAGCTAGGCCCTAGGTGGGTCCATCCCTAGCTGGCTATGGGGGGGTTGCTACGGCCAGTGCACACAGGGCTTCTTCAGGCCAAATCAGCCTTCTGCGCGAAGGAGAAGACGCTTGGAGTTCGTTCCCAGCTGCGGAGACCACCAGCCAAGCAGCAGTGCCCACGGAGCCAGGGGCAGGCCAGACCCTGCTTGAGCTATGGGGAGCCGAGGGCTAGGTGAGAACTAGGCAAGCGCTGGGATCCTGAGCCAAGCCGCATTGGGGCTCAGCTTTGTTCCCCGAGCCCAGTTTCCCTTTGCAGAATGCAGCTCCTAGAAGCCCGTTTTGTGCCGTTTCTGAGCTAGGCCCTAGGTGGGTCCCTCCATAGCTGGCTATGGGGGGGTTGCTAGGGCCAGTGCACACAGGGCGTCTTCAGGCCAAATCAGCCTTCTGCGCGAAGGAGAAGATGCTTGGAGTTGGTTCCCAGCTGCGGAGACCACCAGGAAAGCAGCAGTGCCCACGGAGCCAGAGGCAGCCCAGACCCTGCTTGGCCCTATGGGGAGCCGAGGGCTAGGTGCGAACTAGGCAAGCGCTGGGATCCTGAGCCAAGCTTCCTTGGGGCTGAGGTTTGTTCCCCGAGCCCAGTTTCCCTTTGCAGAATGCAGCTCCTAGAAGCGCGTTTTCGGCCATTTCGGAGCTAGGCCCTAGGTGAGTCCCTCCCTAGCTGGCTAGGGGTGGGATCCTAGGGCCAGTGCACACAGGGCTTCTTCAGGCCAAATCAGCCTTCTGCGCGAGGGAGAAGAGGTTTGGAGTTGGTTTCCAGTTGCGGAGACCACCAGGCAAGCATAAGTGCTCACGGAGGCAGAGGCAGCCCAGACCCTCCTTGGCCCTGTGGGGAGCCGAGGGCAATGTGCGAACTAGGCAAGCGCTGGGATCCTGAGCCAAGCCGCATTGAGGCTGAGCTTTGTTCCCCGACCCCGGTTTCCCTTTGCAGAATGCAATTAATACAAGAGCGTTTTGGGCAGTTTCGGAGCTAGGCCCGAGGTGGTTCCTTCCCTAGCTGGCTATGGGTAGGTTCCTAGGGCCTGGGCACACAGGCTTCTTCAGGCCAAATCAGCCTTCTGCGCGAAGGAGAAGATGTTTGGAGTTGGTTTCCAGTTGCGGAGACCACCAGGCAAGCAGCAGTGCCCACGGAGGCAGAGGCAGCCCAGACCCTCCTTGGCCCTATGGGGAGCCGAGGGCTAGGTGAGAACTAGGCAAGCGCTGGGATCCTGAGCCAAGCCGCATTGGGGCTGAGCTTTGTTCCCCGAGCCCAGTTTCCCTTTGCAGAATGCAGCTCCTAGAAGCCCGTTTTGTGCCGTTTCGAAGCTAGGCCCTAGGTGGGTCCCTCCCTAGCTGGCTATGTCGGGGTTGCTAGGGCCAGTGCACACAGGGCTTCTTCATGCGAAATCAGCCTTCTGCGCGAAGGAGAAGACGCTTGGAGTTGGTTCCCAGCTGCGGAGCCCACCAGCCAAGCAGCAGTGCCCACGGAGCCAGAGGCAGGCCAGACCCTCCTTGGCCCTATGGGGAGCCGAGGGCTAGGTGAGAACTAGGCAAGCGCAGGGATCCTGAGACAAGCCGCATTGGGGCTGAGCTTTGTTCCTTGAACCCAGTTTCCCTTTGCAGAATGCAGCTCCTAGAAGCGCCTTTTGGGCCGTTTCAGAGCTAGGCCCTAGGTGGGTCCCTCCCTAGCTGGCTATGGGGGGGTTCCTAGGGCCAGTGCACACAGGGCTTCTTCAGGCCAAATCAGCCTTCTGCGCGAGGGAGAAGGCGTTTGGAGTTGGTTTCCAGCTGCGGAGATCACCAGGCAAGCAGCAGTGCCCACGGAGCCAGAGGCAGGCCCGACCCTCCTTGGCCCTATGGGGAGCCGAGGGCTAGGTGCGAACTAGGCAAGCGCTGGGATACTGAGCCAAGCCGCATTGGGGCTGAGCTTTGTTCCCCGACCCCGGTTTCCCTTTGCAGAATGCAATTATTACAAGCGCATTTTGGGCCGTTTCGGAGCTAGGCCCTTGGTGGGTCCCTCCCTAGCTGGCTATGGGGGGGTTGCTAGGGCCAGTGCACACAGGGCTTCTTCAGGCCAAATCAGCCTTCTGCGCGAAGGAGAAGACGCCTGGAGTTGGTTTCCAGCTGCGGAGACCACCAGGCAAGCAGCAGTGCCCACGGAGCCAGAGGCAGCCCAGAACCTCCTTGGCCCTATGGGGAGCCGAGGGCTAGGTGAGAACTAGGCCAAGCGCTGGGATCCTTAGCCAAGCTGCATTGGGGCTGAGCTTTGTTCCCCGAGCTCAGTTTCCCTTTGCAGAATGCAGCTCCTAGAACCGCGTTTTGTGCCGTTTCGGAGCTAGGCCCTAGGTGGGTCCCTCCCTAGCAGGCTTTGGTGGGGTTGCTAGGGCCAGTGCACACAGGGCTTCTTCAGGCGAAATCAGCCTTCTGCGCGAAGGAGAAAACGTTTTGAGTTGCTTTCCAGCTGCGGAGACCAACAGCCAAGCAGCAGTGCCCACGGAGCCAGAGGCAGCCCAGACCCTCCTTGGCCCTATGGGGAGCCGAGGGCAAGGTGAGAACTAGGCAAGCGCTGGGATCCTGAGCCAAGCCGCATTGGGGCTGAGCTTTGTTCCCCGAGCCCAGTTTCCCTTTGCAGAATGCAGCTCCTAGAAGTGCGTTTTGGGCCGTTTCGGAGCTAGGCACTAGGTGGGTCCCTCCCTAGCTGGCTATTTTGGGGTTACTAGGGCCAGTGCACACAGGGCTTCTTCAGGCCAAATCAGCCTTCTGCGCGAGGGAGAAGATGTTTGGAGTGGGTTCCCAGCTGCGGAGACCACCAGCCAAGCAGCAGTGCCCACGGAGCCAGAGGCAGCCCAGACCTTCGTTGGCCCTATGGGGAGCCGAGGGCTAGGTGAGAACTAGGCAAGCGCTTGGATCCTGAGCCAAGCCGCATTGGGGATGAGCTTTGTTCCCCGAGCCCAGTTTCCCTTTGCAGAATGCAGCTCCTAGAAGCGCGTTTTGGGCCGTATCGGAGCTAGGCACTAGGTGGGTCCCTCCCTAGGTGGCTATGGGGGGGTTACTAGGACCAGTGCACACAGGGCTTCTTCAGGCCAAATCAGCCTTCTGCGCGAAGGAGAAGACGCTTGCAGTTGGTTTCCAGCTGCGGAGACCACCAGCCAAGCAGCAGTGCCCACGGAGCCAGAGGCAGCCCAGACCCTCCTTGGCCCTATGGGGAGCCGAGGGCTAGGTGAGAACTAGGCAAGCGCTGGGATACTGAGCCAAGCCGCATTGGGGCTGAGCTTTGTTCCCCGAGCCCAGTTTCCCTTTGCAGAATGCAATTATTACAAGTGCGTTTTGGGCCGTTTCGGAGCTAGGCCCTAGGTGGGTCCCTCCCTAGCTGGCTATGGGAGGGTTCCTAGGGCCAGTGCACACAGGGCTTCTTCAGGCCAAATCAGCCTTCTGCGCGAAGGAGAAGACGCTTGGAGTTGGTTTCCAGCTGCGGAGACCACCAGCCAAGCAGCAGTGCCCACGGAGCCAGAGGCAGCCCAGCCCCTCCTTGGCCCTATGGGGAGCCGAGGGCTAGGTGAGAACTAGGCAAGCGCTGGGATCCTGAGCCAAGCCGCATTGGGGCTGAGCTTTGTTCCCCGACCCCAGTTTCCCTTTGCAGAATGCAGCTCCTAGAAGCGCGTTTTGTGCCGTTTCGGAGCTAGGCCCTAGGTGGGTCCCTCCCTAGCTGGCTATGGGGGGGTTCCTAGGGCCAGTGCACCCAGGGCTTCTTCAGGCCAAATCAGCCTTCTGCGCGAAGGAGAAGACGTTTGGACTTGGTTTCCAGCTGCGGAGACCACAAGCCAAGCAGCAGTGCCCACGGAGCCAGAGGCAGCCCAGACCCTCTTGGACATATGGGGAGCCGAGGGCTAGGTGAGAACTAGGCAAGCGCTGGGATCCTGAGCCAAGCCGCATTGGGGCTGAGGTTTGTTCCCCGAGCCCAGTTTCCCTTTGCAGAATGCAGCTCCTAGAAGCGCGTTTTGGGCCGTTTCGGAGCTAGGCCCTAGGTGGGTCCCTCCCGAGCTGGCTATGGGTGGGTTGCTAGAGCCAGTGCACACAGGGCTTCTTCAGGCCAAATCAGCTTTCTGCGCGAGGGAGAAGACATTTGGAGTTGGTTTCCAGGTTCGGAGATCACCAGGCAACAGCAGTGCCCACGGAGCCAGAGGCAGGCCTTACCCTCCTTGGCCCTATGGGGAGCCGAGGGCTAGGTGAGAACTAGGCAAGCGCTGGGATACTGAGCCAAGCCGCATTGGGGCTGAGCTTTGTTCCCCGACCCCTGTTTCCCTTTGCAGAATGCAATTATTACAAGCGCGTTTTGGGCCGTTTCGGAGCTAGGCCCTAGGTGGGTCCCTCCCTAGCTGGCTATGGGGTGTTCCTAGGGCCAGTGCACACAGGGCTTCTTCAGGCCAAATCAGCCTTCTGCGCGAAGGAGAAGACATTTGGAGATGGTTTCCCGCTGCGGAGACCACCAGCCAAGCAGCAGTGTCCACGGAGCCAGAGGCAGCCCAGATCCTCCTTGGCCCTATGGGGAGCCGAGGGCTAGGTGAGAATTAGGCAAGCGCTGGGATCCTGAGGCAAGCCGCATTGGGGCTGAGGTTTGTTCCCCGAGCCCAGTTTCCCTTTGCAGAATGCAGCTCCTAGAAGCGCATTTTGTGCCGTTTCAGAGCTAGGCCCGAGGTGGGTCCCTCCCTAGCTGGCTAAGTGTGGGTTGCTAGGGCCTGTGCACACAGGGCTTCTTCAGGCCAAATCAGCCTTCTGCGCGAAGGAGAAGACGTTGGGAGTGGGTTTCCAGCTGCGGAAACCACCAGCCAAGCAGCAGTGCCCACGGAGCCAGAGGCAGGCCAGACCCTCCTTGGCCCTATGGGGAGCCGAGGGCTAGGTGAGAACTAGGCAAGCGCTGCCATCCTGAGCCAAGCCGCATTGGGGCTGAGGTTTGTTCCCCGAGCCCAGTTTCCCTCTGCAGAATGCAGCTCCTAGAAGCGCGTTTTGTGCCGTTTCATAGCTAGGACCTAGGTGGGTCCCTCCCTAGCTGGCTATGGGGGGTTGCTAGGGCCAGTGCACACTGGGCTTTTTCAGGTAAAATCAGCCTTCTGCCCGAAGGAGAAGATGTTTGGCGTTGGTTTCCAGCTGCGGAGACCACCAGCCAAGCAGCAGTGCCCAAGGACCCAGAGGCAGGCCAGACCCTCCTTGGCCCTATGGGGAGCCGAGGGCTAGGTGAGAACTAGGCAAGCGCAGGGATCCTGAGTCAAGACGCATTATGGCAGAGCTTTGTTCCCCAAGCCCAGTTTCCCTTTGCAGAATGCAGCTCCTAGGGCGCGGTTTGTGCCGTTTCAGAGCTAGGCCCTAGGTGGGTCCCTCCCTAGCTGGCTATGGGGGGGCTCCTAGGGCCACTGCACCCAGGGCTTCTTCAGGCCAAATCAGCATTCTCCGCGATGGAGAAGACACTTGGAGTTGGTTTCCAGCTGCGGAGGCCACCAGCCAAGCAGCAGTGCTCACGGATCCAGAGGCAGCCCAGACCCTCCTTGGCCCTATGGGGAGCCGAGGGCTAGGTGAGAACTATGCAAGCAGTGGGATCCTGGGCCAAGACGCAGTGGGGCTGAGGTTTGCTCCCCGAGGTCAGTTTTCCTTTGCAGAATGCAGCTCCTAGAAGTGCGTTTTGTGCCGTTTCGGAGCTAGGCCCTAGGTGGGTCCCTCCCAAGCTGGCAATGGGTGGGTTGCTATTGCCAGTGCACACAGGGCTTCTTCAGGCCAAATCAGCCTTCTCCGCGAAGGAGAAAACGCTTGGAGTTGATTTCCAGCTGCGGAGACCACCAGTCAAGCAGCAGTGCCCACGGACCTATAGGCAGCCCAGACCCTCCTTGGCCCTATGGGTAGCTGAGTGCTAGGTGAGAAATAGGCAAGCGCTGGGAACCTGAGCCAAGCCGCATTGGGCCTGAGGTTTGTTCCCCGAGCCCAGTTTCCCTTTGCAGAATGCAGCTCCTAGGAGCGCGTTTTGTGCCGTTTCGGAGCTAGGGATTAGGTGGGATCCTCCCTAGCTGGCAATGGGGGAGTTGCTAGGGCCAGGGTACACAGGGCTTCTTCAGGCCACATCAGCCTTCTCCGCGAAATAGAAGACGATTGGAGTTGGTTTCCAGCTGCAGAGACCACCAGCCAAGCAGCAGTGCGCACGGAGCCAGAGGCAGCCCAGACCCTCCTTGGACCAATGGGGAACCGAGGGCTAGGTGAGAACTAGGCAAGCGCTGGGTTCCTGAGCCAAGCCGCATTGGGGCTGAGGTTTGTTCCCTGAGCCCAGTATCCCTTGCAGAATGCAGCTCCTAGACGTGCGTTTTTTGCCGTTTCTGAACAAGGCCATAAGTGGGTCCCTCTATAGCTGGCTATAGGTGGGTTGCTATGGCCAGTGCACGCAGGGCTTCATCAGGCCAAATCAGCCTTCTGCGTGAAGGAGAAGACGCTTGGAGGTGGTTTCAAGCTGCGGAGACCACCACGCAAGCAGCAGTGCCCACGCAGCCAGAGGCAGCCCCGACCCTCCTTGGCCCTATGGGGAGCCGAGGGCTAGGTGAGAACTAGGCAAGCGCTGGAATCCTGAGCCAAGCCGCATTGGGGCTGAAGATTGTTCCCCGAGCCCAGTTTCCCTTTGCAGAATGCAGCTCCTAGGAGCGCGTTTTGTGCCATTTCGGAACTAGGCCCAAGGTGGGTCCTTCCCTATCTGGCTATGGGGGGGTTGCTAGGGCCAGTGCACACAGGGCTTCTTCAGGCCAAATCAGCCTTCTGCGCGAGGGAGAAGACGATTGGAGTTGGTTTGTAGCTGCGGAAACCACCAGCAAAGCAGCAGTGCCCACGCAGCCAGAGGCAGCCCAAACCATCCTTGGCCCTATGGGGAGCCGAGGGCTAGGTGAGAACTAGGCAAGCGCTGGGATCTTGAGCCACGCCGCATTGGGCCTGAGCTCTGTTCCCCGAGCCCAGTTTCCTTTTGCAGAATGCAGCTCCTAGAAGCGCGTTTTGTGCCGTTTCGGAGGAGGCCCGAGGTGGGCCCCTCCCTAGCTAGCTATGGGTGGGTTCCTAGGGCCAGTGCACACAGGGCTTCTTCAGGCCAAATCAGCCTTCTGCGCGAAGGAGAAGACATTTGGAGATGGTTTCCAGCTGCGGAGACCACCAGCCAAGCAGCAGTGCCCACGGAGCCAGAGACAGCCCAGACCCTCCTTGGCCCTATGGGGAGCCGAGGGCTAGGTGAGAACTAGTCAAGTGCTGGGATCATGAGCCAAACCGCATTGGGGCTGAGGTTTGTTCCCCGAGCCCAGTTTCCCTTTGCAGAATGCAGCTCCTAGAAGTGCGTATTGGGCCGTTTCGGAACTAGGCCCTAGGTGGGATCCTCCCTAGCTGGCTATGGGGGGGTTCCTAGGGCCAGTGCACCCAGGGCTTCTTCAGGCCAAATCAGCATTCTCCACGATGGAGAAGACGCTTGGAGTTGGTTTTAAGCTGCGGAGACCACCAGGCAAGCAGCAGTGCCCACGGAGCCTGAGGCAGCCCAGACCCTCCTTGGCCCTTTGGGGAGCCGACGGCTAGGTGAGAACTAGGCAAGCGTAGGGATACTGAGCCAAGCCGCATTGGGGCTGAGCTTTGTTCCCCGAGCTCAGTTTCCCTTTACAGAATGCAGCTCCTAGAAGCGTGTTTTGTGCCGTTTCGGAGCTAGGCCCGAGGGGGTCCCTCCCTAGCTGGCTATGGGGGGGTTGCTAGGGCCAACGCACCCAGGGCTTCTTCAGGCCAAATCAGCCTTCTGCGCGAAGGAGAAGATGTTTGGAGTTGGTTTCCAGCTGCGGAGACCACCAGGCAAGCAGCAGTGCCCACGGAGCCAGAGGCAGGCCAGACCCTCCTTGGCCCTATGGGGAGCCGAGGGCTAGGTGAGAACTAGGCAAGCGCTGGGATCCTGAGCCAAGCCGCATTGGGCCTGAGCTTTGTTCCCCGAGCCCAGTTTCCCTTTGCAGAATGCAGCTCCTAGAAGCGTGTTTTGTGCCGTTTCGGAGCTAGGCCCTAGGTGGGTCCCTCCCTAGCTGGCTATGGGTGGGTTACTAGGGCCAGTGCACACAGGGCTTCTTCAGGCCAAATCAGCCTTCTGCGCGAAGGAGGAGACGTTTGGAGTTGGTTTCCAGCTGCGGAGACCACCAGGCAAGCAGCAGTGCCCACGGAGCCAGAGGCAGGCCAGACCCTCCTTGGCCCTATGGGGAGCCGAGGTCTAGGTGAGAACTAGGCAAGCGCTGGGATTCTGAGCCAAGCCGCATTGGGGCTGAGGTTTGTTCCCCGAGCCCAGTTTCCCTTTGCAGAATGCAGCTCCTAGAAGCCCGTTTTGTGCCGTTTCGGAGCTAGGCCCTAGGTGGGTCCCTCCCTAGCTGGCTAAGGGTGGATTCCTAGGGCCAGTGCACACAGGGCTTCTTCAGGCCAAATCAGCCTTCTGCGCGAAGGAGAAGACGTTTGGAGTGGTTTTCCAGCTGCGGAGACCACCAGCCAAGCAGCAGTGCCCACGGAGCCTGAGGCAGCCCAGACCCTCCTTGGCCCTATGGGGAGCCGAGGGCTAGGTGAGAACTAGGCAAGCGCTGGGATCCTGAGCCAAGCTGCATTGGGCCTGAGCTTTGTTCCCCGAGCCCAGTTTCCTTTTGCAGAATGCAGCTCCTAGAAGCGCGTTTTGAGCCGCTTCGGAGCTAGGCCCGAGGTGGACCCCTCCCTAGCTAGCTATGGGTGGGTTCCTAGGGCCAGTGCACACAGGGCTTCTTCAGGCCAAATCAGCCTTCTGCGCAAAGGAGAAGACATTTGGAGATGGTTTCCCGCTGCGGAGACCACCAGCCAAGCAGCAGTGTCCACGGAGCCAGAGGCAGCCCAGATCCTCCTTGGCCCTATGGGGAGCCGAGGGCTAGGTGAGAATTAGGCAAGCGCTGGGATCCTGAGGCAAGCCACATTGGGGCTGAGGTTTGTTCCCCGAGCCCAGTTTCCCTTTGCAGAATGCAGCTCCTAGAAGCGCATTTTGTGCCGTTTCAGAGCTAGGCCCGAGGTGGGTCCCTCCCTAGCTGGCTATGGGGGGTTGCTAGGGCCAGTGCACACTGGGCTTCTTCAGGTAAAATCAGACTTCTGCGCGAAGGAGCAGATGTTTGTAGTTGGTTTCCAGCTGCGGAGACCACCAGCCAAGCAGCAGTGCCCACGGAGCCAGAGGCATGCCAGACCCTCCTTGGCCCTTTGGGGAGCCGAGGGCTAGGTGAGAACTAGGCAAGCGCAGGGATCCTGAGCCAAGACGCATTGGGGCTGAGCTTTGTTCCCCGAGCTCAGTTTCCCTTTACAAAATGCAGCTCCTAGAAGCGTGTTTTGTGCCCTTTCGCAGCTAGGCCCTAGGTGGGTCCCTCCCTTGCTGGCTAAGTGTGGGTTGCTAGGGCCTGTGCACACAGGGCTTCTTCAGGCCAAATCAGCCTTCTGCGCGAAGGAGAAGACGTTGGGATTGGGTTTCCAGCTGCGGAAACCACCAGCCAAGCAGCAGTGCCCACGGAGCCAGAGGCAGGCCAGACCCTCCTTGGCCCTATGGGGAGCCGAGGGCTAGGTGAGAACTAGGCAAGCGCTGCCATCCTGAGCCAAGCCGCATTGGGGCTGAGGTTTGTTCCCCGAGCCCAGTTTCCCTCTGCAGAATGCAGCTCCTAGAAGCGCGTTTTGTGCCGTTTCAGAGCTAGGACCTAGGTGGGTCCCTCCCTAGCTGGCTATGGGGGGTTGCTAGGGCCAGTGCACACTGGGCTTTTTCAGGTAAAATCAGCCTTCTGCCCGAAGGAGAAGATGTTTGGCGTTGGTTTCCAGCTGCGGAGACCACCAGCCAAGCAGCAGTGCCCAAGGACCCAGAGGCAGGCCAGAGCCTCCTTGGCCCTTTGGGGAGCCGAGGGCTAGGTGAGAACTAGGCAAGCGCAGGGATCCTGAGTCAAGACGCATTATGGCAGAGCTTTGTTCCCCAAGCCCAGTTTCCCTTTGCAGAATGCAGCTCCTAGAAGCGTGTTTTGTGCCGTTTCGGAGCTAGGCCCGAGGTGGTTCCCTCCCTAGCTGGCTAAGGGGGGTTTCTAGGGCCAGTGCACACAGGGCTTCTTCAGGCCAAATCAGCCTTCTGTGCGAAGGAGAAGACGTTTGGAGTTGGTTTCCAGCTGCGGAGGCCACCAGGCAAGCAGCAGTGCCCAAGGACCCAGAGGCAGGCCAGACCCTCCTTGTCCCTATGGGGAACCGAGGGCTAGGTGAGAACTAGGCAAGCGCTGGGATCTTGAGCCACGCCGCATTGGGCCTGAGCTCTGTTCCCCGAGCCCAGTTTCCTTTTGCAGAATGCAGCTCCTAGAAGCGCGTTTTGTGCCGTTTCGGAGGAGGCCCGAGGTGGGCCCCTCCCTCGCTAGCTATGGGTGGGTTCCTAGGGCCAGTGCACACAGGGCTTCTTCAGGCCAAATCAGCCTTCTGCGCGAAGGAGAAGACATTTGGAGATGGTTTCGAGCTGCGGAGACCACCAGCCAAGCAGCAGTGCCCACGGAGCCAGAGACAGCCCAGACCCTCCTTGGCCCTATGGGGAGCCGAGGGCTAGGTGAGAACTAGTCAAGTGCTGGGATCATGAGCCAAACCGCATTGGGGCTGAGGTTTGTTCCCCGAGCCCAGTTTCCCTTTGCAGAATGCAGCTCCTAGAAGTGCGTATTGGGCCGTTTCGGAACTAGGCCCTAGGTGGGATCCTCCCTAGCTGGCTATGGGGGGGTTCCTAGGGCCAGTGCACCCAGGGCTTCTTCAGGCCAAATCAGCATTCTCCACGATGGAGAAGACGCTTGGAGTTGGTTTTAAGCTGCGGAGACCACCAGGCAAGCAGCAGTGCCCACGGAGCCTGAGGCAGCCCAGACCCTCCTTGGCCCTTTGGGGAGCCGACGGCTAGGTGAGAACTAGGCAAGCGTAGGGATACTGAGCCAAGCCGCATTGGGGCTGAGCTTTGTTCCCCGAGCTCAGTTTCCCTTTACAGAATGCAGCTCCTAGAAGCGTGTTTTGTGCCGTTTCGGAGCTAGGCCCGAGGGGGTCCCTCCCTAGCTGGCTATGGGAGGGTTGCTAGGGCCAACGCACCCAGGGCTTCTTCAGGCCAAATCAGCCTTCTGCGCGAAGGAGAAGATGTTTGGAGTTGGTTTCCAGCTGCGGAGAACACCAGGCAAGCAGCAGTGCCCACGGAGCCAGAGGCAGGCCAGACCCTCCTTGGCCCTATGGGGAGCCGAGGGCTAGGTGAGAACTAGGCAAGCGCTGGGATCCTGAGCCAAGCCGCATTGGGCCTGAGCTTTGTTCCCCGAGCCCAGTTTCCCTTTGCAGAATGCAGCTCTTAGAAGCGTGTTTTGTGCCGTTTCGGAGCTAGGCCCTAGGTGGGTCCCTCCCTAGCTGGCTATGGGTGGGTTACTAGGGCCAGTGCACACAGGGCTTCTTCAGGCCAAATCAGCCTTCTGCTCGAAGGAGGAGACGTTTGGAGTTGGTTTCCAGCTGCGGAGACCACCAGGCAAGCAGCACTGCCCACGGAGCCAGAGGCAGGCCAGACCCTCCTTGGCCCTATGGGGAGCCGAGGTCTAGGTGAGAACTAGGCAAGCGCTGGGATTCTGAGCCAAGCCGCATTGGGGCTGAGGTTTGTTCCCCGAGCCCAGTTTCCCTTTGCAGAATGCAGCTCCTAGAAGCCCGTTTTGTGCCGTTTCGGAGCTAGGCCCTAGGTGGGTCCCTCCCTAGCTGGCTAAGGGTGGATTCCTAGGGCCAGTGCACACAGGGCTTCTTCAGGCCAAATCAGCCTTCTGCGCGAAGGAGAAGACGTTTGGAGTGGGTTTCCAGCTGCGGAGACCACCAGCCAAGCAGCAGTGCCCACGGAGCCTGAGGCAGCCCAGACCCTCCTTGGCCCTATGGGGAGCCGAGGGCTAGGTGAGAACTAGGCAAGCGCTGGGATCCTGAGCCAAGCTGCATTGGGCCTGAGCTTTGTTCCCCGAGCCCAGTTTCCTTTTGCAGAATGCAGCTCCTAGAAGCGCGTTTTGAGCCGCTTCGGAGCTAGGCCCGAGGTGGACCCCTCCCTAGCTAGCTATGGGTGGGTTCCTAGGGCCAGTGCACACAGGGCTTCTTCAGGCCAAATCAGCCTTCTGCGCAAAGGAGAAGACATTTGGAGATGGTTTCCCGCTGCGGAGACCACCAGCCAAGCAGCAGTGTCCACGGAGCCAGAGGCAGCCCAGATCCTCCTTGGCCCTATGGGGAGCCGAGGGCTAGGTGAGAATTAGGCAAGCGCTGGGATCCTGAGGCAAGCCGCATTGGGGCTGAGGTTTGTTCCCCGAGCCCAGTTTCCCTTTGCAGAATGCAGCTCCTAGAATCGCATTTTGTGCCGTTTCAGAGCTAGGACCTAGGTGGGTCCCTCCCTAGCTGGCTATGGGGGGTTGCTAGGGCCAGTGCACACTGGGCTTCTTCAGGTAAAATCAGACTTCTGCGCGAAGGAGCAGATGTTTGTAGTTGGTTTCCAGCTGCGGAGACCACCAGCCAAGCAGCAGTGCCCACGGAGCCAGAGGCATACCAGACCCTCCTTGGCCCTTTGGGGAGCCGAGGGCTAGGTGAGAACTAGGCAAGCGCAGGGATCCTGAGCCAAGACGCATTGGGGCTGAGCTTTGTTCCCAGAGCTCAGTTTCCCTTTACAAAATGCAGCTCCTAGAAGCGTGTTTTGTGCCCTTTCGCAGCTAGGCCCTAGGTGGGTCCCTCCCTAGCTGGCTAAGTGTGGGTTGCTAGGGCCTGTGCACACAGGGCTTCTTCAGGCCAAATCAGCCTTCTGCGCGAAGGAGAAGACGTTGGGATTGGGTTTCCAGCTGCGGAAACCACCAGCCAAGCAGCAGTGCCCACGGAGCCAGAAGCAGGCCAGACCCTCCTTGGCCCTATGGGGAGCCGAGGGCTAGGTGAGAACTAGGCAAGCGCTGCCATCCTGAGCCAAGCCGCATTGGGGCTGAGGTTTGTTCCCCGAGCCCAGTTTCCCTCTGCAGAATGCAGCTCCTAGAAGCGCGTTTTGTGCCGTTTCAGAGCTAGGACCTAGGTGGGTCCCTCCCTAGCTGGCTATGGGGGGTTGCTAGGGCCAGTGCACACTGGGCTTTTTCAGGTAAAATCAGCCTTCTGCCCGAAGGAGAAGATGTTTGGCGTTGGTTTCCAGCTGCGGAGACCACCAGCCAAGCAGCAGTGCCCAAGGACCCAGAGGCAGGCCAGACCCTCCTTGGCCCTTTGGGGAGCCGAGGGCTAGGTGAGAACTAGGCAAGCGCAGGGATCCTGAGTCAAGACGCATTATGGCAGAGCTTTGTTCCCCAAGCCCAGTTTCCCTTTGCAGAATGCAGCTCCTAGAAGCGTGTTTTGTGCCGTTTCGGAGCTAGGCCCGAGGTGGTTCCCTCCCTAGCTGGCTAAGGGGGGTTTCTAGGGCCAGTGCACACAGGGCTTCTTCAGGCCAAATCAGCCTTCTGCGCGAGGGACAAGACGATTGGAGTGTGTTTCCAGCTGCGGAGGCCACCAGGCAAGCAGCAGTGCCCAAGGACCCAGAGGCAGGCCAGACCCTCCTTGTCCCTATGGGGAACCGAGGGCTAGGTGAGAACTAGGCAAGCGCTGGGATCTTGAGCCACGCCGCATTGGGCCTGAGCTCTGTTCCCCGAGGCCAGTTTCCCTTTGCGGAATGCAGCTCCTAGAAGCGCGTTTTTTGCCGTTTCGGACCTAGGCCCTAGGTGGGTCCCTCCCTAGCTGGCTATGGGGGGTTGCTAGGGCCAGTGCACACAGGGCTTCTTCAGGCCAAATCAGCCTTCTGCGCGAACGAGAAGACGTTTGGAGTTGGTTTCCAGCTGCGGAGACCACCAGCCAAGCAGCAGTGCCCAAAGAGCCAGAGGCAGCCCAGACCTTCCTTGGCCCTATGGGGAGCCGAGGGCTAGGTGAGAACTAGGCAAGCGCTGCCATCCTGAGCCAAGCCGCCTTGGGGCTGAGGTTTGTTCCCCGAGCCCAGTTTCCCTTTGGAGAATGCAGCTCCTAGAAGCGCGTTTTGGGCCTATTCATAGCTAGGCCCTAGGTGGGTCCCTCCCTAGCTGGCTATGGGGGGGTTGCTAGGGCCAGTGCACACAGGGCTTCTTCAGGCCAAATCAGCCTTCTGCGCGAACGAGAAGACATTTGGAGTTGGTTTCCAGCTGCGGAGACCACCAGGCAAGCAGCAGTGCCCACGGAGCCAGAGGCAGCCCAGACCCTCCTTGGCCCTATGGGGAGCCTAGGGCTAGGTGAGAACTAGGCAAGCGCTGCCATCCTGAGCCAAGCCGCATTGGGCCTGAGCTTTGTTCCCCGAGCCTAGTTTCCCTTTGCAGAATGCAGCTCCTAGAAGCGCGTTTTGTGCCGTTTCGGAGCTAGGCCCTAGGTGGGTCCCTCCCTAGCTGGCTATGGGGAGGTTCCTAGGGCCAGTGCACACAGGGCTTCTTCAGGCCAAATCAGCCTTCTGCGCGAAGGAGAAGACGTTTGGAGTTCCTTTCCAGGTGCGGAGACCACCAGGCAAGCAGCAGTGCCCAAGGAGCCAGAGGCAGGCCAGACCTTGCTTGGCCCTAAGGAGAGCCGAGGGCTAGGTGAGAACTAGGCCAAGCGCTGGGATACTGAGCCATGCCGCATTGGGGCTGAGCTTTGTTCCCCGAGCCCAGTTTCCCTTTGCAGAATGCAGCTCCAAGGAACGCGTTTTGGGCGGTTTCGGAGCTAGGCCCTAGGTGGGTCCCTCCCTTGCTGGCTATGGGGGGGTTGCTAGGGCCAGTGCACACAGGGCTTCTTCAGGCCAAATCAGCCTTCTGCGCGAAGGAGAAGACGTTTGGAGCTGGTTTCCAGCTGTGGAGACCACTAGCCAAGCAGCAGTCCCCACGGAGCCAGAGGCAGGCCAGACCCTCCTTGGCCCTATGGGGAGCCGAGGGCTAGGTGAGAACTAGGCAAGCGCTGGGATCCTGAGCCAAACCGCATTGGGGCTGAGGTTTGTTCCCCGAGCCCAGTTTCCCTTTGCAGAATGCAGCTCCAAGAAGCGCGTTTTGGACCGTTTCGGAGCTAGGCCAGAGGTTGGTCCCTCCCGAGCTGGCTATGGGGGGGTTGCTAGGGCCAGTGCACACAGGGCTTCTTCAGGCCAAATCAGCCTTCTGCGCGAAGGAGAGGACGCTTGGAGTTGGTTCCCAACTGCGGGGACCACCAGGCAAGCAGCAGTGCCCACAGAGTCAGAGGCAGCCCAGACCCTCCTTGGCCCTATGGGGAGCCGTGGGCTAGGTGAGAACTAGGCAAGCGCTGGGATCCTGAGCCAAGCCGCATTGGGGCTGAGCTTTGTTCCCCGAGCCCAGTTTCCTTTTGCCGAATGCAGCTCCTACAAGCACGTTTTGTGCCGTTTCGGAGCTAGGCCCGAGGTGGGTCCCTCCCGAGCTTTCTATGGGGGGGTTGTTAGGGCCAGTGCACACAGGGCTTCTTCAGGCCAAATCAGCCTTCTGTGCGAACGAGAAGACGTTTGGAGTTGCTTTCCATCTTCGGAGACCACCAGCCAAGCAGCAGTGCCCACGGAGCCAGAGGCAGCCCAGAACCTCCTTGGCCCTTTGGGGAGCCGAGGGCTAGGTGACAACTAGGCAAGGGCTGCCATCCTGAGCCAAGCCTCATTGGGGCTGAGCTTTGTTCCCCGAGCCCAGTTTCCCTTTGCAGAATGCAGCTCTTAGAAGCGCGTCTTGTGCCGTTTGGGAGCTAGGCCCGAGGTGGGTCCCTCCCTAGCTGGCTATGGGGGGGTTGCTAGGGCCAGTGCACACAGGGCTTCTTCAGGCCAAATCAGCCTTCTGCGCGAAGGAGAAGACGTTTGGAGTTGGTTTCCAGCTGCGGAGACCACCAGCCAAGCAGCAGTTCCCACGGAGCCAGAGGCAGGCCAGACCCTGCTTGGCCCTAGGGGAGCCGAGGGCTAGGTGAGAACTAGGCAAGCGCTGGGATCCTGAGCCAAGCCGCATTGGGGCTGAGCTTTGTTCCCCGAGCCCAGTTTCCCTTTGCAGAATGCAGCTCCTAGAAGCGCGTTTTGGGCCGTTTCGGAGCGAGGCCCGAGGTGGGTCCCTCCCTAGCTGGCTATGGGGGGGTTGCTAGGGCCAGTGCACACAGGGCTTCTTCACGCCAAATTAGCCTTCTGCGCAAAGGAGAAGACGTTTCGAGGTGGTTTCCAGGTGCGGAGATCACCAGCCGAGCAGCAGTGCCCACGGAGCCAGAGGCAGGCCAGACCCTCCTTGGCCCTATGGGGAGCCGAGGGCTAGGTGAGAACTAGGCAAGCGCTGGGATCCTGAGCCAAGCCGCATTGAGGCTGAGCTTTGTTCCCCGACCCCGGTTTCCCTTTGCAGAATGCAATTATTACAAGGGCGTTTTGGTCCGTTTCGGAGCTAGGCCCGAGGTGGTTCCTTCCCTAGCTGGCTATGGGGGGGTTGCTAGGGCCAGTGCACACAGGGCTTCTTCAGGCCAAATCAGCCTTCTGCCCGAAGGAGAAGACGCTTGGAGTTGCTTTCCAACTGCGGAGACCACCAGGCAAGCAGCAGTGCCCAGGGAGCCAGAGGCAGGCCAGACCCTGCTTGGCCCTAGGGGAGCCGAGGGCTAGGTGAGAACTAGGCAAGCGCTGGGATCCTGAGCCAAGCCGCATTGGGGCTGAGCTTTGTTCCCCGAGCCCAGTTTCCCTTTGCAGAATGCAGCTCCTAGAAGCGCGTTTTGGGCCGTTTCGAAGCGAGGCCCGAGGTGGGTCCCTCCCTAGCTGGCTAAGGGGGGTTTCTAGGGCCAGTGCACACAGGGCTTCTTCAGGCCAAGTCAGCCTTCTGCGCGAGGGACAAGACGATTGGAGTGTGTTTCCAGCTGCGGAGGCCACCAGGCAAGCAGCAGTGCCCAAGGACCCAGAGGCAGGCCAGACCCTCCTTGGCCCTATGGGGAATCGAGGGCTAGGTGAGAACTAGGCAAGCGCTGGGATCTTGAGCCACGCCGCATTGGGCCTGAGCTCTGTTCCCCGAGTCCAGTTTCCCTTTGCGGAATGCAGCTCCTAGAAGCGCGTTTTTTGCCGTTTCGGACCTAGGCCCTAGGTGGGTCCCTCCCTAGCTGGCTATGGGGGGTTGCTAGGGCCAGTGCACACAGGGCTTCTTCAGGCCAAATCAGCCTTCTGCGCGAACGAGAAGACGTTTGGAGTTGGTTTCCAGCTGCGGAGACCACCAGCCAAGCAGCAGTGCCCAAAGAGCCAGAGGCAGCCCAGACCTTCCTTGGCCCTATGGGGAGCCGAGGGCTAGGTGAGAACTAGGCAAGCGCTGCCATCCTGAGCCAAGCCGCCTTGGGGCTGAGGTTTGTTCCCCGAGCCCAGTTTCCCTTTGGAGAATGCAGCTCCTAGAAGCGCGTTTTGGGCCTATTCATAACTAGGCCCTAGGTGGGTCCCTACCTAGCTGGCTATGGGGGGGTTGCTAGGGCCAGTGCACACAGGGCTTCTTCAGGCCAAATCAGCCTTCTGCGCGAACGAGAAGACGTTTGGAGTTGGTTTCCAGCTGCGGAGACCACCAGGCAAGCAGCAGTGCCCACGGAGCCAGAGGCAGCCCAGACCCTCCTTGGCCCTATGGGGAGCCGAGGGCTAGGTGAGAACTAGGCAAGCGCTGCCATCCTGAGCCAAGCCGCATTGGGCCTGAGCTTTGTTCCCCGAGCCCAGTTTCCCTTTGCAGAATGCAGCTCCTAGAAGCGCGTTTTGTGCCGTTTCGGAGCTAGGCCCTAGGTGGGTCCCTCCCTAGCTGGCTATGGGGAGGTTCCTAGGGCCAGTGCACACAGGGCTTCTTCAGGCCAAATCAGCCTTCTGCGCGAAGGAGAAGACGTTTGGAGTTCCTTTCCAGGTGCGGAGACCACCAGGCAAGCAGCAGTGCCCAAGGAGCCAGAGGCAGGCAAGACCTTGCTTGGCCCTAAGGAGAGCCGAGGGCTAGGTGAGAACTAGGCCAAGCGCTGGGATACTGAGCCAAGCCGCATTGGGGCTGAGCTTTGTTCCCCGAGCCCAGTTTCCCTTTGCAGAATGCAGCTCCAAGGAGCGCGTTTTGGACCGTTTCGGAGCTAGGCCAGAGGTTGGTCCCTCCCGAGCTGGCTATGGGGGGGTTGCTAGTGCCAGTGCACACAGGGCTTCTTCAGGCCAAATCAGCCTTCTGCGCGAAGGAGAAGACGCTTGGAGTTGGTTCCCAACTGCGGGGACCACCAGGCAAGCAGCAGTGCCCACAGAGCCAGAGGCAGCCCAGACCCTCCTTGGCCCTATGGGGAGCCGTGGGCTAGGTGCGAACTAGGCAAGCGCTGGGATCCTGAGCCAAGCCGCATTGGGGCTGAGCTTTGTTCCCCGAGCCCAGTTTCCTTTTGCAGAATGCAGCTCCTACAAGCACGTTTTGTGCCGTTTCGGAGCTAGGCCCGAGGCGGGTCCCTCCCGAGCTGGCTAAGGGGGGGTTGTTAGGGCCAGTGCACACAGGGCTTCTTCAGGCCAAATCAGCCTTCTGTGCGAACGAGAAGACCTTTGGAGTTGCTTTCCATCTTCGGAGACCACCAGCCAAGCAGCAGTGCCCACAGAGCCAGAGGCAGGCCAGACCCTGCTTGGCCCTAGGGGAGCCGAGGGCTAGGTGAGAACTAGGCAAGCGCTGGGATCCTGAGCCAAGCCGCATTGGGGCTGAGCTTTGTTCCCCGAGCCCAGTTTCCCTTTGCAGAATGCAGCTCCTAGAAGCGCGTTTTGGGCCGTTTCGGAGCGAGGCCCGAGGTGGGTCCCTCCCTAGCTGGCTATGGGGGGGTTGCTAGGGCCAGTGAACACAGGGCTTCCTCAGGCCAAATTAGCCTTCTGCGCAAAGGAGAAGACGTTTCGAGGTGGTTTCCAGGTGCGGAGATCACCAGCCGAGCAGCAGTGCCCACGGAGCCAGAGGCAGGCCAGACCCTCCTTGGCCCTATGGGGAGCCGAGGGCTAGGTGAGAACTAGGCAAGCGCTGGGATCCTGAGCCAAGCCGCATTGAGGCTGAGCTTTGTTCCCCGAGCCCAGTTTCCCTTTGCAGAATGCAGCTCCTAGAAGCCCGTTTTGTGCCGTTTCGAAGCTAGGCCCTAGGTGGGTCCCTCCCTAGCTGGCTATGGCGGGGTTGCTAGGGCCAGTGCACACAGGGCTTCTTCATGCGAAATCAGCCTTCTGCGTGAAGGAGAAGACGCTTGGAGTTGGTTCCCAGCTGCGGAGACCACCAGCCAAGCAGCAGTGCCCACGGAGCCAAAGGCAGGCCAGACCCTCCTTGGCCCTATGGGGAGCCGAGGGCTAGGTGAGAACTAGGCAAGCGCTGGGATCCTGAGCCAAGCCGCATTGGGGCTGAGCTTTGTTCCTCGAGCCCAGTTTCCCTTTGCAGAATGCAGCTCCTAGAAGCGCCTTTTGGGCCGTTTCAGAGCTAGGCCCTAGGTGGGTCCCTCCCTAGCTGGCTATGGGGGGGTTCCTAGGGCCAGTGCACACAGGGCTTCTTCAGGCCAAATCAGCCTTCTGCGGGAGGGAGAAGGCGTTTGGAGTTGGTTTCCAGCTGCGGAGATCACCAGGCAAGCAGCAGTGCCCACGGAGCCAGAGGCAGCCCAGACCCTCCTTGGCCCTATGGGGAGCCGAGGGCTAGGTGAGAACTAGGCAAGCGCTGGGATACTGAGCCAAGCCGCATTGGGGCTGAGCTTTGTTCCCCGAACCCGGTTTCCCTTTGCAGAATGCACTTATTACAAGCGCTTTTTGGGCCGATTCGGAGCTAGGCCCTAGGTGGGTCCCTCCCTAGCTGGCTATGGGGGGGTTCCTAGGGCCAGTGCACACAGGGCTTCTTCAGGCCAAATCAGCCTTCTGCGCGAAGGAGAAGACGCCTGGAGTTGGTTTCCAGCTGCGGAGACCACCAGGCAAGCAGCAGTGCCCACGGAGCCAGAGGCAGCCCAGAACCTCCTTGGCCCTATGGGGAGCCGAGGGCTAGGTGAGAACTAGGCCAAGCGCTGGGATCCTTAGCCAAGCTGCATTGGGGCTGAGCTTTGTTCCCCGAGCTCAGTTTCCCTTTGCAGAATGCAGCTCCTAGAACCGCGTTTTGTGCCGTTTCGGAGCTAGGCCCTAGGTGGGTCCCTCCCTAGCAGGCTTTGGTGGGGTTGCTAGGGCCAGTGCACACAGGGCTTCTTCAGGCGAAATCAGCCTTCTGCGCGAAGGAGAAGACGTTTTGAGTTGCTTTCCAGCTGCGGAGACCAACAGCCAAGCAGCAGTGCCCACGGAGCCAGAGGCAGCCCAGACCCTCCTTGGCCCTATGGGGAGCCGAGGGCAAGGTGAGAACTAGGCAAGCGCTGGGATCCTGAGCCAAGCCGCATTGGGGCTGAGGTTTGTTCCCCGAGCCCAGTTTCCCTTTGCAGAATGCAGCTCCTAGAAGCGCGTTTTGGGCCGTTTCGGAGCTAGGCACTAGGTGGGTCCCTCCCTAGCTGGCTATTGGGGGGTTACTAGGGCCAGTGCACACAGGGCTTCTTCAGGCCAAATCAGCCTTCTGCGCAAAGGAGAAGACGCTTGGAGTTGGTTTCCAGCTGCGGAGACCACCAGCCAAGCAGCAGTGCCCACGGAGCCAGAGGCAGGCCAGACCCTGCTTGGCCCTATGGGGAGCCGAGGGCTAGGTGAGAACTAGGCAAGCGCTGGGATCCTGAGCCAAGCCGCATTGAGGCTGAGCTTTGTTCCCCGACCCCGGTTTCCCTTTGCAGAATGCAATTATTACAAGCGCGTTTTGGGCCGTTTCGGAGCTAGGCCCTAGGTGGGTCCCTCCCTAGCTGGCTATGGGAGGGTTCCTAGGGCTAGTGCACACAGGGCTTCTTCAGGCGAAATCAGCCTTCTGCACGAAGGAGAAGACGTTTGGAGTTGGTTTCCAGCTGCGGAGACCACCAGCCAAGCAGCAGTGCCCACGGAGCCAGAGGCAGCCCAGACCCTCCTTGGCCCTATGGGGAGCCGAGGGCTAGGTGAGAACTAGGCAAGCGCTGGGATACTGAGCCAAGCCGCATTGGGGCTGAGCTTTGTTCCCCGACCCCGGTTTCCCTTTGCAGAATGCAATTATTACAAGCGCATTTTGGGCCGTTTCGGAGCTAGGCCCTAGGTGGGTCCCTCCCTAGCTGGCTATGGGGGGGTTCCTAGGGCCAGTGCACACAGGGCTTCTTCAGGCGAAATCAGCCTTCTGCGCGAAGGAGAAGATGCTTGGAGTTGCTTTCCAGCTGCGGAGACCACAAGCCAAGCAGCAGTGCCCACGGAGCCAGAGGCAGCCCAGACCCTCCTTGGCCCTATGGAGAGCCGAGAGCTAGGTGCGAACTAGGCAAGCGCTGGGATCATGAGCCAAGCCGCATTGGGGCTGAGGTTTGTTGCCCAGGCCAGTTTCCTTTTGCAGAATGCAGCTCCTAGAAGCGCGTTTTGGGCCGTTTAGGAGCTAGGCCCGAGGTGGGTACCTCCCTCGCAGGCTATGGGGGGGTTGCTAGGGCCAGTGCACACAGGGCTTCTTCAGGCCAAATCAGCCTTCTGCGCGAGGGAGAAGATGTTTGGAGTTGGTTCCCAGCTGCGGAGACCACCAGCCAAGCAGCAGTGCCCACGGAGCCAGAGGCAGCACAGACCTTCGTTGGCCCTATGGGGAGCCGAGGGCTAGGTGAGAACTAGGCAAGCGCTGGGATCCTGAGCCAAGCCGCATTGGGGCTGAGCTTTGTTCCCCGAGCCCAGTTTCCCTTTGCAGAATGCAGCTCCTAGAAGCGCGTTTTGGGCCGTATCGGAGCTAGGCACTAGGTGGGACACTCCCTAGGTGGCTATTGGGGGGTTACTAGGGCCAGTGCACACAGGGCTTCTTCAGGCCAAATCAGCCTTCTCCGCGAAGGAGAAGATGTTTGGAGTTGGTTTCCAGCTGCGGAGACCACCAGCCAAGCAGCAGTGCCCACGGAGCCAGAGGCAGCCCAGACCCTCCTTGGCCCTATGGGGAGCCGAGGGCTAGGTGAGAACTAGGCAAGCGCTGGGATACTGAGCCAAGCCGCATTGGGGCTGAGCTTTGTTCCCCGAACCCGGTTTCCCTTTGCAGAATGCAATTATTACAAGCGCTTTTTGGGCCGATTCGGAGCTAGGCCCTAGGTGGGTCCCTCCCTAGCTGGCTATGGGGGGGTTCCTAGGGCCAGTGCACACAGGGCTTCTTCAGGCCAAATCAGCCTTCTGCGCGAAGGAGAAGACGCCTGGAGTTGGTTTCCAGCTGCGGAGACCACCAGGCAAGCAGCAGTGCCCACGGAGCCAGAGGCAGCCCAGAACCTCCTTGGCCCTATGGGGAGCCGAGGGCTAGGTGAGAACTAGGCCAAGCGCTGGGATCCTTAGCCAAGCTGCATTGGGGCTGAGCTTTGTTCCCCGAGCTCAGTTTCCCTTTGCAGAATGCAGCTCCTAGAACCGCGTTTTGTGCCGTTTCGGAGCTAGGCCCTAGGTGGTTCCCTCCCTAGCAGGCTTTGGTGGGGTTGCTAGGGCCAGTGCACACAGGGCTTCTTCAGGCGAAATCAGTCTTCTGCGCGAAGGAGAAGACGTTTTGAGTTGCTTTCCAGCTGCGGAGACCAACAGCCAAGCAGCAGTGCCCACGGAGCCAGAGGCAGCCCAGACCCTCCTTGGCCCTATGGGGAGCCGAGGGCAAGGTGAGAACTAGGCAAGCGCTGGGATCCTGAGCCAAGCCGCATTGGGGCTGAGGTTTGTTCCCCGACCCCGGTTTCCCTTTGCAGAATGCAATTATTACAAGCGCGTTTTGGGCCGTTTCGGAGCTAGGCCCTAGGTGGGTCCCTCCCTAGCTGGCTATGGGGGGGTTCCTAGGGCCAGTGCACACAGGGCTTCGTCAGGCCAAATCAGCCTTCTGCACGAAGGAGAAAACGCTTGGAGTTGGTTCCCAGCTGCGGAGACCACCAGCCAAGCAGCAGTGCCCACGGAGCCAGAGGCAGCCCAGACCCTCCTTGGCCCTATGGGGAGCCGAGGGCTAGGTGAGAACTAGGCAAGCGCTGGGATACTGAGCCAAGCCGCATTGGGGCTGAGCTTTGTTCCCCGATCCCGGTTTCCCTTTGCAGAATGCAATTATTACAAGCGCATTTTGGGCCGTTTCGGAACTAGGCCCTAGGTGGGTCCCTCCCTAGCTGGCTATGGGGGGGTTCCTAGGGCCAGTGCACACAGGGCTTCTTCAGGCCAAATCAGCCTTCTGCGCGAAGGAGAAGATGCTTGGAGTTGCTTTCCAGCTGCGGAGACCACCAGCCAAGCAGCAGTGCCCACGGAGCCAGAGGCAGCCCAGACCCTCCTTGGCCCTATGGAGAGCCGAGAGCTAGGTGCGAACTAGGCAAGCGCTGGGATCCTGAGCCAAGCCGCATTGGGGCTGAGGTTTGTTCCCCGAGCCCAGTTTCCTTTTGCAAAATGCAGCTCCTAGAAGTGCGTTTTGGGCCGTTTCGGAGCTAGGCACTAGGTGGGTCCCTCCCTAGCTGGCTATTGGGGGGTTACTACGGCCAGTTAACACAGGGCTTCTTCAGGCCAAATCAGCCTTCTGCGCGAGGGAGAAGACATTTGGAGTTGGTTTCCAGTTTCGGAGACCAACAGCCAAGCAGCAGTGCCCACGGAGCCAGAGGCAGCCCAGACCCTCCTTGGCCCTATGGGGAGCCGAGGGCAAGGTGAGAACTAGGCAAGCGCTGGGATCCTGAGCCAAGCCGCATTGGGGCTGAGGTTTGTTCCCCGACCCCGGTTTCCCTTTGCAGAATGCAATTATTACAAGCGCGTTTTGGGCCGTTTCGGAGCTAGGCCCTAGGTGGGTCCCTCCCTAGCTGGCTATGGGGGGGTTCCTAGGGCCAGTGCACACAGGGCTTCGTCAGGCCAAATCAGCCTTCTGCACGAAGGAGAAAACGCTTGGAGTTGGTTCCCAGCTGCGGAGACCACCAGCCAAGCAGCAGTGCCCACGGAGCCAGAGGCAGCCCAGACCCTCCTTGGCCCTATGGGGAGCCGAGGGCTAGGTGAGAACTAGGCAAGCGCTGGGATACTGAGCCAAGCCGCATTGGGGCTGAGCTTTGTTCCCCGATCCCGGTTTCCCTTTGCAGAATGCAATTATTACAAGCGCATTTTGGGCCGTTTCGGAACTAGGCCCTAGGTGGGTCCCTCCCTAGCTGGCTATGGGGGGGTTCCTAGGGCCAGTGCACACAGGGCTTCTTCAGGCCAAATCAGCCTTCTGCGCGAAGGAGAAGATGCTTGGAGTTGCTTTCCAGCTGCGGAGACCACCAGCCAAGCAGCAGTGCCCACGGAGCCAGAGGCAGCCCAGACCCTCCTTGGCCCTATGGAGAGCCGAGAGCTAGGTGCGAACTAGGCAAGCGCTGGGATCCTGAGCCAAGCCGCATTGGGGCTGAGGTTTGTTCCCCGAGCCCAGTTTCCTTTTGCAGAATGCAGCTCCTAGAAGTGCGTTTTGGGCCGTTTCGGAGCTAGGCACTAGGTGGGTCCCTCCCTAGCTGGCTATTGGGGGGTTACTACGGCCAGTTAACACAGGGCTTCTTCAGGCCAAATCAGCCTTCTGCGCGAGGGAGAAGACGTTTGGAGTTGGGTTCCAGCTGCGGAGACCACCAGCCAAGCAGCAGTGCCCACGGAGCCAGAGGCAGCCCAGACCATCCTTGGCCCTATGGGGAGCCGAGGGCTAGGTGAGAACTAGGCAAGCGCTGGGATCCTGAGCCAAGCCGCATTGGGGCTGAGGTTTCTTCACCGAGCCCAGTTTCCCTTTGCAGAATGCAGCTCCTAGAAGCGCGTTTTGTGCCGTTTCGGAGCTAGGCCCGAGGTGGGTCCCTCCCTAGCTGGCTCTGGGGGGCTTGCTAGGGCCAGTGCACACAGGGCTTCTTCAGGCCAAATCAGCTTTCTGCGTAAAGGAGAAGACGTTTGGAGTTGGTTTCCCAATGCGGAGACCACCAGCCAAGCAGCAGTGCCCACGGAGCCAGAGGCAGCCCAGACCCTCCTTGGACCTATGGGGAGCCGAGGGCTAGGTGAGAACTAGGCAAGCGCTGGGAACCTGAGCCAAGCCGCATTGGGGCTGAGGTTTGTTCCCCGAGCCCAGTTTCCCTTTGCAGAATGCAGCTCCTAGAAGCGCGTTTTGTGCCGTTTCGGAGCTAGGACCTAGGTGGGTCCCACCCTAGCTGGCTCTGGGGGGGTTGCTAGGGCCAGTGCACACAGGGCTTCTTCAGGCCAAATCAGCCTTCTGCGCGAGGGAGAAGACGTTTGGAGTTGGGTTCCAGCTGCGGAGACCACCAGCCAAGCAGCAGTGCCCACGGAGCCAGAGGCAGCCCAGACCATCCTTGGCCCTATGGGGAGCCGAGGGCTAGGTGAGAACTAGGCAAGCGCTGGGATACTGAGCCAAGCCGCATTGGGGCTGAGCTTTGTTCCCCGACCCCGGTTTCCCTTTGCAGAATGCAATTATTACAAGCGCATTTTGGGCCGATTCGGAGCTAGGCCCTAGGTGGGTCCCTCCCTAGCTGGCTATGGGGGGGTTCCTAGGGCCAGTGCACACAGGGCTTCTTCAGGCCAATTCAGCCTTCTGCGCGAAGGAGAAGACGCCTGGAGTTGGTTTCCAGCTGCGGAGACCACCAGGCAAGCAGCAGTGCCCACGGAGCCAGAGGCAGCCCAGAACCTCCTTGGCCCTATGGGGAGCCGAGGGCTAGGTGAGAACTAGGCCAAGCGCTGGGATCCTTAGCCAAGCTGCATTGGGGCTGAGCTTTGTTCCCCGAGCTCAGTTTCCCTTTGCAGAATGCAGCTCCTAGAAGCGCGTTTTGTGCCGTTTCGGAGCTAGGCCCTAGGTGGGTCCCTCCCTAGCAGGCTTTGGTGGGGTTGCTAGGGCCAGTGCACACAGGGCTTCTTCAGGCGAAATCAGCCTTCTGCGCGAAGGAGAAGACGTTTTGAGTTGCTTTCCAGCTGCGGAGACCACCAGCCAAGCAGCAGTGCCCACGGAGCCAGAGGCAGCCCAGACCCTCCTTGGCCCTATGGGGAGCCGAGGGCAAGGTGAGAACTAGGCAAGCGCTGGGATCCTGAGCCAAGCCGCATTGGGGCTGAGGTTTGTTCCCTGAGCCCAGTTTCCCTTTGCAGAATGCAGCTCCTAGAAGCGCGTTTTGGGCCGTTTCGGAGCTAGGCACTAGGTGGGTCCCTCCCTAGCTGGCTATTGGGGGGTTACAAGGGCCAGTGCACACAGGGCTTCTTCAGGCCAAATCAGCCTTCTGCGCGAAGGAGAAGACGCTTGGAGTTGGTTTCCAGCTGCGGAGACCACCAGCCAAGCAGCAGTGCCCACGGAGCCAGAGGCAGGCCAGACCCTGCTTGGCCCTATGGGGAGCCGAGGGCTAGGTGAGAACTAGGCAAGCGCTGGGATCCTGAGCCAAGCCGCATTGAGGCTGAGCTTTGTTCCCCGACCCCGTTTTCCCTTTGCAGAATGCAATTATTACAAGCGCGTTTTGTGCCGTTTCGGAGCTAGGCCCTAGGTGGGTCCCTCCCTAGCTGGCTATGGGGGGGTTCCTAGGGCCAGTGCACACAGGGCTTCTTCAGGCCAAATCAGCCTTCTGCACGAAGGAGAAAACGCTTGGAGTTGGTTCCCAGCTGCGGAGACCACCAGCCAAGCAGCAGTGCCCACGGAGCCAGAGGCAGCCCAGACCCTCCTTGGCCCTATGGGGAGCCGAGGGCTAGGTGAGAACTAGGCAAGCGCTGGGATACTGAGCCAAGCCGCATTGGGGCTGAGCTTTGTTCCCCGACCCCGGTTTCCCTTTGCAGAATGCAATTATTACAAGCGCATTTTGGGCAGTTTCGGAACTAGGCCCGAGGTGGGTCCCTCCCTAGCTGGCTATGGGGGGGTTCCTAGGGCCAGTGCACACAGGGCTTCTTCAGGCCAAATCAGCCTTCTGCGCGAAGGAGAAGATGCTTGGAGTTGCTTTCCAGCTGCGGAGACCACCAGCCAAGCAGCAGTGCCCACGGAGCCAGAGGCAGGCCAGACCCTCCTTGGCCCTATGGGGAGCCGAGGGCTAGGTGAGAACTAGGCAAGCGCTGGGATACTGAGCCAAGCCGCATTGGGGCTGAGCTTTGTTCCCCGACCCCGGTTTCCCTTGCAGAATGCAATTATTACAAGCGCATTTTGGGCCGTTTCGGAGCTAGGCCCTAGGTGGGTCCCTCCCTAGCTGGCTATGGGGGGGTTCCTAGGGCCAGTGCACCCAGGGCTTCTTCAGGCCAAATCAGCCTTCTGCGCGAAGGAGAAGACGTTTGGACTTCGTTTCCAGCTGCGGAGACCACAAGCCAAGCAGCAGTGCCCACGGAGCCAGAGGCAGCCCAGACCCTCCTTGGCCCTATGAGGAGCCGAGGGCTAGGTGAGAACTAGGCAAGCGCTGGGATCCTGAGCCAAGCCGCATTGGGGCTGAGGTTTGTTCCCCGAGCCCAGTTTCCCTTTCTAGAATGCAGCTCCTAGAAGAACGTTTTGTGCCGTTTCGGAGCTAGGCCCTAGGTGGGTCCCTCCCTAGCTGGCTATGGCTGGGTTGCTAGGGCCAGTTAACACAGGACTTCTTCAGGCCAAATCAGACTTCTGCGCGAGGTAGAAGACTTTTGGAATTGCTTTCCAGTTTCAGAGGTCACCAGGCAAGCAGCAATGCCCACGAAGCCAGAGGCAGGCCAGACCCTCCTTGGCCCTATGGGGAGCCGAGGGCTAGGTGAGAACTAGGCAAGCGCTGGGATACTGAGCCAAGCCGCATTGAGGCTGAGCTTTGTTTCCCGACCATGGTTTCCCTTTGCAGAATGCAATTATTACAAGCGCCTTTTGGGCCGTTTCGGAGCTAGGCCCTAGGTGGGTCCCTCCCTAGCTGGCTATGGGGGGGGTCCTAGGGCCAGTGCACACAGGGCTTCTTCAGGCCAAATCAGCCTTCTGCGCGAAGGAGAAGACGTTTGGAGCTGGTTTCCAGCTGCGGAGACCACCAGCCAAGCAGCAGTGCCCACGGAGCCAGAGGCAGTCCAGACCCTCCTTGGCCCTATGGGGAGCCGAGGGCTAGGTGAGAACTAGGTAAGCGCTGGGATCCTGAGCCAAGCCGCATTGGGGCTGAGCTTTGTTCCCCGAGCCCAGTTTCCCTTTGCAGAATGCAGCTCCTAGAAGCCCGTTTTGTGCCGTTTCGAAGCTAGGCCCTAGGTGGGTCCCTCCCTAGCTAGCTATGGCGGGGTTGCTAGGGCCAGTGCACACAGGGCTTCTTCATGCGAAATCAGCCTTCTGCGTGAAGGAGAAGACGCTTGGAGTTGGTTCCCAGCTGTGGAGACCACCAGCCAAGCAGCAGTGCCCACGGAGCCAGAGGCAGGCCAGACCCTCCTTGGCCCTACGGGGAGCCGAGGGCTAGGTGAGAACTAGGCAAGCGCAGGGATCCTGAGCCAAGCCGCATTGGGGCTGAGCTTTTTTCCTCGAGCCCAGTTTCCCTTTGCAGAATGCAGCTCCTAGAAGCGCGTTTTGGGCCGGTTCAGAGCTAGGCCCTAGGTGGGTCCCTCCCTAGCTGGCTATGGGGGGGTTCCTAGGGCTAGTGCACACAGGGCTTCTTCAGGCCAAATCAGCCTTCTGCGGGAGGGAGAAGGCGTTTGGAGTTGGTTTCCAGCGGCGGAGATCACCAGGCAAGCAGCAGTGCCCACGGAGCCAGAGGCAGGCCAGACCCTCCTTGGCCCTATGGGGAGCCGAGGGCTAGGTGAGAACTAGGCAAGCGCTGGGATACTGAGCCAAGCCGCATTGGGGCTGAGCTTTGTTCCCCGAACCCGGTTTCCCTTTGCAGAATGCAATTATTACAAGCGCTTTTTGGGCCGATTCGGAGCTAGGCCCTAGGTGGGTCCCTCCCTAGCTGGCTATGGGGGGTTCCTAGGGCCAGTGCACACAGGGCTTCTTCAGGCCAAATCAGCCTTCTGCGCGAAGGAGAAGACGCCTGGAGTTGGTTTCCAGCTGCGGAGACCACCAGGCAAGCAGCAGTGCCCACGGAGCCAGAGGCAGCCCAGACCCTCCTTGGCCCTATGGGGAGCCGAGGGCTAGGTGAGAACTAGGCCAAGCGCTGGGATCCTTAGCCAAGCTGCATTGGGGCTGAGCTTTGTTCCCCGAGCTCAGTTTCCCTTTGCAGAATGCAGCTCCTACAACCGCGTTTTGTGCCGTTTCGGAGCTAGGCCCTAGGTGGGTCCCTCCCTAGCAGGCTTTGGTGGGGTTGCTAGGGCCAGTGCACACAGGGCTTCTTCAGGCGAAATCAGCCTTCTGCGCGAAGGAGAAGACGTTTTGAGTTGCTTTCCAGCTGCGGAGACCAACAGCCAAGCAGCAGTGCCCACGGAGCCAGAGGCAGCCCAGACCCTCCTTGGCCCTATGGGGAGCCGAGGGCAAGGTGAGAACTAGGCAAGCGCTGGGATCCTGAGCCAAGCCGCATTGGGGCTGAGGTTTGTTCCCCGAGCCCAGTTTCCCTTTGCAGAATGCAGCTCCTAGAAGCGCGTTTTGGGCCGTTTCGGAGCTAGGCCCTAGGTGGGTCCCTCCCTAGCTGGCTATTGGGGGGTTCCTAGGGCCAGTGCACACAGGGCTTCTTCAGGCCAAATCAGCCTTCTGCACGAAGGAGAAAACGCTTGGAGTTGGTTCCCAGCTGCGGAGACCACCAGCCAAGCAGCAGTGCCCACGGAGCCAGAGGCAGCCCAGACCCTCCTTGGCCCTATGGGGAGCCGAGGGCTAGGTGCGAACTAGGCAAGCGCTGGGATCCTGAGCCAAGCCGCATTGGGGCTGAGCTTTGTTGCCCAGGCCAGTTTCCTTTTGCAGAATGCAGCTCCTAGAAGCGCGTTTTGGGCCGTTTAGGAGCTAGGCCCGAGGTGGGTACCTCCCTCGCAGGCTATGGGGGGGTTGCTATGGCCAGTGCACACAGGGCTTCTTCAGGCCAAATCAGCCTTCTGCACGAAGGAGAAGCCGCTTGCAGTTGGTTTCCAGCTGCGGAGACCACCAGCCAAGCAGCAGTGCCCACGGAGCCAGAGGCAGCCCAGACCCTCCTTGGCCCTATGGGGAGGCGAGGGCTAGGTGAGAACTAGGCAAGCGCTGGGATACTGAGCCAAGCCGCATTGGGGCTGAGCTTTGATCCCCGACCCCGGTTTCCCTTTGGAGAATGCAATTATTACAAGCGCGTTTTGGGCCGTTTCGGAGCTAGGCCCTAGGTGGGTCCCTCCCGAGCTGGCTATGGGGGGGTTCCTAGGGCCAGTGCACACAGGGCTTCTTCAGGCCAAATCAGCCTTCTGCGCGAAGGAGAAGACGCTTGGAGTTGGTTCCCAGCTGCGGAGACCACCAGCCAAGCAGCAGTGCCCACGGAGCCAGAGGCAGCCCAGCCCCTCCTTTGCCCTATGGGGAGCCGAGGGCAAGGTGAGAACTAGGCAAGCGCTGGGATCCTGAGCCAAGCCGCATTGGGGCTGAGGTTTGTTCCCCGACCCCAGTTTCCCTTTGCAGAATGCAGCTCCTAGAAGCCCGTTTTGGGCCGTTTCGGAGCTAGGCCCTAGGTGGGTCCCTCCCGAGCTGGCTATGGGTGGGTTGCTAGAGCCAGTGCACACAGGGCTTCTTCAGGCCAAATCAGCTTTCTGCGCGAGGGAGAAGACATTTGGAGTTGGTTTCCAGTTTCGGAGATCACCAGGCAACAGCAGTGCCCACGGAGCCAGAGGCAGGCCAAACCCTCCTTGGCCCTATGAGGAGCGAGGGCTAGGTGAGAACTAGGCAAGCGCTGGGATCCTGAGCCAAGCCGCATTGGGGCTGAGGTTTGTTCCCCGAGCCCAGTTTCCCTTTCTAGAATGCAGCTCCTAGAAGCGCGTTTTGTGCCGTTTCGGAGCTAGGCCCTAGGTGGGTCCCTCCCGAGCTGGCTATGGGTGGGTTGCTAGGGCCAGTTAACACAGGGCTTCTTCAGGCCAAATCAGCCTTCTGCGCGAGGGAGAAGACTTTTGGAGTTGCTTTCCAGTTTCAGAGGTCACCAGGCAAGCAGCAATGCCCACGAAGCCAGAGGCAGGCCAGACCCTCCTTGGCCCTATGGGGAGCCGAGGGCTAGGTGAGAACTAGGCAAGCGCTGGGATCCTGAGCCAAGCCGCATTGAGGCTGAGCTTTGTTCCCCGACCATGGTTTCCCTTTGCAGAATGCAATTATTACAAGCGCCTTTTGGGCCGTTTCGGAGCTAGGCCGTAGGAGGGTCGCTCCCTAGCTGGCTATGGGGGGGTTGCTAGGGCCAGTGCACACAGGGCTTCTTCAGGCCAAATCAGCCTTCTGCGCGAAGGAGAAGACGTTTGGAGTTGCTTTCCAGCTGCGGAGACCACCAGCCAAGCAGCAGTGCCCACGCAGCCAGAGGCAGCCCAGACCCTCCTTGGCCCTATGGGGAGCCGAGGGCTAGGTGAGAACTAGGTAAGCGCTGGGATCCTTAGCCAAGCCGCATTGGGGCTGCGCTTTGTTCCCCGAGCCCATTTTCCCTTTGCAGAATGCAGCTCCTAGAAGCGCGTTTTGTGCCATTTCGGAGCTAGGCCCTAGGTGGGTCCCTCCCTAGCTGGCTATGGGGGGGTTCCTAGGGCCAGTGCACACAGGGCTTCTTCAGGCCAAATCAGCCTTCTGCGCGAAGGAGAAGACGTTTGGAGCTGGTTTCCAGCTGCGGAGACCACCAGCCAAGCAGCACTGTCCATGGAGCCAGAGGCAGTCCAGACCCTCCTTGGCCCTATGGGGAGCCGAGGGCTAGGTGAGAACTAGGTAAGCGCTGGGATCCTGAGCCAAGCCGCATTGGGGCTGAGGTTTGTTACCCGAGCCCAGTTTCCCTTTGCAGAATGCAGCTCCTAGAAGCGCGTTTTGTGCCATTTCGGAGCTAGGCCCTAGGTGGGTCCCTCCCTATCTGGCTATGGGGGGGTTCCTAGGGCCAGTGCACACAGGGCTTCTTCAGGCCAAATCAGCCTTCTCTGCGAAGGAGAAGACGTTTGGAGTTGGTTTCCAGCTGCGGGGACCACCAGGCAAGCAGCAGTGCCCATGGAGCCAGAGGCAGGCCAGACCCTCCTTGGCCCTTTGGGGAGCCGAAGGCTAGGTGAGAACTAGGCAAGCGCTGGGATCCTGAGCCAAGCCGCATTGGGGCTGAGGTTTTTTCCCCAGCCCAGTTTCCCTTTGCAGAATGCAGCTCATAGAAGCGCGTTTTGGGCCGTTTCAGAGCTAGGCCTGAGGTGGGTCCCTCCCTAGCTGGCTATGGGTGGTTTCCTAGGGCCAGTGCACACAGGGCTTCTTCAGGCCAAATCAGCTTTCTGCGCGAGGGAGAAGACATTTGGAGTTGGTTTCCAGTTTCGGAGATCACCAGGCAAGCAGCAGTGCCCACGGAGCCAGAGGCAGGCCAGACCCTCCTTGGTCCTATGGGGAGCCGAGGGCTAGGTGAGAACTAGGCAAGCGCTGGGATACTGAGCCAAGCCGCATTGAGGCTGAGCTTTGTTTCCCGACCATGGTTTCCCTTTGCAGAATGCAATTATTACAAGCGCCTTTTGGGCCGTTTCGGAGCTAGGCCGTAGGAGGGTCGCTCCCTAGCTGGCTATGGGGGGGTTGCTAGGGCCAGTGCACACAGGGCTTCTTCAGGCCAAATCACCCTTCTGCGCGAAGGAGAAGACGTTTGGAGCTGGTTTCCAGCTGCGGAGACCACCAGCCAAGCAGCACTGCCCTTGGAGCCAGAGGCAGTCCAGACCCTCCTTGGCCCTATGGGGAGCCGAGGGCTAGGTGAGAACTAGGTAAGCGCTGGGATCCTGAGCCAAGCCGCATTGGGGCTGAGGTTTGTTACCCGAGCCCAGTTTCCCTTTGCAGAATGCAGCTCCTAGAAGCGCGTTTTGGGCCATTTCGGAGCTAGGCCCTAGGTGGGTCCCTCCCTATCTGGCTATGGGGGGGTTCCTAGGGCCAGTGCACACAGGGCTTCTTCAGGCCAAATCAGCCTTCTCTGCGAAGGAGAAGACGTTTGGAGTTGGTTTCCAGCTGCGGGGACCACCAGGCAAGCAGCAGTGCCCATGGAGCCAGAGGCAGGCCAGACCCTCCTTGGCCCTTTGGGGAGCCGAAGGCTAGGTGAGAACTAGGCAAGCGCTGGGATCCTGAGCCAAGCCGCATTGGGGCTGAGGTTTGTTCCCCCAGCCCAGTTTCCCTTTGCAGAATGCAGCTCCTAGAAGCGCATTTTGTGCCGTTTCAGAGCTAGGCCCTAGGTGGGTCCCTCCCTAGCTGGCTATGGGGGGGTTCCTAGGGCCAGTGCACACAGGGCTTCTTCAGGCCAAATCAGCCTTTTGCGGGAGGGAGAAGGCGTTTGGAGTTGGTTTCCAGCTGCGGAGATCACCAGGCAAGCAGCAGTGCCCACGGAGCCAGAGGCAGGCCAGACCCTCCTTGGCCCTATGGGGAGCCGAGGGCTAGGTGAGAACTAGGCAAGCGCTGGGATACTGAGCCAAGCCGCATTGGGGCTGAGCTTTGTTCCCCGAACCCGGTTTCCCTTTGCAGAATGCAATTATTACAAGCGCTTTTTGGGCCGTTTCGGAGCTAGGCCCTAGGTGGGTCCCTCCCTAGCTGGCTATGGGGGGGTTGCTAGGGGCAGTGCACACAGGGCTTCTTCAGGCCAAATCAGCCTTCTGCGCGAAGGAGAAGCCGCCTGGAGTTGGTTTCCAGCTGCGGAGACCACCAGGCAAGCAGCAGTGCCCACGGAGCCAGAGGCAGCCCAGAACCTCCTTGGCCCTATGGGGAGCCGAGGGCTAGGTGAGAACTAGGCCAAGCGCTGGGATCTTTAGCCAAGCTGCATTGGGGCTGAGCTTTGTTCCCCGAGCTCTGTTTCCCTTTGCAGAATGCAGCTCCTAGAACCGCGTTTTGTGCCGTTTCGGAGCTAGGCCCTAGGTGGGTCCCTCCCTAGCAGGCTATGGTGGGGTTGCTAGGGCCAGTGCACACAGGGCTTCTTCAGGCGAAATCAGCCTTCTGCGCGAAGGAGAAGACGTTTTGAGTTGCTTTCCAGCTGCGGAGACCAACAGCCAAGCAGCAGTGCCCACGGAGCCAGAGGCAGCCCAGACCCTCCTTGGCCCTATGGGGAGCCGAGGGCAAGGTGAGAACTAGGCAAGCGCTGGGATCCTGAGCCAAGCCGCATTGGGGCTGAGGTTTGTTCCCCGAGCCCAGTTTCCCTTTGCAGAATGCAGCTCCTAGAAGCGCGTTTTGGGCCGTATCGGAGCTAGGCACTAGGTGGGTCCCTCCCTAGCTGGCTATTGGGGGGTTACTAGGGCCAGTGCACACAGGGCTTCTTCAGGCCAAATCAGCCTTCTGCGCAAAGGAGAAGACGCTTGGAGTTGGTTTCCAGCTGCGGAGACCACCAGCCAAGCAGCAGTGCCCACGGAGCCAGAGGCAGGCCAGACCCTGCTTGGCCCTATGGGGAGCCGAGGGCTAGGTGAGAACTACGCAAGCGCTGGGATCCTGAGCCAAGCCGCATTGAGGCTGAGCTTTGTTCCCCGACCCCGGTTTCCCTTTGCAGAATGCAATTATTACAAGCGCGTTTTGGGCCGTTTCGGAGCTAGGCCCTAGGTGGGTCCCTCCCTAGCTGGCTATGGGGGGGTTCCTAGGGCCAGTGCACACAGGGCTTCTTCAGGCCAAATCAGCCTTCTGCGCGAAGGAGAAGACGCTTGGCTTTGGTTTCCAGCTGCGGAGACCACCAGCCAAGCAGCAGTGCCCACGGAGCCAGAGGCAGCCCAGACCCTCCTTGGCCCTATGGGGAGCCGAGGGCTAGGAGAGAACTAGGCAAGCGCTGGGATCCTGAGCCAAGCCGCATTGGGGCTGAGCTTTGTTCCCCGACCCCAGTTTCCCTTTGCAGAATGCAGCTCCTAGAAGCGCGTTTTGTGCCGTTTCGGAGCTAGGCCCTAGGTGGGTCCCTCCCTAGCTGGCTATGGGGTGGTTCCTAGTGCCAGTGCACACAGGGCTTCTTCAGGTCAAATCAGCCTTCTGCACGAAGGAGAAAACGCTTGGAGTTGGTTCCCAGCTGCGGAGACCACCAGCCAAGCAGCAGTGCCCACCGAGCCAGAGGCAGCCCAGCCCCTCCTTGGCCCTATGGGGAGCCGAGGGCAAGGTGAGAACTAGGCAAGCGCTGGGATCCTGAGCCAAGCCGCATTGGGGCTGAGGTTTGTTCCCCGAGCCCAGTTTCCCTTTGCAGAATGCAGCTCCTAGAAGTGCGTTTTGGGCCGTTTCGGAGCTAGGCACTAGGTGGGTCCCTCCCTAGCTGGCTATTGGGGGGTTACTAGGGCCACTGCACACAGGGCTTCTTCAGGCCAAATCAGCCTTCTGCGCGAGGGAGAAGATGTTTGGAGTTGGTTCCCAGCTGCGGAGACCACCAGCCAAGCAGCAGTGCCCACGGAGCCAGAGGCAGCCCAGACCTTCGTTGGCCCTATGGGGAGCCGAGGGCTAGGTGAGAACTAGGCAAGCGCTGGGATCCTGAGCCAAGCCGCATTGGGGCTGAGGTTTGTTCCCCAACCCCAGTTTCCCTTTGCAGAATGCAGCTCCTAGAAGCGCGTTTTGGGCCGTTTCGGAGCTAGGCCCTAGGTGGGTCCCTCTCGAGCTGGCTATCGGTGGGTTGCTAGGGCCAGTGCACACAGGGCTTCTTCAGGCCAAATCAGCCTTCTGCGCGAGGGAGAACACATTTGGAGTTGGTTTCCAGTTTCGGAGATCACCAGGCAAGCAGCAGTACCCACGGAGCCAGAGGCAGGCCAGACCCTCCTTGGCCCTATGGGGAGCCGAGGGCTAGGTGAGAACTAGGCAAGCGCTGGGATCCTGAGCCAAGCCGCATTGGGGCTGAGCTTTGTTCCCCGACCCCGGTTTCCCTTTGCAGAATGCAATTATTACAAGCGCCTTTTGGGCCGTTTCGGAGCTAGGCCCTAGGTGGGTCCCTCCCTAGCTGGCTATGGGGGGGTTCCTAGGGCCAGTGCACACAGGGCTTCTTCAGGCCAAATCAGCCTTCTGCGCGAAGGAGAAGCCGCTTGCAGTTGGTTTCCAGCTGCGGAGACCACCAGCCAAGCAGCAGTGCCCACGGAGCCAGAGGCAGCCCAGACCCTCCTTGGCCCTATGGGGAGCCGAGGGCTAGGTGCGAACTAGGCAAGCGCTGGGATCCTGAGCCAAGCCGCATTGGGGCTGAGCTTTGTTCCCCGACCCCAGTTTCCCTTTCTAGAATGCAGCTCCTAGAAGCGCGTTTTGTGCCGTTTCGGAGCTAGGCCCTAGGTGGGTCCCTCCCTAGCTGGCTTCGGGGGGGTTCCTAGGGCCAGTGCACACAGGGCTTCTTCAGGCCAAATCAGCCTTCTGCGCGAAGGAGAAGACGTTTGGACTTCGTTTCCAGCTGCGGAGACCACAAGCCAAGCAGCAGTGCCCACGGAGCCAGAGGCAGCCCAGACCCTCCTTGGACCTATGGGAACCCGAGGGCTAGGTGAGAACTAGGCAAGCGCTGGGATCCTGAGCCAAGCCGCATTGGGGCTGAGGTTTGTTCCCCGACCCCAGTTTCCCTTTGCAGAATGCAGCTCCTAGAAGTGCGTTTTGGGCCGTTTCGGAGCTAGGCCCTAGGTGGGCCCCTCCCGAGCTGGCTATGGGTGGGTTGCTAGAGCCAGTGCTCACAGGGCTTCTTCAGGCCAAATCAGCTTTCTGCGCGAGGGAGAAGACATTTGGAGTTGGTTTCCAGTTTCGGAGATCACCAGGCAACAGCAGTGCCCACGGAGCCAGAGGCAGGCCAGACCCTCCTTGGCCCTATGGGGAGCCGAGGGCTAGGTGAGAACTAGGCAAGCGCTGGGATCCTGAGCCAAGCCGCATTGAGGCTGAGCTTTGTTCCCCGACCCCGGATTCCCTTTGCAGAATGCAATTATTACAAGCGCGTTTTGGGCCGTTTCGGAGCTAGGCCCTAGGTGGGTCCCTCCCTAGCTGGCTATGGGGGGGTTCCTAGGGCCAGTGCACACAGGGCTTCTTCAGGTCAAATCAGCCTTCTGCACGAAGGAGAAAACGCTTGGAGTTGGTTCCCAGCTGCGGAGACCACCAGGCAAGCAGCAGTGCCCACCGAGCCAGAGGCAGCCCAGCCCCTCCTTGGCCCTATGGGGAGCCGAGGGCAAGGTGAGAACTAGGCAAGCGCTGGGATCCTGAGCCAAGCCGCATTGGGGCTGAGGTTTGTTCCCCGAGCCCAGTTTCCCTTTGCAGAATGCAGCTCCTAGAAGTGCGTTTTGGGCCGTTTCGGAGCTAGGCACTAGGTGGGTCCCTCCCTAGCTGGCTATTGGGGGGTTACTAGGGCCACTGCACACAGGGCTTCTTCAGGCCAAATCAGCCTTCTGCGCGAGGGAGAAGATGTTTGGAGTTGGTTCCCAGCTGCGGAGACCACCAGCCAAGCAGCAGTGCCCACGGAGCCAGAGGCAGCCCAGACCTTCGTTGGCCCTATGGGGAGCCGAGGGCTAGGTGAGAACTAGGCAAGCGCTGGGATCCTGAGCCAAGCCGCATTGGGGCTGAGGTTTGTTCCCCAACCCCAGTTTCCCTTTGCAGAATGCAGCTCCTAGAAGCGCGTTTTGGGCCGTTTCGGAGCTAGGCCCTAGGTGGGTCCCTCTCGAGCTGGCTATCGGTGGGTTGCTAGGGCCAGTGCACACAGGGCTTCTTCAGGCCAAATCAGCCTTCTGCGCGAGGGAGAAGACATTTGGAGTTGGTTTCCAGTTTCGGAGATCACCAGGCAAGCAGCAGTACCCACGGAGCCAGAGGCAGGCCAGACCCTCCTTGGCCCTATGGGGAGCCGAGGGCTAGGTGAGAACTAGGCAAGCGCTGGGATCCTGAGCCAAGCCGCATTGGGGCTGAGCTTTGTTCCCCGACCCCGGTTTCCCTTTGCAGAATGCAATTATTACAAGCGCCTTTTGGGCCGTTTCGGAGCTAGGCCCTAGGTGGGTCCCTCCCTAGCTGGCTATGGGGGGGTTCTTAGGGCCAGTGCACACAGGGCTTCTTCAGGCCAAATCAGCCTTCTGCGCGAAGGAGAAGCCGCTTGCAGTTGGTTTCCAGCTGCGGAGACCACCAGCCAAGCAGCAGTGCCCACGGAGCCAGAGGCAGCCCAGACCCTCCTTGGCCCTATGGGGAGCCGAGGGCTAGGTGCGAACTAGGCAAGCGCTGGGATCCTGAGCCAAGCCGCATTGGGGCTGAGCTTTGTTCCCCGACCCCAGTTTCCCTTTCTAGAATGCAGCTCCTAGAAGCCCGTTTTGTGCCGTTTCGGAGCTAGGCCCTAGGTGGGTCCCTCCCTAGCTGGCTTCGGGGGGGTTCCTAGGGCCAGTGCACACAGGGCTTCTTCAGGCCAAATCAGCCTTCTGCGCGAAGGAGAAGACGTTTGGACTTCGTTTCCAGCTGCGGAGACCACAAGCCAAGCAGCAGTGCCCACGGAGCCAGAGGCAGCCCAGACCCTCCTTGGACCTATGGGAACCCGAGGGCTAGGTGAGAACTAGGCAAGCGCTGGGATCCTGAGCCAAGCCGCATTGGGGCTGAGGTTTGTTCCCCGACCCCAGTTTCCCTTTGCAGAATGCAGCTCCTAGAAGTGCGTTTTGGGCCGTTTCGGAGCTAGGCCCTAGGTGGGCCCCTCCCGAGCTGGCTATGGGTGGGTTGCTAGAGCCAGTGCTCACAGGGCTTCTTCAGGCCAAATCAGCTTTCTGCGCGAGGGAGAAGACATTTGGAGTTGGTTTCCAGTTTCGGAGATCACCAGGCAACAGCAGTGCCCACGGAGCCAGAGGCAGGCCAGACCCTCCTTGGCCCTATGGGGAGCCGAGGGCTAGGTGAGAACTAGGCAAGCGCTGGGATACTGAGCCAAGCCGCATTGAGGCTGAGCTTTGTTCCCCGACCCCGGTTTCCCTTTGCAGAATGCAATTATTACAAGCGCGTTTTGGGCCGTTTCGGAGCTCGGCCCTAGGTGGGTCCCTCCCTAGCTGGCTATGAGGGTGTTCCTAGGGCCAGTGCACACAGAGCTTCTTCAGGCCAAATCAGCCTTCTGCGCGAAGGAGAAGACGTTTGGAGTTGGTTTCCAGCTGCGGAGACCACCAGCCAAGCAGCAGTGCCCACGGAGCCAGAGGCAGCCCAGACCCTCCTTGGCCCTATGGGGAGCCGAGGGCTAGGTGAGAACTAGGCAAGCGCTGGGATCCTGAGCCAAGCCGCATTGGGGCTGAGGTTTGTTCCCCGAGCCCAGTTTCCCTTTCTAGAATGCAGCTCCTAGAAGCGCGTTTTGTGCCGTTTCGGAGCTAGGCCCTAGGTGGGTCCCTCTCTAGCTGGCTATGGCTGGGTTGCTAGGGCCAGTTAACACAGGGCTTCTTCAGGCCAAATCAGCCTTCTGCGCGAGGGAGAAGACTTTTGGAGTTGCTTTCCAGTTTCAGAGGTCACCAGGCAAGCAGCAATGCCCACGAAGCCAGAGGCAGGCCAGACCCTCCTTGGCCCTATGGGGAGCCGAGGGCTAGGTGAGAACTAGGCAAGCGCTGGGATCCTGAGCCAAGCCGCATTGAGGCTGAGCTTTGTTCCCCGACCACGGTTTCCCTTTGCAGAATGCAATTATTACAAGCGCCTTTTGGGCCGTTTCGGAGCTAGGCCGTAGGAGGGTCGCTCCCTAGCTGGCTATGGGGGGGTTGCTAGGGCCAGTGCACACAGGGCGTCTTCAGGCCAAATCAGCCTTCTGCGCAAAGGAGAAGACGTTTGGAGTTGCTTTCCAGCTGCGGAGACCACCAGCCAAGCAGCAGTGCCCACGCAGCCAGAGGCAGCCCAGACCCTCCTTGGCCCTATGGGGAGCCGAGGGCTAGGTGAGAACTAGGTAAGCGCTGGGATCCTGAGCCAAGCCGCATTGGGGCTGCGCTTTGTTCCCCGAGCCCATTTTCCCTTTGCAGAATGCAGCTCCTAGAAGCGCGTTTTGTGCCATTTCGGAGCTAGGCCCTAGGTGGGTCCCTCCCTAGCTGGTTATGGGGGGGTTCCTAGGGCCAGTGCACACAGGGCTTCTTCAGGCCAAATCAGCCTTCTGCGCGAAGGAGAAGACGTTTGGAGCTGGTTTCCAGCTGCGGAGACCACCAGCCAAGCAGCACTGCCCATGGAGCCAGAGGCAGCCCAGACCCTCCTTGGCCCTATGGGGAGCCGAAGGCTAGGTGAGAACTAGGTAAGCGCTGGGATCCTGAGCCAAGCCGCATTGGGGCTGAGGTTTGTTACCCGAGCCCAGTTTCCCTTTCTAGAATGCAGCTGCTAGAAGCGCGTTTTGTGCCATTTCGGAGCTAGGCCCGAGGTGGGTCCCTCCCTATCTGGCTATGGGGGGGTTCCTAGGGCCAGTGCACACAGGGCTTCTTCAGGCCAAATCAGCCTTCTCTGCGAAGGAGAAGACGTTTGGAGTTGGTTTCCAGCTGCGGAGACCACCAGGCAAGCAGCAGTGCCCATGGAGCCAGAGGCAGCCCAGACCCTCCTTGGCCCTATGGGGAGCCGAAGGCTAGGTGAGAACTAGGCAAGCGCTGGGATCCTGAGCCAAGCCGCATTGGGGCTGAGGTTTGTTCCCCGAGCCCAGTTTCCCTTTGCAGAATGCAGCTCATAGAAGCGCGTTTTGGGCCGTTTCAGAGCTAGGCCTGAGGTGGGTCCCTCCCTAGCTGGCTATGGGTGGTTTCCTAGGGCCAGTGCACACAGGGCTTCTTCAGGCGAAATCAGCCTTCTGCGCGAAGGAGAAGATGTTTGGAGTTGGTTTCCAGCTGCGGAGACCACCAGCCAAGCAGCAGTGCCCACGGAGCCAGAGGCAGGCCAGACCCTCCTTGGCCCTATGGGGAGCCGAGGGCTAGGTGAGAACTAGGCAAGCGCTGGGATCCTGAGCCAAGCCGCATTGGGGCTGAGGTTTGTTCCCCGAGCCCAGTTTCCCTTTGCAGAATGCAGCTCCTAGAAGCGCGTTTTCTGCCATTTCGGAGCTAGGCCCGAGGTGGGTCCCTCCCTAGCTGGCTATGGCGGGGTTGCTAGGGCCAGTGCACACAGGGCTTCTTCAAGCCAAATCAGCCTTCTGCGCGAAGGAGAAGACGTTTGGAGTTGGTTTCCAGCTGCGGAGACCACCAGCCAAGCAGCAGTGCCCACGGAGCCAGAGGCAGGCCAGACCCTGCTTGGCGCTATGGGGAGCCGAGGGCTAGGTGAGAACTAGGCAAGCGCTGGGATCCTGAGCCAAGCCGCATTGGGGCTGAGCTTTGTTCCCCGACCCCGGTTTCCCTTTGCAGAATGCAATTATTACAAGCGCATTTTGGGCCGTTTCGGAGCTAGGCCCTAGGTGGGTCCCTCCCTAGCTGGCTATGGGGGGGTTCCTAGGGCCAGTGCACACAGGGCTTCTTCAGGCCAAATCAGCCTTCTGCGCGAAGGAGAAGACGCTTGCAGTTGGTTTCCAGCTGCGGAGACCACCAGTCAAGCAGCAGTGCCCACGGAGCCAGAGGCAGCCCAGACCCTCCTTGGCCCTATGGAGAGCCGAGGGCTAGGTGAGAACTAGGCAAGCGCTGGGATCCTGAGCCAAGCCGCATTGGGGCTGAGCTTTGTTCCCCGAGCCCAGTTTCCCTTTGCAGAATGCAGCTCCTAGAAGCGCGTTTTGTGCCGTTTCGGAGCTAGGCCCTAGGTGGGTCCCTCCCTAGCTGGCTATGGGGGGGTTCCTAGGGCCAGTGCACACAGGGCTTCTTCAGGCCAAATCAGCCTTCTGCGCGAAGGAGAAGACGTTTGGACTTCGTTTCCAGCTGCGGAGACCACAAGCCAAGCAGCAGTGCCCACGGAGCCAGAGGCAGCCCAGACCCTCCTTGGACCTATGGGAACCCGAGGGCTAGGTGAGAACTAGGCAAGCGCTGGGATCCTGAGCCAAGCCGCATTGGGGCTGAGGTTTGTTCCCCGACCCCAGTTTCCCTTTGCAGAATGCAGCTCCTAGAAGCGCGTTTTGGGCCGTTTCGAAGCTAGGCCCTAGGTGGGTCCCTCCCGAGCTGGCTATGGTTGGGTTGCTAGAGCCAGTGCTCACAGGGCTTCTTCAGGCCAAATCAGCTTTCTGCGCGAGGGAGAAGACATTTGGAGTTGGTTTCCAGTTTCGGAGATCACCAGGCAACAGCAGTGCCCACTGAGCCAGAGGCAGGCCAGACCCTCCTTGGCCCTATGGGGAGCCGAGGGCTAGGTGAGAACTAGGCAAGCGCTGGGATACTGAGCCAAGCCGCATTGAGGCTGAGCTTTGTTCCCCGACCCCGGTTTCCCTTTGCAGAATGCAATTATTACAAGCGCGTTTTGGGCCGTTTCGGAGCTCGGCCCTAGGTGGGTCCCTCCCTAGCTGGCTATGAGGGTGTTCCTAGGGCCAGTGCACACAGGGCTTCTTCAGGGCAAATCAGCCTTCTGCGCGAAGGAGAAGACGTTTGGAGTTGGTTTCCAGCTGCGGAGACCACCAGCCAAGCAGAAGTGCCCACGGAGCCAGAGGCAGCCCAGACCCTCCTTGGCCCTATGAGGAGCCGAGGGCTAGGTGAGAACTAGGCAAGCGCTGGGATCCTGAGCCAAGCCGCATTGGGGCTGAGGTTTGTTCCCCGAGCCCAGTTTCCCTTTCTAGAATGCAGCTCCTAGAAGCGCGTTTTGTGCCGTTTCGGAGCTAGGCCCTAGGTGGGTCCCTCTCTAGCTGGCTATGGCTGGGTTGCTAGCGCCAGTTAACACAGGGCTTCTTCAGGCCAAATCAGCCTTCTGCGCGAGGGAGAAGACTTTTGGAGTTGCTTTCCAGTTTCAGAGGTCACCAGGCAAGCAGCAATGCCCACGAAGCCAGAGGCAGGCCAGACCCTCCTTGGCCCTATGGGGAGCCGAGGGCTAGGTGAGAACTAGGCAAGCGCTGGGATCCTGAGCCAAGCCGCATTGAGGCTGAGCTTTGTTCCCCGACCACGGTTTCCCTAGGCAGAATGCAATTATTACAAGCGCCTTTTGGGCCGTTTCGGAGCTAGGCCGTAGGAGGGTCGCTCCCTAGCTGGCTATGGGGGGGTTGCTAGGGCCAGTGCACACAGGGCTTCTTCAGGCCAAATCAGCCATCTGCGCAAAGGAGAAGACGTTTCGAGGTGGTTTCCAGCTGCGGAGATCACCAGGCAAGCAGCAGTGCCCATGGAGCCAGAGGCAGCCCAGACCCTCCTTGGCCCTATGGGGAGGCGAGGGCTAGGTGAGAACTAGGCAAGCGCTGGGATCCTGAGCCAAGCCGCATTGGGGCTGAGGTTTGTTCCCCGAGCCTAGTTTCCTTTTGCAGAATGCAGCTCCTAGAAGTGCGTTTTGCGCCGTTTCGGAGCTAGGCCCTATGTGGGTACCTCCCTAGCAGGCTATGGGTGGGTTACTAGGGCCAGTGCACACAGGGCTTCTTCAGGCCAAATCAGCCTTCTGCACGAAGGAGAAGACGTTTGGAGTTTGTTTCCAGCTGCGGAGACCACCAGCCAAGCAGCAGTGCCCACGGAGCCAGAGGCAGCCCAGACCCTCCTTGGCCCTATGGGGAGCCGAGGGCTAGGTGAGAACTAGGCAAGCGCTGGGATCCTGAGCATAGCAGCTTTGGGCCTGAGGTTTGTTCCCCGAGCCCAGTTTCCCTTTGCAGAATGCAGCTCCTAGAAGCGCGTTTTGTGCCGTTTCGAAGCTAGGCCCTAGGTGGGTCCCTCCCTAGCTGGCTATGGGTGGGATCCTAGGGCCAGTGCACACAGGGCTTCTTCAGGCCAAATCAGCCTTCTGCGCGAAGGAGAAGACGCTTGGAGTTTGTTTCCGGCTGGGGAGAGCAGCAGCCAAGCAGCAGTGCCCACGGAGCCAGAGGCAGGCCAGACCCTCCTTGGCCCTATGGGGAGCCGAGGGATAGGTGAGAACTAGGTATGCGCTGGGATCCTGAGCCAAGCCGCATTGGGGCTGAGGTTTGTTCCCCGAGCCCAGTTTCCCTTTGCAGAATGCAGCTCCTAGAAGCGCGTTTTGTGCCGTTTAGGAGCTAGGCCCGAGGTGGGTCCCTCCCTAGCTGGCTATGGGGGGGATCCTAGGGCCAGTGCACACAGGGCTTCTTCAGGCCAAATCAGCCTTCTGCGCGAAGGAGAAGATGTTTGGAGTTGCTTTCCAGCTGCGGAGACCACCAGGCAAGCAGCAGTGCCCACGGCGCCAGAGGCAGGCCAGACCCTGCTTGGCGCTATGGGGAGCCGAGGGCTAGGTGAGAACTAGGCAAGCGCTGGGATCCTGAGCCAAGCCGCATTGGGGCTGAGGTTTGTTCCCCGAGCCCAGTTTCCCTTTGAAGAATGCAGCTCCTAGAAGCGCGTTTTGTGCCGTTTCGGAGCTAGGCCCTAGGTGGGTCCCTCCCTAGCTGGCTAAGTGTGGATTCTTAGGGCCAGTGCACCCAGGGCTTCTTCAAGCCAAATCAGCCTTGTGCGCGAAGGAGAAGAGGTTTGGAGTTGGTTTCCAGCTGCGGAGACCACCAGCCAAGCAGCAGTGCCCACGGAGCCAGAGGCAGCCCAGACCCTCCATGGCCCTTTGGGGAGCCTAGGGCTTGGTGAGAACTAGGCAAGCGCTGGGATCCTGAGCCAAGCCACATTAGGGCTGAGGTTTGTTCCCTGAGCCCATTTTCCCTTTGCAGAATGCAGCTCCTAGAAGCGTTTTGTGCCGTTTCGGAGCTAGGCCGTAGGTGGGTTCCTCCCTAGCTGTCAAAGAGGGGTTGCTAGGGCCAGTGCACACAGGGCTTCTTCAGGGCAAATTAGCCTTCTCCGTGAAGGAGAAGACGCTTGGAGTTGGTTTGACGCTGCGGAGACCACCAGCCAAGCAGCAGTGCCCACGGAGCCAGAGGCAGCCCAGACCCTCCTTGGCACAATGGGGAGCCTAGGGCTAGGTGAGAACTAGGCAAGCGCTTGGATCCTGAGCCAAGCCACATTAGGGCTGAGGTTTGTTCCCTGATCCCAGTTTCCCTTTGCAGAATGCAGCTCCTAGAAGCGCGTTTTGTGTCGTTTCGGAGCTTTGCCCTAGGTGGGTTCCTCCCTAGCTGGCTATGGGGGGGTTGCTAGGGGCAGTGAACACAGGGCTTCTTCAGGCCAAATCAGCCTACTGCACGAAGGAGGAGACCTTTGGCGTTGGTTTCCAGCTGCGGATACCACCAGCCAAGCAGCAGTACCCAAGGAGCCAGAGGCAGCCCAGACCCTCCTTGGCCCAATGGGGAGCCGAGGGCTAGGTGAGAACTAGGCAAGCGCTGGGATCCTGAGCCAAGCCGCATTGGGGCTGAGGTTTGTTCCCCAAGCCCAGTATCCCTTTGCAGAATGCAGCTCCTAGAAGCGTTTTGTGCCGTTTCGGAGCTAGGCCCTAGGTGGGTCCCTCCCAAGCTGGCTATAGGTGGGTTGCTAGGGGCAGTGAACACAGGGCTTCTTCACGACAAATCAGCCTTCTCCGCGAAGGAGTATACGCTTGGAGTTTGTTTCCAGCTGCGGAGACCACCAGCCAAGCAGCAGTGCCCACGGAGCCAGAGGCAGCCCAGACCCTCCTTGGCCCAATGGGGAGCCTAGGGCTAGGTGAGAATTGGCAAGCGCTGGGATCCTGAGCCAAGCCGCAATGTGGCTGAGGTTTGTTCCCCGAGCCCAGTATCCCTTTGCTGAATGCAGCTCCTAGGAGCGCGTTTTGTGCCGTTTCGGAGCTAGGCCCTAGGTGGGTCCCTCCCAAGCTGGCTATAGGTGGGTTGCTAGGGCCAGTGAACACAGGGCTTCTTCAGGCCAAATCATCCTTCTGCGCGAAAGAGAAGACGCTTGGAGTTGGTTTGACGCTGCGGAGACCATCAGGCAAGCAGCAGTGCCCACGGAGCCAGAGGCAGCCCAGACCCTCCTTGGCCCAATGGGGAGCATAGGGCTAGGTGAGAACTAGGCAAGCGCTGGGATCCTGAGCCAAGCCGCATTGGGGCTGAGGTTTGTTCCCCGAGCCCAGTTTCCCTTTGCAGAATGCAGCTCCTAGACGTGCGTTTTGTGTCGTTTCGGAGCTTCGCCCTAGGTGAGTCCCTCCCTAGCTGGCTATGGGGGGGTTGCTAGGGGCAGTGAACACAGGCCTTCTTCAGGCCAAATCAGCCTTCTGCACGAAGGAGGAGACCTTTGGCGTTGGTTTGACGCTGCGGAGACCACCAGCCAAGCAGCAGTACCCACGGAGCCAGCGACAGCCCAGACCATCCATGGCCCTATGGGGAGCCGAGGGCTAGGTGAGAACTAGGCAAGCGCTGGGATCCTGAGCCAAGCCGCATTGGGGCTGAGGTTTGTTCCCCGAGCCCAATATCCCTTTGCAGAATGCAGCTCCTAGAAGCGCTTTGTGCCGTTTCGGAGCTAGGCCCTAGTTGGGTCCCTCCCAAGCTGGCTATAGGTTGGTTGCTAGGGCCAGTGCACACAGGGCGTCTTCAGGCCAAATCAGCCTTCTGCACGAAGGAGGAGACGTTGGCATTGGTTTCCAGCTGCGGATACCACCAGCCAAGCAGCAGTGCCCAAGGAGCGAGAGGCAGCCAAGACCCTCCATGGCCCAATGGGGAGCCGAGGGCTAGGTGAGAACTAGGCAAGCGCTGGGAACCTGAGCCAAGCCGCATTGGGGCTGAGGTTTGTTCCCCGAGCCCATTTTCCCTTTGCAGAATGCAGCTCCTAGGATCGCGTTTTGTGTCGTTTCGGAGCTAGGCCCTAGGTGGGTCCCTCACTAGCTAGCTCTGGGGGGGTTGATAGGGCCAGTGAACACAGGGCTTCTTCAGGCTAAATCAGCCTACTGCACGAAGGAGGAGACCTTTGGCGTTGGTTTCCAGCTGCGGATACCACCAGGCAATCAGCAGTGAACACGGAGCCAGAGGCAGCCCAGACCATCCATGGCCCTATGGGGAGCCGAGGGGTAGGTGAGAACTAGGCAAGCGCTGGGATCCTGAGCCAAGACGCATTGGGGCTGAGGTTTGTTCCCCGAGCCCAGTTTCCCTTTGAAGAATGCAGCTAATAGAAGCGCGTTTTGTGCCGTTTCGGAGCTAGGCCCTAGGTGGGTCCCTCCCTAGCTGGCTAAGTGTGGATTCTTAGGGCCAGTGCACCCAGGGCTTCTTCAAGCCAAATCAGCCTTCTGCGCGAAGGAGAAGACGTTTGGAGTTGGTTTCCAGCTGCGGAGACCACCAGCCAAGCAGCAGTGCCCACGGAGCCAGAGGCAGCCCAGACCCTCCTTGGCCCTATGGGGAGCCGAGGGCTAGGTGAGAACTAGGCAAGCGCTGGGATCCTGAGCATAGCAGCTTTGGGCCTGAGCTTTGTTCCCCGAGCCCAGTTTCCCTTTGCAGAATGCAGCTCCTAGAAGCGCGTTTTGTGCCGTTTCGAAGCTAGGCCCTAGGTGGGTCCCTCCCTAGCTGGCTATGGGTGGGATCCTAGGGCCAGTGCACACAGGGCTTCTTCAGGCCAAATCAGCCTTCTGCGCGAAGGAGAAGACGCTTGGAGTTTGTTTCCGGCTGGGGAGAGCAGCAGCCAAGCAGCAGTGCCCACGGAGCCAGAGGCAGGCCAGACCCTCCTTGGCCCTATGGGGAGCCGAGGGATAGGTGAGAACTAGGTATGCGCTGGGATCCTGAGCCAAGCCGCATTGGGGCTGAGGTTTGTTCCCCGAGCCCAGTTTCCCTTTGCAGAATGCAGCTCCTAGAAGCGCGTTTTGTGCCGTTTAGGAGCTAGGCCCGAGGTGGGTCCCTCCCTAGCTGGCTATGGGGGGGATCCTAGGGCCAGTGCACACAGGGCTTCTTCAGGCCAAATCAGCCTTCTGCGCGAAGGAGAAGATGTTTGGAGTTGCTTTCCAGCTGCGGAGACCACCAGGCAAGCAGCAGTGCCCACGGCGCCAGAGGCAGGCCAGACCCTGCTTGGCGCTATGGGGAGCCGAGGGCTAGGTGAGAACTAGGCAAGCGCTGGGATCCTGAGCCAAGCCGCATTGGGGCTGAGGTTTGTTCCCCGAGCCCAGTTTCCCTTTGAAGAATGCAGCTCCTAGAAGCGCGTTTTGTGCCGTTTCGGAGCTAGGCCCTAGGTGGGTCCCTCCCTAGCTGGCTAAGTGTGGATTCTTAGGGCCAGTGCACCCAGGGCTTCTTCAAGCCAAATCAGCCTTGTGCGCGAAGGAGAAGAGGTTTGGAGTTGGTTTCCAGCTGCGGAGACCACCAGCCAAGCAGCAGTGCCCACGGAGCCAGAGGCAGGCCAGACCCTCCATGGCCCTATGGGGAGCCTAGGGCTAGGTGAGAACTAGGCAAGCGCTGGGATCCTGAGCCAAGCCACATTAGGGCTGAGGTTTGTTCCCTGAGCCCATTTTCCCTTTGCAGAATGCAGCTCCTAGAAGCGTTTTGTGCCGTTTCGGAGCTAGGCCGTAGGTGGGTTCCTCCCTAGCTGTCAAAGAGGGGTTGCTAGGGCCAGTGCACACAGGGCTTCTTCAGGGCAAATTAGCCTTCTCCGGGAAGGAGAAGACGCTTGGAGTTGGTTTGACGCTGCGGAGACCACCAGCCAAGCAGCAGTGCCCACGGAGCCAGAGGCAGCCCAGACCCTCCTTGGCACAATGGGGAGCCTAGGGCTAGGTGAGAACTAGGCAAGCGCTGGGATCCTGAGCCAAGCCACATTAGGGCTGAGGTTTGTTCCCTGATCCCAGTTTCCCTTTGCAGAATGCAGCTCCTAGAAGCGCGTTTTGTGTCGTTTCGGAGCTTTGCCCTAGGTGGGTTCCTCCCTAGCTGGCTATGGGGGGGTTGCTAGGGGCAGTGAACACAGGGCTTCTTCAGGCCAAATCAGCCTACTGCACGAAGGAGGAGACCTTTGGCGTTGGTTTCCAGCTGCGGATACCACCAGCCAAGCAGCAGTACCCAAGGAGCCAGAGGCAGCCAAGACCCTCCTTGGCCCAATGGGGAGCCGAGGGCTAGGTGAGAACTAGGCAAGCGCTGGGATCCTGAGCCAAGCCGCATTGGGGCTGAGGTTTGTTCCCCAAGCCCAGTATCCCTTTGCAGAATGCAGCTCCTAGAAGCGTTTTGTGCCGTTTCGGAGCTAGGCCCTAGGTGGGTCCCTCCCAAGCTGGCTATAGGTGGGTTGCTAGGGGCAGTGAACACAGGGCTTCTTCACGACAAATCAGCCTTCTCCGCGAAGGAGTATACGCTTGGAGTTTGTTTCCAGCTGCGGAGACCACCAGCCAAGCAGCAGTGCCCACGGAGCCAGAGGCAGCCCAGACCCTCCTTGGCCCAATGGGGAGCCTAGGGCTAGGTGAGAATTGGCAAGCGCTGGGATCCTGAGCCAAGCCGCAATGTGGCTGAGGTTTGTTCCCCGAGCCCAGTATCCCTTTGCTGAATGCAGCTCCTAGGAGCGCGTTTTGTGCCGTTTCGGAGCTAGGCCCTAGGTGGGTCCCTCCCAAGCTGGCTATAGGTGGGTTGCTAGGGCCAGTGAACACAGGGCTTCTTCAGGCCAAATCATCCTTCTGCGCGAAAGAGAAGACGCTTGGAGTTGGTTTGACGCTGCGGAGACCATCAGGCAAGCAGCAGTACCCACGGAGCCAGCGACAGCCCAGACCCTCCATGGCCCTATGGGGAGCCGAGGGCTAGGTGAGAACTAGGCAAGCGCTGGGATCCTGAGCCAAGCCGCATTGGGGCTGAGGTTTGTTCCCCGAGCCCAATATCCCTTTGCAGAATGCAGCTCCTAGAAGCGCTTTGTGCCGTTTCGGAGCTAGGCCCTAGTTGGGTCCCTCCCAAGCTGGCTATAGGTTGGTTGCTAGGGCCAGTGCACACAGGGCGTCTTCAGGCCAAATCAGCCTTCTGCACGAAGGAGGAGACGTTGGCATTGGTTTCCAGCTGCGGATACCACCAGCCAAGCAGCAGTGCCCAAGGAGCGAGAGGCAGCCAAGACCCTCCATGGCCCAATGGGGAGCCGAGGGCTAGGTGAGAACTAGGCAAGCGCTGGGAACCTGAGCCAAGCCGCATTGGGGCTGAGGTTTGTTCCCCGAGCCCATTTTCCCTTTGCAGAATGCAGCTCCTAGGATCGCGTTTTGTGTCGTTTCGGAGCTAGGCCCTAGGTGGGTCCCTCACTAGCTAGCTCTGGGGGGGTTGATAGGGCCAGTGAACACAGGGCTTCTTCAGGCTAAATCAGCCTACTGCACGAAGGAGGAGACCTTTGGCGTTGGTTTCCAGCTGCGGATACCACCAGGCAATCAGCAGTGAACACGGAGCCAGAGGCAGCCCAGACCATCCATGGCCCTATGGGGAGCCGAGGGGTAGGTGAGAACTAGGCAAGCGCTGGGATCCTGAGCCAAGACGCATTGGGGCTGAGGTTTGTTCCCCGAGCCCAGTTTCCCTTTGCAGAATGCAGCTCCTAGAAGCGTTTTGTGCCGTTTCGGAGCTAGGCCGTAGGTGGGTTCCTCCCTAGCTGTCAAAGAGGGGTTGCTAGGGCCAGTGCACACAGGGCTTCTTCACGACAAATCAGCCTTCTCCGCGAAGGAGTATACGCTTGGAGTTTGTTTCCAGCTGCGGAGACCACCAGCCAAGCAGCAGTGCCCACGGAGCCAGAGGCAGCCCAGACCCTCCTTGGCCCAATGGGGAGCCTAGGGCTAGGTGAGAACTAGGCAAGCGCTGGGATCCTGAGCCAAGCCGCATTGGGGCTGAGGTTTGTTCCCCGAGCCCAGTTTCCCTTTGCAGAATGCAGCTCCTAGACGTGCGTTTTGTGTCGTTTCGGAGCTTCGCCCTAGGTGAGTCCCTCCCTAGCTGGCTATGGGGGGGTTGCTAGGGGCAGTGAACACAGGCCTTCTTCAGGCCAAATCAGCCTTCTGCACGAAGGAGGAGACCTTTGGCGTTGGTTTGACGCTGCGGAGACCACCAGCCAAGCAGCAGTACCCACGGAGCCAGAGGCAGCCCAGACCCTCCATGGCCCTATGGGGAGCCGAGGGCTAGGTGAGAACTAGGCAAGCGCTGGGATCCTGAGCCAAGCCGCATTGGGGCTGAGGTTTGTTCCCCGAGCCCAATATCCCTTTGCAGAATGCAGCTCCTAGAAGCGCTTTGTGCCGTTTCAGAGCTAGGCCCTAGTTGGGTCCCTCCCAAGCTGGCTATAGGTTGGTTGCTAGGGCCAGTGCACACAGGGCGTCTTCAGGCCAAATCAGCCTTCTGCACGAAGGAGGAGACGTTGGCATTGGTTTCCAGCTGCGGATACCACCAGCCAAGCAGCAGTGCCCACGGAGCCAGAGGCAGCCAAGACCCTCCATGGCCCAATGGGGAGCCGAGGGCTAGGTGAGAACTAGGCAAGCGCTGGGAACGTGAGCCAAGCCGCATTGGGGCTGAGGTTTGTTCCCCGAGCCCAGTTTCCCTTTGAATAATGCAGCTAATAGAAGCGCGTTTTGTGCCGTTTCGGAGCTAGGCCCTAGGTGGGTCCCTCCCTAGCTGGCTAAGTGTGGATTCTTAGGGCCAGTGCACCCAGGGCTTCTTCAAGCCAAATCAGCCTTCTGCGCGAAGGAGAAGACGTTTGGAGTTGGTTTACAGCTGCGGAGACCACCAGCCAAGCAGCAGTGCCCACGGAGCCAGAGGCAGCCCAGACCCTCCATGGCCCTATGGGGAGCCTAGGGCTAGGTGAGAATTGGCAAGCGCTGGGATCCTGAGCCAAGCCGCATTGGGGCTGAGCTTTGTTCCCCGAGCCCAGTTTCCCTTTGCAGAATGCAGCTCCTAGAATCGCGTTTGGTGCGGTTTCGGGGCTAGGCCGTAGGTGGGTTCCTCCCTAGCTGTCAACGGGGGGTTGCTAGGGCCAGTGCACACAGGGCTTCTCCAGGCCAAATCAGCCTTCTGCACGAAAGAGAAGACGCTTGGAGTTGGTTTGACGCTGCGGAGACCACCAGCCAAGCAGCAGTGTCCTCGGAGCCAGAGGCAGCCCAAACCCTTCATGGCCCTATGGGGAGCCTAGGGCTAGGTGACAACTAGGCAAGCGTTGGGATCCTGAGCCAAGCCGCATTGGGGCTGAGGTTTGTTCCCTGAGCCCAGTATCCCTTTGCAGAATGCAGCTCCTGGGAGCGCGTTTTGTGCCGTTTCGGAGCTAGGCCCTAGTTGGGTCCCTCCCAAGCTGGCTATAGGTGGGTTGCTAGGGCCAGTGAACACAGGGCTTCTTCAGGCCAAATCATCCTTCTGCGCAAAAGAGAAGACGCTTGGAGTTGTTTTAACGCTGCGGAGACCACCAACCAAGCAGCAGTGCCCAAGGAGCCAGAGGCAGCCCAGACCCTCCTTGGCCCAATGGGGAGCCGAGGGCTAGGTGAGAACTAGGCAAGCGCTGGGATCCTGAGCCAAGCCGCATTGGGGCTGAGGTTTGTTCCCCGAGCCCAGTATCCCTTTGCAGAATGCAGCTCCTCGAAGCGTTTTGTGCCGTTTCGGAGCTAGGCCCTAGGTGGGTCCCTCCCTAGCTGGCTATAGGTGGGTTGCTAGGGCAAGTGCACACAGGGCGTCTTCAGGCCAAATCAGCCTTCAGCGCGAATGAGAAGATGTTTGGATTTGATTTCCAGTTGCGGAGACCACCAGGCAAGCAGCAGTGCCCACGGAGCCAGTGGCAGCCAAGACCCTCCTTGGCCCTATGGGGAGCCGAGGGCTAGGTGAGAACTAGGCAAGCGCTGGGATCCTGAGCCAAGCCGCATTGGGGCTGAGGTTTGTTCCCCGAGCCCAGTTTCCCTTTGCAGAATGCAGCTCCAAGAAGCCTGTTTTGTGTCGTTTCGGAGCTAGGCCCTAGGTGGGTCCCTCCCTAGCTGGCTATGGGGGGGTTGCTAGGGCCAGTGAACACAGGGCTTCTTCAGGCCAAATCATCCTTCTGCGCGAAAGAGAAGACGCTTGGAGTTGGTTTGACGCTGCGGAGACCACCAGCCAAGCAGCAGTGCCCACGGAGCCAGAGGCAGCCCAGACCCTCCATGGCCCTATGGGGAGCCTAGGGCTAGGTGAGAACTAGGCAAGCGCTGGGATCCTGAGCCAAGCCACATTAGGGCTGAGGTTTGTTCCCTGAGCCCAGTTTCCCTTTGCAGAATGCAGCTCCTAGAAGCGTTTTGTGCCGTTTCGGAGCTAGGCCGTAGGTGGGTTCCTCCCTAGCTGTCAAAGAGGGGTTGCTAGGGCCAGTGCACACAGGGCTTCTTCAGGGCAAATCAGCCTTCTCCGTGAAGGAGAAGACGCTTGGAGTTGGTTTGACGCTGCGGAGACCACCAGCCAAGCAGCAGTGCCCACGGAGCCAGAGGCAGCCCAGACCCTCCTTGGCACAATGGGGAGCCTAGGGCTAGGTGAGAACTAGGCAAGCGCTGGGATCCTGAGCCAAGCCACATTAGGGCTGAGGTTTGTTCCCTGAGCCCAGTTTCCCTTTGCAGAATGCAGCTCCTAGAAGCGCGTTTTGTGTCGTTTCGGAGCTTCGCCTTAGGTGGGTTCCTCCCTAGCTGGCTATGGGGGGGTTGCTAGGGGCAGTGAACACAGGGCTTCTTCAGGCCAAATCAGCCTACTGCACGAAGGAGGAGACCTTTGGCGTTGGTTTCCAGCTGCGGAGACCACCAGCCAAGCAGCAGTACCCACGGAGCCAGAGGCAGCCCAGACCCTCCATGGCCCTATGGGGAGCCGAGGGCTAGGTGAGAACTAGGCAAGCGCTGGGATCCTGAGCCAAGCCGCATTGGGGCTGAGGTTTGTTCCCCGAGCCCAATATCCCTTTGCAGAATGCAGCTCCTAGAAGCGCTTTGTGCCGTTTCGGAGCTAGGCCCTAGTTGGGTCCCTCCCAAGCTGGCTATAGGTTGGTTGCTAGGGCCAGTGCACACAGGGCGTCTTCAGGCCAAATCAGCCTTCTGCACGAAGGAGGAGACGTTGGCATTGGTTTCCAGCTGCGGATACCACCAGCCAAGCAGCAGTGCCCACGGAGCCAGAGGCAGCCCAGACCCTCCATGGCCCTATGGGGAGCCTAGGGCTAGGTGAGAACTAGGCAAGCGCTGGGATCCTGAGCCAAGCCACATTAGGGCTGAGGTTTGTTCCCTGAGCCCAGTTTCCCTTTGCAGAATGCAGCTCCTAGAAGCGTTTTGTGCCGTTTCGGAGCTAGGCCGTAGGTGGGTTCCTCCCTAGCTGTCAAAGAGGGGTTGCTAGGGCCAGTGCACACAGGGCTTCTTCAGGGCAAATTAGCCTTCTCCGTGAAGGAGAAGACGCTTGGAGTTGGTTTGACGCTGCGGAGACCACCAGCCAAGCAGCAGTGCCCACGGAGCCAGAGGCAGCCCAGACCCTCCTTGGCACAATGGGGAGCCTAGGGCTAGGTGAGAACTAGGCAAGCGCTGGGATCCTGAGCCAAGCCACATTAGGGCTGAGGTTTGTTCCCTGAGCCCAGTTTCCCTTTGCAGAATGCAGCTCCTAGAAGCGCGATTTGTGTCGTTTCGGAGCTTCGCCCTAGGTGGGTTCCTCCCTAGCTGGCTATGGGGGGGTTGCTAGGGGCAGTGAACACAGGACTTCTTCAGGCCAAATCAGCCTACGGCACGAAGGAGGAGACCTTTGGCATTGGTTTCCAGCTGCGGATACCACCAGCCAAGCAGCAGTACCCAAGGAGCCAGAGGCAGCCAAGACCCTCCTTGGCCCAATGGGGAGCCGAGGGCTAGGTGAGAACTAGGCAAGCGCTGGGATCCTGAGCCAAGCCGCATTGGGGCTGAGGTTTGTTCCCCGAGCCCAGTATCCCTTTGCAGAATGCAGCTCCTCGAAGCGTTTTGTGCCGTTTCGGAGCTAGGCCCTAGGTGGGTCCCTCCCAAGCTGGCTATAAGTGGGTTGCTAGGGGCAGTGAACACAGGGCTTCTTCACGACAAATCAGCCTTCTCCGCGAAGGAGTATACGCTTGGAGTTTGTTTCCAGCTGCGGAGACCACCAGCCAAGCAGCAGTGCCCACGGAGCCAGAGGCAGCCCAGACCCTCCTTGGCCCAATGGGGAGCCTAGGGCTAGGTGAGAATTGGCAAGCGCTGGGATCCTGAGCCAAGCCGCAATGTGGCTGAGGTTTGTTCCCCGAGCCCAGTATCCCTTTGCTGAATGCAGCTCCTAGGAGCGCGTTTTGTGCCGTTTCGGAGCTAGGCCCTAGGTGGGTCCCTCCCAAGCTGGCTATAGGTGGGTTGCTAGGGCCAGTGAACACAGGGCTTCTTCAGGCCAAATCATCCTTCTGCGCGAAAGAGAAGACGCTTGGAGTTGGTTTTACGGTGCGGAGACCACCAGGCAAGCAGCAGTGCCCACGGAGCCAGAGGCAGCCCAGACCCTCCTTGGCCCAATGGGGAGCATAGGGCTAGGTGAGAACTAGGCAAGCGCTGGGATCCTGAGCCAAGCCGCATTGGGGCTGAGGTTTGTTCCCCGAGCCCAGTTTCCCTTTGCAGAATGCAGCTCCTAGACGTGCATTTTGTGTCGTTTCGGAGCTTCGCCCTAGGTGAGTCCCTCCCTAGCTGGCTATGGGGGGGTTGTTAGGGGCAGTGAACACAGGCCTTCTTCAGGCCAAATCAGCCTTCTGCACGAAGGAGGAGACCTTTGGCGTTGGTTTGACGCTGCGGAGACCACCAGCCAAGCAGCAGTACCCACGGAGCCAGAGGCAGCCCAGACCCTCCATGGCCCTATGGGGAGCCGAGGGCTAGGTGAGAACTAGGCAAGCGCTGGGATCCTGAGCCAAGCCGCATTGGGGCTGAGGTTTGTTCCCCGAGCCCAATATCCCTTTGCAGAATGCAGCTCCTAGAAGCGCTTTGTGCCGTTTCGGAGCTAGGCCCTAGTTGGGTCCCTCCCAAGCTGGCTATAGGTTGGTTGCTAGGGCCAGTGCACACAGGGCGTCTTCAGGCCAAATCAGCCTTCTGCACGAAGGAGGAGACGTTGGCATTGGTTTCCAGCTGCGGATACCACCAGCCAAGCAGCAGTGCCCACGGAGCCAGAGGCAGCCAAGACCCTCCATGGCCCAATGGGGAGCCGAGGGCTAGGTGAGAACTAGGCAAGCGCTGGGAACGTGAGCCAAGCCGCATTGGGGCTGAGGTTTGTTCCCCGAGCCCAGTTTCCCTTTGCAGAATGCAGCTCCTAGGATCGCGTTTTGTGTCGTTTCGGAGCTAGGCCCTAGGTGGGTCCCTCACTAGCTGGCTCTGGGGGGGTTGATAGGGCCAGTGAACACAGGGCTTCTTCAGGCTAAATCAGCCTACTGAACGAAGGAGGAGACCTTTGGCGTTGGTTTCCAGCTGCGGATACCACCAGCCAAGCAGCAGTGCCCAAGGAGCCAGAGGCAGCCCAGACCCTCCTTGGCCCTATGGGGAGCCGAGGGCTAGGTGAGAACTAGGCAAGCGCTGGGATCCTGAGCCAAGCCGCATTGGGGCTGAGGTTTGTTCCCCGAGCCCAGTATCCCTTTGCAGAATGCAGCTCCTAGGAGGGCGTTTTGTGCCGTTTCGGAGCTAGGCCCTAGGTGGGTCCCTCCCAAGCTGGCTATAGGTGGGTTGCTAGGGCCAGTGAACACAGGGCTTCTTCAGGCCAAATCAGCCTTCTGCACGATGGAGGAGACCTTTGGCGTTGGTTTGACGCTGCGGAGACCACCAGCCAAGCAGCAGTGCCCACGGAGCCAGAGGCAGCCCAGACCCTCCATGGCCCTATGGGGAGCCTAGGGCTATGTGAGAACTAGGCAAGCGCTGGGATCCTGAGCCAAGCCACATTAGGGCTGAGGTTTGTTCCCTGAGCCCAGTTTCCCTTTGCAGAATGCAGCTCCTAGAAGCGTTTTGTGCCGTTTCGTAGCTAGGCCGTAGGTGGGTTCCTCCCTAGCTGTCAAAGAGGGGTTGCTAGGGCCAGTGCACACAGGGCTTCTTCAGGGCAAATCAGCCTTCTCCGTGAAGGAGAAGACGCTTGGAGTTGGTTTGACGCTGCGGAGACCACCAGCCAAGCAGCAGTGCCCACGGAGCCAGAGGCAGCCCAGACCCTCCTTGGCACAATGGGGAGCCTAGGGCTAGGTGAGAACTAGGCAAGCGCTGGGATCCTGAGCCAAGCCACATTAGGGCTGAGGTTTGTTCCCTGAGCCCAGTTTCCCTTTGCAGAATGCAGCTCCTAGAAGCGCGTTTTGTGTCGTTTCGGAGCTTCGCCCTAGGTGGGTTCCTCCCTAGCTGGCTATGGGGGGGTTGCTAGGGGCAGTGAACACAGGGCTTCTTCAGGCCAAATCAGCCTACTGCACGAAGGAGGAGACCTTTGGCATTGGTTTCCAGCTGCGGATACCACCAGCCAAGCAGCAGTACCCAAGGAGCCAGAGGCAGCCCAGACCCTCCTTGGCCCAATGGGGAGCCGAGGGCTAGGTGAGAACTAGGCAAGCGCTGGGATCCTGAGCCAAGCCGCATTGGGGCTGAGGTTTGTTCCCCGAGCCCAGTATCCCTTTGCAGAATGCAGCTCCTCGAAGCGTTTTGTGCCGTTTCGGAGCTAGGCCCTAGGTGGGTCCCTCCCAAGCTGGCTATAGGTGGGTTGCTAGGGGCAGTGAACACAGGGCTTCTTCACGACAAATCAGCCTTCTCCGCGATGGAGTATACGCTTGGAGTTTGTTTCCAGCTGCGGAGACCACCAGAAAAACAGCAGTGCCCACGGAGCTAGAGGCAGCCCAGACCCTCCTTGGCCCAATGGGGAGCCTAGGGCTAGGTGAGAATTGGCAAGCGCTGGGATCCTGAGCCAAGCCACATTAGGGCTGAGGTTTGTTCCCTGAGCCCAGTTTCCCTTTGCAGAATGCAGCTCCTAGAAGCGCGTTTTGTGTCGTTTCGGAGCTTCGCCTTAGGTGGGTTCCTCCCTAGCTGGCTATGGGGGGGTTGCTAGGGGCAGTGAACACAGGGCTTCTTCAGGCCAAATCAGCCTACTGCACGAAGGAGGAGACCTTTGGCGTTGGTTTCCAGCTGCGGAGACCACCAGCCAAGCAGCAGTACCCACGGAGCCAGAGGCAGCCCAGACCCTCCATGGCCCTATGGGGAGCCGAGGGCTAGGTGAGAACTAGGCAAGCGCTGGGATCCTGAGCCAAGCCGCATTGGGGCTGAGGTTTGTTCCCCGAGCCCAATATCCCTTTGCAGAATGCAGCTCCTAGAAGCGCTTTGTGCCGTTTCGGAGCTAGGCCCTAGTTGGGTCCCTCCCAAGCTGGCTATAGGTTGGTTGCTAGGGCCAGTGCACACAGGGCGTCTTCAGGCCAAATCAGCCTTCTGCACGAAGGAGGAGACGTTGGCATTGGTTTCCAGCTGCGGATACCACCAGCCAAGCAGCAGTGCCCACGGAGCCAGAGGCAGCCCAGACCCTCCATGGCCCTATGGGGAGCCTAGGGCTAGGTGAGAACTAGGCAAGCGCTGGGATCCTGAGCCAAGCCACATTAGGGCTGAGGTTTGTTCCCTGAGCCCAGTTTCCCTTTGCAGAATGCAGCTCCTAGAAGCGTTTTGTGCCGTTTCGGAGCTAGGCCGTAGGTGGGTTCCTCCCTAGCTGTCAAAGAGGGGTTGCTAGGGCCAGTGCACACAGGGCTTCTTCAGGGCAAATTAGCCTTCTCCGTGAAGGAGAAGACGCTTGGAGTTGGTTTGACGCTGCGGAGACCACCAGCCAAGCAGCAGTGCCCACGGAGCCAGAGGCAGCCCAGACCCTCCTTGGCACAATGGGGAGCCTAGGGCTAGGTGAGAACTAGGCAAGCGCTGGGATCCTGAGCCAAGCCACATTAGGGCTGAGGTTTGTTCCCTGAGCCCAGTTTCCCTTTGCAGAATGCAGCTCCTAGAAGCGCGATTTGTGTCGTTTCGGAGCTTCGCCCTAGGTGGGTTCCTCCCTAGCTGGCTATGGGGGGGTTGCTAGGGGCAGTGAACACAGGACTTCTTCAGGCCAAATCAGCCTACGGCACGAAGGAGGAGACCTTTGGCATTGGTTTCCAGCTGCGGATACCACCAGCCAAGCAGCAGTACCCAAGGAGCCAGAGGCAGCCAAGACCCTCCTTGGCCCAATGGGGAGCCGAGGGCTAGGTGAGAACTAGGCAAGCGCTGGGATCCTGAGCCAAGCCGCATTGGGGCTGAGGTTTGTTCCCCGAGCCCAGTATCCCTTTGCAGAATGCAGCTCCTCGAAGCGTTTTGTGCCGTTTCGGAGCTAGGCCCTAGGTGGGTCCCTCCCAAGCTGGCTATAAGTGGGTTGCTAGGGGCAGTGAACACAGGGCTTCTTCACGACAAATCAGCCTTCTCCGCGAAGGAGTATACGCTTGGAGTTTGTTTCCAGCTGCGGAGACCACCAGCCAAGCAGCAGTGCCCACGGAGCCAGAGGCAGCCCAGACCCTCCTTGGCCCAATGGGGAGCCTAGGGCTAGGTGAGAATTGGCAAGCGCTGGGATCCTGAGCCAAGCCGCAATGTGGCTGAGGTTTGTTCCCCGAGCCCAGTATCCCTTTGCTGAATGCAGCTCCTAGGAGCGCGTTTTGTGCCGTTTCGGAGCTAGGCCCTAGGTGGGTCCCTCCCAAGCTGGCTATAGGTGGGTTGCTAGGGCCAGTGAACACAGGGCTTCTTCAGGCCAAATCATCCTTCTGCGCGAAAGAGAAGACGCTTGGAGTTGGTTTTACGGTGCGGAGACCACCAGGCAAGCAGCAGTGCCCACGGAGCCAGAGGCAGCCCAGACCCTCCTTGGCCCAATGGGGAGCATAGGGCTAGGTGAGAACTAGGCAAGCGCTGGGATCCTGAGCCAAGCCGCATTGGGGCTGAGGTTTGTTCCCCGAGCCCAGTTTCCCTTTGCAGAATGCAGCTCCTAGACGTGCGTTTTGTGTCGTTTCGGAGCTTCGCCCTAGGTGAGTCCCTCCCTAGCTGGCTATGGGGGGGTTGCTAGGGGCAGTGAACACAGGCCTTCTTCAGGCCAAATCAGCCTTCTGCACGAAGGAGGAGACCTTTGGCGTTGGTTTGACGCTGCGGAGACCACCAGCCAAGCAGCAGTACCCACGGAGCCAGAGGCAGCCCAGACCCTCCATGGCCCTATGGGGAGCCGAGGGCTAGGTGAGAACTAGGCAAGCGCTGGGATCCTGAGCCAAGCCGCATTGGGGCTGAGGTTTGTTCCCCGAGCCCAATATCCCTTTGCAGAATGCAGCTCCTAGAAGCGCTTTGTGCCGTTTCGGAGCTAGGCCCTAGTTGGGTCCCTCCCAAGCTGGCTATAGGTTGGTTGCTAGGGCCAGTGCACACAGGGCGTCTTCAGGCCAAATCAGCCTTCTGCACGAAGGAGGAGACGTTGGCATTGGTTTCCAGCTGCGGATACCACCAGCCAAGCAGCAGTGCCCACGGAGCCAGAGGCAGCCAAGACCCTCCATGGCCCAATGGGGAGCCGAGGGCTAGGTGAGAACTAGGCAAGCGCTGGGAACGTGAGCCAAGCCGCATTGGGGCTGAGGTTTGTTCCCCGAGCCCAGTTTCCCTTTGCAGAATGCAGCTCCTAGGATCGCGTTTTGTGTCGTTTCGGAGCTAGGCCCTAGGTGGGTCCCTCACTAGCTGGCTCTGGGGGGGGTTGATAGGGCCAGTGAACACAGGGCTTCTTCAGGCTAAATCAGCCTACTGAACGAAGGAGGAGACCTTTGGCGTTGGTTTCCAGCTGCGGATACCACCAGCCAAGCAGCAGTGCCCAAGGAGCCAGAGGCAGCCCAGACCCTCCTTGGCCCTATGGGGAGCCGAGGGCTAGGTGAGAACTAGGCAAGCGCTGGGATCCTGAGCCAAGCCGCATTGGGGCTGAGGTTTGTTCCCCGAGCCCAGTATCCCTTTGCAGAATGCAGCTCCTAGGAGGGCGTTTTGTGCCGTTTCGGAGCTAGGCCCTAGGTGGGTCCCTCCCAAGCTGGCTATAGGTGGGTTGCTAGGGCCAGTGAACACAGGGCTTCTTCAGGCCAAATCAGCCTTCTGCACGATGGAGGAGACCTTTGGCGTTGGTTTGACGCTGCGGAGACCACCAGCCAAGCAGCAGTGCCCACGGAGCCAGAGGCAGCCCAGACCCTCCATGGCCCTATGGGGAGCCTAGGGCTATGTGAGAACTAGGCAAGCGCTGGGATCCTGAGCCAAGCCACATTAGGGCTGAGGTTTGTTCCCTGAGCCCAGTTTCCCTTTGCAGAATGCAGCTCCTAGAAGCGTTTTGTGCCGTTTCGTAGCTAGGCCGTAGGTGGGTTCCTCCCTAGCTGTCAAAGAGGGGTTGCTAGGGCCAGTGCACACAGGGCTTCTTCAGGGCAAATCAGCCTTCTCCGTGAAGGAGAAGACGCTTGGAGTTGGTTTGACGCTGCGGAGACCACCAGCCAAGCAGCAGTGCCCACGGAGCCAGAGGCAGCCCAGACCCTCCTTGGCACAATGGGGAGCCTAGGGCTAGGTGAGAACTAGGCAAGCGCTGGGATCCTGAGCCAAGCCACATTAGGGCTGAGGTTTGTTCCCTGAGCCCAGTTTCCCTTTGCAGAATGCAGCTCCTAGAAGCGCGTTTTGTGTCGTTTCGGAGCTTCGCCCTAGGTGGGTTCCTCCCTAGCTGGCTATGGGGGGGTTGCTAGGGGCAGTGAACACAGGGCTTCTTCAGGCCAAATCAGCCTACTGCACGAAGGAGGAGACCTTTGGCATTGGTTTCCAGCTGCGGATACCACCAGCCAAGCAGCAGTACCCAAGGAGCCAGAGGCAGCCCAGACCCTCCTTGGCCCAATGGGGAGCCGAGGGCTAGGTGAGAACTAGGCAAGCGCTGGGATCCTGAGCCAAGCCGCATTGGGGCTGAGGTTTGTTCCCCGAGCCCAGTATCCCTTTGCAGAATGCAGCTCCTCGAAGCGTTTTGTGCCGTTTCGGAGCTAGGCCCTAGGTGGGTCCCTCCCAAGCTGGCTATAGGTGGGTTGCTAGGGGCAGTGAACACAGGGCTTCTTCACGACAAATCAGCCTTCTCCGCGAAGGAGTATACGCTTGGAGTTTGTTTCCAGCTGCGGAGACCACCAGAAAAACAGCAGTGCCCACGGAGCTAGAGGCAGCCCAGACCCTCCTTGGCCCAATGGGGAGCCTAGGGCTAGGTGAGAATTGGCAAGCGCTGGGATCCTGAGCCAAGCCGCAATGTGGCTGAGGTTTGTTCCCCGAGCCCAGTATCCCTTTGCTGAATGCAGCTCCTAGGAGCGCGTTTTGTGCCGTTTCGTAGCTAGGCCCTAGGTGGGTCCCTCCCAAGCTGGCTATAGGTGGGTTGCTAGGGCCAGTGAACACAGGGCTTCTTCAGGCCAAATCATCCTTCTGCGCGAAAGAGAAGACGCTTGGAGTTGGTTTGACGCTGCGGAGACCACCAGGCAAGCAGCAGTGCCCACGGAGCCAGAGGCAGCCCAGACCCTCCTTGGCACAATGGGGAGCCTAGGGCTAGGTGAGAACTAGGCAAGCGCTGGGATCCTGAGCCAAGCCGCATTGGGGCTGAGGTTTGTTCCCCGAGCCCAGTTTCCCTTTGCAGAATGCAGCTCCTAGACGTGCGTTTTGTGTCGTTTCGGAGCTTCGCCCTAGGTGAGTCCCTCCCTAGCTGGCTATGGGGGGGTTGCTAGGGGCAGTGAACACAGGCCTTCTTCAGGCCAAATCAGCCTTCTGCACGAAGGAGGAGACCTTTGGCGTTGGTTTGACGCTGCGGAGACCACCAGCCAAGCAGCAGTACCCACGGAGCCAGAGGCAGCCCAGACCCTCCATGGCCCTATGGGGAGCCGAGGGCTAGGTGAGAACTAGGCAAGCGCTGGGATCCTGAGCCAAGCCGCATTGGGGCTGAGGTTTGTTCCCCGAGCCCAATATCCCTTTGCAGAATGCAGCTCCTAGAAGCGCTTTGTGCCGTTTCGGAGCTAGGCCCTAGTTGGGTCCCTCCCAAGCTGGCTATAGGTTGGTTGCTAGGGCCAGTGCACACAGGGCGTCTTCAGGCCAAATCAGCCTTCTGCACGAAGGAGGAGACGTTGGCATTGGTTTCCAGCTGCGGATACCACCAGCCAAGCAGCAGTGCCCAAGGAGCCAGAGGCAGCCAAGACCCTCCTTGGCCCTATGGGGAGCCGAGGGCTAGGTGAGAACTAGGCAAGCGCTGGGAACCTGAGCCAAGCCGCATTGGGGCTGAGGTTTGTTCCCCGAGCCCAGTTTCCCTTTGCAGAATGCAGCTCCTAGGATCGCGTTTTGTGTCGTTTCGGAGCTAGGCCCTAGGTGGGTCCCGCACTAGCTGGCTCTGGGGGGGTTGATAGGGCCAGTGAACACAGGGCTTCTTCAGGCTAAATCAGCCTACTGCACGAAGGAGGAGACCTTTGGCGTTGGTTTCCAGCTGCGGATACCACCAGCCAAGCAGCAGTGCCCACGGAGCCAGAGGCAGCCCAGACCCTCCATGGCCCTATGGGGAGCCTAGGGCTAGGTGAGAACTAGGCAAGCGCTGGGATCCTGAGCCAAGCCACATTAGGGCTGAGGTTTGATCCCTGAGCCCAGTTTCCCTTTGCAGAATGCAGCTCCTAGAAGCGTTTTGTGCCGTTTCGGAGCTAGGCCGTAGGTGGGTTCCTCCCTAGCTGTCAAAGAGGGGTTGCTAGGGCCAGTGCACACAGGGCTTCTTCAGGGCAAATCAGCCTTCTCCGTGAAGGAGAAGACGCTTGGAGTTGGTTTGACGCTGCGGAGACCACCAGCCAAGCAGCAGTGCCCACGGAGCCAGAGGCAGCCCAGACCCTCCTTGGCACAATGGGGAGCCTAGGGCTAGGTGAGAACTAGGCAAGCGCTGGGATCCTGAGCCAAGCCACATTAGGGCTGAGGTTTGTTCCCTGAGCCCAGTTTCCCTTTGCAGAATGCAGCTCCTAGAAGCGCGTTTTGTGTCGTTTCGGAGCTTCGCCCTAGGTGGGTTCCTCCCTAGCTGGCTATGGGGGGGTTGCTAGGGGCAGTGAACACAGGGCTTCTTCAGGCCAAATCAGCCTACTGCACGAAGGAGGAGACCTTTGGCGTTGGTTTCCAGCTGAGGATACCACCAGCCAAGCAGCAGTACCCAAGGAGCCAGAGGCAGCCCAGACCCTCCTTGGCCCAATGGGGAGCCGAGGGCTAGGTGAGAACTAGGCAAGCGCTGGGATCCTGAGCCAAGCCGCATTGGGGCTGAGGTTTGTTCCCCGAGCCCAGTATCCCTTTGCAGAATGCAGCTCCTCGAAGCGTTTTGTGCCGTTTCGGAGCTAGGCCCTAGGTGGGTCCCTCCCAAGCTGGCTATAGGTGGGTTGCTAGGGGCAGTGAACACAGGGCTTCTTCACGACAAATCAGCCTTCTCCGCGAAGGAGTATACGCTTGGAGTTTGTTTCCAGCTGCGGAGACCACCAGCCAAGCAGCAGTGCCCACGGAGCCAGAGGCAGCCCAGACCCTCCTTGGCCCAATGGGGAGCCTAGGGCTAGGTGAGAATTGGCAAGCGCTGGGATCCTGAGCCAAGCCGCAATGTGGCTGAGGTTTGTTCCCCGAGCCCAGTATCCCTTTGCTGAATGCAGCTCCTAGGAGCGCGTTTTGTGCCGTTTCGGAGCTAGGCCCTAGGTGGGTCCCTCCCAAGCTGGCTATAGGTGGGTTGCTAGGGCCAGTGAACACAGGGCTTCTTCAGGCCAAATCATCCTTCTGCGCGAAAGAGAAGACGCTTGGAGTTGGTTTGACGCTGCGGAGACCACCAGGCAAGCAGCAGTGCCCACGGAGCCAGAGGCAGCCCAGACCCTCCTTGACCCAATGGGGAGCATAGGGCTAGGTGAGAACTAGGCAAGCGCTGGGATCCTGAGCCAAGCCGCATTGGGGCTGAGGTTTGTTCCCCGAGCCCAGTTTCCCTTTGCAGAATGCAACTCCTAGACGTGCGTTTTGTGTCGTTTCGGAGCTTCGCCCTAGGTGAGTCCCTCCCTAGCTGGCTATGGGGGGGTTGCTAGGGGCAGTGAACACAGGCCTTCTTCAGGCCAAATCAGCCTTCTGCACGAAGGAGGAG